>NC_050103.1:41924517-51924517 GCF_902167145.1 Zea mays
ACTTGATAAATGGAGATAAACGCGGTCAAGAACTAGAATTTTTCACTTAGCATTCGAAATTAGGATAAATCTCCCGACATAACGCGAAATAGACACCTGGGGTGTCACACAGTGTGTGTGTTTGCTCTTTCCTTTGCCTTATCTAGAAAGGTCTTAGGTTTTGGAGCCCATCTCTCTCCCTCATTCTGCAATCCAACTGCATGGGTGTGTCTATCATTAAACTATGCCACAAGCTTGTAAAAGGTAAATGTTAGTATAGCAGTGACCGGCATACCACGTATGCCCAACAATAATTTGTTGAATGACTCGGCCATGTTACTACACTGGAACTCATATCTCCATCCACCTAAGTCGTGAGCTCTCGTCCACTTCTCCAAATCCGGCATCAATCCATTCAACCAATCTCTGCCTTCGGCATTTGTTGCGACTTTGAGCTTTTCTAACTTTTCTCTAAAGAACTTGTCTTCCAGCTGGCGACATGTCTCCTGGAAAAGCTCAAAGTTATCCTTGACACCATCCTTACGCAGAAGATTCTCAGCAAGGTGTCGAGTACACCACCTGTGATGCAAAGGAGGGTACCCATCGATCTGCTCACGGACCGCGTTGAGTATTCCCTGGTGCCGATCTGATATTACACCAACTTCCCGTCCTGGGCCAACCACATGTATCCAGACCAGTCGCAGGAACGACCCCCAACTGTCTTTGTTCTCTTTCTCAACCAGAGCAAATGCTAGGGGAACTAGCTTGTTGTTTGCATCAACAGATATGGCAATTAAAAGAGTCCCCTGGTACTTGCCGAGAAGAAATGTGCCGTCAATTGAAAAGACAGGACGACAATGCCGGAAGGCATCCACACAATGGGGAAAGCACCAGAAAGCACGGAAGAATATCTGTCTCCCATCAAGCCATGCATTTGGTTTAGGGATGTACTCATAATGCATGCCTGGATTGACCGCCTTCATTGCATTTAAAAGAACAGGTAGCTGCTCGTACCCAGACTCCCAGTCCTCATATATCATCTTCCACGCACATTGCTTAGCCCTCCAAGCTTTACCATATGTTATCTTGTACCCATCAAACACATTCTCCACGATCCTCATGATTGTCCTAACCTTCATATTTGGTTCCGACTGCAGTACTCCCATAAGTCGCTTCCCAATGAGGGTTTATGTCAATTGACGATGTTTCATCGTTAACTCATGTTCAGCACATGTGTGTGGGCCCACTACTTTTGTTATCTTCCACTTTGCGGTGATCTTTTGTATCCTAGCACAAACCCTCCATGCACAGTTGTCCTTGTCGCATACAACCGTGTAACGACGTTTCTCGTACGAATGAAGTACTCTATACGACCTCTTACGTAAGACTGCGTAATGCTGCAGCCACCTCTTCAAGGCAGTTAGGTCCTTGAAGACCCTACCCTTTTCAATCATCATGCTAGGTCTGGCCTCAGGAGCATCTAGCAACTCATCATCCCTTCCTTCTGCATTTTCCTGATGAGAAAGACTAAGATCGCTGAACTCATGCACTCTAGGATCCCGATCATCTGGAAAAACACGTTGCAACATCTCAATGTCACTCTCTGTGAGTTCACCAACCGGGCGATCATCATCTGAATCGGCAGCCATAGCAAAGGCGTATGGCTCCTCTTCATTCCTAAACTCAGGACTGTTGGAGGCAATAAAACCATCACCGAAGCAGCCACGTGCCGCGGCCTGAGGATCAACCACAAGAGTAGGGGTCTCTCCTGCAACATGTACAAGATGATCAGTCCCACGTCAAATGGAATGAGCAAAGTGCTCATGGTCCAAAATGAAGATGTAATGCCAATAAGACTTACTGCAATTGGTTTGTGCCAAAGGGATACACGCAGCTAAATCTGTCTGCAGACCATCTCCTGGCTGACTTAATGGGATCAAATTGGGGCCAGATTGAGCATCAGGAACAGTTGGCACATCATCGATAGCACGATCAAAGTCTTCAGGGGGACGGTCTACGACAACCGGACGCACCACAACCTCCATGAGTTGCAAATGGGTCTTCATAGCCGAAGTAATATAATTATCCCAATCCAGTTGACAATCAATTGGGATGACTCGTCTTATGACATTTGGTGGATGACCAATATTAAGCACTCCGTCAACCGCAATGTCATCATCTTCATGGTAACCTAGCTTTTGTTTAGCCTTTGTAAACAAATCACTCAAGGAGGGTCTACCATCGAATAGTACCGGCACGTGTCGCATGTCAATGAACTTGGCATTTCCATACGGATCTTGTTCCACATTGCCTCCATGATATAAGCTCAAAAAATTGTCCATCTATTTGAAACACCAATTAAACATTCAATATAAACTGTGGATGGTTATTACCTAACCACAAACCACTAATTACTAGCTAATAACTATAAATATAACCACAACCCACTAATATACTAACCACCTTATAAATTACTCCTATATAATAATTGAAAATTTTGACAGCACCTCCCCTACACGGGGAGGATAAAAAACATGCACATTTGACTCACTTTCATAATATTCAATAAAATTAGCATTTATCACAATAACTAACATTCATCACATTCAAAAAAGAACAAATTATAGCAAAACAATCTAACATATTTAACACAAAATGCTTAAACAATAACAAAAATAATATAAAATTTACCTAGACGGTCGGGGTCGGCGATGGACGACGACGACGCGGGCGAGGAGCGGGCGCCGGGGCGGGGCGGGGTGGCGTGTCGATGGCCGGTGGCGAGCCGCTGGCGCCGGGAGGGGATGGGGCTAGGCGGGGTTGGCCGAACGGGGCGCGGCCGTGGGACGGGCGAGGCCGGGAGTGGGCGACGGCACTTGCGGGGGGGGGGCGCTGGTGGGGCCGGCCGTGGGCGGGGCGGCGCGGGCGGAGCGTTGCGGGCTCCAGCGGCGCGGTGTGAGGCCGGCCGGGGGCGGGGCGGCGAGGCCGGCCGGGCACGGTAGAGGGTGGCGCGACAATGCGGCGAGGGCGGGGCTCCGGTGGCGCGATAGAGGGCGACGCGGGGGAGGGCGGCGTGGGCTCCGGCTCCGGCGGCACAGATGGGCGGCGCAGGCAAACAGGGGGCGCGCGGTTTTGGCAAACAGAGAGCGTGGGCGCGTGCTCGGGTCAAAATTAGGGCATGGGTCAAAATCAGGGGGTCGGCGCCAAGATCCATGGCGCCGACCTCCTGACACGTGGACTGCCGCGGCCAGGGGGGTCGGCGCCATAGATCTTGGCGCCGACCACCTGACACGTCACGGCCAGCCGGGCATCCACGTCAGGCAGATAGGCGCCAAAACTGTTGGCGCCAGCACACCCTAGCTAGGCGCCAATGATGATGGCGCCGAGCATAGGGTCCATTTTTTGAAATGAAACTGCCAGGGGCATAATTGTGCAAAAAACACGAAAAGGGCCAATTGCAAAAAAGTTGGTGTTTGAATCATATCCTAGTAAAAAGCCTTCTACAGTCTTAGGAGCAAATTTGGATTTTCTACCTCTTTTAACAAGAATAAAGCATTTGCTACCAAAGACTCTAAAATATGAAACATTGGGCTTTTTACCGGTTAGGAGTTCATAAGATGTCTTCTTGAGGATTCGGTGTAGATACAACCGGTTGATGGCGTAGCAAGCGGTGTTGACCGCCTCCGCCCAAAACCGATCCTAAGTCTTGTACTCATCAAGCATGGTCCTTACCATGTCCAATAGAGTTCTATTCTTCCTCTCCACTACACCATTTTGTTGTGATGTGTAGGGAGAAGAGAACTCATGCTTGATGCCCTCCTCCTCAAGGAAGCCTTCAATTTGAGAGTTCTTGAACTCCGTCCCGTTGTCGCTTCTAATCTTTTTGATCCTTAAGCCGAACTCATTTTGAGCCTGTCTCAAGAATCCCTTTAAGGTCTCTTGGGTATGAGATTTTTCCTACAAAAAGAACACCCAAGTGAAGCGAGAATAGTCATCCACAATAACTAGACAGTACTTACTCCCGCTGATGCTTATGTAAGCAATCGGGCCGAATAGATCCATATGTAGGAGCTCGAGTGGCCTGTCAGTCGTCATGATGTTCTTGTGTGGATGATGAACACCAACTTGCTTCCCTGCCTGGCATGCGCTACAAACCCTGTCTTTCTCAAAATGAACATTTGTTAGTCCCAAAATGTGTTCTCCCTTTAGAAGCTTGTGAAGATTCTTCATTCCAACATGTGCTAGTCGACGATGCCAGAGCCAGCCCATGTTAGTCTTAGCAATTAAGCAAGTGTCGAGTTCAGCTCTATCAAAATCTACTAAGTATAGCTGACCCTCTAACACTCCCTTAAATGCTATTGAATCATCACTTCTTCTAAAGACAGTAACACCTATATCTATAAAAAGGCAGTTGTAGCCCATTTTACATAATTGCAAAACTGAAAGCAGGTTATAATCTAAAGAATCTATAAGAAAAACATTGGAAATGGAGTGGTCAGGAGATATAGCAATTTTACCCAATCCTTTGACCAAACCTTGATTTCCATCCCCGAATGTGATAGCTCGTTGGGGATCTTGGTTTTTCTCGTAGGAGGAGAACATCTTCTTCTCCCCTGTCATATGGTTTGTGCACCCGCTATCGATGATCCAACTTGAGCCCCCGGATGCATAAACCTAAAAAACAAGTTTAGTTCTTGATTTTAGGTACCCAAATGGTTTTGGGTCCTTTGGCGTTAGATACAAGAACTTTGGGTACCCAAACATAAGTCTTGGTGCCCTTGTGTTTGTCCCCAACATACTTGGCAACTACCTTGCCTAATTTGTTAGTTAAAACATAAGATGCATCAAAAGTTTTAAATGAAATGTTAGAATCATTTGATGCAATAGGGGTTTTCTTCTTAGGCAATTTTGCACGGGTTGATTGCCTAGAACTAGATGTCTTACCCTTATACATAAAAGCATGATTAGGGCCAGAGTGAGACTTCCTAGAGTGAATTCTCCTAATCTTGTGCTCGGGATAACCGGCAGGGTACAAAATGTAACCCTCGTTATCCTGAGGCATGGGAGCCTTGCCCTTAATAAAGTTAGATAATCTTTTAGGAGGGGCATTAAGTTTGACATTGTCCCCCTTTTGGAAGCCAATGCCATCCTTGATGCCAGGGCGTCTCCCACTATAGAGCATGCTTCTAGCAAATTTAAAATTTTCATTTTCTAAGTCATGCTCATTAATTTTAGCATTAAGTTGAACTATGTGATCATTTTGTTTCTTAATTAAAGCTAGGTGATCATGAATAGCATCAACATTATTGTCTCTACATCTAGTGCAAATGGAAACGTGCTCAATGGTAGATGTAGAGGGTTTGCAAGATTTTAGTTCAACAATCTTAGCATGTAAAATGTCGTTTTCACTTCTAAGATTGGAAATTGTAACATTGCAAACATCTAAATCTTTAGTCTTAGCAATTAATTTCTCATTATCATTTCTAAGGCTAGCAAGAGAGATATTCAATTCTTCAATCTTAGCAAGTAAAATAACATTATCATCTCTAAGATTGGGAATTGAAACATCACTAATATTAGAATCAACCTTAGCAATTAATTTAGCATTTTCATTTCTAAGGTTGGCAATAATATCATTACAAGTGCTTAGCTCACTAGATAATTTATCACATTTTTCTACTTCTAGAGCATAAGCATTCTTAATATTAACATGCTTCTTGTTTTGTTTAATAAGGAAGTCCTCTTGAGAATCCAAGAGTTCATCCTTCTCATGAATAGCACTAATTAATTCATTTAATTTTTCCTTTTGTTGCATGTTTAGGTTGGCAAAAAGGATGCGCAAATTATCCTCCTCATCACAAGAGTTATCCTCATCACTAGAGGTTTCATATTTAGTTGAGGATTTTGATTTTACCTTCTTCCTTTTGCCGTCCTTTGCCATGAGGCACTTGTGGCCGACGTTGGGGAAGAGGAGTCCCTTGGTGACGGCAATGTTGGCGGCGTCCTCGTTGGAGGAGGAGTCGGAGGAGCTCTCGTCGGAGTCCCACTCGCGGCACACATGGGCATCGCCGCTCTTCTTCTTGTGGTACCACTTATTTTCTCTCCTCTTTCCCTTCTTGTCGTCGCCCCTGTCACTATCACTAGATAATGGACATTTAGCAATGAAATGACCGGGCTTACCACACTTGTAGCATATTTCTTGGAGCGGGATTTGTAGTCCTTCCCCCTCCTTTGCTTGAGGATTTGGCGGAAGCTCTTGATGATGAGCGTCATTTCCTCGTTGTCGAGCTTAGAGGCGTCGATGGGTTGTCTACTTGATGTAGACTCTTCCTTTTTCTCCTCCGTTGCCTTGAGTGCGACCGGTTGTGCTTCGGATGTGGAGGGGCCATCTAGCTCGATGATTTTTCTTTGAGCCTTTGATCATTAACTCAAAGCTCACAAAGTTTCCTATTACTTCCTCAGGAGACATTAGTGTATATCTAGGATTACCACGAATTAATTGAACTTGCATAGGATTAAGGAAAACGAGGGATCTTAGAATAACCTTGACCATCTCATGGTCATCCCATTTGGTGCTCCCGAGGTTGCGCACTTGGTTCACCAAGGTCTTGAGCCGGTTGTACATCTCTTGTGGCTCCTCTCCTTGGCGAAGCCGGAAGCAACCGAGCTCCCCCTCAATCGTCTCTCGCTTGGTGATCTTGGTCACCTCGTCTCCTTCGTGCGCGGTCTTGAGTACGTCCCAAATCTTCTTGGCGCTCTTTAGTCCTTGCACCTTTTTATACTCCTCTCGACTTAGAGAGGCGAGGAGTATAGTGGTGGCTTGAGAGTTGAAGTGTCGGATTTGGGCGACTTCGTCCGAATCATAGTCTTCATCCCCCGGTGATGGTACTTGTACTCCAATCTCAACAACATCCCAAATGCTAGTGTGGAGTGAGGTTAGATGATGTCTCATTTTATCACTCCACATATTGTAATCTTCACCATCAAACATAGGTGGTTTGCCTAATGGGACGGAAAGTAATGGAGTACGTTTAGAAATGCGAGGGTAGCGTAGGGGAATCTTACTAAACTTCTTGCGCTCATGACGCTTAGAAGTTACGGACGGCGTGTCGGAGCCGGAGGTGGATGGCGACGAAGAGTCGGTCTCGTAGTAGACCACCTTCCTCATCTTCTTCTTCTTGTCACTGCTCTGACGTGACTTGTTGTGTGAAGGGGATCCCTTCACCTTGTTAGCGGACTCCCCGGATGGAGCCTTCCCGTGGCTTGTGGCGGGCTTCTCGTCGGTCTCGATCTCTCTCTTGGCGGATGCTCCCGACATCACTTCGAGCGGTTAGGCTCTAATAAAGCACCGGGCTCTGATACCAATTGAAAGTCGCCTAGAGGGGGGTGAATAGGGCGAATCTGAAATTTATGAACTTAAGCACAACTACAAGCCGGGTTAGCGTTAGAAATATAAACGAGTCTGAGAGAGAGGGCGAAAAACAAATCATAAGCAAATAAAGAGCGAGACACGATGATTTGTTTTACCGAGGTTCGGTTCTTACAAACCTACTCCCTGTTGAGGTGGTCACAAAGACCGGGTCTCTTTCAACCCTTTCCCTCTCTCAAACGGTCACTTAGACCGAGTGAGCTTCTCTTCTCAATCAAACGGAACACAAAGTTCCCGCAAGGACCACCACACAATTGGTGTCTCTTGCCTTGGTTACACTTGAGTTTGATCACAAGAAGAATGAGAAAGAAAAGAAGCAATCCAAGCGCAAGAGCTCAAATGAACACAAACGTCGCTCTCTCTAGTCACTATTTGATTTGGAGTGATTCCGGACTTGGGAGAGGATTTGATCTCTTTGGTTGTGTCTAGAATTGAGTGCTATAGCTCTTGTAATGTATTGAAGGTGGAAAACTTGGATGCCATTGAATGTGGGGTGGTTAGGGTATTTATAGCCCCAACCACCAAAATATGACCGTTGGAAGGCTGCTGTCGCATGGCGCACCGGACAGTCCGGTGCGCCACCGGACTCTGTCCGGTGCGCCAGCCACGTCAGTGGGCCGTTGGGTTCTGACCGTTGGAGCTCTGACTGGTGGGGCCTCTGGGCTGTCTGGTGGTGCACCGGACAGGTCCTGTAGACTGTCCGGTGCGCCAACTGCGCGTGCTCTGACACTGGCGCGCACTGTAGCGCATTGAATGCGGTTGCAGTCGACCGTTGGCGCGAAGTAGCCGTTGCTCCGCTGGCACACCGGACAGTCCGGCGAATTATAGCGGAGTGGCCTCCCATTTTCCCGAAGGTGGCAAGTTCGGCTTCGAGTTCCCTGGTGCACCGGACAGTCCGGTGCACCAGACCAGGGTGCTTTTGGGTTGTCTTTTGCTCTCTTTGTTTGAACCCTTTCTCGGTCTTTTTATTGGCTTATTGTGAACATTTGACACCTGTAAAACTTATAGACTAGAGCAAACTAGTTAGTCCAATTATTTGTGTTGGGCAATTCAACCACCAAAATCAATTAGGAAAGAGGTGTAAGCCTAATTCCCTTTCACCTGCATATTGAATCGATTCAATACTTTATCAATATATATCTTGGCTTAATCCAGTTAGCCTTTTTAATCTATCTCTATAGATCTTTACGCCCAAAATATATGATGCCTCTCCTAAATCTTTCATTGAGAAACTCTTTCTTAATGAAGATTTCATGTCCTTAAGCATTGATATGTTATTCCCAATCAACAATATGTCATCTACATGCAGGATCAGAAATACAATTGCGCTCCCACTAATCTTCTTATAAATACAAGGCTCCTCTGGATTTTTGATGAAACCAAACCCTTTGATCACTTCATCAAAATGTATATTCCAACTCCGAGATGTTTGCTTCAACCCATAAATGGACTTACGAAGTTTGCATATCTTCCTAGCATTTTTAGTATCGACAAAACATTCAGGTTGTGTCATATGCACATCCTCAGCTAGACTTCCATTAAGGGAAGTGGTTTTGACATACATTTGCCATATTTCATAATCAAAATATGCAGTAATAGCAAGGATAATCTGTACAGACTTTAGCATTGCAATTGGCGAGAAAGTTTTATCATAGTCTACACCATGAATCTGCTTGAATCCTTTGGCCACCAATCGTGCTTCATATACGTGAACATTTTCATCCATGTCTGTCTTTTCCTTGTAAAACCACTTGCAGTTGATAGGACTTGCACCATCGATTGGATCACTCAAGTTCCAAACTTGATTGTCATGCACAGATTGTATTTCGGATTCCATGGCTCCAAGCCACTTATCGGAGTTAGATCCCATCATTGCTTCTTTGTAGGTTGCAGGCACATCATTGTCCAACAATAATATGTCACGATGCTCCGTGGTTAGGAGTGTGAACTTTTGAGTTACGCGTCGTTTCCTTGTACACCTATGTGGGGCACGTGTTTCATCAATATATTGCACATCTTGTACATCATCAATAGAATGCACAACATCTTGTACATCGTGTACGAGTTCAGTGGGTGCTGAAATATTTTTAGGTGTTTCTTGAATTTCTTCAAGTTGCACTTTGCTCCCACTAACTCCTTCTGAGAGAAACTCTTTTCCTAAGAAGACACCATTGCGAGCAACAAACACTTTGCCCTCGTTTTTATTGTAAAAATAATATCCCTTGGTTTCCCTTGGATACCCCACAAAAAAGCATTTGTCTGATTTTGGAGTGAGTTTGTCTGACATCAAACGTTTGACATAAGCCTCACATCCTAAACTTTGAGGAAAGACAATCGAGACGTTTCCCAGTCCACATCTCATATGGAGTCTTCTCAACAAACTTCAGGAGAACCAAAAACTCGCTAGACACTCACGACCCATAGCTATAGATGACAATGGGTAAATACCTACTGGTTATTACTATCTCATACTCATGCACACGACGAAAAATACACTAGTACAGATAAGTTCTATAGTGGCGGTCGTAAACCTATTTACAGTGGCGTTTTTCGTAACCGCCAGTGCTAGGGGTCAGTAGAAATCACCATTTTTACAGGCGGGTAACTGAGAACCGCCAGTGGAAATCGATTTTCACTGGCGGTCGACGTAATAAAACCACCAGTGAAAATCGTTTCCAGGAAACATAAAATAGATTTTAAAAATAGTAAAAAAAGTATTTTTATTAGGGAGACCTCGCGGCCCGCCCGCCTGTTCGTCTTCGTCGAAGTCGCAGGTCGCGGAATTTTTCGTGCACTACACAGTTGCTAGGAATCGAACCCCTGACCTCAGCCTCACGCGTACCCTCCTCTATCACTCCGGCTATGGCATGCTTTGTGTTTAGTGTGTAGTTTTGTTGCCCACATATTACAACTAACTGAGTGTAAATAGCTTGTTTGAGACCGTAAACGAATTCAAATAAAACAGTTGTCAACTACAAAGTTGAATAATTTTTGAAGTTCTAAAACTTTCATTTTGACACTTTTTTCATCCGAGGTCGTTTGCAAAATTTGAATTTTAAATTTGACAAATTTAGATACAATTTTTTGAGAGCCGAAATGATTTCAAATAAAAAAGTTATCAACTACAAAGTTTTATAATTTTTAGAGATCTACAACTTTTATTTTGATAGTTTCATCATACGAGGTCGTTTGAAAAACTCGAAAAATTAAGGATAAAAATGATTTCTAGTGGCGGTTCTTTAAGAAAACCGCCACTAGAAATCGATTTCTACAGGCGGTTTCTTAAGAAAACCGCCACTAGAAATCATAGATTTCTACATGCGGTTTTCATAAGAAACCGCCTCTAGAAATACGATTTCTAGTGGCGGTTTTCTTAAGAAACCGCCACTAAAAATAGCACAGACGGTTGATAACTGAATCCGCCTATAAAAATATAACGCACCGCAGGCTTTGAGTCTTTTTCTACTAGTGATAGCCTCGTCGGGTCACCCATATTCACTGGTGGGTATGGATTTACCCCGGTCACCTGTACCCACAAAGATTGAACATTTACATTATACAACTGTCAAGTATATCCATCTAAATACCATTACAAAATTTCTAACATCATTCAATCATCTATTCAAGAACACCATAGATAATTGGATAAAGTAGCAACACTAGGATAATACCACATGACACATTACATTTTTCATTACATGGTTATCCAATAGTTGTTAAGCTTTTTATGACATTATCAGATTGTATAATACTCAAAAGAGATAGATGACTAAAGCCTAAATCCATGCTTTTGGACTAAGTTTATACGGAGTATTTTATATCCATAGGTTAACAGATATGGTTGATAATGGAACGTTCTAATACTCATTTACCCATTGAGTGAATGTTTTTATTCAATAAAAAACATATGGATAGAACATTTAGCTCATATACATATCTAACAAAGTAAATAATCATCATTGAGTATCGGGTCGCAGTTACCTATTGCCATCTCTACCCACTGTACAGGGCCACCTGCTCTGATGGCACACAGCACACGCTCTGCATTCCGCAGCTTCTCCAGAGCAGAGCGCTGGACAACGGAGGCAATCAATGCGGGAAGCAATCGGCGGCCCCCTCGGTCGGTACTTGGTAGAGGAGCATCGTCCGGCCAGTACCGCTAACGGTGGTCCGTACGCCAACGGTGGCGCGCAAGCAACGCATGCTTGCTTTGGTTCCGCTACCAGTTTGTCCAGGCATGCCGCATGCCACAGCCGCGGTGGTGAATCGGATGAATGGACAAAGTTCTGTCGAAACAGTGGAACTGTGGAAGCCCGTAGCCCTGTCATGACGCTCAAGTCATACCTGAACATGAACCCCGAAGCTGCTTCGATTTGACGGTGTTCTCTTAATCAGAAAAAAAAATCCTTACTGAAACTACGAAACAAAACAAAACAGCTCAAATCCTTTATTATTTGGACCATTATTCCAGAACGAGAAGGGATGGCGTCTCCTCTTTGATCACCCATCCCTCACAAATGGGGCAACATCAAAGTACATACAAAAAACCAAAAAGAGAAAAGACAAGAGAAAAAAGATGTGCGGGGGGAATGGGATCAACAGACCTCTGATTATGGAGCCTACCACAAATCACGTAGAAGATATATGGCTGGCTGGCATCAAGATCTACGGGTGCGGCGAAAACAGAGGAAGACAAGACGATCAACGGAGTGATTAGCTTGGCACTAATAATCCGCCCCAATCACAAGATCACACAACCCTGAGATAGGCCTGCAATCGTTCGGCAGTCACTGTGCAGGGGGTACGTTGTATGTACACTGCTGATCTGGCGTTGGAGGAGGGTCCTTATCCATGAAGCAACGTGGATGTGGGCGAAGAAGATAGGGTCATCAGCAGCAGAGCAGCCTCCTCCACTCCCATTAGCAGCCTCCGTTTCTGCACCACCTGCAAGTTGCTGCTCCCGCTGCTGCTGTTGCTAGAGCTGTCTTTTGCTTCATCCGTCTTCGCCTCGCCATTATTTTGTTGTTGCTGCAGCTTGCGGTCTAGGCCAAGCTCTTGCCTCCTCTTTTTTCGGTACC
This sequence comes from Zea mays, assembly GCF_902167145.1. Lineage (NCBI taxonomy): Eukaryota > Viridiplantae > Streptophyta > Magnoliopsida > Poales > Poaceae > Zea > Zea mays. Next base: position 41,937,004 of record NC_050103.1, read on the forward strand.
GGATCCCACAGGCGTTGCAAAGTGACTGCCAGCAGAATTGAAACGAGTTAAGGGAGAGAAAAAAAAGTGACTGCATTCGATTTGTTTTAAGGGTATAGACTGAATGTAATCATCTGTTTTCAGCTAGGGGAATCAAAGTGGATAAAGTATCTTTTTTTTTCTCCCAGCACATCATTGGCTCGGTTTTTAGCACTGTTGGGAGGAACAGCTCACCTAACTACCAACTTGCAGTCCAATTGGATAGAGAGAAATATCAACAAGTCAAGAAGTATTAGTATGAATATAAAAGCAATATTTCCATGAAAAACTAATAGAGCAGTTTCATTTATCTCAAATGCAAATAGCTCCTCCATCGTCAAATCCACTTTCAAGCATTTGGCCGGTAAGAGCAAAAGAAGACTTCGCTGAATAGACCCTCAAACAGCGTGCTTGTCTCGGAGTGACAGCTCACGTTGATGGTACCGCGTCAGCATGTTGCCTATGGAATTAAAATTAAAAAAACACAAAAACTAGAAGACCTTGGGCGCACAGGCTAGATTTGGTGGAATGTGGCTGGATCGTTCTTAGCTAGCTGTCTCCGATTAGAACACACTGCACCAATTGGACTTGGTCTTTGGTGCCTCCATTTCATCCTACTGCTTTCCTCGACCGAATTTGAATCCAACATTCACTATATACGAGGTCGGTAGTAAATTAATAAGGTTATTATGAATAGATAGATGATCACACATATCCTATCCTATATACTCCAATACAACCAGGAAAAACGAGTAGTAAGTATACGCAGGACGACTATTGGAGTCGTGTGTATACATAGCTAAGTTGATCAAGATCAGCAACCAAACCAGCGACCAGGAATCCCCAATCTGGTGCGGACGAACGCTATACGCACGGAGCTGCTAGCCTGGCTAACAAGAGGAGAGGAGGGAGGGCGATCATGAGCTAGCTTACCCTGGGCCCGGTCGGGCCGCTGCGCCACATGGGCGTGGTGGTGGCGCGGCATTCGACGCAGCTCCTGGTGGCTTTCTCCGCCGCCACGATCCCGTCGATCTGCAACGGCGGGTCGCAGGAAGCAGACCGGGATGACAGAGCTCGGAGCAAAGGAGAGGAAGAGAGAGCGGAGACGAGAGCCGATGGATGTACCTTACAGCGATCGGCGGAGCCCATCGGCGTCGGCGCCGGCGCGCGGCCCGCAGCAGACGACATCCCCGATCCGTGGCCGGGGTTGGCGACAGGATTGCGCGCTTGGAGAAATTTAGTTTCGGCCCGTGTGCGTTGTTTCTTAGATAGTAGAAGCGTGCAGTAGAGAGTAGAGGGTAGTTGCGGGGAAGGGAAGGGAAGGGGGATGTGTGTGTGGTAGAGTACTAGAGTCTGAGAGTTCTGATGCGGTGATGCCTACGCATGTATCACGTAGACGAAGAGGTGACGTGTCCTTTGCGGCCGCCCTGGAAAAGATTCTTTCTTTTCTGTTTTTGTATCGCTGGGTTTGATTGAAGCATGACTGAAATCTGAAAGGGACCTCAAAACTACTCCATTTAATCAGATTATTTTCAACTATATACTTAAAGAAAGGACATAATTTAGCTAATAATATTATAACGACGTCTTGTAGTTTAGGATAAAAAAATAGCTAATAGCTCACGTACCATTAGTCAGGCCGTTCGATTTTGTTTGTTTTAAGCGTCGAGATTTGATCAGAGCACTGTTCATGTTAAAGTTTATCTCATCTATTTATGCCCTGCGTATTCCTTCGTGAGGGAAGAAGCCGGACGCTTATGGTTTCATTATCTAAAAAAATAATATACTAATGTGTTGCTGTCATAGACATCTCACTTTCATATGCATTCAGTGAGCGAAACAGAGAGTACCCTTTTAATCTTGAAAAGTTATGCCACTATTAGTTAGCCAAGTTCAGTTTGATCTCAAAATTCTCTGTACAAATAAATAATAATAAAACACCCAACTATATATACATAAGGGATCCGCCTTCATTGAGCTTTTAAAATTAGAGTTGTGCAACCGTAGAAAATCCAACCGTAGGAAAAATGAGGCCGCAACGAAGAATCGTTGTGTGGGGGGAATATTCTAGTGTTTTTTTATGGGTATCTGACCTTTTTAGCATCTATTTGAGTGGTGATTTTTTTAAAAGTAAGGCTATCGGTTGTTGTTTTATTAGAAGAAGATAAAGATAATGTTTCAGGGATAAGGTACCTAAAACTTTTAAGATATTGTTTGGTTCACGCATTTGTAAATATAAAAAGGAATTGATAATATTAAATCATATTTGTTTAAGTTCAACCGTAGTTAGATCCCACATTAGAAACTAATACCGATCTATTCAAACTTATTACCGCAGGTAATCGAGCGTGAATTATTATTGTTGTCATTTATGTTACTTTTGGTGAACCAAGCAGCACAACGTGCTAACAGTTGAGGTAAATAGCTAAACGCGTCAATGCTAAACTTCTTTAGGCTAAAAAGGGAAAACTCCACATTTACTGATATGACCACTTGTGTTATTTTGTTTTGTTTTAGAATCCACACTTACCTGGAGACATGGTTGAAACGCGATACGGCCATCTATGACGTGTTTCGCTTAAATAACAATAACATAAAACTTAGGCTTGAAGAAGCCTGACGTCACGGCTTACTGGCCAGCACAGAGGCTTGGGGCTTACGCTATCACGGCCTTAGTAGTAGACTAGTAGTTCTCATAGTCTAAAGTCTACATAGACGATGTCGAGCTCATTTTAAAACAAAACGATACTAATTAATATGTTTTTTTATCAGCATGATGTTACTCTTTTAGTCAACTTCCAGCAGTACTCTGTTATTTTTATAACAACGCAGCGGTACTCTGTTCTGTTCTGTTCTGTTCATTTGGTCGATGGAAACCACTGGAGCCTGCTTGAGCATGCATGAGTAGTATAGTATCTCTTCCATCCACAAGGACATATGCTGTTTGTTTTTTCCAGCACATATTCTTCTTTGCTATAAAATCTGCACAACAGTGTCTTCATGGCGAACACAAACCCACCAGGGGAGAAAAGGGCAACGCGCGCGGACACATCCATCCACACACACAGGCTGCCGCCCCAAACGAGGCTTGAGCAGGAGCCCTCGGCCAAGAGATCTGATACGGCAGCCGAATCCAGAGGATAAGAGGATAGACCATCATCATCATCATCCATTTTAGGCCTTGTTCGGTTATTCCTACAGTATATGGATTGGATGGGATTGGAAAAAATTTAGAACAACTTTGACTTGCTTGGGATTTAAACCCACCCAATCCCACTCAATCCACATGGATTGAGAGCTAACCGAACAAGCCCTTAGACGGGGGGAAACAAAGGCTGCAGCGGCTACTCCGTCCACAGGATCACCAGCCCCACCACCCACACCTCTCAGGTGTATAATAAATAAAATGGCAGGTTTGTTTGTTTGTTTGTTTGTTGCGGGGATAAATAATGACATGTTGGGAACCTCCTCTCATTAATATGCAGAGCCGTTTGTACTTCGACGAAAAAGGAGCGCAAAGCCAACTACAACTGCAGTCCGCAACGCACAGCAGCAGCACCCAGCTGTCAGCCGCCGGCGTCGTCAATCATCCGAGCATGTGGGTTGCGGGGTTTTTTTTTCTTTCTTTTAAATTCTAGTGATGGTTGGGTGAGCAGAAAGGAGACGAGAAAATGCTGCAGGCAAATGATGGGCACTCCCGTACCAACCGCAGACGCAGTAGGGGTGGTAGAGCAAGACAGGCAAAGGAGCGCATGCATGATGATTAGCACCACTCGCAAGCATAAAAGAAAAATCCTCCGAGAACACCACGGATAGCCTCATGATTGGGATCGCGCTGGTAACATGCATCACGTTGATCCATTCACACGGGGACTTCGGACACGTTTGATTTCATCAGTTCTAAAACTAAAGTTTGGTCCAGAGACTGAAGTTTAGTCTCTACTCTATTTGGTTGTAGGGACTAAACAAATTCTAAATACATTAAATTTAACACATAAAGACTAAAATACCCATTTTCTTGTTTCACACTAGTTTTCTAGGCAAGGTCAATTGGAGTAAATGTTACCAATTAGTCCCTTTTAGCACCCATGTGAGGGACTAGAGACTAAAGCCAATTAGTTCCTACTTTAGTCCTTCCGTTTGGTAAAATAGAGACTAAACGGGACTAAAAACCAGAGACTAAAGATTAGTCCCTCTAACCAAACGGGTACTTCGATGATCCTTTTGCCTGCCAACAGGCGACAATCAGCTTTGGGGCAATGTTAAGTACTCCCCCGTCTCAAAATATAAGTCATTCTAATATTTTTGGAGAGTCAAAGTATTTTTAAGTTTGACAAAATTTATACAAGGAAGTAATAACATTTACGATATCAAATATATACCATTAAATTCTCCATTAAATATATTTTCATACTATATCTATTCCGTGTTATAAATTTTTATGATTCTCGCTATACTTTTGGTTAAACTTTAAAAACTTTGACTCTCCAAGAATCTTGGAATGACTTATATTTTGGGACAGAAGGAGTACAATAGAAGCGTCGCAGCAAGTGGTCACTCTACAACGCAAGTCAGACACACCCTGGCACCGTTATATAGATACAATACACAAGATTAGACCATGTTTAGCATACCGGGTTATACTTTGTGTTGGCTCTGATTTGGGACCAAACATTAGGGGTTGTATCACCTGACGGTGCTCTCTGCGGCGGTACGGACAGTCCACAACATGGAGGTGGACGGTCCGTGACCCTACGACAAGAGCGAGTCTCCTGTCCCCGCTGGCTGGACGGTCCGCGAGAACATAGAATCGAAGATGGATGAAAATTTGAAGTTTAGGGAAAAGCCAAGCTAGGTCTAAATTATGCCTACTCCTAATCCGATGAAAAACAAAGAAAATAAAGTAGATTGATTGATTAGTTCGATTGGTGACGCGCGCAATCGGTCATACCCCTTCATATATATAGGGAGTCTGGACCCGTTCTTAGGCGTTCCCCAATAGAATCCGTGTATTTAGTTGGATACACATGCACGAAAAAGGGGATATCTCGCCTAATCTGATCCAATCGCGGACCGTCCGGGCCACAGACCGAATCGTCCCTCCTTTTCAGGTGCCACATATGGTTCCCAACACTTCACATGCAGCTAGGACAATATATATACACTTTTCACCAATCTAATTGTTAGAGTGGACACATTAACCAGTTCAACACAAAAGCTTGAGCTATTAGGAGAAGGTAGGTAATCCACTTATACGCTTCAACACCCCCACTCACGTGTAGCCAGAGAGAAAGGCGCAAACGTGGAAATAAATGGGTGGAGGCAAAAAAAGCCTCTGCCAAGATTCATACTCGAGACCTCTAGCTTTGTTACCATGTTAGAGTGTACGCACTAATAAGTTCAACCCAAAAGTTTAAACTGTTAGGAGAAGGTAGGAAATCTAGTTATACACTTCAACACTAATATGAGTTGGTGTTGGGGAGAAATTTTTTAGCCCAAGGTCCATAAGTGATAGAATTTTCTATTTTAGTATGTTATCAGGGAAAGAATCTTCGGACAATGAGCATGATATAAAAGCTTCGATAGGTTCTACATCAATGAATGACAAGCTAATTCCTTGTTCGGTTATGTGGGGATCGAAAGGGGTTGAGGGGAGTAAACCTTCTTCTATTTAATTTTGACTAACAAGGGATAATCCCCTCCTATTTCCTTCAATCTACTCCTACCCGGACAAGCCCTAGAGAAGTAAGAAGGAATGAAGCCTGAACATAGTTGGACCTCTTTCGAACGTAAAGGAGGACAAAAATGTTATGGTGTTCTCTATACCTAGTAACTGAAAACTGGATAAGGTATACCCTAACCGACTGCGCCCTGATCAGGGCGCAAACTAACCGATTGACTGTAGCCCTCAGATCACAATGTGCTATATAGACTGTGGTAGGGGCCGGTACGGAAGGCCAATGCCTCCTGCCTTGTTTAAACCCTAGCTACCACATTCTCTTGGGTTCCGATCACGCTAGCATACCGGTGACCGAAAACGTTGCTGTCGATGGCATCCATGGAGCCTATTTCCCCACCAGAACAAGGACCGAGGAGCCCCTGATATTTCCACTAACCATGAACACATGAATAGGAGAACAACCCTGGAGGAACATAGGGAGGCGGGACTCATGCCATGGGCACCATAACGATGACCAACATTGCCATCTCCTTCAGATAGGAAGGTATGTAGCACATCACCAGTTAAGATTACCCATAGGACTATTATCGAGGTAGAGTTCGAATTAGCATTCTAAGCACTTAAGACGATCTAGACATATATACATGACACTTCTTCCCCTAAAAGTATATATGCACTTTTTATCAATCTAGTATGAGATGGGTTCATGTTGTGTTCCCCTAAAAGTAAATAGTTGTCTACATATGTTTAAATGTTTGGACAATTGGTTCGCATATTGTTTAGTTTATAGTCAGTACATTAAAAGATTGACATATCTAAACAGTCACACTTATAAAAAAGTTTAACCAATGGCATTAAAAGGGTGACTAACATCCGTTAAAACTGCCGTTTCGGCGACAAACCGTGAAATTTGGACCTTAGATGAACTTTTTGAGTTGGAGCGAAAATGTTTGGTGCTATTTAAATAAAGTCTATATAACTATGTATATATCATTATGTCAAATTGTCTAACAATGTTTATGCTCAAATTGTACTTAAATTTTTAAATAAAAATTATACCTTCTATACTAGTATAAAGAGGCCAAGAAAAGCGTCCACATGCTAGGCTGTGACCCCACCCCATCCTCCTCGCACCCTCAGTGTCCCCATCATTCGTGCCCCCATCCTCGACACCCTCATCATCCACGCCCCCTTCCATCCTCTTCCCAATGCCGCCATCTGTGCCCCCTTCCATCCGCGCCCAGGCTTCATCCGCACTGTTGGGGACTTGTTCTCAAATGCTACGAGTTAAGAACAAGGCGACATAAAATGTTAAATGTTAACGTCCTTCGTCCACGAAGCATTATTCCCTTGAGGATAATGAACCTTGGACGAAGGTTGATAAGAATACAATTACGAAGGTTAAGTCTTCGTAATTGAATTTTAATAGATTGTATAAGATGACATAAAATAAAGGGTATCGAAGGTAAATGAATCATAAACGAATCACATTATATTTACTTAATATATTGAATCATTGAATACAGTTATACCTCTGCCTTGACAAAGGTTGGTTCCCGAATGATGCAATTGCAATTACAAGAATTCGTGAACAGTAAAGGAATACTGTTCACTATTTATAGGCGCAGGACACAGCCTGTGAGGAATTACAATTATGCCCCTCATAAAAGTTTACAACATTGACTCAGACCTTTATGGACTAAAAGGTCATTCTATCTTTAAGTCGGTTTGTAATACCGAAGCTTCATGAAGAGGAACCTTCGACCATCTCATACAAACAGCTTCAGCCGAAAGCCGCTTCTTCCTACAAGACCTTCGGCGACGAAGCATAGACCCAACAGTAGCCCCTTTCGCGGTGCTAGATCGTTTTTCGTAACGAGCTTGATCCGTGAAAAAAGTCTCTTAAGCTTCGGGGAGCCGAAGGTCCAAAAAAACACCTTCCCTGAGCTCGTTGTCGAGAAACGATTCAGTTTCCCAGCGCGTAGCGGTCCCACCTTGCAGAGTTACTGTTTGGTCTCTGCGGTCCACCACGCAGTGAGTGCAAGCGGGTGTCCGCCTGGTGTAAAAATCCTGGCGCTTCGCCTTCTTACCTGCAGTACTATATAAACAGACGAGTAGGTGTGAAGTTACCACAACATTCATTGCTATTTGCACTGTTTTGCTGCCAAAATTTTTAACCATCGCCGAAGCTTGACTCCGAAGCTTGACTCTCGGAATCGAACGAAGCTCCAGCTTGAAGCCTGCTTCGTCAGGAGTAAAAACTTCGGAAGAAAAAAGTATTTAATTTCCACAAATTCAGAATTAAATGGCCAGAGTACGTTCTACCGCCAGGGTTGAGCGTGAGGGGGGCAAAACTGAAGGTTCGAAGACTGTTCCCATCTCCGAAGCGATGCGACGATCCGGGCTGGTAACTTCGGAAAAGATCCCCAGTGCTGATGTAGAACAAGCAGAACAAACAACTGCCGAAGCAAAAGAAGAAAATATTGAGGAAACTGATCCTGAAGATGATTATCGTACTGCCATGCCAAGCAAGCCCAGCCACTTGGACTTCGGAAAGTCTACTGTTTCGAAGGCTGATCTCTCCAAGATGGTGAAGTCGGGTTTTTTCAGTGAAAATCAGAAGAAGCTATTACGCTTCGGGGGAGAAGAAACTACCCCAAAGCCGGAGAAGGATGAAATAGTCATTTTCAAGAGCTTTCTAAAGGCTGGATTAAGATTCCCCCTACATGGGATTATTGCAGAGGTACTGAAGAGATTTGGTATCTACTTTCATCAGTTGACTCCTAACGCTATCGTTAGGCTTAGTGTTTATATCTGGGCCCTCCGAAGCCAAGCGGTGGAGCCGTTTGCGGACAACTTTTGTCGAGTTCACGAGCTGCACTATCAGACGAAGGCTAGAAAAGATGGATTGCATGACAATTTTGGTTGCTATAATTTTGCTTACCGGAAAACCACAAAGTTTCCTGTAATCAGCTACCGAAGCAAATGGGCAGCAGGCTGGAAGTCGGAGTGGTTCTATGTCAAGGTTGATGACGACAAGGAGAAGCTTGTGCAAAGTCCACTTGAACTAATCTTCGGAGAAACCCGACCTCGTTGCAACATGACACCAGAAGGTCCAACCCAACAAGCGTTAAATGAATTCAGAATTATTGCAGAGCATATCAGTACAAGAGACCTGGTTCAGGAGTTTTTGGCTTTCAAGGTTTTTCCTAGTTTAAAAGAATGGGAAATGCCGAAGCTAAAGGGGGAGAAGAAAGAAGGTGAACTTGTGCGGTTACCTTATTATTTCAAGTTTAAGAAATACTTTAAAACACCTTGCCAAGAGTGGCTGGATACAATTGAAGTAATGTGCAATGAAATACTTGGCAATTACTCTAAAAAAGAAGATCAGTTGATGACTGCGGCCTTCGGCACCCGTCCGAAGCGAAGACTGAATCGAGTGCTGGACGCCTTGGGTTTTGAATACCCTGACTATGAAAATCTGAATAAAGGTGTCAGAGGCCAGAAAAGGAAAAGGATAACCGAAGCCTTAAATGAAGATGAGAAAGAACCATCAAAGAAGAAAATTCCGAAGAAAAGGAAAACATCTTCTCCGAAGCAAAAAGTATCCGATGAAGAAGAAACCCCCGCATCACACTCTGCCACTGACGTGGAGGAAATTTTGAAGGTAATGACTGAATCCCTGCCTGCGAAGCTAAGTCCATTGAGGCCTCAACTGACAAAGTTTTTTCAGAAGGAAAATGAGCCCGAAAAAACGAAGAAAACGACTAAAGCAAAAAGACAAAGAATCATCGGTGTGACAGAGGTCATTGACAAGACACCACCGAGAGCCTCAGCTCAGAAGACACCAGCGGCTGAGGAAAGAACAAATATTGAAATCACACCTTCGGAGGTCGCGGCTGCCGAAGCTACCGCAATTGAAGATTTGAACCTGGAGAGCACAATCGAACACATCGACAAAATGCTGCTAGACATGGCCACAGAAGAAGCTACCACTTCCGCCGAAGAGGCCATGGCCACAGGGCCGGGGAAAGAAAAGGAAATTGTTGACGAAGCTTCAGAGGACGAGGCCTTCATGTTTCAAAATTTAGTTGGAGAAAAATTGTCAAAACCCGAAATAGAAGAGCTTAAAGAGTATGCCAAATCTTGCGGGTATAAACCAGGAGCACTCCTCTTCGGAGGTATTGATGATGAGAAATTAGATTGTATCCGAGATCAAACTGGAGCCAAAGTTATCGGTACTCTGTCAAAGAGTATCGGTTTTCCGAAGCTAGAAACGGACATTAGCCGCTACCGACGACAACATATCGTTGGTAGTTTATTTTATTCCAATTTCAAGGTGCACTATTTTTCCCTTAACTTTTATTGTTTTTAATAATGAAAACATGCCTAACGAAGGTTGTTTTCGTGCAGAGTATGCTGTTGAGCAAAGCTTTAAAAATGCAGCAAGATTTGGAAGACAAGAAACACGAAGTTATAATTGAAAATTTAGAGAGCAAAATAAAGGAGCAATCAGCTGCTATTGAGAAGAAGAACTTCGAGCTTCAAGCAACTGAAGGTTTATTGGCGGAAGCCGAAGCTAAAATAACAGAACTGAACACGAAGCTTCTCTGCCAATCTGGGCAGTTTGAACAAGAAAAACAAGAACTTAATGCAAAACTTGAAGCCGAAGTTCAACAAAATTCAGATTTGAAAAAGCTATTGGCGGGCCTTCAAGAAAAATGTTTGGAATTTAGCAACAAATGTATTCAACGACTAAGAAAAATTTTCCACTCAGTTGGAGCCAGCAGTGAGAAATTCACTCCGTCAGCTGAAGATTTGCCAAAGACCTTCGAACATATTGAGGGTGAAATTGATGAGCTTGACGAAGTTATAGCTGGGCACGGTGACTTCTGCGCCTGGGTAGCTTCTCGGGGCACTGCTGCAGCTTTCCTAAAAGCTGGCTGCGATCATGGAAAGATTGTCAATAGACCCAATTTCACTTTATCACCATCAATTCTAGATGACATTCCTGATCTCGCCCGAAGCATTTCCAATAGATTTGTAAAAATGATATGGACAAAAGGCGGGCGAGAAAAGGCTGGAGACGAAGCTCGGAGTCATCTTGAACCAGTAAGAAATCATACCTTGTGCTTACCTTTTCCTTCAAGCTTGATTTTGACTTACAACAACTTAATTCATGCAGGATGACGAAGCCGAAGCCGATGATTAAAAAGAATGACGCCGAAGATGAAGTCCCTTGAAGATTAAATAGGAGTAGACTGTAGACAGACTCAAGAAACTTTTGAGATAACTTTTGTAAATGTAACTAAACTTATCTTTAATGAATTTTGTTCATACCTTGTAATATGCTCTTATCCTTCCATTAATGTATGAGAGGTGCTTTGATGTGGACGAAATTATCTTTTTGAGCCGAAGGCGAAAAAACACCTTCCCTTCTTTTCGTACACAGCGAAGCATAGAAAACAACATTTCCCTTTCTTCTGAAGCTCTCCTATTTGTACATGAAGAAGCTCTTGTTTTTTTTTCTTTTTGCCGAAGCAACCACTTATGCCATGATGATGATTATCCTACATATGCCTGGATGAATGTTTATGAATGCAAATGCTATGATGTAATGTGATGTGCAAATGAACGTCGAAACACATATCCGAAGCCATAATCACAGCCATTATTTCCTTAGAAACAATCACACATTAGCTCTGCATTCCCTTAGGAACGACTTTGGAGCTTCTTCGCCTTTTACTTTCGGCGGAATCAGCGTTGACTTTTCGCTGTAAGCTCTGCATTCCCTTAGGAACGACTTTGGAGCTTCTTCGCCTTTTACTTTCGGCGGAATCAGCGTTGACTTTTCGCTGTAAGCTCTGCATTCCCTTAGGAACGACTTTGGAGCTTCTTCGTCTTTTACTTTTTTCGGCACTCGATGGTGCGTTCTCAGCTTTTACATTTACATCCTTGGGGGATTTTGCTCTTATAGAACTAAAAAGGGAAATTACATACGATGGCCCCATTAAAAACCTTTCTCCCCCTTCAGAAAGGAAAAGGGTGCCATGAAAGAAAAAGTGAAAAAATGTAAAAAATTACATCAAGTTATACATAATATCGCCGAAGCTCATCCGCATTCCAAGATCTAGGAATGTCGTTACCGTCCATATCCTTCAATTTGTACGAACCGGGTCTTGACGAAGATACTACCAAAAAAGTCCTTCCCATTTTAACTGCAACTTGCCCACCGTATCTGGGTTGCCCACTCTTCGAAGCACCAAATGTCCTGGCTCAATATTCTTTAGCCGAACCTTTCTATCACGCCATTTGATTGTTTCGGCTTGATATTTATTGATGTTCTCTACAGCTTGAAGCCTGATCCCTTCTAAAGCATCTTTCTCCATAGAATAAGCAGCTTCGGAACCTGATTCTGCCGAAGCTACTACTCTTATTGATCCGGTTTTAGCTTCCTCCGGAGTTATTGCTTCGTCACCGAACAATAACTTGAATGGAGTAAAACCTGTTGACCTTGATGTTGTTGTGTTGTGGCTCCACACCACTTTGATTAATTGATCTGGCCACTTTCCCCTGGGTTGATTGAAGATTAACTTCATTATTCCTGTCATTATAATGCCATTGGCTCTTTCAACGAGTCCGTTTGACTCCGGATGCCTGACTGATGCAAAATGGATCTTCGTACCAATTTGATCACAGAAATCTCTAAAAGCTTCGGAGTCGAACTGTGTTCCATTATCCACAGTGATGGCCTTTGGTACCCCGAAACGGCAAACAATATTCTGCCAGAAAAACTTTTGAATGGTGGCCGAAGTTATTGTGGCTAAAGGCTTTGCCTCAATCCATTTGGAAAAATATTCTACAGCCACTACAACATATCTTAAGTTTCCTTGGGCCGGTGGTAACGGACCTAACAAGTCAAGGCCCCACCTTTGCAATGGCCAGATGGGTTGTATGAGCTGGGTTAAGGACGAAGGTTGTTTTTGATCTCTTGCACATTTCTGACAACCTTCGCACTTTTGTACTAATTCCGCTGCATCCGAAGCTGCCTTCGGCCAATAAAACCCTTGACGGAAAACTTTTCCAAGTAACGGCCTAGATCCAATGTGAGATCCACACAGGCCTGCATGTATTTCTTTCATTAATTCTATACCTTCGGTTCTAGATAAACACTTGAGTAATGGAGCACAAACTCCATGCTTGTACAACTCCCCTTCTATCATGACATATGGACGAGCTCTTGCCTCTATCCTTCTGTTATAAGTTTCGTCATCTGAAAGAAATTTACCCTGAAGGTAAGAGATGATCTCAGTTCTCCAATCTTCGCTATAAACAGGAGATATATTGAGGACTGCTCTTTCAAGAAGTTCCACTGAAGGTGCTTTTATTGTTTCGAAGAATACATCCGAAGGTAAGGGCAGCCCCTGTGCTGCTGACTTAGCTAGCAAATCAGCATGCTCATTTTGTCCTCGAGGGATATTTTTGACAGAAAATCCTTCGAAGGAAGCTTCGACTCTTCGGACCATGTCTAGATATTTTTCAAGCTTCGGATCTTTAGCCTTGCAACTCTTGTCGATATGACCCGAAACAACCTGGGAATCAGTTTTAAGAATGGCCCTTCTGATTCCCATTGCTTTTAGCTTCCGAAGACCCAAAAGTAGGGCTTCGTACTCAGTAATATTATTTGTACAACTGAAATCGAGTCTTGCCGCATAACAAGTTTTAACTTTGGATGGTGAGACCAACACAGCAGCTGCTACTGCCCCGAAGGTTCCCTAAGACCCATCACAAAACACTGTCCATACTTCGGCATCTTTATTTATTTCTTCATCCTGAGCCCCTGGCGTCCAGTCAGCAATGAAGTCTGCTAACGCCTGGGACTGAATCGAAGATCTATGCACATAATCAATGCAAAATTCATTGAGCTCTGCAGCCCATTTTCCAATCCGCCCAGTAGCTTCTCTATTTCTCATAATATCCTTCAACGGCTGCGAAGAAGGAACAACAATATTGTATGCTTGAAAGTAATGCCGAAGCTTCCTGGATGCCATCAAAACAGCATATAACACCTTCTCTAATTCTGTATAATTTTTCTTTAATATACTAAGAACTTCAGATACAAAATACACTGGGACCTGCTTCTTGACTTGGCCATCAAGCTTCTCCTGGACAAGTGCTGCACTTACCGCTGAGTGCGAAGCTGCCACATATAATAACAAAGGAGCCCCTGGCGTTGGTGGAGTTAATGTTGTTAAATCTATCAGATATTGCTTCAGTTCCTCGAAAGCTTTTTGTTGGCTTGGTCCCCATTGAAAGCTTTTTGTTGCTTCAGTTCCTCGAAGAATGGTAAATTTATTTCTACTGATCTGGATATATATCTATTAAGAGATGCCAACCTCCCTGTTAATCTTTGGGCCCCCTTTTTTGTAGTTGGTGGCTCCATTCGATGTATAGCTTCAATTTTACTTGGATTAGCTTCAATTCCCTTTGTTGAAACCAAGCATCCAAGAAATTTCCCCTTCTTTACTCTGAAGACACATTTTTCTGGATTCAACTTTAAGCCAGCTTGTCTGAAACTGGCGAAGGTCTCCTGCAAATCAGCAATGTGATTTTCCTGTTTCGTGCTTTTTACAATGATGTCATCAACATAAGTTAGCACATTTCTGCCTATCTGAGACTGGAGAACCTTCGCAGTCATTCTGCTGAAACTTCCTCCAGCGTTTTTGAGCCCCTCAGGCATCCGAAGATAGCAATATGTGCCACTTGGGGTTATGAAGCTAGTCTTCGGCTCATCTTCCTTCTTCATCCAGATTTGGTGGTAACCTGAGTAACAGTCTAGTAGACTCATGAGCTCTGAAGAAGCTGCTGCATCAACTAAAGAGTCTATCCTTGGCAATGGGAATTCGTCCTTCGGACAAGCCTTGTTGAGATCTGTAAAATCGATACACATTCGCCATTTGCCATTGGCCTTTTTACCATAACAGTGTTAGCTAGCTATTCTGGGTACTTTACTTCTCTGATAACTCCTGCACTGAGGAGTCTTTTGACTTCATTACGAGCACCTTCGGCCTTATCATCAGACATTTTCTGAAGCCTCTGCTTTCTGGGTCTGAAGGATGGGTCAACATTGAGCGAGTGTTCAATAACATCTCTGTTAACTCCGCAAAGATCATTGGCTGACCATGCAAAAACATCTTTGTTGTTGAACAAAAACCTTATCAAGGTTTTCTCCTGTTCTTCGGATAATTGAGAGCCCAACAGCACCCTCTGCTCTGCTATGTCCTCACATAAGAGCATGGGCTTTGGCTGATCTGCTGAAGCTGCTTTCTCCCTTCTGAATTTGTACTGTTCACAAGCTTCAGCTCCATCTATGTTATGGATTGCTTTGGAGTCAGTCCAATTTCCTTCGGCCCTTCTGGCAGCTTCCTGACTTCCATGAATAGCGATGGGTCCTTGATCCGAAGGTATCTTCATGCAAAGGTAAGCAGGATGAAGAATTGCTTCGAAAGCATTGAGGGTGCCACGACCAATAATTGCATTGTAAGGGTATTCCATGTCAACAATGTCAAACACAACTTGCTCAGTTCTAGTGTTGTTAATGAATCTGAAGGTCACTGGCATGGTGATCTTGCCTAGCGCTACAATCTGTCTTCCTCCGAAGCCACAGAGAGGGTGTGTAGCATCATGAATCTTATCCTCTGGCTCTTGCATTTGTCTGAAAGCCTTAGCAAATATGATATCAGCTGCACTGCCTGTATCTACCAAGACATTGTGGACCAGAAACCCTTTGATAACGCAAGAAATAACCATAGCATTGTTATGAGGAAAATCCTTGAGCTGAAGGTCCTCCTGGGAGAAGGTGATTGGAATGTGAGACCACCTTGACTTGATAAAGGGTCCCTACACTCCAACATGCTGTACCCTTCTCTGCGCCTCTTTCTTTTGCTTTTTATTGGCTGGTTCTGAGCACGAACCACCTGTTATCGGGAGCACCAGCTTCGGGTCCGAAGCAGCTCCAGCTTGATCGTTGAACGAAGCCATCAGCTCAAAAAAGTGGAAGTGAGTTCACCGGAGGTGGGCGCCAATGTTGGGGACTTGTTCTCAAATGCTACGAGTTAAGAACAAGGCGACATAAAATGTTAAATGTTAACGTCCTTCGTCCACGAAGCATTATTCCCTTGAGGATAATGAACCTTGGACGAAGGTTGATAAGAATACAATTACGAAGGTTAAGTCTTCGTAATTGAATTTTAATAGATTGTATAAGATGACATAAAATAAAGGGTATCAAAGGTAAATGAATCATAAACGAATCACATTATATTTACTTAATATATTGAATCATTGAATACAGTTATACCTCTGCCTTGACAAAGGTTGGTTCCCGAATGATGCAATTGCAATTACAAGAATTCGTGAACAGTAAAGGAATACTGTTCACTATTTATAGGCGCAGGACACAGCCTGTGAGGAATTACAATTATGCCCCTCATAAAAGTTTACAACATTGACTCAGACCTTTATGGACTAAAAGGTCATTCTATCTTTAAGTCGGTTTGTAATACCGAAGCTTCATGAAGAGGAACCTTCGGCCATCTCATACAAACAGCTTCAGCCGAAAGCCGCTTCTTCCTACAAGACCTTCGGCGACGAAGCATAGACCCAACACGCGCCCGCCCATAGATAGACTTTTGTCCGGTTCCCACAGAGCCGCTCACAACATCCTCTCCAGTCGTTGTCCCAATGCTGCCACCTCACTGGTCTTCGTCCCCACGCCGCCACCCCACCCCGGCCTCTTCCTCCCTATGTAGTCGGCCAATGCTTCTCCATCACTGCTCGTCACCTCCTCATCCACCGTCATGCCACACAATCCTCCTACGGCGTGCCTGACTTTTGTAAGGACATATTATGGTAGCACACGATACATCCTTGAGATGCTCGTCAACGGCCTTTGCCACCTCAAGTACTGCAACTACGACTCCTCCGGGATGCCGTAGAGGGCTACAACCGCTCCTTTATGTAAATTGTGCCTCAGAAGAATCGCACTCCTGCCTTCACACCAATATGTTGTTCTCTTTCACCCTGCGAGCGCGAGAACTAGGGCAACCGCAACACTACTCCCCTGCTTCCCATGTCTTTGTTGGGACCTTTGCTGGAGAATAGAACCCACCATAGCAGGTATGCCCGCCCCTTCTCTTCTCTTCCTGTTGTGAAGATCTGAGTACCCAAACCCTAGCTCGAGCTATTTGTCTATTTGTATTTGGATCTTATCTAATTTGAGCTATTTGTATCTGTATTTGATCTTATTACAAGTGTACGCATGCATTACGCCTACTAAATTCATACGTGTGTAAACCCATCTCTTGTGTTGGGTTCGACCAATTTTAACACAGATCATATTGCGTGTGATTTTGGTAAAAACATTTTTGTCTAATTAATGTACCTTCTTTTATCAAGTCAAAGGGCAGAGTGTAAATCCTAGGGTTCCACTTCTGCACGAAACGCAAGTGTCGATGTTTGGACTAATGGTCCTAACCAACTAGTAAAATGATGTTGCGTGCCTAGAATCTAGATGGTGTGCGAGTTGACACAAGTAGTTTATCCTGGTTCGGGCAATGCAAGGCTCTACTTCTAGCAGAGGGGGATGAAGCCTATATTACTCGCACTAGGGTGCCTGCACTAGGGGTTACAAGCACAACGGGAGAGGGGAAAGCCCCAAGTCCCTAGAACTGATTAAGGCAAGTGTCAATACCGAAAGACTTGGAGGAAAACTACTGAGTGTTCGCCCTCCCCTTGGAAGAACTACCACTGCGCTATTTATACACCTAGGAGATGTATGTTGTGAAGCCCAGGGCCGTTGTATTCCCAAGGGAGATGTCTTGGCGTCTTGTGAGTGACATGATGGTGTACTGCACTGTTGACTTGTGCTTGTTGATTTCCTGGTGAAAGCCGATGCCGAGGCCGAGGCCAAGGGGTTGGCCGTACGCCCGAGCCCCCAGGGGAGGCGTTGCCCATACCGTAGTTGCTGTAACAAGGCTTCGGTATGGGTAAAAGCCTCCTTACGGGGTGCGTCAGTGTCCCTGTGTCGGGTGACGTTGTGATTCCTTTGCTGCGATTATCGAGGTCAGAGCCCTGCTCGGGCGAGGCGGAAGTCTTCCTAAGGCGATGGTGAAAGGGAAATGTGCCCTTGGGCCATTTCTAAGTATTTTGGTGATTAAGTGCCCAACACAAATGGTTTAAGTGTAAATTATGCAAAATGGTGGATGAAGTGCAAATCATCAAGAAGGTATGATTCTAGACTTAGTACATTGTTTTTTGTGTACTAACATATTTGTCTAAGTGCTAGAATCAGAGAAAATAGAAAAAGAAAAGGACTTGACTGAAGCAGCCAAGACTCAGCACAGTCTGGGTGCACCGGACAGTGTCCGGTGCGCCAGGCTGGCGTCTGGTCAACTGGCCGCTCTTGGGTATTCGTCGGCGGTGTACGGCTAAAAATCACCGGACTGTCCGGTGGTGCACCGGACTGTCCGGTGAGCCAATGGTCGACCGCGCCAACGGTCGGCCGCGCAATCTGCGTGTGACACGTGTCCGAGCCAACGGTCTGATGGGGGCACCGGACCGTCCGGTGTGCACCGGACAGTGTCCGGTGCGCCAACGGCTCCAAGTCTTCAACGGTCGGCTGCGCCAATTTAGGAAGGCGATCTGCACCGGATAGTGAACAGGGGATGTACGGTGGTGCACCGGACTGTCCGGTGCGCCACCCGACAGAAGGCAAGAATTGCCTTCCAGGAATGCCTCCAACGGCTCCTAGCTGCCTTGGGGCTATAAAAGGGACCCCTAGGCGCATGGAGGAGTAACCCAAGCATACTTTGAGCATTCTTAATCATTCACACTCCGTCTTCACGCACTCGATTGACTTTCTTAGTGATTTGAGCTCTGTTCTAGTGGTGAACTTTGTGCTATTCATTTGAGCTCAAGTCTTGGCTGTGTGTGTGCGTATTGCTGCGGTTTTGTGTGTGTTGCTTCCCTCCCTTACTCTAGTGCTTTCACTTTGATCCTTATTGTAAGGGCGAGAGACTCCAAGTTGTGGAGATTCCTGGCAAACGGGAAAGAGTAAAGAAAGAAGAACATCGTGGTATTCAAGTTGATCATTGGATCACTTGAGAGGAGATGAGTGCAACTCTTGGGACGCCACAATGTGGAGTAGGCAAGTGTTATACTTGGTCGAACCACGGGATAAATCATCGTGTCTCTTGTGTTTGTTCTCACTGTGACTATTGTGTTTCACAAGAGCTCGGTCCTTAGCCACTTGATTTCATTGTGCTAACACTTAACCAAGTTTTGTGGCTATAAGTTTTAAGTTTTTACAGGATCACCTATTCACCCCCCCTCTAGGTGCTCTCAATTGGTATCAGAGCCGTTCATTTCAAGAAAGGGACTAATCGCCCGAAGGGATGGATCCTAAGGGAAAGGGGATGGTGATCAACGACAAGGAGAAGGAGTCCTTCCTCAATGAGCCAAAAGACGACAAGCCCACTGACTCGGGCTCAAGTCATAAGAAGAAGGATGGGAAGAAGAAGAGGCGCATCAAGAAGATAGTCTACTACGACAGTGACGAGTCCTCTTCTTCCCGAAGAGACGATGAGGACGAGAAAAAGAAAACGGTCAACTCAAACTTTTCTTTCGATTATTCTCGTATTCCGCAAAATTCCAATGCTCATTTAATTTCCATTCCTCTTGGTAAACCTCCACACTTTGATGGAGAGGACTAGGATTTTGGAGTCACAAAATGCGTAGTCACTTGTTCTCTCTTCATCCAAGTATATGGGAGATAGTAGAAAATGGAATGCAATTTGATAGTACGGATAATTCCATGTTTATCAATGAACAAATTCACAAAAATGCACAAGCTACCACTGTTCTTTTAGCATCCTTGTGTAGGGAAGAGTATCATAAGGTGAGCGGCTTGGATAATGCCAAGCAAATTTGGGACACCCTCAAGATCTCACATGAGGGGAACGACGCCACCATGATCACCAAGATGGAGTTGGTGGAAGGCAAACTAGGAAGGTTCGCAATGATCAGGGGGAGGAGCCAACCCAAACGTACAACAGGCTCAAGACCCTGGTCAACAAAATCAGGAGCTATGGGAGCATGAGATGGACGGACCACGACGTCGTCCGGCTTATTCTAAGGTCCTTCACTATCCTTGATCCTCATCTTGTAAACTCTATCCGTGAAAATCCTAGGTACACCAAGATGACGCTCGAG
The DNA here is from genome assembly GCF_902167145.1 of Zea mays. Lineage (NCBI taxonomy): Eukaryota > Viridiplantae > Streptophyta > Magnoliopsida > Poales > Poaceae > Zea > Zea mays. The sequence continues at coordinate 41,956,973 of NC_050103.1, forward strand.
GAAATACTCGAAAAGTTTGTAAGCAGGCGAATGATGATCAAGGAGGCAAGATATGTTGATGAAGCGTTGAATGGCCCAATGTCGATCCACGAGCCTCAAACTGTTGCTCTCAAAGCAACAAGTAGCAGGGAGGCGCTACCTAGCAAGGTGGCGCAAGTTGAGGCGGCCAGGCTAAATGAAGATGAAATGACCCTCATTATCAAGCGCTTCAAGACCGCATTGAAGGGACGCAAGGAGTACTCAAACAAGAATAAGACAAAGGGAAAGCACTCCTGCTTCAAGTGCGGTAAGACAGGTCATTTTATTGCTCAATGTCCCAATAATAATGACCAGGGAGATGAAAGACATGGGAAGAGAGAGAACAAGAAGGTTTACAAGAAGGCTAAGGGAGAGGCACACCTTGGCAAAGAGTGGGACTCGGATTGTTCGTCATCCGACTCCGACGATGAAGGACTCGCTGCCTCGGCCTTCAACAAATCGTCGCTCTTCCCCAACGAGCACCATACTTGCCTAATGGCAAAGGAAAAGAAGGTAAACGCTCGAGAAACTCCTATGTACTGTACTTCTGGTGATGATGATTCTAGTGATGATGAAGTAGACTACACTAGCTTGTTCAAAGGATTAGATAGAAGTAAAATAGAAAAGATCAATGAGTTGATTGATGCATTGAATGAAAAAGATAGATTGCTAGAGAGGCAAGAGGAAATTTTGTATGAGGAACATGACAAATTCATTAGTGCTCAAAAGTCTCTTGCATTAGAGATTAAAAGGAATGAATTACTTTCTTCTGAGTTATCTAAGTGCAATGAATCTATTTCTAGCTTGAAGACATTGAATGACGATTTAAGTGCTAAATTAGAAGTAGTAAATAAATCTAGTCCTTGTGTACGAGCATGTTTGCAATAGATGCAAGGATTTTAATATTGATGCTTGTGATGAACATTTAATTTCTATCTCTAAATTAAATGATGAAGTAGCAAGTCTTAATGCTCAACTTAAGACTTGCAAAAGTGAGTTTGATAAATTAAAATTTGCTAGGGATGCCTACACTGTTGGTAGACACCCCTCAATTAAGGATGGTTTGGCTTTAAGAGGGAAGCCAAGAACTTAACAAGCCAAAAGGCTCCCATTTTCATCAAGGAAAAAGGGAAGGCTCCTATGGCTAGTAGTAGTAAAAAGAATCATGCATTCATCTATGATAGAAAATTTTCTAGGAATGATCATTATAATAGGAGTTATAATGCTTATGATTCACATGCCATGACTGCTTCAAGTTCTTCCTTTGTGCATGGTAGAAACATGACTAGGAAAAATGTTGTCAATCATATGCCTAGGAAAAATATTGTTCATCGTGTGTCTAGAAAAGTGCATAATGAATCTGCTACTGTTTTCATGCCTGCAACACTGATTTTGTACTTTCATGTAAAAATAAGAAAGTGGTTGCTAGGAAATTAGGGGCAAAATGCAAGGGAGATAAAACTTGCATTTGGGTCCCTAAGGCTATTGTTACTAACCTTGTAGGACCCAACAAGAGTTGGATACCTAAAACCCAAGCCTAATTTGCCTTGCAGGTTTATGCATCCGGGGGCTCAAGCTGGATTATCGACAGCGGATGCACAAACCACATGACGGAGGAGAAGAAGATGTTCACCTCCTACGTCAAGAACAAAGATTCCCAAGATTCAATCATATTCGGTGACGGGAATCAAGGCAAGGTTAAAGGACTAGGAAAGATAGCTATTTCATCCGAGCATTCCATATCTAATGTGTTTTTGGTTGAATCGCTCGGGTATATCTTGTTGTCCGTTAGTCAATTATGTAATATGGGTTACAATTGCTTATTTACAAATGTAGATGTGTCTATCTTTAGAAGGAGTGATGGTTCATTAGCTTTTAAGGGTGTACTAGACGGCAAACTCTATTTAGTTGATTTTTAAAAGGAGGAGGCTGATCTAGATGCATGCTTAATCGCTAAGACTAGCATGGGCTGGCTGTGGCATCGCTGCCTAGCACATGTGGGGATGAAGAACCTTCACAAACTTCTAAAGGGGAACATGTGTTAGGTCTAACAAATGTAACTTTCAAAAAAGATAGACCTTGTGCAGCTTGTCAAGCAGGTAAACAGGTGGGAAGCTCTAATCATAGCAAAAACGTGATGACCACATCAAGACCTTTGGAGCTACTTCACATGGACCTCTTCGGACCCGTCGCCTACCTCAGCATCGGGGGAAGTAAGTATGATCTTGTTATTGTTGATGATTTTTCCCGCTTCACTTGGGTATTCTTTTTGCAGGATAAAACAAAAACCCAAGGGACCCTAAAGCGCTTCCTAAGAAGAGCTCAAAACGAATTTGAGCTCAAGGTGAAAAAGATAAGAAGCGACAACGGGTCCGAGTTCAAGAACCTTCAAGTGGAGGAGTACCTTGAGGAGGAAGGAATCAAGCATGAGTTCTCCGCTCCCTACACACCACAGCAAAACAGTGTAGTAGAGATGAAGAATAGGACGCTCATAGACATGGCGAGGACGATGCTTGGGGAGTTCAAGACGCCCGAGCGGTTTTGGTCGGAAGCCGTGAACACGGCTTGCCACGCCGTAAACCGGGTCTACCTTCATCGCCTCCTCAAGAAGACGTCATACGAACTTCTAACCGGTAACAAACCCAACGTTTTGTATTTTCGTGTATTTGGGAGTAAATGTTATATTCTAGTGAAGAAAGGTAGAAATTCTAAATTTGCTCCCAAAGCTGTAGAAGGGTTTTTGTTAGTTTATGACTCAAATACAAAGGCGTATAGAGTCTTCAACAAATCATCAGGTTTGGTTGAAGTCTCTAGCGACGTTGTATTTGATGAGACTAATGGCTCTCCAAGAGAGCAAGTTGATCCTGATGATGTAGATGAAGAAGATGTTCCAACGACTGCAATACACACCATGGCGATTGGAGATGTGCGACCACAGGAACAAAAGGAGCAAGATCAACCTTCTTCCTCAACAATGGTGCACCCCCCAACTCAAACTGATGAACAGGTTCATCTAGAGGAGGCGTGTGATCAAGGGGGAGCACAAGAAGATCATGTTATGGAGGAAGAAGCACCACATGCCCCTCCAACTCAAGTCCGAGCGACGATTCAAAGGAATCATCCCATCGACCAGATATTGGGTGATATAAGCAAGGGAGTAACTACTCGCTCTAGATTAGCTATTTTTTGTGAGCATTACTCTTTTGTCTCTTCTATTGAGCCTTTCAGGGCAGAAGAGGCCTTGCTAGATCCGGACTGGGTGTTGGCCATGCAGGTAGAGCTTAATAACTTCAAGCGAAATGAAGTCTGGACACTGATGCCACGTCCCAAGCAAAATGTTGTGGGAACCAAGTGGGTGTTCTGCAACAAATAGAATGAGCATGGGGTGGTGACAAGGAACAAGGCTAGACTTGTGGCAAAAGGTTATGCCCAAGTCGTAGGTTTGGACTTGGAGGAGACTTTTGCTCCTGTGGCTAGGCTAGAGTCTATTCGTATTTTGTTAGCCTATGCCGCTCACCATTCTTTCAGGTTGTTCCAAATGGATGTGAAGAGCGCTTTCCTCAACGGGCCAATCAAGGAGGAGGTGTACGTAGAGCAACCCCCTGGCTTTGAGGATGAACGGTACCCCGACCACGTGTGTAAGCTCTCTAAGGCGCTCTATGGACTTAAGCAAGCCCCAAGAGCATGGTATGAATGCCTTAGAGACTTTCTAATTGCTAATGCTTTCAAGGTTGGGAAAGCCAATCCAACTTTATTCACTAAGACTTGTGATGGTGACTTATTTGTGTGCCAAATTTATGTCAATGACATAATATTTGGTTCTACTAACCAAAAGTCTTGTGAAGAGTTTTGCAGGGTGATGACTCAAAAATTTGAGATGTCAATGATGGGCGAGTTGAACTACTTCCTTGGGTTCCAAGTGAAGCAACTCAAGGACGGCACCTTCATTTCCCAAACGAAGTACACGCAAGACTTGATCAAGCGGTTTGGGATGAAGGACGCCAAGCCCGCAAAGACTCCAATGGGAACCGACGGACATGTCGACCTCAACAAAGGAGGCAAGTCCGTTGATCAAAAGGCATACTAGTCTATGATAGGTTCTTTGCTTTATTTATGTGCTAGTAGACAGAATATTATGCTAAGCGTTTGCATGTGTGCTAGATTTCAATCCGACCCAAGGGAGTGTCACCTTGTGGCCGTTAAGCGAATACTGAGATATTTAGTTGCTACGCCTTGCTTCGGGATCTGGTATCCAAAGGGGTCAACCTTTGACTTGATTGGATACTCAGACTCCGATTATGCTGGATGCAAGGTTGATAGGAAGAGTACATCAGGGACGTGCCAATTCTTAGGAAGGTCCCTGATGTCTTGAAGTTCTAAGAAACAAACTTCTGTTGCCCTATCCACCGCTGAGGCCGAGTACATTGTCGCAGGACAGTGTTGCACGCAACTACTTTGGATGAGGCAAACCCTCAGGGACTTTGGCTACAATCTGAGCAAAGTCCCACTCCTATATGACAATGAGAGTGCAATCCGCATGGCGGACAATCCTGTTGAACACAGCTGCACGAAGCACATTGACATCCGGGATCACTTTTTGAGAGACCACCAGCAAAAGGGAGATATCGAAGTGTTTTATGTTAGCACCGAGAACCAGCTAGCCGATATCTTTACCAAGCCTCTAGATGAGTCAACCTTTTGCAGGCTGCGTAGTGAGCTAAATGTCTTAGATTCGCGTAACTTGGATTGATCTATAGCATACATGTGTTTATGCCTTTGATCAAGTTCCTTTATGCATATTGTTGCTTATTTATGGTGCTCAAGTTGTACACATGATCCCCGGACCTCACAAGTCCATTTGCAAGTGATGCACTTATTTAGGGGGAGGCATGCTACAACTTGACACTTTGAGACTAATCTTGTGTTTGAGTTTCCTTGTTTTAGTCTCAAAAGTGGATTGAAAGGGAAAGGTGGACTTGGACCATGAAAGACTTCCACTGCACTCCGATGAGAGGGTAATTTACTCCAAGTTCATCTCCATGCTCTTATTGCCTTTTTTACTCCTAATTGAAGATTTTGGTGAGGCAATGAGGTTAAAGGGCCAAAAATGATCCCGTTTTGGTGCTTGATGCCAAAGGGGGAGAAATTAAGGCCAAAGCAAGCAAATGGATCAGCTATCACTTGAGAACTTTGAAAATAGTAGAGTTATAAGTTTTGATTTGTCAAAATGTGTGGGGTAGTTCTGCTCATGGGGCCTGAGTGCTCGGGAGGCATAAGCAATGACTCTATTGTCTTGCATCAAGACACATCCCAATCCAGTACCGGAAGCATCGCAATAAACCTCAAAAGGTTTGGTGTTGTCAGGTTGAGCTAGCACTGGTGCTGTTGTCAAATGCTGCCTTAGTGTATGAAAGGCATCCTCACACTTCTGGCTCCATTCATACTTGACTCCCTTCTTCAACAGTTCAGTCATTGGCTTGGCAATTCTGGAGAAATCCGGAATAAATCGTCGATAATACCCTGCCAATCCCAGAATACTACGGATCTGTCGTACTGTGGTAGGAGGTTTCCAATCCATCACTTCCTGTACCTTCTCAGGATCAACTGATATCCCATCCTGAGAAATTGTGTGACCCAAAAATTTAATTTCCCTCAGCCAGAAATCACATTTAGACAACTTAGCATAAAGATGATGATCGTGCAGTCGCTGAAGTACGATGTGTAGATGCTCAGTATGCTCGTCTTCATTTTTGGAATAGACCAAAATATCATCAATGAAAACCACCACAAATTTGTCCAGCTCTGGCATGAATACTGAGTTCATCAGGTACATGAAATAGGCCGGGGCATTGGTCAGCCCAAAAGACATCACCAAAAACTCATAAAGCCCATATCTGGTAGAGAAAGCCGTCTTGGGAATATCGCTGACACGAATCTTGATCTGATGGTAGCCCGAGCGAAGGTCTATCTTGGAGAACACTTTGGCTCCCACCAACTGATCAAACAAAACATCAATGCGGGGCAGTGGGTATTTGTTCTTGACGGTCACCTGAAAGGGAAATGTGCCCTTGGGCCATTTCGAAATATTTTGGTGATTTAGTGTTCAACACAAGTGCATAAGTGTTAAATGGTGGACAAAGTACAAATCAAGTATAAAGGTATGTTTCTCAGACTTAGTACATTGTTTTAGAGACTAATGTATTGTGTCTAAGTGCTGGAAACAGGAAAAATCAAGTTGAAATTAAAGATGGCTTTGTTCAGCCAAAGTCAGCTCTGTCTGGGTGCACCGGACTGTCCGGGGTGCACCGGACAGTGTCCGGTGCGCCAGGCTGACTCAGGCGAACTTGTTGCTCTCGGGAAGTGATTAACGGCGTACGACTATAATTCACCGGACTGTCCGGTGTGCACCGGACTGTCCGGTGCGCCAACGGTCGGTCGGGCCAACGGTCGGCCGCGCGATCCGCGTGAGACACGTGGCCGAGCCAACGGTCGGAAGGGGGCACCGGACTATCCGGTGTGCACCGGACAATGTCCGGTGCGCCAACGGCTCCAAAGCGCCAACAGTCGGCTTCGCCAAAGAAGGAAAGAAATCCGCACCGGACTGTCCGGTGCGCCAGGCGACAGAAGGCAAGAATTGCCTTCCTGGAATGCTCTCAACGGCTCCTAGCTGCCTTGGGGCTATAAAAGGGACCCCTAGGCGCATGGAGTAGCACAACAAGTATTCTCAAAGTATTCCTAAGCACCAAGACCTCGATTCCGCGCATTTGATTCTTTGTGATAGCAATTAGAGGTCTATTTGAGTTGTGAACTCGTCGAGTTGTGTTGTGAGCTCTTGTTGCAACTTGTGTGCGTGTTGTCGCTCTGATTTTGTGTCTTGTGTGCGTTGCTCATCCCTCCCTTACTCTGTGCTTCTTTGTGAACATCAAAGTGTAAGGGCGAGAGGCTCCAAGTTGTGGAGATTCCTCGCAAACGGGATATAGTAAAGCAAAGCAAAACACTGTGGTATTCAAGTGGGTCTTTGGACCACTTGAGACGGTTGATTGCAACCCTCGTCCGTTGGGACGCCACAACGTGGACTAGGTAAGTGTTGAACTTGGCCGAACCACGGGATAAACCACTGTGTCTATCTGTGATTGATCTTCTTGTGGTTATCGTGTCTTGCAAAGACTCTTCTCTAGCCACTTGGCATTCTTGTGCTAACTCCTAATCAAGTTTTGTGGCATTAAGATTCAAGTTTTACAGGATCACCTATTCACCCCCCCTCTAGGTGCTCTCAATTGGTACCAAAGCCGTTCTCTTCAAGAAAGGGACTAATCGCCCGAAAAGATGGATCCTAAAGGCAAGGGGATTGTGATCAATGATAAGGAGAAGGAGTCCTTCGTCAATGAGCCGAAAGATGACAAGCCTACCGACTCGGGCTCGGGCCACAAACGAAAAGATGGAAAGAAGAAGAAGATGAGGCGCATCAAGGAGATCATCTACTACGACGACAGCGACGAGTCCTCTTCTTCCCAAAAGGACGACGACAACGACTACGAAAAAAAGAAGACGGTTAACTCAAACTTCTCTTTCGATTACTCTCGTATTCCGCATAGCTCAAATGCACATTTGCTTTCCATTCCTCTTGGCAAACCTCCTCACTTTGATGGAGAGGACTACGGATTTTGGAGTCACAAAATGCGTAGTCACTTGTTCTCTCTCCATCCAAGCATATGGGAGATAGTCGAGAATGGAATGAAATTTGATAGCTCGGATAGTCCTTTGTTTATCAATGAACAGATTCATAAAAATGCACAAGCTACTACTGTGTTGTTAGCCTCATTGTGCAGGGACGAGTACCATAAGGTGAGCGGCTTGGACAATGCCAAGCAGATCTGGGACACCCTCAAGATCTCACATGAGGGGAACGACGTCACCATGCTCACCAAGATGGAGTTGGTGGAAGGCGAACTCGGGAGATTCGCGATGATAAGGGGGGAGGAGCCAACCCAAACGTACAACAGGCTCAAAACCCTCGTCAACAAGATAAGGAGCTATGGAAGCACGCCATGGACGGACCATGACGTTGTTCGCCTAATGCTAAGGTCCTTTACCGTCCTTGATCCACATCTTGTGAACAATATTCGTGAGAATCCTAGGTACACGAAGATGACGCCCGAGGTGATCCTTGGAAAGTTCGTAAGCGGGCGGATGATGATCAAGGAGGCTAGATACGTCGACGATGCATTAAATGGCCCAATCCAAGAGCCTCAAACTATTGCTCTCAAGGGAACAAGAAGCAAGGAGGCGCTACCTAGCAAGGTGGCGCAAGTTGAGGCGGTCGGGCTTAATGATGAAGAGATGGCCCTCATCATCAAGCAGTTCAAGACGGCGCTAAAGGGTCGCAAGGAGCACTCCAACAAGAACAAGACGAAGGGGAAACGCTCCTGCTTCAAATGTGGTAAGATTGGTCATTTTATAGCTAATTGTCCCGATAATGATAGTGACCAGGAAAAGAAGAGTGGAAAGTGGGGAAAGAAGAAGAACTACAAGAAGGCGAAGGGCGAGGCACATCTTGGAAAGGAGTGGGATTCGGATTGCTCCTCGTCCGACTCCGACAACGAAGGACTCGCCGCCACCGCCTTCAACAAGTCATCCCTCTTCCCCAACGAGCATCACACTTGCCTCATGGCAAGGGAAAAGAAGGTAAGCACTCGTAATACTAGTACTTATGCTTCTTCTAGTGAGGATGAGTCTAGTGATGATGATGAAATAGATTATTCATGTTTATTCAAGGGCCTAGATAGAACCAAGGTTGATAAAATTAATGAATTAATTGATGCCTTGAATGATAAGAATAGGTTATTAGAAAAGCAAGAGGATCTTTTGTATGAAGAGCATGATAAATTTGTTAGTGCACAAAATTCTCTTGCTCTAGAAGTTAAAAGGAATTAAATGCTTTCTTGTGAACTGTCTACTTGTCATGAAACCATTTCTACTTTAAAAGGTGTTAATAATGATTTAAATGCTAAACTAGTAGTAGCAAATAAATCTAACTCTTGTGTAGAACATGTTATGATTTGCAATAGGTGCAAAGATTTTAATGTTGATGCGTGTAGTGAACACCTAGCTTGCATTTCTAAATTAAATGATGAAGTGGCTAGTCTTAATGCCCAACTTAAGACTAGCAAGAGTGAATTTGACAAGCTAAAATTTGCAAGGGATGCCTACACGATTGGTAGACACCCCTCAATTAAGGATGGTCTTGGCTTCAAGAGGGAAGTCAAGAACTTAACAAGCCATAAGGCTCCCATCTCCGCCAAGGAGAAAGGGAAGGCCCCTATGGCTAGTAGTGCTCAAAAGAACCATGCCTTCATGTATCATGATAGGAGACATTCTAGAAATGTTTATAGAAGTTATGATGCTTTTGATTCTCATGCTATGGTTGCTTCTAGTTCTTCTATTATGCATGATAGAAATTTAGCTAGGAGAAATACTATTAATCACATGCCTAGAAGAAATGTTGTTCATGTGCCTAGGAAAACAAATAGTGAACCTTCTACAATTTATCATGCTTTAAATGCTTCCTTTGCTATTTGTAGAAAGGATAGGAAGATAGTTGCTAGAAAATTAGGGGCAAAATGCAAGGGAGATAAAACTTGCATTTGGGTCCCTAAGGCTATTTGTACTAACCTTGTAGGACCCAACATGAGTTGGGTACCTAAGAACCAAGCCTAAATTTGCCTTGCAGGTTTATGCATCCGGGGGCTCTAGCTGGATTATCGACAGCGGATGCACAAACCACATGATGGGGGAAAAGAGGATGTTCTCTTCCTACGTCAAGAACAAGGATCCCCAAGATTCAATCATATTCGGTGACGGGAATCAAGGCAAGGTTAAAGGCTTAGGCAAGATTGCAATCTCAAATGAGCACTCCATTTCTAATGTATTCTTAGTTGAGTCGCTTGGATATAATTTGTTATCCGTAAGTCAATTATGTAATATGGGATATAATTGTCTATTCACCAATATAGATGTGTCTGTCTTTAGAAGAAGTGATGGTTCATTAGCTTTTAAGGGTGTATTAGACGGCAAACTCTATTTAGTTGATTTTGCAAAAGAGGAGGCCGGTCTAGATGCATGCTTAATTGCTAAGACTAGCATGGGCTGGCTGTGGCATCGCCGCTTAGCACATGTGGGGATGAAGAACCTTCACAAGCTTCTCAAGGGAGAACACGTGATAGGTCTAACTAATGTTACTTTCGAAAAAGATAGACTTTGTGCAGCTTGTCAAGCAGAGAAACAGGTGGGAAGCTCTCATCATGCCAAAAATGTGATGACAACATCAAGACCCCTGGAGTTACTTCATATGGACCTCTTCGGACCCGTCGCCTATCTAAGCATAGGAGGAAGTAAGTATGGTCTTGTTATAGTTGATGATTTTTCCCGCTTCACTTGGGTATTCTTTTTGCAGGATAAATCTGAAACCCAAGGGACCCTCAAGTGCTTCCTAAGGAGAGCTCAAAACGAGTTTGAGCTCAAGGTGAAGAAGATAAGGAGCGACAATGGGTCCGAATTCAAGAACCTTCAAGTGGAGGAGTATCTTGAGGAGGAAGGAATCAAGCACGAGTTCTCCGCTCCCTACACACCACAGCAAAATGGTGTGGTAGAAAGGAAGAACATGACGCTTATAGACATGGCGAGGACGATGCTTGGAGAGTTCAAGACACCCGAGCGCTTTTGGTCGGAAGCCGTGAACACGGCTTGCCACGCCATCAACCGGGTCTACCTTCATCGCCTCCTCAAGAAGACTTCGTATGAGCTACTAACCGGTAACAAACCCAATGTTTCGTATTTCCGAGTTTTTGGGAGTAAATGCTACATTCTAGTGAAGAAGGGTAGGAATTCCAAATTTGCTCCCAAAGCCGTAGAAGGGTTTTTGTTAGGTTATGACTCAAATACAAAGGCGTATAGGGTCTTCAACAAAGCATTGGGTTTGGTTGAAGTCTCTAGCGACGTTGTATTTGATGATACTGATGGTTCTCCAAGAGAGCAAGTTGTTGATCTTGATGATGTAGATGAAGAAGACGTTCCAACGGCTGCAATACGCACCATGGCAATTGAAGATGTGAGGCCACTGGAACAAAAGGAGCAAGATCAACCTTCTTCCTCAACAATGGTGCAACCCCCAACTCAAGATGATGAACAGGTTCATCAAGAGGAGGCGTGTGATCAAGGGGGAGCACAAGATGATCATTTAATGGAGGAAGAAGCACAACCGGCACCTCCAACCCAAGTTCGAGCGATGATTCAAAGGGATCATCCCGTCGACCAGATTTTGGGTGACATTAGCAAGGGAGTAACTACTCGGTCTCGATTAGTTAATTTTTGTGAGCATTACTCCTTTGTCTCATCTATTGAGACTTTCAGGGTAGAGGAGGCCTTGCTAGATCCGGACTGGGTATTGGCCATGCAGGAGGAGCTCAACAACTTCAAAAGAAATGAAGTTTGGACACTGGTGCCTCGTTCCAAGCAAAATGTTGTGGGAACCAAGTGGGTGTTCCGCAACAAACAAGACGAGCACGGGGTGGTGACAAGGAATAAGGCACGACTTGTGGCAAAAGGTTATGCCCAAGTCGCAGGTTTGGACTTTGAGGAGACTTTTGCTCCTGTGGCTAGGCTAGAGTCCATTCGTATTTTGCTAGCATATGCCGCTCACCATTCTTTCAGGTTGTTCCAAATGGATGTGAAGAGCGCTTTCCTCAACGGGCCAATCAAGGAGGAGGTGTACGTGGAGCAACCCCCTGGCTTTGAGGATGAACGGTACCCCGACCACGTGTGTAAGCTCTCTAAGGCGCTCTATGGACTTAAGCAAGCCCCAAGAGCATGGTATGAATTCCTTAGAGACTTTTTAATTGCTAATGCTTTCAAGGTTGGGAAAGCCGATCCAACTCTTTTCACTAAGATATGTGATGGTGATCTTTTTGTGTGCCAAATTTATGTCGATGACATAATATTTGGTTCTACTAACCAAAAGTCTTGTGAAGAGTTTAGCAGGGTGATGACTCAAAAGTTTGAGATGTCGATGATGGGCGAGTTAAGCTATTTCCTTGGGTTCCAAGTGAGGCAACTCAAGGATGGGACTTTCATCTCCCAAACGAAGTACACGCAAGACTTGATCAAGCGGTTTGGGATGAAAGACGCCAAGCCCGCAAAGACTCCAATGGGAACCGACGGACACACCGACCTCAACAAAGGAGGTAAGTCCGTTGATCAAAAGACATACCGGTCTATGATAGGGTCTTTACTTTATTTATGTGCTAGTAGACCGGATATTATGCTTAGCGTATGCATGTGTGCTAGATTTCAATCCGATCCAAGGGAATGTCACTTAGTGGCGGTGAAGCGAATTCTTAGATATTTAGTCGCTACGCCTTGCTTCGGGATCTGGTATCCAAAGGGGTCTACTTTTGACTTGATTGGATATTCGGACTCCGACTATGCTGGATGTAAGGTCGATAGGAAGAGTACATCGAGGACGTGCCAATTCTTAGGAAGGTCCCTGGTGTCATGGTGTTCTAAGAAACAAACTTCCGTTGCCCTATCCACCACTGAGGCCGAGTACGTTGCCGCAGGATAGTGTTGCGCGCAACTACTTTGGATGAGGCAAACCCTCAGGGACTTTGGCTACAATCTGAGCAAAGTCCCACTCCTATGTGATAATGAGAGTGCTATCCGCATGGCGGATAATCCTGTTGAACACAGCCGCACAAAGCACATAGACATCCGACATCACTTTTTGAGAGACCACCAGCAAAAGGGAGATATCGAAGTGTTTCATGTTAGCACTGAGAACCAGCTAGCCGATATCTTTACCAAGCCTTTAGATGAGCAGACCTTCTGCAAGTTGCGTAGTGAGCTAAATGTCTTAGATTCGCGGAACTTGGATTGATTTATAGCATACATGTGTTTTATGCCTTGATCATGTTCCTTAAGCATTTTGTTGTTTATTTATGGTGCTCAAGTTGTACAAGCACTCCCCGGACCTTACAAGTCCATTTGCAAGTGATGCACAAATTTAGGGGGAGATGTGCTACAACTTGACCCTTTGAGACTAACTATGTGCTTGAGTTTGCTTAATTTAGTCTCAAAGGAGGTTTGAAAGGGAAAAGGTGGACTTGGACCATGCAAGACTTCCACTGCACTCCGATGAAAGAGTAACTAATTCCAAGTTCATCTTTGTACTCTTATTGCCTTTTTACTCTTAGTTGAAGATTTTGGTGAGGCAATGGGGTTAAAGGGCCAAAATTGATCCCGTTTTGGTGCTTGATGCCAAAGGGGGAGAAAATAAGGCCAAAGCAAACAAATGGATCAGCTACCACTTGAGAGAATTTTGAAAAAGTAGAGTTAGAGTTTTTGTTTGTCAAAATACTCTTGTTTGCCTCTTATTGTCAAAAGTTGGTCTCTTTTGGGGAGAAGGCTTAATTATGGGAAAAAGGGGGAGTTTTTGAACTCTTTGATCAATTTCTCTGGAAATATCTCTCTTTATGTTTCAACAAGTGTGTTTTACTCAGAGATAGGAAATTGAGTTTGATTTGCAAAAACAAACCAAGTGGTGGCAAAGAATGATCCATATATGCCAAATTTGAATCAAAACAATTTTGAGTTCTTATTTGAAGGGATTTTGCACTTGTTCTACTTGCTTTATGTTGTGTTGGCATAAATCACCAAAAAGGGGGAGATTGAAAGGGAAATGTGCCCTTGGGCCATTTCTAAGTATTTTGGTGATTTAGTGTTCAACACAAGTGCATAAGTGTTAAATGGTGGACAAAGTACAAATCAAGTATAAAGGTATGTTTCTCAGACTTAGTACATTGTTTTAGAGACTAATGTATTGTGTCTAAGTGCTGGAAACAGGAAAAATCAAGTTGAAATTAAAGATGGCTTTGTTCAGCCAAAGTCAGCTCTGTCTGGGTGCACCGGACTGTCCGGTGGTGCACCGGACAGTGTTCGGTGGTGCATCTGACAGTGTCTGGTGCGCCAGGCTGACTCAGGCGAACTTGCTGCTCTCGGGAAGTGATTAACGGCGTACGGCTATAATTCATCGGACTGTCTGGTGTGCACCGGACTGTCCGGTGAGCCAACGGTCGGTCGGGCCAACGGTCGGTCGCGCGATCCGCGTGAGACACGTGGCCGAGCCAATGGTCGGAAGGGGGCACCGGACTGTCCGGTGTGCACCGGACAGTGTCCGGTGCTCCAACGGCTCCAAAGCGCCAACGGTCGGCTTCGCCAAAGAAGGAAAGAAATCTGCACCGGACAGTGTCCGGTGGTGCACCGGACTGTCCGGTGCGCCAGGCGACAGAAGGCAAGAATTGCCTTCCTGGAATGCTCTCAACGGCTCCTAGCTGCCTTGGGGCTATAAAAGGGACCCCTAGGCGCATGGAGCAGCACAACAAGTATTCTCATAGTATTCCTAAGCACCAAGACCTCGATTCCGCGCATTTGATTCTTTGTGATAGCAATTAGAGCTCTATTTGAGTTGTGAACTCGTCGAGTTGTGTTGTGAGCTCTTGTTGCGACTTGTGTGCGTGTTGTCGCTCTGATTTTGTGTCTTGTGTGCGTTGCTCATCCCTCCCTTACTCCGTGCTTCTTTGTGAACATCAAAGTGTAAGGGCGAGAGGCTCCAAGTTGTGGAGATTCCTCGCAAACGGGATATAGTAAAGCAAAGCAAAACACCGTGGTATTCAAGTGGGTCTTTGGACCGCTTGAGAGGGGTTGATTGCAACCCTCGTCCGTTGGGACGCCACAACGTGGACTAGGCAAGTGTTGAACTTGGCCGAACCACGGGATAAACCACTGTGTCTATCTGTGATTGATCTTCTTGTGGTTATCGTGTCTTGCAAAGACTCTTCTCTAGCCACTTGGCATTCTTGTGCTAACTCCTAATCAAGTTTTGTGGCATTAAGTTTCAAGTTTTATAGGATCACCTATTCACCCCCCCCTCTAGGTGCTCTCATCACCGCATTGAGAGGGCGGTAATCGACACACATTCTCAGACTTTCATCCTTCTTCTTTACAAACAAGGCTGGACATCCCCATGGTGAAGTACTTGGGCGAATGAACCCCTTGTCCAACAACTCTTGTAGTTGCCTTTTCAATTCCGCCAATTCCGCTAAAGGCATCCTATAGGGTCTTTTAGATATAGGAGCAGTCCCGGGTTGTAATTCAATCGCGAACTCTATGTCTCTGTCGGGTGGCATTCCTGGCAATTCGTCAGGAAAAACATCTGGGTAGTCACAGACCACAAGGATTCTTTCAACTGGTGACTCTATCATGGTGAATGCACAAGAGCAGGTACAACCCTGATCAGGCAAATATAAAGTAGTCTCGCCATAAGTAGGGGAGTGAATCTCAATGGCCCTTGCTACAATATCCAATACTGCCTGATGCCTGGATAACCAATCAGTTCCCAATATAATGTCCACGCTATCCAATCCTAAGATGGGAAGGGTGGTTCTAATCACAAGACTACCAAATTTTATAGGCACCTGCCTATTGATTTGATAGGTGGCAACCCTGCCTCCTGGTGTTGAAATCGTAATACCCCTATTGGTGTGGTGAAAAGGTAATTGGCACATGGCACTAAACTTGGTACTGATAAAACTGTGTGAAGCACCAGAATCAAAAAGAATAATAGCAGGATAATTCAAAACTGAAAAGATACCAGTCATGACGGGTGCTCCCTCTGGAATGTCAACCATGGTGGTGAAGTTTAGCCTGCCTTGCCTCACTTGCACCTTCTGCCTCTTGCCTTGGTTTTGATTGGAATTATGTCCCTACCTTTGCTGGTTTCTGGGGCAATTCTTAGCATAATGAAGTGAAACACCTGTTGTCATTTGCCTGACGGTACAGCTGCTGCTGCTGGTTGTTCCTCTGCACTGGGGGGTTGAGAGCGGTTGGGTGCCTGCTGCTGCTGTTGGGGTCGAATCACCCAACGTCCTTGCTGCTGCTGGGGTCCCCTATTCTGGGTGTCAGATACAATCCTAAAGCACTGTGACTGAGCTGAAGGTCCTGCCACAGGGGTCTTCCTCTTCTTCTCTGCCCGACGGGCTGTGATACAGTCCTCCTGAGAAATAGCCATGTTGACTAACTCATTGTAACTGTTGGCCTTGACGGTGTTGAGATGGTCGCGGAGCTTAGTGCTGAGCCCCCTCCTGAACCTATCCCTCTTCTTCTCATCGGTGTCTGCATGATACCCGGCATACTGGCATAGGTCATTGAAGGCCTAAGCATACTGTAACAGTGTCCGGTTCCCCTGAGTGAGTGCCAGAAACTCATTGAGCTTGCGGTCCATAATGTCTGCTGGTATATGATGCCCCCTGAAAGCTACCTTGAACTCTCTCCATTCCACCTCATGGTCAACTGGCTGCATAGCAAGGAAATGGTCCCACCATGTCCGCGCGGGTCCGCGAAGCTACTGGGTGGCGAACCTGACCTTAGTTACCTCTGAACAAACTCCATGGAGTAGCGGGAATTTGGATTCCACTACCCTCAGCCATACATCAGCATCAAGTGGGTCCTCTGCCCTGGTGAACAACGGTGGCTGGGTATTGAGGAACTCCTGATAAGTGGCTGCCACCGGGTGACTCTGATGATCACCACCAACATAATGCTGAGGTGGCGGCTGACGCTGTGCCAACTGTCGCAGAATCTCGTTCTGCTGAGCCATCAGCTCTTGCAGAGTAGGAGGCGGTGGTGGATGAATGCGCTCATTCTGTCCACGACGCGCTCTTCCTGCCATCTGAAAAATCATGGATATTTTCAATATCAGATTTCTGAGGTTCAATGCTCAATCGTGGTGAGAGAGTCAAGGGGGGGGGGTAAAACCAACATATATTCTTGCATAATTTATAAAAGATTCCACATGGCATAATCTTTTCTTCTTAAATTAAAGCTGACATCATTCATCATCCATACTTCCAAAAGAGTTTGTCATGATTACATCAGTAACTCAAAAGACTCAACTCTATCTAGCCTAGTACCCCAAGGGTGCAAAAGCTAAGCTAGCTTCGAGGAGTTCTACTGCCATAGACTTCTAACCCTATTTCTGCGACCTAGTGAGCAAACGAGGCAACGCTCGACTCGGGGGAAGGAGGTCTCCCTGAGCCAGCAGTGTCCAAGCTGAAGGCAGGCTCCTCTCCTCCCTCGATGTCGACATCCTCGTTGGCCTCCATGTCCTGGATCTCCTGGTGGTGCATATCCAGGTGCTGGTTAGCCTCCGCGAGTTGCTGTTGAGTGTTGATAAGCTGATCCTCGAGAACCTCAATGGTGTTCTCCCTGGTTCCCACTAGCTCCTCAAGCTCTTGGATCTCATTTGACAATTGTTCCACTTGTAAGTCTTTTTCCACCATCTCAGTGGACAAGTCTACCACAAGTTCCTCTCTGTTATCCAAGGTGATCTTGGTAGCCTCCAACAGTGCCATCAGATGAGACATTGCCTCTCCTCGCATCACTTGCAGACGATACAGGGCATTCATGCACCGCACCGTCAAGTGAGCAGTCTGACCTAGGTAGATAGCCCATATATCCTTGGCATGCTCCACTCGGTCCTTCCACATTGGGTCGTCCTCCTTCTCTGCGGGGAACAAACCAATGGGGTGGGTGGACAGCTCCAAGGGGTGGAAACCACATAATGTGGTCAGTCCATGAAGAGCAATCGCCTCGATAGTATCCTCAGCCCTGTATTCAAAAGACTCTGAATCCAATGAACGCCATCCTGGCTGCAGGGGATGAGGCTCTAGGGTCATCCTCATCCTACAGCGGGGCACTCGGTGCTTCTCAAACAGCTGCACCGCGTACTGGGGAGGCGTCGTGTAACCAGCTCCCTGAAGTACCTCCCACAAGATACGGGGGAAACCCTCTCGTGCAAGCCCGTCCGTGTGGGACTGTGCATTCCCTTCGTCCGAGGATCCGTGAGAAGTCATCTGTGTACGGTTAAGCGTAAGTAAAAGAAAAAGAATTATAAAATGAAAAGGGATCGCAACTCAACCTCTCTATAACTACGACAATCACACTGGGTGTACTTAACCTGTCATTATTGTGTATTAAAGTTCTTACCCAATTATTAAGTAGTTTAAATAAGGATGCATGCATGCTCGTCCTAAACGACCTCATTTCAAATTTAGAGGGATTAGGGAAGAACTCCCATCCCTTATAGTAGCATGTAGGGCTTACTCAAATAGCCACCTAGCTACCCCTCTATCATCCTAAGGCTTCACGTCCTAGGGCTATCCTGATCGTCCTACGATCTATCCAACAATTGTTTCTATCAAGTTTTACTTTGGAAAAGGATGGTATTTATAATTTATTGATTCCTCTGTGGTGGTACGAGCTCCGATACCAGTTGTGGCGGAACCGCCCGAATTATTCCAACTTAAGTGCCTAAGTCCCGCCTTAGAGGCTAGACCACACTTAAATGGGAATAACACGTCTGTCCCTCGGATCTAGTCCGACGAGGCCACTAATAGGATCAAGTACCACGTACTCACTCGATGGTGAGGCACAGAGCAAATACAATAAAGCATAAAACCATACATTAAGGAATATTAAATTTATTACATCATCATCGGAGTTTTAGCAAAAGTAGTCATCATTGTTCGGAATGCAGCGGAATAAAACTAACGATAAATAAACAGAGAGATGGGGAAGCCTATCCCATCACTCCTCATGCTCCTCCTCTGCCGAGGAAGGGTCCCACTCGACTGTCCAACCCGGTGGCAAGATGGACGGCGAAGTCACTCCAGCAACCATGTCCTCCAGAGAACCTGTAAAATTATGCCACAAGCTAGGCTGAGTATACTAATACTCAGCTAGACTTACCCGGTGTGAGGAGTCTACTCCTCTACTTCTAGACATGCAACTGTTTGGCTGAGGGGTTTGGTTGCCAAAAGCACTAGCTGAGTCTAAAAATCAAGTTTTAACTTTTGCAAGTTTTAGTGTGACTCTCTTAAGACTAAATGTGTACTATCTACTCATTCATGGTATCAAGCAATTTAGCAATCAACATCTTTTGCCCAATCATCACATTTGCACTTGTTACTCAATGCAGTACAATGGATCAAGCAGTCTCATTAGCTGCGAGAAGCAGACGATTCGAATCGAGTTTTTATCCTTGCAAGGTAAACCTAAACACACGACATGGCGAGGCACTCCGTCCCCACACACATCAACCGTCCCCATCGATTCCCCGTCAACAGAGAGGGGCTCACCGCCTTGGCATACAATGCCTCACTGACCCCGACTGTCGTCGTGCAGTGACCGCACTTGTACCCACCATAACCGAAATGGGAGACCACGTCTCAGGTCGCGTGAGGAGGGCAATCTGCTGCCAGGTTCAATCAGGCACTAGGCTTACCGATTTACCATATTTCTCGGCATGTGCTTAGTACGTTCAAACGCTTGACACAGGTATCCGCACGTTAATCCTTATTCCAATTTCATCTCGTAGACCACACATCCCCATGGATTCGTGTCCACAGACCAACATCAGTATGATATGAAAGTGGATACAACCAATTTCCTGACCTCGTGCGAGTGCTAGAAAAATCACTCGACTTCTACCGAGATCCCTAATTAGCAAAGCAGCTACTCGACCTAGCATACTAGTATCCATCTCAAGGGAAATCCTGAGGTAATGCAACTAGGGTGTTGGGACCATGCTTCGTCGCCGAAGGTCCTGCGGAAAGAAACAGCTTCGGCTGAAGCTGCTCGTACGTGATGCCGAAGGTACCATTCATGAAGCTTCGGTATTATAGCATATCCGAAGATGAAGGGTCGAACCGACTTAAAGATAGAATGACCTTTTAGTCCATAAGGGTCTGAGTCATTGTTGTAAACTTTTATGAGGGGCATGATTGTAATTCCTCACACGCTGTGTCCTGTGCCTATAAATAGTGAACAGTATTCCGTTACTGTTCAC
Organism: Zea mays; assembly: GCF_902167145.1. Taxonomy (NCBI): domain Eukaryota; kingdom Viridiplantae; phylum Streptophyta; class Magnoliopsida; order Poales; family Poaceae; genus Zea; species Zea mays. The sequence continues at coordinate 41,976,948 of NC_050103.1, forward strand.
GCAATCCTGTAACTGCTAACGCATTATTCTGGAATTATTGCTCTCTGTCAAGGCAAAGGTATAAATGTAATCAAACATCATGTTTTAATATTTCAATTTATATGATAAAATGAGTTATTCTTAATATTCTTTAACGTTTTATACTTTATTCTGCATTATTTTACTTTTAACTACGAAGGTGGAACCTTCGTAGTTCATCATCTTTGACCTTCGTCCGAAGCTCATTAAATCCTCAGGGAAATAATGCTTCAGCGGACGAAGGGCTTTAATATTTAACATTTTATGTTGCCTTGTTCTTAATTCATAGCATTTGAGAACAAGTCCCCAACATTGGCGCCCACCTCCGGTGAACTCACTTCCACTTTCCTGAGACAATGGCTTCGTTCAAGAACCAAGCTGGAACTTCTTCGGCTCCGAAGCTGATTCTCCCGATAACAGGCGGTTCATGCTCAGAGCCGGCTAACAAGAAACAGAAAAAGGAGGCGCAGAGAAGAGTACAACATGTAAGGGGTGCAAGGACCCTTCATCAAGTCAAGATGGTCTCATATTCCAATTACCTTCTCTCAAGAGGATCTTCAGCTCAAGGATTACCCACACAATGATGCTATGGTTATCTCTTGTGTGATCAAAGGATTTCTGGTACATAATGTTTTGGTTGATACATGCAGTGCAGCTGATATCATATTTGCTAAGGCATTCAGACAGATGCAAGAGCCCGAAGACAAGATCCATGATGCCACACATCCCCTTTGTGGCTTCGGAGGAAGGCAGATTGTAGCACTTGGAAAAATCACAATGCCAGTAACCTTCGGATTTATTAACAACACAAGGACTGAACAAGTTGTGTTCGATATTGTTGACATGGAATACCCTTACAATGCAATCATTGGTCGTGGTACTCTCAATGCCTTCGAAGCAATTCTTCATCCAGCATACCTTTGCATGAAGATACCTTCGGATCAAGGACCTATTGCCATTCATGGAAGTCAGGAAGCTGCTAGAAGGGCCGAAGGAAACTGGACAGACTCAAAAGCAATCCATAACATAGATGGAGCTGAAGCTTGTGAGCAGTACAAGTTTAGAAGGGAGAAAGCTGCTTCGGCCGATCAGCCGAAGCCCATGCTTTTGTGTGAGGACATAACAGAGCAGAAGGTGCTATTGGGATCCCAATTGTCCGAAGAACAGGAGAAAACCTTGATAAGGTTTCTGTTCAACAACAAAGATGTTTTTGCATGGTCAGCTAATGATCTTTGCGGAGTTAACAGGGATGTTATTGAACATTCGCTCAATGTTGACCCATCCTTTAGACCCAGAAAGCAGAGGCTTCGGAAGATGTCTGATGACAAGGCCGAAGGTGCTCGGAATGAAGTGAAAAGGCTCCTCAGTGCCGGAGTTATCAGAGAGGTAAAATACCCAGAATGGCTGGCTAACACTTTATGGTAAAAAAGGCCAATGGTAAATGGAGAATGTGTATTGATTTTACTGATCTCAACAAGGCCTGTCCGAAGGACGAGTTTCCATTGCCCAGGATAGATTCTCTAGTGGATGCAGCAGCTTCATCAGAGCTTATGAGTCTGCTGGATTGTTATTCAGGCTATCATCAAATTTGGATGAAGAAGGAGGATGAGCCAAAAACCAGCTTCATAACCCCTAGTGGAACATATTGTTACCTTCGGATGCCTGAGGGGCTCAAGAATGCTAGAGGAAGCTTCAGCAGAATGACAGCGAAGGTTCTTCATTCTCAGATAGGCAGAAATGTGCTAACTTATGTTGATGATATCATTGTAAAAAGCACGAAGCAAGATAATCACATTGCTGATCTGCAGGAGACCTTCGCTAATTTTAGACAGGCTGGTTTAAAGTTGAATCCAGAAAAATGTGTCTTTGGAGTGAAGAAAGGGAAATTTCTTGGCTGTCTAGTTTCAACAAAAGGGATTGAAGCTAATCCAAATAAAATCGAAGCTATCCTTCGAATGGAACCACCAAGTACAAAGAAGAGGGCTCAAATATTGACAGGAAGACTGGCATCTCTCAACAGATTTATATCTAGATCAGCAGAGAGAAATTTACCATTTTTTGAAGTGCTGAAGTCAGCCGAAGTTTTTCAATGGGGACCAGTTCAGCAGAGAGCCTTCGAAGAGCTGAAGCAATATTTGATAGACCTAACAACACTAACTCCACCAACGCCAGGGGCTCCTCTGTTGTTATATGTGGCAGCTTCACACTCAGCGGTAAGTGCAGCACTCGTCCAGGAGAAGCTTGAAGGCCAAGTCAAAAAGCAAGCCCCAATATACTTTGTATCCGAAGTCCTTAGTTTATCAAAGAAAAATTATACAGAGTTGGAGAAGGTGTTGTATGCTGTTTTAATGGCCTCTAGGAAGCTTCGGCACTATTTTCAGGCATACAATATAGTTGTTCCTTCTTCACAACCGTTGAAGGATATTATGAGAAATAGAGAAGCTACTGGAAGGGTTGGAAAATGGGCTGCGGAGCTCAATGAATTTTGTATTGATTATTTGCATAGATCTTCGATTCAATCTCAAGCATTGGTAGACTTCATTGCTGACTGGACGCCGGGGGCTCAGGAAGAAGAAACGAATAAAGATGCTGAAGTTTGGATAGTATTTTGCGATGGATCTTGGGGAACCTTCGGAGAAGGAGCAGCTGCTGTGTTGGTTGCACCTTCCAAAGTTAAAACTTGTTATGCAACAAGACTTGATTTCAGTTGCATAAATAATATTGCTGAGTACGAAGCTTTGCTCTTGGGTCTTCGGAAGTTAAAGGCGATGGGAATCAGAAGGGCGGTTCTTAAAACTGATTCCCAAGTTATTTCTGGTCATATTGATAAAAGTTATAAAGCAAGAGATCCAAAGCTTGAAAAATATTTAGACACGGTCCGAAGGATTGAGGCTTCCTTTGAAGTCTTTTCTGTTAAAAATATTCCTCGTGGAGAAAATGAATATGCTGATTTATTAGCTAAGTCAGCAGCACAGAGGCTGCCCTTACCTTCGGAAGTATTTTTCGAAACAATAAAAGCACCTTCGGTTGAGCTTCTTGAAAGAGCGGTCCTCAACATATCCCCTGTTTATAGTGAAGACTGGAAAACTGAGATCATCTCTTTCTTTCAGGGTAACTTTCTTTCAGATGTTATAATAGAAGGGGAACTATACAAGCGTGGGGTCTGTTCTCCGTTACTCAAGTGTTTATCCAGAGTCGAAGGTATAGAATTGATGAAGGAAATACACGCAGGCCTATGTGGATCTCACATTGGATCTAGGCCTTTGCTTGGAAAAGTTTTCCGTCAAGGATTTTATTGGCCAAAGGCAGCTTCGGATGCAGCGGAATTAGTGCAAAAGTGCGAAGGTTGTCAGAAATGTGCAAGAGATCAAAAACAACCTTCGTCTTTAACTCAGTTAATACAACCCACTTGGCCGTTGCAAAGGTGGGGCCTTGATTTGTTAGGTCCGTTACCACCAGCACAAGGCAACTTAAGATATGTTGTAGTGGCAGTGGAATATTTTTCTAAGTGGATTGAGGCAAAGCCTTTATCCACAATAACTTCGGTCACTATTCAAAAGTTTTTCTGGCAAAATATTGTTTGTCGCTTCGGAGTGCCGAAGGCCATTACTGTGGATAATGGGACACAGTTTAATTCCGAAGCTTTCAGAGAATTTTGCGATCAAATTGGCACGAAGATCCATTTCGCATCAGTTCGACATCCGGAGTCAAATGGACTTGTTGAAAGAGCTAATGGGATCATAATGACAGGAATAATGAAGTTAATCTTCAATCAGCCCAGGGGAAAGTGGCCAGACAAATTAATCAATGTGGTGTGGAGTCATAACACAACAGTATCAAGATCAACAGGCTTTACACCATTCAAACTATTGTTTGGTGACGAAGCAATAACTCCGGAAGAAGCCAAAGCAGGATCAATAAGAATAGTAGCCTCGGCAGAAGACGAAGCTGAAGCTGATTACTCTGTGGAAAAAGATGCCATAGAAGGGATCAGGCTTCAAGCTGTGGAAAACATCAACAAATACCAAGCTGAAACAATAAAATGGCGTGATAGAAAGGTTAGGCTAAAAAACATTGAACCAGGACACTTGGTGCTTCGAAGAGTAGCCAACCCAGAGACAGTAGGCAAATTACAGCTGAAGTGAGAAGGACCTTTTCTGGTAGTATCTTCATCAAGACCCGGTTCCTACAGGTTGAAGGATATGGACGGCAACAACATTCCTAGATCATGGAATGCGGACGAGCTTCGGCGATATTATGTATAGCTTGATGTAATTTTTTCTATTCTTTCTTGTGGCACCCTTTTCCTTTCAAAAGGGGGAGAAAGGTTTTTAATGGGGCCACAACATGTAATTTTTCTTTTCCTTATTTCAATTCTATAAGAATGATATCCCCAAAGATGTAAATGTAAATGCAAAGGAAAGAAAAAAGAAAACAGGGAGAAGCTCACAAGTCGTTCCTAAGGAAATGCAGAGCTTACAGCGAAAAATAAACGCTGATTCCGCTAAAAGTAAAAGGCGAAGAAGCTCCTAAGGGAGGCTTACAGCGAAAAATAAACGCTGATTCCGCTGAAAGTAAAAGGCAAAGAAGCTCCTAAGGGAGGCTTACAGCGAAAAATAAACGCTGATTCCGCTGAAAGTAAAAGGCGAAGAAGCTCCTAAGAGAGGCTTACAGCGAAAAGTCAGCGCTGATACACCGAAAAGTAAACGGTGAAGCCGAAAAATAAATGGCAAAAAGATTTGAATCATTCCCAAGGGAATGAAGGCTATGATTATGGTTTTGAATATATATTCCGATAATCATTTGCACGATACATTACATCATGACATTTGCATTCATAAACATTCATTTAGACATATATAGAATCATCATCATCATACCACACAAAAAAGACAGATGCTTCGGCTATGAGGAAAAAACTTCAAAGAAAGAGGAAATTTTCATGCTTCGTTGTGTACGAAAAGAAGGGAAGGTGTTTTTCGCCTTCGGCTCAAAATTGAAGTTTCGTTCACAGCAAAGCAGATTGTACACGGATAAAGGAGACAAGATATATTACAAGGTATGTACAAATTTACATAAGTTTTTTCTACAGTTATATTACAAAGATTTCTCCAGAATTTTTTGCAGGAAAGTCTTTTATAGCAACTGTTAAGCTTCAGCCCGTCATTCTTCAGCTTCGTCATCCTGCACATATTAAAAAGCAGAATAAGAAAGGTGCAAATTTCAAGGAGAAGGTAAAAGTAACAAATATAAGTTTCTCACCGGCTTAAGGTGGCTCCGAGCTTCGTCACCAGCCATTTTTCGCCCGCCATTTACCCAAATCTGGGTCATAAATCTGTTTCCAATGCTTCGGGCTAGGCTTGGGATGTCAACGAAATCTGCTGGTGACAAGCTGAAGTTGGGCCTATTTACAATTTTTTCGTGCGTACAGCCAGCCTTCAGGAAAGCGGTAGCTGTGCCTCGAGAAGCTAGCAGGGCGCAGAAGTCAGCATGCCCGACAATAACTTCGTCAAGTGCATCAACCTCACCTTCAATATATTCCAAGGTGCTGGGCAGGTTTTCAGCTGAAGGTGTAAATTTATTAGAGCTGGCTCCGATAGAGTGAAACACATCCTTCAGCCGTTGCACGCATCGGCTGCCAAAATTTAGGCATTTCTCCTGAAGCTCCTTTAATGACTTTTGCAAATTTGAATTCTTCTCGATCTCAGTCTTGAGACTTGTTTCGAGGTTGTTCTTTTCCTGCTCAGATTTTTCTAACCTTTTGAGTAATTCATTGTTTAACCTGTCATTTTCGGCTTGGACCTCAGCCAGTGAGCCTTCCATAGAATGAATCACGAAGACTTTCTTTTCTAAGGCAGCTTCATGTTCTTTAACTATGATTTCAAGGTCTTGAATGACGAAGTCCTTCTTCTTCAGAGTAGCTTCGTAATTTTCAACTTTGTCTTCTAAATCTTTGATGATAGCTTTGTTTTTCTCCTCTTCATGATATTGTTGCATTTTTAGTACTTTACTTAGTAGTATACTCTGCCAAAACAACCTTCGTCAGAAAACGACCTAAAAATAATAATAATAATAAAATATAATAATATTTTTTACCTTAAAATTAGCATAGAACAAGCTACCGACGATATGTTGTCGCTGGTACCTGTAGAGGTCCGCTTCTATCTTCGGCATGCCAACGCTTTTGGAGAAGGTCCTAACAACTTTGGCCTCGGTTCGATTCCGAAGGCATCTTAGCTTCCCTTCGTTGACCCCACCAAATAGCAGAGACCCTGGTTTGTATCCACAGGATATGGCATATTTCTTCAGCTCTTCTTTTTCAGCGCCTGATAACTCTTGTCCAAGTAAATCTTGAAAATTAAAATTTCCTTCTTCCAAAATGTCTTCAATCTGCTCTTTTCCTTTTTCAATGTCATCAAGTGTGGTCCCCAGGTTAGGATCTTCAGTGGTCCCGGCTTCGGCTCCAGTGGCTTTGGTTCCGGTGGCTTCAGCTTCAGCGGTTTCAGCTCCGGTAGCTTCGGCTCCGGTGGTTTCAGCAATGACAATTTTTGACACCAATATCGGTGGCGGTGTCTGATGAATGACATCTGCCACTTGGATAATTCTTCGTTTTTTCGGTTTTGCAGGACTTTCTGCTGCCGAAGCTTCTTTGTCCTTCTGAAAAAACTTCGTCAGTTCTGGCGCCAGCGGACTTAGCTTGATAGGCAAAGGTTCAGTCATTACCTTCAGAATCTCTTCTACTTCGGCAGCAGAAGGTGTTGCAGGAGCTTCCTCCTCTCGGGCCGATGTTTTTGGTTTTGGAGATGTAGGTTTTGGAGATACAACTTTTCTCTTCCTTGGAACAGCTACCTTCGGCTCAGGGCTCAGTTTTTCAGAAATTTCTTTTTTCTTTTTGGCCAATTTGGTGCTTTCTTCGTCAAGGGCGCTGGCAATTCTTTTTCTCTTCGGGCCTCCGGCATCTCCGCCCAATTGCTCATAATCAGGATAGTCAAAATTCAAGGCATCTAGCACACGATTTAATCTTCGCTTCGGACGGCTGCCAAAGGCTGCTGTCATCAATTGATCTTCCTTCTTAGAATAATTACCGAGGATATCGTTGCACATAATCTCGATTGTGTTCAACCACTCCTGGCAGGGTTTCTTAAAGTGTTTCTTAAACTTGTAGTGACAAGGCAGTCGAACAAGTTCCCCCTTTTTCTTTTCTCCCTCCAGCTTCGGCATCTCCCACTCCCTTAGTGTTGGGAACACTTTAAAAGCCAGAAATTCCTGCACTAAGTCCCTAGTGCCAATATGTTCTGAAATTACTCGAAATTCACCCAAAGCAATCTGGCTCGGGCTTCCCCTTATCATGTTGCATCGGGGCCTTGTTTCTCCGAAGGTCAACTCTAGAGGACTCTGGACCAATTTATCTTCATCTTTGTCAACTTTAACATAAAACCATTCATATTTCCATCCGGCCGACCATTTGCTTCGGTAGCTTATCACTGGAAACTTTGTAGACTTGCGATAAGCAAAGTTATAGCAACCAAAATTTTCATGAAGACCATCTCCTCTGGCCTTAGTCTGGTAATGTAATTCATGAACTCGGCAGAAGCCCACGCCGGATGGTTCCACTCCTTGGCTACGAAGGGCCCAAATATAAACACTTAATCTAACGATGGCATTAGGGGTCAGCTGATGAAGGTAAACCCCAAATTTCTTCAAAACATCAGCAATCATCCCATTCAAAGGAAATCTTAATCCTGCTTTAAAGAAGCTTTTGAACACTACTACCTCATTCTTTTCCGGCTTCGGAGTAGTTTCCTCTCTGCCAAAACGAACCAGCTCCTTTTTTGCTTCGCTAAAGTAGCCAAGCTTCACCATTTTTGGAAGGTCAGCTTCAGAGATGGTGGACTTTCCAAAGTCCAAATGACTAGGTTTAGTTGGTACCCCGCAGCTGAACTCATCCTCAGAACCAACTTCCTCAACATCAGCTTGTGTTGCTTTGGCAGCAGGTATGTCCTCTGCTGTAACTAGCCGGAGCGCCTCATCGCTTCAGAAATTGGAACAGTTTCAACAGCTTCGGCCTCATCTCCATCACGCTCAACTCTAGCAGTAGAGCGCACTCTGGCCATTTGATTTTGAATTTCTTGAAAATTCCTTGGAAATTAATAACCTTTTTTCCGAAGCTCTTCTTCTGACGAAGCAGAGACTAAACTGGAGCTTCGTTTGAATGCGAAAGTCAAGCTTCGACTATGGTTAAATTTTTGGCAGCAAAACAGTGCAATAGCAATGAATGGTGTGGTAACTTCACACCTACCTGTCTGTTTATATAGTGCTGCAGGTAAGAAGGTGAATCATCAGGATTTTTACACTGGGGAAACAGTCGCTCGCACCCACTGCACGGTGGGCCGCAAAAACCAAAAAGTGAACCTGCATGGTGGGACCGCTCCACGCTCGGAAACTGTATCGTTTCTCGGCAACGAGCTCAGGGAAGGTGTTTTTCGGACCTTCGGCTTCCTGAAGCCTAAGAGACTTTTTTCACGGATCAAGCTCGTTACAAAAAACGATCTAGCACCGCGAAGGGGCTACTGTAGGGACCATGCTTCGTCGCCGAAGGTCCTGCGGAAAGAAACAGCTTCGGCTGAAGCTGCTCATACGTGATGCTGAAGGTACCATTCATGAAGCTTCGGTATTATAGCATATCCGAAGATGAAGGGTCGAACCGACTTAAAGATAGAATGACCTTTTAGTCCATAAGGGTCTGAGTCATTGTTGTAAACTTTTATGAGGGGCATGATTGTAATTCCTCACAGGTTGTGTCCTGTGCCTATAAATAGTGAACAATATTCCTTTACTGTTCACGCAATCCTGTAACTGCTAACGCATTATTCTGGAATTATTGCTCTCTGTCAAGGCAAAGGTATAAATGTAATCAAACATCATGTTTTAATATTTCAATTTATATGATAAAATGAGTTATTCTTAATATTCTTTAACGTTTTATACTTTATTCTGCATTATTTTACTTTTAACTACGAAGGTGAAACCTTCGTAGTTCATCATCTTTGACCTTCGTCCGAAGCTCATTAAATCCTCAGGGAAATAATGCTTCAGCGGACGAAGGGCTTTAATATTTAACATTTTATGTTGCCTTGTTCTTAATTCATAGCATTTGAGAACAAGTCCCCAACATAGGGTTTCAGGCAACTCCTACACTTAAGTGCACAATACAAGCCTACAATCATTAAGTGCAGTAAAATAATATATAGAACTGGTTATGCATAAACCGGGGCTTGCCTTCCAAAGCTGGGGCAGGCAGATCCTCTGGGGTAGGCTATGGTGCTGAATCCGGGGCTACCTCTTGAGCAACTCCTTGCTCTGGCACGAGGATGTACTCTCCGTCTGCGAGGTTACAATCTATCGAATATAATGAATAAGATATATGCATGCTATGATATGTAAAATTTATTAACAATTATGCCTAGTGAAGAAAAACCAAGTTGGTTAATAACTTATGGTTTTCCTTGTTATAAGAGGCTCTTAGGGGTTTATGCTTACCAAATTAGGTTTGAGATTTTGCTTAAGCATAATGGATTAAGACTTGGATTGCCCCTTAAGGGGTTTTGCTGATTTGGTTAGGGTAACATTAGTCTCCACTATTAATTCCCCTTTTTATTTTCTATTTATGGTTTTTGGGTGGGTTTGAACTACGACAATGATTTAACTCCTTCCAAAAATTCTGTAACAATTACAGTGAGTAACTATTGGTTACTGTAGTCTGTCCTTTAAGTTTGAGGTCCAGAATAATTAGAATAATCCCTGGGCAAAAATAACAAAAGTTGGGGCAAAGGGTTCACTTTGCACTACAACTCTTATCTAGGGGTGGGTTCTGTACTAGGAGTCATTTTTGTTTGTATCTAATGATAATAACATGCTTCTGTGCCAAAAATTACAGAAGGTTACTTAGTGGTTATTTAGTTATGATTTTCTAAAGTTTAATGCTAAAAAGACACTTACAACTAACTTGTTATTTGAAAAATGTCAAACAACAGAACTTATAATTTTTCTATGTTTATAATAACAAAACAATAGTTATCCCAAGGTTTGGGGTGTTTTCTTCTCAGGGTTATTTTTCTAGGGTTTTTCTAAGTTTTCCTAAAATAAAAGGTATCTCATTTCTTTTGCACTAAACAAAGTGTTGGGGGCCTTCGTCCTCCGAAGGTCCTCAAAAACATGATCTGACAATGTTTTCCAAGTGGATTATGTGAACAGGTATTTTCGGATTCAGAATTATGGATATGGAGCACGGCCAGGACGAAGCCTGAACCAAACGAAGGTCGAAGACAGCCGAAGCTGTGCGCAGGGAAGCTTCGGCGCGATGGCATAAGGGGGAACCGACTTAAAGATGAAAAGACTTCGGGGGCCTCGACAGATTTCCATAAACTTTCAACAAATGTGATGGACATGGATGTAATTTCACGTGGGCTGCGTCCCGCGTCTATAAATAGATGAACAGTACTCCCGTACTGTTCACGCTGACTTGGCATTGGCTTTTTGCGTCACGCTTGTAATCTTTACCTTCTCTCAGGACCGAAGCGTTTGAGATCAAGTCCCCAACATTGGCGCCCACCTCCGGTGAACCCACTTCCACTTCGAGTTTTTGTGAACACCTTCGGAAGCTATAGACCTTCGCTATGGCGCCGAAGAAAGCTTCAGCGACTGAGGCAGCACCACTACAACCGCTGGACCACAACCAGGAGACCGTCTCTCTTCGGGAGGCCCGAAGCCAGAAGAGAAAAGCCGTCAGCCCGACGCTTGAGGAAGAAGAGCTAGACCAAGAAATCAGAGAGATGGAGATGCTACATCAACAAGTGCAGAGGAAGAAGGAGAAGATGGCCCGCCTAGCTGAGTTGCAAAGGCAAATTGACGAAGCTTCTGAGGAAGTTCGCCATCTCACTCACGATGAGCAGAACAGAAGGCCTCATCAGAAAGACCTTCATCAGGAGGGCTTCGTCAACGAAGACGACTGGTATGATAATTTCCATCAGGGAAATTTTGTTTTTGATGATGCTTCTCCTCTGTCTGCTGAGCTGCAGGCTACACCTTGGCCTCCATCCTATAAGCCACCCCAGCTCCCCATGTTTGACGGCCACTCCGACCCGAAGCAATTCTTGATGAGCTACGAAGCAACAGTGTCTTCGTACGGGGGCAACGCTGCAATCATGGCGAAGTCTTTCGTCATGGCCGTCAGGAATGTTGCTCAGACCTGGTATTCCTCCCTTCGGCCAGGAACAATCACTTCATGGCAGAAGCTGAAGGATATGTTACTGACCAGCTTTCAAGGATTTCAAACGAAGCCGGTTACAGCTCAAGCTCTCTTCCAGTGTATTCAGGATCACGAAGAATACCTTCAGGCGTATGTCCGAAGGTTCTTACGATTGAGGGCGCAGGCACCAACGGTGCCCAATGAAATCGTTATCGAAGCCATGATCAAGGGGCTTCGTCCTGGACCTGTAGCTCAATACTTTGCTCGGAAGCCTCCTCAGACCTTGGAGAAATTGCTCCAAAAGATGGATGAGTACATTCGTGCTGACAATGACTTTCGCCAAAGAAGGGAGGAGGCCTTCAGATTTTCTGAGATGACCAGGGGCTTCGGAGGAAGATACTACCCGAGGCATGTCCGTTCCATTCACAGCACTCAGAATGATGATAAGGGGAGTCAGCAAAACAGGCCGCAGTGCTCCTCACAGGCTTCGGGGCAACAACAAACTTCCTTTCGGCCACCAGCTCCAAGAGGCAGAGGCGCCAGGGGCTTCGGCGGAAGATTCGGAGATCAGCCAAGGAGACTGTTTTGCCTATTCTGTGGAGAGGGCAAGGGCCACACCACTAGGACGTGCCATGTTACAATCCAGAAGCAAAAGGAACTAGCCGAAGCTGCATCTCAACAAGCTCAGTCGAAGCAGGTTATGCATACTGCTTCGTTTCATCCGCCTTATGTCCCACAATACATAGACAACCACCCTGCGGCTTCTGTAGCTTCGGCAAGTCAACCTCAAGCTTCCTGGCAGCAGCCTCCGCCTCCACCTCCATTGCAGCAAGGTCAACAGCCAGAAGGGAGTCAATACGCTCCACAGCAGAGGGACTTCAGAGAGCAGTCCGAAGCTCGCACAGTCAACAGCACTGTGCCAGAGTCGAAGCACATTTATTGACATATCCTACCTTTGATAGCAGTCTTTTCTATTCAGTTTTATTTTCTGTGAAGCAAAAAACATTGATAGTTTCCATGTAATAATTTCGTTGTTTCCACGAGAAAAATTTATTTGATTCACAGGCCTAAGTTGCCGAAGCCTAAAATTTCTTCCGTTACCAAGAAGGACCTTCGGACTAAAAATCCTTCGGAGTAACAAAAAGTCGTTCTAAGGAACGCAGAGTAAGTTTATAAAGTCACAAAAAGTCGTTCCAAAGGGAGCGCAGCGTAAGTTTTCTGCTCAGAAGTCGTTCCTAAAGGAATGCAGAGCCTACAGCGAAAAATCAACGCTGATACCGTCTAAGTAAAAGACGAAGAAGCTCCTAAGGGAGGCTTACAGCGAAAAGTCAACGCTGATACCGTCTAAGTAAAAGACGAAGAAGCTCCTAAGGGAGGCTTACAGCGAAAAGTCAACGCTGATGCCGTCTAAGTAAAAGACGAAGAAGCTCCAAAGACGTTCCTAAGGGAATGCAGAGCTTACGAATATATTTTATGTGTATCTTCGGAACAAATGTCACATGCATAACATAACATCATCACATCATTTTGCATAGCATAAGCATCATACATCATATCGCATTTGGCAAGAGAAGGGGACACTCTCAACCTTCGAAGGGATGCTTTGAAAAAGTGACATTGAAATTGTATAGCTTCGGAATACAGTTTCGGGGAATATTTTCACGAAACATGGGCGAACTTTATCAGATCAATATCAAAGTTGCATAGCTTCGGAAAATAGCTTCGGAAAATGTTTTCACGAGGCATCGATGTCATTCATCAGAATAATTTTGACGAAGGCTATCTTCTTCACGACGCATGAAAAGAAGGGAAGGTGTTTTTTCGCCGAAGGCTCAAAAGTGGTATGTATTTAAAGTTTCATGCATCGTAAAGAATTCAATAATGAAAAGAGACTTGTATATTACATTCAAATGTACAAAGTGTTGCATAGATTACACTTTAAATGTTTTTTCCAAATAGCACCTAATCTTCCCTCAATACTGCTTCGGCGGCTTCATTCAGAAGTTGGTCAACAACCTTGTCCATGATAGTTTTGGCCATTTGATTAATTTCTTCATCCCCTTTTGTGTGGGGGACGGCAGATCGTCCAACAGTTTCTGAGCGAAGAGAACACTTCTTCAGTACTTTTACAAATCGCGAGCAAAGTTTAAAATGAAAATTACAACGCAACAAGAACGACTAGTTGGTACCTAACTGTCTTTCGGGCTCCCTACTCCTTTCGGCAGCGTCTGCTACTCTTCTAGCATCGTGAATGCCTTTTTCGCTTCTTTCAATGATCTCTCGCGCCATTCCTCGGCCGCCGTCGTTCCAGATATCAGTAAAAAATTTGCCTCCAACTGCGCTCGCTTCGGCCGAGGGGTCCTTGATGTCTTCGGAAGATAAGGTAGCTTCGGATTGAGCTAAAAATTTTACATGTTCGCAACCTTTCTTCTCTAAGACGGAAGCAATTCCTCTGGCGCCCGAAAAAGCACATATGTCGCCACGACTGTTCAGAATCTCTTCGAAGGCCTCTGCTTCGTGGCTAATCCATTCCAGCGGACCTTCGGGATTGCCTCGAGAGAAATTCTCTTCGCTGGAAAAAGCGCCTACGCTGGCGAAGCTGGATTTAATTTTATTAACACATTCTACAGATTTCACATAATATTTCCCCTGAGATGTGCGAAGCTCCTTAACTCTTGATTCCAATTTGCTGACCATAAAATCACTAAGTTCTCGTTTCGTTTCCTCAAGAGCGCGATCCTCTTCGGCTCTGGCCAGCTGTTTCTGAAGATCTTTAATTTCGAGTTTTTGAGCTTCGGCCTGGGCCTTTGAAGCAGCTTCGTCTTTTCTCACTTTATCTACCAGTGTAAGCAGAATCTTATCTTTTTCCAAAGCTTCGTTTCTCAGTTTGATAACTTCGGAGCGTAAATTATTAAACGCAATTTCATAACTTTCATCTTCGGCGCTCTTTTGCGCTCTTAACGCGTTGCTTAGGATCAGGCCCTATATGAAAAAGAATTCATATAAGAAAAAAGGAATGAGTTGCGTAAAAAAAAAATAGGGGGTTTTTTTTTCTCAAGTGTTTAATTCCCGTACCTTCAGGCTGTTGTACGCGAGACTGTCTGCGAGATCCTCTTTCGTCATGGCGCTTAACTCAGCTTCAAGCTTCGGAAAGCCTATGCTTCTCGCCATCTCTCGGCAGACGGATAGCTCTTTGTTATCAGGCAGGCAGTATAAGAAGTCATCTTCATTTGTTCCATTGAATATTACTGCCCCCTTCGGATATTTCAGCTCCTTTGCATAATGGTTGGCCTCATGAGTTTCTTCCTCAGATAGCTTTTTCCCGAAGCATGTCGTATGATGTAATCATGCATGCCGGCAGGTGCTTCGGGGATGACGGTGTCCGTTTCTTCAACTAATATTGGTTCCGGAATTTTTACTGCTTCGGCTTCAAAAGGTTGTTCTTTGAAGGGCTCTGAAGGCCCAGCTTTAGCTTCAGCTTGTTGCGCCGAAGCTTCAGTAGAAGTTTCAGCAATCCCAACACTCTTTTTTGGAGTTGTGCTTGAAGACTTAATCGTTTCCAAGACATCTAGTACATTTACCATTCTTTTCCTTTTCGGGGTCATCGTCGGCCCCTTTTGGATTTTTGCTGCTCCGACATTTACTATAGGACTTAAAACTTCTGATGCTTTTTCCGTAGTCGGTTTTTTCACTTCTATTTTTTCTGTGGATGGCGTTTCGGCCAACACTACAACTTCTGGCAGCAAGGTTGGCTGTTCAGCTTCGGCGGCCGAAGATGTTTCCCCGGTAAACTCAGGCACCGAAGCTGGTTCAATATGGCGTGGCCGGTGTGTGAGGACCTTCAACCTTTTTCCTTTCGGTACTGGCTCGCTAGGAGCAGTTACAGCTTCTTCTTTTTCAGAAGTTGTGTTTTTCCTTTTTTGCCTTCGGATGGGATAATGATAATCAGGGTAGAAGAACCCGACTGCATCAAACACTCGGTTGAGTCTCTTCTTTTTTCGGCCTCCGAAGGCTGCTGATAGCGCAGTATGTTCAGCCTTCGAATATGCCCCAAGTAGATCATCACTTAATGTTTCAATGCTCTTCAACCAGTCATCATCAGGTTCAACGAATTTATCAGCATATTTGAATGTGTATTTCAGTCTAACTAGACCGCCTTCGTCGGGCTCTTTAATGGTCTCCTTCGGCATTTCCCACTTCTCCGCAAGTGGCCATACCCTGAATGCAATGTGTTCTTGGACCAAGTCCCTTGACCCAATAAACGAACAGACTACCCCAAAGGCCCTTTGGCACTCTTCGGCGGCTTCGTCCATTTCAACCTTCGGCCTTCGAAGACCGAAGCGTTGCCAGATTGGTCGCATAATGATTTTCTTCACATTTTCTTGAGTTGTTAGGTCATTCTTCACGTAAAACCATTCAGTCATCCAGGCTCCGGGCCACCTCTTCCGAAAGGTCGGCACAGGGCAGCTTGACCCGGAGCGCGCGCCGAAGCTGTAGCACCCAAAGTTGTTGTGGTATTGCTCCTTTCCCCAGGGCTTCGTCTCGTATAACAACTCATGAATGTTACAGAAGCTTTTAGCGTTTGGTTCCAAACCTTGGCTCCTTGCAGCCCAGGCAAATATCCCCATTCTTATAATGGCTTCGGGAGTAATTTGATGCAAGAAGATTTGAAATGTTTTCAGTACTTCAACAACGAAGTTGCTTAAGGGAAATCGAAGCCCAGCTTTGAGAAAGCTTCGGAAGATTACGACCTCATCTTCTTCGGGGGTGGGGGTAGTCTTTTCTCCAGCATCAGCCCTCACAATAGTTATATCTCGAAAGTATCGCCCCCTCATATTATCAATATGGCTCTGTTTGATGGCAGTTTTCCCAAAAACCGCGTGACTTGGTCGCCACGGTCGATCTTCGGCCTCTTCCCCGCCACTCTCCACATCAAAACTGTCGCTGTCATCAGTGTCTTCGGACAGACCTTCAAGGATTTCCTTGGTGATTTTCTCTGTATTGGTTTCCGCCATTGCCATAATAAACCCTAAGTTCTTCTCCTCCTCGAGACTCAGCTTCGTTTCAGTAGGGATCTTCTTGCCTTCAGACATCTTCGGAAACGCTAAAAAAATTATTCCCGAGGCCGAAGCTTCAAAACCAAAAAGACCAGCAAAACTTGGTGCACAAGAGCTAAAAATTTTAGTGGGCCGAAGCAGAAGGCAAGTGTGCGTACCAAATGAGTTCGCGATGTGATCTTATTTATACGCCTAGGGCGTTGAAAATTGAAAGGCCCCGCTTGTCAGTGAATGTTGCTATTCTAGCAAAGGGAAGGTGTTTTTTCGGACCTTCGGCTCAAGGCCTTCGTCCATATCGCAATCTGAATTTATTACTTACAAATTAATATTGCGAGGGGCTACTGTTGGGGGCCTTCGTCCTCCGAAGGTCCTCAAAAACATGATCTGACAATGTTTTCCAAGTGGATTATGTGAACAGGTATTTTCGGATTCAGAATTATGGATATGGAGCACGGCCAGGACGAAGCCTGAACCAAACGAAGGTCGAAGACAGCCGAAGCTGTGCGCAGGGAAGCTTCGGCGCGATGGCATAAGGGGGAACCGACTTAAAGATGAAAAGACTTCGGGGGCCTCGACAGATTTCCATAAACTTTCAACAAATGTGATGGACATGGATGTAATTTCACGTGGGCTGCGTCCCGCGTCTATAAATAGATGAACAGTACTCCCGTACTGTTCACGCTGACTTGGCATTGGCTTTTTGCGTCACGCTTGTAATCTTTACCTTCTCTCAGGACCGAAGCGTTTGAGATCAAGTCCCCAACACAAAGGTACAATAAAATTTTCTAGTGAACTACCCTGAATAAGAGAGCTAACAAAAATGGGGGTGCTCCCTAGTTCTTGTTTTAAACTACCTATTTTATTTTCTTTAACTATAAGCTGAAAATGATTTAAATGGCAAATTCTATCTTATGTTGGTGTACAGAGGGGTTTATTATTTTTAAATAGGTTAGGAAGTGATTAAGTACTTCTCTGAATTTTCTTAACCCCAGTCTAATAGTGTAGCTATTTTTCCCTATTTCATTTAGCTTTTGACCAGTTAATCATTTAAATCAAAACTTTGAAATTTTCTGCAACACTGAGGGGTTTTATATTTTTCCTCAGTAGTTTACATTATTTAGGATCTGGCAAAATTGGTTTGACTCGATTTGGGTAAACAAAACTGAAGTTATGATTTTTTCAAGTTCTGTTTGTATTTAAATCAGAAATAATAAAAAGGTTTTTGGGAAATCCACTTTGCACCGAAGACCCTGGGTTCTTTCTAAACTAATCCCCTCGGTTATACCCCTGCGCCACTATTCCCTTGAGTCGCTGACAAAGCACAAAACCCCTAGCCTTTACTTCTTATCCCCCGAGGTCCCTCTCCTGATTTAAATAGTACCCGCGAGAGTAATTAGGGCGGCACGGCGAGGTCCGACGAGGGGCGAGGGAGGTCCGACGAGGGGCGGGGTTGGCTCCGGGAGGTTCTTGCGGTCACAACGAGGTATGGCTCGACGGCGGTGGTGGCCGAAATCGACCGGTCCACGTGCGCAGGCGGGTGAACTCGTCGGCGGCGAGTGCTCCGGCCTAACCACGGCGATATAGTTCAATTAAACGGCACGAGGAGCTCCACGGGGTGATGTAGAGGCCATGCATGCAATGAATTGAGAAATGGCGCAGAGGCTCACCCGGTCCACGTGCTCCGACGGGGTTCCGAACTCCGGAGAGCACGATTGCGCTATTCTGGTGGCGGGGGTCCTCGATTCAAGCTCGGGCAAGCTTCACGGCCTCCCAGTGGAGCTATCTAAGGGCTTGGATCGAGCGAAGGAGGGCGGGAAAGGGTTCGGCCACGGTGGTTGTCCTCGGGCGGCTCTGGCGGGTCGCGGGGAGGTCGCCGGAGCTATGAGCGAGCTCCAGGGAGTTTGGCGCGGTACCGAGGATGCAACGGGGAAGCTAGCCAGGCACTGGGGAGGGCTTTATAGCCGTGGCGCGGGCGTGGTCACGGGGCGGCCGCGGGCGCGCGAGGGTTCGCGCACGGGCGTGCTCTGAGCGCGCCCCCGAGTGTCAACCCTCGGCGAACACATGTGGGTTTGCTTCTACCAGGGTTCAACGGCCGATTTGAGCACCTTAGCGTACAGATCTTGGAAAAACCCCCATGTACGATCTCTTCCCTGCTCCAAATCCTAACTTTTTGATGTGAGTCTCAAGCAAGGATACGGTCGGGGTAGGGAGATATAGGGGTGAGAAGTTGTCTTTGTCCTAGCTGTCCAAACCGAGACAAAAGCTACGCCAAGTCGTGTCAAACGACTTAGGGTTGGGTTCAAACTTTTCCAGGGTGTTCTAGAGGTCTTTTGGCGCCACTTTGTCAATTGGGTGAAGTGGTTTTGAAGTTTTAAAGAGGGTGAACATGTTTGATCTTTGGAAAAGGGTTGGTTTTGGACTTAGAAAAACTCTGATTTTTCTCTTAGGTTTCTTCCTTTGGTGAACCTTTTGGGGTTTTTCTGAAATCTTTTTGGGGTCATTTTCTTACTATCATTTGTAGGGTATGAAATGTACTACAACTTTTATAATTGGCCCAAGTCATGATCATGTGGTTTTCATAGCCTTTTGGTCATACTTACTTATAGTGCTCTAATTGTCCGAAGGGGGTTTGCATTAGGGTTTGGGCAATTCTTCCCATTATAGGTGCATGATAGGCCAAGGCATGACCTCTAAGATGAGTTGTACTTACTTAGGATCTTGATTCCCATGTTTGGTGTACTTTGCTCAAGTAAAACCACATGTGATGATGGGCTTGACTTGTGTAGACTTGAGTGAAAACCCTAAGTAACACCTGGGGTGTTACAAGATGCTGGCTTGCTACGCACTGGAAAAGCGCCGCAGGGCACAGGTGAGGGAGGGGCTACCGCTCGAAGCCTCTCCCAGCACAGAGGAAGATGACGACGACGACGATGACGGGGAGGGGATGGAAGTCTGTATGGGCTTTAGCCTCGAGGTCGGGCTTTGGTTCGCACTGGCCTCGGTAGGCTCCTCTGGCGGCATGGCCCCACTCGTGCAGGGGCCGGCAGCATCCATGTCCAGGGCATGGGCGTCAGCCGAGCCTGTCCCCATCCCTGCCTCGGCGGAAGAGGCGCGGCCGTGGAGGAGGAGGTCGCCCCTTCCCTCGGAAGCCGTCGTGGCGCCTGCAAGCGTGCATGTTGGGACTCCCTAGCGATCACCGACTGTGGGGAATATGGAGGAGCGGCCCGTCACCCCTCCCCACGCAGTCGTTCCGTGGCCCGTAGTGGCCCCGACCATCGTTCCGCCTCAGGCCCCTGCCACGAGGCCCATAGAAGAGAGCGCTACCGCTCCATCGCCGATGTTCGTGGCGAGGCATCAGAGATCAAGGAGCAGGAGGCCGAGGCCTGCCATCGTGCCCCTCTTAGGGTAAGTTTTCGGAGCACAAAAACGTCTTATGCATGATGTTTCTTTTTTTGACTATCGTCTTGTTCTCAGCACCAAGCGCTGAGCCCGCGTGTCGTCCTTCATAGCTACCAAGGCGGTTAAGCGCAGTGCCGAGGCATATGCGGGGTCTTCGTCCTGCCCCCACTGTACCCAAGAGACCACCCAGAAGGGCGTTGAGGTGGTCCAGCCCACTCCTATGGCACCGGTTGAGCCCGGCACTGTCGCGGCCGAGGTGGTTCTCACGCGCCCCACTTCGCTAACGAAGTCCATCACCATCTCCTTCGGGAAGGAGACGGAGGCAGGTGATACTTCATCGGGCTCAGCATCGCCCATGGTCTCCGACCTCTTGCGTGCCATCCCCAATACCCCTAAAGTTGTGCCGAGCTCGTGGGTGAGGGTTAACGAGGAGGTCGGTCCCTCGGAGCCACCTAGGGGGTCGTTTGAGGAGATCATTATCTAGCCTCCTCTCTCAGGAGGTAGTGGTGACCTCGTTCGCGCTGCGCCGGACCCCTCGATATGGGGAGGGCTGACCTTGACGTGGATGTCCACCGGGGAGACACGTACTTCGTCCTCGACGACACCGAGGAGCGGGAGCTGTGGGAGGAGATGAGGGTGGTGACCTAGGTAAGGGCGTTGCTTCCCTATGTTAGGAATTCTTTACCCTTTGTAGTGCGATGATGAGAGTTTCTCCTTCTACAGGAGGTCATGACGAGGTCGATGGCCAGTCCATCTTCGTTCGCCGTGAACGGGGCGTTGGGGCCACGTTCCAACACCATCGGGCTGCATTGCTTTGTTGTCACGAGCAGCTAGTGTTGAGGAGCGCCGAGGTGGCGGACTTGACGTCCTGGTGCGTGGGACTGAAAGAAGAGGGCACGACCGATCGCGCGAAGGTGTGTCGGCTGGCGGACAAAGTCCGTCGCATGAAGGCAGAGGCGGACCTACGCCAGGAGGAGATGCGGCAGATGAAGGGAAACCTTCAGGTGGTGATGGTGCAGTGGGACAAGTCTCGGTGTCAGGTCGCCGAAGCTTCCCTCCACGTTGACTCCCTCTCCAAGCACCTGGAGGCCGAGCGGTCCGAGGGTCAAGCCTTAAAGGCCCGGATAGGAGGTATTTTGCTGAAGCCTTGTCTCATTTTTAGGTTCAATATCTTTTTGTAGCTATGGCTTAATGCTTCCATCCTCTTTCCAGGCCTCAAGAAGGATCTGGAGACCGCAGCCCAGACCTCTCAGACGTTGTCCCAAACTGTGGAGCGAAAGGTGACCGAGCTGAGGGAGTTGTCCGATGCTGTGGCGGGGTTCCTTTGGGATCTCGACATGGTCGACATCCCCAGGGCGGGCCCCTACGATCCTATATGCGAGCCCTGAGTGGCTACATACGCGCCGAACTCCGTGATGCCATCCACCTTGGGGGTGAAGCGAGCGTTGGCCGTGGTCGCCTCCCACTACGAGATTGATCTCGAGCGGGTGTGCGTGGTCTACGTTTGTCACGAAACCTCCCAAGGTATTAGGCCCACCAACAGATGTCCTTGTCCTAAAGACCTCGGACAACCATGTAGATGCGCATAATCACTCGACAAGTTCGATCATTTGTATCATCATCATATCGCTCAAGAGCGCTTCACCCATCACGCAGACATTACACACATAATCGAAGTAAGAATAAGCGGAAGGATTACAATAACATAATTTACATTCATAAAATATAGATAGAGTATTTATTACAATACCGGGTGTCTGAGTGCATAACATATAATTACATATCAGGGAGGTAAAACATCCTCTCACCAACGAGTTTACTGATTTGCCTCCTTCTTTGGCACCACCTTCAAGCAGAAACAACTGAACTCGGCTGTTTCATAACCTACAACAACATGGGTTCGAAAACCCTAAGTACAGAGTGTACTTTCGCAAGTCTTACCCGACAAAGGAAATAGACTTCTCAAGGATATGCTGGCTTGTGGGATTCAAGGCAAGGCTGATCAAGAATCAAAGAATCTGTTTGCATAAATGCTTACTAACAGTGGATCCTTAACAATCAAGTTTTACTATCAAGTTAAGTCATTACTTGTATCTAGAGTTCTTTCGATCCTAGTTCAAGCACTTAGCCTACACTAGCCATCTTTTATCACCCCTTGAGTTCATTGGATTGCTATGTGTAAGTCAGTGACCAAGTCTTCATGTCCGAGAAGTAACGGCAATCCGAATCGATTAATACTCAGCTGAGGATCTCCAACCACACGACATATGTAGCACTTAACCCTTGCATATGTCAATTCGCCACCGGGTTTCTCAAGACCAGAATGGGTTCACGCCAACCGAGAGCATATATACACCACCGTCCAGCCTCTTGCCACAAAGGGTACATGCTACTCTCGCCATCTCTCCACTCCCATTGTGTGGTGGCCTTTCTGGTATTGGTCCGACCGAGGCAAAGCTTACCCATGACGAGGCATGTGGCCAGTTAAAGGGTCCTCGGTCAGTAGGCCCACATCGACACG
Source organism: Zea mays (assembly GCF_902167145.1). Classification (NCBI taxonomy): domain Eukaryota; kingdom Viridiplantae; phylum Streptophyta; class Magnoliopsida; order Poales; family Poaceae; genus Zea; species Zea mays. The sequence continues at coordinate 41,999,191 of NC_050103.1, forward strand.
GTCTTTAAGAGACTTAGACGGAGACACTACACCGAGACTCTCTTCTCGTGCAAGTCACCCGTCCGGTCTCGTCTTTATCATTTACAACCCAAAGTTTGGTACCTGACAGAGGTACATCTTTTCCGATGTTGAACCCATCATGGCCATGATGGATTCACCATCAAGTCTTTTCTTTGAAAACTTCCCATCCCATACGAAGCATCATCTGTGTTTAAAACAAAACATTTTGTTTTCTAAGGCAAGACTAAGCATCAGAAAACTTTTAAATAAAACAGGTATCAAGGAATGGTAAACAGTTCCAAGGAAGGAAATACAACAACAGTTTAGCACTCAACTCCTATTACCTAATGCATCATCTCAAGTGATAAAGAGGTTAAAACAACAAGGAAATGTGTAAATGCACCGGGGCTTGCCTTGTGTTGTAGGAGGCTCAGGGTCTGTCCCATAGATGTCAAAATAGAAGTTGTTCTCGACAGGTGGAATTTCAGCTTGCGGGGCAACTTCTTCTTCGACTACCACTTCTTCTTTGTTTTCTATACATAACAATACATATACATGAATGCTTATGTGATGCTATGAATATGCAGTTATAATAGAAATATACTAAGTTGTATCTTGAATACAATTTTCCTTCACGGTACCCACTAGACACTAGAGTTGCCTAGGCTAGTACTCTATTAGGATTAGGCAATTAAACCTAGGAAGCTAGTGTCTTAGGTTTGGGACCAAACAATGTCCAAATCATGCCAAACTTTTCCCAAGGGCTTTAATCATTAAACCAAGCTTACCCAAAAAAATTTATTATTTTTGGAGCTACCAAATTAATTCTAATAGGCTAGGTTTAGGCATTTTTAAATGTTAAATAATTCCTAGTTTGGACTAAAAATCTTGAAACTATTTTTATTAAATACTAGATGAATTTAGGAGTCTAGTAAAATTGGTCCCATAATGTTTCTATTTTTCTAGAATTTCCTATAAATTTCCAAGCCTGGCAGAAAAAGGAAAAAGGAAAAAGATGAATAGTACTGGGCTGAATTCAGCTCGAACCGGCCCACGACCAGGCAATCATGTCCGCGCGCGCCAAATTGCACAGAGGACCCCGACTATTTGAAAAACTATTAAAGAATCCCTACGTACTATTCACATGTCTCACTGACGTTTGCGCATACACCCCTGGGTTTCTATTTCTTCTCCAACTCAAGCCCTGGCGATGTCGCACTCGCCCGCCGGCCATCTCCTCACTGGAACTTTCCACAAATGGCTATGATGGTCGAAACCAAGCATCGGATCGCCATCACTAAGCTCAAGCGAGTCTAGGCCATGCTTTAATCGAGCTAATTTGACCCGGAGTTCCCTTGCCCACGATAACGGCGCAACCCGAGGATGGACCGAGGTGTTCTCGACGATTCAGCGTGGTCTAGTTCAATCAATCGAGCCTACGAGAAACAGGAGACTCAAAGGATGCTAGAACACGAAGCAGAGAAGTGCGAATCAACCCATGGATGGCTGGCCAAGGCGAGATGCCAACGACGGCGATTTTGGCCGATTTGGGGGAAAAACCAAATTCACGGTCTATGATGCCTAATCAGGGGTGAGGGTTGGTGCTCGAGGTTCTTAACAAACTAGCGGAGCACACTGAACGTTCAATTTATAGAGACCACTCAAAGGTTTTGTGAATTTGAGATGGGATGAACTTGCGGTCAGAGCAAAGGTGAGTCACCGGAGCACAGCTACCGTGGCGCTCAACGAGGTAAAGACCTAGGCGGTAAACGGGTTGTCCACTGCGATGTCTTGCGACACGATATCAAGTGTAAGCATGTGGCACGGCTACAAAGGGTGGCAAACTCCAGCGAGGACACTTCGACCAATCACGCGACAAGTGGCGCGGCGAACAGTCCGATAAGGCTCCAACTCTTCCATGCGATGAGATCTTTCACTGCCCACTGTTATCCGCACACCAGGGCGCATGAATCACGACGCCAGCAAGGATCGCGGCGCGGAGTTGACCGGCGACACGTTCACTGCATCTAAAGATCTTTTCGTTCACTGTACCATCAGGATCTTCTTCAGTCTGTCTAACAGAGTGAAAGGGAAATAGGCTTACACCTTTTCCTAATTGATTTTGGTGGTTGAATTGCCTAACACAAATATTTGGACTAACTAGTCTGCTCTAGATTATAAGTTCTACAGGTGCCAAAGGTTCACAACAAACCAATAAAAAGACCAAAAAAGGATTCAAATACAAGAGAGCAAAGTCAACCGAAGTGTGCCCTGGTTTGGCGCACCGGACTGTCCGGTATGCCACCGGACATTGTCCGGTGCACCAGGGACTCCAACTCCAAACTGCTCACCTTCAGGAATTCTGGAGGCCGCTCCGCTATAATTCACCGAACTGTCCGGTGTAGCTCCGGACAGTGTCCGGTGTGCCAGCGAAGCAACGACTATACTTTGCGCCAACGGTCGTCTGCAGAAGGCATTAAATGCACTACAGTGCGCGCCAGAGTCAGAGCAGAACCAGATGGCGCACCAGACACACTGAACAGTGCCTGTCCGGTGCACCACCGGACTGTCCGGTGGCCCAGAAGACAGAAGCTCCAATGGTCGGAATACAACGGCCAGGTGACGTGGCAGGCGCACCGGACAGTGTCCGATGACGCACCGAACTGTCCGGTGCGCCATGCGACAGCAGCCTTCACCAAACGACTAGTTTGGTGGTTGGGGCTATAAATACCCCCAACCACTCACCATTCATTGCATCCAAGTTTTTACACTTCCTACACCTTACAAGAGCTATAGCATTCAATACAAGACACACCAAAGAGATCAAACCCTCTCCCAAGTCCAAAGATCATTCCCACTCAATTAGTGACTAGAGAGAGAGAGACTTGTGTTCATTTGAGCTCTTGCGCTTGGATTGCTTCTTTTCTTTCTCATTCTTTCTTGTGATCAACTCAATTGTAACCGAGGCAAGAGACACCAATTGTGTGGTGGTCCTTGCGGGGACTTTGTGTCCCGTTTGATTGAGAAGAGAAGCTCACTCGGTCTAAGTGACCGTTTGAGAGAGGGATAGGGTTGAAAGAGACCCGGTCTTTGTGACCACCTCAACGGGGAGTAGGTTTGCAAGAACCGAACCTCGGTAAAACAAATCATTATGTCTCACTCTTTATTTGCCCACGATTTGTTTTTCACCCTCTCTCTCGGACTCGTTCATATTTCTAACGCTAACCCGGCTTGTAGTTGTGCTTAAGTTTATAAATTTCAGATTCGCCCTATTCACCCCCCTCTAGGCGACTTTCAATTGGTATCGGAGCCCGGTGCTTCATTAGAGCTTAACCGCTCGAAGTGATGTCGGGAGATCACGCCAAGAAGATGGTGATCGGCGGTGAGAAGTCCGCTACAAGCCACGGGAAGGCTCCATCAAGGGAGTCCGCCAACAAGAAGAAGGATGGATCCCCTTCACGCATTCGATCGCACAAGAGTGGCGAGAAGAAGAAAATGAAGAAAGTGGTCTACTATGAGATCGATTCTTCCTCGCCCTCTACATCCGGATCCAACGCCGTGTCCGTCACTTCTATGCGCCAAGAGCGCAAGAAGTATAGTAAGATGCCCCTACGCTATCCTCGCATTCCAAAACATACTCCATTACTTTCCGTCCCATTAGGCAAACCACCGACATTTGACGGTGAAGATTATTCTAGGTGGAGTGATATGATGAGATATCACCTAACCTCACTCCACAAAAGTATATGGGATGTTGTTGAGTTTGGTGTACAGGTACCATCCGTAGGGGATGAAGATTATGATGAGGACGAGGTGGCCCAAATCGTGCACTTCAACTCCCAATCCACCACTATACTCCTCACCTCTCTAAGTCGAGAGGAGTATAACAAGGTGCAAGGATTGAAGAGTGCCAAGGAGATTTGGGACGTACTCAAGACCGCGCACGAAGGAGACGAGGTGACCAAGATCACCAAGCGGGAGACGATCGAGGGGGAGCTCGATCGTTTCCGGCTTCGCCAAGGGGAGGAGCCATAAGAGATGTACAACCGGCTCAAGACCTTGGTGAACCAAGTGTGCAACCTCGGGAGCAAAAAATGGGATGACCATGAAATGGTCAAGGTTCTTCTTAGATCACTCGTTTTTCTTAACCCTACGCAAGTACAATTAATACTTGGTGATCCTAGATACACACTAATGTCTCCCGAGGAAGTAATAGGAAAATTTGTGAGCTTTGAATTGATGATCAAAGGCTCAAAGAAAATCATCGAGCAAGATGGCCCCTCCACGCCCGAAGCACAACCGGTCGCATTCAAGGCGACGGAGGAGAAGAAGGAAGAGTCTACATCAAGTAGACTCCCCATCGACGCCTCCAAGCTCGACAACGAGGAAATGGCGCTCATCATCAAGAGCTTCCACCAAATCCACAAGCAAAAGAGAGGAAAGGACTACAAGTCCCGCTCCAAGAAAGTATGCTACAAGTGTGGTAAGCCCGGTCACTTTATTGCAAAATGTCCAATATCAAGTGACAGTGACAGGGGCGATGACAAGAAGGGAAAGAGGAGAGAAAAGAAGAGATACTACAAGAAGAAGGGCGGCGATGCCCATGTGTGCCACGAGTGGAACTCCGACGAGAGCTCCTCCGACTCCTCCTCCGACGAGGACGCCGCCAACATCGCCGTCACCAAAGGACTCCTCTTCCCCAACATTGGCCACAAGTGCCTCATGGCAAAGGATGGCAAAAGGAAGAAGGTAAAATCAAGATCCTCCACTAAATATGCATCCTCTAGTGATGATGATAATTCTAGTGATGAGGAGGATAATTTGCGCACCCTTTTTGCCAACCTAAACATGCAACAAAAGGAAAAATTAAATGAATTAATTAGTGCTATTAATGAGAAGGATGAACTCTTGGACTCTCAAGAGGACTTCCTAATTAAAGAAAACAAGAAGCATGTTAAGGTTAAAAATGCTTACGCTCTTGAAGTAGAGAAATGTGAAAAACTATCTAGTGAGCTAAGCACTTGCCATGATATTATTGCCAACCTTAGAAATGAGAATGCTAGACTAATTGCTAAGGTTGATTCAAATGTTTGTGATGATTCAATTCCCAATCTTAGAGATGATAATGCTAGTCTGCTTGCTAAGATTGAAAAATTGAATGATTCACTTGCTAGCCTTAGAAACGAGAATGAAAAATTAATTGCTAAGGCTAAGGACTTAGAAGTTTGCAATGTTACCATTTCCAATCTTAGAAATGAAAATGATATTTTACATGCTAAGATTGTTGAACTAAAATCTTGCAAACCCTCTACATCTACCGTTGAGCATGTTTCCATTTGCACTAGATGTAGAGACATTAATGTTGATGCTATTCATGATCACCTAGCTTTAATTAAGAAACAAAATGATCACATAGCTCAACTTAATGCCAAAATTAATGAGCATGACTTAGAAAATGAAAAATTTAAATTTGCTAGAAGCATGCTTTATAGTGGGAGACGCCCTGGCATCAAGGATGGCATTGGCTTCCAAAAGGGAGACAATGTCAAACTTAATGCCCCTCCTAAACGATCGTCAAACTTTGTTAAGGGCAAGGCTCCCATGCCTCAGGATAACGAGGGTTACATTTTGTACCCTGCCGGTTATCTCGAGCACAAAATTAGGAGAATTCACTCTAGGAAGTCTCACTCTGGCCCTAATCATGCTTTTATGTATAAGGGTGAGACATCTAGCTTTAGGCAATCAACCCATGCTAAATTGCCTAAGAAGAAAACTCCTATTGCATCAAATGCTTCCAACATTTCATTTAAAACTTTTGATGCATCTTATGTTTTGACTAACAAATCTGGCAAAGTAGTTGCCAAGTATGTTGGGGCCAAACACAAGGGATCAAAGACTTGTGTTTGGGTACCCAAAGTTCTTGTATCTAATGTCAAAGGACCCAAAACCTTTTGGGTACCTAAAATCAAGAACTAAATTTGTTTTGTAGGTTTATGCATCTGGGGGCTCAAGTTGGATCATCGATAGCGGGTGCACAAACCACATGACAGGGGAGAAGAAGATGTTGTCCTCCTATGAGAAAAACCAAGATCCCCAACGAGCTATCACATTCGGGGATGGGAATCAAGGTTTGGTCAAAGGATTGGGTAAAATTGCTATATCACCTGACCATTCCATTTCCAATGTTTTTCTTGTAGATTCTTTAGATTATAACTTGCTTTCAGTTTTGCAATTATGTAAAATGGGTTACAACTGTCTTTTTACGGATATAGGTGTTACTGTCTTTAGAAGAAGTGATGATTCAGTAGCATTTAAGGGAGTGTTAGAGGGTCAGCTATACTTAGTAGATTTTGATAGAGCTGAACTCGACACTTGCTTAATTGCTAAGACTAACATGGGCTGGCTCTGGCATCGCCGACTAGCACATGTTGGAATGAAGAATCTTCACAAGCTTCTAAAGGGAGAACACATTTTGGGACTAACAAATGTTCATTTTGATAAAGACAGGGTTTGTAGCGCATGTCAAGCAGGAAAGCAAGTTGGTGTTCATCATCCACACAAGAACATCATGACGACTGACAGGCCACTTGAGCTCCTACACATGGACCTATTCGGCCCGATAGCTTACATAAGCATCGGCGGGAGTAAGTACTGTCTAGTTATTGTGGATGACTATTCTTGCTTCACTTGGGTGTTCTTTTTGCAGGAAAAATCTCATACCCAAGAAACCTTAAAGGGATTCTTGAGACGGGCTCAAAATGAGTTCGGCTTAAGAATCAAGAAGATAAGAAGCGACAACAGGACGGAGTTCAAGAACTCACAAATCGAAGGCTTTCTTGAGGAGGAGGGCATCAAGCATGAGTTCTCTTCTCCCTACACGCCACAACAAAATGGTGTAGTGGAGAGGAAGAATCGAACTCTATTGGACATGGCAAGGACCATGCTTGATGAATACAAGACTTTAGATCAGTTTTGGGCCGAGGCGGTCAACACCGCCTGCTACGCCATCAACCAGTTATATCTACACCGAATCCTCAAGAAGACATCATACGAACTCCTAACCGGTAAAAAGCCCAATGTTTCATATTTTAGAGTCTTTGGTAGCAAATGTTTTATTCTTGTTAAAAGAGGTAGAAAATCCAAATTTGCTCCTAAGGCTGTAGAAGGCTTTTTACTAGGATATGATTCAAACACAAGGGCATATAGAGTCTTTAACAAGTCCTTTGGACTAGTTGAAGTTTCTTGTGACATTGTGTTTGATGAGACTAACGGCTCTCAAGTAGAGCAAGTTGATCTTGATGAGCTAGATGATGAAGAGGCTCTGTGCGTCACGCTAAGGAACATGTCCATTGGGGATGTGTGCCCTAAGGAATCCGAAGAGCCTCCACAAGCACAAGATCAACCATCTTCCTCTATGCAAGCATCTCCACCAACTCAAGATGAGGATGAAGCTCAAAATGATGAAGGAGAAAATCAAGAAGTTGAGCCACCTCAAGAGGAGAGCAATGATCAAGGGGGAGATTCCCATGATCAAGATGAGGAAGATGAACAAGTTCCAAGGCCGCCACACCCAAGAGTCCACCAAGCAATCCAACGAGATCACCCCGTGTGGTGACAAGGAACAAAGCCCAACTTGTGGCCAAGGGGTATTCACAAGTCGAAGGTTTGGATTTTGGTGAAACCTATGCACCCGTAGCTAGGCTAGAATCAATTCGCATTTTACTTGCCTATGCTACTTACCATGGCTTCAAGCTTTATCAAATGGACGTGAAAAGTGCCTTCCTCAACGGACCAATCAAGGAAGAGGTCTATGTTGAGCAACCTCCCGGCTTTGAAGATAGTGAGTACCCTAACTATGTATATAAACTCTCTAAGGCGCTTTATGGGCTCAAGCAAGCCCCAAGAGCATGGTATGAATGCCTAAGAGATTTCCTTATCACTAATGCCTTCAAAGTCGGAAAGGCCGATCCTACTTTGTTTACTAAAACTCTTGAACATGATTTGTTTGTATGCCAAATTTATGTTGATGATATTATATTTGGGTCTACTAACGAATCTACATGTGAGGAATTTAGTAGGATCATGACACAGAAATTCGAGATGTTTATGATGGGGGAGTTGAAGTACTTCATAGGATTTCAAGTGAAGCAACTCCAAGAGGGCACCTTCATTAGCCAAACGAAGTATATTCAAGACATTCTAAACAAGTTTGGGATGAAGGATGCCAAGCCCATCAATACACCCATGGGAACCAATGGGCATCTCGACCTCGACACGGGAGGTAAATCCGTAGATCAACAGGTATACCGGTCGATGATAGGTTCTCTACTCTATTTATGTGCTTCACAACCGGACATTATGCTATCCGTATGCATGTGTGCAAGATTCCAAGCCGATCCTAAGGAAGCTCACCTTAGGGCCGTAAAATGAATCTTGAGATATTTAGTTTATACTCCTAAGTTTGGCCTTTGGTACCCTATGGGATCCACATTTGATTTATTTGGTTATTCGAATGCCGATTGGGCAGGGTGTAAAATTAATAGAAAGAGCACATCGGGGACTTGCCAGTTCTTGGGAAGGTCTCTGGTGTCTTGGGCTTCAAAGAAGCAAAATTCAGTAGCTCTTTCTACCGTCGAAGCCGAGTATATTGCCGTAGGCCATTGTTGCGCACAATTGCTTTGGATGAGGCAAACCCTTAGGGACTATGGTTACAAATTAACCAAAGTTCCTCTTCTATGTGTGTCGGCGTTTCGAGACCGGGGGGTCCCTAAGCCGACGAGTGAGTGTGCCTCGTGCCCCAGCCCAGATGGGTCGAGCGCGTGGGCGAGCGCGAAGGGGGGAAAGCGAGGTGGCCGGAGACGGGCGTGAGAGAGGTGGAAATCCCGCGGCCTTCGTGTTCGTCCCGCGCCTAGGTCGGGTGCGCTTGTAGTAGGGGGTTACAAGCGTCCACGCGGGTGAGGGAGGCGAGCGGCCCCAAGAGAGCGCCTGTCCCGTCCTCGTCCCCGCGCGGCCAACCTTCTCTAAGAAGGCCCTGGTCCTTCCTTTTATAGGCGTAAGGAGAGGATCCAGGTGTACAATGGGGATGTAGCAGAGTGCTACGTGTCTAGCGGAGGGAGAGCTAGCGCCCTAAGTACATGCCAATGTGGCAGCCGGAGAGATCTTGGCACCCTGCTGGTGTGATGTCGTGGCTGTCGGAGGAGCAACGGAGCCTGGCGGAGGGACAACTGTCGGAGCGGTTGAGTCCTTGCTGACGTCCCCCTGCTTTCGTAAGGGAGCTGAGAGCCGCCGTCGTCACAGGGCTAGCGGGGCGCCATCATTGCCTATCTGGCGGAGCTAGCCAGATGGGACACCGGTCTTGTTCTCTGCGGCCCGAGTCGGCTCGGGGTAGGGTGATGATGGCGCTTCCTGTTGACGCGGCGGGCCTGTGCCCTAGGTCGGGCGACATGGAGGCTCCTCCGAAGCCGAGGTCGAGTCTGTCTTCCATGGCCGAGGCTAAGCCCGAGCCCCTGGGTCGGGCGAGGCAGAGGTTGTTCGGCAGAGGCCACGGCGGAGTCCGAGCCCTGGGGTCGGGCGAAGCGGAGTTCGTCGTCTTCTGGGGCCTAGCCCGAGTCCGAGCCCTGGGTCGGGCGGAGCGGAGTTCGTCATCTTCTGGGGCTTAGCCCGAGTCCGAGCCCTGGGTCGGGCGGAGCGGAGTTCGCCGTCTTCCGGGGCTTATCCCGAGTCCGAGCCCTGGGTCGGGCGGAGCGGAGTTCGCCGTCTTCCGGGGCCTAGCCCGAGTCCGAGCCCTGGGTCGGGCGGAGCGGAGTTCGCCGTCTTCCGGGGCCTAGCCCGAGTCCGAGCCCTGGGTCGGGCGGAGCGGAGTTCGCCGTCTTCCGGGGCCTAGCCCGAGTCCGAGCCCTGGGTCGGCCGGAGCGGAGTTCGCCGTCTTCCGGGGCCTAGCCCGAGTCCGAGCCCTGGGTCGGGCGGAGCGGAGTTCGCCGTCTTCCGGGGCCTAGCCCGAGTCTGAGCCCTGGGTCGGGCGGAGCGGAGTTCGCCGTCTTCAAGGGCTTAGCCCGAGTCCGAGCCCTGGGTCGGGCGGAGCGGAGTTTCCTATGGCGCCTTGGGCAGGGCCTGACTGCCTGTCAGTCTCACTCTGTCAAGTGGCACTGCAGTCGGAGTGGCGCAGGCGGCGCTGTCCTTCTGTCACACCGGTCAGTGGAGCGGCGAAGTGACGGCGGTCACTTCGGCTCTGCCGGGGGGCGCGCGTCAGGATAAAGGTGTCAGGCCACCTTTGCGTTAAATGCTCCTGCGACTCGGTCGGTCGGTGCGGCGATTTAGTCAGGGTTGCTTCTTAGCGAAGGCAAGGCCTCGGGCGAGCCGGAGATGTGTCCGCCGTTAAAGGGGGGCCTCGGGCGAGACGGAAATCCCTCGGGGTCGTCTGCCCTTGCCCGAGGCTAGGCTCGGGCGAGGCGTGATCGAGTCGCTCGTATGGACTGATCCCTGACTTAATCGCACCCATCAGGCCTCTGCAGCTTTATGCTGATGGGGGTTACCAGCTGAGAATTAGGCGTCTTGAGGGTACCCCTAATTATGGTCCCCGACAGTAGCCCCCGAGCCTCGAAGGGAGTGTTAGCACTCGCTTGGAGGCTTTCGTCGCACTTTTTTGCAAGGGGACCAGCCTTTCTCGGTTGCATTTTGTTCCGGTGGGTGCGCGCGAGCGCACCCGCCGGGTGTAGCCCCCGAGGCCTCGGAGGAGTGGTTTCACTCCCCCGAAGTCTTAATGCCTTGCGTAATGCTTTGGCTGGTCTGGTTGTTCCCTCATGCGAACTGGCCGTAGCCCGGGTGCACGGTCGGGGCCCAAGCTCTCGGGCTGGTATGTTGACGCTGTCAACGGTTCGGCCGGAGCCGGGTTTGTGAGAGCAGCCCCCGAGCCTCCGCACAGGGCGAGAGGGCGATCAGGGACAGACTCGGCTTTTTTACATACGCCCCTACATCGCCTTTCCTCAAGGAGGAGGGGGGGAGAGCGCCATGTTACCCTCGATGGGCACCGAACATGGTGTCTCCGGTGAGCTGCAAGCGGGTAATCCGAGTGGACGTCCGTGCCCCGTTCGTTGGGGGTCGGCTAGGGGCCCAGAGGCACGCCCAAAAGTACCTGCGGGTGATCTGCCGGACCCGGTCCCCTGGCGACGGGGTCCGAGGGCTCGATGCCTCCCTCTGATGGGATTCCGTTACAAGATCGCTCCCGCTGGTCTCGGAAATGTCCTAGGGTACCTCGGGAGCGCAGCCCGAGCCTCGGTTATGTATCGAACGTACCCCTGGTCATCCCTCGCTCGACGTCTGAGGCGACTGTGAACCCTTCGGGGGCCAGCCTTCGAACCCCTGATCAGTAATGGGCGCGGAGCCTGAGTAGCCTGAGGCGGCCGTGGAGCCCTTCGGGGGGCCGGCCTTCGAACCTCTGACCAGTAGTGGGTGTAGGGCCCACGCGATCTGAGGCGACTATTGAACCCTTCGGAGGGCCAGCCTTCGAACCTCTGATCAGTAGGGGGGCTCGGAGCCCAGTTCCTTCACAGGGAAGGATCCTTTTCGGGGTATCCCCCTTTCCCGGTCCCTGTTGCAAGAGATAGAGAAAGAGGAAAAAAGGAAAAGGATACGAAATCGAACGACGTGGCGTACCTTTTTTGGCGCGGTTATTACGGCGAAGGCGAAGCGTCGCCCGCTTCTCCTGCCAGAAGCGCCGCCTGTCCTGCCGCGGAGTTAATGCGACGGGGCGAGTGGTTGGCGGGGCGCCCGTTGCGCGTGCGCGAGCTGTTCGAGGAACGGATCACGGGCACCCTATCTTCACGCCGTGAGAGGGGGTTCTCTTGCTGCCCCTGGATGGGACGTGAGTCTGGCCGACGACGTGACCGTCGCTCCCGCCCGCCTGCCACCGTCATTACTGCCGCCCTACTTTCGGCTGCATTGACCGTCGCGCCAGGCTGGCGCTGCTGGGTCGTGCGCTGGGCCGCCTCGAGTCGCGGTATTGGTTCCGCAACCGAAGAGGCGAGGTGGTGGCGCAAGTGGCGGTGCAGTTGCTTGCATGCAGCATCTGGCACGCCGGTTGCGTGACGCGTGGGCCTGGGCCTCCATGCTGGCGTGTTGGGAGTCGGAGAAGCGCGTCCACCTGGCGCGGTTGCATGCCGCCTGCATGGCTGCCCGCCCCTTCCGCCCGTTGGTCTGGGCAAAAGTGGGGGGTCGCTTGTAACTGCTGGGCGGTTGTGTGCGCCACGCGCGGCGGTTTGGCTTCTTCTGCTCTGAGCCGGTTTGCATGACATGCGGGACCCAGCCCCCGCGCCGCAGGGGAGGGCCTTGGAGCGTGTTGGAGAAGACTCAGCCCGTGACGGTTGGGGGCGCACGTAGGGAGAGTTGCCTTTAAAAGGAGGGCGACCCCTTTCGGAAGGCGACCATGTCTTCTTCCTCCCTTATGCGTCGCGTCTTTCCACCTTCCAAGCCCCCAGATGGGGGGTACCCGCCGTCTTTTCGCCTCATCGTTGGAGGAACGCAACTCCGTGGGAGTTGGTACCTTTCAGCCATCGTTCGGCTTCAAGGATTTTCATCATGCAGCCCGGCTGTATCCCCCCGTCGGTGGTCACCCAAGACGGTGACCTCCAGCTTGATGGTGAAGGAAAGCGAGCCGGGCTGCGATCTTGGTCCCACCCTCAGCTTCAAGGATGTTCATCATCCTCGCTGGGGTGGGGGCCGGGCTGAGCCGGCGCTCTACCTCCCGCGCGGGTCCGTGGGTCTCCCTCTCCCGCGGCGTTCGGGGGAGAGGGTGCTCACTGGCCCTGCGGGCGGCCCGGACTTCGACAACGCGGGGCCGGTCGACGGCGGGCGTCGTCACCTCCAGCGTGTCGGGCTCGTCGGCTTGGCTCCCGGCGGCCCCTCCCGCCGGAGGGCGGCTGCCGCGCCATGTGCACGGGAGGGCCACCCAAGATGTCGCGCGCCGCTAGGGCGGCGTTCGTGTTCTGGGGTGGTCCTGCCTTTGCACCGGGATGGCGCCCTCGCGCGGAGGCCGGTGCCCCACTCGCCCGGGAGGATTTGAGTGGGGATCTGCCGGGGGGCTGATGGCCCCTGCCATCGGTGTCGAGGCGGAGGCGGCTCGAGAAGTCCCCGTCACCGACGGGGTCACCGCCACCATTCGCGCTTCGGGCCTCCGGTTCTTCGTACTTGTCCTCGCCCCTCGAGCGTCGGTGTGGGCGAGGGCAAGATTGCAGCAGCACCCACCCTAAGGCCTGCGCTGCTGCAGCTCGACCATCCAGAGCGGGGGTCGTTGTCGTCGTAGTCAGAGCGGGCGGCGGCGAGCCGCTCGTCAGTCTTCTGTTGCTCCGCAGGCCCACCCCCATGGAGTGGGGTTGTTCGTACCTGCGGAGGGGGAACCGGAGTTCCGTTTGTAATGGCACCTTGAATGCCGGTGTTTTTGTTCATTGTGGTTGTCGAGGCCTGAACATGTATGTAATTTCGGCACGGAGCCGTGTTTTTTCCTTATTTTCGAGCACTAAGTCTCGCCTGTTGATTATCTGAACCGCTTCACCAAGCATGAGTCGCCCCGTGTCAAGGTGACGAGTGAGGTATCCGTATCCCGGAGGCGTAGGAGTCCCTCGGCTCGATCGGCCTTGTTGTCTGAGGCTCTTCTTGCTTAGTTAAAGAGACCCCTTGGCCGCTCTTCGACGAGTCGAGGCCAGGGGTAGCGATATCAGCACGAACAGAGGCAGAGTTGGCTCGAAAATGAAAACCTGGTTGGCCGGAGCCTAGCCGGGTTGTCCGTCAGCGGGACCGACGCCGGAGTTGATCAGCCGAGGCCTCGGACCGGGCTGGCGCCCTTGGAAGATGGTTAGCCGAGGCCCCTGGGGTAACCGGCCGAGCCGCCTGCTCGGGCCGGATTCCCGGAGAAGTCCCTGGACCGCGTCGTCGTCCGAGGCTGGGTCGGATCTCGCTGAAGGTGTCGTCGATGCCGAGGGTGCTAGCCCCCTTCCAGCGTGAAGACCCGAGCCTGCAGGATCAGATTGTCTTGTAGCGTGTGCCTTCTGCGGCCGCTGAGGCCAGAAAACACACCCTCGCTGCGTTGTAAAGCTGCGTCCCCTTTCCTCTTATTTCGAGCATCTAGACTTTTTTGTCGGTAACAGGGATGTTTGTGCGAGCGAGAGTTGCTTCTCGCGGAAGGTGATGAGTGAGGTATCCGTATCATGGAGGCGTGGGAGTCCCTCGGCTCGGTCGGCCTTGCCGCTTACGCGTACTTTCACCCGTCCATGAGGCCCTGCCACCGATTCAGTCGAGAAGGCTTGAAGGACCGATCGGCAGAAGAGCTTCCGAACGTAAAGACTTGTTCGGTCCGCGGAATCACTTTGTCCGAACGCGAGTTACTTATCGCAGAAGGTGATGAGTGAGGTATCCGTATCCCGGAGGCGTAGGAGTCCCTCGGCTCGGTCAGCCTTGGCTGCTTACGTGTACTCCGTCGTTTTCAGGATCCGCTTTTCGAAGTAGTCAAAAAGCACGAAAGATATTCTGCTAAAAGAGATCTTTTTTCGAGGAAAATTTCGACGCAGAGGGGGTCCCCCCCCTTTTAGCCCCCGAGGGAGGGTCGGGCTTTGCCGAGGCGAGGCCGACCCTTCCTTGATGACCAAACTTTGCGTGGGTGCGAGGTATATGAACAACTTGAAAACATCTTAAGGGTAGAAGCGACGTAGCTGTTTGATGTTCCAAGCGTTGCCGTAGATCTCGCCTTGATTGTTGGCCAACTTGTATGTTCCGGGCTTCAGAACTTTGGCGATGACGAATGGCCCCTCCCAGGGGGGGCGTGAGCTTGTGCCTCCCTCGGGCGTCTTGCCGCAGCCGAAGCACCAGGTCGCCCACCTGGAGGCCTCGGGGCCGGACCCCTCGGGCGTGGTAGCGTCGCAGGGACTGCTGGTACCGCGCCGAGTGTAGTAAGGCCCTGTCCCGAGCCTCTTCCAGCTGGTTCAGCGATTCTTCTCGGCTAGCTTGGTTGCTTTGATCGTTGTAGGCCCTCGTCCTCGGGGAGCCGTATTCCAGGTCAGTGGGCAAGATGGCCTCGGCCCCGTAGACCAGGAAGAACAGCGTGAAACCCGTGGCTCGGCTTGGCGTTGTCCTCAGGCTCCAGATCACCGAGGGGAGTTCCTTCATCCATCGCTTGCCGAACTTGTTGAGGTCGTTGTAAATCCTGGGCTTGAGCCCTTGTAGAATCATGCCGTTGGCACGCTCTACTTGCCCATTCGACATGGGATGAGCCACGGCGGCCCAGTCCACCCGGATGTGGTGATCCTCGCAAAAATCCAAGAATTTTCTGCCGGTGAACTGGGTACCGTTGTCAGTGATGATGGAGTTTGGGACCCCGAAGCGATGGATGATGTTGGTGAAGAACGCCACCGCCTGCTCGGACCTGATGCTGTTCAGGGGTCGGACCTCGATCCACTTGGAGAATTTATCGATGGCGACCAGCAGGTGCGTGTAGCCCCCGGGCGCCTTCTGCAAGGGACCGACGAGGTCCAGACCCCATACAGCAAAGGGCCAGGTGATGGGTATCGTCTGCAGAGCCTGAGCGGGCAGGTGGGTCTGCTTTGCATAGAATTGGCACCCTTCGCAGGTGCGGACAATTCTAGTGGCGTCAGCCACCGCCGTTGGCCAGTAGAAGCCTTGCCGGAAAGCATTCCCGACAAGGGCTCGAGGTGCTGCATGATGGCCGCAAGCCCCCGAGTGTATTTCTTGCAGGAGTTCCTGACCTTCGGCGATGGAGATGCATCGCTGGAGGATGCCCGAGGGGCTGCGGTGGTAGAGCTCCTCCTCATCGCCCAGCAAGACGAATGACTTGGCGCGTCGCGCTACCCGCCGAGCCTCGACTTGGTCGAGGGGTAGCTCTCCTTGGCGGAGATATTGCAGGTACGGGGTCTGCCAATTTCGATCAGGCGTGGCCCCGTTCTGCTCCTCCTTGACGTGCAGTGCTTCGCCCTCGGGGGCCGAGGGTACCCCGGGCTGAACCGAGGACGCCTCGGGCTGAGCCGAGGGTACCTCGGGCTGGACCGAGGGTGCCTCGGGCTCGGGCGTGTCGTTGATCTTGACGGAGGGTTGATGCAGATCCTGGGAGAAGACGTCTGGGGGAACCGTCGTTCGCCTCGAGGCTATTTTCGCCAGCTCGTCCGCAGTCTCGTTGTAGCGCCGAGCGATGTGGTTAAGCTCGAGCCCGTAGAACTTGTCTTCCAGGCGCCGAACCTCATCGCAGTAGGCCTCCATCTTCGGGTCGCGGCAGTGGGAGTTTTTCATGGCTTGGTCGATGACGAGTTGCGAGTCACCGCGGGCGTCGAGGCGTCTGACCCCTAGCTCGATGGCGATCCGCAACCCGTTGACCAGAGCCTCGTACTCAGCCACATTGTTGGACGCCGGGAAGTGGAGGCGTAGCACGTAGAGTAGGTGTTTCCCGAGGGGCGAGATGAAGGCAGGCCCGCGCCGGCTCCCGTCTTCATCAGCGACCCGTCGAAAAACATGGTCCAGAGCTCCGGTTGGATCGGAGCCGTCGGCAGCTGGGTGTCGACCCATTCGGCTACGAAGTCCGCCAATACCTGGGACTTGACGGCCTTCCGAGGGGCGAACGAGATTGTCTCGCCCATGATTTCCACCGCCCACTTTGCGATCCTGCCCGAGGCCTCTCGGCACTGGATGATCTCCCCCAGGGGGAAGGATGACACCACAGTTACCGGATGAGACTCGAAGTAATGTCGCAACTTTCGCCTCGTCAGGATCACTGCATACAGCAGCTTCTGAACTTGTGGGTAGCGGATCTTGGTCTCGGACAGTACCTCGCTGACGAAGTAGACTGGCCTCTGAACGGGCAATGCATGCCCTTCTTCTTGCCTCTCGACCACAATCGCGGCGCTAACCACCTGAGTGGTCGCGGCGACGTAGACCAAGAGGGCTTCTCCATCAGCTGGGGGCACCAAGATAGGCGCCTTTGTAAGGAGCGCCTTCAGGTTCCCGAGAGCTTCCTCGGCCTCAGGGGTCCAAGCGAAACACTCGGTCTTCCTTAAGAGGCGGTACAGAGGCAGACCTCTTTCGCCGAGGCGTGAGATGAAGCGGCTCAGGGCCGCGAGACATCCCAGGACCCTCTGTACGCCTTTTAAGTCCTTGATGGGCCCCATGCTGGTGATAGCTGCAATCTTCTCCGGGTTGGCTTCGATGCCTCGCTCAGAGACGATGAACCCCAAGAGCATGCCCCGGGGCACCTCGAAGACACACTTCTTGGGATTGAGCTTGACGCCTTTCGCTTTGAGACATCGGAATGTCACTTCAGGGTCGGAGAGGAGGTCGGAAGCCTTTCTTGTCTTGACTACGATGTCATCGACGTAGGCCTCGACTGTGCGACCGATGTGTTTGCCGAACACATGGTTCATGCACCGCTGGTACGTCGCGCCCGCATTCCTCAAACCGAACGGCATGGTGACATAGCAGTACATGCCGAAGGGCGTGATGAAAGAAGTCGCGAGCTGGTCGGACTCTTTCATCCAGATTTGGTGATACCCTGAGTAGGCATCGAGGAAGGACAGGGTTTCGCACCCAGTAGTGGAGTCCACGATTTGATCGATGCGAGGCAGAGGGTAGGGAACCTTCGGACATGCTTTGTTGAGACCAGTGTAGTCTACGCACATCCGCCATTTCCCCACTTTCTTTCTCACAAGCACAGAGTTGGCAAGCCATTCGGGATGGAATACCTCTTTGATGAACCCTGCAGCCATTAGCTTGTGGATCTCCTCGCCTATCACTCTCCGCTTCTCCTCGTCGAATCGGCGCAGAGGCTGCCTGACGGGTCGGGCTCCGGCCCGAATATCCAGCGAGTGCTCGGCGACATCCCTCGGTATGCCGGGCATGTCCGAGGGACTCCACGCAAAGACGTCGGCGTTTGCGCGGAGAAAGTCGACGAGCACTGCTTCCTATTTGGGGTCGAGCCCGGAACCGATCCGGATCTGCTTGGAGGTGTCGCCACTGGGGTCGAGAGGGACGGCCTTAACCGTCTCCGCTGGCTCGAAGTTGCCGGCATGACGCTTCACGTCTGGCACCTCTTTGGAGAGGTTCTCCAGGTCGGCGATGAGGGCCTCGGACTCGGCGAGGGCCTCGGCGTACTCCACGCACTCCACGTCGCATTCGAACGCGTGTTTGTACGTGGGGCCGACGGTGATGACCCCGTTGGGGCCCGACATCTTGAGCTTTAGGTAGGTGTAGTTGGGGACGGCCATGAACTTCGCGTAGCATGGCCTCCCCAGTACCGCGTGGTAGGTTCCTCGGAACCCGACCACCTCAAACGTCAAAGTCTCCCTTCGGAAGTTGGAGGGCGTTCCGAAGCAGATGGGAAGGTCGAGTCGTCCGAGGGGCTGGACGCGCTTCCCAGGAATGATCCCGTGGAAGGGCGCAGCGCCTGCTCAGACGGAGGATAGATCGACGCGCAGGAGCCTGAGGGTCTCGGCGTAGATGATGTTGAGGCAGCTGCCCCCGTCCATCAGGACCTTGGTGAGCCTGACGTCGCCGATGAT
Organism: Zea mays; assembly: GCF_902167145.1. NCBI lineage: Eukaryota > Viridiplantae > Streptophyta > Magnoliopsida > Poales > Poaceae > Zea > Zea mays. Next base: position 42,017,736 of record NC_050103.1, read on the forward strand.
GGGGTCGACGACGAGCGGGTATTTCCCTGGGCTCGGCACGTGGTCGGGTGGTCAGCTTGGTCGAAGGTGATGGGCTTGTCGGACCAGTCTAGGTAGGCTGGCGCCGCCACCTTCACCGAGCAGACCTCCCGGCGCTCTTGCTTGCGATGCCAAGCCGAGGCATTCGCCACATGCCCACCGTAGATCATGAAACAGTCGCGGACCTCGGGGAACTCTCCTGCTTGGTGATCTTCCTTCTTGTCGTCGTCGCGGGCCCTGCCACCCTCCGCGGGTGGCCCGGCCCTGTGGAAGTGGCGCCGAAGCATGACGCACTCCTCGAGGGTGTGCTTGACGGGCCCCTGATGGTAGGGGCACGGTTCCTTGAGCATCTTGTCGAAGAGGTTGGCACCTCCGGGGGGCTTCCGAGGGTTCTTGTACTCGGCGGCGGCGACAAGGTCCGCGTCGGCGGCGTCGCGTTTCGATTGCGACTTCTTCTTGCCTTTCTTCTTGGCGCCGCGCGGAGTAGACGCCTCGGGAGCCTCTTCCGATGGGCGGCCCTGGGGCTGCTTGTCCTTTCGGAAGATGGCCTCGACTGCCTCCTGGCCAGAGGCGAACTTGGTGGCGATGTCCATCAGCTCGCTCGCCCTGGTGGGGGTCTTGCGACCCAACTTACTCACCAGGTCACGGCAGGTGGTGCCGGCAAGGAACGCGCCGATGACATCCGAGTCGGTGATGTTGGGCAGCTCGGTGCGCTGCTTCGAGAATCGCCGGATGTAGTCCCGGAGAGACTCTCCCGGCTGTTGCCGGCAGCTTCGGAGGTCCCAGGAATTCCCGGGGCACACGTACGTGCCCTGGAAATTGCCGGCAAAGGCTCGGACCAAGTCATCCCAGTTGGAGATCTGCCCCGGAGGCAGGTGCTCCAACCAGGCGCGAGCAGTGTCGAAGAGGAACAGGGGGAGGTTGCGGATGATGAGGTTGTCGTCGTCCGTTCCACCCAGTTGACAGGCCAGGCGGTAGTCCGTGAGCCACAGTTCCGGTCTCGTTTCCCCCCGAGTACTTTGTGATAGTAGTCGGGGGTCGGAACCGGGTCAGGAACGGCGCCCGTCGGATGGCCCGACTGAAGGCCTCCGGACCGGGTGGTTCGGGCGAGGGACTCCGATCCTCCCCGCTGTCGTAGCGTCCCCCACGCCTGGGGTGGTAGCCTCGGCGCACCCTTTCGTCGAGGTGGGCCCGACGGTCGGGACGATGGTGCTCGTTGCCGAGGTGGCCCGGGGCCGCAGGCGCGGTGTTGCGCGTGCGCCCGGTGTAGACCGAGGCTTCCCGCATGAATCGGGAAGTCGCGGCATGAGGTTCCGAGGGGTATCCCTGCCTTCGGGAGGCAGAGCTCTCGGCCCGTCGGGCCGCAGCGCCTTCCAGGAGATTCTTGAGCTCTCCCTGGATTCGCCGACCCTCGGTAGTTGATGGCTCCGGCATCGCGCGGAGGAGCATCGCTGCGGCTGCCAGGTTCTGACCGACCCCGCTGGATGCGGGCGACGGCCTGACCCTGACGTCGTTGGCGACGCGGTGCTGGAAACCTTGGGGCAGGTGACGTATTTCTCCGGCCGGGGGTTGGCCCGCCCATACCTGCCCGATGTCCCGGTGGATCGGCTCAAGCGCTCCTGCTCCCTCGTCGAGCCTAGCCTGCACCCCGCGGACTTGCTCGAGCTGTGGGTCGTGACCCCCCGCCGGAACGGGGACCACAGCTAGCTCCCGCGGGATGTCAGCGCGAGGCGCCGGCCTAGGGAGATCACCGTCCTCTGGCATGCCAAGATGGTTGCCTTCGGAGGGATCCCCTAGCTCGACGTGGAAACATTCGCGGCTTGGGCCGCAGTCCTCGTCGTCAAGGCTGCGGCTACCATCGGAACAGTCGGAGAGGCAGTAATCGCATGCGGTCATAAAGCCCCGCATGGCACTGGGGTTGCCAAATCCAGAGAAATCCCAACAGATGCTGGGATCGTCATCTTCCTCGGACCCAGAGGGCCCGTAGGTCGAGACGTCCGTCAGCCGGTCCCAAGGTGACCGCATACGAAACCCCAGAGGGGTTGCACTCGCCTCAACGAGAGCGCCCGCCAAAGCAAGGTCGCTAGGCGGGTTGAGGCCGAGTCGAAATGACGTAAGATGGGAATCAGTCGGTACCTTTTGGTCGACGAGGAGCGGCATAGTCACGTCGGGGACTGGTTGCACCATCGTCTTAGGTACGAGGGCGACGTCCTGCAAGTCCTCCACGAGCGCGCTGGCGTCGTCCACTTGCTCGGGATTGGTGTGTCGCGGGGGACGGCGCTCGCCTTTGTCTCCAATGCGAGGTCAACGCCTGATGCGCCCCCCGTTGGGGCGCTGGGGACGTCGATTCGCTCGACAACCGATGAAGCGCGGCCTCCCGCTTGGCCTTGGTTGCCCCGCCTCCTCCTCCGTTGGCGGGGGAGAGGACGGGGCGAGCTCGAATGTTGTTCTTCCACCACGCGGGGAAGATGTCGTCGATTCCGCCGCCGGCGGGCGGGTTGTCGGCCGCCATTATCGTTGTCGCGCGGCGGTGGAAGGAGTATCATGTCGTAGCTGCCATCGAAGGACATGAACTCAAGACTCCCGAAACGGAGCGTCGTCCCGAGCCGGAGAGGTTGCTGAAGACTGCCCATCTGGAGCTTGACGGGAAGCTGTTCGTCCGCACGCAGCAGGCCCCTACCTGGCGCGCCAACTGTCGGCGTTTCGAGACCGGGGGGTCCCTAAGCCGACGAGTGAGTGTGCCGCGTGCCCCAGCCCAGATGGGTCGAGCGCGTGGGCGAGCGCGAAGGGGGGAAAGCGAGGTGGCCGGAGACGGGCGTGAGAGAGGTGGAAATCCCGTGGCCTTCGTGTTCGTCCCGCGCCCAGGTCGGGTGCGCTTGCAGTAGGGGGTTACAAGCGTCCACGCGGGTGAGGGAGGCGAGTGGCCCCAAGAGAGCGCCTGTCCCGTCCTCGTCCCGCGCGGCCAACCTTCTCTAAGAAGGCCCTGGTCCTTCCTTTTATAGGCGTAAGGAGAGGATCCAGGTGTACAATGGGGATGTAGCAGAGTGCTACGTGTCTAGCGGAGGGAGAGCTAGAGCCCTAAGTACATGCCAATGTGGCAGCCGGAGAGATCTTGGCACCCTGCTAGTGTGATGTCGTGGCTGTCGGAGGAGCAACGGAGCCTAGCGGAGGGACAGCTATCGGAGCGGTTGAGTCCTTGCTGACGTCCCCCTGCTTCCGTAAGGGAGCTAAGAGCCACCGTCGTCACAGGGCTAGCGGGGCGCCATCATTGCCTATCTGGCGGAGCTAGCCAGATGGGACACCGGTCTTGTTCTCTGCGGCCCGAGTCGGCTCGGGGTAGGGTGATGATGGCGCTTCCTGTTGACGCGGCGGGCCTGTGCCCTAGGTCGGGCGACGTGGAGGCTCCTCCGAAGCCGAGGTCGAGTCTGTCTTCCATGGCCGAGGCCGAGCCCGAGCCCCTGGGTCGGGCGAGGCGGAGGTTGTTCGGCAGAGGCCAGGGCGGAGTCCGAGCCCTGGGGTCGGGCGAAGCGGAGTTCGTCGTCTTCTGGGGCCTAGCCCGAGTCCGAGCCCTGGGTCGGGCGGAGCGGAGTTCGTCGTCTTCTGGGGCTTAGCCCGAGTCCGAGCCCTGGGTTGGGCGGAGCGAAGTTCGCCGTCTTCCGGGGCTTAGCCCGAGTCCGAGCCCTGGGTCGGGCGGAGCGGAGTTCGCCGTCTTCCGGGGCCTAGCCCGAGTCCGAGCCCTGGGTCGGGCGGAGCGGAGTTCGCCGTCTTCCAGGGCCTAGCCCGAGTCCGAGCCCTGGGTCGGGCGGAGCGGAGTTCGCCGTCTTCCGAGGCCTAGCCCGAGTCCGAGCCCTGGGTCGGGCGGAGCGGAGTTCGCCGTCTTCCGGGGCCTAGCCCGAGTCCGAGCCCTGGGTCGGGCGGAGCGGAGTTCGCCGTCTTCCGGGGCTTAGCCCGAGTCCGAGCCCTGGGTCGGGCGGAGCGGAGTTTCTTATGGCGCCTTGGGCAGGGCCTGACTGCCTGTCAGTCTCACTCTATCAAGTGGCACTGCAGTCGGAGTGGAGCAGGCGGCGCTGTCCTTCTATCAGACCGGTCAGTGGAGCGGCGAAGTGACGGCGGTCAATTCGGCTCTGCCGGGGGGCGCGCGTCAGGATAAAGGTGTCAGGCCACCTTTGCGTTAAATGCTCCTGCGACTCGGTCGGTCGGTGCGGCTATTTAGTCAGGGTTGCTTCTTAGCGAAGGCAAGGCCTCGGGCGAGCCGGAGATGTGTCCGCCGTTAAAGGGGGGCCTCGGGCGAGATGGAAATCCCTCGGGGTCGGCTGCCCTTGCCCGAGGCTAGGCTCGGGCGAGGCGTGATCGAGTCGCTCGTTTGGACTGATCCCTGACTTAATCGCACCCATCAGGCCTCTGCAGCTTTATGCTGATGGGGGTTACCAGCTGAGAATTAGGCGTCTTGAGGATACCCCTAATTATGGTCCCCGACAATGTGATAATGAGAGTGCAATCTGCATGGCGGATAATCCCGTTGAACATAGCCGCACTAAACACATAGTCATTCGGTATCATTTTCTAAGGGATCACCAACAAAAGGGGGATATCGAGATAGCATATATTAACACCAAAGAACAATTAGCCGATATCTTTACCAAGCCACTAGATGAACAAACATTTAACAAACTAAGGCATGAGCTAAATATTCTTGATTCTCGGAATTTCTTTTGATGTTTTGCACACATAGCTCATAAATATACCTTTGATCATATCTCTTTCATATGCTATGACTAATGTGTTTTCAAGTGCATTTCAAACCAAGTCATAGATTGAAAGGGGAAAGGAGTCTTCGGCGAAGACAAAGGCTTCCACTCCACTCCATCAATTACTCATCTGTCGCCGTCGCTCCGAGCCGTTCTCCAACTTTGGTATAATCTTCACTCTTATGTTAGTTACCATTGGGAGAGAAAATACAAGGGCTTATATTTCACTCAAAGTATCCATTTTTGGCGATTCATGCCAAAGGGGGAGAAAGTATTAGCCCAAAGCAAAAGGACCGCATCACCACTAATTTTCAAAATTTTGAGTTAAGAAAAGATTTTTCAATTGATGATTTTTCAATCGGTATCTTATTGTTGATAGAATTTCAAATTGGTTCAACCTCTGCAAAACTAATATCTAAAACCCTCTTGAACACTAAGAGGAGGATTTGATTGAGGGGGAGTTTTGTTTAGTCAAAGGAAAAAGCATTTGAAACAGGGGGAGAAAATTTCAAATCTTGAAAATGCTTCTCAAAATCTTATCCATTTACCTTTGACTAGTTGCAAAAGGACTTTGAAAAGAATTTACAAAAGAATTTGCAAAAACAAAACATGTGGTGCAAGCGTGGTCCAAAATGTTAAAAATAAAGAAACAATCCATGCACATCTTATGAGAATATTTATTGGTTCAATTCTTAGTATCCTTTGTACTTACATTATGCAAACTAGTTCAATTATGAACTTCTATATTTGCTTTGGTTTGTGTTGGCATCAATCACCAAAAAGGGGGAGATTGAAAGGGAAATAGGCTTACACCTTTTCCTAATTGATTTTGGTGGTTGAATTGCCCAACACAAATATTTGGACTAACTAGTCTGCTCTAGATTATAAGTTCTATAGGTGCCAAAGGTTCACAACAAACCAATAAAAAGACCGAAAAAGGATTCAAATACAAGAGAGCAAAGTCAACCAAAGTGTGCCCTCGTTTGGCGCACCGGACTGTCCGGTGTGCCACCGGACAATGTCCGGTGCACCAGGGACTCCAATTCCGAACTGCTCACCTTCGGGAATTCTGGAGGCCGCTTCGCTGTAATTCACTGGACTGTCCGGTGTAGCACCGGACAGTGTCCGGTGTGCCAGCGAAGCAACGACTACTTTGCGCCAACGGTCGTCTGCAGAAGGCATTAAATACGCTACAGTGCGTGCCAGAGTCAGAGCAGAACCAGATGGCGCACCAGATACTGAACAGTGCCTGTCAGGTGCACCACCGGACTGTCTGGTGGCCCAGAAGACAGAAGCTCCAATGGTCGAAATACAACGGCCAGGTGACGTGGCAGGCGCACCGGACAGTGTCTGGTGGCGCACCGGACTGTCCGGTGCGCCATGCGACAGCAGCCTTCACCAAACGGCTAGTTTGGTGGTTGGGGCTATAAATACCCCCAACCACCCAGCATTCATTGCATCCAAGTTTTTACACTTCCTACACCTTACAAGAGCTATAACATTCAATACAAGACACACCAAAGAGATCAAATCCTCTCCCAAGTCCAAAGATCATTCCCACTCAATTAGTGACTAGAGAGAGAGAGACTTGTGTTCATTTAAGCTCTTGCGCTTGGATTGCTTCTTTTTTTTCTCATTCTTTCTTGTGATCAACTCAATTGTAACTGAGGCAAGAGACACCAATTGTGTGGTGGTCCTTGTGGGGACTTTGTGTCCCGTTTGATTGAGAAGAGAAGCTCACTCGGTCTAAGTGACCGTTTGAGAGAGGGATAGGGTTGAAAGAGACCTGGTCTTTGTGACCACCTCAACGGGGAGTAGGTTTGCAAGAACCGAACCTCGGTAAAACAAATCATTGTGTCTCACTCTTTATTTGCCCGCGATTGTTTTTCACCCTCTCTCTCGGACTCATTCATATTTCTAACGCTAACCCGACTTGTAGTTGTGCTTAAGTTTATAAATTTCAGATTTGCCCTATTCACCCCCCTCTAGGCGACTTTCAGAGAGCATCTTCAGGGGTGTTTTTCTTCGATTTTATGTGATAAGCTACCGACTGGATTACACCAAAGATATTCACCTATATACCAGCTCCAATTCGACCATAGGAACCTTGGTCATTTGCTCACTCGATCAAGCTTAAATCGACTCCAAAGTTCATCAGAATTCACTGTAGGCCAAGTTTCAGTCTTCAGTGGTGACTGACAGTCCAACTTCATGTCCATTTATCTTAGATTTATGTTCAACACCAATGCTTAGTCCCTTAATCAAACTTGTACCCCTAACATAGCTCTACAAGTTTGATGTATTGATCTAGAGCAAAATCTTCATGAATTAAGAAATACAAGGCCCCAAACTTGGCCTAATTACATTGATTTTTCAGAGTTAACCATTTGGGTGCTATTGGGGCTTTTTGCAATTAAGTCCAATTTGTTCCACATTACTTGAAAAGCCTCCAATGTAAAAGTTGTTTGGTTTTTGATGTTATACTTCTTTGATATATATACTTTGGTCCAAAAGTGTATGGAAATTGAGATCACCCCATAGGGTACAAATTAGGGTTTCCAGGGTTCTCTTTCAGGGTTTTGGGTACTCTAGGGTTTTTGTGCCACTCAAATTCATAAAACTTAATATCTTGTGAACATTTCCAATAACTTTTGAGGTACCACTCAATTTGGCTTCACATTTACCCATATGCCCTAATCCCAGGGTTAAGTACCCTACCCTAGGGTTAAGAACACTTCAAGTCGCCACATCACACTTGTTTTAAATTTTACCTAGTGGATGCATTCTAGGTATAACAAACATAATGACATGTCAATGCATATGATGCCATGATCAAGTTTTAGTTCTAGTAACACTAGGGGTGTTACAACGTTCTCCCCGACGAGCCCGTGCTTGCCGATGCCGAGATGCGGAGGCGGACTAACGCCATCGAGGGGCCGGGGTCTTCGCTGGCTCGCCACTTCGAGGCCGAGGTGGTTTCTCTTCCCCCATCACCGACTACTGTCGTACCCCCTGCTGGTCCTCCTTCGACCGCATAGGCCTGGTCATCGCCCTGCGGGGTTTTTTTTGAAATTTGTGCATTTTTGTGAACAATACTCTTTTGTGTCCTCTATTGAGCCATACAGGGTAGAGGATGCATTAAGAGATCTGAATTGGGTGGTGGCTATGCAAGAGGAGCTCAACAACTTCACAAGAAATGAGGTATGACATTTAGTTCCATGTCCTGAGAAAATGTTGTAGGTACCAAATGGGTATTCTGCAACAAACAAGATGAGCATGGTGTGGTGACAAGGAACAAAGCCCGACTTGTTGCAAAAGGTTATTCACAAGTCAAAGGTTTGGATTTTGATGAAACATATGCAGCCGTAGCTAGGCTTGAGTCAATTTGTATATTACTTGCCTATGATACTTACCATGGCTTTATGTTATACCAAATGGACGTGAAGAGTGCATTCCTCAATGGTCCTATCAAGGAAGAAGTATATGTTGAGAAACCTCCCGGCTTTGAAGATAGTGAGTACCCTAACCATGTTTATAAGCTCTCAAAGGCGCTTTATGGGCTTAAGAAAGCCCCAAGAGCATGGTATGAATGCATGCGAGACTTCCTTATCACTAATGGCTTCAAAGTTGGTAAAGTTGATCCTACTCTCTTCACTAAAACAATTGCTAAAAACTTGTTTATTTGCCAAATTTATGTTGATGATATTATATTTGGGTCTACTAACAAGTCATCTTGTGAAGAGTTTAGTAGGATTATGATACAAAAATTCGAGATGTCTATGATGGGGGAGTTGAAGTATTTCCTTGGATTCCAAATCAAGCAACTCCAAGAGGACACCTTCATCAGCCAAACTAAGTACATTCAAGACATACTTAAGAAGTTTGGAATGAAGAATGCCAAACCCATCAAAACACCCATGGGAACTAATGGGCATCTCGACCTCGACACGGAAGGTAAATCCGTAGATCAAAAGGTATACCGGTCGATGATAGGTTCTTTACTCTACTTATGTGCTTCACGGCCGGATATTATGATTTCTGTATGCATGCGTGCAAGGTTCCATGAAAATCCTAAGGAAGTTCACCTTAGGGCCGTGAAAAGAATCATGAGGTATTTAGTTTATACTCCTAAGTTTGGGCTTTGGAATCCCAAGGGATCTACCTTTGATTTAATTGGGTATTCCGATGCTGATTATGCTGGATGTAAGATTGATAGGAAGAGCACATCAGGGACTTGTCAGTTTCTGGGGAGATCCCTGGTGTCCTGGGCTTCAAAGAAACAAAACTCAGTAGCTCTTTCCACCGTCGAAGTCGAGTATATTGATGCAGGCCATTGTTGTGCACAATTACTTTGGATGAGGCAAACCCTTAGGGACTATGGCTACAAATTGAGCAAAGTCCCTCTCCTATGTGATAATGAGAGTGCAATCCGCATGACGGATAATCCCGTTGAACACAGCCGCACTAAGCACATAGACATCCGGTATCACTTTCTGAGAGATCACCAACAAAAGGGGGATATCGAAATTGCTTATGTTAGCACCCACAACCAAGTAGCCGATATCTTTACCAATCCACTAGATGAAAAGACCTTTAGCAAACTTAGGAATGAGCTAAATATACTTGATTCTCGAAACTTTGATTGAAACATTGCACACATAGCTAATTCATATACATTTGATCATGTCTCTTTCATATGGTACAAATGCATATTTCTTATTCTTCTTGTGCCAAGGTTAAGACTAATGTGCTTTCAAGTGTATTTCTTTGCTTGGTCTTAAATTGAAAGGGAAATTAAGTATTCGGCAAAGACAAGGCTTCCACTCCAACTCTGACGGTATCATTTATCCTTTGTCGTTACTCTGAAAACTCTCAATTGGTATAACTCTTCACTCATATTTCTTTTACCAATAAGGGAGATAGTATTAGGCCCCACAGAGGGGAGAATTAACAAGGGCTCTCAAGTTCTCCATTTTTGGCGATTAATGCCAAAGGGGAGAAAAGTATTAAGCCCAAAGCAAAAGAACAGCACCACCATTTTAAAATTTTCTAAAACTAAAGGAAGAAATTATTTCAATTGGTACTTGAGTTAGCCTCAAAATGGATTTTCAATTGGTATCTCATTTGGTATTTTGAAATTGTTTTTCAAATTGGTATCTTCAAAATTTCACTCAATATAAGAAGTTTAATTGATGTAGTTTCATTTGGTATCTATTCCAAAAAAGGAAAATCATTTCAAAAACCCTCTTGAAAAGTTAAGGGGAGAATTTCTTTAGTGGGAGCTTTTATTTAGTCAAAGGAAAAGCATTTGAAACAGGGGGAGGAATTTCAAATATTGAGAATGCTTCTTGAAATCATATTCTTATACCTTTGACTATTTGCAAAAGAATTTGAAAAGATTTTTCCAAAATATTTGCAAAAACTAGCAAGTGGTGCAAATGTGGTCGAAAATGTTAAATAGAAGAAAGCAATCACGATTATTCTTAGACATATGTGCAAAGTCTTTCAATTGGTTTAATTCTAAGTAACCTATGCACATCAATCATAATTGCAAACTAGTTACCAACAAATATTGTTGAAAGCAAAGTCTTGTTTTTGATACACAACATTTGAGAACAAGTGACCAACAAATATTGAAAGCAACTATAGCAGCCTGGGCTTCAAAGTTGATATAGCACGTTGGTTTTTTAAAACCAAGACTTGTGACAATAGGAGATTGAATAATGTCTGTTATATCAGCTCGCACGGTCAAGTCATTCTTCATGTAAAACCATTCCTTCGCCCATTCATTCAGCCACATGCTTCAGTAAACAAGAGTCAGGAATATCAAACCCCTTCGATACGCAAATTTATAGCAACCAAAATTATTATGCAAGCCCTTCACCGCCTTCGTCTGGAGATGCAGCTCATGAATATGACTGAAAGCTTCACATAAAGCTTCGTCATCAAGTTCAATTCCTTGACTTCGAACAACCCAAATAAAAATTCCTAACGCACTAGAGCGTTTGGGGCAAGCTGATTAAGATAAATGTTAAACCTCTTTAACACTGTGACTACCGTCTTATGTAAAGGGAATCTAAGACCAGCCTTCAAAACACACCGAAACACAACGACTTCGTCTTCCCTTTGACTCGGTACTAATTCATCACCTCCTAACCGCACCCTCTCAATATTGTCAATGTAGCCGAAGCGTTTAAGTACCTCAATGTGTCCTTTGATCTTGGACTTGCCGAAGTCCACATGGCTAGGCTTCATGGGGCGTATGATCGTGCTGTCGTCCTCAATATCAATATTGTCACTGTCTTCTGACTAATTCAAGGAACCAACTTCGGCCTGAGAAGTGGTGGCTCCCACCACTGAAACAAATTCCTTAGCCCGTGCCTCTAGCACATCTGTCGAAGGTGTCAGCGACATCTTTGCAGCACTCTAAGGGAAGAGCAAGTAATATCTAAACTGGCCAAGGCTGGTTCAAAAACATGCAAAGATGTTCGAAACTAACTTCGAAGGTGGAGCAGGCACTAACAACAGCGAATACAAATAGCAAGAGTCGTGCCCTATAACACTGGGTACCACCCCTTTTATACGCGCAAACCATTTGACTTTAACCGTCGCACTCAATGACCACTGGGTCCAACTATGCAGTGTTGTCGTTTTCATAACGAGCTTTGGGAAGGTGTTTTTTGGACCTTCGGCACAAGGCCTCCCAATTATAATTTTTGCGCTCTAAGCTTGTTATGAAGCAACAAACTCATCCCTCAAGGGGCTACTGTTGCGGACCTACATTGCCGAAGGTCCTCTGATTAATTGTATTGCATGACTGCCTTAAGGATACAACAAAAGCCATGCCGAAGATCACTTGCTGATGAAGAGACAGTCAGCTGACTAACACATGGCTTCACCATAAGTAAATGTGTTTTAGGAACGTTTCTTCTTACAAAAGAAGCTAACCTTCGGCTGAAGCATTAAATAAAGCCACTTCATCTATGAGTAAGCAGCACAGACGGCGGCCGAAGGCAATGGCTTCGAGCATGAGTCAAGAAGGAATTCACTGAATAACGAAGGTTGAGACCCGCAAAGACAAAGATAGAGAAAATAAAATATTATCCTTATGTCATTTGTAAACAGTGTATGAAAGTCTTGATGGGCATTACTGTAAATCTGTACAAAAGTAGCTTGTCTCTCCTATAAATAGATGAACAGTACCTTGCATAAAGTACTTTTTCCAAGAGCCATAACTTAGAGCTTAGCCTTTGAATCACCTTCGTGCATCCCACTATTCAGGAGCCGAAGGTATGTTTGTAAAATCATCCAATGTAATGAGAGACATACTGAAAATGTTAAGACAATAGAGATAAGCTCTCATGTATTAATTCATTTGCCTCTTTACATCACATTTTGCTTCTGTTATGAATTCGTGTTCGAAGACATTTGTCCTTCGTACTTATACTCCGAAAGAGTATCAACCTCAGGACGAAGGTCTTTATTTCTTAATATGTGTTGCCTTGATTTTCAACATCTTTAAAGGATTGAAATCAAGTATTCAACAACTTCGTCTTTTGTTATATATTAAAATCTTCGCCCTCAAGTTGTTACACCGAATGTGTATTACCTTGAGGGCGAAGGTTCATGTCTCTTAATTTTGTGTTGCCTTGTTTCTGATGTCATATAACAATTGAAAATAAGTGACCAACACATACTTCCCAGTGGAGGATGGTGAGACTGTTGGAGTTGCACTAGCTAACTTACAACTAACAAATAATTAATTAGTTTGTCTCAATTTAGCTAATAATTTATTAGCTCACTAACTATTAGCTCTAGGTTTTTAAAAAGGATGAGTTAAGTGATCCCGAAATGTCAAACGCTTGGGAGCTACCTTACAGAATAGTCTCTTGTCTTCTACGATGGGCACACAACCGGACAAACGGTCACGCTAGATCAGGCAATCAAGCGGCGTCGACGTCGGTGTCACTGTTTGGTCACATTTTTGTTCCCCCTCTAGGCCCTGACAAAAGTAGTGCTGTGAATTGGGCTAGGCTAGCTTGGTCCAAGCTCATTGTTCTTCGAGCTAAATGTGTTTGGACCAAAAAGAGGTTCAAAATTTTTTTGGACTGTGTCGTGCCTGCACAAAGAGTAGAAACAGTTACCTAACCCCACCCTAAAACACGTCGTGCTTTTGTTGGGCTGTGCCGGCCCAAGCCCAACCCATATATTTGAATCATATAAAATCCAAATATTACAACAAATAAAGTCAGTTGCTTACTATATTAAAGATATTAAATAATGCTAGCATTATTTGACATATAGTTCAAATATTACAACAATATAAAGTATATATCTTACTAAATTAAAAAAAAATAATAATATGTGTTTTATTGGGTCGTGCCGACTCAAACTTAACCCATGTGTACGGGTCATGTCTGGAGTCTAACGGGCCAAAATTTAAGCTCTATCCAAATCTCTACTAATCCTTAAGGCAATAGTGTAGACTAGGCACAACCATGCTCCCACCTCCATCTCGACCGTCCGATTGTCGGATCAATCCCGCCTCCATCCCAACCGTCCGATTGCCTCGCTCTCGCCATGCGCGCAGCCACCCCGGCCATGCGCTCCCGCTCCCGCACCCGTCGCCATGCACGCACAGAAGCCCACCTCCATCCCACCACAGAAGCCCACCTGCAGGCCCAGCTCCCTCCCACGCCGGTGAAGCGGTGCTGCTAGCTTTCGCCTCGCGTCTCGACAGAGTCGAGAACCGTGACAGAAATCCCCATTCCAAGCGAGGGTTTTGTTGCTGCTCCAGTCGGACCCAGGACGAGAAGAAGCGGCGCGATGGCGGTGGGCGACCTGGCGTTCAAGGCGCTAACGGCTGGGCTGGGCGTCGCCACGCTCTACCTCGCCGCCACCTTCCCCGTCAACGTCTACCGCGGCCTCTCGTGGCACTCCGAGCAGTTCGTACGAACCCCCGGCCGCCCTCCCCCCCATCCCTGTCGATTTGGCTCCCGCTCGCTAATTCGCTGCGCCGGATTTGACCACGCCGGCGCAATCACCGATGGGCCATTGAACACTGCCTCCCCGATTTGTCTTCTGGATGGACGCGAAGCGATTGTATTACCGTTTTTGCGAAGTGTTCACACGATAATTCAGGCAAACCTGTTTGCTTGCTGTACGTTAGTGGAGTTGCTTAGGATGAATATGTTTGTTGTTCAGATCAGATGGTTTGTGTAAACATCAAGATCAGATTACTTCTCAATGTTGTTTGTAATGTGAGAACCAAATATCTGCTTTGATTAGTGACCCATCTGCTACTTATTGTGAAGAATTCGACCATAGTCTTGCAAATAATTAGGAATGAATGAAGTGGCTTTGTGGGTGCATTCGCGTGATTGTTTGTTGTAAGCGTGGCGTGATTCATTCCATGGTAGGCTTAGATAAAAACTGCCACTTTGGTTCACGTTATAAAAGGATGGAATGTATCTGTATTGTTGTGTACTTCTGTACCGCAGCTTTGCAAGCGTTAACATGATGATCCGACATATGTAAGGGTGGTAATGGGCTCCAAATTTTACACTGTAAAATTTAAAGATTGGATCATATTTGGATATTGCTCTATTTATATTCATTTTTGAACTAAAATTAATTAAGGGCTCAAACGAATTGTGAAGAAATATTTGGATCGTGATCCATTACCACCATCCCTAAGCTTTTCTGGTATTACTGCTCCAGTTGTGCAACCTTCAGCTTACTGCTCTCCAGCTGCTGCACATATGCCTTCACCAGAAAAATGCTTACTGCTCTCCAGCTTACTGTAAAATGTTAGTTTTTTTATTTTTAGTGCCCTACTAAAAATTAAAAGGAATAAACTTGTTGAAAGTATGTTACTATTTAACACAAATGAATTCCATGCGCATGGACCAGGCTTTCCATTTTTATTTCAACTGTTTGAAGTTTTTGTTGCATTGTATGCTTAAATTTTTTATCTTATTTGTGGCACTTGCTTTCTTTTCTCCGTTCAATATTCTAAACATAGGGCTAATATTGTTCTATTTGACTAATCATCTTGCAAAACCTTATGGGAAATAAAGGTTTATATAAAGATATAGTTGATAAGATCTACGAGGCTGCTAAAAAACTTCTGCTCTGATGATTTAAATTCATTTTGCCTAAAACTTCCATGTGATTAGTTCAGTATGATATGGTATCCTGGAATTGCCTTCTTGTTTGTTTGACGCACAGCAAGGGCTTCGATGCTTCATAATAGGGCTTCATGATACAAAGTGATATCTTTTGTAAGGGAAAACAATGGATTTAACTTTTAAGCTACTAATCAGTGTATAGTTGCCAGCATGAACTACGCTAGTACCATGTAAACTAACTGACAAATGTTTACTGCTCACTGAACCTACTTTGAATCTTTCAAGTTTCAATTACTTCTCATATTTCTTTTAAGGCTGCTTGATTTATCTTTGCTTATTATCAAACGTAAGCCTTTTGTTCTTGTTCGAATTACAATTGAGAGTCAGACACTTCATGAGCTGCTTGGCAGTAATATTTCTCTTGTTTGTGTGATCAATCATGTTATTATTTTAGTCTAACCATGCCTATTTTTTCCCTTCAACTGAGTTTTTTATCTCATGAACTGGCCAACGACGCCAAAGTTGCTTTGAGCTGAAGTTGAATTGATGGAATTGAACTAATCACTTTTTGTAGTTACTTTTCTATCTTACACCAGTTCCTTATCGTTGGGATATTTTCTGTCACCGCTTTTTTGAGGAGGAGATATTACAAGATATGCATTCCAGATCCGATTACAAGATATGTTTTACAAAATATAAACATGTCGGGGACCATAATTAGGAGTACCCTCAAGACTCCTAATTCTCAGCTGGTAACCCCCATCAGCACAAAGCTGCAAAGGCCTGATGGGTGCGACTAAGTCAGGGATCGGTCCATTCGAGGGACTCGATCACGCCTCGCCCGAGCCCAGCCTCGGGCAAGAGCAGCCGACCCCGGAGGATCTACGTCTCGCCCGAGGCCCCCCTCCAGCGACGAACATACTTCCGGCTCGCCCGAGGCCCAGTCTTCGCCAAGAAGCAACCCTGGCCAAATCGTCGCGCCAACTGACCAAATCGCAGGGGCATTTAATGCAAAGGTGGCCTGACACCTTTATCCTGACGCACGTCCTCCAGTCGACAGAGCTGAAGTGACCGCAGTCACTTCGCCGCTCCACTGACCGGCCTGACAGAAGGACAGCGCCGCCTGCGCCACTCCGACTGTTGTGCCACTCGACAGAGTGAGGCTGAAAGGCAGCCAGCCCAGCCTCAGGCACCATAGGAAACTCCGCTCCGCCCGACCCAGGGCTCGGACTCGGGCTCAGCCCCGGAAGACGGCGAACTCCGCTCCGCCCGACCCAGGGATCGGACTCGGGCTCAGCCCCGGAAGACGGCGAACTCCGCTCCGCCCGACCCAGGGCTCGGACTCGGGCTCAGCCAAGGAATACGGCGAACTCCGCTCCGCCCGACCCAGGGCTCGGACTCGGGCTCAGCCCCGGAAGACGGCGAACTCCGCTCCGCCCGACCAAGGGCTCGGACTCGGGCTCGGCCCCGGAAGATGGCGAACTCCGCTCCGCTCGACCCAGGGCTCGGACTCGGGCTCAGCCCCGGAAGACGGCGAACTCCGCTCCGCCCGACCCAGGGCTCGGACTCGGGCTCAGCCCCGGAAGACGACGAACTCCACTCCGCCCGACCCTTGGGCTCGGACTCGGGCTCAGCCCCTGAAGACGACGAACTCCGCTTTGCCCGACCCCAAGGCTCGGACTCAACCTTGGCCTCCGCCGACGGTCTCCGCCTCGCCCGACCCAGGGGCTCGGACTCGACCTCGGCCTCGGAAGATAGACTCGACCTCGACCTCGGAGGAGCCTCCACATCGCCCAACCTAGGGCACGGACCGACCATGTCAACAGGAGGCGCCATCATTACCCTGCCCCAAGCTGACTCAGGCTACGGGGAACAAGACCGGCGTCCTATCTGGCTCGCTCCGCCAGACAAGTAATGATGGCGCCCCGCACGCTCTATGACGACGACGGCTCTCAGCCCCCTTACGGAAGCAAGAGGACGTCAGCAAGGACTCGACAGCCCCGACAGCTGTCCTTCCGCCAGGCTCCAGCGCTCCTCCGACGGCCACGACACCACACGAACCGGGTGCCAAAACCTCTCCGGCTGCCACGATGGCGTGTACTTAGGGCGCTAGCTCTCCTTCGCTAGACACGTTAGCACTTTGCTACACCCCCCCACTGTACACCTGGATCCTTTCCTTGCGCCTATAAAAAGGAGGACCAGGGCCCTCTTAGAGAAGGTTGGCCGCGCGGGGAAGAGGACGGGATAGGCGCTCGCGCGAGGCCGCTCGCCTCCCTCCCGCGTGGACGCTTGTAACCCCCTACTGCAAGCGCACCCGACCTGGGCGCGGGACGAACACGAAGGCCGCGGGATTTCCACCTCTCTCTCGCTCCGGCTGCCTTTTTCCCCCTTCGCGCTCCGTCTCGCGCTGACCCATCTGGGCTGGGGCACGCGGCGACATTTCACTCGTCGGCCCAGGGACCCCCCGGTCTCGAAACGCTGAAAGTTGGCGCGCCAGGTAGGGGTCTGTTGCGTGTTGACGAACAGCTTCCCGTCAAGCTCCAGATGGGCAGTTTCCAGCAACCTTTCCAGCCCGGGACGGTGCTCCGTTTCGGGAGTCTTGAGTTCATGTCCCTCGACGGCAGCTACGACATGATACTCCTTCCCCCGCCGTGCGACAGCGACAATGGCGGCCGACAGCCCGCCCGTCGGCGGCGGAATCGACGACGTCTTCCCCGCGTGGTGGAAGAACAACATTCGAGCTCACCCCGCCCTCTCCCCCGCCGATGGAGGAGGAGGCGTGGCAACCAAGGCCAAGCAGGAGGCGGCACCTCGTCGGCTGTCGAGCGAGTCGACGGCGCCGGCGCCCCAACGGGGGGCACGTCGTGCATCGACCTCGCGTTTGAGACGAAGACAAGCGTCGTCTCCCCGCAACACGCCAATTCCAAGCAAACAGACGACGCTAGCACGCTCGCGAAAGGCTTGCTGGGCGTCACCCTCGTACCTGAGACGACGGTGCAGTTAGTCCCTGTCGTAACTTTGTCACCGCCCGTCGACCAAGAGGTACCCACCGATTCCCGTCTCACACCCTTTGGGTTCAGCCTCGACCCGCCAAGCGACTTCGCTTTGGCGGACGCTCTCGTAGAGGCGAGTCCAAACCCTCTGGGGTTTTGTATGCGGTCACCTTGGGACCGGCTGACGGACGTCTCGACCTACGGGCCCTCGGGGTCCGAGGAAGATGACGTGTCCGACTTCTGTTGGGATTTCTCCGGACTTGGTAACCCCAGTGCCATGCGGGACTTCATGACCGCATGCGACTACTGCCTTTCCGACTGTTCCGACGGTAGCCGCAGCCTCGGCGACGAGGACTGCGGCCCAAGTCGTGAATGTTTCCACGTCGATCTAGGGGGTCCCTCCGAAGGCAACCATCTTGGTATGCCGGAGAACGGTGATCTCCCTAGGCCTGTGCCTCGCGTTGACATCCTACGGGAGCTAGCTGTGGTCCCCGTTCAGGCGGGGGGGTCATGACCCATAGCTCGAGCAAATCCGCGGGGTGCAGGCCAGGCTCGACGAGGGAGCAGGAACACTTGAGCCGATCCGCCGGGACATCGGGCAGGAATGGGCGGGCCAACCTCCGGCCGGAGAAGTGCGCCATCTACCCCAGGGTATCCAGCACCGCATCGCCGACGATGTCAGGGTGAGGCCGCCACCCGCTTCTAGTGGAGTCGGCCAGAACCTGGCTGCAGCGGCAATGATTCTCCGCGCTATGCCGGAGCCATCAACCACCAAGGGGCGGCGAATTCAGGGAGAGCTCAAGAATCTCCTGGAGGGCGCCGTGGTCCGACGGGCCGAAAGCTCCGCCTCCCGAAGGCAGGGGTACCCCTCGGAGCATCGCGCCGCGACTTCCCGATTCATGCGGGAAGCCTCGGTCCACACCGGGCGCACGCGCAACACAGCCCATGCGGCCCCGGGTCGCCTCGGCAACGAGCACCATCACCGCAACCGTCGGGCCCACCTCGACGAAAGGGTGCGCCGAGGCTACCACCCCAGGCGTGGGGGACGCTACGATAGCGGGGAGGATCGGAGTCCCTCGCCCGAACCACCCGGCCCGCAGGCTTTTAGCCGCGCCATACGACGGGCGCCGTTCCCGACCCGGTTCCGAACCCCGACTACTATCACAAAGTACTCGGGGGAGACGAGACCAGAACTGTGGCTCGCAGACTACCGGCTGGCCTGCCAACTGGGTGGAAGGGACGATGACAACCTCATCATCCGCAACCTCCCCCTGTTCCTCTCCGACACCGCTCGCGCCTGGTTGGAGCACCTGCCTCCGGGGCAGATCTCCAACTGGGACGACCTAGTCCAAGCCTTCGCCGGCAATTTCCAGGGCACGTACGTGCGCCCTGGGAACTCCTGGGACCTTCGAAGCTACATCCGGCGATTCTCGAAGCAGCGCACCGAGCTGCCCAACATCACCGATTCAGATGTCATCGGCGCGTTCCTCGCCGGCACCACTTGCCGCGACCTGGTCAGCAAGCCGGGTCGAAAGACTCCCACCAGGGCGAGCGAGCTGATGGACATCGCCACCAAGTTCGCCTCTGGCCAGGAGGTGGTTGAGGCTATCTTCCGGAAGGACAAGCAGCCCCAGGGCCGCCCACCGGAGGATGCCCCCGAGGCGTCAACTCAGCTCGGCGCCAAGAAGAAAGGCAAGAAGAAGTCGCAAGCGAAACGCAATGCCGCCGACGCGGACCTTGTCGCCGCCGCCGAGCACAAGAACCCTCGGAAACCCCTCGGAGGTGCCAACCTTTTCGACAAGATGCTCAAGGAGCCGTGCCCCTATCATCAGGGGCCCGTCAAGCACACCCTTGAGGAGTGCGCTATGCTTCGGCGCCACTTCCACAGGGTCGGGCCACCCGCGGAGGGTGGCAGGGCTCGCGATGACGACAAGAAGGAAGATCACCAGGCAGGAGAGTTCCCCGAGGTCCGCGACTGCTTCATGATCTACGGTGGGCAAGCGGCGAACGCCTCGGCTCGGCACCACAAGCAAGAGCGTCGGGAGGTCTGTTCGGTAAAGGTGGCGGCACCAGTCTACCTAGACTGGTCTGACAAGCCCATCACCTTCGACCAAGCCGACCACCCCGACCACGTGCCGAGCCCGGGGAAATACCCGCTCGTTGTCGACCCCATCATCGGCGACGTCAGGCTCACCAAGGTCCTCATGGACGAAGGCAGCAGCCTCAACATCATCTATGCCGAGACCCTCGGGCTCCTGCGTGTTGATCTGTCCTCGGTCCGGGCAGGCGCTGCGCCTTTCCACGGGATCATCCCCGGGAAGCGCGTCCAGCCCCTCGGACAACTCGACCTTCCCGTCTGCTTCGGAACACCCTCCAACTTCCGAAGGGAGACCCTCACGTTCGAGGTGGTCGGGTTCCGAGGAACCTACCACGCAGTATTGGGGAGGCCATGCTACGCGAAGTTCATGGCCGTCCCCAACTACACCTATCTCAAGCTCAAGATGCCAGGCCCCAACGGGGTCATCACCGTCGGCCCCACGTACCGACACGCGTTCGAATGCGACGTCGAGTGCGTGGAGTACGCCGAGGCCCTCGCCGAGTCCGAGGCCCTCATCGCCGACCTGGAGAGCCTCTCTAAGGAGGTGCCAGACGTGAAGCGCCACGCCGGCAACTTCGAGCCAGCGGAGACGGTTAAGTCCGTCCCCCTCGACCCCAGCAGCGACGCTTCCAAGCAGATCCGGATTGGCTCCGAGCTCGATCCCAAATAGGAAGCAGTGCTCGTCGACTTTCTCCGCGCAAACGCCGACGTTTTCGCGTGGAGTCCCTCGGACATGCCTGGCATACCGAGGGATGTCGCCGAGCACTCGCTGGATATCCGAGCTGGAGCCCGACCCGTCAAGCAGCCTCTGCGCCGATTCGACGAAGAAAAGCACAGAGCCATAGGCGAGGAGATCCACAAGCTAATGGCGGCAGGGTTCATCAAAGAGGTATTCCATCCCGAATGGCTTGCCAACCCTGTGCTTGTGAGAAAGAAAGGAGGGAAATGGCGGATGTGTGTAGACTACACTGGTCTAAACAAAGCATGTCCGAAGGTTCCCTACCCTCTGCCTCGCATCGATCAAATCGTGGATTCCACTGTTGGGTGCGAAACCCTGTCTTTCCTCGATGCCTACTCAGGGTATCACCAAATCAGGATGAAAGAGTCCGATCAGCTCGCGACTTCTTTCATCACACCCTTCGGCATGTACTGCTATGTCACCATGCCGTTCGGCTTGAGGAATGCGGGTGCGACATACCAGCGGTGCATGAACCATGTGTTCGGCGAACACATTGGCCGGACAATCGAGGCCTACGTCGATGACATCATAGTCAAGACGAGGAAAGCCTCTGACCTCCTTTCCGACCTTGAAGTGACATTCCGATGTCTCAAGGCGAAAGGCGTGAAGCTTAATCCCGAGAAGTGTGTCTTTGGGGTTCCCCGAGGCATGCTCTTGGGGTTCATTGTCTCCGAGCGGGGCATCGAGGCCAACCCGGAGAAGATCGCGGCCATCACCAGCATGGGGCCCATCAAGGACTTGAAAGGCGTATAGAGAGTCATGGGATGTCTTGCGGCTCTGAGCCGCTTCATCTCACGCCTCGGCGAAAGAGGCCTACCTCTGTACCGCCTCTTAAGGAAGGCCGAGTGCTTCACTTGGATCCCCTGAGGCCAAGGAAGCCCTCGGGAACCTGAAGGCGCTCCTCACCAACGCGCCCATCTTGGTGCCTCCCGCTGCCGGAGAAGCCCTCTTGATCTACGTCGCCGCGACCACTCAGGTGGTTAGCGCCTCGATTGTGGTTGAGAGACGAGAAGAGGGGCATGCTTGCCCGTCTAGAGGCCAGTCTACTTCATTAGCGAGGTATTGTCCGAGACCAAGATCCGCTACCCACAAATTCAGAAGTTGCTGTACGCGGTGATCCTGACGCGACGGAAGTTGCGACACTACTTCGAGTCTCATCCGGTAACTGTGGTATCATCCTTCCCCCTGGGGGAGATCATCCAGTGCCGAGAGGCCTCGGGTAGAATCGCAAAGTGGGCGGTGGAAATTATGGGCGAAGCGATCTCGTTCGCCCCTCAGAAGGCCATCAAGTCCCAGGTCTTGGCGAATTTCGTGGCTGAGTGGGTCGACACCCAGCTCCCAACAGTTCCGATCCAACCGGAACTCTGGACCATGTTCTTCGATGGGTCGCTGATGAAGACAGGAGCAGGCGCAGGCCTGCTCTTCATCTCGCCCCTCGGAAAGCATCTACGCTACGGGCTACGCCTCCACTTCCCGGCGTCCAACAATGTGGCTGAGTACGAGGCTCTGGTCAACGGGTTGCGCATCGCCATCGAGCTAGGGGTCCGACGCCTCGACGCTCGCGGTGACTCGCAACTCGTCATCGACCAAGTCATGAAGAACTCCCACTGCCGCGACCCGAAGATGGAGGCCTACTGCGATGAGGTTTGGCGCCTGGAAGACAAGTTCTACGGGCTTGAATCAACCACATCGCCCGACGCTACAACGAGACTGCGGACGAGCTGGCTAAAATAGCCTCGGGGCGAACAACGGTTCCCCCGGACGTCTTCTCCCGAGACCTGCATCAACCCTCCGTCAAGATCGACGACACGCCCGAGCCCGAGGCACCCTCGGCCTAGCCCGAGGTACCCTCGGCTCAGTCCGAGGCACCCTCGGCTCGGCCCGAGGCACCCTCAGCTCGGCCAGAGGCACCCTCGGTTCAGCCCGAGGTACCCTCGGCCCCCAAGGGTGAGGCATTGCGCGTCGAGGAGGAGCGAAGCGGGGTCACGCCTAATCGAAACTGGCAGACCCCGTACCTGTGATATCTCCACCGAGGAGAGCTACCCCTCGACCGAGCCGAAGCTCGGCAGTTGGCGTGACGTGCCAAGTCGTTCGTCTTGCTGGGGGATGGGAAGGAGCTCTACCACCGCAGCCCCTCAGGCATCCTCCAGCGATGCATCCCCATCGCCGAAGGTCAGGAGCTCCTACGAGAGATACACTCGGGGGCTTGCGGCCATCACGCAGCACCTCGAGCCCTTGTTGGAAACGCCTTCCGACAAGGTTTCTACTGGCCGATGGCGGTGGCCGACGCCACTAGAATTGTCCGCACCTGCGAAGGGTGTCAGTTCTACGCGGGGCAGACCCACCTGCCCGCTTAGGCTCTGCAGACGATACCCATCACCTGGCCTTTTGCTGTGTGGGGTCTGGACCTCGTCGGCCCCTTACAGAAGGCACCCGGGGGCTACACGCACCTGTTGGTCGCCATCGACAAATTCTCCAAGTGGATCGAGGTCCGACCCCTAAACAACATCAGGTCCGAACAGGCGGTGGCGTTCTTCACCAACATCATCCATCGTTTTGGGGTCCCGAACTCCATCATCACCGAGAACGGCACCCAGTTCACCGGCAGAAAGTTCCTGGACTTCTGCGAAGATCACCACATCCGGGTGGACTGGGCCGCCGTGGCTCACCCCATGACGAATGGGCAAGTAGAGCGTGCCAACGACATGATTCTACAAGGACTCAAGCCTCGGATCTACAACGACCTCAACAAGTTCGGCAAACGATGGATGAAGGAACTCCCCTCGGTGGTCTGGAGCCTGAGGACAACGCCGAGCCGAGCCACGGGCTTCACGCCGTCCTTTCTAGTCTATGGGGCCGAGGCCATCTTGCCCACAGACTTAGAATACAGCTCCCCGAGGACGAGGGCCTACGCCGACCAAAGCAACCAAGCTAGTCGAGAAGACTCGCTGGACCAGCTGGAAGAGGCTTGGTACATGGCCTTACTACACTCGGTGCGGTACCAGCAATCCCTGCGACGCTACCACGCCCGAGGGGTCCGGTCCCGAGACCTCCAGGTGGGCGACCTGGTGCTTCGGCTGCGACAGGACGCCCGAGGGCGGCACAAGCTCACGCCTCCCTGGGAAGGGCCGTTCGTCATCGCCAAAGTTCTAAAGCCCGAAACGTACAAGCTGGCCAACAGTCAAGGCGAGGTCTACAGCAACGCTTGGAACATCCAACAGCTACGTCGCTTCTACCCTTAAGATGCTTTCAAGTTGTTCATATACCTCGCTCCCACGCAAAGTTTAGTCATCAAGGAAGGGTCAGCCTTGCCTCGGCAAAGCCCGACCCTCCCTCGGGGGCTAAAAGGGGGGAACCCCCTCTGCGTCGAAATTTTCCTCGAAAAAAGATCCTTTCTGCCAGAATGTCTTTCGTGCTTTTCGACTACTTCGAAAGTGGATCCTGAAAACGACGGAGTACACGTAAGCAGCCAAGGCTGACCGAGCCAAGGGACTCCTACGCCTCCGGGATACGGATACCTCACTCATCACCTTCTGTGATAAGTAACTCGCGTTCGGATAAGTGATTCCGCGGACCGAACAAGTCTTCACGCTCGGAAGCTCCTCTACCGAAGCGATTCTCCAGGCCTTCTCGACTGCGTCGGTGACAGAATCCTATGGACGAGCAAGAGTGCGCGTAAGCGGCAAGGCCGATCGAGCCGAGGGATTCCTACGCCTCCGGGATACGGATACCTCACTCATCACCATCCGTGAAAAGCAACTCTCGCTCGCACAGACAAATCTGTTACTGACGAAAAAGTCCAGATACTCGAAACAAGAGGAAAAGAAACGCAGCTTTACAACACGGCGATGGCGTGTTTGGGCCTCGGCGGCCGCAGAAAACACACGCTACAAGATAATCCGATCCTGCAGGCTCGGATCTCGATAGTTGAAGGGAGCAGCAGCACCCTCGGCGTCGACTACACCTTCGGCGAGGTCCGACCTAGCCTCGGACGGCGACGCGGTCCGAGGATCTCCACTCTGAAGGACGACGTCATCATCACGCCCGGGCCATCGCCGCTAGGGTCTCCTCCAAGAATCTGGCTCAAGCAGGCGGCTCGGCTGGTCACCCTGAGGCCTCGGCCTGCTGTCCCCCGAAGACATCAGCCCGGCCCGAGGCCTCGGCAGATCAACTCTGGCGTCGGTCCCGCTAACGGACGACCCGGCCAGGCTCCTGCCGACCAAGTCTTCTTTTCGAGCCAACTCTGCCTCTGTCCGTGCTGACACCGCTACCCCTGACTTCGGCTCGTCGAAGAGCGGCCGAGGGGTTCCTTTAACTAAGCAAGAGAAGCCTCGGACAGCAAGGCCGACCGAGCCGAGGGACTCCTACGCCTCCGGGATACGGATACCTCACTCGTCACCTTTGCACGGGGCGACTCACGCTTGGTGAAGCGGTTCAGACAACCAACAGGCGAGTCTTAGTGCTCGAAAATGAGGAAAAAACACGGCTCCGCGCCAAAAATACATACACGTTCAGGCCCCGACAGCCACAATGAACAAAAGACCGGCATTCAAGGTGCCATTACAAACGGAACTCCGTTTCCACCTCCGCAGGTACGAACAACCCCACACGATTGGGGGGCCTGCGGAGCAACAAAAGACCGACGAACAGCTCGCCGTTGCCCGCTCCAGCAGCGGCG
The DNA here is from genome assembly GCF_902167145.1 of Zea mays. Classification (NCBI taxonomy): domain Eukaryota; kingdom Viridiplantae; phylum Streptophyta; class Magnoliopsida; order Poales; family Poaceae; genus Zea; species Zea mays. Next base: position 42,043,140 of record NC_050103.1, read on the forward strand.
ACGACGACGACTTCTGCTCCAGGGGGCCGAACAGCAGCAGCGATGACCTCAGGGCGGATGCTGCTGCCATGAGGCCCTCGCCCGTGCCCTTACTCGTGAGGCAAGGACGGGCAGAAGGCCGTAGAGTTGGAGGTCGGTCCGTGGGCGGCCCCGGCTATATCGTCGGCGGACGAACCTCTTCCAGCTACCGTGGCGGAAGACGGCGCCGGGAGCGGCTCCGAAGCCACTTGGGTCAGAGAGCCAGGCACGCGGCAGCTGCCAGCGCCACGAACGGCGAACGCCCTTCCCCCCGATCACTGAGGGAAGGAGCGGGCCGCCGCCCGCGCAGGGGCCGACCCCAACTCGGCACACTCCCCTCCCCAGCACTGATGATGAAAATCCTTGAGGCTGAGGGAGGGGCAGAGGCCACAGCCCGGCTTGCTTTCCCTCGCCATCGAACTGGAGGTCACCGTCTTGGGTGACCGGCGGCGGAAGGGTGCAGCCGGGCTGCATGATGAAAATCCTTGAAGCCGAACGATGGCTGAAAGGTACCAACTCCCACGGAGTTGCGTTCCTCCAACGACAAGGCGGAAGGATTGCGGGTGTCCCCCATCCGGGGGCTTGGAAGGTGGAAAGACATGATGCATAAGGGAGCACGAAGACATGGTCGCCTTTCAAGGGGGTCACCCTCCTTTTAAAGGCGACTCTCCCTACTTGCGTCCCCAGCCGTCGTGGGCTAAGTCTTCTCCAACACGCTCCGAGGTCCTCCCCCTACGGCGCGGGGGCTGGGTCCCACGCGTCATGCAAGCTGGCCCAGAGCAGAAGAAGCCAAACCGCCGCGCGCGGTGCATGCAACCGCCCAGCGGTTACGAGCATTCCTCCGCTTTCGCCCAGACCGGCGGGCGAAAGGGCGGGCAACCATGCAGGCGGCATGCAACCGTGCCAAGTGGGCGCGCCCCTCCGACTTCCAACGCACCCAGCATGGGGGCCCACGCCCACGCGTCATGCAACCGGCGCGCCAGTCGCTACGTGCAAGCAACTGCACCGCCACTCACACCACTGCCACGCCTCCTCGATTGCGGAACCAGTACCGCGACTCGAGGCAACCCTGCGTACGACCCAGCAGTGCCAGCCAGGCGCGACGGTCAATACGGCCAAAAATGGGCCGGCAGTAATGGCGGTGGCAGGCGGGCGGGAGCAGCGGTCACGTCGTCAGCCAAGCTTACGTCCCATCCTGGGGAAGTGAGAGAACCCTCTCTCACGGCGTGAAGACGGCGCGCCCGTGTTCCGTTCCTCGAACGGCTCACGCACGCGCAACGGCCGCCCCGCGAACCGCTCGCCCCGTCGCATTAACTCCGCGACGGGACAGGCGGCGCCTCTGGCAGGAGAAGCGAGCGACGCTCCGCCTTCGCCATGATGACCGCGTCAAAAAAGATACGCGACGTCATTCGATTTCGTATCCTTTTCCTTTTCCTCTTTCTCTCTCTTACAACAGGGACCGAGAAAGGGGGATACCCGAAAAGGATCCTTCTCCGTGAAGGAAACAGGCTCCGAGCCTCCTTACTGATCAGAGGTTCAAAGGCTGGCCCCTCGGAGGGGTTTAACAGCCGCCTCAGAGCGCGTGGGCTCCACACCCACTACTGGTCAGAGGTTCGAAGGCCGGCCCCTCGGAAGGGTTCAACGGCCGCCTCAGGCTACTCGGGCTCCGCGCCCACTACTGATCAGGGGTTCGTAGGCTGGCCCTCGAAGGGTTCACAGCCGCCTCAGACATAGAGCGAGGGATGACCCTGGGTACGTTCGATACATAACCGAGGCTCGGGCTACGCTCCCGAGGTACCCTAGGACATTTCTGAGACCAGCGGGAACGATCTTGTAACGGAATCCCATCAGAGGGAGGCATCGAGCCCTCGGACCCCGTCGACAGGGGACCGGGTCCGGCAGATCACCCATAGGTACTTTTGAGCGCGCCTCCGGGCCTCTAGCCGACCCCTAACAAATGGGGCACGGGCGTCCACTCGGATTACCCGCCAGCAGCTCACCGGAGACACCATGTTCGGCGCCCTCCGAGGGCAACATGGCGCTTTCCCCCCTCCTCCTTGCGGAAAGGCGACGCAGGGGCGTATGTAAAAAAGTCGAGTCTGCCCTTGACCGTCCTCTCGCCCTGTGCAGAGGCTCGGGGGCTGCTCTCGCAAACCTGACTCCGGCCAAACCGTTGACAGCGGTAACATACCAGCCCGAGGACTTGGGACTCGACCGTGCACCCGGGCTACGGCCAGCTCGTATGAGGGAACGACCAGACCAGCCGAAGCATTGCGCGAGGCATTAAGACCTCGGAGGAGTCAAACCACTCCTCCGAGGCCTCGGGGGCTACACCCGGCGGGTGCGCTCGCGCGCACCCACCGGAACAAAACGCAACCGAGAAAGGCTGGTCCCCTTGCAAAAAAGTGCGACAAGAGCCTCCAAGCGAGTGTTAACACTCCCTTCGAGGCTCGGGGGCTACTGTCGGGGACCATAATTAGGGGTACCCTCAAGACTCCTAATTCTCAGCTGGTAACCCCCATCAGCACAAAGCTGCAAAGGCCTGATGGGTGCGACTAAGTCAGGGATCGGTCCATTCGAGGGACTCGATCACGCCTCGCCCGAGCCCAGCCTCGGGCAAGAGCAGCCGACCCCGGAGGATCTACGTCTCGCCCGAGGCCCCCCTCCAGCGACGAACATACTTCCGGCTCGCCCGAGGCCCAGTCTTCGCCAAGAAGCAACCCTGGCCAAATCGCCGCGCCAACCGAACAAATCGTAGGGGCATTTAATGCAAAGGTGGCCTGACACCTTTATCCTGACGCACGTCCTCCAGTCGACAGAGCCGAAGTGACCGCAGTCACTACGCCGCTCCACTGACCGGCCTGACAGAAGGACAGCGCCGCCTGCGCCGCTCCGACTGCTGTGCCACTCGATAGAGTGAGGCTGACAGGTAGCCAGGCCCGGCCTCAGGCACCATAGGAAACTCCGCTCCGCCCGACCCGGGGCTCAGACACGGGCTCAGCCCCGGAAGACGGCGAACTACGCTCCGCCCGAACCAGGGCTCGGACTCGGGCTCAGCCCCAGAAGACGGCGAACTCCGCTCCGCCCGACCCAGGGCTCGGACTCGGGCTCAGCCCCGGAAGACGGCGAACTCCGCTCCGCCTGACCTAGGGCTCGGACTCGGGCTCAGCCCCGGAAGACGGCGAACTCCGCTCCGCCCGACCAAGGGCTCGGACTCGGGCTCGGCCCTGGAAGACGGCGAACTCCGCTCCGCCCGACCCAGGGCTCGGACTCGGGCTCAGCCCCGGAAGACGACGAACTCCACTCCGCCCGACCCCAGGGCTCGGACTCGGGCTCAGCCTCGGAAGACGACAAACTCCACTCCGCCCGACCCCAGGGCTCGGACTCGGGCTCAGCCCCTGAAGACGACGAACTCCGCTTCGCCCGACCCCAGGGCTCGGACTTAGCCCTGGCCTCCGCCGACGGTCTCCGCCTCGCCCGACCCAGGGGCTCGGACTCGACCTCGGCCTCGGAAGACAGACTCGACCTCGACCTCGGACGAGCCTCCACATCGCCCAACCTAGGGCACGGACCGACCACGTCAACAGGAGGCGCCATCATTACCCTGCCCCAAGCTGACTCAGGCTACGAGGAACAAGACCGGTGTCCTATCTGGCTCGCTCCGCCAGACAAGTAATGATGGCGCCCCGCACGCTCTATGACGACGGCGGCTCTCAGCCCCCTTACGTAAGCAAGAGGACGTCAGCAAGGACTCGACAGCCCCGACAGCTGTCCTTCCGCCAGGCTCCAGCGCTCCTCCGACGGCCACGACACCACACGGAACCGGGTGCCAAAACCTCTCCGGCTGCCACGATGGCGTGTACTTAGGGCGCTAGCTCTCCTCCGCTAGACACGTTAGCACTCTGCTACACCCCCTACTTTACACCTGGATCCTTTCCTTGCGCCTATAAAAGGGAGGACCAGGGCCCTCTTAGAGAAGGTTGGCCGCGCGGGGAAGAGGACGGGACAGGCGCTTGCGCGAGGCCGCTCGCCTCCCTCCCGCGTGGACGCTTGTAACCCCCTACTGCAAGCGCACCCGACCTGGGCGCGGGACGAACACGAAGGCCGCGGGATTTCCACCTCTCTCTCGCTCCGGCTGTCTTTTTCCCCTTCGCGCTCCGTCTCGCGCCGACCCATCTGAGATGGGGCACGCGGCGACATTTCACTCGTCGGCCCAGGGACCCCCCGATCTCGAAACGCCGACAAAACATATTGTTAAAAAGATTAGATTAGTGTACAAGCTGTCAACATATTTGCTTATGATTAAGCATTATATATTTACTCTTTAAAAATTATTTGTGTGATTTCATTTCAATCTATTTGGGTAGACATATTTATATCGTTCTGTATCTATGTTTAATCATAGATTTTGTCGTCATTATTGTACTTACGCCGTTCATCGCCAGGGCCCTAAGTCCATAGGAGGGGCACAATTTGTGTTCCATGGCATCGCACGGGCACGTTCCTAGTTTATCTTTAGATCGTACTAGGCCAGTCTATATTATTTAACGCTAGATCGTGCTTTGAGCTCATGTACATACCGGCTTAAAAAACCTGGTCCACGTTCCCAGCGGTAACAACAAGTTCGGAGCGAACGTGACGACTGACGGCGAACTTCAGATCCTGGATGCAGAAAAGCAGCTCACATTTCATCAATTCAATCACGTAGAGAGCTCCTCTCGTCTGCTCGACACGAGTACACGGCGGGGAAAAAAAGAGAAAAGCGAGACGGGCCTTTCCCTTGATTCTTGCCGCCCCACGCGCGGTCGACACGTCGACGCATCTCAATACACGGGACAGGATAGAAAAGAGGAGCGACAGCGGCGGGGAGGCCCCCTAGTAACGGGAAGCGGCTTTGTTGCATTGCATCACAAGTTCACAGCTCGCCCGGACCCAGAGGGAGCTTGTACTTCCAAAGTTCCACAGTTCCACTGCACAGATCGTCGGCGGCGGCGCAGGCAAGGCCACAATGTCTCCGGCGCCCAGCAGCGGCAAGCGCGGGAGGGTTCCCGACCCGGAGGAGGACGTCTACGTCGACAACCTCCACTCCCACAAGCGCTACCTCACCGAGGTCCGTCCGTCTCTCTCTGGCAGTTTGTCTCATGCGAGCAACTTGGTTCCGCGATTGGGCACGAAGTGAGCCATCTATTCTCCCCAGTCCCCACACATTTCGGGTCTACGAACGAACCAACAGGGAGATTGTAACGCGTGGGTGGGGCACAGGATGAGCATGGGTCGTGCCGCTGCTAATCTTCTCGATGCCTACTGAATTTCTCCGTCACTATTTGGTGGGGAAGGCCACCCCTATAATTTGCCGCTTTTCATGATTTGCAGAAGGACATCCAAATCATCTGTATCGTTTGCTGCGGGTACACTTGACTGAGCTTAAGTGCTTAGCTCCATTCCAGCATCCTGTTTGGTCGTTGGAAATCATATCAGGGCCGAACTCTATCTCACCTTGTATTCTAGGCCATAGTTAGGTTAAGCAGAACGACGGAGGTGTATGTTTCTTCGATTCATCAATAAAGGCGATTGTCATTCTGAAAATACCACACAATTGGCGTATTTCTAGACAATCTTAGCTTTTATACAGAGATATGTTGCTGTTTCAATAAAAGTCAATACATACAGATCAAATTTCCATGGCTATAAGTGTCCTTTAGCTGCCAAAAAAGTATGGCTAACCATTGACATTTTAGGATTTTGTTTAGCATCAGATCTTATACATTCTGAAGACATTCACAGGTTCCTGCATTTTACTATAAATCCTCAATTGTTTCTCTTATTCCATCAACAACGATAACAAAGCCTTTTAGTGCCAAGTAAGTTGAGGTAGGCTAGAGTTAAAATCCAACTGAAACCACTAGTCAAGGCTAAGGCACATAGATAACTATTTTTCATACACTTATGTTCAAGGCTAAATATTTGGGTATATTTCATCATTTTAAGTCTTTTTTATTGTCTCTTTCCATATCCACATCAACCTTTTTCTGCCTCTCTTTCTATTGCTATCGTGCCTTAGGATCCACTACGCACTGGTGTCTCTAGAGGTCTTCGTTGGATATGTCCAAACCATTTCAACCGGTGTTGGATAAGCTTTTCTTCAATTGATGATACACCTAGTCTATCACGTATGTCATTGTTTTGGACTCAATTCTTTCTTGTATGCCACAAATTCAATGCAACATATCCATCCTGTAACATATATCTGGTGAACATGTTGTGTTTTTAAGCCAATATTTTGCACCATATAATATAGCAGATCTAATCGTTGCCTTATAAAACTTGTCTTTTAGCTTCGATTACACCCTCTTGTCATATAGAACGCCAGATGCTTGACGCCACTTGATCTAGTCCGCTTTGATTTTAAGGTTAACATCTTCATCAGTATCATCGTCTCCTTGTAGTATTGATCCTACATACTGAAAGATATCTTTTCTAGGCACCACTTGATCTTACAAACTAACAACTCCTTCATCATGTGTAATAGTGTCGAAGTCACATCTCATATATTCGGTTTTAGTTCTACTTGCTGACTTATTGTAAAACCTTTGGACTATAGTCTCCCACCACTACTCTAATTTTCTATTTAGTCCTACTCGAATTTCACAGACTAGCACAAAACATACACCAAGAGTTATCCTGTTGTATGTCCCTTGTGACCTTATCAATCATCAAGACAAAAGGTTATGGCTCAAAGTTGTAAGTTAATGCAGTTCTATTCAAACCGGAAAGGCATATGTCTCCCTCACTTGTTCGAACACTAGTCACAACTCACAACATCATTGTACATGTCCTTAAGGAGTATAATGTACTTCATTGGAACTTTATATTTGTCCAAATATCACCATATAGCATTTCTTGGTATTTTGTCATAAGCCTTCTCTAATTCAATGAAAATCATGTGTAGACCCTTCTTCTACTCCCTATACTGCTCCCACTTGTCTTATTAATAAACTGGCTTCCATGGTTGATCTTTTAGGCATGAAACCAAATTGGTTCGTAGAGATCCTCGGTATTCCTCTTAGACGATGCTCGATAACTCGGTTTCATAGCTTCATAGTATAGCTCATCAACTTAATTCCAAGTAACTAGCAAAACTTTGAATATCTTCCTTGTTCTTGAAGATTGGTATCAATATACTTCTCCACTCGTCAGACATCTTGTTCGACCGAAAGTTATGGTTGAATAACTTGGTTAGCCATACTGTAACGATGTCCCCGAGGCATCTCCATGCCTCAATTGGGATACCATCAAGGCCCTTTGCTTTATCCCCTTTCATCGTTTTTAATACCTCTTTTACCTCGTATTCTTGGATCCTATGCACAAAGTGTTTATTGGTGTCATCAAAAGAGTCATCCAACTGAAAGATTGTATCCTCATTCTCTTTATTTAACAAATTGTCAAAATACTCCCGCCATCTATGTCTGATTTCATTCTGCTTCACCAAGACGTGCCCTGTTTTATCCTTGATGCACTTAACTCGGTTGAAGTTCCTTGACTTCATCTCACAGGCCCTAGCCATCCTATATATGTTCTTGTCTTCTTCCTTCGTTGTGAAGATCCTCGTACGCTCTACCCTTTGCCACACTTACAGCTCACTTTGCAATCTTCTTTGTTGTCTTGTACTTCTCTATGTTGTTCACACTCCTATCATGATACACATGTCTATAGCTTTTTTTTCTACCCCTTAATAGTCCATTGGACTTTCTCGTTTCACCACCAAGTATCTTTATCTTTGCCTCCACTCCCTTTTGTTGCTCCACACACCTTTAAGGCCACCTTTTGATGCAGGTTGTTATCTTCTCCCACATGTTATTTGCTTCATCTTCTTCCTTCAAATTGCCGTCTTTTATGGTCCTTCCCTTAAAGACTTTTGTCGTCTCTCCTTTTAGTTTTCACCACTTTGTTCTCATGATCTTAGCTTTTTTTATCTCTATGGACATACACCTGAAAACGAAAAACTATCATCACAAGCTTATGTTGAGAGACAACACACTTCATGCTCGTTTATCCTCTCTTCTTGTGAGGACAAAGTCAATCTGACTAGAGTGTTGACCATTACTATAGGTCACTAAATTGGATTCTCTCTTCTTAATGAAAGTGTTGGCTGTTAATATGTTAAAAGCTACCCAAAAGTCTAAAGGTGTGTTTGGTTTGGCTTTGGCTTTTGCCCCCTAAAAGCCAAACTAAAGGGCTGGATCAAGCAAGCAGTTTTTTTTTCTAAAAGCCGACTTTCTCACAGTGCAAAAATGAAAGCACCTCTGGACTTGCTTTTAGCGGCTTTTGGATGGAACTGTGAAATTATATATAGAAAAACTTTTAGTGGCTTTTAGTGGTTTCCACAAGTAGTTTTTAGCTTTTTCACAGCTTATAGCTCACATCAGCTTTTTTCACAGTCATAGCCCAACCAAACAGACCCTAAGACTCCCTATCCCTCATGATTCCTGCGACTGTACCAAAACCTCCATGAACTACCTCAAAATGTGCACTTATTGTGCCTACATGACCATGAGATCTTCACCTATGAAAAGCTTCTCAAAAATAGGTATAGCTCTAGGGTCTGTTTCAAACATTCCATCTAAGGCTTCCTAGAAATGTCTCTTAACACTCTCATCGTGACCTACTTGGGGTTATACGTGCTAATTATGTTCAAGACCAAATCACCCACGTCAAGCTTGACTAAGACAATCCTATCTCACCTTCTCACATTCACCACACCGTTTTTGAGTCTGTTATCAATTAAAACTCTTCATTTTTATTTGCAATTGTCCCTATGTACCAAAGCATGAAGCTGGTAATGTCTACCTTCTTCGCCTTTGACCCTTCTATTTAGTCTCTTGGACGCATAAGATATTTAGACACCTCCTAGTCATTGTCTCATTTAACTCCCTTAACTTCAACTAACTAACTTAACTTACCTATAAGCGGCCCTACATTCCAACTATCTAAAAGGATCCTAGTTTGTTAGACTAGCTTCCTTACATTTCATACCCATCGTCGATGTCAAGACCCTTGCGTATTTTTCACTATATTGGGTGCCGATGTAGCACACCACTAAGGAAGTAACAATCCGATGCTTGCTCACTTGACACCATGCCCAGATCATGAGACGATGCATCACCAAGTGGGTGCTGACCAAGCCCTTGCCCATTTAACACCATACCTAGATTTTGATATGGCGCATTGCTAAGAGGGTTACTCCCTAATGGATTTCTTTCATGTTTCATCCCTATTAAAATGGTTAGTTTTAACGTTGTCTCGCCAAGCCTATCACAACCCTACTCCTTTACCGGGGCTTGTGACCTGTTATATTGAGACAACATAGACGGAGTTTTATTTCTCCTATTTCCCTTTTCAGTTTTTAGTCTTCATCAGGTAACTGTTGCATGGGCTCTTGCAGATAATGGCATCCAGCATGAATGGCTTGTCCGTTGGAGATTCAGTTCCTGACAATATCATGGGGTCCCCAATGAGAGTGGAGAATGCTTCTTGCATTAGGTATTCATACCTTAATTCTCTATACATCCACGTTACCTAAGAAAATTTTCTCTATTTGTCCTATCACACACGTTATCCTTATAAGTTGATATGTGTCACATTTTCACTATTTAGTAACTTTATAAAGCTGATTATATATTTCATCATAATAAAAACTGGAACTCTTCAGGTCAGGTTCATATTCTAGGTCATACAAAAGAGAGAATTTGTTTTTGAGTTTCACTGGTAATTTTATTTGAACAGAAGGGGTCTGTAGTTAATGAACAACACTGCCTTTTTAGTTCCTTGAAGGGCTTTGTTTGGATTGGCTCTCAATGGTGGGATTATGAAGCTGTCCTACGTATATGTTATTACATGTGGTACGGTAGAGTGAAAAGGAGCTTCACCAGCACTACCCAATTAACATTAGCAATCCAATCAACATGTTACTCCTTTAACATTGTTGACATGGTTTGGTTTAGCCATTGAAGCACTGAGCCTGGGTAAGGCCAAGCCTGTGAGACCTGGATATTACCATGGCAGTAAGGGTCAGCTAATCTCATAGCAATATTACATGTGTGTGCGCAATGGGGGAATGTAAGCACAGCTCATTATTTCTTGAGATGGATATACCTTTTGGCCCCGGCTTCCAATATTTCAAACCTGTGTGTTCGAGTATATATTTGGTAAGGATATTGAAATCCTGTGTTTTGAGGTGGTGTTTTACCTACTAAGTCTTCTACTCCATTTATACCTCCCGAGGGCTCAATGCAATATATCCACACATTATACACAATCATGTTTGCTTTCACTAACCACGAGTTTAGGTTTTGATCCTGAGTCAACGCTTCCACTACTGCCAATACGCCAATAATCGATCTGCCACCTTATTGTCGAGCAGCAACAAATCATCAGGATGGCTCGCCAAGTCGCCGTCATCCATGGGTTACCACGCTACTATTGTCATTGTTGATTCTCTACGCTGTCCTGCTAAGTGGCCATCGTCGGGAATTGCCACACCCTCTCTAGCCGTGCCTGATCTGCCTCAGCCCTCCTCGGCACGCGACTGCTGCTGCCTTTGAGCATGAACAAGCATGAACGCATAGCTGCGGCGGAGGCCCTTGGGGACACGGAGCTGCTTCCATTGGGGCTGTCAGGGCACCGTGGTTGAGGACGCACGGTCGCCACTGTGGTGGTTGGTTGTCACGCTGTTGTGTTCTTTTATTTTTTTCCCTGTCCAAAGATCGGGGTTGCATTGCCGTGTTTGCCGATCCCTCGACATTTTGATTGTTGACTCTCAGGACACTGCTCGTGGTTCAGCCATCTTCCTGGTTACCACCAATCCAGGAAGCCATCCATACTGTTGGTCCTCGTTACTCTGGTTGGCTCTCAGTCTCAGCCTGAGTCTTAGAGTCTGTTCCTACTGCTGCCACCTCCAGGATGACGCTGTTGGTGTTGTAGATGGACATGTGAGTGCTTGTCAATGTGTTCGAGTAGCATGGCCTACCTTTGCCATCTGACCGTCTCTTTGTCTTGCTGCGGTTGTCAGAGAGAAGCTGTTGATTATGTATACTCGTGTGCCTCTGTTGATGTTTTGGACTAGCGCCTCCCTCTATGGCTTCAACAATGTCCACCTCGATCTTGACTACTTCCATGACTAAAAGAGCTATATCTGCATGAGTTACTTGTTGGTTTCTACTCCAGTCACAGCATCCACATTGTAATGTTGCTATGACTGTGGGAGAGTTTAGTCTTTGGTTTCTTCTCTAGCTAGTCTGATCATTTGTGACGCTCCTGTTATGACTGTGGGAGATGTTATAGAGTATACTTGGTATTAAGGATATTTTAATCGTGTATTGCCATATGTATTTGGGGCATCTTGCTCCCCAAGTCTTGAACTCAATTTGTGTCGCCCAAGGGCTCAATGCATTACATCCATGCATTATATGCAATACTTAGTTCTTTCACTGTCCTGTTGGACAGTCATAAATGTTGACAATTAGATTTCTTTGCATTACTGTTAACAACATATTAAGTATAATTCCTTCAATATGGTATAAACTTGACCCATCGTACTTTGGCCTAGCACTTCTCTATACTAAACCCGTTGAAAGGCATAACTCTGCAAAGCACCTACCAGCATAACTCTGGACTGAATACTTAAACATATTGGTATTTCTACTGGTACTTCAAACCAACTCGATATATATTACAATTCAGAATATCCTTCATGCTATCAATGATGTTGTAAATATCTTTGAAATGTATCTCTGCTTGTGTTGGCAAAATTACTGAACTTTGCATGCATCTTCTTTTACTCCAATTGCTGTGTTACTTTAACTACAATTCTATCAATTGCATTTTTATGGTTTACAATATCAGACTTCTATTTGCATCCTTGTAGGGATGAGATGAGTATGCAGTACTCACCTATGTCAGAAGAGTCAGATGATTATAGGTACTATGACACTCAAGTAAACACCAATGGGAATCAAACAGATGTACTGGGTAATCCCTCAACTAGTCTAATCTCATCTGCACACCGTTTTCAGAGGCCACACACTTGGTTCTCTTCTGCAAGTCCATACCCTCTCCCAAGCTGCTCCCTCCCAGCAGTGATCTGCTCCCCTGCTCGCCGTGGTTGTGGCACTGAACAGGAAGGCTGGATCCCATCCTCACCTAATGACATGTGCTATGGTGGAGATCTGAGACGAACCGCACTTCTGAGGTCAGTTCAAATGAAGGTGCAGAGCCCCCATCCATGTGATGTGCATGAACGAGAACAAGGGCGTTCTAATGTACATGCTGACGAGCTTCAACAGGATCAGAAAGAAGCTGTGGGTGTACAGCTGGACCAAAGGCCTCTCTCTTGTCCAAAGTCAACCCAGGATGCTAAGTGCCAGAGCTCTATACACTGATGACGCGGATTTTGTTGAGGATCAGATTACGGTGTGACCAGTCAAAGTTTGTCGAGGATCATCACATATCTGGTAATTTTTTGCGTAGATTTGGATGACCATAAATAATACTCCCTGTTTCCCAATATATTGTTCGTCCTGGCGGATCTATTGACACCCTAAAACGAATACTATTTTGGGTTGGAGGGAGGGAGCATGTTGCATGGCCCGTTCGTAATTTAGTAACCATTAACAGTATTCTAGTGGTGGCCTGCCCCGTTCGATGAACTTATGTGACACTAGGTTGTAAGAAGATGGGACACTAATTAATCTTGATCTTAGAAATGCAATGTGATGTAGATGATATCAGTGCTTTTATTATGATTAGATTAAGAAGTTAAGCAGTCTCTGTCACTTGCACTTTCAAGGTTCAGATATTGTTTGGATTTGTTTATCGTTCGGTGTCTATTTTCATTGTTGAAGCTATGCATTTGATGAGGGAAAGAGACAAAGGGGTGTGTATGATTGTATAATTGTATATTTGTATATCACATTTGAATGATTGCCAGGATAATCTTCGGAGATTAGGGTACAAAATTTTCTGCAACTCTGCAGGCTAACAAATTAAACCCCCTGAATCCTAAAATCGTCTGCTCCATCCATCAACCAAGCAGAGGTGCAAAACTGACAGTTTTGCCTGATTCTAATCTAGCCTGGCAGGCAAACTGACAAAGTCTCCGTCGTCTTCACCTGGTGCTGGTGATGACGGACGGGCTGCCTATATATATATGCCTGGACCCTGTCCCTTGCTCGCTGGCCGGGCATCAGCAGAACCTGGCGGCCAAACTTGTGTCACCCAAAATTGCAGGACTCCTGATGTGGCGCATCTGACCCTACTACGACGCTAGACAGTAGACACTACACTAGTACGTACTTACTCGAGCAGATCAGCAGATGAAAGGTTAGTTTCCCCATAGGTTCAGCTGACTGTCCGCTAGGTCACTGAGGTAATGCACTTCCTCGATGCCGGACTGCATCGCGTACGTGCCGGCAATTGTCATATCGTCCCCGTAGCTCATGCGGAGGGGCTGGGCTCGCGTGAAGTCGTCGACGGTGCCGCGGCTCATAGGGAGGGGTTGGGCTCGCGTGTAGTCGTCGACGGTGCCGCCCATTGTTTGGGAGGGTGCTGCTGGTGGCGCGCTTACGAAGTTGCCGCCGCCACCACCGGTGCTCGTGGCGACAGAGAAGGCTGGTGGTGCGTTGATGAAGCTACCTCTAGTTTCCATAGCGAAGGACGTGCCACCACTGCCGTGGACACCGTGTGTCGCCTGCGTGTCCACGTAGTTGAGGCTAGTGTGGGCTGAGGGGTACTCCACTGGCACGGGTACCATGGCGTGGCATGGCTCGCCGGCGCTCGACATGCCCAGAATGGGCTCGGCAGCGCCACTGCCGACCACCGGCTGCATCTGGTAGGCAGAAGGCATGCCGAAGTACCTGGCACTGGTGCTTGCGCACGGGAAGCCGTAGCCGTCCTGCATTGTGCCCGCATCGCGCGTCTGGTAGTAGTAGGCGCCCGTGGCGGGGCCGCCGTTGTTGTACATGTCCAGCACCATCTGCAGGTCGTAGTCGTAGCCCACCGTGGCCCCGTTGCTGCTGCTGCTGAATTGCTGGAAGCCGTACTGCATGTTGGCGGCGCTGCACGGCTCCTGGAAGCCGTTATTGCCCCACGTGGCCATGGCCCGGTCGTTGGCGTCGCCGTTGCCGCCGAACGCGTCCAGCAGGTAGCCGTCCTCGACGGCTGCAGAGCTGAGCGGGGCGATCCCCTCGAGCACGATCCCAGCGCCGCCGTCCTCGTCGTCGTCGTCGTCGACCGGCAAGCCCAGCGCCCTCCTCCTGTCGTCCGCGTCCCGTATGGCGGCGTCGATGGTCTCGAGCAGCTTCTGCGCCTCCTCCACGGTGTCGACGCCGTCCAGCGCCTTGTCCCAGCAGTCGAGGCCGTCGGGCCCGGCCTGGGTCACGCGGGCGAGCTTGGCCTCCTCCTTGCTCAGCTCGGCGTAGAGGTACTCCCGGAACGTGTGCCGCGCGCGCACCTCCGGGTCGAGCTCCCGGTACCGGGCCAGCACGCCCTCCTTGGACTCCCACACGTCCGCCGCGCCGCCATCGCCGTCCGCCGGGGCCGCGACGAGCGCGACCTCGACGCCGCAGAGCACGGCGAGTTCGTTCGCCTTCTTCTTGAGCCCCTCCTTCCGCTTGCCGAACGTGGAGATTCGCAGGCGCCGGTTCGGGATGATCCCCATGGAAACCTTGCGGCGGCCCATTGGGATCTTCCTCCGCACGGTCCCTGTTCCCTCGCCGTGCTAGTGATCGGATGCTAGCTAGGAGTAGTTCGCGAGTCTGGCGATGCAGGCAAGAGGAGAGGCGAGGCGGCGTGTATATAGGAGGCGCTGCGTGCCGCGGCGGCCGGCGGATCAAACGCAACACGGTGGTGGGGCGAGACATGGCTAGGGGCTAGAGGGGCTAGGCCTCGTAGGCTTCCATGCATGTTCCGGCGATTACCGATTGCCTAGGCAGTTCGCTCTCACGGTCTTTCAACGGGTTTTCTGTAATGATGATTGCCTAGGCAGCTAGGCGTCCAGCAGCTGATTGCCCGGAGGTGATCGTCTGAGCTGAGCTCGGATCGGAGGCTGGATTGCTCGCGACGCAATTAATGCGAGGAGATCCGGCATGGACGATCACGCGGTATAACTTTCCAAATGCAGCGGGCACCTTTGTAAACCTGAACGAAGAGGGCTGAGAGTGAGAGGACATGCATGGTCGTAGTCGTAGGATGCTAATGTGATTGTAACAGGCTATTAATACCTGTAGACTGATCATTCTGTAATTGCTTGCTTCACATGGAATTAACAATCTCGTGCTGTTATATTAAATCGCTGTGTTCTTCCATTTATTTTGAATTTGTGTATGCATATGCAAACCTCGCTCTCTGGTACTTGTGATATTTCCTTATTATGTGAGCCATCAATTCATCATCTCCGTTAGCCAATCGACCTCACCAGCTCAGCTGGGGAGACAAATGGCAACTGACATTCCAATTATTCACTAAGGCCATGTTTGAATACTCCCGTCCAGATGTATTAAGGTGTAAACTAGTTTAAGTTATACCATAATCCACCTTAATACACATAGATTACGGTGAATACTAATGTCAAATAAGACCAAAGGGTTTGTTCGTTTGTTCAGGATTTATTCATTGAAACGATTTGCACCTGAAATGATTGTCTAATTTATATGATAATTGATCATCTGCAACAGTTCCTGCCTTCATTCAAACATGCCCTAAAAAAGTTCAGTAATGGAAACAGACGGGATCCGATAATGCATCTCCCATATTTTAATCCAAAATTTCTCGGCTTTATAAGATCAGAACTGATAATATAATTAGCATGCATAGTGAATTTTTTTTTGGATATCAGAAATGGTATAGAGATGGAGCTGAATAGGACCAGAGACGCTTTTAGTAAACAGCTAACATGTGAGTACGTGTAATAAATTATATGCTTGTAAAAAAATTAATCTATAAAAGAGCGGATGAATGAAAAACATGGCTCTCACCCGAAGTTTAATAGCCACCTCCTACTAGAATTATTGGATGATTTATTATTTTTAGATCTAGTGGTTATATTAATTTGATGATGGGCCACTGTAATCTTAGGCTATTTGCAGTGGTATCCGGTAAAACTCATTCTAACAGCCCTATACACATATACAGACAATATAAGCTTGCAGCCATGCACGCTATCTGTTTCTGTATGCTTCCGTACGTAAGAGCAGTTGCCCGCCATATAAAGCGTAATTTAATTTCACCCCAATCTATCTAGTCACCGTGTAGTACTATATATGAATAATATAGAGAAGAAAATATATAATAGTTGGGTTATAAATAAAATATGTGTCACACTCGGAATTAAGGTGCAAAACCCGGACGTGAATCAAATGTGTGCTGGTATCAAGTCTCACTCATATGATGACTCATGCTAAATAAACGAATATCACATCTTTAATATATAATGGAGTTCTGTATAAAATAGATAAATAAATACATCATATGAAGACAACAATTCAACAACCATAGTTGACTGGGAGACGACGGGCTATACCTCTCACGAATTCATCACAACATCCTTCATGTTCCTCATCTTGTAGTATCTGTCCTTGACCTGGGGGAATGTGAGTACAGCAAGGGCGAGCTCATATACGTTCATCGCTCAACAAGTTGTGGAGAATAATGTGGATACACTCACTTACTGTGGGGGCTCATGTGAAGTGTAAGACTTACCAAATAATATGGTTAAAGCTTAGCATTGCTTTTAGAGTTAGTCAAAATTTTATTAGCAGTTTCTAAGTATAAGTAGATACCAACTCAATTAAATAAGATATCACAATTAATAATAACACCCACAATGCAATGCATATGACAGATTAAGTTTAGTTCTATAAGTTAATCATGCGAGAGTTCTAAGTGGCTCTTGACTGTGAGCACGACAGATATACCAATTTTATACTCTGCAGAGGTTGCACCCTTTACCCACAAGTTGTGTTACCCATTTGCCAAGGGATCGCGACTTTCCATTCATCTCTGCCGAGGAGACGAGGCAGGGTAGCACTATACGAGGCCTTTACAAAGTTCCACTAGTTTCAGAAAACCCACTACGGTTTCTGAGAAGGGCAATATAGGAATCCCTCATCCGAAAAGCCATCATAGCATGATCGATCCGAGAACCTCTCTATACCACAACTCCTCTACTGCCCTTGCCCCTTTCGGAAAAGGTAGTCCTCCACTAGCTTTCCTAATTAGTCAGCCAAGGATGTCCCATACCACCCTTGTGGTAGCACTGTTATCTCAAGTTAAGCTCCATATTCCAATTAACACAATGATCTTGTCATGAACAATAATTAAAACAACAACATAATTGGAACATGATCATAATTCAAATGTAACATTAATCACAAAAACAGGTAGAGCAATAGTAAGTCTATCCAATAATTCATTTGTCTGCAAGGGGTGGGGTAAACAAAGCTAGGGAAACCTATTAGGTCCCATCACATTATCCTCAGCAAGTCACAGTGATTAATAGAGAACATTATTAGGTAAAAAAGAGTGATCAGGGGCACAACTTGCCTTAGACTTCAGATTCTAGGTACGAAGTTGGTCTTTAGATTCTCGTGACTGTTGGGGGCCTTCGTCTTCCGAAGGTCCTTAAAAACATTGCTAATCATTTGTTATCAGCATATTACTAAGTGTTACAGGAACTTCGAAATCAGAATAGCTTCGACGCAAAACGGTGGAAGCACAACGAAGTCAGCTTTGTTACAACGACGCAGGAAGATGATACAAGGAGAATGTGTTATCCAAGTTGCTAGGAGTAAATGACAGTGTTGTCCAAGTGATATTTGTAATCTTTGTGTGTAATCTATGAGGGCATGAATGTAATATCGTATGAAGCTGTACGACTCCCTATAAATAGATGAACAGTGCCCTGCATAAAGCACCTTTTTTGGTGGACGATACAATTGCTCTGTAATTCTCTCTCCACGACATCTCTGTTGTAATTCTCTCTCTACAATTACCGAAGGTACAATTGTAAAGTTAATAGAAATACATCAGGAAGGAAGATATCTTGAGAGATATCTTGATCGAGTTGTTATGTATGAACTCTTTTATATTCCATGTATATTCATGTACTCATTTAATAATTACCTAGCCACTTGTTCCGAAAGGTTGGCACGAGATGCCTAGCATCTGACCGATACACGAAGGTATAACCTCCAAAGTTATTATGATATTGCTCTTTTAATGTGGCCTTCATCTGGTAGTACAACTCATGAATATTGCAAAAGCAATCGGCATCTAGTTCTAGTCCTTGGCTCCTTATTGCCCAAATAAAGATCCCAACTTTAATAAATGCATCAGTAGTAAGCTGATGAAGAAAGATTTCTAACTTTTTAATCAATGCACTATGTCATGGACAACAACGTTGTTGATTCATGCAGCCTAGGACCCATCGTCATCTTTGTATTGTGGACAGCCCCGTCCACAACATCGTTCACCCCCGATGAGACCATGATGTTCCTTGTTCGATTCCACATCGACATCATTTCCATATATTAATTATGTGTATGTGTGTATTTTGTGGAGAGAGGAACCCCGTGTTTTATGTGGAGAAGAAGGCAAGCCGTGCTACGCTCGTCTGGTGTTCGAAGCTATGCGCAAATCGAAATCATCATCGTTCTTACAAACATCGATTGGGTTTGTCTATGGTGAGCCGAAGCATGTCCCTCTTGATCGGCTTGATTAATGGATTGAATGGATATGGTTGGAATGTTCGGTGGTGTGTCATAGTATGGTTGTGTTCACGATTTCAAGTAGATGCTTCGGGTGGTCAAGTAGGTTCGTAATGCAAGTTGTGTGATGAAGTTAGTTTGTTTTAGGATGATTGTTGAAATGCTATGTTCATATGATAAACATGTATGGTTATTTTGAATCGAGTCGATGTGGTGTGATGATGATATTCGTGATTGAAGTAGATGTCCTATGTTTTTGTAGTAAATCTTAGGTTTAAGTTGCAAACGATGCGGAGAATGTTGGGTATAGATATATGTGAAATGTGAATGAGTCATTCTATGCATGCGGTATGTGGTGTAGTGTTGGTATGAAAAACAGGTTAGAATGCAATTGACTAGTTGACGAGTTCGATTAGAATTGTTTTGTTAATGTGGATTGTATGGAGAATGGATGACATGATTTCATAGAAATCACGCCACCTATTGTATGACTATGGTTGAATGTTAAAACAACTAGAGAAGTATAAGTGAATAAATATTGTGTTGGTAAAATATACTTCATGAATGATGATGTCCATACTACTCATATTGTCTTCTTAGCCCATTTGCATTTAGCATATATGCACTTTAGGTCTTTTGCTCTAAAGGTATAGTGATAGAATTGTATCATGACAAGTAATACTCTACTTACTAAACTAAAGAAAGTGGCATTCCTCTTTGGTTAATATAATGCTGGAATTATAAGGAGTTTGGTAAAATTTGTAGTGCAAAGAATATGTTTAGTTCTTCTAGTATTTCATCAGTAAGAATTATTAGTGTTACTATGTATATTCCTATCATTTGGTAATATAAATGCCTTGTTATATTAGTTGGTTTCAGCTCTAAATTAATATAAGGTGTTATATTGTTTGAAGTGTCAAGCACATGATAATTATAGAAGATAACTAGAAGTTAAGTCAAAATACTTGTTGTTGGACTGCACATACAATTCTAATTACGCCGGTAGTTGAGTAAAGTAAAACATGTTTTATATAGATGTATGGTATATAAAAGTTGTAGCAAACTTGTATATCTAGCTCTTCCTAAAATTTCATGAGCTAGGGATTAATAGTTTGGAAGTTGTGCTTATCACAAGTTCAGAACCTGAATCTGTACAAATTCTGTATAGATTTCGAAAATTGCATGTTTGCTTAAGTTAATATTAGAATCAGTTCTCGATGGTCATTGGAAAGTTATAGATAACTTTATTTTCTTGCTTGTATTAAAATTTCATGACCATAGGCCTGATAGTTTAAGAGTTGTGAATTTTTCAAATTGATTGTTGTGTTCTGTCCACTGTCTGAATAGATTTCGAAAACTATATTGTTTAGGTTGATTAAAATTGGAACCATTTCTTGGTGATTATAAAATTTATGTAGTACTTTTACTAATCTTTCCAAAAAGTCTTAAATCATCCTTTTTGTTGTGTAAAGGTCAAGTTATAGATGTTTAGAGTGTGAAGACTGATTCTGTCCAAATATAGACACCAAGGCCTTCATAGTGCTTTTTTACCCTTGATACATATTAAATCAACCTGAGATATTCACAAATTAATTGTAAACAATTTCATTAGCTTTCTAGAAAGTTTAGGATCACTTGGTTTGGATGCATGAGTCTCTACTTATGAATTTCAGAACTCGCAAGTACGAATCTATCCAAATCTGGACAGAGCTGTCATTTATCACTATTTAACCTTGCTAAGTGTCTAATCACCTTGAGACGACAATACCAAAGTTGAAGAGCATTTCTCAGCCTCTCCAAAAAGTATTGGTTCACTATTTTTGGATGAATATCTTGTGAGTTATGATTGAAACAAGTAACTGCAGTGCTGTTGTCCTAAACATGTTGGTTGTGATTGATTGCTCCACTCCATCGTGTTTGTCTTCAGTAGACTGCTTGCTTGTTTGATTTTGATTGAACATGAGTAATAATGATAGTGACTAATATAATTAGGGATATATAAGTGAGTAGTACACGTCTCACTAAGTCAGTGAACTAATTTTGTTAAGGTCTAATAAGTAGCTTGGCTTAATCAACACTTAGCAAGTGCAGTTATATATTTGGAGAAACAAAATGAGTAATGTACTCTCTTTAGCTTTTTGCTAATCCCGGATGTTACTAAGTAACCAACCACATTAAAGTAATATAATATTTAATTGTGATTAAACTATCTCCTCATGTGTGATCTCTTGGGTGTATGCTTGAATTAGAATATTGTGAATGATTGTAAAACCCGATTAAGTGACTATTTCTTTTTAACTAAGCCTGTCTATATATAAGTTATAGGAAATTTATGTGTACTTAACTAGTTTAATATTAAGTAACCAATGAATGATTAAAGTGAATGGGGTAAAAGCTTGTACTTGTGATGTCGTGTTTGAGCTGGTTAAGTATAGGACGTGTCTTTCGTCTTTCCAGTGGTGTTGTTTTCGTGTGCCCGATGACGTATAGATAACTAGCGTTTGTGTATAGTCATTTACGTGTCTGACTAGTTAATGTATAGTTCGCTAGTGTGTACTTGGAGTATCTTGTGCTATTTTCCATCATATTCATACATATGCATCCTGCATATCATTTAGGACTGAGAGATGATGATCGTGCAAGTGATGTGGTGCCAACCACAAGATGCAGTTGATGGACGACCCGAAGAAGGATGGACTTAATGTCAAGTGTGTTGAGCCCTCGAGCAGCTGGACCGTGGCTACATAGTTCGTAGTCGCTATCCGTCTTCTCCGCGGGGTGTTCCTTAGCCATAGGCTTAAAGAATGCAAGGAGATAGGAGATTAGAGGTGATACTTTTCTTAGTCATGCCTTCCTTAGGCGAGCTGTTGTTCGCGCCCACCTGTGGACACCCGCGCCTCAGCTCTCCTGGTGTCGCGGGCTCACTGTTGGCGCACATAGGTGCGGCCCCACATGACATCTCTCCCCCTTATGGTCCAACTCGTCCTTGAGCTAAAAATCTAGGTACGTGTCACATAACTTGTCGAGGTCCTCCCAGGTTTCCAAAGTCGTCGGTTCGCCCTGCCAATGGACCAGCACCTGTTGAACACCACGCGCCAATCGAGCATGGTCGACCTGAGCCAGCTCTGGAACGACCGCCCCATGATGGATGTCGGGCATGGGTGGTGGGGCTGATGGCGGTGTCCCCACATACTTCTTCAAGGTGCCCACGTGGAATACGTCATGAATGCGAGCCTGTGGGGGCAGCTCCAGGCGAATGGTGATGTCGTTGATGAGCTCGATGATGCGGTATGGCCCTAGGAAGTGAGGCTTCAACTTGCCCGTTGTCTGTTGTGGCAGCGAGGATGGGGCACCGTGGTGTAGATGAAGGAGCGCCCTGTCACCGATCGCGTAGGTCACTGGCCTATGTTGCTTGTCATAGTGGCGTTTCTGCACTAGTTGTGCCTGCTCGTGGCGATAGCGCACATCAATGAGGAAGGCCTTGCGCTCCTCCATGTCACGTGCAACCGCATCAAACCTCGTCTCCCCATGATCATACGAGCGGAATGAAGGCGGGTCACAACCGTACACCACCCGGAACAATCTCTCCCGAAGCGAGGACTGGTATGCCGTGTTGTACACATATTCACCCATGGTAGCCAGCGAAACCATTTTTGAGGACGGTCGCCCGTGAAGCAGTAGAGGTACATAATGATGACATGGTTGGCCGCCTCCATCTGGTCGTCCGATTGGGGGTCGAAGGCGGGTGACATGTGCAGCTTAGTGCCCATGAGTCACATGCGCTCATGCCAGAATGGTGAGGTGAACACCGGGTCGCGGCTGGAAACCATGGATTGTGACATGCCATGGAGGCGCATAATGTCGATGAAGAAGGCCTGCGCCATGGAGCCGACGTTGTACGGGTGGCCGAGGGCGATGAAGTGGCAGTACTTGCTGAAGTAGTCGACGATGGAGAGGATCATCGACTTTCCGTTGACACATGGCAGTGCTTCGACGAAGTCGATGCTGATGTCCACCCAGACGATGGTGGGGATTGGTAGGGGCATGAGGAGACCTGCCAGATGAAGGTGCTCTGATTTGTACCGCTGGCAAGTGGGACATGCCCGCACAAAGTCCTGCACAGCACGACGCATGTTGGGAAAATGGAAGTCACGTTGGAGCCAGTGTAGGGTGCGCTAGATGCCCTCATGTCCATCTTCGTGGACAACTGCCACAATTCCCTACAGAAGGGGCGAGGACGGTGGGATGTACAGACGCCTATCATAGAGGACCATGTTGTCAGCCACTGCCCATGGAGCAGCGCGTGTGCCTACGTTGACTTCATCGTGGATGGTAGCCAGGGCGGGGTCACTGGCCTGGGCATGGCGGAGCCGGCTGATGAAGTCGAACGGGGCGCCAAGATTGCCTATAGAGCCCTCGTGTTGTCCTCTTTGGTGCCGCGGCGCGAGAGGGCATCGAGCACCGTGTTCGTTGCGCCCGACTTGTATTCGATAGAGAAGTCAAAACCGAGAAGTTTTGCCACCCAATGATGCTGACGAATGGTGGCTAGACACTGGTCGAGGAGGTACTTGAGGCTGTAGTGGTCTATCTTGACGACGAAGCGGCACCCCCATAGGTACGGCCCCCAATGACGCACGACAAGCACAAGCCCAATGAGTTCCTGCTCATAGGCCGCTAGAGAGCGATGGCGGGGCGTCGACTGAAGAAGGCGATCGAATGAGCCTCTGATATGAGTATGATCCTGAAGCCATGGGTAGATGCGTCTCACTCGACAATGAAAGGCTTGGTGAAGTCCAGCAATGTCAGCGCTGGTGCGGACGTCACAACCCCTTTGAGGGCGCTGAAAGCAGTGGTCGCCTCGTCAGACCATGCGAACCCCTCCTTCTTTCTAGAGGGCCATGAGGGGTGCTACAATGGTGTCATAGTTGTGGACGAACTTGCGGTAGTAGCCCGCCAAGCTGAGGAATCCAGACATGGCCCGCGCTGACCGTGGTTGGGGCCAGTCGTGGATGGCCTAGACCTTTGCAAGATCCATAGTGACACCCTCCGCTGAGATGACGTGGCCCAGGTAGGTGACAGAGCCGACGCCAAATGAGCACTTGGACCTCTTCATAAAGAGGCGGTGCTAGCAGAGGGTGTCGTGGACGGCACGGAGATGACATAGGTGGTCTGCCCAAGAGGTGTTGTGTATCAAAATTTTGTCAAAGGAGACAACCACAAACTGGCAAAGGTAGGGGCGCAATACATCATTCATTAGAGCCTGGAATGTTGTCGGGGCGTTGCACAGTCCGAACGACATCACCAGGAACACTGTAGAGGCTGTCGTGGGTACGGACATTTTATGGATGTCCTCCGGCAGCATCCATACTTGGTGGTACCCCGACCGTAGGTCCAGCTTGGTGAAGAGGCGTGCCCCATGGAGCTCATCGACGACCAGGATTGGAAATGCGCCCTTGACTGTGAGCGTGTTCAACACATGGTAGTCGACACAAAAGCACCATGATCCGTCCGGCTTCTTGACGAGGATGATCAGAGATGAGAACACCGAGTCGCTGCGGCAGACGATGCCCTGTGCGGTCATGGTAGTGCACTGTCGCTCAAGTTTGTCCTTATGAGCCGCAGGGTACCTGTACGGTCATACCGCCTCAAGGGATGAGCCAGGCTTGAGGACGATGTAGTGGTCGCAGCCTCGAGCCAGAGGTAGGCCGATCGGCTTGGCAAAATGTCCGTGAAGGTGTTCAACAACCTATCGACAAGGGCGCCATCCGCTGTGGTGGAGTGGACAATCGGCGCGGATGGAGGGGCCACACCACTCTGGGTGTGTATTCGCGTGAGTTTTTTTACCTTCGGCATACATTTGCATACTTCATCACATCATCTTTTCCATTCATACGAACATACATTAGGCATCTGTAGATTCATCGCATCATCGCATCATGACATAAAGCAAAGGGCATTAACAGGAAAGGCGAGGGTTTTTTGCCTCCAACGAGAAAATGCTTCGTTATAAACGAGGATGCTTTGTCTCAAATGAAGGTGTTTTTTCAGAAAAAGAAAGGAAAACACTTCGTTGTATATGAGGGGGTCGTTCTTTTATTTAGCTCAAAAGGTGCTTTGATGTGAATGAAAAGAAGGGAAGGTGTTTTTCGCCTTTGGCTAAAAAAGCTACGAGCATTGGTTTCGTCCACAGCAAAGTAGACAACACACGAGTGAAAGGTAAAGTAGCATTATGAAGCATTTGCAAATATTTACAACAATTTGTTCACATTTAAGTACAATTCTCTATCAAACAATACACCTTCTTGCACAAAGAGCTTCCAAAAGTGTTTCTACAGATATTAACAAAAGGAGCTTCCGAAGTCTTCTTCAACGCTTCAGAACTAGCTTTGGCTCACTAGCTTTTGGCACCATCATCCTGAAGAATGACAAAAGCAAGGGTATTGAGGAATATGATAAGGAAAAACATAAAATAAAAGCATAAAGGAAAAGATATTTTCTATACTTTGTTAAGCAGGTTTCGAGCTTCATCTCCAGCCAACTCTCGACCGCCTTTCGCCCAGATTTGGGTGATAAATCTATTGCCTATGCTTCGAGCTTTGGCTGGAATATCAACTAGGTCCGACAGCGAAAGACTGAAGTTTGGCCTGTTAACGACTCTTACATGATTACATCCGGCTTTCATGAAAGCAGCAGTCGTGCCACGAAAAGCCACTAGCGCATAGAAATCACTATGGCCAGTTATGACTTTGTTGAGGACGTCAACCTCTTTTTCAACACATTCAAGAGCCCAGAAATATCCTCAGCAGAAAGGGTAACTTCTTCAGATGCGGCTCCAACATAATTGAAGATACCCTTCGCCCAACAATGCATTGAGTAGCAAAACTAAAGCATTTATCTCGAAGAATTTTAACTGTTTCGTTTAGTTTGATATTCTTTTCAACCTCGGCCTTGATCGTCGCGTTCAGTGCTTCGGACTCGCGATTGAAGCGATCCGAGTTCCTTGCCAAAAGTGTTTGAGCTTCTTCCAGCTCTTTGCTCAATTTTCATTTCGGGATTGAGCTTCGGCAAGGGAGCCTTTAGCTAAATGCAGCAGGTTGTCTTTTTCTTTCAAAGAAGTTTCAAGTTTTTTAATATTATCTTCCAAGCCTTCGATAACGATCTCATTTTTTTGTCTTCGTGATCCTATTGCATTTTCAAGGCCTTGCTCAACAACAGACTCTGAAAGATGAATTAAAGTTAGAATCTCATTATCAAAATACTTAAATCGACATGGTGAAAGAAAAGATAGCAAATGAACTTAACTTTAAAGTTTTAGTAAAATAAGCTGCCAATAATATGTTGTCTTCTATAGCAGCTAATGTCCTTTTCCAACTTCGGGAATCCGATGCTCTTTGATAATGTACTTATGATTTTAGCTCTGACGCGGTCGCAAATACATCCTAAAATCTCTTCGTCGACGCCGCCAAAAAGCATGGATTCGTGCTGATACCCGCAAGATATGGCAAATTCCTTTAGCTCCGATATATCCTCTTCGGAAAGTTGTTGGCCACCCAAAGGCCGAAGGTCAAAATTTCTATCTTCCGAAGAGGTCTCTTCAGTTCCTTTCCCTTATCAATTGCCGCTTCGGCAACATCTTTCTCAGGAACCACATCTGATATAAGTCTGTCAATTTCCAACATTGTGGTAGCAAGATTATCGGTTTCAGGCGTAGCTTCATTAGCTTCGGCCCCGGCAGTATCTTCAGTATCGTCATGCATAATAGCTTTTTTTCATCGAAGCTAGGGGCGGGGTCTGTTCAATAGCTTGCGTCACGTTCATCATCCACCATTTCTTCTGTCCCCCAGCTTTCCGCTCGGTAGCCAAAGCGGTCTCCTTTGACTGCAATAGGCTAGTCAGATCTGATCTTAGAGGACTTAGTAGTGCAAATGGGATGGGTTCAGTCATTACCTTCATAATTTCCGAAATATCAGCAAAAGAAGGTGAAACAGCGCCTGTAGCTTTATCTGGCACATCTTGTACCTTCGTCTTTATAGGAGATATCCTGGCGAACTTTCCTTTCTTAGGAGCCGAATCTTTCGGCTCGACTACAATTTTCTGCTTCTTGATGGCCTTCTGGTCTTCCTTGACTGACTGGATGGCCTGTCTGTTCAGAATGCTAACTGTTGGGGCGAAGGCGAAGACGCCACCCTTCGCTCGATGCCTTCGCCGTAATCGCTGGACCAACGGAGACAAGACAACGGGCAGGCTCACCCTTCGTCCCATACGTCACCGGACGAAGACCTGTGACGAGGTCGTCATATCTTGCGACCTCGTCCAGCATGGAGGCCCACGTGTAATCCGGCCCATTGTAACAGGCCCTGCGTGGCCGCTGCGCATTACGGGCCTAATTTGTAAAGGCGTCCCTGTAATTACGGTCTGTAACCCCGCTTTATGGGAATATTCCGGGGATAACCTAGGTGACTGAGGGCACATGCGTCCTTAACACAGGACGCTGGGCACTCAGATACCTATAAATACCCCCGCACAGTGCCCTTGAGAGGCTAGATCAACAGAGCTTTTGCCATCTCGTGCGAGAACCCTGTTTACGTCAATACTCACCCCCGTTGGATCCCCTTGCACCAGGCAGCAAGTTCCAACATTTGGCGCCCACCGTTCGTGCTACGAAAAAACCACCCGCGATGGCACCCAAGAAAGCTAGCGCGAAGGCTGACGAGGCTGCGAAGGCAGCACTGCTAGCCACAAAAAAGGGCAAGGCCCTCGCCCTCACCCACTCCACCCACCAAGAGGCTACTGAAGACGACGTTCTCCGCACCTGCGAAGACGACGCTCTCCGCACCTGCGGCCCCGAAGGACAAATCGTACCTCCCCAGGCTTCGCCCCCCCGGAGGGCGCGGACCTCACCGAGGACGGCGAAGTCCTCGACGTCTCGGTGGAAGAACAGCTACAGCTGCGCGCCTTGCGCATCAAGAACCGCAATCTCCAGAGGCAAAAAGAGATACTGGAGGCCAAGCGCCAGCGTGTGTCTACACTAGCCAAGGTGCGGCAAATGATACGTGACGAAGAGCAGAAGGCCCAGGACCTCGAGCGGGAGATCGCGCTGATGCAGCGCGAAGGCCACCTCGGCCTGCAGCACGGGCCACCCCCGCAACAGCGCGCACAACTGGAAGACATACGCGAAGGACACCTCGGCCTGCAGCACGGGCCACCCCTGCAACAGCGCGCGCAAATGGAAGACCTACACTTCCCCCAGCGCGACCACGCCTTCCCACACGCCGCTCCATTCCAAGGGGTCAACTACCTCGACGAGCGAAGTCCCCTGGCGCCACACCTGCAAGTGACACTCTGGCCTGCCAACTTCCGGGCAGGGACCTATCCCAAGTACAACGGCAGCACTGACCCAGCACAGTACATCATGAGTTATCAGGTCGCCGTTGCATCTTCCGGAGGGGACGACGCCACGATGGCCAAGTCTTTCATCATCGCCCTCGAAGGCCCAGCTCTCACCTGGTTCACCAGGTTGCCCACGCTGTCCATTGACTCCTGGAGAAGCCTCCGGGACAAATTCCTGCTCAACTTCCAAGGGTACCGCCCAGACACCGACGCCTTGGCCGAACTCTCACTCTGCAAGCAGCTGGAAAAATAGACTCTGCGGGAGTATTACCGCAAGTTTCTAACACTCAAGTCACAGGTGCCCTCAGTCGACGACCAGATCGCCATCCACTACACCATCAGTGGCCTTCGCGCCGGCGTCCTTTACAGCCACTGCATCAGAGATCCACCCAAGAACCTCCAGGAATTATATCAGCTATTTGAAAAATATGCCAAATCCGAAGAGCTCCACCAGCGCAAGGTTGAGTCTCACAGGAAACCCAAAGATGCTCCACAGTCCAGCCGCACGTGGACGAGGACTCAGCAGCCAGACTCCGGTCGAGACGGCCGCAATCAGCAGCAGGTGCACAACATCGCCAACCAACACCCCGCTGGTGACGCCCCCCGCCGCCAGGAATATCCCCCTAGGGCCGCGGAAATGGAACTCGTGGTAGGGGTCGGGGGCGTGCGCAGCCGCCGCGCCGATTCTACTGTCTTTTTCATGGCGAAGACTGCGCCCACCAAACCAGAGACTGCCCAGAGACGAAGGCCACCAGAGACAGGATGGCACGGGCGCAGCCAGCCGACAACCCTAGAGTTGTCGCGCACACTTATCAGCAACCCCCTCCACCATACATCCACGCCCCCGCCCCGCATCCACCGCACCACGCATACCAACATCACCAGGAAGTACAAATCGTACCTCCCCCACCCCCACCTCCACACCAGCAACAACAAAACATCCCTCACCCCCACGCCCCAAAACAAGAAGACTTCGCCGATCAGCTGTATCGCAGAGTCATTCATATGATCACTGGGGGGTCCAGCACCGACTTCAACACAAAGCGGCAGAAGCGGGACCACTACCGCAGCATCAACCACGTCGCCATCACTGGCCCGGTCGTGCAAACAAAGTGGTCCCACGTACCGCTAACCTTCGACGCACGAGACATCGAGCTGCGCAGCGCCCCCCACATCGACGCCATGGTTATCAACTGCAGCGTGGCAGGCTGGGACCTGCACGAAGTCCTAGTCGACAATGGCAGTCAAGCAGACATCATTTTCCTCCATGCCTTCGACCGCATGGGCATAAGCCACAGCCTGCTCAAGCCTTCGGACAACCCGTTGTATGGCTTCAGCGGCAAGGGCACTTTTCCTGTCGGCAAAATAGAACTGCCTCTCTCCTTCGGTGTAGCACCCAATGCCCGAAGTGAGCAAATAACCTTTGATATCGTCGATATGGTGTATCCGTACAATGCCATCATGGGCCGGGGCTCTATCAACATGTTTGAGGCAGCCATTCACGGACTGTACCTGTGCATGAAGATACCAGGTCCGTTAGGCGCCATCACGGTCTACGGCAATCAGTAGACTACGCGCAACATAGAGCGGGACTTTGTCCCCGGGCAAAGAAATGTGCACTGCCTCACGGCCCAGCGCGAGGTCCCTGCGTCTGTCAGCCCAACCAACAAAGAACACGACAAGGCACAGCTGCAGAGCAACGACGGGACCAAGACTGTTCCCCTAGACCAGGCCACGCCCAAGCAGACAGTCACCATCAGTGAAGACCTCACTTCGCATGAAGAGGAGAAACTCCTCTGCTGCTTGTCCAAGAACAAAGATGTCTTCGCCTGGTCAGCCCTCGACCTGGTCGGGGTCAGCCGATCCATAATTGAGCACAGCTTGGGAATCGACCCTTCGGTGCGACCGAAAAAACAGCGGCTCCGCAAAATGTCCGACGAAAAGACAGAAGCCGCCAAGGCCGAGGTACATCGCCTACTGGAAGCCAAATTTATCGAGCCAGTGGCTTACCCCACGTGGCTCTCCAACGTTGTGATGGTGCAGAAAAAGAGCGGCAAGTGGCGAATGTGCATCGACTTCACCAGTCTCAACAAGGCCTACCCAAAGGACAACTTCCCGCTGCCTCGGATCGACAAAATAGTCGATAGCGCGACCGAATGCGAAGTCATGTCACTCCTCGACTGCTTCTCCGGTTACCATCAAATATATATGAAGGAGGAAGACAAGGCTAGCACCAGCTTTATAACACCCTTCGGCACATATTGCTTCATCAGAATGCCGGAGGGACTCAAGAACGCCGGGTCCACCTTCTCCCGGCTTACCAAAACAGTGCTCGAGGGGCAAGTCGGCAGAAATATATTCACATATGTGGACGACATCGTCGTCGCCAGCAGGAGCAAGGAGGACCATCTTGCTGACCTCGCCGAGACATTCGCGAACATGCGGGACGCACGACTTCGCCTGAACCCCGAAAAGTGCGTCTTTGGCGTTCGCCAGGGGAAAATATTGGGCTACCTGGTATCACGCCGCGACATCGAGGCCAACCCAACCAAAATTCAGGCCATCATCAACATGACGCCTCCGCAGTCCGCCAGAGACGTCCAGCGCCTGACGGGCAGGCTGGCCGCCCTTAACAGATTCATCTCCAAATCCGCAGAGCGAAGTCTACCCTTCCTCAAAACTCTCCGTGGCGCAAAAGACTTCGCTTGGGGGCCAGAGCAGGCAGCGGCCTTCGCCTCATTAAAACAGTACCTATCGGAGTTGGCAGTCCTTACGAGCCCCGACTCTTCGCTACCCCTGTTGCTCTATGTTGCGGCTTCGCCGCATGCAGTCAGCGCGGCACTGGTACAGGAGCAGACAGTTGATGGCGTGATCAGGCAGTGCCAAGTTTATTACGTCTCCGAAGTGCTAACACCATCCAAATGTAACATGACGGAACTGGAGAAGATTGCCTATGCAGTTGTTATGTCTTCGCGCAAATTGTGCCATTATTTTGAAGCATTCAAGGTCTGGGTCACCTTAGATAGGGGACTAGGTGAATTGTTCAGAAACCCGGAGGCATCGGTCAGGATTGCCAAGTGGGCGGCCGAACACTCCGGCTACCACATCAATTTCGAGCCCAGGACAGCCATCAAGTCACAAGTTCTGGCAGACTTCGTCGTCGACTGGACTGGGCCAATAACACAGCCGGACCCGTCCGCAGAGAAGGTTTGGACGATCCACTGCGACGGCGCATGGTGCCATGCGGGGGCAGGCGCCGCGACAGTCATCACCTCACCTGCCGGGGTCAAGCACCGATATGCGGCACGCCTTAGCTTCGCTCTGGAATCTGACAGATGCACAAACAACACAGCAGAATACGAAGCAGTCATCCTCGGCCTCCGCAAGCTGAGGGCCCTTGGTGTCACCACCTGCATTATCAGAACAGACTCCAAGGTAGTTGTCGGCCAAGTCGAGAAAGACTATGCAGCAAAGGACCCCACACTTATGCAATACCTCATGGCCATCCGAAGTCTCGAGAGACAATTCAAGGGATTCACCTTGCAGCATGTGGACCGAGCCAAGAATGAAGAAGCCGACGCATTGGCCAAGGCTGCCGCCAGAGGCGAATTCCTGCCCTCCGACGTGTTGTACCATGTTATCGGCACGCCAGCCGTCCGGAGCCCCGAAGGGCTCCAAATAACCAATGACAGCGAGGGCCACCGCATAGTCAACCTTATTATGACCGAAGACTGGCGGGCACCAATAACCCTGTTCCTACACGAGGCCAAGCGCCTCAAACATCGAAGCCGAGACTTCACACTGATTGAGGGCCAACTCTACAAGAAGGGGGTCAGTCAGCCAATGCTTAAATGTGTCACCGAGACCGAAGGCGTCCAAATCTTGCACGAAGTCCACAGTTGTACGTGCGGCTCTCACGCAGGGCAAAGGGCCCTAGCCGCAAAGGTGATCCGCCAAGGTTTCTACTGGCCCGCAATGATCTGTGCCGCAAATCGGGTCACAAGGTCCTGCGAAGCCTGCCAGAAGTTTTCTCCTCGATCAGGCAGCCCCTCGCAATTCACAAAACTGATCGCCCACACATGGCCTATCCAGCGCTGGGGCCTGTACATCGTCGGGCCCCTGCCCACAGCTCAGGGGAACCTCAAGTTCACCTTCATCGCTGTCGAGTACTTTACCAAATGGATCGAGGCGAGGGTTGTTTCCACAATAACATCAAAGACTGCACATAAATTCTTTTGGCAAAACATTGTTTGCCGCTTTGGAGTACCGTCCGAACTAACAGTTGACAACGGCAAGCAGTTTGACAGCCAAGACTTCAAAGATTTTTGCTTCTTCATTGGCACCAAGCTTGCCTTCGCCTCAGTATATCACCCGCAGTCCAACGGAGTTGTGGAACGCGCCAATGGAAAAATTTTCACAGCTGTCAAAAATATGCTCCTCGACGAAAAAGGGCAGGTGGGCCGATTTGTTACCTGAGGCGGTCTGGGCGCTAAACACGACTGAGTGCAGGGCGACTGGGTTCACCCCTTTCCGCCATCTATATGGATCGGAGGCCATGACCCCACAAGAAATAAAACATGGGTCCCCGCGAATAGTTTCGTCAGCTGTCCCCGACGTGGACGAGCCCACTTCGAAGGATCTCATCGATGGAGACCGAGTCTTCGCCCTACAGGCTCTAAATAAATACCAAGCCCAAACAAAAGCATGGCGCGACCACGCAGTCATCCCGAGGGAATTCAGCGAAGGGGACCTCGTACTCGTCCGAACAGCTCGGACAGAGTCCAGGGGCAAGCTGGAGCCCAAGTGGGAGGGCCCTTTCATTGTCAAGACGAAGGCCTCCCCCAGCGCATACAGGCTCGCAACGCCAAACGGCGAAGACTTGGAGCACTCCTAGAACATCGATAATCTCCGCAAATTTTTTGTTTGACTCATCAGGGCCAGTTCGCCCTTGTAATTCGCAAAAACAATTTTATTCTGGCCCGCACTCTTTTCCTCCTGGGGGGTGAAGTTTTTAACGAGGCGGAGTCATGTAATATACAAGTGAAAAATCCCCCGCAAAAATCTACGTCGAAAAAAGACCGCGCCGACGGTCTTCGACATTCGACCAATACAAAGTCACCGCGAGGCCCAGCGCTAGCTACCCTCGCGTGCGACAACTCCGCGCAAAAGTCGCATAAGGGTGCAGCCGGACCAGCACAACAAGTGCGAAAAATCGAAGTCTTTCGCAAAGATATCCGTGCAAAAGTCGCCTAAGGGTGCAGCCGGACCAGCACAACAAGTGCGAAAAATCGAAGTCTTTCGCAAAGACTATCCGTGCAAAAGTCGCCTAAGGGTGCAGCCGGACTAGCACAACAAGTGCGAAAAATCGAAGTCTTTCGTGAAGACTATCCATGCAAAAGTCGCCTAAGGGTGCAGCCGGACCAGCACAACAAGTGCGAAAAATCGAAGTCTTTCGCAAAGACTATCCGTGCAAAAGTCGCCTAAGGGTGCAGCCGGACTAGCACAACAAGTGCGAAAAGTCGAAGTCTTTCGCGAAGACTATCCATGCAAAAGTCGCCTAAGGGTGCAGCCGGACCAGCACAACAAGTGCGAAAAATCGAAGTCTTTCGCAAAGACTATCCGTGCAAAAGTCGCCTAAGGGTGCATCCGGACTAGCACAACAAGTGCGAAAAATCGAAGTCTTCAGCGAAGACTATCCGTGCAACGGTCGCCTAAGGGTGCAGCCGGACCAAGCCTAACAAGTGCGAAAAAGACTACACCAAACTGTCCGCGCAAAGACCGACTACATGCGCACCAGACCAACATAACAAATACACCAGACCAAGTACGTAACGCCTTCGTGAGCAAAGCCGAATGTGCGAAGGCACACAACCTCATCATACAAGCTATTACATATGTACAAGCGAGGGCATCACACTTTACATCGGCTCAACCTTCGGAATAATTCCCATCTCTCTATAGTTAAATAGCATTATACTCAGCTCCTCACCCGCAAAAAGACTTCGCAGCTCCCCCTCACCCGCACTCACAGCGGCCGGCAAGGACAACAATTCCCGCCTGCCAGCCCTACTCACACGAAGCCGGCCACAGTCCGCCTCACTCACTCTACGCTTCGCAACCGCCCTTCGCCGCCTGCGCCCAGCGCTCGGACCAGGCACAACTTCAGCATCCGCAGCATGCGGCGAAGCCTCCGCCGCTGCCACATCCAAGGCCGCAAAGTAGTCCAAGTCCTCATCCGACGACTCTTCAGTCCACTCAACCGAGCTCCCAGAGTCACCGAAATCAGAAAACTTAGATGCAGACTCATCCGATTTATTCCCATCATCCACGGTCGAAGCCGCCAAAAAATTAGCAGCAGCGGTTGCGTGCGCAGGCCCAAAATCTTGAACCTGCGCAGCAACCAAGGTTCAGCAACATATCCAAAATTGCCTAACTACCCACACCCACTAAGCCACCTGCGAAGACCCAGCCGTCGCGGGATCCTCCGCTGCCGGCTCCGCCGCCATCTTCACTGGATCCTCAGCCCTCAGCGTGGCAGTTGGCGACGGGCCTCCGTCGGTCGCAGTGGCTGCGGGGGCATCAGGAACGCCTTCGACGGTTTCCGGGGGCGGCTCCGGGACGCCCTCGGACACAGCTGCCACTGGGTTCAACTCCGAGTCAGGCTGCACGCTGTTCAAAGCCCCGAAGTTGTGGCGGAACTGCCCAAATTATTCCAACTTAAGTGCCTGAGCCCTGCCTTAGAGGCTAGACCACACTTAAATGGGAATAATCCGTCAATCCCTCGGATCTAGTCCGACACGGCCACTGACAGGATCAAGTACCACAATCTCACTCGAAGGTGAGTCACAGAGCAAATACAATAAAGCATAAAACCATACATGAAGGAGTATTAAATTATTACATCACCATCGGAGTTTTGCAAAAGTAGTCATCATTGTTCGAAGTGCAGCGGAATAAAACTAACGGTAAACAAACAGAGAGATGGGGAAGCCTGTCCCATCACTCCTCATGCTCCTCCTCAGCCGAGGCAGGGTCCCACTCGACAGTCCAACCCGGTGGCAAGATGGACGGCCAAGTCACTCCAGCAACCATGTCCTCCAGAGAACCTGTAAAATTATGCCACAAGCAAGGCTGAGTATACTAATACTCAGCTAGACTTACCCGGTGTGAGGAGTCTACTCCTCTACCTCTAGACATGCAGCTGTTTGGCTGTGGGGTTTGGTTGTCAAAAGCACTAGCTCAGTCTCTAAATCAAGTTTTTAACTTTGTCAAATTAAGTGTGACTTTCTTAAGGCTAAAGATGTACTATCTATTCATACATAGTAGCAAACATTTTTAGCAATCAACATCTTGTATCATCTCAGCACAATTTCACTTGTTACTCAATGTAGCAGTATGGATCAAGCAGTCTCATTAGCTGCGAGAAGCAGACGATTCGAATCGAGTTTTCAACCTTGCAAGGTAAACCTAAACACACGACATGTAGGGGCACTCCGTCCCCACACACATCAACCGTCCCCATCGATTCCCTGGCAACAGATCAGGGCTCATCTCCTTGGCGTACAATGCCTCACTGACCCCGACTGCCGTCGTGCAGTGACCGCACTTGTACCCACCATAACCGGAATGGGAGACCACGTCTCAGGTCGCGTGAGGGGTAAAGTCTGTGGGCAGGTTCACTCAGATACTAGGCTTACCGATTTACCATATTTCTCGGTATGTGTTTAGTACGTTCAAACGCTTGACACACGGTACCACACCTTAATCCTTATTCCAATTTTTATCCTGTGGACAACCAATCCCCATGGATTGTTGTCCACCAACCAACATCATTATGATAAGAAAGTGGATACAACCAATTTCCTGACCTCGCGCGAGTGTTAGAAAAATCGCTCGACTTCTACCGAGATCCCTAATTAGCAAAGCAGCTACTCGACCTAGCATACTAGTATCCATCTCAAAGGGAATCCTGAGTTCATGCAACTAGGGTTTCATTCAACTCCTACACTTAAGTGCACGGTACAAGTCTACAAACATTAAGTGCAGTAAAATAGCATATATAACGGTTATGCATAAAACCGGGGCTTGCCTTCCAAAGCAGTGGCAGGCAGATCCTCTGGTGCAGGCTCTGGTGCTGGATCTGGGGCTACCTCCTGAGCAGCTCCTTGCTCCGGCACGAGGATGTACTCTCCGTCAGCAAGGTTACAGTCTATCGAATGCAATGAACATGTATGTCATGATTACGCAGGATTTAATAACATTATGCTAAAGGAGAAAACTAAGTTAAGGAGTAACTTAGGGTTCCTTGGTCATGCGAGGCTTTTAGTGGGTTATGCTTATCACTTTTAGGTTTAAGTTTTTATTGAGGATAAACATAGAGAATTGGTATTGTCTTTACATACTTCAGTGGACAAGTTATAAAGAGTTTTTAGGATGACACTAATTTCCTATTATTCACTTTTCCCTTTCTTTATTTTCTACTTATGGTTTCTAGTGTAGGTTTGAACTACGACAGTGGTTTAATATTTTCCAAAAACTCTGTAAAAATTACAGTGGGTTGCCATTTGCTATTCTAGCCTGTTTTAAGAATTTGAGGCTTAAAATAGAAAGGCTATGCTTTAAACAAAAATAACAAGAGTTGTGTAAAATAGGCCACTTTACACTACATCTCTTGATTAGGGTGAGTTCTGTCCTAAGGGTTATTTTTGTTGGCATCTAATAGTAATAATAGGCTTCTGTGCTAAAAATCACAGAAAGCTAAGGGATGGTCATTTAGTTATGATTTTCTAAAGTTAAATGCCAAAAGGCACTTTCCACTACATTATTATTTGAAAAATGTCAAACAGCAGATTTCATATTTTTCCTAAGTTTTTACTAACAAAACATTAGTTATCCCAAGGGTTGGGGTGTTTTCACCTTGGGGTTATTTTTGTAGGGTTTTTTCTAAATTTTCCTTGTTTTATTAAAATAAAAGGTATCCTACTTATTTTATACTAAACCAGGGTATAATAGATTTTTCTAGTGAACTACATTGAATAAGTACCTCAACAAAAATAGGGGTGCCCTCTGGTTCATTATTTAAATCACATTTTCTATTTTTCTTAATCTTAAGCATATTGTAAAATAAGGGGTAAAAACTAACTTAATGGAGTGGACAGAGAGGTTTAGCATTTTTAATTAAGTCAGTAAGTGGACATAAACTTCTCCAATTTTTTCTAACCTTAGCGAAATAGTACAACTATTTTTCTTTCTATTATTGAGCTTTAAGCCAAAACTATAATTAAATCAGAACCTTAAAGTTTTCTATAATACATAGGGGGCTTATATTTTTATTAAGTAGGTCACATTATTTAGAGTCTGACAAAATTGGTTTGACCCAATTTGGATGAACTAAACAGAAGTTATGGATTTTCAAAGTTTCTGTTCAAATTTAAAATCAGGTTTAATAAGGTTTTCTGAAAAAGCAGTTTGCACCGAGGTCCCTGGGTTAAAACTAAATCAACCCACTCAAATCTACCCCTGCGCCACTATTCCCCTGAGTCGCTGACAGTTCAAAAAGCCCCCTGACTTTCTCTTCCTCTCACCCGCGGTCCCTCCCAAGTGTAAACAGTATCCGCAGAGAAGAAAGGGGTGGCGCGGCTTACCGGCAACGAGAGAAGTCTGGCGAGGGGTAGGGTTAGCTCGGGGAGGTTCTGGCGGTCACAACGACGTACGGCTCGCCGGCGGGGATGGCTGGAATCGCTCGGTCCACATGTGCAGGCGGGTGTCCTCGTCGGCGGTGGGTGTGCCGGCCAAACCACGACGATCTGGTTCAATCCAATGGCACGGTGAGCTTCACGGGGTGACGTAGAGACCGTGCGCACGAGGAATCGGAAAATGGTTCAGTGGATTACCCGGTCCACGCACTCCGGCGGGGTTGTGCACTCCGGCGACCGTGGACTGGCCTCTCCGGCGAAGCAGGCTTCGATTCCTCGCTCGGGGAGCTTCACTGAGGTGTGCTCACTCGTCTCCGAGGGTCGGACGGGGTTGGGAATGGCTGGGCTGGCCGGTCTACGGTGGCAGTGGCTCGGGTGGCTGCGGACACGCCGCGTATGGGCAAACGACGGTGAGCTGAGCTCCGGTGAGGTTTGAGTGTGCGCGGAAGAGTGTGGTCGACGCCCGAGCTGGCTTTATAGGCGCGGGCGCGGGCCATGGCGTCGGCTGGCCGTTGGCGCGATGTGGGGTGCGCGCGAGCGTGCTCTAGCGCACACAGAGCGCGTCGAACACGTGGAGCTTTCCTTCTGCCCGTGTTCAACAGCTCGCCCAAGTCGCAAACGTGCGAATCTTGGCAAAAATCCGGCGCGAGTCTTTTCCTGGCACCTAGGGCTGTCTCTCATCCGTGAGCTGCCATGGCAGATATGGCCTAGGTAGGGAGATCTTCGGTCGCCAAATCAGGTGTGTCACTCTGCCCACCTCGCGACAAAAACCATGCCAAGGCATGTCAAACGTCAAGGTCTCGGGCTCAGCGTTTTCCAGTGGGTGTCCTAGGTGGTATGCCACATTTTTGGTATAGAACATAGGTGGATTTGGTGCCAGCTTCGAGGTGAACACGGCTGATCTTTAGTGTAGGTGTAGTTTTTAACTTAGAGAAAATTAGAGAGCTCTATCTCTCTCTCTACTTAGGGATTGGATTTGGGGTTTCTCCAGGGGCCTTTTTGCAATATTTCCATCCCCTAACTGCTGGTTATAAGGTTACTTAAGGTTTGGTTAAAGGTTACTCATGTTTTGCACAATTGCTCACCCTCTCCCCCTCTTATCCATGGCTTTGGGAGATAGGGTTCAAGAGAGGTCTAGGGTTTTCTCCCCCCTTGTCCAAAGTGATAGTTGCACTCAATTAGGGTAATGCTTTTGGTCATTCACATCTCTTGGTTAAAACCTAGTTTCCAAAGCCCTTACACTTTTGCTCCTTAAGTTTCTTCCACATGTGATCATAGTCCTTAGCACCAAGTGTGCTCTAGCCATGGTAACACCTGAGGTGTTACAACCCTCCCCCCTTAAAGGAATCTCGTCCCGAGATTTTAGGTAGAGTCCCTTGGAGGGGTGCTTGAAGTTGTGTTGGTGTGCTACTCTTTTTCTTTATACTCAAGTTTCTCTTGTTAACTGCTCTTCGAATGTCATTCTCTTTGCAACTTCAGAAGGAAGCCCTTTTTAAGTTAAATCCACAACTTAGACTATCCTTGTTATCTAAGTTTTTCTTATAATTGAATTCAAAGGGCAGGTGGGGGTGGGGTCTTTGGGTTACGTACCGACTCCTTTGGGCAGAAAGTCGGGGAAGCAAGAGCGTAGAAAATCCTCCGCCTCCCATGTAGCTTCTTCTGCTGAATGGTGACTCCACTGAACTTTATACATTCTGACTGACCTTGCCCGAGTTGATCTCTCCTTCTGATCTAATACCTTGACAGGGTACTCTTGGTAGGACATGTCTGGCTCTATCTCAATGTCTGGCTCAGGTAGCATTTCAGTGGGTAGGCGAACACATTTCCGCAGCTGAGATACATGAAATACATTGTGAATGGCTGACAAGTGAGGTGGCAATTCCAATTGGTAGGCTACTGGTCCACAAGCTTCCTTGATCTCGTAGGGTCCAATGTAGCGAGGAGCTAACTTGCCCTTAATCCCGAATCTCTGGACACCCTTGGTGGGTGATACCTTAAGATAAACATGATCTCCCACCTCAAACTGTAGAGGCTTCCGCCTCTTGTCATGATAGCTCTTTTGCCTGGCCTGAGCAGCTTCTAAGTTCTTCTTGATGATCCTGACCTTTGCCTCTGCTTCAAGTACCAAATCTGGCCTAAATATTTCCCTTTCTCCTGCTTGAGACCAATCCAGCGGGGTTCTGCATCTTCTCCCATATAAAGCCTCAAAAGGTGCCATCTTTAGACTGGACTGGTAGCTGTTATTATAGGAAAACTCAGACAAAGATAGACACTTATCCCAATCCTTTCTGTAGTGTAGTGCACATGCTCGCAACATGTCTTCCAAAATCTGGTTTACCCTTTCTGTCTGGCCATCTGTTTGGGGATGGTATGCTAAGCTTCGTATTACATGGGTCCCAAGTGATTCCTGCAATTGTTCCCAAAATCATGCCACAAATGGTGCTCCTCTGTCTGATACTATAGTTCTTGGTATCCCATGCAGACGAACTATCCGGTCAATGTAGATCTCTGCATACTTTTCTGTCCTGTGGGTGGTGTGTACTGGCAAGAAATGAGCTGACTTGGTCAATCTGTCCACAATGACCCAAATGGAATCATGGTGCTTGGAGGTATTGGGCAATCCCACAATAAAGTCCATGCAAATGTCCTCCCATTTCCAAGATGGTATGGGAAGGGGTTGCAAAGGGCCTGCTGCCTTCAAGTGACTAGCTTTTATCCTCTGGCAAGTGTCACACTCAGATATGTACTTGGCAATCTCCCTCTTCATTCTGGTCCACCAATATAAAGATCTGAGATCATGGTACATCTTGTTGCTACCAGGGTGCATGGAGAATTTTGAAAGATGAGCTTCGTCTAGTATCTTCCTTCTAAGCTCTGGGTCCTTGGGAACAACCAATCGATCTCCAAACCATAGAATACCCTTGTTGTCCTGCCGGAAGCACCTGTATTTTTCGGCCTTTTGCTTGGTCATTTCCTTGATAACCTGAACACCCTTATCTTCAATCTGTGCCCTGACTATCTGCTCTTGCAATGTGGGCTCTACCGAGATATAACTTAAGTCACCTGAAGAAACAACTTCCAGGTTCAGCTTGCACAATTCATCGCACAGGGTGGTAATTCTTGCATCCATGCTCATACAATTGCACTGGGCCTTTCTGCTCAAGGCATCTGCCACAACATTGGCTTTACCAGGATGGTAATGCACCTCTAAATCATAATCCTTGATTAACTCCAACCATCTTCTCTGCCTCATGTTCAGATCTGCCTGAGTGAAGATGTATTTGAGACTCTTGTGGTCGGTGTAGATGTTACAGTGAGCTCCCATCAAGTAGTGTCTCCATATCTTAAGAGCATGAACCACAGCTGCCAATTCTAGATCATGTGTGGGGTAGTTCTGCTCATGGGGTCTGAGTGCTTGGGAAGCATAAGCAATGACTCTGTTATCTTGCATCAATACACAACCCAATCCTGTACCAGAAGCATCACAATAAACTTCAAATGGCTTGGTGTTGTCAGGTTGAGCCAACACTGGGGCTGTTGTCAAATGCTGCCTCAAAGTGTGAAAGGCATCCTCACACTTTTGGCTCCAATCATACTTGACTCCCTTCTTCAACAGTTCAGTCATTGGTTTGGCAATTCTGGAGAAATCCGGAATAAATCGTCGATAATACCCTGCCAATCCCAGAAAACTCCGAATCTGCCTCACTGTAGTCGGGGGTTTCCAATTCATCACCTCTTGTACCTTCTCAGGATCAACTGATATCCCATCCTGAGAAATTGTGTGACCCAAGAATTTAATCTCCTTCAGCCAGAATTCACATTTAGACAACTTGGCATACAACCGATGGTCACGCAGTCTCTGAAGTACAGTATGCAGATGTTTGGTGTGCTCGGCTTCATTCTTGGAATAAACCAGAATATCATCAATGAAAACGACCACGAATTTATCCAACTCTGGCATGAATACTGAGTTCATCAAGTACATGAAATAAGCCGGGGCATTGGTCAGCCCAAAAGACATCACCAAAAACTCATAAAGCCCATATCTGGTTGAGAAGGCCGTCTTGGGAATATCGCTGGCACGGATCTTGATCTGATGGTAACCTGAGCGAAGGTCTATCTTGGAGAATACCTTGGCTCCTACCAACTGATCGAACAGAACATCAATGCGGGGAAGTGGGTATTTGTTCTTGATAGTCACCGCATTGAGAGGGCGGTAGTCAACACACATCCTCAAACTCTCATCCTTTTTCTTCACGAACAAGGCGGGACATCCCCAAGGCGAAGTACTTGGGCGAATAAACCCCTTGTCCAACAACTCTTGCAGTTGCTTTTTCAGTTCTGCCAATTCCGCGGGAGGCATCCTATAGGGTCTCTTAGAGATAGGAGCAGTCCCGGGTTGCAATTCGATGGCGAACTCAATATCTCGGTCAGGCGGCATCCCTGGCAATTCATCCGGAAACACATCCGGGTAGTCACAGACCACTGGGATCTTTTCCACTGGGGACTCTATCATAACGAAGGCACAGGAACGGGTACATCCCTGGTCGGGCAAATATAATGTAGTTTCATCACAGGTTGGTGAGTGCACCTCAATGGCCCTGGCTGCAATATCAATAACTGCTTGATGCCTGGTTAACCAGTCAGTTTCCAATATAATATCCACGCTATCCAAACCCAAAATGAGGAGGGTGGTTTTAATTATTAGACTACCAAACTTTATGGGCACATGTCTGTTGATTTGATAGGTGGCAACCCTGCCTCCTGGTGTTGAAATTGTAATGCCCCCATCGGTGTGGTGAAAGGGCAGCTGGCACTTGGCACTAAATTTGGCACTGATAAAACTATGCGATGCACCAGAATCAAAAAGAATAATGGCAGGATAATTCAAAACTATAAATATACCAGTCATGACGGGCTCCCTCTGGAATATCAGCCATGGTGGTGAAGTTCAGCCTGCCTTGCCTCACTTGCACCTTCTGTCTCTTGCCTTGATTCGGATTAACATTCTGCCCCTGCCTCTGCTGGTTCCTGGGGCAATTCTTCGCATAATGTCCGGTGTTGCCACATGTGAAACACCTGTTGTCATTTGCCTGGCGGTACTGCTGCTGTTGCTGATTGTTCCTCTGAGCTGGAAACTGGGCACGGTTGGGTGCCTGCTGCTGCTGCTGTGGTCGGATCACCCATCTCCCTTGCTGCTGCTAGGGTCCCCTGTTCTGAGTGTCGGACACAATCCTGAAGCGCTGTGGCTGAGCTGAAGGTCCTGCCACAGGGGTCTTCCTCTTCTTTTCTGCCTGTCAAGCTGTAATGCAGTCCTCCTGGGAGATAGCCATGTTGACCAACTCATTGTAGCTGTTGGCCCTGACGGTGTTGAGACGGTCACGGAGCTTAGTGCTGAGCCCCCTCCTGAACCTGTCTCTCTTCTTCTCATCTGTATCTGCGTGATATCCAGCATACTGGCACAAGTCATTAAAAGCCTGGGCATATTGCAACACTGTCTTGTTGCCCTGAGTGAGTGCCAGAAACTCGTTGAGCTTTCGATCCATAATCCCGGCTGGTATGTGGTGTCCCCGGAAAGCTGCCTTGAACTCTCTCCATTCCTCCTCTCGATCCTCTGTCTGCATGGCAAGAAAATGGTCCCACCAAGTCCTTGCGGGTCCACAAAGCTGCTGGGTGGCGAACCTGACTTTAGTGACCTCTGAACAAGCTCCATGGAGTAGCGGGAATTTAGATTCCATTACTCGCAACCACACATCTGCATCAAGTGGGTCCTCTGCCCTTGTGAACAATGGTGGCTGGGTACTGAGGAACTCCTGGTAGGTAGCT
Source organism: Zea mays (assembly GCF_902167145.1). Taxonomy (NCBI): domain Eukaryota; kingdom Viridiplantae; phylum Streptophyta; class Magnoliopsida; order Poales; family Poaceae; genus Zea; species Zea mays. The sequence goes on from NC_050103.1 coordinate 42,086,827, forward strand.
GTCGCGGGGTGACGCTGATGGTCTCCACCACCATAGTGCTGAGGTGGTGGCTGACGCTGAGCTAGCTGCCTCAAGATCTCATTCTGCTGAGCCATTAGCTCCTGCAGAGTGGGAGGCGGTGGCGGCGGTGGAGGAACGCGCTCATTCTGGCCACGACGCTGCCTCCCGGCCATCTGAAAAACCACATATATACTTAACACCATATTTCCAAGTTCAAGGTTTACTTGCGGCGAAAAGAGTCAAAAGCAAAATGATAGATTCCAATTTAAACAAAAAGGATTTAAAAAAGGCATAAATTTTTCCTTCCAAATTTAAAACTGACAACATCCATCAGCCATGCTTCCAAAAGAGTTTAGCACGATTACATCATTGGTCCCAAAAAGACTCAACTCTATCTAGCCTAGTACCCCAAGGGTGCAAAAGCTAAGCTAGCTGCGAGGAGTCCTGCCTTCACCGACGTCTAACTCTATCCCGGACACCTAGTGAGCGAACGAGGCAACACTCGACTCGGGGGAAGGTGGTCTCCCTGAGCCAGCAGTGTCCAAACTAGAGGCAGGCTCATCTCCTCCCTCGATGTCGACGTCCTCGTTGGCCTCAATATCCTGGATCTCCTGGTGATGCATATCCAAGTGCTCGTTAGCCTTAGCAAGCTACTGCTGAGTGTTAATGAGCTGATCCTCGAGAACCTCGATGGTGTTCTCCCTGGTGCCCACTAATTCCTCCAACTCTTGGATATCAGTGGATAGCTGCTCCACCTGCAAGTCCTTTTCCACCATTTCAGTGGACAAATCAACCACGAGCTCCTCCCTGTTGTCCAAAGTGATCTTGGTCGCCTCCAATAGTGCCATCAGATGGGATATCGCCTCACCGCGCATCACTTGTAGACGGTACAGAGCATTCATGCACCGTACGGTCAAGTGCACAGTCTGTCCTGGGTAGATGGCCCAGATATCCTTGGCATGCTCCACCTGATCCTTCCACATTGGGTCGTCCTCCCTCTCGGCGGGGAACAAGCCAATGGGGTGGGTAGCTAGCTCCAAGGGATGGAATCCGCAGAAAGTGGTCAACCCGTGCAGAGCAATCGCCTCGATCGTGTCCTCAGCTCGGTATCCAAGACTCGGAGTCCAATGAGCGCCAGCCTGGCTGCAGGGGATGAGGCTCCAAGGTCATCCTCACCCTACAGCGGGACACTCGATGCTTCTCGAACTGCTGCACCGCGTACTGAGGGGGTGTCGTGTATCCGGCCCCCTGAAGTACTTCCCACAAAATGCGAGGAAAGCCCTCTCGTGCAAGCCCGTCAGTGTGGGACAGTGCATTTCCGTCGTCTGAGGATCCATGGGAAGTCATCTGTGTACGGTTAAGCGTAAGTAAAAGGAAAAGAATTATAAAAAGAACAAGAAAAATAAGACTCGGCCTTTCCCTAGTTAAATAAAATGGTACTGGGGACTTAGTTGGTTATCATCTTGTTTTTAAGTCTTTACTCAAATATCCATTTGTTTAACTTAAGAATGCATGTATGCTCGTCCTGAACGACCTCACCAATGTAAAGGGGATAGGGAAGAACTCCCATCCTTTAAGGTGGCCTGTAGGGCCTAATCACTTAGCCACCTAGCTACCCTTCTATCATCCTAAGGCTTCACGTCCTAGGTCTATCCTGCTCGTCCTACGATCTATCCAACATTGTTTCTATCAAGTTTTACTTTGGAAAAAGATGGTATTTATATTTTATTGATTTCCTCTGTGGTGGTACAAGCTCCGATACCAGCTGTGGCGGAACTGCCCAAATTATTCCAACTTAAGTGCCTGAGCCCTGCCTTAGAGGCTAGACCACACTTAAATGGGAATAATCCGTCAATCCCTCGGATCTAGTCTGACACGGCCACTGACAGGATCATGTACCACAATCTCACTCGAAGGTGAGTCACAGAGCAAATACAATAAAGCATAAAACCATACATGAAGGAGTATTAAATTATTACATCACCATCGGAGTTTTGCAAAAGTAGTCATCATTGTTCGAAGTGCAGCGGAATAAAACTAACGGTAAACAAACAGAGAGATGGGGAAGCCTGTCCCATCACTCCTCATGCTCCTCCTCAGCCGAGGCAGGGTCCCACTCGACAGTCCAACCCGGTGGCAAGATGGACGGCCAAGTCACTCCAGCAACCATGTCCTCCAGAGAACCTGTAAAATTATGCCACAAGCAAGGCTGAGTATACTAATACTCAGCTAGACTTACCCGGTGTGAGGAGTCTACTCCTCTACCTCTAGACATGCAGCTGTTTGGCTGTGGGGTTTGGTTGTCAAAAGCACTAGCTGAGTTTCTAAATCAAGTTTTTAACTTTGTCAAATTAAGTGTGACTTTCTTAAGGCTAAAGATGTACTATCTATTCATACATAGTAGCAAACATTTTTAGCAATCAACATCTTGTATCATCTCAGCATAATTTCACTTGTTACTCAATGTAGCAGCATGGATCAAGCAGTCTCATTAGCTGCGAGAAGCAGACGATTCGAATCGAGTTTTCATCCTTGCAAGGTAAACCTAAACACACGACATGTAGGGGCACTCTGTCCCCACACAAATCAACCGTCCCCATCGATTCCCTGGCAACAGATCAGGGCTCACCGCCTTGGCGTACAATGCCTCACTGACCCCGACTGTCGTCGTGCAGTGACCGCACTTGTACCCACCATAACCGGAATGGGAGACCACGTCTCAGGTCGCGTGAGGGGTAAAGTCTGCGGGCAGGTTCGCTCAGGTACTAGGCTTACCGATTTACCATATTTCTCGGTATGTGTTTAGTACGTTCAAACGCTTGATACACGGTACCACACCTTAATCCTTATTCCAATTTTTATCCTGTGGACAACCAATCCCCATGGATTGTTGTCCACCAACCAACATCATTATGATAAGAAAGTGGATAAAACCAATTTCCTGACCTCGCGCGAGTGTTAGAAAAATCGCTCGACTTCTACCGAGATCCCTAATTAGCAAAGCAGCTACTCGACCTAGCATACTAGTATCCATCTCAAAGGGAATCCTGAGTTCATGCAACTAGGGTTTCATTCATCTCCTACACTTAAGTGCACGGTACAAGCCTACAAACATTAAGTGCAGTAAAATAGCATATATAACGGTTATGCATAAAACCGGGGCTTGCCTTCCAAAGCAGTGGCAGGCAGATCCTCTGGTGCAGGCTCTGGTGCTGGATCTGGGGCTACCTCCTGAGCAGCTCCTTGCTCCGGCACGAGGACGTACTCTCCGTCAGCAAGGTTACAGTCTATCGAATGCAATGAACATGTATGTCATGATTACGCAGGATTTAATAACATTATGCTAAAGGAGAAAACTAAGTTAAGGAGTAACTTAGGGTTCCTTGGTCATGCGGGGCTTTTAGTGGGTTATGCTTATCACTTTTAGGTTTAAGTTTTTATTGAGGATAAACATAGGGAATTGGTATTGCCTTTACATACTTCAGTGGACAAGTTATAAAGAGTTTTTAGGATGACACTAATTTCCTATTATTCACTTTTCCCTTTCTTTATTTTCTACTTATGGTTTCTAGTGTAGGTTTGAACTACGACAGTGGTTTAATATTTTCAAAAAACTCTGTAAAAATTACAGTGGGTTGCCATTTGCTATTCTAGCCTGTTTTAAGAATTTGAGGCTTAAAATAGAAAGGTTATGCTTTAAACAAAAATAACAAGAGTTGTGTAAAATAGGCCACTTTACACTACATCTCTTGATTAGGTGAGTTCTGTCCTAAGGGTTATTTTTGTTGGCATCTAATAGTAATAATGGGCTTCTGTGCTAAAAATCACAGAAAGCTAAGGGATGGTCATTTAGTTATGATTTTCTAAAGTTAAATGCCAAAAAGGCACTTTCCACTACATTATTATTTGAAAAATGTCAAACAGCAGATTTTCATATTTTTCCTAAGTTCTTACTAACAAAACATTAGTTATCCCAAGGGTTGGGGTGTTTTCACCTTGGGGTTATTTTTGTAGGGTTTTTCTAAATTTTCCTTGTTTTATTAAAATAAAAGGTATCCTACTTATTTTATACTAAACCAGGGTATAATAGATTTTTCTAGTGAACTATTTTGAATAAGTACCTCAACAAAAATAGGGGTGCCCTCTGGTTCATTATTTAAATCACATTTTCTATTTTTCTTAATCTTAAGCATATTGTAAAATAAGGGGTAAAAACTAACTTAATTGGGTGGACAGAGAGGTTTAGCATTTTTAATTAAGTCAATAAGTGGACATAAACTTCTCCAAATTTTTCTAACCTTAGCCAAATAGTACAACTATTTTTCTTTCTATTATTGAGCTTTTAGCCAAAACTATAATTAAATCAGAACCTTAAAGTTTTCTATAATACATAGGAGGTTTTATATTTTTATTAAGTAGGTCACATTATTTAGAGTCTGACAAAATTGGTTTGACCCAATTTGGATGAACTAAACAGAAGTTATGGATTTTCAAAGTTTCTGTTCAAATTTAAAATCAGGTTTAATAAGGTTTTCTGAAAAAGCAGTTTGCACCGAGGTCCCTGGGTTAAAACTAAATCAACCCACTCAAATGTACCCCTGCGCCACTATTCCCCTGAGTCGCTGACAGTTCAAAAAGCCCCCTGACTTTCTCTTCCTCTCACCCGCGGTCCCTCCCAGGTGTAAACAGTATCCGCAGAGAAGAAAGGGGTGGCGCGGCTTACCGGCGACGACAGAAGTCCGGCGAGGGGTAGGTTTAGCTCGGGGAGGTTCTGGCGGTCACAACGACGTACGGCTCGCCGGCGGGGATGGCTGGAATCGCTCGATCCACGTGCGCAGGCGGGTGTCCTCGTCGGCGGCGGGTGTGCCGGCCAAACCACGGCGATCTGGTTCAATCCAATGGCACGGTGAGCTTCACGGGGTGACGTAGAGACCGTGCGCACGAGGAATCGGAAAATGGTTTAGTGGATTACCCGGTCCACGCACTCCGGCGGGGTTGTGCACTCCGGCGACCGTGGACTGGCCTCTCCGGCGAAGCAGGCTTCGATTCCTCGCTCGGGGAGCTTCACTGAGGTGTGCTCACTCGTCTCGGAGGGTCGGACGGGGTTGGGAAAGGCTGGGCTGGCCGGTCTACGATGGCAGTGGCTCGGGTGGCTGCGGACACGCCGCGTATGGGCAAACGACGGTGAGCTGAGCTCCGGTGAGGTTTGAGTGTGCGCGGAAGAGTGTGGTCGACGCCCGAGCGGGCTTTATAGGCGCGGGCGCGGGCCATGGCGTCGGCTGGCCGTTGGCGCGATGCGGGGCGCGCGCGGGCGTGCTCTGGCGCACACAGAGCGCGTCGAACACATGGAGCTTTCCTTCTGCCCGTGTTCAACAGCTCGCCCAAGTCGCAAACGTGCGAATCTTGGCAAAAATCCGGCGCGAGTCTTTTCTTGGCACCTAGGGCTGTATCTCATCCGTGAGCTGCCATGGCAGATATGGCCTAGGTAGGGAGATCTTCGGTCGCCAAATCGGGTGTGTCACTCTGCCCACCTCGCGACAAAAACCATGCCAAGGCATGTCAAACGTCAAGGTCTCGGGCTCAGCTTTTTCCAGTGGGTGCCCTAGGTGGTATGCCACATTTTTGGTATAGAACATAGGTGGATTTGGAGGTGAACACGACTGATCTTTAGTGTAGGTGTAGTTTTTAACTTAGAGAAAATTAGAGAGCTCTAGCTCTCTCTCTACTTAGGGATTGCATTTGGGGTTTCTCTAGGGGCCTTTTTGCAATATTTCCATCCCCTAACTGCTGGTTATAAGGTTACTTAAGGTTTGGTTAAAGGTTACTCATGTTTTGCACAATTGCTCACCCTCTCCCCCCTCTTATCCATGACTTTGGGAGATAGGGTTCAAGAGAGGTCTAGGGTTTTCTCCCCCCTTGTCCAAAGTGATAGTTGCACTCAATTAGGGTAATGCTTCTGGTCATTCACATCTCTTGGTTAAAACCTAGTTTCCAAAGCCCTTACACTTTTGCTCCTTAAGTTTCTTCCACATGTGATCATAGTCCTTAGCACCAAGTGTGCTCTAGCCATGGTAACACCTGAGGTGTTACAGAAGTCCTCCACCTTCTCGCCACGCGCCGCCTGAGACACAGCACACAGATTCAGCAAACCCACATATAACCCACATTCAACAAACACCAAACAAAAGTCAAACATTACCTGACCCCTCGCCGTCTCGGTCCGCTCCCTGACCACCTCTCGACCGTGAGGGCCCAACATCTGGTCGTAGAGGGCTCCCGCGGATTCCTTCACCACAGGGTCCTCAACCTTGTAAATATCGCGCTCGAAATCCTCATCCGTTTGGTCGAAGACCTCATAGTGCCGACACCCTTCGTGGGAGAGCGCGTTCATCGCCCCTTCGCAGGTGACCAGGGAGGCATAGGACATGAACCCCTCCACGATAGCGGGGAGCGCCAGCAACTCCTCCTGTAGCCACTCGAGGGAGCGAAGTCCGGGCTCTCGGTCTGGCACTTCGAAGTCAGCGGTCCGCGCGCCCAGCTCATGGTATGAGTCCATAAGCTGTTTGCGTGTTCGCTCAACCTCCGAGCGCGTCGAAGCCTCGGTCCTCTCCACACGGGTCTGCAGAGCGTTGAGCCGCTCCTCCAATTCCTCGGTGCGCTGCCTGGCAAGACTGCCCTCCGCCCGCGCCAAATTGGCCTCCGCCTGCGCAGACTGCGCCTTGGCGAGGGCCTCATTAGCCTCTTTCCTCTCCTCCGCCAGTTGGCGCCGGAGGTCAGCCCTCTCACCCTCCAGCGCGGCCACCTTATCCGCTAGCTTGCGGCACTTGCTGTCGGCGGCCGACTTTTCCCGGACGGCGTCAGCATGTTGCGCCCAAAGTCTCTCGACTTCGGCAGACACAACTGCCGTAAGGGCCCCCGACGCCGCGCGGTCTGCGAAGTCAGCCGCCTACAAGACACACATAAGACCACAGCCCCAACGAAGCCGGTAAAAACCGAAGTCTAGCTCAACGTACCTGACTTAATGCCTCCTTCAGCCGGCGGGACACAGCGCCCGCCTCGTCCCTGACGGCAGTGAGTGCCGGAATCTCGCCACCGGCACTAAGAGCACTACCCTTCGCCCTGGGCACCACGGCAGCCGCCGCGGTCGACACGGCGGGCGGAACAACAACAAGTTGGCCTTCGCCCGACCCTGCGACGTATCAACAGATTTAGAAAAAAAAACTCGAGCCAACGACTTACCAACCAAATAATCTTCCACACTAATATCGGTGGCGAAGTCGGCAACGCGCTTGCCTGGCGGCGGCAACTCTCGAGCCTTCACGGCTCCCGCCGGGACAGACTTAGTACCGCCGGCGGCAGCCGCCTTCGCAGCCTCTGGCACCCTGCTGGACCCAGGGGCGGCCGACTTCGCCGCCAGCGGCGGCTGGCTCCCGCCGGGGGCAGCAGCCTTCGCAGTCCCCCGTGGCCTCTTCGGCCTGGCCTCATGGAGCCTGATGACCGCCTGGCGCTTCTGCGCAGCTCCCTGACGATCCTTGTCCATCACTGCCGACACAACAGCAGCAATATTTCGCCCGTAAGGAAACACTCTCCAATCACGAACCATGCGAGATGTAAAAAAGTCTTCACCGGCCGCGCGGGGGATAGGAACATTCTTAGGCCACCAACCCCCGGTAACCCTCAGCATCCGCGCCAAAGACTCCCGGAGCTCGGGCGAAGACATCCTTCCCCCTGGGGCCGCGCATGTCCTCATCAATTCCCTAGCAAAAGCATCGGAAACCCCCAGTCCTCCCGTAGCAATACCTAGCTTCCTCTTCTTAGAAGATGGGGCGGCCGCCGGCACGGGGTCGTCTCCAGTCTCTACCGCCGGCTTCTTCCCGCGACGATCCACATCGTCTTGCCCGGGATAACCGCCATACGGCAGACGGTTTAACTCGAAGACCCTGTTCAAGCGGTCATTAGACCCGCGTATATCCCAGCTACGCTGGCCCTCCGTCTTCGGCACGTACCGACCAACGATCCGTACCGCCCCATCCTCCGCCTCACGCACAAAGGCGGCCGGATCGCGGTTATGCAGATCCAGTATGAAGGCGGGACTTCGCACCAGCTTCCCACCATGGGAAGGCATCTGGCGAGGGCACACTTCGCCCAACGCCCAGCCATGCGCCAAAGGCCACACCCCGTACGCCACAAACTCCTCAACCAAATCGCGCCCGCTGCTCAGGCCGGCCGTGCACCGAAGGGCCCCTTCGCTTGCATCCTCCTCCGCCACTTCAAACTGCGGGTATGCTGAGTAATAATGCGAGCACATCTCGGACACGGGGAGCCCCGGATGGTCTTCGATTGTGCCCTCCGCAACGTAGAACCAAAACTCATGCCAGTTGCCCCATTTATTGCAGGCGCAAGGAACCAACTCAACCACTTCCATCGAGGTCTTGCCGGTCTTCGGCGTAAATGTACAGGACCCAAACTGGGCAACCTTATTTCTGATCATCCTTTTCTGCCAGTGCAGGCAATAGTACTTCGCGAAGACCTCGATCGATGGCTGTCTACCGTACGAAGTCGTTGCCCAGACATACTTCGACAGAGCCACCACAGCATTCGGAGTCAGCTGATGGATCTGGACGTTGAATCTGCGCAGGACTTCTCCCACAAATCGGTGCGCAGGTAGGCGAAGACCAGTGGCAAAGAATGCCTCGAACACAACCAACTCGCCTTCTAGCTCGGGGACCTCCTCCATCCTCGGGACACGAGCGACTCCGCCGCCAAAGTAACCAAGCTGCTGCATATCTTGCACGCGGACCGAGGACATCCGCGACACATCGAAATCCACCGTATCGCCGGCGCGCAACTCCTCTGCCGCCACAGTGCTCAGCGTCTCCTCAGACGACGCGTCGGCCGGCGGCGTAGCGGCAGCAGAAGAAGAAGAGGTCGGCATCGCTACGTACCGTCGGAGGCGGCGGGCGGTCTACTTCACACGGGCCAGATCTCCGACGAACAAGAGCAAGGAGGGCAGACGAGTAGCAAGAGATTTGAAAAGGTGGTTAGGGTTTTCGCGGAGCGCGGAAAGATAAAGTTCAAAACGTGCCGCCCCCGTCCCCTTTTATACCCAGGGCACGGCGCTTCGGGAAACCCGAAGTCCAACAATACGGTGTCAATCAACGGTCATGTCAAAAACCCCCACGGAACCACTTCGAGCGAGGGCAGCGTCTCCACCATCTAGCGACGTCTTCGGCACCAGATGACTTAGTCGAACTGGTCCCTCGGAGGGCAAATGTTGGGGCGAAGGCGAAGATGCCACCCTTCGCTCGATGCCTTCGTCGTAATCGCTGGACCAATGGAGACAAGACAACGGGCAGGCTCACCCTTCGTCCCATACGTCACCGAACGAAGACCTATGACGAGGTCGTCATATCTTGTGACCTCTTCCAGCATGGAGGCCCACGTGTAATCCGGCCCATTGTAACAGGCCCTGCGTGGCCGCTGCGCATTACAGTCCTAATTTGTAAAGGCGTCCCTGTAATTACGGTCTGTAACCCCGCTTTATGGGAATATTCCGGGGATAACCTAGGTGTCTGAGGGCACATGCGTGCTTAACACAGGACGCTGGGCACTCAAATACCTATAAATACCCCCGCACAGTGCCCTTGAGAGGCTAGATCAATAGAGCTTTTGCCATCTCGTGCGAGAACCCTGTTTACGTCAATACTCACCCCTGTTGGATCCCCTTGCACCAGGCAGCAAGTTCCAACACTAACAACTCTTGTCCTTTTTGCTCCTCCGGCCCCTTCGTCAAGTCTCTCGTAATCTGGGTACTCAAAATTCAGAGCATCCATCACACGATTTAACCTTCGTTTTTGACGGGTGCCGAAGACAGCTGTCATCAGCTGATCTTCTTTCTTTGTGTAATTCCCGAGAATTTCATTGCACATTGTTTCTATCAGCTCCAACCATTCAGTGCACGGTTTACTAAATCTCTTTTGGAACTTGAACCGGTCGGGAAGTCGAACAAGTTCATACTTTTTCCCTTCTTCCATTTTCTTCGACATTCCCCAACCGCAAGAGGTTAGAAATGTCCTATTGCTAAGTATTCTTGCACCAAGTCTCTAGTGCTGATGTGCTCAGCCACGACCCTAAACTCCACTTCGGCCAGTTGGCAAGGAGACCCTAGCTGCATGTTGCACAAAGGTTAGGTCATACTGAAGTTCAGCCTCAAGGGACTCATTACCATGCTCATGAGCTTCTCCCTTTTATTCTCATCGGCCTTCATGTAAAACCACTCATTTGTCCACCCGGTCGGCCATTTAGTGCGGTAGCCAATCACGGGGGCGTTGGTATCTTTTCGGTATGCAAAGTTATAGCACCCGAAGTTCTTGTGTAGATCATTGGCTCTTGCCTTCGTCTAATAATGAAGTTCGTGCACTCGACAGAACCCTTTAGCATTGTCACTCTTTCCTTGGCTTCGAAGAGCCCAAATGTACACGCTGGGCCTAACAATGGCATTGGGGGTTAGCTAGTGTAGGTAGATTTCGAACTTCTTCAAAACCTCACTGATCATCTCATAAAGGGGAACCGAAGTCCAGCCCTGAAGAAGCTTTTGAAGACTACGACTTCATCCTCTTTCGGCTCAGGAATCGTCTCCTCTCCAGCAAAACGAACCAGTTCATCACCATTTTCCCCAAAGTATCCTAGTTTCTTCATTAAAACTAGATCCTCTACCTTTACTGCGGATTTTTTGAACTCGACATGGCTGGGTTTGCTCGGGCTTAGGATAATGTCGTCATCCTCACTTTCTTTTTCACTTTCAGCTTCATCAGTGGTCTGTTCAGCTTCGGCATCAACAACACCTTCGGTAATAGTTTCTTCCTGCACAACTAACCCAGAATGCCTCATCACTTCTTAGATGGGAGCTGTCTCAGTGGTTCCGGCCTCATCTCCCTCATGTGTCACCCTAGCAGTCGACCTTACTCTGGCCATTGCTTTTAGAATTACTATTCTAGACCATTATGAATAGCACATATACTAAATGAAACACCTTGTTTAAACTTAAACTAATAAGTAGAACATTATTATACAGTATAGAGTTCTACGAAACTACTTTCCTAACAACCAAAGAGTTATAATGCTTATGCGCACTATCCGCCTGTAGTTCTCAGGTTCTCACAGAAATATACCTACAAGGTTATTCGCTCTTAAATATTTGGGGAAACAGGCACCGCCTAACTATACCTTTAATCAGCTATTAAACAAAGAATATAATGACGACAAGGGAAGATCATTGACTTAATCATATAATTTAATCTACCTTTAGCGTTACTAACTCAATCATACTTCACATAGGTTTACCCACATTTTCATAGCATAATAAACATCTAAACCTAACCTTCACACAACGACTTCTTAATAATTATAAAATCAATCACTAAAATAGTACTACCTACTAAAGGAAGGCATCAAATTTAGCATACAATTAAAAACAATAGAAGCACACTGATAGAATCAATTGACTAATCTATTTACAATAAAACTACACCCATCTTACGTATTCCCCAACACAATCACATGACCTATAAAATGTTAATACACTCTTAGTCTACTCTACAACTCAAACCTAAACTTTGTCATATCATTATAAATAATGGGACAACTAAACAAACACTTTATGGTGAGGCACTTCAACGATCATCTAATATAAGCACAACAAATACTTAATACCACCACAATATCTACAAAGAAAAGAGAGGAAAGAATCCTTCCATGTATAACTCAATGGACTAGCACACAAGCACTGCTACGGATTATGAGGTTATCATAGAGCACATCTGCTAAGGACAAAGAATCATTACCACTAATTTATCTATCTAATTTACTCGCCAATTCAATAGTAGGAAATAACAATTCATCTTACCAACATCAATCAATTCCGAATAGACAAGAATGACGTCAATCCCATGGCTCAGGCGTTTCACCGAATACCTAGCGAGCATCGCATGACCTCACTTCTTTCATCACTTCCTTGCCCAAACATGGGGATTTCAATTCTCAACCAAAAATGCACACATATACACAATTAATAATTAAGCACAGGCGTCGGATGAGAAACGAACAGCGCAAAACACAAAATAGACACGACCTGAGCAAGCATCGGCGTGGAGCTGGGGACCGAGCAGAGGAGGTCCGAGGAGGAATGGCACCCAAATGCTTGACCACACCATTGGGAGGGGCTAGGAGCTCGATACCAGAGTGTTAGGGAGGTCGAGCATGGACGAAGGCGACGGCGCTCAGTGCCTGGATGTTCACAGCGATGCGACCTGGCAAGGTCCTAGCGACTAGAGCATGGAGGCAGTGGTCCGGGCTGGGGCGTGGCAAGAAGCATGGACCGCCGGCGAGCGTCAAGGAAGGAATGATAGCCACTAAGGCTGACCTAGGGCATCGGTGTGGAGTCCATGTTGGATCTGAAGAAGAGGCAGGCAAGGGCGGAGTGGCTTGGACAAAGGTTGAAGATGATGTGCCCACCAACCGGAGCATAAGAAAGAGAAGCTCGGAGGGGAAGGAGACAAGCACCAGGGAAGCAAGCACTGCAGGTACCGGAACCAAGGCTGAGCACAACCAGGATGCACACGCGCGACGATCAGAGAGCTATGTAATGGAGAGGAGAAGCAGTAGCTTGGTGCATCCTTGAGATGTGAGCAGGGGTGCGATGCACAATGTTGAGGCGAGCGTGCCCACGGTGGCTGGGTAGAGGCCGGAAGGAAGATGGGAGATGTTACACCCGAGGTGTTACTCAGGGTTTCCCCTCAGTACCTACATCTGTGGCATGTTATCACATGTGGTTTAGCTTGAGCTTAAGGTAGCAAACATGAGGAGCCAAGCCTTAACAAGCCTTTATCACCCTAGAAATCATACCTTAACCACATCAAGCTTAGGGAAGAGGGTGAAGTGTTACAACCCTAGAATTCCCCTTTTTGGTACATTAGTGCACCAAAGAGAAACTCAGTGAAAAGACCAAGTAAATCACATTATCATGTTTTGGGCCAATTAACAAAGTTGTAATACACTTAATAACCTACAAAAATTAGTCAGAAAGTTTGCTCAAAAAGAGTATGCAAAGTCCCCAAACAAGCCACTCAAGTGGGGGCTTCAAATAAAAATCAGGATTTTAGAATTCTGAAATTCAGCCCTCTCACAAAGATCAAACGCGTTCACCATGTTCTAAAACTCGAAATCACTTGACCCAATTGATAAAAAGGCACCAAAGGGTCCCTAGAACACCCTGGTGAAGTTTGAAAACAAACCCAATCCGATTGACAAGACTTGGCGTGGTTTTTGTCTCAAGACGAAGTAGCCAGACAGACCCACGTTGGTGACACGACCACTCCTCACACAGACCTGGAAACCACTCGACCTCCACACGAAAACGTTAGAGTAGAGTCGGGGGAAGAAATCTCACATAAGGATCCTGTCAAAATTTGCTGAGATTTGGAGCCAATGGACGCTTGAAAACGACCACACTGAGTATCGCCACGTGTTCGGTCGCGTGCTCTAGTGCTCCGACGCGCACTGGCTGCTCTTTGCACATGCCTCGCACGCGGTCGGCTCCACCCCACGCCTGCGCCCAGCCATGCCCGGGAGTTCCTATAAATACCTAGCCCGGTGCGCGGCAGTTCACCCCTCACCCCTCCTCACTTCCCCGAGCAAAACCCCAACTCCGGCGAGCTCCGCACCGCCAACCATTGCTGCCCGAAACTCACCGTCGTGGCCAGGCCACCCCGACCATCCCCATCGCCTAACCGAGTGCACTAGAGGCTTCCTCGCACCTTTCCACAGCTTGTAGCCTCGCTCAAGTTAACTCTACCACGTCGGAGAAGCCCCGCCACCGCCACCACGTCGGAGTTTCAGGAACGGTCACTCCGGGCCTCCACCGCCCAATCCGAGCCCGGGGACAACTTCGTGAAGGCCCTGCCAAGCTCCCTGGGCTTTTCTGTGAAGATCTATTGCACCAAGCCCTCGGATTGATGCTCACCGACGACCTCCACCCGCTTGCGCTCGTGGACCCGCCTAATCAGCTCGCCGCCGGCCAATCACCGACGCCCCCAAGTTTGCCGAACCGACCCGAAGCTCCGCGACCTAGTCCCCGATGCGCTACCACACTAGGTGAGCCGCGATTTCTCACTGTTGTTTCACATACTGTTCCGGCGAGGGAGGGAGGAGCGCGGGTTGAAGACCATGAAAACCTGAGGGCTTTTCTGCTTTGTCAGTGACAATTAGAAACAGTAAACCAGGGACTCGGTTGTAAGGTGCTAGAGAAAATAAGCCTAGGGACCCGAGCGCTGTTGGAACTTGCTCTCCTGGGCAAGTTGATCCAACAGGGAAGTGGGGAGAATGCTAACAAAGTTTACTTGCGAGATAGCGATTGCTCTGTTAATCTGGCCTCTCAAGGGCACTATACGGGGGTATTTATAGGTACCCGAGTGTCTATCGTCCCAAGACAAGGACGTTTATGCCCTAGGGTACCCGAATTATCCCTAGAATATTCCCATAAAGGGAGGTTACAGACTGTCATTACAGAAAAGTTATTACAGATGAGGCCCGTAATATGCTTGCCCACACGGGGCCTGTTACAGTGGGCCGAATTCCACGTGGGCCTCCGGGCGAGATGGGGATGCGGGACTAGCAGACTTTGTTGGAGTCTGGCCTTCGCCTTGCAATGGAGAAGATGAAGGGCAGCCGCGCCGATCGTCTCGCATTCGTTGGTGTAGCGAGGCGACGAAGACTTTGCGCGAAGGGTACTGTCTTCGCCTTCACCCCAACATTTGCCCTCCGAGGGACCAGTTCGACTGAGTCATCTGGTGCCGAAGACGTCGCTAGATGGTGGAGACGCTGCCCTCGCTTGAAGTGGTCCCGCGGTGGTTTTTGAGGTGACCGTTGATGGGACGTGGCACTGTTGGACTGCGGGTTTCCCGAAGCGCCGTGCCGTGTGTATAAAAAGGGCGGCGCGGCGCGGGCTGACTTCTTACCTTTGCGTGCGCCAGGAAACCATAAGCTTTTGAAACCGCTCACCCGCTCGCCTGCCCTCCTTGTTCCTCTGCATCAGAGATCTGACCCGCGTCAAGCAAACCGCGCGCCGTCGCCGACGGTATGTAGCGATGTCGTCTTCTTCCTCATCTGCTGCGAATGCGCCACCGGCCGATTCATCGTCCGAAGATACCTTGAGCGATTTGGCGGCGATGGAGTTACAGCCAGGCCACACGGTGGAGTTCGGCGTTTTGAGGATTTCCTCGGTTTGTGTGCAGGAGATGCAGCAGTTAGGGTATTTTGGGAACGGTGTTGGGCGCGTCCCGGGGGCGGAAGAGATTCCCGAGCCTGAGGGCGAGTTAGTCGTTTTTGAGGCATTCTTCATCGCCGGCCTTCGCCTACCCACGCATCGTTTCATGGCGGAGGTCCTGCAGAGGTTTGAGGTCCAGGTCCACCAGTTGACACCTAACGTCGTGGTGGCCCTGACGAAGTATGTCTGGGCGGTGACTTCGTACGGCGGTCAGCCTTCCGTAGAGGTCTTTCCCAAGAATTATTGTCTGCATTGGAAAAAGAGAAAGATTGGAAACAAGATTGCACAATTTGGATCGTGCACCTTCACGCCGAGGACCGGAAAGACTTCGGTGGAAGCCGTGGAGTTAGTTCCCTGTGCTCGCAATAAGTGGGGCAACTGGTGGGATTATTGGTTTTATGTTTCGGGAAGCGAAGTCGAAGACCTCCCAGGGCTCCCCACGGCCGTGATGTGCTCCCATTGTTAAGTGGCATTCCCACAATTTGAGGTGGCAGAGGATGATGAGGACGAAGGGACCCTCCGGTGCGCTGCCCGCACGAGCTACAGGCGTGATTTGGTTGAGGAGTTTATTGGTTATGGAGTGTGGCCCCTAGCGCATGGCTAGGTGCTGGGCGAAGTATGCCCTCGCCAGAAGCCTACTTTGGGCCAGCAGCTGGTCCGAAGTCCGGCCTTCTCTTTGGATCTGCGCGGCCGAGACCCAGCCGCGTTCATTCGTGAAGTGGAGGACGGGGCTGTGAGGATTGTGGGGCGGTATGCACTGAGGACGGAGAGTCCGCGGAGTTGGGATATCCGAGGGTCCAATGTTCGCTTGAATCGGGTCTTCGAGTTAAACCGTTTGCCATACGGTGGTTACCCTGGAGATGACGCTGCTGCGGCTGTTGACCGCCGCGGGAAAAAACCAGTGGTCGTGGCTAAGGAAGGCCCGTCGCAGGAGGCTGCCCTAGCCACTAAGAAGAAAAAATAGGTACTGTAGTGGGGGGGGGTGGGGGTCTCTGACCGTTTTGCTGTGGAGTTGATGGAGACTTGTGCGGCCCTCGGGGGAAGGATGTCTTCGCCCGAGCTCTGGGAGTCTTCGGCGCGAATGCTGAAGGTTACCGGGGGTCGATGGCCAAGGAACGTTCCGATTCCCCGTGCGGCGGGCGAGGACATATTTACGTCTCGTATGGCCCGTGAGTTGAAGATTTTTCCTAATGGACATAATATTGCTGCTGTTGTATCAGCAGTGATGGACAAGGATCGTAAAGATGCGGCGCGGAAGCGCCAGGCAATCACTAGGGTCGGGGACCCTATGCCCGGGGTGAAGTGGGAGCGGGGAGGCGCGAAGTCCACCGCCCCTAGCAGCAGCAAACCACCGCCAGCAGCGAAGCCTGCCGTCCCCGGGCCAGCAAGTCTTCGGCGGGTTCGAGGGCTGCCGCTTCTGGCGCGGGCAACCCGCCCTCGGCTGAGCCCGTGAAGAAGCGAAGGCCACCGTCTCCGGTGTGCACCGACGAAGTGGTGGCGGGCGGTGCCGACTTTGATACAGACATCTACGTGGATGATTACCTCGTTGGTGAGTTTTTTTAGACTGGGTCTTGAACAAGGTTATGGTGCACGTCTCCGGTGGCGGCCACTTCACCTACGACGGTTGGAGTGAAGGACACTTCGCAGGACCCATGGTCCAACTTCTGTGCCAGTGGCCAGATTTCATCGGCCACTGCCTCCAAAGACGTGGCGGGTTCTGTGTCCTAGCAGCTGAGGCATGCGTCGCGGCAGCTGAAGCATGTAAGTCGTCTTGGACTTCGTTAGTTCGTTGTTTTTATGTTGTTGCAAGTCTGATGGATGTTTCGTGGCAGGTGGCCGCCTTCACCAACCATGTTGCGTCGGGCGCCCTGACTTCAGAGTTCGCTGCCGAGAGGCAACGACTAGAGGGCAGGATCGAGCGCCTCCGGGCGCAGCATACGGATGCTGTTCGGAACAAGTCCCCTACGGAAAACAAGAGCCGCAGGCTGGCGGAGAGGCTGGCGGCTGCAGAGGCCGAGAAGGAGGATCTCAGGCGTCGGTTGGCGGAGGAGAGGAGGGACGCAAACAAAGCTTGTGCTGAGGCGCAGTCTGCGCAAGCCGAGGCCAAGCTTGCACGGGCGGAGGCTAGTCTCGCCCGCCAACACGCCGAGGAGATGGAGACGAGGCTCGGCAGCCTGTGCGACCGCCTGGACAAGACGGAGGCCTCGACGCGCGCGGAGGTCGAGCGGACGCACACACAGCTTGTGGACGTGTACCGGGAGCTAAGTGCACGGACCACGCCTTTCGAAGCTCCTAGTCAGAAGGTGGGCCTCTGCTTCCTTGGATGGCTACAGGAGGAGCTGGAGGTGCTCCCGACCATTGTGACGGGCCTCATGTCCTTTGCCTCCCTCATCACCTACGAGGGGGCCGTGAATGCCTTGTCCTGCGTGGGGTGCGGGCACTTCGAGGCCTTCGACCAGTCTGACGAAGGCTTCGAGCGCGAAATCTTCTAGGTCGAGGACCCGGTGATGAAGCGGTTGGTTGGGGCGCTTTTTGATAGGATGTGGGGCCCTCACGGCCGAGAGACTGTCCAGGAGAGGTCCGACCGGGTGATGGATCAGGTAAAGGTGCATTTGTGTGATTAAATGTGTGGGTGTGTGTGGTTTGCTGAATGAATGTGATGTTGCTGTAGATGGCGCATGACGAAGAGGTTGAGGACCTTGGTGATCTGGACAGCACGCTGCCCAAGGCATCGGGGGTGGAGCTGGCGCCGCCATCCGATGCAGGCGAGGGCCCCTCGGTGACCCCCGCACCGACTGGAGCTAGCGAAGACCCCAAACTAGCAACTGCGCTGACGGGTGAGGACGCCCCGAAGGTGGTGGGCGAACCAGCTGCCGAAGCCCCAGCGGCGTCAGCTGGGCCTTCGCACGTGGCGGAATAGGGGCTAGGGATCTAAGTGTAAACTTTTATTTTTGTGATAATGAATCTCGGTTGCTGTGCAGGTTCCGACGTTTGGGCCTGCGCACGCAACCGCTGCTGGCGATACTGATTTTGTGGTGGCCTCAACCGTAGTGCCTGCCGATGATAATTTATTTGGCTCTGTATCTGAGTGTTTTGAATCTGATGTTGAATCTGGGAGTTCGTTTTCCTAGACGGAGGAGTCCTCGGATGAAGGCTTGGATTATTTTGCTGCGTTAGATGTGGCTGCAGCGGAGTCTTCGCCGCGTGTGGAGGGTGCCGGGGATCTTCCTAGTGCGAGTACTGGGTATAGGCGGCGAAGGGTGGTGTCGAAACACAATGTGGGTGAGTTTTCGCAAAGTGGTAGGCGCCGTCGTATGGGGATGGAGCGTGGCCATCTTCGAGTAAACCGGATTGGTAAACGAGAATTGTTGTCCTCACCGATTGGGTCGAGCATAGGTGAGGGGGATCTGTGAAATCTTTTTGAGGGTGAGGAATTGAGGATAATGCTGTTCAATTACAGGGAGATGGGTATTATCCCGAAGGTTGAGCCGATGTAATATATGATGCCCTCGCCGTGTGTATGTAACTGTAATTTGTATGGTAATGTGGCCTGTTGGCCGTATTCGCACGCCTGTGCTGATCCGGCTGCACCCGTGGGCGACTTTTGCGCGGAGTGTCTTTTAGTGAGAGACTTCGATTAACGCACTTGTGCTATTCCATCTGCACCCTTAGGCGACTTTTGTGCGGAGTGTCTTTTAAATAAAAGACTTTGATTAACGCACTTGTTGTGCTATTCCGGCTGCACCCTTAGGCGACTTTTGCGCGGAGTGTCTTTTAAATAAAAGACTTCGATTAACGCACTTGTTGTGCTATTCCGGCTGCACCCTTAGGCGACTTTAGCGCGGAGTGTCTTTTAAATAAAAGACTTCAATTAACGCACTTGTTGTGCTATTACGGCTGCACCCTTAGGCGACTTTTGCGCGGAGTATCGCACACGAGGGTAGTCTACGCTGCCTCTCGCGGTGACTTCGGAGTGGTTGAATGTCGTAGACCGTCGATGTGGTCTTTTCGACATGTTGCATCTGAGTTTTTGTTTTTGCGGGGACTTTTGCAGGTATATTTCATGGCTCCGCCTCGTTAAAAACCTCACCCCCCCGGAGGAAAAGAGTGCGGGTCGGAATAGTATTGTTTGGTGGATTACAAGGCCGCGTAGGCCCTGAGGGTTAAACAAAAATTTTGCGGAGATTATCAATGTTCCAGGAGTGCTCTAAGTCTTTGCCGGATGGCGTTGATAGCCTGTACACGCTGGGGGATGCCTTCATCTTGACGATGAATGGACCCTCCCATTTTGCCTCCAGCTTGCCCCGTGACTCTGTCCGGGTGGTCCGGACCAGTATGAGGTCTCCTTCGTTGAACTCTCTTGGGACGACCGCATTGTCGCGCCAGGCCTTGGTTTGAGCTTGGTATTTGTTGAGGGCCTGCAGGGCGAGGACGCGGTCTCCGTCGATGAGGTCTTTAGACGTTGGTTCGTCGACGTCGGGGACTGCTGATGTGCTTGTTCGGAGCAACCCATGCTTTATCTCCTACGGCGTCATGGCCTCTAATCAATATAATAGACGAAAAGGTGTGAATCCGGTTGCCCGGCATTCGGTCGTGTTTAGGGCCCATACTACATCAGGTAGTTGGTCAGCCCATTTACCCTTCTTGTCGTCGAGAAGTCTTTTCTTGATGGTAGTGAAAAATTTGTCGTTGGCGCGCTTGACGACGTCGTTGGATTGCGCGTGGTATACCGAGGCGAAGGCAGGCTTGGTGCCGATGGAGAGGCAGAAGTCCCTGAAGTCCTGGTTGTCAAACTGTTTACCGTTGTCGACTGTGAGCTCGGACGAGACTCCGAATCGGCAAACAATGTTTTGCCAGAAGAACTTCTGGGCAGTCTTCGATGTTATTGTGGATACTGCCCTGGCCTCGATCCACTTGGTGAAGTATTCGACGGCGACAAAGGTGAACCTAAGGTTCCCTTGAGCCGTAGGTAGTGGCCCGACAATATCCAGCACCCAGCGTTGAAGTGGCCATGTGTGGGCGATCAGCTTGGTGAACTGCGAAGGGTTGCCCGAGCGGGGAGAAAACTTCTGGCAAGCTTCGCACGACCTTGTGACTCGATTCACGGCGCAGATTAACGCAGGCCAGTAAAATCCTTGACGGATCACCTTGGCAGCGAGGGCCCTAGGCCCTGAGTGGGAGCCGCAAGTTCCGTTGTGGACTTCGCGAAGGATTTGAATGCCTTTGGTTTCGGTGACGCATTTTAGCATAGGTTGACTGATCCCCTTCTTGTATAGCTGGCCCCCGACTAGTACGAAGTCCCGACTTCGGTGCTTGAGGCGCTTGGCCTCATTGACGTCACTTGGGTGGTAATATCCTTGCAGAAACAGGGTTATTGGGGCCCGCCAATCTTCAGTCATAATTAGGTTGATGATGCGATGGCCTTCGGCATCGTTGGTTACTTGTAAGCCCTCTGGGTTGCAGACGGCTGGTGTGCCAATGACGTGGTAGAACACGTCGGAGGGCAAGGTTTCGCCTCTGGCCACTGCCTTAGCCAACGCGTCGGCCTCTTCGTTCCTGGCGTGGTCCACATGTTGTAAGGTGAAGCCCTTGAACTATCTCTCGAGACTGCGGACAGCCGTGAGATACTGCATGAGTGTGGGGTCTTTTGCTGAATATTCTTTTTCGACCTGGCCGGCAACTACTTTGGAATCTGTCTTGACTATGCAGGTGGTGACACCGAGCGCTCTCAGCTTGCGAAGGCCCAGGATGATGGCTTCGTATTCTTCTATGTTGTTAGTGCATCTATCAGACTCCAAAGCGAAGCTAAGGCATGCTGCGTATCCGTGATTGACGCCTGTGGGTGACGTGATAATTGCAGCTGCTCCTGCCCCCGCATGGCACCATGCGCCGTCATAGTGGATGGTCCACACCTTCTTTGGAGGTTCTTCTTGCTGCTGTGTCGGCCCAGTCCAGTCGACGATGAAGTCTGCTAGGACCTGCGACTTGATTGTTGTCCTGGGTTCGAAAGTGATGTGGTACCCTGAGAGTTCGGCTGTCCATTTGGCAATTCAGACGGATGCCTCTGGGTTTCTGAACAGTTCTCTCAGTCCCCTGTCCGAGGTGACCCGCACCTTGAAGGCCTCGAAGTAGTGACGCAGCTTGCACGATGCCATGACGACTGCGTAAGAGATTTTTTCCAATTCAGTCATGTTGCACTTGGAGGTCGTGAGGACTTCGGAGACGTAGTAGACTAGACACTGCCGGGTCGTGCCCTCTCTGTCTTGCTCTTGAACTAGCGCTGCGCTGACTGCATATGGCGAGGCTACAATGTAGAGCAGCAGAGGCAGCGTGGGGTCTGGACTGGTGAGAATTGCCAAGTCTGACAGGTGTTGCTTGAGTGAAGCGAAGGCCGCCGCCTGTTCTGGTCCCCATGCGAAGTCTTTTGCACCACACAGTCTCTTGAGGAAAGGTAGACTTCGCTCTGCGGACTTGGAAATGAATCTGTTAAGGGCGGCTAATCTGCTTGTCAGACGCTGGACATCCCTAGTTGACTGTGGACGTGTCATGTTGATGATTGCTTGAATCATGGTCGGGTTGGCCTCGATCCCGTGGTGTGACACCAGGTAGCCTAGTATCTTCCCCTGGCGAACTCCAAAGACGCACTTCTCGGGGTTGAGGCGAAGTCGTGCGTCCAGCATGTTTGCGAACATCTCTGCAAGGTCAGCCAGGTGGTCTTCTTTATTTTTGCTTGCGACAATGATGTCGTCCACGTACGTGAAAATATTGTGGCCCACTTGGCTCTCGAGCACCGTCTTGGAGAGGCGAGAGAAGGTTGACCCAGCGTTCTTGAGTCCCTCCGGCATCCTGATGAAGCAGTACATACTGAAGGGTGTGATCAAACTGGTGCTGGCCTTGTCTTCCTTCTTCATGTATATCTGGTGGTAGCCAGAGAAACAGTCGAGAAGTGACATGACTTCACATCCGGCTGCACTATCGACTATCTTGTCGATCCGTGGTAGCGGGAAATTGTCCTTGGGACAGGCCTTATTGAGGCTGGTGAAGTCAATGCACATGCACCACTTGCCACTTTTCTTTTGTACCATGACTACGTTGGCGAGCCACGTAGGGTAGGCGATTGGTTCAATGAAATTGGCCTCGAGCAAGAGGTGCACTTCGGCTTTGGCGGCTTCCGTTTTTTCATCGGACATTTTGCGCAGCTGCTACTTCTTTGGGCGCACCGAAGGGTCGATGCCTAGACTGTGCTCGATGACGGTGCGACTGACTCCGACTAGGTCGAGGGTGGACCAGGAGAAGACGTCCTTATTTCTGGAGAGATAGGAGATGAGTTTCTCCTCGTCTTGCAAAGTTAGGTCTTCGTTTATTATGACCGTTTGCTTGGGCGTCGCCGGGTCGAGGGGAACTGTTTTCGTATCGTCGTTGCTCTGCAGTTGTGCTTTTACTTTTTCGTTGGTGGTTGGGCGGGTCGCCTCGGAGACTTCGCGCTGTGTTGTAAGGCAGTGTACGTTTCGTTGACCTAGAACGAAGTCTCTCTCAATAATGCGCGCAGTCTGCTGGTTACCATAAACCGTTATCACACCTTGCGTGCCCGGAATTTTCATGCAGAGGTATAATCCGTGAATGGCCGCATCAAATTTATTGATGGAGCCCCGACCCATTATAGCGTTCTAGGGATAGACCATGTCGACGATGTCGAAGGTGACCTGTTCGCTTCGCGCATTGGGTGCTACGCCGAACGACAGGGGTAGCTCTATCTTGCCCACAGGGAAAGTGCCTTTGCCGCCGAAGCCATATAAGGGGTTATCCGAAGGCTTGAGTAAGCTGTGGCTGATGCCCATGCGGTCGAAGGCGTGCATAAAGATAATGTCCGCTTGGCTACCATTGTCGACTAGGACTTTGTGCAGGTCCTAGCCTGCTACGCTGCAACTGATCACCATAGCGTCGACATGGGGTGCGCTGCGCAGATCGACATCTTTGGCGTCGAAGGTTAGTGGCACATGTGACCACTTTGTTTGCATGACTAGGTCGGTGAGAGAGACGTGGTTGACACTTCGGTAATGATCCCTCTTTTGCCGCTTCGTCTTGAAGTCGACGCTGGACCCACCGGTGATCATGTGGATGACTCTGCGATATGGCTGATCGGCGAAGTCTTCTTGTTTTGGTGCTTGGGGGGTGATTTTGGTGGTGTGGGTTTGGTTGATGCGGAGGCGGGAGCGGGGGTGGTACAACTTGTACCTCCTGGTGGTACTGATATGCGTGGTTGGGCGGATGTTGGGTGTGGCCGTTGTTGTATGGTTGTGGGTGGTGGTGGTGATATGTGTGCGCGACAACTCTCTAGTTGTCGGCTGGTTGTGCCCAAGACATTCTGTCCCTGGTGGCCTTTGTTTCTGGGCAATCCCTTGTTGGATGCGCGCAGTCTTCGCCATGAAACAGGCAGTAATATCTACGCGGTTGCTGCGCCCGTCCCCGGCCCCGGCCTCGCATGCCATTGCCGCGGCCTTGGGGGGATATTCTTGACGGCGAACGGCCTCGCTGGCGGGGTGCTAGTTGGCTATGTTGTGCACCTACTGCTGACTGCGGCTGTCCCATCCGGAGTCTGACTGCAAAGGCCTTGTCCAGGTTCGGCTGGACTACGGAGGGTCCTTGGGCTTTCTCTAAGACTCGACCTTGCGCTGATGGAGCTCTTTGGATCTGGCGTACTTCTCTAACAGCTGATAGAGCTCTTGGAGATTTTTGGGTGGGTCCCTGATGCAGTGGCTGTATAGGACGCCAGCCCGAAGGCCACTGATGGCGTAGTGTATAGCAATGTGGTCGTCGACCGAAGGCAGTTGTGACTTGAGAGTCAGGAACTTGCGGTAGTACTCCCGTAGGGTTTCCTTCTCTTGCTGTTTGCAGAGTGATACCTCGGCCAATGCATCGGTGTCGGGTCGGTACCCTTGAAAGTTGAGCAGAAACTTGTCTTAGAGTCCTTTCTAGGAGTCGATGGACAATGGGGGCAACCTGGTGTACCAGGTCAAGGCCGGACCCTCAAGGGCGATGATGAAAGACTTGGCCATTGTGGCGTCGTCCCCTCCAGATGATGCGACGGCAACTTGATAGCTCATGATGTATTGTGCTGCATCGGTGCTGCCGTTGTACTTGGGGTAGGTCTCTGCCCTAAAGTTGGCGGGCCATGGTGACACTTGGAGTTGTGGAGCCAGGGGGCTTCGCTCATCAAGGTAGTTGATGCCTTAGAAAGCTGCGGTGTGCGGGATGAAGGGTCCGCGCTGGGGTATGAATAAGTCTCCGGCTGGCGCGCGCTGTTGGAGGGGCGGGCCGTGCTGCAGATCGTGCTGGCCTTCGCTCTGCATGAGCGCAATCTCTTGCTCGAGTTCCCGGGCTCTTTGCTCCTCGTCTCGTATCATTTGGCGCACCTTGGCTTGCGTGGTGACACATTGGAGCTTGGCCTCGAGGATGTCTTTCTGCTTTTGGAGGTTGCGGTTCTTGATGCGCAGGGCCCGTAGCTGTAGCTGTTCTTCGGCTGAGACGCCGATGACTTCACTGTCCTCTGTTGCGTCTTCGCCCTCTGGTGGAGCGAAGCCTGGGGGTGGTACTTGTGGTTGTCCTCCTGAGCTGCAGGTGCGTAGAGCGCCTTCGGGAGTGGGTTGTTCGTTGTGCTGTCTCTTGCTGAGAGCTTCGTCTTCGCAGGCTTCTTGGGGGGTGTTGTCTGCGAGGGCCTTGCCCTTTTTTCGGCTAGCAGTGTTGCCTTCACTGCTTCGTCGACAGATGGGGCTGCCTTCGAACTAGCTCTCTTGGGTGCCATCGCGGGTGGTTTGTTCGTAGCACGAACGGTGGGTGCCAAATGTTGGAACTTGCTCTCCTGGGCAAGTTGATCCAATAGGGAAGTGGGGAGAATGCTAACAAAGTTTACTTGCGAGATGGTGATTGCTCTGTTAATCTGGCCTCTCAAGGGCATTGTACGGGGGTATTTATAGGTACCCGAGTGTCTATCGTCCCAAGACAAGGACGTTTATGCCCTCGGGTACCCGGATTATCCCCAGAATATTCCCATAAAGGTAGGTTACAGACCGTCATTACAGAAAAGTTATTACAGATGATGCCCGTAATATGCTTGCCCATGCGGGGCCCGTTACAGTGGGCCGAATTCCACGTGGGCCTCCGGGCGAGATGGGGACGCGGGACTAGCAGACTTCGTCGGAGTCTGGCCTTCGCCTTGCAATGGAGAAGACGAAGGGTAGCCGTGCCGATCGTCTCGCATTCGTTGGTGTAGCGAGGTGACGAAGACTTCGCGCGAAGGGTAGTGTCTTCGCCTTCGCCCCAACAAGCGCAAAACGACGTTTCTTTCCCTGTTATTTGGAAATACCCTTTTTAATCTGCATCAGGCTTCACAAATTCATAACTTAATGAATACTTGCCCAAAATTCATGAAACCAATTTTGTTAAACTTTGTGTACTGAAAACTTTCAACTAAAAATATGAAATCACCCTTGTACAACAGCAAGTTTTAAGGTTTTGATTTAAATAAGAAAAGCCTTTTGACCTTGAAAATAAGGAAATTGGTAGAAAAACTTTTAGACTGGGGTTGAGAAAATATATGGAGGTACTTGACCAGTGGTTACAATGTTTAAAAATGCTAAGCACCCCAATGCGTGAAATTAAGCAAATTTTATCCCATAGGACTTGTTTTTACCCAAAACTTTGGAAAATAGAAAAGGACCCAAAAATAGGAACCAGAGAGCAATATTATTTTTCCTAGCATGATTACGTGATAAAGTTCGAGGAAACATTATGTGGAACCCTAGTCCAATATTGTTTTGGAATTTAGGATTTAATTTAGGTATTGAGTATTTAAGTGAGATAAAGATTAAAAATAAGGGGACATATGAATTAATGTTAAGAAACATTTAGCAGACCCTTGACCACTATTTTACCACTACAGAAATAACAACCACCCCAAAATATCAAGGTAAGTGGGTTAAACAAATCAAACTAGGATTTTGCCAATATTTCTAGAAAATAAAAAGAGAGACCAAAAGTAGAAAACAGTAA
The DNA here is from genome assembly GCF_902167145.1 of Zea mays. NCBI lineage: Eukaryota > Viridiplantae > Streptophyta > Magnoliopsida > Poales > Poaceae > Zea > Zea mays. The sequence goes on from NC_050103.1 coordinate 42,113,198, forward strand.
GCAACCTTATTTTCCCCTAAATACTTGAGCTATGTGCTATAAGGGAAAAATATAAAAATGAGGTAGTTATGAAGTGGAAAACACCCCACCCCCTGCCCAATGAGAAAGTTTATAGATTCTAAGAAATCATACAACTCATACCCTATAAGTAAAAATAACCAAATTTAGGAATGATTGCTCTTGCGCAAAGAAGAAACTAGAAAAATTAGGAAATCTATTGTTTAACATTTTTCAAATAGAGTGGTAGTAGAAAGCACCCACTAAGCCCTAAACTTTAGAAAATCACCATTAAATAATGATTAGGTATCCTTAGCTGCAATTTGGCATAGGAGCATGATATTACCCAAAAACATCAGCAAAAATAAGTTATAGGGCAGCAACCACTTTTACACAAGGGTTGTAGTTTAAAGTTCCTTCTCTGCCCTAGACCTTGTCATTTTTGTACAGAGATAACCACTTTCATTTTACATCCCAAATTTAGAGAGAAGCTTAAGTAAGCCAGCATGAAGCCACGGTAATTTTTATAGGATTTTTGGAAATTCCTAAATCAGAAGCGTAGTTCAACCTACCCCATAAAAGCCTTAAGAATAAAAGAGGAAAGAAATCCTTAAATGCTAGTATGCACCTTGGACATGTACAATTGTATATGAATATGTTGCATTCATACTCATGCATTTGTATTCATTAGATTGCAATCTCACAGACGGAGAGTATGCCTTGATCCAAGAGCAAGAGGCACACAACAAGAATGAGCCCGGGAACTAGCTCCCGAACTCGTCGCCGAAGAACCTCCCACCGCACCCGCATTTGAAGGCAAGCCCCGATTTATGCATAACCATTATATATGCTATTTTACTACACTTAATGTTTGTAGGCTTGTATCGTGCACTTAATTGTAGGAATTGCTTAAAACCCTAGTTGCATGAACTCAGGATTCCTGTGAGATGGATACTAGTATGATAGGTCGAGTAGCTGCTATGCTAATTAAGGATCTCGGTAGAAGTTGAGTGATTTTCCTAGCACTCGCGTGAGGTCAGGAATTGATTGTATTCATCTTGATAATGGGATCTATGATGGTCTATGGACATGGATCCAGGGTGGATGCCTTGTCTATGAGACAGTAATGGACTTAAGGATTAATGTGCGGATACCTGAGTCAAGCATTTGAACGTACTGGACACATGTCGGGAAATATGGTAACCGATAAGCCTAGTACCTGATTGAACCTGCCCGTAGACTTTACTCCTCACTGGACCTGAGACGGAGTCTCCCATGCTAGCTATGGTGGGTACAAGTGTGGCCGTTGCACGGCGGCGGCCGGGGACAACTGGAGCATTGTACGCCAAGGCCGTGAGCCCTATTCTGTTGCCAGGGAATCGATGGTGACGGCTGACGTTTGTGGGGATGGAGTGCCCTTACATGTCGTGTGTTTAGGTTTACCTTGCAAGGTTAAAACTCGATTCGAACCGTCTACTTCTCATAGCTAACGAGACTGTTGACCCCTTGTACTGCATCGAGTAAGAAGTGAAATGAGGTTTCTTGAGATAATGTGTTGATTGCACTAAATGATTGTTACCATGTATGCTTAGAAAGGAGCAAACCTAGCTTAAATGGATATGCTAGAACTGGAAAAGCTAATATTTGTTTTTAGACTCAGCTAGTGCTTTTGGCAAACCAAACCCCCTCAGCTAAATAGCTTCATGGTCTAGAGGTAGAGGAGTAGACTCCTCACACTGGGTAAGTCTAGCTGAGTATTAGTATACTCAGCCTTGCTTGTGGCACCATTTTTATAGGCACACTGCAAGACATGGCTGATGGTGTGACTTGGCCAGCCACCCTGCCACCGGGTTGGACCATCGAGTGGGACGCTGCCTCGGCAGGAGAGGATCAGGAGGAGTAGTGGGCTAGGCCTTGCCCTATTCCTCAGTATCGACGTTATCTAATATCCACTGCACGATTAAGAACATTATTATCTTTTATCAAACTCCGATTTCTGTAATAACTCAAGTACTTTAATTTGTGGTTTCATGTTTATTGTATACTCTTTGAGTCTCTCCATCGTGTGAGCTAATGGTACTCGATCCTTGGTAAGTGGCTCTATCGGACGTGATCCGAGGAACTGACGGGTTATTCCGATTTAAGTGTGTTACTGCCCTCAAGGCGTGACTCAGGCACTTAAGCTAAAATAATCTATGCGGTTCTGCCATAGCTGCTATCGGAGCGAATACCATTATGGAGGAGTCAATAAGTCATGAATGCCAATCTTTCAAAAACAAAACTTGCTTAGAAACCAGTGCTGGATCGTCAGGACTAAAACGCTAGACCTAGGACGAAAGGCCTTAAGAATAGTGGGGTAGATAGGTGGCTATATAAGTAGGCCATATAGGCCAACCCTAGGATATAAGGGATGCCCTAGGAGCACCCCTATGGTTGATGAGAGGACGTTCATTCAAGCATGCATGCATTGTAGTAAATCAGCACTAAGAACGGAAAAAGTGATTAATGAAAAGTTGAAGGGAATATATTGAATCATGACCCCTAACAACATTAGTTAAGGATGACTAACAGGAAGGTGGGGTAAAACAGATTAATTCATCTAATCATCCTCCTTTAACTTAAGCACGCTTATCTCCTTACCGCCACTGTATCACTTACACTTACCCCTCTTTCATAGATGGCTTCACCCACCCCCACAGATGGAGGAGACACCCGCTTTAGCTTTGACTACCTTTCCCGAGAGGGCTTTCCCTCTATCTTGTGGGAGGTGCTCTACTCTACTGGGTACCCCACACCCTCGTTGTACACAGTGTAGCTGTACGAGGAGCACCGGGTGCCACGCTGTAGGGTTTGGCTAACCCTGGAGTCTCACCCTCTACAGCTTGGGTGGCGTTCACTTGATTCCGAAACTGTCGGATTCAGGGCGGACGACACCACTGAGGCCACAACACTAAAAGCCATGACGAGCTTCTATGGATACCACCCACTAGAGATGATGATGCACCCACTTGGACTCTTCCCCGCTGAGAAGAGGGAAGACCCGATGTGGTGTAACAAGTGAGCCACGTCAAGGATGTATGGGCCATGCATCCCGACCAGGTCGGGAGAATCACCATCTAGTGCATGAGTGCACTGTACTGCCTGCAGGTCCTGCAAAGCGATGCCTTGACGCACCTCACTGGGCTCACATAGACTGCAAAGATCACCCTCGACGATAGGGAGGATTTCGTGGTTGACCTGTCTTCAGAATTGGTGGAAAAGGATCTATAGGTTGAGCAGATGAGCAACCACATCCAAGCGTTGGAGCAGCAGGTGGAAATCCAGGACAACACCATTGAGGTCCTGGAAAATCAACTCCATGATATGCAAAAGGAACTTGAGGAGGCCAACGCTCACATAGAAATGCATCATCAGGATATGGACGATTTGGAGGCAGGCAGTGAAGAGGAGGAAGATCTCGAGGAGATTGAGCCGGCTTCTAGTCTAGACAGGGCCTACTCCGGAGTACCCCCTACACCTGGGGGCAGTGCTGCCTCTGCTCCTCAAGGTTAGATGGGTTAGAATTTAACATGTAGGAGAATGGAAAGACCACATAGGCTTAGCTTTTGGCACCAACTTTTGGAACTAGGCTGTAGGATGGATCTCCTAGTATGTTGTAACCCAGAAAAAACTAGTACGAACAATGCAATGAATGAATGATTATCCTCGTTGGGTTTGATATAATTTTGTGTCATTATTCTCCTCATGATATGAAGTCACTACTTGAATTCTTGGGTCGAAGTAACAACGACAAAAATTCTGTTTTTAGATGGTAGCTAGACTTCATCACGGGCAAAACGAGCAAGTTCCCCCCACCGCCTCCCCCAGCTCCAACAATGCAGGAGCTAATGGCTTAATAGAATGAGATCCTGTGATAGTTGGTGCAACGCCAGCCCTACCCCAGCAGTTTGGTGGAGGGTAGCACCAATGCCCACAGGTTGCGGCTACTTATCAGGAGTTCCTGAGCACTCAACCGTCGTTGTTCACCAAGGCGGAGGACCCAATGGACGCTGATGTGTGGCTCAGGGTCGTGGAGTCTAAGTTCTCACTTCTCACAGGAGCTTGCCCGGACGCCGCAAGGACTCGCTTCGCCGCACAGAAGCTCCGTGGAACTGCAAGGACATGGTGGGACCATATCCTCGCCATGCTACCCGCCGACCACATAGTGACGTGTGAGGAATTCAAGACTACTTTCAAGAGACATCACATTCCCGCAGGAATATTGGATCGCGAGCTTAATGAGTTCTTGGCACTGACTCAAGGGACTCGCACGGTACTGCAATACGCCGAGGCTTTCAATGACCTGTGCCAATATGCGGGTTATCATGCAGACTCTGATGAGAAGAAGAGGGACCACTTCCGGAGAGGGCTCAACACCAAGCTCTGTGAGCGCCTTAACACTGTTTGTGTCGATAGCTACAATGAACTGGTCAACCTAGCCATTTCACAGGAGGACTGCATCTTAGCCCACCAGGCAGAGAAGAAGAAGAAGGCACCAATGACAGGGTCCTCGGCCCCACCTCAAAGGTTCCAGATTGGCTCCAACAATCAAAGAAGGGGATCCCAACAGCAAGCAGGGAGATGGGTCATCAGGCCGCCTCAGCAACAGCAAGCACCCACCGTTTTCTCGCTCCTACTCCAAGGAATAATCAGCCCCAGCGACAGCAACAATAGCAACAGTCTCGACAAAGAAATGGGAACATATGTTTCACATGTGGCGACGCAGGCCACTGTGCCAAGGAATGCCCACGAAATCAACCAAGACAGATGCCAGCCCCTAACCAAGAAAAAGGGAAGAAGCAAAAGGTGCAAGTCAAGCAAGGGAGGCTTAACTTCACTACTCTGGAGGAGCTACCCGAGGGCGCACCCATCATGACTGGTACCTTTTCCATTTTTAATCAACCTGCGTTAATTCTTTTTGACTATGGTGCATCCCATAGCTTCATTAGTCAAAGGTTTAGTGTCAAATGCCAACTGCCTTTCTACCATACCCAAGGGGCTTTTATGATAGCAATGCCGGGAGGCAAAATTGCAACCAATCAATTAAATCAAAATGTACCTTTACAATTGGGGAGCAAAATCGTCAAAACCACCCTCCTCATTTTGGGCATGGATAATGCGGATATCGTTTTGGGAACTTATTGGATGACCCAACACCAAGTAGTATTACACGTCGCAAACCGCATCGTTGAGGTCCATTCCCCGACTTGCGGGAAATTTACCTTATATCTTCCCAGCCAAGAAACCACTCGGTCATGTGCCTTTTCCAAGATGGAGCTACCCCTAGAGAAGATTCCAGTAGTCTGTGAGTATGCAGATGTATTTCCGGACGAGCTGCCAGGAATGCCACCAGATCGGGACATTGAGTTCGCCATAGAATTGCAACCGGGAACTACACCTATCTCCAAGAGGCCCTATAGAATGCCACCAGCCGAGCTTGCAGAATTGAAGAAACAATTGCAAGAATTGTTGGACAAGGGATTTATCCACCCAAGTACTTCACCTTGGGGATGTCCAGCCTTGTTCGTGAAGAAGGATGAGAGCTTAAGGTTGGGCATAGATTACCGCCCGCTCAACGCGGTAACTATAAAAAACAAGTATCCTTTGCCTCGTATTGATGTACTTTTTGACCAATTGGTTGGAGATAAGGTGTTTTCCAAAATAGATCTCTGCTCTGGCTATCATCAAATTAAGATACGGGCAAGTGATATTCCAAAGATGACCTTCTCAACCAGATATGGGTTGTATGAATACCTGGTGATGTCATTCGGGTTAACCAATGCACCCGCATACTTCATGTACATGATGAATTCGGTGTTCATGCCTGAGCTGGACAAGTCCTGATATACTCAAAGAATGAGGTAGAGCACGCCAAACATTTGCACACAGTACTCCAACGTCTAAGAGAGCACCACCTTTATGCCAAGTTATCTAAATGTGATTTTTGGCTAAAGGAAATTAAATTCTTGGGTCACACTATCTCTCAAGAAGGAATTGCAGTTGATCCAGATAAAGTAGAAGAGGTGATGAATTGAAAGCCACCCACCACTGTCCGTCAGGTTCAGAGTTTTCTGGGATTGGCACGGTATTATCGGCGATTCATTCTAGATTTCTCTTGAATTGCTAAGCCCATGATGGAACTATTAAAGAAGGGAGCAAAGTTTGAATGGGGTCAGAAATGTGAAGTCGATTTTCACACCTTGAGGCAGCATCTAACCACAACACCTGTGTTGGCGCAACCGGACAATAGCAAGCCATTTGATGTGTATTGTGATGCCTCTGGCACTGGGTTGGGTTGTGTTTTAATACAATACAACCGAGTCATTGCCTACTCATCAAGAGCACTCAGACCTCATGAACAGAATTACCCTACTCACGATTTAGAGTTGGCAGCCGTCGTTCACGCCTTAAAAATCTGGAGGCACTACTTGATGGGAGCTCGCTGCAACATCTATACAGATCACAAGAGCCTCAAGTACATCTTTACTCAGGCCGACCTCAACATGAGACAGAGAAGATGGCTAGAATTGATCAAGGACTATGACTTGGAAGTGCATTACCACCCTGGGACAGCCAATGTGGTAGCAGATGCCCTAAGTCTGAAGTCACAATGTATGACAGTGTATCCTCGCATCAACACCCTATGTGACGAGTTGAGCAAGATGAGAATTGAAGTAATTCCTTCTGGTACCTTGAACTACATCTCCGTCGAACCAACCTTGTTAGACCAAATTATTATGGCCCAACTCAGCGATAAGGGAGTGCAAATCATCAAGGAAAATCTTAACCAGAAAAGTGAGAAGCATAAGTGTTTCCGCCAGGACAGTAAGGGAATATTATGGTTCGAAGACCGACTGGTAGTTCCCAAAAATATGGACCTCCGGAAGAAAATTCTGGGACCTCTGAACAGATGGTCGGAATGTCAGCCTCAGGAGGCTCTGATAAAATATCTTCGAGAATGACCTCTTCCAGTGCTTGATCAAAGTCTGATATTGAAAGCCCTTGAAGGCTGACGAATGCCGACATGGCTTGGGAGGGAATATCGCTGCCCCCGTCGATGCCTCTGTAGTGACGGTTGTTCTTGCGGATCAGCAGAATTTCTTTTTCTTCCTCTTCATCCTTGTCAAACACACCGCCAGCAGATTGAGCATCATCACAACCTTCAGCATTGACCTCGAGAATGGCGTCCACCAGGCCGTCACCAAGGAATAATGCAGAAGGGCCAGCATCTTGATCCAGGCACGACAATCGCCGAAGTCGCCTCTTCTTCTTCTCCTTCTCGACAGGTGCAGCCGAGCGGTTCACTTAGCGTGAACGCTTCTCGCGGGCGCCTTTGGGTTTCTGGATTTCCACAACCTCGCCAAACTCTTATCCAGTCACAATGGCGATCGGCTCGGTATGGGTAGAGTCAGACGATTCCCCGGCCAGTAGGCTAAGTACGGCATCCATCTCAGCATCATCGGTGCTAGATGGCATCTTGAAATGAGTTTGCCTCTCGACCTCGGGAAGATTTCAAAGGGGAGCAATCGAGGCTTCAATATCCTCAGGGGAGTGCCGCACTCTATGGCCTGGGATACCATCTCGAGCAGAAGGAGTGGAGACAAATCCAGAGAAGGGACTATTTGGAGGCAGGTTCCACACATAGTAAGCTAAGGGAGCACCAGCATTCGAGACCCTGCCCCTCAGTATCATATCCAGTCGGCTCAGCAAGTCCTCATTGGGAATCTGTCTGTTTGTGACTCGGGTAGAATCATTGATGCCAGTATACAAATAAGAAGGGTAAACTTTGTCCTTCAAAGGTTGAATGTTCTTGAAGACAAAGTCCACGACCACGGCCTCAGTAGTCGGACCCCTATCCTTCAATGAGCAGATTTCAGCGAGTAGCACTTTGGCTTCGGCTACCTCTGAAAAAGTGGGAGACTCCACCCAGCTAGGCGTGCGAACGTGTGGTTGCCTTCCTGACCGAGGGGGGAGGGATTTGCCGTGATTCTCCATGGTGAACCACTCAAGACGCCATCCCTTAATGCTGTCCTTAAGGGGATATCGAGGTATTCCACTTTCCTCCCCCAGCAAAGTTCTAAACTTGCGCCGCCGACGAGCTGATGCTGCCCTCCAGCCATCCCGGGCCGACAGTGATAGAGTTACCTCCAGAGTCCGAAATGGGGGAGAATTCCAAGAAAAGCCTCGCACAGATGTACGAAAATGGCAACTTGAAGAATAGAGTTAGGGTTTAACTGTGTCAGATTCAAATCATAGAAATTGAGGAGACCGCAGAAAAAGGAGAGCTGGGAAGAGCAAGTCTGCGGATGAGAAATGGCACATAGACAACAGATTCATGGGTGTCCTCCCTCGGGACAATGACCCCACGCCAGATCCATCAAGAACAGAGTTCTTTTGGCGACAAAACCCTAGTCTCAACAAGGTGAAAAAGATCAGATTTAGAGATAATGGAAATATGATTACCAGCGAACGGAAGCTGGATGTTGGGATCGATGGGCGGGATGATCGGAGCAACGACGCTCTACCTCTTCTGCTTGGGAGCCATTGCAATCTCTCGGGCGGAACGAGCGGGCTTAGAAATTCAGAAAAGCAGAGAAGCGGCAGAGGAAAAAGTGAAGATAGGGCTCGGAAATCAAAAAGGCTCGTCGACACGAGTATAAATGGGCTCATTGGGTTGGACATTACCTCTAAAGTGTCATATCACGACTCAGAAAAGTAAAAGCCTCGGTCGTCACTAGGACATTACCTCTAAAATGCCAGCACCATCAAGCACATGGACGAACTTTCAAGCACGCAAATGAAAACCAAAACAACAATGATTATTTGGAGCAACTACATCCTTGATTCATAATAGAGGGAGTAACACAAACTCGAATCCGACTCATTATGAGTCAACTTCTTCTAACCTTGCCACTACATTACATTACATTACCTTACTACTTACAGTACACCACACTACTAACTAACACTACATTATTCTATTGCTACTTACTACTACTACTACTACTACTACTACTACTACTACTACTACTACTACTACTACTACTACTACTACTACTACTACTACTACTACTACTACTACTACTATCTATACTAATATTTAAACCAGTGGCATTATGCCATTGGCCTTGCCGCTGCCGTCACCATCGCCATTGTCGTCGTCGCCCTTGTTGCTGTCGCCGCTGCCGTCACCGTCGCCCTTGCCGCCGTCGCGGCTGCCGTTGCCACCGTCGCCCTTGCTGTTGTCACTGCTGCCGTCGCCACCGTCGCCCTTGCTATCGTCGACGCTGTCGTCGTCACCGCTGCCTTTGCCGCCGTCGCCCTTGTCGTCGCCGCTGCCGCTGCTGTCGTCGCCCTCGTCGTCATTGTTGCCGCGGCTCCACTCCTCGGAGGAGTCTGCCTCATCCGAGGAGATCCCCGACTCATCCAACCCACCAAGCCCGACGCGCTTGATGGAGCGCCAGTATGCCCGGGCCGTGGTAGAGAGCCCCATGGAGTCATCCGAGTACTCGGATGAAGCCGGGGAAGAAGCCGGAGCAGGCGAACGATTAGACTTGGAGGAGGCCTCCTCCGAGTACTCCGAGTCCCCGAAGTCCACCGAGGGAGGACTCGGAGCACGCTTGCGCTTGCCATCAGCGCGGCAAGGCCAACCATGACCCCTCCTGCCTCTACCCATGGTTGGTTGGAGAAGGAGAGAGCGAAGAAGAAGAAAAAAGCAGATGATCAAAGGATGAGTGAAGAGAACAAAAGGGCAAGCAGGCTATTTATAGAGGCCGGGGGTGACTGTCCACTTCCTACCACACTCGCCGAACAGTCGCAAGTATTCAATAAGCAATTCAAGCCGCCTGAAAATGAGTCAGGCAACAGGCGCCGCTTCGTGTAACACGACACCGTTTGGACCAAGGTCAACTGCTCAGGCAATATGATTACACCCCACGGTCACATCAAGTTACTACTGTACGACAGTGTGGTAAACACTCTACGTACCAAGACACCCCTTGGGCACACCCATTGGGTGTGTCGCCAAGAATTTTCAAAGATTTTCTGCAGAAGTCATATCCATAAAATATACGCAATAAATGTACTATGACAAAAGGAGGAGATTGGTTGAGATGGGAGGAAGTCCAAATGTAGCTACTGAACTGCAAGGCTAATCAGCAAAAGCATTGAAGCACAGAGCAGGGTGATGTCCAGCTGAGAGCCATCTGCCTCAACCAGCCAGACGTCCAATTTGTCATCGATCAAATTAATTTCAGACCTAACAAGGTGTGGACAGATAGCGTCTGTCGGTGGGAGAAATCCACCGGCCGGGTGGCGGAACGCACCCGCCCTAATCCTAAGATGAGGAGGGAGCCTAAGCGGTTTGCCTGTCTGTTGGAGGGTGGATGAATACAAGAGGACACGAGGGATTATAGTGGTTCAGGCCGCCAGAGCGTAATACCCTACCTCCACTGTGTGTAAGTAGTATTGAGTCTGTGATTGAGCGTGTCCCTGTAACGTTGTGTGCCTTCCCTTTTATAGTTTAAGGGAGGCACATACAAGGATGCTGAGCCTCGACATGCGGGCCCAGGAGCATAATGGAAGAAATACATTATGGGAATAACTAATGCTGACAGAGTAACATATGAGTAATCAGCGGAAGTAACGATGGCCGTAGTCCACGCAGCATTGATAGGTAGTAACCCGCACAAGTAATGGTGAGTGATTGCCCTCGATATAGTAACGTGCGATTAATTGCGCGACACACGTATCGTAGACTGGGCACACCACCTGTCAGTGGAATGGACAGGCGCACGCCTTATCCGCAATGAATGCGAGGCGCGCGTAGCCCAGAGGTGTCATGCTAGGTTCCGCCCGTTGGCTTATGCCACGCGTAGTACGCCACGTGGCAGCAGCGGGTCTCTGCCTAAGCGGGGAACAGGAGTGTATGCGGACAGGTCCGGACACGTGTCGGCACCAGACCCCCACCTGAGCCCTGATTAAAGCCCGGGCATGTTATGTCCTGGAACCTTGGGACCCTACTGTGGGCGGTTGGCCTCGAGGACCCTACTGTGGGCGGTTGGCCTCGCGGAGACACGTTGGCGCTTGGCCTCGAGGATTTCTTTCTGCTTTTGGAGGTTGCGGTTCTTGATGCGCAGGGCCTGTAGCTGTAACTGTTCCTCTGCTGAAATGTCGATGACTTCGCCGTCCTCTGTTGCGTCCTCGCCCTCTTGTGGAGCGAAGCCTGGGGGTGGTTCTTGTGGTTGTCCTCCGGAGCTGCAGGTGTGGAGGGTGCCTTCGGGAGTGGGTTGGTCGTTGTGTTGTCTCTTGCTGAGTGCGTCGTCTTCGTAGGCTTCTTGGTGGGTGTTGTCTGCGAGGGCCTTGCCCTTTTTCTCGGCTAGCAGTGCTGCCTTCGCTGCTTCGTCGATGGATGGGGCTGCCTTCGAGCTAGCTCTCTTGGGTGCCATCGCGGGTGGTTTGTTCGTAGCACGAACGGTGGGCGCCAAATGTTGGTACTTGCTCTCCTAGGCAACTTGATCCAACGGGGGAGTGGAAAGGATGCAAGTAAGCTTTAACTCGAGATGGCAATTGCTCTGTTAATCCCGCCTCTCAAGGGCATTGTACAGGGGTATTTATAGGTGCCCGAGCGCCCAACGTCCCAATGCAAGGATGTTTATGCCCTCAGACACCTGGATTATCCCCAGAATATTCCCATAAGGGAGGGTTACAGACTATCATTACAGAAAAGCTATTACAAATTAGGCCTGTAACACGCTTGTCCATGCGCGGCCTGTTACAATGGGTCGAATCCCACGTGGGACCCCAGGTCGGGTGAGGACGTGGGATGGAGAGACTTCATCGTAGGCCTTCGTCTTGTAGTAAAGACGACGAAGGGTGGGCCGCACCGGTCATCTTGCCTCCGTTGGTGCAGCGAGTTGACGAAGGCCTAGAGCGAAGGGTAGCGTCTTCGCCTTCGCCCCAACATTTGCCCTCCGAGGGACTAGTTCGACTGAGTCATCTGGTGCCGAAGACGTCGCTAGATAGTGGAGACGCTGCCCTCGCTTGAAGTGGTTCCGCGGGGGTTTTTGATGTGACCGTTGACGGACGTGGTACTGTTGGACTACTGGCTTCCCGAAGCGTCGTGCCCTGTGTATAAAAAGCGGGGCGGCGCGGCTCAGGCTCTCTTACCTTTCTGTGCGCCGCAAAACCCTAGCATTTCGAAACCGTTCACCCGCTCGCCTGCCCTCCTTGCTCCTGTTCATCGGAGATCTGGCCCGCGTGAAGCAGACCGTGCGCCGCTGCCGACGGTACGTAGCCATGCTGTCTTCTTCTTCATCCGCTGTGAATACACCGTTGGGCGAATCATCGTCCGAGGGTACCTTCAGTGATTTGGCGGCGGTGAAGCTACACCCGAGCCACACGGTGGAATTCGGCGTTTCGAGGATCTCCTCAGTTCGCGTGCAAGACATGCAGCAGTTAGGGTATTTTGGGAATGGAGTTCGACGAGTTCCGGGGTGGAAGAGATTCCTGAGCCGGAGGGTGAGATGGTTGTGTTTGAGGCATTTTTTACTGTCGGCCTTCGGTTACCTGCACATCGTTTTGTGGTGGAGGTGTTGCGGAGGTATGACGTGCAGATCCATCAACTGACACCTAATGTCGTGGTGGCCCTGGCGAAGTATGTCTGGGCAGTGACTTCATATGGCGGTCAGCCCTCCGTAGAGGTCTTCGCCAAGAATTATTGTTTGCACTGGCAGAAGAGAAAAATTGGAAGCATGATTGCACAATTTGGATCATGCACCTTTACACCGAGGACTGGGAAGACTTCGGGGGAAGTTGTGGAGCTAGTTCCCTGCGCCCGCAACAAGTGGGGCAACTGGTATGATTATTGGTTTTATGTGGCGGGAGGCGAAGTCGAAGACCTCCAAGGACTCCCGGCGGCCGTGATGTGCTCCCACTGCTATGTGGCGTTCCCGCCGTTTGAAGTGGCGGAGGATGATAGTGAAGAAGGGGCGCTTCGTTGTGCTGCCTGCATGAGTAGCGGGCGCGATTTAGTTGAGGAATTCATCGGTTATGGAGTGTGGACCTTGGCGCATGGCTGGGAGTTGGGCGAATATGCCCTCGCCAGATGCCCTCCCTAGGCGAGCAGCAAGTGCGAAGTCCTGCCTTCGCGTTGGATCTGCATGGCCGGGATCCAGCCGCATTCGTGCATGAAGTGGAAGACGGGGCTGTGCGGATTGTGGGGCGTTATGTGCCGAGGATGGAGGCTCTATGGAGTTGGGATATCTGTGGATCCAACGTTCGCCTGAATAGGGTCTTTGAGTTGAATCGTTTGCCATACGGCGGCTATCCCGGGGATGACGCTGCCGTGGCCGTCGACCGCCGCGGGAAGAAACCAGTGGTCGTGACTGAGGAAGTCCCCTCGCAGGAGGCTGTCCCAGGCACTAAGAAGAGAAAAATAGGTACTGCAGTGGGGGGCTGGGGTCTCTGATAGTTTTGCTATGGAGTTGATGGGGACGTGCGCGGCCCTCGGGGAAGGATGTCTTCGCCCGAGCTCCGGAAGTCTTCGGCGCGAATGCTGAAGGTTACCGGTGGTCGATGGCCAAAGAATGTTTTGATCCCCAGCGCGGCTGGCGAAGACATATTTACGTCTCATATGGCTCGTGACTTGAAGATTTTTCCTTATGGACGGAATATTGTTGTTGTTGTATCGGTAGTGATGGAGAAGGATCGTCAGGACGCTGTGCAGCAGCGCCGGATGGTCGTTAGGATCGGGGATCCTTTCCGCGAGGCGAAGAAGGCGCGGGGGGGCGCGAAGTCTGCCGCCCCCAGCAGTAGCAAGCTAGCGTCGGCTGCGAAGCCGGCCGCCCCTGGGCCTAGGAGTCTTCGGCGGGTGTGAAGGCTGCCGCTTCTAGCGCGGGCAAACCACCCTCGGGCGAGCCTTCGAAGGGGCGAAGGTTGCCTTCGCCGCCGCGTACTGACGAGGCGGCGGGGCGTGTTGCGTGGGTGATTATCTTGGTGGTGAGTTTATTTTAAAGACTAGGTCTTAACCATGATCATGGTGCAGGGTCGGATGTGGGGCAACTGGCTGTTGTCCCGACTCCGGTGGTGGCCACCTCGCCGACGGCCACGGTTGGTGCGAAGGGTGCTTCGTAGGACCCGTGGTCCGCATTCTGCGCGAGTGGCGCAATTCAGTCGGCCACCGCCGCTAAGGATGTGGCGGGCTCTGTGTCCCATCAGCTGAGGCATGCATCGCAGCAGCTGAAGCATGTAAGTCGTGTTGGGCTTCGATAGTTCATTGTTTTTATGTGATTGCAAATCTCATTGGTTTTTGTGGCAGGCGGCCGACTTCGTCGACCATGTTGCGTCGGGTGCTTTGACTTTGGAGCTTGCTGCCGAAGTCGAGCGTCTTCAGGCACAGCATGCGAATGCTGTCTGGGAAAAGTCGGCTGTGGAAAGCAAAAGCCGCAGGCTGATGGAGAGGTTGGCCGCTGCGGAGGCCGAGAAGGGGGAACTCCGGTGGCAGTTGGTGGAGGAGAGGAGGGATGCGAACAAGGCCATTGCCGACATGCAGGCTGCTCAAGCCGATGCTAAGCTTGCGCGGGCGGAGGGCAGTCTCGCCCACCAACGCGCCGAGGAGCTAGAGGCGCGGCTCGGCAGCCTACGCAACCACGTGGACAAAGCCGAGGCCTCGACGCGCGTGGAGGTTGAGCGGACGCATGCGCAGCTCGTGGATGCATACCGGGAGCTGGGTGCGCGGACCGCCGCCTTCGAAGTGCCCGACCAAGAGGTGGGCCTCCGCTTCCTTGAGTGGCTATAGGAGGAGCTGGGGGTGCTGCCGACAATCGTGAGGGGCCTCATGTCCTTTGCCTCCCTCGTCACCTGCGAGGGGGCCGTGAATGCTTTGTCCCACGAGGGGTGCGGGCATTTCGAGGTCTTCGACCAGTTGGACGAAGGCTTTGAACGCGAAATCTTCCGGGTTGAGGACCCGGTGCTTAAGCGGTCGGCGGAGGCGCTCTTCGACAGGATGTGGGGTCCTCACAGCTGAGAGACGGTCCGGGAGAGGTCCGGCCGGGCAATGGATTAGGTAAAGTCTTACTTTGTGTGGTTATATGTGTGGGTGTGTGGTTTTTGCTGAATGACTATGTTATTGCTACAGATGGCGCATGACGAGGATGTGGAGGATCTTGGCAATCTAGACAGCATGCTGCCGGAGGCGGGGTGGAGCTGGCGCCACCGTCTGATGCGGACGAGGGCCCCTGGGCGACCCCCACGCTGACTGGAGCTGAAGAAGACCCCGCGCCAGCCCCGCGCCGGCGGGTGAGGACGCCTCGAAGGCGGTGGTCGAACCAGCTGCCGAAGACCCCGCGACGGTGGCTAGGCCTTCGCAGGTGGCGGAATAGGGGTTAGGGATTGTAAGTGTAAACTTTTGTCTGTGTGATACTGAATCTCGGTTGCTGCGCAGGTTCCGACGTTTGGGCCTGCGCAAGCAACCGCTACTGGCAATATTGATTTTGCGGCGGAGACTTCAACCGTAGCGCCTATCGATGATAGTTTGTTTGGTTCTGTGTCTGAATGTTTTGAGTCTGATGGTGAATCCGAGAGCTCGTTTCCATGGATAGAGGAGTCCTCGGATGAAGGCTTGAATTATTTTGTTGCGTTGGATGTAGCTGCGGTGGAGACTTTGCCGCGTGCGGAGGGTGCTGGGGATGTTTCTGGTGCGAGTACTGGGTGTAGGCGGCGAAGGGTGGTGGGAAAACATAGTGTGGGTGAATTTTCGCGAAGTGGTAGGCGCCGTCGTATGGGGATGGAGCGTGGCCGTCTCCGAGTAGACCGGGTTGGAAAACGAGAATTGTTGTCTTCGCCGGTTGGAGCGGGCATAGGCGAGGGGGATCCGTGGAAGCTTTTTGAGGGAGAGGAGCTGAGGATAATGCTGTTCAATTACATGGAGATGGGTATTATCCCTAAGGTCGAGCCGATGTAATGTGTGATGCCCTCGCCGTGTGTATGCAATTGTAATTTGTATGGTGATGTGGCCTGTTGGCCGTATTCGTATGCCTGTGCTGATCCGGCTGCGCCCGTGGGCAACTTTGTGCGGAGTATGTTTTTAAAGAGGGACCTCGATTAACGCTATTCCGGCTGCACCTTTAGGCGACTTTTGCGTGGAGTGTCTTTTGAATAAAAGACTTGGATTATTGCGCTTGTACTATTCCGGCTGCACCCTTAGGCGACTTTTGCACGGAGTGTCTTTTAAATAAAAGACTTCGGTTAACGCACTTGTTGTGCTATTTCGGCTGCACCCTTAGGCGACTTTTGCACAGAGTGTCTTTTAAATAAAAGACTTCGGTTAACGCACTTATTGTGCTATTTCGGCTGCACCCTTAGGCGTCTTTTGCACGGAGTGTCTTTTAAATAAAAGACTTCGGTTAACGCACTTGTTGTGCTATTCCGGCTGCATCCTTAGGCGACTTTTGTGCGGAGTGTCGCACGCGAGGATAGTCTGCGCTGCCTCTCGCGGTGACTTCGGAGTGGTCGAATGCCGAAGATCGTCGGTGCGGTCTTTTTCGACATGTTGCGTCTTAGTTTTTGCGGGGGATTTTTGCAGGTATATTACATGGCTCCGCCTTGTTAAAAACCTCACCCCCCGGGAGGAAAAGAGTGCGGGCCGGAATAATACTGTTTGGTGGATTACAAGGGCGCGTGGGCCCTGAGGGTTTAAACAAAAAATTTGCGGAGATTGTCAATATTTCAGGAATGCTCTAGGTCTTCGCCGGATGGCGTTGTTAGCCTGTACGCGCTGGGGGACGCCTTCGACTTGATGATGAATGGACCATCCCACTTTGGCTCTAGCTTGCCCCGTGACTCTGTCCGGGTGGTTCGGACAAGTACGAGGTCCCCTTCGTTGAATTCTCTTGGGACGACTGCGTGGTCGCGCCAGGCCTTCGTTTGAACTTGGTATTTGTTGAGGGCCAGCAGGGCGAAGACGCAGTCTCCGTCGATGAGGTCTTTGGAGGTTCATTCGTCTACGTCGGGGACGGCTGATGCGCTTGTGCAAGGTGACCCATGTTTTATTTCCTGTGGGGTCATGGCCTCCGATCCGTATAGCACACGAAAAGGAGTGAATCGAGTTGCCCGGCATTCGGTCATGTTTAGTGCCTAGATTACTTCAGGTAGCTGATCGGCCCATTTACCCTTCCTATCGTCGAGAAGCCTTTTCTTGATGGCAGTGAAAATCTTGTCGTTGGTGCGCTTGACGACACCGTTAGATTGCGGGTGGTATACCGAGGCGAAGGCAAGCTTAGTACCGATGGAGAAGCAGAATTCCCTGAAGTCCTGGCTGTCAAACTGTTTGCCATTGTCGACTGTGAGCTCGGACGGGACTCCGAATCGGCAAACAATGTTTTGCCAGAAGAATTTCTGGGTAGTCTTCGACGTTATTGTGGATACCTCCCTTGCCTCGATCCACTTGGTAAAATATTCGACCGCGACGAAGGTGAACTTGAGGTTCCCTTGAGCCGTGGGTAGTGGCCTGACAATATCCAGCCCCTAGCGTTGAAGTGGCCATGTGTGGGCAATCAGCTTGGTGAGCTGCGAAGGGTTGCCCGAGCGGGGAGAAAACTTCTGGCAGGCTTCGCATGACCTCGTGACTCGATTCGCGGTGCAGATTATAGCGGGCCAGTAGAACCCTTGACGGATCACCTTGGCAGCGAGGGCCCTAGGCCCCGAGTGAGAGCCACAAGTTCCACTGTGGACTTCGTGCAGGATCTGGATGCCTTCGGTTTCGGTGATGCATTTAAGCATGGGTTGACTGACCCCCTTCTTGTATAGCTGGCCCTCAATAAGTGCGAAGTCCCGGCTTCGGTGCTTGAGGCGCTTGGCCTCATTGACGTCGCTTGGATGGTAATATCCTTGCAGGAACAGGGTTATTGGGGCCCGCCAATCCTCGGTCATGATGAGGTTGACGATGTGATGGCCCTCGGCGTCGTTGGTTATTTGTAGACCCTCTAGACTGCGGAGGCTGGCGTGCCAATGACGTGGTAGAACACGTCGGAGGGCAAGGCTTCACCTCTGGCCGCTGCTTTGGCCAATGTGTTGGCCTCTTCGTTCCTGGTGTGGTCCACATGCTGCAAGGTGAAGCCCTTGAATTGTCTCTCAAGACTGCGAACAGCCGTGAGATACTGCATGAGTGCAGGGTCTTTTGCTGAATATTCTTTTTCGACCTGGCTGGCAACCACTTTGGAATCTGTCTTAATTATGCAGGTGGTGACCCCAAGCGCTCTTAGCTTGCGAAGACCCAGGATGACAGCTTCGTATTCTGCTATGTTGTTGGTGCATCTGTCGGACTCCAAAGCAAAGCTGAGGCGTGCTGCATATCTATGTTTGACTCCTATGGGTGACGTGATGACTGCAGCTGCGCCTGCCCCCGCGTGGCACCATGCACCGTTGCAGTGGATGGTCCACACTTTCTCTGTAGGCTCGTCCTGCTGTGTTATTGGCCCTGTCCAGTCAATGATGAAGTCTGCCAGGACCTGCAACTTGATTGTTGTCCTAGGTTCGAAGGTGATATGGTAGCCGGAGAGCTCAGCTGCCCATTTGGCGATCCGGACATACGCCTCCGGGTTGCGGAATAGTTCTCCCAGTCCCCTGTCCGAGGTGACCCGCACCTTGAATGCTTTGAAGTAGTGGCACAGCTTGCGCGCTGCCATGACGAGGGCGTAGGAGATTTTTTCCAACTCGGTCATGTTGCACTTGGAGGTCGTGAGGACCTCGGAGACGTAGTAAACTGGACACTGCCGGGTCGTGCCCTCCCTGTCTTGCTCTTGGACTAGGGCTACGCTGACTACATATGGCGATGCGGCAATGTAGAGCAACAGAGGCAGTGAAGGGTCTGGACTAGTGAGAATGGCCAAGTCTGACAGATGCTGCTTGAGTGATGCGAAGGCTGCCTCTTGTTCTGGTCCCCACGCGAAGTCTTTCACGCCACATAGTGTCTTGAGGAAAGGTAGACTCCGCTCGGCGGACTTGGAGATGAATCTGTTCAGAGCGGCTAATCTGCCTGTCAGACGCTGGACGTCTCTGGTTGACTGCAGAGGTGTCATGTTGATGATTGCCTAAATCTTGGTTGGTTTGGCCTCGATCCCGTGGTGCGACACCAGGTAGCCCAGTATCTTCCCCTGGCATACTCCGAAGATGCACTTCTCGGGGTTGAGGTGAAGTCGTGCGTCCCTCATATTGGCGAACGTCTCTGCAAGGTCGGCCAGGTGATCCTCCTTATTTTTGCTGGCGACGACGATGTTGTCCACATATGTGAAAATGTTCCGGCCTACTTGGCTCTCGAGCACCATCTTGGTGAGGCGAGAGAAGGTTGACCCAGCATTCTTGAGTCCCTCCGGCATCCTGATGAAGCAGTACATGCCGAAGGGTGTGATGAAACTGGTACTGGCCTTGTCTTCCTCCTTCATGTATATTTGGTGGTAGCCGGAGAAGCAGTCAAGAAGTGACATGACTTCACATCCGGCTGCACTATCGACTATCTTGTCGATCCGTGGCAGCGGGAAGTTATCCTTGGGGCAGGCCTTATTGAGGCTGGTAAAATCGATGCACATCCGCCACTTGCCGCTTTTCTTTTGCACCATGACTACGTTGGCGAGCCATGTAGGGTAGGCGACTGGTTCGATGAAATTGGCCTCAAGCAGACAGTGTACTTTGGCTTTGGCGGCTTCTGTTTTTCATCAGACATTTTGCACAACCGTTGCTTCTTTGGGCGCACCGAAGGGTCGATGCCCAGACTGTGCTGGATGGAGTTGCGACTGACTCCGACCAGGTCAAGGGCAGACCAGGCAAAGACGTCCTTATTTCTGGAGAGACAGGAGATGAGTTTCTCCTCGTCTTGCGAAGTCAGGTCTTCGCTTATGATGACTGTTTGCTTGGGCGTCGCCGGGTCGAGGGGAACTGTCTTCGTTCCGTCGTTGCTCTGTAGTTGTGCCTTCTCATGATCGTTGGCGGCTGGGCGGGTAGCCTCAGAGACTTCGCGGTACGTCGTAAGGCAATGTACATTCCGTTGACCTGGAACAAAGTCTCTCTCAATGTTACGCGCAGTCTGCTGGTTACCGTAAACTGTTATTGCGCCTTGCGGACCCGAAATTTTCATGCAGAGGTATAATTCGTGAATGGCCGATTCAAATTTATTGATAGAGCCCCGACCCATTATGGCATTGTAGGGATAGACCATGTCAACAATGTCGAAGGTGATCTGTTCGCTTCGCGCATTGGGTGCTACGCCGAAGGACAGGGGTAACTCTATCTTGCCCACAGGGAAGGTGCCCTTGCCGCCGAAGCCATATAGGGGATTGTCCGAGGGCTTGAGTAAGCTGTGGCTGATGCCCATGCGGTCGAAGGCATGGAGGAAAAAAATGTCTGCCTGGCTGCCGTTGTCAACGAGGATTTTGTGCAGGTCCCAGCCTGCCACACTGCAGTTGATTACCATGGCGACGATGTGGGGTGCGCTGCGCAGATCGACATCTCTGGCATCGAAGGTTAGTGGCACATGTGACCATTTCGTTTGCATGACTGGGCCGGTCATGGCGACGTGGTTGACGCTTCGGTAGTGATCCCTCTTTTGCCGCTTCGTGTCGAAGTCGACGCTGGACCCTCCGGTGATCATGTGAATGACTCCGCGATACGGCTGATCGGCGAAGTCTTCTTGTTTTGGTGCTTGGGGGTGATTTTGGTGGTGTGGGTTTGGTTGATGCGGAGGTGCGAGTGGGGGTGGTACGACTTGTACCTCCTGGTGGTGCAGATATGTGTGGTTGGGTAGATGCTGGGCGTGGTCGTGGTTGTATGGTTGTGGGTGGTGGTGTTGATATGTGTGCGCGACAACTCTTTGGTTGTCGGTGGGTTGTGCTCGAGACATCCTGTCCCTGGTGGCCTTCATTTCCGGGCAATACCTCGTTGGGTGCGCGCAGTCTTTGCCGTGGAACAGGCAGTAATATCTGCGCGGTTTCTGCGCCTGTCCCCGGCCCCGGCCGCGCGTGCCGTTGCCGCGGCCCTGGGGGGATAATCTTGATGGCGAGCGGCCTCGCCAGCGGGGTGCTGGTTGGCTATGTTGTGCACCTGGTGCTGACTGCGGTTGTCCTGACCAGAATCTGACTGCGAAGGCCTGGTCCAGGTTCGGTTGGACTGCGGAGGGTCCTTGGGATTCCTTTGAGACTCAACCTTGCGCTGATGGAGCTCTTCGGATTTGGCGTACTTCTCAAACAACTAATAGAGATCTTGGAGGTTTTTGTGTGGGTTCCTGATGCAGTGACTGTATAGGACACCAGCCCGAAGGCCACTGATGGCGTAGTGTATGGCAATTTGGTCGTCGACCGAAGGCAACTGTGACTTCAGAGTTAGGAACTTGCGGTAGTACTCCCGTAGGGTTTCCTTCTCTTGCTGTTTTCAGAGTGACAGCTCGGCCAAGGCATCGGTGTCTGGGCGGTACCCTTGGAAGTTAAGCAGAAACTTGTCTCGGAGACTTCGCCAGGAGTCGATGGACAATGGGGGCAACCTGGTGTACCAGGTCAAGGCCGGACCCTCGAGGACGATGATGAAGGACTTGGCCATTGTGGTGTCGTCCCCTCCGGATGATGCGACGGCGACTTGATAGCTCATGATGTATTGTGCTGGGTCGGTGCTGCCGTTTTATTTGCTGAAGGATTATGGGGAGGCTACACTAGCGCAAAACAAAATTTTCAACCCCATAAAACCAAGAACTACTGCGGTTATAGGTCATGGGATTACCACTAGACGCGCAGAGCACGGAAGACGTCTCAATGTAGACGAACGCGTCGAGCAGTGTCGTGCAGTCGCCGGCGTCCTCCACGTCCTCGCACGGTTCGTCCAAGTGCTCCAGATGCAGCACCTCCGAGGTATCCACACGTACAGGGAGGAAGCGCCGCGTACCGAACTGCTAGGTTCGCGACGGCGGCTTGGCGAGGGCGAGAGGCGAGCGGCGGCTGCTGGTTTGCAGGTGGCGAATTAGGTTATCGCTTAACCGCGCCCCCGCCCCTCATTATATAGGCGTTATGGTGGGCTTCTAACGCCGAGGCCCATCATTAACCCTAAAGCCCAGTCTAATTTCGGATCTAATCCGAATTAGGCTTCCTTCCCCTTAAGTGTGTGACCCTATAGGTTCACGTACAAATAGACATAGCCCGAGTACTCTTACTTGGCCCAATAATTGACAGCGGCCTCTAGCAAGACATGTCAACTCCTATGTGTACGTAAAGATCATATCAGACGAACCATTGCGACATTACGTACATGTTGTTCCCTTTGTCTCACGATATTTGGTCTGGCTCTAAGCTGACCTCTCTTTCTCGATACTGTGAATTGGAATCCTTTCAATGGTTAACTCTTAACCCCAGCACGACCATGCATTTCTTGATCCAATCACTCGAGGGGCCCAGAGATATCTCTCTCACAAAGAGAGGGACAAATTCCATCTTGACTGACCATGCCTCACAGCATGCTTCCTGACAAACCCAAAACTACCTTTATAACTACCCAGTTACGGGATAGCGTTTGATAGTCCCTAAGTAAGTCAATTCACATCTTGAGAACATGCGACAATCTCAGGTCTAAGGATACAGTATTCATGTTGCAAGAAGAGAACTATATTACAATATCTCACGTTGGGTCGGTCCAGCCTCATGTCATACATGCGCCCACATTATTAGTTTAACATCTCCATGTTCATGACTTGTGAAATGTAGTCATCAACTAATACATGCGCTAGTCATCGACTCTGACTAGGGACATCATTTAGAATAACCATATAAGTAAAGAATCTCACAAACAATTCACATAATTGCTAATCAATACAAGGTGCCTTCCATGGATATTCAATTAAGCAATATATATATCATGGATACAAAGAAATATGCTCAACTCTATGATTATCTCTAGGGCATATTTCTAACAGTCTCCCACTTGCACTAGAGTTAATCTAGAAGATATCTAATACCCATAGATCTCATGTGTGCCTCATGCTTAGGTTGTGGAAGAGGTTTTGTCAAAGGATCAGCAACATTCAAATCCGTATGTATTTTGCATATCTTTATCTCACCCCGCCTAATGAATTCCCGTATGAGGTGAAACTTCCGCAGTACGTGTTTGTTTTTCTGGTGGTTCCTTGGCTCCTTAGCTTGCGCAATAGCCCCATTGTTGTCACAGTAGAGGTTCAATGGGCTAGATGCATTAGGAAACACACCAAGCTCGATGAGGAACTTTCTTATCCAAACACCTTCCTTCGCAGATTCAGAAGCTGCAATGTACTCGGCTTCTGTTGTAGAATCAGTCACAGTCTCCTGTTTGGAACTCTTCCAACTAACAGCACCACCATTTATTGTGTACACAAAACCTGATTGCGATTTTAACTCGTCTGGGTCAGTTTGGAAGCTAGCATCGGTGTAACCAGTTACAACGAGCTCCTCCTTACCCCCATATACCAGGAACATATCTTTAGTCCTTCTTAAGTACTTAAGAATGCCTTTTACCGCTGTCCAGTGATCCTCACCTGGATCAGCCTGGTATCTACTCGTAGCACTTATAGCGTATGAGACATCTGGGCGTGTACTTATCATGGCATACATGATTGATCCAATCGTTGAGGCGTATGGTACCTTACTCATGCGCTCCCGCTCATTAGCCATCGCAAGACATTGCATCTGGCTAAGGTGTTTACCATGTGACATAGGTATGAAACCTTTCTTGGACTGTTCCATGTTGAACCGTTTCAAAACCTTGTCAATGTACGTATCTTGACTTAATCCTATAAGCCTCTTCGACCTATCTCTATAGATCCTTATGCCCAAAATATATGCTGCTTCCCCTAAGTCCTTCATAGAAAAACTCTTTTTCAGTGAAGCCTTGACGGACTCCAGCATAGGAATGTCATTCCCAATCAATAATATGTCATCCACATACAAGATCAGAAATACAACAGCGCTCCCACTTTCTTTCTTGTAAACACAAGCTTCTTCTTCATTCTGATGAAAACCAAGCCCTTTGATCACTTCATCAAAACGAATGTTCCAACTCCGAGATGCTTGCTTCAACCCATAAATGGATTTCTGAAGTTTGCATATCTTTCCAGCATTGATCGGATCGACAAAACCCTCGGGTTGTATCATATACACGTCCTCATCTAGGTTTCCATTAAGGAAAGCTGTTTTGACATCCATCTGCCAAATCTCACAATCGAAATATGCGGCAATAGCTAGAATGATCCGAATAGATTTAAGCATCGCTACTGGCGAGAATGTCTCGTCATAGTCAACTCCTTGAACTTGTCGAAAACCCTTTGCAACAAGTCGAGCCTTATAGATGTGAACATTTCCATCCATGTCTTTCTTCTTCTTATAGATCCATTTGCATTCTATAGGTCTAACACCATCAGGCGGGTCAACCAAGTTCCAAACTTTATTTTCTCCCATGGAATCTATCTCGGATCTCATGGCGACATGCCATTTCTCGGAATCTGGGTCCATCATCGCTTCTGAATATGTTGCAGGTTCGTCGTTGTCTAACAACAACACTTCCCCATTGCCCAACAATAGCACTTCTCCTCGTGCCTCGCGAAGCCTTGCTGACCTTCGTGGTTGTAGTGGTGATTCTCTTGCCATAGACGTCTCAACTTGTTCTGCTACATTAGCATCACTTGTTGAATCTTGTCCCACTGGCTCATCCTGAACTTCTTCAAGATACACCTTTTGTTTACTTTTCTCTCTTTTGAGAAACTCTTTCTCTAAGAACACACCGTTCCGGGCGACAAACACTTTGCCCTCTGACCGGTGGTAAAAGTAATATCCTAAGGTTTCCTTTGGATATCCCACGAACATGCACTTGTCCGATTTTGGAGTGAGTTTATCCGACTGTAGTCACTTGACGTAAACCTCACAACCCCAAATCTTCAGAAAAGACAAACTGGGAGTCTTCCCAGTCCACATCTCATATGGTGTCTTAACTACGGACTTAGACGGTACCCTATTTAGTGTGAAAGCTGCTGTTTCTAGAGCGTATCCCCAAAACGACAAAGGTAGGTCCGACTGGCTCATCATTGATCGAACCATATCCAATAAAGTCCGATTACGTCGCTCAGACACGCCATTCCTCTGAGGCGTTCCAGGCGGCGTAAGCTGTGGAACAATTCCACAACTCTTTAGATGATTGCTAAAATCATGACTCAAATATTCACCACCACGATCTGATCACAGTGCTTTAATTTTCTTGCCACGCTGATTTTCTACTTCATTCTGAAACTCTTTGAACTTTTATAAGGATTCAGACTTGTGTTTCATTAAGTAGACATACCCATATCTACTAAAATCATCAGTGAAGGTTATGAAGTATTGGAATCCTCCCCTAGCTGTCGTACTCATTGGTCCGCACACATCAGTATGTATGAGTTCCAATAAATCTAATGTCCTCTCCTGTAAACCCGTGAAAGGCGACTTGGTCATCTTACCAAGTAAGCAAGCTTCACATGTCTCGTATGATTCAAAATCAAACGAAGTTAAAAGCCCATTAGAATGAAGCTTCTTCATGCGATTCTCACTTATATGACCCAAACGACAGTGCCACATGTAGGTAGGACTTAAATCATTAGGTCGAGGCCTTTTAGCACTAATATTACAGATAGGTGCATCATCAAGATTTAAAATGAATAACCCATTCATAATGGATGCAAAAGCCACAAACATGCCATTCTTAGAGATCACACAACCATTGTTTTCACTCGCAAATGAATAACCATCCTTCATCAAACATGAAGGAGACATAATGTTTCGACTTATACTAGGAACTAGATAACAATTATTTAACTCCAAAATAAATCCTGATGGGAGGTGGAGTTGCATCGTCCCGACGGTCAACGCAGCAACTCTTGCATTATTGCCTACCCGGAAATCAACTTCTCCTCTTTTCACGCTTCTACTTCTTATCATTCCCTGCATCGAATTGCAAATATGGGCAACCGATCCGGTATCAAATACCCAAGAATTAATATAAGAATCAGCAAGAAAAATTTCTGTAATGTGAATAGCAAGTGTACCTGCTGCGGCTGTACCCTTACCGCCGCGATCCTTAATAGAGGCCAAGTACTGCTTGCAATTCCTTTTCCAGTGACCAAGTTCTTTGCAATAAAAGCACTCTGCATCTGCAGCTGGTCCAGCCATGGGCTTTTGATTTGGCTTGGATATTGTATCCTTTGCCTTGCCCTTCTTCTTTTGAGACTTACCCTTCTTCTTAAAGTTGGGTTTGTTTTGGACCGCCATCACATGGCCGCTGCTGCCAGCGCTTTTCTTTATGTCCCCCTCTGCAGTTTTCAGCATGCCACATAGTTCATTGAGGCCCCTCTCCGCCCCATGCATATGGTAGTTCGTGATGAAGTTTCCATAGCTGGGCGGAAGAGATGCCAAAATGAAGTCAGTGGCCAACTCTTGGCTTATTGGGAAGCCTAGCTTCTCCAACCTCTGACTGTAACCAACCATTTTGATTACGTGTGGCCCAACTGCTGCGCCTTCTGCTAGCTTGCATTCCAGAAAGGCTTTGGACACATTGAACCTTTCAGTCCTAGCCTGAGTCTGGAACATATCCTTGAGCGCCACGATCATATCGTGCACCTCATGGTTTGTCTCAAACTGCATCTGCAGCTCAGGCTCCATGCAAGCAAGCATTAGGCAACTCACTTCAAGATTAGTATCCATTGCTTTCTTGTAAGCGGTTTTAGCTGCAGCAGTTGCATTTTCACCAGGATCCTCTGGCAGTGGGGTGTCTAGAACGTCTTCCTTTTTTCAGCCCTGAGAACAATTCTCAGGTTACGGATCCAATCCGTATAGTTTGTTCCATTTAACTTATCCTTTTCAAGAATTGATCGCAAAGTAAATGTTGGTGTGCTAGGTGCCATTTATCTACAACAAAATAATGCAAAATACTAAGACAAAAATATCCATGACAGAGTAAATCATATTAAACATTTAATAGTCTACTCCCACTAAAATCAATATCCCTCGATTGATACTTAGTGATTCAGAACCCACAACTAACAAGTCTACTAGTGAGCTTTAGCATCACCGCTAGAAGACAAGGTAGATCGGTAAGCAACTCCTTGCTAATCATATCATATATATGACTCCTGTTGTTGGGTGACATCTCTATGTCTCGGCTCCCAACCTTATGCCTCAAAGTCCTTAACCATTAAGCTGACTTTGTTTAAGTTAACCAACCCTTTCTGCAGTTCGTATCCGATACAAACCTATCTAGTCAAGGAAAACTGGTGGCACCCTAATTTCATAGACCCACCACCAATTGTACAAGACTTATGATAGTGCAAGGTTTGGAGAGGCATTAAAGCTTAAACATTTATGAGGGATCGTCCTACTTATAACATCGCACGCAAGGACATATATGCAATATAAACAAGTAGAACAATAAGAATGGCATTCACACAACAGTTGTGATTCGGTATGGCTTGCTGTCACATGGTGATCCCCATCTCCAATAATCTATCCATCACGATGATCTCCATCTCCATGATATAGGTATGCCATCCTCCAGGTGATGAGTCCTTCAAGACCTATCTAACGTATGCTGGTAAACAAATTACATATACGCTTTGGATCATCACATGTTGACACGCAGGTCATTACATTAAATTTGGACAATACATGTGGCTCCAGCCGTATTGCCCTGGTCACGACACGCAGGTCATGAATAATTTATTAACATGCATCATATACACAATAGCCATACCGATCACAAGATGTCCTGCAAAAACAGGTTAGACAAACACGTTTCTATACGTTCGCCACTTCAGCAGATAGCCACGGCGGTTAGCGCCCTGAAAACCTCACAGGATTCCATGCATCGTATGTATGGAAATTCCACTGGAAATCTCATGCGGTTGATCAAATCAACCCAAATCCGAGACTTTCGACCCGAAGGAGATTACACTCATGACGTTGATCTGTTACGTCAATCTGCTGGTTGTGTACGCAGTTAGCCCCGATGAGCTCTGAAGTTGGCGGGCCATGGTGACACTTGGAGTTGCGGCGCCAGGGGGCTTCGCTCATCAAGGTAGTTGATGCCTTGGAAAGCTGCGGCATGCGGGATGAAGGGTCCGCATTGGGTAGCGAATAAGTCTCCAGCTGGGACATGTTGCTGGGGGCGGTCCGTTGTGCAAATCGTGTTGGCCTTCGTGCTGCATGAGCGCAATCTCCTGCTCGAGCTCCCGAGCCCTCTGCTCCTCGTCTCGTATCATCTAGCGCACCTTGGCTTGCACGGAGAAACGTTGGCACTTGGCCTCGAGGATTTCTTTCTACTTTTGGAGGTTGCGGTTCTTGATGCGCAGGGCCCGTAGCTGTAGCTGTTCCTCTACTGAAATGCCGATGACTTCGCCGTCCTCTGTTGCGTCCTCGCCCTCTAGTGGAGCAAAGCCTAGGGGTGGTTCTTGTGGTTGTCCTCCGGAGCTGCAGGTGCGGAGGGTGCCTTCGGGAGTGGGTTGGTCGTTGCGCTGTCTCTTGCTGAGTGCGTCGTCTTCGCAGGCTTCTTGGTGGGTGTTGTCTGCGAGGGCCTTGCCCTTTTTCTTGGCTAGCAGTGCTGCCTTCGCTGCTTCGTCGATGGATGGGGCTGCCTTCGAGCTAGCTCTCTTGGGTGTCATCGCGGGTGGTTTGTTCGTAGCACGAACGGTGGGCGGCAAATGTTGGTACTTGCTCTCCTGGGCAAGTTGATCCAATGGGGGAGTGTAAAGGATGCAAATAAGGTTTAACTCGAGATGGCAATTGCTCTATTAATCCCGCCTCTCAAGGGCACTGTACGGGGGTATTTATAGGTGCCCGAGCGCCCAACGTCCCGATGCAAGGACGTTTATGCCCTCAGACACCTGGATTATCCCCAAAATATTCCCATAAGGGAGGGTTACACACTGTCATTACAGAAAAGTTATTACAAATTAGGCCAGTAACAAGCTTGTCCATGCGCGGCCTGTTACAATGGGTCGAATCCCACGTGGGCCCCTAGGTCGGGTGAGGACGTGGGATGGAGAGACTTCGTCGTAGGCCTTCGTCTTGCAGTGAAGAGGACGAAGGGTGGGCCGCGCCGGTCATCTTGCCTCCGTTGGTGCAGCAAGTTGACGAAGGCCTGGAGCGAAGGGTAGCGTCTTCACCTTCGCCCCAACAATAAGATGATGGCAAAAATCTAATTCCTAAAGCATAAAATGAAGACATTTGAATGGATTATTTTCAAAATCCACTCAAAGCTCGGGGGCTACACAAAATGGAAACTGTGTCATACAACAAACTCACGAGCCGGACCTAAAATCTTTGAGCTGATTATTTGTTGGGGCGAAGGCAAAGACGCCACCCTTCGCTCGAGGCCTCCGCCGCAGTCGCTGGTCTGACAGAGACAAAGCGGGCAGGGACACCCTTCGCTCCATTCGGCACTTTGACGAAGGCCTGCGGCGACGCCTTCCCGCGGCGCGGCCTCGTTCAGTCCTGAGGCCCACGTGTGATCTGGCCCATTGTAACGGGCCCTGCGTGGCCGCCTTTGTGTTACGGGCCTAATTTGTAAAGGCATACTTGTAATTACAGCTTGTAACCCTGCTTTATGGGAATATTCTGGGGATAAACCAGGTGTCTGAGGGCACATGCGTCCTTAACACAAGGCGCTGGGCACTCAGATACCTATAAATACCCCTGCACAGTGCCCGTGAGAGGCGAGATTAACAGAGCTATTGCCCCCGAGCACGTAACCCTGTTGTCACCACTGTTCACCCTTGTTGGCCTCTTTGCTGCTGAGAGCAAGTTCCAACATTTGGCGCCCACCGTTCGTGCTACGACAAAACCACCCGCGATGGCACCCAAGAGAGCTAACCCGAAGGCTGACGAGGCTGCGAAGGCAGCACTGCTGGCCGCAAGAAAGGGCAAGGCCCTCGCCCTCACCCAATCCACCCACCAAGAGCCCACTGAAGACAATGTTCCCCACACCGGCGAAGACGACACCTTCCGCACCTGCGGAACCGAAGGACAATCGCAGCCGCCCCCAGGCTTCGCCCCACTGGAAGGCGCGGACATCAACGAGGACGGTGAGGTCCTCGGCGTCTCAACAGAAGAACAGCTACAGCTGCGCGCCCTGCGCCTCAAGAACCGCAATCTCCAGAGGAAGAAAGAGATACTGGAGGCCAAGCGCCAGCGTGTGTCCGCACTAGCCAAGGTGCGGCAAATGATACGCGACGAGGAGCAGAAGGCCCAAGACCTCGAGCGCGAGATCGTGCTGATGCAGCGTGAAGGCCACCTTGGCCTGCAGCAAGAGCCCCCCCTCCAGCAGCGCGCGCAACCGGAAGGTACGCGCGAAGGCCACCTTGGCCTGCAGCATGGCCCACCCCTGCATCACCGGGCGCGGCCGGAGAGCCCCCGTTTCCCCCAGCGCGACTACACCTTCCAGCACGGCGCACCATTCCAAGGAGTCAACTACCTCGACGAGCGAAGTCCCCTGGCGCCACACCTGCAGGTGACGCCTTGGCCAGCCAACTTCCGAGCGGGGACCTACCCCAAATACAACGGCAGCACCGACCCGGCGCAATACATAATGAGTTATCAGGTCGCCGTTGCATCCGCTGGAGGGGACGACGCCACAATGGCGAAGTCTTTCATCATCGCCCTAGAGGGCCCAGCACTCACCTGGTTCACCAGATTGCCTCCGCTGTCCATTGATTCATGGAGAAGTCTCAGGGACAAGTTCCTGCTCAACTTCCAAGGGTACCGCCCAGACACCGACGCCTTGGCCGAGCTCTCGCTTTGCAAACAGCTGGAAAAGGAGACTCTGCGGGAGTATTACCGCAAATTCTTAACACTCAAGTCGCAGCTGCCCTCTGTCGATGATCAGATCGCTATCCACTACGCCATCAGTGGCCTTCGAGCCGGCGTCCTCTACAGCCACTGTATCAGAGATCCACCCAAGAGCTTGCAGGAGCTATATCAGCTCTTCGAAAAATATGCCAAATCCGAAGAGCTCCACCAACGCAAGGTTGAGTCACAGCGGAAACCCAAAGATGCCCCGCAGTCCAGCCGCACGTGGACGAGGACTCCGTAGCCAGACTCCGGTCGAGATGGCCGCAGTCAGCAGCAAGTGCACAACATCGCCAACCAACAACCTGCTGCCGACCCCCCTCGTCGCCAGGAATATCCCCCCCAGGGCCGCGGAAATGGAACTCGTGGCAGGGGCCGAGGGCGCGCGCAGCCGCCGCGCCGGTTCTACTGCCTTTTCCACGGCGAAGACTGCGCCCACCAAACTAAAGACTGCCCCGAAACGAAGGCAACCAGAGACAGAATGGCGCGGGCGCAGCCAGCCGACAATCCCAGAATTGTCGCGCATAATTACCAGCCACCCCCTCCACCATATATCCACGCTCCCGCTCCGCATCCACCGCACCACGCTTACCAACACCATCAGGAAGTACAAATCGTACCTCCTCCACAACCACCACCACACCAGCAACATCAAAACATCCCCCATGCCCCAAAGCAGGAAGACTTCGCCGATCAACCATATCGCGGAGTCATTCACATGATAACAGGGGGGTCCAGCACCGACTTCGACACCAAGCGGCAGAAGCGGGACCACTACCGCAGCATCAACCACGTCGCCGTCACTGGCCCAGTCGTGCAGACGAAGTGGTCCCACATACCGCTAACCTTCGACGCACGAGACGTCGACCTGCGCAGCGCCCCCCACATCGACGCTATGGTCATAAATTGCAGCGTGGCAGGCTGGGACTTACACAAAGTCCTAGTCGACAACGGCAGTCAGGCGGACATCATCTTCCTCCATGCCTTCGACCGCATGGGCATAAGCCACAGCCTGCTGAAGCCTTCGGACAACCCGTTGTATGGTTTCGGCGGCAAGGGCACCTTTCCCGTTGGCAAAATAGAGTTGCCCCTCTCCTTCGGTGTAGCACCCAATGCCCGAAGTGAGCAAGTAACCTTCAACATTGTCGACATGGTATATCCATACAACGCCATCATGGGCCGGGGCTCCATCAATAAGTTCGAAGCTGCCATCCACGGGCTGTACCTATGTATGAAGATACCAGGTCCGCTAGGCGCCATTACAATCTACGGCAACCAGCAGACGACGCGCAACATAGAGCGGGACTTCGTGCCTGGTCAGAGGAACGTACACTGTCTCACGACCCAGCGCAAGGTCCCCGCGCCCGCCAGCCCAACCGATAAGCAGCATGACAAGGCACAGTTGCAGAGCCAAGACGGGACCAAGACTGTCCCCCTCGATCAGGCCACGCCCAAGCAGACAGTCACTATCAGCGAAGACCTCACCTCACTTGAAGAAGAGAAACTTCTCTGCTGTCTGGCCAAGAATAAAGATGTCTTCGCCTGGTCCGCCCTCGACCTGGTCGGAGTCAACCGATCCATAATTGAGCACAGCTTGGGAATTGACCCTTCGGTGCGACCCAAAAAACAGAGGCTTCGCAAAATGTCCGACGAAAAGACAGAAGCCGCCAAGGCGGAGGTGCACCGCCTCCTGGAGGCTAAATTCATTGAGCCAGTGGCTTACCCCACGTGGCTCTCCAATGTTGTAATGGTGCAGAAAAAAAGCGGGAAATGGCGAATGTGCATAGACTTCACCAGTCTCAATAAGGCCTGCCCAAAGGACAATTTCCCGTTGCCGCGGATCGACAAAATAGTCGATAGCGCGGCAGGATGCGAGGTCATGTCTCTCCTCGACTGCTTCTCCGGCTATCACCAGATATACATGAAGGAGGAAGACAAGGCTAGCACCAGCTTTATAACACCCTTCGGCACTTATTGCTTCGTCAGAATGCCGGAGGGTCTCAAGAATGCCGGGTCCACCTTCTCCAGACTCACCAAAACAGTACTCGAAGGGCAGGTCGGCAGAAATATATTTACATATGTGGACGACATCGTCGTCGCTAGCAAGAATAAGGAGGACCATCTCGCCGACCTGGCCGAGACATTCGCGAACATGCGAGATGCACGACTCCGCCTAAACCCGGAAAAGTGCGTCTTCGGTGTTCGCCAGGGCAAGATATTGGGCTACCTGGTGTCACACCGCGGCATCGAGGCCAACCCAACCAAGATCCAGGCCATCGTCGACATGTCGCCTCCGCAGTCCGCCAGGGACGTCCAGCGTCTGACAGGCAGATTGGCCGCTCTCAACAGATTCATCTCCAGGTCCGCCGAGCGAAGTCTCCCCTTCCTCAAAACACTCCGCGGTGCAAAAGACTTCGCCTGGGGACCGGAGCAAGCAGCGGCCTTCGCCTCACTAAAACAGTACCTGTCGGAGCTGGCCATCCTCACAAGCCCCGACTCCTCGCTCCCCCTATTGCTCTATGTCGCGGCTTCGCCGCACGCGGTCAGTGCGACACTAGTGCAGGAGCAGACAGTCGAGGGCGCAGTCAGACAGTGCCCTGTTTACTATGTCTCCGAGGTCCTGACACCGTCCAAATGCAACATGACAGAGCTAGAGAAGATCGCCTACGCAGTTGTTATGTCCTCGCGCAAACTGCGCCACTACTTTGAAGCATTCAAGGTCCGCGTCACCTCAGACAGGGGGCTCGGCGAACTATTCAGAAACCCGGAGGCATCGGTGAGGATTGCCAAGTGGGCAGCCGAACTCTCCGGCTACCACATCAGCTTCGAGCCCAGGACAGCCATCAAGTCGCAAGTCCTGGCAGACTTCATCGTCGACTGGACTGGGCCAGTAACACAGCCGGACCCGTCCACAGAGAAGGTCTGGACCATCCATTGCGACGGCGCATGGTGCCATGCGGGGGCAGGCGTCGCTGCAGTCGTCACCTCACCAGCCGGAGTCAAACACAGATATGCAGCACGCCTCAACTTCGCTCTGGAATCCGACAAATGTACAAACAATATAGCAGAGTATGAAGCGGTTATCCTCGGCCTCCGCAAGCTAAGGGCCCTCGGAGTCACCACATGTATCATCAAGACAGACTCCAAAATAGTTGCCGGCCAGGTCGAGAAAGACTATGCAGCAAAAGACCCCACGCTCATGCAATACCTCGCAGCTATCCGAAGTCTCGAGAGACAGTTCAAGGGATTCACCTTGCAGCATGTGGATAGGGCCAAGAACGAGGAGGCCGATGCATTAGCCAAGGACGCCGCCAGGGGCGAGCCCTTGCCCTCCGACGTGTTCTTTCACACCATCGGCACGCCAGCCGTTTGGAGCCCCGAAGGGCTCCAAATAACTAATGATAGCGAGGGCCACCGCATAGTCAACCTAATCATGACCGAAGACTGGCGGGCACCAATAACCCTGTTCCTACATGGGTACTATCATCCAACCGACGTCAGTGAGGCAAAGCGCCTCAGACATCGAAGCCGGGACTTCGCACTGATTGAGGGCCAACTATACAAGAAAGGGGTCAGTCAGCCAATGCTTAAATGCGTCACCGAAACTGAAGGCATGCAGATCCTACGCGAAGTCCACAGTGGCACGTGCGGCTCGCACGCAGGGCCAAGGGCCCTGGCTGCCAAGGTGATCCGGCAAGGGTTTTACTGGCCCGCAATGATCTGCGCCGCAAATTGAGTCACGAGGTCCTGCGAAGCCTGCCAGAAGTTCTCTCCTCGGTCAGGCAACCCCTCACAATATACAAAGCTGATTGCCCATACATGGCCTCTCCAGCGCTGGGGCCTGGACATTGTCAGGCCCCTGCCCACCGCTCAGGGGAACCTTAAGTTCGCCTTCGTAGCCGTCGAATACTTCACCAAATGGATTGAAGCGAGGGCTGTTTCCACAATCACATCAAAGACTGCCCAAAAATTCTTCTGGCAGAACATTGTTTGCCGCTTCGGAGTACCGTCCGAGCTAACAGTTGACAACGGCAAGCAGTTTGACAGCCAAGATTTCAAGGATTTTTGTTTCTCCATCGGCACCAAGCTTGCCTTCGCTTCAGTCTATCATCCGCAGTCCAACGGGGTCGTGGAGCGTGCCAATGGGAAAATCTTCACAGCTGTCAAGAAGATGCTCCTCGATGAAAAAAAAGGCAGATGGACCGATTTATTACCGGAGGCAGTCTGGGCGCTAAACACAACTGAGTGCAGGGCGACCGGGTTCACTCCTTTCCGCCTTCTATACGGATCGGAGGCAATGACCCCGCAAGAAATAAAGCATGGGTCCCCGCGTACAGTTCCGTCAGCCGTCCCCGACGTGGACGAGCCAACTTCAAAAGATCTCATTGACGGAGACCGGGTCTTCGCCCTACAGGCCCTAAACAAATACCAAGCCCAGACCAAAGCATGGCGCGACCACGCAGTCATCCCGAGGGAGTTCAGCGAGGGGGACCTCGTACTCGTCCGAACAGCTCAGACGGAGTCCAAGGGCAAGTTGGAGCCCAAGTGGGAGGGCCCCTTCATAGTCAAAACAAAAGCTTCCCCCAGCGCTTACAGGCTCACAACGCCAAATGGCGAGGACCTGGAGCACTCCTGGAACATCGACAACCTTCGCAAATTTTTTGTTTGATCCATTTAGGGCTGATTTCGCCCTTGTAATTCACCGCAAACAATCTTGTACCGGCCTGCACTCTTTTCCTCCCGGGGGGTGAGGTTTTTAACGAGGCGGAGCCATGTAATATATGTGAGAAAAATCCCCCGCAAAAACATGTGTCGAAAAAAGACCGCGACAACGGTCTTCGGCATTCGACCAATTCGAAGTCACCGCGAGGCTAAGCGCTAGCCACCCTCGCGTGCGACAAGTCCGCGCAGAAGTCGCATAAGGGTGCAGCCGGACTAAGCACAACAAGTGCGAAAAAATCCGATGTCTATCACGAAGACTATCCGCGCAGAAGTCGCCTAAGGGTGCAGCCGGACTAAGCACAACAAGTGCGAAAAAATCCGATGTCTATCGCGAAGACTATCCGCGCAGAAGTCGCCTAAGGGTGCAGCCGGACTAAGCACAACAAGTGCGAAAAAATCCGATGTCTATCGCGAAGACTATCCGCGCAGAAGTCGCCTAAGGGTGCAGCCGGACTAAGCACAACAAGTGCGAAAAAATCCGATGTCTATCGCGAAGACTATCCGCGCAGAAGTCGCCTAAGGGTGCAGCCGGACTAAGCACAACAAGTGCGAAAAAATCCGATGTCTATCGCGAAGACTATCCGCGCAGAAGTCGCCTAAGGGTGCAGCCGGACTAAGCACAACAAGTGCGAAAAAATCCGATGTCTATCGCGAAGACTATCCGCGCAGAAGTCGCCTAAGGGTGCAGCCGGACTAAGCACAACAAGTGCGAAAAATTCCGATGTCTATCGCGAAGACTATCCGCGCAGAAGTCACCCAAGGGTGCAGCCGGACTAGCACAACAAGTGCGAAAAAAACCCGAAGTCTATCGTAAAGACTCCGCGCAGAAGCCGTCTAAGGGCGCAGTCGAACTAGTACAACAAAAGCAGAAACGACAGCATCAAACCATCCGCGCTAAGACCGACTATAATCACACCAGCACAGCATAGCCAACCATACCACACAAAGTACACAACGCCCTCGCAGGCACAGGCACGCGAGGGCACACAACTTCATTTTACAAGCCTTTACACATATACAAGCGAGGGCGCCACACTCTACATCGGCTCAACCTTAGGAATAATTCCCATCTCCCTATAATTAAATAACATTATCCTAAGCTCCTCACCCGCAAAAAGACTTCGCAGCTCCCTTTCCCCTGCACCCGCGGCGGCCGGCAAAGACAGCAGCTCCTGCCGACCAGCCCTACTCACGCGAAGCCGAGCCCCTTCCTCCGCACTAACCCTACGCTTTGCAACCGCCCTTCATCGTCGGCGCCCGGTGCTAGGACCTGGCACGTCCGGCGCGTCCACAGCGTGTGGCGAAGCCTCCACCGCAGCCACGTCTAAGGCCGCAAAATAATCCAAGTCCTCCTCCGACGACTCCTCAGTCCACTCAACCGAGCTCCCAGAGTCAGTAAAATCAAAAAACTCAGATACAGACCCACCATATTCATTTCCACCTTCCGCGGTCGAAGCCGCCAAAAACTCAGTAGTAGCGGTTGCGTGCGCAGGCCCAAAATCTTGAACCTGCGCAGCAACCAAAATTCAGTACAACATCCAAAAATTCCCCAACCCTAAACACCCACTACGCCACCTGCGAAGGCCCTGCCGCTGCGGGAGCCTCCGCCGTTGGCTCCGCCGCTGCTTCCGCCACCACCGCCGCGGGATCTTCAGCGCTCGGCACAGCGGCTGCAGGGGCATCAGGCGCGCCTTCGGCCACCTTTGGGGGCAGGTCTTCGCCGGCCGCAGTAGATGTGGGAGCGCCTGGCGCGTCTTCCGCAGTCTCCGGGGTTGGTTCCAGGGCGACTCCAGTCACGGCCTCCGCAGGGGTCGGCTCCGGGTCAGGTAGCGCGCTGTTCAGTGCCCCGAAGTCGTCCACCCGCTCGCCACGCTCCGCCTAAGACAAAACACACAAAAATTCAGCAAACACACGCACAGACCACATCCAGCAAACGCCGAACAAATGACAACGTTACCTGAGCCCTCGCAGCCTCGGCCCGCTCCCTGACCACCTCACGACCGTACAGACCCCACATCCGGTCATAGAGGGCCCCGGCGGATTCCTTCACCACGGGGTCTTCGACCTTATAGATATCTCGCCCAAAATCTTCATCTGCCTGGTCGAGGGCCTCAAAGTGCCGGCACCCTTCGCGAGAGAGTGCGTTCATCGCCCCCTCGCAGGTGACCAGGGAGGTGAACGACATTAACCCCTCCAAGACAGTGGGGAGCTCCTGCAGCTCCTCCTGCACCCATTCCAGACAGCGAAGCCCGGCCTCTCGCTCCGGCACCTCGAAGTCACCGGTCCGCGCACCCAGCTCGCGATATGCAGCCATAAGCTGCGTGCGCGTCCGTTCGGCCTCCGCTCGCATCGCGGCCTCGGCCCCCTTCGCGCGGCTCTCCAGGGCAGTAAGCCGCTCCTGCAGCTGTCCGGCGAGCTCCTTGGCAATATTGCCTTCCGCCCGCGCCAGCCTGGCCTCCGCCTGTGCAGCCTGCTCTTTGGCGATGGCTTCGTTGGCTTCCCTCCTCTCCCCCGCCAGCTGGCGCCGGAGGTCAGCCTTCTCCTTCTCCAGGGCGGCCACCCTGTCTCCCAATTTACGGCACTTGCTGTCGGAGGCCGATTTTTCACGGACAGCATCAGCATGTTGCGTCCGAAGTCTCTCGACTTCGGCCAACAAAGCTGCCGTAAGGGCCCCCGACGCAGTACGGCTGGTGAAGTCAGCCACCTGCAGAGCACACGTAAGGCCGTGGCCTTAAAAAAAAAGGGGGGGTGGAGAGGGCATAGCTCAGCGGACCTGACTCAGCGCCTCCGTCGCCTGACTCAGCGCCTCCGTCACTCCCTTCAGCCGGCGGGTCGCCACGCCCGCCTCGTCCCTGACCGACGCGAGGGCCGACACCTCGCCTCCGGCGCCAAGGGTCTCGCCCCTTGCCTTCGGCGCTAGCGCAGCCGTCGCGATCGCCGCGGCAGGCGCAACTATAGCAAGCTGGCCCTCGTCCGACCCTGCAACGCATCAGCGAATTAAAATATATATATATATATATATATATATATATACATAGAGACTTACCCCCAAGATAATCGTCCACATTAATCTCGGTGCCGAAGTCGGCAACGCGTTTGCCCGGCGGCGGCAACGTTCGGGCCGCCTTCGAAGCCTCCGCCACTCCGCTGGCCGGCGGCACCACCTTCATCAGTTTGGAGCCCCCGGCGCCTTGCTAGGTGCAGAGGCGCCCGCCTTCGCCGCCAGCGGCGGCTTGCCTCCGCCGGAGGCCGTAGCCTTCGCAGTTCCCCGCTGCCTTTTCGGCCGTGCTTCGTGAATCCTGACAGTCGCCTGGCGTTTTTGCGCCGCCCCTTGGCGATCCTTGTCCATCACTGCCCACACAACAGCACTGATATTTCGCCCGTAAGGAAAAACTCTCCACTGATGAACCATACGAGATGTAAAACAGTCCTCCTCAGCCGCGCAGGGGATAGGAACATTTCTAGGCCAACAACCCCCGGTAACCCTCAGCATCCGAGCCGAAGACTCCCGGAGCTCGGGCGAAGACATCCTTTCCCCCGGGGCCGCACACGTCCTCATTAACTCTCTAGCAAAACTATCAGACACCCCAAGTCCTCCCATCGCAGTACCTAATTTTCTCTTTTTTGAGGAGGGGGCGGCCGCCAGCGCAGGGTCGCCTCCAGTCTCCACCGCCGGTTTCTTCCCACGGCGGTCCGCTTCGTCTTGACCAGGGTAGCCGTCGTACGGCAGTTGATTTAATTCGAAGACCCTGTTCAAACGGTCATTTGACCCGCGGATATCAAAGCTGTGCTGGCCTTCCGTCCTCGGCACGTAACGTCCCACGAGCCGCACCGCCAAGTCCTCTGCATCACGCACAAAGGCGGCCGGGTCACGGTTTCGCAAATTCAGTGCGAAGGCAGGACTTCGCACCACCCTTCCTCCGTGAAAAGGCATCTGGCGAGGGCACACTTCGCCTAGCGCCCAGCCGTGCGCCAAGGGCCAGACCCCGTACGCCACGAACTCTTCAACTAAATCACGCCCACTGCTATGACCGGCGGCGCACCGAAGGGCCCCTTCGTCTGCATCCTCTTCTGCCACTTCAAAAGGCGGATACGCAGAGTAATAATGAGAGCACATCTCAGACACGGGGAGTCCCTCATAGTCTTCGACAGTACCCTCAGCAACGTAAAACCAAAATTCATTCCAATTGCCCCACTTGTTGCGGGCGCACGGAACCAACTCCACTACTGGCATTGTGGTCTTGCCGGTCTTCGGCGTGAATGTGCATGACCCGAACTGGGCAACTCCGTCCCCAACCATCCTCTTCTGCCAATGCAAACAATAATTCTTCGCAAAAACTTCAACCGACGGCTGTCCGTCGTACGAAGTCGTCGCCCAGACATACTTCGCCAGCGCCACCATGGCATTCGGTGTCAGCTGATGTACTTGAACGTTGAATCTACGCAGGACTTCGCCAACAAACCGGTGCGCAGGCAAGCGGAGACCGGCGGCGAAGAACGCCTCGAAAACGACCAACTCACCCTCCGGCTCGGGGACTTCCTCCGTCCCCGGAGCACGAGCAACTCCGCCGCCAAAGTAGCCCAACCGCTGCATATCTTCAACGCGGGCTGACGTCATCCGTGACACACCAAAATCAACAGAGTCGCCGGCGCGCAACTCCTCCACCATCACGTTACTCAACGTCTCCTCAGACGAGGCGGCGGCCGGCGGCATGGTGTCGGCGGAAGAAGAAGAGGACGGCATTGCTACGTACCGTCGGCGGCGGCGGGCGGTCTGCTTCACTCGAGCCAGAACTCCGGAGAGCAAAAGGAGCAGCGGAAGAAGAGGAACAGCAAGACGGCGGGCGGCTAGGGTTTCTACGGAGCGCGGAAGGCAAAGTTCAAACAGCGTCGACCCCCGCCCCCTTTTATAGGCAGGGCGCGGCTCTTCGGGAAACCCGCAATCCGACAGGGCGCGACGCTTCGGGAAACCCGCAATCCAACAGTACGTCGTCCATCAACGGTCACATCAAAAACCCCCGCGGAACCACTTCGAGCGAGGGCAGCGTCTCCGCCATCTAGCGACGTCTTCGGCACCAGGTGACTTTGTCGAACTGGTCCCTCGGAGGGCAAATGTTGGGGCGAAGGCAAAGACGCCACCCTTCGCTCGAGGCCTCCGCCGCAGTCGCTGGTCTGACAGAGACAAAGCGGGCAGGGACACCCTTCTCTCCATTCGGCACTTTGACGAAGGCCTGCGGCGACGCCTTCCCGTGGCGCGGCCTCGTTCAGTCCTGAGGCCCACGTGTGATCTGGCCCATTGTAACGGGCCCTGCGTGGCCGCCTTTGTGTTACTGGCCTAATTTGTAAAGGCATACTTGTAATTACAGCTTGTAACCCTGCTTTATGGGAATATTCTGGGGATAAACCAGGTGTCTGAGGGCACATGCGTCCTTAACACAAGGCGCTGGGCACTCAGATACCTATAAATACCCCCGCACAGTGCCCGTGAGAGGCGAGATTAACAGAGCTATTGCCCCCGAGCACGTAACCCTGTTGTCACCACTGTTCACCCTTGTTGGCCTCCTTGCTGCTGAGAGCAAGTTCCAACATTATTTCAAAATCAACTCAAAGATTGGGGGCTTGTGGGAGACAGATATCCCCCAGGTCCACTAGAAGGCGTCGCGCGGGGCCTTGGGCCAGTTACCTCGCAAGGCTTTCCCTTCGTGGGCCGGGCTAGAACTACTGGCGTAATGGGCCGACCTGAGAAGGCAGCAGACTCAGGCCTAGGCAACCCATCAACTTGTGCACTATCCACAGCAACCGCCCAACTTTCCCGCGTATGGCATCCTTGAATATCGGGGCAGATTAGGGATAAGTCGGCAAGATTGTAGGAAGATCAGTTCAGTCGGTTCACTATTATTTAGGAGACACGTGATCCTTATGTACACATGGAGCACCCCACGGTCAAGTATATAAGGCCCAGGGGGTAACCCATCATTTCTATCGACCATCTACCTATCTCATTAGCTTTCCTCCATTCAGGAGATTTCACATGTAACCCTCCACATAAAGATCCACACCAGGAAGTAGGGTATTACGCCTCTCCAAGCGGCTCGAACCTGTAGAAAATTGTCTGTCCTTCTCTCGTGCATCTAGCACGAACCATTGGGCTACAGTTGACGGCACCTTCCTACCCAAAAGCACCGCAAGGGGTAACCCTGGGTGTGCGGTCGGACTCTAAACACCGATAGGTGGCCTATGGTGTCTGCTGAGCAGGACGTTGGTAAAACTACTGCCCTCCTCCAG
The DNA here is from genome assembly GCF_902167145.1 of Zea mays. Taxonomy (NCBI): domain Eukaryota; kingdom Viridiplantae; phylum Streptophyta; class Magnoliopsida; order Poales; family Poaceae; genus Zea; species Zea mays. The sequence continues at coordinate 42,155,104 of NC_050103.1, forward strand.
AATGAGCTAGTGTACCGTGGGGTGGAGTAAAGCGAGGACAAATGCTGTTGCTCCCCTGACCCTGGGTGATGGCCTTCCTCTTCATCTCGCCAAGCTGAACATGTTTGTGTTCAAGTGCGATGGCCTTGTCCAGAAGCTTCTGGAAAGATGGAAAAGTATGAGACATCAGCTGGTACTGCAGTGGCCCAATAAGTCCCTCCAAGAACTGCTCATGTTTCCTCTCATCATCAGCAACCTGCTTTGGAGCATACCTTAACAACTTATATTCACTCACTGTCATGTTTCCCTGCTTGAGTGACAAGAACTCCTTCTTCTTGATCTTCATTAGCCCAGCCGGGATATAGTAATTTCTGAAATGGGTAGAGAACTCTGCCCATGTAATGGTGTCATCAGCGGCATGAGCAGCACAATATGAATCCCACCAGTCGGCAGCGGGGCCAGTGAGGCGACCCGATGTGTATAGGACCTTCACCTTGTCGATGTACTATTCAATATTAAGCATTTTGTCCATTGTCTTCAGCCAATCATCTACCCGAAGAGGATCTGGAGAGCTGGAGAAGGTGGGTGTCTTGTGACTCATTAACTCCCGATGCTTGTCCCTGGGTGGAGCTGGTGGTGGTGGAGGTGGTAGCTGCTATCGTTCTTGACGCTCTTGACGGAACTGCGCTTGCATCTCCGTCATGGTGCTAGCCATCTGCTACATTAGTTGCATCTGAGCGGCAACCACAGCATCTGTTCCAGTCGGTGGAGGATTCGTCTCCGATTATGGTTGGACAACTACCCTCCTTCGACGAATATGAGCAGGTAGATCGATACCGCCTCCCTTCCTGGTATTGACCATCTGGGTTAGAAACACATGGTAAGATAGATTTGCAGAAAAGACGAATAAGTACGAGACACCCAACTTTTAGGTCATGATCTTTTGTGTCATCATAGCTCAGTAGATTAGAGTGGCATCTACTTAATACTAATACAATACCCTAAGGTGGTACATGCTAGGATGCCCTACTATACTATTTCAATCAATCAAAGAAGCAAATCAAGCATTTATCATCAAAACAAACATTCAAACACTTAAATATCGATAAAAGAAAATAATTTTTTTCTTAGGTCTCCTATCTCTTTAGGAAGTCGTAGATATAGGATTCCAAGGTATGAAATTCTTTTTGCCTTTATAGAGTAGAAAAGATAAGAGCAGCCAGAGTAGAACAGCCAAAGGTAAGACAGGATCAAGAAAAGTATAGAAAGAATCAGAGTAAAGGTAAGTAGGTAAGGGTCTTATCCAGTTCTATTTAGGTTTTGTCCTACAGTTAACATTTGGCTCTGAGACCACTTCTGTCACACCTGGATTTAAGGGGTAAACCCGGGTGCGTCTCATATGTGCGCCAAAGAAGAACACATACAATGACCAATTGTATAGAGATGAATGTCACAAACATTATTACATAACGAGAATGTCTTACAAAATAACTGATAATAAATAAAGCGAACTAATATTATTTCCTTGACACAATTAAGTCGACTCGGAGACGACTCCTAGACCTCGTCATACACCTCGTAGTAGTCCTCCTCCTGGCCTACCTGCTCTTCACCTGTGGGGGAGAGTTTTATCGCAAGAGTGAGCTCACAAAATTTCATCGCTCAACAAGTGTGGGGAACAATGTGCATGAGCTCACCAAAAGTGAGGGCTCATGTATAGTGTCAGGCTGATCAACAAATAATGGTTAAGGCAAAGCATTGCTTTTAATAAGTTGGTCAAGTTTTATTAGGAATTACTAAGTATAAGTAAATATCAACCCAAATAATAAGAGATCATAATTATTAAATAAACCACAATGCGATGCAAATGACCAATTAAATTTAATTCCATAAGTTACTCATGTGAGGGTCCGAGCCACTCATGACCGTGAGCACAACTGATATACCAGTTTTACACTCTGCAGAGATTGCACATATTTACCCACAAGTCATGTTACCCATCTACCATGGGGTTGTACAGACCCTATACACCTCTACCGAGGAGGTGAGGCAGGGTAGCACTACAAGGCCTTTACAAAGTTCCAATAGCTTTAGAAAACCCGCTACGTTTCTGAGGAGAGCGATATAGGAATCCCCCGTCTCAAAAGCCATCTCAGCACAATCAACCCGAGAACCTCCCTATACCGACAACTCCCCACTGCCCTTGCCCCTTTCGGGTAAGCTAGTCCTCCACTAGCTTTCCTAATTAGTCAGCCAAGGGCGTCCCATACCACCCTTGTGGTAGCACTATTTTCCCGGGTGGTCGCTCCATGTTCCAATTAACATAATAATCTTGTCATGAACAGTAAATAACTCATTGGCAATAAAAAGTATGATCATGAATAATGTGTATCTTAACACCCAAAACCACATAAAGCAATAGCATATACTACCCAAAAGTTTAGTGGTAAACAAAGTACAAAGATGACCAAACTAAAGTGACCTATTGGGTCCCATCAAAATTAACATATGAAGATCATAATGATTAACAGAAATATTATTGGGTAAAAAAAAGTGATTGTTGATCACTTGTTCTCAAATGTTGTGAATCAAGAACAAGGCAACACAATTGTTAAAGATTAAGGACCTTTGCCCTTCGAAGAATCATCTCCTTTTGGATATGGAAATCTTTGGACGAAGGTTATAAAAGACACACCTTCATCATCCATGAGAATGAAAATTCATAAAGACAATATACGTTATTCATTCATTCATCCATATATTATTTCATGATATACAAATGAACATTAACAGAATTTATATCAACTTTAAACCTTCAGCCTGATTGAAGATGTTGACGCGAGAGTGATTACAATCCAGCGTGAACAGTACGGGGGTACTATTCACTGATTTATAGGCACGGGACGCAACCTGAGTAAAAATACATTTATGACCTTAACATACAGCCATAATCGCGACATAAATCATCGGTGATTAGCTAGTCTTTCCCTCTTTGGCTCGGCATCATGTTTGACCTTCGTTGCCCCCTCAAGACGAAGTCGTCATCCTTCGGTTGTAGCTTCGGTATTCGTCGTTATCGCTTTCAGACAATGTCTTCGTCTCGAGGATCTTCGGCGGGGAAGAAGATCCTCACCACGAAGCTTTTCTTATGACGAAGCTCATGTAATATTTAGTAGTATGCTAGAAACAAATGGTTAGTCATGTTTTTGAGGACCTTCGAAAGAGTAAGGCCCCCAACAGTGATCAAGGGCACAACTTGCCTTCAACGAGCTCCTGCTCAGAGTTTTCCACCTGCTGAGTACAGGATATAGGAGAAATTAACACCACACCAAACATAAGAACATACTGCATAATAATGATCTACGCATCGTAACGAGATCGTAGGTTCGAGAACCACTAAATTCGGAGTTACAGTTAAAGAGTTATGATTTTCTAAAGATCTAGGTGTTAGACATAAATAGAGATGTCAATGGGGACCCGATACCCGCCAACCCATGGGGAATTCCCCTATTAGGGTACGAGTATGGGATGAAAATTGTCCCCATGGGTATGGATATGGGACAAAATCTTCACCCATTGGGTAAACGGGTATGGGTTTGGGAAGCAATAATCCGAACCCGATTACCCATGGGTATTTCATACGTGTACACCTGTCGTGTTTGTATGAATGAGTTGAGGCCGAGCCGGCCACCAAGCCCAGCACGACAGCGCACCAGGCCCCAGGTCCTAGCCAACAAGGCAACTAGGAGACTAGTAAAAAACAAAACCCTAAAATAACTAGCCATATGCTATGCCCTGCCCAGACGATGGTGACGACCATGGATTCTCAAGCGCCAACTAACTCAGATGGTGACCAAGGAAGGTGAGAAAACTCCATTTCTCCATTTCTTCTATCGGTCCCGAAGTACTTATGTATTTTCTGATGGATGGATGAATGGATCATGGTTCATGGATGAGTGCTTGTCGATGTAGTGATGTCTGAAATCTAGATTGTTTGTGCTACATGTTAGTACTTAGTTATCCCTTAATTGGGGATGGGGACCCATTGGGGACCCGAAACCCGAATGGGGATGGGTATGGGATGAGTTTTGTACCCATGATGGGTATGGGGATGGGTATGGAGATGGATCAAACATGATGGGGATGGGTATGGGATGTTATAACCCGGTGGGGAATTCCTCGTTGACATCTCTGGACATAAACAAATTAAGTGTATGATTTTAACCACATGTTTCATACTAAAATAAGGTTACTAGATGATAAATAATATTAATGAATTTAATGCAACTGCAATGGATAAAAAAGGAGTTAAATAAGTTAATTATGTCATTTCTAAGTTGTCTGAATTATTTTTACACTTAAAAATCAATTTCGGATTTCTTTTATTATCCTCTGGAATACCCTTGGATGGTGGCTAACATTTTCTAAAAGCACAAGGACCAAAACGCAAAGGTCGTGGGCTTATTTGGGATATCTTAAAACAGCGTGTGGAGGGCGGGTTGAATGCCGAAAACTGGAGGGGCTCTTTTAGAAGTTTTTGTGCGGCGAATGGGTACGCAGATTTATGAGTCGTCCGATTAAAACCAACCCTCTAGATTAAATTAATGTGATAAATGAACCTGTAATCAGCCTCAGTCGTCAAATCCGATATCAACGGATGAGAGACGACCACGCCCCGACCTGACCTAAACCCTTCATCATCGAATCGACGGCCCAGATCTATACGATGAAGGGGGTACGGTTCTTATAATCTGATTCGCTAACTTCTCATCCATCAGCCCACGAGCGCCACCCATCTCCACCCGGCCGCGCGGCGGCGCCATGACTGACAAACACCCCCTGGTGTTCCAGCGACGCCTCGTGGCCCCCAACTCGGTACAACAAAGGCGAAGCACACCATGAATACGATAGGGAAACGGGCCTTACTGCTGAGACGACGAGGACGAAGCTGGTCATGTCACCGCGCAGTCTGACACGAGACACAAGCCCCGATGATGGACGGACTATCGCCGGAGACCTCGATACGCTCGTTGGCCATGAACGGCTTCACCGAGCCTTGGGATTGCCCTCATCCACTTTCCGACTCAAGCACGCCGCGGGCGAGGTGACGGCAGCAGTCGCGGGTTACCTCTCTCTCTCTTGATTCTTCAACTCGCACCGGCGGTGGTCTACAACGCGATCCTAGGGGCAGTTGCAAACGGAGGGAGGAGCGGCACGCCTGTCCTTATGTAGCCCAGAGCGAGTTGGGTCCCGGATGCCGAGCTGGGAAGAAAGACATGGGAGGCGGTTGTAACCACCCCCACGGAGTCAGCGCGGTCATGGGGCGCCCGCAGCAGGGAAGGGGAAGGCCCCGACGACATGGGCCCACCTGCCAGCCGAATAACGCGCGCGCGACGCGGAGAGAAGTGCAGCAGCCAACGCGACGGTGACTCGGTGAGAGCAACTCCATCATGCGCGTGGTGGGGGACTGGGTAGTGGGCCCTGCCTGGCGGTGACCTCGAGTGGGCTAACCCGGACGCTGCGGAAGGGTTGGTTGAGCGGGCCTGAGGTAGAATGGGCCGACGGGGAGTTCGGTGGGGGTTGAGGTAGTAGGCCGGTGGTAGGTATTTTTGCATTCCTTTCTCTCTCTCTTTTTTTTCTTTTCTCTTCATTCTTTCATATTCCAAATTTTTTGACCTACTCTTGTATTATCAATTTAGATATAAATGCAACAGGCTCAAGTCAACATGGAAATGCATATTCCTTTTTATTTATATAATTGTTAGTTGGCTAACTTGATCCTATTATTTGGATATGCAAAAAGGAGAGAAGAAAACAAATAACCACATAGGCTCCATAATTTCCAAGGCTTTAGTGTGTGTGTGTGTATATATATATATATATATATATATATATATATATATATATATATATATATATATATATATATATATATATATATATATATATATATATATATATATTACAATCGATGATTCATTTTGATTGTGAACTTGTGACATTTTAGGGGGCTCTGGTTGTTTCACGAGTACCTCTCCGTAAGGACATGTTCGTTGAGAGAGCGTCCGGGACAACAGTACTACCATGAGGCTGGTATGGGACGCCCTTAGCTGATTAATTGGAGGAACCTGGGGTGTAGTTTGCTTCGTCGTTGTGCCGTCAATGGGGGCTGCGACATATTGCTTGTTTGGCTAAATGTGGGTGTCGTCGATTTGATTTTGTTAGTCACCCACCTTAGGGAGGAGTACTGTGTTTGTACGACTGGCAAAACCTAACGGGCGGCTACGCACCAGGAGAATATTTGTAAAGGCTACGTAGTGAAACCTTGCCGACTCACCTTTGAAGTATTTGAGGGTATGATCGACCTAAGGCAAAAAGGGATCACGACTCTTGGATAAAGTGTGCGACCTTTGCAGAGGGTTAGAAACTAGTATATTAGTCGTGCTCACGGTTAAGAGCAGCCTTGGGATCCTATTGATTTGATTAGAGATACTCTGGATTCATTTATGTTGATGGTGAGAGCACCTAGAGGGGGGGGTGAATAGGTGATCCTGTAAAACTTCAATACTTAAGCCAAAAAAAAACTTGTTAAGTGTTAGCACAAGTATGGCCAAGTGGCTAGAGAGGAGTCAAAACACAATAACCACAAGAAAGCAATCACAGAGTTGACACGGTGGTTATCCCGTGGTTCGGCCAAGTACAAAACTTGCCTACTCCACGTTGTGGCGTCCCAACGGACGAGAGTTGCACTCAACTCCTCTCAAGTGATCCAATGATCAACTTGAATACCACGGTGTTTTCCTTTCCTTTGATCTTTTCCCGTTTGCGAGGAACCTCCACAACTTGGAGTCTCTCGCCCTTACAATTGAGTTCACAAAGAAGTACAGAGTAAGGTGGGAATGAGCAACGCACACAAGACTCGAAAATCAGAGCAACAACACGCACACAAGTCGCAACAAGAGCTCGCAACGCAACACAAAGAGTTCACAACTCCACAAGAGCTCTATATGCTATCACAATGAAACGAATGCGTGAGATTGATGTCTTGGTGCTTAGAAGAGTTGTAGGAGTGCTTGGTGTACTCCTCCATGCGCCAAGGGGTCCCTTTTATAGCCCCAAGGCAGCTAGGAGCCGTTGGGAACAAATCTGGAAGGCCATCTTTGCCTTCTGTCTCGTGGCGCACCGGACAGTCCGGTGCACACCGGACACTGTCCGGTGCCCGATTTGTTTCCATAGAAAGCGAAGCCGACCGTTGCCGACCGTTGCAGATCTGGCGCACCGGACAGTCCGGTGCTCCCTTCCGACCGTTGGCTCGGCCACGTGTCGCGCGCCGATCGCGCGGCCGACCGTTGGCCCGGCCGACCGTTGGCTCACCGGACAGTCCGGTGCACACCGGACAGTCCGGTGAATTTTAGCCGAAGTCGCCGGAGAAAAACCCGAGAGCGGCTGGTTTGCGCTGCGCTGATCTGGCGCACCGGACACTGTCCGGTGCACACCGGACAGTCCGGTGCCCCAGCCCGAAGCAGCCTTTGGCTGTACACAGCCACTCTCCACTTCTTTTCTTTTCTTCTTTCTCCTGTTTCTAACACTTAGACAAGATGTTAGTACACAAAACTAATGTACTAAGGCTTAGAAACATACCTTTACTTGTGATTTACACTTTGTTCATCCATGAGCATATTTTCACATTTAGGCCCTTGTGTTTGCACTCAATCACCAAAATACTTAGAAATGGCCCAAGGGCACATTTCCCTTTCAATCTCCCCCTTTTTGGTGATTTATGCCAACACAATATAAAGCAACTAGAACAAGTGCAAAATCACTTTAAATAAAAACTCAAATTGGTTTTATTCAATTTTGGCATATATGGATCATCCTTTGCCACCACTTGGTTTGTTTTTGCAAATCAAACTCAAATCTCTATCTCTAAGTCAAACACACATGTTGAAGTATAAAGAGAGTCATTCCAAAAGAGATTGATCAAAGATTTCAAAAACTCCCCCTTTTTCCCATAATCAACACTTCTCCCCACAAGAAGCCAACTTTTGAAAATAGAGACAATAAGAGACAATAAAAGCTTTTGACAAAACAAAAACTCTATTCTACTATTTTCAAAATCTCTCAAGTGGTAGCTGATCCATTTATCACTTTGGCCTTTATTTTCTCCCCCTTTGGCATCAAGCACCAAAACGGGATCAATCTTGGCCCGTTAACCCCATTGCCTCACCAAAGTCTTCAATTAAGAGCAAATGGCAATAAGATTTCATGAGATGAACTTGGAATTAGTTACCCTCTCATCGGAGTGCAGTGGAAGTCTTTCATGGTCCAAGTCCACCTTTTCCCTTTCAATCCTCCTTCGAGACTAAATTATCAAACTCAAGCACATGGTTAGTCTCAAAGGGTCAAGTTGTAACACATCTCCCCCTACACATGTGCATCACTTTGCAACGGACTTGTGAGGTCCAGGGAGTGTTTGTACAACTTGAGCACCATAATAAGCAACATAATGCAAAAAGGAACATGATCAAAAGCATAACTACATGTATGCTACAATTCAATCCAGGTTCCGCGAATCTAAGACATTTAGCTCACTACGCAACCTGCAAAAGGTCTTCTCATCTAGAGGCTTAGTGAAGATATCGGCTAGCTGGTTCTCGGTGCTAACATGAAACACTTCGATATCTCCCTTTTGCTGGTGGTCTCTCAAAAAGTGATGCCGGATGTCTATGTGCTTTGTGCGGCTGTGTTCAACAGGATTTTCCGCCATGCGGATAGCACTCTCATTATCACATAGGAGTGGGACTTTGCTCAGATTGTAGCCAAAGTCCCTGAGGGTTTGCCTCATCCAAAGTAGTTGCGCGCAACACTGTCCTGCGGCAACATACTCGGCCTCAGCGGTGGATAGGGCAACGGAAGTTTGTTTCTTAGAGTTCCATGACACCAGGGACCTTCCTAAGAATTGGCACGTCCCCGATGTACTCTTCCTATCGACCTTACATCCAGCATAGTCGGAGTCTGAGTATCCAACTAAGTCAAAGGTAGACCCCTTTGGATACCAGAGCCCGAAGCAAGGCGTAGCAACCAAATATCTAAGAATTCGCTTCACCGCCACTAAGTGACACTCCTTAGGATCGGATTGAAATCTAGCACACATGCATACGCTAAGCATAATATCCGGTCTACTAGCACATAAGTAAAGCAAAGAACCTATCATTGACCGGTATGCTTTTTGATCAACGGACTTACCTCCTTTGTTGAGGTCGGTGTGTCCGTCGGTCCCCATCGGAGTCTTTGCGGGCTTGGCGTCCTTCATCCCAAACCGCTTTAGCAGATCTTGCGTGTACTTCGTTTGGGAGATGAAGGTGCCGTCCTTGAGTTGCTTCACTTGGAACCCAAGGAAGTAGTTCAACTCGCCCATCATCGACATCTCGAATTTCTGCGTCATCACCCTGCTAAACTCTTCACAAGACTTTTGGTTAGTAGAACCAAATATTATGTCATCAACATAAATTTGGCACACAAACAAATCACCATCACATGTCTTAGTGAAAAGAGTTGGATCGGCCTTCCCAACCTTGAAAGCATTAGCAATTAAGAAATCTCTAAGGCATTCATACCATGCTCTTGGGGCTTGCTTAAGTCCATAGAGCGCCTTAGAGAGCTTACACACATGGTCGGGGTACCGTTCATCCTCGAAGCCAGGGGGTTGCTCCACGTACACCTCCTCCTTGATTGGCCCGTTGAGGAAAGCGCTCTTCACATCCATTTGGAACAACCTGAAAGAATGGTGAGCGGCATATGCTAGCAAGATTCGAATTGACTCTAGCCTAGCCACAGGAGCAAAAGTCTCCTCAAAATCCAAACCTGCGACTTGGGCATAACCTTTTGCCACAAGTCGAGCCTTGTTTCTCGTCACCACCCCGTGCTCGTCCTGTTTGTTGCGGAACACCCACTTGGTTCCCACAACATTTTGCTTCGGACGAGGCACCAGTGTCCAAACTTCATTGCGCTTGAAATTGTTTAACTCCTCTTGCATGGCCAACACCCAGTCCGGATCTAGCAAGGCCTCTTCTACCCTGAAAGGCTCAATAGAAGAGACAAAGGAGTAATGCTCACAAAAATTAACTAATCGAGATCGAGTAGTTACTCCCTTGCTAATGTCACCCAGAATTTGGTCGACGGGATGATCCCTTTGAATCATCGCTCGAACTTGGGTTGGAGGTGCCGGTTGCACTTCTTCCTCCATCACTTGATTATCTTGTGCTCCCCCTTGATCAAGCGCCTCCACTTGAGGTACCTGTTCGTCATCTTTGGTTGGGGGATGCACCATAGTTGAGGAAGAAGGTTGATCTCGTTCATCTTGTTCCTGTGGCCGTACTTCTCCAATCGCCATGGTCCGTATAGCGGCCGTCGGAACATCTTCTTCATCTACATCATCACAATCAACAACTTGCTCTCTTGGAGAGCCATTAGTCTCATCAAATACAACGTCGCTAGAGACTTCAACCAAACTCGATGATTTGTTGAAGACTCTATACGCCTTTGTATTTGAGTCATAACCTAACAAAAACCCTTCTACAGCTTTGGGAGCAAACTTAGAATTTCTACCTTTCTTCACTAGAATGTAGCACTTGCTCCCAAATACACGAAAGTAAGATACATTGGGTTTGTTACCGGTTAGAAGCTCATACGACGTCTTCTTGAGGAGGCGATGAAGGTAGACCCTGTTGATGGCATGGCAAGCAGTGTTCACGGCTTCCGTCCAAAAGCACTCGGGGGTCTTGAATTCTCCTAGCATCGTCCTCGCCATGTCAATGAGCGTCCTGTTCTTCCTCTCTACCACACCATTTTGCTGTGGTGTGTAGGGAGCGGAGAACTCGTGCTTGATCCCTTCTTCTTCAAGGAACTCCTCCACTTGAAGGTTCTTGAATTCGGACCCGTTGTCGCTCCTTATCTTCTTCACTTTGAGCTCAAACTCATTTTGAGCTCTCCTGAGGAAGCGCTTGAGGGTTCCTTGGGTTTCAGACTTATCCTGCAAAAAGAACACCCAAGTGAAGCGGGAAAAGTCATCAACAATAACTAAACCATACTTACTTCCCCCTATGCTTAGATAGGCGACGGGTCCGAAGAGGTCCATATGCAGCAGCTCCAGGGGTCTTGAAGTGGTCATCACATTCTTGCTGTGATGCGCTCCTCCCACCTGTTTCCCTAACCCTTTTACCTTGCCTTGATTCCCATCACCGAATATGATTGAATCTTGGGAATCCTTATTCTTGACGTAGGAGGTGAACATCTTCTTCTCCCCCGTCATATGGTTTGTGCATCCGCTATCAATAATCCAGCTTGAACCCCCGGATGCATAAACCTGCAAGGCAAATTTAGGCTTGGGTCTTAGGTACCCAACTCATGTTGGGTCCTACAAGGTTAGTGCAAATATCCTTAGGGACCCAAATGCAAGTTTTGTCTCCCTTGCATTTTGCCCCTAACTTCCTAGCAACAATTTTCTTATCCTTTCTACAAATAGCAAAGGAAGCATTTAAAGCATAATAAATTGTGGAAGGTTCATTCACTACTTTCCTAGGAGCATGAATAGCATTCTTTCTAGACACATGATGAATAGTATTTCTCTTAGGAACAACATTTCTCCTAGTAACATTTCTATCATACACATAAGAGGAACTAGGAGCAAACATGGCATGAGAGTCAAAATCATCAAAAGCATTATAACTCCTATAAGCATTTCTAGTTTGTCTCCTATCATAATACATAAAAGCATGGTTCCTTTTAGCACTAGTAGCCATAGGGGCCTTCCCTTTCTCCTTGGCGGGAATGGGAGCCTTATGGCTTGTTAAGTTCTTAGCTTCTCTCTTGAAGCCAAGTCCATCCTTAATTGAGGGGTGTCTACCAATTGTGTAGGCATCCCTTGCAAATTTTAGCTTATCGAAATCATTCTTGCTAGTCTTAAGTTGAGCATTAAGACTAGCCAGTTCATCATTAAGCTTGGAAATTGAAACTAGGTGTTCACTACAAGCATTAATGTCAAAGTCTTTACACCTAGTACAAATTTCAACATGTTCTACACAAGAATTGGATTTGTTTGCTACTTCTAATTTAGCATTTAAATCATTGTTGACACCTTTCAAAGTAGAAATGGTTTCATGACAAGTAGATAGTTCAAAAGAAAGCATTTCATTTCTCTTAACTTCTAAAGCATAGGATTTTTGTGCCTCAACAAATTTATCATGCTCTTCATACAACAAATCCTCTTGCTTTTCTAAAAGTATATTCTTTTCATTCAAGGCATCAATTAATTCATTAATTTTGTCTATCTTAGATCTATCTAAGCCCTTGAACAAACATGAATAATCTACTTCATCCTCATCACTAGATTCGTCCTCACTTGAAGAAGCATAGGTAGAGTTGCGAGTACATACCTTCTTCTCTCTTGCCATAAGGCATGTGTGACGCTCGTTGGGGAAGAGGGTTGATTTGTTGAAGGCGATGGCGGCGAGTCCTTCATTGTCGGAGTCGGACGAGGAGCAATCCGAGTCCCACTCCTTGCCTAGATGCGCCTCGCCCTTTGCCTTCTTGTAATGCTTCTTCTTTTCCCTCTTGTTCCCCTTTTCCTGGTCACTATCATTATCAGGACAGTTAGCAATAAAATGACCAAGCTTACCGCATTTGAAGCATGATCGCTTCCCTTTGGTCTTAGTCTTGCTCGGCTGTCCATTGCGACCCTTTAGCACCGTCTTGAATCTCTTGATAATGAGGGCCATTTCTTCTTCATTAAGACCGGCCGCCTCAATTTGCGCCACCTTGTTGGGTAGCGCCTCCTTGTTCCCTGTGGCTTTGAGAGCAAAAGGTTGCGGCTCGTTGATCGGTCCATTCAAGGCGTCGTCCACATACCTTGCCTCCTTGATCATCATTCGCCCGCTGACGAATTTTCCTAGTACTTCTTCGGGCGACATTTTGGTGTACCTGGGATTCTCACGAATATTATTCACCAAATGAGGATCAAGAACGGTAAAGGACCTGAGCATTAGTCGGACGACGTCGTGGTCCGTCCATCGCGTGCTTCCTTAGCTCCTTATTTTGTTGACAAGGGTCTTGAGCCGGTTGTATGTTTGAGTTGGCTCCTCGCCCCTTATCATCGCGAACCGTCCAAGCTCGCCCTCCACCAACTCCATTTTGGTGAGCAAGGTAGCGTCATTTCCCTCATGAGAGATCTTGAGGGTATCCCAGATTTGCTTGGCGTTATCCAAGCCACTCACTTTATTATATTCATCCCTGCACAATGAGGCTAGAAGAACAGTAGTAGCTTGTGCATTCTTATGGATTTGCTCATTAATGAATATAGGACTATCCGAACTATTAAAGTGCATTCCACTATCTACAATCTCCCATATGCTAGGATGGAGAGAGAATAGGTGACTACGCATTTTGTGGCTCCAAAATCCGTAGTCCTCCCCATCAAAGTGTGGGGGCTTGCCGAGTGGAATGGAAAGCAAATGTGAATTTGAACTATGCGGAATACGAGAGTAGTCAAAAGAAAAGTTAGAATTAACCGGTTTCCTTTGTTTGTCGTAGTCGTCGTCCTTTTGGGAAGAAGAGGACTCATCGCTGTCGTAGTAGACGATCTCCTTGATGCGTCTTGTCTTCTTCTTCTTCCCATCTCTTCGCTTGTGGCCCGAGCCCGAGTCATTGGACTTGTCATCCCTTGGCTCGTTGACGAAGGACTCCTTCTCCTTGTCATTGATCACAATTCCCTTCCCCTTAGGATCCATCTCTTCGGGCGGTTAGTCCCTTTCTTGAAGAGAACGGCTCTGATACCAATTGAGAGCACCTAGAGGGGGGGGGGGGTGAATAGGTGATCCTGTAAAACTTCAATACTTAAGCCAAAAAAAAACTTGTTAAGTGTTAGCACAAGTATGGCCAAGTGGCTAGAGAGGAGTCAAAACACAATAACCACAAGAAAGCAATCACAGAGTTGACACGGTGGTTATCCCGTGGTTCGGCCAAGTACAAAACTTGCCTACTCCACGTTGTGGCGTCCCAACGGACGAGAGTTGCACTCAACTCCTCTCAAGTGATCCAATGATCAACTTGAATACCACGGTGTTTTCCTTTCCTTTGATCTTTTCCCGTTTGCGAGGAACCTCCACAACTTGGAGTCTCTCGCCCTTACAATTGAGTTCACAAAGAAGTACAGAGTAAGGTGGGAATGAGCAACGCACACAAGACTCGAAAATCAGAGCAACAACAAGCACACAAGTCGCAACAAGAGCTCGCAACGCAACACAAAGAGTTCACAACTCCACAAGAGCTCTATATGCTATCACAATGAAACGAATGCGTGAGATTGATGTCTTGGTGCTTAGAAGAGTTGTAGGAGTGCTTGGTGTACTCCTCCATGCGCCAAGGGGTCCCTTTTATAGCCCCAAGGCAGCTAGGAGCCGTTGGGAACAAATCTGGAAGGCCATCTTTGCCTTCTGTCTCGTGGCGCACCGGACAGTCCGGTGCACACCGGACACTGTCCGGTGCCCGATTTGTTTCCATAGAAAGCGAAGCCGACCGTTGCCGACCGTTGCAGATCTGGCGCACCGGACAGTCCGGTGCTCCCTTCCGACCGTTGGCTCGGCCACGTGTCGCGCGCCGATCGCGCGGCCGACCGTTGGCCCGGCCGACCGTTGGCTCACCGGACAGTCCGGTGCACACCGGACAGTCCGGTGAATTTTAGCCGAAGTCGCCGGAGAAAAACCCGAGAGCGGCTGGTTTGCGCTGCGCTGATCTGGCGCACCGGACACTGTCCGGTGCACACCGGACAGTCCGGTGCCCCAGCCCGAAGCAGCCTTTGGCTGTACACAGCCACTCTCCACTTCTTTTCTTTTCTTCTTTCTCCTGTTTCTAACACTTAGACAAGATGTTAGTACACAAAACTAATGTACTAAGGCTTAGAAACATACCTTTACTTGTGATTTACACTTTGTTCATCCATGAGCATATTTTCACATTTAGGCCCTTGTGTTTGCACTCAATCACCAAAATACTTAGAAATGGCCCAAGGGCACATTTCCCTTTCAGATGGTTTAATGATGATGGTTATACTTATGATATCTGGTACTTTCCTATCTAAGGAGGTGTTTTCTTTTGTGAATATCAACTTGACTTTTATGATAAAACTTGGCTTTTACTAATGATAAATACCTGATCAACTAAAAGCAACTGATTTGAGCTTAACCCCGCATACAGCTAGTCCACTTCAGCAAAATGGGACATTTGCTGAGTACGTTGATGTGTACTCACCCTTGCTTAAATACCAAACACTAGGTTGTCCCTATTGCAACCATTGCTCGGGAGAAGATGAAGGCAACGCGGAGGATTTTTAGAAGTTTCAGAACTTCGAGAAATTCTAAACTAGACTAGCGACAAACCCCCAGTCAGCTTATGAAGGTCTTATTTTACTACGTTTCGTTCAGCACTTGAATTTATGTTTAAGTTAATGACTATATGGATGTTCTGGACATCACTACGGGAGCTACAGTCATTTTCTGCGGCCAGAAACCGCCGAAAATAAGGCCTTTGCCGCCGAAAATAAGCTATTTTCGGCGGCCTTAGGCTTATTTTCGGCGGTTCCTGGCCGCCAGAAAAAATCAGCCGAAAATAAGCCTTTATTTTCGGCGGCCAGGGACCAGCCGCCGAAAATCGCTTATTTTCGGCGGTCGCCATAACAACCGCCGAAAATAATTAATTTTCGGCGGCTGCCAGACCAGGCCGTCGAAAATACCGTCTGCCGAAGATAGTATTCTTATTTTCGGCGGCCCCCTGAGGCCGCCGAAAATAGCTAATTTCAGAGAAAAAATTGAGAAAAATGCAAAAATAACAGCAAATTTATAATATAATCACAATAAAAATAACAAAAACATTAAAACCACAATTGCACAATTCACAAATAGTCCACAATATAAAGTTGGAGTTCATTACAACATACGAGTGCACAAACACTCCATAGAACATAAAGTTCACAAATAATCCATTAGAACGCATAATTCGACATAAATCTGACACCATCACATATCGGGGTCATTGGAGTTGTGACCACTCCCTCCAGAAGCGAAAAACTCGTTGACGAAGTCATGTAACGGGTTTGGATTCTAAAGAAAAAAGAAGACATATTAATAACGACAGTGTTTACATGCATGACCACTATTCAAACAAATTGTTTGTCAAACTAACCTCTCATGGAGTATCTCCCTCCCCTGCATAAGCTCCTCCTAGTGCTGGTATCACCGGTGGTGGCGTGTTGTGCCCCATGACCCCGGATCCCTACAAAATCAAGTTTAGTAAAGATTTGAAAGGTTGATACAAACGACAAGTCTAAACTAAATTGAAGCAGCTGAGGTGGAGGTGGAGGTGGCGGAGCATGTAATCCCACTGAGGCATCAACAGCTGAAATTGAGGGAAAACAAATGGTTGCTGTTGTGCCTGTTGTGGAAACCAAGACTGTTGCAAATATAATATGTTAGTTATTTAACCAATATCGAGCGTGTTGAGAAGAAATAAGACACTCACGTTCATTGCTTGTTGCGCCTGTACGTTGTAAGTAGCCATGTACTCTGATTGCTCTTTGAGGAATGCCATTTGTTGTTGCCACAGCTCTTCACGAAACTTTTCTTGCTGCTCCCTCATAGCGTCCTCCATGCTAGATACAGAGCGGCGACTACGACTGCTACTACCACAACCCGCCCGCGACGAAGAGCCCCCACGAGAACGCAACTCCGTCGAATTGATAACACCGGTAAACATAGAATATCTTGAAAAACAAGAAAATTAGCTATTCGGTCATAGTTCCAATATTATTGAAAAAAATTCACAAGTTCATACCGTCCATGTGCCTTGCCTCCAATAGAATGCACAACTTCAGCGTCGATGGTATGCGCTCCTCGCCAATCGTAGTCTTCTCCATACTTCCTAACCATCTCCTGCATGTATGTCTCCTGCAATACAATATGAAGGTTCAGCACACATGTAATTTATAGCTATATGGCAAGAAAACATTAATCATAACAACAACTAACCATACGCTCAACGGCCGCTTGACTACATAGCTCATCGAAGATTTCACTGTTTTTCGCTCTATGCCCTCTCCTATAAACATTGATTAGGCTCGGGACAACTCCAGTTTGAGCCTCCTGCAAATATATGAGTTTAATCCGGTTTCATTTCTAAGTAAAACAGAATACTACATACTCACCATTCGCTTCGCCAACCGAATGTGTCCATCAGCCCCATAGGTATGGTTGACTACGACCTCATCATCGTCCTCGTCCTGCTGATGGCGCTGCCTATGTCGATTCCTGTTAGACTTCTCAATCCACACAGGCGAAGTCCATATCTCACACAAAGCCTTGTAAGCCTGCGGCCGGTGTTCCATCCATGGAAGAGTTACCTGCATATAAAGCGTTAGCTCAAAATTACATTCACATCTAAATGAGCTGCTAAATTAGTTTTTTACCTCCATGTACTGGTCTAGAGTCAAGTAGACATCCGAATATTGTCGAAAGTTGTTGATAGAATGACCTCGGCGCTTCATGTACGCGTTCACAACCTGCAGACGAGCATTGGAAAATGCATCCCTGCACACCTTCTTCGCATTTTTCTCTAATACTCGGTCTGCATGCTCTTGAGCCTAAGGTTCCACACGATAGCGTCTCTGTCCAACATCGAAAATAAAATTAGTTTGAAAACAACTAATAAATGTTAGTTTGAAACATTACTCTTACCCAAAAGTCGTGCTTGACGGCGCCTTGAGTTGTTCCATGTGGAGCTAGTGCGAAGTGCGACCAGCTAGTGCAAGGAACCACCACACCTTTCGGGTCGGTGACAATTCTTGGATTATGTAGACGACAGAGGTTACCTAAGACTTGATTAACCTGTCTATGGTGACCTCGACCGTCAAATGACGTGTCTTCCCATTGGCTGCATGACAAAAAACAAGGAAGTCATGTCATATATATAGTGTACAATAAACAAATAAGTAAGAACAAAGTGGCCAAACGTGAGTACCTATCACCAACTGGGATGATCAGTACTCGAGCTTCAGATTGTGCAGGCGCTGACGGAGGTAGGACAAAGTGGCCCTTCCGAGTGCCCCTTTGTCAAACGACAGGAGCCTCGGTGGTATCGTCATCCGCCTCAGCATCTATGCCCACCTCCTCCTCTTCCTCATGGGCCTGCACCTCCTCCTCATGGGCCTGCTCGTCCTCCTCATGGTGTTGCACCTCCTCCTCGTCGTCCTCCTCTTCCTATGGACATGAAATAGAGACACGTAAACATTTACATAAACATTTACATAAGATCAATTACATAAGTGACTGACAAATAAGATCAATTACATAAACATTTACATCGGTACTCCGTTGTAGAGCGATAGGTGTATCACGTAGTTCTGGCCGGGCGTGTCTCAGCAACGCCTCCTATCTGCTCTGGCTAGAAGAACTCCCTTGAAAAAGGGAACGTGCACCAGGGACTAATAATATAATATTAATATGAAATTAATGCCACAAATACAATATGCCACTAATACCTAAACCACATATACCACTAATATAATAATGAAATCAAATTAAACAGTAACACTAATCAAACACATAAATCAAACAAACATAATTACAAATATATACTAATCACACACAGGAATGAAACAAACATAATTACAAATATGTACTAATCACACACAGAAATCAAACAAATATAATTACAAATATGCACTAATTTCGGCGGTAAATAAATAACGGCCGCCGAAAATACGAAATAAAATACGAAAAAATAACCTATGGATGGCGACGAGCTTGGCGACGGCGACAGAGTGGTGGGACGAGAAGAGCTTCGCGCCGGCGCCGGCGAGCGGCGCTGGCGGCGTCGGACGACCGGGACGGACAGAGCGCGACGGGCCTACAGCAGCTGCACGGGCAGGGGCAGGGGCAGGGGCAGGCTGGCGCGCTAGCTGCGGCGGCCGAGCGCTGTGGATGGGGCGCGCTGGGGGCGGGTCGCGTTGGTGGTGGGCGTGCGCGTGAGCAGGAGGGCGGCTGCGGCCGCCGGCGGTGGATAGGCGCGAGCGGCGGTGGGCCGCTGGGCGGGGCGCGCTGGGGGCAGGGTGCGCTGGCGGCGGGAGCGCTCGCGAGCAGGGGAGGGCGGCGACGGAATAGGCGCGAGAGCGGCGGCACGGGAGTGAGAGCGGCGGGCGGCGGGCGGCGGCGCAGGAGCGAGACAGACAGCGGCGGCGTGAGGAGAGGAAGAGAGAGAAGAGAGAAAGAGTCGGGAGCCGTTATTATAGCAGTATTTTCGGCGGCCTGGGCTCTGGCCGCCGAAAATAAGGTTATTTTTGGCGGCTGTGTCAGTGGCCGCCGAAAATAACCTTATTTTCGGCGGCTGTGTCAGGGGCCGCCGAAGATAACCTTATTTTCGGCGGCTCGTAGGTGCCGCCGAAAATATTGCTTTATTTTCGGCGGCCAGAGCCCGTCCGCCAAAAATAAAACTGGCCGCCGAAAATGCCTGTAGCTGTTGTTGTGCATCATGATGTAATAAAGTAATACTTATTTCTGATATTATTTGAGCATTGTGTGATCATGTCCAATTATATAATCGATGTGTACATAAATTTCTGTTCCTGGCACTACATGATTCGCATTCAGTTTATCTTATAAAACTGGGTGTGACACTTGCAGATTTTAAGACAATCCCCGGAATCTCTCAAACCTGACGAGGTCCCTCCTGGAGGTCAGATAAAGGTCCTGTTGGTGAACGCCGCCGCCTCGGTACGCACGTGGACCGTCCGACTTTGGCGTAGAGAAGATCCTGCTGCTGCTGCTGCCGCACAAGTCGCGGACTATCCGGCCTTATACCGTGAACCGTCCGCGCTATCGCAGAGAGCACCAGCGTCGGAATACCTCACAGTGATTAGTGATTGACGTCCATATCAGCACCAACCGTTGTTGTTTCATGGACCGAGGAAGGACGTGTTTAGTTTTTTCCACGAGCATGTATGTGTTGACTGACATGCCCGAGACAATGTACAATAAAATATGATTATTGGAGGTTTGTAGCATCAGGCCATGCATCATGAAGACGAAGGCCCTGCCTCGATTGATCGGTGTCTAGCTATCTATATAAAGGCCATCATCAGCTTGCCATTGCAATGTCCAGTAATTACAACCTGATATGATCACCCCGGCCGGCTGGCCCACAGAGTTCAGCAACTGAAGGGTCTGTGCATATTCATCCATATGGCGAACTCAGCAACACCGCCGCCTACCATGATCCTGACGGCGGCTCTTGGCCTAACATTCCTGCTCTGCGCCACGACGCCCACGGCCGCGCAGCACTGCGGCTGCCAGCCAGGCTTCTGCTGCAGCAAGTATGGATACTGCGGCAAGACCAGCGCCTACTGCGGCGAGGGGTGCAAGTCGGGCCCGTGTTGGGGCTCCGCAGGTTGCGGCGGCGGCGGCGCGTCCGTGGCGAGGGTCGTCACCAAGTCCTTCTTCAACGGCATCAAGTCCCATGCCGGGAGCTGGTGCGAGGGCAGACGCTTCTACACGCGAAGCGCGTTCCTCGAGGCCATCGCCGCGTACCCGGGCTTCGCGCATGGCGGCTCCGAGGTCGAGCGCAAGCGCGAGATTGCCGCCTTCTTCGCGCATGTCACGCACGAGACCGGGCGTAAGTAGTGTGGATCGTCTTGTTCGCCTGCACTCATTTCCATGGTCTATTGATGCATGGCGTATGTATGTATCTATATGACGCCAGATTTGTGCTACATCAACGAGGTCGACGTGGCGAAGTACTGCGACTGGAGCAGTGAGAAGCAGTGGCCGTGCCACCCCAGGCAGGGTTACTACGGGCGCGGCCCGCTGCAGCTGTCGTGGAACTACAACTACGGGCCGGCGGGGAGGAGCCTCGGCTTCGACGGGCTGGGAGACCCGGACAGACTGGCGCAGGACCCCGTGTTGTCGTTCAAGTCGGCGCTCTGGTACTGGATGGAGAACATGCACCAGCTCATGCCCCAGGGGTTCGGCGCCACCATCAGGGCCATCAACGGCTTCGACGAGTGTCACGGCGGGAAGAACACGGCCGAAATGAAAGACCGGGTGCGCTTCTACCTCGAGTACTGCCACCACTTCCGTGTTCACCCCGGGCTCGACCTCAGTTGCTAGATACGTACGTGCTCAATCTTTCATCGATATTGTGAGCTTGTTGGATTAGTGCATCTTTCAGTGTTAGAGCTCATCCAGATGCTGCTAAGCGTCTTGTCTCTTGTCTCTCTGTCCAGCCTGACGTCCAGCTGCGTTATCGGCAGTCAAGTCTTTCCTGTTTTGTTGGAGAAGATCGCGCTCCATGATCTGTTTGCGCCTTTGTGGGATGCCACGAATCGGAGTCATGACCAGTAGATGTTTGTGAGGCTGATTTTGGTGGCATTTTCAGTAATCTCTCCTACTCTATAAAGCTGTACCATGAACATCCACAGTGCGCCAATGTATTTAAAACGGATTCGGGATCAGATACGGATAACTAGAAACGAGACGGATACAGATACAGGGACCGGATATTTATCCGGGCGGATAAGTGACGGATACAAATATTATTTTATCGAATATCGGATACTTGTCGGATAATGCATTAATTGGTTATCATAAATTATTCTTGTTCGACAACGAAATTGCAAGTAAATTATCAATACTAATAAATATTTAATAGAAGATAATCTCAAGTTCCCACATAAAAATGGTAAAGTGAAGTCTTGATTATGTTGAAACTTAGATACTTATAGTGATTTCACGTGTAACTCACGCAATAAGTGGAAATAAAATAGAATAAACGTTGACATCCTGTGGATTTTATTGTGACACCCCAGGTGTCTATTTCGTGTTACGTCGGGAGATTTATCCTAATCTCGGATGCTCAGTAAAAATTTCTATTTCTCGCTCGCGTATGTCTTTGATTATCCAGATTATTCATCCACGTTTCACCGAATTCAGAGTTATTCAGTCTCACAGAAGGCCAAATTTGTAGCCTGTTAAAACTTTTAATTCTCGGCACGAATACGAACTCGATAATCCATCTCGAATTATAAATCTCATCGGAAGCTCATTTAATCAAATTCTCGACGGCTGTTACTTGATCTGAGCCCGAGTCTAATTCCTCGAACCTCGATCGATGTCTGACTATTTTAATCTGAGTCCGTATTCTCAAACGGAACACTCAATATGTCGTCCTCTAATCAAATTTATCAGACTCGGCCAAATATCTCATGTCCGAACCGAATTCAAAACCTCATATCGACAGCGATTTTAAAATGTCACGATTCAATTTCTCCGACTAAAAATCCGAAGTCGATCAGAAGCCTGAGAGAAACATTTATTTCTAAAATAGTGCGTGAGGAATTATTTCCGAGCGAAATCAAATCCAACTCTCGGCCGAATTAATTGCTCAATCGTCCGTTCGTCGAAACTCTAATTCGCTCTGTTCTCCGTAGTGACGAATTCCGCAGGAGCGTTTGTATTCCGGGAAATAATTCGCGATCGGATAATCCGTGTTTAAGCAAAACACCATAAAATAAAATGGAAATAAATTAGCGTGGCCCGATTTAGCGTTTTGGGCCAGCCCAACCCAGCCCAATAGGCCCACTAAGAAACCCTAACCCTAGCATATGCCTATAAATAGGAGCTCTCTCCCCTTGCACTTGGCAATTTTTCACCTACCCCCCTAGCCACCACCTTCTTTCTTCCCTGCCTCCTTCTCCCTCACGGTAGCAGCCCACGCTCCTTCACGCACGCTAGAGCAGGGAGCAGCCGCTCCCATGGATGGCGCCCAAGCCCTTCTTCCACCTCTAGCCGGACCTCTGCCCAGCGCCACTCCTTTCTCTCCATGGCCGACACACAGGAAGCCAGCATCCATGGACGCCCAGGCCCCAACACCCTGCGTGCGTTCCTCCATGGCGCCCAGAATTTCTCGCAGAGGCCAGCGGCGCCCTTCTTCCTCCCCCTGGCAAGCGGCTGCAGCAGGGAGCTCGGCTCCTCCCCTCCCATGGCGCCCCTGCTGTTGCTCGCCTTGCTTGGATGAGGAGCAGCCGTGCCTTCCCTGCAGCACCCTACTCGTTTTCCGCCCAGCCGGCTCCCCTTCTTCCCCATGGAAGCCGAAGCCCCTCTCTGCTTCCTCATCTTCCTTGGCTGCGCGCGGGTGCTCTCCCATGCCGAGCCCCTGCTCCATGCTGACGCCCCCTACTCCTTTCTTCCCCGCAAAACAGCAGCCGCAGCGAGCTCGCCGTCGTCCATGGCGAGCAGCCTCCCCCGACGCGAATGGAGCAGCCCCTATGGCCAGCACCCCTGTTTTCCCTCTCCTGGCAGCGCAGTGCCCCGCAACCATGTTTTCCCCGCAGCCCCACGACATCGACGCGCCGTAGGTGTTCGACAAAATGCCCGTGGGAAGCATTGCGCTGCGTAGCCCCGTCCGCGACGTCGTTCACCCCTGGTGAGACCGCGACAATACTTGTTCGATTCCGCATCGGCATGGTTTACCTATGATTAATTGTGTATGTGTGCTATTTGGTTTTTGTTTTGTGGAGGAGAGGAATCCCGTGTTTTGCGTGGAGAAGAAGGCAAGCCGCTCAACGCTCGCCGGATGTGCGGAGCTATGCACAAATCGAATCGCCAACGTTCTTACAAACACCGATTGGGTTTGTTTATGGTGAGCCGATGCATGTCGCTCTCGACTGACTTGATTAATAAATTATATAGATGTGGAGGAAATGTTTTGGCGGTAGGTCGTAATATGGTCGTGCTCATGATTTCGAGTTAGAGATTGGTGGTTGTCGATTCATATAAATTGGTCGATGTGGTGCGCGTTTAAAAATTGTATTGGTATGGATTGAAGTTTGTGGCGAAGGAAAAAGAAGTAGAAAAGAACTCGGATGTTTTCACGTTTCGATAGGAAGATGTGCGATGTGTTGTTTGATGCGGAGGATAGGTTTTACTATTTTAAATGGTTAGTCGGCAGACTCGATCAGTAAAGCTAAAGTTGATTATGCGATTAAGATGAGGTGACGACATGCCGTAGTAGTCGTCACCTTCTCTATGTTTTCGAGTCAGATAAATACCATAGGCAATTAATTGTTGATACCTAAAGATTGTTAGAAACAAGTAGTCGTGCTCTACCTATTGCGTCAAAGGAAATATGGTGTGTTGATTAATTGGGAGCTAAGTGACCTAATATAGAAAAGTAGTTAAGAAAACTAATCGAATTACTTTTAGCTATATTTTAAGTTAAGATGTCTAAAATGGTGAAACTAGTTTCGTTGGTCTCATGGTGTTATGATTGAGAAAAATAAGAACTTGTGTATGAATTACTATTTTTTTTCATGCTGTGTTAGCCAACTCTTGTTAAATAGAGGAATTCAATTGCGTTAAGTAATTGTTGTATGTAGGTGTTTCCAGTACTTCAAGTGGTTGCAAGTTAATTAGTAGACTCTCTATGTGATGCTAGATGTCTAGGTAGAATTCTGAAATTTATGGTGCCCAAATTGTCAAGTTAGAGGTGTAATTCGATCGATGCCGATTAAGTCGCTGAAAATAACTAGTAAAGAAGTTGTAGATGTAAAACTAGAAACTAGTATGCATATGTCCTCGTATAATGTTGTGGTACCTTGATGATATTAAAATGATCATGTGTTGCGAGAGGTAAAGAGTTTAGAATTAACTTATCGTCACATGCTAATTTACATTATTAAAGTGTCTCTTTCATGGTAACCAACTTACATAACATAAGCATGTGATACTTGTGTTCGATAACCAAATCATTGCAATTTGGAAATGAGAATTTGTAGTAACTGTCCCTGATTGTGCTTGATGATTGAGTTAAGTGTTCTTGTGCTTGCAAGCTGAAAAATTTCTGCATGTATAGTTTTGGTTGTGCAATTAATCTAGTAAAGCAATATGTTTTCTGTAAGTATGTTCTATATACAAGTCGCAGCTAACTTATACATCTAGCTTGTCTTAAAATTTCATGATCTTAGGATTAATGGTTTAGAAGTTGTGCTTTTCACAAGGCCATCACCTGAATCTGTCGAAATTCTGAACAAATTTCAGAGATTGCAATGGTTGCTTAAGTTAATGTTGAAAGCAATGATTGGTGGTCACAAGAAAGTTGTAGATAACCTTATTGTCTTGCTGGTGTTAAAATTTGACAGCCATAAGTCTGATCGTTTAGGAGTTATGCTTTTTACAAATTCAGTAACTGAATCTGCCCAAATTCTGTACAGATTTCAGAAACTGTATTGTTTGCTTAATTTAATGTTACAATCAGTTCATGGTCGTTATAAGAAAGTTGTAGATGTTTTTTCTATCTTTATTGGGTTAAAATTTCATAACCATAGGCCTAAAAATATAGGAGTTATGAAATTTACAAACTGGTTGCTGTGTTCTGTCCACCGTCAGAACAGATTTCAAAAACTGTGTTGTTTGATTTAGTTAAACATTGAATCAATTCTTGGTGATTATATAAGTTATGTAGTGCTTTTGCCAAGCTTTCCAAAAAGTCTTGGATCACTCTTTTTGGTGATCTGAAGATTAAGTTATGGATGTTTAAAATCTGAAGACTGAATCTGTCCAATTCTAGATAGCAAAGCCTTCTACTGTCTTTTGTCCTTAGTTAAATATTGAATCACCTTGAAATGTTGATAAATAATTTTTGAACATTTAATTAGATTTCCAGAAAGTCTAAGATCACTTTGTTTGGGTGTCTGAATCTCTAGTTGTGAATTTTTGAAGTTGCAAGTCTGAATCTGTCCAAATCTGGACAGAGCTGCTGCAATTACACGTTTTGACCTTGCTAAGTGTTGAATCATGTTGTGATGACAATACCAAAGTTGTAGAGCACTTTTTAAGCTTTCCAGAAAGTCTTAGTTTGCTATTTTTGGATTAATATTTGAAACGTTATGATTAAAACAATTAACTGCTATATTGCTGTCCAAAAATCTGCAAGTGCGCATTTGATTGTTTAGTTCACCTGTTGGCTAAAAATGATTAGTTAGCACTTAGCGGACATAGACGTGTAATGTCTAAACTTAGGATAACATGTGTTCCATGATTGATGTGCTTGCTTGAGTAGTTGATTGTGGATAGGAATTTCTCTTATGTTGAACTGGTGCTTGGGATGCTTTTGTGTGATAAATAGAAGAACTAATGAAAAGCCGTAGCAAGTAAAATAAATGCTTGTACTTATGGGGTCGCATTTGTGTTGCGTAAATATACAAAATGTTTGTCGTCTTTTAGTGGTGTTAATGTTGTGCGCTCAATGATATGTAGTAGCTAACACTAGTGTGTGTGGTTGCTTATGATGTCTCGCTACTTAGTGTGTAATTCACTAACATGTACTTAAAGTATCTTGTGCTATTTCATTATATTTATACATATGCATCTTGCATCTCATTTAAGACTGAGAGAGGATGATCGTGCAAGTGATGTGGTGCCACCCACAAGATACAGTCAGTGGACGACCCAAGGAAGGATGGACATAACCAGTGGATGCTCGCCAAGCGAGTACCTCCCCCAACAAACACTATCTAAGTGTTAAATTAAAGGCAAGCCCCGGTTTTATGCATAACCGTTTATATATGCTATTTTACTACACTTAATGTTTGTAGGCTTGTACTGTGCACTTAAGTGTAGGAGTTGTCTGAAACCCTAGTTGCATGAACTCAGGATTCCTTTTGAGATGGATACTAGTATGCTAGGTCGAGTAGCTGCTTTACTAATTAGGGATCTCGATAGAAGTCGAGTGATTTTTCTAGCACTCGCGCGAGGTCAGGAATTGGTTGTATCCATTTTTGATAACAGAATGATGATGGTCTGTGGACACGGATCCATGGGGATACGTGGTCTACGAGACGAAATTGGAATAAGGATTAACGTGCGTATACCTGTGTCAAGCATTTGAACGTACTAAACACATGCCGAGAAATATGGTAAATTGGTAAGCCTAGTACCTGAGTGAACCTGGCAGCAGACTTTACCCCTCACGCGACCTGAGACGTGGTCTCCCATTCCGGTTATGGTGGGTACAAGTGCGGTCACTGCACGACGGCAGTCGGGGTCAGTGAGGCATTGTACGCCAAGGCGGTGAGCCCTGATCTATTGACGGGGAATCGATGGGGACAGTTGATGTGTGTGGGGACGGAGTGTCTCACCACGTCGTGTGTTTAGGTTTACCTTGCAAGGATAAAAACTCGATTCGAATCGTCTGCTTCTCGCAGCTAATGAGACTGCTTGATCCATTGTACTGCATTGAGTAATAAGTGGAAATGAGTTGACTGGCAAAAAGGTTGATTGCTTAAAAATGTCTGATACCATGTATGAGAAGCTAGGTACTCATCTAGTTTAAAAGGATCATACTAAAACATGAAAAGTTAAAACTTGATTTTAGAATCAGCTAGTGCTTTTGGCAAACCAAACCCCTCAGCCAAACAACTGCATGTCTAGAGGTAGAGGAGTAGACTCCTCACACCGGGTAAGTCTAGCTGAGTATTAGTATACTCAGCCTTGCTTGTGGCATAATTTTTGTAGGTACCTCCTTGATTTAGTTGATGGTGTGACTTGGCCTTCGTCCTTGCCACCGGGACAGACAGTCGAGTGGGTTACTGCTTCCGCAGGAGAGGACCAGGAGGAGTAGCGTGGCCAGGCTTCGCCATGTTACTCGGTTTTCTCCGTTAGTTATTTCCACTACATTAAAATTTATGTTTATTATTTCTGAAACTCCGATAATGTAATCACTAATGATACTTATTAAATTGTGGTATTTTGTTTTATTGAATTTCTCTGTGCCTCACCTTCGTGTGAGCTAGTGGTATTCGATCCTGGATAAGTGGCTTTATCGGACTAGATCCGAGGGACTGACGTTTTATTCCTATTTAAGTGTGGTCTAGCCTCTAAGGTGGGACTTAGGCACTTAAGTTGGAATAATTCAGGCAGTTCCGCCACAGCTGGTATCAGAGCGAATACCAGTACAAAGAAGTCAATAAGTCATGATTACCTACTTTTCTAAAGTAAAACTTGCTTAGAAACCACTGTTGGATAGATCGTCAGGACAATAAGGATAGACCTAGGACGTGAAGTCTTAGGAAATAGATGGTAGCTAGGTGGCTATTTATATAGGGCATAAAGGCTACTACTACTATTAATAGGGATGCTGTAGAAGCACCCGAAGAATTAGTTAGGTCTGAGAAAACGACTAGAATGAGCATGCATCATGATTGTCGCATTGTAATTGTCTCTTGTGCATCAACATGCTTCTCTTACCTTTATTCCAATAATAAAAACTTGTGAATAATATGATGTACTACTATGTTAGAAATGCCTTACCTCGTGTCAGATGGGTATGTCTTGTTAGGATTGTGTTATGTGTTTCTCTTGTCCTGCTATCTAGGTGGTATTGTGATTATTCAACCCTTCTTCCCAAAACTAGCAAAAAAAATGTTGCTTGTTCTGTTCATGAAAAGAACCCCCTCCAAACAACCTTGAGTTTAGCAACTGAAACCTCCTTAAAAAAACAAATCCTACTTGTGTTGGTATTTTCTAGCCCCCCTTGAGTGTTTTACCTTTGAAGTTAAACCTGCACAACTTGTAGACCCCCATAGCTTAACCGCTAGCCAAACTAAAACTTCCTTGTGAACTTGTTGTGTCAAAAAATTTTATTGTTGGTGTCTAGTTGCGCAAACCCTATCAAGGCCATGTTTCTTTCCACAAATCCTTGCCCCTAAAACTTCATAGCATTCCTGTTGATCATCCAGCTGATCTTGTTGCCTACCTCTCCTTTCACCTGGATTCGGTAATCCTTTTGCTGGTGAATCATGCCGGCTGTATCATCTAAATCTCTAGATCCTTTAATTATTCTGTCCTATTATCTGGTTATCTACTATAACCCGTTCTCAAGTATCGGATGTTGAATTGCTTAAAATCTCTCATTTCTGGTCATTCTCATACCCCCTTCTCCGAGGGTCATGACGCTTGTTTTATCAACTTATCTCTAAATGGCATATCCATTTGGTTCAATGGATTTGATTGTTGTCCTTGGTTCTCTCATGTATCTAAAAGCTCATCAATCTTGATCTCATGGTTGGTTCCTCCTCATATTAAATATCGTATCAATCTTTGGCTAATAATCCCCGTGATGATCATAAAATAGTTCTCTGAGTTAAAGAAAATTCTCATGTGATGCTCTTTTGTCAGCAATCTTTGCTTCAACTCCGGTCACATTCTTATTTTCTGAGCCATACTCTCATGGGCTCCATCTATCTATGCTATGTGGATTTCTTATTGGTTGTGTTTGGTAATGGTGTCATGACTAACGACCGATGGTGCCGCGACGAGACCGAGAGCCTACTATGGTGCACACATGGTTGAGCTGCTCAGCACGCTCTGGTATCGCGGTTAATAGTTGTGATCCGTTATAAGGCTACACCGATGTGCTATCTTTTGTGGACACTCTCTCAGAATGATCGCTGCATTTTGTCTCGATATTTCGCGATATTCTATCCAAATCTGTCTTCAGTATCTTGTCAGATACCCTCTCATGAATTTGCATCTATCTTTAGTCTGGGAGTTACATGCTTCTCCACCCTTGAAGATCCTCATTCGAATCTCAGGTCGAGATTCTTTTGAAGGGGGAAGGCTGTGACACCCCAGGTGTCTATTTTGTGTTACGTCGGGAGATTTATCCTAATCCCGGATGCCTAGTAAAAATTTTTATTTCTCGCTCGCGTTTGTCTTTGATTATCCAGATTATTCATTCACGTTTCACCGAATTCGGAGTTATTCAGTCTCACAGAAGGCCGAATTTGGAGCCTGTTAAAACTTTTAATTCTCGACACGAATACGAACTCGATAATCCATCTCGAATTATAAATCTCATCGGAAGCTCATTTAATCAAACTCTCGACGGCTGTTACTTGATCTGAGCCCGAGTCTAATTCCTCGAACCTCGATCGATGTCCTACTATTTTAATCCGAGTCCATATTCTGAAACGGAACACTCAATATGTCGTCCTCTAATAAAATTTATCATACTTGGCCAAATATCTCATGTCCGAACCGAATTCAAAACCCCATATCGACAACGATTTTAAAATGTCATGATTCGATTTCTCCGACTAAAAATCCGAAGCTGATCAGAAGCCTGAGAGAAACATTTATTTCTAAAATAGTGCGCGAGGAATTATTTCCGAGCGAAATCAAATCCAACTCTCGGCCGAATTAATCGCTCAATCGTCCGTTCGTCGAAAATCTAGTTCGCTCTGTTCTCCGTAGAGACGAATTCCACAGGAGCGTTTGTATTCCGGGAAATAATTCGCGATCGGATAATCCATGTTTAAGCAAAACACCATAAAATAAAATGGAAATAAATTAGCGTGGCTCGATTTAGCGTTTTGGGACAGCCCAACCCAGCCCAATAGGCCCACTAAGAAACCCTAACCCTAGCATATTGTCGGGTAGGCCTGGGCATTCGGTTCTTCGGTTCGGTTCGGTTCCTCGGTTCTTGTAGAAATTCGGTTCTTCAAAAACTAGAACCAAAATAGCAAGATAAAGAAATCAGAACCGACTAGTTCGGTTCTCGGTTCTTCGGTTCGGTTCCTCGGTTCTAACCGAACTGTAACAACCACTCTTAAATTATGAATAACGACAACTTTTGTGAGAAATTTCAGCAACATCTCCCCACAAACAACGACAAGTGCACAATGACTATAATTTCATAGATAATACATGGATGATTAGAGGTTCAACATAAGTCGATAACACAACATCCGAAGTTACAAACACATGTAACAAATTGAATCTAATACTTTTGGGTCTTTCGGTTCTTTCGGTTCTTTCGGTTCTTTGGAGTGCAGAACCGAAAATATCTCATTTATTTCGGTTCTCAAAAAACCAGAACCGAATTTCATAACGGTTCCTTCGGTTCGGTTAGTTCGGTTCCGGTTCTCGGTTATTTCGGTTCGGTTCCTCGGTTCCGGTTCTTTTTGCCCAGGCCTATTGTCGGGGACCATAATTAGGGGTACCCCCTGTGACACCCAGTGTCACCTAGGGTTTATCTCAAATGCCAAACCCAGAACCATTATTTCATGTGAACCAAAGTAAGCATGAGCATCAAAATAACTTAAGTAATAAAGAATTCACCAAGTATATACTTAAAAGTATCATGATCAAAAAAATTGAGTCTTTGAAAAGATAAGAATGTGCAACCCTAATTAAAAACCCTAAGTGAGCCCCATGAGCAAAATTCAAGAAAATAAGAAAAAGGGAATGCAAAGTTTAAAATTATGACTTGAGCCAATTATAAAAATTAAAGTATATTTATTGAGCAACAAGAAAGGTTGAGAAAGCTTAGCCAAAATAACTCAAATAAATCCCCAAATCAGCCCTTGATCTATGAACCCTTGGAGAAATTCAGATTTCTGAATTTCTGAATTTCAGACCTCTTCCCAAAGATCATCTGTGTTCTCTGTTTTTCGAAACTCAAAGCCAAGAGATCCAAATATCAAAGTTGTGCCAAATTCCTTTGAACACATCCTGGAAAAGTTTGAACTCAAACCAAATTCTTTTGGCATGGTTTTGGCGCAGCTTGACCTCGGGACCAGGCATTCTGACACTGGCACCTTGGTGACGCTACAACTCCCTGTCCCTAGCCTAAAACCGCGCGACGTCCATACACAAAAGACAAAGCTTGGTCAGGTGAACAAATCCTTCACAGCGATCTTGCCCAAATTCGCGAAGATTTGCTCCCAATCGGCGCTTGAACAGGGGCAGAGGCAACGGGAACACGTGTTCGACCGTGGCTGACACCCCCGGTTCACGCCCGTTCGCGCACCGCGCCTCCCAGTGCACACCCGCGCGCGCTCGCCGGTCCACGACCGCCCGTGCACCGCGCCGCGCCTATAAAGCCTTCCCAGGCACGCCCCACTTCGCCCCGCACTCACCCTCACCGGCCAACCACTTTCCCTTAGCTCCGGCGAGCTCAATTCCGCCCGCCATTGCCGCCAGAGCTTCGGCCATCGTGGCCAGCCCACTCCAGCCATCCTCTGGGCAAGCCAGTGCTTCGGCTAGCTCCGCCAGTAGCCCGTGAAGCTTGCCAAGCCCTCGGACCTGGCCGGACTTCACCGGAGGCCCGAGATCGACCTCACCGGACTTCGGTCTTCCGCCGCCGCGCGTGGACCGAGCTATCCAGTGAGTCTCCGCCCAATTCCTTGCGCTCATGTCTTCTCTGGCATCCCGTGGACCTCCCTGACCCATCTAATCGAACTATCTCGCCGTGACCAGGCCGGTCTCCTCGCCGCCGACGAGCATCCCCGCCTGCGCGCGTGAACCGACCGACTCCGGCCATCTCCGACGGCGTCCCGCACACCGTTGTGATCCCCGAGACCTCCCCTTCGTCCTCGACCACTTCACCGGAGCAATCTCGCCGCCGGTAAGCCCCTCCGCCCTTTCTTCCGCCGCGGTTACTGTTTGAGGTAGAAGAAGGACCTCGGGTTAGGATTTGTAGAACCCGAGGGGTTTTCTGTAACGCCAGTTACTCATGTGAATAGTAGCTTAAGGACCTATCCGCAAAGAAAACTTAAAAACCCGCCAGGGACCCCAGTGCAAAATGAATTTCCATTAAACCAATTCTATTATTCTTTTTAAAATAACCAGAGAACTTAGAAAATCCATAACTTGATGAATTCTTAATCAAAAGTTGTCAAATTAATTTTGCTAGATCCTAAATATTATGAACTGTCATTTAAAAATGGTAAACCTTATGCTTTCTGTTCTGAATTTTAGAGTTTGAATTTAAAAACAGAAACCCACCAAACCTTGTTTAATTAAGGAAATTTAGTTTTTCTTCTGTGCTGAACTTAAGAAAATTTGTAGATGTTTAAACCTCATTTAGACACCGTTTAAAAATAATGGGAACCCCAGCATTGAAAAATATGATGTAGTTTTTCATTTAAAGCTAATTTGTCCAAAACTTAGAGAAAATCAGAAAGGCATTAGAAATTAATGAACAGTGATTAAGATTATTTTTCCTAGTTTACTTATGTAACAGAGAACCTAGAAAAAATACAGAGACCATTAATTTGGACCAGTTTTTAATTAAAATGATTTATTTAGCCTTATATAGACTGAAAATCAATTATTAGAGAGGCAAAACTATAACCAAAATGCTTAATAAAAATCCAGTGGACTTACAACCATCAGAGCCCCACTACAAAAATACAGAGCACCTCAGCCCAACTTTTTAATTAAGGAAAATAAATGCAAAGTGATAATAAGGCATTTTCCAAATAAATCATGAACAACCCCTATTAATGTGATAATGGGCAACCAAAAATTTGCTAAGTCCATGATGAGATAAACTACCAGAGAAAAATGCAAACCCATGAAAAAGAAGCAAACTCACACCTATTGATAATGATTTAAGAGAAAGGCCACTTAATTCAAATAATGCATACCACCCCTTCCCTTAAGCAAAAAATGCCAAACTTCAGAATGATTGCTCTTGCACAAAATAATAACCAAGAAAAATAAGAACTCTGTTGTTTGATGTTTTTCAAATATAGTGGTAGTAGAAAGCACCCATTTGGCTAGAAACTTGAGAAAACCATAGAAAAATAATTAAAAGGTATTAATGCCTTGAAATTTGTATCAAGTCATGTTATAGCACCTAAAAGCCAGCAAAATAAGTTTTGGAGAATTGCCCACTGTTAAATAGTAGTTGTAGTTCAAAGTACCCCTTCTACCCTAGAATTTAATAATTTTGTCCAGAGAAAACTATTCACTTTCTGATCCCCAAAATTTGAGACAGAGAAACACACACCAGTAACAAGCCACTGTAATTTTTGCAGAAGTTTTAGAAGTTTATAAAAGCAACTTGTAGTTCAAACCCACTCCAAAACATTAAAGAGAATAAAGGAAAAAGGAAAGAAGAAATAAACCCCAACCCCACCTCAATAAGTCTAACTTGAGTACTAAATCAACTCTCACCAAGACTTAAAAGAATTCAGTGGAACCCCAAAAATAAACCTACCACTTACC
Organism: Zea mays; assembly: GCF_902167145.1. Taxonomy (NCBI): domain Eukaryota; kingdom Viridiplantae; phylum Streptophyta; class Magnoliopsida; order Poales; family Poaceae; genus Zea; species Zea mays. Next base: position 42,189,192 of record NC_050103.1, read on the forward strand.
TTAGCTAAGTTTAACCCAATTTACCAAGTATACCACTAAAGGGTCTTACATAGGTAAAGTTAACTTTGTTTAACTCAAGAAAGATCATACACCTTTAAAGTTGTAATTTCTAAAAGCACATATCATATCATGCATATATCTTACGCATTGCATTCATTAGATTGTAATCTTGCCGACGGAGAGTACGTGCTCATCCCCGAGCAAGGACCTATCCAAGAGGAGGACCAGGAGCAGGCTTCAGAGGCTGCTATTGAGGATCTCCCCGCAGCCCCAACAATTGAAGGCAAGCCCCGGTTTTATGCATAACCGTATTATTATATGCTACTTTACTACACTTAATGCTTGTAGGATTGCAATGTGCACTTAAGTGTAGGAGTTGCTTGAAACCTCTAGTTGCATGAACTTAGGATTCCTTTTTGAGATGAATACTAGTATGCTAGGTCGAGTAGCTGCTTGCTAATCAGGATCTCGGTAGAAGTCGAGTGATTTTCTAGCACTCGCGCGAGGTCAGGAAATGATTGTATTCATCTTGATAACGGGATCTATGTTGGTCTATGGACTTGGATCCAGGGAGGATGCCTTTCCATGAGACGGGAAAAATGAATTAAGGATTAATGTGTGGATACCTGAGTCAAGCTTTTGAACGTACTAAGCACATGTCGGGAAAAATGGTAACCGGTAAACCTAGTACCTGAGTGAAGCCGGGCGTGGACTTTATCCCTCATGCGACCTGAGACTGGGTCTCCCATGCTAGCTATGGTGGGTACAAGTGCGGTCACTGCACGACGGCAGCCGGGGTCAGTGGAGCATTGTATGCCAAGGCGGTGAGGCCTGGACGCGAACGGGGAATCGATGGGGACGGTTGTCATGTGTGGGGTTGGAGTACCCTGACATGCCGTGTGTTTAGGTTTACCTTGCAAGGTTAAAACTCGATTCGAATCGTCTGCTTCTCGCAGCTAATGAGACTGCTTGATTCCTTGTACTGCATCGAGTAAGAAGTGAAATGTGGTTACATGAGATAACTTGTTGATTGAACTAAATGCTTGTTACCATGTATGCTTAGAAGGAGAAAATCTAGCTAAGTTAATGATGGTAGAATTTGAAAAGCTAAAAATTGATTTTAGAAACAGCTAGTGCTTTTTGGCAAACCAAACCATTCAGCCAAACAGCTGCATAGTCTAGAGGTAGAGGAGTAGACTCCTCACACCGGTTAAGTCTAGCTGAGTATTAGTATACTCAGCCTTGCTTGTGGCACCATTTTTGCAGGTACCATTCAGGAAATGGTTGATGGTGTGACTTGGCCTACCACCCTGCCACCGGGTTGGACGGTCGAGTGGGATGTTGCTCCGGCAGGAGAGGAGCATGAGGAGTAGTGGGCTAGGCCTGGCCCATTTCCTCATTACCGACGACATCGATTATCCGCTGCATTCTATTTTGTGAACTCTTATTTGCTACTCAAAAACTCCGATTTATGTAATAACTCAGTACTTAATTTGAGGTTTCCTGTTTTATTGTATTTCTTCTGTGACTCACCTTCGAGTGAGATTGTGGAATTTGATCCTGGTTAAGTGGCTCTATCAGACTAGATCTGAAGGACTGACGGGTTATTCCGATTTAAGTGTGTTACGGCCCCTGAGGCGTGACTTAGGCACTTAAGCTGGAATAATTTGGGTGGTTCTGCCACAGCTAGTATCGGAGCAAATTCCACCACAGAGAAGGACAATAAACCATGAATACCAAATTTTCAAAATCTAAAACTTGCCTAGAAACTACTACAGATCGTCAGGACTAGACTGCTAGACCTAGGACGAAAGGCCTTAGGCATAGAGGGAGAAATAGGTGGCTAATTAATTAGGCCCCGTGGGCCAGTACTTATATTTTAAGGATGCCCTAAAAAGGCACCCTATTTTTTTTTGAGAGGCAACGTTTCTTCCAGCATGCATGCATTATAAAACATAAAGAGGAATTAAAATTTTGAGCTAACCCCTTTCTTAAAACCATCTGGGCTCTCTTTTTCTTTTTCCTTCCACCATAATCTTTACCTTTGATCCCCTTCCGCAGATGAATTCACCCACCCCCGCCAGTGGAGGAGACTCTCGTTTCAGTTCTGACTTCCTTTCTCGCGATGGCTTTCCTTCCATCTTGTGGGAAGTGCTTAACTCCGCCGGTTACCCTACGCCCCCTTTGTACATGGTGCAGTTGTATGAGGAGCATCGGGTACCTCGTTGTCGGGTCTGGCTGACTTTGGAGGCTCATCCCCTTCAGCCGGGTTGGCGTTCTCTTGACTCTGAGACGATTGGACTTAGGACGGACGACACCGTTGAGGCAGCAGCCATGAAGACTCTAACGACTTTCTGTGGCTACCATCCCCTGGAGATGGTGATGCACCCCTTGGGACTCTTCCCTACTGAGAAGAAGGATGATCCCATGTGGTGTAACCGCGTGAGCCATGTGAAGGATGTGTGGGCGATGTATCCTGACTTGGTTGGGAGGGTCACCGTTCAGTGCATGAGTGCGTTGTACCGCCTTCAGGCCCTTCAGAGCGATGCTATGGCACTTCTTGCTAACACCGCTCAGACTGCCAAGCTCACTCTCGACAGTCGGGAAGATTTTGTGGTCGACCTATCCACAGAGTTGGTGGAGAAGGATCTGCAGGTGGAAAGGCTGAACTAGCGCATCACCACCTTGGAGCAGCAGGTGGAGATCCGAGACAACACTATTGATGTCTTGGAGAACCAGCTTCACGATGTGCAGAGGGAACTCGAAGAAGCAAATGACCACTTGGACATGCACCACCTGGAGATGGAGGCCAATGAAGCAGGAAGCGAGGGAGAAGAGGCTCCCGAGGAGCTAGGACCAGCCCCTGGTGCCAATGGGACTACCTCCGCGATGCCTCCTTCACCCGTATCCAGTGTCGCTTCCACCGCTCAGGGTTAAGCAGTCGCTTCGACACTTTTAGGCGGATAGAAACCTATGCGAGCTTAGTAATATCACATTTTGGACTAGGCTTACAGGTACTTTTCCCTAATTGATGTAACCCTGTAAACTTTTGAAATCTGTGGGATCTTTGTCACCATGTTATCTTCATTTCGAACCTAATATTATGATTATGGCATTTTTCCTTCCATATGAGATGATATCGTGTCGTTCGAAACTGTGAGTTGGGATAACAATGGCGACAATCTCTGTTTTCAGATGGCAGCTAGGCAGCATCGTGGGCAGAACGAGCAGGTTCCCCCGCCACCTCCTCCAGCTCCCACAGTGCAGGAGCTGATGGCCCAGCAGAATGAGATTCTGCAACAGCTCTTGCAGCGCCAGCCCCACCCACAGCAGCATGGTGGAGGCCAGCATCAGCGACCTCCGACTATGGCAACATACCAGGAGTTTCTGAGCACGCAGCCGCCCTTATTCACCAAGGCAGAGGATCCGTTGGACGCTGACGTATGGCTTCGCGTCGTCGAGTCCAAGTTTCCCCTCCTCACGGGAGACTGCCCTGATGAGGCCAAGGCTCGCTTCGCCGCACAGCAGCTTCGCGGCCCTGCTCGGACTTGGTGGGACCACTTCCGTGCTATGCTCCCCACTGATCGTGAAGTATCTTGGGAGGAATTCAAGACTGCCTTCAGAGGACACCACATCCCAGCTAGCATTCTTGATCGGAAGTTGAATGAATTTCTGGCCCTTAATCAAGGAACCCGCACGGTACCGCAGTATGCACAAGCCTTCAACGACTTATGCCAGTATGCAGGGTATCATGCTGATTCTGATGAGAAGAAGAGGGATCGCTTCCGCAGGGGTCTCAATACCAAGCTGCGGGAACGACTCAACACTGTCCGGGCTGATAGCTTCAATGAGTTGGTCAATATGGCCATCTCCCAGGAGGATTGTATTGTTGCTCACCGGGCAGAGAAGAAGAGAAAGGCACCAATGGCAGCACCATCCGCTCAGGCTCAGAGGTTCCGGATTGTTTCTCACAATCAGAGCAGGGGTTTTCAGCAGCAGGCAGATAGATGGGTGATCAGGCCACCTCAGCAGCAGCAGCTGGCACCCAACCGCTACCTAGCTCCCGCCCCAAGGAACAATCAGCCTCCGCAGCAGCAGCAGTTCCGCCAGGGCAATGGGAACACGTGTTTCACTTGTGGCAATGTGGGCCACTATGCCAAGAATTGTCCCAGGAACCAGCAGAGGCAGATGCCAGCACCAAATCAAGACAAGGGAAGAAAGCAGAAGGTGCAAGTCAGGCAAGGGAAGCTCAACTTCACTACTCTGGAGGAAGTACCAGAAGGAGCTCCTATCATGACCGGTACCTTTTCAGTTTATAATCAACCTGCTTTAATTCTGTTTGATTCTGGTGCATCTCATAGTTTCATTAGCCAAAAGTTTAGTGCTAAATGCAAACTGCCATTCTCTCACTCAAAAGGGTCATTCATGATAGTCACACCTGGGGGTAAAATTGCAACTAATCAATTAAACCAAAGTGTGCCTATTCAACTGGGAAGCCACATTGTCAAAACCACTCTTCATGTGTTGGGATTGGAAAATGTGGACATTATTCTAGGAGCAAATTGGATGACCTTGCACCAAGTTGTGCTTGATGTAGCCAGCCGTACCGTGGAAGTTAATTCTCCATTCTGCAGGAATTTCACTTTAATTCTGCCTAGTCAGGGTTCTTCTCAGTCATGTGCTTTCTCTATGACGGAGTTACCCCTGAAGAAGATCCCAGTGGTATGTGAGTATGCAGATGTCTTCCCTGATGAATTGCCAGGAATGCCACCGGACCGGGATATTGAATTCGCCATCGAGTTGCAACCGTGAACGACCCCAATTTCTAAGAGGCCCTACCGAATGCCACCCGCTGAGTTGGCAGAGTTGAAGAAGCAGTTGCAAGAATTGCTGGATAAGGGTTTTATTCGCCCAAGCACTTCGCCTTGGGGATGTCCAGCACTGTTTGTGAAGAAGAAGGATGAAAGCTTGAGGCTGTGTATAGATTACCGCCCTCTTAATGCGGTAACTATCAAGAACAAGTATCCTTTGCCTCGTATTGATGTTCTCTTTGACCAGTTGGTCGGGCCAAGGTATTTTCCAAGATAGACCTTCGCTCTGGCTACCATCAGATCAAAATACGAGCAAGTGATATTCCGAAGACGGCATTCTCAACCAGATATGGGTTATATGAATTTTTGGTGATGTCATTCGGGCTGACAAATGCACCAGCATATTTCATGTATCTGATGAATTCTGTTTTCATGCCGGAATTGGACAAGTTCGTGGTGGTTTTCATCGATGATATTTTGGTGTACTCAAAGAACGAAGAAGAACATGCCGGGCATTTGCATGTAGTGCTTCAACGTCTGCGAGAGCACCACCTTTATGCCAAGTTATCCAAGTGTGATTTTTGGCTAAAGGAAATCAAATTCTTGGGTCACACTATCTCTCAGGCTGGAGTAGCTGTTGATCCTGATAAAGTGCAAGAAGTGATGAACTGGAGGCCACCAACAACTGTTCGCCAGATTCGGAGTTTTCTGGGATTAGCTGGTTATTACCGAAGATTTATTCCGGACTTCTCTCGAATTGCGAAGCCTATTACTGAGTTGCTAAAGAAAGAAGTCAAATTTGTTTGGAGTCAGAAGTGCGAAGATGCCTTCCATGCATTAAGGCAGCATCTGACCACAGCACCAGTATTAGCGCAACCCGACAACAACAAGCCTTTTGATGTGTATTGCGATGCCTCTAGCACCGGGCTAGGTTGTGTCATGATGCAAGACAACCGAGTCATTGCTTATGCCTCAAGAGCACTCAGGCCTCATGAGCAAAACTATCCCACTCATGACCTTGAGTTAGCAGCAGTGGTTCATGCATTGAAGATGTGGAGGCACTATCTAATGGGAACCCACTGCAACATCTTCACTGATCATAAGAGCCTTAAGTACATTTTTACTCAGGCTGATCTCAACATGAGGCAGAGAAGATGGCTAGAGCTGATCAAGGATTATGACCTGGAGGTACATTATCATCCAGGAAAAGCTAATGTGGTAGCAGATGCCTTGAGTCGGAAGTTGCAATGCAACTGTATTCTGATGGATTCTCGCATAAACACCTTGTGTGATGAGTTGAGCAAGATGCAAATCGAAGTGATTCCTTCTGGTTCTTTGTCTCACATTTCTGTTGAGCCAGCTTTGCAAGACCAGATTATCATGGCCCAGCTCAGTGACAAGGGAGTGCAGATTATCAAAAAGAATCTCCATCAGAAGGTTGAGAAGTATAATTGTTTCCGCCAAGATGAAAAGGGTGTGTTATGGTTCAAAAGCAGATTGGTGATTCCTAAGGACCAGGATCTCAAGAGGAAAATTTTGGATGAGGCTCATCTCTCCAAATTCTCTATGCATCCGGGAAGCACCAAGATGTACCATGATCTGAAGCTTTTGTACTGGTGGACCAGAATGAAGAGGGAGATAGCCCAGTATGTATCAGAGTGTGACACCTGTCAGAGGATAAAGGCAAGCCACTTGAAGTCAGCTGGAGCTTTGCAACCACTGTCCGTACCTTCGTGGAAGTGGGACGGCATCAGCATGGATTTCATTGTGGGTCTGCCCAACACCTCTCGTCATCATGATTCAATTTGGGTTATTGTGGACCGATTGACAAAAGTGGCACATTTTCTTCCTGTGCACACCACTAATAAGGCTCAGAAATATGCGGAATTGTATATTGACCGGATCGTGTGTTTGCACGGATTACCTCGGACCATTGTTTCTGACCGAGGAGCCCAATTTGTTGCCAGATTTTGGGAACAATTGCAAGAGTCTTTGGGAACCAAGCTAATCAGGAGTTCAGCTTACCACCCACAGACTGATGGTTAGACGGAAAGGGTAAACCAAATCCTGGAGGATATGCTGAGAGCTTGTGCGATCGATTGTGGCAAGAACTGGGATAAGCACCTCTCCTTGGCAGAGTTTGCTTATAACAATAGTTATCAATCCAGCCTAAAGATGGCACCTTTTGAAGCTCTCTATGGAAGAAGGTGCAGGACACCACTCAATTGGTCTCAACCTGGTGAAAGAGAAGTTTTTGGACCTGATTTAGTGACTGAAGCCGAAAGGAAGGTCAAGCTAATCAGGAAGAATCTAGAAGCTACTCAGGCCAGGCAGAAGAGCTATCATGATAAAAGAAGGAAACCTCTCCAGTTCGAGGTGGGAAGTTTTGTATACCTCAAGGTATCACCCACCAAGGGAGTGCAGAGGTTTGGGATCAAAGGCAAGCTAGCCCCTCGTTACATCGGACCTTATGAGATCATAGAAGCATGTGGACCCGTGGCATACAAGCTGAAGTTACCTTCAAAAATGTCTGCCATTCACAGTGTATTCCATGTGTCTCAGCTGAAGAAGTGTGTTCGATTGCCGACCGAGATCTTAGCAGAGCCAGAATTGGAGATAGAGCCAGATCTATCGTACCAAGAGTACCCCTCCAAGATTCTGTATTGCAAAGAAAGATCAACTCGGGCTAAATCGATCAAGACGTACAAGGTCCAGTGGAGTAATCACTCAGAGGAGGAAGCTACTTGGGAAACCGAGGAATTCTTAAGATCCAACTTCCCCGATTGCCTACCTAAGGAAGCTGGTACGTAATCACCCCCAACCCCTCCTCCTGCCCTTCGAACCTAATTTCCAAAAGTATGATCTTAATTCAGAATGAAGTAACTATGAAGTAAAATTTAAGAGGACTTCCTTCTGAAGTTGCAAAGAAAATGACATTCGAAGAGCAGTTTTACCCTAATAATAACAATAATCACCCATTTCCTATAAGTCTCACCCTTCGCTTCACCCTGGGAGGACTCTGGCCCGAATCTCGGGATGAGATTCCTTTAAGGGGGGAAGGCTGTGACACCCTAGTGTCACCTAGGGTTTATCTCAAATGCCAAACCCAGAACCATTATTTCATGTGAACCAAAGTAAGCATGAGCATCAAAATAACTTAAGTAATAAAGAATTCACCAAGTATATACTTAAAAGTATCATGATCAAAACAATTGAGTCTTTGAAAAGATAAGAATGTGCAACCCTAATTAAAAACCCTAAGTGAGCCCCATGAGCAAAATTCAAGAAAATAAGAAAAAGGGAATGCAAAGTTTAAAATTATGACTTGAGCCAATTATAAAAATTAAAGTATATTTATTGAGCAACAAGAAAGGTTGAGAAAGCTTAGCCAAAATAACTCAAATAAATCCCCAAATCAGCCCTTGATCTATGAACCCTTGGAGAAATTCAGATTTCTGAATTTCTGAATTTCAGACCTCTTCCCAAAGATCATCTGTGTTCTCTGTTTTTCGAAACTCAAAGCCAGGAGATCCAAATATCAAAGTTGTGCCAAATTCCCTTGAACACATCCTGGAAAAGTTTGAACTCAAACCAAATTCTTTTGGCATGGTTTTGGCGCAGCTTGACCTCGGGACCAGGCATTCTGACACTGGCACCTTGGTGATGCTACAACTCCCTGTCCCTAGCCTAAAACCGCACGACGTCCATACACAAAAGACAAAGCTTGGTCAGGTGAACAAATCCTTCACAGCGATCTTGCCCAAATTCGCGAAGATTTGCTCCCAATCGGCGCTTGAACAGGGGCAGAGGCAACGGGAACACGTGTTCGACCGTGGCTGACACCCCCGGTTCACGCCCGTTCGCGCACCGCGCCTCCCAGTGCACGCCCGCGCGCGCTCGCCGGTCCACGACCGCCCGTGCACCGCGCCGCGCCTATAAAGCCTTCCCAGGCGCGCCCCACTTCGCCCCGCACTCACCCTCACCGGCCAACCACTTTCCCTTAGCTCCGGCGAGCTCAATTCCGCCCGCCATTGCCGCCAGAGCTTCGGCCATCGTGGCCAGCCCACTCCAGCCATCCTCTGGGCAAGCCAGTGCTTCGGCTAGCTCCGCCAGTAGCCCGTGAAGCTTGCCAAGCCCTCGGACCTGGCCGGACTTCACCGGAGGCCCGAGATCGACCTCACCGGACTTCGGTCTTCCGCCGCCGCGCGTGGACCGAGCTATCCAGTGAGTCTCCGCCCAATTCCTTGCGCTCATGTCTTCTCTGGCATCCCGTGGACCTCCCTGACCCATCTAATCGAACTATCTCGCCGTGACCAGGCCGGTCTCCTCGCCGCCGACGAGCATCCCCGCCTGCGCGCGTGAACCGACTGACTCCGGCCATCTCCGACGGCGTCCCGCACACCGTTGTGATCCCCGAGACCTCCCCTTCGTCCTCGACCACTTCACCGGAGCAATCTCGCCGTCGGTAAGCCCCTCCACCCTTTCTTCCGCCGCGGTTACTGTTTGAGGTAGAAGAAGGACCTCGGGTTAGGATTTGTAGAACCCGAGGGGTTTTCTGTAACGTCAGTTACTCATGTGAATAGTAGCTTAAGGACCTATCCGCAAAGAAAACTTAAAAACCCGCCAGGGACCCCAGTGCAAAATGAATTTCCATTAAACCAATTCTATTATTCTTTTTAAAATGACCAGAGAACTTAGAAAATCCATAACTTGATGAATTCTTAATCAAAAGTTGTCAAACTAATTTTGCTAGATCCTAAATATTATGAACTGTCATTTAAAAATGGTAAACCTTATGCTTTCTGTTCTGAATTTTAGAGTTTGAATTTAAAAACAGAAACCCACCAAACCTTGTTTAATTAAGGAAATTTAGTTTTTCTTCTGTGCTGAACTTAAGAAAATTTGTAGATGTTTAAACCTCATTTAGACACCGTTTAAAAATAATGGGAACCCCAGCATTGAAAAATATGATGTAGTTTTTCATTTAAAGCTAATTTGTCCAAAACTTAGAGAAAATCAGAAAGGCATTAGAAATTAATGAACAGTGATTAAGATTATTTTTCCTAGTTTACTTATGTAACAGAGAACCTAGGAAAAATACAGAGACCATTAATTTGGACCAGTTTTTAATTAAAATGATTTATTTAGCCTTATATAAACTGAAAATCAATTATTAGAGAGGCAAAACTATAACCAAAATGCTTAATAAAAATCCAGTGGACTTACAACCACCAGAGCCCCACTACAAAAATACAGAGCACCTCAGCCCAACTTTTTAAGTAAGGAAAATAAATGCAAAGTGATAATAAGGCATTTTCCAAATAAATCATGAACAACCCCTATTAATGTGATAATGGGCAACCAAAAATTTGCTAAGTCCATGATGAGATAAACTACCAGAGAAAAATGCAAACCCATGAAAAAGAAGCAAACTCACACCTATTGATAATGATTTAAGAGAAAGGCCACTTAATTCAAATAATGCATACCACCCCTTCCTCTAAGCAAAAAGATGCCAAACTTCAGAATGATTGCTCTTGCACAAAATAATAACCAAGAAAAATAAGAACTCTGTTGTTTGATGTTTTTCAAATATAGTGGTAGTAGAAAGCACCCATTTGGCTAGAAACTTGAGAAAACCATAGAAAAATAATTAAAAGGTATTAATGCCTAGAAATTTGTATCAAGTCATGTTATAACACCTAAAAGCCAGCAAAAATAAGTTTTGGAGAATTGCCCACTGTTAAATAGTAGTTGTAGTTCAAAGTACCCCTTCTGCCCTAGAATTTAATAATTTTGTCCAGAGAAAACTATTCACTTTCTGATCCCCAAAATTTGAGACAGAGAAACACACACCAGGAACAAGCCACTGTAATTTTTGCAGAAGTTTTAAAAGTTTATAAAAGCAACTTGTAGTTCAAACCCACTCCAAAACATTAAAGAGAATAAAGGAAAAAGGAAAGAAGAAATAAACCCCACCTCAATAAGTCTAACTTGAGTACTAAATCAACTCTCACCAAGACTTAAAAGAATTTAGTGGAACCCCAAAAATAAACCTACCACTTACCTTAGCTAAGTTTAACCCAATTTACCAAGTATACCACTAAAGGGTCTTACATAGGTAAAGTTAACTTTGTTTAACTCAAGAAAGATCATACACCTTTAAAGTTGTAATTTCTAAAAGCACATATCATATCATGCATATATCTTACGCATTGCATTCATTAGATTGTAATCTTGCCGACGGAGAGTACGTGCTCATCCCTGAGCAAGGACCTATCCAAGAGGAGGACCAGGAGCAGGCTTCAGAGGCTGCTATTGAGGATCTCCCCGCAGCCCTAGCAATTGAAGGCAAGCCCCGATTTTATGCATAACCGTATTATTATATGCTACTTTACTACACTTAATGCTTGTAGGATTGCAATGTGCACTTAAGTGTAGGAGTTGCTTGAAACCTCTAGTTGCATGAACTTAGGATTCCTTTTTGAGATGAATACTAGTATGCTAGGTCGAGTAGCTGCTTGCTAATCAGGATCTCGGTAGAAGTCGAGTGATTTTCTAGCACTCGCGCGAGGTCAGGAAATGATTGTATTCATCTTGATAACGGGATCTATGTTGGTCTATGGACTTGGATCCAGGGAGGATGCCTTTCCATGAGACGGGAAAAATGAATTAAGGATTAATGTGTGGATACCTGAGTCAAGCTTTTGAACGTACTAAGCACATGCCGGGAAAAATGGTAACCGGTAAACCTAGTACCTGAGTGAAGCCGGGCGCGGACTTTATCCCTCATGCGACCTGAGACTGGGTCTCCCATGCTAGCTATGGTGGGTACAAGTGCGGTCACTACACGGCGGCAGCCGGGGTCAGTGGAGCATTGTATGCCAAGGCGGTGAGGCCTGGACGCGAACGGGGAATCGATGGGGACGGTTGTCATGTGTGGGGTTGGAGTACCCTGACATGTCGTGTGTTTAGGTTTACCTTGCAAGGTTAAAACTCGATTCGAATCGTCTGCTTCTCGCAGCTAATGAGACTGCTTGATTCCTTGTACTGCATCGAGTAAGAAGTGAAATGTGGTTACATGAGATAACTTGTTGGTTGAACTAAATGCTTGTTACCATGTATGCTTAGAAGGAGCAAATCTAGCTAATTTAATGATGGTAGAATTTGAAAAGCTAAAAATTGATTTTAGAAACAGCTAGTGCTTTTTGGCAAACCAAACCCCTCAGCCAAACAGCTACATAGTCTAGAGGTAGAGGAGTAGACTCCTCACACCGGTTAAGTCTAGCTGAGTATTAGTATACTCAGCCTTGCTTGTGGCACCATTTTTGCAGGTACCATTCAGGAAATGGTTGATGGTGTGACTTGGCCTACCACCCTGCCACCGGGTTGGACGGTCGAGTGGGATGTTGCTCCGGCAGGAGAGGAGCATGAGGAGTAGTGGGCTAGGCCTGGCCCATTTCCTCATTACCGACGACATCGATTATCCGCTGCATTCTATTTTGTGAACTCTTATTTGCTACTCAAAAACTCCGATTTATGTAATAACTCAGTACTTAATTTGAGGTTTCCTGTTTTATTGTATTTCTTCTGTGACTCACCTTCGAGTGAGATTGTGGAATTTGATCCTGGTTAAGTGGCTCTATCAGACTAGATCTGAAGGACTGACGGGTTATTCCGATTTAAGTGTGTTACGGCCCCTGAGGCGTGACTTAGGCACTTAAGCTAGAATAATTCGGGTGGTTCTGCCACACCCCCAAGACTCCTAATCTCAACTGGTAACCCCCATCAGCACAAAGCTGCAAAGGCCTGATGGGTGCGATTAAGTCAAGGCTCGGTCCACTCAAGGGACACGATCTCGCCTCGCCCGAGCCCAGCCTCGAGCAAGGGCAGCCGACCCCAGAGGATTCATGTCTCGCCCGAGGGCCCCCTCAAGCAACGGACACACCTTCGGCTCGCTCGAGGCCCAGTCTTCGCCAAGAAGCAACCTTGGTCGGATCACCACACCGACCGACCGTATTGCAGAAGCATTTAATGCAAGGATGGCTTGACACCTTATCCTGATGCGCGCCCCTCAGTCGACAGAGCCGAAGTGACCGCAGTCACTTCGCCGCTCCACTGACCGGCCTGACAAGAGGACAGCGCCGCCTGCGTCGCTCCGACTGCTGTGCCGCTCGACAGAGTGAGGCTGACAGTAGCCAAGTCCGGTTTCGGGCGCCATAGGAAGCTCCGCCTCGTCCGACCCCAGGGCTCGGACTCGGCCTCGGCCCCGGAAGACGACGAACTCCGCCTCGCCCGACCCCAGGGCTCGGACTCGGCCTTGGCCCCGAAAGACGACGAACTCCGCCTCGCCCGACCCCAGGGCTCGGACTCGGCCTTGGCCCTAGAAGACGACGAACTCCGCCTCGCCCGACCCCAGGGCTCGGACTCGGCCTCGGCTCCGGAGGACGACGAACTCCGCCTCGCCCGACCCCAGGGCTCGGACTCAGCCCTGGCCTCAGCCGACGGTCTCCGCCTCGCCCTACCCGGGGCTCGGACTCGACCTCGACCTCGGAAGACAGACTCGACCTCGACCTCGGAGGAGCCTCCGCCTCGCCCGACCCAGGGCTCGGACCAACCACGTCACATGGGGGGCCATCATTACCCTACCCCTAGCTAGCTCAGGCTATGGGGAACAAGACCGGCGTCCCATCTGGCTCGCCTCGGTAAACAAGTAATGATGGTGCCCCGCGTGCTCCATGACGACGGCGGCTCTCAGCCCCTTACGGAAGTAAGGAGACGTCAGCAAGGACTCGACAGCCCCGACAGCTGTCCTTCTGCCAGGCTCCAGCGCTCCTCCGACGGCCACGACATCACATGAACAGGGTGCCAAAACCTCTCCGGCTGCCACGACGGCATGTACTTAGGGCACTAGCTCCTCTCTGCTAGACACGTTAGCACCCTGCTACACCTCCTATTGTATACCTGGCCCTCTCCTTATGCCTATAAAAGGAAGGCCTAGGGCACTCGTACGAGGGGGTTGGCCGCGCGGGGAGGACGGGACGACGCGTGTAGGCCTCTCGCTCCCTCCCACACGGACGCTTGTAACCCCCTACTGCAAGCGCACCCGACCTGGGCACGGGACAAACACGAAGGCCGTGGGTTTCCCCTTTACGCCTGTCTCCCTCTGGTTTCCCCCCTTCGCGCTCCGTCTCGCGCCGACCCATCTAGGCTGGGGCACGCGGCAACAATTTACTCGTCGGTCCAGGGACCCCCCGGGGTCGAAACGCCGACAGTTGGTGCGCTAGCTAGGGGCCTGCTGCGTGTTGACGAACAGCTTCCCGTCAAGCTCCAGATAGGTAGTCTCCAGCAACCTTTCCAGCCCGGGACGGTGCTCCGTTTCGAGAGTCTTGAGTTCATGTCCCTCGACGGCAGCTACGACATGATACTCCTTCCCCCGCCGCGCGACAGCGACAATGGCGGCCGACAACCCGCCCACTGGCGGCTGAATCGACGACGTCTTCCCCACGTGGCGGAAGAGCAACATTCGGGTTTGTCCCGTCGCCTCCCCCGCCGACGGAGGAGGAGGCAGGGCAACCAAGGCCAAGCAGGAGGCGGCACCTCGTCGGCTGTCGAGCGAGTCGACGGCGCCGGCACCCCAACGGGGGACACGTCGGGCATCGACCTCGCGTCTGAGACGAAGACGAGCGCCGTTTCCTCGCAACACGCCAACTCCAAGCGGACGAACGACGCCAGCACACTCGCAAAGGACTTGCTGGGCGTCACCCTCGTACCTGAGACGACGGTGCAGTCTGCCCCTGACGTGACTTCGTCACCGCCCGTCGACCAAGAGGTACCGACTTCGCTTCGGTGGACGCTTTCATAGAGGCATGTCCAAACCCTCCGGGGTACGGTATGCGGTCACCCTGGGACCGGCTGACAGCCGTCTCGACCTAAGGGCCCTCGGGTTCCGAGGAAGATGACGTGCCCGACTTTTGTTGGGATTTCTCTGGACTTGGCAACCCCAGTGCCATGCGGGACTTCATGACCGCATGCGACTACTGCCTTTCCGACTGTTCCGACGGTAGCCGCAGCTTCGGCGACGAGGACTGCGGCCCAAGTCGTGAATGTTTCCACGTCGATCTAGGGGGTCCCGGCGAAGGCAACCATCTTGGTATACCGGAAAACGGTGATCCTCCTAGGCCTGCGCCTCGCGTTGACATCCTTCGGGAGCTAGCTGTGGTCCCAGTTCCTACGGGGGGTCAGGACTCACAGCTCGAGCAAATCCGCGAGATGCAGGCCAGGCTCGACGAGGGAGCAGGAACACTTGAGCCGTTCCGCCGGGACATCGGGCAGGAATGGGCAGGCCAACCTCCGGCCGGAGAAGCGCGTCATCTACCTCAGGGCATCCAGCACCGCATCGCCGACGATGCCAGGGCAAGGCCGCCACCGGCTTCCAGTGGGGTCGGCCAGAACCTGGCTGCAGCGGCAATACTTCTCCGCGCGATGCCGGAGCCATCAACCACCGAAGGGTGGCGTATCCAGGGAAAGCTCAAGAATCTCCTGGAGGATGCCGCGGTCCGACGGGCCGAAAGCTCTGCCTCCCGAAGGCAGGGATACCCCTCGGAGCATCGCGCCGTGACTTCCCGATTCATGCGGGAAGCCTCGGTCCACACCGGGTGCACGCGCAACACAGCGCCTGCGGCCCCGGGTCGCCTCGGCAACGAGCACCATCACCGCAACCGTCGAACCCACCTCGACGAGAGGGTGCGCCGAGGCTACCACCCCAGGCGTGGGGGACGCTACGACAGCGGGGAGGATCGGAGTCCCTCGCCCGAACCACCCGGTCCGCAGGCTTTCAGCCGGGCCATACGACGGGCGCCGTTCCCGACCCGGTTCCGAACCCCAACTACTATCACAAAGTACTCGGGGGAGACGAGGCCGGAACTGTGGCTCGCAGACTACCGGCTGGCCTGCCACCTGGGTGGAACGGACGATGACAACCTCATCATCCGCAACCTCCCCCTGTTCCTCTCCGACACCGCTCGAGCCTGGCTGGAGCATCTGCCTCCGGGGCAGATCTCCAACTGGGATGACCTGGTCCAAGCCTTCGCCGACAACTTCCAGGGCACGTACGTGCTCCCTGGGAACTCTTGGGATCTCCGAAGCTGCCGCCAGCAGCCGGGAGAGTCTCTCCGGGACTACATTCGGCGATTCTCGAAGCAGCGCACTGAGCTACCCAACGTCACCGACTCGAATGTCATCGGCGCGTTCCTCGCCGGCACCACCTGCCACGACCTGGTGAGCAAGCTGGGTCGCAAGACCCCCACCAGGGCGAGCGAGCTGATGGACATCGCCACCAAGTTCACCTCTAGCCAGGAGGCGGTTGAGGCCATCTTTCGGAAGGACAAGCAGCCCTAGGGCCGCCAGCCGGAAGATGTCCCCGAGGCGTCCACTCAGCGCGGCACCAAGAAGAAGTGCAAGAAGAAGTCGCAAGCGAAACGCGACGCCGCCGACGCGGACCTTGTCGCCGCCGCTGAGTACAAGAACCCTTGGAAACCTCCCGGAGGTGCCAATCTCTTCGACAAGATGCTCAAGGAGCCGTGCCCCTATCATCAGGGGCCCGTCAAGCACACCCTTGAGGAGTGCGACATGCTTCGGCGCCACTTTCACAAGGCCGAGCCACCTGTGGAAGGTGGCAGGGCCCACGACAACGATAAGAAGGAGGATCACAAGGAAGGGGAGTTCCCCGAGGTCCACGACTGCTTCATGATCTACAGTGGGCAAGTGGCGAACGCCTCGGCTTGGCACCGCAAGCAAGAGCGTCGGGAGGTCTGCTCGGTAAAGGTGGCGGCGCCAGTCTACCTAGACTGGTCTGACAAGCCCATCACCTTCGACCAGGGCGACCACCCCGACCGCGTGCCGAGCCCGGGGAAATATCCGCTCGTTGTCGACCCCGTCATCGGCAACGTCAGGCTCACCAAGGTCCTCATGGACGGAGACAACAGCCTCAACATCATCTACGCCGAGACCCTCGGGCTCCTGTAGATCGATCTGTCCTCGGTCCGGGCGGGCACGATGCCTTTCCACGGGATCATCCCCGGGAAACGCGTCTAGCCCCTCGGACAACTCGATCTACCCGTCTGCTTCGGGACTCCCTCCAACTTCCGAAGGGAAACCCTCACGTTCGAGGTGGTCGGGTTTTGAGGAACCTACCACGCAGTGCTGGGGAGACCATGCTACGCCAAGTTCATGGCCGTCCCAAACTACACCTACCTCAAGCTCAAGATGTCGGGCCCCAACGGGGTCATCACCGTCGGCTCCACGTATCAACACGCGTACGAATGCGACGTGGAGTGCGTGGAGTACGCCGAGGCCCTCGCCGAATCCGAGGCCCTCATCGCCGACCTGGAGAGCCTCTCCAAAGAGGCGCCAGACGTGAAGCGCCATGCCGGCAACTTCGAGCCAGCGGAGACGGTCAAATCCGTCCCTCTCGATCCCAGCAACGACGCCTCCAAGCAGATCCGGATCGGCTCCGAGCTCGACCCCAAATAGGAAGCAGTGCTCGTCGACTTTCTCCGCGCAAACACCGACGTTTTCGCGTGGAGTCCCTCGGACATGCCCGACATACCGAGGGATGTCGCCGAGCACTCGCTGGATATCCGAGCCGGAGCCCGACCCGTGAAGCAGCCTCTGCGCCGATTCGACGAAGAAAAGCGCAGAGCCATAGGCGAGGAGATCCACAAGCTAATGGCGGCAGGGTTCATCAAAGAGGTATTCCATCCCGAATGGCTTGCCAACCCTGTGCTTGTGAGAAAGAAAGGAGGGAAATGGCGGATGTGTGTAGACTACACTGGTCTAAACAAAGCATGTTCGAAGGTTCCCTACCCTCAGCCTCGCATCGATAAAATCGTGGATTCCACTGCTGGGTGCGAAACCCTGTCTTTCCTCGATGCCTACTCAGGGTATCACCAAATCAGGATGAAAGAGTCCGACCAGCTCGCGACTTCTTTCATCACACCTTTCGGCATGTACTGCTATGTTACCATGCCGTTTGGTTTGAGGAATGCGGGTGCGACATACCAAAGGTGCATGAACCACATGTTCGGCGAACACATTGGTCGAACGGTCGAGGCTTACGTCGATGACATCGTAGTCAAGACGAGGAAAGCCTTCGACCTCCTTTCCGACCTTGAAGCGACATTCCGGTGTCTCAAGGCGAAAGGCGTAAAACTCAGTCCTGAGAAGTGCGTCTTCGGAGTCCCCCGAGGCATGCTCTTGGGGTTCATCGTCTCCGAGCGAGGCATCGAGGCCAACCCGGAGAAAATCGCGGCCATCACCAACATGGGGCCCATCAAGGACTTGAAAGGCGTACATAGGGTCATGGGATGCCTTGCGGCTCTGAGCCGCTTCATCTCGCGCCTCGGCGAAAGAGGTCTACCCCTGTACCGCCTCTTAAGAAAGGCCGAATGCTTCACTTGGACCCCTGAGGCCGAGGAAGCCCTCGGGAACCTGAAGGCACTCCTCACGAACGCGCCCATCTTGGTGCTCCCCGCTGCCGGAGAAGCCCTCTTGATCTACGTCGTCGCTACCACTCAGGTGGTCAGCGCCGCGATCGTGGTTGAGAGACGAGAAGAGGGGCATGCATTGCCCGTCCAGAGGCCGGTCTACTTCATCAGTGAGGTACTGTCCGAGACCAAGATCCGCTACCCACAAATTCAGAAGCTGCTGTACACGGTGATCCTGACGCGGCGGAAGTTGCGACACTACTTCGAGTCTCATCCGGTGACTGTGGTGTCATCCTTCCCCCTGGGGGAGATCATCCAGTGCTGAGAGGCCTCGAGTAGGATTGCAAAGTGGGCGGTGGAAATCATGGGCGAGACAATCTCGTTCGCCCCTCGGAAGGCCATCAAGTCCCAGGTCTTGGCGGACTTTGTGGCTGGATGGGTCGACACCCAGCTCCCAACAGCTCCGATCCAACTGGAACTCTGGACAATGTTTTTCGACGGGTCACTGATGAAAACAGGAGCGGGCATGGGCCTGCTCTTCATCTCACCCCTCGGGAAACACCTCCGCTACGTGCTGCGCCTCCATTTCCCGGCGTCCAACAACGTGGCCGAGTACGAGGCTCTGGTCAATGGGTTGCGCATCGCCATCGAGCTAGGGGTCCGACGCCTCGACGCTCGCTGTGACTCGCAGCTCGTCATTGACCAAGTCATGAAGAACTCCCACTGCCGCGACCCGAAGATGGAATCCTACTGTGACGAGGTTCGACGCCTGGAAGACAAGTTCTACGGGCTCGAGTTCAACCACATCGCCTGACGATACAACGAGACTGCGGACGAGCTGGCTAAGATAGCCTCGGGGCGAACAACGGTTCCCCGGACTTCTTCTCTTGAGACCTACATCAACCCTCAGTCAAGACCGACGACACGCTCGAGCCCGAGCAGGCCTCGGCCCAGCCCGAGGCACCCTCGGCCCAGCCCGAGGCGCCCTCGGCTCAGCCCGAGGCACCCTCGGCCCCCGAGGGTGAGGCACTGCGCGTCGAGGAAGAGCGGAGCGGGGTCACGCCTAATCAAAACTGGCAGACCCCATACCTGCAATATCTCCACCGAGGAGAGCTACCCCTCGACCGAGCCGAAGCTCGGCGATTGGCGCGGCGCGCCAAGTCGTTCGTCTTGCTGGGGGACGGGAAGGAGCTCTACCACCGCAGCCCCTTAGGCATCCTCCAGTGATGCATATCCATCGCCGAAGGCCAGGAGCTCTTACAAGAAATACACTCGGGGGCTTGCGGTCATCACGCAGCGCCTCGAGCCCTTGTTGGAAACGCCTTCCGACAAGGTTTCTACTGGCCGACCGCGGTGGCCGACGCCACTAGAATTGTCCGCACCTGCCAAGGGTGTCAATTCTACGCAAGGCAGACCCACCTGCCCACTCAGGCTCTACAGATAATACCCATCACCTGGCCGTTTGCTGTGTGGGGCCTGGACCTCGTCGTTCCCTTGCAGAAGGCACCCGGGGGCTACACGCACCTGCTGGTCGCCATCGACAAATTCTCCAAGTGGATTGAGGTCCGACCCCTAAACAGCATCAGGTCCGAACAGGCGGTGGCATTCTTCACCAACATCATCTATCGCTTTGGGGTCCCGAACTCCATCATCACCGACAACGACACCCAGTTCACCGGCCGAAAGTTCCTGGACTTCTGCGAGGATCACCACATCCAGGTGGACTGGGCCGCCGTGGCTCACCCCATGACGAATGGGCAAGTAGAGCGTGCCAACGACATGATTCTGCAAGGACTCAAGCCACGGATCTACAACGACCTCAACAAGTTCGGCAAGCGATGGATGAAGGAGCTCCCCTCGGTGGTCTGGAGTCTGAGGAAAACGCCGAGCCGAGCCATAGGCTTCACACCGTTCTTTCTAGTCTATGGGGCCGAGGCCATCTTACCCACAAACTTAGAATACGGTTCCCCGAGGACGAGGGCCTACGACGACCAAAGCAATTGATCTAACCGAGAAGACTCACTGGACCAGCTGGAAGAGGCTCGGGACATGGCCTTACTACACTCGGCGCAGTATCAGCAGTCCCTGCGACGCTACCACGCCCGAGGGGTTCGGTCCCGAGACCTCCAGGTGGGCGACTTGGTGCTTTGGCTGCGACAAGACGCCCGAGGGCGGCACAAGCTCACGCCTCCCTGGGAAGGGTCGTTCGTCATCGCCAAGGTTCTGAATCCCGGGACATACAAGCTGGCCAACAGTCAAGGCAAGGTCTACAGCAATGCTTGGAACACCCGACAACTACGTCGCTTCTACCCTTAAGATGCTTTCAAGTCGTTCGTACACCTCGTTCACACACAAAGTCTAACCATCAAGGAAGGGTCAGCCTTGCCTCTGTAGGATTACGGGGAGGCTACGCTAGCGCAAAACAAAATTTTCAACCCCATAATACCAAGAACTACTGCGGTTATAGGTCATGGAATTACCACTAGACGCGCAGAGCAGCGGAAGACGTCTCGATGTAGACGAACGCGTCGAGCAGTGCCGTGCAGTCGTCGGCGTCCTTCACGTCCTCGCACGGTTCGTCCTAGTGCTCCAGATGCAGCACCTCCGAGGTATCCACACGTACAGGGAGGAAGCGCCGCGTACCAAACTACTAGGTTCGCGACGGCGGCTTGGCAAGGGCGAGAGGTGAGCGGCGGCTGCTTGTTTGCTGATCGCTGATTAGGTTTAACCTAACCGCGCCCCCGCCCCTCATTATATAGGCGTTATGGTGGGCTTCTAACACCGAGGCCCATCATTAACCATAAAGCCCAGTCTAATTTCGGATCTAATCCGAATTAGGCTTCCTTCCCCTTAAGTGTGTGACCCTATAGGTTCACGTACAAATAGACATAGCTCGAGTACTCTTACTTGGCCCAATAATTCACAGCGGCCTCTAGCAAGACATGTCAACTCCTATGTGCACGTAAAGATCATATCAGACGAACCATTGCGACATTACGTACATGCTGTTCCCTTTGTCTCACGATATTTGGTCTGGCTCTAAGCTGACCTCTCTTTCTCGATACTGTGAATTGGAATCCTTTCAATGGTTAACTCTTAACCCTAGCACGGCCATGCATTTCTTGATCCAATCACTCGAGGGGCCCAGAGATATCTCTCTCACAAAGAGAGGGACAAATTCTATCTTGACTGACCATGCCTCATAGCATGCTTCCTGACAAACCCAAAACTACCTTTATAACTACCCAGTTACGGGATAGCGTTTGATAGTCCCTAAGTAAGTTAATTCACATCTTGAGAACATGCGACAATCTCAGGTCTAAGGATACAGTATTCATGTTGCAAGAAGAGAACTATATTACAATATCTCACGTTGGGTCGGTCCAGCCACATGTCATACATGCGCCCACATTATTAGTTTAACATCTCCATGTTCATGACTTGTGAAATGTAGTCATCAACTAATACATGTGCTAGTCATCGACTCTGACTAGGGACATCATTTAGAATAACCATATAAGTAAAGAATCTCACAAACAATTCACATAATTGCTAATCAATACAAGGTGCCTTCCATGGATATTCAATTAAGCAATATATATATCATGGATACAAAGAAATATGCTCATCTCTATGATTATCTCTAGGGCATATTTCTAACAGTCTCCCACTTGCACCAGAGTTAATCTAGAAGATATCTAATACCCATAGATCTCATGTGTGCCTCATGCTTAGGTTGTGGAAGAGGTTTTGTCAAAGGATCAGCAACATTCAAATCCGTATGTATTTTGCATATCTTTATCTCACCCCGCCTAATGAATTCCCGTATGAGGTGAAACTTCCGCAGTACGTGTTTGTTTTTCTGGTGGTTCGTTGGCTCTTTAGCTTGCGCAATAGCCCCATTGTTGTCACAGTAGAGGTTCAATGGGCTAGATGCATTAGGAAACACACCAAGCTCGATGAGGAACTTTCTTATCCAAACACCTTCCTTCGCAGATTCAGAAGCTGCAATGTACTCGGCTTCTGTTGTAGAATCAGTCACAGTCTCCTGTTTGGAACTCTTCCAACTAACAGCACCACCATTTATTGTGAACACAAAACCTGATTGTGATTTTAACTCGTCTGGGTCAGTTTGGAAGCTAGCATCGGTGTAACCAGTTACAACGAGCTCCTCCTTACCCCCATATACCAGGAACATATCTTTAGTCCTTCTTAAGTACTTAAGAATGCCTTTTACCGCTGTCCAGTGATCCTCACCTGGATCAGCCTGGTATCTACTCGTAGCACTTATAGCGTATGAAACATCTGGGCGTGTACATATCATGGCATACATGATTGAACCAATTGCTGAGGCGTGTGGTACCTTACTCATGCGCTCCCGCTCATTAGCCGTTGCTGGACATTGCATCTGGCTAAGGTGTTTACCATGTGACATAGGTATGAACCCTTTCTTGGACTGTTCCATGTTGAACCGTTTCAAAACCTTGTCAATGTACGTATCTTGACTTAATCCTATAAGCCTCTTCGACCTATCTCTATAGATCCTTATGCCCAAAATATATGCTGCTTCCCCTAAGTCCTTCATAGAAAAACTCTTTTTCAGTGAAGCCTTGACGGACTCCAGCATAGGAATGTCATTCCCAATCAATAATATGTCATCCACATACAAGATCAGAAATACAACAGCGCTCCCACTTTCCTTCTTGTAAACACAAGCTTCTTCTTCATTCTGATGAAAACCAAGCCCTTTGATCACTTCATCAAAACGAATGTTCCAACTCCGAGATGCTTGCTTCAACCCATAAATGGATTTCTGAAGTTTGCATATCTTTCCAGCATTGATCGGATCGACAAAACCCTCGGGCTGTATCATATACACGTCCTCATCTAGGTTTCCATTAAGGAAAGCTGTTTTGACATCCATCTGCCAAATCTCATAATCGAAATATGCGGCAATAGCTAGAATGATCCGAATAGATTTAAGCATCGCTACTGGCGAGAATGTCTTGTCATAGTCAACTCCTTGAACTTGTCGAAAACCCTTTGCAACAAGTCGAGCCTTATAGATGTGAACATTTCCATCCATGTCTTTCTTCTTCTTATAGATCCATTTGCATTCTATGGGTCTTACACCATCAGGCGGGTCAACCAAGTTCCAAACTTGATTTTCTCCCATGGAATCTATCTCGGATCTCATGGCGACATGCCATTTCTCGGAATCTGGGTCCATCATCGCTTCTGAATATGTTGCAGGTTTGTCGTTGTCTAACAACAACACTTCCCCATTGCCCAACAATAGCACTTCTCCTCGTGCCTCGCGAAGCCTTGCTGACCTTCGTGGTTGTGGTGGTGATTCTCTTGCCATAGACGTCTCAACTTGTTCTGCTACATTAGCATCACTTGTTGAATCTTGTCCCACTGGCTCATCCTGAACTTCTTCAAGATACACCTTTTGTTTACTTTTCTCTCTTTTGAGAAACTCTTTCTCTAAGAACACACCGTTCCGGGCGACAAACACTTTGCCCTCTAACCGGTGGTAAAAGTAATATCCTAAAGTTTCCTTTGCATATCCCACGAACATGCACTTGTCCGATTTTGGAGTGAGTTTATCTGACTGAAGTCGCTTGACGTAAACCTCACAACCCCAAATCTTCAGAAAAGACAAACTGGGAGTCTTCCCAGTCCACATCTCATATGGTGTCTTCACTACAGACTTAGACGGTACCCTATTTAGTGTGAAAGCTGCTGTTTCTAGAGCGTATCCCCAAAACGACAAAGGTAGGTCCGACTGGCTCATCATTGATCGAACCATATCCAAAAAAGTCCGATTACGTCGCTCAGACACGCCATTCCTCTGAGGCGTTCCAGGCGGCGTAAGCTGTGGAACAATTCCACAACTCTTTAGATGATTGCTAAACTCATGACTCAAATATTCACCTCCACGATCTGATCGCAGTGCTTTAATTTTCTTGCCACGCTGATTTTCTACTTCATTCTGAAACTCTTTGAACTTTTCTAAGGATTCAGACTTGTGTTTCATTAAGTAGACATACCCATATCTACTAAAATCATCAGTGAAGGTTATGAAGTATTGGAATCCTCCCCTAGCTGTTGTACTCATTGGTCCACACACATCAGTATGTATGAGTTCCAATAAATCTAACGTCCTCTCCGGTAAACCCGTGAAAGGCGCCTTGGTCATCTTACCAAGTAAGCAAGCTTCACATGTCTCGTATGATTCAAAATCAAACGAAGTTAAAAGCCCATCAGAATGAAGCTTCTTCATGCGATTCTCACTTATATGACCCAAACGACAGTGCCACATGTAGGTAGGACTTAAATCATTAGGCCGAGGCCTTTTAGCACTAATATTACAGATAGGTGCATCATCAAGATTTAAAATGAATAACCCATTCATAATGGATGCAAAAGCCACAAACATGCCATTCTTAGAGATCACACAACCATTGTTTTCACTTGCAAATGAATAACCATCCTTCATCAAACATGAAGGAGACATAATGTTTCGACTCATACTAGGAACTAGATAACAATTATTTAACTCCAAAATAAATCCTGATGGGAGGTGGAGTTGCATCGTCCCGACGGTCAACGCAGCAACTCTTGCATTATTACCTACCCGGAAATCAACTTCTCCTCTTTTCACGCTTCTACTTCTTATCATTCCCTGCATCGAATTGCAAATATGGGCAACCGATCTGGTATCAAATACCCAAGAATTAATATAAGAATCAGCAAGAAAAGTTTCTGTAATGTGAATAGCAAGTGTACCTGCTGCGGCTGTACCCTTACCGCCGCGATCCTTAATAGAGGCCAAGTACTGCTTGCAATTCCTTTTCCAGTGACCAAGTTCTTTGCAATAAAAGCACTCTGCATCTGCAGCTGGTCCAGCCTTGGGCTTTTGATTTGGCTTGGATACTGTATCCTTTGCCTTGCCCTTCTTCTTTTGAGACTTACCCTTCTTCTTAAAGTTGGGTTTGTTTTGGACCGCCATCACATGGCCGCTGCTGCCAGCGCTTTTCTTTATGTCCCCCTCTGCTGTTTTCAGCATGCCACATAGTTCATTGAGGCCCCTCTCCGCCCCATGCATATGGTAGTTCGTGATGAAGTTTCCATAGCTGCGCGGAAGAGATGCCAAAATGAAGTCAGTGGCCAACTCTTGGCTTATTGGGAACCCTAGCTTTTCCAACCTCTGACTGTAACCAACCATTTTGATTATGTGTGGCCCAACTGCTGCGCCTTCTGCTAGCTTGCATTCCAGAAAGG
This sequence comes from Zea mays, assembly GCF_902167145.1. NCBI lineage: Eukaryota > Viridiplantae > Streptophyta > Magnoliopsida > Poales > Poaceae > Zea > Zea mays. The sequence goes on from NC_050103.1 coordinate 42,214,777, forward strand.
CTTTGGACACATTGAACCTTTCAGTCCTAGCCTGAGTCTGGAACATATCCTTGAGTGCCATGATCGTATCATGCACCTCATGGTTTGTCTCAAACTGCATCTGGAGCTCAGGCTCCATGCAAGCAAGCATTAGGCAACTCACTTCAAGATTAGCATCCATTGCTTTCTTGTAAGCGGTTTTAGCTGCAGCAGGTGCATTTTCACCAGGATCCTCTAGCAGTGGGGTGTCTAGAACGTCTTCCTTTTTTTCAGCCCTGAGAACAATTCTCAGGTTACGGATCCAATCCGTATAGTTTGTTCCATTTAACTTATCCTTTGCAAGAATTGATCGCAAAGTAAATGTTGGTGTGCTAGGTGCCATTTATCTACAACAAAATAATGCAAAATACTAAGACAAAAATATCCATGACAGAGTAAATCATATTAAACATTTAATAGTCTACTCCCACTAAAATCAATATCCCTCTATTGATACTTAGTGATTCAGAACCCACAACTAACAAGTCTACTAGTGAGCTTTAGCATCACCGCTAGAAGACAAGGTAGATCGGTAAGCAACTCCTTGCTAATCATATCATATATATGACTTCTGTTGTTGGGTGACATCTCTATGTCTCGGCTCCCAACCTTATGCCCCAAAGTCCTTAACCATTAAGCTGACTTTGTTTAAGTTAACCAACCCTTTCTGCAGTTCGTATCCGATACAAACCTATCTAGTCAAGGAAAACTGGTGGCACCCTAATTTCATAGACCCACCACCAATTGTACAAGACTTATGATAGTGCAAGGTTTGGAGAGGCATTAAAGCTTAAACATTTATGAGGGATCGTCCTACTTATATCATCGCACGCAAGGACATATATGCAATATGAACAAGTAGAACATTAAGAATGGCATTCACACAACAGTTGTGATTCGGTATGGCGTGTTTTCACATGGTGATCCCCATCTCCAATAATCTATCCATCATGATGATCTCCATCTCCATGATATAGGTATGCCATCCTTCAGGTGATGAGTCCTTCAAGACCTATCTAACGTATGCTGGTAAACAAATTACATATACGCTTTGGATCATCACATGTTGACACGCAAGTCATTACATTAAATTTGGACAATACATATGGCTCCAGCCGTATTGCCCAGGTCACGACACGCAGGTCATGAATAATTCATTGATATGCATCATATACACAATAGCCATACCGATCACAAGATGTCCATGCATCGTATGTATGGAAATTCCACTGGAAATCTCATGCGGTTGATCAAATCAACCCAAATCCGAGACTTTCGACCCGAAGAAGATTACACTCATGACGTCGATCTGTTACGTCAATCTGCTGGTTGTGTACGCAGTTAGCCCCGATGGTGATTCCAGCCGGTAGGGGCAAGTCGCGCACATAATAGAGAAGGACGAACTAATCTTTTTAGTCATATCCGATGTAATCTACTTCAACCCTTTATAACCAATTGATCTAATCAAACCGTGCATCCAGACCTAAAACTACGCAGAACCTGGCTTTGATACCACTGTAGGATTACGGGGAGGCTACGCTAGCGCAAAACAAAATTTTCAACCCCATAATACCAAGAACTACTGCGGTTATAGGTCATGGAATTACCACTAGATGCGCAGAGCAGCGGAAGACGTCTCGATGTAGACGAACGCGTCGAGCAGTGCCGTGCAGTCGTCGGCGTCCTTCACGTCCTCGCACGGTTCGTCCTAGTGCTCCAGATGCAGCACCTCCGAGGTATCCACACATACAGGGAGGAAGCGCCGCGTACCGAACTGCTAGGTTCGCGACGGCGGCTTGGCAAGGGCGAGAGGTGAGCGGCGGCTGCTTGTTTGCGGATCGCTGATTAGGTTTAACCTAACCGCGCCCCCGCCCCTCATTATATAGGCGTTATGGTGGGCTTCTAACACCGAGGCCCATCATTAACCCTAAAGCCCAGTCTAATTTCGGATCTAATCCGAATTAGGCTTCCTTCCCCTTAAGTGTGTGACCCTATAGGTTCACGTACAAATAGACATAGCCCGAGTACTCTTACTTGGCCCAATAATTGACAGCGGCCTCTAGCAAGACATGTCAACTCCTATGTGCACGTAAAGATCATATCAGACGAACCATTGCGACATTACGTACATGTTGTTCCCTTTGTCTCACGATATTTGGTCTGGCTCTAAGCTGACCTCTCTTTCTCGATACTGTGAATTGGAATCCTTTCAATGGTTAACTCTTAACCCTAGCACGGCCATGCATTTCTTGATCCAATCACTCAAGGGGCCCAGAGATATCTCTCTCACAAAGAGAGGGACAAATTCCATCTTGACTGACCATGCCTCATAGCATGCTTCCTGACAAACCCAAAACTACCTTTATAACTACCCAGTTACGGGATAGCGTTTGATAGTCCCTAAGTAAGTCAATTCACATCTTGAGAACATGCGACAATCTTAGGTCTAAGGATACAGTATTCATGTTGCAAGAAGAGAACTATATTACAATATCTCACGTTGGGTCGGTCCAGCCACATGTCATACATGCGCCCACATTATTAGTTTAACATCTCCATGTTCATGACTTGTGAAATGTAGTCATCAACTAATACATGTGCTAGTCATCGACTCTGACTAGGGACATCATTTAGAATAACCATATAAGTAAAGAATCTCACAAACAATTCACATAATTGCTAATCAATACAAGGTGCCTTCCATGTATATTCAATTAAGCAATATATATATCATGGATACAAAGAAATATGCTCATCTCTATGATTATCTCTAGGGCATATTTCTAACAGTCTCCCACTTGCACTAGAGTTAATCTAGAAGATATCTAATATCCATGGATCTCACGTGTGCCTCATGCTTAGGTTGTGGAAGAGGTTTTGTCAAAGGATCAGCAACATTCAAATCCGTATGTATTTTGCATATCTTTATCTCACCCCGCCTAATGAATTCCCGTATGAGGTGAAACTTCCGCAGTACATGTTTGTTTTTCTGGTGGTTCCTTGGCTCCTTAGCTTGCGCAATAGCCCCATTGTTGTCACAGTAGAGGTTCAATGGGCTAGATGCATTAGGAAACACACCAAGCTCGATGAGGAACTTTCTTATCCAAACACCTTCCTTCGTAGATTCAGAAGCTGCAATGTACTCGGCTTCTATTGTAGAATCAGTCACAGTCTCCTGTTTGGAACTCTTCCAACTAACAGCACCACCATTTATTGTGAACACAAAACCTGATTGCGATTTTAACTCATCTTGGTCAGTTTGGAAGCTAGCATCGGTGTAACCAGTTACAACGAGCTCCTCCTTACCCCCATATACCAGGAACATATCTTTAGTCCTTCTTAAGTACTTAAGAATGCCTTTTACCGCTGTCCAGTGATCCTCACCTGGATCAGCCTGGTATCTACTCGTAGCACTTATAGCGTATGAAACATCTGGGCGTGTACATATCATGGCATACATGATTGAACCAATTGCTGAGGCGTGTGGTACCTTACTCATGCGCTCCCGCTCATTAGCCGTTGCTGGACATTGCATCTGGCTAAGGTGTTTACCATGTGACATAGGTATGAACCCTTTCTTGGACTGTTCCATGTTGAACCGTTTCAAAACCTTGTCAATGTACGTATCTTGACTTAATCCTATAAGCCTCTTTGACCTATCTCTATAGATCCTTATGCCAAAATATATGCTGCTTCCCCTAAGTCCTTCATAGAAAAACTCTTTTTCAGTGAAGCCTTGACGGACTCCAGCATAGGAATGTCACTCCCAATCAATAATATGTCATCCACATACAAGATCAGAAATACAACAGCGCTCCCACTTTCCTTCTTGTAAACACAAGCTTCTTCTTCATTCTGATGAAAACCAAGCCCTTTGATCACTTCATCAAAACGAATGTTCCAACTCCGAGATGCTTGCTTCAACCCATAAATGGATTTCTGAAGTTTGCATATCTTTCAAGCATTGATCGGATCGACAAAACCCTCAGGCTGTATCATATACACGTCCTCATCTAGGTTTCCATTAAGGAAAGCTGTTTTGACATCCATCTGCCAAATCTCATAATCTAAATATGCGGCAATAGCTAGAATGATCCGAATAGATTTAAGCATCGCTATTGGCGAGAATGTCTCGTCATAGTCAACTCCTTGAACTTGTCGAAAACCCTTTGCAACAAGTCGAGCCTTATAGATGTGAACATTTCCATCCATGTCTTTCTTCTTCTTATAGATCCATTTGCATTCTATGGGTCTAACACCATCAGGCGGGTCAACCAAGTTCCAAACTTGATTTTCTCCCATGGAATCTATCTCGGATCTCATGGCGACATGCCATTTCTCGGAATCTGGGTCCAACATCGCTTCTGAATATGTTGCTGGTTCATCGATGTCTAACAACAACACTTCCCCATTGCCCAACAATAGCACTTCTCCTCGTGCCTCGCGAAGCCTTGCTGACCTTCGTGGTTGTGGTGGTGATTCTCTTGCCATAGACGTCTCAACTTGTTCTGCTACATTAGCATCACTTGTTGAATCTTGTCCCACTGGCTCATCCTGAACTTCTTCAAGATACACCTTTTGTTTACTTTTCTCTCTTTTGAGAAACTCTTTCTCTAAGAACACACCGTTCCGGGCGACAAACACTTTGCCCTCTGACCGGTGGTAAAAGTAATATCCTAAAGTTTCCTTTGGATATCCCACGAACATGCACTTGTCCGATTTTGGAGTGAGTTTATCTGACTGAAGTCGCTTGACGTAAACCTCACAACCCCAAATCTTCAGAAAAGACAAACTGGGAGTCTTCCCAGTCCACATCTCATATGGTTTCTTCACTACGGACTTAGACAGTACCCTATTTAGTGTGAAAGCTGCTGTTTCTAGAGCGTATCCCCAAAACGACAAAGGTAGGTCCGACTGGCTCATCATTGATCGAACCATATCCAATAAAGTCCGATTACGTCGCTTAGACACGCCATTCCTCTGAGGCGTTCTAGGCGGCGTAAGCTGTGGAACAATTCCACAATTCTTTAGATGATTGCTAAACTCATGACTCAAATATTCACCTCCACGATCTGATCGCAGTGCTTTAATTTTCTTGCCACGCTGATTTTCTACTTCATTCTGAAACTCTTTGAACTTTTCTAAGGATTCAGACTTGTGTTTCATTAAGTAGACATACCCATATCTACTAAAATCATCAGTGAAGGTTATGAAGTATTGGAATCCTCCCCTAGCTGTCGTACTCATTGGTCCGCACACATCAGTATGTATGAGTTCCAATAAATCTAACGTCCTCTCCGGTAAACCCGTGAAAGGCGCCTTGGTCATCTTACCAAGTAAGCAATCTTCACATGTCTCGTATGATTCAAAATCAAACGAAGTTAAAAGCCCATCAGAATGAAGCTTCTTCATGCGATTCTCACTTATATGACCCAAACGACAGTGCCACATGTAGGTAGGACTTAAATCATTAGGCCGAGGCCTTTTAGCACTAATATTACATATAGGTGCATCATCAAGATTTAAAATGAATTACCCATTCATAATGGATGCAAAAGCCACAAACATGCCATTCTTAGAGATCACACAACCATTGTTTTCACTCGCAAATGAATAACCATCCTTCATCAAACATGAAGGAGACATAATGTTTCAACTCATACTAGGAACTAGATAACAATTATTTAACTCCAAAATAAATCCTGATGGGAGGTGGAGTTGCATCGTCCCGACGGTCAACGCAGCAACTCTTGCATTATTGCCTACCCGGAAATCAACTTCTCCTCTTTTCACGCTTCTACTTCTTATCATTCCCTGCATCGAATTGCAAATATGGGCAACCGATCCGGTATCAAATACCCAAGAATTAATATAAGAATCAGCAAGAAAAATTTCTGTAATGTGAATAGCAAGTGTACCTGCTGCGGCTGTACCCTTACCGCCGCGATCCTTAATAGAGGCCAAGTACTGCTTGCAATTCCTTTTCCAGTGACCAAGTTCTTTGCAATAAAAGCACTCTGCATCTGCAGCTGGTCCAGCCTTGGGCTTTTGATTAGGCTTGGATACTGTATCCTTTGCCTTGCCCTTCTTCTTTTGAGACTTACCCTTCTTCTTAAAGTTGGGTTTGTTTTGGACCGCCATCACATGGCCGCTGCTGCCAGCGCTTTTCTTTATGTCCCCCTCTGCTGTTTTCAGCATGCCACATAGTTCATTGAGGCCCCTCTCCGCTCCATGCATATGGTAGTTCGTGATGAAGTTTCCATAGCTGGGTGGAAGAGATGCCAAAATGAAGTCAGTGGCCAACTCTTGGCTTATTGGGAAGCCTAGCTTTTCCAACCTCTGACTGTAACCAACCATTTTGATTACGTGTGGCCCAACTGCTGCGCCTTCTGCTAGCTTGCATTCTAGAAAGGCTTTGGACACATTGAACCTTTCAGTCCTAGCCAAAGTCTGGAACATATCCTTGAGCACCACGATCATATCGTGCACCTCATGGTTTGTCTCAAACTGCATCTGGAGCTCAGGCTCCATGCAAGCAAGCATTAGGCAACTCACTTCAAGATTAGCATCCATTGCTTTCTTGTAAGCGGTTTTAGCTGCAGCAGTTGCATTTTCACCAGGATCCTCTAGCAGTGAGGTGTCTAGAACGTCTTCCTTTTTTTCAGCCCTGAGAACAATTCTCAGGTTATGGATCCAATCCGTATAGTTTGTTCCATTTAACTTATCCTTTTCAAGAATTGATCGCAAAGTAAATGTTGGTGTGCTAGGTGCCATTTATCTACAACAAAATAATGCAAAATACTAAGACAAAAATATCCATGACAGAGTAAATCATATTAAACATTTAATAGTCTACTCCCACTAAAATCAATATCCCTCTATTGATACTTAGTGATTCAGAACCCACAACTAACAAGTCTACTAGTGAGCTTTAGCATCACCGCTAGAAGACAAGGTAGATCGGTAAGCAACTCCTTGCTAATCATATCATATATATGACTTCTATTGTTGGGTGACATCTCTATGTCTCGGCTCCCAACCTTATGCCCCAAAGTCCTTAACCATTAAGCTGACTTTGTTTAAGTTAACCAACCCTTTCTGCAGTTCGTATCCGATACAAACCTATCTAGTCAAGGAAAACTGGTGGCACCCTAATTTCATAGACCCACCACCAATTGTACAAGACTTATGATAGTGCAAGGTTTGGAGAGTCATTAAAGCTTAAACATTATGAGGGATCGTCCTACTTATATCATCGCACGCAAGGACATATATGCAATATGAACAAGTAGAACATTAAGAATGGCATTCACACAACAGTTGTGATTCGGTATGGCGTGTTTTCACATGGTGATCCCCATCTCCAATAATTTGTCCATCACGATGATCTCCATCTCCATGATATAGGTATGCCATCCTTCAGGTGATGAGTCCTTCAAGACCTATCTAACGTATGCTGGTAAACAAATTACATATACGCTTTGGATCATCACATGTTGACACGCAGGTCATTACATTAAATTTGGACAATACATATGGCTCCAGCCGTATTGCCCAGGTCACGACACGCAGGTCATGAATAATTCATTGATATGCATCATATACACAATAGCCATACCGATCACAAGATGTCCATGCATCGTATGTATGGAAATTCCACTGGAAATCTCATGCGGTTGATCAAATCAACCCAAATCCGAGACTTTCGACCCGAAGAAGATTACACTCATGACGTCGATCTGTTACGTCAATCTGCTGGTTGTGTACGCAGTTAGCCCCGATGGTGATTCCAGCCGGTAGGGGCAAGTCGCGCACATAACAGAGAAGGACGAACTAATCTTTTTAGTCATATCCGTTGTAATCTACTTCAACCCTTTATAACCAATTGATCTAATCAAACCGTGCATCCAGACCTAAAACTACGCAGAACCTGGCTCTGATACCACTGTAGGATTACGGGGAGGCTACGCTAGCGCAAAACAAAATTTTCAACCCCATAATACCAAGAACTACTACGGTTATAGGTCATGGAATTACCACTAGACGCGCAGAGCAGCGGAAGACGTCTCGATGTAGACGAACGCGTAGAGCAGTGCCGTGCAGTCGTCGACGTCCTTCACGTCCTCGCACGGTTCGTCCTAGTGCTCCAGATGCAGCACCTCCAAGGTATCCACATGTACAGGGAGGAAGCACCGCGTACCGAACTGCTAGGTTCGCGACGGCAGCTTGGCAAGGGCGAGAGGTGAGCGGCGGCTGCTTGTTTGCTGATCGCCGATTAGGTTTAACCTAACCGCGCCCCCGCCCCTCATTATATAGGCGTTATGGTGGGCTTCTGACACCGAGGCCCATCATTAACCCTAAAGCCCAGTCTAATTTCGGATCTAATCCGAATTAGGCTTCCTTCCCCTTAAGTGTGTGACCCTATAGGTTCACGTACAAATAGACATAGCCCGAGTACTCTTACTTGGCCCAATAATTGACAGCGGCCTCTAGCAAGACATGTCAACTCCTATGTGCACGTAAAGATCATATCAGACGAACCATTGCGACATTACGTACATGCTGTTCCCTTTGTCTCACGATATTTGGTCTGGCTCTAAGCTGACCTCTCTTTCTCGATACTGTGAATTGGAATCCTTTCAATGGTTAACTCTTAACCCTAGCACGGCCATGCATTTCTTGATCCAATCACTCGAGGGGCCCAGAGATATCTCTCTCACAAAGAGAGGGACAAATTCCATCTTGACTGACCATGCCTCATAGCATGCTTCGTGACAAACCCAAAACTACCTTTATAACTACCTAGTTACGGGATAGCGTTTGATAGTCCCTAAGTAAGTCAATTCACATCTTGAGAACATGCGACAATCTCAGGTCTAAGGATACAGTATTCATGTTGCAAGAAGAGAACTATATTACAATATCTCACGTTGGGTCGGTCCAGCCACATGTCATACATGCGCCCACATTATTAGTTTAACATCTCCATGTTCATGACTTGTGAAATGTAGTCATCAACTAATACATGTGCTAGTCATCGACTCTGACTAGGGACATCATTTATAATAACCATATAAGTAAAGAATCTCACAAACAATTCACATAATTGCTAATCAATACAAGGCGCCTTCCATGGATATTCAATTAAGCAATATATATATCATGGATACAAAGAAATATGCTCATCTCTATGATTATCTCTAGGGCATATTTCTAACAGCCTCGGCAAAGCCCGACCCTCCCTCGGGGGCTAGAAGGGGGGAACCCCCTCCGCGTCAAAATTTTCCTCGGAAAAGATCTTTTCTGCCAGAACGTCTTTCGTGCTTTTCGACTACTTCGAAAGTGGGATCCTGAAAATGACGGAGTACATGTAAGCAGCCAAGGCTGACCGAGCCGAGGGACTCCTACGCCTCCGGGATACGGATACCTCACTCATCACCTTCTGCGATAAGTAACTCACGCTCGGATAAGTGATTCCGCGGACCGAACAAGTCTTCACGCTCGAAAACTCTTCTGCCGAAACGATTTTTCGGGCCTTCTCGACTATATTGATAGCAGAATCCTACGGACGAGTAAGAGTACACGTAAGCGGCAAGGCCGACCGAGCCGAGGGACTCCTACGCCTCCGAGATACGGATACCTCACTCATCACCTTCCGTGAAAAGTAACTCTCACTCGGACAAACAATTCTGTTACCGACAAATGAGTCCAGATACTCGAAACAGGAGGAAAAGAAACGCAGCTTTACAACACGACGACAGTATGTTTGGGCCTCGGTGGCCGCAGAAAACATACGCACACTACAAGATGAACCAATCCTGCAGGCTCAGACGTCGACGAAAGGGGAGCAGCAGCACCCTCGGCGTCAACTCCACCTTCGGCGAAGTCCGACCGAGCCTCGGACGGCAACGCGGTCGGAGGGTCTCCACTCCGAAGGACGACCTCGGCACCGCGCCCGGGCCATCGCCGCCAGGGTCTTCTCCAGGAACCCGGCCCGAGCATACGGCTTGGCCGGCCACCCCGAAGCCTCAGCCAGCTGTCCCCCGAGGACATCAGCCTGGCTCATGGCCTCGGCAACTCGACTCTGGCACTGGTCCCGCTAGTGGACGGCCCGGCCAGGCTCCGACCAACAAAGTCTTCTTTTCGAGCCAACTCTGCCTCTGTCCATGCTAACACCGCTGCCTCCGGCTTCGGCTCATCAAAGAGCGGCCGAGGGTTCCCTTAACTAAGTAAGAGAAGCCTCGGGCAGCGAGGCCGACCGAGCCGAGGGACTCCTACGCCTCCAGGATACGGATACCTCACTCATCACCTTCGCACGAGGTGACTCACACTTGGTTAAGCGGTTCAGTTATCCGACAGGTGAGTCCTAGTGCTCGAAATGAGGAAAAAACACGGCTCCGTGCCAAAAATACATACATGTTCAGGCCCCGACAGCCACAATGAACAGACACCGGCACTCAAGGTGCCATTACAAACGGAACTCCGGTTCCGCCTCCGTGGGTATGAACAACCCCCCACATTGGAGGGCCCGCGGGGCGACAAGGCTCCAGGTGGCTCACCGCCGCCCGTTCCAGCAGCAGCGACAACGACCTCCGCTCCAGGTGGCCAAGCTGCAGCGGCGATGGCCTCAGGGCGGGCGCCGCTGCAACAATGCCCTTGCCCACGTCTCCGCTTGAGGGGCGAGGACAAGCTATCAAAGCCAAAGAGCCGGAGGCCCGGAGCGCGGATGGTGGCGGTGATCCCGTCGGCGACGAGGACTTCTTCAGCCGCCACCACTTCAGCACCGATGACGGAAGCCATCTGCCCACCGGCAGATCCCCACTTGGATCCTCCCGGACGAGCGGAGGAGCCCCGACCTCCGTGCAGAGGCGCCATACCGGGGCAAAGGCAGGACAGCCCCAGAACACGAACGCCGCCCTAGCAGCGCGCGACGTCTTGGGCGGTCCTCCGGTGCGCGCGGCGCGACAACCGCTCTTGTAGCGGGAGGGGGGCACCGGGAGCCGAGCCAGAGCCAGCTGAGCCAGCGAGCCCAACGCGCTGAAGCTGACTACGCTCTCCGCCGACCAGCCCCGCGTTGTCGAAGTCCGACCCTCCCGCTAGGCCGGTGAGCGCCCTCTCCCTTGAATGTTGAGGGAGAAGGTGACCCACGAACCCGCGCGGGAGGTAGAGCTCCGGCTGAGCCTAGCCTCCACCCCAGCTAGGATGATGAAGATCCTTGCAGCTGAGGGCGGGACCAAGATCGCAGCCCGGCTCGCTTCTCCCCACCATCGAACTGGTGGTCACCGTCTTGGGTGACCACCGGCGAGGGGATGCAGCCGGGCTGTCCGATGAAAACCCTTGAAGCCGAGCGATGGCTGAAAGGTACCAACTTCCGCGAAGTTGAATTCCTCCAACAACAAGGCGGAAGAACTACGAGTGTTCCCCATCCGGGGGCTCGGAAGGTGGAAAGACGAGATGCATGAGGGGAGCGCAAAGACATGGTTGCCTTTCAAGGGGGTCACCCTCCTTTTAAAGGCAACTCTCCCCACTTGCGTCCTCAGCCGTCGCGGGCTGAGTCTTCTCCAACACGCTCCAAGGTCCTCCCCCTACGACACGGGGGCTGGGTCCCACGCGTCGTGCAAGATGGCCCAGGGCAGAAAAAAGCCAAAACGTCGCGCGCGGTGCGCACAACTGCCCAGCGGTTACGGGCATTCCTCCACTTCCGCCCAGGCCAGCAGGCGAAAGGGCGAACTGCCATGCAGGCGGCATGCAACCGCACCAAGAGGGCGCACCCTTTCGACTTCGACGCGTCCAGCATGGAGGCCCAGGCCCACACGTCATGTAACCGACGCGCCGGTTACTGCGTACAAGAAACTGCACCGCCACTCGTGCCACTATCGTGCCTCCTCGACTGCGGAACCAGTACTGCGACACGAGGCGACCCTGCGCATGACCTGACAGTGCCAACCGAGCACATCGGTCACAAGTCAGTCAGCCGTGAGAGAAGGCGCGACGGTCGATACGGCCAGAAATGGGCCAGCAGTAATGGCGGTGGCAGGCGGGCGGAAGCAGCGGTCAAGTCGTCAGCCAAGGTCACGTCCCCTCCTGGGGAAGCGAGAGAACCCTCTCCCACGGCATGAAGACGATGCGCCCGTGTTCCGTTCCTCAAATGGCTCGCGCGCGCGCAACGGCTGCCCCGCGAACCACTCGTCCCGTCGCATTAACTCTGCGGCAGGACAGGCGGCACCTTTGGCAGGCGAGGCAGGCGACGCTTCGCTTCCGCCATAATGACCGCATCAAAAAAGGTGCGCCACGTCGTTCGATTTCGTATCCTTTCCCTTTTCCTCTTTCTCTCTCATACAACAGGGACTAGGAAAGGGGATATCCCGAAAGGGATCCTTCTCCGCGAAGGAAACGGGCCCCGAGCCCCCCTACTGATCAGAGGTTCGAAGGCTGGCCCCTCGGAAGGGTTCAACAGCCGCCTTAGAGCACTCGGGCTCCGTGCCCACTACTGGTCAGAGGTTCAAAGGTCGGCCCCTCGAAAGGGTTCAACGGCCGCCTCAGGCCACTCGGGCTCCGCGCCCATTACTGATCAGGGGTTCGTAGGCTGGCCCCCGAAGGGTTCGACAGCCGCCTCAGACGCAGAGCGAGGGATGACCTTGGGTACGTTCGTTACATAACCAAGGCTCGGGCTACGCTCCCGAGGTACCCTAGGACATTTCCGAGACCAACGGGAACGATTTTGTAACAGAATCCTATCAGAGGGAGGCATCGAGCCCTCGGACCCCGTCAAAAGGGGACCGAGTCCGGCAAATCACCCGCAGGTACTTTTGGAGCGCGCCTCTGGGCCACTAGCCGACCTCTAACGAATGGGGCACAGGCGTCCACTCGAATTACCCGTTAGCAGCTCACTGGAGACACCATGTTCGGCGCCCTCCAAGGGCAACATGGCGCTTTTCCCCCCCTCCTCCTTGCGGAAAGGCGACGCAGGGGCGTATGTAAAAAAGTCGAGTTTGTCCTTGACCGTCCTCTCGCTCTGTGTGGAGGCTCGGGGGCTGCTCTCGCAAACCCGGCTTTGGCCAAACCGTTGACAGCGTCAACATACCAGCCCGAGAACTTGGAACTCGACTGAGCACCTGGGCTACGGCCAGCTCGCATGAGGAAACAACCAGACCGGCCGAAGCATCACGAAACGCATTAAGACCTCGAAGGAGTCAAACCACTCCTCCGAGGCCTCGGGGGCTACACCTGGCGGGTGCGCTCGCGCGCACCCACTGGAACGAAACGCAACCGAGAAAGGCCGGTCCCCTTGCAAAAAAGTGCGACAAAAGCCTCCAAGCGAGTATTAACACTCCCTTTGAGGCTCGGGAGCTACTGTCGGGGACCATAATTAGGGGTACCCCCAAGACTCCTAATCTCAGCTGGTAACCCCCATCAGCACAAAGCTGCAAAGGCCTGATGGGTGCGATTAAGTCAAGGCTCGGTCCACTCAAGGGACACGATCTCGCCTCGCCCGAGCCCAGCCTCGGGCAAGGGCAGCCGACCCCGGAGGATTCACGTCTCGCCCGAGGGCCCCCTCAAGCAACAGACACACCTTCGGCTCACCCGAGGCCCAGTCTTCGCCAAGAAGCAACCTTGGCCGGATCACCACACCGACCGACCGTATTGCAGAAGCATTTAATGCAAGGATGGCCTGACACCTTATCCTGACGCGCGCCCCTCAGTCGACAGAGCCGAAGTGACCGCAGTCACTTCGCCGCTCCACTGACCGGCCTGACAAGAGGATAGCGCCGCCTGCGTCGCTCCGACTGCTGTGCCGCTCGACAGAGTGAGGCTTACAGCAGACAAGTCCGGTTTCGGGCGCCATAGGAAGCTCCGCCTCGTCCGACCCCAGGGCTTGGACTCGGCCTCGGCCCCGGAAGACGACGAAATCCGCCTCGCCCGACCCCAGGGCTCGGACTCGGCCTCGGCCCCGGAAGACGACGAACTCCTCCTCGCCCGACCCCAGGGCTCGGACTCGGCCTCGGCCCCGGAAGACGACGAACTCTGCCTCGCCCGACCCCAGGGCTCGGACTCGACCTCGGCTCCGGAAGACGACGAACTCCGCCTCGCCCGACCCCAGGGCTCGGACTCGGCCCTGGCCTCAGCCGACGGTCTCCGCCTCGCCCGACCCGGGGCTCGGACTCGACCTCGACCTCGGAAGACAGACTCGACCTCGACCTCGGAGGAGCCTCCGCCTCGCTCGACCCAGGGCTCGGACCGACCACGTCACAGGGGGGCCATCATTACCCTACCCCTAGCTAGCTCAGGCTACGGGGAACAAGACCAGCGTCCCATCTGGCTCGCCCCGGTAAACAAGTAATGATGGCGCCCCGCGTGCTCCATGACGACGTCGGCTCTCAGCCCCTTACGGAAGCAAGGATACGTCAGCAAGGACTCGACAGCCCCGACAGCTGTCCTTCCGCCAGGCTCTAGCGCTCCTCCGACGGCCACGACATCACATGAACAGGGTGCCAAAACCTCTCCGGCTGCCACGACGGCATGTACTTAGGGCACTAGCTCCTCTCTGCTAGACACGTTAGCACCCTGCTACACCTCCTATTGTACACCTGGGCCCTCTCCTTACGCCTATAAAAGGAAGGCCTAGGGCACTCGTACGAGGGGGTTGGCCGCACGGGGAGGACGGGACGGCGCGTGCAGGCCTCTGGCTCCCTCCCACGCGGACGCTTGTAACCCCCTACTGCAAGCGCAACCGACCTGGGCGCGGGACAAACACGAAGGCCGCGGGTTTCCCCTTTACGCCTGTCTCCCTCTGGTTTCCCCCCTTCGCGCTCCGTCTCGCGCCGACCCATTTGGGCTGGGGCACGCGGCGACAATTTACTCGTCGGTCCAGGGACCCCCCGGGGTCGAAACGCCGACACATATGCCTATAAATAGGAGCTCTCTCCCCTTGCACTTGGCAATTTTTCACCTACCCCCCTAGCCGCCACCTTCTTTCTTCCCTGCCTCCTTCTCCCTCATGGAGGCAGCCCACGCTCCTTCACGCACGCCAGAGCAGGGAGCAGCCGCTCCCATGGATGGCGCCCAAGCCCTTCTTCCACCTCTAGCCGGACCTCTGCCCAGCGCCACTCCTTTCTCTCCATGGCCGGCACACAGGAAGCCAACATCCATGGACGCCCACGCCCCAACGCCCTGCGTGCGTTCCTCCATGGCGCCCAGAATTTCTCGCAAAGGCCAGCGGCGCCCTTCTTCCTCCCCCTGGCAAGTGGCTGCAATGGGGACCTCGGCTCCTCCCCTCCCATGGCGCCCCTGCTGTTGCTCGCCTTGCTTGGATGAGGAGCAGTCGTGCCTTCCCTGCAGCGCCCTACTCGTTTTCCACCCAGCCGGCTCCCCTTCTTCCCCATGGAAGCCGAAGCCCCTCTCTGCTTCCTCATCTTCCTTGGCTGCGCGCGGGTGCTCTCCCATGCCGAGCCCCTGCTCCATGCCGACGCCCCCTGCTCCTCTCTTCCCCGCAGCAGCCGCAGCGAGCTCGCCGTCGTCCATGGCGAGCAGCCTCCCCCGACGCGAATGGAGCAGCCCCTATGTCCAGCACCCCTGTTTTTCCTCTCCCGACAGTGCAGCGCCTCGCAACCAAGTTTTCCCCGCAGCCCCACAACATCGACGCGCCGTAGGTGTTCGACAAAATGCCCGTGGGAAGCATTGCGCTGCGCAGCCCCGTCCGCGACGTCGTTCACCCCAGGTGAGACCGCGATAATACTTGTTCGATTCCGCATCGGCGTGGTTTTCCTATGATTAATTGTGTATGTGTGCTGTTTGGTTTTTGGTTTGTGGAGGAGAGGAATCCCGTGTTTTGCATGGAGAAGAAGGCAAGCCGCTCAACGCTCGCCGGATGTGCGGAGCTATGCACAAATCGAATCGCCAACGTTCTTACAAACACCGATTGGGTTTGTTTATGGTGAGCCGATGCATGTCGCTCTCTACTGACTTGATTAATAAATTATATAGATGTGGAGGAAATGTTTTGGCGGTAGGTCGTAATATGGTCGTGCTCATGATTTCGAGTTAGAGATTGGTGGTTGTCGATTCGTATAAATTGGTCGATGTGGTGTGTGTTTAAAAATTGTATTGGTATGGATTGAAGTTTGTGGCGAAGGAAAAAGAAGTAGAAAAGAACTCGGATGTTTTCACGTTTCAATAGGAAGATGTGCAATGTGTTGTTTGATGCGGAGGATAGGTTTTACTATTTTAAACGGTTAGTCGACAGACTCGATCAGTAAAGCTAAAGTTGATTATGCGATTAAGATGAGGTGATGACATGCCGTAGTAGTCGTCGCCTTCTCTATGTTTTCGAGTCGGATAAATACCATAGGCAATTAATTGTTGATACCCAAAGATTGTTCGAAACAAGTAGTCGTGCTCTACCTATTGCGTCAAAGGAGATATGGTGTGTTGATTAATTGGGAGCTAAGTGACCTAATATAGAAAAGTAGTTAAGAAAACTAATCGAATTACTTTTAGCTATATTTTAAGTTAAGATGTCTAAAATGGTGAAACTAGTTTAGTTGGTCTCATAGTGTTATGATTGAGAAAAATATGAACTTTTGTATAAATTACTATTTTTTCATGTTGTGTTAGCCAACTCTTGTTAAATAGAGGAATTCAATTGCGTTAAGTAATTGTTGTATGTAGGTGTTTCCAGTACTTCAAGTGGTTGCAAGTTAATTAGTAGACTCTCTATGTGACGCTAGATGTCTAGGTAGAATTCTGAAATTTATGGTGCCCAAATTGTCGAGTTAGAGGTGGAATTCGATCAATGCCGATTAAGTGGCTGAAAATAACTAGTAAAGAAGTTGTAGATGTAAAACTGGAAACTAGTATGCATATGTCTTCGTATAACGTTGTGGTACCTTGATGACATTAAAATGATCATGTGTTGCGAGAGGTAAAGAGTTTAGAATTAACTTATCGTCACATGCTAATTTACATTATTAAAGTGTCTCTTTCATGGTAACCAACTTACATAACATAAGAATGTGATAGTTGTGTTCGATAACCAAATCATTGCAATTTGGAAATGGGAATTTGTAGTAACTGTCCCTGATTGTGCTTGATGATTGAGTTAAGTGTTCTTGTGCTTGCAAGCTGAAAAATTCCTGCATGTATAGTTTTGGTTGTGCAATTAATCTAGTAAAGCAAAATATGTTTTCTGTAAGTATGTTCCATATACAAGTTGCAGCTAACTTATACATCTAGCTTGTCTTAAAATTTCATGATCTTAGGATTAATGGTTTAGAAGTTGTGCCTTTCACAAGGCCATCACCTGAATCTATCGAATTTCTAAACAGATTTCAGAGATTGCAATGGTTGCTTAAGTTAATGTTGAAACCAGTGATTGATGGTCACAAGAAAGTTGTAGATAACCTTATTATCTTGCTGGTGTTAAAATTTGACAGCCATAAGTCTGATCGTTTAGGAGTTATGCTTTTTACAAATTCAGTAACTGAATCTGCCCAAATTCTGTACAGATTTCAGAAACTGTATTGTTTGCTTAATTTAATGTTACAATCAGTTCATGGTTGTTATAAGAAAGTTGTATATGTTTTTTCTATCTTGGTTGGGTTAAAATTTCATAACCATAGGCCTAACAGTATAGGAGTTATGAATTTTACAAACTGGTTGTTGTGTTCTGTCCACTGTCAGAACAGATTTCAAAAACTGTGTTGTTTGATTTAGTTAAACATTGAATCAATTCTTGGTGATTATAGAAGATATGTAGTGCTTTTGCCAAGCTTTCCAAAAACTCTTGGATCACTATTTTTGGTGATCTGAAGATTAAGTTATGGATGTTTAAAGTCTGAAGACTGAATCTGTCCAATTCTGGACAGCAAAGCCTTCTACTATCTTTTGTCATTAGTTAAATATTGAATCACCTTGAAATGTTTATAAATAATTTGTAGAACATTTAATTATCTTTCCAGAAAGTCTAATGTCACTTTGTTTGGGTGTCTGAATCTCTAGTTGTGAATTTTTGAAGTTGCAAGTCTGAATCTGTCCAAATCTGGACAGAGCTGCTGTGATTGCACGTTTTGATCTTGCTAAGTGTTGAATCATGTTGTGATGACAATACCAAAGTTGTAGAGCACTTTTTAAGCTTTCCAGAAAGTCCTAGTTTGCTATTTTTGGATTAATATTTGAAAAGTTATGATTAAAACAAATAACTTCTATATTGCTGTCCAAAAATCTGCAAGTGCGCATTTGATTGTTTAGTTCACATGTTGGCTAAAAATGCTTAGTTCGCACTTAGCGGACATAGACGTGTAATGTCTAAACTTAGGATAACATGCGTTCCATGATTGATGTGCTTGCTTGAGTAGTTGATTGTGGATAGGAATTTCTCCTCTGTTGAACTGGTGATTGGGATGCTTTTGTGTGATAAATAGAAGAACTAATGAAAAGCCGTAGCAAGTTAAATAATTGCTCGTACTTATGGGGTCACATTTGTGTTGCGTAAATATACAAAATGTTTGTCGTCTTTTAGTGGTGTTAATGTTGTGCGCTCAATGATATGTAGTAGCTAACGCTAGTGTGTGTGGTTGCTTATGATGTCTCGCTACTTAGTGTGTAATTCGCTAACATGTACTTAAAGTATCTTGTGCTATTTCATTATATTCATACATATGCATCTTGCATCTCATTTAGTACCGAGAGAGGATGATCGTGCAAGTGATGTGGTGCCACCCACAAGATACAGTCGGTGGACGACCCAAGGAAGGATGGACATAACCAGTGGATGCTCGCCAAGCGAGTACCTCCCCCAACAAACACTATCTAAGTGTTAAATTAAAGGCAAGCCCCGGTTTTATGCATAACCGTTTATATGTGCTATTTTACTACACTTAATGTTTGTAGGCTTGTACTGTGCACTTAAGTGTAGGAGTTGTCTGAAACCCTAGTTGCATGAACTCAGGATTCCTTTTGAGATGGATACTAGTATGCTAGGTCGAGTAGCTGCTTTACTAATTAGGGATCTCGGTAGAAGTCGAGTGATTTTTCTAGCACTCGCGCGAGGTCAGGATTTGGTTGTATCCATTTTTGATAACAGAATGATGATAGTCTGTGGACACGAATCCATGGGGATGCGTGGTCTATGAGACGAAATTGGAATAAGGATTAACGTGCGGATACCTGTGTCAAGCGTTTGAACGTACTAAACACATGACGAGAAATATGGTAAATTGGTAAGCCTAGTACCTGAGTGAACCTGGCAGCAGACTTTACCCCTCACGCGACCTGAGACGTGGTCTCCCATTCCGGTTATGGTGGGTACAAGTGCGGTCACTGCACAACGGCAGTCGGGGTCAGTGAGGCATTGTACGCCAAGGCGGTGAGCCCTGATCTGTTGACGGGGAATCGATGGGGATGGTTGATGTGTGTGGGGACGGAGTGCCTCGCCACGTCGTGTGTTTAGGTTTACTTTGCAAGGATAAAAACTCGATTCGAATCGTCTGCTTCTCGCAGCTAATGAGACTGCTTGATCGATTGTACTGCATTGAGTAATAAGTGGAAATGAGTTGACTGGCAAAAAGGTTGATTGCTTAAAAATGTCTGATACCATGTATGAGTAGCTAGGTACTCATCTAGTTTAAAAGGGTCATACTAAAACTTGAAAAGCTAAAACTTGATTTTAGAATCAACTAGTGCTTTTGGCAAACCAAACCCCTCAGCCAAACAGCTGCATGTCTAGAGGTAGAGGAGTAGACTCCTCACACCGGGTAAGTCTAGCTGAGTATTAGTATACTCAGCCTTGCTTGTGGCATAATTTTTGCAGGTACCTCCTTGATTTAGTTGATGGTGTGACTTGGCCTTTGTCCCTGCCACCGGGACAGACGGTCGAGTGGGTTATTGCTTCCGCAGGAGAGGACCAGGAGGAGTAGCGTGGCCAGGCTTCGCCATGTTACTCGGTTTTCTCCGTTAGCTATTTCTGCTACATTAAAATTTATGGTTATTATTTCTGAAACTCCAATAATGTAATCACTAATGATACTTATTAAATTGTGGTATTTTGTTTTATTGTATTTCTCTGTGCCTCACCTTCGTGTGAGCTAGTGGTATTCGATCCTGGATAAGTGGCTTTATCGGACTAGATCCGAGGGACTGACGTTTTATTCCTATTTAAGTGTGGTCTAGCCTCTAAGGTGGGATTTAGGCACTTAAGTTAGAATAATTCGGGCGGTTCCGCCACATTTATGGTCCCATTATTTTTGATGACTATATGTGGCCATATGTTGTACCTGAAAGTCGCCTAGAGGGGGGTGAATAGGGCGAATCTGAAATTTATGAACTTAAGCACAACTACAAACCGGGTTAGCGTTAGAAATAGAAACGAGTCCGAGAGAGAGGGCGCAAAACAAATCATGAGCAAATAAAGAGCAAGACACGATGATTTGTTTTACCGAGGTTCGGTTTTTGCAAACCTACTCCCCGTTGAGGTGGTCACAAAGACCGGGTCTCTTTCAACCCTTTCCCTCTCTCAAACAGTCACCTAGACTGAGTGAGCTTCTCTTCTCAATCAAACGGAACACAAAGTTCCCGCAAGGACCACCACACAATTGGTGTCTCTTGCCTTGGTTACAATTGAGTATGATCACAAGAAGAATGAGAAAAAAAAGAAGCAATCCAAGCACAAGACCTCAAATGAACACAACAAATCTCTCTCTCTAATCACTAAAGCTTTGTGTGGAGTTGGGAGAGGATTTGATCTCTTTGGTGTGTCTTGTATTGAATGCTATAGCTCTTGTAAGGTGTAGAAGTGTAGAAACTTGGATGCCATTGAATGTGGGGTGGTTGGGGTATTTATAGCCCCAACCACCAAAAATGGCCGTTGGAAGACTGCTATCGCATGGCGCACCGGACAGTCCGGTGCGCCACCGGACACTGTCCGGTGCGCCAGCCACGTCAGCCAGCCGTTGGGGTTCGACCGTTGGAGCTCTGACTTATGGGGCCTCTGGGCTGTCCGGTGGTGCACCGGACAGGTCCTGTAGACTGTCCGATGCGCCAACTGCGCGTGCTCTGACTCTGGCGCGCACTGTAGCGCATTGAATGTGGTTGCAGACGACCGTTGCACGCGAAGTAGCCGTTGCTCCGCTGGCACACCGGACAGTCCGGTGTGACACCGGACACTGTCTGGTGCTTCACCGGACAGTCCGGTGAATTATAACGGAGCGCTCTCTGATTTTCCCGAAGGTGACGAGTTCAGAGTCGAGTGCCCTGGTGCACCGGACACTGTCCGGTGGCACACCGGACAGTCCGGTGCGCCAGACCAGGGTGCCTTTGGGTTGTCTTTTGCTCTCTTTGTTTGACCCCTTTCTTGGTCTTTTTATTGGCTTATTGTGAACCTTTGACACCTGTAAAACTTATAGACTAGAGCAAACTAGTTAGTCTAATTATTTGTGTTGGGCAATTCAACCACCAAAATTAATTAGGAAAAAGGTGTAAGCCTAATTCCCTTTCAATCTCCCCTTTTTTGGTGATTGATGCCAACACAAACCAAAGCAAATAGAGAAGTGCATAATTGAACTAGTTTGCATAATGTAAGTGCAAAGGTTACTAAGAATTGAGCCAATATAAATTCTTAGAATATGCATGGATTGTTTATTTATATTTATCATTTTGGACCACGCTTGCACCACATGTTTTGTTTTTGCAAATTCTTTTGTAAATTCTTTTCAAAGTTCTTTTGCAAATAGTCAAAGGTAAATGAATAAGATTCTGAGAAGCATTTTCAAGATTTGAAATTTTCTCCCCCTGTTCCAAATGCTTTTCCTTTGACTAAACAAAACTCCCCCTCAATAGAATCCTCCTCTTAGTGTTCAAGAGGGTTTTAATATACCAATTTTGAAAATACTACTTTCTCCCCCTTTTGAACATAATAAGATACCAATTTGAAAATCTTAAAATTAGGTGGTGGTACGGTCCTTTTGCTTTGGGCTAATACTTTCTCTCCCTTTGGCATGAATCGCCTTGAGTGAAATAAAAGCCCTTCTTAACTACTTTCTCCCCTTTGGCAAACAAAATATGAGTGAAGATTTGTCGGCGTTTCGAGACCGGGGGGTCCCTAAGCCGACGAGTGAATGTGCCGCGTGCCCCAGCCCAGATGGGTCGAGCGCGTGGGCGAGCGCGAAGGGGGGAAGCGAGGTGGCCGGAGACGGGCATGAGAGAGGTGGAAATCCCGCGGCCTTCGTGTTCGTCCCGCGCCCAGGTCGGGTGCGCTTGAAGTAGGGGGTTACAAGCGTCCACACGGGTGAGGGAAGCGAGCGGCCCCAGGAGAGCGCTTGTCTCGTCCTCGTCCCCGCGCGGCCAACCTTTCCTAAGAAGGCCCCGGTCCTTCCTTTTATAGGCGTAAGGAGAGGATCCAGGTGTACAATGGGGGTGTAGCAGAGTGCTACGTGTCTAGCGGGGGAGAGCTAGCGCCCTAAGTACATGCCAATGTGGCAGCCGGAGAGATCTTGGCACCCAGCTGGTGTGATGTCGTGGCTGTCGGAGAAGCAACGGAGCCTGGCGGAGGGACAGCTGTCGGAGCGGTTGAGTCCTTGCTGACGTCCTCCTGCTTACGTAAGAGAGCTGAGAGTCGCCGTCGTCACAGGGCTTGCGGGGCGCCATCATTGCCTATCTGGCGGAGCTAGCCAGATGGGACACCGGTCTTGTTCTCTGCGGCCCGAGTCGGCTCGGGGTAGGGTGATGATGGCGCTTCCTGTTGACGTGGCTGGCCTGCGCCCTAGGTCGGGCGACGTGGAGGCTCCTCCGAAGCTGAGGTCAAGTCTGTCTTCCATGGCCGAGGCCGAGCCCGAGCCCCTGGGTCGGGCGAGGCGGAGGTCGTTCGGCAGAGGCCAGGGCGGAGTCCGAGCCCTGGGGTCGGGCGAAGCGGAGTTCGTCGTCTTCCGGGGTTGAGCCCGAGTCCGAGCCCTGGGTCGGGCGAAGCGGAGTTCGCCGTCTTCCAGGGCCTAGCCCGAGTCCGAGCCCTGGGTCGGGCGGAGCGGAGTTCGCCGTCTTCCAGGGCTTAGCCCGAGTCCGAGCCCTGGGTCGGGCGGAGCGGAGTTCGCCGTCTTCCGGGGCTTAGCCCGAGTCCGAGCCCTGGGTCGGGCGGAGCGGAGTTCGCCGTCTTTCGGGGCCTAGCACAAGTCCGAGCCCTGGGTCGGGCAGAGCGGAGTTTCCTATGGCGCCTTTGGCAGGGCCTGACTGCCTGTCAGTCTCACTCTGTCAAGTGGCACTGCAGTCGGAGTGGCGCAGGCGGCGCTGTCCTTCTGTCAGACCGGTCAGTGGAGCGGCGAAGTGACGGCGATCACTTCGGCTCTGCCGGGGGGCGCGCGTCAGGATAAAGGTGTCAGGCCACCTTTGCGTTAAATGCTCCTACGACTCGGTCGGTCGGCGCGGCGATTTAGTCAGGGTTGCTTCTTAGCGAAGGCAAGGCCTCGGGCGAGCCGGAGACGTGTCCGCCGTTGGAGGGGGGCCTCGGGCGAGACGGAAATCCCTCGGGGTCGGCTGCCCTGGTCCGAGGCTAGGCTCGGGCGAGGCGTGATCGAGTCGCTCGTATGGACTGATCCCTGACTTAATCGCACGCATCAGGCCTCTGCAGCTTTATGCTGATGGGGGTTACCAGCTGAGAATTAGGCGTCTTGAGGGTACCCCTAATTATGGTCCCCGACAGTAGCCCCTGAGCCTCGAAGGGAGTGTTAGCACTCGCTTGGAGGCTTTCGTCGCACTTTTTTGCAAGGGGACCAGCCTTTCTCGGTTGCATTTTGTTCCGGTGGGTGCGCGCGAGCGCACCCGCCGGGTGTAGCCCCCGAGGCCTCGGGGGAGTGGTTTCACTCCTCCGAGGTCTTAGTGCCTTGCGTAATGCTTTGGCTGGTCTGGTTGTTCCCTCATGCGAACTGGCCGTAGCCCGGGTGCACGGTCGGGGCCCAAGTTCTCGGGCTGGTATGTTAACGCTGTCAACGGTTCGGCCGGAGCCGGTTTTGCGAGAGCAGCCCCCGAGCCTCCGCACAGGGCGAGAGGGCGATCAGGGACAGACTCGGCTTTTTTACATACGCCCCTACGTCGCCTTTCCGCAAGGAGGAGGGGGGGAGAGCGCCATGTTACCCTCGATGGGCACCGAACATGGTGTCTCCGGTGAGCTGCAAGCGGGTAATCCGAGTGGACGTCCGTGCCCCGTTCGTTGGGGGTCGGCTAGGGGCCCAGAGGCACGCCCAAAAGTACCTGCGGGTGATCTGCCGGACCCGGTCCCCTGGCGACGGGGTCCGAGGGCTCGATGCCTCCCTCCGATGGGATTCCGTTACAAGATCGCTCCCGCTGGTCTCGGAAATGTCCTAGGGTACCTCGGGAGCGCAGCCCGAGCCTTGGTTATGTATCGAACGTACCCCTGGTCATCCCTCGCTCGGCGTCTGAGGCGACTGTGAACCCTTCGGGGGCCAGCCTTCGAACCCCTGATCAGTAATGGGCGCGGAGCCCGAGTAGCCTGAGGCGGCCGTGGAGTCCTTCGGGGGGGGGCCGGCCTTCGAACCTCTGACCAGTAGTGGGTGTAGGGCCCACGCGATCTGAGGCGGCTGTTGAACCCCTCGGGGGGCCAGCCTTCGAACCTCTGATCAGTAGGGGGGGCTCGGAGCCCGGTTCCTTCACAGGGAAGGATCCTTTTCGGGGTATCCCCCTTTCCCGGTCCTTGTTGCAAGAGATAGAGAAAGAGGAAAAGGGAAAAGGACACGAAATCGAACGACGTGGCGTACCTTTTTTGGCGCGGTTATTACGGCGAAGGCGAAGCGTCGCCCGCTTCTCCTGCCAGAAGCGCCGCCTGTCCTGCCGCGGAGTTAATGCGACGGGGCGAGTGGTTGGCGGGGCGGCCGTTGCGTGTGCGCGAGCCGTTCGAGGGACGGATCACGGGCGCGTCGTCTTCACGCCGTGAGAGGAGGCTCTCTTGCTGCCCCTGGATGGGACGTGAGCCTGGCCGACGACGTGAGCGCTGCTCTCGCCCGCCTGCCATCGTCATTACTGCCGGCCCACTTTCGGCTGCATTGACCATCACGCCAGGCCGGCGCTGCTGGGTCGTGCGCTGGGCCGCCTCGAGTCGCGGTATTGGTTCCGCAACCGAAGAGGCGCGGTGGTGGCGCAAGTGGCGGTGCAGTTGCTTGCATGCAGCATCCGGCGCGCTGGTTGCGTGACGCGTGGGCCTGGGCCTCCATGCTGGCGTGTTGAGAGTCGGGGAAGCGCGTCCACCTAGCGCGGTTGCATGCCGCTTGCATGGCTGCCCGCCCCTTCCGCCCGTTGGTCTGGGCAGAAGTGGGGGGTTTCTTGTAACCGCTGGGCGGTTGTGTGCACCACGCGCGGCGGTTTGGCTTCTTCTGCTCTGAGCCGGTTTGCATGACATGTGGGACCCAGCCCCCGCGCCGCAGGGGAGGGCCTTGGAGCGTGTTGGAGAAGACTCAGCCCGTGACGTTTGGGGGCGCACGTAGGGAGAGTTGCCTTTAAAAGGAGGGCGACCCCTTTCGGAAGGCGACCATGTCTTCTCCCCACCTTATCCATCGCGTCTTTTCACCTTCCAAGCCCCCGGATGGGGGGAACCCGCCGTCTTTTCGCCTCATCGTTGGAGGAACGCAACTCCGCGGGAGTTGGTACCTTTCAGCCATCATTCGGCTTCAAGGATTTTCATCATGCAGCCCGGCTGTACCCCCCCGCCGGTGGTCACCCAAGATGATGACCTCCAGCTTGATGGTGGGGGAAAGCGAGCCGGGCTGCGGCCTCTCCCCCTCCCTCAGCCTCAAGGATTTTCATCACCAAGGCAGGGGAGGGGAGTGTGCCGAGTTGGGGTCGGCCCCTGCGTGGGCGGTGGCCCGCTCCTTCACTCAGTGATGGGGGGGAGGGGCGGTTGTCGTCCGTGGCGCTGGCAGCTGCAGCGTGCCCGGCTTTCGGACGCGAGTGGCTTCGGAGCCGCTCGCGGCACCGGCGTCTGCCACGGCAGCTGGAAGAGATTCTTCCACCGGCGCGATAGCCAAGGCAGGCCACGGACCGACCTCCAACTCTACGGCCTTCTGCCCGTCCTTGCCTTACGAGTTTTGGCATGGGCGGGGGCCTCCTGGCAGCAGCATCTGCCCTGAGGTCAGTGCTGCCGCTGTTCGGCCCCCCGGAGCAGAAGTCGTCGTTGCCGCTGCTGGAGCAGGTGACGGCGCGCCGTTCGTCGGTCTTCCGTTGCTCCGCAGTCCTTCCCCCATGGAGTGGGGTTGTTCGTACCTACGGAGGGGGAACCGGAGTTCCGTTTGTAATGGCACTTTGAATGCCAGTGTTTTTGTTCATTGTGGCTGTCGAGGCCTGAACATGTATGTAACTTTGGCACGGAGCCGTGTTTTTTCCTCATTTTCGAGCACTAAGACTCGCCTGTTGATTATTTGAACCGCTTCACCAAGCATGAGTCGCCCTGTGTCATGGTGACGAGTGAGGTATCCGTATCCCGGAGGTGTAGGAATCCCTCGGCTCGATCGGCCTTGTTGTCTGAGGCTCCTCTAGCTTAGTTAAAGAGACCCCTTGGCCGCTCTTCGACGAGCCGAGGCCAGGGGTAGCGATATCAGCACGAACAGAGGCGGAGTTGGCTTGAAAATGAAAACCTGGTTGGCCGGAGCCTAACCGGGTTGTCCGTCAGTGGGGCCGATGCCGGAGTTGATCAGCCGAGGCCTCGGATCGGGCTGGCGCCCTCGGAAGATGGTTGGCCGAGGCCCCAGGGGTAATCGGCCGAGCCGCCTGCTCGGGCCGGATTCCCGGAGAAGTCCCCGGACCGCGTCACCGTCCGAGGCTGGGTCGGACCTCGCTGAAGGTGTCGTCGATGCCGAGGGTGCTACAACCCCCTTCCAGCGTGAAGACCCGAGCCTGCAGGATCAGATTGTCTTGTAGCGTGTGCCTTCTGCGGCCGCTGAGGCCAGAACACACACCCTCGCTGCGTTGTAAAGTTGTGTCTCTTTTCCTCTTATTTCGAGTATCTGGACTTTTTTGTCGGTAACAGGGATGTTTGTGCGAGCGAGAGTTGCTTCTCGCGGAAGGTGATGAGTGAGGTATCCGTATCCCGCAGGCGTGGGAGTCCCTCGGCTCGGTCGGCCTTGCCGCTTACGCGTACTTTCACCCTTCCATGAGGCCCTGTCACCGACTCAGTCGAGAAGGCTCGAAGGATCGCTTCGGCATAAGAGCTTCCGAACGTAAAGACTTGTTCGGTCCGCGGAATCACTTTATCCGAACGCGAGTTACTTATCGCAGAAGGTGATGAGTGAGGTATCCGTATCCCGGAGGCGTAGGAGTCCCTCGGCTCGGTCAGCCTTGGCTGCTTACGTGTACTCCGTCGTTTTCAGGATCCGCTTTTCGAATTAGTCAAAAAGCACGAAAGATATTCTGCTAAAAGAGATCTTTTTTCGAGGAAAATTTCGACGCAGAGGGGGTCCCCCCCTTTTAGCCCCCGAGGGAGGGTCGGGCTTTGCCAAGGCGAGGCCGACCCTTCCTTGATGACTAAACTTTGCGTGGGTGCAAGGTATATGAACAACTTGAAAACATCTTAAGGGTAAAAGCGACATAGCTGTTGGATGTTCCAAGCGTTGCCGTAGACCTCACCTTGACTGTTGGCCAGCTTGTACGTTCCGGGCTTCAGAACTTTGGCAATGACGAATGGCCCCTCCCAGGGGGGCGTGAGCTTGTGCCTCCCTCGGGCGTCTTGCCGCAGCCGAAGCACCAGGTCGCCCACCAGGAGGTCTCGGGGCCGGACCCCTCGGGCGTGGTAGCGTCGCAGGGACTGCTGGTACCGTGCCGAGTGTAGTAAGGCCTTGTCCCGAGCTTCTTCCAGCTGGTCCAGCGAGTCTTCTCGGCTAGCTTGGTTGCTTTGATCGTTGTAGGCCCTCGTCCTCGGGGAGCCGTACTCCAGGTCAGTGGGCAAGACGGCCTCGGCCCCGTAGACCAGGAAGAACGGCGTGAAACTCGTGGCTCGGCTCGGTGTTGTCCTCAGGCTCCAGACCACCGAGGGGAGTTCCTTCACCCATCGCTTGCCGAACTTGTTGAGGTCGTTGTAAATCCGAGGCTTGAGCCCTTGTAGAATCATGCCGTTGGCACGTTCTACTTGCCCATTCGACATGGGATGAGCCACGGCGGCCCAGTCCACCCGGATGTGGTGATCCTCGCAAAAATCCAAGAATTTTCTGCCGGTGAACTGGGTGCCGTTGTCGGTAATGATGGAGTTTGGGACCCCGAAGCGATGGATGATGTTGGTGAAGAACGCCACCGCCTGCTCGGACCTGATGCTGTTCAGAGGTCGGACCTCGATCCACTTGGAGAATTTGTCGATGGCGACCAGCAGGTGCGTGTAGCCCCTGGGCGCCTTCTGCAAGGGACCGACGAGGTCCAGACCCCATACAGCAAAGGGCCAGGTGATGGGTATCATCTACAGAGCCTGAGTGGGCAGGTGGGTCTGCTTCGCATAGAATTGGCACCCTTCGCAGGTGCGGACAATTCTAGTGGCGTCAGCCACCGCCGTTGGCCAGTAGAAGCCTTGCCGGAAAGCATTCCCGACAAGGGCTCGAGGCGCTGCATGATGGCTGCAAGCCCCCGAGTGTATCTCTTGCAGGAGTTCCTGACCTTCGGCGATGGAGATGCATCGCTGGAGGATGCCCGAGGGGCTGCGGTGGTAGAGCTCCTTCTCATCGCCCAGCAAGACGAACGACTTGGCGCGTCGCGCTACCCGCCGAGCCTCGGCTTGGTCGAGGGGTAGCTCTCCTTGGCGGAGATATTGCAGGTACGGGGTCTGCCAATTTCGATCAGGCGTGGCCCTGCTCTGCTCCTCCTCGACGTGCAGTGTCTCGCCCTCGGGGGCCGAGGGTACCTCGGGCTGAACCGAGGGCGCCTCGGGCCGAACTGAGGGTGCCTCGGGCTGAGCCGAGGGTACCTCGGGCTGGACCGAGGGTGCCTCGGGCTCGGGCGTGTCGTCGATCTTGACGGAGGGCTGATGCAGATCCTGGGAGAAGACGTCCGGGGGAACCGTCGTTCGCCCCGAGGCTATTTTTGCCAGCTCGTCCGCAGTCTCGTTGTAGCGCCGAGCGATGTGGTTAAGCTCGAGCCCGTAGAACTTGTCTTCCAGGCGCCGAACCTCATCGCAGTAGGCCTCCATCTTCGGGTCGCAGCAGTGGGAGTTCTTCATGACTTGGTCGATGACGAGCTGCGAGTCACCACGGGCGTCGAGGCGTCTGACCCCTAGCTCGATGGCGATCCGCAACCCGTTGACCAGAGCCTCGTACTCAGCCACATTGTTGGACGCCGGGAAATGGAGGCGTAGCACGTAGCGTAGGTGTTTCCTGAGGGGCAAGATGAAGAGCAGGCCCGCGCCGGGTCCCGTCTTCATCAGCGACCCGTCGAAAAACATGGTCCAGAGCTCCGGTTGGATCGGAGCCGTCGGCAGCTGGGTGTCGACCCATTCGGCTACGAAGTCCGCCAATACCTGAGACTTGATGGCCTTCCGAGGGGCGAACGAGATTGTCTCGCCCATGATTTCCACCGCCCACTTTGCGATCCTGCCCGAGGCCTCTCGGCACTGGATGATCTCCCCCAGGGGAAGGATGACACCACAGTTACCGGATGAGACTCGAAGTAATGTCGCAACTTTCGCCTCGTCAGGATCACTGCATACAGCAGCTTCTGAACTTGTGGGTAGCGGATCTTGGTCTCGGATAGTACCTCGCTGACAAAGTAAACTGGCCTCTGAACGGGCAATGCGTGCCCCTCTTCTTGCCTCTCGACCACAATCGCGGCGCTAACCACCTGAGTGGTCGCGGCGACGTAGACCAAGAGGGCTTCTCCATCAGCTGGAGGCACCAAGATAGGCGCCTTTGTGAGGAGCGCCTTCAGGTTCCCGAGAGCTTCCTCAGCCTCAGGGGTCCAAGCGAAGCACTCGGTCTTCCTTAAGAGGCGGTACAGAGGCAGACCTCTTTCGCCGAGGCGTGAGATGAAACGGCTCAGGGCCGCGAGACATCCCATGACCCTCTGTACGCCTTTTAAGTCCTTGATGGGCCCCATGCTGGTGATAGCTGCGATCTTCTCCGGGTTGGCTTCGATGCCTCGCTCGGAGACGATGAACCCCAAGAGCATGCCCCGGGGCACCCCGAAGACACACTTCTCGGGATTGAGCTTGACGCCTTTCGCTTTGAGACATCGGAATGTCACTTCAAGGTTGGAGAGGAGGTCGGAAGCCTTCCTTGTCTTGACTACGATGTCATCGACGTAGGCCTCGACTGTGCGACCGATGTGTTCGCCGAACACATGGTTCATGCACCGCTGGTACGTCACGCCCGCATTCCTCAAACCGAACGGCATGGTGACATAGCAGTACATGCCGAAGGGCGTGATGAAAGAAGTCGCGAGCTGGTCGGACTCGTTCATCCGGATTTGGTGATACCCTGAGTAGGCATCGAGGAAGGATAGGGTTTCGCACCCAGCAGTGGAATCCACGATTTGATCGATGCAAGGCAAAGGGTAGGGAACCTTCGGACATGCTTTGTTGAGACCAGTGTAGTCTACACACATCCGCCATTTCCCCCCTTTCTTTCTCACAAGCACAAGGTTGGCAAGCCATTCGGGATGGAATACCTCTTTGATGAACCCTGCTGCCATTAGCTTGTGGATCTCCTCGCCTATCACTCTGCGCTTCTCCTTGTCGAATCGGCGCAGAGGCTGCCTGGCGGGTCGGGCTCCGGCCCGAATATCCAGCGAGTGCTCGGCGACATCCCTCGG
The DNA here is from genome assembly GCF_902167145.1 of Zea mays. Classification (NCBI taxonomy): domain Eukaryota; kingdom Viridiplantae; phylum Streptophyta; class Magnoliopsida; order Poales; family Poaceae; genus Zea; species Zea mays. The sequence goes on from NC_050103.1 coordinate 42,245,566, forward strand.
TATGCCAGGCATGTCCGAGGGACTCCACGCAAAGACGTCGGCGTTTGCGCGGAGAAAGTCGATGAGCACTGCTTCCTATTTGGGGTCGAGCCCGGAACTGATCCGGATCTGCTTGGAGGTGTCGCCACTGGAGTCGAGAGGGACGGCCTTAACCGTCTCCGCTGGCTCGAAGTTGCCGGCATGACGCTTCACGTCTGGCACCTCTTTGGAGAGGCTTTCCAGGTCGGCGATGAGGGCCTCGGACTCGGCGAGGGCCTCGGCGTACTCCACGCACTCCACGTCGCATTCGAACGCGTGTTTGTACGTGGGGCCGACGGTGATGACCCCGTTGGGGCCCGGCATCTTGAGCTTCAGGTAGGTGTAGTTGGGGACGGCCATGAACTTCGCGTAGCATGGCCTCCCCAGTACCGCGTGGTAGGTTCCTTGGAACCCGACCACCTCGAACGTCAAAGTCTCCCTTCGGAAGTTGGAGGGCGTTCCGAAGCAGACGGGAAGGTCCAGTCGTCCGAGGTGCTGGACGCGCTTCCCGGGAATGATCCCGTGGAAGGGCGCATCGCCTGCTCAGACGGAGGACAGATCGACGCGCAGGAGCCTGAGGGTCTCGGCGTAGATGATGTTGAGGCAGCTGCCCCCGTCCATCAGGACCTTGGTGAGCCTGACGTCGCCGACGATGGGGTCGACGACGAGCGGGTATTTCCCCGGGCTCGGCACGCGGTCGGAGTGGTCAGCTTGGTCGAAGGTGATGGGCTTGTCGGACCAGTCTAGGTAGACTGGCGCCGCCACCTTCGCCGAGCAGACCTCCCGGCGCTCTTGCTTGCGATGCCGAGCCGAGGCATTCGCCACATGCCCATCGTAGATCATGAAGCAGTCGCGGACCTCGGGGAACTCTCCTGCTTGGTGATCTTCCTTCTTGTCGTCGTCGCGGGCCCTGCCACCCTCTGCGGGTGGCCCAGCCCTGTGCAAGTGGCGCCGAAGCATGACGCACTCCTCGAGGGTGTGCTTGACGGGCCCCTGATGATAGGGGCACGGCTCCTTGAGCATCTTGTCGAAGAGGTTAGCACCTCCGGGGGGCTTCCGAGGGTTCTTGTACTCGGCGGCGGCGACAAGGTCCGCGTCGGCGGCGTCGCGTTTCGCTTGCGACTTCTTCCTGCCTTTCTTCTTGGCGCCGCGCGGAGTAGACGCCTCGGGAGCATCTTCCGATGGGCGGCCCTGGGGCTCCTTGTCCTTTCGGAAGATAGCCTCGACCGCCTCCTGGCCAGAGGCGAACTTGGTGGCGATGTCCATCAGCTCGCTCGCCCTGGTGGGGGTCTTGCGACCCAACTTACTCACCAGGTCGCGGCAGGTGGTGCCGGCAAGGAACGCGCCGATGACATCCGAGTCGGTGATGTTGGGCAGCTCGGTGCGCTGCTTCGAGAATCGCCGGATGTAGTCCCGGAGAGACTCTCCCGGCTATTGCCGGCAGCTTCGGAGGTCCCAGGAATTCCCGGGGCGCACGTACGTGCCCTAGAAATTGCCGGCGAAGGCTTGGACCAAGTCATCCCAGCTGGAGATATGCCCCGGAGGCAGGTGCTCCAACCAGGCGCGAGCGGTGTCGGAGAGGAACAGGGGGAGGTTGCGGATGATGAGGTTGTCATCGTCCGTTCCACCCAGTTGGCAGGCCAGGCGGTAGTCCGCGAGCCACAGTTCCGGTCTCGTTTCCCCCGAGTACTTTGTGATAGTAGTCGGGGGTCGGAACCGGGTTGGGAACGGCGCCTGTCGGATGGCCCGACTGAAGGCCTGCGGACCGGGTGGTTCGGGCGAGGGACTCCGATCCTCCCCGCTGTCGTAGCGTCCCCCACGCCTGGGGTGGTAGCCTCGGCGCACCCTCTCGTCGAGGTGGGCCCGACGGTCGCGACGATGGTGCTCGTTGCCGAGGTGGCCCGGGGCTGCAGGCGCGGTGTTGCGCGTGCGCCCGGTGTAGACCGAGGTTTCCCGCATGAATCGGGAAGTCGCGGCATGAGGTTCCGAGGGGTATCCCTGCCTTCAGGAGGCAGAGCTCTCGGCCCGTCGGACCGCAGCGCCTTCCAGGAGATTCTTGAGCTCTCCCTGGATTCGCCGACCCTCGGTGGTTGATGGCTCCGGCATCGCGCGGAGGAGCATCGCTGCGGCTGCCAGGTTCTGACCGACCCCACTGGATGCGGGTGGCGGCCTGACCCTGACGTCGTTGGCGACGCGGTGCTGGAAACCCTGGGGCAGGTGATGTACTTCTCCGGTCGAGGGTTGGCCCGCCCATTCCTGCCCAACGTCCCGGCGGATCGGCTCAAGCGCTCCTGCTCCCTCGTCGAGCCTGGCCTACGCCCCGCGGATTTGCTCGAGCTGTGGGTCGTGACCCCCCGCCGGAACGGGGACCACAGCTAGCTCCCGCGGGATGTCTGCGCGAGGCACCGGCCTAGGGAGATCACCGTCCTCCGGCATGCCGAGATGGTTGCCTTCGGAGGGATCCCCTAGCTCGACGTGGAAACATTCGCGGCTTGGGCCGCAGTCCTCGTCGTCGAGGCTGCGGCTACCATCGGAACAGTCGGAGAGGCAGTAGTCACATGCGGTCATGAAGTCCCGCATGGCACTGGGGTTGCCAAATCCAGAGAAATCCCAACAGATGTTGGGATCGTCATCTTCCTCGGACCCAGAGGGCCCGTAGGTCGAGACGTCCGTCAACCGGTCCCAAGGCGACCGCGTGCGAAACCCCAGAGGGGTTGCCTCGCCTCAACGAGAGCGCCCGCCAAAGCAAGGTCGCTAGGCGGGTTGAGGCTGAGTCGAAATGACGTAGGATGGGAATCAGTCGGTACCTTTTGGTCGACGAGGAGCGACATAGTCACGTCGGGGACTGGTTGCACTGTCGTCTCAGGTACGAGGGCGACGTCTTGCAAGCTCTCCGCGAGCGCGCTGGCGTCGTCCACTTGCTCGGGATTGGCGCGTCGCGGGGGGACGGCGCCCGCCTTCGTCTCAAACGCGAGGTCGACGCCCGACGCGCCCCCCGTTGGGGCACTGGGGATGTCGATTCGCTCGACAGCCGACGAAGCGCGGCCTCCCGCATGGCCTTGGTTGCCCCGCCTCCTCCTCCGTTGGCGGGGGAGGGGACGGGGCGAGCTCGAATGTTGTTCTTCCACCACGCGGGGAAGATGTCGTCGATTCCGCCGCCGGCGGGCGGGTTGTCGGCCGCCATTATCGTTGTCGCGCGGCGGTGGAAGGAGTATCATGTCGTAGCTGCCGTCGAAGGACATGAACTCAAGACTCCCGAAACGGAGCACCGTCCCGTGCCGGAGAGGTTGCTGGAGACTGCCCATCTGGAGCTTGACGGGAAGCTGTTCGTCAACACGCAGCAGGCCCCTACCTGGCGCGCCAACTGTCGGTGTTTCGAGACCGGGGGGTCCCTAAGCCGACGAGTGAATGTGCCGCGTGCCCCAGCCCAGATGGGTCGAGCGCGTGGGCGAGCGCGAAGGGGGGAAGCGAGGTGGCCGGAGACGGGCGTGAGAGAGGTGGAAATCCCGCGGCCTTCGTGTTCGTCCCGCGCCCAGGTCGGGTGCGCTTGCAGTAGGGGGTTACAAGCGTCCACGCGGGTGAGGGAAGCGAGCGGCCCCAAGAGAGCGCCTGTCTCGTCCTCGTCCCCGCGCGGCCAACCTTTCCTAAGAAGGCCCTGGTCCTTCCTTTTATAGGCGTAAGGAGAGGATCCAGGTGTACAATGGGGGTGTAGCAGAGTGCTACGTGTCTAGCGGGGGAGAGCTAGCGCCCTAAGTACATGCCAATGTGGCAGCCGAAGAGATCTTGGCACCCAGCTGGTGTGATGTCGTGGCTGTCGAAGAAGCAACGGAGCCTGGCGGAGGGACAGCTGTCGGAGCGGTTGAGTCCTTGCTGACATCCTCCTGCTTCCGTAAGAGAGCTGAGAGTCGCCGTCGTCATAGGGCTTGCGGGGCGCCATCATTGCCTATCTGGCGGAGCTAGCCAGATGGGACACCGGTCTTGTTCTCTGCGGCCCGAGTCGGCTCGGGGTAGGGTGATGATGGCGCTTCCTGTTGACGTGGCTGGCCTGCGCCCTAGGTCGGGCGACGTGGAGGCTCCTCCGAAGCCGAGGTCGAGTCTGTCTTCCATGGCCGAGGCCGAGCCCGAGCCCCTGGGTCGGGCGAGGCGGAGGTTGTTCGGCAGAGGCCAGGGCGGAGTCCGAGCCCTGGGGTCGGGCGAAGCGGAGTTCGTCGTCTTCCGGGGTTGAGCCCGAGTCCGAGCCCTGGGTCGGGCGGAGCGGAGTTCGCCGTCTTCTGGGGCCTAGCCCGAGTCCGAGCCCTGGGTCGGGCGGAGCGGAGTTCACCGTCTTCCGGGGCTTAGCCCGAGTCCGAGCCCTGGGTCGGGCGGAGCGGAGTTCGCCGTCTTCCGGGGCTTAGCCCGAGTCCGAGCCCTGGGTCGGGCGGAGCGGAGTTCGCCGTCTTCCGGGGCCTAGCCCAAGTCCGAGCCCTGGGTCGGGCGGAGCGGAGTTTCCTATGGCGCCTTTGGCTGGGCCTGACTGCCTGTCAGTCTCACTCTGTCAAGTGGCACTGCAGTCGGAGTGGCGCAGGCGGCGCTGTCCTTCTGTCAGACCGGTCAGTGGAGCGGCGAAGTGACGGCGGTCACTTCGGCTCTGCCGGGGGGCGCGCGTTAGGATAAAGGTGTCAGGCCACCTTTGCGTTAAATGCTCCTGCGACTCGGTCGGTCGGCGCGGCGATTTAGTCAGGGTTGCTTCTTAGCGAAGGCAAGGCCTCGGGCGAGCCGGAGACGTGTCCGCCGTTGGAGGGGGGCCTCGGGCGAGACGGAAATCCCTCGGGGTCGGCTGCCCTGGTCCGAGGCTAGGCTCGGGCGAGGCGTGATCGAGTCGCTCGTATGGACTGATCCCTGACTTAATCGCACCCATCAGGCCTCTGCAGCTTTATGCTGATACCAGCTGAGAATTAGGCGTCTTGAGGGTACCCCTAATTATGGTCCCCGACAAGATTATACCAAAGATAGAGAGTTTGCTCGGAGCGACGGCGAAGGATGAGTTATGGAGTGCAATGGAAGCCTTTGTCTTCGCCGAAGACTCCAATTCCCTTTCAATACACCTATGACTTGGTTTGAAATTCACTTGAAAACACATTAGTCATAGTATATAAAAGAGATATGATCAAAGGTATATTCATGAGCTATGTGTGCAAAACATCAAAAGAAATTCCTAGAATCAAGAATATTTAGCTCATGCCTAAGTTTGTTAAAAGTTTGTTCATCTAGTGGCTTGGTAAAGATATCGGCTAATTGATCCTTGCTGTTAATATATGCAATCTCGATATCTCCCTTTTGTTGGTGATCCCTTAGAAAATGATACCGAATGGCTATGTGTTTAGTGCGGCTGTGCTCAACGGGATTATCCGCCATGCGGATTGCACTCTCATTATCACATAGAAGAGGAACCTTGGTTAATTTGTAACCATAGTCCCTAAGGGTTTGCCTCATCCAAAGCAATTGTGTGCAACAATGGCCTGCGGCAATATACTCGGCTTCGGCGGTAGAAAGAGCGACGGAATTTTGCTTCTTTGAAGCCCAAGACACCAAGGATCTTCCCAAGAACTGGCAAGTCCCCGATGTGCTCTTTCTATTAATTTTACACCTCGCCCAATCGGCATCCGAATAACCAATTAAATCAAATGTGGATCCCCGAGGGTACCAAAGCCCAAACTTAGGAGTATGAACTAAATATCTCAAGATTCGTTTTACGGCCGTAAGGTGAGCTTCCTTAGGGTCGGCTTGCAATCTTGCACACATGCATACGGAAAGCATAATGTCCGGTCGAGATGCACATAAATAGAGTAAAGAGCCTATCATCGACCGGTATACCTTTTGATCTACGGATTTACCTCCCGTGTCGAGGTCGAGATGCCCATTGGTTCCCATGGGTGTCTTGATGGGCTTGGCATCCTTCATCCCAAACTTGTTTAGAATGTCTTGAATATACTTCGTTTGGCTAATGAACGTGCCCTCTTGGAGTTGCTTCACTTGAAATCCTAAGAAATACTTCAACTCCCCCATCATCGACATCTCGAATTTCTGTGTCATGATCCTACTAAATTCCTCACATGTAGATTCGTTAGTAGACCCAAATATGATATCATCAACATAAATTTGGCATACGAACAAATCATTGTCAAGAGTTTTAGTGAATAGAGTAGGATTAGCCTTTCCGACTTTGGATCCATTAGTGATAAGAAAATCTCTTAGGCATTCATACCATGCTCTTGGGGCTTGCTTGAGCCCATAAAGCGCCTTAGAGAGTTTATACACATGGTTAGGATACTCACTATCTTCAAAGCCGGGAGGTTGCTCAACATAGACCTCTTCCTTGATTGGTCCGTTGAGGAAGGCACTTTTTACGTCCATTTGATAAAGCTTAAAGCCATGGTAAGTAGCATAGGCAAGTAATATACGAATTGATTCTAGCCTAGCTACGGGTGCATAGGTTTCACCGAAATCCAAACCTTCGACTTGTGAATACCCCTTGGCCACAAGTCAGACTTTGTTCCTTGTCACCACACCATGCTCGTCTTGCTTGTTGCGGAAGACCCACTTGGTTCCTACAACATTTTGATTAGGACGTGGAACTAAATGCCATACCTCGTTCCTAGTGAAGTTGATGAGCTCCTCTTGCATCGCCACCACCGAATCCGAATCTTGAAGTGCTTCCTCTACCCTGTGTGGCTCAATAGAGGAAACAAAAGAGTAAAGCTCACAAAAATGTGCAACACGAGATCTAGTGGTTACCCCCTTATGAATGTCGCCGAGGATGGTGTCGACGGGGTGATCTCGTTGGATTGCTTGGTGGACTCTTGGGTGTGGCGGTCTTGGAACTTGTTCATCTTCCTCATCTTGATCATGGGCATCTCCCCCTTGATCATTGCTCTCCTCTTGAGGTGGCTCAACTTCTTGATTTTCTCCTTCATCATTTTGAGCTTTATCCTCATCTTGAGTTGGTGGAGATGCTTGCATGGAGGAAGATGGTTGATCTTGTGCTTGAGGTGGCTCTTCAGATTCTTTAGGACACAAATCCCCAATGGACATGTTCCTTAGCGCGACGCACGGAGCCTCTTCATCACCTATCTCATCAAGATCAACTTGCTCTACTTGAGAGCCGTTAGTCTCATCAAACACAATGTCACAAGAAATTTCAACTAGTCCAGAGGACTTGTTAAAGACTCTATATGCCCTTGTGTTTGAATCATATCCTAGTAAAAAGCCTTCTACAGCCTTAGGAGAAAATTTGGATTTTCTACCTCTTTTAACAAGAATAAAGCATTTGCTACCAAAGACTCTAAAATAAGAAACATTGGGCTTTTTATCGGTTAGGAGTTCATATGATGTCTTCTTGAGGACTCGGTGCAGATATAACCAGTTGATGGCGTAGCAAGCGGTGTTGACCGCCTCGGCCCAAAACCGATCCGAAGTCTTGTACTCATCAAGCATGGTTCTTGCCATGTCCAATAGAGTTCTATTCTTCCTCTCCACTACACCATTTTGTTGTGGCGTGTAGGGAGAAGAGAACTCATGCTTGATGCCCTCCTCCTCAAGGAAGCCTTCAATTTGAGAGTTCTTGAACTCCGTTCCGTTGTCGCTTCTAACCTTTTTGATCCTTAAGCCGAACTCATTTTGAGCCCGTCTCAAGAATCCCTTTAAGGTCTCTTGGGTATGAGATTTTTCCTACAAAAAGAACACCCAAGTGAAGCGAGAATAATCATCCACAATAACTAGACAGTACTTACTCCCGCCGATGCTTATGTAAGCAATCGGGCCGAATAGATCCATGTGTAGGAGCTCAAGAGGCCTGTTAGTCGTCATGATGTTCTTGTGTGGATGATGAACACCAACTTGCTTCCCTGCCTGACATGCGCTACAAATCCTGTCTTTCTCAAAATGAACATTTGTTAGTCCCAAAATGTGTTCTCCCTTTAGAAGCTTGTGAAGATTCTTCATTCCAACATGTGCTAGTCGGCGATGCCAGAGCCAGCCCATGTTAGTCTTAGCAATTAAGCAAGTGTCGAGTTCAGCTCTATCAAAATCTACTAAGTATAGCTGACCCTCTAACACTCCCTTAAAGGCTATTGAATCATCACTTCTTCTAAAGACAGTAACACCTACATCTGTAAAAAGACAGTTGTAGCCCATTTTACATAATTGCGAAACTGAAAGCAAGTTGTAATCTAAAGAGTCTACAAGAAAAACATTGGAAATGGAATGGTCAGGTGATATAGCAATTTTACCCAATCCTTTGACCAAACCTTGATTTCCATCCCCGAATGTGATAGCTCGTTGGGGATCTTGGTTTTTCTCATAGGAGGAGAACATCTTCTTCTCCCCGGTCATGTGGTTTGTGCACCCGCTATCAATGATCCAACTTGAGCCCCTGGATGCATAAACCTACAAAACAAGTTTAGTTCTTGATTTTAGGTACTCAAATGGTTTTGGGTCCTTTGACATTAGATACAAGAACTTTGGGTACCCAAACACAGGTCTTTGATCCCTTGTGTTTGCCCCCAACATACTTGGCAACTACCTTGCCTGATTTGTTGGTTAGCACATAAGATGCATCAAGAGTTTTAAAAGAACTGTTATGATCATTTGATGCAGTTGGAGTTTTCTTCTTAGGCAATTTAGCATGGGTTGATTGCCTAGAACTAGATGTCTCACCCTTATACATAAAAGCATGATTAGGGCCAGAGTGAGACTTCCTAGAGTGAATTCTCCTAATTTTGCTCTCAGGATAACCGGCAGGGTACAAAATGTAACCCTCGTTATCCTGAGGCATGGGAGCCTTGCCCTTAACAAAGTTTGACAATCTTTTAGGAGGGGCACTGTTGGGACCATGCTTCGTCGCCGAAGGTCCTGCAGGAAGAAATAGCTTCGGCTGAAGCTGTCTGTACGTGATGCCGAAGGGTGCCATTCATGAGGCTTCGGAATTACAAACCGACTTAAAGATAGAATGACCTTTTAGTCCATAAGAGTTTGAGTCGTTGTTGTAAACTTTTATGAGGGGTATGATTGTAATTGCTCACAGGCTGTGTCCTGTGCCTATAAATAGTGAACAGTATTCCTTTACTGTTCACGCATTCCTGTAATTGCAATCACATCACTCGGAAATTATTCTTTGTCAAGGCAGAGGTATAAATGTATCTAAACATTATATTTGAATACATCAAGCGTATATAATGTATAAATGATGTTGTTTACTTCTAATTTACTTGTCTTTAATGCTTTATGTTTCGTATTATTTTATATTACCTCTGAGAGTTCAATTACGAAGATACAACCTTCGTAATTGTGTCATTATAACCTTCGTCCGAAGTTCATTAAATCCTTGGGGAAATAATGCTTCAGCGGACGAAGAACATTAATATTTAACATTTTATGTTGCCTTGTTCTTAATTCATAGCATTTGAGAACAAGTCCCCAACATTGGCGCCCACCTCCGGTGAACTCACTTCCACTTTTCTGAGCTGATGGCTTCATTCAACATTCAAGATGGAGCTGCTTCGGCTCCGAAGCTGGTACTCCCGATAACAGGCGGTTCATGCTCAGAGCCAGCCAACAAGAAGCAGAAGAAGGAGGCACAGAGAAGGGTACGACATGTCGGGGTGCAAGGACCCTTCATCAAGTCAAGATGGTCACACTTTCCTATTACCTTCTCCCAAGAGGATCTTCAACTCAAGGATTACCCACACAATGATGCTATGGTTATCTCTTATGTTATCAAAGGATTTCTGGTTCACAATGTTTTGGTTGATACAGGCAGTGCAGCTGATATCATATTTGCTAAGGCCTTCAGACAGATGCAAGAGCCCGAAGATAAAATTCTTGATGCCACACATCCCCTTTACGGCTTCGGAGGAAGGCCGATTGTAGCACTCGGCAAAATCTCAATGCCAGTAACCTTCGGATTTATCAACAACACGAGGACTGAACAAGTTGTGTTTGATATTGTTGACATGGAATACCCTTACAATGCAATCATTGGTCGTGGAACTCTCAATGCCTTCGAAGCAATTCTTCATCCAGCTTATCTTTGCATGAAGATACCTTCGGACCAAGGGCCCATTGCTATTCATGGAAGTCAGGAAGCCGCCAGAAGGGCTGAAGGAAATTGGACAGACTCAAAAGCAATCCATAATATAGATGGAACCGAAGCTTGTGAGCAATACAAGTTCAGAAGGGAAAAGGCTGCTTCGGCTGATCAGCCGAAGTCCATGCTCTTATGTGAGGATATAGCAGAGCAGAAGGTGCTATTGGGATCTCAATTGTCCGAAGAGCAGGAGAAAACCTTGATAAGGTTTTTGTTCAACAATAAAGATGTTTTTGCTTGGTCAGCTAATGATCTTTGTGGAGTTAACAGGGATGTTATTGAGCACTCGCTCAATGTTGATCCATCCTTCAGACCCAGAAAGCAGAGGCTTCGGAAGATGTCTGATGACAAGGCCGAAGGTGCTCGGAATGAAGTGAAAAGACTCCTCAGTGCCGGAGTTATTAGAGAGGTAAAATACCCAGAATGGTTGGCTAACACTGTTATGGTGAGGAAGGCCAATGGTAAATGAAGAATGTGTATCGATTTTACTGATCTCAATAAGGCCTGTCTGAAGGACGAGTTTCCATTGCCAAGGATAGATTCCTTAGTCGATGCAGCAGCTTCATCAGAGCTTATGAGTCTGCTGGATTGCTATTCAGGCTATCATCAAATCTGGATGAAGAAGGAGGATGAACCGAAAACCAGCTTCATAACCCCTAGTGGGACATATTGTTACCTTCGGATGCCTGAGGGGCTCAAGAATGCCGGAGGAAGTTTCAGTAGAATGACAGCGAAGGTCCTCCATTCTCAGATAGGCAGGAATGTGCTAACTTATGTTGATGATATCATTGTAAAAAGCACGAAGCAAGATAACCACATTGCTGATTTACAGGAGACCTTCGCTAATTTTAGACAGGCTGGTCTAAAGCTGAATCCAGAAAAATGTGTCTTCAGAGTAAAGAAGGGGAAATTTCTTGGTTGCCTAGTTTCAACAAAGGGAATTGAGGCTAACCCAAGCAAAATCGAAGCTATACTTCGAATGGAACCACCAAGTACAAAAAAGGGGGCTCAAAGATTGACAGGAAGGCTGGCATCTCTCAACAGATTCATATCCAGATCAGCAGAGAGAAACTTACCATTCTTTGAAGTGCTGAAGTCAGCCGAAGTCTTTCAATGGGGACCAATCCAGCAGAAATCCTTCGAAGAGCTGAAGCAATATTTGATAGATCTAACAACATTAACTCCACCAACGCCAGGGGCTCCTCTGTTATTCTATGTGGCAGCTTCGCACTCAGCGGTAAGTGCAGCACTTGTCCAGGAGAAGCTTGAAGGCCAAGTTAAGAGGCAGGCTGTAATATATTTTGTATCCGAGGTTCTTAGTTTATCAAAGAAAAATTATACAGAATTGGAGAAGGTATTGTATGCTGTTTTGATGGCCTCCAGGAAGCTTCGGCATTATTTTCAAGCTTACAACATAATTGTTCCTTCTTCGCAACCTCTGAAGGATATCATGAGAAACCGAGAAGCTACTGGAAGGATTGGAAAATGGGTTGCAGAGCTCAATGAATATTGTATTGATTATGTCCATAGATCTTTGATTCAGTCCCAAGCGTTGGTAGACTTCATTGCTGACTGGACGCCAGGGGCTCAGGAGGAAGAAACGAATAAAGATGCTAAAGCATGGACAGTGTTTTGTGATGGGTCTTGGGGAACCTTCGGAGCAGGAGCACCTGCTGTGTTGGTTTCACCATCCAAAGTTAAAACTTGTTATGCGGCAAGACTTGATTTTAGTTGCACAAATAATATCGCTGAGTATGAAGCTCTGCTCTTGGGTCTTCGGAAGCTAAAGGCAATGGGAATCAGAAGGGCAATTCTTAAAACTGATTCTCAAGTTATTTCTGGTCATGTTGACAAGAGCTATAAAGCAAGAGACCCGAAGCTTGAAAAATATCTAGATACAGTCCGAAGGATTGAGGCTTCCTTCGAAGGTTTTTCTGTCAAAAATATTCCTCGTGGAGAAAATGAATATGCTGATCTATTGGCCAAGTCAGCAGCCCAGGGGCTGCCTATACCTTCGGACGTATTTTTCGAAACGATAAAAGCACCTTCGGTCGAGCTTCTTGAAAGAGCAATCCTTAACATATCCCCTGTTTATAGCGAAGATTGGAGAACTGAGATCATCTCTTTCCTTCAGGGTAATTTTCTTTCAGACGATGAAGCTTATAACAGGAGAATAGAAGCAAGAATTCGACCATATGTCATAATAGAAGGGGAGTTATACAAGCGTGGGGTCTGTTCCCCATTGCTCAAGTGTTTATCCAGATCCGAAGGTATAGAATTAATGAAGGAAATACATGCAGGCCTGTGTGGATCTCACATTGGATCTAGGCCCTTGCTTGGGAAAGTTTTTCGCCAAGGATTTTATTGGCCAAAGGCAGCTTCGGATGCAGCGGATCTGGTCCAAAAGTGCGAAGGTTGTCAGAAATGTGCGAAAGATCAAAAACAACCTTCGTCTTTAACCCAATTAATACAACCCACTTGGCCGTTGCAAAGGTGGGGCCTCGATTTACTAGGCCCATTACCACCAGCACAGGGGAACCTAAGATATGTAGTAGTGGCAGTGGAATATTTTTCCAAGTGGATTGAGGCAAAGCCCTTAGCCACAATAACTTCATTTACTATTCAAAAGTTTTTCTGGCAAAACATTGTTTGTCGCTTCGGAGTGCCGAAGGCTATTACTGTGGATAATGGGACACAGTTTGATTCTGAAGCCTTCAGAGAATTTTGTGATTAAATTGGCACGAAGATCCATTTTGCATCAGTCTGACACCCAGAGTCAAATGGACTTGTCGAAAGAGCTAATGGGATCATAATGACAGGCATAATGAAGTCAATCTTCAATCAGCCCAGGGGAAAGTGGCCAGACGAGTTAATCAAAGTGGTGTGGAGCCATAACACAACCATGTCAAGGTCAACAGGCTTTACGCCCTTTAAACTATTGTTCGGTGACGAAGCAATAACCCCAGAAGAGGCCAAAGTAGGATCAATAAGGACAGTAGCTTCGGCAGAAGGCGAAGACGAAGCTAATTGCTCTGTAGAAAAAGATGCTATTGAAGGGATCAGACTTCAAGCTGTGGAAAACATCAACAAATATCAAGCTGAAACAATAAAATGGCGTGACAGAAAGGTCAAGCTGAAGAACATTGAACCAGGACACTTGGTACTTCGAAGAGTAGCCAACCCTGAGACAGTTGGCAAATTACAGCTGAAGTGGGAAGGCCCCTTTTTGGTAGTATCTTCGTCAAGACCCGATTCCTACAGATTGAAGGATATGGACGGCAACGACATTCCTAGATCATGGAATGCTGATGAGCTTCGGCGATATTATGTTTAGTTCGATGTAATTTTTTATATTCTTTTTTGTGGCACCCTTTTCCTTTCCAAAGGGGGAGAAAGGTTTTTAATGGGGCCACAACATGTAATTTTCCTTATTTCAATTCTATGAGAGTGATATCCCCCAAAAAATGTAAATGTAAAGGCAAAGGAAAAAAGAAAAGGAAACAGGGAGAAGCTCAAAAGACGTTCCTAAGGGAATGCAGAGCTTACAGCGAAAAATAAACGCTGATTCCACCGAAAGTAAAAGGCGAAGAAGCTCCTAAGGGAGGCTTACAGCGAAAAATAAACGCTGATTCCGCTGAAAGTAAAAGGCGAAGAAGCTCCCAATGGAGGCTTACAGCGAAAAGTCAACGCTGATACACCGAAAAGTAAACGGTGAAGCCGAAAAGTAAACGGCAAAAAGATTTGAATCATTCCTAAGGAGATGAAGGGCTGTGCTTATGGTTTTTGAACATGTGTCCCAATATTCATTTGCACAGTACATTTCATCATGTCATTTGCATTCATAAACATTCATTTAGGTAGTGTTTGGTTCTAGAGTTAGGTAGGATAGAGCCGCTCTGTTCTAGTAATATGAATGTTTGGTTTGGATCAAAATGGAACGGAGCTGTTCCCGTATAAGAATATTCCCTCGATATCCTACATGTGTCCGCTCCCAGAAAACAACCGGACCCGTGCGCTCGCATACGCCCACGCTCGTCTATCTTCTTCCTTCGCCGTATGCAGCCGCTTAAAAGAATTCCAGCCAAAATATATATGCAGCCGCTTGAAAGAATTCATATATTCATATTCTATCTCTCTATATATATTATATATCTCTACTACTACATAAGTGTCTATTGTAGACGTCACATTGGATGGTGCACGGTTCTGCCCTGAGCGCTCGCCCGCCCGCAGCACTCCTTTCCATCGATGGCGTCGCTGCGGCAGCCCCGCAATCAACTCCCAGATCCCGTGCTCATCTCCCCGCGATCCCCCTCCGCACTCCTTCACCCCGAAGCACCACACGGAGGCGGCGGAGACAACGAGGCCACCACCAGCACGCAGGCGATCGACAACGCCGGCGTCCGTGACGGCGCGCCCGGGGCGGCGGTGGACGCGGCCTTCGCCAGGCGTGCGCTCCAGGCCGAGGCCCTCCTCGGGTACCTCTCCGCGCTGGCCACCAACCCGCGTGCCGGGGGCGACAGGGTGGACCCCGCCGTCGCCGCGGCGCAGCTCGGGGCGCTCGGTCGCGCTCACCCCCGCCGCCGATCTTGCGGCGCTCCGCGCCACCGGCACAGGCGCAGGCGCGCTCGCCGCCAAGATCCACCGCCTTCTCCTCATGATCCCGCGCCCCCGACCTCGGCTTTGCCATGGACTTCCGCGTGACGCTTTTCCCTCGCCACCCTCGTTAACACCTCCCGCGGCCACGCACTCCACCTCGCTGACCCCCGGCCAACGCCCCCTCCGCCGCCCCTCTCTCTTCGCCCCGCCGTGCCGCCCGGCCGCCTCATGGACCGGCCGCGGAGGTTTCCACACCTCCCGCTCCGCCGCGAGCTTAACCTCCATAGCCTTCCCGGGCAAAACTCAATGATGTCGTTGGATTTATGTCAGTAGGGTGTCCAGTTTATTTTTCCTCTCTGTCTACCAGCTTCGCGGCGGCGCTAGAAGCTTCGTGCGGTGCCCCGCCCGCTACGCAGCCCGAGAAGCTGCGTGTATGTTTGCGTGTATGTTTTTTACTTTCTATGAGATTTTGTTTTGGGTAGAAGCAGCTTGAAATCTTTTTACAGCTACATGCGGTCATAAGTTTATGTTCTAAAACTCCATTACTTTATGATTGTAGTTCTTATCATGTCGCTATTTTTTTAGTCTAGGTATTTTGTCAGATACTGTATCTCCTTCTCAGTATGAATAATCTTTTCCCTAATTTAATTACAGGCACAATCTATTCTTGCACTCTGCCCTGGTACTCTCAAGGAACACTCCGTCATCAGTAAGAGGAATCAATGTGAGTATATATAACCAAACGGATCCATAATCCAGAAACAATTCAGCTTACATTCTTGCATTCCACAGCCGAGAAAAAATGGCTACAAATCAATCAGGGCACATCTGTTCGCTCGTTTGCATTTCAGGATGCTTGCAGGTTCTTCCTTCTTGAAAGTGGTGTAGCGATGTTCGTGGCACTTCTCATCAACATATGCATCATCTCTATCTCTGGAACTGTCTGTAACTCCAGCAACGTCTCACCAGATGACTCTGCAAAATGCAGTGACATCACCTTGGACTCCTCGTCCTTCCTCCTGAGGGTATTACTGATTTTACTGCCTGGTCACTACTCACTACCTCTGGGGCTCTGTTGACTACCAGAGAGTTTTAATTAATTGCCAGCTCATTTTTCATTTCAGAATGTGCTAGGCAACATCAGTGCGGTTGTGTATGGTGTGGCTCTCTTGGCTTGTGGAATAAGCTCTTCCATCACTGGTACTTACGCTGGGCAATACATCATGCAGGTAGCGCTTTTTGGCCTGTTGAAGATGCATAGAGGATCTGTATTTGTCCTAACCAGCAATCATCGTTAAACTAACAGATTATAATATCATATTCTATCAAACATTTACAAAATGCAGCGACCGCGGGCCGTGCCCTGTGCGGCTGTGCCGGTGCTTGCGGTTGTTTGGGTGGCTTGATTTGGTTGTAGGTGGATGCAGCGACCTTCCTTCACGGACGACCTCCTCATCGCCTTCTTCCAGAGCAAGATGGTGCACGCGAGTTCCACTCCATCCACCTATTCCTTCCTTCCTCCGGTTAGCTGATGCTAAACTGTGTTATTAGTTTTTTTAAAGAAACTTAAATCCTTTTATTAGTTTCTTTTTCTTAAGTGATAACCAGGAAAAATAACATTTTGGGTTTACCGTAGAGTTCTAGCATGGCAGATAATAGGATTTTCTTAACATTAATTATTTGTTCATTGCTAGGTTCAGTTCTGCTGGGTAATTTTGATCAACAGACTCAGAAATCTTGAGAAATTGACGTCATGTGAATAACTTAACTTGTGCTAGCTATTAGTTATTTAGTTTACAGACTACTTTGATCGAGCTTGAAACTTTGTACTTTTATCAGAAAACAACTAAGTAGATCCAATTCAATGTTGTCATAGTTTCCAAACAGAATACAACTCTAGAAACATAGAATTATCACTGTCTTATATGAATGAAAAATGTACACACTTGCATCCCACCCCGAAAATTTTCCTGGAAGTGGCTATGAAAGAAAATTCATGTGCTTTAGGACAAGGTACAAATACTTAGAAAGCCAACCCCCGTTCACGTCTATTTTTTTACAATCGCCGGGTCTGAGTACTACATTCACTGCTTCCACCTCTCTTGCTTATTCTTTACAAAGTTCTTTTAGCGCCAATTAATAATGGCCAACTAGCTGTTATGATGCTTGGTGAATCACGAGAAGCTTCAAGATCTTCGCTGATCATTTTACTTGTCATTGCAAACAACTGGCTCTTTATTTTTGTACAGATCATTGCACACTAATACACACAAGATCTCATTGTCAAAAGTATAGCTATTCACATGCCAATTCGCTATGAACGTTTGCCTCATTGGAGCATAGAAAGGCATGGCATGAGGTCCACAACTTCAGCAAGTGTCTGTCAGGTACTCTGAATTTGTGAGATATTAAGATCGATAATAATATATATTGTTCATTTTTTATAATTTTCATGCACTAATATTTGTGTGCATGTCGCAACGCACGGGTACGCCTGCGCGCGTCAGCGCGTGTGTGTTTGAGCTTGTAAGTTTTCATCATCAGATTGTGTACTTTTAATTCGTTTGCATATATTTCCCTTATATACATATTCCCTTGGATGATACTATATTAGTTCAGGTGGTTACTTTTATGAGCTATTCTATCCTAACATTTGGCAATGGAGGACATGGACTTGTGAATTGTAGATGATTGTTAAATTTGGTATACCAATGTGGCTTATACCAGATCAATATGCCACATATTTGTGTATTTTTTTAAAAAATGTGATATTTTTTAACGCTCTTTTAGGTTTCTCAACAAGAAGCCATTAGAGTGAAGGAAAAGCTCAAGAAAGAAATGGAGTGCCTTGAAGTTGTGTTCAAGCAAGTTTGAGGTGATCGTGATCATTCAGTTATTCAACTGAACAATTTGAACATTGAATTTGGTAATTAAGGAACAGATTGATAAAACTTCAAAAGAATATGAAAGATTCTGCACCAAAGTTTCTTAACAGTTTATACTCACATTTTTTTAAAAAAAATACACAAATATGTGGCACATTGTGCAATATTTATGTGGCACATTGATGTGGTATAAGCCACATTGGTATTCTTGCATCTAAAGAAAATTCTCAATTCAACCAGATCGACCTGCACGAGCTGCATTGGTTTGTAGCTTCAGGTTTATACTCATGTCTCCTGTTGTAACTATTGGACATAAATTGTTCTCTATTTTTAGGAAACGTGCAGTACACAGCAAGAACAAATTCAAACATTTCAGAAGCAGCTTGCAGTTGCGACTGAGAAGTTGAAGGTTAAAAGTTCAAGCATATGCTACTAGCATTCTTTATGTCTTTACAAACATGTGCACTGTTCCATTATTTGTCATCTCAAAATTGATACAGTTATTCAATTATGTTCTGGGCTCCCACTTGCCATCTCATGCTTTTGCAAACACAAGGTATTGCCGTATTGATTCTCTCAACTCTTTTGACTGTGGAAGGCCTTCACAGACTTCATGCCTTCTTTATAACCTGCCAATTATTCTAATCGTTTAGGTTGCAGCAAAGCCCTTGTGACCTCAACAGTATTTACAGTCATTTTAAGGTAGTATGCTACCCTAATATGGTGATCTACCTGATGCTGATATTTCTGACCAATATAACAAATTGTTGATTCTTATTGGTCTTGTCGTCTTGCATTGTCTTTTAGCTTTTGCAGCGGTGAGACATCTAATTAATTTCCATTCAACGCCACCCTTCAAAATCTTGTACGCCATCACATCAAATTAGCTGATTAGTAATTAGTTCCTCTTGTACCTTGTGTAGATCAGATTGACTACTTTGTTTGACTGATTTAATACACTTATCTATTTTTTCGAACTTTGTATGCTTTTGAAGCTTATGTTTTAGGTACTACACAAGGTAATTTTTAAGTTCACAATTTTCAAAAACTATCTCATTTCTTGTCAACCAAATAGACTAGCAGCAGGTGTTGTCTCCCTGTTAGAGGCATAGGTTGGCTCCACGCTTCCATTGTCAGGACAATAGCTTTATAAATCTTTTTTATTACAATCCAGCATATATATAAACGCTCTTGATAAATGAAATTATTCGAACACGCAGCATTCTAGAAAATGCAACTCGCAACCAAAGATAGGTTTTCTTCTTGGGCGTGCCTCGCCTTCCAATTAATCACCTGCGTGCTGGACTTAATTTCATTTGATCCATGGCTGTGTTTGCTTGTTCGCTGAGGTCATCAGTCGGTAGTCGGAACCCATGCAGGAACCAAGGCCACAAAAATAAACATTAAGAGGGAGATCACCACGATTAGGGCCAGTTGCCCAGAAGCACGCGCCCAGCATTGAATCTGGGGTTCCTGATTACAGGAGGTATGTGCATTGTTGTATCTGATGAAACCATATTTTCAGCCTCCCAGTCCCATTACTCTTAATATTCTAACAAGCAGAATTCTTATTTTATGGCAGTCCTAATGGTGCATACAGTACAGGTTTTAAACCACTTTCTCATCAGGTGTGCCCAGCATTGCATAAGAAGTTAACTCTGTTCTCTTCACCTTTGTTCAGCTGTATAACTATCTGGAGTAGCTGTTTTATTAGGAATCAGCTATATTGTATTATTTCAATTACTGTACTTATATACTAAGTTGATAATGTGTAATTATGTATCTTCTCATGACATGTAAAACCATTTGAATCGGGCCACAATGGACAATGCTGAACGTGACTGCACATCAATTTTCTTTTTGCCAAATAATTTAATAGTCATTAGTGCAGAAAGATGTGATATTTTTTTTGTAGTGGTTTGATCAAATTTGCAGTAGCTGTTTTATTCCCATGTGTTGTCACACCAACTATATATAATGATGTTTTGCTATTTGTATATTTCTCTATCCAGGTTGCAGTTGTTGTAGCTCATGAATTAGCTCATCAATGGTTTGGAAATTTTGTCACAATGGAATGGTGGACATATGTGGCTTAATGAGGGCTTTGCGACTTGGGTAATAAATTAGAACAAAAATAAGTAATTGCAAAGATCTATATAATTTATGTTGTTCATATAATATTTTTCTTTCCACTGCAGGTGTCTTACTTAGCTGCAGATCAGTTCTTTCCTGAATGGAATGTTTGGACTCGGTTTCTAGAGGAATCTACAATAGGTTTCAAGTTGGATGCTCTTGCAGGTTCACATCCAATTGAGGTAACAGAAAATTTTGTTACTTTGCAATGTTATGACCATATCTGTGCTCTGTGGGAATTTACAGATGTATATATTACATTCTTAGTGAATTTGGATGTTCGGTGCATTGATGTGAGTGTTGATAGCTTCCCTAATTTTACCAGTCCTAAAAATAAATATGATATGATTGGCTTTACATGCATTTATTTAGTGGCAAAACATAGGTGGATAACTCAATTGAGACTGAAGTTGGGACTTGGGATACACGCATCCCAGTTTATGTTTTATGAATGTTTTGAGTTGTTCTACTTCCTGGTGTGGTGGTACCTGCAAGCCTATTAATTAGAATATAATTAACAAAATTTTGTTTGTTCTATATTAGCAAAATTATTGATTAGCATATGATTAAAGTAGTGTGATGATGAAAAATGATATGTGGTTGTATAATGGCCAGTTTAATGCCATTATGCAAGCTGAATATTTTTTGGGGCCTGTAACATATTCTAATCATTCAACTTGTTTGTGGCTCAATGGCGTTGGTAGAGAATGATTTAGGTAATGTAGATATTTGTTTTGCTTGGCGAGGAAATGGGCCTGCTATTTTCTTACGGATACTTGACATTTAATCCTTTATTTTCTCAGACA
This sequence comes from Zea mays, assembly GCF_902167145.1. Lineage (NCBI taxonomy): Eukaryota > Viridiplantae > Streptophyta > Magnoliopsida > Poales > Poaceae > Zea > Zea mays. Next base: position 42,266,130 of record NC_050103.1, read on the forward strand.
GCAAGCTTGCCAAACATTTAGGAGGAGAGTTCTAGCTCTGTTCAAAAGCATGGATTCAGTTGTCAAAAGAGTCCCTTGGCAGTACTTATAACTAAAATTGTGTATAAAAGGAATTAGAGAGGAAAATGTGAAGGAGAAACTCTCCCATTTTTGCCATGTTCCGGTAGGGAAACATTTTAATTCAAAGCTTCATATGCTGTAGACACTTCACTCCAGGAAGTTATTTCTTCATTGTTTTTTTGCAGGCAGCAAATATTATCACTTTGTATGATGTTTCCAATATCTGGCGCATTCCTTTGTTGCTACATGTAAGTCACATCTGTTTTCTTTGGTCTGAGTCATTTTTGGTTTGGTATTCACATTCTCTGTTAAAACGTCATTTGTGTCCTGCAAGTCCCTGAATTTGTGATTGTTCTGACTGTTGTATTATTGAAAATAATCTTTTCCAGGTATGGTGAATTTGCTCTACTGAAGTTTCATGCAGCCTATGTTTCTTTCATCATTTCTTTTTTTGCATCGTTGAAACTGATCGACGGTAGTGCATCTTTCTGATGGTCAGAGACTCAGGATCAGTTCTCCAAGTACTCCTGCACTTGGAACCATCAACAAAGAGTCAAAGAGTAAATATGTTATTCTACGATGGTGTTTCATACATTATTTATCTTTATGTTCTATTTAAGTATTGCATTGTATGGTTGTTTCCTTGAAATCACATTCACGCTCATCTCTATAGCAATGAACGGACATTTTGTTATATCTTTTAAGTATGTAAACATCCAATATGAGTGATGCTAGCAAGAATATAGAATAACAATTAGTATTTTTACATATCTATGGATTTTATCATATTGATTCCGTAGCAACGCACGGGCATATACCTAGTTATATATATTATATATATATAGTATGTTCGTATATACCATTATGATGTAGAAATTTAATTAATTCGTATAGCATATATATGTTCGTACATACAATTAATATAGTAAAATAGCATTAGGATGTTTCTCAGCTTGTATAATTCGTACCATTGAGATCTGCTACATTGTAACCAAACACATGTCAGAGCCACTCCATTCTACTTCGCTCTAGAACCAAACAAAAAATAGAGCGGCTCTGTTCTAACTACCAAACATAGAACAGAACCGTTCTATCCTCAGAATCTTGAATAGAACCGTTCCATTCAACTAGGCTCTAGAACCAAACGCTACCTTAGACATATATAGAATCATCATCATACTACACAAAGAAGACAGGTGCTTCAGCAATAAGGAAAAACTTCGAAGGAAAACTTTTTATGCTTCGTTGTGTACGAAAAGAAGGGAAGGTGTTTTTCGCCTTCGGCTCAAAAGAGAAGTTTCGTCCACAGCAAAGCAGATTGTATGCGGATAAAAGAGACAAAATATATTACAAGGTATGTACAAATTTACATGAGCTGTTCCATAACTATATTACAAGAGTTTCTCTAGAATTTTTGCAGGAAAGTATATTGTAAGCAACTATTAAGCTTCAGGCTAAGCTTCGTCAAACTTCAGCTTTGTCATTCTTCAGCTTCGTCATCCTGCGTATATTAAACAGCAGAATAAGAAAGGTGCAAATTTCAAGGAGAAGGTAAAAGTAGCAAACATAAGCTTCTTACCGGCTTAAGATGGCTTCGAGCTTCGTCACCTGCCATTTTTCGCCCGCCACTTACCTAGATCTGGGTCATGAATCTATTTCCAATGCTTCGGGCTAGGCTTGGGATATCTATCAGATCTGATGCTGACAAGCTGAAGTTCGGTCTATTCACAATATTTCCATGTGTGCAGCCAGCCTTCAGTAAAGCAGTAGCTGTGCCCCGAGAAGCTACCAGGGCGCAGAAGTCGGCGTGCCCACCAATAACTTCGTCAAGGGCATCAACCTCGCCTTCAATATATTCTAATATGCTGGGCAGATTTTCAGCTGAAGGTGTAAATTTTGCTGAGCTGGCTCCGACAGAATGAAACACATCCTTCAGACGCTGCACGCATCGGCTGCCGAAGCTTAAGCATTTCTCTTGAAGATCTTTAAAGGATTTCTGCAAATTTGAATTTTTATCCACCTCAGTTTTCAGCCTTGCTTCAAGATATTTCTTTTCTTGCTCAAATTTTTCTGACTGTTGGAGCAGTTCATTCTTTAAGTTGCTATTCTCAGTTTGGACTTCAGCCAAAGAACCCTCCATGGTCTGAATAACAAAATCTTTCTTCTCTAATGCACCTTCGTGCTTTTTAACCATGATTTCAAGGTCTTGGATGGTGAAGTCTTTCTTTTTCAGATTAGCTTCGTAATTTTCAACTTTTTCAGCTAAATCTTGGATGACGGTCTTGTTCTTCTCTTCTTCGAGATCTTGTTGCATTTTTAGAACCTTACTTAATAATATGCTCTGTCGAAACGATCTTCGTTAGAAAATGACCTAAAAGATAATAATAATAGTAATAAAATAACAAAAATATTTGTTACCTTGAAGTTAGCATAAAGCAAGCTTCCGGCGATATGGTGTCGTTGGTAGCGTCAGAGGTCCGCTTCTAGCTTCGGCAAGCCAATGTTTTTGCAGAGAGTTCTAACAATTTTAGCTTCGCTGCGGTTTCGAAGGCACCTCAGCTTTCCTTCGTTAACCCTACCGAACAGTGTAGCCCCTGGCTTATATCCGCAGGCTATGGCACATTTTTTAAGCTCTGCTTTTTCAGCGTCTGTCAGTCCTTGCCCAAGTAAATCTTGAAATTCAAAATCTTCTTCCTCCAAAATGTCTTCAGCTTGCTCTTTCCCCTTTTCAGTAGCTGTGCTCGCCGCAGCCACAACAGATTCTTCTTCAGTCATTTTTAAGAGTATGTTATCAATAACTTCAAGCGTTTCTTCCAGGTTCGGATCTTCTGTGGCCCCGGTTTCAGCCCCGGCAGCTTCGGCTGCGCCAGTTTCAGCTTCGAAGGTTTCCGCTCTGGTGGTTTCGGCTGTGGCGCCTTTAGCTTCGGCAGTCTGGTCAATATCAATTCTTGATGCCGGTGTCGGTGACGGTGTCCCATGAATTACATCTGCTATTTGAATAATCCTTCGTTTTTTCGGCAGTGCAAGACCTTCTTCTGCCGAAGCTGCCTTGTCCTTCTGAAAAAACTTCGTCAGTTCCAGCGCCAGCGGACTTAGCTTGACAGGCAAGGGTTCAGTCATTACCTTCATAATCTCTTCTACTTCAACAGCAGAAGGCGTTGCAGGGGTACCTTCTTCTCGAACCAACGTTTTTGGTTCTGGAGATGCAGTTTTCCTCTTCCTAGCAGTGGCCACCTTCAGCTCAGGGTTCAACTCTTCAGGGCCAAGTTTTTCAGAATCTTCCCTTTTCTTTTTCACTACCTTGGCGACCTCTTCGTCAGCAGCGCTGGCAATTCTTTTTCGCTTCGGGCCTCCAGCATGTCCGCCCAGTCGACCATAATCAGCATATTCAAATCCTATAGCATCAAGCACCCTGTTCAGCCTTCGCTTCGGCCGAGTGCCGAAGGCTGCTGTCATCAGCTGGTCCTCTTTTTTGGAGTAATTTCCAAGAATTTCATTACTCATTACTTCAATTGTATCGAGCCATTCTTGGCAGGGTGTTTTAAAATATTTCTTAAACTTATAATAATAGGGTAGTCGGACAAGCTCCCCCTCTTTCTTTTCTCCTTTAAGCTTCGGCATAGTCCACTCCTTCATAGTTGGAAATACCCTGAAGGCCAGAAATTCCTGCACTAAATCTCTAGTGTCAATATGTTCTGCAATAATTTTGAATTCAGCCAGTGCGGTCCAAGTTGGACCTTCTGCTGTCATTTTGCATCGGGGTCTTGTTTCTCCGAAGATCAGTTCAAGAGGGCTCTGTACCAGCTTCTCTTTGTCATCGTCAACTTTGACATAAAACCATTCTGACTTCCAGCCTGCCGGCCATTTGCTTCGGTAGCTAATCACAGGAAATTTTGTGGTTTTCCGATAGGCAAAATTATAACAACCAAAATTTTCATGCAACCCATCCTTTCTGGCCTTAGTCTGGTAATGCAGCTCATGTACTCGACAGAAGCTGTCGGCAAACGGCTCCACTGCCTGGCTTCGGAGAGCCCAGATATAAACGCTAAGCCTGACAATGGCGTTAGGAGTCAGTTGGTGAAAATAGATACCAAACTTTTGCAGCACATCAGAAATCATTCTATTTAAAGGAAATCTCAACCCAGCTTTTAGAAAACTCTTGAAAATAACTATTTCATCTTTTTCTGGCTTCGGGGTAGTTTCCTCTCCCCCGAAGCGAAGCAGCTTCTTCTCATTTTCACTAAAATAGCCCAACTTCACCATTTTGGAAAAATCAGCCTTGGAGATAGTCGACTTTCCGAAGTCCAAATGGCTGGACTTGCTCGGTACTGCGATATGGTAATCATCATCAGAATCAGCTTCCTCAATATCTCCTTGTTCCGCTTCGGCAGCAGCTTGTTCTGTTTCGGCAGCAGCTTGTTCTGTTTCGGCAGTGGGGATTCTTTCCGAGGTCAGCAATCCGGATCGCTGCATTGCTTCGGAGATAGGAACGGTCTCCACACCTTCGGCTTCGTCACCCTCACGCTCAACTCTAGCAGTAGAGCGCACCCTAGCCATTTAATTTTGAATTTCTTGAAAGATTTCTTGGGAATTAAATAACCTTTTCTCCCGAAGCTTTTCTTCTGACAAAGTAGGCACTAAACTGGAGCTTCGTCTGAATGCGAGAGTCAAGCTTCGGCTATGGTTAAAATTTTTGGCAGCAAAACAGTGCAATAGCAATGAATGTTGTGGTAACTTCACACCTACCTGTCTGTTTATATAGTGCTGTAGGTAAGAAGGTGAATCGTCAGGATTTTTACACCAGGCAAACAGCTGCTCGCACCCGCTACGCGGTGGGCCGCAAAGACCAAAATAGTGAACCTGCATGGTGGGACCGCTACGCGCTCGGAAACTGTATCGTTTCTCGACAACGAGTTCAGGGAAGGTGTTTTTAGGATCTTCGGCTTCCTGAAGCCTAAGAGACTTTTTTCACGGATCAAGCTCGTTACGAAAAATGATCTAGCACCGCGAAGGGGCTACTGTTGGGACCATGCTTCGTCGCCGAAGGTCCTGCAGGAAGAAACAGCTTCGGCTGAAGCTGTCTGTACGTGATGCCGAAGGGTGCCGTTCATGAGGCTTCGGAATTACAAACCGACTTAAAGATAGAATGACCTTTTAGTCCATAAGAGTTTGAGTCGTTGTTGTAAACTTTTATGAGGGGTATGATTGTAATTGCTCACAGGCTGTGTCCTGTGCCTATAAATAGTGAACAATATTCCTTTACTGTTCACGCATTCCTGTAATTGCAATCACATCACTCGGAAATTATTCTTTGTCAAGACAGAGGTATAAATGTATCTAAACATTATATTTGAATACATCAAGCGTATATAATGTATAAATGATGTTGTTTACTTCTAATTTACTTGTCTTTAATGCTTTATGTTTCGTAATATTTTATATTACCTCTGAGAGTTCAATTACGAAGATACAACCTTCGTAATTGTGTCATTATAACCTTCGTCCGAAGTTCATTAAATCCTTGGGGAAATAATGCTTCAGCGGATGAAGAACATTAATATTTAACATTTTATGTTGCCTTGTTCTTAATTCATAGCATTTGAGAACAAGTCCCCAACATGCACTAAGTTTGACATTGTCTCCCTTTTGGAAACCAATGCCATCCTTGATGCCAGGGCGTCTCCCACTATAGAGCATGCTTCTAGCAAATTTAAATTTTTCATTTTCTAAGTCATGCTCATTTATCTTAGCATTAGGTTGAGCTATGTGATCATTTTGTTTCTTAATTAGAGCTAAGTGGTCATGGATAGCATCAACATTAATGTCTCTACATATAGTGCAAATGGAAACATGCTCAACGGTAGATGTAGAGGGTTTGCAAGATTTTAGTTCAACAATCTTAGCATGTAAAATGTCATTCTCACTTCTAAGATTGGAAATTGTAACATTGCAAATATCTAAATCTTTAGCCTTAGCAATTAATCTTTCATTATCAATCCTAAGGCTAGCAAGTGAATCATTCAACTTTTCAATCTTAGTAAGCAAGTTAGCATTATCATCACTAAGATTGGGAATTGAGTCATTACAAACATTTGAATCAACCTTAGCAATTAATTTAGCATTCTCATTTTTAAGGTTGACAATAGTATCATGGCAAGTGCTTAGCTCACTAGATAGTTTTTCACATTTTTCTACTTCTAGAGCGTAAGCATTTTTAACCTTAACATGCTTCTTATTTTCCTTAATTAGGAAGTCCTCTTGGGTGTCTAAGAGTTCATCCTTCTCATGAATAGCAATAATTAATTCATTTAGTTTTTCTTTTTGTTGCATGCTAAGGTTGGCAAAAAGGGTGCGCAAGTTATCCTCCTCATCACTAGCATTATCCTCATCACTGGAGGTTTCATATTTAGTGGAGGATCTTGATTTTACCTTCTTCCTTTTGCTGTCCTTTGCCATGAGGCACTTGTGGCTGATGCTTGGGAAGAGGAGGCCCTTGGTGACGGCGATGTTGGCGGCGTCCTCGTCGGAGGAGCTCTCGTCGGAGTCCCATTCACGGCACACATGGGCATCGCCGCCCCTCTTCTTGTGGTACCTCTTCTTTTCTCTCCTCTTGCCCTTCTTGTCGTCGCCCCATTCACTATCACTAGATAGTGGACATTTTGCAATAAAATGACCGGACTTACCACACTTGTAGCAAACTTTCTTGGAGCGGTGCTTGTAATCTTTCCCCCTCCTTTGCTTGCGGATTTGGCGGAAGCTCTTGATGATGAGCGCCATTTCCTCCTTGTCGAGCTTAGAGGCGTCGATGGGTTGTCTACTTGATGTAGACTCCTCCTTCTTCCCCTCCGTCGCCTTGAATGCGACCGGTTGTGCTTCGGGCGTGGAGGGGCCATCTAGCTCGATGATTTTCTTTGACCCTTTGATCATCAACTCAAAGCTCACAAAATTCCCTATTACTTCCTCGGGAGACATTAGTGTATATCTAGGATTACCTCGAATTAATTGAACTTGCGTAGGATTAAGAAAAACGAGAGATCTTAGAATAACCTTGACCATTTCATGGTCATCCCATTTGGTGCTCCCGAGGTTGCGCACTTGGTTCACCAAGGTCTTCAAGCGGTTGTACATGGCTTGAGGGTCCTCGCCTTGGTTGAGTCGGAACCGACCGAGCTCCCCCTCGATCGTCTCCCGCTTGGTGATTTTGGTCACCTCATCTCCTTCGTGCGCAGTCTTGAGTACATCCCAAATATCCTTGGCGCTTTTTAACCCTTGCACCTTGTTATACTCCTCTCGACTTAGAGAGGCGAGGAGTATAGTGGTGGCTTGGGAGTTGAAGTGTCGGATTTGGGCGACCTCGTCCGAATCATAGTCTTCATCCCCCGAAGATGGTACCTGTACTCCAATTTCAACAACATCCCAAATGCTTGTGTGGAGTGAGGTGAGGTGATGCCTCATTTTATCACTCCATATATTATAATCTTCACCATCAAACATAGGTGGTTTGCCTAAAGGGACGAAAAGTAAAGAAGTACATTTGGAAATGCGAGGGTAACGAAGGGGAATCTTACTAAACTTCTTGCGCTCATGGCGCTTAGAAGTTACGGACAGCGTGTCGGAGCCGGAGGTGGATGGCGACGAAGAGTCGGTCTTGTAGTAGACCACCTTCCTCTTCTTCTTCTTCTTGTCACCGCTCTGACACGACTTGTTGTGTGAAGGGGATCCCTTCATCTTGTTGGCGGACTCCCCGGATGGAGCCTTCCCATGGCTTGTAGCGGGCTTCTCTCCGGTCCCGGTTTCCCTCTTGGCAGATGCTCCCGACATCACTTCGAGCGGTTAGGCTCTAATGAAGCATCGGGCTCTGATACCAATTGAAAGTCGCCTAGAGGGGGTGAATAGGGTGAATCTGAAATTTATGAACTTAAGCACAACTACAAACCGGGTTAGCGTTAGAAATAGAAACGAGTCCGAGAGAGAGGGTGCAAAACAAATCGTGAGCAAATAAAGAGCGAGACACGATGATTTGTTTTACCGAGGTTCAGTTTTTGCAAACCTACTCCCCGTTGAGGTGGTCACAAAGACCGGGTCTCTTTCAATCCTTTCCCTCTCTCAAACGGTCACCTAGACCGAGTGAGCTTCTCTTCTCAATCAAACGGAACACAAAGTTCCCGCAAGGACCACCACACAATTGGTGTCTCTTGCCTTGGTTACAATTGAGTATGATCACAAGAAGAATGAGAAAGAAAAGAAGCCATCCAAGCGCAAGAGCTCAAATGAACACAACAAATCTCTCTCTCTAATCACTAAAGCTTTGTGTGGAGTTGGGAGAGGATTTGATCTCTTTGGTGTGTCTTGTATTGAATGCTATAGCTCTTGTAAGGTGTAGAAGTGTAGAAACTTGGATGCCATTGAATGTGGGGTGGTTGGGGTATTTATAACCCCAACCACCAAAAATGGCTGTTGGAAGACTGTTGTCGCATGGCGCACCAGACAGTCCGGTGCGCCATCGGACACTGTCCAGTGCGCCAGCCACGTCAGCCAGCCGTTGGGGTTCGACCGTTGGAGCTCTGACTTGTGGGGCCTCTGGGCTGTCCGGTGGTGCACCGGATAGCTCCTGTGGACTGTCCGGTGCGCCAACTGCGCGTGCTCTGACTCTGGCACGCACTGTAGCGCATTGAATGCGGTTGCAGACGACCGTTGCGCGCGAAGTAGCCGTTGCTCCGCTGGCACACCGGACAGTCCGGTGTGACACCGGACAGTCCGGTGTGACACCGGACACTGTCCGGTGCTTCACCGGACAGTCCGGTGAATTATAGCGGAGCGCTCTCTGATTTTCCCGAAGGTGGCGAGTTCAGAGTCGAGTGCCCTGGTGCACCGGACACTGTCCTGTGGTGCACCAAACACTGTCCGGTGGCACACCGGACAGTCCGGTGCGCCAGACCAGGGTGCCTTTGGGTTGTCTTTTGCTCTCTTTGTTTGACCCCTTTCTTGGTCTTTTTATTGGCTTATTGTGAACCTTTGACACCTGTAAAACTTATAGACTAGAGCAAACTAGTTAGTCCAATTATTTGTGTTGGGCAATTCAACCACCAAAATTAATTAGGAAAAAGGTGTAAGCCTAATTCCCTTTCAGTACCTTCGTATAATGTCATGGATTTCTGAGGTTACTTGTACATTATTAATTTCTTTCTACATAAAATCATCAAAATATAATTAAAATTCATAAAATACACTAGTTTTGACCCAAAATTGCAAAAAGCTTACCAAAACAAATAAACATTCTATTCGATCATAACCTCAAGTCCCCATATGAAAATGATAAGTGAAATATTTATTACGTTGAAACTTCGATACATAAAATGATTTCACGTTTAACTCACTCAATAAGTGGGAGTGGAATGGAAGAAACACCAACATCTTGTAGATTTTATAGTCCAAATATTTTTGAGAACTATATGTGGATATATGTTGTGTTCCCGTAAAAAATCATGAATTTTTAGGCTATTTGGTGTATTATTAATTTCTTGTTGTAGAAAATCATCAAAATACAATTAAATTCATAAAAATATTGTAGTGTCGACCGAAAATTGCAAATAAGTTACCAATATTAATAAATAGTTTATAAAAAAGATAATATTAAGCTCCTACATTGAGATAATCTTAAGTCCCCACGTGAAAATGATAAATTCTATTATTTTGATATAAATTTAGACATTATTTCAATGGTTTTGGCCTAAAGATATCTTTAAACAAAAATGTGATGTACTACAAAGTTATAGATCTCTTCGAGCTCTACAATTTTAATATAAATTTTATCTTTATCCGATTTCATATGTAAAAGTTATGATTTTATAACTATATTATTACGCAGAAAAATAAAAAACGGGTATCCGAATTCCGGGTACCCGTATCCGACCCGAATATCCGGGAAGTACTCGCTCCGTATCCGACCCGAATCCGAAGCTGCACTATCCGGGTATTACCCATATCCGTCCTGAATATAAAAATATCCGTATCCGAAAAAACGGGTATTTACACTATCCGTATCCGGTACCAGGCAGGTATAGCCGACCCGTTTTACCCCTAACCCCCCCCCCCCCACGTGATCACTGATGCTATCGTGCCCTGGCCGCGTTCGCCCCCGAGCCAAGACAAGAGACAACCGCGCCCGAGCATCAAGCCAACGCGTCGTGGGAGCAATCTCTAGGGAGTGCGGACCTCCGGCCTGCGTGAGCCTGGGGTTCCAGTCTCGGAGCATCCCACTATCCTCCCTCGCCTCCTTCATATCCCCTAAGGTCTCCCCTCCCACCTCGTCCGTGGCGGCCGCCGTCTCTGATTCGGCACCGTCGTCGATCTCCACCGACAGTGTGTGTATTCCGATGTTGAGACCTCGGGGACGGCGCCAAAGTCGGCTAGGTGGTTCACTATTGACCTGATGGGACCTTATGTGTTGTACTGTGCCGATGAGGCAGTGGACCTCCTCCTACGATCATGGGGCAGGCACCATGTGGAGTTCAAGAGCGTGGAGGGGAGCAGCCTCCTTTAATGGGAGGGTTGTCTCTACCCGGTGCTAGACTCAAGGCAGGTCATCTTCAAGGACACCACACTCAAGCTCAACGAGAAGAACATCCTCTCCAGATTTTTCAAACTTGTGCAGGAGCTTCATCTGATGAGATAGAACACAGGGATGCATCTGCCAAGATACCTCAGGAGGACCTGGATATCCCCTTTGTTGAGTTCCTCAAGAAACAAGGGCTTGCTCCCAAGATGAGAGTGTAAGGGTGTTATAAATTGCTCGTGTCTATGCTATGTTTAGCAGCATGACTAAGATTGCGCTCTCTATGGTGTTTGCAGGATTGTGCTTTATGCAATTGCCATGGTGGATTATGATCAAGATGGTGTTGTCCCTTGTGAGAAATTGACTACAACAAGGGAGGGAATTCAGGCCATTGTTTTGTACTCCTCGTTTATTGGAAGGTGAATTAGCTTGTTCGGGCCTTTTCTTATCCACTTTGGAAAACCATATATATCATATTATATAATGCTTTATTTATCAATCCAGATTTCATTTAGCTTTAGAGAAGATATATATGTAATCGAACATGTAGAATCTTAAAATAACATGTCTAATTTTACATTTTATTTTTCACCACACTAGGTTTGCTAATGCAAATGGAGCTTTCATTTATCCTACGTATGGGCATGCTGAGCTGCCTCAAGCTTTCTATCGCTGTGCTACAGTTAGGGTGCCCTATATGTAAGACGATCTTAACAAGTATATGTAGCATTGATTTTTGTGCTCCAGCTTTGGCTATTGTTTCTTGAGTCACGTGATTCTAGCATCTTTCATCCCAATCGTAATTAATTGGTACATTGCAATTTGATTGCAAACCAAACATTTAGGAATGTGATGTAGTAGTCATGGGCTTGATATCTCTCCGCTGGAATGGCATCTAACACCTTTACTTCTTTATTTTTTAAAAAATTAGGCAAAGACATTTTAAAAATCATATTTTGAAGTAGTAAATTAATTTAAATTAAAAAGTTGTAGGTCTTATAATATAATAAAACTTTGTAATTGATAATTTTTTTATTTGAAATCATCTTATCGTAGAAAAATTCGTGAGAAGTTTTTAAATTTGAAATTCAAATTTTGTAAATGGCCCCGGATTAGAAACTATCAAAATATAACTTGTAGATATTGGAAAGTTATACAACTTTATAGTTCACAACATTTTCAATTGAATTTTTTTAGTGACTCAAATAATCAAATTACTCTCTGTCGGCGTTTCGACCCGGGGGGTTCCTGGACCGACGAGTAAAATTGTCGCTGCGTGTCCCAGCCCAGATGGGTTGGCGCGAGATGGAACACAAGGGGGAAAACGCGGCTCGTGTTATCCTGCGCCAGGGGGATGCGCTTGCAGTAGGGGTTACAAGCGTTCGCGAGAGAGAGAGCGAGCCTGTTCGTCGGCCCGTTCTCCCGCGCGACCCCCCCCCCCCCCCCCCCGCATGAGGGCCCTGGACCTTCCTTTTATAGATGCAAGGAGAGGGTCTAGGTGTACAATGGGGGTGTAGCTATGCGATAACGTGTCCGGCAGAGAGGTGCCTGAGCCCTGTGTACATGCCAACGTGGCTGTCGGAGAGGTGCTAGAGCCCTGTGTACGCGGTATCGTGGCCGTCGGAGGAGCACTTGAGCCCTGTAGAAGCACAGCTGTCGGGGCTGCTGGGACCTTGCTGACGTCTCATTGCTTCCGTAGGGGGCTGAGAACCACCGTCGTCATGGACGCACGCGGGGAGCCATCATTACTTGTTACCGGGGCGAGCCTGGATGGGACGCCGGTCTTGTTCCCTCGTAGCCTGAGCTAGCTAGGGGTAGGGTAATGATGTATCCCCCGCGGCGCGGTCGGTCCGAGCCCAAAGTCGGGCGAGGCGGAGACTCCTCCTGAGGCCGAGGCCGGGGTCGGGCGAGGACGCGATTCCTCCCGAGGTCGAGGTTGAGGCCGAGCCCTAGGGTCGAGCAAGGCGGAGACCACCTTCCGAGGCCGAGGGTGAGACCAAGCCCTGGGGTCGGGCGAGGCGGAGACCTCCTCCTGAGGCCGAGAACCAAGGTCGGGCGAGGCGGAGCTTCATGTTGCGCCTGAGGCTAGACTTAGCTGTTGTCAGCCTCACCCTGGCGGGTGGCACAGCAGTCGGAGTGGGGCGAGCGGCGCTGTTTTCCTATCAGGTCGGTCAGTGGAAGGGCGAAGTGACTGCAGTCACTTGGACCTTGCCGACTGAGGCACGTGTGTCAGGATAAGGCTTCAGGCGATCCTCGCATTGAATGCGCCTGCGATGTGGTCGGTTGGTGAGGCGATTTGGCCAAGGTTGCTTCACAACGAAGCCTGCCCGGGCTGGGCTTAGGGCGAGTCGAGGGTGCGCCTGTTGCTTGAGGAGGCCCTCGGGCGAGGCGTGAATTCTCCTGGGACTACTGTTCCCGCCCGAGGCTGGGCTCGGGCGAGGCGAGATCGCGTCCCTTGAGCAGACAAAGCCTTGACCTGAATCGTGTCCATCAGTCTCTGCAGCTTGTGCTGATGGTGGTTACCAGCCGTGTTTAGGAGTGTTGGGGGTACCCCTAATTACGGTACCCGATAGTAGCCCCCGAGCCTCAAAGGGAGTGTTGGTACTCGCTTGGAGGCTTTGACGCACTTTTTTGCGAGGGGACCGACCTTTATCGGTTACACTTTGTTCCGGTGGGTGTAGCCCCCGAGGCCTCGAAGGAGTGGTTTGACTCCTCTGAGGTCTTAATGCCTTTCGTGATGCCTTGGCCGGTCTGGTTGTTCCCTTATGCGATCTGATTGTAGCCCGGGTGCATGGTCAGGTTCCGAGTTCTCAGGCTGGTTTGTTGACGCTGTCAATGGTTTGGCCGTAGCTGGGTTTGCGAGAGCAGCCCCCGAGCCTCTGCACGGAGCGAGAGGACGAGCAAGGACTGTCTCGACTTTTATCATACGCCCCTTCGTCGCCTTTCCACAAGGAGAAAGGGGGGGGGGAAAGCGCCATGTTGCCCTCGGAGGGCGCCGAACATGGTGTCTCCAGTGAGTTGCTAACGGGTGATCCGAGTGGACGCCCGTGCCCCATTCGATAAGGGTTGGCTAGTGGCCCAGAGGTGCGCTCCAAAAGTACCTGCAGGTGATTTGCCGGACCCGGTCCCGTTCGATAGGGTCCGAGGGCTTGATGCCTCCCTCTGGTGGGATTCTGTTACAAAATCGCTCCTGCTGGTCTCGGAAATGTCCTAGGGTACCTCGGGAGCGTAGCCCGAGCCTCGGCCATGTATCAGACGTACCCAGAGTCATCCCTCTCTCTACGTGCTCTGGGGCGGCTGTCGAACCCTTTCGAGGGGCCAGCCTTCGAACCCCTGATCAGTAGTGGGCGCGGAGCCCGAGTGCTCTGAGGTGGCTGTCGAACCCTTCCGAGGGGCCAGCCTTTGAACCTCTGATCAGTAATGAGCCTGAAGCCCAAGTGCTCTGGGGCGGCTGTCTGTCACACCCGGTTTTTGGAAGGCAAACCGAATGCGAACCATGTACGTGCCAGGATCAGTTATTCACGTACACAGCAGTTACATAATATGACATCATCACACAGTGCTCAAAATAGCATTAATAAGGGAAATAGTCGTTTACATCATACGTCTGAGACGTCCATATAGTTCTTACAATAAATCAAAGTGCGGAAAAGAAACGTAGATAAACGCGGCCTTCACAGGCAGCCAACTGGGGGTTGCCGCTAACCCACACCTAGAACTCGTCGTAATCTTGGAACTCCTGGAAGTCTCCTTCCACAGCTTCATCTTCGCCTGAGCAGTGGTTGCAATGCTGACAACCTGGGGATGGGGGGGGGTTTGGTGTGTAGAGCAAGGGTGAGTACACATCAACATACTCAGCAAGTATCCTGTTTGGCTGTAGTGGACTAGCTGTATGTGGGGATAAGTCAAGCAGTTGTTTTTAGTTGGTCAGATTATTACTTACTAGTAGAAAGCCAAGTTTTAGCATTAACCCAAGTTATTAACCCAAACGTACTCCTTTCCAAACGGAAAGAGTACCACTTACCAGCACCATAGTCATAACCAAAACCATCGATCTCATAGCCACCTGTACCAAAGTATCTCTGATCAAGTACCACTAATCACTGGAGCTCCCTTGGCCGCTCATAACCGCGAGCACGGCTGATATATCAGTTTTCAAACACTCTGCAGAGGTTGTGCACTTTACCCACAAGCCGTGATTCCCTCTTGCCTCGGGCCGATCAAACCCTTAAACACTACCAAGGTGAATAGGCAGGGTTTCACTACGTAGCCTTTACAAAGATTCCCCGGAGCTGTAGTCGCCCGTTAGGTTTCCTAAATGTACCGCACTCCTCCCCAAGGGACAAATCAACCTTGGCAGAGCGAGCCGCATACACCGAGCCCCATTGACGGCACGACGGCGAAGCGAACTACACCTCGGATCCTCTAATTATTCGGCTAAGGGCACCCCATTCCACCCTCATGGTTGCACTGTTTTCCCGGGCGGTCATCCATAGAACAGGTCCTTACGGAGAGGCACTCGAGAAACCGCTCGAGCCCCCTTGATGACCACAAGTACAACATCATAATAAGAGAAGGGGAAAACAGCGTATCATAGATAATCTCATCATGTTCATTGATTAGAGTTGAGCAATAGCATAAAGCTAACTAATAATAATCCAACCCATATAGGTAAACAAGGATATGGATAACAAAAGCTAGTCGATCCTTAGGTATAAATGTGTAATGCGGGAGATGATTTAAAGAATGAATAGGTCAGAGATAGGTCAAGGGACACTTGCCTCCACCAACCGGCTGCTGCTCAGGGGCTTCTCCTGTGGGTTCTTCGGGTTCCTCGATCAGGTCGCTCTCTATGCGAACACAATCATACATTCACATTTCAAAACAGAAAGGTAAACAATACACCGTACAAGAAGGTGAAACCCAAAATCATACACACGATGTATGGCTTCGCGCTAACGACCATTTGTAGTGAGAATGACATAACTCTTACCATAATCGACAACTCGCTATGTTCATGTTTGGTGAAAGAATGAACTTAAACACTTCATTTCATGTAGTTATAATAACCGATATTTAATGCAGGTGCAACTATGATTAATATCTAAGCATAATTAATTCTACGCTTAGTTAATGTGTCGCTTCCTAACATAAACCAATCAATATTAGCAATTTTAGGTGGTGTAGGGAGTCGCCGCGTGACTCTACGCATAACAAGAACAAAAACATGTGCATTATCACGTGCATGAGGTTATGAGCCACTACGCATGGGATTATCGCGCGAACGGGTTGGCTGTGCCCCGTACAAGTCGATGCAAGAGAGTCGGGGATGGACCAGCCACGCGCGCGAGCGGGTCGCCACAAGCAAACCGCGCAGGCTGCTGTGAGCGCGCTACGGACGAACTAAGACGCAAGAGGCACTCTACGTCGAGCAGGGGCCGCGAACGCGCCACGCCGGAGGTCGCGAACGCGCTGCGAACGCGAGCAGCGGGCACGCCGCGGATGAGCTGCGCGGGCGGGCTGCGCCGGGCGGTCACGGGCACGCCACGCCGCCACGCCAAGGCCGGGCGCAGGCCGCGACGGGCGCTGGCTGAGCCAGGGGAGCGGGCCGGCGAGTCGCGCCGCGCGCAGGGGCCGCGCCGGGCACGCCGAGCCGCCACGCCGAAGGGAGCGGACGGGCGCGCAGGGGCTGTGCCACGGCGGGCTCGCCTGACTGGGCGCAGGGCGGGGGAGCGGACGCCGGACCGAGCCGGGGAAACGGGCGGGCCGCGCGCCGCCGCGCCATGGTCGAGCGCCGGCCGAGCCACGCCGCGCACGCAGGGGGGAGGCCGAGGCCGCGGACCGGGGTTGGGGCGGGCGGACGCGCGAGCGCGCCACGTCGGACCCGCGGGCGAGGGGCGGGCGGACGCAGGCGTCGCGGCCGCGTCGAGGCCGAGCCGCGCCGGGACGAGCGCGTCGCGCCGCGCCGGGGCGAAACGACGCCGAGGCCGGGGCCGGGGATGCCGGGGACGCCGGGGACGCCGGGCGTCGCGCCCACGCCAGCCGCACACGAGGGAGAGGGGAGGGACGAGGGAGGAGGAGGAGATGGGGCTTACCGTGGCGCGGGGTCGAACGAACGGATGCGACGGCGGCGGTTTCGAGCGACGGGAACAATGGGGAGAGAGGAAAGGGGTGTCGTAGGGGTAGGGGATGAACAGGAGACGACCGCGAGGCTTACAGGCGGGCCCCACGCGCAGAGGCGGCGGCGGCTGGGCAACTGCCCCGCGCGCGCAGGCGAAGGGGGCGGGCGAGCCGTTGGGCGGCTGGGCCGCGCGCCAGCCAAGCGGCCCAAGGCGAGGAGGTTTTCGCGGGCCGGGAAAAGGAGAGCAACTGGGCCGCAGGCGCCGAGCCGGCCCAAAAACGAGAGAGAAGGGGGGGGGGAAGAAAGAGGCCAGGCTGGGCCGCGGACGCCTGGCCGGCCCACGACAGGAAAAGGGGGGAGGGAGAAGAGGGGCTCGGCTGGGCCGCCGCGCCGACCAGTCGGCCCACGAGAGGGGAAGGCGAGAGGGGGCCGCGGGAGAAGGGGGGGGCGCGTGCCAGATGGGCCGCAGGAGGGGAACGCCGGCCCAAGAGAGAGAGGGGAGAAGAAGAAGGGAAAAAGAAAGGGTTTTTTTCCCATTTTAATCTTTTTTCTAAAAGCATGTTCTCACAAATTCAATCCACAAACAAAAGATATGCAGGGACCGGCATGGTGCAACAACTAAATAAAATATTTCTAGGGTTTATTATTATTATATGTCTTGGAGTTTTGAAAGTATGTAGGGTTTTAGCGAAAAGAAATGGGAAAGAGGTAACGCCCGAATTTAGCGAGCGATATAAAGAGAGAAAAAATTGAACTCGAAATTCGGGGCGTTACACTGTCGGACCCTGCCGAGGGGCCAGCCTTAGAACCCCTAATCAGTAGAAGGGCTCGGGGCCCGCTTCCTTCACGGAGAAGGATCCCATTTCGGAATATCCCCTTTCCCGATCCCTGTAGCAAGAGAGAGAAAGGGGAAGAGGAAAAGGATATGAATTTAAACGGTGTGGCGCACCGTTTTTGACGCGGTCATCATGGCGGAGGTGAAACGACGCCCGCTTTGCCTGCCAAAGGTGTCGCTTGCCCTGCCGCGGAGTTAATGCGACGGGACGGGTGGTTCGCGGGGCGGCCGCGTGCGCGAGCCATTCGAGGAACGGAACACGGGCGCGTCGTCTTCACGCCGTGGGAGAAGGCTCCCCTGCTACTCAAGGAGGGGACGTGAGCCTGCAGACGATTTGACCGCCGCTTCCGCTCGTCTGCTACCGCCATTACTGCCGGTCCACTTTTGGCTATATCAACCGTCGCGCCTCCTCCCGCGGCTGACTGACCCATGATAGATGTGCTCAATTGGCACTGTTGGGCCATGCGCAGGGTTGCCTCAAGTCGCGGCACCGGTCCCGCATTCGAGGAGGTACGACATTAGCGCAAGTGGCGGTGCGGTTGCTTGCACGTAGTAACCGGCGCGCCGGTTACATGACGTGTGGGCCTGGGCCTCCATGCTGGATGCGACGAAGCTGAGGGGGTGCGCCCTCGTGGTGCGGTTGCACGCCACCTGCATGGCTGTCTGCCCTTTCAACCGCTGGTTTCGGCGAGGATGGAGGAGTGCTTGTAACCGCGGGGCGGTTAGATGCTCCGCGTGCGGCGGTTTGGCTTCTTCCGTTCCGGGCCAGCTTGCATGACTTGTGGGACCCAGCCCTCGTGTCGTAGGGGGAGGGTCCTGGAGTACGTTGGTGAAGACTTTGTCCGTGACGCCTGAGGACGCGAGTGGGGAGAGCCACCTTTAAAAAGGGGTTGATCCCCCGAGCGGTAGCCATGTCTTCGCACTCCCCTCATGCATCGCGCCCTTCCACCTTCCGAGCCCTGGATGGGGAGCGCCCGTGTTGCCTTCGTCTTGTTGTTGGAGGAGCGCAACCTCACGGAGGTTGGCACCCTTCAGCCATCGCTCGGCTACAAGGATTTTCATCAGGCAGCCCGGCTGCATTCCCTCACCAATGGTCATCCAGGATGGTGACCACCAGTTCGATGGTGGGGAGAAGCAAGCCGGCCTGCGGCCTCTGCCCCACCCTCAGCTTCAAGGATCTTCATCATCCTTGCTGGGGAGGAGGGCGGGGCAAATCAGGGCCGGTCTCCACGTGAGCAGCGACCCGCTCCTTCCCTCGGTGATCGGGGGAGAGGGGCGTTCGCCATCCATGGCGCTGGCAACTGCCGCGTGTCTGGCTCCCCGGTCTGAGCGGCTCTGGCGCTGCTTCCGGTGCCACCTCCTACCGCTGGGGCGGAGCGTGGCTGTCCGCCCACCGTACGGGCGGCTGTTGCGTCGTGCGCACCGGGGAACCGTCCAAGACGTCGCACGCCGCTAGGGCGGCGTTCGTGTTCTTGGATTGTCTTGTCCTCACTCTGGCATGACGCCTCCGCGCGGAGGTTGGTGTCTGCCCGTCCGCGAGGACTTGAGTGGGGATCTGCTGGTGCAGGCTGGGGCGGCCGCCATTCGTTGGCGTAGCGCCGACGCGCAGGTGGCCGCTGTCGTCGGTGCTAAGGTGGTGGTCGCCTGAGGAGGTTTATCCACCGACGAGACCATCGGCGCCACCCGCGGACAGACCTCCGGCTCTTTGGCTTTGACGGCTTGTCCTCGCCCCTCGTGTGGAGACGTGGGCGAGGGTCTTCCTACAGCAGCATTTGCCTTGAGGTCATCGTTGCTGTTGTTTAGCCGCCCGAGGCAGAGGTCGTTGTCGCTGATGCTGCAGTGGTCGCCGGCGAGCCACCTGGAGTTGGTTATCCCGCAGGCTCTCTGGCGTGGAGGTTGTTCATACCCGCGGGAGTGGAACCAGAGTTCCGTTTGTAATGGCACCCTAAGTGTGGGTGTATGTTCATTGTGGCTGTCGGGGCCTGAACATCTGGGTATTTTGGCGTGAAGCCGTGTTTCTTCCTCATTTCGAGCACCAGGACTCGCCTGTCGGCTGGCTGAACCGCTTAACTGAGTGTGAGTTGCCTTGCGCGAAAGGTGACGAGTGAGGTATCCGTATCCCGGAGGCGTAGGAGTCCCTCGGCTCAGTCGGCCTTGCCACTCAAGGCTTCTCTTGCTCAGTTACAGAACCCTCGGCTGCTTCTGCGATGAATCGGAGCCGGAGGCAGTGGTGTCGGCGTGGACAGAGGCGGAGTCGGTTTGAGAAGAGGCTTCATCGGCCTAGGAGCGGGTGGCTTCCTAGGCCGAGGAGGTGCAGCAGCGGCGGCTGGAGCCTGGCCAGGTCATCCGTGAGCTGGACCAACTTCAGAGTCACGCTGCCGAGGCCGTGAGCCGGGCTGATGTCCTCGTGGGACAGCTGGCTGAGGCTACGGAGCGGCCGGTCGAGGTGTCTGCTCGGGCCGGGACCCTTGCGGAGACCCTAGCTACGATGGCCCCAGCGCGGTGCTAGCGTCCTCCTTCGAGGTGGAGATCCTTCCGCCCGTGTCGTTGTCCAAGGCCAGGCCAGATTCCGCCAAAGGTGGAAACAACGCCAAGGGTGCTGCTGCTCCATCTGTCGATGTCTGAACCTGCAGGAACAATTTGTCTGTAGTATGCGTATGCTTGTTGCGGCCGCCGAGGCCCAAACATATTATTGTCATGTTATAAAGCTGTGTTTCCTTTCCTCTTGTTTCGAGTATCAGGACTTGTTCGTCGGTAGCAGAATCGCTTATCCGAGCGAGAGTTACTTTTCGCGGAAGGTGATGAGTGAGGTATCCGTATCCCGAAGGCGTAGGAGTCCCTCGGCTCGGTCGGCCTTGACGCTTATGTGTACTCTTACTCGTCCACAGGATTCTGTTATCGATATAGTTGAGAAGGCACGAAAATCGTTCTGGCAGAAAAGTTTTCGAGCGTTAGGACTTGTTCGGTAGCAGAATCGCTTATCCGAGCATGAGTTACTTATCACGGAAGGTGATGAGTGAGGTATCCGTATCCCGGAGGCGTAGGAGTCCCTCGACTAGGTCGTCCTTGCCACTTACGTGTACTCCGTCGTTTTCAGGACCCCGCTATCGAAGTAGTCGAAAAGCGCGAAAGACGTTCTGGCAAAAGACTTTTTCCGAGGAAAATTTTGACGCAGAGGGGGTTCCCCCCTTCTAGCCCCCGAGGGAGGGTCGGGCTTTGCCGAGGCAAGGCTGACCCTTCCTTAACGGTATATATTTATTTTTGTATGTATAGAAAATGAGGTATATGAACTACTTGAAAACATCTTAAGGGTAAAAGCGACATAGCTGTCGGATGTTCCAAGCGTTGTTGTAGACCTCGCCTTGATCGTTGGCCAGCTTGTATGTTCCGGGCTTCAAAATCTTGGCGATGATGAACAGCCCTTCCCAGGGAGGAGTAAGCTTGTGGCACCCTCGGGCGTCCTTCCGCAACCGAAGTACCAAGTCTCCCACCTGGAAGTCTCGAGGCCGAACCCCTCAGGCGTGGTAGCGTCACAGAGACTGCTGATACCGCGCCGAGTGTAGTAAGGCCATGTCCCGAGCCTCTTCCAGTTGGTTCAGTGAGTCTTCTCGGCTGGTCTGGTTGCTTTGGTCGTCGTACGCCCTTGTCCTCGAGGAACCGTATTCTAAGTCTATGGGCAAGATAGCCTCGGCCCCATAGACTAGAAAGAACGGCGAGAAACCCGTGGCCCGGCTTGGCGTCGTCCTCAGACTCCAGACCACCGAGGGTAGTTCCTTCATCTATCGCTTGCCGAACTTGTTGAGGTCGTTGTAGATCCTTGGTTTAAGTCCCTGCAGAATCATGCCGTTGGCGCGCTCCACCTGCCCATTCGTCATGGGGTGAGCTACGGCGGCCCAGTTCACACGGATGTGGTGGTCCTCGCAGAAGTCCAGGAACTTCTTCCCAGTGAACTGGGTGCCATTGTCGATGATGATGGAGTTCGGGACCCCAAAGCGATGGATGATGTTGGTGAAGAACGCCACCGCCTGCTCGGACCTGATGCTGGTTAGGGGTCGAACCTTGATCCACATGGAGAATTTGTCAATGGCGACCAGTAGGTGCGAGAAGCCCCCAGGTGCCTTCTGCAAGGGACCGACGAGGTCCAGACCCCACACAGCAAACGACCAGGTGATGGGTATTGTCTACAGGGCTTGAGCGGGCAGGTGCGTCTGTTTCGCGTAGAATTGACACCATTGGCAAGAGCGTACAATCCTAGTGGCGTCGGCCACCGCGGTCGGCCAGTAGAAGCCTTGTCGGAAGGCATTCCCAACGATGGCTCGAGGTGCTGCATGGTGACCGCAAGCCCCCGAGTGTATCTCTTGCAATAGCTCCTGTCCTTCGGCGACGGATATGCATCGTTGGAGAATTCCTGGGGGGCTGCGGTGGTAGAGCTCCTTTTCATCACCCAGTAAGACGAACGACTTGGCACGCCGCGCCAGTCGCCGAGCTTCGGCCTTGTCGAGGGGTAGCTCTCCTCGGTGGAGATATTGCAGGTACGGGGTCTGCCAGTTTCGATTAGGCGTGACCCCATTCCGCTCTCCCTCGACGCGCAGTGCCTCACCCTCGGCGACCGAGGATACCTCGGGCTGGGTTGAGGCCTCCTCGGGATGGGCCGAGGCCTCCTCGGGGTGGGCCGAGGCCTCCTCGGGTTCGGGAATGTCGTCGGTCTTGACGGAGGGTTGATGTATGTCTCTGGAGAAGACGTCCGGGGAACCGTTGTCCGCCCCGAGGCTATTTTAGCCAGCTCATCCGCAGTCTCGTTGTACTGTCGAGCGATGTGGTTGAGCTCGAGCCCGTAGAACTTGTCTTCCAGGCACCGAACTTCGTTGCAGTAGGCCTCCATCTTTCGGTCGTGGTAGTGGGAGTTCTTCATGACTTGGTCAATGACAAGCTGCGAGTCGCCACAAGCGTCGAGGCGCCGAACCCCTAGCTCGATGGCGATGCGCAACCCATTAACCAGAGCCTCGTACTCGGCCACGTTGTTTGACGCTGGGAAATGGAGGCGCAGCACGTAGCGGAGGTGCTTCCCGAGGGGTGAGATGAAGAGCAGTCCCGCGCTGGCTCCTGTTTTCATCAGCGACCCATCGAAGTACATGGTCCAGAGTTCCGGTTGGATCGGAGCTACTGGCAGTTGGGTGTCGACCCATTCAGCCATGAAGTCCGCCAAGACTTGGGACTTTATTGCCTTCCGAGGAGCGAACGAGATTGTCTTGCCCATGATCTCCACCGCCCACTTTGCTATCCTACCCGAGGCCTCTCAGCACTGGATGATCTCCCCCAGGGGGAAGGATGACACCACAGTCACCGGATGAGACTCAAAGTAGTGTCGCAACTTTCGCCGCGTCAGAATTACTGCGTACAGCAGCTTCTGAATTTGCGGGTAGCGGATCTTGGTCTCGGATAGCACTTCACTGATGAAGTAGACCGACCTCTGGACGAGCAGTGCATGCCCTTCTTCTCGTCTCTCGACTATGATCGCGGCACTGACCACCTGAGTGGTTGCGGCTACGTAGATCAAGAGGGCTTCTCCCGCTGTGGGGGGCACCAAGATGGGCGTGTTTGTAAGGAGCGCCTTTAAGTTTCCGAGGGCTTCCTCGGCCTCGGGGGTCCAAGTGAAGTGCTCGGTCTTCCTTAAGAGGCGGTACAAGGGTAGGCCTTTTTTGCCGAGGCGCGAGATGAAGCGGCTAAGAGCCGCAAGGCATCCCATGACCCTCTGTACGCCTTTCAAATCTTTGATAGGCCCCATGTTGGTGATGGCCGCAATTTTCTCCGGGTTGGCCTCGATGCCCCGCTCGGAGAAGATGAACCCCAGGAGCATGCCTCGGGGGACTCCGAAGACACACTTCTCGGGATTGAGTTTCACGCCCTTCGCTCTCATACACTTGAATGTCGTTTCAAGGTCAGAGAGGTGGTCGGAGGCTTTCCTCGTCTTGACTACGATGTCATCGATGTAAGCCTCGACTGTTCGGCCAATGTGCTCTCCGAACACGTGGTTCATGCACCTTTGGTATGTTGCACCTTCATTCCTCAAGCCAAATGGCATAGTAGTATAGCAGTACATGCCAAAAGGTGTGATGAAAGAAGTCGTGAGCTGGTCGGACTCTTTCATCTTGATTTGGTGATACCCTGAGTAGGCGTCGAGGAATGACAGGGTTTCGCACCCAGCAGTGGAGTCCACAATTTGATCGATGTGAGGCAGAGGGTAGGGAACCTTTGGACATGCTTTGTTTAGACCAGTGTAGTCTACACACATCCTACATTTCCCACCTTTTTTTCACAAGCACATGGTTGGCTAACCATTCAGGATGGAATACCTCTTTGATGAACCCTGCACCATCAGCTTGTGGATTTCCTCGCCTATAGCTCTGCGCTTTTCTTCGTCGAAACGGCGCAGAGGCTGCTTCACGGGTCGGGCACCGGCTCGGATATCCAGTGAGTGCTCGGCGACATCCCTTGGTATGTCAGGCATGTCCGAGGGACTCCACGCAAACACCTCGGCGTTCGAGCGGAGAAAGTCGACGAGCACTGCTTCCTATTTGGGGTCGAGCTTGGACCGATCCGGACTTGCTTGCAGGCGTCGTTGCTGGGGTCGAGAGGGACGGACTTAACCGCCTCAGCTGGTTCGAAGTTGCCGGCGTGGCGCTTCGCATCTGGCACCTCCTTGGAGAGGCACTCCAGGTCGGCGATGAGGGCCTCGGACTCGGCGAGGGCCTCAACGTACTCCACGCACTCCACGTCGCATTCGTACGCGTGTCGGTACATGGATCCGACGGTGATGACCCCGTTGGGGCCCCACATCTTGAGCTTGAGGTAGGTGTAGTTGGGGATGACCATGAACTTGGCGTAGCACGGTCTCCCCAGCACCGCGTGGTAGGTTCCTCGGAACCCGACCACCTCGAGCGTGAGGGTTTCCCTGCGGAAGTTGGAGGGAGTTCCGAAGCAGAAGGGCAGATCGAGTTGTCCAAGGGGCTGGACGCACTTCCCGGGGATGAGGGCGCCGCACCGGCCCGGATCGTGGACAGATCGATTTCCAAGAGCCCGAGGGTCTCGGCGTAGATGATGTTGAGGCTGCTGCCTCCGTCCATGAGGACCTTGGTGAGCTGGTGTTGCCGATGACGGGGTCGACAACGACCGGGTACTTTCCTGGGCTCGGCACACAGTCGGGGTGGTCGCCCTGGTCGAAGGTGATGGGCTTGTCGGACCAGTCTAGGTAGACTGGTGCCGCCACCTTTACCGAGCAAACCTCCCGGCGCTCCTGCTTGCGGTGCCGAGCCGAGGTGTTCGCCACTTGCCCACCGTAGATCATGAAACAGCCATGGACCTCGGGGAACTCCTCTACCTTGTCGCCCTCCTTCTTGTCATTGTCTTGGCCTTTGCCACCTTCCACCGGGGGCCCGACCTTATGGAAGTAGCGTCGAAGCATGACGCATTCCTCAAGGGTGTGCTTGACGGGACCCTGGTGGTAGGGGCACGACTCCTTGAGCATCTTATCGAACAGGTTGGCCCCTCCGGGAGGCTTCCGAGGGTTCCTGTGCTCGGCGGCAGCGATAAGATCTGCGTCGGTGGTGCCGCGTTTCGCTTGCGACTTCTTCTTGGCCTTCTTCTTCGTGCCGCGCTGAGCGGACGCCTCGGGGACGTCTTTCTGCTGGTGCCCCTGAGGCTGCTTGTCCTTCCGAAAGATGGCCTCGACCGCCTCCTGACCAGAGGCGAACTTGGTGGCGATGTCCATCAACTCGCTCGCCTTGGTGGGAGTCTTGCGGCCCAGTTTGCTCACCAGGTCGTGGCAAGTGGTGCCGGCGAGGAACGCCCCGATGACATCTGAGCCGGTGATGTTGGGCAGCTCGGTGCGCTGCTTCAAAAACCGCCGGATGTACTCCCGCTTGGATTCCACTGGTTGCTGGCGACAACTTCGGAGATCCCAGGAGTTCCCAAGGCGCACGTACGTGCCCTGGAAGTTTCCAGCGAAGGCTTTGACCAGGTCGTCCCAGTTGGAGATCTACGCAGGAGGCAGATGCTCCAGCCAGGCTCGGGCAACGTCGGAGAGGAACAGGGGGAGTTTGCGGATGATGAGGTTGTCATCGTCCGTTCCACCTAGCTGGCAGGCCAGCCGGTAGTCCGCAAGCCACAGTTCCGGCCTTGTTTCCCCCGAGTACTTGGTGATGGTAGTCGGGGCTCAGAACCGGGTCGGGAACGGTGTGGCGGAACTTCCCAAATTATTCCATCTTAAGTGCCTAAGTCCCGCCTCAAAGGCTAGACCACACTTAAATGGGAATAACCCGTCAATCCCTCGGATCTAGTCCGACGAGGCCACTGACAGGATCAAGTACCACAATCTCACTCGATGGTGAGTCACAGAGAAAATACAATAAAGCATAAAACCATACGTTAAGGAGTATTAACTTATTACATCATCATTCGGAGTTTTTGCAAAAGTAGTCATCATTGTTCGAAGTGCAGCGGAATAAAACTAACGATAATTAAACAGAGAGATGGGGAAGCCTGTCCCATCACTCCTCATGCTCCTCCTCAGCCGAGGCAGGATCCCACTCGACTGTCCAACCCGGTGGCAAGATGGACGGCCAAGTTACTCCAGCAATCATGTCCTCCAGGGAACCTGTAAAAATTATGCCACAAGCAAGGCTGAGTATACTAATACTCAGCTAGACTTACCCGGTGTGAGAAGTCTACTCCTCTACCTCTAGACATGCAGCTGTTTGGCTGTGGGGTTTGGTTGCCAAAAGCACTAGCTGAGTTTATAAATCAAGTTTTAGCTTTGTCAAGTTTAAGTGTGACTCTCTTAAGGCTAAATGTGTACTATCTACTCATACATGGTATCAAACATTTTTAGCAATCAACACCTTGTGTCAACTCATCACATTTCCACTTGTTACTCAATGCAGTACAATGGATCAAGCAGTCTCATTAGCTGCGAGAAGCAGACGATTCGAATCGAGTTTTTATCCTTGCAAGGTAAACCTAAACACACGACATGTAGGGGCACTCCGTCCCCACGCATATCAACCGTCCCCATCGATTCCCTGGCAACAGATCAGGGCTCACCGCCTTGGCGTACAATGCCTCACTGACCCCGACTGCCGTCGTGCAGTGACCGCACTTGTACCCACCATAACCGGAATGGGAGACCACGTCTCAGGTCGCGTGAGGGGATATGTCTGCAGGCAGGTTCACTCAGGTACTAGGCTTACCGATTTACCATATTTCTCGGTATGTGTTTAGTACGTTCAAACGCTTGACACAGGTATCCGCACGTTAATCCTTATTCCAATTTTTCCCATCTCGTAGACAACCAATCCCCATGGATTGTTGTCCATAGACCAGCATCATTATGATATTAAAATGGGTACATCCAATTCCTGACCTCGCGCGAGTGCTAGAAAAATCACTCGACTTCTACCGAGATCCTAATTAATAAAGCAGCTACTCGACCTAGCATACTAGTATTCATCTCAATAGGATTCCTGAGATCATGCAACTAGGGTTTCAAACAACTCCTACACTTAAGTGCACATTCAATCCTACAATCATTAAGTGTAGTAACATAGTATAAATAACAGGTTATGCATAAACCGGGGCTTGCCTTCCAAAGCTATGGCAGGCAGATCCTCTGGTGCAGGCTCTGGTGCTGGATCCGGGGCTACCTCCTGAGCAGCTCCTTGCTCCGGCACGACGACGTACTCTCCATCAGCGAGGTTGCAATCTATCGAATGCAATGAATAAGAATATGCATGCCATGATTATGCAGGATGTGGTAAACATTATGCTAAGTAAAAGAAAACTAAGTTAGTTTAGTAACTTAGGGTTTCTTGGTCTTACTTGGCTCTTGGTGGTGTATGCTTATCAACTTAGGTTTGGAGTTTTGTTAGGGATAAGCATAGTGGATTTGTATTTTCCTTACATATTTCAATGGGCAATTTAAAAAGGGTTTTGCTGGTTGGGCTAAGGTGACACAAGTTTCCACTATCAATTTCCCCTTTTTCATTTTCTAATTATGAATTCTAGTGTGGGTTTGAACTACAACAGTGGTTTAACCTTTTCCAAAAATTCTGTAAAAATTGCAGTGGGTTGCCATTGGTCACTATAGTCTGTTCTAGGAATTTGAGGTCCAGAATAAAAAGAGTATGCCTTGGACAAAAATAACAAAAGTTGGGCAAAGGGGTTTACTTTGCACTACAACTCTTAACTAGGAGTGGGTTCTGTCCTAAGGGTCATTTTTGTTGGTATCTAACAGTAATAACATGCTTCGGTGCCAAACATCACAGAAAGTTAATTGGTGGTTATTTAGTTGTGATTTTCTAAAGTTTAATGTCAAAAAGGCACTTTCTACTACCTTGTTATTTGAAAAATGTCAAACAGCAGATTTCATATTTTTCCTATGTTTTTAATAACAAAACATTAATCATCCCAAGGTTTGGGGTGTTTTCACCTTGGGGTTATTTTTCTAAGGTTTTTCTAAGTTTTCCTTGTTTTCTTAAAAGCAAAGGTATCCCAATTATTTTACACTAAACCAGAGTATAATAAATTTTTCTAGTGAACCATACTGATTAAGTAGACTAACAAAAATATGGGGGCTCCCTGGTTCTTTATTTAACCTTCCATTAATATTTTCTTCTAACTTTAGGCTAAAAAAGATTTAAATGGTGAACACTACGTTAACTGAGTACAGAGGGGTTTATTATTTTTAAACAGGTTAGGAAGTGATTAGGTACTTCTCCAAATTTTCTTAACCTCAGTCTAACAGTGCAACTATTTTTCCTCCTATTATTTAGCTTTTGGTCAAATCAATATTTAAATCAGAACCTTAAAGTTTTCTGTAACACTTAGGGGTTTTATATTTTTCTTAAGTAGCTTACATTATTTAAGATCTGGCAAAATTGGTTTGATTTAATTTGGGTGAACAAAACAGAAGATATGAATTATTCAAGTTCTGTTTGAATTTAAATTAGATTAAATAAAAGGTTTCCTGGAAAAACCACTTTGCACCGAAGACCTCGGGTTCTTTCCAAACTAATCCTCTCATTTATACCCCTGCGCTACTATTCCCCTGAGTCACTGACAATGCACAAAACCCCCTACCCTTTTCTTCCTCTCCCCCACGGTCCCTCCCCAGGTTTAAACAGTACCCGCGGAAAAGAAAAGGGCGGCGCGGCTTATCGGCGGCGAGAGAGGTCCGGCGAGGGGCGGGGTCAGCTCCGGGAGGTCCTGGCGGTCACAACGGTGTGCGGCTCGACGGCGGAGGTGGCCGGAATCGTCCGGTTCACGTGCGCAGGCGGGTGATCTCGTCGGCGGTGAGAGCTCCGGCCTAACCACGGCGATCTAGTTCGATTAGGCGGCACGGTGAGCTCCACGGGGTGACGTAGAGGCTATCTGTGCATTGAATCGGAAAATGGCGCAGATACTTACCCGGTCCACGTGCGCCGGCGGGGTTCTGAACTCCGGCGAGCACGATTGCGCTTTTCCGGTGGCGGGGGTCCTCGGTTTAAGCCTTGGCAAGCTTTACGACCTCCCAGGGAAGCTACCTAGGGGCTTGGATCGAGCGGAGGAGGACAGGGAATGGTTCGGCCATGGTGGTTGTCCTCGGGCGGCTCTGGCGGGTCGCGGAGAGGTTGCCGGAGCTATGGGCGAGCTCCGGGGAGTTTGGCGCGGGGCAAGGGATGCAACGGGGAAGACAGCCGGGCTCTAGGACGGGCTTTATAGCCATGGCGCGGGCGTGGTCACAAGCGGCCGCGGGCGCGCGGGGGTTCGCGCATGGGCGTGCTCTGAGCGCGCCCCCGAGTGTCAGCCCGCGTCGAACACGTGGGAGCTTGCTTCTGCCATTGTTCAACGGCGGATTTGAGCACCATAGCGTGCGTATCTTGGCAAAACCATGTGTACGGTCTCTTGCCTGCTCCATATCCTACCTTTTTGATGTGAGTTCCAAGCTAAGATACGGTCGGGGTAGGGAGATAGAGGGGTGAGAAGTTGCCTATGTCATAGCTGTCCAAACCGGGACAAAAGCTATGCCAAGTTGTGTCAAACGACTTAGGGTAGGGGTCAACTTTCTCCAGGGTATTTTAGAGGTAATTTGGCGCCACTTTGTCAATTGGGTCAAATTGTTTTGAAGTTTGGATGAGGGTGAACATGTGTGATCT
Source organism: Zea mays (assembly GCF_902167145.1). Taxonomy (NCBI): domain Eukaryota; kingdom Viridiplantae; phylum Streptophyta; class Magnoliopsida; order Poales; family Poaceae; genus Zea; species Zea mays. Next base: position 42,295,889 of record NC_050103.1, read on the forward strand.
TTGGCCAAGGGTTGGTTTTGGACTTAGAAAAATCCTGATTTTTCTTTTGTGCTCAACCCTTTGGTGAACCTTTTGGGGCTTTTCTGAATTCTTTTTGGGGTCACTTTCTTACTATTATTTGTAGGGTATTAAGGGTACTACAACTTTTATAAATGGCCCAAGTCATGATCATGGGGTTTTTATAACCTTTTGGTCACACTCACTTATAGTGCTTCACTTGTCCAAAGGGGTTTGAATTAGGGTTTGGGCAAATCTCCCCATTAGATGTGCATGATAAGTTAGGGTATGATATCTAAGATGGGGTGCACTTGCTTAGGACCTTGAGTTCCAAGTTTGAGGTGCTTTGCTCCATTTCAACCACATGTGATGATGGGCTTGGCTTGTGTAGTCTTAAGTGAAAACCCTAAGTAACACCTGAGGTGTTACAGCCCTCCCCCCTTAAAGGAATCTCGTCTCGAGATTTTAGGGAGAGCCCTTTGGAGGGGTGCCAAGAAGGTGTGCTGGGGTGTTGCTCCTTTCTTTGCTCAAGTCTCTCTAGTTAACTGCTCTTCGAATGTCACTCTTTTTGCGACTTCAGAAGGAAGTCCTTTTTAAGTCAAAACCACAACTTATACTACCCTTATCATCTAAGTTTTTCTTATATTTGTATTCAAAGGGCAGGTGGGGGTGGGGTTTTGGGTCACGTAACGACTCTTTGGGGCAGAAAGTCGGGGAAGCGAGAGCGTAGAAAATCCTTAGTCTCCCACGTAGCTTCTTCTATTGAATGGTGACTCCACTGAATCTTATACATTCTGATCGACCTTGCCCGCGTTGACCTCTCTTTCTGATCCAATACCTTGACGGGGTACTCTTGATAGGACAAGTCTGGTTCTATCTCAATGTCTGGCTCAGGTAGCACTTCAGTGGGTAGGCGGACACATTTCCGCAGCTGAGATACATGAAACACATTGTGAACTGCTAACATGTGGGGTGGCAATTCCAATTGATAGGCTACGGGTCCACAATTTGCTTTGATCTCATAGGGCCCAATATAGCGAGGAGCTAACTTGCCCTTGATTCCAAATCTCTGGACACCCTTGGTGGGTGATACCTTAAGATAAACATGACCTCCCACTTCAAACTGTAGAGGCTTCCTTCTCTTGTCATGATAGCTCCTTTGTCTGGCCTGAGCATCTTCTAAGTTCTTCGTAATAACTCTAACCTTTTCCTCTGCTTCAAGTACCAAGTCTGGTCCAAATATTTCCCTCTCTCCTGCTTGAGACCAATTTAGCGGGGTTCTACATCTTCTCCCATATAAGGCTTCAAAAGGTGCCATCTTCAAACTGGACTGATAGCTGTTATTATAGGAGAATTCCGCCAAAGAAAGACACTTGTCCCAATTTTTACCATAGTGTAGCACACATGCCCTCAACATGTCTTCGAGGATTTGATTTACTCTTTCTGTCTAGCCATCTGTTTGAGGATGGTATGCTGAGCTTCGTATTACATGGGTCCCAAGTGATTCTTGTAGCTGCTCCCAAAAGCGTGCCACAAACAGTGCTCCTCTATCAGATACAATGGTCTTTGGAATACCATGCAAACGCACGATTTGATCAACATAGATTTGTGCATATTTTTCTGTCTTATGGGTGGTATGCACTGGTAAGAAATGAGCAGTCTTGGTCAATCTGTCCACAATGACCCAAATGGAATCATGGTGTCGAGAGGTATTGGGCAATCCCATGATAAAGTCCATGCAAATGTCCTCCCATTTCCAAGATGGTATGGGAAGGGGTTGCAAAGGGCCCGCTGTCTTCAAATGACTGGCTTTGATTCTCTGGCAAGTGTCACACTCGGATATGTACTTGGCAATTTCCCTCTTCATTCTGGTCCACCAGTATAATGATCTGAGATCGTGATACATCTTGTTGCTGCCGGGGTGCATGGAGAATTTTGAAAGGTGAGCTTCATCCAATATCTTCTTTCTGAGCTCAGGGTCCTTGGGAACAACCAATCGATCTCCAAACCATAGAATTCCTTTGCTGTCCTGTCGGAAGCATTTGTATTTTTCTGCTTTCTGCTTGATCATTTCCTTGATGACCTGAACACCCTTGTCTTCAATCTGTGCCCTGACTATTTGCTCTTGTAAGGTGGGCTCCACCGAGATATAATTTAAGGTACCTAAAGAAACAACTTCTAGGTTCAACTTGCACAACTCATCACGCAGGGTGGTGACTTTTGCATCCATGCTCATACAATTGCACTGGGCCTTTCTGCTCAAGGCATCTGCCACAACATTGGCTTTGCCCGGATGGTAATGCACCTCCAAATCATAGTCCTTGATTAGCTCTAACCATCTCCTCTGCCTCATGTTAAGATCTGCCTGAGTGAAAATGTATTTGAGACTCTTATGATCAGTGTAAATGTTACAGTGAGCTCCCATCAAGTAATGTCTCCATATTTTGAGAGCATGAACCACAGCTGCTAACTCCAGATCATGTGTAGGGTAGTTCTGCTCATGGGGTCTGAGTGCTCGGGAGGCATAAGCAATTACTCCGTTATCTTGCATTAAGACACATCCCAATCCCGTACCAGAAGCATCGCAATAAACTTCAAAGGGCTTGGTGTTATCAGGTTGAGCCAGCACTGGGGCTGTTGTCAAATGCTGCCTTAGTGTATGAAAGGCTTCTTCACACTTCTGGTTCCAATTATACTTGACTCCTTTCTTCAACAGTTCAGTCATTGGCTTGGAAATTCTGGAGAAATTCGGAATAAATCGTCGATAATACCCTGCCAATCCAAGAAAACTCCGAATCTGCCGCACTGTGGTAGGAGGGTTCCAATTCATTACTTCTTGTACCTTCTCAGGATCAACATATATCCCATCCTAAGAAATTGTGTGACCCAAGAATTTAATTTCCTTCAGCCAGAATTCACATTTAGACAATTTGGCATACAACTGATGGTCACGCAGTCTCTGAAGTACAGTATGCAAATGTTTAGTGTGCTCGGCTTCATTCTTGGAATAAACCAGAATATCATCAATGAAAATGACCATGAATTTGTCCAGCTCTGGCATGAATACTGAGTTCATCAGGTACATAAAATAAGCCAGGGCATTGGTCAGCCCAAAAGACATCACTAAAAACTCATAAAGCCCATATCTGGTAGAGAAGGCCGTCTTGGGAATATCACTGGCACGGATCTTGATCTGATGGTAGCCCAAGCGAAGGTCTATCTTGGAGAACACTTTGGCTCCCACCAACTGATCAAACAAAACATCAATGCGGGGCGTGGGTATTTGTTCTTGACGGTCACCGCATTGAGAGGGCGGTAATCGATACACATTCTCAAACTCTCATCCTTTTTCTTTACAAATAAGGCCGGACATCCCCACGGTGAAGTACTTGGGCGAATGAACCCCTTGTCCAACAACTCTTGCAGTTGCTTTTTCAGTTCTGCCAATTCCATGGGAGGCATCCTATAGGGTCTCTTGGATATAGGAGCAGTTCTGGATTGTAATTCAATTGCGAACTCAATGTCTCTATCAGGTGGCATCCCTGGCAATTCATCCGGAAAAACATCTGTGTAGTCACAGACCACTGGGATTCTTTCCACTGGGGATTCTATCATAACGAAAGCACAAGAACGGGTAAAACCCTGGTCGGGCAAATATAATGTGGTTTCACCACAGGTCGGTGAGTGCACTTCAATGGCCCTAGCTGCAATATCAATCACTGCCTGATGTTTGGTCAACCAGTCAGTTCCCAATATGATATCCACACTATTCAAACCCAAAATGAGGAGGTTGGTTTTGATTATCAGACTACCAAACTTTATAGGCACATTCTTGTTGATTTGGTAGGTGGCAACCCTGCCTCCTGGTGTTGAAATTGTAATACCCCCATTGGTGTGGTGAAAAGGTAACTGACACTTGGCACTAAATTTGGCACTGATAAAACTATGCGATGCACCAGAATCAAAAAGAATAATAGCAGGATAATTCAAAACTGTAAAGATACCAGTCATGACGGGTGCTCCCTCTGGAATATCAGCCATGGTGGTGAAGTTCAGCCCGCCTTGCCTCACTTGCACCTTCTGTCTCTTGCCTTGATTCTGATTAACATTCTGCCCCTGCCTCTGCTGGTTTCTGGGGCAATTCTTGGCATAATGTCCGGTGTTGCCACATGTGAAACACCTGTTGTCATTTGCCTGGCGATATTGCTGCTGTTGTTGATTGTTCCTCTGAGCTAGAAACTGGGTGCGGCTGGGTGCCTGCTGTTGCTGCTGTGGTCGGATCACCCAACGTCCTTCCTGCTGCTGCGGTCCCTTGTTCTGAGTGTCAGACACAATCCTGAATCGTTGTGGCTGAGCAGAAGGTCCTGCCATAGGGGTCTTCCTCTTCTTCTCTGCCTGACAAGCCGTGATACAGTCCTCCTGAGAAATGGCCATGTTGACCAACTCATTATAACTGTTGGCCCTGACGGTGTTGAGGCGGTCACGGAGCTTAGTGCTGAGCCCCCTCCTGAACCTGTCCCTCTTCTTCTCGTCCGTGTCTGCATGATACCCGACATACTGGCACAAGTCATTAAAGGCCTGAGCATACTTTAGCACTGTTCGGTTCCCTTGAGTGAGTGCCAGAAACTCGTTGAGCTTTCGGTCCATAATACCCGCTGGTATATGGTGCCCCCTGAAAGCTGCCTTGAACTCTCTCCATTCCACCTCTCGGTCCTCTAGCTGCATAGCAAGAAAATGGTCCCACCATGTCCTTGCGGGTCCGCGAAGCTGCTGGGTGGCGAACCTGACCTTAGTGACCTCTGAGCAAACTCCATGGAGTAGCGGGAACTTGGATTCCACTACTCTCAACCATACATCCGCATCAAGTGGGTCCTCTGCCCTGGTGAACAATGGTGGCTGGGTACTGAGGAACTCCTGGTAGGTGGCTGCCGCGGGGTGACGCTGATGATCACCACCACCATAGTGCTGAGGTGGCGGCTGACGCTGGGCTAGCTGTCTCAAGATCTCATTTTGCTGAGCCATCAACTCCTGCAGAGTAGGAGGCGGTGGCGGGGGTGGAGGAATGCGCTCATTTTGACCACGACGCGCTCTCCCGGCCATCTGAAAAATCACATATATTTTCAATAACACAACTTTGAGGTTCAAGGTTCAATTGCGGTGAAAGAGTCAAAAGGTGAAACCGATAGATTCTTACATAATCATAAAAGATTTGACATGGCATAAACTTTTCTTCTTAAATTAAGACTGACATCATTCATCAACCATGCTTCCAAAAGAGTTCATCGCGATTACATCAATAGCCCAAAAGACTCAACTCTATCTAGCCTAGTACCCCAAGGGTGCAAAAGCTAATCTAGTTTCGAGGAGTTCTACCATCACCGACTTCTAACTCTATCCCTGCGACCTAGCGAGCAAACGAGGCAACACTCGACTCGGGGGAAGGCGGTCTCCCTGAGCCCGCAGTGTCCAAGCTGGAGGCAGGCTCCTCTCCTCCCTCGATGTCGACATCCTCATTGGCCTCCATGTCCTGGATCTCCTGGTGATGCATATCCAGGTGCTTGTTAGCCTCGGCAAGCTGCTGTTGGGTGTTAATTAACTGATCCTCGAGAACCTCGATGGTGTTCTCCCTTGTTCCCACCAGTTCCTCAAGCTCTTGGATCTCATTTGACAGCTGCTCCACCTGTAAGTCTTTTTCCACCATCTCAGTGGACAAGTCAACCACAAGCTCTTCTCTGTTATCCAAGGTGATCTTAGTTGCCTCCAACAATGCCATCAGATGGGACATTGCCTCACCATGCATCACTTGCAGACGGTACATGGCATTCATGCACCGCACTGTCAAGTGAGCAGTCTGACCTGGGTAGATAGCCCATATGTCCTTGGCATGCTCCACTCGGTCCTTCCACATTGGGTCGTCCTCCTTCTCAGCGGGGAACAAGCTAATGGGGTGAGTGGACAGTTCCAAGGGGTGGAATCCGCAGAAAGTGGTCAATCCGTGAAGAGCAATCGCCTCGATCGTATCCTCAGCCCGGTATCCAAAGGACTCAGAGTTCAGCGAACGCCATCCTGGCTGTAGGGGATGAGGCTCCAGGGTCATCCTCACCCTACAGCGGGGCACTCGATGCTTCTCGAACTGCTGCACCGCGTACTGAGGAGGCGTCGTGTAACTGGCCCCCTGAAGTACCTCCCACAAAATACGGGGAAAGCCCTCTCGTGCAAGCCCGTCAGTGTGGGACAGTGCATTCCCTTCGTCCGAGGATCCGTGGGAAGTCATCTGTGTACGGTTAAGCGTAAGTAAAAGAAAAAGAATTATAAAAAGAAAAAGGAATCACAACTCAGCCTCTCTCTAACTACAACAATGGTACTGGGGTACTTAGTTGGTCATCATTTTGTATTAAAGTCCTTACCCAATTATCCATTAGTTTAATTAAGAATGCATGCATGCTCGTCCTGAACGACCTCACATCAACATAAAGGGAATAGGGAAGAACTCCCATCCCTTATAGTAGCCTGTAGGGCTTAATCACTTAGCCACCTAACTACCCTTCTATCATCCTAAGGCTTCCGTCCTAGGTCTATCCTGATCGTCATACGATCTATCCAACATTTGTTTCTATCAAGTTTTACTTTGGAAAAGGATGATATTTATAGTTTATTGATTCCTCTGTGGTGGTACAAGCTCCGATACCAGTTGTGGCGGAACTGCCCGAATTATTCCATCTTAAGTGCCTAAGTCCCGCCTCAAAGGCTAGACCACACTTAAATGGGAATAACCCGTCAATCCCTCAGATCTAGTCCGACGAGGCCACTGACAGGATCAAGTACCACAATCTCACTCGATGGTGAGTCACATAGCAAATACAATAAAGCATAAAACCATACATTAAGGAGTATTAACTTATTACATCATCATTCGGAGTTTTTGCAAAAGTAGTCATCATTGTTCGAAGTGCAGCGGAATAAAACTAACGATAATTAAACAGAGAGATGGGGAAGCCTGTCCCATCACTCCTCATGCTCCTCCTCAGCCGAGGCAGGATCCCACTCGACTGTCCAACCCGGTGGCAAGATGGATGACCAAGTCACTCCAGCAATCATGTCCTCTAGGGAACCTGTAAAAATTATGCCACAAGCAAGGCTGAGTATACTAATACTCAGCTAGACTTACCCGGTGTGAGGAGTCTACTCCTCTACCTCTAGACATGCAGCTGTTTGGCTGTGGGGTTTGGTTGCCAAAAGCACTAGCTGAGTTTATAAATAAAGTTTTAGCTTTGTCAAGTTTAAGTGTGACTCTCTTAAGGCTAAATGTGTACTATCTACTCATACATGGTATCAAACATTTTTAGCAATCAACATCTTGTGTCAACTCATCACATTTCCACTTGTTACTAAATGCAGTACAATGGATCAAGCAGTCTCATTAGCTGCGAGAAGCAGACGATTCGAATCGAGTTTTTATCCTTGCAAGGTAAACCTAAACACACGACATGTAGGGGCACTCTGTCCCCACACATATCAACCGTCCCCATCGATTCCCTGGCAACAGATCAGGGCTCGCCGCCTTGGCGTACAATGCCTCACTGACCCCGACTGCCATCGTGCAGTGACCGCACTTGTACCCACCATAACCGGAATGGGAGACCACGTCTCAGGTTGCGTGAGGGGATATGTCTGCGAGCAGGTTCACTCAGGTACTAGGCTTACCGATTTACCATATTTCTCGGTATGTGTTTAGTACGTTCAAACGCTTGACACAGGTATCCGCACGTTAATCCTTATTCCAATTTTTCCCATCTCGTAGACAACCAATCCCCATGGATTGTTGTCCACAGACCAGCATCATTATGATATTAAAGTGGGTACATCCAATTCCTGACCTCGCGCGAGTGCTAGAAAAATCACTCGACTTCTACCAAGATCCTAATTAATAAAGCAGCTACTCGACCTAGCATACTAGTATTCATCTTAATAGGATTCCTGAGATCATGCAACTAGGGTTTCAAACAACTCCTACACTTAAGTGCACATTCAATCCTACAATCATTAAGTGTAGTAACATAGTATAAATAACAGGTTATGCATAAACCGGGGCTTGCCTTCCAAAGCTGTGGCAGGCAGATCCTCTGGTGCAGGCTCTGGTGCTGGATCCGGGGCTACCTTCTGAGCAGCTCCTTGTTCCGGCACGAGGACGTACTCTCCGTCAGCAAGGTTGCAATCTATCGAATGCAATGAATAAGAATATGCATGCCATGATTATGCAGGATGTGGTAAACATTATGCTAAGTAAAAGAAAACTAAGTTAGTTTAGTAACTTAGGGTTTCTTGGTCTTACTTGGCTCTTGGTGGTGTATGCTTATCAACTTAGGTTTGGAGTTTTGTTAGGGACAAGCATAGTGGATTTGTATTTTCCTTACATATTTCAATGGGCAATTTAAAAAGGGTTTTGCTGGTTGGGCTAGGGTGACACAAGTTTCCACTATCAATTTCCCCTTTTTCATTTTCTAATTATGAATTCTAGTGTGGGTTTGAACTACAACAGTGGTTTAACTTTTTCCAAAAATTCTGTAAAAATTACAGTAGGTTGCCATTGGTCACTATAGTCTGTTCTAGGAATTTGAGGTCCAGAATAAAAAGAGTATGCCTTGGAGAAAAATAATAAAAGTTGGGCAAAGGGGTTTACTTTGCACTACAACTCTTAACTAGGAGTGGGTTCTGTCCTAAGGGTCATTTTTGTAGGTATCTAACAGTAATAACATGCTTCTGTGCCAAAAATCACAGAAAGTTAATTGGTGGTTATTTAGTTGTGATTTTCTAAAGTTTAATGTCAAAAAGGCACTTTCTACTACCTTGTTATTTAAAAAATGTCAAACAGCAGATTTCATATTTTTCCTATGTTTTTAATAACAAAACAATAATCATCCCAAGGTTTGGGGTGTTTTCACCTTTGGGTTATTTTTCTAGGGTTTTTCTAAGTTTTCCTTGTTTTCTTAAAAGAAAAGGTATCCCAATTATTTTACACTAAACCAGAGTATAATAAATTTTTCTAGTGAACCATACTGAATAAGTAGAGTAACAAAAATATGGGGGCTCACTAGTTCTTTATTTAACCCTCCATTAATATTTTCTTCTAACTTTAGGCTAAAAAGGATTTAAATGGTGAACTCTACCTTAACTGGGTGTACAGAGGGGTTTATTATTTTTAAACAGGTTAGGAAGTGATTAGGTACTTCTCCAAATTTTCTTAGCCTCAGTCTAACCGTGCAACTATTTTTCCTCCTATTATTTAGCTTTTGGCCAAATCAATATTTAAATCAGAACCTTAAAGTTTTCTATAAACTTAGGGGTTTTATATTTTTCTTAAGTAGTTTACATTATTTAAGATCTGGCAAAATTGGTTTGATTTGATTTGGGTGAACAAAATAGAAGATATGAATTATTCAAGTTCTGTTTGAATTTAAATTAGATTAAATAAAAGGTTTCCTGGAAAAACCACTTTGCACCGAAGACCTCGAGTTCTTTCCAAACTAATCCTCTCAGTTATACCCCTGCGCTACTATTCCCCGGAGTCACTGACAATGCACAAAACCCCCTACCCTTTTCTTCCTCTCCCCCGCGGCCCTCCCCAGGTTTAAACAGTACCCGCGGAATAGAAAAGGGTGGCGCGGCTTACCGGCGGCGAGAGAGGTCCAGCGAGGGGCGAGGTCGGCTCCGGGAGGTCCTGGCGGTCACAACGGTGTACGGCTCGACGGCGGAGGTGGCCGGAATCGTCCGGTCCACGTGCGCAAGCGGGTGATCTCGTCGGCGGTGAGAGCTCCGGCCTAACCACGGCGATCTAGTTCGATTAGGCGGCACGGTGAGCTCCATGGGGTGACGTAGAGGCTATCTGTGCATTGAATCGGAAAATGGCGCAGAGACTTACCCGGTCCACGTGCGTCGACGGGGTTCTGAACTCCGGCGAGCACGATTGCGCTTTTCCGGTGGCGGGGGTCCTCGATTTAAGCCTTGGCAAGCTTTACGGCCTCCCAGGGAAGCTACCTAGGGGCTTGGATCGAGCGGAGGAGGACAGGGAATGGTTCGGCCATGGTGGTTGTCCTCGGGCGGCTCTGGCGGGTCGCGGAGAGGTCGCCGGAGCTATGGGCGAGCTCCGGGGAGTTTGGCACGGGGCAAAGGATGCAACGGGGAAGACAGCCGGGCTCTGGGACGGGCTTTATAGCCGTGGCGCGGGCGTGGTCACGAGCGGCCGCGGGCGCGCGGGGGTTCGCGCACGGGCGTGCTCTGAGCGCGCCCCCGAGTGTCAGCCCGCGTCGAACACGTGGGAGCTTGCTTCTGCCATGGTTCAACGGCGGATTTGAGCACCATAGCGTGCGTATCTTCGCAAAACCACTGTGTACGGTCTCTTCCCTGCTCCATATCCTACCTTTTTTATGTGAGTTCCAAGCCAAGATACGGTCGGGGTAGGGAGATAGAGGGGTGAGAAGTTGCCTATGTCATAGCTGTCCAAACCGGGACAAAAGCTATGCCAAGTCGTGTCAAACGACTTAGGGTAGGGGTCAACTTTCTCCAGGGTATTTTAGAGGTAATTTGGCGCCACTTTGTCAATTGGGTCGAATTGTTTTGAAGTTTGGATGAGGGTGAACATGTGTGATCTTTGGCCAAGGGTTGGTTTTGGACTTAGAAAAATCCCGATTTTTCTTTTGTGCTCAACCCTTTGGTGAACCTTTTGGGGCTTTTCTGAATTCTTTTTGGGGTCACTTTCTTACTATTATTTGTAGGGTATTAAGGGTACTACAACTTTTATAAATGGCCCAAGTCATGATCATGGGGTTTTTATAACCTTTTGGTCACACTCACTTATAGTGCTTCACTTGTCCAAAGGGGTTTGAATTAGGGTTTGGGCAAATCTCCCCATTAGATGTGCATGATAAGTTAGGGTATGATATCTAAGATGGAGTGCACTTGCTTAGGACCTTGAGTTCCAAGTTTGAGGTGCTTTGCTCTATTTCAACCACATGTGATGATGGGCTTGGCCTGTGTAGTCTTAAGTGAAAACCCTAAGTAACACCTGAGGTGTTACAAACGGGGCCCGTCGTATGGCCCGGCTGAAGGCTTGCGGACCAGGTGGTTCGGGCGAGGGGCTCCGATCCTCCTCGCTGTCGTAGCGTCCCCCACGCCTGGGGTGGTAGCCTCGGCGCACCTTCTCGTCGAGGTGGGCTCGACGGTCGCGGCGGTGGTGCTCGTTGCCGAGGCGACCCTGGGCCGCAGGCGTCGCGTCCCGCGTGCGCCCGGTGTGGACCGAGGCCTCCCGCATGAGTCGGGAAGTTGCTGCGCGATGCTCTGGGGGTACTCTTGCCTTCGGGAGGCAGAGCTCTCGACCTATCGGACCGCAGCATCCTCCAGGAGATTCTTGAGTTCTCCCTGGATACGCCGCCCCTCGATGGTGGATGGCTCCGGCATCGCTCGAAGCAGCATTGCCGCTGCAGCCAGATTCTAGCCGACCCCGCTGGAGGCTGGGGGCAGTCTTGCCCTGGCATTGTCAACGATACAGCGCTGGACATCCCGGGCCTGATGATGCGCTTCTCCGGCCAGTGCTCGACCTGCCCACTCCTGCTCGATGTTTTGCCGGAGATGCACAAGTTGTCCTGCTTCCTCGTCGAGCTTGGCCTGCATCTCACGGATTTGCTCGAGCTATGTGTCCTGACCCCCCGCAGGGACTGGGACCACAGCTAGCTCCCGCAGGATGTCAACGCGAGGCGCAGGCCCAGGGGGGTCGTCATCCTTCGGCATACCAAGGTGGTTGCCTTCGTTGTGACCCCCTAGATCAACGTGGAAACATTCGCGACTTGGGCCACAACCCTCATCGTCAAGGCCGTGGCCATCATCGGAGCAATCGGAGAGGCAGCAGTCACATGCGGTCATAAAGTCTCGCATGGCGCTAGGATTACTGAGCCCGGAGAAATCCCAACCAGAGTCGGGCTCGTCTTCTTCCTTGGAACCCGGGGGCCCGTAGGTCGAGACGGCCGTCAGTCGATCCCAGGTTGACCACATATGATACCCCGGAAGGTTAGGATATGCCTTTATGAAAGCGCTCGCCGAAGCGGGGTCGCTTGGTGGATCGAAGCTGAATCTAAAAGGCACAGGGTGGAAAACGGACGGTACCTCTCGATCGATGGACGGTGGTGAAGTCGCAACGGGGACGGACTGTACCGTTATCTCAGGTACGAGGCTAACGCCCAGCAAGTCCTCCGCGAGAGCGCTGGCGTCATCTGTCCGCTTGGGGCTGGCATGTTGCGGGGAAACGACACTCGCCGTCGTCTCAGGCACGAGGTCAACGCCCGACATGTCCCCCGCTGGGGTGCCGGCGTCATCGACTCGCTCGACAGCCGACGAGATGCCGCCTCCTGCCTGGCCATGGTTGTCCCGTCTCCTCCTCCTGCGGCAAGGAAGGCGGCGAGACAAACCCGGATGCTGCTCTTCCGCCACGGGGGGAAGACGTCGTCGAGTCCGCCGTCGCTGGGCGGGCTGATGGCCGTCGTTGTCGCTGCCGCGCTGCGGGGGAAGGAGTACCATGTCGTAGCTGCCGTCGAGGGACACAAACTCGAGGCTCCCGAAGTGGAGCAGTGTCCCGGGCTGAAGAGGTTGCTGGAGACTACCCATCTAGAACTCAACGGGAAGTTGTTCGTCAACACGCAGCAGGCCCCTACCTGGCGCGCCAACTGTCGGTGTTTCGACCCCAGGGGGTCCCTGGACCGACGAGTAAAATTGTCGTTGCGTGTCCCAGCCCAGATGGGTTGGCACGAGATGGAACACAAGGGGGAAAACGTGGCTCGTGTTATCCTGCGCCAGGGGATGCGCTTGCAGTAGGGGTTACAAGCGTTCGCGAGAGAGAGAGGGCGAGCCTGTTCGTCGGCCCATTCTCCCGCGCGACCCCCCCGCATGAGGGCCCTGGACCTTCCTTTTATAGATGCAAGGAGAGTGTCCAGGTGTACAATGGGGGTGTAGCTATGCGCTAACGTGTCCGACAGAGAGGTGCCTGAGCCCTATGTACATGCCAACGTGGTTGTCGGAGAGGCGCTAGAGCCCTGTGTACGCGGTATCGTGGCTGTCGGAGGAGCGCTTGAGCCCTATAGAAGCACAGCTATCGGGGCTGCTAGGACCTTGCTGACGTCTCCTTGCTTCCGTAGGGAGCTGAGAACCACCGTCGTCATGGACGCACGCGGGGAGCCATCATTACTTGTTACCGGGGCGAGCCTGGATGGGACGCCGGTCTTGTTCCCTCGTAGCCTGAGCTAGCTAGGGTAGGGTAATGATGTATCCCCCGCGGCGTGGTCGGTCCGAGCCCAAGGTCGGGTGAGGCGGAGACTCCTCCTGAGGCCGAGGCCGGGGTCGGGCGAGGACGCGATTCCTCCCGAGGTCGAGGTTGAGGTCGAGCCCTGGGGTCAAGCGAGGAGGAGACCACCTTCCGAGGCCGAGGGTGAGGCCAAGCCCTGGGGTCGGGCGAGGCGGAGACCTCCTCCTGAGGCCGAGGCCCAAGGTCGGGCGAGGCAGAGCTTCCTGTTGCTCCTGAGGCTGGACTTAGCTGTTGTCAGCCTCACCCTGGCGGGTGGCACAGCAGTCGGAGAGGGGCGAGCGGCGCTGTTTTCCTGTCAGGTTGGTCAGTGGAAGGGCGAAGTGACTGCGGTCACTTCGACCTTGCTGACTGAGGCACGTGTGTCAGGATAAGGCGTCAGGTGATCCTCGCATTGAATGCGCCTGCGATATGGTCGGTTGGTGAGGCGATTTGGCCAAGGTTGCTTCACAACGAAGCCTGCCCGAGCTGGGCTTCGGGTGAGTCGAGGGTGCGCCCGTTGCTTGAGGAGGCCCTCGGGCGAGGCGTGAATTCGCCTGGGACTACTGTTCCTGCCCAAGGCTAGGCTCGGGCGAGGCGAGATCGTGTCCCTTGAGCAGACGAAGCCTTGACCTGAATCGTGTCCATCAGTCTCTGCAGCTTGTGCTGATGGTGGTTACCAGCCGTGTTTAGTAGTGTTGGGGGTACCCCTAATTACGGTACCCGACACTCTTGGTTTACTATAATACATGAGGAATGAAAATGTGATATAGATACAATTGATGTAGTAGTTGTCACACCCGGTTTTAAGGAGCAAAGCCGGGTGCATCTCATACATGCGCCAAAGAAGACAATATATATAATCACAGCGTGTATAGAGATAAATGTCACAATAATCAGAGTATTTATTACATAGCGGAAGTCTTACAAAATAAAAGATAAATAAAGCAGGAACTAAAATCTATCCTTGGCGCCAGAAAGATGACTGGGAGACGCCACCTAGATCGAATCGAATGCCTCAGAGTTAGGCGGCTCCACTTGAACCACCTGTTCTTCTCGTGTGAGGGGTGTGAGATAGCAAGAGTGATCTCACATACGATCATAGCTCAACAAGTCGTGGGGAATAATGTGCATGAACTCACCAAAGATGGGAGTTCATGTGAAGTGTAAGGCTGATCAACAAAATAGGGGCTGAGGCTGAGCATTGCTTTTATAAGTTTGTCAAAATTTTATTAGCAATTACTAAGTGTAAGTAAATACCAAACCTTAGTAATAAATAAAAGTAATAAAATAATCCCCAAATGCGATGCAAATGTCAAATTGAGTTTTAATTCCATAGATTAATCATGTGAGGGTCCGAGCTGCTCATGACCGTGAGCACGGCTAGTATACCAGTTTTACACTCTGCAGAGGTTGCGCATCTTTACCCACAAGTCATGTTACCCATCTACCAAGAGATGGCCAATCCCATACACCTCTACCGAGGAGGCGAGGCAGGGTAACACTACGAGGCCTTTACAAAGTTCCACTAGCTTCAAAAATCCCGCTACAGTTTATAGGAAGCTCCAGTGCAGGAATCCCTCGCCTGACCGCCATCGCAGCAAAATCAACCCAAGGACCTCCCTACACTGACCACTCCCCTACTGCCCTTGCCCCTTTCGGGTAAGAAAGTCATCCACTAGCTTTCCTAGTTAATCGGCCAAGGGCGTCCCATTATACCCTTGTGGTAGCACTGTTTTCCCGGGTGGTCGCTCCATGTTCCCATTAACATAATGATCTTAACATGAACATTAATAATAAAAAGATAATAAAAGTGTAATTATGAATAATATATCTCCATACCCAAATCCATATAAAGCAATAGCAGGTACTACCCAAAAAAAATTTCAGTGGTAAACAAGGTATAAAGATATCAAAACTTGGGTAACCTATTGGGTCCCATCAAAATTAACCTATGTAGATCATTATAATTAATAAGAACATGGCTGGGAAAAAGTAAGTGATCAAGGGCACAACTTGCCTTCAATGAGCTCCTGCTCAGCTACTTTCACTTGCTGAACCTCAGAATCCACAGTAGCTTGCTCGTCTACTCGCATCAACACAATACATACATAGTATAGCATAAATTAACATCACATCAAACAGATAAATAAAATATACAATAAAATCTACACATTAAAATGAGATCATAGGAGCTGGAATCATTAAATTTGGAGTTATGTATTTTAAGTTATGAATTTCCTAAGATTTAATGTGCTTGATTAAATGATAAATTAATTTTCTTACTGTTTTCATGTCAAAACAGAGACACTAAATGATAGACAATAATATTACAAAATTTTAGAAATTGGAATGGTTCAATTTGGAGCTAAAATGAATTTTCTATGCATTTTACAAGTTTCTAGATTTGTTTTTGTATTAAAAACGAATTTCTATAATTATTTCTCTATTTTTAATCCTTTCTGGACTGGGCCTCAATTTCTGGATAGGTCAGGGGGCCTGGCGCAAGATTCCACAGACACAGAGGGCTGCAGCATTGGACGGCGGGTTGATTCCTAGGTTTTCTAGGATCTCTTCTGCAAACTGGTAAAGTGAAGGGGTACGGGCGAAACTGAGCCGCCCGATCAGAAACTGAGGGCTCAGATTAGATCGATCATCCCCGAACCGGTATGCATTACTAGCCACTGGATCGGGATCCGATGGCCACTGTTTAATGAAACTAGAACTAATATGAACCGAGGGATCGTGGATCAACGGTATCTGCACAATCGTGCGAACGGATGGGAACTATCTAATCTCAGTCGTTGCGCAAGAGATCAACGATCCGATTTACTCAGCACTGCCCATCTAATCCAGACCGCCCAAGCAAAATCGGACGGAGGAACACACACCCACCCTACCCCGACTAACACACCGGCGGTGCGAAACCTAGCGCGGCGGCGCCATGGCCGAGATTCTCCCTCTAACCTACGGTGCACGATTTAGGTATTACAAATCCTACCCCCCTTAAAAAATAATCTCGTCCTCGAGATTTAGGACGATCTAGGGAAAAGGTGGGGAAAATCTATGCGAAGCTCTTCTTCTCTTTCCCATGTTGCTTCATCTTCGCCATGGTGACTCCATTGCACTTTGCACATCTTTATCACCTTATTCCTTGTAACTCGAGTCAGTGTATCAAGAATCTTGATGGGGTACTCAGCATAAGTCAGATCATCTTGAACACTAAGGTCCTTGATGAGGACATCACTATGAGTACGACTACACCAGCAGCACCTCCACATCAAGCGCCACTTCCTTCATTAGCTGGGCCAATCACTCGGGCCCGTGCCAGAGATCTTAACTTCGTCATGCTACTAAAGAATGAGGGCCCAGAAGAATAGACGACCAGCCCAACTGCGGCCCATAGTGGACGACCTAGGGTTGGCCGCCCTAGGGGCTGCGCCCCCTCTATTTATCCAGTAGCTGCGCCTCCTTTATTCTCGAGTTTTGTTTTACGTTAGCCTTAGCTACTCTCGAACACGCGCAAATCTGCGCTGTCTTCGTGTATTCAGAACTCCACCCTCGAGTAATAGATTAGATTGCTCGCATCTTGTTCTTGTTCGTTCTTCGATTGCGCAGAGGAAACGATCTTCGTGATCAGGCCGATCTCGCATCAGCAAGGTCGGTAACCACAGGGAGTTGGTTCAGCGATTGCATTGGCGCCTCGGGCTTGCTCGTCGTAGTCGGATCGCAAGGGTCATCTTCCGCCAAATCGGAATTATCTCTACTCGCCGAAAGATCGGGCACCTCAGCTACATCAATTGGTATCAGATTTCTAGGTTGATCGGTGAGTTTATCGAGCGTTTTTTTTCCTACAGTCCACAAAACCACATAAAAATTCAGGTTAGATCTTATCCCAGCACCCTTTTGAGCCTCGCACTTTCTTTCAATAATCTGCATTGTTGAATTTGTGTGCTTTCGCGTTTCCTTGTTGCTGGTTGCATTGTGTTCTTCCACCATTCAAATCCTAGTGCCGCCACCATCTCCCGTTTGATCACGCCACAAACCGAGTCAACATCGTCTCCTTGTTTTTCTCCTTCGGTTACGTCAAAAAGAAAACAGAAAAAACAAACCGAGTCAACGGTCGTTTCCTTGTTTTTCTCCTTCGGTTACGAAAACAAAAACAGAAAAAAAACAAACCGAGTCAACAACCGCTTCCTTGTTTTTCTCCTTCGGTTGCTCAAAAAAACAGAAACAAAAAAAGAAAACGAAGGAGAAAGGATACGGTTGTTTCATTCCGGTCGTTTTTAAAACATAACTTGAGGTACCTTCCGTAAAACGGGCATAACTTTTCGCTCGGGTGTCCAAAAAATCTGAAATTTTTACAGGAGCTTGTTGACACCATTCTGAGGTCGACCAAACTTACCTTCGGTCTGTTTGGCTTCGACAAAATTGTCAAAAAAATTCAGGAAAATAAAGAAAAAAATTCGTCAAAGTTCTCGCACGCTTTTCAGAGAACTTCCTGATTTTCTGTAGACCACATCTGATTTCTGCTTTAGGTGAAACTTCGTGTAGCTCCTATTTTGTTGCTTCTTGTGCTGAGAAAAATATCAAAAAAATCATACAAAAAAAAGAAAAACAAAATCACTTGTGATTCCTACTAGTGGCCTCGCTAGTACAATATTTACGGTACTGCCATTCTGCTAGTTCCATCCGTCCTTTGCACTTGTGGTCAGCAATATAGTTTCGTGTTTTGCACTATAATTCAACTTTGCATTATTGTTTGATCGTGCTAATCCTTGACTTGAGTGCAGCCTACCCAAAACTCCACATATTTCTACGACGAGAAGGTTTCTGTTTCTCCAGGCAATCGCTAATCCAATCTTTCACCGGTTCCACCTGTTGGTTGCAGTTCACCATTGTGGCTTGGTAAGAACGGATAAGAACTTGATAACAGCACTAGTGTGAGCGCCTTGTGAGCAGTACACCCCTGTTTTTGTCGTTGGTTTTTCTCCTTTTGGTGTTTTGGTGTTTGCGCTAACTATGGCAGGAGCACACGGCATGGTGGATGCCCAGTTGCAGGAAGTCAGGGGACAAGTTGCATATCTTTCCAGCATTGATCGAATCGACAAAACCCTCGGGCTGTTTCATATACACATCCTCATCTAGTTCCCATTAAGGAAAGTTGTTTTGACATCTATTTGCTAAATCTCATAATCGAAATATGCGGCAATAGCTAGAATGATCCAAATAGATTTAAGCATCGCTATTGGCGAGAATGTCTCATCATAGTCAATTCCTTGAACTTGTCGAAAACCCTTTGCAACAAGTCGAGCCTTATAGATGTGAACATTTCCATCTATCTTTCTTCTTCTTATGGATCCATTTGCACTCTATGGGTCTAACACCATCAGCCGGGTCAACCAAGCTCAAAACTTGATTTTCTCCCATGGAATCTATCTCGGATCTCATGGCGACTTGCCATTTTTCGGAATCTGGGTCCATCATCACTTCTGCATATGTTGCAGGTTTGTCATTGTCTAACAACAACATTTCCACATTGCCCAACAATAGCACTTCTCTTCGTGCCACATGAAACCTTGTTGACCTTCGTGGTTGTGGTGGTGATTCTCTTGCCATAGACGTTTCAACTTGTTCTGCTACATTAGCATGACTTGTTGAATCTTGTCCCACTAGCTCGTCCAGAACTTCTTCAAGATACACCTTTTGTTTACTTTTCTCTCTTTTGAGAAACACTTTCTCTAAGAAAACACCATTCCTGGTGACAAACACTTTTCCCTCTGACCGGTGGTAAAAGTAATATCCCAAATTTCTTTTGGATATCTCATGAACATGCACTTGTCCAATTTTGGAGTGAGTTTATCCGACTGCAGTTGCTTGATGTAAACCTCACAATCCCAAATCTTTAGAAAAGACAAACTGGGGGTTTTCCCTGTTCATATCTCATATGGTGTCTTAACTACGGACTTAGATGGTACTCAATTTAGTGTGAAAGATGTTGTTTCTAGAGCGTATCCCCAAAACAACAAAGGTAGGTCCGACTGGCTTATCGTTGATCGAACCATATCTAAAGTCCAATTACGTCGTTCAGACATGCCATTTCTCTGATGCGTTCCAGATAGTGTAATCTACGGAACAATTCACAACTCTTTAGATGATTGCTAAACTCATCACTCAAATATTCACCTCCACGATCAGATCGTAGTGCTTTAATTTTCTTGCCACGCTGATTTTCCACTTCATTCTAAAACTCTTTGAACTTTTCTAAAGATTCAGACTTATGTTTCATTAAGTAGACATATCCATATCTACAAAAATCATCAGTGAAGGTTATGAAGTATTGGAATTATCCTCTAGATGTCGTACTCATTGGTCCACACACATCAGTATGTATGAGTTCCAACAAATCTAATGCCCTCTCAGGTAAACCTGTGAAGGGTGCCTTGGTCATCTTGCCAAGTAAGCATGCTTCACATGTCTCGTATGATTCAAAAACAAATGAAGTTAAAAGTCCATCAGAATGAAGCTTCTTCATGTGATTCTCACTTATATGACCCAAACGACAGTGCCACATGTAGGTAGGACCGAAATCATTAGGTCGAGGCCTTTTAGCACTAATATTATAGATAGGTGCATCATCAAGATTTAAAATGAATAACCCATTCATAATGGATGCAAAGCCACAAACATGCATTCTTAGAGATCACACAACCATTGTTTTCACTCACAAATGAATAACCATCCTTCATCAAACATGAAGGATACATAATGTTTCGACTCATACTATGAACTAGATAACAATTATTTAACTCCAAAATAAATCCCGATGGAAGGTGGAGTTGCATCATCCCTACGGTCAACACAACAACTCTTGCAATATTGCCTACCCGGAAATCAACTTCTCTTTTCACGCTTCTACTTCTTATCATTCCCTGCATAAAATTGCAAATATGGGCAACCAATATGGTATCAAATACACAAGAATTTATATATGAATCAGCAAGAAAAATTTATGTAATGTGAATAGCAAGTGTACCTGCTGCGGTTGTACCCTTACCGTCACGATCCTTAATAGAGGTCATGTATTGTTTGCAATTCCTCTTCCAGTGACCAAGTTCTTTGCAGTAAAAGCACTCTGCATCTATAGCTGGTCCAGCCTTTGGCTTTTGGTTTGGCTTGGATAATGTATCCTTTGCCTTGCCCTTCTTCTTTTGAGATTTACCCTTCTTCTTAAAGTTGGATTTGTTTTGGACCGCCATCACATAGCCGCTGCTGCCAGCGCATTTCTTTATGTCACCCTCTGTTGTTTTCAGCATGCCACATAGTTCATTGAGGCCCTTCTCTTCCCATGCATATGGTCGTTCGTAATGAAGTTTCCATAGCTAGGCGGAAGAGATGCCAAAATGAAGTCAGTGGCCAACTCTTGGCTTACTGGGTAGCCTAGCTTCTCCAACCTCTGACTGTAACCAACCTTTTGATTACATGTGGCCCAACCGTTGTGCCTTATGCTAGCTTGCATTCCAGAAAGGCTTTGGACACATTGAACCTTTAAGTCCTAGCCTGAGTCTGGAACATATCCTTGAGCGCCGCGATCATATCATGCGCCTCATGGTTTGTCTCAAACTGTACCTACAGCTCAGGATCCATGCAAGCAAGCATCAGGCAACTCACTTCAAGATTAGCATCTGTTGCTTTCTTGTAAGCAATTTTAGCTGCAGCAGTTGCATCTACACCAGGATCCTCTGGCAGTGGGGTGTCTAGAACGTCTTCCTTTTTCAGCCCTAAGAACAATTCTTAGGTTACAGATCCAATCCATATAGTTTGTTCCATTTAACTTATCCTTTTCAAGAATTGAACGCAAAGTAAATGTTGGTGTGCTAGGTGCCATTTATCTACAACAAAATAATGCAAAATACTAAGACAAAAATATCCATGGCAGAACAAATCATATTAAACATTTAATAGAATCTACTCCCACTAAAAGGAATATCCCTCGATTGATACTTAGTGATTCAGAACCCACAATTAACAAGTCTACTAGTGAGATTTAGCATCACCGCTAGAAGACAAGGTAGATTGATAAGCAACTCTTTGCTAATCATATCATATATGACTTCTGTTGCTGGGTGACATCACTTTGTCTCGACTCCCAACCTTATGCCCCATAGTCCTTAACCGTTGATGTAACTTTGTTTAAGTTAACCAACCCTTTCTGCATTTCATATCCGATACAAACCTATCTAGTCAAGGAAAGCTGGTGGCACCCTAATATCATAGACCCACCAACAATTGTACAAGACCTATGATAGTGCAAGATTTGGAGAGGCATTTGAGCTTAAACATTTATGAGGGATAGTCCTACTTATATCATCGCACACAAGAACATATATGCAACATGAACAAGTAGAACATTAAGAATGACATTCACAGAATAGTTGTGATTCGGTATGGCTTGCTGTCACATGGTGATATCCATATCCAAGAATTTGTCCATCATGATGATCTCCATCTCCATGACATAGGTATGCCATCCTTTAGGTGGCGAGTCCTTCAAGACCTATCTAACGTATGCTAGTAACCAAATTACATATACGTTGCAGATCATGACATGTTGACACGCAGGTCATTACATTAAATTTGGACAATACATATGACTCTAGTCGTATTGCCCTGGTCATGACACGCAGGTCACGAATAATTCATTAATATGCATCATATACACACAACAGCCATACCGATCACAAGATGTCCTGCAAAAATAGGTTAGACAAACATGTTTCTATATGTTCGCCTCTACAGTAGATAGCCACGACAAACCTCACAGAATTTCATGCATCATATCTACGGAAATTGCACTGAAAATCTCATGCAATTGATCAAATTAACCCAAATCCGAGACTTTCCACCTAAAGAAGATTACACTCATGACGTTGATCTATTACGTCAATATACTGGTTGTGCATGCAGTTAGCCCCGATGGTGATTCCAGTCGGTAGGAGCAAGTCGCGTACATAACAGAGAAGGACGAACTGATCTCTTTGGTCATATCCGAGGCAATCTACTTCAAACCCTTCTAACCAATTGATCTAATCAAACCGTGCAACAAGTAGATCCATCTCATGAACCTAGATCTAGACCTAAAACTATGCACAACCTGGCTCTGATACCACTGTAGGATTATGGGGAGACAGCTTCGCTCGAGCTCGACGAGCCAGTAGCTTGGCTCGAAGTGGCTCGACACTCAGGACGAGCCTAAGCTAAGCCTGTTTTGTGAAAAGAGTGAGCTAGCTCGGCTCGGCTCATGAGCTGGCTTTTGGCTCTACCCAACAACAATTTGTTACATAAAATCCTAATTAGCATGTAGTGTTAGTGCCAAATAGTGATTAGTTTATGTTATTGGAGAATACTGCACAAATTTGAGATTTTTTCTATATTATATTAGTAATATATGTAGGATTATGGGGAGGCTACACTAGCACAAAACAAAAATTTTGACCCGATTAAACCAAGAACTACTGCAGTTATAGATCATGGAATTACCACTAGACGCGCAGGGAAGTGTAAGACGTCTCGATATAGACGAACGTGTCGAGCAGTGTTGTGTAGTCGCCGGCGACCGTCACATCCTCGAGAGGTTCATCCTAGTGCTTCAGATGCAGCACCTCTGAGGTATCCACACGTACAGGGAGGAAGTGCCGCGTTCTGAACTGCTAGGTTCGCGACAGTGGCTAGGCGAGGGCGAGGGGTAGGCGACTACTCGTTTGCTAGTGGCGAATTAGCGTTCACTTAACCGCGCCCCTGCCCCTCATTATATAGTCGTTCTAGTGGGCTTCTAACTCCGAGGCCCATCAGTAACCCTAAGGCCATGTCTAATTTTGGATCTAATCCGAGCTAGGCTTCCTTCCCCTTAAGTGTATGACCCTACATGTTCACGTACATATAGACATGGCCCAAGTACTCTTACTTGGCCCAATAATTGACATCGACCTCTAGTAAGACATGTCAACTCCTATGTGCACGTAAAGATCATATCAGACGAACAATTGCAACATTACGTACATGTTGTTCCCTTTGTCTCATGATATTTGGTCTGGCTCTAAGCTGACCTCTCTTTCTCGATATTGTGAATTGGAATCCTTTCATTGGTTAACACTTAACCCTAGCACGGTCATGCATTTCTTGATCCAATCACTGGAGGGGCCCAGAGATATCTCTCTCAAGAAGAGAGGGACAAATTCCATCTTGACTGACCATGCCTCACAGCATGCTTCATGACAAACCCAAAAGCACATTTTTAACTACCCAGTTACGGAGTAGCGTTTGATATTCCCTAAGTAAGTCAATTCACATCTTGAGAACATGCGACAATATCAAGTCTAAGGATACAATATACATGTTGCAAAAAGAGAACTATATGACAATATCTCATGTTGGGTCGGTCCAGCCTCATGTCATACATGCGCCCACATTATTAGTTTACCATCTCTGTCGATACCCTAAATCAGGGGTACCCTCTCCTACAGCATGAAGACGTCGCACCCATGCGATGTCCCCTAGCCACGCGGAGGACGGCGCTTGACCCCAGGCCAAAGGGCGCCACCTGGCAAGGAAAGACACCACATCCCAGTAAGTCCGGACCCCCACAGAAGGACACTGGACCCCTATACATATGAGTCCGGAGCCTCAGGGTAGGTCCGAACCCTAGCAGGGTCCCGGAACATGGAGGACCCTGGTATGTGCAAGGGTCCGATGCTGACACGTGTGTGGGCCCTGCCCTCCACTTCCCGCTCAGGCGGAGACCCGCTGCTTATGGCCCATAACATAAGCTACCGGGCCGAACCTGACGAGAAGTCGTGCAGCCCCTGCATTTATTGAGGAAAAGACGTGCCGCCTGCCACCGTGCTGACGGGCGACGTGCCCTCTCAGCATTTATTGTGTCCTGTCCCATCCGCTGGCAGGCGGTGTCAAGGTCATCCAGCAGGCGGCGCGCCTGCTGGGTCTGCTGGGGGACAGTGCGCCCGTACCGAGTGGCGCACTATACTCGTCTTCTCTTCCGCAAGAAGCTTCCCCTGTACGCCAAGGATACGCAGATCTCGGGCGTCAGTGCACAAGAAGATTGTCTCGGCAACAGACATTAGAGGATCCAAGCACTATATTCTTTATGTCTCTGGGCCCACATGTCGGGGCCCAGTCCCTTTGTGCATGCCCCTCTTCAGCTATAAAAGGGGAGGCATGCGATATTACACACACACGCAATCTTAGATCACACCACAGTCTCGCAAGCTCATGCGAGCTCACAGGCAATACATCTCACAGTGGAGTAGGGTATTATGCTCCGGCGGCCCGAACCACTCTAAATCCTTGTGTGTTCTTGCGTTCTTCCCGTTCATACCAATGATCAAGCAAAACGCCTAAGCCCCTCCTCATCTCAGGATTTAGGGCGTGTGCACTCCGCCACCCGGCCGGAGATCTACTCTCTGACATTTGGCGCGCTAGGTAGGGGCCTAGGCATTAGGTTTTCGCTTGATCCCTTGCCTAAGCATGATGGTGTAGATCATTGAGCACCGTGCTGAGACTTCGGTAGATTTTGCGGTGGAGGGAGAAGCTGCTTCCTCCACACCGCAGGCTCCCAGTCACCCGGCACCAGTCACTCCTGCTGTGCACGCCGCACGGTAGCACACGGTAGCGCAAACATCCCGGACTCCATCAAGGGCGTCTCCGAGGGCGTTGTCAGCAGCCAGGGAGTTGTTGCGACACCCTCCAAGCTCCATGGCTTAACCAGGAGCCATGAAGCAATGGCGGGATGATGTCGACCGACTGCTCAGTATGGCACATTCTACCTCGACCAGGTCGAAGACGCGGTCATCCTGGCGCCAACACGAGGCATCAGCATCGGTGCGCTCGCCCTCAGTAAGGGGTGCACAGACCAACGACCTCCGGGCAGAACTCAACCGCAGACGTGCGGGAGAGGATACTCGGGTGTCCTTGGAAAGGGCGCACGAGCGCCGCCAAAATATCGATGGATGCGACCTCGATCAAGACTTCGTTGCAGTTGCGCCGCAGACGCCAATGGGCACCCGGTCCCAAACGGGTGTCCCCTTGGCCGGAGTGGGCTGCGCCGCACTGGCGGATCATCTCCACGCGGCGTCTTGGCCACCAAAGTTCCGGCCGCACCTGCCAGAAAAATACGACGGAACATCAAACCCGTCGGAGTTCCTGCAGGTGTACGTTACTGCCATCACTGTAGCAGGTGGAAACACCGCTGTGATGGCGACATACTTTCATGTGCCCTTGTCTGGACCTGCCCGGACCTGGCTCATGAACCTCACCCCGGGATCAGTCTACTCCTGCGAAGGGCTCTGTGCGCAGTTCGTGGCGAACTTCGCCAGTGCTTACCAACAGCACGGTGTGGAGGCCCACCTCCATGCAGTGAGGCAGGAGCCAGGGGAGACCCTTCCGAAGTTCATCTCCCGCTTCACCAAAGTGCGTGGTACGATACCTCGTATTTTTATGCTTCTATCATCACGGCCTTCCGACAGGGAGTACATGATGAAAAAATGTTGGAGAATTTGGCCACACATGATGTGGAAACTGTCCCCACGCTCTTTGCTCTGGCCGACAAGTGCGCCAGAGCCACCGAGGGCCGTGCATGGCACTCAGCCCCACAAACTAGAGCTGCCTAGTCGGGTGGCTCGGGGGCCGTCCTCCAGGATGGAAAGAAGAAAAAGAAGAAGGACCGCGACTACCAGAAGCCGCGGTCCACCTCTCTGGTGGTCACAGCAGCGACCGGAGGCCAGGGCGACCGCAACAAACGCCCGCGGCCGCAGAAGGGTAGCAGCGGTTCATGCCCTGTGCACCAGCATGGTCGCCACAGCGCCGTGGAGTGTCCCGAGATCATTGACCTCGCAAAACGTGTCAGTGAGCGGCACGAGCAGTCTTCCAAAGACGGCTCCCCGCCTCGCCGCCGGCCGAGCAAAGAGAAGGTGGACGACGGCGAGGTAGCCGCGGCTGAGCGGGACCTCGGGTATCAGTCACCCGAGGGGGACCTAAACGATATCTTCGCCGGAGGCTCCTACTCCGGTGAAGACAACTAGACGGTCCTCGGAGGGACCCCGTGTTCCCCAGCCTACGGAGATGAAGCACGCCTTCATTCGGAGGCCCTTCCGGACCCCCCACGTGTCCGGGCTACAGACAGGTACACGCAGAAGAGACCACAGCCAGAGACGAGGGCTCCTGTGTCAAATGCATATGGGAACCCTGGGTCGGGACCTAGCCCCACGGCAAGTTCCATACCAAGGAGGGCTCCACAACTCTTCCCCAGCTGGAAGGACCCTTCGAAGTAACGGGAGTGCGCCGACCCAGGGCCAACCATCTAGCTACGACTGGAGGAGCACCTTATCCCGATGACAAACATCTCTGTAAGTTCTATCCATAGAGCAAGGCTAAGGGGTCGAGTCTGTTTCCCTTCTTTGTAGCTAGAAAACGCATACGTGTACAACAACCCGGTGGGGTCTGCCCCCATAAACCCGGCCTATTGGTCTGCACACATGCACGACAAGTTATAAAATGGAAATACCTCCCCCTTAGCAGTGCTCTTGTTGATAGTTCCATCTTGCTGCTCCATGGTCCTACCTTGCAGTCTTTCAGATAATACCTTTCAGCTAACCCACCCGTACGGTTTCCATCTGTCTGACAAGGCGACACCCGAATTGAATAGCTAGGCTCGCAGTTTAGGGCCCCTAACACGAAAGTAGGGAGGTCCGACAGCCTGGGGGTCGGCTCTAGAGAACGGGACCCCGTTCCATAGGGTGCTCCGGAGTCCGTGTAGCCGCTCAGCCAGGTCCTGCACCGTGGGCCTACATGCTCCACCACCCCGTGACAGTGACTAAGTACCTAGAGTTATAAGTCATGTGAGTCCGACAACCTCGGGACCAAAGCTAGAGAACGGACATTGGTCTCCTAGGGTGGTCCGAAGCCCGTGCAGCCGCTCAGCCTGGTCCCGTACCGTGGGCCTGCACACTCCACCGCCCTGCGACAAGTGCCCTAGTATCTAGAACTGTGACCCAAGGGGGTCCGGACACGCAACTTGGCCACCCGGACTAAAACCTGCAAGTCCCGAGCATGTTTCAAAGGACGACTAATGTCAGACGGAGAACCCTATGAGGTGTACTACTAATGCTTCCTAGCTAAAAGTTGTGTACAGATCCAGATCCCAACGAGGTTGCCTCTCGAGGATTGTTGACAACCTTTTCAGAAACGCAGGTATCCAACCTCAACACATCAAGCCTGCATCCCAGGCGGCGGGCCAGGTACTAAGGAGGAGTCAACAACATCGCACACAACAGAAACATGCATCACACAGATAAGTGTTAAATACTGCTTAATAGATAATATCTATTACTTTACAAAAACAGGGAAGGCCTGGGGGCCGGTTCTAAAGAACGGATGCCCGTTCCATAGGGTGGTCCGGAGCCTGTGTGGCCGGTTAGCCTGGTTCCATACCCAAAATCCTGCACACTCCACCACTCCATGACAGGTGTCCTAGTATTTAAAACTAAAGTCCTGTGCATCCAACAACCTGGAGGTCCGGCTCTGAAGAACGGGCACTTGTCTCCTAGGGGGGGTCCGGGAGCCATGTAGCCACTCAGCCTGGTCCCGTACCATGAGCCTGCAAACTCCACCGCCCTACGGCAGGTGTCTTAGTACTTGAAACCACCATCTAGGGGGTTCGGACACACAACTGGGCTTCCCAGGCTAAAATCCTGCGTACATATGTTATTACATTTTGCTCTCAAGCAAATGTCATTGCATTCCCTTACAAGCGGGACCCCAGCTCCATTTCTGCAGGAATGAACTACCTTCACACCAGTAAGGGTCGCGGGATAACAAGCCCCGGGCGGCTCGCCAGAAGAGGCAACCGCATCAGCACCGACGACGACGGCCGCCTCTGCACCGACGACTCGCCAGCAGCGTCAATCATCCCAGCATGTGCGCCGATGCGGGTAGGACCTCGCCCCTATCTCCCTACGGAGGGCGACAACATGCCATTAAAGCCAAAGAGTTGGAGGCCCGACGACAGGCAGCACTGATGGCCTCACCAGCGACGACAACCAACCCTGCACCGGTGGGCGACGGCTGCCTCAGCACGCTTATAGGTCCTCACTCCCGTCTTTGCTAAGGGAGTGAGGGCATCCAAGAACACGGTCGCCGCTCCCGCAACATACGACGCCATGTGCGACCCACCGGTAGGACCAGCGACGCGAGAGAAGCCGTGGGTGTGGCGGACCTACACACGGCGCGACCATCGCCCGTGCGGTGAATGGGCAGCCGCGCCCCGATCCAAGCAGCACAAGGCAGCGTCGGAGGCAGCACCGAAGCCATCCATGCCAAGGCATCGGACACGCGGTGGCTAGCGACACCCGCGGTCAGCCAGCCCCGCGTACCCGAAGTTCGCCTCCTCCGCATGAATAGCGAACGCCCTTCTCCCTCGAACACTGAGGGAAGAAGCGGGCCGCTACCCACGCGGAGGTGGGGCCCCAACTCGTCACACCCTCCTCCCCAGCACGGATGATGAACATCCTTGAAGCTGAGGGCAGGAGGGAGGCCGCAGCCCGGCTTGCTTCTCCCCACCACAAGGCTGGTAGTCATCCTTCTGGATGACCACCGGCGGGGGACTACAGCCAGGCTACGTGATGAAAATTCTTGAAGCCGAATGGTGGTGGAAGGATGCCAACCCCCATGGGGTTGCACCCCTCCTACAGCAGAAGGAAGAAGACAAGATCGGCGACACCACCACGAGTGCACGCTCTCCGATGGTGAAGTCGCTGGAAGGGACGACCTTGACGCGGATTCCTCCAGAGAACACCGGCGCACCCCATCTGGAGGCCCAGAAGGCGAAGAGGCGTGGTGGTCGCAAGAGGAGCGAGGCATGACTACTGCCCGGGAGATCGACCCCTTTTTAAAGGCAGATCCCCCCGCTCGCGCCCCTGAAGCATCGCGGGTGAAGTCTCCCCTGGCGTGCGCCAAGGATCTCACCTTATGACACGGGGGCCAGGCCCCACATGTCATGCGAACTAACCCTAAGAAGGAGCGTGCAACTGCCCTGCAGTTATGGGCCCCTTCATTTTTGGGGCAACCAGCGATCAGGAAGGCAAACCGCAGTACAAGGGGCATGCAACCGCCCCACGATTAGGCACCCCTTTGTCTTCGCCGTATCCAGCGGTCAAAGAGGCGAACTGCCGCACAAGAAGCGTACAACCGTCCCACGGCTGTGCGCTCCCTCAGCTCCGCCGCAGCTGGCGGTCCAACTCAGGGGCCTAGGCCCACATGTCATGTAACTGGCGCACCAGTTACCGTGTGCAAAGAAACCGCACCGCCGCTTGCGCCAATGCCACGTCTTCTCGGGGCTGTCACGGGATTCTGAAAAGGTAAATTTCTCAGAACCAGTGCAGCGACTCGAGGCAGCCCCGCGCATGGCCCAACAGTGCTGTTAAGTACGACGGTCACGGGTCAGTCAGCCGTGGGAATAGGCACGACAGTTGGCATGGCCATAGGCGGGCTGACAGTAATTGTAGCAACAGGCGTGCGGGAGCAGCGGTCCAACCGCCAATCAGACTCTGGCCCCACCTGCAGGCTCGCATCCTCCCCTGAGGCGGGACCGGAGGCCACTGCCTGTACCCTAAATTAGGGGTACCCTCTCCTACAGCATGAAGACGCCGCACCCATGCGACGTCCCCTAGCCACGCGGAGGACGGCGCCTGACCCCAGGCCAAAGGGCGCCACCTGGCAAGGAAAGACACCACATCCCAGTAGGTCCGGACCCCCACAGAAGGACACCGGACCCCTATACATATGAGTCCGGAGCCTCCAGGTAGGTCCGAACCCCAGTAGGGTCCCGGAACGAGGAGGACCCTGGTATGTGTAGGGGTCCGGTGCTGACACGTGTGCGGGCCCTGCCCTCCACTTCCCGCTCAGGCGGAGACCCGCTGCTTATGGCCCATAACATAAGCTACCGGGCCAAACCTGACGAGAAGTCGTGCAGCCCCTGCATTTATTGAAGAAAAGACGCGCCGCCTGCCACCACGCTGACGGGCGACGTGCCCTCTCAGCATTTATTGCGTCCCGTCCCATCCGCTGGCAGGCGGTGTCAAGGTCATCCAACAGGCGGCGCGCCTGCTGGGTCTGCTGAGGGACAGTGCGTCCGTACCGAGCGGCGCGCTATACTCGTCTTCTCTTCCGCAAGAAGCTTCCCCTGTACACCAAGGATACGCAGATCTCGGGCGTCAGGGCACAAGAAGATTGTCTCGGCAATAGACATTAGAGGATCCAAGCACTATATGCTTTATGTCTCTGGGCCCACATGTCGGGGCCCAGTCCCTTTGTGCATGCCCCCCTTCAGCTATAAAGGGGAGGCATGCGACGTTACACACACACGCAATCTTAGATCACACCACAGTCTCGTAAGCTCATACAAGCTCACAGGCAATACATCTCACAGTGGAGTAGGGTATTACGATCTGGCGGCCCGAACCACTCTAAATCCTTGTGTGTTCTTGCGTTCTTCTCGTTCATACCAACGATCAAGCAAAACGCCTAAGCCCCTCCTCATCTCAGGATTTAGGGCGGGTGCACTCCGCCACCCCGCCGGAGATCTACTCTCCGACAATCTCCATGTCCATGACTTGTGAAATGTAGTCATCAACTAATACATGTGCTAGTCATCGACTCTGACTAGGGACATCATTTAGAATAACCATACAAGTAAATAATCTCACTAACAATTCACATAATTGCTAATCAATACAAGGTGCCTTTCATGGATATTCAATTAAGCAATATACATATCATGGATACAAAGAAATATGCTCATCACTATGATTATCTCTAGGGCATATTTCTAACAATATATTTATTTTACTAATGTAAAATATGTTACATAAATTATTTTGATGTTTTATATTATAATTCGTAGGGAGAGTTCACGCTTATGGCTAGGCTCGTTGACTCGGTAAGCCGAGTCGAGTCAACTTTTGAGGCTCACCAGAGGAGCGAGCCAAGCCGAGCTCGGATCACTAGAGGAGCGAGCCACCCATAGACCTACCACTTATAAATATAAATGGCCATAGCTGATTTAGAGAACCCAATTAAACCAAACACAAATCAATCTACATTTTACCTCCCTTTCCCAAATATTTTCTAACTAGAATGTTACTAACAACTAGTGGATTATGTTCAATGGATATGATTGAGGTAGGTCCACATGAAAGGGTTGAGTAAGGCTTGGAGGTGGTGGAAATTATGATCATGACCATGTGCAAGTGATCAATAGAAACAAGTCGAAAGAAAATGGTGGAGTTTCGTTTCGCTAACAAAGGCAAAATAAAATGCATGGTTGAGCTTTGATAGTGTACTCTGATTGCGAACACAACAAGGCTACATAAAAATGTGTGTTAACAGTATACCACATTTATACATAAGTTATGTATTATATGTTCCTGTTGCAACGCATGAGCACTCACTTAGTAGAGTAAATATGACTGCCGATGGTTGTATTATAGGGTAAAGAACTTTGATGAGAAGGGCAGAATATTCTTTTTAGGGTAGAAATTTGGAGTAGTATGAGTACTGTCGGGGACCATAATTAGGGGTACCCCCAAGACTCCTAATCTCAGCTGGTAACCCCCATCAGCACAAAGCTGCAAAGGCTTGATGGGTGCAATTCAGGTCAAGGCTCCGTCCACTCAAGGGACACGATCTCGCCTCGCCCGAGCCCAGCCTCGGGCAAAGACAGCCGACCCAGGAGGATTCACGTCTCGCCCGAGGGTCCCCTCAAGCAACGGGCACACCTTCGACTCGCCCGAGGCCCAGCTCGGGCAGGCTTCGCGGAGAAGCAACCTTGGCCAAGATCGCCACGCCAGCCGACCGGATCGCAGGAGCATTCAATGCAAGGATCGCCTAACACCTTATCCTGACGCACGCCTGCGCTACTTCGACTGTTGTGCCACCCGTCAGGGTGAGGCTGACAGCCGCCAAGTCCGGCCTCAGGCGCCATAGGAAGCTCCGCCTCGCCCGACCCCTGGGCTCGGGCTCAACCTCGACCACGGAAGACGATCTCCGCCTCGCCCAACCCCAGGGCTCGGGCTCAACCTCGACCACGGAAGACGGTCGCCGCCTCGCCCGACCCCAGGGCTCGGACTCAGCCTCGACCTCAGACGACGGTCTCCGCCTCACCCGACCCCAGGGCTCCGACTCAACCTCGACCTCGGAAGACGGTCTCCGCCTCGCCCGGCCCCAGGGCTCGGACTCAGCCTCGACCTCGGAGGAATCACCGCCTCGCCCGACCTTGGGCTCGGACCGACCACGCTACAGGGGGCCCATCATTACCCTACCCCTAGCTAGCTCAAGCTACGGGGAACAAGACCGGCGTCCCATCTGGCTCGCCCTGGTAAACAAGTAATGATGGCACCCCGCGTGCTCCAAGACGACAGCAGATCTCAGCCCTTTACGTAAGCAAGGAGACGTCAGCAAGGATCCGACAGCACCCAACAACTGTGCTTCCACAGGGCTCAAGCGCTCCTCCGACGGCCACGACATCACATGAACAGGGCAGCAACACCTCTCTAACAGCCACGTCGGCATGTACATAGGACTCTGGCTCCTCCCTGCTAGACACGTTAGCACATTGCTACGCTCCCTGTTGTACACCTGGACCCTCTCCTTACATCTATAAAAGGAAGGTCCAGGGCCCTTGTATGAGAAGGTGGCCACGCGGGAGGACGGGCTGACGCACAGGCTCTCTCTCTCTCTCCCTCGCGAACGCTTGTAACCCCCTACTGCAAGCGCATCCGCCCTGGGCGCAGGACAACACGAGGCCGCGATTCCCCTTATTGTTTCCCCCTTGTGTTCCGTCTTGCGCCGACCCATCTGGGCTGGGACACGCAACGACAATTTACTCGTTGGTCCAGGGACACCCCGGGGTCGAAACGCCGACAGTTGGCGCGCCAGGTAGGGGCTGCTGCGTGTTGACGAATAGCTTCCCGTCAAGCTCCAGATGGGTAGTCTCCAGCAACCTCTCCAGCACGGGACGCTGCTCCGTTTCGGGAGTCTTGAGTTCATGTCCCTCGACGGCAGCTACGACATGATACTCCTTCCTCCGCCGCACGACAACGACAATGGCGCCCGTCAGCCCGCCCGCCGGCGGCGGAATCGACAATGTCTTCCCCACGTAGCGGAGGAGCAACATCTGGGTCTGTCCCGTCACCTTACCCGCCGACGGAGGAGGAGGCGGGGCAACCATGGCCAAGCAGGAGGCAGCACCTCGTCGGCTGTTGAGCGAGTCAACGACGCCGGCGCCCCAGCGGGGGACACGTCAGGCATTGACCTCGCGTCTGAGACAAAGACGAGCGTCATTTCCCCGCAACACGCCAACCCCAAGCAGACGGACGACGCCAGCACGCTCGCGAAGGACTTGCTGGGCGTTAGCCTCGTACCTGAGATAACGGTGCAGTCCGTCCCCAACGCGACTTCGTCACCATCCGTCGGTCAAGAGGTACCGTCTGTTTCCCATCCTGTGCCTTTTAGATTCAGCTTCGACCCACCGAGCGATCCCGCTTCGGTGGACGCTTTCATAAAGGCATATCCAAACCTTCTGGGGTACCATATGTGGTCAACCTGGGACCGACTGACAGTCGTCTCGACCTACGGGCCCCCGGGTTCCGAGGAAGATGACGAGCCCGACTCTGGTTGGGATTTCTCCAGGCTCGGTGACCCCAGTGCCATACGGGACTTCATGACCGCATGTGACTACTGCCTCTCCGATTGCTCCGATGATGGCCACAGCCTTGACGACGAGGAATGTGGCCCAAGTCGCGAATGTTTCCACGTCAATCTAGGGGGTCTCGACGAAGGCAACCACCTTGGTATGCCCGAGGACAGCGATCCCCCTAGGCCTGCGCCTTGCGTTGACATCCTTCGGGAGCTAGCTGTGGTCCCAGTCCCTGCGAGGGGTCAGGACGCACAGCTCGAGCAAATCCGCGAGATGCAGGCCAGGCTCGACGAGGAAGCAGGACAACTTGTGCAGCTCTGGCAAAATATCGGGCAGGAGTGGGCAGGCTGAGCACCGGCCGGAGAAGCGCGTCATCTGGCCCAGGACGTCAAGCACCGCATCGCCAACGACGCCAGGGCAAGGCTGCCCCCAGCTTCCAGTGGGGTCGGCCAGAACCTGGCTGCAGCAGCGATACTACTCCGAGCAATGCCGGAACCATCCACCATAGAGGGGCGGCGTATCCAGGGAGAGCTCAAGAATCTCCTGGAAGATGCCGCGGTCCGACGGGCCGAAAGCTCTGCCTCTCGAAGGCAGGGGTACCCCCCGGAGCATCGCGCCGCGACTTCCCGATTCATGCGGGAAGCCTCGGTCCATACCGGGCGCACGCGAAACACAGTGCCTGCGGCCCCGGGTCGCCTCGGCAACGAGCACCACCGCCGCGACCGTCGAGCCCACCTCGATGAGAAGGTGCGCCGAGGCTACCACCCCAGGCGTGGGGGACGCTACGACAGCGGGGAGGATCAGAGCCCCTCACCTGAACCACCCGGTCCGCAAGCTTTCAGCCGGGCCATACGACAGGCGCCGTTCCCGACCTGGTTCCGAACCCCGACTACCATCACCAAGTACTCAGGGGAGACAAGGCCGGAACTGTGGCTCGCGGACTACCGGCTGGCCTGCCAGCTGGGTGGAACGGACGATGACAACCTCATCATCCGCAACCTCCCCCTGTTCCTCCGACGCTGCCCGAGCCTGGCTGGAGCATCTGCCTCCTGCGCAGATCTCCAACTAGGACGACCTGGTCAAAGCCTTCGCCGGCAACTTCCAGGGCACATACGTGCGCCCTGGGAACTCCTGGGATCTCCGAAGCTGCCGCCAGCAGCCGGGAGAATCCCTGCGGGACTACATCCGGTGATTTTCAAAGCAGCGCACCGAGCTGCCCAACATCACCGACTCGGATGTCATCGGCGCGTTCCTCGCCGGCACCACTTGCCGCGACCTGGTGAGCAAGCTAGGCCGCAAGACTCCCACCAGGGTGAGCGAGCTGATGGACATCGCCACCAAGTTCGCCTCTGGTCAGGAGGCGGTCGAGGCCATCTTCCGAAAGGACAAGCAACCTCAGGGGCGCCAGCCGGAAGACGTCCCCAAGGCGTCCGCTCAGCGCGGCACCAAGAAGAAGGGCAAGAAGAAGTCGCAAGCGAAACGCGACGCCGCCGACGCAGACCTTATCGCCGCCGCCGAGCACAGGAACCCTCGGAAGCCTCCTGGAGGCGCCAACCTGTTCGACAAGATGCTCAAGGAGTCGTGCCCCTATCATCAGGGTCCCGTCAAGCACACCCTTGAGGAGTGCGTCATGCTTCGGCGCTACTTGCACAAGGCCGGGCCACCGGCGGAAGGTGGCAGAGCCCACGACAACGACAAGAAGGAGGGCCACAAGGCATAAGAGTTCCCCGAGGTCCACGACTGCTTCATGATCTACGGTGGGCAAGTGGCGAACGCCTCGGCTCGGCACCGCAAGCAAGAGCGCCGGGAGGTCTGCTCGATGAAGGTGGCGGCGCCAGTCTACCTAGACTGGTCCGATAAGCCCATCACATTCAACCAGGGCGACCACCCCGACCACGTGCCGAGCCCGGGAAAGTACCCGCTCGTTGTCGATCCCGTCATCGGCAACGTCAGGCTTACCAAGGTCCTCATGGACGGAGGCAGCAGCCTCAACATCATCTACGCCGAGACCCTCGGGCTCCTGCAGATCGATCTATCCACAAACCGGGTCGGCGCGGCGCCTTTTCACGGGATCATCCCCGGGAAACGCGTCCAACCCCTTGGGCAACTCGATCTGCCCGTCTGCTTCGGGACTCCCTCCAATTGCCGAAAGGAAACCCTCACGTTCGAGGTGGTCGGGTTCCGAGGAACCTACCACGCAGTGCTGGGGAGACCATGCTACGCCAAGTTCATGGTCGTCCCCAACTACACCTACCTCAAGCTCAAGATGCTAGCCCCCAAAGGGGTCATCACCGTCGGTTCCACGTACCGACACGCTTACGAATGCGACGTGGAGTGTGTGGAGTACGCCGAGGCCCTCGCCGAATCTGAGGCCCTCATCGCTGACCTGAAGAGCCTCTCCAAGGAGGCGCCAGATGCGAAGCGCCACGCCGGCAACTTCGAGCCAGCTGAGGCGGTTAAGTCCATCCCTCTCGACCCCAGCAACGACGCCTCCAAGCAAGTCCGGATCGGCTCCGAGCTCGACCCCAAATAGGAAGTAGTGCTCGTCGACTTTCTCCGTGCGAAAGCCGAGGTTTTTGCGTGGAGTCCCTCAAACATGCCTGGCATACCGAGGGATGTCGCCGAGCATTCGCTGGATATCCGAGCTGGAGCTCGACCCGTGAAGCAGCCTCTGCGCCGATTCGACGAAGAAAAGCGCAGAGCCATAGGCGAGGAGATCCACAAGCTGATGGCTTCAGGGTTCATCAAAGAGGTATTCCATCCCGAATGGCTAGCCAACCCTGTGCTTGTGAGAAAGAAAGGAGGGAAATGGCGGATGTGTGTAGACTACACTGGTCTAAACAAAGCATGTCTGAAATTTCCCTACCCTCTGCCTCGCATCGATACAAAGAATATTAGAGAGATTTCCTCAATTTTATGTACCATATTTGCATCATAAAAAGAGCATGCATAATTAAGAGTGATTAATTAAAACAAATGATACTAAAATAAAATAAAGTGCATCAGTTGGAGTTTATATGTTTGTGCACTAAATAAAATAATAAGTATAAAAATACTAAGACAATAATTACTAGAAAATGGAGTTTAACCCTAAATTGAAATTTGGGGTTTTGAACAAAATGAGGAAAAGAGAAGGAATATGAAAACATAAATAATATATTTAAATAAATATTCTAAAACTTAATACTTTTAATTGCACAAATATGGTTGGAGAATGATGAGTCAAAGTTTGAATTTAAATGGAGATTTAAATTGAGATTCAAATAAGAGGAAAAGGAATAGAAAAAAAGAAAAGAATAAAACAAAAACCACCTTAAATGGGCCTTCCCGACTCACTTCAGCCCACCAGGGAATTTCCCCCGCGCTGCCCACTCGAAGCTTGGCGCCGACAAGCGGGCCCAACTTGTCGGTCACGGGCGCGCTCAGCTCACTCCGCCTTCCACTTCCACGCGGGGCCCGCGCTGTCAGGGTCTCCCCCTTTCTTCGCCGCTCGACTCGGACATGCTCTGTTATGGCGCGGATGGCGGAATCTGTTGAGGTGGGCCGCGAACGGACTTCGGGCGGCCATAAGAAGACCGGAACCGGATGCTTATCCCCCTCTCCCCTATTTAGCCCCAACTTCTCATCGCCACCAGAACGCCGCCGTGCGCCGTGTGAGGAGATTCGGTCCGCCGTCGTCGACCGGTCGATTCCTCAGCGATTGGGCCGAGGTCTGGGGTGATGGAGCTTCACCTGGTAGGGCGGGTCACGGCCGTAACTTCTCCTTGGCGGATCGCACGGCGGACGGCCGGGAATTGCTCGCCGGCGCTGCTCGGATTGCCGTGGGCCGCGCGTCCTCGTCACTGGGGCCCTCTGCACCGGTACCGCAGGTAAAATGCCCCCCCCATAAGTTTCGCCTTGACTTCACCAACGTGTAGCACTATTTCCTTCCGAGTTCAGATCGCTTACGCTAGAATTGGCCTCGGCTCCGGTGATGCTCCGTCGCGGCCAGGCGGGCTGCGTCGCTGGTGGCGCTCGGGGGTGTCCAGCCAGTGCTGGGCCGTTGGATGCACTTTGCGCGGTCCCGATTAGATCTTCGCGTACCGCTTCGCGGGGTTCCTCGTGGCCGTCGGATGGTGATCGGGCGGGTGTCGAGCGCCTCGGTCATTTGGTGATCCGGTCCTTTGATTAGACATCCGAGGGCTAAAAATCATGCGCTGGTGTATAATAACGAAGATCTAATCCTAGTCGTAGATGTAGGATCGTGCGGCTCAGGTCGAAACATACCCCTTTGGCCAGGGATTTTTGTTAAAGAGACCCTGGAAGATTTGTTAACCAACCCGCGGTCCATGGGCACTGTGCTCTGTGCCTCGGGTTTCTTGCATTGAGGCCCCTGTTGTCTCTGGAATTTGGCGCGCGGTCCAGATAATTAATAAAATCAGAAAGATTATTTAGAAATTAGTTTTTAATACACATTTAATTGTAGAACTTGTAAAATGTATAGAAAATTAATTTTTAATTCAAATCGATCCATTCCAATTTCTAAAATTTTGTAATATTAATATCTATCACCTAGAGTCTCTGTTTAACATGAAAACAATAAGAGAATTTATTTCTCATTTAATCCTATTTCAAGCACATTAAACCTTAGGAAATGCATAACTTGACATCTATAACTCAAAATTTAATGATTCTAGTTCCTATGATCTCATTTTAATATGTAGATTTTATTGTAAATTTTATTTATCTGTTTGATGTGATGTTAATTTATGCTATACTATGTATGTATTGTGTTGATGCGAATAGACGAGCAAGCCACTGTGGATTCTGAGGTTCAACAAGTAGAAGTAGCTGAGCAGGAGCTCATTGAAGGCAAGTTGTGCCCTTGATCACTTACTTTTTCCCAGCCATGTTCTTATTAATTATAATGATCTGCATAGGTTAATTTTGATGGGACCCAATAGGTTACCCCAGTTTTGGTTATCTTTATACCTTGTTTACCACTGAAACATTTTTGGGTAGTACCTGCTATTGCTTTATGTGGACTTGGGTATGGAGATACAATATTCATGATTACTCTTTTATTATCTTTCTATTATTACTGTTCATGTTAAGATC
The DNA here is from genome assembly GCF_902167145.1 of Zea mays. Lineage (NCBI taxonomy): Eukaryota > Viridiplantae > Streptophyta > Magnoliopsida > Poales > Poaceae > Zea > Zea mays. Next base: position 42,335,071 of record NC_050103.1, read on the forward strand.
ATTATGTTAATGGGAACATGGAGCGACCACCCGGGAAAACAGTGCTACCACAAGGGTATAATGGGACGCCCTTGGCTGATTAACTAGGAAAGCTAGTGGATGTCTTCCTTACCCGAAAGGGGCAAGGGCAGTAGGGGAGTGGTCAGTGTAGGGAGGTCCTTGGGTTGATTTTGCTGCGATGGCGGTCAGGCGAGGGATTCCTGCACTGGAGCTTCCTATAAACTGTAGCGGGATTTCTGAAGCTAGTGGAACTTTGTAAAGGCCTCGTAGTGTTACCCTGCCTCGCCTCCTCGGTAGAGGTGTATGGGATTGGCCATCTCTTGGCAGATGGGTAACATGACTTGTGGGTAAAGATGCGCAACCTCTGTAGAGTGTAAAACTGGTATACTAGCCGTGCTCACGGTCATGAGCGGCTCGGACCCTCACATGATTAATTATGGAACTTAAATTTAATTTGACATCTGCATCGCATTTGGGATTATTTTACTATTACTTTTCTTTATTATTATTAAGGTTTGGTATTTACTTACACTTAGTAATTGCTAATAAAATTTTGACCAACTTATAAAAGCAATGCTCAGCTTCAGCCTTTATTTAATTGATCAGCCTTACACTTCATGAACTCCCACCTTTGGTGAGTTCATGCCACATTATTCCCCACGACTTGTTGAGCTATGATCGTATGTGAGCTCACTCTTGCTGTCTCACACCCCCCACAGGAGAAGAGCAGGTGGTTCAGGAGGAGCCACAAGGCGAGGAGTATGATCTAATCTAGGTGGCGTTTCTCGGTTGACATTGGCGCCGACGATCCTTAGTTCGTTTTATATTTATTCTTTTATTTTGTAATAAGCCTTCCGCTATGTAATAAAGTACTCTGATAATATTATCACATTTATCTCTATACACTCTGTTATTATATATGTTGTCTTCTTTGGCGCATGTATGAGATGCACCCGGCTTTGTCCCTTAAATCCGGGTGTGACAGAAGTGGTATCAGAGGAAATGTTGACTGTAGGACGAAACCTAGATAGAAATGGACAAACCCTTACCTACTTATCTTATTCTGATTCATTCTATACTTACCTTACTCTGATTCTTTCTATACTTATCTTGATCTTGTGTCACCTTCTACTGTTCTACTCTGATCATTCTTACATTTTCTACTCCAAGACAAGACGGATTTCACACCTTGGAACCCCTACCCCTATGACATTTTTAAGAGATAGGAGGCCTAAGACCAAACCAAAACTATTTTCTATATTTAAAAATGTTGTTTGATTGTTCTGATGAAAAATGTCTGATTTGCTTCTTTGATTGATTGAAATATTATATATGGACATCTTAGTGTGTGCCAACATAAGGTAATAAATTAGCTATGGTAGGTAAAACATTAATCTGCTTAGCTAATAAATCCCCCAAAGTAACCGGATTCGTAATTATTGCCTTGTCTACTTCTCTCTCTTACCATATGTATCTAACTCAGATGGTCAATACCAGGAGGGGTGGTGGAATTGATTTGCCTCCGAATCGACACACTCGGAGGATATATAGACAACCTCAGCCACAGCCAGCAGAGATGAATCCTCCTAATCCTCCACCAGGCGGAGTTGATCCACTGATTGCAGCTCAGATGAGGGTGATGCAGCAAATGGCGGACACTATGGCTGATATGCGTGCCCAGATGCAGCAAGAACGCTAGGAGATGCGTCAGGAAAGAGAAGAGATACGCCAAGAGTTGCGCCAGGAGAGAGAAGAAATACGCCAGGAGAGAAGGGCGCAACAACAGCTGCAGCAGCAATTTCAGCAACAGCAGCAACAACAACAAGTACCATTGCCTCCACCACCACCACCAGTTCCACCTCGTGATAAGCACCGGGAGTTTATGAGCCATAAGCCACCGACCTTCGCCAGCTCGCCAGATCCACTAGATGCTGATGATTGGCTAAAAGCAATTGAGAAGATGCTCAACATAGCCCAATGCTCAGACCGGGAGAAAGTTCTTTATGCCTCAGGTCGTCTGACAGGTCCTGCTGCTGACTGGTGGGACTCTTATACTGTTGCCCATGATGCTGCTGATACTATTACTTGGGCAGAGTTTAGTACACAGTTTAGGAACTACCATATTCCAGCTGGTATGATAAAGATCAAGAAGGAGTTTCTGTCATTGAAGCAAGGCAACATGTCAGTCAGCGAGTACAGAGACAAATTTATTCATCTGTCGAGATATGCTCCGGAGGAAGTTGCTGAGGATGAGAGGAAGCAGGAGCACTTTATTGAAGGACTTAATGGACCCTTGCAGTATGCACTGGTTGCACACACCTTTCCATCATTTCAGAGGCTACTAGATAAGGCTCTTGCTATTGAACACAAGCGTGTTCAACTGGGTGATTTGAAGAGGAAGGCTATCTCACAGGGACAGGGTAGCAGCAGTGTTCGTCCCCGCTACGTTTCACCACAGGGTACACCGACTCGACCAGGAGGACAACGCCCAGTTCAGTATGCTCCACAGGGCTCTCCACGGACACCTCCTACTCGTCAGGCTACTCCCACTGGCACCACGACGAGGTCTACAGGACAGAAGACTGGCCCTACATGCTTAAGTGCAGTCAGATTGGGCACTATGCTAATGCTTATCCTATGGGAAATTCTGGTACACCAGCTAAGAACAAGCAACAGACTCCTGGCAAGGGATATTCAATAGCCAGGGTGAATCAAGTTAGTGTTGATGATACTCCTGATGGTGCTGACATCGTACTCGGTATGTTTTACATTAATGCAATTCCTGCAACCATACTATTTGATTCTGGGGCTACACATTCATTCATGTCTGCTCGATATGCCAACACTAATGAGATACCACTGCTAAATATGAGAAAACCAATGATAGTAATCACACCTAAAGGGCCTATTGAGGCAAATCAAATGACACGTAGATTGACATTATCAATTATGGGAAGAGAATTTGGAGCTACTGCTATAATATTAGGGGCCAGCAGTATAGATCTGATACTTGGTATGTCATGGTTAAGAAAGGCAAAGGCCATTATAGCATGTGGTAGGGGTACTATAGAGCTCACTAGTCCTAAAGGAGAAACATTTCAAGTTAATATTGCGGTAACCACCTCATCCAAGTGTGCAATGTTCTTTATACCTGAGGAGTTTGCTGGTGACAACATCCGGGTGGTTAGAGATTTTCCGGATGTCTTTCCAGAGGAGTTACCAGGGATGCCACTAGATAGGGAAGTTGAGTTTGTGATTGATCTTTTACCTGGAACTGCCCCTATTTCTAAACGACCATACAGGATGGCTGTAGAAGAACTGAAGGAGCTTAAGAAACAGTTAACAGAGTTGAAAGAGGCTGGGTACATTCGTCCGAGTTCCTCACCTTGGGGAGCACCGGTACTGTTTGTACAGAAGAAGGATGGATCGCAACGGATGTGTGTGGACTATAGATCACTTAATGATGTTACTGTGAAGAACAAATATCCTTTACCCCGTATTGAGGATTTGTTTGATCAGATGAGAGGAGCCAGGGTATTCTCGAAGATTGATCTCCGATCGGGATACCATCAGATGAAGATTAGACCATCAGATATTCCTAAGACGGCTTTCTCAACCCGATATGGATTATACGAGTTTACTGTTATGTCATTTGGATTAACCAACGCACCAGCTTATTTCATGAATTTGATGAATAAGGTGTTTATGGAGTATTTGGACAGATTTGTCGTGGTGTTCATCGACGATATTCTTATCTATTCTAAGAGTGAAGGTGATCATGAACAACATCTAAGGTTGGTGCTACAGAAGCTACGAGATAATCAACTCTATGCCAAGTTCAGCAACTGCGAGTTTTGGATTGACAAGGTGCCATTCCTTGGACATATTATTTCTAATGGAGGAATAGCAGTGGATCCTGCTAAAGTGAAGGAGATAATGGAGTGGAGAGTGCCCACTACAGTTACTGAGATTCGGAGTTTCTTGGGACTCACAGGATATTATCGGAGATTTATTGAAGGATTCTCTAAGATTGCCAAGCCTATGACCTCGCTTTTGGAGAAAGGAAGAGAATTCAAGTGGGATGAGAAATGCCAAGAGATCTTTGATCAATTGAAGGAGAGGTTGATGTCGCCACCAGTATTGGTTATGCCAGATCTACAAAAGGGATTTGACATTTATTGTGATGCATGTGGCCAAGGATTGGGATGTGTGCTTATGCAAGAAGGTCATGTGATCGCCTATGCATCTCGTCAGTTGCGGAAACATGAATTGAACTACCCCACTCATGACTTGGAGCTGGCTGCCGTTGTGCATGCACTTAAGATTTGGAGACACTACATTATGGGAACTAAGTGCCAAGTATACACGGATCATAAGAGCTTGAAGTACATATTCACTCAGAAGGATCTCAACCTTAGGCAACGCCGTTGGTTGGAGCTCATTAAGGATTATGATTTGGAGATTCACTATCACCCAGGCAAGGCGAATTTGGTTGCAGATGCCTTGAGTCGGAAGGAGCATGTTCACTCCGCTTTCGTTGTCCAGCTACCTGATGAATTAGCAAAAGATTTTGAGAGGCTCAACCTGGGGATTGTTACACATACAGAAGGTGTTACCATTGAATTGGAACCTACCTTGGAGCAAGAAATTCGTAAAGGTCAGATTGGTGATGCCAAAATCCAGGAGATCAAGGATCTGATAATAGAGGGTAGAGGCCCAGAGTTCACAGAGGATGAGCAAGGCACGATATGGTTCAAGAATCGGATTTGTGTTCCTGATATCGATAGTCTTCGGGAAACCATATTGAAGGAGGCACATGATTCAGTTTATTCTATCCACCCTGGGAGCACTAAGATGTATCAGGATTTGAAGCAAAAATATTGGTGGTATGGATTGAAGAGAGATGTGGTTGTACATGTGGCTATGTGCGATGTGTGCCAAAGAGTTAAGGCTGAACACCAGAGGCCAGCCGGACTACTGCATCCACTGAAGATACCTGAGTGGAAATGGGAAGAGATTGGCATGGACTTCGTTGTTGGATTACCCCGCACGTCGACTGGGTATGATTCTATATGGGTGATTGTGGACAGGCTAACTAAAGTAGCCCACTTTATTCCAGTGAAGACCACGTATTCAGGAGCCAAGTTGGCAGAGTTGTACATGGCACGGATTGTCTGCCTACATGGTGTGCCAAAGAAGATTGTGTCAGACCGGGGATCACAGTTTACCTCGCGGTATTGGAAGAAGTTGCACGAGTCCTTGGATACAAGATTGAATTTTAGTTCGGCTTACCATCCCCAGACTGATGGGCAGACTGAGAGGACCAGCCAAGTGCTGGAAGATATGTTAAGAGCTTGTGCTCTTAAACATGGTGGTAGTTGGGATAAGAGTCTACCGTATGCGGAGTTCTCATATAATAATAGCTATCAGGCCAGTTTGAAGATGTCACCGTTTGAGGCTTTATATGGCAAAAAGTGCAGGACTCCACTGTATTGGGATCAAACTGGTGAAAGGCAGTTGTTTGGGCCTGAGATTATACAAGAAGCAGAGGAGCAAGTCCAGCAAATAAGGGAAAATCTAAGAACTGCACAGTCAAGGCAGAAAAGCTATGCTGATACCCGAAGAAGACAGCTAGAGTTTAAAGAGGGTGATTATGTCTATTTGAAGGTGTCACCACTCAGGAGTATGAGAAGATTCAAAGTCAAAGGAAAGTTGTCCCCTCGCTTTATTGGACCCTTCTTAATCTTAAAACGAGTGGGAGAGGTTGCATACCAATTGGAGTTACCGGATCATCTTGCGGATGTTCATGATGTCTTTCATGTATCTCAGCTAAAGAAATGTCTCAGGGTACCTGAAGAGCAGTTACCAATGGATGACCTTAGTGTTCAAGAGGATTTGACTTATGTTGGGTACCCCATCAAGATTCTTGATACATTGACTCGAGTTATGAGAAATAAGGTTATAAAGATGTGCAAAGTGCAATGGAGCCACCACGGTGAAGATGAAGCAACTTGGGAAAGAGAAGAAGAGCTTCGCATAGATTTTCCCATCTTTTCCGTAGTCCTTCCTAAATCTCGAGGACGAGATTATTTTTAAGGGGGTAGGATTTGTAATACTCAAAATTGTATACAAAGAATATTAGAGAGATTTCCTCAATTTTATGTACCATATTTGCATCATAAAAAGAGCATGCATAATTAAGAGTGATTAATTAAAACAAATGATACTAAAATAAAATAAAGTGCATCAGTTGGAGTTTATATGTTTGTGCACTAAATAAAATAATAAGTATAAAAATACTAAGACAATAATTACTAGAAAATGGAGTTTAACCCTAAATTGAAATTTGGGGTTTTGAACAAAATGAGGAAAAGAGAAGGAATATGATAACATAAATAATATATTTAAATAAATATTCTAAAACTTAATACTTTTAATTGCACAAATATGGTTGGAGAATGATGAGTCAAAGTTTGAATTTAAATGGAGATTTAAATTGAGATTCAAATAAGAGGAAAAGGAATAGAAAAAAAGAAAAGAATAAAACAAAAACCACCTTAAATGGGCCTTCCCGACTCACTTCAGCCCACCAGGGAATTTCCCCCGCGCTGCCCACTCGAAGCTTGGCGCCGACAAGCGGGCCCAGCTTGTCGGTCACGGGCGCGCTCAGCTCACTCTGCCTTCCACTTCCACACGGGGCCCGCACTGTCAGGGTCTCCCCCTTTCTTCGCCGCTCGACTCGGACATGCTCTGTTATGGCGGATGGCGGAATCTGTTGAGGTGGGCCGCGAACGGACTTCGGGCGGCCAAAAGAGGACCGGAACCGGATCCTTATCCCCCTCTCCCCTCTTTAGCCCCAACTTCTCATCACCACCAGAACGCCGCCGCGCGCCGTGTGAGGAGATTCGGTCCGCCATCGTCGACCGGTCGATTCCTCAGCGATTGGGCCGAGGTCTAGGGTGCGGGAGCTTCACCTGGTAGGGCGGGTCACGGCCGTAACTTCTCCTTGGCGGATCGCACGGCGGACGACCGGCAATTGCTCGCCGGCGCTGCTCGGATTGCCGTGGGCCGCGCGTCCTCGTCACTGGGGCCCTCTGCACCGGTACCGCAGGTAAAACGCCCCCCTATAAGTTTCGCCTTGACTTCACCAACGTGTAGCACTATTTCCTTCCGAGTTCAGATCGCTTACGCTAGAATTGGGCTCGGCTCCGGTGATGCTCCGTCGCGGCCTGGCGGGCGGCGCCGCCGGTGGCGCTTGGGGGTGTCCAGCCAGTGCTGGGTCGTTGGATGCACTTTGCGCGGTCCCGATTAGATCTTCACGTACCGCTTCGCGGGGTTCCTCGTGGCCGTCGGATGGTGATCGGGCGGGTGTCGAGCGCCTCGGTCATTTGGTGATCCGGTCCGTTGATTAGACATCCGAGGGCTAAAAACCGTGCACTGGTGTATAATAACGAAGATCTAATCCTAGTCGTAGATGTAGGATCGTGCGGCTCTGGTCGAAACATACCCCTTCGGACAGGGATTTTTGTTAAAGAGACCCTGGAAGATTTGTTAACCAACCCGCGGTCCATGGGCACTATGCTCTGTGCCTCGGGTTTCTTGCACTGAGGCCCCTGTTGTCTCTGGAATTTGGCACGCGGTCCAGATAATTGATAAAATCAGAAAGATTATTTAGAAATTAGTTTTTTAATACACATTTAATTGCATAACTTGTAAAATGTATTGAAAATTCATTTTTAATTCAAATCAATCCATTCCAATTTCTAAAATTTTGTAATATTAATATCTATCACCTAGAGTCTCTGTTTTAACATGAAAACAGTAAGAGAATTTATTTCTCATTTAATCCTATTTCAACCACATTAAACCTTAGGAAATGCATAACTTGAAATCTATAACTCAAAATTTAATGATTCCAGTTCCTATGATCTCATTTTAATATGTAGATTTTATTGTATATTTTATTTATCTGTTTGATGTGATGTTAATTTATGCTATACTATGTATGTATTGTGTTGATGCAAGTAGACGAGCAAGCCACTGTGGATTCTGAGGTTCAGCAAGTAGAAGTAGATGAGCAGGAGCTCATTGAAGGCAAGTTGTGCCCTTGATCACTTACTTTTTCCCAGCCATGTTCTTATTAATTATAATGATCTGCATAGGTTAATTTTGATGGGACCCAATAGGTTACCCCAGTTTTGGTTATCTTTATACCTTGTTTACCACTGAAACATTTTTGGGTAGTACCTGCTATTGCTTTATGTGGACTTGGGTATGGAGATACAATATTCATGATTACTCTTTTATTATCTTTCTATTATTACTGTTCATGTTAAGATCATTATGTTAATGGGAACATGGAGCGACCACCCGGGAAAACAGTGCTACCACAAGGGTATAATGGGACGCCCTTGGCTGATTAACTAGGAAAGCTAGTGGATGTCTTCCTTACCCGAAAGGGGCAAGGGAAGTAGAGGAGTGGTCAGTGTAGGGAGGTCCTTGGGTTGATTTTGCTGCGATGGCGGTCAGGCGACGGATTCCTGCACTGGAGCTTCCTATAAACTGTAGCGGGATTTCTGAAGCTAGTGGAACTTTGTAAAGGCCTCGTAGTGTTACCCTGCCTCGCCTCCTCGGTAGAGGTGTATGGGATTGGCCATCTCTTAGCAGATGGGTAACATGACTTGTGGGTAAAGATGCTCAACCTCTGCAGAGTGTAAAACTGGTATACTAGCCGTGCTCACGGTCATGAGCGGCTCGGACCCTCACATGATTAATTATGGAACTTAAATTTAATTTGACATCTGCATCGCATTTGGGATTATTTTACTATTACTATTCTTTATTATTATTAATGTTTGGTATTTACTTACACTTAGTAATTGCTAATAAAATTTTGACCAACTTATAAAAGCAATGTCAGCTTCAGCCTTTATTTCATTGATCAGCCTTACACTTCATGAACTCCCACCTTTGGTGAGTTCATGCCACATTATTCCCCACGACTTGTTGAGCTATGAACGTATGTGAGCTCAATCTTGCTGTCTCACACCCCCCACAGGAGAAGAGCAGGTGGTTCAGGAGGAGCCACAAGGCGAGGAGTATGATCTAATCTAGGTGGCGTTTCTCGGTTGACATTGGCGCTGACGATCCTTAGTTCGTTTTATATTTATTCTTTTATTTTGTAATAAACCTTCCGCTATGTAATAAAGTACTCTTATAATATTATGACATTTATCTCTATACACTCTGTTATTATATATGTTGTCTTCTTTGGCGCATGTATGAGATGCACCCGGCTTTGTCCCTTAAATCCGGGTGTGACACCTTTGGGCATGTACTGCTACATTACTATGCCATTCGGTTTGAGGAATGCAGGTGCGACATACCAAAGGTGCATGAACCACGTGTTCGGAGAGCACATTGGTCGAACGGTCGAGGCTTACGTCGATGACATCGTAGTCAAGACGAGGAAAGCCTTCGACCTCCTCTCTGACCTTGAAACGACATTCAAGTGTCTCAAGGCGAAAGGCGTAAAACTCAATCCCGAGAAGTGTGTCTTCGGAGTCCCCCGAGGCATGCTCCTGGGGTTCATCGTCTCCGAGCGGGGCATCGAGGCCAACCCGGAGAAAATCGCGGCCATCACCAACATGGGGCCCATCAAGGACTTGAAAGGAGTACAGAGGATCATGGGATGCCTTGCAGCTCTGAGCCGTTTCATCTCGCGCCTCGGCAAAAGAGGCCTACCTCTGTACCGCCTCTTAAGGAAGACCGAGCGCTTCACTTGGACCCCCGAGGCCGAGGAAGCCCTCGGGAACCTAAAGACGCTCCTTACAAGCGTGCCCATCTTGGTGCCCCCCGCTGCCGGAGAAGCCCTCTTGATCTACGTCGCCGCTACCACTCAGATGGTCAGCGCCGCGATCGTGGTTGAGAGACGAGAAGAGGGGCACGCATTGCCCGTCTAGAGGCCGGTCTACTTCATCAGTGAGGTACTGTCCGAGACCAAAATCCGCTACCCGCAAATTCAGAAGCTACTGTACGCGGTAATTCTGACGCGACGAAAGTTGCGACACTACTTCGAGTCTCATCCGGTGACTGTGGTGTCATCCTTCCCCCTAGGAGATATCATCCAGTGTCGAGAGGCCTCGGGTAGGATTGCAAAGTGGGCGGTGGAGACCATGGGCGAGACAATCTCGTTCGCTCCTCAGAAGGCCATCAAGTCCCAAGTCTTGGCAGACTTTATGGCTGAATGGGTCGACACCCAGCTTCCAGCAGCTCCGATCCAACCGGAACTCTGGACCATGTTTTTCGACGGGTCGCTGAAGAAGACAGGAGCGGGCACAGGCCTACTCTTCATCTCGCCCCTCGGGAAGCACCTTCGCTACGTGTTGCGCCTCCATTTCCCGGCGTCCAACAACGTGGCCGAGTACGAGGCTCTAGTTAACGGGTTATGCATCGCCATCGAGCTAGGGGTTCGGCGCCTCGACGCTCGTGGCGACTCGCAGCTTGTCATCAACCAAGTCATGAAGAACTCCCATTGCCGCGACCCGAAGATGGAAGCCTACTGCGACGAGGTTCGGCGCCTGGAGGACAAGTTCTACGGGCTCGAGCTCAACCACATCGCTCCACGAAACAACGAGACTGCGGACGAGCTGGCTAAGATAGCCTCGGGGCGGACAATGGTCCCCCCGGACGTCTTCTCCCGAGACCTACATCAACCCTCAGTCAAGACCGACGACACACCCGAGCCCGAGAAGGTCTCGGCCCTGCCCGAGGCGCCCTCAGCCCAGCCCGAGGCACCCTCGGCCCTTGAGGGTGAGGCACTGCGCTTCGAGTAAAAGCGGAATGGGTCCCGCCTAATCAAAACTGGCAGACCCCATACCTGCAATACCTCCACCGAGGAGAGCTACCCCTCGACAGAGCTGAAGCTCGGTGACTAGCGCCGCGCGCCAAGTCGTTCGTCTTGCTGGGTGACGGAAAGGAGCTCTACCACCGCAGCCCCTCAGGCATCCTCCAGCGATGCATATCCATCGCCGAAGGTCAGGAGTTATTACAAGAAATACACTCAGGGGCTTTCGGCCACCACGCAGCACCTCGGGCCCTCGTTGTAAACGCCTTCCGACAGGGTTTCTACTGGCCAACCGCGGTGGCCGACACCACTAGGATTGTACGCACCTGCCAAGGGTGCCAATTCTACGCAAAACAGACCCACCTGCCCGCTCATGCTCTACAAACAATACCCATCACCTGGCCGTTTGCTGTGTGGGGTCTGGACCTCGTCGGTCCCTTGCAGAAGGCACCTAGGGGCTACACACACCTGCTGGTCGCTATCGACAAATTCTCCAAGTGGATTGAGGTCCGACCCCTAAACAGCATCAGGTCCGAACAGGCGGTGGCGTTCTTCACCAACATCATCCATCGCTTCGAGGTCCCGAACTCCATCATCACTAACAACGGCACCCAGTTCACTGGCAGAAAGTTCCTGGACTTCTGCGAGGACCACCACATCCGGGTGGACTGGGCCGCCGTAGCTCACCCCATGACGAATGGGTAGGTAGAGCGTGCCAACGGCATGATTCTACAAGGACTCAAGCCGAGGATCTACAACGACCTCAACAAGTTCGGCAGGCGATGGATGAAGGAACTCCCCTCGGTGGTCTGGAGTCTGAGGACGACGCCAAGCCGAGCCACGGGCTTCACGCCGTTTTTCTAGTCTATGGGGCCGAGGCTATCTTGCCCACAGACTTAGAATACGGCTCCCCGAAGACGAGGACATACGACGCCCGAAGCAACCAGACCAACCGAGAAGACTCATTGGACCAGCTAGAAGAGGCTCGGGACATGGCCTTACTACACTCGGCGCGGTATCAGCAGTCCCTGCGACGCTACCATGCCCGAGGGGTTCGGTCCCGAGACCTCCAGGTGGGCGACTTGGTGCTTCGGCTACGACAAGACGCACAAGGGCGCCACAAGCTCACACCTCCCTGGGAAGGCCGTTCATCATCGCCAAGATTTTGAAGCCCGGAACATACAAGCTGGCCAACAGTCAAGGCGAGGTGTACAACAACGCTTAGAACATTCGACAGCTACGTCGCTTCTACCCTTAAGATGTTTTCAAGTCATTCATATACCTCATTTACATACACAAATAAAGTCTAACCATCAAGGAAGGGTCAGCCTTGCCTCGACAAAGCCCGACCCTCCCTCGGGGGCTAGAAGCGGGGTACCCCCTCTGCGTCAAAATTTTCCTCGAAAAAAGTCTTCCACCAAAGCGACTTTCGTGTTTCCCGGCTATATCAGTAACAGAACCCCGAGAAACGAATAAGAGTGCATGTAAGTGGCAAGGCCGATCGAGCCGAGGGACTCCTTCGCCTCCGGGATACGGATACCTCACTCGTCACCTATCGCGAAAAATAACTCTTACTTGGGTAAGCAATCCTGCTACTAACGAATGAGTCCGGATACGCGAAACAGGAGGAAAAGAGACACAGCTTTATATCACGACGACAAAGTGTTCAGGCCTCGGCGGCCACAAAAGACACATACATATTCAAAATAAACTGCTCTGGCAGAATCAGGCATCGCCCGGGGGAGGAGCTGCACCTCGGCTTCGTTTCCACCCTCGGCGAGATCCACCCCGACCTCGGACGGCGGCGCAAGCGGAAGATCTCCACCTCGAAGGTGGTCGCCAGCACCGCGCTTGGGCCCGCGGCGGCCGCGTCAAGCCTCTGAACTTCGGCCAGGGCAGCTTCATCTTCATCGGGAAGGCAGTACCCCTCGCTGACCCGCGCCAGATCCACATCGTAGTGGGAAGCGAGCACGGCGAAGGCCCGACTCACGCCGTGATGCAGCGCCTCGCGGAGTCTGTCGCGCGCGTGGTCACCCAAGGCCTGCAGGTGACTCTGGGGGAGCTTCCCGAGGGGACGTCGTCAAGACCAAAGACCTGGCAGAAGGCCGAGATAGCCTCGGACATGGCCACGCGGTCAGCCTCCCTCTGCTCAGCCGCATGGGCAAGTGCCTTGGCGGACTCATTGAGGGCAGACTCGAACTCTGCGAACAGCCAAAGCAGAAGTCTTCAAACACGAGTTGAAGAGTGAAGCTGAATCAAAATCTCAAAACAGCCAAGACATATCTTCAGCCCGGGCACGCTGCTCCGAGGCTGCGGCTTGGGCGGACTGAGCAGACCCGACGGCCACGGCCAGGTCCGCCGCAAGGGCTCCGACCCAAGCAGACGCCTCAGCTAGCTGGCCTCCAAGGGCCTCAGCCCGGCTTTCAGCCTCGGCGGCCCGGCCCCGAGATTGGTCCCGCTCACCGATGACCTGGCCAAGCTCCAACTGCCGCCGCTGCGCCTTTGCGCGTGCCGCCACTGCCTCTGCCCCCAGCTCGTCACAGAGCAACCGAAGGTCCGCCGCCTCGGCGCTCCGTTGGGAGAGGCGCTCGGTAGCCTCGGCAAGCGCGGTCCTCAAGAACCACAGCGAACCCCAGACGTCGACCTCGCGGCGGATGAACGACGACTTGGCGGTGCTCAGATCCGTCGGATCCTAGGGAAGGGAAGCCGGGCGTCACAAAGAATGCCTTGATCACGTCAAAGGTATGCCTGAAATCCTTATCTGGAGGATCCTGGGAACGTCCCTAGAAAGGACCTCCAGGGTCGACCGAAGCGACCCCATCGTTGCCTCGGCACACTCACGAAGCTCGTCCCGAGACTACTCTCCCGCTCATCGTCAAGAACGAAGAGGGGTTTCGAAGCGCCGCGGGTCCAGAACCGGAGCGCCTGCCCACGCCGCTCATTGGGATCGTGCCGTGCGAGGACAAGGTCGCCGCTCCCCAGAATGGGTCGCGGCTCTGCGCGCCCCTCCAAGGCATCGGCACCCCCTGAAGTCGGCGCGTCGGGTACCTCTTCGGCTAAGAGGGCAGGCTTCCGATCGCCGGCCTCGAGGTAGTGGCACCTCGGCCATCTCAGCATCGGTGGCGATGGGTGGCTCCACAGCTAGAACAGCAACGGCCTCGGCAGAAGCCGGTGCCGGCGTCGGCAACACGATAGGTGGGCTCAAAGCCGCGGCCGCGCCAGCAGTCCCCCTTGGCACGACGGCCGCTTCGACGGAGGGGTCAGCCTCGGGAGCTCGCCCCACGACAACTTGTGCTGCCTGAGCCCCCTGCTTGGGGGCACCTTGTGTAGAGGCCAGCTAGCCGGCGAGGCCCGATGCGGCACCGGCTGCAGAAGCTGGCGCCGTCTTAAGGGCCTTCCGGGGAGCCAGACCGGTCGAACCGTGCCTCCGTTTGCTGGGAAGAAAGGGAAGAGCAGGATTAGGACACATGAAGAAGGAGCCGGGACAGAGGTATCCTCAGATACTTACCCACTCCGGGCCACGATCAATCGTGCCTGCGGGGAGGCCCCTCGAGCCTCGGTCCCCGCGGGCACCACCAAGGTTTGCCCCGCTTCCGGCTTCGGCACCATCCCTGCCTCGGGCGCCCGGGGCGCCGAAGGGACGGTCCGCCCAGGCGCAGACACGGCGACCTGAGGATCAGCCTCCTGTGCTGCCGGCACGGGCAACGGCTCTTCAGGGACAGGCGGGTCGGCCTGACTCCCCGGGGTCACCTCAACCACCTCGGCCAAGGGGTCAAGTACCCCTCGGCCTGCCCCTGTCCTTCGGACCGGGACCCTGATACCCTGGCCCTGGATACTGACGGCGCCAGCCCACTCAGGGGCTGGCTCGACGACCCCTGGCCCAGCCGCAGATCTGGGCTGAGGCCGAGGCGGGCCGCCATGTCGTCGTCTTCGTCGTCATCGTCGTCGTCGTCGTCGTCTTCGTTTCCGGCGACGGCTCCCTCGGGAGCCCGTCCCTCTCCTGCTGCCGACGACGCCTCTCCAAGGCATCCCGAGCCCGCATCCGCTCGTGGGCCCGAGCCTTTTCCGCGTCCTTCTTCTCCTTCTTCTTCTCCGCAGCAACCCTCCGCGCGGCTCGGTCCACCGCGTCCTCCGAGACCGGTGGCAGCGAAGGTTTGTGAAACCCCAACTCCTGGAGACGGACAGAAATCTTGGCTGTGAGAACCAAGGGCAATCTGACACAAGAAGGAAGAAGGAGCGGACACTCACCAGGGACATACACCCGCACTCGGGATGCATCGGGAGCTGGGTAAGGGCGCCAGCGTCTAGCCTCCCTACCGTGCCAGCTACCCGCCTGTGGAGGTCATCGGCGGGGAGGGGGACCGAGGACATCTGCGAACCCTCCAAGTCGACCCCCCGCGTCATCTCCGAAAGCAGCAGCCGCCGCTCCATCAAGAGGAGCACCCTCCGGCGATGGATGGCGGCGACCACCCCTGCGGCGGTAAGCCCTCCGTCTTGCAGCTCATGCAAGGCCTCCAGAAGAGGCTGGAGATTCTTCTGTCTGTCGCGCGAGGCCCCATAGCGCCAGTTGCTGCCGGCGGCGGTCACCACTCGTTGAGAAAATGACGGGAGCCTCCCATCGTCGTTCCGAAGGTAAAACCACCGACTCTGCCACCCCTTGTTCGAAGACACAAGGATAGCGGGGATGTACTGTTGCGCACACGCCTGCCTCAACTGGAGGATGCAGCCACCGGCCCGCACCGCCATGCGAACTCTCCTTTCCCCCATCGTCAAGGCAAAAGGCTCCGCGGAGAAGAGATGGGTCCACAGATCCCAATGGCGGTCAATCCCCAAAAACCCTTCGCAAACCGCCGCGAAGATGGCTGCTTGCGCGATGGAGTTGGGGTTGAGATTGTGCAGCTCCACCCCGTAGAAATGCAGAATCGCCCGCATGAAACGACTTGCTGGCACTCCGAACCCCCGCTCATGGAAAGAGACGAAACTCAGCACATACCCCGACGGCGGGGACGGGGCGGCTCCGCTCGGAGGGGCCATCCACTCCGGCTGCGGGTCACCGGAGAGGGGACGAAGCAAGCCATCGGCAACAAGGGCCTCCAAATCGACCACCGTGACGGTGGAGAAAGGCCACGGGTCGCGCGGCGGAACGACGGTTTCCCGGTCGGCCATCACCAAGCGAAGGAGGTGGCGGCGGAGCAGACAAGGTGCGCAGTTTTCTTTCTCTGGCTATTCCCTCAGGTTGCGGAAACCTAAGCGGGAGGCGAGCAGCAGAGTAAAGAACCACCACTGGTCCCTCTTCCGAATATATAAAGGCCCGGGCGAGA
Source organism: Zea mays (assembly GCF_902167145.1). Classification (NCBI taxonomy): domain Eukaryota; kingdom Viridiplantae; phylum Streptophyta; class Magnoliopsida; order Poales; family Poaceae; genus Zea; species Zea mays. The sequence goes on from NC_050103.1 coordinate 42,351,238, forward strand.
CCCGCTCAACACTTCGCCCGAACCCGCCGCGAAATTCAAAACCCGAAGGTGAAACGCCCGTTCCTCGAACGGCTCGCGCAACGGCTGCCCCGCGAACCACTCGTCCCGTCGCATTAACTCCGTGGCAGGGCAGGCGACACCTTTGGCAAGCGAAGCGGGCGACGCTTCACCTCCGCCATGATGACCGCGTCAAAAAAGGTGCGCCACGTCGTTCAATTTTGTATCCTTTTCCTCTTCCCCTTTCTCTCTCTTGCTACAGGGACTAGGAAAGGGGATACTCCGAAAGGGATCCCTCTCCGCGAAGGAAGCGGGCCCCGAGCCCTCCTACCGATCAGAGGTTCGAAGGCTGGCCCCTCGGAAGGGTTCGACGGCCGCCTCAGAGCACTCGGGCTCCGCGCCCACAACTGGTCAAGGGTTCGAAGGCTGGCCCCTCGGAAGGGTTCGACAGCCGCCTCAGGCCACTCGGGCTCCGCGCCCACTACTGATCAGGGTTTCGTAGGCTGGCCCCCGAAGGGTTCGACAGCCGCCTCAGAGCACGCAGAGCGAGGGATGACTCTGGGTACGTCCGATACATGGCCGAGGCTCGGGCTACGCTCCCGAGGTACCCTAGGACATTTCCGAGACTAGCAGGAACGATTCTGTAACGGAATCCCATCAGAGGGAGGCATCGAGCCCTCGGACCCTATCAAACGTGACCGGGTCCGGCAAATCACCTGCAGGTACTTTTGGAGCGCGCCTCTGGGCCACTAGCCGACCCTTATCGAACGGGGCATGGGCGTCCACTCGGATCACCCGTTAGCAACTCACTGGAGACACCATGTTCGGCGCCCTCCGAGGGCAGCATGGCGCATTCCCCCCCTCCTCCTTGTGGAAAGGCGACGAAGGGGTGTATGAAAAAAGCCGAGTCAGTCCTTGACCGTCCTCTCGCTCTGTGCAGAGGCTCGGAGGCTGCTCTCGCAAACCCGGCTCCGGCCAAACCGTTGACAGCGTCAACATACCAGCCCGAGAACTCGGAACCTGACTATGCACCTGGGCTACGACCGGTTCGCATGAGGCAACAACCAGACCGGCTGACGCATCACGAAAGGCATTAAGACCTCGAAGGAGTCAAACCACTCCTCCGAGGCCTCGGGGGCTACACCCGGCGGGTGCGCTCACGCGCACCCACCGGAACAAAATGCAACCGAGAGAGGCCGGTCCCCTTGCAAAAAAGTGCAACAAAGGCTCCAAGCGAGTACCCACACTCCTTTTGAGGCTCGGGGGCTACTGTCGGGGACCATAATTAGGGGTACCCCCAAGACTCCTAATCTCAGCTGGTAACCCCCATCAGCATAAAGCTGCAAAGGCCTGATGGGCGCAATTCAGGTCAAGGCTCCGTCCACTCAAGGGACACAATCTCGCCTCGCCCGAGCCCAGCCTCGGGCAAAGACAGCCAACCCAGGAGGATTCACGTCAAGCTTGAGGGTCCCCTCAAGCAACGGGCACACCTTCGACTCGCCCGAGGCCCAGCTCGGGCAGGCTTCGCGGAGAAGCAACCTTGGCCAAGATCGCCTCGCCAGCCGACCGGATCGCAGGAGCATTCAATGCAAGGATCGCCTGACACCTTATCCTGACGCACGCTCTTCAGTCGACAGAGCCGAAGTGACCGCAGTCACTTCGCCCCTCCACTGGCTGACCTGACAGGAAAACAGCGCCGCCTGCGCTGCTTCGACTGCTGTGCCACACGTCAGGGTGAGGCTGACAGCCGCCAAGTCCAGCCTCAGGCGCCATAGGAAGCTCCGCCTCGCCCGACCTCAGGGCTCGGGCTCAACCTCGACCACGAAAGACGGTCTCCGCCTCGCCCGACCCCAGGGCTCGGACTCAGCCTCGACCTCGGACGACGGTCTCCGCCTCGCCCGACCCCAGGGCTCGGACTCAACCTCGAACTCGGAAGACGGTCTCCGCCTCGCCCGACCCCAGGGCTCGGACTCAGCCTCGACCTCGGAGGAATCACCGCCTCGCCCGACCTTGGGCTCGGACCGACCACGCTACAGGGGGGCCCAACATTACCCTACCCCTAACTAGCTCAGGCTACGGGGAACAAGACCGGCGTCCCATCTGGCTCGCCCCGGTAAACAAGTAATGATGGCACCCCGCGTGCTCCATGACGACGACAGTTCTCAGCCCCTTACGGAAGCAAGGAGACGTCAGCAAGGATCCGACAGCACCCGACAGCTGTGCTTCCACAGGGCTCAAGCGCTCCTCCGACGGCCACGACATCACTTGAACAGGGCAGCAACACCTCTCTAACAGCCACGTCGGTATGTACATAGGACTCTGGCTCCTCCCTGCTAGACACGTTAGCACATTGCTACGCTCCCTGTTGTACACCTGGACCCTCTCCTTACATCTATAAAAGGAAGGTCCAGGGCCCTCGTACGAGAAGGTGGCCGCGCGGGAGGACGGGCTGACGCACAGGCTCTCTCTTTCTCCCTCGCGAACGCTTGTAACCCCCTACTGCAAGCGCATCCGCCCTGGGTGCAGGACAACACGAGGCCGTGATTCCTCTTATTGTTTTCCCCTTGTGTTCCGTCTCGCGCCGACCCATCTGGGCTGGCACACGCAACGACAATTTACTCGTCGGTCCAGAGACCCCCCGGGGTCGAAACGCCGACAAGTACGGATAGCCTTAAACATTCTCTCTTGTAGGTAATTATAATTGAAGCATATGGTAAGATAAAGCTCTCGCGGCAGGCAGAAATCTCGGTGAAAGGACCTAGGCAAGTATCATGTATTGATAGAAGGCGAAATAAATTAGCAAATGGACGGTTTTCCGGCTGCCGCTGGCTTCTTATGCCTGTCAACTAACCTTTTGTCCGATCAATAAATATTTTTATTGACAAAAACCTGGCATCTAAGTATGAAACTCTGTCTTAGTATTAAGTCTTCACATGTAGCGTGTTTGGTTGATGTACTGATTTCTATGGGACCAGCATATGCTGAATGTGGAAAGAGGCGGCATTCTTAATCGATCTGTTTCTTGCTTTGACCTTAACCATCCAATGTTCCAGGACGATGTTAAGCTTATAATTGATGTTAAACTTATAATTGACAATAGCCTGGAGACATAGGAGCATACATTAGATAAACATATAAAGGTGGTAATCTGTAGAGTCTGGTTGTGCCGATAGAGGTACTTAGCTTGTCTTGCACTGATTCAACACGTAGCATTCCACAGCGAGACCTGTTCGATAAGAAGTCCGCCACGTCATTTAACGCCTTATTAACAGTTAACGCGCCGTGATCGCTCATGGGCTATGGCGCCGTCGGCTGTCCCGGTCGTACGCGTCAGGCGCCTGCACTAGTACACACAGCCTTTATAGTGGCGGTTCTAGAGACGTTTTCACTGGCGCTTTTCAGTGCCGCCAGTGCTAGGGCTCAGTGGAAATCGTCATTTCCACTGGCGGTTATTCTAGAACTGCCAGTGAAAATGATATTTTCACTGGCGGTTTTTTAAGCAACCGCTAGTGGAAATGCTATTTTCACTGGCGGTTTTATAAAGAAAACCGCCAGTGGAAATCGCATTTCTTTCCACTGGCGATTTGTTTTATTTAGCCGCCAGTGGAAAGTTTTCCCGCCTTTTTTTAAATTTTCAATCAGTACTGAAATTTATATATATTTACACACACAAAACATATATATATATATATATATTGATATTGATAAACATGTAGTATTGATATTAAAAGCAACATGAAATTAAATTCTATCATACATTTATATACATCAAAGTCTTGTTTACAACCATGTATGCATCACACATTATATACATCAAAGTTTTCACTTAAGCTCTAATAACTATCTCGGCTAAGAGATAGTCTACTAATTTCTGTTAGTATTCTAAACTCTGGCAAAGCTAATGTTCCGGAAGCATCGTGATATTTCCCTTCTGCGGGAATGACCTCTTTCAATATGAATGTGCACAGGTCCTCAACTATGCCATACAATGCACCTTCAGTCAAGTTCTCCGGGCTTCCTTTTTAAAATTGATGTAAAGGAAGTTTATAAACATTATCTATTTATACTCAATAATAACACATTTGCATCTTAAATGACATAAATACATACGTGACTATTACTAATAATACATTATCAGGGTTCGTGATGTATCGTTCGTTCATTCTCATGAACTCGCACACGTAGAACCCACATAGGACCGATCCGGGTGGTTGCTTGTGGCACTACATAACGGGAGATTGGTTATTTAGTTGCAACATTGTCCTATGTATGTACATGTATGATATGTATTCATAAATTCATATACTTACCGGCCAGTTATAATGGATGTCTAGTGGCACGCCTTTTTTGGACGTGTCGTACTTTCCACCTCGTAGCTTATAAAACCTAAATGCCCTGTGATCTCAAATAGAATCACCATGTTATTCTACAATTCTCATCGATATAAGTATGCATGCATAGAAAAGGCTTACAGCTCTAAGATGCCGAGGAATTTTGAATAGGCCAAAGGCTCGGTGTGCAAGGAGTCGAGCACCAGCACCTTTCCAACCTTAGGATAAATGAAGAAGCATATCCAGTGGTCCATGTACGAATCAAACTTGTGATACATGTGTATTGAAATTATTAATTTTATTTATGCAAAATCACACTTACTTAAAGTTGTACGGGGCCACTATGGATTCCCTGTCTTCAAATTGAAGCATTGCGTGTCCTATGTAGGTGGCGTATCTTGCTTCAAAATCCTTCTTCAGATCCTGGATACGCACCTCAATTTCTTCGTCTGTTAGCCCCTGTAATGCTTCGTTGCCTTTTCCGATTCTAAAAGTGTGGTTATCCTCTGTAACACCCTGAATTTGGGGGTATAAAATTTCTTTCCAAATATCCATCAGATTCAGGTGTTACCTTCTTGTTCCTCTTTCTTTTCGCTTCTTTATTCATTTCCTTCCAATCAATAGGGAATTTTACTTCAAAATATAATTGTTAATAAAATCCTAAGGGAATAAGGATTGATGCGTCATGCTGAAATATATTTGTTTTATATGATGTTTTGCTTTGATGTGCATCTGTCTCAACTCGCAAAGCGTGATTGAATTTGAATTTAAAAAAACTAAATCAGGTTTCAAGTAAATGAAGGAGAAAGAAATAAAAAAAAGAAGATAAAACCCAATGTCCCAAGCTGGCCCAACCCCTCTCCTCCGTGGCCCATCTCCTCTTCCCCCCTCCTTTCCCCGCTCAGCCCATCCAGCTCGTGTCCCCCCCGGCAGCCTAGCTCCATCGGCGGCTCGTTCCCGCTCTCCCCCTCGCCCTCCTATCGCGCACGGCCCACCCCGCGTCCTCAGCCGCTGCCGCGGGCGCGCCCAGCAGTCGCGCCCCTGCGCGCGCTCCCCGGCCCACTTCGCCCAGCTGCTCGCGCAGGCGCTCGCCCAGCTGCGCGTCGCGCACGCTCAGCCGCTGCCATGCCCCTGCTCGTCGTGCGCGTGTGGAAGACGGGAATCGTGGCCACGATCGCTCCCATGTCGTGGAGATGACAATTGCTTCTCAGCCCCAGTTTCTCACCCGAACCGGCCCCGTTTAGGAGATACCAGTCCCTCCCTCGTCCACACACCCTCTCCTCCCCCTACCTCCCTATGGTCTCGTCCCCTACCCATGGTGATGGTGGTTCCAACCCTCCCCGACAAGCACACTCTTCCTCCCTGCGCGTCCGACCGCCCCAGGACCGGTGAGCACCTCATTCTTCTCCTCCTTTTCCGCGTCCCTCTCTTCTCTCCCGTCGTGCGGCGCAGCGGCTTAGCGCGGCCCGGCGTCTCGGCGCGGCTCGTGCCCGGCATGGTGCGCGGCCCACACGGTGGCCAGCCTGGTTCGTGCCCCTATGCGGCTGCTGCCCACGAGCAGCCCCGCGAGCCCTTGTTCGGCGAGCAGGATCGCCGTCGCCTAGCCCAGCCCCCGGTGATCTCCAGTGCAGCCCACGCTATTGGCTAGCGCCTCGTCACGCTTCGTCGACCCGCCTCGCCGTCCGCCACACGGGTTGTCGCACGTGTCGTCATGCGTCGTTCGCGTGCTGTCCGTGCGCGTCGTCGTTCGCGTAAATCGCTGTTTGCACGCTTTAGTAAAATCATTCCGCTATATCATTCACGTTAAATAATTAATTACTTGTTTAGTTTTGTATTATTAAAATAACAATTCAATCAAACCTAATTAATAATTTTAATTATGCGTTTGTAGATACCTATTAGTGTGTGTACGCCAACTTAAATGTCGTGTTTAACACGTAGTTAGCATGAATACGACATAATTTAGCAGTACCCGTGTATCGCATTGTTTATAAGTTTATTATACGTTTAAATGTATTAAGTCTCATGCGTTGTAACTCGTTCGGTCACGTCAACTCTAGCAGCGTCAATTTCATATTAGGAACATTGTTTGGTCGCGACACATGTTTATTTAATTAATGAATTAATTATTTACCTGTTAGTTATTAAAGTAACTAATTTATCATTTTAACTTACGCTTTAAAAATATATGATAGTGTAATTAATGACTACACAAACGCTTTAAAGTTAATTTTTGTCTAGTATAGAGGCGACAACTATGTAGTAGTGCTCGTTTGCGCGTCAGCATGCTATTCGCGCGCGTAGTGGTGTTGACTCGCGCATGTCGCGCGCTGTTGTGCACATTGTTTCGCGTACGTGCAGTGCATCGTCAGGGTCCCGACGACGTTCGTCTACCCCCCTAGACGACGTTCGTCTACCTGTAGACGATGTTCGTCTACCCCCTGCGCGTGCGCGCGTTCGCGTCGTTCGCACGTATCTCGCGTGTCGATGACGCGGGTCGCGCGACGTCTGCTCATGATAATAAATTGTTTTTGCTTATGAACACTCACGTTAATAACGTTAATTTATCAGGTTTCATATTTTAGATAACTAACTTAAGGATTGCTCGACTAATATTTATTAGATTAATATTCCAATCAGATTAAAGGGTGTAGTGTCTATCTTGGGCTTTTATAATAAATATTAACATAGATAATATTAATTTAACTGCTTTCTATTTATTTAACATTCGTTTAGTATGAACATGTCACCTGTTTAATTATTATCGTCTGTCGCGGGTGTTGTTCCGCGCGCGTCGGCGTGCTGATTCGTGCGTGTTCGCGCTCGTCGCGCTCGCTGTTTCGTGTGTCGTCAGCGTGCTATGTCGCGCGTGTCCGCGCGTCGATTGCACGCTGTCGTGTTGGGTTCGCCGTCGTTATGTTGTCTGTGCGTGACGCGCGTGGTGCGGGCTAGGTCACGAGCGGTCGTGCTGTTTCACGCGTCGTAAATTCGTCTCGCTTAGAATCTCCCATTTTAATTAAAATTACTTAATTAACTGACATTTGTTAGTGTAGCAGATTAATCGAACTAAACGGTGTATAATATTTATATTTGATAATGTCGAACTAAAAGTTATAGTTAGTACTTGGTTAGCGATAACGCGCTAATCTCTAAACCGTAGCTTCGAGTTCGACGTTTATTTCTCTCGCGTGACCGTAGTGTCGAGCTCTATTTTATGTTGCATGTTTTTATGACATTTTATCTTGTATGGTGTAATGTTCTTATGCGTGTATATATGTTCGTTTGTTTGTTCCTGTTTGTATTCGCTATGCGTCTCGAATAGATCGCGATTCGTTTATGAGCTTTGAGGAATCGAAGTTCAAGCGTTGGCGACCAAGTGATCAAGTTCTTCGAGTTCTACAAAGTTGAAGACCTTGAGCATCTATTTGGTGAAGGCAAGTGTCCTCTGACCCATTATATCCTATCTATTTATAATTCACTGTCCCGCACTACTTAATTGAAACCTAAGGATTGACTAGCTTTCTATTTACCTTATCCTTGTTTATCTTTGGGTTATCATGGCTAGCTCTATGCTAGTGCTTTACTCTAATCAACGAACATGATGAGAATTACTTTATGATACGATGTTTTTATTCTGGATACGGTGAGGATGAGCTTGTGGCACTAAAGGGGGCTCGGGCTGCTTCCCGAGTACCTCTCCGTAAGGACCTGTTCGTTGAGAGACCACCCGAGATAACAGTGCAACCATGAGGGTGAAATGGGACGCCCTTAGCTAATTAATTAGAGGAACTAGAGGTGTAGTTGCTTCGCCGTAGTGCCGTCAATGGGGTCCAGGCACAGTGCTTGCTCTACCGAGGCTGGGTGCCGAGGTTCTTTCGTTTTGCTTTGGTTAGTCACCCTCCTGCGGGGAGGGGTACTGTGTTTATCAAACTGGAGAAACCTAACGGGCGGCTATGACCTCTAGGGAATCTTTGTAAAAGCTACGTAGTGATACCCTGCCGGACCACCTAGGAAGTGATCAATGGGGAGTCATGATCCCCGGGGCAAAATGGGAATCATGGCTCATGGGTAAAGTGTGCGACCTCTGCAGAGGGTAATGAAACTGATATATCAGCCGTGCTCACGGTTAAGAGCAGCCTTGGGATCCTCTTTGATTAGAGATACAGCTGGTTCGAGACTCAATGGTTCTATTTATGTTTTTGGTTCGATGATGATCATGATGTTCCTCGAGGAGGAAGCTGTTCACGGGTTGGCTATTACTAAAACTTGGCTTCCACTAATAATAAATACCTGACCAACTAAAAGCAACTGCTTGAGCTTAACTCCACATAAAGCTAGTCCACCTCAGCCAAACGGGACATTTGCTGAGTACGTTGATGTGTACTCACCCTTGCTTTCACAAAACACAAGGTTGCCTTTGGTGCAATCTATGCTCAGGTAAAGAAGAAGGCATCGAGGCAGATCCCCAGGAGTTCCAGGACTTCGACGAGTTCGAGGATTAGGCTAGCGACCTCCCCCAGTCAGCTGCCTGTGGTGGGTTAATTTACGTTGGCTACGTTTCTATTCTGTGTACTTTGATTATATTATGTAAATGACTCTAGTCTTTAATACTATGACTTACCCTTTATTGTTATTCGAGGCATTGTGCTATGATGAGTCGTTTATGTAATCGCTATGTACGTGAGTTCTGATCCTGGCACGTACATGGTTCGCATTCGGTTTACCTTCCAAAACCGGGTGTGACATAAATGGTATCAAAGCCGTGCTGACTATAGGACCGCTAGCCTAGAGTAGCATTGGCCGTTTTAAGTACTTATTGATTATTGCTTCACCTCATCCTTGATGCTACTTCAAAATATTGGTCACCTCAACTAATTCTATGTTGTGCTCCTATATGCCCCCTTGCCAAAAGTATTTTATTCTAGTATGGTCTATATTTTTTCTGATCTCACTCTTGTGCTTGCGATCTCTTTGTAGGTGCCCCCTGACCATAACTTCTTGTCTTTCAGAATTCTTTCCTTTTCTATCGTTAAATTCCTAACCTTTGACAATATCTATTCCCTAGGTATTGACATGCTCGTACCCCTAGATCCTTCAATACTCTTGTTTCAAATACTCACATCTGAATTTCTCATGCCTACTTAACACCCCAGTTTATATGTCCATGAACTTCTTGTCTTTTGAGACCCCTTCCTATTCCGTCGTTAAGTCGTTATCCTTTGGCTTTTTCAATTCCCTTGTCTTTGCATGCTCGTATCCTTGGAATCTCGCATATGCTTATCCTTTTTAAACGCTTACTTTCATATTCCAACGCCCATTTAAAACATTTCAGTATACATGCCCTTGACCATCCTTGTTTCCCAAGGATCCATGAACGATCATTTTATCTCACACATGATTGGTGATCTCGTTGCTTCCTTATAACTCCCCTCGATAAGGGATATTTACTTCAACCTTCTGTGGGAACCATACCTAGCTTACCCTTGATTATTTTGTTCACTTCGCCACTTCACGAGTCTTACCTTAACTCTGTCCTTGGTTATGCTTTTCACGATTATCATCTTCACCCTTGTCACCTCTATATCTTACCTTGATGCTTATATTATACCTGTCCTAAAAAAACCCTTTTCTCCTCTGTCTCAATCTTATAGTTGTATTTTACCTATTTGCCCTTGGTCCTATTCTCTTCCTTGTCGCTTGCAAGTTTTCAACTCCATCCTTTGTTGCCTTTACCACCTTCACCTTTGTTGTCTCTCCATCTTACCTTGATGACTATCTTATGTATGTTATTTAAAATCCCTCTCCCATCTTGATTCGATAGAAGTGTTTTACCTATCCCGCCCTTGGTCGGAACCTCATCTTTGCTAGGTGTGAGTCTTATCTTAACTCCATTCTTTGTTGTACTCATACCACTGGCTCCTCAATGCCTTCATCTTCTCTCTCACACCCTTGTCTGTTATTGCCTCTGACCCTTGCGATATTTATGTCTTCTACCTAAATTCTCACCTTAAACTTATCCTTTAAGAGCCTCACCTTTCTTTCCACCCAATTTGAGAGCGGTGAGTTACCTATCTATCCCTTAATTTCTTTTCCCTCCTTGTCGCCTTACAAGTTTTGTCTTAATTCCATCCTTTGATGTGTTTTTATTCGCTATCACCATTCCCTGGTCATCTATCGATCTTGCCTTGATACTCATCTTTATTCCTATTTTAAAAAAAAATTCCTCTCTTTCACCTCAATTTGAGAGTGGAAATTTACCTATGTGGCCCTTGGACGTATCCTCTTCTTTTCCACTTGCAGGTCTTGTCTTAACTCCATCCTTTAGGTACTTGTATCCTTTGTTCCTATGCCCATTTACCTCCTCTCCTACATCCTTGTCTGTTATCACCTTTAAACCCTCATGATATCTATGCCCTTGCCTTCCTGCTTACCTTGAACCTACCCTTTGAAGCCTCCTCCTTCCCATCACTATTCGAGGATAATGCCTCATCTATTTTATCATCGATTGCTCCCCCTTCTTTGACCCCTTGCAAGTCCTATTTAAAATACATCCTTTATTGTGTGTGTTTGTCCATTATCACCTTAACACTTGTCATCCCTCGATCTTTACCTTGATGTTTACCCGCATTTTAAAGATGCCTCTCTCATTTCATTCCAAGAGTGATGTCTTACCCATCTCACTCTTGTGTGTTCCCTTTTCCTCTATCGTGTTGCAAGTCTTAGCGTTTTCTCGATATCACCCTTACCTTCCTAATATCTACATCTTTCCATGATGCTTATCCTATGCCTACCTTTTGAAATATCATCTTTCCCATCTCGATTTGAGAATGGTGTTTTACCTATTCTGACCTTGGTTGCATTCTCTCCCTTATCGGTTACAATCATTGTTTTAGCTCCATCCTTTACTATGCTCATGCCCCTATCCTGCATGGTTTATCGCTCCCCTTGTCTTTTGATGGCCTTAAATTAGTTTCCACATTATAAGAAATACCGCCACTTCATTAAAAGGAACATATAACAAAGAGATGTTGGTTGTTGAATGCTTGTGATGTTTGTCTTTGTGTTATGAATGACTTGCTTCTTTGTTATGAGTGTTGATATGTTGTGGCCCTTGGTCCGCAATGGCAACAATTTACTAGGTGAGTGCCATAGAGTTAGGAAGTTGGGTGCCCTCCCTTTTCTCTCTTTAATCCATCTAGGCTTACCTTTTCTATCTATACCCTTTCCTCTTGCACCTGTCCGGTTGGCAACCTCCAACCTCTCTTAATCAATCAAGATCAGAGTTGGCTGCATCTTCACCAAGTGCATATCAATGCTCCTGTTAAGGGGGTTAGCCGCTAACCCCAATGAAGACAATTGATCAACATCAACCAAAAAGATCAGAGTGGCACAGTGGAAGCGTGTGTGGGTCCTAACCCACTGGTCCAGTAGATCCTCAAGTATTGCATCAGTTGGTCTCGAGCATCTGAAGGTCAAAACAACCAGTCCGCAAGTTAATCTCGTAGAGTCAAAGTCAACTCAAGAAAGCCGTGAACAACCTATGAACCAACCTAGTCATTCTTGCTAGCCTCTTCTTGAATCTCGGGGGCGAGATTCCTATTAAGGGGGTTAGATTTGTAACACCCTGAATTTGGGGGTATAAAATTTCTTTCCAAATATCCATCAGATTCAGGTGTTACCTTCTTGTTCCCCTTTCTTTTCACTTCTTTATTCATTTCCTTCCAATCAATAGGGAATTTTACTTCAAAATATAATTGTTAATAAAATCCTAAGGGAATAAGGATTGATGCGTCATGCTGAAATATATTTGTTTTGTATGATGTTTTGCTTTGATGTGCATCTGTCTCAACTCGCAAAGCGTGATTGAATTTGAATTTAACAAAACTAAATCAGGTTTCAAGTAAATGAAGGAGAAAGAAATAAAAAAAAGAAGATAAAACCCAATGTCCCAAGCTGGCCCAACCCCTCTCCTCCGTGGCCCATCTCCTCTTCCCCCCTCCTTTCCCCGGTCAGCCCATCCAGCTCGTGTCCCCCCCCCCCGGCAGCCCAGCTCCATCGGTGGCCCGTTCCCGCTCTCCCCCTCGCCCTCCTATCGCGCACGGCCCACCCCGCGTCCTCAGCCGCTGCCGCGGGCGCGCCCAGCAGCCGTGCCCCTGCGCGCGCTCCCCGGCCCACTTCCCCCAGCCGCTCGCGCAGGCGCTCACCCAGCTGCGCGTCGCGCACGCTCAGCCGCTGCCATGCCCCTGCTCGTCGTGCGCATGTGGAAGACGGGAATCGTGGCCACGATCGCTCCCATGTCGTGGAGACGACAATTGCTTCTCAGCCCCCAGTTTCTCACCCGAACCGGCCCCGTTTAGGATATACCAGTCCCTCCCTCGTCCACACACCCTCTCCTCCCCCTACCTCCCTATGGTCTCGTCCCCTACCCATGGTGATGGTGGTTCCAACCCTCCCCGACAAGCACACTCTTCCTCCCTGCGCGTCCAACCGCCCCAGGACCGGTGAGCACCTCATTCTTCTCATCCTTTCCCGCGTCCCTCTCTTCTCTCCCGTCGCGCGGCACAGCGGCTTAGCACGGCCCGGCGTCTCGGCGTGGCTCGTGCCCGGCATGGTGCGCGGCCCACACGGTGGCCAGCCTGGTTTGTGCCCCTGTGCGGCTGCTGCCCACGAGCAGCCCCGCGAGCCCTTGTTCGGCGAGCAGGATCGCCGTCACCTAGCCCGGTCGCCGGTGATCTCCAGTGCAGCCCGCGCTATTGGCTAGCGCCTCGTCACGCTTCGTCGACCCGCCTCGCCGTCCGCCACATGGGTTGTCGCACGTGTCGTCATACGTCGTTCGCGTGCTGTCCGTGCGCGTCGTCATTCACGTAAATCGTTGTTTGCACGCTTTAGTAAAATCATTCCGCTATATCATTCACGTTAAATAATTAATTACTTGTTTAGTTGTGTATTATTAAAATAACAATTCAATCAAACCTAATTAATGATTTTAATTATGCGTTTGTAGATACCTATTAGTGTGTGTACGCCAACTTAAATGTCGTGTTTAACACGTAGTTAGCATGAATACGACATAATTTAGCAGTACCCGTGTATCGCGTTGTTTATAAGTTTATTATGTTTAAATGTATTAAGTCTCATGCGTTGTAACTCGTTCGGTCACGTCAACTCTAGCAGCGTCAATTTCATATTAGGAACATTGTTTGGTCGCGACACATGTTTATTTAATTAATGAATTAATTATTTACCTGTTAGTTATTAAAGTAACTAATTTATCATTTTAACTTACGCTTTAAAAATATATGATAGTGTAATTAATGACTACACAAATGTTTTAAAGTTAATTTTTGTCTAGTATAGAGGCGACAACTATGTAGTAGTGCTCGTTTACGCGTCAGCATGCTATTCGCGCGCGTAGTGGTGTTGACTCGCGCATGTCGCGCGCTGTTGTGCGCATTGTTTCGCGTACGTGCAGTGCATCGTCAGGGTCCCGACGACGTCCGTTTACCCCCCTAGACGACGTTCGTCTACCTGTAGACGACTCCCGTCTACCCCCTGCGCGTGCGCGCGTTCGCGTCGTTCGCACGTATCTCGCGTGTCGATGACGCGGGTCGCGCGACGTCTGCTCGTGATAATAAATTATTTTCGCTTATGAACACTCACGTTAATAACGTTAATTTATCAGGTTTCATATTTTAGATAACTAACTTAAGGATTGCTCGACTAATATTTATTAGATTAATATTCCAATCAGATTAAATGGTGTAGTGTCTATCTTGGGCTTTTATATTAAATATTAACATAGATAATATTAATTTAACTGCTTTCTATTTATTTAACATTCGTTTAGTATGAACATGTCACCTGTTTAATTATTCTCGTCTGTCGCGGGTGTCGTTCCGCGCGCGTCGGCGTGCTGATTCATGCGTGTTCGCGCTCGTCGCGCGCGCTGTTTCGTGTGTCGTCAGCGTGCTATGTCGCGCGTGTCCGCGCGTCGTTTGCACGCTGTCGTGTTGGGTTCGCCGTCGTTACGTTGTCTGTGCGTGCTGCGCGTGGTGCGCGCTAGGTCGCGTGCGGTCGTGCTGTTTCACGCGTCGTAAATTCGTCTCGCTTAGAATCTCCCGTTTTAATTAAAATTACTTAATTAACTGACATTTGTTAGTGTAGCAGATTAATCGAACTAAACGGTGTATAATATTTATATTTGATAATGTCGAACTAAAAGTTATAGTTAGTACTTGGTTAGCGATAACGCGCTAATCTCTAAATCGTAGCTTCGAGTTCGACGTTTATTTCTCTCGCGTGACCGTAGTGTCGAGCTCTATTTTATGTTGCATGTTTTTATGACATTTTATCTTGTATGGTGTAATGTTCTTATGCGTATATATATGTTTGTTTGTTTGTTCTTGTTTGTATTCGCTATGCGTCTCGAATAGATCGCGATTCGTTTCTGAGCTTTGAGGAATCGAAGTTCAAGCGTTGGCAACCAAGTGATCAAGTTCTTCGAGTTCTACAAAGTTGAAGACCTTGAGCATCTATTTGGTGAAGGCAAGTGTCCTCTGACCCATTATGTCCTATCTATTTATAATTCACTGTCCCGCGCTACTTAATTGAAACCTAAGGATTGACTAGCTTTCTATTTACCTTATCCTTGTTTATCTTTGGGTTATCATGGCTAGCTCTATGCTAGTGCTTTACTCTAATCAACGAACATGATGAGAATTACTTTATGATACGATGTTTTTATTCTGGATACGGTGAGGATGAGCTTGTGGCACTAAAGGGGGCTCGGGCTGCTTCCCGAGTACCTCTCCGTAAGGACCTGTTCGTTGAGAGACCACCCAAGATAACAGTGCAACCATGAGAGTGAAATGGGACGCCCTTAGCTAATTAATTAGAGGAACTAGAGGTGTAGTTGCTTCGCCGTCGTGCCGTCAATGGGGTCCAGGCACAGTGCTTGCTTTGCCGAGGCTGGGTGCCGAGGTTCTTTCGTTTTGCTTTGGTTAGTCACCCTCCTGCGGGGAGGGGTATTGTGTTTATCAAACTGGAGAAACCTAACGGGCGGCTATGACCTCTAGGGAATCTTTGTAAAAGCTACGTAGTGATACCCTGCCGGACCACCTAGGAAGTGATCAATGGGGAGTCATGATCCCCGGGGCAAAATGGGAATCACGGCTCATGGGTAAAGTGTGCGACCTCTGCAGAGGGTAATGAAACTGATATATCAGTCGTGCTCACGGTTAAGAGCAGCCTTGGGATCCTCTTTGATTAGAGATACAGCTGGTTCGAGACTCAATGGTTCTATTTATGTTTTTGGTTCGATGATGATCATGATGTTCCTCGAGGAGGAAGCTGTTCATGGGTTGGCTATTACTAAAACTTGGCTTCCACTAATAATAAATACCTAACCAACTAAAAGCAACTGCTTGAGCTTAACTCCACATAAAGCTAGTCCACCTCAGCCAAACGGGACATTTGCTGAGTACGTTGGTGTGTACTCACCCTTGCTTTCACAAAACACCAGGTTGCCTTTGGTGCAATCTATGCTCAGGTAAAGAAGAAGGCGTCGAGGCGGATCCCCAGGAGTTCCAGGACTTCGACGAGTTCGAGAAATAGGCTAGCGACCTCCCCCAGTCAGCTGCCTGTGGTGGGTTAATTTACGTTGGCTACGTTTCTATTCTATGTACTTTGATTATATTATGTAAATGACTCTAGTCTTTAATACTATGACTTACCCTTTATTGTTATTCGAGGCATTGTGCTATGATGAGTCGTTTATGTAATCGCTATGTACGTGAGTTCTGATCCTGGCATGTACATGGTTCGCATTCAGTTTACCTTCCAAAACCGGGTGTGACATCCTTGCATATCTTTATTGGGTTGAGATACCCAACCCTTTTACTGGCACTAGCATTGGGATTGGTACCATAAAGGATCTCCTGCTGATCATGTTGCATTCTGCAACGCACACGTGCATGTCAGATATTGAAAATTTATACAACTCACTAATAATAACACATATATGTGGAGTATGAGTGACACTTACAATGCAAATATGGTTACAAGTTGCACGTCGAGTCTCTGAAGGTTCATCATTAACCACATGTCCTCGAATGTAACAACGGCCTTTCGATTTGAACCAATAAAAGCATGGGCTGGTATATTAACACTGATGGTGTCGATGCCAACTGAAGATGCCCGCATGTACCAATCATGCAACCTTTTAATATTAGCCGGGACCTTCCTTAGTTTCTCAAAAGTGAGTAGTGGTCTGCCCGGCACATATTTTTTAGGCACGTTTTTATAATCTGCCTTAGTTGGCTTCTTTATCTTTGCGGCCATTGCCTCAACCTTTTTTGTGGACTCCTCGAGATCGGCCAAATCAACATTGTCTGACGTGAGGCTCCGTCCAATCCCTTTCAAAAAACGAACAGTGCCAGCAGTTGATTTACTCTTCTTTTTCTTATCATACGGGGACACTACTTTTGGTATAGAAACTTTAGATTTCTTTGATGGTCGTGGAGATGGCTGTGGAGAAGGTGGATCCCTGAAGGGCGATGTATGTGGTGGAGACGGTGGGCCACCATGAGGATGAGGAGAAGGAGGGTCAGAAAGAGGATGAGGAGCAGCATGTGAAGTTTGAGGAGGTGATGATGGATGTACAATAGGAACAGCAATTTGAGAAGGCGGAGACGGTTGGGCCTACGACGACGGCTGTCGTGCGATATCAACCAATTCGACATCCCTTCGAGGCCAAAGGATAAAATTCTTGATAGCTTGTCCAAGTGTCTCGATACCTTCGGGCCCAGGGATGTCTAGCATGTCGTCCTCGTATCCTTGGACGACTGTCGTCACTTCCACCCTGCAATATTCTTCTGGAATGTCGTTTCCATGGAACTTGCATCCTGGGATCGCAAGGCCTGTGGCTACTTTCCTTGTACGCTGATTGTTAATACCATATCTTATAACTAGTGTGCATGCCACAGGCCTTGTGATGTCATCAACTGGATAACGGACCTTATTTCCCATTGACGCGACAGAGCTTGGGATGGTCGTACCCTCGGTGGCAGCCGGCGTTTGAGCTGCTGGAATTATTTGCATCTGTGGAGTGGTCATCTGTTGAACAGACATCGCACTCGCCATCGCCAATTGCTGCATCAATTCTGGAGGAGGATTCGATAGCATTTCAGACATCAGGCCTTTGAACTCTTTCTTGGCCTCCTCCTTAAAATAATTTGCCATCTCTTCCTTGTATCGATCACGTTTCTTGTAAAGACCTTCCCATTGTGGTCTGAATCCTTCCTTCCATCCTTCCTTAGATGATATTCCTCATACACGACCAGGATGCTCAGGGTTACCGAGACCAGCCGTTAGAATGTCTTTCTCCGTTTGCAGCTTAAATGTTCCTTCGCTCTGCTTAGCTGCAATTGCATATATGTTTTTTGCCGCTTCTTCGACAGTGGGATCATCAAAAGATACACCAGACTCAGTTTCCCTTGGTTTTCTAGCACGGATCCAATTAGCTATCCTTTCACCGAGTTGCTCGGACAGCGTCGGCAACCCTGCAGCCTTCTTCTCGGCGTCTTCTTGTCTCCATTTAGGAAACTGATGCTTGTAACCACCTGTGCCAAGGTGGTGGCGGTATTTGTTCTTCTTAGACAGTTCTGAATTTGCCTCACTTAGCGATATGAAATCAGGGCTGCTCCTCTGCTCTAGAAATACTGCCCACTGACCTGCTGAGATTTTATATTTTTTTGTCGGGTCTAGGCCTTTCTTTGCAAACTTTGTATTCATCTCAGACCTCCAGTTTCGGAAATTTATTGCAAACTGCTTCATCGTGTATTTTTTCACGAGTTCTTCTGAACCCCCAGGCAAAACGAACCTCGTTACTAGCTTATTCCACATTTGATTCTTGACATCATCTGATACATCTCTCCACTGTCGGATTGTGATGTCAAGATTATCTCTAACTAAGAACCCAAGTGCATTCCGAAACTTAGGCAGTGCCTCTTCTAGAGCTAGGGGCTGACCATTCGGGCTCACGTCTGTGATTTTATATGTCTTGTCAGGAAACTTGTTTAGCCCCCTGTCACCTCTGTTCCGATCGCTCTGCTTCCTTTTCCTTGACCTCTCGGTGGTTGTCTCGGTCGATTCCGGTGCGCCTTGGGTCGGTTCCGGTGCGCCTTGGATCGGTTCCGGTGCGTCTTGGTATTGTGCCACAGCTTTTTCGAGCATCGCACGAAATTCAGACAAGACCTCCTATTCATGTAATAAAATGCACAAGAAATCATGCATGTGTAATAGACATTGTGAAATCAGCTAATTAATTAGGTACACACACGAAATTAAGGATGTGTAATTTACCTCATGTTCTTGTGGATCATAAGTAGGGTCACGTTGCAACTCACGCGCAGCGGCCCTATCTATCCTAGTGGTAGGAAAAGGGTCGCTAGGCGTTTCATATCCTTCACTGCTGGATTCTTCTTGAGCAACACTCTTGTCCATGTGGTCGGGCCCTAATCCTTGGTCCTTGGTTGGAGAACTCATTGAGCTACATATTAACATAAGCAATAATTAAATTCGTATTAACAAATACCCTAACCCTTATCGAGGAGGAGTCGTATAGGACGTATAGAGAGGGAGAGAGGGAGATGGAGAGTCATATAGAACGTATAGAGAGAGAGAGAGGGAGAGAGGAGGAGTCGTATAGGACGTATAGAGTCGTATAGAACATATAGAGAGAGAGAGGGAGAGAGGAGGAGTCGTATAGAACGTATAGAGAGAGAGAGGGAGAGAGGAGGAGTCGTATAGGACGTATAGAGAGGGAGAGAGGGAGATGGAGAGTCGTATAGAACGTATAGAGAGAGAGAGAGGGAGAGAGGAGGAGTCGTATAGAACGTATAGAGAGAGAGAGGGAGAGAGGAGGAGTCGTATAGGACGTATAGAGAGGGAGAGAGGGAGATGGAGAGTCGTATAGAACGTATAGAGAGAGAGAGGGAGAGATGAGGAGTCGTATAGGACGTATAGAGAGGGAGAGAGGGAGATGGAGATTCGTATAGAACGTATAGAGAGAGAGAGGGAGAGAGGAGGAGTCGTATAGAACGTATAGAGAGAGAGAGGGGGAGAGAGGAGGAGTCGTATAGGACGTATAGAGAGGGAGAGAGGGAGATGGAGAGTCGTATAGAACGTATAGAGAGAGAGAGGGAGAGAGGAGGAGTCGTATAGGACGTATAGAGAGGGAGAGAGGTGATGAGAACTCGCTCTGGTCAAGTGGGGTTCTGATGAGTTGCTCTTAATCGAAACCATGAAGGAATACGTTGTTTACTAGTGAATCTAGTCTACATTTTACAATATGTTGTTTACAATAGGATACAATAGAATATGTTGTTTACAATGGAATACGATGGAAAAAACATGCTTTCCGTTGCTCTATCCTCTCTCTCTCTCTAATCTCCCTCCCTTTCCTCTCTCTTCCCTCCCTCCCTCTCCCTCTCTTTCCTCTCTCTTCCCTTTCCCCCTCTCTCCTCTCTCTCTCTCCCCCTCCACTCTCTTTCCTATATATACACTCCCTCTCCCTCCTCTCTCTTCTCTCTCTCTCCCTCCCTCCACTCTCTTTCCTCTCTCTTCCCTTTCCCTCTCTCTCCGGAGAGAGAGGGAAAGAGAAGAGAGAGGAAAGAGAGTGGAGGGAGGGAGAGAGAGAGGAGGGAGAGGGAGTGTATATATAGGAAAAAGAGTGGAGGGAGAGAGAGAGAGGAGAGAGAGCGGAGAGAGAGGGAAAGGGAAGAGAGAGGAAAGAGAGTGGAGGGAGGGAGAGAGAGAGAAGAGAGAGGAGGGAGAGGTCCTCTCCTCTCTCTTCCCTCTCCCTCCTCTATCTTCTCTCCCTCTCTCTCACTCTCTGCAGAGACGCGCGCAGAGGTCTCCCTCTCTTCCCTCTTCCTCCTCTCTCTTCCCTCTCACTCTTCCTAGGCTTAGGGTTTAGCCGCGGCGCGTGCACGGCGGCGGCGCTTGCACGGTGGCGGCAGCGGCGCGCATGCCCGAGCTAGCCCGAGCGATCATAGTCGAAGAAAGGGAGAGAGAGAGAGAGAAGAACTTACCTACGGCGCGGGGACGACGGCGTGGACGACGGCGTGAACGACGGCGGCGCACGGCGGAGAAAATCGCCGGGCGAAATTTTGGCAGCCTGACGGCGGGAAGATGGAAAGACAGGGCGCCAGAGACTTAGCGAATTTTTCGGCCCCGCGCGCACTCCTTTATATAGGAGATATTTCTACTGGCAGTTGACAATGACAACCGCCAGTAGAAATCATTTCTACTGGCGGTTGTCATAGAGAACCGCTAGTAGAAATGCCGTCCACAAACTGTGGAGGCCATTTCTACAGGCGGTTTTCATCGACAACCGCCAGTAGAAATCATTTATACTGGCGGTTTTCGTTGTGAACCGCCAGTAGTAATGTTTTTAGTATATTATTTTTTATTGTATATTCATACATTAATTATATATATTTTTATACATATCAAATATATAAATATATATATTTAGTATACATAATATATATATTTATATATTACTTCTCTCTCTCCCCTCTCTCTCTCTCCTCTCTCTCTCTCTTCTCTCCCTCCTCTCTCTTCCCTCTCTCTATCTCCTCTATCTCTCCTCTCTCTCTCTCCTCTCTCTCTCTCCTCTCTCTCCTCTCCCTAGCTCCTCTCTCTCCCCTCTCCCTCTCTCTCTCTCTATCCTCTCTCTCTCCTCTCTCTCTCTCCTCTATCTCTCTCTCTCCTCTATCTCTCTCCCTCTCCTCTCTCTATCCTCTCTCCCTCCTCTCTCTTCCCTCTCTCTTCCAAGGTGGTGGTGGAGGATGAGGAAGAGGCGGGGTTGGAGGATGAGGAAGAGGCGACTGTGACACTATCCGTGGAGAAGGACGCGCTGGAGTGCGACATCCAGTCCGAAGTTTTCATGGCAAGTCAGATTACCATGCATGTATATATACAATACATATTGATCGGTAGGCTCCAGCATGATGCTCTGCTCTGTGTAAAATCAGTGCAAGAACGAGCATTCTGGATGTGCAAAGTGCTGCATCCGCACGGACGGTAAGTGCTGGACCTGCTCCGAGCGCATTGGCAACAATAGCTCTCTCTCTCTCTCCCTCTCCCTCTCCTCTCTAGAAAGTCATGTAAAATTACATGCTTCGGTTTGTCGCTAACAATAATCAATTACATGACATGTCCTAACAATAATCAATTACATGACAACTATATAATCTAGGGAGCTATTGTTCTGCCTTGTCCATCGTGGCGTACCCAGGGCATCGAATTGTGTGGGATGCTTCGCTCAACGTTCCTTATCTTGGTTGGATGGTCTATGAAAAGAGACATGTCGTTGAACTGGTTAAAATCCTCTAAATCAGATACACCATCAACTCCTATAGCTTGTTGTTTTCGAGGAAAAACTACATGCTTCGGTTTGTCGGTGCTTTTCTTCTCATTGTTAGAAATGATCTGTTCAGCATAGAAGACCTATGTAGCACGATTAGCAAGGATCCATGGGTCATCTTTGTAACCTACCTTACTTAGATCAAGAACTCTGACCCCATAGTTGTCTACCGTGACATGTTTGTCTTCAACCCATTGACATCGAAAAACCGAGATCTGAAATGTACCATAGTCTAGTTCCCATATGTCCTCAATAAAGCCAAAATATGTAATAATCTCACCAGTTTCATCATCTATGGCCTCGCATCGAACACCACTGTTTTGTGACATGCTCTTTTTGTCCTTGGACTTTGTACAAAATGTGAATCCACTAATGTCATAGGTTTGCCATGTTGTGACCTGGCGTGAAGGTCCAGATGCCAACCCCTTGATGGTTTTTTCTTCTATTGTTTCTCCACGTGGAATGTCCTTCACCATTAGCCATGTGTTGAACCGCTGCTTATCTTGCTTCATTACCCAATCAGCCGTATGCCCAGGATTTTGCTCGTGAAGCTCATTGATGTGTTGTTGGATAAAATGGCTCTATTATCGCTAGCTGATGTAGGATGCTGTGATGTGCCTCAAGTACTGTATTGTAATCTGGTGGAATGAAAGATTTTCGTCCCATCCTCCCGCTTCCATACAATCTACCCTCGTGTCGTGACGGAGGCAGACCTATTGCAACCTGATCTTTTAGGATATTATTGCAGAATGGACCTCCAGACTCAATGGCCTCTTCAGTACAGTACCCCTCTATCATGGATGCCTCGGGACGAGCACGGGTTGATACATAGCCATTCAGTATTGACATGAAACGCTCGTACGTCCACATTTCATGTAAGTACATAGGACCCAATGCCTCTATTTGTGGCACCAAGTGCACCACAAGGTGCACCATAATATCAAAGAACGATGGAGGGAAACACATCTCAAACTATGCTATTGTCTCCACTGCGAATTCCTGAAGAGATGCCAACTCATCACGGTCAATTACCTTTTTTGAAATTCTGTTGAAAAAGTAGCACAACCGTGTGATTGCCATCTTTAAAAACAAAGGATTTATAGCCCTGATGGCAATAGGTAGGAATGTAGTCAGCATGACATGACAATCATGTGAGTTGTAGTTGGTGACTATCAGGTCTTTCATTGACACAATACTTCGTATGCTAGAGCAGAATCCGGATGGGACTTCCAAATTCTTAAGCCAAACACACATCGCATATTTCTCATCTACATTGAGATTGTAGCTTGCTGCTGGGAGATGATACTTCCCATTTTCTTGAAGAACAGGATGTAGTTCCTTTGGCACTACATGTTCGCTCTATGGAAGAGGTTGTTGTGTCTCGTGAACGAACTGAAAGCTGTCGTCGATGTTCGCAGGGTTTCCAGCTGTATAAGGCGAAGAGCTACCCTCTCCATGCTTTGTCCAAATTATGTAATCCTTCACAAATCCTCGGCATACCAGATGAGATATGATTTGTTCTGTGTCATCAAATACAACAGCATTTTTGCAGTCCATGCATGGACAATATATGTGCTTTGTCTTTGTTCTCCAAGCATGGTTCTTAGCGACAACAATAAACTTATGGACCTCAGATATGTATGATGGATCTAGCCTTGATAAGTTATACATCCAGGATATCCTCTCCATCATCACCTGTAAAAAAAGTAACATAAAACACATGGTGAAACCCTATATCCAAAAATGTGGCTAAAATGTGAAACCCTCTCTCTCTCTATCCTCTCTCTCTCCTCTCTCTCTCCTCTCTCTCCTCTATCTCTCTCTCTCCTCTCTCTCTCTCCTCTCTCCCTCCTCTCTCTCCCCTCTCTCTCCCTCCTCTGTCACTAGAATGCCTGTTCTTGCAGTGTTTAAATACTACGTCGTCTCCTGGCTTCGCGTCTCTCATCACCATTGGTGTGAAGTTCTTTCACAAGTATCAGATCTGGTGATAAACCATGACCGGGAAAAAGACCATGACCGGGAAAAAGACCACGGCTTCTCTATGGAGGATGAGGAAGAGGCGGGCTTCTCTACGGCGGCACTCCAAAGAAAGCCAAGGTGGTGGTGGAGGATGAGGAAGAGGCGGGGTTGGAGGATGAGGAAGAGGCGACTGTGACACTATCCATGGAGAAGGACGCGCTGGAGTGCGACATCTACTGCCTACCCTTCCAGTCCGAAGTTTTCATGGCAAGTCAGATTACGATGCATGTATATATACAATACATATTGATCGGTAGGCTCCAGCATGATGCTCTGCTCTGTGTAAAATCAGTGCAAGAACGGACATTCTGGATGTGCAAAGTGCTGCATCCGCACGGACGGTAAGTGCTGGACATGCTCCGAGCGCATTGGCAACAATAGCTCTCTCTCCCTCTCCCTCTCCTCTCTAGAAAGTCGTGTAAAATTACATGCTTCGGTTTGTAGTTAGACTACTTTATCTCTTCCAATAAAAGTAGTTAGACTACTTTATCTCTAACACATGGTGAAACCCTATATCCAAATGTGGCTAAAATGGAGGAAAAATGAACAAAATTTGGCAAAAGAAACATAAGCCAAACTTTCCTAGCAACTAATAAACAAAAAATTTAATACCCAAACCTATCTCTAACACATGGTGAAAGCCTAGTTTCAAAATGTAGTTAAAATTGAGAAAAAATAAACAATAACTGACAATTGAAACATAATTAAACCAACCTTCCATACAACACATTCACCATTCATAAAGCAACTAAATATGTGTTATGGATAAACTTATTTGAGAACTAAACATGAAAAAGGAGAGGGAATAGACAAAAACTAACCACCTTAAGCAACCTCATTTGAGGAAATAGAGAAAATTACCTAGCTATACTCTTCTCTGTCACATGTAAAACCCTAGATCCAAAATATGGCTAAAATTGAGCAAGAATGAACAAAAATTGACAAAGAAACATAAATCAACATTTCTTATCCACCTTCTTCCAAGAAATGAAGACCAAAACCTCCCCCCTTATATTTTTGTGAAATCTGGACCTCCAAAATCGCCTCCAATGGAAGCTGGCTGCGAGCATACAGTTCACTGTCGGGGGGAAGAAGAGGGGTATTTATAACAGACAGTTCACTGGCGGTTGGCTTGAAAAACCGCCAGCGGAAACCAATTTCCACTGGCGGTTATCTTAACACAACCGCCAGTGGAAATGGGGTATTTCCACTGGCGGTTCTGTTACACCAACCGCCAGTGGAAATTGGTTTCCACTGGCGGTTATGTTACACCAACCGCCAGTGGAAACATCCTATTTTCACTGACGGTTGTGTTAAGATAACCGCCAGTGGAAATGGGTTTCCACTGGCGGTTCCCAAGCCGGGTCCATCTCGTTTTTTTTTACTGGCGCGCGATAACTGAAACCGTCAGTGACAATTTATAGGTGCCGCAGGCTATGAGCTCTTTTCTACTAGTGCTGAAAAGTGAAAACCAAGGATGTGGAGCCGCTAGCCATGCGCGCGCGACTGGAGCCGGTCTTGGGAGGTGCAAACTCGCGACCGTCAGATCAATTGCCCCTGCTATCCGCGCGTCAATTATCGGAATATGGGTCGTAAGTACTGGACCCAGCGTCCGTAGAATTTTCTTCCGGTGCGAGCCGAGACTCGAGAGACATGCATCAGCGGCAGCAGCGGTGTTTGTCGCGGCCGGGTGTGGAAAAGGTATTCACGATGGATCCGGATCCTCGGCTGTCCGCAGTCCGACTGACGGCTGACAGGTGGCCCCTTCGGCATCGACGCGTGAGAGCAATCGACTGCCGAGTATCCAATCCATTCATGATGACTGGACGAAAGCATCGCTCCTGTAGCGCTTGTCGACAGTAGGGCACCCTGCCACGCATCGACCATGGATCCGATGTTCACATGCATGAGATCTTCCATTACCCGATAAGGAGTACTATCCACGTAGAAAAAGATACAACTATAATTTTCGTGTCAATCAATATAGCTCAGATTTAATAAGTAATATTATTATTTATAACTCTAAACTAAATCTATATTTTATATTAGTCTCTACTACTTTAAAACACCAATTTCGTGCGTAAAGTATGAAGCACGTAGATGTTTTACTCTCGCCTTTTCTGGCCTATAATGGCCGTTACATTACAGATATGTCATAAGAAA
Source organism: Zea mays (assembly GCF_902167145.1). Lineage (NCBI taxonomy): Eukaryota > Viridiplantae > Streptophyta > Magnoliopsida > Poales > Poaceae > Zea > Zea mays. The sequence goes on from NC_050103.1 coordinate 42,377,179, forward strand.
CCACTCAAACCCAATACGATATAAAGTTATACGTAGCATATCGCTTTCGATAAAGTATCATCTCACTAGCTAAAAGAGGGTGAGCGACTGAACAAACTATAAGAAAAATAGGGTCGAGTTTCTTTTAACTCATACTTTTCTAGGTCTTCTAGATAAGTTAAAATATAATATTTGTTCTTATCAATTTAATATCTTATATGTGTACCATATACTCACTTTAATATTGAACTAATAATCACTTTAATATTAAACTAATAAGTATGAAATATGATTGTGTGTGGTACTAACTACTAAGACACGAGTATTATACTGGTTATATTTGATAAGACTGGACGGAGGGAGTGCGTTGCTGGCCAAACACCATGCACGTAGGCACGTACGTACACGGTATTGGTACATATGGCCATTCTCTGCAGAAATATCGATGTTTTCACGATCATGGGGCCAACTAGCCTCTGAAAAGCCGCTAAAGTATGTGGCATTTCTGTCGACCTCAAGGAGGCCTGCTAGCTAGCCACTTCCTGGCACGCATGTCGCAACGAAACACACACAAACAAGACACAAAGGATGGCAGGAACATACATGAAGCATGCAACCCTACTCGAGTGCTGAAATTTATGACGCCTTCTGCTGTGTCCAGCAGCTCTTCTATCAAGATCCTGTAACGTCGGTTGCTTTGCGAAATGTATTTTCAAATACAATTCACAGATTGTGTTTGTGGCATGTTCATAATTGATTTATGCTATTTCTTAATGAATTATATGTAAGATTTTCTGAGAAGGATTTTAAGACAAAGTTTCAGATTATGAAATTTGGAAAGAATAGATACCAGCCTTTTTTAAAAAATGATTTCCTTGGGCTGTGTCCAGCATATCTTTTATAAAATTTATATGCCTCATCAATATTCTTAAACGCCATCCCTAATATTAGAACTATACTCGGATCAATGTTCGTTGGCTGCAATTGTTTAACAATCTATTAACAATTATGTTCATAATCATCTACCCAAACAACTATGAAATCAACAATCGGTGATGGGCGTCAGGTGCGTGTTCAGTATACTATGGCATGCATCTTTTGAATTATATGGTTTGGACAAAACAGGGAATTTAGAACTTACAAGGGAATGCAGTAATTGGGGTGTATCCAACTCTCGGGAACTAATATTGGACATCAGAGGTCGAATCAGATTTTGTCCTTCCTCCCCATCGCTGTTCTCGTCGCTTCAAGGCCCCATTAGAACCGTCGGCGGTGTATCCATAAATTTTCCAGTAAAGCCTGCCTTGGTGTCTCGACGAATTATACCACCATCACCTTCCATCGCAGGTGATGTACCGAGTGTCACACCCGGTTTTAGGGACAAAACCGAATGCATAGCATTTGTATGCCAGGATCCATTTTCCACACATATGTAGATGTCACATGTGTAATATATTAAAAGACAATGCAATAAAGGCGTAAAAGAGTATAATAACTTTATTACATCATCCAGACTTAAAAGTCTTAAACAGTTATATCATTAAAGTATAGCAAAATATCATGGGCAATCTCCCACAGCAAGATAACCGGAGCATCGCTAGACTCAGTACTCGTCAACATCTTCGTCAAAGTCATCCCCATCAGCTTCTGATAAAAAAATTTAGCAAGAGGTGAGCTCACTTATGGTGGGGGCTCAGCAAATGGGAGGAATTATGCAAAGTTAACAAGGTAGAATATGGTTAAGCGGCAAGCATTTTAGTTGGTCAATATTTTATTAACAATGCCTAATTTACTAATTGTAAGTGTATCACAAAATCCCAATTAATCATGAGCATATGAGAATATCTCAAAAACACATAAATGAAATCACTTAAGCAAACCACTTAAAAACCATGGGATCACGATTTAGTCTCCATCTTTAGGTTGAATTGTCATGTGAGGGTCCAGGCTGCTCTTAACCGTGAGCACGACTGACATATCAATTTTACACTCTACAGATGTGGTACAACTTTACCAACAAGTCGTGTATCTCCTCTAGCCTGGGCTGTACGAACCATTAAAAACTGTCGAGGTGAATAGCTAGGGATCGACTATGAGGCTTTCACAAAATATCCCTAGTACAAAGCCACCCGCTAAGATTTCCACGTCAGTATTGGTGACTCTGTGGCGAGGTACCTTAGCCAACACTACCACCCCATGTTAATGTGAGCTGCCACCAAACCACTACTGCCCCCACTTGCCCATCTTTCAGGTAGTTTGCTAAGCACTAAGTCTGTAAAGATATTTACCAAAGCCAGAGCCATGATAGCACTCGTGGTTGCACTATTTTCCTAGGTGGTCACTCCATGTTCCGTTTATTACAAAATATTCTTGTTTAATCATCAGATTAACATTAATAGTATAAATTTTACCTCCGTAACAATACGTCTTAAAAAAGTGACATCCTAATGATAAAGTTAAGCAATAGCATAATTACCGAGCATTGCATTAATCTCAGGTTAATTAAGGAATAAGGTTGGTATTTCTAGGTAATCCTATTTTACTGTAATACCCAACTGGTGGATAATAAAAGAGAAGGATTAATCTTCTTATATGTATTGCCCTCTACTTATTAGAACATATGAATAATCATATTTAAAGTGAATAATTATCTAATGAAACATAAATAATCTATGCATCAGGTTGGAGTTTATTTGTTTGTGCATTTATTAATAATAATAATAGTAATAAAAATATATTAATGTTGAAATTGGGATTAAAACCTAATTTGAAATCTAGAATTTGAAGATGAAATAGAAAAGAAAAGAGAAGGAGAAGGAGAAGGAAAATAATATACAATATAAAGAGGAATATATATAAATCAAGATAGCTCTTCATGCTGCGAATTTGATGTGTACAAAATTCACAACAAAATGGGAATTCAATTTTGAGATTTAAAAATAAAAATAAAGAAAACAGAAAAGAAAATGAAACCTAAAACGCCGCATGGGTCGTTTTCCCATTGGCCGACCCATGCATTTCTGCTCTCACCCCCACGCGGCCCAAGCCCTAATGAGTAAATGCCTTGTGAGCCCGGATGGTCGGCGTCTCGCGAACCTAGGGGTACTCGCTGATCCATGGGACTAGGTGTTGTGCGACGGGGTCTTCTGGTTTCTCTGACGTCGGGGCCCATCTGTCATAGTCGTGCGGGGGGGGGGGCAATGTGGATCTTCTCCGCGCCAAACCAACTCACGTGAGCTCCCCTGGCGTTCGCCAGCTAGCCCAACTGCCTTCCAATCCCTCAGCCGCCACCTGTGCCCCTATTTAGCATCCCTGGGATCCCGTCCGCACCACCCCAAGCCCTAGAAACCCTGACCTCGTCGCAAACTAGAGAGAGGGGAAGAAAGATACCACCGCGGGGAAATCCTCCACCTAGTCGTCGTCTCCGCCGTTAGTGGTGTCCGGAATCGTCTCCAGACCCGGGGGAAAGGCCTCTACAACATAGCTGTCGGGATTGGCCCCTGCGTCCCTGGGAATTCCTCACCGGAGTTCCTGTCGACGTTCGTGCCGCACCGCGGCGTCGCTAGGGATCTCTGCACCCTAATCATCGGTGAGTACCCATCCTCTGTATTTGCGCGAGCATCTTCTTCATTTAGCGCTAGTGGAATCGGCGAATGGCGCTCGGGATCGTTGGGCAGGGGTTCGCCGGCGTAACCTCTGTCGCGTTTAGGGTGCTACGCCGCCGCGCGATGACATAGGGCGGGGGGAAGACGGACTCATGTCATTCGATCCGTCTTGGGCGGCCACGATCGCGCACAGCGTATCGGTGCGACCAGGGTTGATTTGTGTCCGTCCGATCCCAATCGGGTGAACCAGAACGATCGCAGAGGCTTTAAATTCGGGCCGTAGGAATCGAATCCAACGAGCTAGACAACGTACTGGTTCAACGGGTTACAGATCTAATATGTTGCGTAGAAATTAGATCGAACGGCATACAATAGAACATACCCCTTCGGTCTGTTTATTTTGCAAAAAGAGCACTTGCATTATAGTCAATTCAACCCGCCGTCCAACCCAGTTAGAAAGAAATTACAAATGGGCCCTGAATTTTACAGAATAAACCCTGAACTTCTCGGAAATAATGTGTGCAGTCCAAAGACCTAATAAATTAGGTAAATTAATATAGAAAATAATTTTCTAGTATAAAAATAATTCTAGAACTTGTTTAATTCATAGAAAATCAATTTTAACTCCTTTCTGATCCATTCCAGTTGCATTAATTTTGTATTAATATTGTCTATCACCTGGTAACTCTGTTTTATCATGAAACATAGATTAAAACTGTCCGCTCAGTTTATTCTGTATCAACCACTTCAAAGTTCGGAAAATCATAACTTGTTATCTGTAACTCTGAATTTAGTGATTCTTGAACGTATGATTTCGTTACGATGCGTACAATATTATCATGCATTCTGTTCTGATGTTTGATGTGATGTTAATTTCTCCTATACCATGTTTGTTTGTATTGCTTCGAGTAGACGAGCAAGTGACTTAGGACCACGGTACTCAGCAGGTGGAAAATACTGAGCAGGAGCTCATTGAAGGCAAGTTGTGCCATTGACCACTTTTATTTACCCAATAATGTTCTCTATAATCACTTTAGCATGCTTAGGCTTAATTTTGATGGGACCCAATAGGTCACCCTTGTTTGGTCATCTTCACACCTTGTTTACCCCTGAACTTTTGGGTAGTCTCTGCTATTGCTCTATGTGGTTTTGGGTATTAAGATAATTATTACTCCTGGTCATGCTTTATTATTGTTGCTCTATTCTATTCAGGGTATGACTATTATGTTAATTGGAACATGGAGCTTAACTTGAGATACACGTGCCACCACAAGGGTGGAATGGATGCCCTTGGCTGACTAATTAGCAAAGCTAGTGGAGGTCTACCTTACCCAAAAGGGACAAGGGCAGTAGGGGAGTTGTCGGTATAGGGAGGTTCTTGGGTTGATTTTGCTGCGATGGCTTTTCATACGGGGGATTCCTATATTGCGCTCCCTAGAAACTGTAGCGGGTTTTCTGGAGCTAGTGGAACTTTGTAAAGGTCTCGTAGTGTCACCCTACCTCGCTTCCTTGGTATTATTACTCAATTTGTCATATGCATCACATTGTGTTTTTATTATTAATTTTGATCTATTATTACTCTGGTTTGGTATATACTTACATTTAGTAACTGCTAATAAAATTTGACCAACTTATTAAAAGCAATGCTCAGCTTTAACCCTTATTTGGTGATAAGCCTTACACTTCACATGACCTCCCACCTTTTGTGAGTTCATGCACATTATTATCCACAACTTGTTGAGCTATGATCTTTTTTGAGATCACCCTTGCGATATATGAACCCCCCACAGGTGAATAGCAGGTAGCCCAGGAGGAGATCTACAACGAGGAGTATGAGCTTATCTAGGTGGCGTCTCTATTTAATTGATTCCTCAAATCTATTCATAACAACTCTAGTGTATGCCCTTGACACCCTGACTTCGAACCTATATAACGTGTCGGTTGTTCTTGGACCCTACAAATTGTTGCCATCATTATTACATAAATTAAATATTGTCGATTATTGTACTCCAAAACAAAATACCTTTCTCATCAATGTCTCTTTTGATTCTTTCATCTTCCTTCTATGCAACATCTTCATCATTTGTTTAGCAAACTCATGCGGAGGCGTGTTCACATGTACATGTGATTTCTTCACTAATTTATTCATGTTCTCAATATGCTGCATAGACACCATCACCCCACATAAATCATTTTAAAAAAAGGCTGGTATCCATTCTTTCCAAATTTCATATTCTGGAACTTTGTCTTAAAATCCTTCTCAGGAAACCTTGCATATATTTCATTAAGAAATGGCATAAATTAGTTCTGAACATGCCACAAACACAATCTGTGAATTGTATTTGAAAATACATTTCAGAAAGCAACTAGCATTATAGGATCTTGATATGCAAATGATCATAATAGTTTAATGTAATTATAATTCGTAGACATCTGAGCATAACTAATTAGCATAACACATACCTGTGAGCATAACCCTCGGTCCATTGCATCCCATACAGGTTTTGAATGCACTAAAAACCCATTCAAAAGTATCCATGGTCTCATCACCCAACAACACAAATCTAAACACAGAACATTGTAGATGGTTATTAGCACCGATAAACATGCCTAATAGCTTATCATATTAATTTGTCATGTGTGTAGTATAAAAAATGACAGCATCACCATAATCTGCATATTCGCCTTACATACATGCGTGTGACCAAAAATGCTCACTATTTTTCCATCCTTATCAAGCTGAAAATCACAAAAGAATTGTGGATTCTATTTCTTGGATGTTGTAAAGAAAGGTTGAAGTTTAGCTATATCATTAGCGCAGTTCTCTCGTCTCCTTGCTGCCCTCCTTCAAAGTTTGCACAACCAAAATACATTAAACTAAACAGAACATTAATTTTATAAATTAATATATTTGTTAATCTAACTATATAAATTTTAAACAAACATTTCTTGCATGTTTTTCAGATCTTATGTAGTAACTGGAACGTTCTCAGGCCCATCATGCATGTCTGATTTAAAATCAACAATGCGGTGCTGTGGCACTCGACTATCATGCATTGCACCAACAAAATCTATGAACTCTGCATCACGACTCTTGTTGTATCATAGATGTTGTTTCTCTTATTCTTCAGTGATGAATTCATGATTATGCTCCAAATTCACCAAAACAATCTTTGCAGCCCATATTTTTTTATCATCATCATATTTTTTAGTTTGATTCTAGCCTTACATTGAGTACGTCCAGATATCTTATTCCTCAACCTAGGTGTATCATTCAGTCGAGGTGCACATTTTCCTTCACGTGAGCAATTTATCCACTTACTGTATGTCTTCTCTCTGTATTTCTTGTCGGCGTTTTGGACCCACGAGGACCGTCAACCGACTAGTGAATTTGTTGTTGTGTGTCCCTGCCCAGATGGGTTGATGCAAGATGGAACAAAAGAGGGGAATAAGGCTTATATTATCTTGCACCAGGGTGCTCGTAGCAGGGGTTACAAGCGTCGCGAGAGAGCGAGAGAGAGAGAGGGAGAGAGTTCGGCCCTGAGGTGAGCTGTCTGAGCTTGCCTCTACTGTGTCTCTCCTACTCTGCCTGCCTCCGCTCATCCGCGTTGTGCGTTCGTCTGTCTGTGTTATGTCTCCGCTGTTGCGTGCCTGTTGTCCCCGTACGTCGTCGCGTGCCTTAGGAAGGCCCTGGACATCCCCTTTTATAGATACAAGGAGATGCCCAGCTGTACAATGGGGGTGTAGCTATGAGCTAACGTGACTGGCGGAGAATTGCCTTGAGCCCTGTACAGGTACTAAAGTGGCCGTCGGAGAAGCGCCTTGAGCCCTGTAGAAGCATAGCTGGCGGTGCGGCATGGATCCTGTTGACGTTTCCTTGCTTTTGTAGGGGGTTGAGAGCAATCCGACGTCATGGGCGCACGCGGGGAACCATCATTACCTGTTACCGGAGTAACCTTAGATGGGACACCGATCTTGTTCCTTCGTAGCCTGAGGCAGCTAGCTAGGAGTAGGGTAATGATGTATCCCCTGTAGCGTAGTCGGTCCGAGGCCGAGGTCGGGCGAGGCGGAGACTTCTCTCGAGGCCGAGGTTGAGGTCGGGCGAGGATGTGACTCCTCCCGAGGCCGAGGCTGAGACCGAGACCTGGGGTCGAGCGAGACGGAGACCTTCTCCCGAGGCCGAGGATGAGGCCGAGGCCTGGGGTCGGGCGAGGCGGAGCTCCCTATTGCGCCCGAGGCAGAACTCAGGGGAGGTCGTGACTTGCTATTGTCGGTTTTCCCCTGGTGGTTGGCATAGTAGTCGGAACGGGGTGAATATCGATGTTTCCTTGTCAGAGCGGTCAGTAAAGGGGCGAAGTGACTGCGGTCACTTCGACCTTGCCGACTGAGACACGTGTGTCAGGATAAGGTGTCAGGCGATCCCCGCATTGAATGTGCATGCGATACGGTTGGTTGGTAAGGCAATTTGGGCGAGGTCGTTGCACGACAAAGTCTGCCCGAGCTGGGCTTCGGGCGAGCCGAGGGAGCGCCCACTGCCTAAGGAGGCCCTCGGGCGAGGCGTGAATCCGTCCGAGACTACTGCCCTTGCCCGAGGCTGGGCTCGGATGAGGTCGCGTCCTCTGGTAGACGAGGCCTGCGCTTTATCAGTCGTTTATGGTTTGTTCTGAAGATGTTTTCTGGCCAGATTAAGGAGCATTGGGGGTACTCCTAATTACGGTCCCCGACAGTAGCCCCTGAGCCTCGAAGGGAGTGTTGGGACTCGCTTGGAGGTTCTGCCAGTTTTTTTGCAAGGGGACCGGCCCTTCTCGGTTATATTTTGTTTCGCTGGGTGCGCGCGAGCGCACCCGCCGGGTGTAGCCCCCGAGGCCTCGGAGGAGTGGTTTGACTCCTCTGAGGTCTTAACTCTTTTTGCGATGTCTCGGTTGGCCTTGTTGTTCCCTCATGTAGCCTGGTCGTATCCCGGGTGCACGGTCAGGCTCCGAGTTTTTACACTGGTTTGTTGATGTGGTCAACAGTTTGGCCGCAGCTTGGTGCGAGAGCAGCCCCCGAGCCTCTACACGGAGCGAGAGGACGATCAAGGACCGTCTCGACTTTTATTGTACGCCCCTTCGTCGCCTTTCCGCAAGGAGGAAGGGGGGAAAGCGCTGTGTTACCCTCGGAGGGCACCGAACACGGTGTTTCCAGTGAGTTGCTAACGGGTGATCCGAGTGGACGCCCGAGCCCCGTTCGATAAGGGTCAGCTAGTGGCCCAGAGGCACGCTCCAAAAGTACCTGTGGGTGATTTGCTGGAACCGAACCCATTCGATAGGGTCCGAGGGCTCGGTGCCTCCCTCCGGTGGGATTCCATTACAAAATCGTTCCCGCTGGTCTCAGAAATGTCCTAGGGTACCTCGGAAGCGTAGCCCAAGCCTCGGCCATGTAACGGACGTACCCAGGGTCATCCGTGACTCTGCATGCTCTGGGGCGGCTGTCGAACCCTTCCGAGGGGCCCGCCTTCGAACCCCTGATCAGTAAAGGGCTCGGAGCCCGAGTGCTCTGGGGCGGTTGCCGAACCCCGGAGGGAGCAACCTTTGAACCCCTGATCAGTAGGAGGGCTCGGGGCCCGTTTCCTTCACTGAGAAGGATCCTTTTTGGAATATCCCCTTTCCCGGTCCCTGTGGCAAGAGAGAGAGAGAGGAAAAGGAAAAGGATATGAATTTAACTAATGTGGTGCACCTTTTTGACGCGGTCATCATGACGGAGGTGAAATGGCGCCCGCTTTGCCTGCCGGAGGTATCGCTTGCCCTGCCAAGGAGTTAATGCGACGGGACGGGCGATTCGTGGGGCGTATGTTGCGCGTGCACGAGCCGTTCGAGGAACGGAACACGGGTGCGTCGTCTTTACGTCGTGGGAGAGGGCTCCTCTGCCGCTTCAGGAGAGGATGCGAGTCTGTAGGTGACTGGACCTCTGCTTCCGCCCGTCTGTTGCTGCAATTACTACCGGCCCGCCTCTGGTCATATCAACCGTTGTGCCTATCCCCGCGGCTGACTAACCCGTGATTGTTGCACTCAATTGGCACTGTTGGGTCACGCGCAGGGCTGCCTCGAGTCATGGCACCGGTTCCGCAGTCGAGGAGACGCGATATTGGCGCGAGTGGCGGTGTGGTTTCCTTGCACGTAGTAACCGTCGCGCCGGATGCGACGAAGCCAAAAGGGTGCACAACCGTGGCGCGGTTGCACGCTTCCCGCGTGGCGGTTCGCCCTTTTGACCGCTGGTTTCGGTGAGGATGGGGGAATGCTTATAACCGCGGGGCGGTTACATGCTTCGCGTGCGGCGGTTTGCCTTCTTCACGTTTTTGGGTCAGCTCTTATGACATGTGGGACCCAGCCCCCATGTCATAGGGTGAGAACCCTGGAGCACATCGGTGGAGGCTTTGCCCGTGACGCTTGGGGGTGCATGTGAGGAGATCTGCCTTTAAAAAGGGATCGACCCCCCGGGCGGTAGCCATGCCTTCACACTCCTTGCATTCATCGCGTCTTTCCACCTTCTGAGCCCTCAGATGGGGTGCACCTGCATTGCCTTCTTTTTGCTGCTGTTTGAGGAGCGCGACCCCGTGGGGGTTGGCGCTCTTCAGTCACCGCTCGGCTTCAAGGATTTTCATCATGCAGCCCGGCTGTAGTCCCCCGCCGGCGGTCACCCAGGATGATGACCGCAGGCCTTGTGGTGGGGAAGAGCGAGCCAGGCCGTGGCCTCTCCCTTGCCCTCAGCTTCAAGGATGTTCATCATTCGTGTTGGGGAGGAGGGCGAGCCGAGTCGGATCCCGCCTCCGCGTGGGCAGCGGCCCGCTCCTTCCCTCAGTGATCGGGGGAGAGGGGCGTTCGCCGTCCGTGGCGCTGGCAGCTGCCGCGTGTCCGGCTCCTCGGCCTGGGCGGCTCTAGCGCTGCTTTCGGTGCCACCTCCTACCACTGGGGCGGAGCATGGCTGCCCGTCCGCCGCACGGGTGTCGGTCGCGCCGTGCACGGGCCGGCCACGTCCAGGTCCTCCTTGCGTCGTCGGTTGCACAGGGGGGTCACACAACACGTCGTACGCCGCGAGGGCGGTACTCGTGTCCTGGGACAGCCTCGGCGAGGACGGGAGTGAGGACTTGCCGGTGCGCTTTGGGGTGGCTGCCGTTCGCCGGCGCGGTGTTGGTGGGCAGGTGGCCGCTGTCGTTAGTGCGGAGGTGGTGGTCGCCATAGGTGAGGCTTCCTCTGCCGAAGCGGTTGCCTCCGCCGACGAGACCGTAAGTGCCACCTGCGCTCCGGACCTCCGGCTCTTTGGCTTTAATGGCTAGTTCTCGTTCCTCGTGAGGGGACGTGAGCGAGGGCCTTTTCACAGTAGCGTTTGCCCCGAGGCAATCACTGTTGCTGTCTAGCCGCCCGAGGCGGAGGTCATTGTCGCGCTGCTGGTGCAGTGGTCGCCAGCGAGCCACCTGGAGTTTGTTATCCCATAGGCCTTCTGGTGTGGAGGTTGTTCATTCCTGCGAGAATGGACCCGGAGTCCCATTTGTAATGGTACTTTCTTGAGAGCGAGATGTAATAGCTTTAAGTACTAAGACATCTGCCGCAGGTCGGGACAACCTCCGAGGGTGCTGCCGACGTCTAAGTCTAGGTACCATTGTTACCCCAAGCACGTGGGTTTGTTCTTTGTGGCTGCTGAGGCCTGAACATTTGGGTATAAAGCCATGCTTCTTTCCTCTTGTTTCGAGCATTAGGACTTGTTTGTCGGTAGCAGAATCACTTATCCGAGCGTGAGCTACCTTTCGCGGAAGGTGACGAGTGAGGTATCCGTATCCCGGAGGCGTAGGAGTCCCTTGGCTCGATCGGCCTTGCCGTTCAAGGTCTCTCTCGCTCGTCATTAGGATTCCGTTATCGACGCGGTCGAAATGCACGAATGTCGTTTTGGCGGAAAACTTTCCCGAGGAAAGATTTGACGCAGAGGGGGCTTCCCTCTTTCTAGACCCGAGGCGACCGCTCGGGCCGAGACCCTTGCCGAGGGCCTGGCTGTGGTCGTCGGGTCTGCCCGGTCTGCCCGAGCTATGGCCTCACAGCAGTGTGCTCGGGCCGAGGGTATGTTTTGCCCGCTCTGTAACTTTGTTTATGTCTACATTCTTCTCCTTGCGTCTGAAGAATGTTGTCCTGCTGTCTGCAGGGTTTGAGACGGCTCTTAACGAGTTCGTCAAGAACTGCAAGGCGCTTGCCGAGGCGGCTGAGCAGAAGGAGGCTGAGCGTGCGGCCATGTCCGAGACTACCTCGGCCCTTTGCCAGGCCTTCGGCCTCGACGGCGTCCCCTCAGGTAGCTCCCCCCAGAGTCATCTGCGGGCCTTGGAAGGCCATGTGCACAGCAAACTCCACGGGGCGCTGCACCACGGCATTAGGCGGGCCTTCGCCGTGCTCGCTTCCCACTACGACATGGATCTGGAGCGGGTCAGCGAGGGGTACTGCTTACCCGACGAAGAGGAGGCTGCCTTAGCCGAGGTCTAGAGGCTTGATGTGGCTGTCGAGGGCCCAAGTGCGGCGCTGGCTTCCTCCTTTGACGTGGAGATCCTTCCGCCCGTGTCGCCATCCGAGGCCGGGCCAGATTCTACCGAGGGTGGAAACGATGCCGAGGGTGCTGCTCCTCCCCCTGCCGACGTCTGATCCTGCAGGAACAGTTTGTTTTAAGTATGCATATGTTTTTTGTGGCCACTGAGGCCAAAACATTTTAATTGTCGAATTATAAAGCCGCATTTTCTTTCCTCTCGTTTCGTGCGTTAGGACTTGTTCGGTAGCAGAATCGCTTATCAGAGCGTGAGTTACTTTTCGCGGAAGGTGATGAGTGAGGTATCCGTATCCCGGAGGCGTAGGAGTCCCTCGGCTCGGTCGGCCTTGCCGCTTACGTGTTCTCCCGTCGTTTTTAGGACCCTGTTATCGATATAGTCGAAAAGCACGAAAGTCGTTTTGGTAGAAGAGTTTTCCGAGCGTTAGGACTTGTTCGGTAGCAGAATCGCTTATCTGAGCGTGAGCTACTTTTCGCGGAAGGTGAAGAGTGAGGTATCCGTATCCCGGAGGCGTAGGAGTCCCTTAGCTCAGTCGGCCTCGCCGTTCAAGGTATCTCTCGCTCGTCATTAGGATTCTGCTATCAACGCAGTCGAAAAGCGCGAAAGACGTTCTGGTAAAAGACTTTTCCGAGGAAAAATTTGACGCAGAGGGGGTTCCCCCCTTCTAGCCCCCGAGGGAGGGTCGGGCTTTGCCGAGGCAAGGCTGATCCTTCCTTGATGGTTAGACTTTATTTATGCATGTAAAGAAAGCGAGATACATGAATGACTTGAAACATTTTAAGGATAAAAGCGACGTAGCTGTTCGATGTTCCAAGGGTTGCTGTAGACCTCGCCTTGATCGTTGGCCAGCTTGTATGTCCCGGGCTTCAAAATCTTGGCGATGATGAACGACCCTTCCCAGGGAGGATTAAGCTTGTGGTGCCCTCGGGCGTCTTGTCGCAACCGAAGTACCAAGTCTCCCACTTGGAAGCCTCGGGGCCGAACCCTTCGGGCATGGTAGCGTCGCAGAGACTGCTGATATCGCGCCGAGTGTAGTAAGGCTACGTCCCGAGCCTCTTCCAGCTGGTCCAATGAATCCTCTCGGCTGGTCTGGTTGCTTTGGTCATCGTAAGCCTTTGTCCTCGGGGAACCGTATTCCAAGTCCATGGGTAAGATGGCCTCGGCCCCATAGACTAGGAAAAACGGCGAGAAGCCTGTGGCCCGGCTCGGCGTCGTCCTCAGACTCCAAACCACCGAGGGTAGTTCTTTTATCCATCGCTTGCTAAACTTGTTGAGGTCATTGTAGATTCTCGGTTTTAGTCCCTGCAAAATCATACCGTTGGCGCGCTCCACCTGCCCATTTGTCATTGGGTGAGCTACGGCGGCCCAATCCACATGGATGTGGTGGTCTTCGCAGAAGTCTAGGAATTTTTTTCCCAGTGAACTGTGTGCCATTGTCGGTGATGATGGAGTTTGGGACCCCAAAGCGATGGATGATTTTCGTGAAGAACGCCACCGCTTGCTCGGACCCGATGCTGGTTAAGAGTTGGACCTCGATCCACTTGGAGAATTTGTCGATGGCGACCAGCAGGTGCGTGAAGCCCCCGGGTGCCTTCTGCAAGGGACCGACGAGGTCCAGACCCCACACGGCAAACGGCCAAGTGATAGGTATTGTCTGTAGGGCTTGAGCGGGCAGGTGCGTCTGTCTCGCGTAGAATTGACACCCTCGGCAGGAGTGTACAATCCTAGTGGCGTTGGCCACCGCGGTCGGCCAGTAGAAACCTTGTCAGAAAGTGTTTCCCACGAGGGCCCGAGGTGCTGCATTGTGACCGCAAGCCCCCGAGTGTATTTCTTGTAACAGCTCTTGTCCTTGGGCGACGGATATGTATCGTTGGAGAATGCCTGAGGGGCTGCGGTGGTACAACTCCTTTTCACCACCTAGTAAAACGAACGACTTGGCGCTCCGAGCCAGTCGCCGAGCTTCGGCCTTGTCGAGGGGCAGCTCTCCTCAGAGGAGATATTCCAGGTACGGGGTCTGCCAGTTTTGGTTTGGCGTAACCCCGTTCTGTTCTCCCTCAATGCGCAGGGCCTCACCCTCGGCGGCCGAGGGTACCTCGGGTTGGGCCGAGGTCTTCTCAGGTTCGGGCGCGTCGTCGAGTTTGACGGATGGTGGATATATGTCCCTGGAGAAGACGTCCGGGGGAACCGTCGCTCGCCCCGAGGCTATTTTCGCCAGCTCATCCGCGGTCTCGTTGTACCGTCGAGCAACATGGTTGAGTTCCAGCCCGTAGAACTTATCTTCCAAGCGCCAAACTTTGTCGCAATAGGCCTCTATTTTTCGATCGCGGCAGTGGGAGTTCTTCATGACTTGGTCAATGACGAGCTGCGAGTCGCCCCGAGCGTCGAGGCGCCTAACCCCTAGCTCGACGGCGATGCGCAACCCATTAACCAAAGCCTCGTACTCGGCCATGTTGTTTGATGCCGGAAAATGGAGGCGCAGCACGTAGCGCACATGTCTCCCGAGGGTTGAGATGAAGAGCAAGCCGACACCTGCTCCTATTTTCATCAGCGACCCATCGAAGTACATGGTCCAAAGTTCGAGCTGTATTTGAACTGTCGGCAATTGGGTGTCGACCCATTCAGCCAGGAAGTCTGCCAAGACTTGAGACTTTATGGCCTTCCGAGGAGCGAATGAAAGTGTTTTGCCCATGAGTTCCACTGCCCATTTTGCTATCCTACCTGAGGCCTCTCGGCACTGGATGATCTCTCCTAGGGGGAAGGATGAAACCACAGTCACCGGATGAGACTCGAAGTAGTGTCGCAACTTTCGTCGTGTCAGAATTACTGCGTACAGTAGCTTCTGGATTTGTGGGTAGCGGATCTTGGTCTCGGATAGCACCTCGCTGATGAAGTAGACCGGCCTCTGGATGAGCAGTGCATGCCCCTCTTCTTGTCTCTCGACTACGATCGCGACGCTGACCACCTGAGTGGTTGCGGCTACATAGACCAAGAGGGCTTCTCCCTCAGCGGGGGGCACCAAGATGGGCGCATTTGTAAGGAGTGCTTTAAGGTTGCTGAGGGCTTCTTCGGCCTCGGGGGTCCAAGTGAAGCGCTCGGCCTTGAGAGCACCTAGAGGGGGGGGGGGGTGAATAGGTGATCCTGTGAAACTTAAACTTATAGCCACAAAAACTTGTTAAATGTTAGCACAATAATTGCCAAGTGGCTAGAGAGGAGTCTCAAAAAAAACACAATACCACAAGAGATCAAACACAGAGATGACACAGTGGTTTATCCCGTGGTTCGGCCAAGACCAACGCTTGCCTACTCCACGTTGTGGCGTCCCAACGGACGAGGGCTGCAATCAACCCCTCTCAAGCGGTCCAAAGACCAACTTGAATACCACGATGTTTTGCTTTGCCTTTCAATATCCCGTTTGCGAGGAATCTCCACAACTTGGAGCCTCTCGCCCTTACACTTGAGATTCACAAAGAAATACGGAGTAAGGGAGGAACTAGCAACGCACACAAGACTCAAAATCAGAGCAACAGCACGCACACAAGTCGCAACAAGAGCTCGCAACACAACTCAATGAGTTCACAACTCAACAAGAGCTCTAGATGCTATCACAATGAACCAAATGCGTGGAATCGATGTCTTGGTGCTTAGGAATGATGTAGGAATGCTTGGTGTCTTCCTCCATGCGCCTAGGGGTCCCTTTTATAGCCCCAAGGCAGCTAGGAGCCGTTGAGAGCAAATCTGGAAGGCTGATCTTGCCTTCTGTCGACTGGTGCACCGGACAGTCCGGTGCACACCGGACACTGTCCGGTGCCCGATTTCTTTCCTTAAACGGCGCAGCCGACCGTTGCAGATCTGGGAGCCGTTGGCGCACCGGACATGTCCGGTGCACACCGGACAGTCCGGTGCCCCCTTCCGACCGTTGGCCCGGCCACGTGTCGCGCGCAGATTCCGCGGCCGACCGTTGGCTCACCGGACAGTCCGGTGAATTTTAGCCGTACACCGTCGGCGAATTACCGAGAGCGGCCACTTCACGCCGAGTCAGCCTGGCGCACCGGACACTGTCCGGTGCACCACCGGACAGTCCGGTGTGCCAGACTGAGCTGAGTCTTGGCTGTACACAGCCAAGCCTTTTTCACCTCTTTTCTTTTCTTCTTCTTTCTGTTTCTAACACTTAGACAAGTATATTAGTACACAAAACCAATGTACGAAGGCTTAGAAACATACCTTTACTCTTGATTTGCACTTTGTCCATCCATGAGCATAAAATCACATTTAAGCACTTGTGTTGGCACTCAATCACCAAAATACTTAGAAATGGCCCAAGGGCACATTTCCCTTTCAATCTCCCCCTTTTTGGTGATTTATGCCAACACAACATAAAGCAACTAGAACAAGTGCAATATCACTTCAAATAAAACTCAAATTTATTTTGATTCAATTTTGGCATATATGGATCATCCTTTGCCACCACTTGGTTTGTTTTTGCAAATCAAACTCAAATCTCTATCTCTAAGTCAAACACACATGTTGAAGCATAAAGAGAGTCATTTCAAAAGAGATTGATCAAAGATTTCAAAAACTCCCCCTATTTCCCATAATCAACACTTCTCCCCACAAGAGGCCAACTTTTGACAAAAGAGACAATGCAAGAGTTTTGACAAAACAAAAGACTCTATTTTACTATTTTCAAAATTTCTCAAGTGAGTGGTAGCTGATCCATTTATTGCTTTGGCCTTTATTTTCTCCCCCTTTGGCATCAAGCACCAAAACGGGATCAATCTTGGCCCTTTAACCCCATTGCCTCACCAAAATCTTCAATAAGAATACAAAGGCAATAAGAGTACATCAGATGAACTTGGAATAAGTTACCCTCTCATCGGAGTGCAGTGGAAGTCTTTCATGGTCCAAGTCCACCTTTTCCCTTTCAATCCTTCTTTGAGACAAACTCAAGCATATGGTTAGTCTCAAAAGGTCAAGTTGTAACACATCTCCCCCTAAATATGTGCATCTCTTGCAAAAGGACTTGTGAGGTCCGGGGAGTGCTTGTACAACTTGAGCACCATAATAAGCAACAAAATGCAGAATGAACATGATCAAAGGCATAAACACATGTATGATGTAAATCAATCCAAGTTCCGCGAATCTAAGACATTTAGCTCACTACGCAACCTGCAAAAGGTCTTCTCATCTAGAGGCTTGGTAAAGATATCGGCTAGCTGGTTCTCGGTGCTAATATGAAACACTTCGATATCTCCCTTTTGCTGGTGGTCTCTCAAAAAGTGATGTCGGATGTCTATGTGCTTTGTGCGGCTGTGCTCAACAGGATTTTCCGCCATGCGGATAGCACTCTCATTATCACATAGGAGTGGGACTTTGCTCAGATTGTAGCCAAAGTCCCGGAGGGTTTGCCTCATCCAAAGTAGTTGCGCGCAACACTGTCCTGCGGCAACATACTCGGCCTCAGCGGTGGATAGGGCAACGGAAGTTTGTTTCTTAGAGTTCCATGACACCAGGGACCTTCCTAAGAATTGGCACGTCCCCGATGTACTCTTCCTATCGACCTTACATCCAGCATAGTCGGAATCTGAATATCCAATCAAGTCAAAGGTAGACCCCTTTGGATACCAGAGCCCGAAGCAAGGCGTAGCAACTAAATATCTAAGGATTCGCTTCACTGCCACTAAGTGACATTCCTTAGGATTGGATTGAAATCTAGCACACGTGCATACGCTAAGCATAATATCCGGTCTACTAGCACATAAGTAAAGTAACGACCCTATCATTGACCGTTATGCCTTTTGATCAACGGACTTACCTCCTTTGTTGAGGTCGGTGTGTCCGTCGGTCCCCATCGGAGTCTTTGCGGGCTTGGCGTCCTTCATCCCAAACCGCTTCAGCAAGTCTTGCTTGTACTTCGTTTGAGAGATGAAGGTGCCGTCCTTGAGTTGCTTCACTTGGAACCCAAGGAAGTAGTTCAACTCACCCATCATTGACATCTCGAATTTCTGCATCATCACCCTGCTAAACTCTTCACAAGACTTTTTATTAGTAGAACCAAATATTATGTCATCGACATAAATTTGGCACACAAAAAGATCACCGTCACAAGTCTTAGTGAATAGAGTTGGATCGGCTTTCCCAACCTTGAAAGCATTAGCAATTAAGAAATCTCTAAGGCATTCATACCATGCTCTTGGGGCTTGCTTAAGTCCATAGAGCGCCTTAGAGAGCTTACACACGTGGTCGGGGTACCGTTCATCCTCGAAGCCAGGGGGTTGCTCCACGTACACCTCCTCCTTTATTGGCCCGTTGAGGAAAGCGCTCTTCACATCCATTTGGAACAACCTGAAAGAATGGTGAGCGGCATATGCTAGCAAGATACGAATGGACTCTAGCCTAGCCACAGGAGCAAAAGTCTCCTCAAAGTCCAAACCTGTGACTTGGGCATAGCCTTTTGCCACAAGTCGAGCCTTGTTCCTCGTCACCACCCCGTGCTCGTCTTGTTTGTTGCGGAACACCCACTTGGTTCCCACAACATTTTGCTTTGGACGAGGCACTAGTGTCCAAACTTCATTGCGCTTGAAGTTGTTGAGTTCCTCCTGCATGGACAATATCCAATCCGGATCTAGCAAGGCCTCCTCTACCCTGAAAGGCTCAATAGAAGAGACAAAGGAGTAATGCTCACAAAAATTAACTAATCGAGATCGAGTAGTTACTCCCTTGCTAATGTCACCCAAAATTTGGTCGACGGGATGATCCCTTTGAATCACTGCTCGAACTTGGGTTGGAGGTGCCGGTTGCGCTTCTTCCTCCATTACGTGATCATCTTGTGCTCCCCCTTGATCACACGCCTCCTTTTGATGAACCTGTTCATCGTCTTGAGTTGGGGGATGCACCGTTGTTGAGGAAGAAGGTTGATCTCGTTCATCTTGTTCCTGTGGCCGCACTTCTCCAATCGCCATGGATCGTATAGCGACCATCGGAACATCTTCTTCATCTACATCATCACAATCAACAACTTGCTCTCTTGGAGAGCCATTAGTCTCATCAAATACAACGTCGCTAGAGACTTCAACCAAACCCGATGATTTGTTGAAGACTCTATACGCCTTTGTATTTGAGTCATAACCTAACAAAAACCCTTCTACAGCTTTGGGAGCAAACTTAGAATTTCTACCTTTCTTCACTAGAATGTAGCACTTGCTCCCAAATACACGAAAGTAAGATACATTGGGTTTGTTACCAGTTAGAAGCTCATACGAAGCCTTCTTGAGGAGGCGGTGAAGGTAGACCCTGTTGATGGCGTGGCAAGCCGTGTTCACAGCTTCCGACCAAAACCGCTCGGGGGTCTTGAATTCTCCAAGCATCGTCCTCGCCATATCGATTAGCGTCCTATTCTTCCTCTCTACCACACCATTTTGTTGTGGTGTGTAGGGAGCGGAGAACTTGTGCTTGATCCCCTCCTCCTCAAGGAACTCCTCCACTTGAAGGTTCTTGAACTCGGACCCGTTGTCGCTCCTTATCTTCTTCACCTTGAGCTCAAACTCATTTTGAGCTCTCCTGAGGAAGCGCTTCAGGGTCCCTTGGGTTTCAGACTTATCCTGCAAAAAGAACACCCAAGTGAAGCGGGAAAAGTCATCAACAATAACTAAACCATACTTACTTCCTCCTATGCTTAGATAGGCGACGGGTCCGAAGAGGTCCATATGTAGCAGCTCCAGGGGTCTTGATGTGGTCATCACATTCTTGCTGTGATGTGCTCCTCCCACTTGTTTACCTGCCTGACAAGCTGCACAAGGTCTATCTTTTTCGAATTGCACATTAGTTAATCCTACCACGTGTTCTCCCTTTAGAAGCTTGTGAAGGTTCTTCATTCCCACATGTGCTAAGCGGCGATGCCACAGCCACCCCATGCTAGTCTTAGCAATTAAGCATGCATCTAGACCGGCCTCTTCTTTTGCAAAATCAACTAAGTAAAGCTTGCCGTCTAATACACCCTTAAAAGCTAGTGAACCATCACTTCTTCTAAAGACAGACACATCTACATTTGTAAAAAGACAATTATATCCCATATTGCATAGTTGACTAACAGATAGCAAATTGTAACCAAGAGACTCAACTAAAAACACATTGGATATAGAGTGCTCATTAGAAATTGCAATTTTACCTAACCCTTTTACCTTGCCTTGATTCCCATCACCGAATATAATTGAGTCTTGGGAATCCTTATTCTTGACGTAGGAGGTGAACATTTTCTTCTCCCCCGTCATATGGTTTGTGCATCCGCTGTCGATAATCCAGCTTGAACCCCCGGATGCATAAACCTGCAAGGCAAATTTAGGCTTGGGACTTAGGTACCCAACTCTTGTTGGGTCCTACAAGGTTAGTCACAATTGTCTTAGGGACCCAAATGCAAGTTTTATCTCCCTTGCATTTTGCCCCTAATTTCCTAGCAATCACCTTTCTATCCTTTCTACAAATTGCAAAGGAGGCACTCAAAGCATGATATATTGTAGAAGGTTCATTAACTTTCCTAGGAACATTAACTACATTTCTCCTAGGCATATTGTGAACAACATTTCTCCTACCAACATTTCTATCATGCACATAGAAAGAACTAGAAGCAAACATGTCATGAGAATCAAAATCATCATAAGCATTGTAACTCCTGTAAGCATTTCTAGTTTGTCTCTTATCATGGTACATAAAAGCATGGTTCCTTTTAGCACTACTTGCCATAGGGGCCTTCCCTTTCTCCTTGGCGGAGATGGGAGCCTTATGGCTTGTTAAGTTCTTGGCTTCCCTCTTGAATCCAAGTCCATCCTTAATTGAGGGGTGTCTACCAATCGTGTAGGCATCCCTTGCAAATTTTAGCTTATCGAAATCATTCTTGCTAGTCTTAAGTTGAGCATTAAGACTAGCTAATTCATCATTAAGTTTGGAAATTGAAACTAGATGTTCACTACAAGCATCAATGTCAAAATCTTTACACCTAGTACAAATTATAACATGTTCTACACAAGAATTAGATTTATTTGCTACTTCTAATTTAGCATTTAAATCATTGTTAACACCTTGTAAAGTAGAAATGGTTTCATGACAAGTAGATAATTCACCAGAGAGCATCTCATTCCTTTTAATTTCTAGAGCAAGAGAATCTTGTGCACTAACAAATTTATCATGCTCCTCATATAAAAGATCTTCTTGTTTTTCTAGTAATTTATTCTTGTCATTCAGAGCATCAATCAACTCATTAATCTTATTAATTTTAGATCTATCTAATCCCTTGAATAAGCATGAGTAATCTATCTCATCATCATCACTAGACTCATCCTCACTTGAAGAAGCGTAAGTACTAGTATCACGAGTGCTTACTTTCTTTTCCCTTGCCATGAGGCAAGTGTGACGCTCGTTGGGGAAGAGGGATGACTTGTTGAAGGCAGTGGCGGCGAGTCCTTCATTGTCGGAGTCGGAGGAGGAGCAATCCGAATCCCACTCCTTTCCGATATGTGCCTCGCCCTTGGCCTTCTTGTAATGCTTCTTCTTCTCCCTTTTGTTCCCCTTTTCCTGGTCACTTTCATTATCGGGACAGTTAGCAATGAAATGACCAATCTTACCACATTTGAAGCACGAGCGCTTCTCCTTTGCCTTGGTCTTGCTTGGCTGTCCCTTGCGACCTTTAAGCGCCGTCTTGAAGCGCTTAATGATGAGGGCCATCTCCTCATTATTTAGCCCGGCCGCCTCAACTTGCGCCACCTTGCTTGGTAGCGCCTCCTTGCTCCTCGTGGCTTTGAGAGCAAGAGGTTGCGGCTCGTTGATCGGTCCATTCAAGGCGTCGTCCACGTACCTCGCCTCCTTGATCATCATTCGCCCGCTGACGAATTTTCCTAGGACTTCTTCGGGCGACATTTTGGTGTACCTGGGATTCTCACGAATATTATTCACCAAATGAGGATCAAGAATGGTAAAGGACCTTAGCATTAGTCGGACGACGTCGTGGTCCGTCCATCGCGTGCTTCCGTAGCTCCTTATTTTGTTGATAAGGGTCTTGAGCCGGTTGTATGTTTGAGTTGGCTCCTCGCCCCTCATCATCGCGAACCGTCCAAGCTCGCCCTCCACCAACTCCATTTTGGTGAGCAAGGTAACGTCATTTCCCTCATGAGAAATCTTGAGGGTGTCCCAGATCTGCTTGGCGTTATCCAAGCCGCTCACTTTGTTATATTCATCCTTGCACAATGAAGCTAGAAGAACAGTAGTAGCTTGTGCATTCTTATGGATTTGCTCATTAATGAATATAGGACTATCCGAACTATCAAAGTGCATTCCACTATCTACAATCTCCCATATACTAGGATGGAGAGAGAATAGGTGACTACGCATTTTGTGGCTCCAAAATCCGTAGTCCTCCCCATCAAAGTGTGGGGGCTTGCCGAGTGGAATGGAGAGCAAATGTGAATTTGAACTTTGCGGAATACGAGAGTAGTCAAAGGAAAAGTTCGAATTAACCGGTTTCCTTCTCTCGTAGTCGTTGTGGTCGTCGTCCTTTTGGGAAGAAGTAGACTCATCGCTGTCGTCGTAGTAGACGATCTCCTTGATGCGCCTTGTCTTCTTCTTCTTCCCTTCCTTTCGCCTATGACCCGAGCCGGAGTCGGTAGGCTTGTCATCTTTGGGCTCGTTGACGAAGGACTCCTTCTCCTTATCGTTGATCACTATCCCCTTGCCCTTAGGATCCATCTCTTCGGGCGGTTAGTCCCTCTTCTTGAAGAGAACGGCTCTGATACCAATTGAGAGCACCTAGAGGGGGGGTGAATAGGTGATCCTGTGAAACTTAAACTTATAGCCACAAAAACTTGTTAAATGTTAGCACAATAATTGCCAAGTGGCTAGAGAGGAGTCTAAAAAAACACAATACCACAAGAGATCAAACACAGAGATGACACAGTGGTTTATCCCGTGGTTCGGCCAAGACCAACGCTTGCCTACTCCACGTTGTGGCGTCCCAACGGACGAGGGTTGCAATCAACCCCTCTCAAGCGGTCCAAAGACCAACTTGAATACCACGATGTTTTGCTTTGCCTTTCAATATCCCGTTTGCGAGGAATCTCCACAACTTGGAGCCTCTCGCCCTTACACTTGAGATTCACAAAGAAATACGGAGTAAGGGAGGAACTAGCAACGCACACAAGACTCAAAATCAGAGCAACAGCACGCACACAAGTCGCAACAAGAGCTCGCAACACAACTCAATGAGTTCACAACTCAACAAGAGCTCTAGATGCTATCACAATGAACCAAATGCGTGGAATCGATGTCTTGGTGCTTAGGAATGTTGTAGGAATGCTTGGTGTCTTCCTCCATGTGCCTAGGGGTCCCTTTTATAGCCCCAAGGCAGCTAGGAGCCGTTGAGAGCAAATCTGGAAGGCTGATCTTGCCTTCTGTCGACTGGTGCACCGGACAGTCCGGTGCACACCGGACACTGTCCGGTGCCCGATTTCTTTCCTTAAACGGCGCAGCCGACCGTTGCAGATCTGGGAGCCGTTGGCGCACCGGACATGTCCGGTGCACACCGGACAGTCTGGTGCCCCCTTCTGACCGTTGGCCCGGCCACGTGTCGCGCGCAGATTCCGCGGCCGACCGTTGGCCCGACCGACCGTTGGCTCACCGGACAGTCCGGTGCACACCGGACAGTCCGGTGAATTTTAGCCGTACACCGTCGGCGAATTCCCGAGAGCGGCCACTTCACGCCGAGTCAGCCTGGCGCACCGGACACTGTCCGGTGCACCACCGGACAGTCCGGTGTGCCAGACTGAGCTGAGTCTTGGCTGTACACAGCCAAGCCTTTTTCACCTCTTTTCTTTTCTTCTTCTTTCTGTTTCTAACACTTAGACAAGTATATTAGTACACAAAACCAATGTACGAAGGCTTAGAAACATACCTTTACTCTTGATTTGCACTTTGTCCATCCATGAGCATAAAATCACATTTAAGCACTTGTGTTGGCACTCAATCACCAAAATACTTAGAAATGGCTCAAGGGCACATTTCCCTTTCAGGCCTTCCTCAAGAGGCGGTACAAGGGCAATCCCTTCTCGCCGAGGCGCGAGATGAAGCGGCTTAGAGCCGCAAGGCATCCCATGACCCTTTGTACTCCTTTTAAATCTTTGATTGGTCCCATGTTGGTGATGGCCGCGATTTTCTCCGGGTTGGCCTCGATGCCTCGCTCGGAGACGATGAACCCTAGGAGCATGCCTCGGGGGACTCCGAAGACACACTTCTCGGGATTGAGTTTTACGCCCTTTGCACGCAGCACCTGAAAGTTACTTCGAGGTCGGAGAGGAGGTCGGAGGCTTTCTTTGTCTTGACAACGATGTCATCGACGTAAGCCTCGATTGTCCTGTCGATGTGCTCTCCGAACACATGGTTCATGCACCTTTGGTAGGTTGCGCCTGCATTCCTCAAGCCAAATGGCATAGTAGTGTAACAATACATGCCAAAGGGTGTGATGAAAGAAGTCGTGAGCTGGTCGGATTCTTTCATCTTGATTTGGTGATAGCCTGAATAGGCGTCGAGAAAAGATAGGGTTTCGCACCCAGCAGTGGAGTCCACAATTTGATCGATGCGAGGCAGAAGGTAGGGAACCTTTGGACATGCTATGTTTAAACCAGTGTAGTCTACGCACATCCTCCATTTCCCACCTTTTTTCTTTACAAGCACAGGGTAAGCTAACCATTCTGGATGGAATACCTCTTTGATGAACCCTGCCGCCATTAGCTTGTGGACCTCCTCGCCTATGGCTCTACGCTTTTCTTCATCAAAACGGTGCAGGGACTGCTTCACGGGTCGGGCACCGGCTCGGATGTCCAGTGAGTGCTCGGCGACATCCCTCGGTATGCCGGGCATGTCCAAGGGACTCCATGCAAAAATTTCGGCGTTTGCGCGGAGAAAGTCAACGAGCACTGCTTCCTATTTGGGGTCGAGCTCGGAGCTGATCCTGACTTTCTTGTCGGCGTCGTTGCAGGGGTCGAGAGGGACGGACTTAATCGCTTCGGCTAGTTCAAAGTTGCCGGCGCGCCACTTCGCGTCGGGTGCCTCTTTGGAGAGGCAATCCAGGTCGGCGATGGGGGCTTCGGACTCAGCGAGGGCCTCGGCGTACTCCACGCACTCCACGTCGCACTCGTAAGCATGGCGGTATGAGGATCCGACGGTGATGGTTCCATTGGGGCCCGACATCTTGAGCTTGAGGTACGTGTAGTTGGGGACGACCATGAACTTGGCGTAGCACGGTCTCCCCAACACCGCGTGGTAGGTCCCTCGGAACCCGACTACCTCGAAAGTGAGGGTTTCCTTTCGGAAATTGGAGGGAGTTCCGAAGCAGACAGGCAGGTCAAGTTGCCAAGGGGCTGGACGTGCTTACCGGGGACGATCCCGTGAAAAGGTGCTGCATCGGCCCGGATCGCGGACAGATCGACCCCCAAGAGCCCTAGGTTCTCGGCGTAGATGATGTTGAGGCTGCTGCCTCCGTCCATGAGGACCTTGGTGAGCCTAGCGTTGCCGATGACAGGTTCGACGACGAGCGGGTACCTTCCTGGGCTTGGTACGCAGTCGGGGTGGTCGCCTTGGTCGAAGGTGATGGGCTTGTCGGACCAGTCTCGGTAGACCGACGCCGCTACCTTCACCGAGCAGACCTCCCGGCGCTCCTGCTTGCGGTGCCGAGCCGAGGCATTCGCCACTTGTCCGCCGTAGATCATGAAGCAGTTATGGACCTCCTGGAACTCCTCTTCCTTGTCGCACCCCTTCTTGTTGTTGTCTTGGTCTTTACCACCCTCTGCCGAGGGTCCAGCCTTGTTGAAGTAACGCCGGAGCATGTCGCACTCCTCAAGGGTGTGCTTGACAGGACCCCTGTGATAGGGGCACGACTCCTTGAGAATCTTGTCGAACGCATTGGCCCCTCCGAGAGGCTTCCGAGGGTTCCTGTGCTCGGCAGCGGCGACGAGATCCGCGTCAACGGCGTCGCGCTTTGCTTGCGCCTTCTTCTTGGCCTTCTTCTTCGTACCACGCTGGACGGATGCCTCGGGGGTGTCTTCCTTCTGTCTTCCCTGAGGCTGCTTGTCGTTCCGGAAGATGGCTTCGACCGCCTCCTGACCAGAGGCGAACTTGGTGGCGATGTCCATCAATTTGCTTGCCTTGGTGGGAGTCTTGCGTCCCAGTTTGCTCACCAGGTCTCGGCAAGTGGTGCCAGCGAGGAATGCCCCGATGACGTCCGAGTCGGTGATGTTGGGCAACTCGGTGCGCTGCTTGGAAAACCGCCGGGTGTACTCTCGCAGGGATTCCCCTGGCTGCTGGCGGCAGCTTCGGAGATCCCATGAGTTCCCAGGGCGCACGTACGTACCCTGGAAATTCCCAGCGAAAGCCTTGACCAGGTCGTCCCAGTCGGAGATCTGCGCAGGAGGCAGATGCTCCAGCCAGGCTCGGGCAGCGTCGGAGAGGAAAAGGGGGAGGTTGCGGATGATGAGGTTGTTGTCGTCCGTCCCTCTCAACTAGCATGCCAGCCGGTAATCCGCAAGCCACAACTCCGGCCTCGTCTCCCCTGAGTACTTGGTGATGGTAGTCGGGGCTCGGAACCGGGTCGGGAACAGCACTCGTCATATGGCCTGGCTGAAGGCTCACAGACCTGGTGGCTCGGGCGAGGGACTTCGATCCTCCTCACTGTCGTAGCGTCCCCCACGCTTGGGGTGGCAGCCTCGGCGCACCCTTTCCTCGAGTCAGGCTCGACGGTGGCGACGGTGTTGCTCGTTGCCGAGGCGATCCGGGGCTGCAGGCGTCCCGTCCATTGTGCGCTCGTTGTGGACCCAGGCCTCCCTCATGCGTCGGGAGGGCATTGCGCGATGCTCTGAGGGGTCTCCTCGCCTCCGAGAGGCAGAGCTCTCGGCTTGTTGGACAACGGCGTCTTCCAGGAGGCCCTTGAGCTCGCCCTGGATACGTCGTCCTTCGGTGGTGGACGGCTCCGGCATCGTTCGAAGTAGCATCGCTGCTGCAGCTAGGTTCTGGCCGGCCCCGCTGAAGGCCGGGGGCAGCCCTGCCCTGGCATCATCAACGATATGGCGCTGGACGTCCCGGCCCGATGACACGCTCCTCCGGCGAGTGCCTGGCCTGCCCATTCCTGCTCGATGTTTTGTCGGAGCTGCACAAGCCGCCCTGCTTCTTCATCGAGCTTGGCCTGCAACTCGCGGAGTTGCTCAAGCTGTGTGTCCTGACCCCCTGCAGGGACTGGGACCACAGCTAGCTCCCGCGGGATCTCAACGCGAGACGTAGGCACAGGGGCGTCGTCATCTTCCGGCATGCCGAGGTGGTTGTTTTCGCCATGACCCCCCTGATCGATGTGGAAACACTCGCGACTTGGGCCATAACCCTCGTCGTCGAGGCTGTGGTCACCGTCGGAGCAGCTAGAGAGGCAGTAGTCACATCCGGACATGAAGTCTCGCATGGCACTGGGATCACGGAGTCCGGAGAAATCCCAACCGAAGTCGGGACCGTCGTCTTCCTCGAAACCCGTGGGTCCGGAGGTTGAGACGGTCGTCAGCCCGTCCCAAGATGACCACATATGGTACCCTGGAGGGTCAGGATACGCCCTTGCGAAAGCGCTCACCGAAGCGGGGTCGCTTGGTGGATCGAGGCTGAATCTAAAAGGGACAGGGTGCAAAACGGACAGTACCTTTTGGTCGATGGACGGTGGTGAAGTCGCGTCGGGGACGGACTGCACCGTTATCTCAGGTACGAGGCTAACGCCCAGCAAGTCCTTCGCGAGGGTGCTGGCGTCATCAGTCCGCTTAGGGTTGGCACGTTGCGGGGAAGCGACACCCGTCGTTGTCTCAGGTGCGAGGACAACACCCGACATGTCCCCGCAGGGGTGCCGGCGTCGTCGACTCGCTCTGGTCCGACAGCCAACGAGGCGCCGCCTCCTGCCTGGCCACGGTTGCCCCTGTCTCCTCCTCCTCCGGCGAGGAGGGTGGCGGGGTAAGCCCGGGTGTTCCCCTTCTGTCGCGGGGAGATGCCGTCGTCGAGTTCGCCGCCGCCGGGCGAGCCGACGACCGTCGTTGCTGTCGCGCTGCGAGGGGAGGAGTACCATGTCGTAGCTGCCGTCGCGAGACATGAACTTAAGACTCCCGAAGCGGAGCACCGTCCCCGACTGAAGAAGCTGCTGAAAGCTACCCATCTGGAACTCAACGGGAAAGTGTTTGTCAACACGCAGTGTGCCCCTACCTAGCGCGTCAACTGTCAGCATTTTGGACCCGCGAGGACCGTCAACCGACTAGTGAATTTGTTGCTACGTGTCCCTGCCCAGATGGGTTGATGCAAGATGGAACACAAGAGGGGAATAAGGCTTATGTTATCTTGCACCGGGGTGCTCGTAGTAGGGGTTACAAGCGTCGCGAGAGAGCGAGAGAGAGAGAGAGAGAGGGAGAGAGAGTTCGGCCCTGAGGTGAGCTGTCTGAGCTTGCCTCTACTGTGTCTCTCCTACTCTGCCTGCCTCCGCTCATCTGCGTTGTGCGTTCGTCTGTCTGTGTTATGCCTCCGCTGTTGCGTGCCTGTTGTCCCTGTACGTCATCGCGTGCCTTAGGAAGGCCCTGGACATCCCCTTTTATAGATACAAGGAGATGCCCAGCTGTACAATGGGGGTGTAGCTATGAGCTAACGTGGCTGGCGGAGAATTGCCTTGAGCCCTGTACAGGTACTAACGTGGCCGTCGGAGAAACGCCTTGAGCCCTGTAGAAGCATAGCTGGCGGTGCGGCATGGATCCTGCTGACATTCCCTTGCTTCCGTAGGGGGTTGAGAGCAATCCAACGTCATGGGCGCACGCGGGGAACCATCATTACCTGTTACCGGAGTAACCTTAGATGGGACACCGGTCTTGTTCCTTCGTAGCCTGAGGCAGCTAGCTAGGAGTAGGGTAATGATGTATCCCCTGTAGCGTAGTCGGTCCGAGGCCGAGGTCGAGCGAGGCGGAGACTTCTCTCGAGGCCGAGGTTGAGGTCGGGCGAGGATGTGACTCCTCCCGAGGCCGAGGCTGAGGCCGAGACCTGGGGTCGAGCGAGACGGATAGGGATGAAAGTGGTAATCCGAACTGTTAGAACAAATTTAATATTTTAAAATAGATATGTATAAAATTTGATGTTGATCTTTTTTTATGTTATCAAGCACATTAATATAAATATGAATAAAATATTATATAAGTTATTTTATGTATTATTTGCTCTCTACAACACAAAAAGTTGAAAAAATTACCGAATTTGTTTCCGAATCCATACCGAAGTTTATATCTATTATTTGAGAAAATGTAGGATGA
Source organism: Zea mays (assembly GCF_902167145.1). Classification (NCBI taxonomy): domain Eukaryota; kingdom Viridiplantae; phylum Streptophyta; class Magnoliopsida; order Poales; family Poaceae; genus Zea; species Zea mays. The sequence continues at coordinate 42,406,662 of NC_050103.1, forward strand.
ATTTGAGGTTTACCTTTTATGAATCTTAACAAGCTGGATGTTAAAAACAAGAATACAAATTTGTATTGTATATTCTATATCCTATTTATTCGTAATCAAAGAAAAAACTGATTACCGAATAAATACCGTTTCCGACCGTTTTCATCCCTAGAGACGGAGACCTTCTCCCGAGGCCGAGGCTGAGGCCGAGGCCTGGGGTCAGGCGAGGTGGAGCTCCCTGTTGCGCCCGAGGCGGAACTCGGGGGAGGTCGTGACTTGCTGTTGTCGGTTTTCCCCTGGTGGTTGGCACAGTAGTCGGAACGGGGTGAATATCGTTGTTTCCTTGTCAGAGCGGTCAGTAAAGGGGCGAAGTGACTGCGGTCACTTCGACCTTGCCGACTGAGACGCGCGTGTCAGGATAAGGTGTCAGGCAATCCCCGCATTGAATGCGCATGCGATACGGTCGGTTGGTAAGGCGATTTGGGCGAGGTCGCTGCACGACAAAGTCTGCCCGAGCTGGGCTTCGGGCGAGCCGAGGGAGCGCCCACTGCTTCAGGAGGCCCTCGGGCGAGGCGTGAATTCGTCCGAGACTACTGCCCTTGCCCGAGGCTGGGCTCAGATGAGGTCGCGTCCTCTGGTAGACGAGGCCTGCGCTTTATCACTCGTTTATGGTTTGTCCTGAAGATGTTTTCCGGCCAGATTAAGGAGCATTGAGGGTACCCCTAATTACGGTTCCCGACATTTTTTCAAGGGAAAACCAACTTCATAGGCATATATATATATATATATATATATATTAAATTTACTATGTAAATAATGTCAAAAAGTGCTACTACTTCCTTGTTAGTCTTTCTAGATTCGTTTGAAGTTAAACCATTTAAACTTTCACCAACATATGATTAAATTGTTTTAAACTAAGATAATTACATATTATGACACGATAGTTCAAGTCAAGATGAATCAAATAATTTTGTTTTTATGTTGTAAAATTTTATGAAATATCGGTTGTAACCGGTTAAAATTGATAATGACTGATTTAAGACAAACCTATATATGGTGGACGGAGTACAACCAACCTCCGCAGCTCTGCAGTGCTGCACTGCATCATCCGAAAGCAACCAATATATCCAGTGAATTGCATGTTGCCCTCCATGGTTTTGCGCGTCAACTGCTTTTGAGACGTCTCGCCTCCTGCTTCACCCGAGGGAAAGCCAAATAAAGTCCACAGCTTGGTCTTTCATGCTTGCTTTGCAACAAGAACAAAGCCTCTTTAAGCTCCCCCCTCCCCTCCTCTTTAAGCTGACCAAACAAGCTCTCCATCTTCTGTGTGCTTCATTATTCCGGTTGCCTCTGAGTCGGTCCATGGCGTCAGCACTAATGTCCACCTGATGTTCCATTCTTAATTCATCTGCGTGTATGGCATTGGCAAGAGCACGGGATCACCAGAAGCTTGTGTGTGCCGTTCTCCTCATCTTCGCCCTGCAGATCCCGTTGCTGCTCAGTTCCTGTTCCGCGCACGCCATTGCTGTCGTCGACCCTGCGACGGCCGGGCGGCGTCTTCTATCCGTGCGCACGGTACAGGCGGCGCAGTCCGTGGAGGCGAAGGAGACGGTGGTGCGGCATCCACGGAGCATGGAGAGAAGAGCAAGAAGCAACAGCAGCGGCTCGGCGCCATTCATGAACGCAGTGAGCAAACATCAGGTGCCGAGCGGAGCCAACCCGGACTCAAACTAGCTATAGCCATGGATTGATTCGGCTGGCTGGAGAACTGCGAGAGTGAAGTATCTATCATACCTGTATGCTTTGTGCAAATGTGAGCTTTATTAGTCTGTTGCTCATGACAATTATATTTAGATGTCTTTTTTAAAAAACTTTTGGCTTCCTTAACTTTTCTACATATGTCCTCCTTTGGTTTCATTTCAGAATCTTTTGTGATGTCTTCTATCAATTTAAGATATGTTTAATACTCACTCCGTCCTAAAATAAAATTCGTTTTACCCTTTTAATTGACTCATACAATAATTAATGTATTTATTGTATATACGTGTCTACATTCGTCATTATCTATTTGAACATAGACATAAAAATTTGAACTAAAACGACTAACATTTTACGACGGAGGAAGTATTATTTTATCCATTTTTATTCTAAATTATAAGATATTTTTGTTAATGATATATATGAGATGTATCTAAGATGCTCCAATAAAAGAAGACATTGATCAATGAGACCAACACACTCAAACTCGGTCTAGGGACTTCGATTGAGACTGTCAGACACTAAATGACTTTGTCCACATGAAAAAATAGTATCCGCCAGCATGATATAGATAAGGGAAGATGACGATTCATGATAACGATGGTATCTATATAGAAGTACCATAATTCAACTTATAAGGGAGTCCATATGTTAAAGATGGAGATAGGTATCCTTATTTTGAGGGGTTGGTTAGGCTAATCTCCGTCTTTATTTAGCTAGCGACTATATAGGCTTTTTTAACCAAACATAATTTCTTATACTATAAAAGAGGCAGTAGCAGCCATCCAGGGTAGATCATTCGACCATATAACACAGTCCATAGACACCGCAACACACCTGGCGTACGATATTATCTTACATTGACATTTTGGACCTATATAAATCCCCATGTCCCTCGTGTATTCACCTTTAGTTCTTGATCTTGTGATCCACCCTATTAATTGATTTGCCGAAATTTCCTTGATAGTTGGCACGCCAGGTAGGGTGGTCACACTGATCATTGCAGATTTGATGGCAGCAATGAGCTTCGCACAAGGACAAGAGACATACTTTGGTACCCTCTAGTTCGTCGAACAGGAAGCATTGTCAACCAGCTCACTAGTGTTGGCAGATTTCATATCATCTATCTGCTTCTAAAGAGAAACTGGGTTCCACTGTGATAGGGAAGAAATTTGCTCATGCACAGGAGCACCACATGATCTTAGCTCAGTGGCCATCAAGTCCAAGACGCTCTTCGGATACAGAAGTCATCAAAGAGAACACCCATTGGTAAAAGCAAGAAAGCACAAGATACATATACCTGTAGGTTGGACAGGAACAAGGGAAATCCCAGGAGTGTCAACACCCTCTTAGAACAAAGGACACTGACAGAAGCCACATCACGAGCAGGACCAGGCGTCGAAGGAACTGGGTAATCCAAGCTAAGTTCAACACCCATTAGGATCTCAACTCCAGGCACACCCATTGGGTCTTCAGCACCATGGCCACCGACCTCTAAGGTGACCGAGCCGGCTAAACCAACGCGTAGATCAGAGCTTGTCGCTGTGACATCATCAGTTCGGGGCATTGATGACCCCACATGAACATCCATTGAAGCAGTAGAGACTGGAGCATCCTCGGGGGCTGGAGAGCCGACCGAAGGATCCTCAGGGACTGGAGCATCCTCGGGGGCTGGAGAGCCATGGCAGATTGGTAGACTTAACTCTGGCCCAACCAGCAAGCTAGCAGAAGGCACGTCATCTAGGCACTCTACACGAACATCGACAACTTCGATCTTAGGAAGTTCAAGCAAAAGATCCTCAGGAATAGCTTCTTCCAACACGCTATCAATGGCAGACATAGTCAGGCCTCGGATATTCATATCCCCGCGGAAGCAAGGCTTGAAGGATCGCCACTAGCTTTACTTCGCCATTCTTGGTGGACTAGAGGGAGCGTTTCTTCTTCATTATCACACCCGGTTTTGGAAGGTAAACCGAATGTGAACCATGTACGTGCCAAGATCAGAACTCAAGTACCTAATGATTACATAAATGACTCGTCATAGCACAATGCTTCAAATAATAATAAAGAGTAAGAATAATATTACAATCTAGAGCCATTTACATAATATATATATATATATATATATATATATATATATATATATATATATATATATATATATATATATATATATATATATATATCAAAGTACACATGATAGAAATGTAGCTAACGTAAATAAACCCACCACAGGCAGTTGACTGGGGGAGGTCACTAGCCTAATCCTCGAACTCATCGAAGTCCCGTAACTCCTGGAGATCCGCCTCGACGCTTTCTTCTCCTTTACCTGAGCATAGGTTGCACTAAAGGCAACCTAATGTTTGTGAAAGTAAGGGTGAGCACACATCAACGTACTCAGCAAATGTCCCGTTTGGCTGAGGTGGACTAGCTTTATGTGGGGTTAGGATCAAAGCAGTTGCTTTTAGCTCGTGATGTATTTATTATTAGTAGAAGTCAAGTTTCAGTAATAACCAAGCCATGAATCATTTTATCATCAAGGAACATCATTATCATCATCATAACCAAATCCATAAAAAGAACCATCTGTATCTCTAATCAAAGAGGATCCCAAGGCTGCTCTTAACCGTGAGCACGACTGATATATCAGTTTCATAACACTTTGCAGAGGTCGCACACTTTACCCATGAGCCTTGATCTGTTTTCCTTGGGTTGTACAGACCCTTAAACACTTCCAAGGTGAGTAGGCAAGATTTCACTACATGGCTTTTCCCTAGGGTCCTCACTATGCGAATGTTGGAAATGACCACTGCATAGAGACCATCTGACGTACCCAAGCCTATATCCTCTGCCCTCAGGAAAAAGCCATGGGAACGACGCCCGTACCTAGATCCCTGAGCGAGAATGTAAGAGCCATAAGATATGCCTCTGTCCCCAATGACCAACTCTTCATTTTGACACTCCACCACGAATAATCCTCACCATCGAATTGTCATGGTTTTCCTAATGGAACAAAAGTAAAGGAGTGTGTTTAGGAATGCAAGGATAGCAAAAGGGAATTTGATTAACCAACTTGCGCTCTTTGTGCTTAGAGAATGTAGACGCATCGTCAGATGTGGAAGGCGATGAAGATGTGTTGGTCTTGTAGTAGACCACCTTCCTCATCCTCTTCTTGTCATCCTTCTTATGTGTCTTGGAGGAGCCTTGGGATTATCCTTTCTTCTCTTTGTGGTTCTCTCTATATGGTGCCTTCCCTTTGGGCTTTCCTTCCGATGACACCTTTCCTTCATGAATCTCCCCCAATGCCTTCTCATTCTTGGCAACTTCTCCCGACATCGCTTCAAGTTGTTAGATTCTTAACGAAGTGTCGGGATCTACTACAAATTGAAAATCACCTAGAGGGCGGTGAATGGAAAAATATGAAATTTATAACTTAAAACACAATCTCAAACCCTGCTTTGGTGTTAGAACAAGAATTATAAACAATCAGAGTGAGGGAGAGTATCTCTTCTTGCTAGAGTTGCTCAACATTATTGCGGAATTACTTTGGAAGCAACTCAAATGATTTAGGATCAAGCACAAGCAAAGAGAAATAGAGAGGGGGAGAGGAATAAACAGATCACAATTACGAATCAACACAAAGAACACTGGCTATTTAATTCCTGAGGTTTAGCTCCGAAGAACCTACATCCCCATTGAGGACTCCACTAAGGATGGGTGTTTTCAACCCTTTCCTTGTCTCAAATGGTCACTTAGATTGGTTGAGTGTTCTTCTCAATTCAAAAGACACAAAGTCCCTGCAAGGATCTCAACCAAATTTGGAGTCTCTTGCTAGCTTTACAAGTGTGAGAATAATATTAGAGATCAGAAAGGAGACTCAAGAACAAAACTCCAAGCAAGAAAGAGCACAAGAAATTTAAGAAGCACTCCTCTTTAAACTTTCTCTCATGGCACTATTGACTAAATGATCACCTTGCAATTGTGACACTTTGAGGCTATTGAATGCTTTGAATGTACCGTGGAGTGAATGCTCCTACTCTTGTAATGAATAGGAATAAATAAAGTGCTTGGATTGCTTAGGTGCCATTGAATGGGGCGGTTGAGGTGTGTTTATAGCTTCCAACCACCAACTAGTCGTACTGGCTTTTTGCACACACGTGGGTGGTCTATGTGCCTTGCCTGGACGGTCCGCCCTTGCAAGATCAATAACTAGATCGCAACAGCTATTAGAGCATTAAATGTGTCGCCAAATGTCAGATAAAGTGTTTGGCGGACAATCCGCCTGTAGGTCTAGTCCGTACATGGCGCTAAAAATAATTTTACCAAACATGGCACCTTCGAGTTGATCAGCTTTTTGAATAGACAGAAGTTCCGCGATTTATAGCCAAATAGTTAGTGCCTAGAGCTGGACAATACTTGATTTAGCTATGGATGTTCTATAGTTCATTTCTTCAAATGAACACAGTTCCTATCCGAAATTGATCTTGATGCCTCGGACGGTCTGTGGAATGGTTTCGGATATTACGCAGTGCATCTTTATGAAATAACAAGTGCATGTTCCGTTTCCTAATCTCAGTACTCTGGACGGTCCGTGAGTATCTCGAGGCAGTCTATGCTTTGGTAAATTCAGAGCATGAGAATCTGTGTTTTTGACGATTTTTGAAGTATCTTTCGATATTGAGAGTACCTAGAGGGGTTGAATTGGTGATCCTGCAAAATAGACTTAAAACAACACAAACTTGGTCTAATAATTGAGTTGGAGAAAATAAAACCAAGTTTGAGTCGAGGGAAAGAGAGAGAAGTTTCCTTTACTTGATTGCTTTTCCAAGATATGAAAGATTCTAAGAGCAATATTACAAGTGAGAATAGAGAACTTAGGAAGAAAGAAAAAATGCAATAAAATAAATGAGACAAGGGACACAACAATTTTTATCCCATGGTTCGGTCAAGCGTAATATGATTGCCTATTCCATGTTGTGGTGTCCCAATGGACAAGGGTTGCACTCAACCCATCTCAAGTGATCACAAAGATCTACTTGAGTTCCATAGTTCTTCCTTATATCAATATTCCATTTGTGGGGAATATCCACAACTAGGAGTCTCTCAGAACCTTACACAAGATGAAAATCACAACTCAGAGTAAGGGAGGGAGATAGAGTACACCCACAAGAGCAAATCGTAGCAACACACGTGACAAAAGCAAAGACAAGTGCGCGAGTACTGTTAGAAATATGCCCTAGAGATAATCATAGAGATGAGCATATTTCTTTGTATCCATTATATATATATAGATATATATATATTGCTTAATTGACTATCCATGAAATGCAACTCGTATTGATTAGCAATTTTGTGAATTGTTTGTGAGATTCTTTACTTGTATGGTTATTCTAAATGATGTCCCTAGTCAGAGTCGATGACTAGCACATGTATTAGTTGATGACTACATTTCACAAGTCATGGACATGGAGATGTTAGACTAATAATGTGGGCGCATGTATAGCATGAGGCTGGACCGACCCAACGTGAGATATTGTAATATAGTTCTCTTTTTGCAACATATATATTGTATCCTTAGACCTAGGATTGTCGCATGTTCTCAAGATGTGAATTGACTTACTTAGGGACTATCAAACGCTACTCCGTAACTGGATACACTACACCAAAAACATACACTTCCTACGGGTTTTTAACTTCCTACAGCTTTTATAACAAACCGTAGGAAATAAACAACTTCCGAGAGGCAACCGGTAGCTCTAGGAACTTCCTACGATGTTTTATAAAAGCTGTAGATAATTAGCTTTCACATGCTGACCCGCGCGTGTGGTCAAACGAGCTGCTAAATTCCTACGGCCTGCTCTAGGAAGTTAGCTTCTCGTGCTAACTTCCTACGGCCTACTCTAGGAAGTAAGATTTTCCTGCTAACTTCCTACGGCCGTCTCTAGGAAGTTAGCTTTCAATTGCTGACCCACGGGTGTGGTCAAACAAGCCACTAACTTTCTACGACCGCCTCTAGGAAGTTAGCTGCCCATGATAACTTCCTACGGCCTCCTCGAGGAAGTTAGCTTTTAGCTTTTGACCAGTCAAACGAGCCGCTAACTTCCTACGGCCGCCTCTAGGAAGTTAGCTGCCATGCTAATTTCCTACGGCCTCCTCTAGGAAGTTAGCTTTCAGCTTTTGACCAGTCAAACGAGCCGCTAACTTCCTACGACCTCCACTAGGAAGTTAATTAACTTCCTAGAGTACATGTACAACCTTTAGGAAGTTAAGTAACTTCCTACGACTTTAATCTAGGAAGTAATATTTTTTATCTTAACCCCCGAATCTACCTTATCTTTCCCTCACTCATCCTTTCTCGCTCTCGTTCGTTCTAGCCGCCAGGCGCCATTGCCCGCCGTGCCCCCACGCCCGCGGCAGTGGTACTCCTCAGAGCAGCTCCTCTTCGACGTCCCCGCTAATGCCTGTGCCGGCTGGTGGGCGCAGCAGGTACGACATAGCGCTTCATCGAGATCCGAGCGGGTCCAGGCTTTCCAGTTTCTTCTAGGATAAGCTCATCGGAGGGTCGCTTTGTGTGTGCAGCGTGGTAGGTGCGTTGCGACGACGGGGAGATCTTCGTGTCGGTGGAGCCCGCGACGCTGGTGCGGCTGTGCGGAGGGGATGCAGCGGCCGGGGACTTGCCAGGACAGAGGCAGCAACTCAGTCCCGGGTTGCTCGACCTCCATGCGTTCGACACCGAGCTTATTCCCGATGTGAGGCCAATTATCTGTATTCTTTAGTTTTTATCACTTATTAGTTGCCGCATCTGTTTCAGTGGCCTCGCTTGTTTGGAATAAATATTAGTGTTCGAGAATGCTGTCATGTGAATATCTCTTTTATTTTGTTTCTCAATTGGTCATGAGCTTAGTGACACGCATATTTTCTAGGTTTTCTAGGCGTGCAATTTTTTTATGTACAGAAACTGGGATGCCAAACCTATATTTTGTTGGTTGAATATGGTTAATATGTTGATTTATCAGTCTGATTGAGTTGTTAAACTTAATCTGGTCCTTTAGTTCAGACTTCAGAAGATGTATCAAGTCATCTACTTTTATTCAGTGTTGATGCTTCATTCCTTCTTTAATCCTAACCTTTTTCCCGGACAATATGGTTATGTAGAAAAAGATGCCTTATCATCTCCCTATTGACAGTTCTTAAATACTAGAGCTAAAATAATGTCACACCGGGATTTAAGGGACAAAGCCGGGTGCATCTCATATATGCGCCAAAGAAGACAACACATATAATAACCGAGTGTATAGAGATAAATGTCACAATATCATTAGAGTAATTATTACATAGCGGAAGTCTTATAAAATAAAAGATAAATATAAAACAAACTAAAGTCCATCCTTGGCGCCATAAAGTCAACTGGGAGACGCCACCTAGATAAAGTCAAACTCCTCGTTGTGTGGCTCCTCTTGAACCACCTATTCTTCTCCTACGGGGGGTTGTGAGACAGCAAGGGTGAGCTCATACATGTTCATCGCTCAACAAGTTGTGGGGAATAATGTACATGAACTCACCAAAGGTGGGAGTTCATGTGATGTGTAAGGCTGATCAACAATAGGGGTTAAAGTTGAGCATTGCTTTTAATAAGTTGGTCAAATTTTAGTAGCAGTTACTAAATGTAAGTAAATACCAAACCATAATAAGAATAATAGAACAAAGTTAATAAATAAATCCCATGCAATGAAAATGACAAATTGAATTTAGTTCCATAATTTAATCATGCGAGAGTTCTGAACTGCTCTTGACCGTGAGCTCGGCTAGTATACCAGTTTTACACTCTGTAGAGGTTGTACCCTGTACCCACAAGTCATGTTACCCATCTACTAAGGGGTCATGAATCCCATACACCTGTACTAAGGAAGCGAGGCAGGGTAACACTACGAGGTCTTTACAAAGTTCCACTAGCTTCTGAAAACCCGCTACAGATTCTGGGAAGAGCAATTGCAAGAATCCCTCGTCTGACCGCCATCGCAGCAAAATCAACCCGAGAACCTCCCTGCATGCCTACTCCCCTACTGCCCTTGCCCCTTTTGGGTAAGGTAGTCTTCCACTAGCTTTCCTAATTAGTCAGCCAAGGACGTCCCATTCCACCCTTGTGGTGGCACGTGTTTCTCAAGGTAAGCTCCATGTTCCAATTAAAATTAATGATCTTGACATGAACATAAATAACATAACGGAATAATTGGAACATGGCTATAATGAAATATTAACCCAAACCATGTAAAGAAATAGCATAACTACCCAAATGATTCAGGGATAAACAAGGTAAAAAGGATAACCAGTCTAGGGTGACCTATTGGGTCCCATCAAAATTAAACCTATGCATTGATAAGTGATAATAAAGAACATTATTGGGTAAAAAGTGGTCAAGGGCACAACTTGCCTGGGACTTGAGATTCCAGGTACCAGGATGATCTTCCAGTGACTCGCAAACTCGCGCTAGTTGTACCAATACAAATAAACATGGTATAGACAAAATTAACATGACACCAAACATAAGAACAAACTGCATAATAATAATCTACGCGTTGCTACGAGATTGTGGGTTCGAGAACTACCAAAATCAAAATTACGGTTATAAAGTTATGGTTTTATTGAAGATCTATGTGATTAAATTATTAAACTATATTATAAATTGGTTACTATAAATAATATGAGAGGTTATTCTATAAATAATTATCTCAACTTTAAGCTAAGTAATTATTTGATTAAAGATCATCTAGTCAAATTATAACCATAAGATCAGGAGTTAATCCAATAGACATAGATTAATCTAATTAACATAGGATAAATAAATTTATAAAAGTATGAGACATGGTATAATCAATGTTGTTACTGTGTAGTAAATATTTATACGAAGTTAACGCAACTGGAACGAGTTAAATCGGAGTTAAAGTGTGGTAGTTATGATTTTCTGAATAATTAAGTACTTAGCATGGAATAAATTAAGTAGACAATTTTAGTCTATGTTTCATGCCTAAGCAGAGTTACTAGGTGATAAATAGTATTAAAACAAAATTAGTGCCACTGGAATGGATCAATTTGGAGTTAAAACAAATTAAATATGAATTAAACAAGTTCAAGATTTATTTTTGCACCAAAAATTCCTCCTAAATTAATTTTCTCCCTTTTATTAGCTGACTGGACTGGGGACACTATTCTGAGAAAGAACAGGGGTTCTGCATAAATTCCAGGACTTAAAAGTAATACTTTTAGTGTTGAGGTGGACTGCGGGTTGATTCTGTTAGAACACAGGGGCTCTTTTAGAATTTGTCACGGTCGAAGGGGTATTCTTGGATCTCGGCCGTTGGATCAAATCCGAAGGCCGAGATTAGATCGCGCCCACACAGAAGCGACGCACGATGACCACCCTTGGATTAAGATTCGATGGCCCGGTTTTTATGAAATCCAAACATCCCGTAGCTCCACGATCTGAAATATGTGGTCTCCCATTTAATGTCACGAAAGGGTATCCCTTCACCTAATCGCAACCATCCATTCACGAATCCACGGTCGTCTTCTCTTCCCCGGCCACCCATCCAACCCCTACACCCGACGGCGCCACCGCCCAACCCACGGCGGAGCATCACCAGAAGGTACCCGATTGTGGCCCAGTGTTCAAGATGATACACAGAAGCGGAAAACGATTGAGGGGTGGATGGCAATGCGTGAGGCATCAACTTACTTGCGGACGCGCCTCAGGGACACCCCTCCCCGATGAGCTTGTGGCCGAGCGGTCAATCACCGCACTGGTGAGCGATCAACGGAGCACCGGCTAAACCGAACCTCCTAGCAGGTCACCAACGCACGCGGGGAAATTCTGATTCTCCCAAATCAACCTCCCCGAGGCCGAAGAGTCCCCCAAGTCACGGATCGATGCCGACGGTGGATCCCCAATCCCCTCGGTCTCCCACGACAGCAGGTGCAGGTGCGGCGGTGGCTCCAATGATGATCGTGGTTCTTCCCACTAGCTCCCATGCGTTGCGTGACAGATTGGATTTTGTTTTATAGCCAGCCGCGAGGGAAAATCGGTTGAGGTAACGACCGATCGGGGAGGAGTCCGGTGGATTCGGAGGTTCTGTTACTGTAACACCTCTGGTGTTACTGGCTCTAAAACTTGAGCATAACATCATGTTCATTGACATTTCATGTTGTTTGTTACACCTAATGCATTCACTAGGAAAAATTTCAAAAGAAGTTGTGATGTGGTGATTTGAAGAGTGTTTAACCTTAGGGTAGGGTACTTAACCCTAGGATTAGGGCCTATGAATGAAGGTGAACCCAAGATGAGTAATATCTCAAAATTCATTAGAGGTATTCATAAGAGATCAAGAGTGATGGGTTTGAGTGGCACAAAAACCCTAAAGTACTCAAAACCCTAAAAGAAACCCTAGAAAACCCTAATTTGTACCCTAAGGGGTAAATTCAAATTCTATACACTTTTGGACCAAAGTGCAAATATCAAAGTGAAAGAGCATCAAAAACCAAGTAACTTTTACATTGGAGGATTTTCAAGTTGTATGATGAAGTTTGGACTTATTTGCAAAAAGTCCCATGAACACTAAGTGGCTAAGTCTGAATTTCAGTGAAATTGAGCCAACTTTGGAGCTTTGTAATTCTCAATTCATGAGGATTTTGCCCTAGGTCAATACATCATAATTATAGAGCTATGTTAGGAGTACAACTTTGATTAAGTGACTAAGCATTGGTGCTGTACAAAAATGGAGTAAAATGGACTCAAAGCTAGGCTATCAGTCAGATCAAGGGTTAGGGTTGGACTGACAGTGACCTCGAGTGAACTTTGGAGGCCGCATTCGGTGTGATTCGATGAGAATTCACCCAAGGTCTTTATAATGAAATAAAAGCTGGTTTGTAGGAGATTAGTTTTGCTACAGACCAATTAGAGAGTTGCCACATAAAAATTTGTGAAAATCACCCCTAAAAATGCTTTGTCGGGCGCTCTGAATGGAGTTCTGATGGTACAGTGACTTGAAGAACAATCTAGGTTCAGTGAACTCACCGCCGATAACCCCGTGCCCGGATTCGCGCCGGTCGCCGCGATTCGTGCTCGGCACAAAGTGGACAACCAAGGGGAGTAAAAGATCTTGTCGCCCGGATAGGTTCGAACCCGGTCACTAGATGGTTCACCGTACCCACTTATTCTGCGGCCGACCGAGATGATCCTCGCCGGCGTTGACCGCTTGCCGCCCATGCGCCACATTCCTAGGAGCATTTCCACGTCATAGTGAACCGCAATAGGGAGTCCGTCCTTCACCAGGAGCCTTGCCTCAATAAAAGCCACGTTAGCGCTTCCCGGTGATTTCCCCTCTCTCCGGTCGCCAGCGCACCTTCTCCAAATTAGACGCCACCGCCAAGGGATTCTATAAATTGATGCCCCAGTGAGTTCCGCTAGGTAATTATGCATCTAATGCACCATCCATCGCCTCTGATCATCCACCATAGCCTCCCAATTTCGCATTTCCCCCAAATCGAGTTTTCCGCGACGCCGAGAGTCTCTCACCATGGCCAACCCTCCTCAGGTTGGTTCATGCTTCTCTGGTAGATGTTCTAGCATCCCTTAGGTCTCCTGTTGCTTGTAGGCTCGGTTGATTGAACTAGACCACGCTGATCTACCAAGAACACCATAGTTTCTCCTCAGATCTTGTCGTCGTCGTGGGTAGACGAACTCCGGGCCGGATTCGTGCAATTAATGGAGGGATTAGTGTCGCCGAGGGTGAAATTAGGTGTCGGCCAAGCTAGGGCTCTGGTCATTGAGTGTCTCGGCCATTACAGGTTCGTCGGAGGGCGTGCTCACCGACGTTCACCATCGGGCACCTGCCGTTGCGAAGAAATAGAATTTCGAGGGCCTAACTGTGAATGTCTGTGAGACAGTGAATAGTAGCCAGGGGTTCTTCACCGATTATTTGAATGGCCGAGGTCCTCTGTGCAAATTGTTCATCACGGGCGCGTTTCCCCGTTCATGGGCTGGCTCTGGCTAGTTTAAGCCCATCACTGTTTATCATTTTCCCTTTTCTTTTTCTGCTAGGCTTATGAAATTGATAGAAAATTCTAGAAAAATGATAAAATTATGGGACCAACTTTACTAGACTCCTAAACTCCTTTAGTATTTAATAAAAATAGTTCCAAGATTTGTAGCCCCAACCATGAATTATTTAGTATTTAAGAAGGCCTAAACCTAATCTTTTGGAATTTTAGAAATTATTTGATAGCTCCAAAAATCATAAAACTTTTTGGGCAAGCTTAATATGATAATTAGAAAAGATATACCTCTGTCAGGTACCAAATTTTGGGATTGAAAATAATAAAGCTGAGACCGGGTGGGTGATTTGCACGAGAAGGAAGTCTCGGTGTAGTGTCTCCGTCTGAGTCGATTTAGGACCGTGTCGTTGTAGGCTTGATGATTGAGGACCTTTTAACTGGCCACATGCCTCGTCATGGGTACGCTTTGCCTTGGGCAGACCAATACGTGAAAGGCAAACACGCAATGGGAGTGGAGAGATGGCGAGAGTGGTGTGTACCCTCCGTGGCAAGAGGCTGGACAGTGGTGTATCTGTGCTCTCGGTTGGCGTGAACCCGGTCTGGTCTTGAGAAACCCGGTGGCGAGTTGACATATGCAAGGGTTAAGTGCTACATATGTCGTGTGGATGGAGATCCCCAGCTGGGTATTAATCGATTCTGATCGCTGTTACTTCTTGGATATGAAGACTTGGTCACTGCCCTACACGTAGCAATCCAGTGAAATGAAGGGTTGATAAAAGACGGCTAGTGTAGGCCAAGTGCTTGATCTAGGGTAGAAAGAACTCTAGATTCAGGTAATGACTTAACCTGATAATAAAATTGGAGTTTTAAGGATCCACTGTTAGTAAGAATTTTCCGCAAAAAGAGTCTTTGATTCTTGAATAGCCTTACCTTGACTCCCTCAAGCCAGCATATCCTTGAGAGTCATTTTCTTTTGTCGGGTAAGACTTGCGAAAGTACACTCCGTACTCAGGGTTTTCGAACCCATGTTATTGTAGGTGAGGAAACAACAGAGTTTTGCTATTTCTGTTCAAAGGTGGTACCCATGGAAGAGCCCCTGCAGTGAAGTCGGTCGTGGGAGGATGTTTGCCTCCCACTTTGAAAACAATAAACTTTTGTGCGGGAGGGTGTTTTGCCTCCCTGGTCTGTAATAATACCTTATGCACTCGTAATACCCTGGTAGTGTAATAATAATACTCTCTCTATATATTTGATGAATGTAAATTAAGTTATTGTAATTTTCTTCCGCTTATTTTTTCCTCCGATGTGATGTAATATATGCATGATGGGTGAAGCACTCTTGGGTGAAATGATGAGGATACAGTTATCGAACTTGTCGAATGATTATGTGCATCTACAGGGTTGTCCAAGGTCCGTAGGACAAAGACAACTGTAGGTGGGCCTAATACCTTGGGAGGATCCGTCTCAGTAGGTATCGGAGCGAAGCCCATCTTTTCAGATATTATGTAGTGCTTCAAAAGAATTTTTAAACACTTACCCAGACATATTCTTTCATTCTTACCTTATCACTTTCTGGTAGTCCCTTGTCTTGTAAAGTCAGGGTAATAGAGTGCAATATATAGGAAGTTGGGGATCAACGAAGGTTGATTCCATAATTATCAGGTTATGCATGCATCATGTTTAAAAAATATATTAATAAATCTTCCCCTCTTTTGGAGATATGGCGCGTACTAGGAAAATAGCGCGCAAATCTACTGGACCTTTTTGTGTGCCACGACATCAGCTAGCTTCCAGGCACGAAGGAAGTAGTAGTGTCAGTAATGACCCAATTGGAGATCTGGAAGCCAGGGTGGAATAACTCTAGTCAGAGTTACGTCACAGGAATAGGGCATGGGAGCAGGACATTCAACGTATAGCAGAATTTTCAGCCGAAGTCAGCCGCTTGCAGTACAAGATCTCGGAACGGGATACGGCCATTGATTGGGCCGTCAACTCGCGTTCTTTCGCTTGGGACTATAAAGCAAAAGCTCTAGCTCGTGTGGCAGAGCTTAGTGCATCCCTTGAAAGCCTGCAAGTGTACTAAAATACTTTACATAAAGAAGTACATGTATTGTATGCTCGACTGCACCCGGACGTGCCTTCAGACGTTGCTGCAATGGGAGTCGGACCATCGGGTACATCAAATGAAGGACCTGACGGGGAGCTGGACCTTTTTAGGCCCCTCCCATGAACCTTGCTGACGAACGGTCGCATGCAGCAGGAAATGGAGCAATAAAGGATGAAGAAGACTAGAATAGTATAGTCTAAGTGTTATGCTTATGTAAAATAAGTAATAAAGTCGAGTTGTACACTCGAGTCTGTATAATTATTACATTTTGGTAATGTAATATGATGGTGTATGTTGGCATGTTATATTTTTTCCAAATGTTTCTTTGCCTCAGATGCCATCACGGACTCGCGCACATGATGGTGCGGGGACTTCCCGCGGTAGGGAGGATACTCCTAACCCACCACCAGTACCACCGACTTTGGTCGAGGCTATCGCTGCCCTGGTCAATGCCACCGCTGATAATACGCGCTTCTTGTGCGAAATGGTGGGCAATCAGTTCCCACAACACGGAGGCAGAGCTCCTCCTCAAGGACCGTGTGATACGACATACTTGGAATTCTCTGAGACTCAACCCTCGCTCTTCATCAAAGCAGAAGAACCTCTAGAAGCCGATGAATGGGTAAGAGTGATGGAATAGAAGTTTGGGTTAATTCAATGCATAGAGATGCAAAACCACTGTTTGCCGCACAACAGCTAAGAGGGCCTGCCAGCATTTGGTGGGCAAATTTTTCAGCAATCCAACCAGCTGGGCATCAGATTACATGGGAGGAATTCAAGCTAGCATTCTGGGAGCATTATGTTCCAGAGGGAGTGCTCCATATGAAACAAGAAGAGTTTATCCGGTTAAAGCAAGGGGGAAATACTATAATGCAGTATCTCAATAAATTCAACCATCTCTCCCAGTATGCCATTGACCAGGTGAATACAGATCTGAAAAAGAAGAATTGTTTTATGAGGGGACTCAATGACAGGCTTCAGCGGAAGATGGCAACATGCTTGGACCTTACCTACAGTAGGGCTGTCAGTACAACACTAGCAGTGGAAGCCAAAAATGCAGGACATGGAAAATCAAAGGGGTTTGGAGGTGACAGGTCTAATCAGGGACCTGAGAAGAGAACCAGGTTGGTGATCTGACATTTTAATCAGAATCGTTCTTCGCCTCGCCCACCTTCATATCCATTCAAGCAGCCTGTCTTTATTCGTCCCACTACTACCCCCGCTCCTACCAATCAGCCGAGTGCCCCTGGTACTCGTTTCCCCGCTCTTCCCAGTTCTTCTACTAGTTGCTTCAATTGTGGAAAGTCCGGACACTTCATCAAGGACTGCCCATACCCGAAGCATAATAAAACCAATTTTCTACAGAACTGGGAACTCCAACCAAGGCAAGGGGAGCACGGCTAATACTTCAACGGGCAAAAATTTCAAGAAAACTGGACATATTTATTATACCCAAGTGGCTACAACACCGGAGGGCAAGCCAGTAATGATGGGTACGTTCCTTGTTGCCAATCACCCAACAGTTATTCTCTTCGATTCTGGTGCACCGCATACCTTCATAAGCAAGAATTTTGTGGAAAAGCATTGCATTCCTTGCACTGGATCAAGGGAAGCATTTATTATCCACTCACCTGGGGGACAGATATTTACTAAGGAAGTAGCCTTCCACATACCAGTAACGTTGGCCGAACGGGAATTTCCTACTAACATGATTGTTTTAAAAGGTCAAGACATAGATGTAATTTTGGGTATGAACTGGTTAGCCCAGCATAAGGCCATCATCAATACAGACTTCATAACCATTAAATTGAGCCATGGCCATGAAGAGATTCAACTGTCTATCCCTGTAGCTGTCCCAGCCAAACCATCTGGACGAGTTTATGAAGCTATCATACGATAAATTCAGGATATTCCAGTGGTATGTGAATTTCTGGATGTCTTTCCTAAAGATTTGCCTGGGTTGCCTCCAAAAAGGATGTAGAATTTGTGATTGAACTAAAGCCCGGTACGGCTCCTATTTCCAGAAGGTCTTATCGAATGCCACCTAATGAACTGGCAGAACTTAAGACTCAACTACAACACTTGCTCGAAAAAGAATTCATTAGGCCCAGTTCATCACCATGGGGATGTCCAGCAATTTTCGTTAAGAAGAAGGATCAGACATTACGAATGTGTGTGGAGTACCGACCCCTTAATGAGGTCACCATCAAGAACAAGTACCCTCTTCCCCGTATCAATATCTTATTCGATCAACTTACCGGAGCTCGGGTATTCTCCAAGATTGACCTTAGGTCAGGTTATCATCATATCTGTATTCGACCCGAAGATATACCCATGACTGCATTCACTACGTGGTATGGATTATTTGAATATTTGGTTATGTCTTTTGGATTAACAAATGCTCCAGCCCACTTTACATACTTAATGAACTCGGTGTTTATGCCCGAGTTAGATAAATTTGTGGTGGTCTTCATTGATGACATCCTGATCTATTCCAAAAATGAAGAGGAGCATGCTAAGCACTTACGGATCGTGCTAACGCGCTTAAGGGAGCACCAGTTGTATGCAAAGTTCAGCAAATGCACGTTCTAGTTGGAGGAAATCTAGTTTCTTGGACATGTGTTATCTACAAAATGAATTGCAGTCGATCCCAGCAAAGTCAAGGATATTCTAGAATGGAAACCGCCAACTACAGTACATTAAGTTCGAAGTTTCCTTGGACTGGCTGGATATTACCGCAGGTTCATTCCGGATTTCTCCAAGATTGTTAAACCTATTACGAGTTTATTGAAGAATGATACCAAGTTTGACTGGTCCTCAAAATGCAATGAAGCCTTCGAGCAGCTGAAGGTGTTATTGACCACTGCTCCGGTATTGGCTCAACCGGATACAGAAAAGCCTTTTGATGTGTATTGTGTCGCATCGGGCAGTGGACTCGGATGTGTCCTAATGTAGGAGGGCCGAGTCATAGCTTATGCTTCAAGACAACTATGCCGGCATGAGGAGCACTATCCAACTCATGATTTGGAACTAGCCGCAGTCATTCATGCCCTCAAGATATGTCGTCATTATCTGTTGGGAAATACTTGTCATTTATATATAGATCACAAAAGTTTGAAATATATTTTTACCCAGTTAGAGTTGAATATGAGACAACGAAGATGGCTTGAGCTAATTAAAGATTATGACTTGGAAATCCACTATCACCCAGGAAAAGCCAATGTGGTGGAAGATGCATTGAGTCGCAAAGCTTCCTGTCATAGCCTTACAGTAAGGACCCCTGACATCACCCTGTGTTAAGAGATGGAAAAGTTGAACGTGGGTATGATACAACACGGAACTTTGACACAATTAAAGCTTGAGTCAGTTCTTCTACAGAGAATTATTGATGCCCAAAGAACCGACAAGGGTATGAAGCATATTCATGAGAAAATAGAAGTCGACAAAGCAAATTGCTTCAGAAAAGATGACCAAGGAATAATATGGTTCAATGATCGCATAGTGGTGCCTAAAGATGCTGAAGTCTGCCAATAGATTTTGGATGAAGCTCATCTTAGTCGATATTCCATTCATCCCGGAAGTACTAAGATGTATCAAGACTTAAAGCAACACTATTGGTGGACAAAAATGAAAATTGAAATTGCACACTATGTGGCAAGAAGTGACACATGTAGATGTGTCAAGGCAGTGCATATGAAGACCGCTAGACTATTACAATCCTTGCCCATCCCAACTTGGAAATGGGAAGATATTAGTATGGATTTCATTGTGGGATTGCCCAAAACATCCAAAGGTTTTGACTCTATATGGGTCATAATTGATGGGCTTACAAAGATTGCCCACTTCTTGCCCATCAAGACAAAATATCCAGTGGTCGCATACGCGGAACTTTATATTGCTCGTATTCTCAGTTTGCACGGGGTTCCAAAAACAATAGTGTCAGACCGCGGACCACAATTTGTATCCTAATTTTTGGAAGAGCTCCACAAGTCCATGGGTACTAAGGAACTCCATAGTTCAACATATCATCCTCAAACAAGTGGACAAACTGAAAGAGTAAATCAAATACTTGAAGACATATTATGGGCATGTGTCCTGGAGTTTCTGCAAAAATGGGATGATTGTCTGCCATTGGTAGAATTTTCTTATAATAATAGCTATCAAGAGAGCATTAAAATGGCACCATTTGAAGCACTGTACGGTCGACGGTGTCAGACACCCTTAAATTGGTCAGAACCTAGAGAACAGTGGTATTTCAGGCCTGACTTAGTCAAGGAAACAGAAGCAAAGGTTCAACGGATAAGGCACCACTTGAAAGAATCTCAAGCTCGACAGAAAAGTTATGCAGACAAATGACGCCGACCCTTGTTCTTTCAAGTCAAAAAGCATGTGTACCTGAAAGTATCACCAATGAAGGGTGTTAATCGATTCATGGTAAAAGGAAAGTTGGCACCCCGATATATTGTCCCGTTTCCCATTCTTGAACAATGAAGACTAGTGGCATACCGACTTCAACTGCCGAAAACATTATCCACAGTACATAATGTGTTCCATGTATCTCAATTGAAGAAGTGTCTCAGGTTCCTGATCGAACCATCGATGTGGTGGATGTTGCCTTGGAACCAGACTTAACTTATTAAGAACATCTCATTCGAATTTTGGATCAGAAGGACAGGATCACCCGAAAAAGGACTCTTAAATTCTATAAGGTACAATGGAACCAGCATACTGAAGATGAAGCTACCTGGCAGACTCAAGACTTTTTGGAAAAGAATTTTCCTAGGTTTTTAGCTTCATGTAACCTGTAAGATATGTACATTTGATGGTAAAAGTGGAATAAACCCCATCTCACCCCCTGCTCTGTAAGACAATAAGGAAATAGAGATGTGACGTGTTTCCTTTTCCATTACTTACCCTAGAGTCTTAAACTTCGGGACGAGATTCTTTTATGGGGGGAAGGATGTAACACCTCTGGTGTTACTGGCACTAAAACTTGAGCATAACATCATGTGCATTGATATTTCATGTTGTTTGTTACACCTAGAATGCATTCACTAGGAAAAAATTCAAAAGATGTTGTGATGTGGTGATTTGAAGAGTGTTTAGCCTTAGGGTAGGGTACTTAATCCTAGGATTAGGGCCTATGAATGAAGGTGAACCCAAGATGAGTAATATCTCAAAATTCATTGTAGGTATTCATAAGAGATCAAGAGTGATGGGTTTGAGTGGCACAAAAACCCTAAAGTACTCAAAACCCTAAAAGAAACCCTAGAAAACCCTAATTTGTAACCTAGGGGGTAAATTCAAAATCTATGCACTTTTGGACCAAAGTGCAAATATCAAAGTGGAAGAGCATCAAAAACCAAGTAACTTTTACATTGGAAGATTTTCATGTTGTGTGATGAAGTTTGGACTTATTTGCAAAAAGTCACATGAACACTAAGTGGCTAAGTGTGAATTTCAGTGAAATTGAGCCAACTTTGGAGCTTTGTAATTCTCAATTCATGAGGATTTTGCCCTAGGTCAATACATCAAAATTATAGAGCTATGTTAGGAGTACAACTTTGATTAAGTGATTAAGTATTGGTGCTGTACAAAAATTGGAGTAAAATGGACTCAAAGCTAGGCTGTCAGTTAGATCAAGGGTTAGGGTTGGACTGACAGTGAGCTCGAGTGAACTTTGGAGGCCGAATTCGGTGTGATTCGATGAGAATTCACCCAAGGTATTTATAATGAAAACAAAGCTGGTTTGTAGGAGATTAATTTTGCTGCAGACCAATTAGAGAGTTGCCACATAAAAATTTGTGAAAATCACCCCTGAAAATGCTTTATCAGGCGCTATGAATGGAGTTCTGATGGTATAGTGACCTGAAGAAGAATCCAGGTTCAGTGAACTCGCCACCGGTCACCCCATGCCCGGATTCGCGCCGGTCGGTGCGATTCATGCTCGACGCAATGTGGATAACCAAGGGGAGTAAAAGATCTTGGCGCCCGGATAGGTTCGGACTAGGTCACTGGATGGTTCACCGTACCCACTTGTTCTGCGGCCGACCAAGATGATCCTCGCCGGCGTTGGCCGCTTGCCGCCCATGCGCCACGTGCCTATGAGCATTACCACATTGCAGTGAACTGAAATACGGAGTTCATCCTTTGCCGGGAGCCTTGCCTCAGTAAAAGCCACGTTAGCGCTTCCCGGTGATTACCCCTCTCTCCGGCCGCCAGCGCGCCTTCTCCAAATTAGACTCCACCGCCGAGGGATTCTATAAATTGATGCCCCAGTGAGTTCCGCTAGGTAATTACGCATCCAATGCACCAGCCCTCGCCTCTGATAGTCCACCATAGCCTCCCAATTTCGCATTTCCCCCAAATCAGGTTTTCCACGCTGCTGAGAGTCTCTCACCGTGGCCAGCCCTCCTCAATTTGGTTCATGCTTCTGTGGTAGATGTTCTAGCATCCCTTAGGTCTCTTGTTGCTTGTAGGCTCGGTTGATTGAACTAGACCGCACTGAACTACCAAGAACACTGTGGTTTCTCCTCGGATCTTGTCGTCGTCGTGGGCAAACGAATTCCGGGCCGGATTCGTGCAATTAATGGAGGGATTAGTGTCGCCGAGGGTGGAATTAGGTGTCGGTCAAGCTAGGGCTCTGGTCGTTGAGTGTCTCGGCCAGTACAGGTTTGCCGAAGGGCGTGCTCACCGGCGTTCACCATCGGGGACCTGTCGTTGCGAAGAAATAGAATTCCGAGGGCCTAACTGTGAATGTCAGTGAGACAGTGAATAGTAGCAAGGGGTTCTTCACCGATTATTTGAATGGCCGAGGTCCTCTGCTCAAATTGGACATCGCGGGCGCGGGCGCGTTTGATGAGGACATCACTTCTATACATACCATGAATGGACCGATAACACGATCGCATGCACGACAGCTAAATCTCCAGGTATGTTCTACCCTAGTCAATTGTGTTTCAGAGCTTACACTTGGGTCCATGGATGTTTTGATGATTAGGAACCTTGGAGAGGACCAGCAATGGCTTGGGAAAGGTCAAGGTGTTGAGGAGGAGCAGCAAGGGCGCCCACAACAGGAAGGAGATCAAGTCCGACTCGGCTGCGACTCCATCTCGGGTTCCAGGACCAGTCTGCACTAAAATGGATGCCCAAGATGCATCCTGACTTCGATTGCGACGGACTTGATATGGTTGGAAAGATAAAGAGATTATCTAACCAACCCAACTAGTTCCACCTTAAAGTTCATTCGAAGTCGACGGGAATCGTCGAAACAATTCAGCATTTAGATTCTGTTTTGGTGCTGCGACACCGTCTGTTGGGCCATTGGGCTGTGTATCGTGTCAGAGCCCATTAGGGGCGAGTCTAGATGTCATGCACACCCTAATACTCTATTTATTCAGCAGCCGCCGCCACATTAGGTTTGGGTTTTTGCTTACATCAATTCTGTCATCGAACAGTGTCGCCGTCATCGGTTTGTGAGACCCCATCCCGTAATCAATACAATTTTGGTTGCGTTTCTTTCCTGTTCTTGCTTGTGTTCTTGATTACGCTTGCAGGGATAAGCCTTCGTGGCGAGGTCACTCGTGTGTCACGGGTGATAACCAACGGTGTCGTGGTGTAGTGATTGCGAGGAACCGTTCGCTCGGAGCTTTGGATCATCAACATCGAGATCTCCACTCAATCAAGTTATCGTATCTCACGGAAGATCGAGCCGCGTCTTCTATCAGCGTTTCCCCGTTCATGGGCCGGCTCGGGCTGGTTTCAGCCCATCACTGTTCATCATTTTGGCTTTTCTTTTTCTGCCAGGCTTAGGAAATTTATAGAAAATTCTAGAAAAATGATAAAATTATGGGACCAATTTTACTAGACTCCCAAATTCCTCTAGCATTTAATAAAAAATAGTTCCAAGATTTTTGGCCCCAACCATGAATTATTTAGTATTTATGAAGGCCTAAACCTAGTCTTTTAGAATTTTTAAAATTATTTGATAGCTCCAAAAATCATAAAACTTTTTGGGCAAGCTTAATATGATAATTAGAGCCCTTGGGTAAAGTTTGGTATATTTTGGACATTGTTTGATCCCAAACCCAAAACCCTAGCTTCATAGAATAGAACGTGCTTAACTGTGATAGAATATTAAACCAGGAAACCCTAGTGACTTAGGAGTACCATGAAGGAAAGTTATATTCAAGATATAACTTAATGTGTTCTAGCATAACTGCATATTCATAGAATCACATGAGCATTCATGTATATGCATGGTTATGTATAGGAAACGAAGAAGAAGTAATTGTTGAAGAAGAAGAAACTACACCACCAACTGAGACTCCACCTGCCGGGAATAGTTTTTATTTTGATATCTATGGAACAGATCCCGAATCCCCTACAACACAAGGCAAGCCCCGGTGCATTTACCCTTTTTCCTTGTTATTTAAACTTTTTATCACTTGAAATGATGCATTAGGTGATAGGAGTTGAGTGATAAACTATTGTTGTATTTTCCTTCCTTGGAACTGTTTACCCTTCCTTGATACCTGTTTTGCTTAAAAGTTTTATGATGCTTAGTTTTGCCTTAGAAAACACAATGATTTGTTTTGAACAAAGATGATGCTTCATGTGGGAAGGGGAAGTTTTCAAAAGAAAAGACTTGATGGTCGATCCATCATGGCCGTGATGGGTTCAACATCGGAAAAGTTGTACCTCTCTCAGGTACCAAATTTTGGGATTGAAAATAATAAAGCTGAGACCGGGTGGGTGACTTGCACGAGAAGGAAGTCTCGGTGTAGTGTCTCCGTCTGAGTCGATTAAGGACCGTGTCGATGTAGACTTGATGATTGAGGACCTTTTAACTAGCCACATGCCTCGTCATGGGTAAGCTTTGTCTCAGGCAGACCAATACCAGAAAGGCCAACACGCAATGGGAGTGGAGAGATGGCGAGAGTAGCGTGTACCCTTCGTGGCAAGAGGCTGGACGGTGGTGTATCTGTGCTCTCGGTTGGCATGAACCCGGTCTGGTCTTGAGAAACCCGGTGGTGAGTTGACATATGCAAGGGTTAAGTGCTACATATGTCGTATGGATGGAGATCCACAGCTAGGTATTAATCGATTCGAATCACCGTTACTTCTCGGATATGAAGACTCGTTCACTGCCCTACACGTAACAATCTAGTGAAATGAAGGGTTGATAAAAGACGGCTAGTGTAGGCCAAGTGCTTGATCTAGGGTAGAAAGAACTCTAGATGCAGGTAATGACTTAACCTGATAATAAAATTGAATTTTTAAGGATCCACTGTTTGTAAGCATTTTCCGCAAATAGAGTCTTTGATTCTTGAATAGCCTTACCTTGACTCCCTCAAGCCAGCATATCCTTGAGAGTACTTTTCTTTTGTCGAGTAAGACTTGCGAAAGTACACTCCGTACTCACGGTTTTTGAACCTATGTTGTTGTAGGTGAGGAAACAACAGAGTTTTGTTGTTTCTATTCAAAGGTGGTACCCAAGGAAGAGCCCCAACAGTGAAGTCGGTCATGGGAGAATGTTTTCCTCCCACTTTGAAAATAATAAACTTTTGTGCGGGAGGGTGTTTTGCCTCCCTGGTCTGTAATAATACCTTATGCACTCATAATACCCAGGTATTATAATAATAATACTCTCTCTCTATATTTGATGAATGTAAATTAAGTTATTGTAATTTGCTTCCGCTTATTCTTTCCTCCGATATGATGTAATATCTGTGTGACGGGTGAAGCGCTCTTGGGCGAAATGATGAGGATATAGTTACCGAACTTGTCGAGTGATTATGTGCATGTACAGGGTTGTCCAAGGTCCTTAGGACAAGGACAACTGTAGGTGGGCATAATACCTTGGGAGGTTCCGTCTCAGTTGCGGTAGAAGATAGAGCTGACCAGCAGGGCCCACATGGCGGTGAGCTGAGGCGCGAGCGCGGAATGGGGAGAGAGTTTGACGACTGGGCCCCACGTTGTGGTGGCTTACGTGCGTGCATGGACACGCGGTGTGGGGCTGACCTATGGGTCCCCCGCGTCGGCGCAGGTGGGTGCGCGCTGGTGGGCCACGCGGCTGAGGAAGAAATGGACCGAGATGGGAGGGAGTAGGGAGATACGCCGAAATGGGAGGGAGCTAGCCGAACGTGATGTTTTCTTTTTCTTTTCTTATTTTGTTTTCTCTATTCCCAAATTCAACTTCAAATTCAAATTTAAATTCAAATCTTGTGCCAAATTTATCCTTAAATTATATTGCTAAATTAAAAGTACCAATTTTGGAGATATATAAATTTTCTTTATATTTTATATCCTTTCTCTTTGTCTTTTCTTTCCTTCCCTATTTTCAAACCCTAATTTTAATGTGGGGTTCAATCCACATCTCAAGCTATTATTATATTTTTATTAATATATTTATGACCATTACTTAATGCACCACCAACAAAAATTCCAACGTGACGCATTAAATATTTTTATTAGATATCTTGTCCTTTTGATTATTGTTAATCCCATGTTATAATAATGAGATGGCAAACCAAATGATGATATCCCTTTCTTTTCTTTATTCACAAAGTGGGTATTACAAATACATAGTTAATGTATACAGTTTCAAGTACCAGGAATCTATGATGGTGCCCAAACGTTTGGCTATGGAGGAGGTCTAGATGAATCTGATATGAGATTCACATCAAACAAGTTGATGAGCAAGTCTACTATTTTTCCTAATGGTAACTATCTGAAGGCCTTCACTAAGAAAGAAAAGGCAGCACATGTCGTGAAAATCAAAGTGGTGGTATGTTCTTTGATGTTGTCACACACTTGCTGATAAATAGATCATGTTGCCTTAGTTGTTATGTCATAATCTGTCCACTTCTACTAGTTTTAAAATGATGAGGTGCCTACTGTAAACTCTTTGCTATTAGTGGTAGTATTTTGCATCTACATTCTCAGTTACTTGTGTTTATCCAACCTACAGGTTTATCGTGAAACAATGAAGCCTGTAGTTCCTGCAATTTTTAATCGAACTAAGGCAACTTGTTTTGCTTATGGACAAACTGGTACACGCTCAATCTCCTCTAGATTCTACATCCACAAAACACTTGATATCATTTGAACTAATATTCTCCACTCGGGTAGTGGAAAGACTTATACTATGCGCCCCCTTCCTCTTAAGGCTTCCCAAGATGTCTTGAGGTTAATGCATCATACCTATCAAAACCAGGGATTTCAGTTGTATGTTAGCTTCTTTGAGGTATATGGTGGCAAATTATTTGACCTTCTCAACGATAGGAGGTGAGTTGCCACAAAATTTGTGATGTTAAAGGATTGTGATTATCTATGCGCCTGCTATTCTTCTCATTTTGAATATGAATTTCTTCATGTAGCAAACTTTGCATGAGAGAGGATGGAAAGCAAAAGGTTTGTATAGTTGGTTTGCAAGAGTATAGAGTGTCCGATATAGAGACTATCAAGGAGTTGATTGAAAAAGGCAGTGCTACCAAAAGTACTAGCACAACCGGTGCAAATGAAGAGTCCTCAAGGTCTCATGCCATTTACTACCGAACATCAGGTATGCAAATTCATCATCATTTACTTGTTGTTAGTTATATTATGATGTAACTCAGCAAATATCATTTGTACATGTATATTAGACCCCTGCATATACCTGGTCGACACATGAACGAGAAGACGGGTTAGACTTTGTCGAAACCCTCTTCGCTAGTGGAGGTATTGACCATCACTCATCACTATACCCCGATGGTGATCGGCGATCGTGAGCTTCCATGTTATGTGTTGTGATACTTGAGACTTTTATTATGACTATGTATGAGATATTGTCTCTTATTATGACTGGATGAGATGTGTCTTATTATGACTATGGATGAGACTTTTGTGGTGTAATTGATGAGACTATGGATTTAAATATTGTTATGTGATTGTGTGTGAGATGTTTTATGTGAAAATATGTTGTGCTATATAGTTGTTGATATATTTGTTATGTTGTCGAATGTGGTGTAAAATAAAAATAAACAACATTTGTAATGCTGGTCAAATTAACTTCCTAGAGGCTAACTAACTTCCTATGGGCTATAGTCAGCTGTAGGAAGTTAGCTAGCTAACTTCCTACGGGCTACAGTCAGCCGTAGGAAGTTAGCCGTAGGAAGTTAGTCAGCTGACGGCGTGAAGCTACTAACTTCCGAGAACCTACTAACTTCCGAGAGGCTCCGTTTGCTATAGGAAGTTAGCTAACTTCCTAGAGGGCTCTAGGAAGTTAAGCTAACTTTCGACAAAAAATTTCTGAGAGCCAAACTTCTGACGGGGTGGCTTTACTTCCGAGGGTTTAGCTAACTTCCTAGAGTTTAGGCTAACTTCCTAGGGTTTAGGCTCTAGAAAGTTCACTATTTTGGTGTAGTGGTAGTTATAAAGGTAGTTATGGGTTTGTTAGGAAGCAAGTTGTGAAGCATGGTCAGTCAAGATGGAATTTGTCCCTATCTTCTTGAGAGAGATATCTTTGGGCCCCTCAAGTGATTAAATCAAGAAATGCATGGCCATGCTAGGGTTAAGTGTTAACCAATGAAAGGATTCCAATTCAAAGTATCGAGAAAGAGAGGTCAGCTTAGAGCCAGACCAAATATCGTGAGACAAAGGGAACAACATGTACGTAATGTTGCAATGGTTTGTCTGATATGATCTTTACATGCGCATAGGAGTTGACATGTCTTGCTAGAGGCCGCTGTCAATTATTGGGCCAAGTAAGAGTACTTGGGCCATGTCTATATGTACGTGAACCTATAGGGTCACACACTTAAGGGGAAGGATGTCTAACTCAGATTTGACCGAAATTAGATAGGGCTTTAGGGTTACTAATGGGCCTCGGAGTTAGAAGCCCACCAGAACGCCTATATAATGAGTGGCAGGGGCGCGGTTAAGAAAACCCTAATTCGCCACCAGTGAACGAGCAGTCGTCCGCCCCTTGGCCTCGCCTAGCCGTCGTCGTGAACCTAGTAGTTCGGAATGCGGCGCTTCCTCCCTGTATGTGTGGATACCTCAGAGGTGCTGCATCTGGAGCACTAGGACGAACCACTCGAGGATGTGAAGGTCAATGGCGATAGCACAACACTGCTCGACGCGTTCGTCTACGTCGAGATGTCTTCCGCTGCCCTACGCGTCTAATGGTAATTCCATGACCTATAACCGCAGTAGTTCTTGGTGTTATGGGGTCAAAAATTTTGTTTTTGGTGTTATGATGTCTTCCGCTCCCCATAATCCTTCAAGTACAAGATCACACAAGAACTACTCAAAACTGGTGCTCAAATCTCTCTAAAATCACTAGAAGGCGTGGTTCCGAAGTTTCAGAGTGTTGGTATGCCCTTGAGTTGCTTGGGTGTTGGTTGAAGGGACCCAGGGGTCCCTTTTATAGCCCCAAGGGGCCTAGGAACCGTTGTCTCCTTCATATGGAAGCCCAAAAAATTTCCTCTCTGCGGGCGTACCAGACCCAGTCGTGCAGCCCGTAATCCAAGATCCTGATTAGGCTCTTTCCTTAGCTGGCGTGCACCGAACCGGTCCGGTGTGCCACTGGATCATCCGATGACGTCAGCTATCCATTTAATGTCGCAGAGCCATTAGAGATAGCCGTTGGAGAGACGTTCTGGTGCACCAGGCCGACACTGTTCGTGGTCTAGTGATTTTTAAAGAAAAAATCCCGAGAGCGCCCTGTTCATCTGGATGGCACAGACTCGGTTCTGTGCACACCAGACCGGACCGGTTGTAAGGCCCAAAATGTGTATAAGAAAAATAATATAATAATAAAATAAATATATGAAGAAATGAAATAGTAAATTCAGATATCTCAAATTATACTTGAGTATTGAAATTGAGGACAGAATCTTGAAAACCAAGAACTATTTTAGAAGAGGAGTAATAGAGAATGTTTTTATTCAACTAAATAATTATGTATTTCATGAAAGGATGCACCATCAGCAATCATTTACATGAATATCTAATTTTGAAGTAACTTTAATTTCTATCCCACAATCAAAATACTATTTTCCTAAAAAGAAAGAAAAACAATATGAGTGGGTTCATATTTCAAACATCTACCAAGCAAATAAATTAAATATATATCTATTGCATCATAATTGATTTTGAGTAAGTATTAAAGAATTGAATTCCTAAACTTTATCTTGGATTTGAATTTTAAATTTGTAAATCAAAGGGGGTAGAAAATAGAGAAAGAAGAAGGGAAAACAGAAAATATCATATAATATAAAATAAATCTATAAATGAATAACTTTGACACATTTTGGGTATGGTCAAATAGAACATTCAGTTTAAGTGCAGATGTACCATAAGGTTCAAATTTAAATTTGAATCCAAATTGAATTTGGAAATAAAAAAATAAGAAAAGAAAAAGGAAAAGAAAATACTAAAGAAAAAGAAAGAAAACCTAGTTGGGCTCGTTGTACCCGCTTTCGGCCCACTTCTTACTCGCGCGCGCGCCGGCCCAGTGTCCGTGCTGATGCGCGCCTTGGCACCCGACACTCTGGGCCCACACGTCAGCCTCAATCCTTCTCTCCTTGTGACTTACTCATGGGACCCACTTGGTGATCTCTGTCTCTCACGCCCACTTCTCTCGCTCCCACTGATTCGCAGGACTGCGCTGTTAGAAGCTCCGTCCTCCGCGGGTGGGTGGATTAGCGGCCACGGAATTCGTGGACGTGGGTACACCCACCTCCCCTCCGATCTGGCAAATTACCTGGGTGTTGACCTCTCATCGTGCGTTCGTCGCACGGGGTGCTTGGGCTCAGCTGTCAGCTGGCCGCACCGGCAATTGCAGAAGTGAGTGGACTGGCTACATGATTCCGCCACATTTGCGGTGATCGTTGCGCCAGCGGACAAAAGCCGTAGATAAAACTCGTAGCACCTCCCCGACCGCAAGTATTTGAAACACCACGCCCTCTGCGAACCAGCCTTTCCTCTGCTTTATCGCAAGAACCACAACGCAAGGGATATCGTCATCCGTCGTCGTGGACCTGTGCCTACACCGACGATTGAAGGCCTGTTTGGTGTCGGGGTCGTTCATTGGCGCACGTGGGTCGCGGGTGTGAAGTATTGAACTTGGCGGCACGTCCAATCGTCTGGGATTTCTCGCTGTCGACGGTGATCCGTCGCGCGCCGCGAACACCTCTGCTCGGTACTCAATTCACGGTAATAAGTCTACCTCCATTCATATTATATCCTTTGCACTAAGTACCTAGGCCAAATTTAGAAAATGGGCACGGCCGTGCGGGAATTGACTTCACCGAACATGGTCGTCGCCGTGCGGGAGTAGCACCACTGGTCGGCACTGTGGTGAAAGGGGGGATGACCTGGCGCCGTCCGATGATAGTTGGACGGTGGCGATTAGAACAGACGATACCCGTTCGCTGGAGTCATCCGGGTCGTTCATCTGGTCTCAACGGGCTTATTTTAAATCTGGGCCATGAGTTATGAATCCGACGGTGACATGTGAGGGCGGGGGGTTTAACATGGCTCGATCTAATCGCGGCCGTCCATGCTTGATCGGTTGGCTGAGATCAGTCGATACCTCTTCTGTATGAGGTTTTGCTTATGGGCCCCTGGGGATTTCAGTTATAAACTCGTAGTACAACTCGAGGTTAGTCCGAGTTTAGGGAACACTTGCGCGCTA
Organism: Zea mays; assembly: GCF_902167145.1. Lineage (NCBI taxonomy): Eukaryota > Viridiplantae > Streptophyta > Magnoliopsida > Poales > Poaceae > Zea > Zea mays. The sequence goes on from NC_050103.1 coordinate 42,438,239, forward strand.
GCCCCTGGCTTTTCCAGAATTTGGCGCCCAGTCTAGGGAATTAGAAATCCAGTAAAAGTAATTGGAAAATGATTTTTAAATGTGAAAATAAATGCTAGAATTTGTATAAATCATAGAAAATTTCATATGAAGTCTAAATTAATCCATTCCAATTCCTATAATTTTGTAATATTATTGTTTATCAGTTAGTACCACTGTTTTGACATGAAAGTCACATTAAAAATTTATATCCTATTTAATCTTGTACAAAACACATAGAACCTTTAGAAATTCATAACTTATAATCTATAACTTAGATTTGATCCATTCAAGTTGCGTTAGTCTCGTACAAATATTTACTATGCAATAACAATATTTATTATACCATGTCTTATTATTTAACTTATGTTGGTACAGGTATGGTTGTATTCAAGATAATCATGACATCACATAAGCTTAGTTGTATTCAAGATACAACTTAGTATGTTTCTATTATGTAACTGCATAATCATGACATCACATAAGCATTCATGTACATGTATGGTCATGTATAGAAAACGAGGAAGAAACTGTGGTAGAAGGGGAGGTTGTCACTCAAGCTGAAAATTCTCCAGCCGAGAACAACTTCTACTTCGACATCTACGGAGTGGACCCTGACCCTCCTGCAACACAAGGCAAGCCCCTGTGCATTATCCCTTTTCCTTGTTGTTTAAAAACTTCACCTTATTTGGTGCATTAGGTGATAGGAGTTGTGTGATAAACAGTTAATGCATTCCCTTCCTTGGAAAATTGATTACCATTCCTTGTTACCTGATTTATTCAAACAAGTTTTCTGATGCTTAGTCTTGCTTTAGAAAACAAAGTGTTTTATTTTAAACAAAAGGTGATGCTTCATATGAGATGGGGATTTTTACAAAGAAAATACTTGTGATGGTGAATCCATCATGGCCATGATGGGTTCAACATCTGAAAAGAGTACCTCTGTCAGGTACCAAACTTTGGGGTTTAAGTAATAAAGACGAGACCGGACGGGTGACTTACATGAGAAGAGAGTCTCGGTGTAGTGTCTCCATCTGAGTCGATTAAGGATCGAACTGATGTAGGCTTGATGATCGAGGACCTTTTAACTGGCCACATGCCTCGTCATGGGTATGCTTTGCCTCGGTCGGACCAATACCAGAAAGGCCACCACACAATGGGAGTAGAGAGATGGTGAGAGTAGCGTGTACCCTCCGTGAAAAGAGGTTGGATGGTGGTGTATCTATGCTCTCGGTTGGCGTGAACCCATTCTGGTCTTGAGAAACCCGGTGGCGAGTTGACATATGCAAGGGTTAAGTGCTACAAATGTCGTGTGGTTGGAGATCCCTAGCTGAGTATTAATCGATTTGGATCGTCATTACTTCTCCGACATGAAGACTTGGTCACTGACTTACACGTAGCATTCAAGTGAACTGAAGGATTGATAAAAGACGGCTAGTATAGGCTAAGTGCTCGATCTAGGATAGAAAGAATTCTAGATGCAGGTAACTACTTAACCTGTTAATAAAAATGGATTTTTAAGGATCCACTCATAGTAAGCTTTTATGCAAACAGAGTCTTTGAGTCTTGATAAGCTTTACCTTGATTACCCAAAAGCCAGCATATCCGTGAGAGTCTTTTCCTTTGACGGGTAAGACTTGCGAAAGTACACTCTGTACTCAGGGTTTTCAAACCCATGTTGTTGTAGGTGATGAAACAGGTGAGTTCTACTGTTTCTGTTCCAAGATGATTCCCAAGCAGGAGGAAGAACACTAAAACTTATTTGGGGAGGGTGTTTTACCTCCCGGTAATGTAATAATAATATCCGCACTCAAATACCCGGTTATGTAATAACTACTCTTTCTATATTTTTGGTATGAATGTAAATTATGTTATTGTAATCCTTTCCGCTCATTCTCTACTTTGATTATGTGTATTGTCTGCGTGATGGGTTAAGCACTCTTGGGCGACATGTTGGAGATACAGATAACCGAACGTGTCGAGTCATTATGCACACCTGCATGACTGTCTGAGGTCCTTAGGACAAGGACATCTGTAGGTGGGCCTAATACCTTGGGAGGTTCCGTCACATTAGTCACATAAGATTTTGGTACCCAAATGCAAGTTTTGACATTCTTGCTTTTGGGTCCTACATGAGAAGCAATAACATGACCAGATTTGCAACCAAGCACATAAGAAGCATCAAATGTACGATATAAAATAGAAGGACCATGAGATGCATTTCTAGCCTTAGGCACATGATAAACAATGTGATGGTCATTGTGCCTAGGTCTACTCCTACCATGAGCATATGAAGCACTAGAAGAAGCAATCATAGCATGAAAAGCAAAAGCAGCATCATGACGTGTAACACCCTGAATTTGGTGCTAAAAAAATTCTTCTCTAGTATCCACAAAATTCAGGTGTTACCTATCTTCTCATCTCTCTCCATTTTCCTTTTGTTTTCTCATTCCTATAGCAGAGGAGTGGCTATTTTCTCTGGAAATGTAATAATACTCTAGTAGATAAAACTCCAAGGGAATATAGATTGTTGCATCATGCTGAACCCCAAAACTTTGATTTTGTTTGATGTATATGCTTGAGGTGTTCAAATTTGAATTTGTGGCATGGTTGAATTTGAATTCAAAAGAGAAAATAAAATGAGAAGGGAAACAAAATTCAGAATAAAAGAAAAACCTAAAGAAGCTCTCATCCTCCCCTCCCTCGGCCTTTTGGCCGAGCCGGCCCACTTCCCCCTCTCGTGCGCCCGCTCCCTTCTCTCTCTACACGGTGGGTCTCGCCTGCTAGCGCCGCCTCACTCGCTCGTGTGCCCGCTTCCTTCTCTCCCTCTACCCGTGGACCCACGGTCAGCGCGCGCTGCTCGCTCACCCACACTCGCCCGCTGATGCCTCGACCCCACCTATCAGTCGCTCGCGCCCCACGCGCCCACGTGATTGCCCGCCGGTTCTAATCTCGGCCATGGATCCAAGATCCAATGGCCGAGGGAGGTCGATACCCCTTCGTTTGGCATTTTTGTTAAAGGACCCCCGGTTTCCTGAGAATAGACCCACCTCCCTGGTTCTTTCATCCAAGCCCCTAGGATCTTGCAGAGAAGCCCTCAGACTTTTGTTTAATCAGAGAAATGTGTTTAAAATAGGGTTTTTGAATTCTAGAACTTCCAAAATTCATAACTTTGTCATATGAAGTCCAAATTAGGTGATTCAAATTGCAAAATGTTCGTTATGTTGTTCTCTATCTATTAAAATATTATTCAACCACTGTTCTGAGGTCTCAACTTCTAGTTGTTCTCTAGATTAGAGTTATTGCTATAGGAATTCAAGTAAAGATAAAGTAAAGGTAGGAACCCTAATGAATGTTTCATGCTTAACTTTATAGACCCAACATTATCTAATGAGTAATCCCATCCCTAGAGTGTGTTAAATGAATGATTGCTTCGCGTAGACAATGAGTAGCCCGTGGTTCCTAAGAGAGTTACAAGAGAATTTCTATCACACCCGGATTTAAGGGATAAAGCCGGGTGCGTCTCATATGTGCTCCAAGGAAGAACAACACATATAATTACAGAGTGCATAGAGATAAATGTCATAAATATCATAAATGTACTTATTACATAGCGGAAGTCTTACAAAATAAATGATAAATATAAAACGAACTAAATACTATTTCCCTGGCGCCACAAAGCTGACTAGGAGATGTCACCTAGATTAAGTCGAACTCCTCGTTGGGCGGCTCCTCTTGAACCACCTGTTCTTCTCTTGTGGGGGTGTGAGACAGCAAGAGTGAGCTCACATATGTTCATAGCTCAACAAGTTGTGGGGAATAATGTGCATGAACTCATCAAAGGTGGAAGTTCATGTGAAGTGTAAGCTTGATCAACAAAATAGAGGTTGAAGCTGAGCATTGCTTTATAAGTTGGTCAAAATTTTATTAGCAGTTACTAAGTGTAAGTAAATACCAAACCATAGTAATAATAAATCAAAGTAATAATAAAATAATCCCAAAGCGATGCAAATGACAACTTGAATTTAATTCCATAAATTAATCATGTGAGGGTCCGAGCTGCTCATGACCGTGAGCACGGCTAGTATACCAGTTTTACACTCTGCAGAGGTTGCACATCTTTACCCAAAAGCCATGCCACCCATTTGCCAAGGGGTCTAGAAGTCCCATTCATCTCTACCGAGGAGACGAGGCAGGGTAACACTACGAGGCCTTTACAAAGTTCCACTAGCTTTAGAAAACCCGCTACAGTTTATAGGAAGCTCCAATGCAGGGATCCCTCGCCTGACCGCCATCGCAGCAAAATCAACCCAAGGACCTCCCTACACTGACCACTCCACTACTGCCCTTGCCCCTTTCGGGTAAGGTAGTCATCCACTAGCTTTCCTAATTAATCAGCCAAGGGTATCCCATACCACCCTTGTGGTAGCACTGTTTTCCCGGGTGGTCGCTCCATGTTCCAATTAACATAATGATCTTAACATGAACAGTAATAATAAAATGATAATAAAAGTGTAATCATTAATAATGTATCTCCATACCCAAAACCACATAAAACAATATCAAGTACTACCCAAAAAGTTTAGTGGAGTCGAGGTATAAAGATAATCAAACTAGGGTAACCTAAAGGGTACCATCAAAATTAACCTATGCAGATCATTATGATTAATAAGAACATGATTGGGTAAAAAAAGCGATCAAGGGCACAACTTGCCTTCAATGAGCTCCTGCTCAGCAACTTCTATCTACTGAACACCAGTATCCTCAACCATAGTCTCTTCTACTCTCCACAATACAAACAAACATAGTATAAAGAGAAAATTAACATCACACCAAACATGAACACAAAATACATAATAATAATCTACACATTAAAATAAGATCCTAGAAACAGGAATCATTAATTTTGGACTTATGGACTTTAAGTTATGAATTTCCAAAGGTTTTATGTATTTGATACAAGATTAACTAAGAAATAAATTTTATTACTGTTTTCATGTCAAAATAGAGACACTAGGTGATAAACAATAATATTACAGAATTTTAGAAATTATAATGGATTAATTTGGACTAAGTATGAATTTTCTATGAATTAAACAAGTTCTAGGAAACGTTTTCATATTAATTTGGCGGTGGTGCTTCGACGGCGAGGAATTCCGGCAACACCCCGGATCCTCGCACTCGGGCTCTTGCTTGTGAGGAATCACGAACCCAGAGACTACCCCCGGTCACGGGTTGACGCTGGAGCAACGCGTGTGGACGCCGATCGATGACGGCGGGGACCTGGCGAGGTTCTTCCGCTGCGCGCACGAATTTCACAATGATGGTGGCTCTCAGGTCGGTGCAAGGTGGATGGGAAAGGTAGAGAAGGGCGCAGAGGGGCTCCAATTTAACTCCAGCGGACTCGGTACGAGGTGGGAGGAGGTCGCCCATGATCCCGGCCATGGCGGCGATATCCGTGCCACCGTTGCGAGAAAGGGGAAAGACACGGTGCGCGGGTCCGACTATGGCGGGTGGGTCCCAGCGCACAATGAGCCAACACAGGCGCAACGTGGGCTCGGCGTGCGGCGTGGGTGAGAATGACGGGCTGGACCAGCATGTCAGCATCACAGTACGAAGCACCGGCGACGTGTTTTGCCAATGACAGCGTGGGGCCCACAGGTCGGCGCGCGTTTCAGCTAGTTGGGCTGCGCTGGGAAAAGACTTAGTGGGCCGAAAATGGAATCCGCGACCCACGTAGGGTTTTTCTCTTTTTTCTTTTCTGATTTGTTTTTCTTTTTTGTTTTTAGAATTCAAATTTGAATTTAAATTAGGTTATGGGATTCATCCATGATCAGAGTATACCAAGTTCAAATTTTGAGGTTAAGAAATATATTCTTATATATATATTTTATTTTACCTCATTTTTAGTACTTTCTTCTCTTTTCTCAAATTCTAAAATTTCTTTTAGATCTTAATTTCCAATTTGGGCATTACTATATTTCTTTTCACATTATTTTTATATTATCACAAAATGAAAACCTCAACATGATGCATATTCCATTTTAGTAACATTTGTTTTATTTAATCACTCTTAATTATAGGTATGCTCTTGTTATGATGAATATATGGCACACAAAAATGAAGAGATCAACTATATTCTCATTGTATACATTTTTGGGTACTACAAATCCTACCCCCTTACAAAGAATCTTGTCCTCGAGATTTAGGAATGACTAGGAAAGACGTGGGGAAAATCTATTCGTAATTCTTCTTCTCTTTTCCACGTAGCCTCATCTTCTCCATGATGGCTCCATTGTACTTTGCACATTTTGATCACTTTACTCCTTGTGACATGAGTCAAAGTATCAAGAATTTTGATAGGATATTCAGTATATGTCAAATCATCTTGGACAGTAAGATCCTCCATAGGTAGCTGCTCTTTGGGTACCCGGAGACACTTTTTCAATTGTGATACATGGAACACATCATGTACATCAGCAAGATGATCAGGTAGTTCTAGTTGATATGCAACCTCTCACACTCGCTTTAGGATTAAAAAGGGGCAAATAAAGCGAGGGGACAACTTCCCTTTAATTTTGAATCTTCTCATACCCCGGATTGGTAACACCATCAGATATACGTGATCACCCTTCTTAAACTCGAGTACTCTCCTCCGGGTATCAGCATAACTTTTCTGCCTTGACTATGCAGTTCTCAAATTCTCCCTTATTTGATGGACTTGTTCTTCTGCCTCTTGTATAATTTCTGGTCCAAAGAACTGTCTTTCACTAGTTTGATCCCAATACAGTGGAGTCATGCACTTTCTGCCATACAAAGCCTCAAACGGGGACATCTTCAAACTGGCCTGGTAGCTATTATTGTAAGAGAACTCCACATACGGTAAACTCTTATCCCAACTACCATTGTGTTTAAGAGCACAAGCTCTTAACATATCTTCTAGTACTTGGTTGGTCCTCTCGGTCTGCCCATCAGTTTGAGGATGGTAGGCCAAACTAAAATTCAATCTTGTATCCAAGCACTCGTGCAACTTCTTCCAATACCGAGAAGTAAACTGTGATCCTCGGTCTCACACAATCTTCTTAGGAACACCATGTAAGCAGACAATCCGTGCCATGTACAACTCTGCTAGTTTGGCTCATGAATACGTGGTCTTCACTGGAATAAAGTGGGCTACTTTAGTTAGCCTGTCCACAATCACTCATATAGATTCATACACAGCAGATGTGCGGGGTAGACCCACAATGAAGTCCATGCCAATCTCTTCTCATTTCCACTCTGGTATCTTAAGCGGGTGCAATAAACCAGCAGGTGTTTGATGCTCCGCTTTCACCCTTTGGCAAACATCACATAGTGCTACATGTGAAGCAACATCATTCTTTAGTCCATACCACCAATACTTCTGCTTCAAGTCCTGGTACATCTTAGTACTACCAGGGTGGATGGAGTAAACTGAGTCATGTGCCTCCCTCAGTATGGTTTCACAAAGACTATCGATATCAGGAACACAAATCCGGTTCTTGAACCATATCGTGCCCTGCTCATCCTTCGTGAAATCTGGGCCTCTACCTTCTGTTATCAGATCTTTGATCTCCTGAATTTTGGCATCACCGATCTGACCCTTTCGTATTTCTTGCTCTAGGGTAGGTTCCACTTCTATGGTAATTCCTTCAGTATGAGCAACTATTCCTAGATTGAGCCTCTCAAAATCTTCTGCTAACTCATCGGGTAACTGGGTGACAATAGCTGCATGGACATGCTCTTTCCGACTCAAGGCATCCATAACCAGATTCGCCTTGCCCGGATGATAGTGAATTTCCAAGTCATAATCCTTGATGAGCTCCAACCATCAGTGTTGCCTAAGGTTGAGATCCTTCTGAGTGAAGATGTATTTTAAGCTCTTGTGATCGGTGTAGACTCAGCACTTGGTTCCCATAATATAGTGTCTCCAAATCTTGAGAGCATGCACAACGGCTGCCAGTTCTAAGTGATGAGTGGGGTAATTCAACTCATGTTTCCGCAACTAACGAGATGCGTAGGCGATGACGTGTCCTTCTTGCATAAGCACACATCCCAGGCCTTGGCGACTTGCATCACAATATATATCAAAATTCTTCTGTATATCTGGCATAATCAGCACTGGGGCAGCCATCAACTTAGACCTTAATTGATTGAAGCTATCTTGGCATTCCTTAGTCCACTTAAACTCCTTGACCTTCTCTAACAATGAGGTCATAGGCTTAGCAATCTTGGAGAACCCTTCAATGAATCGCCGATAATAGCCTGCGAGTCCCAGGAAACTCCGGATCTCCGAGACTGTACTTGGTATCTTCCAATCAACTATCGATGTTACTTTAGCCGGATCCACTGAAATTCCTCCTTTGGAGATGATATGCCCGAGAAAATGTACTTCATCAAGCCAGAAATCACACTTGGTAAATTTGGCATAAAGCTGATTATACCGTAACTTCTGTAGCACCATCCGCAAATGCTCCTCATGCTCACTATCATTCTTGGAATAAATAAGAATGTCGTCGATGAATACCATGACGAATTTATCGAGATACTCCATGAACACCTTATTCATCAGATTCATAAAATAGGCTGGAGCATTAGTTAAGCCAAACGACATGACTGTGAATTCATATAAACCATATCGAGTTGAGAAAGCCATCTTGGGAATATCAGATGGCCTAATCTTCATTTGATGGTAGCCCGACCTGAGGTCAATCTTAGAAAATACCCTAGCACCTCTCATCTGATCAAATAAGTCATCAATACGAGGTAACAGGTACTTGTTCTTAATGGTGACATCATTAAGTGATCTATAGTCCACACACATATGTTGCGAACCATCCTTCTTCTGTACAAACAGTACCGGTGCTCCCCAAGGTGAGGAACTCAGACGAATGTACCCAGCCTCCTGTAACTCAGTTAGTTGCTTCTTAAGTTCTTGTAACTCTTATACAAACATCCTGTAGGGGCGTTTAGAAATAGGAGTAATCCCAGGTAAGAGATCAATGACAAACTCAACTTCCCTTTCTGGTGGCATCCCTGGTAACTCCTCTGGAAAGACATCTAGAAAATCTCTAACCACACAGATGTTGTCACCAACAAACTTCCTATCTAATAAGAATACCGCACGTCTGGTAGAGGTATTTACTATAATTTGAACTTCAAATCTTTCTCCTCTAGGGCTGGTGAGTTCTACAGTTCCCCTACCACATTGTATAACGGCCTTTGCCTTTCTTAACCATGACATACCAAGGATCAAATCTATACTACTTTCTGCTAATATTATGGGAATATCAGATGGCCTAATCTTCATTTGATGGTAGCCTGACCTGAGGTCAATCTTAGAAAATACCCTAGCACCTCTCATCTGATCAAATAAGTCATCAATACGAGGTAACGGGTACTTGTTCTTAATGGTGACATCATTAAGTGATCTATAGTCCACACACATCTGTTGCGAACCATCCTTCTTCTGTACAAACAGTACCGGTGCTCCCCAAGGTGAGGAACTCAGACGAATGTACCCAGCCTCCTATAACTCAGTTAGTTGCTTCTTAAGTTCTTGTAACTCTTCTACGAACATCTTGTAGGGGCGTTTAGAAATAGGAGCAATCCCAGGTAAGAGATCAATGACAAACTCAACTTCCCTTTCTAGAAAATCTCTAACCACACACGAATGTTGTCACCAAAAACTTCCTATCTAATAAGAATACCGCACGTCTGGTAGAGGTATTTACTATAATTTGAACTTCAAATCTTTCTCCTCCTGGTGAGTTCTACAGTTCCCCTACCACATTGTATAACGGCCTTTGCCTTTCTTCACCATGACATACCAAGGATCAGATCTATACTACTTTCTGCTAATATTATAGGGGTAGCCCAGAATTCTCTTCCCATAATTGTCAATGTCAATCTATGTGTCATATAATTTGCCTCAACAGGCCCTTTAGGTGTAATTACTAACATTGGTGTTTTCATATTTTTCAGTGGTAGCTCATTTGTGTTGGCATATCGAGCAGACATGAAGGAATGTGTAGCACCAGAATCAAATAATATTGTTGCAGGAATTGCATTAATATAAAACATACCAAGTGCGATGTCAAGTCCTTCAGCAATAGCATCAGCGCTGACTTGATTAACCCTGACAATAGAGAATTCCTTGCTAGGAGTCTGTTGCTTGTTCTGAGCTAGTGCACTAGAATTCCCCACCAGACAACCATTAGCATAATGCCCAATCTGACTGTACTTGAAGCATGTAGGGTCTGTCTTCTGTCATGTAGGCCTCGTTGGGGTGCCAGTGGGGGCAGCCTGACGTGTGTGGGGCGTCTGTGGAGTCCCCTGTGGAGCGTACTGAGCTGGACGTGGTCCACCTCCTAGATGAGCTAGGGTACCCTGGGGCGAAACGTAGTGAGGACGAACACTGCTGCTACCCTGCCCCTAGGCAATGGCCTTCCTCTTCAAGTCTCCCAGTTGAACATGCTTGTGTTCAATAGTGAGAGCTTTATCAAGCAGCCTCTGAAATGATGGAAATGTATGAGCGACCAATGCATACTGTAGTGGCCCATTGAGTCCTTCTGTGAAGTGCTCTTGCTTTCTTTCATCATCAGCCACCTCATCAGGAGTGTATCTTGATAGCTAGATGACTTTGTCACGGTACTCGCTGACAGACATGTTGCCTTGCTTCAATGATAGGAACTCCTTCTTTTTAATCTTCATCAACCCAACAGGAATGTGGTAGTTTCTGAATTGAGTGGTGAATTTAGCCCAGGTAATAGTATCAGCAGCATCATGGGCAGCAACATAAGAGTCCCACCAGTCAGCAGCAGGACCAGTCAAATGACCAAAAGCGTAGAGAACCTTCTCCCGGTCGGAGCATTGGGCAATGTTAAGCATCTTCTCAACTGACTTCAACCAGTCATCAGCATGTAGAAGATCTGGAGAGCTGGCGAAGGTAGGCGACTTGTGGCTCATGAACTCTTGGTGCTTGTCCCAGGGTGGAAGTGGTGGTGGTGGTGGTGGTGGCAGTGGTGCTTACTGCTGTTGCACCCTCCTCTCTTGGTGCATCTCCTCTCTCTCCTGGCGCATCTCTTGGCGTTCCTGCAGCATCTGCGCGTGCATGTCTGCCATAGTACCTGCCATCTGTTGCATTGTCTGCATCTAGGCTGCAATAGCTGGGTCAGCTCTGGCTGGTGGAGGATTTCAAGGATTCATCTCTTCTTCCTGTTGTTGTGGTTGTATAAATATCCTCTGACTGTGTCGATTGGATGTGTCTCATATGTGCGCCAAGGAAGAACAACACATATAATTACAGAGTGCATAGAGATAAATATCATAAATATCATAAATGTACTTATTACATAGCAGAAGTCTTACAAAATAAATGATAAATATAAAATGAACTAAATATTATTTCCCTGGCGCCACAAAGCTGATTGGGAGACGCCACCTAGATTAAGTCGAACTCCTCGTTGGGTGGCTCCTCTTGAACAACCTTTTCTTCTCCTGTGGGGGGTGTGACATAGCAAGAGTGAGCTCACACATGTTCATAGCTCAACAAGTTGTGGGGAATAATGTGCATGAACTCACCAAAGGTGGGAGTTCATGTGAAGTGTAAGGTTGATCAACAAAATAGAGGTTGAAGCTGAGCATTGCTTTTATAAGTTGGTCAAAATTTTATTAGCAGTTACTAAGTGTAAGTAAATATCAAACCATAGTAATAATAAATAAAAGTAGTAATAAAATAATCCCAATGCAATGCAAATGACAACTTGAATTTAATTCCATAAATTAATCATGTGAGGTTCCAAGCTGCTCATGACCGTGAGCACAGCTAGTGTACCAGTTTTACACTCTACAGAGGTTGTGCATCTTTACCCACAAGCCATGCCACCCATTTGCCAAGGGGTCTAGAAGTCCCATTCATCTCTACCGATGAGACGAGGCAGGGTAACACTACGAGGCCTTTACCAAGTTCCACTAGCTTCAGAAAACCCGCTACAGTTTATAGAAAGCACCAATGCAGGGATCCCTCGCCTGACCGCCATCGCAGCAAAATCAACCCAAGGACCTCCCTACACTGACCACTCCCCTACTGCCCTTGCCCCTTTCGAGTAAGGTAGTCATCCACTAGCTTTCCTAATTAATCAGCCAAAGGCGTCCCATACCACCCTTGTGGTAGCACTATTTTCCCGGGTGATCGCTCCATGTTCCAATTAACATAATGCTCTTAACATGAACAGTAATAATAAACTGATAATAAAAGTGTAATCATGAATAATGTATCTCCATACCCGAAACCACATAAAGCAATAGCAAGTACTACCCAAAAAGTTTATTGGAGTCAAGGTATAAAGATAATCAAACTAGGGTAACCTAAAGGGTCCCATCAAAATTAACCTATGCAGATTATTATGATTAATAAGAACACGATTGGGTAAAAAAAGTGATCAAGGGCAGAGCTTGCCTTCAATGAGCTCCTGCTCAGCAACTTCTATCTTCTGAACACTAGTATCCTCAGCCACACTCTCTTCTACTCGCCACAATACGAACAAGCATAGTATAAAGAGAAAATTAACATCACACCAAACATGTAAACAAAATACATAATAATAATCTACACATTAAAATAAGATCCTAGGAACAGGAATCATTAATTTTGGAGTTATGCATTTTATGTTATGAATTTCCAAAGGTTTTATGTATTTGATACAATATTAACTAAGAAATAAATTTTATTATTGTTTTCATGTCAAAACAGAGACACTATGTGATAAACAATAATATTACAGAATTTTAGAAATTGGAATGGATTAATTTGGACTAAGTATAAATTTTCTATGAATTAAACAAGTTCTAGGAATTGTTTTCATATTAAAAATTCATTTATCCAATTTAAATGATCTCTGGACTGCGCGCTAAAAACTGTGAAGCACAGGGGTCTCGGTGCAAGATCCCCGAGACACAGTGAATAGTCATAATGGACCACGGGTTTGATTCTGTGAAGTTCAGGGACTTATTTGAAACCTTGCTCGGTCGAAGGGTTACAGGATCATCTGAGCCGTCGGTTCAAGCTCCAACCGCCCAGATTAGATCTACGTGCAATGAACCAGTGCGCCATCAGGATCGTTGATCCGGAGAGCAACGCCCCATATATACGTGATCGAGGCCATGAGATCCTAATCTAAGGGCGCTGGTTGAAATCATCCCAAAGGGAAGGCTCGATCAATCTTGACCGTCCCATTCCTGATCCACAGTCGCGAGTCCTTCTACCCAACCTCACATCCACGGCGGCACACACGGCGGCACCATCGCCGGCGCCCTCGGTCTACGTTCCTAGCTCTTAGTTCTTGCACGAAACGCTACTTTACGAAGAGGACACAGTTGCGGATGACTTGGCAGGGTTCTTACCAGAATCCGAGTGGAGTTCCGCCCTATCCGCGGCACACGGTGGAGGTGCTTCGACGGCGAGGAATTCCGGCCACACCCCGGATCCTCGCGCTCGGGCTCTTGCTTGTGAGGAATCATGAACCCAGAGACTACCCCCGGTCACGAGTTGACACCGGGGCAACGCGTGCGGACGCTGATCGATGGCGGCGGGGACCTGGCGAGGTTCTTCCCCGTGCGCACGAATTCCACAGTGATGGTGGCTCTTAGGTCGGTGCTAGGTTGATGGGAAAGGTAGAGAAGGGCGCAGAGGGGCTCCAATTTAACTACCGCGGACTCGGCACGAGGTGGGAGGAGGTCGCCCATGATCCCGACCATGGCGGCGATATTCGCGCCACCGTTGCGAGAAAGGGGGAAGACATGGCACGCGGGTCCGACTATGGCGGGTGGGTCCCAGCGCATTGTGAGCCAACACTGGCGCAACGTGGGCACGACGTGCGGCATGGGTGAGAATGACGGGCTGGACCCGCATGTCAGCATCACAGTACGAAGCACCGGCGACGCGTTTTCTCGCTGACAGCACGGGGCCCACATGTCGGTGCATGTTTCAGCTAGTTGGGCTGCACGGGGGAAAGATTTAGTGGGCGGAAAATGGGATCCGCTGCCTAGGTAGGTTTTTCTCCTTTTTCTTCTCTGATTTGTTTTTATTTTTTTTGTTTTTAGAATTCAAATTTGAGTTTAAATTAGGTTATGGGATTCATCCATGATCAGAGTATACCAAGTTCAAATTTTGAGGTTAAGAAATATATTCTTATTTATATATTTTATTTTACCTCATTTGTTTAGTACTTTCTTCTCTTTTCTCAAATTCTAAAATTTCTTTTAGATCTTAATTTCCAATTTGGTCATTACTATATTTATTTTCACATTATTTTTATATTGTCATAAAATGAAAACCTCAACATGATGCATATTCCATTTTAGTAACATTTGTTTTAATTAATCACTCTTAATTACATGTATGCTCTTGTTATGGTGAATATATGGCACACAAAAATGAGGAGATCAACTATATTCTCATTGTATACATTTTTAGGTATTACAATTCCCTGAGCAGCAACTTGGTGAAGGCAAGCGTCCTCTGAGCCATTATGTCCTACTTACTTTATAATTCATTGTCCCGCACACCATGATCAACCTAAGGATTGACTAGTTTTCAGTTTATCATGTCCTTGATTACCCTTTTTGGGATTTGTCTATTGTGGGTAATATCATGCTGGTGCTTTACTTTAATCAATGAACATGATGAGAATACCTTATGATATGATTCTGGTTATGATGAACTTGTGGCACTAAAGGGGCTCGGGCTATTTCTCGAGTACCTCTCTGCAAGGACCTGTGCATTGGATGACCACTTGGGAAAACAGTACAACTATGAGGATGGTATGGGACGCCCTTAGCTCACTAATTAGATGAACTTGAGGTCTAGTCGGCTTCGCCGTTGTGCCGTCAATGGGGTCCGGGCACAGTACTTGCTCTACCGAGGCTGGGTGCCGAGGTTCGTTCATTTTGCTTTTGTTAGTCACCCCTCCCGCGGGGGAGAGATGCTGTGTTTATCAAACTAGAGAAACCTAACGGGCAACTATGACCTCTAGGGAATCTTTGTAAAGGCTACATAGTGAAACCTTGCCGACTCACCTTGGGTGTGTTTAAGGGTCTGTACAACCAGAGGCAAAGAGGGATCATAGGTCATGGGTAAAGTGTGCGACCTCTACAGAGGGTTAGAAACTGGTATGTCAGTCATGCTCACGGTTATAAGCAGCCTTGCGAGCTCCTTTGATTAGAGTTTTTCTGGATACCTTGATGGTGATGGTTTAATGATGATGGTTATAACAATGGATCCTTGTATTTCCTCTTGGAGGGAGTACCTTTTTGGGTTAATAACATAGAGTTGTTGCTAAAACTTGGCTCTCTACTAGTAATAAATACCTGACCAACTAAAAGCAACTGCTTTGAGCTTCACCACACAAAAAGCTAGTCCACTTCAGCTAAATGAGACTTTTGTTGAGTACGTTCATGTGTACTCACCCTTGCTAAAAACACCAAACACTAGGTTGTACCCATTGCAACCCCTGCTCAGGAGAAGATGAAGGCAACATGGAGGACTTTCAGGAGTTCCAAGGCTTCGATGAGTTATAGAGTAGATGAGCGGCAAACCCCCAGTCAGCTGTCTGTGAAGGCCTTATATCATACTACATTTCGTTCAGCACTTTGATTTATGTTTAACTTAATGACTATGTGATGTTTCAGACATTATGATGTAATAAAGTACTACTTCTATCTGTTATTATTTGAGCACTGTGTGATGATGTCCAATTATGTAATTGCTGTGTACGTGAATTTCTGATCCTGCCACGTACATGGTTTGCGTTTAGTTTGCCTTCCAAAACCAGGTGTGACATAAGTGCTATCAAATCCAGGTTGACTGTAGGACTGCTAACCTAGAGCCGAATGGTCGTTCTAGGATTATGGACCCTCATTCTCACCTTGACCCTTGGTGTAACTTCAAAAGTTGGTCATCTCGACTAACCCTATGTTATACTACTACCTACATACTACACCTTGCTAAAACTTTCTTTTATTCTAATTATGGTTTACTTGCTAGTCATATAGTTTTGTTCTTACTCTGCTTACGACATCTTTTGTAGATGGATCGTCTTAGGCACACCGCACGTAAGTCCACTTCGCCGCACGGTGTGTAAACAATCGAGTCAACTAGGGAGGTTGCACCACCGCCTACATGAGGAGCTGGAACGCTGACATCAGGAGAGGGAGCAACATGCCTATTCCTCCCCGCCTCAGCAGGAGGTGGAGTTTGGAGGCATCCCTCCTCTATGCCCCAGCTAGAGGTGCCCCCTGCACCACCACAGGGCACCCCAACTGCTAGAGGAGACCCCGACAGAGACGATGATGGTGGCAGCTCGAGCCACAGCACAGAGCCTTCTAAGGAGCAGGAGCGGGAAGGATGGGTCGCCCGACCCATCACTCGTGACGCCGCTCGTGGTTGTCACTTTCACGGCGCTCTTGATACCCTGATGTGTCGAGCTTTCGACCGACAAACCTGGTCGATCAAGTACCATTATGTAGTCTACTAGCACAGTCGTGGGACATACCCGAACCATTAGGAGGCTACCTGCCTGGTGCGCCATCCGGAAGATGACCTCCAAGGTGCAGAGGCTTACTGAGAGCACTATGCCATCTCTGAGAGGGACACTGCTGAGGTAGCCATGCAGGAAGCTGCATGGCGTGAGCTCTCGCGGTATTTCTCATTGTTCAGTGGGGTGGCTGATGGTTTTAACCTCAAGTACTACCCCTGTCGTTCGACTGATAGTACAGGGAGTGTGATTGTCTCACCTGTTGGTGAAGACAATCCTAGGTTGAGCAACACGGCCAACCTAGTCGCCATGCTCAACACCGAGCTAGACCACGGTCTGTATGGTTGAGCAAGGCTCGTCCGGAGATCACGGAAATGTGTGATGAGTGCGCGGAGCGTCGCCATCAGGAGGATGGTTCCCTCGCCCCCGCTGGGACTCATCACCCTTACCACTCGCCGCCCCGTGGTCATCATGCTTATGGCACCCCTGATTGTAGGACCAAGATAGACTTGGAGCATTAGATCGCTAGCGTCGGAGTTTGTAATAAATGCTTAAGTCAAGTGTCTTATTGTTAGCTAGTCTTAGTTATTCAGGATAGTTTGCTTATCCTGTGTTTTTGTGCTTGTCATGGTGAACTTATGTTGGATTTGGATCTTTCTAATGAATGTCCCCAAAATGTGGGTGTCATTTGCAATTTGGTTTAGCTATTAATGTTAATAAAGTTAGTCATTTGGTTGGGAAACCTTTTTTACTTCTACTTTTCTCTTTATCTGAGAAGCTAGGTTTGGCTATGTTGAGAATCAGTGAAGATGCTTGTTCATTCAGTATGATGAAGATCTATATGTGCCTTTTCTTATGCTGAAAGATTGCAAGGTCCATTCTGATGTGTGAATGCCTTCCACAGATGTCTAACAACATGCACCGAGGAGGGAGGCGTACTCAGCAAGAGCAGCAAGTCCCACCAGATGAGGCACCCTAGCAGTTGCCTCCCCCACCACCCCCAATGTAGAAATTCGTAATTTGCTCCTAAAGTTACAGAATGATTTTTACTTGGTTATGATTCAAATCCAAGGGCATATAGAGTCTTCAACAAATCCATGGGGTGTGTTAAAGTTTCTTGGGATGTTGTTTTTGATGAGACTAATGGCTCTCAAGGAGAGCAAGTTGATCTTGATGATGAAAGTTCCCTTTGTCCGGGAATAGGATCTAGATGTCGCCTAGAGGGGGTGAATAGGTGAATAAAAATTAACACTTAAAAACGGGAAATTCTTACTCTACTCGAAGACTAGATTGCAGTGGAATGAAAGACCCTTCAAGTAGGTTGCAGCGAAATTGAAGTTCCTGCCTTAAAATACCCTGCACTTCAAAGACAGCCTGTACCACAGGTAAGTATTGAGGTGCAAGTATAAAAAGCAAATAAGAAAGAGAAACAGCTCACAGCACAGAGCGGAACACATAGACATAGGGATTTATCCCGAGGTTCGTCCAAGCCTGAAATGCTTGACTAGTCCTCATTGGAGTTAGCCACACCTTGCCTTGGAGTCTATTTCAACTCCTTCCTCTTTTTGCTCAGATCTGTCAGTGCGATAGATAGAGTCTTCCACTATGTTGATATCAGTTACAACGATGTCATGGCTGCTTACAATCTTCTCGATAGCACTCTGGCAGAGTAACAATGCGCTCAAGATTTTGCTCTAGCTCTCAACAGCACTGCCCCTCTCTCTAAAGGCTTATAACTTTGCCTCTACATAAACTAGAGAGATACATAAGAGGGAGAGAAAGAATTGATCCAAATGATGTATGGACTTGTTGGCTGCTCTTGTACACTTGTTGGAGGCGCCTAGGGGTCCTTTTTATAGCCCCAAGGGGCCTAGGAACCGTTGGAGCTTCATTTGGAAGCTCCTAGCCTTCCCTGTCTGCGGGTGCACCGGACTGTCCGGTGTGCCACCGGACAGTGCACAGTAACGGATCTGATTGACAGATTCCTTCTCTGAAAGGGCTAGCTATTGGTGCACCGGACATGTTACTATTCACTGTCATGTGTACCATAGTTTACTATTCACTATCTTGTGTGCACCGGACATGTTACTATTCACTGTCATGTGCACCGGACGGTTACTATTCACTGTCCTGTGCACCAGCCAACAGCACACTAAGTGCTTTTTCCTCCAGTCTTCCTCCATTTGACTTCAACTTTTGGGAGGATTTTCCTGAGACTTAAACAAACACATTTAGAGTATAATCCAATTGACTTAGTCCTAGAAACTTACCTATTTCTCGTTCTTCTCCTAGCTTTTCTGTTTCTCCTCAAGCAGAGCTCAGAATGGCACTTTCTCTACAGAAAGAGTTAGAGAGAAAACCAAAGCACCAAACTTGTAGTAAGAGGTGTATGCAACATAGTTTAACACTCAAACCTTACATACTTAACCATTTTCATCGTTTTACCCATTTTGGTCTGTTTGAGGTCGATGTTGGACTCTAAACCATCAAGTCAACTTGACTTGATCTATATTGACATATCTGAGCTCCAACACCCTGCAAAGGTCACATAGAATATATTCAAACATAGTAACAACCCAAACTAAATATCAAAGTGAACTAATCTCTTTCGGGCTGCTTCTAGGTTCTGGCTTTGACACTGCTCTTCCTTCTAGTGACCTTGTTCAATTCTTGAGCTTCATCTTGAGCCTTGTGACTTACACCACATAACCATAGTATTACCTCATTAGTTATAAGCCATGTTATTATGTCATGATCCTCGATGCACCATATCTCTTCTCAACTCGATCAACCTTGACTTTGCAAGTCTTCTTCTTCACCCCTGGCTTTGGGTTCCTCGGCCTCTTTGACCTTCTCACGTGCACTTGGTACCTCGAATCTCTTCTTGCCTCCATCATTGGCTTGATCAGTTGTCTCCAAGTTACGCACACCGAGTCTCACTTAAGCAATGCCCATCTTACTTGTGATGACCATTGTTTATAGATATTATAGTCTTTGGACCATGACACTTGTTCACTTTTGTTGAAACATGTAAGCTTTGCATTAAGCACCTGTTCAACACTTAGCACACCTTTAAGTCCTTTAATTGGGTTGTCATCCAAACCACCAAAACCCACAAGAGAGCTTTCAGATGAACTAGATGAGGAGGAGGCTATATGCATGGCATTGAAGAACATGTCCATTGGGGAAGTGTGTCCTCAAGAGCCTCAATAAGAAGATGGCAGTGATCAAGGGGCAGTTGAAGCTGAACCAGATAAGGCAGATGAAGAGGTGCAACCATAAAAAAATCAAGTGCCACACCTAAGAGTCCACCAAACCATTCAAAGAGATCATTCGATGGACATGATTCTTGGAGACATACATGAGGGAGTAACTACTCATTCTAGAATTGCTAACTTGTGTGAGAATTACTCTTTTGTGTCCTCTCTTGAGCCTTTTAGGGTAGAAGATTATTTGAAGGATCTAGATTGGGTGGTGGCCATGCAAGAAGAGCTCAACAATTTCAAAAGAAATGAGGTATGGAATTTAGTACCATGTCCTAATGAAAATGTTGTAGGAACCAAGTGGGTCGTCCATAACAAGCAAGATGAACATAGTGTGGTGACAAGGAACAAGGCATATCTTATAGCTATAGGGTACTCACAAGTCGAAGGTTTAGGGTTTAGGGTTTAGCGCTTTCCTTTGCACCTGTAGCTAGGCTTGAGTCAATTTGCATTTTATTGGCCTATGCTACGTACCATAATTTCAATCTCTTTCAAATGGACGTGAAAAGTGCATTCCTAAATGGACCCATCAAAGAAGAGGTCTATGTTGAGCAACCTCTTGGCTTTGAGGATGATATGTATCCTAACCATGTCTTTAAGCTCAATAATGTGATTTATGGGCTTAAGCAACCACCAAGAGCATGGTATCAATTCCTTAGAGACTTCTTAATTGCAAATTCATTTAAGGTTGGGAAAGTCGATCCTATTTTGTTCACTAATGTAACACCCCAGGTGTTTATCGTCGGCTCGATCACGAGTGCAGACTTTAGCATGTGATAGCGATGAATAAAATGGACACTAAATTTTAATCATCTTCGTCTATCACGATTTTGATATCGCGTCTGTCTCCATCTGTCTAAATTGTCCTAATTTATTTTGCAAAATTCAGACTTTAGTAATCTTCTGAAACATTGAATCCAATATGATTGGGTTGAGCCATCGACATCTCGTCTAAAACACTATCTCATGAATCGTCTGCATTTCTGTCCATTTGGACTATTCTAAATCTCTACTACTTATTAAGACTGCAATAGTAGTCGGCCATTCCGCATTCTGCCATTCCCTGTTCTGCCTTTCCGATTCCCTCCTCCCCGCGCACAGTCCATTCCTATGTTGTGTGCCTTTCTGATTCCCTCCTCCTCACGCACAGTCCATTCCTATGTTGTGTGCCTTTCCGATTCCCTCCTCGTGTGCCTCTCCGATTCCCTCCTCCCCGCGCACAGTCCATTCCTATGTTGTGTGCCTTTCCGATTCCCTCCTCCCCGTGCACAGTCCATTCCTATGTTGTTCATTCTCATTCCCCTCCCTATAAAGCCCATTCTCATTCACCCGTACAGCCGACGCCTAGCTAAAATTAAAAAAAATACACATGGCCCCAAGGGGATTCGAACCCATGACCTCTCAAACAAATAATAGCAGTAGCTACCACTACACCACATGTGTGTTTATGTCTACATCTATAACAGAAAACACATCTACTATATCTCTCCCCAAGTCCATCTGCTACCATTGCACAATGCGTGTAGTAGATAAGTATCACCGAGATTCTTCAATTATATTTTTGGATGGAGGGAGTAGTATTTAAAGAAGAGCCTTGCATGCAATTTCTTTTGTTTGAATAATGTTTTCAACTTAAATTTCTTTTTTTGCATGCGTGATATTTATTCTTCGTAATATTTTTTCCATAGATCTGACTTGTGAGTCATTTTTATAAACCAACGCCAAACATGAATCCATGTTTCTTACTTGAAAACCCCGAACAAACACCATTAGCAGGAGGCACTCGTGTTGGGGTCGCTCATCGACGACAAGAAAAACTTGGCGACTGCCAGTTCGACCTCTAGAAATAGTCCTACGTGGCCGTATGTGCCGCTATGTACGATAAGCTCCGGCGTAGCCGCCGCTTGGACGCGGTGCAGAGCGGCTGCTCCACGCTGTCCATCGTCAAGCAGGGGGACCTCATGGTCGTCGCCAACGTCGGCGACTCTCGGGTTGTTCTGGGCACCGTATTCGACGAAGACGCCATCACGTCGTCCAACTCATCGTCCACCTGAAGCCCAACCTGCCACGTAAGTCGCTACTGACTGGCCATGAATTCTTGTGCGCTGAGACGATGGCCGTTGCTGACGTTGTATGAGTGTCCTCGAACACGATGTATGTAGAGGAGTAGCGCATCCAGTGGTGCAACGGCCAGAGGTACTACCTTGCTAATGAGCCCGGGGAGCACTTCGTTTTACAGCCCAGCCAAGAGTCATCAGTACTCGGTATGTCGCGCGCGTTCGACGACTACTATATCGATGACTGTGGCGTCATCTTGGCGCCAGAGGTGACGCAGAGGAGGACCGACAACAATGACCAGTTCGTCATCCTCGCCACCGTTGGGGTAGCTTTTGTGCCGGCTTGCCTTTAATTCTCTTCGCAAACACATACTTGCCTTTTTGTTTAAGCAAAAGCGTATGGTGGTACGTGTCTGATGACTAACGATATACGAGGGAATTTCTTCCGGTATATGTGAAACGTGCTCTCCAATGATGAAACCATGCAAATCGTGACATATATCGAAGTCTGCATGATACTGATGGTTGCAATGTAGTGGTGAAACAGATAGATTATAAATAACAAAATTTATGTATGGCCAGAATCACAAATTGATTATGAAACATTTTCTTATAACGGTATAACACACATTTTGTATATAAGTTATCGTAGTATATTTGTATTATATATTCCTGTTGCAACGCACGGGCATTCAGCTAGTAACTATATATATATATATATATATATATATATATATATATATATATATATATATATATATATATATATATATATATATATATATATATATATATATATATATATATATATATATATATATATATATATATATATATAGCCAATTCGGTTTCGTCACTACCCTCTAGTATTTTATGAAGTTTGAAATTTAAGAATCTTCCGAGACGTGGAGTCTTATGTGTTTTTCTGGCAGACAACGTCTCTATTGATGGACATCCCTAATTAGCTTAAAATGATACATGCTATACCCACTTGAGGAACCAACATCTTGGAGTACTCATCTCTACTCGGAACTGTCTTATGCTATCGCTATTATGGATAGGGTTACACGCCTCTCTACTCTTAGAAGTCTTTCGTTCTGAATCTCGGGACGAGATTCTTTTAAGGGGGGGAAGGTTGTAACACCACAGGTGTTTATTGTCGGCTCAATCACGAGTGCAGACTTTAACATGTGATAGCGATGAATAAAATGGACACTAAATTTTAATCATCTTCGTCTATCACGATTTTGATATCGTGTCTGTCTCCATCTGTCTAAATTGTCCTAATTTATTTTGCAAAATTCAGACTTTAGTAATCTTCCGAAACATTGAATCCAATATGATTGGGTTGAGCCATCGACATCTCGTCTAAAACACTATCTCATGAATCATCTGCATTTCTGTCCATTTGGACTATTCTAAATATTTTATGAAGTTTGAAATTTAAGAATCTTCCGAGACGTCGAGTTCTGTACTGTGCGAATCACTCGAGTGGGTGAAAATAAATTTAGAAAGTGTCTAAACTTTATAATTCGACCGCGTACGTTATTGGAGAAAATTTATGTGCGAGGTTTATATTTTGGATATAGATAACGGATAGGAATTCATCTGACTCCAGCATATTCACTAAATAAAATCCTATCCGAATATTGTGGTCAATCTTATTTTGGATCGACCCTTTTGTATATCTTTTAGAACTTAACTTCCGAACCCCAAAATATTTACATGTTTATTTTGTTAAAGCTTGGAGAAGAAAAATCAAAATTCTCCTTAACTCCCCACCGTATGTCTCACCTAGCATTATCCCTTGCCGTATCCTCATCCTGAGATCATTTGATTTTTTAGAAGCTCCTCCCATACTTGTGCCATCGTTGTGCTTATCTGCTTTCTCTTCAAATACACTTAGATTGACGTGTAGACTCCTCCAATTGAGCACGTCACCTCCTCTATCCCCATGCGTCTCCTGCTCGATGTTTCCAAAGCCAAGCACTCCATCTCCACGCCGCTCAGCCTCCTCTCTGTTTCAGCCGTGGAGCATCAGCAATCCACATCATCTCCCTTGGCTGAGTGGTTCCCTTGCGGCGCCCAGGATCCTTCCCAGACGCGCTCGGCTCCATGGTCTGTAACCTTGCCGGCGTTCCCCTCCACCTAGCATGCCCATCAGGCCCTCTCTTCGCCTCCCTGCCATGGAGCTCGCCCCATGCCCAATGCCGGCCAACCTCACTTCCCATGGCCGTCCCTTCCTCCTCCCTCCCTATGGTCAACGGCCTCACCTTCCATGGCTTCCAAGATCTGCTAAACATCCATCCCAGCGCGCACCCCTACTTCCGTGTACTGGTGGCCGACGCCCCTCCCTAGAGCTCGCCCTTACTCATCCACTCGTCCTCGTCTTCGTTGCGGGCATCAACGCCCTTCGCCTCCTACCGGTGAGCAGCTCGCCGCCGGTCGTTACGACTCCATCCCGCTTGATCACGTTTGTCTCGCTGCTCCTTCCAGTCAGCACCTAGCGCTGCTCGTCTCGTCGTTGATCTACGCTCCAAGCTCTCCTTGATGTTGCATTCGGTGGACAGGAGAGAAATTGGAGGAATCTGGCGAAGAAGAAAAGAACCCTGTCTGTCGCGTCCAAGCCGCGTCGAGCCCCTTCGTCTCGCCCTTTCCCTGCATCTTCACTATCCATGGTCGCTTCTCTCCTTTCCCTGATTAATACTAGGCGCAGCAGCAGCAACATGCCAGATCTCTGTAGCTTAGGTGAGACCAACTGCTTGTGTTCTATTTATTCCCCACCAATTCCTATATTTGATTATTTACTGTATAAGTTTGTGTGTTTGTGGTGGAGGTAAATCCTAGGAAATTTAGATGAGAAGAAAGCTTTAGCGAGGCGCTTGCCAAGTGCTTGGTGAATCGTCTCAACCGGATGTGGTTGTCGATCTCGCAGAGTCGAGTCGAGTTTAGTCGTGGTAAGTCGATCCATTGTTTCCGATAGTCGGATGAATGATTAGTTTGTGTGGATGTATAAGGCTTGTGCTATTAAATTGATTTATGTTATGTGAATGAAATTATTTTCATGAGTATGTATTAGTATCAACATATATTGGAGATAGTTCTATGTTTTAGTGGTCATGTTACTTGATATTTATTAACCAATTCCGGTTGAATGGATGTATATGCATAGTGTCATTTGAGTAGTTCATTTGCAATATGAACTTTAGTTTGAAGATACAAACTCATACGAAGTGATTGTGTGCATGGTTATAAAGTATACCAATCTATCTAAGTGATTAAGTAGGTGGTTTTAGTTCTACTTTAAGGTAAGGTGTTAGAATATTTGAAGTACCAAGCACATGAGAATTGTATGAGTTAACTAGGAGCTAACTTAAAATTATTACTGTTTGGACCACATGTCTAGTTTTAGTTATGCAGATATTTTAGGGAAGTAAATCATGATTTCTATAAAAGTGTTATATAGAAAAGTTATAGCTAACTCCTTTATCTTGCTTGTGCTAAAATTTCATGACCATAAGTTTAGTAGTTTAGGAGTTATGATTTTTCAAAGTACAGTATCAGAATCTGCCCAGATTCAGTACTGATTTCGAAAATGACCTTGTTTGCCTAAATTAAACTAAGAATCAGCCCTTAGTAATTATAGAAGAATTGTAATACTTTTCTTAAGCTTTCAAACAAAATTTGGATCACCCATTTTGGTGATCTATAAGTTAAGTTACAGCTGTTTGAAGTGCGATCTCTGAATCTGTCCAAATTTGGACAGCAGAGCCTTTCTCATGTTTTCTGACCTTGATATATATTGAATTAACCTGGGATGTTTAAATATGAATTGTAGATAATTCAATTAGCCTTCTAAAAAGTCTAGGATCACCTATTTTGGATGCCTAAAACTCCAGATATAGATTTTTGAAGTGAGTAGTCGATTTCTGTCCAAATCTGGACAGAATTTATGTTTAGTTCTGTTTGAGCTTTCTAAAGGTCAAATCTTGTTGTGATGATAATACCAAAATTATAGAGGACTTTATAAGCTTTCCAAAAAGTCTTAGTTTACTATTTTTTGGATGAATATTGTGTAAGTTATGAATAAAACAACTAGTTGTTGTTCTGCTGTCCAAATTCAGCAAATATGAAATGATTACTTGGAGTTTCTTTTGTGAGGATACCTATATTTGGTTAGTTCTTGTCTTGATTAATGAAGTCTTGTAGTGGCAAATGGTCTTTTGTGAGGATACCTATATTTGGTTAGTTCTTGTCTTGATTAATGAAGTCTTGTAGTGGCAAATGTTTGTTTCTTTTATTTCTTAATGCTTGCTTTAGACTTAGCATTTTGGAGAAGGAAGTAAATGCCTTGGTGAATGTATTTGAGTAGTGACTATTTAGGCCTTGTATGTGCATAATGAAATAGTAAAGCAAGTAGTAAAATTTAGCACTTCTCTCGTCTATCCGTGATGTTACCCTTTATTGCTTATAGTCTTACAAATGTCTATGATCTTGATAATGTTTACTTGCTTGATCGAATGGTGTAATAATTTGTTTGGTCGATGTGTTATGCCTAATAGGCTAGATTAGTAGTTCTAAGAACTAGTTGAAATACTTCTATTCATAAACCTAAATTAAGTATCCGAAATTGATAAGTCTACGAGTAGTAACCTATCGATGTTATGCTTTAGCTTAAGGCTTGTGTTTAGTTATGTTGCCTAATGTTTGAATTAGGTCCGATTAACTCGAGGATCATAATTGTGTAGATTTTCTCTCATGTTTGATTATGTATGTTGGTGAGATCTTGCCTGTAATATTGAGTTTTCTTCCTTGTGACATTGTTTAGCCTTATTATTCCTTCCTATGTTCATACATGTGCATTATGCATATCATTTAGGTACGCTAATTGATCACGTGATGTGGAGGACAAGAGCTGGATTTGTCTCATGGTGATGCTGATGAATAAACCTGAAGATTGATGATCTGATCGAGTGCCAGAATAGGAGATGCTCGCCAAGCAAGCATCATCTAACAACACTAACCTAGTGTTATCCTAGGCAAGCCCCGGTCATTTGCCCCTTCCTTGTGTTTTAAATGCTTTATCACCTTAAACGATGCATTCGGTGATAGGAGTTGTGTGATGAACAATTGATGCATTACCATTCCTTGGAAGTTGAATACTATACCTTGATCACTGATTTATAAAAAGAACTGATAATGCTTAACCCTGCTTAGAAACTGAAAAATCCTTTGTTTTCAAAAAGAATAATGTGGAACATTGGTTATGGGCTTTTTGATTCAAAAATCAAAACAAACTAAGGTGATGGATCCTCTACGGCCGGAGTGGACTCGTCACTCGAAAAGAGTATCCCTGCCGGGTACCGAAAACGGGGAAATGGTTAATAAATCTAGACCAGGCGCCGAGCACACAGAGTCACCCGTCTGTGTTGATTAAGGACCGTACCGTTGACTGGCCTGTTGTGGTTGAGACTTTGCAACTAGCCACATACCCTGGTATGGGACAGGGTAAGCTTGAACCCGGCTATTCCATACGTGAAGAGACAATCGCGCACTGGGAGTGGAGAGATGGTGGGAGTAGCATGTACCCTCCTGGCATAGTAGCACGCCTGGTAGGGTAATGTGCTCTCGGGTGGCGCGAACCTGTTCATGTAGTGAAGGACTCCGTGGGAACGGTTGACATATGCAAGGGTTAAGTGCTACATATGTCGTGTGGTTAGAGATCCCCAGCTGGGTATAATCGGTTCAAATCGTCGTTGCTCCTCGATTATGGAGACTCATCCCGGTGACCATCATCGTAGTTAGCAAGTGAATTATGAGAATGAATAAAATGCAGCTAGTATAGGCCAAGTGCTTGAACTAGACTAGGCAAATATAGATTCAGGTAATAACCTAACTTGTGAAATAAAACTTGGCTTAAGGATCAATTGGTAGGAAGCTTTTCTGCAAAAGGAGTCTTCGATCATTGATAAACCTTACCTTGATTCCCAATCAACTAGCATACCCTTGAGAGTCTTTTCTTTAGTCGGGTAAGTCTTGCTGAGTAATTGCATACTCAGGGCTTTATTCCCTGTTGTTTTTTAGGTTATAAGTTTGTTCTATTGTGGATGGAGCTAAGTGCTGGTGGGCTCGGCCTTCTTATATAAGTATATCCCATCTTTAGCTTCTTTATTGAGGATTGTCACTTAAGCTAGCATGTAATTTAAAACTTATAAATGTTTTATAAATTTTAAAGTGTAATTCTTTTGAATCACTTTCTTTTGTAATCACTTCGATAATTGTATAATGTAAACTTATTATGACATGTAATCATTATGCAATAAAGAATTTATTTCCGCTGCAAATGTTTGTGTGTGATTTGTGTTTACTTAATCCTGCGATCTTGGCGGTAAGTCGTTTATCCGTGGTCATCAGGGCACTCGGACGGATCCTATTATGTTGTTTGGTGCACATGCATAGCCGTCTGAGGTCTTTGAGACAAGGACAGGTGCATGTGGGCCCGATAACTTGGGAGGTTCTGCGACAGCTGGTACCGGAGCATGATTAAGTATAATACGGTCACATACATATATTTAAAACAAAGTTTTGGTTTTGAAAAACTTATTTTCAACTAAACATATTGTTTGATTTTGAAAAAAACAGATTTGAAAAACTATAATGCTAGTGACATCCTCTGTTAAGCCCTAAGTTAAGGACTACTAGGTGGCTTAGTTCAGAATACTAACCACAACCTGGGAAGGGTAATGCATACATGTGTAATGTTATTTTTGAGGCCATTCAGTCTTGAATGGATCGACGCTCAAGGTAAGGTGAGATGTGAGAGCGTGACCAGACAAACGTCGGTCTAGGGGAGAGTATAAAAAGTGCTTGATTATATACATGTTTTACATATGTATATATGAAGCCTGCGATGTGGAGTATTTACTTTTCTAGGATTCAGTACCCCATGGATGTGTATGGGTATACCGACATGGGAATACTGAGAAGTGTAATGTACTTGTATTAATGCACCTACGCTCAGGTAAGAAGGTAAGTTACCATAATGGGCTGCCCTATGGTTAAAGTGTGGCAGCGGCGCCTATGCGTGGCTCGGCGCTTAATGAGAAGCTGTCCTCCATATAGAAATATATGGAGTATAAACTGTGATAAACTATCATGTGTGAATTGCATCATTGGGAATTGGGATGTGATGGAAATTTTCTGCAGGTACACTAACATCGAACTCGTATCTGTAGCTGACGACTAGCAATATACCGAGAGAGACATAGATATGCCACCGATATAGAACACTATTGCCATGTTAAGTTGGCAAAATTCGTGAGGACAAATAGGACGAGCATGCATCCTAATTGTTGCATTGTGTTTGTTGTTTGCGCACAAAAATGCTTCCCTCACCTTTATTCTAATAATTGGTGATTGTGAACGAACATGCTTTTCTCATCTTTATTCTGATAATAAATAATTGGAAACTGTATGAAGTATTACTAATCTATAAGCAATTTCTAGCTTTGTTTGTTGTGTCTTTTAGACATGTGTTTATGTGGCCTGTGATTCTTCTTAGTTGACCGCTAGTGCAACTTGGGTTTGTTTTCGTGCTTGTGTGCTAGTAGAATGCAGGTAGTTTGTTTGCATAAACCCAAAGCTAGGTCATGTCCCTGTTTAGTGAACCTTGATCTAACCATGTATTAATTTCTTGACAACCTATCCTAGGTGTCGCCTTGTGTGAAGATCATTTTCTTCACAAGATTATTGGAGTTCTAGCAATTAGACCAAGTCATGTTGAAAGGGAAATGTGCCCTTGGGCCATTTCTAAGTATTTTGGTGATTGAGTGCCAACGCAAGTGCTTTTGTGTTGATCTATGCAATGTGGTGGACAAAGTGCAAATCATGTCAAAAGGTATGTTTCTAGACTTAGTACATTGTTTTATGGACTAATGTATTGTGTCTAAGTGCTGGAAACAGGAAAGATCGAATTGGAATTGTCTTGGCTCGAGCAGCCAAGACTCTGCTCAGTCTGGGAGCACCGGACTGTCCGGTGGTGCACCGGACAGTGTTCGGTGCGCCAGGCTGGCTCGAGCGAACTGGCCGCTCTCGAGAATTCACCGGCGACGTACGGCTATAATTCACCGGACTGTCCGGTGTGCACCGGACTGTCCGGTGAGCCAACGGTCGGCCGGGCCAACGGTCGGCCGCACGATCTGCGCGGGACACGTGGCCGAGCCAACGACTAGAAGGGGGCACCGGACATGTCCGGTGCGCCAACGGCTCTCTGGCTGCCAACGGTCGACTGCGCCAGTTAAGGAAAGAAATCGGGCACCGGACAGTGTCCGGTGTGCACCGGACTGTCCGGTGCGCCAGACGACAGAAGGCAAGATTTGCCTTCCCAGATTGCTCTCAACGACTTCTAGCTGCCTTGGGGCTATAAAAGGGACCCCTAGGCGCATGGAGGAGCACACCAAGCATTCCTACAACATTTCTAAGCACCAAGACCTCGATTCCGCGCATTTGTTTCATTGTGATAGCATATAGAGCTCTAGTGGAGTTGTGAACTCATTGAGTTGTGTTGCGAGCTCTTGTTGCGACTTGTGTGCGTGTTGACACTCTGATTCTTGAGTCTTGTGTGCGTTGCTAATCCTCCCTTGCTCTGTGCTTCTTTGAGAACTTCAAGTGTAAGGGCGAGAGGCTCCAAGTTGTGGAGATTACTCGCAAACGGGATTGAGAAAAGCAAGCAAAACACCGTGGTATTCAAGTGGGTCTTTGGACCGCTTGAGAGGGGTTGATTGCAACCCTCGTCCGTTGGGACGCCACAACGTGGAGTAGGCAAGCGTTGGTCTTGGCCGAACCATGGGATAACCACCGTGCCATCTCTGTGATTGATTTCTTGTGGTTATTGTGTTTTGTTGAGACTCCTCTCTAGCCACTTGGCATTTACTGTGCTAACGCTTAACCAAGTTTTTGTGGCTTAAGTTTTCAAGTTTTACAGGATCACCTATTCACCCCCCCCCCCTCTAGGTGCTCTCAATTGGTATCAGAGCCGTTCTCTTCAAGAAGGGACTAATCGCCCGAAAGAGATGGATCCTAAGGGAAAGGGGATGGTGGTCAACAACGAGAAGGAGTCTATCTTCAACGAGCCGAAGGATGACAAGCCTACCGACTCGGGTTCAAGCCACAAGCGCAAAGACGGGAAGAAGAAGAAGACAAGGCGCATCAAGGAGATCGTCTACTACGACAGCGACGAATCTTCCTCTTCCCAAAAGGATGACGACGACTACGAGAAAAAGAAAACGGTCAATTCGAACTTTTCTTTTGATTACTCTCGTATTCCTCAAAGTACAAATGCTCATTTATTATCTATTCCACTTGGTAAACCTCCTCATTTTGATGGAGAGGACTACGGATTTTGGAGTCACAAAATGTGTAGTCACTTGTTCTCTCTCCATCCTAGCATATGGGAGATTGTAGAGAGTGGAATGCACTTTGATAGTACGGATAGTCCCATGTTCATTAATGAGCAAATTCATAAAAATGCACAAGCTACTACTGTTCTTCTAGCTTCATTGTGCAGGGATGAATACCACAAAGTGAGCGGCTTGGATAACGCCAAGCAAATCTGGGACACCCTCAAGATCTCTCATGAGGGGAATGACGTCACAATGCTCACCAAGATGGAGTTGGTGGAGGGCGAACTCGGGAGGTTCGCTATGATAAGGGGAGAAGAGCCAACCCAAACGTACAACCGGCTCAAGACCCTTGTCAACAAGATAAGAAGCTATGGAAGCACGCGATGGACGGACCACGACGTCGTCCGCCTAATGCTAAGGTCTTTTACTGTCCTTGATCCTCATCTTGTAAACAATATTCGTGAGAATCCTAGGTACACCAAGATGACGCCCGAGGAGATACTTGGAAAGTTCGTAAGCGGGCGAATGATGATCAAGGAAGCAAGATACGTGGACGACGCATTGAATGGTCCAATCAATGAGCCTCAACCCCTTGCTCTCAAGGCAACAAGAAGCAAGGAGACGCTACCTAGCAAGGTGGCACAAATTGAGGCAGCCGGACTTAATGATGAAGAGATGGCCCTCATCATCAAGAGATTCAAGACGGCGCTAAAAGGTCGCAAGGAGCACCCCAACAAGAACAAGATGAAGGGGAAACACTCCCGCTTCAAATGTGGTAAGATTGGTCATTTTATAGCTAATTGTCCCGACAATGATAGTGATCAGGAAAAGAAGAGTGGAAAATGGGAAAAGAAGAAAAACTACAAGAAGGCGAAGGGCGAGGCACATCTTGGAAAGGAGTGGGATTCGGACTGCTCCTCGTCCGACTCCGACAATGAAGGACTCGCCGCCACCGCATTCAACAAGTCATCCCTCTTCCCCAACGAGCGTCACACATGCCTTATGGCAAGGGAGAAGAAGGTATGTACTCGAAACTCTACTTATGCTTCTTCAAGTGAGGACGAATCTAGTGATGAGGATGAAATAGATTATTCATGTCTATTCAAGGGCCTAGATAGAACCAAGGTAGATAAAATTAATGAATTAATTGATGCCTTGAATGATAAGAATAGGTTATTAAAAAAGCAAGAGGATTTGTTGTATGAAGAACATGACAAATTTGTAGAAGCACAAAAATCTCATGCCTTAGAAGTTAAGAGAAATGAAATGCTTTCTTGTGAATTATCTTCTTGCCATGAGACAATTTCTAGCTTAAGGAGCATTAATGATGATTTGAATGCTAAGTTAGAAATAGCTAGTAAATCAACAACTTGTGTAGAAAATGTTGTTATTTGCAATAGATGTAAAGATTTTGATATTGATGCTTGTAGTGAACACATAGCTTCTATTGCAAAGTTAAATGATGAAATGGCTAGTCTTAATGCTCAACTTAAGGCTAGCAAAAGTGATTTTGATAAACTAAAATTTGCTAGGGATGCCTACACGATTGGTAGACACCCATCAATTAAGGATGGGCTTGGCTTTAAGAGGGAAGCCAAGAACTTAACAAGCCATAAGGCTCCCATCCCCGCCAAGGAGAAAGGGAAGGCCCCTATGGTTAGTAATGCTAAAAAGAACCATGCTTTTATGTACAATGATAGAAAACAGTCTCATAGGAGTTGCAATGCTTTTGATGCACATACCTATGATTCTTATGCTATGTTTGCTTCTAGCTCTTCTTATTCGCATGATAGAGATATGTCTAGGAGTTATATTCATCATGTGCCTAGAAAGAATATTGTTCATGTTGCTAGGAAAGTTATGGATGGTCCTTCTACAATTTATCATGCTTTAAATGCTTCCTTTGCTATTTGTAGAAAGGATAGAAAGGTGATTGCTAGGAAATTAGGGGTAAAATGCAAGGGAGATAAAACTTGCATTTGGGTCCCTAAGACAATTGTGACTAACCTTGTAGGACCCAACAAGAGTTGGGTACCTAAGTCCCAAGCCTAAATTTGCCTTGCAGGTCTATGCATCCGGGGGTTCAAGCTGGATTATCGACAGCGGATGCACAAACCATATGACGGGGGAGAAGAAGATGTTCACCTCCTACGTCAAAAACAAGGATTCCCAAGATTCAATAATATTCGGTGATGGGAACCAAGGCAAGGTAAAAGGGTTAGGTAAAATTGCAATTTCAAATGAGCACTCTATCTCTAATGTGTTTTTAGTTGAGTCTCTGGGATACAATTTACTATCTGTTAGTCAATTGTGCAATATGGGTTATAACTGTCTATTCACTAATGTAGATGTGTCTGTCTTTAGAAGAAGTGATGGTTCATTAGCCTTTAAGGGTGTATTAGACGGCAAACTTTATTTAGTTGATTTTGCAAAAGAGGAGGCCGGTCTAGATGCATGCTTAATAGCTAAGACTAGCATGGGTTGGCTGTGGCATCGCCGCTTAGCACATGTGGGGATGAAGAACCTTCACAAGCTTTTAAAGGGAGAACATGTGATAGGTTTAACTAACGTGCAATTCGAAAAAGATAGACCTTGTGCAGCATGTCAAGCAGGTAAACAGGTGGGAGGAGCACATCATAGCAAGAATATGATGACCACATCAAGGCCCCTGGAACTGCTACATATGGACCTCTTCGGACCTGTCGCCTATCTAAGCATAGGGGGAAGTAAGTATGGTCTAGTTATTGTTGATGACTTTTCCCGCTTCACTTGGGTATTCTTTTTGCAGGATAAGTCTGAGACCCAAGGGACTCTCAAGTGCTTCCTAAGGAGAGCTCAAAACGAGTTTGAGCTCAAGGTGAAGAAGATAAGGAGCGACAACGGGTCCGAGTTCAAGAACCTTCAAGTGGAGGAGTACCTTGAGGAGGAAGGGATCAAGCACGAGTTCTCCGCTCCCTACACACCACAGTAAAATGGTGTGGTAGAGAGGAAGAACAGGACGCTAATCGATTTGGCGAGGACGATGCTTGGAGAATACAAGACCCCCGAGCGTTTTTGGTCGGAAGCCGTGAACACGGCTTGCCACGCCATCAACAGGGTCTACCTTCACCGCCTCCTCAAGAAGACATCGTATGAGCTTCTAACCGGTAACAAACCCAATGTATCGTACTTTCGTGTATTTGGGAGCAAATGCTACATTCTAGTGAAGAAAGGTAGAAGTTCTAAGTTTGCTCCCAAAGCTGTAGAAGGGTTTTTGTTAGGTTATGACTCAAATACAAAGGCGTATAGAGTCTTCAACAAATCATCGGGTTTGGTTGAAGTCTCTAGCGACGTTGTATTTGATGAGACTAATAGCTCTCCAAAAGAGCAAGTTGTTGATCTTGATGATGTAGATGAAGAAGATGTTCCGACGGCCGCTATACGAACCATGGTGATTGGTGATGTACGACCACAGGAACAAAAGGAGCAAGATCAACCTTCTTCCTCAACTATGGTGCATCCCCCAACTCAAGACGATGAACAGGTTCATCAACAGGAGGCGTGTGATCAAGGGGGAGCACAAGATGATCATGTGATGGAGGAAGAAGCGCAACCGGCACCTCCAACCCAAGTTCGAGCGATGATTCAAAGGGATCATCCCGTTGATCAAATTCTGGGTGATATTAGCAAGGGAGTAACTACTCGATCTCGATTAGTTAATTTTTGTGAGCATTACTCCTTTGTCTCTTCTATTGAGCCTTTCAGGGTAGAAGAGGTCTTGCTAGATCCGGACTGGGTGTTGGCCATGCAAGAGGAGCTCAACAACTTCAAGAGAAATGAAGTTTGGACGCTGGTGCCTCGTCCTAAGCAAAATGTTGTGGGAACCAAGTGGGTGTTCCGCAACAAACAAGACGAGCACGGAGTGGTGACAAGGAACAAGGCTCGACTTGTGGCAAAAGGTTATGCCCAAGTCGCAGGTTTGGACTTTGAGGAAACTTTTGCTCCTGTGGCTAGGCTAGAGTCCATTCGTATTTTGCTAGCATATGCCGCTCACCATTCTTTCAGGTTGTTCCAAATGGATGTGAAGAGCGCGTTCCTCAATGGGCCAATCAAGGAGGAGGTGTACGTAGAGCAACCCCCTGGCTTCGAGGATGAACGGTACCCCGACCACGTGTGTAAGCTCTCTAAGGCGCTCTATGGACTTAAGCAAGCCCCAAGAGCATGGTATGAATGCCTTAGAGACTTTCTAATTGCTAATGCTTTCAAGGTTGGGAAAGCCGATCCAACTCTGTTCACTAAGACTTGTGACGGTGATCTCTTTGTATGCCAAATTTATGTCGATGACATAATATTTGGTTCTACTAATAAAAAGTCTTGTGAAGAGTTTAGCAGGGTAATGATGCAGAAATTCGAGATGTCGATGATGGGCGAGTTGAACTACTTCCTTGGGTTCCAAGTGAAGCAACTCAAGGACGGCACCTTCATCTCTCAAACGAAGTACACGCAAGACTTGCTGAAGCGGTTTGGAATGAAGGACGCCAAGCCCGCAAAGACTCCGATGGGGACCGACGGACACACCGACCTCAACAAAGGAGGTAAGTCCGTTGATCAAAAGGCATAGCGGTCTATGATAGGGTCTTTACTTTATTTATGTGCAAGTAGACCGGATATTATGCTTAGTGTATGCATGTGTGCTAGATTTCAATCCGATCCTAAGGAGTGTCACCTAGTGGCGGTGAAGCGAATCCTTAGATATTTAGTTGCTACGCCTTGCTTCGGGCTCTGGTATCCAAAGGGGTCTACCTTTGACTTGATTGGATATTCAGATTCTGATTATGCTGGATGTAAGGTCGATAGGAAGAGTACATCGGGGACGTGCCAATTCTTAGGAAGGTCCCTGGTGTCATGGAATTCTAAGAAACAAACCTCTGTTGCCCTATCCACCGCTGAGGCCGAGTATGTTGCCGCAGGACAGTGTTGCACGCAACTACTTTGGATGAGGCAAACCCTCAGGGACTTTGGCTACAATCTGAGCAAAGTCCCACTCCTATGTGATAATGAGAGTGCTATCCGCATGGCGGATAATCCTGTTGAACACAGCCGCACAAAGCACATAGACATTCGGCATCACTTTTTGAGAGACCACCAGCAAAAGGGGGATATCGAAGTGTTCCATGTTAGCTCCGAGAACCAGCTAGCCGATATCTTTACCAAGCCTCTAGATGAGAAGACCTTTTGCAGGTTACGTAGTGAGCTAAATTTCTTAGATTCACGGAACCTGGATTGAATTATAGTATACATATGTTTATGCCTTTGATCATGTTCCCTATGCATTTTGTTGCTTAGCTACGGTGCTCAAGTTGTACAAACACTTCCTGGACCTCACAAGTCCGTTGCAAAGCGATGCACATATTTAGGGGGAGATGTGTTACAACTTGACCCTTTGAGACTAACCATGTGCTTGAGTTTGCTGATTTAGTCTCAAAGAAGGTTTGAAAGGGAAAAGGTGGACTTGGACCATGAAAGACTTCCACTGCACTCCGATGAGAGGGTAACTTATTCCAAGTTCATCTCATGTACTCTTATTGCCTTTGTATTCTTATTGAAGATTTTGGTGAGGCAATGGGGTTCAAGGGCCAAGGTTAATCCCGTTTTGGTGCTTGATGCCAAAGAGGGAGAAAATAAAGGCCAAAGCAATAAATGGATCAGCTACCACTTGAGAGATTTTGAAAATAGTAGAATAGAGCTTTTGGTTTGTCAAAACTTTTTTATTGTCTCTCTTGTCAAAAGTTGGCTTCTTGTGGGGAGAAGTGTTGCTTATGGGAAAAAGGGGAGTTTTTGAAATCTTGAATCAATTTCTCTTGGAATGACTCTCTTTATGTCTTAACATGTGTGTTTGACTTAGAGATCGAAATTTGAGTTTGATTTACAAAAACAAACCAAGTGGTGGCAAAGAGTGATCCATATATGCCAAATCTGATTCAAAACAAATTTGAGTTTTATTTGAAGTGATTTTGCACTTGTTCTACTTGCTTTATGTTATGTTGGCATAAATCACCAAAAAGGGGGAGATTGAAAGGGAAATGTGCCCTTGGGCCATTTCTAAGTATTTTGGTGATTGAGTGCCAACGCAAGTGCTTTTGTGTTGATCTATGCAATGTGGTGGACAAAGTGCAAATCATGTCAAAAGATATGTTTCTAGACTTAGTACATTGTTTTATGGACTAATGTATTGTGTCTAAGTGCTGGAAACAGGAAAGATCGAATTGGAATTGTCTTGGCTCGAGCAGCCAAGACTCTGCTCAGTCTGGGAGCACCGGACTGTCCGGTGGTGCACCGGACAGTGTCCGGTGCGCCAGGCTGGCTCGAGCGAACTGGCCGCTCTCGGGAATTCACCGGCGACGTACGGCTATAATTCACCGGACTGTCTGGTGTGCACCGGACTGTCCGGTGAGCCAACGGTCGGCCGGGTCAACGGTCTGCCGCGCGATCTGCGCGGGACACGTGGCCGAGCCAACGACTAGAAGGGGGCACCGAACTGTCCGGTGTGCACCGGACATGTCCGGTGCGCCAACGGCTCTCTGGCTGCCAACGGTCGACTGCGCCAGTTAAGGAAAGAAATCGGGCACCGGACAGTGTCCGGTGTGCACCGGACTGTCCGGTGCGCCAGACGACAGAAGGCAAGATTTGCCTTCCCAGATTGCTCTCAACGGCTCCTAGCTGCCTTGGGGCTATAAAAGGGACCCCTAGGCGTATGGAGGAGCACACCAAGCATTCCTACAACATTTCTAAGCACCAAGACCTCGATTTCGCGCATTTGTTTCATTGTGATAGCATATAGAGCTCTAGTGGAGTTGTGAACTCATTGAGTTGTGTTGCGAGCTCTTGTTGCGACTTGTGTGCGTGTTGACACTCTGATTCTTGAGTCTTGTGTGCGTTGCTAATCCTCCCTTGCTCTGTGCTTCTTTGAGAACTTCAAGTGTAAGGGCGAGAGGCTCCAAGTTGTGGAGATTCCTCGCAAACGGGATTGAGAAAAGCAAGCAAAACACCGTGGTATTCAAGTGGGTCTTTGGACCGCTTGAGAGGGGTTGATTGCAATCCTCGTCCGTTGGGACGCCACAACGTGGATTAGGCAAGCGTTGGTCTTGGCCGAACCACGGGATAACCACCGTGCCATCTCTGTGATTGATTTCTTGTGGTTATTGTGTTTTGTTGAGACTCCTCTCTAGCCACTTGGCATTTACTGTGCTAACGCTTAACCAAGTTTTTGTGGCTTAAGTTTTCAAGTTTTACAGGATCACCTATTCACCCCCCCCCCCCCTCTAGGTGCTCTCACATGTCCTCATCATCTCAACATGTGAAATTGTATGAGATCTAATTCATAATTTTGTCATTTCTTCAAAGTCCCTCTAAATCTTCAAAACATAGATGACTTTAGATTATCCATTACTACTTCGTGGCCAAACTCGTGCAAATGAAATTTTTGATAATCTCTTTGTGGGACATAAGATGTACGTGGACTTAAATGAGGATCTCGAGTCTGTGTTCCTAACAATTAATTCATAACTATGTTGTGGTCATATTTTCATTCTAAACCATGCCCTTGTTCGGTTGGTGCAAGCTGATGGTTCTATTCTGCTTTGCCTCTCCATGAGAATCACATTGTTGCTTTCTCAATCTAACCTAGGAAAGGAATGCCCAATAAATTTTCTTGAATTTAATGCATTTGGTTTCCTCATATCTCTCGAAGGCATACCAATTTAATCTTCTGATCGTTTTCCCCTCTATATCTAATCAGACACTAATCGTTGACTTGATAATCTCTGCGATGGATATAGAAATATGCTTGGGCTGAATTAACAGTCTCCCATCGCATTCCTTCATAATAAATCTATTGGAAATCAAAATCTATCCATGTCTAATTGTGTGATAAAATCACCCTTTTCATGTGCGGTCTCTTTTCTCTTGACTTTGGTGGTGATTGCACACATACAAGTTCCCTTTGCATCCTTTATTGTAAAGGTGAAGCCTTCAACTTTTTAGTCTTGGAAGACAACTGATTAGTTCTTAAAATGGAGATTGATTTTCCCTGTTGTTGAGATGTAGGAGTTTGTTCATTCGCTCTCTTGTTTAATCCATGTATTCCCAAACCATGTCATTTCATCTCACATGAAGAAACGGATGAACAACATGACCAAATGGATTTCTACCCAAATGCGTGATCTCTTGTTAATGAATGTGAACTCTCAAATCCTGGTTTGTCAACGGATAATAAGAGAACTTGAATGTCAAAAGTAATTCAACAAGTTGGTTTTACTAACTTGTATCTACATTGTGAACAAAGATTGAGTTTAGAGATCGTTTTATCGAGTTGTTTAAACTCACTTTAGTTCAACCCATCCTGAGAAAGTAATTATATAAAAAAAATCAAGCTAAGTCGACTGCTACCCACCTAATCATCGCTCTAGTCGTGCCTCGATCGCCTCACGTATGGTTTTCCAAAGTGTGTGATCAAGTCGAGCCATGATTAGTGCTTGATAAAATGGATTGGTTGCGAAGTTAGCATCTACAGATCCCTCCACTGGTGATTTCTCGAATCTATATCACCTTTCATGGACTTGGATTCTTTGGCCTAATCACGAGTCAACTGTGATGTTGTTCGACATCCACATCTGTCTCATGTGCCATAGAATTCCCACGCCGACTTATCGACGAACCTCTTTCTTTGTGTCTTACAAAAAGGGTTGCATTGCATCCTATTCGGTCTAGACAATTGCTATTCACCTGTCCACTGTTCTCTCAACAGACTCATGTTATCAAAAAAAAGCAAACTGCACACATGGAGTCTTATGTGTTTTTCTGGCAGACAACGTCTCTATTGATGGACATCCCTAATTAGCTTAAAATGATACATGCTATACCCACTTGAGGAACCAACATCTTGGAGTACTCATCTCTACTCGGAACTGTCTTATGCTATCGCTATTATGGATAGGGTTACACGCCTCTCTACTCTTAGAAGTCTTTCGTTCTGAATCTCGGGACGAGATTCTTTTAAGGGGGGGAAGGTTGTAACACCACAGGTGTTTATTGTCGGCTCAATCACGAGTGCAGACTTTAACATGTGATAGCGATGAATAAAATGGACACTAAATTTTAATCATCTTCGTCTATCACGATTTTGATATCGTGTCTGTCTCCATCTGTCTAAATTGTCCTAATTTATTTTGCAAAATTCAGACTTTAGTAATCTTCCGAAACATTGAATCCAATATGATTGGGTTGAGCCATCGACATCTCGTCTAAAACACTATCTCATGAATCATCTGCATTTCTGTCCATTTGGACTATTCTAAATATTTTATGAAGTTTGAAATTTAAGAATCTTCCGAGACGTCGAGTTCTGTACTGTGCGAATCACTCGAGTGGGTGAAAATAAATTTAGAAAGTGTCTAAACTTTATAATCCGACCGCGCACATTATTGGAGAAAATTCATGTGCGAGGTTTATATTTTGGATATAGATAACGGATAGGAATTCATCTGACTCCAGCATATTCACTAAATAAAATCATATCTGAATATTGTGGTCAATCTTATTTTGGTTCGACCCTTTTATATACCTTTTAGAACTTAATTTCCGAACCCCAAAATATTTACATGTTTATTTTGTTAAAAGTTTGGACAAGAAAAATCAACATTCTCCTTAACTCCCCACCGTATGTCACACATAGCATTATCCCTTGCCGTATCCTCATCATGAGATCATTTGATTTGTTTAGAAGCTCATCTCATACTCATGTCATTGTTGTGCTTATCTGCTTTCTCTGCAAACACACTTAGATTGACGTGTAGACTCCTCCAATTGAGCACGTCATCTCCTCTATCCCCACGCGTCTCCTGCTCGATGTTTCCAAAGCCAAGTGCTCCTTCTCCACGCCGCTCAGCCTCCTCTCTGTTTCAGCCGTGGAGCATCAGCAATCCACATCATCTCCCTTGGCCGAGCGGTTCCCTTGCGGCGCCCAGGATCCTTCCCAGACGCGCTCGGCTCCCTGGTCTGTCACCTTGCCGGCGTTCCCCTCCACCTAGCATGCCCGTCAGGCCCTCTCTTCGCCACCCTGCCATGGAGCTCGTCCCATGCCCAACGCCGGCCAACCTCACTTCCCATGGTCGTCCCTTCCTCCTTCCTCCCTATGGTCGACGGCCTCACCTTCCATGGCTTCCAAGATCTGCTCAACATCCATTCTAGCGCGCACCCCTGCTTCCGTTTCCTGGTGGCCGACGCCCCCTCCCTGGAGCTCGCCCTTGCTCATCCACTCGTCCTCGTCTTCATTGCGGGCATCAGCGCCCTTCGCCTCCTGCCGGTGAGCAGCTCGCCGCCGGTCGTTGCGACTCCATCCCGCTTGGTCACGTTTGTCTCGCTGCTCCTTCCAATCAGCACCTAGCGCTGCTCATCCCGTCGTTGATCTGCGCTCCAAGCTCTCCTTGATGTTGTATTCGGTGGGCAGGAGAGAAATTGGAGGAATCTGGCGAAGAAGAAAAGAACCCTGTCTGTCGCGCCCAAGCCGCGTCGAGCCCCTTCGTCTCGCCCTTTCCCTACACCTTCACTATCCATGGTCGCTACTCTCCTTTCCCTGATTAATACTAGGCGCAGCAGCAGCAACATGCCAGATCTCTGTAGCCCAGGTGAGACTAACTGCTTGTGTTTTGTTTATTCCCCACCAATTCCTATATTTGATTATTTACTGTATATGTTTGTGTGTTTGTGGTGGAGGTAAATCCTAGGAAATTTAGATGAGAAGAAAGCTTTAGCGAGGCGCTTGCCAAGTGCTTGGTGAATCGCCTCAATCGGATGTGGTTGTCGATCTCGCGGAGTCGAGTCGAGTTTAGTCGTGGTAAGTCGATCCATTGTTTCCGATAGTCGGATGAATGATTAGTTTGTGTGGATGTATAAGGCTTGTGCTATTAAATTGATTTGTGTTATGTGAATGAAATTATTTTCATGAGTATGTATTAGTATCAACATATGTTGGAGATAGTTCTATGTTTTAGTGGTCATGTTATTTGATATTTATTAACCGAATTCCGGTTGAATGGATGTATATGCATAGTCTCATTAGAGTAGTTCTTCATTTGCAATATGAACTTTAGTTTGAAGATACAAACTCATACGAAGTGATTGTGTGCATGGTTATCAAGTATACCAATCTATCTATGTGATTAAGTAGGTGGTTTTAGTTCTACTTTAAGGTAAGGTGTTAGAATATTTGAAGTACCAAGCACATGAGAATTGTATGAGTTAACTAGGAGCTAACTTAAAATTATTACTGTTTGGACCACATGTCTAGTTTTAGTTATGCAGCTAGTTTAGGGAAGTAAAACATGATTTCTATAAAAGTGTTATATAGAAACGTTATAGCAAACTTATTTATCTTGCTTGTGCTAAAATTTCATGACCATAGGTTTAGTAGTTTAGGAGTTATGATTTTTCAAAGTCCAGTATCAGAATCTGTCCAGATTCTGTACTGATTTCGAAAATGACCTTGTTTGCCCAAGTTAAACTAAGAATCAGCCCTTAGTAATTATAGAAGAATTGTAATAATTTTCTTAAGCTTTCCAACAAATTTTGGATCACCCTTTTTGGTGATATATAAGTTAAGTTACAGCTGTTTGAAGTGCGATCTCTGAATTTGTCCAAATTTGGACAGCAGAGCCTTTCTCATGTTTTCTGACCTTAATATATATTGAATTAATCTGGGATGTTTATAAATGAATTGTAGATAATTCTATTAGCCTTCTAAAAAGTCTAGGATCACCTACTTTGGATGCCTGAAACTCTAGATATAGATTTTTGAAGTGAGTAGTCGATTTCTGTCCAAATATGGATAGAATTTATGTTTAGTTCTGTTTGGCCTTTCTAAATGTCGAATCTTGTTGTGATGATAATACCAAAATTGTAGGACTTTATAAGCTTTCCAAAAAGTTTTAGTTTACTATTTTTGGATGAATATTGTGTAAGTTATGAATAAAACAACTAGCTGTTGTTCTGGTGTCCAAATTCAGCAAATATGAAATGATTACTTGGAGTTGCTTTTGTGAGGATACCTGTATTTGGTTAGTTCTTGTCTTGATTAATGAAGTCTTGTAGTGTCAAATGGTTGTTTCTTTTCTTTCTTAATGCTTGCTTTAGACTTTAGCATTTTGGAGAAGGAAGTAAATGCCTTGGTGAATGTATTTGAGTAGTGACTATTTAGGCCTTGTATGTGCATAATGAAATAGTAATGCAAGTAGTAAAATTTAACACTTCTCTCGTCTATCCGTGATGTTACCCTTTATTGCTTATAGTCTTACAAATGTCTATGATCTTGATAATGTTTACTTGCTTAATCGAATGGTGTAATAATTTGTTTGGTTGATGTGTTATGCCTAATAGGTTAGATTAGTAGTTCTAAGAACTAGTTGAAATACTTCTATTCATAAACCTAAATTAAGTATCCGAAATTGATAAGTCTACGAGTAGTAACCTATCGATGTTATGCTTTAGCTTAAGGCTTGTGTTTAGTTACGTTGCCTAATGTTTGAATTAGGTCCGATTAAATCGAGGATCATGATTATGTAGATTTTCTCTCATGTTTGATTATGTATGTTGGTGAGATCTTGCCTGTAATATTGAGTTTTCTTCCTTGTGACATTGTTTAGCCTTATTATTCCTTCCTATGTTCATACATGTGCATTATGCATATCATTTAGGTACGCTAATTGATCACGTGATGTGGAGGACAAGAGCTGGATTTGTCTCATGGTGATGCTGATGAATAAACCTGAAGATTGATGATCTGATCGAGTGCCAGAATAGGAGATGCTCGCCAAACAAGCATCATCTAACAACACTAACCTAGTGTCATCCCAGGCAAGCCCCAGTGCATTTGCCCCTTCCTTGTGTTTTAAATGCTTTATCACGTTAAATGATGCATTAGGTGATAGGAGTTGTGTGATGAACAATTGATGCATTACCATTCCTTGGAAGTTGAATACTATACCTTGATCCCTGATTTATAAAAAGAATTGATAATGCTTAACCCTGCTTAGAAACTGAAAAATCCTTTGTTTTCAAAAAGAATGATGTGGAACATTGGTTATGGGCTTTTTGATTCGAAAATCAAAACAAACTAAAGTGATGGATCCTCT
This sequence comes from Zea mays, assembly GCF_902167145.1. Taxonomy (NCBI): domain Eukaryota; kingdom Viridiplantae; phylum Streptophyta; class Magnoliopsida; order Poales; family Poaceae; genus Zea; species Zea mays. The sequence goes on from NC_050103.1 coordinate 42,482,697, forward strand.
ACGGCCGGAGTGGACTCGTCACTCGAAAAGAGTATCCCTGTCGGGTACCAAAAATGGGGAAATGGTTAATAAATCTAGACCAGCGCTGAGCAGACAAAGTCACCCGTCTGTGTCGATTAAGGATCGTACCGTTGACTGGCCTGTTGTGGTTGAGACTTTGCAACTAGCCACATACCCTGGTATGGGACAGGGAAAGCTTGAACCCGGCTATTCCATATGTGAAGAGACAATCGCGCACTGGGAGTGGAGAGATGGCGGGACTAGCATGTACCCTCCTGGCATAGTAGGACGCCTAGTAGGGTAATGTTCTCTCGGGTGGCGTGGACCTATTCATGTAGTGGAGGACTCCGTGGGAACGGTTGACATATGCAAGGGTTAAGTGCTACATATGTCGTGTGGTTAGAGATCCCCAGCTGGGTATAATCGGTTCGAATCGTCGTTGCTCCTCGGTTATGGAGACTCATCCCGGTGACCATCATCATAGTTAGCAAGTGAAATATGAGAATGAATAAAATGCAGCTAGTATAGGCCAAGTGCTTGAACTAGACTAGGTAAATATAAATTCAGGTAATAACCTAACTAGTGAAATAAAACTTGGCTTAAGGATCAACTGGTAGCAAGCTTTTCTGCAAAAGGAGTCTTCGATCATTGATAAACCTTACCTTGATTCCCAATCAACTAGCATACCCTTGAGAGTCTTTTCTTTAGTCGGGTAAGTCTTGCTGAGTAATTGCGTACTCAGGGCTTTATTCCCTGTTGTTTTTCAGGTTATAAGTTTGTTCTGTTGTAGATGGTGCTAAGTGTCGATGGGCTTGGCCTTCTTATATAAGTATATCCCATCTTTAGCTTTTTATTGAGGATTGTCACTTAAGCTAACATGTAATTTAAAACTTATAAATGCTTTATACATTTTAAAGTGTAATTCTTTTGAATCACTTTCTTTTGTAATCACTCCGATAATTGTATAATGTAAACTTATTGTAACATGTAATCATTTTGCAATAAAGAATTTATTTCCGCTGCAAATGTTGGTGTGTGATTTGTGTTAACTTAATCCTGCGATCTTGGTGGTAAGTCGTTTATCCGGGGTCATCGGGGCACTCGGACGGATCATGTTAAGTTGTTTGGTGCACATGCATAGTCGTCTGAGGTCTTTGAGACAATGACAGGTGCATGTGGGCCCGATAACTTGGGAGGTTCTGCGACAACTAAGCTGATTGATAATGACTTATTTATATGCCAAATTTATGTTGGTGACATAATATTTGGTTCTACTAACCAATTGTCTTGTGAGAAATTTAGAAGGATTATGATCAAGAAGTTTGAGATGTTGATGATGATCGGAGCAGCGCAATTACTTTGGATGAGACAAGTCTTCAAGAACTTTGACAACAATCTGAGCAAAGTCCCCCTCCTATGTGACAATGAGAGTGCTCTCCAAATAGGTGATAACCCTATTGATCACGACCGCACTAAGCACATAGACATCTGGTATCAATTTTTGAGAGATCACTCACAAAGGTGAGATATCGTTATAGACCATGTGAACACCCATAAATAGTTAGTCAATGTCTTCACCTAGATCTTAGATGAGAGAAGATTTTGTGAGCTTAGGAGTGAGATAAATATTTTTTATTCTCGAAACATGGAGTGAAATATTGCACACATTGCTTATTTGTTATACCTTTGATCAACAAGTGCTCTTTTAATTGGTACAATTTCAATTGTTCATATTTGCTTGTACCAAGGTTCAAATCATAGAAAATCATCTCTGGACCTTACAAGTCCAAGTGCATAAGTTAAACAACTATTCAACACTTGTATACACACATTCAGGGGGAGGGTGGTCTATAGATTGAACTTTTAGGACTAACAATGTTTTCAATTTTATTATGTGTGGTCTCAAATTGAAAGGGAAATTGAGATTTTGAGCAAAGGAAAGCGCTTCCGCTGCATTTTCGGTATCAAAGACCTTTTGCCTCGTTCCATGCCTCATTGCTATTATTTAACCTCTAGTTGTCTTATCTTATGGGGAGTAATGTCAAAGGTCACTTTAATTATTTCTGTTTTTGGCACTTGACGCCGAAGGGAGAGAAATTATAGCCCAAAGAAAATAGACCAACCCACGACTTGAGTTTTTTAAAAAAAAATCAGTTTTTTGTGAATTTATCAATTGGTATATGAGATTCTCTTATGAAATCTTTGCCAAATAGAGAGAAGAGAAATTTTGGCCAAAGCAAATGTATTTAAAAAGAATGGGGGAGATTTAGATTTACAAAACAAAAGACTCTTTGTTATAGGGGGAGAAATTTTCAAAACCTTGAAAAAGAGTTTGATTTGCAAAAACACAAGCAAGTGGTGTCTCATATGGTCCAATATGCTAAAACTGTTAAAAACCTACATCCAACTTAGTTCTAAAATTTAATTTTCACCTTGCGAACGTATGATGAATAGCAGACAAGTTAGCAAGTTTTATTATTCATATTTGCTTTGGTCATGTTGGTCTCAACCACCAAAAAGGGCAAACTGAAAGTGAATTGTGCTATATGCCATTTCTAGTCTGATTTTGGTGATTAATGACCAATAGAACCCTAAGATCTAACTAGTTTGCTAAGTATGTGCTTGCAGGTTCATAAGTGTCAAATTCAGAGATTCAACTCAACTATATAGCTCAATCCAAGGCTAAGAAGGGCATATTAGGGATAAGGTATGTTATAAGTGGTTTATATACTTGGATAAGTTCTAAATGCCCTTAGAAATGTTTTTGAGCACATTAGAGGATTGAGAAGTCACAATATTGGAAAAGGTGTTTTTGGAGCAAAGGTTGAGCTAGAATAGAAAACTAAGTTGGAGAAGTTAAAGAATTGAAGTTTCATGACTTAGACTAGTTTGATAGTCACAAGAAATGATTGTCTAAGTCATAGGAACACCCTCAAGGAAAGCCAAATCAATTTGAAGAAGAATGTTCATTTTGAGCTTTAACTCAGCTGGTCTGGGGTGCATTAAGCCTTGTTTCTAGTGAAACCTGTAGAAGGTCTTTGGTAGCCTAGCGCACCGGACCTATCCCGTTGTGCACCAGACCACTTACACACAGAGCTCTACAAAAGCACTCCTGTGGCCAGGTGCACTAGATCAGTCTGATGGCGCACCAAACCACTTTACTAGAGAGGTAAGCAGAGAAACCCAGAAGGAATTCGGCATACCAAACCAGTCCGGTGTGAACCAGACATGTTAGGTCCAACAGAAACTTTAGCTTTCAACGGCCAACTCTAATGACTGCTGACATGGCGAGACACGTAGAGGGGTCTGGCACGGACTGGTCCGGTGCCACCGAGCAGGGCAATGTTAGAGCATATCCTATTGACTAAGGTGATCATTGGAGGTCCAGTGGTGCACTAGGCTGGTCTAGTGCACCCGAGGAAAGCAAAAATTTAGCAATCTACTTAACAACTCTTTGAGGGGTTGGGGCTATAAATACCCCTAGATAGTCCATTCGAGACATCAGTCACCATTAGAGTTATGCATCATTCCCAAACACTTGTGCAACATCTTAAAGCCATCCGAGAGATCCGAGCACTCCATTTGAGTAGAGATAGTCATTCTAGAGGGAGTGTGCTCTTATGATCTGCATTCTTGGTGTTGTGTTGTTGTGTTTCTTGCTCTTGTGTGAGTGATACTATATTGTAAAGGCTAGTGAATTATCCCGATCCTTTGGGACCAAATGTGATACAATTACTAGTCCTAGGAGGCTAGTAAACATATTTATTTCATCAGATGGAACAGAGTCTAATACAAGAATATTACAACACAAAGTGTGAGTCTCTGAGGAGCGAGAACTGGCCCTAAGACACAAGTATGTTGGGTGCAGACATAGCCCCTTCTAGTCAAACATTGTAGAAATGAAATCTTCAGCCACTAAAAGAATCATAAAGCCATAGGTGAATACTTTCATATACCACAAGACCACTCTAAGTCGTTTTAGCATGAGACCTATGTTATACATGCAAGTATTTGGAGTAGATGTTGAGTCACTCTTTCTCTTTTTTTAAGTAAAGTGGTTTAAAGCCTAAAATCCCATAGACAGAAATAAACATTTCTTTCTTTAAACACCATTGGGCTCCTCTCCCCCATGGCACACAATGTCCTTAAAAGCAAACGCACACATACAACCCTTTCCTTTTTCGAACCAAAATTCTCTAATTGTCATAGCCATACCCAACCCATCCATAACAGCGGGCATGGCTATTTTAATAGATTTTGACTCTGCATAGAGGTACACTTTACCCACTAGTCTGGCTCTGCAGTCTCACTTCCATGTGACCCGATACCAAAACCCATCCTCCCTTGCATGGCTTTACCTTGGCGATTATACCGAGAGGAAAAGGCTACCATCTCGCCCAAACCAGGACGGTAATGCTCCCCTTCCTTCTCCTTTCGATGCTCCCCGCCACCGATAACCCTAGGGTTTAGCTCATGCAAATATGGATTGAGTGACTCCCATATAGCCTCTAGTGGTTGTACTTTTGAGAGTTTAGGTAGTGAAATATGACAAATTGATCCTTATGCAAATTGAGACAAGACTTCATGCTCTTGCCGAACCTGGTTGATCCAACTTCTTATAGCCGCCCCAAGACCAGGCAGTCCCAATCATCCCGCTCTTGGTGGTGAGGGTTGCTGGGGGCCTTCGTCTTCCGAAGTTCCTCAAAAACATGGCTCACTATTTGTTTCCAGCATGCTATTAGGTATTACAGCCTTACAGGAGCTTCGTTACCAGAAAAGCTTCAACATAACTCAAGGGAAGTATGACGAAGCAAGCTTCGTCATGATGAAGCAGGAAGGCGACGTAGGGAGAAGATGTTGTTCAAGTTATTGAATATAAATGACAATTTGTCCATGTGACATTTGTAAACCTTGTATGTAATTGTTAAGGGTATGAATGTAATAATGTACGAAGTTGTACGATTGCCTTTAAATAGATGAACAGTACCCCGTACTGTTCATGATGGATTGTAATTGCACTCGCGTCATTATCTTCACGCAAACCGAAGCAGTTGAGAACAAGTGACCAACAAGGGTGATAACCCTTCACCTTACCTAGATTTTCACAAAGTACATTTCTTTTTCATCAAAAGACCATGTTCTCCTATATGATGAGAAAATATGAATAAATCATGCATGCTAGAACTTTGTACTCACGAGATGCAAAGATCCCTCCCTCTAACTAGGGCTTAGGATTTAGTGTAAACGACTAGGTATTTCATGCATCAAGGGAAAAGTTAACTACCTCCGTCGAAGTTTTCGTGGCACTGAAGATCTACGTCGGAGGGGTTGGGCTTCTGCCATTCTTCCGGAGCTAGGGTTTCTGAGATGTCGGTCTCGGCTTCGTGTAGCAACACAAACAGTAAAACAATACATCAATCACTTTCTCAACAAATAAAAGATGTGATTATATTAATTCATATATATATATAATTTTTATTATATACAAATATATTTTACATTCTATTTTATATATTTATTATATATTTATTTTTTTGGAAGGATATCTCTTCTTCTTTCTTGAAAATAAAGATTTATTGGAAAAGAATAAGCCACCATAGAGAAGAACAACCTCAACTTTTTTTGAAAATAAGGATTTTATATTCTATATTATACATTCGAAAGAGCTTGAAATTATGGTAAGTAGCATATGCCAATGAAATACAAATTGACTCAAGACTAGCTATAGGTGCAAAAGTTTCATCGAAATCTAAACATTCGACTTGTGTGTACCTTTAGCAATAATCATACCTTATTCCTTGTCACCACATAATGATCATCTTGCTTGTTATGGAAGACTGAGTTGCATGCGTATCTGTATGGCCCTCACCTTGGAGCTTTACGCAAACATCTTCTCCAACGTCCTCCAGGGCTCCAGGCATTGCATGTAGAGGTGGCGAGAACGTCTTGGGTGAGGGAGGAGTTGATGATGATGAGAATGAGCTGGTCCTGGTGGTACCAGCTAGTGAAGTCGGGGATGATGACGATGGTGCGACCACCTTCAGATTCTAGTTCAATGATGATGGTCCATCGAGGAGCCATCGAGGATCGAATCGACATGGCCACTAAGCCCTAGCTTCTAAGGTAGGGGAGAACCTAGGTTACAGAAGGCACTTGTCATGGTTCAGTTTGATACTCACTATATGGCTGAACACCGGAGTGGGCATGGAGCTGAGGCTAGTAACACTACCAGAATTCGGCTCTTTGTCGAGTGTCAAATGATTTGCCGAGTGATTTTTCGGACACTCGGCAAAGAAGCTCTTTGCCGAGTGCCAAGCAAAAAACCTTCGGTAAAAAACACTCGGCAAAAAAACCCTTTGCGAGTGTTTTATTTTTGACACTCGGCACAGAACGCGAGTCCGGTAGTGTAACCGAGTGGCTGGTAGAGCTGATGGAAGACATGGTGACTTCTTAGAGTGACGGATCATAGCTCTAAGTACCATAAAAGAGTTTGTGCATCACACTGATCCCCTTGGGACCTAGTTCTATTTATAGGCGAAGAATGAATGGTTTAAAACGTGAACATGGATCCATGATGCTTGAATTGCAGCATCCCTGATCCATGAATTGCTGCATCCCTGATCTATGAATTGTTGCATGACTAAAGGCCCGTTTGGTTCTTTTAGTCCAGGAATTAAAGTTTAGTTAGGAGACTAAAGTTTAGTACATACCTTGTTTGTTTTTAGTGACTAAAAGTATTCAAAACGCATTAAATGAATCATAAGAGGACCAAAATATCACTAAGCATTTTCATTCTACTAGTGCAACTGAAATAGAGGAACAAAAAAAATACAATTTATACGGTTTAGCCTCTTTTAGCCATCCCTTGAGTGACATCCACAGAATTAAATTCAGTTCTAATAATTATAATTTAGACATATCAATTAAGTTAATATGATTTTATATAATATATTTATATACTACTATTGATCATATAGGAGAGATTTATATGCTATATTTTTAATATAGAGGAGTGAGTCGAGTAGCGTGATATAAATTACAGAGTAGAAACATAGACTAATGATACATAAAATCAATTTTCATCTCCCATTCTATGAATTTAAAAGACCTATATTAAATTTAAAAAGTAGTGGAATATCAAATTCCAAACAAAATAACCTACTCTATTAACTAAATTTCAATTCTTCAAAATGAAGGGATCCAAATGGCCCCTAAGCGATAATAGAGCTTTAACAATCAGTGATATTTAGTGCTCTTCAAGTCAAATATTCAAGTATGGAGAATTGGCATGGTATAAAATCTAGACATCACTTCATCTTGCCACACAAACGTGCCTCGCGAGGATATGGGATGAATCGCAACAAAGCAGCAATGACTGATATCATTCACTCAATTGTTTTCTCTATACAATACAATAGCTATGTACAACAGCATACATAAGAATCCACAAATCTTCAGCACGACTAAGAAAAAGGCAGCAACTTGATTTAACTACAGTATGGGCTCCAAAATAAACCCAAAAAAGTTAGGCTCTCATCGTTCTCGGAGATCAATCATATCAAACTTTATGTCGGTGTCCATGTACACATGGGAGCATTGCTTGTAGATTGGCGAACCATCAAGAGGTGCCTTATGAGGATGGAAACCTCTCTCTTGACAATCATGGATCACGCCCATACCACCTGGATCCGTGAGATGAAATATACCATGTTTTCTGGTCAAACAAACGCATAACCATGATCACAGTCAGATGTCTGTTGATGCTATGATGCTTACAAACTACAGAAAGTGTAACACAACGCAAGTTGACAAACAACACAAAAGCCAGTTAATTCCAGGTACGAGAAGATCTGCCAAACCTATGGATAGAAGAATAGCCACAACCAAATTAGGTTTACAACATAGATAGTTTATATTTTAAAACTTGCAAAGGCAATGATGACCTAAAGAAACTATACATTCCTCAAACCAATTCATTAAGAAGGAAAAGGCGCACAAATTCGAGTTGAAGCGGTCTCAAACATAGAAAGTTGAGATGCACTAACACCTCCCACCTGAACCAGTTTAGCTAGTCACACATCCTGAAACTATATGTTCCTTCTAACCAAGTTACTATAACACTGGAAAATAGAAGAAACATTGAAAAACATGACATCCATGAAAATCAGTATCAGGAAATGATGTACAGTATCATATATCAACAGAAGCGTTGAAGAAAAAAAATGCATATCAACATGATAGATGGATAACCTTGTTGTGTCAGTAGGTGCCATAACTATTGCAATTGCTTCAGGCAGCATGACCTATCAGCAAAAAGAAAAGGCAAACCACATAACCAGATTAAAACATTAAGTATTTTCAATTGATAGACCAGTGAATAGTAAGCAAATTAGCAGGATGAACTTTTCTTAGTGTATGTGTGGCGCCAAAATCTAATCTTTGGGTATGGATTAGTATTCCAGAAGATAATCCATCATTGTTAAACCTACTGTGACCAGTCATCGAGGTCATTCTATTGAAGAATAGTAAATGGGGAAGAGCACATTAACTGTTGCACACATGAGAAGCAGATACCAAAATATTTTTTTTGGGTATGGATTAGTATTCCAAAAGAGGATTAGGCATAGATAAACCTACTGTGACCAGTCATTGAGCTCGATCTATTGAAGAATAGTAGATGGGGAAGGACACACTAACTATTGCACACACATAAGAAGCGAATACCAAAGTTTAATTACTAGAAAACACTTTACCAAATCTAAACTTTGGGTATGGATTAGTATTCCATAAGAGGATGGAACAAAATTAAATCTACAGTGACCAGTCATTGAGCTTATTTTATTGAAAAAATAGTAGATGGACCCAATCTCATTGAGCTACTCCATGGATCATTCAATCGAGAACTATGAAAATGCATTAAGGACATGTATTAGTATTAGAGAACATCTACACAATAGCTACAATTCAGTGAGTTTTTCCACATTTGAACAATAAAAAGAATAGTTATGAATCAAATAAGATCAAGTGCTGAGGGACTGATTGCTGTGATATAACCAGAGATCTGCACCATCAAATAAGCAGAAACATATTGTGAGATCCAGTCTGCCAGCATTACCTGATAAGAATAATGGTTGTGGAGGTCAACGGAAGAAAGGAAGCAGGACTGTGTTGGATGTGTCTGGGGGAAAAGAAAACATTGAAGAATGTGATATTTTCTCCAGCATGAGTAAAGCAACCACAGTTGCAAGTGATTCCAAGACTATTTGCACTTTTGCAGGTACAGAAAACATCAAACAGCACATGTAATTTTACAAGATATTACCAACTCCTGAAAGATTGGGAGAATATTTAATACCAAAATTGCAATGGACACATAATATAAACATGCAAGTGCATGATGTAAAAGTTAAATGATAAATCATAGTTTAGTACATACAATGCTATGTGAACTGCTAAATGTTGGTCAAATTCTTATGTACTACAGAAGACCAATAAGACAAAAGCACTGGGTCATGCACTGCTCAACATGCACAATGAGACTCCCAGCCTGGTGTAGCAGAAATGGAGACCATAGGCAAAAGTATCTATCAGACACCCAAGCTTCCATGTTCCATGACAGGTCAATCCAAGCTAAAAAAAAATCATATCATAATATCCATATTTATAAGCACATGCAGTGCTTAAGCAGATGTTTTCAAGCCAGAAGCAACATGAAAACAAGTAAGCATCTTCATCAGTACGTTCTTACAAATATCGAGTGTAGTTAAGGGCGCAGGTGAGTACTCAATGGTGTCTTGTGGGTCAGCTAGCCTAGTTCATTTCTCTCCCTAAATTAATTAGGTGGCATGGCATTCTAGTTCATTTTAACAAGCCTAAGGTCGACCCAATAACCCAAAACATGTCGGACTTGCATCCCTAAGTGTAATCCATATACCCTTTTTCTCCTCTGGGGGATGCAGACATCCTCCCTCCATCCTGAAATAAGGTATCTAAGCAATTTTAGGACATATTATATAGTAAAACAAATGACACATGTAACCCTCCTTGATTATCATGTTTGGATTGGTGATGGACATTAACGGTAGCCTGGTAGGTATGCATGTGAATGTTACATTTTATAGAGTTTGTACACCTAGAATCCCTTATATTTTGGGACAAATTTGAATGTTTGGATACCTTATATTACAAGATGGACGGAGTAAAGTACATCTACCTTATTCACTTGAGAAACCAAAAGGAAGTGTCCAAGTTAGATAGAACTCACATGAATCCAACCAAGAGTGAACAGTGAGCCCATGTCCTGAACTTCAAATAGTTCTTCTTCATTTGTAGCTTCACACTGGACAAAGAAAGTCATGTCATTCAGTACTAAACTCAGGTACAGGGTACAGCATGGCATGTGTGGTTAACTAGCAATAAAAAAGGAAGGGGATGGAACAGGGGATACAGATAAAAAGGAAGTAAAAACTAAGGTCCTACCGTAACAGATGTCGATTTCTGCTTTGGGATAATTAAGGTTGTCACATAAAAAGTTCTATTTTTCTACATGAAAAATACAGTGTCAGAAATCCAGCAAACCACCATTCTTATTTCCTATAAGTGATGTATACATACCAGGGTACCAGCAAGAACCCCACAGGTTTCTAAGCTTCTTTTGGTGTTTGACTCGGCAACCCTTAGAAAACAATCCATCAACTTGATCGGCTAACAACAACGCACAATGAATTAAACAATCGAAGTTTAAAAGGTACATAAGTTAGAAATTTTAGAAATGGAATAGATAGAACAAAAATTGTTATAGGTGAAATATGTATGCATGAACTGCAATGTGATGGCAGATATAGATTTAAAAAAGAAAAAAAACGCATTTCAAACTTACAACATGCAAGTTCTGAAAACGGGCAGTTCCCGAGGTCGGAAGTCCTGGTGTTGGATCAGCAACTCTTGATGGAGAAATTGGTCTTTGTACCTCTGCCAGAACTGGTGGAGGAGAAGGTTGTTTGATATTCAACTGTAACAACTCTTCTTCCAAATTAGCAGAAGTAAATGAAGTGTGTTCGTCTGCTGATACAGACCATCGACCATCATCAAGAGAGAGAACAGATTTCATATCGTCATTGTCATTGGAGGGGCTATCTGGAGGTGGAGGTGCAGTACTGGGACCTTGCGGATCATCTTGGTTCAAGATGGATGGCACTAAACTGCAGAAGCAAATCATCTGATAATGTCAAGCAATAGGAAACAAAATGGCATAGCTATGAGGATGGACTACTTTCCAAATATGTAAATGATTAATTGCATCTTGTAGTCCTTCCAGCCATTTTCATACATGTCTCCTCTAGTTTAATCTGAAAGGCAAGGCTAAGTTTCTCTTTTAACTTGGGTGATCAAGAATCTTTCTTTCAAAATTCTATTCAATAGAGTCGACTTGACCAATACATGTTCAGGTGCCTTTACATTGGTACAAAATAATTAAAGTATTTGTGAAAATTTGTACAAAATAGCTAAAATTTGTAAAACAGAAAAACCATTACAACATTACTCCATAACAAAGAAACAGTAAGGCTTTATTAAACTTGCCAATATCTCATGTTTACCATTAGTAAATTATTGTAACCACACAAAATTATTGTCATGTATTGTGTTATAATTATTGCTAAAACAAAACTGGAATCTCCAAATGTACAGGTACCTTGTCAAAACAAACAGAGGGGGTACTCAAAATATCAACGAATGCATAGGATGTAGATGTGTTTGTTTATATTGCCCAAGTCCAACATAAACCCAAACATTGAATATTATAGAAACAAATATGAAGTACAAATGACATAGATCTTTAAAAAATGTTAATATTTCATCATTAAGGAAACAAAGATATTGCAAGATCTGCATTTTAAAAATAACAGTAGTGTGTCTCCAAATCAACGAATTTTAAATAATACTCTCTTTTGCTATTTTTTACAACTGTTGGATTATTTTGGTTTTCCAGTAATCTTATACATGCTGGGACAATATAAATTTTTTTATCCTCTACAACAGAATTTAGAATGGAAGAATTTCACATGATACAGTTAATATCTTAAGGTATCCCAGACTGTTTGCAATAGAAATGAGAATGGAAAAGGTATATAAAAAAGGGCAGACCCAATGTTCAAGGCCCCCACGAGTGGGAACTGGGGAAGTGATAAAATGAGGCAAGCCATCCCCCGCAACACGGAGAGGCTGCTTTGAACCTGTGCTGTGACCCAATGACTCATTGAGACAGCTCTTACCACTATTATACCAGGCCTGCCCTTCTACAAAACTATCAGAGATAATGAGCTATCACCTTGTTATATCGTTTTGTGTTAATTCAAAATTGCTTGGATACTGAACCTGTAACGAGCAGTAGGTAAATGCATAAGATAATGCCTGTATGTGATCAAATTCTCAACAAACATTAAACAATGAAGGAAAATAACTATACCTTAATTCCAGTAACAGGCCCATTCCATCGACCATTAAGACCGTTAGGTCCTAATATGGAGTGTCTAGCTAGTGTTTCTTCTTTTGGATATGGTAGATTCATATATCTGCATAGTTTAGATAACAGATGACAAGGTCTATTGCTCAAAAGTACCAAAAGAAGATAAAAAAAGATAAAAGGCACAACTATGTAATGCAAATGGCTACTGATACATCAGGGAAAGTATAGGCCAGCTTTTATCTAAAGGGAGCACACTGAACAATACAAACTGTCTAGAGAATAAAATAAAAGTCAGATGAAAGGAAATGGAAGGAATAGTCTAACTATGATTCTGACAAGTTACATAACTACTTAAGTTGTTGACCTCTTGCAATAACAATAATTTTGTAAGCCTCGTGGCCTTCTTCCTCATGCAAGAATGTTGTTTTTTTAATTTACAAAAAATAAACCATTTGAATGACCAAACAACAGAAAACCCTAGATCCAGTGTTATTCTATGAGTTTTAAATTCATTTATCTAATTGTAGGGAATTCAGTACATATCGATAGAAGTAATACCAACTGATAGGATAAAGAGAAACTACGTTAATTTATTATTAAAAAATGAACTGCTCAACTAGAGCTAGATCCTCGAACTGGTAACCCAAGCCATCTAGTGAAGATTCCAAGCAATGAATTATAGCCATGCTTGTTTACAATGAAGGAAAAACAAAATAATTTTAAACATTGTATGCTCTGTTTCTTGCCAGCGGCACTAAAATTAACTTTTATTTCCCGAACACACCCTAAGAATTAAGTTACTATATGACTATATGAGGACCATATGCGCCTTATAAGCCAATGGTTTTGCTTACAAATCATCAAGTCACTACATTGTACTCCCCTAGTTCCATAATTCTTGCTGTTTTGGACAAGTTTGAGGACAAACTTTCATTGACTATTAGTAAATTTTAAAATATTAAGTTTGAAGACATCATGTATAAATTAGGCCTTCAGCCGTAAAAAATATTTTGATCAAATTATATATTTGTTGATTTTTATATATATTAAAATCGAAAATAATAGTCAAAGCTATGTTCGTAAGGCCATGTTCGACAAGAAGCATGGAACTGGAGGGAGTAGTTTGTTAGCTAACATGTCAGCTAATCTTCCCTTTATCTAAGTAGTGGCTAACTGTTAAATAATAAAATAACTAAATGTCCACACTATAGCTATGCAAAAATGACCAAAAGGTATGCATACTGTTTCTGGACACTCAGTAATGATGCCACTTGTCTCCCAGCATGGAAGGATTTTTGCGATGCTCCATTAGTGCTACCTACAAATGGCTAAAGAAGAAAAAAGAATAAGGAATTTTAACATAAGTAAAGCATATGAGAATCTAAAAGTACATACTACATATGCTCCATCTCTTTTTCGCAGAATGCTTCACAATATTACAGGCTAGGAAATGCGGTGCATACCTGTGGAGTATAAGAGCTTGGAGTATGCTGCTCTATCCTATGAGTTGTACCATTGTCTCCATTTAGACTATTCATATTAGATTCCACAGTACCTCCTCTGTTATGATCGGCAATCTGCCGCTGCACAACTGGCTTCAATGTCTCAAGTTCTTTGATAACATCAACAAGTTTCTGCAACAAAAGACCATTCATTTTAGATAAGCATCTGGGGAAAATCATACAAGACCAGTCACAAGAAAGGAATTCAGAGATGGATTGGAGAACGCAAAAGAACATCTGGGATCAGAAAAGACTTGCTCAAAAGTATATCTAAAAATAGAGATATGTGATATTCAACCATGCAAAATTGTACACTTCTCCGACTTTGAATAATATAAATAATCTTTAACGTTGAGCTGAGAGAAATTACATCAAAAAATGCCTTTTCTCTTAACTTGAAGGCATGGTAATCACGATGCCTCGGAATTGTTTCACACAGCAAGCTGCAACCAATCAGATGTTAACTATAACACTAATACACATAACCAACCGCCTGCATGAATGTGACTGAATGTCCAGCCCACCTCGAGTATCTCAGAAGGATGACATATAGGTCGAGGAAGTTACTCTCGTTCCGATATATATTAGCCTGCCAACAACATCGGAGTACCAAGATTAAACACGATCTAATTCTCAACACTTTAGCAATCGCATTAATGACATAACAAAAATAATCCCCAATTCGTCGAATCTCATCGCCCAAAACCACCGAGGTGAACTGCCACTGCGACCAAGTCGCCCGTTAAAAAACCAAAAAGCTATACGTCAAGCGACAAGAGATGAGATCTAGAAACGAAGGAGCGATCAACCAGGTGAGCTCCGGGGGATGATTAGGGTTTTGACCTGTCGGAGGAGGCTGCCCGCGATGCGGAAGTAGTAGGGAAGGCTGATGCGGTGGTCGACGGCGATCGGCCGCGCGCAGGCCTCGATGTTGATGACGCCGGGCCTGGCTGGCTGCGGTGGCCCCATAGCCTCTGCTCCGGCGAGGTCCACACCTCTGTCGGCACGGCGGGCTCGTGGGCGACGCGGGTATATGAAAGGAGAAAGGAAGGAATGGAAGTAGACTTCGGTAGTTTGGAGGGAAGGAATTGCCGAATGTCAGTATGTCGTGAACTCGTGATGTCGTCACATTGGACTGCGGGCGGATGCGGCGCTTATGCTCTTCAAGGATCGGTAAATTTAAGTTTGACGGATTAAAAAGGTCAAGAATCTTTTATTTATTTATTTTGAAGGTCCTTAAGTTTCTCTCAAAAAAAAATTTTGTCTAAGACTAGCAAACGTTGAGAGAAATTCATGTCGTGTAAGCTATTCTAATATATTCTAAATATATTTTAGAATCCGATTTTATACTTGTTGGTGTCTTTTTGTCACCCAATACTATAATGAACCGTTTGACGTTACTTTGTACCTTTAGATGATGTAGGGTAAAATAAAGTGGTTATCCTTAATGTGGGGGTAACACCTCTATGATGGTCACCACCTATTTGGGATCAAACAGCAACGAACCCTAGAGCTTTCTCGTGATAAGCAATACTTTAGGTTCGGCTCCGTGAGGTGAACTGTGGTGGCGGTCTGCGATGGGTCGTCGGGTTGCCTGGCAGTGCTCGCTGCGGGGGCGCGGACGGTCCGCGGCTCTGGGCCGGACGACCCGCAACCTGGCGGCAGAAGCGGCGCCTTCACTGCACGCAGTCCGAATGGTCCGAGCTCTGGGTCGGACGATCCGCGATGGCGCAGGGCCGTCTTCTTCTCCTCATATGACCTAGATCTCGTCCCCTGGGGAGAGACCTTAGGGTGCTCCGGGTCAGTAGGTCACCCGGGGTGTCTCCAAATAACGCAGAGTCGCTTAGAAATTAAGAGATCAATTCGAGGAAGAGATCTTGATTGAAGTAGACAAAGTAGATTGTGGCGGAACCGTCCGAATTATTCCAACTTAAGTGCCTAAGTCCTGCCTTAGAGGCTAGACCACACTTAAATAGGAATAATTCGTCAGTCCCTCGGATCTAGTCCGACGAGGCCACTAACAGGATCAAGTACCACATACTCACCCGATGGAGAGGCACAGAGCAAATACAATAAAGCATAAAACCATACATTAAGGAGTATCAAATTTATTACATCATCATCATCGGAGTTTTAGCAAAAATAGTGATCATTGTTCGGAATGCAGCGGAATAAAACTAACGATAAATGGAGGGATGGGGAAGCCTGTCCCATCACTCCTCATGCTCCTCCTCAACCGAGGTAGGGTCCCACTCAACTGTCCAACCCAGTGGCAAGATGGACGGCCAAGTCACTCCAGCAACCATGTCCTCCAGAGAACCTGTAAAAATTATGCCACAAGCAAGGCTGAGTATACTAATACTCAGCTAGACTTACTCGGTGTGAGGAGTCTACTCCTCTACCTCTAGACATGCAACTGTTTGGTTGATGGGTTTGCTTGCCAAAAGCACTAGCTGAGTCTAAAAATCAAGTTTTAGCTTTTTCAAGTTTTAGTGTGACTCTCTTAAGACTAAATGTGTACCTATCTAATCATACATGGTATCAAACATTTAGCAATCAACAAATTTTGCCAAGTCATCACATTTCCACTTGTTACTCAATGTAGCAGCATGGATCAAGCAGTCTCATTAGCTGCGAGAAGCAGACGATTCGAATCGAGTTTCAACCTTGCAAGGTAAACCTAAACACACGACGTGGCGAGGCACTCCGTCCCCACACACATCAACCGTCCCCATCGATTCCCTGGCATCAGGGCTCACCGCCTTGGTGTACAATGCCTCACTAACCCCGACTACCGTCGTGCAGTGACCGCACTTGTACCCACCATAACCGGAATGGGAGACCACGTCTCAGGTCGCGTGAGGGGTAAAGTCTGCGGGCAGGTTCACTTAGGTACTAGGCTTACCGACTTACCATATTTCTCGGCATATGTTTAGTACGTTCAATCGCTTGACACACGGTACCACACCTTAATCCTTATTCAAATTTCCATCTCGTAGACAACGCATCCCCATGGATCGTTGTCCAAAGACCATCATCATTATGATATACAAATGGATACAACCAATTTCTGACCTCGCGCGAGTGCTAGAAAAATCACTCGACTTCTACCGAGATCCCTAATTAGCAAAGTAGCTACTCGACCTAGCATACTAGTATCCATCTCAAAAGGAATCCTGAGTTCATGCAACTATGGTTTCAGGCAACTCCTATACTTAAGTGCACAATACAAACCTACAAACATTAAGTGCAGTAAAATAGCATATATAATGGTTATGCATAAACCGGGGCTTGCCTTCCAAAGCTGGGGCAGGCAGATCCTCGATGGCAGGTTCTGGTGCTGGATCCTGGGCTACCTCCTGAGCAACTCCTTGCTCCGGCACGAGGATGTACTCTCCGTCCGCGAGGTTGCAATCTATCGAATACAATAAATAAAAATATGTATGCTATGATATGCAGGATTTAGTAACCATTATGCTTAGTGAAGAAAAACTAAGTTAGTTGATAACTTAGGGTTTCTTTGTTATCAGAAGCTCTTAGTGGTTTATGCTTATCAATCTAGGTCTGAGATTTTGCTTAGAGGTAAACATAGTGGATTAAGATTTGGATTGCCCTGTAAAGGTTCTATTAGGTATTCGAGGGTTTTGTTGTTTTGGTTAGGGCAACATTAATCTCCACTACTAATATCTCTTTTTATTGTCTTTTTATGCTCTTAAGGGGGTTTGAACTACAACAGTGATTTCAAAACTTTCAAAAATCTTGTAAAAATTACAGTGGGTGAATATTGGTCTCTGAAGTCTGTCCTATAAATTTGAGGTCAAAAATTAACAGAACATGCCCTGGACAAAAATAACAAAAGTTGGGGCAGAGGGGTCACTTTGCACTACAACTCTAATCTAGGTGTGGGTTCTGTACTAATAGTTATTTTTACTGGTATCTATGGGTAATAACATGCTTCTGTGCCAAAAATCATAAAGAGTTACCTAATGATTATTCAGTTATGATTTTCTAAAGTTTAATGCCAAAAAGACACTTATAACTAACTTGCTATTTAAAAAATATCAAACAATAGAACCTGTATTTTTCCTAGGTTTCTCTTAGCACAAGAATAGTTATTCCTAAGGTAGGGGTGTTTTCTCTTTAGGATTATTTTCTTATGACTTTTCAAAGTTTTCTCTGTTTTTCATGAATAATTGTGAGTGCAATTTCCTTTCACTGGACTATGGTTCAATAGATTTTTCTTGTGAACTACATAACTTAGGCATGCTAGGAAAAATATTGTTGCCCCCTGGTTTCCCTTTTTATTCCCCTTTTTCAATTTTCCTAAGTTTGAGCATAAACAAGTTTTAGTGAATAAACCTTCCTTAACCTAGTATACTGGGGTGTTTATTAATTTTAAACAGTGTAACTACTAGGTTAGTGTCTCCACTATTTTTCTTAACCCTGGTCTAACCATATTTCTATTTTCCCCTCTAATATTAAGTTTTGGGCAGTTTTCTTATTTAATTCAAAACTCTAGAAAATATTACAGGAACTATGGGGTTTATTATTTTTGCCTGATAGTTTATATTTCACAAAGTCTGGCAAAATTGGTTTGACTAATTTTGGATGATTATTCTTCAAGTTATGCATTTATTAAGTTCTCTATAATATTTAAAAAAAGTAAATTCGAAATGGAACAAGAATACAGATTTGCGCTGAAGCCCCTAGGTTTTCTCCCCCTTTTCTCTCACAAAACAGCCCTCGGTCTACTATTTGCATGAGTCACTAACCTTGCACAAAACTGAAAGTCGCCTAGAGGGGGGGTGAATAGGGCGAAACTGAAATTTACAAATATAAACACAACTACAAGCCGGGTTAGCGTTAGAAATATAAACGAGTCCGCGAGAGAGGGCGCACAACAAATCCCAAGCGAATAAGCAAGTGAGACACGGAGATTTGTTTTACCGAGGTTCGGTTCTTGCAAACCTACTCCCCGTTGAGGAGGCCACAAAGGCCGGGTCTCTTTCAACCCTTCCCTCTCTCAAACGGTCCCACGGACCGAGTGAGCTTCTCTTCTCAAATCAAAGCCGGGAACAAAACTTCCCCGCAAGGGCCACCACACAATTGGTGCCTCTTGCCTTGATTACAATGAAGTTGTAATCTCAAGAACAAGTGAGAAAGAAAAGAAGCAATCCAAGCGCAAGAGCTCAAATGAACACGGCAAATCACTCTCTCTAATCACTAAAGCCTTTCGTGGAATTGGAGAGGATTTGATCTCTTTTGGTGTGTCTAGAATTGAATGCTAGAGCTCTTGTAGTAGTTGGGAAGTGGAAAACTTGGATGCAATGAATGGTGGGGTGGTTGGGGTATTTATAGCCCCAACCACCAAATGTGGCCGTTGGGAATCCTGTCTGTTCGATGGCGCACCGGACAGTCCGGTGCACACCGGACAGTCCGGTGCCCCATGCCACGTCATCACTGCCGTTGGATTCTGACCGTTGGAGCTTCTGACTTGTGGGCCCGCCTGGGTGTCCGGTGCACACCGGACAGGTACTGTTTGCTGTCCGGTGTGCCAGCATGGGCGATTCTGACTTCTTCGCGCGCAGAGGGCGCATTAAATGCGCGGCAGAGAGCCGTTGGCGCGGAGATGACCGTTGCTCCGGAGTCGCACCGGACAGTCCGGTGCACACCGGACAGTCCGGTGAATTTTAGCGGACTAGCCGTTGGCGCTTCCCGAAGCTGGCGAGTTCCTGAGGCCGACCTCCCTTGGCGCACCGGACACTGTCCGGTGTACACCGGACAGTCCGGTGAATTATAGCCGAGTCGCCCTGGAAATTCCCGAAGGTGGCGAGTTTGAGTTTGAGTCCCCCTGGTGCACCGGACATGTCCGGTGGCACACCGGACAGTCCGGTGCGCCAGACCAGGGGTGCCTTCGGTTGCCCCTTTGCTCCTTTGTTGAATCCAAAACTTGGTCTTTTTATTGGCTGAGTGTGAACCTTCTACACCTGTATAATCTATACACTTGGGCAAACTAGTTAGTCCAATTATTTGTGTTGGGCAATTCAACCACCAAAATTAATTAGGGACTAGGTGTAAGCCTAATTCCCTTTCAATCTCCCCCTTTTTGGTGATTGATGCCAACACAAACCAAAGCAAATATAGAAGTGCATAATTGAACTAGTTTACATAACGTAAGTGTAAAGGTTGCTTGGAATTTAGCCAATATTATTACTTACAAGATATGCATGGATTGTTTCTTATTTATAACATTTTGGACCACGCTTTCACCACATGTTTTGTTTTTGCAAACTCTTTTGTAAATCATTTTCAAAGTTCTTTTGCAAATAGTCAAAGGTAAATGAATAAGATTTTTGCAAAGCATTTTCAAGATTTGAAATTTTTCTCCTTCTGTTTCAAATGCTTTTCCTTTGACTAAACAAAACTCCCCCTAAATTAAATCCTCCTCTTAGTGTTCAAGAGGATTTTGATATATCGTTTTGAAATACTACCTTCTCCCCCTTTTGAACACAATAGGATACCAATTGAAAAATACTTTTGGAAAGTACTAAGTTTTTGAAATTGGTGGTGGTGCGGTCCTTTTGCTTTGGGCTCATTTCTCCCCCTTTTTGGCATGAATCGCCAAAAAACGGAATCATTAGAGCCCTCGAAGTGCTTTCTTCCCCTTTGGTAATGAATAAATGAGTTAAGATTATACCAAAGACGAAGTCCTTTTGCTTGGTGCTCATGTTTTCTCCCCCTAGAACGGAGAGTTGCTTGGAGCGACGGCGAAGGATGAGTTACGTAGTGGAAGCCTTTGTCTTCGCCGAAGACTCCAATTCCCTTTCAATATACCTATGACTTGGTTTGAAATAGACTTGAAAACACATTAGTCATAGCATATAAAAGAGACAGGATTAAAGGTATATAAAAGAGCAATGTGTGCAATCTAGCAAAAGAAATTGCGTGAATCAAGAATATTGAGCTCATGCCTAAGTTTGTTAAAAGATTGTTCATCAAGAGGCTTGGTAAAGATATCGGCTAATTGATCTTTAGTATTAATGTATGAAATCTCGATATCTCCCTTTTGTTGGTGATCCCTCAAAAAGTGATACCGAATGGCTATGTGCTTAGTGCGGCTATGCTCGACGGGATTGTCGGCCATTTTGATTGCACTCTCATTGTCACATAGCAAAGGGACTTTGGTTAATTTGTAACCGTAGTCCCGCAGGGTTTGCCTCATCCAAAGCAATTGCGCGCAACAATGGCCTGCGGCAATGTACTCGGCTTCGGCGGTGGAAAGAGCGACCGAATTTTGCTTCTTTGAAGCCCAAGACACCAAGGATCTTCCCAAGAACTGGCAAGTCCCCGATGTGCTCTTCCTATTGATTTTGCACCCCGCCCAATCGGCATCCGAATATCCAATCAAATCAAATGTGGATCCCCTAGGATACCAAAGCCCAAACTTAGGAGTATAAGCCAAATATCTCAAGATTCATTTTACGGCCGTAAGGTGAGCTTCCTTAGGGTCGGCTTGGAATCTTGCACACATGCATACGGAAAGCATAATATCCGGTCGAGATGCACATAAGTAGAGTAAAGAACCTATCATCGACCGGTATACCTTTTGATCTACGGACTTACCTCCCGTGTCGAGGTCGAGATGCCCATTGGTTCCCATGGGTGTCTTGATGGGCTTGGCATCCTTCAATCCAAACTTGGTTAAGATGTCTTGAGTGTATTTCGTTTGGCTAATGAAGGTGCCTTCTTGGAGTTGCTTTACTTGGAATCCTAGAAAATACTTCAACTCCCCCATCATCGACATCTCGAATTTCTGTGTCATGATCCTACTAAACTCTTCACATGTAGACTCGTTAGTAGACCCAAATATAATATCATCAACATAAATTTGGCATACAAACAAGTCATTTTCAAGAGTTTTAGTAAAGAGTGTAGGATCGGCTTTTCCGACTTTGAATCCATTTGCAATAAGAAAATCTCTAAGGCATTCATACCATGCTCTTGGGGCTTGCTTGAGCCCATAAAGCGCCTTAGAGAGCCTATAGACATGGTTAGGGTACTCACTGTCTTCAAAGCCGGGAGGTTGCTCAACATAGACCTCTTCCTTGATTGGTCCATTGAGGAAGGCACTTTTCACGTCCATTTGATAAAGCTTAAAGCCATGGTAAGTAGCATAGGCCAATAATATGCGAATTGACTCAAGCCTAGCTACGGGTGCATAGGTTTCACCGAAATCCAAACCTTCGACTTGTGAATATCCCTTGGCCACGAGTCGAGCTTTGTTCCTTGTCACCACACCATGCTCATCTTGCTTGTTGCGGAAGACCCATTTGGTTCCTACAACATTTTGGTTAGGACGTGGAACTAAATGCCATACCTCGTTCCTCGTGAAATTGTTGAGCTCCTCTTGCATTGCCACCACCCAATCCGAATCTTGGAGAGCTTCCTCTATCCTGTGTGGCTCAATAGAGGAAACAAAAGAGTAATGTTCACAAAAATGAGCAACCCGAGATCGAGTAGTTACCCCCTTATGAATGTCGCCGAGGATGGTGTCGACGGGGTGATCTCGTTGTATTGCTTGGTGGACTCTTGGGTGTGGCGGCCTTGGTTCTTCCTCATCCTCCTTTTCTTGATCAATTGCATCTCCCCCTTGATCATTGCCATCATCTTGAGGTGGCTCATTTGATTGATCTTCTTCTTCATCAACTTGAGCTTCATCCTCATTTTGAGTTGGTGGAGATGCTTGCATGGAGGAGGATGGTTGATCTTGTGCAATTGGAGGCTCTTCGGATTCCTTAGGACACACATCCCCAATGGACATGTTCCTTAGCGCTATGCATGGAGCCTGTTCTTCACCTATCTCATCAAGATCAACTTGCTCTACTTGAGAGCCGTTAGTTTCGTCAAACACAACGTCACATGAGACTTCAACTAGTCTAGTGGACTTGTTAAAGACCCTATATGCCCTTGTGTTTGAGTCATAACCAAGTAAAAAACCTTCTACAGTTTTAGGAGCAAATTTAGATTTTCTACCTCTTTTAACAAGAATAAAGCATTTGCTACCAAAAACTCTAAAGTATGAAATATTGGGCTTTTTACCAGTTAGGAGTTCATATGATGTCTTCTTGAGGATTCGGTGAAGATATAACCGGTTGATGGCGTAGCAAGCGGTGTTGACCGCCTCCGCCTAAAACCGATCCGAAGTCTTGTATTCATCAAGCATGGTTCTTGCCATGTCCAAAAGAGTTCTATTCTTCCTCTCCACTACACCATTTTGTTGAGGCGTGTAGGGAGAAGAGAACTCATGCTTGATGCCCTCCTCCTCAAGAAAGCCTTCAATTTGAGAGTTCTTGAACTCCGTCCCGTTGTCGCTTCTTATTTTCTTGATCCTTAAGCCGAACTCATTTTGAGCCCGTCTCAAGAATCCCTTTAAGGTCTCTTGGGTTTGAGATTTTTCCTGTAAAAAGAATACCCAAGTGAAGCGAGAATAATCATCCACTATTACAAGACAATACTTACTCCCGCCGATGCTTATGTAAGCAATCGGGCCGAATAGATCCATGTGGAGTAGCTCAAGCGGCCTGTCGGTCGTCATGATGTTCTTGTGTGGATGATGGACTCCAACTTGCTTCCCTGCCTGGCATGCGCTACAAATCCTGTCTTTCTCAAAATGAACATTTGTTAATCCTAAAATGTGCTCTCCCTTTAGAAGCTTATGAAGATTCTTCATCCCAACATGGGCTAGTCGGCGGTGCCAGAGCCAACCCATGTTAGTCTTAGCAATTAAGCATGTGTCGAGCTCAGCTCTATCAAAATCTACTAAGTAAAGCTGACCCTCTAACACACCCTTAAATGCTATTGAATCATCACTTCTTCTAAAGACAGTGACACCTACATCACTAAAAAGACAGTTGTAGCCCATTTGACATAATTGGGAAACAGAAAGCAAGTTGTAATCTAAAGAGTCTACAAGAAAAACATTGGAAATAGAGTGGTCAGGAGATATAGCAACTTTACCCAATCCTTTGATCAAACCTTGATTTCCACCCCCGAATGTGATAGCTCGTTGGGGATCTTGGTTTTTCTCATATGAGGAGAACATCTCTTTCTCCCCTGTCATGTGGTTTGTGCACCCGCTGTCGAGTATCCAACTTGAGCCCCCGGATGCATAAACCTACAAAACAATTTTAGTTCTTGACTTTAGGTACCCAAACTGTTTTGGGTCCTTTGGCATTAGAAACAAGAACTTTGGGTACCCAAACACAAGTCTTTGACCCCTTGTGTTTGCCCCCAACAAACTTGGCAACGACCTTGCCGGATTTGTTAGTCAAAACATATGATGCATCAAAAGTCTTAAATGAAATGGCATGATCATTTGATGCATTAGGATTTTTCTTTCTAGGCAACTTGGCGCGGGTTGGTTGCCTAGAGCTAGATGTCTCACCCTTATACATAAAAGCATGATTAGGGCCAGAGTGAGACTTCCTAGAATGAATTTTCCTAATTTTGTCCTCGGGATAACCGGCAGGGTATAAAATGTAACCCTCGTTATCCTGAGGCATGGGAGCCTTGCCCTTAACAAAATTAGACAATCTTTTAGGAGGGGCACTAATTTTGACATTGTCTCCCCTTTGGAAGCCAATGCCATCCTTAATGCCAGGGCGTCTCCCATTATAAAGCATGCTACGAGCAAATTTAAATTTCTCATTTTCTAAGTTGTGCTCGGCAATTTTAGCATCTAGTTTTGCTATATGATCATTTTGTTGTTTAATTAAAGCCATATGATCCTGAGTAGCATGAATATCAACATCTCTACATCTAGTACAAATAGATACATGCTCAACAATAGATGTAGAGGGTTTGCAAGAATTAAGCTCAACAATCTTAGCATGAAGAATATCATTTTTATCTCTAATATCGGAAATTGTAACTTTGCAAACATCAAAATCTTTAGCCTTAGCAATTAAATCTTCATTCTCTAATCTAAGGCTAGCAAGAGAAACATTCAATTCATCAATCTTAGCAAGCAAGTCAACATTATCATCTCTAAGATTGGGAATTGAAACATTACAAACATGTGAATCAACCTTAGCATTTAAAATAGCATTTTCATTTCTAAGGTTGTCAATCATCTCACGACAAGTGCTTAGCTCACTAGATAGTTTTTGACATTTTTCTACTTCTAGAGCATAAGCATTTTTAACCTTAACATGTTTCTTGTTTTCTTTAATTAGACAATCCTCTTGGGCATCCAAAAGGTCATCCTTTTCATGAATAGCACTAACTAATTCATTTAATTTCTCTTTTTGAGCTATGTTAAGGTTGGCAAAAAGGGAACGCAAATTATCCTCCTCATCACTAGCATTATCATCACTAGAAGATTCATATTTAGTGGAGGAGTTGGATTTAACCTTCTTCTTTTTGCCGTCCTTTGCCATGAGGCACTTGTGGCCGACGTTGGGGAAGAGGAGTCCCTTGGTGACGGCGATGTTGGCGGCGTCCTCGTCGTCGAAGGAGTCGCTTGAGCTTTCGTCGGAATCCCATTCCCGACAAACATGGGCATCGCCGCCCTTCTTCTTGTAGTACCTTTTCTTCTCCTTTCTTCTCCCCTTCTTGTCGTCGCCGCGGTCACTGTCACTAGATATAGGACATTTAGCAATAAAATGACCGGGCTTACCACACTTGTAGCAAACCTTCTTGGAGCGGGACTTGTAGTCCTTCCCCCTCCTTTGCTTGAGGATTTGGCGGAAGCTCTTGATGACTAGCGCCATTTCCTCATTGTCGAGCTTGGAGGCGTCTATTGGTTGTCTACTTGGTGTAGACTCCTCCTTCTTCTCCTCCGTTGCCTTGAATGCAACGGGTTGGGCTTCGGATGGGTCGCCAAGCTCGTTGATTTTCCTCGAGCCTTCTATCATGCACTCAAAACTTACAAAATGCCCGATAACTTCCTCGGGGGTCATTTTAGTATATCTAGGATTACCACGAATCAATTGAACTTGAGTGGGATTAAGAAAAATGAGAGATCTTAAAATAACATTTACCACTTCGTGGTCATCCCACTTCTTGCTCCCGAGGTTGCGCACTTGGTTCACCAAAGTCTTGAGCCGGTTGTACATGTGTTGTGGCTCCTCCCCTTTGCGAAGCCGGAACCGACCGAGCTCCCCCTCGATCGTTTCCCGCTTGGTGATCTTGGTGAGCTCATCTCCTTCGTGCGCGGTTTTGAGCACATCCCAAATCTCCTTAGCGCTTTTCAACCCTTGTACTTTGTTATACTCCTCTCTGCTTAGAGAGGCGAGGAGTATTGTCGTTGCTTGTGAGTTGAAGTGCTCGATTTGGGCCACCTCATCCTCATCATAGTTCTCATCCCCTACCGACGGTACCTGTGCACCAAACTCAACAACATCCCATATACTTTTGTGGAGCGAGATTAGATGAAATCGCATTAAATCGCTCCACCTAGCGTAATCTTTACCATCAAAAGTTGGTGGTTTGCCTAATGGGACGGAAAGTAAAGGAGTATGTTTGGAAATGCGAGGGTAGCATAGGGGAATCTTACTATACTTCTTGCCCTCTTGGCGCTTAGAAGTGACGGAGGGCGCGTCGGAGTAGGAGGTTGATGTTGATGAAGTGTCGGTCTCGTAGTAGACCACCTTCCTCATTCTTTTGTGCTTGTCCCCTCTCCGATGCGGCTTGTGAGAAGAAGATTTTTCCTTCTTCTCTTTGTGGTGAGAAGAGGAAGACTTTTTCTCCTTCCGTTTGGAGGAGTCCTTCTTCTTCTCCTTCCTCTTGGTGTGGGACTCTTCCGATGAAGTGCTCCCTTGGCTTGTAGTGGGCTTTTCGCCGGTCTCCATCTCCTTCTTGGCGTGATCTCCCGACATCACTTCGAGCGGTTAGGCTCTAATGAAGCACCGGGCTCTGATACCAATTGAAAGTCGCCTAGAGGGGGGGTGAATAGGGCGAAACTGAAATCTACAAATATAAACACAACTACAAGCCGGGTTAGCGTTAGAAATATAAACGAGTCCGCGAGAGAGGGCGCACAACAAATCCCAAGCGAATAAGCAAGTGAGACACGGAGATTTGTTTTACCGAGGTTCGGTTCTTGCAAACCTACTCCCCATTGAGGAGGCCACAAAGGCCGGGTCTCTTTCAACCCTTCCCTCTCTCAAACGGTCCCACGGACCGAGTGAGCTTCTCTTCTCAAATCAAAGCCGGGAACAAAACTTCCCCGCAAGGGCCACCACACAATTGGTGCCTCTTGCCTTGATTACAATGAAGTTGTAATCTCAAGAACAAGTGAGAAAGAAAAGAAGCAATCCAAGCGCAAGAGCTCAAATGAACACGGCAAATCACTCTCTCTAATCACTAAAGCCTTTCGTGGAATTGGAGAGGATTTGATCTCTTTTGGTGTGTCTAGAATTGAATGCTAGAGCTCTTGTAGTAGTTGGGAAGTGGAAAACTTGGATGCAATGAATGGTGGGGTGGTTGGGGTATTTATAGCCCCAACCACCAAATGTGGCCGTTGGGAATCCTGTCTGTTTGATGGCGCACCGGACAGTCCGGTGCACACCGGACAGTCCGGTGCCCCATGCCACGTCATCACTGCCGTTGGATTCTGACCGTTGGAGCTTCTGACTTGTGGGCCCGCCTGGGTGTCCGGTGCACACCGGACAGGTACTGTTTGCTGTCCGGTGTGCCAGCATGGGCGATTCTGACTTCTTCGCGCGCAGAGGGCGCATTAAATGCACGGCAGAGAGCCGTTGGCGCGGAGATGACCGTTGCTCCGGAGTCGCACCGGACAGTCCGGTGCACACCGGACAGTCCGGTGAATTTTAGCGGACTAGCCGTTGGCGCTTCCCGAAGCTGGCGAGTTCCTGAGGCCGACCTCCCTTGGCGCACCGGACACTGTCCGGTGTACACCGGACAGTCCGGTGAATTATAGCCGAGTCGCTCTGGAAATTCCCGAAGGTGGCGAGTTTGAGTTTGAGTCCCCCTGGTGCACCGGACATGTCCGGTGGCACACCGGACAGTCCGGTGCGCCAGACCAGGGGTGCCTTCGGTTGCCCCTTTGCTCCTTTGTTGAATCCAAAACTTGGTCTTTTTATTGGCTGAGTGTGAACCTTTTACACCTGTATAATCTATACACTTGGGCAAACTAGTTAGTCCAATTATTTGTGTTGGGCAATTCAACCACCAAAATTAATTAGGGACTAGGTGTAAGCCTAATTCCCTTTCAAAAACCCCCTGAACTTAATCTAAATCTAACCTGCGATCCCTAGCTAGCTGAAACAGTACCCGTGGTAAAAATCACGGCGGCGAGGCTTACCGGCGGCAGTAGAGCTCCGGCGGGGTGGTCAGTGGCGTCGGGGAGGTCACGGCGGTCACGTCGGTGTGCGGGTCGGTGTGTGAGGTGGTCGGAGCTGCCCTGGCCATGAGCGCAGGCGGTGGAGGTCGTCGGTGGCTCCTGCTCCGACCAAACCACGGCGGTAGGGTTCAATTAAAGTGCACGAGGAGCTCCACGGGGTGATGTAGAGGCCATGCGCGCAACGAATTGAGAAATGGTGCAGAGGGTTACCCGGTCCACGTGCTCCGGCGGGTTCACGAACTCCAGCGAGCGCGATTACACTATTCCGGTGGGGCTGGTCCTCGGCTCAAGCTCGGGCAAGCTTCATGGCCTCCCGGGAAAGCTATCCGAGGGCTTGGATCGAGCGGAGGTGGGCGGGAAAGGGGTTGGCCATGGTGGTTGCCCTCGGGCGGCTCTGGCGGAACGCGGGGAGGTCGCCGGAGCTGCGGGCGAGCTCGGGAGAGTTAGGCGTGGTACAGAGGAGGCAACGGGGAAGATGGTCGTGCACTAGAATGGGCTTTATAGCCGCGGCGCGGGTGTGGGCACGGGGCGGCCGAGGGCGCATGGGGGTTCGCGTGCGGGCGTGCTCTGGACGCGCCCCCAAGTGTCAGCCCACGTCGAACACGTGGGGGTTTACTTCTGCCAGGGTTCAACGGCCGATTTGATCGACTTAGCGTGCAGATCTTAGCAAAATCCCCGTGTACAGTCTCTTCTCTACACCAAATCCTACCTTTCGATGTGAGTTCCAAGCAAAGATATGGTCGGGGTAGAGAGATATGGGGGTGAGAAGTTGGCTCTATCCGAGCTGTCCACACCGAGACAAAAGCCATGCCAAGTCGTGTCAAATGGCTTAGGGTTGGGTTCAAACTTTTCCAGGGTGTTCTAGGTGTCTTTGGGCGCCATTTTGTCAATTGGGCCATAAGGTTTTGAGGTTGGGAACAAGGTGAACATGTTTGATCTTTGAAAGAGGGTCAGTTTTGAACTTGAGAAAAACATGATTTTTCTTTTATGTTCTTCTCTTTGGTGACCTTTTTGGGGGTTTTCTGGAATCTTTTTGGGGTCACTCTCTTTTCATTTTTTGTAGGGTATTAAGTGTACTACAACTTTTATAACTAGTCCAAGTCAAGACAATGTGATTTACATAGACTTTTTGCCATAATCCCCTCTAGGGCTCCATTTGCCTATAAGGGATTTGAATTAGGGTTTGAGTAATTCTCTTCTCTTTAGTGCATGATAAGGCCAAGGCATGACTTCTAAGATGGGTTACACCTACTTAGGACCTTGATCCCCAAGTTTGGTGTCTTTTGCTCAAACTAAACCACATGTGATGATGGGTTCAATAGTGTAGTCTTGAGTGAAAACCCTAAGTAACACCTGGGGTGTTACAGCCCTCCCCCCTTAAAGGAATCTCGTCCCGAGATTTTTTGTAGGGTCCTTCAGAGGGGGTACCAAAAAGGTGTGCTAGGGTGTTGCATTTTCATCTATCCAAGTTTCTCTAGTTAACTGCTCTTCGAATGTCATTCTCTTTGCAACTTCAGAAGGAAGCCCTTTTAAAACCATTTTCCAAGTTTACATTACCTTTAACATCTAAGTTTTTCTTATATTTAGTTTCAAAGGGCAAGTGGGGTGGGGTTTTGGATTACGTACCGATTCCTTTGGGCAGAAAGTCGGGGAAGCAAGAACGTAGAAAATCCTCAGTCTCCCACGTAGCCTCTTCCACTGAATGGTGACTCCACTGAACCTTATACATTCTGATCAACCTTGCCCATGTTGATCTCTCCTTTTGATCCAATACCTTGACGGGGTGCTCTTGATAGGATAAGTCTGGTTCTATCTCCAATTCTGGTTCAGGTAGTACTTCCGTGGGTAAGCGGACACACTTTCGCAGCTGAGATACGTGGAACACGTCATGAACTGCTGACATATGGGGTGGAAACTTCAATTGATATGCCACAGGTCCACAAATCTCTATGATGTCATAGGGCCCAATGAAACGAGGAGCTAACTTGCCTTTGAGTCCAAATCTCTGAACACCTTTGGTGGGTGACACCTTAAGATAGACATGGTCTCCCACTTCAAACTGTAAAGGCTTCCTCCTCTTGTCATGATAGCACTTTTGCCTGGCCTGAGCAGCTTCTAAGTTCTTCTTAATGACTCTGACTTTCTCCTCTGCTTCAAGTACCAGGTTAGGTCCAAATATTTCCCTCTCTCCCGCTTGAGACCAATTCAGCGGTGTCCTACACCTTCTCCCATACAAGGCCTCAAAAGGTGCCATCTTTAGGCTGGACTGGTAACTGTTATTATAGGAGAACTCTGCCAACGAAAGACACTTGTCCCAATCCTTACCATAGTGTAGCACACATGCCCTCAACATGTCTTCCAAAATCTAATTTACTCTTTCTGTCTGACCATCTGTTTGAGGTTGGTATGCTGAGCTTCTTATTACATGGGTCCCAAGTGATTCTTGCAATTGCTCCCAGAAACGTGCCACGAATGGTGCTCCCCTGTCAGATACAATAGTCCTTGGTATTCTGTGCAAGCGAACTATCTGGTCGATATAAATTTCTGCATACTTCTCCGCCCTGTGGGTGGTATGCACTGGCAAGAAATGAGCCGTCTTAGTCAATCTATCCACAATGACCCAAATAGGATCGTGGTGTCGGGAGGTATTGGGCAATCCCACAATGAAATCCATGCAAATATCCTCCCATTTCTAAGACGGTATGGGAAGGGGCTGTAAGGTGCCTGCTACCTTTAAATGACTGGCCTTGACTCTCTGGCAAGTGTCGCATTCAGATATATACTTAGCAATTTCCCTCTTCATTCTGGTCCACCAGTACAAAGACCTGAGATCATGATACATCTTGTTACTGCCGGGGTGCATGGAAAATTTGGAAAGGTGAGCTTCATCCAATATTTTCTTTCTGAGCTCGGGGTTCTTGGGAACAACCAATCGGTCTCCAAACCATAGAATCCCTTTGCTGTCCTGACGGAAGCATTTGTATTTATCCACCTTCTGTTCTATCATTTCCTTAATGACTTGGATACCCTTGTCACCAATCTGTGCCATGAATATTTGCTCATGTAAGGTGGGCTCCACTGAAATATAACTTAAAGCACCGGAGGAAACAACTTCTATGTTCAGTCTGCACAACTCATCACATAGGGTGGTGATTTTTGTATCCATATTCATACAATTGCACTGGGCTTTCCTGCTTAAGGCATCTGCTACAACATTGGCTTTGCTAGTATGGTAATGCACCTCCAAATCATAGTCCTTGATTAATTCTAACCATCTTCTCTGCCTCATATTAAGATCAGCCTGAGTGGAGATATATTTGAGACTCTTATGATCAGTGTAAATATTACAATGAGCTCCCATCAAGTAATGTCTCCAAATCTTGAGAGCGTGAACCACGGCTGCTAACTCCAGATCATGTGTGGGGTAGTTTTTCTCATGGGGTATGAGTGCTCGGGAGGCATAAGCAATGACTCTGTTGTCTTGCATCAAGACACATCCCAATCCAGTACCGGAAGCATCGCAATATACCTCAAAGGGTTTGGTGTTGTCAGGCTGAGCTAGCACGGGTGCTGTTGTCAAATGTTGCCTTAGTGTATGAAAGGCATCCTCACACTTCTGGCTCCATTCATACTTGACTCCTTTCTTCAACAATTCAGTCATTGGCTTGGCAATCCTGGAGAAATCCAGAATAAATCATCGATAATACCCTACCAATCCCAGAAAACTCCGAATTTGCCGTACAATGGTAGGAGGTTTCCAATTCATCACTTCTTGTACCTTCTCAGGATCAACTGATACTCCATCCTGAGAAATGGTGTGACCCAGAAATTTAATCTCCCTCAGCCAGAATTCACATTTGGACAATTTAGCATACAACTGATGGTCGTGCAGTCTCTGAAGTACGGTATGCAAATGTTTAGTATGCTCGGCTTCATTCTTGGAATACACCAGAATGTCATCAATGAAGACCACCACAAACTTGTCCAGCTCTGGCATAAAGACTAAATTCATCAAATACATGAAGTAAGCCGGGGCATTGGTCAGCCCAAAAGACATCACCAAATACTCATAAAGCCCATATCTGGTAGAGAAAGCCATCTTGGGAATATCGCTAGCCCTGATCTTGATCTGATGGTAGCCCGAGCGAAGGTCTATCTTGGAGAATACTTTGGCTCCCACCAACTGATCAAACAATACATCAATGCGGGGCAATGGATACTTGTTCTTGATGGTCACCGCATTGAGAGGGCGATAATCAACACATAATCTCAAACTCTCATCTTTCTTCTTCACAAATAAGGCGGGACATCCCCATGGTGAAGTACTTGGGCGAATAAACCCCTTGTCCAACAACTCTTGCAGCTGCTTTTTCAACTCCGCCAATTCTGCTGGAGGCATCCTATAGGGTCTCTTGGATATGGGGGCAGTTCCGGGTTGTAATTCAATTGCGAACTCTATATCTCTGTCGGGTGGCATTCCTGGTAATTCATCCGGCGAAACATCTGGGTAGTCACAGACCACTGGGATTTTCTCAACAGGCGACTCTATCATAGTGAAAGAACAGGATCGGGTACAACCCTGATCGGGCAAATATAACGTGGTTTCACCACAAGTAGGCGAGTGCACCTCAATGGCCCTAGCTGCAATATCAATTACTTCTTGATGTCTTGTTAACCAGTCAGTTCCCAATATGATATCCACGCTATCCATACCCAAAATGAGGAGGGTGGTTTTAATTATCAGACTACCAAACTTTATAGGCACATGCATGTTGATTTGATAGGTGGCAACCCTGCCTCATGGTGTTGAAATGGTAACACCCCCATTGGTGTGGTGAAAAGGTAACTGGCACTTGGCACTAAATTTGGCACTGATAAAACTGTGTGATGCACCAAAATCAAAAAGAATAATTGCAGGATAATTCAAAACTGAAAAGATACCAGTCATGACGGGTGCTCCCTCCGGAATGTCAGCCATGGTAGTGAAGTTTAGCCTGCCTTGCCTTACTTGCACCTTCTGCCTCTTGCCTTGATTCTGATTGGAATTCTGCCCCTGCCTCTGTTGGTTTCTAGGTCAATTCTTGGCATAGTGCCCTGTGTTACCACAAGTAAAACACTTATTGTCATTGGCCTGACGGTACTGCTGCTGCTGTGGCTGATTGTTCCTCTGAATTGGGGGCTGAGAGCGGTTGGGTGCCTGCTGCTGCTGATGTGGTCGGATCACCCAACGTCCTTGCTGCTGCTGAGGTCCCCTGTTCTGAGTGTCAGATACAATCCGGAAGCGCTGTGGCTGAGCTGATGATCCTGCCACAGGGGTTTTCCTCTTCTTTTCTGCCTGACGGGCGGTGATACAATCCTCCTGAGAAATGGCCATGTTGACTAACTCATTGTAACTGTTGGCCCTGACGGTGTTGAGACGGTCGCGGAGCTTAGTGCTGAGCCCCCTCCTGAACCCGTCCCTCTTCTTCTCATCAGTATTTGCATGATATCCGGCATACTGGCACAGGTCGTTAAAGGCCTGAGCATACTGTAACACTGTCTGATTCCCCTGAGTAAGTGCCAAAAACTCATTGAGCTTGCGATCCATAATGCCTGCTGGTATATGATGCCCCCTGAAAGCTGCTTTGAACTCTCTCCATTCCACCTCATGGTCAACTGGCTGCATAGCAAGGAAGTGGTCCCACCATGTCCGCGCGGGTCCGCGAAGCTGCTGGGTGGCGAACCTGACCTTAGTCACATCTGAACAAACTCCGTTGAGTAGTGGGAATTTGGATTCCACTACCCTAAGCGATACATCAGCATCCAGCGGATCCTCTGCCCAAGTGAACAACGAAGGCTGCGGAGGAACTCCTGATACATGGCTGCTGCTGGATGACGCTGATGATCACCACCACCATAATGCTGGGGTGGCGGCTGACGCTGAGCCAACTATCGCAGAATCTCGTTCTGTTGAGCCATCAGTTCTTGCAGGGTAGGAGGCGGTGGCGGAGGAATGCGTTCATTCTGTCCACGACGCGCTCTTCCTACCATCTGAAAAACCAAGAATGCTCTCAATATCACATTTCTGATGTCAGGGTTCATACGTGGCAAAAGATTTGAAAGGGTAAAACCAATAATTCCTTGCATAATTCATAAAATGATTCCACATGGCATAAAACTTTCCTTCATAAATTAAAACTGACATCATTCATCATCCATACTTCCAAAAGAGTTTGCTAAGGTTACATCAGTGGCCCAAAAGACTCAACTCTGTCTAGCCTAGTACCCCAAGGGTGCAAAAGCTAAGCTAGCCTCGAGGAGTTCTACCGCCACACACTGCTAACCCTATCCCGGCGACCTAGTGAGCAAACGAGGTAACGCTCGACTCGGGGGAAGGTGGTCTCCCTGAGCCAGCAGAGTCCAAATTGGAGGCAGGCTCCGGCTCCTCTCCTCCCTTGATGTCGACATCCTCGTTGGCCTCCATGTCCTGGATCTCCTGGTGGTGCATATCCAAATGTTGGTTAGCTTCCGCAAGTTGTTGCTGAGTGTTGATGAGCTGATCCTCGAGAACATCAATGGTGTTCTCCCTGGTTCCCACTAGCTCCTCAAGCTCCTGGATCTCGTTGGACATCTGTTCCACCTATAGGTCCTTTTCCACCATCTCAGTGGACAGGTCTACCACAAGTTCCTCTCTGTTATCCAAGGTAATCTTGGTAGCTTCCAACAATGCCATCAGATGAGACATTGCCTCTCCTCTCCTCACCTGCAGACGATATAGAGCATCCATGCATCGCACCGTTAAGTGCGCAGTCTGCCCTGGGTAAAGAGCCCATATATCCTTGGCATGCTCCACTCAGTCCTTCCGCATTGGGTCGTCCTCCTTTTCAGCGGGGAGCAAGCCAATGGGGTGAGTAGACAGCTCCAAGGGGTGAAAACCACAAAAGGTAGTTAGCCCGTGGAGAGCAATCGCCTCGATAGTATCCTCAGCCCGGTATCCGAAAGACTCGGAGTCCAACGAACGCCAGCCTAGCTGTAAGGGATGAGGCTCTAGGGTCATCCTCACCCTACAGCAGGGCACTCAGTGCTTCTCAAACAGCTGCACCGTGTACTGGGGAGGCGTCGTATAACCGGCTCCCTTAAGCACCTCCCACAAGATACGGGGAAAACCCTCTCGTGCAAGTCCGTCCGTGTGGGACTGTGCGTTCCCTCCTTCCGAGGATCCGTGAGAAGTCATCTGTGTATGGTTAAGCGTAAGTATAAAAAAAAGAATTAAAAATAAAAAGGGATCAAAACTCGGCCTCTCTATGGCTACGACAATGTCACTGAGGGTACTTAATTTGTCATTATCATGTATTAAAAATTCTTACCTAATTATTAATAGTTTAGTAAGGATGCATGCATGTTCGTCCTAAACGACCTCACTTCAACCTAGAGGGAATAGGGAAGAACTCCCATCCCTCATAGTAGCCTGTAGGGCTTACTCAGATAGCCACCTAGCTACCCCTCTATCATCCTAAGGCTTCACGTCCTAGGTCTATCCTTATCGTCCTGACGATCTATCCAACATTTGTTTCTATCAAGTTTTACTTTTGAAAAGGATGGTATTTATAGTTTATTGATTCCTCTGTGGTGGTATGAGCTCCGATACCAGCTGTGGCGGAACCGCCTGAATTATTCCAACTTAAGTGCCTAAGTCCTGCCCTAGAGGCTAGACCACACTTAAATAGGAATAACCCGTCAGTCCCTCGGATCTAGTCCGACGAGGCCACTAACAGGATCAGTACCACATACTCACTCGATGATGAGGCACAGAGCAAATACAATAAAGCATAAAGCCATACATTAAGGAGTATCAAATTTATTACATCATCATCATCGGAGTTTTAGCAAAAGTAGTGATCATTGTTCGGAATGCAGCGGAATAAAACTAACGATAAATGGAGGGATGGGGAAGCCTGTCTCATGACTCCTCATGCTCCTCCTCAGCCGAGGTAGGGTGCCACTCAACTGTCCAACCCGGTGGCAAGATGGACGGCCAAGTCACTCCAGCAACCATGTCCTCCAGAGAACCTGTAAAAATTATGCCACAAGCAAGGCTGAGTATATTAATACTCAGCTAGACTTACCCGGTGTGAGGAGTCTACTCCTCTACCTCTAGACAAGCAGCTGTTTGGCTGAGGGGTTTGCTTGCCAAAAGCACTAGCTAAGTCTAAAAATCAAGTTTTAGCTTTTTCAAGTTTTAGTGTGACTCTCTTAAGACTAAATGTGTACCTATCTAATCATACATGGTATCAAACATTTAGCAATCAACAACTTTTGCCAAGTCATCACATTTCCACTTGTTACTCAATGTAGCGGCATGGATCAAGCAGTCTCATTAGCTGCGAGAAGCAGACAATTCAAATCGAGTTTCAACCTTGCAAGGTAAACCTAAACACACGACGTGGCGAGGCACTCCGTCCCCACACATATCAACCGTCCCCATCAATTCCCTGGCAACAGATCAGGGCTCACCGCCTTGGCGTACAATTCCTCACTGACCCCAACTGCCGTCGTGCAGTGACCGCACTTGTACCCACCATAACCGAAATGGGAGACCACGTCTCAAGTTGCGTGAGGGGTAAAGTCTGCGGGCAGGTTCACTCAGGTACTAGGCTTACCGATTTACCATATTTCTCGTCATATGTTTAGTACGTTCAAACGCTTGACACACGGTACCACACCTTAATCCTTATTCAAATTTCCATCTCGTAGACAACGTATCCCCATGGATCGTTGTCCACAGACCATCATCATTATGACATACAAATAGATACAACCAATTCCTAACCTCGCGCGAGTGCTAGAAAAATCACTCGACTTCTACCGAGATCCCTAATTAGCAAAGCAGCTACTCGACCTAGCATACTAGTATCCATCTTAAAAGGAATCCTGAGTTCATGCAACTACGGTTTCAGGCAACTCCTACACTTAAGTGCACAGTACAAACCTACAAACATTAAGTGCAGTAAAATAGCATATATAACGGTTATGCATAAAACCGGGGCTTGCCTTCCAAAGCTGGGGCAGGCAGATCCTCGATGGCAGGTTCTGGTGCTGGATCTTGGGCTACCTCCTGAGCATCTCCTTGCTTCGGCACGAGGATGTACTCTCCGTCCGCGAGGTTGCAATCTATCGAATGCAATGAATAAGAATATGTATGCTATGATATGCAGGATTTAGTAACCATTATGCTTAGTGAAGAAAAACTAAGTTAGTTGATAACTTAGGGTTTCCTTGTTATCAGAAGCTCTTAGTGGTTTATGCTTATCAATTTAGGTCTGAGGTTTTTCTTAGAGGTAAACTTAGTGGATTAAGATTTGGATTGCCCTGTAAAGGTTCTATTAGGTATTCGAGGGTTTTATTGTTTTGGTTAGGGCAACATTAATCTCCACTACTAATATCTCTTTTTATTGTCTTTTTATGCTCTTAAGGGGGTTTGAACTACAACAGTGATTTCAAAAATTTCAAAAATCTTGTAAAAATTACAGTGGGTGAATATTGGTCTCTGAAGTTTGTCCTATAAATTTGAGGTCAAAAATTAACAGAACATGCCCTGGACAAAAATAACAAAAGTTGGGATAGAGGGTCACTTTGCACTACAACTCTGATCTAGGTGTGGGTTCTGTACTAAGAGTTATTTTTGCTGGTATCTATGGGTAATAACATGCTTCTGTGCCAAAAATCATAAAGAGTTACCTAGTGATTATTTAGTTATGATTTTCTAAAGTTTAATGCCAAAAAGACACTTATAACTAACTTGCTATTTGAAAAATATCAAACAACAGAACTTGTATTTTTCCTAGGTTCCTCTTAGCACAAGGATAGTCATTCCTAAGGTAGGGGTGTTTTATTTTTAGGATTATTTTCTTATGACTTTTCAAAGTTTTCTCTGTTTTTCATGAATAATTGTGAGTGCAATTTCCTTTCACTGGACTATGGTTCAATAGATTTTTCTTGTGAACTACATAACTTAGGCATGCTAGGAAAAATATGGTTGCCCCCTCGTTTCCCTTTTTAATCCCCTATTTTAATTTTCCTAAGTTTGAGCATAAACAAGTTTTAGTGAATAAACCTTCCTTAACCTTGTATACTGGGTGTTTATTAATTTTGAACAGTGTAACTACTAGGTTAGTGTCTCCACTATTTTTCTTAACCCTGGTCTAACAATATTCCTATTTTTCCCTCTAATATTAAGTTTTGGGCAGTTTTCTTATTTAATTCAAAACTCTAGAAAATATTACAGGAACTATAGGGTTTATTATTTTTGCCTGATAGTTTATATTTCACAAAGCCTGGCAAAATTGGTTTGACTAATTTTGGATGATTATTCTTCAAGTTATGCATTTATTAAGTTCTCTCCAATATTTAAAAGAAAAGTAAATTCGAAATGGAAAAGAAATACAGATTTGCGCTGAAGCCCCTGGGTTTTCTCCCCCTTTTCTCTCACAAAACAGCCCTCGGTCTACTATTTGCATGAGTCACTGACCTTGCACAAAACCCCCTGGACTTAATCTAAATCTAACCCGCGATCCCTGGCTAGCTAAAACAGTACCCGTGGTAAAAATCACGGCGGCGAGGCTTACCGGCGGCAGTAGAGCTCCGGCGGGGTGGTCAGTGGCGTCGGGGAGGTCACGGTGGTCACGTCGGTGTGCGGGTCGGTGTCTGAGGTGGTCGGAGCTGCCCTGGCCACGATCGCAGGCGGCGGAGGTCGTCGGCGGCTCCTGCTCCGGCCAAACCACGGTGGTAGGGTTCAATTAAAGTGCACGAGGAGCTCCACGGGGTGATGTAGAGGCCATGCGCGCAACGAATTGAGAAATGGTGCAGAGGGTTACCCGGTCCACGTGCTCCGGCGGGTTCATGAACTCCGGCGAGCGCGATTACACTATTCCGGTGGGCTGGTCCTCGGCTCAAGCTCGGGCAAGCTTCACGGCCTCCCGGGAAAGCTATCCGAGGGCTTAGATCGAGTGGAGGTGGGAGGGAAAGGGATTGGCCACGGTGGTTGCCCTCGGGCGGCTCTAGCGGAACGCGGGGAGGTCGCCGGAGCTGCGAGCGAGCTCGGGAGAGTTAGACGTGGTACAGAGGAGGCAATGGGGAAGATGGTGAAAGGGAAATGTGCCTTTGGGTCATTTCTAAGTATTTTGGTGATTTAGTGTCCAACACAAGTGCCTAAGTGTAAAATGGTGGACAAAGTACAAATCAAGGATAAAGGTTTGTTTCTCAGACTTAGTACATTGTTTTAGAGACTAATGTACTGTGTCTAAGTGCTGGAAACAGGAAAAATCGAATTGGAAATGAGATGGCTTTGCTCAGCCAAGAATCTGCTCAGTCTGGGAGCACCAGACTGTCCGGTGGTGCACCGGACAATGTCCGGTGCGCCAGGCTGGCTCGAGCAAACTGGCCGCTCTCGGGAATTCACCGGCGACGTACGACTATAATTCACCGGACTATCCGGTGTGCACCGGACTGTCCGGTGAGCCAACGGTCGGCCGGGCCAACGGTCGGCCGCGCGATCTGCGCAGGACACGTGGCCAAGTTAACGGCTAGAAGGGGGCACCGGACTGTCCGGTGTGCACCGGACATGTCCGGTGCGCCAACGGCTCCAAGTCTGCCAACGGTCGACTTCGCCATTTAAGGAAAGAAATCTGGCACCGGACTGTCCGGTGCGCCAGACGACAGAAGGCAAGAATTGCCTTCCCAGATTGCTCTCAACGGCTCCTAGCTGCCTTGGGGCTATAAAAGGGACCCCTAGGCGCATGGAGGAGTACACCAAGCATTCCTACAACATTCCTAAGCACCAAGACATCGATTCCGCGCCTTTGATTCTTTGCGATAGCAATTAGAGCTCTAGTTGAGTAGTGAACTCTTTGAGTTGTGTTGTGAGCTCTCTTTGCGACTTGTGTGCGTGGTGTTGCTGTGATTTCTTGTCTTGAGTGCGTTGCTAATCCCTCCCTTGCTTCGTGCTTCTTTGTGAATTTCAAGTGTAAGGGCGAGAGGCTCCAAGTTGTGGAGATTCCTCGCAAACGGGATTGAGAAAAAGCAAGCAAAACACCGTGGTATTCAAGTGGGTCTTTGGACCGCTTGAGAGGGGTTGATTGCAACCCTCGTCCGTTGGGACGCCACAACGTGGAGTAGGCAAGCGTTGGTCTTGGCCGAACCACGGGATAACCACCGTGCCATCTCTGTGATTGATTTCTTGTGGTTATTGTGTTTTAACTCCTCTCTAGCCACTTGTCAATTATTGTGCTAACGATTAACCAAGTTTTGTGGCTTAAGTTTTCAAGTTTCACAGGATCACCTATTCACCCCCCTCTAGGTGCTCTCAATTGGTATCAGAGCCGTTCTCTTCAAGAAAGGGACTAACCGCCCGAAGAGATGGATCCTAAGGGGAAGGGAATCGTGATCAACGACAAGGAGAAGGA
Source organism: Zea mays (assembly GCF_902167145.1). Classification (NCBI taxonomy): domain Eukaryota; kingdom Viridiplantae; phylum Streptophyta; class Magnoliopsida; order Poales; family Poaceae; genus Zea; species Zea mays. The sequence goes on from NC_050103.1 coordinate 42,523,470, forward strand.
GTCCTTCGTCAACGAGCCAAAGGATGACAAGTCCAACGACTCGGGCTCGGGCCACAGACGCAAAGATGGGAAGAAGAAGAAGAAGACAAGACGCATCAAGGAGATCGTCTACTACAACGACAGCGATGAGTCTACTTCCTCCCAAAAGGACGACGACCACAACAACTACGAGAGAAGGAAACCGGTCAATTCGAACTTTTCTTTTGACTACTCTCGTATTCCTCAAAGTGCAAATGCTCATTTATTATCTATTCCACTTGGTAAACCTCCTCATTTTGATGGAGAGGACTACGGATTTTGGAGTCACAAAATGCGTAGTCACTTGTTTTCTCTCCATCCTAGTATATGGGAGATTGTAGAGAGTGGAATGCACTTTGATAGTTCGGATAGTCCCATTTTCATTAATGAGCAAATTCATAAGAATGCACAAGCTACTACTGTTCTTCTAGCTTCATTGTGCAGGGATGAATATCACAAAGTGAGTGGCTTGGATAACGCCAAGCAGATCTGGGACACCCTCAAGATTTCACATGAGGGGAACGACGTCACCTTGCTCACCAAGATGGAGTTGGTGGAAGGCGAGCTTGGACGATTCGCGATGATAAGGGGCGAGGAGCCGACACAAACATACAACCGGCTCAAGACCCTTATCAACAAAATAAGGAGCTACGGAAGCACGCGATGGACGGACCACGACGTCGTCCGATTGATGCTAAGGTCCTTTACCGTTCTTGATCCTCATTTGGTGAATAACATTCGTGAGAATCCCAGGTACACCAAAATGTCACCCGAAGAAGTCCTTGGAAAATTCGTAAGCGGGCGAATGATGATCAAGGAAGCGAGGTACGTGGACGACACTCTAAACGGTCCAATCAATGAGCCTCAACCCGTTGCTCTCAAGGCAACAAGGAGCAAGGAGGCGTTACCCAGCAAGGTAGCACAAATTGAGGCCGCCAGACTTAATGATGAAGAGATGGCCCTCATCATCAAGAGATTCAAGACGACGCTTAAGGGTCGCAAGGGACAGCCAAGCAAGACCAAAGCCAAGGGGAAGCGCTCATGCTTCAAATGCGGTAAGATTGGTCATTTCATTGCTAACTGTCCCGATAATGAAAGTGACCAGGAACAAGGGAGCAAGAGGGAAAAGAAGAAAAATTACAAGAAGGCCAAGGGCGAGGCACATCTAGGAAAGGAGTGGGACTCGGATTGCTCCTCCTCCGACTCCGACAATGAAGGACTCGCCGCCACCGCCTTCAACAAGTCATCCCTCTTCCCCAACAAGCGTCACACATGCCTTATGGCAAGGGAGAAGAAGGTATGTAGTCGAAACTCTACTTATGCTTCTTCAAGTGAGGACGAATCTAGTGATGAGGATGAAATAGATTATTCATGTTTATTTAAGGGCCTAGATAGAACCAAGGTAGATAAAATTAATGAATTAATTGATGCCTTGAATGATAAGAATAGGCTTTTAGAAAAACAAGAAGATTTGTTGTATGAAGAACATGACAAATTTGTAGAAGCACAAAAATCTCATGCTTTAGAAGTTAAAAGAAATGAAATGCTTTCTTGTGAATTATCTTCTTGCCATGAGACGATTTCTAGCTTAAGGAGCATTAATGATGATTTGAATGCTAAGATAGAAATAGCTAGTAAATCAACAACTTGTGTAGAAAATGTTGGTATTTGCAATAGATGTAAAGACTTTGATATTGATGCTTGTAGTGAACACATAGCTTCTATTGCAAAGTTAAATGATGAAATGGCTAGTCTTAATGCCCAACTTAAGGCTAGCAAAAGTGATTTTGATAAACTAAAATTTGCTAGGGATGCCTACACGATTGGTAGACACCCCTCAATTAAGGATGGGCTTGGCTTCAAGAAGGAAGCCAAGAACTTAACAAGCCATAAGGCTCCCATCTCCGCTAAGGAGAAAGGGAAGGCCCCTATGGCGAGTAATGCCAAAAAGAACCATGCCTTCATGTACCATGATAGAAAATTTTCTAGAAATGTTCATGATGATAGGAGTTGTAATGCTTATAATGCCTTTAACTCTCATGCCATGTTTGCTTCTAGTTCTTCCTATATGCATGGTAGAAATATGTTTAGAAAAAATGTTGTTCATCATATACCTAGGAGAAATGTTGTCAATATTTCTAGGAAAGTTAATGAACCTTCTACAATTTATCATGCTTGTGATGCTTCATTTGCAATTTGTAGAAAGGATAGAAAGGTGATTGCTAGGAAATTAGGGGCAAAATGCAAGGGAGATAAAACCTGCATTTGGGTCCCTAAGACAATTGTGACTAACCTTGTAGGACCCAACAAGAGTTGGGTACCTAAGTCCCAAGCCTAAATTTGCCTTGCAGGTTTATGCATCCGGGGGTTCAAGCTGGATTATCGACAGCGGATGCACAAACCATATGACGAGGGAGAAGAAGATGTTCACCTCCTATGTCAAGAATAAGGATTCCCAAGATTCAATCATATTCGGTGATGGGAACCAAGGCAAGGTGAAAGGTTTAGGCAAGATTGCAATATCCAATGAGCACTCTATCTCTAATGTGTTTTTAGTTGAGTCTCGTGGATATAATTTACTATCTGTCAGTCAATTATGTAATATGGGATATAATTGTCTATTTACAAATGTAGATGTATCTGTCTTTAGAAGAAGTGATGGTTCACTAGCTTTTAAGGGTGTATTAGACGACAAACTTTACTTAGTTGACTTTGCAAAAGAAGAGGCCGGTCTAGATGCATGCTTAATTGCTAAGACTAGCATGGGCTGACTGTGGCATCGTCGCTTAGCTCATGTGGGGATGAAGAACCTTCACAAGCTTCTAAAGGGAGAACACGTGATAGGTTTAACTAACGTGCAATTCGAAAAAGATAGACCTTGTGCAGCTTGTCAAGCAGGTAAACAAGTGGGAGGAGCACATCACAGCAAGAATGTGATGACCACTTCAAGACCTCTGGAGCTGCTGCATATGGACCTCTTCGGACCCGTCGCCTATCTGAGCATAGGAGGAAGTAAGTATGGTCTAGTTATTGTTGATGACTTTTCCCGCTTCACTTGGGTGTTCTTTTTGCAGAATAAGTCTGAAACCCAAGGGACCCTCAAGCGCTTCCTCAGGAGAGCTCAAAATGAGTTTGAGCTCAAGGTGAAGAAGATAAGGAGCGACAACGGGTCCGAATTCAAGAATCTTCAAGTGGAGGAGTTTCTTGAGGAGGAGGGGATCAAGCACGAGTTCTCCGCTCCCTACACACCTCAGCAAAATGGTGTGGTAGAGAGGAAGAACAGGACGCTCATCAATATGGCGAGGACGATGCTTGGAGAGTTCAAGACCCCCGAGCGTTTTTGGTCAGAAGCTGTGAACACGGCTTGCCACGCCATCAACAGGGTCTACCTTCACCGCCTCCTCAAGAAGACGTCGTATGAGCTTCTAACCGGTAACAAACCCAATGTATCTTACTTTCGTGTATTTGGGAGCAAATGCTACATTCTAGTGAAGAAGGGTAGAAATTCTAAGTTTGCTCCCAAAGCTGTAGAAGGGTTTTTGTTAGGTTATGACTCAAATACAAAGGCGTATAGGGTCTTCAACAAATCATCGGGTTTGGTTGAAGTCTCTAGCGACGTTGTATTTGATGAGACTAATGGCTCTCCAAGAGAGCAAGTTTTTGATCTTGATGATGTAGATGAAGAAGATGTTCCGACGGCCGCTATACGAACCATGGCGATTGGTGATGTACGACCACAGGAACAAAAGGAGCAAGATCAACCTTCTTCCTCAACTATGGTGCATCCCCCAACTCAAGACGATGAACAGGTTCATCAACAGGAGGCGTGTGATCAAGGGGGAGCACAAGATGATCATGTGATGGAGGAAGAAACGCAACCGGCACCTCCAACCAAGTTCGAGCGATGATTCAAAGGGATCATCCCGTCGATCAAATTCTGGGTGATATTAGCAAGGGAGTAACTACTCGATCTCGATTAGTTAATTTTTGTGAGCATTACTCCTTTGTCTCTTCTATTGAGCCTTTTAGGGTAGAAGAGGCCTTGCTGGATCCGGACTGGGTGTTGGCCATGCAAGAGGAGCTCAACAACTTCAAGAGAAATGAAGTTTGGACGCTGGTGCCTCGTCCTAAGCAAAATGTTGTGGGAACCAAGTGGGTGTTCCGCAACAAACAAGACGAGCACGGGGTGGTGACAAGGAACAAGGCTCGACTTGTGGCAAAAGGTTATGCCCAAGTCGCAGGTTTGGACTTTGAGGAGACTTTTGCTCCTGTGGCTAGGCTAGAGTCCATTCGTATTTTGCTAGCATATGCCGCTCACCATTCTTTCAGGTTGTTCCAAATGGATGTGAAGAGCGCTTTCCTCAACGGGCCAATCAAGGAGGAGGTGTACGTGGAGCAACCTCCTGGCTTCGAGGATGAACGGTACCCCGACCACGTGTGTAAGCTCTCTAAGGCGCTCTATGGACTTAAGCAAGCCCCAAGAGCATGGTATGAATGCCTTAGAGATTTCTTAATCGCTAATGCTTTCAAGGTTGGGAAAGCCGATCCAACTCTGTTCACTAAGACTTGTGATGGTGATCTTTTTGTATGCCAAATTTATGTCGATGACATAATATTTGGTTCTACTAATAAAAAGTCTTGTGAAGAGTTTAGCAGGGTAATGACGCAGAAATTCGAGATGTCGATGATGGGCGAGTTGAACTACTTCCTTGGGTTCCAAGTGAAGCAACTCAAGGAGGGCACCTTCATCTCTCAAACGAAGTACACGCAAGACTTGCTAAAGCGGTTTGGGATGAAGGACGCCAAGCCCGCAAAGACTCCGATGGGAACCAACGGACACACCGACCTCAACAAAGGAGGTAAGTCCGTTGATCAAAAAGCATACCGGTCAATGATAGGATCGTTACTTTACTTATGTGCTAGTAGACCGGATATTATGCTTAGCGTATGCATGTGTGCTAGATTTCAATCCGATCCTAAGGAGTGTCACTTAGTGGCGGTGAAGCGAATTCTTAGATATTTAGTTGCTACGCCTTGCTTCGGGATTTGGTATCCAAAGGGGTCTACCTTTGACTTAATCGGATATTCAGATTCCGACTATGCTGGATGTAAGGTCGATAGGAAGAGTACATCGGGGACGTGCCAATTCTTAGGAAGGTCCCTGGTGTCATGGAACTCTAAGAAACAAACTTCTGTTGCCCTATCCACCGCTGAGGCCGAGTATGTTGCCGCAGGACAGTGTTGCGCGCAACTACTTTGGATGAGGCAAACCCTCAGGGACTTTGGCTACAATCTGAGCAAAGTCCCACTCCTATGTGACAATGAGAGTGCTATCCGCATGGCGGAAAATCCTGTTGAGCACAGCCGCACAAAGCACATAGACATCCGGCATCACTTTTTGAGAGACCACCAGCAAAAGGGAGATATCGAAGTGTTTCATGTTAGCACCGAGAACCAGCTAGCCGATATCTTTACCAAACCTCTAGATGAGAAGACCTTTTGTAGGTTGCGTAGCGAGCTAAATGTCTTAGATTCGCGGAACTTGGATTGATTTATAGCATACATGTGTTTATGCCCTTGATCATGTTCCTTATGCATTTTGTTGCTTAATAATGGTGCTCAAGTTGTACAAACACTCCCTGGACCTCACAAGTCCGTTGCAAAGTGATGCACATGTTTAGGGGGAGATGTGTTACAACTTGACCCTTTGAGACTAACCATGTGATTGAGTTTGCTTGTTTTAGTCTCAAAGGAGGTTTGAAAGGGAAAAGGTGGACTTGGACCATGAAAGACTTCCACTGCACTCCAATGAGAGGGTAACTTATTCCAAGTTCATCTCATGTACTCTTATTGCCTTTATATTCTTATTGAAGATTTTGGTGAGGCAATGGGGTTCTAGGGCCCAAATTGATCCTATTTTGGTGCTTGATGCCAAAGGGGGAGAAAATAAAGGCCAAAGCAATAAATGGATCAGCTACCACTTGAGAATTTTGAAAATAGTAGAATAGAGTTTGTGGTTTGTCAAAACTCTTTTATTGTCTCTTTTCTCAAAAGTTGGCTTCTTGTGGGGAGAAATGTTGATTATTGGTAAAAGGGAAGTTTTTGAAATCTTGAATCAATTTCTCTTGGAATGACTCTCTTTATGTCTTAACATGTGTGTTTAACTTAGAAATTTGAGTTTGAATTTGCAAAATCAAACCAAGTGGTGGCAAAGAGTGATCCATATATGTCAAATTTGAATCAAAACAATTTGAGTTCTTATTTGGATTGATTTTGTAGTTGTTCTACTTGCTTTATATTGTGTTGGCATAAATCACCAAAAAGGGGGAGATTGAAAGGGAAATGTGCCTTTGGGTCATTTCTAAGTATTTTGGTGATTTAGTGTCCAACACAAGTGCCTAAGTGTAAAATGGTGGACAAAGTACAAATCAAGGATAAAGGTATGTTTCTCAAACTTAGTACATTGTTTTAGAGACTAATGTATTGTGTCTAAGTGCTGGAAACAGGAAATATCGAATTGGAAATGAGCTGGCTTTGCTCAGCCAAGAATCTGCTCAGTTTGAGAGCACCGGACTGTCCGGTGGTGCACCGGACAGTGTCCGGTGCGCTAGGCTGGCTCGAGCAAACTGGCCGCTCTCGGGAATTCACCGGCGACGTACGGCTATAATTCACCGGACTGTCCGGTGTGCACCGGACTGTCCGGTGAGCCAACGATCGGCCGGGCCAACGGTCGGCCGCGCGATCTGCGCAGGACACGTGGCCAAGTTAACGACTAGAATGGGGCACCGGACTGTCCGGTGTGCACCGGACATGTCCGGTGCGCCAACGGCTCCAAGTCTGCCAACGGTCGACTTCGCCATTTAAGGAAAGAAATCTGGCACCGGACTGTCCGGTGCGCCAGACGACAGAAGGCAAGAATTGCCTTTCCAGATTGCTCTCAACGGCTCCTAGCTGCCTTGGGGCTATAAAAGGGACCCCTAGGCGCATGGAGGAGTACACCAAGCATTCCTACAACATTCCTAAGCACCAAGACATTGATTTCGCGCCTTTGATTCTTTGCGATAGCAATTAGAGCTCTAGTTGAGTAGTGAACTCTTTGAGTTGTGTTGTGAGCTCTCTTTGCGACTTGTGTGCGTGGTGTTGCTGTGATTTCTTGTCTTGAGTGCGTTGCTAATCCCTCCCTTGCTCCGTGCTTCTTTGTGAATTTCAAGTGTAAGGGCGAGAGGCTCCAAGTTGTGGAGATTCCTCGCAAACGGGATTGAGAAAAAGCAAGCAAAACACCGTGGTATTCAAGTGGGTCTTTGGACCGCTTGAGAGGGGTTGATTGCAACCCTCGTCCGTTGGGACGCCACAACGTGGAGTAGGCAAGCGTTGGTCTTGGCCGAACCACGGGATAATCACCGTGCCATCTCTGTGATTGATTTCTTGTGGTTATTGTGTTTTGACTCCTCTCTAGCCACTTGGCAATTATTGTGCTAACGATTAACCAAGTTTTGTGGCTTAAGTTTTCAAGTTTCACAGGATCACCTATTCACCCCCCCTCTAGGTGCTCTCAGATGGTCGTGCACTAGGGTGGGCTTTGTAGCCGCGGCGCGGGTGTGGGCACGGGGCGACCGAGGGCGCGTGGGGGTTCACGTGCGGGCGTGCTCTGGACGCGCCCCGAGTGTCAGCCCATGTCGAACACGTGGGGGTTTACTTCTGCCAAGGTTCAACGGCTGATTTGGTCGACTTAGCGTGCAGATCTTAGCAAAACCCCCATGTACGGTCTCTTCTCTGCACCAAATCCTACCTTTTCGATGTGAGTTCCAAGCAAAGATATGGTCGGGGTAGAGAGATATGGGGGTGAGAAGTTGGCTCTATCCGAGCTGTCCACACCGAGACAAAAGCCATGCCAAGTTGTGTCAAATGGCTTAGGGTTGGGTTCAAACTTTTCCAGGGTGTTCTAGGGGTCTTTGGGCGCCATTTTGTCAATTGGGCCATAAGGTTTTGAGGTTGGGAACAAGGTGAACATGTTTGATCTTTGAAAGAGGGTCGGTTTTGAACTTGAGAAAAACCTGTTTTTTCTTTTATGTTCTTCTCTTTGGTGACCTTTTTGGGGTTTTTCTGAAATCTTTTTAGGGTCACTCTCTTTCCATTTTTTGTAGGGTATTAAGTGTACAACTTTTATAACTAGTCCAAGTCAAGACAATGTGATTTACACAAACTTTTTACCATAATCCCCTCTAGGGCTCCATTTGCCTATAAGGGATTTGAATTAGGGTTTGAGTCATTCTCTTCTCTTTAGTGCATGATAAGGCCAAGGCATGACTTCTAAGATGGGTTACACCTACTTAGGATCTTGATCCCCAAGTTTGGTGTCTTTTGCTCAAACTAAACCACATGTGATGATGGGTTCAATAGTCTAGTCTTGAGTGAAAACCCTAAGTAACACCTGGGGTGTTACATAGATCTTGCCCCTCAGGAGGGGTAAAGATCATAGGATTGTCATAGGGTTGGCAGGCCACCCCAGGATGGATCTAGACGACGTAGAGTCGAATAGGGATGGAGGTGGATATGCGGAAGGCTACAACTAGAACTACGCTACATCTACTCCTAGGATAGGAAAAGTAAATAAAATAATTGGTTCGATTGGATTGTGTTCGGGGGTTCTCAATCGTCTGTACCCCTTTATATTTATAGAGGAGGAGGTCTGGACCTGTTCCTAAGAGATAGCCAACAACTCCCACGTGATTAGATGGATAACCACGCACGTGATAAGGATAATCACCCGAGTTAATCTAATCTCGGGGCACTCGGACTGTTCGAGCCCAAGGGCCGGATCGTTCGCTCATTTTGGTGCTCAACATATGCCCCCCTGTCTTTTGGTGGAGCTTGGCAAACCAAAAGCACTAGCGAAAACCTCGAAAACAATTGACTTCATGAGCTACTTTGTTCCCGAAGTAAGGACTCAGCTCGATGCAAGTCATCGGCTCTTGCGATCAGATAATATAAGTACTTGATGAAACTTTAATGCACAGAGGTCGTTTCGAATTGCATCCTCTTCGGCCATGTTTTCCTGATCAACCTGTCAATAGGCAAAACTTGTGGTGCCCCCAGCCCAAATAAGCAAACGGATTGGGCCAGTAAAACGAATTCATCGCCGTACCACCCCACACATGAGTAGGACAACACATCGGCAATGGATAGAACGGGAAGCACCATGCTATCCCCGGAGGAGGCTGACTAGGCGATCTTAGTTGTGCTACCTTTTAGGTCGTTTTAGTCGGCTTTTGCTTTCGCACAAATCGCCTTTTTGACTTCGTTGGTTTTATTGGCCGGTTGTGTGGAACGGCCTTCTTCATATATTTGGCAAGCAACTGGTCAAAAGTAGGGCCGACTCTACTGAGTCATCCAGACGTCTTAGCAGTGTTTTGCTTCCTAACACTTGTTTTGGAACGTTGTGGTCCGATGGTCTGAGGTTGCTGCTTCTGACCTTCTGCAGACTGTCCGACCATCATAGCCGGACTGTCCGCTCCTATCTCGGATTGTCCGACCTTAGTACCCGGACCATCCGTCGTACGCAGGACAGGCGACCGTGATCGGGTGTCCGATCGTGCTTGCCCCCCGAGCATCCATCCTACCCTTTGGATGGGGACATAAACTTAGCGCGATGATTAGAAAGGATTCATTGGCCGTACCAGACACTGAGAGCAAAGATGTCTATTGAACTATAAAGCTTGCTCCCAAGGACAAACATAATAATAGCCAACTCAATTATGCATAAGTTCGAGTATTGGTTGTACTAAAAATGAATCATTTACTTGAAGTTATTTTGTCAATATTGATTATGCAGTTTGCAATTAAACAATAACCGAATAGTGATAAGCAAATATTATAAGCATGTTCATCTCATGAATAAACATGACCGAAGCAAATTGTAGCAAGAATCATTACTACCAATAACTGAAATACTTCGGCTTTATGTAAGCAGCAGCATATCACAACTATCCATATGCATAATAATTCAGTTGCACTCCTCCATAATATAAAGACGCATATGGAGCAAAATGATGCCATAAAGGATAACCGAACATACCTTGGGACGACATATATGGCATAGCTGAAGAATATGGACGATGCAATGACCAATAGCTTTGTTGAGCTGGGGCAAACCTTTCACCCAAATGTCTTGTACTTGCTTTCTTTCTTGTGTTTGCCTTTGCTCCACTTCTTCCAAAAGCATCATCCTTACCTGGATCTTGAGAACTCCCATTAGATGTCCACGTCATGCCTCCCATCTCCAGCTCTTGTGCACTGAGTTTTTCTAGCCTCTTGTGCCAGATTGATAACCCGAGTGGGCTTCTCGGTTGTTTGGGCACATTGGGCTTCTCAAGTTCAGATTTAGTGCCTGGACTATCACTAGCTGATTTCTCTATTGTTTGGGTACTGCTAGCTGAAGTATCTAATACTTCCTCCGGCTCTGTAATGCATGAATTTAGATCTGAACTTTTGCCTTTTCTATTATCCTTCTTCGCTACATAAACTTGCTTGACCATTTGATCCTTATTTTGAGCTCTAGACCGATTCTTATAAATAAAACGGTCTTTGTCGTATGATCGTTCCTCAAAATCAGAATTAAAATGAGATGAATATTCTATGTTATGTGGTCTAAAATATGAAGAACAATAAGCATTTGAATCATACCAGACCCAAGATGGATAAGGATGAAAGTACGAAGGAGCTGAACCATATTGCATTAGTATTGGCGGCCCAAAAGGAGGATATGTTGCTGATGCATGAAACTCTTCTCCTCCCCAATCCTGATTTCTAGATTTACGCTTCGGAGGTGATTTTGATGGCTTCAAAGGTGCTCTAGATGGCTTAGCAATGCCAGTTTGATCAACATCCTTTGCCTTAATTTGCTCATGATATTTAGCCAGAAGTTGCTCAAAAGTAACCTTTGCCTTTTACCCTTTTGTTTATCATGACCTTCACCTCCAAATCATTTACATTTTGGCATACCTGGTGCACCATGCCCCATGGCGCATCCGGTCTTATTAGCCTTTCTTTTGCCCGGAGCCTTCCGAGTAACCACCACATGTGTTAGATGTGGTGCACGAGGGTCACCAATGATAATATTTTTCCTTTGTCTTTATCGGTCGAATATGGCCGAACCAAGACTTTCTTGTCCACTGGTCCTAATGTGTCGACAGGGACAGATTGTCTGTCAATCTTCATTTTTTGAAATGTCAAACGGCCTTCATCTACAGCCGATTGTATTTGTCGACGGAAGATATTACAATCATTAGTGTTATGAAGAAAGGAACCATACCATTTACAATATACACACTTTTTCAATTCCTCTAGCGGAGGAATTGTGTGCGACAATTTAATGTTGTCATTCTTAAAAAGTTCATCAAATATTTTATCACACTTAGCAACATTAAATGTGAACTTAACTTTCCCTTTTTGTGCCGAATGCAGGGGAGAGCGAGCAGCAGATTTGGCCTTAGCAGGCCAAACAAGCTTAGTGACCTGTATTTTTTCTGGCTTTGCAGGGGCTGAAAGGCATTCCGCCTCATTCACGGGTGATGGCATGCTGCGACTATGGTGCGCTTCAGGTGTGGTGGGGCATGAAGATTGTGCCTGACGCGAAGTGTTCTGGTCCATGTATGTACACCCGGACAGTCCGATCTTGGTGATCGAACGAGCCGTAGAGGGACCAGACGGTCTAGTATTGTATCTGGACCGTCCGGTCGTGCAGGGCTTTGCCTGCGAGGCTTGTGGTAGGCTCGGTGCGACTCTGGACTGTCTGACGTAAGGTGTCGGATGGTCTGTGATCGTGTGTGGATTGTCCGGCCGTGCCCAGAGCCGATCTACCATGCAGTAAGGCTGGTGACAACATTTTCCTCGGATATGAATTCATCGACATACCATAATATAGTTGGGACTGAGAAGCCTCATTTGTCGCCGATGTTTTTGACGCAGTTATTTTAGTGACCAATTTATGTGACAAAAAATCTAGTGTATGAGTATTTTCTAATGCATGCGTCATATTCTCTATAGCCTCCATTATAATTTTAATCTGATTATCAAAAGAAATTTTAATAGATTGAATATCGGCTAATGGCGTGGTGTTACTTACAATGGGGAGCTGATGCAGCAAGGCTGACAGTGAATCGTACTTTACTTCCCTCTTCTTGACGACCTTCTGGTGGTGATCTACCTTGAAGTGCGAGAAGTACCACTTTTTCGCCACCTTGCTTATCTGAGTCTGTTGTCATTGGAATTTCCTCATCCAGCCTTTTCATGTGGTCTTCTAATTTCTTATCCTCATCGGCCGGCATGTTAGTCAGCCTTGTGTTAATGTCTAGGACGAAATTGTTGTGATCTTTGGGATTGGCTGTCGGTGTTTTGGGTCCGACCTCACACCCGGGGTTGCCCCTCAAGGTGTTTTAGGAGTAGGACGGTGTCGCCGACTGTAGCTAAATGGTTCGTGCCCGATGCACGAAGAACAATGGACAATGTTTACAGGTTCGGGCCGCTTTGAGATGCGTAACACCCTACGTCCTGGCGAGTATGCTTTGTGTAATGGGTTACAAGGTAGCTCTCACAAAGAGTTGAGGTGGGTGGTGGAGTAATGGGATCGATCGTTCTGAAGGGGTGCCCCCTAGGCCTTATATATTCGACCGTGAGGCAATACATGTGGATATGCACCTAAAAGACAGTGAACCGTTTTTGTCTATCTTCCTATGATTCTACCGACTTATCCTCGCCTGGTTACGTCGTACGGGGCTCCAGCGCGGGAAAGTCGGATCTTCTGTTGCGGCCGTTTGCTCAACGTTGTGGGGCCATCCGGGCTTGCACCAACCCGACCTTATGTCGATCTGCTTCTCTGGTCGCTCCTCCCCAGGCCCATGAAGGAGTGACCTTACAATTTATTGGGCCCTTGGGCCTTTCATGAGGTCTTTTATCCTTCCAGTGGACCCGGGGGATATCTGTCCCCCACAAGCCCCCGATCTTCGGGCTGATTTTGAGATAATCAGCCCAAAGATCCTAGGTCCAGCTTGCAGTCTTTGTTTATGACGAGAAGTGCTTTCCAAGCAGTTTGGCAAAAATGATTTTTTACCGTCTCCTCCTGCTTTGATTACTCGTGGACTGGAGCCTTGTTTCATGCTTGTGCCTTAGAAGTCGGCATTTCATATTGTAGGACCCTGAACTTCATTGGGTGCACCGGAGGTGCCCCTAATGGGTGTAGCCCCCGAGCTTCGAGTGGATTTTGGAAAATAATCCACTCGAAGGTCTTCATCAGAAATCTTGCCTTCAGTTTTGTCTTATGCCTTGGAAACTGGCGTTGCTTTCTCTCGAAATGGTGATTTATTGGGTGCACCGGAGGTGCACCCAATGGGTGTAACCCCCGAGCTTCGAGTGGGTTTTTGAAGATAATCCGCTCAAAGGTCTTCATTTCATGTCTTTTTACTGAGAGTAACCCTTTCTTTTTCCGAATGCCTTAGAGGTCAGCATTATGTCATCAATATTATGCTTTAGAGGTCAGCATACATTTTGTCTTTTGCAGTCGAGTTCGCGATCCGCCCATATCTTGCTAGGTGGTGTAATTTACTTGCTCTGCGACTGATTGGACATTTGATGGATGTTCTCTGGCTAGTTTTCACGTCGCTTCTGTCGGTCAGATTTTGTACCTCATCGGCTATATTTCGCTTTCCTCTGATCCTTACTGATATCTCATTTTTGTCTTGAGGTATTCATTGCATGCCCTGCACGGATGTGACAGTTTTGAAAAATATACTGATAATTCCTGGGCGTCCCCCCAATGGGTGTGGGCAAGGGACGGCTTGGTACGCTGAGTGTTTTAGCCGACTGCTTCTGAGTAGTAATGTGATGTGACGGCGGGTGTAATCATATCAGCCGCGTTGTTGACTGGAGTCCCAATGGGTGTTGCGTTGCGTGAAACGGCGTCAGCCGCCTGACGTGTCTTCAGACGGGTTGAAGTGTGTATTGAATGCTTCGCGACTGTTCAGTGACCGTGGTTGGAGTTGAGCGGTTGCCTTCTTCTTCTATAAATAGTGCCTTTGCCTCTCTGGTTTTTTCACATCTCTTGCTGTTCTATGCTGCTTGCTTTCTTCCTCTCCTTGCATTTCCACCATGGGCAAGAACAACAAACGCAAGCGCGAGCCGACTCCTCCATCAGAGGACTTTGGCGACTCGGAATACTCAGAGGAGGAGTTCTCCTCTAAGTCCGAGGGGTCTCCGGCTCCCGTCTCTCCCCCAGCGTCGTCCGATGACTCGGACGACTCTCAGGGGATTGCCGCGGAGGTCTGGACTTACATCCGGGCCGTCGAGCACTCCGGGCTCGAGGGCTCGGATGAGTCGGAGTACTCCTCGAACGAGGAGGACTCATCCGAGGAGGACGGCGAAGGTGACGACGACGACGACGACGACGACAACGGAGGCGACGGCAGCGATGACGGTGACGGCGGCAGCAGGGGCAGCAACGGCGGCAGTAGGAGCGGCAACGGCGGCAGCAGGGGCGGCGACGGCGGCAGCAGTAGGGGCAGCGGCGGCGGCGGCGGCAGCAAGGGCAGCAACAAGGCCAGTGGCTAAATGCCACTGGTTTTTAGATATTAGTATAGATTAGAAGTAGTATAGTGAAATAATGTAGTAATATTAGTAGTGTAGAGTAGTATAGTGTAGCGTAGTAGTAGTAGTAGGGGAGTATCAACTCATAATGAGTTGATTTGTAAGTATTGTTACTTCCCTTAATGAAAAATGACTTTGTCTCCTCCTGCGCCAATTACTTTGCTTCATAGTAAATTGATCTCTTGTTTTGTGAAGTTGATTCATTCGGAATAGTATCTAAATAACTCGGGCATCATATCGCCGCCTCAGGGGTGATGGCCGAGCTATTATTGTCGACCTTTATGCATTTGAAATAGAGTCCGAGTGACGACGAAATCATGTCAGCGCCGGAATGACTGTTGACCACGTCGACGATCTTAGAGGTGACAGCCGAGTGACTCGTGATGACGCCAGCGTTTTTTAGAGATAGCCGCCGAGCGACTGAGGACATCGTCGGCGCTTTAGAGATAGCCGCCGAGCGACTGAAGACATCGTCGGCACTTTAGAGATAAATGCCGAACGACTGGAGGTAACGTTAGCGTTTTAGAAATAACAGCCGAGTTAGAACGGGTTGTGTCGGCCACTTTGAGGATAATAGCCGAGTGATGATGTGGCCCGCCGGGGTTTTAGATGTAACCGCCAAGCGACTGAGGACATCGTCGGCGCTTTAGAGATAGCCGCCGAGCGACTGGTGATAACATCGGCGTTTTAGAAATAACAGACGAGTTAGAACGGGTTGTGTCGGCCACTTTGAGGATAATAGCCGAGTGATGATGTGGCCCGCCGGGGTTTTAGAAGTTACCGCCGAGTGACAACGTGGCACGCCGGTGTTTTTAGAAGTAACTGCCGGGTGCTGACTGGGCGCTTTTGGAAACGGTATCTGACTTCGGGAATATCCCGTATGCACTGCGCTTTTCAGCCGCCTCTGCTTTCCGTGCCCTAGTTCTTGCTTTCCTGCCTCCAGATCCTCTCTACAATTCAGCTCCCGCTTTGTTCGCCAGTAGAGTTGAGATGGCGCCCAAGCGAAAGGCCTCGAGTTCATCCGCTGTGGTGATTCCCCCCATCGATCCCAACAGCCAGTTGCCTTTCGCAGGTAACCATATGTCTGTTGTTTCCGAGCCTGACCTTCTCCACCTCGTATCCATCGGGGTCCTTCCCCCGAGGGAGCTTTGTTCTTAACAGATTTGCCGTGGGGTCACTGTCCCGACAGAGGATACCCATGAATCCGTAATTTATGTTCCTTTTCTTCTCCGCGGTCTCGGTCTTCCCATTTCTCCCTTTTTCCGCGGCCTTCTTGATTTCTATCGTCTTAATTTGACCCATCTGAATCCCAATTCCATTCTGCAAGTTTCCATTTATGTTCATCTGTGCGAAGCTTTTCTTGGCGTCCTGCCACATTTTGGATTGTGGAAGTATCAGTATCACTGTCGCCCTGGAATGGCCGGGGGCAGCATCAGCTGGTTGGGGGTGCTAGTTTAGAGATGCGCCGTGGGAGGAATTCTGATTATCTTGAAATCCCTCTCAAGGACAGTATTAAGGGATGGCGCTTGGAGTGGTTTATCGTTGAAACCCACGGAAATTCTCTCCCCCCTCGCTCGGGGAGACAGCCGGACGTTCGTACTCCGAGTTGGACCGAGTCCCCCATAGATCAGGAGGTGGCTGAGGCTGGGGCTTTGCTAGCTGAAGTTGGACTGCTGAAGGAGAGGGGTCTGACTGCAGAGGCTACGGTTGCTGATTTTGTTTTCAAGAACATTCAGCCGTTGAAGGACAGGGCTTACCCGGCTTATCTGTACCGAGGCCTAGCTGACTCAACTCGGGTTACCAACAGAAAAATTCCCTCCATAGACTTGGTGAACCGACTTGAAATGATTCTTAGAGGCAAGGTATCAAATGTTGGTGCTCCAGTGGCATACTCGGCCTGGAACCTGCCTCCTTCCAAAGCCTTCACTCATTTTGTTTCGAATCCACCTGTTGCTGATGGCAGTTTGGGCCTTAGAGTGCGACCCTCTGCTGAAGAAGTTAACGCTTTGGTTGCCTCGCTCGGGGAAATTCCTGATGAAGAGCGGCAAGTCCATTTTGAGGTACCTTTGGATCCTAGTGACGCAGAAATAAGTGCTATGCTTGATTTGCTGGCTGAGGACTCTTCTGATGTTGCTCCTGCTGGGACGTTGGTGGTGGCACCTCCCCTAGAAACTGATACAACCTTGGATATTCAGAAGCCCGTCAGTGCTCGCCCGAGACGCCCTTCCCGAGCCAATCAACTTGATCCTCCTGCTGAAGAGCAGAAAAAGAAAAAGAGACGTCTCCGGCGAGTATCTAGTTTGGATCGGGATGTTGGTCCTTCGGTTCCTGCTGCTGAAGAAGTGCTTGTTCCTGAATTTACTGATGCTGACCCCAATGGGGGTGCTCCACCTGCTGCTGACCCCAATGGAGGTGCTCCACCTGTTGCTGACCCCAATGGGTGTGCTCCATCTGCTGCTGACCCCATGGGTGTGTTGTCTGTGTTGCCGATGAAAATGACGGGGAGGAAGAAGATGAGGTCCCTTTGACTCGGAAGAACAGTCGGCAGTATGTCGCCAGTGGGGAAAGTAGTGGAGTTCCTTCTCCTGCTCTATCTGCCCTCATTGGTCTACAAGAGTTGTCCCTGGCAAACTTTGATCAGACTCTTGAAGATATGGTTCCAGAAGACCTGCTGTCAGAGCCAGCGGATGATGGTGTGATGGAGGTTTGTGCTGATGTGCTCGACGCCGGGTTGGGATCATCCCGGGCAGCGTCCCGCGCCTCATCAACCTTAGAGCGCGGTCTCGAGGGTCAGGAAACTGACTTGGATCGTCTTGCTCCCATGGAAGTAATTGAGGGACCCTCAGCCTTAGAGGCGGCTACTGCGGAGAACTTGGTCCTCAAGGATGGTGTTGACACTTGCCCAGCCCCCGAGGATGTTGCCGGGGATGACTCGGCTCGGGTGGGAAACGCAAGCCACTACCCAGCCCCCGAGGGTACTGCCGGAGATGATCCGGCTCAAGTGGGTAGCGCAAACTATAGCCCAGCCCCCGAGGGTGTCCGAGCGGGGTCTCTCTCTTGTACTTCCATGGATGTTCACGCAGGATCTTCTCCGCGCTCTGGTTGCATGGTGGTAGCCCAAGCTTTGGGCCAGGGAGTCGCTTTAGAGGCTAGCGCTCCCGTTGACCAAGTTTTGGGCTCTGTTGATGGTACCGAGTTGGTCCCTGCTAGTTCATTGCAAGCTGCTTTGGGTGGCGACCTTACGCCAGGTCGTCAATTGATTTCTCACGATTTGGGAGTCCCTTCGTTCTTCTCCAATCTCTAGGTATTGTGGTATATTCTGGCCTGACTTTTACACCATACGAACTGCTGCCAACACGCTCATATGTTCTCCATATCAGGCATTGGTGGACGGAATGGCTAGTCAGCTGAGGTTGCAAGGTGCTTCTGTTCCAGAAGGAGCTTCATCTCTGGCACGTTGGAATCCGGTGTGGCTCCAACATCGTGTCTCTGATTTGGAGGCGACGAATGCTGCTTAATACTCTTTTGCTTCTCTTTGTCTACCTTATTGAACTGCTTTACATTTTGACTCTTTTTGCTTGATTGTCTCTCGCTAGATATGGCTCGGCAGATTTCCATTCTTGAAGAAAAACATTCTCAAGGTCAGGCTGAACTGGTCCAGCGGTGTTCTGATTTTGAGGAAAAGTATTCTCAAAGCCAGACTGAATTGGTCCAGGTCTCTGCTGCTCTAAATGACGCTAAAATGCTGAATTCTGCTCTTCGCGCTCAGCTTGATTATGAAAAGGTGACTTATGAAATTGTGCCTTGTATTACTGTGTTCTTATTGCCCGCTTGATGTTTGAAGGAGTTGATTCTTGTTTACAGGAAGAAAAAGTGCCCTTGTCGCTTCTCGCGACAATCTTGACAGACTGTATCGTGATTCTAGCAACTCGTTGACCATCCTGGAGAGAAGTCATCGCTTTACCATGGAGGAGTTAGACAATCATCGTTGTAAGCTGCAGGAATCCACGGATGATGTGATCCGTCTCAGGCAGTTGATATCGGCTAAGGATGCTGCTATCAAAGAACTTCGTGCTTCCAAAAAATCCATCGCTCAGGAGCTAGAGACCGCTCAATTGGCTGCCAAAGTTGCTGAAGAAACTTCCATTACTCTGAGAGCTCAGCGTGACAGAGCCATGGATACAGCCATTCGCGCGGGGCGAATTTTGATGAGGAGACCCGGCGTGGTTGTTCCTGAAGACATAAGGGCTGACGTGAACGCTGCTCCTGATTCCTCAAGTCGCCCTTCTTCGTCGGTTGCTCCTGAGAAAGATATTGCGAAATAGAGAAACATTTTGCGTGCTTTGAGCGCGCGGTTAGCATGATCGAATATTTGTTAGAGGACACCGGTTCAGCATTCGAATGATATTGTTACTCTCTTATTGTTTCGGAATTCGACAGTACGTAAATTTGCAGTAGTAAAGTGCTATGTGATGGTTTTGGAACTTGCTTATGGGATATAGAAGTCACCCCTATATGAGTATTCGTAAGCACGCGAAATCGTCTTAAGTCATTGCTGACTTGAATCGATCGCTTTTGTTAGTAGGGCATAGTGGTCACCCCGAGTTAAGTAAACGCGAGCACGTTGTACCGCCTTAAGTCGTTGCCGACTTAAGCCGATTGCCCCGTTGGCAGGGCATAGTGGTCACCCCGGGTTTAGTAAGCGTGAGCATGTTGCACCGCCTTAAGCCATTGCTGACTTAAGCCGATTGCTCCGTTAGCAGGGCATAGTGGTCACCCCGGGTTTAGTAAGCGTGAGCATGTTGCACCGCCTTAAGCCATTGCCGACTTAAGCCGATTGCTCCGTTAGCAGGGCATAGTGGTCACCCCGAGTTAAGTAAGTGCGAGCATGTTGGACCGCCTTAAGCCATTGCCGACTTAAGCCGATTGCTTCGTTAGTAGGGCATAGTGGTCACCCCGAGTTAAGTAAGTGTGAGCATGTTGCACCGCCTTAAGCCATTGCCGACTTAAGCCGATTGCTCCGTTAGCAGGGCATAGTGGTCACCCCGAGTTTAAGTAAGCGCGAGCATGTTGCACCGCCTTAAGTCGTTGCCGACTTAAGCCGATTGCTCCGTTAGCAGGGCATAGTGGTCACCCCGAGTTTAGTAAGCGCGAGCATGTTGCACCGCCTTAAGTCGTTGCCGACTTAAGCCGATTGCTCCGTTAGGTAGGGCATAGTGGTCACCCCGAGTTAAGTAAGAATGCAAGTCAATCGTGGACAAACTGAGTATCTTTGAAGCCTTTTTTATTGATGACATATTTCCCATTTTACAGAGTACATCGTCATCCCGATAGCTTTTGAAATACAGCTAGGGATAAAACTTCCTGAGGTGTTCTATATTCCAAGAGTTCCCAATTTCTGTGTCGTCCATTTGAGTGAGACGATATGATCCCGGCCGAGTGACTTCTGCTACTATGAATGGTCCTTCCCATAAGGGCGATAAGTTGTGTCGTCCCTCCCCCGTTAGAATTCGGCGGAGGACGAGATCTCCTACTGAAAAGGATCATTGTCGCACGGCCTTGTCGTGATAGCGTCTCAGGGTCTGTTGGTACCGTGCCGATTGAATTACTGCGTTTAGCCGCTCTTCTTCGAGTACATCAACATCTTCCAGCCTAGTTGCTTCGGCCTCTGCTATGCTTTCAAAGATCAGCCTCGGCGCCCCAAACTTGAGATCAGCAGGTAGTACTGCCTCTGACCTGTAGACCATGAAGAAAGGAGTGTTTCCATGCAGAGCTCGACTAGGTTGGGTTCTTAGGCTCCAAACGACGTAAGGCAATTCCCTTATCCACTTTCCTGCGAACTTCTCATTTTTGTCGAAGACTTTTTTCCTGAGTGCCTCCAATATCATCCCGTTAGCTCGTTCAACCTGCCCGTTGGCTCTCGGGTGTGCTACCAAAGCATACTTGATCTGAATGCTTTTTTGCTCGCAAAAATCGAAGAACTCTGAACTTGTGAAGTTAGACCCCAAGTCGGTTATGATACTATTCGGTATTCCAAACCTGAATATTATGTCTTGTATGAATTCCACGGCTTTAGCTGAGGTTAAAGAAGCAATGGGTTTGAACTCTATCCATTTAGTGAATTTGTCGATTGCTACCAACACGTGAGTGTATCCTCCTTGAGCTTTCTTGAAAGGTCCAATCATATCTAGCCCCCAGCATGCAAAGGGCCAAGTCACCGGTATGGTCTGCAGTTGCTGTGCTGGTAGATGTTGTTGTTTCGACAAGTACTGGCAAGCTTCACACCTCTGAACTAACTCGGCGGCATCACTTTTTGCCGTTGGCCAATAGAATCCCGACCTGAAGACCTTCCCGACTAGTGTCCTGGACGCTGCATGTATTCCACATTGTCCAGCATGAACCTCCTCCAGAAGTTGCATCTCGGTAGACGATAGAATGCATTTCATGAAGATGCCTGACGCGCCCCTTCTGTATAGTGTCTCCCCAATGAGTGTGTAGTGAGCCGACTGTCTGGCGATACGCTCGGCTGCATTTTTATCGTCTGGCTCCTCTTCATTCTTTATATATCTGATGATCGGCCTTCTCCAGTCATCAGAGCTTGACTCTGGTTGATTCACGATATTACACTCTTCTGCCTGATCCATTGAGATGCTTGGTTGTGGTATTTCTTGTACAAAGACTCCGGGTGGGACCTGAGTTCGACTGGATCCTAGCTTGGACAATACATTGGCTGCCGTGTTTCGATCTCTTTCTACATGATGAAATTCCAGGCCTTCAAATTTATCTTCTAGTTTTCGGACGGCAGTGCAATATTTTCCCATTGAATCATTCGAACAGTCCCATTCTTTGTTTATCTGGCTTATGACTACCAAAGAATCTCCGTATACCATTAGTCTCTTGATGCCTAATGATATGGCGATGTTTAGTCCATGGATTAGAGCTTCATACTCGGCTGCATTGTTGGAGGCTGGAAATAACAACTGGAGGGCATACTTGAGGTGCTCGCCTCTAGGTGCGATGAAGAGAATTCCCGCGCCTGCCCCCTGCAGCTTCAGCGAGCCATCAAAATACATTCGCCATACTTCTGCAGTTTCTGGGTTTTCTGGTACTTGTTGTTCAGTCCATTCTGATACAAAGTCAACCAATGCTTGGGTTTTAATGGAAGTGCGAGGTCGAAATTCGATGTCATGAGATCCCATTTCGCAGGCCCACTTGGCTATTCGGCCAATGGCTTCCTTGTGGTGTAGACGGCCAACCAGCCTCCTGGATCCTGCTTAGTTTCATATTTGTCGACATTGGATACCGTGAAGTTAGGGGGCCACTGAATGGCCCTAAGGCGTGGAGTAAGGGCTGTCACTCCACACGTGTCCTCCTGTCGTCGAGGATGATGTCTGTCCCGGGGAGGGGAGTAATCGTTGTGGTTCCTCGACCGACCCCGGGTAGTACCGCCAGTCGAAGCCGTTGCTGACTCGGTTCTGGTTGCCTGACTCTGAGCTGGGACGCCGTGATCCCTGTCGTACTCCTCCCGACGGCGGATCTCGTTCTCATGCCGTCGTTCACGCGAAGCGTTGATGGAGCTTCGCGCGTCCCGGCGACTGTTGATGGCGTGTTGTAGATCGTTCGGCGGGTGAGCGAGCGGTAGAAGATGGTTGGCTGCCTGGGTGAACAGTCGTCGATAGCCCTCGGCGTCGGGAGTCCAAGAAAGTCCATCAGCTATCCGAGCTAGTACCCCTCCGACTTCACTCGGCGTGTTCATGGCTCGGGCGAAGTCGGGATTCAGGTTGCGCCCGAAGAGTGGATTTTCCCGACGCTGCCTTGCGTCCTCCTCGGCTTGCTCCTGAGCTCGTCGGTGGTCACGTCGGCGGGAATTCCTTCGTTCTCTGAAGACGCGTTCCTCCGGAGTTTCTCCTATCTCCGAGACCTCGTCCCGCGAAACAGGTTGTTCCGGATCCCGTTCTCCGGCCTCATGATGTCGCCGAATGTTTCAGCGCCGGTTTCTCCGCCGGCGGGATTCCCGCTGAGGTGGTTCTTCTCCAGGTGCGGTCGGCTCGTCGTCGGAGACGGGGGGCGACTCCACTCTCCCGATGAAGAGGATGTCGAGGTAGAATGGTGCGGCGGTCGTGGCGATCTTCTTCCCGTTCTCCTTTGAGGGCGGAGGAACGAAAAGAACGACTTGCTTCCTCCCGGTCTCTTTCTTCCTTGCGATCTGTGTCCATTCTTTCGTCGGGGAAGTAGACAATGGAGTTCTCGGGGTCAGCGGGCTCTCGGCCCCTGGCTTGCCGAGGGCGATCTTTTTTCGGAGCGCTGGAGGTCGCGCTTTTTCCTTCCTCACCCTGATATTCTCGGAGCGTGTTGGAGTGGACTTCTTCTTTGGCAGATCGGCGATGCGGTGTAGAGTTCCCTCTTCATCTGCTATGGATGAGATCGTTCCAAAGCAGAATACGGATCCGGGACGGAGGGTGATCTTGCGGTGGAAGGTGACAGCCATTGAGCTAGCTTGGATCGGCGACACACCCCCTACCTGGCGCGCCAGCTGTCGGTGTTTTGGGTCCGACCGCACACCCGGGGTTGCCCCTCAAGGTGTTTTAGGAGTAGGACGGTGTTGCCGACTGTAGCTAAATGGTTCGTGCCCGATGCACGAAGAACAATGGACAATGTTTACAGGTTCGGGCCGCTTTGAGATGCGTAACACCCTACGTCCTGGCGAGTATGCTTTGTGTAATGGGTTACAAGGTAGCTCTCACAAAGAGTTGAGGTGGGTGGCGGAGTAATGGGATCGATCGTTCTGAAGGGGTGCCCCTTAGGCCTTATATATTCGACCGTGAGGCAATACATGTGGATATGCACCTAAAAGACAGTGAACCGTTTTTGTCTATCTTCCTATGATTCTGCCGACTTATCCTCGCCTGGTTACGTCGTACGGGGCTCCAGCGCGGGAAAGTCGGATCTTCTGTTGCGGCCGTTTGCTCAACGCTGTGGGGCCATCCGGGCTTGCACCAACCCGGCCTTATGTCGATCTGCTTCTCTGGTCGCTCCTCCCCAGGCCCATGAAGGAGTGACCTTACGATTTATTGGGCCCTTGGGCCTTTCGTGAGGTCTTTTATCCTTCCAGTGGACCCGGGGGATATCTGTCCCCCACATTAGCCATTGCGACCGATCTGATAGGTCTGATTTAATAGATCTGATCTAACGGATCGGATTTGATAGATCCGATTTTTCGTTCCCCAGCGGAGTCGCCAAAAGTATGTTGGTGCCTTTTTGATCACCAAACACTATAATGAACCGCCTGGCGGTACTTGGCACCTTTAGATGATGTAGGGTAAAATAAAGTGGTTATCCTAAATGTGGGACAATACCTCTATGATGGTCACCACCTATTTGGGACCAAACAGCAATGAACCCTAGGGCCTTCTCGTGATGAGCAATACCTTGGGTTCGGCTCCGCGAGGTGAACAGTGGTGGCGGTCTGCGACGGGTCGCCGAGTCGTCTGTAGTGCTCGCTGCGGAGGCGCGGACGGTCCGTGACTCTAGGCCGAACGGTCTGCAACCTGGCGGCAGAAGCGGCGCCTTCACTGCGCGCAGTCCGGACGGTCCGAGCTCTGGGTCGTACGGTCCGCGATGGCGCAGGGTCGTCTTCTTCTCCTGGTATGACCTAGATCTCGTCCCCTGGGGGAGAGACCTTAGGGTGCTCCGGGTCAGCAGGTCACCCGGGGCGTCTCCAGATGACGCAGAGTCGCCTAGAAATTAAGAGATCAATTCGAGGAAGAGATCTTGATTGAAGTAGACGAAGTAGATCTTGCCCCTCAGGAGGGGTAAAGATCATAGGGTTGTCCTGGGGTCGGCAGACCACCTCAGGATTGATGTAGACGACGTAGAGTCGAATAGGGGTGGAGGTGGATATGCAGAAGGCTACAACTAGAAGTACGCTACATCTACTCCTAGGATAGGAAAAATAAATAAAGTAATTGATTCGATTGGATTGTGTTCGGGGGTTCTCGATCGGCCATACCCCTTTATATTTATAGGGGAGGAGGTCTGGACCTGTTCCTAAGAGATAGCCAACAATTCACACGTGATTAGATGGATAACCACGCACGAGATAAGGATAATCACCCGAGTTAATCTAATCACGGGGCACGCGGACTGTTCGGGCCCAAGGGCCGGACTGTTTGGGCCCAAGGGCCGGACCGTCCGCTCATTTTGGTGCTTAACAATATCTTAATCAAACATAGACTATTTAACTCATATGAGTCAGAGACATAAAAAAACATGAAGTATTTAATATTTTAATCTTTAGTTTATTACGTACTATTATTTTTAATAAAACCAACTAAAACTCTCATGGTAGTGCATAAACAGACTAACTATAGGCGAGCGAATTGCTATAAAACATCAAAGAGCGGTTAGTGCTCGGTGGTGGATTAGATTAGATTAGAAAAGACAATACATCATGAAACATCGTTACCTTTTAGTAAAACTAATATGGTATCATTTTTATTTATTCTTTATATATTAGACGACTATTTATTCTTTATATATTGGACGACCTGTGAGAGTGAGACCCTACAAGATATCTGAGCTTCATGTGTTCATCCATATCTTCTAAAACTTTTCCCCATCAATAGTTCCATTTAGGGATCCACAGTTGCATGTAGGGGTGGTGATATTATTGGGGTTTTCATCTTCCAAAAGTCCTCACAAATACAGCTAACTATTTGTTTTTAGCATACTATTAAGTATTACAGGAGCTTCGTTACTAGGAAAGCTTCGACATAATTCAAGGGAAGTACGACGAAGCAAGCTTCGTCACGATGAAGCAGGAAGGCAACGAAGAGAGAAGGTGTCGTTTAAGTTATTAAATACAAATGACAATGTTGTCTATGTGACATTGTAAACCTTGTATATAATTGTTAAGGGTATCAATGTAATAATGTACGAAGTTGTGCGATTGCCAATAAATAGATGAACAGTACCCCCGTATTGTTCACGCTGGATTGTAATCGCACTCGCACCATTACCTTCAAGCAAACCGAAGGTATCGATGTAATACTAACTTTGATAATATCAATACATTCATTATGAAGTAAATATGTGATATAATATAACATTCGTAATTATGTTTTTAGATCTATGAATGATGAGGACTTATCATTTATGACCTTTGTCTATGATTCATTATACCCAGATTATTCCAGCTTAAGTGTCTAAGTCTCGCCTTAGAGGCAACGACACACTTAAACGGAATAAACTATCAATCCCTTAGATCTAGCCCGATAAAGCCACTTACTAAGGATCGATTACCACTAGCTCACTCGAAGGTGAGGCACAGAGAAATACAATAAAGCATAACACCACAAAATTAAGAAGTATCAAAAGTGATTACATTATCAGAGTTTCAAAAGCAGTAACCATAGTTTTAAATGCAGCGGAAATAACTAACAGAGAAAACCGAGTAACATGGCGAAGCCTGGCCACACTACTCCTCCTGGTCCTCTCCTGCGGAAGCAATAACCCACTCGACCGTCTATCCCGGTGGCAAGGATGAAGGCCAAGTCACACCAGCAACCATTCATCCAAAGGAGTACCTGTAAATTCCACTTATTACTCAATGCAGTACAATGGATCAAGCAGTCTCATTAGCTGCGAGAAGTAGACGATTCGAATCGAGTTTTAACCTTGCAAGGTAAACCTAAACACACGACATGTCAGGGCACTCCGTCCCCACACATGTCAACCGTCTCCATCGATTCCCTGGCAATAGAACAGGGCTCACGGCCTTGGCATACAATGCTCCAATGACCCCGACCGCCGTCGTGCAGTGACTGCGCTTGTACCCACCATATCTAGAATGGGAGACTCCGTCTCAGGTCCAATGAGGAGTAAAGTCTGCGGGCAGGTTCAATCAGGTACTAGGCTTATCGGTTACCATATTTCTCGACATGTGTTTAGTACGTTCAAATGCTTGACACAGGTATCCGCACATTAATCCTTATTCCAATTTCGTCTCGTAGACAACGCATCCCCATGGATCCGTGTCCACAAACCATCATCATTCCGTTATCAAAATGGATACAACCAATTCTTACCTCGCGCGAGTGCTAGAAAAATCACTCAACTTCTACTGAGATCCTAAGTTAGCATAGGAGCTACTCGACTTAGCATACTAGTATCAATCTCAAAAGGAATCCTGAGTTCATGCAACTAGGGTTTCAAGCAATTCCTACACTTAAGTGCACTGTACAAGCCTACAAACATTAAGTGCAGTAAAATTGCATATATAACGGTTATGCATAAAACTGGTGCTTGCCTAGATTCCAACACACGTTAGTGTTCGCTAGATGACACTCGCTTGGCGAGCATCTCCTATCTTGGCCTTTGTTCGATCCATCCATCTTCAAGTTGTCGACCGACTTTGCCTTGTGGTCGGCTCCACTTTACATCCTTCATTGCACACGATCAACATCTCTTGGTCCTAAATGAGATGCAAGATGCGTATGTATGAACAAGATGGAA
The DNA here is from genome assembly GCF_902167145.1 of Zea mays. NCBI lineage: Eukaryota > Viridiplantae > Streptophyta > Magnoliopsida > Poales > Poaceae > Zea > Zea mays. The sequence continues at coordinate 42,550,638 of NC_050103.1, forward strand.
AATAGCACAAGACACTCCAAGGCACACGGTAGCGAACTAAACATTAAATCGTAAGACACCGAAAACAACCACACGATAGCATTAGCTATCTACACGTCATCGGGCACACGTAATCAATACCACTGGAAAGACGACGACATTTCCTATAATTAACCAACACAAACACAACATCACACGTACAAGCATTTACCACATTCACTTTAATCATTTATTAGTTACTCTATTATTAAACTACTTAAGCACACGTACATTCACTGCGACTTCTAAACGTCATACAGACAAACTTAGTTTAATAGGGAATAATCACTAAATCGGGTTCTACTATCGTTCACAATATTCTAATACAAGAACAAACTCAAGAGAACACGCAGAAGGTGGTAGCCTAATCATAATGTCTTTTATACTAGCCTAATGAGGTTGGTTATTTAGTAATATTAGATTAGCAGCGCAAGTATTAACTACTTCACAGTATTAACGTTGATCGAGGCTAATTCACTTACTAGACTTCAATAATTCAATTTACTACCGCACTAGTTACTTATATATCTCCAATCATATAATCTACTAATATAGGGATCATGAGATAACACTATCATTGTTACTTGTGTTAAACCAAAACCAAAACGAGGAAGCAGTCGACTCAAGACAAACACAACAGAGTAGAGCAATCCACTACAATCAACAAGTTTTAGGACAACAACATAGAAGTTACTTATTTTAATCATAACTCACAATATATTCATCCAAAAATAGTGATCGAATACTTTTTGGAAAGTTTAAGAAATGCTCTTCAACTTTGGTATTGTCATCACAATATGACTAGACACTTAGCAAGGTTAAATCGTGATAAATGACAGCTCTGTCCATATTTGGACAGATTGAGACTAGCGACTTCAAAAATTCATAACCAAAGATTTATGCATCCAAAACAAATGATCCAAGACTTTATAGAAAGCTAATGAAATTGTCTACAAATCATTTATGAACATCTCAGGTTGATTTCATATGTATCAAGGGTAAAAGACACTATGAAGGCCTTGCTGTCCAGGTTTGGACAGATTCCGGCTCCATACTTCAATCAGCTAAAACTTGATCTTTAGACCACCAAAAAGGGTGATCCAAGACTTTTCAGAAAGATTAGAAAACACACTATACAACTATTATAATCAACAAGAAGTAGTTCAATTTTTAATCAACCCAAACAATACAGTTTTCGAAATTTGTCCAGATAGTGGACAAAACACGACATTCATTTTGTAAAATTCATAATTCTTCAACTATTAGGACTACAATAATAAAATTTTAACACAAGCAAGATAAGAAAGTTATCTACAACTTTCTTATGATCATCAAGAACTGATTCTAATATTAACTTAAGCAAACATTGCAACCTTCGAAATCTGTACATAAATTGGACAGATTCAGGTACTAGACTTGTGAAAAGCATAACTTTCTTAAGTTACCAGCTTTTAGGGATTTTAGATGAAGCCAATGACTGCTCAAGTACTATTTTAATGCACATAGGATCACGAGGAGTATTTGCAGGCATACGTTCGAAGGTTCCTACGTCTCAGAGCTCAGGCGCCAACGGTGCCAATTGAGATTGTTATTGAAGCCATGATCAAGGGACTTCGTCTAGGACCAACAACACAATATTTTGCCAGAAAGCCCCCACAAACCCTGGAGAAGCTTCTACAGAAGATGGATGAGTACATCAGAGCCGATAATGATTTCCGACAAAGAAGGGAAGAAGCTTACATATATTCTGAGATGACCAGGGGCTTCAGAGGAAGACTCCACCCAAGGCATGTTAGGACGATACACAATCCCAGCTAAAGTGAAGACAGAGGCAATCACAACCAAGGGCTTCAACATAGCTCCCAATGAACCGGGACGCAGCAAAGCTCCTTCAGACCACCAGGCCCAAGAGGCAGAGGGGGACGAAGCTTCGGAGGAAGATTTAATTCACAATCAAGAAGGTTGTTCTGTTTGTTCTGTGGAGAGGATAAGGGGCACACAACTAGAACCTGCCAAGTTACAATACAGAAGCAAAAGGAGATAGCTGAGGCCGAAGCACGACAAAATCAACCGAAACAAGTCCTGCATACTGCTTCGTGTTATTCCCCATACATTCCAGAGTATGTGGGCAATCAACAGCCATTTTCACAGTTTTAGTAGCTTCAGCAAACCACTCTCCAGCTGCATGGGCCTTGCCACAACCACTGGTCATGGCTCCAACTTCGTCCCAAACCAACAGCCTGAAGGGCAGCGCCAAGTTCAGCAACAACGTGATGCAAGAGAAGGATCCAAAGCTCGGACAATTAATAGCATTGTTCCAGAGTCGAGACACATTTACTGAAGCCATAGAGGGGCTAGGTTAAAAACTTTCATATACACCTATTGTAATTTTTATTTCTCTCGATTTCATGTTCTTGTCTTAGAGACAATTTGAGACGGTACAACCTTCGACATGTTTTTAATAAATCTGTGGTTACACCATCGAGGGTAACAGTAAGGGTGAAAATCTCTAAAGTCGTTCCTACGGAGATGCAGAGCTAAAATACCACCTAAGTAAAAGGTGAAGAAGCTCCAAAGTAATTTCTAAGGGGATACAGAGCTTAGCTCCAAAGTCGTTCCTACGGGAATGTATAGCTAAAATACCACCTAAGTAAAAGGTGAAGAAGCTCCAAAGTCATTCCTACAGGGATGCAGAGCTTAAATGCCACCTAAGTAAAAGGTGAAGAGACTCTGTTGGGGACTTGTTCTCAAATGCTAAGAGTTAAGAACAAGGCAACATAAAAAGTGTTAAATATTAAAGTCCTTCGTCTTTCAAGACATTATGTCCCTTCGGATATAATGAATTCCAGACGAAGGTTGTGAAGGAAAAACCTTCGTAAGCACCATAAATGATAAGGAAGAATTTATATACGAAATACGAAAATAATATAAACATTATCATCAACTTATTTTTATTCGCATTATCATATTCAAAATAACAAATTATAAATGTACCTTCGGTTTGATGAAAAGTAAGGGTACAGGCGTGATGCAAAAAGTGAATGCCAAGTCAGCGTGAACAGTACGAGAGTACTGTTCATCTATTTATAGGCAAGGGACGCAGCCCATGTAGAATTACATTCATGCCCTTTACATTTATCAATAACTCTATAGTAATTCTTTGGGGACTAATTTGCCTTTTCATCTTTAAGTCGGTTCCCCTTCTCTGCTGTCATGCCGAAGCTTTTCTGCGCACAGCTTCGTGATTTCCTTATCCTTCGTCATAATCATCTTTCGACTCGCTCAGGCTTCGTCCTGACCATGCTCTTGTATACTCATGACCCGATTCCGAAGGTACCTGTTCACATATTTCACTTGGAAAACATTGTCAACTCATGTTTTTGAGGACCTTCGGAAGCTGAAGGCCCCCAACAGTAGCCCCTCGCAATATTAATTTATTAGTGATAAATTCATATTGCGATATGGACGAAGGCCTTAAGTCGAAGGTCCGAAAAAACACCTTCCCTTTGCTAGAATAGCAACAATCATCGACAAGCGGGACCCTCCAGTTTTTAACGCACTAGGTGTATAAATAAGGGTTCACCACGAGTTCATTTGGCACGCTTTCTTGCCATCTGCTCCTGCTCACTCGACTTTTAGCCCTTGCGCAATAACACTTGCTTGGCTTTTTAAATTTTTAAGCTTCGATTTCGAGAGCACTTTCTCAACATTTTCGAAGATGTCTGAAGATAAGAAAGTTGTTGCTGAATCGAAGCTGAGCCTTTCTGAGGAGATGCATCTCGGTTTTCTTCAATCAATAGCAAAGACAAATACAGAGAAGATTACTAAGGAGATTTTAGAGGGTTTATCTGAAGACACTGGTGACAGTAACAGTTATGATGTGGATAGTGGTGGTGAAGATTCCGAAGATCGACCTTGGCGACCAAGCCATGCGGTTTTTGGGAAATCAAGTATTAAACAGAGCCATCTTGTCAATATGAGGGGTAGATATTTTCGAGACTTGTCTATTGTGAGGGCTGACGAAGGAGAGAAAACTTGTCCGACTCCCGAAGAGAATGAAGTCGTGATATTCCGAAGCTTCTTAAAGGCTGGACTGCGGTTTCCCTTGAGCAGTTTTGTTGTGGAAGTACTGAAGATATTTGAAATTTGCCTTCATCAAATTACTCCCGAAGCAATCATAAGGATGGGCATCTTCGTCTAGGCCGTGAGGAGCCAAGGTTTAGAACCAAATGCAAAAAGTTTCTGCAACATACATGAGCTATTGTATGAGACAAAACCCTGGGGTAAAGAGCAGTACCACAACAATTTTGGCTGCTACAGCTTCGGTGCCCGATCTAGGTCAAGCTGTCTCGTGCCAACCTTTCGAAAGAGATGGCCCGGCGACTGGATGACGGAATGGTTTTATGTGAAGAATGATTTGAAAACATGGGAAGATATTAAAGATATCATTATGCGCCCTATCTGGCAACGCTTCGGCCTCCGGAGGCCGAAAGTGGAAATGGATGAAGCAGCCGAAGAATGCAGAGAGCCTTTGGCGCAGTTTGCTCTTTTATTGGGACAAGGGATTTAATGCAAGAACACATTGCCTTCAGAGTATGGCCACTTGCAGAAAAGTGGGAAATGCCGAAGGAAACAGTCAAGGAACCTGACGAAGGTGGGCTAGTTAGGCTAAAATATACATTCAAATACGGAGATAAGTTCGTTGAGCCAGATGATGACTGGCTGAAAAGTATTGAGGCCATAAGTGATGAACTGCTTGGATCACACTCGAAGGCCGGAGATACTGCACTATCAGCGGCCTTCGGAGGTCGAAAGAAGAAAAGACTCAACCGAGTATTTGATGCAATTGGGTTTGTCTACCCCGACTACCGTTACCCAGCACGAGGTCAGAAAAGGAAAAATACTGCTTCAGCGAAGGAAGTTGCTTCAGCCGCTCCTAGTGAGCCAGGGCCGGAGAGGAAAAAGATAAAGGTTCTTACGCACCGGCCACGCTATATTGAACCGGCCACAGTGCCTGAATATGTCGGTGAAACCTCTTCGGCCACCGAAGCCAAGGAGCCGAGCCCCCTACCGAATGTTGAAGAGCCAGTCATAATGCCGAAAATGAAGAAAATAGAAGAACCGAAGGCTACAGAAACAAGGATATATGAAATTTTAAATCCTTCAGCAAAAATTGAAGCACCAAAAAGCCAAAAGGGTCCAGCAATGACCCCCAAAAGAAAAAGGATGGTTAATGTGCTGGATGTTTTGGAGACGATAAAGTCTTCAAGCACGACTCCGAAGAAAATTGTTGAAACTTCCGAAGTGCATATTGAAGCCTTTGGTGCCGAAGCTTCAAAGCACCAATCTGAGTCTGAAGCTGGGCCTTCAGAGCCCACCAAGGTGAAATCCTTGGAAGCCGAAGAAACAGAAATAGCAGAAGAAATTTTGGCTGAAGAAACTGGCACTGCCGCCCCCGAAGCATCTTCCGAAGCCTTCGATTATATTTTACGACATGCTTCGGGGAAAAAGTTGACTGAAAAAGAAAAGCAAGAGGCCCAATTTTACGCCAAAAAACTGAAATATCCAAAGGGGCGTTGATATTCAACGGCAGCGGAGAAGAAGACTTCTTGTATTGTCTCCCTGACAGCAAGGAGATTTCTGTCTGTCGGGAGATGAGCAAGAGCTTCGGATTCCCAACACTAGAAGACGGGCTCTCGGTGTTGTCGAAAAACGAGCTGGTCGACAGCTTGGCGTACAATAGCTTAAAGGTGCAAAAATGAGGTCTTTGTATTATTTATTGAAACCAAAATTTTTCATCTGTTTAGACTTATTGAAACCAAACTTTTTGCAGGGCCTCATACTTAGCAATGCCCTCAGGGCTCAAAAATATGCTAAAGACGAAGGGTGTGTTATGGCCCTGAGCAACCTTCGTTCCGAAGTAATTGAACTATGGAACGAAGGTCTCGAAAAAGATAAAATATTATATTCATTGGTAAATAGAATAAAAGAAGACAAAGCTACTTTCAAAGCTCAAGCTGAGGCTCAGAAGCGTGAAATTGAAGATCTTCGAAAACAACTAGCCAGAGCTAAAGAGGAGCGCACACTTGAAGAAACAAAACGAGAATCCAGTGAACAATGGGCAAATCATTTGGAGAAAAATGTTGAAGAGCTTCGTGCATCTAAGAAAAGATGCTATGAAAAATCTATGGAATGTGTTAAGACAATAAAAACCAGCTTCGCCAGCGTTGGCGCATTTTCAAGTGAGGAAAACTTCATAAGGGGTGACCCCGAAGGCCCAATTGGATGGATCAGCCACGAAGCTGAAGCTTTTGAAGAAATTTTAAATAGTCGAGGAGACATATGCGCCTTTTCGGGTGCCAGGGGGATTGCTACCATTTTGGAGAGGAAAGGCTGTGACCATGTGAAATTCTTAGCACAATCCGAAGCCGCCTTATCCTCTGAAGATATAAAAGACCCTTCGGCCGAAGCGAGCTTGGTCGGTGGAAAGTTTTTCACCGACATCTGGGACAATGGCGGTCGAGAAATGGCCCAGGAAATTATTCGAAAAAGCGAGAAAGGAATTCATGACGCTAGAAAAGTAGCAGAGGCCGCTGAAAAAAGTGCGGATCCCGAAGGGCAAATAGGTATTGACTAGTGGTTTTCGGCTTTTTGTTGTAATTTTTGATTTCGGACTTGTTTACGTTTTGTAATAAAGTCGTACTTTCTCCTCCCTCAGAGCCTACCGAGCCATCGGCGGACCCCCACACGAAGGGGGACGATGAAATTAGAAAAATGGCCGAAGCCATCATGGATAAAGTTGTTGATTAGCTACTAAACGAAGCTGCAGAAGTAGTTCTAAGGGAAGATTAGATGCTACTGTAAAAACATTTAGAATGTAATGTTTGTTGAGAAACATGTGTAATATTTTGTAACTTTGAATGTAATATATTAGCTTTTTATGGTTCTATTCTTTACGATGCATGAAACTGCATATACATACCGTTTTTGAGCCTTCGGCGAAAAAACACCTTCTCTTCTTTTCATGCTTCGTAAATAATATCCGTGTTCTCATAAAATCAGTAACCAATCCTCATAAAATCAATAATCAATAGATCTTTTCATTTCAGAGTTTGACGAAGGTATAATTCCTCAATAGCTATTTTTTGTGCCATGTCACTATTTCTTCGAAACAATCTTCGAATATCAATACTGAGACCCCTTTCTTGCGTTGTTGATGCAATATGATGTATGATGTTATGCTTATGCAAATGATGTAATGATGTGATGTTATGCAAAATGATATTTGCCGAAGATCGACGTTTTTTCACTGCAAGCCTCCCTTAGGAGCTTCTTCGCCTTTTACTTCAGTGGAATCAGCGTTTATTTTTCGCTGTAAGCCTCCCTTAGGAGCTTCTTCGCCTTTTACTTTCAGCGGAATCAGCGTTTATTTTCCGCTGTAAGCCTCCCTTAGGAGCTTCTTCGCCTTTTACTTTCAACGGAATCAGCGTTTATTTTTCGCTGTAAGCTCTGCATTCCCTTCGGAACGACTTTTGAGCAGAAAACTTACGCTGCGCTCCCTTAGGAACGACTTTTTGCTGCTTCGAAGAAATTATACTGGGTTCCTTAGAACAAATTTTTATTAATTCGAAGGTCCTCCTTGCCACCATAGATTCTTATGCTTCGGCAATTTAAGCCTATGGAGAAGATATATTTTCATTATGGTAAAAAGCGAAACTGTTACAAGAGATTGAAAACGACAAAAAGCACTTAATCTTCCCATAATTGTTCCTTATTAAAAAGAAAATAATATTGAATGCGAAAAGCTGCTGTCGGGGTAGGATATTTATCAGTAAATATGCTTCGACTCTGGCACAGTACTATTGACTGTGCGAGCTTCGGACTCTTCTCTGAAGTCCCGTTGGAGGTGAGTGTGCTGACTCCCTTCTGGCTGCTGGCCTCGTTGCGTTGGTGGTGGAGGTGGAGGCTGTTGCCAAGATGCCTGAGGTTGGCTTGCCGAAGCAACAAAAGCTGCAGGGTGGTTGCCTACATACTCTGGAATGTAAGGCGAAGGGTACGAAGCAGTATGCATGACTTGCTTCGGCTGACTCTGTTGTGCTGCAGCTTCTGCTATCTCTTTTTGCTTCTGGATGGTAACATGGCACATCCTGGTGGTGTGGCCCTTGTCCTCACCATAGAACAGTCAATAAATTTTCCTGGGCTGATCCCCAAACCTTCCTCCGAAGCCCCTGGCGCCTCTGCCCCTTGGAGCTGGCGGCCGGAAAGAGCTTTGCTGCTGCCCCGAAGCTTGCGAGGAATACTGTGGCCTCTATTGTTGGCTTCCTCTGTCATCACTCTGAGTAGAGTTGTGAATTGACCTGACGTGCCTCGGGTGGATTCTTCCTCTGAAGCCCCTGGTCATTTCAGAGAACCTGTATGCTTCTTCCCTTCTTTGGCGGAAGTCATTGTCAGCTCGAATATACTCATCCATCTTCTGGAGCAGCTTCTCCAAAGTTTGAGGGGGTTACCTGGCAAAATATTGAGCTGAAGGTCCCGGTCGAAGCCCCTTAATCATGGCCTCAATGACAATTTCATTGGGCACCGTTGGTGCTTGTGCCCTCATACGCAAGAACCTTCGGACATACGCTTGAAGGTATTCTTCGTGGTCCTGGGTGCACTAGAACAAAGCTTGAGCAGTGACCGGCTTCGTTTGAAATCCTTGGAAACTGGTTATCAGCATGTCCTTCAGTTTCTGCCATGAGGTGATTGTCCCTGGCCGAAGAGAGGAGTACCAGGTTTGCGCAACACTCCTGACAGCCATGACGAAAGACTTTGCCATGGCTGCAGTATTGCCACCATACGAAGATATGGTTGCTTCATAACTCATCAAGAATTGCTTCGGGTCTGAATGTCCGTCGTACATGGGGAGCTGGGGTGGCTTGTAATATTGGGGCCAAGGTGTAGCCTGCAGTTCTGTTGACAGAGGAGAGGTATCATCAAAAGCAAAATTTCCATGATGGAAATCTTCATACCAGTCGTCCTCATTGTAGAATCCCTCCTGATGAAGCTCTCTGTGCGGAGGCCTTCGGTTCTGCTCATCTTGAGCAAGATGACGAACTTCTTTAGAGGCTTCGTCTATCTGCCTTTGTAGGTCAGCTAGACGAGCCATCTTTTCCTTCTTCCGTTGGACCTGCTGATGGAGCATCTCCAAGTTTTGGATTTCTTGATCCAAGTCGTCTTCCTGAGGCGTTGGGCTGGTGGCCTTCCTCTTCTGGCTTCGGGCCTCCCGAAGAGAGAGAGTCTCCCGGTTGGTATCCAGTGATTGCAGAGCTGCAGCCCCTGTTGCTGAAGCTTTCTTCGGCGGCATGACGAAGGTTGCTTCTTGCCGAAGGTGTTCAAAACTCAAAAAAATGGAAGTGAGTTCACCGGAGGTGGGCGCCAATGTTGGGGACTTGTTCTCAAATGCTAAGTGTTAAGAACAAGGCAACATAAAAAGTGTTAAATATTAAAGTCCTTCGTCTTTCAAGACATTATGTCCCTTCGTATATAATGAATTCCAGACGAAGGTTGTGAAGGAAAAACCTTCATAAGCACCATAAATGATAGGAAAAGGAAGAATTTATATATGAAATACGAAAAATAATATAAACATTATCATCAACTTATTTTTATTTGCATTATCATATTCAAAATAACAAATTATAAATGTACCTTCGGTTTAATGAAAAGTAAGGGTACAGGCATGATGCAAAAAGCGAATGCCAAGCCAGCGTGAACAGTACGGGAGTACTGTTCATCTATTTATAGGCAAGGGGCGCAGCCCATGTAGAATTACATTCATGCCCTTTACATTTATCAATAACTCTATAGTAATTCTTTGGGGACTAATTTGCCTTTTCATCTTTAAGTCAGTTCCCCTTCTCTGCTGTCATGCTGAAGCTTTTCTGCGCACAGCTTCATGATTTCCTTATCCTTCGTCATAATCATCTTTCGTCTCGCTCAGGCTTCGTCCAGACCATGCTCTTGTATACTCGTGACTCGATTCCGAAGGTACCTGTTCACATATTTCACTTGGAAAACATTGTCAAATCATGTTTTTGAGGACCTTCGGAAGCCGAAGGCCCCCAATAGACTCCAAAGTCGTTCCTAAGGGGATGCAGAGTCTTACTATTACGAAGTATTTTTTTATTTTTGTTGCATCATATCATCGCATCATCCTGCATCATAACACTGTATCATTCATCATCTTGCATCATTCAAAACAGTGGAAAAGAAGGGAAGTTGATCCTTCGCCAACAATGGTTAACCTATGAAGCTAAGGATGCTGCAACTTTACCCGTTGTTATCAAACGGTAAAGAATTCCTCATACAAGATATACAGCAAGGACTTTGGGACTAATATTGTTACTTCGGCAACATTATTCCTTATGCAAGACCTATGGCAAGACCGTCGAGTTTGATAAATGCCGCTTCGGCGAAAAAGGGATTTTTCTTTATGAAGCGTGAAAAGAAGGGAAGGTGTTTTTTCACCTTTGGCTCAAAACGGTACGTATGACAATTTCACGCTACACAAAGAAATATATTACATCATGATACACATAGTTTGCAATTGTTCATTACATAAAAAATAGCATACACAATTCTGCAGATGTTTTTATACATAGTATAGTCATCCTCCTTCAGAATTCTTTCAGTAGCTTCGTTTAGATGTCTATTTACAGCTTCATCAATTGCTGCATTCGCTACTCTGATTTCATCAAGAGTACCCTTCAGGGCTGGATCAACGTCAGGGTTGTATGGCTCTGGAGGAGGAGACTGTTCAGCTACACCAAAATATAAGCTTTTGTCAAACACGAAACTAATATACTTACTAAGCTAAAATATGAAAAACGTACTATGGCGGAACCACCCAGATTATTCTAGCTTAAGTGCTCAAGTCTCGCCTTGAAGGCAACGACACACTTAAATCGAAATAACTTGTCAATTCCTCGGATCTCGTCCGATAAAGCCACTCACCAAGGATCGAGTACCATTAGATCACACGATGATGAGACTCAGAGAGAATGCAATAAATATGAACCACAATTTAAAGTACTTAAATTATTACATAATCAGAGTTTTGATCAAAGATAACATTGTTCTTAACGTTGCAGCTGATGATAATTAACGTTAGTAAAGGGAAATAGGGTAAGGCCTGGCCCAATACTCCTCATGATCCTCTCCTACCGAGGCGGCATCCCACTCGATCGTCCAACCCGGTGGTAGGGTGGCTGGCCAAGTCACACCATCAACCATGTCTTGTAGTGAACCTATAAAAAATGATGCCACAAGCAAGGCTGAGTATACTAATACTCAGGTAGACTTACTCGGTATGAGGAGTCTACTCCTCTACCTCTAGACCATGAAGTTGTTTGGCTGAGAGGTTTGGTTTGCCAAAAGCACTAGCTAAGTCTAAAACAAGTTTTAACTTTTCAAGTTCTATAATATTCTTTAAAACTAGGTTTGCTCCTTTCTAAGTGAGAGCACCTAGAGGGGGGGTGAATAGGTGATCCTGTGAAACTTGAAACTTAATCCACAAAAACTTGATTAGGCATTAGTACAATGATGCCAAGTGGCTAGAGAGGAGTCTCAACAAAACACAATAACCACAAGAGATCAATCACAGAGATGGCACAGTGGTTTATCCCGTGGTTCGGCCAAGACCAACGCTTGCCTACTCCACGTTGTGGCGTCCCAACGGACGAGGGTTGCAATCAACCCCTCTCAAGCGGTCCAAAGACCCACTTGAATACCACGGTGTTTTGCTTGCTTTACTATATCCCGTTTGCGAGGAATCTCCACACTTTGGAGCCTCTCGCCCTTACACTTGAAATTCACAAAGAAGCACGGAGTAAGGGAGGGATGAGCAACTCACACAAGACACAAAGATCACAGCAAATACGCACACACAAGACCCAGACTTGAGCTCAAGAGACTATCACAAGTTTCACACTAGAACGGAGCTCAAATCACTAAGAATGTCGAACAAGTGCGCAAGAATGGAGTGTGAGTGATCAACAATGCTCAAAGGATGCTTGGTGTTCTCCTCCATGCGCCTAGGGGTCCCTTTTTTAGCCCCAAGGCAGCTAGGAGCCGTTGGATGCATTCCAGGAAGGCAATTCTTGCCTTCTGTCGCCTGGCGCACCGGACAGTCCGGTGCACCACCGGACACTGTCCGGTGCGGATTTCCTTCCTTATTTGGTGAAGCCGACCGTTGGCAGCCTTGGAGCCGTTGGCGCACCGGACACTGTCCGGTGCACACCGGACAGTCCGGTGCCCCCTACTAGCCGTTGGCTCGGCCACGTGTCCCGCGTGAATCGCGCGGCCGACCGTTGGCTCACCGGACAGTCCGGTGAATTATAGTCGTACGCCGTTAATTATTTCCCGAGAACAGCAAGTTCGCCTGAGCCAGCCTGGCGCACCGGACACTGTCCGGTGCACCACCGAACAGTCCGGTGCACCCAGACTGAGCAGACTTTGGCTGAACAAAGCCATCTCTTTTCCAATTTGATTTCTCCTGTTTCCAGCACTTAGACACAATACATCAGTCCATAAAACAATGTACTAAGTCTAGAAACATACCTTTTTACTTGATTTGTACTTTGTCCACCATTTGACACTTAGGCACTTGTGTTGGACACTAAATCACCAAAACACTTAGAAATGGCCCAAGGGCACATTTCCCTTTCAATCTCCCCCTTTTTGGTGATTTATGCCAACACAACATAAAGCAAGTAGAACAAGTACAAAATCAATTTAAATAAGAACTCAAATTTGTTTTGAATCAGATTTGGCATATATGGATCATTCTTTGTCACCACTTGGTTTGTTTTTGCAAATCAAACTCAATTTCCTATCTCTAAGTCAAACACACATGTTGAAACATAAAGAGAGATATTTCACGAGAAATTGATCAAGGATTCAAAAACTCCCCCTTTTCCCATAATTAAGCCTTCTCCCCGCAAGAGACCAATTTTTGACAATAAGATGCAAACAAGAGTATTTTGACAAACAAAAAACTCTAACTCTACTTTTTCAAAAATGCTCAAGTCAAGTGGTAGCTGATCCATTTATTACTTTGGCCTTATTTTCTCCCCCTTTGGCATCAAGCACCAAAACAGGATCAATTTTGGCCCTTTAACCCCATTGCCTCACCAAAATCGTCAACTAAGAGTAAAAAAGGCAATAAGAGTATAAAGATGAACTTGGAAAAAGTTACTCTTTCATCGGAGTGCAGTGGAAGTCTTGCATGGTCCAAGTCCACCTTTTCCCTTTCAAACCTCCTTTGAGACTAAATTAAGCAAACTCAAGCACACAGTTAGTCTCAAAGGGTCAAGTTGTAGCACATCTCCCCCTAAATTTGTGCATCACTTGCAAATGGACTTGTAAGGTCCGGGGAGTGCTTGTACAACTTGAGCACCATAAGTAAACAACAAAATGCATAGGGAACATGATCAAAGGCATAAACACATGTATGCTATAAATCAATCCAAGTTCTGCGAATCTAAGACATTTAGCTCACTACACAACTTGCAAAAGGTCTGCTCATCTAAAGGCTTGGTAAAGATATCGGCTAGCTGGTTCTCGGAGCTAACATGAAACACTTCGATATCTCCCTTTTGCTGGTGGTCTCTCAAAAAGTGATGCCGGATGTCTATGTGCTTTGTGCGGCTGTGTTCAACAGGATTATCCGCCATGCGGATAGCACTCTCATTATCACATAGGAGTGGGACTTTGCTCAAATTGTAGCCAAAGTCCCTGAGGGTTTTCTCATCCAAAGTAGTTGCGCACAACACTGTCCTGCGGCAACATACTCGGCCTCAGCGGTGGATAGAGCAACGGAAGTTTGTTTCTTAGAACTCCATAACACCAGGGACCTTCCTAAGAATTGGCATGTCCCCAATGTACTCTTCCTATCGACCTTACATCCAGCATAATCAGAGTCTGAATATCCAATTAAGTCAAAGGTAGACCCCTTTGGATACCAGATCTCGAAGCAAGGCGTAGCGACTAAATATCTAAGAATTCGCTTCACAGCCACTAAGTGACACTCCCTTGGATCGGATTGAAATCTAGCACACATGCATACACTAAGCATAATATCCGGTCTACTAGCACATAAATAAAGTAAAGACCCTATCATAGACCGGTATGCCTTTTGATCGACGGACTTACCTCCTTTGTTGAGGTCGGTGTGTCCGTCGGTTCCCATTGGTGTCTTTGCGGGCTTGGCGTCCTTCATCCCAAACCTCTTGATCAAATCTTGTGTGTACTTCGTTTGGGAGATGAAGGTCCCATCCTTGAGTTGCTTTACTTGGAACCCAAGGAAGTAGCTTAACTCGCCCATCATCGACATCTCGAACTTTTGAGTCATCACCCTGCTAAACTCTTCACAAGACTTTTGATTAGTAGAACCAAATATTATGTCATCGACATAAATTTGGCATACAAAAAGATCACCATCACATGTCTTAGTGAAAAGAGTTGGATCGGCTTTCCCGACCTTGAAAGCATTAGCAATTAGAAAGTCTCTAAGGCATTCATACCATGCTCTTGGGGCTTGCTTAAGTCCATAGAGCGCCTTAGAGAGCTTACACACGTGGTCGGGGTACCGTTCATCCTTGAAGCCAGGGGGTTGCTCTACGTACACCTCCTCCTTGATTGGCCCGTTGAGGAAAGCGCTCTTCACATCCATTTGGAACAACCTGAAAGAATGGTGAGCGGCATATGCTAGCAAGATACGAATGGACTCTAGCCTAGCTACAGGAGCAAAAGTCTCCTCAAAGTCCAAACCTGCGACTTGGGCATAACCTTTTGCCACAAGTCGAGCCTTGTTCCTTGTCACCACCCCGTGCTCGTCTTGTTTGTTGCGGAACACCCATTTGGTTCCCACAACATTTTGCTTGGGACGAGGCACATATGTCCAAACTTCATTCCTCTTGAAGTTGTTGAGCTCCTCTTGCATGGCCAACACCTAGTCCGGATCTAGCAAGGCCTCTTCTACCCTGAAAGGCTCAATAGAAGAGACGAAGGAGTAATGCTCACAAAAATTAACTAATCGAGACCGAGTAGTTACTCCCTTGCTAATGTCACCCAAAATCTGGTCGACGGGATGATCCCTTTGAATCATCGCTCGAACTTGGGTTGAAGGTGCCTGTTGTGCTTCTTCCTCCATTACTTGATCATCTTGTGCTCCCCCTTGATCACTTGCCTCCTCTTGATGAACCTGTTCATTATCTTGAGTTGGGGGCTGCACCATTGTTGAGGAAGAAGGTTGATCTTACTCCTTTTGTTCCTGTGGCCGCACATCTCCAATCGCCATGGTGCGTATTGCGGCAGGTTGAACATCTTCTTCATCTACATCATCAAAATCAACAACTTGCTCTCTTGGAGAGCCATTAGTCTCATCAAATACAACGTCGCTAGAGACTTCAACCAAACCCGATGATTTGTTGAAGACTCCATATGCCTTTGTATTTGAGTCATAACCTAACAAAAACCCTTCTACCGCTTTGGGAGCAAATTTGGAATTCCTACCCTTCTTTACTAGAATGTAGCATTTACTCCCAAAAACTCGGAAATACGAAACATTGGGTTTGTTACCAGTTAGTAGCTCATACGAAGTCTTCTTGAGGAGGCGATGAAGATACACCCGGTTGATGGCGTGGCAAGCCGTGTTCACGGCTTCCGACCAAAAGCGCTCGAGGGTCTTGAACTCTCCAAGCATTGTCCTCGCCATATCGATTAGCGTCCTGTTCTTCCTCTCTACCACACCATTTTGTTGTGGTGTGTAGGTAGCGGAGAACTCGTGCTTGATCCCTTCCTCCTCAAGATACTCCTCCACTTGAAGGTTCTTGAACTCGGACCCATTGTCGCTCTGTATCTTCTTCACCTTGAGCTCAAACTCGTTTTGAGCTCTCCTTAGGAAGCGCTTGAGGGTCCCTTGGGTTTCAGATTTATCCTGCAAAAAGAATACCCAAGTGAAGCGGGAAAAGTCATCAACAATAACTAGACCATACTTACTTCCTCCTATGCTCAGATAGGCGACGGGTCCGAAGAGGTCCATATGTAGCAGCTCCAGGGGTCTTGATGTGGTCATCACATTTTTGCTGTGATGCGCTCCTCCCACTTGTTTACCTGCTTGACAAGCTGCATAAGGTCTATCTTTTTCGAAATGCACGTTAGTTAACCCTATCACGTGTTCTCCCTTTAGAAGCTTGTGAAGGTTCTTCATCCCCACATGTGCTAAGCGGCGATGCCACAGCCAGCCCATGCTAGTCTTAGCAATTAAGCATGCATCTAGACCGACCTCCTCTTTTGCAAAATCAACTAAATAAAGTTTGTCGTCTAATACACCCTTAAAAGCTAATGACCCATCACTTCTTCTAAAGACAGACACATCTACATTAGTGAATAGACAATTATATCCCATATTGCATAATTGACTAACAGATAACAAATTATATCCAAGAGACTCAACTAAAAACACATTAGAAATAGAGTGCTCGGATGAAATAGCAATCTTCCCTAACCCTTTTACCTTGCCTTGATTCCCATCACCAAATATTATTGAATCTTGGGAATCCTTGTTTTTTACGTAGGAGGTGAACATCTTCTTCTCCCCCATCATATGGTTTGTGCATCCGCTGTCGATAATCTAGCTTGAACCCCCGGATGCATAAACCTGCAAGGCAAATTTAGGCTTGGGTCTTAGGTACCCAACTCTTGTTGGGTCCTACAAGGTTAGTCACAATTGTCTTAGGGACCCAAATGCAAGTTTTATCTCCCTTGCATCTTGCCCCTAACTTCCTAGCAATCACCTTCTTATTCTTTCTACAAATGGCAAATGACGCATTGCAAACATGATATATTGTAGAAGGTTCATCAACTTTCCTAGGAACATTATCAACATTTCTCCTAGGCATATGAACAACATATCTCCTAGACATATCTCTACCATGCATATAGGTAGAACTAGAAGCAAACATGGCATGAGAGTCAAAAGCATCATAAGCATTACAACTCCTATAAGACTGTCTTCTATCATGGTACATAAAAGCATGGTTCTTTTTAGCACTACTAGCCATAGGGGCCTTCCCTTTCTCCTTGGCGGAGATGAGAGCCTTATGGCTTGTTAAGTCCTTGGCTTCCCTCTTGAAGCCAAGTCCATCCTTAATTGAGGGGTGTCTACCAATCGTGTAGACATCCCTTGCAAATTTTAGCTTGTCAAATTCATTCTTGCTAGTCTTAAGTTGGTCATTAAGACTAGCCAATTCATCATTCAATTTGGAAATTGAAGCTAGGTGTTCACTACAAGCATCAATGTCAAAATCTTTACACATATTGCAAATCATAACATATTCTACACAAGAGTTAGATTTACTAGCTATTTCTAGCTTAGCATTCAAATCATCATTTATGCTCCTTAAGCTAGAAATTGTCTCATGGCAAGAAGATAGTTCACAAGAAATCATTTCATTTCTTTTAACTTCTAAAGCATGAGATTTTTGTGCCTCTACAAATTTGTCATGCTCTTCATATAAAAGGTCCTCTTGTTTCTCTAAAAGTCTATCCTTTTCATTCAAGGCATCAATCAATTCATTAATCTTATCTATTTTAGTTCTATCCAATCCCTTGAACAAACTAGAGTAATCTATTTCTTCATCACTGGATTCATCATCACTAGAAGAATCATAAGTGGCATTGTTTCGAGTACATACCTTCTTCTCCTTCGCCATGAGGCATGTGTGGCGCTCGTTGGGGAAGAGGGATGACTTGTTGAAGGCGGTGGCGGCAAGTCCTTCATTGTCGGAGTCGGATGATGAACAATCCGAGTCCCACTCCTTGCCAAGGTGTGCCTCGCCCTTAGCCTTTTTGTATGCCTTCTTCTTCTCCCTCTTGTTCCCCTGTTCCTGGTCACTATTATTATCGGGGCAGTTAGCGATAAAATGACCAATCTTACCACACTTGAAGCATGAGTGCTTCCCCTTTGTCTTGGTCTTGCTTGGCTGCCCCTTGTGACCCTTTAGCGCCGTCTTGAAGCGCTTGATGATGAGAGCCATCTCTTCATCATTTAGCCCTACCGCCTCAACTTGTGCCACCTTGCTATGTAGCGCCTCCTTGCTTCTTGTTGCCTTGAGAGCAAAGGGTTGAGGCTCATTGATTGGACCATTCAATGCGTCGTCCACGTATCTCGCCTCCTTGATCATCATTCGCCCGCTCACGAACTTCCCAAGAACTTCTTCGGGCGACATCTTGGTGTACCTAGGATTTTCATGAATATTGTTCACCAGATGTGGATCAAGTACAGTAAAGGACCTTAGCATTAGGCGAACGACGTCGTGGTCCGTCCATCGCGTGCTTCTGTAGCTCCTTATTTTGTTGATGAGGGTCTTGAGCCGGTTGTATGTTTGGGTTGGCTCCTCGCCCCTTATCATTGCAAATCTCTCGAGCTCGCCCTCTACTAACTCCATCTTGGTGAGCAAGGTGATGTCGTTCCCCTCATGAGAGATCTTGAGGGTGTCCCAGATCTTCTTGGCATTGTCCAAGCCGCTCACCTTATGATACTCGTCCCTGCACAAAGAGGCTAACAACACAGTAGTAGCTTGTGCATTTTTATGAATCTGTACATTAATAAATACAGGACTATCCGAGCTATCAAATTTCATTCCATTCTCAACAATCTCCCATATACTTGGATGGAGAGAGAACAGGTGACTACGCATTTTGTGACTCCAAAATCCATAGTCCTCCCCATCAAAGTGTGGAGGTTTGCCAAGAGGGATGGAAAGCAAATGTGCATTTGAGCTATGCGGAATACGAGAGTAATCGAAAGAAAAGTTCGAATTAACCGTCTTTCTTTTGTCATAGTCGTTGTCATCGTTGTCCTTTTGGGAAGAAGAGGACTCATCGCTGTCGTCGTAGTAGACGATCTCCTTGATGCGCCTTGTCTTCTTCTTCTTCCCATCTCTTCGTTTGTGGCTCGAGCCTGAGTCGGTAAGCTTGTCATCTTTTGGCTCGTTGACGAAGGACTCCTCCTTATCATTGATCACGATTCCCTTGCCCTTAGGATCCATCTCTTCGGGCGATTAGTCCCTTACTTGAAGAGAACGGCTCTGATACCAATTGAGAGCACCTAGAGGGGGGGGTGAATAGGTGATCCTGTGAAACTTGAAACTTAATCCACAAAAACTTGATTAGGCGTTAGCACAATGATGCCAAGTGGCTAGAGAGGAGTCTCAACAAAACACAATAACCACAAGAGATCAATCACAGAGATGGCACAGTGTTTTATCCCGTGGTTCGGCCAAGACCAACGCTTGCCTACTCCACGTTGTGGCGTCCCAATGGACGAGGGTTGCAATCAACCCCTCTCAAGTGGTCCAAAGACCCACTTGAATACCACGGTGTTTTGCTTGCTTTACTATATCCCGTTTGCGAGGAATCTCCACACTTTGGAGCCTCTCGCCCTTACACTTGAAATTCACAAAGAAGCACGGAGTAAGGGAGGGATGAGAAACTCACACAAGACACAAAGATCACAGCAAATACGCACACACAAGACCCAAACTTGAGCTCAAGAGACTATCACAAGTTTCACACTAGAACGGAGCTCAAATCACTAAGAATGTCGAACATGTCCGCAAGAATGGAGTGTGAGTGATCAACAATGCTCAAAGGATGCTTGGTGTTCTCCTCCATGCGCCTAGGGGTCCCTTTTATAGCCCCAAGGCAGCTAGGAGCCGTTGGATGCATTCTAGGAAGGCAATTCTTTCCTTCTGTCGCCTGGCGCACCGGACAGTCCGGTGCACCACCGGACACTGTCCGGTGCGGATTTCCTTCCTTATTTGGCGAAGCCGATCGTTGGTAGCCTTGGAGCCGTTGGCGCACCGGACACTGTCCAGTGCACACCGGACAGTCCGGTGCCCCCTACTAGCCGTTGGCTCGACCATGTGTCCCGCGTGAATCACGCGGCCGACCGTTGGCTCACCGGACAGTCCGGTGCACACCGGACAGTCCGGTGAATTATAGTCGTACGCCGTTAATTATTTCCCGAGAACAGCAAGTTCGCCTGAGCCAGCCTGGCGCACCGGACACTGTCCGGTGCACCCAGACTGAGCAGACTTTGGCTGAACAAAGCCATCTCTTTTCCAATTTGATTTCTCCTGTTTCCAGCACTTAGACACAATACATCAGTCCATAAAACAATGTACTAAGTCTAGAAACATACCTTTTTACTTGATTTGTACTTTGTCCACCATTTGACACTTAGGCACTTGTGTTGGACACTAAATCACCAAAACACTTAGAAATGGCCCAAGGGCACATTTCCCTTTCACTAAGCATACATGGTAACAACCATTTAGTGCAATCAACACATTTTCTCAAGAAACCTCATTTCACTTCTTACTCGATGTAGCAGCATGGATCAAGCAGTCTCATTAGCTGCGAGAAGGAGACGATTCGAATCGAATTTTAACCTTGCAAGGGAAACCTAAACACACAACATGTAGGAGCACTCTATCCCCACACACATCAACTGTCCCCATCGATCCCCCGTTCACGGCCAAGGCTCACCGCCTTGGCATGCAATGCCCCACTGACCCCGGCTACCGTCGTGCAGTGGCTGCACTTGCACCGACCATAACTAGCATGGGAGACCACGTCTCAGGACAAGTGAGGAGGAAAGTCCGTGCCCGGCTTCACTCAGGTACTATGCTTACCGGTTACCATATTTCCCGACATGTGTTTAATACGTTCAAACACTTGACACACAGTACCACACATTAATCCTTATTCCAATTTCCGTCTCGTAGACAGGGCATACCCATGGATTCGTGTCCACAGACAAATCATAATCCTGGTATCAAGTGGATACACCCAATTCCTGACCTCGCGCGAGTGCTAGAAAAATCACTCAACTTCTAGTGAGATCCTGAATTAGTATATAGAAGCTACTCAACCTAGCATACTAGTATCCATATCAATAGGAAACTGAGTTCATGCAACTAGAGTTTCAAGCAATTCCTACACTTAAGTGCACAATACAAGCCTACAAACAATTAAGTGTAGTAAAATAGCATATATAAACGGTTATGCATAAAACCGGAGCTTGCCTTTAGATGCGGGTGTGGCGGAAAGTTCCCCAGCGATAGGCTCAGGAGCTGGTTCCTGGGCTTCTTCCTACTGAGCCTCTTGCTCTTGGATCAACACGTACTCACCGTCCGCGAGATTGCAATCTAATGAATGCAATGCATAAGAATGTGTAATACCCTGATTTTGGGGGTATAAAATTTCTTCTCTAAATGCCTACCAAATTCAGGTGTTACCTCTTGTTTCTCTCTAGACTCCCTCTCTCTCTCTTCCTTTTGATTAGAATTATGTTAATTAGGTGAGGGATCAACTATTTATTTTTATCAAAACCAATGTGAGTCATAAAATGTTGCATCATGCTGAGCCTAAAATATTCTTTTGTTTCATGCACATGTTTGAATTAGTTTGAATTTGAATTTGATTTGAATCCCGTAAGAGAAAATAAAAGGAAAATCCATTAGAAATTCCAGAAAATAGATAACTTCATTTCAACCCGTTCAGCCTAGTCCGGCCTAGCTAGCCACCAGCGTGCGTGCCCGTGTAACACCTTGAATTTGGGGGTATAAAATTTCTTCTCTAAATTCCTACCAAATTCAGGTGTTACCTCTTGTCTCTCTCTAGACTTCTTCTATCTTCCTTTTGATTAGAGTTATGTTAATTAGGTGAGGGATTAACTATTTATTTTGTTAAAACCTATGTGAGTCATGAAATGTTGCATCATGCAGAGCCTAAATTATTCTTTTGTTTGATGCACATGTTTAAATTGGTTTGAATTTGATTTGAAATCCATAGAGAAAATAAAAAGAAAAGCAATTAGAAATTCGGAGAAAATAGAAAAACGGAATTCGGCCCATTAAGCCAGCCCCGCCTAGCCAGGCTGCACGCCTGCGTCGCCTGACAGGTGGGTCCCACCTGTCAGCGACAACCCGTGCCCACGCACTCTTTCCCTCTCTCCCTCCCTCTACTCGGTGGGGTCGACCTGTCGGCGCCGTTTCCCTTGCGTGCGCGCACCCACTGCCTCTCTGCTCTGCGGGTCCGCCTCGTCAGCGCCACAAACCATTCGCCCGTGCGATCGCTCTCTCTCGCTGTGTGGTGGGCCAGCCCTGTCAGCTCCGTCTTCTCCGCAACCGTCGTTGACCCGCGTCCGTGTGTTCGCTGTGGAGATCGCCCACGTGTGCTAGCTCCCTTTTGAGCCCCACCCGCACCCGCTCTCTCTCCCTTGCCTCATGTTGCGCACTCTCACGCTCTCTCGCGCTCTGCCATCGCCGCCCAGAGCTCCATCCCGAGGTGAAGAACTCGCACCCGTGTCCATTTTATCTTAATTTCGCCCTGCTTTAGCTATTTTCAGCCTCACCAAAGTTTGGCCGCGCCGGTTCGCCGCGCTCGCACGAAGACCGGTCGATTTAGCCTCGCGTCGTGCCCCTGCGTCGGTCAGTGGAGTTTCCCTTACCCTGCCGAAGCCAAGTCCAGGCCTTAGCACGCCCGAGACCCTCTGCCCGTGGCCAGGATTCCTCGCTGGAATCATTCCGAGCCGCCCGGAACAGCTTCCTCCACCGTTATCCCATCTCCGGTCCTGTTCTCACGGCCGGAGTCCCACCAATGAGTTCGTCGGACCTTCCTAGCCCGTTCCAGCCCTCACCGGCGACCCCAGATCCCCTGGCCTCCGCGTCTACCTTGTCTTCGACGACTTCGCCACCGTGGAGAGGTAACGCCGGTCACCGAGGTACAAACCTCCGCGCACCCCATCGCAACCATCTGTCCCAGATCCGACAGTTTGGATCTACGGAAATCAGCCATGTCTGCGCGCTCTGCCCCTAGGCCCTGCCTGTCAGTGCATGCGCCCCCTGGCTCTGGGCCCAACTGGTCAGTCCGTTCTCGCTTCCCAGTCGTTGACCGCCCTGGCCTGCTTGTCAGCGCTCGCCCGCGCTCGCGCTCGCGCTCAGATCTAATCATGGTCGTTCGTTCGGGATCGTGCGGTCGAGATCAGCCGATACCCCTTCGCGCGTTAGATTTTCTACAAAGCCCCTCGAGTTTCTGAGATTCAACCCGTTGTCCCTTAGTTTTGCGTGCAGTGTAACACCCTAGTGTTACTCAGGGTTTTTCCCTCAGTACCCAACTGGTGACCATTATCACATGTGATTTTAATTGGACAAGAGACACCCAAATTTAAGGAACTAAAAACCCAAGTTAAGTCTCTTCATCTCGAGAACCATACTTTAACACCATCATATACCTCAAGTGGGGAAAATATTCAAAACTCTAAAACCACCCTAATTGAGCCATTGGGAACCAACAAGGAATCTAATGAAAAGGATATGAAAAACATAAAATCAGGTTTTGGACCAAATAACAAGTTTGTAGCACACTAAATAATCTACAAAACATAGTAAGAAAGTCTACCAAAAAGGAGCTTGTAACATCCTCAAATCAGCCATTTAAGTAGAAACTTCAAATAAAATTTAGAAAATTCAGAATTCTAGAATATGACCTCTTCATAAAGATCGATCATGTTCTCTAATTTCCAAAACTCAAATATGCATGGTCCAAATATCAAAGTGGCGTAAAATTACCTTGAACACGCCCTAGCAAAGTTTGAAACAAATCTCAGCCGTTTGACAAGATCTTGGCATGGATTTACCTCAGGACGCAGCAGCCAGACACTCAAGACTTGGTGACGCGACAACTCTCTGTACACGACCGAAAACCTCTCGACTTCCACATGAAAACGACAAAGCAACGTCGGGAGAACATATATTGTATAGTGATCTTGCCCATATATGCGAAGATATGGAGCCTATGAACGCTTAAACGCGGGCAGAAGCAAAGCGCCACGTGCTCGGTGCCTTGCGAGGCCGACCGAGCGCATATTGGCCGCGGCAGCGCGCGCCCCCCGCGCGCGGTCGTCCCACCCTGTGCGCTTGCACCTTGCCCCCGCCTATAAGTGCCGCAAGGCCTTAGCCGTGTTCCCTCGCACACCCAAACCCCGCTCGAGCCAGTGGTCACCGGAGTTCACCGCGAGAGGCAAGCGCCACCGCCCGCCACTACTGCTCGAGCACGGCCGATGTAGCCAGCCTCTTCCGTAGACCCCTAGCCTCGCCCAAGCCCTTGGACAGCTTCCCTGAGAGGCCATGAAGCTTTTCCAAGCTTGAGCCAAGACCCTGCCCCGCCGGAGCAGCGAGCGCAACCTCGTCGGACTTCGGCCGCCCGCCACCGCACGTAGACCGGGCTACCAAGTGAGCCATTTGCAAATTCCTTGCGCCTACAACCTCCCAGACTTATCGTGAAGCTCCCCAACTCACTGTATTGAACTATTCCGTCGTGGTTAGGCCGAATCACTTGCCGCCGACGAGCTCCCCCGCCTGCGCGCGAGGTCCGACCATCTCCGACACCGACTCACACACCGACGTGACCGCCGTGACCTCCCCGACGTCATCGACCACTTCACTGGAGCTAAATCGCCGACGTTAAATCTCGCCGACGTGATCTTTGCCTCGGTCACTGTTCTGTCCAGCCAGGGACCGCGGGATAGATTTAGGATAACCCTAGGGGGTTTTCTGCAATGTCAGTGACTCAGTTGAATAGTAGACCGAGGACTAGTCTGTAAGGAAAAAAGGGAAAATACACCAAGGACCCAAGTGCAAGATGCTTTTTCCTTTCCCTTTTTGAATATTAAGTTATTTAAATTTGCAGTAACCTTGATAAATGTATAACTTGAGGATTGTTCATCCAAAATTTGTCAAACCAATTTTGCTAGGCTTTGCATAATGTAATCTGTCAAATAAAAATAGTAAACCCCATGTTTTCTGTACTAATTTTTAGAGTTTTGAATTAAATTAGAAAACTGCCCAAACCATAATAATACAGAGAAAAATAGAAATACTTCTATGCTGGACTTGAGAAAAATTGTGGAGACACTCACCTAGTAGATACATCGTTTAAAAATAATAAACACCACAATATACAAGACTAAGTCAGATACATCCATTAAAAACTATTTCTACCCAAACTTTAGGAAAATGAAAAAAGGATAGAAAATGGAAACTAGAGGGTGACCATATTTTTCCTAGTATGCCTAAGTGATATAGATCATAGGAAAATATATGGAACCCTGGTCTAGTGCTAATCTAAGGTTATAGTTTTATTTAGGCATTAAGAAGTCAATAAAGGTCATGATTAAAAATATAAGGGCACATGCAATAATGGCAAAAAAATTCAGTAGACCCCTGACCACTAATATACCACTGCAAAAATGATAAACACCCCAAACCATCACAGTGAGTTAAACAAATAGAACTTGGATTTGGCCAATATTTCAAATAAATCAAAAGAAAGGCTAAAAATGGGAAACAATGAGCAACCCAATTTTTACCCAAGTACTTATGATCTACCAAAGATAAATATAAGACTAAGGTAAAAATATGATGTAATACACCTCACCCCCTACCCCATGAAAAAGACCATATATTCTAAGAAATTTTACAACCCCTTCCTTATGAGCAAAGTTAACCAACTTAAAGAATGATTGCTCTTGCGCAAAGAAGAAGAGAGGAAAAATTGAGAAATCTGTTGTTAGACATTTTTCAAATATAGTAGTATTAGAAACCACCACTAAGCCCTAAAGCTTTGGAAAATCCCCATAAAATAACTAGTAGGTATATTTGGCTAAAATTTGGCATAAGGTCATAATATTATACCTAGATACCAGCAAAAATAACCCTTAAGATAAAACCCACACCTAGAAGAGAGTTGTAGTTCAAGCACCCCCTCTGCCCTAAATTTTTAATATTTTTGTGCAGAGAAAACCAGTCCAATTCTAGGCCTCAATTTTTGAGACTGAAATATATACACCAGTGAGAGGCCACTGTAATTTTTACAGAATTTTTGGAAATTTTTGAAACTATGTTGTAGTTCAAACCTACTCTAAAAAGCATAAGTAGGAAAGGGAAAAAGAGAGAATTAATAGAAGTGACAAATCTTAACCATAATAACTTCAGCAAAGACCTTGTTAAAATTTTCACTAAGACATTAATGGGTAGTGGAGTACTAAATTAATCCAACCTCCAGATCTTGGCCACACCCAATTCTAAATGGGGAAGTATACCACTAAAACCTCCAGTACCACTAAAACCTCCAGTAGTAAGATTAAGCTTTATCTTATTGATTTAAACACTTCACCATGCATCATAATTACTAAATTACATATCATGGCATACATGTATCTTATTCATTGCATTTATTAGAGTGCAACCTCGCTGACAGAGAGTACGTGCTCATTCCTGAGCAAGGAGCTGTCCAAGAGGAAGTCCAGGAGCCAGCCCAAGAGCCTGCCACCGAGGATCTTCCCGCAGCTTCAGCTTTTGAAGGCAAGCCCCGGTTTTATGCATAACCATTGTACATACTACTTTACTACACTTAATGTTTGTAGGTTTGTAATGTGCACTTAAGTATAGGAGTTGCTTGAAACCCTTAGTTGCATGAACTCAGGATTCCTTTTTGAGATGGATACTAGTATGCTAGGTCAAGTAGCTGCTTTGCTAATTAGGGATCTCGGTAGAAGTCGAGTGATTTTTCTAGCACTCGCGCGAGGTCAGGAATTGATTGTATTCATCTTGTTAACGGGATCTATGATGGTCTATGGACTTGGATCCAGGGTGGATGCCTTGTGTGTAAGACGAAAATGGAATTAAGGATTAATGTGTGGATACATGTGTCAAGCGTTTGAAAGTACTAAACACATGTCGGGAAATATGGTAACCGGTAAGCCTAGTACCTGAGTGAAGCCGGGCGCGGACTTTATCCCTCACTTGTCCTGAGACTGGGTCTCCCATGCTAGCTATGGTGGGTGCAAGTGAAGCCACTGCACGGTGGCAGCCGGGGTCAGTGGGGCATTGCATACCAAGGCGGTGAGCCCTGGCCGTGAACGGGGAATCGATAGGGATGATTGATATGTGTGGGGACGGAGTGCCCCTACATGTCGTGTGTTTAGGTTTACCTTGCAAGGTTAAAACTCGATTCGAATCGTCTGCTTCTCGCAGCTGATGAGACTGCTTGACCCCTTGTGCTGCATCGAGTAAAAAGTGAAATGAGGTTTTACTTGAGATAACATGTTGATTGTACTAAATGATTGTTACCATGTCTACTTAGAGAAGAGCAAACCTAGCTTAATTAAATATGCTAGAACTGGAAAAGCTAAAATTGTTTTTAGACTCAGCTAGTGCTTTTGGCAAACCAAACCCCTCAGCCAAACAACTTCATGGTCTAGAGGTAGAGGAGTAGACTCCTCACACCGGGTAAGTCTAGCTGAGTATTAGTATACTCAGCCTTGCTTGTGGCATATTTTTTTTCAGATACGCTACACGATATGGTTGATGGTGTGACTTGGCCTTCCACCCTACCACCGGGTTGGACGGTCGAGTGGGATGCTACCTCGATAGGAGAGGACCAGGAGGAGTAGTGCGCTAGGCCTTGCCCTATTCCTCAGTATCGACATTATCGATTATCCGCTGCAGTTTAATTACGAACTTGTTATCTTTTATTAAAACTCCGATTTATGTAATAACTCTAGTACCTTAATTTGTGGTTTCATGTTTATTGTATTCTCTCTGTGCCTCACCTTCGTGTGAGCTAGTGGTATTCGATCCTTGGTAAGTGGCTTTATCAGACTAGATCTGAGGGACTGACATGTTATTCCGATTTAAGTGTGTTGCTGCCTCTAAGGCATGACTCAGGCACTTAAGCTGGATTAATTCGGGTGGTTCTGCCACAACTGGTATCGGAGCGAGTACAATTACAGAGGAATCAATAAGTCATGAATGCCAACTTTTCAAAAGTAAAATTTGCTTAGAAACCAGTGTTGGATCGTTAGGACTAGAACGCTAGACCTAGGACGTAAGGCCTTAAGAATAGTTGGGAAAGTAGGTGGCTATATAAGTAGGCCATATAGGCCAACCTTAGAATAGTAGGGATGCCCTAGAAGCACCCCTTTGATCGATGAGAAGACGTTCTTTGCCGCATGCATGCATTATAAAACATGAAGAAATTAGAAGCTAAGGAAAAAATGCATCTAATTATGAACTTAACAAGCATTGTTAATAATGAATAACGAAATGGGTTGGAGTAGATAAATCTAATTTAACCCACCTTCTTTTAACAACCCGGGCACACGTTTCTCCTTACCACTACCATGACACTTACATCTAACCCTCTTTTCACAGATGACTTCACCCACCCCCATCAATGGAGGAGAGACTCGTTTCAATTTTGACTACCTTCCCCACGAGGGTTTTCCCTCCATCTTGTGGGAGGTGCTCTGCTCCGCCGGTTACCCTACACCCCCTCTGTATACGGTGTAGCTATACGAGGAGCATCGGGTGCCACGTTGCAGGGTTTGGCTAACCCTGGAGTCTCACCCTCTTCAGCCGGGATGGTGTTCTCTTGACTCCGAGACTGTCGTGTTCAGGACGGACGACACCACTCAGGCCGCAGCGCTAAAAGCCCTGACAACCTTATGCGGATATCATCCCCTGGAGATGATGATGCACCCACTGGGACTCTTCCCCGCTGAGAAAAGGGATGACCCCATGTGGTGCAACCGAGTGAGTCACGTGAAGGACGTGTGGGCTATGCATCCCGACCAAGTTGGGAGGATCACTGTTCAGTGTATGAGTGTAATACCTAAATAGTGAGAGTAATAGAATGTACAATACTTGGGAAATATAGAAGGTTCATTCGACTAGTTGTATTGTTATTCTCATTTTTGCATATTTCAAATCATGGGGTTACTTTGACTACCAACAATTACATTAAATAAAGAAATTTGTGCGTCATGTTGGAGTTCATTTGTTTGTGCATTGACAATACTAATAACAGTAATACAAATACATTAATGATGAGAATTATGGTTAAACCTAATTTAGAATTCTAGAATTTGGAAATAAATTGGAAAAAGAAAAGAGGAGAAAGAAAGGAAAACCTATATGCAATGTGAAGAAAAATATATAAATAAGTACAAAATTCATACTGGCATTTTTGATTTGTACATTTAATCTAAGTACAGAAATCCACAACAGAATTCAGATTCAAATTTGAGTTAAAAAATAATAAAAACAAAACAAAACAAGAAAACGGAAAAGAATAAAAAAGAAGAGATGCACTTCGGCTGGGCCGAAACCTAGCTACAGCGGCCCATCTGAATTGCCTTCTCGCGCGCACGCCAGCCCAGCGTCTGCAGCGTGGCGCGTCTCGGCATCCAGGCACTGCCATAGGGGGCCCGCTCGTCAGCCGATTGGTTCATCCTCTGCCGACGTCCGTGGATGGAGCTGAGGATCGTGGCGAGCGGTAGTTTTGGATTCGGTTGAATCCTTCCGATTCCGCGTATAAAACCTGTCGCGGTCTGCTCAGCCAACTACCGGCCGCAAATTCGCCACCACTTAGCGCAGTTGGAGCCCTAATTGACCGCCGTGAGTACCGTGGGGGAAAAATCAGGGCAGCCCATGCATCGTCATTGCGGCTCACGGTGGGGTAGCTGGAGGAGCTCGCCTGGGTGCGCCGTGTGTAATCGAGACCTTCACGGGCGGAATTGGTGGTCTGAGCACGACGAATTCCTCACTGGAGTTCTTTCTTCGAGCACTTCCGCGGGCCGCCGTGGCCGCCTCGCCCAGATCATCTTCTCCGTGTAGTATCCGTCTAAGTTGAATCGTGGTTTTCCCCTCGTAGAGTAGCGCTGAATCGTTTGGTGAATGGCGTGCGGGGGTGAGGAGTCGGGAGCGCCGGCAATGGCGCTGCGGCGGTGCTGCGCCGCCGGGTTTGGGCAGACGCGAACGGTGGATCTAGGAATGGAAATCGGGATTAAACGAACCACATCACATTTTGTGGGATGAATCCTGGACGTCGATTGAGGGATGGATGGCGCTGTCGCTTTGGGGTGCTCCACCGTTTATCCCTAATCCAACCGCTGCGAGCCGCGTACCGATTCAGATGAAGAACGAGTTAATCTATGCTGTCCAGAACTAATCCAACGGACAGAGGCGGCCGATACCCCCTTCGCTGGCCACGTTTTGCACATAAGAGCCTCTGTTGTTATAAAATAAACCCGCCGTCCACCCGAGGGAAGCCTGACTCTTAGGGATTGTTATGAATCAGACCCCGGACTTCTCTGTTTTCATGAGCGCGATCCAACCAGAAAGTTAACCAAGAAATATACTTAAGAAATGAGTTTTTAATATAAAAACAATTCCTAGAACTTCTTTAAATCATAGAAAATTCATATGAAGTCCAAATTGATCCATTCCAGTTCCTATAATTTTGTAATAATGTTGTTTATCACATAATGTCTATGTTATGACATGAAAGCCATATTAAAATTAATATCCTAATTAATGTTTTATCCAACACTTAAAACTTTATAAATTCATAACTTCTTCGTTTTAATTTCGATTTGACTCGTTTCAGTTGCGTTAGTTTCGTATAAGTATTTACTACGCATTAACAACATTGATTATACTATGTCTCATTCTTTTATAATTAGACTTTATTTAACTTATGTTGGTTAGTCTTATTAATCTACTTATCATTATAATATACTAGAATATGATATAAGGTCAATTTATAATTAAGATTAAAAGTTGAGATAATTATTTATAGAATAACCTCTCATACGATTCATATTAACCAATTTATAATATAATTTAATATTTTAATCACACACATCTTCTATAAAATCATAACTCCTTAATCGTAACTCCGATTTTAGTAGTTCTCGTTCCCACGATCTCGTAGCAACGCGTAGATCATTATTATTGAGTATGTTCTTATGTTTGGTGTGATGTTAATTTTGTTTGTACCATGTGTGTTTGTATTGCTACGACTAGCAGTGCGGTCACAAGGATCTAAAGAATTACCCTGGTAACTGGAATCTCAAGTGCCAGGCAAGTTGTGCCCTTGATCCACTTTTGTTACCCAATAATGTTATTTATTATCACTTATTCACGCTTAGGTTTAATTTTGATGGGACCCAATAGGTCACCCTAGTCTGTTTATCCATTTTACCTTGTTTACCCCTGAATCATTTGGGTAGTTTTTGCTATTGCTTTATATGGTTTTGGGTTAATATTTCATTATATCCATGTTCCAATTATTTTGTTATTTTATTTATGTTCATGTCAAGATCATTAATTTTAATTGGAACATGGAGCTTAACTTGAGAAACACGTGCCACCACAAGGGTGGAATGGGACGCCCTTGGCTGACTAATTAGGAAAGCTAGTGGAAGACTACCTTACCCGAAAGGGGCAAGGGCAGTAGGGGAGTTGCATGCAGGGAGGTTCTCGGGTTGATTTTGCTGCGATGGCGGTCACACGAGAGATTCTTGCAAGTGCTCTTCCCATAAACTGTAGCGGGTTTTTGGAAGCTAGTGGAACTTTGTAAAGGCCTCGTAGTGGATCCCTAGCCATTCACCTCGGAAGTGTCTAAGGGCCTTGCAAACCCTAGCGACATGGGATACACGACTTGTGGGTACAGGGTACAACCTCTACAGAGTGTAAAACTGGTATACTAGCCGAGCTCACGGTCATGAGCAGCTCAGGACTCTCGCATAATTAAATATGGAACCTAAACTCAATTTGTCATTTGCATTTGCATGAGATTTATTATTAATTTTGTTCTCTTATTTATTATGGTTTGGTATTCACTTACATTTAGTAACTGCTAATAAAATTTGACCAACTTATAAAAGCAATGTTCAGCTTCAACCTTTATTTTGTTGATCAGCCTTACACTTCACATGAACTCCCACCTTTGGTGAGATCATGCCACATTATTACCCACAACTTGTTGAGCGATGAACATGTGTGAGCTCACCCTTGCTGTCTCACACCCCCCACAAGAGATGATCAGGTGGTTCAAGAGGCCACACAACGAGGATTCGATTCGATCTAGGTGACGTCTCGCAGTTGACTTTTTGGCGCCAAGGATGGATTTTAGATCCTTTTATATTTATCTTTTATTTTTGTAAGACTTTCGCTATGTAATAATTACTCTGATTATTGTGACATTTATCTCTATACACTCTGTTATTATATATGTTGTCCTATTTGGCGCATGTATGAGATGCACCCGGCTTTGTTCCTTAAATCCGGGTGTGACAATGAGCGCACTGTATCTCGCCTACAGGCCCTGCAGAGCGACGCCATGGCACACCTCACTGATCTCGCTCAGACTACTAAGATCACTCTCAACAGTCGAGAGGACTTCGTGGTCGACTTGTCTTCAGAATTGATGGAAAAGACCTACAGGTGGAACAGTTGAGCCAGCGCATCACGACTCTAGAGCAGTAGGTGGAAATCCGGGATAACACCTTCGATATCCTGGAGATCCAGCTCCATGATGTGTAGTTGGAACTTGAAGAAGCCAACGACCACCTAGAGATGCACCACCATGACATGGAGGCAAAAGAGGCAGGCAGCGAGGGAGAGGAGGATCCCGAGGAATTAGAGCCAGCTCCCGGTCCGAATGTGACTCCCTCCAGAGTGCCCCTTCACCTGCATCTAGTGTTGCCGCTACCACTCAGGGTTGATGGGTTTGTTTGACATATTAGGAGGACAGGAACCCACACGAGCTTAGTTTTGGTATCAGATGTTGGACTAGGCTTATGGGTGAATCCCCCTAAAATGTTGTAACCCAGGGAAGACTTTAGTGAGCAATGAAATGAATGCATTCATGTTATCCTCGTTTGGTTCAATATTATGTTATGTCATTTTTCTCCATATGATATAAAGAATATTGCTCGGAATCGTGAATCGAGGTAACAATGGCGAAAATTTCTGTTTTCATATGGCAGCTAGGCAGTGTCGCGGGCAGAACGAGCAGGTTCCCTCGCTACCTCCTCTAGCTCCCACGATACAAGAGCTAATGGCTCAGCAGAATGAGATTCTGTGACAGCTGGTGCAGCGCCAGCCCCACCCTCAGCAGTATGGTGGAGGCCAGCAGCAACGTCCTCCGGCCGCGGCAACGTACCAGAAGTTCTTGAGCACGCAACCCCCTTTGTTCACCAAGGCAGAGGACCCACTGGACGCCGATGTGTGGCTAAGGGTTGTGGAGTCCAAGTTCCCACTCCTCACGGGAACTTGCCCTGATGACGCAAAGACCCGCTTCGCCGCACAGCAGCTTCGTGGACCTGCTAGGACATGGTGGGACCATTTCCGCGCCATGTTACCCGCTGACCATGTGGTGGCATGGGAAGAGTTCAAGACGACTTTCAGGGGACACCATATTCCAGCATGGATTTTGGATCGCAAGCTCAATGAGTTCTTGGCATTGACTCAGGGAACCCGCACTGTGTTGTAGTATGCCCAGGCCTTCAAGGACCTGTGCCAATATGCGGGTTATCATGCAGATTCAGATGAGAAGAAGAGAGACCGTTTCCGCAGAGGACTCAACACCAAGCTTCATGAGCGCCTCAACACTGTTCGTGCGGACAGCTTCAATGAACTGGTCAACCTTGCCATATCACATGAAGACTATATTGTAGCTCACCGGGCAGAGAAGAAGAGGAAGGCACCAATGTCAGGATCTTCAGCTGCACCCCAGAGGTTCCAGATTGTCTTCAACAATCAGAGCAGAGGATTCCAGCATCAAGCAGGAAGATGGGTCATCAGGCCGCCGCAGCAATAGCAAGCACCCAACTGTTTCCCCGTTCCCGCTCCAAGGAATAATCAGCCTCAGCAGCAGCAGCAGTTCCACCAAGGGAATGGAAACAAATGCTTCACGTGTGGCAATACAGGCCACTATGCCAAGAATTGCCCGCGGAATCAGCCAAGGCAGATGCCAGCACCCAACCAAGACAAAGGGAGGAAGCAGAAAGTGCAAGTCAGGCAAGGAAAGCTCAACTTCACTACTCTAGAGGAGCTACCTGAAGGAGCGCCCATCGTGACTAGTACTTTTACCGTTTTTAATCAACCAGCGTCGATTCTGTTTGACTCTGGTGCATCGCATAGCTTCATTAGCCAGAAGTTCAGTGTCAAATGTCAACTGCCTTTCTATCATACCCAAGGGTCTTTCATGATAGCAACGCCTGGGTGCAAAATTGCAACAAACCAACTAAACCGCATTATACCTATCCAGCTGGGAAGCAAGGTGTGCAAGACCACCCTCCTCATTTTGGGGATGGATAATGTGGATATCATTTTGGGCACTGATTGGATGACCCAGCACCAAGTAGTGCTAGATGTCGCCAACCACATCGTCGAAGTCCATTCCCCTACCTGTGGAAAGTTCACCTTATATCTGCCCAGCCAAGAAACCACTCGGTCATGTACTTTTTCCATGATAGAGCTACCCTTGAAGAAGATTCCAGTTGTCTGCGAGTATGCAGATGTTTTTCCTGACGAGTTGCTAGGAATGCCGCCGGATCGGGATATCGAATTCGCCATTGAATTGCAACTAGGAACGCCGCCTATCTCCAAGAGGCCCTACCAAATGCCACCCGCCGAGCTGGCAGAATTGAAGAAATGGCTGCAAGAATTGCTGGACAAGGGTTTCATCCGCCCAAGTACTTCACCTTGGGGATGTCCGGCCTTGTTCGTGAAGAAGAAGGATGAAAGCTTGAGATTATGCATAGATTACCGCCAACTCAATGCGGTGACTGTCAAAAACAAGTATCCTTTGCCTTGTATTGATGTTCTTTTCGACCAATTGGTTGGAGCTAAGGTGTTTTCCAAAATAGACCTTCGCTTCGGCTATCATCAGATCAAGATACGAGCTAGTGATATTCCAAAGACTGCCTTCTCAACTAGATATGGGTTGTATGAGTATCTGGTGATGTCGTTTGGGTTAACGAATGCACCCGCATACTTCATGTACCTAATGAATTCAGTCTTCATGCCTAAACTGGACAAAATTGTGGTGGTCTTCATCGATGATAGCTTGGTGTACTCAAGAAACGAGGAAGAGCATGTTGGTCATTTTCATGTAGTGCCCAAACGTCTAAGAGAACACCGCCTTTATACCAATTTGTCAAAGTGTGATTTCTGGCTAAAGGAGATTAAATTCTTGGGTCACACTATCTCTCAAAAAGGAATAGCAGTTGATCCAGATAAGGTGCCAGAAGTAATGAACTGGAAGCCACCCACAACTGTTCGCCAGATTCAGAGTTTTCTGAGATTGGCCGGGTATTATCGACGATTCATTCCAAACTTCTCCCAAATTGCGAAGCCCATGACAGAATTGTTAAAGAAGGGAGCAAAATTTGAATGGGGTCAGAAGTGTGAAGATGCCTTTCACACCTTGAGGCAACATCTGACCACAACACCTGTGTTAGCGCAGCCTGACAACAACAAGCTGTTTGATGTGTATTGTGATGCCTCTGGCACTGGACTGGGATGTGTTTTGATGCAAGACAACCGAGTCATTGCCTATGCATCTAGGGCACTCAGACCTCATGAGCAATATTATCCTACTCATGATTTAGAGTTCGCAGTCGTGGTTCATGCATTGAAAATATGGAGGCACTACTTGATGGGAACCCACTGCAACATCTATACAGATCATAAGAGCCTCAAGTACATCTTTACTCAGGTTGATCTCAACATGAGGCAGAGAAGATGGTTAGAATTGATCAAGGACTACGACTTGGAAGTACACTACCACCCGGGGAAAGCCAAAGTGGTAGCTGATGCCTTGAGTCGAAAGTCACAATGCAACTGTATGGTGATGGATTCTCGCATCAATACTCTGTGTGATGAGTTGAGTAAGATGAGGATCGAAGTGATTCCTTCTGGTACCTTGTCTCACATCTCCGTCGAGCCAACCTTGTTAGGTCAAATTATTATGGCCCAACTCGGTGACATGGGAGTGCAAATCATCAAAGAGAATCTTAATCAGAAAGTGGAGAAGTATAAGTGCTTTCGCCAAGATAGCAAGGGGATACTATGGTTTGAAGACAGGTTGATGGTTCCTAAAAATAGAGACCTCAAGAAGAGACACTTGGATGAGGCTCACCTCTCCAAATTCTCCAAGCACCCGAGAAGCACCAAGATGTACCATGATTTGAAGCCCCTGTATTGGTGGACCAGGATGAAAAGGGAGATAGCCAAGTATGTATCGGAATGTGACACCTGTCAGAGGATAAAGGCAAGCCACTTAAAGTCAGCTGGTGCCTTACAACCCCTATCGATACCTTCATGGAAATGGGATGACATCAGCATGGATTTCATTGTGGGTCTGCCCAACACCTCTCGACATCATGATTCAATCTGGGTCACTGTGGACCGATTGACGAAAGTGGCACATTTTCTTCCAGTGCACACCACTGATAAGGCTCATAAGTATGCAGAGTTGTACATTGACCGAATTGTGTGTTTGCACGAATTACCCCAGACAATTGTCTCTGACTGAGGAGCCCAATTCGTAGCTAGATTTTGGGAGCAATTGCAAGAGTCTTTGGGAACCAAGCTGGTAAGAAGTTCAGCTTACCACCCCCAGACTGATGGTCAGACCGAAAGGGTAAATCAGATTCTTGAAGATATGCTAAGGGCTTGTGCAATCGATTACGACAAGAACTGGGATAAGTGCCTCTCTTTGGCAGAGTTTGCTTATAACAACAGTTATCAATCCAGTCTGAAGATGGCACCTTTTGAAGCCTTATATGGAAGGAGGTGTCAAACACCCCTCAACTGGTCACAGCCCGGTGAAAGAGAAATCTTTGGGCCCGACCTGGTGTCGGAAGCCAAAAGAAAAGTCAAAATGATCCGAAGGAACCTAGAAGCTGCTGAGGCTAGGCAAAAGAGTTACCACGACAAGAGAAGGAAACCCCTACAGTTTGAAGTGGGAGATTTCGTATATATGAAAGTGAAAGTGCATTCATCCCTTTTGTGAGTTTTGGTGATTTGGATAACAACACATTTAAAGGTCTAACGAGTTTGCTAAGTGTTGAACAGGAAATTTAGTATGATGAACATACTTGAATAGTGTATAATGATCAGGAACAAAGGTTCAACACGAGGTTAAATAACCAATGAGACAATGCAAATGGATATAATATGATCTCTATATTGGTTTGAATATATGGACAAGACCTGAGAAATCACTACATACATATGATCAGAATAGAGGATGAAGTGATTAAGAGGATTGGTCAAGCCAAAGTGAATAAAATATGAGGAATCGTGAATTGGCTTGACCATATTTACTATCAGTCCATATATGCTTCTATGAGAATCAAACTATTGCTTGATTGATCTTAACGGTTATATCTAGAAGACATTCAAGCAAGGTTCACAATATTGAAGAAATGATTCTCTCAATGGATGCTCAATATGATGTGACTCAAGAATGGCTTGATAGGGTGAAGATAGCAAGGAAAGAGCTTCGAGGAACTAAGCGAAGGTGAAGGCCAAGCGACGGCTTGTGGACCGAGGTACCATGGCTAAGGTGAAGAAGAGAGTACTTGCACTAAGTCGATGAACTAATCAGCTATGAAGAGTTATAACATGTTGATGCATCAGTACGGTGACTTGAAGCCATGATTTGAACTCATATATGGTGATATGGTACAAGTCACAGGGTTTGATTTGTGTTTGCTTCAAAAGGTGAGACAAAGATGTTTGTGATCCTTATGAAGCAACGCCATGGAGAAATCACACATGAGACACCAATGACTCAAGGAGTTTACTTAATTATATTTTATTTAACTTGAGTATAGGAATCGTTGTACTATCAAGGGGGATCTAAAAAGAAGGTTGGTGTTTGCCAAAGCTCAAGCCTCTATATTCAAAAGCTATTTTTTGAAAATACAAAATCTCTTTAAAATTCTATGGTTGACCGTGGTTAGGTTTGAAAACCTGGAGTGTTCTTGTTGAAAAGCAGCTAAGCTTCTTCAGCTGCAGCTGAGCTTTTCAGCTGAACTAAACTTCAACTGAGTTGAGCTTCTTCAGCTGAGCTTTCTCAACTCCAGTTGAACTTCAACTTCAACTGGGGTCCAGGCAAGTTCAACCGGGGTCCAGGCAGGTTCAACCGGGGTCTAGGGCAAGTTCAACCGGGGTCCAGAGAGGTTCAACCGGGGTCCAGGAAAAGTTCAATCGGGGTCCTGAGATGTTCAACCGAGGTCCAAGGAAAGTTCAACCGGGTTTTTTTCCAAGACCTCATTGGTCAAAACCGGTTGAACCGGCCCTAGGGGCAGTTCAACCGGTGTCAGGGTCACCTGACCGGTTTGACCTCCTGACTGGTAGACTGACTGTTAGTTTGACCACCAGGCGGTTGAACCGGCCCTAGGGGCAGTTCAACCGGTGTCAGGACCTGTTTTTGCAGTCTGACCTGCAGTCTGACTGACTGTCAGTCTGCCCCAGGCGGTTGAACCAGTCTTAGGGGCGGTTCAACCGGTCCTCCACAGCCAAAATCAGCCCAACGACTAGTTTTGAAGCCCCACCTATATATACTCACTCCTACCTCTCTCCCCACATAAGAGCACGACCCAAACTCCATTTCTAACTTGAAGAACACCTCCCACTCTCTCTCACACATCTCTTGCCTCTCCCATTTTAAATCTTTGGAGAGAAATCTTTGAGTGAGTTTGAGATCTGCGGTTTTTGTGCTTCATCTCCAAATCTCTCTTGCTCTTCTTCATTCGAGCTTTGGTACTACATCGAGTTCTTTGTGGATTCATTACTCTTGGAGCTTCTAGCTCCTAGATGACTAGGTGTCTCTTGTGAGTCTCCAAATCTTGTGGAAGACCACAAGAAAGTTTGTATTACCTGCTCGTTTGAGCAAAGATTATTGTGTGGGCTTGACCTTTGTGGTCGGCGAAGGGAGGATTAGGGTTGAAAGAGACCTGGCTCTTTGTGGGCGCCTCAACGAGGAAGTAGGGCACCTTTTGTGGTGTGACCAAACCTCAGGATAAATCTTGTGTCTCTTGTATTCTTGTTCATTGTATTTGTTCGTGTTCTTCGTTCTCTCACCCTTCCATGGAAGATTTGTTTATATCTTTTTGGTGTGTGGATTTTGAGAAGTGCCCTTCTCAGATCTACTACTTTCAACCCTGTGGATCATTTAGAACATCTCATTTCCAAAGTTAACTAGTTTTACCCAGTTTGTTTCTAATTTTTGTTGAAAAAGTTTTAACTTGCCTATTCACCCCCCTCTAGGCAACTTTCAATTGGTATCAGAGCCTAATCCTCGTTCTAACGCTTAACCGCGTGAGGAAAAGATCATGTCGGGGGGACTAAGAAACGATAGTGCTTCTAAGCTTGAAAAAGTTGAGGTTGCCTCGACTTCATCTTTTGGTGTAGATGTTGATCCTAGGGCAATAGACCTTGCCATGAGAATCGCCGAAAGGATGTTCCTCAAAATGAAGGAAGATGAGGCGAAGAACAAGATTGAAGAAGAAGAAGATGATCGATGGAGACCAAACGATGAATCCACATCTTCACAAGGTTCGTCTTTCAAATCCACTTCTCATATGTGCTTTTTCGCTAATGGGAGTTACAGTGAAAGCGAAAGTGAGGATGAGGAGGAGCAAGAAAGTGATAGTGAAGATGAGGATGATCTCCAACAATTCTTCGCTCAACTAAGCAAGAAAAATCGGATGAGCTTGCTTAAACTCATGAAAAGAGCGGAAGAACAAAAAGAAATGCTTCATAAGCAAGAAGACTTCCTCATCAAAAAAATCGAAGACTTAAAGAAGTTGACCAAAGAGCATGAGAAGCTAAAGTGCTCTCATGATGATTTGGTCCAAAGGTATGAAGACATTTAAATTGAGCAAATTAGAGTTGTTAATCATTCATCATATATTGCTCAATTAGAAAATAAAAATGTTATGCTCAAGAACACGATAGAAAAGTTAAATACTAAAAATCTAGCTTTGCAAGAAAAACATGATATGCTTGTGTGCTCTCATAATAAATTTATGGATTCACATATCATGTTAGAAATGTCTCATGAGGTCGTGTTAACTAATTTGAAATCATACCAACCTCACTTATGCACATGTACTCAAATAGAAACTATATTATCATGTACTAACAAATGTTGCTCTCAAGAAAGCCAATCTTCCATTGAGCTAGAATTTTCAGGAACAAGTAATGTTTCCTATGCAAAAGAAAATAATGAGCTCAAGGAAGAAAATGAGAGGCTAAGAAGGAGCTTG
The DNA here is from genome assembly GCF_902167145.1 of Zea mays. Taxonomy (NCBI): domain Eukaryota; kingdom Viridiplantae; phylum Streptophyta; class Magnoliopsida; order Poales; family Poaceae; genus Zea; species Zea mays. The sequence goes on from NC_050103.1 coordinate 42,590,902, forward strand.
ACTCAATTGAAGGGAAAGTGTCATGCTCAACCTTCTCAAGATAATAGTGATAATATGGTGAAAAAGCTTGAGAAGGGGACCATCGTATCATGCAAAAAACCCCTTCAAAAGAATACCAATCTTTCCAAGAAGAACATGAGCAAGACTCAAGGTGAGAAAATTAATGCTCATATGATTTGCTCTAACAATGTACCTATGTGCTTCAACAAAGAAAGATCAAAGAGAAGCGATAGGAGGTGCTATGGATGCAAGAAGGGCCATGAAATTGATTCATGCCCCCACATGAAGAACCAAAACCTTGCACGATCAAGAAAGATGACCATCAAAAAGGATGAAAGCAAAAGACAAATGCATTGCAAGGACAAGCACCACATTTGTTACAATTGCCGTGAAAAGGGTCATCTATTCAAAGTTTGTCCAAAGGGTAAAAATCTTAAGCCTAACTTGGTAATACATTCAAATATGCTTAGACTCTTGTGCTAGAAAGGTGATGAGTTCACCACATTCTAGGACCAAGGCTATTTGGGTGCCTAAGTCCTTATTGACTAACCTTGGTGGACCCATCCAAAAATGGGTACCAAAATGTATTTAATAAGTTTTGCAGGTACCCAGAGATGATATGAAGCTTTGGGGTGCTTAAGCGGTTTTGTCGGGGACCATAATTAGGGGTACCCTCAAGGCTCCTAATTCTCAGCTGGTAACCCCCATCAGCACAAAGCTGCAAAGGCCTGATGGGTGCGACTAAGCCAGGGATCGGTCCATTCGAGGGACTCGATCACGCCTCGCCCGAGCCTAGCCTCGGGCAAGGGCAGCCGACCCCGGAGGATCTCCGTCTCGCCCGAGGCCCCCCTCCAGCGACGAACAAACTTTCGGCTCACCCGAGGCCCAGTCTTCGCCAAGAAGCAACCCTGGCCAAATCGCCACGCCAACCGACCAAATCGCAGGGGCATTTAATGCAAAGGCGGCCTGACACCTTTATCCTGACGCACGTCCTCCAGTCGACAGAGCCGAAGTGACCGCAGTCACTTCGCCGCTCCACTGACCGGCCTGACAGAAGGACAGCGCCGCCTGCGCCGCTCCGACTGCTGTGCCACTCGACAGAGTGAGGCTGACAGGCAGTCAGGCCCGGCCTCAGGCACCATAGGAAACTCCGCTCCGCCCGACCCAGGGCTCGGACTCGGGCTCAGCCCTGGAAGACGGCGAACTCCGCTCCGCCCGACCCAGGGCTCGGACTTGGGCTCAGCCCCGGAAGACGGCGAACTCCGATCCGCTCGACCCCAGGGCTCGAACTTGGGCTCAGCCCCGGAAGACTGCGAACTCCGGTCCGCCCGACCCCAGGGCTCGGACTCGGGCTCAGCCCCGGAAGACGACGAACTCCGCTTCGCCCGACCCCAGGGCTCGGACTCAGCCCTGGCCTCAGCCGACGGTCTCCGCCTCGCCCGACCCAGGGGCTCGGACTCGACCTCGGCCACGGAAGACAGACTCGACCTCGACTTCGGAGGAGCCTCGACATCGCCCAACCTAGGGCGCGGACTGACCGCGTCAACAGGAGGCATCATCATTACCCTACCCCAAGCTGACTCAGGCTACGGGGAACAAGACCGGCGTCCCATCTGGCTCGCTCCGCCAGACAAGTAATGATGGCACCCCGCACGCTCTATGACGACGACGGCTCTCAGCCCCCTTACGGAAGCAAGAGGACGTCAGCAAGGACTCAACAGCCCCGACACCTGTCCTTCCGCCAGCTCCAGCGCTCCTCCGACGGCCACGACACCACACGAACTGGGTGCCAAAACCTCTCCGGCTGCCACGATGGCATGTACTTAGGGCACTAGCTCTCCTCCGCTAGACACGTTAGCACTCTGCTACACCTCCATTGTACACCTGGATCCTCTTCTTGCGCCTATAAAAGGAATGACCAGGGCCCTCTTACAGAGGGTTGGCCGCGCGGGGAAGAGGACGGGATAGGCGGTCGCGTGAGGCCGCTCGCTCCCTCTCCCGCGTGGACGCTTGTAACCCCCTACTGCAAGCGCACCCGACCTGGGCGCGGGACAAACATGAAGGCCGCGAGATTTCCACCTCCCTCTCTCTCCGGCTGCCTTTCCCCCCTTCGCGCTCCATCTCGCGCCGACCCATCTAGGCTGGGGCACGCGGTGACATTTCACTCGTCGGTCCAGGGACCCCCCGGTCTCGAAACGTCGACAGTTGGCGCGCCAGGTAGGGGCCTGCTGCGTGTTGACGAACAGCTTCCCGTCAAGCTCCAGATGGGCAGTCTCCAGCAACCTTTCTAGCCCGGGACGGTGCTCCGTTTCGGGAGTCTTGAGTTCATGTCCCTCGATGGCAGCTACGACATGATACTCCTTCCCCCGCCGTGCGACAGCGACAATGGCAGCCGACAGCCCGCCCGCCGGCGGCGGAATCGACGACGTCTTCCCCGCGTGGTGGAAGAACAACATTCGAGCTCACCCCGCCCTCTCCCCCGCTGACGGAGGAGGAGGCAGGGCAACCAAGGCCGAGCAGGAGGCGGCACCTTGTTGGCTGTCGAGCAAGTCGACGGCGCCGACGCCCCAACGGGGGGCACGTCGGGCATCGACCTCGCGTTTGAGACGAAGACAAGCGCCGTCTCCCCGCAACGTGCCAATTCCAAGCAAATGGACGATGCCAGCATGCTCGCGAAAGGCTTGCTGGGCGTCACCCTCGTACCTGAGACGACGATGCTGTCAGTCCCTGACATGACTTCATCACCGCCCGTCGACCAAGAGGTACCGACCGATTCCCATCTCACGCCTCTTGGATTCAGCCTCGACCCGCCAAGCGGCTTCGCTTTGGCGGACACTCTCGTAGAGGCGAGTCCGAACCCTCTGGGGTATCGTATGCGGTCACCCTGGGACCGGCTGACGGACGTCTCGACCTACGGGCCCTTGGGGTCTGAGGAAGATGACGAGCCCGACTTCTGTTGAGACTTCTCCGGACTTGGTAACCCCAGTGCCATGCGGGACTTCATGACCGCATGCGACTACTGCCTTTCCGATTGTTCCGACGGTAGCCGCAGCCTCGGCGACGAGGACTGCGGCCCAAGTCGTGAATGTTTCCACGTCGATCTAGGGGTCCCTCCGAAGGCAACCATCTTGGTATGCCGGAGAACGGTGATCTCCCTAGGCCTGTGCCTCGCGTTGACATCCTACGGGAGCTAGCTGTGGTCCCCATTCCGGCGGGGGGGGGGGGGGGGGGGGTCATGACCCACAGCTCGAGCAAATCCGCGGGGTGCCGGCCAGGCTCGACGAGGGAGCAGGAGCACTTGAGCCGATCCGCCGGGACGTCGGGCAGGAATGGGCGGGCCAACCTCCGACCGGAGAAATGCGTCATCTACCCCAGGGTATCCAGCACCGCATCGCCGACGATGTCAGGGTAAGGCCGCCACCCGCTTCCAGTGGGGTCGGCCAGAACCTGGCTGCAGCGGCAATGCTTCTCCGCGCGATGCCGGAGCCATCAACCACCGAGGGGCGGCGAATCCAGGGAGAGCTCAAGAATCTCCTGGAGGGCGCCGCGGTCCGATTGGTTGAAAGCTCTGCCTCCCGAAGGCAGGGGTACCCCTCGGAACATCGCGCCGCGACTTCCCGATTCATGAGGGAAGCCTTGGTCCACACCGGGCGCACGCGCAACACAGCGCCTGCGGCCCCGGGTCGCCTCGGCAACGAGCACCATCACCGCGACCGTCGGGCCCACCTCGACGAGAGGGTGCGCCGAGGGTACCACCCCAGGCGTGGGGGACGCTACGACAGCGGGGAGGATCAGAGTCCCTTGCCCGAACCACCCGTTCCGCAGGCTTTCAGCCGCGCCATACGACGAGCGCCGTTCCCGACCCGGTTCCGAACCCCGACTACTATCACAAAGTACTCGGGGGAGACGAGACCGGAACTGTGGCTCGCAGACTACCGGCTGGCCTGCCAACTGGGTGGAACGGACGATGACAACCTCATCATCCGCAACCTCCCCCTGTTCCTCTCCGACACCGCTCGCGCCTGGTTGGAGCACCTGCCTCCGGGGCAGATCTCCAACTGGGACGACCTGGTCCAAGCCTTCGCCGGCAATTTCTAGGGCACGTACGTGCGCCCTGGAAACTCCTAGGACCTCCGAAGCTGCCGACAGCAACCGGGAGAATCTCTCCGGGACTACATTCGGCGATTCTCGAAGCAGCGCACCGAGCTGCCCAATATCACCGATTCAGATGTCATCGGCACGTTCCTCGCCGGCACCACTTGCCGCGACCTAGTCAGCAAGCTGGGTCGAAAGACCCCCACCAGGGCAAGCGAGCTGATGGACATCGCCACCAAGTTCGCCTCTGGCCAGGAGGCGGTTGAGGCTATCTTCCGGAAGGACAAGCAGCCCCAGGGCCGCCCACCGGAAGATGCCCCTGAGGCGTCAACTCAGCGCGGCGCCAAGAAGAAAGGCAAGAAGAAGTCGCAAGCGAAACGCGACGCCGCCGACGCGGACCTTGTCGCCGCCGCCGAGCACAAGAACCCTCGGAAACCCCCCGGAGGTGCCAACCTCTTCGACAAGATGCTCAAGGAGCCGTGCCCCTATCATCAGGGGCCCGTCAAGCACACCCTTGAGGAGTGCGCTATGCTTCGGCGCCACTTCCACAGGGCCAGGCCACTCGCAGAGGGTGGCAGGGCTCGCGACGACGACAAGAAGGAAGATCACCAGGCAGGAGAGTTCCTCGAGGTCCGCGACTGCTTCATAATCTACGGTGGGCAAGCGGCAAACGCCTCGGCTCGGCACCGCAAGCAAGAGCGTCAGGAGGTCTGTTCGGTGAAGGTGGCGGCGCCAGTCTACCTAGACTGGTCCGACAAGCCCATCACCTTCGACCAAACCGACCACCCCGACCACGTGCCGAGCCCGGTGAAATACCCGCTCGTTGTCGACCCCGTCATCGGCGACGTCAGGCTCACCAAGGTCCTCATGGACGGAGGCAGCAGCCTCAACATCATCTATGCCGAGACCCTCGGGCTCCTGCGTGTTGATCTATCCTTGGTCCGGGCAGGCGCCGCGCCTTTCCACGGGATCATCCCCGGGAAGCGCGTCCAGCCCCTCGGACAACTCGACCTTCCCGTCTGCTTCGGGACACCCTCCAACTTCCGAAGGGAGACCCTCACGTTCGAGGTGGTCGGGTTCTGAGGAACCTACCACACAGTACTGGGGAGGCCATGCTACGTGAAGTTCATGGCCGTCCCCAACTACACCTACCTCAAGCTCAAGATGCCGGGCCCCAATGGGATCATCACCGTCGGCCCCACGTACCGACACGCGCTCGAATGCAACGTTGAGTGCGTGGAGTACGCCGAGGCCCTCGCTGAGTCCGAGGCCCTCATCGCCGACCTGGAGAGCCTCTCGAAGGAGGTGCCAGACGTGAAGCGCCACGCCGGCAACTTCGAGCCAGCGGAGACGGTTAAGTCCGTCCCCCTCGACCCCAACAGCGACGCCTCCAAGCAGATCCGGATCGGCTCCGAGCTTGATCCCAAATAGGAAGCAGTGCTCGTCGACTTTCTCCGCGCGAACGCCGACGTTTTCGCGTGGAGTCCCTCGGACATGCCTGGCATACCGAGGGATGTCGCCGAGCACTCGCTGGATATCCAAGCTGAAGCCCGACCCGTCAAGCAGCCTCTGCGCCGATTCGACGAAGAAAAGCGCAGAGCCATAGGCGAGGAGATCCACAAGCTAATGGCGGCAGGGTTCATCAAAGAGGTATTCCATCCCGAATGGCTTGCCAACCCTGTGCTTGTGAGAAAGAAAGGAGGGAAATGGCGGATGTGTGTAGGCTACACTGGTCTAAACAAAGCATGTCCGAAGGTTCCCTACCCTCTGCCTCGCATCGATCAAATCGTGGATTCCACTGCTGGGTGCGAAACCCTGTCTTTCCCCGATGCCTACTCAGGGTATCACCAAATCAGGATGAAGGAGTCCGACCAGCTATCGACTTCTTTCATCACGCCCTTCGGCATGTACTGCTATGTCACCATGTCGTTCGGCTTGAGGAATGCGGGTGCGACGTACCAGTGGTGCATGAACCATGTGTTCGGCGAACACATTGGCCAGACGGTCGAGGCCTACGTCAATGACATCGTAGTCAAGACGAGGAAAGCCTCCGACCTCCTTTCCGACCTTGAAGTGACATTCCGATGTCTCAAGGCGAAAGGCGTGAAGCTCAATCCCGAAAAGTGTGTCTTTGGGGTACCCCGAGGCATGCTCTTGGGGTTCATCGTCTCCGAGCGGGGCATCGAAGCCAACCCGGAGAAGATCGCAGCCATCACCAGCATGGGGCCCATCAAGGACTTGAAAGGCGTACAAAGAGTCATGGGATGTCTCGCGGCTCTAAGCCGCTTCATCTCACGCCTCGACGAAAAAGGCCTGCCTCTGTACCACCTCTTAAGGAAGGCCGAGTGCTTCACTTGGACCCCTGAGGCCGAGGAAGCCCTCGGGAACCTGAAGGTGCTCCTCACGAATGCGCCCATCCTGGTGCCCCCCGCTACCGGAGAAGCCCTCTTGATCTACGTCGCTGCGACCACTCAGGTGGTTAGCGCCGCGATTGTGGTTGAGAGACGAGAAGAGGGGCATACATTGCCCGTCCAGAGGCCGGTCTACTTCATCAGCGAGGTACCGTCCAAGACCAAAATCCGCTACCCACAAGTTCAGAAGCTGCTGTACGCGGTGATCCTGACGCGGCGGAAGTTGCGACACTACTTCGAGTCTCACCCGGTAACTGTGGTGTCATCCTTCCCCCTGAGGGAGATCATCCAGTGCCGAGAGGCCTCGGGTAGAATCGCGAAGTGGGCGGTGGAAATCATGGGCGAAACAATCTCGTTCGCCCCTCGGAAGGCCATCAAGTCCCAAGTCTTGGCGGACTTCGTGGCTGAATGGGTCGACACCCAGCTCCCAACAGCTCCGATCCAACCAGAACTCTGGACCATGTTCTTCGATGGGTCGCTGATGAAGACAGGAGCCAGCGCAGGCCTACTCTTCATCCCGCCCCTCGGAAAGCATCTACGCTACGTGCTACGCCTCCACTTCCCGGCGTCCAACAATGTGGCTGAGTACGAGGCTCTGGTCAACGGGTTGCACATCGCCATCGAGCTAGGGGTCCGACGCCTCGACGCTCGCGGTGACTCGCAACTCGTCATCGACCAAGTCATGAAGAACTCCCACTGCCGCGACCCGAAGATGGAGGCCTACTGCGATGAGGTTCGGCGCCTGGAAGACAAGTTCTACGGGCTCGAGCTCAACCACATCGCCCGGCGCTACAACGAGACTGCGGGCGAGCTGGCTAAAATAGCCTCAGGGCGAACAACGGTTCCCCCGGACGTCTTCTCCCGAGACCTGCATCAACCCTCCTTCAAGATCGACGACACGCCCGAGACCGAGGCACCCTCGGCCCAGCCCGAGGTACCCTCGGCTCAGCCCGAGGCACCCTCGGCTCGGCCCGAGGCACCCTTAGCTCGGCACGAGGCACCCTCGGTTCAACCCGAGGTACCCTCGGCTCCCGAGGGTGAGGCACTGCGCGTCGAGGAGGAGCGAAGTGGGGTCACGCCTAATCGAAACTGGCAGACCCCGTACTTGCGATATCTCCACCGAGGAGAGCTACCCCTCGACCGAGCCGAAGCTCGGCGGTTGGCGCGACGCGCCAAGTCGTTCGTCTTGCTGGGGGATGGGAAGGAGCTCTACCACCGCAACCCCTCAGGCATCCTCCAGCGATGCATTTCCATCGCCGAAGGTCAGGAGCTCCTACAAGAGACACACTCGGGGGCTTGCGGCCATCACGCAGCACCTCGAGCCCTTGTTGGAAACGCCTTCCGACAAGGTTTCTACTGGCCGACGGCGGTGGTCGACGCCACTAGAATTGTCCGCACCTACGAAGGGTGTCAGTTCTACACGAGGCAGACCCACCTGCCCGCTCAGGCTCTGCAGACGATACCCATCACCTGGCCTTTTGCTGTGTGGGGTCTGGACCTCGTCGGCCCCTTGCAGAAGGCACCCGGGGGCTACACGCACCTGTTGGTCGCCATCGACAAATTCTCCAAGTGGATCGAGGTCCGACCCCTAAACAGCATCAGGTCCGGACAGGCGGTGGCGTTCTTCACCAACAACATCCATCGTTTTGGGGTCCCGAACTCCATCATCACCGACAACGGCACCCAGTTCACCGGCAGAAAGTTCCTGGACTTCTGCGAGGATCACCACATCCGGGTGGACTGGGCCGCCGTGGCTCACCCCATGACGAATGGGCAAGTAGAGCGTGCCAACGGCATGATTCTACAAGGACTCAAGCCTCGGATCTACAACGACCTCAACAAGTTCGGCAAGCGATGGATGAAGGAACTCCCCTCGGTGGTCTGGAGCCTGAGGACAACGCCGAGCCGAGCCACGGGCTTCACGCTGTTCTTTCTAGTCTATGGGGCCGAGGCCATCTTGCCCACAGACTTAGAATACGGTTCCCCGAGGACGAGGGCCTATGCCGACCAAAGCAACCAAGCTAGTCGAGAAGACTCGCTGGACCAGCTGGAAGAGGCTCGGGACATGGCCTTACTGCACTCGGCGCGGTACCAGCAGTCCCTGCGACGCTACCACGCCCAAGGGGTCCGGTCCCGAGACCTCCAGGTGGGCGACCTGGTGCTTCGGCTGCGACAGGACGCCCGAGGGCGGCACAAGCTCACGCCTCCCTGGGAAGGGCCGTTCGTCATCGCCAAAGTTCTGAAGCCCGGAACGTACAAGCTGGCCAACAGTCAAGGCGAGGTCTACAGCAACGCTTGGAACATCCAACAGCTACGTCGCTTCTACCCTTAAGATGCTTTCAAGTTGTTCATATACCTCGCTCCCACGCAAAGTTTAGTCATCAAGGAAGGGTCAGCCTTGCCTCGGCAAAGCCCGACCCTCCCTCGGGGGCTAAAAGGGGGGAACCCCCTCTGCGTCGAAATTTTCCTCGAAAAAAGATCCTTTCTGCCAGAATGTCTTTCGTGCTTTTCGACTACTTCGAAAGTGGATCCTGAAAACGACGGAGTACACGTAAGCAGCCAAGGCTGACCGAGCCGAGGGACTCCTACGCCTCTGGGATACGGATACCTCACTCGTCACCTTCTGCGATAAGTAACTCGCGTTCGGATAAGCGATTCCGCGGACCGAACAAGTCTTCACGCTCGAAAGCTCCTCTACCGAAGCGATTCTTCGGGCCTTCTCCACTGCGTCGGTGGCAGAACCCTATGGACGGGCAAGAGTGCGCGTAAGCGGCAAGGCCGACCGAGCCGAGGGATTCCTATGCCTCCGGGATACGGATACCTCACTCATCACCTTCCGTCAAAAGCAACTCTCGCTCGCACAGACAATTCTGTTACTGACGAAAAAGTCCAGATACTCGAAACAAGAGGAAAAGAAGCGCAGCTTTACAACACGGCGAGGGTGTGTTTGGGCCTCGGCGGCCGCAGAAAACACACACTACAAGATAATCCGATCCTGCAGGTTCGGATTTTGACAGTTGAAGGGAGCAGCAGCACCCTAGGCGTCGACTACACCTTCGGCAAGGTCCGACCTAGCCTCAGACGGCGACGCGGTCCGAGGATCTCCACTCTGAAGGACGACATCATCATCACGCCCGGGCCATCGCCGCCAGGGTCTTCTCCAAGAATCCGGCTCGAGCAGGCGGCTCGGCTGGTCACCCCGAGGCCTCGGCCAGCTGTCCCCTGAAGACATCAGCCCGGCCCGAGGCCTGGGCAGATCGACTCCGGCGTCGGTCCCGCTAACGGATGACCCGGCCAGGCTCCGGCCGACCAAGTCTTCTTTTCGAGCCAACTCTGCCTCTGTCCGTGCTGACACCGCTACCCCTGGCTTCGGCTCATCGAAGAGCGGCCGAGGGGTTCCTTTAACTAAGCAAGAGAAGCCTCGGATAGCAAGGCCGACCGAGCCGAGGGACTCCTACGCCTCCGGGATACGGATACCTCACTCGTCACCTTTGCACGGGGCGACTCACGCTTGGTGAAGCGGTTCCGACAACCAACAGGCGAGTCTTAGTGCTCGAAAATGAGGAAAAAACACGGCTCCGCGCCAAAAATACATACACGTTCAGGCCCCGACAACCACAATGAACAAAAGACCGGCATTCAAGGTGCCATTACAAGCGGAACCCCGGTTCCACCTCCGCAGGTACAAACAACCCCACACGATTGGGGGGCCTGCGGAGCAACAGAAGACCAACGAACGGCACGTCGTCACCCGCTCCAGCAGCAGCGACGACGACGACTTCTGCTCCGGGGGGCCGAACAGCAGCAACGATGACCTCAGGGCGGATGCTGCTGCCATGAGGCCCTCGCCTATGCCCAAACTCGTGAGGCAAGGACGGGCAGAAGGCCGTAGAGTTGGAGGTCTGTCCGTGGGCGGCCCCGACTATCTCGTCGGCGGAAGAACCTCTTCCAGCTGCCGTGGAGGAAGGCGGCGCCGGGAGCGGCTCCGAAGCCACTCGGGTCAGAGAGCCAGGAACGCGGCAGCTGCCAGCGCCACGAACGGCGAACGCCCTTCCCCTCCATCACTAAGGGAAGGAGCGGGTCGCCGCCCACGCAGGGGCCGACCCCAACTCGGCACACTCCCCTCCCCAGCACTGATGGTGAAAATCCTTGGGGCTGAGGGAGGGGCAGAGGCCGCAGCCCGGCTTGCTTTCCCCCGCCATCGAACTAGAGGTCACCGTCTTGGGTGACCGCCGGCGGAGGGGTGCAGCCGGGCTGCATGATGAAAATCCTTGAAGCCGAACGATGGCTGAAAGGTACCAACTTCCACAAAGTTGCGTTCCTCCAACGACAAGGCGGAAGGATTGCGGGTGCCCCCCATCCGGGGGCTCGGAAGGTGAAAAGACACGATGCATAAGGGAGCGCGAAGACATGGTCGCCTTTCAAGGGGGCCGCCCTCCTTTTAAAGGCGACTCTCCCTACTTGCGTCCCAGCCGTCGTGGGCTGAGTCTTCTCCAACACGCTCCAAGGTCCTCCCCCTACGGCGCGGGGGCTGGGTCCCACGCGTCATGCAAGCTGGCCCAGAGCAGAAGAAGCCAAACCGCCGCGCGCGGTGCATGCAACCGCCCAGCGATTACGAGCATCCCTCCACCTTCGCCCAGACCAGCGGGCAAAAGGGTGGGCAGCCATGCAGGCGGCATGCAACCGCACCAAGTGGGTGCGCCCCTCCGACTTCCAACGCACCCAGCATGGGGGCCCACGCCCACGCGTCACGCAACCGGCGCGCCGGTAGCTACGTGCAAGCAACTGCACCGCCACTCGCACCACTACCACGCCTCCTCGACTGCGGAACCGGTACCGCGACTCGAGGCGACCCTGCGTACGACCCAGCAGTGCCAGCCTGGCGCGACGGTCAATACGGCCAAAACTGGGCCGGTAGTAATGGCGGTGGCAGGCGGGTAGGAGCAGCGGTCACGTCGTCAGCCAAGCTTACGTCCCATCCAGGGACAGCGAGAGAAACCTCTCTCACGGCGTGAAGATGGCGCGCCCGTGTTCCGTTCCTCGAACGGCTCGCGCACGCGCAACGGCCGCCCCGCGAACTACTCGCCCCGTCGCATTAACTCCGCGGCGGGACAGGCGGCGCCTCTGGCAGGGGAAGCGAGCGACGCTTCACCTTCGCCATAATGACTGCGTCAAAAAAGGTACGCCACTTCATTCGATTTCGTATCCTTTTCCTTTTCCTCTTTCTCTCTCTTACAACAGGGACCGGGAAAGGGGGATACCCCGAAAAGGATCCTTCTCCGTGAAGGAAACAGGCTCCGAGCCTCCCTACTGATCAAAGGTTCGAAGGTTGGCCCCTCGGAGGGGTTTAACAGCCGCCTCAGAGCGCGTGGGCCCACACCCACTACTGGTCAGAGGTTCGAAGGCCGGCCCCTCGGAAGGGTTCAACGGCCGCCTCAGGCTACTCGGGCTCCGCGCCCACTACTGATCAGGGGTTCGTAGGCTGGCCCTCGAAGGGTTCACATCCGCCTCAGACACGGAGCGAGGGATGACCATGGGTACGTTCGATACATAACCAAGGCTCGGGCTACGCTCCCGAGGTACCCTAGGACATTTCCGAGACCAGCGGGAACGATCTTGTAACGGAATCCCATCAGAGGGAGGCATCGAGCCCTCGGACCCCGTCGACAGGGGACCGGGTCCAGCAGATCACCCGCAGGTACTTTTGGGCGCGCCTCCGGGCCTCTAGCCGACCCCTAACAAATGGGGCACGGGCGTCCACTCGGATTACCCGCCAACAGCTCACCAGAGACACAATGTTCGGCGCCCTTCGAGGGCAACATGGCGCTTCCCCCCTCCTCCTTGCGGAAAGGCGACGCAGGGGCGTATGTGAAAAAGTCGAGTCTGTCCCTGACCGTCCTCTCGCCCTGTGCAGAGGCTCGAGGGCTTCTCTCGCAAACCCAGCTCCGGCCAAACCGTTGACAGCGTCAACATACCAGCCCGAGAACTTGGGACCCGACCGTGCACCCGGGCTACGGCCAGCTCGCATGAGGGAACAACCAGACCAGCCTAAGCATTGCGCGAGGCATTAAGACCTCGGAGGAGTCAAACCACTCCTCCGAGGCCTCGGGGGCTACACCCGGCGGGTGCGCTCGCGCGCACCCACCGGAACAAAACGCAACCGAGAAAGGCTGGTCCCTTGCAAAAAAGTGCGACAAAAGCCTCCAAGCGAGTGTTAACACTCCCTTCGAGGCTCGAGGGCTACTGTCGGGGACCATAATTAGGGGTACCCTCAAGGCTCCTAATTCTCAGCTGGTAACCCCCATCAGCACAAAGCTGCAAAGGCCTGATGGGTGCGACTAAGCCAGGGATCGGTCCATTCGAGGGACTCGATCACGCCTCGCCCGAGCCCAGCCTCGGGCAAGGGCAGCCAACCCCGGAGGATCTCCATCTCGCCTGAGGCCCCCCTCCAGCGACAGACAAACTTCCGGCTCGCCCGAGGCCCAGTCTTCGCCAAGAAGCAACCCTGGCCAAATCGCCACGCCAACCGACCAAATCGCAGGGGCATTTAATGCAAAGGCGGCCTGACACCTTTATCCTGACGCACGTCCTCCAGTCGACAGAGCTAAAGTGACCGCAGTCACTTCGCCGCTCCACTGACCGGCCTGACAGAAGGACAGCGCCGCCTGCGCCGCTCCGACTGTTGTGCCACTCGACAGAGTGAGGCTGACAGGCAGTCAGGCCCGGCCTCAGGCACCATAGGAAACTCCGCTCCGCCCGACCCAGGGCTCGGACTCGGGCTCAGCCTCGGAAGACGGCGAACTCCGCTCCGCCCGACCCAGGGCTCGGACTTGGGCTTAGCCCCGGAAGACGGCGAACTCCGATCCGCCCGACCCCAGGGCTCGGACTTGGGCTCAGCCCCGGAAGACGGCGAACTCCGATCCGCCCGACCCCAGGGCTCGGACTCGGGCTCAGCCCTAGAAGACGACGAACTCCGCTTCGCCCGACCCCAGGGCTCGGACTCAGCCTTGGCCTCAGCCGACGGTCTCCGCCTCGCCCGACCCAGGGGCTCGGACTCGACCTCGGCCACGGAAGACAGACTCGACCTCGACTTCAGAGGAGCCTCCACATCGCCCAACCTAGGGCGCGGACCGACCACGTCAACAGGAGGCGTCATCATTACCCTACCCCAAGCTGACTCAGGCTACGGGGAACAAGATCAGCGTCCCATCTGGCTCGCTCCGCCAGACAAGTAATGATGGCACCCCGCACGCTCTATGACGACGGCGGCTCTCAGCCCCCTTACAGAAGCAAGAGGACGTCAGCAAGGACTCAACAGCCCCGACAGCTGTCCTTCCGCCAGGCTCCAGCGCTCCTCCGACGGCCACGACACCACATGAACTGGGTGCCAAAACCTCTCCGGCTGCCACGATGGCATGTACTTAGGGCGCTAGCTCTCCTCCGCTAGACACGTTAGAACTCTGCTACACCCCCATTGTACACCTGGATCCTCTCCTTGCGCCTATAAAAGGAAGGACCAGGGCCCTCTTACAGAGGGTTGGCCGCGCGGGGAAGAGGACGGGACAGGCGCTCGCGTGAGGCCGCTCGCTCCCTCTCCCGCGTGGATGCTTGTAACCCCCTACTGCAAGCGCACCCGACCTGGGCGCGGGACAAACACGAAGGCCACGGGATTTCCACCTCCCTCTCTCTCCGGCTGCCTTTTCCCCCCTTCGTGCTCCGTCTTGCGCCGACCCATCTGGGCTGGGGCACGCGACGACATTTCACTCGTCGGTCCAGGGACCCCCCGGTCTCGAAACGCCGACAGGTTTAACTCAATTTTTGTCTCAAGCTATCAATCTTACATTGTCTATCCTTTACGATTGACCCAAATATGAATTGAGTTGTTATATCACTAACTTCAAATTCATCTCTAGAAAGAACTTGTGTTGTAGGGAATAAGGATTAACCTTTGTGGGAATCAAGCAAAAGGCCTACAACTAAGGGATATCCAAAGGATGGTAATAGTTAATTCTTAAGTGCACATTGCTTTTAATTAGTATATTCCTTTGTGTCTTTTGTAGCCACATAGGAAAAATGAAGCACTTGAGAATGAACTTAAAAGGTTTTACGTTGCCTTTGAAAAGATCCAATTATATGGTAGATTACAAGTTTATATTTTTATATTGTGACAATCTACAATCTTTAAATTGGTTGTATGTATCTTGTGTCATATTTCAAATTAATTATCGTATTATTGCCATGACCTAGACATAAAGAGGATTATCCCATGTTCTTAAATGAATAGAGTGCTAAGTAAGAAATTCAAATTCTCACAACACTTACCAAAAGGGGAATTCTCTACATGACTAGAGTTGTGAGACAAATGTTTCTATCTAAGTGTTTATGTAGTCTCACAACATGAGAATGTGTTTCTCAAATGGAATGTGTCATTCAACATTCAATGAAGATCAAACCAATACTATGTGATGTATTCCTTCTTGTTTAAGTTGGTTTTGAGTCTTCTAAATTAATCACTCAGCATGCTATGAATTAAACTTGCCATGTAAACTTAATTAAATAATCATGCTATTTTCACCATGTTTAAAATCAGCGTTATGCATGATGTTTGTAAGGGTAATTTAGTTCATATCATGAGGTTTCCTTATTTTAGTGACCTTCTTGTCATTCATATACTAGAGGTTTCTAAATAGGAAACTATTGCTTGTGTTTCTAATGCAATCTCCTTCGAGCTATTTCACGGAAATTCATAAGTAGAGATTGTGCTCTTTCATTTGTTAAAATCACAAGCATTAAAGGTTAATCTTCACCTAAAAGAAAGATTAGGAATGCTCAAGGCAAAGGTATGGAACTAGTTGTTTCATTTGGCATGTGACCAATAATAGTTCCTTTCAAGTGACATTCTTTCAATTGGTAATAATTTATTCTATGGAAAGAAATGTCAATATGAAGGTTAAATTCCTTTTGGCTTAAATTTGTAAATTGGTGCATATTGGTAATTCACTCCTCCATGTGCATTAACTTAAAAGGAATTTAACTTATGCCTTTATGCCTCATAAATAATGATTTGTTTGCAATTCATATCTAAAGATCACCATTCATTAAATACTTCCATGTACTACTAATATCTCTTTTCAAAGTTCTTTTTTCAAATAGTATTAAAAGAAAAAGAGATACAAGCTAAAGAAGGAACTCTCCGCAAATGATGAAAAGAAGAATACTACTATGACACCACCACAGATAGTAAGATCTTTCAAATTGGTATAACAAATGGTACGCTCTACTTGGTGGTAAGTATTCTTAAGGATAAGTTAATTCATTGCAAATTTATCATGCCTTGACCATGATATGTAATGTACTCCTCATGAGACTCTTAACTGAATTGAAAGTGCATGTGGCAAGTCATTGAAATACTTAATGCACATATCTACTTAAATTTGACAAACCAATTTTGCTAGGCTCTGCATAATGTAATCTGTCAAATAAAAATAGTAAACCCCATGTTTTCTGTACTAATTTTAGAGTTTTGAATTAAATTAGAAAACTGCCCAAACCTTAATAATACAGAGACAAATAGAAATACTTCTATGCTGGACTTGAGAAAAATTGTGGAGACACTCACCTAGTAGATAAATCGTTTAAAAATAATAAACACCACAATATACAAGACTAAGTCAGATACATCCATTAAAAACTATTTCTGACCAAGTTTTAGGAAAATGAAAAAAGGGTTAGAACATGGAAACCAGAGGGTGACCATATTTTTCCTAGTATGCCTAAGTGATATAGATCATAGGAAAATATATGGAACTCTGGTCTAGTGCTAATCTAAGGTTATAGTTTTATTTAGGCATTAAGAAGTCAATAAAGGCCATGATTAAAAATATAAGGGCACATGCAATAATGGCAAGAAAAATTCAGTAGACCCCTGACACTAATATACCACTGCAAAAATGGTAAACACCCCAAACCATCACAGTAAGTGAGTTAAACATATAGAACTTGGATTTGACCAATATTTCAAATAAATCAAAAGAAAGTCTAAAAATGGGAAACAGTGAGCAACACAATTTTTACCCAAGTACTTATGATGTAAACTACTAGAGATAAATATAAGACTAAGGTAAAAATATGATGTAATACACCTCACCCCCTACCCCATGAAAAAGACCATATATTCCAAGAAATTTTACAACCCCTTCCCTATGAGCAAAGTTAACCAACTTAAAGAATGATTTCTCTTGCGCAAAGAAGAAGGGAGGAAAAATTGAGAAATCTGTTGTTGGACATTTTTCATATATAGTAGTAGTAGTAAGCACCACTAAGCCCTAAAGCTTTGAAAAATCCCCATAAAATAACTAGTAGGTATATTTGGCTAAAATTTGGCATAAGGTCATAATATTATACCTAGATACCAGCAAAAATAACCCTTAAGATAAAACCCACACCTAGAAGAGAGTTATAGTTCAAGCAATCCCTCTGCCCTAAATTTTAATATTTTTGTGCAGAGAAAACCAGTCCAATTCTAGGCCTCAATTTTTGAGACTGAAATATATACACCAGTGAGAGGCCACTGTAATTTTTACAGATTTTTTGCAAATTTTTGAAACTATGTTGTAGTTCAAACCTACTCTAAAAAGCACAAGTAGGAAAGGGAAAAAGAGAGAATTAATAGAAGTGATAAATCTTAACCATAATAACTTCAGCAAAGACCTTGTTAAAATTTTCACTAAGACATTAATGGGTAGTGGAGTACTAAATTAATCCAACCTCCAGATCTTGGCCACACCCAATTCTAAATGGTGAAGTATACCACTAAAACCTCCAGTACCACTAAAACCTCCAGTAGTAAGATTAAGCTTTATCTTATTGACTTAAAAACTTCACCATGCATCATAATTACTAAATTACATATCATGGCATACATGTATCTTATTCATTGCATTTATTAGAGTGCAACCTCGCTGACGGAGAGTACGTGCTCATTCCCGAGCAAGGAGCTGTGCAAGAGGAAGTCCAGGAGCCAGCCCAAGAGCCTGCCACCGAGGATCTTTCCGCAGCTTCAGCTTTTGAAGGCAAGCCCTGGTTTTATGCATAACCATTATATATACTACTTTACTACACTTAATGTTTGTAGGTTTGTAATGTGCACTTAAGTGTAGGAGTTGTTTGAAACCCTTAGTTGCATGAACTCAGGATTCCTTTTTGAGATGGATACTAGTATGCTAGGTCAAGTACCTGCTTTGCTAATTAGGGATCTCGGTAGAAGTCGAGTGATTTTTGAGGGCAGCGTGGTCCTCGGCGTGGCCCTCGGCGCGGCCCCTCGTGGCTTGCCCAGCGCGTTCCCGCGCGCACAGCCCCAGCGTGCGCCACAATCAAATTTCAGTTTAATTAGTTTTGAATTTAGTTTAATGAAAGTGTTGCGTCGTGCGCTTCGTCGCGCGACGAGTTGGATTAATTCTGGTTATTTAGCATGCTACGTCGCGCGCTTCGTCGCGCGGCGATTTATTTAATTTCAAACCTTGTTAACATGCTGTCGTGCGCTTCGTCGCACGGCGAATTAGTTTAATTTCAGATTCTATTAATGTGTTGCGTCGCGCGCCTCGTCGCACAACGATTCGTCTTAATTTCAGATTATTTAAGGTGTGGCGTTGCGCGTCCAGTTGCGTGATGTTTCATTTTAAATTCAGTTTGGATGATGTATGCCGTCGTGCGTTTCGTCGCGCGACGCTTGACGTTATCTTTATAGTTAATGCAAGTGTCTCGTTGCGCGCTCCGTCGCATGACGAGTCATTTATTTTTAAATTCAATTTAAGTGTTGTGTCCCGTGTTTCGCCGTGCGACAACCTTTTTAATTTTACTCTGATTTGCTTATGATGATTAAATACGGAACATGACTTTATCCTATTCATAGCACGATGGCCAAATTAATATTATTCTGTTTAGACGAGTACTCTGATTTATAATCGCGTAACGTTATCGCTTTTCGACCGTAGCCTCGACTGTTACTCTTTCTTTCTCGCTTAGTCGTAGGTGTGAGCCCTGCGCCGAGCTTCTGCTTATTTATTACATTCTATTGTATGGTGTACTGTTCTTTCGTATTAAATGTGTGGAATATATGTTTGAACTCGTATAGATAACGATCAGTTGGTGGAGTCCGAAGGAGTTACAGGTGAAGACCCTGAGCAGCAGTCGGTTGGTGAAGGCAAGTGTCCCTTGACCCATATATGTCCTACTCATTCTTATAATTCACTCCCCGCATTTACACAGTTTATACCTAAGGATTGACTAGCTTTTGTTTATCTTGTCCTTGTTTACCTATTCTGGTTGGGTTATTTTGGTTTAGCCATATGCTAGTGCTTCACATTAATCAATGAACATGATGAGATTATCTATGATATGATGTTTTCCCTTTTGATCATGATGATATACTTGTGGCCCTTAAGGGGACTCGAGCTGTTTCTTGAGTGCCTCTCCGTAAGGACTGGTTCGTTGGATGACCGCTCGGGAAAACAGTGCAACCATGAGGGTGGAATGGGACGCCCTTAGCTGAATAATTAGAGGAACTGGGGTGTAGTTCGCTTCGCCATCGTGCCGTTAACGGGGCTCGGTGTATGCGGCTCGCTCTGCCAAGGTTGGTTCGCCCCTTAGGGAGGAGTGCGGTGCATTTAGGAAACCTAACGGACGGCTATAGCCCCAGGAAATGTGGCGGAACCACCCGAATTATTCCAACTTAAGTGCCTAGTCACGCCCCAGGGGCCGCAACACACTTAAATCGGAATAACCCGTCAGTCCCTCAGATCTAGTCTGATAGAGCCAGTTAACCAGGATCAAATTCCACAATCTCACTCGAAGGTGAGTCACAGAAGAAATACAATAAAACAGGAAACCTCAAATTAAGTACTGAATTATTACATAGATCGGAGTTTTTCGAGTAGCAAATAAGAGTTCACGAAATAAAATGCAGCGGATAATCGATGTCGTCGATATTGAGGAAATGGGCAAGGCCTAGCCCACTACTCCTCGTGCTCCTCTCCTGCCGGAGCAACATCCCACTCGACCGTCCAACCCGGTGGGAGGGTGGTAGGCCAAGTCACACCATCAACCATATCCTGAATCGTACCTGCAAAAATTATGCCACAAGCAAGGTTGAGTATACTAATACTCAGCTAGACTTACTCGGTGTGAGGAATCTACTCCTCTACCTCTAGACTATGCAGCTGTTTGGCTGAGGGGTTTGGTTTGCCAAAAGCACTAGATGTTTCTAAAATCAATTCTTAGCTTTTCAAATTCTAGTATTATTGTTTTAGCTACGTTTGCTCCTTCTATGCACACATGGTAACAAGCATTTAGTTCAATCAACAGATTGTCTCATGTAACCTCATTTCACTTCTTACTTGATGTAGTACAAGGGGTCAAGCAGTCTCATTAGCTGCGAGAAGCAGACGATTCGAATCGAGTTTTATCCTTGCAAGGTAAACCTAAACACACGACATGTCAGGGCACTCCGTCCCCAAACATGTCAACTGTCCCCATCGATTCCCCGTTCGCGTCCAGGCCTCACCGCCTTGGCATACAATGCTCCACTGACCCCGGCTGCCGCCGTGCAGTGACCGCACTTGTACCCACCATAGCTAGCATGGGAGACCCAGTCTCAGGTCGTGTGAGGGATAAAGTCCGCGCCCAGCTTCACTCAGGTACTAGGTTTACCGGTTACCATATTTCCTAACATGTGCTTAGTACGTTCAAAAGCTTGACTCAGGTATCCACACATTAATCCTTAATTCCTTTTCCCGTCTCATGGTCAAGGCATCCTCCCTGGATCCAAGTCCATAGACTAACATAGATCCCGTTATCAAGATGAATACAATCAATTCCTGACCTCGCGCGAGTGCTAGAAAAATCACTCGACTCTTACCGAGATCCTGATTAGCAAAGCATCTACTCGACCTAGCATACTAGTATTCATCTCAAAAAGGAATCCTAAGTTCATGCAACTAGAGGTTTCAAGCAACTCCTACACTTAAGTGCACATTACAACCCTACAAACATTAAGTGTAGTAAAGTAGCATATAATAATACAGTTATGCATATAAACCGGGTCTTGCCTTCAATAGCTCGGGCTGCGGGGAGATCCTCGATAGCAGCCTCGGGAGCTTGCTCCTGGTCCTCCTCTTGGACAGTTCCTTGCTCGGGGATGAGCACGTACTCTCTGTCGGCGAGATTACAATCTAATGAATGCAATGCGTAAGATATATGCATGATAAGATATGTGCTTTAGTAATTTAAACTTTTGATGGTGTATGATCTACTTGAGTTAGATAGAGCTAAATCTTGCTTATACGAGATTTTTGGTGGTATACCTGGTAAATTGGATCAAACTTAGCTAAGTTAAGTGGTAGGTTTATTTTTGGGGTTCCACTGAATTCTTTTTAAGGTCTTTAGTAAGAATTGCCAAGAATTCAAGTTGGCTTATTGGAGTGAGGTTTATCTTTCCTCCTTTTCCCTTGATCTTCTTTAGGGTTTTAGGGTGGGTTTGAACTACAAGTCACCTTAATAAATTTCCAAACATTCTGTAAAAATTACAGTGGCTTATTACTGGTGTATGATTCTCTGTCTCAAAATTTAAGGTTTTAGAAGTGAATAGTTTTCTCTGGACAAAATTGCCAAATTTTAGGGCAGAAGGGGTGATTTGAACTACAACTATCATTCAATAGTAGGTAATTCTCTAGGACTTATTTTTGCTGGCATTTAGATGCTATAACATGACTTGGTACAAATTTCTAGCCATTAATACTCATTAGTTATTTTACTAGGATTTTCTAAAGTTTCTAGCCAAAGGGGTGCTTTCTACTACCACTATATTTGAAAAATATCAAACAACAGATTTCTGGTTTTTCTTAGCTTCTTCTTTGCGCAAGAGCAATCATTCTGAAGTTTGGCATCTTTTTGCTTAAGGGAAGTGGTGGTAAGCATTAATTGGATTAAATGGCCTTTTTTATAAAATATTGGCAATAGGTATTATTTTGCATCCTTCCAATGGGTTTATATTTTTCTCTGGTGGCCTATCTCATTATTGATCTAGCAAAATTTTATTTGCCCATTATTGCATTATTTTGGGTTACTCATGACTTATTTGGAATATGACTCATTATCATATTATATTTATTTACCTTACTTAAAATGATGGGCTTGGATGTTCATTATTTTTGCAGTGGGGTTTTGGTGGTTACAAGTCCACTGGATTTTTATTATCAATTTTGGGTCTAGTTTTGTAATTCTAATAATTGATTTCTAGTTGGAATAATGCTAAATAAAACATTTCACTTTGAATCTGATCTGGACTAGAGGTTCCTTTATTTTTCCTAGGTTCTTTGTTACTTAAGCAAACTAGGAAAAATAATTTCATCCACTGGTCATTAATTTCTAGGGCCTTCTTGATTTTTCTAAGGTTTGGGCAGAAATGGCTTTTAATGGATATCTACACTAAATTTTTCAATACTGGGGTTCTCACTATTTTTAAACAGTGTTTAAATGGTTTGAACATCTACAAATTTTCTTAGGTTCAGCACAGAAACATAACTAATTTTCCTTAATTAAACAAGGTTCGGTCAGTTTCTTTATTTAATTTTAAACTCTAAAAATTAGAACATAAAGCATAGGGTTCAATATTTTTAATTGATAGTTTATAATATTTAGAATTTAGCAAAATTGGTTTGACAATTTTTGGTTAAGTATTCATCAAGTTATGAATTTTCTAAGTTCTCTGTTCATTAAAAAGATTAAACAGAAATGATTAAATGGAAAACTACTTTGCAACGGGATCCCTGGCGGGTGTTTTAAGTTTTCCATACAGACTAGTCCCTAGGCTACTATTCAATTGAGTCACTGATATCTCAGAAAACCCCCTGGATTCTTCTAATCCTAACCCGAGGTCCTTCCCCCAATTTAAACAGTACCCGTGGCGGAAGAAAGGGCGGAGGGGCTTACCGGCGGCGAGACTGCTCCGGTGAGGTGGCCGAGGGTGTAGGGGAGGTTCTGAGGGTCACGGCGATGTGCGGGTCGCCGTCGGGGATGGTCGGAGTCGGCCGGTCCGCGTGCGCAGGCGGGGGAGCTCGTCGGCGGCGAGGAGTCCAGCCTATCTAGGACACAATTGACCAATCAAACGGGTCAGAGAGCTTCACCAGGAATCAAGGAAGGTGTGTGCGCGAGGAATTGAAGAATGGCTCACCGGAGTGCCCAGTCTACGCGCGCAGGCGGGCGGCCGAAGTCCGGTGAGGTCGATCTTTGCCTTCCGGTGAAGTTCTGCCGGGTCCGAGGACTTGGAAAGCTTCACAAGCTAATTGCGAAGCTAACCGAAGCGCTGGCGCGACTTGGGGGTGACTAGAGTGGGCTGGCCACGGTGGCCGAGGCTCTGGCGGCAATGGCGGGCGGAAAGGAGCTCGCCGGAGCTAAGGAGGGGCGTCTGGTCGGCGATGGTGAGCACGGGGTGAAGTGAGGCGCGCCCAAGGAGGCTTTATAGGCGCGGGCGAGCACGGCCGAGGGCGGGGCTCTGACAAGCGCTCGGGGCATGCGCGGCGAACGCCAGTGCGCGCTCTAGCGTCTGGCACAGCGTCGAGAACGAGGTAGCGCAGAGAGAGGTCGAGTTCAAGCGCGTATTGTCCCCAAATCTTTGAGATTATGGCCATGATCCCGTTGAGTGATCTCTTCCTCTCAGGTTCCTTTGTCGTTTGTGTGTGGAGGCTAGCAGGTTTGGCTGACTGGATTAAGAGATAGAGAGGGGAGAAATCTGGTTTGTCTCACTACCGCACACAGGGGGAAGATCTCTGGTTTGACGTGTCCAAGGCACGCGTCCCGATGCCATCTTCTGGCACAAGACAGAGAGGTTAGTTATGCACGTTTTTGTCAATGGGGCCATTAGGATTTGAGTTAGGGATCAAGGTGAACATGCTTTATCTTTGGCTCAAGGTCTGAAATTCAGAATTCTGAATTTCAGAATTCCCTAATGAAATCCCACTTGAGAAGCTTGTTTAGAGTTTTATTTAAATTGTTTTGGCCAAGCTTCCATAATCTTTGTTGTTGCTTATTTAGTATACTTTAATGTTTATAATTGGCCCAAGCCATGATTCTATATTTTCATACCCTTTTCCCCTTTCTCTTGAATTTTGTTTATAGGGCTCAATTAGGGTTTTTATTGGGGTTGCAACATTTTGCCCTTTTGAAAACCCATTTTTTTTGAACATGATACTTTTAAGTATAAGCTTAGTGGATCCTTTATTCTTAAGTCAATTTGATGCTCATGCTCAATTTGGTTCACATAAAATGATGGTTCTAGGGTTAGCACTTGAGAGAAACCCTAGGTGACACTGGGGTGTCACAGCCTTCCCCCCTTAAAGGAATCTCGTCCCAAGATTCAGGTCAGAGTCCTTCCGGGGTGAAGCGAAGGGTGAGACTTATAGGAAGTGGGTGTTTATTGTTATTATTAGGGCAAACTGCTCTTCGAATGTCATTCTCTTTGCAACTTCAGAAGGAAGTCCTTTTTAAATTTTGTTCCATGATTACTTCATTCTCATTTAAGATCATATTTCTGAATTTTAGATTCGAAGGGCAGGAGGAGGGGTTGGGTGTGATTACGTACCAGTTTCCTTAGGTAGGCAATCGGGGAAGTTGGATCTCAAGAATTCCTCGGTCTCCCAAGTAGCTTCTTCCTCTAAGTGATTATTCCACTGGACCTTGTACATTTTGATCGATTTAGCTCGAGTTGATCTTTATTTTCAATCCAGAATCTTGGAAGGGTACTCTTGGTACGATAGATCTGGCTCTATCTCCAATTCTGGCTCTGCTATGATCTCGGTCGGCAATCGAACACACTTCTTCAGCTGAGATACATGGAACACACTGTGAATGGCAGACATTTTTGAAGGTAACTTCAGCTTATATGCCACGGGTCCACAGGCTTCTATGATCTCATAAGGTCCAATGTAACGAGGGGCTAGCTTGCCTTTGATTCCAAACCTCTGCACTCCCTTGGTGGGTGATACCTTGAGGTACACGAAATCTCCCACCTTGAAATGGAGAGGTTTCCTTCTTTTATCATGGTAACTCTTCTGCCTGGCCTGAGCAACTTCTAGATTTTTCCTGATTAGTTTGACCTTCCTTTCGGCTTCAGTCACTAAGTCAAGTCCGAAAACTTCTCTTTCTCGAGGCTGAGACCAATTGAGTGGTGTCCTACACCTTCTTCCATAGAGGGCTTCAAAAGGTGCCATCCTTAGGCTGGATTGATAACTGTTGTTATAAGCAAACTCTGCCAAGGAGAGGTGCTTATCCCAGTTCTTGCCACAATCGATTGCACAAGCTCTCAGCATATCCTCCAGAATTTGGTTTACCCTTTCAGTCTGACCATCAGTCTGTGGGTGGTAAGCTGAACTTCTGATTAGCTTGGTTCCCAAAGACTCCTGCAGTTGTTCCCAAAATCTGGCAACAAATTGGGCTCCTCGGTCAGAAACAATGGCCCGAGGTAATCCGTGCAAACACACGATCCTGTCAATGTACAACTCTGCATACTTTTGAGCCTTATCAGTGGTGTGCACAGGGAGAAAATGTGCCACTTTCGTCAGTCGGTCCACAATAACCCAAATCGAATCATGATGACGAGAGGTGTTGGGCAGACCCACGATGAAATCCATGCTGATGTCATCCCATTTCCACGAAGGTATAGATAGGGGTTGCAAAGCTCCAGCTGATTTCAAGTGGCTTGCCTTTATCCTCTGACAGGTGTCACATTCCGATACATACTGGGCTATCTCCCTCTTCATTCTGGTCCACCAATACAAAGGCTTCAGATCATGGTACATTTTGGTGCTTCCCGGATGCATAGAGAATTTGGAGAGATGAGCCTTGTCCAAGATTTTCTTCTTGAGGTCCCTGTTTTTAGGAATCACCAATCTGCTTTTGAACCATAATACACCCTTTTCATCTTGGCGGAAGCATTTATACTTTTCAACCTTCTGATGGAGATTCTCCTTGATAATCTGCACTCCCTTGTCACTGAGCTGGGCCATGATGATCTGGTCTTGCAAAGCTGGCTTGACAGAAATGTGAGACAAAGCACTAGAAGGAATCACTTCAATTTGCATCTTTCTCAACTCATCACACAAGGTGTTAATACGAGAATCCATCAGAATACAATTGCATTGCAACTTCCGACTCAAGGCATCTGCTACCACATTGGCTTTCCCTGGGTGATAATGTACCTCCAGGTCATAATCCTTTATTAGCTCTAGCCATCTTCTCTGCCTCATGTTGAGATCAGCCTGAGTAAAGATGTACTTAAGGCTCTTATGATTAGTGAAGATGTTGCAGTGGGTTCCCATTAAATAGTGCCTCCACATTTTTAATGCATGAACCACTGCTACCAACTCGAGGTCATGAGTGGGGTAATTTTGCTCATGAGGCCTGAGTGCTCTTGAGGCGTAAGCAATGACTCGGTTGTCTTGCATTAAGACACATCCTAGTCCAGTGCCAGAGGCATCACAATACACATCAAAAGGCTTGCTGTTGTCGGGTTGCGCTAACACTGGTGCTGTGGTCAGATGCTTCCTTAATGCATGGAAGGCATCTTCGCACTTCTGACTCCAAACAAACTTGGCTTCTTTCTTCAGCAGCTCAGTTATAGGCTTCACAATTCGAGAGAAATCCGGAATAAATCTTCGGTAATAACCAGCTAATCCCAGAAAACTCCGAATCTGACGGACAGTCGTTGGTGGCTTCCAGTTCATCACCTCTTGCACCTTATCAGGATCAACAACCATTCCTGCCTGAGAGATAGTGTGACCCAAGAATTTGATTTCCTTTAGCCAAAAATCACACTTGGACAACTTGGCATAAAGGTGGTGCTCTCGCAGACGTTGAAGCACTACATGCAAATGCCCGACATGTTCTTCTTCGTTCTTAGAGTACACCAAGATATCATCGATGAACACCACTACGAATTTGTCCAATTCAGGCATGAAAACAGAATTCATCAGATACATGAAATATGCTGGTGCATTAGTCAGCCCGAAAGACATCACCAAGAATTCATATAGCCCATATCTGGTTGAGAATGCCGTCTTCGGAATATCGCTTGCTCGTATCTTGATCTGATGGTAGCCGGAGCGAAGGTCTATTTTGGAAAACACCTTGGCCCCGACCAACTGGTCAAAAAGGACATCAATACGAGGCAAAGGATACTTGTTCTTGATAGTTACCGCATTAAGAGGGCGGTAATCTATACACAACCTCAAGCTTTCATCCTTCTTCTTCACAAACAGTGCTGGACATCACCAAGGCGAAGTACTTGGGCGAATAAATCCCTTATCCAGCAACTCCTGCAATTGCTTCTTCAATTCTGCCAACTCAGTGGGTGGCATTCGGTAGGGCCTCTTGGAAATTGGTGTCGTTCCCGGTTGCAACTCGATGGCAAATTCAATATCCCGGTCGGGTGGCATTCCTGGCAATTCATCAGGGAAGACATCCGCATACTCACAGACCACTGGGATCTTCTTCAGAGGTAACTCCATCATAGAGAAAGCACATGACTGAGTAGAACCCTTACTGGGCAGAATTAAGGTGAAGTTCCCACAGAACGGAGAATTGATTTCCACGGTACGGCTGGCTACATCAAGCACAACTTGGTGCAGGGTCATCCAATTAGCTCCCAGAATAATGTCCACATTTTCCAAACCCAAAACAAGAAGGGGGTTTTGACAATGTGGCTTCCCAGTTGAATAGGCACACTTTGGTTTAATTGATTAGTTGAAAATTTACCCCCAGGTGTGACTATCATAAATGACCCTTTTGAGTGAGAGAATGGCAGTTCACATTTAGCACTGAACTTTTGGCTAATGAAACTATGAGATGCACCTGAATCAAATAGAATTAAAGCAGGTTGATTATAAACTGAAAAGATACCGGTCATGATAGGAGCTCCCTCAGGTACTTCCTCCAAAGTAGTGAAGTTGAGCTTCCCTTGCCTGACTTGTACCTTCTGCTTTCTTCCCTTGTCTTGACTTGGTGCTGACATCTGCCTTTGCTGGTTCCTGGGACAATTATTGGCATAGTGGCCCACATTGCCGCAAGTGAAACATTTGTTCCCATTGCCCTGGCGGAACTGCTGCTGCTGCGGAGGCTGATTGTTCCTTGGAGCGGGAGCTGGAAAGTGGTTGGGTGCCGACTGCTGCTGCTGAGGTGGCCTGATCACCCATCTGTCTGCCTGCTGCTGGAAACCCCTGCTCTGATTGTGAGAAACAATCCCGAACCTCTGGGCTTGAGCGGATGGTGCTACCATTGGTGCCTTTCTCTTCTTCTCTGCCCGATGGGCTACAATACAATCCTCCTAGGAGATGGCCAGGTTGACCAACTCATTGAAGCTATCAGCCCGGACAGTGTTGAGTCATTCCCGCAGCTTGGTGTTAAGACCCCTGCGGAAGCGATCTCTCTTCTTCTCATCAGAATCAGCATGGTAACCTGCATACTGGCATAGGTCGTTGAAGGCCTGCGCATACTGCAGTACCGTGCGGGTTCCTTGATTAAGTGACAGAAACTCGTTCAGCTTGCGATCAAGAATGCCAGCTGGGATGTGGTGCCCTCTGAAAGCAGTCTTGAATTCCTCCCAAGACACTTCACGATCAGCGGGGAGCATAGCACGGAAGTGGTCCCACCAAGTCCGAGCAGGGCCACGAAGCTGCTGCGCGGCGAAGCGAGCCTTGGTTTCATCAGGGCAGTCTCCCGTGAGGAGGGGAAATTTGGACTCAACGACACGGAGCCATATGTCGACGTCCAATGGATCCTCTGCCTTGGTGAACAAGGGTGGCTACGTGCTCAGGAATTCTTGGTAGGTTGCCGCTGTCGGAGGTCGCTGATGCTAGCCTCCACCATGCTGATGAGGGTGGGGCTAGCGCTGCAAGAGCTGTCGCAGAATCTCATTCTGCTGGGCCATCAGCTCCTGCACTGTGGGAGCTAGAGGAGGTGGCGGGGGAACCTGCTCGTTATGCCCGCGACGCTGCCTAGCTGCCATCTGAAAACAGAGATTGTCGCCATTGTTATCCCAACTCACAATTTCAAACGACAAGATATCATCTCATATGGAAGGAAAAATGCCATAATCATAATATTAGGTTCAAAATGAAGATAACATGGTTACAAACATCCCATAGATTTCGAAAGTTCACAGGGTTACATCAACCAGGGGAAAGTACCCGTAAGCCTAGTCCAAAATCTAACATTAACTAAGCTCGCATAGGTTTCTATCCGCCTAAAAGCGTCGAAGTGACCGATCAACCCTGAGCGGTGAAAGCGACACTGGATACGGGTGCGGGAGGCATCGCGGAGGTAGTCCCATTGGCACCAGGGGCTGGTCCTAGCTCCTCGAGAGCCTCTTCTCCCTCGCTTCCGGCTTCATTGGCCTCCATCTCCAAGTGGTGCATGTCCAGGTGGTCATTTGCTTCTTCGAGTTCCCTCTGCACATCGTGGAGCTGGTTCTCCAAGACATCAATAGTGTTGTCTCGGATCTCCACCGGCTGCTCCAAGGTAGTAATGCGCTGGCTCAGCCTTTCCACCTGCAGATCCTTCTCCACCAACTCGGAGGATAAATCGACCACAAAATCTTCTCGACTGTCGAGAGTGAGCTTGGTGGTTTGAGCGATGTTAGCAAGGTGTGCCATAGCGTCGCTCTAAAGGGCCTAAAGGCAGTACAACGCACTCATGCACTGAACGGTGACCCTCCCAACCAAGTCAGGATACATTGCCCACACATCCTTCACATGGCTCACGCGGTTACACCACATGGGGTTATCCTTCTTCTCAGCAGGGAAGAGTCCCAAGGGGTGCATCACCATCTCCAGGGGATGGTAGCCACAGAAAGTCGTCAGAGTCTTCATGGCTGCCGCTTTAGTGGTGTCGTCCGTCCTGAATCCAACTGTCTCGGAATCAAGAGAACGCCAACCCGGCTGAAGGGGATGAGCCTCCAAAGTCAGCCAGACCCGACAACGAGGTACCCGATGCTCCTCATACAACTGCACCGTGTACAAAGGGGGCGTAGGGTAACCGACGGAGTTAAGCACTTCCCACAAGATGGAAGGAAAACCATCGTGAGAAAGGAAGTCAGAATTGAAACGGGTGTCTCCTCCACTGGCAGGGGTGGGTGAATTCATCTGCGGAAGGGTATCAAAGGTAAAGATTATGGTGGAAGGAAAAAAATAAAAGAGCCCGGATGGTTTTTAAAGGAAGTGGGTTAGCTCAAGTTTTAATTCCCTTTTGTGTTTATAATGCATGCATGCTGGAAGTAACGTCTCCTCTCCAAATAATAGGGTGCTCTTAGGGCATCCTTAAAAAGTCTAAGTACTGGCCCACGGGGCCTACTTAATTAGCCACCTATTTCTCCCTCTATGCCTAAAGCCTTTCGTCCTAGGTCTAGCGGTCTAGTCCTGACGATCCGTAGCAGTTTCTAGGCAAGTTTTAAATTTTGAAAATGGTATTCATGGTTTATTGTTCTTTTCTGTGGTGGAATTTGCTCCGATACCAGCTGTGGCGGAACCACCCGAATTATTCCAACTTAAGTGCCTAAGTCACTCCCCAGGGGCCGCAACACACTTAAATTGGAATAACCCGTCAGTCCCTCAGATCTAGTCTGATAGAGCCACTTAACCAGGATCAAATTCCACAATCTCACTCGAAGGTGAGTCACAGAAGAAATACAAAAAAACAGGAAACCTCAAATTAAGTACTGAATTATTACATAGATCGGAGTTTTTCGAGTAGCAAATAAGAGTTCACGAAATAAAATGCAGCAGATAATCGATGTCGTCGGTATTGAGGAAATGGGCAAGGCCTAGCCCACTCCTCCTCGTGCTCCTCTCCTGCCGAAGCAACATCCCACTCGACCGTCCAACCCAGTGGCAGGGTGGTAGGCCAAGTCACACCATCAACCATATCCTGAATCGTACCTACAAAAATTATGCCACAAGCAAGGCTGAGTATACTAATACTCAGCTAGACTTACCCGGTGTGAGGAATCTACTCCTCTACCTCTAGACTATGCAGCTGTTTGGCTGAGGGGTTTGGTTTGCCAAAAGCACCGGCTGTTTCTAAAATCAATTCTTAGCTTTTCAAATTCTAGTATTATTGTTTTAGCTACGTTTGCTCCTTCTATGCACACATGGTAACAAGCATTTAGTTCAATCAACAGATTGTCTCATGTAACCTCATTTCACTTCTTACTCGATGTAGTACAAGGGGTCAAGCAGTCTCATTAGCTGCGAGAAGCAGACGATTTGAATCGAGTTTTATCCTTGCAAGGTAAACCTAAACACACGACATGTCAGGGCACTCCGTCCCCACACATGTCAACCGTCCCCATCGATTCCCCGTTCGCGTCCAGGCCTCACCGCCTTGGCATACAATGCTCCACTGACCCCGGCTGCTGCCGTGCAGTGACCGCACTTGTACCCACCATAGCTAGCATGGGAGACCCAGTCTCAGGTCGCGTGAGGGAAAAAGTCCGCGCCCAGCTTCACTCAGGTAATAGGTTTACCGGTTACCATATTTCCCGACATGTGCTTAGTACATTCAAAAGCTTGACTCAGGTATCCACACATTAATCCTTAATTCCTTTTTCCCGTCTCATGGTCAAGGCATCCTCCCTGGATCCAAGTCCATAGACTAACATAGATCCCGTTATCAAGACGAATACAATCAATTCCTGACCTCGCGCGAGTGCTAGAAAAATCACTCGACTTCTACCGAGATCCTGATTAGCAAAGCATCTACTCGACCTAGCATACTAGTATTCATCTCAAAAAGGAATCCTAAGTTCATGCAACTAGAGGTTTCAAGCAACTCCTACACTTAAGTGCACATTACAACCCTACAAACATTAAGTGTAGTAAAGTAGCATATAATAATACGGTTATGCATATAAACCGGGGCTTGCCTTCAATAGCTAGGGCTGCAGGGAGATCCTCGATAGCAGCCTCGGGAGCTTGCTCCTGGTCCTCCTCTTGGACAGTTCCTTGCTCGGGGATGAGCACGTACTCTCCGTCGGCGAGATTACAATCTAATGAATGCAATGCGTAAGATATATGCATGATAAGATATGTGCTTTAGTAATTTAAACTTTTGATGGTGTATGATCTACTTGAGTTAGATAGAGCTAAATCTTGCTTATACGAGATTTTTGGTGGTATACTTGGTAAATTGGATCAAACATAGCTAAGTTAAGTGGTAGGTTTATTTTTGGGGTTCCACTGAATTCTTTTTAAGGTCTTTAGTAAGAATTGCCAAGAATTCAAGTTGGACTTATTGGAGTGAGGTTTATCTTTCCTCCTTTTCCCTTGATCTTCTTTAGGGTTTTAGGGTGGGTTTGAACTACAAGTCACCTTAATAAATTTCCAAAAATTCTGTAAAAATTACAGTGGATTATTACTGGTGTATGATTCTCTGTCTCAAAAAGTTAAGGTTCTAGAACTGAATAGTTTTCTCTCGACAAAATTGCCAAATTTTAGGGCAGAAGGGGTGATTTGAACTACAACTATCATTCAATAGTAGGTAATTCTCTAGGAGTTATTTTTGCTGGCATTTTGCTATAGCATGACTTGGTATAAATTTCTAGCCATTAATACTCATTAGTTATTTTACTAGGATTTTCTAAAGTTTCTAGCCAAAGGGGTGCTTTCTACTACCACTATATTTGAAAAATATCAAACAACAGATTTCTGATTTTTCCTAGCTTCTTCTTTGCGCAAGAGCAATCGTTCTGAAGTTTGGCATCTTTTTGCTTAAGGGAAGTGGTGGTATGCATTATTTGGATTAAATAGCTTTTTTTATAAAATATTGGCAATAGGTATTATTTTGCATCCTTCCAATGGGTTTATATTTTTCTCTAGTGGCCTATCTCATTATTGATCTAGCAAAATTTTATTTGCCCATTATTGCATTATTTTGGGTTACTCATGACTTATTTGGAATATGACTCATTATCATATTATATTTATTTACCTTACTTAAAATGATGGTCTTGGATGTCCATTATTTTTGCAGTGGGGTTTTGGTGGTTACAAGTCCACTGGATTTTTATTATAAATTTTGGGTCTGGTTTTGTAATTCTAATAATTGATTTCTAGTTGGAATAATGCTAAATAAAATATTTCACTTTGAATCTGATCTGGACTAGAGGTTCCTTTATTTTTCCTAGGTTCTTTGTTACTTAAGCAAACTAGGAAAAATAACTTCATCCACTGGTCATTAATTTCTAGGGCCTTTCTGATTTTCCTAAGGTTTGGGCAGAAATGGCTTTTAATGGATATCTACACTAAATTTTTCAATACTGGGGTTCTCACTATTTTTAAACAGTGTTTAAATGGGGTTTGAATATCTATAAATTTTCATAGGTTCAGCACAGAAACATAACTAATTTTCCTTAATTAAACAAGGTTTGGTCAGTTTCTGTATTTAATTTTAAACTCTAAAAATTAGAACAGAAAGCATATAGTTCAGTATTTT
Organism: Zea mays; assembly: GCF_902167145.1. Taxonomy (NCBI): domain Eukaryota; kingdom Viridiplantae; phylum Streptophyta; class Magnoliopsida; order Poales; family Poaceae; genus Zea; species Zea mays. Next base: position 42,623,943 of record NC_050103.1, read on the forward strand.
TAATTGATAGTTCATAATATTTAGAATTTAGCAAAATTGGTTTGACAATTTTTGGTTAAGTATTCATCAAGTTATGAATGTTTTAAGTTCTCTGTTCATTAAAAAGATTAAACAGAAATGATTAAATGGAAAACTACTTTGCAACGCGGTCCCTGGCAGGTGTTTTAAGTTTTCCTTACAGACTAGTCCCTGGGCTACTATTCAATTGAGTCACTGATATCTCAGAAAACCCCCTAGATTCTTCTAATCCTAACCCGAGGTCCTTCCCCCAATTTAAACAGTACCCGCGGCGGAAGAAAGGGCGGAGGGGCTTACCGGCGGCGAGACTGCTCCGGTGAGGTGGCCGAGGGTGTAGGGGAGGTTCTGAGAGGTTTATCTTTCCTCCTTTTCCCTTGATCTTCTTTAGGGTTTTAGGGTGGGTTTGAACTACAAGTCACCTTAATAAATTTCCAAAAATTATGTAAAAATTACAGTGGATTATTACTGGTGTATGATTCTCTGTCTCAAAAAGTTAAGGTTCTAGAAGTGAATAGTTTTCTCTCGACAAAATTGCCAAATTTTAGGGCAGAAGGGGTGATTTGAACTACAACTATCATTCAATAGTAGGTAATTCTCTAGGACTTATTTTTGCTGGCATTTTGCTATAACATGACTTGGTATAAATTTCTAGCCATTAATACTCATTAGTTATTTTACTAGGATTTTCTAAAGTTTCTAGCCAAAGGGGTGCTTTCTACTACCACTATATTTGAAAAATATCAAACAACAGATTTCTGATTTTTCCTAGCTTCTTCTTTGCGCAAGAGCAATCGTTCTGAAGTTTGGCATCTTTTTGCTTAAGGGAAGTGGTGGTATGCATTATTTGGATTAAATAGCCTTTTTTATAAAATATTGGCAATAGGTATTATTTTGCATCCTTCCAATGGGTTTATATTTTTCTCTAGTGGCCTATCTCATTATTGATCTAGCAAAATTTTATTTGCCCATTATTGCATTATTTTGGGTTACTCATGACTTATTTGGAATATGACTCATTATCATATTATATTTATTTACCTTACTTAAAATGATGGTCTTGGATGTCCATTATTTTTGCAGTGGGGTTTTGGTGGTTACAAGTCCACTGGATTTTTATTATAAATTTTGGGTCTGGTTTTGTAATTCTAATAATTGATTTCTAGTTGGAATAATGCTAAATAAAACATTTCACTTTGAATCTGATCTAGACTAGAGGTTCCTTTATTTTTCCTAGGTTCTTTGTTACTTAAGCAAACTAGGAAAAATAACTTCATCCACTGGTCATTAATTTCTAGGGCCTTTCTGATTTTCCTAAGGTTTGGGCAGAAATGGCTTTTAATGGATATCTACACTAAATTTTTCAATACTGGGGTTCTCACTATTTTTATACAGTGTTTAAATGGGGTTTGAACATCTACAAATTTTCATAGGTTCAGCACAGAAACATAACTAATTTTCCTTAATTAAACAAGGTTTGGTCAGTTTCTGTATTTAATTTTAAACTATAAAAATTAGAACAGAAAGCATATAGTTCAGTATTTTTAATTGATAGTTCATAATATTTAGAATTTAGCAAAATTGGTTCGACAATTTTTGGTTAAGTATTCATCAAGTTATGAATTTTTTAAGTTCTCTATTCATTAAAAAGATTAAACAGAAATCATTAAATGGAAAACTACTTTGCAACGAGGTCCCTGGCGGGTGTTTTAAGTTTTCCTTACAGACTAGTCCCTGGGCTACTATTCAATTGAGTCACTGATATCTCAGAAAACCCCCTAGATTCTTCTAATCCTAACCCGAGGTCCTTCCCCAAATTTAAACAGTACCCGCGGCGGAAGAAAGGGCGGAGGGGCTTACCGGCGGCGAGACTGCTCCGGTGAGGTGGCCGAGGGTGTAGGGGAGGTTCTGAGGGTCACGGCGATGTGCGGGTCGCCGTCGGGGATGGTCGGAGTCGGCCGGTCCGCGTGGGCAGGCGGGGGAGCTCGTCGGCGGCGAGGAGTCCGGCCTATCCAGGGCACAATTGACCAATCAAACGGGTCAGAGAGCTTCACCAGGGATCAAGGAAGGTGTGTGCGCGAGGAATTGAAGAATGGCTCACCGGAGTGCCCAGTCTACGCGCGCAGGCGGGCGGCCGAACTCCGGTGAGGTCGATCTTCGCCTTCCGGTGAAGTTCTGTCGGGTCCGAGGACTTGGAAAGCTTCACAAGCTAATTGCGAAGCTAACCGAAGCGCTGTCGCGACATGGGGGTGACTGGAGTGGCCTGGCCACGGTGGCCGAGGCTCTAGCGGCAATGGCGGGCGGAAAGGAGCTCGTCGGAGCTAAGGAGGGGCGTCTGGCCGGCGATGGTGAGCACGAGGTGAAGTGAGGCGCGCCCGAGGAGGCTTTATAGGCGCGGGCGAGCATGACCGAGGGTGGGGCTCTGACAAGTGCTCGGGGCATGCGCGGTGAACGCCAGTGCGCGCTCTGGCGTCTGACACAGCGTCGAGCACGAGGCAGCATAGAGAGAGGTCGAGTTCAAGCGCAGATTGGCCCCAAATCTTTGAGATCTCTTCCTCTCAGGTTCCTTTGTCGTTTGTTTGTGGAGGCTAGCAGGTTTGGCTGACTGGATTAAGAGATAGAGAGGGGAGAAATCTGGTTTGTCTCACTACCGCACACAGGGGGAAGATCTCTGGTTTGACGTGTCCAAGGCACGCGTCCCGATGCCATCTTCTGGCACAAGACAGAGAGGTTAGTTATGCACGTTTTTGTCAATGGGGCCATTAGGATTTGAGTTAGGGATCAAGGTGAACACGCTTGATCTTTGGCTCAAGGTCTGAAATTCTGAATTCTGAATTTCAGAATTCCCTAATGAAATCCCACTTGAGAAGCTTGTTTAGAGTTTTATTTAAATTGTTTTGGCCAAGCTTCCATAATCTTTGTTGTTGCTTATTTAGTATACTTTAATGTTTATAATTGGCCCAAGCCATGATTATATATTTTTCATACCCTTTTCCCCTTTCTCTTGAATTTTGTTTATAGGGCTCAATTAGGGTTTTTATTGGGGTTGCAACATTTTGCCCTTTTGAAAACCCATTTGTTTTGAACATGATACTTTTAAGTATAAGCTTAGTGGATCCTTTAATCTTAAGTCAATTTGATGCTCATGCTCAATTTAGTTCACATAAAATGATGGTTCTAGGGTTAGCACTTGAGAGAAACCCTAGGTGACACTGGGGTGTCACATGAAATCTTTATAAAGGCTACATAGTGAAACCCTGCCTATTTACCTTGGTAATGTTTAAGGGTTTGATTGGCTCGAGGCAAGAGGGAATCACGGCTTGTGGGTAAAGTGCACAACCTCTGCAGAGTGTTATGAAACTGATATATCAGCAGTGCTCGCGGTTATGAGCGGGCAAGGGAGCTCCATTGATTAGAGATACTTGATCAGAGATGGTTGGTTTACAGGTGGTGATGAGGATGATGGTTTCGGTTATGACTATGGTAATGGTAAGTGGTATTCTTTCCATTTGGAAAGGGTACATTGGGTTAATAACTTGGGTTAATGCTAAAACCTGGCTTTCTACTAGTAATAATAACCTGACCAACTAAAAGCAACTGCTTGACTGAACTCCACATAAAGCTAGTCCACTACAGCCAAACGGGACATATTGCTGAGTATGTTGATGTGTACTCACCCTTGCTTTACACACCAAACCCCCCAGGTTGTCCGCGTTGCAACCACTGGTCAGGTGAAGATGAAGTCGTGGATGAGGACTTCCAGGAGTTCCAAGAGTACGATGAGTTCTAGGCGTGGGTTAGCGGCAAACCCCTAGTCGGCTGCCTGTGAATGCCGTGTGTATCTATGTTTCTTTTCCGCACTTCGATAATTGTTAAAGACTATGTGGATGTCTCGGACATCATGATGTAATCGACTGTTACCTTCTTTTATACTATTATTTGAGCACTGTGCGACGATGTCCAGTTATGTAACTGTTGTGTACGTGAATTGCTGATCCTGGCACGTACATGGTTCGCATTCGGTTTGCCTTCTAAAACCTGGTGTGACATAGGTGGTATTAGAGCCGTGCTGACTGTAGGACCTCTAACCTAGAGTAGAATGGTCGCTCTAAGGATTATAGACATATATTATCACCTTGACTCTGGTATCCCTTCAAAAGTTGGTCATATCGACCAAATCCATGTTCTACTATATATATTATACCTTGCTGAAAAAATTGTTTTATTCTAATTCCTAATTTTTTATGGTTTACTTGCTGGTCATATTAGCTCTGTTCTCACTCTTATGCTTACGGTGTCTTTTGTAGATGGCTCGTCTTAGACACACTGCACGGAAGTCAGTCATTCCTTTCTTGCCTTCTCATCTCGCGGAGCTTCCGCTTCGCCGTCCGGTGACTGGTCAGTCTAGCCATTTGGAGAGGTTGCACCACCGCCTGCACGAGGAGCAGGAGCGTCGGTGACAGGAGCTGGAGCAGCAGGGCTCTTCTTTCTAGCTTCAGCAGGAGATAGAGTCTGTGAGGAGCTGCTCCTCTGTGCCCCGCTGGAGGCGCCCCCTGCACCACTACTGGGCGTCCTGCCCACTGGAGTAGCTGTTGGAGGAGACCCCGACGATGGAGGCGACAACAGCAGCTCGAGCCACAACACCGACCTTTCAGAGGAGCAGGATCCAGAGAGATGGGTTGCTCGGCCCATCACTCGTGACGCCGCTCGCGGGTGTCACTTTCACGATGCGCTCGACACCTTGCTACGCCAGGCACTTGACCAGCGTACCTGGTCCATGGAGTATCGCTGTGTTGTCTTCCAGCATAGTCACGGGGTTTACCTGGACCGCTGGGAGATGACTTGTTTGGTGCGCCGTCCGGAGAACAGTCTCCGGGGTGCGGAGGTTTGCTCAGAGCATTACTCTATTTCTGAGCGGGACTCAGCTAAGGCGGCCATGCAAGATGCCGCACGGCGTGCGCTTTCGCACTACTGCTCAGTGCTCGGTGGGGTAGCTGATGGTCTTAACCTGAAGTATTACCCCCACCGTCCATCTGGCAGCACAGGAGGCGTGGTTGTCTCGCCTATTGGTGAGGACAATCCTAGGTTGAGCAGCATAGTCAACCTAGCCACCATGCTAAACACGGAGCTAGACCATGCATTAGATGAGCTGAGTAGGGCTCGTGCTGAGATCGCCCAGTTACGGGCTGAGCGTGCGAAGCATCGTCACCTGGAGGATGGCTCCCCCGCTCCCGTCGAGACTCAGCACCCGTACCACTCACCTCAGCGTGGACACCATGCTTATGGTAACCCCAACTGCAGGACCAAGATAAATTTAGAACCATAGATCGTCAGTGTCGTACCTTGTAATTAATGCTTAAAAATATATAAATATAGAAGTTATAGTCTTAGTCTTACTCTTAGTTAGTCTTAGTTAGACATTGTAGTTTGATTATCCTGTGCTTTTTATGTTTGTCATGATGAACTATGATGGATTTGGATCTTTGTAATGACTATCGACAGGGTGTGGGTATCCCCTACACTTTGGTTTACCTATTAAATGTTAATAAAATTAGTTATCTAGTTGGGAAGCCCTTTTATTCTACTTTCCTCTTTATCTGAGAAGCTGTTTTTGTCTGTGTTGGAAATCAGTGAAGGTGTTCATCTGTTCAGAATTGTGGAAGGATTCTATACACTTTTCTTATGCTGCAAGTTGCAAGATCGGTTCTGATGTGTGATTGCATTCTGCAGATGTCAGAAAACAGGCGCAGAGGAGGAAGGCGTGCTCAGCAGGAGTAGGCAGCACCGTAGGACGAGGCACCCCGGCAGCAGCTGCCACCATGTCTCCGATGACGATAGAGCAGATGTTCTTGATGCAGCCTCAGGCAGTTCAAGACATTGGTTAGACTCTGGCCGCCATTCAGCAGCAGCAGCATCAGCCCCCACCTCAGCCCTAGATGCCTCAGATGCCCAGAGACAAGCGTGCTGAATTCATGAGAGGTCATCCCCCAGTGTTCGCTCACTCTTCTGACCCCATGGATGCTGAAGATTGGCTGTGTACCGTGGAGTGGGAGTTACACACCTCTCAGTGCGATGACAGGGAGAAAGTTCTGTATGGTCCCCGTCTGTTGAGAGGAGCAGCTCACTCTTGGTGGGAGTCCTACCTCGCCACCTATGCCAACCCCGACACTATCACCTAGGAGGAATTCAGAGATAATTTCCGCCAGTACCATGTTCCCGCAGGTCTGATGACAGTGAAAAAGGAGGAGTTCCTGGCGCTTAAGCAAGGGCCTATGTCTTTCAGTGAGTATCGAGACAAGTTTCTGCAGCTGTCCCGCTATGCTCCTCAGGATGTCAACACAGATGCCAAGAGACAGTACCGTTTCTTGAGAGGCTTAGTCGATCCCTTGCACTATCAGCTGATGAATCATACCTTCCCCACATTTCAACATCTGATCGACAGAGCGGTCATGACAGAGAAGAAGCGCAAGGAGATGGAGGATCGCAAGCGCAAGATCAGTGGACCTCAGCCTGGAAGCAGCAACCGCCCTCGTTTCTCAAGTAACTCACCTCAGCAGTTCAAGCAGAATCAGCGTTCGCCTCAGCAGCAGTTTCAGAGGCAGTACCCCCAGCACCAGCAGCAGAATCGCTAGAACAATCAGTCAGGAGGAGGTCAGTTCCAGAGGCAGAATTAGCAGGCACCTCGCCTCCCCGCCCCAGCAACCAACCAGAGCAATCAAGTAGCCCCAGTTCAAGGCGGAAGCAGAGCATGTTTCCATTGTGGAGAACAAGGCCATTGGGTGATACAATGTTAGAAGAAGGCAGCCCAGCAGCAGTCAGGCCCCAGTGCCCCAGCAAAGCAGAATGTGCCCGAGCCTGGAGCAGGCAACCGCTCCGAGACACACTACAACCATGGAAGACTGAACCATTTGGAGGCCGAAGCAGTCCAGGAAACACCCAGCATGACAGTAGGTATGTTTCCAGTCGACTCCCATATTGCAGAAGTGTTATTTGATACTGGAGCAACACATTCATTTATCACTGCATCATGGGTAGAAGCACATATTCTTCCAGTAACTACCATGTCAACACTCATTCAAATTGACTCAACCGGTGGTAGAATTCGAGCCGATAGCATTTGCTTGAATGTAAGTGTGGAAATAAGGGGGATAGCGTTTCCCGCTAATCTCATAGTAATGGGTACTCAGGGAATAGATGTCATCCTAGGGACGAATTGGCTAGATAAATACCAAGCAATTATCAGTTGTGATAGGAGGATAATTAAGTTGGTGTCCCCACTAGGAGAAGAAGTGGTAGCCGAGTTAATCTCACCTAAGGCAAGGAAAGGGAGTTGTTATTGTAGGATTACGGGGAGGCTACACTAGCACAAAACAAAATTTTCAACCCCATAATACCAAGAACTACTGCGGTTATAGGTCATGGAATTACCACTAGACGCGCAGAGCAGCGGAAGACGTCTCGATGTAGACGAACGCGTCGAGCAGTGCCGTGCAGTCGCCGGCGTCCTTCACGTCCTCGCACGGTTCGTCCAAGTGCTCCAGATGCAGCACCTCCGAGGTATCCACACGTACAGGGAGGAAGCGCCGCGTACCGAACTGCTAGGTTCGCGACGGCGGCTTGGCGAGGGCGAGAGGTGGGCGACGGCTGTTAGTTCGCAGGTGGCGAATTAGGTTATCTCTTAACCCCGCCCCCGCCCCTCATTATATAGGCGTTATGGTGGGCTTCTGACGCCGAGGCCCATCATTAACCCTAAAGCCCAGTCTAATTTCGGATCTAATCCGAATTAGGCTTCCTTCCCCTTAAGTGTGTGACCCTATAGGTTCACGTACAAATAGACATAGCCCGAGTACTCTTACTTGGCCCAATAATTGACAGCGGCCTCTAGCAAGACATGTCAACTCCTATGTGTACGTAAAGATCATATCAGACGAACCATTGCGACATTACGTACATGTTGTTCCCTTTGTCTCACGATATTTGGTCTGGCTCTAAGCTGACCTCTCTTTCTCGATACTGTGAATTGGAATCCTTTCAATGGTTAACTCTTAACCCTAGCACGGCCATGCATTTCTTGATCCAATCACTCGAGGGGCCCAGAGATATCTCTCTCACAAAGAGAGGGACAAATTCCATCTTGACTGACCATGCCTCACAGCATGCTTCCTGACAAACCCAAAACTACCTTTATAACTACCCAGTTACGGGATAGCGTTTGATAGTCCCTAAGTAAGTCAATTCACATCTTGAGAACATGCGACAATCTCAGGTCTAAGGATACAGTATTCATGTTGCAAGAAGAGAACTATATTACAATATCTCACGTTGGGTCGGTCCAGCCTCATGTCATACATGCGCCCACATTATTAGTTTAACATCTCCATGTTCATGACTTGTGAAATGTAGTCATCAACTAATACATGTGCTAGTCATCGACTCTGACTAGGGACATCATTTAGAATAACCATATAAGTAAAGAATCTCACAAACAATTCACATAATTGCTAATCAATACAAGGTGCCTTCCATGGATATTCAATTAAGCAATATATATATCATGGATACAAAGAAATATGCTCATCTCTATGATTATCTCTAGGGCATATTTCTAACAGTTATCAGATGGCTATTGATAACAGTGAAGCAGATCCACTCGAGATTATCAAGGTTGTGTCCAAATTCTCAGATGTTATCCTAGAAGACTTACCAGGCATGCCACCTAAGCGAAAAGTTGAGTTTGCCATAGAGCTTCTTTTTGGCACTGCCCCCATTTCTAAAAGAGCCTACAGAGTATCTGGACCAGAGTTGGTTGAAATTAAGAAGTAGATCGATGAGCTGTCAGAGAAAGGTTATATAAGGCCAAGCACTTTGCCTTGGGCCGCCCCTGTCCTGTTCGTGGAGAAGAAAGATGGCACTAGGAGGATGTGCATCGATTATCGAGCTCTGAATGAGGTCACAATCAAGAACAAGTACCCCTTTCCCAGAATAGAAGATCTGTTCGACTAGCTGAGAGGAGCCAGCGTGTTTTCAAAGATAGATCTGAGGTCAGGTTATCACCAACTCAGGATTCGACCCTCAGACATCCCGAAGACGACATTCATTACCAAGTATGGGTTGTATGAGTTCACTGTTGTGTCCTTTGGTCTAATGAATGCACCAGACTTCTTCATGAATCTGATGAACATTGTATTCATGGATTATCTTGACAAGTTTGTGGTGGTATTTATTGATGATATTCTTATATATTCTTAAAGTGAAGAAGAGCATGTGAATCATTTGAAGATGGTATTGCAGAGATTGCGAGAGCACCAGTTGTATGCAAAGTTGAGTAAGTGCGAGTTCTGGATCAATGAAGTCCTGTTCTTGGGTCACATAATAAACAAAGAAGGATTGGCTGTGGATCCGAAGAAAGTGGCAGACATTCTGAACTAGAAAGCGCCAAAAGATGCCCGAGGAATCAAGAGCTTCATTGAAATGGCCGGATATTATCGGCGATTCATTGAAGGGTTTTCGAAGATCGCGAAACCAATGACAGCTTTGCTAGCCAACAAAGTTGAGTTCAAGTGGACCCAGAAATGCCAAGAAGCCTATGAAATGCTGAAAGAGAAGTTGACTACAACGCCTGTCTTAGTCTTACCTGATGTGCACAAGACCTTCTCAGTGTATTGCGACGCTTGTTACACTGGTTTGGGATGCGTGTTGATGCAAGAGGGAAGAGTTATGGCTTACTCGTCCTGACAGCTGAAGGTTCATGAGAAGAATTACCAAATCCATAACCTAGAGTTGGCAGCAATGGTTCAAGCACTGAAAACATGGAGGCACTATCTGTACGAACAGAAGTGTGATGTCTACACAGACCACAAGAGTCTAAAGTACATATTCATTCAGTTGGAGCTGAATATGAGACAACAAAGATGGTTAGAGTTGATCAAAGACTATGAATTGGAGATTCATTACCATCTAGGCAAAGCGAACGTAGTGGTAGATGCTTTGAGCAGGAAAAGTGAGGTCAATATGATGGTCGCTCATCCGATGCCTTATGAGTTGGCCAAAGAGTTTGACAGGTTGAGCCTCGGATTTCTGAACAGCTTGCAAGGAGTAACAGTTGAGTTAGAGCCCACTTTAGAGCGTGAGATCAAAGAAGCATAGAAGAATGATGAGAAGATCAGTGAAATCCGGCAACTGATTCTAGAAGGTAGAGGCAAAGATTTTCGAGAGGATGCAGAAGGTGTGATATGGTTCAAGGACTGTTTGTGTGTTCCCAATGTCCAGTCCATTCGGGAGTTGATCCTCAAGGAAGCTCGTGAGACAGCTTATTCTATACACCCTAGAAGTGAGAAGATGTATCAGGATCTAAAGAAGAAATTTTGGTGGTACGGAATGAAAAGGGAGATCCCAGAGCATGTGGCAATATGTGACAGTTGTCAAAGGATCAAGGCAGAGCATCAGAGGCCAGCTGGATTGTTGCAACCATTGCGAATTCCTCAGTGGAAATGGGATGAAATCGGAGTGGAGTTCATAGTCGGATTGCCCCGCACTCGAGCCGGCTACGATTCAATTTGGGTAGTGGTGGACCGCTTAACCAACTCAGCCCACTTCATACCTGTCAAGAATAACTACAGCAGTGCAGTGTTGGCAGAGTTGTACATGTCTCGGATCGTTTGTCTCCATGGTGTACCAAAGAAGATAGTGTCAGACAGAGGAACGCAGTTCACCTCTCATTTCTGGCAGCAGTTGTATGAAGCCTTGGGTACAGATCTGAATTTCAGTTCAGCTTACCATCCGCAGACAGATGGTCAGACTGAAAGAACTAATCAAATCCTCGAAGACATATTAAGAGCTTGTGTGTTGCAAGATCAGTCCGGATGGGACAAGAGATTGCCTTATGTAGAATTCTCCTATAACAACAGTTACCAGGACAACTTGAAGATGTCACCATTTCAGGCGCTTTATGGAAGGAGTTGTAGAACTCCGTTGCAATGGGATCAGCCTAGAGAAAAGCAAGTGTTTGGACCAGACATTTTGCTCGAAGTTGAAGAGAACATCAAGATGGTTCGGGAGAACCTGAAGATAGTGCAGTCAAGGCAGCAAAGTTATGCAGACACAAGAAGGAGAGAGCTGAGTTTTGAAGTCGGAGATTTTGTCTACCTGAAGGTATCGCCGATCAGAGGAGTAAGAAGATTCGGAGTCAAAGACAAGCTAGCACCCCGCTATGTTGGTCCATATCAGATTCTCGCAAAGCATGGAGAAGTGGCCTATCAGCTCAGTCTGCCAGAAGGTTTGTCCGTAGTGCATGATGTCTTTCATGTGTCTCAGTTGAAGAAGTGTCTGCGTGTGCCAGAGAGCAGTTGCCAGTGGAAGGTCTGGAAGTCCAAGAAGACTTGACCTACATAGAGAAGCCAGTGCAGATTCTTGAGACTGTAGACAGAGTCACCCGGAGGAAAACTATCAGAATGTGCAAAGTCAGATGGGATCACCACTCTGAGGAAGAAGCAACCTAGGTGCGTGAAGATGACCTGCTGGCTAAATATCCCGAACTCTTTGCTGGCCAACCTTGAATCTCGAGGGCGAGATTCTTTTAAGGGGGGTTGGTTGTAACGCCCTAAATTTGGGGGTAGAATTTTTTCTTCTTTTTACTCACCAAATTCAGGCATTACTCTCTTTTCTCTTCCCGTTTCGCTCCTTCTTCCCAATTTCAAAGTAGTATAGTGACCGGTGTCCGTATTGCGTGTGAACAAAAACCTAAGTTGACATGAGTGTTGCATCATGCCGAATCATATTTCTTTGGTCTGATGTCGTGTTTAATCGCGTGTTTTGCCTGGTGTCGTTTTGCATTTCGTTTCGCAATTGGATTCCGATCTGAGGTTGTGCGTGTCGTGGGTTTTTGCCCCGCGACGCGACCCAGCCCGACCCAGCCTGGCCCGCTCTGGCCCGCACGCCCTGGCGCCCTGCCTCTCCCCATACGCGCCCCCTCTCCCTTCTCTTCCTTTCTCTCATTCAATTCTCCCACGCAGCAACTCCCTCTCCTCCACCTCCCTCTCTCTTCTCCCCGTGGTGCCCTAGGATTTGAAGATGGTGATCGCCGGATTTGGATCCCCGAGGTGAGCTCCCCTCCCCTCCCCTCTCTTTCTCTCTCTCCCTCTTCCTCCCCTTCCCTCCCCTGCGCGCGCCCCTCCTCTCCCCTGCGTGCGGCCCCTGGCGCCCCTGCGCACGACCCCGCCCTTCCCCTCGTGAAAGCGCGTCCCTGCGCGCGGCTGCCTGGCACGGCGGCGTGGCCCCTCCCCGGCTCCCTGGCGAGGCGGCACGGCCCCTCCCCGGCCCCCTAGCGCGGCGGCGCGGCCCCGTCCTACCTCCTTGGCGCGGCGCGTGGCCCCGTCCCGCCCCCCCCGGCCCCGGCGGCACAGTTCCCCGTCCCCCTTGCGCGCGGCCCCTCAGGCGCGGCTCCCCGGTGCCCCTGCTCGTGGCACCCTCGCCCCCCTGCGCGGCCGGCTCCCCGGCGCCCCCTGCGCGTGGCCTTGCCCCCCGGCGCGCGTCCCCTGGCCCCCAGGCAGCGTGTTCCTCAGTGCGGCCCCCGGTGCGGCCCGTGTCCGGCGCACGGCCCCTGGCCCCCGGCAACGCGGCCCCTTGTGGCTTGCCCAACGCATTCCCGCGCGCGCAGCCCCAGCACGCGCGGCGATCAAATTTTAGTTTAATTAGTTTTGAATTTAGTTTAATGAACATGATGCGTCGCGCGCTTCGTCGCGCGACGAGTTAGATTAATTTTGGTTATTTAGCATGCTACGTCACGCGCTTCGTCGCGCGACGATTTATTTAATTTCATACCTTGTTAACATGTTGTCGCGCGCTTCGTCGCGCGACGAATTCGTCTTAATTTCAGATTATTTAAGGTGTGGCGTCGCGCGTCCAGTTGCGTGACGTTTCGTTTTAAATTCAGTTTGGATGACATATACCGTCGTGCATTTCGTCGCGCGATGCTTGACGTTATTTTTATAATTAATGCAAGTGTCTCGTTGCGCGCTCCGTCGCACGACGAGTCGTTTATTTCTCAATTCAATTTAAGTGTTGTGTCACGCGTTTCGCCGCGCGACAACCTTTTTAATTTTACTCTGATCTGCTTATGATGATTAAATATGGAACATGACTTTATCCTATGCATAGCACGATGGCCAAATTAATACTGTTCTGTTTAGACGAGTACTCTGATTTATAATCGCGTAACGTGATCGCTTTTCGACCGTAGCCTCGACCGTTACTCTTTCTTTCTCGCTTAGTCGTAGGTGTGAGTCCTACGCCGAGCTTCTGCTTATTTATTACATTCTATTGTATGGTGTGCTGTTCTTTCGTATTAAATGTGTGGAATATATGTTTGAACTCGTATAGATAATGGTCAGTTGGTGGAGTCCGAAGGAGTTGCAGGTGAAGACCCTGAGTAGCAGTCGGTTGGTGAAGGCAAGTGTCCCTTGACCCATATATGTCCTACTCATTCTTATAATTCACTCCCCGTATTTACACAGTTTATACCTAAGGATTGACTAGCTTTTGTTTATCTTGTCCTTGTTTACCTATTCTGGTTGGATTATTTTGGTTTAGCCATATGCTCGTGCTTCACATTAATCAATGAACATGATGAGATTATCTATGATACACTGTTTTTCGAGTGCCTCTTCGTAAGGACTGGTTCATTGGATGACTGCCCGGGAAAACAACGCAACCATGGGGGCGAAATGGGACGCCCTTAGCTGAATAATTAGAGGAACTGGGTGTAGTTCGCTTCGCCGTCGTGCCGTTAATGGGGCCCGGTGTATGCAGCTCGCTCTGCCAAGGTTGGTTCGCCCCTTGGGGAGGAGTGCGATGCATTTAGGAAACCTAACGGGCGGCTAAGCCCTAGGAAATCTTTGCAAAGGCTACGTAGTGAAACCCTGCCTATTCACCTTGGTAGTGTTTAAGGGTTTGATCGGCCCGAGGCAAGAGGGAATCATGGCTTGTGGGTAAAGTGCGCAATCTCTGTAGAGTGTTATGAAACTGATATATCAGCCGTGCTCGCGGTTATGAGCGGCTAAGGGAGCTCCATTGATTAGAGATACTTGATCAGAGATGTTTGGTTTACAGGTGGTGATGAGGATGATGGTTTTGGTTATGACTATGGTAATGGTAAGTGGTATTCTTTCCGTTTGGAAAGGGTACATTGGGTTAATAACTTGGGTTAATGCTAAAACCTGGCTTTCTACTAGTAATAATAACCTGACCAACTAAAAGCAACTGCTTGACTAAACTCCACATAAAGCTAGTCCACTACAGCCAAACGGGACATATTGCTGAGTATGTTGATGTGTACTCACCCTTGCTTTACACACTAAACCCCCCTAGGTTGTCCACGTTGCAACCACTGCTCAGGTGAAGATGAAGTCATGGAGGAGGACTTCTAGGAGTTCCAAGAGTATGATGAGTTCTAGGCGTGGGTTAGCGGCAAACCCCCAGTCGGCTGCCTGTGAAGGCCGTGTGTATCTACGTTTTTTTTCCACACTTTGATCATTGTTAAAGACTATGTGGATGTCTTGGACATCATGATGTAATAGACTATTACCTTCTTTTATACTATTATTTGAGCACTGTGCGATGATGTCCAGTTATTTAATTGATGTGTACGTGAATTGCTGATCCTGGCACGTACATGGTTTGCATTCGGTTTGCCTTCTAAAACCGGGTGTGACATGTGTGGGGACGGAGTGCCCCTACATGTCGTGTGTTTAGGTTTACCTTGCAAGGTTAAAACTCGATTCGATTCGTCTGCTTCTCGCAGCTAATGAGATTGCTTCACCCCTTGTACTGCATCGAGTAAAAAGTGAAATGAGGTTTTACTTGAGATAACATGTTGATTGTACTAAATGATTGTTACCATGTCTGCTTAGAGAAGAGCAAACCTAGCTTAATTAAATATGCTAGAACTGGAAAAGCTAAAATTGTTTTTAGACTCAGCTAGTGCTTTTGGCAAACCAAACCCCACAACCAAACAACTTCATGGTCTAGAGGTAGAGGAGTAGACTCTTCACACCGGGTAAGTCTAGCTGAGTATTAGTATACTCAGCCTTGTGGCATATTTTTTTAGGTACTCTATAGGATATGGTTGATGGTGTGACTTGGCCTTCCACCCTACCACCGGGTTGGACAGTCGAGTGGGATGCTACCTTGACAGGAGAGGACCAGGAGGAGTAGTGCGCTAGGCCTTGCCCTATTCCTCAGTATCGATGTTATCGATTATCCGCTGTAGTTTAATTACGAACTTGTTATATTTTATTAAAACTCTGATTTATGTAATAACTCCAGTACCTTAATTTGTGGTTTCATGTTTATTGTATTCTCTCTGTGCCTCACGTTCGTGTGAGCTAGTGGTATTCAATCCTTGGTAAGTGGCTTTATCAGACTAGATCTGAGGGACTGACATGTTATTCCGATTTATGTGTGTTGCTGCCTCTAAGGCGTGACTCAGGCACTTAAGCTGGAATAATTCGGGTGGTTCTGCTATAGCTGGTATCGGAGCAAGTACCATTACATAGGAATCAATAAGTCATGAATGCTAACTTTTCAAAAGTAAAATTTGCTTAGAAACCAGTGTTGGATCGTTAAGACTAGAACGCTAGACCTAGGACGTAAGGCCTTAAGAATAGTGGGGAAAATAGGTGGTTATATGAGTAGGCCATATAGGCCAACCTTAGAATAGTAGGGATGCCCTAGAAGCACCCCTCTGATCAATGAGAAGACGTTCTTTGCAGCATGCATGCATTATAAAACATGAAGAAATTAGAAGCTAAGGAAAAATGCATCTAATTATGAACTTAACAAGCATTGTTAATAATGAATAACAAAATGGGTTGGAGTAGATAAATCTAATTTAACCCACCTTTTAACAACCCGGGCACATATTTCTCCTTACCACTACCATGACACTTACATCTAACCCTCTTTTCACAGATGACTTCACCCACCCCCATAAATGGAGGAGGGACTCGTTTCAATTTTGACTACCTTCCCCACGAGGGTTTTCCCTCCATCTTGTGGGAGGTGCTCTGCTCCGCCGGTTACCCTACACCCCCTCTGTATACGGTGTAGCTATATGAGGAGCATCGGGTGCCACGTTGCAGGGTTTGGCTGACCCTGGAGTCTCACCCTCTACAGCCGAGATGGTGTTCTCTTGACTCCGAGACTGTTGGGTTCAGGGCAGACGACACCACTGAGGCCGCAGCGCTAAAAGCCCTGACAACCTTATGCGGATATCATCCCCTGGAGATGATGATGCACCCAGTGGGACTCTTCCCCACTAAGAAAAGGGATGACCCCATGTGGTGCAATCGAGTGAGTCACGTGAAGGACGTGTGGGCTATGCATCCCGACCAAGTTGGGAGGATCACTGTTGAGTGTATGAGTGTAATACCCAAATAGTGAGAGTAATAGAATGTACAAGAATTGGGAAATATAAAAGGTTCATTCGACTAGTTGTGTTGTTATTCTTATTTTTGCAAATTTCAAATCATGGGGTTACTTTGACTACCAACAATTACATTAAATAAAGAAATTTGTGCGTCATGTTGGAGTATATTTGTTTGTGCATTGACAATACTAATAACAGTAATACAAATACATTAATGATGAGAATTAGGGTTAAACCTAATTTAGAATTCTAGAATTTGGAAATAAATTGGAAAAAGAAAAGAGGAGAAAGAAAGGAAAAACCTATATGCAATGTGAAGAAAAATATATAAATAAGTACAAAATTCATACTGGCATTTTTGATTTGTACATTTAATCTAAGTACAAAAATTCACAACAGAATTCAGATTCAAATTTGAGTTTAAAAAAATAATAAAAAGAAAACAAAACAAGAAAACGGAAAAGAATAAAAAAGAAGGGATGCACTTCGGTTGGGCCGAAACCTAGCTACGGCGACCCATCTGAATTGCCTTCTCGCGCGCACGCCAGCCCAGCGTCTGCAGCATAGCGCGTCTGGCATCCAGGCACTACCATAGGGGGCCCGCTCGTCAGCCGATTGGTTCATCCTCTGCCAACGTCCGTGGATGGAGCTGAGGATCGTGGCGAGCGGTAGTTTCGAATTCGGTTGAATCCTTTCGATTCCGCGTATAAAACCTGTCGCGGTCTGCTCAGCCAACTACTGACCGCAAATTCGCCACCACTTAGCGCAGTTGGAGCCCTAATTGACCGCCGTGAGTACCGTGGGGGAAAAATCGGGGCAGCCCATGCATCGTCATTGCGGCTTACGGTGGGGTAGCTAGAGGAGCTCGCCTGGGTGCGCCGTGTGTAATCGAGACCTTCACGGGCGGAATTGGTGGTCGGAGCACGACGAATTCCTCATTGGAGTTCTTTCTTCGAGCACTTCTGCGGGTCACCGTGGCTGCCTCGCTCAGATCATATTCTCCGTGTAGTATCCGTCTAAGTTGAATCATGGTTTTCCCCGCGTAGAGTAGCGCTTAATCGTTTGGTGAATGGCGTGCGGGGGTGAGGAGTTGGGAGCGCCGGCAATGGCGCTGCGGCGGTGCTGCGCCACCAGGTTTGGGCAGACGGAGGCCAGTTGGGATCTAGGAATGGAAATCGGGATTAAACGAACCACATCACATTTTGTGGAATGAATCCTGGACGTCGATTGAGGGATGGATGGCGCTGTCGCTTTGGGGTGCTCCACCGTTGATCCCTAATCCAACCGCTGTGAGCCGCGTACCGATTCAGATGAAGAACGAGTTAATCTATGCTGTCCAGATCTCATCCAACGGCTAGAGGCGGCCGATACCCCCTTCGCTGGCCACATTTTGCACATAAGACCCTCTGTTGTTATAAAATAAATCCGCCGTCCACCCGAGGGAAGCCTGACTCTTAGGGATTGTTTTGAATCAGACCCCGGACTTCTCTGTTTTTATGAGCGCGATCCAACCAGAAAGTTAACCAAGAAATCTATTTAAGAAATGAGTTTTTAATATAAAAACAATTCCTAGAACTTGTTTAAATCATAGAAAATTCATATGAAGTCCAAATTGATCCATTCTAGTTCCTATAATTTTTTAATAATGTTGTTTATCACATAGTGTCTATGTTATGACATGAAAGCCATATTAAAATTAATATCCTAATTAATGTTTTATCCAACACTTAAAACTTTAGAAATTCATAACTTCTTCGTTTTAATTCCGATTTGACTCGTTTTAGTTGCGTTAGTTTCGTATAAGTATTTACTACGCAGTAACAACATTGATTATACCATGTCTCATTCTTTTATAATTAGATCTTTATTTAACTTATGTTGGTTAGTCTTATTAATCTACTTATCATTATAATCTACTAGAATATGATCTATGGTCAATTTATAATTCAGATTAAAAGTTGAGATAATTATTTATAGAATAACCTCTCATACAATTCATATTAACCAATTTATAATATAGTTTAATATTTTAATCACACAGATCTTCTATAAAATCATAACTCCTTAACCGTAACTTTGATTTTAGTAGGTCTCGTTCCCACGATCTCGTAGCAACGCGTAGATCATTATTATGCAGTATGTTCTTATGTTTGGTGTGATGTTAATTTTGATTATACTATGTCTGTTTGTATTGCTACGACTAGCAGTGCGGTCACAAGGATCTGAAGAATTACCCTGGTAACTGGAATCTCAAGTGCCAGGCAAGTTGTGCCCTTGATCCACTTTTGTTACCCAATAATGTTCTTTATTATCACTTATTCACGCTTAGGTTTAATTTTGATGGGACCCAAAAGGTCACCCTAGTCTGTTTATCCATTTTACCTTGTTTACCCCTGAATCATTTGGTTAGTTTTTGCTATTGCTTTATATGGTTTTGGGTCAATATTTCATTATATCCATGTTCCAATTATTTTGTTATTTTATTTATGTTCATGTCAAGATCATTAATTATAATTGGAACATGGAGCTTAACTTGAGAAACACGTGCCACCACAAGGGTGGAATGGGACGCCCTTGGCTGACTAATTAGGAAAGCTAGTGGAAAACTACCTTACCCGAAAGGGACAAGGGCAGTAGGGGAGTTGCATGCAGGGAGGTTCTCGGGTTGATTTTGCTGCGATGGCGGTTAGACGAGGGATTCTTGCAAGTGATCTTCCCATAAATTGTAGTGGGTTTTCGGAAGCTAGTGGAACTTTGTAAAGGCCTCGTAGTGGATCCCTAGCCATTCACCTCGGAAGTGTCTAAGGGCCTTGCAAACCCTGGCGACATGGGATACACTTCTTGTGGGTACAGGGTACAACCTCTGCAGAGTGTAAAACTGGTATATTAGCCGAGCTCACGGTCATGACCAGTTCAGGACTCTCGCATAATTAAATATGGAACCTAAACTCAATTTGTCATTTGCATTTGCATGAGATTTATTATTAATTTTGTTCTCTTATTTATTATGGTTTGGTATTCACTTACATTTAGTAATTGCTAATAAAATTTGACCAACTTATAAAAGCAATGCTCAGCTTGAACCTTTATTTTGTTGATCAGCCTTACACTTCACATGAACTCCCACCTTTGGTGAGATCATGCCACATTATTCCCCACAACTTATTGAGCGATGAACATGTGTGAGCTCACCCTTGCTGTCTCACACCCCCCACAGGAGAAGATCAGGTGGTTCAAGAGGAGCCACACAACAAGGTTTCGATTCGATCTAGGTGGCGTCTCCCAGTTGACTTTCTGGCGCCAAGGATGGATTTTAGATCCTTTTATATTTATCTTTTATTTTTGTAAGACTTCCGCTATGTAATAAATACTCTGATTATTGTGACATTTATCTCTATACACTCTGTTATTATATATGTTGTCCTCTTTGGCGCATGTATGAGATGCACCCGGCTTTGTTCCTTAAATCCGGGTGTGACAATGAGCGCACAGTATCTTGCCTACAGGCCCTACAAAACGACGCCATGGCACACCTCATTGATCTCGCTCAAACTACTAAGATCACTCTCAACAGTCGAGAGGACTTCGTGGTCGACTTGTCTTCGGAATTGGTGGAAAAGACCTACAGGTGGAACAGTTGAGGCAGCGCATCACGACTCTAGAGCAGCAGGTGGAAATCCAGGATAACACCATCGATATCATGGAGATCCAGCTCCATGATGTGCAGTTGGAACTTGAAGCAGCCAACGACCACCTAGAGATGCACCACCGGGACATGGAGGCAAACGAGGCAGATAGCGAGGGAGAGGAGGATCCCGAGGAATTAGAGCCTGCTCCCGGTCTGAATGCGACTCCCTCCGGAGTGCTCCCTTCACCTGCATCCAGTGTTGCCTCTACCACTCAGGGTTGACGGGTTATTTTGACATATTAGGAGGACAGGAACCCACGCGAGCTTAGTTTTAGTATTAGATGTTGGACTAGGCTTATGGGTGAATCCCCTAAAATGTTGTAACCCAGGGAAGACTTTTGTGAGCAATGAAATGAATGCAGTCATTGTCGGGGACCATAATTAGGGGTACCCTCAAGACGCCTAATTCTCAGCTGGTAACCCCCATCAGCATAAAGCTGCAAAGGCCTGATGGGTACGATTAAGTCAGGGATCAGTCCACACGAGTGACTCGATCACGCTTCACCCGAGCCTAGCCTCGGCCAAGGGCAGCCGACCTCGAGAGACTTCCATCTCGCCCGAGGCCCCCTTTTTATGGCGGACACATCACCGGCTCGCCCGAGGCCTTGGCTTCGCTCAGAAGCAACCTTGACTAAATCGCCACACCGACTGACCAAATTGCAGGGGCATTTAACGCAAAGGTGGCCTGACACCTTTATCCTGACACGCGCCCCCGGCAGAGCCGAAGTGACCGCCGTCACTCCACCGCTCCACTGGCCAGTCTGACAGGAGGGCAGCGCCGCCTGCGCCACTCCGACTACAGTGCCACTCGACAGAGTGAGTCTGACAGGCAGTCAGGCCTTGCCAAAAGCGCCACGGCGAACTCCGCTCCGCCCGACCCTAGGGCTCGGACTCGGGCTAAGACCCGGAAGACGGCGAACTCCGCTCCGCCCGACCCCAGGGCTCGGACTCGGGCTAAGACCCGGAAGACGGCGAACTCCGCTCCGCCCGACCCCAGGGCTCGGACTCGGGCTAAGACCCGGAAGACGGCGAACTCCGCTCCGCCCGACCCCAGGGCTCGGACTCGGGCTAAGACCCGGAAGACGGCGAACTCCGCTCCGCCCGACCCCAGGGCTCGGACTCGGGCTAACACCCGGAAGACGACGAAACTCCGCCTCGCCCGACCCCAGGGCTCGGACTCCGCCCTGGCCTCGGCCGAACGACTTCCGCCTCGCCCGACCCCATGGCTCGGGCTCGGCCTCGGCGACAGAAGACAGACTCGGCTTCGGAGGAGCCCCCACGTCACCCTGCCTAGGGCACAGACCCGCCACGTCAACAGGAAGCGCCATCATCATCCTACCCCGAATCGACTCGGGTCACAGAGAACAAGACCGGTGTCCCATCCGGCCAGCTCCGCCGGATGGGCAATGATGGCGCTCCACAAACTCTATGACGACTGTGGCCCCCAGCTCTCTTACGGAAGCAGGACGACGTCAGCAGGGACTCGACCGCTCCAACAGCTGTCCCTCCGCCAGGCTCCGATGCACCTCCGACAGCCACGACATCACGCCAGCAAGGTGCCAAGATCTCTCCGGCTGCCACATTGGCATGTACCTAGGGCGCTAGCTCTCCCTCCGCTAGACACGTAGCACTCTGCTACACCCCCCATTGTACACCTGGATCCTCTCCTTACGACTATAAAAGGGAGGACCAGGGCCTTCTTAGAGAAGGTTGGCCGCGCGGGACCGAGGACGTGACAGGCGCTCTCTTGGGGCCGCTCGCTTCCCTCACCCGCGTGGACGCTTGTAACCCCCCTACTGCAAGCGCACCTGACCTGGGCGCGGGACGAACACGAAGGCCGCGGGACTTCCACCTCTCTCACGCTCGACTCCGGCCACCTCGCCTCTCCCCCCTTCGCGCTCGCCCACGCGCTCGACCCATCTGGGTGGGGCACGCAGCACACTCACTCGTCGGCTTAGGGACCCCCCTGTCCCGAAACGCCGACAGTTGGCGCACCAGGTAGGGGCCTGCTGCGTGCTGACGAACAACTCCCCGTCAAGCTCCAGATGGGCAGTCTCCAGCAACCTCTCCGCCTCGGGACGATGCTTCTTTCGGGACTCTTGAGTTCATGTCCTTCGACGGCAGCTACGACCTGATACTTCTTCCACCGCCGCGCGACAACGACAATGGCGGCCGACAACCCGCCCGCCGGCGGCGGAATCGACGACATCTTCCCCGCGTGGTGGAAGAGCAACATTCGGGCTCGCTCCGTTCTCTCCCCCGCCAACGGAGGAGGAGGCGGGGCCATCAAGGCCAGGCGGGAGGCCGCGCTTCGTCGGCCGTCGAGCGAATCGACGCCCCCGACGCCCCGACGGAAGGCACGCCGGACGTCGACCTCGCGTTCAAGACGGAGGCAAGCGCCGTCCCCCCGCGACACGCCGACCCCGAGCAAGAAGACGACGCCGGCGCGCTCGCGGAAAGCCTGCAGGACGTCGCCCTCGTACCTGAGATGACGGTACAACCAGTCCCCGATGTGACTACGTCGCTCCTCGTCGACCAAAAGGTACCGACTAACTCCCATCTTGCGTCATTTCGACTCGGCCTCAACCCGCCAAACGACCTCGCTTTGGCGGGCGCTCTCATTGAGGCGAATGCAACCCCACTGGGGTTTCGTATGCGGTCGCCTTGGGACCGACTGACGGACGTCTCGACCTACGGGCCCTCTGGGTCCGAGGAAGATGACGATCCCAGCATCTGTTGGGATTTCTCCGGACTTGGCAACCCCAGTGCCATGCGGGACTTCATGACCGCATGTGACTACTGCCTATCCGACTGTTCCGACGGAAGCCGCAGCCTTGGCGACGAGAGCTGCGGCCCAAGCCGCGAATGTTTCCACATCGAGCTAGGGGATCCCACCGAAGGCAACCATCTCGGCATGCCGGAGGACGGTGATCTCCCTAGGCCAGTGCCTCGTGCCGACATCCCACGGGAGCTAGCTGTGGTCCCCGCTCCGGCGGGGGGTTACGACCCACAACTCGAGCAAGTCCGCGAGGCGCAGGCCAGGCTCAACGAGGGAACAGGAGCGCTTGAGCCGATCCGTCGGGACGTCGGACAGGCATGGGCGGGCCAACCCCTGGCCGGAGAAATACGTCACCTGCCCCAAGGTCTCCAGCATCACGTCACCAACGATGTCAGGGTCAGGCCGCCGCCCGCATCCAGCGGGGTTGGTCAGAACCTGGCAGCCGCAGCGATGCTCATCCGCGCGATGCCGGAGCCATCAACCACCGAGGGTCGGCGAATCCAGGGAGAGCTCAAGAATCTCCTGGAAGGCGCTGCGGCCCGACGGGCCGAAAGCACTGCCTCCCGAAGGCAGGGATATCCCT
Source organism: Zea mays (assembly GCF_902167145.1). Classification (NCBI taxonomy): domain Eukaryota; kingdom Viridiplantae; phylum Streptophyta; class Magnoliopsida; order Poales; family Poaceae; genus Zea; species Zea mays. Next base: position 42,647,431 of record NC_050103.1, read on the forward strand.
CGGAACCTCAGGCCGCGACTTCCCGATTCATGCGGGAAGCCTCGGTCTACACCGGGCGCACGCGCAACACCGCGCCTGCGGCCCCGGGCCACCTCGACAACGAGCACCATCGGCGCGACCGTCGGGCCCACCTCGACGAAAGGGTGTGCCGAGGCTACCACCCTAGGCGTGGGGGCGCTACGACAGCGGGGAGGATCGGAGTCCCTCGCCCGAACCACCCGGTCCGCAGGCCTTCAGTCGGGCCATCTGACGGGCGCCATTCCCGACCCGGTTCCGACCCCCGACTACTATCACGAATACTCGGGGGAAACGAGACCGGAACTGTGGCTCGCGGACTACCGCCTTGCCTGCCAACTGGGTGGAACGGACGACGACAACCTCATCATCCGTAACCTCCCCCTGTTCCTCTCCGACACTGCTCGCGCCTGGTTGGAGCACCTGCCTCCGGGGCAGATCTCCAACTGGGACGACTTGGTCCAAGCCTTCGCTAGCAATTTCCAGGGCACGTACGTGCGCCCCGGGAATTCCTGGGACCTTCGAAGCTGCCGGCAACAGCCGGGGGAGTCGCTCCGGGACTACATCCGGCGATTCTCGAAGCAGTGCACTGAGCTGCCCAACATCACCGACTCGGATGTCATCGGCGCGTTCCTCGCCGGCACCACTTGCCGTGACCTGGTGAGCAAGCTGGGTCGCAAGACTCCCACCAGGGCGAGCGAGCTGATGGACATCGCCACCAAGTTCGCCTCTGGCCAGGAGGCGGTTGAGGCTATCTCCCGAAAGGACAAGCAGCCCCAGGGCCGCCCATCGGAAGAGGCTCCAGAGGCGTCTGCTCCGCGCGGCGCCAAGAAGAAAGGCAAGAAGAAGTCGCAATCGAAACGCGACGCCGTTGACGCGGACCTTGTCGCCACCGCCGAGTACAAGAACCCTCGGAAGCCCCCCGGAGGTGCAAACCTCTTCGATAAGATGCTCAAGGAGTCATGCCCCTACCATCAGGGGCCCGTCAAGCACACCCTCGAGGAGTGCGTTATGCTTTGGCGTCACTTCCACAGGGCCGGGCCACCCGCCGAGGGTGGCAGGGCCCGCGACGACGACAAGAACGAAGATCACCAAGCAGGAGAGTTCCCCGAGGTCCGCGACTGCTTCATGATCTATGGAGGGCATACGGCGAATGCCTCGGCTCGGCATCGCAAGCAAGAGCGCCGGGAGGTCTGCTCGGTGAAGGTGGCGGCACCAGTCTACCTAGACTGGTCCGACAAGCCCATCACCTTCGACCAGGCCGACCACCCCGACCATGTGCCGAGCCCGGGGAAATACCCGCTCGTCGTCGACCCCGTCGTCGGCAATGTCAGGCTCACCAAGGTCCTGATGGATGGGGGCAGCCGCCTCAACATCATCTACGCCGAGACCCTCAAGCTCCTGCGCGTCGATCTGTCCTCCGTCCGAGCAGGCGCTGCGCCCTTCCACGGGATCATCCCTGGGAAGCGTGTCCAGCCCCTCGGGCGACTCGACCTCCCCGTCTGCTTTGGGACGCCCTCCAACTTCCGAAGGGAGACCCTGACGTTCGAGGTGGTCGGGTTCCGAGGAACCTACCACGCCGTACTAGGGAGGCCATGCTACGCGAAGTTCATGGCCGTCCCCAACTACACTTACCTGAAGCTCAAGATGCCGGGCCCCAACGGGGTCATCACCGTCGGCCCCACGTACAAACACGCGTTCGAATGCGACGTGGAGTGCGTGGAGTACGCCGAGGCCCTCGCCGAGTCCGAGGCCCTCATCGCCGACCTGGAGAACCTCCCCAATGAGGTGCCAGACGTGAAGCGCCATGCCGGCAACTTCGAGCCAGCGGAGACGGTCAAGGCCGTCCCTCTTGACCCCAGTGGCGACACCACCAAGCAGGTCCGGATCGGTTCCGGGCTCGACCCCAAATAGGAAGCAGAGCTCGTCGGCTTTCTCCGCGCAAACGCCGACGTCTTTGCGTGGAGTCCCTCGGACATGCCCGGCATACCGAGGGATGTCGCCGAGCACTCGCTGGATATTCGGGCCGGAGCCCGACCCGTCAGGCAGCCTTTGCGCCGATTCGACGAGGAGAAGCGCAGAGTGATTGGCGAAGAGATCCACAAGCTAATGGCAACAGGGTTCATCAAAGAGGTATTCCATCCCGAATGGCTTGCCAACCCTGTGCTTGTGAGGAAGAAAGGGGGGAAATGGCGGATGTGTGTAGACTACACTGGTCTCAACAAAGCATGTCCGAAGGTCAACAAAGCATGTCCGAAGGTTCCCTACCCTCTGCCTCGCATCGACCAAATCGTGAATTCCACCTCTGGGTGCGAAACCCTGTCCTTCCTCGATGCCTACTCAGGGTATCACCAGATCCGGATGAAAGAGTCCGACCAGCTCGCGACTTCTTTCATCACGCCGTTCGGCATGTACTGCTATGTCACCATGCCGTTCGGTTTGAGGAATGCGGGCGCGACGTACCAGCGGTGCATGAACCATGTGTTCGGCGAACACATCGGTCGCACGGTCGTGGCCTACGTCGATGACATCGTAGTCAAGACAAGGAAGGCTTCCGACCTCCTCTCCGACCTTGAAGTGACATTCCGGTGTCTCAAGGCGAAAGGAGTCAAGCTCAATCCTGAGAAGTGTGTCTTCGGGGTGCCCCGAGGCATGCTCCTAGGGTTCATCGTCTCCGAGCGAGGCATTGAAGCCAACCCGGAGAAGATCACGGCCATCACCAGCATGGGACCCATCAAGGACTTAAAAGGGGTACAGAGGGTCATGGGATGCCTCGCGGCCCTGAGCCGCTTCATCTCACGCCTCGGCGAAAGGGGTCTGCCTCTGTACCGCCTCTTAAGGAAGGCCGAGTGTTTCGCTTGGACCCCTAAGGCCGAGGAAGCCCTCGGCAACCTGAAGGCGCTCCTTACAAAGGCGCCTGTCTTGGTGCCCCCGGCGGATGGAGAAGCCCTCTTGGTCTACGTCGCCGCGACCACTCAGGTGGTTAGCACCGCGATTATGGTCGAGAGGCAAGAGGAAGGGCATGCATTGCCCGTTCAGAGGCCGGTCTACTTCGTCAGCAAAGTGCTGTCCGAGACCAAGATCCGCTACCCACAAGTTCAAAAGCTGCTGTATGCTGTGATCCTAACAAGGCGGAAGCTGCGACACTACTTCGAGTCTCATCCGGTAACTGTGGTGTCATCCTTCCCCCTGGGGGAGATCATCCAGTGCCGAGAGGCCTCGGGCAGGATCGCAAAGTGGGCGGTGGAAATCATGGGCGAAACAATCTCGTTCGCCCCTCGGAAGGCCATCAAGTCCTAGGTGTTGGCAGATTTCGTGGCCGAATGGGTCGACACCCAGCTGCCGACGGCTCCGATCCAACCGGAGCTCTGGACCATGATTTTCGACGGGTCGCTGATGAAGACGGGAGCCGGCGCGGGCCTGCTCTTCATCTCACCCCTCGGGAAGCACCTGCGCTACGTGCTGCGCCTCCACTTCCCGGCGTCCAACAATGTGGCCGAGTACGAAGCTCTGGTCAACGGATTGCGGATCGCCATCGAGCTAGGGGTCAGACGCCTCGACGCTCGCGGTGATTCGCAGCTCGTCATCGACCAAGTCATGAAGAACTCCCACTGCCGCGACCCGAAGATGGAGGCCTACTGCGACGAGGTTCGGCGCCTGGAAGACAAGTTCTTCGGGCTCGAGCTCAACCACATCGCTCGGCGCTACAACGAAACTGCAGACGAGCTGGCTAAAATAGCCTCGGGGCGAACGACGGTCCCCCCGGACGTCTTCTCCCGGGATCTGCATCAACCCTCTGTCAAGCTCGACGACGCGCCCGAGCCCGAGGTACCCTCGGCTCAGCCCGAGGTACCCTCGGCACAGCCCGAGGAACCCTCGGCCCCCGAGGGCGAGGCACTGGACGTCGAGGAAGAGCAGAGCGGGGCCACGCCAGATCAAGATTGGCAGGCCCCGTACCTGCAATATCTCCGTCAAGGAGAGCTACCCCTCGACCAAGTCGAGGCTCGACGGGTAGCGCGACGCGCCAAGTCATTCGTCTTGCTGGGCGACGAAGAGGAGCTCTACCATCGCAGCCCCTCGGGCATCCTCCAGCGATGCATCTCCATCGCCGAAGGTCGGGAATTGCTGCAAGAAATACACTCGGGGGCTTGCGGCCACCACGCAGCGCCCCGAGCCCTTGTCGGGAATGCTTTCCGACAAGGCTTCTACTGGCCAACGGCGGTGGCTGACGCCACTAGAATTGTCCGCACCTGCGAAGGGTGCCAATTCTATGCGAAGCAGACTCACCTGCCCGCTCAGGCTCTGCAGACAATACCCATCACCTGGCCCTTCGCTGTATGGGGTCTGGACCTCGTCGGTCCCTTGCAGAAGGCGCCCGGGGGCTACACGCACCTGCTGGTCGCCATCGACAAATTCTCCAAGTGGATCGAGGTCCGACCTCTGAACAGCATCAGGTCCGAGCAGGCGGTGGCGTTCTTCACCAACATCATCCATCGCTTCGGGGTTCCGAACTCCATCATCACCGACAACGGCACTCAGTTCACCGGCAAAAAATTCTTGGATTTTTGCGAGGATCACCATATCCGGGTGGACTGGGCCGCCGTGGCTCATCCCATGTCGAATGGGCAAGTAGAGCGTGCCAACGGCATGATTCTACAAGGGCTCAAGCCTCGGATCTACAACGACCTCAACAAGTTCGGCAAGCGATGGATGAAGGAACTCCCCTCGGTGGTCTGGAGCCTAAGGACGACGCCGAGTCGTGCCACGGGCTTCACGCCGTTTTTCCTGGTCTACGGGGCTGAAGCTATCTTGCCCACTGACCTGGAATACGGCTCCCTGAGGACGAGGGCCTACACCGATCAAAGCAACCAAGCTAGCCGAGAGGAGTCGCTGGACCAGCTGGAGGAAGCTCGGGACAGGGCCCTACTACACTCGGCGCGGTACCAGCAGTCCCTGCGACGCTACCACGCCCGAGGGGTCCGGTCCCGAGAACTCCAGGTGGGCGATCTGGTGCTTCGGCTGCGGCAAGACGCCCGAGGGAGGCACAAGCTCACGCCCCCCTGGGAAGGGCCATTCGTCATCGCCAAAGTTCTGAAGCCCGGAACATACAAGCTGGCCAACAATCAAGGCGAGATCTACGGCAACGCTTGGAACATCAAACAGCTACGTCGCTTCTACCCTTAAGATGTTTTCAAGTTGTTCATATACCTCGCACCTACGCAAAGTTTAGTCGTCAAGGAAGGGTCGGCCTAGCCTCGGCAAAGCCCGACCCTCCCTCGGGGGCTAAAAGGGGGGAGACCCCCTCTGCGTCGAATTTTTCCTCGAAAAAAGATCTCTTTTTAGCAGGATTTCTTTCGTGCTTCTTGACTACTTCGGAAAGCGGATCCTGGAAACGACGGAGTACACGTAAGCAGCCAAGGCTGACCGAGCCGGGGGACTCCTACGCCTCCGGGATACGGATACCTCACTCATCACCTTCTGCGATAAGTAACTTGCGCTCGGATAAAGCGACTCCGTGGACCGAACAAGTCTTCACGTTCGGAAGCTCTCCTGCCGAAGCAGTCCTTCAAGCTTTCTCGACTAAGTCGGGGACAGGGCCTCATGGACGGGTGAAAGTACGCGTAAGCGGCAAGGCCGACCGAGCCGAGGGATTCCCACGCCTCTGGGATACGGATACCTCACTCGTCCCTTCCGCGAGAAGCAACTCTCGCTCACACAAACATCCCTGTTACCGACAGAGTCCAGATGCTCGAAACAAGAGGAAAAAAGACGCAGCTTCGCAAGCGCGGCGAGGGTGTGTTTTTCTGGCCTCGGCGGCCGCAGAAAGCACACGCTACAAGATGATCTGATCCTGCAGGCTCGGGTCTTCACGCTGAAGGGAGCCGTAGCACCCTCGGCATCGACGACGTCTTCAGCAAAGTCCGACCCAGCCTCGGACGGCGACGCGGTCCAGGGACTCCTCTAGGAATCCGGCCCGAGCAGGCGGCTCGGCCGGTTACCCCTGGGGCCTCGGTCAACCGGCTTCCAAGGGCGCCAGCCCGACCCGAGGCCTCGGCTGATCGACTTTGGCGTCGGCTCCGCTGACGGACAACACGGCTAGGCTCCGGCCAACCAGGTTCCCATTCTCGAGCCAACTCCGCCTCTGTTCATACTGATATCGCTACCCCTGGCCTCGGTCCATCGAAGGGTGGCCGAGGGGTCTCTTTAACTAAGCTAGAGGAGCCCCAGACAACAAGGCCGAACGGGCCGAGGGATTCCTACGCCTCCGGGATACGGATACCTCACCCGTCACCTTGACACGGGGCGACTCATGCTTGGTAAAGCGGTTCAGATAATCAACAGGCGAGACTTAGTGCTCGAAAATGAGGAAAAAACACGGCTCCGTGCCGAAATTACATACATGTTCAGGCCCAGACAACCACAATGAACAAAAAACACTGGCATTCAAGGTGCCATCACAAACGGAACTCCGGTTCCGTCCCCGAGGGTACAAGCGACCTCGGGCCTGCGGGGTGATGAACGCCGGGAGGCTCGCCAGCGGCCTCTACAACGGCAGCCATGGCCCCAGGAGAACGCGGCCACCGGAAGGCTCTTGTTCGCGGTCCCGCTCAAGGGATGCGAACAAGCCATCAAAGCCAAAGAGCGGGCCGCTCCCAAGCGCTCCGGTAGATCCTCGCTGCCGTCCTCGTCTCGAACGCGAGGGGGAAGACGGAATGTTGCATCCTAGCTGGACAGCAACAGTTCGCCTTCCCCGGCATGACTGGAGGACGACTCCGTCGTAGCGCGGGAGGGCGATTGCCACCACCAGAAGCTGGAAGAGGAGGTGGTTCGCCGACCCGCACACGAGGTAGAGCCCCGGCTCGCCTCGACCCCCGCCCCAGCGAGGATGACGAACACACCCGATGCTGAGGGCGGGATCACAGCCTGGTTTGCCTCTCCCCATCCAGGAGCTGGAGGTCACCGTCTTGGGTGGCCACCAGCGGAAGGGAGCAACAAGGCTGCCTGATGAAAATCCTTGAAGCCGAACGATGGCTGAGAGGTACCAACTCCCAGGGAGTTGCGTTCCTCCAACGAGGAGGCGGAAAGGCGGCGGATACCCCCCATCCGGGGGCTTGGAAGATGGAAAGACACGACGCATAAGGGAGGAAGAAGACACGGTTGCCTTCCGAAAGGAGTCTCCCTCCTTTTAAAGACAACTCTCCCTACGTGCGCCCCCAGACGGCGCGGGCTGAGTCTTCTCCAACACGCTCCAAGGCCCTCCCCTGCGACTCGGGGGCTGGGTCCCGCATGTCATGCAAACCAGCTCAGGGCAGAAGAAGCCAAACCGCCGTGCGTGGTGCGCACGACCGTCCAGCGGTTACAAGCAACCCCCCACTTTGGTCCAGACCAACGGGCGGAAGGGGCGGGCAGCCATGCAGGCGGCATGCAACCGCGCCAGGTGGACGCGCTTCTCCGACTTCTGACACGCCAGCTTGGAAAGCCCAGGCCCACGCGTCAAGCAACCGGCGCGCCAGTTGCTGCATGCAAGCAACCGCACCGCCACTTGTGCCACCGTGACGCCTCTTCGGCTGCGGAGCCTATGCCGCGACTTGAGGCGACCCAACAGCGCCAGCCTGGCGCGTCGGTTAAAGCGACCGAAAGTGGGCCGGTAGTAATGGCGGTGGCAGGCGGGAAGGCGCAGCAGTCACGTCGTCAGCCAGGCTCACGTCCCATCCTGGGACGGCAAGAGAGCCTCCTCTCACGGCGTGAAGACGGTGCACTCGTGACCCGTTCCTCGAACGGATCGCGCACGCGCAACGGCCGTCCCGCCAACCACTCGCCCCGTCGCATTAACTCCGCGGCGGGACACGCGGCGCCTCTGGCAGGAGGAGCGCGCGACGCTTCACCTTCGCCGTAATAACCGCGTCAGAAAAGGTACGCCACGTCATTCGATTTCGTATCCTTTTCCTTTTTCCTCTTTCTCTATCTCTTGCAACAGGGACCGGGAAAGGGGGATACCCCGAAAAGGACCCTTCTCCGCGAAGGAACCGGGCTCCGAGCCCCCCCTACTGATCAGGGGTTCGAAGACTGGCCCTCCGAAGGGTTCAACAGTCGCCCCAGATCGCGTGGGCCCGACACCCACTACTGGTCAGGGGTTCGAAGGCCAGCCCCCCGAAGGGTTCCATGGCCGCCTCAGGCTACTCGGGCTCCGCGCCCATTACTGATCAGGGGTTCGAAGGCTGGCCCCCGAAGGGTTCACAGTCGCCTCAGACACTGAGCGAGGGATGACCAGGGGTACGTTCGATACATAACCAAGGCTCGGGCTGCGCTCCCGAGGTACCCTAGGACATTTCCGAGACCAGCGGGAACGATCTTGTAACGGAATCCCATCGGAGGGAGGCATCGAGCCCTCGGACCCCGTCGCCAGGGGACCGGGTCCGGCAAATCACCCGCAGGTACTTTTGGGCGTGCCTCTGGGCCCCTAGCCGACCCCCAACGAACGGGGCACGGACGTCCACTCGGATTACCCGCTTGCAGCTCACCGGAGACACCATGTTCGGTGCCCATTGAGGGTAACATGGCGCACTCCCCCCCTCCTCCTTGCGGAAAGGCGACGTAGGGGCGTATGTAAAAAGTCGAGTCTGTCCCTGATCGTCCTCTCGCCCTGTGCAGAGGCTCGGGGGCTGCTCTCGCAAAAACCGGCTCCGGCCAAATCGTTGACAGCGTCAACATACCAGCCCGAGAGCTTGGGCCCCGACCGTGCACCCGGGCTACGGCCAGTTCGCATGAGGGAACGACCAGACCAGCCGAAGCGTTACGCGAGGTATTAAGACCTCGAAGGAGTGTAACCACTCCTCCGAGGCCTCGGGGGCTACACCCGGCGGGTGCGCTCGCGCGCACCCACCGGAACAAAATGCAACCGAGAAAGGCTGGTCCCCTTGCAAAAAAGTGCGACGAAAGCCTCCAAGAGAGTGCTAACACTCCCTTCGAGGCTCGGGGGCTACTGTCGGGGACCATAATTAGGGGTACCCTCAAGACGCCTAATTCTCAGCTGGTAACCCCCATCAGCATAAAGCTGCAAAGGCCTGATGGGTACGATTAAGTCAGGGATCAGTCCACACGAGTGACTCGATCACGCTTCACCCGAGCCTAGCCTCGGCCAAGGGCAGCCGACCTCGAGAGACTTCCGTCTCGCCCGAGGCCCCCTTTTTATGGCGGACACATCACCGGCTCGCCCGAGGCCTTGGCTTCGCTCAGAAGCAACCTTGACTAAATCGCCACACCGACTGACCAAAATGCAGGGGCATTTAACGCAAAGGTGGCCTGACACCTTTATCCTGACACGCGCCCCCGACAGAGCCGAAGTGACCGCCGTCACTCCACCGCTCCACTGGCCAGTCTGACAGGAGGGCAGCGCCGCCTGCGCCACTCCGACTACAGTGCCACTCGACAGAGTGAGTCTGACAGGCAGTCAGGCCTTGCCAAAAGCGCCACGGCGAACTCCGCTCCGCCCAACCCCAGGGCTCGGACTCGGGCTAAGACCCGGAAGACGGCGAACTCCGCTCCGCCCGACCCCAGGGCTCGGACTCGGGCTAAGACCCGGAAGACGGCGAACTCCGCTCCGCCCGACCCCAGGGCTCGGACTCGGGCTAAGACCCGGAAGACGGCGAACTCCGCTCCGCCCGACCCCAGGGCTCGGACTCGGGCTAAGACCCGGAAGACGGCGAACTCCGCTCCGCCCGACCCCAGGGCTCGGACTCGGGCTAAGACCCGGAAGACGGTGAACTCCGCTCCGCCCGACCCCAGGGCTCGGACTCGGGCTAAGACCCGGAAGACGGCGAACTCCGCTCCGCCCGACCCCAGGGCTCGGACTCGGGCTAAGACCCGGAAGACGGCGAACTCCGCTCCGCTCGACCCCAGGGCTCGGACTCGGGCTAACACCCGGAAGACAACGAAACTCCGCCTCGCCTGACCCTAGGGCTCGGACTCCGCCCTGGCCTAGGCCGAACGACTTCCGCCTCGCCCGACCCCATGGCTCGGGCTCGGCCTCGGCGACAGAAGACAGACTCGGCTTCGGAGGAGCCCCCACGTCACCCTGCCTAGGGCACAGACCCGCCACGTCAACAGGAAGCGCCATCATCATCCTACCCCGAATCGACTCGGGTCACAGAGAACAAGACCGGCGTCCCATCCGGCCAGCTCCGCCGGATGGGCAATGATGGCGCTCCACAAACTCTATGACGACTGTGGCCCCCAGCTCTCTTACGGAAGCAGGACGACGTCAGCAGGGACTCGACCGCTCCAACAGCTGTCCCTCCGCTAGGCTCCGATGCACCTCCGACAGCCACGACATCACGCCAGCAAGGTGCCAAGATCTCTCCGGCTGCCACATTGGCATGTACCTCGGGCGCTAGCTCTCCCTCCGCTAGACACGTAGCACTCTGCTACACCCCCCATTGTACACCTGGATCCTCTCCTTACGACTATAAAAGGGAGGACCAGGGCCTTCTTAGAGAAGGTTGGCCGCGCGGGACCGAGGACGTGACAGGCGCTCTCTTGGGGCCGCTCGCTTCCCTCACCCGCGTGGACGCTTGTAACCCCCCTACTGCAAGCGCACCTGACCTGGGCGCGGGACGAACACGAAGGCCGCGGGACTTCCACCTCTCTCACGCTCGACTCCGGCCACCTCGCCTCTCCCCCCTTCGCGCTCGCCCACACGCTCGACCCATCTGGGCTGGGGCACGCAACACACTCACTCGTCGGCTTAGGGACCCCCCTGTCCCGAAACACCGACAGTCATGTTATCCTCGTTTGGTTCAATATTATGTTATGTCATTTTTCTCCATATGATATAAAGAATATTGCTCAGAATCGTGAATCGAGGTAACAATGGTGAAAATTTATGTTTTCATATGGCAGCTAGGCAGTGTCGCGGGCAGAACGAGTAGGTTCCCCTGCCACCTCCTCTATCTCCCACGATGGAGGAGCTAATGGCTCAGCAGAATGAGATTCTGCGACAGCTTGTGCAGTGCCAGCCCCACCCTCAATAGTATGGTGGAGGCCAGCAGCAACGTCCTCCGGCCGCGACAACGTACTAAAAGTTCTTGAGCACGCAACCGCCTTTGTTCACCAAGGCAGAGGACCCACTGGACGCTGATGTGTGGCTAAGGGTTGTGGAGTCCAAGTTCCCATTCCTCACGGGAACTTGCCCTGACGACGCAAAGACCCGCTTCGCCGCACAACAGCTTCGTGGACCTGCTAGGACATGGTGGGACCATTTCCGTGCCATGTTACCCGCTGACCATGTGGTGGCATGGGAAGAGTTCAAGACAGCTTTCAGGGGACACCATATTCTAGCAGGGATTTTGGATCGCAAGCTTAATGAGTTCTTGGCATTGACTCCGGGAACCCACACTGTGTTGTAGTATGCCCAGGCCTTCAACGACCTGTTCCAATATGCAGGTTATCATGCAGATTCAGATGAGAAGAAGAGAGACCGTTTCCGCAAAGGACTCAACACCAAGCTTCGTGAGCGCCTCAACACTGTTCGTGCAGACAACTTCAATGAACTGGTCAACCTTGCCATATCACAGGAAGACTATATTGTAGCTCACCGAGCAGAGAAGAAGAGGAAGGCACCAATGTCAGGATTTTCAGCTCCACCCCAGAGGTTCCGGATTGTCTTCAACAATTAGAGCAGAGGATTCCAGCATCAAGCAGGAAGATGGGTTGTCAGGCCGCCGCAGCAACAACAAGCACCCAACCGTTTCCCCGTTCCCGCTTCAAGGAACAATCAGCCTCAGCAGCAGCAGCAGCAGTTCCACCAAGGGAATGGAAACAAATGCTTCACGTGTGGCAATACAGGCCACTATACCAAGAATTGCCCGCGGAATCAGCCAAGGCAGATGCCAGCACCCAACCAAGACAAAGGGAGGAAGCAGAAAGTGCAAGTCAGGCAAGGAAAGCTCAACTTCACTACTCTAGAGGAGCTACCTGAAGGAGCGCCCGTCGTGACTAGTACTTTTACCGTTTTTAATCAACCTACTTCGATTCTGTTTGACTCTAGTGCATCGCATAGCTTCATTAGCCAGAAGTTCAGTGTCAAATGTCAACTGCCTTTCTATCATACCCAAGGGTCTTTCATGATAGCAACGACTGGGTGCAAAATTGCAACACACCAACTAAACCGCATTATACCTATCCAGCTGGGAAGCAAGGTGTGCAAGACCACCCTCCTTATTTTGGGGATGGATAATGTGGATATCATTTTGGGCACTGATTGGATGACCCAGCACCAAGTAGTTCTAGATGTCACCAACCGCATCGTCGAAGTCCATTTCCCTACCTGTGGAAAGTTCACCTTATATCTGCCGAGCCAAGAAACCACTCGGTCATGTGCTTTTTCCATGATAGAGCTACCCTTGAAGATTCTAGTAGTCTGTGAGTATGCAGATGTTTTTCCTGATGAGTTGCCATGAATGCCGCCGGATCGGGATATCAAATTCTCCATTGAATTGCAACCGAGAACGACGCCTATCTCCAAGAGGCCCTACCGAATGCCACCCGCTGAGCTGGCAGAATTGAAGAAACAACTGCAAGAATTGCTGGACAAAGGTTTCATCCGCCTAAGTACTTCACCTTGGGGTGTCCAGCCTTGTTCGTGAAGAACAAGGATGAAAGCTTTAGATTATGCATAGATTACCGCCCACTCAATGCGGTGACTGTCAAAAACAAGTATCCTTTGCCTCGTATTGATGTTCTTTTCGACCAATTGGTTGGAGCTAAGGTGTTTTCCAAAATAGACCTTCGCTCCGGTTATCATCAGATCAAGATACGAGCCAGTGATATTCCAAAAACTGCCTTCTCAACTAGATATGGGTTGTATGAGTATCTGGTGATGTCGTTTGGGTTAACGAATGCACCAGCATACTTCATGCACCTAATGAATTCAGTCTTCATGCCTGAACTGGACAAATTTGTGGTGGTCTTCATTGATGATAGCTTGGTGTACTCAAGAAACGAAGAAGAGCATGCTGGTCATTTGCATGTAGTGCTCAAACGTCTAAGAGAACGCCGCCTTTATGCCAAATTGTCAAAGTGTGATTTCTAGCTAAAGGAGATTAAATTCTTGGGTCACACTATCTCTCAAAAACGAATAGCAGTTGATCCAGATAAGGTGCAAGAAGTAATGAACTGGAAGCCACCCACAACTGTTTGTCAGATTCAGAGTTTTCTGAGATTGGCCGAGTATTATCGACGATTCATTCCTGACTTCTCCCAAATTGCGAAGCCCATGATAGAATTGTTAAAGAAGGGAGCAAAATTTGAATGGGGTCAGAAGTGTGAAGATGCCTTTCACACCTTGAGGCAACATCTGACCACAACACCTGTGTTAGCGCAGCCTGACAACAACAAGCCGTTTGATGTGTATTGTGATGCCTCTGGCACTAGACTGGGATGTGTTTTGATGCAAGACAATCGAGTCATTGCCTACGCATCTAGGGCACTCAGACCTCATGAGCAATATTATCCTACTCATGATTTAGAGTTCACAGCCGTGGTTCATGCATTGAAACATGAGGCAAAGAAGATGGTTAGAATTGATCAAGGACTATGACTTGAAAGTACACTACCACCCGGGGAAAGCCAAAGTGGTAGCTGATGTGACACCCTAGTGTCACCTAGGGTTTCTTTCTTAAGCTAACCCAACCTATTATCACATGTAAACTTAATGAAGGGATAAACCTCAAAGATGAGAACAAAGATTTATAATGAGTCTTCTCAACTCTCCTTAATCTTGTCATGAATCTTAAGGAAGGAAAAATCTCTAACCCTAATTAATCCTAAGTGAACCAATTAAGCATAAAGGGAAAATTGGGAGAAATCTTGGGGGAAAATGCAAATTGTAGAAAAGACCAAATTACAAAGTTTTAGTTCATCAAATAACTAACAAATCATAGTAAGCAAGTTTGGCCATTTGGTTTTTCCAAAATCCCCAAATCAGCCTTTGAACCATGGTCCCATGGGGAAATTCAGAATTCAGAATTCAGAATTTCAGAACCCTTTCCAAAGATCCTTTGCGTTCTCTGTTTTACAAAACTCAAAACTAGGAAGTCCAAATATCAAAGTTGTGCCAAATTCCCTTGAACACACTTTGGAAAATTTTGAACTCAAACCAAATTCATTTGACATGGTTTTGGCGCAGCTTGACCTCAGGACCAGGCATTCTAACACTGTCACCTTGGTGACACTACAACTCCATGTCCCTAGCCTAAAACCGCGTGACGTCCATACACAAAAGACAAAGCAATGTCAGATGAACAAATCCTTCATAGCGATCTTGCCCAAATTCATGAAGATTTGCGCCCAATCGGCGTTAGAACTTGGGCAAAGGCAACGGTTCCACGTGTTCGACCGTGGCTGACACCCCTGGTTCACGCCCGTTCGTGCACCCGCGCTCCCCAGCGCCCGCCCGCGCGCGCTCGCCGGTCCACGGCCACCTGTGCACCGCGCCGTGCCTATAAAGCAGCCCCGAGCCTCGACCATCCCTCCCCGCGTGCTCACAAGTCTTGCCCAAACCAGAGATCACCGGAATTTGCCCCGAGCACGCCGCGCCACCGCCCGCCAAGATTTCCAAGCCTCGACCGCCGTGGCTAGCTCCCTCCAGTCATGCCCAAGCCGCACCAAACCTTCGATTAGCTTCGCCATTAGCCCGTGAAGCTTTCTAAGTCCTCGGACTCGGCAGAACTTCACCGGAAGCCCGAGATCGCCCTCGCCAGACTTCGGTCTCTCGCCGCCGCGCGTGGACCGAGCTCTCTGGTAAGCCATTTTCAAATTCCTTGCACCCAGTAAAGTCTCTGACCCATTTGATTGACCTATGGCGCCATGAGTAGGCGGATTCCTCGCCGCCGACGAGCACCTCCGCCTGCGCACGTGGACCGGCCGACTTCGACCATCCCCGACGGTGACCCGCACATTGCCGTGATCCCCGAGACCTCCCCTACATCCTCGACCACCTCACCAGAGCAGCCTCTCTGCCGGTAAGCCCCTCCGCCCTTTTCTCCGCCGGTAAACCCTAGGGAGTTTTCTGCAGAGCCGTAGACTCAAATGAATAGTGCCCCGGGGACTTGTCTATAATTCTTTTAAGAACTTTCGCCAGGGACCCCAGCGCAAACTGTTTTTCTTTAAACCATTTCGATTTAATCTTTTATTATTCAGCAGAAGACTTAGGAAATTCATAACTTGAGAAATACTTAACCAAAATTTGTCAAACCAATTTTGTTGGATTCTAAATATTATGGACTATCAATTAAAAATACTGAACCTCATGCTTTCTGTTCTAATTTTTAGAGTTTAGAATTAATTATGCTTCTGTGCTAGGCTTGAGAAAATTTGTAGATGTTCAAACCTCAATTAAACACTGTTTAAAAATAGTGGGAACCCCAGTATTGAAAATTTAAGTAGGAATATCTATTAAAAGCCATTTTTCCCAAAACTTAAGAAAATCAGAAAGGCATTAGGAATTAATGAACAGTAAATGAAATTATTTTTCCTAGCCTACTTAAGTAACAAAGAACCTAGGAAAAATAAAAAGACCACTAGTCCAGAACAGAATTAAAGTGAAATGTTTTATTTAGCATTATTCCAACTAGAAAACAATTCTTGGAGTTATAAAACCAGACCCAAACTTGTTAATAAAAATCCAGTGGACTTGTGACCACTAGAACCCCACTACAAAAATGATAACCACCCCAGCCCATCATTTTAAGTAGGGTAAATAAATAAAACTTGATATTGAGTCCTATTATAAATAAATCATGAGTAACCAAAAATAATGCAATTTTGGGCAAACAAAATTTTGCTAGATCAATAATGAGATAGGCCACCAGAGAAAAATGCAAACCCTTTTGAAAGATGCAAAATAATACCTATTACCAATACTTCATGAAAAAGGCCATTTAATTCAAATAATTCATACCACCCCTTCCCTTAAGAAAAGAGATGCCAAACTTCAGAATGATTGCTCTTGCACAAAATAAAAGCTAGAAAAAAAATCAGAAATCTGTTGTTTGATATTTTTCAATTATAGTGGTAGTAGAAAGCACCCCTTTGGCTAGAAACTTTGGGAAAATCGTAATAAAATAACTGGTAAGTATAAATGGCTAGGAATTTGTGCAAAGTCATGTTTTAGCATCTAGATGCCAGCAAAAATATATCTTAAGGAATAACCTTCTTCTAAATGATAGTTGTAGTTCAAACCACCCCTTCTACCCTAACATTATTAATTTTATCCAGAAAGAACTACTTACTTGTTAAACCCCAAATTTTGAGACAGAGAATTATACACCAGTAAGAAGCCACTGTAATTTTTCCAGAATGTTTGGAAATTTATTGCTATAACTTGTAGTTCAAATCTATCTTAAAAGCATAAAGGAAATAAGAGGAAGAAAGGAAAATAATAAACCTCGCTTCAATAAGTTCAACTAGAAATCCTATTGAATTCTCACTAAGGCTTTAAAAAGAATTCAGGGGAACACCGAGATAGATTTACCACTTCATTTTAACTGAGTGTGATCTAAATTACTAAATATACCACAAGAATCTCTAGTAGCAAGAGTGAACCCTATCTAGTTTAAGTAGATTAGTCACCATCAAGTTAATTGCTAAATTACATATCATATCATGCATGTATCTTACTCATTGCATTCATTAGACTGCAATCTAGCTGACGGAGAGTACGTGCTCATCCCCGAGCAAGGAACTGTCCAAGAGGAGGACTAGGAGCCAGCCCCCGAGAATGCCACTGAGGATCTCCCCGCACCCCCGGCATTTGAAGGCAAGCCTTGGTTTTTATGCATAACCATAATTATATATGCTACTTTACTACACTTAATGCTTGAAGGATTGTAATGTGCACTTAAGTGTAGGAGTTGCTTGAAACCTCTAGTTGCATGAACTCAGAAATCCTTTTTGAGATGGATACTAGTATGCTAGGTCGAGTAGCTGCTTGCTAATCAGGATCTCGGTAGAAGTCGAGTAATTTTTCTAGCACTCGTGCGAGGTCAGGAATTGATTGTACTCATCTTGATAACAGGATCTATAATGGTCTATGGACTTGGATCCAGGGAGGATGCCTTGTTCATGAGACGAGAAAAATGATTAAGGATTAATGTGTGGATACCCGAGTCAAGCGTTTGAACGTACTAAGCACATGTCGGGAAATATGGTAACCGGTAAACCTAGTACCTGAGTGAAGCCGGGCGCGGACTTTATCCCTCACTTGTCCTGAGACTGGGTCTCCCATGCTAGCTATGGTGGGTACAAGGGCGGTCACTGCACGGCGGCAGCCGGGGTCAGTGGAGCATTGTATGCCAAGGCGGTGAGCCCTGGCCGCAAACGGGGAATTGATGGGGACGGTTGACATGTGTGGGGTCGGAGTACCCTGACATGTCGTGTGTTTAGGTTTACCTTGCAAGGATAAAAACTCGATTCGAATCGTCTGCTTCTCGTAGCTAATGAGACTGCTTGACCCCTTGTACTACATTGAGTAAGAAGTGAAATGAGGTTTACATGAGATAACTTGTTGATTATACTAAATGCTTGTTACCATGTATGCTTAGAAAGAGCAAACTTAGTTAATCTAATGATGCTAGAAAGTGACAAGCTAAAACTTGATTTTAGAAACAGCTAGTGCTTTGGCAAACCAAACCCCTTTGCCAAACAGCTGCATGGTCTAGAGGTAGAGGAGTAGTTTCCTCACACCGAGTAAGTCTAGCTGAGTATTAGTATACTCAGCCTTGCTTGTGGCATAATTTTGAAGGTACGTTGCAGGATATGGTTGATGTTGTGACTTGGCCTACCACCCTGCCACCGGGTTGGACGATCGAGTGGGATGCTGCTTCCACGGGAGAGGAGCAGGAGGAGTAGTGGGCCAGGCCTTGCCCATTTCCTCGCTACCGACGATATCATTTATCCGCTGCATTTTATTTTGTGATGTTTTATTTGCTAATCGAAAAACTCCGATCTATGTAATAATCCAGTACTTAATTTGAGGTTTCCTGTTTTATTGTGTTTCTGCTGTGACTCACCTTCGTGTGAGATTGTGGTATTTGATCCTGGTTAAGTGGCTTTATCAGCCTAGATCTGAGGGACTGACAGGTTATTCCGATTTAAGTGTGTTACGGCCCTTGAGGCATGACTTAGGCACTTAAGCTGGAATAATTTGGGCGGTTTCGCCACAGCTGATGCCTTGAGTCAAAAATCACAATGCAACTGTATGGTGATGGATTCTCACATCAATACCCTGTGTGATGAGTTGAGTAAGATGAGGATCAAAGTGATTCCTTCTGGTACCTTGTCTCACATCTCCGTCGAGCCAACCTTGTTAGACCAGATTATTATGGCCCAACTCGGTGACATGGGAGTGCAAATCATCAAAGAGAATCTTCATTCGAAAGTGGAGAAGTATAAGTGCTTTCTCCAAGATAGCAAGGGGATACTATGGTTTGAAGACAGGTTGGTGGTTCCTAAAAATAGAGACCTCAAGAAGAGACTCTTGGATGAGGCTCACCTCTCCAAATTCTCCATGCACTCGGGAAGCACCAAGATGTACCATGATCTGAAGCCCCTATATTGGTGGAAAAGGATGAAAAGGGAGTGTTGGGGACCTTCGGCATCCGAAGGTCCTCAAAAACAGGATTTAACAGTATTTCTGGAAGTATAATGTGTGAGCAGGTACCTTCGAACTCAAGTCGGTATCACGGCAGGAGAAGACCAGGATAATACGAAGGTCTTGGTACAACGCCGAAGATGTTAGCAGGAAAGCTTCGGCGTGGTTGCAGAAAATGAAACCGACTTAAAGATGAAAAGGCTATTCAGACCTCGATAGATTACCATAGAATTATTATCAAATGTAAAGGGCATGAATGTAATTTTGTGTGGGCTGTGTCCCGTGCCTATAAATAGGTGAACAGTACCCCCGTACTGTTCACGCTGACTTAGCATTCGCTTTTTGCGTCACGCTTGTACTGTCATCTCCTTCCGATTGAAGGTACACTTGTAATTCAACAATGTTTTTTGTTTATGCCCGATAATAATATATGATTGTTCATGTTGTCTTTTATATTCTTTATATTTCATCCTTCGCTATTATTTAATGAATATATGAAGGTATATCCTTCATGACCTTCGTCCGCAAGCCATTACATCCTAAGGAAAATAATGCTTCGGAGGACGAAGGACTTTAACGATTAACATTTTCTATGTTGCCTTGTTCTTAACTCATAGCACTTGAGAACAAGTCCCCAACATTGGCGCCCACCTCCGGTGAACTCACTTCCACTCTGAGTTTTTTGAACACCTTCGGCGATCATAAACCTTCGTTATGGCGCCGAAGAAGGCTTCAGCGACTGGGGCTGCAGCTCTGCAACCACTGGATCACAATCAGGAGACAGTCTCCCTGCGGGAGGCCCGAAGCCAGAAAAGGAAGGCTGTCAGTCCGACACCACCAGAGGACGAGATAGATCAAGAAATCAGAGATATGGAGATGCTTCATCAACAAGTACAGAGGAAGAAAGAAAAGATGGCAAGGCTAGCTGAACTGCAGAGGCAGATAGACGAAGCCTCTGAAGAAGTTCGTCATCTTGCTCAGGATGAGCAACACCGAAGGCCTCAGCACCAAGACCTTCATCAGGAGGGTTTTCCCAACGAAGATGACTGGTATGACAATTTCCATCATGGGAATTTTGTTTTTGATGATGCTTCTCCTCTGTCCGCTGAGCTGCAGGCTACACCTTGGCCTCCGTCCTACAAGTCGCCTCAGCTCCCCGTATTCGATGGCCACTCAGACCCGAAGCAGTTTTTGATGAGCTACGAAGCAACAGTGTCTTCGTATGGTGGTAATGCTTCAGTCATGGCCAAATCTTTCGTTATGGCTGTCAGAAGTGTTGCTCAAACCTGGTATTCCTCCCTTCGACCAGGAACGATCACTTCATGGCAGAAGCTGAAGGACTTGTTGTTAACTAGCTTTCAAGGATTTCAGACGAAGCCGGTCACTGCTCAGGCTCTGTTCCAGTGCACTCAGGATCATGAAGAATACCTTCCGGCGTATGTCCGAAGGTTCTTGCGTTTGAGGGCACAGGCACCAACGGTGCCCAATGAAATTGTCATCGAGGCCATGATCAAGGGGCTTCGGCCAGGTCCGTCAGCTCAGTACTTCGCCAGGAAGCCTCCTCAAACTTTGGAGAAGCTTCTACAGAAGATGGACGAATACATTCGGGCCGATAATGATTTTCGCCAAAGAAGGGAGGAGGCTTTCAGGTTTTCTGAAATGACCAGGGGCTTCGGAGGGAGGTTCTACCCGAGGCACGTGAGTTCAATTCATAACTCTACACAAAATGATGACAGAGGAAGCCAACAGCAAAGGCCACAATGCTCCTCACAGGCTTCGGGGCAACAGCAAAGCTCCTTCCAACCACCAGCTCCAAGAGGCAGAGGCGCCAGGGGCTTTGGAGGAAGATTTGGAGATCAACCGAGAAGAATCTTTTGCTTATTCTGCGGTGAGAACAAAGGCCATACTACCAGGATGTGCCATGTTACTATTCAGAAGCAAAAGGAAATAGCTGAAGCCGCAGCACAACAAGCTCAGCCGAAGCAGGTCATGCATACAGCTTCGTATCATTCGCCCTACATCCCAGAATATGTGGGCAACCATCCTGCAGTTTCTGTTGCTTCGGCGAGTCAGCCTCAAGCTTCCTGGCAACAGCCTCCGCCTCCACCTCCGTTGCAACAAGGCCAACAGCCAGAAGGGAGCCAGTATGCTCCACACCAGAGGGATTTCAGAGAGCAGTCCGAAGCTCGTACAGTCAATAGCACTGTGCCAGAGTCAAAGCACATCTATTGACGAATATCCTACCTTAATAACAATCTTTTTCATTCAGTTTTATTTTCTGTAATAAAGGACATTGTTTAAGGTTTCATGTAATTAGTTTCGTTGATTCCTACAAGAAAAATATGTTTTCTTCACAGGCTTGTGATAATAAAAAGGACCTTCGAACCATCGAAAATTCTTCGAAGCAACAAAAAGTCGTTCTAAGGAACGCAGAGTAAGTTTGCCGAAGTCACAAAAAGTCGTTCCAAAGGGAGCGCAGTGTAAGTTTTCTGCTCCAAAGTCGTTCCAAAGGGAATGCAGAGCATACAGCGAAAAGTCAACGCTGATACCGCCTAAGTAAAAGGCGAAGCGCGAAAAGTCAACGCGAATACCGCTGAAAGTAAAAGGCGAAGAAGCTCCTAAGGGAGGCTTACAGCGAAAAATAAACGCTGATTCCGCTGAAGTAAAAGGCGAAGAAGCTCCTAAGGGAGGCTTATAAAAGATTGTGTTTTATTGCAGGGATGTGTATGTATCTTCGGAATAAACATCATCTCACATAACATAACATCATCACATCATTTCGCATAGCATAAGCATCATACATCATTTTGCACATGGCACAAGAGGTGTATACATTATTAATCTACAGAAGAACGCTTTGAAAGGGAGAAATCATAGTCACAAAAAGATACATCATTGATCTTCGGAAATGTAGCTTCGGAAAATATTTTCACGAAGCCTGGATATTATTCATCAGAACATTGGATATTGTTGTGACAAAGAAAAATTCTTCTTCACGAAGCATGAAAAGAAGGGAAGGTGTTTTTTTCGTCAAAGACTCAAAAGCGGTACGTGTAAAGTTTCATGCATCGTAAAGAATTGACTAACAAAAATAGGTATATTACATTTGGGGTTACAAAATGTTACATTATATTACATTTCAGAAGTTTTTACAAAAATACTTAATCTTCTCTCAAAACGACTTCTGCAGCCTCGTTCAGGAGCCGGTTGACGACTTCGTCCATAATATCTTCAGCCATCTTTTTAATTTCGTCGTCTCCCTTCGGCTGAGGGCCCGAAGACGCTTTAGTCGGATCTGAAGCAAGACAGGATACGACTACATTGCTATTACAAATCGCAAACAAATCTTAAAACCTAAGATTACAACACGATAAAAACTATTAGTTAATACCTAATTGACCTTCGGCCTCTGCGCCCTTTTCAGCAGCCTCAGCTACTTCTCTAGCATCGTGAATGCCCTTTTCACTTCTTCGAATAATTTCTCCGGCCATTTCTCGGCCACCATTATCCCAGATATCAGTAAAAAATTTTCCACCAATTATACTAGCTTCAGCCGAAGGATCTCTTGCATCTTCAAAGGGCAAAGCAGCTTCGGATTGAGCTAAAATTTTTACATGTTCGCAGCCCTTCTTCTCTAAGATGGTGGCAATCCCTCTGGCGCCAGAGAAGGCACATATATCTCCTCGGCTATTTAAAATTTCTTCGAAGGCTTCAGCTTCGTGGTCAATCCATTCGATGACACCTTCGGGATTGCCTCTCGAAAAGTTTTCCTCACTTGAGAATGCGCCGACCTTGGCGAAGCTAGCCTTTAACTTCTTAACACAATCTATAGATTTGTTATAGCATCTCTTTTTGGACGAACGAAGCTCTTCAACAGTCACTTCTAGGTGATCTGCCCATTGATCGCTGAGTTCACGCTTTGTTTCTTCAAGTATGCGTTCTTCCTTGGCTCTGGCCAGTTGTTTCCGAAGGTCTTCAATTTCGCGCTTCTGAGCTTCAGCTTGACTTTTAAAAGCAGCTTCGTCTTCCTTTATTTTATTTATCAATGAGTATAATATTTTATCTTTTTCGAGACCTTCGTTCCTCAGTTCAATTACTTCGGAACGAAGGTTGCTCAGGGCTATAGTACACCCTTCGTCTTCAGCATCTTTCTGTGCCCTGAGGGCATTGCTAAGTATCAGGCCCTGCAAAGAGAAATATGTGTGCGTCAATAGGTTTTAACAAACGAAAAATTTTGGACTCAACAAAAAAAAATACAAGAATTTCATTTGTCGCACCTTTAAGCTATTGTAAGCCAGGCTGTCGGCCAGATCGTTCTTCGACAGCACCGAGAGCCCGTCTTCTAAAGTTGGGAATCCGAAGCTCTTGCTTATCTCCCGACAGACAGAAATTTCTTTGTTATCGGGGAGACAATACAAGAAGTCTTCTTCTCCACTGCCATTGAATATTAACGCCCCCTTTGGATATTTCAATTTTTGGGCGTAGTGCTGGGCCTCTTGCTCTTCTTTCTCTGATAGTTTTTTCCCCGAAGCATGATGAACAATATAATCACGAACTTTGGGGGATGCTTCGGGGGCAATAACACCGGTGTCTTCAACAAAAGTTGGCTTTGCTATTTTTTCTGCCTCACTTTCCAAGGGTTTTATCTTTGCGGGCTCTGAGGGCCCAGCTTCGGCTTCAATCTCTTGCTCTGGAGCTTTAGAACCAGAAATTTCAGTTGCTGTTTCAGGAATAATAGCAGTCTTCTTCGGAGGTGTGCTTGAAGATTTGATTGTTTCCAGTACATCTAGCACGTTAGCCATTCTCTTTCTTTTCGGGGTCACTACTGGCACTTTTTGATTTTTCACTGTCTCAATGTTTGCCGCAGGACTCAAAACTTCTGATGTTCTGGATCCCTCAGTTGCTTCTTTTACCTTTTCCATTTTTTCTGTGGACGGCACTTCGGCTTTCTCTTTCGTTTCTGATAACAAAATTTTTGATTGTTCCAATTCTATCTTTGTTGGCTCGTTTGGTTTTTCAGCTTCGGTGGCCGAAGAAGTTTCTCCGGTAAACTCAGGCACCGAAGCTGGTTCAATATAGCGCGGCCGATGTGTAAGGACCTTTATCTTTTTTCTTTTCGGTTCTGGCTCGCTAGGAGCAGCTGCAGCTTCTTCTTTTGCAGAGGTTGTATTCTTTCTCTTCTGCCTTCGAATGGGATAGTAATAGTCAGGGTAGACAAACCCGATTGCATCAAATACCCGATTCAGTCTCTTCTTTTTCCGGCCTCCGAAGGCTGCTGACATTGCAGTGTCTTCGGCCTTCGAATAGGTCCCAAGCAGCTCATCACTTAAATTTTCGATGCTTTTTAACCAGTCATCATCTGGCTCAACAAATTTATCTCCAAACTTAAAGGTGTACTTCAACCTGATAAGTCCACCTTCGTCGGCCTCTTTTATGGTTTCTTGTGGCATTTCCCATTTCTCCGCAAGCGGCCATACCCTGAAGGCGATATGCTCTTGTACTAAGTCCCTCGTTCCAATAAAAGAACAGATAACACCGAAGGCCCTCTGGCATTCTTCGGCAGCCTCACTCATTTCAACCTTCGGCCTCCGAAGGCCGAAGCTTTGCCAAATAGGGCACATAATTATACCTTTGATATCTTCTCGCGCTGTCAGATCATTCTTCACATAAAACCATTCTGTCATCCAGTCGCCGGGCCATCTCTTCCGAAAGGTCGGCACGGGACAGCTTGACCCGGACCGAGAAACGAAATTGTAGCAGCCAAAATTATTGTGATACTGTTCCTTACCCCAAGGTTTTGTTTCGTATGATAATTCGTGTATATTGCAGAAACTTTTTGCATCAGGCTTCAGACCCTGGCTTCTCACGGCGCACACGAAGATATTTAGCCTTATAATTGCCTCGGGGGTAAGTTGATGGAGATAGACTTCGAATATTTTCAGTACCTCCACAACGAAGCTACTCAAGGGAAATCGCAGTCTAGCTTTCAAAAAGCTTCGGTACACTACGACTTCATTCTCTTCAGGGTGTGGGCAAGTTTTTTCCCCTTCGTCGGCCCTCACAATGGACAAATCCCGGAAATACCTTCCTCTCATGTTGACAAGATGATTCTCTTTGATAGTTGATTTACCATAAACTGAATGGCTTGGTCGCCAGGGACGATCTTCGGAGTCCTCACAACCACTGTCCACATCATAGCTATCACTGTCACCAGTATCTTCAGACAAACCTTCCAGAATCTCCTTGGTAATTTTTTCTGTATTGGTCTTTGACATCGCTATAAGAAACCCCAAGTTTTTCTCTTCGTCAAGGCTCAGCTTCATCTCAGCAACAGTCTTCTTATCTTCAGACATCTTCGGAAACGCTAAAAAACTATTTTCAAAGCCGAAGCTTCAAAACCAAAAGCCTAGCAAATCGCAGTGCACAAGAGCTAAAAATTGAGTAAGTGAGAGCAGTTGGCCAGAAAGCGTGTCAAATGAGTTTGCGGTATGCCCGTATTTATATGCCAAAAGCGTTGAAAATTCAAAGACCCCACTTGTTAGTGATTGTTGCTATTCTAGCAAAGGGAAGGTGTTTTTTCGGACCTTCGGCGTAAAGCCTTCGTTCACGTCGCAATCTAAATTCGTTATTTTAAACAAATTAATATTGCGAGGGGCTACTGTTGGGGACCTTCGGCATCCGAAGGTCCTCAAAAACATGATTTAACAGTATTTCTGGAAGTATAATGTGTGAGCAGGTACCTTCGAACTCAAGTCGGTATCACGGCAGGAGAAGACCAGGATAATACGAAGGTCTTGGTACAACGCCGAAGATGTTAGCAGGAAAGCTTCGGCGTGGTTGCAGAAAATGAAACCGACTTAAAGATGAAAAGGCTATTCAGACCTCGATAGATTACCATAGAATTATTATCAAATGTAAAGGGCATGAATGTAATTTTGTGTGGGCTGTGTCCCGTGCCTATAAATAGGTGAACAGTACCCCCGTACTGTTCACGCTGACTTAGCATTCGCTTTTTGCGTCACGCTTGTACTGTCATCTCCTTCCGATTGAAGGTACACTTGTAATTCAACAATGTTTTTTGTTTATGCCCGATAATAATATATGATTGTTCATGTTGTCTTTTATTGTTGGGGACTTGTTCTTAAGTGCTATGAGTTAAGAACAAGGCAACATAGAAAAATGTTAATCGTTAAAGTCCTTCGTCCTCCGAAGCATTATTTCCCTTGGGATGTAATGGCTTACGGACGAAGGTTACGAAGGACGTACCTTCACAAATTCATCAATCAATGACGAAGGATGAAATATAAAGAATGTAAAAGACAATATGAACAATCATATATTATTATCGGGCATAAACAAAAACATCGTTGAATTACAAGTGTACCTTCAATCGGAAGGAGATGACAATACAAGCGTGACGCAAAAAGCGAATGCCAAGTCAGCGTGAACAGTACGGGGGTACTGTTCACCTATTTATAGGCACGGGGTACAACCCATACAAAATTACATTCATGCCCTTTACATTTGATAATAATTCTATAGTAATCTATCGAGGTCTGAATAGCCTTTTCATCTTTAAGTCGGTTTCATTTTCTGCAACCACGCCGAAGCTCTTCTGCAAACATCTTCGGCGTTGTATCAAGACCTTCGTATTATCCTGATCTTCTCCTGCCGTGATACCGACTTGAGTTCGAAGGTACCTGCTCACACATTATACTTCCAGAAATACTGTTAAATCCTGTTTTTGAGGACCTTCGGATGCCGAAGGTCCCCAACAGTAGCCCCTCGCAATATTAATTTGTTTAAAATAACGAATTTAGACTGCGACATAAACGAAGGCTTTACGCCGAAGGTCCGAAAAAACACCTTCCCTTTGCTAGAATAGCAACAATCACTGACAAGCGGGGTCTTTGAATTTTCAACGCTCTTGGCGTATAAATACGGGCATACCGCAAACTCATTTGACACGCTTTCTGGCCGACTGCTCCTGCTTACTCAATTTTTAGCTCTTGTGCACTGCGATTTGCTAGGCTTTTGGTTTTGAAGCTTCGGCTTTGAAAATAGTTTTTTAGCGTCTCCGAAGATGTCTGAAGATAAGAAGGCTGTTGCTGAGATGAAGCTAAGCCTTGACGAAGAGAAAAACTTGGGGTTTCTTATAGCGATGTCAAAGACCAATACAGAAAAGATTACCAAGGAGATTCTGGAAGGGGTGTCCGAAGATACTGGTGACAGTGACAGCTATGATGTGGACAGTGGTGGTGAAGACTCCGAAGATCGTCCATGGCGACCAAGCCATTCAGTTTATGGTAAATCAACTATCAAAGAGAATCATCTTGTCAACATGAGAGGAAGGTATTTCCGGGATTTGTCCATTGTGAGGGCCGATGAAGGTGAAAAAACTTGCCCACACCCTGAAGAGAATGAAGTCGTAGTGTACCGAAGCTTTTTGAAAGCTGGACTGCGATTTCCCTTGAGCAGCTTCGTTGTGGAGGTACTGAAAATATTCGAAGTTTATCTCCACCAACTTACCCTCGAGGCAATTATAAAGCTGAATGTCTTCGTGTGGGCCGTGAGAAGCCAAGGTCTGAAGCCTGACGCAAAAAGCTTCTGCAATATACATGAATTATCATACGAAACGAAACCTTGGGGTAAGGAACAGTATCACAACAATTTTGGCTGCTACAGTTTTGTTTCTCGGTCGGGGTCAAGCTACCCCGTGCCAACCTTTCGGAAAAGATGGCCCGGAGACTGGATGACAGAATGGTTCTATGTGAAGAATGATCTGACAGCACGAGAAGATATCAAGGGTATAATTATGCGCCCTATTTGGCAAAGCTTCGGCCTTCGGAGGCCGAAGGTTGAAATGAATGAAGTTGCCGAAGAATGCCAGAGGGCCTTCGGCGCAGTCTGTTCTTTCATTGGGACAAGAGACTTAGTACAAGAGCATATTGCCTTCAGGGTATGGCCGCTCGCAGAGAATTGGGAGATGCCACAAGAAACCGTAAAAGAGGCCGACGAAGGTGGACTTATCAAGTTAAAGTACACTTTTAAATTTGGAGATAAATTCGTTGAGCCAGATGATGACTGGTTGAAAAGTATTGAAAATTTAAGCGATGAACTGCTTGGGGCTTATTCGAAGGCCGAAGACACCGCAATGTCAGCAGCCTTCGGAGGCCGAAAAAAGAAAAGGCTGAATCGGGTATTTGATGCCATCGGGTTTGTCTACCCTGACTATTGCTATCCCATTCGAAGGCAGAAGAGGAAAAACACAACCTCTGCAAAAGAAGAAGCTGTAGCTGCTCCTAGCGAGCCAGAACCGAAAAGGAAGAAGATAAAGGTCCTTACGCATCGGCCGCGCTATATTGAACCAGCTTTGGTGCCTGAGTTTACCGGAGAAACTCCTCCGGCCACCGAAGCTGAAAAACCAACCGAGCCAACCTTGCTGCCAGAAGTCGCAGAAACGGCCGAAGTGCCAACAAAGACAAAATTGGAGCAATCAAAGGTTTTGTTATCAGAAACGAAAGAGAAGGCCGAAGCGCCGTCCACAGAAAAAATGGAAGAGGTAAAGGAAGCAACTGAGGGCTCCAAAACATCAGAAGTTTTGAGTCCTGCAGCAAACATTGAGACAACAAAAAATCAAAAAGTGCCAGCCGTAACTCCGAAAAGAAAGAGAATGGCTAATGTGCTAGATGTACTGGAAACGATCAAACCTTCAAGCACACCTCCGAAGAAGGCTGCTGTCGCTCCTGAAACAACAACTGAAATTTCTTATTCTAAAGCTCCAGGGCAAGAGACTGAAGCCGAAGCTGGGCCCTCAGAGCCTTCAAAGATAAAATCCTTGGAAAGTGAGGCGGAAAAAATAACAAAGCCAACTTTTGTTGAAGAAACCGGTGTCATTGCCCCCGGAGCATCCCCGAAAGTTCGTGATTATATTCTTCGTCATGCTTCGGGGAAAAAATTATCAGAAAAAGAAGAACAAGAGGCCCAGCACTACGCCCAAAAACTGAAATATCCAAAGGGGGCGTTAATATTCAATGGCAGTGGGGAAGACGACTTCTTGTATTGTCTCCCCGACAGCAAGGAAATTTCTGTCTGTCGGGAGATGAGCAGGAGCTTCGGATTCCCAACTTTAGAAGACGGACTTTCGGTGTTGTCAAAGAACGATCTGGCCGACAGCCTAGCTTACAATAGCTTAAAGGTGCGACAAATGAAATTCTTGTATTTATTTTTTTTGTTGAGTTCAAAATTTTTCGTTTGTTTAAACCTATTGACGCAGACATATTTCTTTTTGCAGGGCTTGATACTCAGCAATGCCCTCAGGGCACAGAAAGATGCTGAAGACGAAGGATGTACTATAGCCCTGAGCAACCTTCGTTCCGAAGTAATTGAACTGAGGAACGAAGGTCTCGAAAAAGATAAAATATTATACTCATTGATAAATAAAATAAAGGAAGACGAAGCTGTCTTTAAAAGTCAAGCTGAAGCTCAGAAGCGCGAAATTGAAGACCTTCGGAAACAACTGGCCAGAGCCAAGGAAGAACGTATACTTGAAGAAACAAAGCGTGAACTCAGCGATCAATGGGCAGATCACCTAGAAGTGACTGTTGAAGAGCTTCGTTCGTCCAATAAGAGATGCTATAACAAATCTGTAGATTGTGTTAAGAAGTTAAAGGCTAGCTTCGCCAAGGTCGGCGCATTCTCAAGTGAGGAAAACTTTTCAAGATGCAATCCCGAAGGTGTCATTGAATGGATTGACCACGAAGCTGAAGCCTTCGAAGAAATTTTAAATAGCCGAGGAGATATATGTGCCTTCTCTGGCGCCAGAGGGATTGCCACCATCTTAGAGAAGAAGGGCTGCGAACATGTGAAAATTTTAGCTCAATCCGAAGCTGCTTTGCCCTTTGAAGATGCAAAAGATCCTTCGGCTGAAGCTAGTATAATTGGTGGAAAATTTTTTACTGATATCTGGGATAATGGTGGCCGAGAAATGGCCGGAGAAATTATTCGAAGGAGTGAAAAGGGCATTCACGATGCTAGAGAAGTAGCTGAGGCCGCTGAAAAGAGCGCAGAGGCCGAAGGTCAATTAGGTATTAACTAATAGCTTTTATCGTGTTGTAATCTTAGGTTTTAAGATTTGTTTGCGATTTGTAATAGCAATGTAGCCGTATCCTGTGTTGCTTCAGATCCGACTAAAGCGTCTTCGGGCCCTCAGCCGAAGGGAGACGACGAAATTAAAAAGATGGCTGAAGATATTATGGACGAAGTCGTCAACCGGCTCCTGAACGAGGCTGCAGAAGTCGTTTTGAGAGAAGATTAATTATTTTTGTAAAAACTTCTGAAATGTAATATAGTGTAACATTTTGTAACCCCAAATGTAATATACCTACTTTTGTTACTCAATTCTTTACGATGCATGAAACTTTATACGTACCGCTTTTGAGTCTTTGACGAAAAAACACCTTCCCTTCTTTTCATGCGTCGTGAAGAAGAATTTTTCTTTGTCACAACAATATCCAATATTCTGATGAATAATATCCAGGCTTCGTGTAAATATTTTCCGAAGCTATACTTCTGAAGATTAATGACGTATCTTCTTGTGACTATGATTTCTCCCTTTTTTCAAAGCATTCTTCTGTAAATTAATAATGTGTCCACCTCTTGTGCCATGTGCAAAATGATGTATGATGCTTATGCTATGCGAAATGATGCGATGATGTTATGTCATGTGAGATGATGTTTGTTCCGAAGATACATTCGTATCCCTGCAATAAAACACACAATCTTTTATAAGCCTCCCTTAGGAGCTTCTTCGCCTTTTACTTCAGCGGAATCAGCGTTTATTTTTCGCTGTAAGCCTCCCTTAGGAGCTTCTTCGCCTTTTACTTTCAGCAGTATTCGCGTTGACTTTTCGCGCTTCGCCTTTTACTTAGGCGGTATCAGCGTTGACTTTTCGCTGTATGCTCTGCATTCCCTTTGGAACGACTTTGGAGCAGAAAACTTACACTGCGCTCCCTTTGGAACGACTTTTTGTGACTTCGTCAAACTTACTCTGCGTTCCTTAGAACGACTTTTT
Source organism: Zea mays (assembly GCF_902167145.1). Lineage (NCBI taxonomy): Eukaryota > Viridiplantae > Streptophyta > Magnoliopsida > Poales > Poaceae > Zea > Zea mays. Next base: position 42,678,168 of record NC_050103.1, read on the forward strand.
GTTGCTTCGAAGAATTTTAGATAATTCGAAGGTCCTTTTTATTATCGCAAGCCTGTGAAGAAAACATATTTTTCTTGTAGGAATCAACGAAACTAATTACATGAAATCTAAACAATGTCCTTTATTACAGAAAATAAAACTGAATGAAAAAGATTATTATTAAGATGGATATTCGTCAATAGAAGTGCTTTGACTCTGGCACAGTGCTGTTGACTGTACGAGCTTCGGACTGCTCTCTGAAATCCCTCTGGTGTGGAGCATACTGGCTCCCTTCTGGCTGCTGGCCTTGTTGCAACGGGGGTGGAGGCGGAGGCTGTTGCCAGGCAGCTTGGGGCTGACTCGCCGAAGCAACAGAAACTGCAGGATGGTTGCCCACATATTCTGGGATGTAAGGCGAATGATACGAAGCTGTATGCATGACCTGCTTCGACTGAGCTTGTTGTGCTGCGGCTTCAGCTATTTCCTTTTGCTTCTGAATGGTAACATGGCACATCCTGGTAGTATGGCCTTTGTTCTCACCGCAGAATAAGCAAAAGATTCTTCTTGGTTGGTCTCCAAATCTTCCTCCAAAGCCCCTGGCGCCTCTGCCTCTTGGAGCTGGTGGTCGGAAGGAGCTTTGCTGTTGCCCCGAAGCCTGTGAGGAGCATTGTGGCCTTTGCTGCTGGCTTCCTCTGTCATCATTTTGTGTAGAGTTATGAATTGATCTCACGTGCCTCGGGTAGAATCTCCCTCCGAAGCCCCTGGTCATTTCAGAAAACCTGAAAGCCTCCTCCCTTCTTTAGCGAAAATCATTATCGGCCCGAATGTACTCATCCATCTTCTGGAGGAGCTTCTCCAAAGTTTGAGGAGGCTTCCTGGCGAAGTACTGAGCTGACGGACCTGGCCGAAGCCCCTTGATCATGGCCTCGATGACAATTTCATTGGGCACCGTTGGTGCCTGTGCCCTCAAACGCAAGAACCTTCGGACATACGCCTGAAGGTATTCTTCATGATCCTGAGTGCACTGGAACAGAGCCTGAGCAGTGACCGGCTTCGTCTGAAATCCTTGAAAGCTAGTTAACAACAAGTCCTTCAGCTTCTGCCATGAAGTGATCGTTCCTGGTCGAAGGGAGGAATACCAGGTTTGAGCAACACTTCTGACAGCCATAACGAAAGATTTGGCCATGACTGAAGCATTGCCACCATACGAAGACACTGTTGCTTCATAGCTCATCAAAAACTGCTTCGGGTCTGAGTGGCCATCGAATACGGGGAGCTGAGGCGGCTTGTAGGATGGAGGCCAAGGTGTAGCCTGCAGCTCAGCGGACAAGGGAGAAGCATCATCAAAAACAAAATTCCCGTGATGGAAATTGTCATACCAGTCATCTTCGTTGGGAAAACCCTCCTGATGAAGGTCTTGATGCTGAGGCCTTCGGTGTTGCTCATCCTGAGCAAGATGACGAACTTCTTCAGAGGCTTCGTCTATCTGCCTCTGCAGTTCAGCTAGCCTGGCCATCTTTTCTTTCTTCCTCTGTACTTGTTGATGAAGCATCTCCATATCTCTGATTTCTTGATCTATCTCGTCCTCTGGTGGTGTTGGACTGACAGCCTTCCTTTTCTGGCTTCGGGCCTCCCGCAGGGAGACTGTCTCCTGATTGTGGTCCAGTGGTTGCAGAGCTGCAGCCCCAGTCGCTGAAGCCTTCTTCGGCGCCATGACGAAGGTTTATGATCGCCGAAGGTGTTCAAAAAACTCAGAGTGGAAGTGAGTTCAACGGAGGTGGGCACCAATGTTGGGGACTTGTTCTTAAGTGCTATGAGTTAAGAACAAGGCAACATAGAAAAATCTTAATCGTTAAAGTCCTTCGTCCTCCGAAGCATTATTTCCCTTGGGATGTAATGGCTTACGAACGAAGGTTACGAAGGACGTACCTTCACAAATTCATCAATCAATGACGAAGGATGAAATATAAAGAATGTAAAAGACAATATGAACAATCATATATTATTATCGGGCATAAACAAAAACATCGTTGAATTACAAGTGTACCTTCAATCGGAAGGAGATGACAATACAAGCGTGACACAAAAAGCGAATGCCAAGTCAGCGTGAACAGTACGGGGGTACTGTTCACCTATTTATAGGCACGAGGTACAACCCATACAAAATTACATTCATGCCCTTTACATTTGATAATAATTCTATAGTAATCTATCGAGGTCTGAATAGCCTTTTCATCTTTAAGTCGGTTTCATTTTCTGCAACCACGCCGAAGCTCTTCTGCAAACATCTTCAGCGTTGTATCAAGACCTTCGTATTATCCTGATCTTCTCCTGCCGTGATACCGACTTGAGTTCGAAGGTACCTGCTCACACATTATACTTCCAGAAATACTGTTAAATCCTGTTTTTGAGGACCTTCGGATGCCGAAGGTCCCCAACATTTATATTCTTTATATTTCATCCTTCGCTATTATTTAATGAATATATGAAGGTATATCCTTCATGACCTTCGTCCGCAAGCCATTACATCCTAAGGGAAATAATGCTTCGGAGGACGAAGGACTTTAACGATTAACATTTTCTATGTTGCCTTGTTCTTAACTCATAGCACTTGAGAACAAGTCCCCAACAGGGAGATAGCCAAGTATGTATCAGAATGTGACACCTGTTAGAGGATAAAGGCAAGCCACTTAAAGTCAGCTGGTGCCTTGCAACCCCTATCGATACCTTCATGGAAATGGGATGACATCAGCATGGATTTCATTGTGGGTCTGCCCAACACCTCACGACATCATGATTCAATCTGGGTCACTGTGGACCGATTAACGAAAGTGGCACATTTTCTTCCAGTGCACACCACCGATAAGGCTCATAAGTATGCAGAGTTGTACATTGACCGAATTGTGTGTTTTCATGGATTACCTCGGACAATTGTCTCTGACCGAGGAGCCCAATTCGTAGCTAGATTTTGGGAGCAATTGCAAGAGTCTTTGGGAACCAAGCTGGTAAGAAGTTCAGCTTACCACCACCAGACTGATGGTCAGACCAAAAGGGTAAATCAGATTCTTGAAAATATGCTAAGGGCTTATGCAACCGATTACGACGAGAACTGGCATAAGTGCCTCTCTTTGGTAGAGTTTGCTTATAACAACAGTTATCAATCCAGTCTGAAGATGGCACCTTTTGAAGCCTTATATGGAAGGAGGTGTCGAACACCCCTCAACTGGTCACAACCCGACGAAAGAGAAATCTTTGGACCCGTCCTGGTGTCGGAAGCCGAAAGAAAAGTCAAAATGATCCGAAGGAACCTAGAAGCTGCTCAGGCTAGGCAAAAGAGTTACCAATACAAGAGAAGGAAACCCCTACAGTTTGAAGTGGGAGATTTCGTATATCTGAAAGTGAAAGTGCATTAATCCCTTTTGTGAGTTTTGGTGATTTGGATAACAACACATTTAAAGGTCTAACGAGTTTGCTAAGTGTTGAACAGGAAATTCAGTATGATGAAAATACTTGAATAGTGTATAATGATCAGTGAACAAAGGTTCAACACGAGGTTAAATAACCAATGAGACAATGCAAATGGATATAATATGATCTCTATATTGGTTTGAATATATGGACAAGACATGAGAAATCACTACATACATATGATCAGAATAGAGGATGAAGTGATTAAGAGGATTGGTCAAGCCAAAGTGAATAAGATATGAGGAATCGTGAATTGGCTTGACCATATTACTATCAGTCCATATATGATTCTATGAGAATCAAACTAGAGCTTGATTGATCTTAATGGTTATATCTAGAAGACATTCAAGCTATTGAAGAAATGATTCTCTCAATGGATGCTCAATATGATGTGACTCAAGAATGGCTTGATTGGGTGAAGATAGCAAGGAAAGAGCTTCGAGGAACTAAGCAAAGGTAAAGGCCAAGCGACGGCTTGTGGACCGAGGTACCATGGCTAAGGTGAAGAAGAGAGTACTTGCACTAAGTCGATGAACTAATCAGCTATGAAGAGTTATAACATGTTGATGCATCAGTTCGATGACTCGAAGCCATGATTTGAACTCATATATGGTGATATGGTACAAGTCACAGGGTTTGATTTGTGTTTGCTTCAAAAGGTGAGACAAAGATGTTTGTGATCCTTATGAAGCAATGCCATGGAGAAATCACACATGAGACACCAATGACTCAAGGAGTTTACTTAATTATATTTTATTTAACTTGAGTATAGGAATCGTCGTACTATCAAGGGGGATCCAAAAAGAAGGTTGGTGTTTGCCAAAGCTCAAGCCTCTATTTTCAAAAGTTATTTTTTGAAAACCAACAATCTCTTTAAAATTCTATGGTTGACCGTGGTTAGGTTTGAAAAACATAGAGTGTTCTTGTTGAAAAGCAGCTGAGCTTCTTTAGCTGCAACTGAGCTTTTCAGCTGAACTAAATTTCAGCTGAGTTGAGCTTCTTTAGCTGCAGCTGAGCTAAACTTCAGCTGTGTTGAGCTTTCTCAACTCCAGTTGAACTTCAACTTCAACTGGGGTCCATGCAAGTTCAACCGGGGTCCAGGCAGGTACAACCGGGGTCTAGGGCAAGTTCAACCGGGGTCCAGAGACGTTCAACCGGGGTCCAAGAAAAGTTCAACCGGGGTCCAAGGGAAGTTCAACGGGGTTTTTTTCCCAGACCTCACTGGTCAAAACCAGTTGAACTGGCCCTAAGGACAGTTCAACCGGTGTCATGGTCACCTGACCGGTCTGACCTCCTGACAGGCAGACTGACTGTCAGTCTGACCACCAGGCGGTTGAACCGGCCCTAGGGGCGGTTCAACCGGTGTCAGGACCTGTTTTTGCAATCTGACCTGTAGGCTGACTGACTGTCAGTCTGCCCCAGGCGGTTGAACCGGTCTTTAGGCCAGTTCAACCGGTCCTCCACAGCCAAAATCAGCCCAACGGCTAGTTTTGAAACTCCACCTATATATACTCACTCCTACCTCTCTCCCCACATACGATTACGACCCAAACTCCATTTCTAACTTGAAGAACACCTCCCACTCTCTCTCACACATCTCTTGCCTCTCCCATTTCAAATCTTTGGAGAGAAATCTTTGAGTGAGTTTGAGATCTGCGGTTTTTGTGCTTCAACTCCAAATCTCTCTTGCTCTTCTTCATTGGAGCTTTGGTACTACATCGAGTTCTTTGTGGATTCATTACTCTTGGAGCTTCTAGCTCTTAGATGACTAGGTGTCTCTTGTCAGTCTCCAAATCTTGTGGAAGACCACAAGAAAGTTTGTATTACCCGCTCGTTTGAGCAAAGATTATTGTGTGGGCTTGACCTTTGTGGTCGGTGAAGGGAGGATTAGGGTTGAAAGAGACTCGGCTCTTTGTGGGCGCCTCAACGAGGAAGTAGGGCACCTTTTGTGGTGTGACCGAACCTTGGGATAAATCTTGTGTCTCTTGTATTCTTGTTCATTGTATTTGTTCGTGTTCTTCGTTCTCTCACCCTTCTGTGGAAGATTTGTTTATATCTTTTTGGTGTGTGGATTTTGAGAAGTGCCCTTCTCAGATCTACTACTTTGAACCCTGTGGATCATTTAGAACATCTCATTTCCAAAGTTAACTGGTTTTACCTAGTTTGTTTCTAGTTTTTGTTGAAAAAGTTTTAACTTGCCTATTCACCCCCTCTAGGCAACTTTCAATTGGTATCGGATCCTAATCCTCGTTCTAACGCTTAACCGCGTGAGGAAAAGATCATGTCGAGGGGACTAAGAAACGATAGTGCTTCTAAGCTTGAAAAAGTTGAGGTTGCCTCGACTTCATCTTTTGGTGCAGATGTTGATCCTAGGGCAATAGACCTTGCCATGAGAATCGTCGAAAGGATGTTTCTCAAAATGAAGGAAGATGAGGCGAAGAATAAGATTGAAGAAGAAGAAGATGATCGATGGAGACCAAACGATGAATCCACCTCTTCACAAGGTTTGTCTTTCAAATCCACTTCTCATATGTGCTTTATCGCTAATGGGAGTTACAGTGAAAGCGAAAGTGAGGATGAGGAGGAGCAAGAAAGTGATAGTGAAGATGAGGATGATCTCCAACAATTCTTCGCTCAGCTAAGCGAGAAAAATTGGATGAGCTTGCTTAAACTCATGAAAAGAGCGGAAGAACAAAAAGAAATGCTTCATAAGCAAGAAGACTTCCTCATTAGAAAAATCGAAGACTTAGAGAAGTTGACCAAAGAGCATGAGAAGCTAAAGTGCTCTCATGATGATTTGGTCCAAAGGTATGAAGACATTTCAATTGAGCAAATTAGAGATGTTAATTATTCATCATATATTGCTCAATTAGAAAATAAAAATGTTATGCTCAAGAACACGATAGAAAAGTTAAATATTAAAAATCTAGCTTTGCAAGAAAAACATGATATGCTTGTGTGCTCTCATAATAAATTTATGGATTCACATATCATGTTAGAAATGGCTCATGAGGTTTTGTTAACTAATTTGAAATCATACCAACCTCACTTATGCACATGTACTCAAATAGAAACTATATTATCATGTGCTAACAAATGTTGCTCTCAAGAAAGCCAATCTTCCATTGAGCTAGAATTTTCAGGAACAAGTAATGTTTCCTATGCAAAAGAAAATAATGAGCTCAAGGAAGAAAATGAGAGGCTAAGAAGGAGCTTGACTCAATTGAAGGGAAAGTGTCATGCTCAACCTTCTCAAGATAATAGTGATAATATGGTGAAAAAGCTTGAGAAGGGGACCACCGTAGCATGCAAAAAACCCCTTCAAAAAGAATACCAAGCTTTCCAAGAAGGACATGAGCAAGACTCAAGGTGAGAAAATTAATGCTCATATGATTTGCTCTAACAATGTACCTATGTGCTTCAACAAAGAAAGATCAAAGAGAAGCGATAGGAGGTGCTATGTATGCAAGAAGGGCCATGAAATTGATTCATGCCCCCACATGAAGAACCAAAACCTTGCATGATCAAGAAAGATGACCATCAAAAAGGATGAAAGCAAAAGGCAAATGCATTGCAAGGACAAGCACCACATTTGTTACAATTGCCGTGAAAAGGGTCATCTATTCAAAGTTTGTCCAAAGGGTAAAAATCCTAAGCCTAACTTGGCAATACGTTCAAATATGCTTAGGAGACCCAAATTTGACTCTTGTGCTAGAAAGGTGATGAGTTCACCACATTCTAGGACCAAGGCTATTTGGGTGCCTAAGTCCTTATTGACTAACCTTGGTGGACCCATCCAAAAATGGGTACCAAAATGTATTTAATAAGTTTTGCAGGTACCTAGAGATGATATGAAGCTTTGGGGGTGCTTAACCGGTTTAACTCAATTTTTGTCTCAAGCTATCAATCTTACATTGTCTATCCTTTAAGATTGACCCAAAGATGAATTGAGTTGTTATATCACTAACTTCATATTCATCTCTAGCAAGAACTTGTGTTGTAGGGAATAAGGATTAACCTTTGTGGGAATCAAGCAAAAGGCCTACAACTAAGGGATATCCAAAGGATGGTAATAGTTAATTCTTAAGTGCACATTGCTTTTAATTAGTATATTCCTTTGTGTCTTTTGTAGCCACATAGGAAAAATGGAGCACTTGAGAATGAACTTAAAAGATTTTACCTTGCCTTTGAAAAGGTCCAATTATATGGAAGATTACAAGTTTATATTTTTATATTGTGACAATCCACAATCTTTAAATTGGTTGTATGTATCTTGTGTCATATTTCAAATTAATTATCATATTATTGCCATGATCTAGACATAAAGAGGATTATCCCATGTTCTTAAATGAATAGAGTGCTAAGTAAGAAATTCAAATTCTTAAAGCACTTACCAAAAGGGGAATTCTCTATATAACTAGAGTTGTGAGACAAATGTTTCTATCTAAATGTTTATGTAGTCTCACAACATGAGAATGTGTTTCTCAAATGGAATGTGTCATTCAACATTCAAAGAAGATCAAACCAATACTATGTGATGTATTCCTTCTTGTTTAAATTGGTTTTGAGTCTTCTAAATTAATCACTCATCATGCTATGAATTAAACTTGCCATGTAAACTTAATTAAATAATCATGCTATTTTCACCATGTTTAAATCAGTGTTATGCATGATGTTTGTAAGGGTAATTTAGTTCATATCATGAGGTTTCCTTATTTTAGTGACCTTCTTGTCATTCATATACTAGAGGTTTCTAAATAGGAAACTATTGCTTATGTTTCTAATGCAATCTCCTTTAAGCTATTTCATGGAAATTCATAAGTAGAGATTGTGCTCTTTCATTTGGTAAAATCACAAGCATTAAAGGTTAATCTTCACCTAAAAGAAAGATTAGGAATGTTCAAGGCAAAGGTATGGAACTAGTTGTTTCATTTGACATGTGACCAATAATAGTTCCTTTCAAGTGACATTCTTTCAATTGGTAATAATCTATCTTATGGAAATAAATGTCAATATGAAGGTTAAATTCTTTTTGGCTTAAATTTGTAAATTGGTCCATATTGGTAATTCACTCCTCCATGTGCATTAACTTAAACAGAATTTAACTTATGCCTTTATGCCTCATAAATAATGATTTGTTTGCAATTCATATATAAAGATCACCATTCATTAAATACTTCCATGTACTACTAATATCTCTTTTCAAAGTTCTTTTTCAAATAGTATTAAAAGAAAAAGAGATAACAAGCTAAAGAAGGAAGTCTCTGCAAATGATGAAAAGAAGAATACTACTATGACACCACCACTGATAGTAAGATCTTTCAAATTGGTATAACAAATGGTACGCTCTACTTGGTGGTAAGTATTCTTAAGGATAAGTTAATTCATTGCAAATTTGTCATTCCTTGACCATGATATGTAATGTACTCCTCATGAGACTCTTAACTAAATTGAAAGTGCATGTGGCAAGTCATTGAAATACTTAATGCACATATCTAGTGGGAGAACATTATATATCTTGTGTCGTAGAGAATAAGTTTCCCTTGAGTAAGCTATACTAAGACAATCCAAAATGGTAAATTTGTATCTCATTCATATGGATTGTAATCTTTGTTTTCTAAATAGCTACTCTTGATGCAGTTTAAAATTCCCTTATCGTTAAATCTAAAAGTGCATAAGAATCCTTTTTGTTGATATTCATCACATACATATGCACTAACATGGATATGATTTTTAAATTGTAAATGGTACAATTAGTGATCCATACTCTCTAAATTTTGGAAACCCATATTTTGATATCTTAGAAATCTACTTAAATCGGTATCCATATGTTTCACATTGAATTGGATCACTAAGTTGTAAATTCCATGCATAACTTGTCTTTATGATATAATGCTTGTGCGACTAACCTTGATAAGCTAGGTGCACCTAGGGTCAAGCTAGGTTCATCATCAAGAAGGCAACACAATGATATATCAAGAAAAGGAGAAAAGGCTCCTATTCTTAACTCTAGCCTTTATATGTGTGATTAAATATTGACTTGAAACCATGTAAGATGGTTGTCAAGTATATGTGGGTGTTTACACAAAGAGAAAGGCCACAATAAGGATTGTGTGGGTACTTAAGGCCCTTACTACTAATCTCATCGGACCCAATTCAAATTGGGTACCAAGATATGAAGCTTAAACTTGTTTTGCAGGATCACTCCTTCAATGGATCAAGTTGGGTGCTTGATAATGAATGTATAAATCATATTTGGAGATAGTAGCAAGGGTGGTAACAACTGAATCTCAAGTGCATATTATTTTCAAATCTTATCTCTTTTGTGACTTGTGTAGCCACTAAGGAAAAAGAAGCACTTGAGGATATACATCAGTTGTTGATTATGAAATAAAGGTCCAATTGGAAGATGAATGAATATTATCATATGGTGAACAATCCAAAATTATGTGACATATTCTCTATCTAGTTAATTTGGATTTGATTCTTCTATATTAGACACTCACCATAATATGGAGAAAATCAGCCCTTTAGACTTCATTGAACAACCATGCATATTATCCATGTCATTCAAAATATATTGTGCATGAGGGCTTAAGGGAAATTTAGTCCATATTATGAGGTTTTTCTATTTTAGCAACTAGCTTGCCTTCCACATATAAATGGTTGCTAAATAAGAAACTAGTGCTTGTGCTACTAATGCCATCTCTTGTGTTGAGTTTATCCATAGAAAATCTATGTTAAGACATGATCACTAGTTGTAGAATCCATACTTTTGCAATATTCATGTTGCCTCTTATTGTGATAAGAAAATGCTAGGTGACATCTAGACTCCAGGTATCAAGCTTCACCTTCGATTTAGTATGACAATCATCATTTAATATCTTGGACCTATGTCACAATTATGACAACAAGAGCTTGCAAATGAATTCTAAATCCAACACAAGTCTGGAAACCCCTTGAAAAGGTAAAACACAAAGGTACATCACTTATGACACTTATCCATTTCCTTTGTGCCATCTAAGGATCCTTTTCATGATAGTGTGTTCAAATCTTGATTAATCATAATTTCTACCCTTTATATTCTTTGTATCCTTTTTGGAGATTTATGACAAAGGGGGAGAAATTTTGCATTAAAGCTTACCTTTAGTCTTATGTAACTAAGTGTTAGAAGACTTTTAAGAAGGGGAGATATAATTAACAAAAAGGGGGAATCATAAGAAAAACATAAGATGTAGAAAGTTGATAAGTGCATTCTATGTCATTAGCATCACGTTTATTTTTTGTCACACTGCACCCCATGAATAGTATGATATAAGTTGTCTCCATACTTTGACCCAAATATGTGCTTTTGGCATTTGAGTACAAAAGTGTTATTTTCTGAAATGCACATATTTAGGGGGAGGAAACTATATCATAGGATTCAAAATCATATTTATCAAATCTTATGTAAGCTTTAAATGTGTTGTCATCAATCACCAAAAAGGGGGAGATTGAAAGTGCATTCATCCCTTTTGTGAGTTTTGGTGATTTGGATAACAACACATTTAAAGGTCTAACAAGTTTGGTAAGTGTTGAACAGGAAATTCAGTATGATGAACATACTTGAATAGTGTATAATGATCAGTGAACAAAGGTTCAACACGAGGTTAAATAACCAATGAGACAATGCAAATGGATATAATATGATCTCTATATTGGTTTGAATATATGGACAAGACCTGAGAAATCACTACATACATATGATCAGAATAGAGGATGAAGTGATTAAGAGGATTGGTCAAGCCAAAGTGAATAAGATATGAGGAATCAAGAATTGGCTTGACCATATTACTATCAGTCCATATATGATTCTATGAGAATCAAACTAGAGCTTGATTGATCTTAACGGTTATATCTAGAAGACATTCAAGCAAGGTTCACAATATTGAAGAAATTATTCTCTCAATGGATGCTCAATATGATGTGACTCAAGAATGGCTTAATAGGGTGAAGATAGCAAGGAAAGAGCTTCGAGGAACTAAGCGAAGGTGAAGGCCAAGCGACGGCTTGTGGACCCAGGTACCATGGTGTTGGGGGCCTTCGTCTTCCGAAGGTCCTCAAAAAAATGATCTAACAATGTTTCCCAAGTGTAATATATTAACAGGTACCTTTGGACTCAGGTTAAAACCATATACGATGTGAAAAGCATGGTCGAGACGAAGGCTGATGTTGCTCCGAAGCTACGCGCAAGGGAGCTTCAGGCCAATGGCAGAAAAAGGAACCGACTTAAAGGGGAAAAGGCTATCTAGTCCTCGTTGGGTTGTCCATAAGTCAATAGTAAATATGAAGGGCATGAATGTAAATTTAAACAAGCTGCGCCCTGTGCCTATAAATAGATGAACAGTACCCCCGTACAGTTCACGTTGACTTGTATTCATTTGTGCGTCACGCTTGGACTTTTACCTTCTGTCAAACTGAAGGTATAAATGTAATTCGGTATTGTTCCTGTTTATCCATGTTAATATAAAGAAGATATATTAATAATGTCATATGATTATTCATGTTGTCTCTTATATTTCATATGCTTCTTCTTTCATTAACATATACTACAATGATGAAGGTATGTCCTTCATGACCTTCGTCTGAAGATCATTATATCCTAAGGGAAATAATGCTTTGAAGGGCGAAGGACTTTTATTCATTATTGTGTTGCCTTGTTCTTAACTCATAGCATTTAAGAACAAGTCCCCAACACATGGCTAAGGTGAACAAGAGAGAACTTGCACTAAGTCGATGAACTAATCAGCTATGAAGAGTTATAACATGTTGATGCATTAGTACGGTGACTTGAAGCCATGATTTGAACTCATATATGGTGATATAGTACAAGTCACAGGGTTTGATTTGTGTTTGCTTCAAAAGGTGAGACAACGATGTTTGTGATCCTTATGAAGCAACGCCATGGAGAAATCACACAAAAGACACCAATGACTCAAGGAGTTTACTTAATTATATTTTATTTAACTTGAGTATAGGAATCATCGTACTATCAAGGGGGATCCAAAAAGAAGGTTGGTGTTTTCCAAAGCTCAAGCCTCTATATTTAAAAGCTATTTTTTGAAAACCAAAAATCTCTTTAAAATTCTATGGTTGACCGTGGTTAGGTTTGAAAAACCTAGAGTGTTCTTGTTGAAAAGCAGCTGAGCTTCTTCAGCTGCAACTGAGCTTTTCAGCTGAACTAAACTTCAGCTGAGTTGAGTTTCTTCAGCTGCAGCTGAGCTTTTCAGCTAAGCTGAACTTCAGCTATATTGAGCTTTCTCAACTCCAGTTGAACTTCAAGTTCAACCGGGGTCCAGGCAAGTTCAACCGGGGTCCAGGCAGGTTCAACAGGGGTCCAGGGCAAGTTCAACCGGGGTCCAGAGAGGTTCAACCGAGGTCCAGGAAAAGTTCAATCGGGGTCTAGAGAGGTTCAACCAGGGTCTAAGGAAAGTTCAACCGGGTTTTTTTCCCGGACCTAACGGGTCAAAACCGGTTGAACCGGCCCTAGGGGCAGTTCAACCAGTGTCAGGGTCACCTAACAGGTCTGACCACCAGGTGGTTGAACCGGCCCTAGGGGCGGTTCAACCGGTGTCAGGACCTGTTTTTGCAGTCTGACCTGTAGTCTGCCAGTCTGACTGGCAGACTGACTGTCAGTCTGCCCCAGGCGGTTGAACCGGTCTTAGGGGTGATTCAACCGGTCCTCCACAACCAAAATCAGCCCAACGGCTAGTTTTGAAGCCCCACCTATATATACTCACTCCTACCTCTCTCCCCACATAAGAGCACGACCCAAACTCCATTTCTAACTTGAAGAACACCTCCCACTCTCTATCACACATCTCTTGCCTCTCCCATTTCAAATCTTTGGAGAGAAATCTTTGAGTGAGTTTGAGATCTGCTGTTTTTGTGCTTCATCTCCAAATCTCTCTTGCTCTTCTTCATTGGAGCTTTGGTACTACATCGAGTTCTTTGTGGATTCATTACTCTTGGAGCTTCTAGCTCCTAGACGACTAGGTGTCTCTTGTGAGTCTCCAAATCTTGTGGAAGACCACAAGAAAGTTTGTATTACCCGCTCATTTGAGCAAAGATTATTGTGTGGGCTTGACCTTTGTGGTCGGCGAAGGGAGGATTAGGGTTGAAAGAGATCCGACTCTTTATGGGCGCCTCAACGAGGAAGAAGGGCACCTTCTGTGGTGTGACCGAACCTCGGGATAAATCTTGTGTCTCTTGTATTCTTGTTCATTGTATTTGTTCGTGTTCTTCGTTCTCTCACCCTTTCGTGGAAGATTTGTTTATATCTTTTTGGTGTGTCGATTTTGACAAGTGCCCTTCTCAGATCTACTACTTTGAACCCTATGGATCATTTAGAACATCTTATTTCCAAAGTTAACTGGTTTTACCCAGTTTATTTCTAGTTTTTGTTGAAAAAGTTTTAACTTGCCTATTCACCCCCTCTAGGCAACTTTCAGAAAGTATCGCCCACAAAAGGAGTACAAAGTTTTGGGATCAAAGGCAAGTTAGCCCCTCACTACATTGGACCTTATGAAATCATAGAAGCATGTGGACCCGTGGCATACAAATTGAAGCTACCTCCAAAGATGTCTGCCATCCACATTGTGTTCCTGAAAGTAGCCTAGAGGGGGGGTGAATAGGCTAATCTGAAAATTTTCACAACAAACTTCGAAAGATTGTTAGATACACAGTTCGACTGGTGCAGGCCGGTTCAACAGCTACGTGCGCAAGTTGAACCACTCTGAACCAATCCAACTGTTTTAAAACTTTAGACTAAAATCTACTCGAAAAGTATTTCGCAAGTTCTTGAGAGAAGTAAGATATAGCTAAGTGAGGATGAAAAGATGAATATGTAAAGGCTATTTTACTTCTAGATAAACTCTACGGATGAAAAGATGAATATGTAAAGGCTATTTTACTTCTAGATTTAAGTGTGAGAGAGATGGAGAGATGAGTGCTTTGTCTCAAGTTAGGTGAGCAATAAATGAGTGAGTGTTCAGCCGTATTGAAGAAGAGAGAGAGGGGGGTCTATTTATAGTCATGGCTCAAAAACTAGCCGTTTGACCAAAAACCCCGTTGAAAACCGGTTGAACCGCCCCCTGACAGGTCAGCAGACTGTCTGCCAGTCTAACTGGCAGACTGACTGGCAGACTGACCTGCAGGCGGGTCAGACAGGCCAGGACCGGTTGAACCGCCCCCTAGGGCGGTTGAACCGCCCCCTGACACCCCTGGCGACCTGACTGCCAGTCTGACTGGCAGACTGCAGATCAGAGGTCAGAGGGTCAGAGACCAGTTGAGCTGCCCCCAGGACCAGTTCAGCTGGTCTAGACCAGAGAGTTTTGGAGAGAAAACCCCAGCTCAGCTGCCCTGGGGCAAGTTCAACTGGGTATGGTCAGAGAGGTCCACAGCTGAGGTTGAAGTTCAGCTGGAGTTGAAAGTTCAACTTAGCTGAAGTCCAGCTCAGCTGAAAAGCTCAGCTGCAGCTGAAGAAGCTCATCACAGCTGAAGTTAAGCTCAGCTGGAAAGCTCAGCTGCAGTTGAAGAAGTTCAGCTGTTTTTCAGCAAGAACACTATAGGTTTCTCAACCCAAACCATGGTCAGCCAAATAATGTTAACGTGATTTTTGGTTTTCAAAAATAGCTTTTGAATTAGAGGACTTGAGCTATAGCAAACACCTGTACCTGTGCGGAAAAGAACAAGGAAGAATTACATCATGCAACACAAGATTTTACATAAATTTTATACGTTCGTTGCATGAAGTCCTTGGTGCTTCCTTAAGTTCCTGTTTCCTTCTAATCAAACACTGAGAACAAAAACTGTTAGTACCCTTATTTGTTTTGTCATTAAATCACCAAAACCCTCACTTGGGGTTGATTGCACTTACAATCTCCCCCTTTTTGGTGATTGATGCCAAAACAATTAAGGTCAAAAGATATATATTTGCAATAGAAAATTTCTTTTGAATGATTGTATGTAGATGGCTCCCCCTAAATGTGTGCACGATTGTGAATCCAACGTCTTGACATAATATGTCATGTGAGCAACACATTTAGAGATAGTGACAAAAACCATGCTAAATACAATCATCCGAGGGGTGCAAAAGTGTCATAACAGGAGTTGTGATGCACATGACTATAAACACATTATTTTTACTTCATAGCAGAGTAGACATTACAAACTGATAGGACAAAAGATGATGGCCAGAAGACCATCATATTACTTTGAATAACAATCCAACAATTTTATTTCATACAATGGTAAAACGGGTACAAGCCACAACAGTGGCCAAAAACAAAAATAATCCAAAAGAAAAAAACGAAAGAACCACAAACTAGAAGTTGGATTTTCTCCTCCTTTTTGGCAACAAGTACCAAAAACGGAGAGAGAGACAAGGATACAAGAATCAGTATCCTCCAGGAGGAGGATATGACGGAGGATACGATGGAGGATATGAAGTGTAGTCAGGGAAAAAAGTCCTCATCGCGTCCTCCTCAAAAGTGGAGTCCCGAGGTGGCTCATCAGCCGCAGAAAAAACAGATGCCGAAGATGTACGATGATCAGGAGGAGGTGGAGGGTGGTGGTGGTAACCAGAGCCGGATGGCCTAGGGTCACCAGGAATGGGTCCCGGACCCGGGTAAGGAGGCGAAGGGTGGGAGGATGATTGACCCGGATCCCCATGGTAGGGAGGCGGGGCAAACTCCTCGCGATCATCAACATAGACTTCTTCATCTTCATCGTCTGCAGACATAAAAGGCACCCTGTAGGCCTGCTGGTGCCACTCATTGATCTCCGGGGGAGGAGGATGGAGAGGCACATCAGGCGAACGAGGGACAAAAGGCATGCCCATGGAGGAAGCTTGACGACGAAGATTGTCGTCAGTCTCCCGCTGACGCCGTGCCACCTCATGGACATCAGCAGAAATGTTGCGGCACATGGAGAAAAATGCCGCAAGCCCATGGACCAAGCGAGCACCCATCCCGCGGCCACGACCTCGACCACGACCACGAGCACGTGGCATGGGAGAGCCGCGGCCAGGAGAGGGACGCGAGGCAGCAGCGGGGGGAGAGGAGGATGGATGATGGGGTGGCTGGCGAGGTGGCTCAGTGGAGGAGGCAGGGCCTCCAGACCGTGAGGGAGCCCGCTTCGTACGAGCAGCTGGGTTGGAGGAATCAACCCAGTAGGGTACGTAGTGGGAGTGTTTGACGGGTTTTTTGAAGTGGGTCTGGGTGACCACTTCGATCATCTTCATGATAAAGGGTGCATGAAGACACCCTCTGTGAGGAGACCAGGAAGCACGGACGATCTCTTCCCAGATCATGTCAAACACATTGATGCGGGCGAGACTGTTTGGAGCAAGGAGGAGGAGGAGGACTCGACTCTCCCCAAGGACGTTCATTTGATTACCGCCCTTTGGGAGAACGGTCATCCGGGACAAAGAATTAAGGTACCTGTAGTACCTATGCATGTTAGCGGTTGTCCAGAACTCCCGCTCAGTAGAGACATGAATGAATTTTGTCTCTTCCCGCATGGGCAGCCGAATGTCATGCACTCGCATGTTGCTGCCCTGAATGTCTGCATCAGAGAAGACCAGAATATGGGCAAAACGACGATAACTGACTTTGTGCCAGTTACCGTGGATGAAGAAATACATGACTGGGTAATCATACCCATCGGCTTCCTCATCTACTTTCTTTATCCAGAGGGTGGCATAGAACTGAGCTACCACCTCATCGTTCCAGGGGTATTCCATGGTCATAATGTTACGTAACCCCTTTCTCTCTAAGTTTACGAGAGCTGACGACATGTCAGCATCTCCCATATTCTCACAACCCTCCCAGTCAATAAATCTATGTCGAACGACTGGGTGTTTCTTGGAAAGAATGACAGAATTGTAGAAGTCAGCCTGGAAAAGATTCCAGAACCGAGGGTCCTGGACACCAGGATGACGAGGAATGAGAGTAGGGTTGGTAAACCTCAGACGCTGAAGGGTGTCTATTCCCTTCTGAGTGAAGTCGACGGGAGATTCATGCGGACCGCGGCTGACGTTCGCCGGATGCATGTGCAGTCCGGTGACGTAGAGAGCATCAGGCGCCGGAAGGTCGACGAAGTCGTCGAAAGCCCCATCCTCCTCTTGGCAGGGAGCATACCCTGAGGAAGACGTGCTACGACGAGGACGAGAGGCGCCAACCTTTTGGCATCTCCCGCGAGCCGGCTGCGAGGGCATGGAAGAGCCCTCGCCAGCCATCCGACCAGAGCCACGTCCTCTCTTAGAGAGGGAGCGACGAGGCGGAGGAGAGGGGACGGGAGATTCCTCCTGAATCTCGTCGGAGTCGCTGCTAAACTCAACCACAGAGGGGTTGCGACGACGCACCATGATTGAAAAGGTGGTGAAACTGTGAACCGGTTGAAGTGTGTGAAGGAGAGGCTCTAAAGGTTGTGAAGCGACCAAGGCGAGAGTGAATGAAGTGGGAGAAGAGAAGGGGAGAGTCAAGTATATATAGGCAGTTGAGCTGGTCCTCAGGACCAGTTCAACCGCCCCCATGGGCCAGTTCAGCTGGTTCTGACCAGTGTGGTCAGAGAACCAGAAACAACAGAGGGAAGAAAGAAAAAAAATTCAAATTTGCGCGCAGCTGCTGGAAGTGACTGGACAGGGAAAAAAAATGGGCGCCCCTGACACGCATGCATGGCTAGTGCGCGGGCAGAGCAGAAATGTCCAAGAAAAATCTGCGCGCGCAGCAGGGGGGGAAGTGACCGGACAAGGCAAAGGTGTCTGCATGCAAAGCCAAAAAACAAAAAATCTGCGCGCGCGTGAAGAGACAGGACAGGGAAAAGTGGCGCGCTTCTGCATGCACACCCAGAAAAAAAGATTCTGGCGCGCACAGGTCCTGCTGTCCTGCTGAGCGGCAGCAAGCAAAAAAAAATAGTCTGCGCGCCAGGGAAGTGACCGGACAAAGAAATGGCGCTGACAGACGCTGCTGTCTGCAGAGCGGCAGCAAGTAAAAAACAAAACACTGCGCGCGCCGCAGGGGAAGTGACCGCACAGGGGAAAAATGGCGCGCCTGACACACAAACAAACAAAAAAAGGTGGCGCGAAATGACCGGTCAGAAAAAAAAAAGGTTACTGGCACGCTGGCAAGGCAGTGGCGAAGCGACCGGACACAAAAATGCTGCGCGACAAAAGAAAAAGGTGCAGCGCGACAAAAAGGGCAGGTGACAGACCTGCGACCGGTCAAAAAGGTGCTGCGCGACTGAAAAAATTGCAGGTGACAGACCTGCGCAGACAGGCCGGTCAGAGACCGGTTCAACCGGTCCACTATGCCGGTTCAACCGGTTTTAACCAGGATGGTCCTGGTAAAAACTGGTTAAAAACAGCTGAGCTGAAGTTCAGCTGCTAAGTTCAGCTGGCCTCCTCCAGCTGAACTAGAAAGTTCAGCTGGTCAAGCCAGTTGAACCCAAAAGAAATCTTAGCACTAAAATGCATTCAAATTTTAACATTTTCACCAAGTTTTTGAAAGATCATCACATAGCTTTAAAACTATCAATCAAAAACAGTGAATCAAACAATTTTTGTGACCGTTTTCAAGTTAAGTTACGAGAATCCAAGATATTTAATTCACTCCTAAGAAAGCAAAACCTAGTCTCATCGAGGGGTTTTGTGAAGATATCGGCTAGTTGATTTTCGGTGCTCACATGAAACAATTCGATATCTCCTTTGGCTTCGTGGTCTCTCAAGAAATGGTGTCTGATGTCAATATGTTTAGTTCTAGAGTGTTGCACAGGGTTGTTTGCAAGTTTTATGGCACTCTCATTGTCACACAAAAGTGGAATTTTGTTAAACTCACAACCAAAATCTCGAAGGGTTTGCTTCATCCATAACAATTGTGCACAACATGCCCCAGCTGCTATGTACACAGCTTCTGCAGTGGAAAGTGCAACACAATTTTGTTTCTTGGAACTCCATGATACTAAGGATCGCCCAAGGAATTGGCAAGTCCCAGTAGTACTTTTTCGATCTACTTTGCAACCGGCATAATCTGAGTCAGAATAGCCAAGTAAATCGAAAAGGGAGCCTTTGGGATAACATAATCCTAGGTTTTGGGTGTGAACTAAGTATCTTAGAATTCTCTTAACTGCTACAAGATGGCAATCTTTAGGATTTGCTTGAAAACGTGCACACATGCAAACACTCAACATAATATCAGGTCTAGATGCACATAAGTAAAGCAGTGATCCTATCATTGATCTATATAATGTTTGATCTACGGGTTTACCTTCCTCATTTAGGTCGAGATGTCCATTTGATGACATTGGAGTCTTGGCGTGTTTTGCCTTTTCCATGCCAAATTTCTTGAGCATATCTTGTGTATATTTGGTTTGGCATAGAAAAGTACCTTCCTTGAGCTGTTTGACTTGAAATCCCAGGAAGTATTTAAGCTCGCCCATCATAGACATCTCAAACCTGTTCGTCATTACTTTGCTAAACTCTTCACAAAATTTTTCATTAGTACTACCAAATATAATGTCATCAACATATACTTGGCACACAAATAATTCATTGTCAACTTTTCTAGTAAATAAGGTAGAGTCAGCTTTTCCTATTGTAAACCCATTCTTAATTAAAAATTCTTTAAGACAGTCATACCAAGCTCTAGGGGCTTGTTTAAGCCCGTAGAGTGCCTTGTGAAGAAGATAAACATGATTTGGCTTCTTTGGATCTTCAAAACCCGGTGGTTGCTCCACATATACTCTCTCTTGTAGTGGTCCATTTAGAAATGCGCTCTTGACATCCATTTGATATAGCTTGAAATCATGGTTAGTAGCATATGCAATTAATATTCTAATTGATTCTAACCTTGCTACCGGCGCATATGTTTCCCCAAAATCGAGTCCTTCCACTTGAGTATAGCCTTGGGCAACCAACCGTGCCTTGTTTCTTGTAACCACGCCATGTTCATCTTGCTTGTTCCTAAAGACCCATTTAGTCCCAATCACATTTTGTTTGGGTCTTTGGACTAAGGACCAGACTTCATTCCGGGTGAAGTTGTTTAACTCCTCTTGCATGGCAATTATCCAATCCGGATCACCCAATGCTTCTTCAACCTTAAGTGGCTCAAGAGAGGAAACAAACGAGTAAAATTCACAAAAATTAGCTAAACGAGATCGAGTCGTTACCCCTCTCCTGATGCTACCCAGGATGTTGTCCACCGGATGATCCCTTTGAATTGTATGATGGACTCTTGGATGAGGCACTGATGGTTGTCTTTGTATTTGCTCCTCCTCATCATTCACTTGATCAAGAGGCACTTCACCATCAATGCTTTCATGTTCATCTTCTACCACTGTTGGCATCCTTTGATGATTTTCTTCGTGGCTTGGATGACTTGAGGTTGATGGGTTTGCTTGGGTGGAGACTTTGTCACTCACCACCCTTGCACCCACATCAACTATCTCATTGGTCATCCATAAGGTTCCTTCTTCATCATCCCTTTCTTGAGGTCTCACCTCACCTATTGCAAGTTTCTTTATGGCCTCACAAGGTGGTTCTTCATTTCCTGCAGTGTCATTAGAAACATACCCTTGCGAGCCATTAGACTCATCAAATGTCACGTCTATCGCTATTTCAACAAGACCGGTGGTATTGTTGAAAACACGATATCCATGCGCATTTGATGCATAACCAAGCAAGAAGCCCTCGTCCACTCTAGGAGCAAACTTTGAGCTCTTGACTTTCTTGTTAAGAATAAAACATTTACAACCAAATACTCTAAAATAATCAACTTTAGGTTTGTTACCGGTGAGAAGCTCATAAGCAGTCTTTTTGTAGATCTTATGAAGATAGAGACGGTTGATTGCATGACAGGCGGTGTTGACCGCCTCTGCCCAAAAGTTGTCAGGTGTCTTGTACTCATCCAACATGGTTCTTGCAGCTTCAATTAGAGTTCGGTTCTTTCTTTCCACAACACTATTTTGTTGTGGAGTGTAAGGCACCGAGAACTCATGCTTGATTCCCTCTTCTCCTAAGAATTCTTCGACACCTGTGTTCTTGAATTCCGTCCCATTATCACTTCTCACTTTCTTGATTTTGAGCTCAAATTCATTTTGAGCTCGCCTCATGAATTTCTTTAAAATTTCTTGAGTTTCACCTTTATCACTTAAAAAGAAACCCAGATAAATCGAGAAAAATCATCAACAATAACTAAACCATACTTACTACCACCAATGCTAATGTAGGCCACAGGTCCGAAGAGGTCCATGTGAAGAAGCTCCAATGGCCTCTTTGTTGTGACCACATTCTTTGATTGATGTGGGACTCCATGTTGCTTTCCTGCTTGGCATGCGCCACAAACCCTATCTTTCTCAAAAACAACATTTGTTAGTCCAATGATGTGATTATCCTTTTGAAGTTTGGCCAAATTCCTCATACCGACATGGGCTAGCCGGCGATGCCAAAGCCAACCCTTGTCGGACTTTGCCACTAAACAAGTCTCAGGCGTCACTTTACTTGTTGTGAAATCAACAAGATAAAGCTTGCCCTTCAAGCGACCGGTAAAGGCAACTAAGGAGTCCTCCCTTCTAAGGATCTTCACATCCACATCCGAAAATAGGCAATTATAACCCATTCCACAAAGTTGTGAAACGGACAACAAATTATAGCTTAAAGAATCTACTAATAAAACATTTGAAAGTGATTGTTGGTCTGAGATAGGAATTTTACCAATACCAATCACCTTACTTTTGCCACTATCTCCAAACACAATTTCTTGTGCTTCTTGAGTTAGTTGCAATGTATGAAACATGTCTTTCTCCCCGGTCATGTGATTTGTACATCCACTGTCAAGCACCCAACTTGACCCACCAGAGGAGTAGACCTGCAAAACAAGTTTAGGCTATGCTTTTAGGTACCCAAATTGAATTGGGTCCTACAGTGTTAGTTATAGCCTTGGGTACCCACACACTTCTTTTCATGACTTTTCGTTTAGTGTAGGCACCCACATATTTCACAACCAATTTTCCTAAATCCCAAGTCAACATATAATCACAAAGATATGAGTAGGAAATGGGAGCATTAGATTTTTGTCCACTTGAGGATCCCTCTTCCTTCATCTTACTCTTTGTGGAACTCAAGTTAACCTTTACCTGAGGTGACTTGTCATTTGAGGAGTGAATCCTCCCCAAGGCATCATACAAGGTGGTTCCCTCTATGAACTTGGGGGATCTCCACCCCTTATGCACTGTGCTAGGGTTTTCCTTGGATGAGTTGAACCCAAGCCCCCTTCTTCCATTGTTGGGCTTAAGGGACTTGTACTTGGGTTCAACTTTCTTTAACCCATCATTGCTAGAGCATCTTTTCAAAATTTCTTTGACCTTCACCTGTGGGCTATTCTTCCTTGCATGGTTAGTTAGACAACAAGAAGCATGATATTTGGCACAATGTTTGCAAGAATTATCATTTAAGCTAGACTTAGATTCAAGCACTAAAGATGAGGCATTGATGTTCTTGCAATTTTCAAGTTGCACATGAAGTTCTTGATTTTGAACATTCAAGCTTAACATGCTTGCTTCAAGTGCATTATTTTCATTTGCAAGATTAGCTATAGAGGTTTTCATGTTAATTACTTCTTTATCTTTATTCTCTATAGTTATCTTGACTAAAGATACTTCCTTAGTCAAGACATCTAGCATTTCATCTTTATTGTGAAGCAATTCTTGAAGCTCTAGGTTTCTTTCCTTTTCAAGGATAAGCAAGTCTTTTTGAGCATCAAGAGTTGCTTTTCTTTTATCTAGCTTCTCCATTAATTTGGTGATAACATTGTATCCATTCAAGCCAAATTCTTTAATCATTTTATTTTTCATGGCAATTTGTTCATCATCATCATCATTTGAAAAATCATTACTAAATAAGGTTACCTTATCTCCTTTTGCCATGAGGCAAGTTGGAGTGTAGAATTTGTCTTGTAGGTTGGTGAAGAGTTGCGAGCTTGATGTAGATTGGATGGCCACGTTTGCCACCACTTCCTCTTCCTTGGAGCTAGAACTCTCTTAATCGGAGTTCCATTCTTCACCAATATGGGCTTGACCATATTTCTTCTTCTTGAAGTATCCCTTGGTCTTGCCCCCCTTTTTGAACTTGTCCTTCTTGTATTCCTTCTTAGCTTCTTGTTCCTTCTTGTTAGGACAATCCGCTATGAAATGACCGGTTTGGCCACATTCATAGCATGCCCTCTTCTTTCCTTTCCTTTGGAACTTGTCATTTTTCCTTACAAATTTCTTGAATGTTTTGATGAACATAGCAGTGTCTTCATCACTTGAGCTATCTTCATCACTTGAGGTCTCGACCACCTTCTTTGCTTTGTGGTCTTTGTTCTTCTTGGGGTTGTCTTGTTCATTAGTGATCAATGCATGAGAGTCCCTTGACTTGATAGGGGCTTCTTCGGACTCGTGTTGTTGAATCTTTGCAAATAATTGATGAGGTGTCATATCCTCATAGTCATCACGATCCCTAATCATCCTTGCAAGACTCTTATCCTTTTCTTTATAAGCTCTCATGAACAATCTTGTGACCTTGGAGTCACTCCAATCTTCACTCCCAAGAACTCTTATTTTATTGACCAACACCATCAAGCGATCAAAGAGTGATTGAAGCGACTCACCCTTTGTCCAATCATATCTTGCAAGCTCACTTTCCAAAGCCTCAACTCTATGTCTTTTAGCTTTGGGATCTCCTTCATGTGACATTTTAAGAATATTCCAAATGTCACGGGCATCTTCTCTTCCTTGAACTTTCCGGTATTCTTCCGGACAAAGACTTCCTTTAATTATGCTCACTGCTTGAGCATTTCGATGAACCTGTTGCATCATTTCCGGAGTCATCCTTCTCCTTGGGCGGGCTTGTACATACCTACATTAACAATCTCCCAAAGACTAGGATGCACACCGATTAAATGTGACTTCATCTTGTCGGCCCACTCATCATAGTTCAACTCACTAAGAGTTGGTAACTTTCCAAGTGGGGCGGAAGAGAAGTTGGGAATATAATTTCTAGAGTAATCAAATTGAACTTTGCTAAATTCATTACCTTTGCTTTTGGTAGATGATCCTTCGGTGTTGAGACTTACCTTGCTCAATACCTTAGACACCAAAAGATCCACTAGATCGTCATTATAATCAAATGTTCCCTTACCTTTATCTTCTTCGGCCTTTCTTCTTGATTCTTCTTCTTCGGCCTTTTTCTTAGCATCTTCCTCTTTCATTTTGAGGAACATTCTCTCGGCAATCTTCATGGCGAGGTCGAGGACCTTGGGGTCCACTTCCTCACCGGAAGATGTGATAGGGATTTCCTCGAGGAGAGGATCCACATGGTCCCGTTGAGTAGACATGATCGTTTCCTCACGCGGTTAAGCGTAAAACGAGGTACGAAGCTCCGATACCAATTGAAAGTAGCCTAGAGGGGGGGTGAATAGGCTCATCTGAAAATTTTCACAACAAACTTCGAAAGATTGTTAGATACACAGTTCGACTGGTGCAGGCCGGTTCAACAGCTACGTGCGCAAGTTGAACCACTCTGAACCAATCCAACTGTTTTAAAACTTTAGACTAAAATCTACTCGAAAAGTATTTCGCAAGTTCTTGAGAGAAGTAAGATATAGCTAAGTGAGGATGAAAAGATGAATATGTAAAGGCTATTTTACTTCTAGATAAACTCTACGGAGAAATCTTTATGTCAATCTTGCAAGTAAAAATATCTCAAGTTGAAACAAGCAAGAACACAAGACACAAGATTTAATCCGAGGTTCGGCCACACCACAAAGGTGTCCTACTCCCCGTTGAGGAGCCCACAAAGGGCCGGGTCTTTTTCAACCCTAATCCTCCAAAAGCCGACCACAAAGGTCAAGGCAATCTCTTCTTATCTTAGCTCAAAGAGCGGGTGATACAAACTTCTTAGGGTCGTCCACAAATTTGGAGACTCCCAAGCAACCTCAAAGATCTTGAAACCTAGGGTTTCAAGAACACCAAGAACGCACAAGAGGGGTTTGCACAAGCTCAAGTCTTTGAAAGAGAGATGGGAGAGGAACACCAAATCGTGAGCACAAGCACAAACCTCACACCCAAGAGCTCCTCCAACAAGGTTGAATCTTGAGGAAGATTTAAGTGTGAGAGAGATGGAGAGATGAGTGCTGTTGGGTCTATGCTTCGTCGCCGAAGGTCTTCTAGGAAGAAGCGGCTTTCGGCTGAAGCTGCTTGTGTGAGATGGCCGAAGGTTCCTCTTCATAAAGCTTCGGTATTACAAACCGACTTAAAGATAGAATGACCTTTTTAGTCCATAAAGGTCTGAGTCAATGTTGTAAACTTTTATGAGGGGCATAATTGTAATTCCTCACAGGCTGTGTCCTGTGCCTATAAATAGTGAACAGTATTCCTTTACTGTTCAGGCATTCTGGCAATTGTAATCACATCTTTCGGGAACCAATCTTTGTCAAGGCAGATGTATAATTGTATTCAATAATTCAATATATTAAGTAAATATAATGTAATTCGTTTATGATTCATTTATCTTTTCATACCCTTTATTTTATGTTATCTTATATCATCTATTAGAATTTAATTACAAAGACTTAACCTTCGTAACTATATTTTCATCAACCTTCGTCCATGATTCATTATCCTCAAGGGAATATTGTTTCATGGGCGAAGGACATTAACATTTAACATTTTATGTTGCCTTGTTCTTAATTCATAGCATTTGAGAACAAGTCCCCAACATTGGCGCCCACCTCCGGTGAACTCACTTCCACTTTTTTGAGCTGATGGCTTCGTTCAACGATCAAGCTGGAGCTGCTTCGGACCCGAAGCTGGTGCTCCCGATTACAGGTGGTTCGTGCTCAGAACCAGCCAATAAAAAGCAGAAGAAAGAGGCACAGAGAAGAGTACAACATGTTGGAGTGCAAGGACCCTTTATCAAGTCAAGGTGGTCCCACATCCCAATCACCTTCTCCCAGGAGGACCTTCAGCTCAAGGATTTTCCTCATAATGATGCTATGGTTATTTCTTGCGTTATCAAAGGATTTCTGGTCCACAACGTCTTGGTTGATACAGGCAGTGCAGCTGATATCATATTTGCTAAGGCCTTCAGACAAATGCAAGAGCCAGAAGATAAGATTCATGATGCTACACATCCTCTCTGTGGCTTCGGAGGAAGACAGATTGTAGCGCTGGGCAAGATCACCATGTCAGTGACCTTTGGGTTCATCAACAACACTAGAACTGAGCAAGTTATATTTGACATTGTTGACATGGAATACCCTTATAATGCAATTATTGGTCGTGACACCCTCAATGCTTTCGAAGCAATTCTTCATCCTGCTTATCTTTGCATGAAGATACCTTCGGATCAAGGACCCATCGCTATTCATGGAAGTCAGGAAGCTGCCAGAAGGGCCGACGGAAACTGGACTGACTCAAAAGCAATCCACAACATAGATGGAGCTGAAGCTTGTGAACAGTACAAATTCAGAAGGGAGAAAGCAGCTTCAGCAGATCAGCCGAAGCCCATGCTCTTATGTGAGGACATAGCAGAGCAGAAGGTGCTGTTGGGCTCTCAACTATCCGAAGAACAGGAGAAAACTTTGATAAGGTTTTTGTTCAACAACAAAGATGTTTTTGCATGGTCAGCCAATGATCTTTGTGGAGTAAATAGGGATGTTATTGAACACTCCCTCAATGTTGACCCATCCTTCAGACCCAGAAAGCAGAGGCTTCGGAAAATGTCTGATGATAAGGCCGAAGGTGCTCGTAATGAAGTCAAAAGACTCCTCAGTGCAGGAGTTATCAGAGAAGTAAAGTACCCAGAATGGCTAGCTAACACTGTTATGGTAAAAAAGGCCAATGGCAAGTGGCGAATGTGTATCGATTTTACAGATCTTAACAAGGCTTGTCCGAAGGACGAATTCCCATTGCCAAGGATAGACTCTTTAGTTGATGCAGCAGCTTCTTCCGAGCTCATGAGTCTGCTAGACTGTTACTCAGGCTACCACCAAATCTGGATGAAGAAGGAAGATGAGCCGAAGACTAGCTTCATAACCCCAAGTGGCACATATTGCTATCTTCGGATGCCTGAAGGGCTAAAAAACGCTGGAGGAAGTTTCAGCAGAATGACTGCGAAGGTTCTCTACTCTCAGATAGGCAGAAATATGCTAACTTATGTTGATGACATCATTGTAAAAAGCACGAAACAGGAAAATCATATTGCTGATTTGCAGGAGACCTTTGCCAGTTTCAGACAAGCTGGCTTAAAATTGAACCCAGAAAAATGTGTCTTCGGAGTAAAGAAGGGGAAATTTCTTGGATGCTTGGTTTCAACAATGGGAATTGAAGCTAATCCAAGTAAAATTGAAGCTATACTTCGAATGAGCCACCAACTACAAAAAAGGGGGCCCAAAGATTAATAGGGAGGCTGGCATCTCTTAATAGATTTATATCCAGATCAGCAGAAAGAAATTTACCATTCTTCGAAGTGCTGAAATCAGCCGAAGTCTTTCAATGGGGACCAAGCCAACAAAAAGCCTTCGAGGAACTGAAGCAATATCTGATAGATTTAACAACATTAACTCCACCAACGCCAGGGGCTCCTTTGTTATTATATGTGGCAGCTTCGCACTCAGCGGTAAGTGCAGCACTTGTCCAGGAGAAGCTTGATGGCCAAGTCAAGAAGCAGGTCCCAGTGTATTTTGTATCTGAAGTTCTAAGTATATCAAAGAAAAACTACACAGAATTAGAGAAGGTATTATATGCTGTTTTGATGGCATCCAGGAAGCTTCGGCACTACTTTCAAGCATACAATATTGTTGTTCCTTCTTCGCAGCCGTTGAAGGATATTATGAGAAATAGAGAAGCTACTGGGCGGATTGGAAAATGGGCTGCAGAGCTCAATGAATTTTGCATTGATTATGTGCATAGATCTTCGATCCAGTCCCAGGCGTTAGCAGACTTCATTGCTGACTGGACGCCAGGGGCTCAGGATGAAGAAACAAATAAAGATGCCGAAGTATGGACAGTGTTTTGCGATGGGTCTTGGGGAACCTTCGGGGCAGGAGCAGCTGCTGTGTTGGTCTCGCCATCCAAAGTTAAAACTTGTTATGCGGCAAGACTCGATTTCAGTTGTACAAACTATATTACCGAGTACGAAGCCCTGCTTTTGGGTCTTCGGAAGCTAAAAGCAATGGGAATCAGAAGGGCCATTCTTAAAACTGATTCCCAGGTTGTTTCGGGTCATATCGACAAGAGTTGCAAGGCTAAAGATCCGAAGCTTGAAAGATATCTAGACATGGTTCGAAGAGTTGAAGCTTCCTTCGAAGGATTTTCTGTCAAAAATATCCCTCGAGGACAAAATGAGCATGCTGATTTGCTAGCTAAGTCAGCAGCACAGGGGCTGCCTTTACCTTCGGATGTGTTCTTCGAAACAATAAAGGCACCTTCAGTGGAACTCCTTGAAAGAGCAGTCCTTAATATATCTCCTGTTTATAGCGAAGATTGGAGAACCGAAATCATCTCTTACCTTCAGGGTAAATTCCTTTCAGATGACGAAACTTATAACAGGAGGATAGAGGCAAGAGCTCGTCCATATGTCATGATAGAAGGGGAGTTGTACAAGCATGGAGTTTGTGCTCCGTTGCTCAAGTGTTTATCTAGAACCGAAGGCATAGAGTTGATGAAAGAAATACATGCAGGCCTGTGTGGATCTCACATTGGATCTAGGCCGTTACTTGGAAAAGTTTTCCGTCAAGGGTTTTATTGGCCGAAGGCAGCTTCGGATGCAGCGGAATTAGTTCAAAAGTGCGAAGGTTGTCAGAAATGTGCAAGAGATCAAAAACAACCTTCGTCCTTAACACAGCTCATACAACCCATCTGGCCATTGCAAAGGTGGGGCCTTGACTTGTTGGGTCCATTACCACCGGCCCAAGGGAACTTAAGATATGTTGTAGTGGCTGTGGAATATTTTTCCAAATGGATTGAGGCAAAGCCTTTAGCCACAATAACTTCGGCCACCATTCAAAAGTTTTTCTGGCAGAATATTGTTTGTCGTTTCGGGGTACCAAAGGCCATCACTGTGGATAATGGAACACAGTTCGACTCCGAAGCTTTTAGGGATTTCTGTGATCAAATTGGTACGAAGATCCATTTTGCATCAGTCAGGCATCCGGAGTCAAATGGGCTCGTTGAAAGAGCCAATGGCATTATAATGACAGGAATAATGAAGTTAATCTTCAATCAACCCAGGGGAAAGTGGCCAGATCAGTTAACCAAAGTGGTGTGGAGCCACAACACAACAACATCAAGGTCTACAGGCTTTACTCCATTCAAGTTATTATTCGGTGACGAAGCAATAACTCCGGAGGAAGCTAAAACTGGATCAATAAGAGTAGTAGCTTCGGCAGAATCAGGTTCTGAAGATGCTTATTCTGTGGAAAAAGATGCTTTAGAAGGCATTAGGCTTCAAGCTGTGGAGAATATCAATAAATATCAAGCTGAAACAATCAAATGGCGAGATAGAAAGGTTCGGCTAAAGAATATTGAGCCAGGACATTTGGTGCTTCGGAGGGTGGCCAACCCAGACACAGTGGGCAAGTTGCAGTTGAAATGGGAGGGACCTTTCTTAGTAGCATCTTCGTCAAGACCCGGTTCATACAGATTGAAGGATATGGACGGCAACGACATTCCTAGATCTTGGAATGCGGATGAGCTTCGGCGATATTATGTGTAACTTGATGTAACTTTTTTATGTTTTTTCTTTTTCATGGCACCCTTTTCCTTTCTAAAGGGGGAGAAAGGTTTTTAATGGGGCCATCATATGTAATTACCTTTTTTAGTTCTATAAGAGCAAAATCCCCCAAAGAATGTAAATGTAAAAGCTGAGAACGCACCATCGAGTGCCGAAAAGTAAAAAGCAAAGAAGCTCCAAAGTCGTTCCTAAGGGAATGCAGAGCTTACAGCGAAAAGTCAACGCTGATTCCGCCAAAAGTAAAAGGCGAAGAAGCTCCAAAGTCGTTCCTAAGGGAATGCAGAGCTTACAGCGAAAAGTCAACGCTGATTACGCCGAAAGTAAAAGGCGAAGAAGCTCCAAAGTCGTTCCTAAGGGAATGCAGAGCTGATGTGTGATTGTTTCTAAGAAAATAATGGCTGAGAGTATGGCTTCGGATATGTGTTTGGACATTCATTCGCACATCACATTACATCATAGCATTTGCATTCATAAACATTCATCCAGGCATATGTAGGATAATCATCATCATGGCATAAGTG
Organism: Zea mays; assembly: GCF_902167145.1. Classification (NCBI taxonomy): domain Eukaryota; kingdom Viridiplantae; phylum Streptophyta; class Magnoliopsida; order Poales; family Poaceae; genus Zea; species Zea mays. The sequence continues at coordinate 42,708,945 of NC_050103.1, forward strand.
ATTGCTTCGGCATAAGAGAAGAGCTTCTTCGCGTACAAAAAGGAGAGCTTCGGAAGAAAGGGAAATGTTGTTTTCTATGCTTCGCTGTGTACGAAAAGAAGGGAAGGTGTTTTTTTTCGCCTTCGGCTCAAAAAAGATAATTTCGTCCACAACAAAGCACTTCACATACATTAATGGAAGGGTAAGAGTATGATACAAGGTATGAACAGAACTCATTAAAGACAAGTTTAGTTACATTTACAAAAGTTATCTCAAAAGTTTCCTGAGTCTGTCTACAGTCTACTCCTACTTAATCTTCGGGGGATCTTAGCTTCGGCGTCATTCTTTTCAATCTTCGGCTTCGGCTTCGTCATTCTACATGAATTAAGTTGTAAGTCAAAATTGAGCTTGAAGGAAGAGGTAAGCACAAGGTATGATTTCTTACTGGTTCAAGATGACTCCGAGCTTCGTCTCCAGCCTTTTCTCGCCCGCCTTTTGTCCATATCATTTTCACAAATCTATTGGAAATACTTCGGGCGAGATCAGGAATGTCATCTAGGATTGATGGTGATAAAGTGAAATTGGGCCTATTGACAATCTTTCCGTGATCACAGCCAGCTTTTAGGAAGGCTGCAGCAGTGCCCCGAGAAGCTACCCAGGCACAGAAGTCACCGTGCCCAGCTATAACTTCGTCGAGCTCGTCAATTTCACCCTCAACATGTTCGAAGGTCTTCGATAAATCTTCAGCTGAGGGGGTGAATTTCTTACTGCTGGCTCCAACTGAGTGAAAAATTTTTCTTAGTCGTTGAATGCATCTGTTGCTAAATTCCAAACATTTTTCTTGAAGGCCCGCCAATAGTTTTTTCAAATCTGAATTTTGTTGAGCTTCGGCTTCAAGTTTTGTATTAAGTTCTTGCTTTTCTTGTTCAAACTGCTCAGATTGGCGGAGAAGCTTCGTGTTCAGTTCTGTTATTTTTGCTTCGGCTTCCGCCAATAAACCTTCGGTTGCCTGGAGCTCAAAGTTCTTTTTCTCGATAGCATCTGATTGCTCCTTTATTTTGCTTTCTAAATTTTCAATTATAACTTCGTGTTTCTTGTCTTCAAAATCTTGCTGCATTTTCAAGGCTTTGCTCAACAGCATACTCTGCACGAAAAAAAACCTTTGTTAGACATGTTTTTATTATTAAAAACAATAAAAGTTAAGGGAAAAGTAGTTCACCTTGAAATTGGAATAAAATAAACTACCAACGATATGTTGTCGTCGGTAGCGGCTAATGTCCGTTTCTAGCTTCGGAAAACCGATACTCTTTGACAGAGTACCGATAACTTTGGCTCCAGTTTGGTTTCGGATACAATCTAATTTCTCACCATCAATACCTCCGAAGAGGAGTGCTCCTGGCTTGTACCCGCAAGATTTGGCATACTCTTTAAGCTCTTCTATTTCGGGTTCTGACAATTTTTCTCCAACTAAATTTTGAAACATGAAGGCTTCGTTTTCTGAAGCTTCATCAGCAATTTCCTTTCCTTTCCCCGACGCTGCGGCCGCGGCCTCTTCGGCGGCGGTGGTAGCTTCTTCTGTGGCCATGTCTAGCAGTATTTTGTCAATGTGTTCGATTGTGCTCTCCAGGTTCAAATCTTCAGCTGAGGCAGCTTCGGCAGCCGCGACCTCCGAAGGTGTGATTTCAATATCTGTCCTTTCCTCAGCCGCTGGTGTCTTCTGAGCTGAAGCTCTTGGCGGTGTCTTGTCAATTACTTCTGTCACACCGATGATTCTCTATCTCTTTACTTTAGTCGTTTTCTTCATTTTTTCGGGCTCCTTTTTCTTCTGAAAAAACTTTGTCAGTTGAGGCCCCAATGGACTTAGCTTCGCAGGCAGGGATTCAGTCATTACCTTCAAAATTGCCTCCACATCAGTGGCAGAGGGTGATGCGGGGGTTTCTTCTTCGTCAGATATTTTTCGCTTCGGAGAAGACGCTTTCCTCTTCTTCGGAATTTTCTTCTTTGGTGGTTCTTTTTCATCTTCATTTAAGGCTTCAGTTATCCTTTTCCTTTTCTGGCCTCCGACACCTTTGTTCAGATTTTCATAGTCAGGGTATTCAAAATCCAAGGCGTCCAGCACTCGGTTCAGTCTTCGCTTCGGACGGGTGCCGAAGGCCGCAGTCATCAATTGATCTTCTTTTTTGGAGTAGTTGCCAAGTATTTCATTACACATTACTTCAATTGTATCCAGCCACTCTTGGCAAGGTGTTTTAAAGTATTTCTTAAACTTGAAATAGTAAGGTAAACGCACAAGTTCACCTTCTTTCTTTTCCCCCTTTAGCTTCGGCATTTCCCATTCTTTTAAACTAGGAAAAACCTTGAAAGCCAAAAACTCCTGAACCAGGTCTCTTGTACTGATATGCTCTGCAATAATTCTGAATTCATTCATTGCTTTTTGAGTTGGACCTTCCGGTGTCATGTTGCAATGGGGGCGGGTTTCCCCGAAGATTAGTTCAAGTGGACTTTGCACAAGCTTCTCCTTGTCGTCATCAACCTTGACATAGAACCACTCCGACTTCCAGCCTGCTGCCCATTTGCTTCGGTAGCTGATTACAGGAAACTTTGTGGTTTTCCGGTAAGCAAAATTATAGCAACCAAAATTGTCATGCAATCCATCTTTTCTAGCCTTCGTCTGATAGTGCAGTTCGTGAACTCGACAAAAGCTGTCCACAAACGGCTCCACCGCTTGGCTTCGGAGGGCCCAGATATAAACGCTAAGCCTAACGATAGCGTTAGGAGTCAGCTGATGAAAGTAGATACCAAACCTCTTCAGTACCTCTGCAATAATCCCATGTAGGGGGAATCTTAATCCAGCCTTTAGAAAGCTCTTGAAAATGACAATTTCATCCTTCTCCGGCTTTGGGGTAGTCTCTTCTCCCCCGAAGCGTAATAGCTTCTTCTGATTCTCATTGAAAAAGCCCGACTTTACCATTTTGGAGAGATCAGCCTTCGAAACAGTAGACTTTCCGAAGTCCAAGTGGCTGGGCTTGCTTGGCATGGCAATACGATAATCGTCTTCGGGATCAGTTTCCTCAATACCTTCTTCTTCTGCTTCGGCAATTGCTTGTTCTGCCTATTCTGCATCATCACTGGGGATCTTTTCCGAAGTTACCAGTCCGGACCTTTGCATCGCTTCGGAGATGGGAACAGTCTCCGAACCTTCAGCTTCGCCCCCCTCACGCTCAACCCTAGCGGTAGAGCGCACTCTGGCCATTTAATTCTGAATTTGTAAAAATTTAATACTTTTCTCTTCCCAAGTTTTTTCTTCTGACGAAGCAGGCTTCAAACTGGAGCTTCGTTCGACTCCGAGAGTTAAGCTTCGGCGATGGTTAAAAATTTTGGCAGCAAAACAGTGCAAATAGCAATGAATGCTGTGGTAACTTCACACCTACTCATCTGTTTATATAGTACTGCAGGTAAGAAGGCGAAGCGCCAGGATTTTTACACCAGGCGGGCACCCGCTCGCACTCGCTGCGAGGTGGACCGCAGAGACCAAACAGTAACTCTGCAAGGTGGGACCGCTACGCGCTGGGAAACTGAATCGTTTCTCGACAACGAGCTCAGGGAAGGTGTTTTTTGGACCTTCGGCTCCCCGAAGCTTAAGAGACTTTTTTTCACGGATCAAGTTCGTTACGAAAAACGATCTAGCACCGCGAAAGGGGCTACTGTTGGGTCTATGCTTCGTCGCCGAAGGTCTTCTAGGAAGAAGCGGCTTTCGGCTGAAGCTGCTTGTGTGAGATGGCCGAAGGTTCCTCTTCATAAAGCTTCGGTATTACAAACCGACTTAAAGATAGAATGACCTTTTTAGTCCATAAAGGTCTGAGTCAATGTTGTAAACTTTTATGAGGGGCATAATTGTAATTCCTCACAGGCTGTGTCCTGTGCCTATAAATAGTGAACAGTATTCCTTTACTGTTCAGGCATTCTGGCAATTGTAATCACATCTTTCGGGAACCAATCTTTGTCAAGGCAGAGGTATAATTGTATTCAATAATTCAATATATTAAGTAAATATAATGTAATTCGTTTATGATTCATTTATCTTTTCATACCCTTTATTTTATGTTATCTTATATCATCTATTAGAATTTAATTACAAAGACTTAACCTTCGTAACTATATTTTCATCAACCTTCGTCCATGATTCATTATCCTCAAGGGAATATTGTTTCATGGGCGAAGGACATTAACATTTAACATTTTATGTTGCCTTGTTCTTAATTCATAGCATTTGAGAACAAGTCCCCAACAAGTGCTTTGTCTCAAGTTAGGTGAGCAATAAATGAGTGAGTGTTCAGCCGTATTGAAGAAGAGAGAGAGGGGGGTCTATTTATAGTCATGGCTCAAAAACTAGCCGTTTGACCAAAAACCCCGTTGAAAACCGGTTGAACCGCCCCCTAGGGCGGTTGAACCACCCCCTGACAGGTCAGCAGACTGTCTGCCAGTCTGACTGGCAGACTGACTGGCAGACTGACCTGCAGGCGGGTCAGACAGGCCAGGACCGGTTGAACCGCCCCCTGACACCCCTGGCGACCTGACTGCCAGTCTGACTGGCAGACTGCAGATCAGAGGTCAGAGGGTCAGAGACCAGTTGAGCTGCCCCCCAGGACCAGTTCAGCTGGTCTAGACCAGAGAGTTTTGGAGAGAAAACCCCAGCTCAGCTGCCCTGGGGCAAGTTCAGCTGGGTATGGTCAGAGAGGTCCACAGCTGAAGTTGAAGTTCAGCTGGAGTTGAAAGTTCAACTCAGCTGAAGTCCAGCTCAGCTGCAGCTGAAGAAGCTCATCACAGCTGAAGTTAAGTTCAGCTGGAAAGCTCAGCTGCAGTTGAAGAAGTTCAGCTGTTTTTCAGCAAGAACACTCTAGGTTTCTCAACCCAAACCATGGTCAGCCAAATAATGTTAACGTGATTTTTGGTTTTCAAAAATAGCTTTTGAATTAGAGGACTTGAGCTATAGCAAACACCTGTACCTGTGCGAAAAAGAACAAGGAAGAATTACATCATGCAACACAAGATTTTACATAAATTTTATACGTTCGTTGCATGAAGTCCTTGGTGCTTCCTTAAGTTCCTGTTTCCTTCTAATCAAACACTGAGAACAAAAACTGTTAGTACCCTTATTTGTTTTGTCATTAAATCACCAAAACCCTCACTTGGGGTTGATTGCACTTACAGTTCCATGTATCCCAATTGAAGAAGTGTGTTCAGTTACCAACAGAGGTCATAGCAGAACCAGATGTGGAGATAGAGCCAGATCTATCATACCAAGAACACCCCTCCAAGGTTCTAGATTCCAAGGAAAGATCAACTCGTGCAAGAACAATTAAAATGTATAAGATCCAATGGAGCAACCATTCGAAGGAAGAGGCAACCTGGGAGACTGAGGATTTTCTGCGCTCGATCTACCCCGATTGTCTACCTAAGGAAGTCGGTACGTAACCATACCCTAGCCCCCCTTCCCTCTGAATCCAAATATAAGAAAGATGATCTTAACATAAACCGAGTTAAGCTATAAAACTAAAACAAGAACGGCTTCCTTCTGAAGTTGCAAAGAGGATGACATTCAAAGAGCAGGTTTTCTAAAGAACCTTATCAATCAAACCAACCCCAAGAAAGCATGCTATAACCTCCTCCTCACCCCTAGAGAACCTCGACCCGAATATCGGGACGAGATTCTTTTAAGCGGGAAGGGTTGTAACACCCCAGTGTTACTCAGGGTTTTTCCCTCAGTACCCAACTGGTGACCATTATCACATGTGATTTTAATTGGACAATAGACACCCAAATTTAAGGAACTAAAAACCCAAGTTAAGTCTCTTCATCTCAAGAACCATACTTTAACACCATCATATACCTCAAGTGGGGAAAATATTCAAAACTCTAAAACCACCCTAATTGAGCCATTGGGTACCAATAAGGAATCTAATGAAAAGGATATGAAAAACATAAAATCAGGTTTTGGACCAAATAACAAGTTTGTAGCACACTAAATAATCTACAAAACATAGTAAGAAAGTCTACCAAAAAGGAGCTTCTAATAAAATTCAGAAAATTCAGAATTATGGAATCTGACCTCTTCATAAAGATCGATCGTGTTCTCTAATTTCCAAAACTCAAATCCACATGGTCCAAATATCAAAGTGGCGTAAAATTACCTTGAACACACCCTGGCAAAGTTTGAAAACAAATCTCAGCCATTTGACATGATCTTGGCATGGATTTACCTCGGGACGCGGTAGCCAGACACTCAAGACTTGGCGACGCGACAACTCTCTGTACACGACCGAAAACCTCTCGACTTCCACACGAAAATGACAAAGCAACGTCAGGAGAACATATCTTGTATAGTGATCTTGCCCATATATGCAAAGATATGGAGCCTATGAATGCTTAAACACGGGCAGAAGCAAAGCGCCACGTGCTCGGTGCCTTGCCAGGCCGGCCGAGCGCGGACTGGCCGCGGCAGCGCGTGCCCCCGCGCGCGGTCGCCCCGCCACGCGCGCCTGCGCCTTGCCCATGCCTATAAGTGCCGCAAGGCCTTAGCCGTGTTCCCTCACGCACCCAAACCTTGCCCGAGCCAGTGGTCACCGGAGTTCGCGGCGAGAGGCAAGCGCCACCACCCGCCACCACTACCCGAGCACGACCGCCGTAGCCAATCTCTTCCGTAGACCCCCAGCCTCACCCAAGACCTTTGACAGCTTCCCCGAGAGGTCGTGAAGCTTTTCCAAGCTTGAGCCGAGACCCTGCCCCGCCGGAGTAGCGAGCGCAACCTCGCCGGATTTCGGCCGCCCGCCACTACACGTAGACCGGGCTACCAAGTGAGCCATTAGCAAATTCCTTGCGCCTACAACCTCCCTGACTTCCGGTGAAGCTCCCCAACTCACTGGATTGAACTATTCTGCCGTGGTTAGGCTGAATCACTCGCCGCCGCCGAGCTCCCCTGCCTGCGCGCGAGGTCCGACCAACTCTGACCATCTCCGACACCGACCCACACACCGCCGTGACCTCCCCGACGTTGTCGACCACTTCACCAGAGCTAAATCGCCGCCGGTAAGTCTCGCCGACGTGATCTTTGCCCCGGTTACTATTCCGTCCAGCCAGGGACCGCGGGATAGATTTAGGATAACCCTAGGGGGTTATCTGCAATGTCAGTGACTTAGTTGAATAGTAGACCGAGGACTAGTCTGTAAGGAAAAAAGGGAAAATACACCACGGACCCGAGTGCAAGATGCTTTTTCCTTTCCCTTTTTGAATATTAAGTTATTTAAATCTGCAGTAACCTTGATAAATGTATAACTTGAGTATTGTTCATCCAAAATTTGTCAAACCAATTTTGCTAGGCTCTGCATAATGTAATCTGTCAAATAAAAATAGTAAATCCCATGTTTTCTGTACTAATTTTTAGAGTTTTGAATTAAATTAGAGAACTGCCCAAACCTTAATAATACAGAGAAAAATATAAATACTTCTATGCTGGACTTGAGAAAAATTGTGGAGACACTCACCTAGTAGATACATTGTTTAAAATAATAAACACCGCAGTATAGAAGTCTAAGTCAAATACATCCATTAAAAACTGTTTCTGCTCAAACTTTAGGAAAATGAGAAAAGCGATAGAAAATGGAAACTGGACAGACTCAAAAGCAATCCATAACATAGATGGAGCTGAAGCTTGTGAGCAGTACAAGTTTAGAAGGGAGAAAGTTGCTTCGGCCGATCAGCCGAAGCCCATGCTCTTATGTGAGGACATAGCAGAGCAGAAGGTGCTATTGGGATCCCAACTGTCCGAAGAACAGGAGAAAACCTTGATAAGGTTTCTGTTCAACAACAAAGATGTTTTTGCATGGTCAGCTAATGATCTTTGCGGAGTCAACAGGGATGTTATTGAACACTCGCTCAATGTTGATCCATCCTTTAGACCCAGAAAGCAGAGGCTTCGGAAGATGTCTGATGACAAGGCCGAAGGTGCTCGGAATGAAGTGAAAAGACTCCTCAGTGTCCGAGTTATCAGAGAGGTAGAATACCCAGAATGGCTGGCTAACACTATTATGGTAAAAAAGGCCAATGGTAAATGGAGAATGTGTATTGATTTTACTGATCTCAACAAGGCCTGTCCGAAGGACGAGTTTCCATTGCCAAGGATAGATTCTCTAGTTGATGCAGCAGCTTCATCAGAGCTTATGAGTCTGCTAGATTGTTATTCAGGCTATCATCAAATTTGGATGAAGAAGGAGGATGAGCCAAAAACCAGCTTCATAACCATTAGTGGAACATATTGTTACCTTCGGATGCCCGAGGGGCTCAAGAATGCTGGAGGAAGCTTCAGCAGAATGACAGCGAAGGTTCTTCATTCTCAGATAGGCAGAAATGTGCTAACTTATGCTGATGATATCATTGTAAAAAGCACGAAGCAAGATAATCACATTGCTGATCTACAGGAGACCTTCGCTAATTTTAGACAGGCCGGTTTAAAGTTGAATCCAGAAAAATGTGTCTTCAGAGTAAAAAAAGGGAAATTTCTTGGCTGCCTAGTTTCAACAAAAGGGATTGAGGCTAATCCAAATAAAATCGAAGCTATCCTTCGAATGGAACCACCAAGTACAAAGAAGGGGGCTCAAAGATTGACAGGAAGACTGGCATCTCTCAACAGATTTATATCTAGATCAGCAGAGAGAAATTTACCATTTTTCGAAGTGCTGAAGTCAGCCAAAGTTTTTCAATGGGGACCAGTCCAGCAGAGAGCCTTCAAAGAGCTGAAGCAATATTTGATAGACCTAACAACACTAACTCCACCAACGCCAGGGGCTCCTCTGTTGTTATATGTGGCAGCTTCGTACTCAGCGGTAAGTGCAGCACTTGTCCAGGAGAAGCTTCAAGGCCAAGTCAAAAAGCAAGCCCCAATATACTTTGTATCCGAAGTTCTTAGTTTATCAAAGAAAAATTATACAGAATTGGAGAAGGTGTTGTATGCTGTTTTGATGGCCTCCAGGAAGCTTCGACACTATTTTCAAGCATACAATATAGTTGTTCCTTCTTCACAACCGTTGAAGGATATTATGAGAAATAGAGAAGCTACTGGAAGGGTTGGAAAATGGGCTGCGGAACTCAATGAATTTTGTATTGATTATGTGCATAGATCTTTGATTCAGTCCCAAGCATTGGCAAACTTCATTGCTGACTGGACGCCAGGGCTCAGGAAGAAGAAATGAGTAAAGATGCCGAAGTTTGGACAGTATTTTGCGATGGATCTTGGGGAACCTTCAGAGCAGGAGCAACTGCTGTGTTGGTCGCACCTTCCAAAGTTAAAACTTGTTATGCAACAAGACTTGATTTCAGTTGCACAAATAACATTGCTGAGTACGAAGCTTTGCTCTTGGGTCTTCGGAAGTTAAAGGCGATGGGAATCAGAAGGGCGGTTCTTAAAACTGATTCCCAGGTTATTTCTGGTCATATTGACAAAAGTTATAAAGCAAGAGATCCGAAGCTTGAAAAATATTTAGACACGGTCCGAAGGATTGTGGCTTCCTTTGAAGGGTTTTCTGTTAAAAATATTCCTCGTGGAGAAAATGAATATGCTGATTTATTAGCTAAGTCAGCAGCACAGGGGCTGCCCTTACCTTCGGAAGTATTTTTCGAAACAATAAAAGCACCTTCGGTTGAGCTTCTTGAAAGAGCAGTCCTCAACATATCTCATGTCTATAGTGAAGACTGGAGAACTGAGATCATCTCTTTCCTTCAGGGTAACTTTCTTTCAGATGACGAAGCTTATAACAGGAGGATAGAGGCAAGAGCTCGACCATATGTTATAATAGAAGGGGAACTATACAAGCGTGGGGTCTGTTCTCCGTTACTCAAGTGTTTATCCAGAGCCGAAGGTATAGAATTGATGAAGGAAATACACACAGGCCTGTGTGGATCTCACATTGGATCTAGGCCTTTGCTTGGAAAAGTTTTTCGTCAAAGATTTTATTGGCCAAAGGCAGCTTCGGATGCAGCGGAATTAGTCCAAAAGTGCGAAGGTTGTCAGAAATGTGCAAGAGATCAAAAACAACCTTCGTCTTTAACTCAGTTAATACAACCCACTTGGCCGTTGCAAAGGTGGGGCCTTGATTTGTTAGGTCCGTTACCACCAGCACAAGGGAACTTAAGATATGTTGTAGTAGCAGTGGAATATTTTTCTAAATGGATTGAGGCAAAGCCTTTAGCCACAATAACTTCGGCCACTATTCAAAAGTTTTTCTGGCAAAATATTGTTTGTCGCTTCGGAGTGCCGAAGGCTATTACTTTGGATAATGGGACGCAGTTTGATTCCGAAGCTTTCAGAGAATTTTGCGATCAAATTGGCACGAAGATCCATTTCGCATCAGTTCGACATCCGGAATCAAATGGACTTGTTGAAAGAGCTAATGGCATCATAATGACAGGAATAATGAAGTTAATCTTCAATCAGCCCAGGGGAAAGTGGCCAGACGAATTAATCAAAGTGGTGTGGAGCCACAACACAACAGTATCAAGATCAACAGGCTTTATACCATTCAAACTATTGTTTAGTGACGAAGCAATAACTCCGGAAGAAGCCAAAGCAGGATCAATAAGAATAGTAGCTTCGGCAGAAGACGAAGCTGAAGCTGATTACTCTGTGGAAAAAGATGCTATAGAGGGGATCAGGCTTCAAGCTGTGGAAAACATTAACAAATATCAAGCTGAAACAATAAAATGGCGTGATAGAAAGGTTAGGCTAAAGAACATTGAACCAGGACATTTGGTGCTTCGAAGAGTAGCCAACCCAGAGACAGTAGGCAAATTACAGCTGAAGTGGGAAGGACCTTTTCTGGTAGTATCTTCGTCAAGACCCGGTTCCTACAGATTGAAGGATATGGACGACAACGACATTCCTAGATCATGGAATGCGGACGAGCTTCAGCGATATTATGTTTAGCTTGATGTAGCTTTTTCTATTCTTTCTTGTGGCACCCTTTTCCTTTCCAAAGGGGGAGAAAGGTTTTTAATGGGGCCACAACATGTAATTTTTCTTTTCCTTATTTAAATTCTATAAGAGCGATATCCCCAAAAGATGTAAATGTAAAAGCTGAGAACGCACCATCGAGTGCAAAGGAAAGAGAAAAGAAAACAGGGAGAAGCTCAAAAGTCGTTCCTAAGGGAATGCAGAGCTTACAGCGAAAAATAAACGCTGATTCCGCCGAAAGTAAAAGACGAAGAAGCTCCTAAGGGAGGCTTACAACGAAAAATAAACGCTGATTCCGCCGAAAGTAAAAGGCGAAGAAGCTCCTAAGGGAGGCTTACAGCGAAAAGTCAGCGCTGATACACCGAAAAGTAAACGGTGAAGCCGAAAAATAAACGGTATTAAGATTTGAGTCATTCCCAAGGGAATGAAGGCTATGATTATGGTTTTGAATATACATTCGGATATTCATTTGCACGATGCATTACATCATGACATTTGCATTCATAAACATTCATTTAGACATATATAGGATCATTATCATCATACCACACAAGAAAGGCAGATGTTTTGGCTATGAGGAAAAACTTCGGAGAAAGAGGAAATTTTCATGCTTCGTTGTGTACGAAAAGAAGGGAAGGTATTTTTCGCCTTCGGCTCAAAAGTGAAATTTCGTTCACAGCAAAGCAGATCGTACACGGATAAAGGAGAAAAGATATATTACAAGGTATGCACAAATTTACATAAGTTTTTTCTACAATTATATTACAAATATTTCTCCAGAATTTTTTGCAGAAAAGTGTTTTACAGCAACTGTTAAGCTTCAACCCGTCATTCTTCAGCTTCATCATCCTGTACATATTAAAACAGAATGAGAAAGGTGCAAATTTCAAGGAGAAGGTAAAAGTAACAAGTATAAGTTTCTCACCGGCTTAAGGTGGCTCCGAGCTTTGTCACCAGCCATTTTTCGCTCGCCGTTTACCCAAATTTGGGTCATAAATCTGTTTCCTATGCTTCGGGCTAGGCTTGGGATGTCAACCAAATCTGTCGGTGACAAGCTGAAGTTTGGCCTATTTACAATCTTCCCATGCGTGCAGCCGGCCTTCAGGAAAGCGGTAGCCATGCCTCGAGAAGCTAGCAGGGCGTAGAAATCAGCATGCCCAGCAATAACTTCGTCAAGTGCATCAACCTCGCCTTCAATGTATTCCAAGGTGCTAGGTAGGTTTTCAGCTGAAGGTGTAAACTTATCAGAGCTGGCTCCAATTGAGTGAAACACATCCTTCAGCCGCTGCACGCATCGGCTGCCGAAATTTAAGCATTTCTCCTGAAGCTCCTTCAATGATTTTTTGCAAATTTGAATTCTTCTCGATCTCGGTCTTGAGACTTGTTTCGAGGTTCTTCTTTTCCTGCTCAGATTTTTCTGACTTTTTGAGTAATTCATTGTTTAATCTGTCATTTTCGGTTTGGACCTCAGCCAGTGAACCTTCCATAGAATGAATAACGAAGTCTTTCTTTTCTAAGGCAGCTTCGTGTTCTTTAACTATGATTTCAAGGTCTTGAATGACGAAGTCCTTTTTCTTCAGAGCAGCTTCGTAATTTTCGACTTTGTCTTCTAGATCTTTGATGATAGCTTTGTTTTTTTCCTCTTCAAGATCTTGTTGCATTCTCAGCACTTTACTTAGTAGTATACTCTGCCAAAACAACCTTCGTCAGAAAACAACTTAATTTAAAAATAATAATAATAAAAAAAAAATTGAGAATTTTTTACCTTGAAATTAGCATAGAGCAAGCTACCGGCGATATGCTGTCGCTGGTACCTGCAGAGGTCCGCTTCTATCTTCGGCAGGCCAACGCTTTTGGAGAAGGTCCTAACAACCTTGGCCTCGGTTCGATTCCGAAGGCATCTTAGCTTCCCTTCATTGACCCAACCAAATAGCAGAGACCCTGGTTTGTATCCACAGGATATAGCATATTTCTTTAGCTCTTCTTTTTCAGCGTCTGTTAACTCTTGTCCAAGTATATCTTGAAAATTAAAATTTTCTTCTTCCAAAATGTCTTCAATCTGCTCTTTTCCTTTTTCAGTTGCTGTGTTCACCGCAACCACAACAGCTTCTTCTTCAGCCATTCTCAGAAGTATATTGTCAATATCAACAAGTGTGGTTTCCAGGTTAGGATCTTCGGTGGTCCCGGTTTCGGCTCCGGTGGCTTCGGCTTCAGTGGTTGCTCCGGTAGCTTCGGCTCCGGTGGCTTCGGCTCCGGTGGCTTCGGCTCCGGCGGTTTCGGCTGCAGTGGTTTCGGCTCCGGTGGTTTCGGCAATGACAATTTTTGACGCCGATATCGGTGGCGGTGTCTGATGAATGACATCGGCCACTTGGATAATTCTTCGTTTTTTCGGCTTTGCGGGACTTTCTGCTGCCGAAGCTTCTTTGTCCTTCTGAAAAAAACTTCGTCAATTCTGGCGCCAGCGGACTTAGCTTGACAGGCAAAGGTTCAGTCATTACCTTCAGAATCTCTTCCACTGCGGCAGCAGAAGGTGTTGCAGGAGCTTCCTCCTCTCGGATCGATGTCTTTGGTTTTGGAGATGCAGGTTTTGGAGATACAACTTTTCTTTTCCTTGGAGCAGCTACCTTCGACTCAGGGCTCAGTTTTTCAGAAATTTCTTTTTTCTTTTTAGCCAATTTGGTGCTTTCTTTGTCAAGGGCGCTGGCAATTCTTTTTCTCTTCGGGCCTTCGGCATCTCCACCCAGTTGCTCATAATCAGGATAGTCAAAATTCAAGGCATCTAGCACCCGATTCAATCTTCGTTTCGGACGACTGCCGAAGGCTGCTGTCATCAACTGATCTTCTTTCTTAGAATAATTACCGAGTATATCGTTGCACATAATCTCGATTGTGTCCAACCATTCCTGGCAGGGTTTTTTAAAGTGTTTCTTAAACTTATAGTAATAAGGCAATCGAACAAGTTCTCCCTTTTTCTTTTCTCCCTCCAGCTTCGGCATCTCCCACTCCCTCATTGTTGGGAACACTTTAAAAGCCAGAAATTCCTGCACTAAGTCTCTAGTGCCAATATTTTCTGAAATTACTCAAAATTGACCCAAAGCAATCTGGCTCGGACTCCCCCTTATCATGTTGCATTGGGGCCTCGTCTCTCCGAAGGTTAGCTCTAGCGGACTCTGGACCAATTTATCTTCATCCTTATCAACTTTAACATAAAACGATTCAGACTTCCATCCGGCTGGCCATTTGCTTCGGTAGCTTATCACTGGAAACTTTGTAGTTTTGCGATAAGCAAAGTTGTAGCAGCCAAAATTCTCATGTAGACCATCTCCTCTGGCTTTAGTCTGGTAATGTAATTCATGAACTCGGCAGAAACCCTCACCGAACGGTTCCACTCCCTGGCTACGAAGGGCCCAAATGTAAACACTTAATCTAACAATAGCATTGGGGGTCAGTTGATGAAGGTAAATCCCAAACTTCTTCAGTACAATAGCAATCATCCCATTCAGGGGGAACCTTAGGCCAGCTTTAAAGAAGCTTTTGAACACTACAACCTCATTCTTTTCCGGCTTCGGAATAGTTTCCTCTCCGCCAAAATGAACCAGCTCCTTTTTTGCTTCACTAAAGTAGCCCAGCTTCACCATTTTTGGAAGATTAGCTTCAGAGATGGTGTACTTTCCAAAGTCCAAATGACTAGGTTTACTTGGCATCCCACAGCTGTACTCATCTTTGGAACCAACTTCTTCAACATCAGCTTGTGTTGCTTCGGCAGCAGGTGTGTCCTCTGATGAAACCAGCCCAGAGCGCCTCATTGCTTCAGAAATCGGAACAGTTTCAACGGCTTCGGTCTCATCTCCATCATGCTCAAACCTAGTAGTGGAGCGTATTCTGGCCATTTGATTTTAAATTTTCTTGAAAATTTCTTTGCAAGTTAATAACCTTTTTTCCGAAGCTCTTCTCGTGACGAAGCACAATCTAAACTGGAGCTTCGTTTGAATGCAAAAGTCAAGCTTCGGCTATGGTTAAATTTTTGGCAGCGAAACAGTGCAATAGCAATGAATGTTGTGGTAACTTCACACCTACCTGTCTGTTTATATAGAGCTGCAGGTAAGAAGGTGAATCCTCAGGATTTTTACACCGGGCAAACAGTCGCTCGCACCCACTGCACGGTGGGCCGCAAAAACCAAGAAAGTGAACCTGCATGGTGGGACCGCTCTGCGCTCGGAAACTGTATCGTTTCTCGGCAACGAGCTCAGGGAAGGTGTTTTTCGAACCTTCGGCTTCCCGAAGCCTAAGAGACTTTTTTCACGGATCAAGCTCGTTACGAAAAACAATCTAGCACCGCGAAGGGGCTACTGTTGGGACCATGCTTCGTCGCCGAAGGTCCTACAGGAAGAAACAGCTTTGGCTAAAGCTGCTTATACGTGATGCCGAAGCTACCACTCATGAAGCTTTGGTGTTATAGCGTATCCGAAGATGAAGGATCGAACCGACTTAAAGATAGAATGACCTTTTAGTCCATAAGGGTCTGAGTCATTGTTGTAAACTTTTATAAGGGGCATGATTGTAATTCCTTACAGGCTGTGTCCTGTGCCTATAAATAGTGAACAGTATTCCTTTACTGTTCACGCAATCCTGTAATCGCAAACGCATTGCTCTGGAATTATTGTTTTCTGTCAAGGCAAAGCATTTGAGAACAAGTCTCCAACAGCTGGACTTGAGAAAATTGTGGAGACACTCACCTAGTAGATACATTGTTTAAAATAATAAACACCGCAGTATAGAAGTCTAAGTCAAATACATCCATTAAAAACTATTTCTGCTCAAACTTTAGGAAAATGAGAAAAGCTATAGAAAATGGAAACCAGAGGATGACCATGTTTTTCCTAGTATGCCTAAGTGATATAGATCATAGGAAAAATCTATGGAACCCTGGTCTAATGATAATCTAAGGTTATAATTTTATTTAGGCATTAAGAAGTCAATAAAGGCCATGATTAAAAATATAAGGGCACATGCAATAATGGCAAGAAAATTTCAGTAGACCCCTGACCACTAATATACCACTGCAAAAATGGTAAACACCCCAAACCATCACAATAATTGAGTTAAACAAATAGAACTTGGATTTTGCTAATATTTCAAATAAATCAAAAGAAAGACTAAAAATGGGAAACAGTGAGCAACCAAATTTTACCCAAGTACTTATAATGTAAACTACCAGAGAAAAATATAAGACTAAGGTAAAAATATGATGTAATACACCTCACCCCCTACCCCATGAAAAAGACCATATATTCCAAGAAATTTTACAACCCCTTCCCTATGAGCAAAGTTAACCAACTTAAAGAATGATTGCTCTTGCGCAAAGAAGAAGATAGAAAAAATTGAGAAATCTGTTGTTGGACATTTTTCAAATATAGTAGTAGTAGAAAGCACCACTAAGCCCTAAAGCTTTGGAAAATCCCCATAAAATAACCAGTAGGTATCTTTGGCTAACATTTGGTATAAGTTCATAATATTATACCTAGATACCAGAAAAAATAACCATTAAGATAAAACCCACTCTTAGAAGAGAGTTGTAGTTTAAGCACCCCCTCTGCCTAAATTTTAATATTTTTTGCAGATAAAACTAGTCCCATTCTAGGCCTCAATTTTTGAGACTGAAATATATACACCAGTGAGAGGCCACTGTAATTTTTACAGAATTTTTGGAAATTTTTAAAACTATGTTGTAGTTCAAACCTACTGTAAAAAGCATAAGTAGGAAAGGGAAAAAGAGAGAATTAATAGAAGTGATAACCTGGTGAAGGCAAGTGTACTCTAACCTATTATGTCCTACTTACTTTATAATTCACTGTCCCGCATTACTTAATTGAAACCTAAGGATTGACTAGTCTGAATTTATCTCGTCCTTGCTTACCTTTTGGGTTATCCTGGTTAGCTTCATGCTATTGCTCCACTTTAATCAACGAACATGATGCAGATATTTATGATATGATGTTGTTATTATGATTATGATGATGTTCTAGGGTGTAGTTGTCTTTACTGGAGGGCCGTCAATGGGGGCTGGGGCATAGTGCTCCCTCTGCTAAGGGTGGGTGTTGGGGTTCATTCGATTTGGTTTCGTTGGTCACCCACCTTAGGGAGGTGTACTGTGTTTGTACGACTGGCGAAACCTAATGAGTAGCTATGCACTAGGGGATTCATTGTAAAAGCTACGTAGTGTATTCCTGGCCGTTCACCTCGGTAGTGAAGATCGGGTTTGTACAACCCAGACTGGAAAGGGATCACAACTCGTGGGTAAAGTGTGCAACCTCTGCAGAGTGTTAGAAACTGGTATATCAATCGTGCTCACGGTTAAGAATAACCTTGGGATCCTCTTTGATTAGAAGAACTTTGGTTACTTTATGATGATGATTAATGGCGAAGATTATAATTATGATCTGTGGTATTTCCTCTTGGAGGGAGTACTTTTGGGTAATAACTGGGTTTATTACTAAAACTTGGCTTACTACTAGAAATAAATATTTGACCAACTAAAAGCAACTGCTTTAACCTTAACTCCACATACAACTAGTCCACTTTAGCCAAACGGGACATTTGCTGAGTACGTTGATGTGTACTCAGTGCTCACGAGGAGATGCAGGCAACATGGAGGACTTTGAGGAGTTTCAGGACTACGATGAGTTCTAGTTATGTTAGTGGCAACCCCCTAGTTAGCAGCCTATGAAGGTCTTTTCTGCTATGTTTCGTTTCCCACACTTTGATAACGTTAAATGACAATGTTATGTTAATGACTCTATGGATGTCTTGGACATCTTGATGTAATAAAGTACCTTTTCCGCTATTAGTTTGAGCACTATGTGATGATGTCCAATTATGTAATCGTTGTGTACATGAGTTTCTGATCCTAGCACGTACGTGGTTCGCATTCGGTTTGCCTTGCAAAATTGGGTGTGACACCCGCGCCCGCTGACAGGTGGGTCCCACCTGTCGGCGTCATGCCTCGCTCGCCCGCCCGCGCCTACTCGTTCTTTCTCTCTGACCAATGGGGTCGCCCCGTCAGCGCCATTGCACACTCGCGCACACCAGCTCTTGTTGGCCCGTGGGTCCCACTCGTTAGATCCGTCCCCTCCCCGCAACCGCCGCGACCGCGCCCATGGCGTGCGTCCCGCGCGTGGTCAAACTATGCCCATGTCCCCACGACTTGCCAACGTCGCTAGAGTGCTAGGTGAAGACCCCACCCATTCCCCCAGCTCGCCCTTGGCCCTCATTCGCTCTCTCCCCTGCCCTCGCACTCACCCAGCCCACAGCGCTGCCCCCTCTATTGCTTTGTCGTTCCACCGTCGTTGCTGGGCTTCTGCCAGCGGCTTGGCCACAGTGAGCTTTGCTTGAGCTTGGCGCACCGGGAACCCATGGTGGTTTCCCCTTTCCTTGACTCCTCTGTTCGGTCCGTGCTCAACCTTCTCCCCTGCGCAGGTCGGAGCTTGCCGCTGCCGCGATTCCTCATCGTTTGGCCAACCGAAGCCCCCTCGCGCCGTGCCAAGCTACCCCAAGCATCGTCTCTACGTAAGTGACCTTTCCCCGCCCCTCTTCTACACCAAATTCGCTTTACCGGGGGAATTTCAGCTCACCGGAGTTGCCCCTCGTCGGGTTGTCGTGTTTTCACAGCGTTTGGCCATTGCAACCCCTCCCCGTGCCCGAACTTAGGCATAGAGCACCCCTACCCTCTCCCTAAAGCCTATGTCGGCCGTAGCGCGATGGATTAAACACCATTGCGATGGGTATTGCTCGTCGGAGTGACCTTCGGTTCGCCCGAGGTTTCCCCTCCGCCGTTTGCCCGTCTCAGTCCCGTTCTCGTGACCCAGACCTCACCATAGTGCTTGTCGAGTCCTCTCTGGCTACCCAGACCACCCCCAGCACCTTAGAAGCCCTAGTCTCCCTTGCCTCTGGTGACTGTGCCGCCATGACCACGGAAAGCGCCGCCCCTGGCTGACCGGAGAAGATAAAGCCTCTAGCGCCCAATCCTAACCGTCCAGTCTTAATCGGATGGCCCAGATGTGCAGATAATGATTCGTGCGGTCCGTGGAACCAGAACCGTTGGTCTAAGATTGAGCAGAAAGTGTGCCCCATGCCCTCATCACACCGCTGACCTGTGGGCCCCGCTCGTCAATGCCTCGACCTGCCCCAAACCCACCTGTCAGACGCTCGCGTCCACGCCTCTGTGCGCTTGCCCGTCAGATCTAATCCGAGATGTTGATCGTGGATCTAATAGCTGGCAAGACCCGATACCCCTTCGCGTGGTCTTTTTGTTAAAGAGACCCATGGCTTTTTAGGAATCAACCTGCCGTCCCTGGTTTTTGCGCGTAGGCCCCTGAGAATTTGCAGAAAACCACCGCCCTTTTGTTTTATTGTAGATTTAGACCTATATTTGTATTTTGAATTCCAAAACATATTTATTTCATATCTTTTGCATATGAACTCCAAATTGAGTGATTCAAATTGCAAAATGTTCATAAGATTATTCTCTATCTGTTTAAATTATAATCAATCACTGTCTGCACGTATTAATTTTATGCCTAGACTATAGATTAGTATTAGTGATGGTTGGTTTATTAAAGAAAAACCATAATGGTAATTAGATGTTTAACTTTGTGAGGTTAATAACATGTAAAAGTATGAACCTATCCCTGGTATGATTTTTATGTCTCATTAAAATAAATGAAGTTAAGTTATGTAATCTTTTGAGATAAGTAATACTTAGAGAACCACAAATCTCTAGGTGTATTAGTCCACCCTAGATCCTGGACTTCGCTTTTCAGTTTGTTACTTTCTTTTGAATTCGTGTTCACTTGATTGCACATATTTGGTGTAATGTTTCTTTGTCATTATCCAAATGTGTTGAATGCATGATCACTTGCATAGACAACGAGCAGCCCGTGGTTCCTGAGTGTGTTGTCGAAGATCTTCCTAAGTAACAACCTGGTGAAGGCAAGTGTCCTCTAACCTATTATGTCCTACTTACTTAATAATTCACTGTCTCGCATTACTTAATTGAAACCTAAGGATTGACTAGTCTGTATTTATCTTGTCCTTGTTTAACTTTTGGGTTATTATGGTTAGCTTCATGATATTGATCCACTTTAATCAACGAACATGATGTGAATATTTATGATACGATGTTGTCCTTATGATTATGATGATGTTCTTATGACACTTTAGGGGACTCAGGCTGTTTTCCTAAGTACCTCTCCGTAAGGGACTGTTCATTGAATGACCACCCGGGATAGTGCAACCATGAGGCTGGAATGGGACTCCCTTAGCTAAATAATTAGATGAACCTGGGGTGTAGTTGGCTTTGCCGTAGGTCCGTCTATTGGGGCCGGGACATAGTGCTCGCTCTGTTAAGGGTGGGTGCCGAGGTTCATTTGATTTGGTTTTTTAGTCACCCACCTTAGGGAGGAGTACTATTTTTGTATGACTGGAGAAACCTAATGAGCAACTATGCACCAGGGGAGTCTTTGTAAAGGCTACGTAGTGAAACCTTGCCTACTCACCTTGGTAGTGTTTGAGGGTTTGATCGACCCGAGGCAAAAAAGGGATCACGACTCGTAGGTAAATTGTGCAGCCTCTACAATGTGTTAGAAATTGGTATATCAGCTGCGCTCACAGTTAAGAGCAGCCTTGGGATCCTCTTTGATTAGAAGAACTTTGGATACTCTTAAGATGATGGTAACTGATGATGAATATAAGTGTGGTTTCTAGTATTTCCTCCTAGAGGGAGTACTTTTGGGTAATAATTGGGTTTATTACTAAAACTTGGCTCTACTACTAGTAATAAATAACTGATCAACTAAAAGCAACCGCTTTAACCTTAACTCCAAATATAGCTAGTCCACTTTAGCCAAACGAGACATTTGCTGAGTATGTTGATGTGTACTCATCCTTACTTTAAAAACCACCCCACCCTAGATTGTCCCCACTACAATCAGTGCTCAGGAGGAGATGCAGGCAACATTGAGGACTTTGAGGAGTTCTAGGACTACGATGAGTTCTAGTTGTGTTAGTGGCAAACCCCCAATCAGCTGCCTGTGAAGGCCTTATCTGCTACATTTCGTACTCCGCACTTTGATCACATTAATGACTATGTTATGTTAATAACTCTGTGGATTTCATGGACATCTTGATTTAATAAAGTACCTTTTTCGCTATTTATTTTGAGCAATGTGTGATGATGTCCAATTATGTAATCGCTGTGTACGTGAGTTTCTGATCCAGGCATGTACATGGTTCGCATTCGGTTTGCCTTCTAAAACTGGGTGTGACATAAGTGGTATCAAAGCCTTGCTGACTGTAGAACTGCTAACCTAGACTAGAATGGTTGTTCTAAGGACTACAGACCCTTACCCTTTCCTTGACCTTTGGTGTCACTTAAAAAGTTGGTCATCTTGACCAATTCTATGTTATATTACTATTTACAAACTTATCTTACAAAATTTTTGTCTCACTTTGCTTTCTGTTTACTTGCTGGTCATATAGTTATATTCTCACTCTTGTGCTTACGATGTCTTTTGTAGATGGCCCGTCTTAGATGCACTACACGTAAGTCGGTGATCCTTTTTTTGCCCTCTCGCCTTGCGGAGGTCCACTGTGCTGCACGGTGATAGGTCAGTCTAGCCAACTAGAGAGACTGCATCACCGACTACACGAGGAGCAGGAGCGCCGACGCCAGGAGCAGGAGCAGCATGACTCTTCCCCTCGCCTCAGTAGGAGGTGGAGTCTGGGAGGCAGCCCTCCCCAATGCCTCAGACAGAGATGCCCCCTGCACCACCATAGGGTATCCCAGCTGCTGAAGGAGACCCTGACGGAGAAGGAGATGACGACGACGGTGGTAGTTTGAGCCACACCATGGAGCTCTCGGAGGAGCAAGAGCCGGAGGGATGGATCGCCTGACCCATCACTCGTGACACCGCTCACGGTTGTCATTTCCATGCACTCACGACAACTTGCTGCATCGGGCCTTCAACCGACACACTTGGTCCATCGAGTACCGTTGTGTGGTCTACCAGCATCGTCGTGGGTTATACCCGGACCAGTGGGAGGCTACTTGCTTGGTGTGCCATCCGGACGATGATCTACGGGGTGCAAAGGCCTTCTCAGAGCATTATTCTACCACTGAGAGGGAAACTATCGAGGTAGCCATGCAAGATGTTGTATGGCGTGTGATTTTATAGTACTATTCGTTATTCAGTGGGGTAGCTGACGGCCTCAGCCTGAAGTACAACCCTCGCCATTCGACCAGCAGTGCTAGAGGTGTGATTGTCTCACCCATTGATGAGGGCAATCCTAGGATGAATAGCATGGTAAACCTGGTTGCCGTGCTTAACACCGAGCTAGACCACACCCTTGACGAGTTGGGTAAGGCTCGGGCGGAGATTGCGGAACTACGTGCTGAGCGTACGATGCGCCACCATTAGGAGGGTGGCTCCCCCGCTCCTGTCGGGATTCAACACCCTTACTGCTCGTGGCCCCGTGGTCGTTATGCTTATGACACCCCTGACTGTAGGACCTAGATAGATTTGGAGCCATAGATTGATAGAGTTGGAGTCTGTAATAATGTTTAATTTAGTGTCAGAGTCTTAGTCAGTTTTAGTTTGCTTATCATGTTTTTTCTATGTCTGTCGTGATGATCTCATGATGAAGTTGGATCTTTGTAATGATTGTCACCAAGGTATGGGCATCCCCTGCAACTTGGTGTAGTTATTAATAAAGTTAATCATTTAGTTGGGCAACCTTTTATTTCCACTTTCGTCTTTATCTGAGAAGTTGTGTTGGCTGTGTTGAGAGTCAGTGAAGATGCTCATTTGTTTAGTCTTATGAAGGATTCTATATATCTTTTCTTATGCTGAAAGACTGCAGAGTCAGATCTGATGTGTGTATGCTTTTACAGATGTCTGACAACATGCTCAGAGGTGGAAGACGTGCTCAACAGGAGCAGCAGGCACCCTAGCAGCAGTTGCCACCGCCACCCCCAATGACCATTGAGTAGATGTTTTTGATGTGGACCCAAGCAGTCCAAGTGATTGCACCTCTTTCTTAACAGGAGCAATGCAGCAGGTGCAGCAGCAACAACCCCCACCTCAACCTCAGATGCAAGTACATATGTTGTAGATGACTGGGGACAAGCGGGCGGAGTTCATGAGGGGTCATCCCCCTGTCTTTGCCCATTCTGTAGACCCCATGGACGCCGAAGACTGGTTGCACACAATGAAGCGGGAGCTACATACCGCTCAGTGCAATGATCATGAGAAGGTTCTGTATGGTCCCCGCCTGCTAAGGGGAGCAACATAGTCCTGGTGGGAGTCTTACCTCACCACCCATGCCGACCCCGAAGCCATTACCTAGGAAGAATTCAGCAATAATTTCCGTCGATGTCATGTTCCAGCAGGTCTGATGACAGTGAAGAAAGAGGAGTTTCTGGCACTAAAGCAAGGGCCCATGTCATTCAGTGAGTATAGAGACAGGTTTCTGCAACTGTCCCGCTATGCTTCTGAAGATGTCAACACAGATGCTAAGAGGCATTATCGTTTCTTGAGAGGCTTAGTCGATCCCCTGCACTATTAGCTAATGAATCATGCCTTCTCCACCTTCCAACACCTGATCGACAGAGCAATCATGACTGAGAAGAAGCATCGAAAGATGGAGGACCGGAAGCGCAAGATCAGTGGACCACAGGCTGGGAGCAGTAGCCGTCCCTGTTTCTTAGGCAACCCACCCCAGCAGTTCAAGCAAAGTCACCCTTAAGGACACAAGCACCAGCATCAGCGCCAACACCAGCAGTAGTATTAGAGGCATTTTCCTCAGCAACAACAGCAGTACCGCCAAAACATCCAGGCACCTCGCCTTCCTGCCCTAGCAACCAATCAGAGCAACCAGGCAGCGCCAGTGCAAGGAGGAGGCCGCAGATGTTTCCACTGTGGGGAACAAGGCCACTGGATGAATCATTGCCCAAAGAAAGCAGGTCAGCAACAGTCAACTCCTAACGCCCCTGCTAGACAGAATGCACCTCAGTAAGGAGCGAACAACCATGGGTAGCCTCATACCTAGTACGGAAAGGTGAACCACCTGGAGGCCAACACAGTTCAGGAGACCCCATGAGTGGCACTAGGTACGTTCTCAGTTGAATCTCATTCTGCAAATGTTTTATTTGATACTGGAGCAACGCATTATTTTGTGACTGCATCATGGGTAGAAACACACAACATACCAGTAGCACCCATGTATCCACCTATGAGGGTTAGTTCAATTGGTGGGAGAACCCAAACAGATAGATTTTGCCCTAGTGCAAGAGTTCAAATAAGAGGGATAGAGTTCCCCGCTGATCTGATAGTAATGGGTACCCGGGATATAACCATATATGTCATCCTAGGGATGAATTGGCTGACCAAATATCAAGCAAGCCTTAGCTGTTATGAGAGGACTGTGAGATTAGTGTCCTTGTTAGGAGAAGAAGTGTCGGTGGAGTTGGTCTTGTTCGGACCAAGGAAATGAAGTTGTCACCAGATCACTGCCCATATTAAGGAAGTCAATCCATTGAAAGCTATCAAAGTAGTATCAGAACTTCCAGATGTGTTTCCTGAGGATTTACCAAGCATGTCACCTGAGAGAAAAGTTGAATTTGCCATAGAGTTGATCCATGACACCACCCCTATCTCTAAGAGAGCCTATAGAGTGTCCGGACCAGAATTGGTGGAACTCAAGAAGCAGATAGACGAGTTGTTGGAGAAGGGTTACATGAGACTGTTGGAACTTGCTCTCCTGGGCAAGATGATCCAACGAGGGAATAGAGAGAATGCAAACAAAGTTTAACTCGAGATGGCAATTGCTCTGTCAATCCAGCCTCTCAAGGGCACTGTACGGGGGTATTTATAGGTGCCCGAGTGCCCAACGTCTTGATGTAAGGACGTTTATGCCCTCTGGCACCTGGATTATCCCCAGAATATTCCCATAAGGGAGGGTTACAGACTGTCATTATAGAAAAGATATTACAAATCGGGCCCGTAACACGCTTCTCCGTGCGGGGCCTGTTACAATGGGTCGAATCCCACGTGGGCCTCCAGGTTGGGTGAGGACGCGGGATGAGAAGACTTTGTTGTAGGCCTTCGTCATAGGCCTTCATCTTGTGGTGAGGAGGACGGAGGGTGGTCCATGCCATGATCTTGCCTCCGATGGTGCAGCGAGGTGGCGAAGGCCTAGAGTGAAGGGTAGCGTCTTCGCCTTCGCCCCAACATTTGCCCTCCGAGGGACCAGTTCGACTAAGTCATCTGGTGCCGAAGACGTCGCTAGATGGTGGAGACGCTGCCCTCGCTCGAAGTGGTTCCGTGGGGGTTTTTGATGTGAATGTTGACGGACGTGGTAGTGTTGGACTGCGGGCTTCCCGAAGCGTCGCGTCCTGTGTATAAAAGGGGGGGGGGGTGGCGCGACTCAGGCTCTCTTACCTTTCTGTGCGCTGCCAAACCCTAGCATTAACTTGTTTGCCTGCTCGCCTGCCCTCCTTGCTCTTGTTCATCGGAGATCTGGCCTACGTCAAGCAGACTGCGCGCCGCCGCCGATGGTACGTAGCCATGCCGTCTTCTTCTTCATCCGCTGCGAACACACCGCTGGGCAAATCGTCGTCTGAGGAAACCATGAGCGATCTGGCGGCGGTGGAGCTGCACCCGGGCCACACGGTGGAGTTCGGCGTTTCGCGGATCTCCTCGGTTCGCGTTCAAGACATGCAACAACTGGGGTATTTTGGGAACGGAATTGGCCGAGTTCCGGGGGCGGAGGACATTCCGGAGCCGGAGGGTGAGATTGTTTTGTTCGAGGCATTTTTTACTGCGGGCCTTCGGTTACCCACGCATCATTTTGTGGCGGAGGTGTTGTAGAGGTTTGAGGTGCAGATTTATCAATTGACACCTAATGCCGTGGTAGCCCTGGCGAAGTATGTCTAGGCAGTGACTTCGTATGGCGGTCAGCCCTCCATAGAGGTCTTTGCAAAAAATTATTGTTTGCACTGGCAGAAGAGGAAAGTTGGAGACGAGATTGCACAGTTTGGGTCATGCACCTTTACGCCGAGGACTAGCAAGACTTCGGCGGAGGTTGTGGAGCTCGTTCCTTGCGCCCGCAACAAGTGGGGCAATTGGTATGATTATTGGTTTTATGTGGCGGAAGGCGAAGTCGAAGACCTCCCGGGACTCCCGGCGGCCGTTATGTGCTCGCACTGCTATGTGGCGTTCCCGCCGTTTGATGTGGCGGAGGAAGATAGTGACGAAGGGGCCCTTCATTGCGCTGCCCGCGTGAGTAGCGAGCGCGATTTAGTTGAGGAATTCATCGGCTATGGAGTGTGGCCCTTGGTGCATGGCGGGGCGTTGGGCGAAGTTTGCCCTCGCCAGATGCCCTCCTTGGGCGAGCAGCTAGTGCAAAGTCCTGCCTTCACGTTGGATCTGCGTGGCTGGGATCCCGCCGCATTCATGCGTGAGGTGGAAGACGGGGCTGTGCGGATTGTGGGGCATTATGTGCCGAGAATAGAGGCTCTGCGGAGTTGGGATATCCGTGGATCCAACATTCGCCTGAATAGGGTCTTCGAGCTGAATTGCTTGCCATATTGCGGCTATCCCGGGGATGACACTACCGTGGCCGTCGACCGCCGCGGGAAAAAGCCAGTGCCCATGACTGAGAAAGGCCCTTTGCAAGAGGCTGCCCCAGCCGCGAAGAAGAGAAAAATAGGTACTGCAGTGGGGGGACTGGGGGTCTCTGATAGTTTTGCTGCGGAGTTGATGGGGACGTGCGCAGCCCTCGGGGAGGGATGTCTTCGCTCGAACTCCGGGAGTCTTCGGCGCGGATGCTGAAGGTTACCGGGGGTCGATGGCCAAAGAATGTTCCAATCCCCCGCGCGGCTGGCGAAGACTTTTTTACGTCTCGTATGGCTCGCGACTTGAAGATTTTTCCTTACGGGCAAAATATTGCTGCTGTTGTATCGGTAGTGATGGAGAAGGATCGTCAAGACGCTGCTTAGAAGCGTCGGGCGGTCGTTAGGATCGGGGATCCTTTCCACGAGGCGAAGAAGGCGCGGGGAGCCGTGAAGTCTGCCACCCCGGGCAGTAGTAAGCCATTGCCGGCTACGAAACCGACCGCCCCCAGGCCTAGCAACGCTTCGGCTGGTGCGAAGGCTGCTGCTTCTGGCACGGGCAAGCCACCCTCAGGCGGGCCCGCGAAGGGGCGAAGGCTGCCTTCGCCAGCGCGTACGGGCGAGGCGGCGGCGCGTGTTGCCGACTTCGACACGGACATCTGTGTCGGGGATTATTTTGTTGGTAAGTTTTTTTTCGGTAAGTCTTTAACCAATATCATGGTGTAGGGTCGGATGGGGGGCAACTAGCTGTTGTCCTACCTCCAGTGGCGGCCACTTCGCCAACGGCGGTGGTTGGGGCGAAGGGTGCCACGCGGGACTCGTGGGCCACCTTTTGCACAAGCGGCGAGATTCTGTCGGCCGCTGCCGCTAAGGACGTGGCAGGCTCCATGTCCCAGCAACTGAGGCAAGCGTCGCAGCAGCTGAAGCATGTAAGTTGTGTTGGACTTTGATGGTTGTTGTTTTTATGAGGGTGCGGTCTCATGGGTTTATGTGGTAGGCGGCCGACTTCGCCGACCTCGTCGCGTTGGGTGCCTTTACTGTGGAGTTTGCTGCCGAGGTCGAGAATCTCCGGGCGCAGCATGTGGATGCTATGCGGGACAAGTCGGCTGCGGAAAGCATAAGCCGCAGGCTGTCGGAGAAGGTGGCCGCCATGGAGGCCGGGAGGGCAGATCTCCGGCGCCAGCTGGCGGAGGAGAGGAGAGAGGCGAACAAGGCCATTGCTGACGTGCAGGCTACGTAAGCCGAAGCCAAGCTTGCGCAGGCGGAGGGCAGTCTCGCCCGCCAACTCGCCAAGGAGTTGGAGGCGAGGCTCGACGCCCTGCATAACCGCGTGGACAAAGCTGAGGCCTCGACGCGTGCAGAGGTCGAGCGGACGCATGCACAGTTTGTGGACACATACCGGGAGCTGGGTACACGGACCGTTGCCTTCGAGGCACTCGGGCAAGAAGCGGGCCTTCGCTTCCTTGAATGGTTATAGGAGGAGCTCGGGGTGCTCCCGACCATTGTGACTGGTCTCATGTCCTTTGCCTCCCTCGTCACCTGCGAGGGGGCCGTTAATGCTTTGTCCCATGAGGGGTGCAGGCATTACGAGGTCTTTGACCAGTCGGACGAAAACTTTGAACTTGAAATCTTCAAGGTCGAGGACCCTGTGCTGAAGCAGTCGGTGAGGGCGCTCTTCGATAGGATGTGGGGTCCGCACGGCCGAGAGACGGTCCGGGAGCGGTCCGACCGGGCAATAGATCAAGTAAAGGCTATTTTTTGTGTGGTTATATGTGTGGGTGTGTGTGGTTTTGCTGAATGAGTGTGCTGTTGCTGCAGATGGCACATGCCGAAAGCGTCGAGGACTTTGGTTTTCTAGACGGCGCGCTGCCCGAGGCCGTGGAGGTGGATCCGGCGCCGCCATCTGATGCCGGCGAGGGCCCCTCATCGACCCCTGCGCCGACTGCAACCGGCGAAGACCCCACACCAGCCCCTGCGCCGACATGTGAGGATGCCTCGAAGGCGATGGTCGAACCAGCTACCGAAGACCCCACGGCGGCGGGCCTTCGCAGGTGTAGGAATAGGGGTTAGGGATTGCATGTGAACTTTTGTCTGTGTGATACTGAACCTCGGTTGCTGCGCAGGTTCCGACGTTTGGGCCTGCGCAAGCAACCACTACTGAAAATACTGATTTTGCGGTGGAGACTTCAGCTGTAGTGCCCGCCGATGATAGTGTGCCTGGCTCTATGTCTGAATGTTTTGAGTCCGACGGTGAGTCTGGGAGTTCGTTTCCTTGGACGGAGGAGTCCTTGGATGAGGGCTTAGATTATTTTGTTGCGTTGGATGTGGCTGCAGCGGAGACTTCACCGCGTGTGGAGGGTGCTGAGGATCTTCATGTTGCGAGTAATAGGTGTAGGCGGCGAAGGGTGGTGGGAAGACAGTGTGTGGGTGAATTTTCGCGGAGTGCAGGCGCTGTCGCATGGGGATGGAGCGTGGCCGACTTCGAGTAGACGAGGTTGGTATGCGAGAATTGTTGTCTTCGCCGAATGGGGAGGGCATAGGCGAAGGGGATCTTCGGGAGCTTTTTGAGGGTGAGAAATTGAGGATAATGCTATTTAATTATAGAGAGATGGGTATCATTCTGAAGGTTGAGCCGATGTGATAGGCGATTCCCTCACCGTGTGTATGTAATTGTAATGGTGATGTGGCCTATTGGCTGTATTCGTACACTTGTATTGTTCCGGCTGAGTACGTGTGCGGCTTTGTGTGGAGTATCTTTGTGATGATAGACTTCGATTAACGTTATCCCGGGTGCGCCCTTAAGTAACTGTTGCGCTGTCTTTTGAATAAAAGACTTCGATTAACACTCCTGTCAAGTTGTTCCGGCTGCGCCCTTAGGCCTCTTTTGCTCGGAATGTCTTGTTTAGAGAAGACTTCGAATAACGCTCTTGTTGAGCTATTCCGGTTGCACCCTTAGGCAACTTTTGCGCGGAGTGTCTTTTGAAGAGAAGACTTCGAATAACGCTCTTGTTGAGCTATTCCAGCTGCACCCTTAGGCGACTTTTGCGCGGAGTGTCTTTTGAATAAAAGACTTCGAATAACGCTCTTGTTGAGCTATTTTGGCTGCACCCTTAGGCTTCTTTTGCATGGAGTGTCTTTTGGATAAAAGACTGATTAACGCACTTGTTGTGCTATTCTGGCTGCACCCTTAGGCGACTTTTGCGTTGAGTGTCGCACGTGAGGGTAGTCTGCGCTGCCTCTCGCAGTCACTTCGGAGTGGTCGAATGCCGAAGACCGTTGATGCGGTCTTTTTCGACATGTTGCATCTTGGTTTTTGCGGGGGATTTTTGCGGATATATTACATGGCTCCGCCTTGTTAAAAACCTCACCCCCTAGGAGGAAAAGAGTGCGGGCCTAAATGATGTTGTTTGGTGAATTACAAGGGCGTGTAGGCCCTAAGGACTTAGACAAAAAATTTGCATAGATTGTCAATATTCCAGGAATGGTCTAGGTCTTCGCCGGATGGCGTTGTTACCCTGTATGCGCTGGGGGACGCCTTCGACTTGATGATGAATGGACCTTCCCACTTCGGCTCCAGCTTGCCCCGTGACTCTGTCCGGGTGGTTCGGACGAGTACGAGGTCTCCTTCATTAAATTCTCTTGGGACGACTGCGTGGTCGCGCCAGGCCTTCGTTTGAGCTTGGTATTTGTTGAGGGCCTGCAGGGCGAAGACACGGTCTCCATTGATGAGGTACTTGGACGTTGGTTCATCGATGTCGGGGACGACTGATGCACTTGTTCGAGGTGACCTGTGCTTTATTTCTTACGGGGTCATGGCCTCTGATCCATATAGTAGTCGAAAAGGAGTGAATCCAGTTGCCCGGCATTCGGTTGTGTTGAGTGCCTAGACTATTTCAGGTAGCTGGTCGGCCCATTTACCCTTCTTGTCGTCGAGAAGCCTCTTCTTGATGGCGGTGAAAATCTTGTCGTTGGCGCGCTCGACGACGCCATTAGATTGCGGGTGATATACTGAGGCGAAGGCAAGCTTGGTGCCGATGGAGAAGCAGAAGTCCCTGAAATCCTGACAGTCAAACTGTTTGCCATTGTCGACTGTGAGCTCGGATGGGACTCTGAATCGGCAAACAATGTTTTTCCAGAAGAACTTCTAGGCAGTCTTCAACGTTATTGTGGATACTGCCCTTGCCTCGATCCACTTGGTAAAATACTCGACGGCGACGAAGGTGAACTTGAGGTTCCCTTGGGCCGTGGGTAGTGGCCCGACAATATCCAACCCCCAGCGTTGAAGTGGCCATGTGTGGGCAATCTGCTTTGTGTATTGCGAAGGGTTGCTTGAATGGGGAGAGAACTTCTGGCAGGCTTCACATGACCTCGTGACTCGATTCACGGCGCAGATTATAGCGGGCCAGTAGAACCCTTGACAGATCACCTTGGCAGCGAGGGCCCTAGGCCCGAAGTGAGAGCCACAAGTTCCGCTGTGGACTTCGCGCAGGATATGGACGCCTTCGGTTTTGGTGATGCATTTAAGCATGGGTTGACTGACCCCCTTCTTGTATAGCTGGCCCTCGATGATTGCAAAGTCTTGGCTTCAGTGCTTGAGGCGCTTGGCCTCGTTGATGTTGCTTGTATGGTAATATCCTTGCAGGAACAGGGTTATTGGGGCCCGCTAGTCTTCGGTCATGATGAGGTTGACTATGCGATGGCCCTCGGTGTCGTTGGTTATTTGTAGACCCTCTGGGCTGCGGACGGCTAGCATGCTGATGACGTGGTAGAATACGTCGGAGGGCAAGGCTTCGCCTCTGGCCGCTGCTTTGGCCAATGCGTCGGCTTCCTCGTTCTTGGCTCGGTCCACATGCTGCAAGGTAAAGCCCTTAAATTGTCTCTCAAGACTGCGAACAGCCGTGAGATGCTACATGAGTGCGGGGTCTTTTGCTGAGTATTCCTTTTTGACCTGGCCGACAACCACTTTGGAATCTATTTTGATTATGTAGGTGATGACACCAAGCGCTCTTAGCTTGCGAAGACCTAGGATGACAGCTTCGTACTCTGCTACGTTGTTGGTGCATCTGTCGGACTCCAAAGCAAAGCTGACGCATGCTGCATATCTGTGTTTGACCCCTGTGGGTGATGTGATGACTGCAGCTGCGCCTACCCCCGCTTGGCACCATGCGCCGTCGCAGTGGATGGTCCACACCTTCTCTGCAGGCTCGTCCTGCTGCGTTATTGGCCCTATCCAGTCAACGATGAAGTCTGCCAGGACTTGTGACTTGATTGCTGTCCTAGGTTCAAAGGTGTTATGGTAGCCGGAGAGCTCGGCTGCCCATTTGGCGATCCAGACAGACGCCTCCGGGTTGCGGAACAACTCTCCTAGTCCCCTGTCCGAGGTGACCCGCACCTTGAATGCTTCGAAATAATGGCGCAGCTTGCGTGATACCATGACGACTGCGTAGGAGATTTCTCTAGTTCGGTCATGTTACACTTGGAGGCCGTGAGGACCTCGGAGACGTAGTAGACTGGACACTGCCGGGTCGTGCTCTCCTTGATCTGCTCTTGGACTAGGGCTGCGCTGACTACATGTGGCGAGGCGGCAATGTAGAGCAGCAGCGGCAGCGAAGGGTCTGGACTGGTGAGAATGGCTAGGTCTGACAGGTGCTGCTTGAGTGATGCAAAGGCTGCTGCCTGTTCTGGTCCCCACGCGAAGTCCTTCGCACCATGCAGTGTCTTGAGGAAAGGTAGACTCCGCTCGGCGAACTTGGAGATGAATCTATTCAGAGCGGCTAATTTGCCTGTTAGACGATGGACGTCCCTGGCTGACTGCGGGGGTGTCATGTTGATTATTGCCTGAATCTTGGTTGGGTTGGCCTCGATCCCGTGGTGCGACACTAGGTAGCCCAGTATCTTCCCCTGGCGGACCCCGAAGACGCACTTCTCGGGGTTGAGGCGAAGTCGTGCGTCCCTCATGTTTGCGAATGTCTCTGCGAGGTCGGCCAGGTGATCCGCCTTATTTTTGCTGGCAACGACTATGTCGTCCACATATGTGAAGATGTTCCGGCCCACTTGGCTCTCGAGCACTGTCTTGGTGAGGCGAGAGAAGGTTGACCCAGCGTTCTTGAGTCCCTCCGACATTCTGATGAAGCAGTACGTGCCGAAGGGTGTAATGAAACTGGTGCTGGCCTTGTCCGCCTCCTTCATATATATTTGGTGGTAGCCAGAGAAGCAGTCGAGGAGTGACATGACTACGCATCTGGCCGCACTATCGACGATCTTGTCGATCCGTGGCAGCGGGAAATTATCTTTGGGGCAGGCCTTGTTGAGACTAGTGAAGTCGATGCACATCTGCCACTTGCCGCTCTTCTTTTGCACCATGACTACGTTGGCGAGCCACGTAGGGTAGGCGACTGGCTCGATGAAATTGGCCTCCAGCAGGCGGTGTACTTCGGCTTTGGCGGCTTCTGTTTTTTCATCGGACATTTTACGTAACTGCTACTTTTTTGGGCGCACCGAAGGGTTGATGCCCAGACTGTGCTCGATGACGGTGCGACTGACTCCGACCAGGTCAAGGGCAGACCAGGCGAAGATGTCCTTATTTCTGGAGAGACAGAAGATGAGTTTCTCCTCGTCTTGCGAAGTGAGGTCTTCGCTTATGATGACCGTTTGCTTGGGCATTGCCGGGTCAAGGGGAACTGTCTTCGTTCTGTCATTGCTCTGTAGCTATGCCTTTTCATGCTCGTTGGCGGCTGGGTGAGTAGCCTCGGGGACTTCACGCTGCGTTGTAAGGCAGTGTACGTTCTGTTGACCGGGAACGAAGTCTCTCTCAATGTTACGCGCAGTGTGCTGATTTTCGTACACCGTTATTACGCCTTGCGGACCAGGAATATTCATGCAGAGGTATAATCCATGGATGGCTGCTTCAAATTTGTTGATAGAGCCCGACCCATTATGGCGTTGTAGGGGTAGACCATGTCAACGATGTCAAAGGTGACCTGTTCGCTTCGTGCATTGGGCGCTACGCCGAAGGACAGGGGTAGCTCTATCTTGCTCACAGGGAAGGTGCCCTTGCCACCAAAACCATATAGGGGATTGTCCAAAGG
This sequence comes from Zea mays, assembly GCF_902167145.1. Taxonomy (NCBI): domain Eukaryota; kingdom Viridiplantae; phylum Streptophyta; class Magnoliopsida; order Poales; family Poaceae; genus Zea; species Zea mays. The sequence goes on from NC_050103.1 coordinate 42,742,681, forward strand.
CTTGAGTAAACTGTGGCTGATGCCCATGCGATCGAAGGCGTGGAGGAAGATGATGTCCGCCTAGCTGCCGTTGTCAACTAAGACTTTGTGCAGGTCTCAACTTGCCACACTGCAGTTGATTACCATGGCGTCAACGTGGGGTGCGCTGCGCAGGTCAACATCTCTAGCATGGAAGGTCAGTGGCACATGGGACCACTTCGTTTGCACAACTGAGCCGGTGATGGCGACATGGTTGATGCTTCGGTAGTGGTCCCTCTTTTGTCGCTTCATGTCGAAGTCGACGCTGGACTTTCCAGTGATCATGTGAATGACTCCGCGATACGGCTAATCAGCAAAGTCTTCCTGTTTTGGTGCTTGGGGGTGATTTTGGTGGTGGATGTTTGGCTGATGCGGGTGCGGAGGCGGAAGTGGGGGTGGTATGACTTGTACCTCCTGGTGGTGTTGGTATGCGTGGTTGGGTAGATGCTGGGCGGGGCCGTGGCTGTATGGTTGTGGGGGGTGGTGTTGATATGTGTGCGCGACAACTCTTGGGTTGTCGGCGGGTTGTGCCCGAGACATCCTGTCCCTGGTGGCCTTCGTTTGGGTGGGTCCCTGATGTAGTGACTGTACTGGACGCCAGCCCGAAGGCCACTAATGGCGTAGTGTATGGCAATTTGGTCGTCGACCGAGGGCAGTTGTGACTTGAGAGTTAAGAACTTGCGGTAGTACTCCCACAGGGTTTCTTTCTCCTGCTGCTTGTAGAGTGACAGTTCGGCCAAGGCATCGGTGTCTGGGCGGTACCCTTGGAAGTTGAGCAGAAATTTGTCCCGGAGACTTCTCCAGGAGTCGATGGATAATGGGGGCAACCTGGTGTACCAGGTCAAGGCCGGACCCTCGAGGGCGATGATGAAGGACTTGGCCATCATGGCGTCATCCCCTCCGGATGATGCGACAACGACTTGATAGCTCATGATGTACTGTGCTGGGTCGGTGCTGTCGTTGTACTTGGTGTAGGTCCCTGCCCTGAAGCTGGCGGGCCATGGTGACACTTGCAGTTGCAGCGCCAGGGGGCTCCGCTCATCAAGGTAGTTGATGTCTTGGAATGCTGCGGCGTGCGGGATGAAGGGTCCGCACTGAGGAATGAATAGGTCTCCGACTTGCGCGCGCTGTTGGAGGGGTGGGCCGTGCTGTAGATCATGTTGGCCTTCGCGCTGCATGAGCGCAATCTCTTGCTCGAGTTCCTGAGCCCTCTGCTCCTCGTCTCGTATCATCTGGCACACCTTGGCCTGCATGGAGACACGTTGGCGCTTGGCCTCGAGGATTTCTTTCTACTTCTGGTGGTTGCGGTTCTTGATGCGCAGGGCCCACAGCTGTAGCTGTTCTTCTGCTGAAATGCCGATGACTTCGCCGTCCTCTGTGGCATCCTCGCCGTCTAGTGGAGCGAAGCCTAGGGGTGGTTCATGTGGCTGTCCTCTGGAGCTGCAGGTGCGGAGGCTGCCTTCGGGAGTTGGTTGATCGTTGCGCTGTCTCTTGCTGACGGCGTCGTCGTCGCAGGCTTCTTGGTGGGTGGTTTCTGCATGGGCCTTGCCCTTTTTCTCGGCTAGCAGCGCTGCCTTCGCTGCTTCGTCAACAGATGGGGCTGCCTTCGAGCTAGCTCTCATGGGTGCCACCGTGGGTGGTTTGTTTGTAGCACGAATGGTGGGCGCCAAATGTTGGAACTTGCTCTCCTTGGTAAGATGATCCAACGGGGGAATAGAGAGAATGCAAATAAAGTTTAACTCGAGATGGCAATTGCTCTGTCAATCCAGCCTCTCAAGGGCACTGTATGGGGGTATTTATAGGTGCCCGAGTGCCCAACGTCTTGATGTAAGGATGTTTATGCCCTTAGGCACCTGGATTATCCCTAGAATATTCTCATAAGGGAGGGTTACAGACTGTCATTGCAGAAAAGCTATTACAAATCGGGCTCATAACACGCTTCTCTGTGCGGGGCCTGTTACAATGGGCTGAATCCCACGTGGGCCTCCAGGTTGGGTGAGGACGCGGGATGAGAAGACTTCATTGTAGGCCTTCGTCTTGCGGTGAGGAGGACAGAGGGTGGTCCATGCCGTCATCTTGCCTCCGATGGTGCAGCGAGGTGGCGAAGGCCTGGAGCAAAGTGTAGCGTCTTCACCTTCGCCCCAATAGAGACCTAGCACCTCGTCTTGGGCCTCCCTAGTGTTGTTTGTGGAGAATAAAGATGGTACCAAGAGGATGTGCATAGATTAACGAGCTCGGGCGTGGTCTTCGTTGGTGTAGCGAGGCGACGAAGGCATGGAGCGAAGGGTAGCGTCTTCGTCTTCGCCCCAACAAAGTCACCATCAAGAACAAGTATTCTCTGCCAAGGATAGAAGATTTGTTCGACCAGCTGATAGGGGCGAGTGTGTTCTCAAATATAGGTATGAGGTTAGGTTACCATCAGCTCAGGATCCAACCTTCGGACATATCGAAGACCACATTCATCACCAAGTATGGACTTTATGAGTTCACCGTCATGTCATTCGGTCTAACGAATGTGCCAGCTTTCTTCATGTACTTGATGAATAGCGTGTTCATGGACTATCTCGACAAGTTCGTACTAGTGTTCATTAATGATATCCTCATATACTCCTAGAATGAGCAAGAGCATGAAGAGCATTTGAGGTAAGTATTACAAAGGCTACGAGATTGCCAGTTGTATGTGAAGCTTAGCAAGTGTGAATTCTGGATCAACAAAGTCCTGTTCTTGGGTCGTATCATAAACCGAGATGGATTAGCTATGGATCCTAAGAAAGTAGCAGCTATTATGGATTGGAAAGCACCAAGAGATGTCCGAGGAATCAAGAGTTTCATTAGAATGGTCGGCTACTATCGACATTTCATTGAAGGTTTCTCCAAGATTGGTAGGCCAATGACAGCCTAGCTGGCAAAGAAAGTTGAATTCAAGTGGACCCCAGAATGCCAAGAGTCCTTTGAGACATTGAAGAGGAAGTTGAAAACAACACATGTGTTGATTCTGCCAGATGTTCACAAGACATTCTCAGTGTATTGTGATGCTTCATACACCGGACTGGGATGTGTGTTAATGCAAGAAGGGAAAGTAGTGGCGTACTCATCCCGACAGTTGAAGATTCATGAAAAAAACTACCCCACACATGATCTAGAGTTAGCAGCAGTGGTTCATGCACTGAAGACCTAGAGGCACTAATTGTATGGGCAGAAGTGTGATATTTACATGGACCACAAGAGTCTCAAGTATATCATCACCCAGTCAAAGCTAAATATGAGGCAGCGAAGATGGCTGGAGTTGATCAAAGATTATGAACTAGAGATACATCATCACCTAGGAAAAGCTAATGTAGTTACAGATGCTTTAAGCAAAAAAAGCCAAGTCAATATGATGGCCGCTCATTCGATGCCATAAGAGCTTGCAAAGGAATTCGACAGACTGAGTCTCGGATTTTTGAACAACACTCAAGGAGTGACAGTTGAGCTAGAACCCACTTTAGAACAAGATATCAAGAAGGACCACAAGGATGATGAAAAGATCAATGAAATTCGGCAGCTGACCTTAGATGGGAAAGGCAAAAATTTCCAGAAAGACACGAAAGGCGTAGTATGGTTTAAAGATATGTTGTGTGTTCCCAACATCAAATCGATTCGGGAGCTGATTCTCAAGGAAGCTCATGAGACAGCTTATTCCATACACCCTGGCAGCGAGAAGATGTACCAAGACCTGAAGAAAAGATTCTGGTGGTACAGAATGAATAGGGAGATCGCAGAGTATGTTGCCATATGTGACAGTTGTTAGAGAATCAAGGCAGAGCATCAGAGGCCTGCAGGCTTGTTGCAGCCGTTGCAGATTCCTTAGTGGAAATGGGTTGAGATTGGGATGGATTTTATAGTCGGTTTACCTCGCACTCGAGCCGGTTATGATTCCATCTAGGTAGTAGTGGACCGCTTAACAAAGGCGACCCATTTCATACCAGTCAAGACCACCTATAATAGTGCAGTGTTGGCAGAATTATATGTCTCGGATTGTATGCTTGCATGGAGTTCCAAAGAAGATAGTATTAGATTAGGGAACCCAATTCACTTCTCGTTTTTGGCAGCAATTGCATGAAGCTTTGGGCACGCACTTGAAGTTCAATTCAACTTATCACCGACAGGCCGATGGTCAAACTAAGAGAACCAACCAGATTCTTGAAGATATGTTGAGAGCTTGTGCTTTGCTAGACAAGTTAGGTTGGACAAGAGGCTACCTTATGCAGAATTCTCCTACAACAATAGTTATCGGGCCAGTTTGAAGATGTCACCTTTCCAAGCACTTTATGGGAGGAATTGTCGAACTCCTTTACATTGGGATCAACCCGGTGAAAGGCAGGTATTCGGTCTAGATATTTTGCTTGAAGCCGAAGAGAACATCAGAATGCTTCGAGAGAATATGAAGACAGCACAATCCCGATAGTGAAGCTATGCCGACACAAGAAGAAGAGACCTAAGTTTTGAAGTGGGACATTATGTCTACTTGAAGGTGTCACCCATCAGAGGAATCAAAAGGTTCGGAGTCAAGGGCGAGCTAGCACCTCGGTACATCGAACCGTACTAGATTCAAGCAAGACGATGAGAAGTGGCATATCAACTTAGCTTACCAGAAAGTCTGTCAGCCGTGCACGATGTGTTCCATGTGTCTCAGCTGAAGAAATGCTTGCGAGTGCCAGAAGAGCAATTGCCAACTGAGGATCTCAAAGTTCAAGAAGACTTAACTTACATCGAGAAGCCAACCTAGATTCTGGAGATAACAGACAAAGTCACTCGAAAAAGCACCATCAGAATGTGCAAAGTCAAATGGGGCCATCACTAAGAGGAAGAAGTAACTTGGGAAAGAGAAGATGATTTGAAAGCCAAGTATCCCGAACTCTTTGCTAGCCAACTCTGAATCTCGAGGGCGACTTTCTTTTTAAGGGGGATAGGTTTGTAACACCCTGAATTTGGGGTATAAAATTTCTTCTCTAAATGCCTACCAAATTCAGGTGTTACCTCTTGTTTCTCTCTAGACTCCCTCTCTCTCTTCCTTTTGATTAGAATTATGTTAATTAGGTGATGGATTAACTATTTATTTATTTTTATCAAAACCAATGTGAGTCATGAAATGTTGCATCATGTTGAGCCTAAAATATTCTTTTGTTTCATGCACATGTTTGAATTAGTTTGAATTTGAATTTGATTTGAATCCCATAAGAGAAAATAAAAGGAAAATCCATTAGAAATTCTAGAAAATAGAAAACTTCATTTTAGCCCGTTCAGCCTAGTACACCCCAGCTAGCCTCCCGCGCGTCCACGCCTGCTGACAGGTGGGTCCCACTTGTCGGCGCCGCGCCTCGCTCGCCTGCGCGCGCCCGCTCTTTCTTTCTCTCTAAACAGTGGGGTTGCCCCGTCAGCGCCGTTGTGTACTCGCGCGCACCCGCTCTCGCTTGCCCGCGGGTCCCACTCGTCAGATCCGTCCCCTCCCCGCAACCACCGTGACCGCGCCCATGGCGTTCGTCCCGCGCGCGATCAAACCGCGCCCACGTCCCCACGACTCGCCCACATCGCCTGAGCGCTAGATGAAGACCCCGCACACTCCCCCAGCTCGTCCTGGCCCACATTCGCTCTCTCCCCACCCTCACACTCACCCAGCCCGCAGCGCTGCCCCCTCTTTTTGCTTCGCCATTCCACTGTCGTCGCTGGGCTTCTGCCAAAGCCTTGGCCACCGTGAGCTTCACGTGAGCATGGCGCACCAGGAACCCACGGTGGTTTCCCCTTTCCTCGACTCCTCTACCCGGTCCACGCTCAACCTCTCCCCTGCACAGGTCGGAGCTCACCGCCACCGCGATTCCTTGTCGTCCTGCCAATAGAAGCCCCCTCGCGTCGTGCCAAGCTACCCCAAGCGTCGTCTCTGGGTAAGTGACATTTCCCTGCCCCTCTTCTGCGCCAATTCTGCTTTACTGGGGGGGGATTTCGGCTCGCCAGAGTCGCCCCTTGTCACACCCGGTTTTAGAAGGCAAACCGAATGCGAACCATGTACGTGCCAGGATCAGTTGTTCACGTACACAGCAGTTACATAACATGGACATCATCACACGGTGCTCAAAATAGTATTAAAAGGGAAATAATAGTTGATTACATCATACGTCTGAGACGTCCACATAGTCCTTACAATAAATCAAAGTGCGGAAAAGAAACGTAGATAAACGCGGCCTTCACAGGCAGCCGACTGGGGGTTGCCGCTAACCCACGCCTAGAACTCGTCGTAGTCTTGGAACTCCTGGAAGTCTCCTTCCACGGCTTCATCTTCTCCTGAGCAGTGGTTGCAATGCTGACAACCTGGGGATGGGGGGGGGTTTGGTGTGTAGAGCAAGGGTGAGTACACATCAACATACTCAACAAGTATCCTGTTTGGCTGTAGTGGACTAGCTTTATGTGGGGATAAGTCAAGCAGTTGCTTTTAGGTGGTCAGATTATTATTTACTAATAGAAAGCCAGGTTTTAGCATTAACCCAAGTTATTAGCCCGATGTACCCTTTCCAAACGGAAAGAATACCACTTACCAGCACCATAGTCATAACCAGAACCATCGATCTCATAGCCACCTATACCATAATGTCTCTGATCAAGTACCACTAATCACTGGAGCTCCCTTGGCCGCTCATAACCGCGAGCACGGCTGATATATCAGTTTTCAAACACTCTGCAGAGGTTGTGCACTTTACCCACAAACCGTGATTCCCATTCTGCCCGGAGATCATGACTCTTCATTGATCACTACCAAGGTGACCCAGCAGGGCATCACTACGTAGCCTTTACAAAGATTCCCCAGGGCTGTAGCCGCCCGTTAGGTTTCCTAAATGCACCGCACTCCTCCCCAACGGGCGAACCCAAACTTGGCAGAGCGAGCCGCATACACCGAGCCCCATTGACGGCACAACGGCTAAGCGAACTACACCCCGGATCCTCTAATTATTCAGCTAAGGGCATCCCATTCCACCCTCATGGTTGCACTGTTTTCCCGGGCGGTCATCCATAGAACAGGTCCTTACGGAGAGGCACTCGAGAAACCGCTCGAGCCCCCTTAAAGGCCACAAGTACAACATCATAATAAGAGAAGGGAAAACAGTGTATCATAGATAATCTCATCATGTTCATTGATTAGAGTTTGAGCAATAGCATAAAGCTAAACAATAATAATACAACCCGAATAGGTAAACAAGGACATGGATAACAAAAGCTAGTCAACCCTTAGGTATACATGTGGAATGCGGGAGGTGAATTAAAGAATGAATAGGACAGAGATAGGTCAAGGGACACTTGCCTCCACCAACCGACTGCTGCTCAGGGGCTTCTCCTGCGAGTTCTTCGGGTTCTCCGACCGGATCATTCTCTATGCGAGCGCAAACACACATACATCCACATATTTAATACAAAAGAACAGTACACCATACAATACAATGCAGTAAGTAAACAAACGTTCCACGCGGGCTCGCAGTTACAATTAAGAGAGAAAGAGAACAAGACAGTCGAGAAATGGTCACGTTACATGATTATAAATTAACCACTCGCTTAATAGAAGGAAATTAATGTAGACACTATGTTTAGCGTAAAGTAAAGTCATGTTTCATGTCTAATCATTATAAGCAGATGAAGATAAATAAAAAGGATTGTCGCGCGGCGAGACGCGCGACATAGCACTCTAAAACGAATTAAGAAATTAACGACTCGCCGCGCGACCGAGCACACAACGAGACACTTCGCACTAATTATAAAGAGATGTTAAGCGTCGCGCGACGAAACGCACGACGGCATACGTCTAGACTGAGGCTAAAGTGGAACGTCGCGTGAATACACGCGCGACGTTGCACCTTAAACAACCTGAAATTAAAAAAGATCGTCGCGCGACGAAGCGCACGACACAACACATAAATAGCATCTGAAATTAGACAAATCCGTCGCGCGGCGAAGCGCGCGACGCAGCACGCTAACTAACGGAGTTTGACATTGACTACCAACCAAAAAATAATCACCGCGAACGCGGGTCGCGCACGCGGGAACGCGCTAGCGGTAAACGGGGAAGCGCGAGGCCACGCCAAGGCCACGCGAACCACGCCAAGGGCCAGAACGACGCGCGCAGGGGCCAAGGCCGCGCCGGGGCCGCACCGGGGGCCGTGCCGGGCGAGCAGGGGGCGGGGGCCGCGCGCCGCCGCGGGTAGGGAGGGCGGGCGGGGGGCCGCCGCGTGCCGGCGAGCAGGGGACGGGGGCGGGGTCGCCGCGCGCGAGCAGGGGCGGGCGGGGCCGCGCGCCGGCGAGCAGGGGTAGGGGGCGGGGTCGCCGCCGCGGGCCAGGGAGGGGGCGGGGGGCGTCGCCGCCGAGCAGGGGAGCGGGGGCGGGGGCCGCGCGCTGCGGGCAGGGGGGCAGGCGGGGTCGCGCGCGAGCAGGGGAAAGGGAGGGCGCGCGCGGGGGAGGAAGAAGAGGAGGGAGAGGGAGAGAGAGAGAGAGAAGGGGAGGGGAGCTCACCTCAGGGTCCAAATTCCGGTGATCGCCGTCTCCAATTCCTAGGGCACCACGGGGAGAGAGAGGTGGAGGAGGGAGAGGGAGGTTGTTGCGCGGGAGATCCAAATGAGAGAGAGAGAGGGGCGCATGGGGGGGGTGTCGGCGCCAGGGGCGTGTAGGGCCGGGCCGGACCGGGCCGGGCTGGGTTGGGCCGGGCCACTTTGCGGATCGAAAACCCACGACGTGCACGACCACTAAACAGAATTAAATCGCGAATCGAAATCCAGAACGGAACGAGACGAACACTCAACATCAGACGAAGAAATGTGCTTCGGCATGATGCAACACCCATGACACTTAGGTTTTGGTTTATACATGACACTGACACCTGTCGCTATACTGGTTTGAAATTGGGAAGAAGGAGCGAAACAGGGAAGAGAAAAGAGAGTAACGCCCGAATTTGGTGAGAGAAAAGAAGAAAAAATTCTACCCCCAAATTCAGGGCGTTACAAACCTATCCCCCTTAAAAGAATCTCGCCCTCGAGATTCAGGGTTGGTTAGCAAAGAGCTCAGGGTATTTAGCCATCAGATCATCTTCACGCTCCCAGGTTGCCTCTTCTTCGGAGTAGTGATTCCATTTAACTTTGCACATTCTGATGGTCTTCCTTCGGGTGACTCTGCCCGCAACCTCAAGGATTTGCACTGGCTTCTCAACGTAGGTCAAGTCCTCCTGGACTTCAAGACCTTCCACTGACAACTGCTCTTCTGGCACACGCAAGCACTTCTTCAACTGAAATACATTAAAGACATCATGCACAGCAGACAAATTCTCTGGCAGGCTGAGCTGATAGGCCACTTCTCCACGCCTTGCGAGAATTTGATACGGACCGATGTAGCGGGGTGCTAGCTTGCCTTTGACTCCGAATCTTCTGACTCCTCTGATCGGTGACACTTTCAGATAGACAAAGTCTCCGACTTCGAAACTCAGCTCTCTTCTTCTTGTGTCTGCATAGCTTCGCTGCCTTGATTGCGCTACCTTCAGATTGTCTTGGACCATCTTGATGTTCTCTTCAGCTTCAAGTAGAATGTCTGGCCCGAACACTTGCTTTTCTCCAGGCTGATCCCATTGCAATGGAGTCCTACAACTCCTTCCATAGAGCGCCTGAAATGGTGACATCTTCAAACTGGCCTGGTAACTGTTGTTATAGGAAAACTCTGCATAAGGCAATCTCTTATCCCATCCGGACTGATCTTGCAACGCACAGGCTCTCAACATGTCTTCAAGAATTTGATTGGTTCTTTCGGTCTGGCCATCTGTCTGCGGATGATAAGCTGAACTGAAATTCAGATGTGTGCCCAAGGCTTCATGCAACTGCTGCCAGAAATGAGAGGTGAATTGCGTTCCTCTGTCTGACACTATCTTCTTTGGCACACCATGGAGACAAACGATCTGAGACATATACAATTCTACCAATACTGCACTGCTATAGTTGGTCTTGACAGGTATGAAGTGGGCTGACTTGGTCAAGCGGTCCACTACTACCCAAATGGAATCGTAGCCGGCTCGAGTGCGAGGCAATCCAACTATGAAATCCATACCGATTTCGTCCCATTTCCACTGAGGGATCTGCAACGGTTGCAACAATCCAGCTGGTCTCTGGTGCTCTGCCTTACTTCTTCGACAACTATCACACATAGCCACATGCTCTGCGATTTCCCTCTTCATTCCATACCACCAGAATTTCTTCTTCAGATCCTGATACATCTTCTCACTGCCAGGGTGAATCGAATAGGCTGTCTCATGAGCCTCTTTGAGAATCAACTCCCGAATGGATTGAACATTGGGAACACACAAGCGGTCTTTGAACCATATCATACCCTCTGCAGCTTCTCGAAAATCTTTGCCTCTACCATCTAGAATCAGTCGCGTGATCTCACTGATCTTCTCATCGTTCTTCTGTGCTTCTTTGATTTCTCGCTCCAAGGTAGGTTCCAACTCAACTGTGACTCCTCGCGAATTGTTCAGAAATCCGAGGCTCAACCTGTCAAACTCTTTGGCCAACTCGTAAGGCATCGGACGAGCGACCATCAGATTGACTTGACTCTTCCTGCTCAAAGCATCTGCCACTACGTTTGCTTTGCCTGGATGGTAATGAATCTCCAACTCATAGTCTTTTATCAACTCTAACCATCTTCGCTGCCTCATATTCAACTCTGACTGAGTGAATATGTACTTCAGACTCTTGTGGTCTGTGTAAACATCACATTTCTGTCCGTACAGATAGTGCCTCCATGTCTTCAGTGCGTGAACCACTGCTGCCAACTCTAGATCATGGATTGGGTAGTTCTTCTCATGAACCTTCAACTGTCGGGACGAGTAAGCCACAACTCTTCCCTCTTGCATCAACACACATCCCAAACCTGTGTAACAAGCATCACAATACACCGAGAAGGGCTTGTGCACATCAGACAAGACTAGAACCGGCGCTGTTGTCAACTTCTCTTTCAGCGCTTCAAAGGCCTCTTGGCATTTCTGGGTCCACTTGAACTCAACTTTGTTACCTAGCAACGCTGTCATTGGTTTCGCAATCTTCGAAAACCCTTCAATGAATCGCCGATAATATCCGGCCATTCCAATGAAACTCTTGATTCCTCGGGCATCTGTGGGCGCTTTCCAGTTCAGAATGTCTGCCACTTTCTTCGGATCCACAGCCAATCCTTCTTTGTTGATTAAGTGACCCAAGAATAGGACTTCATTGATCCAGAATTCACATTTGCTCAACTTTGCATACAACTGGTGCTCTCGCAATCTCCGCAATACCATCTTCAAATGATCTGCATGCTCTTCTTCGCTATGAGAATAAATCAGAATGTCATCAATGAATACCACCACAAACTTGTCAAGATAGTCCATGAATACACTGTTCATCAGATTCATGAAGAAGGCTGGTGCATTGGTCAAACCAAAAGACATCACTGTGAACTCATACAACCCATACTTGGAAATGAATGTCGTCTTCGGAATGTCCGAAGGTCGGATCCTGAGCTGATGATAACCTGACCTCAGATCAATCTTGGAGAACACACTGGCTCCTCTCAACTGGTCGAACAGATCTTCTATTCTGGGCAAAGGGTACTTGTTCTTGGTCGTGACTTCATTCAGAGCTCGATAATTGATACACATCCTTTTGGTGCCATCTTTCTTCTCCACAAATAGGACAGGGGCAGCCCAGGGCGAGGTGCTTGGCCGAATGTAACCTTTCTCTGACAGCTCATCAATCTGCTTCTTAAGCTCAACCAACTCTGGTCCAGATATTCTGTAAGCTCTCTTAAAGATGGGGGCGGTTCCAGGAAGAAGCTCTATGGCAAACTCAACTTTCCGCTCTGGTGGCATACCCGGTAAGTCCTTTGGAAACACATCTGGGAATTCGGACACAACCTTGATACTCTCGATCGGGTCTACCTCACTGCTATCGACAGCCATTTGATAACAACTTCTTTTCTTCGGCTCAGGCGGGACTAACTCGGTCACCACTTCCTCTCCTAGTGGGGACACCAACTTGATTGTCTTTTTATCACAACTGATAACTGCCTGATACTTATCTAGCCAATTCATCCCTAGGATGACATCTATTCCCTGAGTACATATTACTATAAGGTTGGCGGGAAACGCTATCCCCTTATTTCCACACATACATTCAAACAAATGCTATCGGCTCAAATTCTACCACCGGCTGAGTCAATTTGAATGGGGGTTGGCATGGTAGTAATTGGAAGGTTATGTGCTTCTACCCATGATGCAGTAATGAAAGAATGCGTTGCTCCAGTATCAAATAACACTTCTGCAATATGGGAGTCGACTGGGAACATACCTACTATCATGTCGGGGGTCTCCTGAACTGCTTCAGCCTCCAAGTGGTTCAGTCTCCCATGATTATAGCGCGGTTGAGAGCGGTTGCCTGCTCCAGGCTGAGGCACATTCTGCTTTGCTGGGGCATTGGGGCCTGACTGCTGCTGGGCTGCTTTCTTCGGACATTGCATCACCCAGTGGCCCTGCTCTCCACAGTGGAAACATGCCCTGTTTCCAACCTGAGCTGGTGCTGCCTGATTGTTCTGCTGGTTTGCTGGGGCAGGAAGACGAGGTGCCTGCTGATTCTGCCTCTGAAACTGACCTCCTGACTGATTGCTCGGACGGTTCTGATACTGGTGTTGAGGATACTGCCTTTGGAACTACTGATGCTACTGAGGTGGACGCTGGTTCTGCCTGAACTGCTGAGGTTGATTGTCTGAGAAACGAGGACGGTTGCTGCTTCCAGGCTGGGGTCCACTGATCTTGCGCTTACGATCCTCCATCTCCTTACGCTTCCTCTCTGTCATGATTGCTCTGTCAATCAGGTGCTGGAATGTCGGGAATGTGTGATTCATTAGCTGATAGTGAAGAGGGTCAACCAAGCCTCTCAGGAAACGGTACTGTCGCTTGGCGTCGGTGTTGACATCTTCAGGAGCATAGCGAGACAACTGCAGAAACATGTCCCGATACTCACTGACAGACAATGGCCCTTGCTTGAGAGCTAGGAACTCCTCCTTCTTCACTGTCATCAGGCCTGCAGGAACATGGTACTGACGAAAGCTTCCTCTGAACTCTTCCCAGGTGATGGTGTCGGGGTGGGCATGGGTGGCAAGGTAAGACTCCCACCATGACTGAGCTGCTCCTCTCAACAGACGGGGACCATACAAGACTTTTCTCCCTATCATCACACTGAGCGGTATGCAACTCCCGCTCCACAGTGCGCAGCCAGTCTTCAGCATCCATGGGGTCAGAAGAATGAGCAAACGTTGGTGGATGACCTCTCATGAATTCAGCATGCTTGTCTCTGGGCATCTGAGGCTGAGGTGGGGCCTGCTACTGCTGCTGCTGAATGGCGGCCAAAGTCTAACCAATGGCTTGAACTGCCTGAGTCTGCATCAGAAACATCTGCTCGATCGACATCGGGGGCGGGGGCGGCAGGTGCTGTTGCTGGGGTACCTCTTCCTGTTGAGCAGCTCGCTCTTGCTGAGCACGCCTTCCTCCTCTGCGCCTGTTCTCTGACATCTGCAGAATGCAACCACACATCAGAACTGATCTGGCAAATCTTGCAACATAAGAAAAGAGTATAGAATCCTTCAACAACACTGAATAGACGAGCATCTTCACTGATCTCCAACACAGACCAACACAACTTCTCAGATAAAGAGGAAAGTGGAATAAAAGGTTTCCCAACTATATAGCTAACTCCTTTAACATATAACAGGTAAACCAAAATGCAGGGGATACCCACATTCTGGTGACAGTCATTACAAAGATCCAAACCAAACATAGTTCATCATGACAAACATAAATGCACAGGATATAGCAAACTACCCTGTCTAACTAAGACTAACTAAGAGCGAGACTAACGCTAAGACTGAAGCTTCTACGTATATATATTTTGTATTAATTACAAAATCCAACTCTAACGATCTATGGTTCTAGATTTATCTTGGTCTTGCAGTCGGGGTTGCCATAAGGCTGGCGTCCACGCCGAGGTGAGCGGTACGGGTGCTGAGTCCCGACGGGAGCGGGGGAACCATCATCCAGGTGACGACGTTCCGCGCGCTCAGCCCGCAGCAGGGCGATCTCAGCACGAGCCCTACTCAGCTCGTCTAATGCATGGTCCAGCTCCGTGTTTAGCACAGCGGCTAGGTTGACTGTGCTGTTCAACCTAGGATTGCCCTCACCAACAGGTGAGACAATCACGCCTCCTGTGCTGCCAGATGGACGGCGGGGGTAATACTTCAGGTCGAGACCGTCAGCTACCTCACCGAGAACCGAGCAGTAGTGCGAAAGCGCACGCCGTGCAACATCTTGCATGGCTGCCTCAGCTGAGTCCCGCTCAGAGATAGAATAGTGCTCTGAGCAGGCCTCCGCACCCTGGAGACTGTTCTCCGGGCGGCGCACCAAGCAGGTCGCCTCCCAGCGGTCCGGGTAGACCCCGCGACTATGCTGGTAGACCACACAACGATACTCGATGGACCAAGTACGCCGGTTAAGTGCCCGACATAGCAGGGTGTCGAGCGCATCGTGGAAGTGAGACCCGCGAGCAGCGTCGCGAGTGATGGGTCGAGCAACCCATCCTTCCGGCTCCTGGTCAGCAGAGAAGTCGGTGTCGTGGCTCGAGATGTCGTCGCCACCTCCGTCGTCTGGGTCTCCTCCAGCAGCTACTCCAGAGGCTGGGGCGCCCAGTGGTGGTGCAGGGGGTGCCTCCAGAGGAAGCATACGGGAGCAGCTCCTCACAGACTCTATCTCCTGCTGGAGCGAGAAGGAAGAGCCCTGCTGCTCCTGTCGTTGACGTTCCTGCTCCTCATGCAGGCGGTGGTGCAGCCTCTCCAAGTGGCTGGACTGTCCGGCCACGGGGCGGCGAAGCAGACGCTCAGCAAGGCGGGAGGGTAAGAAGGGGATGACGGACTTTCGTGCAGTGTGTCTAAGTCGAGCCATCTACGAAAGACATCGCAAGCAAAAGGGTGAGAACAGAATTAATATGACCAGCAAATAATGAATCATAAATAAATGAAGGATTAGAATAAAACACAATTTTCAGCAAGGTATAATATATAGTAGAATATAGGTTTGGTCGGTATGACCAACTTTTGAAGGGATACCAAAGTCAAGGCAGGGACGGAGGTCTATAGCCCTTAGAACTACCATTCTACTCTAGGTTAGCGAACCTACAGTCAGCACGGCTTTGATACCACTTATGTCACACCCGGTTTTAGAAGGCAAACCGAATGCGAACCATGTACGTGCCAGGATCAGTTATTCACGTACACAGCAGTTACATAACATGGACATCATCACACGGTGCTCAAAATAGTATTAAAAGGGAAATAATAGTTGATTACATCATACGTCTGAGACATCCACATAGTCCTTACAATAAATCAAAGTGCGGAAAAGAAACATAGATAAACGCGGCCTTCACAAACAGCCGACTGGGGGTTGCCACTAACCCACGCCTAGAACTCGTCGTAGTCTTGGAACTCCTAGAAGTCTCCTTCCACGGCTTCATCTTCTCCTGAGCAGTGGTTGCAATGCTGACAACCTGGGGATGGGGGGGGTTTGGTGTGTAGAGCAAGGGTGAGTACACATCAACATACTCAGCAAGTATCCTGTTTGGCTGTAGTGGACTAGCTTTATGTGGGGATAAGTCAAGCAGTTGCTTTTAGTTGGTCAGATTATTATTTACTAATAGAAAGCCAGGTTTTAGCATTAACCCAAGTTATTAGCCCGATGTACCCTTTCCAAACGGAAAGAATACCACTTACCAGCACCATAGTCATAACCAGAACCATCGATCTCATAGCCACCTGTACCATAATGTCTCTGATCAAGTACCACTAATCACTGGAGCTCCCTTGGCCGCTCATAACCGCGAGCACGGCTGATATATCAGTTTTCAAACACTCTGCAGAGGTTGTGCACTTTACCCACAAGCCGTGATTCCCATTCTGCCCGGAGATCATGACTCTCCATTGATCACTACCAAGGTGACCCAGCAGGGCATCACTACGTAGCCTTTACAAAGATTCCCCGGGGCTGTAGCCGCCCGTTAGGTTTCCTAAATGCACCGCACTCCTCCCCAAGGGGCGAACCCAAACTTGGCAGAGCGAGCCGCATACACCGAGCCCCATTGACGGCACAACGGCTAAGCGAACTACACCCCGGATCCTCTAATTATTCAGCTAAGGGCATCCCATTCCACCCTCATGGTTGCACTATTTTCCCGGGCGGTCATCCATAGAACAGGTCCTTACGAAGAGGCACTCGAGAAACCGCTCGAGCCCCCTTAAAGGCCACAAGTACAACATCATAATAAGAGAAGGGAAAACAGCGTATCATAGATAATCTCATCATGTTCATTGATTAGAGTTTGAGCAATAGCATAAAGCTAAACAATAATAATCCAACCCGAATAGGTAAACAAGGACATGGATAACAAAAGCTAGTCAACCCTTAGGTATACATGTGGAATGCGGGAGGTGAATTAAAGAATGAATAGGACAGAGATAGGTCAAGGGACACTTGCCTCCACCAACCGACTGCTGCTCAGGGGCTTCTCCTGCGAGTTCTTCGGGTTCTCCGACCGGATCGTTCTCTATGCGAGCGCAAACACACATACATCCACATATTTAATACAAAAGAATAGTACACCATACAATAGAATGCAGTAAGTAAACAAACGTTCCACGCGGGCTCGCAGTTACAGTTAAGAGAGAAAGAGAACAAGACAGTCGAGAAACGGTCACGTTACATGATTATAAATTAACCACTCACTTAATAGAAGGAAATTAATGTAGACACTATGTTTAGCGTAAAGTAAAGTCATGTTTCATGTCTAATCATTATAAGCAGATGAAGATAAATAAAAAGGATTGTCGCGCGGCGAGACGCGCGACATAGCACTCTAAAACGAATTAAGAAATTAACGACTCGTCCCTCGACCGAGCACGCAACGAGACACTTCGCACTAATTATAAAGAGACGTTAAGCGTCGCGCGACGAAACGCACGACGGCATACGTCAACTAGACTGAGTCTAAAGTGGAACGTCGCGTGAATACACGCGCGACGTTGCACCTTAAACAACCTGAAATTAAAAAAGATCGTCGCGCGACGAAGCGCACGACGCAACACATAAATAGCATCTGAAATTAGACAAATCCGTCGCGCGGCGAAGCGCTCGACGTAGCATGCTAACTAACGGAGTTTGACATTGACTACCAACCAAAAAATAATCACCGCGAACGCGGGTCGCGCACGCGGGAACGCGCTAGCGGTAAACGGGGAAGCGCGAGGCCACGCCAAGGCCACGCGAACCATGCCAAGGGCCAGAACGACGCGTGCAGGGGACGAGGCCGCGGCCGGGGGCCGCGCCGGGCGAGCAGGGGGCGGGGGCCGCACGCCGCCGCGGGCAGGGGGGCGGGCGGGGGGCCGCCGCGCGCCGGCGAGCAGGGGCGGGCGGGGCCGCGCGCCGGCGAGCAGGGGTAGGGGGCGGGGTCGCCGCTGTGGGCAGGGGGCGGGCGGGGCCGCGCCGCCGCTGGCCGGGGAGGGGGCGGGGGCACCGCCGGCGAGCAGGGGAGCGGGGGGCGCCGCCGGCGAGCAGGGGAGCGGGGGGCGCCGCCGGCGAGCAGGGGAGCGGGGGCGGGGGCCGCGCGCTGCGGGCAGGGGGGCGAGCGGGGTCGCGCGCGAGCAGGGGAAAGGGAGGGCACGCGCGGGGGAGGAAGAAGAGGAGGGAGAGGGAGAGAGAGAGAGGAGAAGGGGAGGGGAGCTCACCTCGGGGTCCAAATTCCGGTGATCGCCGTCTCCAATTCCTAGGGCACCACGGGGAGAGAGAGGTGGAGGAGGAAGAGGGAGGTTGTTGCGCGGGAGATCCAAATGAGATAGAGAGAGAGGGGCGCATGGGGGGTGTGGGCGCCAGGGGCGCGCAGGGCCGGGCCGGACCGGGCCGGGCTGGGTTGGGCTGGGCCACTTTGCGGATCGAAAACCCACGACGTGCACGACCACTAAACGGAATTAAATCGCGAATCGAAATCCGGAACGGAACGAGACGAACACTCAACATCAGACGAAGAAATGTGCTTCGGCATGATGCAACACCCATGACACTTAGGTTTTGGTTTATACATGACACGGACACCTGTCGCTATACTGGTTTGAAATTGGGAAGAAGGAGCGAAACAGGGAAGAGAAAAGAGAGTAACGCCCGAATTTGGTGAGAGAAATGAAGAAAAAATTCTACCCCCAAATTCAGGGCGTTACACCCCTCGTCGGGCCACCATGTTTTCATAGCATCCGGCCACTGCAACCCCTCCTTGAGCTTGAACTTAGGCATAGAGCACGCCTACCCTCTCCCCGAAGCCTATGCCGGCGGTAGCGCGCCGGATTAACCCCCATCGTGACGGGTATTGCTCGCTGGAGTGACCTTTGGTTTGCCCGAGGTTTCCCTCCACCGTCTGTCCATCTATGTCCGTTCTCGTGACCCAGATCTCGCCATAATGCTGGCCGAGTCCTCCCCATCCTCTCTGGCTACTGAAACCACCCCCAGCGCCCTAGAACCCCGATCTGCCTCACCTCCGGTGACTGCACCGCCGTGACCGCAGAAAGCACCGCTCTTGGCTGACCGGAGAAGATAAAGCCCATAGCGCCCAATCCTAACTGTCCAGCCTTAATAGTATGGCTCGGATGTGCGGATAACGATTCGCGCGGTCTATGGAACTAGAACCGTTGGTTTAAAATCGAGCGGCCAGCGCGCCCTGCGCCCTCAACACACCGCTGACCCGTGGGCCCCATGCGTCAGTGCCTTGACCCGCCCCAAACCCACCTGTCAGATGCTCGCATCTACACGTCCGCGTGCCTGCCCGTCAGATCTAATCCGGGCCGTTGATCATGGATCTAATGGCTGGTAGGACCGATACCCCTTCTCGTGGTCTTTTTGTTAAAGAGACCCTCGACTTTTTAGGAATCAACCCGTGTCCCTGGTTTTCACGCGCAGGCCCCTGAGAATTTGCAGAAAAACCCCCGCCTTTTTGTTTTATTCTAGATTTAGACCTAATTTTGTATTTTGAATTCCAAAACTTGTTTATTTCATATCTTTTGCATATGAACTCCAAATGGCATGATTCAAATTGCAAAATGTTCATAAGATTATTCTCTATCTGTTTAAGTTATAATCAGTCACTGCCTACATGTATTAATTTTATGCCTAGACTATAGATTAGTATTAGTGATGGTTGGTTTATTAAAGGAAAACCATAATGGTAATTACGTGTTTAACTTTGTGAGGTTAATAACATGTAAAAGTATGAACCTATCCCTGGTATGCTTTTTATGTCTCATTAAAATAAATGAAGTTATGTAATTTTTTGAGATAAGTAATACTTAGAGAACCACAAATCTCTAGGTGTATTAGTCCACCCTAGATCCTAGACTTTGCTTTTGAGTTTGTTACTTTCTATTGAATTCGTGTTCACTTGATTGTACATGTTTGGTGTATTTTTTCTTTGTCATTAGACAAATGTGTTGAATGCATGATCGCTTGCGTAGACAAAGAGCAGCTCGTGGTTCCTGAGTGTGTTGCCGAAGATCTTCCTGAGCAACAACCTGGTGAAGGCAAGTGTCCTCTGACCTATTATGTCCTACTTACTTTGTAACTCACTCTCCCGCGTTACTTAATTGAAACCTAAGGATTGACTAGTATATATTTATCTTGTCATTGTTTACCTTTTAGGTTATTATGGTTAGCTTCATGCTATTGCTTCACTTTAATCAACAAACATGATGTGAATATTTATGATACGATGTTGTCCTTATGATTATGATGATGTTCTTATGACACTTTAGGGGACTCAGGCTATTTTCCTGAGTACCTCTCTGTAAGGACATGTTCGATGAGTGACCACCCGGGATGGGACGCCCTTAGCTAAATAATTAAATAAACCTAGGGGTGTAGTTGGCTTTGTCGTAGGGCCGTCAATGAGGGTCGGGGCATAGTGCTCGCTCTACTAAGGGTGGGTGGCGAGGTTCATTCGATTTGGTTTTGTTAGTCACCCACCTTAGGGAGGAGTATTGTGTTTGTACGACTGGCGAAACCTAACGAGGAACTATGCACCAGGGGAGTCTTTTAAAGGCTACAAAGTGAAACCTTGCCTACTCACCTCGATAGTGTTTGAGGGTTTGATCGACCCGAGGCAAAAATGGATCATGACCAGTGGGTAAATTGTGCAACCTCTATAGAGTGTTAGAAACTAGTATATCAGCCATGCTCACGGTTAAGAGCAGCCTTGGGATCCTCTTTGATTAGAAGAACTTTGGATACTCTTATGATGATGGTAACTGATGATGAATATAATTGTGGTTTATGGTATTTCCTCCTAGAGGGAGTACTTTTGGGTAATAACTAGGTTTATTACTAAAACTTGGCTCTACTACTAGTAATAAATACCTGATCAACTAAAAGCAACTGCTTTAACCTTAAGTCCACATACAGCTAGTCCACTTTAGCCAAATGGGACATTTGCTAAGTACTTTGATGTGTACTCACCCTTGCTTTAAAAACCACCCCACCCCAGGTTGTCCCCACTGCAACCAGTGCTCAGGAGGAGATGCAGGCAACATGGAGGACTTTGAGTTCTAGGACTACGATGAGTTCTAGTTGTGTTAGTGGCAAACCCCCAGTCAGCTGCCTGTGAAGGCCTTATCTGCTACGCTTCGTACTCCGCACTTTGATCACGTTAATGACAATGTTATGTTAATAACTCTGTGGATGTCATGGACATCTTGATGTAATAAAGTACCTTTTTCGCTATTTATTTTGAGCAATGTGTGATGATGTCCAATCATGTAATAGCTGTGTACGTGAGTTTCTGATCCTGGCACGTACATGGTTTGCATCCGGTTTGTCTTCTAAAACCGGGTAATGTATACAATTTAAGCCCTTATATGCATGCTAGGATTTAAAGCTTCTATTTACATAGTTGGTTTGTAATGCTCCTTTCTTGATTAGCTTGGAGAAGGTTCTTAACTACGTTGAGTGAGGAATGAAAGTTTAGGCCTCTAGATTGGTATGAGTCCCTTTTCTAACAAAAGATTACTTAATCCCAACCTTTCTTTCCTTAATTTAAAAGACTTTTAAGGGCAGTTGAATTACACCTCTGCTCTAGAAGTTCCCAAAAATTCTACAAAAATTACAGTGGCTTCTTACTGACCTGATTAAGTTTCTCTAAAAATTTGGGACGTAGAGCAGATCTAGTCTACCTTGTACAAAAATGACAAGGTCTAGGGCAGAGAGGGCACCTTGAACTACAACCCTAGTATAGAAGTGGCTTCTGCCCTAAGACTTATTTTTGCTGATGTTTATGTGTAATATTATGCCTTCGTGTCAAATTGTTCTCAAGGAAACCTCGTAGTTATTAAATGGTGATTTTCTAAAGTTTGGAGGGTTATTAGGTGCTTACAACTAACACTGCTTTTGAAAAATGTCAAACAACAGATTTTCCAATTTTTCTAGTTTATTCTTTACACAAGAGCAATCATTCCTAAAGTTGGTTATTTTTACTCAGAGGGGATGGGCTATATGATTTTCCAAAGTTTTATATAAATTCTCAAGGGGCAAGGGTGGGGCATGATCTACTGTACAACTATATCGCTTTTATATTTGTTCCCACAGTGTATGACTTAGGTGTTCAAGGAAAAATAAGGTTCTTCATTGTTTCCCACTTTTGGCTCCTCTTTTTACTTTCTAAAGATAATTGCAAAACCCTAGATTTATTTGTTTATCCCACCTGTCTTGGTGTTCTGATGTGGCTAGCATTTTTGTAGTGGTTTATCATTGGTCAAGTAGTTACCAACATTTTCTTAACCTTAGTGCATAGGTCCTACTATTTTACCATTATTTTCACTTAATTATTCAAGACCTATTTAAAATAATAAATTGAAAAAATAGTACTAGACTAGGGTTTTCCTATTTTTATTCTATAGTTCAATTTAGACAGAGTCCAACAAAATTTGGTTGACCAACTTTGGATGCTTAAATCATAAGTTATGATTTTTTGATCTTTCTATTGAATAAAAAAGGGTTTGGTTTTTAAATTAAACAGGGAAAACCAGTTTGCACTCAGGTCCCTGGTTACTTATTTTCTCTCTCTCATGCATATGCCCTAGGCGCACTATTCAAGTGAGTGACTGACAGTGTGAAAACCTCCTATGCTTATGAACAATCTAACCTGCGCTCCCTGCTTCACCGGAATAGTGACATGGGCGAAAAACGGAGCGACGGGGCTTATCGACGGTGGAAGAGCTCCGGCGAGGGGGGTTGGTAAGGTCGAGGAGGTTCCGGCGAACACGTCGATAGTCGGATGGTGGCCAGTGGTGGTTGGAGTCACTCGGTCCGCGAGCATATGCAGGGATAGTCGGTGTTGACTTCGATTCCCGATCAACAGCGGCGGTTGTGTTCAATTCCACCAGTGAGGAAGCTTCTCAGGAGAACGAGGGTGTGGCTGACGCAAGGAATTCAGTGGAGCTGCACTAGTGGGGGCTAACCACATTCACTTGCGCTCGGGTGCGGTCCGACGAGCAGTGGCGCTACTCTGGCAGGGCGTAGAGACAAATTGAGCTGGCCGAGGAGGTTCACTGGGGCTTAGGGAAGCTCCTGGTGGCGGTTGCTCGATGGTTGGAAGGCTGTGTCGGTCGGGCCACGGTGGCCGACTCTTGGCTGGTAGGCCTGGATGTGGCATCCTCGACTGTTGTGAACTCCGACGAAGAACGACTGGCAATGTCGTGGAGGAAGAGACCGAGGGCACACTAGTATTTATAGGCACGGGCACACGTGACGCTATGTCTCCATGGTCGTGGCGCAAGCGTGGGCACGCACGTGGGTTGGCACGCGGGCAGTCGGACAGAGCCCGCTCGGCTTCTGTAAACTAGCGTCGAACACCTGGGATGTTTTCATCTGGCCACTCTCCCAGGCGTATTATTGCTTGTCCAAGCCCGATCTCAGCAAAATCTCCATATACGGTTTGTTGCTTATGCTCTAAGCTAGAGATAAGGTATGGGGGTCGTCGGGTTTTGCTCACTGGCTGAGAAGATCTCGCATACTCAAGTGTGATCTGTCCAACAAGCTATTATCGAGGCAAAATCCAGGGTTTATTCATGTATGGCTTCGATTTTCGATGCCTCCTTCTAACATGGGTTAGGTTAGGTAATTTGAAACAACTTTGTCAATTGGAGTGACTAGATTTAAGGTTGACTTCTTAATGAACATTGGGATGCTCTAATTTGGGTCTGAATTTTAGAATAGAGTGTGATGAATTTGATCTTCATGTCTCTTATTTTTGTAGCTTGTTTAGGGAAAACTTTAACCAATATTTTTGGTGGTGCTTTACAGACTAACTTGTAGACAAAAATTGGTGTGTTACCTTTTTATGTCACTGGTTCATGTAAGGATAGTCGAGCTCAATTTGTTTTTTTTCATTTGATTTTTCCTTGGCTCAAGGTATGGCACCTGGGGTTTTTGGGTCACCTTACCTTTCTGATGATCATAAGAAGATTTAGGTGATGACTTGTGATAGCTTGTTATTTACTTAAGGCCTTAGTTCCTGAGTATGACTTCACCTGTTGTATTCTTACTCTACTTGTGAGGGTAAAGCTAGTGAAAGTGCGAAGCAGGAACCCTAGTAACACCTGGGGTGTTACAGCCCTCCCCCCTTAAAAGAATCTTGTCCCAAGATTTGAGTCGGGGTCCTCTAGGGGTGAGGAGGCAGAGCTTGCTTGGGTAGAGTGGGTCATCTTATTAAGGTTCACAAGGAAACTTGCTCTTCGAATGTCATCCTCTTTGCAACTTCAGAAGGAAGCCCTTTTACACCTAGTTTCACAACTTATTTCTGTTTTCGTTAAGAGTATCTTTTCTATATTTGGAATTAGAGGGCAGGGGGTTGGGGCATGGTTACGTACCAAGTTCTTTTGGTAGGAAATCGGGGTAGTTTTTGCTCAGATAATCCTTAGTTTCCCATGTAGCCTCTTCTTTCGTATGGTTGCTCTATTGGATCTTATACATTCTGATTGCCTTTGCATGGGTGGATCTTTCCTTGCAGTCCAGAATCTTGGAGGGGTGTTCTTGGTAGGATAGGTTAGGTTCTATTTCCACTTTTGGCTCGACCAAGATTTATGTTGGTACCCAAATACACTTTATCAACTGAGACACATGGAACACGTTGTGTATGACAGATATTTTGGTGGTAATTTCAACTTATAAGCCACTGGCCCACATGCCTCGGTGATCTCATAGGGTCCAATGTAGCGAGGGGCTAATTTATCTTTAATCCCGAATCTTTGTACTCCCTTTATGGGTGAAACCTTTAGATATACTTGATCTCCTACTTCAAATTGGAGGGGTTTCCTTCTTTTGTTGTGATAACTCTTTTTCCTGGCTTGGGCAGCCTCTAGGTTCTTTCTTATTAACCTGACCTTTCTTTTGGTTTCCAATACTAGAACGGGTCCAAAAATTTCTCTCTCGCCGGCTTGTGACCAGTTTAGGGGTGTTCAACACCTTCTTTCGTATAAGGCTTAGAATGGTGCCATCTTCACACTAGACTGGTAGCTATTGTTGTATGTGAATTCTGCTAAGGAGAGACACTTATCCCAATTTTTACCATAATGGATTGCACAAGCTCTTAGCATATCTCCAATGATCTGGTTCACCCTTTCTGTTTGACCATCGGTTTGAGGATGGTACGCGGAACTCCTTATCAACTTGGTTCCTAAGGATTCTTGCAATTGTTACCAAAATCTAGCTACAAATTGGGCACCTCGATCAGAAATGATGGTCTTGGGTATTCCGTGTAGCCGTACCACTTGATCGATGTAGATCTCTGCATACTTTTCTACTCGTAGGGTGGAATGTACTGGTATAAAGTGGGCTGTCTTAGTCAGTCTATCCACAATTACCCAAATCGAGTAATTGCCACACCTGGTTTTAGAAGGCAAACCGAATGCGAACCATGTACGTGCCAGGATCAGCAATTCACGTACACAACAGTTACATAATCGGACATCATCACACAGTGCTCAAATAGTAACATAAAAGAGGGTAATAGTTAATTACATCATGATGTCCGAGACATCCACATAGTCAATAACAATTATCAAAGTGCGAAAACAAAACGTAGATAAACACAGCCTTCACAGGCAGCCGACTGGGGGTTTGCTGCTAACCCACGCCTAGAACTCATCATACTCCTGGAACTCCTGGAAGTCCTCCTCCATGACTTCATCTTCTCCTGAGCAGTGGTTGCAATGTGGACAACCTGGGGGGTTGGTGTGTAAAGCAAGGGTGAGTACACATGAATATACTCAACAGATGTCCCGTTTGGCTGTAGTGGACTAGCTTTATGTGGGGTTAAGGTCAAGTAGTTGCTTTTAGTTGGTCAGGTTATTATTATTAGTAGAGAGCCAGATTTTAGTATCAACCCAACTTGTTAACCCATATGTACCCTTTCCAAACGGAAAGAATACCAGAAATCATTACCATAATCATAATCAAAACTAGCTTTATCCTCATCATCATCTGTAAACCAAACATCTCTGATCAATGTGTCTCTAATCAATGGAGCTCCCTTGGCCGCTCATAACCGCGAGCACGACGGACATATCACTTTCATAACACTCTGCAGAGGTTGCACACTTTACCCATGAGCCATGATCCCTTTTGCCTCGGGTTGTATGAACCCTTAAACACTTCGTGGCTATTCCCTAGGGTCCTCACTATGTGAATGTTGAAAATGACCATCGCATAGGGACCATCTGGCGTACCAAACCTATACCTCTGCCCTCAAGAAAAAGCCATGGGATAATGCCCGTACCCAGATCCCTGAGCGAGGATATAGGAACCATAACAGATGCCCCCGTACCCCAATGACCAAAACCAGCACCCAACATAAGACTTCCCTAGTTACTTGGCCAAGGGTGTCCCATACCACCCTCATGGTTGCACTGTTTTCCCAGACGGTCATCCAACGAACCAGTACTTACGGAGAGGCACTCGAGAAACCGCTCGAGTCCCCTTAAATGTCATAGTATCATCATCATAATCAAGAGGGAAAACAGCGTATCATAAATAATCTCATCATGTTCATTGATTAATGTGGAGCACTAGCATAAAGCTAAACCAAAAATAACCCAACCCATATAGGTAAACAAGGACATGGTAAACAAAAGCTAGTCGATCCTTAGGTATAAATTGTGTAAATGCGGGGAGTAAATTATAAAATGAGTAGGACATAGATGGGTGAAGCGTCCCCAATCCTCTGGGACTGAAATGTGATACAATTACTAGTTCCAGGAGGCTTGTAAACACATTTATACATCAGATGATTCTAGATCTGCTTAAACGAGACAAACCTATAAAGGTGGCGATCAACTTTATGAGTTGGTCTACAACTCGAGACATATCATCAGAGTGAGGCTGATGCAGCCCGATATACGCAGCGAAGAAATCAGCGGTCCAACACCCACAGGCAAGGTTGGGAACAGTCACAACTCTTACCCGGTCTCCTTTTTCTGAAAAACAACAAATAAGCAAGGGTGAGTACAAACGTACTCAGTAGCCCACCTTCACCCGCGGAATGGGGAAATCAGATATAATGCATGGAATATGTGGAGCTCAGGATATTTTGTAGAAACAACAATATTTTATGCAGGGTTGTTTTGTAAAACATTTTGTATTTTGCAACAAAATCTGGCCTTTGAGGAGCATTGCAAATGCTGATTCTGGCTACTCAAAGATCATCTTCAAGCTTCAGCTTTTGCTTGGCAGCTAACTTATTGTGGAAGCATCGATGCCAACACGCAAACCTTCCTCTAGCGAACTCCCACATGGATTCCTTCCTCGATTAGTCTTCTGGTGCTTCATCAACAAAACTCGGGTGACCACTTCTCATCCAGAAGCTTATATGCTTCGATGATCTGGTCCTCCACAAGCTTGCTACAGTCCTTCTTCTTTTTCTCCATAGCAGGAACCTTACTGGAACACTACCCCACTTAAAAAGAATGAGTGTAGAACTCTTGAATCTTGGGGATTTGAACTCCTTGAAGTACCTCATAACAAGGGTGTTACAAGGCCTTCTTCTGCTGTTGCTGCTTGAACAGGCTGTAGAGAAATGACTGACACACGGTTGATTCTGGGAGAACCTTCTTCTTATCTTCTCTTCACTATCTTCTTTTCTCTTCTCACTTTTCGCTTTTCACTGCCTCTTTCTTTCTCTTTGCTCTTCCCACTGGAGGATTCTATCAAAGAGTATTACCATCATACAGAGGAGGAAACCGAAGACTATGAACCATGTGCAACAGTCTTCAACCCAAGAATCACCAAGCATTGTGATCTTAGGGGCGAGGGAGTGGAAAATGGAGTTGCTTGCGATTTCGTAGAGGGGATTTATCTGGAGTGTGCTTTGCTTTGAGCGAGATGGGAGTTGAGGGAGTTGGTGGGGGGGTTTTATAGGCGATCGGGGGTGCTCGGGGGGGGTGTGGAGTGGTAGTGATGGGCACGAGGCAGCAGGTGCGACAAGGGGAAGGGGGGCCTGTCGCTTGCGACGATGACGGTGGGTGCGCTGCAAAAGGGGGCGTGGGGCGGTGGTAGTGCGCTGCAAAGGGGGGTGGCGGTAGTGCGCTGCAAAGGGGGTGTGGGGCGGTGGTAATGAGCATGGAGGCGGGCACGCGTGCGGGGGGGCACGGGTGAGTGGTGGGGTCAATGACCCTGATGTTTGTGGTCTCTTGTTCCAAGAATCTTTGCCTCTCTATATGGTAATAACTCCTTTTGTCCTCTTTTTCTATTTACTTTGACTCAGGGGCAGTGCTTTGATTCTCACGGTTGGTCCTTTTGACTGAGCAGCTGGACTGGTTCCTTCTGTAGCTTATTGCGGCTTCAAGGGTAAGCTTCTCGGTATCTTCTTGGGTAACGTGCTTTTCTCTTGAGATGGGTTAAGATGAGAATGGAAGCATAAGGTGAGGATTAGCTCTAATTTGTGATCTATGTTTTTAGAGAAAACCTTTCTTAAAAAGAAAGAAAACACACAAGCTCAGCAATGATAAGCACAAACAAATCAAATGTTTGGAATAAGGGAAGAATAGAGTTTTCCAAATCATGGACTACTCAGATTCGGGGGCTAAGCATAACTCCTATTGCTTGGCTCCTGAATTGAGAACTATGCTAAATGCAACTTATGAGCACTAACGTTAAAGCATCACATATGCACTCAAAGGGGGAGAAAACATCAAGCAAAATTCATTTTGAAATGCCCTAGGGGGGCACACAATTAGAGTTTTTCAAAACACGAGACTACAAGATTACCTCTCATACATGCAGGGCTCTAGCCAAAGTGAAGAAAAACTTCACTACCCAATGCATGCAGAGGACTGGGCATACTAACTAAGATCTGGCAGCTTCTCTTCTGGGAAGGCTGGCGCACAACTTCAATCTGAGACATCTCCTCGATGGGTCAAGAGGGAGCTGATGTTGATGACTTCTTCTGGCGGCAACTGAGATGGAAGGACGGGGTCGAACTCTTCTTCAAGCTGGACTGGTTCTTGTAGCTCCTCAGAGGGCGGCGGTGCTGGTGGGGTGCTTGCAGCTTCTTCTTTGACCTCAAGGGAGGGTGCTGGAATCTTCTTCATGGTGAGGGGCTCAAACAACTCCGGTGGGGGATCTTGGGATGATTCAGGGTCTTCTTGCTTATCCATAACCTGAAGGGAGACTAGAATTCCTTCCAAGACTATGGCTCCTTCTGGGAGTTCCCAAGCCTTCTTCTCTCCTCTGAGAGAGACCGGGTGACCTTCAAGAATCTCGAGATCTTCAGCTCTCATGGGTTGAACTGGGTTGGATGCAGCGGGCTCTTGGATCCGTAGGGCTCTACGTTGGTTGTGGGTTACCAAGTAGGCCTCTATCAGCTTCTGGACATGCTCATCCTTGGCTTGCTTCCGGGCTTCAATAGCAATGACTTCACGACTTTCCAAGGCAGTTGCACGAGCTTGAGCTGTGGTTAGATCCATATGGAGCTTACGGTTGTGCTTTTCTGCATCTTCTGCTCGGGCAATCATCTGACGGTGGTGCCGAGCCAAGAAATCATACTGTGTATCTAGGGTGAGCAGGTATGGAGTGAGGTACACGACTGTGGGGTTGTCCTCAAGCAGCTGCTGCCTTCCAGTGCACGCATCCGGGCCATCCAAACGGGACAGTCTCTCTTAAAGGGCGGAAAGAATTTGAGCAGTGTGTCGGCCACTTGTTCTTCATAGATCTGACACAGGGCCTTCAATGCCTTGCGGGCGACGACTTGGCAGGTGTCTTTGAATCTGTGCCCAGCAGTAGTGACACTCCATTCCACATGGTGCAGACTGGATCCAATGTATACAGTCACGACACACTTCTCTGTGCCATGCTCGACGAATTCACGACCATCATACTCTGGCTAGCTCCTGATTCTGAGGCGAACTGTGCATGCTCTCAGCAACTTGGGGAAACCATCTTCATTCTGGCAAAAGCTGGTTTGGCAGCGAACCTCCATCTAACTTCTGAGAGAAGGAAAGGGGGAAAGCATTTTTGAAATGAAGGGATCAGAGCAAGAATTTTTTTAAGAAAATAGTTTTGACTCAAAAACTTTTGGATCAGGCTAAGGGTTATGTCCTGCGGCCAACCTAACAGCTCTGATACCACCTGAAGCGTCCCCAATCCTCTGGGACTCAAATGTGATACAATTACTAGTCCCAGAAGGCTAGTAAACACATTTATACATCAGATGATTCCAGATCTGCTTAAACGAGACAAACCTATAAAGGTGGCGATCAACTTTAAGAGTTGGTCCACAACTTGAGACATATCATCAGAGTGGGGCTGAAGCAGCCCGATATACACAACGAAAAAATCAGCGGTCCAACAGCCACAGACAAGGTTGGGAACAGTCGTAACTCTTACCCAATCTCCTTTTTCTAAAAAACAACAAATAAGCAAGGGTGAGTACAAACATACTCAGCAGCCCACCTTCACCCGCGGAATGGGGAAATCAGATATAATGCATGGAATATGTGGAGCTCATGATATTTTGCAGAAACAACAATATTTTATGCAGGGTTGTTTTGTAAAACATTTTGTATTTTGCAAAGCGCATCCTCTCCCAAAGGAGCAGGAAGTTTTTCAATATAGAACAAAATCCCCTGGACTAAACCATCGAGGTATCTCAGCAGTTTCCCACTGGTTTTCATTTTCAAAAACAGCTACTGGACTTCCCGTCCACCATAGCTCACGGCTCAACCGTCGGACCTTTTAAAAATCACTTTTCTCAAAAGCACCTTTTTTTTAAAAACAAAACACTAATTGCCATACCACACCAGACTCGTCCATTCCTGTGGACACAGACTATTCGAATAGGTTTGAACTCTGCGCAGAGGTGTACATTTTACCCACTAGTTCGGCTCTGCGATCTCATAGCTAGTGAGACCCGAATCCGAATCTCTTTCTTTCCTCGCACGTCCCTACCTTAACGGTTATACCAGAAGGAGTCAGGCCACCGCCATGCCCAAACCGAACAAAACATTCCCCCTCCTTATCCTCCCGGTGCTCCCTAGCCTTCATAACCTTGGGTTTGAACCGTACGAGTTCAGATTGAGTGACTGCCCACACAGTCTCGAGTGGTTGTACTTATCATGAGTACAGGTAGTGAAGGATGACAAACCGGTCCTTATATGAGGGGACAATCCTTCTGCTCACGCCTAAACCAGCTGAGCCAACACCTTAGGCCCTTTCCTAAACTAGGGAGTCCCTGATCATCCCACTCACAAGGTGATAAGGGTGAAAACCCTTCATCATACACATTTTGAAAAGCATTTTCTTTTGAAAACTCACACCTTTTCTCAAATCATTTGTAACAAATATATCAAGGATTGATTGCGGCAAGCGGCTGGGTGGCCATAATAACTTGTCTCAAAATCATATCATGCATAAAATAATAGGCTGAGGGTTGTGGTTCAAAAATCATAGGTAATTTATGCATCAAAGGGATCCAGTGAGCTTGGCGTGCTTATCCGGCGAAGGGGGAAGGAGAGCTCGTGGAACTGGCTTCTGGCTCCACCGCCCGGCGTAGACTTGCATATCTGGCCTCCACGAGACGGCACGAATGCTCCGATAACTATGCAACATGAATAAGCAAACATTCAAACAAGCAAGCATGCCGACAAATATTTTAGTATAGTGGTCAGAATAGCGATATATGAATGGGTAGAGTCTTGAGTAGAATTTGTGTCATGTGGTGTTGAGATACTACTAGTGGTGGAGCGAAGGTGCTTACCAGGAGGGTGGACTGGAGGCGAAGCGACACTATGCGTGTAGCCGGCAGAGCGGAGTTACTGAGTGGGTGGGGTGTTTGCCTTGGCTGAGGGTGTTGAGTGTGTGTGGAGAGGGAGAGGGTAGTGTCACACCCTTCTCTAAGGGGCAGAGCCGGGTGCATCGCATATGTGTGCCAGGATCTATTTCCACACATATGTTGACGTCACAAGTGTAATATATCAAAAATACAATGCATAAAAGTGTAAATAACGATTATATTAACATATTACACTTCGAACAGACATAATGTCTTAACCTTTATTCATCAAAGTACAGTGAACATGGACATCCATCTACAGGAAGATGACCGGGGGTATCACTAGACTAGCATCCATGGAGCTCAGCATCATAACTTCATCTGCAAACTTCTGATCAAAATTAAGCAAGGGTGAGCTCACTTATGGTCGGGGCTCAGCAAGTGGGGGAAAAACTAATGCAAGTTTAACAAGGTGAGGCTAAGGTTGAGCAGTAAGCATTTTAGTTGGTCAACATTTTATTAACAACACCTGTCTTACTAATAAGTGTGAATCCCAAGTATTCCCATTAAACAAAGGTATAAGAGTATATCAAAAACAAACACTTAAGTGAAACCACTGTAACACCCACTTTGTAATTTGCTAGAAATAATACCAATAGAGAAACAATTTCTCCTTATGTGGACTTAACCTTTATGCATCATCCCATGTGAACACCATATTCAAAAGCAAATAATTAATAAAAGAATATATGCCATTAAAATTATGCATCATGCTGGTATTTTATTTTGTGTGCATTCCGTTACAATATAAAAATAATATAGAGAGAAATATGGTAATATCCAAATTAGGAGATTTAACCCTAATATGCAAATCCGAGTTTAGAGGAAAGAGAAGAAAAATGTACATACAAAATAAATATTATAAAGGTAATAATAATTTGTGCAAAATTGTACTCTTAACCTGAGGAAGCTTTACTACAAAGTAAATTTGAAGTTTGAATTTCGAATTTTTGGATTTCAAACTCAAAAAGGAAAACAAAACAAAGCATAAAAGAAAACGAATAAAAAAATGGCAAACCCGTATGGACCCAAACCCCAATTCTGGCCCAACTTCTAATCCCGCTCGGCCCAATTCCTGCCCTTTTGCGCCGACAGCTGGGCCCAGGATGCCAGTCTCTCCTTCCGCGCCCGTCGCCACGCGCATGTGGAGCAGCCGGTCAGCGTGCATTTTTCTCTCCTGCTCGCTCGACCCGTGCATGCTCTGGCTCGCTGCTGACGCTGTGTTGCGGGCCTGGGCGGTCAGAATCGTCAGCCCCAATCAAACGAACTCCCGCAGTCCCGCACCCCTCGTGATCCGTTCGGTGCTGCAACGGAATCCTCACCGACCGCCTGGAATCACGGACGTGGACCTCGCGCAGCCGGACTCGCTCTCTGTCTTGTATAATCCGACCGCCATTTAAGCCCAAGGCAAGCGCTGGGGTTTTTCCTCCATCCGTAGCCGCACGTAGGAGAGAGAGAAGCGAGGAATAGCATTGCAGAGCGGGTCGTCAGCGGTGGACTGCTGATCCCCACGTGAAGCCACCGCTGATCGTCGGGGCGCACAGTGCGTGTATCATCGTCCATCCGAGCGGTGGTCCGGTGCTCGTCAAGGCCCTGTGACTACATCTCGGCGTGGTACTGCGCAGTCGTCGACTTCATCTCCGCGGCGGTGCTGTCTGCTGGTTCGCTTTAGTGCGGTGAGACTCCTCTCCGTGCTCCTTACGGTTCCCTACATTTGCGTGCTCGGGATTGTTATCGGTGTGCCGTCGGGAAGGAAGTCCGGCCTCCATAGTGGCGCTGGACGGCGCGCGAGGTGGAAGAAAGCCTGGTGCCGTTGGATATCCATCGTGCGGTTGAGATTAGATCGTAAGGATACCCCTTCACACGATTGGATCGGAGCCGTTGTGATGAAATCGGACGACATCGGTCAGATCGGAGAGAGTAAAAATCTGGACCGTAGATTTAAAATCCTGTGGACGGCGATGTGTACCGGTTCGCGGTGGGACGGATCTAATCCGAGCCATCCGTGTTTGATCGAACGGCCCTGATTTGAGAATACCCCTTCGTCGTGCGCTTCTTTCAAAAGAGACCTTATGTTTTACTGGAATAAACCCGCCGTCCACCGCGGGTTGAATCTGAGTCTGGGATATTTTTATACATTAGTCCATGTGTTTCTCTGTTATTGGCGCCCAGTCCTGAAATCAGTAAAACAGGAAAAATAGATTAGAAAATAGATTTTTAATATAAAAATAAATACAGAAACTTGTTTAATCCATAAGAAATTCATATTAAGTCCAAATTAGTTCATTCTGATTTCTATAATCTGTAATATTATTATTTATCACATAGTACATCTGTTTTGACATGAAAGTCACATTAAAATTTATATTCTATTTAATCTTGTACAAAACACATAAAATCATTAGAAATTCATAACTTTCTCATTTCAACTTCAAATTGAGTCATTCCAGTTGCAATAATTTTATTTTAATATTGTCAACCAACCAGTAACACTGTTTAGCCATGAAACTTGAATTAAAATTGTCCATTCGAATTAACCTATTCTAGGTACTCAATACTCCATAAAATCATAACTTTCTAAACTGTAACTCCGAATTTAGTAATTCTTGTTCCCACGATCTCGTAGCGACGCGTAGATTATTATTACACAATTTGTACTTATGTTTGGTGTAATGTTAATTTTGCCTATACAATGTTTGTTTGTATTGCTACGACTAGCGTGAGGTCACGAGTCATTTGAAGATCATCCTGGTACCTGGAATCTCAAGTCCCAGGCAAGTTGTGCCCTTGATCACTTCTTTTACCCACTCATGTTCTAATTAATCATAATGATCTGCATAGGTTAATTTTGATGGGACCTAATAGGTTACCCTAGTTTGTCTATCTTTATGCCTTGTTTACCACTGAACTTTTTGGGTAGTACTTGCTAGTGCTATATGTGGCTTTGGGCATTGAGATACACATTATTCATGATTATACTTTTGTTATCCGTTGTTATTTACTGTTCATGTCAAGATCATTAATGTTAATTGGAACGTAGAGCTTAACTTGAGAAACACGTGCCACCACAAGGGTTTATGGACGCCCTTGGCTGATTAATTAGGAAAGCTAGTGGAGGACTACCTTACCCGAAAGGGGCAAGGGCAGTAGGGGAGTGGTCAGTGTAGGGAGGTCCTTGGTTGATTTTGCTACGATGGCGGTCAGGCAAGAACCCTGCATTGGAGCTTCCTATAAACTGTAGCGGGTTTTCTGAAGCTAGTGGAACTTTGTAAAGGCCTCGTAGTGTTACCCTGCCTCGCCTCCTCGGTAGAGGTGTATGAGAAGTCGCGATCCCTCGGCAGATGGGTAACATGACTTGTGGGTAAAGGGTACCACCTCTGCAGAGTGTAAAACTGGTATACTAGCCGAGCTCACGGTCATGAGCAGCTCAGGACTCTCTGATGATTAACTTATGGAACTAAATTCAATTTGTCATATGCATTGCATCGCAGGTGATGTTGTTACTTTTGTTCTACTACTTAATTGGGTTGGTATTTACTTATACTTAGTAATTGCTAATAAAATTTTGACCAACTTTAAAAGCAATGCTCAGCTTCAACCATCCTCTTTGGTAAGCCTTACACTTCACGTGAGCTCCCACCTTTGGCGAGTTCATGCACATTATTCCCCACAACTTGTTGAGCGATGAACGTATGTGAGCTCACTCTTGCTGTCTCACACACCCCCCACAGGTCAAGAACAAGTACCGCAGGATGAGGCGCTTGGAGGATGCTGCGATGAGTTCGTGAGAGATCTAGTCCGTCGTCTCCCAGTCAACTTTGGGTTGCTGGACCGTTGTCTCCTTATATGTAATTATTTATTTTGTATAGAACTCCTATTATATAGTAAAGTTGTGACATTCGATCCTGTGCCATGATTCATCATATGTGTGAGACTTGGTCCCAGCACACCTGGTGATTATGTTCGCGCCCGGGCTTTAGACCCCTAAAATCCGGGTGTGACAACCACTTAAGCAAACCATTGGCAGATCATTGGATCTCGATTTATTTTCATCTTCAAGTTCAATTATCATGTGAGGAGTCCAGGCTGCTCATAACCGTGAGCACGGCTGATATATCAGTTTTACACTCTGCAGAGGTGGCGCATCTTTACCCATGAGTCGTGATTCCCTTCTAGCCCGGGTTAGCTAGACCCATATTCACTTCCGAGGTGAATGGCCAGGATCTCACTACGAGGCTTCTCCCTAGAGTCCTCATTACATAAATGCTGGAAATGGTCAACTGCATAAGGTACACCTACCGTAACCAACTTATAGCCCAGACTACAGGGTAAAGCTTTGGGAACTATGCCCGTATCCAATCTGCCTGAGCCGGAACTATAACCGCTTGCCAGATGCCCCCGTTCCGGTCGACCACGACCAGCACCCAACATAAGACTTCCCTAGTTATTTAGCCAAGACCAGAGCCATGATAGTTCTCATGGTAGCACTGTTTTCCCGGGTGGTCACTCTATGTTCCAATTAATATGCAATAATCTTGTTTAACCATCGGGTTAACAACAATAATGTAAACTTACCATTTGGAACATTAATATCATAAACATGAGTGACTGCATAAAGTTAAGTTGTAGCAATAGCATAGCTACTTGATTAGATCATAATCCTAGGTTAAACAAGGAGTAAGGTTGGAAATGTTAGGGGTATCTAAATAGGCAACCCATCAAATTATGCATATATATCCAAGAATAAACTTTATTAAATGTATTGTTTGGGATCAAACAGAGTATGCAGAGGGAGAAGTCCACTTGCCTTGCTTATTGAAAACTTGAGACTCTTCCACAGATCTGAATAGACCTTGATTCTTAACTACTAGATCAACCACTGAATATCACACAAACAAACAAGAAGAACAAACACCACTCAATAACATACAACATTCACTATACATAAAGCTAAAAGAAAGCCTAACGAAAAGAGCATTCGTTTTTTAAAGACGTCGCAAGTAATGGTTATAATAAGAAGGTATTCTTTTCAAAAAACAAGACATGAGCTTAAAATATCTTAATTAAAATATACAAATATTAGGTTAACCAAATTAATCTTTTATAAAACACCATATGTGATATGTCTAAGATTAAGGGTTTATAAGACGATAAACACGTTATAACGATATTAAACCTTTTTAACCTTTTTAGAAAAGATATATTTTATATATCTAAGGTTAATGGGCTACGAAACACGTTATTAATTTTTTTTAAAACCATTATAGAACACCTTATAAATCATTGTTAAACATATCACTTATGGTAAATTAAGATACAAGTCTAAACAGGTTTTATGTGAAAAGGTCATTATTATTATTAAACACCTATTTATGGAAAGTTATGGTATATGCCTTAAATGAGATTTTATGTAAAAGACAATGAACACACAACTACCTTTTAATTTCATTTAAAAACACATAGCCTATATTATTATATTCGAAGTCAATATATATAAAGTAACATTTTAAGTTATAAAAGAACTTAAACTCTTATTACTTTATTTTATCCTTTAGGCAAAACTAAGTGATTCGTATATAATGTGGATTAATTTCTATGGAATCATTAATCATGCCATAAATCTAATTAAGAACAAATTGACTATAGGTTTAATTAATTATGATAAAGGATACTTAATCTATTAATTATCTTTAATTCTATTGTATGAACGAATGATCTAATTCATTAGAAAGGAAATTATGTATAAACTATCATTTTAGTTATGACGGTGTGAGCCATTATATCATTATTAGAAAAGTTT
Source organism: Zea mays (assembly GCF_902167145.1). NCBI lineage: Eukaryota > Viridiplantae > Streptophyta > Magnoliopsida > Poales > Poaceae > Zea > Zea mays. The sequence goes on from NC_050103.1 coordinate 42,779,980, forward strand.
GATGACATATTACTATTTAGTACGGCTATACTTAAACATCTATAACGATTCTTATTAAATCAAAATCATGATGTCTAAAAGGTCATTTTATAGTTAGAAACAAATTATCTAATTACTAAAAAACCTATGTTTTTCGACATAACAATTATTTTCTTTATTAGAAAAGTATGAGTGCCTAGTTAAGTCATTTTAACATTATAAATCCTACTATTTTGGTTTTTCTCGTTTCTTTTCTAAATAGAATTTATACGAGTACTAAAAATTGTTTTATTTAATTCTTCAAACATTAATATAATAAAAAATAATTGTAAATTGCTAAATGAGACTTTTAATAACATATTCATAGTTATTATGACATAAATGAGCATTTTACTATTCTAAGTAATTAAGTGCTATACTTATGAATATATTTATTATGAATAGTAAAATTTATACATTTTCATTTGATCGAAAATACATGGCTCAATTTCTATTTCAATTTCTTATATCACTAAAATTATACTTATATCATTACTAACCGATTATCACTCCACACACTAAAGCGAAAACAAATCCGTAAACATTTCTAGTATGGAAATCACGGAAGTAGTGAATCGTGACCGTACTCATTTTTTTTAAAATTATAAAATCGTACACATATTTAAAGTATTGTCGCGGGGTTCGATTTTGGCTATACGTATACATCGCATCCCTAAAATCATACACGTGAATCGCCAAATCGCATCAACATTACAATAAGAATTCATAAGATCAATAAAGTAATTCAAACATGATTTAGAAAATACATTAACGGGTTGGGGTTGTCTTCAACCTTGAGTTCTCGTTCTTGCGTAGGGAGTGATGAACGTCGACGAGAGGGAGTGGTTCGACAGGCAGGTAACGACGAGGTTTGGACGGGGTTCGGGGACGTCTCCGGCGAGCAGGGGAACGGGCGCGGTCGTCGGTGGACAGCGAGGTACAAACTCCAGCGCGTCTCCACGGACTCCAGCGACGACGGTGACAATCGGTTTGGTCGACGGCGTAACTCCGGCGATGAGGCTCCACGAATGGTGGACGAATGGCATGGTCACGGTCACGGGGGGGGGGGGGGGGGGGGGGGCTTCACGGTGGTGAGTTGGGCACGACGCGAGCAGGGGCTCAACGGCGGGCGTGTGGCGCGGCGTGAACACGAGGAGAGCGAGCGAGCTTGGGAGAGAGGGGCCCGGCTCCATTTTATAGGCAAGGGCGAGGGGAGATGAGAGGGCGGCCGGCCATGGTTTGAAGCTATCATCAACAACATTCATCAACGGAGGGATTAATGGGGAGGAAAAGGAACGGACGCATTGAAGCACCATTACACCAGGAATGGTCAGCGTGAATGCAGAGTGTGTCGGGTCGGCCGTTGCGCGGGGTCGGCTGGACGGGTCGGCATCCTCCATATGCGGGCAGGGCGGCTGCGGGCGAGGCCTAGCGCGCTCGGGTGGGTCGGCGCGTCGAGTCCTGGCGCGGTCTTGCGGGCGTCGCGCGGCTGGTCTTTGCTGGCGTGCAGGGGAGAGCGTCGGACGCGGGTGCAGGTCGGCGCTTGGCCTGCTGCGTGGTCGCTCGGCGGCTTAAGCGGGGAAGGCCGGGAGAGGGAAGGGGAGGGGATGGAGTGCAGGGTGGCGGCGGCGGCCAGCAAGAAGGAGCCAGGGGCGGTGGCTGCTGTGCAAAGAAACAGGGGCGCGTGGCTAGGGTTAGGGAAAGTGGCGGCCGGCCTACATGGGCCTAATGGGCCGGCTAGCTAGGGTTAGATTAGGTTTTTTTCTTTTTCTTTTTTTCTATTTCCTTTTTATAAATTCGAAATATAATTTTAAATAATCCTAAAATTCATAATAATTAAACCAAAAATATTTATAAATAAAATATTTTATTTTTGGACCAATAATTATTATTTACTAGGATTTTTATTTAAGAAGAAATGATATTTCATATTCAAAATCAATCATGAGCATTCAAAAATCATCCCAAAGGCAAATGAATAATGAACACTTAAGAGAAAATTAATTACCATAAATATCATTATTAACTAAATGTATTATTTTTATTTAATGATTTTCATAGTGTCACAAATCTACCCCTCTTAAAAAGAATCTCGTCCTCGAGATTAAGAAAAGGCTAGCATGAAAGAAAGAGAGATACATGGTTTATTTGTAGGTTCTTAGTTCTCATTGAACTCCTCCAAACTTAAGGAACTTCCTTACTTCTCTGCTCCAAAATGTATACTAATCAAGCGTCCTTCATCATCATACTTATAAAATGGTGGGTCTTCTGAATTATTGCTTAGGCCATGCTTGGCAGCTTTCTTCTCTAGTCGGTCCAGACGCTTCTTGGGGCATTGGCGAATAAGATGTCCTTCATTTTTGCAGTAGTAGCAAGCACCTCTTGCTTTGAGTTCTTTGCGAGTCAACTTTGCTTGACCAATAGGGGTGAGGGTTGACTGGGTGTCTGCATCTCATATAGCTGAGCCTGACTTGATTCTTCTGTTTGGGTATCCATGTGTTTCGTGGCTTTTGCTTGTGGTTGAGGTGGACTAATCATGTATCCAAACATTTTTCTATTGCTTTTGTTGTTTTTCATTCCATTCATTGAATATCTCTGTGCCTCATTTTTCTCGTTCATAGTTGTTAAGGTAGAAATATTGTCGTTGGCATCGTTTACTTCATTTCCATTAGGGTTCATCATCTAGTCATAGGGTAAAAGAGTTAGTGAGACAGACTGCATAAGAGGCTTGTATGACATTAAGATAAAGAGCTAACACAACATTTTAGTTTCCAATATAAGATTAGTTAAGGAACAAGGATGGTTTCAGATTTCTACTAGCTTCATCATACTTTGAGAGTTTATAGGTGTTATATTCCTTAACAAAGATCTTTTGAACCTTATAGATTTCAGAGCATGATATCCAAATAATTTGTCTGATCCAAGAGTATTTCTGTCGGGGACCATAATTAGGGGTACCCCCAAGACTCCTAATCTCAGCTGGTAACCCCCATCAGCACAAAGCTGCAAAGGCCTGATGGGCGCGATTAAGGTCAAGGCTCAGTCCACTCAAGGGACACGATCTCGCCTCGCCCGAGCCCAGCCTCGAGCAAAGGCAGCCGACCCTGAAGGATTCACGTCTCGCCCGAGGGTCCCCTCAAGCAACGGGCGCACCTTCGACTCGCCCGAGGCCCAGCTCAGGCAGGCTTCGCGGAGAAGCAACCTTGGCCAGATCGCCATGCCGACCGACCGTATCGCAGGAGCATTTAATGCAAGGATTGACTGACAGCTTATCTTGACACGCGCTCCTCAGTCGACAGGGCCAAAGTGACCGCAGTCACTTCGCCGCTCCACTAACCGACCTGACAGGAAAACAGCGCCGCCTGCCCCGCTCCGACTGTTGTGCCACTCGACAGAGTGAGGCTGACAGCAGCTAAGTCCGACCTCGGGCGCCATGGGAAGCTCCGCCTCGCCCGACCTAGGGCTCGGACTCAGCCTCGGCCTCGGAAGACGGTCTTCGCCTCGCCCGACCCAGGGCTCGGACTCAGCCTCGACCCCGGAAGATGGACACCGCCTCGCCCGACCCCAGGGCTCGGACTCAGCCTCGGCCTCGGAAGACGGTCTCCACCTCGCCCGACCCAGGGCTCAGACTCAGCCTCGACCCCGGAAGATGGACTCCGCCTCGCCCGACCCTAGGGCTCGGACTCAGCCTCGGCCTCGGAAGACGGTCTCCGCCTCGCCCGACCCAGGGCTCGGACTCAGCCTCGACCCCGGAAGACGAACTCTGCCTCGCCCGACCCCAGGGCCCAGACTCGACCTCGACCTCAGAGGAGCCTCCGCCTCGCCCGACCTCGGGCTCGGACCCGCCACGTCACAGGGAAGTCCATCATTACCCTACCCCTAGCTAGCTCAGGCTACGGGGAACAAGACCAGCGTCCCATCTGGCTCGCCCCGATAAACAAGTAATGATGGCACCCCGCGTGCTCCATGACGACGGCGGCTCTCAGCCCCTTACGGAAGCAAGGAGACGTCAACAAGGATCCAACAGCCTCGACAGCTGTACTTCCACAAGGCTCAAGCACTCCTCCGACGGCCACGACATCACATGAACAGGCCGCCAAAACCTCTCCGGCTGCCACGACGGCGTGTACTTAGGGATCTAGCTCCTCTCTGCTAGACATGTTAGCACACTGCTACACCCCCCATTGTACACCTGGGCCCTCTCCTTACGCCTATAAAAGGAAGGTTCAGGGCTCTCGTGCGAAAGGGTTGGCCGCGCGGGAGAACGGGCCGACGCATAGGGCTCCCTCTCTCTCCCACGCGGACGCTTGTAACCCCCCTACTGCAAGCGCACCCGACCTGGGCGCAGGACAACACGAAGGCCGCGGGTTTCCCCTTTGCTGTTTCTCCCCCCTTTTGTGCTCCGTCTCGCGCCGACCCATCTGGGCTGGGACACGCGGCGACAATTTACTCTTCGGTCCAGGGACCCCCCGGGGTCAAAACGCCGATAGTTGGCGTGCCAGGTAGGGGCCTGCTGCGTGTTGACGAACAGCTTCCCGTCAAGCTCCAGATGGGTAGTCTCCAGCAACCTCTTCAACCCGGGACGATGCTCCGTTTCGGGAGTCTGGAGTTCATGTCCCTCGACGGCAGCTACGACATGATACTCCTTCCTCCGCCGCGCGACAACGACAATGGCGGCTGTCAGCCCGCCCGCCGGCTGCGGAATCAACGACGTCTTTCCCTCATGGCGGAAGAGCAACATCCGGGTCTGTCCCGTCACCTTCCCCGCCGACGGAGGAGGAGGCGGGGCAGGCATGGCCAAGCAGGGGGCGGCACCTCGTCGGCTGTCGAGCGAGTCGGCGGCGCTAGCGCCCCAGCGGGGGACACGTCGGGCATCGACCTCGTGTCTAAGATGAAGACGAGCACCGTTTCCCCGCAACACGCCAACTCCAAGCAGATGGACGACGCCAGCACGCTCGCGAAGGACATGCTGGGCGTTAGCCTCGTACATGAGACAACGATGCAGTCCGCCCCTGACGCGACTTCGTCACCACCCGTCGATCAAGAGGTACCGTCCGTTTCCCGTTCCATGCCTTTTAGATCCAGCTGCGACCCACCAAGCGACCCCGCTTCGGTGGACGCTTTCGTAAAGGCGTGTCCAAACCCTCCAGGGTATCATATGCGGTCACCCTGGGACCGGCTGACGGCCGTCTCGACCTACGGGCCTCTGGGTTCCGAGGAAGATGATGAGCCCGACTCTGGTTGGGATTTCTCCGGGCTCAATAACCCCAGTGCCATGCGGGACTTCATGACCGCATGTGACTACTGCCTCTCTGATTGCTCCGATAGCAGCCACAGCCTCGGCGACGAGGACTGTGGCCCAAGTCGCGAATGCTTCCACGTCGATCTATGGGGTCTCGACAAAGGCAACCATCTTGGTATGCCGGAGGACGGTGATCCCCCTAGGCCTGCGCCTCGCGTTGACATCCTTCGGGAGCTAGCTGTGGTCCCAGTCCCTGTGGGGGGTCAGGACGCACAGCTCGAGCAAATCCGCGAGGTACAGGCCAGGCTCGACGAGGAAGCAGGACAACTTGTGCAGCTTCGGCAAAATATCGGGCAGGAGTGGGCAGGCCGAGCACCGGCCGGAGAAGCGCGTCACCTGGCCTAGGACGTCCAGCACCGCATCGCCGACGATGCCAGGGCAAGGCTGCCTCCAGCTTCGAGTGGGGTCGGCCAGAACCTGGCTGCAGCAGCGATACTACTCCGAGCGATGCCAGAACCATCCACCACTGAGGGGCGGCGTATCCAGGGAGAGTTCAAGAATCTCCTGGAAGATGCTGTGGTCCGACGGGCCGAAAGCTCTGCCTCCCGAAGGCAGGGGTACCCACCGGAGCATCGCACCGCGACTTCCCGATTCATGCGGGAAGCCTCGATCCGCACCGGGCGAACGCGAAACTCAGCGCCTGCGGCCCCGGGTCGCCTCGGCAACGAGCACCACCGCCGCGACCGTCGAGCCCACCTCGACGAGAGGGTGCGCCGAGGCTACCACCCAGGCGTGTGGGACGCTACGATAGCGAGGAGGATCAGAGCCCCTCGCCTGAACCACCCGGTCCATGGGGTTTCAGCCGGGCCATACGACGGGCGCCGTTCCCGACCCGGTTCCGAACCCCGACTACCATCACCAAGTACTCGGGGGAGTCAAAGCCGGAGTTGTGGCTCGCGGACTACCGGCTGGCCTGCCAGCTGGGTGGCACGGACGATGACAACCTCATCATCCGCAACCTTCCCCTGTTCCTCTCCGACGCTGCCCGAGCCTGGCTGGAGCATCTGCCTCCTGCGCAGATCTCCAACTGGGACGACCTGGTCAAAACCTTCACTGGCAACTTCCAGGGCACATACGTGCGCCCTGGGAACTCCTGGGATCTCCGAAGCTGCTGCCAGCAGCCGGGAGAATCCCTCCGGGACTACATCCGGCGATTTTCGAAGTAGCGCACCGAGCTGCCCAACATCACCGACTCGGATGTCATCGGCGCGTTCCTAGTGAGCAAGCTAGGTCGCACCTGGTGAGCAAGCTAGGTCGCAAGACTCCCATCAGGGCTAGCGAGCTGATGGACATCGCCACCAAGTTCGCCTCTGGTCAGGAGGCGGTCGAGGCCATCTTCCGAAGGACAAGCAGCCTCAGGGGCGCCAGCCGGAAGACGTCCCCGAGGCATCCGCTCAGCGTGGCGCGAGGAAGAAGGGCAAGAAGAAGTCGCAAGCGAAATGCGACGCCGCCGACGCGGACCTTGTCGCCGCCGCCGAGCATAGGAACCCTCGGAAGCCTCCCGGAGGCGCCAACCTGTTCGACAAAATGCTCAAGGAGCTGTGCCCCTATCATCAGGGTCCCGTTAAGCACACCCTTGAGGAATGCATCATGCTTCGGCGCTACTTCCACAAGGCCGGGCCACCGGCGGAAGGTGGTCGAGCCCACAACGAGGACAAGAAGGAGGATCACAAGGCAGAGGAGTTCCCCGAGGTCCACGACTGCTTAATGATCTACGATGGGCATGTGGCGAATGCCTCGGCTCGGCACCGCAAGCAAGAGCGCCGAGAGGTCTGCTCGGTAAAGGTGGCGGCGCCAGTCTACCTAGACTGGTCCGACAAGCCCATCACCTTCGACCAGGGCGACCACCCCGACCGTGTGCCGAGCCTAGGGAAGTACCTGCTCGTTGTCGATCCAGTCATCGGCAACATCAGGCTTACCAACGTCCTCATGGACGGAGGCAGCAGCCTCAACATCATCTACGCCGAAACACTCGGGCTCCTACAGATCGATCTGTCCTCGATCCGGGTCGGCACGGCGCCTTTTCACGGGATCATCCCCGGGAAACGCGTCCAACCCCTTGGGCAACTCGATCTGCCCGTCTGCTTCAGGGCTCCCTCCAACTTCCGAAAGGAAACCCTCACGTTCGAGGTGGTCGGGTTCCGAGGAACCTACCACGCAGTGTTGGGGAGGCCATGCTACGCCAAGTTCATGGCCGTCCCAACTACACCTACCTCAAGCTCAAGATGTCGGGCCCCAATGGGGTCATCACCGTCGGCTCCACGCACCGACACGCGTACGAATGCGACGTGGAGTGCGTGGAGTACGCCGAGGCCCTCGCCGAATCCGAGGCCCTCATCGCCGACCTGGAGAGCCTCTCCAAGGAGGCGCTAGATGCGAAGCGCCACGCCGGCAACTTTGAGCCAGCTGAGACGGTCAAATCCGTCCCTCTCGACCCCAGCAACGACGCCCCCAAGCAGATACGGATCGGCTCCGAGCTCGACCCCAAATAGGAAGCAGTGCTCATCGACTTTCTCCGCGCGAACGCCGAAGTTTTTGCGTGGAGTCCCTCGGACATGCCTGGCATACCGAGGGATGTCGCCGAGCACTCGCTGGATATCCGAGCTGGAGCCCGACCTGTGAAGCAGCCTCTGCACCGATTCGACGAAGAAAAGCGCAGAGCCATAGGCGAGGAGATCCACAAGCTGATGGCCGCAGGGTTCATCAAAGAGTATTCCATCCCGAGTGGCTTGCCAACTCTGTGCTTGTGAGAAAGAAAGGAGGGAAATGGCGGATGTGTGTAGACTACACTGGTCTAAACAAAGCATGTCCGAAGGTTCCCTACCCTCTGCCTCACATCGATCAAATCATGGATTCCACTGCTGGGTGTGAAACCCTGTCTTTCCTCGATGCCTACTCAAGGTATCACCAAATCAGGATGAAAGAGTCCGACCAGCTCGCGACTTCTTTCATCACGCCCTTTGGCATGTACTGCTACGTTACTATGCCATTCGGTTTGAGAAATGCGGGTGCGACATACCAAAGGTGCATGAACCACGTGTTTGGAGAGCACATTGGTCGAACGGTCGAGGCTTACGTCGATGACATCGTAGTCAAGACGAGGAAATCCTCCGACCTCCTCTCCGACCTTGAAACGACATTTCGGTGTCTCAAGGTGAAAGGCGTAAAACTCAATCCCGAGAAGTGTGTCTTCGGAGTCCCCCGCGGCATGCTCCTGGGGTTCATTGTCTCCGAGCGGGGCATCGAGGCCAACCCGGAGAAAATCGCGGCCATCACCAACATGGGCCCCATCAAGGACTTGAAAGGAGTACAGAGGGTCATGGGATGTCTTGCGGCCCTGAGCCGTTTCATCTCGCGCCTCGGCGAAAGAGGCCTACCTCTGTACCGCCTCTTGAGGAAGATCGAGCGCTTCACTTGGACCCCCGAGGCTGAGGAAGCCCTCGGGAACCTAAAAGTGCTCCTTACCAGCGCGCCCATCTTGGTGCCCCCCGCTGCCGGAGAAGCCCTCTTGATCTACGTCGCCGCTACCACTTAGGTGGACAGCGCCACGATCGTGGTTGAGAGACGAGAAGAAGGGGCATGCATTGCCCGTCCAGAGGCCGATCTACTTCATCAGTGAAGTACTGTCCGAGACCAAAATCCGCTACCCGCAAATCCAGAAGCTACTATACGCGGTAATTCTGACGCGGCGAAAGTTGCGACACTACTTCGAGTCTCATCCGGTGACTATGGTGTCATCCTTCCCCCTGGAGGAGATCATCCAGTGCCGAGAGGCCTCGGGTAGGATTGCAAAGTGGGCGGTGGAGATCATGGGCGAGACAATCTTGTTTGCCCCTCGGAAGGCCATCAAGTCCCAAGTCTTGGCGAACTTTATGGCTAAATGGGTCGACACCCAGCTTCCAGCGGCTCCGATCCAGCCGGAACTCTGGACCATGTTTTTCGACGGGTCGCTGATGAAAACAGGAGCGGGCACGGTCCTGCTCTTCATCTCACCCCTCGGGAAGCACCTCCGCTACTTGTTGCGCCTCCATTTCCTGGCGTCCAACAATGTGGCCGAGTACGAGGCTCTGGTTAACGGGTTGCAGATCGCCATCGAGCTAGGGGTCCGATGCCTTGACGCTCGTGGCGACTCACAGCTTTTCATCGACCAAGTCATGAAGAACTCCCATTGCCGCGACCCGAAGATGGAAGCCTACTGCGATGAGGATCGGCGCCTGGAGGACAAGTTCTACGGGCTCGAGCTCAACCACATCGCCCGACGATACAACGAGACTGCGGAAGAGCTGGCTAAGATAGCCTCGAGGCAGACAACAGTTCCCCCGGACGTCTTCTCCCGAGACCTACATCAACCCTCAGTCAAGACCGATGACACGCCCGAGCCCGAGAAGGTCTCGGCCCTGCCCGAGGCGCCCTCGGCTCCCGAGGGTGTGGCACTGCGCGTCGAGGAAGAGCGGAGTGGGGTCCCGCCTAATCGAGACTGGCAGACCCCGTACCTGCAATATCTCCACCGAGGAGAGCTGCCCCTCGACCGAGCCGAAGCTCGGCGACTGGCGCGGCGCGCCAAGTCGTTCGTCTTGGTGGGGGACAGGAAGGAGCTCTACCACCACAGCCCCTCAGGCATCCTCCAGCGATGCATATCCATCACCGAAGGTCAGGAGTTATTACAAGAAATACACTCAGGGGCTTGCGGTCACCACGCAGCACCTCGAGCCCTCGTTGGGAATGCCTTCCGATAGGGTTTTTACTGGCCAACCGCGGTGGCCGATGCCACTAGGATTGTACGCACCTGCCAAGGGTGTCAATTCTACGCGAAGCAGACCCACCTGCCCGCTCAGGCTCTGCAGACAATACCCATCACCTGGTCGTTTGCTGTGTGGGGTCTGGACCTCGTCGGTCCCTTGCAGAAGGCACCCGGGGGCTACACGCACCTGCTGGTCGCCATCGACAAATTCTCCAAGTGGATCGAGGTCTGACCCCTAAACAGCATCAGGTCCGAACAGGCGGTGGCGTTCTTCACCAACATCATCCATCGCTTTGGGGTCCCGAACTCCATCATCACCGACAACGACACCCAGTTCACTGGCAGAAAGTTCCTGGACTTCTGCGAGGATCACCACATCTGGGTGGACTGGGCCGCCATAGCTCACCCCATGACGAATGGGCAAGTAGAGCATGCCAACGGCATGATTCTGCAAGGACTCAAGCCACGGATCTACAACGACCTCAACAAGTTCGACAGACGATGGATGAAGGAACTCCCCTCGGTGGTCTGGAGTCTGAGGACAACGCCAAGCCGAGCCACGGGCTTCACGCCGTTCTTTCTAGTCTATGGGCCGAGGCCATCTTGCCCACAGACATAGAATACGGTTCCCCGAGGACGAGGGCATACGATGACCAAAGCAATCGAACCAACCGAGAAGACTCACTGGACCAGCTGTTAGAGGCTCGGGACATGGCCTTACTACACTCGGCATGGTATCAGCAGTCCCTGCGACGCTACCACGCCCGAGGGGTTCGGTCCTAAGACCTCCAGGTGGGCGACTTGGTGCTTCGGCTGCGACAAGACGCCCGAGGGCGCCACAAGCTCACGCCTCCCTGGGAAGGGCCATTCATCACCGCCAAGATTTTGAAGCCCGGAACATACAAGCTGGCCAACAGTCAAGGCGAGGTCTACAGCAACGCTTGGAACATCCGACAGCTACGTCGCTTCTACCCTTAAGATGTTTTCAAGTCGTTCATACACCTCGTTTACATACGCCAATAAAGTCTAACCATCAAGGAAGGGTCAGCCTTGCCTCGGCAAAGCCCGACCCTCCCTCGGGGGCTAGAAGGGGCGAACCCCCTCTGCGTCAAAATTTTCCTTGAAAGAAGACTTCCACCAAAATGACTTTCGCGTCTCCCGGCTATATCAGTAACAGGACCCCGAGAAACGAATAAGAGTGCATGTAAGTGGCAAGGCCAACCGAGCCGAGGGACTCCTACACCTCCGGGATACGGATACCTCACTCGTCACCTACCGCGAAAAATAACTCTTACTTGGGATAGCAATCCTGCTACTGACGAACGACGAATCCGGATACGCAAAATAGGAGGAAAAGAGACACAACTTTATATTACGACGACAAAATGTTTGGGCCTCAGCGGCCGCAAAAGACACATACGCATTCAAAATAAACTGCTCCAGCAGAATCAGGCGTCGCCCGGAGAAGGAGCAGCGCCCTCGGCTTCGTTTCTACCCTCGGCGAGATCCGCCCCGGCCTCAGACGACGGCGCAAGTGGAAGGATCTCTGCTTCGAAGGTGGTCGCCAACACCGCGCTTGGGCCCGCGGCGGCCGTGTCAAGCCTCTGGACTTCGGCCAGGGCAGCTTCATCTTCGTCGGGAAGGCAATACCCCTCGCTGACCCGCTCCAGATCCACGTCGTAGTGGGAAGCGAGCATCGCGAAGGCCCGCCTGACGCCGTGATGAAGCACCTCGCGGAGTCTGCCTCGCGCGTGGTCACCCAAGGCCTGCAGGCGATTCTGAGGGGAGCTCCCCGAGGGGACGTCGTCGAAACCAAAGACCCGGCAGAAGGCCGAGATAGCCTCGGACATGGCCACGTGGTCGGCCTCCCTCTGCTCGGCCGCCTGGGCAAGTGCCTTGGTGGACTCGTCGAGAGCAGACTCGAGCTCTGCAAACAGCCAAAGCAGAAGTCTTCAAACACGAGTTGAAGAATGAAGCTGAATCAAAATCTTGAAACAGCCAAGACATACCTTCGGCTCGGGCACGCTGCTCCGAGGATGCGGCTTGGGCCACGGCTAGGTCTGCCGCAAGGGCTCCGGCCCGAGCAGACGCCTCGGCTAGCTGGTCTCCAAGGGCCTTAGCCCGGCTTTCAGCCTCGGTGGCCCAGCCCCGAGATTGGTCTCGCTCGCTGATGACCTGGCCAAGCTCCAACTGCTGCCGCTGCGCCTCTGTGCGTGTCGTCGCCTCCTCCGCTCCCAGATCGACACAGAGCAACCGATGGTCCGCCACCTCGGCGCTCCACTGGGAGAGGCGCTCGGTAGCCTCGTTAAGCATGGTCCTCAGGAACCGCAGCGAACCCCAGACATCGGCCTCACGGCGGATGAACGACGACTTGGCAGCGCTCAGATCCGTCAGATCCTGAGGAAAGGAAGCGGGGCGTCACAAAGAACGCCTTGATCACGTGAAAGGTATGCCTAAAATCCTTACCTAGAGGATCTTGGGAACGTCCCTGCAAAGGACCTCCAAGGTCGACCGAAGCGACCCCACCGTCGCCTCGGCACACTCACGAAGCCCGTCCCAAGACTGCTCCTCTCGCTCATCGTCGAGAACGAAGAGGGGATCCGAAGCACCACGGGTCCAGAACCGGAGCGACTGACGCCGCCCGTCGGGACTGCGCCGCGTGGGGACGAGGTTACCGCTCCCCAGGACGGGTCGCGGTTATGTGCCCCCTCCTCCGAGGCATCAAGTAGCGACGCCTCGGCCATCTCAGCGTCGGCGGCGACGGGTGGGTCCACGGCCAGAACGGCAACCACCTCGATAGAAGCCGGTGCCAGCGCCGACAACGCGTCTGGTGGGCTCAAGGCCGCAGCTGCGCCAGCAGTCTACCTCGGCACGACGGCTGCCTCGACGGAGGAGTCGGCCTCGGGAGCTCGCCCCACGGCAACTTGTGCCGCCTGGCCTCCCCGCTTTGGGGCATCTTGTGAGGAGGCCAGCTAGCCTGCGAGGCCCGGTGCGGCAAGCTGTAGAAGCCGGCGCCGTCTTGAGGACCTTCCGGGGAGCCAGACCGGTCGAACCGTGCCTCCGTTTGCTGGGAAGAAAAGGAAGAGCAGGATCAGGACACACGAAGGAGGAGCCAGGACGAAGATATCCTAAGATACTGACCGACTCTGGGCCACGATCAATCGTGCCTGTGGGGAGGTCCCTCGAGCCTCAGTCCCCGAAGGTACGACCGAGGTTAGCCCCGCTGCCGGCTTCGGCACCATCCTTGCCTCGTGCGCCCGAGGCACCAGAGGGACGGACTGCCCAGGCGCAGCCACGACGACCCGAGGATCACCCTCCTGTGCAGTCGGCACGGGCAACGGTTCTTGGGGAACAGGCGGCTCGGCCTGACTCCCCGGGGTCACCTCAACTACCTCGGCCAAGGGGTCAAGTACCCCCTCGGCCTGCCCCCGTTCTTCGGACCGGGACCCCGACGTCCCGGCCCCGGATACCGACGGCACCAGCCCGCTCGGGGGCTGGCTCGACGACCCCTGGCCCAGCCTCAGATCCGGGCTGAGGCCGAGGCGGACAGCCATGTCGTCGTCTTCATCATCATCATCATCGTCGTCATTGTCATCGTCAGGCGTCTCCAACGACAGCTCCCTCGGGAGCCCATCCCTCTCCTGCCGATGACGAAGCCTCTCCAAGGCGTCCCGAGTCCGCATCCGCTCGCGGGCCCGAGCCTTCTTCGCGTCCTTCTTCTCCTTCCTCTTTTCCGCGGCGACCCTCCGCGCGACTCGGTCCACCGCGTCCTCCGGGACCGGTGGCAGGGAAGGCTTGTGAAACCTCACCTCCTGGAGACGGACGAAAAGTCTCGGCTATGAGAACCAAGGGCAATCCGACACAAGAAGGAAGAAGGAGCGGACACTCACCAGGGACACACACCCGCGATCGGGACGCATCGAGAGCTGGGTAAAGGCGCTGGCGTCTAACTTCCCTATCGTGCCAACTACCCGCCTGTGGAGGTCATTGGCGGGAAGGTGGACCAAGGACATCTGCAAACCCTCTAAGTCAACCCCCGGCGTCATCTCCCAAAGCGGAAGCCGCCGCTCCGTCAAGGGGAGCACCCTCCGGCGATGAATGGCGGCAACCACCCCCGCGGCGGTGAGCCCTCCTTCTCGCAGCTCCTCCAAGGCCTTCAAAAGGGATGGAGATTCTTCTGTTTCTCACGCGGGGCCCCGTAGCACCAGTTACCGCCGGCGGCGGTCACCACTCGTTGAGAAAACGACGGGAGCCTCCCGTCGTCATTCCGGAGATAAAACCACCGGTGCTGCCACCCCTTGTTCGAAGACACGTGAATAGCAGGGATGTACTGCTGCGCCCGCGCCTGCCTCAACTAGAGGATGCAGCCACCAGCCCGCACCGCCATGCGAACTCTTCTTTCCCCCGTCGTCGAGGCAAAAAGCTCCATGGAGAAGAGATGGGTCCACAGGTCCTAGTGGGGGGCAATCCCCAAAAACCCTTCACAAACCGCCGCGAAGATGGTTGCTTGCGCGATGGAGTTGGGGCTGAGATTGTGCAGCTCCACCCCATAGACGTGCAGAATCGCCCGCATGAAACGACTTGCCGGCACTCCGAACCCCCGCTCATGAAAAGAGACGAAGCTCAACACATACCCCGGCGGCGGGGACGGGGCGGCTCCGCTCGGAGGGGCCATCCACTCCGGCTGCGGGTCACCAGAGAGAGGACGAAGCAAACCATCGGCAACAAGGGCCTCCAGATCGTCCGCCGTGACGGTGGAGAAAGGCCACGGGTCGCGCGGTGAAACAACGGTCACTCGGTCGGCCATCACCAAGCAGAAGAGGTGGCGGCGGAGCGGACAAGGTGCGCGGTTTTCTTTCTCTAGCTATTCCCTCAGGTTGCGGAAACCTATGTGGGAGGCGAGCAGCAGAGTAAAGAACCGTCACCGGTCCCTCTCCCGAATATATAAAGGCCCAGGCAAGAACCATTCAACACTTCGCCCGAACCCGCCGCGAGATTCAAAACTCAACGGCAAGACGCCCATTCCTCGAACGGCTCGCGCACGCACAATGGCAGCCCCGCCAACCACTCGTCCTGTCGCATTAACTCTACGGCAGGACAGGCGGCACCTTTGGCAGGCGAAGCAGGCGACACTTCACCTCCGCCAACATGACCGCGTCAAAAAAGGTGCGCCACGTCGTTCGATTTCGTATCCTTTTCCTCCTCCTCTTTCTCTCTCTTGCTACAGGGATCGAGAAAGGGGATACTCCGAAAGGGATCCTTCTCCGCGAAGGAAGCGGGCCCCGAGCCCCCCTACTGATCAGAGGTTCGAAGGCTGGCCCCTCGGAAGGGTTCGACAGCCGCCTCAGAGCACTCGGGCTCCGAGCCCCTCCTACTGATCAGAGGTTCAAAGGCTGGCCCCTCGGAAGGGTTCGACAGCCGCCTCAGAACACTCGGGCTCCGCGCCCACCACTGGTCAGAGGTTCGAAGGCTGGCCCCTCGTATGGGTTCGACAGCCGCCTCATGCCACTCGGGCTCCGCGCCCACTACTGATCAGGGGTTCGTAGGCTGGCCCCCGAAGGGTTCGACAG
Source organism: Zea mays (assembly GCF_902167145.1). Lineage (NCBI taxonomy): Eukaryota > Viridiplantae > Streptophyta > Magnoliopsida > Poales > Poaceae > Zea > Zea mays. The sequence continues at coordinate 42,795,611 of NC_050103.1, forward strand.
CCGCCTCAGAGCACGCAGAGCGAGGGATGACTCTGGGTACGTCTGATACATGGTCGAGGCTCGGGCTACGCTCCCGAGGTACCCTAGGACATTTCCGAGACCAGCAGGAGTGATTCTGTAACGGAATCCCATCAGAGGGAGGCATCGAGCCCTCAGACCCTATCAAACTGGACTGGGTCCGGCAAATCACCTGCAGGTACTTTTGGAGCGCGCCTCTAGGCCACTAGCCGACCCTTATCGAACGGAGCACAGGTGTCCACTCGGATCACCCGCTAGCAACTCACTGGAGACACCATGTTCGGCACCCTCCGAGGGCAACATGGCACTTTCCCCCCCCCCCCTCCTCCTTGCGGAAAGGCGACACAGGGGCGTATGAAAAAAGTCGAGTCTATCCTTGACTGTCCTCTCGCTCTGTGCGGAGGCTCGGGGGCTGCTCTCGCAAACCGGCTCCGGCCAAACCGTTGACAGCGTCAACATACCAGCCCGAGAACTTGGAACCTGACTATGCACCCGGGCTACGGCCAGTTCGCATGAGGGAACAACCAGACTGGTCGAAGCATCACGAAACGTGCTAAGACCTCGAAGGAGTCAAACCACTCCTCCGAGGCCTCGGGGGCTACACCCGGCAGGTGCGCTTGCGCGCACCCACCGGAACGAAACGCAACCGAGAAAGGCCAGTCCCCTTGCAAAAAACTGCGACAAAAGCCTCCAAGCGAGTATCAACACTCCCTTCGAGGCTCGGGGGCTACTGTCGGGGACCATAATTAGGGGTACCCCCAAGACTCCTAATCTCAGCTGGTAACACCCATCAGCACAAAGCTGCAAAGGCCTGATGGGCGCGATTAAGGTCAAGGCTCAGTCCACTCAAGGGACACGATCTTGCCTCGCCCGAGCCCAGCCTCGGGCAAAGGCAGCCGACCCCGAAGGATTCACGTCCCGCCCGAGGGTCCCCTCAAACAACGGGCGCACCTTCGACTCGCCCGAGGCCCAGCTCAGGCAGGCTTCGCGGAGAAGCAACCTTGGCCAGATCGCCATGCCGACCGACCGTATCGCAGGAGCATTTAATGCAAGGATCGACTGACACCTTATCCTGACGCGCGCTCCTCAGTCGACAGGGCCAAAGTGACCGCAGTCACTTCGCCGCTCCACTGACCGACCTGACAGGAAAATAGCGTCGCCTGCCCCGCTCCTACTGCTGTGCCACTCGATAGAGTGAGGCTGACAGCAGCTAAGTCTAGCCTCGGGCGCAATGGGAAGCTTCGCCTCACCCGACCCAGGGCTCAGACTCAGCCTCAGCCTCAGAAGACGGTCTTCGCCTCGCCCGACCCAGGGCTCGGACTCAGCCTCGACCCTGGAAGACGGACTCCGCCTCGCCCGACCCTAGGGCTCGGACTCAGCCTCGGCCTCGGAAGACGGTCTCCGCCTCACCCGACCCAGGGCTTGGACTCAGCCTCGAACCTGGAAGACAGACTGCGCCTCGCCCGACCCCAGGGCTCGGACTCAGCCTCAGCCTCGGAAGACGGTCTCTGCCTCGCCCGACCCAGGGATCGGACTCAGCCTCGACCCCGGAAGATGAACTCCGCCTCGCCCGACCCCAGGGCCCAGACTCGACCTCGGAGGAGCCTCTGCCTCGCCCGACCTCAGGCTCGGACCCGCCACGTCACAGGGAAGGCCATCATTACCCTACCCCTAGCTAGCTCAGGCTACGGGGAACAAGACCGGCATCCCATCTGGCTCGCCCCGGTAAACAAGTAATGATGGCACCCCGCGTGCTCCATGATGACGGCGGCTATCAGCCCCTTACGGAAGCAAGGAGATGTCAGCAAGGATCCGATAGCCCCGACAGCTGTACTTCCACAAGGCTCAAGCACTCCTCCGACGGCCACGACATCACATGAACAGGGCGCCAAAACCTCTCCGGCTGCCACGACGGCGTGTACTTAGGGCTCTAGCTCCTCTCTGCTAGACACGTTAGCACACTGCTACACCCCCCATTGTACACCTAGGCCCTCTCCTTACGCCTATAAAAGGAAGGTCCAGGGCTCTCGTACGAAAGGGTTGGCTGCGCGGGAGAACGGGCTGACGCACAGGGCTCCCTCTCTCTCTCCCACGCGGACGCTTGTAACCCCCCTACTGCAAGAGCACCCGACCTGGCGCAGGACAACACGAAGGCCGCGGGTTTCCCCTTTGCTGTTTCTCCCCCCTTTTGTGCTCCGTCTCACGCCGACCCATCTGGGCTGGGACACGCGGCGACAATTTACTCGTCGGTCCAGGGACCCCCCGGGGTCGAAACGCCGACAATTTCTTTGAGCACAAATTGAGGGAAAGACTTGAGCGGGGACTTTAGGGCAACTAGAGTAGAGCATCACATTGTTTGCATATAGCAGATGACAACATACTTTATTTCCTTATAAAGAGGCAAAACACAATATGTACGAAAGATTCTCCAAATTTATTCATATATCACTTAGCACAAATACACATCTTGAAAGGGGCAACACTTTGACATTTTTTTCCGTGAGACATACTCCTTCTTCTAGCTAAATGATATATTATTCTTCCTTGTCAGATGCACCAATCAGAGCTGGAGGTCGGTTGTCTTCAACTACTATTCTTTCTCTAGATGGGGTTTCCAAACACATGGTTCTCTCAGTATGTTGGATTACTGCCTTAGTTCTTTGTAACCAATTCTTTCCAAGAATCACATCCTTTCTCATTGTTTCTATCACTATAAGATCAGCTGGAAAATCTATCCCATTGATTTTAACACTTACATTTGGACATATGTAGTTTACTAACATTTTTCCTTCGGGTGCACTGATGGTCTTCCTTGATCTCAAGGGACACTTAATGATACCATACTTTTGCAAACTGGGCACTGATAAAAGAATGTGTTGTACGAGGATCATACAACACGGTGGCGATGGTTGTGTGAATGACTAGTGTTCCAAAAATCACTGAATTATCATATGGAATAGTTCCTGTCACTGCATAACTTATCCTTCTTGTGGTCTCTTTCCGTTGTTTATTCTTTGTTGATGCATGGGTTTGAGGGTGTTGTCTTTTCTTTTGGACCTTATTGATCTCCACATCCTTCTTAGGACAACGATTAACAAGATGGCCGGTATCACCACAGCCAAAGCAAGCACGACTTGATAAGTTACATGGTGGAGTTGTCTTTACGTTGTTGGTAGAAGTTTCTGTGCATTTTTGTTCATATTCCATGTCTGAAGACTGAGATAGCTTCATCTCAGAGGTGATCTGTAGCGAACTCTTCTCAGGACAATTACGGAAGTAATGACCTTCACGTCCACATTGATAGCAAGCTTTTCTTGAAGTTATTTCTTGACTTTTTCCATGTTTCCCTTTTTGTTTCTTGGACCTGATGCGACGACAAGGCTGAAACTGTGTGCAAGTAATAGTCCATCCATCAATGTAACACTCATGTGTTTCTTCTTGGGGCTGGGCATCCTTGTGATGTTTCCTTTTTGGAATACTTTGCAATTCATCAACCGGCAGTGCATTAGGTATGAGAGACTCTGCTATTAGTTGTTCAGGGGGAGACATCTGTCTGTTTATGCCAGAAAATAGAATCTGGTTCTTCTATTTTGTAGTTTTACTTTCGTTTGTACTGATCTGGCGACAAGGAATTCCATAGTACTCACAACAACAACATGTTCCAAGGTCACTTGTCTGTTGGTTTAGTTGTGCATCCTTGTGTGTCTTGAATGTCAGTTCATCAGCTCTTTTATTTATAGTGTTGTTTTTACTTGCCAACACACCATATTCTTTGCACTTAGTGACATCACTTGTAGTTGACATTCCAAGGTCTGACATCTGTATGGGTATGGAAGAATGGAAGGGACGAGAGGGTTGAGCAAGGGCAGATTATAGAGAGCAGAGAAAAACCAATCTATTTAAGGTTTTACCTAGCTAACTGATGTCATTGTGGACAAAACTCACACAATACACCAACAATCATTTCAAAGAAGCAAATCAAACAGGAACACAAAGGACAATGAACTCAAAAATACCATCACAACACAATCCAATTCTACTCATTCACTCAAAACAAAAGGTGAGACAAGGTTTGGAATAAGAAAGATATTATAAAGTCAAGGAATCATATTAGAAATATCAAGGTGTTAGACAAGACATATTTGTCGGTGGCCAAGAGTGGAATAAGCTAACTATGAACTATTAAAGTGAGGATAAATGATACAACCAAGGATATGAAGTGAGTTAGGGAGAAAGTATTATCCAGGAGAGAAGTAGAGAGGCAAAGGTTCAATATATGAAGGTAGATATTGCGCAAGGGTGGCAATACAATGGCACAAAAGCAAAAGTATAAGAATTCAATAGGGAGAAAGCATTATCAAGGAGAAAAGTAGAGGCAAAAGTTTAATATATCAAGGTAGATATTGCGCAAGGATGGCAATAATGGCAAGAAAACAAAAGTATAAGGAGTCAAGGGTTATATAGCAATACTAGAGATTAGAAAACCACTTAAAATATAATATAATATCGCCATTACCGATCTAGTCGAAAATCTTAATACTAAAGAACAATCCTATCAACCTAACTAAGAAGTCTGGTAATAGATCCAAATGATCCATAGCAAAACTTCTTGCGGAGCGGGGATAAGATAGAGAATAGGGCATCGTTGATAGCTTTGAAAAGTTTCTTCTGGCAATCTTCGCTTCAAGTTTCGCAATCCTAGCTTGATCATCTTGCAATGCTTCTCATTAGAACCTTCTGATAGACAAAGAATCAGACAAGAACAATTGAAAATAAAAGAGACGAGTCTTGATATAAAGTAAGTTTTTATGAAGACAATTAAGTCAAGTTTTGAATGACTGACCGGGCTTTCCATTTCTAACTAATCTAGCGACCTACGGTCACATTGCTTTGATACCACTTCTATCACACCCTTTTCTGAGGGGCAGAGCCGGGTGCATCGCATATGTGTGCCAGGATCTATTTCCACACATATGTTGACGTCACAAGTGTAATATATCAAAAATACAATGCATAAAAGCGTAAATAACGATTATATTAACATATTACACTTCGAACAGACATAATGTCTTAACCTTTATTCATCAAAGTACAGCGAACATGGACATCCATCTATAGGAAGATGAGCGGGGGTATCACTAGACTAGCATCCATGGAGCTTAGCATCATAACTTCATCTGCAAACTTCTGATCAAAATTAAGCAAGGGTGAGCTCACTTATGGTCGGGGCTCAGCAAGTGGGGGAAAAACTAATGCAAGTTTAACAAGGTGAGGCTAAGGTTGAGCAGTAAGCATTTTAGTTGGTCAACATTTTATTAACAACACCTGTCTTACTAATAAGTGTGAATCCCAAGTATCCCCATTAAACAAAGGTATAAGAGTATATCAAAAACAAACACTTAAGTGAAACCACTTAAGCAAACCATTGGCAAATCATCGGATCTCGATTTATTTCCATCTTCAAGTACAATTATCATGTGAGGAGTCCAGGCTGCTCATAACCGTGAGCACGGCTGATATATCAGTTTTACACTCTGCAGAGGTGGCGCATCTTTACCCATGAGTCAAGATTCCCTTCTAGCCCGGGTTAGCTAGACCCATATTCACTTCCGAGGTGAATGGCCAGGGTCTCACTACGAGGCTTCTCCATAGAGTCCTCATTACGCAAATGCTGGAAATGGTCAACTGCATAAGGTACACCTACCGTAACCAACTTATAGCCCAGACTACTGGGTAATGCTTTGGGAACTATGCCCATATCCAATCTGCTTGAGCCGGAACTATAAGTGCTTGCCAGATGCCCCCGTTCCGGTCGACCACGACCAGCACCCAACATAAGACTTCCCTAGTTATTTAGCCAAGACCAGAGCCATGATAGTTCTCATGGTAGCACTGTTTTCCTGGGTGGTCACTCCATGTTCCAATTAATATGCAATAATCTTGTTTAACCATCGGGTTAACAACAATAATGTAAACTTACCATTTGGAACATTAATATCATAAACAAGAGTGACTGCATAAAGTTAAGTTGTAGCAATAGCATAGCTACTTGATTAGATCATAATCCCAGGTTAAACAAGGAGTAAGGTTGGAAATGTTAGGGGTATCTAAATAGGTAACCCATCAAATTATGCATATATATCCAAGAATAAACTTTATTAAATGTATTGTTTGGGATCAAACAGAGTATGCAGAGGGAGAAGTCCACTTGCCTTGCTTATTGAAAACTTGAGACTCTTCCACGGATCTGAATAGATCTTGATTCTTAACTACTAGATCAACCACTGAATATCACACAAACAAACAAGAAGAACAAACACCACCCAATAACATACAACATTCACCATACGTAAAGCTAAAAGAAAGCCTAACGAAAAGAGCATTCGTTTTTTTAAAAACGTCGCAAGTAATGGTTATAATAAGAAGGTATTCTTTTCAAAATTGTGTGATCCTATACTTTATAAAACAAGACATGAGCTTAAAATATCTTAATTAAAATATACAAATAGTAGGTTAACCAAATTAATCTTTTATAAAATGCCATATGTGATATGTCTAAGATTAAGGGTTTATAAGACGATAAACACGTTATAACGATATTAAACCTTTTTAACCTTTTTAGAAAAGATATATGTTATATATCTAAGGTTAATGGGCTACGAAACACGTTATTATTTTTTTTTAAACCATTATGGAACACCTTATAAATCATTGTTAAACATATCACTTATGGTAAATTAAGATACAAGTCTAAATAGGTTTTATGTGAAAAGGTCATTATTATTATTAAACACCTATTTATGGAAAGTTATGGTATATGCCTTAAATGAGATTTTATGTAAAAGACAATGAACACACAACTATCTTTTAATTTCATTTAAAAACACATAGCCTATATTATTATATTCGACGTCAATATATATAAAGTAACATTTTAAGTTATAAAAGAACTTAAACTCTTATTACTTTATTTTATCCTTTAGGCAAAACTAAGTGATTCGTATATAATGTGGATTAATTTCTATGAAATCATTAATCATGCCATAAATCTAATTAAGAACAAATTGACTATAGGTTTAATTAATTATGATAAAGGATAATTAATCTATTAATTATCTTTAATTCTATTGTATGAACGAATGATCTAATTCATTAGAAAGGAAATTATGTATAAACTATCATTTTAGTTATGACAGTGTGAGCCATTATATCATTATTAGAAAAGTTATATGACATATTACTATTTAGTACGGCTATATTTAAACATCTATAACGAATCTTATTAAATCAAAATCATGATGTCTAAAAGGTTGTCGGGGACCATAATTAGGGGTACCCTCAAGACTCCTAATTCTCAGCTGGTAACCCCCATCAGCACAAAGCTTCAAAGGCCTGATGGGTGCGATTAAATCAGGGATCGGTCCATTCGAGGGACTCGATCACTCCTCGCCTGAGCCTAGCCTCGGGCAAGGGCAGCCGACCCCGGAGGATCTCCGTCTCGCCCGAGGCCCCCCTCCAGCGATGAACATACTTCTGGCTCGCCCGAGGCCCAGTCTTCGCCAAGAAGCAACCCTGGCCAAATCGCCACGCCAACCGACCGAATCGCAGGGGCATTTAATGCAAAGGTGGCCTGACACCTTTATCCTGACGCACGTCCTCCAGTCGACAGAGCCGAAGTGACCGCAGTCACTTCGCCGCTCCACTGACCGGCCTGACAGAAGGACAGCGCCGCCTGCGCCGCTCCGACTGCTGTGCCACTCGACAGAGCGAGGCTGACAGGCAGCCAGGCCCGGCCTCAGGCACCATAGGAAACTCCGCTTCGCCCGACCCAGGGCTCGGACTCGGGCTAAGCCCCGAAAGACGGCGAACTCCGCTCCGCCCGACCCAGGGCTCGGACTCGGGCTAAGCCCCGGAAGACGGCGAACTCCGCTCCGCCTGACCCAGTGCTCGGACTCGGGCTAAGCCCCGGAAGACGGCGAACTCCGCTCCGCCCGACCCAGGGCTCGGACCCGGGCTCAGCCCTTGAAGACGGCGAACTCCGCTCCGCCCGACCCAGGGCTCGGACTCGGGCTCAGCCCCTGAAGACGACGAACTCCGCTTTGCCCGACCCTAGGGCTCGGACTCAGCCCTGGCCTCAGCCGACGGTCTCCGCCTCGCCCGACCCAGGGGCTCGGACTCGATCTCGGCCTCGGAAGACAGACTCGACCTCGACCTCGGAGGAGCCTCCACATCGCCCAACCTAGGGCGCGGACCGGCCACGTCAAAAGGAGGCGCCATCATTACCCTACCCCAAGCTGACTCAGGCTACGGGAAACAAGACCAGCGTCCCATCTGGCTCGCTCCGCCAGACAAGCAATGATGGCGCCCCGCACGCTCTATGACGACGGCGGCTCTTAGCCCCCTTACGGAAGCAAGAGGACGTCAGCAAGGACTCAACAGCTCCGACAGCTGTCCTTCCGCCAGGCTTTAGCGCTCCTCCGACGGCCACGACACCACACGAACCGGGTGCCAAAACCTCTCCGGCTGCCACGATGGCATGTACTTAGGGCGCTAGCTCTTCTCCGCTAGACACGTTAGCACTCTGCTACACCCCCATTGTACACTTGGATCCTCTCCTTGCGCCTATAAAAGGAAGGACTAGGGCCCTCTTACAGAGGGTTGGCCGCGCGGGGAAGAGGACGGGACAGGCGCTCGCGTGAGGCCGCTCGCTCCCTCTCCCACGTGGACACTTGTAACCCCCTACTGCAAGCGCACCCGACCTGGGCGCGGGACGAACACGAAGGCTGCGGGATTTCCACCTCTCTCATGCCCGTCTCCGGCTGCCTTTTCCCCCCTTCGCGCTCGGCCTCGCGCCGACCATCTGGGCTGGGGCACGCGACGACATTTCACTCGTCGTCCCGGGGACCCCCCGGTCTCGAGACGCCGACAGTTGGCGCGCCAGGTAGGGGCCTGCTGCGTGTTGACGAACAGCTTCCCGTCAAGCTCCAGATGGGCAGTCTCCAGCAACCTCTCCAGCCCGGGACGGTGCTCCGTTTCGGGAGTCTTGAGTTCATGTCCCTCGACGGCAGCTACGACATGATACTCCTTCCCCCGCCGTGCGACAGCGACAATGGCGGCCGATAGCCCGCCCGCCGGCGGCGGAATCGACGACGTCTTCCTAGCGTGGTGGAAGAACAACATTCGAGCTCGCCCCGCCCTCTCCCCCGCCGACGGAGGAGGAGGCGGGGCAACCAAGGCCAAGCAGGAGGCGGCACCTCGTCGGCTGTCGAGCAAGTCGACGGCGCCGGCGCCCCAACGGGGGGCACGTCGGGCGTCGACCTTGCGTTTGAGACGAAGACGAGCGCCGTCTCCCCGCAACACGCCGATTCCAAGCAAACGGACGACGCCAGCACGCTCGCGAAAGGCTTGCTGGGCGTCACTCTCGTACCTGAGACGACGGTGCAGACAGTCCCTGACGTGACTTCATCACCGCCCGTCGACCAAGAGGTACCGACCGATTCCCATCTCACGCCTCTTGGATTCAGCCTCGACCCACCAAGCGGCTTCGCTTTGGCGGACGCTCTCGTAGAGGCGAGTCCGAACCCTCTGGGGTATCGCATGCGGTCACCCTGGGACCGGCTGACGGACGTCTCGACCTACGGGCCCTCGGGGTCCGAGGAAGATGACGAGCCCGACTTCTGTTGGGATTTCTCCGGACTTGGTAACCCCAGTGCCATGCGGGACTTCATGACCGCATGCGACTACTGCCTTTCTGACTGTTCCGACGGTAGCCGCAGCCTCGGCGACGAGGACTGCGGCCCAAGTCGTGAATGTTTCCACGTCGATCTAGGGGGTCCCTCCGAAGGCAACCATCTCGATATGCCGGAGAACGGTGATCTCCCTAGGCCTGTGCCTCGCGTTGACATCCTACGGGAGCTAGCTGTGGTCCCCGTTCAGGCGGGGGGTCATGACCCACAGCTCGAGCAAATCCGCGGGGTGCAGGCCAGGCTCGACGAGGGAGCAGGAGCACTTGAGCCAGTCCGCCGGGACATCGGGCAGGAATGGGCGGGCCAACCTCCGGCCGGAGAAGTGCGCCATCTACCCCAGGGTATCCAGCACCGCATCGCCGAAGATGTCAGGGTGAGGCTGCCACCCGCTTCCAGTGGGGTCGGCCAGAACCTGGCTGCAGCAGCAGTGCTTCTCCGTGCGATGCCAGAGCCATCAACCACCGAGGGGCGGCGAATCCAGGGAGAGCTCAAGAATCTCCTGGAAGGCGCCGCGGTCCGACGGGTCGAAAGCTCCGCCTCCCGAAGGCAGGGGTACCCCTCGGAACATCGTGCCGCGACTTCCCGATTCATGCGGAAAGCCTTGGTCCACACCGGGCGCACGCGCAACACAGCGCTTGCAGCCCCGGGTCGCCTCGGCAACGAGCACCATCACCGCGACCGTCGGGCCCACCTCGACGAGAGGGTGCGCCGAGGCTACCACCCCAGGCGTGGAGGACGCTACGACAGCGGGGAGGATCAGAGTCCCTCGCCCGAACCACCCGGTCCGCAGGCTTTCAGCCGCGCCATACGACGGGCGCCGTTCCCGACCCGGTTCCGACCCCCGACTACTATCACAAAGTACTCGGGGGAGACGAGACCGGAACTGTGGCTCGCGGACTACCGTCTGGCCTGCCCCTGTTCCACACCGGACGATGACAACCTCATCATCCGCAACCTCCCCCTGTTCCTCTCCGACACCGCTCGCGCCTGGTTGGAGCACCTGCCTCCGGGGCAGATCTCCAACTAGGACGACCTGGTCCAAGCCTTCGCCGGCAACTTCCAGGGCACATACGTACGCCCTGGAAACTCCTGGGACCTCCGAAGCTGCCGGCAGCAGCCGGGAGAGTCTCTCCGGGACTACATCCGGTGATTCTCGAAGCAGCGCACCGAGCTGCCCAACATCACCGATTCGGATGTCATCGGCGCGTTCCTCGCCGGCACCACCTGCCTCGACCTGGTGAGCAAGCTGGGTCGCAAGACCCCCACCAGGGCGAGCGAGCTGATGGACATCGCCACCAAGTTCGCCTCTGGCCAGGAGGCGGTTGAGGCTATCTTCCGGAAGGACAAGCAGCCCCAGGGCCGCCCACCGGAAGATGCCCCCAAGGCATCAACTCAGCGCGGCGCCAAGAAGAAGGGCAAGAAGAAGTCGCAAGCGAAACGCGACGCCACCGACACGGACCTTGTCGCTGCCGCCGAGTACAAGAACCCTCGGAAACCCCCCGGAGGTGCCAACCTCTTCGACAAGATGCTCAAGGAGCCGTGCCCCTATCATTAGGGGCCCATCAAGCACACCCTTGAGGAGTGCGCTATGCTTCGGCGCCACTTCCATAGGGCCGGGCCACCCGCGGAGGGTGGCAGGGCTCGCAACGATGACAAGAAGGAAGATCACCTGGCAGGAGAGTTCCCCGAGGTCCGCGACTGCTTCATGATCTACGGTGGGCATGCGGCGAACGCCTCGGCTCGGCACCACAAGCAAGAGCGTCGGGAGGTCTGTTCGGTGAAGGTGGCAGCGCCAGTCTACCTAGACTGGTCCGACAAGCCCATCACCTTCGACCAAGCCGACCACCCCGACCACGTGCCGAGCCCGGGGAAATACCCGCTCGTTGTCGACCCCGTCATTGGCGACGTCAGGCTCACCAAGGTCCTCATGGATGGAGGCAGCAGCCTCAACATCATCTATGCCGAGACCCTCGGGCTCCTGTGTGTTGATCTGTCCTCGGTCCGGGCAGGCGCTGCGCCTTTCCACGGGATCATCCCCGCGAAGCGCGTCGAGCCCCTCGGACAACTCGACCTTCCTGTCTGCTTCGGAACGCCCTCCAACTTCCGTAGGGAGACCATCACGTTCGAGGTGGTCGGGTTCCGAGGAACCTACCACGCGGTACTGGGGAGGCCATGCTACGCGAAGTTCATGGCCGTCCCCAACTACACCTACCTCAAGCTCAAAATGCCGGGCCCCAACGGGGTCATCACCGTCGGCCCCACGTACAAACACGCGTTCGAATGCGACCTGGAGTGCGTGGAGTACGCCGAGGCCCTCGCCGAATCCGAGGCCCTCATCGCCGACCTGGAGAGCCTCTCTAAGGAGGTGCCAGACGTGAAGCGTCACGCCGGAAACTTCGAGCCAGTGGAGACGGTTAAGTCCGTCCCCCTCGACCCCAGCAGCGACACCTCCAAGCAGATCCGGATCGGCTCCAAGCTCGATCCCAAATAGGAAGCAGTGCTCGTCGACTTTCTCCACGCGAACGCCGACGTCTTCACGTGGAGTCCCTCGGACATGCCCGGCATACCGAGGGATGTCGCCGAGCACTCGCTGGATATCCGAGCCGGAGCCCGACCCGTCAAGCAGCCTCTGCGCCGATTCGACGAAGAAAAGCGCAGAGCCATAGGCGAGGAGATCCACAAGCTAATGGCGGTAGGGTTCATCAAAGAGGTATTCCATCCCGAATGGCTTGCCAACCCTGTGCTTGTGAGAAAGAAAGGAGGGAAATGGCGGATGTGTATAAACTACACTGGTCTAAACAAAGCATGACCGAAGGTTCCCTACCCTCTGCCTCGCATCGATCAAATCGTGGATTCCACTGCTGGGTGCGAAACCCTATCTTTCCTCGATGCCTACTCAGGGTATCACCAAATCAGGATGAAGGATTCCGACCAGCTCGCGACTTCTTTCATCACGCCCTTCGGCATGTACTGCTATGTCACCATGCCCTTCGGCTTGAGGAATGCGGGTGCGATGTACCAGCGGTGCATGAACCATGTGTTTGGCCAACACATTGGCCGGACGGTCGAGGCCTGCGTCGATGACATCGTAGTCAAGACGAGGAAAGCCTCCGACCTCCTTTCCGACCTTGAAGTGACATTCTGATGTCTCAAGGAGAAAGGCGTGAAGCTCAATCCCGAAAAGTGTGTCTTCGGGGTGCCCCGAGGCATGCTCTTGGGGTTCATCGTCTCCGAACAGGGCATCGAAGCCAACCTGGAGAAGATCGCAGCCATCACCAACATGGGGCCCATCAAGGACTTGAAAGGCGTACAGAGAGTCATGGGATGTCTTGCGGCTCTGAGCCGCTTCATCTCACGCCTCCGCGAAAGAGGCCTGCCTCTGTACCGCCTCTTAAGGAAGGCCGAGTGCTTCACTTGGACCCCTGAGGCCGAGGAAGCCCTCGGGAACCTGAAGGCGCTCCTCACGAATGCGCCCATCTTGGTGCCCCCCGCTGCCGGATAAGCCCTCTTGATCTACGTCGTCGCGACCACTCAGGTGGTTAGCGCCGCGATTGTGGTTGAGAGACGAGAAGAGGGGCATGCATTGCCCGTCCAGAGGCCAGTCTACTTCATCAGCGAGGTACTCTCCGAGACCAAGATCCGCTACCCACAAGTTCATAAGCTGCTGTACATGGTGATCCTGACGCGGCGGAAGTTGCGACACTACTGCGAGTCTCATCCGGTAACTGTGGTGTCATCCTTCCCCCTGGGGGAGATCATCCAGTGCCGAGAGGCCTCGGGTAGAATCGCAAAGTGGGTGGTGGAAATCATGGGCGAAACAATCTCGTTCGCCCCTCGGAAGGCCATCAAGTCCCAGGTCTTGGCGGACTTCGTGGCTGAATGGGTCGACACCCAGCTCCCAACAGCTCTGATCCAACCGGAACTCTGGACCATGTTCTTCGATGGGTCGCTGATGAAGACAGGAGCCGGCGCAGGCCTACTCTTCATCTCGCCCCTCGGAAAGCATCTATGCTACGTGCTACGCCTCCATTTCCCGGCGTCCAACAATGTGGCTGAGTACGAGGCTCTGGTCAACGGGTTGCGGATCGCCATCGAGCTAGGGGTCCGACGCCTCGACGCTCGCGGTGACTCGCAGCTCGTCATCAACCAAGTCATGAAGAACTCCCACTGCCGCGACCCGAAGATGGAGGCCTACTGCGATGAGGTTCGGCGCCTGGAAGACAAGTTCTACGGGCTCGAGCTCAACCACATCGCTTGGCGCTACAACGAGACTGCGGACGAGCTGGCTAAAATAGCCTCGGGGCGAACAACGGTTCCCCCGGATGTCTTCTTCCGAGACCTGCATCAACCCTCCGTCAAGATCGACGACACGCCCGAGCCCGAGGCACCCTCGGCCCAGCCCGAGGTACCCTCGGCTCAGTCCGAGGCACCCTCGACTCGGCCCGAGGCACCCTCAGCTCGGCCCGAGGCATCCTCGATTCAGCTCGAGGTACCCTCGGCCCCCGAGGGTGAGGCACTGCGCGTCGAGGAGGAGCGAAGCGGGGTCACGCCTAATCAAAACTGGCAGACCCCGTACCTGCAATATCTCCACTGAGGAGAGCTACCCCTCGACCGAGCCGAAGCTCGGCGGTTGGCGCGGCGCGCCAAGTCATTCGTCTTGCTGGGAGATGGGAAGGAGCTCTACCACCGCAGCCCCTCAGGCATCCTCCAGCGATGCATCTCCATCGCCGAAGGCCAGGAGCTCCTACAAGAGATACACTCGGGGGCTTGCGGCCATCACGCAGCGCCTCGAGCCCTTGTAGGAAACGCCTTCCGACAAGGTTTCTACTGGCCGACGGTGGTGGCCGACGCCAGAATTGTCCGCACCTGCGAAGGGTGTCAGTTCTACGCTAGGCAGACCCACCTGCCAGCTCAGGCTCTGCAGACGATACCCATCACCTGGCCTTTTGCTGTGTGGGGTCTGGACCTCGTCGGCCACACGCACCTGTTGGTCGCCATCGACAAATTCTCCAAGTGGATCGAGGTCCGACCCCTAAACAGCATCAGGTCCGAACAGGCAGTGGCATTCTTCACCAACATCATCCACCGTTTTGGGGTCCCGAACTCCATCATCACTGACAACGGCACCCAGTTCATCGGCAGAAAGTTCCTGGACTTCTGCGAGGATCACCACATCCGGGTGGACTGGGCCGCCGTGGCTCACCCCATGACGAATGGGCAAGTAGAGCGTGCCAACGGCATGATTCTACAAGGACTCAAGCCTCGGATCTACAACGGCCTCAACAAGTTCGGCAAGTGATGGATGAAGGAACTCCCCTCGATGGTCTGGAGCATGAGGACAACGCCGAGCCGAGCCACGGGCTTCACGCCGTTCTTTCTAGTCTATGGGGCCGAGGCCATCTTGCCCACAGACTTAGAATACGGTTCCCCGAGGACGAGGGCCTATGCCGACCAAAGCAACCAAGCTAGTCGAGAAGACTCGCTGGACCAGCTGGAAGAGGTTCGGGACAAGGCCTTACTACACTCGGCGCGGTACCAGCAGTCCCTGCGACGCTACCACGCCCGAGGGGTCCGGTTCCGAGACCTCCAGGTGGGCGACCTGGTGCTTCGGCTGCGACAGGACGCCCGAGGGCGGCACAAGCTCACGCCTCCCTGGGAAGGGCCATTCGTCATTGCCAAAGTTCTGAAGCCCAGAACGTACAAGCTGGCCAACAGTCAAGGCGAGGTCTACAGCAACGCTTGGAACATCCAACAGCTACGTCGCTTCTACCCTTAAGATGTTTTCAAGTTGTTCATATACCTCGCTCCCACGCAAAGTTTAGTCATCAAGGAAGGGTCAACCTTGCCTCGGCAAAGCCCGACCCTCCCTCGGGGGCTAAAAGGGGGGAACCCCCTCTGCGTCGAAATTTTCCTCGAAAAAAGATCCTTTCTGCCAGAGTGTCTTTCGTGCTTTTCGACTACTTCGAAAGTGGATCCTGAAAACGACGGAGTACACGTAAGCAGCCAAGGTTGACCGAGCCGAGGGACTCCTACACCTCCGGGATACGGATACCTCACTCATCACCTTCTGCGATAAGTAACTCGCGTTCGGATAGGTGATTCCGCGGATCGAACAAGTCTTCACGCTCGAAAGTTCCTCTGCCGAAGCGATTCTTCGGGCCTTCTCGACTGCGTCAGTGACAGAACCCCATGGACGGGCAAGAGCGCGCGTAAGCGGTAAGGCCGACCGAGCCGAGGGATTTCTACGCCTCCGGGATACGGATACCTCCCTCATCACCTTCCGTGAAAAGCAACTCTCGCTCGCACAGACAATTCTGTTACCGACGAAAAAGTCCAGATACTTGAAACAAGAGGAAAAGAAGCGCAGCTTTACAACACGGCGAGGGTGTGTTTGGGCCTCGGCGGCCGCAGAAAACGCACACTACAAGATAATCCGATCCTGCAGGCTCGGATCTTGACAGTTGAAGGGAGCAGCAGCACCCTCAGCGTCGACCACACCTTCGGCGAGGTCCGACCTAGCCTCGGACGCGACGCGGTCCGAGGATCTCCACTCTGAAGGATGACATCATCATCACGCCCGGGCCATCGCCGCCTGGGTCTCCTCCAAGAATCCGGCTCGAGCAGGCGGCTCGGCTGGTCACCCCGAGGCCTCAGCCAGCTGTCCCCCGAAGACATCAGCCCGGCCCGAGGCCTCGGCAGATCAACTCCAGCGTCGGTCCCGCTAACGGACGACCCGGCCAGGCTCCGGCCGACCAAGTCTTCTTTTCGAGCCAACTCTGCCTCTGTCTGTGCTGACACCGCTACCCCTGGCTTCGGCTCATCGAAGAGCGGCCGAGGGGTTCCTTTAACTAAGCAAGAGAAGCCTCGGACAACAAGGCCGACCGAGCCGAGGGACTCCTACGCCTCCGGGATACGGATACCTCACTCGTCACCTTTGCACGGGGCGACTCACACTTGGTGAAGCAGTTCAGACAACCAACAGGCGAGTCTTAGTGCTCGAAAATGAGGAAAAAACACGGCTCCGCGCCAAAAGTACATTCACTTTCAGGCCCCGACAGCCACAATGAACAAAAGACCGGCATTCAAGGTGCCATTACAAATGGAACTCCGGTTCCACCTCCGCAGGTACGAACAACCCCGCTCGATCGGGGGGCCTGCGGAGCAACAGAAAACCGACGGACGGCTCGCCGTCGCCCGCTCCTACAGCAACGACAATGACCCCCGCTCCGGGTGGCCGAACTGCAGCAGCGATGGCCTCAGGGCGGACGCTACTGCAACTTTGCCCTTGCCCACGCCGACGCTCGAGGGGCGAGGACAAGTACAAAGAGCCGGAGGCCCGGAGCGCGGATGGTGGCGGTGATCCCGTCGGCGACGGGGACTTCTCGAGCCACCCCCACCTCGGCACCAACGACAGGGGCTGTCAGCCCTCCGACAGATCCCCACTCGGATCCTCCCGGACGACCGGAGCACCGACCTCCGAGCGGGGGCGCCGTACCGGTGCAAAGGCAGGACCGCCCTAGAACACGAACGCCGCCCTAGCAGCGCGCGACGTCTTGGGCGGTCCTCCCTTACGCGCGGCGCGACAACCGCCTTCACGGCAAGAGGGGGCACCGGGAGCCAAGCCAGCGAGCCCAACGCGCTGAGGCTGACGACGCCCGCCGTCGACCAGCCCCGCGTTGTCGAAGTCTGCCCCTCTCACAGGGCCAGTGAGCGCCCTCTCCCTCGAACGCTGAAGGAGAGGCTGACCCACGAACCCGCGCGGGAGGTAGAGCTCCAGCTCAGCCCGGCCTCCACCCCAGCGAGGATGATGAACATCCTTGAAGCTGAGGGCGGGACCAAGATCGCAGCCCGGCTTGCTTCTCCCCACCCAGGGGCTGGTGGTCACCGTCTCGGGTGACCACCGGCGAGGGGATGCAGCCGGGCTGACTGATGAAAATCCTTGAAGCCGAACGATGGCTGAAATGTACCAACTCCCACGGAGTTGCGTTCCTCCAACGACAAGGCAGAAGGACTGCGGGTAACCCCCATCCGGGGGCTCGGAAGGTGGAAAGACACGATGCATAAGGGAGCGCAAAGACATGGTCACCTTTCAAGGGGGTCACCCTCCTTTTAAAGGCGACTCTCCCTACTTGCGTCCCTAGCCGTCGTGGGTTGAGTCTTCTCCAACACGCTCCAAGGTCCTCCCCCTATGGCGCGGGGGCTGGGTCCCACGCGTCATGCAAGCTGGCCCAGAGCAGAAGAAGCCAAACCGCCGCGCGCGGTGCATGCAATCGCCCAGCGGTTACGAGCATTCCTCCGCTTTCGCCCAGACCAGCGGGCCAAAGGGCGGGCAGCCATGCAGGCGGCATGCAACCGCGCCAAGTGGGCGCGCCCCTCCGACTTCCAACGCACCCAGCATGGGGGCCCACGCCCACGCGTCATGCAACCGGCGCGCCGGTCGCTACGTGCAAGCAACTGCACCGCCACTCGTACCACTGCCACGCCTCCTCGACTGCGGAACCAGTACCGCGACTCGAGGCAACCCTGCGTACGACCCAGCAGTGCCAGCCAGGCGCGACGGTCAATACGGCCAAAAATGGGCCGGCAGTAATGGCGGTGGCAGGCGGGCGGGAGCAGCGGTCACGTCGTCAGCCAAGCTTACGTCCCATCCTGGGGCAGTGAGAGAAACCTCTCTCACGGCGTGAAGACGGCGCGCCCGTGTTCCGTTCCTCGAACGGCTCGCGCACGCGCAACGGCCGCCCCGCGAACCACTCGCCCCGTCGCATTAACTCCACGTCGGGACAAGCGGCGCCTCTGGCAGGGGGAGCGAGCGACGCTTCGCCTCGGCCATAATGACCGCGTCAAAAAAGGTACACCACGTCATTCGATTTCGTATCCTTTTCCTTCTCCTCTTTCTCTCTCTTACAACAGGGACCGGGAAAGGGGGATACCCCGAAAAGGACCCTTCTCCGTGAAGGAAACAGGATCCGAGCCTCCCTACTGATCAGAGGTTCGAAGGCTGGCCCCTCGGAGGGGTTTAACAGCCGCCTCAGAGCGCGTGGGCTCCACACCCACTACTGGTCAGAGGTTCGAAGGCCGGCCCCTCGGAACGGTTCAACGGCCGCCTCAGGCCACTCGGGCTCCGCGCCCACTACTGATCAGGGGTTCGAAGGCTGGTCCTCGAAGGGTTCACAACCGCCTCAGACATAGAGCGAGGGATGACCCTGGGTACGTTCGATACATAACCGAGGCTCGGGCTATGCTCCCGAGGTACCCTAGGACATTTCCGAGACCAGCGGGAACGATCTTGTAACGGAATCCCATCAGAGGGAGGCATCGAGCCCTCGGACCCCGTCGACAGGGGACCGGGTCCGGCAGATCACCCGCAGGTACTTTTTGGGCGCGCCTCTGGGCCTCTAGCCGACCCCTAACAAATGGGGCACGGACGTCCGCTCGGATTACCCGCCAGCAGCTCACCGGAGACACCATGTTTGGTGCCCTCCGAGGGCAACATGGCGCTTTCCCCCCTCCTCCTTGCGAAAAGGCGACGCAGGGGCGTATGTAAAAAAGTCGAGTCTGTCCCTGACCGTCCTCTCGCCCTGTGCGGAGGCTCGGGGGCTGCTCTCGCAAACCCGGCTCCGGCCAAACCGTTGATAGCGTCAACATACCAGCCCGAGAACTTGGGACCCGACCGTGCACCCGGGCTACGGCCGGCTCACATGAGGGAACAACCAGACCAGCCGAAGCATTGCGCGAGGCATTAAGACCTAGGAGGAGTCAAACCACTCCTCCGAGGCCTCGGGGGCTACACCCGGTGGGTGCGCTCGCGCGCACCTACCGGAACAAAACGCAACCGAGAAAGGCTGGTCCCCTTGCAAAAAAGTGCGACAAAAGCCTCCAAGCGAGTGTGAACACTCCCTTCGAGGCTCGGGGGCTACTGTCGGGGACCATAATTAGGGGTACCCTCAAGACTCCTAATTCTCAGCTGGTAACCCCCATCAGCACAAAGCTGCAAAGGCCTGATGGGTGCGATTAAATCAGGGATCGGTCCATTCGAGGGACTCGATCACTCCTCGCCCGAGCCTAGCCTCGGGCAAGGGCAGCCGACCCCGGAGGATCTCCGTCTCGCCCGAGGCCCCCCTCCAGCGACGAACATACTTCCGGCTCGCCCGAGGCCCAGTCTTCGCCAAGAAGCAACCCTGGCCAAATCGCCACGCCAACCGACCGAATCGCAGGGGCATTTAATGCAAAGGTGGCATGACACCTTTATCCTGACGCACGTCCTCCAGTCGACAGAGCCGAAGTGACCGCAGTCACTTCGCCGCTCCACTGACCGGCCTGACAGAAGGACAGCGCCGCCTGCGCCGCTCCGACTACTGTGCCACTCGACAGAGCGAGGCTGACAGGCAGCCAGGCCCGGCCTCAGGCACCATAGGAAACTCCGCTTCGCCCGACCCAGGGCTCGGACTCGGGCTAAGCCCCAGAAGACGGCGAACTCCGCTCCGCCCGACCCAGGGCTCGGACTCGGGCTAAGCCCCGGAAGACGGCGAACTCCGCTCCGCCCGACCCAGGGCTCGGACTCGAGCTCAGCCCCTGAAGACGGCGAACTCCGCTCCGCCCGACCCAGGGCTCGGACTCGGGCTCAGCCCCTGAAGATGGCGAACTCCGCTCCGCCCGACCCAGGGCTCGGACTCGTGCTCAGCCCCTGAAGACGACGAACTCCGCTTCGCCCGACCCCAGGGCTCGGACTCAGCCCTGGCCTAAGCCGACGGTCTCCGCCTCGCTCTACCCAGGGGCTCGGACTCGACCTTGGCCTCGGAAGACAGACTCGACCTCGACCTCGGAGGAGCCTCCACATCGCCCAACCTAGGGCGCGGACCGGCCACGTCAACAGGAGGCGCCATCATTACCCTACCCCAAGCTGACTCAGGCTACGGGAAACAAGACCGGCGTCCCATCTGGCTCGCTCCGCCAGACAAGCAATGATGGCGCCCCGCACGCTCTATGACGACGGCGGCTCTCAGCCCCCTTACGGAAGCAAGAGGACGTCAGCAAGGACTCAACAGCTCCGACAGCTGTCCTTCCGCCAGGCTTCAGCGCTCCTCCGACGACCACGACACCACACGAACCGGGTGCCAAAACCTCTCTGGATGCCACGATGGCATGTGCTTAGGGCGCTAGCTCTCCTCTGCTAGACACGTTAGCACTCTGCTACACCCCCATTGTACACCTAGATCCTCTCCTTGCGCCTATAAAAGGAAGGACCAGGGCCCTCTTACAGAGGGTTGGCCGCGCGGGGAAGAGGACGGGACAGGCGCTCGCGTGAGGCCGCTCGCTCCCTCTCCCGCGTGGACGCTTGTAACCCCCTACTGCAAGCGCACCCGACCTGGGCGCAGGACGAACACGAAGGCCGCGGGATTTCCACCTCTCTCACGCCCGTCTCCGGCTGCCTTTTCCCCCCTTCGCGCTCGGCCTCGCGCCGACCCATCTAGGCTGGGGCACGCGGCGACATTTCAGTCGTCGGCCCAGGGACCCCCCAGTCTCGAGACGCTGACAAAGGTCATTTTATAGTTAGAAACAAATTATCTAATTACTAAAAAACCTATGTTTTTCGACATAACTATTATTTTCTTTATTAGAAAAATATGAGTGCCTAGTTCAGTCATTTTAACATTATAAATCCTACTATTTCAATTTTTCTCGTTTCTTTTCTAAATAGAATTTATATGTGTACTAAAAATTGTTTTATTTAATTCTTCAAACATTAATATAATAAAAATTAATTGTAAATTGCTAAATGAGACTTTTAATAACATTTTCATTGTTATTATGACATAAATGAGCATTTTACTATTCTAAGTAATTAAGTGCTATACTTATGAATATATTTATTATGAATAGTAAAATTTATACATTTTCATTTGATCGAAAATATGTGGCTCAATTTCTATTTCAATTTCTTATATCACTAAAATTATACTTATATCATTACTAACCGATTATCGCTCCACACACTAAAGCGAAAACAAATCCGTAAACATTTCTAGTATGGAAATCACGGAAGTAGTGAATAGTGACCGTACTCATTTTTTTTAAAATTATAAAATCGTACACATATTTAAAGTATTGTCGCGGGGTTCGATTTTGGCTATACGTATACATCGCATCTCTAAATTCATACACGTGAATCGCCAAATCGCATCAACATTACAATAATAATTCAATAAAGTAATTCAAATATGATTTAGAAAATACATTAACGGGTTGGGGTTGTCTTCAACCTTGAGTTCTCGTTCTTGCGCAGGGAGTGATGAACATCGACGAGAGGGAGTGGTTCGACGGGCATGTAACGACGAGGTTTGGACGGGGTTCGGGGACGTCTCCGGCGAGCAGGGGTACGGGCGCAGTCGTCGGTGGACAGCGAGGTACAAACTCCAGCGCGTCTCCACGGACTCCAGCGACGACGGTGACGATCGGTTTAGTCGACGGCGTAACTCCGGCGATGAGGCTCCACGAATGGCGGACGAATGGCGTGGTCACGGTCACGGGGGGCTTTACGGTGGTGAGTTGGGCACGGCGCGAGCAGGGGCTCGATGGCGGGCGTGTGGCGCGGCTACAGGCGCAGCGTGAACACGAGGAGAGCGAGCGAGCTTGGGAGAGAGGGATCCCGCTCCATTTTATAGGCAAGGGTGAGGGGTGATGAGAGGGCGACCGACCATGGTTTGAAGCTATCATCAAAGACATTCATCAACGGAGGGATTAATGGGGAGGAAAAGGAACGGATGCATTGAAGCACCATTACACCAGGAACGGTCGGCGTGAATGCAGGGTGTGTCGGGTCGGCCGTTGCGCGGGGTCGGCTGGACGGGTCGGCATCCTCCATACACGGGCAGGGCGGCTGCGGGCGAGGCCTGGCGCGCTCGGGTGGGTCGGCGTGTCGAGTCCTGGCGCGGTCCTACGGGCGTCGCGCGGCCGGTCTTCGCTGGCGTGCAGGGGAGAGCGTCGGACGTGGGTGCAGGTCGGCGCCTGGGCTGCTGCGTGGTCGCTCGGTGGCTTGAGCGGGGAAGGCCGGGAGAGGGAAGGGGAGGGGATGGAGTGCAGGGTGGCGGCCAGCAGGAAGGAGCCAGGGGCGGCGGCTGCTGTGCAAAGAAATGATATTTATTATTTACTAGGATTTTTATTATTTACTAGGTGGCTTGGACCAATAATTATTATTTACTAGGATTTTTATTTAAGAAGAAATGATATTCCATATTCAAAATCAATCATGAGCATTCAAAAATCATCCCAAAGGCAAATAAATAATGAACACTTAAGAGAAAATTAATTACCATAAATATCATTATTAACTAAATGTATTATTTTTATTTAATGATTTTCATAGTGTCACAGGTAGCTGGGTGTATTTATAGCTGAGTGTATGTGGTGTAGCACAGTGAAGTTCACTGTTGGTGAGAATAGTGACGAATGAATCGTCTGACTTAGTATGAACAGGAGAGTTATAGGCAGAATATGGGACAAGAGTATTTTGGGAGTTTTCTGGAATATGGACCATGCTTAAGGGATGACATGGTTGGATAGGGAATAGCTTGATAAGAATTTAGAAACAAGAATTATTAGAATCTGAGTTTGGAAGCCTGGTTCAAAGGAATCTCAAAGTTAAGCATGCTCAACTTGGAAATACCTAGGATGGGTGACCAGATGGGAGGTTCCCTACTGGAAGGAAAATCATAGTTACCGGAGTTCGTATGACTAGAATATGGTCTTAGGTGGACTGGACAGCATGATGGATGAGTAGTTGAAATTTGGGGTGATCGGATGATCGATGAATAGTAACGATGAACAGTGACGACAAAAAAGTAATTATAGATATCATCGATGAATAGTAACGATGATGAATAGTGTCGTTGAATAGTAACGATGAATAGTAATGGTGAATAGTCATATAAACGAATGATGAACGATGAATAGTGGCTATGAAAGAACGATGAATAGGAACTATGAACGAATGGACGAACGATCGAATGATCGAACGAATGAACGATCGAATGATCGAACGATCGGAATTTCGGCAGCATAACGGCAAGACAAAGATTATCTGGACGAACGATGAATAGGGACTATGAACGAACAATGAACGATGAATAGGAACTATGAACGAACGATGAACGATGAATAGGAACTATGAACGAACGAACAAACGATCGAATGATCGGACGAACGAACGATCGGAATTTCGGCAGCATAACAGCAGGACACAGATTATCTGGACAAACGATGAATAGGGACTATGAACGAACGATGAACGATCGAACAATCGGAATTTTGGCAGCATAACGGCTGAACAAAGATTATTTGGACGAACGAACGGGCGAATGATCGGATGAACGAACCATGAACGATCAGACGAACGATCGAACGATCGGACGAACGAATGAACAAACTAAGAACAGGTGGACGAACGATCGAAGAACGACCGAACGATCCTTGTGCTAGTGTGTGCTTGTGTGGGAAGTGGAGTGGGCGTGTGGGGGGGAGGAAGAGTTGCCATGAAATGGCTTAGGGTGGGATGAGAGGAGGCCCTTGCCCCTCTATTTATAGCCATGGTGGGGGGATTAGGGGGAGGGATGAGAGGATTAGTGGGAGGATGAGAGGATTAGTGGGAGATTAGCATGGATTTGTCTTGTATAAGTGAGATTAGCTTGTAGAGCTCATCGTATGACACCGGAGGCATACGTATACGTATGAGCATGAGGAAAGTTATGAAGAAAATATTTATAGGGACTTGAAAAATGATTCTGAAGGTATTTCTTAGGAAGAAAATACTTGGGGAATTATCGGTGGAATATTTGGGCAATATTTCTGGAAAGAACTTGAAGGGGATCACTAGGGAAATATCTGGGCAGTATTTCTGGAAACAATTTGAGGGGTATCACTGGGGAAATATTTGTAGGATATTTTGAGGACGATTTTAGAGAGAATATAGACCACTATACTTTATTTGTTGATATCAACTCACAAACAAATATTTTGAAATGAAATTTGAAATTCATTTTGAATTTAGAGCGAGTTTGAGAAATTTTCAAGATTTGAATTTTCGGGATGCTACAATGGGTCAAGGGACACTTGCCTTCACCAACCAGCTGCTGCTCAGGGTCTTCACCTGCAACTTCTTCAGATTCCGTCAACTGACCGTTATTATTACGAGTTCAAACACACATTCCACAAATTTAATACAAAGGGAACAACACACCAAGCAGTAAAATATAATAAATAAGTAGACGCTCGGTGCAGGGCTCGCACCTATGACTAAGCGAGAAAGAGAAAACAATGGTCGAGGCTACGGTCGAAAGGCGATTACGTTAAGCGGTTATAGATTAAAGTACTCGTCTAAACATAATCATATTAATTTGACAATCACGCTATACATAGAATAAAGTTACGCTACACATTCAATTATTATAAACGATTCGAGGTAAATTTAAAAGGATCGTCGTGCGGCGAGACGCACGACGGCACACACGAACTAAGCCGAAAACTGGGGCGAGTTGCCGCGCGACGACACGCACGAACTAAGCTGAAAATAAAATGAGTCGTCGCGCGATGAAGCGTACGACACCACGCTTAGACTAAATTGAAATTAAACAAATTAAAATAACATAGAGCGTCGCACGACGAAGCGCACAATGGCACACATCACTCAAACTGAATTAAAAACGAAACGTCACGCAACTAAACGCTCGACGTCACGCATAAAATACTCTAAACTTAAAACGAATTGTCGTGCGATGAAGCGCACGACGCAGAACGTTAATAAATCTGCATTTTAACTAAATCGTCGCACGACGAAGTGCGCGATGCAACACATTTAACTAAACCAAATTTTAAATTACTTAAACAGAAATTTAAAATTACTTAAGATGGGGCTGCGCGCGCGGGAACGCGCTGGGCGCGCCGGGGGCCGACCAGGGCCACGCGCGGGGAAGGGGCGCGCGCCGCCGGGGCCGAGTCGTGCTGCGGGGAGGCCTGACCGCACGCGAGGGGAGGGTCGGGACGCGCACAGAGACGGGCAGGGGCGCGCGGCACCGGGGCCGAGCTGCGCCGCGGGGAGGGTCGGGACACCGCGCTCGCTGGGGGTCGAGGGGGGGGGGCGCAGGGAAAGGGAAAAGGGAGGGAGAGGGGGGGAGAGAGAGAGAGGGAGAGAGAGCTCACCTTGGGATCCAAAATCCAGCGATAACCGTCCACCGGATCATCTAGGGCAAGGATGTGGGAGAGAGGTGGAAGAAAGGGAGAGGGAGCTGCTGCGCGGAAAACCAAATGAGAGAGAGAGAGGGAGAGGGGGCTCATGGGGGTGTGGGGGCGCTAGGGGAGTGCGGGAGCGCGCCGGGCCGGGCTGGGTTGGGTCGTGGGCCGGGACGGAAGCCCACAACACACGCGACAACAGATCGGAGTCCAATTGCGAATCGAAATCCCGAAACGAGGCGAGACAGATGTGCGATTAAACACAACATCAGACAAAAGAAATATGCTTCGGCATGATGCAACACCCATGTCAACTTAGGTTTTTGTTTACACGCGATGCGGACACCAGCCACTATACTGCTTTGAAAATTAGAGGAAGGAGCAAAACGGGAAGAGAAAAGAGAGTAACACCTGAATTTGGTGAGTATCTAAGAAGAAAAATTCTACCCCCCCCCCCAAATTTAGGGCGTTACAAACCTATCCCCCTTAAAAGAATCTCACCCTCGAGATTCAAGGTTGGCTAGCAAAGAGTTTGGGATACTTAGCCATCAGATCATCTTCACGCTCCCAAGTTGCTTCTTCCTCGGAGTGATGACCCCATCTAACTTTGCACATTCTGATAGTGTTCCTTCGGGTGACCCTGTCTGCAGTCTTAAGAATCTGCGTTGGCTTCTCTATGTAGATCAAGTCTTCCTGGACTCCTAGACCTTCCACTGGCAACTGCTCTTCTGGCACACGCAAACACTTCTTCAACTGAGACACATGAAATACATTATGCACTGCTGACAAATCTTCTGGCAAACTGAGCTGATAGGCCACTTCTCTACGCTTCGCGAGAATCAGATACGGACCAACATATCGGGGGTGCAAACTTGCCATTGACTCCAAATCTTCTGGCTCCTCTGATAGGCGATACCTTCAGGTAAACAAAATCTTCGACTTCAAAACTCATTTCTCTCCTCGTGTTCGCATAACTTCGCTACCTTGATTGCGCTATCATTAGATTCTCCTGAACTATCTTGATGTTCTCTTCAGCTTCGAGCAAAATGTCTTGTAACACCTCTAGTGTTACTGTCACTAAAACTTGAGCATAACATCATGAGCATTATCATATCATGTGTTTGTTACACTTAGAGTGCATTCACTAGGCAAAAATTTCAAACAAGTTGTATTGATGTGACTTGGTATGTGAGTAACCCTAGGGTAGAGTACTTAACCCTAAACTAGGCTTATGAGTAAAAATGAAGCCCAAATAAGTTAAAATCTCAAAACTCATTAGAAATGATCATAAAATATCACATTTAATGGACTTGGGTAGCACCAAAACCCTAAAATGTTAAAAACTCTTAAAAGACCTCTGGAAAACCCTATATTGGAACCCTAGGGGGCTAAGTGTAAATTTGGTGCACTTTTGGACCAAAGTGCAAATTACCAAAGCAATACAACACCACAAACTACATATTTCTCACATTAAAGGATTTGCAAGTCAAAAAGTGGGGATTTGGACTTAAGTGCAAAAGCCCCTCATACACTCCATATGCCTAAGTCTAAATTCAGTTGCATAAGGCTGACTTTGGAGCTCTATGTTTCTGAATTTACAAGGAATTTGCCTAGGATCAATACAACAAAATTATAGTACTACTATAAGAGCCTAACTTTGCTTAAGTGATTAAACCTTGATGTCATACAAAATTTGGAGTAAAATGGACTTTAAGTCAGGCTGTCAATCCACTCTTAATCTGAAATTCTACTGACAGTGGCTTGGGATGAACTTTGGATTCGATTCTAGCTCAAGGGAGTAAGTAAATGAGCAAGGTCTCTGTAGTTGAATTGTAGTTGATATATAGAACAACAACTTTGTTACAGAAGGATTATCAGGTTGTCACACAAAAATTGGAGAACCAAGGCCTTTAATCTACTCTGTCAGGCGATCTGATGAACGGTTCCAATGGTACAGTGACTGGATAGGATCAGATTCGGTGAACTTCGCCGCCGGTGACCTTCGTGCAAGGATTCGTGCTGATCGCAGTGATTCATGTAGGAACCCGGGCAGGATAGTACCGGGAGGATGAAAAGATCATAAAGGGAGTGGATTTGATCGCGGATTGAAGCTTATCAACCGCACCTATAGCCACGCAACGTGGCCGGATCACTGGTATCGCCGTGGTACGCCGAAGACCCCAAATATGCCATGTCGTAGTCCTTTACCATGCTGTAGTAATCATGGCGCATCTGGATTTACCACCTCAAGAGCTATTGCACCGGCAAGCGCCATGACTGAGCAACCAGAAACTCTTCCCCCTCTCCGGCCGCCGCGCATCTTCCCAAATTAGCCGCCACCGCTCATGAATCCTATAAATTGAGCGTGCTCTCAGCTCCGCTAGGTATTTAAGCACTCAGCGCACCTACTCGTGTCTCAAATCATTCACCAGAGAACTCCAATTTGGGATTTTCCCCAAATCAATCAAAAACACCGTGCGGTGTGAGCTCACTATGGCTAGCTTGTTATAGGTCCGTTCATGGCTTCCTTGCTCTTGTTTCAGCGTCTCTATGTGCTGTAGATGGTTAGCCACCCGGCCAATTAAGCTAGATTTGGCCAGGTCACCGGGAACACCACGGATTGTCCTCGGTTTGCACCGTCACCGTGGACAGAGCGATTTAGAGTTAGAACTCTGCAATTGATGGAGGGGAAATGGTTATTAGGGGTCAAATTTGGTGCCAACCACACTGGAGCATCGGTAGTTGAGTTATCCGGCCAGTATGGGCTCGCCGGAGTTCCTGCTCCGCCATCCACGGTCGTGGACTTCACCTTGTGAAGAAATAGAAAAGGGAAGGGTCTATTTGCATTTGTCAGTGACTCAAAGAAATAGTGTTATAGACTCTTTATAGGTTTCTCAAATACCCAGGGTTCTCTGTGTAAACCCGTCACCGCGGGCGTGTTTGCCTGTTCACGGGCCGGCTTGGGCCAGTTTTAGCCCATCACTATCCATTGTTTCTCTTTTTCTTTTTCTTCCAGGATTAGAGAATTCATAGAAAATTGTAGGAATGCTAAAAATATGAGACCAATTTTGTTGGACTCTTAAATTTCTATAGTATTTAATAAAATGGTTCCAATATTTTTAGTCTAAGCCAAGAATTATAAAGTATTTAAAATAGTAAAAACCTAGTCTCTTGGAATTTTAAGAATTAATTGAAGACTCCAAAAATCACCAAACTTTTTGGATAAGCCTAATATGGAATATAGAACCCATGAGTGAAGTTAGACATGAGTTGGACAATGTTTGATACCTAAACCCAAAACCCTAATCTTCTAAGTAGTGTCTGCCCTATGAAACAAAAT
This sequence comes from Zea mays, assembly GCF_902167145.1. Taxonomy (NCBI): domain Eukaryota; kingdom Viridiplantae; phylum Streptophyta; class Magnoliopsida; order Poales; family Poaceae; genus Zea; species Zea mays. The sequence continues at coordinate 42,824,936 of NC_050103.1, forward strand.
ACTAACTCCAAAAACCCTAGTTCTCTAGAGTACCGTGAAGGAAAGTTGTATTCAAGGTACAACTTGATAAACCTTTTCTATTATTGCATTTTCATAAGCATTACATGAGCATTCATGGTTATATATGATTATATATAGAGAACGAGGAAGAAGTAGTGGTTGAAGAAGAAGGAGTTGCACCACCACCTGAAGACCCACCTGCCAGGAACTGCTTTTATTTCGATATTTGTGGAGTAGAGCCCGACTCTCCTATAACACAAGGCAAGCCCCGGTGCATTTGCCACCTCCTTGCTATTTTAAAATCTTTCTCATTTGCTTGATGCATTAGGTGATAGGAGTTGTGTGCTAAACAATTGATGCATTCCCTTCCTTGGAAAATTGGTTACTTTTCCTTGATCACCTGTTTTATGAAAAGGTTTTTCTGATGCTTAGTCTTGCTCTAGAAAACAAAATGTTTTGTTTTGACAAAATATGATGCTTCAAGTGGGATGGGATGGTTTTCAAAAATAAAACTGGATGGTGGATCCATCATGGCCATGATGGGTTCAACATCGGAAAAGATGTACCTCTGTCAGGTACCAAACTTTGGATTGAAATGATAAAGCTAAGACCGGGCGGGTGACTTGCACGAGAAGAGAGTCTCAATGTAGTGTCTCCGTCTAAGTCGATTAAGCACCGTGTCGATGTGGGACTGCTGACCGAGGACCCTTTAACTGGTCACATGCCTTATCATGGGTAAGCTTTGCCTCGGGCAGACTAATACCAGAATAAGACAACATGTAATGGGAGTGGAGAGATGGCGAGAGTAGCGTGTACCCTCCGTGGAAAGAGGCTGGACGGTGGTGTATCTGTGCTCTCGGTTGGCGTGAACCTGATCTGGTCTTAAGAACCCCGGTGGCGAGTTGACATATTCAAGGGTTAAGTGCTACATATGTCATGTGATTGGAGATCCTCATCTGAGTATTAATCGATTCGGATCGCCGTTACTTCTCGGACATGAAGACTTGGTCACTGACTTACACGTAGCATTCCAGTAAACTAAAAGGGATGATAAAGGGATGGCTTGTATAGGCCAAGTGCTTGAACTAGGGTAGAAAGAACTCTAGATATGACATAACTTGCTAATAAAACAGGATTTTTAAGGATCCACTGTTAGTAAGCATTTTTGCAAACATAGTCTTGATTCTTGATTAAGCCTTACCTTGACTCCCTCAAGCCAGCATATCCTTGAGAGTCTTTTATTTTGATGGGTAAGACTTGCGAAAGTACACTTCGTACTCAGGGTTTTCAAACCCATGTTGTTGTAGGTGAGGAAGCAGCAAACTTTTGTTGCTTTTGCTCTAAGGTGGTGCCAAAGGAAGAATCTCAAGAGTGAAGCCTCGGGAGGATGATCTCCTCCTTTTAAAAACATTATACTTTTATGCGAGAGGAGTTTTTGCCTCCCGAGTTTGTAATAATAATACTTCTGCACTCATATACCACTGGTCTATAATAATAACACTCTTTCTATATTTTAATGTAAATTAAGTTACTGTAATTGCTTCCGCTTATTCGTTCCTCCGGTGTGTTGTAATATCTGTGTGATGGGTGAAAAGCTCTTGGGCAAAGAAAGGATATAGATACCGAACTTGTCAAGTGATCAGGTGCATCTACCGGGTTGTCCGAGGTCCGCTGGACAAAGACAACTGTAGGTGAGTCTAATGACTTGGGAGGTTCCGTCACAGATGGTATCGGAGCGGAGCCCATCTCTTCAAATATTATGAGGCATTTCAAAAAGAATTTTCAAATACTTATCCAAGAAAATTTCATTCGTTCTCACCTTGCCACTTTCTGAAGTACTCATCCTATAAGACCAGGTAACAGAGTGCAATGTATAAGAGGTTGGGAATCAACAAAGGTTGATTCCATAATTATGCATGCATCATGTTTAAAAACTATACTAATAAAGTTTTCCCCTTATGGAGATATGTTGCCGCGCACGAGGAAAACCGCGCGTAAGTCCACTGGACCTATTAGTGTACATCGGCATCAGCTGGCTCCAAGACACGAAGGGAGCAGCAGCGCTGCAGCAGCATTAACGACCCCATCGGAGACCTAGAAGCCCAAGTGGAGCAGCTTCGGACGGAGCTACGTCACCGAAACAGGGTGTGGGTTGAAGATGGAAAGCCTATGAATGAGTTAAGAGCTGACGTTAGACATCTGCAAGATGAGCTTGCTGAACAGGATTTGTGTAACACCCTTGGTGTTACTGTCACTAAAACTTGAGCATAACATCATGAGCATCAGCATATCATGTGTTTGTTACACTTTGAGTGCATTCACTAGGCAAAAATCTCAAACAAGTTGTATTGATGTGACTGGTCATGGGTGAAACCCTAGGGTAGGGTACTTAACCCTAAACTGGGCTTAGGAGTGTCAATAAAGCCCAAATGAGAGAAAACTTCAATACTCATGAGAAATAATCATAAGATATCACATTTAATGGACTTAAGTGGCACCCAAACCCTAGAAGTGCCAAAAAACCCTAAAAGACCCCTGGAAAACCCAAGTTGAAACCCTAGGGGGTTATATGTAAATTTTGCACACTTTTGGACCCAAGTGCAAAAACCAAGGTACTAGGGTACCCCAAAGAATAAGGTTCACACATTTGAGGATTTCCATGTCAAAAGATGAGATTTGGGCTTATTTGCAAAAAGCCACTCTATTCCTCTCATGTGACTAAGTCTGAAAACTAGTGAACAGGGCTAACTTTGGAGCTCTGTAGTTCTAAAAATACAAAGAATTTTCCTAGGGTCAACACATAAAAATTCTAGAGCTACTATAGGAGAACAACTTTGCTTGAGTAACTAAGCTTTGATCACATACAAAATTTGGAGAAATATAAGCTCAAATTTGGGTTGTCAGTCACTCTGATGACTGAATTTTGGTCACCAGTGACATTGGCCAGACTTTTAGGTCGAATTAGAGTGGGATCTATTGCTCGATTGGGGATAGTTGCTATAGTCAATTTGTAGCTGGATCATAGGGCTACAATTTTGACACAAAGCAGGTCGAGTCACTACATGAAATTGGGAGAAAATATCCCTGCAAGTTACTCTGTCAGGCTGACTGAATAAGGATCCATTGGTACAGTGCACTGAAAATATCCCAATCCACTGAACTTCACCACCGACGAGCTGTGCGCTCGGATTCGCGCCTGCCACGGTGATTCGTGCCTAGTGCAGTTGGATAACGTAGAAGGGCAAGAAATATCGCACCGTGGATGAACTCCGGCCACTATTCTACTCCGGTCGTCGTACCCGCCTGAGTCACGGCCGCTTCGGATAGACTCACCAGAGTTAGCCACCTCGCGACCTTGCGCCACGTGCCTGGGTGCTTTAACCACGCCACCGTGAGTCACCTTAGCCCATCCGGTGATCGCCGGAGAGCTTGCCACGGTAAACGCCACCAATTGCTTGCGCCAGTGCACCCCCTTCTCTCCGACCGCCACCACGACATCTCAAATTCACAGACCACAGCTCGGGGAGCCTATAAATTGAGCATGCCGTCAGTTCTGCAAGGTAATCCAGCATCCAATCCCGCTCGTGCCTCCAATTACTCACCAGAGAACCCCAATTTGGGATTTCCCCCAAATCGGTCCGAAACACCGCGCATAGTGACCTCGCCGTGGCTAGCTCGTTCCAGGTCCGTTCATGCTCTTTGCTCTCCCATTTTAGTACCCTTATGTTCTCTTGATGCTCCTCAACCTATTCAATTAAGCTAGACCGCGCTAGATCGTCGGGAACACCCATGTTCATCCGTTGTTCGTGCTGTCACCGTGGACAGTGTCATTAAGAGCTTGGATTGTGCAATTGAGCAAGGGGAAATGATTATTAGGTGTTGAATTAGGTTTCAGCCAAGTTAGAGCACCGACCATTGCGTGTCGTGGCCAGTACAGGTTCGCCGGTGCTCGGTTCATCGCCGCTCGCCGTCGAGGACCACGGGTTATGAAGAATTAGAACGTGGAGGGCTTTGGTGTAAATATCAACGACTGAAACAAATAGTACGCATGATTCTTCCCTAGTTATTCAAACCACCGAGGGCCTCGGTGCAAAATCGTCACGCGGGCGCGCGCTGGCGCGTTTGCCTGTTCACAGGCTGACTTGGGCCAGTTTCGACCCAGTACTATTCATGCTTTTCCCTTTTCTTTTTCTGCCAGGGTTAGGGAATTTCTAGAAAATTGTAGAAAAATGGTAAAAATACAAGACCAATTTTGCTGAGCTCCTAAATTTCTATAGTATTTTATGAAAATAGTTTTATGGTTTTTAGTCCAAATAAGGAATTATGGAGTATTTAAAATAGCCAAAACCTATACTCCTGGAATTTTAGAAATTGATTAATAACTCCAAAAATCACTAAACTTTTTGGATAAGCATTAAATGTTATTTAGAAGCCTTGAGTAAAGTTTGGTATGATTTGGACAATGTTTGGTACCTAAACCCCAAAACCCTAATCTTTTAGTAATGCCTGCCCTATGAACTACAATACTGACTCCAAAAACCCTAGTTTCCTGGAGTCCCGTGAAGGAAAATAGTATTCAAGACCTATGATAATATACCTTATTATCTTTGCATTTTCATAAGCATTATATGTGCATTCATGATTATATATGGTTCTATATAGAAAACGAAGAAGAAATAGAGGTTGAAGAAGCAAGAGCTAAACCACCACTTGAAGACCCACCTGCTGGGAACTGCTTTTATTTTGACATTTGTGGAGCAGAGCCCGACTCTCCTATAACACAAGGCAAGCCCCGGTGCATTTGCCACCTCCTTGCTATTTTAAAACCTTTCTCACTTGCTTGATGCATTAAGTGATAGGAATTGTGTGCTAAACAAATTGATGCATTTCCTTCCTTGAGAATTTGATTACCTTTCCTTGATCACCTGTTTTATAAAAAGGTTTTTATTGTGCTTAGTCTTGCTCTAGAAAAACAAAATGTTTTGTGTTAACAAAAGATGATGCTTCAAGTGGGATGGGATGTTTTTCAAAAATAAAACTGGATGGTGGATCCATCATGGCCATGATGGGTTCAACATCAGAAAAGATGTACCTCTGTCAGGTACCAAACTTTGGGTTAAAATGATAAAGCTGAGACTGGGCGGGTGACTTGCACGAGAAGAGAGTCTCGATGTAGTGTCTCCGTCTGAGTCGATTAAGCACCGTCTCGATGTAGGCTTGATGATCGAGGACCTTTTAACTGGTCACATGCCTCATCATGGGTAAGCTTTGCCTCGGGCAGACTAATACCAGAATAAGATAACACGCAATGGGAGTGGAGAGATGGCGAGAGTAGCGTGTACCCTCCGTGGCAAGAGGCTGGACGGTGGTCTATCTATGCTCTCGGTTGGCGTGAACCTGATCTGGTCTTAAGAACCCCGGTGGCGAGTTGACATATGCAAGGGTTAAGTGCTACATATGTCGTGTGGTTGGAGATCCCCAGCTGGGTATTAATCGATTCGGATCGCCGTTACTTCTCGGAATTGAAGACTTGGTCACTGACCTACACGTAGCATTCTAGTGAACAAGAAGGGTTGATAAGAAAATGGTTAGTATAGGCCAAGTTCTTGAACTTGGGTAGAAAGAACTCTAGATTCAGGTAATGACTTAACTTGCTAATAAAACTGGATTTTTAAGGATCTACTATTAGTAAGCATTTTTGCAAACAGAGTCTTGATTCTTGATTAAGCCTTACCTTGACTCCCTCAAGCCAGCATATCCTTGAGAGTCTTTTATTTTGACGGGTAAGACTTGTGAAAGTACACTTCGTACTCAGGGTTTTCGAACCCATGTTTTTGTAGGTGAGGAAGCAGCAATTTTTTGTTGCTTTTGTTCCAAGGTGGTGCCCAAAGAAGAAAATCAAGATTGAAGCCTCGGGAGGAAGTGTCCTCCTTTAAAAACTTTTTACTGTTAAACAGGAGGAGTTTTTGCCTCCCGGGTTTGTAATAATAAACGGAGAACATGTGTTAGGACTAACAAATGTTTGTTTCGAGAAAGATAGACCTTGTGCAGCTTGCTAGGCAGGGAAATAGGTGGGAAGCACTCATCACAGCAAGAATGTGATGACAACATCAAGACCACTGGACCTTCTCCACATGGACCTCTTCGGACCCATTGCCTATCTTAGCATTGGGGGAAGTAAGTATGGTTTAGTAATTGTTGATGAATTTTCCCGCTTCACTTGGGTGTTCTTTTTGTAGGACAAATCAGAAACCCAAGGGACCCTAAAGCGCTTTCTAGAGAGGGCTCAAAACGAGTTTGAGCTCAAGGTGAAAAAGATAAGAAATTACAACGGGTCCAAGTTCAAGAATATGCAAGTGGAGGAGTATCTTGATGAAGAAGGCGTCAAGCACGAGTTCTCCGCTCCCTACACACCACAGAAAAACGGTGTGGTAGAGAGGAAGAACATGACGCTCATCGACATGGCGAGGACGATGCTTGGAGAATTCAAGACGCCTGAGCGGTTTTGGTCGGAAGCTGTGAACACAGCCTGCCACACCATAAACCGGCTCTATCTGCATCGTCTCCTCAAGAAGACCTCCTACGAACTTCTTACCGGTAACAAACCCAATCTTTCTTACTTTCGTGTATTTGGCAGCAAATGCTACATTTTGGTGAAGAAAGGTAGACATTATAAATTTGCTCCCAAAGCTGTAGAAGGGTTTTTACTAGGATATGACTCAAATACAAAGGCGTATAGGGTCTTCAACAAATCATCGGGTTTGGTTGAAGTCTCTAGAGACGTTGTATTTGATGAGACTAATGGCTCTCCAAGAGAGCAAGTTGATCTTGATGACATAGATGAAGATGATGTTCCAACGGCCACAATACGCACCATGGCGATTGGAGATGTGCGACCACAAGAACAACAAGAGCAAGATCAACCTTCTTCATCAATGATGGTGCATCCCCCAACTCAAGATGATGGACAGGTTCCTCAAGAAGAGGCGCGTGATCAAGGGGGAGCACAAGAAGAACAAGTTATGGAGGAAGAAGCACCACTGGCCCCTCCAACTCAAGTCCGAGCGACGATTCAAAGAAATCACCCCCTCGATCAGATTCTGGGTGACATAAGCAAGGGAGTAACAACTCGATCACGTTTAGCTAATTTTTGTGGGCATTACTTGTTTGTCTCTTCTATTGAGCCTTTTAGGGTAGAAGAGGCTTTGCAAGATCCGGACTGGGTGTTGGCCATGCAGGAAGAGCTCAACAACTTCAAGAGGAACGAAGTTTGGAGCCTGGTGCCACGTCCCAAGCAAAATGTTGTGGGAACCAAGTGGGTGTTCCGCAAGAAGCAAGATGAGCACGGGGTGGTGACAAGAAACAAGGCTCGACTTGTGGCAAAAGGTTATGCCCAAGTCGCAGGTTTGGATTTCGAGGAGACTTTTGCTCCTGTGGCTAGGCTAAAGTCTATTAGAATATTATTAGCCTATGCTGCTCACCACTCTTTCAGGTTGTTTCAAATGGATGTGAAGAGCGCTTTCCTCAACGAGCCAATCAAGGAGGAGGTGTACGTGGAACAACCCCCTGGCTTTGAGGATGACAGGTACCCCGACCATGTGTTTAAGCTCTCTAAGGCGCTCTATGGACTTAAGCAAGCCCCAAGAGCATGGTATGAATGCCTTAGAGATTTCTTAATTGCTAATTCTTTCAAGGTTGGGAAAGCCGATCCCATTCTTTTCACTAAGACTTGTGACGGTGATATTTTTGTGTGCCAAATTTATGTCAATGACATAATATTTTGTTCTACTAATCAAAAGTCTTGTGAGGAGTTTAGCAGGGTGATGACACAAAAGTTCGAGATGTCGATGATGGGCGAGTTGACCTACTTCCTTGGATTCCAAGTGAAGCAACTCAAGGACGTCACCTTCCTCTCTCAAACAAAGTACACTCAAGATCTTCTCAAAAGGTTTGGGATGAAGGACGCCAAGCCCATGAAGACACCTATGGGAACCGACGGACATGTCGACCTCAACAAAGGAGGTAAGTCCGTTGATCAAAAGGCATACTGGTCTATGATAGGTTCCTTGCTTTATTTATGTGATAGTAGACCGGACATTATGCTTAGTGTATGCATGTGTGCTAGATTTCAATCCGACCCCAAGGAATGTCACCTTGTGGCCGTTAAGCGAATTCTTAGGTATTTAGTTGCTACGCCTTGATTCAGGATCTAGTATCCAAAGGGGTCTACCTTTGACTTGATTGGACATTCAGACTCCGATTATGCAGGATGCAAGGTTGATAGGAAGAGTACATCAGGGACGTGCCAATTCCTAGGAAGGTCCCTGGTGTCTTGGAGTTCAAAGAAACAAACCTCTGTTGCCCTATCCACCACTGAGGCTGAGTATGTTGCCGCAGGACAGTGTTGTGCACAACTACTTTGGATGAGGCAAACCCTCCGGGACTTTGGCTACAATCTGAGCAAAGTCCCACTCCTATGTGACAATGAGAGTGCAATCCGCATGGCGGATAATCCTGTTGAACACAGCCGCACTAAGCACATAGACATCCGGCATCACTTTTTGAGAGACCACCAGCAAAAGGGAGATATCGAGGTTTTCCATATTAGCACCGAGAACTAGATAGCCGATATCTTTACCAAGCCGTTAGATGAGAAAACCTTTTGCAGGTTGCGTAGTGAGCTAAATGTCTTAGATTCGCGTAACTTGGATTGATCTATAGCATACATGTGTTTTATGCCTTCGATCATGTTACTTTATGCATTTATGAAATTTGTCGCTTATTTATGGTGCTCAAGTTGTGCAAGGAATCCCCGGACCTCACAAGTCCATGTGTGAATGATGCACATATCTAGGGGGAGAAGTGCTACAACTTGACCCTTTGAGACTAACCCTTGTGTTTGGGTTACTTGATGTAGTCTCAAAGGTGCATTGAAAGGGAAAGGTGAACTTGGACCATGCAAAGACTTCCACTACACTCCGGTATTAGTGTACTCACCTCCAAGTTCATTCTTATGCTCTTATTGCCTTCTTGCTCTTAATTGATATTTTTGGTGAGGCAATGGGGTTAAAGGGCCAAAAATGATCCTGTTTTGGTGCTTAATGCCAAAGGGGGAGAAATTAAGGCCAAAGCAAATGGATCAGCTACCACTTGTGATTTTTGCAAACAATAGAGTTAGAACTTTTGATTTGTCCAAAATACTCTTATTGCAAAATTTGGTCTCTTGTGGGGAGAATTTATGATTATGGGAAAAAGGGGGAGTTTTTGGATCTTGATCAATTTCACTCTTGGAATATCTCTCCTTATGCCCAAACAAGTGAGTTTGACTTAGAGATAGGAAAATGAATTTGATTAGCAAAAACAAACCAAGTGGTGGAAAAGAATGATCCAAATATGCCAAATTAGAGTAAAAACAATTTGGTTCTTATTTGCATCGATGTTGCACTTATTTCTGTTGCTTTTTGATGGGTTGGCATAAATCACCAAAAAGGGGGAGATTGAAAGGGAAATGTGCCCTTGGGCCATTTCTATAATGTTTTGGTTATTAAGTGTCCAATACATATTGAGTGAGTTGATTATGTGCCAAACAAGCAAGAGTGTAAATCATGTAACAAGGTACATTTCTAGACTTAGTACATTGTTTTTAGTACTAACATATATTGTCTAAGTGCTCGAAACAGAGAAAAGAAAAGAATTGCAAAAGACTTGGCTGGGTGCACCCGAAGTCCAGCTCGGCTTGGCACACTGGACTGTCCGGTGGCGCACCGGACAGTGTTCGGTGCGCCAGGCCAGCCTCCGATGAACAGGCCACTCTCGGGAAAAATCGGCGGCGTACGGCTATAATTCACCGGACAGTCCGGTGGTGCACCGGACTGTCCGGTGTGCCAACGGTCGCTAGCGCAACGGTCGGTCGCGCAATCCGCGGGAGACGCGTGGCCCGCGCCAACGGTCGGCAGGGGGCACCGGACTGTCTGGTGCGCCAACTGCCCCGGGGCTGCAACGATCGTCTGCACCAGAAAAGGAAGGAGATCGGCACCGGACCGTCTACAGTGACTGTACGGTGGCGCACTGGACTGTCCGGTGCGCCACTCGACAGAAGGCAAGGATGGCCTTCCTTGTTTGCCTCCAACGGCTCCTAGCTGCCTCGGGGCAATAAAAGGGACCCCTAGGCACATAGAAGAGCCACCCAAGCTTACAAGAAACATTCTAAGACTCCAAGACTCCAACTTCACGCATTTGATTCTTTGAGATAGTGACTTGAGCTCCATTTGAGTTGAGAACTCCGTGCGTTGTGTTTTGAGCTTGAGTTGTGACTTGTGTGCGTGATTGTGCTATGATTTGAGTCTTGTGTGTGTTGCTTTCCCCTCTCTTACTTCTGTGCTTCTTTTGTGATTATCATTGTAAGGGTGAGAGGCTCCATGTTGTGGAGATTCCTCGCAAACGGGAGAAAAGACTAAGGAAGAAAGCCATGGTATTCAAGTTGATCATTGGATCACTTGAAAGAGGTTGAGTGCAACCCTCGTCCATTGGGACGCCACAACGTGGAAGTAGGCAAGTATTACTTGACCGAACTACGGGATAAAAATCGCGTGTCTCTTGTGTTACTCCTCTTTGTGATTAATTGTGTTCGCAAGAGATCGCTTCAAGCCACTTAGCCGTACTAACACTTATAACTAAGTTTTGTGACTATTAGTATTTGATTTTTACAGGATCACCTATTCACCCCCCCTCTAGGTGCTCTCAACAGGCTCGGGAGCTGGTTCCTGAGCTTCTTCCTGCTGAGCCTCTTGCTCTTGGATCGACACGTACTCTTCGTCCGCGAGATTTTGCAATCTAATGAATGCAATGCATAAGAATGTATACAATTTATGCCCTTATATGCATGCTAGGATTTAAAGCTTCTATTTAGATAGTTGGTTTGTAAAGCTCCTTTCTTGGTTAGCTTGGATAAGGTTCTTAACTACGTTGAGTTAGGAATGAAAGTGTAGGCCGCTAGATTGGTATGATTCGCTTTTCTAAACAAAGATTACTTAATCCCAACCTTTTCTTTCCTCAATTTAAAAAACTTTTAAGGGCAGTTGAACTACACCTCTACTCTAGAAGTTCCCAAAAATTCTACAAAAATTACAATGTCACGCAGAGCAGATGTGGTCTACCTTATACAAAAATGACAAGGTCTAGGGCAGAGAGGGCACCTTGAACTACAACCCTAGTATAGAAGTGTCTTCTGCCCTAAGACTTATTTTTGCTCATGTTTATGTGTAATATTATGTCTTCGTGTCAAATTTTGCTCAAGGAGACCTAGTAGTTATTAAATGGTGATTTTCTAAAGTTTGGGGGGTTAGTAGGTCCTTACAACTAACACCCCTTTTGAAAAATGTCAAACAACAAATTTCCCAATTTTTCTAGTTTCTTCTTTGCGTAAGAGCAATCATTCCTAAAGTTGGTTATTTTTACTCATAGGTGATGGGCTGTATGATTTTCCAAAGTTTTATATAAATTCTCATGGGGCAGGGGTGGGGCATGATCTACTGTGCAACTATATCACTTTTATATTTTCTCCCACAGTGTATGACTTAGGTATTCAAGGAAAAATAAGGTTGTTCATTGTTTCCTACTTTTGGCTCCTCTTTTTATTTTCTAAAGGTAATTGCAAGAACCTAGATTTATTTGTTTATCCGACCTGTCTTGGTGTTCTGATGTGGCTAGCATCTTTGTAGTGGTTTATCATTGGTCAAGTAGTTACCAAAATTTTCTTAACCTTAGTGGATAGGTCCTACTATTTTTACCATTATTTTCACTTAATTATTCAAGATCTAATTAAAATAATAAATTCTAGAAACAGTACGGGACTAGGGGTTTTCCTATTTTTATTCTATTGTTCAATTTAGACAGAGTCCAACAAAATTTGGTTGACCAATTTTGGATGCTTAACTCACAAGTTTTGATTTTTTGAACTTTCTGTTCGATTAAAAAGGGTCTGGTTTTTAAATTAAACAAGGAAAACCAGTTTGCACTCGAGTCCTTGGTTACTTCTTTTCTCTCTCTCACGCGCCTCGGCGCAAAATTCTACTTAGTGACTAACAGTGCGAAAACCCTAGGCTTATGAACAATCTAACACGCACTCTCTGCTTCACCGGAATAGTGACAGGGGTGGAAAAAGGAGCGGCGGGGCTTACTGGCTGTGGTAGAGCTCCGGCGAGGAGGTTGGTAAGGTCGAGGAGGTTCCGACGAACATGTCGATAGTCGGATGGTGGTTTGTGGTGGTCGGAGTCGCTTGGTCCACGGACGCAGGCGGGGATAGTCGGCGGCGACTTCGATTCCTGATCAACGGCGGCGGTTGTGTTCGATTCCACCGGTGAGGAAGCTTCTCGGGAGAACAAGGGTCCGGCTGACGTAAGGAATTCGGTGGAGGTGCACTTGTGGGGGCCGACAACATTCACCGGCGCATGAGTGCGGTCCGGTGACCAATGGCACTACTCCTGTGGGGTGTACAGACGAATTGGGCTTGCCGAGGAGGTTCACTGGGGTTTAAGGAAGCTCCTGGTGTTGGTTGCTCGGTGGTTTGAAGGTTGTGCCGGTCGGGCCACGGTGGCCGACTCTCGGCTGGCAGGACGAGCGGTGGCATCCTCGGCTGTAGTGAACTCCTGCGAAGAACGACTGGCAATGTCGTGGAGGGAGAGATCGAGGGCGTGCTGGTACTTATAGGCACGGGCGTGCGTGACGCTGCGTCTCCCTGGTCATGGCACAGGCGTGGGCACGCGTGAGGGTTGGTGCGCGGGCAGGCGGACAGAACCCGCTCGGCTTCTATCAACCGTGGTCGAACACCTGGCATGTGTTCGTCTGGCCAGTCTCCCAGGCGTATTTTCGCTTGTCCAAGCCTGATCTTAGCAAAATCTCCATATACGCTTTTTTGCTTATAATCTAAGCTAGAGATAAGGTTTGGGGGCCGTCGGGTTTTGCTCACTAGCTGAGAAGATCTCGCATACTCAAGTGTGATCTGTCTAGCAGGCTATTACCGAGGCAAAAGCCAAGGTTTAGTCATTTTTGGCTTCGAGTTTTGATGCCTCCTTCTGACAGGGGTTAGGTTATGTAATTTGACACAAATTTGTCAATTTGAGTGACTGGATTTAAGGCGACTTCTTAATGAACATGGGGACGCTCTGATTCGGGTCTAAATTTCAGAATAAAGTGTGATGAATTTGATCTTCATGTCTCTTACTTTTGTAGCTTGTTTAGGGAAAACTTTAACCTATATTTTTGGTGGTGCTTTGCAGACTAACTTGTAGAGAAAATTTGGTGTGTTACCTTTTTATGACATTGGTTCATGTAAGGATAGTTGAGCTCAATTTGTTCTTTTCCCATTTGATTTTTCCTTGCAAGGTATGGCACCTAGGGTTTTTGGGTCACCTTACCTTTGTGATGATCATAAGAAGATTTAGGAGATGCCTTATGATAGCTTGGTATTTACTTAAGGTCTTAGTTCCTGAGTATGACTTCACATGTTGTATTCTTACTCTACTAGTAACACCTAGGGTGTTATGCATACCTATACGTCTTTCACGATCAGCGGCCTCTTCAGCTTTTCTTGCTTCTTCTGAGGCAAGATGGGATTCTTCTTCATTTCGCTTGATGGCTTCGTCTTCCATCTCTCGGCCACCATTCATCCACACTTCAGAATAGAAGTTTCCACTGAGGGCAGTAGCTTTGGCCGATGGCTCCTTGATGTCAGTCGCTGAAACTGAGAAGTCTAGCTAAATTACAGCCTTCGCATGGTCACAACTAGCTTTTTCAAGTAAAGATACATCTCCCCGAGCGCCTATGTAGGCACAAAAATCACCCCTGTGTCACACCCGGTTTTAGAAGGTAAACCGAATGCGAACCATGTATGTGCTAGGATCAGTAATTCACGTACACAACGATTACATAAATGACTCATCATAGCACAATGCTTCGAGTTACAATAAAGAGTAAGTAATAATATTACAGACTAGACTCATTTACATAATATAAATCAAAGTACACAGAATCGAAACGTAGTCAACTTAAATTAACACACCACGGGCAGCTGACGGGGGGAGGTCGCTAGCCTAATCCTCGAACTCGTCGAAGTCCTGGAACTCTTGGAGATCCGCCTCGACACCTTCTTTACCTGAGCATAGATTGCACCAAAGGCAACCTGGTGTTTTGTGAAAGCTAGGGTGAGTACACATCAACGTACTCAGCAAATGCCCCATTTGGCTGTAGTGGACTAGCTTTATGTGGGGTTAAGGTCAAGCAGTTGCTTTTAGTTGGTCAGATAATTATTACTAGTAGAGAGCCAATTTTTAATAGTAACCCAAGTTGTTAACCCAAAAGTACTCTTTCCAAACGAAAAGAATACCAGAAACCATAATCATAATCATAATCACAATAGAAACCAGCATTATCCTCATCATCATCTATAAACAAAGTAGCCCTGATTCAAGGTGTCTCTATTCAATGGAGCTCCCTTGGCCGCTCATAACCGTGAGCACGACTAATATATAGGTTTCATAACACTCTGTAGAGGTTGCGCACTTTACCCACGAGCTGTGATTCCCTCTCTAGCCCGGGCTTGCAAGACCCTTGTTCACTCCTGAGGTGAATGGCCAGGGGTTCACTATGAAGCCTTTATAAAGATTCCCTGAGGCTATAGCCGCCCGTTAGGTTTCCTAAATGTACCGCACTCCTCCCTAAGGGGCAATCCACCCTTGGCAGAGCGAGCCGCATACACCGAGCCCCATTGACGGCATGACAATGAAGCAAACTACACCTCAGTTCCTCTAATTAATTAGCTAAGGGCGTCCCATACCACCCTCATGGTTGCACTGTTTTCCCGGGCGGTCATCCAACGAACCAGTCCTTACGGAGAGGCACTCGAGAAACTGCTCGAGTCCCCTTAAATGTCACAATATCATCATCATATCCAGAATAAAATCATAGTATCATCATTGTATTTCATCATGTTCATTGATTAAAGTAAAGCGCTAGCATAGAACTAATTATAATAATCAATTCCCAAAGGGTAAACAAGGACAGGAAAATAGAATACTAGTCAATCCTTAGGTTGATCATGGTATGCGGGTTGATGAATTATAAAGCAAATGGGACATAATATGTCAGAGGACACTTGCCTTCACCAAACAGATGCCCAGGGTCTTCAACCTCGTAGAACTCGAAGAGTTCGATCTCTTGGTCGCCAACGCTTAATCTTCGATTCCTCGAAGCTCGAAAATAGATCGCAGTCTAACCGCAACATGAAGCGAAGACGAACCAGTACAAGCAAAGAAACATATATATGCATAAGAACATTACACCGTACAAGATAAAACATTATAAAACAAGCATTATAAAAATAAGAGAGCGCTTCTAAGGCCACGCGGGGAAAAGAACCATGATAGATGAAGCTATGGTCAAGGGGTTAGCATGTTTACGTTAAACAAGTACTAATTAGAACATCCAATTCAACATAATTATATTAATTAATATTAATCAAATTTAAATTAAAACTACTACTTTGTTTTGACTAACTTACTATTTCAATAGTTGATGATTAAACAAATAGTTAATTAAACCGACATGAATGATTATAAGCGAACGATCTACTATCGCACGCGGGCAGCGCACGATATGAGCGAACGCCACGCGACACGCAAGAAAACGACGTGCACGACTCATGTGAAACCGCACGTGCGACATGCACGAACGACACGTGACCACACACGCAACAACACCCGAGAAGCCTTAACTAAAAGTTGTTTTTATACTAAACACTAAATAGATATTAAATACAACATTTAAGTTGTTAAAGTCGTACTACCATGTATTTACAAACACATAATTAACATTATAGATTTGATTCGATGGAGTTGTTAAGTTAATGACCGACAACTAAGTAGGAAATTACTTATTTAACATTGCCGATGTGGCGAAACGGTTCTAGTAAAGTGTGTGAATCGCGACTCGCGTGAACAACGTGACGATACACTAGAATCGCTAATCGATACCGCATTCCTACTAAGAAAGTGTTAATTACAACATTTGCATTGACATAATCACATTTAACGGGTATTTATAAAAGAGCAAGTTAAAGGTACACCTAAATTAGAATGTCATTTTATCAACCATTGGACAAACAAATAATACATTAATTAGTCAAAACCTACGATGCAACAAAACACTATTTGTCGGGGACCATAATTAGGGGTACCCTCAAGACTCCTAATTCTCAGCTGGTAACCCCCATCAGCACAAAGCTGCAAAGGCCTGATGGGTGCGACTAAGTCAGGGATCGGTCCATTCGAGGGACTCGATCACGCCTCGCCCGAGCCCAGCCTCGGGCAAGGGCAGCCGACCCCGAAGGATCTCCGTCTCGCCCGAGGCCCCCCTCCAGCGACGAACATACTTCCGGCTCGCCCGAGGCTCAGTCTTCGCCAAGAAGCAACCCTGGCCAAATCGCCACACCAACTGACCAAATTGCAGGGGCATTTAATACAAAGGTGGCCTGACACCTTTATCCTGACGCACGTCCTCCGGTCGACAGAGCCAAAGTGACCGCAGTCACTTCGCCGCTCCACTGACCGGCCTGACAGAAGGACAGCGCCGCCTGCGCCGCTCCAACTGCTGTGCCACTCGACAGAGTGAGGCTGACAGGCAGTTAGGCCCGGCCTTAGGCACCATAGGAAACTCCGCTCCGCCCGACCCACAGCTCGGACTCGGGCTCAGCCCGGAAGACGGCGAACTCCGCTCCGCCCGACCCTGGGCTCGGACTCGGGCTCAGCCCCGGAAGACGGCGAACTCTGCTCCGCCCTACCTAGGGCTCGGACTTGGGCTCAGCCCCGGAAGACGGTGAACTCCGCTCCGCCCGACCCAGGGCTTGGACTTGAGCTCATCCCCAGAAGACGGCGAACTCCGATCCGCCCGACCCCAGGGCTCGGACTTGGGCTCAGCCCCGGAAGACGACGAACTCCGATCCACCCGACCCCAGGGCTCGGACTCGGGCTCAGCCCCGGAAGACGACGAACTCCGCTTCGCTCGACCCCAGGGCTCGGACTTAGCCCTGGCCTCAGCCGACGGTCTCCGCCTCGCCCGACCCAGGGGCTCATACTCGACCTCGGCCACAGAAGATAGACTCGACCTCGACTTCGGAGGAGCCTCCACATCGCCCAACCTAGGGTGCGGACCGACCACGTCAACAGGAGGTGCCATCATTACCCTACCCCAAGCTGACTCAGGCTACGGGAAACAAGACCGGCGTCCCATCTGGCTCGCTCCGCCAGACAAGTAATGATGGCACCCCGCACGCTCTATGACGACGGTGGCTCTCAGCCCCCTTACGGAAGCAAGAGGACGTCAGCAAGGACTCAACAGCCCCGACAGCTGTCCTTCCGCCAGGCTCCAGCGCTCCTCCGACGGCCACGACACCACACGAACTGGGTGCCAAAACCTCTCCGGCTGCCACGATGGCATGTACTTAGGGCACTAGCTCTCCTCCGCTAGACACGTTAGCACTCTGCTACACCCCCATTGTACACCTGGATCCTCTCCTTGCGCCTATAAAAGGAAGGACCAGGGCCCTCTTACAGAGGGTTGGCCGCGCGGGGAAGAGGACGGGACAGGCGCTCGCGTGAGGCCGCTCGCTCCCTCTCCCGCGTGGACGCTTGTAACCCTCTACTGCAAGCGCACCCGACCTGGGCGCGGGACAAACACGAAGGCCGCGGGATTTCCACCTCCCTCTCTCTCCGGCTGCCTTTTCCCCCCTTCGCGCTCCGTCTCGCGCCGACCCATCTAGGCTGGGGCACGCGGCGACATTTCACTCATTGGTCCAGGGACCCCCCGGTCTCGAAACGCCGACAGTTGGCGCGCCAGGTAGGGGCCTGCTGCGTGTTGACGAACAGCTTCCCGTCAAGCTCCAGATGGGCAGTCTCCAGTGACCTTTCTAGCCCGGGACGGTGCTCCGTTTCGAGAGTCTTGAGTTCATGTCCCTCGACGGCAGCTACGACATGATACTCCTTCCCCCGCCGTGCGACAGCGACAATGGCGGCCGACAGCCCGCTCGCCGGCGGCGAAATCGATGACGTCTTCCCCGCGTGGTGGAAGAACAACATTCGAGCTCGCCCCGCCCTCTCCCCCGCCGACGGAGGAGGAGGTGGGGCAACCAAGGCCAAGCAAGAGGCGGCACCTCGTCGGATGTCGAGCAAGTCGACGGCGCCGGCGCCCCAACGGGGGTCGCGTCGGGCATCGACCTCGCGTTTGAGACGAAGACGAGCGCCGTCTCCCCGCAACACGCCAATTCCAAGCAAACGGACGACGCCAGCACGCTCGCGAAAGGATTGCTGGGCGTCACCCTCGTACCTGAGACGACGGTGCAGTCAGTCCCTGACGTGACTTCATCACCGCCCGTCGACCAAGAGGTACTGACCGATTCCCATCTCACGCCTCTTGGATTCAGCCTCGACCCGCCAAGCGGCTTCGCTTTGGTGGACGCTCTCGTAGAGGTGAGTCCGAACCCTCTGGGGTATCGTATGCGGTCACCCTGGGACCGGCTGACGGACGTCTCGACCTACGGGCCCTCGGGGTCCGAGGAAGATGACGAGCCCGACTTCTATTGGGACTTCTCCGAACTCGGTAACCCCAGTGCCATGCGGGACTTCATGACCGCATGCGACTACTGCCTTTCCGACTGTTCCGACGGTAGCCGCAGCCTCGGCGACGAGGACTGTGGCCCAAGTCGTGAATGTTTCCACGTCGATCTAGGGGGTCCCTCCGAAGGCAACCATCTTGGTATGCCGGAGAACGGTGATCTCCCTAGGCCTGTGCCTCGCGTTGACATCCTACGGGAGCTAGCTGTGGTCCCCGTTCCGGCGGGGGGTCATGACCCACAGCTCGAGCAAATCCGCGGGGTGTCGGCCAGGCTCGACGAGGGAGTAGGAGCACTTGAGCCGATCCGCCGGGACGTCGGGCAGGAATGGGCGGGCCAACCTCGGGCCGGAGAAATGCGTCATCTACCCCAGGGTATCCAGCACCGCATCGCCGATGATGTCAGGGTAAGGCCGCCACCCGCTTCCAGTGGGGTCGGCCAGAACCTGGCTACAACGGCAATGCTTCTCCGCGCGATGCTGGAGCCATCAACCACCGAGGGGCGGCGAATCCAGGGAGAGCTCAAGAATCTCCTGGAGGGCGCCGCGGTTCGATGGGCCGAAAGCTCCGCCTCCCAAAGGCAGGGGTACCCCTCGGAACATCGCGCCGCGACTTCCCGATTCATGCGGGAAGCCTCGGTCCACACCGGGCGCACGCGCAACACAGCGCCTGTGGCCCCGGGTCGCCTCGGCAACGAGCACCATCACCACGACCGTCGGGCCCACCTCGACGAGAGGGTGCGCCGAGGGTACCACCCCAGGCGTGGGGGACGCTACGACAGCGGGGAGGATCGGAGTCCCTCACCCGAACCACCCGGTCCGCAGGATTTCAGCCGAGCCATACGACGAGCGCCGTTCCCGACCCGGTTCCGAACCCCGACTACTATCACAAAGTACTCGGGGGAGACGAGACCGGAACTGTGGCTCGCAGACTACCGGCTGGCCTGCCAACTGGGTGGAACGGACGATGACAACCTCATCATCCGCAACCTCCCCCTGTTCCTCTCCAACACCGCTCGCGCCTGGTTGGAGCACCTGCCTCCGGGGCAGATCTCCAACTGGGACAACCTGGTCCAAGCCTTCGCCGGCAATTTCCAGGGCACGTACGTGCGCCCTGGGAACTCCTGGGACCTCCGAAGCTGCCGGTAGTAGCCGGGAGAGTCTCTCCGGGACTACATCCGGCGATTCTCGAAGCAGCGCACCGAGCTGCCCAACATCACCGATTCGGATGTCATCGGCGCGTTCCTCGCTGGCACCACCTGCCGCGACCTGGTGAGCAAGCTGGGTCGCAAGACCCCCACCAGGGCGAGCGAGCTGATGGACATCGCCACCAAGTTCGCCTCTGGCCAGGAGGCGGTTGAGGCTATCTTCCGGAAGGACAAGTAGCTCCAGGGCCGCCCACTGGAAGATGCCCCCGAGGCGTCAACTCAGCACGGCGCCAAGAAGAAGGGCAAGAAGAAGTCGCAAGCGAAACGCGACGCCGCCGACGCGGACCTTGTCGCCGTCGCCGAGTACAAGAACCCTCGGAAACCCCCCGGAGGTGCCAACCTCTTCGACAAGATGCTCAAGGAGTCGTGCCCCTATCATCAGGGGCCCATCAAGCACACCCTTGAGGAGTGCGCTATGCTTCGGCGTCACTTCCACAGGGCCGGGCCACCCGCGGAGGGTGGCAAGGCTCGCGACGACGACAAGAAGGAGGATCACCAGGCAGGAGAGTTCCCCGAGGTCCGCGACTGCTTCATGATCTACGGTGGGCAAACGACAAACGCCTCGGCTCAGCACCCCAAGAAAGAGCGTCGGGAGGTCTGTTCGGTGAAGGTGGCGGCGCCAGTCTACCTAGACTGGTCCGACAAGCCCATCACCTTCGACCAAGCCGACCACCCCGACCACGTGCCGAGCCCAGGGAAATACCCGCTCGTTGTCGACCCCGTCATCAGCGACGTCAGGCTCACCAAGGTCCTCATGGACAGAGGCAGCAGCCTCAACATCATCTACGCCGAGACCCTCGAGCTCCTGCGTGTTGATCTGTCCTCGGTCCGGGCAGGCGCCGCGCCTTTCCACGGGATCATCCCCGGGAAGCGCGTCCAGCCCCTCGGACAACTCGACCTTCCCGTCTGCTTCGGGACACCCTCCAACTTTCGAAGGGAGACCCTCACGTTCGAGGTGGTCGGGTTCCGAGGAACCTACCACTCAGTACTGGGGAGGCCATGCTACGCGAAGTTCATGGCCGTCCCCAACTACACCTACCTCAAGCTAAAGATGCTGGGCCCCAACGGGGTCATCACCGTCGGCCCCACGTACCGACACGCGTTCGAATGCGACGTGGAGTGCGTGGAGTATGCCGAGGCCCTCGCTGAATCGGAGGCCCTCATCGCCGACCTGGAGAGCCTCTCGAAGGAGGTGCCAGACGTGAAGCGCCACGCCGACAACTTCGAGCCAGCGGAGACGGTTAAGTCCGTCCCCCTCGACCCCAGCAGCGACGCCTCCAAGCAGATCCGGATCGGCTCCGAGCTCGATCCCAAATAGGAAGCATTGTGGCAGAACCACCCGAATTATTCCAGCTTAAGTGCCTAAGTCACGCCTCAGGGGCCGTAACACACTTAAATCGGAATAAGCCGTCAGTCCTTCAGATCTAGTCTGATAGAGCCACTTAACCAGGATCAAATTCCACAATCTCACTCGAAGGTGAGTCACAGAAGAAATACAATAAAACAGGAAACCTCAAATTAAGTGCGGAGTTATTACATAAATCGGAGTTTTTGAGTAGCAAATAAAGTTCACAAAATAAAGTGCAGCGGATAATCGATGTCGTCGGTAATGAGGAAATGGGCAAGGCCTAGCCCACTATTCCTCATGCTCCTCTCCTGTCGGAGCAACATCCCACTCGACCGTCCAACCCGGTGGCAGGGTGGTAGGCCAAGTCACACCATCAACCATTTCCTGAATGGTACCTGAAAAAATGGTGCCACAAGCAAGGCTGAGTATACTAATACTCAGCTAGACTTAACCAGTGTGAGGAGTCTACTCCTCTACCTCTAGACTATGCAGCTGTTTGGCTGAGGGGTTTGGTTTGCCAAAAGCACTAGCTGTTTCTAAAATCAATTTTTAGCTTTTCAAATTCTACCATCATTAACTTAGCTAGATTTGCTCCTTCTAAGCATACATGGTAACAAGCATTTAGTTCAATCAACAAGTTATCTCATGTAACCACATTTCACTTCTTACTCGATGCAATACAAGGAATCAAGCAGTCTCATTAGCTGCGAGAAGCAGACGATTCGAATCGAGTTTTAACCTTGCAAGGTAAACCTAAACACACGGCATGTTAGGGCACTCCGACCCCACACATGACAACCGTCCCCATCGATTCCCCGTTCGCGTCCAGGCCTCACCGCCTTGGCATACATGGGAGACCCAGTCTCAGGTCGCATGAGGGATAAAGTCCGCGTCCGGCTTCACTCAGGTACTAGGTTTACCGGTTACCATTTTTCCCGGCATGTGCTTAGTACGTTCAAAAGCTTGACTCAGGTATCCACACATTAATCCTTAATTCATTTTTCCCGTCTCATGGACAAGGCATCCTCCCTGGATCCAAGTCCATAGACCAAACATATATCCCATTATCAAGATGAATACAATCAATTTCCTGACCTCGCGCGAGCGCTAGAAAATCACTCGACTTCTACCGAGATCCTGATTAGCAAGCAGCTACTCGACCTAGCATACTAGTATTCATCTCAAAAAGGAATCCTAAGTTCATGCAACTAGAGGTTTCAAGCAACTCCTACACTTAAGTGCACATTGCAATCCTACAAGCATTAAGTGTAGTAAAATAGCATAATTAACAGGTTATGCATAAAAACCGGGGCTTGCCTTCAATTGCTGGGGCTGCGGGGAGATCCTCAATAGCAGCCTCTGAAGCCTGCTCCTGGTCCTCCTCTTGGACAGGTCCTTGCTCGGGGATGAGCACGTACTCTCCGTCGGCAAGATTACAATCTAATGAATGCAATGCGTAAGATATATGCATGATATGACATGTGCTTTTAGAAATCACAACTTTAAAGGTGCATGATCTTTCTTGAGTTAAACAAGGTTAACTTTACTTATGTAAGACCCTTGGGTGATATACTTGGTAAATTGGTTTAAACTTAGCTAAGGTAAGTAGATTAAATTTTGGGGTTCCACTGAATTCCCTTTAAGTTTTAGTGAGAATTGATAAGTACTCAAGTTAGATTTATTGAGGTGGGGTTTATTTCTTCTTTCCTTTTCTTTTATTTTCTTTAATGTTTTGGAGTAGGTTTGAACTACAAGTTGCCTTTATAAAATTCCAAAAATTCTGCAACAATTACAGTGGCTTGTTACTGGTGTGTGTTTCTCTGTCTCAAAATTTGGGGATCAGAAAGTGAATAGTTTTCTCTGGACAAAATTATTAAATTCTAGGGCAGAAGGGGTGCTTTGAACTACAACTACTATTTAACAGTGGGCAATTCTCCAAAACTTATTTTTGCTGGCTTTTAGGTGTTATAACATGACTTGATACAGATTTCTAATTATTATTACCTTTTAATTATTTTTCTATGGTTTTCTCAAGTTTCTAGCCAATTGGGTGCTTTCTACTACCACCATATTTGAAAAGCATCAAACAACAGAGTGCTTATTTTTCTCAGTTATTGTTTTGTACAAGAGCAATCATTCTAAAGTTTGGCCTCTTTTTGCTTAAGGTAAGGGGTGGTATGCATTATTTGAATTAAGTGGCCTTTCTCTTAAATCATTAGCAATTGGTATGAGTTTGCTTCTTTTTCATGAATTGGCATTTTTCTCTGGTAGTTTATCCCAACATGGACTTAGCAAATTTTTGGTTGCCCATTATCACATTAATAGGGGTTGTTCATGATTTATTTGGAAAATGCCTTATTATCACTTTGTATTTATTTTCCTTACTTAAAAAGTTGGACTGAGGTGCTCTGTATTTTTGTAGTGGGGCTCTAGTGGTTGTAAGTCCACTGGATTTTTATTAATCATTTTGGTTATAGTTTTGCTACTCTAATAATTGATTTTCAGTCCAAATAAGGCTAAATAAAACATTTTAATTTAAAACTGGTCCAAATTAATGGTCTCTGTATTTTTCCTAGGTTCTCTGTTACATAAGTAAACTAGGAAAAATAATCTTAATCACTGTTCATTAATTTCTAATGCCTTTCTGATTTTCTCTAAGTCTTGGGCAAAATAGCTTTAAAGGAATAAGCACATCATAATTTCTAATGCTGGGGTTCCTACTATTTTTAAACAGTGCCTAAATGAGGTTTGAATATCTACAAATTTTCTTAAGTTCAGCACAGAAGAAAAACTAATTTTCCTTAATTAAACAAGGTTTAGTGGGTTTCTGTTTTTAATTTTAAACTCTAAAATTTAGAACAGAAGCATAAGGTTTATTATTTTTAAATGATAGATCATCATATTCAGGAGCTAGCAAAATTGGTTTGACAACTTTTTATGGAAAATTCATCAAGTTATGGGTTTTCTAAGTTCTCTGGTCATTTTAAAAAGAATAACAGAATTGGTTTAATGGAAATCCACTTTGCACTGGGGTCCCTGGCGGGTTTTTAAGTTTTCTTCGCGGATCAGTCCTTAAGCTACTATTCACATGAGTCACTGACGTTACAGAAAACCCCTCGGGTTCTACAAATCCTAACCCGAGGTCCTTCTTCTACCTTAAACAGTAACCGCGGTGGAAGAAAGGGCGGAGGGGCTTACCGGCGGCGGGATTGCTCCGGTGAAGTGGTCGAGGACGAAGGGGAAGTCTCGGGGATCACAACGGTGTGCGGGTCACCGTCGGAGATGGCCGGAGTCGGTCGGTCCACGCGCGCAGGCGGGGATGCTCGTCGGCGGCGAGGAGTCCGGCCTGGTCACGGCGAGATAGTTCAATTGGATGGGTCAGGGAGGTTCACGGGATGCCAGAGAAGATATGAGCGCAAGGGATTGGACGGAGACTCACTGGATAGCTCGGTCCACGCGCGACGGCGGAAGACCGAAGTCCGGTGAGGTTGATCTCGGGCCTCCGGTGAAGTCTGGCCGGGTCCGAGGGCTTGGCAAGCTTCACGGGCTACTGGCGGAGCTAGCCGAAGCACTGGCTCGACTTGAGGGTGGCTGGAGTGGGCTGGCCACGATGGCCGAAGCTCTGGCGGCAATGGCGGGCGGAATTGAGCTCGCCGGAGCTAAGGAAAGGGGGCTGGCCGGTGAGGGTGAGTGCGGGGCGAAGTGAGATGCGCCCGGGGAGGCTTTATAGGCGCGGGCGGGCACGACCGAGGGCGTGGGCGCGCGGCGGACTTGACCGGACGCCGGGGTGAGCGCGCGCACGGGTTGGGCGAGCTCTGGCGTGCCGACCAGGGTCGAACACGTGTGCCCGTGCGTTCTGCCCAAGTTCTGGCGCTTGTGGTCGCTCATCCGAGC
Organism: Zea mays; assembly: GCF_902167145.1. Classification (NCBI taxonomy): domain Eukaryota; kingdom Viridiplantae; phylum Streptophyta; class Magnoliopsida; order Poales; family Poaceae; genus Zea; species Zea mays. The sequence goes on from NC_050103.1 coordinate 42,850,045, forward strand.
CTGCTCTCGCCTTGGTCAGTGCACAAAACCTCTTCTCCTCCCTACAAGCTACCAATCTTGTGTGGGGGTCATAGAATTTTGCCTACTGGTTGCAGAGATATGGAGCCAGGAAATCTGGTCTGTCTTCCTGCCCAAACCCGAGGCAAATCCAAGGTTTTGTCGTGTCTAGGGCTCGCGTCCCAATGCCATCTTATGGCACACGACAGAGGGGTTAGTTAGACACAATTTTGTCAATGGGACCATTAGGATTCGAGTTAGGGATCAAGGTGAACATCCCTGATCTTTGGCTCAAGGTCTGAATTTCAGAATTCTGAAATTCTGAATACCCATTAAGTCCCCACATGAGAAGCTTGATTTGGGGCTTTATTTGAGTTATTTTGGCTAAGCTTTCTCAACCTTTCTTGTTGCTTATTAAATATACTTCAATTTTTATAATTGGCTCAAGTCATAATTTTAAACTTTTCATCCCCTTTTTCTTATTTTCTTGAATTTTGCTCATGGGGCTCACTTAGGGTTTTTAATTAGGGTTGCACATTCTACCCTTTTCAAGGACTCAATTGTTTTGATCATGATACTTTTAAGTATATACTTGGTGAATTTTTTTATTACTTAAGTTATTTTGATGCTCATGCTTACTTTGGTTCACATTAAATAATGGTTCTTGATTTGGCATTTGAGAGAAACCCTAGGTGACACTGGGGTGTCACAGCCTTCCCCCCTTAAAGGAATCTCATCCCGAGATTCGGGCCAGAGTCCTCCCAGGGTGAAGCGAAGGGTGAGACTTATAGGAAATGGGTGATTATTGTTATTATTAGGGTAAAACTGCTCTTCGATTGTCATTCTCTTTGCAACTTCAGAAGGAAGTCCTTTTAAGTTTTACTTCATAGTTACTTCATTCTGAATTAAGATCATATTTTTGGAAATTAGGTTCGAAGGGCAGGAGGAGGGGTTGGGGGTGATTACGTACCAGCTTCCTTAGGTAGGCAATCGGGGAAGTTGGATCTCAAGAATTCCTCGGTTTCCCATGTAGCTTCCTCCTCTGAGTGATTACTCCACTGAACCTTGTACATCTTGATCGATTTAGCCCGAGTTGATCTTTCTTTGCAATCCAGAATCTTGGAGGGGTACTCTTGGTACGATAGATCTGGCTCTATCTCCAATTCTGGCTCTGCTATGATCTCGGTCGGCAATCGAACACACTTCTTCAGCTAAGATACATGGAATACACTGTGAATGGCAGACATCTTCGAAGGTAACTTCAGCTTGTATGCCACGGGTCCACATGCTTCTATGATCTCATAAGGTCCAATGTAACAAGGGGCTAGCTTGCCTTTGATCCCAAACCTCTGCACTCCCTTGGTGGGTGATACCTTGAGGTATACAAAACTTCCCACCTCGAACTAGAGAGGTTTCCTTCTTTTATCATGATAACTCTTCTGCCTGGCCTGAGCAGCTTCTAGATTCTTCCTGATTAGCTTGACCTTCCTTTCGGCTTCAGTCACTAAATCAGGTCCAAAAACTTCTCTTTCACCAGGTTGAGACCAATTGAGTGGTGTCCTGCACCTTCTTCCATAGAGAGCTTCAAAAGGTGCCATCTTTAGGCTGGATTGATAACTATTGTTATACGCAAACTCTGCCAAGGAGAGGTGCTTATCCCAGTTCTTGCCACAATCGATCGCACAAGCTCTCAGCATATCCTCCAGGATTTGGTTTACCCTTTCCGTCTGACCATCAGTCTGTGGGTGGTAAGCTGAACTCCTGATTAGCTTGGTTCCCAAAGACTCCTGCAATTGTTCCCAAAATCTGGCAACAAATTGGGCTCCTCGGTCAGAAACAATGGTCCGAGGTAATCCGTGCAAACACACGATCCGGTCAATATACAATTCCGCATATTTCTGAGCCTTATCAGTGGTGTGCACAGGAAGAAAATGTGCCACTTTCGTCAATCGGTCCACAATAACCCAAATTGAATCATGATGACGAGAGGTGCTGGGTAGACCCACAATGAAATCCATGCTGATGTCGTCCCACTTCCACGAAGGTACGGACAGTGGTTGCAAAGCTCCAGCTGACTTCAAGTGGCTTGCCTTTATCCTCTGACAGGTGTCACATTCTGATACGTACTAGGCTATCTCCCTCTTCATTCTGGTCCACCAGTACAAAGGCTTCAGATCATGGTACATCTTGGTGCTTCCCGGATGCATAGAGAATTTGGAGAGATGAGCTTCATCCAAAATTTTCCTCTTGAGATCCTGGTCTTTAGGAATTACCAATCTGCTTTTGAACCATAACACATCCTTTTCATCCTGGCGGAAACAATTATACTTCTCAACCTTCTGATGGAGATTCTTCTTGATAACTTGCACTCCCTTGTCACTGAGCTGGGCCATGATAATCTGGTCTTGCAAAGCTGGCTCAACAAAAATGTGAGACAAAGAACCAGAAGGAATCACTTCAATTTGCATCTTGCTCAACTCATCACACAAGGTGTTAATGCGAGAATCCATCAGAATACAGTTGCATTGCAACTTCCGACTCAAGGCATCTGCTACCACATTAGCTTTTCCTGGGTGATAATGTACCTCCAGGTCATAATCCTTGATCAGCTCTAGCCATCTCCTCTGCCTCATGTTGAGATCAGCCTGAGTAAAAATGTACTTAAGGCTCTTATGATCAGTGAAGATGTTGCAGTGGGTTCCCATTAGATAGTGCCTCCACATCTTCAATGCATGAACCACTGATGCCAACTCGAGGTCATGAGTGGGATAGTTTTGCTCATGAGGCCTGAGTGCTCTTGAGGCATAAGCAATGACTCGGTTGTCTTGCATCAAGACAAAACCTAGCCCGGTGCCAGAGGCATCGCAATACACATCAAAAGGCTTGCTGCTGTCGGGTTGCGCCAATACTGGTGCTGTGGTCAGATGCTGCCTTAATGCATGGAAGGCATCTTCGCACTTCTGACTCCACACAAACTTGACTTCTTTCTTCAGCAACTCAGTGATAGGCTTCGCAATTCGAGAGAAGTCCGGAATAAATCTTCGGTAATAACCAGCTAATCCCAGAAAACTCCGAATCTGGCGAACAGTTGTTGGTGGCCTCCAGTTCATTACCTCTTGCACTTTATCAGGATCAACAGCTATTCCAGCCTGAGAGATAGTGTGACCCAAGAATTTGACTTCCTTTAGCCAAAAATCACACTTGGATAACTTGGCAGAAAGGTGGTGCTCTCGCAGACGTTGAAGTACTACATGCAAATGCCCGGCATGTTCTTCTTCGTTCTTTGAGTACACCAGAATGTCATCGATGAAAACCACCACGAACTTGTCCAATTCCGGCATGAAAACAGAATTCATCAGATACATGAAATATGCTGGTGCATTTGTTAGCCCGAATGACATCACCAAGAATTCATATAGCCCATATCTTGTCGAGAATACCGTCTTCGGAATATAACTTGCTCGTATCTTGATTTGATGGTAGCCAGAGCGAAGGTCTATCTTGGAAAACACCTTGGCCCAGACCAACTGGTCAAAGAGAACATCAATACGAGGCAAAGGATACTTGTTCTTGATAGTTACCGCATTAAGAGGGCGGTAATCTATACACAGCCTCAAGCTTTCATCCTTCTTCTTCACAAACAGTGCTGGACATCCCCAAGGCGAAGTGCTTGGGCGAATAAAACCCTTATCCAGCAATTCTTGCAATTGCTTCTTCAACTCTGCCAACTCAGCGGGTGGCATTCGGTAGGGCCTCTTGGAAATTGGGGCCGTTCCCGGTTGCAACTCGATGGCGAATTCAATATCCCGGTCCGGTGGCATTCCTGGCAATTCATCAGGGAAGACATCTGCATACTCACAGACCACTGGGATCTTCTTCAGGGGTAACTCCATCATAGAGAAGGCACATGAATGAGAAGAACCCTGACTAGGCAGAATCAAAGTGAAATTTCCGCAGAAAGGAGAATTAACTTCCACGGTACGGCTGGCTACATCCAGCACAACTTGGTGCAAGGTCATCCAATTTGCCCCTAGAATAATGTCCACATTTTCCAATCCCAACACAAGAAGAGTGGTTTTGACAATGTGGCTTCCCAGTTGAATAGGCACACTTTGGTTTAAATGATTAGTTGCAATTTTACCCCCAGGTGTGACTATCATGAATGACCCTTTTGAGTGAGAGAATGGCAGTTTGCATTTAGCACTGAACTTTTGGCTAATGAAACTATGAGATGCACCAAAATCAAACAGAATTAAAGCAGGTTGATTATAAACTGAAAAGGTACCGGTCATGATAGGAGCTCCTTCTGGTACTTCCTCTAGAGTAGTGAAGTTGAGCTTCCCTTGCCTGACTTGCACCTTCTGCTTTCTTCCCTTGTCTTGATTTGGTGCTGGCATCTGCCTCTGCTGGTTCCTGGGACAATTCTTGGCATAGTGGCCCACATTGCCACAAGTGAAACACTTGTTCCCATTGCCCTGGCGGAACTGCTGCTGCTGCGGAGGCCGATTGTTCCTTGGGGCGGGAGCTGGGTAGCGGTTGGGTGCCGGCTGCTGCTGCTGCTGAGGTGGCCTGATCACCCATCTGCCTGCCTGCTGCTGAAAACCCCTGCTCTGATTGTGAGAAACAATCTGGAACCTCTGAGCCTGAGCGGATGGTGCTGCCATTGGTGCCTTCCTCTTCTTCTCTGCCAGGTGAGCAACAATGCAATCCTCCTGGGAGATGGCCATGTTGACCAACTCATTGAAGCTATCAGCCCGGACAGTGTTGAGTCGTTCCCGCAACTTGGTATTGAGACCCCTGCGGAAGCGATCCCTCTTCTTCTCATCAGAATCAGCATGATACCCTGCATACTGGCATAAGTCGTTGAAGGCTTGTGCATACTGCAGTACCGTGTGGGTTCCTTGATTAAGGGCCAGAAATTCATTCAATTTCCGATCAAGAATGCCAGCTGGGATGTGGTGTCCTCTGAAGGCAGTCTTGAATTCCTCCCAAGATACTTCACGATCAGCGGGGAGCATAGCACGGAAGTGGTCCCACCAAGTCCAAGCAGGGCCGCGAAGCTGCTGTGCGGCGAAGCGAGCCTTGGCCTCATCAGGGCAGTCTCCCGTGAGGAGGGGAAACTTGGACTCGACGACGCGAAGCCATACGTCGGCGTCCAATGGATCCTCTGCCTTGGTGAACAAGGGCGGCTGCGTGCTCAGAAACTCCTGGTAAGTTGCCATAGCCGGAGGTCACTGATGCTGGCCTCCACCATGCTGCTGAGGGTGGGGCTGACGCTGCAAGAGTTGTCGCAGAATCTCATTCTGCTGGGCCATCAGCTCCTGCACTGTGGGAGCTGGAGGAGGTGGCGGGGGAACCTGCTCGTTCTGCCCGCGACGCTGCCTAGCTGCCATCTGAAAACAGAGATTGTCGCCATTGTTATCCCAACTCACAGTTTCGAACGATAAGATATCATCTCATATGGAAGGAAAAATGCCATAATCATAATATTAGGTTCGAAATGAAGATAACATGGTGACAGAAGATCCCACAGATTTCAAAAGTTTACAGGGTTACATCAATCAGGGGAAAGTACCCGTAAGCCTAGCCCAAAATGTGATATTACTAAGCTCGCATGGGTTTCTATCCGCCTAAAAGTGTCGAAGTGACTGCTTAACCCTGAGCGGTGGAAGCGACACTGGATACGGGTGAAGGAGGCATCGCGGAGGTAGTCCCATTGGTACCAGGGGCTGGTCCTAGCTCCTCGGGAGCCTCTTCTCCCTCGCTTCCTGCTTCATTGGCCTCCATCTCCAGGTGGTGCATGTCCAAGTGGTCATTCGCTTCTTCGAGTTCCGTCTGCACATCGTGAAGCTGGTTCTCCAAGACATCGATAGTGTTGTCTCGGATCTCCACCTGCTGCTCCAAGGTGGTGATGCGCTGGTTCAGCCTTTCCACCTGCAGATCCTTCTCCACCAACTCTATGGATAGGTCGACCACAAAATCTTCCCGACTGTCGAGAGTGAGCTTGGTAGTCTGAGCGGTGTTAGCAAGGAGTGCCATAGCATCGCTCTGAAGGGCCTAAAGGCGGTACAGCGCACTCATGCACTGAACGGTGACCCTCCCAACCAAGTCAGGATACATTGCCCACACATCCTTCACATGGCTCACGCGGTTACACCACATGGGATCATCCTTCTTCTCAGCAGGGAAGAGTCCCAAGGGGTGCATCACCATCTCCAGTGGATGGTAGCCACAGAAAGTCATCAGAGTCTTCATGGCTGCTGCCTCAACGGTGTCGTCCGTCCTGAGTCCAATCGTCTCAGAATCAAGAGAACGCCAACCCGGCTGAAGGGGATGAGCCTCCAAAGTCAGCCAGAGCCGACAACGAGGTACCCGATGCTCCTCATACAACTGCACCGTGTACAAAGGGGGCGTAGGGTAACCGACGGAGTTAAGCACTTCCCACAAGATGGAAGGAAAGCCATCGCGAGAAAGGAAGTCAGAACTGAAACGAGAGTATCCTCCACTGGCGGGGGTGGGTGAATTCATCTGCAGAAGGGAATCAAAGATAAAGATTATGGTGGAAGGAAAAAGAAAAAGAGAGCCCGGATGGTTTTAGAGATAGTGGGTTAGCTCAAATTTTAATTCCTCTTTGTGTTTTATAATGCATGCATGCTGGAAGAAACGTTGCCTCTCAAAAAGAAAATAGGGTGCCTTTTAAGGCATCCTTAAAATATAAGTACTGGCCCACGGGGCCTACTTAGTTAGCCACCTATTCTTCCCTCTATGCCTAAGGCCTTTCGTCCTAGGTCTAGCGGTCTAGTCCTGACGATCTGTAGTAGTTTCTAGGCAAGTTTTAGATTTTGAAAATTGGTATTCATGGTTTATTGTCCTTCTCTGTGGTGGAATTTGCTCCGATACCAGCTGTGGCAGAACCACCCGAATTATTCCAGCTTAAGTGCCTAAGTCACGCCTCAGGGGCCGTAACACACTTAAATCGGAATAACCCGTCAGTCCTTCAGATCTAGTCTGATAGAGCCACTTAACCAGGATCAAATTCCACAATCTCACTCGAAGGTGAGTCACAGAAGAAATACAATAAAACAGGAAACCTCAAATTAAGTGTGGAGTTATTACATAAATCGGAGTTTTTGAGTAGCAAATAAAGTTCACAAAATAAAGTGCAGCGGATAATCGATGTCGACGGTAATGAGGAAATGGGCAAGGCCTAGCCCACTATTCCTCATGCTCCTCTCCTGCCGGAGCAACATCCCACTCGACCATCCAACCCGGTGGCAGGGTGGTAGGCCAAGTCACACCATCAACCATTTCCTGAATGGTACCTGAAAAAATGGTGCCACAAGCAATGCTGAGTATACTAATACTCAGCTAGACTTAACCGGTGTGAGGAGTCTACTCCTCTACCTCTAGACTATGCAGTTGTTTGGCTGAGGGGTTTGGTTTGCCAAAAGCACTAGCTGTTTCTAAAATCAATTTTTAGCTTTTCAAATTCTACCATCATTAACTTAGCTAGATTTGCTCCTTCTAAGCATACATGGTAACAAGCATTTAGTTCAATCAACAAGTTATCTCATGAACCACATTTCACTTCTTACTCGATGCAGTACAAGGAATCAAGCAGTCTCATTAGCTGTGAGAAGCAGACGATTCAAATCGAGTTTTAACCTTGCAAGGTAAACCTAAACACACAGCATGTCAGGGCACTCCGACCCCACACATGACAACTGTCCCCATCGATTCCCTGTTCGCGTCCAAGCCTCACCGCCTTGGCATACAATGCTCCACTGACCCCGGCTGCCGCCGTGCAGTGACCGCACTTGTACCCACCATAGCTAGCATGGGAGACCCAGTCTCAGGTCGCATGAGGGATAAAGTCCGCGTCCGGCTTCACTCAGGTACTAGGTTTACCGGTTACCATTTTTCCCGGCATGTGCTTAGTACGTTCAAAAGCTTGACTCAGGTATCCACACATTAATCCTTAATTCATTTTTCCTGTCTCATGGACAAGGCATCCTCCCTGGATCCAAGTCCATAGACCAAACATATATCCCATTATCAAGATGAATACAATCAATTTCCTGACCTCGCGCGAGCGCTAGAAAATCACTCGACTTCTACCGAGATCCTGATTAGCAAGCAGCTACTCGACCTAGCATACTAGTATTCATCTCAAAAAGGAATCCTAAGTTCATGCAACTAGAGGTTTCAAGCAACTCCTACACTTAAGTGCACATTGCAATCCTACAAGCATTAAGTGTAGTAAAATAGCATAATTAACAGGTTATGCATAAAAACCGGGGCTTGCCTTCAATTGCTGGGGCTGCGGGGAGATCCTCAATAGCAGCCTCTGAAGCCTGCTCCTGGTCCTCCTCTTGGACAGGTCCTTGCTCGGGGATGAGCACGTACTCTCCGTCGGCAAGATTACAATCTAATGAATGCAATGCGTAAGATATATGCATGATATGACATGTGCTTTTAGAAAATCACAACTTTAAAGGTGCATGATCTTCCTTGAGTTAAACAAGGTTAACTTTACTTATGTAAGACCCTTGGGTGATATACATGGTAAATTGGTTTAAACTTAGCTAAGGTAAGTAGATTAAATTTTGGGGTTCCACTGAATTCCCTTTAAGTTTTAGTGAGAATTGATAAGTACTCAAGTTAGATTTATTGAGGTGGGGTTTATTTCTTCTTTCCTTTTCTTTTATTTTCTTTAATGTTTTGGAGTAGGTTTGAACTACAAGTTGCCTTTATAAAATTCCAAAAATTCTGCAAAAATTACAGTGGCTTGTTACTGGTGTGTGTTTCTCTGTCTCAAAATTTGGGGATCAGAAAGTGAATAGTTTTCTCTGGACAAAATTATTAAATTCTAGGGCAGAAGGGGTGCTTTGAACTACAACTACTATTTAACAGTGGGCAATTCTCCAAAACTTATTTTTGCTGGCTTTTAGTAGTTATAACATGACTTGATACAGATTTCTAATCATTATTACCTTTTAATTATTTTTCTATGGTTTTCTCAAGTTTCTAGCCAAATGGGTGCTTTCTACTACCACCATATTTGAAAAGCATCAAACAACAGGGTGCTTATTTTTCTCAGTTATTGTTTTGTGCAAGAGCAATCATTCTGAAGTTTGGCCTCTTTTTGCTTAAGGGAAGGGGTGGTATGCATTATTTGAATTAAGTGGCCTTTCTCTTAAATCATTAGCAATTGGTATGAGTTTGCTTCTTTTTCATGGGTTGGCATTTTTCTCTGGTAGTTTATCCCAACATGGACTTAACAAATTTTTGGTTGCCCATTATCACATTAATAGGGGTTGTTCATGATTTATTTGGAAAATGCCTTATTATCACTTTGTATTTATTTTCCTTACTTAAAAAGTTGGGCTGAGGTGCTCTGTATTTTTGTAGTGGGGCTCTGGTGGTTGTAAGTATATTGGATTTTTATTAATCATTTTGGTTATAGTTTTGCTACTCTAATAATTGATTTTCAGTCCAAATAAGGCTAAATAAAACATTTTAATTTAAAACTGGTCCAAATTAATGGTCTCTGTATTTTTCCTAGGTTCTCTGTTGCATAAGTAAACTAGGAAAAATAATCTTAATCACTGTTCATTAATTTCTAATGCCTTTCTGATTTTCTCTAAGTCTTGGGCAAAATAGCTTTAAAGGAATAAGCACATCATAATTTCCAATGCTGGGGTTCCTACTATTTTTAAACAGTGCCTACATGAGGTTTGAACATCTACAAATTTTCTTAAGTTCAGCACAGAAGAAAAACTAATTTTCCTTAATTAAAAAAGGTTTAGTGGGTTTCTGTTTTTAATTTTAAACTCTAAAATTTAGAAGAGAAGCATAGGGTTTATTATTTTAAATGATAGATCATCATATTCAGGAGCTAGCAAAATTGGTTTGACAACTTTTTATGGAAAATTCATCAAGTTATGGGTTTTCTAAGTTCTCTGGTCATTTTAAAAAGAATAACAGAATTGGTTTAATGGAAATCCACTTTGCACTGGGTCCCTGGCGGGTTTTTAAGTTTTCTTCGCGGATCAGTCCTTAAGCTACTATTCACATGAGTCACTGACGATACAGAAAACCCCTCGGGTTCTACAAATCCTAACCCGAGGTCCTTCTTCTACCTTAAACAGTAACCGCGGCGGAAGAAAGGGTGGAGGGGCTTACCGGCGGCGGGATTGCTCCGGTGAAGTGGTCGAGGACGAAGGGGAAGTCTCGGGGATCACAACGGTGTGCGGGTCGCCGTCGGAGATGGCCTGAGTCGGTCGGTCCACGCGCGCAGGCGGGGATGCTCGTCGGCGGCGAGGAGTCCGGCCTGGTCACGGCGAGATAGTTCAATTGGATGGGTCAGGGAGGTTCACGGGATGCCAGAGAAGATATGAGCGCAAGGGATTGGACGGAGACTCACTGGATAGCTCGGTCCACGCGCGACGGCGGAAGACCGAAGTCCGGTGAGGTTGATCTCGGGCCTCCGGTGAAGTCTGGCCGGGTCCGAGGGCTTGGCAAGCTTCACGGGCTACTGGCGGAGCTAGCCGAAGCACTGGCTCGACTTGAGGGTGGCTGGAGTGGGCTGGCCACGATGGCCGAAGCTCTGGCGGCAATGGCGGGCGGAATTGAGCTCGCCGGAGCTAAGGAAAGGGGGCTGGCCGGTGAGGGTGAGTGCGGGGCGAAGTGAGGTGCGCCTGGGGAGGCTTTATAGGCGCGGGCGGGCACGACCGAGGGCGTGGGCGCACGGCGGACTTGACCAGACGCCGGGGTGAGCGCGCGCGGGGGTTGGGCGAGCTCTGGCATGCCGACCAGGGTCGAACACGTGTGCCCGTGCGTTCTGCCCAAGTTCTGGCGCGTGTGGTCGCTCATCCGAGCCTGCTCTCGCCTTGGTCAGTGCACAAAACCTCTTCTCCTCCCTACAAGCTACCAATCTTGTGTGGGGGTCATAGGATTTTGCCTACTGGTTGCAGAGATATGGAGCCAGGAAATCCGGTCTGTCTCCCTGCCCAAACCCGAGGCAAATCCAAGGTTTTGTCGTGTCTAGGGCTCGCGTCCCAATGCCATCTTATGGCACACGACAGAGGGGTTAGTTAGACACAATTTTGTCAATGGGGCCATTAGGATTCGAGTTAGGGATCAAGGTGAACATCCCTGATCTTTGGCTCAAGGTCTGAATTTCAGAATTCTGAAATTCAGAATTCCCATTAAGTCCCCACATGAGAAGCTTGATTTGGGGCTTTATTTGAGTTATTTTGGCTAAGCTTTCTCAACCTTTCTTGTTGCTTATTAAATATACTTCAATTTTTATAATTGGCTCAAGTCATAATTTTAAACTTTTCATCCCCTTTTTCTTATTTTCTTGAATTTTGCTCATGGGGCTCACTTAGGGTTTTTAATTAGGGTTGCACATTCTACCCTTTTCAAGGACTCAATTGTTTTGATCATGATACTTTTAAGTATATACTTGGTGAATTTTTTTATTACTTAAGTTATTTTGATGCTCATGCTTACTTTGGTTCACATAAAATAATGGTTCTTGGTTTGGCATTTGAGAGAAACCCTAGGTGACACTGGGGTGTCACAAGCAGTGCTCGTCGACTTTCTCCGCGCGAACGCCGACGTTTTCGCGTGGAGTCCCTCGGACATGCCCGGCATACCGAGGGATGTCGCCGAGCACTCGCTGGATATCCGAGCCGGAGCCCGACCCGTCAAGCAGCCTCTGCGCCGATTCGACGAAGAAAAGCGCAGAGCCATAGGCGAGGAGATCCACAAGCTAATGGAGGCAGGGTTCATCAAAGAGGTATTCCATCCCGAATGGCTTGCCAACCCTGTGCTTGTGAGAAAGAAAGGAGGGAAATGGCGGATGTGTGTAGACTACACTGGTCTAAACAAAGCATGTCCGAAGGTTCCCTACCCTCTTCCTCGCATCGATCAAATCGTGGATTCCACTGCTGGGTGCAAAACCCTGTCTTTCCTCGATGCCTACTCAGGGTATCACCAAATCAGGATGAAGGAGTCCGACCAGCTCGCGACTTCTTTCATCACGCCCTTTGGCATGTACTGCTATGTCACCATGTCGTTTGGCTAGAGGAATGCGGGTGCGACGTACCAGCGGTGCATGAACCATGTGTTCGGCGAACACATTGGCCGGACGGTCGAGGCCTACGTCGATGACATCGTAATCAAGACGAGGAAAACCTCCGACCTCCTTTCCGACCTTGAAGTGACATTCCGATGTCTCAAGGCAAAAGGCGTGAAGCTCAATCCCGAAAAGTGTGTCTTCAGGGTACCCCGAGGCATGCTCTTGGGGTTCATCGTCTCTGAGCGGGGCATCGAAGCCAACCCGGAGAAGATCGCAGCCATCACCAGCATGGGGCCCATCAAGGACTTGAAAGGCGTACAGAGAGTCATGGGATGTCTCGCGGATTTGAGCCGCTTCGTCTCACGCCTCGGCGAAAGAGGCCTGCCTCTGTACCGCCTCTTAAGGAAGGCCGAGTGCTTCACTTGGACCCCTGAGGCCGAGGAAGCCCTCGAGAACCTGTAGGCGCTCCTCACGAATGCGCCCATCCTGGTGCCCCCCGTTGCCGGAGAAGCCCTCTTGATCTACGTCGCCGTGACCACTCAGGTGGTTAGCGCCGCGATTGTGGTTGAGAGACGAGAAGAGGGGCATACATTGCCCGTCCAGAGGCCAGTCTACTTCATCAGCGAGGTACTGTCTGAGACCAAAATCCGCTACCCACAAGTTCAGAAGCTGCTATACGCGGTGATCCTGACGCGACGGAAGTTGTGACACTACTTCGAGTCTCACCCGGTAACTGTGGTGTCATCCTTCCCCCTGGGGGAGATCATCCAGTGCCGAGAGGCCTCGGGTAGAATCGTGAAGTGGGCGGTGGAAATCATGGGCGAAACAATCTCGTTCGCCCCTCGGAAGGCCATCAAGTCCCAGGTCTTGGCGGACTTTTTGGCTGAATGGGTTGACACCCAGCTCCCAACAGTTCCGATCCAGCCGGAACTCTGGACCATGTTTTTCGACGGGTCGTTGATGAAGAAAGGAGCCGGCGCAGGCCTACTCTTCATCTCGCCCCTCGGGAAGCACCTACGCTACGTGCTACGCCTCCATTTCCCGGCGTCCAACAATGTGGCTGAGTACGAGGCTCTGGTCAACGGGTTGCAGATCGCCATCGAGCTAGGGGTCCGACGCCTTGACGCTCGCGGTGACTCGCAGCTCGTCATTGACCAAGTCATGAAGAACTCCCACTGCCGCGACCCAAAGATGGAGGCCTACTGCGATGAGGTTCGGTGCCTGGAAGACAAGTTCTATGGGCTCGAGCTCAACCACATCGCCCGGCGCCACAACGAGACTGCGGTCGAGCTGGCTAAAATAGCCTCGGGGCGAACAACGGTTCCCTCGGACGTCTTCTCTCGAGACCTGCATCAACCCTCCGTCAAGATCGACGACACGCCCGAGCCCGAGGCACCCTCGGCCCAGCCCGAGGTACCCTCGGCTCAGTCCGAGGCACCCTTGGCTCGGCCTGAGGCACCCTCAGCTTGGCCCGAGGCACCCTCGGTTCAGCCCGAGGCACCCTCGGTTCAGCCTGAGGTACCCTCGGCCCCCGAGGGTGAGGCACTGCGCGTCGAGGAGGAGCGAAGCGGGGTCACGCCTAATCAAAACTGGCAGACCCCGTACCTGCAATATCTCCACCGAGGAGAGCTACCCCTCGACCGAGCCGAAGCTCGGCGGTTGGCGCGACGCGCCAAGTCGTTCGTCTTGCTGGGGGATGGGAAGGAGCTCTACCACCGCAGTCCCTCAGGCATCCTCCAGCGATGCATCCCCATTGCCGAAGGTCAGGAGCTCCTACGAGAGATACACTCGGGGGCTTGCGGCCATCACGCAGCACCTCGAGCCCTTGTTGGAAACGCCTTCCGACAAGGTTTCTACTGGCCGACGGCGGTGGCCGACGCCACTAGAATTGTCCGCACCTGCGAAGGGTGTCAGTTCTACGTGAGGCAGACCCACCTGCCCGCCCAGGCTCTGCAGACGATACCCATCACCTGGCCTTGTGCTGTGTGGGGTCTGGACCTCGTCGGCCCCTTGCAGAAGGCACCCGGGGGCTACACGCACCTGTTGGTCGCCATCGACAAATTCTCCAAGTGGATCGAGGTCCGACCCCTAAACAGCATCAGGTCCGAACAGGCGGTGGCGTTCTTCACCAACATCATCCATCGTTTTGGGGTCTCGAACTCCATCATCACCGACAACGGCACCTAGTTCAACGGCAGAAAGTTGCTGGACTTCTGCGAGGATCACCACATCCGGGTGGACTGGGCCGCCGTGGCTCACCCCATGACGAATGGGCAAGTAGAGCGTGCCAACGGCATGATTCTACAAGGACTCAAGCCTCGGATCTACAACGACCTCAACAAGTTCGGCAAGCGATGGATGAAGGAACTCCCCTCGGTGGTCTGGAGCCTGAGGACAACGCCGATCCGAGCCACGGGCTTCACGCCGTTCTTTCTGGTCTATGGGGCCGAGGCCATCTTGCCCACAGACTTAGAATACGGTTCCCCGAGGACGAGGGCCTATGCCGACCAAAGCAACCAAGCTAGTTGAGAAGACTCGTTGGACCAGCTGGAAGAGGCTCGGGACATGGCCTTACTACACTCAGCGCGGTACCAGCAGTCCCTGCGACGCTACCACGCCCGAGGGGTCCGGTCCCGAGACCTCCAGGTGGGCGACCTGGTGCTTCGGCTGCGACAGGACGCCCGAGGGCGGCACAAGCTCACGCCTCCCTGGGAAGGGCCGTTCGTCATCGCCAAAGTTCTGAAGCCCGGAACGTACAAGCTGGCCAACAGTCAAGGCGAGGTCTACAACAACGCTTGGAACATCCAACAGCTACGTCGCTTCTACCCTTAAGATGCTTTCAAGTTGTTCGCATACCTCGTTCCCACGCAAAGTTTAGTCATCAAGGAAGGGTCAGTCTTGCCTCGGCAAAGCCCGACCCTCCCTCGGGGGCTAAAAGTGGGGAACCCCCTCTGCATCGAAATTTTCCTCGAAAAAATATCCTTTCTGCCAGAATGTCTTTCGTGCTTTTTGACTACTTCGAAAGTGGATCCTGAAAACGACGGAGTACACGTAAGCAGCCAAGGCTGACCGAGCCGAGGGACTCCTACGCCTCCGGGATACGGATACCTCACTCATCACCTTCTGCGATAAGTAACTCGCATTCGAATAGGTGATTCCGCGGACCGAACAAGTCTTCACGCTCGAAAGCTCCTCTGCCGAAGCGATTCTTCGGGCCTTCTCGACTGCGTCGGTGACAGAACCCCATGGACGGGCAAGAGCACGCGTAAGCGGCAAGGCCGACCGAGCCGAGGGATTCCTACGCCTCCGGGATACGGATACCTCACTCATCACCTTCCGTGAAAAGCAACTCTCGCTTGCACAGACAATTCTGTTACCGACGGAAAAGTCCAGATACTCGAAACAAGAGGAAAAGAAGCGCAGCTTTACAACACGGCGAGGGTGCGTTTGGGCCTCGGCGGCCGCAGAAAACGCAGACTACAAAATAATCCGATTCTACAGGTTCGGATTTTGACAGTTGAAGGGAGCAGCAGCACCCTAGGCGTCGACTACACCTTCGGCGAGGTCCGACCTAGCCTCGGACGGCGACGCGGTCCGAGGATCTCCACTCTGAAGGACGACATCATCATCACGCCCGGGCCATCGCCGCCAGGGTCTTCTCCAAGAATCCGGCTCGAGCAGGCGGCTCAGCTGGTCACCCCGAGGCCTCGGCCAGCTGTCCCCCAAAGACATCAGCCCGGCCCGAGGCCTCGGCAGATCAACTCCGGCGTCGGTCCCGCTAACGGACGACCCGGCCAGGCTCCGGCCGACCAAGTCTTCTTTTCGAGCCAACTCTGCCTCTGTCCGTGCTGACACCGCTACCCCTGGCTTCGGCTCATCGAAGAGCGGCCGAGGGGTTCCTTTAACTAAGCAAGAGAAGCCTCGGATAGCAAGGCCGACCGAGCCGAGGGACTCCTACGCCTCCGGGATACAGATACCTCACTCGTCACCTTTGCACGGGGCGACTCACGCTTGGTGAAGCGGTTCCGACAACCAACAGGCGAGTCTTAGTGCTCGAAAATGAGGAAAAAACACGGCTCCGCGCCAAAAGTACATACACGTTCAGGCCCCGACAGCCACAATGAACAAAAGACCGGCATTCAAGGTGCCATTACAAGCGGAACCCCGGTTCCACCTCCGCAGGTACGAACAACCCCACACGATTGGGGGGCCTGCGGAGCAACAGAAGACCGACGGATGGCTCACCGTCGCCCGCTCCAGCAGCAGCGACAACGACCCCCTCTACGGGTGGCCGAACTGCAGCAGCGATGGCCTCAGGGCGAACGCCGCTGCAACCTTGCCCTCGCCCACGCCGACGCTCGAGGGGTGAGGACAAGTACAAAGAGCCGGAGGCCTGAAGCGCGGATGGTGGCGGTGATCCCGTCGGCGGCGGGGACTTCTCGAGCCGCCTTCGCCTCGGCACCGACGATAGGGGTCGTTAGCCCACCGGCAGATCCCCACTCGGATCCTCCCGGACGAGCGGAGCATCGACCTCCGCACGGGGGCGCCGTACCGGTGCAAAGGCAGGACCGCCCCAGAACACGAACGTCGCCCTGGCAGCGCGCGACGTCTTGGGCGGTCCTCCCGTGCGCACGGCGCGACAACCGCCCTTGCGGCAGGAGGGGGCGCCGGGAGCTAAGCCGGCGAGCCCAACGCGCTGAAGCTGACGACGCCCACCGTCGACCAGCCCCGCGTTATCGAAGTCCGCCCCGCTCGCAGGGCCAGTGAGCGCCCCCTCCCTTGAATGCTGAAGGAGAGGCTGACCCACGAACCCGCGCGGGAGGTAGAGCTCCGGCTCAGCCCGG
Organism: Zea mays; assembly: GCF_902167145.1. NCBI lineage: Eukaryota > Viridiplantae > Streptophyta > Magnoliopsida > Poales > Poaceae > Zea > Zea mays. The sequence goes on from NC_050103.1 coordinate 42,866,974, forward strand.
CCTCCGCCCCAGCGAGGATGATGAACATCCTTGAAGCTGAGGGCGGGACCAAGATCGCAGCCCGGCTTGCTTCTCCCCACCCAGGGGCTGGTGGTCACCGTCTTGGGTGACCACCGGCGAGGGGGTGCAGCCGGGCCGCGTGATGAAAATCCTTGAAGCCGAACGATGGCTGAAAGGTACCAACTCCCACAGAGTTGCGTTCCTCCAACGACAAGGTGGAAGGATTGCGGGTGCCCCCCATCCGGGGGCTCGGAAGGTGAAAAGACACGATGCATAAGGGAGCGCGAAGACATGGTCGCCTTTCAAGGGGGCCGCCCTCCTTTTAAAGGCGACTCTCCCTACTTGCGTCCCAGCCGTCGTGGGCTGAGTCTTCTCCAACACGCTCCAAGGTCCTCCCCCTACGGCACGGGGGCTGGGTCCCACGCGTCATGCAAGCTGGCTCAGAGCAGAAGAAGCCAAACCGCCACGCGCGGTGCATGCAACCGCCCAGCGGTTACGAGCATTCCTCCACCTTCGCCCAGACCAGCGAGCAAAAGGGCGGGCAGCCATGCAGGCGGCATGCAACCGCGCCAAGTGGGTGCGCCCCTCCGACTTCCAACGCACCCAGCATGGGGGCCCACTCCCACGCGTCACGCAACCGGCGCGCCAGTCGCTACGTGCAAGCAACTGCACCGCCACTCGCACCACTACCACGCCTCCTCGACTACGGAACCGGTACCGCGACTCGAGGCGACCCTGCGTACAACCCAGCAGTGCCAGCCTGGCGCGATGGTCAATACGGCCAAAACTGGGCCGACAGTAATGGCGGTGGCAGGCGGGCAGGAGCAGCGGTCACGTCGTCAGCCAAGCTTACGTCCCATCCAGGGACAGCGAGAGAAACCTCTCTCACGACGTGAAGAAGGCGCGCCCGTGTTCCGTTCCTCGAACGGCTCGCGCATGCGCAACGGCCGCCCCGCGAACCACTCGCCCCGTCGCATTAACTCTGCGGCGGGACAGGCGGCGCCTCTGGCAGGGGAAGCGAGCGACGCTTCGCCTTCGCCATAATGACCGCGTCAAAAAAGGTACGCCACGTCATTCGATTTTGTATCCTTTTCCTTTTCATCTTTCTCTCTCTTACAACAGGGACCGGGAAAGGGGGATACCCCGAAAAGGATCCTTCTCCGTGAAGGAAACAGGCTCCGAGCCTCCCTACTGATCAGAGGTTCGAAGGATGGCCCCTCGGAGGGGTTTAACAGCCGCCTCAGAGCGCGTGGGCTCCACACCCACTACTGGTCAGAGGTTCGAAGGCCGGCCCCTCGGAAGGGTTCAACGGCCGCCTCAGGCTACTCGGACTCCGCGCCCACTACTGATCAGGGGTTCGTAGGCTGGCCCTCTGTAAAGCCTAAAATTGGTAGGTTGGAAAATAATAATAAAAATAAATAAATAAATGAATAAAGGTAACTATGATAGTGTGTTGAGAACTTTTAACCTTTGGAAATTTATTAGGACCCCTTTTCCTTTCATAATCAATTAAGTATACTAAATTAGTTAAGTAACCAATAAATAAGATAAAGAAAGGTTGATCTCTTACTGATGATTTGGTTGTGATGCGTTTATGTGAATAAAAGAATCATAATGCAGATTTGACTCCAAATTATAAATGAAACTATAAAAACAGAAAACGAGAAAAGAAATAGAAATAGAAATAGAAATAGAAAAGGAGAAATAAAAAAAAGAGAAAAGAAGGGCAACTCGCTTGGGCCGAGCTCCCTACTTCCGGCCCAGCTCAGCGCACCTTCTGGCCCACCTAACACTAGCACCGCGCGGGCTGCTCGATATAATACCGCGCGCGTGCCTGCTCTTAATCCGACACTGATTGCTGGGACCGCCTTGACAGCTCGTTCTTCCTCCCCACAACGAAATCGCGCGAGCTCTGCGGCGCCAAATCAGGCCTGGCTGAATCCGGGCGCCGGGTTTGTTGCTCGACCGGTATTCCTCGTGCCTGGGTATAAAGATCGGGATGTCTCCCCTGGCCATTGCTATCTAAACTCGACCCCCGCTGTGAGGAACCGGGCTTGCAGGAAGGTGCGGGCGGATCCATCACCGGGATGTCGTCTGCGTTCGGATTCGGGAGGGCTCAATGGGATCTGGGGCTTCACGAGTTCGCCGTGGATTCGTCCAGGACCGCGACAAGAGAATTCGGAGCCGAGGGTCACCGCGTCCTTGCCTCTCGTTGCCAAATCAATGGCCACTGTTCCAATCAGGGTGCACGCGGTCATCGGGGCATGAAGACTGTGCGCTGGGAGGAAACAGCCGCCACAGGGGACACGTACGTAAACCAGCTTTGGGGTCCCGGCATCGGGTCTAGGAGATTCAACTAGCCACCAGGATGATGCTCGTGGCCTCGCCGGACTCGATTGGCATGTGCTGCACTGGGCTTCCTCGCCGCGGGTAGAAAACCGAACAGGGCGCCGCCATTGTTGAATCTTGCTGTACCGCATCGTCGGTCGGCCTCGCCTTCACCTCTCCTTAGTAAATCCTTCCCTAATCTAATCGCTTCCGCTTTCCTTTTCTTGCCGCCGTCGTCGGATTCGGGATCAGGGCACCGGTTGATCGTACTCCGGTGGAGGGCGCCACCGTGGGGGCCTGCGTCGCCGTCCTTTGCCAAGTGTGGAAGGCGATGTGAGGGCGACCGTCCGATGCTGAGTGAACGGCTTAGATTAGATCGCATGAACCACTTCATCCTAATAGATCAAAACCGTTGATTCACTGATGGGTGGCGATGATTTGATCTGGCATACCCCTTCGTTCATAGAATCCAGGCCGCAGATCGTTGGATCGACTGCTTTGGGCGCATACCGTTTCGGGTTAGGAGAATCTAATCTGGGTCGTCCAGATGGGATCCAACGGTTAGAAATTAGAGATACCCTTTGGCCGAACACTTTTTCGTAAGAAACCGTGAACTTTTAGAGTATTAACCCGCCGTCCAACTCGGTAGTAGCTGAGTCCGGGCTAGTTTTATAAATTAGCCCCTGCACTTCTCTGAAATTGTGCACGCAGTCTAGAGCTCGATAAAAAACTAAATAAATAAATACAGAAAATACTTTCTAGTATAAAATTAAATCTAGAACTTGCTTAATCCCTAGAAAATCCATTTCAACTCCAAATTGACTCATTCCAGTGGCATTAATTTTGTATTAATGTGGTCTATCAACTAGTAACACTATTTAGCCATGAAACTTGAATAAAAATTGTTCATTCGAATTAATCTGTTCTAGGTACTCAATAACTCCATAAATTCATAACCCAATAACCTTAACTCCGTTTTGATCCATTCTAGTCGCATTAGTCTCATAATAATATTTACTATCAATTGGTAACTTTGTTTTGCCATGTAATATAGGTTAAAATGTTGCACTTAGTCTATTCTATATTTAACCGCGTAGATCTTCGGAAAATCATAACTTTATAACCGTAGCTCCGAATTTAGTAGTTCTTGTTCCTACGATCTCGTAGCAACGCGTAGATTATTATTACGCAGTTTATTCTTATGTATGGTGTGATGTTAATTTTGCATATACCATGTTTGTCTGTATTGCTACGACTAGCAGTGAGGTCACGTGTCATCTGAAGAGCAAGTTGGTACCTGGAATCTCAAGTCCCAGGCAAGTTGTGCCCTTGATCACTTCTTTTTACCTACTCATGTTCTGATTAATCATAATGATCTGCATAGGTTAATTTTGATGGGACCCAATAGGTTACCCTAGTTTGTTTATCTTTATACCTTGTTTACCACTGAACTTTTTGGGTAGTACTTGCTAGTGCTTTATGTGGTTTTGGGTATGAAGATACATTATTCATGATCACACTTTTATTATCTCTTTATTATCACTGTTCATGATAAGATCATTATGTTAATTGGAACATGGAGCGACCACCCGGGAAAACAGTGCTACCACAAGGGTTTATGGACGCCCTTGACTGATTAATTAGGAAAGCTAGTGGAGGACTACCTTACCCGAAAGGGGCAAGGGCAGTAGGGGAGTGGTCAGTGTAGGGAGGTCCTTGGTTGATTTTGCTGCGATGGCGGTCAGGCAAGAACCCTGCATTGGAGCTTCCTATAAACTGTAGCGGGTTTTCTAAAGCTAGTGGAACTTTGTAAAGGCCTCGTAGTGTTACCCTGCCTCGCCTCCTCGGTAGAGGTGTATGGGAAGTTGCGATCCCTTGGCAGATGGGTAGCATGACTTGTGGGTAAAGATGCGCAACCTCTGCAGAGTGTAAAACTGGTATACTAGCCGTGCTCACGGTCATGAGCAGCTCGGACCCTCACATGATTAATTTATGGAACTTAAATTCAATTTGTCATATGCATTGCATCGCAGGTGATGTTGTTACTTTTGTTCTACTACTTAATTGGGTTGGTATTTACTTATACTTAGTAAATGCTAATAAAATTTTGACCAACTTTAAAAGCAATGCTCAGCTCTAACCATCCTCTTTGGTAAGCCTTACACTTCACGTGAGCTCCCACCTTTGGCGAGTTCATGCACATTATTCCCCATAACTTGTTGAGCGATGAACGTATGTGAGCTCACTCTTGCTGTCTCACACCCCCCCACAGGTCAAGAACAGGTACCGCAGGATGAGGCGCATGGAGGATGCTGCGATGAGTTCGTGAGAGAGATCTAGGCCGTCGTCTCCCAGTCAACTTTGGGTTGCTGGACCGTTGTCTTGTTATAATGTAATTATTTATTTTGTAAAGAACTCCTATTATTTAGTAAATATGTGACATTCGATCATGTGTCATGATTCATCATATGTGTGAGACTTGGTCCCAGCACACCTGGTGATTATGTTCGCGCCCGAGTCTTGGTGCCCCGAAACCCGGGTGTGACAGAAGTGGTATCAGAGGAATGTTGACTATAGGACGAAACCTAGATAGAACTGGACAACCATTCTCTACTTACCTTTGCTACTCTGATTCTTTTCTAAACTTTTCTTAATCTTTTCTCATCTATTTCCGCTTCACTCTGATTATTCTAACCTTTTCATTCTAAAGACAAATGTGGATTTCACACTTTGAAGTCCTATATCTAAAGTGACTTTTAGGAGTAGGAGACCTATTCTTAGGAACAAAAAAAACAAAATTATTTTTGTATGTATCTATGTGCTTCAATGTTTGTTCTTATGATACTTGTTTGATTTGGATCTTTGATTGAGTGTGATGAGTTGTGGAGTAATGTCCACAATTACATCTGCATATACACATAGGAAAAAAATGCTTATAAAAATAACCAGATAAATTAGATTATCCCTCATTAAAGTACCTAGCCTAACAATATTCATCTCATCTTGAATGATTCTATCCTACACTCATAGATCCATCTTATCTTAAAAGATACTCATCGTATCTTGAAAAGATCTTATGTCACCCTAATAGATCTAACTGACCTAAAAAGATTCTACCTTATCCATATGGATTCATCTTGCCCTAATTAGTATATTTATTCCAATCTAGAATAACAACCATGAGCTGATCTAAAATTTATTTAGATCTTATCTAGTCTAAAATAGTCATATCAATATATACTAGATCTTATCTAGTTATACCAATCTGATCTAGATCCCACATAATCTAACATGAGCTAATCCAAATTGAGTTACTTAAGTAAGTTAGACATAAATTAGGCCCTGATTCTATAAACATATCTTACCCTAAATTAATGCCTTGGACTAACTCGTCCGTAAACAACAACCTAACCTACATCATAGGTTGCCTAATCCAGATATCCTAAAAGCAAAGTAAAACTCTGTTTAAATCTAACTACCTCATGTACCCTAGCTATCCTAGCTATAGCCATATGTCCTCAACTCGGATGGCAACTCCAGGAGGAAGGCCAAAGAAGACCAACATCGTCAAGGAAGGAGAAGGAGATCAACCTCGACATGGAAGAATACGAGTCAAATCAGATCTCGAGATAATTCAAGATTCACCACCCAAGATGAAGTCTTTCCTTATTACACTCATCCTTGCCACGACCTATACTTGCCATAACCGTACCTCATCTGACCTAATAGATGGCTAGACATACAATATCCATGTGTTCCAAATCGTCTACTAACCGTTATGTAAAAACTTGAACAAATCTTTGATTTCCAAAACCCAAATGAGAAACTAAAATTCTAGACCAAACTTATTGTATCCCTTTTCTTACAAATCTTGAGGACGAGATTCTTTTTAAGGGGGGGTAGGATTTGTAAAGCCCAAAATTGGTAGGTTGGAAAATAATAATAAAAATAAATAAATAAATGAATAAAGGTAACTATGATAGTGTGTTGAGAACTTTTAACCTTTAGAAATTTATTAGGACCCCTTTTCCTTTCATAATCAATTAAGTATACTAAATTAGTTAAGTAACCAATAAATAAGATAAAGAAAGGTTGATCTCTTACTGATGATTTTGTTGTGATGCGTTTATGTGAATAAAAGAATCATAATGCAGATTTGACTCCAAATTATAAATGAAACTATAAAAACAGAAAACGAGAAAAGAAATAGAAATAGAAATAGAAATAGAAAAGGAGAAATAAAAAAAAGAGAAAAGAAGGGCAACTCGCTTGGGCCGAGCTCCCTACTTCCGGCCCAGCTCAGCGCACCTTCTGGCCCACCTAACACTGGCACCACGCGGGCTGCTCGATATAATACCGCGCGCGTGCCGGCTCTTAATCCGACACTGATTGCTGGGACCGCCTTGACAGCTCGTTCTTCCTCCCCACAACGAAATCGCGCGAGCTCTGCAGCGCCAAATCAGGCCTGGCTGAATCCGGGCGCCGGGTTTGTTGCTCGACCGGTATTCCTCGTGCCTGGGTATAAAGATCGGGATGTCTCCCCTGGCCATTGCTATCTAAACTCGACCCCCGCCGTGAGGAACCGGGCTTGCAGGAAGGTGCGGGCGGATCCATCACCGAGATGTCGTCTGCGTTCGGATTCGGGAGGGCTCAGTGGGATCTGGGGCTTCACGAGTTCGCCGTGGATTCGTCCAGGACCGCGACGGGAGAATCCAGAGCCGAGGGTCACCGCATCCTTGCCTCCCGTTGCCAAATCAATGGCCACTGTTCCAATCAGGGTGCACGCGGTCATCGGGGCATGACGACTGTGCGCTGGGAGGAAACAGCCGCCATAGGGGACATGTACGTACACCAGCTTTGGGGTCCCGGCATCGGGTCTAGGAGCTTCAACTCGCCACCAGGATGATGCTCGTGGCCTCGCCGGACTCGATTGGCATGTGCTGCACTGGGCTTCCTCGCCGCGGGTAGAAAACCGAATAGGGCGCCGCCATTGTTGAATCTTGCTATACCGCATCGTCGGTCGGCCTCGCCTTCACCTCTGCTTGGTAAATCCTTCCCTAATCTGCTTGCTTCCGCTTTCCTTTTCTTGCCGCCGTCGTCAGATTCGGGATCAGGGCACCGGTTGATCGTACTCCGGTGGACGGCGCCACCGTGGGGGCCTGCGTCGCCGTCCTTTGCCAAGTGTGGAAGGCGATGTGAGGGCGACCGTCCGATGCTGAGTGAACGGCTTAGATTAGATCGCATGAACCACTTCATCCTAATAGATCAAAACCGTTGATTCACTGATGGGTGGCGATGATTTGATCTGGCATACCCCTTCGTTCATAGAATCCAGGCCGCAGATCGTTGGATCGACTGCTTTGGGCGCATACCGTTTCGGGTTAGGAGAATCTAATCTGGGTCGTCCATATGGGATCCAATGGTTAGAAATTAGAGATACCCTTTGGCCGAACACTTTTTCGTAAGAAACCCTGGACTTTTAGAGTATTAACCCGCCGTCCAACTCGGTAGTAGCTGAGTCCGGGCTAGTTTTATAAATTAGCCCCTGCACTTCTCTGAAATTGTGCACGTAGTCCAGAGCTCGATAAAAAACTAAATAAATAAATACAGAAAATACTTTCTAGTATAAAATTAAATCTAGAACTTGCTTAATCCCTAGAAAATCCATTTCAACTCCAAATTGACTCATTCCAGTGGCATTAATTTTGTATTAATGTTGTCTATCAACTAGTAACACTATTTAGCCATGAAACTTGAATAAAAATTGTTCATTCGAATTAATCTGTTCTAGGTACTCAATAACTCCATAAATTCATAACCCAATAACCCTAACTCCGTTTTGATCCATTCTAGTCGCATTAGTCTCATAATAATATTTACTATCAACTGGTAACTTTGTTTTGCCATGTAATATAGGTTAAAATGTTGCACTTAGTCTATTCTATATTTAACCGCGTAGATCTTCGGAAAATCATAACTTTATAACCGTAGCTCCGAATTTAGTAGTTCTTGTTCCTACGATCTCGTAGCAACGCGTAGATTATTATTACGCAGTTTATTCTTATGTATGGTGTGATGTTAATTTTGCATATACCATGTTTGTCTGTATTGCTATGACTAGCAGTGAGGTCACGTGTGGAATCTCAAGTCTCAGGCAAGTTGTGCCCTTGATCACTTCTTTTTACCTACTCATGTTCTGATTAATCATAATGATCTGCATAGGTTAATTTTGATGGGACCCAATAGGTTACCCTAGTTTGTTTATCTTTATACCTTGTTTACCACTGAACTTTTTGGGTAGTACTTGCTAGTGCTTTATGTGGTTTTGGGTATGAAGATACATTATTCATGATCACACTTTTATTATCTCTTTATTATCACTGTTCATGATAAGATCATTATGTTAATTGGAACATGGAGCGACCACCCGGGAAAACAGTGCTACCACAAGGGTTTATGGACGCCCTTGACTGATTAATTAGGAAAGCTAGTGGAGGACTACCTTACCCGAAAGGGGCAAGGGCAGTAGGGGAGTGGTCAGTGTAGGGAGGTCCTTGGTTGATTTTGCTGCGATGGCGGTCAGGCAAGAACCCTGCATTGGAGCTTCCTATAACTGTAGCGGGTTTTCTGAAGCTAGTGGAACTTTGTAAAGGCCTCGTAGTGTTACCCTGCCTCGCCTCCTCGGTAGAGGTGTATGGGAAGTCGCGATCCCTTGGCAGATGGGTAGCATGACTTGTGGGTAAAGATGCGCAACCTCTGCAGAGTGTAAAACTGGTATACTAGCCGTGCTCACGGTCATGAGCAGCTCGGACCCTCACATGATTAATTTATGGAACTTAAATTCAATTTGTCATATGCATTGCATCGCAGGTGATGTTGTTACTTTTGTTCTACTACTTAATTGGGTTGGTATTTACTTATACTTAGTAATTGCTAATAAAATTTTGACCAACTTTAAAAGCAATGCTCAGCTCTAACCATCCTCTTTGGTAAGCCTTACACTTCACGTGAGCTCCCACCTTTGGCGAGTTCATGCACATTATTCCCCACAACTTGTTGAGCGATGAACGTATATGAGCTCACTCTTGCTGTCTCACACCCCCCACAGGTCAAGAACAGGTACCGCAGGATGAGGCGCATGGAGGATGCTGCGATGAGTTCGTGAGAGAGATCTAGGTCGTCGTCTCCCAGTCAACTTTGGGTTGCTGGACCGTTGTCTCCTTATAATGTAATTATTTATTTTTAAAGAACTCCTATTATTTAGTAAATATGTGACATTCGATCCTGTGCCATGATTCATCATATGTGTGAGACTTGGTCCCAGCACACCTGGTGATTATGTTCGCGCCCGAGTCTTGGTGCCCCGAAACTCGGGTGTGACACCCTCGAAGGGTTCACAGCCGCCTCAGACACGGAGCGAGGGATGACCATGGGTACGTTCGATACATAACCAAGGCTCGGGCTACGCTCCCGAGGTACCCTAGGACATTTCCGAGACCAGCAGGAACGATCTTGTAACGGAATCCCATCAGAGGGAGGCATCGAGCCCTCGGACCCCGTCGACAGGGGACCGGGTCCGGCAGATCACCCGCTGGTACTTTTGGGCGCGCCTCCGGGCCTCTAGCCGACCCCTAACAAATGGGGCACAGGTGTCCACTCGGATTACCCGCCAGCAGCTCACCGGATACACCATGTTCGGCGCCCTCCGAGGGCAACATGGCGCTTTCCCCCCTCCTCCTTGCGGAAAGGCGACGCAGGGGCGTATGTAAAAAAGTCGAGTCTGTCCCTTACCGTCCTCTCGCCCTGTGCAGAGGCTCGGGGGCTGCTCTCGCAAACCCGGCTCCGGCCAAACCGTTGACAGTGTCAACATACCAGCCCGAGAACTTGGGACCCGACCGTGCACCCGGGCTACGGCCAGCTCGCATGAGGGAACAACCAGACCAGCCGAAGCATTGCGCGAGGCATTAAGACCTCAGAGGAGTCAAACCACTCCTCCGAGGCCTCAGGGGCTACACCCGGCGGGTGCGCTCGCGCGCACCCACCGGAACAAAACGCAACCGAGAAAGGCTGGTCCCCATGCAAAAAAGTGCGACAAAAGCCTCCAAGCGAGTGTTAACACTCCCTTCGAGGCTCGGGGGCTACTATCGGGGACCATAATTAGGGGTACCCTCAAGACTCCTAATTCTCAGCTGGTAACCCCCATCAGCACAAAGCTGCAAAGGCCTGATGGGTGCGACTAAGTCAGGGATCGGTCCATTCGAGGGACTCGATCACGCCTCGCCCGAGCCCAGCCTCAGGCAAGGGCAGCCGACCCCGGAGGATCTCCGTCTCGCCCGAGGCCCCCCTCCAGCGACGAACATACTTCCGGCTCGCCCGAGGCCCAGTCTTTGCCAAGAAGCAACCCTGGCCAAATCGCCAAACCAACTGACCAAATTGCAGGGGCATTTAATACAAAGGTGGCCTGACACCTTTATCCTGACGCACGTCCTCCGGTTGACAGAGCCGAAGTGACCGCAGTCACTTCGCCGCTCCACTGACCGGCCTGACAGAAGGACAGCGCCGCCTGCGTCGCTCCGACTGCTGTGCCACTCGACAGATTGAGGCTGACAGGCAGTCAGGCCCGGCCTCAGGCACCATAGGAAACTCCGCTCCGCCCGACCCAGGGCTCGGACTCGGGCTCAGCCCCGGAAGACGGCGAACTCCGCTCCGCCCGACCCAGGGCTCTGACTCGGGCTCAGCCCCGGAAGACGGCGAACTCCGCTCCACCCTACCCAGGGCTCAGACTTGGGCTCAGCCCCGGAAGACGGCGAACTCCGCTCCGCCCGACCCAGGGCTCGGACTTGGGCTCAGCCCCGGAAGACGGCGAACTCCGATCCGCCCGACCCCAGGGCTCGGACTGGGGCTCAGCCCCGGAAGATGGCGAACTCCGATCCGCCCGACCCCAGGGCTCGGACTCGGGCTCAGCCCTGGAAGACGACGAACTCTGCTTCGCCCGACCCTAGGGCTCGGACTCAGCCCTGGCCTCAGCCGACGGTCTCCGCCTCGCCCGACCCAGGGGCTCGGACTCGACCTCGGCCACGGAAGACAGACTCGACCTCGACTTCGGAGGAGCCTCTACATCGCCCAACCTAGGGAGCGGACCGACCACGTCAATAGGAGGCGCCATCATTACCCTACCCCAAGCTGACTCAGGCTACGGGAAACAAGACCGGCGTCCCATCTGGCTCGCTCCGCCAGACAAGTAATGATGGCACCCCGCACGCTCTATGACGACGGCGGCTCTCAGCCCCCTTACGGAAGCAAGAGGACGTCAGCAAGGACTCAACAGCCCCGACAGCTGTCCTTCCGCCAGGCTCCAGCGCTCCTGCGACGGCCACGACACCACAGGAACTGGGTGCCAAAACCTCTCCGGCTGCCACGATGGCATGTACTTAGGGCGCTAGCTCTCCTCCGCTAGACACGTTAGCACTCTGCTACACCCCCATTGTACACCTAGATCCTCTCCTTGCGCCTATAAAAGGAAGGACCAGGGCCCTCTTATAGAGGGTTGACCGCGCGGGGAAGAGGACGGGACAGGCGCTCGCGTGAGGCCGCTCGCTCCCTCTCCCGCGTGGACGCTTGTAACCCCCTACTGCAAGCGCACCCGACCAGGGCGCGGGACAAACACGAAGGCCGCGGGATTTCCACCTCCCTCTCTCTCCGGCTGCCTTTTCCCCCCTTCGCGCTCTGTCTCGCGCCGACCCATCTGGGCTGGGGCACGCGGCGACATTTCACTGGTCGGTCCAGGGACCCCCCGGTCTCGAAACGCCGACACTATTATTAACGTGCATTCGACATGATTACGAAGTTATCACAATTAGAATAGGATCAGATGTATCTGCGGTGCATACACATTGAATACGTACTTAGTTCACAGTCCAAAACGATGGGATCTCATGCGGCCACAACCACCTCACCCACGAACTAGTGCTACGCGACACGCAAGGGCGCGAGTAGCTGCGCCAAGGCTTCTCGAGCCGCGCTGGCCGCGCGAGGGCGCCGCGAGCCATGTCGGGGACGCTCCTAGGCGAGCCAAGGGCACGCAGGCCGCGTCGCGCACGAGGGGAGCTCGGCCACGCTGCGCACCAGGGGAGAACCGTCCGGGGAGGCCACGGCTGGGCTGTGCAAGGGTGCGCCTGGCCACCGCGCAGGCAGACCACATTGGCTGGCCGACGCGAAGACGGGCCGCGAGCCGCGCGCTGGCCGCGCCGAGCCACCGTGCTGGCTACGCAGGCTGGCCACACCAGGCCACCAGGCTGGATGGCCGCGGCCGCGGGCCGGGTGGCAATGGCCGAGCGGGGCTCGCCGTTGGCCGGCAAGAGCTGCGTCGAGCCGTCGCGCGCATGCTGGCCGCAGACCGCCACGCCGGCTGGCCGCGCCGGGCCTCCAGCCGTGAGATGGTGCGTGGGCCGCAGCTGCTGCGAGCTAGCACGAGGATAGGGGCATGAGCGTGGAGGTGGGGAGAGAAGAGGGCTAGGGGGTTGGCGGCTCCGCGTGCGCGACGTGGGCGCCAAAGGGGCGGCCGGGCGGTTGGGGAAGATGAGCCGGGGAGGGGCGCGCTGGTGGGTGGGACCCACCCACCGGCGGCGGCAACGCTCCTGCACGCGCTAGGGTTTGGGGAAGGGGCGCGCTGGGCCGCGGGGACGCGCTGGTGGGCCGCGCGCGCCGAGTGGGCCCTTACAGGGGGGGACAGAGGACGACTGGTTGGGCTAGGCTGCGGGGTGGGCTTTTCCCTTTTCTTTCCTATTTCTTTATTTCCTCTTCTTTCTATTTTGAATTTAGCTCTAGCTTTCAAATTCAAAATCAACATGCTTTGTGAGTTTAAATGGAGGCACAACAACTCAAAACATCATACAAAATTAGGTGCTCCTGCATGTGATGCAACCACAATAATTCCCTTTGGGTTTTGAACATACTACGATTAATACTTATATAGTACAAAATAACTCCTCAATATTCAGAAAAAGAGAAGTGAATCGAAGAAAGGAGAGGGTAACACCTAAATTTAGTGGATATTATAAAAGAAATTTTATATCCCCAAATTCAGGGTGTTACACCCTGCCAGAGAGAACTTTGTTGAATGCTTCGACTTCACCCTCAATCCATTTGATAACACCCTCGTTGTCACCACGAATAAAATTCCGCTCAGTCGAGAACGCGCCAACACTAGTAAAAGCTTTTTTCGTTTGTTTGAGCACTGCATGGCAATGTTATAGCATTCCTCTTTTGCCTACCGAATATCTCGCGTTTTGATTGCTCCACGTTGAAATTTTCAGTAACTTCATCAAGTTTCTTTTCCAATCCTGCTACTTCAGATCTATGCAATCCAACTTGAATAGATAAGGCATATTCCAGATCAGCTATATGTTTTGCATCTGCTTCTTTTTCTTTCTCAAATTTTAGAATTTTTTGGTCAACTTCGAAGAATTTGGCCAAACTAGCTTCATTTGCCTTTAACCTTTCAACCAAAGAAAGCAGTATTTTATCTTTTCAAGCACCTCATTTCGAAGATTATAATCTCCGAGCGCAAATTCCTGAAGGCTATTTTCGTGCTCTCATCTTCGCAATCTTTTTGGGCTTTTAAAGCTTTGCTTAAAGTAAGACCCTAATAATAAAAGAAATGTTAAGCAAATAATATACTTGAAATGATTACCAAAAGATTGAGAGGAATAGTAAGCACAAACCTTCTGACTATTATATGCTAAGTTGTCTGCCAGATGGTCCTTCGGCATTATGGATAGCCCAAGCTCAAGCTTCAGATAACCCATCTTGTCCATCATTTCTCGGCAGACATCGATTTCCTTGCTGTCAGGAAGGCAGTATAGAAAGTCATTTTCTTCATCACCTTCGTACACTAGGGACCCTTAAGGATATTTTAGTTCCTTGGCATAATGTTGGGCCTCGACAATTTGCATCTGTGTCAGTTGCTTTCCTGAAGCGTGATGGATAATAAAATCAAGCTCTTCGGTCGACGCCGCTTCAGGTATCAACAGTGATAACTTCTCTTGCAGACTCTCGTTTATTTGCTCTGTTCGCCTAGTTTCCAAACGTCCGGCCTTAGTGCAATCAGGAGCAGCACTTGCAGCGACAGCTCCTTCCAATTCTTCAACTTTGTCATTGGAAACCCTAGTAGGAGCAGGAGTAGCCATCTTCGAAGGTCTCAGAACATCGTCTAGAACACTGGCCATCCTCCTCCCTTTCCTAGGAGTTGCCGCTGGAACGGTTGCTGCCTTTGACAACCCTCGCATTACTAGAGGACTCTACAGCTTTGGCTGCTGTTTGGACTTTGAACTCTCTAGTTCTGGATTCTCCAGCTGAATGGTGGCAACTTCGGCTGCTGTAGCGGGTATTACCTCCGAAGTTGGGAGGATATCTTTGGCAGTATCAACAACCTCTGTCTTTGACTTTGGTCAATGAGTTACAACTTCCATTTTCTTTGGTTTCGGCGTGGTAGAAGGGGTCGTTGATGCAATTCTCTTTTTGTCCCTTGCTACCTAGCCGGAAAGCAGTAATCAGGATAGGCAAAACCAATGACATCAAATACCCTATTCAGCCTTTTCATTCCACGGGCACCGAAGGCGATATTCATAGCTTCATCTTCAACTTTTGTATAAGCTCCCAACAAATCATCACTAGTCACCTCAATGGCCTCAAGCCATTCATCATCTGGCTCCCCGAACTGACTTCTATAATGATAGGAATATTTTAGGTAAACCAGGCCACCTTCGCTTGAACTGTCTGTGGTTTCCTTCGATGTTTCCCATTCATTAAGAAGGGGCCACACTTTGAAAGCTATGTGCTCTTGGACCAAGTCTCTGGTGCCAATATAGTTGCATATAGTATTGAAGGCTACCAGGCAGGTGTGACACCCCAGGTGTCTATTTCATGTTATGTCGAGAGATTTATCCTAATCTTGGATGCTCAGTGAAAATTTCTATTTCTCGTTCGTGTCTATCTCCATTTATCAAGTTACTCATGAAAGTTTCACCAAGTTTGGAATTATTCGATCTCAAGAACAGCCAAATTTGGAGCTTGTTAAAACTTTTATTTCTTGAAACGAATGCAAATTCGAAAGTCAATCTCATCTCGCGACTCCCGTCTAGACTCATTTATTTGGACTCTCGACAGTTGTGATGTTATCCGATTTATGTCCGAATCCACTTTCTCGATAGTCGGTCTATGTCCAAATACGTAGTCCGAATCCGCATTCTCCAGCGGAATCTCTATTGTGTAAACCTCTAATTATTTTTATGCAAATTAGCTTGTTATCTTTATGTCATCATTCATCTCTATCTATCAAGTGTATTCTAAAGATTTCTCAAAGTTTGAACCAAATATTCGCATGAAAAGATAAATCCTATACATACTTGAAACTGCTCGTCTGAACAAATGCAAATTTTGAAATTCAACCAAACCTTGCCATCTTGCTCAAACAACTCTATATGAACTCTAAAATAAAAGTTATTAAGGGTTCATGTTGAGAAAATGTCAAGAAAATGCCTCCTTCGGCCTAAAACGTCACTTTTGAGCTTTATAATGATAATACAGTGACCAAAGTGGAATTTCAATTTCCAGCCAAGATATAAGGTTTGACCTTTAATAAACGTTGGAGAACAGGTGTTATAAAACAAGTATTATATTTAAACAAAGTCTTGATTCAATCTCTAAGTATCTCAAACAGTGCCATCAAGACAGAATGAAAATCTGATTTCAGGATTCGAATTCTTCTAAGTCTGGAACCAGTGTCGTTCGGGTTGACGTCTCGCGTTCCCAAATTTGTGTTCATCAACTCGAGTTTCCCCAAATATAAAGGTTGTTAATAACTAAGAGAGGCACAACATATTAAAAGATGGCATTCATCCAATTCCGTTTGACATATTTTGACACTCAGTTTTCACAAGTTTCCACTGATTTCTAAGCCACTGACAAACCAATTTTTGTGGGTATATAACACTCTAACCAGTGCCTGAATCACCTCAAATTCTGTACAAAATTTGTAGAGTATAGATCAAGGAAAATATCTCGTATTCTGACCGAGGTCCGAATCCAAGGGGAAGACGACAAAAATGGCCGCCCAATGTCGACACTTTTCCACCTGCCACTGCTCACTGCTGTCTGACATGTCTAGAGATTAGCTCTATAAATGGCAGTACCTACTCTCTCCCTTCTTCCCCCACACACCACTTCTTCTCCCTCTTCCCCTTTTAGCCGATGCACATCCACTCCTCTCTGTTCTTGGGCGCATGGAGCAGCAGCAGCTCCTCCCTCGACATCTTCCCCATGAGCTCGCTCCTCCTTCCTGTTTTTCCATGGCGCCCAAGCAGCAGCAAGGAGCTCCCCATGGCATTCAGCAGCAAGCATCCCTCCCCTTCTCAGCCGCTGCTCGGCCCCCATGGCGCCCAGATCCTAGGGCCGACCCGAGCTCCTCCCTCCCATGGCGCTCTCCTCCCCCACGGCCCCCTACCGCTGCTCACTCAAGTCCGGCCATGGTGGCTACCATTTCTTCCTGCTATTCACGTGAGGAAGAAGAAGCCATCTTGAGACTATGATAGGTGGGCCCAAGGTTAACTGCACAAGTGACCAAATTGATAGATTTTTGTGTTATGTTCTAAAATTCATATCTTGAGTGTCGGAGCTCCAAAAATCACGAAACTTGTTTTGTTGCCTTCCTTATGAAATTCTCTGCCTATTAGATCTATAAGTTGGCATATTTTAGTGGAAAAGTTTTTCTGTAGAAATTCATATTTAAAACAGGTTTAAAAAAATGAACTTGCTTCTCTCCATAGTTTTAATTGTAAAAATCCAAAAATGATGAAACTTGTTTTGTTAGTTAAGTGATGTCATACTCTAGCTAAGAAAAATATAAAATGTATATGTTGTTCATTGTTTTCTTGGTGTGTTAATTAAAACATGTTAAATAGGGGAAAGAAGATTGTTTTTTCTTGTTATTTTTGGATCTGTAGCCCTAGTGCTCCAAATGGATTGAAATGTTTATAGTAGACCCGCTGTGTGATGCTGAGTGACTGGTAAAAATTTCATGATTTATGGTCGAAGTATCATTGAGTTAGTGATTTAACTTGTTTGATGCATATTAAGTAGTTTTAAATGGTTTATAAATAATATATAGATTTAAAAATGAAAAATAGTGTTCCACTGTCCTTGCATGATATTATAGTAGCCCAAGAAATCTTAATATGTTCATGCATCCACAGAAAATAATTAGTTTTAGATTTAACTTGCTCTCACATGCTTTATTGCATTAACAATTTGTTCTTTTTGTAGAAATTAATATATAAAACCTGGGCATGTGAAATTTGTACAGTAGTCATGATTGTTTATCACCTATCTCTAGTAAAAATTTGGAGTCGAAATGAGATGTTTACGACACCACCCAAAAATAACATTTATAGGCTAAAAATAACATTTAATATGAATAAGTGAAATCATGTGTGTCTCTTGAATGCTTGAGTTGTACCTTGATGACAATTAGAAAATTTATGGTTTTGTCATGGTAGTTTAGAGCAAAGTATTTGTGGTGCTTTACCATAATCTTGTTTGGTAGCTAAGTTAAGTAGGATTGCACATGAACTGAAATTCCTGCATGTATGTTCTCTATTGTGGTGTGATGATGATATTCATGATTAAAGTAGATGTCCTATATTTGTGTAGTAAGGCTTAGGTTTAAGTTGCAAGCGATGCGGGGAATGTTTTGGTAAAGGTATATGTGAAATGTGAATAAGTCATTCTATGTGTGCGGTATGTGTAGTGGTGGTATGAGAAATAGGTTTAAAATCAACTAGTTGACATATTCAGTTAAGAGTTGTTTCGTTAATTTGGTTTGTATGGTGAAATGATGGCATGACTTCGTAGCCATCACGTCATTTATTATGTGACTAGGGTTGAGTGTCAAAAAAATTGGAATAGCGAGTGGATGATAACTGAAATGGCTGTGGAAAATGAAGTGAATTGTTGTCATTACTAGGACTACATGTATAGTTTTGGGTATACAGCTGATCTAGTAAAGTAAAATGTGTTTTCTGTAGATATGTTCTATATAAAAGTTGTAGTTAACTTATATATCTAGCTTTTCCTAGAGTTTCATGATCTTAGGAGTAATGGTTTAGAAATTATGCTTCTCACAAGTCCAACACCTGAATCTGCCCAAATTCTGTACATATTTCGAAGGTTGCTTTGTTTGCTTAAATTAATCTTAAAATCAGTTCTTGTTGATCATAAGAAAATTGTAGATCACTTTCGTATCTTGCTTGTGTTAAAATTTGACAGCCATAAGTCTGATCATTTAGAGGCTATGCTTTTCGCAAGTTCATTAACTGAATCTATCTAATTTCGGTACAGATTTCAGAGATCGCATTGCTTGCTTAAGTTCAGTTTAGAATCAGTCCTTGTCAATTATAAGAAAGTTGTAGATAATTTTCTTATCGTACTTGTGTTAAATGTTTATGACAAGAAACCTGATAGTTTGAGAGTTATGAATTTTATAAGATGATTGTTGTGTTCTGTCCACTGTCAGAACAGATTTCGAAACT
Source organism: Zea mays (assembly GCF_902167145.1). Taxonomy (NCBI): domain Eukaryota; kingdom Viridiplantae; phylum Streptophyta; class Magnoliopsida; order Poales; family Poaceae; genus Zea; species Zea mays. The sequence goes on from NC_050103.1 coordinate 42,885,888, forward strand.
ATATTGTTTGATTTGATTAAACATAGAATCGCTTCTTGGTGATTATAAAAGTTCTGTATTACTTTTGCTAAGCTTTCAAAGAAGTCTTGGATCACTCTTTTTGGTGATCTGAAGATTAAGTTATGGATGTTTAAAGTGTGAAGACTGAATCTGTCTAGTTCCGGACAGTAAAGCCTTCGTAGTGTGTTTTACCCTTGATACATATTAAACCAACCAGAGATGTTTATAAATAATTTGTATAAAATTTAATTAGCTTTCCAGAAAGTCTATGATCGTATGATTTGGATGCCTGAGTGTCTGGTTATGAATTTTTGAAGTCGCAAGTCTGAATCTGTCCAAATCTGAATAGAGCTATCGTTTGTCACGATTTAATCTTGTTAAGTGTCTAATCAGATTGGGACAACAGTACCAAAGTTGTAGAGAATTTCTTATGCTTTCCAAAAAGTATTTGACCACTATTTTTGGATAAATATCTTGTATGTTATAACAGAAACAATCAACTGTTGTGCTGCTGTCACAAACATATTGAATGTCATTGATTACTCTACTATGTTGTAGTTGTCTTGAGTCGACTACTTGTTTGTTTTGGGTTTTGACTGAACATGAATAATAATAATAGTGACTAATATAATTGGGGTTATATATAAGTAAGTAGTACACATCTCACTAAGTTAGTGAACAAATTTTGTTGAGGTCTAATAATTAGCTTGGCTTAATCAACACTTAGCAATTACAAGTTATATATTGGGAAACAAAATGAATAATGTCATGTCTTTGGCTTTCTACTAATACTACTAAGTAACCAACGTCATTAAAGTAGTATAACATGTAATCGTGATTAAACTATCTCATCCTGTGTGTTTTCATGGGTGTGTGCTTGCATAAGAGTATTGTGAATAATTGTAAAACCCCGCTTAAATGACTATCCCTTTCTATTTAAGTCTGTCTAAATATATATGTCATAGAGAATTTATGTATACTTAACTAGTTTAATAATAAGTAACCAATAAATAGTTAAAGTGAACAAGGTAAATGCTTGTACTCATGATGTCGTGTTTATGTTGGTCAAATATAGGAAACGTTCGTCGTCTTTCCAGTAATGTTGACTTATTGTGCCCAATGACGCGTAGTTAGCCAGCGCTAGTGTGTGTGGCTGCTCATGATGTCTCGCTACTTAGTGTTTAGTTCGCTAGCGTGTACTTGCAGTATCTTGTGATATATTTCATCATATTCATACATATGCATCCTGCATCTCATTTAGGACCGAGAGATGATGATCGTGCAAGTGATGTGGTGCCAACCCCAAGATGCAGTTGGTGGACGACCTGAAGAAGGATGGACCTAACCAGTGGATGCTCGCAAAGCGAGTGTCATATAACAAACACTATCTAGTGTTGGATTCCAGGCAAGCCTCGGTTTTATGCATAACCGTTTATATATGCTATTTTACTACACTTAATGTTTGTAGATTTATAATGTGCACTTTAAGTGTAGAAGTTGCCTGAAACCCTAGTTGCATGAACTCAGGATTCCTTTTGAGATGGATACTTGTATGCTAGGTCGAGTAGCTGCTATGCTAAATTAGGATCTCGGTAGAAGTCGAGTGATTTTTCTAGCACTCGCGCGAGGTCAGGAATTGGTTGTATCCATTTTTTATAACAGAATGATGATGGTCTGTGGACACGGATCCATGGGGATGCGTTGTCTACGAGACGAAATTGGAATAAGGATTAACATGTGGATACCTGTGTCAAGCGTTTGAATGTACTAAACACATGTCTGGAAATATGGTAACCGATAAGCCTAGTACCTAATTGAACCTGCCCGCAGACTTTACTCCTCACTGGACCTGAGATGGAGTCTCCCATGCCGAATTATGGTGGGTACATGTGTGGCCGTTGCACTGCGGTGGCCAGGGACAATTGGAGCATTGTACGCCAAGGCCGTGAGCCCTGTTCTGTTACCAGGGAATTGATAGGGACGGTTGATATGTGTGGGGACGGAGTGCCCCTACACGTCGTGTGTTTAGGTTTACCTTGCAAGGTTAAAACTCGATTTGAATTGTCCGCTTCTCGCAGCTAATGAGACTGCTTGATCCATTGTACTGCATTGAGTAATAAGTGGAAATGAGGTCACTTACAAAAAGATGTTGGTTGACTAAATTGCTTGATACCATGTATGGATAGTCAGGTGCTCATCTAGTCTAAATTATTATTCTAGAACCTAAAAAGATAAAATTTGATTTTAGACTCAGCTAGTGCTTTTGGCAAACCAAACCTCCTCAACCAAACAGCTTCATGGTCTAGAGGTAGAGGAGTAGACTCCTCACACCGGGTAAGTCTAGCTGAGTATTAGTATACTCATCTTTGCTTGTGGCATAATTTTTGCTGGTACACCCTTGATTTGGTTGCTGGTGTGACTTGGCCTCCATCCCTGCCACCGGGATAGACGGTCGAGTGGGTTGCTGCTTCCGCAGGAGAGGACCAGGAGGAGTAGCGTGGCCAGGCTTCGCCATGTTACTCGGTTTTTTCCGTTAGTTATTTTCGCTGCATTAAAAATTATGGTTACTATTTCTGAAACTCCGATAATGTAATCACTAATGATACTTTCTTAAATTATGGTATTATGCTTTATTGTATTTCTCTGTGCCTCACCTTCGAGTGAGCTACTGGTATTCGATCCTTGGTAAGTGGCTTTATCGGACTAGATCCGAGGAATTGTCAGTTTATTCCGATTTAAGTGTGTCGTTGCCTCTAAGGCGAGACTTGGGCACTTAAGCTGGAATAATCTAGGCGGTTCCGCCACAACAAGCTTGAGCCTTATCACTGTTCACGATCGAGGGCCTTCGGATGCCGAAGCTTGATTGTATCGGACGTTGAATTATACCTTTCACATCCTCCCTTTCAACCAAATCATTCTTAACATAAAACCATTGCCTCATTCACGATCCTGGCCATTTCTTCTGAAACATTGGGACAATGCATCTCGCATCAGAGCGGCACACGAAGGAATATCAACCAAAATTGTTATGATATTGCTCCTTCCCCATTGCCTTCGTAAGATAAGATAATTTATGTATATTACAGAAGCAGTCGACATCTGGTTCCAACCCCTGGCTCCTCATTGCCCCGATGAAAACCCCGATTTTGATCAAGGCTTTGGGGGTGAGTTGATGAAGATATATCTCGAATCTTTTAAGTACTTCAACCAACATTTTATGCAAAGGAAACCGAAGGTCAGTCTTCATAAAACCTTTGTAAACAACCACTTCATCAACTTCAGGAAGAGGAACAATATTATCTCCTCCTACACTCACTATAGTTGTATCACAAAAATATTTACCCTTCATTGTTGCAATTTGTCCTCTCTTAACAGTTGATTTTCCAAATACAACATGACTTGGCCTCCACGGCCGATCTTCGGTGTCATCGTTGTCACTCTCCACATCAAAATCTTCGTTGTCACTAGAATCCCCAGACAACCCAGCTAAAATTTCATTAGTAATCTTTTCAACATTGGTCCTTTCCATGGCTTCGTAAAACCAGCTAGTGTGGGGTCCACACTTTTCTTCTCTTCGGCCATTTCAGCGTTGATTGAAACAAAAAGGCGAAGCTTCAAAGCAATCACGGTTATAGAATCAGAAAGCTAAAACGACAAACCCAACACAAGCTTGATAACACGAAAAATATTTTCAACGCAAACAATCATATATACGCAAAGCACCACTGCACGATGGGCTCCACAATACAGAAGGTCTCGCTATTCTAGCGAAGGGAAGGTGTTTTTTGGACCTTCGGCTAAAGGCCGTCATTCATTTCGCAGTCTGAATTTGTTACAAAGGAACAAACTAATACTGTGAGGGGATACTGTTGGGGGCGTTCGTCTTCCGAAGGTCCTCAAAAACACAGCTAACTTTTTGATTTCGAATACTATTAATTATTACAGGACTTTTGTTACTAGGAAATCTTTGACATAATTCAAGGGAAGTACGACAAAGCAAGCTTTGTCACGATGAAGCATGAAGGCAACGAAGGGAGAAGGTGTTGTTCAAGTTATTGAATACAAATGACAATGTTGTCCCTGTGACATTTTTAAACCTTGTATGTAATTATTAAGGGTATAAATGTAATAATGAATGAAATTGTACTATTGCCTATAAATAGATGAACAATATCCCTGTATTGTTCACGTTGGATTGTAATCGCATCGCACCATTACCTTCAAGCAAGCCGAAGGTATCAATGTAATACTAACTTTGATAATATCAATACATTTATTATGAAGTAAATATGTGATATAATATAACATTCGTAATTAAGTTTTCATATCTGTGAATGATGAGGACGTGTCCTTTATAACCTTTGTCTAAGATTAATTATTCTCGATAGGGAATAATGCTTCGAAAGACAAAAGTCTTCAACATATAACAAATGTATTGCCTTGCTTTTGATTCACAACAATTGAGAACAAGTGAGCAACAGGTATGGCGAGCCAAGCCCGGCTCGGCTTGGGTATCTGGCAAGCTAGGAAAACCGGTTCGGCTCGATGCAGGCTCACGAGCCTACTACATCCAGCATCATAGTACATAGACATGTGCACTTTATAGAGAAATCATTGTATAGACTACAAACATGATTTTAGATAATAATTAAGCAGCAAAAACATACTGATAGTATAAGTATACTAAGAATCACATATATAGCCAAAAATAGAATCCCAAAGTTCATAACATAAGTAGAATCAGATTATCTGAACTGAAATTAAAAGTTGCAAGTTAAAGCAGGCATATAGCATTAATAATCCAGCAAAAACATCAAACAAAGAAACAACTTGATCCATGCACTGATGCACCAGTGAGTAGTGTACAAGCAGCAACTTGCATTGTGTGACGGAACCTCCCAAGTCATTAGGCCCACCTATAGTTGTCCTTGTCCATCGGACCTGAGACAACCCTATAGATGCACCTGATCACTTGGCAAGTTCGGTATCTGAATTCTTTACATTGCCCAAGAGCGTTTCACCTGTCACACAGATATTACAACACATCGGAGGAACGAATATGCGGAAGCAGTTACAACAACTTTATTTTATTTTAAAGTATAGAAAGAGTATTATTATTATTATAGACCAGTAATATATAAGAGTGCAGGAGTAATATTATTACAAACCCGGGAGGCAAAAACCCCTTCCGTTTAATAGTAAAAAGTTTTTAAAGGAGGACACTTCCTCCCAAGGCTTCAATCCTGATTTTCATCTTTGGGTACCACCTTGGAACAAAAGCAACAAAAATTTGCTGCTTCCTCACCTACAACAACATGGGTTCGAAAACCCTGAGTATGAAGTGTACTTTCGCAAGTCTTACCCGTCAAAATAAAAGACTCTCAAGGATATGCTGGCTTGAGGGAGTCAAGGTAAGGCTTAATCAAGAATCAAGACTCTGTTTGCAAAAATGCTTACTAATAGTGGATCCTTAAAATCCAGTTTTATTAGCAAGTTAAGTCATTACCTGAATCTAGAGTTCTTTCTACCCTAGTTCAAGCACTTGGCCTATACTAGCCATTTTCTTAACAACCCTTCTTGTTTACTGGAATGCTACATGTAAGTAAGTGACCAAGTCTTCATGTCCGAGAAGTAATGGCGATTTGAATCGATTAATACTCAGCTGAGGATCTCCAATCACACGACATATGTAGCACTTAACCCTTGCATATGTCAACTCGCCAACCGAGAGCACAGATATACCACCATCCAGCCTCTTGCCATGGAGGGTACACGCTACTCTCGCCATCTCTCCACTCCCATTGCATGTTGTCTTATTCTGGTATTAGTCTGCCCGAGGCAAAGCTTATCCATGATGAGGCATGTGACCAGTTAAAGGGTCCTCGATCAGCAGGCCTACATCGAAAAGGTCCTTAATCGACTCAGACAGAGACACTACACCGAGACTCTCTTCTCGTGCAAGTCACCTGCCCGGTCTCAGCTTTATCATTTCAAACCCAAAGTCTGGTACCTGGCAGAGGTACATATTTTCAGATGTTGAACCCATCACGGCTATGATATATCCACCATCAAGTTTTTATTTTTGAAAATCACCCCTTCCCACTTAAAGCATCATCTTTGGTTGAAAACAAAAGATTTTGTTTTTCTGGAGCAAGACTAAGCATAAGAAAAACCTTTTTATAAAATAGGGATCAAGGAAAGGTAATCAATCTTCCAAGGAAGCAAATGCAGCAATTGTTTAGCACACAACTCCTATCACCTAATGCATCAAGCAAGTGAGAAAGATTTTAAAATAGCAAGGAGGTGGCAAATGCATCGGGGCTTGCCTTGTGTTATAGGAGAGTCAGGCTCTACTCCACAAATATCAAAATAAAAGTAGTTCCCGGCAGGTGGGTCTTCAGGTGGTGGTGTAGCTCTTTCTTCTTCAACTTCTACTTCTTCGTTTTCTATATAGAACCATATATAATCATGAATGCTCATGTAATGCTTATGAAAATGCAAAGATAATAAAGGTATATTATCTTAGGTCTTGAATACAATTTTTCTTCACGGGACTCCAGGAAACTAAGGTTTTTGGAGTCAGAACTGTAGTTCATAGGGCAGGCATCACTAGAAGATTAGGGTTTTGGGGTTTAAGTACCAAACATTGTCCAAATCATGCCAAACTGTACCCAAGCCTTCTAAATAACATTTAAAGTTTATCCAAAAAGTTTAGTGATTTTTGGAGTTATTAATTAATTTCTAAAATTCCAGGAGTATATGTTTTGGCTATTTTAAATACTCCATAATTTCTTATTTGGACTCAAAATCATAAAACTATTTTTATAAAATACTATAGAAATTTAGAAGCTCAGAAAAATTGGTCTTGTATTTTTAGCATTTTTCTACAATTTTCTAGAAATTCTTTAATCCTGCCAGAAAAAGAAAAAGAAAAAGAGTTAACAATATTGGGCTGAATCTGGCCTGAGCCGGCCCAGCATCAGCAGAACGCGCCTGCGCGACGATTTTGCACCGAGGCCCTCGACGGTTTGAATAACTAGGGAAGAATCATGCACACTATTTGTTTCAGTCACTGACTTTTACACCGAAGCCCTCCACGTTCTAATTCTTCACAACCCGTGGTCCTCGGCGGCGAGCGGCGATGAACCGAGCTCCAGCGAACCTGTACCGGCCAAGATACGCAATGGCCGGTGCTCTAACTTGGCTGACACCTAATTCAACACCTAATAACCGTTTCCCCTCGCTCAATTGCACAATTCGAGCTCTTAATCACACTGTCCACGGTGACAGCGCGAACTACGGATGAACATGGGTGTTCCCGACGATCTAGCTTGGTCTAGCTTAATTGAATGGGTCGAGGAGCATCAGGAGAACCTAAGGGCACTGAAACGGGAGAGCAGAGAGCATGAACGGACGTGTAGCACGCTGGCCACGGCGAGCTCACTCCGCGTGGTGTTTTGGACCGATTTGGGGGGAAATCCCAAATTGGGGCTCTCTGGTGAGTAATTGGAGGCACGAGCGGGTGGATTGGATGCTTGACTACCTTGCGGAACCGATGACACGCTCAATTTATAGGCCCCTCGAGCGGTGGCCCGTGAATTTGAGATGTCGTGGTGGCGGTCGGAGAGAAGGGGGTGCACTGGCGCAAGCAATTGGTGGCTTTCACCGTGGCGAGCTCACCAGCGATCACCAGATATGCATAACGCGAGCTACTACGACATGGTAAGACACCAGGGCACATGGCGCAATGTCGCAAGGTGGCTAACTCTGGTGAATCTATCCGAAGCGGCCGTGACTCAGGTGGGTACAGCGGCCAGAGTAGAATAGTGGCCGGAGTTCATCCACGGTGTGGTATTTCTTACCCTTCTACATTATCCAACTGCGTTGAGCAAGAATCACCATGGCAGGCGCGAATCCGAGCACACGGTCACCGGCGGTGAGTCATCTGAACCTAGCATTCTGATCCGGACACTATACCATTATGAACATGTTCAGAGCGCCTGACACACAGATTTGTGGTGTCTAGATCTTGGATTTTCGCGTAAGAACTTGCTAATCCGTCTGTAGCAAACTTGTAGCCTTATGATCTAGCTACAAATCGACTATGGCAACTACCCTCAATCGAGCAATAGATCTTACTCTAATTTGACCCAAAAGTTTGGCCAATGTCACTGGTGACCTAAATTCAGTCATCAGAGTGACTAACAACACAACTTTGAGCTTATTTTTCTCCAAACTTTGTATGTGATCAAAGCTTAGTTACTTAAGCAAAGTTGTTCTCCTATTATAGCTCTAGACTTTTGATGTGTTGACCCTAGGCAAATTCTTTGTATTTTTAGAACTACAAAGCTCCAAAGTCAGCCCTGTTTACTGATTTTTAGACTTAGTCACATGAGAGGTGTAGAGTGGCTTTTTTGCAAATAAGCCCAAATCTCATGGTTTGATTTGCAAATCTTCAAATATGTGAACCATATGATTTGAGGTACCCTAACATCTTGGTTTTTGCACTTAGATCCAAAAGTGTGCAAAATTTACATATAACCCCTAGGGTTTCAGCTGAGGGTTTCTCCAGGGGTTTATTTAGGGTTTTTGACACTTCTAGGGTTTGGGTGTCACTTAAGTCCATTAAATGTGATATCTTATGATTATTTCTCATGGGTGTTGAAGTTTTCTCATGCTTGGCTTTATTATCACTCCTAAACCTGGTTTAGGGTTAAGTACCCTACCCTAGGGTTTCACCCATGACCAATCACATCAATCCAACTTGTTTGAAATTTTTGCCTAGTGAATGCACTCTAAGTGTAACAAACACATGATATGTTAATGCTCATGATGTTATGCTCAAGTTTTAGTGACAGTAACACTAGGGGTGTTACATCCTTTCCCCCATAAAAGAATCTTGTCCCGAGATTTAAAAGTCCTAGGGCAAGTAATGGAAAAGGAAACTTGTCATATTTTTATTTCCTTATTTCTTGTACAAGGCAGGGGTGGTATGGGGTCTACTCCTCTTTTACAACAATTGTACACATCTCAAAATTTACATGAAGCTAAAAAGCCTTGGAAATTCTTTTCTAAAATGTTTTGGGTTTCCTAAGTAGCTTCATCTTCCGTGTGTTGGTTCCATTGTATCTTATAAAATTTGAGAGTTCTCCTACGGGTAACCCTGTCCCTTTGATCCAGGACTCGAACAAGATGTTCTGAATATGTCAAGTATGGTTCTAAGGCAACATCCGTCACCTCAACGGTTCGATCTGGAACCCGAAGACACTTCAATTGGGATACATGGAACACATTGTGCACAGCAGACAATGTTTCAGGTAGTTGAAGTCGATATGCCACTGGTCCACATTGTTCAAGAATGAGGAATGGACCAATGTATCGAGGTGCAAGTTTCCCTTTTACCCTGAAACGAGATACACCCTTTATTGGCGATACTTTTAGATACACATGATCTCCGACTTGAAAGTACAAGGGTTTGCGTCGTTTGTCTACATAACTCTTTTGTCGAGCTTGTGCTTCTTTCAAATTATGTATAATTCGTTGAACCTTCTCTTCCATTTCTTTCACCATATCAGGCCTGAAAAACCATCTTTCTCCTGGTTTAGACCAGTTTAACGGAGTACGACACCGTCGTCCATACAAAGCTTCAAAAGGTGCCATCTTGATGCTCTCTTGATAGCGGTTGTTGTATGAAAACTCCGCCAATGGTAAACAATCATCCCATTTCTATGGGAATTCCAGAACACATGCTCGTAACATGTCTTCAAGTATCTGGTTCACCCTCTCAGTCTGCCCACTGGTTTGAGGATGATAGACCGAACTATGAAGCAATTTGGTACCCAGGGACTTATGCATTGCTTCCCAAAACTTGGCTACAAATTGCGGCCCATGATCCGACACTATGGTATTTGGAACTCCATGTAGACTAAGAATACGAGCAATATATAACTGAGCATAGACAGCAACTGGATGATCTGTCTTAACGGGCAGAAAATGGGCTATCTTGGTAAGTCGATCAACTATAACCCAAATAGAATCATATCTTTTTGCTGTCCTAGGTAACCCCACAATGAAGGCCATGCTTATGTCTTCCCATTTCCATGTTGGGATAGGTAACGATTGCAATAGACCAGCAATTTTCATATGTATGGCTTTGACACGTCTACAAGTGTCACATCTCGCCACATAGCGTGCAATTTCAATCTTCATCTTCGTCCACCAATAATGTTGCTTTAGATCATGATACATCTTAGTGCTTTCGGGATGAATGGAATAGCGACTAAGATGAGCTTCATCCAAAATTTGCTGGCGGACCTCATCATTCTTGGGCACAACTATGCGGTTATTAAACCATACTATACCTTGATCATCCTTTCTGAAACAGTTTGCTTTACCGGCCTTTATTTTCTCATGAATGTGTTTCATACCCTATTCACTTCTTTGTGCATCAATTATTCTTTGTAGAAGAATCGACTCAAGCTTCAATTGATTCAATGTTCCAAGTTGAATCATTCCCAGGTTTAACTTTTCCATTTCTTGGCATAATGTGACGTCAGAGGTTTTCATTGTAAGACAATGGCAGGAAGCCTTGTGACTTAGTGCATCTGCCACCATGTTGGCCTTGCCTAGATGATAGTGAATTTCCAATTCATAATCCTTAATCAGCTCAAGCCATCTCCTCTACCTCATATTTAGTTTTGACTGGGTAAAAATGTACTTTAAGCTTTTATGATCTGTATATATGTGACAGATATTCCCCAGCAGATAATGACACCATATTTTTAGGGCATGAACCACAACAGGTAATTCTAAATCATGAGTTGGATAATGTTCCTCATGCCAGCACAACTGTCTTGAGGCATACGCTATAACTCAGCCCTCTTGCATCAAGACACAACCTAAACCACTGCCTGATGCGTGACAATACACATCAAAAGGCTTTTCAATATCCGGTTGAGCTAATACCGAACAGTGGTCAATAACACCTTCAGCTGCTCGAAGGCTTCATTGCATCTTGAGGACCAGTTAAATTTTGTATCGCTCTTCAATAAACTTGTTATTGGCTTCACAAGCTTGGAAACATCTGGGATAAATCGGCGGTAATAACCAGCCAGTCCCAGGAAACTTCGGACTTGATGTACAGTGGTTGGCGGTTTCTACTCTAAAATATCGTTGACCTTGCTGGGATCAACCGCAATCCCCTTAACAGACAATACATGTCCCAGAAATTGGATTTCCTCCAGCCAAAACGCGCACTTGCTAAATTTAGCATATAGTTGATGTTCTCTTAAGCGCGTTAATACGATCCGCAGATGTCGAGCATGCTCCTCTTCATTCTTGGAATAAATCAAGATATCATCAATGAAGACCACTACAAATTTGTCCGAGTCGGGCATGAATACCGAGTTCATCAGATACGTGAAGTGGGCAGGAGCATTTGTTAATCCGAAAAACATAACCAGATATTCGAATAATCCATACCGCCTAGTTAATGCGGTCTTGGGTATATCTTCGGGTCGGATGCGGATCTGATGATAGCCCGACCTGAGGTCAATTTTGGAAAATACCCGAGCTCCGGTAAGCTGATCAAATAAGATATCAATCTAGGGAAGAGGGTACTTATTATTGATTGTGACCTCATTAAGGGGTCTGTAATCCACTCACATCCGAAGCGTTTGATCCTTCTTCTTGACAAAGATTGCTGGACAAACCCAAGGTGACAAGCTAGGTCGGATGAATCCCTTCTCCAGTAGATCTTGTAATTGTGTCTTGAGTTCTGCCAACTCATTTGGAGGCATTCGGTACGACCTTCTAGAAATAGGAGCTGTATCGGGCTTCAATTTAATCACAAATTCTACATCTCTCTGGAGGCAATCCAGGTAGATCTTCCGGAAAGACGTCCGGAAATTCACACACTACCGGAATATCTTGGATTTCCGGTAAGATAGCTTCGTAAGCTCTGCCAAATGGTTTAGCTGGAATAGCTACAGGGATGGACAAGAGAACCTCTTTCTGGCCATAGCTCAACCTGATGGTTCTCAAATCAGTGTTGAGGATAGCTTTGTGCTAGGCTAACCATTTCATGCCCAGAATTACATCTATATCTTGGCCTTTCAGAACAATCATTTTTGTGGGAAAGTCCCGTTCAGCCAATGTTACGGGCACATGGAAAGCCACTTCTTTAGTGAATATTTGTCCCCCAGCGAATGAATAATAAACCCTTTCCTTGATTCAATGCAAGGAATGCAATATTTCTCCACAAACTTCTTGCTTATGAATGTATGCGAAGCACCAGAATCAAAGAGAATGACTGCAGGGTGATTGACCACGAGGAACATACCCATCATAACCGGCTATCCCTCCAGTATAGTGGCCACTTGTGTGTAGTATATTCGCCCAGTCTTCTTTATATTCTTGCCCGCTGCATTATTTGTCGTATTTCCCTTGCCTTAGCTTGAACTCCCTTGGTTCTGCTGATTATTGGATTTGTTCTGCCTCGGATATGGGCAGTCTTTGATAAAATGTCCAGACTTCCCACAATTGAAGCAGCCAGTTGAAGAGCTCGGGAGGGCGGGGAAACGAGCACCAGGGGCACTCGGCTGAGTTGTTGAAGTGGGGGGCAGTGGCAGGGCAGATGAAAACAGGCTGTTTGAAGGGGTAGGAGGGTGGACGAGGTGAAGAACGGTTTTGATTGAAAGGTCGGATTACTAACCTTTGTCGCTTTTCAGGCCCTTGGTTGGACCTGTCACCTCCAATTCCCTTTGATTTTCCTAGGCCTGCATGCTTAGCTTCAACTGCCAGCGCTGTGCTGACAGCCCTGCTGTAGGAGAGATCGAGGCAGGTGGCTATCTTTCGTTGTAGCCGGTCATTAAGGCCTCGCATGAAGCAGTTCTTCTTTTTTAGGTCAGTATTGACCTGGTCAATTGCATACTGGGACAAATGATTGAATTTGTTGAGATACTGCATAACAGTATCTCCTCCTTGCTTGAGTCTCATGAATTCCTCTTGCTTCATGTGCAGCACTCCTTCTGGAATGTAGTGCTCACGAAACGCTAATTTAAATTTGTCCCATGTGACCTGATGTCCGGCAGGCTGAATGGTCACATAATTTCCCCTCCAGGTGCTAGCAGGGCCTCTTAACTGTTGAGCCGCGAATAACGGCTTCTGGGTCTCCGTGCATCGGATGAGTCCAAATTTTTGCTCAATGACCCGTACCCATTCGTCGGCTTCGAGAGGATCTTCGGCTTTGACGAAAAGTGGGGGACAGGTTTCCGAGAAATCCAGATACAAAGTTTCGCGGTGTCCCTGCGGATAAGCCCTTCTGCCTTGCTACTAAAATTGATTTCCCACCATTTCACGTAGAAAGCGGGTGTTGTCAGCAGTCGCACTGACCAAGGCAGCGATAGCCTCGGCCAACGTGGGCGGTACCGGCGGTGGATTGGGTGTATCTTCTTGACCACGGGATGTTCTAGCGCCGTCATGTGCACAAGTTCGGGATGGCATCTGAAGCAAAGAAATATTTGGGAAAAATATAACTTGCTGATATTCACCATCATTTTACATTACTAAGAGATAATGATACAGACTCAATGTACAACATGACTTCATTACCTATTTAGCATTATTTCTAAACTATACTACTCTAGTATTTATCATCTTTAGTTGCTTCACTGTCGGTTGTAGGGGAACGTTCGTCAGCCAGGTTCATAGAAGGAGGGGGCTTGAAAAGGTCCAATTTCTCACCGAGTGCTTCACCTGTTGTTCCAGAAGGTCCGGCTCCCATTCCGATAGGGTCGGCAGGCACGTCTGGGTGCAGTCGCGAATACAAATCATGAACTTCCTCATGTAATGTATTGCAGTACACCTGCAAGTTGTCAACGGCCGTGCTAAGCTCCTCCACACGGGCTCGAGCTTTGGCTTCCCGGTCCCAAGCAATTGAACGTGAATTGACAGCCCAGTCGATTGCTAAGTCCCGTTCAGCAAGCTCGTCTTGCAGATGTCGAACGTCAGTTCTTAACTCATTTATACGCTGACCATCCTCTACCCACACCCTGTTTCTGTGTCGTAGCTCCGTTCGATGCTGTTCCACCTGGGCTTCTAAGTCTCCAATGGGGGTCATTGCTGCTGCTGCTGCTCTCCTCATGCCTTGGAGCTAGCTGATGCCGAGGCACGCCAATCGGTCCAGTGGACTTACGCACGATTTTCCTCGTGCGCGGCGGCATATCTCCATAAGGGGGAAAACTTTATAAGTATAGTTTTTAACATGATGCATGCATAATTACAGAATCAACCATAGTTGATTCACAACCTTCTATACATTGCACTCTACTACTTGGTCTTAAAATAAGTACTTCAGAAGGTAGTCAGATAAGAATGAAAGAAATTTTCTTTAGATAAGGATTTGCAAATTCTTTTTGAAAATGCCTCATAAAATCTGAAGAGATGGGCTTCACTCCGATACCAGCTGTGACTAAACCTCCCAAGTCATTAGGCCCACCTACAGTTGTCCTTGGCCATCGGACCTCGAACAACCCTATAGATGCACCTAATCACTTGGCAAGTTCGGTATCTGAATTCTTTACCTTGCCTAAGAGCGTTTCACCCGCCATGCAGATATTACAACACATCGGAGGAACGAATATGCGGAAGCAGTTACAACAATATTATTTTATATTAAAGTATAGAAAGAGTATTATTATTATTACAGACACTACAACACAAACACCCCTATAGCAACGCATACATTGCAACAAAATGGTTTATGCATTGCAAGAAATTAGGTAGCAACGGATGCTAGCAACACACATATTTATATGTTGCAAGAAAATCAACTGGCAACATTTACCATGCGTTCAAGTGTCATCCGTAGAATATCCAAATTACCTGGCAACATTTGTCATGCGCTGCAAGGGTTATTCGTAATATTTATGTCACCTAACAACATTTGTGATGCGTTGCAAGTGTCATCCATAGTATTTGTGTTACCTAGCAACACTTATCATACGTTGCAAGCATTATATGCCATATTTATGCAAATCTGTATATTGGTTTTATACTTACAAAATACTCCATCCGTTCTAATTTATAAATTATTTGATTTTTTGGATACCATGTTTGACCTACTCGTTTTATTCAAAAATATAATTACTATTTTTTTTTATTATGGTTTAATTTTTTCCATACTTTCATAAATTTTTAATAGGACGAGTTGGTCAAATTTGGCGTGAAAAAGTCAAACAACCTATAAATTGGGACACATGTTGAAACTATCCACGTCACTATCTTAATTATCAGTCGTCGAATCCTATAACAACGACTGTAGATCGCAGCACACGTATCCGCACTCGACTATTCCAAAAACAACCTCCAAACGGTCAAGGCCTTGCGCCGCCGCTACCCCACGCTCGCCGCCATGGTACCACCCGCCGCTAACCCCTGTCGCGTTCACCATCACGGCACCACCGCCTCCATTACCCCCCGCCCCCGTCGCCATGTCCACCACCACGGCATCGCCGCTGCCCCCAGCGCGCGCGGCTCACCACTAACAGCCGACTTGGGTGGCCGCTCCTTCCCTCCCATGCCTCAAAGGACTCCTTCCCGTGTGGCGTTAGGAGCAGATAGGAGGCGGCGAGAGTCCAGCATCGGAGATCTCCGCCGCCATGTAGGCACTGGCCAGCACCTTGTGGCCCGAAAACCGTCGATCTAATGCCCTGCCCTCCTCCTCTAATGCCTCTGCCCTTGCCTCTGGCAGGGTCCCTCTCCCGCCTCGCCTGGCTCTGCGTGGTCGGTCGGTATGCCCACCTGTCCGCTTAGATCCTAAACGCTTCGATCTAGCACTCAATAGGAAGTGGTGAGTGGTGACCTTATTCCTGGCTCCATCTCAGGTTGTGGCGGGATGCGCAGACCGGGCGATCATGTTCGGCCTTCTCGAGAAGAGCTCCAGCAACGTGCAAATCTCTAATCCCCTCCTCACCCCTACTTGCATTTTTAATTCTTCTCTTGATTTGGTCTGACGACGACACCTAATTGCAGATCCAGAAGGTGCTCTTGGCGGAGGACAAGCTTAGGAACCTTGGATGCAAGTGAGTTTTGTAAGTGAATTTGAGTTGTGTTAATTTCTGCTTTGCTGACACCAAATGTCGTGTTGCTAGGGTGATTGGAAAGAAAATTGTTGAGGTGGAGATGGACCTGACCAAGGCCAAGAGCAAGGGGTACCTATGGGGGAACAGCACTGCAGCTGTGAACACCGACAAGAAGCAGTAGCCTTTTGTCGTCATAGAAGTTTACACTAGGTTTGGCTCCCGTCTCAAAAGAAACGTCTGTTTTAGTAAGTTGATGGTCGGTCACCCAAAGTGCCCATTATCTATTTTTATTAATGTTAATATATTAAAATCCGGTTAGAGTAAACATACAATTATGATTTCATGTAGATCAATATAGTATAACTATAAGTTCATAAGTGCATATATAAATTCTTTGATATGAAAAACAAGAAATATTGATACATGGGGGGCAATTGGTGCCGATTGCAGATGGCTACATATTTCTAGAATTTCATATTTCTTTGTAGCAAATAGTCATTATAAGAACAAGTATTAATATCCTCTCCAGGTTAGCAATACTAACCATTATAGATCTATGTTTATTTATATTGTCCCTTCATACATATTAATGTACATACACATCCTTTCTTTCTCGTTATTCCAATCCCTCCTAGACATAGATACAACAAATGTGATTTGTTCCGTAGCATCACAAACTCTTTTGTACAGGTTGCAACTTTTACCAGATCAGGTATGATTTCCCACAAAAAATGTACCCTGCTTTTTTATAGTCCTTGCCAATGCACTCAACTTAATAGTTTTTTTCCCCACAGCGCCCTTAATTGGACGGAAAAAAGTAGAATCCATCACTCATGTTTTATTAAACACTATGTGCGTATCCATGTATGTTGTTGTGTAAACATTTGCATATGTATATAACCATACACACAGACATATGTGTCAGTACACATAATGCATGCATATGGATCTTATTAGTTGTCTCCTAGCCTGCAGCATTGCATAATATGACTTCAAATTATTTTCATTGCATTTCAATCAATACTATACTTCATTATCATTTTCCCTTTTTCACATTTTTAATAATCTACATATTGGGTTGTTCATTTTCTAGAACCAGGCTAAGTATTGATGTTAATGTTCTCTAGCCATTGTCATTTCAGTTGCTTAGATCAGTAAAACTTGATAAATAAATGTTTGATGCAGATTCAACAATTAGATTGTTTAGTGGTCTAATTTAGGAGATTTCATAGACCTTCATCTGTAAAGGCCATAACTTACATAAAAGGTTATCTCCACAAGATGTAGCAAGCACTATCCAAACTAAACAAACCTGTGCAGTGGTAAAACATAATGCTCGAATCAGTGGTCGAATGCCTTTTCTAAAAAATCATTCTTTGTCTGAGAATGGCATTACTTCTATCCAAATGTACCATAGACTTACATGTATATGTTTCTGTATGTAATAGAATTTGTAGGTGCCTCAAAGAAGCCAATCAAAGTACTAATTTACTACAGGTAATAGTATCCTACAATGTTCTTTTTCTATCTTCTTAATTTCCCATTTTTGAATGAAGACTGGCTTAGTGGTAATCTAAATTTCTGATTAATGTACATCAAAATGGCATATAATAGTGCCAAGTAACTCATAGGATTTGTCTTTTCTTTACAAGTGAGGAGATTGCGCGGTTAAGTAAAGAACTAACCTATGATCTATGGGCCAGGTCTTTGGTGAGTACCTTAACTTGCAGGATAGCAAACTCATACAGTAATACTGTTGTTTGTTGATCTTAACAAATTTCATTCAGGAACTAGGCCATGATGATGTTCAAAAGAGTTGTCAGCAGTTCATGACATCTGGTATTTATTATATCTTCTTTTGTAGAGGGCTAGTGTGTTCTGCTTAGCAGTAGGTAATTTTTCTATTGAAAGATTAATCTATTACTGTATGCTTGGTTCTATGTGAATAGATACATATAATTACTCAGGTAGCACGACAACTAGCAATGTATGGATGCATTGAAGGAAATAAAGAATGCAGACAATCTTATAGAAACTCTGCATCTTGAAACTACCATGATTGACAAAGAAGCTGGATGCATCCTTTGCATTGGTGTCTTCTTATCACCAAGCAGTAATGTGAAGCAAGTTCATTTGTTGACTCAGAATGGTTGAACGCAACTTAGTGAAGAGTTTGTTGCACTAGAGATGGAGGATGGAAAGGTGGTAGATTTCAATATGGGTTTGATACTATTTCCCCCCTTACAATCTTGTACGAAACAAACAGTGTATGTGGGTACTATTGTAATTCAAGAATTTATTTCTAAATAATAAACATATTTGTTTATAGTTTGTGTATGGATTTGGTATAATATATAAATTTTCAGCTACATTTATTACATCTATATTCAAATTAAATTATTGTAATAATAATATTTATTACCTGGTTCATTTCTCGCTACACATGGAAGTGTTACTATAGTCCCCGGATATCCGTTGTAGCATAGCAACGCTTAACTCTTGATTTTACCAATGCATGTATAAGTGTTGTTATAGATCCTATTAACGACAGTATAGGCAACACATAATTATGTGTTGGTATAGACCTTAGCAACACATATATAAACTTTTTGCAACACATATATGCATTGCTAAAGGGGTGGTTGTTTTGTAGTGAGACCAGTAATATATAAGAGTGCAGGAGTAATATTATTACAAACCCGGGAGGCAAAAACCCCTCCCGTTTAATAGTAAAAAGTTTTTAAAGGAGGACACTTACTCCCGAGGCTTCAATCCTGATTTTCTTCTTTCGGCACCACCTTGGAACAAAAGCAACAAAAATTTGCTGCTTCCTCACCTACAACAACATGGGTTCGAAAACCCTGAGTACGAAGTGTACTTTCGCAAGTCTTACCTGTCAAAATAAAAGACTCTCAAGGATATGCTGGCTTGAGAGAGTCAAGGTAAGGCTTAATCAAGAATCAAGACTCTGTTTGCAAAAATGCTTACTAATAGTGGATCCTTAAAAATCCAGTTTTATTAGCAAGTTAAGTCATTACCTGAATCTAAAGTTCTTTCTACCCTAGTTCAATCACTTGGCATATACTAGCCATTTTCTTAACAACCCTTCTTGTTTACTGGAATGCTACATGTAAGTCAGTGACCAAGTCTTCATGTCCGAGAAGTAACGGTGATCCAAATCAATTAATACTAAGCTGAGGATCTCCAATCATACGACATATGTAGCACTTAACCCTTGCATATGTCAACTCGTCACCGAGGTTCTTAAGACCAAATCAGGTTCACGCCAACCGAGAGCACAGATACACCACCGTCCAGCCGCTTGCCACGGAGGGTACACGCTACTCTCGCCATCTCTCCACTCCCATTGCGTGTTGTCTTATTCTTGTATTAGTCTGCCTGAGGCAAAGCATACCCATGATGAGGCATGTGACCAGTTAAAGGGTCCTCGGTCAGCAGGCCTACATCGAGACACTACTCCGAGACTCTCTTCTCGTGCAAGTCACCCACCCGGTCTTAGCTTTATCATTTCAAACCCAAAGTCTGGTACCTGGCAGAGGTACATCTTTTTCGATGTTGAATCCATCAAGGAATGATGGATCCACCATCAAGTTTTTATTTTTGAAAATCACCCCTTCCCACTTGAAGCATCATCTTTGGTTGAAAACAAAAGATTTTGTTTTTCTAGAGCAAGACTAAGCATACGATTTTTTTTATAAAACAGGGATCAAGGAAAGGTAATCAATCTTCCAAGGAAGGAAATGCAACAATTGTTTAGCACACAACTCCTATCACCTAATGCATCAAGCAAGTGAGAAAGATTTTAAAATAGCAAGGAGGTGGCAAATGCACCGGGGCTTGCCTTATGTTATAGGAGAGTCGGGCTCTACTCCACAAATATCAAAATAAAAGTAGTTCCCGGCAGGTGGGTCTTCAGGTGGTGGTGTAGCTCTTTCTTCTTCAACTTCTACTTCTTCATCGTTTTCTATATAGAACCATATATAATCATGAATGCTCATGTAATGCTTATGAAAATGCAAAGATAATAAAGGTATATTATCTTAGGTATTGAATACAATTTTCCTTCACGAGACTCCAGGAAACTAAGGATTTTGGAGTCAGAACTGTAGTTCATAGGGCAGGCATCACTTGAAGATTAGGGTTTTGGGGTTTAGGTACCAAACATTGTCCAAATCATGCCAAACTTTACCCAAGGCTTTTAAATAACATTTAAAGTTTTTCCAAAATGTTTAGTGATTTTTGGAGTTATTAATTAATTTCTAAAATTCCAGGAGTATATGTTTTGGCTATTTTAAATACTCCATAATTCCTTATTTGGACTCAAAATCATAAAACTATTTTTATAAAATACTATAGAAATTTAGGAGCTCAGCAAAATTGGTCTTGTACTTTTAGCGTTTTTCTACAATTTTCTAGAAATTCTTTAATCCTGCTAGAAAAAGAAAAAGAAAAAGAGTCAACAGTATTGGGCTGAATCTAGCCTGAGCCGGCCCAGCATCGGCAGAACGTGCCCGCGCGCGTGCCCGCTTGAAGATTTTGCACCGAAGCCCTCGGCGGTTTGAATAACTAGGGAAGAATCCTACGCACTATTTGTTTCAGTCGCTGACATTTACACCGAAGCCCTCCACGTTCTAATTCTTCACAACCTGTGGTCCTCGACGGCGAGCGGCGATGAACCGAGCTCTGGCGAACCTGTACCGGCCAAGACACGCAATGGTCGGTGCTCTAACTTGGCTGACACCTAATTCAACACCTAATAATCGTTTCCCCTCGCTCAATTGCACAATTCGAGCTCTTAATCACACTGTCCACGGTGACAACACAAACTACGGATGAACACGGGTGTTCCTGATGATCTAGCGCAGTCTAGCTTAATGGAATGGGTCGAGGAGCATCAGGAGAACCTAAGGTCACTGAAACGGGAGAGCAGAGAGCATGAACGGACCTGTAGCACGCTGGCCACGGCGAGCTCACTCCGCGCGAAGTTTTGGACCGATTTAGGGGAAATCCCAAATTGGGGCTCTCTGATGAGTAATTGGAGGCACGAGTGGGTGGATTGGATGCTTGACTACCTTGCGGAAACGACGACACACTCAATTTTGTAACACCCCTGGTGTTATTGCCACTAAAACTTGAGCATAACATCATGAGCATTAGCATATCATGTGCTTGTTACACTTAGAATGCATTCACTAGGCAAAAAGTTCAAACAAGTTGTACTGATGTGACATGTCATGGGTAAAACCCTAGGGTAGGGTACTTAACCCTAAACTAAGCTTAGGGTGTCAATAAAGCCCAAATGAGTTTAATTCTCAAAATTTATTACAAATGGTCATGAGACATCAACTCTAATAGGATTTGATAGCATCCAAACCCTAGAAGTGCCAGAAACCCTAAATAGACCTCTAGAAAACCCTCGACTTAAACCCTAGGGGGTTATATGCAAATGTTGCCCACTTTTGGACCTAAGTGCAAAAAAATCATGGAAATAGGGTACCTCATGTCATATGGTTCACATGTTTGAAGATTAACAAGTCAAAAGATGTGAGTTGGGCTTATTTGCAAAAGGCCATTCAACTCCTCTTATAAGACTAAGTCTGAAATTAGTTGGACAGAGTTGACTTTAGAGCTCTGTAGATCTAAAAATATTAGGAATTTGCCTAGGGTCAACACATCAAAAGTCTAGAGCTACTGTAGGAGTACAACTTTGCTTAAGGGATTAAGCATTGTGTTATACAAAAAGATGGAGATAATTGGCCCTAAAGTTTAGTTGTCAGACAATTTAGAAACTGAACATGGACTGTCAGTGAGTTTTGCAGAACTTTAGGCTGGATTCATGCTCCAAGGAATAAGTAACTGAGTATGATCTCTGCAGCAGAATTGTATTTTGTATATAGGGCTAGAAGTATGCTACAAACCAATTAGCAAGTTGTCATGCAAAAATTCAAGAAAAATGCTTCTAAATATCCTCTGTTAGGCCAACTGATGAAGCCTCGCGATGGTACAGTAACTGGATTAGGACACCAGCGCAGAGAAGCTCACCGCCGGCGATCGTGCGCCCGGATTCACGCCGCCGTTGTGATTCGTGCTCACCGGTGACCGAATAACGCTTTTGGGTAAAAGATCTTCGCCTGGGGATAACACCGGCGGCTGGCCGCCGTATCCCTTAGCTTTGCGGCTGGCTCAGATAAGTTCACCGGGATTGGCCGCCCGTCGATCGGATGCCACGTGCCTTGAAGCTTCACCACGTCGTCGTAAGCCGCTCTATAGCCCTGGCTCATCGCCGGTTAGTCTGCCATGGTGAAAGCCACTAATCGTTTGCGCTAGTGCCCCTCTTCCTCTCCGACCGCCAGCGCGCCAATCAAAAATTGGAGGCCACCGCTCTTGAACACTATAAATTAAGCACACTGCTAGCTCCGTTAGATAATGACGAAGCTAGAGCACCCGCTCCTGCCTCTGATTAGCCACCATAGCTCTCCAATTTCTCTTTCTCCCCAAATCTGTTTTCCGCCACCGTGAAAGAGCCCTCGTCGTGGCTAGCTTGTTCCAGGTCTGTTTGTGCTCCCTGCTCTCCTGTTTCAGCATCCTTAGGTTCTCCTGATGCTCCTCAACCAGTTCGATTGAGCTAGACTGCCCTAGATCACCGGGAACATGTTTGTTCATCTGTTGTCTGCGCTGTCTCCATGGACTGGACGATTTAGAGCTCCACTAGTGAAATTGATTGAGGGGAAACACTTGATAGGTGTTGAATTACGTCTCAGCCAAACTAGAACACCAATCTTTAAGTATCGTGCCCGGTATGAGCTCGCCGGAGCTTGGTTCTCCGCCGTGCGACGTCGTGGACCTCGGGATGTGAAGGAATAGAAGCGCGGGGGTGTATTTGCAAGTGTTAGTGAGACAAACAAATAGTGTGCGGGTTCCTTACTAGATTTTCAAACCGCCGAGGTCTTCTGTGTAAAACCGCCAGCGCGGGAGCGCGTGCGGCGCGTTTCGCCTGGGCATGGGCCAAATTGGGCCAGATTTAGCCCAAAACTGTAGCACCTTTCTCTTTTTCTTTTTCTTACATGACTAGAGAATTCCTAGAAAACTGTAGAAAAATGCTAAAAATGCAATACCAATTTTGCTAGGTTCCTAATTTTCTATAGTATTTAATAAAAATAGTTTCATGATTTTTAGTTCAAATAGGAAATTATGGGATATTTAAAATAGCCAAAACTCATACCCCTGGAATTTTAGAAATTAATTCATAATTTAAAAAATCACCAAACTTTTTAGATAAGCTTTAAATATTATTTAGAAGCCTTAGGTAAAGTTTGGCATGATTTGGACGATGTTTGGTACCTAGAACCCAAAACCCTAGTCTCCTGCCCTATGAACTTCACTATATACTCCAAAAACCCTAGTTTCCCGGAGATCCGTGAAGGAAAATTATATTCAAGACCTAGATAATATACTTTTATTATCTTTGCATTTTCATGAGCATTACATGGGCATTCATGATTATATATGGCTATATAACGAAAACGAAGAAGAGATAGAAGTTGAAGAAGCAAGGACTACACCACCACCACCTGAAGAACCCCAGGCTGGGAACTTCTATTACTTTGACATATGTGGAGCAGAGCCTAACTCACCTATAACACAAGGCAAGCCCCGGTGCATTTGCCACCTCCTTGCTATTTTAAAATCTTTCTCACTTACTTGATGCATTAGGTGATAGGAGTTGTGTGCTAAACCAATTGCTGCATTTCCTTCCTTGAGGATTTGATTACCTTTCCTTAATCCCCTATTTTACAAAAAGGTTTCTCTTATGCTTAGCTTTGCTCTAGAAAAACAAAATGTTTTGTTTTAACAAAAGATGATGCTTCAAGTGGGTGGGGTGTTTTCAAAAATAAAACTTGATGGTGGATCCATCATGGCCATGATGGGTTCAACATCGGAAAAGATGTACCTCTGCCAGGTACCAAACTTTGGGTTTGAGATGATAAAGCTCAGACCGGGTGGGTGACTTGCACGAGAAGAGAATCTCGGTGTAGTGTCTCCGTCTGAGTCGATTAAGGACCTTATCGATGTAGGCCTACTGACCGAGGACCGTTTAACTGGTCACAAGCCTCATCATGGGTAAGCTTTGCCTCGGGCAGACTAATACTAGAAAAAGATAACATGCAATGGGAGTGGAGAGATGGCGAGAGTAGCGTGTACCCTCCGTGGCAAGAGGCTGGACGGTGGTGTATCTGTGCTCTCGGTTGGCGTGAACCTGATCTGGTCTTAAGAACCCCGGTGGTGAGTTGACATATGCAAGGGTTAAGTGCTACATATGTCGTGTGATTGGAGATACTCAGCTGAGTATTAATCGATTTGGATCGCCGTTACTTCTTGGACATGAAGACTTGGTCACGGACTTACACGTAGCAATCCAGTGAACAAGAAGGGTGGATAAGAAATTGGCTAGTATAGGTCAAGTGCTTGAACTAGGGTAGAAAGAACTCTAGAACTCAGGTAATGACTTAACTTGCTAATAAAACTGGACTTTTAAGGATCCACTATTAGTAAGCATTTCTGCAAATAGAGTCTTTGATTATTGATAAGCCATACTTTGATTCCCAAAGGCCAGCATATCCTTGAGAGGCTTTTATTTTGACGGGTAAGACTTGCGAAAGTACACTTCGTACTCAGGGCTTTGTCCCATGTTGTTTTAGGTGAGGAAGCAGCAATTTTTTGTTGCTTTTGTTCCAAGGTGGTGCCTAAGGAAGAAAATCAAGACTGAAGCCTCGGGAGGAAGTGTCCTCCCTTAAACACTTTTTACTGTTTATCGGGAGGGGTTTTTGCCTCCCAAGTTATGTAATAATATTACTCCAGCACTCTTATATTTGCTCTGGTCTGTAATAATACTACTCTTTCTATACTTTAATCTAAAATAAAGTTGTTGTAACTGCTTCCGCATATTCGTACCTCCGATGTATTGTAATATCTGCATGTCGGGTGAAACGCTCTTGGGCAAGGTAAAGAATACAGATACCGAACTTGTCAAGTGATCAGGTGCACCTGCAGGGTTGTCCGAGGTCTGATAGACAAGGACATATGTAGGTGGGCCTAATGACTTGGGAGGTTCCGTCACAAATTTATAGGCCCCCCGAGCGGTGGCCCGTGAATTTGAGATGTCGTGGTGGCGAGCGGAGAGAAGGGGGTGCACTGGCGCAAGCAATTGGTTGCTTTCACCGTGGCGAGCTCACCGACGATCACCGGATATGCATAACGCAAGCTACTGCGATGTGGTAAAACACCAGGGCACATGGCGCAAGGTCGCGAGGTGGCAAACTCCGGTGAATCTATCCGAAGCGGCCGTGACTCAGGCGGGTACGGCGGCCGGAGTAGAATAGTGGTCGGAGTTCATCCACGGTGCGATATTTCTTACCCTTCTACGTTATCCAACTGCGCTGAGCATGAATCACCGTGGCAAGCGTGAATCCGGGCGCACGGTCGCAGCGGTGAGTCATCTGAACCTAGCGTTCTGATCCGGACACTATACCATTGTGAACATATTCAGAGCGCCTAACAGACAGATTTGTGGTGTCTAGATCTCGGATTTTTGCCCTATGATCCAGCAAACTTGTAGCCCTATGATCCAGCTACAAATCGACTATGGCAACTACCCTCAATCGAGCAATAGATCTTACTCTAATTTGACCCAAAAGTTTGGCCAATGTCACTGGTGACCTAAATTCAGTCATCAGAGTGACTAACAACACAACTTTGAGCTTATTTTTCTCCAAACTTTGTATGTGATCAAAGCTTAGTTACTTAAGCAAAGTTGTTCTCCTATTATAGCTCTAGACTTTTGATGTGTTGACCCTAGGCGAATTCTTTGTATTTTTAGAACTACAGAGCTCCAAAGTCAGCCCTGTTTACTGATTTTTAGACTTAGTCACATGAGAGGTGTAGAGTGGCTTTTTGCAAATAAGCCCAAATCTCATGGTTTGATTTGCAAATCTTCAAATATGTGAACCATATGATTTGAGGTACCCCTAACACCTTGGTTTTTGCACTTAGATCCAAAAGTGCAAAATTTACATATAACCCCCTAGGGTTTCAGCTCAGGGTTTCTCTAGGGGTTTATTTAGCGTTTTTGACACTTCTAGGGTTTGGGTGCCACTTAAGTCCATTAAATGTGATATCTTATGATTATTTCTCATGGGTGTTGAAGTTTTCTCATGCTTGGGCTTTATTATCACTCCTAAACCTGGTTTAGGGTTAAGTACCCTACCCTAGGGTTTCACCCATGACCAATCACATCAATCCAACTTGTTTGAAATTTTTGCCTAGTGAATGCACTCTAAGTGTAACAAACACATGATATGCTAATGCTCATGATGTTATGCTCATGTTTTAGTGACAGTAACACTAGGGGTGTTACACATTGCATGCAACATGCACGCTACAAGTACAACAATTCAACAAATTCCAAAAATCCATTAGCAGCATATCAGCAACATGCAGCATAGCAACACCAATCCAGGGCCTAGGGGTCGCATGAAGCACAGGCACAACAATCGCCGGTCCGCAGCAGCAATCCAAGTCCAGGGGACTAGGGGTGCATACACATACAACATGCACCACATCTACACATGCACAACAACAGCAATATAGATGAAACAGTTATAGTGAGTAGCCCACCACTAGTGACTAGAAGTAGACCATGTCCGCCACTTCATCAAAAGCAAACCGGCAGCAATGCAGCATGCACCTGGACAAGAAAACAAGTAATCAAACCAACCACACATAAGTATTGAATAAAAGTAATAATTTGCAATGTATATTACTAGTTGCTTTCCACAAAGCTTTTTGGAAATGTGAGTCTCCATGTCGTCCTCATCTTGTACCTGTTGAAAAAATACAAACTTCAATCAAAATCTAAAAAAGTAAAATCAACTCTAAGAAACAGTAAATACCAACTTACCACATATGTCATGCTTCCATCATGTGCACCTCGAATCCAGCTAGAGGAGCATACCAATGCCTCCACCATAGAAGGCCTTAGAGAACTCCGATAATCATCTAAAGTTCTACCCATAGTACTGAAAGTAGACTCTGAATACACGGATGTTACTGGTACAGCTAAGAACTTCTTTGTCATCCTTGATACAACCGGAAACCTATGTGAATTGACCTTCCACCAGCTTAACAAACCAAACTCCTTTTCCGATAGACTCACATTTGTCTCATCCAAATAAATGAGCAACTCACTCTTTGATGGGTTTGCTTCAGTAGAGAATAAAAATGATTGGAACTCACATGATGCAAAAGGAAAACTACATGTTCTTCCAATCGCTAATGAGGAGAAAGAACTAGATTTGCTTTGAGCAACTTTGCTCTCTCTATATTGCAACTCATAATCTTCATACAACTTTTCCAACTCACATCGAACATCATCTATCTCAAATCTAACTTGGTCAAAGTGACCACCTAGGATAACAGTGCAACCACGAGTGCTATCATGGCTCTGGCTTTGGTAATTAGCTCTATAGACTTAGTGCTTAGCAACCCTACCTGAAAGATGAGCAAGAGGGGGCGACAGTGGTTTGGTGGCAACTCATGTTAACATGGGGTGGTAGTCTTGGCTAAGTTACCTCACCCAGAGGGCCATCAATACTGACGTGGAAACCTTAGCGGGTGGCTTTGTACTAAGGATATTTTGTGAAAGCCTCATAATGGATCCCTAGCGATTCACCTCGGCAGTGTTTACGGGTCCGATCAACCTAGGCTAGATGGGATACATGGCTTGTGGGTAAAGTTGTACCACCTCTACAGAGTGTAAAACTGATATGTCAGTCGTGCTCACGGATTAGAGCAACCTAGACCCTCACATGATAATTGAATTTAAAGATGGAAAATAAATCGTGATCTGAGGATCTACCAGTGGTTTGCTTAAGTGATTTCACTTAAGTGCTTTTGATATAATCTTATGCCTTTGATTAATTGGGATATTTGGGATACACACTTATTAGTAAGACAGGTGTTGCTAATAAAAAATTGACAAACTATAATGCTTACCGCTTATCCATAGCCTACCTTGTTAACTTGAATTAATTTCCCCACTTGCTGAGCCCCGACCATAAGTGAGCTCACCCTTGCTAATATTTTGATCAGAGGGTGATGACAAAGACTTCACAGATGACATTGATGAGTTTTAAGTCTAACGATGCGCCAGTCACCTTCCTATGGAAGAGTGTCCATGTTTAATTCCACCGTACTTTGATTATGATACTTGTTAAGATACAATGTTCTGGATGATGTAATAAAGTTACTATACTCTCTTTACGCATGCCCCCACATGTAGAACCAAGACCTTGCACGATCAAGAAAGATGACCATCAAAAAGGATGAAAGCAAAAGGCAAATGCATTGCAAGGACAAGCACCACATTTGCTACAATTGCAGTGAAAAAGGTCATCTATTCAAGGTTTGTCCAAAGGGTAAAACTTCTAAGCCTAACTTGTCAATTCACTCAAATATGCTTAGGAGACCCAAATTTGACTCTTGTGCTAAGAAGGTAAAGAGTTTACCACATTCTAGGACCAAGGCTATTTGGGTGCCTATGTCCATATTGGCTAACCTTGATGGACCCATCATATGAGATGGGTACCAAAATATGTTTGAAAGAATTTGTAGGTACCCAAAGATGATATGAAGCTTTTTGGTGCTTGAGTGGGTTAACTCAATTCTTATCTCAAGATAAATTGAGTTATTATATCACTAACTTTATATTCATCTCTAGCAAGAAATTGTGTTGTAGGGAATAAGAATTAACCTTTGTGGGAATCAAGCAAAAAGCCTACAACTAAGGGATACCCAAAGGATGGTAACAATTAAATCATACGTGCACATTGCTCTTAATGAGTATATTCCTTCGTGTCTTTTATAGCCACATAAGGAAAAATGAAGCACTTGAGAATGAACTTCAAATATTTTACCTTGTCTTGGAAAAGTTCTAATCATATGGTAGATTGCATATTTGTTATTCTTATATGTGGCAATCTACATACTTTAATTGATGATAATTAATTCATCGCATATTTCAAATGAATTATCATATTATTGCCATGACCTAGACATAAAGAGGATTATCACGAATTCTTAAAGCACTTATCAAAAGGGGAATTCTCTGTATGACTAGAGTTGTGAGACTAATGTTTCTATCTAAGTGTTTATGTAGTCTCACAACATGAGAATGTGTTTCTCACAATGAATGTGCTATTCAACATTCAAAGAAGATCAATCCAATACTGTAACACCCCAGGTGTTACCCAAAGCCCTGGCCAAAGGAGCATACTTGTGTCCTACTCACACTATATGCTAGATTGGAAGGTGAAGGAACTCATAGCTTTAGAGTCATGGTTAAGATAAGTATTAATCATAACAAGAAAGAAACCCTAGCCTTCATACAATGCTCACCCATAAATAAGGTTCTAAAACCCTAATTCCCTCTTAAGCTAGTAAACCCTAACCATGGGATTAAAGGGGAAAGAGTGGGCAAATGACCAAATCATAAAAGGGAACCTTTACCAAACATGAAGTGTATCAGTAAATCTACAAAATGGATTAAGGAAGGTATTACAAAAAGGCCCAACAAAAAACCCAAAACAATTCACCAAGTGGGGAGCACACTAGAGCCATTCAAAATTCTCTAAGTCCCCAAAACCACCCCTAGTCCAAAGATCAAGGGTGTTCACCTTTTTGCTGGCGCCAAAACCACTTGGACCAAATAGAAAAAAGTGGCCAAATTACCCAAGGCACATCCCTGAAAAATTTGAATCCAATCCGAGGTAGTTTGACATGGTTTGACATTAGTTTTGTCGCTGGTGAACAGTGCAGACATACAAGACTTGGCTTGGCGCCCACATATTTCACAAGCTAGGTCAGATCTTTCATTGGAACTTACACAAACTAGCTAGCACTAGGTGCTAGGAAGAGATCTTGCACAAGACATTTGGCGAGATTTGCACGCTTTGGAGCTTTGCAGGCGCAAGAACTAGGGCAGATGAACACGACCACGTGTTCGACGCGCCCTGGCATGCCAGAGCACGCCCTCGGCGCTCTGCCCACGCGCACAGCCTCGCGCCCACACCCGCGCCCGCGTCTATAAAAGCCACCCCGGCCTCAACCGTTCACCCCCGCGCGTCCCTGATCCAGCCCGAGCACAAGTTCGTCGGAGTTTGCCCAAAGAGCAAAGTGCTAGTGGCCGTGCAAGCCACGGCAACCGTAGACCAGCCAAACCAGCCACTCCCCGTCCCGTCCGACCCTCAGGTTAGCTTCTACGGCCCTCGGTGAAGCTCCCAAAGTCGGGGATTGAACTACCGGAGACGCCAGATCGACGTCGCCGGACATCAACCGGCCACCGTCGCACGTAGACCGAGCTCCACGGTAAGCCATTCGCTGATTCCTTGCACCTGTAGCATCCTTAGCATCCCGTGAAGCTCCCTGTGCCATTTGATTGAGCTATATCGTCGTGAGCAGGTCGGAGCACACATCGCCGACGAGCCCGACCGCCTGCGCACGTGGTCAGACCGATTCCGGCCATCACCGTCGACGATCCGCACCTCGACATGACCGCCAGGACCTCCCGGATCTAACCCCGCCCTTCACCGGACCTCCCTCGCCGCCGGTAAGCCGCGCCACCCTTTTTCCTCTCCGCGGTTACTGTTACAAGGGGGAGGGAGCTCGGTTGGAAAGAAGGAGAAGACAGGGGGGTTTTGCGAAGTCAGTGACTCAGAGAAATAGTTCTGCAGGGGTATGGTTTAAAGGATTAGTTAAGGGAAACCCCAGGGGCCTCGGTGCAAACTGGTTTTCCTTAAAACTTGTTAAACATTATTCTTTTAAATGCATACAGAGCTTACAAAATTCATAACTCCAATTTTATCCAGCCAAATTTGGTCAAACTAATTTTGCTAGGTTCTAAATAATATGAACTACTTAGGAAAAATACCAAACACCCTAAGTACTGCAAGAAATTTTAAGGTTTTGATTTAAATAAGTATACTGCCCAAAACTAAATAAATAGAGGAAAAATAGAAATACTTTTGGACTAAGGGTAAGAAAAATCAGAAGCTTGCCCAACTACTAACTACCCTGTTTAAAAATGATAAACTCCTCATTACACCAGAATAAAGAGGGATTAGCCACAAAAACTTGCTTTCGTCCAAAACTTAAGGAAATGAAAAATGGAGTTTAAAATAAGAACCAGAGGGCAACCACATTTTTCCTAGCTTATTTTGGTAACATAGTTTACTAGAAAAATTTGTTGAGCCCTCTGTGAGTACAAAAGAAATGCACCACATTTTATTTCATGAAAACAATGAAAACTGAGAAAAATCCTAGAAAAATAACCCTAAGGAGAACCCACCCCAATCCTTGGGATAACTAATAATATGCTAATATGAATCTAGGAAAAATATAAGTTTTGTTGTTTGATATTTTTCAAATAACAAGTTAGTTATAAGTACATTTTTGACATTAAACTTTAGAAACTCCCAACTAAATAACCATTAGGTCACTTTCTATGATTTTTGGCACAGAGGCCTATTATCACCCATGAATCTTGATAAAAATGAGTTTTAGTCCAGGACCCTCACCTAATTCAGAGCTATAGTACAAAGTGACCTTTCACCCTCACTTTTGTTATTTTTTTGCACAAGGTTTATCTGAATTAATTCTGACATCAAATTTTTAGAATAAACTACAGAGACCAATATCTACCCACTGTAATTTTTGTAACATTTTTGGAAAATTCTAATTTGCCATGGTAGTTCAAAAGCACTCAATAGTAAGCATAATAGAAAGTAAAAGGGGAATTATGAAAGAAATTAATATCATACAACTAAATCTCCCTAAGAGTCAAATGAAACATAAAGGAGATGATTAAAATCCTTAAGTTTACTAAGACCCAAAAAGAGTAGTATACCCAACACCAAGAGCACCATCCGATGAAGAAAACCTAGTGCACCCACTGTTATCATAATTGTTTCACCATGCGTAGAATTTGAAATTGACATGTCTTTAATATACATGTATCTTATTCATTGCATTCGATAGATTGTAATCTCGTGGATGGAGAGTACATCCTCGTTCCAGAGCAAGGAGTTGCTCAGGAGGTAGTCTAGGAGCCAGCACCAGAACCTGCCATCGAGGATCTGCCTGCCCCAGCTTTGGAAGCCAAGCCCCAGTTTTATGCATAACCGTATTATATATGCTATTTTGCTGCACTTAATGATTGTAGGTTTGTGTTGTGCACTTAAGTGTAGGAGTTGCCTGAAACCCTAGTTGCATGAACTCAGGATTCCTTTTGAGATGGATACTAGTATGCTAGGTCGAGTAGCTGCTTTACTAATTAGGGATCTCGGTAGAAGTCGAGTGATTTTTCTAGCACTCGCGCGAGGTCAGGAATTGGTTGCATCCATTTTTATATCGGAACGATGATGGTCTGTGGACAACGATCCATGGGCATGCGTTGTCTACAAAACGGAAATTGGAATAAGGATTAAGGTGTGGTACTGTGTGTCATGCGTTTGAATGTACTAAGCGCATGCCGAGAAATATGGTAAATCGGTAAGCCTAGTACCAGAGTGAACCTGCCCACAGACTTTGCCCCTCACACGACCTGAGACATGGTCTCCCATTCCGGTTATGGTGGGTACAAGTGCGGTCACTGCACGATGGCAGTCAGGGTCAGTGAGGCATTGTACGCCAAAGCGATGAGCCCTGTTCTATTTCCAGGGAATCGATGGGGACGGTTGATGTGTGTGGGGATGGAGTACCTCGCCACGTCGTGTGTTTAGGTTTACCTTGAAAGGTTTACAAACTCGATTCGGATCATCTGCTTCTCGCAGCTAATGAGACTGCTTGATCCATGCTGCTACATTGAGTAATAAGTGGAATTGTGTTGATTGGCAAAGATATTGATTGCTAAAATGTTTGATACCATGTGTGATTAGCTAGGTACACACTTAGTCTTAAGAGAATCACACTAAAACTTGAAAGGCTAAAACTAGATTTTTAGACTCAGCTAACGCTTTTGGCAAACCAAACCCCTCAGCCAAACAGCTGCATGTCTAGAGGTAAAGGAGTAGACTCCTCACACCGGGTAAGTCTAGCTGAGTATTAGTATACTCAGCCTTGCTTGTGGCATAATTTTTTACAGGTTCTCTGGAGGATATGGTTGCTAGAGTGACTTGGCCGTCTACCTTGCCACCGGGTTGGACAGTCGAGTGGGACCCTACCTCAGTAGGGGAGGAGCATGAGGAGTGATGGGCCAGGCTTCCCCATCTTTCCTTTTATTTACCGTTAGTTAAATTCCGCTGCATTCTGAACAATGGTCACTACTTTTGCAAAACTCCAATGATGTTGTAATAATCTTAAGCACTTATTTAATGTATGGTTTTATGCTTTATTGTATTTGCTCTGTGCCTCACCTTTGAGTGAGTGCGTGGTACTTGATCCTATTAGTGGCCTTGTCGGACTAGATCCGAGGGAATGATGTTTTATTCCTATTTAAGTGTGGTCTAGCCTCTATGGTGGGACTTGGGCACTTAAGTTGGAATAATTCAGGCGGTTCCGCCACAGCTGGTATCGGAGCTTGTACCACCACAGAGGAATCAATAAATCGTAATTACCAACCTTTTCAAAAGCAAAACTTGTTAGAAACCAATGTTGGATAGATCGGTATGACGATAAGGATAGACCTAGGACATGAAGCCTTAGGATACTAGATGGGTAGCTAGGTGGCTAATTGAATGTGCCCTACAGGCTGCTATGATAATGGATGGAGGATTCCTCTATCCCTATATACTTGATGTGAGGTCGATTAGGATGAGCATGCATGCATCATTTTTCTAGCTACTAAGTAAAAGGTCAAGAATTTTAGAAGCTACGTAATCAAAGAGGCACCGTAATAAGAATTAAGTCTACATCGAAGATCTCAACTTAACCATGGGAAAGCCAAGCACTAGTTTCCTTTTATTTTGGTAATTCTTTTTCTTTTTCGTTTACGCTTACCCTTACACAGATGACTTCTCACGAATCCTCGGAAGGAGGGAACACACATTCCCACACGGACGGGCTTGCACGAGAGGGTTTTCCCTGTATTCTGTGGGAGGTACGGCAGGGAGCTAGTTATGCTACGCCTCCCTAATACGCGGTGCAGTTGTTCGAGGAGCACCGGGTACCCTGCTGTAGGGTGAGGATGACCTTGGAGCCTCATCCCTTGCAGCCAGGCTAGCGTTCGTTGGACTCTGAGTCTTTCGGTTTCAGGGCTGAGGATACTATCGAGTCCATCGATCTCCACGTGCTGACGACCTTATGCGGCTTTCACCCATTGGAGCTATCAACTCATCCCATTGGCTTGTTCCCCATTGAGAAGGAGGACGACCCAATGTGGAAGGATCGAGTGGAGCATGCCAAGGATGTGTGGGCTCTTTACTCGGGACAGACTGCTCACCTGACGGTTCGGTGCATGAATGCCCTGTATCGTCTGCAGGCAGTGCGAGGTGAGGCAATGTCCCAACTGATGGGAATAGTGGAGTCTACCAAGATCACCCTGGATAACAGGGAGGACCTTGTGGTAGACTTGTCCACTGAGCTAGTGGAGAAGGACCTCCAGGTAGAGCAAATGGCCACCCAAATCCAAGAGCTTGAGGATCAGGTGGAGGCCAGGGAGAACACCATCGAGGTTCTGGAAGATTAGCTCTAGACCACACAGCAACAGCTTGAGGAAGCCAACTAGCACTTGGATCTGCACCATCAAGAGATTCAAGACATGGAAGCAGAAGGGGCCGATGAGGATGTCGACATCGAGGGAGGAGAGGAGCCGGAGCCTGCATCCAGCTTGGACACTGCTGACTTAGGAAGACCACCTTCCCCTGAGTCTAGCGTCGCCTCGTTTGCTCATTAGATTTCAGAGTTAGGATAAATGTGTGCGGCAGTAGAAATCCTTGAAACTAGCTTAGCTTTTGCACCTTGGAGGTACTAGGCTAGGGAGAGTCGAGTATTTTGAACACTGCTATAACTGTTAGAAAACTTTTTTGGCTTGATGGATGATGGATGGTTTCTATGAAGGAAATTATATCATGTGGTACCTATTGTGAAAGGCAAGGGAATATTTGGAATCTTGCAAACCTTGTTATGTAAAATCTTTTACCATGTGCAATCCCAGATTTCAAAGTATGATATTAAGAACCTCCTAAATTTCAGATGGCAGGAAGAGCGCACCGTGGACAGCATGACCGCATTCCTCCACCACCGCCGCTGCCTCCTACCATGCAAGAGCTGATGGCTCAGCAGAATGAGATTTTGCGACAGCTAGCTCAGTGTCAGCCACCACCTCAGCACTATGGTGGTGGTGATCACCATCAGCGTCCCCCAGCAGCAGCCACCTATCAGGATTTCCTTAGCACTCAGTCGCCGTTGTTCACTCGGGGAGAGGACCCGCTTGATGCTGATGTGTGGCTCAGGGTGGTGGAATCCAAATTCCCACTACTTAATGGAGGTTGTTCCGATGTGGCCAAGGTCCGCTTCGCCACCTAGCAACTTCGTGGACCCGCGCGGACATGGTGGGATCACTTCCTCGCTATGTAGCCGGTTGACCACGTGGTTGAGTGGGGAGAGTTCAAGGTAGCTTTCAGAGGACATCACATACCGGCAGGCATCATGGACAGCAAACTCAATAAATTTCTGGCACTCACTCAGGGGAGTCGTATAGTGTTGCAGTACGCCTAAACTTTCAATGACCTGTGTCAGTACGCAGGATATCATGCTGACACGGATGAGAAGAAGAGGGACAGGTTCAGGAGGGCCCTCAGTACTAAGCTCTGTGACCGTATCAACACAGTCAGGGCCAATAGCTACAATGAGTTAGTCAACATGACCATTTCTCACGAAGACTGCATCACAGCCTGCCAGGCAGAAAAGAAGATGAAGACCCCTATGGCAGGACCTTCAGCTCAACCTTAGCGCTTCAGGATTGTGTCAAACACTTAGAGTAGGGGACCTCAGCAGCAGCAAGGACGATGGGTGATCCGACCACAGCAGCAGCAGCAGGCACCCAACCGCTCTCAACCCCAGTTCAGAGGAACAACAACCAGCCACAGCAGCAGTACCGTCAGGGCAATGACAACAGGTGTTTCACTTGTGGTAGCACCAGACATTATGCTAAGAATTGTCCCAAGAACCAGTAGAGGCAGGGGCAGAATTCATAACCAAGGCAAGAGGCAGAGGGTGCAAGTGAGGCAAGGCAGGCTGAACTTCACCACGTTGGCTGACATTCCAGTGAGAGCACCCGTCATGACTGGTATCTTTTCTGTTTTGAATTATCCTGCAGTCATTCTTTTTGATTTTGGTGCAACACACAGTTTTATCAGTGCAAAATTTAGTGCCAAATGTCAGTTACCGTTTCATCACACAAATGGGGGCATTACAATTTCAACACCAGGAGGCAGGGTTGCCACCTATCAGATCAACAGGCACGTGCCAATAATATTGGGTAGTTTCATATTTAAAACCACTCTCCTAATCATGGGATTGGAGAGCGTGGATATCATCTTGGGGACTGACTGGTTATCACAACACCATGTTGTGATTGATGTCGCGGCAAGAGCCATAAAAATTCACTCACCAATGGATGGAGAGATCACCTTGTACCTACCCGACCAAGGTTGTACCCATTCTTATGCCTTCGCCCTGATAGAGTCACCCGTAGAGAGGATTCCAGTGGTCTGTGAGTACCCTGATGTTTTCCCAGACGAATTGCCAGGGATGCCACCTGACAGGGACATAGAGTTTGCAATAGAGCTGCAGCCCGGAACGACACCTATATCCAAGAGACCCTATAGGATGCCTCCAGCAGAGTTAGCAGAACTCAAGAAGCAGTTGCAAGGATTGTTGGACAAGGGGTTCATTCACCCAAGTACTTCACCATGGGGATGCCCGGCCTTGTTCGTGAAGAAGAAGGATGAGAGTCTAAGATTGTGTGTGGACTACCGCCCTCCCAATGCGGTAACGATTAAAAATAAGTATCTGTTGCGCCGCATTGATGTGTTGTTTGATCAATTGGTGGGAGCCAAGGTGTTTTCCAAGATAGATCTTCGATCAGGCTATCATCAAATCAAGATCAGGGCCAGTGATATTCTGAAGACGGTTTTCTCTACCAGATATAGACTTTATGAGTACTTGGTAATGTCATTCGGGCTGACCAATGCCCCGACATTTTTCATGTATTTGATGAATTCAGTATTTATGCCAGAACTAGACAAGTTTGTGGTGGTCTTCATTGATGATATCTTGGTCTACTCAAAAAACGAAGACGAACATGCAAAGCATTTGCACACAGTACTTCAGCGACTGCGTGATCATCATTTGTATGCCAAACTTTCAAAGTGTGATTTCTGGCTGAGGGAAATCAAATTCTTGGGTCACACCATTTCTCAGGATGGGATATCAGTTGATCCTGAGAAAGTGCAAGAAGTAATGGATTGGAAGCCTCCTACCACCGTACGGCAGATTCGGAGTTTTCTGGGATTGGCAGGATACTATCGGCGATTCATTCCGGATTTCTCTAGGATTGCTAAGCCAATGACAGAATTGTTGAAGGGAGTAAAGTACGAATGGAGTCAGAAATGTGAGGATGCCTTTCATACATTGAGGCAGCATCTGACAACAGCACCCGTGCTAGCACAGCCTGACAACACTAAATCTTTTGATGTATACTGCGATGCTTCAGGCACTGGACTAGGTTGTGTTTTGATGCAGGACAATAGAGTTATTGCCTACGCATCCAGAGCACTTAGGCCTCATGAGCAGAACTACCCCACACATGATCTGGAATTAGCAGCAGTAGTTCATGCTCTAAAGATATGGAGACATTATCTAATGGGAGCTCATTGTAACATCTATACTGACCACAAGAGTCTCAAGTATATTTTCACATAGGCTGATCTTAATATGAGGCAGAGAAGGTGGTTGGAATTGATCAAGGACTATGATTTGGAAGTGCATTACCATCCTGGCAAGGCTAATGTTGTGGCAGATGCATTAAGTCAAAAAGCCCAGTGCAACTATGTAACTATGGACTCTAAGGGTGTGTTTGGTTTGGCTTTTGGCTTTGGCTTTTGCCCCCTAAAAGCCAAAAGCCAACCAAAGGGTTGGATCCAAGAAGCAGCTTTTTCTAAAAGCCGACTTTCTCGTAGTGCAAAACTGAAAGCACCCCTGAACCTGCTTTTAGTGGCTTTTGGATGGAACTGTGAAAACATATATCGAAGAACTTTTAACGACTTTTAGTGGTTTCCACCAAACTATTTTTAGCTTTTTAACAGCACATAGCCCACAACAGCTTTTTCCACAGCTCACAGCCCACAGCAACTTTTTTCACAGCCACAGCCCAACCAAACAGACCCTAAGATCGCCACTCTGTGTGACAAGTTGCGCAAGCTGAACATGGAAGTTATTTCCCCAGGTACCTTGAATTATATCTCAGTGAAGCCAACTCTGCAAGAGCAGATAGTCCTGGCACAGATTGGTGACAAGGGGGATCAAGTCATTAAGGAGATGCTCGAACAAAAGGTGGATAAGTACAAATGCTTTCATCAGGATAGCAAGTGAGTTCTCTGGTTTGAAGACTGATTGGTTGTTCCTAAAAACCCAGAACTCAGGAAGAAAATATTGGATGAAGCTCATCTATCCAAGTTTTCCATGCACCCCGACAGTAACAAGATGTATCATGACCTCAGTTCCTTGTATTGGTGCACTAGGATGAAAAGAGAAATTGCTAAGTATGTATCTGAGTGCGACACTTGCCTAAGAATCAAAGCTAGTCATTTGAAGGTAGCAGGCACCTTACAGCCTCTCCCCATATCATCTTGGAAATGGGAGGAACTCAGCATGGATTTTATCGTGGGTTTGCCCAACACCTCCCGGCACCACGATTCTATTTGGGTCATTCTGGATAGGCTAACGAAGACAGCTCATTTCTTGCCAGTACATACCACCCACAGGGTAGAAAAGTATGCAGAAATATATATTGACCAAATAGTGCGTTTGCATGGAATACCAAGGACTATCGTGTTAGACAGAGGAGCACCGTTCGTAGCACGCTTCTGGGAGCAACTGCAAGAATCACTTGGAACCCATGGTATAAGAAGCTCAGCATACCATCCTCAAACTGACGGTGAGACGGAAAGAGTAAATCAGATTCTGGAGGACATGTTGAGGGCATGTGTGTTACACTATGGTAAGGATTGGGATAAGTGCCTTCCCTTGGCTGAATTCTCTTACAATAATAGCTACCAATCTAGCCTGAAGATGGCACCTTTCGAAGCTTTGTATGAGAGAAGGTACAGAACACCGCTAAATTGGT
Organism: Zea mays; assembly: GCF_902167145.1. NCBI lineage: Eukaryota > Viridiplantae > Streptophyta > Magnoliopsida > Poales > Poaceae > Zea > Zea mays. The sequence goes on from NC_050103.1 coordinate 42,925,389, forward strand.
CACAAGCTGGAGAAAGGGAAATATTTGGACCTGACATAGTACTTGAAGCTGAGAATAAAGTCAGAATCATTAAGAAGAACTTGGAAGCTGCCCAGGCCAGACAGAAAAGCTATCATGATAAAAGGAGGAAACCTCTACAGTTCGAGGTGGGAGATCATGTATATCTCAAAGTGTCACCCACCAAAGGTGATCAGAGAGTTGGGATCAAGGGCAAGTTAGCTCCTCGCTATATTGGGCCCTATGAAATCAAGGAGGCTTGTGGACCTGTAGCATACCAATTGAAGTTGTCATCTCATATGTCAGCAATTCATGATGTGTTCCACGTATCTCAGCTACGTAAGTGTGTCCGCTTACCCACGGAAGTGCTACCTGAACCAGAATTGGAGATAGAACCAGACTAGTCATATCAAGAGCACCCCGTCAAGGTATTGGACCAAAAAGAAAGATCAACTCGAGCAAGGTCAATCCGAATGTATAAGATTCAGTGGCGCAACCATTCAGAAGAAGAGGCTACGTGGGAAACTGAGGATTTTCTGTGCTCTCATTTCCCCAATTTTCTGCCTAAAGGAATTGGTATGTAACCCAAAAACACCCACCCCCACCTGCCTTTTGAATCTAAATATAAGAGAAGCATAGTTAATAAGAGTAGAGTAAGATGTGAAAATAAATCTAGAAGGACTTCCTTCTGAAGTTGCAAAAAGAATGACATTCGAAGAGCAGTTAACTAGAGAATCTTGATTAAAGGAAACCACAACACACTAACACACACCTTCTTGGTACCCCACTAGAGGATCCCTACCAATCTCGGGATGAGATTCCTTTAAGGGGGGAGGGCTGTAACACCCCAGGTGTTACCCAAAGCCCTGGCCAAAGCAGCACACCTCTGTCCTACTCACATTATATGCAAGATTGGAAGGTGAAGGAACTCAAATATTTAGAGTCATGGTTAAGATAAGTATTAATCATAACAAGAAAGAAACCCTAGCCTTCATACAATGCTCACTCATAAACAAGGTTCTAAAACACTAATTCCCTCTTAAGCTAGTAAACCCTAACCATGGGATTAAAGGGGAAAGAGTGGGCAAATGACCAAATCATAAAATGGAACCTTTACCAAAGATGAAGTGTATTAGTAAATCTACAAAATGGATTGAGGAAGGTATTACAAAAAGGCCCAACAAAAACCCCAAAACAATTCACCAAGTGAGGAGCACACTAGAGCCATTCAAAATTCTCTAAGTCCCCAAAACCACCCCTAGCCCAAAGATCAAGGGTGTTCACCTTTTTGCTGGCGCCAAAACCACTTGGACCAAATAGCAAAAAGTGGCCAAATTACCCAAGGCACATCCCTGAAAAATTTGAATCCAAATCGAGGTCGTTTGACATGGTTTGACATCAGTTTTGTCGCTGGTGAACAGTGCACACAGACAAGACTTGGCGCCCACATATCTCACAAGCTAGGGCAGATCTTTCATTGGAACTTACACAAACTAGCTAGCCCTAGGTGCCAGGAAGAGATCTTGCACAAGACATTTGGCGAGATTCACACGCTTTGGAGCTCTGCAGGTGCAAGAACTAGGGCAGATGAACACGGCCATGTGTTCGACGTGCCCTGGCGCGCCAGAGCACGCCCTCGGCGCTCCGCCCATGGGTGCAGCCCCGCACCGTGCCAACCCCGCGCCCGCGTCTATAAAAGCCACTCCGGCCTCGACCGTACACCCCCGCGCGTCCCTGACCCAGCCCGAGCACAAGTTCGCCGGAGTTTGCCCAGAGAGCGAAGTGCCAGCGGCAGCGCAAGCCACGACCACTGTAGACCCGCCAAACCAGCCACTTCTCGCCTCGTCCGACCCTTAGGTTAGCTTCTACGGCCCTCGGTGAATCTCCCAGAGCCGGGGATTGAACTTTACCTCACCGGAGACGCCGGATCGACGTCTTCGGACTTCAACCGGCCGCCGTCGCACGTAGACCGAGCTCCACGGTAAGCCATTCGCTGGTTCCTTGCACCTGTAGCATCCTTAGCATCCCGTGAAGCTCCCTGTGCCATTTGATTGAGCCATACTACCGTGAGCAGGCCGGAGCACACGCCGCCGACGAGCCCGACCGCCTGCGCACGCGGTCAAACCGATTCTGGCCATCACCGTCGATGATCCGCACCTCGACGTGACCGCCAGGACCTCCCGTATCTAACCCCGCCCTTCACCGGACCTCCCTCGCCGCCGGTAAGCCGCACCACCCTTTTTCCTCTCCACAGTTACTGTTACAAGGGGGAGGGAGCTCGGTTGGAAAGAAGGAGAAGCCAGGGGGGTTTTTGCGAAGTCATTGACTCAGAGAAATAGTTCCGCAGGGGTATGGTTTAAAGGATTAGTTAAGGGAAACCCCAGGGGCCTCGGTGCAAACTGGTTTTTCTTAAAACCTATTAAACATTATTCTTTTAAATGCAAACAGAGCTTACAAAATTCATAACTCCAATTTTATCCAGCCAAATTTGGTCAAACTAATTTTGCTAAGTTCTAAATAATATGAACTACTTAGGAAAAATACCAAACACCCTAAGTACTGCAAGAAAGTTTAAGGTTTTGATTTAAATAAGTATACTGCACAAAACTAAATAAATAGAGGAAAAATAGAAATACTTTTGGACTAAGAGTAAGAAAAATCAGAGGCTTGCCCACTACTAACTACCCTGTTTAAAAATGATAAACTCCTCATTACACCAGAATAAAGAGGGATTAACCACAAAAACTTGCTTTAGTCCAAACCTTAAGAAAATGAAAAAGGGAGTTTAAAATAAGAACCAGAGGGCAACCACATTTTTCCTAGCTTATTTTGGTAACATTGTTCACTAGAAAATTTTGTTGAGCCCTCTGTGAGTACAAAAGAAATGCACCGCATTTTATTTCATGAAAACAATGAAAACTTAGAAAAATCCTAGAAAAATAACCCTAAGGAGAACCCACCCCAATCCTTGGGATAACTAATAATATGCTAATATGAATCTAGGAAAAATATAAGTTTTGTTGTTTGATATTTTTCAAATAACAAGTTAGTTATAAGTACATTTTTGACATTAAACTTTAGAAAATCCCAACTAAAGAACCATTAGGTCACTTTCAGTGATTTTTGGCAAAGAGGCCTATTATCACCCATGAATCTTGGTAAAAATGAGTTTTAGTCCAGAACCCTCACCTAAATCAGAGCTATAGTACAAAGTGACCTTTCACCCTCACTTTTGTTATTTTTTTCACAAGGTTTATCTGAATTAATTCTGACCTCAAATTTTTAGAATAAAATACAGAGACCAATATGTACCCACTGTAATTTTTGTAACATTTTTGGAAAATTCTAATTTGCCATGGTAGTTCAAAAGCACTCAATAGTAAGCATAATAGAAAGTAAAAGGGGAATTATGAAAGAAATTAATATCATACAACTAAATCTCCCTAAGAGTCAAATGAAACATAAAGGAGATGGTTAAAATCCTTAAGTTTACTAAGACCCAAAAAGAGTGGTATACCCAACACCAAGAGCACCATCCGATAAAGAAAACCTAGTGCACCCACTGTTATCATAATTGTTTCACCACGCGTAGAATTTCAAATTGACATGTCATTAATATACATGTATCTTATTCATTGCATTCGTAGATTGTTATCTCGCGGATGGAGAGTACATCTTCGTTCCGGAGCAAGGAGTTGCTCAGGAGGTAGTCCAGGAGCCAGCACCAGAGCCTGCCATCGAGGATCTGCCTGCCCCAACTTTGGAAGGCCAGCCCCGGTTTTATGCATAATCATATTATATATGCTATTTTACTCCAATTAATGATTGTAGGTTTGTGTTGTGCACTTAAGTGTAGGAGTTGCCTGAAACCCTAGTTGCATGTACTCAGGATTCCTTTTGAGATGGAAACTAGTATGCTAGGTCGAGTAGCTACTTTACTAATTAGGGATCTCGGTAGAAGTCGAGTGATTTTTCTAGCACTCGAGTGAGGTTAGGAATTGGTTGTATCCATTTTTATATCAGAATGATGATGGTCTGTGGACAATGATCCATAGGGATGCATTGTCTACAAGACGGAAATTGGAATAAGGATTAATGTGGCGGAACCGCCCGAATTATTCCAACTTAAGTGCCTAAGTCCCGCCTTAGAGGCTAGACCACACTTAAACCGGAATAAAACGGCAGTCCCTCGGATCTAGTCCGATAAAGCCACTTAACCAGGATCGAATACCACTAGCTCACTCGAAGGTGAGGCACAGAGAAATACAATAAAACATAATACCACAAATTTAATAAGTATCATTAGTGATTACATTATCGGAGTTTCAGAAATAATAACCATAAATTTTAATGCAGCGGAAATAACTAACGGAGAAGAACCGAGTAACATGGCGAAGCCTGGCCACGCTACTCCTCCTGGTCCTCTCCTGCGGAAGCAGTAACCCACTCGACCATCTATCCCGGTGGCAGGGATGGAGGCCAAGTCACACCAGCAACAAATCATCCTAAAGAGTACCTGCAAAAAATTGTGCCACAAGCAAGGCTGAGTATACTAATACTCAGCTAGACTTACCCGGTGTGAGGAGTCTACTCCTCTACCTCTAGACATGCAGCTGTTTGGCTGAGGGGTTTGGTTTGCCAAAAGCACTAGCTGAGTCTAAAATCAAGTTTTAGCTTTTCAAGTTTTAGTATGATCCTCTTTACTAGATGTGTACCTAGCTAGTCATACATGGTATCAAACATTTTATCAATCAACATCTTTTGCCAGTCACCTCATTTCCACTTATTACTCAATGTAGCAGCATGGATCAAGCAGTCTCATTAGCTGCGAGAAGCAGACGATTCGAATCGAGTTTTTAAACCTTGCAAGGTAAACCTAAACACACGACATGTAGGGGCGCTCTGTCCCCACACACATCAACCGTCCCCATCGATTCCCCGTCAGCAGAGAGGGGCTCACCGCCTTGGCGTACAATGCCTCACTGACCCCGACTGGCCGTCGTGCAATGACCGCACTTGTACCCACCATAACCGGAATGGGAGACCTCGTCTCAGGTCGCGTGAGGAGGGCAATCTGCTGCCAGGTTCAATCAGGTACTAGGCTTACCGATTTACCATATTTCTCGGCATGTGCTTAGTACGTTCAAACGCTTGACTCACGGTACCACACCTTAATCCTTATTCAAATTTTTATCCCGTAGACAACAAATCCCCATGGATTGTTGCCCACAACCCAACATCATTATGATACGAAAGTGGATACAATCAATTTCCTGACCTCGCGCGAGTGCTAGAAAAATCACTCGACTTCTACCGAGATTCCTGATTAATAAAGCAGCTACTCGACTTAGCATACTAGTATTCATCTCAATGGGATTCCTGAGATCATGCAACTAGGGTTTCAGTCAACTCCTACACCTAAGTGCACAATCAATCCTACAATCATTAAGTATAGTAAAATAGCATAAATAACAGGTTATGCATAAAACCGGGGCTTGCCTTTAATTTAACACTTAAATAGTGTTTGCTGGGTGGCACTCGCTTGGCGAGCATCCACTGGTTATGTCCATCCTTCCTTGGGTCGTCCACCGACTGCACCTTGTGGTTGGCACCACACCACTTGCATGAGCGTCATCTCTCGGTCCTAAATGAGATGCAAGGTGCATATGTATGATATAATGAAAAGTTATCACAAGATATACAATACATGGTAGCGAACTAAATATTTAATTGTAAGACACCGCAAACAACCACATGTTAGATTTAGTTATCTACACGTCATCGGGCATACGTAGTTACTACCATTAGAAAGACGACCGATACTTTCTAGACTTAACCAGCGCAATACGACATCACACGTGCAAGCATTTATCACATTCACTTTAATCATTCATTGGTTACTTAACATTAGGTTTGTTAAGTACTTAAGTTTCCTACGACTGATATGTAGACAGACTTAGTTGAAAAGGGACTAGACACTTAATTGGGCTTTACAATTATTTATTAGGCGAACACGTATTAGACCTTAACCAATTTAGTTCCCTAATTTAGCGAGGCGTGTACTAGTTACCTACATAATTATGCTCACTTATATTAGTTATATTATCGTTACTGCGTGTTCAACCAAAATCAAAACGAGGAAACAGTCCACTCAAGACATACGCCACATAGTAGAGCAATCCACAAAATACAACAAAATTAGGACAGCAGCACAGCAGTGGCTTGTTTTAACCATAACTCTCTAAATATTAATCCAAAACTAGCAAACTAAGATTTTCTGGAAAGCTTAGAAGGTGCTCTACAACTTTGGTATTGTCATCACAGCCTGATTAAACACTTAGCAAGATCAAAAAGTGTTAACACAACAGCGTTGTCCAGATTTGGACAGATTCAGACTTGTGACTTTAAAAATTCATAACTGAAGATTCAGACATCCAAACAAAGTGATTTAAGACTTTCTGGAAAGCTAATTAAATGTTCTACAAATTATTTATAAACATCTCAAGGTGATTCAATATTTAACTAAGGATAAACATCACTAAAAGACTTTGCTGTCCAGAACTGGACAGATTCAGTCTTCAGAGTTTAAACATCCTTAACTTAATCTTCAGATCACCAAAAATAGTGATCCAAGACTTTTTGGAAAGCTTAGAAAAAGTACTACATAACTTTTATAATCACCAAGAAGTGATTCCAGGTTTAACTAAATCAAATATTTCAGTTTTCGAAATCTGTTCTGACGGTGGACAGAACACAACAACCAGTCTGTAAAATTCATAACTCTTAAACCGTCGGGCCTATAGTTATGAAATTTTAACACAAGCAAGATAAGAAAAGCCTCTACAACTTTCTTATAATTGACAAAGACTGATTCTAACATTAACTGAAGCAAACAATGCAGTTTCTGAAATCTGTACAGAATTTGGACAGATTCAGTTACTGAATTTGTAAAAAGCACAACTCCTAAACTGTCAGACAAATGGCTGTCAAATTTTAACACAAGTAAGATAATAGAGTTGGCTACAACTTTCTTGTGAACACTAATAACTTATTTCAACATTAACTTAAGCAACCATTGCAATTTCTGAAATCTGTTCAGAAATTCGACAGATTAAGGTGCTGGGCTTGTGAAAAGCACAACTCCTAAACGATCAGGTTTATGGCTGTCAAATTTTAGTACAAGCAAGATAATCATGTTATCTACAACTCTTCTATATGATCTTTCTACAGAAAACATGATTTGGTTTATGAAACAAACAGCACAACAAAAACAATGCGTGCAGCCCAAAACAGCAATTACTAAATTTCAGCTTCTATATAATTCAAGAATTTGCCGCATTCTAGAGACTTGAATTATTTTAACACTTTGACAATTGTTAGAGTTAAAGTAACCAAGTGGGAACTAACAAGTAGACTTACTAATTTTTATCCATGCCATTTAGTGCACTAAAATTACCACATAAATTCAACAAACACATTCACCACGCAAATAGCATGATCGCACATGACCTCGACTTAATCGCAGAGGAAGCGATGACTACTTCGGCATGTCACCACCTCTCTACAGTTCAATCAATATTAACTACATCGATTGAACCTCATATTGCGCAACTTTTATAATTTACTATCTCAAATATAACCATAGCACGGCATGCACTTGAGACTCTTTGTTCAAGTTAACGCCATTACTACCACAACGCACTTCGGCACACATGTTTGATAACACATCGTTCTAAATTAATCTATCTCATCTTCCAAACACTAAATATATGTCACGTAATTTACGTTTTTCACCTAATTTAACCTACACCAACGATGAATATGTAAATATAATTATCCTAGACTGACTCACTAGCCAAGTGCGGAAGACACCAAGCATGCTTTAGGATTTACCAAATTTTTGCCGCACTAACACATTAATCTACGATGAAGCATGTTAGCAATTCATTAACACATTCGAGACCAATCCCTACAACACACCAAGGAACTATCGCAGCCACATATCTATCCAATCCAACAACAAAATAACCTCGGCTCACCCACGCACCTACGGGTCCCCAAAATACGCACAAGGCATCAACCGCGCAAGTGACTCCCACCGGATTGCTCATACTCCTCATTCGCATCGACTATCACCATCACCGATCCCATGCATAAAACCAATACCCTCTTCACATAAACATCTACCGATGCATTCCCTAAACCATGATCCGCATTTATTTATTTAAACATAGTCTTCGCATCAGACAAGACATCATATATTTTCCTATCAAAATATAAAAACACCGGAGTTCTTTCTACTTCATTTTCCTTCGCCACAAACTTCAATCCATACCAATACAATTTTTAAACACGCACCACATCGACCAATTTATACGAATCGACAACCACCAATCTCTAACTCGAAATCATGAACACAACCATACTAAGATCTACCGCCGAAACATTTAAATCATATCTATATAATTCATTTATCGAGTCAATCGAGAGCGACATGCATCGGCTCACCATAAACAAACCCAATCGGCGTTTGCAAGAACGACGATGATTCCGATTTGTGCATCGCTTCGAACATCGACGAGCGTCGAGCGGCTTGCCTTCTCCACGCAAAACACGGGGTTCTCTCCTCCTCAAAAATAAAACAAAGCAGCACACATACATAATTAACCATAGGAAAATAATGTCGATGCGGAATCGAACGAGGATTTACGCGGTCTCACCGGGGTGAACGGCGTCGATGTTGGGATTGCGCAAAAACAGCGAACACCGGGGGGGGGCATCCCGACGTGCTGTTCGCTGCGCAACACCCCACTTGGACAGTTTGCCGAGCACGTGGCACGCGCGCAGCGCTGGCAGCGAGGAAGCAAGGGGAGGTGTCGGGGCTGCAGGAACAGCGGCGTTTCACCGTGGAGGAGCTGCGCAGCGCTAGGGAAAAAGGAGAAGCTCGCTGCAAGAGGGCTGCTCGGCCATGGGAAATAGCGCTCGCGCCTTGGACAGTAGAGGGAATCGGCTGGGTGAAAAATAAATGGACAGGGTGCTGCAGGGAGATGGGAGCGACCGGAGGTTGAAGACAACGGAGATAGCGCTGCTCGCAGGGGGAAAATGCCATGGGAGAGAGAGGTGGACGAGCTGCTGGCTGGAGGAAGAAGAAAGGGAGCCAGCTGGGATTTTTCTGGGCGCCGTGGATCAGAGAGCAGGGCAGCCAGGGAGAAGAACCTGAGCTCGCCAGGGGCTGGCGGCCATGGCTGCTGGCGGCCAAGGGGAGAGCAGGGGCACCGGCATGCTCCCAGGGAGCTCGGCCATGGCTGCTGCGCCTGGAAAAATGGAGGCCACGCCATGGCTGCTGAAGGGGCTGGACCGAGAGCGTCGGCCATGGGGGGGCTGCGGCGGCCATGGAGCTCTGCCCCTGCGCAAGGGAAATCAGGGGAAAGGGGGCGCGCCTGTGGGGGCCCTGCTCCCACGCTGGCGTGCGGCTGCATTCCAGGGAGCCGAGTGGAGGACGCCAGGAGGTGCTTCGGCACGTTGGAGAAGAAGGGCGCCCTGCAGGGGCAGCACGCCGGCTGAAAGGAGAAGAGAGGGAGAAATGTGGTGGCGGCTAGGGGGGGAAATGGAAAATTTCCAATTGCAAGGGAGAGGGCTCCTATTTATAGAAGGGCACTAGGGTTAGGGTTCCTTAGTGGGCCAAATGGGCTGGAATGGGCTTGGCCCAAAATACTCTATTGGGCTGCGCTAAATTATTTCCGGAATAAAAATGCTCCCGCGGAACTCGTCTGTACGCGGAACAGAGTGAAACAGAGTTCGGACGAACGGACGACTACGCGATTAACTCGGTCGAGAGTTTGGTTTGACTTTGCTCGAGAATAATTCCCTACGCGTGATTTGAAAATAAATCGTCCTGAGATTCGATCGGCTTTGGATTTTTAGTCGGAGAAGGCGAATCGTGATATTTTAAAATTGCTGTCGATACGGGGTTTTGAGTTCGGTTCGGCCATGAGATATTTGGCTGAGTTGAGTAAGAATTAATTAGAGGATGACATATTGAGTATTCCATCTGAGTGTACGGACTCGGATTAAAATAGTCAGACATATATCAACGTTTCGAGGAATTAGATTCGGGCTCAGATCAGATAATAGTCGTCGAGAGTTTGATTTAAAGAGCTTCAGATGAGATTTATAATTCGAGATGGATTATCGAGTTCGCATTCGTGCCGAGACTTAAAAGTTTTAATAGGCTCCAAAATTGGCCTTCTATGAGATTGAATAATTTCGAATTCGGCGAAATGTGAATGAATAATCTGGATAATCAGAGACATACGCGAGCGAGAAAGAGAAATTTTTACTGAGCATCTGAGATTGGGACATATCTCGCGACGTAACACGAAACTGACACCTGGGGTGTCACAGCCTTCCCCCCTTAAAAAGAATCTCGTCCCGAGATTCGAATGAGGATCTTCAAGGGTGGAGAAGCATGTAACTCCTAGGCTGAAGAGAGATGCAAATTCATGAGATGGGATTTGATAAGATAATGAAGATAGATTTGGATAGAATATCGCGACATGTTGAGACAAAATGCAGCGATCACTCTGAGAGTGTCCACAAAAGATAGCACATCGGTGTAGTCTTATAATGGATCACAACTATTAATCGCGATACCAGCGCGTGCCGAGTAGCTCAACCATGTGTGCACCATAGTAGGCTCTCGGTCTCGTCGCGGCACCATCAGTCGTTAGTCATGACACCATTACCAAACGCAACCAATAAGAAATTTATACAGCACAGATAGATAGAGCCCATGAGGGTATGGCTCAGAAAATAAGAATGTGACCGGAGTTAAAGCAAAGATCATTGGCAAAAGAGCATCACATGAAAATTTTCTTCAACTCAGAGAACTATTTTATGATCAACATGGAGATTATCATATCAGATATTAGCACGAGATTTGATATGAGGATGAACCAACCATGAGATCAAAATAGATTGTTAAGCTTTTAGAGACATGAGAGGACAAAGGACAACAGCGAAATCCATTAATCCACATGGATATGCCTTTTAAAGATAAGGTTGGCAAAAACAACGTCATGATGCCTAGAGAAAGAGCATCGGAAAGACTAGAAATGAGAGATTAGATTGATCGACATCCGATACTTGAGAATGGGTTATAGCGGATAACCAGATAATATGGCAGAATCATAGAGGATCCCGAGATTCGGATGATAAAGCCAACATGATTCACAAGAACGAGGATTACCAGATCCAGGCTAAAGGAGAGGTAGGCAAACCGGATCAGCTAGGATGATTAACAGAAATGCTATGATGTTTTAGGAGCAAGGATTTATGGAAAGAAACATGACCTTGATAGGGTTTGCGTAACTAGACACCAACAACAAATATATTTTTTTTTTTGACACAAGTGCACAAGGAGGTCTATAAGCTGTGCAAGTGCAATTTCAAGTGTAAAACACACAAGGGCAAGAAAATACCAACACAAGCATAAAATTTTTTTTAAGGGTTTCACTTGCTAAACTCAAGGTTATTTGGACGAGGGGGGCCTTTTTCATGAGCAGAACAGACAATATTTCTTTTTGCAAAAAGGGTTGAGCAATTTCAATACCACCTAGACATCAAGGCAAGAGAAAACACATAACACAACCTAGCAAGACTTATCAATCCGACATTAGGTAAGACATTTCTAACATAGCAGTACATCACATTATTCACAAGTTCTTATTATTGGAATAAAGGTGAGAGAAGCATGTTGATGCACAAGAGACAAGGATGCAACAATCATGATGCATGCTGATTCTAGGCGTCTTCTCAGACCTAACTACTTTTCGGGTGCTTCTACAGCATCCTTATTAATAGTATTAGTAGCCTTTATGGCCTATATAAATAGCCACCTAGCTACCCATCTATTTCCTAAGGCTTCACGTCCTAAGTCTATCCTTATCGTCCTGACGATCTATCCAACTTTGGTTTCTAAGCAAGTTTTACTTTAGAAAAGGTTGGAATCATGACTTATTGACTTCTCTGTACTGGTATTCGCTCCGATACCAGCTGTGGCGGAACCGCCCGAATTATTCCAACTTAAGTGCCTAAGTCCCGCCTTAGAGGCTAGACCACACTTAAACCGGAATAAAACGGCAGTCCCTCGGATCTAGTCCGATAAAGCCACTTAACCAGGATCGAATACCACTAGCTCACTCGAAGGTGAGGCACAGAGAAATACAATAAAACATAATACCACAAATTTAATAAGTATCATTAGTGATTACATTATCGGAGTTTCAGAAATAATAACCATAAATTTTAATGCAGCGGAAATAACTAACGGAGAAGAACCGAGTAACATGGCGAAGCCTGGCCACGCTACTCCTCCTGGTCCTCTCCTGCGGAAGCAGTAACCCACTCGACCATCTATCCCGGTGGCAGGGATGGAGGCCAAGTCACACCAGCAACAAATCATCCTAAAGAGTACCTGCAAAAAATTGTGCCACAAGCAAGGCTGAGTATACTAATACCCAGCTAGACTTACCTGGTGTGAGGAGTCTACTCCTCTACCTCTAGACATGCAGCTGTTTGGCTGAGGGGTTTGGTTTGCCAAAAGCACTAGCTGAGTCTAAAATCAAGTTTTAGCTTTTCAAGTTTTAGTATGATCCTCTTTACTAGATGTGTACCTAGCTAGTCATACATGGTATCAAACATTTTATCAATCAACATCTTTTGCCAGTCACCTCATTTCCACTTATTACTCAATGTAGCAGCATGGATCAAGCAGTCTCATTAGCTGCGAGAAGCAGACGATTCGAATCGAGTTTTTAAACCTTGCAAGGTAAACCTAAACACACGACATGTAGGGGCGCTCCGTCCCCACACACATCAACCGTCCCCATCGATTCCCCGTCAGCAGAGAGGGGCTCACCGCCTTGGCGTACAATGCCTCACTGACCCCGACTGGCCGTCGTGCAATGACCGCACTTGTACCCACCATAACCGGAATGGGAGACCTCGTCTCAGGTCGCGTGAGGAGGGCAATCTGCTGTCAGGTTCAATCAGGTACTAGGCTTACCGATTTACCATATTTCTCGGCATGTGCTTAGTACGTTCAAACGCTTGACTCACGGTACCACACCTTAATCCTTATTCAAATTTTTATCCCGTAGACAACAAATCCCCATGGATTGTTGCCCACAACCCAACATCATTATGATACGAAAGTGGATACAATCAATTTCCTGACCTCGCGCGAGTGCTAGAAAAATCACTCGACTTCTACCGAGATTCCTGATTAATAAAGCAGCTACTCGACTTAGCATACTAGTATTCATCTCAATGGGATTCCTGAGATCATGCAACTAGGGTTTCAATCAACTCCTACACCTAAGTGCACAATCAATCCTACAATCATTAAGTATAGTAAAATAGCATAAATAACAGGTTATGCATAAAACCGGGGCTTGCCTTTAATTTAACACTTAAATAGTGTTTGCTGGGTGGCACTCGCTTGGCAGCATCCACTGGTTATGTCCATCCTTCCTTGGGTCGTCCACCGACTGCACCTTGTGGTTGGCACCACACCACTTGCATGAGCGTCATCTCTCGGTCCTAAATGAGATGCAAGGTGCATATGTATGAATATAATGAAAAGTTATCACAAGATATACAATACATGGTAGCGAACTAAATATTTAATTGTAAAACACCGCAAACAACCACATGTTAGATTTAGTTATCTACACGTCATCGGGCATACGTAGTTACTACCATTAGAAAGACGACCGATACTTTCTAGACTTAACCTGCGCAATACGACATCACACGTGCAAGCATTTATCACATTCACTTTAATCATTCATTGGTTACTTAACATTAGGTTTGTTAAGTACTTAAGTTTCCTACGACTGATATGTAGACAGACTTAGTTGAAAAGGGACTAGACACTTAATTGGGCTTTACAATTATTTATTAGGCGAACACGTATTAGACCTTAACCAATTTAGTTCCCTAATTTAGCGAGGCGTGTACTAGTTACCTACATAATTATGCTCACTTATATTAGTTATATTATCGTTACTGCGTGTTCAACCAAAATCAAAACGAGGAAACAGTCCACTCAAGACATACGCCACATAGTAGAGCAATCCACAAAATACAACAAAATTAGGACAGCAGCACAGCAGTGGCTTGTTTTAACCATAACTCTCTAAATATTAATCCAAAACTAGCAAACTAAGATTTTCTGGAAAGCTTAGAAGGTGCTCTACAACTTTGGTATTGTCATCACAGCCTGATTAAACACTTAGCAAGATCAAAAAGTGTTAACACAACAGCGCTGTCCAGATTTGGACAGATTCAGACTTGTGACTTTAAAAATTCATAACTGAAGATTCAGACATCCAAACAAAGTGATTTAAGACTTTCTGGAAAGCTAATTAAATGTTCTACAAATTATTTATAAACATCTCAAGGTGATTCAATATTTAACTAAGGATAAACATCACTAAAAGATTTTGCTGTCCAGAACTGGACAGATTCAGTCTTCAGAGTTTAAACATCCTTAACTTAACCTTCAGATCACCAAAAATAGTGATCCAAGACTTTTTGGAAAGCTTAGAAAAAGTACTACATAACTTTTATAATCACCAAGAAGTGATTCCAGGTTTAACTAAATCAAATATTTCAGTTTTCGAAATCTGTTCTGACGGTGGACAGAACACAACAACCAGTCTGTAAAATTCATAACTCTTAAACCGTCGGGCCTATAGTTATGAAATTTTAACACAAGCAAGATAAGAAAAGCCTCTACAACTTTCTTATAATTGACAAAGACTGATTCTAACATTAACTGAAGCAAACAATGCAGTTTCTGAAATCTGTACAGAATTTGGACAGATTCAGTTACTGAATTTGTAAAAAGCACAACTCCTAAACTGTCAGACATATGGCTGTCAAATTTTAACACAAGTAAGATAATAGAGTTGGCTACAACTTTCTTGTGAACACTAATAACTTATTTCAAAATTAACTTAAGTAACCATTGCAATTTCTGAAATCTGTTCAGAAATTCGACAGATTAAGGTGCTGGGCTTGTGAAAAGCACAACTCCTAAACGATCAGGTTTATGGCTGTCAAATTTTAGTACAAGCAAGATAATCATGTTATCTACAACTCTTCTATATGATCTTTCTACAGAAAACATGATTTGGTTTATGAAACAAACAGCACAACAAAAACAATGCGTGCAGCCCAAAACAGCAATTACTAAATTTCAGCTTCTATATAATTCAAGAATTTGCCGCATTCTAGAGACTTGAATTATTTTAACACTTTGACAATTGTTAGAGTTAAAGTAACCAAGTGGGAACTAACAAGTAGACTTACTAATTTTTATCCGTGCCATTTAGTGCACTAAAATTACCACATAAATTCAACAAACACATTCACCACGCAAATAGCATGATCGCACATGACCTCGACTTAATCGCAGAGGAAGCGATGACTACTTCGGCATGTCACCACCTCTCTACAGTTCAATCAATATTAACTACATCGATTGAACCTCATATTGCGCAACTTTTATAATTTACTATCTCAAATATAACCATAGCACGGCATGCACTTGAGACTCTTTGTTCAAGTTAACGCCATTACTACCACAACGCACTTCGGCACACATGTTTGATAACACATCGTTCTAAATTAATCTATCTCATCTTCCAAACACTAAATATATGTCACGTAATTTACGTTTTTCACCTAATTTAACCTACACCAACGATGAATATGTAAATATAATTATCCTAGACTGACTCACTAGCCAAGTGCGTAAGACACCAAGCATGCTTTAGGATTTACCAAATTTTTGCCGCACTAACACATTAATCTACGATGAAGCATGTTAGCAATTCATTAACACATTCGAGACCAATCCCTACAACACACCAAGGAACTATCGCAGCCACATATCTATCCAATCCAACAACAAAATAACCTCGGCTCACCCACGCACCTACGGGTCCCCAAAATACGCACAAGGCATCAACCGCGCAAGTGACTCCCACCGGATTGCTCATACTCCTCATTCGCATCGACTATCACCATCACCGATCCCATGCATAAAACCAATACCCTCTTCACATAAACATCTACCGATGCATTCCCTAAACCATGATCCGCATTTATTTATTTAAACTTAGTCTTCGCATCAGACAAGACATCATATATTTTCCTATCAAAATATAAAAACACCGGAGTTCTTTCTACTTCATTTTCCTTCGCCACAAACTTCAATCCATACCAATACAATTTTTAAACACGCACCACATCGACCAATTTATACGAATCGACAACCACCAATCTCTAACTCGAAATCATGAACACAACCATACTAAGATCTACCGCCGAAACATTTAAATCATATCTATATAATTCATTTATCGAGTCAATCGAGAGCGACATGCATCGGCTCACCATAAACAAACCCAATCGGCGTTTGCAAGAACAACGATGATTCCGATTTGTGCATCGCTTCGAACATCGACGAGCGTCGAGCGGCTTGCCTTCTCCACGCAAAACACGGGGTTCTCTCCTCCTCAAAAATAAAACAAAGCAGCACACATACATAATTAACCATAGGAAAATAATGTCGATGCGGAATCGAACGAGGATTTACGCGGTCTCACCGAGGTGAACGGCGTCGATGTTGGGATTGCGCAAAAACAGCGAACACCGGGGGGGGCATCCCGACGTGCTGTTCGCTGCGCAACACCCCACTTGGACAGTTTGCCGAGCACGTGGCACGCGCGCAGCGCTGGCAGCGAGGAAGCAAGGGGAGGTGTCGGGGCTGTAGGAACAGCGGCGTTTCACCGTGGAGGAGCTGCGCAGCGCTGGGGAAAAAGGAGAAGCTCGCTGTAAGAGGGCTGCTCGGCCATGGGAAATAGCGCTCGCGCCTTGGACAGTAGAGGGAATCGGCTGGGTGAAAAATAAATGGACAGGGTGCTGCAGGGAGATGGGAGCGACCGGAGGTTGAAGACAACGGAGATAGCGCTGCTCGCAGGGGGAAAATGCCATGGGAGAGAGAGGTGGACGAGCTGCTGGCTGGAGGAAGAAGAAAGGGAGCCAGCTGGGATTTTTCTGGGCGCCGTGGATCAGAGAGCAGGGCAGCCAGGGAGAAGAACCTGAGCTCGCCAGGGGCTGGCGGCCATGGCTGCTGGCGGCCAAGGGGAGAGCAGGGGCACCGGCATGCTCCCAGGGAGCTCGGCCATGGCTGCTGCGCCTGGAAAAATGGAGGCCACGCCATGGCTGCTGAAGGGGCTGGACCGAGAGCGTCGGCCATGGGGGGGCTGCGGCGGCCATGGAGCTCTGTGTTAGAAAGTTAGGCATTTTTAGTTTTAATTTAATCCAGAAAAACAGTGCGATATATGTGATGACATGTATGTGCATGTGTGTATAACTACTCGCATAAGAAGTAAATAGCAATAAAACATGCACGAATACGAAGAATAGAGTGTACCCAGCGGAGGGACCGATGCTCAAGGCATCAGTGGCTCCATTCACACGAGTCATCTCGTGTGTTTGTTCGATGTAGCCGTACGAAGTCGATGCAGGAAGGTGTACGCAGTGCAGTCCCTCGAACGGTCGCCGGGAAGAAGACGAAGCAGATCATGCGAGCAGTCGCGAAGACGCTCCCCAAAAATCTGATCGCCCGCACACCCGTGCAAGTGTATCTCTGCGGTCGGTGATTTCGGAGGCCTGCTCTCCCACTCTCTCTGTGCTCGCAGAAGGTGGGACGGGAATGTGTTGCTTGCAATTCGCGTGAGGCAATTCGCGCACCTGGAAGAGCCCTCCCTCTCCATTCTTATAGGCGGTCAGAAGGAGGGAGAAGACCAACGGACAGAAACGGTCGCGCATTAGAACTGGAAACTGACGACAGTAATGACGTCCGTTACTAGCCATAATGACGTCCGTTACTAGCCATAACGACGTCCGTTACTAGCCATAATAACGTGAAACGGACGGTTATTATGACGTCCGTTACTAGCCATAACGACGTCCGTTACTAGCCATAATAACGTGAAACGGACGGTTATTATGACGTCCGTTACTAGCCATAATGACGTGAAACGGACGGTTATTATGACGGTCATCGCTCCAGGCAAAATGCGCAACCGTTTGAAAGGAATATTCGGACCAAGGTCCGATCTACCACGAGCCACGAGCCACGAGCCACGGCCCGGCCCGGCCGGCGGCGGCGGCGGCGGCGCGCGCGCGCGTGTGGCAGTCCTTCATCCTTTTCTCAACTTCTCAATAGATGCACCAATAGTCCACCTATTTAAGTTGATTGATTTGTCTTTTGAACTTCCAATATGGTACTAAATAATTAGTACACCATAGCATTAAAGTGGGCCATTAGCATTGACTATTATTGAATATTAATTTGGGCCAAGCCCACATTAATCCAACAATCCCCACCAAATGCTAAGTCACACTAAAAAGCTCTCATCACCTCAAACGTTTGATATACTGGTGTTTCGATGGAGACTGTTAAGTTGAACATCCACCTAGAACTTAGACTACACTTGACCACAACTGCACAATGGACTAGGCCTTGAATTGGCAGTTTTGCGTGGAATGAGTTTCATCTAAACTCTTTACCAGTACTAGATTGCTGAACGCATTCCCTCTGGTTGGAGCATATAAGTCAAACTCCATAGCCTTTCATGGGTATCTAGAAACCACCCAGATCTCATAAACTGTGACTAGCAGTTAACCCATATAGGTATGTTCCTCTAAAGATGTTCTGTAGGACAACATCTTTGCTTCACAAAGCCACTTGGAACATATTAAGGTGTAAACACCAACCTACCTTACAGTAAGGAAAGATATGCATCTGAAATGAGCCTTATTAAGGGTCTTTCCTCTCAGTCTACCACTAGCTTGTTTCACCATTCTAATTCACGGGATCTCCGATCACATAGAACAGGTTACCACTATGATAAACTTTAGGTGGGTCTCATGCCCATCTCACTTGATGCACTATCTATCACACTACGTGATAGCCCCTTAGTAAATTGATCTGCCAGATTTTTAGACGTATGGACATAATCCAACGCTATTACTCCGGAGTTTCTCAATTTCCTGACAGATTTCAAACGCCTCTTTATGTGCCTTGTCGACTTCATATTATCCTTAGAACTGTTTATCTTAATTATCACAGTCTGATTATCACAGTTCATGGAAATAGCCGGCACAGGTTTTTCAACCACCGGTAAATCCATAAGGAGTTCACGAAGCCACTCAGCCTCAACTGAAGCGGTATCTAATGCTGTGAGTTCTGCTTCCATAGTCGACCTCGTTAAGATGGTCTGCTTGCAAGACTTCCATGAAACAGCACCACCTCCAAGTGAAAACACATATCCACTTGTGGCATATATCTCATCAGCATCAGATATCCAGTTTGCATCACAATAACCCTCCAGTACTGTTGGGTACCCGGTATAATGGATGCCTAAACTCATAGTACCCTTTAGATAGCGCAAAACTCTCTCAAGAGCACGCCAGTGATCATCTCCCGGATTTGAAACAAATCGACTAAGTTTGCTCACAGCAAATGAGATGTCAGGTCTCGTAGCGCTAGCTAAGTACATGAGTGAACCAATTATTTGGGAATATCTCAATTGATCCCTAGCTATCCTTCGATTTTTCTTTAATAGCTTACTAGGATCATAAGGCGTTGGAGCAGGTTCACATTCGCTAAAACCAAAGCGACTCAAAACCTTTTCCACATAATGGGATTGCACAAGTGTGATCCCACCAATGCCTTCTCTCAGTAGCTTAATGTTAAGAATAACATCAGCTTCTCCCAAATCTTTCATTTCAAAATTATTAGATAGAAAGTCTTTTGTCTCTTTAATCACATCAAGACTCGTCCCCAAGATTAGAATGTCATCAACATATAGGCATAAAATTACTCCCTCGCCCCCACCATACCGATAGTATACACACTTGTCTGCTTCGTTCACAACAAAACCGGCAGATGTCAAAGTTCTATCGAACTTTTCATGCCATTGCTTAGGTGCTTGTTTTAGGCCATATAAAGATTTCAATAATTTACACACCATGCCTTCTTGACCGTTTGCTACAAACCCAGCTGGCTGCTCCATGTAAATTTCCTCATCTAGCTCTCCATTTAGGAATGCTGTCTTAACATCCATTTGATGGACGAGTAGACCATGAGAGGCAGCCAAAGAAAGTAGCACACGAATTGTGGTCAATCGAGCCACAGGTGAATAAGTATCAAAGAAATCCTCACCTTCCTTCTGTGAATAGCCTTTAATTACAAGCCTCGCCTTGTACCTTTCAATAGTACCATCAGGCCTAAGTTTTTTCTTGAACACCCATTTACTTCCAATGGGCTTACACCCATATGGACGCTCAACTACCTCCCAAGTTGCATTAGACATAATAGAATCCATCTCACTCCTTATTGCTTCCTTCCAAAAGTCAGCATCAGGAGAGGAATATGCCTCTTCAATGGTACTTGGTGTGTCATCCACAAGATATACAATGTAATCATCACCAAAGGACTTTGCAATCCTTGGTCTCTTACTCTTTCGAGTTGATACATTGTCATTTTCCACATGATTATGTATATGGGATTCCTCAGTGTGTTCTACCGGAATAAAATGCTCATGGGGTATCGTTGGTTCATCATTAGACATATCATGTGTAGCTTTCATGGGAAATTCGTCCTCAAAAAACGTAGCATCTCTGGACTCCATAATTGTACCAACCAACATGTCCGGTACTCCAGAGTTTATAATTAAAAACCTATATCCAATGCTGTGGAAAGCATACCCAAGGAAAACACAATCAACAGTTTTCGGTCCTAATTTGCGCTTCTTGTTAATTGGCACATTCACTTTAGCCAAACAACCCCAGGTGCGCAAATAGGAGATATTTAATTTCTTCTTTTCCCATTCCTCGAATGGTGTGATTTCTTTGTTCTTTGTGGGAACTTTATTCAGGACATGACACGCCGTCAAGATCGCCTCACCCCACCATTCCTTAGATAGCCCTGAAGTCTCTAACATGGCGTTAACCAAATCAGTTAGAGTACGGTTCTTTCTTTCAGCAACCCCATTGGATTGTGGTGAGTATGGCGGTGTCCTCTCATGAATAATACCATGTTCCACACAGAAATCAGAAAAATCACCCGAAAAATATTCTCCACCACGATCAGACCTTAACCGTTTAATTTTCCTCTCGAGTTGATTTTCAACTTCAGCTTTGTAGGTCTTAAAATAATGCAAAGCTTCATCTTTTGATTTTAAGAGATACACATAACAAAATCTAGTAGAGTCATCGATAAAAGTAATAAAATATCGCTTGCCTCCTTTAGTCAATATTCCGTTCATCTCACATAAATCGGAATGTATTAAGTCCAGTGGTGCCAAATTCCTCGCCTCCGCAGCCTTGTGAGGCTTGCGAGGTTGCTTAGATTGCACGCACACCTGGCACTTAGAACCTTTGACTAAATCAAATTTCGGGATTAAATTTAAATCTGCTAACCGCGAGACACAACCAAAATTGATATGACAAAGTCGTGAATGCCAAATATACGACTCATTCGAAACAACATTGTTCACAGACTTATTACACGCATCATGCAAAGATAAGCGGAACAAGCCTCCGCTGTCATAGCCTTTTCCAACAAACGTTCCATACTTAGACAGTATACATTTATTAGACTCAAAGACAATTTTGTAGCCATCTCGGCACAATTGAGAGCCACTAACTAGATTCTTTTTGATGGAGGGGACATGCTGCACGTTCTTCAATAGCACCGTCTTTCCGGAAGTAAACTTCAGAATGACTGTACCAACACCAAGAACACGCGCATGTGATCCGTTCCCCATCAGCAAGGCTCCAGTCCCTTTGCACTGATAAGAAGAAAATAAAGAAATATCAGCACACACATGAATATTAGCACCGGTATCAGCCCACCACTCAGGGGATTGACACACTGAAAGAACAGTAGGTAAAAGATTACCATACCCCGATGTTCCTTCTGCAGTCTCGCTAACAACCATGTTTACTGTTTTCTTCTCTTGAGCTGGTTTTTTCTCTTGCTTAAATTTGCGGTCTGGACAAGCGCTTGCCCAATGATCAGTACTTCCGCAAACAAAGCAACCAGCTCCTTTGTTCTTCTTTTTGAACGAGGCTGCCTGCTTGGGCTTCGTGGCATTCTGTTGCTTGTTTTTCTTTTTATTATTATGTGATGCATTGGAGTTCTTCTTTTGTACCATATTGGCACTAGAAGTCTCAACTCCTTTTCCACGAGTGTCTTTTGCTCTCGCCCTCTCCTCAACATCAAGAGAACCAATAAGCTCAGCCACGCTAAACTCTTGTCTCTTATGTTTTAGAGTGGTAGCAAAATCCGTCCAAGAAGGTGGCAGTTTAGCGATAATACCGCCGGCCACGAACTTGTCAGGTAAGACACATGGGAATTGTTCGAGTTCTTTAGCCAGTGCCTGTATTTCATGAGCCTGTTCAACTACAGGACGGTTTTCCACCATCTTATAGTCAAACAGCTGCTCCATGATGTACAGCTCGCTACCAGCATCAGAAACACCAAACTTCTCATCTAATGCATCCCATAACTCTTTTGCAGATGTGCACGTTAGATAAGAATCAACATACTTGTTGGCAAGAGCGCCAATCACGGCGCCTCGAAACAGGTTATCGGCAACGTCGAACATTCTCTCCTCTTCAGGAGTGAACTGTTCGGGTTTCCCCTGTGCGGCGTGATAGCAGTTCATTGCGGTCAACCACAGTATCATCTTACTACGCCATCTCTTGTAAAATGTCCCATCAAAAGGTTCACTTGGTTTTAACGCAGCAGCAAAACCACTAACAGAAAAATGCCTAATATCAGATTTTTGGATTGTTAGAAAGTTAGGCATTTTTAGTTTTAATTTAATCCAGAAAAACAGTGCGATATATGTGATGACATGTATGTGCATGTGTGTATAACTACTCGCATAAGCAGTAAATAGCAATAAAACATGCACGAATACGAAGAATAGAGTGTACCCAGCGGAGGGACCGATGCTCAAGGCATCAGTGGCTCCATTCACACGAGTCATCTCGTGTGTTTGTTCGATGTAGCCGTACGAAGTCGATGCAGGAAGGTGTACGCAGTGCAGTCCCTCGAACGGTCGCCGGGAAGAAGACGAAGCAGATCACGCGAGCAGTCGCGAAGACGCTCCCCAAAAATCTGATCGCCCGCACACCCGTGCAAGTGTATCTCTGCGGTCGGTGATTTCGGAGGCCTGCTCTCCCACTCTCTCTGTGCTCGCAGAAGGTGGGACGGGAATGTGTTGCTTGCAATTCGCGTGAGGCAATTCGCGCACCTGGAAGAGCCCTCCCTCTCCATTCTTATAGGCGGTCAGAAGGAGGGAGAAGACCAACGGACAGAAACGGTCGCGCATTAGAACTGGAAACTGACGACAGTAATGACGTCCGTTACTAGCCATAATGACGTCCGTTACTAGCCATAACGACGTCCGTTACTAGCCATAATAACGTGAAACGGACGGTTATTATGACGTCCGTTACTAGCCATAACGACGTCCGTTACTAGCCATAATAACGTGAAACGGACGGTTATTATGACGTCCGTTACTAGCCATAACGACGTGAAACGGACGGTTATTATGACGGTCATCGCTCCAGGCAAAATGCGCAACCGTTTGAAAGGAATATTCGGACCAAGGTCCGATCTACCACGAGCCACGAGCCACGAGCCACGGCCCGGCCCGGCCGGCGGCGGCGGCGGCGGCGCGCGCGCGCGTGTGGCAGTCCTTCATCCTTTTCTCAACTTCTCAATAGATGCACCAATAGTCCACCTATTTAAGTTGATTGATTTGTCTTTTGAACTTCCAATATGGTACTAAATAATTAGTACACCATAGCATTAAAGTGGGCCATTAGCATTGACTATTATTGAATATTAATTTGGGCCAAGCCCACATTAATCCAACACTCTGCCCCTGCGCAAGGGAAATCAGGGGAAAGGGGGCGCGCCTGTGGGGGCCCTGCTCCCACGCTGGCGTGCGGCTGCATTCCAGGGAGCCGAGTGGAGGACGCCAGGAGGTGCTTCGACACGTTGGAGAAGAAGGGCGTCCTGCAGGGGCAGCACGCCGGCTGAAAGGAGAAGAGAGGGAGAAATGTGGTGGCGGCTAGGGGGGGGGGGGGAAATGGAAAATTTCCAATTGCAAGGGAGAGGGCTCCTATTTATAGAAGGGCACTAGGGTTAGGGTTCCTTAGTGGGCCAAATGGGCTGGAATGGGCTTGGCCCAAAATACTCTATTGGGCTGCGCTAAATTATTTCCGGAATAAAAATGCTCCCGCGGAACTCGTCTGTACGCGGAACAGAGTGAAACAGAGTTCGGACGAACGGACGACTACGCGATTAACTCGGTCGAGAGTTTGGTTTGACTTTGCTCGAGAATAATTCCCTACGCGTGATTTGAAAATAAATCGTCCTGAGATTCGATCGGCTTTGGATTTTTAGTCGGAGAAGGCGAATCGTGATATTTTAAAATTGCTGTCGATACGGGGTTTTGAGTTCGGTTCGGCCATGAGATATTTGGCTGAGTTGAGTAAGAATTAATTAGAGGATGACATATTGAGTATTCCATCTGAGTGTACGGACTCGGATTAAAATAGTCAGACATATATCAACGTTTCGAGGAATTAGATTCGGGCTCAGATCAGATAATAGTCGTCGAGAGTTTGATTTAAAGAGCTTCAGATGAGATTTATAATTCGAGATGGATTATCGAGTTCGCATTCGTGCCGAGACTTAAAAGTTTTAATAGGCTCCAAAATTGGCCTTCTATGAGATTGAATAATTTCGAATTCGGCGAAATGTGAATGAATAATCTGGATAATCAGAGACATACGCGAGCGAGAAAGAGAAATTTTTACTGAGCATCTGAGATTGGGACATATCTCGCGACGTAACACGAAACTGACACCTGGGGTGTCACAATTAAGCTGTGGTACCGTGTGTCAAGCGTTTGAACGTACTAAGCACATGCCGAGAAATATGGTAAATCGGTAAGCCTAGTACCTGAGTGAACCTGCCCGCAGACTTTGCCCCTCACACGACCTGAGATGTGGTCTCCCATTCCGGTTATGGTGGGTACAAGTGCGGTCACTGCACGACGACAGTCGGGGTTAGTGAGGCATTGTACGCCAAGGCGGTGAGCCCTGTTTTGTTGCCAGGGAATTGATGGGGACGGTTGATGTGTGTGGGGAGGGAGTGCCTCACCACGTCGTGTGTTTAGGTTTACCTTGCAATGTTTAAAAACTCGATTCGGATCGTCTGCTTCTCGCAGCTAATGAGACTGCTTGATCCATGATGCTACAATGAGTAATAAGTGGAAATGTGTTGATTGGCAAAAGATATTGATTGCTAAAATGTTTGATACCATGTATGATTAGCTAGGTACACACTTAGTCTTAAGAGAATGACACTAAAACTTGAAAGGCTAAAACTTGATTTTTAGACTCAGCTAGCGCTTTTGGCAAACCAAACCTCTCAGCCAAACAGCTGCATGTCTAGAGGTAAAGGAGTAGACTCCTCACACCGGGTAAGTCTAGTTGTGTATTAGTATACTCAGCCTTGCTTGTGGCATAATTTTTTACATGTTCTCTGGAGGATATGGTTACTGGAGTGACTTGGCTGTCTACCTTGCCACCGGGTTGGGGAGTCGAGTGGGACCCTACCTCAGCAGGGGAGGAGCATGAGGAGTGATGGGCCAGGCTTCCCCATCTTTCCTTTTATTTACCGTTAGTTAAATTCCGCTGCATTCCGAACAATGATCACTACTTTTGCAAAACTCCGATGATGTTGTAATAATCTTAAGCACTTATTTAATGTATGGTTTTATGCTTTATTGTATTTGCTCTGTGCCTCACCTTTGAGTGAGTACGTGGTACTTGATCCTGTTAGTGGCCTTGTCGGACTAGATCCGAGGGACTGACGTTTTATTCCTATTTAAGTGTGGTCTAGCCTCTAAGGTGGGACTTGGGCACTTAAGTTGGAATAATTCGGGCGGTTTCGCCACAAATACTATGTGATGTACTTCTTGTTTAAATGGGTTTTGAGTCTTCTACATTAATCACTCACCATGCTATGAATTAAACTTGCCATGTGAATTTAATTAAATAATCATCACCATGTTTAAATCAGTGTTATGCATGATGCTTTTAAGTGTAATTTAATTCATATCGTGAGGTTTCCATATTTTCGTAAGCTTCTTGTCATTCATATACTAAAGGTTGCTAAATAGGAAACTATTTCTTGTGTTTCTAACGCAATCTCCTTTAAGCTATTTCATGGAAATCCATAAGCAGAGATTGTGCTCTTTCAATTGGTAATAATCTATTCAATGGAAAGAAATGTCAATATGAAGGTTAAATTCCTTTTGGTTTAATTTTGTAAATTGGTGCATATTGTTAATTCACTCCTCCATGTGCATTAACTGAAAAGGAATTTAATTTATGCTTTTATACCTCACAAATGATGAGTTGGTTGCAATTCATATCTAAATATCACCATTCATTACATACTTCCTTGTACTACTAATATCTCTTTTCAAAGTTTTTGTTAACTAGTGTTGGGGGCCTTTTCCTTCCGAAGGTCCTCAAAAACATAATTAACCATTTGTCTTTAGCATGAGCTATTACAAGAAGCTTCGTCTCCAGGAGATAAGCCTATTTCTTATGACTAAGGACACACAGGATGAAGATAGATTCAAAGGAAACAAGAGTAAATGTCGAAGCTATCAGCAGACGGAAGGACTTCGGCTCGCAACGAAATAGAGGTATGTTGATAATGGCCGAAGGAGGAAAAGACTACTTAGTCCATTATAATTTTTATTACGATCATGTGTAAACATTAAGGACATAAATGTACTTTTGCTCGGGCTGTGTCCCGTGCCTATAAATAGATGAACAGTAACATCGTAATGTTCACGTTGATTGTATTGATTCTTTCACATCCTCGTCTTTAAGCAAGACGAAGGTATCAATGTAATATTGATATTGTTGATATTCATATATGTTTTTACAGAATATAGGAATAAATGAATTATTAAGATATGACTGTCATATTTATTCTTTTGTATTCCTCTCCCTGTATTAATATGACAAAGGTGTGCCCTTCCTGACCTTCGTCGAGGGGCATTATATCCGTAAGGAGATAATGCTTCGCGGGACGAAGGTCCTTAACGTTTAACAATTGAAGCCTTGTTCTTAACTCACAGCATTTGAGAGTAAGTGACCAACATTGGCGCCCACCTCCGGTGAACTCACTTCCACAACCTTCGGCAAAGCATCCACCTTCGACATGCCGTCGAAGAAGGCAACGGTGCCAGGGGCTTCCCTGCAGCCACTGGACACAAATCAAGACGCACTTTCCCTGCAAGAGGCCAGGAGCCAAAAGAGAAAGGTCGCAAGCCCAACTCTTTAGGAGGAGCAGCTTGACAAGGAAATCAGGAATTTAGAAGCAATCCACCAACAAGTAAAAGGAAAATAGAGAAAATGCTCCGGCTGGCTGACCTTCAGAAGAAGATTGACGAAGCCGCTGAGGAAATGCGTCATCTTACTCAAGATGACCACAACCGAAGGCCTCAGCACAGGGAGCTTCGTCAGGAAAGCTCATTCAACGAATTTGAATGGCATGAAGACTTCCATCATGGTAACTTTACTTTTGATGATGCTTCTCTTCTGGCAGCAGAATTGCAGGCTACCCCGTGGCCACAATCCTACAAGTCACCGCAGTTGCCCATGTATGATGGGCACTCGGATCCAAAGCAATTTCTGATGAGTTATGAGGCAACAATATCCTCGTAATGGGGCAAGGCTGCTGTCATGGCAAAGTTCTTCGTCATGGCAGTCAGAAGTGTGGCCCAGACCTGGTATTCCTCCCTTCAGCCAAGAACAATCACATCATGGTAGAAGCTCAAGGATATGCTAGTCACTAGCTTCCAAGGCTTTCAGACGAAGCCAGTCACTGCTCAGGCTTTGTTTCAATGTACGCAAGACCATGAGGAGTACCTTCAGGCATATGTTCGAAGGTTTCTGCATTTGAGAGCACAAGTGCCTACAGTGCCCAATGAAATTGTCATTGAAGCCATGATCAAGGGACTTTGGCCAGGACCTACAACCCAATATTTTGCAAGGAAGCCCCCATAAACCCTGGAGAAGCTCCTTCAGAAGATGGATGAGTACATCCGGGCCGATAATGATTTCCGCCAAAGAAGGGAGGAAGCATATAGGTTTTCTGAAATGACCAGGGGCTTCGGAGGAAGACTTCAAACCAGGCATGTCAGGTCAATACATAACTCCAATGCCAACGATGAAAGGGCTAATAATGCTCAAAGAAGCCATCATAGCTCACAGTCTTCGAGCATGCAGCAGACTTCTTATAGACCACCAGCTCCGAGAGGCAGAGGAGGAAGAAGCTTTAGTGGAGGGAGGTTCGGTAATCAACCCAGGAAGTTGTACTGCCTATTCTATGGCGAGGACAAGGGCCACACAACAAGGACGTGCCAGGTTACAATCCAGAAGCAAAAGGAAATTACTAAAGCCAAGGCGCGGCAGAGTCAGCCAAAGCAAGTCATCCATACTGCTTCGTGCTATTCTCCATACATTCCAGAATATGTAGGCACCTAACAGCCTACGACTTCTGTGGCTTCAGCGAGTCACTCCCAAGCCTCCTGGGCCCAATTATCACCACCCCCACCAATGGTGCCTGCCCCAAACCATGATCAACAACCAGAAGGGCACCTTTGGCCTCAACAACAACGTGATCTTCGGGAGCAGTCTGAGGCTCGCACAGTTAATAGCATTGTGCCTGAATCCAGGCACATCTACTGAAGACGACACAGCGTTTTGGCCAAAAGATAGTCCTGATGTGCTCTCTTTCTACTATTTTTTGCTATTATATTTTTCTATTGCTGTTGGGGACTTGTTCTCAAATGCTTCGAATTAAGAACAAGGCAACACAAAGATGTTAAGTATATTCGCCCTTCGTCCGCTGAAGCATTATCTCCTCAAGGATTTAATGAGCTTCGGACGAAGGTCATAAGTAAAGTATCACGAAGGTTTCACCTTCATGATCATATTTGTAAGACAATAATGAGAAATGAGATATAAAGTATAAAATATATTCACATGTTTTATTATATGAATATACAAGTATTAAAACATTATATTTAAGCACATTTGTACCTTCGCCTTGGCGGAAAGCAACAATTCAAGCGTGACGTGTCAGTGATTATAGGATCGCGTGAACAGTGTCGGGATACTGTTCACCTATTTATAGGCACAGGATGCAACCTGCGCAAAATTACATTTATGTCTTTTGCAACCGACTACAATAATGACACAAAGCATCATGGGTCTTTAAGTCAATTCATCTTTAAGTCGGTTCGACCCTTCATCTTGAGATTTGTCTTTGTGCCGAAGCTTTATAGATAATAGCTTCGGTGCTTGCTTCTTTTTAGGATCTTCGGCTACGAAGCATACTCCCAACTGTTGCAAAAGACAATACATGAATATTTAACCTTCAACTTGATGTAATAAACTTGTGGTTACACCATCGAGTATGACAAAACCAAGTTTCGAGGCTCCAAAGACGTTCCTAAGGGAGCACAGAGTAAGTCCCGAAGCTCCAAAGACGTTCCTAAGGGAGCGTAGAGTAAGTTCCAAAGCTCAAAAGCCATTCCTAAGGGAATGCAGAGCAAAAATGCCACCTAAGTAAAAGGCGAAGAAGCTCCAAAGTCGTTCCTAAGGGGATGCAGAGCTTGAATGCCACCTAAGTAAAAGGTGAAGAAGTTCCAAAGTCGTTCCTAAGGGGATGCAAAGCTTAGCTCCAAAGTCGTTCCTAAGGGAATGCAGAGCTAAAATACCACCTAAGTAAAAGGTGGAGACTCCAAAGTCGTTCCTAAGGGGATGCAGAGTCTGGGTGTTTATTTGTGTGGGTTTTTAACTTCGACATAAACATCATTATGCATCATACCATCATATCATATCATATAGCATCGCATCATACATCATTTTGCATCAGCAAAAAGCCGTGGAAAAGAAGGGAAATTGCTCCTTCAAAAAATATTTGTCGAATCACAAAAGAATGTGCTATAGCACAACATATACCTTCGGCAGACATATTGAATTATACGAGGCCAACCTTCGTCAACAGTGGCGTAAGGAAAACTCTCTTTGTGAAGCATGAAAAGAAGGGAAGGTGTTTTTTCGCCAAAGGCTCAAAAATGGTACGTACACAGATTTCATGCGTCATAAAGAGATATATTACATTAATGTACATACAAGTACTTGGTGTTTGTTTCGTATACATGGCTGCAACCATACACAAGCATTACATGTCCCAGCATACAAGAATTTAATCTTCCTTTAGTATTTTCTCAGCAGCTTCATGCAATAGTCCGTCGACGACTTCGTCAACGACTTCGTTGGCAATCTTCATTACATCCAAAGCCTCTTTCATAATCGGGTCGGCCTCAGGGTTGTATGGTTCCGTGGTGGTGAAAGCCTAGCTGCAATAAAATAATATGTTGGCAAACCTCGAAGCTAGAAGTGAACGACGAAGCAAAACTTTAAGTAGAAGTACCTATAATCATGGCTTGTTCAGCAGCTTCTTCAGCTTGCTTTGCCTCTCTTTAAGTAGAAGTACCTATAATCATGGCTTGTTCAACAGCTTCTTCAGCTTGCTTTGCCTCTTCTCGAGCGTCGTGAGATTCTTTTTCGTTCTTTTTAGTAGCTTCATCGGCCATCTCACGGCCGCCCTTCATCCAAACATCAGAGTAGAACTTCCCGCCCAACAAAGAGGCTTCGCGAAGGGTCTTTGGTGTCGTCAGCTGAGAAGATAGCTTCTGCCTGGGCTACAACCTTAACATGTTCACAGCCGGTTTTCTCCAAAATGGCCGCAACCCCTCGAGCACCGGCGAAAGCGCAGAAATCCCCGTGATTGCCGAGTATTTCATCGAAAGCTTTAGCTTCTTCACCAATCCACTGGATAACTCCTTCAGGATCACCACGATTAAACTTTTGTTCTGAAGAGTATGCTCCCACCTTAGCAAATCTATCTCTCAGTTTCTTCACGTATTCTATAGATGTTTCGTAGCATCTCTCCTTGGCATCCCGAAGCTCTTCAACATTCTTTTGCACTCTAGATCTTTCCATTTCACATATTTCTTGTTTAGCCTTTGCAACTTCGAAATTTTCATTCATCTCTGCAAGTTTTCTCCTTAAATCTTCGACTTCAGGTTTATGGGCTTCGTCCTGAGCAATAATCTTGGCTTCGCAAGTCTTCAGCTTGTCCACTAAGGAAAGCAGTATCTTATCTTTTTCAAAAGCTTCGTTCCTTAATGTGATGACCTCCGATCGAAGATTTCCAAGAGCTATCTGGCAGCTCTCATCATCTGCTTTCTTTTGAGCTCTCAAAGCTTTACTTAGAATTAATCCCTAAAAACAAAAAAAATGTGTGAGAACATAACGATAGCAACAAAACCTTCAAACATAGTTTATTTTACAACAAAAATATATACCTTCAAGCTATTATAAGCAAGACTATCTGCAAGATCATCCTTTGACATTGCATATAGGCCTAGCTCAAGCTTAAGAAATCCCATGTTTCTCATCATCTTCCCGCAAACAGATATCTCTTTATTGTCTAGAAGGCAATACAAAAAGTCATCTTCATCAGTGTCGCTGTATACCAAGGATCCTTGTGGATACTTCAGATCCCTATCGTATTGTCTAGCTTCGGAATCTGTTCTTTCGGTGGTTCTGCTGCTATCTTCAGTTCTGGCTCTTCGGCCAATTCTGTCCTAGCTTCGGCAGGGGTGGACTGAATTGGCTCAGAAACAGAAGAAGACCCCGCAATAGGCCTCGGCTCTTCGGCCGTTTCAATGCGCTTAGGGTGATGTGTTAAAACCTTAACTTTTTTCGGCTTTGGCGTGCTGGAAATCGCCGAAGCAGCAATCTTTCTCTTCTTTCCTTATTTTCACAAAGGATAACAATAATCCAGATATACAAACCCGATAACATCAAAAACTCTATTTAGTCTCTTTTTGCCTTGGCCCCCGAAGGCTGTTGTCATAGCATCATCCTCAGCCCTGGAGTAAGCACCAAGCAATTCATCACTGGTTGCTTCGATGGCATCTAGCTAGTCATCATTTGGCTCATCAAATTGGCTCATGTACTTGAATGTGTATATCAGATAGACCAAACCACCTTCGCTGGACCCAACAGTAGTTTCCTTCGGCAACTCTCACCCGCTTGAGAGCGGCCACACTCTATAAGCAATATGCTCCTAGACTTAGTCCCTAGTACCTATGTAAGTGCATGTTGTATTATAGGCAGCCTGGCATGCTTGTATGTCGTTCCCAAGGGCAGTGGATGGCCTCCTAATGCCGAAGCGAGACCAGATAGGGCGTTGGACAATCCCCTTAATATCTTCTCTTTCAACCAAGTCATTTTTCACATAGAACCACTCTTGCATCCAGGCCACCAGCTATCTCTTCCGAAATGTTGGAACTGGGTAACTCACCCTAGAGCGAGGCACGAAGCCATAGCAACCAAAGTTGTTGTGATATTGCTCCTTGCACGTAGCCTTTGTCACGTAGGACAGCTCATGCATGTTGTAGAAGCATTGTGCATTTGGTTCTAGCCCCTTGCTCCTCATGGCCCAAATAAAGACTCCCACCTTGATAATAGCTTCAGGGGTAAGATGATGAAGGTAAATTTCAAAAGTCTTTAAATCTTCGACCAGCAACTTATCCAAAGGGAACCGAAGCCCTGCTTTCATGAAGCTCCTATAAACCACCACCTTGTGAGCTTCGGGCAGAGGGACATTACTTTCTCCTCCAGCCCTCACAATAGAGATATCACGGAAGTACCTTCCTCTCATGGCTTCAATTTGCCCCTGCTTAACGGTTGATTTCCCGAAGACAACATGCTTGGTCTCCAGGGCTGATTTTCGGCGTCCTCACTCTCGCTTTCTACATCAAAACTTTCACTATCACTAGAACCCTCAGATATTCCAGCTAACGTCTCATGAGCAATCTTTTCTGTGTTGGTTCTTTCTATAGCTTCGTAAAACCCGGATAGCACCGGGTCGATAATCTTCTTCTCGTCAGTCATTGAACCGAAGGACGTTGAAATACCGAAGAATAAAATCCAATCAAACCTGGCAAAAGCAAGAAAGCTTTAAATGAAGAGCACAGTGTAAGCAATAGGAATGGTACAAAAAATGTTTTCAATGCGGGCTCCTATTTATATGCCCAACGCCCCACGGTCTAGTGGGTCTTGTATGTCAGTGTCATTCATTCGCTATTCTAGCGAAGGGAAGGTGTTTTTTCAAACCTTTGGCTGAAGGCCTTCGTTCACGTTGCAGTCTAAATTTGTTACAAAGAAACAAATTAATACTGCGAGGGGCTACTGTTGGGGGCCTTCTCCTTTCGAAGGTCCTGAAAAACATAATTAACCATTTGTTTTTAGCATGAACTATTACAAGAAGCTTCGTCTCCAGGAGATAAGCCTCTTTCTTATGACGAAGGACACACATGATGAAGATAGATTCAAAGGAGATGTCACATAGTGCAACATGAGTAGCCACATCTCTTTTTAAACCATACCACCAATACTTTTCCTTAAGGTCCTGGTACATCTTAGTACTTCTAGGGTGAATAGAATAAGCTGAATCATGGGCTTCTCTTAAGATAAGTTGGCATAGGTGCTTGATTTCTGGTACACAAATTCTCTTTTTAAACCATACTGTGCCTTGATCATCTTCTGTGAAATCTGGGGCTTTTCCCAAACTAATTTGTGTCTTAATTTCCTTGATTTTCTCATCAGTCTCCTATCCTTTACGAATCTCTTCTTCTAAAGTAGATTCAACTTCCATAACTGTTGCTTCCATATTATTGAGCATTCCAAGATTGAGTTGTTCCATCTCCCAACAATTCCTGTGACATCAAATGAGTAGTGATGTTGTTCACTTGACTTGTACGGCTCAAAGCATCTGCCACTACATTTGCTTTTCCTAGGTGATATTGAATTTCCAAATCATAGTCCTTGATTAACTCAAGCCATCTTCTTTGTCTTAGGTTGAGTTCTTTCTGTGTGAAGATGTATTTCAAGCATTTGTGATCCGTGAAGATTTTACACTTGTTTCCAATAATGTAGTGCCTCCAAATCTTCAAAGCGTGCACTATGGCAGCTAATTCCAAGTCATGTGTAGGGTAATTCTTTTCATGTTTCCGTAACTGCCTTGAAGCGTAGGCAATCACTTTTCCTTCCTGCATTAACACACATCCAAGTCCTAGATGTGATGCATCGCAATACACATCAAATCCTTTATGAATATCAGGCATAATTAACACTGGTGAAGTGGTTAGCCTTTCCTTTAATTCCTCAAAACATTTCTGACATGCTTCATCCCACTTAAACTCTTTACCTTTCTCCAACAGTGAAGTAAGAGGTTTCACTATTTTGGAGAAGCTTTCGATAAATCTTCTGTAGTATCCTGCTAATCCAAGAAAACTCCTAATCTTAGACACATCTATGGGTTGTTTCCAATTTAGTATTTCACTTATTTTACCGAGGTCTACCTTGATTCCTCCATTGGTGATAATATGACCTAGCAAAGCAACTTTTTTAGCCAAAAATCACACTTCAAAAATTTTGCATACAACTGATTTTCGTGAAGCTTCTATAGAACTAATCTCAGATGATCTTCATGTGCTTCTTCATTCTGAGAGTATACTAGTATGTCGTCAATGAATACCACCACAAACTGGTCGAGGTATTCCATGAATACTTTATTCATCAAGTTCATAAACTAAGCTGGTGCATTAGTGTCGGTGTTTTGGGTCCGACCGCACACCCGGGGTTGCCCCTCAAGGTGTTTTAGGAGTAGGACGGTGTCGCCGACTGTAGCTAAATGGTTCGTGCCAGATACACGAGGAACAATGGACAGTGTTTACAGGTTCGGGCCGCTTTGAGATGCGTAACACCCTACGTCCTGGCGAGTGTGCTTTATGTTACGGGTTACAAGGTAGCTCTCTAAAGCTAGAACGTAGAGAGTTGAGGTGGATGGCTGAGTAGTGGGATCGATCTGAAGGGATGCCCCCTAGGCCTTATATATTCGATCGTGAGGCAATTCATGTGGATATGATAACAATGTGCACCTAAAAGATAGTGAACCATTTAAGTCTATCTTCCTATGATTCTGCCGACTTATCCTCGCCTGGTTCCGCCGTACGGGGCTCCAGCGCGGGAAAGTCGGATCTTCTGTTGTGGTTGCTTGCTCAGTGTGGTTGGGCCTTCCAGGCTTGCATCAATCCGGCCTTATGTCGATCTGCTTCACTGGTCGTTCCTCCCCAGGCCCATGAAGGAGTGACCTTACGATTTATTGGGCCCTTGGGCCTTTCGTGAGGTCTTTTATCCTTCCAATGGTCCCGGGGGATATCTGTCCCCCATAAGCCCCCGATCTTTGGGCTGATTTTGAGATAATCAGCCCAAAGATCCTAGGTCCAGCTTGCGGTCTTTGTTTATGACAAGAAATGCTTTCCAAGCAGTCTGGTAAAAACGATTTATTACTGTCTCCTTCTGCTTTGATCACTCGTAAACTGGAGCCTTGTTTCATGCTTGTGCCTTAGAGGTTGGCATTTCATATTGTAGGACCCTTAACTTCATTGGGTGCACCGGAGGTGCACACAATGGGTGTAGCCCCCGAGCTTCAAGTGGATTTTGGAAAATAATCCACTCGAAGGTCTTCATCAAAAATTATTTTTATTTTCCACTCGCACTTTGGTTGGAGGTCAGCCTTGTCTTTAATCTTGCCTTATGCCTTAGAAGCCGGCATTATCTTGGTTTGAAATGGTGATTCGTGGGGTGCACCGAAGGTGCACCCAATGGGTGTAGCCCCCGAGCTTTGAGTGGATTTCTGAATGTAATCCTCTCGAAGATCTTCATTTCGTGTCCTTTTGCTGAGGGTCATCTTTTCTTTTCTCGAATGCCTTAGAAGTCGGTATTATGTCATCGATATTATGCTTTAGAGGTCAGCATTATGTCATCAATATTATGCTTTAGAGGTCAGCATGTATTTTGTCTTTTGCAGCCGAGTTCGTGATCCGCCCATATCTTGCTAGGTGGTGCAATTTATTTGCTCTGCGACTGATTGGACATTTGATGGATGTTCCCTGGCTAGTCTTCACGTCGCTTCTGTCGGTCAGATTTTGTACTTCACCGGCTATATTTGGCTTTCCTTTGATCCTTACTGATATCTCATTTTTGTCTTGAGGTGTTCATTGCATGCCCTGCACGGATGTGACAGTTTTGAAAAATATACTGATAATTCCTGGGCGTCCCCCCAATGGGTGTGGGCAAGGGACGGCTTGGTACGCTGAGTGTTTTAGCCGGCTGCTTTTGAGTAGTAATGTGATGTGACGGCGGGTGTAATCATATCGCCCGCGTGGTTGACAGGAGTCCCAATGGGTGTTGGGTTGCATGAAACGTCGTCAGCCGCCTGACGTGTCTTCAGAAGGGTTGAAGTGTGTACTGTGACACCCCAGGTGTCAGTTTCGTGTTATGTCGGGAGATTTGTCCCTAACGCGAATGCTCAGTGAAAATTTCTATTTCTCGACCGTGTCTATCTCTGTCTATCAGGCTTTCTCTTAGAAGTTCACCAAATTCGGAGTTAATCGATCGTGAGAAACAACCAATTTTGGAGCGTGTTAAAAACTTTTAATTCTCGGAACAAATGCAGACTCGAAGATCATTCTCAAATTATAAATCTCATCTGAAGCTCTTTAAATCAAACTCTCGACGGCTGTTATTTGATCTGAACCCGAGTCTAATTTTTCGAACCTTGATCTATGTTCGACTATTTTATTCGGATCCGTACTCTCAAACGGAATACTCAATATGTCATCCTCTAATCAATTTTATCAGATTCGGCCACATATCTCATGTCCGAACCGAATTCAAAACCCCGTATCGACAGCGATTTTAAAATGCCACGATTCACCTTCTCCGACTAAAAATCCGAAAGCCGGTCGTATCCCGAGGCAATTTATTTTCGAATCATGCGTAGGGAATTGTTGTCGAGTGAAGTGAAATCAGACTCTCGGCCGGGTTAGTCGCGCAATCACCCGTTCGTCCGAACTCTAGTTCATTCTATTCTGCGTACAAACGAAATCCACAGGAGAATTTTTAATTCTAGAACAAAATTTAGCGCGACCCGATTTGGATTTTGGGCCAAGCCCATTTGGCCCACTAAAAACCCTAGCCCTCACATGTCTATAAATATGAGGCCTCCCCTTGCAAGTTGGAGAAAATTACCACTCCCTACCCCTAGCCGCCACTCTCTCTTCTCCCTTTTTCCCTCTCACGCACAACTCTCTTCTCCTCTGTTCAGCGGGCACATGGCTGCAAGCATGGAGCCAAGCTCCAAGCTCCAATGGCGTCCGAGCTCCTTTCCTGCTCCATGGGCGCGGGTACCGCTGCTCCCTGTCCATGGCGCCACACTCCCTGCGCGGCACCTCTGCCCAGCGCCCCTCTTCTCCACGGCGTTCAGTGCATGGATCCTTTTCTCCTATGTGCGCAGGAGCTCTCCATGGTGTGGATCGGCGCCCTTGCTGTCTCCTCCAATGGAGCATGGCGTAGGGAGCAGCCATCCCTAGCTCGCCCCTCTCTCCCCCCACAACAGCAGCAGGCCTGCGCTCACCTTCCATGGAAAACCAGCAGGAGCTCTCTCCCCCCATGGTCGCGAGCTTTCCTCGGCCACCATGGCGCTGGACGCCTCTTTCCCAGATCGACGGGCGTCCACCTCCGTGCGTCCTATCTCCCATGGACTGAACGTCGCTCCCCCTCGCAGCACCTCCCCTTGGCGAGTTTCTTTCCCTGCAACCCTGCATTTTCCCCCTGCCATGGACGCCCAAGAACAGCAGCTCCTCCAACTCCCCATGGCGCGCTGCAGCAGACGCCGTGGAGCACCTCCCGGCATCTCCCCTGCCATGGCTCGTGACTCGGCATCCTCCCTGCTTGCGTGCTGCTGCGTAGTGACCCGCGGTGCTTGCAAGGTGCTCGGCAAAATGCGCAGCGGCCCCGACGTCTGTGCGTGCTGCCGGCTCGCTGTTTTGGGAAGCCCAGTGGACAGCACGCCGTCGACACTCGCCGGTTGTTTGCTGTTTTTGCACAACCCCGTCGTCGTCGTCGTTCACCCCCGGTGAGACCGCGACGCTCCTTGTTCGATTCCGCATCGACGTTATTTTCCTATGATTAATTATGTATGTGTGCTGCTTTGTTTTGTTTTGTGGAGGAGAGAAACCCTGCGTTTTGCGAGGAGAAGGCAAGCCGCTCAACGCTCGTCGATGTGCGGAGCTATGCAAAAAATCGAAATCGCCATCGTCCTTACAAACACCGATTGGGTTTGTTTATGGTGAGTCGATGCATGTCGCTCTCGATCGACTCGATTAATTATTTTGAATGGATATGTGTGTAAAAATGTTTCGGTTATGCACATTGGTAGGATCGCGTTAGCGATTAGAGAACAAGAGGTTATTTGATGTGTGCGATTTGTAGTTAGTCTAATTAGGTTTTGGTCGATGACGTGCATGTGTGATTATGTGTGTGAAAATACATTTGTATGAATGGAAGCGTGTAGAGAGGAAAATGAAGTAGAAAAGAACTCCGATGTTTTTATATCTTGGTAGGAAAAATATGCGATGCGTTGTTTGATGCGAAAAACTAAGTTGCCAAAATGTGGCTTTTGTTTTGGGAAATGTATCGATATGTGGTTATACGAAAAGTGTAATTGTTTTATGCAATGTGATGGGATTCATAATTATATAAGGAGTATAAATGTTGATGCGACGGGTAATTTAGAGAATGCTAGTTGCGTAGAGGATGAATTATTAAGACATGAGTGTCGGAATTCATATATTAGTGTTACGCTACGATGATTGAAGTGTCTCGAGTGCACACCACAATATGGTTGCATGCGAGACGGGGTTGTGTGCCTGATGCGTTTAGTAAAAATCCATCGGTGTCACTGATGTTAAGTTGAGGTTTATTTGCGCGTGGAAAGTAATAATGTGTTTAATACTTAGAACTTTTAGTCGATAGTAGAAATTGTTTTGACTTATATAGAGAGGTGGTGATATGCCAAAGTAGTCGTCGCCTTCTCTATATTCATAAGTCGAGTCGTGATGATGCGTGTTATGCGTTCGTTAAATTATGCTTCGCATATAGTGTATGATTGTGCTCACGGTTTCGAGTAGACACTTCAAATAAGTCAAGTAGGTTTGTAATGAAAGATGTGTGATGAAGTTAGTTTGTTTTAGGATATTTATTGAAATGCTCCATTCATGTGATAGACATGTGTGGTTAATTCAATTCGAGTCGGTGTGTGTGACGATGATATTTATGAATTGAGTAGATGTCCTAAAATTGTGCAGTGAAGCTTAGGTTGAGTTTCAAACGAGGTCGGAATGTTTTGGTAAAGATGTAGGTGAATTGTGAACGATTCATTTAACGTATTAGGCATGTCGTGTAGTGGTAGTATGAAAAATGGGTTAGGAATCGATCGGCTAAATGCCAAGTTCGGTTAGAGTTATTTTGTTACTTGGGATTGTGGGGTGAAGTGATGGCATGACTACATAGCCGTCACGTCGTCTATTGTGTGACTATGCTTAAGTGTGCCTTGCTATAAGTTAGAATAAGTCGAGTCCCTAGAACGCGGCAATTTTTGAAGTAAATAGAAGCTGAATTTTAAAAATTGCTGTTTTGGGCTGCACGCGCTGTTTTTGTCGTGCTGTATGTTTGATGAACTAAATTGTATTTTCGGTAGATATATGCTATAGAAAAGTGGTAGATAACTTTATTATCTTGCTGGTGTTAAAATTTGACAGGCATAAGTCTGATCGTTTAGGAGTTATGATTTTTACAAATTCAGTGACTGAATCTGTCCAAATTCTGTATAGATTTCAGAAGCTGCATTGTTTGCTTAAGTTAATGTTAGAATCAGTCCTTGTCGATTATAATAAAGTTGTAGAGGCTTGTCTTATCTTGCTTGTGTTAAAATTTCATAACTATAGGCCTGACGGTTTAAGAGTTATGAATTTTACAAACTAGTTGCTGTGTTCTGTCCACCGGCAGAACAGATTTCGAAAACTGAATTGTTTGATTCAGTTCAACATAGAGTCACTTCTTGGTAATTATAAAAGTTGTGTAGTACTTTTGCTAAGCTTTCCAAAAAGTCTTGGATCACTCTTTTTGGTGGTCTGAAGATTATGTTATGGATGTTTAAAGTGTGAAGACTGAATCTGTCCAGTTCTGGACAGCACAGCCTTCATAGTGTATTTTACCCTTGATACATATTAAACTAGCCAGTGACGTTTATAAATAATTTGTAGAACATTTAATTATCTTTCCAGAAAGTCTAAAATCACTTTGTTTGGATGTCTGAATCTTTTGTTGTGAATTTTTGAAGCTGCAAGTCTGAATCTGTCCAAATCTAGACAGAGCTGCTGTGTTTGCACAATTCGACCTTGCTAAGTGTTTAACCATGTTGTGATGACAATACCAAAGTGGTAGAGCACCTTTTAAGATTTCCAGAAAGTCTTAGTTTGATATTTTTGGATTAATATTTGAAGAGTTATGATTAAAACAAGTAACTGCTGTAGTGCTGTCCTAAAAATCTGCAAGTGCGCATTTGACTGTTTAGTTCACCCTTCCCGCTAAAAATGTTTGGTTTGCTCTTAAGTAATGTAGACTTGCCATAGCTAAGCTAGAGATGACATGTGTGTTTTGTTTTATATGTTCCTTTCTCTAATTGATTGCGATATAGGAGTTCTATAGACATTGACGCTTATGTCCTTTATTGAATTTGTGTTGTCGGTGATGCTTGTGCGCGATTAATAGGAAAACTAATGAAAAGTCGTATCCAAATAAACAAAATGCGCGTACTTGTGATGTCGTAGTTGTGTTGCGTAAATAAATAAATTGTTGTTGCCTTTTCAATGGTGTTAATGTTGAACGCCGATAACGTACGAATAGCTAGCGCTTGCGTATAGTCGTTGCAGTGTCTTACTAATTAGTGTTTAGTTCGCTATCATGTATTGGAATATCTTGTGATATTTTTCATTATATTCATACATGTGCATCCTGCATCTCATTTAGGACCGAGAGATGACGATCGTGCAAGTGATGTGGTGCCAACCACAAGATGCAGTTGGTGGGTGACCTGAAGAATGATGGACATGACCAGTGGATGCTCGCCAAGCGAGTACCTCCCCCAGCAAACACTACTTAAGTGTTAAATTAAAGGCAAGCCCCGGTTTTATGCATAACCGTTTATATATGCTATTTTACTACACTTAATGTTTGTAGGCTTGTACTGTGCACTTAAGTGTAGGAGTTGACTGAAACCCTAGTTGCATGAACTTAGGATTACTTTTTGAGATGGATACTAGTATGCTAGATCGAGTAGCTGCTTTACTAATTAGGAATCTCGGTAGAAGTCGAGTGATTTTTCTAGCACTCGCGCGAGGTCAGGAAATTGCTTGTATCCAATTTATATCGGAATGATGATGATCTGTTGACAACGGTCCATGGGGATGCGTTGTCTACAGGACGGAAATTGGAATAAGGATTAAGGTGTGGTACCGTGAGTCAAGCGTTTGAACGTACTAAACATATGCCGAGAAATATGGTAAATCGGTAAGCCTAGTACCTGAGTGAACCTGGCAGTGGACATATCCCCTCACGCGACCTGAGACATGGTCTCCCATTCCGGTTATGGTGGGTACAAGTGCGGTCACTGCACGACGGCAGTCGGGGTCAGTGAGGCATTGTACGCCAAGGCGGTGAGCCCTGATCTGCTGACGGGGATTCGATGGGGACGGTTGATGTGTGTGGGGACGGAGTGCCTCGCCACGTCGTGTGTTTAGGTTTACCTTGCAAGGTTTAAAAACTCGATTCGAATCGTCTGCTTCTCGCAGCTAATGAGACTGCTTGATCCATGCTGCTACATTGAGTAATAAGTGGAAATGAGGTGACTGACAAAAGATGTTGATTGGTAAAAATGTTTGATACCATGTATGACTAGTTAGGTACTCATCTAGTTTAAAAAGGATCATACTAAAACTTGAAAAGCTAAAACTTGTTTTTAGACTCAGCTAGTGTTTTTGGCAAACCAAACCCCTCAGCCAAACAGCTGCATGTCTAGAGGTAGAGGAGTAGACTCCTCACACCGGGTAAGTCTAGCTGAGTATTAGTATACTCAGCCTTGCTTGTGGCATAATTTTTGCAGGTACTTCTTAGGATGATTGGTTGCTGGTGTGACTTGGCCTTCGTCCCTGCCACCGGGACAGACGGTCGAGTGGGTTACTGCTTCCGCAGGAGAGGACCAGGAGGAGTAGCGTGGCCAGGCTTCGCCATGTTACTCGGGTTTTCTCCGTTAGTTATTTCCGCTGCATTAAAATTTATGGTTATTATTTCTGAAACTCCGATAATGTAATCACTAATGATACTTGTTAAATTTGTGGTATTATGTTTTATTGTATTTCTCTGTGCCTCACCTTCGAGTGAGCTAGTGGTATTCGGTCCTGGATAAGTGGCTTTATCGGACTAGATCCGAGGGACTGACGGGTTATTCCTGTTTAAGTGTGTTGCTGCCCTTAAGGGTGCGACTTGGGCACTTAAGCTGGAATAATTCGGGCGGTTCCACCACAGCTGGTATCGGAGCGAATACCATTACAGAGAAGTCAATAAGTCATGATTACCAACCTTTTCTAAAGTAAAACTTGCTTAGAAACCAAGTTGGATAGCTGTCAGGACAATAAGGATAGACTTAGGACGTGAAGCCTTAGGAAATAGATGGGTAGCTAGGTGGCTATTTATATAGGCCATAAAGGCTACTACTACGATTAATAAGGATGCTATAGCAAGCACCCGAAGAGTAGTTAGGTCTGAGAAGACGACTAGAATGAGCATGCATCATGATTGTCGCATTATAATTGTCTCTTGTGCACCAACCTGCTTCTCTCACCTTTATTCCAATAATAAAAACTTGTGAATAATGTGATGTATGCTATGTTAGAAATGCCTTACCCCATGTCA
Source organism: Zea mays (assembly GCF_902167145.1). Taxonomy (NCBI): domain Eukaryota; kingdom Viridiplantae; phylum Streptophyta; class Magnoliopsida; order Poales; family Poaceae; genus Zea; species Zea mays. The sequence continues at coordinate 42,968,607 of NC_050103.1, forward strand.
GATTGGTAAGTCTTGTTAGTTCGTGCTATGTGTTTGTCTTGTCTTGCTAGCTAGGTGGTATTGTAATTGTCAAACCCTCTTTGCCAATAAAAAAATTGTTGCCTGTTTTGACATAAAAAGAGACCCCCTCCAAACAACCTTGAGTTTAGCAAGTGAAACCTCCTTAAAAAAACAAATCCTACTTGTGTTGGTATTTTCTAGCCCCCTTGAGTGTTTTACCTTTGAAGTTAAACCTGCACAACTTGTAGACCCCCCATAGCTTAACCGCTAGCCATACTAAAACTTCCTTGTGCACTTGTTGTGTTAAAAAAATTTACTGTTGGTGTCTAGTTGCGCAAACCCTATCAAGGCCATGTTTCTTTCCATAAATCCTTGCTCCTAAAACTTCCTAGCATTTCTGTTGATCATCCTAGCTGATCTTGCTTGATGATGTCTCTTTTTCACATAGATCTAGTAATCTTTTCCTTTGTGAATCATGTTGTGGCCTTATCATCCAAATCTCTGGATCCTTTATTGATTCTGCCCCGTTACCTGGTTATCTCCTATAACCCGTTCTCAAGCATCGGATGATGATCTTGCCTAAATCTCTCAATTATGGTCGGTCTCCTGCTCTTCCTCCAAGAATCATGACGCCATTTTATCGATTCTATCTCTAAGCAGTGTATCCATTTGGTTCAATGGATTATGCTGTTGACTTTAGTTCTCTCATGTCTCTAAAAACTCAATGATCTTGATCTCATGGTCAGTTCCTTCTCATATCAAATGTCGTATCAATCTTGGACTGAAAATCCCCGTGTTGACCATAAAATAATTCGCGGAGTTGAAGAGTTCTCATGTGATGCTCTTTTGTCAGCAATTTCTGCTTCAACTCCGGTCACATTCTTATTTTCTGAGCCATACTCTCATGGGCTCCATCTATTTATGTCACGTGGATTTATCGTTGGTTGCGTCTGGTAATGGTGTTATGACTAAACGACTGATGGTGCCGCGACGAAACCGAGAGCCTCTTGTGGGCGCGCACACAAGGTTGAGCTGCTCGGTACGCGCTGGTATCGCGGTTAATAGTTGTGATCCATTATAAGACTACACCCATGTGCTATCTTTTGTGAACATCCTCTCAAAGTGATCACTGCATTTTGTCTCAACATACCGCGATATTCTATCCAAATCTATCTTCATTATCTTGTTAAATCCCATCTCATGAATTTGCATCTATCATCAGCCTGAGAGTTACATGCTTCTCCACCCTTGAAGATCCTCATTCGAATCTCGGGACGAGATTCTTTTTAAGGGGGGAAGGCTGTGACACCCCAGGTGTCAGTTTCGTGTTATGTCGGGAGATTTGTCCCTAACGCGAATGCTCAGTGAAAATTTCTATTTCTCGATCGTGTCTATCTCTGTCTATCAGGCTTTCTCTTAGAAGTTCCCCAAATTCGGAGTTAATCAATCGTGAGAAACAACCAATTTTGGAGCGTGTTAAAAACTTTTAATTCTCGGAACAAATGCAGACTCGAAGATCATTCTCAAATTATAAATCTCATTTGAAGCTCTTTAAATCAAACTCTCGACGGCTGTTATTTGATCTGAACCCGAGTCTAATTTTTCGAACCTTGATCTATGTTCGACTATTTTATTCGGATCCGTACTCTCAAACGGAATACTCAATATGTCATCCTCTAATCAATTTTATCAGATTCGGCCACATATCTCATGTCCGAACCGAATTCAAAACCCCGTATCGACAACGATTTTAAAATGCCACGATTCACCTTCTCCGACTAAAAATCTGAAAGCCGGTCGTATCCCGAGGCAATTTATTTTCGAATCATGCGTAGGGAATTGTTGTCGAGCGAAGTCAAATCAGACTCTCGGCCGGGTTAGTCGCGCAATCACCCGTTTGTCCGAACTCTAGTTCATTCTGTTTTGCGTACAAACGAAATCCACAGGAGAATTTTTAATTCCAGAAAATATTTTAGCGCGACCCGATTTGGATTTTGGGCCAAGCCCATTTGGCCCACTAAAAACCCTAGCCCTCACATGTCTATAAATATGAGGCCTCCCCTTGCAAGTTGGAGAAAATTACCACTCCCTACCCCTAGCCGCCACTCTCTCTTCTCCCTTTTTCCCTCTCACACACAACTCTCTTCTCCTCTGTTCAGCGGGCACACGGCTGCAAGCATGGAGCCGAGCTCCAAGCTCCAATGGCGGCCGAGCTCCTTTCCTGCTCCATGGGCGCGGGTACCGCTGCTCCCTATCCATGGCGCCACACTCCCTGCGCGGCACCTCTGCCCAGCGCCCCTCTTCTCCACGGCGTTCAGTGCATGGATCCTTTTCTCCTATGTGCGCAGGAGCTCTCCATGGTGTGGATCGGCGCCCTTGCTGTCTCCTCCAATGGTGCATGGCGCAGGGAGCAGCCATCCCTAGCTCGCCCCTCTCTCCCCCCACAACAGCAGCAGGCCTGCGCTCACCTTCCATGGAAAACCAGCAGGAGCTCTCTCCCCCCCATGGTCGCGAGCTTCCCTCGGCCACCATGGCGCTGGACGCCTCTTTCCCAGATCGACGGGCGTCCATCTCCGTGCGTCCTGTCTCCCATGGACTGAACGTCCCTCCCCCTCGCAGCACCTCCCCTTGGCGAGTTTCTTTCCCTGCAACCCTGCATTTTCCCCCTGCCATGGACGCCCAAGAACAGCAGCTCCTCCAACTCCCCATGGCGCGCTGCAGCAGACGCCGTGGAGCACCTCCCGGCATCTCCCCTGCCATGGCTCGTGACTCGGCGTCCTCCCTGCTTGCGTGCTGCTGCGCAGTGACCCGCGGTGCTTGCAAGGTGCTCGGCAAAATGCGCAGCAGCCCCGACGTCTGCGCGCGCTGTCGGCTCGCTGTTTTGGGAAGCCAAGTGGACAGCACGCCGTCGACACTCGCCGGTTGTTTGCTGTTTTTGCACAGCCCCGTCGTCGTCGTCGTTCACCCCCGGTGAGACCGCAACGCTCCTTGTTCGATTCCGCATCGACGTTATTTTCCTATGATTAATTATGTATGTGTGCTGCTTTGTTTTGTTTTGTGGAGGAGAGAAACCCTGCGTTTTGCGAGGAGAAGGCAAGCCGCTCAACGCTCGTCGATGTGCGGAGCTATGCAAAAAATCGGAATCGCCATCGTCCTTACAAACACCGATTGGGTTTGTTTATGGTGAGTCGATGCATGTCGCTCTCGATCGACTCAATTAATTATTTTGAATGGATGTGTGTGTAAAAATGTTTCGGTTAAGCACATTGGTAGGATCGCGTTTGCGATTAGAGAACAAGAGGTTATTTGATGTGTGCGATTTGTAGTTAGTCTAATTAGGTTTTGGTCGATGACGTGCATGTGTGATTATGTGTGAAAATACATTTGTATGAATGGAAGCGTGTAGAGAGGAAAATGAAGTAGAAAAGAACTCCGATGTTTTTATATCTTGGTAGGAAAAATATGCGATGCGTTGTTTGATGCGAAAAACTAAGTTACCAAAATGTGGCTTTTGTTTTGGGAAATGTATCAATATGTGGTTATGCGAAAAGTGTAATTGTTTTATGCAATGTGATGGGATTCATAATTATATAAGGAGTATAATTGTTGATGCGACGGGTAATTTAGAGAATGCTAGTTGCGTAGAGGATGAATTATTAAGACATGAGTGTCGGAATTCATATATTAGTGTTACACTACGATGATTGAAGTGTCTCGAGTGCACGCCACAATATGGTTGCATGCGAGACGGGGTTGTGTGCCTGATGCGTTTAGTAAAATCCATCGGTGTCACTGATGTTAAGTTGAGGTTTATTTGCGCGTGGAAAGTAATAATGTGTTTAATACTTAGAACTTTTAGTCGATAGTAGAAATTGTTTTGACTTATATAGAGAGGTGGTGACATGCCAAAGTAGTCGTCGCCTTCTCTATATTCATAAGTCGAGTCGTGATGATGCGTGTTATGCGTTCGTTAAATTATGCTTCGCATATAGTGTATGATTGTGCTCACGGTTTCGAGTAGACACTTCAAATAAGTCAAGTAGGTTTGTAATGAAAGATGTGTGATGAAGTTAGTTTGTTTTAGGATATTTATTGAAATGCTCCATTCATGTGATAGACATGTGTGGTTAATTCAATTCGAGTCGGTGTGTGTGACGATGATATTCATGAATTGAATAGATGTCCTAAAATTGTGTAGTGAAGCTTAGGTTGAGTTTCAAACAAGGTGGGAATGTTTTGGTAAAGATGTAGGTGAATTGTGAACGAGTCATTTAACGTATTAGACATGTCGTGTAGTGGTAGTTTGAAAAATGGGTTAGGAATCGATCGGCTAAATGCCAAGTTCGGTTAGAGTTATTTTGTTACTTGGGATTGTGGGGTGAAGTGATGGCATGACTACGTAGCCGTCACGTCGTCTATTGTGTGACTATGCTTAAGTGTGCCTTGCTATAAGTTAGAATAAGTCGAGTCCCTAGAACGTGGCAATTTTTGAAGTAAATAGAAGCTGAATTTTAAAAATTGCTGTTTTGGGCTGCACGTGCTGTTTTTGTCGTGCTGTATGTTTGATGAACTAAATTGTATTTTCTGTAGATATGTGCTATAGAAAAGTGGTAGATAACTTTATTATCTTGCTGGTGTTAAAATTTGACAGGCATAAGTCTGATCGTTTAGGAGTTATGATTTTTACAAATTCAGTGACTGAATCTGTCCAAATTCTGTACAGATTTCAGAAGCTGCATTGTTTGCTTAAGTTAATTTTAGAGTCAGTCCTTGTCGATTATAGGAAAGTTGTAGAGGCTTTTCTTATCTTGCTTGTGTTAAAATTTCATAACCATTGGCCTGACGGTTTAAGAGTTATGAATTTTACAAACTAGTTGCTGTGTTCTGTCCACCGACAGAACAGATTTCTAAAACTGAATTGTTTGATTCAGTTCAACATAGAATCACTTCTTGGTGATTATAAAAGTTGTGTAGTACTTTTGCTAAGCTTTCCAAAAAGTCTTGGATCACTCTTTTTGGTGGTCTGAAGATTAAGTTATGGATGTTTAAAGTGTGAAGACTGAATCTGTCCAGTTCTGGACAGCACAGCCTTCATAGTGTATTTTACCCTTGATACATATTAAACTAGCCAGTGACGTTTATAAATAATTTGTAGAACATTTAATTATATTTCCAGAAAGTCTAAAATCACTTTGTTTGGATGTCTGAATCTTTTGTTGTGAATTTTTGAAGCTGCAAGTCTGAATCTGTCCAAATCTGGACAGAGCTGCTGTGTTTGCACAATTCGACCTTGCTAAGTGTTTAATCATGTTGTGATGACAATACCAAAGTGGTAGAGCACCTTTTAAGCTTTCCAGAAAGTCTTAGTTTGATATTTTTGGATTAATATTTGAAGAGTTATGATTAAAACAAGTAACTGCTGTAGTGCTGTCCTAAAAATCTGCAAGTGCGCATTTGACTGTTTAGTTCACCCTTCCCGCTAAAAATGTTTGGTTTGCTCTTAAGTAATATAGACTTGCCATGGCTAAGCTAGAGATGACATGTGTGTTTTGTTTTATATGTTCCTTTCTCTAATTGATTGCGATATAGGAGTTCTATAGACATTGACGCTTATGTCCTTTATTGAATTTGTGTTGTCGGTGATGCTTGTGCGCGATTAATAGGAAAACTAATGAAAAGTCGTATCCAAATAAACAAAATGCGCGTACTTGTGATGTCGTAGTTGTGTTGCGTAAATAAATAAATTGTTGTTGCCTTTTCAATGGTGTTAATGTTGAACGCCGATAACGTACGAATAGCTAGCGCTTGCGTATAGTCGTTGCAGTGTCTTACTAATTAGTGTTTAGTTCGCTATCATGTATTGGAATATCTTGTGATATTTTTCATTATATTCATACATGTGCATCCTGCATCTCATTTAGGACCGAGAGATGACGATCGTGCAAGTGATGTGGTGCCAACCACAAGATGCAGTTGGTGGGTGACCTGAAGAATGATGGACATGACCAGTGGATGCTCGCCAAGCGAGTACCTCCCCCAGCAAACACTACTTAAGTGTTAAATTAAAGGCAAGCCCCGGTTTTATGCATAACCGTTTATATATGCTATTTTACTACACTTAATGTTTGTAGGCTTGTACTGTGCACTTAAGTGTAGGAGTTGACTGAAACCCTAGTTGCATGAACTCAGGATTACTTTTTGAGATGGATACTAGTATGCTAGATCGAGTAGCTGCTTTACTAATTAGGAATCTCGGTAGAAGTCGAGTGATTTTTCTAGCACTCGCGCGAGGTCAGGAAATTGCTTGTATCCAATTTATATCGGAATGATGATGGTCTGTTGACAACGGTCCATGGGGATGCGTTGTCTACAGGACAGAAATTGGAATAAGGATTAAGGTGTGGTACCGTGAGTCAAGCGTTTGAACGTACTAAACATATGCCGAGAAATATGGTAAATCGGTAAGCCTAGTACCTGAGTGAACCTGGCAGTGGACATATCCCCTCACGCGACCTGAGACGTGGTCTCCCATTCCGGTTATGGTGGGTACAAGTGCGGTCACTGCACGACGACAGTCGGGGTCAGTGAGGCATTGTACGCCAAGGCGGTGAGCCCTGATCTGCTGACGGGGAATCGATGGGGACGGTTGATGTGTGTGGGGACGGAGTGCCTCGCCACGTCGTGTGTTTAGGTTTACCTTGCAAGGTTTAAAAACTCGATTCGAATCGTCTGCTTCTCGCAGCTAATGAGACTGCTTGATCCATGCTGCTACATTGAGTAATAAGTGGAAATGAGGTGACTGACAAAAGATGTTGATTGGTAAAAATGTTTGATACCATGTATGACTAGTTAGGTACTCATCTAGTTTAAAAAGGATCATACTAAAACTTGAAAAGCTAAAACTTGTTTTTAGACTCAGCTAGTGTTTTTGGCAAACCAAACCCCTCAGCAAAACAGCTGCATGTCTAGAGGTAGAGGAGTAGACTCCTCACACCGGATAAGTCTAGCTGAGTATTAGTATACTCAGCCTTGCTTGTGGCATAATTTTTGCAGGTACTCCTTAGGATGATTGGTTGCTGGTGTGACTTGGCCTTCGTCCCTGCCACTGGGACAGACGGTCGAGTGGGTTACTGCTTCCGCAGGAGAGGACCAGGAGGAGTAGCGTGGCCAGACTTCGCCATGTTACTCGGGTTTTCTCCGTTAGTTATTTCCGCTGCATTAAAATTTATGGTTATTATTTCTGAAACTCCGATAACCTAATCACTAATGATACTTGTTAAATTTGTGGTATTATGTTTTATTGTATTTCTCTGTGCCTCACCTTCGAGTGAGCTAGTGGTATTCGATCCTGGATAAGTGGCTTTATCGGACTAGATCCGAGGGACTGACGGGTTATTCCTGTTTAAGTGTGTTGCTGCCCTTAAGGGTGCGACTTGGGCACTTAAGCTGGAATAATTTGGGCGGTTCCGCCACATGTACTGAATGCTTTGCGACTGTTCAGTGACCGTGGTTGGAGGTGAGCGGTTGCCTTCTTCTTCTATAAATAATGCCTTTGCCTCTCCGGCTTTTTCACATCTCTTGCTGTTCTCTGATGCTTGCTTTCTTCTTCTTTCTTTATTTCCACCATGGGCAAGGGTAACAAACGCAAGCGCGAGCCGACTCCTCCATCGGAGGACTTCGGTGACTCGGAATACTTGGAGGAGGAGTTCTCCTCTGAGTCCGAGGGGTCTCCGGCTCCCGTCTCTCCCCCGGCGTCGTCCGATGACTTGGACGACTCTCAGGGGATTGCCGTGGAGGTCTGGACTTACATCCGGGCCGTCGAGCGCTCCGGGCTCGAGGGCTCGGATGAGTCGGAGTACTCCTCGGACGAGGAGGACTCGCCCGAGGAGGACGGCGATGGTGACGACGACGACGACGACGACGGAGGCGACAGCGGCGATGACGGTGACGGCGGTGGCAGGGGCGGCAACGGCGACGACAAGGGTGGCAACGGCGGCAGCAGCAGGGGCAGCAACGGCGGCGGCAGCAGCAAGGGCAGCAACAAGGCCAGTGGCTAGATGCCACTGGTCTTTAGATGTTAGTATAGTGTAATGAAATAATGTAGCAGTATTTAGTAGTGTAGAGTAGTATAGTGTAGCGTAGTAGTAGTAGTAATAGCAGTAGGGAAGTATCAACTCATAATGAGTTGATTTGTAAGTACGGTTACTTCCCTTAATGAAGAATGACTTCGTCTCCTCCTGTGTCAATTATTTTGCTTCGTAGTAAGTTGATCTCTTATTTGTGAAGTTGATTCCTTCGGAATAGAAACTAAGTAATTCGGGCATCATATCGCCGCTTTGGGGGTGATGGCCGAGCTATTATTGTCGATATTTACGCATTTGAAATAGAGTCCGAGTGATGACGAAACCATGTCATCGTCGGAATGACTGATGACCACGTCGGCGCTCTTAGAGGTGACAGCCGAGTGAATTGTGACGACGCCAGCGTTTTTTAGAGATAACCGCCGAGCGACTGAGGACATCGTCGGCGCTTTAGAGATAGCTGCCGAGCGACTGAGGACATCGTCGGCGTTTTTAGAAATAAATGCCGAGCGACTGGTGATAACGTCGGCGTTTTAGAAATAACAGCCGAGTTAGAACGGGCCATGTCGGCCACTTTGAGGATAATAGCCGAGTGATGATGTGGCACACCGGGGTTTTTTAAGTAACCGCCGGGTGACAACGTGGCACGCCGGTGTTTTAGAAGTATCTGCCGGGCGACAACGTGGCACGCCGGTGTTTTAGAAATAACTGCCGGGTGACAACGTGGCACGTTGGTGTTTTAGAAGTATCTGCCGGGTGCTGACTTGGTGCTTTTGGAAACGGTATCTGACTCGAGAATATCCCATATGTACTGCGCTTTCAACCGCCTCTGCTTTCCGTGCCCTAGTTCTTGCTTTCCTGCCTCCAGATCCTCTCTGCAATTCGGCTCCCGCTCTGTTCGCCAGTGGAGTTGAGATGGCGCCCAAGAGAAAAGCCTCGAGTTCATCCGCTGTGGTGATTCCCCCCATCGACCCCAACAGCCAGTTGCCTTTCGCAGGTAACCATATGTCTGTTGTGTCCGAGCCTGACCTTCTCCATCTCGTGTCCATCGGGGTTCTTCCCCCGAGGGAGCTCTGTTCTTGGCGGATTTGCCACGGGGTCACTGTTCCAACAGAGGACACCCACGAATCCGTGATTTATGTTCCTTTTCTTCTCCGCGGTCTCGCTCTTCCTATTTCTCCCTTTTTCCGTGGTCTCCTTGATTTCTATCGCCTTAATTTGACCCACCTGAATCCCAATTCCATTCTGCAAATTTCCATTTACGTTCATTTATGTGAAGCTTTTCTTGGCGTCCTACCACATTTTGGACTATGGAAGTACCTATATCACTGTCGCCCTGGAATGGCCGGGGGGCAGCATCAGCTGGTTGGGGTGCTAGTTTAGAGATGCGCCGTGGGAGGAAGTCTTATTATCTTGAAATCCCTCTCAAGGATAGTATCAAGGGATGGCGCTTGGAGTGGTTTATTGTTGAGAACCACGGAAGTTCTCTCCCCCCACGGTCGGGGAGACAGCCGGATGTTCGCACTCCAAGTTGGACCGAATCCCCCACTGATCAGGAGGTGGCTGAGGCAGGGGCTTTGCTAGCTGAAGTTGGACTGCTGAAGGAGAGGGGCCTGACTGCTGAGGATGTGGTTGCTGATTTTGTCTTTAAGAACATTCAGCCGTTGAAGGATAGGGCATACCCGGCTTATCTGTACCGAGGTCTAGCTGACTCGACTCGGGTTACCAACAGAAGAATTCCCGCTGTAGATTTGGTGAACCGACTTGAAATGATTCTTAGAGGCAAGGTATCAACTGTTGGTGCCCCAGTGGCATACTCGGCCTGGAACCTGCCTCCTTCCAAAGCCTTCACTCATTTTGTGTCGAATCCACCTGTCGCTGATGGCAGTTTGGGCCTTAGAGTGCGACCCTCTGCTGAAGAAGTTAACGCTTTGGTTGCCTCGCTCGGGGAAATTCCTGATGATGAACGGCAGGTCCACTTTGAGGTGCTTTTGGATCCTAGCGATGCAGAGATAAGTGCTATGCTTGATATGTTGGCTGAGGACTCTTCTGATGCTGCTCCTGCTGGGACACTGGTGGTGGCGCCTCTCACAGAAGCTGGTACAACCTTGGATATTCAGAGACCTGCCTGTGTTCGCCCAAGATGCCCTTGCCGAGCCAATCAACTTGATCCTTCTGCTGATGAGCAGAAAAAGAAAAAGAGACGTCTTCGGCGAGTATCTAGTTTGGATCGGGACGTTGGTCCTTCGGTTCCTGCTACTGAAGAAGTGCCTGTGCCTGAATTTACTAACGCTGACCCCAATGGGGGTGCTCCATCTGTTGCTGACCCCAATGGGTGTGCTCCATCTGCTGCTGACCCCAATGGGTGTGTTGTTTGTGTTGCTGATGAAAACGACGGGGAGGAAGAAGATGAGGTCCCTTTGACTCGGAAGAACAGTCGGCAGTATGTCGCCAGTGGGGAAAGTAGTGGAGTTCCTTCTCCTGCTCTGTCTGCCCTCATTGGTCTACAAGAATTGTCCCTGGCGAACTTTGATCAGACTCTTGAAGATATGGTTCCAGAGGATCTGCTATCAGAGCCAGCGGATGATGGTGCGACGAATGTTTGTGCTGATGTGCTTGACGCCGAGTTGGGGTCATCCCGAGCAGCGTCCCGTGCCTCATCGACCTTAGAGCGCGGTCTTGAGGGTCAGGAAACTGACTTGGATCGTCTTGTTCCTATGGAAGTAACTAAGGGGCCTTCAGCCTTAGAGACGGCTACTGCAGAGAACTTGGTCCTCAAGGATGGTGGTTACGGTTACCCAGCCCCCGAGGATGTTGCCGGGGATGACTCGGCTCGGGTGGGAAGCGCAAGCCACTGCCCAGCCCCCGAGGGTACTGCCGGAGACGATCCGGCTCAAGTGGGTAGCGGAAACTATGGCCCAGCCCCCGAGGGTGTCCGAGCGGGGTCTCCCTCTTGTACTTCCATGGATGTTCACGCGGGATCTCCTCCACACTCTGGTTGCATGGTGGTAGCCCAAGCTTTGGGCCAGGGAGTTGCTTTAGAGGTTAGCGTTCCCGCCGACCAAGTTTTGGGCTCTGTTGATGGCACTGAGTTGGTTCCTGCTGGTTCATTGCGAGCTAATTTGGGTGATGGCCCTATGCCGAGTCATCAATTGATCTCTCACGATTTGGGAGTCCCTTCGTTCTTCTCCAACCTCCAGGTACTGTGATATATTCTAGCCTGACTTTTACACCATATGAACTGCTGTCATTACACTCATCTGTTCTCCATATCAGGCATTGGTGGACGGGATGGCTAGTCAGCTGAGGTTGCACGGTGCTTCTGTTCCAGAAGGAGTTTCGTCTCTAGCACGTTGGAATCCGGTGCTGCTTCAACATCGTGTCTCTGACTTGGAGGCGACAAATGCTGGTTAGTGCTCTTTTGCTTCTCTTCATCTACCTTGTTGAACTGCCTTACACTTTGACCCTTTTTGCTTTATTGTCTCTCGCTAGATATGGCTCGGTAGATTTCCATTCTTGACGAAAAACATTCTCAAGGTCAGGCCGAACTGGTCCGGCGGTGTTCTAATTTTGAGGAAAAGTATTCTCAAAGCCAGACTGAGCTGGCCCAGGTCTCTGCTGCTCTAAATGACGCTAAGACGCTGAACTCTACTCTTCGCGCTCAGCTTGATTCTGAAAAGGTGACTTATGAAACTGTGCCTTGTATTGCTGTGTTCTTATTGCTTGCTTGATGTTTGAAGGAGTTGATTCTTGTTTGCAGGAAGAAAAACGTGCCCTTGTTGCTTCTCGCGACAATCTTGACAGACTGTATCGTGATTCTAGCAACTCGTTGACCATCCTGGAGAGGAGCCATCGCTTAACCATGGAGGAGTTAGACAATCATCGTTGTAAGCTGCAGGAATCCACGGATGATGTGATCCGTCTCAGGCAGTTGATATCGGCTAAGGACGCTGCTATCAAAGAACTGCGCGCTTCCAAGAAGTCCATTGCCCAGGAGCTAGAGACCGCTCAATTGGCTGCCAAAGTTGCTGAAGAAACTTCCATTACTCTGAGAGCCCAGCGCGACAGAGCCATGGATAAAGCCATTCGCGCGGGGCGAATCTTGATGAGGAGACCCGGCGTGGTTGTTCCTGATGATATAAGGGCTGACGTGAACGCTGCTCCTGATTCCTCAAGCCGCCCTTCTTCGTCGGTTGCTCCTGAGAAAGATATTGCAAAATAGAGAAATATTTTGCGTGCTTTGAGCGCGCGGTTATCATGATCGGATATTTGTTAGAGGACACCAGTTCGGCATTTGAATGATATTGTTACTCTCCTATTGTTTTAGAATTCAACAGTACGTAAATTTGCTGTAGTAAAATGTTGTGTGATGGTTTTGAAACTTGTTAACGGGATATAGAAGTCACCCCTATATGAGTATTCGTAAGCATGCGAAATCGCCTTAAGTCGTTGCTGACTTAAATCGATTGCTTTTGTTAATAGGGCATAGTGGTCACCCTGAGTTGAGTAAGCGCGAGCATGTTGCACCGTCTTAAGTCGTTGCCGACTTAAGCCGATTGCTCCGTTAGCAGGGCATAGTGGTCACCCCGAGTTAAATAAGTGCGAGCATGTTGCACCGTCTTAAGTCATTGCCGACTTAAGCCGATTACTCCGTTAGCAGGGCATAGTGGTCACCCCGAGTTAAGTAAGCGCGAGCATGTTGCACCGTCTTAAGTCGTTGCCGACTTAAGCCGATTGCTCTGTTAGCAGGGCATAGTGGTCACCCCGAGTTAAGTAAGCGCGAGCATGTTGCACCGTTTTAAGTCGTTGCCGACTTAAGCCGATTGCTCCGTTAGTAGGGCATAGTGGTCACCCCGAGTTAAGTAAGCGCGAGCATGTTGCACCGTCTTAAGTCGTTGCCGACTTAAGCCGATTGCTCCGTTAGCAGGGCATAGTGGTCACCCCGAGTTAAGTAAGCGCGAGCATGTTGCACCGTTTTAAGTCGTTGCCGACTTAAGCCGATTGCTCTGTTAGCAGGGCATAGTGGTCACCCCGAATTTAAGTAAGAATGCAAGTCAATCATGAACAAACTGAGTATTCTTGAAGCCTTTTTTATTGATGACATATTTCCCATTTTACAGAGTACATTGTCGTCCCGATAGCTTTTGAAATACAGCTAGGGATAAAACTTCCTGAGGTGTTCTATATTCCAGGAGTTCCCAATTTCTGTGCCATCCATTTGAGTGAGACGATATGATCCCGGCCGAGTGACTTCTACTACTATGAATGGTCCTTCCCATAAGGGCGATAACTTGTGACGTCCCTCCCCCGTTAGAATTCGGCGGAGGACGAGATCTCCCACTAAAAAGGATCGTTGTCGCACGGCCTTGTCGTGATAGCGTCTCAGAGTCTGCTGGTACCGTGCCGATTGAATTACTGCGTTCAGCCGCTCTTCTTCGAGTATATCAACATCTTCCAGCCTAGTTGCTTCGGCCTCTGCTATGCTTTCAAAGATCAACCTTGGCGCCCCAAACTTGAGATCAACAGGTAGTACTGCCTCTGACCCATAGACCATGAAGAAAGGAGTGTTTCCATGCAGAGCTCGGCTAGGTTGGGTTCTTAGGCTCCAAACGACGTAGGGCAATTCCCTTATCCACTTTCCTGCGAACTTTTCATTTTTATCGAAGACCTTTTTCCTGAGTGCCTCCAATATCATCCCGTTAGCTCGTTCAACCTGCCCGTTGGCTCTCGGGTGTGCTACCGAAGCATACTTGACCTGAATGCTTTTTTTGCTCGCAGAAATCGAAGAACTCTGAACTTGTGAAGTTGGATCCCAGGTCGGTTATGATACTGTTCGGTATTCCGAACCTGAATATTATGCCTTGTATGAATTCCACGGCTTTAGCTGAGGTTAAAGAAGCAATGAGTTTGAACTCTATCCATTTAGTGAATTTGTCGATTGCTACCAGCACGTGAGTGTATCCTCCTTGCGATTTCTTGAAAGGTCCAATCATATCTAGCCCCCAGCATGCGAAGGGCCAAGTCACCGGTATGGTCTGCAGTTGTTGTGCTGGTAGATGTTGTTGCTTTGACAAGTACTGGCAAGCTTCGCACCTCCGAACTAACTCGGTTGCATCACTTTTCGCTGTTGGCCAATAGAATCCCGACCTGAAGACCTTCCCGACTAGTGTCTTGGACGCTGCGTGTATTCCACATTGTCCAGCATGGACCTCATCTAGAAGTCGCTTCCCAGTAGATGAGAGAATGCATTTCATGAAGATGCCTGATGCGCCCCTTCTGTATAGTGTCTCCCCAATGAGTGTGTAGTGAGCTGACTGTCTAGCGATGCGCTCGGCTGCATTTTTATCGTTTGGTTCCTCTTCATTCTTTATATATCTGATGATCGGCCTTGTCCAGTCATCAGAGCCTGACTCTGGCTGATTCACGATATTACACTCTTCTGCCTGATCCATTGAGATGCTTGGCTGTGGTATTTCTTGTACAAAGACTCCGGGTGGGACCTGAGTTCGACTGGATACTAGCTTGGACAATACATCGGCTGCCGTGTTTCGATCTCTTTCTACATGATGAAATTCTAGACCTTCAAATTTATCTTCTAGTTTTCGGACGACAGTGTAGTATTTTCCCATTGAATCATTCGAACAGTCCCATTCTTTGTTTATCTGGCTTATGACTACCAAAGAATCTCCGTATACCATCAGTCTCTTGATGCATAATGATATAGCGATGTTCAGTCCATGGATCAGAGCTTCATACTTGACTGCATTGTTAGAGGCTGGAAATAGCAACTGGATGGCATATTTGAGGTGCTCGCCTCCAGGTGCGATGAAGAGAATTCCCGCGCCTGCTCCCTTCAGCTTCAGCGAGCCATCAAAATACATCCGCCATACTTCTGCAGTTTCTGGGTTCTCTGGTACTTGTTGTTCAGTCCATTCTGATATGAAGTCAACCAATGCTTGAGTTTTGATGGCAGTGCGAGGTCGAAATTCGATATCATGAGATCCCAGTTCACAGGCCCACTTGGCTATTCGGCCAATGGCTTCCTTGTTGTGTAGGATATCCCCTATCGGAAAACCAGTGACTACTATGACTTTGTGGTCATCAAAGTAGTGACGCAGCTTGCGGGCAGTTAGAAGTACTGCATATAATAGCTTCTGAACTTGAGGATACTTTATCTTCGAGGGACCCATAACTTCACTGATGAAATAAACAGGATGTTGCACTGGGTAGGCATGTCCTTCTTCTACTCGCTCGACTACCAACGCGGTGCTTACCACGTGAGTCGTGCAAGAGATATACAGCAGTAGATCTTCAGCTGGTTGAGTTGACGTGGCTCACCGTGGCGGCTTCAGTACTGGCGGCGTTGTCAAGAATTTTTTCAGTGCATCTAGGGCTTCCTGTGCTTCTGAAGTCCACTGAAACTTATCCACTTTCTTGAGTAGCTTGTAAAATGGTAAACCTTTTTCTCCCAGCCTGGATATAAATCTGCTCAGAGCTGCCATGCATCCGGTAAGTCGTTGAACCTTCTTTTTTGATCGCGGTGCCTCCATTTTCATGATAGCTTCAATCTTATCCGGATTAGCTTCAATTCCTCGGTGGCTGACAATAAATCCGAGTAGCTTTCCTGTTGGTACCCCAAAGACACATTTTTTGGGATTAAGCTTCCATCGATATCGCCGTAGACTGTTGAAAACCAGTTGTAAGTCTTCGATGAAGTTTTCCGAGTTCTCCGTTTTGATTACCACATCATCTACGTAGGCTTCCACACGCTTGCCCCAGTGATCGGCTAAGCATGTTTGAATGGCTCTCTGATAAGTCGCTCCGGCGTTTTTGAGGCCAAACGACATGGAGGTATAGCAGAAAGCACCGAACGGAGTGATGAACGCTGTTTTTTCCTCGTCTTCCTTTGCCAAACTAATTTGATGGTATCCGGAATAGCAGTCCAGGAAAGACAGCACAGAACATCCAGCGGTGGAGTCTACCACCTGATCTATCCTAGGGAGCCCGAAGGGAACCTTTGGACAATGTTTGTTGAGATCTGTATAGTCGACGCACATGCGCCAATCCACTTTATTCTTTTTGAGTACAAGAACAGGGTTGGCTAACCACTCGGGATGTAACACCTCTCTAATAAACCCAGCCGCGACCAAGCGAGCCAGTTCAGCGCGAATGGCCTCTCTTTTGTCGGGCGTGAAGCGACGTTGTTTTTGCCGAATCGGCCTTGCCTGGGGGTAGACCTTCAGTTTGTGCTCGGCCAGTTCTCTCGGGACTTCCGGCATATCCGCAGGTTGCCATGCGAATACGTCTCGGTTGTCTTGCAGGAACCGAACGAGCGCGCCTTCCTATTTATTGTCCATGCTAGAGCTGATGATGGCAGTCTTGCGTTCATCAGCAAACCTGTAACGCCCCGAATTTTGCAGTTGAATTTTTTTCTTTTCTTTACTCGCCAAAATTCGGGCATTACCTTTTCTTTTTCTCTTTTCCCTCGCTAAACCTTGACCTTTTCCAAAGTTTTAGCGGGATTCGGTTTGGAATTCCCGTGTAAGAAAAACCCTAAATACTTTATGTTGTTTGATGCACCATGCCGAACCTTGCATTTCTTTTGATTGCTTTGAAAGCGCAATTGCATTCATGTAGAAAGATCGGATTTCGAAAATGAGGAGAAGATCTTTTTTTTCTTTTTTCTCTTTCTTTCTCTCTCCTCTTTTTCTCTCTCTCCCGCGCCGTGGGCGACCCCGGCTGGCCCAGCCGCCCCTGGCGCCCCCTCTTGGGCCTTGGCAGGCCCAACCGCCCCCCCCCACCTCCCCTTTTTTCCCCCAAACCCTCTCCCTCTCCCTCTCATTTTCCCTCTCTCTCCCCTAGCGCCGCCCCTACCCGCCCCTGCCCTAAGCCGCCGCCGCCGCCCCCTGCTCGGCCGCCGCCCCCTGCCGGCCGCCCCTCGCCGTCGCTCCCCAACGCCGGTGAGCCCCCCCTCCTCCCTCTCTCCCTCCTCCCTCCCTCTCCCCTCTCCCCTCCTCTCTCCTCGGCCACCGCCCCAGCCGCGCCCCCTGGCCGCGCGCCGCCCGGCCGCGTGCCCGCCTGGCTCGGCCGCCCGCCTGGCCGCCTGGCCGCGTGCCCGCCGGCCGCGTGCCCGCCTGGCCGCGCGCCCCTGGCCGCGCGCCCCGGCCGCCCGCCTGGCCGCCCCCGCCCGCCTGGCCGCCCCCGACCGCCTGGCCCTTGGCCGCGCCCCCTGCGCAGGGCCGGTTCAACCGCCCCTAGGGCCGGTTCAACCGCCCCCCCTCTGTTTTTTTTATTTTTTTATTTTATTTTATTTACTTTCTGTGATCATAGTTATTTTATTTTAGGTAGGCTAAGCATTGTTAATGTTATTGAAATATGAAGCTTAATTTAAAATTCCGTTATGCTAGTTGATTCATGTAGTTAATTGTTTATCTCGTGCAATGTTGATCAACTTAAAGTGATTAGGTTTCCATTAGTGTATATGTAACAGAATTCTTTTGTTAAGAACCAATTGTAATTAATCGTTAGTGCATAAGATTTAACCCCCCCCCCCTGCGAGACCCCTTTCCTGTTTCTTTCTAACCATAACAAATGCGATATCGAATGTCATACTTGATGCATATTCGCTTTATTTGTTTCCTTGTATGGTGTACTGTTCTTTTGTATTAAATGTGGATGGATGTATGTATGTTTGCAATCGCATAGAGAACGATCCGGTTGAAGAGCCCGAGGAACCCGCAGGAGAAGCCCCTGAGCAGCAGTCAGTTGGTGGAGGCAAGTGTCCTTTGACCTATCTCTGTCCTATTCATTATTTAATTCACCCCCCGCATTACACCTTTATACCTAAGGATTGACTAGCTTTTGTTATCCATGTCCTTGTTTACCTATTTGGGTTGGATTATTACTGTTTAGCTTTATGCTATTGCTCAACTCTAATCAATGAACATGATGAGATTATCGATGATACACTGTTTTCCCTTCTCTTATTGTGATGTTGTACTTGTGGTATTCAAGGGGGCTCGAGCGGTTTCTCGAGTGCCTCTCCGTAAGGACCTGTTCTATGGATGACCGCCCGGGAAAACAGTGCAACCATGAGGGTGGAATGGGGTGCCCTTAGCTGAATAATTAGAGGATCCGGGGTGTAGTTCACTTAGCCGTCGTGCCGTCAATGGGGCTCGGTGTATGCGGCTCGCTCTGCCAAGCTTGGTTTCGCCCCTTGGGGAGGAGTGCGGTGCATTTAGGAAACCTAACGGGTGGCTACAGCCCCGGGGAATCTTTGTAAAGGCTACGTAGTGAAACCCTGCCTATTCACCTTGGTAGTGTTTAAGGGTTTGATCGGCCCGAGGCAAGAGGGAATCACGGCTTGTGGGTAAAGTGCACAACCTCTGCAGAGTGTTATGAAACTGATATATCAGCCGTGCTTACGGTTATGAGCGGCCAAGGGAGCTCCAGTGATTAGTGGTACTTGATCAGAGATACTTTGGTACAGGTGGTTATGAGATTGTTGATTCTGGTTATGACTATGATGCTGGTAAGTGGTACTCTTTCCGTTTGGAAAGGAGTACGTTTGGGTTAATAACTTGGGTTAATGCTAAAACTTGGCTTTCTACTAGTAAGTAATAATCTGACCAACTAAAAGCAACTGCTTGACTTATCCCCACATAAAGCTAGTCCACTACAGCCAAACGGGATGCTTGCTGAGTATGTTGATGTGTACTCACCCTTGCTCTACACACCAAACCCCCCCCCCAGGTTGTCAGCATTGCAACCACTGCTCAGGCGAAGATGAAGCCGTGGAAGGAGACTTCCAGGAGTTCCAAGATTACGACGAGTTCTAGGTGTGGGTTAGCGGCAACCCCCAGTCGGCTGCCTGTGAAGGCCGCGTTATCTACGTTTCTTTTCTGCACTTTGATTTATTGTAAGAACTATATGGACGTCTCAGACGTATGATGTAATCGACTATTTCCCTTATTAATACTATTTTGAGCACTGTGTGATGATGTCCATATTATGTAACTGCTGTGTACGTGAATAACTGATCCTGGCACGTACATGGTTCGCATTCGGTTTGCCTTTTAAAACCGGGTGTGACATAAGTGGTATCAGAGCCGTGCTGACTGTAGGACCGCTAACCTAGAGTAGAATGGTCGTTCTAAGGACTATAGACCTTTGTCTCTGCCTTGACTTTGATATCCCTTCAAAAGTTGGTCATACCGACCAAACCTATGTTCTACTATATACTATACCTTGCTGAAAATCATGTTTTATTCTGATCCTTCATTTACTTATGATTCATTATTTGTTGGTCATATTAATTCTGTTCTCACCCTTTTGCTTGCGATGTCTTTTGTAGATGGCTCGACTTAGACACACTGCACGAAAGTCAGTCATCCCCTTCTTACCCTCCCGCCTTGCTGAGCGTCCGCTTCACCGTCCCGTGGCCGGACAGTCCAGCCACTTGGAGAGACTACACCACCGCCTGCGTGAGGAGCAGGAGCGTCGACGACAGGAGCAGCAGGGCTCTTCTTCCTCGCTCCACCAGGAGATAGAGTCTGTGAGGAGCTGCTCTCATGTGCTTCCTCTGGAGGCGCCCCCTGCACCACCACTGGGCGTCCCAGCTTCTGGAGTAGCTGCTGGAGGAGACCCAGACGACGGAGATGGCGACGACAGCTCGAGCCACGACACCGACTTCTCTGCTAACCCTGAGCCGGAAGGATGGGTTGCTCGACCCATCACTCGCGACGCTGCTCGCGGGTGTCACTTCCACGATGCGCTCGACACCCTGCTACGTCGGGCATTTGACCGGCATACTTGGTCCGTCGAGTATCGCTGTGTGGTCTACCAGCATAGTCGCGGGGTCTACCCGGACCGCTGGGAGGCGACTTGCTTGGTGCGCTGCCCGGAGGACAGTCTCCAGGGTGCAGAGGCCTGTTCAGAGCACTATTCTATTTCTGAGCGGGACTCAGCTGAGGCAGCCATGCAAGATGCTGCACGGCGTGCGCTTTCGCACTACTGCTCGGTTTTCGGTGGGGCAGCTGACGGTCTTGACCTGAAGTATTACCCTCGTCGTCAATCTGGCAGCACAGGAGGCGTGATTGTCTCACCTGTCGGTGAGGGCAATCCTAGGTTGAGCAGCACAGTCAACCTAGCCGCCGTGCTAAACACGGAGCTGGACCATGCATTAGATGAGCTGAGTAGGGCTCGTGCTGAGATCGCCTTGCTGCGGGCTGAGCGTGCGGAACGTCGTCACTTGGATGGTGGTTCCCCCGCTCCCGTCGGGACTCAGCACCCGTACCGCTCACCTCAGCGTGGACACCAGTCTTATGGCAATCCCGACTGCAAGACCAAGATAAATCTAGAACCATAGATCGTCAGAGTTGGATCTTGTAATTAATACGAAATATATATATGCATAGAAGCTTCAGTCTTAGCGTTAGCCTCGCTTTAGTTAGTCTTAGTTAGACAGGGTAGTTTGCTATATCCTGTGCATTTATGTTTGTCATGATGAACTATGTTTGGTTTGGATCTTTGTAATGATTGTCACCAGAGTGTGGGTATCCCCTGCATTTTGGTTTACCTATTATGGTAATAAAGTTAGTTATATAGTTGGGAAACCTTTTATTCCACTTTCCTTTCTATCTGAGAAGCTGTGTGGTCTGTGTTGGAGATCAGTGAAGATGCTCATCTGTTCAGTGCTGTTGAAGAATTCTCTTCTCTTTTCTTATGCTGCAAGATCTGCCAGATCAGTTCTGATGTGTGGTTGCATTCTGCAGATGTCAGAGAACAGGCGCAGAGGAGGAAGGCGTGCTCAGCAGGAGCGAGCCGCTCAACAGGATGAGGTGCCCCAGCAGCAGCACCTGCCGCCCCCGCCCCCGATGTCCATCGAGCAGATGTTCCTGATGCAGACTCAGGCAGTTCAAGCCATCGGTCAGACTTTGGCCGCCATTCAGCAGCAGCAGCAGCAACAGCAGCAAGCACCACCTCAGCCTCAGATGCCTCAGATGCCCAGAGACAAGCGTGCTGAATTCATGAGAGGTCACCCACCAACGTTCGCTCACTCTTCTGACCCCATGGATGCTGAAGATTGGCTGCGCACTGTGGAGCGGGAGTTGCATACCGCTCAGTGTGATGACAGGGAGAAAGTCCTGTATGGTCCCCGTCTGTTGAGAGGAGCAGCCCAGTCATGGTGGGAGTCTTACCTCGCCACCCATGCCAACCCCGACACCATCACCTGGGAAGAATTCAGAGGTAGCTTCCGTCAGTACCATGTTCCTGCAGGTCTGATGACAGTGAAGAAGGAGGAATTCCTGGCTCTCAAGCAAGGGCCATTGTCTGTCAGTGAGTACCGGGACAAGTTTCTGCAATTGTCTCGCTATGCTCCTGAAGATGTCAACACTGACGCCAAGCGGCAATACCGTTTTCTGAGAGGCTTGGTTGACCCTCTTCAGTATCAGCTGATGAATCACACCTTCCCGACATTCCAGCACCTGATTGACAGAGCAATCATGACAGAGAGAAAGCGTAAGGAGATGGAAGATCGTAAGCGCAAGATCAGTGGACCCCAGCCTGGAAGCAGCAGCCGCCCTCGTTTTTCAGGCAATCAACCTCAGCAGTTCAGGCAGAACCAGCGTCCACCTCAGCAGCGTCAGCAGCATCAGCAGTTTCAAAGGCAGTACCCTCAGAACCAGTACCAGAACCGTCAGAACAACCAGTCAGGAGGTCAGTTTCAAAGGCAGAATCAGCAGGTACCTCGTCTTCCTGCCCCAGCAAACCAGCAGAACAGTCAGGCAGCACCAGCTCAGGTTGGAAACAGGGCATGTTTCCACTGTGGAGAGCAAGGTCATTGGGTGATGCAATGTCCGAAGAAGGCAGCCCAGCAGCAGTCAGGCCCCAATGCCCTAGCAAAGCAGAATGTGTCTCAGCCTGGAGCAGGCAACCGCTCTCAGTCACGCTATAATCATGGAAGATTGAACCACTTGGAAGCTGAAGCAGTTCAGGAGACCCCCGGCATGATAGTAGGTATGTTCCCAGTCGACTCCCATATTGCAGAAGTGTTATTTGATACTGGAGCAACGCATTCTTTCATTACTGCATCATGGGTAGAAGCACATAATCTTCCAATTACTACCATGTCAGCCCCATTCAAATTGACTCAGCCGGTGGTAGAATTCGAGCTGATAGCATTTGTTTAAATATAAGTGTGAAAATAAGGGGGATAGCGTTTCCCGCCAACCTTATAGT
Source organism: Zea mays (assembly GCF_902167145.1). Classification (NCBI taxonomy): domain Eukaryota; kingdom Viridiplantae; phylum Streptophyta; class Magnoliopsida; order Poales; family Poaceae; genus Zea; species Zea mays. Next base: position 42,990,929 of record NC_050103.1, read on the forward strand.
AATGGGTACTCAGGGAATAGATGTCATCCTAGGGATGAATTGGTTAGATAAGTATCAGGCAGTTATCAGTTGTGATAAAAGGACAATCAAGTTGGTGTCCCCACTAGGAGAGGAAGTGGTGACCGAGTTAGTCCCGCCTGAGCCAAAGAAAGGAAGTTGTTATCAGATAGCTGTTGATAGCAGTGAAGCAGACCCAATCAAGAGTATCAAGGTTGTGTCTGAGTTCCCGGATGTGTTTCCAAAGGACTTACCGGGTATGCCACCAGAGCGGAAAGTTGAGTTTGCCATAGAGCTTCTTCCTGGAACCGCCCCTATCTTCAAGAGAGCTTACAGAATATCTGGACCAGAGTTGGATGAACTTAAGAAGCAAATTGATGAGCTGTCAGAGAAAGGTTACATTCGGCCAAGCACCTCGCCTTGGGCCGCCCCTGTCCTGTTCGTGGAAAAGAAAGATGGCACCAAAAGGATGTGTATCGATTATCGAGCTTTGAATGAGGTCACGATCAAGAACAAGTATCCCTTGCCCAGAATAGAAGGTCTGTTCGACCAGCTGAGAGGAGCCAGCGTGTTCTCCAAGATAGATCTGAGGTCAGGTTATCATCAGCTCAGGATCCGACCTTCGGACATTCCGAAGACGGCATTCATTTCCAAGTATGGTTTGTATGAGTTCACAGTGATGTCTTTTGGTTTGACCAATGCGCCAGCATTCTTTATGAACTTGATGAACAGTGTATTCATGGATTATCTTGATAAGTTTGTGGTGGTGTTCATTGATGACATTCTGGTTTATTCTCAAAGCGAAGAAGAGCATGCAGATCATTTGAGGATGGTATTGCAGAGATTGCGAGAGCACCAGTTGTACGCAAAGTTGAGCAAGTGTGAGTTCTGGATCAGTGAAGTCCTGTTCTTGGGTCACATAATCAACAAGGAAGGATTGGCTGTGGATCCGAAGAAAGTGGCAGACATTCTGAACTGGAAAGCGCCAACAGATGCTAGAGGAATCAAGAGCTTCATTGGAATGGCCGGATATTATCGGCGATTCATTGAAGGGTTTTCGAAGATTGCGAAACCAATGACAGCGTTGCTAGGCAACAAAGTTGAGTTCAAGTGGACCCAGAAATGCCAAGAGGCCTTTGAAGCGCTGAAAGAGAAGTTGACTACAGCGCCTGTCTTAGTCTTGCCTGATGTGCACAAGCCCTTTTCGGTGTATTGTGATGCTTGCTACACTGGTTTGGGATGCGTGTTGATGCAAGAGGGAAGAGTTGTGGCTTACTCGTCCCGACAGTTGAAGGTTCATGAAAAGAACTACCCAATCCATGATCTAGAGTTGGCAGCAGTGGTTCACGCACTGAAGACATGGAGGCACTACCTGTATGGACAGAAATGCGATGTTTACACAGATCATAAGAGTCTGAAGTACATATTCACTCAGTCAGAGTTGAACATGAGGCAGCGAAGATGGTTAGAGTTGATCAAAGACTATGAGTTGGAGATTCATTACCATCCAGGCAAAGCAAACGTAGTGGCAGATGCTTTGAGCAGAAAGAGCCAAGTCAATCTGATGGTCGCTCGTCCGATGCCTTATGAGTTGGCCAAAGAGTTTGACAGGTTGAGTCTCGGATTTTTGAACAATTCGCGAGGAGTCACAGTTGAATTGGAACCTACCTTGGAGCGCGAAATCAAAGAAGCGCAGAAGAATGATGAGAAAATCAGTGAGATCCGGCGACTGATTCTAGATGGTAAAGGCAAAGATTTTCGAGAAGATGCAGAAGGCGTGATATGGTTCAAAGACCGCTTGTGTGTTCCCAATGTCCAGTCTATTCGAGAGTTGATCCTCAAGGAAGCTCACGAGACAGCTTATTCGATTCACCCTAGCAGTGAGAAGATGTATCAGGATCTGAAGAAGAAATTCTGGTGGTACGGAATGAAGAGGGAAATCGCAGAGTATGTGGCTATGTGTGATAGTTGTCGAAGAATTAAGGCAGAACACTAGAGACCTGCCGGATTATTGCAACCGTTGCAGATCCCTCAGTGGAAATGGGATGAAATTGGTATGGATTTCATAGTCGGATTGCCTCGCACTCGAGCCGGCTACGATTCTATTTGGGTAGTGGTGGACCGTTTGACCAAGTCAGCCCACTTCATACCTGTCAAGACCAGCTACAACAGTGCAGTATTGGCAGAGTTGTATATGTCTCGGATCGTTTGTCTTCATGGTGTGCCAAAGAAGATAGTGTCAGACAGAGGAACGCAGTTCACCTCTCATTTCTGGCAGCAGTTGCATGAAGCTTTGGGCACGCATCTGAATTTCAGTTCAGCTTATCACCCGCAGACGGATGGCCAGACCGAAAGAACCAATCAAATTCTTGAAGATATGTTGAGAGCCTGTGCGTTGCAAGATCAGTCCGGATGGGATAAGAGATTGCCTTATGCAGAGTTTTCCTATAACAACAGTTACCAGGCCAGTTTGAAGATGTCACCGTTTCAAGCGCTTTATGGAAGGAGTTGCAGAACTCCGTTGCAATGGGGTCAGCCTGGAGAAAAGCAAGTGTTTGGGCCAGACATTTTGCTTGAAGCCGAAGAGAACATCAAGATGGTCCGAGAGAATCTGAAGATAGCGCAATCGAGGCAGCGAAGCTATGCAGACACAAGAAGAAGAGAGCTGAGTTTCGAAGTCGGAGACTTTGTCTATCTGAAAGTGTCACCGATCAGAGGAGTCAGAAGGTTCGGAGTGAAAGGCAAGCTAGCACCCTGCTACATCGGTCCGTATCAGATTCTTGCAAGACGTGGAGAAGTGGCCTATCAGCTCAGTTTGCCAGAGAATTTGTCCGCTGTGCATGATGTCTTTCATGTGTCTGAGTTGAAGAAGTGCTTGCGTGTGCCAGAAGAGCAGTTGCCAGTGGAAGATCTTGAAGTCCAAGAGGACTTGACCTATGTTGAGAAGCCAGCTCAGATCCTTGAGGTTGCAGATAGAGTCACCCGAAGGAAGACCATCAGAATGTGCAAAGTCAGATGGAATCATCACTCTGAGGAAGAAGCAACCTGGGAGCGTGAAGATGATCTAGTGGACAAGTACCCAGAGCTCTTTGCTAGCCAGCCCTGAATCTCGAGGGCGAGATTCTTTTAAGGGGGATAGGTTTGTAACGCCCCGAATTTTGCAGTTGAATTTTTTTCTTTTCTTTACTCGCCAAAATTCGGGCGTTACCTTTTCTTTTTCTTTTTTCCCTCGCTAAACCTTGACCTTTTCCAAAGTTTTAGCGGGATTCAGTTTGGAATTCCCGTGTAAGAAAAACCCTAAATACTTTATGTTGTTTGATGCACCATGCCGAACCTTGCATTTCTTTTGATTGCTTTGAAAGCGCAATTGCATTCATGTAGAAAGATCGGATTTCGAAAATGAGGAGAAGATCTTTTTTTTCTTTTTTCTCTTTCTTTCTCTCTCCTCTTTTTCTCTCTCTCCCGCGCCGTGGGCGACCCCGGCCGGCCCAGCCGCCCCTGGCGCCCCCTCTTGGGCCTTGGCAGGCCCAACCGCCCCCACCTCCCCTTTTTTCCCCAAAACCCTCTCCCTCTCCCTCTCATTTTCCCTCTCTCTCCCCTAGCGCCGCCCCTACCCGCCCCTGCCCTAAGCCGCCGCCGCCCCCTGCTCGGCCGCCGCCCCCTGCCGGCCGCCCCTCGCCGTCGCTCCCCAACGCCGGTGAGCCCCCCCTCCTCCCTCTCTCCCTCCTCCCTCCCTCTCCCCTCTCCCCTCCTCTCTCCTCGGCCACCGCCCTAGCCGCGCCCCCTGGCCGCGCGCCGCCCGGCCGCGTGCCCGCCTGGCTCGGCCGCCCGCCTGGCCGCTTGGCCGCGTGCCCGCCGGCCGCGTGCCCGCCTGGCCGCGCGCCCCTGGCCGCGCGCCCCGGCCGCCCGCCTGGCCGCCCCCGCCCGCCTGGCCGCCCCCGACCGCCTGGCCCTTGGCCGCGCCCCCTGCGCAGGGCCGGTTCAACCGCCCCCCCTCTGTTTTTTTTTATTTTTTATTTTATTTTATTTACTTTCTGTGATCATAGTTATTTTATTTTAGGTAGGCTAAGCATTGTTAATGTTATTGAAATATGAAGCTTAATTTAAAATTCCGTTATGCTAGTTGATTCATGTAGTTAATTGTTTATCTCGTGCAATGTTGATCAACTTAAAGTGATTAGGTTTCCATTAGTGTATATGTAACAGAATTCTTTTGTTAAGAACCAATTGTAATTAATCGTTAGTGCATAAGATTTAACCCCCCCCCCTGCGAGACCCCTTTCCCGTTTCTTTCTAACCATAACAAATGCGATATCGAATGTCATACTTGATGCATATTCGCTTTATTTGTTTCCTTGTATGGTGTACTGTTCTTTTGTATTAAATGTGGATGGATGTATGTATGTTTGCAATCGCATAGAGAACGATCCGGTTGAAGAGCCCGAGGAACCCGCAGGAGAAGCCCCTGAGCAGCAGTCAGTTGGTGGAGGCAAGTGTCCTTTGACCTATCTCTGTCCTATTCATTATTTAATTCACCCCCCGCATTACACCTTTATACCTAAGGATTGACTGGCTTTTGTTATCCATGTCCTTGTTTACCTATTTGGGTTGGATTATTACTGTTTAGCTTTATGCTATTGCTCAACTCTAATCAATGAACATGATGAGATTATCGATGATACGCTGTTTTCCCTTCTCTTATTGTGATGTTGTACTTGTGGTATTCAAGGGGGCTCGAGCGGTTTCTCGAGTGCCTCTCCGTAAGGACCTGTTCTATGGATGACCGCCCGGGAAAACAGTGCAACCATGAGGGTGGAATGGGGTGCCCTTAGCTGAATAATTAGAGGATCCGGGGTGTAGTTCACTTAGCCGTCGTGCCGTCAATGGGGCTCGGTGTATGCGGCTCGCTCTGCCAAGCTTGGGTTCGCCCCTTGGGGAGGAGTGCGGTGCATTTAGGAAACCTAACGGGTGGCTACAGCCCCGGGGAATCTTTGTAAAGGCTACGTAGTGAAACCCTGCCTATTCACCTTGGTAGTGTTTAAGGGTTTGATCGGCCCGAGGCAAGAGGGAATCACGACTTGTGGGTAAAGTGCACAACCTCTGCAGAGTGTTATGAAACTGATATATCAGCCGTGCTCACGGTTATGAGCGGCCAAGGGAGCTCCAGTGATTAGTGGTACTTGATCAGAGATACTTTGGTACAGGTGGTTATGAGATTGTTGATTCTGGTTATGACTATGATGCTGGTAAGTGGTACTCTTTCCGTTTGGAAAGGAGTACGTTTGGGTTAATAACTTGGGTTAATGCTAAAACTTGGCTTTCTACTAGTAAGTAATAATCTGACCAACTAAAAGCAACTGCTTGACTTATCCCCACATAAAGCTAGTCCACTACAGCCAAACGGGATGCTTGCTGAGTATGTTGATGTGTACTCACCCTTGCTCTACACACCAAACCCCCCCAGGTTGTCAGCATTGCAACCACTGCTCAGGCGAAGATGAAGCCGTGGAAGGAGACTTCCAGGAGTTCCAAGATTACGACGAGTTCTAGGTGTGGGTTAGCGGCAACCCCCAGTCGGCTGCCTGTGAAGGCCGCGTTATCTACGTTTCTTTTCTGCACTTTGATTTATTGTAAGAACTATATGGACGTCTCAGACGTATGATGTAATCGACTATTTCCCTTATTAATACTATTTTGAGCACTGTGTGATGATGTCCATATTATGTAACTGCTGTGTACGTGAATAACTGATCCTGGCACGTACATGGTTCGCATTCGGTTTGCCTTTTAAAACCGGGTGTGACAAAACCCCAGGTTGATCCTTTTAATTTCTTCAGTCGGCCGCATAGAGGTCGCGGCTTGAGCTTCATTTGCCGGTGCCGTAAGGTCTTCCTCAGGCTTAGAGTTCGCCTGCGCTGAAGAAGTCGCCAACGGTTTTGTGGTGAGGGCTGCTTGGATGGCCACTCGGAAACATTCTGCGGCGCCTTGGAAGTCAGCGCGCACAGTTATGATTCCTTGTGGTCCTGGCATCTTCAATATCATGTACGTGTAATGCGGAATGGCCATGAATTTTTGCCAATCCCGGCCTCCCGATGATGGCGTTGTACCCGTAGTCGAAGTTTGCCACTTCGAACCTCAGGAACTCGGTTCTGTAGTTCTCCGGAGTTCCGAAGGTGACGGGCATGTAGATGTGGCCCAGCGGGTATTCCCCTTCAGTCGGCACGATGCCAAAGAAAGGAGTGTCTGACTCGTGGAGCTCTTTGAGGTGAACTCCCAAGCCTTGGAGTGTACGGGGGAAGGTGACGTTGATGCTGCTCCCCCCGTCCACTAACACCTTCTTCACCCTGCTCTCTCGGATCACCGGATCGACGAGGAGCGGGTATTTGCCTGGGTGGTCGAAGTTGAGCCATTGATCTGCCCGAGTGAAGGTGATCGGGTGCTCCGACCGTCGGTACGGAGCGGGAGGACCGGTGGTCGCCACCAATATCTGGCGATCGTTGAGCTTTTGTTGTCTTCTGTTCTCCAGCGATCCATGTCCGCCGAAGATGACGTTGACCTCCCTGTCAACGCGCGGGAAGGCTCCTCCTCCTCCCTCCTCCTGCTGCTGGGGTTGTCGTGGTTCTTCTGGTCCTCCCCGCGGCGGAGGAGGAGGTAGAGGTTGGAAGGGTCGGTCGTGTCCGACGGAGTGCTTGAAGTCCCTGCAGTTCCGAAGGGTGTGGCGCATGTCCTTGTGGTACGGGCACTGGGCGTCGAGGATGTCGTCTAGCGTGCGCTCGCCTCCACGAGGTCCTCCCCGGGCGCGAGAGGCAGGTGGTCCGGCGGCGTGCACTTCTTCGCGAGGTCTTTTCTCCCAGCGTTTGTCGGGTTGCTGGTTTGCGTCACGTCGTGGCGCTGCCGGTGCGGGCTTCGCTCCCCCGATGAGGTCATGAGCTCGCTCGTCGGCGGTGATGTAGAGGTCGGCTTCCTAGAACAGCTGCTCGGAGGTAGTCGGCGCTTTCTGCAGTATGGCTCAGACGAAGGCCGAGTCATTGGATCCTCTATAGAAGTCCTCGATCACGGCCGCCTCCGTGACCTCGAGGATACGATTTCTCATGGTCTGGTACCTTTTGAGGTACGACCGGAGAGTTTCGTCCCCCCGGCGCTTGATGGATTTGAGGTCCCATGGTTGCGCTGGTTTGTCGGAGAGGGACTGAAAGTTGGTGGTGAAGCGTCGACTGAAGTCGCTCCAGTCGTCGATGCAGTGTCGGGGTAGATGTCGCAGCCATTGTAGTGCGTCTTGCCCGAGGACAATGGGTAAGTACGCAGTCATCACGTCCTCGGACGCTCCGGCGGCTCGAGCGGCGGTGGTGTAGACGGCCAGCCAGCCTCCTGGATCCTGCTTAGGTTCATATTTGTCGACATTGAATACCTTGAAGTTAGGGGGCCACTGAATGGCCCTAAGGCGTGGAGTAAGGGCAGTCACTCCACACGTGTCCTCCTGTCGTCGGGGATGATGTCTGTCCCGGGGAGGGGAGTAGTTGTTGTGGTTCCTCGACCGTCCCCGGGTAGTACCACCAGTCGAGGCCGTTGCTGACTCGGTTCTGGTGGCCTGACTCCGAGCTGGGATGCCATGATCCCTGTCGTACTCCTCCCGGCGGCGGATCTCGTTCTCATGTCGTCGTTCACGCGAAGCATTGATGGAGCTTCGCGCGTCCCGGTGACTGTTGATGGCGTGTCACAGATCGTTCGGCGGGTGAGCAAGAGGTAGAAGATGGTTGGCTGCTTGGGTAAACAGTCGTCGATAGCCCTCGGCTTCGGGAGTCCGAGGGAGTCCATCAGCTATCCGAGCTAGTACTCCCCCGACTTCACTCGGCGTGTTCATGGCTCGGGCGAAGTCGGGATTTAGGTTACGCCCGAAGAGTGGATTTTCCCGGCGTTGCCTTGCGTCATGCTCGGCTTGTTCCTGAGTTCATCGACGATCACGCCATCGGGAGTTCCTTCGTTCTCTGAAGACGCATTCCTCCGGAGTTTCTCCTATCTCTGAGACCTCGTCTCGCGAGACAGGTTGCTCTGGGTCCCGCTCTCTGGCCTCGTGATGTCGCTGGATATTTCGGCGTCGGTTCCTCCATCGGCGGGATTCCCGCTGAGGAGGTTCTTCTCCGGGCACGGTCGGCTCGTCGTCGGAGACGGGGGGCGACTCCACTCTCCCGATGAAGAGGACGTCGGGGTAGAATGGTGCGGCGGTCGTGGCGATCTTCTTTCCGTTCTCCTTTGAGGGCGGAGGAACGAAAAGAACAACTTGCTTCTTCCCGGTCTTGTTTGCCTCCTTCTTCCTTACGATTTGCATCCATTCTTTCGTCGAGGAAGTAGACAGTGGAGTTCTCCGGGTCAGCGGGCCCTCGGCCCCTGGCTTGCCGAAGGCGATCTTTTTTCGGAGCGCTGGAGGTTGCGCTTTTTCCTTCTTCACCCCGGTATTCTCGGAGCGTGTTGGAGTGGGCTTCTTCTTTGGCGTATCGGCGATGCGGTGTAGAGTTCCCTCTTCATCTGCTATGGACGAGATAGTTCCAAAGCAAAATACGGACCCAGGACGGAGGGTGATCTTGCGGTGGAAGGTGACGGCCATTGAGCTAGCTTAGATCGGCGACACACCCCCTACCTGGCGCGCTAGCTGTCGGTGTTTTGGGTTCGACTGCACACCCGGGGTTGCCCCTCAAGGTGTTTTAGGAGGAGGACGGTGTCGCCGACTGTAGCTAAATGGTTCGTGCCAGATACATGAGGAACAATGGACAGTGTTTACAGGTTCGGGCCGCTTTGAGATGCGTAACACCCTACGTCCTGGCGAGTGTGCTTTATGTTACGGGTTACAAGGTAGCTCTCTAAAGCTAGAACGTAGAGAGTTGAGGTGGATGGCTGAGTAGTGGGATCGATCTGAAGGGATGCCCCCTAGGCCTTATATATTCGACCGTGAGGCAATACATGTGGATATGATAACAATGTGCACCTAAAAGATAGTGAACCGTTTAAGTCTATCTTCCTATGATTCTGCCGACTTATCCTCGCCTGGTTCCGTCGTACGGGGCTCCAGCGCGGGAAAGTCGGATCTTCTGTTGTGGTTGCTTGCTCAGTGTCGTTGGGCCTTCTAGGTGAGAGCACCTAGAGGGGGGGGGTGAATAGGTGATCCTGAATAAAACTTCAAAACTTAAGCCACAAAAACTTGTTAAGTGTTAGCACAGTTCTTGCCAAGTGGCTAGAGAGGAGTCAAAACACAATAACCACAAGAAAACAATCACAGAGATGACACGGTGGTTATCCCGTGGTTCGGCCAAGTACAAAACTTGCCTACTCCACGTTGTGGCGTCCCAACGGACGAGAGTTGCACTCAACTCCTCTCAAGTGATCCAATGATCAACTTGAATACCACGGTGTTCTTCTCTTCTTTGCTCTTTTCCCGTTTGCGAGGAATCTCCACAACTTGGAGTCTCTCGCCCTTACAATAGAGTTTCACAAAGAAGCACAGAGTAAGGGAGGGAAGCAACACACACAAATCCACAACGAAAATGCGCACAAACACTGCCAAGAATCGAGCTCAAAGACTATCTCACAGTTTCTCACAAGAACATAGCTCGAATCACTTAGAATCACAAACGGATGCGCAAGAACTTAGTGTGGATGATCAACAATGCTCAAGGGTTGCTTGGTGTAGTCCTCCATGCGCCTAGGGGTCCCTTTTATAGCCCCAAGGTAGCTAGGAGCCGTTGGGAACAAATCTGGAAGGCCATCTTTGCCTTCTGTCTCGTGGCGCACCGGACAGTCCGGTGCACACCGGACACTGTCCGGTGCCCGATTTGTTTCCTTAAACAGCGCATCCGACCGTTGCTGTCAGAGTCAGATCTGCGCACCGTTGGCGCACCGGACATGTCCGGTGCACACCGGACAGTCCGGTGTATCTTTCCGACCGTTGGCTCGGCCACGTGTCGCGCGCCGATCGCGCGGCCGACCGTTGGCCCGGCCGACCGTTGGCTCACCGGACAGTCCGGTGCACACCGGACAGTCCGGTGAATTTTAGCCGAAGTCGCCGGAGAAAAACCCGAGAGCGGCCTCTTCGGTCGAGGCAGCCTGGCGCACCGGACACTGTCCGGTGCACCACCGGACACTGTCCGGTGCATCACCGGACAGTCCGGTGCCCCAGACCGAAACAGCCCCTTGGCTGCACACAGCCAAGTCTTCTCTTCTTCTTCTTCTTTCTGTTTCTAATACTTAGACAAATATATTAGTACACAAAACTAATGTACTAAGACTTAGAAACATACCTTTGTTGTAGATTTGCACTTTGTTCAACCATAGGCATTGATTCTCATATAAGCACTTGTGTTGACACTCAATCACCAAAATACTTAGAAATGGCCCAAGGGCACATTTCCCTTTCAATCTCCCCCTTTTTGGTGATTTATGCCAACATAACATAAAGCAACTAGAACAAGTGCAAAATCACTTCAAATAAAACTCAAATTGATTTTGATTCAATTTTGGCATATATGGATCATCCTTTGCCACCACTTGGTTTGTTTTTGCAAATCAAACTCAAATCTCTATCTCTAAGTCAAACACACATGTTGAAGCATAAAGAGAGTCATTCCAAAAGAGATTGATCAAAGATTTCAAAAACTCCCCCTATTTCCCATAATCAATACTTCTCCCCACAAGAAGCCAACTTTTGACAAGAGAGACAACAATAGACAATAAAAGCGTTTGACAAAACAAAAACTCTATTCTATTATTTTCAAAATCTCTCAAGTGGTAGCTGATCCATTTATCGCTTTTGGCCTTTATTTTCTCCCCCTTTGGCATCAAGCACCAAAACGGGATCAATCTTGGCCCTATAACCCCATTGCCTCACCAAAATTTTCAATTAAGAGCAAATGGCAATAAGAGTTCATGAGATGGACTTGGAATGAGTTACCCTCTCATCGGAGTGCAGTGGAAGTCTTGCATGATCCAAGTCCACCTTTTCCCTTTCAATTCTCCTTTGAGACTAAATCACAACAAACTCAAGCATATGGTTAGTCTCAAAGGATCAAGTTGTAACACATCTCCCCCTAAACATGTGCATCACTTTGCAACGGACTTGTGAGGTCCAGGGAGTGTTTGTACAACTTGAGCACCATAATAAGCAACAAAATGCAGAATGAACATGATCAAAGGCATAAGCACATGTATGCTACAATTCAATCCAAGTTCCGCGAATCTAAGACATTTAGCTCACTACGCAGCCTGCAAAAGGTCTTCTCATCTAGAGGCTTGGTAAAGATATCGGCTAGCTGGTTCTCGGTGCTAACATGAAACACTTCGATATCTCCCTTTTGCTGGTGGTCTCTCAAAAAGTGATGCCGGATGTCTATGTGCTTTGTGCGGCTGTGTTCAACAGGATTTTCCGCCATGCGGATAGCACTCTCATTATCACATAGGAGTGGGACTTTGCTCAGATTGTAGCCAAAGTCCCTGAGGGTTTGCCTCATCCAAAGTAGTTGCGCGCAACACTGTCCTGCGGCAACATACTCGGCCTCAGCGGTGGATAGGGCAACGGAAGTTTGTTTCTTAGAATTCCATGACACCAGGGACCTTCCTAAGAATTGGCACGTCCCCGATGTACTCTTCCTATCGACCTTACATCCAGCATAGTCGGAATCTGAGTATCCAACTAAGTCAAAGGTAGACCCCTTTGGATACCAGAGCCCGAAGCAAGGTGTAGCAACCAAATATCTAAGAATTCGCTTCACCGCCACTAAGTGACATTCCTTAGGATCGGATTGAAATCTAGCACACATGCATACGCTAAGCATAATATCCGGTCTACTAGCACATAAGTAAAGTAATGACCCTATCATTGACCGGTATGCTTTTTGATCAACGGACTTACCTCCTTTGTTGAGGTCGGTGTGTCCGTCGGTTCCCATCGGAGTCTTTGCGGGCTTGGCATCCTTCATCCCAAACCGCTTTAGCAGATCTTGCGTGTACTTCGTTTGGGAGATGAAGGTGCCGTCCTTGAGTTGCTTCACTTGGAACCCAAGGAAGTAGTTCAACTCCCCCATCATCGACATCTCGAATTTCTGCGTCATCACCCTGCTAAACTCTTCACAAGACTTTTGGTTAGTAGAACCAAATATTATGTCATCGACATAAATTTGGCACACAAACAAATCACCATCACATGTCTTTGTAAAAAGAGTTGGATCGGCTTTCCCAACCTTGAAAGCATTAGCTATTAAAAAGTCTCTAAGGCATTCATACCATGCTCTTGGGGCTTGCTTAAGTCCATAGAGCGCCTTAGAGAGCTTACACACGTGGTCGGGGTACCGTTCATCCTCAAAGCCAGGGGGTTGCTCCACGTACACCTCCTCCTTGATTGGCCCGTTGAGGAAAGCGCTCTTCACATCCATTTGAAACAACCTGAAAGAATGGTGAGCGGCATATGCTAGCAAGATACGAATGGACTCTAGCCTAGCCACAGGAGCAAAAGTCTCCTCAAAGTCCAAACCTGCGACTTGGGCATAACCTTTTGCCACAAGTCGAGCCTTGTTCCTCGTTACCACCCCGTGCTCGTCCTGTTTGTTGCGGAACACCCACTTGGTTCCCACAACATTTTGCTTCGGACGAGGCACCAGTGTCCAAACTTCATTGCGCTTGAAGTTGTTGAGCTCCTCCTGCATGGCCAACACCCAGTCCGGATCTAGCAAGGCCTCCTCTACCCTGAAAGGCTCAATAGAAGAGACAAAAGAGTAATGCTCACAAAAATTAACTAATCTAGATCGAGTAGTTACTCCCTTGCTAATATCACCCAGAATTTGGTCGACGGGATGATCCCTTTGGATCGTCGCTCGAACTTGGGTTGGAGGTGCCGGTTGCGCTTCTTCCTCTATCACGTGATCATCTTGTGCTCCCCCTTGATCACACGCCTCCTTTTGATGAACCTGTTCATCGTCTTGAGTCGGGGGATGCACCATAATTGAGGAAGATGGTTGATCTTGCTCATCTTGTTCCTGTGGCCGCACTTCTCCAATCGCCATGGTGCGTATGGCGGCCGTTGGAACATCTTCTTCATCTACATCATCACAATCAATAACTTGCTCTCTTGGAGAGCCATTAGTCTCATCAAATACAACGTCACTAGAGACTTCAACCAAACCCGATGATTTGTTGAAGACTCTATACGCCTTTGTATTTGAGTCATAACCTAACAAAAACCCTTCTACAGCTTTGGGAGCAAACTTAGAATTCCTACCCTTCTTCACTAGAATGTAGCATTTACTCCCAAATACACGAAAGTACGATACATTGGGTTTGTTACCGGTTAGTAGCTCATACGACGTCTTCTTGAGGAGGCGATGAAGGTAGACCCTGTTGATGGCGTGGCAAGCCGTGTTCACGGCTTCCGTCCAAAAGCACTCGGGGGTCTTGAACTCTCCTAGCATCGTCCTCGCCATGTCGATGAGCGTCCTGTTCTTCCTCTCTACCACACCATTTTGCTGTGGTGTGTAGGGAGCGGAGAACTCGTGCTTGATCCCTTCCTCTTCAAGGAACTCCTCCACTTGAAGGTTCTTGAACTCGGATCCGTTGTCGCTCCTTATCTTCTTCACTTTGAGCTCAAACTCATTTTGAGCTCTCCTGAGGAAGCGTTTGAGGGTCCCTTGGGTTTCGGACTTTTCCTGCAAAAAGAACACCCAAGTGAAGCGGGAAAAGTCATCAACAATAACTAAACCATACTTACTTCCTCCTATGCTCAGATAGGCGACGGGTCCAAAAAGGTCCATATGCAGCATCTCCAAGGGTCTTGATGTCGTCATCACATTTTTGGTGTGATGAGAGCCTCCTACTTGTTTCCCTGCTTGACAAGCTGCACAAGGTCTATCTTTTTCGAATTGAACATTAGTTAGACCTATTACATGTTCTCCCTTTAGAAGCTTGTGAAGGTTCTTCATCCCCACATGTGCTAAGCGGCGATGCCACAGCCAGCCCATGCTAGTCTTAGCAATTAAGCATGCATCTAGACCGGCCTCCTCTTTTGCAAAATCAACTAAGTAAAGTTTGCCGTCTAATACACCCTTAAAAGCTAGTGAACCATCACTTCTTCTAAAGACAGACACATCTACATTTGTAAATAGACAGTTATATCCCATATTGCATAATTGACTCACAGATAGCAAATTATATCCAAGAGACTCAACTAAAAACACATTAGATATGGAGTGCTCATTAGAAATTGCAATTTTACCTAACCCTTTTACCTTGCCTTGATTCCCATCACCGAATATAATTGAATCTTGGGAATCCTTATTCTTGACGTAGGAGGTGAACATCTTCTTCTCCCCCGTCATATGGTTTGTGCATCCGCTGTCTATAATCCAGCTTGAACCCCGGGATGCATAAACCTGCAAGGCAAATTTAGGCTTGGGTTTTAGGTACCCAACTCATGTTGGGTCCTGCAAGGTTAGCACAAATATTCTTAGGGACCCAAATGCAAGTTTTATCTCCCTTGCATCTTGCCCCTAACTTCCTAGCAATTACCTTTTTACCCTTTCTACAAATAGCAAAGGGAGCATTGCAAGCATAATAAATGGTAGAAGGTTCATTTGCTACTTTCCTAGGAGCATGAATAACATTCTTTTTAGGAACAACATTTTTCCTAGTAACATTTCTATCATACACGTATGAAGAACTAGGAGCAAACATGGTATGAGAATCATAAACATATGAATCATTATGTCTCCTATCATGGTACATAAAGGCATGGTTCCTTTTTGCACTACTAGCCATAGGGGCCTTCCCTTTCTCCTTGGCGGGAATGGGAGCCTTATGGCTTGTTAAGTTCTTGGCTTCCCTTTTGAAGCCAAGCCCATCCTTAATTGAGGGGTGTCTACCAATTGTGTAGGCATCCCTTGCAAATTTTAGCTTATCGAAATCATTCTTGCTAGTCTTAAGTTGAGCATTAAGACTAGCCAGTTCATCATTAAGCTTGGAAATTGAAACTAGGTGTTCACTACAAGCATCAATGTCAAAATCTTTACACCTAGTACAAATTTCAACATGTTCTACACAAGAATTGGATTTATTTGCTACTTCTAATTTAGCATTTAAATCATTGTTGACACCTTTCAAAGTAGAAATGGTTTCATGACAAGTAGATAGTTCAAAAGAAAGCATTTCATTTCTTTTAACTTCTAAAGCATAGGATTTTTGTGCCTCAACAAATTTATCATGCTCTTCATACAACAAATCCTCTTGCTTTTCTAAAAGTATATTCTTTTCATTCAAGGCATCAATTAATTCATTAATTTTGTCTATCTTAGATCTATCTAAGCCCTTGAACAAACATGAATAATCTACTTCATCCTCATCACTAGATTCGTCCTCACTTGAAGAAGCATAGGTAGAGTTGCGAGTACATACCTTCTTCTCCCTTGCCATAAGGCATGTGTGACGCTCGTTGGGGAAGAGGGTTGATTTGTTGAAGGCGGTGGCGGCGAGTCCTTCATTGTCGGAGTCGGACGAGGAGCAATCCGAGTCCCACTCCTTGCCTAGATGCGCCTCGCCCTTTGCCTTCTTGTAATGCTTCTTCTTTTCCCTCTTGTTTCCCTTTTCCTGGTCACTATCATTATCGGGACAGTTAGCAATAAAATGACCAAGCTTACCGCATTTGAAGCATGATCGCTTCCCCTTGGTCTTAGTCTTGCTTGACTGTCCATTGCGACCCTTTAGCACCGTCTTGAATCTCTTGATAATGAGGGCCATTTCTTCTTCATTAAGACCGGCCGCCTCAATTTGCGCCACCTTGCTGGGTAGCGCCTCCTTGTTCCCTGTGGCTTTGAGAGCAAGAGGTTGCGGCTTGTTGATCGGTCCATTCAAGGCGTCGTCCACATACCTTGCTTCCTTGATCATCATTCGCCCGCTGACGAATTTTCCTAGGACTTCTTCGGGCGACATTTTGGTGTACCTGGGATTCTCACGAATATTATTCACCAAATGAGGATCAAGAACGGTAAAGGACCTTAGCATTAGTCGGACGACGTCGTGGTCCGTCCATCGCATGCTTCCGTAGCTCCTTATTTTGTTGATAAGGGTCTTGAGCCGGTTGTATGTCTGAGTTGGCTCCTCGCCCCTTATCATCGCGAACCGTCCAAGCTCGCCCTCCACCAACTCCATTTTGGTGAGCAAGGTAGCGTCATTTCCCTCATGAGAGATCTTGAGGGTATCCCAGATTTGCTTGGCGTTATCCAAGCCACTCACTTTATTATATTCGTCCCTGCACAATGAGGCTAGAAGAACAGTAGTAGCTTGTGCATTCTTATGGATTTGCTCATTAATGAATATAGGACTATCCGAACTATTAAAGTGCATTCCACTATGTACAATCTCCCATATGCTAGGATGGAGAGAGAATAGGTGACTACGCATTTTGTGGCTCCAAAATCCGTAGTCCTCTCCATCAAAGTGTGGGGGCTTACCGAGTGGAATGGAAAGCAAATGTGAATTTGAACTTTGCGGAATACGAGAGTAGTCAAAAGAAAAGTTAGAATTAACCGGTTTCCTTTGTTTGTCGTGGTCGTCGTCCTTTTGGGAAGAAGAGGACTCATCGCTATCGTAGTAGACGATCTCCTTGATGCGTCTTGTCTTCTTCTTCTTCCCATCTTTTCGCTTGTGGCCCGAGCCCGAGTCATTGGACTTGTCATCCCTTGGCTCGTTGAAGAAGGACTCCTTCTCCTTGTCGTTGATCACAATTCCCTTCCCTTTAGGATCCATCTCTTCGGGCGGTTAGTCCCTTTCTTGAAGAGAACGGCTCTGATACCAATTGAGAGCACCTAGAGGGGGGGGGGTGAATAGGTGATCCTGAATAAAACTTCAAAACTTAAGCCACAAAAACTTGTTAAGTGTTAGCACAGTTCTTGCCAAGTGGCTAGAGAGGAGTCAAAACACAATAACCACAAGAAAACAATCACAGAGATGACACGGTGGTTATCCCGTGGTTCGGCCAAGTACAAAACTTGCCTACTCCACGTTGTGGCGTCCCAACGGACGAGAGTTGCACTCAACTCCTCTCAAGTGATCCAATGATCAACTTGAATACCACGGTGTTCTTCTCTTCTTTGCTCTTTTCCCGTTTGCGAGGAATCTCCACAACTTGGAGTCTCTCGCCCTTACAATAGAGTTTCACAAAGAAGCACGGAGTAAGGGAGGGAAGCAACACACACAAATCCACAACGAAAATGCGCACAAACACTGCCAAGAATCGAGCTCAAAGACTATCTCACAGTTTCTCACAAGAACATAGCTCGAATCACTTAGAATCACAAACGGATGCGCAAGAACTTAGTGTGGATGATCAACAATGCTCAAGGGTTGCTTGGTGTAGTCCTCCATGCGCCTAGGGGTCCCTTTTATAGCCCCAAGGTAGCTAGGAGCCGTTGGGAACAAATCTGGAAGGCCATCTTTGCCTTCTGTCTCGTGGCGCACCGGACAGTCCGGTGCACACCGGACACTGTCCGGTGCCCGATTTGTTTCCTTAAACAGCGCATCCGACCGTTGCTGTCAGAGTCAGATCTGCGCACCGTTGGCGCACCGGACATGTCCGGTGCACACCGGACAGTCCGGTGTATCTTTCCGACCGTTGGCTCGGCCACGTGTCGCGCGCCGATCGCGCGGCCGACCGTTGGCCCGGCCGACCGTTGGCTCACCGGACAGTCCGGTGCACACCGGACAGTCCGGTGAATTTTAGCCGAAGTCGCCGGAGAAAAACCCGAGAGCGGCCTCTTCGGTCGAGGCAGCCTGGCGCACCGGACACTGTCCGGTGCACCACCGGACACTGTCCGGTGCACCACCGGACAGTCCGGTGCCCCAGACCGAAACAGCCCCTTGGCTGCACACAGCCAAGTCTTCTCTTCTTCTTCTTCTTTCTGTTTCTAATACTTAGACAAATATATTAGTACACAAAACTAATGTACTAAGACTTAGAATCATACCTTTGTTGTAGATTTGCACTTTGTTCAACCATAGGCATTGATTCTCATATAAGCACTTGTGTTGACACTCAATCACCAAAATACTTAGAAATGGCCCAAGGGCACATTTCCCTTTCACTAGGCTTGCATCAATCCGGCCTTATGTCGATTTGCTTCACTGGTCGTTCCTCCCCAGGCCCATGAAGGAGTGACCTTACGATTTATTGGGCCCTTGGGCCTTTCGTGAGGTCTTTTATCCTTCCAGTGGTCCCGGGGGATATCTGTCCCCCACAATTAGTCAGTCCAAAAGACATGACTAAAAACTCATATAGTCCATATCTTGTAGTGAAAGTTGTTTTAGGTATATCTTCAGTTCGAATTTTCAACTGATGATAGCCTGATCTTAGGTCTATCTTTGAGAATATTGTAGCTCCTCTCATCTGATCAAACAGATCTTCAATACGAGGTAACGGGTAATTGTTCTTAATCATTACTTCGTTCAAACTTCTATAGTCCACACACACATTCTTCTTGAACCATCTTTTTTGTTCACAAATAGAACTGGGGCTCCCCATGGTGATGAACTGGTGTGAATAAAACCTTTTTCTAATAATTCTTCTATTTGTTTCTTCAGTTCAATTAAATCTTTGACATCCATTTGATAGGCTCCTTTTGAAATTGGTGCGGTTCAGGGTAATAGTTCAATGAAAACTCTATATCACGATCAGGTGGCATACCTGGTAATTCCTCCGGAAATACATCTGGGTATTCACACACTATTAATTCGCACACTATTCAAAGAGTTCTCTTCCAACTGATTCATCATTGTCTCTGTTGTTGCTGGCATACTGACATTGACTTCAATTCTTTCTCCTTGTGGACTGGTTAATGTAACCATCCTCTTAGCACAAGATATCACTCCATCATACTTGGTCAAGTAGTCTATTCCGAGTATCACATCTATTCCACTTGATTCCAAAATTATCAGCTCTACTAGAAAGCTTAGGCCTCTAATTTCAATCTTTGTCTGAGGGCATGAGTGAGTGGCTCTAAGTTCACCTCCTAGTGATCGAATTAATAGTTCTTCTTCAAGGGGTAGTTTGGTATATTATGTTTTTCCACGAATGTCTTTGTTACGAAGGAATGAGATGTTCCATAATCAAATAAAACTGATGCAGGTATGGAGTTAATAATAAACATACCATACACCACGCCGGCATCCTCAGGAACTGATTCCACTATCACATGGTTGACTCTTCCTCTACTCTGGTTCTGCGGAGTCTTGTTCTATGTAGATCCATGAGCAGGGGTGTTCTGGTCATTCCTCTAGTTGTTGTTCTTCTGGGGTGTCTGTGGGTTATGCCTGGGGCAGTTGTTGGCATAGTGGCCAAGTTCGCCACACTTGAAACAATCATTAGGTTAAACTGGGGTAGTTGCATTGTTGTTCTTGGTCGGTGTGTTCACGGCGCTTCCCTGACGATTCTGTTGTTGGACACTAGACCTTTGACCGGTCTGAGTGCTGCTTCTCTGCTGGTTCTGTTATTGGTTGTTCCTCTGACCTTGTTGTCGAGAGCGCTGTGCTTGATAGTTGTTGTTCCCACTCTGATTTCTGGAGCGGAACTAAGAACCTTGGGAGTTGTTTTGCCGGGTATTCCTACTGGTCTGCCCTTGGTACTTCCTCTTATGATCTGACAACTCTTTCCTTTTGCTTTGAAGGCCAATTGCCTTGTTAAGCAAAGTCTAAAAATTGGGAAAGTTGTGGCTCTTTAATTGGTAGTTCAAGGGTCCAATCAAGCCTTCCAAGAAACGTTCTTAGCGCTTCTCGTCGGTGTCCACTTCCTCTAGGGCGTAACGTGAAAGTTAGGTGAACCGATCACGATACTCATTGACGGTCATGTTCCGTTGCGTGAGGGAAAGGAACTCCTTTTTCTTAAGCTTCATAATTCCTAAGGGAATATGATGAGCATGGAAGTTCACTTGAAACTCCTACTAGGTTATGGCATCAGCATTGGCGTGTGCCGCTATGAAGGCATCCCACCAATCGGACGGGGCTCCTTTGAGTCTTCCCGAAGCGTACAAGACCTTCTCTCGGTCATTGCACTAGGTGATGTCTAACTTCTTTCCAATGACCTTAAGCCAGTCATCGGCATCCAAAGGGTCTACTACGTGAGAGAAAGCAGGTGGGTGATGACTCATGAAGTCCTGATGCTTGTCTCTAGCTTGGGGTGCGTGCTGTTGTTGTTGGTGGTGCTGTTGGTTTTGCTGATTCTGCCGAATCTGCCGTACCGATGATGTAAGTCCTTGCAGAAGTTGCATCTGCGCTGCGATGAACTGATCCATTGTGGGATTGGGTGGTGGTGGTGGCAACAGATGACCATGCTGGTTCTGGTGATTATTGGGACCTGATCGAGTGTTCACCATCTGTTTGGTTAGAAAGTGCACTCTCGGGGTAAGTGAGGAGTAGAGAATATTCTAAGCAGAATAGCTTATTATTAATGTTAAGTTTGTTGTTATTTTTTATATGCTCTTATGGCCATCATTCCATAAGATCATCACACTCAAGCAAAAATCCAAATCAAACATTTCAAACAACACCATCACATGGTTGTTATTATTAATATTGTAATAATATAAAAGATGTTTTTTGTCTATCGTGGAAACTAACTTATTACAATATAAATTTAAAATCTAAAGCAGCCTGGTGATGGATCCTGGTTCTCCATAGCGAATCCTCTTGCGGGGAGGGGATAACGCCATAGCGGGAACTTGAACTTCCGGGGGATTCCTTCCATCAAGTTGAGCTTCTAGGGCTGCGATCCTTGCATGTTGTGACAGAACCTCCCAAGGTATTAGGCCCACCTACAGTTGTCCTTGTCCTAAGGACCTTGGACAACCCTGTAGATGCACATAATCACTTGACAAGTTCAGTACTGTATCTTCATCATTCCGCCCAAGAGCGCTTCACCCATCACGCAGATATTACATCACATCGGAGGAAAGAATAAGCCGAAGCAAATTACAATAACTTAATTTACATTCATCCAATATAAAGAGAGAGTATTATTATTACAATACCAGGGTACTATGAGTGCATAAAGTATTGTTATTACAGACCCGAGAGGCAAAACATCTTCCCGCACAAAAGTATATTGTTTTTAAAGTGGGAGGCCAACATCTTCCCACGACAGACTTCACTCTTGGGGCTCTTCCTTGGGTACCACCATTGAACAGAAACAACAAAAGTCTGTTGTTTCCTCACCTACAACAACATGGATTCAAAAACCCTGAGCATGGAGTGTACTTTCGCAAGTCTTACCCGACAAAAGAAAAGACTCTGAAGGATATGCTGGCTTGAGGGAGTCAAGGTAAGGCTAGTTCAAAGAATCAAAGACTATGTTTGCAGAAATGCTTACTAATAGTGGATCCTTAAAATTCGATTTTATTGTCTAGTTAAGTCATTACCTGAATCTAGAGTTCTTTCTACCCTAGTTCAAGCACTTGACCTGCACTAGCCATCTTTTATCACCCTCTTACTTTACTGGATTGCTACGTGTAGGGCAGTGACCAAGTCTTCATATCCAAGAAGTAACGGCGATCTGAATCGATTAATACCCAACTGGGGATCTCCAACCACACAACATATGTAGCACTTAACCCTTGCATATGTCAACTCGCCACCTGGTTTCTTAAGACCAGACCGGGTTCATGCCAACCGAGAGCACAGATACACCACCGTCTAGCCTCTTGCCACGGAGGGTACACGCTACTCTCGTCACCTCCCCACTCTCATTGCGTGTTGGCCTTTCTGGTATTAGTCTGCCCGAGGCAAAGCTTACCCATGACGAGGCATGTGGTCAGTTAAAAGGTCCTCAATCTTCAAGCCTACATCGACACGGTCCTTAATTGACTCAGATGGAGACACTACACTGAAACTCTCTTCTCGTTCAAGTCACCCGCCCGGTCTTAGCTTTATCATTTAAAATCCCAAAGTTTGGTACCTGGCAGAGGTACATCTTGTTCGATGTTGAACCCATCAGGGCCATGATGGATCCACCATCAAGTTTTATTTTTGAAAACATCCCATTCCATCTGAAGCATCATCTTTTGTTAAAAACAAAACATTTTTGTTTGCTAAAGCAAGACTAAGCATCAGAAAACCTTTTAATAAAATAGGTAATCAAGGAAGGATAAACAGTTCCAAGGAAGGAAATGCAGCAATTGGCTTAACACCCAACTCCTATCACCTAATGCATCATTCAAGTGATAAAGAGTTTAAAATCACAAGGAAGGGTAAATGCACCGGGGCTTGCCTTGTGTTGTAGAGGATTCAGGATCTGTTCCACAGATATCAAAATAAAAACAGTTCCCGGCAGGTGGAGTTTCAGTTGGTGGTGCAGTCTCTTCTTCTTCAACACTTACTTCTTCTTCGTTTTCTATACATAACCATACATATACATGAATGCTCATGTGATGTTATGAATATGCAATTATAATAGAGACACATCAAGTTGTATCTTGAATACAACTTTCCTTCACGGTACACCAGAGAAACTAGGGTTTTCTGAGTCAGTACTCTACTAGAATAAGGCAAATATTACCTAGAAGGCTAGGGTTTTGGGTTTTGGGATCAAACAATGTTCAAAACATGTCAAACTTCACCCATGGGTTCTAATTGTCAAAGTAAGTTTACCCAAAACGTTTTATGATTTTTGGAGCTATCAAGTAATTTATAAAAGTGTAAAAGACTAGGTTTAGGCCTTCTTAAATAATACATAATTCCTGGTTTGAACTAAAAATCTTGGAACTATTTTTATTAAATACTAGAGGAATTTTGGAGTCTGGTAAAATTGGTCTCATATTTTTATCGTTTTTCTAGAATTTTCTATAAATTCCCTAAGCCTGGTAGAAAAAGAAAAGGAAAAAAATGAATAGTAACGGGCCCTATCTAGCCCGATGCGGCCCACGTCCAGGTGAAATGCGCCCGCGCGCGCGCCCGCGATGTCAGCTTTGCACAGAGGACACTGGCTGTTTGAAAAACTAATTAAGAATCCTTGCGCACTATTCACATGTGTCTCTGACATTCGCACCAAGGCCCCTCCCTTTTCGTTTCTTCGCAAGGTCAGGTGCCCGACCACTGACGGTGGTGAACACACTCTTCGGCGAGCCTGTACCAGCCGGAATACGCAAAGACTGTGCTTCTTACTTGGTCGACACCAAATTCTACCCCTGGCGACCCTAATCCCTCAACTAATTACACTAATCCGGGCCGGAATCTTTCTGCCCACGACGGCGATGAAAATCGGAGTCAAACCAACGTGTTCTAGACGATTCAAGGCGGTCTAGTTCAATCGAACGGGTCTGTGAGCAATAGGGGACATGAGGGAAGCTAGAACATCACATGGAAGGGCATGAACTAACCCGTAGACATCTGGCCACGGCGAGATGTCTCATAGTGGCGTTCTGACCGATTTGGGGGAAATGAGAAATTGGTAGACTCTGGTGGACGATCGAGAGCAATTTATAGAGTCCTACTGCAGTGGCGCCCAATTTGAAGGAAGTGTGCTGGCGGCCGGAGAGAGGGGAAGTCACTGGCATAAGCGCTATCGTGGCTTTTACCGGGCCAGTGTCTTAGGCAATGTACAAGCTACCTAAGGCGATCTACTGTGACGTGGTAAGGCTTTGAGGCACGTAGCCTAGCTCGATAATAGCGAACTCCGGTGATGCCAGCGCGATTGACCGCGGCTAGGACACGACGGTCGGTCTGGCCAGCGACCAGATTCATGCCACACTAGATATTTTCACCCCGCCCTGACGTTATCTACTCTTCCCGTGGCACGAATCTCCCAGACGGGCACGAATTGTGGCGGCAGATCACCGACGTCGAACTCACGGCACCAGAGATCTTTACGGTCACTGTACCATCGCGATCTTCATCAGACATTCTGACAGCGCAATTTGGAGAGCTTCGTTCTCTCTTTTTCATGGAGCAACTCGGCCACTTGTCTGCATCAATATTGACTTCCAGAGAACAAACTACAAATTTCAGTTACTCACTCAATTCCTCACAATTTGATCTCCAAGTTCTTCCAAGTTCACTGGTGGCCATAATTCAGTCTTCTGACTCGACTGACAGCCAAACTTTCTGCCCATTTTTCTCCAATTTTTGTATAGCATCAAGGCTCAGCCACTTAAGCAAAGTTATTCCCCTAACATAGCTCTATAAATTTGATGTGTTGACTTAGGGAAAATCCTTGTAGGTTTAGAGATATAAAGCTCCAAAGTTTACCTCATTTCATTGAAATTCAGACTTAACCCTATAGTGTTCATGGAGTACTTTTGCAAATAAGTCCAAATTCCTCCACACTACTTGAAAATCCTCCAATGTAAAAGTTACTTGGTTTGTGATGTTTTATCACTTTGATATTTGCACTTTGGTCCAAAAGTGCCTAGAATTTACATCTACCCCCTTGGGTTCCAATTAGGGTTTTCTAGGGTTTCTTTTAGGGTTTTGAGTTCTTAAGGGTTTTTGTGTTACAAATTTCATCAAATGTGATACCTTGTGAACATTTCTCATGGCTTATGAGATTTTTACTCATTTTGGACTCACTTTAATCCATGGGCCCTAATTCTAGATTAAGTACTGTTGGGGACTTGTTCTCAAATGCTATGAATTAAGAACAAGGCAACATAGAATGTTAAATGTTAAAGCCCTTCGCCCGCTGAAGCATTATTTCCCCAAGGGTTTAATGAGCTTCGGACGAAGGTTATGAATAATATATCACGAAGGTCACACCTTCGTGATCAAAGATAAAACAATGCGAAACGAAATATAAAATACAAAACGTTATAGAATACCAAGAATAAATAACATTATTCACTTATTTTATAATGTGAACTTAAATATTAAAACATAATATTTAGGTACATTTATACCTTCGCCTTGGCAGAAAACAATAATTCCAGAGTAATGCGTTAGCAATTACAAGATTGCGTGAACAGTAAAGGAGTATTGTTCATCTATTTATAGGCACAGGACGCAGCCTGTAAGAAATTACAATCATGCCCCTTACAGAAGATTACAATTATGACTCAGACCCTTATGGACTAAAAAGTCATTCCATCTTTAAGTCGGTTCGATCCTTCGTCTTTGCATATGTTATAGTATCAAAGCTTCATGAGCGGTAGCTTCGGTACCACGTATAAACAGATTTGCCGAAGGTGTTTCTTCCTGCAGGACCTTCGGCGACGAAGCATGGTCCCAACAAGTACCCTACCCTAGGGTTGATCACACATCAAGTCACCTGATCACAACTTCTTTTTGAAATTTTTACCTAGTGAATGCATTCTAGGTGTGACAAACAACATGAAATGTCAATGCACATGATGTTATGCTCAAATTTTAGTGCCAGTAACACCAGGGGTGTTACATCCTTCCCCACATAAAAGAATCTCGTCCTGAGATTTAAGGTCCTAGGGTAAGTAATGGAAAATGAAACGCGTCACAACTTTATTTCCTTACTTGTCTTACAGAGCAGGGGGTGGTATGGGGTTCATTCAAACTTTACAAACAATTGTACATATCTTACAGGTTACATGAAGCTAAAAACCTAGGAAAATATTTTTCCAAGAAGTCTTGAGTCTCCCAGGTAGCTTCATCTTCAGTATGCCGGTTCCATTGTACCTGATAGAATTTAAGAGTCCTTTTTCGGGTGATTCTATCCTTCTGATCCAAAACTCGAATGGAATGTTCTGAATAAGTCAAATCTGGTTCCAAGACAACATCCACCACATCGATGGATCGATCAGGAACTCGAAGGCACTTCTTTAATTGAGATACATGGAACACATTATGCACTGCAGATAATGTTTCTGGTAGTTGGAGTCGATATGCCACTAGCCCACATTGCTCAACAATGAGAAACAGGCCAATATATCAGGGTGCCAGCTTTCCTTTTACCCCAAAACGGTTTACACCCTTCATTGGTGATACTTTCAGGTACACATAATCTTTAACTTGAAAGAACAAGGGTCGGCGTCGTTTGTCTGCATAACTTTTCTGCCGAGCTTGAGCTTCTTTCAAGTGGTGTCTTATCCGTTGAACCTTTGCTTATGTTTCCTTGACTAGGTCAGGCCTGAAATACCACCGTTCTCCATGTTTTGATCAATTTAAGGGTGTCCGACACCATCGTCCATACAGTGCTTCAAATGTTGCCATCTTGATGCTCTCTTGATAGCTGTTATTATAAGAAAACTCCGCCAATGGCAGACAGTCATCCCATTTCTGCGAAAACTCCAGGACACATGCCCATAACATGTCTTCAAGTATTTGATTTACTATTTTAGTTTGCCCAATGGATTGAGGATGATATGCCGAACTGTGGAGCGGTTTAGTACCTAAGAATTTATGCAATTCACTCCAAAATTTGGATACAAATTGTGGTCCATGATCTGATACTATCATTTTTGGAATTCCATGCAAACTGAGAATACGGGCAATATAAAGTTCCGCATATGCGACCACTGGATATTTTGTCTTGACGGGCAGGAAGTGAGCAATTTTCAAAAGCCGATCAATTATGACCCATATGGAGTCAAAACCTTTGGCTGTTTTGGGCAATCCTACAATAAAATCCATACTAATGTCTTCCCATTTCCATGTTGGAATGGGTAAAGATTGTAGTGGCCCAGCGGTCTTCATGTGTACTGCCTTGACACGTCTGCATGTGTCACAACTTGCCACATAGCGTGCAATTTCAATCTTCATTTTCATCCACCAGTAGTGTTGCATTAAGTCTTGATACATCTTAGTACTTCCAGGATGAATAGAATATCGACTAAGATGACCTTCATCCAAAAAACTTTGGCAGACTTCAGCATCTTTAGGCACAACTATACGATCATTAAACCATATTATTCCTTGGTCATCTTTTCTCATGAATGTGTTTCATACCCTTGTCGGTTCTTTGGGCATCGATAATTCTCTGTAGAAGAATTGACTCAAGCTTTAATTGTGTCAAAGCTCCATGTTGTATCATTCCCAGGTTCAACTTTTCCATTTCTTGACATAGTGTGGTGTCAGAGGTCCTTACTGTAAGACAATGACAGGAAGCTTTGCGACTCAGTGCATCTGCCACCACATTGGCTTTCCCTGGGTGATAATGGATTTCTAAATCATAATATTTAATTAGCTCAAGCCATCTTCTTTGCCTCATGTTCAATTCTGACTGGGTAAAGATATATTTTAGACTTTTATGTTCTATATATAAATGGCAAATATTTCCCAGCAGATAATGACGCCATATCTTAAGGGCATGAACAACTGCAGCTAGTTCCAAATCATGAGTTGGATAGTGCTCCTCATGCCGTCGTAATTATCTTGAAGCATAAGCTATGACTCGGCCCTCTTGCATTAGGACACATCCGAGTCCACTGCCTGATGCGTCACAATACACATAAAAAGGATTCTCTGTATCCGGTTGAGCCAATACTGGAGCAGTGGTCAATAACACCTTCACCTACTCAAAGGCTTCATTGCATTTTGAGGACCAGTCAAACTTGGTATCATTCTTCAATAAACCTGTAATAGGTTTAACAATCTTGGAGAAATCCGGAATAAACCTGCGGTAATGTCCGGCTAGTCCAAGGAAGCTTTGAACTTGATGTACTATAGTTGGCGGTTTCCATTCTAGAATATCCTGGACTTTGCTGGGATCGATCACAATTCCTTTTGCAGATAATGTGTGTCCCAGAAATTGGATTTCCTCCAACCAAAATGCGCATTTGCTGAACTTAGCGTATAGCTAATGCTCTCTTAAGCGCGTTAGCACGATCCGTGAGTGCTTAGCATGCTCCTCTTCATTTTTGGAATAGATCAAGATGTCATCAATGAAGACCACCACAAATTTATCTAACTCGGGCATAAATACCGAGTTCATTAAGTATGTGAAGTGGGCTGGAGCATTTGTCAATCCGAAAGACATAACCAAATATTCAAATAATCCATACCGCGTAGTGAATGCGGTCTTGGGTATATCTTCGGGTCGAATATGGATCTGATGATAACCTGACCTGAGGTCAATCTTGGAGAATACCCAAGCTCCAGTAAGTTGATCAAATAGAATATCGATCCGAGGAAGAGGGTAATTTTTCTTGATAGTGACCTCATTAAGGGGTATGTAGTCCACGCACATTCGAAGTGTCTGATCCTTCTTCTTGACGAAAATTGTTGGACGTCACCATGGTGATGAACTAGACCTAATGAACCCTTTCTCAAGCAAATCTTGGAGTTGAGTCTTGAGTTCTGCCAATTCATTAGGTGGCATTCGATACGACCTTCTAGAAATAGGAGCCATACCGGGCTTTAATTCAATCACAAACTCTACATCCCTTTCTGGAGGCAACCTAGGCAAATCTTCAGGAAAGACATCCGAGAATTCACATACCACCGGGATATCCTGGATTTCTTGCACGACAGCTTCATAGACTCGTCTAGATGGTTTGGCTGGGATAGCTACAGGGATGGACAATTGAATCTCTTCACAGCCATGGCTCAATTTGATAGTCCTTAAGTCTGTATTGATGATGGCCTTATGCTGGGCTAACCAGTTCATGCCCAGAATTACATCTATGTCTTGGCCCTTTAAAACAATCATGTTGGTAGGAAATTCCCGTCCGGCCAACACTACTGGTATGTGGAAGGCTACTTCCTTAGTAAATATTCGTCCCCCAAGTGAATGGATAATAAATCCTTCCCTTGATTTAGTGCAAGGAATGCAATGCTTTTCCACAAAATTCTTGCTTATGAAGGTGTGTGATGCACCAGAATCGAAGAGAATAACGGCTGGGTAATCGGCAACAAGGAACGTACCATCATTACCGGCTCGCCCTCCGGTGTTGTAGCCACTTGAGTATAATAAATTCGTCATGTTTTCTTGAAGTTCTTGCCCATTGAAGTATTAGTCATGTTCCTCGTTCCTTGGTTGGAATTCCCAAAGTTCTGTTGGAAGTTGGTTTTATTTTGCTTTGGGTATTGACAGTCCTTGATGAAGTGTCTGGACTTTCCACAGTTGAAGCAACCAGTAGAAGAACTAGGGAGAGCAGGGAAACGAGTACCAGAGGCACTCGGCTGATTGGTAGGAGCGGGGGCAGTAGTGGGACGAATAAAAACAGGCTGCTTAAAGGGATATGAAGGTGGGCAAGGCGAAGAACAATTTTGATTAAAAGGTCGGATCACCAACCTGGTTTTCTTCTCAGGCCCTTGATTTGACCATTCACCTCCAAACCCCTTTGATTTTCCATGCCCGATATTTTTGGCTTCCACTGCCAGTGCTGTACTGACAACTCTACTGTAGGTAAGGTCCAAGCATGTTGCCATTTTCCATTGAAGCCTGTCATTGATGTAACACCTCAGGTGTTACCATGGCTAGGGCACATCTATGCACTAATGACTATGATCACATGTGGAAGAAACTTAAGGAGCAAAAGTGTAAGAGCCTTGGAGGCTAGGTTTTAACCAAGAGATGTGAATGACCAAAAGCATTACCCTAGTTGTGTGCAATTACCACTTTGGACAAGGGGGGAGTAAACCCTAGACCTCTCTTGAACCCAATCTCTTAAGCACCTTGGTTAAAGGGGAGAGTTTAAGCAAAGGTGCAAGTCATGACCAAACCTTTGGCACAAAGTTAAGTAACTTATTAACCTACAATTATAGAGAGGAAACATTGCTAAAAGACCCCTTAAGAAACCACAAATCCATTCCCTAAGTAGAGAAAGAGCTAGAGCTCTCTAATTCTCTCTAAGTCAAAATCTATACCTAATCTAAAGATCCACCATGTTCACCTTGAAGATGGCACCAAAACCACCTAAGTTCTATACCAAAAATGTGGCATACCACCTAGGGCACCCCCAGGAAAAAGTTGAGCCCGAGACCTTGACGTTTGACATGACTTGGCATCACTTTTGTCGCGCAGTGGGCAGGGGGACAAGCCAGATTTGACGTCCGCATATCTTCTGACCTAGGGCTTATCTTCCCTTGGAACTAACATATGAGAGATAGCCATAGGTGCCAGGAAGAGGTGTACGCTGGATTTTTGCCAAGATTCGCACGTTTGCGATTTCAGCAGGCGTTTGAACACGGGCAGATGAACACTTCCACGTGTTCGACGCGTTCTGCGCGCGCGAGAGCACGCCCGCGCCCGACCTCGCGTGCCCCGCGTCGCGCCAAAGGCCAGCCGACGCCATGGCCCGCGCCTTTATAACGCCCAATGACCTTAACCGTACCCTTCCACGCACGCTCAACCTCACCGGAGCTCAAACTCACCGGCGTTTGCCCGTGCACGGCGTGTCCGCGGCCACCCGAGCCCCTGCCACCGTAGACCGGCCAACCATGCCTTTCCCAACCACGTCCGACCCTCGGAGAGGACTGAGCACACCTCGGTGAAGCTCCCCGAGCGAGGAATCGAAGTCTGCTTCGCCGGAGAGGCCAGTCCATGGTCGACGGACTCCCTCCGACCACCGGCGAGCGTAGACCGGGTAAGCCACTACGTCATTTTTCGATTCAATGCACAGATAGCCTCTACATCACCCCGTGAAGCTCACCGGGCCATTGGATTGAACTAGATCGCCGTGATTTGGCCGGCACACCCGCCGCCGACGAGGACACCCGCCTGCGCTCGTGGACCGAGCGATTCTGGCCATCCCCGCCGTCGAGCCGTACATCGTTGTGACCGCCAGAGCCTCCCCGAGCCAACCCCGCCCCTCACCGGACCTCTCTCGCCGCCGGTAAGCCACGTCGCCCTTTTCTTTCCCGCGGGTACTGTTTACATTAGGGGAAGGACCTCGGGGAAGAAGAAGGAAAGGTCAGGGGGATTTTTGAACTGTCAGTGACTCAGGGGAATAGTGGCGCAGGGGTAGATTTGAGTGGGTTGATTTGGATTCAACCCAGGGTCCTCGATGTAAACTGCTTTTCCAGGAAACCTTTATTAAATCTTATTTAAAATTTGAAAAGAACTTAAATAATTCATAACTTCTGTTTTATTCATCCAAATTTAGTCAAACCAATTTGTTCAGATCTTAAATAATATAGACTACTTAGGAAAAATATAAAAACCCTAGGTACTACAGAAAACTTTAGGGTTCTGATTTAATTATTGTTTTGGCCAAAAGCTAAATAATAGGAAGAAAAATAGTTGCACTATTTGACTAGGGTTAGGAAAATTTGGAGAAGTTTATGTCCACCTACTGAGCTGTTTAAAAATGCTAAACCTCTCTGTCCACCCCATTAAGTTAGTTTTTGCCATTTATTTTACCATATGCTCAAGGTTAAGAAAAATGGAAAAGGTGATTTAAATAATGAACCAGGGGGTACTCCTATTTTTGTTAAGGTACTTATTCAGTGTAGTTCACTAGAAAAATCTATTATACTCTGGTCTAGTATAAAATAAATAGGATACCTTTTATTTTGGGAAAACAAGGAGAACTTAGAAAAACCCTAAAAAAATAACCCCAAGGTGAAAACACCCCAACCCTTGGGATAGTTAATGTTTTGTTATTAAAAACTTAGGGAAAATATGAAATCTGCTGTTTGACATTTTTCAAATAACAATATAGTAGAAAGTGCCTTTTTGGCATTAAAATTTAGAAAATCATAACTAAATAAGCATCCCTTAGCTTTCTGTGATCTTTGGCACAGAAGCCTATTATCACTGTTAGACGCCAACAAAAATAACCCTTAGGACAGAACCCACTCCTAAGTAAGAGTTGTAGTGCAAAGTGGCCCATTTACACAACTCTTGTTGTTTTTGTCTAGAGCATAGCCTTTTTAAACTAAACCTCAAAATCCTAGAACATGCTATAATGACCAATGGCAACCCACTGTAATTTTTACAGAATTTTTGGAAAAAGTTAAACCACTGTTGTAGTTCAAACCTCCACTAGAATTCATAAATAGAAAATAAAGAAAGGAAAATGAATAATGGAAATTAGTGTCATCCTAAAACCCTTTATCAATTATCCACTAAAATATGTAAAGGAAATACCAATCCACTATGCTTATCCTTAACAAAAACCTAAACCTAGAGTGATAAACATAAACCACTAAAAGCCCCGCATGACCAAAAAAAAACCCTAAGTTACTCATTAACTTAGTTTTCTTCGTTAGCATAATGTTATTAAATCCTGCATAATCATGACATACATGTTCATTACATTTCGATAGACTGTAACCTCGCTGACGGAGAGTACATCCTCGTGCCGGAGCAAGGAGCTGCTCAAGAGGTAGTCCCAGATCCAGCACCCGAGCCTGCACCAGAGGATCTGCCTGCCACAGCCTTGGAAGGCAAGCCCCGGTTTTATGCATAACCTGTTATTTATGCTATTTTACTATACTTAATGATTGTAGGATTGATTGTGCACTTAGGTGTAGGAGTTGTTTGAAACCCTAGTTGCATGATCTCAGGAATCCAGTTGAGATGAATACTAGTATGCTAGGTCGAGGTAGTTGCTTTATTAATTAGGATCTCGGTAGAAGTCGAGTGATTTTTCTAGCACTCGCACGAGGTCAGGAATTGACTGTATCCACTTTCTTATCATATTGATGTTGGTTTGTGGGTAACAATCCATGGGGATTGGTTGTCTACGGGATAAAAATTGGAATAAGGATTAAGGTGTGGTACCGCGAGTCAAGCGTTTGAACGTACTAAGCACATGCCGAGAAATATGGTAAATCGGTAAGCCTAGTACCTAAGTGAACCTAGCAGTGGACATATCCCCTCACGCGACCTGAGACGTGATCTCCCATTCCGGTTATGGTGGGTACAAGTGCGGTCACTGCACGACGGCAGTCGGGGTCAGTGAGGCATTGTACGCCAAGGCGGTGAGCCCTGATCTGCTGACGGAGAATCGATGGGGACGGTTAATGTGTGTGGGGACGGAGTGCCTCGCCACGTCGTGTGTTTAGGTTTACCTTGCAAGGATAAAAACTCGATTCGAATCGTCTGCTTCTCGCAGCTAATGAGACTGCTTGATCCATGCTGCTACATTGAGTAACAAGTGGAAATATGATGAGTTGACACAAGATGTTGATTGCTAAGTATGTTTGATACCATGTATGAGTAGATAGTACACTTTTAGCCTTAAGAGAGTCACACTTAAATTTGACAAAGTTAAAACTTGATTTAGAAACTCAGCTAGTGCTTTTGGCAACCCAACCCCACAGCCAAACAGCTGCATGTCTAGAGGTAGAGGAGTAGACTCCTCACACCGGGTAAGTCTAGCTGAGTATTAGTATACTCAGCCTTGCTTGTGGCATAATTTTACAGGTTCTCTGGAGGACATGGTTGCTGGAGTGACTTGGCCGTCCATCTTGCCACTGGGTTGGACTGTCGAGTGGGACCCTACCTCGGCCGAGGAGGAGTATGAGGAGTGATGGGACAGGCTTCCCCATCTCTCTGTTTATCTACCGTTAGTTTTATTCCGCTGCACTTCGAACAATGATGACTACTTTTGCAAAACTCCGAGGGTGATGTAATAATTTAATATTCTCATATGCATCATGTTATGCTTTATTGTATTTGCTCTGTGACTCACCATCGAGTGAGATTGTGGTACTTGATCCTGTCAGTGGCCTTGTCGGACTAGATCCGAGGGATTGACGGGTTATTCCCATTTAAGTGTGGTCTAGCCTCTAAGGCGGGACTTAGGCACTTAAGTTGGAATAATTCAGGCAGTTCCGCCACAGCTGGTATCGGAGCTTGTACCACCACAGAGGAATCAATAAAATATAAATACCATCGTTTTCCGAAGTAAAACTTGATAGAAACAAATGTTGGATAGATCGTAGGACGATCAGGGTAGACCTAGGACGTGAAGCCTTAGGATGATAGAGGGGTAGTTAGGTGGCTAAGTGATTAGGCCCTACAGGCCACTTTAAGGGGTGGGAGTTCTTCCCTATTCCCTTTACATTGCTGTGAGGTCGTTCAGGACGAGCATGCATGCATTCTTAAATTAAACCAATGGAAAATTTAGTAAGGACTTAAATTATGACCAACTAAGTTCCCCAGTACCATTTTGTTTTAATTAGAGAGAAGCTGAGTCTTATTTTCTTGTTCTTTTTATAATTCTTTTCTTTTACTTACGCTTAACCGTACATAGATGACTTCCCACGGATCCTCAGACGACGGGAATGCACTGTCCCACACTGACGGGCTTGCACGAGAGGGCTTTCCCCGTATTTTGTGGGAGGTACTTCAGGGGGCCGGATACACGACACCTCCTCAGTACGCGGTGCAGCAGTTCGAGAAGCACCGAGTGCCCCGCTGTAGGGTGAGGATGACCTTGGAGCCTCATCCCCTGCAGCCAGGCTGGCGTTCACTGGACTCTGAGTCTTTTGGATACCGGGCTGAGGACACGATCGAGGCGATTGCTCTGCATGGGTTGACCACTTTCTGCGGATTCCATCCCTTGGAGCTGTCTACCCACCCCATTGGCTTGTTCCCCGCGGAAAGGGAGGACGACCCAATGTGGAAGGATCGGGTGGAGCACACCAAGGACATCTGGGCTATCTACCCGAGACAAACGGCTCACTTGATAGTGCGGTGCATGAATGCCCTGTACCGTCAGCAAGTGATGCGTGGTGAGGCGATGTCCCATCTGATGGCATTGTTGGAGGCAACAAAGATCACCTTGGACAACAGAGAAGAGCTTGTGGTTGATTTGTCCACTGAGAAGGACTTGCAGGTGGAGCAGCTATCCAATGAGATCCAAGAGCTGGAGGAATTAGTGGGGACCAGGGAGAACACCATCGAGGTTCTTGAGGATCAGCTCATTAACACCTAGCAGCAGCTTGCCGAGGCTAATGAGCACCTGGATATGCATCACCAGGAGATCCAGGATATGGAGGCCAACGAGGACATCGACATCGAGGGAGGACAGGAGCCTGCCTCCAGCTTGGACACTGCTGGCTCAGGGAGACCACCTTCCCCCGAGTCGAGTGTTGCCTCGTTCGCTCACTAGGTATCAGGGATAGAGTTAGAAGTCGGTGATGGTAGGACTCCTCGCAGCTAGCTTAGCTTTTGCACCCTTGGGGTACTAGGCTAGGTAGAGTTGAGTCTTTTTGGGACCATTGATGTAATCGTGATAAACTCTTTTGGAAGCATGGTTGATGGATGCTGTTAGTTTTTAAATTGGGAAGGAAAGTTTATGCCTTTTGAAATCCTTTTTGTTTATGTCAGAATCTATCACTTCGCCTTTGACTCTTTCACCGCGATTAAACCTTAAACTTGAAGATGTGTTATTGAGGATATATGTGAATTTTCAGATGGCCGGGAGAGTGCGTCGTGGCCAGAATGAGCGCGTTCCTCCACCGCCGCCACCGCCTCCCACTCTACAGGAGCTAATGGCTCAGCAGAATGAGATCTTGAGGCAGCTAGCTCAGCGTCAGCCACCACCTCAGCACTATGGTTGTGGAGATCATCAGCGTCACCCCGCGGCAGCTACCTACCAGGAGTTCCTCAGTACCCAGCCTCCCTTGTTCACCAGGGCAAAGGACCCACTTGATGCAGATGTATGGTTGAGAGTAGTGGAATCCAAATTCCTGCTACTCCATGGAGTTTGCTCAGAGGTCACAAAAGTCAGGTTCGCCACCCAGCAGCTTCGCGGACCTGCAAGGACTTGGTGGGACCATTTTCTTGCCATACAGCCAGATGACCGAGAGGTAGAATGGAGAGAGTTCAAGGCAGCTTTCAGGGGACACCACATACCAGCCGGGATTATGGACCGAAAGCTCAACGAGTTTCTGGCACTCACTCAGGGCAACAGGACAGTGTTGCAGTATGCTCAGGCTTTTAATGACCTATGCCAGTATGCTGGGTATCATGCAGATACGGACGAGAAGAAGAGAGACAGGTTCCGGAGGGGGCTCATCACTAAGCTCCGTGACCGTCTCAACACCGTTAGGGCCAACAGCTATAATGAGTTGGTCAACATGGCCATCTCCCAGGAGGACTGCATTACAGCTCGTCAGGCAGAAAAGAAGAGGAAGACCCATGTGGCAGGACCCTCAGCTCAGCCACAGCGCTTCAGGATTGTGTCTGACACTCAGAGCAGGGGACCTCAGCAGCAGCAAGGGCGATGGGTGATCCGACCACAGCAGCAGCAGCAGCAGGCACCCAACCGCACCCAGTTTCCAGCTCAGAGGAACAATCAGCAGCAACAGCAGTATCGCCAGGCAAATGACAACAGGTGTTTCACATGCGGCAACACCGGACATTATGCCAAGAATTGCCCTATGAACCAGCAGAGGCAGGGGCAGACTGTTAATCAGAATCAAGGCAAGAGACAGAAGGTGCAAGTGAGGCAAGGCAGGCTGAACTTCACCACCATGGCTGATATTCCAGAGGGAGCACCCGTCATGACTGGTACCTTTACAGTTTTGAATTATCCTGCTATTATCCTTTTTGATTCTGGTGCATCGCATAGTTTTATCAGTGCAAAATTTAGTGCCAAGTGTCAATTGCCTTTTCACCACACCAATGGGGGTATCACAATTTCAACACCAGGAGGCAGGGTTGCCACCTACCAAATCAACAAGAATGTGCCTGTAAAGTTTGGTAGTCTGATAATCAAAACTAACCTCCTCATTTTGGGTTTGGATAGCATGGATATTATATTGGGAACTGACTGGTTGACCAAACATCAGGCTGTGATGGATATTGCAGCTAGGGCCATTGAAGTGCACTCACCGACCTGTGGTGAAACCACATTGTATTTGCCCGACCAGGGATGCACCCGTTCTTGTGCCTTCGTTATGATAGAATCCCAAGTGGAAAAGATCCCAGTGGTCTGTGACTACCCGAATGTTTTTCCGGATGAATTGCCAGGGATGCCACCTGACCGAGACATCGAGTTCGCAATCGAATTGCAACCCGGGACTGCTCCTATCTCCAAGAGACCCTATAGGATGCCTCCCGCGGAATTGGCAGAACTGAAAAAGCAATTTCAAGAATTGTTGGACAAGGGGTTTATTCGCCCAAGTACTTCACCATGGGGATGTCCTGCCTTATTCGTGAAGAAAAAGGATGAGAGTTTGAGAATGTGTGTTGACTACCGTCCTCTCAATGCGGTGACCATCAAGAACAAATACCCACTGCCCCGCATTGATGTGTTGTTCGATCAGTTGGTAGGAGCCAAGGTATTCTCCAAGATAGATCTTTGCTCAGGTTACCATCAGATCAAGATCCGTGCTAGTGATATTCCCAAGACGGCCTTCTCAACCAGATATGGGCTTTATGAGTTTTTGGTGATGTCCTTTGGGCTGACCAATGCCCCGGCTTATTTTATGTACTTGATGAACTCAGTATTCATGCCAGAGTTGGACAAGTTCGTGGTCGTTTTCATTGATGACATTCTGGTCTATTCCAAGAATGAAGACGAACATACTGAGCATCTGCACATCGTGCTTCAGCGACTACGCGATCATCGTCTTTATGCTAAGTTGTCTAAATGTGAATTCTGGCTGAAGGAAATTAAATTCTTGGGTCACACAATTTCTCAGGATGGGATATCAGTTGATCCTGAGAAGGTACAAGAGGTAATGGATTGGAAACCACCGACTACAGTGAGGCAGATTCGGAGTTTTCTGGGATTGGCAGGGTATTATCGACGATTTATTCTGGATTTCTCCAAGATTGCCAAACCAATGACTGAACTGTTAAAGAAGGGAGTCAAGTATGATTGGAGCCAAAAGTGCGAAGATGCCTTTAATACTTTGAGGCAGCATTTGACAACAGCCCCAGTGCTGGCTCGACCTGATAACACCAAGCCCTTTGAGGTTTATTGTGATGCTTCTGGTACGGGATTGGGATGTGTCTTGATGCAAAATAACAGAGTAATTGCTTATGCTTCCCGAGCACTCAGGCCCCATGAGCAGAACTACCCTACACATGATCTGGAGTTGGCAGCTATGGTTCATGCTCTTAAGATATGGAGACACTACTTGATGGGAGCTCACTGTAACATCTACACTGATCACAAGAGTCTCAAATACATCTTCACTCAGGCAGATCTGAACATGAGGCAGAGAAGATGGTTAGAATTAATCAAGGACTATGATTTGGAGGTGCATTACCATCCTGGCAAAGCCAATGTTGTGGCAGATGCCTTGAGCAGAAAGGCCCAGTGCAATTGTATGAGCATGGATGCAAGAGTTACCACCCTGTGTGATGAGTTGTGCAAGTTGAACCTGGAAGTTGTTTCTTCTGGTGCCTTAAGTTATATCTCGGTAGAGCCCACATTGCAAGAGCAAATAGTCAGGGCACAGATTGAGGATAAGTGTGTTCAGGTTATCAAAGAAATGATCAAGCAGAAGGCAGAGAAATACAAGTGCTTCCGTCAGGACAGCAAGGGAATTCTATGGTTTGGAGATCGATTGGTTGTTCCCAAGTACCCTGAGCTCAGAAACAAGATATTGGATGAAGCTGACCTTTCCAAATTCTCCATGCACCCTGGTAGCAACAAAATGTATCATGATCTCAGATCTTTATATTAGTGGACCAGAATGAAGAGGGAAATTGCCAAGTACATATCCGAGTGTGACACCTGCCAGAGGATCAAAGCTAGTCATTTGAAGGCAGCAGGCCCTTTGCAACCCCTTCCCATACCATCTTGGAAATGGGAGGACATTTGCATGGACTTTATCGTGGGGTTGCCCAATACTTCCAGGCACCATGATTCCATTTGGGTTATTGTGGACAGATTGACCAAGACGGCTCATTTCTTACCAGTGCATACCACCCACAGGACCGAGAAGTATGCAGAGATTTACATTGACCAGGTAGTTCGTTTGCATGGGATACCAAGGACTATAGTGTCAGACAGAGGAGGACCATTTGTGGCATGATTTTGGGAACAATTGCAGGAATCACTTGGGACCCATGTAATACGAAGCTCAGCATACCTTCCCCAAACAGATGGCCAGACAGAAAGGGTAAACCAGATTTTGGAAGACATGTTAAGGGCATGTGTACTACACTACGGAAAGGATTGGGACAAGTGTCTTTCCTTGGCAGAGTTTTCTTATAATAACAGCTACCAGTCCAGTCTAAAGATGGCACCTTTTGAAGCCTTGTATGGGAGAAGATGCAGAACCCCGCTAAATTGGTCTCAAGCAGGAGAGAGGGAAATTTTTGGGCCAGATTTGGTACTTGAAGCAGAGGCAAAGGTCAGAGTCATCAAGAAGAACTTAGAAGCTGCTCAGGCCAGACAAAAGAGCTATCATGATAAGAGGCGGAAGCCTCTACAGTTTGAAATGGGAGACCATGTTTATCTTAAGGTGTCACCCACCAAGGGTGTCCAGAGATTTGGGATCAAGGGCAAGTTAGCTCCTCGTTACATTGGGCCCTACGAGATCAAGGAAACTTGTGAACCCGTAGCCTATCAATTGAAGTTGCCACCCAGCATGTCAGCTGTTCATGATGTGTTCCATGTATCTCAGCTGCGGAAATGTGTTCGCCTACCCACTGGAGTGCTACCGGAACCGGACATTGAGATAGAACCAGACTTGTCCTATCAAGAGTACCCCATCAAGGTATTGGATCAGAAGGAGAGATCAACACGGGCAAGGTCAATCCGAATGTATAAGGTTCAGTGGAGTCACCATTCAGCAGAAGAAGCTACATGGGAGACTGAGGATTTTCTACGTTCTCGCTTCCCCGACTTTCTGCCCAAAGGAGTCGGTACGTAACCCAAAACCCCACCCCACCTGCCCTTTGAATATAATTATAAGAAAAACTTAGATAACAAGGGTAGTCTAAGTTATGGTTTTAACTTAAAAAGGACTTCCTTCTGAAGTTGCAAAGAGAATGACATTCGAAGAGCAGTTAACAAGAGAAACTTGAGTAAAAGAAAGAGTAGCACACCAACGCGCTTTCATAGCACCCCTCTAGAGGACTCTGTCTAAAATCTCGGGACGAGATTCCTTTAAGGGGGGAGGGCTGTAACACCTCAGGTGTTACCATGGCTAGGGCACATCTATGCACTAATGACTATGATCACATGTGGAAGAAACTTAAGGAGCAAAAGTGTAAGAGCCTTGGAGGCTAGGTTTTAACCAAGAGATGTGAATGACCAAAAGCATTACCCTAGTTGTGTGCAATTACCACTTTGGACAAGGGGGGAGTAAACCCTAGACCTCTCTTGAACCCTATCTCTTAAGCACCTTGGTTAAAGGGGAGAGTTTAAGCAAAGGTGCAAGTCATGACCAAACCTTTGGCACAAAGTTAAGTAACTTATTAACCTACAATTATAGAGAGGAAACATTGCTAAAAGAACCCTTAAGAAACCCCAAATCCATTCCCTAAGTAGAGAAAGAGCTAGAGCTCTCTAATTCTCTCTAAGTCAAAATCTATACCTAATCTAAAGATCCACCGTGTTCACCTTGAAGATGGCACCAAAACCACCTAAGTTCTATACCAAAATGTGGCATACCACCTAGGCACCCCCTGGAAAAAGTTGAGCCCGAGACCTTGACGTTTGACATGGCTTGGCATCACTTTTGTCGCGCAGTGGGCAGGGGGACAAGCTAGATTTGGCGTCCGCATATCTTCTGACCTAGGGCTTATCTTCCCTTGGAAGTCACATATGAGAGATAGCCATAGGTGCTAGGAAGAGGTCTACGCCAGATTTTTGCCAAGATTCGCACGTTTGCGATCTCAGCAGGCGTTTGAACATGGGCAGATAAACACTTCCACGTGTTCGACGCGTTCTGCGCGCGCCAGAGCACGCCCGCGCCCGACCTCGCATGCCCCGCATCGCGCCAAAGGCCAGCCGACGCCATGGCCTGCGCCCGCGCCTTTATAACGCCCAGTGACCTTAACCGTACCCTTCCGCGCACGCTCAACCTCACCGGAGCTCAAACTCACCGGCGTTTGCCCGTACACGGCGTGTCTGCGGCCACCCGAGCCCCTGCCACCGTAGACCGGCCAACCATGCCTTTCCCAACCCCGTCCGACCCTCGGAGAGGACTGAGCACACCTCGGTGAAGCTCCCCGAGCGAGGAATCGAAGTCTGCTTCGCCGGAGAGGCCAGTCCACGGCCGCCGGACTCCCTCCAACCGCCGGCGAGCGTAGACCGGGTAAGCCACTGCGCCATTTTTCCATTCAATGCATAGATAGCCTCTACATCACCCCGTGAAGCTCACCGGGCCATTGGATTGAACTAGATCGTCGTGATTTGGCCGGCACACCCGCCGCCGACGAGGACACCCGCCTGCGCTCGTGGACCGAGCGATTCCGGCCATCCCCGCCGTCGAGCCATACATCGTTGTGACCGCCAGAGCCTCCCCGAGCCAACCCCGCCCCTCGCCGGACCTCTCTCGCCGCCGGTAAGCCGCGCCGCCCTTTTCTTTCCCGCGGGTACTGTTTACATTAGGGGAAGGACCTCGGGGAAGAAGAAGGAAAGGTCAGGGGGATTTTTAAACTGTCAGTGACTCAGGGGAATAGTGGCGCAGGGGTAGATTTGAGTGGGTTGATTTGGATTAAACCCAGGGTCCTCGGTGTAAACTGCTTTTCCAGGAAACCTTTATTAAATCTGATTTAAAATTTGAACAGAACTTGAATAATTCATAACTTCTGTTTTATTCATCCAAATTTAGTCAAACCAATTTTGTCAGATCTTAAATAATATAGACTACTTAGGAAAAATATAAAAACCCTAGGTACTATAGAAAACTTTAGGGTTCTGATTTAATTATTGTTTTGGCCAAAAGCTAAATAATAGGAAGAAAAATAGTTGCACTATTTGACTAGGGTTAGGAAAATTTGGAGAAGTTTATGTCCACCTACTGACCTGTTTAAAAATGCTAAACCTCTCTGTCCACCCCATTAAGTTAGTTTTTGCTATTTATTTTACCATATGCTCAAGGTTAAGAAAAATGGAAAAGGTGATTTAAATAATGAACCAGGGGGTACTCCTATTTTTGTTAAGGTAGTTATTTAGTGTAGTTCACTAGAAAAATCTATTATACTCTAGTCTAGTATAAAATAAATAGGATACCTTTTATTTTGGGAAAACAAGGAGAACTTAGAAAAACCCTACAAAAATAACCCCAAGGTGAAAACACCCCAACCCTTGGGATAGTTAATGTTTTGTTTTTAAAAACTCAGGGAAAATATGAAATCTGCTGTTTGACATTTTTCAAATAATAATGTAGTAGAAAGTGCCTTTTTGGCATTAAAATTTAGAAAATCATAACTAAATACCCATCCTTTAGCTTTCTGTGATCTTTGGCACAGAAGCCTATTATCACTATTAGATGCCAACAAAAATAACCCTTAGGACAGAACCCACTCCTAAGTAAGAGTTGTAGTGCAAAGTGGCCCATTTACACAACTCTTGTTGTTTTTGTCTAGAGCATAGCCTTTTTAAACTAAACCTCAAAATCCTAGAACAGGCTATAATGACCAATGCCAACCCACTGTAATTTTTACAGAATTTTTGGAAAAAGTTAAACCACTATTGTAGTTCAAACCTTCACTAGAATTGATAAATAAAAAATAAAGAAAGGAAAATGAATAATGGAAATTAGTGTCATCCTAAAACCC
Organism: Zea mays; assembly: GCF_902167145.1. NCBI lineage: Eukaryota > Viridiplantae > Streptophyta > Magnoliopsida > Poales > Poaceae > Zea > Zea mays. Next base: position 43,033,488 of record NC_050103.1, read on the forward strand.
TTTATCAATTGTCCACTAAAATATGTAAAGGAAATACCAATCCACTATGCTTATCCTTAACAAAAACCTAAACCTAGAGTGATAAGCATAAACCACTAAAAGCCCCGCATGACCAAAAAAACCCTAAGTTACTCATTAATTTAGTTTTCTTCTTTAGCATAATGTTATTAAATCTTGCATAATCATGACATACATGTTCATTACATTTCGATAGACTGTAACCTCGCTGACGGAGAGTACGTCCTCGTGCCGGAGCAAGGAGCTGCTTAGGAGGTTGTTGGGGGCCTTCGGCTCCCGAAGGTCCTCAAAAACGTAATTTGACTATGTTTTCCAAGAGAAATATGTGAACAGCTACCTTCGAAGACAGATTGCGAGTATACAAGAGCATGGTAAAGACGAAGGTTGACTGGGACGGCGATCACGACGAAGGATAAGACGATCACGAAGCTATGTGCAGAAGAGCTTCGGCATAACGGCGGGAAAGGGAAACCGACTTAAAGATGAAAAGCCAAATTAGACCTCGAAGAATTATTATAGAATTATTGATAAATGTAAAGGGCATTAATGTAATTTTGCATGGGCTGCGACCCGTGCCTATAAATAGGTGAACAGTATTCACGTACTGTTCACGCTGACTTGGCATTCACTTTTGTGTCACACCTGTATTCCTATTCCTTCAAGCCGAAGGTACATTTGTAATTTATTATTGTTTGCACAAGTAATATAAATGGAAATAGACTAATAGTAATGTTTACAGAAATTATGTTACTTTCTGTACTTTGTATGAATGTTTTCCATCTTTTATTATGATCGTGAAGGTATGTCCTTCATGACCTTCGTCCCAAATTCATTATGTCCGAAGGGAAATAATGATCCGAAGGACGAAGGGCTTTGATATTTAACATTTTATGTTGCCTTGTTCTTGATTCATAGCATTTGAGAACAAGTCTCCAACATTGGCGCCCACCTTCGGTGAACTCACTTCCATTTTTTGAGTCTTGAACACCTTCGGCAAGCATCACCTTCGTCATGCCGCCGAAAAAAGCTTCAGCGATAGGGGCTGGTACTCTACAGCCGCTGGATCCCAATCAGGACGTCCTTTCTCTCAGGGAGGCCCGAAGTCAAAAGAGGAAGGCTACTAGTCCAACGCCTCCGGAGGACGACTTGGACCAGGAAATCCAAAACCTGGAAATGCTTCAGCAACAGGTTCAACGGAAGAAGGAGAAGATGGCTCGTCTAGCTGACCTTCAGAGGCAGATAGATGAAGCGTCAGAAGAAGTTCATCATCTTGTTCAAGATGACCAGAGCCGAAGGCCTCAGCGCAGAGAGCTCCATCAGGAGGGTTTCTACAATGAGAGGAAGACTGGTATGAAGATTTCCATCATGGAAATTTTGCTTTTGATGATGCTTCTCCTTTGTCAACAGAATTACAGGCTACACCATGGCCCCAGTCTTACAAGCCACCTCAGCTCCCCATGTATGACGGTCATTCAGACCCGAAGCAATTCTTGATGAGCTATGAGGCAACCATATCTTCGTATGGTGGCAATACGACAGTCATGGCAAAGTCTTTTGTCATGGCCGTCAAGAGTGTCGCTCAGACTTGGTACTCTTCGGCCAGGTACAATCACCTCATGGCAAAAGCTGAAGGATATGTTGATAACCAGCTTCCAAGGATTTCAGACAAAGCCAGTCACCGCTCAGGCTCTATTCCAGTGTACCCAGGACCATGAAGAATACCTTCAGGCATATGTCCGAAGGTTTCTGCGTCTGAGGGCACAGGCGCCAATAGTGCCCAATGAAATTGTCATTGAGGCCCTGATTAAGGGGCTTCGGCCGGGACCTTCAGCGCAATACTTTGCCAGGAAGCCACCACAAACTTTGGAGAAGCTGCTCCAGAAGATGGACGAGTATATTCGAGCTGACAATGACTTCCGCCAAAGAAGGGAGGAGGCATTCAGGTTCTCTGAAATGACCAGGGGCTTCGGAGGAAGATTTCACCCGAAGCACGTTAGGTCAATTCATATCTCTACTCAAAGTGATGATCGAGGGAGCCAGCAGCAAAGGCCACAATACTCTTCACAAGCTTCGGGGCAGCAGCAAAGTTCTTTTCGGCCGTCAGCGCCAAGGGGCAGAGGCGCCAGGGGCTTCGGGGGAAGGTTTGGAGATCAGCCAAGAAAAATTTACTGCCTATTCTGTGGTGAAGACAAGGGCCATACCACCAGGATGTGCCACGTTACCATCCAGAAGCAGAAGGAGATAGCCGAAGCAGCAGCGCAACAAAGTCAGCCGAAGCAGGTCATGCATACTGCTCCGTATCATTCGCCTTATATTCCAGAATATGTAGGCAACCACCCTGCAGCTTCTGTTACTTCGGCAAGCCAACCCCAAGCATCTTGGCAGCAGCCTCCACCGCCACCACCGACACAAAGAGGTCAGCAGCCAGAAGGGAGTCAGCGCATTAACCTTCAGCGGGACTTCAGAGAGGAGTCCGAAGCTCGCACAGTCAATAGCACTGTGCCAGAGTCGAAGCACATTTACTGACAAATATCCTACCTCAGCAGCAACTCTTTCGCATTTTCATATTCACTATTCCTTTCTTTTTAATAAGGAACAATTAAGGGTAGTTTTAATGTTTTTTATCGCCTTTCAATTTTTTGTAATAGTTTTGCTTTTTTCTGTAATAAAAATATATCTTCTCCATAGGCCTAAGCTGCTGAAGCATGAGAATTTATGTTGGCAAGGAGGATTTTCAAATTTATCACAAACTTGCTCTAAGGAACAAAGTACAATTTATTCGAAGCAACAAAAAGCCGTTCCTAAGGGAGCGCAGTGTAAGTTTTCTGAGCCTACAGCGAAAAATAAGCGCTGATTCCGCTGAAAGTAAAAGGCGAAGAAGCTCCTAAGGGAGGCTTACAGCGAAAAATAAACGCTGGTTCTGCTGAAAGTAAAAGGCGAAGAAGCTCCTAAGGGAGGCTTACAGCAAAAAATAAACGCTGATTCCGCTGAAGTAAAAGGCGAAGAAGCTCCTAAGGGAGGCTTACAGCGAAATATAAACGCTGATTTCATCAATCTTCGGCAAATATCATTTTGCACAACATTACATCATTCGCATAAGCATAACATCATGCATCATAGTGCATCAACAATGCAAGAAGGGAGGGTTTTGATATTGATGGCCGAAGATTGTTTTAAAGAATTACTGACAAGGCACAAGAAATAGCCGCTGAAGAGTTATACCTTCGTCAACTACTGAAATGAAAGGATCTATTGGTTATTGATTTTACAAGGATTGATTATTTATTTTTATGAAGCATGAAAAGAAGGGAAGGTGTTTTTTCGCCGAAGGCTCAAAAATGGTATGTGTATGATGTTTCATGCATCGTCAAAAATGGAATTATAATCAGTTAATATGTTACACAATGTTACACGATTTTTGACAAACATTACAAACTAAATGTTTTTACAGTAGCATTTAATCTTCTTTTAAGACTACTTCTGCAGCTTCATTTAAAAGTTGATCAACAACTCTATCCATGATGGCTTCTGCCATTTGTCTAATTTCGTCATCCCCCTTTGTCTGAGGGCTTGGAGCTAACTCAGCAGGTTCTGAGAAAAGAAAAGGTACGGATACATTATTACAAGCCGTGAACAAGTTCAAAATCAAAAGATTATAGCGAAGAGCCAATTATCACTAATTAGTACCTATTTGCCCTTCGGGCTCTGTACTTTTCTCAGCAGCCTCTGCTATTTTTCTAGCATCGTGGATGCCTTTTTCGCTCTTTTGAATAATTTCTTGAGCCATTTCTCGTCCGCCGTTGTCCCAAATATCGGTGAAAAATTTTCCGCTGACCATGCTTGCTTCGGCTGAGGGGTCCTTAATGTCTTCCAAGGACAAAGTAGCTTCGGACTGCGCTAAAGATTTTACATGCTCGGAACCTTTCCTCTCCAAAACATCAGCAATTCCTCTAGTACCCGAAAAAGCACATATGTCTCCGCGGCTATTCAGGATTTCCTCGAAGGCCTCAGCTTCGTGACTGATCCATTCAATCGGACCTTCAGGATTGCCCCTTGAGAAATTCTCTTCACTAGAGAATGCGCCAACGTTGGCGAAGCTGGATTTTATCTTCTTAACACACTCTATGGATTTAACATAGCATCTTCTCTAGGATGCACGAAGCTCTTTAACATTTATTTCTAAATGATTGGCCCATTGATCACTAAGCTCTCGTTTTGTCTCTTCAAGTATACGTTCTTCTTTAGCTCTAGCTAGCTGTTTCTGAAGATCTTTAATTTCACGTTTTTGGGCTTCAGCCTGGGCCTTTGAGGCAGCTTCGTCCTCTTTTATCTTGTCCACCAATGTAAGCAGAATTTTATCCTTCTCCAGAGCTTCGTTTCTCAGCTTAATAACCTCTGATCGTAGGTTGTTGAAAGCAATATCATAGCTCTCGTCTTCGACATTCTTTTGCGCTCTCAACGTGTTGCTTAGTATTAAACCCTATATGTAAAAGAGTTGGTTTAAGAATAAAAGAATGATTTGCAAATTATAAAATTTCCAAACACGCAGTTCTCATACCTTCACGCTATTATATGCAAGACTATCTGCAAGATCGTCCTTCGTCATAGCACAGAGTCCAGCTTCAAGCTTCGGAAACCCCATACTTCTAGCCATCTCCCGACAGACGGATAATTCTTTGTTGTCTGGGAGGCAGTATAGGAAGTCATCTTCGTTTGTCCCATTAAACACTAGTGCCCCCTTCGGATATTTCAATTCTTTGGCATAGTGATTAGCTTCAAAAACTTCTTCTTCGGATAATTTTTTCCCCGAAGCGTGTCGCACAATATAATCGTATATTTCGAAAGGTGCTTTGGGGGCACCAGTATCAATTTCTTCAACCAAAATTGGCTCTGACATTTTCATTTTTTTGGTTGCCTTTGCAATTTTCGTTTCTTCTGTTTCCAAAGGTTTTACCTTGGTTGGCTCTGAAGGCCCGACTTCAGTTCCAGTCTGTTGCTTCGAAGCTTCAGCAACAGATGCTTCAGCAGACGCTTCAGAAGTTTCAGCAGTCTTCTTTGGAGTTATGCTTGAAGATTTAATTTTCTCCAAAACATCTAACACATTAACCATTCTTTTTCTTTTCGGGGTCACTGTTGGCCCCTTTTTAATTTTTGCTACTTCAATTTTTCCTGAAGGACTTAAAATTTCTGATATTTTTACTCCCTCAGCTGATGTTTTTGCTTCTTCAGTCTTTGGTTCTTCCATCTTTTCTGTTACTGGCACTTCGGTCAACTCTTTGATTTCTGGCAGCAGGGTTGGTTCTTTAGCTTCGGTGGCCGAAGAGTTCTCACCGGCGAACTCAGGCACCATGGCTGGCTCAATATAGCGTGGCCGGTGTGTGAGAACCTTTACCCTTTTTCTCTTCGGCGCTAGCTCGCTAGGAGCGGCTGAAGCAGTTTCTTTCGCAGAAGTTGTGCCTTTTCTTTTTTGCCCCCGCGCTGGATAGCGATAGTCGGGGTAGACAAAACCAATTGCATCAAATACTCGGTTGAGTCTTTTCTTTTTTCGGCCTCCGAAGGCCGCTGACAATGCAGTGTCTTCGACCTTTGAATATACCCCAAGCAATTCATCACTTACAGTCTCAATGCTCTTTAACCAATCATCATCTGGTTCAACGAACTTGTCTCCGTACTTGAATGTATACTTCAGTCTGACTAGCCCACCTTCGTCAGTTTCTTTAACAGTTTCTTTCGGCATTTCCAAGTTATCTGCAAGTGGCCACACTCTGAAGGCAATGTGTTCTTGTATTAAATCCCTTGTCCCAATAAAAGAGCAGACTACGCCGAAGGCCCGTTGGCATTCTTCGGCTACTTCATCCATTTCTACCTTCGGTTTCCGGAGTCCGAAGCGCTGCCAGATAGGGCACATGATGATATCCTTAATATCTTCTCGAATCTTCAAATCATTTTTTACATAGAACCATTCCTTCATCCATTCCTCGGGCCATCTCTTCCGAAAGGTTGGCACGGGACAGCTTGATCTAGAGCGAGCACCGAAGCTGTAACAACCAAAGTTGTTATGATATTGCTCCTTACCCCAGGGCTTCGTCTCATATAATAACTCATGTATATTGCAAAAGCTTTTCGCACTTGGCTCTAGGCCCTGGCTCTTCACAACCCAGACAAAGACTCCCATTCTTATTATTGCTTCAGGGGTAAGTTGATGAAGGTAAACCTGATATATTTTCAGAACTTCTACCACAAACCTGCTTATAGGGAATCGTAGCCCAGCTTTAAAAAAGCTTCGGAAGATCACGACTTCATTATCTTTGAGAGTCGGCACAGTCCTCTCTCCGTCATCTGCCCTCACGATGGACATATGTCGAAAATATCTTCCCCTCATGTTTTCAAGGTGACTTTGCCCAATAGTTGATTTTTCGAAGACTGAATGGCTTGGTCGCCATGGTCGATCTTCGGAATCCTCACCCCCGCTGTCTGCATCATAACTATCACTTTCACCAGTATCTTCAGATAAGCCTTCCAAAATCTCCTTAGTAATTTTCTTTCTATTTGTTTTTGCTATTGATTCAATGAAGCCCAGATTTGTCTCCTCAGAAAGGCTCAGCTTCACTCCGGCAGCAACTTCCTTTTCCTGAGACATCCCTTCGGAAATCCTGCCTCTCGGCTCCGAAGCTTAAAACTAGGGAGGCAGTCAAATATTTGTGGGCAGAAAGCTGTTTGAGCAGGTAAAACAGATGGCAAGAGAGCATGCCAAATAACTTGTGGTGAGCCCTTATTTATACACCCAGTATGTCGAAAACTAGAGGGTCCCGCTTGTCAATGACTGTTGCTATTCTAGCAAAAGGAAGGTGTTTTTTCGGACCTTCGGCCCATAGCCTTCGTCCATATCGCAATATAAACTTATCTTTACAGCAAATTAATATTGCGAGGGGCTACTGTTGGGGGCCTTCGGCTCCCGAAGGTCCTCAAAAACGTAATTTGACTATGTTTTCCAAGAGAAATATGTGAACAGGTACCTTCGAAGACAGATTGCGAGTACACAAGAGCATGGTAAAGACGAAGGTTGACTGGGACGGCGATCACGACGAAGGATAAGACGATCACGAAGCTATGTGCAGAAGAGCTTCGGCATAACGGCGGGAAAGGGAAACCGACTTAAAGATGAAAAGCCAAATTAGACCTCGAAGAATTATTATAGAATTATTGATAAATGTAAAGGGCATTAATGTAATTTTGCATGGGCTGCGACCCGTGCCTATAAATAGGTGAACAGTATTCCCGTACTGTTCACGCTGACTTGGCATTCACTTTTGTGTCACACCTGTATTCCTATTCCTTCAAGCCGAAGGTACATTTGTAATCTATTATTGTTTGCACAAGTAATATAAATGGAAATAGACTAATAGTAATGTTTATAGAAATTATGTTACTTTCTGTACTTTGTATGAATGTTTTCCATCTTTTATTATGATCGTGAAGGTATGTCCTTCATGACCATCGTCCCAAATTCATTATGTCCGAAGGGAAATAATGATCCGAAGGACGAAGGGCTTTGATATTTAACATTTTATGTTGCCTTGTTCTTGATTCATAGCATTTGAGAACAAGTCTCCAACATCCCCGGATCCAGCACCCGAGCCTGCACAAGAGGATCTGCCTGCCACAGCCTTGGAAGGCAAGCCCCGGTTTTATGCATAACCTGTTATTTATGCTATTTTACTATACTTAATGATTGTAGGATTGATTGTGCACTTAGGTGTAGGAGTTGTTTGAAACCCTAGTTGCATGATCTCAGGAATCCAGTTGAGATGAATACTAGTATGCTAGGTCGAGGTAGTTGCTTTATTAATTAGGATCTCGGTAGAAGTCGAGTGATTTTTCTAGCACTCGCGCGAGGTCAGGAATTGGCTGTATCCACTTTCTTATCATATTGATGTTGGTTTGTGGGCAACAATCCATGGGGATTGGTTGTCGACGGGATAAAAATTGGAATAAGGATTAAGGTGTGGTACCGTGAGTCAAGTGTTTGAACGTACTAAGCACATGCCGAGAAATATGGTAAATCGGTAAGCCTAGTACCTGAGTGAACCTGGCAGTGGACATATCCCCTCATGCGACCTGAGACGTGGTCTCCCATTCCGGTTATGGTGGGTACAAGTGCGGTCACTGCACAACGGCAGTCGGGGTCAGTGAGGCATTGTACGCCAACGCGGTGAGCCCTGATCTGCTAACGGGGAATCGATGGGGACGGTTGATGTGTGTGGGGACGGAGTGCCTCGCCACGTCGTGTGTTTAGGTTTACCTTGCAAGGATAAAAAACTCGATTCGAATCGTCTGCTTCTCGCAGCTAATGAGACTGCTTGATCCATGCTGCTACATTGAGTAACATGTGGAAATATGATGAGTTGACACAAGATGTTGATTGCTAAGTATGTTTGATACCATGTATGAGTAGATAGTACACTTTTAGCCTTAAGAGAGTCACACTTAAATTTGACAAAGTTAAAACTTGATTTAGAAACTCAGCTAGTGCTTTTGGCAACCCAACCCCACAGCCAAACAGCTGCATGTCTAGAGGTAGAGGAGTAGACTCCTCACACCGGGTAAGTCTAGCTGAGTATTAGTATACTCAGCCTTGCTTGTGGCATAATTTTACAGGTTCTCTGGAGGACATGGTTGCTGGAGTGACTTGGCCGTCCATCTTGCCACCGGGTTGGACTGTCGAGTGGGACCCTACCTCGGCCGAGGAGGAGCATGAGGAGTGATGGGACAGGCTTCCCCATCTCTCTGTTTATCTACCGTTAGTTTTATTCCGCTGCACTTCGAACAATGATGACTACTTTTGCAAAACACCGAGGGTGATGTAATAATTTAATACTCTCATATGCATGGTGTTATGCTTTATTGTATTTGCTCTGTGACTCACCATCGAGTGAGATTGTGGTACTTGATCCTGTCAGTGGCCTTGTCGGACTAGATTCGAGGGATTGACGGGTTATTCCCATTTAAGTGTGGTCTAGCCTCTAAGGCGGGACTTAGGCACTTAAGTTGGAATAATTCGGGCAGTTCCGCCACAATTGAGTCCCCTCATAAAACAATTCTTTTTCTTCAGATCAGTATTCACTTGATCAATGGCATAGTGGAAAAGAGGATTGAACTAATTGAGATACTGCATTACAGTATCTCCCCCTTGCTTTAACCGGATGAACTCTTCTTGTTTCATATGGAGCACTCCCTCTAGAACATAGTGCTCATGAAATGCTAGCATGAATTCCTCCCAGGTGATCTGATGTCCAGCCGGTTGAATTGCTACAAAATTTGCCCACCAAGTACTGGCAGGCCCTCTCAGTTGTTGTGCAGCAAACAGTGGCTTCTGCATCTCTGTGCAACGAATCAACCCAAACTTCTGTTCCATAACTCTTACCCACTCATCAGCTTCTAGAGGTTCTTCTGCTTTAATAAAGAGCGGGGGTCGAGTCTCAGAAAATTCCAAGTATGTAGTTTCACGTGGTCCTTACGGAGGAGCTCTGCCTCTGTGCTGTTGGAACTGATTGCCCGCCATCTCACGCAAGAAGCGCGTATTATCTACGATGGCATTGACCAAGACAACAATAGCCTGGGCCAAAGTCGGTGGTATTGGTGGGGGGTTGGGAGTATCTTCTCGACCACGGGAAGTCCCCGCACCATCATGTGCGCGAGTCTGTGATGGCATTTGAGGCAAAGAAACATTTGGAAAAAAATATAACATGCCAGCACACACCATCATATTACATTACCAAAATGTAATAATTATACAGACTCCAGCATACAACTTGACTTTAGTACTAATTTTACATAAGTATAACATCTAAACTATACTATTCTAGTCTTCGTCATCCTTTGTTACTTCATTTCCTACAGCAGGAGACCATTCATCAGCAAGGTTCATAGAAGGAGGGGGCCTAAAAAGGTCCAACTCCCCATTAGGTCCTTCACTTGTTGTCCCCGATGGTCCGGCTCTCATTGCAGCAGCGTCGGAAGGCACGTCCGGGTGCAGTCGAGCATACAGTACATGTACTTCTTCATGTAGAGTATTACAGTACACTTGCAAGCTATCGAGGGCCACACTAAGCTTTGCCACATGAGCTCGAGCTTTTGCTTCGCGGTCCCAAGCGATCGAACGTGAGTTGACGGCCCAATCAATGGCCGAATACCATTCAGATATCTCATATTGCAAGCGGCTGACGTCAGCTGACAATTCAGCTATACGCTAGCTGTCCTGTGCCCATGCCCTATTCCGGTGACGTAGCTCTGACCGAAGTTGTTTAAGCTTGGCTTCCAGGTCTCCGATTGGGTCATTGCTGCCACTACTACTCCCTTCATGTCTAGGGGCTAGCTGATGGTGAGGCATGCCAAAAGGTCCAGTAGATTTGCGTGTTGTTTTCCTTGTATGCGCCATGTCTCCATAAGAGGGGAAGATTTATTAGTATGTTTTTAAACATGATGCATGCATAACCTAATAAATATGGAATCAACCTTCGTTGATCCCCAACTTCCTATTTATTGCACTGTGTTACCCAATTCTATAATATAAGGGATTACCAGAAAGTAGTCAGGTAAGAATGAAAGAATATTTCTGGGTGAGTGTTTGAAAAATCTTTTGAAATACGACGTAATATCTGGAGGGATGCATTTCGCTCTGATACCAGCTGTGACGGAACCTCCCAAGGTATTAGGCCCACCTACAGTTGTCCTTGTCCAATGGACCTTAGACAACCCTGTAGATGCACATAACCACTTGACAAGTTCGGTACTGTATCTTCATCATTCCGCCCAAGAGCGCTTCACCCGTCACACAGATATTACATCACATCGGAGGAAAGAATAAGCGAAAGCAAATTACAATAACTTAATTTATATTCATCCAATATAAAGAGAGTATTATTATTACAATACTAGGGTACTATGAGTGCATAAAGTATTGTTATTACAGACCCGGGAGGCAAAACATCCTCCCGCACAAAAGTATATTGTTTTTAAAGTGGGAGGCCAACATCCTCCAACAACAGACTTCACTGCTGGGGCTCTTCCTTGGGTACCACCATTGAACAGAAACAACAAAAGTCTGTTGTTTCCTCACCTACAACAACATGGGTTCGAAAACCCTGAGTACAGAGTGAACTTTCCCAAGTCTAATCCGACAAAAGAAAAGACTCTCAAGGATATGCTGGCTTGAGAGCGTCAAGGTAAGGCTAGTTCAAAGAATCAAAGACCCTGTTTGCAGAAATGCTTACTAATAATGGATCCTTAAAAATTCAGTTTTATTGTCAAGTTAAGTCATTACCTGAATCTAGAGTTTTTTCTACCCTAGTTCAAACACTTGACCTGCACTAGCCGTCCTTTATCACCCTCTTACTTTACTAGATTGCTATGTGTAGGGCAGTGACCAAGTCTTTATATCTGAGAAGTAACGGCGATCCAAATCGATTAATACCTAGCTGGGGATCTCCAACCACACGACATATGTAGCACTTAACCATTGCATATGTCAACTCGCCACCGGGTTTCTTAAGACCAGACCGGGTTCACGCCAATCGAGAGCACAGATACACCACCGTCTAGCCTCTTGCCACTGAGGGTACACGCTACTCTCGCCATCTCTCCACTCCCATTGCGTGTTGGCCTTTCTGGTATTAGTCTGCCTGAGGCAAAGCTTACCCATGACGAGGCATGTGGCCAGTTAAAAGGTCCTCAATCATCAAGCCTACATCGACACGGTCCTTAATCGACTCAGACGGAGACACTACACCGAGACTCTCTTCTCGTGCAAGTCACCCGCCCGGTCTCAGCTTTATCATTTAAAATCCCAAAGTTTGGTACCTGGCAAAGGTACATCTTGTCCAATGTTGAACCCATCACGGACATGATGGATCCACCATCAAGTTTTATTTTTGAAAACATCCCATTCCATCTGAAGCATCATCTTTTGTTAAAAACAAAACATTTTTGTTTTCTAAAGCAAGACTAAGCATCACAAAACCTTTTAATAAAACAGGTAATCAAGGAAGGATAAACAGTTCCAAGGAAGGAAATGCAGCAATTGGCTTAACACCCAACTCCTATCATGTAATGCATCATTCAAGTGGTAAAGAGTTTAAAATCACCAGGAAAGGTAAATGCACCGGGGCTTGCCTTGTGTTGTAGGAGATTCAGTATCTGTTCCACAGATATCAAAATAAAAGCAGTTCCCGGCAGGTGGAGTTTCAGTTGGTGGTGCAGTCTCTTCTTCTTCAACACTTACTTCTTCTTCGTTTTCTATACATAACCATACATATACATGAATGTTCATGTGATGCTATGAATATGCAATTATAATAGAGACACATCAAGTTGTATCTTGAATACGACTTTCCTTCATGGTACACCAGGGGAAACTAGGGTTTTCTGAGTCAGTACTCTACTAGAATAAGGCAGATATTACCTAGAAGGCTATGGTTTTGGGTTTTGGGATCAAACAATGTTCAAAACATGTCAAACTTCACCCATGGGTTCTAATTGTCAAAGTAAGTTTACCCAAAACGCTTTATGATTTTTGGAGCTATCTAGTAATTTATAAAAGTCCAAAAGACTAGGTTTAGGCCTTCTTAAATAATACATAATTCCTGGTTTGGACTAAAAATCTTGGAACTATTTTTATTAAATACTAGAGGAATTTAGGAGTCTGGTAAAATTGGTCTCATATTTTTATCATTTTTTCTAGAATTTTCTATAAATTCCCTAAGCATGGTAGAAAAAGAAAAGGAAAAAATGAATAGTAACGGGACCTATCTAGCCCGATCCGGCCCACGTCCAGGTGAAACGCGCCTGCGGTGTCAGCTTTGCACAGAGCACCCTGGCTGTTTGAATAACTAATTAAGAATCCTTGCGCACTATTCGCATGTGTCTTTGACATTCGCACCAAGGCCCCTCCCTTTTCGTTTCTTTGCAAGGTCAGGTCCCCAACCACCAACGGCGGTGAACACACTCTCCGGCGAGCCTGTACCGGAAAGAATACAGAAAGACTAAGCTTCTTACTCGGTCGACACCAAATTCTACCCCTGGCGACCCTAATCCCCTCAACTAATTACACTAATCTGGGTCGGAATCTTTCTGGCCACAACGGCGATGAAAACCGGAGTCAAACCAACGTGTTCTAGACGATTCAAGGCGGTCTAGTCCAATCGAACGGGTCTATGAGCAACAGGGGACATGAGGGAAGCTAGAACATCACACGGAAGGGCATGAACTAACCCGTAGACATCTGGCCACGGCGAGATGTCTCGCGGCGGCGTTCTGACCGATTTGGGGGAAATGGGAAATTGGGAGACTCTGGTGGACGATCGGAGGCAAGAGCTGGTGCTTTGGATGCATAATTACCTAGCGGAGCTCATGGGGGCAGCAATTTATAGAGTCCTACGGCGGTGGCGTCCAATTTGAAGGAAGTGTGCTGGCGGCCGGAGAGAGGGGAAGTCACTGGCACGAGCGCTATCGTGGCTTTTACCAGGGCAGTGTCTTAGGCGATATACAAGCTACCTAAGGCGGTCTACTGCGATGTGGTAAGGCTTTGAGGCATGTAGCCTGGCTGGATAACGGCAAACTCCGATGATGCCAGCACGATTTACCGCGGCGGGACACGATGGCCTGTCTGACTTACGATCGGATTCACCCCACACTAGATATTTTCACCCTGCCCCGACGTTATGTACTCTTCCCGTGGCACGAATCTCCTAGACGGGCGCGAATTGTGGTGGCAGATCACCGGCGTCGAACTCACGGCACCGGAGATCTTTATGGTCATTGTACCATGGCGATCTTCATCAGACATTCTAATAGCGCGATTTGGAGAGCTTCGTTCTCTCTTTTTCATGTAGCAACTCGGCCACTTGTCTGCATCAATATTGTCGTCCAAAGAACCAGCTACAAATTTGTTATAAAGATCTTACTCAGTTACTCACTCAATTCCTCACAATTTGATCACCAAGTTCTTCCAAGTTCACTGGTGGCCATAATTCAGTCTTCTGACTCGACTGACAGCCAAACTTTCTGCCCATTTTTCTCCAATTTTTGTATAGCATCAAGGCACAGCCACTTAAGCAAAGTTATTCCCCTATCATAGCTCTATAAATTTTATGTGTTGACTTAGGGAAAAATTCTTGTAGATTTAGAGATATAAATCTCCAAAGTTAACCTCATTTCACTAAAATTCAGACTTAACCCTATAGTGTTCATGGAGTACTTTTGCAAATAAGTCCAAATTCCTCCACAGTACTTGAAAATTTCTCCAATATAAAAGTTACTTGGTTTGTGATGTTTTATCACTTTGATATTTGCACTTTGGTCCAAAAGTGCCTACAATTTACATCTACCCCCGTAGGGTTCCAATTAGGGTTTCTAGGGTTTCTTTTAGGGTTTTGAGTTCTGTAGGGTTTTTGTGTTACCAAATTTCATCAAATGTGATACCTTGTGTCGGCGTTTCGAGACAGGGGGGTCCCTAAGCCGACGAGTGAGTGTGCTGCGTGCCCCAGCCCAGATGGGTCGAGCGCGTGGGCGAGCGCGAAGGGGGCAGAGGCGAGGTGGCCGGAGTCGGGCGTGAGAGAGGTGGAAGTCCCGCGGCCTTCGTGTTCGTCCCGCGCCCAGGTCGGGTGCGCTTGCAGTAGGGGGGTTACAAGCGTCCACGCGGGTGAGGGAAGCGAGCGGCCCCAAGAGAGCGCCTGTCTCGTCCTCGTCCCCGCGCGGCCAACCTTCTCTAAGAAGGCCCTGGTCCTTCCTTTTATAGTCGTAAGGAGAGGATCCAGGTGTACAACGGGGGGTAGCAGAGTGCTACGTGTCTAGCGGAGAGAGAGAGCTAGCGCCCTGGGTACATGCCAATGTGGCAGCCGGAGAGGTCTTGGCACCTTGCTGGCGTGATGTCGTGGCTGTCAGAGGAGCGACGGAGCCTGGCGGAGGGACAGCTGTTGGAGCGGTCGAGTCCTTGCTGACGTCGCTCTGCTGCCGTAAGAGAGCTAAGAGCCGCCGTCGTCACAGAGCTTGGGGGCGCCATCATTGCCCATCCGGCGGAGCTAGCCAGATGGGACGCCGTTCTTGTCCTTCGTGACCCAAGTCGGCTCGGGATAGGTTGGTGATGGTGCTTCCTGTTGACGTGGCGGACCTGTGCCCTAGGCAGGGCGACGTGGGGGCTCCTCCGAAGCCGAGGTCGAGTCTGTCTTTCGTTGCCGAGGCCGTGCCCGAGCCCCCGGGTCGGGCGAGGCGGAGATCGTTTGGCCGAGGCCAGGGCGGAGTCCGAGCCCTGGGGTCGGGCGGAGCGGAGTTCGCCGTCTTCCGGGTCTTAGCCCGAGTCCGAGCCCTGGGGTCGGGCGGAGCGGAGTTCGCCGTCTTCCGGGTCTTAGCCCGAGTCCGAGCCCTGGGGTCGGGCGGAGCGGAGTTCGCCGTCTTCCGGGTCTTAGCCCGAGTCCGAGCCCTGGGGTCGGGCGGAGCGGAGTTCGCCGTGGCGCTTTTGGCAAGGCCTGACTGCCTGTCAGACTCACTCTGTCGAGTGGCACTGTAGTCGGAGTGGCGCAGGCGGCGCTGTCCTTCTGTCAGACTGGTCAGTGGAGCGGTGGAGTGACGGCGGTCACTTCGGCTCTGCCGGGGGGCGCGTGTCAAGATAAAGGTGTCAGGCCACCTTTGCGTTAAATGCTCCTGCAACCTGGTCAGTCGGCGCGGCGATTTAGTCAGGGTTGCTTCTAAGCGAAGCCAAGGCCTCGGGCAAGCCGGAGGTGTGTCCGCCGTAAAATGGGGGGCCTCGGGCGAGACGGAAGTCTCTCGAGGTCGACTGCCCTTGGCCGAGGCTAGGCTCGGGCGAAGCATGATCGAGTCACTCGTGTGGACTGATCCCTGACTTAATCATACCCATCAGGCCTTTGCAGCTTTATGCTGATGGGGGTTACCAGATGAGAATTAGGCGTCTTGAGGGTACCCCTAATTATGGTCCCCAACAGTAGCCCCCGAGCCTCGAAGGGAGTGTTAGCACTCGCTTGGAGGCTTCCGTCGCACTTTTTTGCAAGGGGACCAGCCTTTCTCGGTTGCATTTCGTTCCGGTGGGTGCGCGCGAGCGCACCCGCCGGGTGTAGCCCCCGAGGCCTCAGAGGAGTGGTTACACTCCTTCGAGGTCTTAATGCCTTGCGTAATGCTTCGGCTGGTCTAGTCGTTCCCTCATGCGAACTGGTCGTAGCCCGGGTGCACGGTCGGGGCCCAAGCTCCCGGGCTGGTATGTTGACGCTGTCAACGGTTTGGCCGGAGCCGGGTTTGCGAGACCAGCCCCCGAGCCTCTGCACAGGGCGAGAGGACGATCAGGGACAGACTCGGCTTTTTTACATACGCCCCTACTTCGCCTTTCCGCAAGGAGGAGGGGGGAGTGCGCCATGTTACCCTCGATGGGCACCGAACATGGTGTCTCCGGTGAGCTGCAAGCGGGTAATCCGAGTGGACGTCCGTGCCCCGTTCGTTGGGGGTCGGCTAGGGGCCCAGAGGCACGCCCAAAAGTACCTGCGGGTGATTTGCCGGACCCGGTCCCCTGGCGACGGGGTCCGAGGGCTCGATGCCTCCCTCCGATGGGATTCCGTTACAAGATCGTTCCCGCTGGTCTCGGAAATGTCCTAGGGTACCTCGGGAGCGCAGCCCGAGCCTCGGTTATGTATCGAACGTACCCCCGGTCATCCCTCGCTCGGTGTCTGAGGCGACTGTGAACCCTTCGGGGGCCAGCCTTCGAACCCCTGATCAGTAGTGGGCGCGGAGCCCGAGTAGCCTGAGGCGGCCATGGAACCCTTCGGGGGGTTGGCCTTCGAACCCCTGACCAGTAGTGGGTGTCGGGCCCACGCGATCTGAGGCGACTGTTGAACCCTTCGGAGGGCCAGTCTTCGAACCTCTGATTAGTAGGGAGGGGCTCGGAGCCCGGTTCCTTCGCGGAGAAGGATCCTTTTCGAGGTATCCCCCTTTCCCGGTCCCTGTTGCAAGAGATAGAGAAAGAGGAAAAAGGAAAAGGGTGCGAAATCGAACGACGTGGCGTACCTCTTTTTGACGCGGTTATTACGGCGAAGGTGAAGCGTCGTCCGCTTCTCCTGCCAGAGGCGCCGCCTGTCCCGCCGCGGAGTTAATGCGACGGGGCGAGTGGTTGGTGGGGCGGCCGTTACGCGTGCGCGAGCCGTTCGAGGAACGGCTGTTTCGCCTCACGTTTTTTGAATCCCGCGTCCGGTCCGGGCGGTGCGCTGGAAACGGTTTCGCCCTGGCCTTCATATACTCGAGAGGGGGTCCGGTGACGGTTCTTTGCTCTGCTTCCTTTCTTTCCCTTTAGGTTTTCGCAACCCGGGAAGCTTTAGTCGGAGAAGAGAAAAAACCGCCCTCCCGGCCCCCCGCGCCGCCATCTCTTCCATTTCGGCGATGGCAGATCGAGTGACCATAATCCCCCCGCGCGATCCGTGGCCCTTCTCCACGGTGACGGCGAGTGATCTGGAGGATCTGGTCGGCGAGGGTTTGCTCCGCCCCCTCACCGACAAGCAGCGGCCAGAGTGGATTCCTCCCGTGGGCAGAGCCGCTCCGTCTCCACCGCCGGGGTACGTCGTGAGCTTTGTCTCCTTCCATGAGCGGGGATTTGGTGTGCCGACGGGCCGCTTTATGCGGGCCATCCTATTCCACTACGGGGTGGAGTTGCACAACCTCTCCCCCAACTCCATCTCGCAGGCCGCTATTTTCGTAGCGGTATGCGAAGGGTACTTGGGGATCGCCCCTCATTGGGATTTGTGGACCCATCTCTTCCTCGCCGAGCCTTTCGCCTTGTCGACGGGGGAGAGGAGGATCCGTGCAGCGGTGCGGGCCGGCGGCTGTATTCTCTTGTTGAGGCAGTCGCGGGCGTTGCAGTACATTCCTGCTATTCTTGCGTCTTCGAACAAGGGGTGGCAGCGCCGGTGGTTCTACCTCCGGAATGACGGTGAGTTGCTCCCACCGTTCTCCCAGCGAGTAGTTACCACTGCCACCGACGCTTGGCGCCACGGGACCCCACACGAGAGGCAGAAGAATCTCGAACCCCTTCTCCAGGCCCTGAAGGAGTTGCGGGAGGGGGGACTTACCGCTGCGGGAGTGATCGCCGCTATCCACCGTCGAAGGGTGCTTCCATTGGCGGAGCGGCGGCTGCCGCTATGGGAGATGACCCCGGAAGCTGACTGGGAGGGCTCGCGAATGTACCCTGATCCTCTCCCCTTCAACGCCCTCCAATGGCGGGTGTCGGCTGCTATGGGGAAGCCGGACCCCCACGCATACTCCCAGCTTCGGATGCGCCCCGAGCAGGGGTGTGTAACTTTGGTGAGTGTTCGCTCCTTCCTTCTTCGTATATCGGGTCACTCCGGATCCTTATGATCGGGTTCCTTTCTCTCCTCCTTTCAGGATGTGGGGTGGCACAAACCCTCCCAGCCACGGGTCCCGGAGGACGCGGTGGCCCGTGCAGCGCGGCGGGTCGCCGCGGAGGAGAAGAAGAAAAAGAAGGACGCGGAGAAGGCCCGGGCCCACGAGCGGAGGCGGGCTCGGGACGCCTTGGAGAAGCGCCGTCGCCAGCAGGAGAGGGACGGACTCCCGAGGGAGCCGTCGCCGGAGACGCCTGACGACGATGATGACGATGATGATGATGAAGAGGATGACATGGCCGCCCGTCTCGGCCTCAGCCCTGGCTTGGGGTGTGGCCAGGAGCCGTCGAGCCAGCCCCCGAGCGGGCCGACTCCGTCAGCCCCCGAAGTCGGGGCGTGGGGCTCCCGACCCGAGGCACGGGGGCGAACCGAGAGGTCACCTGACCCCTCAGCCGGAGGAGCTGAGGCAGCTCCGGAGGTCCAGGCCGAGGCGTCTGTTCTCCAGGGGCCGCCGCTCGTGTCGGCGGTGCATGGGAGTGACCCTCAAGTCGTCGCGGCCGTGCCCGGGGGATCTGCTTCCCGGACGCCCCAAGCAGGGGTGGTGCCGAAGGTGCCGGCGAAGCGGACCTCGGCGGCTGCTTCGGGAGCCGGGACCCAGGAAGGCTCCCCCCAGGCGCGGTGGATCATGGCCCGAAGTGGGTGAGTATCTCGGAATGTCTCCGTCTTGGTTTCCCATTCATATGTCTCGGTCGTGATCTTTCTTTCCTCCTCTCTTTTTTTATATCCAGCAAGCGAAGTCATGGCCAGACCGACCTGGCACCCCGGAAGGCCCTCAAGACGGCGCCGGACTGTGTGGCCAGCGCCATTCAGCTGACCCTTCCGCGGGGTACTTCACCGCAGGGGGCTCGGGCGTCGCCAATCTCTGAGGAGCGGGCTCCCGAGGCCGGCTCTTCAGCCGAGGCGGCTATCGTGGTTGAGGAGGCGGCTGACGCCCACGTGGCCCTGAGGTCGCCTGTCGTGCCGGTCATGCCGGCGCCTGCCACCGTCGAGGTTGCCGCCGTCCCTGTCGAAGGGCGTCCAGTTGCCGCCAGCGTCGGGACGGCTGATGCGTCGGCGCCTAAGACCTCAGAAGAGGTGGGCGTGGACGCGCAATCCGTCCAGCCAGGTGACAGCCTCATCGCTGTGCGGCGGAGCCCCGAGACCCGGCGCCCGTTGCTCCGATTCCGGACCCGCGAGGCCTCGGACCCTGTCTTCGTTCTCGATGATGAGCAGGAGGACCAGTCCTGGGGTGAGCTCCACGAGTGTGCAGAGGCAACGGTGGGGTCGCTCCGGTCATCGCTGGAGGTTTTCTGTAGAGACATCCCCAAGATCCTCCAGGTAGCGGTTTCAGGCATACCTTTTTTCCTTCTGTGAGCGAGACACTCGTCGTGACGCCCTGTTTCCTTTCCCCAGGATCTGACGGACCGGAGCGCTGCCAAGTCGTCGTTCATCCGCCGCGAGGTTGATGTCTGGGGCTCGCTGCGATCCCTGAGGTCCTCGCTCGCCGGGGCTACCGCGCGCCTTTCTCAGCAGGATGCCAAGGTGGCGGACCTCCAGCTGCTCTGTGCCGACCTGAGAGCCGAGGCGGCAGCAGCGCGTGCGGAGGCGCAACGGCAGCGATCGGAGCTCGTCCAGGTCGTCGAGGAACGGGACCGATCTCAGGGCCGGGCTGCCGAGGCCGAAAGCCGAGCCGAGACCCTCGCGGCTGACTTAGCCGCGGCCCAGGTCGCGGCCTCGGAGCATCGTGCCCGAGCCGGAGGTATGTCTTGGTCCGTTTCCTTCGCTTGTGCTTGAGGTATTTCTCCTGGTTGCTTGCAGAGCTTGAGTTCGTCCTTGACGAGTCCACCAAGGCGCTTGCCGAGGCGCTTGCCGGAGCTGCCGAGCAGAGGGAGGCGGACCTCGCTGCCATGTCCGAGGCCGTCTTGGACTTTTATCGTGTCCTCGGCTCCGGCGACGTCCCTTCAGGAAGCTCCCCTCAGAGCCGCCTTCGAGCCTTGGGTGATCACGCGCGCGGCAGAGTCCGCGAAGCGCTACACCACGGCGTCAGACGGGCCTTCGCCGTGCTTGCTTCCCACTACGTTGTGGACCTGGAGCGGGTTAGTGAGGGGTACTGTCTTCCCGACGAAGACGATGCTGCCCTGGCGGAGATCCAGCGGCCTGACGCGGTTGCCGCGGGTCCGAGCGCGGTGCTGGCGACCACCTTTGAGGCGGAGATCCTTCCCCCTGCGCCGTCGCCGGAGGCCGAGATGGACCCCACCGACGGCGGGGATGGTGCTGAGGGCGCGGCTCCTTCCCAAGGCGGCGCCTAATTCTTGTTTGAACAATTTCTTGTTGGATGTGCGTCTCACCGCGGCCGCTGAGGCCTGGACACTTTGTCTTTCTTGCTTGAAGTCGTACTCTCCTTTCTTTCCATCTGCATGTTCGTCCTAGCTTGTTAATAATAGGGTGGCTTCTCGAGTTGGGTCATTCTTCGTGGCAGGTGATGAGTGAGGTATCCCTAATCCGGAGGCACGGGAGTTCCTCGGCTCAGTCGGTCTTGCCATTTATATGTGCCCGCGTTCGCTCCTCGAGACCCTGCTTCTGACATAGCCGGGAGAACGCAAGAGGCCCCTTTTTTGATTGAAAATTTTTGATACGGAGAAGTACGCCCAATCTTGACGCAGAGGGGTTCCCCCTTATTAGCCCCTGAGGGAGGGTCGGGCTCTGCCGAGGCGAGGCCGACCCTTCCTTGACGACCGAGGCGCAGAGGCTGCCTGACGGATCGGGCTCCGGCCCGGATATCCAGCGAGTGCTCGGCGACATCCCTCGGTATGCCGGGCATGTCCGAGGGACTCCACGCAAAGACGTCGGCGTTTGCGCGGAGAAAGTCGACGAGCACTGCTTCCTATCTGGGGTCGAGCCCGGAACCGATCCGGATCTGCCTGGTGGTGTCGCCACTGGGGTCGAGTGGGACAGCCTTAACCGTCTCCGCTGGCTCGAAGTTGCCGGCGTGACGCTTCACGTCTGGCACCTCCTTAGAGAGGTTCTCCAGGTCGGCGATGAGGGCCTCGGACTCGGCGAGGGCCTCGGCGTACTCCACGCACTCCACGTCGCATTCGAACGCGTGTTTGTACGTGGGGCCGACGGTGATGACCCCGTTGGGGCCCGGCATCTTGAGCTTCAGGTAGGTGTAGTTGGGGACGACCATGAACTTCGCGTAGCATGGCCTCCCTAGTACGGCATGGTAGGTTCCTCGGAATCCGACCACCTCGAACGTCAGGGTCTCCCTTCGGAAGTTGGAGGGCGTCCCGAAGCAGACGGGGAGGTCGAGTCGTCCGAGGGGCTGGACGCGCTTCCCAGGGATGATCCCGTGGAAGGGCGCAGCGCCTACTCGGACGGAGGACAGATCGACGTGCAGGAGCTTGAGGGTCTCGGCGTAGATGGTGTTGAGGCAGCTGCCCCCATCCATCAGGACCTTGGTGAGCCTGATGTTGCCGACGACGGGGTCGACGACAAGCGGGTATTTCCCCGGGCTCGGCACGTGGTCGGGGTGGTCGGCCTGGTCGAAGGTGATGGGCTTGTCGGACCAGTCTAGGTAGACTGGCGCCGCCACCTTCACCGAGCAGACCTCCCGGCGCTCTTGCTTGCGGTGCCGAGCCGAGGCGTTTGCCGCATGCCCACCGTAGATCATGAAGCAGTCGCGGACCTCGGGGAATTCTCCTGCTGGGTGATCTTCGTTCTTGTCGTCGTCGCGAGCCCTGCCACCCTCGGCGGGTGGCCCGGCCCTGTGGAAGTGACGCCGAAGCATAACGCACTCCTCGAGGGTGTGCTTGACGGGCCCCTGATGGTAGGGGCACGGCTCCTTGAGCATCTTGTCGAAAAGGTTTGCACCTCCGGGGGGCTTCCGAGGGTTCTTGTACTCGGCGGCGGCGACAAGGTCCGCGTCAGCGGCGTCGCGTTTCGATTGCGACTTCTTCTTGCCTTTGTTCTTGGCGCCGCGCGGAGCGGACGCCTCGGGAGCCTCTTCCGATGGGCGGCCCTGGGGCTGCTTGTCCTTTCGGAAGATAGCCTCGACCGCCTCCTGGCCAGAGGCGAACTTGGTGGCGATGTCCATCAGCTCGCTCGCCCTGGTGGGGGTCTTGTGACCCAGCTTGCTCACCAGGTCACGGCAAGTGGTGCCGGCGAGGAACGCGCCGACGACATCCGAGTCGGTGATGTTGGGCAGCTCGGTGCGCTGCTTCGAGAATCGCCGGATGTAGTCCCGGAGCGACTCCCCCGGCTGTTGCCGGCAGCTTCGAAGGTCCCAGGAATTCCCGGGGCGCACGTATGTGCCCTGGAAATTGCCGGCGAAGGCTTGGACCAAGTCGTCCCAGTTGGAGATCTGCCCCGGGGGCAGGTGCTCCAACCAGGCGCGTGCAGTGTCGGAGAGGAACAGGGGGAGGTTACGGATGATGAGGTTGTCGTCGTCCGTCCCACCCAGTTGGCAGGCAAGGCGGTAGTCCGCGAGCCACAATTCCGGTCTCGTTTCCCCCGAGTACTTCGTGATAGTAGTCGGGGGTCGGAACCGGGTCGGGAATGGCGCCCGTCGGATGGCCCGACTGAAGGCCTGCGGACCGGGTGGTTCGGGCGAGGGACTCCGTTCCTCCCCGCTGTCGTAGCGCCCCCCACACCTGGGGTGGTAGCCTCGGCGCACCCTTTCGTCGAGGTTGGCCCGACGGTCGCGTCGATGGTGCTTGTTGCCGAGGTGGCCCGGGGCCGCAGGCGCGGTGTTACGCGTGCGCCCGGTGTAGACCGAGGCTTCCCGCATGAATCGGGAAGTCGCGGCATGAGGTTCCGAGGGATGTCCCTGCCTTCGGGAGGCAGTGCTCTCGGCCCGTCGGGCCGCAGCGCCTTCCAGGAGATTCTTGAGCTCTCCCTGGATTCGCCGACCCTCGGTGGTTGATGGCTCCGGTATCGCGCGGAGGAGCATCGCCGCGGCTGCCAGGTTCTGACCAACCCCGCTGGATGCGGGCGGCGGCCTGACCCTGACATCGTTGGCGACGCGGTGCTGGAGACCTTGGGGCAGGTGGCGTATTTCTCCGGCCAGGGGTTGGCCCGCCCATACCTGCCCGACGTCCCGACGGATCGGCTCAAGCGCTCCTGTTCCCTCGTTGAGCCTGGCCTGCACCTCGCGGACTTGCTCGAGTTGTGGGTCGTAACCCCCCGCCGGAGCGGGGACCACAGCTAGCTCCCGTGGGATGTCGGCGCGAGGCACCGGCCTAGGAAGATCACCATCCTCCGGCATGCCGAGATGGTTGCCTTCGGAGGGATCCCCTAGCTCGATGTGGAAACATTCGCGGCTTGGGCCGCAGCTCTCGTTGTCAAGACTGCGGCTTCTGTCGGAACAGTCGGAGAGGCAGTAGTCACATGCGGTCATGAAGTCCCGCATGGCACCGGGGTTGCCAAGTCTGGAGAAATCCCAACAGATGCTGGGATCGTCATCTTCCTCGGACCCAGAGGGCCCGTAGGTCGAGACGTCCGTCAACCGGTCCCAAGGCGACCGCATACGAAACCCTAGTGGGGTTGCACTCGCCTCAATGAGAGCGCCCGCCAAAGCGAGGTCGTTTGGCGGGTTGAGGCCGAGTCGAAATGACGTAAGATGGGAGTTAGTCGGTACCTTTTGGTCGACGAGGAGCGACGTAGTCACATCGGGGACTGGGTGCACCACCATCTCAGGTACGAGGGCGACGTCCTGCAGGCTTTCCGCGAGTGCCCTGGCGTCGTCTTCTTGCTCGGGATCATCGTGTCGCGGGGGGACGGCGCTTGCCTTCGTCTCGAACGCGAGGTCAACGTCCGGCGTGCCTTCCGTCGGGACGTCGGGGGCGTCGATTCGCTCGACAGCCGACGGAGCGCGACCTCCCGCTTGGCCTTGGTTGCCTCGCCTCCTCCTCCGTTGACGGGGGAGAGGACGGAGCGAGCTCGAATGTTGTTCTTCCACCACGCGGGGAAGGTGTCGTCGATTCCGCCGCCGGCGGGCGGGTTGTCGGCCGCCATTGTCGTTGTCGCGCGGCGGTGGAAGAAGTATCATGTCGTAGCTGCCGTCGAAAGACATGAACTCAAGAGTCCCGAAACGAAGCACCGTCCCGGGCCGGAGAGGTTGCTGGAGACTGCCCATCTGGAGCTTGACGGGAAGCTGTTCGTCAGCACGCAGTAGGCCCCTACCTGGCGCGCCAACTGTCAGCGTTTCGAGACAGGGGGGTCCCTAAGCCGACGAGTGAGTGTGCTGCGTGCCCCAGCCCAGATGGGTCGAGCGCGTGGGCGAGCGCGAAGGGGGGAGAGGCGAGGTGGCCGGAGTCGGGCGTGAGAGAGGTGGAAGTCCCGCGGCCTTCGTGTTCGTCCCGCGCCCAGGTCGGGTGCGCTTGCAGTAGGGGGGTTACAAGCGTCCACGCGGGTGAGGGAAGCGAGCGGCCCCAAGAGAGCGCCTGTCTCGTCCTCGTCCCCGCGCGGCCAACCTACGTGTCTAGCGGAGAGAGAGAGCTAGCGCCCTGGGTACATGCCAATGTAGCAGCCGGAGAGGTCTTGGCACCTTGCTGGCGTGATGTCGTGGCTGTCGGAGGAGCGACGGAGCCTGGCGGAGGGACAGCTGTTGGAGCGGTCGAGTCCTTGCTGACGTCGCTCTGCTGCCGTAAGAGAGCTAAGAGCCGCCGTCGTCACAGAGCTTGGGGGGCGCCATCATTGCCCATCCGGCGGAGCTGGCCAGATGGGACGCCGGTCTTGTCCTTCGTGACCCAAGTCGGCTCGGGGTAGGTTGGTGATGGCGCTTCCTGTTGACGTGGCGGACCTGTGCCCTAGGCAGGGCGACGTGGGGGCTCCTTCGAAGCCGAGGTCGAGTCTGTCTTCCGTTGCCGAGGCCGTGCCCGAGCCCCCGGGTCGGGCGAGGCGGAGATCGTTTGGCCGAGGCCAGGGCGGAGTCCAAGCCCTGGGGTCGGGCGGAGCGGAGTTCGCCGTCTTCCGGGTCTTAGCCCGAGTCCGAGCCCTGGGGTCGGGCGGAGCGGAGTTCGCCGTCTTCCGGGTCTTAGCCCGAGTCTGAGCCCTAGGGTCGGGCGGAGCGGAGTTCGCCGTCTTCCGGGTCTTAGCCCGAGTCCGAGCCCTGGGGTCGGGCAGAGCGGAGTTCGCCGTCTTCCGGGTCTTAGCCCGAGTCCGAGCCCTGGGGTCGGGCGGAGCGGAGTTCGCCGTCTTCCGGGTCTTAGCCCGAGTTCGAGCCCTGGGGTCGGGCGGAGCGGAGTTCGCCGTCTTCCGGGTCTTAGCCCGAGTCCGAGCCCTGGGGTCGGGCGGAGCGGAGTTTCCCATGGCGCCTTTGGCAGGGCCCGATTGCCTGTCAGACTCACTCTGTCGAGTGGCACTGCAGTCGGAGTGGCGCAGGCGGCGCTGTCCTTCTGTCAGACTGGTCAGTGGAGCGGTGGAGTGACGGCGGTCACTTCGGCTCTGCCGGGGGGCGCGTGTCAGGATAAAGGTGTCAGGCCACCTTTGCGTTAAATGCTCCTGCAACCTGGTCAGTCGGCGCGGCGATTTAGTCAGGGTTGCTTCTAAGCGAAGCCAAGGCCTCGGACAAGCCGGAGGTGTGTCCGCCGTAAAATGGGGGGCCTCGGGCGAGACGGAAGTCTCTCGAGGTCGGCTGCCCTTGGCCGAGGCTAGGCTCGGGCGAAGCGTGATCGAGTCACTCGTGTGGACTGATCCCTGACTTAATCATACCCATCAGGCCTCTGCAGCTTTATGCTGATGGGGGTTACCAGCTGAGAATTAGGCGTCTTGAGGGTACCCCTAATTATGGTCCCCGACACCTTGTGAACATTTCTCATGGCTTATGAGATTCTTACTCATTTTGGCCTCACTTTTATCCATGGGCCCAAATTCCAGGTTAAGTACCCTACCCTAGGGTTGATCACACATCAAGTCACCTCATCACAACTTCTTTTTGAAATTTTTACCTAGTGAATGCATTCTAGGTGTGACAAACAACATGAAATGTCAATGCACATGATGTTATGCTCAAATTTTAGTGCCAGTAACACCATGGGTGTTACACATGTGCATCCTCCAGCTCCTAGTGTACACTAGAGAGGTCCATGGTAGCACTATCCAGGTTGGTGTTAAGACCTACCACCACACCAGCTAGGGTGTTGAGGCGAT
The DNA here is from genome assembly GCF_902167145.1 of Zea mays. Lineage (NCBI taxonomy): Eukaryota > Viridiplantae > Streptophyta > Magnoliopsida > Poales > Poaceae > Zea > Zea mays. The sequence continues at coordinate 43,060,082 of NC_050103.1, forward strand.
ATTCATTTGCTCCACCTAGAACAATGTTTGTCTGGTTCTCTCCACGAATACAAAGAGGAAGATGCATGTACTTCGTGTTGTGCAGTTGCTGCTGGTAGGTGTGGCTGAGAGACCATAGAGTTCGCCTAGCAGCATCGTTGACCAAAGCAGCGTAGGTGGATAGCGGCGTCAGAGACTCGTGAGCTGACAGAGTACTGAAATCTCTATCACCTGCATCCATTACCCTGACATGAATGCGAGTGACGTAGTAGCAAGCCCGAGGAGGCTCGTACACTTGTCTGGTCTCGTACAGGGGTCGGACGTAGGTTCCCAATGCGTGTAGAACATCCTACAACAGGTTAGGGAAGTGCCCTGTCTCGAACATTGAGGTGTAATGTTCAGTGACAAGCCATAACCCCACGTAGTGGTCCTGCTGTTCTTCGTTGGCTTCATCGTTGAGGTTTTCCTCATCTTCTTCTTCTTCCTCGTCGTCTTCATCTTCATCACCAGAGTCGTCTGGGTCGTCGCCTCCGGGAGCAGGGGCTTGGACTGCTGGTGCTGGCGGTGCTGAAGCTGACGATCCAGCTGCGAAGGCTAGTGATTCTGCCAACGGGGTGGCGTAGGCAGAAACTACTCTGAGCTGTCCTCCAGAATGACTCCGTTCTCCACCCGAATGCGAGGGAGATCCACAGGAATTTCCTCGACTACCACTGGGTAGACAGGAACTTGCCGTGGCGGTGGGATGAAGTTGGTGTTGATCCAAGTGGTTTGAATGGTACGAACCATCTATAAGAGAAAATGTCAACTTAGTTGATGTTTAAAGAGGTAAGGTTAATAAAATAATTTTGTAAGAACAAAATTAGCATGTTTTGAACATTCTAGGCTTTCCAATTCTAACTAATCTAACAACCTAGAGTCAGCATAGCTTTGATACCACTTCTGTCACACCTGGTTCTGGGGGCAAAACCGAATGCATAGCATATGCGGGCTAGGATCCATTTCCCACACATATGTTGATGTCACAAGTGTAATATATCAAAAGACAATGCAATAAAGGCGTAAAGAGAGTAGAGTACTTTATTACATCATCTGAATCATTGTATCTTTAACAAGTATCAACATCAAAGTAGGGTAGAATTAAATATGGGCACTCTTCCACAGGAAGGTGACTGGCGCATCGTTAGACTTGAAACTCATCATCGTCGTCAGCGAAGTCCTCAGCATCACCCTCTGATCAAAATATTATCAAAATATTATGGTCAGGGCTCAGCAAGTGGGGGAAAGTTAACAAGGTAGGCTATAGATAAGCGGTAAGCATTTTAGTTGGTCAATATTTTATTAGCAACACCTGTCTTACTAATAAGTGTGTATCCCAAGTATCCCAATTAATCAAAGGTATAAGATTATATCATAAGCACTTAAGTGAAACCACTTAAGCAAACCATTGGTAGATCATCAGATCTCGATTTATTGTCCATCTTTAAGTTCAATTATCATGTGAGGGTCCAGGTTGTTCTTAACCCTGAGCACGGCTGACATATCAATTTTACACTCTGCAGAGGTGGTACAACTTTACCCACAAGCCATGTATCCCATCTAGCCTGGGTTGATCGGACCCGTAAACACTGCCGAAGTGAATGGCTAGGGATCCATTATGAGGCTTTCACAAAATATCCTTAGTACAAAGCCACCCGCTAAGGTTTCCACGTCAGTATTGATGGCCCTCTGGGTGAGGTAACTTAGCCAAGACTACCACCCCATGTTAACATGAGCTGCCACCAAACCACTACCGCCCACTCTTGCCCATATTTCAGGTAGGGTTGCTAAGCACTAAGTCTATAGAGCTAATTACCAAAGCCAGAGCCATGATAGCACTCGTGGTGGCACTGTTATCCTGGGTGGTCACTCCATGTTCCATTTAACACAAAAATGTTCTTGTTTAACCATCGGGTTAACAACATAATAAAACTTCATTTTTGGAACATAGTATCATTAAAAGAGTGACATCATATTCATCAAGTTGAGCAATAGCAAAAATTGCTAAGCATAGCATTTATCCCACGGTAATTCAAGGAATAGGGTTGGTAATTCTAGGAAATCCTTAATTAGGAAAATCCCATCAAATTATGCAATATATCTAAAAAATAAACATTATTATATGCATTACTTAGGTACAAATAGAATATGCAGATGGAGAATCCACTTGCCTTGCTCGAAAGTGTCCTGTGGGTCGTCCTCGAACGAGTTTGGTTTGTCTACCTCACAGTCACCTTCTAGCATCGATTTGCGTATCGTACATACAAAAAGAATACGTACGCCAAATAAATAAACATACACCATTACAGGAGTAATCATTCACCATTACATACATATTCATACATCACACAATTATACTCATAAATACGTCTTAAATCGTAAATACTTATTAATCCATTATGACTATTACTGTGAGTCAATAATGGTGAAATATGAGTAAGTGACTATAACACTAGTTTTATCTAGTAAAATATAGATAAACAATCTTTATGGAAAATAATTATTTTCTTTATTACTAATAATAGAATTTTGAGTTTTATCCCTTTTATTTCGAAATAGAAATTATACGTATAGCTAAAAATTGTTTATTTATAATTCTTCTAAGAATTAATGTAAATTACTAATTGGACTTTTAATGACATAACCATGGTTATTATGACATAAACAAGTACTTTACTAATTCTAAGTAATTAAGTGCTATACTTATGAACACATTTATTTTGACTAGTAAAAATCTATTTTCATGTGACCGAAAATACGTGGTCAAATATTTTCTTCTATGTCCTTATTTCAATAAAATTACACTTAAAACACTACTAACAATTATCGTTCATGTGCTAAAGCAAAACTAATCATAAACGTCTCTAGTATAAAAATCACCAAGTTAGTGACTAGTGACGTAATTTATTTTTGAAATTTAAATTCATACACTTGTCAAATATCGTTGTGAGGCTTGTTTACGATTACACGTATACATCGAAGTCTCTTCTCGGTAATTTCTAAACTGAAAATCTCATAATTAATTTAATTAACAAAACCATGGACTAAAATGTAAAATGTGCTTCTTCTACCTTGAGCTAGAGCTCATGAGCGAGAATGGGGATTGACGCGGGAGGGAGTTCGGCCAGGCAGGGGAGCAGGGGCTCGGCCGGGTGGCCGGGACGGCGGCGTTGGGCGCGGACGGCGGAGCTCTAGCGATGAACGGCGGTGTGGCAGACGGTCTGGTCGTCGGCGAGCGCGGGCGAGCTTCAGGAGCGAGGAGAGCGAGAGAGAGAGAGAGAGGGCGAGCTCGGGGAGGGAGAGAGAGGAGAAGCTCGGCCTTTTATAGAGTGAGAGAGGGAGAGGAGAGGGCACCGAGGAGAGAGGGAGGGCGGCCGGCCATTAATGGCGGCCATTAATGGCGTCGTTAAGGAGGAGAACGTGGGGAGGGAGAGGAGGAACGGCCAGCGGTTTCTGGCTGCGGGGGAGGCGAGCGGGCGCGCATGGCCAGGAGGTGATGGCGCGACCAAGGGGAATAGGTGTGGCCGCGGGTGGGCAGGCCCCACTTGCAAGAGAGGGGGAAATGGAGTGTGGCGGCTGGGCCCCTTAATGGGCCGAAACGGCTAGGGTTTCGGGTTTTCGGTTTTTTTCTTTTCTTTTCTATTTAAAAATATAAATAAATATATTTTTAAATAATTCAAAATTCATAATAATTATACCAAAATTATTTATAACTAAAATATTTATTTTTAGACCAATACTTCTATTTTAATTAATTGGATTTTCAATATAAACGAGTTTCTACTAAACATCCAAAAATGAAATATGAGAAAACAAAAAAATTATTCTAAATGCAAATAAAATTAAAAACTTGAAAGAAAATGCATTACCATTTCTACCATTAATAAACTAAATGCATTATTTTTAGTTGATGGTTTTTATAGTGTTACAATAGTCGGAATCTGAGTATCCGATTAAGTCAAAACTAGACCCCTTTGGATACCAGATCCCAAGGCAAGGCGTAGAAACCAAATATCTAAGAATTCTTTAATAGCCACAAGGTAACACTCCTTGGGGTCGGATTGAAATCTAGCACACATGCATACACTTAGCATAATATCTGGTCGACCTGCACAAAGATAAAGCAAAGATCATATCATAGACCGGTATGCCTTTTGATCAACGGACTTACCTCCTTTGTTGAGGTCCAGATGTCCATCCGTTCCCATCAGTGTATTTGCACGCTTTGCATCCTTCATCCCAAACCTCTTGAGAAAATCTTGAGTATACTTCGTTTGGGAGATGAAGGTTCCTTCCTTGAGTTGCTTCACTTGAAATCCAAGGAAGTAGTTCAACTCGCCCATCATTGACATCTCAAATTTCTGCATCATCACCCTGCAAAACTCTTCACAAGACTTTTGATTAGTAGAACCAAATATTATGTCATCGACATATATTTGGCATACAAAGAGATCACCATTACAAGTCTTAGTAAAGAGAGTAGGATCAGCTTTCGCTACCTTGAAAGCATTAGAAATAAGGAAATCGGCATTCATACCATGCCCTTGGGGCTTGCTTAAGTCCATAGAGCGCCTTAGAGAGCTTGTAGACATGGTCGGGATACATGTCATCCTCAAAGCCAGGGGGTTATTCCAAATACACTTCCTCCTTGTTAGGGGCCTTCATCTTCTGAAGGTCCTCAAAAACACGACTAACATGTTTTCCAAGTATAATACATTCGCAGGGAGCTTCGACCTTGGGATGAAGCTGTACACGATATGAAAAGCATGGTCTGGGAGAAGGATGAACCAGTTCTGAAGCTACGCGTGGAGAAGCTTCGGCTTAGCGGTGGAAAATGAAACTGACTTAAAGAGGAAAATGCTATCTAGTCCTCGATAAATTATCCTTAAGTCAATAACAAATGTCAAGGGCTTAGATGTAATTTTACACAGGTTGCGTCCTGTGCCTATAAATAGATGAACAGTAGCACCGTACTGTTCACACTAATTTGTATTCACTCGCACGTCTCTCTTGGACTCATACCTGCTATCAAGCCGAAGGTACAAATGTAATTTACTGTTATTAATGTTTGTTCATGATGAGATAATGAGAATATAAATAATCTGACAATTCGATATGATTGTTCATATTATTTTCCATTTTTCATATGCTTCTACTTTCATTATTACATACTGAGATGATGAAGGTATGTCCTTCATAACCTTTGTCTGAAGATCATTATACCCTAAGGAAGATAATGCTTCAAAGGACGAAGGTCTTTAACCATTAACATTTTGTGTTGCCTTGTTCTTAACTCATAGCATTTGAGAACAAGCCTCCAACATTGGCGCCCACCTCCAATGAACTCATTCGACCAACATCAGCAAAGTTGTGACCTTTGTCATGCCGCCAAAGAAGTCTTTAGGGCTAGGGGCTGCACTACAGCCACTGGATGTCAACCAAGAGACACTACGCGAAGCCAGAAGCCAAAAAAGGAAGGCTACAAGTCCAACGCCTCAGGAGGAGGAGTTGGACCAAGAAATAAGGGACCTCGGAACCATCCATCAATAGGTCTAGTGGAAGAAGGAGAAGATGCTTTGTCTCTCCGATCTACAGAAGAAGATCGATGAGGCTGCTGAGGAAATGCGTCATCTCACTCAAGATGACCAGGACCGAAGACCTCAACGCAGAGAGATTCATCAGGACAATTCCTACGATGATGATGAATGGTATGATGATTTCCATCATCGAAATTTTTCTTTTGATGATGCTTCTCCTCTATCAATAGAACTGCAGGCTACCCCATGGCCCCCATCATACAAGCCACCCTAGCTCCCCATGTATGATGGGCACTCAGATCTGAAGCAGTTTCTGATGAGCTACGAAGAAACCATATCTTCATATTGGGGCAATACTGCAGTCATGGCGAAATCCTTCGTCATGGCAGTCAAGAATGTTGCATAAACCTGGTACTCCTCTCTTCGGCCAGGAACAATCACATCATGGCAGAAGCTGAAAGACATGCTGATCACCAGTTTCCAAGGGTTTCAGATGAAGCTGGTTACTGCTCAAGCTTTGTTCCAGTGCACGCAAGACCACAAAGAATACCTCCAGGCGTATGTCCGAAGGTTCTTGCGTCTAAGAGCACAAGCGCCCACAGTGCCCAATGAAATCGTCATTGAGGCCATGATCAAAGGGATTCGTCTAGGACCTACGACTCAATACTTTGCTAGGAAACCCCCTCAGATTCTGCAGAAGCTGCTTCAGAAGATGGATGAGTACATCCGGGCCGATAATGATTTCCACCAGAGAAGGGAAGAAGCTTATAGGTTTTCTGAGATGACTAGGGGCTTTGGAGGAAGAATCCACCCTAGGCATGGCTGATCAATCCACAACTCCAGTTAGAGTGATGACAGAGGAAGCCAGTTTCAGAGGCCACAGCATAGCTCATAATCTTCAGGGCAACAACAAAGCTCTTTCAGGCCACCAGCTCCAAGGGGCAGAGGCGGCAAGGGCTTTGGAGGAAGATATGGGGATCAGCATAGGAAACTCTCTTGCTTATTCTGTGGTGAAGACAAGGGCCACACTACAAGAACATGCCAGGTCACCATTCAGAAGGAAAAAGAGATTGCCAAAGCAGAAGCACGACAGAATTAGCCGAAGCAGGTTTTACATATTGCTTCGTGCTACTCTCCCTATATACCAGAATACGTGGGTAATCAACCTGCAGCTTCTGTTGCTTCGGCAAGTCATTCACAAACTTCCTGTCCTAGCTCCCACTACCACCACCATTGCCACCTACTCATACCCGAAGCCAGCATCCAGAAGGGCACCAGCACGCCCAACAGCAACGCGACTTCAGGGAGGAGTCCGAAGCTCGTACAGTCAATAGCACTGTACCAGAATCGAAGCATATATACTAAGGAATATCCTACTTTTGATGTACTTTTATCTTTTATTCCATTTTATTTTTTGTGTGAGAAACAAGTAATGAAGAGCTTAATTTCAATTTCTTGTAATAATTGTGCCTGCATATCTTCATCATGGATTTACGAAGCTCGAACGACGTGTCTAAGAAAGCAAAGTAAAATTCCGAAGCTCAAAAGTGGTTCCTAAAGGAATGCAGAGCCAAAAATTATGATTCGAAGCTGCAAAAAAGTCGTTCCTAAGGGAGCGCAGCGTAAGTTTTCTGCTCAAAAGTCGTTCCTAAAGGAATGCAGAGCCAAAAATTATGATCCGAAGCTGCAAAAAAGTCGTTCCTAAGGGAGCGCAGCGTAAGTTTTCTACTCAAAAGTCGATCCTAAGGGAATGCAGAGCCAAATACCACCGAAATATAAGGTGAAGAAGCTCAAAAGTCATTCCTAAGGGGATGCAGAGCTTAAATGCCACCGAAATAGAAGGTGAAGAAGCTCAAAAGTCGTTCCTAAGGGGATGCAGAGCTTAAAGACTCAAAAGACGTTCCTAAGGGGATGCAGAGTCTTGTGTATTCCAGTGTGGGCGCGTGGGTGTGTGTCTTCGGTATCGTCATCATTTTGCATTATATCATCATATCATTTTGCATAACATTATATCATACATCATATTGCATTAACGGCACAAAAATTGAATACGAAGCAAACCTTCGGCAAATGCTTTGTCAAAATGAAAATGTGCTGAGGCACGAAGTAAGATTCAGGAAATACAGTTTTATCAGACTTTCCATAGAAGGGGTCTCTTTCTTTACGAAGCATGAAAAGAAGGGAAGGTTTTTTTCGCCGAAGGCTCAAAAACGGTATGTGTGCAAATTTCACACATCATAAAGAAATATATTACAGTAATTTACATGTCTCATCAATTGTTCCATACATCAAATGTTGCAAAGTATTCTTCAATAAAGTTACAAAGTATTATTACAACAAAGTCTACTCGTCTCTAAGGATTTTTTCTGCGGTTTCGTTTAATAACTTGTCGACAACTTCGTCGATAATAGAGTTTGCAATGCTTATAACATTCAGTGCTTCTTTCATCTCCGGATCAGCCAGGAGATTGTACGGCTCTGGCAGCGGTAATAGCTCAGTGTAGTAGGTAAACTATTAGTTCGAAGCCACAAAGTAAGTACCGAAGTTAAAATTCAAAAAACAATACCTATGCGCCTTTCACGTTCAGCAGCCTCTTCAGTTCGCCTAGCTTCTTCCCGGGCGTCATGGGTTTCTTTTTCATTCTTTTTTATAATTTCGTTGGCCAATTCTCAGCCATCATTCACCCAGACATCAGAATAAAATTTTCCGCCCATCAAAGTCGCTTCGGCTGAAGGATCTTTTGTATCGTCTATGGAGAAGGCAGCTTCGGCTTGGGCTATAGTTTTGACGTGATCGCATCCAGCCTTCTCCAGAATAGCCGTGATCCCCTGAGCGCCAGAGAAAGCGCAGATATCTCTGTGATCGTTCAGAATTTCCTCAAAAGCTTCGGCTTCCCCGCTTATCCACTCAATAACGCCCTCGGGGTCGCCTCGGATAAAATTTTCCTTAAAGGAATACGCACCCACTTTGGAAAAGCTAGTTTTTAGTTTCTTCACGCAATCCAAGGTTTTTTCAAAACATCTTTCCTTGGATTCGCGAAGTTCCTCAATATTTTTCTCTAGCCTGGCCTTCCACCATTCACTGATTTCTTGGCTGGCCTTTGCAACCTCACAATTTTCTTTGGCTTTGGCAAGTTGTCTCCGAAGGTCTTCAACCTCGGCTTTATGAGCTTCGGCCTAGGCATTGTATTTCGCCTCATCCTCCTTCACCTTGCTCACCAATGAAATAAAAATCTTATCTTTCTCCAAACCTTCGTTTCTCAGCTCAATTACCTCTGAGCGAAGGTTGCTGAGAGCTATTATGCAGCTTTCGTCTTCAGCGTTCTTTTGTGCCCTCAAGGCATTGCTAAGAATTAAGCCCTACAAGAAAAAGAAAGAATTAAGCATGACAATGAAATACTTCATTTCCAACTTTAAAGTTAACAGCTTTCGTACCTTTATACTGTTGTATGCAAGGCTATCAGCAAGATCATCCTTCGACATGGCCGAAAGGCCTTCCTCAAGCTTTGGAAATCCCATACTTTTGGCTATCTCCCGACAAACGGATATTTCTTTGTTGTCCAGGAGACAGAGACAGTATAGGAAATCATCTTCGTCAGTGACATTGAACACTAATGCCCCCTTCGGATATTTTAGTTTCTGAGCGTAGTGTCTGGCTTCTAAAATTTCTTCTTTGGATAATTGTTCCCCTGAAGCATATCAAATAATGTAATCAACATCTTCGGCCGGAGCTTCGGGGCAGGAGATTTAGCTTTTTCTATCATATCTTGCCCCGCTGCCATGCCGATACCTGGAGTTTGTTGCTCAGCTTTATCCTCAGGCGCGGCAGCCTACGTCTCAATGGGCACTGAAGGCCCAGCTTCGGCTTCGACCTGGACTTTGACAGCTTCGACAACTTTCTTAGTAGGAGCAGGGATCAAGGCTTTTTTGGTCTCCATGACAGCATCTAGCACGCTGGCCATCCTTCTTCTCTTAGGAGTTGCGGCAGGAGCCTTTGGCACTTTCGGCAATTCTGCCTCTACTGGTGGGCTCATAATTTCTGGCATTATCACTGTTTTTTCCAATTTTGGCTCTTTGGCCGCATCATCTTTAGCTTAGGTTGGCCTGACTGTAGGAACCTTCGGCACTACAATAGACCCTTCAGCACTCCGAGCGGCGGGAGCGGCTTGTTCTGCTTCAGCAGTGGAGGAGGTCCCCTCACCAAATTCAGGCACTATGGCCGTTTCAATATATCGAGGCCGGTGCATCAAAACCTTCATTTTCTTGCCCTTCGGCACAGCGGTGTGGCCGAAGCGGCAGTTTTCCTCTTTTTTCCTTTCCTCAAGGGGTAGCAGTAATCAGGATATATGAAGCCAATTGCATCAAAAACCCTGTTTAATCTTTTCTTGCCCCGACCACCAAAGGCTGCGGACAAGGCATCATCTTCGACCTTGGAATATGTCCCAAGCAACTCGTCACTGGTAGCTTCAATGCATTTCAACCAGTCATCATTTGGTTCGTCAAACTTCTCTCTATATCTGAAGGTATATTTCAATCGAACTAGGCCACCTTCACTGGATTCAGCAGTAGTCTCCTTCGGCATTTCCCAGCTATCCACAAGTGGCCACACCCTATAGGCTATGTGCTCTTGGATTATATCTCTTGTGCCAATGAAAGCACAAACATTGCTAAAGGCCTTCTGGCATGCTTCGATGTCACTTTCAATAGCCACCTTCGGTCTTCAAAGGCCGAAGCGAGACTAGATGGGGCACTAGATAATTTCCTTGATATCCTCCCTTTCAATGAGATTATTTTTAACATAAAACCATTCCTCCATCTAGGCCCCGGGCCATCTTTTCTGGTATGTTGGCACCGGGTAGCTTGCATTAGAGCGGGCAATGAATCCGTAACAACCGAAGTTGTTGTGATACTGTTCTTTGCCGGTGGCCTTCGTCTCGTATAGAAGTTCATGCATACTGCAAAAACACTTCGCGCTCGGTTCCAGCTCTTGGCTTCTTACAGCCCAAACAAACAAGCCCATACTAATTATAGCTTCGGGGGTAAGCTGATGAAGAAAGATCTGGAATACCTTCAGCACTTCAACCACAAATTTGCTCAACGGGAACCGAAGGCCTGCCTTCAAAAAACTTCGGTAAACAACAACTTCATTTTCCTCAGGAGCAGGGGCGGTGCTGTCTCCTCCAACCCTCACAATAGACATGTCGCGAAAGTATCTTCCTCTCATGGTGTCAATATGACTTTGTTTAATGGTCGATTTTCCGAAGATGGTATGGCTTAGCCGCCAGGACCGGTCCTCAGAATCTTCATCTCCACTTTCCACAGCATAATCATCATTGTCATCAGAATCTTTAGACAAAACCTCCATTATCTCCTTGGTAATTTTCTCTATATTTGTCTTTGCCATAGATTCATAAAAACCAGCAATAAAAGGATCTGCAACTTTCTTCTCTTCATACAGCTTCTTCTCCTCAGTTATCTTCTTCTCCTCAGTCATCTTCTTTTCCTCAGTCATCTTCTTCTCCTCAAACATGGAGCAAGCACGTCTTTAAACCAAAGCTCAAAAATCAGGCAAGGGCTGATAAGCAAGAGTTAAAAATTTGAGAAAATAGCGCAAACAGCAGAAATGGCGTATCAAATGCTACCATTGTGGGTTCCTATTTATACGCCTAGCGCTTTGCAACTTGGCAGGCCCGTTTGTCATTGACTTTCGCTATTCTAGCGAAGGGAAGGTGTTTTTTCGGACCTTTGGCTTAAGGCCTTCGTTCACGTCGCAGTCTGAATTCGTTGTTACAACAAATTAATACTGCGAGGGGCTACTGTTGGGGGCCTTCATCTTTCGAAGGTCCTCAAAAACACGACTAACATGTTTTCCAAGTATAATACATTCGCAGGGAGCTTTGGCCTTGGGATGAAGCTATACACGATATGAAAAGCGTGGTCTGGGAGAAGGATGAACCAGTTCCGAAGCTACGCGTGGAGAAGCTTCGGCTTAGCAGTGGAAAATGAAACCGACTTAAAGAGGAAAAGGCTATCTAGTCCTCGATAGATTATCCTTAAGTCAATAACAAATGTCAAGGGCTTGGATGTAATTTTACACAGGCTGTGTCCTGTGCCTATAAATAGATGAACAGTAGCACCGTACTGTTCACGCTAATTTGTATTCACTCGCACGTCACTCTTGGACTCATACCTTCTGTCAAGCCGAAGGTACAAATGTAATTTGCTGTTATTAATGTTTGTTCATGATGAGATAATGAGAATATAAATAACCTGACAATTCAATATGATTGTTCATATTATTTTCCATTTTTCATATGCTTCTACTTTCATTATTACATACTGAGATGATGAAGGTATGTCCTTCATAACCTTCGTTTGAAGATCATTATACCCTAAGGGAGATAATGCTTCGAAGGACGAAGGTCTTTAACCATTAAAATTTTGTGTTGCCTTGTTCTTAACTCATAGCATTTGAGAACAAGTCCCCAACATGGTCTATTAAGGAAGGCGCTCTTCTCGTCCATTTGAAACAACTTAAAAGAGTGGTGAGCAGCATAGGCCAATAATATTCGAATTGATTCTAGCCTAGCTACAGGAGCAAAAGTCTCCTCAAAATACAAACCTGTGACTTGGGCATAACCTTTTGCCACAAGTCGAGCCTTGTTTCTTGTCACCACACCGTGTTTATCTTGCTTGTTGCACAACACCCACTTGGTTCCCACAACATTTTGCTTCGGACATGGCACTAGGCTCCAAACTTCATTTCTCTTGAAGTTGTTGAGCTCTTCCTGCATGGCCAACACCCAGTCCGGATCCTGCACGGCTTCTTCTACCCTGAAAGGCTCAATAGAAGAAACAAACGAGTAATGCTCACAAAAATTAGCTAGATGTGAGCGAGTGATTACTCCCTTGCTGATATCACCCAAAATCTGATCCACTGGAAGATTTCTTTCAATAGTTTACCGAACTTGAGTTGGAGGAACTTGTGATGCTTCTTCCTCCTTATCCTGTTCTTCATGTGCTCCCCCTTAATCCAGCCCTTCATCTTGAGGTACCTGTTCCTCATCTTGAGTTGGGGGTGCACCAATGAAGAGGAAGAAGGTTGATCTTGCTCTTGTTGTTCCTACGGTCGCACATCACCTATTGCCATTGTTCACATTGCGACCATCGGAACCTCATCCTCATCTACGTATTCAAGATCAACTTGCTCTCTAGGAGAGCCATTAGTTTCATCAAATACAACGTCGCTAGAGACTTCAACTAATCCTGATGACTTGTTGAAGACCCTATACGCCTTTGTATTTGAGTCATAACCTAGTAGAAACCCTTTACAGCTTTGGGGAAAAACTTCGAATGCCTACCTTGCTTTACCAAGATGTAGCATTTGCTCCCAAATACATGAAAATAAGAAACATTGGGTTTGTTACCGGTTAGGAGTTTGTATGATGTGTTCTTGAGGAGGCGATGCAGATAGAGCCGGTTTATGGCATGGCATGCTGTATTCATAGCTTCCGCAAAACCGCAGGCGTCTTGTATTCTCCAAGAATTGTCCTTGCCATGTCAATTAGTGTCATGTTCTTCCTTTCTACCACACCATTTTGTTGTGGTGTGTAGGGAGCGGAGAACCCGTGCTTGATGCCTTCCTCCTCAAGATATTCTTCGATTTGAAGGTTCTTGAACTCAGATCCATTATCGCACCTTACCTTTTTCAGCTTTAGCTCAAATTCATTTTGAGCTCTCCTTAAGAAGCGCTATAGAGTTCCTTGGGTTTTAGAATTGTCCTACAAAAAGAAAACCCAAGTGAAGCGGGAGAAATCAACAATAATGACAAGACCATACTTACTTCCCCCGATACTTAGATAAGCAATAGGCCCGAAGAGATCCATATGTAGGAGTTTCAGTGGTCTTGATGTTGACATCACGTTCTTGCTTTGATGATTACTTCCCACCTGCTTCCCTACCTGACATGCTGCACAAGGTCTATCTTTCTCAAAACAGACATTAGTTAGTCCTAACACATGTTCTCCCTTTAGAAGTTTATGAAGGTTCTTCATCCCAACATGTGCTAGACGGCGATGCCAGAGCCAGCCCATATTAGTCTTAGCGATTAAGCATGCATCTAGATCGGCATTCTCTTTTGAGAAATCAACTAAGTAGAGCTTATCATCTAATACACCCTTAAAAGCTAATGAACCATCACTTCTTCTAAAGACAGATACATCAATATTTGTAAATAAGCAGTTATAACCCATATGACATAATTGGCTTACAGACAACAAATCGTACCCGAGCGATTCCACTAGAAACACATTTGAAATTGAATGCTCGGTTGTCATGGCTATTTTGCCTAAGCCCTTGACCTTGCCTTGGTTCCCATCTCCAAAGATGATAGTGTCTTTGGAATCCCAGTTCTTGACGTAGGAGGTGAACATTTTCTTTCCCCCATCATGTGATTTGTGCATCCGCTATCAATAATCTAGCTTGAGCCTCCGGATGCATAAACCTGCAAGATAATTAAGCTTGGGTCTTAGGTACCCAACTCTTGTTGGGTCCTACAAGGTTAGTCACAACAGACTTTGGAACCTAGATGCAAGTTTTATCTCTCTTGCACTTAGGTTCCAAACTTCTAGCAACTACTCTATCATTCTTGCATAAGAGAACAAATGAAGCATCACATGTTTGATAAAGAGTAGTTGGTCCAGTGGATGCCTTCCTAGGTGCATGAGAAGCAACATGATGGCGCCTGGGTCGATTTATACTATGAGCATATGAAGAGCTAGATGCAAACATGGCATGAGAACTAAATGCATCATCATGACATACATGAGAAACAACATGATTATGACACCTATCATGATGAGCAACACTAGAAACATTCTTGACATGAGCATAAAGATAAGCATGAATCTTTTGGTCATGTGAAGAATAAGAGCTACTAGCCATGGGAGCCTTCCCTTTCTCCTTGTTGAGATTGGAAGTCCTTTGGCTTGTTAAGTTCTTGGTCCCCTTTTGGAAACCAAGTCCATCCTTAATAGAGGGGTGTCTACCAATGGTGTAGGCATCCCTAGCAAATTTTAGTTTCTCATAATTATCCTTGCAAGTATTAAGTTGAGCTTAAGACTTGCAACATCTTTATTTAGCTTAAGAATAGTAGAGGCATGTTCATTACAAGCATCAATGTTATAATCTTTGCACCTATTGCAGATAACAACATGCTCTACAGATGAACTAACAACATTTACTTCTTCTAACTTAGCACTTAAATCAACATTTAAATCCTTAAGCTTAGAGATAGAGTCATTACAAGCAGACAACTCAGAAGTCAATAGTTCTTTTTTCTTAATTTCTAAAGCAAGAGATTTTTGGACATTAACGAATTTATCATGTTCCTCATAAAGAATATCTTCTTGCTTTTCTAGAAGCCTATCTTTTTCATTAAGAGCATCAATCAATTCAATTATTTTATCTACCTTAGATCTATCTAATCCTTTAAATAGATCACTATAATCCACTTCATCGTTAGAAGATTCCTCATCACTAGAAGAAGTGTACTTAGGTGTATCTCATGTACGTATCTTCTTCTCCTTAGCCATAAGGCACGTGTGACGTTCGTTGGGGAAGAGGAAGGACTTGTTGAAGGCTGAGGCAGCTAGTCCTTCATCATCGGAGTTGGATGAAGAACAGTCGGAGTCCCATTCTTTTCCAATGTGTGCCTCGCCCTTTGCCTTCCTATAGTTCTTATTCCTTTCCTTCTTCCCTTTCTTTTCTTGTGCCTGGTCATTGTCATTATCGGGACATTGTGCTATAAAATGACCAGACTTACCGCACTTGAAGCAGGAGCGCTTTCCCTTAGACTTGCTCTTGTTGGAATATTTCTTGCGTCCCTTTAAAGCGGTCTTGAAACGCTTGATTATAAGCTCCATTTCGTCCTTGTTGAGTATGGCAGCCTCCACTTCTGCTACCTTGCTAGGTAGCGCCTCCTTGCTACTCGTTGCTTTGAGAGCAACAGGTTGCGGCTCGTAGAGAGGAAGCGATCCGTTTGCAGCATCGTCCACGTATCTTGCTTCCTTCACCATCATGCGCCCGCTTACAAATTTTCTGAGAATTTCCTTGGGCGTCATCTTTGTGTACCTGGGATTCTCACGGATAAGATTCACAAGATGAGGATCAATAACGGTAAAAGACCTTAGCATGAGTCAGACGACGTCATGATCCATCCATCTTGTACTCCCATAGCTTCGAATCTTGTTGACTAGGGTCTTGAGCCTGTTGTAAGTTTGAGTTGGCTCATCTCCCCTTATCATGGCGAACCTCCCTAGCTCGCCTTCCACCAGTTACATCTTGGTAATCATGGATTCATGGTGGCATCATTACCCTCGTGAGAGATCTTGAGGGTATCCCATATTTGCTTGGCATTGTCCAAGCTGCTCACTTTGTTGTATTCATCCCTGCATAGTGATGCTACCAACACAGTAGTAGCTTGGGCATTTTTATGTATTTGCTCATTAATAAATATAGGATTGTCAGTGCTATCGAAATGCATTCCATTTTCAACAATTTTCTAAATACTAGGATGGAGATAAAATAAGTGACTGCACATTTTATGACTCCAAAATGAATAGTACTCTCCATCAATGTGTGGGGGTTTTCCAAGTGGAATAAATAGTAAATGGGCATTCGAATTATAAGGGATGCGAGAATAATCAAAAGAATAGTTTTGATTAAATGTTTCCTTTTTCGACGAAGAGTCTTGTCGTTGTCATCCCTTGGTGAAGAGGAGGAGGCGTCGTTGTTGTAGTAGATGATCTTCTTTATGCGCCTCTTCTTCTTCCCATCCCTCTTCTTGTGACTTGAGCCTGAGTCAGTGGGCTTGTCGCCTTTTGGCTTGTCGACGTAGAGGGTCTCCTTCTCCTTGTCGTTGATCACCATCCCCTTACCTTTAGGATCCATCTCTTCGGGCGGTTAGTCCCTAAATGAAAAGTACGGCTCTGATACCAATTGAGAGCACCTAGAGGGGGTGAATAGGTGATCTTGATAAAAATCAAAAACTTGGTTTATGAAATGTTAGTGTAATCAAAACCAAGGTGAGAAAAAGAGATGACTTTTTCACTTAATTGCTCTTCACAAGGTGAGTATTAAACTTAGAGCAATTATCAAGTGAGTAGAGAGAATCGCACATGAATAACAACAGATGACATAGCGATTTTATCTCGTGCTTTGGCCAAGTAGAACACTTGCCTACTTCCACGTTGTGGTGCCCCAATGGACAAGGGTTGCACTCAACCCCTTTCAAGTGATCCAATGATCCAGTTCAATACCACAGTTTTCTTCCTTGTAGCAGATGTTCCCTTTGTGAGGAATCTCCACAAGTTGGAGCCTCCCACCCTTACAATATTGATCTCAATGAAAACCACAAGAGTAAGGGAGGGAATAGAAACACACGCAAAAGCTAGAGTCACAGCAACAACACGCACACAAGTAAAGAAACGAGCACACAAACACAGCGCGGCGAGTTCACAACTCAACAAGTGCTCAAATCTCAATCACAATGATCCGGATGCGTGCTTGCAGAGTGTAGGCATTTTAGGATGTTCAATGGAGGCTTGGCTTCCTGCTCCATGCGCCTAGGGGTCCCTTTTATAGCCCCAAGGTAGCTAGGAGCCGTTGGATCTCCATTTGGTAGGCAATTCTTGTCTTCTGTCCGTTGGCGCACCGGACAGTTCGGTGCACCACCGGACATGAATAGTGCATGATTTCTTTCCTTCTTTGGCGAAGCCGACCGTTGAACCTTTGGTCCACTTGGCACACCGGACAGTCTGGTGCTGCCTAGTGACCGTTGGCTCTGGCCACGCATCGCCCCTTGATTGCGCGTCAATCACGCTACCGACCGTTGGCGCGGGTGTTGTTGGCTCACCGGACAGTCCGATACACACCGGATAGTTCGGTGAATTTTAGCCGCAGCGACCTCGGTGATTCCCGAGAGCAGCGAGTTCGTCGCTGAGCTAGCCTAGGCACTAGACACTGTCCGGTGCACCACAGGCTGGTGCAAGTCTAGCTGGACTTAGCCAAACTTCTCCAATCTGATCTCATTTGATTTGACAAGGTTCCTAGCACTTAGAGGAATATGTTAGTACCAGAAACAATTCACTAAGGCTAGAGTCATACCTTGATTCTTGATTTGCATCTCTTTAACACTTAGCACATATCAACCAAAACAATATGTGTTGGGCATGTAATCACCAAAACAATTATAGAAATGGCCCAAGGGCACATTTCCCTTTTAGACTCTTAACTGAATTGAAAGTGCATTTGGCAAGTCATTCAAATACTTGGTGCACATAACTTGGTGGAGCACATTATATATATTGTGACTTAGAGAATAAGTTTCTCTTGAGTATGCCTTACTAACTCAATCCATGACGATAGAATTGTATCTCATTTTTATGGATTGCAATCCTCGTTTTCTAAATAGCTACTCTTGATGTAGTTTAAAATTTTCCTTTATCTTATATCAAGTGCATAAGAATCCTTTTTTGTTGATATTCATCACATGCATATGCACTTACATGGATATGATTTTTAAACTGTTAAAGGTGTAATTAGTGATCCATACTCTCTAAATTTTGGAAACCTACAAATTGATATCTTAGAAATATACTTCAATTAGTATCCATATGCTTCACACTGGATTGGATCACTAAGTTGTAAATTCCATATATAACTTGTCTTTATGATATGAATGCTTGTGCAACTAACCTTGATAAGCTAGGTGCACCCAAGGTCAAGCTAGGTTCATCATCAAGAAGGCAACACAATGATGTATCAAGAAAAGGAGAAAAGGCTCTTAATCTTAACTCTAGTTTTTATCTATGTGATTAAATATTGACTTGAAACCATGTAAGATGGTTGTCAAGTATATGTGGGTGCCTACACAAAGAGAATGGTCACAATAAGGATTGTGTGGGTACTCAAGGCTCTTACTACTAATCTCAAAGGACCCAATTCAAATTGGGTACCAAGATATGAAGCTTAAACTTGTTTTGCAGGATTACTCCTTCAATGGATCAAGTTGGGTGCTCAATAATGAATGTATAAATAATATTTGGTGATAGTAGCAAGGGTGGTAACAACTGAATCTCAAGTGCATATTATTTTTAAATCTTATCTCTTTTGTGACTTGTGTAGCCACTAAGGAAAAAGAAGCACTTGAGAATATACATCATTTGTTGATTATGAAATAAAGGTCCAATTGGAAGATAAATTAATAAATTAATACTATCATATGGTCAACAATTGAAAATTATGTGATGTATTCTCTCTCTAGTTAATTTGGATTTTATTCTTCTATATTAGACACTCACCATAATATGGATTAAGTCAGCCATTTAGACTTCATTGAATAACAATGCATATTATCCATGTCATTCAAAGT
The DNA here is from genome assembly GCF_902167145.1 of Zea mays. Taxonomy (NCBI): domain Eukaryota; kingdom Viridiplantae; phylum Streptophyta; class Magnoliopsida; order Poales; family Poaceae; genus Zea; species Zea mays. Next base: position 43,079,065 of record NC_050103.1, read on the forward strand.
ATATTGTGCATGAGGGCTCAAGGGAAATTTAGTCCATATTATGAGGTTTCTCTATTTTAGCAACTCGCTTGCCTTCCACATATAAAGGGTTGCTAAATAAGAAACTAGTTCTTGTGCAACTAATGACATCTCTTGTATTGAGTTTATCCATAGAAAATCTATGTTAAGAGATGGTGCTTATTATTAAATTGGATAAATCACAAGCTTAAAGGATACTATTCAACTAAAGTAAGATGAAGTTGATAAGAGGCCAAGGTATGAAAACTTCCTCTCCTTTAATTGCTTTAGTATTTTATTCTTAGTGGAATGTACCATAGTATATGTTAAATTCCTTGCAATATAAAATGTTCAATAGTGCATATAACTTTGACATCAACCATATGTGTGCACTAATTTAAAGGAATTTAATCTATCCTTATGGGTTTCAAGGATGATGATTCATTTGTCATCGACATATAAGGATCATCATTTGTGAAACCCTCTCTTGTGTTTTTAATGCTCTCTTTTCTAAGTGTTTCAACAAGGTCCTTCCAAGTTCTTTGAAGATGGATTCAAAATCTACAAATATAAGAGTCTTGGTTCTTTCAATCATTGAGTTTCAATGGGTCTCATATCAAGTATGATCAAACCAAGCAAAGATGAATGAAGTTCAAGATCACTTGGTTGGATTAAATCATAAAGAGAAAAGAAATCACAGTAAATCAAGAAGGAAGTTGAACTATCCTGTAAATCAAATAATGAAGAAGTAGTGACATAATCATATAATATCCTTCATTATGAGGTTTGAGGTTCATATTAGCATGCTTTACCCTTTAGGATTTCAATTGATATACGTTTAGTTCTTAAACCTTCAATTGGTATAATTTTCATCATCTATTTAAAGCATGTTATGCTAAACCAAGATATAGTGCAAACATCTCATTTGACCTCATATTGTTGTTGTGCATGAGTGTACTTTCTATACTATTGCATGTACAAATTGAGGGAGAGTTTAGCCCATATCTTGTGAGACTAATGATTTCCTTCAAGCTCATGTTGTGTAGTCTCACACCTTGGAGAAAGGAGAACATCAAATGAGGATGAGTGGTTCCAAGGAAATGATCAAATATTTACCACATGTCACCCCATGGATTAGTTCTATTGGGGAACAATATGTGTTCTCTAGCATAAGTTCAATTGTTTCAAATATGTTATGCCTTGACCAAGATATATGATGAACTCCTCTAAGAATCATAATTGAATCAAGTGCATGTTACAAGTAATTCGAGTACTTGATGGATACATTTAGGGGGAGCTCATTCTATATCATGTGTCCTTAAGACTAACATTTTCTTTTAGTGAGTTTGTGTAGTTCTTTGAAGAGAATGGGTTTCTGTTGATTTTTGAAGAGGATAAGTTTCTCTTTGGCATTGCTAAATTGACTCAATCCAAGTCATGGTGAAGACTACTGGGCATCAATGAAAATTATCTTGCTTTAAGAAGTGCCAAGCCTATCAAAGAATTGAGTTGAAAAACAATCATCTTGGTGGAGACCATGTGGCGTAAAACAAAGTTTCAAATTAAAAGGGAATTTTTGGGCAAAGACAATTGCTTCCACTGCAAATTTGATGGGTATCAAGCTTCACCTTCGATTTAGTATGACAATCTTCATTTAATATCTTGGACCTATCTCACAACTATACCAATGAGAGCTTGCAAATGAATTCTAAATCCAACACAAGTTTGGATCAGCCCCTTGAAAGGGTAAAATGCAAAGGTACATCACTTATGACACTTATCCATTACCTTTCTGCCATCTAAGGACCCTTTTCATGATAGTGTGTTCACATCTTGTTTAATCATAATTTCTACCCTTTATATTCTTTGTATCCTTTTTGGAGATTTATGACAAAGGGGGAGAAATTTTGCATTAAAGCTTACCTTTAGTCTTATGTAACTAAGTGTTAGAAGACTTTTAAAAAGGGGAGAAATAATTAACAAAAAGGGGGAATCATAAGAAAAACATAAGATGTAGAAAGTTGATAAGTGCATTCTATGTCATGAGCATCATGTTTATTTTATAACACACTGCACCCCATGAATAGTATGATATAAGTTGTCTCCATACTTTGACCCAAATATGTGTGTTTGGCATTTGAGTACAACTTGGTATTTTATGAAATGCACATATTTAGGGGGAGGAAACTATATCATAGGATTCAAAATCTTATTTATCGAATCTTATGTAAGCTTTAAATGTGTTGTCATAAATCACCAAAAAGGTGGAGATTGAAAGTGCATTTGTCCCTTTTGTGAGTTTTGGTGATTTGGATAACAACACATTTAAAGGTCTAACAAGTTTGCTAAGTGTTGAACAGGAAATTCAGTATGATGAACATACTTGAATAGTGTATAATGATTAGTGAACAAAGATTCAACACAAGGTTAAATAACCAGTGAGACAATGAAAATGGATATAATATGATCTCTATATTGGTTTGAATATATGGACAAGACCTGAGAAATCACTACATACATATGATCAAAATAGAGGATGAAGTGATTAAGAGGATTGATCAAGCCAAAGTGAATAAGATATGAGGAATCGTGAATTGGCTTGACCATATTACTATCAGTCCATATATGCTTCTATGAGAATCAAACTAGAGCTTGATTGATCTTAACAGCTATATCTAGAAGACATTCAAGCAAGGTTCACAATATTGAAGAAATGATTCTCTCAATGGATACTCAATATGATGTGACTTAAGAATGGCTTGATCGGGTGAAGATAGCAAGGAAAGGGCTTCGAGGAACTAAGCGAAGGTGAAGGCCAAGCGACGGCTTGTGGACCGAGGTACCATGGCTAAGGTGAAGAAGAGAGTACTTGCACTAAGTCGATGAACTAATCAGCTATGAAGAGTTATAATATGTCGATGCATCTGTAAGGTGACTTGAAGCCATGATTTGAACTCATATATGGTGAAATGGTACAAGTCACAGGGTTTGATTTGTGTTTGCTTCAAAAGGTGAGACAAAGATGTTTGTGATCCTTATGAAGCAACGCCATGGAGAAATCACACATGAGACACCAATTACTCAAGGAGTTCACTTAATTATATTTTATTTAACTTGAGTATAGAAATCGTCGTACTATCAAGGGGATCCAAAAAGAAGGTTGGTGTTTGCCAAAGCTCAAGCATCTATACTCAAAAGCTATTTCGACAAACCAAAATCCCTTGGACACTTTGTGTCTGACTGTTGTTAGGATTGAGAAACTGAGAGTGTTCCTGTTGAAAAGCAGTTGAGCTTCTTCAACTGCAGTTGAGCTTTTTTAGCTGAGTTGAACTTCAGCTGAGTTGAGCTTCTTCAGCTGCAGTTTTGCTTTTTCAGCTGAGTTGAACTTTAGCAGAGTTGAACTTCTTCAATTGCAGTTGAGCTTTTTTAGCTATAGTTGAGCTTTCTCAACTACAGTTGAACTTCAACTTCAACCGTGAACCTGTCTGACCATACACCAGTTGAACCTGCCTCTAGGCCAGTTGAACTGGGGTTTTTCTCCTGAACTTTCTGGTCAAGACCAGTTGAACTGGTCCCCATGGGCGGTTCAACTGGTCCCTGACCCCTCTACTCAGACTGTCCAGCAGTCTGCCAGTCAGACTAGTAGACAGGCTGACAGATCTGTGAGGGGTGGTTCAACCGCCCGCCCCCTCCTCAGGGTGATTCAACCGATTTTGGTCAAGTTGACCAGACTGTGCAGCAGTCTGCCAGGGGTGGTTCAACCGGTTTTGGTCAAATTGACCAGACTGTGCAGCAGTCTGCCAGTCAGACTGGTAGACAGGCTAACAGTCAGACCAGGGGAGATTCAACATGTCCTCCCCGAAAAATTCAGCCCAACGGCTAGTTTTGAAGCCCCACCTATATATACTCACTCCTACCTCTCTCCTCACAAGAGAGCACAACTTGAACTCCATTTCTAACCTGAGAAACACCTCACACATCTCTTGCCTCTCCCATTTCAAATCTTTGGAGAGAAATCTTTGAGTGAGTTTGAGAGTTGTGGTTTTCGTGCTTCATCTCTAATTCCCTCTTGTTCTTCTTTATCCGAGCTTTGGTACTACATCGAGTTCTTTGTGGATTCATTACTCTTGGAGCTTCTAGCTCCTAGACGACTAGGTGTCGCTTGTGAGTCTCCAAATCTTGTGGAAGACCACAAGAAAGTTTGTATTACCTGCTCGTTTGAGCAAAGATTAGTGTGTGGGCTTGACCTTTGTGGTCGGCAAAGGGAGGATTAGGGTTGAAAGAGACCCGGCTCTTTGTGGGCGCCTCAACAAGGAAGTAGGGCACCTTAGTGGTGTGACCGAACCTTGAGATAAATCTTGTGCCTCTTGTGTTCTTGTTCATTGTGTTTGTTCGTGTTCTTCATTCTCTCACCATTCTGTGGAAGAATTGTTCATATCGTTTTGGTGTGTGGATTTTGAGAAGTGCCCTTCTCAAATCTACTACTTTGAACCCTGTGGATCATCTAGGACATCTCATTTCCAAAGACAACTGGGTGAATTTGGAGATCAATTCAGTTTTATATCTCATTATTTAGTTGAGCTCGTGCAAACCAGTTGAACCAGTTTTGACACTGGTTGAACCGATTTTACCCATTTCGTTTCTAGTTTTTGTTGACAAAGTTTCCGCTTGCCTATTCACCCCCCCCCCCCTCTAGGCAACTTTCACTTTTTCAACTTAAAAACTCTTGCTAACTTCATCAGGTTTCTTTTCTAGCCTTAATACTTCAGACTTGTGAAGCTCCACTTGAGCAAACAAGGCATATTCTAAATCTGCTATGCATTTTGTGTCAGCTTTTTTCTCTTTCTAAAGTCTTGAAATTATTTGATCTGTTTCGGAGAACGCAGCCAAATCCGTCTAGCTTTTCTTCAAACTTTCAATCAAAGAAAGAAGCATTTTGTCTTTCTCGATGGCCTGGTGTCGAAGGTCAATGACCTCGGACCGCAGATTGCTAAAGGCTATCCGAGTGCTTTTGGCTTCGACATCTTTTTGGGCTTTCAGAGCCTTGCTAAGAATAAGACCCTAATAATAGTAACCATAAAAGTAACAAATAATAGTATGTACTGCAGTAAAGTATTCAACAAAGAAAAACTCTTTTACAAAAATTAAATATGCATACCTTCAAGCTGTTGTAGGCCAGGCAATCTGCGAGATGATCCTTCGGCATTGCACATAGACCAAGTTCAAGCTTCGGATAACCCATCTTATCCATCATCTCCTAACAAACGTTAATCTCCTTGTTGTCAGGCAGGAAGTATAGGTAATCATCTTCGTCATTGCCTCCATAAACCAGAGAACCTTAAGGGTACTTTAAGTCTTTCACATAATATTACACTTCAGCAATTTGTTCTTCCGTCAATTGTTTCCCCGAAGCATGGCGAATAATGTATCCAAAATCGCCAAGGGACGCCGCCTCGGGTATTGGCAATGATATTTTCTCTGGTAGGCTTTCGCTTACCTGTTCTATTGGCTTGCATTCTGAAGGTCCAGCCTTAGCGCAATCAGGAGCAATGCTTTCATCAATAGCTTTTTCCAATTTTTCAGCTTTATCTTCAGAAATTTTTGTAGGAGCAAGCGTAGCCACTTTCGAGGGCCTCAGAGCAGCGTCTAGCACATTAGCCATCCTTCTCCCTTTCTTAGGAGTTGCTGCTAGAGCGGACGCTATCTTCGGCAGCTCTTGCACCATCGGAGAACTCTGTAGCTTTGGTTGTTGTTCTGTCTTAGACCTCTCTATTTTTGTTTTTTCCAATAGAACAATGGGAACTTTGGCTACTGTAGTAGATGCTCTGATCATCTATTCAAAAATTCCAAAAGTAACATTAGATTAAACATACCTCTATTCAAAACAAGGAAAAAAGAAAAGTATTACCTCTGAAGTTGGGAGGGTCTCTTCAGATGCTTCAATAGCTTCTATCTTTGAAGTCCCTGCAGCAGACAGTTTTGTAGCCCTTTCTAAGTAGTATGACCTCGGCCAGTGAGTTAGAACTTTTGGTTTCTTTAGCTTCGGCACGGTGGAGGAAGTCGTCGCTGCAATTTTCCTTTTCATTCCTTGTTTCCATGTGGGAAAGCAGTAGTCACGATAGACAAATCCAATAACATCAAACACTTTGTTCAACCATCTCTTTCCGTGGGCACCAAAGGCAATGTTCATGGCTTCATCTTCAGCCTTCGTATAAGCCCCCAGCAACTCCTCACTAGTCGCTTCAATGGCTTCAAGCCATTCATCATCATCTGGCTCGCCAAATTGACTTCTATAGAAATAGGTATATTTTAGGTATACCTGGCCACCTTCGCTTGAACTAGCAGCGGTTTCCTTCGGCATATCCCATTCATTAACAAGGGGCCACACTTTAAAGGTGATGTGCTCTTGGACCAAGTCTCTGGTACCAATGTTGCTGCACATAGTGTTGAAGAACACCAGGCATGCTTGAGCCTTTTCACTATTCACGATCAAAGGCCTTCTGATGCTAAAGCGTGATCGTATGGGTCATTGAATTATATCCTTCACATACTCCCTCTCAACCAAATCATTCTTAACATAGACCCACTGCTTCATCCAGGATCTTGGCCACTTTTTCTGAAATGTTGGAACAACGCGTCTCGCATCAGAACGATATACGAAGGAGTAACAACCAAACTTGTTATGATATTGTTCCTTCCCAACTGCCTTCGTCTGGTAGGATAATTCGTGTATATTACAGAAGCAGTCACCGTCTGGGTCCAGCCCTTATCTTCTCATCACCCAAATGTAAACTCCAACTTTAATCAAAGCTTCGGGAGTAAGTTGATGAAGGTATATTTCAAATCTTTTCAGCACCTCGACTAACATCTTATGCAAGGAAAAGTGAAGTCCAACCTTCATAAAACTTTTGAATACCACCACTTCGTCCGCCTCAGAACATGAACATGTTCTCACCTCCAGCCCTCACTACGGATATATAATTGAAATATTTGCCCTTCATTGCTTCAATCTGCCCTTTCTTAACAGTGCATTTTCCAAAGACAACATGGCTCGGACTCCATGGCTAGTCTTCGGCGTCTTCTACATCACTGTCGAAATCAAGGTCATCGCTGCCCTCAGAATATTTGGATAATCCATCTAGAATTTCGCTAGTTATCTTTTCCATGTTGGTCTTTATCTTCGGCCATCTCAACTTTAATTAACACAAAAAGGCAAAGCTCGAAAACAGTTGCGATTACAGTGGCAACAAACTAAGAACAAAGCCAGCAAAAACTCGATAGCACGAAAAAAGATTTTATCACAACCCTCATATATATATGCAAAGCACCACTATAATGTGGCCCCCATGACTTAGAAGGTTTCGCTATTCTAGCGAAGGGAAGATGTTTTTTCGGACCTTCGGCAAAAGGCCTTCATTCGTTTCGTAGTCTAAATTTGTTACAAAGAAACAAACTAATACTACGAGGGGCTACTGTTAGAGGCCTTCGTCATCCGAAGGTCCTAAAAGACACGGATTGCCACTTGTTATCAGTATATTGCTAAGTATTATAGGAGCTTCGGAACCAAAATAGCTTCGACACAGAACAATGGAAGGGTAAAGAAGTTAGCTTTGACATAACAATACGGGAAGATGATACTAGGAGATGTTATCCAAGTCGCTGAGGGAAAAATACAATGTCGTCCCTATGATATTTGTAAACTTTGTGTGTAATCTCTGAGGGCATAAATGTAATTTTGTACGAAGTTGTACGACTCCCTATAAATAGATGAACAGTGCCCTACATAAAGTACCTTTTGGTGGATTAGAGAATTGCCGTGTAATTCTCTCTATGACACATTCACTGTAATTCTTTTTACAGAGCCGAAGGTACAATTGAAAAGTTAATTTAAAAAGATGGAACATGTGATGGAGATATCTTAGTTGAGTTATCATATTCAAATTATTTTATGTTCCTTTACATATTCATTTATTCATTTAATATCTAACATTCGCCTCTAAAGGAGTTATCCTGAAGGGACAACTTCTTCATGACGAAGGTTACCTATCACTTTAATATTGTGTTGCCTTGTTTTCGATTATGTATAGTGATCGAAAACAAGTGACCAACAGTCCCTTTTGCAAAAAATCCTTATACTTCATTCTAATCTAACCCACGATGCAAACATCTCTACTCACAACGGTTCCACCGTCGTCAAGTGATGTGGGCCATTACCTCCTAGATTGGTTGTAAGAAAACACCCAAGCCCAACACGACATGAAGACGCAGAAGTGCAGTGCTCCCGAATAGTACCATCTCTCTAGCTGAAGAAGGACGAGTGTCCGAGCTAGCTAGAAAAAGAGGTAAGTCTCCTTTTCAACTCATACCTTTTTCTTGACCTTTTGGCTAAGATAAAGTACTTTTGCAGTTTAATATCTAATATGTGGACCATATATCCACTTTAATTTTGATTTTTTGTGGGAAGGATCCACTTTAATTTTAAATTTATTTTTTGTGGCAAATATGATTGGTTTGTGTCGCAACGCACATGGCATTATACTAGATGATTAATTTAAAACATTTCATTTTCCCTCGCTCATTGAGCCATTCAATATACATTTATTCAATTAAGTCATTCTGTTATAGTTTCAATCGTTCCATTACAATTTTCATCATTTCGTTATAGTTTCATTCATTCTATTACGGTTTCAATCATTCTATTATAGTTTGTCATTCAGCTATCATTACAGTTTCAGCCGTCCAATTGAAGCACATGAGTGGCACCCGGTGATGTGGTTACAGTGTGTAGTCTGATCAGGGTGTGGCATTTAGCGCACCCAGTGGGAGCAACGTGGGTGGGTCGGGCAGACGGGCTAATTGGACTGTGACTGGTAGTGCATTTTAGGGATCAAATAGGGAGGTCCAGGTGATTGAACCCCTGATCCTTGAGCCTAGGTGATGAATAGTGTTGTCTTCTATATATAACTAGAGGAAGCCTTGGTCCAATGGTGCCATCCGGTTCAGCCGCACCAGGTTCGGACGGCTATAAAAACACCCCCAGGCCGCGAGGGATTAGGTTTTAGCGGCGGCGGCGGTACCCTTGGGTGTGTGAGCAGCGGCGGCGGTTCCCTCGGGCATGAGCGGCGGCAATCCTAAGGGCCAGCGGCGGTGCCGCCCCGAGGCAGGCGACCGGTTGCGACGCTCCCCAGGATCGAGTGACGACAATACTCCCAAGGCGGGCAGGCAAGCAACGACGACGCTCCCGAAGCAGACGAGCGGCGGCGGCGCACCCCAGGCCCAGTGACGACTGTGGTTGCGCGATAGGCTTCGGCAGCGTCAGTGGTGGCCACAGGAGAAGCGGGTCGCTCCAGCGTCGCACGAGGTGCGGTCGTCTCCAGCGATGGTAGCCACGTGAGGCGTGGGTGGCTCTGGCGTCCTTCGATGACTAACTCCTTCGATCCGGTGGCTTCGGCGGCGTCCTTTGATCTAGCAGCCTCGGGATCATCCTCCGATGACGAACTATTTAATCCATGTTTATGCCATCAATAATTATGTTTTATGCCTTCTATTTACACTATTTATGTATTCGAGTGATGATTAGGTTTTTTATCAATTATGCTACACGGTATATGTATTTATGCAACTTTGTATAAGAATTTATGCTCTGCGTGAATCATGTCATCCTATTTTTTGCATGCGTGCAGTGGAAACTAAAATATCATCTAAAATTTGTGCGCATCTAATGAAAACTCTCATGATCTGCCATAATTTTGGATCTGCATAAAAATTGAAACTACATGCATTGGACTCCCATAACTCTGGTGCGTTGTATTCACGATCCTATTTTTATGGTAGATTCAAAAATAGGATCGTGAATACATCACATGGCTAGGTGTTTATGCATATAACTAAGTGGTTTTACACTCAAAACTTAATGTTTTTACTCTCTAATCTGGAGATGCGTCTACCAGTGTACCACGTGCAGCGTTCCGTATTGCATAAATAACAAGACTGTGTAGCATAATTAGTATTAGTTATATCATAAACCGGTTGTAAAGTCTAACTTTATGACTGTGATCCTATATTTATGCAGAAAATGAAACATTTAAAATAAGATCTTATTGTTTCCATGCATGCCAATCAATTTTCATTCATCGCACATTACTGTTATCCTAAATTTATGCGTATATAGTAGGAAACATATTTTTACGCAGTGTACTGAATTACATAAATATACACACTAATTAGTTGCTCGTATATAATGTTTCATTTATGTAGAACTTACTTAAGTAACATATTTAATCATATATGATTGTATTTTTTAAAAAATAATTGTATATCTCCTCTATATAACAAAGATATTCCTCGGCTGTAGTGGTGGAAGCACTCGGCTATTAACCCTGTAAGCAGGGTTCGAGGGATACACGAACAAACTAACGATTAAATATAATAGAGATAGAGATATTGTATGTGTATTAAAAAGCTAAATTTCTCCCTTATCTCTTGCTTGGTCGTATTTATTTTGTTTAGTTTGTGTGTTGGCTCGATTGTTTCTTGCTGAGTCTATTCTATTTTTTTGTTTCTATAACCATAACTTAATTATTTATTTTTTAGTTCATGTTTGTATTGATTCAAAGTCATTCCACCAAATATCCAAGCCTAAATCATTCCAAACTTCTTTCCAAGACATCGAAATATGCACATCACAGTATGTATCTCGATATTATGACAGAACCTCCCAAGTCATTAGGCTCACCTACAGTTGTCCTGGTCCAACGGACCTCGGACAACCCCGTAGATGCACCTGATCATTTGATAGGTTCGGTATCTGAATTCCTTACCTTTCCCAAGAGCGTTTCACCTGTCACGCAGATGTTATAACACATCGGAGGAACGAATAAGCAGAAGTAATTACAGTAACTTAATTTATATTAAAATATAGAAGGGTGTTATTATTACAGACCAGTAATATATAGGAGTGCAAGAGTAATATTATTACAAACCCGAGAGGCAAAAACCCCTCCTGTTGAACAGTAAAGTGTTTTTAAAAAGAGGACCATATCCTCCCGAGGCTTCAGCCTTGAGTTTCTTGCTTTGGCACCACCTTAGAAAAAAGCAACAAAAGTTTGTTGCTTCCTCACCTACAACAACATGGGTTCGAAAACCCTGATTACGAAGTGTACTTTTGCAAGTCTTACCCGTCAAAATAAAAGACTCTCAACGATATGCTGGCTTAAGTGAGTCAAGGTAAGGCTTTGAACAAGAATCAAGACTCTGTTTGCAGAAATGCTTACTAATAGTGGATCCTTAAAAATCAAGTTTTATTAGCAAGTTAAGTCATTACCTGAATCTAAAGTTCTTTCTACCCTAGTTCAAGTGCTTGGCCTATACTAGCCACCTTTTATCAACCCTTTTTGTTCACTGGAATGCTACGTGTAAGTCAGTGACCAAGTCTTCATATCCGAGAAGTAACGGCCATCCGAATCGATTAATACTCAGCTGAGGATCTCCAATCACACGACATATGTAGCACTTAAACCTTGCATATGTCAACTCGCCACCGGGGTTCTTAAGACCAGATCAGGTTCACGCCAACCGAGAGCACAAATACACCACCGTCCAGCCTCTTGTCATGGAGGGTACACGCTACTCTCGCCATCTCTCCACTCCTATTGCGTGTTATCTTATTCTGGTATTAGTCTGCCCGAGGCAAAGCTTGCCCATGATGAGGCATGTGACCAGTTAAAGGGTCCTCGGTCAACAGGCCTACATCGACAAGGTCCTTAATTGACTCAGACGTAGACACTACACTGAGACTCTCTTCTCGTGTAAGTCACCCGCCCGGTTTCAGCTTTATCATTTCAACCCAAAGTTTGGTACCTAACAGAGGTACATCTTTTCCGATGTTGAACCCATCATGGCCATGATGGATCCACCATCAAATTTTATTTTTGAAAAAAATCATCCCTTCCCACTTAAAGCATCATCTTTTGTTGAAAACAAAACATTTTATTTTCTAGAGCAAGACTAAACATAAGAAAAACTTTTTTATAAACAGGTGATCAAGGAAAGGTAATCAATCTTCCAAGGAAGAAAATGCATCAATTGTTTAGCACACAACTCCTATTACCTAATGCATCAATCAAGTGAGAAAGATTTTAAAACAGTAAGGAGGTGGCAAATGCACCGGGGCTTGCCTCATGTTATAGGAGAGTCGGGCTCTGCTCCGCAAATATCGAAATAAAAGCAGTTTTCGGCAGGTGGGTCTTCAGGTGGTGGTGTAGTTCTTCCTTCTTCCACTTCTATTTCTTCTTCATTTTCTATATATATCATATATAACCATGAATGCTCATGTAATATTTATGAAAATGTAATAACAGAAAAAGGTTTATCAAATTGTATCTTGAATACAATTTCCTTCACGGTCCTTTCGGAAACCAGGGTTTTTGGAGTCAATATCTTATTTCATAGGGCACGTATTACTTGGAATATTAGGGTTTTGGGGTTTAGGTATCAAACAGTGTCCAAATCAAGTCAAATATCATTGTAAGCTTATCCAAAAAGTTTGGTGATTTTTGGAGTTACTAAATAATTTCTAAATATCCACGAGTATAGGTTGTAGCTATTTTAAATACTTTACAATTCCTAGTTTGGACTAAAAATCCTTAAACTATTTTTATTAAATAATATAGAAATTTAGGAGTCTAACAAAGTTGGTCTTATATTTTTAGCATTTTTCTACAATTTTCTAGGAATTTTCTAAGCCTGGCAGAAAAAGAAAAGGAAAAAAGCATGAATAGTATTGGGCCGAAACTGGCCCAAGTCAGTCCGTGAACAGGCAAACGCGCCCGCGGTGGACAGTTTGCACCGAGGTCCTCAAGGATTTGAATAACTAGCGAAGAATCATGCGTACTATTTGTTTGAATCACTGACAAATGCAAATAGGTCCTCCACTTTCTAATTCTTCACATCCCGCGATCCTCAATGGTGAACGGCGCCGGGCCAACCTCCGGCGAGCTTGTACTGGCCAGAATTAGTAACATCTAGGCTTCTCCTTTGCTTGACACTTAATTCAACCCTTCGCAACACTAATCCCTCAACTAATTTCACTAACCCGGACTGGAGCACGTCCGCCCACGACGACGGCGGAAACCGAGGATAATCCAAGGAGTTTTAGGCAATCTAAGGCAGTCTAGTTCAATTGAATGGGTCGGTGAGCTACAGGGAAAATGGGGAAGGCTAGAACACCACTTAAGGAAGCTTGAACTGACCTGCAGAAGACTGGCCACGGCGAGATCACTTTGCGCGGTGTTTTGGACCGATTTGGGGAAAATCTCAAATTGGCGAGCTCTGGTGGAGAATTTGGGGCACGAGTTGATGGATTAGGTGCTTGACTACCTAGCAGAGCCAATGACACACTCAATTTATAGGACCCCTGAGCGGTGGCCCGTGAATTTGAGATAGCGCGGTGGCGGTCGGAGAGAAGGGGGTGCACTGGCGCAAGCAATTGGTGGCTTTCACCATGGCGAGCTCACTGGCGATCACTGGACGTGTGTAATACAAGCTACCGCGACGTGGTAAGACACCAAGGCACGTGGTGCATGATTGTTGAGCGGCTAACGCCGGCGAGGATGATTCCGACCAGTCGTGGTCCATGTGGGTACGGCGGGCACAACGGTGAGCGAGCCCGAGCTAATCCGAGCGCCAAGATTTTTACCGTTCTCCGTTATCCATATGTGTTGGGCACGAATCACAGCGGCTGGCGCGAATCCTGGCGCACGTCTCACCGGCGGCGAGGTTCTCTGAACCTGTGATATTTCCAGTACACTGTACCATTGGATGCTTATTCAGTCAACCTGACAGACCACTTTGCAGAGCCTAGTTCTCAAATTTTTATGTGAATACTTACTAATCCGCCTTTAACAAAGTTGTAGCTCAACCAACCAGCTACAAATCGACTATAGCAACTATCCTCAATCGAGCACATGATCCTACTCCAATTTGACCCAAAAGTCTGGCCAATGTCAGTGGTGACCTAAATTCAGTCGTCAGAGTGACTGACAGCACAACTTTGAGCTTATTTTTCTCCAAACTTTGTATGTGATCAAAGCTTAGTTACTTAAGCAAAGTTGCGTTCCTATTATAGCTCTACAAGTTTGATGTGTTGACTTTAGGCAAATTCCATGTATTTTAAAAATACAAGGCTCCAAAGTGAGTCCTGTTCACTGGTTTTGGGACAGGCATATGAGAGGTATAGAGTGGCTTTTTGCAAATAAGCCCAAATCTCATCCTTTGACATGGAAATCCTCAAATGTGTGAACCATATGATTTGAGGTACCCTAATACCTTGGTTTTTGCACTTGGTTCCAAAAGTGTGGAAAATTTACACATAACCCCCTAGGGTTTCAGTTCAGGGTTTTTCAGGGGTCTTTTCAGAGTTTTCAACACTTTAGGGTTTTGGTGTTACCCAAGTCCATTATGTATGATATCTTATGATCATTTCTCATGAGTTTTGAAGTTTTCTCATGCTTGGGCTTTATTATCACTCATAAGCCTAGTTTAGGGTTAAGTACCCTACCCTAGGATTTCATCCATAACAAGTCACATCAATACAACTTGTTTGAAATTTTTGCCTAGTAAATGCACTCTAAGTGTAACAACCACATGATATGCTAATGTTCATGATGTTATGCTCAAGTTTTAGTGATACTAACACCAGGGGTGTTACATTCTTCACCCCATAAAAGAATCTCGTCCAGAGATTTAAAAGTCCTAGGGCAAGTAATGGAAAAGGAAACACGTCATATTTTTATTTCCTTATTTCTTGTACAAGGTAGGGGGTGGTATGGAGTTTATTCCTCTTTTACAGCAATTGTACATATCTTACAATTTACATGAAGCTAAAAAGCCTGGGAAATTCTTTTCTAAAAAGTCTTGGGTTTCCCATGTAGCTTCATCTTCAGTATGTTGGTTCCATTGTATCTTATAAAATTTGAGAGTTCTTCTTCGGGTAACCCTGTCCTTTTGATCTAGGACTCGAATAGGATGTTCTGAGTATGTTAAGTCTGGTTCCAAGGTAACATCTATTACTTCAATGGTTCGATCTGGAACCCGAAGACACTTCTTCACTTGAGACACATGGAACACATTATGCACTGTAGACAATGTTTCGAGTAACTGGAGTCGGTATGCCACTGGTCCACATTGTTCAAGAATGAGGAATGGACCAATGTATCGAGATGCAAGATTTCCTTTTACACCAAAACGAGTTACGCCCTTCATTGGTGATACTTTCAGATACACATGATCTCTGACTTGAAAGTATAAGGGTTTGCGTCGTTTGTCTGAATAACTCTTTTGGCGAGCTTGTGCTTCTTTCAAATCATGTATAATTTGTTGAACTTTTTCCTCCATCTCCTTAACCATATCAGGCCTGAAAAACCATCTTTCCCCTGGTTCAGACCAGTTTAATGGAGTACGGCATTGTCGTCCATATAAAGCTTCAAAAGGTGCCATCTTGATGCTTTCTTAATAACTATTGTTGTATGAGAATTCTGCCAACGGTAAACATTCATCCCATTTCTGTGGGAATTCTAGAACACATGCATGTAACATGTCTTCAAGTATTTGGTTCACTCTCTCAGTCTGCCCAATTGTTTGGGGATGATAGGCCAAACTATGAAGCAACTTGGTACCTAGAGACTTATGCAGTGCTTCCCAAAACTTGGCTACAAATTGCGGCCCACGATCCGACACTATGGTCTTTGGAACTCCATGCAAACTAATAATACGGGCAATATATAACTGGGCATAGATAGCAATTGGATAATCTGTCTTGACGGGCAGAAAATGGGCTATCTTGGTAAGTTGATCAATTATAACCCAAATAGAATTAAACCCTTTTGTTGTTCTGGGTAATCCCACAATGAAGTCCATGCTTATGTCTTCCCATTTCCAAGTCAGAATAGGTAAGGGCTGCAATGGACCAGCAGTTTTCATATGTATGGCTTTGACACGTCTACAAGTGTCGCACTTCGCCACATAGCGTGCAATTTCAATCTTCATTTTTGTCCACCAATAATGTTGTTTTAGATCATGATACATCTTAGTCCTTCCCGGATGGATGGAATATCGATTAAGATGCGCTTCATCCAAAATTTGCTGGCGGACATCATCATCTTTAGGCACAACTATGCAGTTATTAAACCATACAATGCCTTGATCATCCTTTCTGAAACAGTTTGCTTTACCGGCTTTTATTTTCTCATGAATGTGTTTCATACCCTCATCACTTCTTTGTGCATCAATTATCTTTTGTAGAAGAACCGACTCAAGCTTCAATTTGTTGAAGGTTCCATGTTGAATCATTCCCAGGTTTAACTTCTCCATTTCTTGGCATAATGTGATGTCAGAAGTATTTATCGTAAGACAATGACAGAAAGGCTTGCGACTTAGTGCATCTGCCACCACATTGGCCTTGCCTGGGTGACAGTGAATCTCCAATTCATAATCCTTAATCAGCTCAAGCCATCTCCTCTGCCTCATATTTAGTTCTGACTGGGTAAAAATGTACTTCAAGCTTTTATGATCTGTATATATATGGTAGATATTTCCCAGCAGATAATGACGCCATATTTTAAGGGCATGAACCACAGCAGCTAATTCTAAGTCATGAGTTGGATAATGTTCCTCGTGCCGACGCAACTGTCTTGAAGCATAGGCTATAACTCGGCCTTCTTGCATTAAAACACAGCCTAGACCACTACCTGATGCATCACAATACACATCAAAAGGCTTTTCAATGTCTGGTTGAGCTAATACCGGAGCAGTGGTCAATATCACCTTCAGCTGCTCGAAGGCTTCGTTGCATCTTGAGGACCAGTTAAACTTTGTATCATTCTTTAATTAGCTTGTGATTGGCTTCACCAGCTTAGAGAAATCCGGGATAAATCGGCGGTAATAACCAGCCAGTCCAAGGAAACTTCGAACTTGATGTACAGTGGTTGGTGGTTTCCAGTCTAGAATATCCTTGACCTTGCTAGGATCAACTGCAATCCCCTTGGCAGACAATACGTGTCCTAGAAATTGGATTTCCTCTAGCCAAAACGCGCACTTGCTGAATTTAGCATATAGTTGATGTTCCCTTAAGTGTGTTAGCACGATCTGGAGATGCCGAGCATGCTCCTCTTCATTCTTGGAATATATCAAGATATCATCAATGAAGACCACCACAAATTTATCCAACTCAGGCATAAATACCGAGTTTATTAGATATGTGAAGTGGGCAGGAGCATTCATTAATCCGAAAGACATAACCAAATATTCGAATAATCCATACCGCGTAGTAAACGCGGTCTTGGGTATATCTTCGCGTCGGATACGGATCTGATGATAGCCCAACCTGAGGTCAATTTTGGAAAATACTCGAGCTCCGGTAAGCTGATCAAAGAAGATATCAATCTGGGGAAGAGGGTACTTATTCTTGATTGTGACCTCATTAAGGGGTCTGTAATCCACGCACATTCGAAGCGTTTGATCCTTCTTCTTGACAAAGATTGTGGGACAACCCCAACGTGATGAACTGGGCTGGATGAATCCCTTCTCTAGCAGATCTTGTAATTGAGTCTTGAGCTCTGCCAACTCATTTGGAGGCATTCGGTACGACCTTTTAAAATAGGAGCCGTACCGGGCTTTAATTCAATCACAAATTCTACATCTCTCTCTGGAGGTAATCCAGGCAGATCTTCTGGAAAGACGTCCGGGAATTCACATACTACCGGAATATCTTGGATTTCCGGGATGATAGCTTCATAGACTCTGCCAAATGGTTTAGCTGGAGTAGCTACAGGGATGGACAAAAGAACCTCTGCATGGCCATAGCTCAACCTGATGGTTCTCAGATCAGTGTTGAGAATAGCTTTGTGCTGGGCTAACCAATTCATGCCTAGAATTACATCTATATCTTGGTCTTTCAGAACAATCATGTTTGTGGGGAAGTCACGTTCAGCCAATGCTACGGGCACATGGAAAGCCACTTCTTTAGTGAATATTTGTCCCGAGGGCGAATGAATAATAAACCCTTCCCTTGATTCAATGCAAGGAATGCAATATTTCTCCACAAATTTCTTGCTTATGAATGTATGCGAAGCACCAGAATCAAAGAGAATGACTGCTGGGTGATTGGCCACAAGAAACGTACCCATCATAACCGGCTCTCCCTCCGGTGTAGTGGCCACTTGTGTGTAGTATATTCGCACGGTCTTCTTTATATTCTTCCCCGCTGAATTATTCGTCGTGTTTCCCTTGCCTTGATTTGAACTCCCTAAGTTCTGCTGTTTGTTGGATTTGTTCTGCCTTGGATATGGGCAGTCTTTGATAAAATGTCCAGACTTCCCACAATTGAAGCAGTCAGTGGAGGAACTAGGGAGGGCGGGGAAACGAGCACCAGGGGCACTTGGCTGACTTGTTGAAGTGGGGGCAGTGGCAGGGCGAATGAAGACACGCTGTTTGAAGGGGTAGGAGGGTGGACGAGGTAAAGAACGGTTTTGGTTAAAAGGCCGAATTACCATCCTTTGTCGCTTTTCAGGCCCCGGATCGGACCTGTCACCTCCAATTCCCTTCGATTTTCCTGGGCCTATATGCTTAGCTTCTACTGTCAGGGCTGTGTTGACAGCCCTGCTGTAGGAGAGATCAAGGCAGGTGGCCATCTTTCTTTGAAGCCGGTCGTTAAGGCCTCGCATAAAGCAATTCTTCTTTTTCAGGTCAGTATTTACTTGTTCAATTGCATATTGGGACAAATGATTGAATTTGTTGAGATACTGCATGACAGTATCTCCTCCTTGCTTGAGTCGCATGAATTCCTCCTGTTTCATGTGCAGCACTCCTTCTGGAATATAGTGCTCACGAAACGCCAATTTAAATTCGTCTCATGTGACCCAATGTCTGGCAGGCTGAATGGCCACATAATTTCCCTACCAAGTACTGGCAGGGCCTCTTAGCTGTTGAGCCGCGAACAACGGCTTCTGGGTCTGAGTGCATGTAACACCCCAGGTGTTACCATGGCCATGGCACATCCATGCACTAATGACTGTGATCACATGTGGGAGAGACTTGAGAAGAAGAGCATAACACCTTGGGAACCATGTATTAACCAAGAATGTTAATGACCAAAAGCACTACCCAAGCATTTATGCAATTATCACCTTGGGCAAGAGAAGAATAAACCCTAGACCCTTCTTAAGTCTTAACTCCCAAAACCCTTGTAAAGGGGGAGGTTAAGCAAATGTGCAAATCATGAGTTAACCTTTAGCCAAAGTTTAAGTAACATTATAATCTACAAAATACAGAGAGGAAACATTGCAAAAAGACCCCTTGGAGAACCCCAAATCCATTCCTTAAGTGGAGAGAGAGCTAGAGCTCTCTAATTCTCTCTAAGTCAAATTTTACACCTAATCTAAAGATCCACCGTGTTCACTTAGTAGATGGCACCAAAACCACTTGAGTTGTATACCAAAAATGTGTCATACCACCTAAGGCACCCACTGGAAAAAGTTGAAATCGAGCCCAAGACGTTTGACATGATTTGGCATGGCTTTTGTCGCGAGGTGGGCAGAGGGACAAGCCAGATTTGGCGTCCGCATATCTCCCTACCTAGGGCATATCTGCCATGGGGACTCACATACAAGAGACAGCCCTAGGTTCTAGGAGGAGGCCTGCGCCGGATTTTTGCCAAGATTCGCACGCTTGCGATCTCGGCGAGATGTTGAACACGGGCAGAAGAACACTTCCACGTGTTCGACGCGCTCTGAGCGCGCTAGAGCACGCCCGCGCCCGACCCCGCGCGCCCCGCACCGCGGTGAGCCGTGCCCGTGTCCCCTGCTCGTGCCCGCGCCTATAAAGCCCCCTCAGGCGTCGACCGTACTCCTCCGCACACACTCGACCTCACCGGAGCCAGAAACCACCGGCGTTGCCTTGCAAACGGCGTGCCCGCGGCCACCCGATCCCCCGCCACCGTAGACCGGCCAGCAGAGCCCTTCCCAGCCACGCCCGACCCTCGGAAGAGACCGTGCGTGCCTCGATGAAGCTCCCCGAGCAAGGAATCGGACTTTGCTTCGCCGCAGAAGCCAGTCCACGGTCGCCGGACTTCACCCGACCGCCGGTGAACGTAGACCGGGTAAATCTCTGCCCCATTCTTCGATTCCTTGCTCACATAGCCTCTACGTCATCCCGTGGAGCTCATCATGTCGTTTAATTGAACTAGATCGTCGTGGTTAAGCCGGAGCACTCGCCACCGACGAGATCACCCGCCTGCGCACGTGGACCGGTCGATTCCGGCCACCACCGCCGTCGAGTCGTACCTCGCTGTGACCGCCAGGACCTCCCAAAGCCAACCCCGCCCCTCGCCGGACCTCTCTCACCGCCGGTAAGCCGCGCCGCCCTTTTCTTTCCCGCGGGTACTGTTTGCATAAGGGGAGGGACCTCGGGGAAGAAGAAGGAAAGGTCAGGGGGTTTTGTGCGCTGTCAGTGACTCAAGGGAACAGTAGCGCAGGGGTAAAAATGAGTGGGTTGATTTAGAAAGAACTCAGGGTCTTCGGTGCAAAGTAGTTTTCCAGGAAACCTTTTAAAAATTCTGATTTAAATCCAAAAATAACTTGAAAAATTCATAACTTCAGTTTGGTTTACCCAAATCGAGTTAAACCAATTTTGCCAGATCCTAAATATAGTAATCTACTTAGGAAAAATATAAAACCCCCAAGTGTTGCAGAAAACTTTAGAGTTTTGATTTAAATGATTAACTGGTCAAAAGCTAAAAGAAATAAGGAAAAATAGTTACACTATTTGACTGGGGTTAAAAAATCAGAGAAATACTTAATCACTTCCTAACCTGTTTAAAAATAATAAACCCCTCTGTACACCAAGTTAAGGTAGAGTTTACCATTTAAATCATTTTTAGACTAAAGTTAGAAAAAAATAGTAAAGGTAGTTTAAGTAAAGAACCAGGGAGCACCCACATTTTTTTTAGTTTACTTATTCAGTATAGTTCACTAGAAAAATTGATTATAGCCCTCTTTAGTACAGAATAAATGAGATACCTTTTATTTTAGGGAAACAAGGAAAACTTAGAAAAACCCTAGAAAAATAACCCCAAGGAGAAACACCCCAAACCTTGGGATAATTAATGTTTTGTTATTATGAACATAGGAAAAATATGAAATCTGTTGTTTGATATTTTTCAAATAACAAGTTAGTTATAAGTACCTTTTTGGCATAAAACTTTAGAAATTCACAACTAAATATCCAGTATGTCTTTTTCTGTGATTTTTAACAAAAAGGCCTAATATTACCTATGTATCTGGACAAAAATAAAATTTGGTACAGAAACCTCAATTAAATCATAGCTATAGTGTAAAGTGCCCTTTTAAAACTTATCCTTGTTAATTTTTGCACAAGTAATATCTGAATCAGTAACCACCTCAAATTTATAGGACAAATTACAATAACAACTAGTAACCCACTGTAATTTTTACAGAATTTTTGGAAAAAGTTAAACCACTGTTGTAGTTCAAACCCACCCTAGAATTTATAAATAGAAAATGAAAAAGGGAAATTAATAGTGGAGATTAATGTCACCCTAACCCAACCAGCAAAACCCCTTTTATTGCCCACTAAAATATCTAAGGGAAATACGATCCACTTTGCTTATCCCTAACAAAACCCAAACCTAAAATTGATAAGCATACACCACTAAGAGCCACGTATGACCAAGAAACCCTAAGTTACTAAACTAACTTAGCTTTCTTTCACTTAGCATAATGTTTACTAAATCCTGCATAATCATGGCATACATATTCTTATTCATGGCATTCGATAGATTGCAACCTCGCTGACAGAGAGTACGTCCTCGTGCCGGAGCAAGGAGCTGCTCAGGAGGTAGCCCCGGATCCAGCACCCGAGCCTGCCCCAGAGGATCTGCCTGCCCCAGTTTTGGAAGGCAAGCCCTGGTTTTTATGCATAACCTGTTTTATATGCTATTTTACTACACTTAATGATTGTAGGCTTCTATTGTGCACTTAAGTGTAGGAGTTGGTTGAAACCCTAGTTGCATGAACTCAGGAATCCTTTTTGTATTGAATACTAGTATGCTAGGTCGAGTAGCTGCTATTTAATTATGAATCTCGGTAGAAGTCGAGTGATTTTTCTAGCACTCGCGCGAGGTCAGGAATTGATTGTGCCCACTTTCATATCACATTGGTGTTGGTCTGTGGACAACAATCCATGGGGATTGGTTGTCTATGAGATGGAAAATTTGAATAAGGATTATGGTGTGGTACCGTATGTCAAGCGTTTCAACGTACTAAGCACATGCCGAGAAATATGGTAAATCGGTAAGCCTAGTACCTGAGTGAACCTGCCCGCAGATTGCCCTCCTCACGCGACCTAACACGTGGTCTCCCATTCCGGTTTTGGTGGGTACAAGTGCGGTCACTGCACGACGACAGTCGGGGTCAGTGAGGCATTGTATGCCAAGGCGGTGAGCCCCTTTCTGTTGCCAGGGAATCGATGGGGACGGTTGATGTGTGTGGGGATAGAGTGCCTTGCCACGTCGTGTGTTTAGGTTTACCTTGCAAGGTTTAAAAACTCGATTCAAATCGTCTGCTTCTCGCAGCTAATGAGACTCCTTGATCCAAGCTGCTACATTGAGTAACAAGTGGAAATGTGATGATGTGACAAAAGTTGTTGATTGCTAAATGTTTGCTACCATGAATGAGTAGATAGTACACATCTAGTCTTAAGAGAGTCACACTAAAACTTGACAAGGCTAAAACTTGATTTATAAACTCAGCTAGTGCTTTTGGCAACCAAACCCACAGCCAAACAGCTGCATGTCTAGAGGTAGAGGAGTAGACTCCTCACACCGGGTAAGTCTAGCTGAGTATTAGTATACTCAGCCTTGCTTGTGGCATAATTTTACAGGTTCTCTGGAGGACATGGTTGCTGGAGTGACTTGGCCGTCCATCTTGCCACCGGGTTGGACTGTCGAGTGGGACCCTGCCTCGGCTGAGGAGGAGCATGAGGAGTGATGGGACAGGCTTCCCCATCTCTCTGTTTAATTATCGTTAGTTTTATTCCGCTGCACTTCGAACAATGATGACTACTTTTGCTAAAACCCCGATGATGATGTAATAAGTTAAATACTCTTCAATGTATGGTTTTATGCTTTATTGTATTTGCTCTGTGACTCACCATCGAGTGAGACTATGGTACTTAATCCTGTCAGTGGCCTCGTCGGACTAGATCCGAGGGATTGACGGGTTATTCCCATTTAAGTGTGGTCTAGCCTCTAAGGCGGGACTTAGGCACTTAAGTTAGAATAATTCGGGCAGTTCCGCCACAGTGCAGCGGATGAGTCCAAATTTCTGTTCAATGACCCGTACCCATTCGTCGGCTTCGAGAGGGTCTTCGGCTTTAACGAAAAGTGGGGGACGGGTTTTTGAGAAATCCAAGTACGAAGTTTCATGGGGTCCCTGTGGATAAGCCCTTCCACCTTGCTGCTGAAATTGATGTCCCGCCATTTCACACAAAAAGCGGGTGTTGTTGGCAGTCGCATTGACCAAGGCAGCGATAGCCTCGGCCAACGTTGGCGGTACCAACAGTGGATTGGGCGTGTGTTCCCGACCATGGGAAGTACCGGCACTATCATGTGCACGAGTCCTCGATGGCATCTGAAGCAAAGAAATATTTGGGAAAAATATAACATGCTGACATATACCATCATTTTACATTACCAAGATGTAATGATACAGACTCAAATGTACAACATGACCTCATTACCTATTTTACATTAGTATTATAGCTAAACTATACTATTCTAGTATTTATCGTCTTTGGTTGCTTCACTGTCTGTTGTAGGGGACCGTTCGTCAGCCAGGTTCATAGAAGGAGGGGGCTTGAAAAGGTCCAATTCCCCACCAAGTGCTTCACATGCTGTTCCAGAAGGTCCGGCTCCCATTCCAATAGGGTCGACAGGTACGTCTGGGTGCAGTCGCGAATACAGTTCATGAACTTCCTCATGTAACGTATTGCAATACACCTGCAAGTTGTCAACGATCATGCTAAGCTCCTCCACACGGGCTCGAGCTTTGGCTTCCCGGTCCCAAGCAAATGAAGCACCAGGCTCTAATACCAATTGAAAGTCGCCTAGAGGGGGGGTGAATAGGGCGAATCTGAAATTTACAAACTTAATCACAACTACAAGCCGGGTAAGCGTTAGAAATATAATCGAGTCCGAGAGAGAGGGTGCAAAACAAATCGCAAGCGAATAAAGAACGTGACACGCGGATTTGTTTTACCGAGGTTCGGTTCTCGCAAACCTACTCCCCGTTGAGGTGGTCACAAAGACCGGGTCTCTTTCAACCCTTTCCGTCTCTCAAACGGTCCCTCGGACCGAGTGAGCTTCTTCTTCTCAATCAAACGGGAACAAACTTCCCCACAAGGACCACCACACAATTGGTGTCTCTTGCCTCGGTTACAATTGAGTTGTTCGCAAGAAAGAATGAAAGAAAGAAGCAATCCAAGCGCAAGAGCTCAAAAGAACACAACAAATCTCTCTCACTTATCACTAAAGCTTTGTGTGGAATTGGGAGAGGATTTGATTACTTGGGTGTGTCTAGAATTGAATGCTAGAGCTCTTGTAAGTAGTTGGAAGGTGGAAAACTTGGATGACTTGAATGTGGGTGGTTGGGGGTATTTATAACCCCAACCACCAAACTAGCCGTTTGGTGGAGGCTGCTGTCGCATGGCGCACCGGACAGTCCGGTGCGCCACCGGACACTGTCCGGTGCGCCAGCCACGTCACCTGGCCGTTGGGTTCTGACCGTTGGAGCTCTGTCTTGTAGGCCCGCCTGGCTGTCCGGTGGCGCACCGGACAGGTCCTGTAGACTGTCCGGTGTGCCACCCACGCGTGCTCTGTCCTCTGCGCGCGCAGGCGCGCATTTTATGCGTTGCAGTCGACCGTTGCGCGCGAAGTAGCCGTTGCTCCGCTGGCTCACCGGACAGTCCGGTGTGCACCGGACATGTCCGATGAATTTTAGCGGAGCGGAAATCCGAAGCTGGCGAGTTCAGAGTCGCTCTCCTCTGGGGCACCGGACACTGTCCGGTGGTGCACCGGACACTGTCCGGTGGCACACCGAACAGTCCGGTGCGCCAGACCAGGGCACACTTCGGTTGTCCCTTGCTCTCTTTGTTTGAACCCTTTTCTTGGTCTTTTTATTGGCTTAGTGTGAACCTTTGGTACCTACATAACTTATAGACTAGAGCAAACTAGTTAGTCCAATTATGTGTGTTGGGCAATTCAACCACCAAAATCATTTAGGAAATAGGTGTAAGCCTAATTCCCTTTCAATCTCCCCCTTTTTGGTGATTGATGCCAACACAAACCAAAGCAAGCATAGAAGTGCATAATTGAACTAGTTTGCATAATGTAAGTGCAAAGGTTACTTGGAATTGAGCCAATATAAATACTTATAAGATACGCATGGATTGTTTCTTCATTTTTAACATTTTGGACCACGCTTGCACCACTTGTTTTGTTTTTGCAAATTCTTTTGTAAATCCTTTTCAAAGTCCTTTTGCAAAATAGTCAAAGGTAAATGAATAAGATTTTGCGAAACATTTTCAAGATTTGAAGTTCTCTCCCCTTGTTTCGAATGCTTTTCCTTTGACTAAACAAAACTCCCCCTCAATGAAATTCTCCTCTTAGTGTTCAAGAGGGTTTTAAGATATCAATTTTGAAAATACTACTTTCTCCCCCTTTTGAACACATTAAGATACCAATTTGAAATTTACCAATTGAAAATCATTAGTTTTAAAATTAGGTGGTGGTGCGGCCCTTTTGCTTTGGGCTAATACTTTCTCCCCCTTTGGCATGAATCGCCAAAAACGGATACTTGGAGTGAAATATAAGCCCTTATAACTACTTTCTCCCCTTTGGCAAATAAAATACGAGTGAAGATTATACCAAAATGGAGAGATGCTCGGAGCGACGGCGAAGGATGAGTTACGGAGTGGAAGCCTTTGTCTTCGCCGAAGACTCCAATTCCCTTTTAATACACCTATGACTTGGTTTGAAATAGACTTGAAAACACATTAGTCATAGCATATATGAAAGAGACATGATCAAAGATATACTTATGAGCTATGTATGCAAGACATCAAAAGAAGTTCCTAGAATCAAGAATATTTAGCTCATGCCTAAGTTTGTTAAATGTTTGTTCATCAAGTGGCTTGGTAAAGATATCGGCTAATTGATCTTTAGTATTAATGTATGCAATCTCGATATCTCCCTTTTGTTGGTGATCCCTTAAGAAATGATACCGAATGGCTATGTGTTTAGTGCGGCTATGCTCAACGGGATTATCCGCCATGCGTATTGCACTCTCATTATCACATAGAAGAGGAACTTTGGTTAATTTGTAACCATAGTCCCTAAGGGTTCGCCTCATCCAAAGTAGTTGCACGCAACAATGTCCTGCGGCAATATACTCGGCTTCGGCGGTAGAGAGAGCTACGGAATTTTGCTTCTTTGAAGCCCAAGACACCAAGGATCTTCCCAAGAACTGGCAAGTCCCCAATGTGCTCTTTCTATTAATTTTACACTCCGCCCAATCGGCATCGGAATAACCAATTAAATCAAAAGTGGATCCCCTAGGATACCAAAGCCCAAACTTTGGAGTATAAACTAAATATCTCAAGATTTGTTTTACGACCGTAAGGTGAGCTTCCTTAGGGTCGGCTTGGAATCTTGCACACATGCATACAGAAAGCATAATATCCGGTCGAGATGCACATAAATAGAGTAAAGAGCCTATCATCGACCGGTATACCTTTTGATCGACGGATTTACCTTCCTTGTTGAGGTCGAGATGCCCTTTGGTTCCCATGGGTGTCTTGATGGGCTTGGCATCCTTCATTCCAAACTTGTTTAGAATGTCTTGAGTATACTTTGTTTGGCTAATGAAGGTGCCCTCTTGGAGTTGTTTCACTTGAAATCCCAAGAAGTACTTCAACTCCCCCATCATTGACATCTCGAATTTCTGTGTCATGATCCTACTAAACTCTTCACATGTAGATTCGTTAGTAGACCCAAATATAATATCATCAACATAAATTTGGCATACAAACAAATCATTTTCAAGTGTTTTGGTAAAGAGTGTAGGATCAGCCTTTCCGACTTTGAATCCATTAGTGATAAGGAAATCTCTAAGGCATTCATACCATGCTCTTGGGGCTTGCTTGAGCCCATAAAGTGCCTTGGAGAGTTTATAAACATGGTTAGGATACTCACTATCTTCAAAGCCGGGAGGTTGCTCAACATAGACCTCTTCCTTGATCGGTCCATTGAGGAAGGCACTTTTCACGTCCATTTGATAGAGCTTAAAGCCATGGTAAGTAGCATAGGCCAATAATATGCGAATTGACTCAAGCCTAGCTACGGGTGCATAGGTTTCACCGAAATCCAAACCTTCGACTTGGGAGTATCCCTTGGCCACAAGTCGGGCTTTGTTCCTTGTCACCACACCATGCTCATCTTGCTTGTTGCGGAAACCCCACTTGGTTCCTACAACATTTTGATTAGGACGTGGAACCAAATGCCAAACCTCATTCCTAGTGAAGTTGTTGAGCTCCTCTTGCATCGCCACCACCCAATCTGAATCTTGTAGTGCTTCCTCTACCCTGTGTGGCTCAATAGAGGAAACAAAAGAGTAATGCTCACAAAAATGTGCAACACGAGATCTAGTGGTTACCCCCTTTTGAATGTCGCCAAGGATGGTGTCGACCGGGTGATCTCGTTGGATTGCTTGGTGGACTCTTGGGTGTGGTGGCCTTGGTTCTTCATCCTCCTTGTTTTGATCATTTGCATCTCCCCCTTGATCATTGTCGTCATCTTGAGGTGGCTCATCTCTTTGATCTTCTCCTTCATCAATTTGAGCCTCTTCCTCATTTTGAGTTGGTGGAGATGCTTGCGTGGAGGAGGATGGTTGATCTTGTGCATTTGGAGGCTCTTCGGATTCCTTAGGACACACATCCCCAATGGACATGTTCCTTAGCGCGATGCACGGAGCCTCTTCATCACCTATCTCATCAAGATCAACTTGCTCTACCTGAGAGCCGTTAGTCTCATCAAACACAACGTCACAAGAAACTTCAACTTGTCCAGAGGACTTGTTAAAGACTCTATATGCCCTTGTGTTTGAATCATATCCTAGTAAAAAGCCTTCTACAGTCTTAGGAGTAAATTTAGATTTTCTACCTCTTTTAACAAGTATAAAGCATTTGCTACCAAAGACTCTAAAATATGAAATATTGGGCTTTTTACCGGTCAGGAGTTCGTATGATGTCTTCTTGAGGATTCGGTGTAGATACAACCGGTTGATGGCGTAGCAGGCGGTGTTGACCGCCTCAGCCCAAAACTGATCCGAAGTCTTGTACTCATCAAGCATGGTTCTTGCCATGTCCAATAGAGTTCTATTCTTCCTCTCCACTACACCATTTTGTTGTGGCGTGTAGGGAGAAGAGAACTCATGCTTGATGCCCTCCTCCTCAAGGAAGCCTTCGATTTGTGAGTTCTTGAACTCCGTTCCGTTGTCGCTTCTAATTTTCTTGATCCTTAAGTCGAACTTATTTTGAGCCCGTCTCAAGAATCCCTTCAAGGTCTCTTGGGTATGAGATTTTTCCTGCAAAAAGAATACCCAAGTGAAGCGAGAATAATCATCCACAATAACTAGACAGTACTTACTCACGCCGATGCTTATGTAAGCTATTGGGCCGAATAGGTCCATGTGTAGGAGCTCCAGTGGCCTGTCAGTCGTCATGATGTTCTTGTGTGGATGATGAGCACCAACTTGCTTTCCTGCTTGGCATGCGCTACAAATCCTGTCTTTCTCAAAATGAACATTTGTTAATCCTAAAATGTGCTCTCCCTTTAGAAGCTTATGAAGATTCTTCATCCCAACATGTGCTAGTCGGCGATGCCAGAGCCAGCCCATGTTAGTCTTAGCAATTAAGCAAGTGTCGAGTTCAGCTCTATCAAAATCTACCAAGTATAGCTGACCCTCTAACACTCCCTTAAATGCTATTGAATCATCACTCCTTCTAAAGACAGTGACACCTACATCAGTAAATAGACAGTTGTAGCCCATTTGACATAATTGAGAAACGGAAAGCAAATTGTAATCTAAAGAATCAACAAGAAAAACATTGGAAATGGAATGGTCAGGTGATATAGCAATTTTACCCAATCCTTTGACCAAACCTTTGTTTCCATCCCCGAATGTGATCGCTCTTTGGGGATCTTGGTTTTTCTCATAGGAGGAGAACATCTTCTTCTCCCCTGTCATGTGGTTTGTGCACCCGCTATCGATGATCCAACTTGAGCCCCCGGATGCATAAACCTACAAAACAAGTTTAGTTCTTGACTTTAAGTACCCAAATGGTTTTGGGTCCTTTGGCATTAGATACAAGAACTTTGGGTATCCAAACACAAGTCTTTAATCCCTTGTGTTTGCCCCCAACATACTTGGCAACTACCTTGCCGGATTTGTTAGTTAAAACATATGATGCACCAAAGGTTTTGAATGAAATGCTATGGTCATTTGATGCACTAGGAGTTTTCTTCTTAGGCAACTTAGCATGGGTTGATTGCCTAGAACTAGATGTCTCACCCTTATACATAAAAGCATGATTAGGGCCAGAGTGAGACTTCCTAGAATGAATTCTCCTAATTTTGCTCTCGGGATAACCGGTAGGGTATAAAATGTAACCCTTGTTATCCTGAGGCATGGGAGCCTTGCCCTTAACAAAATTAGATAATCTTTTAGGGGGGCATTAAGTTTGACATTGTCCCCCTTTTGGAAGCCAATGCCATCCTTGATGCCAGGGCGTCTCCCGCTATAGAGCATGCTTCTAGCAAATTTAAACTTCTCATTTTCTAAGTCATGCTCGGCAATTTTAGCATTTAGTTGAGCTATGTGATCATTTTGTTTCTTAATTAAAGCTAGGTGATCATGGATAGCATCAACATTAATGTCTCTACATCTAGTACAAATGGAAGCATGTTCAACGGTAGATGTAGAGGGTTTGCAAGATTTTAATTCTACAACCTTAGCATGCAATATATCATTTTTACTTCTAAGGTCGGAATTGGAAGTATTGCAAACATCTAATTCTTTAGCCTTAGCAAGCAATTTTTCATTTTCATCCCTAAGGCTAGCAAGAGAAATGTTCAATTCTTCAATCTTAGCAAGCAAATCAACATTATTATTTCTAGGATTGGGAATTGAAACATTACAAGCATTTGAATCAACCTTAGCAATAAGTTTAGCATTGTCATTCCTAAGGTTGTCAATAGTCTCATGGCAAGTGCTTAGCTCACTAGATAGTTTTTCACACTTTTCTACTTCTAGAGCGTAAGCATTTTTAACCTTAACATGCTTCTTATTTTCTTTAATAAGGAAGTCCTCTTGGGTGTCCAAGAGATCATCCTTCTCATTAATAGCACTAATTAATTCATTTAATTTTTCCTTTTGTTGCATGTTTAGGTTGGCAAAAAGAATGCGTAAGTTATCCTCCTCATTGCTAGCATTATCCTCATCACTAGAGGTTTCATATTTAGTGGAGGATCTTGATTTTACCTTCTTCATTTTGCCGTCTTTTGCCATGAGGCACTTGTGGCCGACGTT
This sequence comes from Zea mays, assembly GCF_902167145.1. Lineage (NCBI taxonomy): Eukaryota > Viridiplantae > Streptophyta > Magnoliopsida > Poales > Poaceae > Zea > Zea mays. The sequence goes on from NC_050103.1 coordinate 43,109,778, forward strand.
GGGGAAGAGAAGTCCCTTGGTGATGGCGATGTTTGCGGCGTCCTCGTCGGAGGAGGAGTCGGTGGAGCTCTCGTCGGAGTCCCATTCCCGGCAAACATGGGCATCGCCGCCCTTCTTCTTGTAGTACTTCTTCTTCTCCTTTCTTCCCCCCTTCTTGTCGTCGCCCCTGTCACTATCACTAGAAATAGGACATTTTGCTATAAAGTGACCGGGCTTACCACACTTGTAGCAAACTTTCTTGGAGCGGGTCTTGTAATCTTTCCCCCTCCTTTGTTTGAGGATTTGACGGAAGCTCTTGATGATGAGCGCCATCTCCTCGTTGTCGAGCTTGGAGGCGTCGATGGGTGTTCGACTTGGAGTAGATTCCTCCTTCTTTTCTTTTGTTGCCTTGAATGTGACTGGTTGTGCTTCGGACGTGGAGGGGCCGTCAAGCTCGTTGATCTTCTTTGAGCCTTTGATCATCAATTCAAAGCTCACAAAATTCCCGATTACTTCCTCGGGAGTCATTAGTGTATATCTAGGATTGCCACGAATTAATTGAACTTGAGTAGGGTTAAGAAAAACAAGTGATCTAAGAATAACCTTAACCATTTCGTGGTCATCCCATTTCTTACTCCCAAGGTTGCGCACTTGGTTCACCAAGGTTTTGAGCCGGTTGTACATGTCTTGTGGCTCCTCTCCTTGGCGAAGTCGAAAGCGACCGAGCTCCCCCTCGATCGTTTCCCGCTTGGTGATTTTGGTCACCTCGTCTCCTTCGTGCGCGGTCTTTAGCGTGTCCCAAATCTCCTTGGCACCTTTCAACCCTTGCACTTTATTATACTCCTCTCGACTTAGAGAGGCGAGGAGTATAGTTGAGGCTTGGGAGTTGAAGTGTTGGATTTGGGCCACTTCGTCCTCATCATAATCTTCATCCCCTACGGATGGTACCTGTACACCAAACTCAACAACATCCCATATACTTTTGTGGAGTGAGGTTAGATGAAATTGCATCAAATCACTCCACCTAGCATAATCTTCACCATCAAAAGTTGGTGGTTTGCCTAATGGGACGGAAAGTAAAGGTGTATGTTTAGGAATGCGAGGATAGCGTAAGGGCATCTTACTAAACTTCTTGCGCTCATGGCGCTTAGAAGTGACGGATGGCGCGTCGGAGCCGGAGGTGGAAGGTGATGAAGTATCGGTCTCGTAGTAGACCACCTTCCTCATCTTCTTTTTCTTGACGCCACTCTGATGCGATTTGTGGGAAGAGGATTTCTTCTCCTTCCCCTTCCCCTTGTTGCGAGACTCTTCCGATGAAGCTTTCCTGTGGCTTGTAGTGGGCTTGTCGCCGGTCTCCATCTCCTTCTTGGCGTGATCTCCCAACATCACTTCGAGCGGTTAAGCTCTAATGAAGCACCAGGCTCTAATACCAATTGAAAGTCGCCTAGAGGGGGGTGAATAGGGCGAATCTGAAATTTACAAACTTAATCACAACTACAAGTCGGGTTAGCGTTAGAAATATAATCGAGTCCGAGAGAGAGGGTGCAAAACAAATCGCAAGCGAATAAAGAATGTGACACGCGGATTTGTTTTACCGAGGTTCAGTTCTCGCAAACCTACTCCCCGTTGAGGTGGTCACAAAGACCGGGTCTCTTTCAACCCTTTCCCTCTCTCAAACGGTCCCTCGGACCGAGTGAGCTTCTTCTTCTCAATCAAACGGGAACAAACTTCCCCGCAAGGACCACCACACAATTGGTGTCTCTTGCCTCGGTTACAATTGAGTTGTTCGTAAGAAAGAATGAAAGAAAGAAGCAATCCAAGCGCAAGAGCTCAAAAGAACACATCAAATCTCTCTCACTTATCACTAAAGCTTTGTGTGGAATTGGGAGAGGATTTGATTACTTGGGTGTGTCTAGAATTGAATGCTAGAGCTCTTGTAAGTAGTTGGAAGGTGGAAAACTTGGATGACTTGAATGTGGGGTGGTTGGGGGTATTTATAACCCCAACCACCAAACTAGCCGTTTGGTGGAGGATGCTGTCGCATGGCGCATCGGACAGTCCAGTGCGCCACCGGACACTGTCCGGTGCGCCAGCCACGTCACCTGGCCGTTGGGTTCTGACCGTTGGAACTCTGTCTTGTGGGCCCGCCTGGCTGTCCGGTGGCGCACAGGACAGGTCCTGTAGACTGTCCGGTGTGCCACCCACGTGTGCTCTGTCCTCTACGCGCGCAGGCGCTCATTTAATGCGTTGCAGTCGACTGTTGCGCGCGAAGTAGCCGTTGCTCCGCTGGCTCACCGGACAGTCCAGTGAATTTTAGCGAAGCGGAAATCCGAAGCTGGCGAGTTCAGAGTCGCTCTCCTCTGGAGCACCGAACATTGTCCGGTGGTGCACCGGACAGTCCGGTGAATTATAGCGAAGCGCCTCTGAAAATTCCCGAAGGTGTGGAGTTCAGCTTGAAGTCCCCTGGTGCACCGGACACTGTCCAGTGGTGCACCGGACAGTCCGGTGCGCCAGACCAGGGCACACTTCGGTTGTCCCTTGCTCTCTTTGTTTGAACCCTTTTCTTGGTCTTTTTATTGGCTTAGTGTGAACCTTTGGTACCTGCATAACTTATAGACTAGAGCAAACTAGTTAGTCCAATTATGTGTGTTGGGCAATTCAACCACCAAAATCATTTAGGAAATAGGTGTAAGCCTAATTCCCTTTCACAGCCCAATCGATTGCCAAATCCCGTTCAGCAAGATCATCTTGCAGATGTCTGACGTTAGCTCTTAACTCATTTATACACTGACCATCTTCTACCCACACCCTGTTTCTGTGACGTCAGCTCTTAACTCATTTATACCTCCTATACATTGCACTCTGCTACCTGGTCTTATAAGATAGTGTCGGCGTTTCGAGACCGGGGGGTCCCTCGGGCCGACGAGTGAGTGTCTCCGCGTGCCCCAGCCCAGATGGGCCGAGCGCGAGGGCGAGCGCGAAGGGGGGAGAAGCGAGGCGGCCGGAGACCGGCGTGAGAGAGGTGGGAATCCCACGGCCTTCGTGATCGTCCCGCGCCCAGGTCGGGTGCGCTTGCAGTAGGGGGTTACAAGCGTCCACGCGGGAGAGGGAAGCGAGCGGCCCCAAGAGAGCGCCTGTCTCGTCCTTGTCCCCGCGCGACCAACCCTCTCTAAGAGGGCCCTGGTCCTTCCTTTTATAGGCGTAAGGAGAGGATCCAGGTGTACAATTGGGGGGTGTAGCAGAGTGCTACGTGTCTAGCGGGGGAGAGCTAGCGCCCTAAGTACATGCCGATGTGGCAGCCGGAGAGATTTTGGCACCCAGCTGGTGTGATGTCGTGGCCGTCGGAGGAGCGATGGAGCCTGTCGGAGGGACAGCTGTCGCAGCGGTTGAGTCCTTGCTGACGTCCTCTTGCTTCCGTAAGGGGGCTGAGAGCCGCCGTCGTCACAGAGCATGCGGGGCGCCATCATTGCCTATCTGGCGGAGCTAGCCAGATGGGACATCGGTCTTGTTCCCTGCGGCCCGAGTCAGCTCGGGGTAGGGTGATGATGGCGCTTCCTGTTGACGTGGCTGGCCTGCGCCCTAGGTTGGGCGATGTGGAGGCTCCTCCGAAGCCGAGGTCGAGTCTGTCTTCCATGGCCGAGGCCGAGTCCGAGCCCCTGGGTCGGGCGAGGCGGAGGTCGTCGGCAGAGGCCAGGGCGGAGTCCGAGCCCTGGGGTCGGGCGAAGTGGAGTTCGTCGTCTTCTGGGGCTGAGCCCGAGTCCGAGCCCTGGGTCGGGCGGAGCGGAGTTCGCCGTCTTCCGGGACTTAGCCCGAGTCCGAGCCCTAGGTCGGGCGAAGCGGAGTTCGCCGTCTTCCGGGACTTAGCCCGAGTCCGAGCCCTGGGTCGGGCGGAGCGGAGTTCGCCGTCTTCCGGGACCTAGCCCGAGTCCGAGCCCTGGGTCGGGCGGAGCGGAGTTCGCCGTCTTCCGGGACCTAGCCCGAGTTCGAGCCCTGGGTCGGGCGAAGCGGAGTTCGCCGTCTTCCGGGACCTAGCCCGAGTTCGAGCCCTGGGTCGGGCGGAGCGGAGTTCGCCGTCTTCCGGGACCTAGCCCGAGTCCGAGCCCTGGGTCGGGCGGAGCGGAGTTCACCGTCTTCTGGGACCTAGCCTGAGTCCGAGCCCTGGGTCGGGTGAAGCGGAGCTTCCTATGGTGCCTTTGGTAGGGCCTGACTGCCTGTGAGTCTCACTCTGTCAAGTGGTACTGCAGTCGGAGTGGCGCAGGCGGCGCTGTCCTTCTGTCAGGCCGGTCAGTGGAGCGGCGAAGTGACGGCGGTCACTTCGGCTCTGCCCGGGGGCACGCGTCAAGATAAAGGTGTCAGGCTACCTTTGCATTAAATGCTCCTGCGACTTGGTCGATCGGTGCGGCGATTTAGTTAGGGTTGCTTCTTAGCGAAGGCAGGGCCTCGGGCGAGCCGGAAATATGTTCGCCGTTGGAGGGGGGCCTCGGGCGAGACGGAAATCCTCCGGGGCCGGCTGCCCTTGTCCGAGGCTAGGCTTAGGCGAGGCGTGATCGAGTCGCTCGAATGGACTGATCCCTGACTTAATCGCACCCATCAGGCCTTTGCAGCTTTATGCTGATGGGGGTTACCAGCTGAGAATTAGGAGTCTTGAGGGTACCCCTAATTATGGTCCCCGACAGTAGCCCCCGAGCCTCGAAGGGAGTGTTAGCACTCGCTTGGAGGCTTTCGTCGCACTTTTTTGCAAGGGGACCAGCCTTTCTCGGTTGCATTTTGTTCCAGTGGGTGCGCGCGAGCGCACCCGCCGGGTGTAGCCCCCGAGGCCTCGGAGGAGTGGTTTCACTCCTTCGAGGTCTTAATGCCTCGCGTAATGCTTCGGCTGGTCTGATTGTTCCCTCATGCGAGCTGGTCGTAGCCCGGGTGTACGGTCGGGTCCCAAGTTCTCGGGCTGGTATGTTGACGCTGTCAACGGTTCGGTCGGAGCCGGGTTTGCGAGAGCAGCCCCCGAGCCTCTACACAGGGCGAGAGGGCGATCAGGGACAGACTCGGCTTTTTTACATACGCCCCTGCGTCACCTTTCCGCAAGGAGGAGGGGGGAAAGCGCCATGTTGCCCTCGATGGGCGCCGAACATGGTGTCTCCGGTGAGCTGCAAGCGGGTAATCTGAGTGGACGTCCGTGCCCCGTTCGTTAGGGGTCGGCTAGGGGCCCAGAGGCACGCCCAAAAGTACCTGCGGGTGATCTGCCGGACCCGGTCCCCTAGCGACGGGGTCCGAGGGCTCGATGCCTCCCTCTGATGGGATGCCGTTACAAGATGGCTCCCGCTGGTCTCGGAAATGTCCTAGGGTACCTCGGGAGCACAGCCCGAGCCTTGGTTATGTATCGAACGTACCCATGGTCATCCCTCGCTCGGCGTCTGAGGCGGCTGTGAACCCTTCGGGGGCCAGCCTTCGAACCCCTGATCAGTAATGGGCGTGGAGCCTGAGTAGCCTGAGGCGGCCGTGGAACCCTTCGGGGGGCCGGCCTTCGAACCTCTGACCAGTAGTGGGTGTAGGGCCCACGCGATCTGAGGCGGCTGTCGAACCCTTCGGGGGGCCAGCCTTCGAACCTCTGATCAGTAGGGAGGCTCGGAGCCTGGTTCCTTCACGGGGAAGGATCCTTTTCGGGGTATCCCCCTTTCCCGGTCCCTGTTGCAAGAGAGAGAAAGAGGAAAAAAGGAAAAGGATACGAAATCGAACGACGCGGCGTACCTTTTTTGGCGCGGTTATTACGGCGAAGGCGAAGCGTCGCCCGCTTCTCCTGCCAGAGGCGCCGCCTGTCTCGCCGCAGAGTTAATGCGACGGGGCGAGTGGTTGGCGGGGCGGCCGTTGCGCGTGCGCGAGCCGTTCAAGGAACGGCTGTTTCGCTTCACGTTTTTTAATCCCGCGTCCGGTCCGAGCGGAACGTTGGAACCGGTCTCGCCTCGGTCTTTATATACCCGGAAGAGGCTCTGGTGACGGTTCTTTGCTCCGCTTCCTGCCTCCCTCTTAGGTTTTCGCAACCCGAGAGACTTAGCCAGAGAAGAGGAAACCGCCCTTCCTGCCCCTTGCACCGCCATCCCTTCCGCTCAGTGATGGCTGACCGGGTGACCATCATCTCGCCGCGCGACCCATGGCCCTTTTCCACGGTGACGGCGAGTGATCTGGAGGATCTGGTCGGCGAGGGTTTGCTTCGCCCTCTCACCGATGAGCAGCGACCGGAATGGATTCCTCCCGTGGGCGGAGCCGCTCCGTCCCCACCGCCAGGGTACATCGTGAGCTTCGTCTCCTTCCACGAGCGGGGATTCGGTGTGCCGGCGGGCCGCTTTATGTGGGCGATCCTGTACCACTATGGGGTGGAGTTGCACAACCTCACCCCCAACTCCATCTCGCAGGCCGCCATCTTCGTAGCGGTGTGCGAGGGGTACTTGGGGATCGCCCCCCATTGGGATTTGTGGACCCATCTCTTTTTCGCGGAGCTTTTCGCCTCACCGATGGGGGAGAGGAAAGTCCGCGCAGCGGTGCGGGCCGGCGGCTGCACCCTCCTGCTGAGGCAGTCGCGGGCGTCGCTGTATATTCCTGCCATCCTCGCGTCCTCGAACAAGGGGTGGCAGCGCCGGTGGTTCTACCTCCGGAATGACGGCGAGTTGCTCCCACCGTTCTCCCAGCGAGTAGTCACCACTGCCACCGACGCTTGGCGCCACGGGACCCCGCACGAAAGATAAAAGAACCTCGAACCCCTTCTCCAGGCCTTGGAGGCGTTGCGGAAGGGGGGACTCACCGCTGCGGGAGTGATCGCCGCCATCCACCGTCGGAGGGTGCTTCCCTTGGCGGAGCGACGGCTGTCGCTTTGGGAGATGACCCCGGAGGCTGACTAGGAGGGCTCGCGGATGTCCCCTGATCCTCTTCCCTTCGACGCCCTCCAATGGCGGGTGTCCGTCGCGTTGGGGAAGCCGGACCCCCATGCCTTCTCCCAGCTTTTGATGCGCCCCGACCGAGGGTGCGTGACTCTGGTGAGTGTCCGCTTCTTCCTTCTTCATACATCGGGTTGCTCCTGGTTCTTACGATCGGGGTTTTCCCCCCTTCTTCAGGAGGTGGGGTGGCACAAGCCTTCCCTGCCACGGGTCACGCAGGACGCGGTGGACCGAGCAGCGCGGCGGGTCGCCGCGGAGGAGAAGAAGAAGAAGAAGGATGCGGAGAAGGCTCGGGCCCACGAGCAGAGGCGGGCTCGAGACGCCTTGGAAAAGCTCCGTCGTCGGCAGGAGAGGGAGGGGCTCCCGAGGGAGCCGTCGCCGAAAACGCCCGACGACGACGACGATGATGAAGATGATGACGAGGAGGACGACATGGCCGCCCGCCTTGGCCTCAGCCCCGGCTTGGGGTTTGGCCAGGAGCCGTCAAGCCAGCCCCCGAGCGGGCTGACGCCGTCAGTCCCCGGAGTCGGGGTGTCGGGGTCCCGGCCCGAGGGGCGGGGGCAACCCGAGAGGGCACCTGACCCCTCGGCTGGAGGAGCTGAGGTGACCCCGGGGGGCCAGACCAGGGCGTCCGCTCCCCGAGAGCCGCCGCTCGCGCCGGCAGCGCTGGGAGGCGACCCTCAGGTCACCGTGACAGTGCCTGGGCAACCTGCCCCCCGGGCGTCCAAAGCAAGGGTGGTGCCGAAGTTGCCGGCGAAGCGGACCTCGGCGGCGGTTCCGGGGGCCGGGATCCAAGAGACTTCCCCCCAGGCACGGTGGATCATGGCCCGGAGCGGGTAAGTATCTCGGAATGTCTTCGTCCTGGCTTTCCATTCCTATGTCCCGGCCGTGATTTTTCTTTTTTCCTCAGCAAGCGAAGCCATGGCCTGACCGACCTGGCACCCCGGAAGGCCCTTAAGACGACGCCGGCCTGTGCGGCCAGCGCCGCTCTGGGCCTTGCCGTTCAGCCGACCCTCTCGCAAGGCGTTCCACCTCAGGGGGCTCGGGCGGCACCGGTCGCCGTTGAGCAGGTTCCTGAGGCTGGCTCTTCTGCCGAGGCGGCCATTGTGATAGGGGAGGCGGCTGACGCTGACGTGGTCCCGAGCCCACCGGACGTGCCGGCCATGCCGGCGCCTGCCGCTACCGAAGTCGCCGCCGTCCCAGTCGGAGAGCGACCGGTTGCTGCCGACGTCGAGACAGCTGATGCGTCGGCGCTTGGTGCCTCGGAAGAGGGGGGCGTGGAGGCGTGATCCGTCCCGCCGGGCGGCAGCCTCGTCGCTGTGCGGCAGAGCTCCGAGGGCCGGCGCCAGTTGCTCCGGTTCTGGACCCGTGGCCTCGGACCCCGTCTTCGTTCTCGACGATGAACGGGAGGACCAGTCCTGGGATGAGCTCCGCGAGTGTGCTGAAGCAACGGTGGGGTCGCTCCGGTCGTCGCTGGAGGTTTTCTGCAGGGACGTCCCCAAAATCCTCTAGGTAACGGTTTCAGGCATACCTTTTCTCTTCTGTGACCGAGGCGTTCTTCGTGACGCCCCGCTCCCTTCCCTCAGGATCTGACGGATCAGAGCGCCGCCAAGTCGTCGTTCATCCGCCGCGAGGTCGACGTCTGGGGCTCGCTGCGATCCCTGAGGACCTCGCTCGCTGGGGCTACTGCGCGCCTTTCTCAGCAGGGTGCCGAGGTAGCGGACCTCCAGTTGCTTTGCACTGACCTGAGAGCCGAGGCGGCAGCGGTGCGCGCGGAGGCGGTCGTGGCGCGCGCAGAAGCGCAACGGCAGCGGTCGGAGTTCGACCGGGTCGTCGAGGAGCGGGACCAATCTCGGGGCCGGGCTGCCGAGGCCGAAAGCCGGGCCGAAACCCTTGCATCCGACTTAGCCGTAGCCCAGGTCGCGGCCTCGGAGCAGCGTGCCCGAGCCGGAGGTACGTCTTGGCCATCCTTGGTTCTCGTTCCTGTTTGTTCCCTCTGCTTGTGTTTGAGATCTTTCTTCTGGCTGTTCGCAGAGCTCGAGTCCGCCCTTGATGAGTCCGCCAAGGCGCTTGCCGAGGCGCTTGCCGGCGCGGCCGAGCAGAGGGAGGCTGACCACGCGGCTATGTCCGAAGCCGTCTCGGACGTTTATCGGATCCTTGGCTTCGGCGACGTCCCCTCAGGAAGCTCCCCTCAAAGTCGCCTTCAAGCCTTGGGTGATCACGTGCGCGGCAGACTCCGCGAGGCGCTACACCACGGCGTCAGGCGGGCCTTCGCCGTGCTCGCTTCCCACTACGTTGTGGACCTGGAGCGGGTTAGTGAGGGGTATTGTCTTCCTGACGAAGACGAAGCTGCCCTGGCAGAAGTCCAGCGGCTCGACGCAGTCGCCGCGGGTCCGAGCGCAGTGCTGGCGACCACCTTTGAGGCGGAGATCCTCCCCCCTGCGCCATCGCCGGAAGCCGAGATGGACTTTACCGAAGGCGGGGTCGGAGCTGAAGGCGCGGTGCCTTCCCAGGGCGACGCCTAACTCCGTTGGAACAGTTTCTGTTGGATGCACGTGTGTCTTTCTGCGGCCGCTGAGGCCTGAACACTTTGTTTCCGCTGCATGAAGTCGTACTCCTCTTCCTTTTATTTTGCGTGTCTGGCTTTACCTGTCAATAACAGGGAGGCTTCCTGAGTAGGGGTCATTTTTCGTGGCGGGTGATGAGTGAGGTGTCCCTAACCCGGAGGCATAGGAATTCCTCGGCTCAATCGGCCTTGCCACTTACATGCTCCCACGTTCGCTCCTTGGGGCCCTGCTTCTGACATAGCCGGGAGAACGCAAAAGCCTTTTTGACCGAAAATTTTGGATGCGGAGAGGTACGCCCAATCTTGACACAGAGGGGTTCCCCCCTTTTTAACCCTCGAGGGAGGGTCGGGCTCTGCCAAGGCGAGGCTGACCCTTCCTTGACGACCGAGACTTGTGTGGGAGCGAGGTATACGAACAGCTTGAAAACATCTTAAGGGTAGAAGCGACGTAGCTGTCGGATGTTCCAAGCGTTGCCGTAGACCTCGCCTTGACCACCGGCCAGCTTGTACGTTCCGGGCTCCAGAACTTTGGTGATGACAAGCAGCCTTTCCCGGGGGTGCGTGTAGCCCCCGGGTGCCCCCAGCAAGGGCTCGGGGTGCTGTGCGATGGTCGCGATCTTCACCGGGTTGGCTTCGATGCCCCGCTTGGAGATGATGAACCCCAAGACCATGCCCTGGGGCACCCCGAGGACCCACCTTTCGGGGTTGAGCTTGACGCTTTTCGCCTCTTTTATGGACTTCGCCGCCATTAGCTTGTGGATCTCCTCGCCTATCGCTCTGTGCTTCTCCTCGTCGAATCGGCGCAGAGGCTGCTTGACGGGTCGGGCTCCGGCCTGAATATCCAGCGAGTGCTCGGCGACATCCCTCGGTATGCCGGGCATGTCCGAGGGGCTCCACGCGAAGACGTCGGCGTTCGCGCAGAGAAAGTCGACGAGCACTGCTTCCTATTTGGGGTCGAGCCCGGAGCCGATCCGGATCTGCTTGGAGGCGTCGCCGCTGGGGTCGAGGGGGACGGCCTTGACCGTCTCCACTGGCTCGAAGTTGCCGGCATGACGCTTCACGTCTGGCACCTTTTTGGAGAGGCTTTCCAGGTCGGCGATGAGGGCCTCGGACTCAGCGAGGGCCTCGGCGTACTCCACGCACTCCACGTCGCATTCGAACGCGTGCTTGTACGTGGGGCCGACGGTGATGACCCCGTTGGGGCCCGGCATCTTGAGCTTCAGGTAGGTGTAGTTGGGGACGGCCATGAACTTCGCGTAGCATGGCCTTCCCAGTACCGCGTGGTAGGTTCCTCGGAATCTGACCACCTCGAATGTAAGAGTCTCCCTTTGGAAGTTGGAGGGCGTTCCGAAGCAGACGGGAAGGTCGAGTCGTCCGAGGGGCTGGACGCGCTTCCCGGGAATGATCCCGTGGAAGGGCGCAGCGCCTGCTCGGACGGAGGACAGATCGACGCGCAAGAGCCCAAGGGTCTCGGCGTAGATGATGTTGAGGCTGCTGCCCCCGTCCATAAGGACCTTGGTGAGCCTGAAGTCGCCGATGACGGGGTCGACGACGAGCGGGTATTTCCCCGGGCTCGGCACGTGGTCGGGATGGTTGGCTTGGTCGAAGGTGATGGGCTTGTCGGACCAGTCTAGGTAGACTGGCGCCGCCACCTTCACCGAGCAGACCTCCCGGCGCTCTTGCTTGCGGTGCCGAGCCGAGGCGTTCGCCGCTTGCCCACCGTAGATCATGAAGCAGTCACGGACCTCGGGGAACTCTCCTGCTTGGTGATCTTCCTTCTTGTCATTGTCGCGGGCCCTGCCACCCTCCGCGGGTGGCCCGGCCCTGTGGAAGTGGCGCCGAAGCATGACGCACTCCTCAAGGGTGTTCTTGACGGGCCCCTGACGATAGGGGCACGGCTCCTTGAGCATCTTGTCGAAGAGGTTGGCACCTCCGGGGGGTTTCCGAGGGTTCTTGTACTCGGTGGCGGCGACAAGGTCCGCGTCGGCGGCGTCGCGTTTCGCTTGCGACTTCTTCTTGCCTTTCTTCTTGGCGCCGCGCTGAGTTGACGCCTCGGGAGCATCTTCCGATGGGAGGCCCTGGGGCTGCTTGTCCTTTCGGAAGATAGCCTCGACCGCCTCCTGGCCAGAGGCGAACTTGGTGGCGATGTCCATCAGCTCGCTCGCCCTGGTGGGGGTCTTGCGACCCAGCTTGCTCACCAGGTCGCGGCAGGTGGTGCCGGCGAGGAGCGCGCCGATGACATCCAAGTCGGTGATGTTGGGCAGCTCGGTGCGCTGCTTCGAAAATCGCCGGATGTAGTCCCGGAGAGACTCTCCCGGCTGCTGCCGGCAGCTTCGAAGATCCCAGGAATTCCCGGGGCGCACGTACGTGCCCTGGAAGTTGCCGGCGAAGGCTTGGACTAGGTCGTCCCAGTTGGAGATCTGCCCCGGAGGCAGGTGTTCCAACCAGGCGCGAGCGGTGTCGGAGAGGAACAGGGGGAGGTTGCGGATGATGAGGTTGTCGTCGTCCGTTCCACCCAGTTGGCAGGCCAGACGGTAGTCCGCGAGCCATAGTTCCGGTCTCGTCTCCCCCGAGTACTTTGTGATAGTAGTCGGGGGTCGGAACCAGGTCGGGAACGGTGCTCGTCGGATGGCCCGGCTGAAGGCCTGCGGACCGGGCGGTTCGGGCGAGGGACTCTGATCCTCCCCGCTGTCGTAGCGTCCCCCACGCCTGGGGTAATAGCCTCGGCGCACCCTCTCGTCGAGGTGGGCCCGACGGTCGTGATGATGGTGCTCGTTGCCGAGGCGGCCCGGGGCCGCAGGCCCGGTGTTGCGCGTGCGCCCGGTGTAAACCGAGGCTTCCCGCATGAACCGGGAAGTCGCGGCATGAGGTTCCGAGGGGTATCCCTGCCTTCGGGAGGCAGAGCTCTCGGCCCGTCGGACCGCGGCGCCTTCCAGGAGATTCTTGAGCTCCCCCTGGATTCGCCGACCCTCGGTGGTGGATGGCTCTGGCATCGCGCGGAGGAGCATCGCTGCTACAGCCAGGTTCTGGCCGATGCCACTAGATGCAGGTGGCGGCCTGACCCTGGCGTCGTCGGCGACGCGGTGCTGGAAACCCTGGGGCAGATGATGTATTTCTCCGGCCGGGGGTTGGCCCGCCCATGCCTGCCCGACGTCCCGGCGGATCGGCTCAAGCGCTCCTGTTCCCTCATCGAGCCTGGCCTGCACCCCGCGGATTTGCTCGAGCTGTGGGTCGTGGCCCCCCGCCTGAACGGGGACCACAGCTAGCTCCCGTGGGATGTCAACGCGGGGCACCGGCCTAGGGAGATCACCGTCCTCCGGCATGCCGAGATGATTGCCTTCGGAGGGACCCCCTAGATCGACGTGGAAACATTCGCGGCTTGGGCCGCAGTCCTCGTTGTCGAGGCTGCGGCTACCGTCGGAACAGTCGGAGAGGCAGTAGTCACATGCGGTCATGAAGTCCCGCATGGCACTGGGGTTGCCAAGTCCAGAGAAATCCCAACAGATGCTGGGCTCGTCGTCTTCCTCGGACCCGGAGGGCCCGTAGGTCGAGACGTCCGTCAGCCGGTCCCAAGGCAACCGCGTGCGAAACCCCAGAGGGTTTGGACTCGCCTCTACGAGAGCGCCCGCCAAAGCAAGGTCGCTATGCGGGTTGAGGCTGAATCCAAATGACGTAGGATGGGAATCGGTCGGTACCTCTTGGTCGACGAGCGGCGATGAAGTCACGTCGGGGACTGACTGCACCGTCGTCTTAGGTACGAGGGTAACGTCCAGCAAGCTCTCCGCGAGCACGCTGGCGTCGTCCGCTTGCTCGGGATTGGCTTGTCGCGGGGAGACGGCGCTCGTCTTCGTCTCAGGCGCGAAGTCGATACCCGGTGCGCCCCTCGTTGGGGTGTCGGCGCTGTCGACTCGCTCGACAGCCAACGAGGCGCTGCCTCCTGCTTGGCCTTGGTTGCCCTGCCTTCCCTTCCGTCGGCGGGGAAGAAGGCGGGACGAGCTCGAATGTTGTTCTTCCACCACGCGGGGAAGACGTCGTCGATTCCGCCGCCGGCGGGCGGGCTGTCGGCCGCCATTGTCGTTGTCGCGCGGTGGTGGAAGGAGTATCATGTCGTAGCTGCCGTCGAAGGACATGAACTCAAGACTCCCGAAACGGAGCACCGTCCCGGGTCGGAGAGGTTGCTGGAGACTGCCCATTTGGAGCTTGACGGGAAGCTGTTCGTCAACACGCAGCAGGCCCCTACCTGGCGCGCCAACTGTCGGCGTTTCGAGACCGGGGGGTCCCTCGGTCCGACGAGTGAGTGTCGCCGCGTGCCCCAGCCTAGATGGGTCGAGCGCAAGGGCGAGCGCGAAGGGGGGAGAAGCAAGGCGGCCGGAGACCGGCGTGAGAGAGGTGGGAATCCCGCGGCCTTCGTGTTCGTCCCGCGCCCAGGTCGGGTGCGCTTGCAGTAGGGGGTTACAAGCGTCCACGCGGGAGAGGGAAGCGAGCGGCCCCAAGAGAGAGCCTGTCTCGTCCTCGTCCCCGCGCGGCCAACCCTCTCTAAGAGGGCCCTGGTCCTTCCTTTTATAGGCGTAAGGAGAGGATCCTGGTGTACAATGGGGGGTGTAGCAGAGTGCTACGTGTCTAGCGGGGGAGAGCTAGCGCCCTAAGTACATGCCGATGTGGCAGCCGGAGAGATTTTGGCACCCAGCTGGTGTGATGTCGTGGCCGTCGGAGGAGCGATGGAGCCTGTCGGAGGGACAGCTGTCGCAGCGGTTGAGTCCTTGCTGACGTCCTCTTGCTTCCGTAAGGGGGCTGAGAGCCGCCGTCGTCACAGAGCATGCGGGGCGCCATCATTGCCTATCTGGCGGAGCTAGCCAGATGGGACACCGGTCTTGTTCCCTGCGGCCCGAGTCAGCTCGGGGTAGGGTGATGATGGCGCTTCCTGTTGACGTGGCTGGCCTGCGCCCTAGGTTGGGCGATGTGGAGGCTCCTCCGAAGCCGAGGTCGAGTCTGTCTTCCATGGCCGAGGCCGAGTCCGAGCCCCTGGGTCGGGCGAGGCGGAGGTCGTCGGCAGAGGCTTGGGCGGAGTCCGAGCCCTGGGGTCGGGCGAAGCGGAGTTCGTCGTCTTCTGGGGCTGAGCCCGAGTCCGAGCCCTGGGTCGGGCGGAGCGGAGTTCGCCGTCTTCCGGGACTTAGCCCGAGTCCGAGCCCTGGGTCGGGCAAAGCGGAGTTCGCCGTCTTCCGGGACTTAGCCCGAGTCCGAGCCCTGGGTCGGGCGGAGCGGAGTTCGCCGTCTTCCGGGACCTAGCCCGAGTCCGAGCCCTGGGTCGGGCGGAGCGGAGTTCGCCGTCTTCCGGGACCTAGCCCGAGTCTGAGCCCTGGGTCGGGCGGAGCGGAGTTCGCCGTCTTCCGGGACCTAGCCCGAGTCCGAGCCCTGGGTCGGGCGGAGCGGAGTTCACCGTCTTCCGGGACCTAGCCCGAGTCCGAGCCCTGGGTCGGGTGAAGCGGAGCTTCCTATGGTGCCTTTGGCAGGGCCTGACTGCCTGTCAGTCTCACTCTGTCAAGTGGTACTGCAGTCGGAGTGGCGCAGGCGGCGCTGTCCTTCTGTCAGGCCGGTCAGTGGAGCGGCGAAGTGATGGCGGTCACTTCGGCTCTGCCCGGGGGCACGCGTCAGGATAAAGGTGTCAGGCTACCTTTGCATTAAATGCTCCTGCGACTTGGTCGGTCGGTGCGGCGATTTAGTCAGGGTTGCTTCTTAGCGAAGGCAGGGCCTCGGGCGAGCCGGAAATATGTTCGCCGTTGGAGGGGGGCCTCGGGCGAGACGGAAATTCTCTAGGGCCGGCTGCCCTTGTCCGAGGCTAGGCTCGGGCGAGGCATGATCGAGTCGCTCGAATGGACTGATCCCTGACTTAATTGCACCCATTAGGCCTTTGCAGCTTTATGCTGATGGGGGTTACCAGCTGAGAATTAGGAGTCTTGAGGGTACCCCTAATTATGGTCACCGACAGATAGGTACTTCAGAAAGTAGTAAGATAAGAATGAAAGAAGTTTTCTTAGATAAGCCTTTGAAAATTCTTTTTGAAATGTCTCATAATATCTGAAGAGATGGGCTTCGCTCTGATACCAGCTGTGACGGAACCTCCCAAGTCATTAGGCCCACCTACAGTTGTCCTTGTCCAACGGACCTCGGACAATCCTGTAGATGCACTTGATCATTTGATAGGTTCGGTATCTGAATTCCTTACCTTTCCCAAGAGCGTTTCACCCGTCACGTAGATATTATAACACATCGGAGGAACGAATAAGCGGAAGCAATTACAGTAACTTAATTTACATTAAAATATAGAAGGGTGTTATTATTACAGACCAGTAATATATAGGAGTGCAGGAGTATTATTATTACAAACCTGGGAGGCAAAAACCCCTCTCGTTGAATAGTAAAGTGTTTTTAAAAGGAGGACCACATCCTCCCGAGGCTTCAGTATTGAGTTTCTTCCTTTGGCACCACCTTAGAACAAAAGCAACAAAAGTTTGCTGCTTCCTCACCTACAACAACATGGGTTCGAAAACCCTAAGTACGAAGTGTACTTTCGCAAGTCTTACCCATCAAAATAAAAGACTCTCAAGGATATGCTGGCTTGAGTGAGTCAAGGTAAGGCTTTGAACAAGAATCAAGACTCTGTTTGTAGAAATGCTTACTAATAGTGGATCCTTAAAAATCCAATTTTATTAGCAAGTTAAGTCATTACCTGAATCTAGAGTTCTTTCTATCCTAGTTCAAGCACTTGGCCTATACTAGCCACCTTTTATCAACCCTTTTTGTTCACTGGAATGCTACGTGTAAGTTAGTGACCAAGTCTTCATATCCGAGAAGTAACGGCGATCCGAATCGATTAATACTCAGCTGAGGATCTCCAATCACACGACATATGTAGCACTTAACCCTTGCATATGTCAACTCGCCACCGGAGTTCTTAAGACCAGATCAGGTTCACGCCAATCGAGAGCACAGATACACCACCGTCCAGCCTCTTGCCACGGAGGGTACACGCTACTCTCGTCATCTCTCCACTCCCATTGTGTGTTATCTTATTCTGGTATTAGTCTGCCCGAGGCAAAGCTTACCCATGATGAGGCATGTGACCAGTTAAAGGGTCCTCGGTCAGCAGGCCTACATCGACAAGGTCCTTAATTGACTCAGACGGAGACACTACACCGAGACTCTCTTCTCGTGCAAGTCACCCACCCCGTCTCAGTTTTATCATTTCAACCCAAAGTTTGGTACCTGACAGAGGTACATCTTTTCTGATATTGAACCCATCATGGCCATGATGGATCCACCATCAAATTTTATTTTTGAAAAAAATCATCCCTTCCCACTTGAAGCATCATCTTTTGTTGAAAACAAAACATTATATTTTCTAGAGCAAGACTAAGCCTAAGAAAAACCTTTTTATAAACAGGTGATCAAGGAAAGGTAATCAATCTTCCAAGGAAGGAAATGCATCAATTGTTTAGCACACAACTCCTATTACCTAATGCATCAATCAAGTGAGAAAGATTTTATAATAGCAAGGAGGTGGCACATGCACCGGGGCTTGCCTTGTGTTATAGGAGAGTCGGGCTCTGCTCCACAAATATCGAAATAAAAGCAGTTCTCGACAGGTGGGTCTTCAGGTGGTGGTGTAGTTCTTCCTTCTTCAACTTCTATTTCTTCTTCGTTTTCTATATATATCATATAAAACCATGAATGCTCATGTAATATTTATGAAAATGTAATAACAGAAAAATGTTTATCAAATTGTATCTTGAATACAATTTTCCTTCACGGTCCTTTCGGAAACTAGGGTTTTTGGAGTCAATATCTTATTTCATAGGGCAGGTATTAATTGGAAGATTAGGGTTTTGGGGTTTAGGTATCAAACAGTGTCCAAATCAAGTCAAACTTTACCCAAGGTTTCTTAATATCATTGTAGGCTTATCCAAAAAAATTGGTGATTTTTGGAGTTACTAAATAATTTCTAAAATTCCAGGAGTATAGGTTGTAGCTATTTTAAATACTTTACAATTCCTGATTTGAACTAAAAATTCTAAAACTATTTTTATTAAATAATATAGAAATTTAGGAGTCTAACAAAATTGGTCTTATATTTTTAGCATTTTTCTACAATTTTCTAGGAATTTTCTAATCCTCGCAGAAAAAGAAAAGGAAAAAGCATGAATAGTATTGGGCCGAAACTGGCCCAAGTCAGTCCATGAACAGGCAAACACGCCCGCGCGCGTGCCCGCGGTGGACAGTTTGCACCGAGGTCCTCAGGGGTTTGAATAACTAGCGATGAATCCTGCGTACTATTTGTTTGAGTCACTAACAAATGCAGATAGGTCCTCCACTTTCTAATTCTTCACATCTTGCGGTCCAAGACGGTGAACGGCGCTAGGCCGAGCTCCGGTGAGCTTGTACTGGCCAGAATAAGTAATGTCTAGGCTTCTCCTTTGCTTGACACTTAATTCAACCCTCCGCAACACTAATCTGCCCACGACGACGGCAGAAACCGAGGATAATCCAAGGTGTTTTAGGCAATCTAAGGCGGTCCAGTTCAATCGAATGGGTTGGTGAGCTATAGGGAACATGGGGAAGGCTAGAACACCACTTAAGGAAGCTTGAACTGACCTGCAGAAGACTGGCCACAGCGAGATCACTTCGCGCGGTGTTTTGGACCGATTTGGGGGAAATCTTGAATTGGCGAGCTCTGGTGGATGATTTGGGGCACGATTTGATGGATTAGGTGCTTGACTACCTAGCGGAGCTGACGACACACTCAATTTATAGGACCCCAGAGCGGTGGCCCATGAATTTGAGATGGCGTGGTGGCGGCCGGAGAGAAGGGGGTGCACTGGCGCAAGCAATTGGTGGCTTTCACAGTGGCGAGCTCACCGGCGATCACCGGACATGTGTAATACAAGCTACTGCGACGTGGTAAGACACCAAGGCACGTGGCGCACGATCGTTGAGCGGCTAACGCCAGCGAGGATGATTCCGACCAGTCGCGGTCCAAGTGGGTACGGCGGGCACAACGGTGAGCGAGCCCGAGCTAATCCGAGCGCCAAGATTTTTATCGTTCTCCGTTATCCATCTGCGCTGGGCACGAATCACAGCGGCTGGCGTGAATCTGGGCGCACGGCTCACCGGCGGCGAGGTTCTCTGAACCTGTGATATTTCCAGTACACTGTACCATTAGATTCTTATTCAGTCAACCTGACAGACCACTTTGTAGAGCCTAGTTCTCAAATTTTTATGTGAATACTTACTAATTCGCCTTTAACGAAGTTGTAGCTCAACCAACTAGCTACAAATCGACTATAGCAACTATCCTCAATCGAGCACTAGATCCTACTCCAATTTGACCCAAAAGTTTGGCCAATGTCACTGGTGACCTAAATTTAGTCATCAGAGTGACTGACAGCACAACTTTGAGCTTATTTTTCTCCAAACTTTGTATGTGATCAATGCTTAGTTACTTAAGCAAAGTTGCACTCCTATTATAGCTCTACAAGTTTGATGTGTTGACTTTAGGCAAATTCCTTGTATTTTTAAAAATACAAGGCTCCAAAGTCAGCCATGTTCACTTGTTTTGGGACTTAGGCATATGAGAGGTATAGAGTGGCTTTTTGCAAATAAGCCCAAATCTCATCCTTTGACTTGGAAATCCTCAAATGTGTGAACCATATGATTTGAGGTACCCTAATACCTTGGTTTTTGCACTTGGTTCCAAAAGTGTGCAAAATTTACACATAACCCCCTGGGGTTTCAGTTTAGGGTTTTTGAGGGGTCTTTTCAGAGTTTTCAACACTTTAGGGTTTTGGTGCTACCCAAGTCCATTATGTATGATATCTTATGATCATTTCTCATGAGTTTTGAAGTTTTCTCATGCTTGGGCTTTATTATCACTCATAAGCCTAGTTTAGGGTTAAGTACCCTACCCTAGGGTTTCACCCATAACAAGTCACATCAATACAACTTGTTTGAAATTTTTGCCTAGTAAATGCACTCTAAGTGTAACAAGCACATGATATGCTAATGTTCATGATGTTATGCTCAAGTTTTAGTGACAATAACACCAGGGGTGTTACAGGTATGAATCAATTTTTAAGTATGTCTTTATTTCTTTTAGAACATCTAAAGGCAAGACTACTCATGTACATCTAGATTTATACCTATATATTTTATATTAAAATAGAGAAGAGACTCTTTTATCTATTTTGTACTCCATGTTCTAATTTATAATTTGTTTGATTTTTTATCGTAAATTTGACTGGCTCATCTTATTAAAAATGCATAATAATAATTATTTAATGTGATATTGTTTAGCATATATTATACTTTAAGTATGGTTTAATTTTTTTCATTTTTCGTAAAATTTTTGAATAAGACGAGCCAGTCAAATTTAGTAAAAAATGACAAATAAATTATAAATTAGAACAAAGGGGTACTTCTGGTAAGACCCTTGTGTTCCTCATTCATAATTTGTCTAAGACCTGCACTTATGGCACATGTTCATCATATGAGTTAGAGCCACCCATAACTATGTTTCTTATAACGATAAGAAGTTAAAATCCAATAAGTATAATGTACGTGTGTTGTGACACCATATAATCATATTTGATACTACAAGATAAAAAAATAAATTTTGATATCAGAGTGAACATATGGTCCCCATGTTAGATATTAAACTGATAAGAACAAATATTACATATTATCTTAGTCCAAAGGCTGAGAAATGTATGAATTGTAAAGGAGTCTGACTCCTTTTTTTATATGACGCTCGATCGTTTGTCCTCTTTCATCTAGCGAGATGATACTATGTGGGAGCGTTGCGTTGCGTGTGGCTTTCTGTCGTATATTAGGCTTGAATGTTTTTTCAAAGCAAAGAACATCTGTGTAGTAGTAACGACTCATTGTTAGGCGAGAAGTAGGGAAGGGAAATAGACCTACACATATCGTACGTGATGCACAACGCACGAAACTGGTGTTTTAAAGATGCAGAGATTAGAACATGACCATTACAAATAATCTCATAGTTGTAATTCTTGAAGCAATCAAAGATGTATGTTATGTTGCAATGCATAAATATGTTTGCCATTATATATATAGAATATAATAAAATATTATTTAGTGTAAGTGAACGAGTCTTAAGTGTGAGGCAATTCCTTAATCTCTATTTCTAAACTTGTAACCGTAGCCATCCAGGGATTCCAGGCGTGACATGGTGGCGGCATTGCTGACATCGTCTCGGGCTCCCAGCGGCGAGGAGGGCAGTCGGCGCAAGCGCGGTCTTTGTTCCCAGGCTGCCCCTACATGGCGGCCGGTGAAGCGGTGGCCAGGAGGCCAGAGCCCACGGCCTACCTGCACCGTGGCTTCGTCGCTCATCATATTATGTGGCTGCAAAGCTAATGAGCCTAGGTTCTCAATGACAAAAATGCATCAACATGCGTTGTAATAATATGGACAATGTTGGTATTAGATGGTTAGAAAAAAAAATGGTAGCGATGTTACGATGTAAAGCATTCATTAATACTACCTTATCAAAAAAAATAAGTTTTGGTTTGGCTAAGTCAAACTTCTTTATTTTTTTTAACTAAATTTAGAAAATATTATGAATATCTATGGCTCGAACTACAATAAAAATATAATTTATTATTAATTTGATAATACTTAATCGGTATCATGAATATTAATATATTTTTGATAAATTTAAGTAAATTCAAATTTGTTTGATTTCTTATAATACAAGGATTATCTTACCAAGATCCACGGCGTCTATTTCGGTTAGATTTGGACGCTTGGCGGTTGACGCCGTGCGGAGTCGGAGTTGCAGGCGCAGGCCGCATAGGCCATATATAAAGGCTAGGAGCCCGGCCAAAATAAAGCACGCGACCCCCATTATCCCAGGACTCAGCATTGCGACGCACGCGGACCGTGCGCGCCGCGCACCGAAGACGTCATCGAAGCTTTCGAGCCGCGGGGCTGAATCGATCGGCACTCGGGAGGAAGACGAAGGCCGAAGGGGCCGCGCGTCGACGCGTTTGCTTGCTCGATCGTCCGTTCGCTCGCTACAACAACAGCAATGGCGGCGAGGAGGGTGGCGCTGCTCTTCGCTATCCTCCTCCTGCACCAAACGGTGTCTTCGCTTGCTGGGTACGGCCCTGATCCTTCGCACAAAATTCCGACTCGTTATCCGGGGTTGTTCTGCTGCACGCGCGTCTAGTCGGTTAGTAGCCTCAGATCAGATCAATCTGTTAACGAAAAAACCACATCTTGCTCAAGGGTTTCAGATAAATTGCGAAGGGCTTTCATGATGTGCTGCTCAAATTCGCTTTGTTCCACAGATGGATGATCAGAGTTTCTGCATTCCATATCTTCTCTTGCATTTTTTTACGGTTCATTAATGCTAGCTAGTATTTTGTTCCCCCAGTTCCTGGAGTCCTGATTGCTCAAATTCTCAACAATTTTCCACTCCTCCCGTAACGATGTTTCACAGTATTACCTATAAGCATCGATGAGTTTGTACTGATCATTCTGATAATCCTTTTTTTTTGTGTGTGTGCAACCAATGGTGTAGAAAGAGCTACTATGAGATTCTGCAAGTGCCAAAGGGTGCATCGGAGGAGCAAATCAAGAGGGCATACCGCAAGCTTGCGCTGAAATACCACCCAGACAAGAACCCCAACAATGAGGAAGCTGGCAGGCGGTTTGCCGAGATCAACGATGGTATGTACTCTGTGGAGACTGGATTTGAGTGCTCATATATATGCTGCCGGATAAAGGAACATTCCTGATCGACCAGTGAGGTTTCATCTTGCAGCCTACGAGGTCTTGACGGATCGGAAGAAGAGGAAAGCCGATGACTGGCACGGTGAGGAGGATTTAGCCAAGTACATGGGTCGTGCTATGAAGGTCGATGTCGAATACGTGTTTAGCAAGTAAGTAGAAAAATGCATGTTAGATTAAACGTTTTTTTATTGTTCATTACATCAGCTTATTTTGACAACTAATATAGTAGAGAGCGAACACGAGCTCTCTGTTTACAAAGCAACTCAGTTCTCGTTTGGTTCCTCTAGTACAAGGACTAAAGTTTAGTTAGAAGATTAAAGTTTAGTTTCTACCCTGTTTGGTTCTAAGGACTAAAACTATTCAAAACACATTAAATTAATCACAAGATGGCTAAAATATCCATATTAGTATTCTTTCACCATTAGTGTAATTGAAATAAAGAAAGGGCAAAAAGTAAAATTTATATGATTTAGTCACCCTTTGAGGGACTAGATCTTTTAGGTATCTTTCACCACTAGATCTTGTTTTGTTAATAAAAAAATCTGTTCTTTTAGTGGTGGAAGTCCGAAACAGGAGGAAGAACAGATTTTGAAGGGTGATGATGTCACTGTTGAATTGGAGGCTTCGCTAGAGGACTTGTATATGGGTGGTTCCTTGAAGGTAACAACGGCTTGTAGCATTCATTAAAGCGCGCGTGCTAGCTGATAACATTTTCTTTTTTTTAATGTGCTCTTCAAGTAGCTTGAGATTTTAGTTGAAGTGGTTTGCACTTACGGCCGCTTATAATGATTATGATTTGCTTTGGCTGGTATTTGGTTGGTGCACGATAGATTTGGAGGGAGAAAAATGTTATAAAACCAGCTCCTGGCGTCAGGCGATGCAGATGCAGGAATGTGGTTCGTAAACGAGAAGTCGCTCCTGGAGTTATTCTTAACTTGAGTCACCAGGTATTTTCTAATGTGGTAGCGGTTATATATTAACATAATAGAACAGGTGTCGATATGTTTCTAATCTTGTAATTGTTTCCATGATGAAGAACATTATCTTCAGTTTTTTCATTTTCTAGGATGGTCATATATGATCCAGTCCAGTCACTGTATCTGGCTTGCTGAACTCTGTCTGCACTAACATGACGATACATTTTTTTTGGTTTACAGGAATGTGATACATGCCCAAATGTGAAGTACGTAAGAGAAGGGGCTTTCATTAATGTTGATATTGAAAAGGGGATGCAAGATGGACAGGTACACAGCAAACTTTTGTAACCACATGCTGAACACCCTGCGATCTGGTTTCCTCTTCTTTGCACTGTCAACGTTCTTTTTTCTCTTCTTTTCTTGCGACAAACAATTTGAATATCATGGTATGGACACGATTACAAGAATTGCTTGAGCTTGTTTTCTAGGGAATGGTGAATTATGAATGCCGTCACTTTTTGTTGGTTTTTCATATGGATATTTCTAATAGATTATCTCTTGCGCTTTCAGGAAATTTTATTTTACGAGGACGGAGAACCCAAGATTGATGGAGTGCCTGGTGATTTGAAGGTTGCTACCTTTCTATTCAGTACATACTACGTTAAGGAACGATCAGCTTGGCACCAGTTATTTCTGACAAATTCAATTGATGAGCAGATTAAAATTCGGACAGCACGGCATGAACGCTACAGAAGAGACGGCAATGACCTACACACGACAGTGGAAATCTCGCTGGTACTGTTCACTTCAAACTTGTTTCCTCGTTAACAGTGCCAAGGGTGTTTGGTCGAAGAAGGCTCGATTTCTCTTGCAGTGAGCTTCGGTTTCTCTTGCAGGCAGAAGCTCTTGGCGGATTCGAGAAGAAGGTAACGCACCTTGACAACCATGAGGTGGAAATCGGGACCAAGGTAACCAGGCAGTTATCTTGGGTTTTTGTACGCTGCAAGAAATTACCGTCCTTGTGTGAAAATGAAAATGCGCAGTACATAACCATAAAAATTTTACAGGAGATCACGAGACCAGAAGAAGTTCGGAAGTTCCAAGGCGAGGGCATGCCACTGTACCGTAGTAACGAGAAGGGAGACCTGTACGTCGTTTTCGAGGTAGTCTTCCCTGAAGACCTAGCTGATGATCAGAAGACCGAGCTGAATAGCATTTTCACTGGAACACCGTCAATTTCAGCTCTTGGGCTAGTTGCCAAGAGCAAAGGTAGGCAAAGGTCAATGGCAGGAGTAATGTTTCTTTTAGCGTTGTTGCTCAGATTCATAGGTAGTCAAAGGTAGAAAATGGATGCATCAGTATATCTCTCAAGTGCCTGGCTGTTTTACTTTCAACTATCTCCTCCGCCAGCAATGTTCGTGAATCGTCTGGTTCAACGCAAACAAAAAGTAAAATATACTGGCGGAGGAGATAGCGTTCATGAGCAACATGTACAAAGCCTGCATTTTTTTACTTTCAACTATCTCCACCAGCAATTGTTCATGAGTTGCATTTCACCTATCTCGCCCTTGCTATTACGCCTACAAGGCCACCCCATGTAATGCAATTCCCCCTCGCTATTACGCCTACAAGGCCAAGCGTGTAAATGATTTGTGACACCTTGATCAACTTTAGCATCTGCATATTAGCATTGATGAAAAATGGCTTCATCACTACAACATCATCTACGAGTCCGCAATCCAACTCTAAATTGTTCCATATCCTCGCTCAGCAAGGCAAAAATTAAGCAAACAAATGAATACATGCATTGATAACGCAACCACCGATACTCAGTACCAATCCACCACCATATTATAACACATAATTTAAGCAATCAATAATCTTATAATGCATCGCAGGCAAGTCCTTAGTAAAGGTCCTACGGAAAAGCAAAAGAATTCCAGGAGTTTGACTGACATAACAAAATGTTTTCACGCTAAAGATTCAACATGTTCCCCAATGTTAAGCACTGTTTTTTCCTCTTCATACCCCTCCATGATACTGTCATGATATGATGATCATCGTTCACGTGACGAAATACCAACCAGAACAAATAACAAGGCAAAAAAATCGCTGGGCTGAGCAAGCGCCCCGGCAAGGGCCCTACTTGATGTATTGGGAGACCCACTTGAAACCATCGCCGTAGCCCATCTTGCGAACAACACTGCACATGAAAACCTCAAGTGGCCGGACATTGGAGTCGCCAAGGTTGACCTTGCCCTTCCCGGTTGTGAAGTTGCTAAGGCCTAGGTGATACCGCAGCTCCTCTTCAGAGGCAGCATACGGGATATCAATCTTGTTGCCAAGGATGAGAAATGGAACATTTGCCAAGGAATCATCTGACAGGAGAGCGTCCAGCTCCTTTTTTGATTCAGCAAATCGCTCCTTATCATACGCATCTACCAGGTATACTACAGCATCAACCTGTTGCAATATGAAAAAGAAAATTCAGTCAGACATATATGAAAAGCAGTTTCTGGTGGAATAAAAGCAGATGCATAAGCAAAATAATTAGCTTATAGAGAGAAGCAAAACAAAGATAGAACACAGGGAACGAACCACAACTGTCCGCAACTAATCATTGCTTCACAAATTTTGGTGCAAGGAATAAGGATAGCATAATGTGCAAAGACAATAGGAAATAATGGTAACATCAGCATGTAACATGAAATATCACGTAACAAAATACATATTTAGACCAATGTTCAATATAAAATCATGCAAACAAACTTTGGGTGCCTCTTGACAGTGAAATGAAGCAATAAAAGGATCAAAACACCATGCTTGCAAAGTAGGCAAAAGATAATAAAAGATGCAGTATGTTACAATGTAGAGCAAGATGACACAAAAAATACAAGCTATTAAATGAAGACATGCTAATACGTTGCAATTCAACAGGTAACATGTTAGTCAATACCAAAATGGCTAAAGTCTGAAGTGCACCTTAAAAGCTTTGACTATACCAAAGGAACACTTTATGAAGTGCCCCATGACTTGTGCCAGAAAGTGTGAAGATGAAAAATGCAACTTTCATGTTGTTAATTTAAAAGTGTTAACAATTGAGAATTTTGAAAGTTACTGCAACAAAAAGTGTCAGACATAGAGTCGCATACAAACATGTGTATTTCTAAAAAAACACGTCATAAATATCAACATAGATATGTATAGAACATGATTTTTAAAAGCGGTATGGAGAGACAAGGCGTTGGACCACCGCATAGATGCCTAGGCAAGGTAGGCGCCCAAGGCATTGGACCACCGCCTGGACGCCTAGGCAATGCCTTTAAAACAGTGATATAGAACCAGAAAAAAGTGTTAATAGACATAGAATTGCAATTATATTTTGTGTATCAAAATGGAACGAGTATATGAAGCAACAGATGCAGCTGACTCCCAAAGCTCACACATTTCAAAGAACCTTAAGACTGACCACAAAAGAAATATACAACAACATACACCTGTGTATATATGTTTTTTATACTCAATTTCACATTGTCTCCTCAGAGTACCGAAAGAACCAGTACCGACCCAGGAATTTGGTTGCAAGGGCTGATGCATGTAAAACAGTTCCATACAGGAGCTACTGATCAATTTCTCTAAGTGGCACAATCAGAATTCCCAACCAAGATTCGAACTCGTCAAATCAACAATTTCTGGCGTCCCTTGAACGTCATTGAAAAGGAAAATTGTAACCTTAGCACAGATCGAAATTCGAAACACACGTTTTTAATCAAGGGCGCAAGGGACGAACATAGATCTGACCACACGGCACGTATTATAAGGACGGATGAATCGAGCTCGACCTTTGCGTAGTAATCCTTCCAGACGCGGCGCGCGATCTGGTGGCCGCCGAGGTCGAAGGCCTTGAACTTGATCTTGCCGATGCTGAGCTCCTCCGACGTCGGGTGCTGCGTCGGCTGGTGCTGCACCAACCGCTGCAGCGATCGAGACAAGAACGGATCAGAAAGGCAAACGGAAGCCAGAAATGGACAGGATCCAATCGGGTGCGGTCAGATCTAGGATACGGGAAGCAGGCGGGGGACGGCGACGAACCTCGTCCTTGAGCATGTGGAGCAGCGTGGTCTTGCCGGCGTTGTCGAGGCCGAGGAAGAGGATCTTCGCCTCCTTCTGCCACAGGCCGAGGGAGGCCAGCACCCCGTAGAACCAGTCCCACAGGAACATCTCTCCTCCGGCCCTGCTGCTCCTCTTTCCTCCTCGTCCGGCTGGAGCCTCTCGCCTGCCTTCGTCGCGCCTTCCCAAAGCGGGCGGCGGCGGAGATAACCGGGATGGGGGTTGGTGGTGGGAGAGGAAACCAAGGGAGAGGGGGTAACGCGGATGTGTGACGAGTGGATCTGAATCTCTCCCCGTCTGCTTGTGTTGTGTTTGCTGGGGAAGGATGGGGGCGTGACGATTAACTGCTGCTGCAGGGTCTGGGTGGCGTGACCATTCGAGGCGGAGGGAAGCGAGCGAGTGCTGCATGTAGACCCTTTTGCTTTGAACCATCGTGTCGATGCTAAATCACGAATCACGTATGATTAATGAGCCAATATACGAATAGATATGTATATTTGGTGTATAATTCCTATACGGTGAAAGAAATGTAAGCTTCAAAATACATACATATACATATCATTGTATTCAGTTTTAAGCATGGAAGAACCTTTTACAGAAAAGTGATAGAGTGAAGAAATCGAAGAAAGGTCAGTATACTGCTTATCCAAAGACAAAATCGTTAAAGACGGACAACAAACGGGATCATGGTGCAAGCAAAGGAAAGAAAGAAAAGAATGTAAAACAATATTCTAAGAACACTCTTAACATATATGAGATGTGCGAGTTGTTCTAAAATGATACGAGTGAATGAAAACAGAGACGCTACTCAAAGAAAAATAACAATTTCATGATAAAAAATTAGTTAATTCTCGTTGCAAGACACGGACACTCACCTAATATATTATATAAAATTTAACAAGAAAATTTAATGGCAAAATTCAATAATGATCTTTTATAGGTCGTCATAGTTTAGACATTCAGATCAATAAGTATAAAACAAACATATGCACAACTGACTATTTAATCTATTTTTTTCCATAATATGGTCAAGATACTCTTGTATATTTATAGGAATGTTAAATCGATATGTGTTCCCCTCGTATATCAACAGATCAATCAATAAGTTCCTACACAGAGTCGTACCATCCTGGAAAAAAATTGTTATAAGCAATATTACCCTCAACTATAAAGTACATTTAAGTTATTATTCTCGTCATACTAAGTTGCGATTTTAAACCACTGTCCCACCATGCCATAATGTGCAAAATGACCAGTATTAAGACTGAAAAAAGTTATCAACTTTGTTATATTATGAAATCATAAACATACGCATCTATATATATGACATAATAATTTTAAGTAATTATTCTTTTGAGTCGATTGGAGCATCAGGTCGAATTGAATGTCGCCACGCATATAAATGTCATGTGACCATCTGGTGCATTTGATATTGTATGCAGCCTTATATTTCTTCGAAATAAAAAGAATTGCTTCCTAAAATCTTTTTAGTAGTATATCTTTGCACCATTCTAGAGTAGGTGTGAAATTAAACATAGACACAGATTTGTTTGCATGATTAATCACGAAAAGTACATAGCCTGTAGAGTATCTCCATGGCATAAGAATATGCAAACCATGAGATATTAGCATTATATGTTTGTACCATTTAACTATATAAATCAAAGGAATTCTAACTTACACATTTGCAAAGCGTGATGTAATAATTCATTTGAGGCCAATTATTTAATGTTTTTGCTAACTCTTTCACGCTAGGATCTTTATGAGACTTCACTTCTTCATCAAAACCACACATTTCCTAAAGAAAACGTAATAATATAATATATAAATATAGGAAATATAAGTTAATATCATACAAGTTATAACAATATTTAAATAACAAACTTACACAGAAACACATGTCCATATAGTGTTTTGTAATCTTTCATTTTGCAATGGACAACCTCTTTGGTTCATTACGGGCAAGAATTCAAACAGCCATGTTAAA
This sequence comes from Zea mays, assembly GCF_902167145.1. Taxonomy (NCBI): domain Eukaryota; kingdom Viridiplantae; phylum Streptophyta; class Magnoliopsida; order Poales; family Poaceae; genus Zea; species Zea mays. The sequence continues at coordinate 43,139,070 of NC_050103.1, forward strand.
ACAATCTATATGCATATCTTGATTCACATTTAACAATTCCTATAGTGACTTCACAGTCAAATCTATCATGTATGGTTTGAAGCTTTGGACCCATATAGCAACGTTATATAACAAATGTTCAATTATATCTGAATAATACACATAACTTGGCTATTAAATAAATAAGTAAATAAAATATGAGGAACTTACTCTAAAATTGTGTGATCTTGAATTGTCATGATATAATCGCATAGAAACTCTATCATATCTGCTTTTGTCACTGGCATATCCTTGGTGGAAAGACCACTCATTAAAGAGACATTGCCACACCCATCAACAGAGGTTGGAGTAGGGGTGACATCATTTTATTGTTTGGCACATATTTCTTCAAAATATAATAATATAGGATCATCTTCCGGGCTAATCTTAGGGCTTCGTTTCCTCTTGTTAGGATTTGGGGACGGTTCTAAAACCTCAACATCACTGGAGTCAGTCTCATTGTCTTCTATACTTTTATTTGTATTATTTTTATATAACGAACATCCCTTTCTCTTGTTCAAATCCGAAGACAATAAAATAGTGGACAATTTTGGTCTAAAGTTTTTCATATCGGCCTACAAAGTAAGAAAACACATGGTGTTATTTTTCATATCACTGTAGATATGTATATGATAACTTTTTCTAATATATCTATGTAAAATTGTCTGATAGTTCTGTTGGGGACCTTTGTCTTTCAAAGCTCCTCAAAAACACATTTAACTATTGGTTGTCAACATGTCATTAAGTGTCGCAGGAGCTTCGGCGATTAAACACCTTCAGAGTAGGGCGTGTGAGAGCACCTAGAGGGGGGGTGAATAGGTGATCCTGTAAAACTTGAAACTTAATGCCACAAAACTTGATTAGGATTTAGCACAAGAACGCCAAGTGGCTAGAGAAGAGTCTTTGCAAGACACGATAACCACAAGAAAATCAATCACAGATAGACACAGTGGTTTATCCCGTGGTTCGGCCAAGTTCAACACTTGCCTAGTCCACGTTGTGGCGTCCCAACGGACGAGGGTTGCAATCAACCCCTCTCAAGCGGTCCAAAGACCCACTTGAATACCACGGTGTTTTGCTTTGCTTTACTATATCCCGTTTGCGAGGAATCTCCACAACTTGGAGCCTCTCGCCCTTACACTTTGAAGTTCACAAAGAAGCACAGAGTAAGGGAGGGATGAGCAACACCCACAAGACACGAAATCAGAGTACCAACACGCACACAAGTCGCAACAAGAGCTCACAACACAACTTAGCGAGTTCACAACTCAAATGGAGCTCTAATTGCTATCGCAAAGAATCAAATGCGCGGAATCGAAGTCTTGGTGCTTAGGAATGCTTAGAGAATGCTTGGTGTCCTCCTCCATGCGCCTAGGGGTCCCTTTTATAGCCCCAAGGCAGCTAGGAGCCGTTGAGTGCATTCCAGGAAGGCAATTCTTGCCTTCTGTCGCCTGGCGCACCGCACAGTCCGGTGCGGATCTCCTTCCTTATTTGGCGAAGCCGACCGTTGGCGCTTTGGAGCCGTTGGCGCACCGGACACTGTCCGGTGCACACCGGACAGTCTGGTGCCCCCCTTCCGACCGTTGGCTTGGCCACGTGTCTCGCATGGATCGCGCGGCCGACCGTTGGCCCGGCCGACCGTTGGCTCACCGGACAATCCGGTGAATTTTAGCCGTACGCCGTTAATCACTTCCCAAGAGCAGCAAGTTCGCCTGAGCCAGCCTGGCGCACCGGACACTGTCCGGTGCACCACCGGACAGTCCAGTGCACCCAGACAAGGCTGACTCTGGCTGAACAAAGCCATCCTTAGTTTCAACTTGATTTTTCCTGTTTCCAGCACTTAGACACAATACATTAGTCTCTAAAACAATGTACTAAGTCTGAGAAACATACCTTTATACTTGATTTGTACTTTGTCCACCATTTAACACTTAGGCACTTGTGTTGGACACTAAATCACCAAAATACTTAGAAATGGCCCAAGGGCACATTTCCCTTTCAATCTCCCCCTTTTTGGTGATTTATGCCAACACAATATAAAGCAAGTAGAACAAGTGCAAAATCAATCCAAATAAGAACTCAAAATTGTTTTGATTCAAATTTGGCTTATATGGATCATTCTTTGCCACCACTTGGTTTGTTTTTGCAAATTAAACTCAATTTCCTACCTCAAAGTCAAACACACATGTTGAAACATAAAGAGAGATATTTCACGAGAAATTGATCGAGGATTCAAAAAACTCCCCCTCTTTCCCATAATTAAGCCTTCTCCCCACAAGATACCAACTTTTGACAATAAGAGGCAAACAAGAGTATTTTGACAAACAAAAACTCTAACTCTACTATTTCAAAGGTTCTCAAGTGGTAGCTGATCCATTTCTTGCTTTGGCCTTATTTTCTCCCCCTTTGGCATCAAGCACCAAAACGGGATCAACTTTGGCCCTTTAACCCCATTGCCTCACCAAAATCTTCAACTAAGAGTAAAAAGGCAATAAGAGTACAAAGATGAACTTGGTAAAAAGTTACTCTTTCATCGGAGTGCAGTGGAAGTCTTGAATGGTCCAAGTCTACCTTTTCCCTTTCAAACCTCCTTTGAGACTAAATTAAGCAAACTCAAGCACACAGTTAGTCTCAAAGGGTCAAGTTGTAGCACATCTCCCCCTAAATTTGTGCCTCACTTGCAAATGGACTTGTGAGGTCCGGGGAGTGCTTGTACAACTTGAGCACCATAAATAAACAACAAATTGCATAAGGAATATGATCAAAGGCATAAACACATGTATGCTACAAATCAATCCAAGTTCCGCGAATCTAAGACATTTAGCTCACTACGCAACTTGCAAAAGGTCTGCTCATCTAAAGGCTTGGTAAAGATATCGGCTAGCTGGTTCTCGGTGCTAACATGAAACACTTTGATATCTCCCTTTTGCTGGTGGTCTCTCAAAAAGTGATGCCGGATGTCTATGTGCTTTGTGCGGCTGTGTTCAATAGGATTATCCGCCATGCGGATAGCACTCTCATTATCGCATAGGAGTGGGACTTTGCTCAGATTGTAGCCAAAGTCCCTGAGGGTTTGCCTCATCCAAAGTAGTTGCGCGCAACACTGTCCTGCGGCAACGTACTCGGCCTCAGCGGTGGATAGGGCAACGGAAGTTTGTTTCTTAGAGCTCCATGACACCAGGGACCTTCCTAAGAATTGGCACGTCCCCGATGTACTCTTCCTATCGACCTTACATCCAGCATAGTCGGAGTCTGAATATCCAATCAAGTCAAAGGTAGACCCCTTTGAATACAAGATCCCGAAGCAAGGCGTAGCGACTAAATATCTAAGAATTTGCTTCACGGCCACTAAGTGACACTCCCTTGGATCGGATTGAAATCTAGCACACATGCATACGCTAAGCATAATATCCGGTCTACTAGCACATAAATAAAGTAAAGACCCTATCATAGACCGGTATGCCTTTTGATCAACGGACTTACCTCCTTTGTTGAGGTCGGTGTGTCCGTCGGTTCCCATTGGAGTCTTTGCGGGCTTAGCGTCCTTCATCCCAAAACGCTTAATCAAGTCTTGCGTGTACTTCGTTTGGGAGATGAAGGTCCCATCTTTGAGTTGCCTCACTTGGAACCCAAGGAAATAGCTTAACTCGCACATCATCGACATCTCAAACTTTTGAGTCATCACCCTGCTAAACTCTTCACAAGACTTTTGGTTAGTAGAACCAAATATTATGTCATCGACATAAATTTGGCACACAAAAAGATCACCATCACAAGTCTTAGTAAAAAGAGTTGGATCGGCTTTCCCAACCTTGAAAGCATTAGCAATTAAAAAGTCTCTAAGGCATTCATACCATGCTCTTGGGGCTTGCTTAAGTCCATAGAGCGTCTTAGAGAGCTTACACACGTGGTCGGGGTACCGTTCATCCTCGAAGCCAGGGGGTTGCTCCACGTACACCTCCTCCTTGATTGGCCCGTTGAGGAAAGCGCTCTTTACATCCATTTGGAACAACCTGAAAGAATGGTGAGCGGCATATGCTAGCAAAATGCGAATGGACTCTAGCCTAGCCACAGGAGCAAAAGTCTCCTCAAAGTCCAAACATGTGACTTGGGCATAACCTTTTGCCACAAGTCTAGCCTTGTTCCTTGTCACCACCCCGTGCTCGTCTTGTTTGTTGCGAAACACCCACTTGGTTCCCACAACATTTTGCTTGGGACGAGGCACCAGTGTCCAAACTTCATTTCTCTTGAAGTTATTGAGCTCCTCTTGCATGGCCAACACCTAGTCTGGATCTAGCAAGGCCTCCTCTACCCTGAAAGGCTCAATAGAAGAGACAAAGGAGTAATGCTCACAAAAATTAACTAATCGAGATCGAGTAGTTACTCCCTTTGCTGATGTCACCCAAAATTTGGTCGACGGGATGATCCCTTTGAATCATCGCTCGGACTTGAGTTGGAGGTGTCGGTTGTGCTTCTTCCTCCATTACTTGATCATTTTGTGCTCCCCTTGATCACACGCCTCCTCTTGATGAACCTGTTCATCTTTTTGAGTTGGGGGATGCACCATTGTTGAGGAAGAAGGTTGATCTTGCTCCTTTTGTTCCATTGACCTCACATCTCCAATTGCCATGGTGCGCATTGCGACAGTTGGAACGTCTTCTTCATCTACATCATCAAGATCAACAACTTGCTCTCTTGGAGAGCCATTAGTCTCATCAAATACAACGTCGCTAGAGACTTCAACCAAACCCGATGATTTGTTGAAGACCCTATATGCCTTTGTATTTGAGTCATAACCTAACAAAAACCCTTCTACGGCTTTGGGAGCAAATTTGGAATTCCTACCCTTCTTCACTAGAATGTAGCATTTACTCCCAAAAACTCAAAAATATGAAACATTGGGTTTGTTACCGGTTAGTAGCTCATACGAAGTCTTCTTGAGGAGGCGATGAAGGTAGACCCGGTTGATGGCGTGGCAAGCCATGTTCACGGCTTCCAACCAAAAGCGCTCGGGGGTTTTGAACTCTCCAAGCATCGTCCTCGCCATGTCTATAAGCGTCCTGTTCTTCCTCTCTACCACACCATTTTGCTGTGGTGTGTAGGGAGCGGAGAACTCGTGCTTGATTCCTTCCTTCTCAAGATACTCCTCCACCTGAAGGTTCTTGAATTCGGACCCATTGTCGCTCCTTATCTTCTTCACCTTGAGCTCAAACTCGTTTTGAGCTCTCCTTAGGAAGTGCTTTAGGGTCCCTTGGGTTTCAGATTTATCCTGAAAAAAGAATACCCAAGTGAAGCGGGAAAAATCATCAACTATAACAAGACCATACTTACTTCCTCCTATGCTTAGATAGGCGACGGGTCCGAAGAGGTCCATATGAAGTAACTCCAGGGGTCTTGATGTTGTCATCACATTCTTGGCATGATGAGAGCTTCCCACCTGTTTCCCTGCTTGACAAGCTGCACAAGGTCTATCTTTTTCGAAAGTAACATTAGTTAGACCTATCACGTGTTCTCCCTTTAGAAGCTTGTGAAGGTTCTTCATCCCCACATGTGCTAAGCGGCGATGCCACAGCCAGCCCATGCTAGTCTTAGCAATTAAGCATGCATCTAGACCGGCCTCCTCTTTTGCAAAATCAACTAAATAGAGTTTGTCGTCTAATACACCCTTAAAAGCTAATGAACCATCACTTCTTCTAAAGACAGACACATCTACAATTGTGAATAGACAATTATATCCCATATTACATAATTGACTTACGGATAACAAATTATATCCAAGTGACTCTACTAAGAATACATTAGAAATAGAGTGCTCGGAAGAAATAGCAATTTTTCCTAACCCTTTCACCTTGCCTTGGTTCCCATCACCGAATATGATTGAATCTTGGGGATCCTTGTTCTTGACGTAGGAAGAGAACATCCTCTTCTCCCCCGTCATGTGGTTTGTGCATCCGCTGTCGATAATCCAGCTTGAGCCCCCGGATGCATAAACCTGCAAGGCAATTTTAGGCTTGGGTCTTAGGTACCCAACTCATGTTGGGTCCTGCAAGGTTAGTCACAATAGTCTTAGGGACTCAAATGCAAGTCTTGTCTCCCTTACATTTTGCCCCTAATTTTCTAGCAACTATCTTCCTATCCTTTCTACAAATTGCAAATGAAGCATTGCAGGCATGATAGATTGTAGAAGGTTCATTCATTACTTTCCTAGGAGCATGAGCAATATTTCTTCTAGGCATAGCATTTTTCCTAGCAACATTTCTATCATACATAATAGAAGAGCTAGAAGCAACCATGGCATGAGAATCAAAAGCATCATAACTTCTAAAAGCATTCCTAGAATGTCTCCTATCATGATACATGAAAGCATGGTTCTTATGAGCACTACTAGCCATAGGGGCCTTCCCTTTCTCTTTGGCTGAGATGGGAACCTTATGGCTTGTTAAGTTCTTGACTTCCCTCTTGAAGCCAAGACCATCCTTAATTGAGGGGTGTCTACCAATTGTGTAGGCATCCCTTGCAAATTTTATTTTATCAATTTCACTCTTGCTAGTCTTAAGTTGGGCATTAAGACTAACCAATTCATCATTTAATTTGGAAATTGAAACTAGGTGTTCACTACACGCATCAACATCAAAATCTTTACATCTATTGCAAATTGTAACATGTTCTACACAAGATGTTGATTTATTTACTATTTCTAACTTAGCATTTAAATCATCATTTATGCTCTTTAAGCTAGAAATAGAGTCATGACATGCAGACAATTCACAAGAAAGCATTTCATTCCTTTTAATTTCTAAAGCAAGGGATTTTTGAGCCTCTACAAACTTATCATGTTCTTCATACAAAAGATCCTCTTGCTTTTCTAATAACCTATTCTTATCATTCAAGGCATCAATTAATTCATTAATTTTATCAACCTTGGTTCTATCTAGGCCCTTGAATAAACACGAATAATCTATTTCATCATCATCAGTAGACTCATCCTCACTTGAAGAAGTATAAGTAGTATTCCGAGTACATACCTTCTTCTCCTTCGCCATGAGGCATGTGTGACGCTCATTGGGGAAGAGGGATGACTTGTTGAAGGCGGTGGCGGCGAGTCCTTCGTTGTCGGAGTCGGACGAGGAGCAATTCGGGTCCCACTCCTTTCCAAGATGTGTCTCGCCCTTTGCCTTCTTGTAGTTCTTCTTCTTTTCCCACTTTCCACTCTTCTTTTCCTAGTCACTATCATTATCAGGACAATTAGCGATAAAATGACCAATCTTACCACATTTGAAGCAGGAGCGCTTCCCCTTCGTCTTGTTCTTGTTGGGGTGCTCCTTGCGACCCTTTAGCGCCGTCTTGAATCTCTTGATGATGAGGGCCATCTCTTCATCATTAAGCCCGACCGCCTCAACTTGTGCCACCTTGCTAGGTAGCGCCTCCTTGCTCCTTGTTGCCTTGAGAGCAATAGTTTGAGGCTCTTGGATTGGTCCATTTAGTGCATCGTCGACGTATCTTGCCTCCTTGATCATCATCCGCCCGCTTACAAATTTCCCAAGAATTTCTTCGGGCGACATCTTGGTGTACCTAGGATTCTCACGAATATTGTTCACAAGATGTAAATCAAGAATAGTAAAGGACCTTAGCATTAAGCGGACAACGTCGTGGTCCGTCCATCGCGTGCTTCCGTAGCTTCTTATTTTGTTGACGAGGGTCTTTAGCCGGTTGTACGTTTGGGTTGGCTCCTCCCCCCTTATCATCGTGAATCTTCCAAGTTCTCCCTCCACCAACTCAATCTTGGTGAGCATGGTGACGTCGTTCCCCTCATGTGAGATCTTGAGGGTATCCCAGATCTGCTTGGCGTTATCCAAGCCGCTCACTTTATGGTATTCGTCCCTGCACAAAGAAGCTAGGAGAACAGTAGTAGCTTGTGCATTTTTGTGAATTTGCTCATTAATGAACATGGGACTATCAGTACTATCAAATTTCATTCCATTCTCGACTATCTCCCATATGCTTGGATAGAGAGAGAACAAGTGACTACGCATTTTGTGACTCCAAAATCCGTAGTCCTCTCCATCAAAGTGAGGAGGTTTGCCAAGAGGAATGGAAAGCAAATGTGCATTCGAGCTATGCGGAATACGAGAATAATCGAAAGAGAAGTTTGAGTTAACCGTCTTCTTTTTCTCGTAGTCGTTGACGTCATCCTTTTGGGAAGAGGAGGACTCGTCGCTGTTGTCGTAGTAGACGATCTCCTTGATGCGCCTCGTCTTCTTCTTCTTCCCATCTCTTCGTTTGTGGCCCGAGCCCGAGTCGGTAGGCTTGTCATCTTTAGGCTCGTTGACAAAGGACTCCTTCTCCTTATCATTGATCACAATCCCCTTGCCCTTAGGATCCATCTCTTCGGGCGATTAGTCCCTCTCTTAAAGAGAACGGCTCTGATACCAATTGAGAGCACCTAGAGGGGGGGGGGGTGAATAGGTGATCCTGTAAAACTTAAAACTTAATGCCACAAAACTTGATTAGGATTTAGCACAAGAACGCCAAGTGGCTAGAGAAGAGTCTTTGCAAGACACGATAACCACAAGAAAATCAATCACAGATAGACACAGTGGTTTATCCCGTGGTTCGGCCAAGTTCAACACTTGCCTAGTCCATGTTGTGGCGTCCCAACGGACGAGGGTTGCAATCAACCCCTCTCAAGCGGTCCAAAGACCCACTTGAATACCACAGTGTTTTGCTTTGCTTTACTATATCCCGTTTGCAAGGAATCTCCACAACTTGGAGCCTCTCGCCCTTACACTTTGAAGTTCACAAAGAAGCACGGAGTAAGGGAGGGATGAGCAACACACACAAGACACGAAATCAGAGTACCAACACGCACACAATTTGCAACAAGAGCTCACAACACAACTTAGCGAGTTCACAACTCAAATGGAGCTCTAATTGCTATCGCAAAGAATCAAATGCGCGGATCGAAGTCTTGGTGCTTAGGAATGCTTAGAGAATGCTTGGTGTCCTCCTCCATGCGCCTAGGGGTCCCTTTTATAGCCCCAAGGCAGCTAGGAGCCGTTGAGTGCATTCCAGGAAGGCAATTCTTGCCTTCTGTCGCCTGGCGCACCGGACAGTCCGGTGCACCACCGGACACTGTCCGGTGCGAATCTCCTTCCTTATTTGGCGAAGCCGACCGTTGGCGCTTTGGAGCCGTTGGCGCACCGGACACTATCCGGTGCACACCAGACAGTCCGGTGCCCCCTTCCGACCGTTGGCTTGGCCACGTGTCTCGCGTGGATCGCGCGGCCGACCGTTGGCTCACCGGACAGTCCGGTGCACACCGAACAGTCCGGTGAATTTTAGCCGTACGCCGTTAATCACTTCTCGAGAGCAGCAAGTTCGCCTGAGCCAGCCTGGTGCACCGAACACTGTCCGGTGCACCACCGGACAGTCCGGTGCACCCAGACAAGGCTGACTCTGGCTGAACAAAGCCATCCTTAGTTTCAACTTGATTTTTCCTGTTTCTAGCACTTAGACACAATACATTAGTCTCTAAAACAATGTACTAAGTCTGAGAAACATACCTTTATACTTGATTTGTACTTTGTCCACCATTTAACACTTAGGCACTTGTGTTGGACACTAAATCACCAAAATACTTAGAAATGGCCCAAGGGCACATTTCCCTTTCAGCGTGGAGAAAGACGAAGTATCTTCGTCATAACAACACAAGGAGATGAAGATAGAAGATCAACGAAGCCGGGAGAAGATGCCATCCAGAATGCTAAAGGAGAAGACAATATTGGCCTCACATCATTTGTAAATCATATGTACTAGTCTTAAGGATATATTTTTAATTTCATACGAAGTTGTACGTTCCCCTATAAATAGATGAGCAGTGCCCTACATAAAGTACCTTTTGGAGGCTGATAATTGCCCTGTGTAATTTCTCCTCTGAAGCACCTTCGCCCTAGTTTACATCAGGAAGCTGAACGTACGATTGTAAACATGTTATGTATGAAGGAGGAAATAAAGGGTTTAAATGCCTAAGACGAATTATCATGTTTTACTTCTTCATATCCTTCCTATATTCATTTCTATACCTTCGTATGATTCACTTTGTCAAGGTTCGACCTTCATCTTCAAAGGGGTTATCCAAAAGGGATAACTATTTGGAGACAAAGGTTAATTACCTTTTTAACATTGTGTTGCCTTGTTTTCAATTGTCTATAGCAATTGAGAACGAGTGACCAACATTGGCGCCCACTCCGGTGAACTCACTTACGACCACCTTCATCATGCCGCCGAAGAAGACAACGGTGCCTGGGGCTGTCCTTTCTCCTCGGGACACCAGTCAAGATGGAATTCTCTTAAGAGAAGCCCGAAGCTAGAAAAGGAAGGCTGCCAGCCCAACTCCACAAAATGAGGAGCAGGATCAGCAACACCAAAGATACCTTCGGTAGGAAGGCCCCAACCACGAAGAAATGTGGTACGAAGCTTTTAACCATGACAATATTGCTTTGATGATGCTTCTCTTTAGCTACATGAAAGTTCCCTATGCCCGGGAACAGGATCTGGATGTCGCCTAGAGGGGGGTGAATAGGCGAATAATAATTATCACTTTATAACTGGAAATTCTTACTCTACTTGAAGGCTGGATCGCAGTGGAATGAAAGACCCTTCGAGTAGGTTGCAGCGGAATTGAAGTTCCTGTCTTAAAATACCCTGCTCTTCGAAGACAGCTTGTACCACATATAAATATTGAAGTGCAAGTATAAACAACAAATAAGACAGAGAAACAGCACAGAGCACAGAGCAGAGCACACAGACACAGGGATTTATCCCAAGGTTCGGCCAAGCCTGAAATGCTTGCCTAGTCCTCGTTGGAGTTAGCCACACCTTGGCTTGGAGTCTATTTCAACTCCTTCCTCTGTTTGCTCAGATCTGTCAGTGCAACAGATAGAGCCTTCCACTATGTTGATATCAATTACAACGATGCCGTGGATGCTTACAATCTTCTCGACATCACTCTCGTAGAGTAACAATGCGCTCAAGATATTGCTCTAGCTCTCAGCAGCACTTCCCCTCTCTCTAAAGGCTTATAACTTCGCCTCTACACAAACTAGAGAGATACACAAGAGAGGGAGAGAGAGAATTGATCTAAATGATGTATGCACTTGTTGGCTGCACTTGTGTACATGTTTGAGGCGCCTAGGGGTCCCTTTTATAGCCCCAAAGGGCCTATGAGCCATTGGAGCTTCATTTGGAAGCTCCCAGCCTTCCCTGGTTGTGGGTGCACCGGACTGTCCGGTGGCGCACCGGACAGTGAACAGTAACGGATCTGATTAACAGTTTCCTTCTCTGGAACAGCTATCCGTTGGTGCACCGGACATGTACTATTCACTATCATGTGCACCAGACAGGTCACTATTCACTGTCCTGTGCACCGGACATAGCTACTATTCACCGTCCTATGCATCGGACACAACTACTATTCACTGTGCTGTGCACCGGACAGAGTTATTATTCATTGTCCTGTGCACCGGACAGCTACTATTCACTGTCCTGTGCACCAGCCAACAACACACTAAGTGATTTTTCCTTCGTTCGTTCTCCATTTGACTTCAACTTTTGGGAGGATTTTCCTGAGACTTAAACAAACACATTTAGACTATAATCCAATTGATTTAGTCCTAGAAACTTACATCTTTCTTGTTCTTCTCCTAGCTTTTCTGTTTCTCCTCCAGCAGAGCTCAGAATGGTACTTTCTCTACAGAAAGAGTTAGAGAGCAAACCAAAGCACCAAACTTGTAGTAAGAGGTGTATGGAACATGGTTGAACACTCAAACCGTACATACTTAACCTTTTTCATCGTTTTACCCAATTTGGCATGTTTGAGGTTGATGTTGGACCCTAAACCATTAAGTCAACTTGACTTGATCTAGATTGACATATCTGAGCTCCAACTCCCTTGTTCATTTCTCGAGCTTGATCTTGAGCATTATGACTTACACCACATAACTGTAGATGTTGCCTCATTGGTTGTAAGTCATGTCCTTATGTAGTGATCCTTGATGCACCATAACTCTTTTTAACTCGATCAACCTTGACTTTGCAAGTCTTCTTCTTCACCCCTGGCTTTGGGTTCCTGGTCTCCTTGACCTTCTCCCGTGCACTCGGTACCTCGAAGCTCTTCTTGCCTCCATCCTTGGCTTGATCGGTTGTCTCTGAGTTACGCACATCGAGTCTCACTTAAGCAATGTCCATCTTACTTGTGATGTCCATTATCTATAGATGATCTAGTCTTTGGACCATCACACTTGTTCACTTGTGTTGAACCCTGTTAGCTTTGCATTAAGCACATGTTCAACACTTAGCACACTTGTTAGTCCTTTAATTGGGTTGTCATCTAAACACCAAAACCCACAAGAGAGCTTTCAATCTCCCCCTTTTTGGTGATTGATGGCAACACAATTAAAGCTTACACAAGAATAAGATTTAAAGCACAAATTTTGAATTCTAAGTTTATAGAATGCTCCCCCTAAATATGTGCTTACATTAAAATCTCAACTTTGGCCTTATATGCCAAATTGCACATACTTAGGCTAATTCGAAGCATAACTACACCTTAGCACCTGTGGGATGCATTGTGTCAAGAATTAAACTGTGATGCATATAACACACAAATGCACAGGATAAGAGTTAAACACCAATTAAATGGATATACCATAGGAATATCAACCTACCACTATTCACCATTAAGATACCAATTTAAAGCACCAGAACCACATGAATATCTATTACAGGACAAACACAATAGATAACAATTGATTCGTATCAACGGAAGCACTAATTATGCATTATCACCATATAATACAACAAGAAGCATATGATAAGTATTATCAACAAAACTAACACATTCTTCCTTAAGATCAAAGGAACTCAAGGAAACCCCTTTGAGTCCTTTAGCACACAAAAAATTAATCTTCATCCTCTTCACACTTAAGATAAGCTTTCCTCTCAGGTCGAGGTAAGCTTTAATGCACAAATTCTCCCCCTTTGACATTAAACACCAAAACCATATTCAAGCAAGAACATAGGATGATGTCAAGGGACAGCAGGGTATTAAGCAGGTAAAATGCAACACACTAACATTACTCCCCCTTACATATTAAACATATGCAACACAAGCATTGGAGGAAAATTAAGATAGAAATACGCAAAAGGTCAATACCTCCTTTTGTACCTTTACCATGTTATGGTGTACTTTCCATCTAAGTAGGCAGAGTTCCTTTTGCCATCAATTTAAGATTTCCATCCTGAAAGTTTTATCTCTAGGGAGCTCCTTCACACTTGTGCCTGATCCTTTATCCTGACCTTTTCTTGTTGCTAAGACACCAAACTTAGAACAAGTTATAGTATTGTGGCACAAGATGAAGCTTCTATTCTAGTGATTACCAAAAGATACCAATTCAAGCACACTACCAAGGCTACTAATTGAAAGATCATCACTGTCATAGCTCCATGGTATTTAAAGATAAGCATCTAGGATCACCAACTATTATAGAGCATGAGCAATCTTTAAATACGTAATTACTCACAACTTTAGATACCAATTACTCACAACTTTAGATACCAATTACTCGACTTGTGGAGGTACCCAAGTCCTGATTGCTCCATTTCTTGCTCATCTTCCCTTTTCCACCTTGAGACTATATAGGATCACTCAAGAAACAGTTAGTCTCAAAAGACACAAGTTATGTGTGCTCCCCCTAAAGTTGTGCATCAAGTATTTGAATGACTTGCACTTTGCACATTCTAGCGTCCTCAGAACTAGAGGGGATCACAACATACCTTGGTCTAGGCATAATATATCAATTGCATCACAAAAAGACACCAATTGAATAGATGACATAATACAACTTATGACTAGTGGAAACAATGCATGCCTCAAGATATATAACATTTTAAAAGCAACCTAGGCACACTTCACACATGATGATCATTGCAACACATATACCAATTGAAAAACGACAAGATCATGCATATAAAGCACAATGTCTAAGCACACCATGATTAAGAAGTATTTTCTTAGGTACACCAAAGAAAACAATATTTTAAAGCATAAAGCACCTAAGCCAAGATACTACCAATTGAATGACAAGAACATAGCTATGATCACAATCAACGAAACTTCAAGATATTCAAAGAAAATGCATAGTTCCATTCTCCATACCTTTGCCTTTTACTTGAATGCCATGAGATCCATTCTTTTAAGTAGTGTGGAGTGAGAGCACCTGTTGTCACCAATTGACGGCTCCTTTTGCTCATGCACTTCATAGCTCGAGAGGGTGCATTAGAGACACAACATGGATTTCTTGTTTTGGTATACATAGAGTACCAAGACAAAGTAATCATGTGAACATGGACTAAACAAAACTATCATGCTTGCACATAGGTTAATCATTAAAAACCACATAGCATGACTTACAAAAAGATACAGGTTTATCCACATACACCAAGAGAGTTAATCATGGTGGATATATCAAATAAAAAGCTACCCATTGAATGATTCAAGAGATATAACCTATAAAGCACACAGTCACGATTGAGCAAGCATGGTTATGATCTTGGAAATCATGGATCATTAATTGAAAGATATTCAACACAAGCAATCTCAAAAGCATAACTACTCCAAGGATAGGTATAGCACGACAATCCAACTTAAAAGCAATGCTGATTAGAAATAATGCACTTAAGATACATAGGTACCGTCCTTTGGAGAGCAAGTTGCAGATTCTCATCAAAGTCCTTTGCTTGATTCACCAATAATGATTAAGGACCTCTACAACTTATTTAACTCGAGATGAACATGGGATTAGTATTGCACAATAATTCAACCTTGGGTCAATAAATAGACAATAAATTTGACAGCTTAAGCATAGAGTTTGAATTAACCATCTTAAGCTCTCCTAAGATCTCCAGTCCATCTCGAGGCACCTGCATGGTCTAGTTGGCACAGTTTGGTACCCATCTCAGGATGGGTCCATAATGTTCATCTAAAAGAGCCTTTGGTACCCAAATAGCAGTTGTGCTAGTTCTAGGTGATCTCATTACTGATCTAGCACAAGTGTATGATTTGGGTCTCCTAAGCGAATAAGATTGAGATAAATTTACTTGCTTAGGAACCTTACCCTTCTTACATACCTTAGGTAGATGACCATGCTCACCACACATGTAGCAGAAGCATCGCTCAACCTGACATGACACTTGTTGTTTGTCTTTTTTCTTAGTGAGGGTCATCTTGGAGGGTGCACGTCTCTGATTCTTCATGAGTGTACATGAAGTGATCATATGGTCCTTATCGTTGCATCCAAAACATCTCCTCATTCCTTCATCCTTGTTTTTGTGTGGACAAGACGCAATGAAGTGGCCTAATTCCTTGCACTTGAAGCACCTGCTTTTTCCTCTTCCCTTTTTGCTCTTGGATGACATAGAGAGATGATCAGTGCAAACAACATGACTAATTGAATCTTTACCTTTTTCTTGTTTCATGTTGATTGCTTCACTTATTGCCTTAGGAACTTCTTTCTCGTGGAGTTTGACCCTTGCTGCGGTTTCTCCTTCCTCAAGCTTCTTCACCACGCGTTCGTAGATATCTTGAGGAAGTCGAGCATAGCGTCTTCTCCTCAATTGTCTTTGTTTCTTGTTCCCAAGCAAATTTCTTTTTGACCCTACAACTTGTTGCTCAATCAAAGATTGGCCTTTCTTAGGGCAGTAGAGGTCAGCACATGATGATATTTTAACTAACTGATCACTTATGTAAGAATGTAGTTCACATGAGTTTAAACTAGTAATTACTACCTCATGAGCAATATCGAGCATGATATGGTCATCAACTAATTTATTATGAGAATAAGATAGCATATCATATTTTTCACTTAGAGCAAGGTTTTCTAAATTTATCATTTCTACATGACTCTTAAGCATAGAGTTCTCAGTTTTAAGTTGAGCAACATCAGATAATACATCATGGTTATTTCTTTGCTCAAATAAAACAGATTCATACCGTTGGAACAAATTATCATGAGGGCACTTTAGCTCCTCATGTTCTTTGGTCATCTTCTCTAGGCTGTCGTTGGTTTTGATGAGAGTCTCCTCTAGCCTGAGAAGCGTCTCGCCTTGTTCCTTGTTCCTCCTCAACAGCTTAACCAAGAGCACTTTGTCTTCTTTGATGAGATGGGTGTAGAATCGGCGAATCTCCTCTTCTTCCACATCACCAGTCTCATTTTCCCTATCATTATTATCAGTGGAAGCAATACAGGAAAATGTACCTTGTGGTGATGAAGACTCATCCTCGCTATCATCCTCATATTCCTCCTCATCATCGCTTTCATCTTCACTATCATTATTAGCAATAAGACATTTATAACTAGTGGAAGACAAACCTGTCAGTGACGTGGATTCATCATTTGGTTGCCATCGTTTTTCTTCTCCCTTTGAAAGGTTAGTACCACAAGCAACATAGGGAGTAGACGTAGTACAATTGGACTCAGAATATTTTATTTTAATTCTAGTCCATAGATCATGAGCATCAACAAATAAATCACTATCACTACTCATGATGGCAAAATAAGCACCTCTAGAAAGAGAGTCAACTAAGATGTTGCAAGCATGGTGATTGAGAGAGAGACATCTTAGTTCAACATTAGAAGGTTTTTTACTAATATCAGAGGGAAAAATACTTCTACTAAAGATCTGTCTCAAATCAGGATCAATATGTATGAAAGCATTATAAATAGAGACAGACCAAGATTTATAATTAGAACCATCGCCTAGAAGAAGTTCTAGAGTTATCTCTTGTGACGACATCGTCATCTCCGGACGGCTAAGCCCACACTGGAGAGGCCTAGCTCTGATACCAATTGAAAGTTCCCTATGTCCGGGAACAAGATCTGGATGTCGCCTAGAGGGGGGTGAATAGGCGAATAATAATTATCACTTTATAACTAGAAATTCTTACTCTACTTGAAGGCTGGATCGCAGTGGAATGAAAGACCCTTCGAGTAGGTTGCAGCGGAATTGAAGTTCCTGTCTTAAAATACCCTGCTCTTCGAAGACAACTTGTACCACATATAAATATTGAAGTGCAAGTATAAACAACAAATAAGACAGAGAAACATCACACAACACAGAGCAGAGCACACAGACACATGGATTTATCCCGAGGTTCGGCCAAGCCTGAAATGCTTGCCTAGTCCTCGTTGGAGTTAGCCACACCTTGGCTTGGAGTCTATTTCAACTCCTTCCTCCGTTTGCTCAGATCTGTCAGTGCGACAGATAGAGCCTTCCACTATGTTGATATCAGTTACAACGATGCCGTGGATGCTTACAATCTTCTCGACAGCACTCCGACAGAGTAACAATGCGCTCAAGATATTGCTCTAGCTCTCAGCAGCACTTCCCCTCTCTCTAAAGGCTTATAACTTCGCCTCTACACAAACTAGAGAGATACACAAGAGAGGGAGAGAGAGAATTGATCCAAATGATGTATGCACTTGTTGGTTGCACTTGTGTACATGTTTGAGGCGCCTAGGGGTCCCTTTTATAGCCCCAAAGGGCCTAGGAGCCGTTGGAGCTTCATTTGGAAGCTCCCAGCCTTCCCTGGTTGTGGGTGCACCAGACTGTCCGGTGGCGCACCGGACAGTGAACAGTAACGGTTCTGATTGACAGTTTCCTTCTTTGGAACAGCTAGCCGTTGGTGCACCGGACAGGACTATTCACTGTCCTGTGCACCGGACAAGTCACTATTCACTGTCCTGTGCACCGGGCACGGCTACTATTCACCGTCCTGTGCACCGGACACAACTACTATTCACTGTCCTGTGCACCAGATAGAGTTACTATTCACTGTTCTGTGCACCGGACAGCTACTATTCAATGTCCTGTGCACCAGCCAACAACACACTAAGTGATTTTTCCTCCGTTCTTTCTCCGTTTGACTTCAACTTTTGGGAGGATTTTCCTGAGACTTAAACAAACACATTTAGAGTATAATCCAAATGATTTAGTCCTATAAACTTACATCTTTCTTGTTCTTCTCCTAGCTTTTCTGTTTCTCCTCCAGCAGAGCTCAGAATGGTACTTTCTCTACAGAAAGAGTTAGAGAGCAAACCAAAGCACCAAACTTGTAGTAAGAGGTGTATGCAACATGGTTGAACACTCAAACCTTACATACTTAACCTTTTTCATCGTTTTACCCAATTTGGCATGTTTGAGGTTGATGTTGGACCCTAAACCATTAAGTCAACTTGACTTGATCTAGATTGACATATCTGAGCTCCAACTCCCTTATTCATTTCTCGAGCTTGATCTTGAGCATTATGACTTA
This sequence comes from Zea mays, assembly GCF_902167145.1. Taxonomy (NCBI): domain Eukaryota; kingdom Viridiplantae; phylum Streptophyta; class Magnoliopsida; order Poales; family Poaceae; genus Zea; species Zea mays. The sequence continues at coordinate 43,157,458 of NC_050103.1, forward strand.
CACCACATAACTGTAGATGTTGCCTCATTGGTTGTAAGTCATGTCCTTATGTAGTGATCCTTGATGCACCATAACTCTTTTTAACTCGATCAACCTTGACTTTGCAAGTCTTCTTCTTCACCCCTGGCTTTGGGTTCCTGGTCTCCTTGACCTTCTCCCGTGCACTCGTTACCTCGAAGCTCTTCTTGCCTCCATCCTTGGCTTGATCGGTTGTCTCTGAGTTACGCACATCGAGTCTCACTTAAGCAATGTCCATCTTACTTGTGATGTCCATTATCTATAGATGATCTAGTCTTTGGACCATCACACTTGTTCACTTGTGTTGAACCCTGTTAGCTTTGCATTAAGCACCTGTTCAACACTTAGCACACTTGTTAGTCCTTTAATTGGGTTGTCATCTAAACACCAAAACCCACAAGAGAGCTTTCACTACAGAGATGCAGGCAGTACCGTGGCCATCTTCGTACAAGCCACCTCAGTTGCTGAAAGGGAAATGTGCCCTTGGGCCATTTCCATTATGTTTTGGTGATTAAATGTCCAACACATAAGTGAATAAGATATTATGTTCCAAACAAGCAAAAGGTGCAAATCATGTTACAAGGTACGTTTCTAGACTTAGTTTTGAGTACTAACATATTTTGTCTAAGTGCTAGAAACAGAGAAAAGAAGAAAAAAAATGAGATGCAAAAGACTTGGCTTGGTACAACCAAGACTGAGCTCAGTCTGGCACACCGGACAGTGTCCGATGCGCCAGGCTGAACTCCGGTGAACAGACCGCTCTCGGGAAAATTTGGTGGCGTACGGCTATAATTCACCGGACTGTCCGGTGGTGCACCAGACTGTCCGGTAAGCCAACGGCCGCAAGCGCAACGGTCGGCCGCGCAATCCGCGGGCGACGCGTGGCCCGTGCCAACGGTCGGCAGGGGGCACCGGAGTGTCCGGTGGGCACCGGACAGTGTCCGGTGCGCCAACTGCCGCAAATCTACAACGGTCGTCTGCGCCAAAATAGGAAGGAGATCGCGCATGGACATGAACAGTGGTTGTCCGGTGGTGCACCGGACTGTCTGGTGCGCCACCCGACAGAAGGCAACTTTGGCCTTCCTTGTTGGCCTCCAACGGTTCCTAGCTACCTTGGGGCTATAAAAGGGACCCCTAGGCGCATGGAGGAGTCACCCAAGCACACTCTAAGCATTCCAAGACTTCTAGTCCTCACTTTCACGCAATCGTTCATCGTTCTTGAGATTGGAGCACTTTTTGAGTTGTAAACTCCCCGCGCCACTACAGGAAATGCCTAAATTTTCGTGGGCCAAAAACCCACGAAAATAAGCGTAAACCGACGAAAACAGCTGCCGAAAATAAGTCCAACGAAAATAGGCAACTATTTCCGTCGGTACCGACGAAAACGGCCTATTTTCGTCGGCTTCCCCAAGGCCGACGAAAATAGGTGGCCGGCTGACTATTTACGTCAGCCTCGGTGGCCGACGATCGGTGGCCGACGACAATAGCGCGTTTATTTTCGTCGGCCGTGTATTTCCGTCGGCCTCCAACTTGAGAGCACCTAGAGGGGGGGGGGGGGGTGAATAGGTGATCCTGTAAAAACTTGAAACTTAATCCACAAAACTTGATTAGGAGTTAGTACAATTAAGCCAAGTGGCTAAAGAGGGAAGCTTGCACAACACGATAACCACAAAGAGATCAACAAAGAGATGGCACAGTGGTTTATCCCGTGGTTCGGCCAAGTCCAACACTTGCCTACTCCACGTTGTGGCGTCCCAACGGACGAGGGTTGCAATCAACCCCTTTCAAGCGGTCCAAAGACCTACTTGAATACCACGGTGTTTTGCTTTCACTTTACTATATCCCACTTGCGAGGAATCTCCACAACTTGGAGCCTCTCGCCCTTACACTTTGATGTTCACAAAGAAGCACGAAGTAAGGGAGGGATGAGCAACGCACACAAGACACGAAATCAGAGTACCAACACGCACAAAAGTCACAACAAGAGCTCACAACACAACTCGACGAGTTCACAACTCAAATAGAGCTCTAATTGCTATCACAAAGAATCAAATGCGCGGAATCGAGGTCTAGGTGCATAGGAATGCTTTGAGAATGCTTGGTCTCCTCCTCCATGCACCTAGGGGTCCCTTTTATAGCCCCAAGGCAGCTAGGAGCCGTTGAGTGCATTCCAGGAAGGCAATTCTTGCCTTCTGTCGCCTGGCGCACCGGACAGTCCGGTGCACCACCGGACACTGTCTGGTGCGGATTTCTTTCCTTCTTTGGCGAAGCCGACCGTTGGCGCTCTAGAGCCGTTAGCGCACCAGACACTGTCCGGTGCCCCATTCCGACCGTTGGCTCGGCCACGTGTCTCGCGCGGATCGCGCGGCCGACCGTTGGCCCGGCTGACCGTTGGCTCACCAGACAGTCCGGTGCACACCGGACAGTCCGGTGAATTATAGCCGTACGCCGTTAATCACTTCCCGAGAGCAGCAAGTTCACCTGAGTCAGCCTGGCGCACCGGACACTGTACGGTGCACCACCGGACAGTCCGGTGCACCCAGACTGAGCTAACTTCGACTGAACAAAGCCATCTTTAATTCCAACTTGATTTCTCCTGTTTCCAGCACTTAGACACACTACATTAGTCTCCAAAACAATATACTAAGTCTTAGAAACATACCTTTATACTTGATTTGTACTTTGTCCACCATTACCACTTAGGCACTTGTGTTGGACACTAAATCACCAAAATACTTAGAAATGGCCCAAGGGCATATTTCCCTTTCAATCTCCCCCTTTTTGGTGATTTATGCCAACATAACACAAAACAAGTATAACAAGTGCAAAATCAATTCAAATAAGAACTTAAGATTGTTTTGATTCAACTTTGGCATATATGGATCATTCTTTACCACCACTTGGTTTGTTTTTGCAAATCAAACTCAATTTCCTATCTCTAAGTCAAACACACTTGTTGAGACATAAAGAGAGTTGTTCCAAGAGAAATTGATCAAAGATTCAAAAACTCCCCCTTTTTCCCATAATCAACCATTCTCCCCACAAGAGACCAACTTTTGACAAAAAGAGACAATAAGAGGATTTTGACAAAGCAAAAGCTCTATTCTACTATTTTCAAAATTCTCAAGTGGTAGCTGATCCATTTCTTGCTTTGGCCTTATTTTCTCCCCCTTTGGCATCAAGCACCAAAACGGGATCAATTTTGGCCCTTTAACCCCATTGCCTCACCAAAATCTTCAACTAAGAGTAAAAAGGCAATACGAGTACAAAGATGAACTTGGAAAAAGTTACTGTTTCATCGGAGTGCAGTGGAAGTCTTGCATGGTCCAAGTCCACCTTTTCCCTTTCAAACCTCCTTTGAGACTAAATTAAGCAAACTCAATCACACGGTTAGTCTCAAAGGGTCAAGTTGTAGCACATCTCCCCCTAAATTTGTGCATCACTTACAAAGGACTTGTAAGGTCCGAGGAGTGCTTGTACAACTTGAGCACCATAAATAAACAATAAAATGCATTAAGGAACATGATCAAAGGCATAAACATATGTATGCTATAAATCAATCCAAGTTCCGCGAATCTAAGACATTTAGCTCACTATGCAACTTGCAAAAGGTCTGCTCATCTAAAGGCTTGGTAAAGATATCGGCTAGCTGGTTCTCGGAGCTAACATGAAACACTTCGATATCTCCCTTTTGCTGGTGGTCTCTCAAAAAGTGATGCCGGATGTCTATGTGCTTTGTGCGGCTATGTTCAACAGGATTGTCCGCCATGCGGATAGCACTCTCATTATCACATAGGAGTGGGACTTTGCTCAAATTGTAGCTAAAGTCCCTGAGGGTTTGCCTTATCCAAAGTAGTTGCGCGCAACACTGTCCTACGACAACGTACTCGGCCTCAGCGGTGGATAGGGCAACAGAAGTTTGTTTCTTAGAACTCCATGACACCAGGGACCTTCCTAAGAATTGGCACGTCTCCGATGTACTCTTCCTATCGACCTTACATCCAGCATAGTCGGAGTCTGAATATCCAATCAAGTCAAAGGTAGACCCCTTTGGATACCAGATCCCGAAGCAAGGCGTAGCGACTAAATATCTAAGAATTCGCTTCACAGCCACTAAGTGACACTCCCTTGGATCGGATTGAAATCTAGCACACATGCATACGCTAAGCATAATATCCGGTCTACTAGCACATAAATAAAGTAAAGACCCTATCATAGACCGGTATGCCTTTTGATCAACGGACTTACCTCCTTTGTTGAGGTCGGTGTGTCCGACGGTTCCCATTGGAGTCTTTGCGGGCTTGGCGTCCTTCATTTCAAACCGCTTGATCAAGTCTTGTGTATACTTTGTTTGGGAGATGAAGGTCCCATCCTTGAGTTGCCTGACTTGGAACCAAAGGAAATAGCTTAACTCGCCCATCATCGACATCTCAAACTTTTGAGTCATCACCCTTGAAAGCATTAGCAATTAAAAAGTCTCTAAGGCATTCATACCATGCTGTTGGGGCTTGCTTAATTCCATAGAGCGCCTTAGAGAGCTTACAGACGTGGTTGGGGTACTGTTCATCCTCGAAGCCAGGGGGTTGCTCCACGTACACTTCCTCCTTGATTGGCCCATTGAGGAAAGCGCTATTCACATCCATTTGGAACAACCTGAAAGAATGGTGAGTGACATATGCTAGCAAAATACAAATGGACTCTAGCCTAGCCACAGGAGCAAAAGTCTCCTCAAAGTCCAAACCTGCGACTTGGGCATAACCTTTTGCCACAAGTCGTGCCTTGTTCCTTGTCACCACCCCGTGCTCGTCTTGTTTGTTGCGGAACACCCACTTGGTTCCCACAACATTTTTCTTGGGACGAGGCACCAATGTCCAAACTTCATTTCTCTTGAAGTTGTTGAGCTCCTCTTGCATGGCCAACACTCAGTCCGGATCTAGCAAGGCCTCTTCTACCCTGAAAGGCTCAATAGAAGGGACAAAAGAGTAATGCTCACAAAAATTAACTAATCTAGAACGAGTAGTTACTCCCTTGCTTATGTCACCCAATATTTGGTCGACGGGATGATTCCTTTGAATCGTCGCTCGAACATGGGTTGGAGGTGCCGGTTGCGCTTCTTCCTTTATCACATGAACATCTTGTGCTCCCCCTTGATCACACTCCTCTTCTTGATGAACCTGTTCATTGTCTTGAGTTGGGGGATGCACCATTGTTGAGGACGAAGGTTGATCTTGCTCATTTTGTTCCTGTGGCCGCACATCTCCAATAGCCATGGTGCGTATTGCGGCCGTTGGAACGTCTTCTTCATCTACATCATCAAGATCAACAACTTGCTCTCTTGGAGAGCCATTAGTCTCATCAAATACAACGTCGCTAGAGACTTCAACCAAACCCGATGATTTGTTGAAGATCCTATATGCCTTTGTATTTGAGTCATAACCTAACAAAAACCCTTGTACGGCTTTGGGAGCAAATTTGGAATTCCTACCCTTCTTCACTAGAATGTAGCATTTACTCCCAAAAACTCAGAAATATGAAACATTGGGTTTGTTACCGGTTAGTAGCTCATACGAAGTCTTCTTGAGGAGGCGATGAAGGTAGACCCGGTTGATGGCGTGGCAAGCCGTGTTCATGGCTTCCGACCAAAAGCGCTCGGGGTCTTGAACTCTCCAAGCATCGTCCTCGCCATGTCTATAAGCGTCCTGTTCTTCCTTTCTACCACACCATTTTGCTGTGGTGTGTAGGGAGCGGAGAACTCATGCTTGATTCCTTCCTCCTCAAGATACTCCTCCACTTGAAGGTTCTTGAATTCGGACCCATTGTCGCTCCTTATCTTCTTCACCTTGAGTTCAAACTCGTTTTGAGCTCTCCTTAGGAAGCGCTTGAGGGTCCCTTGGGTTTCAGTTTTATCCTGCAAAAAGAATACCCAAGTGAAGCGGGAAAAGTCATCAACTATAACAAGACCATACTTACTTCCTCCTATGCTTAGATAGGCGACGGGTCCGAAGAGGTCCATATGAAGTAACTCCAGGGGTCTTGATGTTGTCATCACATTTTTGGCATGATGAGAGCTTCCCACCTGTTTCCCTGCTTGACAAGCTGCACAAGGTCTATCTTTTTCGAAAGTAACATTAGTTAGACCTATCACGTGTTCTCCCTTTAGAAGCTTGTGAAGGTTCTTCATCCCCACATGTGCTAAGCGGCGATGCCACAGCCAGCCCATGATAGTCTTAGCAATTAAGCATGCATCTAGACCGGCCTCCTCTTTTGCAAAATCAACTAAATAGAGTTTGCCGTCTAATACACCCTTAAAAGCTAATGAACCATCACTTCTTCTAAAGACAGACACATCTACATTTGTGAATAGACAATTATATCCCATATTACATAATTGACTTACGGATAACAAATTATATCCAAGCGACTCTACTAAGAATACATTAGAAATAGAGTGCTCATTTGAGATTGCAATCTTGCCTAAGCCTTTAACCTTGCCTTGATTCCCGTCACCGAATATGATTGAATCTTGGGAATCTTTATTCTTGACGTAGGAGGTGAACATCTTCTTCTCCCTCGTCATGTGGTTTGTGCATCCGCTGTCGATAATCCAGCTTGATCCCCCGGATGCATAAACCTGCAAGGCAAATTTAGGCTTGGGTCTTAGGTACCCAACTCTTGTTGGGTCCTACAAGGTTAGTGACAATATCCTTAGGGACCCAAATGCAAGTTTTATCTCCCTTGCATTTTGCCCCTAGTTTCCTAGCAATCACTTTCCTATCCTTTCTACAAATCGCAAATGAAGCATTGCAAGCATGATAAATTGTAGAAGGTTCATTTATTATTTTCCTAGAAACATGAACAATATTTCGTCTAGGCATGTGATTAATAACATTTCTCCTAGCTAAATTTCTATCATGCATAATAGAAGAACTAGAAGCAACCATGGCATGAGAATCAAAAGCATCATAACTTCTATAACCATTTCTAGAATGTCTCCTATCATGACATATGAAGGCATGGTTCTTTTGAGCACTACTAGCCATAGGGGCCTTCCCTTTCTTCTTGGTGGAGATGGAAGCCTTATGGCTTGTTAAGTTCTTGACTTCCCTCTTGAAGCCAAGACCATCCTTAATTGAGGGGTGACTACCAATCGTTTAGGCATCCCTTGCAAATTTTAGCTTGTCAAATTCACTCTTGATAGTCTTAAGTTGGGCATTAAGACTAGCCACTTCACCATTTAATTTAGAAATGCAAACTAGGTGTTCACTACAAGCATCAACATTAAAATCTTTGCACCTATTGCAAATCATAACATGTTCTACACAAGAGTTAGATTTATTTGCTACTTCTAGTTTAGCATTTAAATCATCATTAACACCTTTTAAAGTAGAAATGGTTTCATGACAAGTAGATAGTTCACAAGAAAGCATTTCATTCCTTTTAACTTCTAGAGCAAGAGAATTTTGTGCACTAACAAATTTATCATGCTCTTCATATAAAAGGTCCTCTTGTTTTTCTAGTAATCTATTCTTATCATTCAAAGCATCAATCAATTCATTAATCTTATCAATCTTAGTTCTATCTAATCCCTTGAATAAGCATGAATAGTCTATTTCATCATCATCACTAGACTCATCCTCGCTTGAAGAAGCATAAGTATTGTTTCGAGTACATACCTTCTTCTCCTTTGCCATGAGGCATGTGTGATGCTCGTTGGGGAAGAGGGATGACTTGTTGAAGGCGGTGGCGGTGAGTCCTTCGTTGTCGGAGTCGGACGAGGAGCAGTCCGAATCCCACTCCTTTCCAAGATGTGCCTCACCCTTCGCCTTCTTGTAGTTCTTCTTCTTTTCCCACTTTCCACTCTTCTTTTCCTGGTCACTATCATTATCGGGACAATTAGCGATAAAATGACCAATCTTACCACATTTGAAGCAGGAGCGCTCCCCCTTCGTCTTGTTCTTGTTGGGGGTGCTCCTTGCGACCCTTTAGCGCCGTCTTGAACCGCTTGATGATAAGGGCCATTTCTTCCTCATTAAGCCCGGCCGCCTCAACTTGCGCCACCTTGCTAGGTAGTGCCTCCTTGCTCCGTGTCACTTTGAGAGCAATGGTTTGAGGCTCGTGGATTGGGCCATTCAATGCATCATCCACGTATCTCGCCTCCTTGATAATCATCCGCCCGCTTACAAATTTCCCAAGAATTTCTTCGGGCGACATCTTGGTGTACCTAGGATTTTCACGAATATTGTTTACCAGATGTGGATCAAGTACATTAAAAGACCTTAGCATTAGGCGGACGACGTCGTGGTCCGTCCATCGCGTGCTTCCATAGCTCCTTATCTTGTTGACAAGGGTCTTGAGCCTGTTGTACGTCTGTGTTGGCTCCTCTCCTCTTATCATCGCGAATCTCCCGAGTTCGCCTTCCACCAACTCCATCTTGGTGAGCATGGTGACGTCGTTCCCCTCATGTGAGATCTTGAGGGTGTCCCAGATCTGCTTGGCATTGTCCAAGCCGCTCACCTTATGGTACTCATCCCTGCACAATGAGGCTAACAACACAGTAGTAGCTTGTGCATTTTTATGAATCTGTTCATTGATAAATAAAGGACTATCCGAACTATCAAATTTCATTCCACTCTCCACTATCTCCCATATACTAGGATGGAGAGAGAACAAGTGACTACGCATTTTGTGACTCCAAAATCCGTAGTCCTCTCCATCAAAATGAGGAGGTTTACCAAGTGGAATGGAGAGTAAATGAGCATTGGTACTTTGAGGAATACGAGAATAATCGAAAGAGAAGTTTGAATTAACCGTCTTCTTTTTCTCATAGTCGTTGTCGTCGTCCTTTTGGGAAGAAGAGGACTCATCGCTGTCGTCGTAGTAGACGATCTCCTTGATGCGCCTCGTCTTCTTCTTCTTCCCATCTTTTCGTTTGTGGCCCGAGCCCGAGTCGGTAGGCTTGTCATCTTTAGGCTCGTTGACGAAGGACTCCTTCTCCTTATCATTGATCACAATCCCCTTGCCCTTAGGATCCATCTCTTCGGGCAATTAGTCCCTTTCTTGAAGAGAACGGCTCCGATACCAATTGAGAGCACCTAGAGGGGGGGGGGGGTGAATAGGTGATCCTATAAAAACTTGAAAATTAATCCACAAAACTTGATTAGGAGTTAGTACAATTAAGCCAAGTGGCTAAAGAGGGAAGCTTGCACAACACGATAACCACAAAGAGATCAACACAGAGATGGCACAGTGGTTTATCCCGTGGTTCGGCCAAGTCCAACACTTGCCTACTCCACGTTGTGGCGTCAACGGACGAGGGTTGCAATCAACCCCTTTCAAGCAGTCCAAAGACCTACTTGAATACCACGGTGTTTTGCTTTCACTTTACTATATCCCACTTGCGAGGAATCTCCACAACTTGGAGCCTCTCGCCCTTACACTTTGATGTTCACAAAGAAGCACGGAGTAAGGGAGGGATGAGCAACGCACACAAGACACGAAATCAGAGTACCAACATGCACAAAAGTCACAACAAGAGCTCACAACACAACTCGACGAGTTCACAACTCAAATAGAGCTCTAATTGCTATCACAAGAATCAAATGCGCGGAATCGAGGTCTTGGTGCTTAGGAATGCTTTGAGAATGCTTGGTCTCCTCCTCCATGCGCCTAGGGGTCCCTTTTATAGCCCTAAGGCAGCTAGGAGCCGTCGAGTGCATTCCAGGAAGGCAATTCTTGCCTACTGTTGCCTGGCGCACCGGACAGTCCGGTGCACCACCGGACACTGTCCGGTGCGGATTTCTTTCCTTCTTTGGCGAAGCCGACCGTTGGCGCTCTGGAGCCATTAGCGCACCGGACACTGTCCGATGCACACCGGACAGTCCGGTGCCCCATTCCGACCGTTGGCTCGGCCACGTGTCTCGCGCGGATCGCGCGGCCCACCGTTGGCCCAGCTGACCGTTGGCTCACCGGACAGTCCGGTGAATTATAGCCGTACGCCGTTAATCACTTCCCGAGAGCAGCAAGTTCACCTGAGTCAGCCTGGCGCACCGGACACTGTCCGGTGCACCACCAGATAGTCCGGTGCACCCAGACTGAGCTAACTTTGGCTGAACAAAGCCATCTTTAATTCCAACTTGATTTCTCCTGTTTCCAGCACTTAGACACACTACATTAGTCTCCAAAACAATATACTAAGTCTTAGAAACATACCTTTATACTTGATTTGTACTTTGTCCACCATTACCACTTAGGCACTTGTGTTGGACACTAAATCACCAAAATAATTAGAAATGGCCCAAGGGCACATTTCCCTTTCACAACTAGGCCGGCGAAAATTCATGATACCCCCCCAAAACAGATTTTTCTGCACCTTTTAATTGACAGCAAAATACACAATTCACAATATCACATATACAGATTCATAAGCAAAATACACAATTCACAAAACACATTCACAACCTTCCATAGTACATAAATAGTCCATAGTTATGTCCATAGTCCATACATAGTTTTCGTGGGAGTTTTGGCCATACACATCCACATAGTTTCAAACATTCACAATCAATACACATTCAAACAAACTCACTACTCACTACTCACTCCTGTGGGCTGTGGGAGTTTTGGCCACTCCCTCCTCCGCCACCAGGAAGGTGGCCACTCCCTCCAGAACCATGGACGAAGAAGTCGTGGATGTTGACAGCACTCTCCGATCCCTGAGCATGTGACGCTGAACCCTGCAATTCATTAATCATTCAAATAAGGTTGAGTTTTGCTATCCCTATACCTATACATTGCTATGTTTGGTCACTATTTGCATAAAACTAAACATGGAACGTCACCTGTGATCCATGGTGATGAGGAGGATGTGCATGCATCCACGGGTACTGTTGTGCTGGCCACCCCTGAGGTGGTGGCACCCACCCCGTCGGTGGCGGTGCCATCCACGCTTGAAATGGCTGAGAGCCCGCCAGTGGCTGGGAGACCGGTGGCACCCATCCCGGGACTGGCTACGATCCTTAGGGTGGTGGAGGCGTCCTAGTGCCTGGAGGTGCCTGCGTCCACCCAACACCGGTCCACTGTGGCTGCGACGCTTGAGCTTGTCTTGGCCACTGTCCCCATCCTTATGCCTGCGAGCCATTTTTGATAATAAAAAAAGAGTTGCTATGGAATTGAAGTGTTCAGATAGTGTTTGTAAAGCCCAAAATTGGTAGAATAAAAAAATAAAGGAAAAAAATATTTATGATAGTATTCCAAGATTTAAAACAAAAGACTTTTATAATCAAAGATTAAAATACACTCATATAACTTAAACCAACCTTTGTTAAATAATATGATTAGAAATGTCCTCCAAAAGAACTAAATTAAAAAAATTAATTTAATAAACATTACACACTAGAAAGTCCTATCTCTTAAATAAATAGGAACATAATTTTAAATTAACCTACAAGAGTAATAAAGATTCTATTATATGTATTGTGTAATGGAGCATTTCACACTTGAATCATTTGCCCTAATAATTGAATAAAATAAATAATATAAATAAATTTGCATCTCATACTGGTATCCTTTTGATTGTTCATTATAATTAAGTTTAGAATTTAAACTTTATTTGAAGACCATTTGAAATTAAAGGTTTAAATGAAATAAAAAGAAAAGAAAAGGACTGACTTACCTACATGGGCCGTTTTTGCTCTGCTCGGCCCACCTCCACCTTTATCCTCCGCGGCCCGCTCCTACTTTTCTCTTCGCCGGCAGCCCAGTTGCTATTACTGGCGCCGACACACCGGGGCCACCGGTCAGCCTCACTCTCTGGTGATGCTCACGGCGCTGACTGGTGGGGCCCATTGGTCAGCTCGGCCGTCCACCTCGGAACAGCCGCGCTCGGACTCTTTGCCGCCGCAACAGACGCCGCGTACCTCGCCGGCCCGCGCGGACTTCTTCCTAGCCTTACACTATAAGAGCACGATCCCCGGTACCCGAATTTCCCCTGTAACCATACCTCGGAACCAGGGAGGAAAACCCGATCCACCAGCACTCGTACGAGCTCGGGCGAGAAATCACGCTGCGCCGCCGCGTTAGTTTCTTGGAATGCCACCGTCCTGATTCCAGGGGTGGTGCAATTGGTGTTCGCGGGAACGCGCGGGTCACCGACGGGCAGGCCTCTGGGCGTGGTAGTCACTGTGGTCTAGCCAATTCGTCGCCGGAGTACGCAACTCGGTGGAATCCGTGGTCGGTCGTGGCCGGCTGATTCGGGCGCCCAATAACCGGTACGTCCTCACCTAATGTGTTCCCCGTCTCCTCCGAAATTGTTTCCGGGAATCGTGGGTCGAAGTGGAGGGCCGACTCGCGAAATCACCTCACCACTGCGGGTCGCCGGTGAGAGTTGGGGGTCGTCGGGTGATGGATGGAGCAGCCCCGGCAATGGCAATCGCCGTGGTCCGCTTGGACTCCGCTGCTGGCGTTTTCCTAGGAGGAAAAGAACGCCTGGTTTGCAGATCAGAGAGCTGACGGTTTGGGATCGCCTTCTCCCTCAACGAATTAGTGAAGGAGTTTATCCACTGCACCAACCTGTGGCTTTCCCGCCGCGTGCGCCATTGGCAGAGGAGGAGAAAGAATGGCGCCGCCGCTGTGCTCGTGCGCGCTATTGCCGTGCGGGGGAAAGGAGATGTTGGTCCTGCCGTTGGATTCTTATCCAACAGTGGTGATTAGATAGGGAGATGACCTTTCGATGGATTGGATCCGGGCCATCTATCCAGATCGGACGGATGAAAAGCAATCGCATGACTTTAAAATCCGGGTCATCGGTTTGCGATCGGACGGATCCGATTAAACGATACCCCTTCACCGTGCCACAATTGCTAAAGAACCCCTGAGTAAAATAGAATTCAACCCGCCATCCAAGGGTAGTGTTCCCTGTGTCTTAGAATTTTTACCTCGAGGCCCCTGAACTTTCCAGGAATTGAGGCCTAGTCTAGAGCTGACTTAAATTTGAATAAATGAATTGAAAATAGATTTTTAATATGAAAATAATTGCTAGAACTTTAATAATTCATAGAAAATTCATATTTTGTCCAAATTGATCCATTCCAGTTCCTAATTTTTTTTATATTATTATCTATCACCTAGAGTCTCTGTTTTGTCATGAAAACAGTAAGAAATTTAATTCCTCATTTAATCTATTTTAAATACATAAAACCTTAGGAAATTCATAACTTAATAACCGTAGCTCCGAATTTAGTGATTCTTATTCCTACGATCTCGTAGCAACGCTTAGATTATTATTACGTAGTTTATTCTTATGTTTGGTGTGATGTTAATTTTGTATATACCATGTTTGTTTGTATTGCTACGTTTAGCAGTGAGGACACGTGTCACCTGAAGATCATCCTGGTACCTGGAATCTCAAGTCCCAGGCAAGTTGTGCCCTTGATCACTTCTTTTACCCACTCATGTTCTAATTAATCATAATGATCTGCATAGGTTAATTTTGATGGGACCCAATAGGTTACCCTAGTTTGACTATCTTTATACCTTGATTACCACTGGACTTTTTGGGTAGTACTTGCTATTGCTTTATGTGGTTTTGGGTATGAAGATTACACTATTCATGATTATACTTTTGTTATCAGTTGTTATTTATTGTTCATGTTAAGATCATTATGTTAATTGGAACATGGAGAACCACCCGGGAAAACAGTGCTACCACAAGGGTTTATGGACGCCCTTGGCTGACTAATTAGGAAAGCTAGTGGAGGACTACCTTACCCGAAAGGGGCAAGGGCAGTAGGGGAGTGGTCAGTGTCGGGAGGCCCTCGGGAGGATTTTGCTGTGATGGCGGTCCTGCAAGGGAATTCCTGCATTGGAGCTTCCTATAAACTGTAGCGGGTTTTCTGAAACTAGTGGAACTTTGTAAAGGCCTCGTAGTGTTACCCTGCCTCGCCTCCTCGGTAGAGGTGTATGGGAAGTCGCGATCCCTTGGCAGATGGGTAACATGACTTGTGGGTAAAGATGCGCCACCTCTGCAGAGTGTAAAACTGGTATACTAGCCGTGCTCACGGTCATGAGCAGCTCGGACACTCACATGATTAAATTATGGAACTTAAACTCAATTTGTCATATGCATTGCATCGCAGGTGATGTTGTTACTTCTGTTCTACTATTTAATTGGGTTGGTATTTACTTATACTTAGTAATTGCTAATAAAATTTTGACCAACTTTAAAAGCAATGCTCAGCTCTAACCATCCTCTTTGGTAAGCCTTACACTTCACGTGAGCTCCCATCTTTGGCGAGTTCATGCACATTATTCCCCACAACTTGTTGAGCGATGAACGTATGTGAGCTCACTCTTGCTGTCTCACACCCCCCCACAGGTCAGGAACAGGTACCACAGGATGAGGCGCGTGGAGGATGCTGCGATGAGTTCGTGAGTGGTCTAGGTCGTCGTCTCCCAGTCAACTTTGGGTTGCTGGACCGTTGTCTCCTTATAATGTAATTACTTATTTATTTTGTATAGAACTCCTGTTATATAGTAAAGATGTGACATTCGATCCTGTGCCATGATTCATCATATGTGTGAGACTTGGTCCCAGCACACCTGGTGATTATGTTTACGCCCGGGCTTTGGACCCCCTAAAACCCGGGTGTTACAGAAGTGGTATCAGAGCAATGTTGACTGTAGGACGAAACCTAGATAGAACTGGACAACCAATACTTACTTACCTCTGCTACTCTGATTCATTCTAAACTTTTCTTAATCTTTTCTCATCCACTGCTGCTATACTCTGATTACTCTTACCTTTTCACTTCTAAAGACAAATGTGGATTTCACATTTTGAAATCCTACGCCTAAAGTGACTTTTAAGAATAGGAGACCTAATCTTAGGAACAAAAAACAAAACTATTTTTATAGATATCTATGAATTTGAATGTTTTGTTCTTATGATACTTGTCTGACTTGGATCTTTGATTGAGTGTGATGAGTTGTGGAGTAATGTCCACAATTACATCTGCATATACATATAGAAAAAATGCTTATAAAAAAAATAAGACAAACTAGATTATCCCTCATTAAAGTATCTAGCCTAACAATATCCATCTCATCTTGAAAGATTCTATCCTACACTCAAAAATCCATCTTATATTAAAAAGATACCCTCTTATCTTAATAGATTCATCTTATCTTGAAAAGATTTTTATCCTATTGGATCTAGATCCCACCTAATCTAACATGATCTGATCCAAATTGAGTTACTTAAATAAGTTAGATAATGTTAGTACAAAAGATAAGGCCATACCCCTCATGCACTAAAAAAAAACTAGTGCCTTAAACCAACTCAGCCACATGCATGAGATCTGATCCAACCAATAGAGTCTTGATGGATTGCATAATCTATCTATCTCCACCTAACCTCAGACAAACTTTTGACCTACATCAATCTCAGCCATATCTATCTTAACCATACTCCGGTAACTCTGATGATAAACACTAACCCCGACTCAATGAGACCAAGACCAAAAAAAAAGAACAAGATCAACCTCGTCAAGGAAGGAGAGAAGTCAAACTCGATCTTCAGATGCATTACCACCCAACACGGAGTTCTTCCTCACCACAAACTTTTTCACCTCTAGCTATTCATGCCCTAACCTATCCATCTTTTATCCCACATAATAAGTAGCTGGATACCTATGCTCTCCTAATCACCCACTACTGAAAAAAATGATACTTTGGATTTTTGAACCAATCATAGATTAAAAGTTGAACTACAAACCCATCCTTCTGTATCCCTTTTCTCACAAATCTCGAGGACGAGATTTTTGTTAAGGGGGGTAGGATTTGTAAAGCCCAAAATTGGTAGAATAAAAAAATAAAGGAAAAAAAATATTTATGATAGTATTCCAAGATTTAAAACAAAAGACTTTTATAATCAAAGATTAAAATACACTCATATAACTTAAACCAACCTTTGTTAAATAATATGATTAGAAATGTCCTCCAAAAGAACTAAATTTAAAAAATTAATTTAATAAACATTACACACTAGAAAGTCCTATCTCTTAAATAAATAGGAACATAATTTTAAATTAACCTACAAGAGTAATAAAGATTCTATTATATGTATTGTGTAATGGAGCATTTCACACTTGAATCATTTGCCCTAATAATTGAATAAAATAAATAATATAAATAAATTTGCATCTCATACTGGTATCCTTTTGATTGTTCATTATAATTAAGTTTAGAATTTAAACTTTATTTGAAGACCATTTGAAATTAAAGGTTTAAATGAAATAAAAAGAAAAGAAAAGGACTGACTTACCTACATGGGCCGTTTTTGCTCTGCTCGGCCCACCTCCACCTTTATCCTCCGCGGCCCGCTCCTACTTTTCTCTTCGCCGGCAGCCCAGTTGCTATTACTGGCGCCGACACACCGGGGCCACCGGTCAGCCTCACTCTCTGGTGATGCTCACGGCGCTGACTGGTGGGGCCCATTGGTCAGCTCGGCCGTCCACCTCGGAACAGCCGCGCTCGGACTCTTTGCCGCCGCAACAGACGCCGCGTACCTCGCCGGCCCGCGCGGACTTCTTCCTAGCCTTACACTATAAGAGCACGATCCCCGGTACCCGAATTTCCCCTGTAACCATACCTCGGAACCAGGGAGGAAAACCCGATCCACCAGCACTCGTACGAGCTCGGGCGAGAAATCACGCTGCGCCGCCGCGTTAGTTTCTTGGAATGCCACCGTCCTGATTCCAGGGGTGGTGCAATTGGTGTTCGCGGGAACGCGCGGGTCACCGACGGGCAGGCCTCTGGGCGTGGTAGTCACTGTGGTCTAGCCAATTCGTCGCCGGAGTACGCAACTCGGTGGAATCCGTGGTCGGTCGTGGCCGGCTGATTCGGGCGCCCAATAACCGGTACGTCCTCACCTAATGTGTTCCCCGTCTCCTCCGAAATTGTTTCTGGGAATCGTGGGTCGAAGTGGAGGGCCGACTCGCGAAATTACCTCACCACTGCGGGTCGCCGGTGAGAGTTGGGGGTCGTCGGGTGATGGATGGAGCAGCCCCGGCAATGGCAATCGCCGTGGTCCGCTTGGACTCCGCTGCTGGCGTGTTCCTAGGAGGAAAAGAACGCCTGGTTTGCAGATCAGAGAGCTGACGGTTTGGGATCGCCTTCTCCCTCAACGAATTAGTGAAGGAGTTTATCCACTGCACCAACCTGTGGCTTTCCCGCCGCGTGCGCCATTGGCAGAGGAGGAGAAAGAATGGCGTCGCCGCTGTGCTCGTGCGCGCTATTGCCGTGCGGGGGAAAGGAGATGTTGGTCCTGCCGTTGGATTCTTATCCAACAGTGGTGATTAGATAGGGAGATGACCTTTCGATGGATTGGATCCGGGCCATCTATCCAGATCGGACGGATGAAAAGCAATCGCATGACTTTAAAATCCGGGGCATCGGTTTGCGATCGGACGGATCCGATTAAACGATACCCCTTCACCGTGCCACAATTGCTAAAGAACCCCTGAGTAAAATAGAATTCAACTCGCCATCCAAGGGTAGTGTTCCCTGTGTCTTAGAATTTTTACCTCGAGGCCCCTGAACTTTCCAGGAATTGAGGCCTAGTCTAGAGCTGACTTAAATTTGAATAAATGAATTGAAAATAGATTTTTAATATGAAAATAATTGCTAGAACTTTAATAATTCATAGAAAATTCATATTTTGTCCAAATTGATCCATTCCAGTTCCTAATTTTTTTTATATTATTATCTATCACCTAGAGTCTCTGTTTTGTCATGAAAACGGTAAGAAATTTAATTCCTCATTTAATCTATTTTAAATACATAAAACCTTAGGAAATTCATAACTTAATAACCGTAGCTCCGAATTTAGTGATTCTTATTCCTACGATCTCGTAGCAACGCTTAGATTATTATTACGTAGTTTATTCTTATGTTTGGTGTGATGTTAATTTTGTATATACCATGTTTGTTTGTATTGCTACGTTTAGCAGTGAGGACACGTGGCACCTGAAGATCATCCTGGTACCTGGAATCTCAAGTCCCAGGCAAGTTGTGCCCTTGATCACTTCTTTTACCCACTCATGTTCTAATTAATCATAATGATCTGCATAGGTTAATTTTGATGGGACCCAATAGGTTACCCTAGTTTGACTATCTTTATACCTTGATTACCACTGGACTTTTTGGGTAGTACTTGCTATTGCTTTATGTGGTTTTGGGTATGAAGATTACACTATTCATGATTATACTTTTGTTATCAGTTGTTATTTATTGTTCATGTTAAGATCATTATGTTAATTGGAACATGGAGAACCACCCGGGAAAACAGTGCTACCACAAGGGTTTATGGACGCCCTTGGCTGACTAATTAGGAAAGCTAGTGGAGGACTACCTTACCCGAAAGGGGCAAGGGCAGTAGGGGAGTGGTCAGTGTAGGGAGGCCCTCGGGAGGATTTTGCTGTGATGGCGGTCCTGCAAGGGAATTCCTGCATTGGAGCTTCCTATAAACTGTAGCGGGTTTTCTGAAACTAGTGGAACTTTGTAAAGGCCTCGTAGTGTTACCCTGCCTCGCCTCCTCGGTAGAGGTGTATGGGAAGTCGCGATCCCTTGGCAGATGGGTAACATGACTTGTGGGTAAAGATGCGCCACCTCTGCAGAGTGTAAAACTGGTATACTAGCCGTGCTCACGGTCATGAGCAGCTCGGACACTCACATGATTAAATTATGGAACTTAAACTCAATTTGTCATATGCATTGCATCGCAGGTGATGTTGTTACTTCTGTTCTACTATTTAATTGGGTTGGTATTTACTTATACTTAGTAATTGCTAATAAAATTTTGACCAACTTTAAAAGCAATGCTCAGCTCTAACCATCCTCTTTGGTAAGCCTTACACTTCACGTGAGCTCCCATCTTTGGCGAGTTCATGCACATTATTCCCCACAACTTGTTGAGCGATGAACGTATGTGAGCTCACTCTTGCTGTCTCACACCCCCCACAGGTCAGGAATAGGTACCACAGGATGAGGCGCGTGGAGGATGCTGCGATGAGTTCGTGAGTGGTCTAGGTCGTCGTCTCCCAGTCAACTTTGGGTTGCTGGACCGTTGTCTCCTTATAATGTAATTACTTATTTATTTTGTATAGAACTCCTGTTATATAGTAAAGATGTGACATTCGATCCTGTGCCATGATTCATCATATGTGTGAGACTTGGTCCCAGCACACCTGGTGATTATGTTTACGCCCGGGCTTTGGACCCCCTAAAACCCGGGTGTTACAGTGTTACCTGGGGAGGGCGAAAAGCGGGCAAGTTCATATCTGGGCCGAGTCGAGTAGTCATTTCCTGCAAATGGATGAAACGTTAGAATCACAACATTATACTTTGAATTCAATGACACGTGATGAGATAGACGAATTACCTGAAAATAAGAAGCCATATACTGCGTCAGCTGTCCGACCTGCTCCTGTGCTACTCGAGCCTGCTCCTGTGCTGCTCAAGCCTGCTCCTGTGCTGCCCGAGTCTCCTCCTCCAGCTGAGCCTCTCGAGCAGACTTGGAGGAGCGAGAACTCCCTACCGAAGACGATGCCTTCCCTTGACCTATTATCCTGTTATACAAGTAAATTCAATATGATGAAATGATTAAAAACTAATATGATTAAAAACTAATATCAATTAAACTAATATGCATAATAATACCTGAAGGACGTAGAACCATCTGACGCGTCGCCCGCGCTGCCTGCCCCCATAGGGTCAACCTCCTCATCCTGCTCACCCTCCTCACCCTGCACATGAGCATCCTGCTGCCTCCTACTCACCCTCCTCACCCTGCACTTCGTCTATACAGTCGAGAAGTTGCTGCTGCCTCTGTCGGCTCTGTGAGGTGCCCTGAAAAAGCCCACTGGCCGAGCTGTCCTCGCTGGCCGCGCTGCCCACACTCCTCCTCGATCTCCTATGCTTGAACATGTTCAACTGTAGATAAATTAATGTCAAACCACAGTATATGAAACAAATAGTATGAAAATTAGTAATGTGAAAATTAGAATACATAGCTTAATTGATTAATTAAAAGAAACATACTAATCAAAAGTCATCCGCATCCATAGCTACTAGTAATAGTTTGCTGGTGAGTCACAACTCAACTTACAAGCGGGATAGTAGGTGTTTGTGTGCAGCGCGTGCGTCGTCATTTGGGTATCATCTAATCAGTCTCCATGGCAATGCCAAGGTGCCAAACGAAAGCCTTGTTCACCTGGAGTAAAAAAGAAGGCAAACGCCCGGTCCAAATTCGCGTGTGCCGAAGTGGTCCGACCCCGACCGGCCGGCCGGACCCGTCGTCAGTCCCGCGTGTGCGCTGACGGGTCCGCGACGTCGGTCCTCAGCTGGCTGGAGGCAACCCTCTCCTCCCCGTCGCGGCCCGCTAGCTAGCTAGCGCCAAGTCGCAGGCCGCAGCCATGTCCCTCCTCCAGCCACTTGGCACGACAGACGAATACCAAGGCAGCGAGCATTGAACGGGCGTGCATGGCGCCGAAGACGAATTCACTGCACAAGACAGAGGGGGAAGAAGGGAGACGGGGAGGCTCACTGCGGGGAACGAGGACGGCGTGTACGGACGACGGGCGCGCGCGACGGAGCTCGGTGATCGTTGCGACGGCGGCGTGGACGGACGGCGGGCGCACGTGACGGAGCTCGGCGTGGACAGACGGCGGGCGCGCGCGACGGAGCTCGGCGTGGACGGACGGCGGGCGCGCGCGATGAACGGCGTGGACAGTCGAGCTCGGCGTGGATGGACAGGCGCGCGCGACGGACGGCGAGGGCAGGCGGGTCGCGCGCGAGTGCGCGCGACGGCAAGGGCAGGCGGGGCGCACGTGACGGACGGCGAGGGCAGGCGGGGCGCAAGTGCGGCGGCGGCGCGGCGGGATTGGGACGCGTGCGAGACGGTGCGGGGTGAGGCCGAGATGGTCGATTTAGGGCCCTATTTTCGTCGGCCTCACTGAGGCCGACGAAAATAGTGGCCGGTTAATTAATTGTTTTCGTCGGCCGGGCTGAGGCCGACGAATATATCCCTCATTTTCATCGGCCCCGAGGCCGATGAAAATAACTTCTGTATTCTCGTGGGCCTGCCGACGAAAATATTCCCCGACCCACGAAAATACGCCACATTTTCGTCGATCACGAGGCCGACAAAAATAACATCCATATTTTCGTGGGCCGGCCGACGAAAAAACCCGGCCCACAAAAATTTATTTGTTTCCTGTAGTGCGCGTGTTTTGTGTGCTCATCTTCTCACTTGTGTGTGTGTTTGCGGCGTGGATTTAATTCTAGTGTGCGTTGCTCTTCCCAACCTTACTCCGTGCTTTCTTTGAGATCAATCTTGTAAGGGCGAGAGGCTCCAACTTGTGGAGATTCCTCGCAAACGGGAAGAAAACTATAAGAAAGAATACCGTGGTATTCAAGTTAATCATCGAATCACTTGAAAGGGGTTGAGTGTAACCCTCGTCCATTGGGACGCCACAACGTGGAGGTAGGCAAGTGTTATACTTAGCCGAACCACGGGATAAACCACTGTGTCTCTTGTGTTGTCTTTCTCTGTGATTATTGTGATTCGCAAGAGCTCGCTCTATAGCCACTTGGTTTTATTGCACTAACATCTTTATAACCAAGCTTGTGGCTATTTAGTATTGAATTTTACAGGATCACCTATTCACCCCCTCTAGGTGCTCTCAATTGGTATCAGAGCCGTTCTCTTCACGTAAGAGACTAATCACCCGAAGAGATGCATCCTAAGGGAATGGGGATGGTGGTCAACGATAAGGAGGAGTCCATCTTCAACGAGCCAAGAGATGACAAGCCAACTGACTCTGGCTCGAGTCACAAGAAGAAGGACGGGAAGAAGAAGAGGTGCATCAAGAAGATCGTCTACTACGACAGCGATGAATCTTCTTCTTCACCAAGAGACGACGACGACGAGAAAAAGAAACTGGTTAATTCAAATTTTTCATTTGATTATTCTCGTATTCCTTTCAATTCCAATGCTCATTTGCTTTCAATTCCTCTTGGTAAACCTCCACACTTTGATGGAGAGGACTACTCTTTTTGGAGTCACAAAATGCGTAGTCACTTATTTTCTCTCCATCCTAGTATTTGGGAGATAGTTGAAAATGGAATGCAATTTGATAGTACGGATAACCCTGTATTTATTAACGAGCAAATTTATAAAAATGCACAAGCTACCACTGTTTTGCTAGCATCTTTATGCAGGGATGAGTACAACAAGGTGAGCGGCTTGGACAACGCTAAGCAAATCTGTGACACCCTCGAAATATCACATGAGGGAAATGACGCCACCATGATCACCAAAATGGAGTTGGTGGAGGGAGAGCTGGGAAGATTCGCGATGATCAGGGGAGAAGAGCCAACACAAACGTACAACAGGCTCAAGACCCTGGTCAACAAGATTAGGAGCTATGGAAGCACAAGATAGACGGACCACGACGTCGTCCGACTTATGCTCAGGTCTTTTACTGTTATTGACCCTCATCTTGTGAACCTCATCCGTGAAAATCCCAGGTACACAAAGATGATGCCCGAGGAGATACTCGGAAAGTTTGTGAGCGGGCACATGATGGTGAAAGAAGCCCAATATGTAGACGACGCACTTAATGGTCCATTACCCGTCTACGAGCCTCAACCTGTTGCTCTTAAAGCAACAAGCAGCAGGGAGGTGCTACCAAGCAAGGTGGCACAAGTTGAAGCGGTCGGGCTAAACGAAGATGAGATGGATCTAATCATCAAGCGCTTCAAGACCGCTCTTAAAGGACGCAAGGAGTACCCCAACAAGAGCAAAACAAGGGGAAAGCGCTCCTGCTTCAAATGCGATAAGACTGGTCACTTTATAGCAAATTGTCCCGATAATGTTAATGACCAGGAACAAGAAAAGAGCGGGAAGAAGGAGAAGAAAAAGAGCTACAGGAAGGCAAAGGGCGAGGCGCACCTTGGGAAAGAATGGGACTCGGACTGCTCTTCATCTGACTCCGACGATGAAGGACTGGTAGCCTCGGCCTTCAACAAGTCTTCACTCTTCCCCAACGAATGCCATACGTGTCTCATGGCCAAGGAGAAGAAGGCAAGTGTTTGAGAAACCCCTAAGTATACTACTTCAAGCGATGATGATTCTAGTGATGATGAAGTAGATTATACTGATTTATTTAAGGGTTTAGATAGAGCTAAAGTAGATAAAATTAATGAGTTAATTGATGCTTTAAATGAAAAAGATAGACTTTTAGAGAATCAAGAGGACATTCTATATGAAGAACATGACAAATTTGTTAGTGTACAAAAGACTCTTGCTTTAGAAACTAAAAGAAATGAAATGTTATCCTCTGAATTGTCTGTGTGCCATGAATCAATCTCTAGTTTAAAGATTTTGAATAATGATTTAAATGCTAAGCTAGAGGTAGCCAATAAATCTAGTTCATGTGTAGAACATGTTGTAGTTTGCAATAGATGCAAGGATTTCGATATTGATGCTTGTGATAAACATCTTGCGTCTATTACCAAATTGAATGATGAAGTGGCAAGTCTTAACGCTCAACTTAAGACTTGCAAGATTGATTTTGATAAGTTAAAATTTGCTAGGGATGCCTACACCGTTGGTAGACACCCCTCAATTAAGGATGGACTTGGCTTTCGAAAGGAAGCCAAGAACTTAACAAGCCAAAGGGCTCCCATCCCCAACATGGAGAAAGGAAAGGCCCCTATGGCTAGTAGCATTCAAAGGAATCATGCTTTTATTTATGATAGAAAGTGTTCTAGGAATGCGCATTATAATAGGAGTTATGTTGATTATAATGATTCACATGCTATGTTTGCCTCTAGCTCTACTTTTGTGCATGGTAGGCCTAGGAAAATTAATGTTGTGCATCATGTGCCCAGGAGAGTATGTAATAAACCTTCTAAATTTACCATGCTTGCAACACTTCATTTGCACTTGTATGTAAAAATGAAAAAGTAGTTGCTAGAAAATTAGGATCCAAATGCAAGGGAGACAAGACTTGTATTTGGGTTCCAAAGACCATTGTGACTAACCTTGTAGGACCCAACAAGAGTTGGGTACCTAAAACCCAAGTGTAAATTGCCTTGCAGGTTTATGCATCCGGGGGCTCAAGCTGGATTATCGACAGCGGATGCACAAACCACATGACGGGGGAGAAGAAGATGTTCACCTCCTACGTCAAGAACAAAGATTCCCAGGATACGATCATTTTTGGAGATGGGAACCAAGGCAAGGTTAAAGGTTTGGGAAAGATAGCCATCACAAACGAGCACTCTATTTCTAATGTATTCCTAGTAGAGTCATTAGGGTACAATCTCCTGTCTGTAAGTCAATTGTGCCACATGGGCTACAATTGTTTGTTTACAAATGTTGATGTTTCTGTCTTTAGAAGGAGTGATGGTTCATTAGCGTTTAAGGGTGTATTCGACGGCAAACTCTACTTAGTTGACGTTTCGAAAGAGGAGGCCATCTAGATGCATGCTTAATAGCTAAGACTAGCATGGGCTGGCTGTGGCATCACCGTCTAGCACATGTTGGAATGAAGAACCTTCATAAACTTCTAAAGGGAGAACATGTGTTAGGACTAACAAATGTCTGCTTCGAAAAAGATAGACCTTGTGCAGCTTGTCAGGCAGGGAAACAGGTGGGAAGCACTCATCACAGCAAGAATGTGATGACTACATCAAGACCACTGGAGCTTCTACACAGGGACCTCTTCGGACCCGTCGCCTACCTCAGCATCAGGGGAAGTAAGTATGGTCTTGTAATTGTAGATGACTTTTCCCGCTTCACTTGGGTTTTCTTTTTGCAGGATAAATCAGAAACCCAAGGGACCCTAAAGCGCTTTCTAAGGAGGGCTCAAAATGAATTTGAGCTCAAGGTGAAAAAGATAAGGAGTGACAACGGGTCCGAGTTCAAGAACTTACAAGTTGAGGAGTATCTTGAGGAGGAAGGGGTTAAGCATGAGTTCTCCGCTCCCTACACACCACAACAAAATGGTGTGGTAGAGAGGAAGAACAGGACGCTCATCGACATGGCAAGGACAATGCTTGGAGAGTTCAAGACGCCTGAGCGGTTTTGGTCGGAAGCTGTGAACACAGCGTGCCACGCCATAAATCGGGTCTACCTTCATCGCCTCCTCAAGAAGACCTGGTATGAACTTCTTACCGGTAACAAACCCAACGTCTCATACTTTCGTGTATTTGGGAGCAAATGTTACATTCTAGTGAAGAAAGGTAGAAATTCTAAATTTGCTCCCAAGGCAGTAGAAGGGTTTTTACTAGGGTATGACTCAAATACAAGGGCGTATAGAGTCTTCAACAAATCATCGAGTTTGGATGAAGTCTCTAGCGATGTTGTATTTGATGAGACTAATGGCTCTCCAAGAGAGCAAGTTGATCTTGATGATGTAGATGAAGATGATGTTCCAACGGCCGCAATACGTACCATGGCGATTGGAGATGTGCGACCACAGGAACAACAAGAGCAAGATCAACCTTCTTCCTCAACGATGGTGCATCCCCCAACTCAAGATGATGAACAGGTTCCTCAAGAAGAGGCACGTGATCAAGGGGGAGAACAAAAAGAACCAGCTATGGAGGAAGAAGCACCACGGGCCCCTCCAACTCAAGTCCGAGCGACGATCCAATGGAATCACCCCGTTGACCAGATTCTGGGTGACATAAGCAAGGGAGTAACTACTCGCTCAAGATTAGCTAACTTTTGTGAGCATTACTCGTTTGTCTCTTCTATTGAGCCTTTCAGGGTAGAAGAGGCCTTGCATGATCTGGACTGGGTGTTGGCCATGCAGGAAGAGCTCAACAACTTCAAGAGAAACGAAGTTTGGAGCCTGGTGCCACGTACAAAGCAAAACGTTATGGGAACCAAGTGGGTGTTCCGCAATAAGCAAGACGAGCACGGGGTGGTGACTAGAAACAAGGCTCGACTTGTGGCAAAAGGTTATGTTGGGGACTTGTTCTCAAATGCTATGAATTAAGAACAAGGCAACACAAAAAATGTTAAGTATAAATGCCCTTCGTCCGCTGAAGCATTATTTCCTCAAGGATTTAATGAGCTTCGGACGAAGGTCATGAGTAAAATATCACGGAGATTTCACCTTCGTGATATTTACTTGTAAAACGACAAACAATGAGAAATGAAATATAAAGTATAAAATATATTCACATATTTTATTATATGAATATATAAATATTAAAACATAATATTTGGGCACATTTATACCTTCGCCTTGATGGAAAGCAATAATTCAAGCGTAATGTGCCAGCGGTTACAGGATCGCGTGAACAGTGTCGGGGTACTGTTCACCTATTTATAGGCACAGGGTGCAACCTGTGTAAAATTACATTTAAGTCCTTTACAATTGACTACAATAATGACATAGACATCATGGGTCTTTAAGTCAATCCATCTTTAAGTCGGTTCGACCCTTCGTCTTAAGATCTATCATTGTGCCGAAGCTCTTTAAGTAATAGCTTCGGCGCTTGCTCCTGAGAGTGTCTGTCGAAGGTGTTCTCTTTCTTTAGGATCTTCGGCTACGAAGCATACCCCCAACAGTAGCCCCTTCGCGGTGCTAGATCGTTTTTCGTAACGAGCTTGATCCGTGAAAAAAGTCTTCTAGGCTTCGGGATGCCGAAGATCCGAAAAACACCTTCCCTGAGCTCGTTGGCGAGAAACGATTAAAATAATCCATGCTCGAGGTGGCTCCAACTTGCAGCAGTTACGCGCGCCCTGATGATTCACCCTCTCGAACCCTGTGGCCCACCGCTCAGCGAGTGCGGGTGACTATTTGTTCGGTGCGGGAGACCTTGACGATTCACCTTCTCACCTGCGGCACTATATAAACAGACGGGTAGGTGTGAAGTTACCACAGCATTCATTGCTATTGCACTGTTTTGCTACCAAAATTTTAGTCATAGCCGAAGCTTAACCATCATGCTCAGACGAAGCCCCTCTTTTGATTCTGCTTCGTCACAAAAGGAAGAGCTTCGGGAAAATCAGAAAAGTCAACAACGAAAAATTTCAAGAAAGACATAATCAAATGGCCAGAGTTCGCTCCACTGCTAGGGTTGACCGTGAGGGGGATGAGACCGAAGCTGTTGAGACCGTTCCAATTTCGGAAGCAATGAAGCGCTCTGGGTTGGTAACACCGGAGGACATCCCTGCTGCTGAAGTAGAGCGAGCTGATGTTGAAGAGACCGATTCTGAAGATGATTATAGCAGCGCGGTGCCGAGCAAACCCAGCCACCTGGATTTTGGAAAATCCATAGTCTCCGAAGGTGATCTACCTAAGATGGTGAAATTGGGCTATTTTAATGAAGAAAAGAAAGAGCTGGTTCGCTTTGGTGGAGAGGAAACTACTGCGAAGCCAGGAAAAGATGAAATAGTAGTTTTTAAGAGTTTCTTCAAAGCTGGTTTGAGATTCCCTTTGAATAAAATGATTGCGGATATGCTGAAGAAGTTTGGGATCTACTTTCATCAGCTAACTTCTAACGCTATCGTTAGGCTTAGCGTTTACATTTGGGCTCTCCGAAGCCAAGGGGTGGAGTCGTTTGCCGAAGGTTTCTGCCGAGTGCATGAGCTGCATTACCAAACCAAGGCCAGAAAAGATGGGTTACATGAAAACTTCGGCTGCTACAATTTTGCTTACCGGAAGACTACAAAATTTCCCGTGATCAGCTACCGAAGCAAGTGGCCGGCAGGCTGGAAATCGGAGTGGTTCTACGTCAAAGTTGACGATGATAAAGAGAAGTTGGTTCAGGGCCCACTAGAGCTGATCTTCGGAGAGACCATACCCCACTGTAATATGACACCAGAGGGTCCAACCCAAACTGCACTGGTTGAATTCAGGATTATCGCAGAGCACATCGGCACTAGGGACTTAGTGCAGGAATTTTTGGCTTTCAAAGTATTTCCAACTATGAAAGAGTGGGCCATGCCGAAGCTTGAAGGAAAAAAGAAGGAGGGAGAACTTGTCCGGCTGCCCTACCACTACAAATTCAAGAGACATTTCAAAGTACCCTGCCAAGAATGGCTGGATACAATCGAAGTAATGTGCAACGAAATACTTGGAAATTATTCTAAAAAAGAAGATCAATTGATGACAGCGGCCTTCGGCACCCGTCCGAAACGAAGGCTAAACCGAGTGATGGATGCTATAGGCTTTGAATATCCTGACTACGAGCGACTGGACAAGGGTGCCGAAGGACAAAAAAGAAAAAGAGTGACTAGTGCTCTGAATAAGGACGACGAAGATCAATCAAAAAAGAAAAAACAAGAGTCTGAGGCGAAAATAGTTGCTTCACAGAAAAGAAAGGCTTCAACTTCGAAGCAAAAATCAATTGATGAAAAAGAAAAGACTTCTGCGACATCCTCTGCTACTGAAATAGAGGAAATTTTAAAGGTAATGACTGAAAGTTTGCCTGTCAAACTAAGTCCACTAGGACTACATCTAACGAAGCTTTTTCATAAGGAAAAGGAGTCCACAAAATCGAAGGCACCTAGGCCAAAGAGGCAAAGGATTGTTACTGTGACAGAAGTTATTGAAGCAACACCACCAAGGGCTTCAGCACCGAAGGTGCCAGCTATTGAAGCTGTACCTTCGGAAATTGCCGCAGCAGAAGCCAGAGCCGAAGATGCTAAATCCGAAGATATTAATTTAGAAAGCATAGCTATTGATATAGACAAAATGCTGTTAAACATGGCCACGGAAGAAGCTGGCACAGCCACCGAAGAGACCACGACCGCAAAACCCGAGAAAGAAGAAATGAACGAAGATACCTCGGAAGATGAAACTTTTGACTTCCAAAACTTAGTTGGCCAAGAGCTGACAGAAGCTGAAAAAGAGGAACTAAAAGAATATGCTATATCTTGCGGGTATTGGCCGGGGGCGCTTCTCTTCGGTGGTATTGATGACGAAAGATTAGGCTGCATACGAGATCAGAGTGGCGCGAAGGTCATCAGTACTCTATCAAAGAGTATCGGCTTCCCGAAGCTCGAAGCAGACATCAGCCGCTACCGACGACAACACATTGTCGGCAGTTTGTTCTATTCCAATTTTAAGGTAAATATCTTGTGCCTAACCTTTACTATTTTCAATAACATAAATATTTTCTAACGAAGGTTATCTGACCACAGAGTATGCTTTTGAGCAAGGCCTTAAAATGCAGCAGGACTTAGAGGATAAAAGGCACGAAGTTATAATTGGGAACTTAGAAAACAAAATAAAAGTGCAATCAGCTGCCATCGAAAAAAAGACTTCGAGCTTTAGACAGCCGAAGGCTTATTAGCGGATGCTGAAGCAAAAATAGCAGAATTAAATTTGAAGCTTCTTTCCCAATCAGAAAATTTCGAACAAGAAAAGCTGAAACTTGATGCAAGGCTTGAAGCCGAAGTTGAAAAAAACTCGGAGCTGAAAGAATCCTTGACAAATCTTCAGAATAAGTGCCTGGAGTTCAGCAATATATGCATTCAACAGTTGAAGCAGGTGTTCCATTTTGTTGGAGCCAGTAGCGAAAAGTTCACTCCTTCGGCTGAAGACCTGCTTGGTGCCTTCGAGCATATTGAAGGTGAAATTAATGATCTTGACGAAGTCATAGCTGGGCATGGCGACTTCTGTGCCCTGGCAGCTTCTCGGGGCACAACTGTTGCCTTTTTGAAGTCTGGCTATGAACATGGAAAGATTGTTAATAGACTCAACTTCAGCCTGTCACCAGCAGACCTAGATAATATTCCCAGCCTGGCCGAAGTATTGCGAATAGATTTATAAAATTAGTATGGACAAAGGGCGGACGGAGCAAAGCTGGTGACGAAGCTCGAAGCCACCTTAAGCTGGTAACAAAATCATACCTTATGCTTACCTTTTCCTTTGAATTTTGAATTTAGCTTATAATACTTACATACAGGTTGACCAAGCCGAAGCTGAAGCTGCAGAGTAAAAATACGAAGCTCCTTGGATGCTGTCGAGGCTCGAATAGTCTGTAAAATAGCTCAAAAAACTTTTGTGATAACTTGTATAAAGTATGATGTAATTAAATTTCACTTTGTAATATAATATTACTTTTTCGGCAATGTATGAAATGCTTTGGTGTGGACGAAATTAATACTTTTGAGCCGAAGGCGAAAAACACCTTCCCTTCTTTGCGTACACAGCGAAGCATAAAATTGCCTCCTTTTCCCTTTTTTCCGAAGCCTTCTCTTTCAAAGACGAAGCAAGTTTGTATGTTATGATGATGATGATCCTATGTATGTCTAAGTGAATGTTTATGAATGCAAATGTATGATGTAATGTATCGTGCAAATGAATGTTCGAAGACACATACGAAACCATAACCACAACTCTTATTCCCATAGGAATAACAAATCTTTGCCGTTTATTTTTCGGCTTCACCGCTTATTTTTCGGTGTATCAGCGCTGACTTTTCGCTGTAAGCCTCCCTTAGGAGCTTCTTCGCCTTTTATTTCGTTGGTATTCGCGTTGACTTTTCGCTCTTCGCCTTTTATTTCGGCGGAATCAGCGTTGACTTTTCGCTGTAAGCTCTGCATTCCCTTAGGAATGACTTTTGAGCAGAAAACTTACGCTGCGCTCCCTTAGGAACGACTTTTTGTAGCTTCGGCGTGCTCTGCATCCCCTTAGGGACGTCTTTCGAGCTTCTCCCTGTTTTTCTTTTTTCTCGTTGCACTCGATGGTGCATGCCCAGTTTTTACATTTACATCTTCGGAGGATACTACTCTTGTAGAGCTAATATAAGAAAAAGAGAAATTACATGCTATGGCCCCATTAAAAACCTTTCTCCCCCTTTGAAAAGGAAAAGGGTGCCATAGGAAGGAATAAAAGAAAAGATTACATCAGATTACACATAATACCGCCGAAGCTCATCCGCATTCCAAGATCTAGGAATGTCACTGCCGTCCATATCCTTCAATCTGTAGGAACCGGGTCTTGACGAAGATACTACCAGGAAAGGCCCTTCCCACTTCAACTGTAGCTTGCCTACTGTGTCGGGGTTGGCAACTCTTCGAAGTACCAAGTGTCCTGGCTTAATATTTTTTAACCGAACCTTTCTGTCACGTCATTTTATTGTTTCGGCTTGATATTTATTGATATTCTCCACAGCCTGAAGCCTGATCCCTTCTATAGCATCTTTTGCCACAGAATAATCAGCTTCGTCTTCTGCCGAAGCCAGTGTTCTTATTGATCCCGCTTTAGCTTCTTCTGGGGTTATTGCTTCATCACCAAACAGCAATTTGAATGGTGTAAAACATGTTGACCTTGACATTGTTGTGTTGTGGCTCCACACCACTTTGATTAATTCGTCCGACCACTTCCCCCTGGGCTGGTTGAAGATTAACTTCATTATTCCTGTTATTATAATGCCATTAGCTCTTTCAACAAGTCCATTTGACTCCGGATGCCGAACTGATGCAAAATGGATCTTCGTGCCAATTTGTTCACAAAACTCTCTGAAGGCTTCGGCATCAAATTGCGTTCCATTGTCCACGGTGATGGCCTTTGGCACTCCGAAGCGACACACAATATTTTGCCAGAAAAACTTTTGAATAGTTACCGAAGTTATTGTGGCCAAAGGCTTTGCCTCAATCCACTTAGAAAAATATTCTACTGCCACTACAACATATCTTAAATTCCCCTGCGCTGGTGGAAGTGAGCCTAGCAAATCAAGGCCCCACCTTTGTAATGGCCAAGTAGGCTGTATTAATTGAGTTAGAGATGAAGGTTGTTTTTGATCTCTTGCACATTTTTGACAACCTTCGCATTTTTGGACTAATTCTGCTGCATCTGAAGCTGCCTTTGGCCAATAGAATCCTTGACGAAAAACTTTACCCAACAAAGGCCTAGATCCGATGTGAGATCCAGACAGGCCTGCATGTATTTCTTTCATCAACTCTATACCTTCAGCTCTGGATAAATATTTGAGTAATGGAGAACAGACTCCATGCTTGTATAACTCCCATTCTATTATTACATATGAACGGGCTCTTGCTGCTATTCTCTTATGATAAGCTTCGTCATCTGAAAGGAAATTGCCTTGAAGAAAAGACATGATCTCAGTTCTCCAATCTTCGCTATAATCAGGAGATATATTGAGCACTGCTCTTTCAAGAAGATCAACCGAAGGTGCTTTTATTGTTTCAAATAATACTTTCGAAGGTAATGGCAGCCCCTGTGCCACTGACTTGGCTAATAGATCAGCGTGTTCATTTTCTCCTCGTGGAATATTCTTGACAGAAAACCCTTCGAAGGAAGCTTCAAGTCTTCGAACTGTATCCAAATATTTCTCAAGCTTTGGATCTCTTGCTTTGCAACTTTTGTCAACATGGCCAGAAATAACTTGGGAATCAGTTTTGAGAACCACCCTTCTTATCCCCATTGCCTTCAACTTTCGAAGACCCAAAAGCAAAGCTTCGTATTCAGCAATATTATTTGTACAACTAAAATCAAGTTTCACTGCGTAGCATGTTCTGACTTTGGAAGGTGCAATTAAAACGACAGCTGCACCTGCCTCGAAGGTTCCCCTAGAACCATCGCAGAATACTATCCAAGCTTCGGCATCTTTACTTGCTTCTTCCTCCTGAGCCCCTGGCGTCCAGTCAGCGATGAAATCTGCTAGCGCTTGGGACTGAATCGAAGATCTATGCACATAATCAATGTAGAACTCATTGAGTTCCGTAGCCCACTTTCCAATCCTTCCAGTAGCTTCTCTGTTTCTCATAATATCCTTCAAAGGCTGTGATGAAGGAACAATTATATGATATGCTTGAAAATAATGTCGAAGCTTCCTGGAGGCCATTAAAACAGCATACAACACCTTCTCCAATTTTGTATAGTTTTTCTTTGATAAACTGAGAACTTCAGAAACAAAGTATACTGGGGCCTGCTTTTTCAATTGCCCTTCCATCTTCTCCTGAACAAGCGCCGCACTTACTGCAGAGTGCGAAGCTGCCACATACAGCAGCAGAGGAGCCCCTGGCGCTGGTGGAGTTAGAGTTGTTAAATCTATCAAATACTATTCCAGTTCTTCGAAGGCTTTTTGCTGAGCTGATCCCCATTGAAAAACTTCGGCTGACTTCAGCACTTCAAAGAATGGTAAATTTCTCTCTGCCGATCTGGATATAAATCGATTCAAAGATGCCAGTCTTCCTGTCAGCCGTTGAGCCCCTCTCTTTGTGCTCGGCGGCTCCATCCGAAGGATAGCTTCGATTTTATTTGGATTAGCTTCGATCCCTTTTGTTGAAACCAAACAACCAAGGAATTTCCCCTTCTTTACCCCGAAGACACATTTTTCCGGATTCAGCTTCAGACCAGCTTGCCTAAAATTAGCGAATGTCTCCTGCAGATCAGCAATGTGATTTTCTTGCTTTGTGCTTTTTACTATGATATCATCAACATATGTTAGCACGTTTCTGCCTATCTGAGAATGAAGGACCTTTGCTGTCATTTTGCTGAAGCTTCCTCCAGCATTCTTGAGCCCCTCAGGCATCCGAAGGTAACAATATGTACCACTGGGGGTGATGAAACTGGTTTTTGGCTCGTCTTCTTTCTTCATCCAGATTTGATGGTAGCCTGAATAACAATCTAGTAAACTCATGAGCTCTAACGAAGCTGCTGCGTCTACCAGAGAATCTATCCTTGGTAATGGAAATTCATCCTTTGGACAAGCCTTGTTGAGATCAGTAAAATCAATGCACATTCTCCATTTACCATTGGCTTTCTTCACCATGACAGTGTTAGCTAGCCATTCTGGGTATTTTACTTCTCTGATGACTCCAGCGCTGAGGAGTCCTTTCACTTCATTCCGAGCACCTTTGGCCTTGTCATCAGACATCTTCCGAAGCCTCTGCTTTCTGGGCCTGAAGGATGGATCAACATTGAGCGAGTGTTCAATAACATCCCTGTTGACACCACAGAGATCATTAGCTGACCATGCAAAGACATCTTTGTTGTTAAATAGAAACCTTATCAGGGTTTTCTCCTACTCCTCAGACAATTGAGATCCCAATAGCACCTTCTGCTTTGCTATATCGTCACATAAGAGCATGGGATTCGGCTAATCGACCGAGGCAGCTTTCTCCCTTCTGTACTTGTATTGCTCACAAGCTTCGGCTCCATCTATGTTATGGATTGCTTTTGAATCTGTCCAGTTTCCTTCGGCTTTTCTGGCAGCTTCCTGACTTCCATGAATAGCAATAGGCCCTTGATCCGAAGGTATCTTCATGCAAAGATAAGCTGGGTGAAGAATTGCTTCAAAAGCATTGAGAGTACCACGACCAATGATTGCATTGTAAGGGTACTCCATGTCAACAATGTCAAACACAATTTGTTCAGTCCTTGTATTGTTGATAAAACCGAAGGTTACTGGCATCGTGATCTTGCCAAGTGCTACAATCTGCCTTCCTCCGAAGCCACAAAGAGGATGTGTGGCGTCATGGATTTTATCTTCGGGCTCTTGCATCTGTCTGAAGGCCTTAGCAAATATAATATCCGCTGCACTGCCTGTGTCAACTAGGACATTGTGGACTAGAAATCCTTTGATAACACAAGAAATAACCATAGCGTCATTGTGAGGGTAATCCTTGAGCTGAAGATCCTCTTGAGAGAAGGTAATCGGGATGTGGGACCATCTTGACTTGATGAAGGGTCCTTGCACCCCGACATGCTGTACCCTTCTCTGTGCCTCCTTCTTTTGCTTCTTGTTGGCTGGCTCTGAGCTTGAACCGCCTGTTATCGGGAGTACAAGCTTCGGAGCCGAAGCAACTCCAGCTTTAAACGAAGCCATCAGCTCAGAAAGTGGAAGTGAGTTCACCGGAGGTGGGCGCCAATGTTGGGGACTTGTTCTCAAATGCTATGAATTAAGAACAAGGCAACACAAAAAATGTGAAGTATAAATGCCCTTCGTCCGCTGAAGCATTATTTCCCCAAGGATTTAATGAGCTTCAGACGAAGGTCATGAGTAAAATTAGGGATCGATCCGGATATTTATTCGGATGTCAAATTTTGGTCTTGTTTCTTCGATTGTGAACAAATAACATATAGAATTTGCTATGTAAATTTATATTTTTGTTTTTAGCATTGAGACTATTAATCTTCACAAAAAACTAACATTAAATTCATTATATATCTTTTTAAATAATTGATATAAAATTCAGATGTCTATTCGAATACGGATTCAGATGTTTTTTCACCTTTTTTATTGTAGGGAGAAAATAATGTACATAAAAAATTATATAAAAATTTATTTAAATACTTCGTAATATTCTTAATAACATTGCCAAAAATTAGCTTTAAAGTCTATGTATATGTATGCTAAAATATTAGATTTGTGATACAAGTCGGATGTTTTAGAAACATCCCTAAGTAAAATATCACGGAGATTTCACCTTCGTGATATTTACTTGTAAAACGACAAACAATGAGAAATGAAATATAAAGTATAAAATATATTCACATATTTTATTATATGAATATATAAATATTAAAACATAATATTTGGGCACATTTATACCTTCGCCTTGACGGAAAGCAATAATTCAAGCGTAATGTGCCAGCGGTTATAGGATCGAGTGAACAATGCCAGGGTACTTTTCACCTATTTATAGGCACAGGGTGCAACCTGTGTAAAATTACATTTAAGTCCTTTACAATTGACTACAATAATGACATAGACATCATGAGTCTTTAAGTCAATCCATCTTTAAGTCGGTTCGGCCCTTCGTCTTAAGATCTATCATTGTGCCGAAGTTCTTTAAGTAATAGCTTCGGCGCTTGCTCCTGAGAGTGTCTGTCGAAGGTGTTCTCTTTCTTTAGGATCATCGACTACGAAGCATACCCCCAACAAGTTATGCCCAAGTCGCAGGTTTGGATTTCGAGGAGACTTTTGCTCCTGTGGCTAGGCTAGAGTCTATTTGCATTCTATTAGCCTATGCCGCTCACCATTCTTTCAGGTTGTTTCAAATGGATGTGAAGAGCGCTTTCCTCAATGGGCCAATCAAGGAGGAGGTGTACGTAGAACAACCCCCCTGGCTTTGAGGATGATAGGTATCCCGACCACGTTTTTAAGCTCTCTAAGGCGCTCTATGGACTTAAGCAAGCTCCAAGAGCATGGTATGAATGCCTTAGAGATTTCTTAATTGCTAATGCTTTCAAGGTTGGGAAAGCCGATCCCACTCTTTTCATTAAGACTTGTGACAGTGACCTTTTTGTGTGCCAAATTTATGTCGATGACATAATATTTGGTTCTACTAATCAAAAGTCTTGTGAGGAATTTAGCAGGATGATGACACATAAATTTGAGATGTCGATGATGGGCGAATTGACATACTTTCTTGGGTCCAAGTGAGACAACTCAAGGACGACACCTTCCTCTCCCAAAAAAAGTACACTCAAGATCTTCTCAAGAGGTTTGGGATGAAGGACGCTAAGCCCGCGAAGACACCAATGGGAACCGACGGACATGTCGACCTCAACAAAAGAGGTAAGTCCGTTGATCAAAAGGCATACCGGTCTATGATAGGGTCATTGCTTTATTTATGTGCTAGTAGACCGGATATTATGCTTAGCGTATGCATGTGTGCTAGATTTCAATCCGATCCAAGGGAATGTCACCTTGTGGCCGTTAAGTGAATTCTTAGATATTTAGTTGCTACGTCTTGCTTCGGGATCTGGTATCCAAAGGGGTCTACCTTTGACTTGATTGGATACTCAGACTCCGATTATGCTGGATGCAGGGTTGATAGGAAGAGTACATCAGGGACGTGCCAATTCCTAGGAAGGTCCCTGCTGTCTTGGAGTTCTAAGAAACAAACCTCCGTTGCCCTATCCACCACTGAGGCCGAGTATGTTGCCGCAGGACAGTGTTGCGCGCAACTACTTTGGATGAGGCAAACCCTCCGAGACTTTGGCTACAATCTGAGCAAAGTCCCACTCCTATGTGAGATTGAGAGTGCAATCCCCATGGCGGATAATCCTATTGAACACAGCCGCACTAAGCACATAGACATCCGACATCACTTTTTGAGAGAGCACCAGCAAAAGGGAGATATCGAAGTGTTCTATATTAGCACCGAGAACCAGCTAGCCGATATCTTTACCAAGCCTTTAGATGAGAAAACCTTTTGCAGGCTGCGGAGTGAGCTAAATGTCTTAGATTCGCATAACTTGGATTGATTTATAGCATACATGTGTTTTATGCCTTTGATCATGTTACCTTGTGTATTTATGAGATTTGTTGTTTATTTATGGTGCTCAAGTTGTGCAAGGGATCCCCGGACCTCACAAGTCCATGTGTGAATTATGCACATATTTAGGGGGAGAAGTGCTACAACTTGACCCTTTGAGACTAACATTTGTGCTTGAGTTTACTTGATGTAGTCTCAAAGGTGAATTGAAATAGAAAGGTGAACTTGGACCATGCAAAGACTTCCACTGCACTCCGGTATTAGTGTACTCACCTCTAAGTTCATTCTTAAGCTCCTATTGCCTTTTTGCTCTTAATTGACATTTTTGGTGAGGCAATGGGGTTAAAGGGCCAATAATGATCCCATTTTGGTGCTTAATGCCAAAGGGGGAGAAATTAAGGCCAAAGCAAATGGGTCAGCTACCACTTGAGAAATTTTGAAAATAGTAGAGTTAGAACTTTTGATTTGTCCAAAATACTCTTATTGCAAAATTTGGCCTCTTGTGGGGGAAAATTTATGATTATGAGAAAAAGGGGGAGTTTTTGGCACTTGATCAATTTTTCCATTGGAATATCTCTCTTCTTGCCTAAACAAGTGAGTTTGACTTAGAGATAGGAAAATGAATTTGATTTGCAAAAACAAACCAAGTGGTGGCAAAGAAAGATCCAAATATGCCAAATTAGAATAAAAAACAATTTGGTCTTCAATTTGAATCGATTTTGCGTGTTTTGCATTGCTTTTTGATGTGTTGGCATAAATCACCAAAAAGGGGGAGATTGAAAGGGAAATGTGCCCTTGGGCCATTTCCATTATGTTTTGGTGATTAAATGTCCAACACATAAGTGAATAAGATATTATGTTCCAAACAAGCAAAAGGTGCAAATCATGTTACAAGGTACGTTTCTAGACTTAGTTTTGAGTACTAACATATTTTGTCTAAGTGCTAGAAACAGAGAAAAGAAGAAAAGAAATGAGATGCAAAAGACTTGGCTTGGTACAGCCAAGACTCAGGCACACTCTAAGCATTCCAAGACTTCTAGTCCTCACTTTCACGCAATCGTTCATCGTTCTTGAGATTGGAGCACTTTTTGAGTTGTAAACTCCCCGCGCGTGTTTTGTGTGCTCATCTTCTCACTTGTGTGCGTGTTTGCGGTGTGGATTTAATTCTAGTGTGCGTTGCTCTTCCCAACCTTACTCTGTGCTTTCTTTGAGATCAATCTTGTAAGGGCGAGAGGCTCCAACTTGTGGAGATTCCTCGCAAACGGGAAGAAAACTATAAGGAAGAATACCGTGGTATTCAAGTTGATCATCGGATCACTTGAAAGGGGTTGAGTGTAACCCTCGTCCATTGGGACGCCACAACGTGGAGGTAGGCAAGTGTTATACTTGGCCGAACCACGGGATAAACCACTGTGTCTCTTATGTTGTCTTTCTTTGTGATTATTGTGATTCGCAAGAGCTCGCTCTATAGCCACTTGGTTCTATTGCACTAACATCTTTATAACCAAGCTTGTGTCTATTTAGTATTGAATTTTACAGGATCACCTATTCACCCCCCCTCTAGGTGCTCTCAGTTGCCCATGTACGATGATTACTCTGACCTGAAGTAGTTCCTTATGAGTTACAAAGCGACGATATCATCCTATGGTGGCAATACAGTCGTCATGCCCAAGTCCTTCGTCATGATAGTCAGGAGTGTTGCTCAGACTTGGTACTCCTCTTTTAGGCTAGGAACAATAACATCTTGGCAGAAATTGAAAGATATGTTGATCACAAGCTTCCAAGGGTTTCAAACAAAGTCGGTGACTGGTGACTGCTCAGGCTCTATTCCAATGAACACAAGATCATGAGGAGTATCTACAGGCTTACGTTTGAAGGTTTTTATGGCTTCGAGCCCATGCACCAACAGTATCGAATGAAATTTTCATTGAAGGCATGATCAAGGGGCTTCGGCTGGGATTAGCAACAGTATTTTCTAGGAAACCTCCTTAGACTCTAGAGAAGCTCCTCCAAAAAATGAATGAATACATCAGGGCTGACAATGATTTTTGACAAAGGAGAGAAGAAGCCTTTAGATGCTCCGAGATGACAAGGGGTTTCGACTGAAGATTCAATCTAAGGCATGTCAGAACAATTCACAACCCAAACCAAAGTGAAGACAAAAACAACCATACCCAAGGGCAACAGAATCACTCCCAATCAACAGGGACTCAGCAGAGTTCCTTCAGACCACCAGCTCCAAGAGGTGAAAGGGAGGAAGAAGCTTTGGAGGGAGATACAACACTCAACCGAGAAGATTGTTCTGCTTATTTTGTGGAGAAGATAAGGGGCACACAACAAGAACCTACCAAGTCACAATTCAAAAGCAGAAGGAAATTGCCGAAGCTGAGGCAAGACATAATCAACCGAAGCAGGTCCTCCATACTGTTGCGTATTATTCTCCATACATCCCAGAGTATGTCCACAAATAACAGCCAATCCAGCAGCTTTCAGCTTTAGTTGCTTCGGCAAGCCACTGTCCGGCCAGATGGGTCCTGCCTCAACCACCCACATCAGCACCAACTTCGTCATACAACCAGCAACATCCAAGTCAAATCCAGGATCAGCCACAACGCGATGCAAGGGAGCAGTCCGAAGGTCGATCAGTCAACAGTACTGTTCCGGAATCCAAACATATCTACTGAAGCACATGAGGGGCTAGAGCAAGTATCTGAAGCTACCTAAAAACTCTATTGTAATTTCAGTTTCCTTTCCTTTACATTTGCCCAAAGATACTTTAAGAAGGTATATCCTTCCACATCTTGTAATAAATTTGAGGTTACACCATCGAGTGTAACAAAAAGTACCAAAGAAGCTCCAAAGTTGTTCCTACGAGGATGTAGAGCTCAAAATACCACCTAATAAAGGTGAAGAAGCTCCAAAGTCGTTCCTAAGAGGATGTAGAGCTCAACATACCACCTAGTAAAGGTGAAGAAGATCCAAAGTTGTTCCTAAGGGAATGCAGAGTCTTTTTATAATGTTTTTTCCCTATCACCATCTTACACTAACAATTTTGCATCATATCATTATGCATTATACCATCATACCTCCTTTTATATTTTCTTACAAATTGGGTATTACAAATCCTACCCCCCCCTTAATGATGAGGACATCCTCTACTATTACCCATTGGCAAAGACGCAATTGGCCCAGTTGGCCTATTTGTAGTCGGACGGTGACCGTGTGAGCCTTAGAATTATCCCACCTCGCTTAACTTGGGAGGAGGAAGCCACTTTAAAAGGGAGAGCCACCCTTCCCCCATTGGACTAGTCTTTTGGGGAGATTGGGACTTTCCCTAAGTTAGATGTGCTTAATGAACTGTTGGGCTCCAGGCAACACTAATTTGTTGGGCCTCGACTAACCCCACCTGGGCTGGGTGTATCATCTGGTATCAGAACTAGGGCCCATTTTAAGAAGGTGAGAATGATGAGGACATCCTCCACTATTACCCGTTGGCAAAGACGCAATTGGCCCAGTTGGCCCATTTGTAGTCGGACGGTGACCGTGTGAGCCTTAGAATTATCCCACCTCGCTTAACTTGGGAGGAGGAAGCCACTTTAAAAGGGAGAGCCACCCTTCCCCCATTGGACTAGTCTTTTGGGGAGATTGGGACTTTCCTTGAGTTGGGTGTGCTTAATGAACTGTTGGGCTCCGGGCAACCCTAATTTGTTGGGCCTCAGCCAACCCCACCTGGGCTGGGTGTATCACTTAACAAGAATCTCGTCCTCGAGATTTAGGAAAGACTAGGGAAAAGATGGGGAAATTCTATTCGAAGTTCTTCTCTCTCCCATGTAGCTTCATCTTCTCCATGATGGATCCATTGCACTTTGCACATCTTTATCACTTTATTTCTGGTAACTCGAGTCAAAGTGTCAAGAATCTTGATAGGATATTCCATATAAGTCAAATCACCCTGAACATTGAGTTCTTCCATTGGTAGCTGTTCCTTAGGGACACAGAGACACTCCTTAAGTTGAGACACGTGAAATACATCATGTACATCAGATAGATGATCATGTAGCTCTAGTTGATATGCCATCTCCCCAACTCGCCTAAAGATTCTGAAGGGTCCAATAAAGTGAGGGGATAATTTTCCTTTGACTTTAAATCTCTTCATTCCATGAAGTGGTGACACCTTGAGGTACACATGATCACCTTCCTCAAACTCTAGTGGTCTTCTTCGATTATCAGCATAGCTCTTTTGTCTAGCCTCTTGAATAAGTTTAGGCCCAAAG
Organism: Zea mays; assembly: GCF_902167145.1. Classification (NCBI taxonomy): domain Eukaryota; kingdom Viridiplantae; phylum Streptophyta; class Magnoliopsida; order Poales; family Poaceae; genus Zea; species Zea mays. The sequence goes on from NC_050103.1 coordinate 43,199,029, forward strand.
AACTGTCTTTCTCCAGTCTGATCCCAATATAGAGGAGGCCTGCACTTCCTGCCATATAAAGCTTCGAATGGTGACATCTTCAGACTGGCATGGTAACTATTATTATAAGAGAATTCAGCATATGGTAGACTTTTGTCCCAACTTCCTCCATGCTGAAGGGCACAAGCTCTCAACATATCTTCTAATACTTGATTAGTCATTTCAGTCTAGCCATCAGTCTGAGGATGATAGGCCGAACTGAAATTCAACTTTGTATTCATATTCTCATGAAAGCTTTTCCAAAATCTGGAGGTAAACTGTGAGCCTCTATCGGAAACGATCTTCTTCGGTACTCCATGTAAACACACAATCTGAGCCATGTATAACTTTGCCAACTGAGAACCTTTATAAGTAGTCTTGATCGAAATGAAGTGAGCCACTTTGGTCAGTCTATCCACAATCACCCATATGGAATCATATCCTTTCGGGGTACGAGGCAACCCTGTAATGAAATCCATGCCAATTTCTTCCCACTTTCATTTGGGTATCTTCAACGGGTGCAATAGTCCAGCTGGTCTTTGGTGTTCGGCCTTGATTCTTTGACACACATCACACGTAGCCATGTGTGCAGCCATGTCTCTCTTCAGCCCATACCACCAGTACTTCTGTTTCAAATCCTGATACATCTTAGTGCTACCAGGTTGAATAGAATAATCAGAGTCATGGGCCTCCTTCAATATAGTCTCACAAAGGCCATCAATCTCGGGAACACATATCCTGTATTAACGAGGTCCATACCGAGAATCGCAGCACGGACGTTCTTAGCCACGGCGGAGTGTGGCTCGCCAAGTTCGGTGAGAAATTGTCGTGGCCACCTCAACGACGTTCCAGGAATCTTGCCAACTAATCCACATCGGGGTGGACAATAAGGACCGGCACAGAGCGCCTCGCAAACCCTTCCTTGCCATCTCGAAGTCACTGGGTAGTCTCACATAGAAGCAGCAAACCGAGAGGGAAAAGGGGTGTGGTTGGTGCCGCCTTGTGGATCCGGAGATTGACAACGTTACCCGTTGATCTCTGGGCCAGGGTGTGTCACCAGGTTGTGCCGTCGTGATTGGTGGCCTCGTCAGGGGCGAGCGAAGGATGAGGCCGACACAATTTCTCACCGAACTTGGCGAGCCACACTCCGCCGTGGCCAAGAACGATTGTGCTGTGATTCTCGGTATGGACCTCGTTAATACAGTTGCAACAATATTCCCTTCATATAGTGTTGTTCCAAGCGAAGTTCAAGAGTGGGAGATTAGGAATTGCGAGCGCCGATGATGGCGCTACCGTGCGGTGCTTTAACGCTGTCGGTCGGGATGGCAGAGGTAGCAGACAAGTTTCCCGCCATCGATCATGATATTTGCGGCCCAGATTAGATAAGGGGTAATGTTTCGTCCGAAAACCTCGTAGCCATTGATTGGTGGATGGACGCTCAGGAATCGATACGGTTTAGTGGAATCTGGGTCATGGATTGTGGATCTAAGGACCGGGGTCGTGTACCTATTCGGGTGGCTTGGATCTAATCCAAGTCGTCCATCGTCAATCGTGCGGTACCGGGCTCACCGTACCCCTTCGCCGTGCACTTTTACATAAGAAACCCTAGGAAATAATGAAATCAACCCGCCGTCCACCATAGTTAACTCTGAGTCTCGGGGTTTTCACATGGAAGTCCCTGGCATTTATTTTATTTGTACACGCGGCCGGTCAGGGAATAAAACACAAAAATTCAATTAGAAACTATTTTTTAGTATGAAATTAATTGCAGGAACTTGAATAATTCCTAGAAAATTCATACTTAGTCCAAATTGATCCATTCCAGTTCCTATAATTTTATAATAATGTTATTTATCAACTAGTTTCTCTGTTTTGACATGAAAGCCATATTAAAATTAATAATCTAATTAATCATGTATCAAATAGATAAAACCTTTGGAAATTCATAACTTAAAATCCATAACTCCAAAATTAATGATTCATGTTCCTATGATCTTATTTTAATATGTAGATTATTAATATGTATTTTGTATACATGTTTGATGTGATGTTAATTTGTCCTTTATACTATGCTTGTTTGTATTGTGGCGAGTAGAAGAGAAAGTGGCTAAGGATCCCGGTGTTCAGCAGATAGAAGTTGCTGAGCAGGATCTCATTGAAGGCAAGTTGTGCCCTTGACCACTTTTTACCCAATAATGTTTTCTAAGATCACTTAATCATGCATAAGTTTAATTTTGATGGGACCTAATAGGTCACACTAGACTGGTTATCCTTTTACCTTGTTTACCCTTAAATCATTTGGGTAGTTTTGCTATTGCTTTATATGGTTTTGGGTTAATATTTCATTATATCCATGTTCCAATTATTCTGTTATTTTATTTATGTTCATGTCAAGATCATTATCTTTAATTGGAACATGAATCTTAACTTGAGAAACACGTGCCACCACAAGGGTGGAATGGGACGCCCTTGGCTAACTAACTAGGAAAGCTAGTGGAAGACTACCTTACCCGAAAGGGGCAAGGGCAGTAGGGGAGTAGGTGTGTAGGGAGGTTCTCGGATTGATTTTGCTGCGATGGCGGTTAGACGAGGGATTCCTACATTGCTCTTCCCAGAAACTATAGCGGGTTTTCAGAAGCTAGTGGAACTTTGTAAAGGCCTCATAGTGTTACCCTTCCTCGCTTCCTTGGTAGAGGTGTATGGGGCCCGTACAACCCCGTGGCAGATGGGTAGCATGACCTGTGGGTATAGGGTACAACCTCTGCAGAGTGTAAAACTGGTATACTAGCCGAGCTCACGGTCATGAGCAGCTCAGGACTCTCGCATGATTAAACTATGAAACTAAATTCAATTTGTCATTTGCATTGCATGTGATTTATTATTAATTTTGTTCTATTACTCTTATTATGGTTTGGTATTTACTTACACTTAGTAACTGCTAATAAAATTTGACCAACTTATTAAAAGAAATGGTCAGCTTTAACCCCTATTTTTGATGAGCCTTACACATCACATGAACTCCCACCTTTGGTGAGTTCATGCACATTATTCCCCATGACTTGTTGAGCGATGAACATATGTGAGCTCACCCTTGCTGCCTCACACCCCCCACAGGAGAAGAACATGTGGCCCAGGAGGAGCCGCACAACGAGGAGTTTGACTTGATCTAGGTGGCGTCTCCCAGTCGACTTTGTGGCGCCAAGGATGGACTTTAGTTCATTTTATATTTATAATTATTTTGTAAGACTTCTGCTATGTAATAAGTACTTTTATGATATTGTGGCATTTATCTCTATACACTCTGTTATTATATGTGTTGTCTTCTTTGGCGCATATATGAGATGCACCCGGCTTTATCCCTTAAATCTGGGTGTGACAGAAGTCATATCAGAGCAAGGGTGAGCTCACATATGTTCATCGCTCAACAAGTTGTGGGGAATAGTGTGCATGAACTCACCAAAGGTGGGAGTTCATGTGATGTGAAAGGCTAATCAACAATAGAGGTTAAAGCTGAGCACTTCTTTTAATAAGTTGGTCAAATTTTATTAGTAGTTACTAAGTGTAAGTAAATACCAAACCATAATAAGAGTAATAGAACAAAATTAAAATAACTCTCATGCAATGCAAATGACAAATTGAATTTCGTTTCATAGTTTAATCATGCGAGAGTCCTGATCTGCTCATGACCGTTAGCTCGGCTAGTATACCAGTTTTACACTCTGCAGAGGTTGTACCCTGTACCCACAAGTCATGGTACCCATCTGCCACGGGGTTGTACGAGCCCCATACACCTCTACCAAGGAAGCGAGGCAGGGTAACACTACAAGGCCTTTACAAAGTTCCACTAGATTCCGAAAACCTGCTACAGTTTCTAGGAAGAGCAATGCAGGAATCCCTCGTCTGACCGCCATCGCAGCAAAATCAACCCGAGAACCTCCCTACACACCTACTCCCCTACTGCCCTTGCCCCTTTCGGGTAAGGTAGTCTTCCACTAGCTTTTCTAAATAGTCAGCCAAGGGCGTCCCATTCCACCCTTGTGGTGGCACGTGTTTCTCAAGTTAAGCTCCATGTTCCAATTAAAGATAATGATCTTGACATGAACATAAATAAAATAATAGAATAATTGGAATATGGATATAATGAAATATTAACCAAAAACCATATAAAGCAATAGCAAAACTACCCAAATGATTCAGGGGTAAACAAGGTAAAAGGATAACCAGTCTGGGGTGACCTATTGGGTCCCATCAAAATTAAACCTATGCATGAATAAGTGATATTAAAGAACATTATTGGGTAAAAAGTGGTCAAGAGCACAACTTGTCTTCAATGAGCTCCTGCTCAGCAATTTCTATCTGCTGAACACCGGGATTCTCAGCCACTGGCTCTTCTACTCGCCACAATACAAACAAGCTTAGTATAAAGGAGAAATTAACATCACACCAAACATGTATACAAAATACATATTGATAATCTACATATTAAAATAAGATCATAGGAACATGAATCATTAATTTTGGAGTTATGGATTTTATGTTGTGAATTTATAAAGGTTTTATGTATTTGATACAAGATTAATTGGGTTATTAATTTTAATATGGCTTTCATGTCAAAACAGAGACACTAGTTGATAAACAACATTATTCCAAAATTATAGGAACCAGAATGGATCAATTTGGACTAAGTATAAATTTTCTAGGAATTATTCAAGTTCTTGCAATTAATTTCATACTAAAAATTAGTTTCTAATTAAATTTCTGTGTTTTATTACTTGACTGGCCGCGCGTACAAATAAAATAAATGCCAGGGACTTCCATGTGAAAAACCCTGAGACTCAGAGTTAACTACGGTGGATGGTTGGTTGATTTCATTATTTTCCAGGTTTTCTTATGTAAATGTGCACGGCGAAGTGGTATGGTGAGCTCTAGACCGCACGATTGACGATGGACGACTTGGATTAGATCAAAGCTACCCGAATCGGTACATGACCCCGGTCCTTAGATCCGCAATCCATGGCCCAGATTCCACTAAACCGTATCGATTCCTGAGCGTCCATCCACTGATCAATGGCTATGAGGTTTTTGGCCGAAACGTTACCCCTTATCTAATCCGGGTCGCAGATCTCATGATCGACGATAGGAAACTCATCTGCTACCTCTGCCATCCCGACCGGCGGCATTAAAACACCGCACGGCGGCGCCATCGTTGGTGTTTCGCAATTCCTAATCTCTCGCTCTTGAACTTCGCTCGGAACAACACTATACGAAGGGAATATTGTTGCGACTGTATTAACGAGGTCCATACCGAGAATCACAGCGCAGTCGTTCTTGGCCACGGCGGAGTGCGGCTCGCCAAGTTCGGTGAGAAATTGTCGCAGCCTCACCCTTCGCTCGCCCCCGACGAGGCCACCAATCGCGACAGCGCTACCTGGTGACACACCCTGGCCCAGAGATCGATGGGTAACGTTGTCAATCTCCGGATCCACAAGGCGGCACCGACTGCACCCCTTTTCCCCTCTCAGTTTTCTGCTTCTATGCGAGACTACCCGGTGACTTCGAGATGGCAAGGAAGGCTTTGCGAGGCGCTCCGTGTCGGTCCTTATTGCCCACCCCGACGTGGATTAGTTGGCGAGATTCCTGGATGGTCGCCGAGGTGGCCGCGGTATGCTCGCGCGTTTGTTACGACGAGAGAGGGAGCTGGACTGACAAGCTGGCCCCGCACGCAAGCGATTGATTCAACCCGCACATGGTGTTCGTTGTGTCTGTTCCTAGGGTCCCACCAGTCCGGTGTAACGGTTGCACGACGCGGACTGGCGATGAGCGAGTGACTGACAAACTTGACTCGCCTGGTAGTAACCCGAAGAGAAAACACGCACCACCGCAAAAAACTAACCCACGGGCCCCCTCGCGTAGTGACCCGCATGTGCGTGACTGACCAGGCTGGCCCACTTGTCGGTGCTCGGACGCGGTTGGGGTGAGCATGCGCCTAGGAAATGGGCCGAGTGAACAGAAGTCGGCCCTGTGCACGACTTGTCTTTTTCTTTTACATTTTCTTTTCCCCTTTTAATTCCTAGAATTCAAATTTGAATTCAATTTTAACTGTGAATTTATACTCATTTTAAATGTACAAATTGAACCCAATAATATGGAAGGTCTAATTATTTATATTTCTTTATTTTTGTATAGCATTTTTCCTTCTTTTCTCTAAACTCTAATTTGCAAGTTAGGATTAAATCTCCAAATTTGGATATTAATATATTTCTTTTTACATTATTTTTATATTGCACACAAAATGAAACCTCAACATGATGCATAATTTAGTGGCATATCTTTTATTTATTATTTGTTTTTAAATGAGGTGTTCACATGTGATGGTAAATAGAGATGACACATATATAAAGGAAATAATGTCTCCTTTAATATTTTCTTACAAATTGAGTACTACAAATCCTACCTCCCTTAACAAGAATCTCGTCCTCGAGATTTAGGAAGGACTAGAGAAAAGATGGGGAAATTCTATTCGAAGCTCTTCTTATCTCTCCCAAGTAGCATCATCTTCACCATGGTGACTCTATTGCACTTTGCACATCTTTATAACCTTATTTATTGTAACTCGAGTCAATGTATCAAGAATCTTAATAGGATATTCTATATAAGTCAAATCACCCTGAACATTGAGCTCCTCCGTTGGTAACTGTTCTTCAAGGACACGGAGACACTTCTTAAGTTGAGACACGTGGAATACGTCATGCACATCAAATAAATGATCAGGTAGCTCGAGTTGGTATGCCATCTCCCCAACTCGCCTGAAGATTCTGAAGGGTCCAATAAAGCGAGGGGATAATTTGCCCTTGACTTTAAATCTCTTCATTCCACGAAGTGGTGACCTTTGAGGTACACATGATCACCTTCCTCAAACTCCAGTGGTCTTCTTCTATTATCAGCATAGCTCTTATGTCTAGTCTGAGCTACCCTCAAGTTCTCTCGGATTATACGGACTTGTTCTTCGCCTCTTGAATAAGTTCAGGCCCAAAGAACTGTCTTTCTCCAGTCTGATCCCAATATAGAGGACTCCTGCATTTCCTGCCATATAGAGCTTCAAATGGTGACATCTTCAGACTAGCCTGATAACTATTATCATATGAGAACTCAGCATAAGGTAGACTCTTGTCCCAGCTGCCTCCGTGCTGAAGGGCACAAGCTCTCAACATATCCCCCAATACTTGATTAGTCCTTTCAGTCTGGTCATCAGTCTTAGGATGGTAGGCCGAACTGAAATTCTACTTCGTATCCAAATTCTCATGAAAACTTTTCCAAAATTTGGAGGTAAACTGTGAACCTCGATCAGACATGATCTTCTTTGGTACTCCGTGTAAACACACATCCGAGCCATATATAACTCTGCCAGCTGAGAGCCTTTATAAGTAGTCTTGACCGGGATGAAATGTGCCATTTTGGTCAGTCTACCCACAATCACCCATATGGAATCATATCCTTTCGAGGTGCGAGGCAATCCAGTAATGAAATCCATACCAATCTCTTCCCACTTCCATTCGGGTATCTTTAATGGGTGCAATAGTCTAGCTGGTCTTTGGTGTTCGGCCTTGACTCTTTGACACACATCACACATAGCCACATGTGCAGCCACATCTCTCTTCAACTTATACCACCAGTACTTCTGCTTCAAATCCTGATACATCTTAGTGCTACCAGGATGAATAGAGTAATCAGAATCATGGGCTTCCTTCAGTATAGTCTCACGAAGGTTGTTAATCTCATGAACACATATCCGGTCCTTGAACCATACTGTGCCTTGCTCATCCTCCGTGAATTCTGGACCTCTACTTTCAATAATTAGGTCCTTGATCTCTTGGATTTTAGCATCACCAATCTGATCCTTGCGAATTTCTTGCTCCAAGGTAGGTTCCACATCAATAGTGACTCCTTCAGTGTGTGCAACAATTCCCAAGTTGAGTCTCCTGAAATCCTCAACAATCTCATTGGGTAGCTAGGCAACAATAGCTGAATGGACATGTTCCTTTCGACTCAAGGCATCTGCAACCAGATTCGCCTTGCCTGGGTGATAGTGAATATCCAAATTGTAATCCTTAATGAGCTCCGATCATCGGCGTTGCCTAAGGTTAAGATCCTTCTGAGTGAATATGTACTTCAAACTCTTGTGATCGGTGTACACTCGGCACTTGGTTCCCATAATATAATGTCTCCAAATTTTGAGCGCATGCACTACAGTTGCAAATTCTAAGTCATGAGTAGGATAGTTCAACTCATGTTTCCGCAATTGACGAGAAGCGTAGGAAATCACATGTCCTTCTTGCATAAGCACACATCCCAAGCCTTGGCCGCATGCATCACAATAAATGTCAAATCCCTTCTGTAGATCTGGCATAACCAACACTAGGGGTGACATCATTCTGAACTTCAATTGATTAAAACTATCTTGACACTTCCAGTCCCACTTAAACTCTCTCCCCTTCTCTAGAAGTGAGGTCATAGGCTTGGCAATCTTAGAGAACCCTTCAATAAATCACCGATAATAGCCTGCAAGTCCCAAGAAACTCCAGACTTCAGTAACTGTACTGGGTATACTCCACTCCACTATCTCCTTGACTTTAGCAGGATCCACTGATATCCCACCATTAGAAATGATATGTCCAAGGAATGGCACCTCGTCAATCTAAACATCGCATTTGCTGTACTTGGCGTAGAGCTGATTATCCCGTAGCTTTTGTAGCACCAATCTCAGATGTTCCTCATGATCACTATCACTCTTAGAATAAATAAGAATATCGTCGATGAATACCACGACGAATCTGTTAAGATACTCCATGAACACCTTATTCATCTGATTCATAAAATAGGCTGGTGCATTAGTTAGTCCAAATGACATAACCGTGAATTCATATAAACCATATCGGGTTGAGAAAGCCGTCTTGGGAATATCAGAGGGCCTAATCTTCATTTGGTGGTAACCCGATCGAAGATCAATCTTCGAGAATACCCTTGCTCCTCTCATCTGATCAAATAAATCTTCAATGCGGGGTAACGCATACTGGTTCTTCACAGTAACATAATTAAGGGATTTATAATCCACACACATCCTATGTGATCCATCCTTCTTTTGTACAAATAGAACCGGTGCTCCCCAAGGTGAGAAACTCGGTCGAATGTACCCAGCCTCCTGTAATTCCGTTAACTGCTTCTTAAGTTCTTTTAGTTCTTCTACGGAAATCATGTATGGCCGTTTAGAAATAGGAGCAGTCCCAGGTAAGAGATCAATGACAAACTCAACTTCCCTATCTGGTGGCATCCCTGGTAACTCCTCTGGAAAGACATCTGGAAAATCCCTAACCACATGGATGTTGTCACCAACAAACTTCTCATCTACTAAGAATACCACGCGTCTGGTAGAGGTAGTTACTGTAATTTCAACTTCAAATCTTTCTCCTTTAGGGCTGGTGAGTTCTATAGTACCCCTACCACATTGTATAAAGGCCTTTGCCTTTCTTAACCATGACATACCAAGGATCAGATCTATACTACTTTCCTCTAATATTATAGTGGTAGCCCAGAATTCTCTTCCCATAATTGTCAATGTTAATCTATGTGTCGGGGACCATAATTAGGGGTACCCTCAAGACGCCTAATTCTCAGCTGGTAACCCCCATCAGCATAAAGCTGCAGAGGCCTGATGGGTCCGATTAAGTCAGGGATCAGTCCATACGAGCGACTCGATCACGCCTCGCCCGAGCCTAGCCTCGGACAAGGGCAGCCGACCCCGAGGGATTTCCGTCTCGCCCGAGGCCCCCCTTTAACGGCGGACACATCTCCGGCTCGCCCGAGGCCTTGCCTTCGCTAAGAAGCAACCCTGACTAAATCGCCGCACCGACCGACCGAGTCGCAGGAGCATTTAACGCAAAGGTGGCCTGACACCTTTATCCTGACGCGCGCCCCCCGGCAGAGCCGAAGTGACCGCCGTCACTTCGCCGCTCCACTGACCGGTCTGACAGAAGGACAGCGCCGCCTGCGCCACTCCGACTGCAGTGCCACTTGACAGAGTGAGACTGGCGGGCAGTCAGGCCCTGCCAAAGGCGCCATAGGAAACTCCGCTCCGCCCGACCCAGGGCTCGGACTCGGGCTAAGCCCCGGAAGACGGTGAACCCCGCTCCGCCCGACCCAGGGCTCGGACTCGGGCTAAGCCCCGGAAGACGGCGAACTCCGCTCCGCCCGACCCAGGGCTCGGACTCGGGCTAAGCCCCGGAAGACGGCGAACTCCGCTCCGCCCGACCCAGGGCTCGGACTCGGGCTAAGCCCCGGAAGACGGCGAACTCCGCTCCGCCCGACCCAGGGCTCGGACTCGGGCTAAGCCCCGGAAGACGGCGAACTCCGCTCCGCCCGACCCAGGGCTCGGACTCGGGCTAAGCCCCGGAAGACGGCAAACTCCACTCCACCCGACCCAGGGCTCGGACTCGGGCTAAGCCCCGGAAGACGACGAACTCCGCTCCGCCCGACCTAGGGCTCGGACTCGGGCTAAGCCCCAGAAGACGACGAACTCCGCTTCGCCCGACCCTAGGGCTCGGACTCCGCCCCGACCTCTACCGAACAACCTCCGCCTCGCCCGACCCAGGGGCTCGGGCTCGGCCTCGGTCGTGGAAGACAGACTCGACCTCGGCTTCGGAGGAGCCTCCACGTCGCCCGACCTAGGGCACGGGCCCGCCACGTCAACAGGAAGCGCCATCATCACCCTACCCCGAGCCGACTCGGGCTGCAGAGAACAAGACCGGTGTCCCATCTGGCTAGCTCCGCCAGATAGGCAATGATGGCGCCCCGCTAGCCCTGTGACGACGGCGGCTCCCAGCTCTCTTACGGAAGCAGGGGGACGTCAGCAAGGACTCAACCACTCCGACAGCTGTCCCTCCGCCAGGCTCCGTTGCTCCTCCGACAGCCACGACATCACACCAGCAGGGTGCCAAGATCTCTCCGGCTGCCACATTGGCATGTACTTAGGGCACTAGCTCTCCCCCCGCTAGACACGTAGCACTCTGCTACACCCCCATTGTACACCTGGATCCTCTCCTTGCGCCTATAAAAGGAAGGACCAGGGCCTTCTTAGAGAAGGTTGGCCGCATGGGGACGAGGACGGGACAGGCGCTCTCTTGGGGCCGCTCGCTTCCCTCACCCGCGTGGACGCTTGTAACCCCCTACTGCAAGCGCACCCGACCTGGGCGCGGGACGAACACGAAGGCCGCGGGATTTCCACCTCTCTCACGCCCGTCTCCGGCCACCTCGCTTTCCCCCCTTCGCGCTCGCCCACGCGCTCGACCCATCTGGGCTGGGGCACGCGGCACACTCACTCGTCGGCTTAGGGACCCCCCGGTCTCGAAACGCCGACAGTTGGCGCGCCAGGTAGGGGCCTGCTGCGTGCTGACGAACAGCTTCCCATCAAGCTCCAGATGGGCAGTCTCCAGCAACCTCTCCGGCCCGGGACGGTGCTCCGTTTCGGGAGTCTTGAGTTCATGTCCATCGACGGCAGCTACGACATGATACTCCTTCCACCGCCGCGCGACAACGACAATGGCGGCCGACAACCCGCCCGCCGGCGGCGGAATCGACGACGTCTTCCCCGCATGGTGGAAGAACAACATTCGAGCTCGCCCCATCCTCTCCCCCGCCAACGGAGGAGGAGGCGGGGCAACCAAGGCCAAACGGGAGGTCGCGCTTCGTCGGCAGTCGAGCGAATCGACGTCCCCAGCGCCCCAACGGGGGGTGCGTCAGGCGTCGACCTCGCATTGGAGACGAAGGCGAGCACCGTCCCCCCGCGACACACCAATCCCGAGCAAGTGGACGACGCCAGCGCGCTCGCGGAGGGCTTGCAGGACGTCGCCCTCGTACCCAAGACGACGGCGCAACCAGTCCCCGACGCGACTATGTCGCTCCTCGTCGACCAAAAGGTACCGACTGATTCCCATCTTACGTCATTTCGACTCGGCCTCAACCCGCCTGGCGACCTCGCTTTGGCGGGCGCTCTCGTTGAGGCGAGTGCAACCCCTCTGGGGTTTCGTATGCGGTCGCCTTGGGACCGGTTGACGGACGTCTCGACCTACGGGCCCTCTAGGTCCGAGGAAGACGACGATCCCAGCATTTGTTGGGATTTCTCCGGATTTGGCAACCCAGTGCCATGCGGGACTTTATGACCGCATGTGACTACTGCCTCTCCGACTATTCCGACGGTAGCCGCAGCCTTGACGACGAGGACTGCGGCCCAAGCCGCGAATGTTTCCACGTCGAGCTAGGGGATCCCTCCGAAGGCAACCATCTCGGCATGCCAGAGGACGGTGATCTCCCTAGGCCGGTGCCTCGCGCTGACATCCCGCGGGAGCTAGCTGTGGTCCCCGTTCCGGCGGGGGGTCACGACCCACAGCTCGAGCAAGTCCGCGGGGCGCAGGCCAGGCTCGACGAGGGAGCAGGAGCGCTTGAGCCGATCCGCCAGGACGTCGGGCAGGTATGGGCGGGCCAACCCCCGGCCGGAGAAATACGTCACCTGCCCCAAGGTTTCCAGCACCGCGTCACCAACGACGTCAGGGTCAGGCCACCACCCGCATCCAGTGGGGTCGGTCAGAACCTGGCAGCCGCAGCGATGCTCCTCCGCGCGATGCCGCAGCCATCAACCACCGAGGGTCGGCGAATCCAGGGAGAGCTCAAGAATCTCCTGGAAGGCGCTGCGGCCCGACGGGCCGAGAGCACTACCTCCCGAAGGCAGGGATACCCCTCGGAACCTCATGCCGCGACTTCCCGATTCATGCGGGAAGCCTCTATCTACACCGGGCGCACGCGCAACACCGCGCCTGCGGCCCCGGGCCACCTCGGCAACGAGCACCATCGTCGCGACCATCGGGCCCACCTCGACGAAAGGGTGCGCCGAGGCTACCACCCCAGGCGTGGGGGACGCTATGACAGCGGGGAGGATCAGAGTCCCTCTCCCGAACCACCCGGTCCGCAGGCCTTCAGTCGGGCCATCCGACGGGCGCCGTTCCCGACCCGGTTCCGACCCCCGACTACTATCACAAAGTACTCGGGGGAAACGAGACTGGAACTGTGGCTCGCAGACTACCGCCTGGCCTGCCAACTGGGTGGAACGGACGACGACAACCTCATCATCCGCAACCTCTCCCTGTTCCTCTCCGACACTGCTCGCGCTTGGTTGGAGCACCTGCCTCCGGGGCAGATCTCCAACTGGGATGACTTGGTCCGAGCCTTCGCCGGCAATTTCCAGGGCACGTACGTGTGCCCCGGGAATTCCTAGGACCTCCGGAGCTGCCGGCAACAGCCGGGAGAGTCACTCCGGGACTACATCCGGCGATTCTCGAAGCAGCGCACCGAGCTGCCCAACATCACCGACTCGGATGTCATCGGCGCGTTCCTTGCCGGCACCACCTGCCGCGACCTGGTGAGTAAGTTGGGTCGCAAGACCCCCACCAGGGCGAGCGAGCTGATGGACATCACCACCAAGTTCGCCTCTGGCCAGGAGGCGGTCGAGGCTATCTTCCGAAAGGACAAGCAGCCCCAGGGCCGCCCATCGGAAGAGGCTCCTGAGGCGTCTACTCCGCGCGGCGCCAAGAAGAAAGGCAAGAAGAAGTCGCAATCGAAACGCGACGCCGCCGACGCGGACCTTGTCGCCGCCGCCGAGTACAAGAACCCTCGGAAGCCCCCCAGAGGTGCTAACCTCTTCGACAAGATGCTCAAGGAGCCGTGCCCCTATCATCAGGGGCCCGTCAAGCACACCCTCGAGGAGTGCGTCATGCTTCGGCGCCGCTTCCACAGGGCCGGGCCACCCGCGGAGGGTGGCAGGGCCCGCGACGACGACAAAAAGGAAGATCACCAAGCAGGAGAGTTCCTCGAGGTCCGCGACTGCTTCATGATCTACGGTGGGCATGCGGCAAATGCCTCAGCTCGGCATCGCAAGCAAGAGCGCCGGGAGGTCTGCTCGGTGAAGGTGGCGGCGCCAGTCTACCTAGACTGGTCCGACAAGCCCATCACCTTCGACCAAGCTGACCACCCCGACCACGTGCCGAGCCCGGGGAAATACCCGCTCGTCGTCGGCCCCATCATCGGCGACGTTAGGCTCACCAAGGTCCTGATGGACGGGGGCAGCTGCCTCAACATCATCTACGCCGAGACCCTCAGGCTCCTGCGCGTCGATCTGTCCTCCGTCCGGGCAGGCGCTGCGCCCTTCCATGGGATCATCCCTGGGAAGCGCGTCCAGCCCCTCGGACGACTCGACCTTCCCGTCTGCTTCGGAACGCCCTCCAACTTCCGAAGAGAGACTTTGACGTTCGAGGTGGTCGGGTTCCGTGGAACCTACCACGTGGTACTAGGGAGGCCATGCTACGCGAAGTTCATGGCCGTCCCCAACTACACCTACCTGAAGCTCAAGATGCCGGGCCCCAACGGGGTCATCACCGTCGGCCCCACGTACAAACACGCGTTCAAATGCGACATGGAGTGCGTGGAGTACGCCGAGGCCCTCGCCGAGTCCGAGGCCCTCATCGCCGACCTGGAGAACCTCTCCAAAGAGGTGCCAGACGTGAAGCGTCATGCCGGCAACTTCGAGCCAGCGGAGACAGTTAAGGCCGTCCCTCTCGACCCCAGTGGCGACACCTCCAAGCAGATCCGGATCGGTTCCGGGCTCGACCCCAAATAGGAAGCAGTGCTCGTCGACTTTCTCCGCGCAAACGCCGACGTCTTTGCGTGGAGTCCCTCGGACATGCCCGGCATACCGAGGGATGTCACCGAGCACTCGCTGGATATTCGGGCCGGAGCCCGACCCGTCAGGCAGCCTCTGCGCCGATTCGACGAGGAGAAGCGCAGAGTGATAGGCGAGGAGATCCACAAGCTAATGGCAGCAGGGTTCATCAAAGAGGTATTCCATCCCGAATGGCTTGCCAACCCTGTGCTTGTGAGGAAGAAAGGGGGGAAATGGCGGATGTGTGTATACTACACTGGTCTCAACAAAGCATGTCCGAAGGTTCCCTACCCTCTACCTCGCATCGATCAAATCGTGGATTCCACTGCTGGGTGCGAAACCCTGTCCTTCCTCGATGCCTACTCAGGGTATCACCAAATTCGGATGAAAGAGTCCGACCAGCTCGCGACTTCTTTCATCACGCCCTTCGGCATGTACTGCTATGTCACCATGCCGTTCGGTTTGAGGAATGCGGGCGCGACGTACCAGCGGTGCATGAACCATGTGTTCGGCGAACACATCGGTCGCACAGTCGAGGCCTACGTCGATGACATCGTAGTCAAGACAAGGAAGGCTTCCGACCTCCTCTCCGACCTTGAAGTGACATTCCGATGTCTCAAAGCGAAAGGCGTCAAGCTCAATCCCGAGAAGTGTGTCTTCGGGGTGCCCCGGGGCATGCTCTTGGGGTTCATCGTCTCCGAGCGAGGCATCGAAGCCAACCCGGAGAAGATCGCGGCTATCACCAGCATGGGGCCCATCAAGGACTTAAAAGGCGTACAGAGGGTCATGGGATGTCTCGTGGCCCTGAGCCTCTTCATCTCACGCCTCGGCGAAAGAGGTCTGCCTCTGTACCGCCTCTTAAGGAAGACCGAGTGTTTCGCTTGGACCCCTGAGGCCGAGGAAGCTCTCGGGAACCTGAAGGCGCTCCTTACAAAGGCGCCTATCTTGGTGCCCCCAACTGATGGAGAAGCCCTCTTGGTCTACGTCACCGCGACCACTCAGGTGGTTAGCGCCGCGATTGTGGTCGAGAGGCAAGAAGAAGGGCATGCATTGCCCGTTCAGAGGCCAGTCTACTTCGTCAGCGAGGTACTGTACGAGACCAAGATCCGCTACCCACAAGTTCAGAAGCTGCTGTATGCAGTGATCCTGACGAGGCGAAAGTTGCGACATTACTTCGAGTCTCATCCGGTAACTGTGGTGTCATCCTTCCCCCTGGGGGAGATCATCCAGTGCCGAGAGGCCTCGGGCAGGATCGCAAAGTGGGCGGTGGAAATCATGGGCGAGACGATCTCGTTCGCCCATCGGAAGGCCATCAAGTCCCAGGTGTTGGCGGACTTCGTAGCCGAATGGGTCGACACCCAGCTGCCGACGGCTCCGATCCAACCGGAGCTCTGGACCATGTTTTTTGACGGGTCGCTGATGAAGACGGGAGCCGGCGCGGGCCTACTCTTCATCTCGCCCCTCGGGAAACACCTACGCTACGTGCTACGCCTCCATTTCCCGGCGTCCAACAATGTGGCTGAGTACGAGGCTCTGGTCAACGGGTTGCGGATCGCCATCGAGCTAGGGGTCAGACGCCTCGACGCCCGCGGTGACTCGCAGCTCGTCATCGACCAAGTCATGAAGAACTCCCACTGCCGCGACCCGAAGATGGAGGCCTACTGCGATGAGGTTCGGCGCCTGGAAGACAAGTTCAACGGGCTCGAGCTCAACCACATCGCTCGACGCTACAACGAGACTGCGGACGAGCTGGCGAAAATAGCCTCGGGGCGAACGACGGTTCCCCCGGACGTCTTCTCCCGGGATCTGCATCAACCCTCCGTCAAGATCAATGACACGCCCGAGCCCGAGGCACCCTCGGTCCAGCCCGAGGTACCCTCGGCCCCCGAGGGCGAGGCACTACACGTCGAGGAGGAGCAGAGCGGGGCCACGCCTGATCGAAATTGGCAGACCCCATACCTGCAATATCTCCGCCAAGGAGAGCTACCCCTCGACCAAGCCGAGGCTCGGCGGGTAGCGCGACGCGCCAAGTCGTTCGTCTTGCTGGGCGATGAGGAGGAGCTCTACCACCGCAGCCCCTCGAGCATCCTCCAGCGATGCATCTCCATCGCCGAAGGTCAGGAACTCCTGCAAGAAATACACTTGGGGGCTTGCGGCCATCATGCAGCGCCTCGAGCCCTTGTCGGGAATGCTTTCCGGCAAGGCTTCTACTGGCCAACGGCGGTGGCTGACGCCACTAGAATTGTCCGCACCTGCGAAGGGTGCCAATTCTATGCGAAGCAGACCCACCTGCCCGCTCAGGCTCTGCAGACGATACCCATCACCTGGCCCTTTGCTGTATGGGGTCTGGACCTCGTCGGTCCCTTGCAGAAGGCGCCCAGGGGCTACACGCACCTGCTGGTCGCCATCGACAAATTCTCCAAGTGGATCGAGGTCCGACCCCTGAACAGCATCAGGTCCGAGCAGGCGGAGGCGTTCTTCACCAACATCATCCATCGCTTCGGGGTCCCAAACTCCATCATCACTGACAACGGTACCCAGTTCACCGGCAGAAAATTCTTGGATTTTTGCGAGGATCACCACATCCGGGTGGACTGGGCCGCCGTGGCTCATCCCATGTCGAATGGGCAAGTAGAGCGTGCCAACAGCATGATTCTACAAGGGCTCAAGCCCAGGATTCACAACGACCTCAACAAGTTCGGCAAGCGATGGATGAAGGAACTCCCCTCGGTGATCTGGAGCCTGAGGACAACGCCAAGCCGAGCCACGGGTTTCACGCCGTTCTTCCTGGTCTACGGGGCCGAGGCCATCTTGCCCACTGACCTGGAATACGGCTCCCCGAGGACGAGGGCCTACAACGATAAAAGCAACCAAGCTAGCCAAGAAGAATTGCTGGACCAGTTGGAAGAGGCTCGGGACAGGGCCTTACTACACTCGGCGCGGTACTAGCAGTCCCTGCGACGCTACCACGCCCGAGGGGTCCGGCCCCGAGACCTCCAGGTAGGTGACCTGGTGCTTCGGCTGCGGCAAGACGCCCGAGGGAGGCACAAGCTCACGCCCCCCTGGGAGGGGCCATTCGTCATCGCCAAAGTTCTGAAGCCCAGAACATATAAGCTGGCCAACAATCAAGGCGAGATCTACGGAACGCTTGGAACATCAAACAGCTATGTCGCTTCTACCCTTAAGATGTTTTCAAGTTGTTCATATACCTCGCACCCACGCAAAGTTTGGTCATCAAGGAAGGGTCGGCCTCGCCTCGGCAAAGCCCGACCCTCCCTCGGGGGCTAAAAGGGGGTGGACCCCCTCTGCGTCGAAATTTTCCTCGAAAAAAGATCTCCTTTAGCAGAATATCTTTCGTGCTTTTTGACTACTTCGAAAAGCGGATCCTGAAAACGACGGAGTACACGTAAGCAGCCAAGGCTGACCGAGCCGAGGGACTCCTACGCCTCCGGGATACGGATACCTCACTCATCACCTTCTGCGATAAGTAACTCGCGTTCGGATAAAGTGATTCCGCGGACCGAACAAGTCTTTACGTTCGGAACCTCTTCTGCCGAAGCGGTCTTTCAAGCCTTCTCGACTGAATCGGTGACAGGGCCTCATGGACGGGTGAAAGTACGCGTAAGTGGCAAGGCCGACCGAGCCGAGGGACTCCCACGCCTCCGGGATACGGATACCTCACTCATCACCTTCTGCGAGAAGCAACTCTCGCTCGCACAAACATCCCTGTTACCGACAAAAAGTCCAGATGCTCGAAATAAGAGGAAAGGAGACGCAGCTTTACAACGCAGCGAGGGTGTGTTTTCTGGCCTCAGCGGTCGCAGAAGGCACACGCTACAAGACAATCTGATCCTGCAGGCTCGGGTCTTCACGCTAGAAGGGGGCTAGCACCCTCGGCATCGACGACACCTTCAGCGAGATCCGACCCAGCCTCGGACGGCGACGCGGTCCAGGGACTTCTCCGGGAATCCGGCCTGAGCAGGCGGCTCGGCCGGTTACCCCAGGGGCCTCGGCTAACCATCTTCCAAGGGCGCCAGCCCGGTCCGAGGCCTCGGCTGATCAACTTCGGCGTCGGTCCCGCTGACAGACAACCCGGCTAGGCTCCGGCCAACCAGGTTTTCATTTTCGAGCCACTCTGCCTCTGTTCGTGCTGATATCGCTACCCCTGGCCTCGGCTCATCGAAGAGCGGCCAAGGGGTCTCTTTAACTAAGCTAGAGGAGCCTCAGACAACAAGGCCGATCGAGCCGAGGGACTCCTACGCCTCCGGGATACGGATACCTCACTCGTCACCTTGACACGGGGCGACTCATGCTTGGTGAAGCGGTTCAGATAATCAACAGGCGAGACTTAGTGCTCGAAAATGAGGAAAAACACGGCTCCGAGCCGAAATTACATACATGTTCAGGCCTCGACAGCCACAATGAACAAAAACACTGGCATTCAAGGTGCCATTACAAACGGAACTCCGGTTCCCCCTCCGCAGGTACGAACAACCCCACTCCATGGGGGAAGGCCTGCGGAGCAACGGAAGACCGACGAACGGCGCGCCGCCACCTGCTCCAGCAGCGGCGACGACGACGACTTCTGCTCCGGGGGGCCGAACAGCGGCAACACTGACCTCAGGGCGGATGCTGCTGCCAGGAGGCCCCCGCCCATGCCAAAACTCGTAAGGCAAGGACGGGCAGAAGGCCGTAGAGTTGGAGGTCAGTCCGTGGCCGGCCCTGGCTATCACGCAGGCGGAAGAACCTCTTCCAGCTGCCGTGGCAGACGCCGGCGCCGCGAGCGGCTCCGAAGCCACTCGCGTCCGAAAGCCGGGCACGCTGCAGCTGCCAGCGCCACGGACGACAACCGCTCCTCCCCCCCATCACTGAGTGAAGGAGCGGGCCACCGCCCACGCAGGGGCCGACCCCAACTCGGCACACTCCCCTCCCCAGCCTTGGTGATGAAAATCCTTGAGGCTGAGGGAGGGGCAGAGGCCGCAGCCCGGCTCGCTTTCCCCCACCATCAAGCCGAAGGTCACCATCTTGGGTGACCGCCGGTGGAGGGGTGCAGCCGGGCTGCATGATGAAAATCCTTGAAGCCGAACGATGGCTGAAAGGTACCAACTCCCACGGAGTTGCGTTCCTCCAACGATGAGGCGAAAAGACGGCGGGTACCCCCCATCCGAGGGCTTGGAAGATGGAAAGACACGACGCATAAGGGAGGAAGAAGACATGGTCGCCTTCCGAAAGGGGTCACCCTCCTTTTAAAGGCAACTCTCCCTACGTGCGCCCCCAAACGTCACGGGCTAAGTCTTCTCCAACATGCTCCAAGGCCCTCCCCTGCGGCGCGGGGGCTGGGTCCCGCATGTCATGCAAACCGGCTCAGAGCAGAAGAAGCCAAACCGCCGCGCGTGGCGCACACAACCGCCCAGCGGTTACAAGCGACCCCCCACTTTTGCCCAGACCAACGGGCGAAGGGGCGGGCAGCCATGCAGGCGGCATGCAACCGCGCCAGGTGGACGCGCTTCTCCAACTCCCAACACGCCAGCATGGAGGCCCAGGCCCACGCGTCACGCAACCGGCACGCCGGATGCTGCATGCAAGCAACTGCATCGCCACTTGCGCCACCACCGCGCCACTTCGGTTGCGGAACCAATACCGCGACTCGAGGCGGCCCAGCGCACGACCCAGCAGCGCTAGCCTGGCGCGACGGTCAACGCAGTCGAAAGTGGGCCGGCAGTAATGACGGTGGCAGGCGAGCGGGAGCGGCGGTCATGTCGTCGGGCAGACTCACGTCCCATCCAGGGGCAGCAAGAGAACCCCCTCTCACGGCGTGAAGATAGGGCACCCGTGATCCGTTCCTCGAACGGCTCGCGCATGCGCAATGGCCGCCCCGCCAACCACTCGCCCCGTCGCATTAACTCCGCGGCGGGACAGGCGGCGCTTCTGGCAGGAGAAGCGGGCGACGCTTCGCCTTCGCCGTAATAACCTCGCCAAAAAAGGTACGCCACATCGTTCGATTTCGTATCCTTTTCCTTTTTTCCTCTTTCTCTATCTCTTGCAACAGGGACCGGAAAAGGGGGATACCCCGAAAAGGATCCTTCCCTGTGAAGGAACCGGGCTCCGAGCCCCCCTACTGATCAGAGGTTCGAAGGCTGGCCCTCCGAGGGGTTCAACAGTCGCCTCAGATCGCGTGGGCCCTACACCCACTACTGGTCAGAGGTTCGAAGGCCGGCCCCCCGAAGGGCTCCACGGCCGCCTCAGGCTACTCGGGCTCCGCGCCCATTACTGATAAGGGGTTCGAAGGCTGGCCCCCGAAGGGTTCACAGTCGCCCCAGACGCCGAGCGAGGGATGACCAGGGGTACGTTCGATACATAACCGAGGCTCGGGCTACGCTCCCGAGGTACCCTAGGACATTTCCAAGACCAGTGGGAGCGATCTTGTAACGGAATCCCATCAGGGGGAGGCGTCGAGCCCTCGGACCCCGTCGCCAGGGGACCGGGTCCGGCAGATCACCCGCAGGTACTTTTGGGCGTGCCTCTGGGTCCCTAGCCGACCCCCAACGAACGGGGCACGGACGTCCACTCGGATTACCCGCTTGCAGCTCACCGGAGACACCATGTTCGGTGCCCATCGAGGGTAACATGGCGCTCTCCCCCCCTCCTCCTTGTGGAAAGGCGACGTAGGGGCGTATGTAAAAAAGCCGAGTCTGTCCCTGATTGCCCTCTCGCCCTGTGTGGAGGCTCGGGGGCTGCTCTCGCAAACCCGGCTCCGGCCGAACTGTTGACAGCGTCAACATACCAGCCCGAGAGCTTGGGCCCCGACCGTGCACCCGGGCTACGACCAGTTCGCATGAGGGAACAACCAGACCAGCCAAGGCGTTACGCAAGGCATTAAGACCTCGGGGGAGTGAAACCACTCCTCCGAGGCCTCGGGGGCTACACCCGGCGGGTGCGCTCGCGCGCACCCACCGGAACAAAATGCAACCGAGAAAGGCTGGTCCCCTTGCAAAAAAGTGCGACGAAAGCCTCCAAGCGAGTGCTAACACTCCCTTCGAGGCTCGGGGGCTACTGTCGGGGACCATAATTAGGGGTACCCTCAAGACGCCTAATTCTCAGCTGGTAACCCCCATCAGCATAAAGCTGCAGAGGCCTGATGGGTGCGATTAAGTCAGGGATCAGTCCATATGAGCGACTCGATCACGCCTCGCCCGAGCCTAGCCTCGGACAAGGGCAGCCGACCCCGAGGGATTTCCGTCTCGCCCGAGGCCCCCCTTTAACGGCGGACACATCTTCGGCTCGCCCGAGGCCTTGCCTTCGCTAAGAAGCAACCCTGACTAAATCGCCGCACCGACCGACCGAGTCGCAGGAGCATTTAACGCAAAGGTGGCCTGACACCTTTATCCTGACGCGCGCCCCCCGGCAGAGCCGAAGTGACCGCCGTCACTTCGCCGCTCCACTGACCGGTCTGACAGAAGGACAGCGCCGCCTGCGCCACTCCGACTGCAGTGCCACTTGACAGAGTGAGACTGACAGGCAGTCAGGCCCTGCCAAAGGCGCCATAGGAAACTCCGCTCCGCCCGACCCAGGGCTCGGACTCGGGCTAAGCCCCGGAAGATGGCGAACTCCGCTCCGCTCGACCCAGGGCTCGGACTCGGGCTAAGCCCCGGAAGACGGCGAACTCCGCTCCGCCCGACCCAGGGCTCGGACTCGGGCTAAGCCCCGGAAGACGGCGAACTTCGCTCCGCTCGACCCAGGGCTCGGACTCGGGCTAAGCCCCGGAAGACGGCGAACTCCGCTCCGCCCGACCCAGGGCTCGGACTCGGGCTAAGCCCCGGAAGACGGCGATCTCCGCTCCGCCCGACCCAGGGCTCGGACTCGGGCTAAGCCCCGGAAGACGGCGAACTCCGCTCCGCCCGACCCAGGGCTCGGACTCGGGCTAAGCCCCAGAAGACGACGAACTCCGCTTCGCCCGACCCCAGGGCTCAGACTCCGCCCCGGCCTCTGCCGAACAACCTCTGCCTCGCCCGACCCAGGGGCTCGGGCTCGGCCTCGGCCGTGGAAGACAGACTCGACCTCGGCTTCGGAGGAGCCTCCACGTCGCCCGACCTAGGGCACGGGCCCGCCACGTCAACAGGAAGCGCCATCATCACCCTACCCCGAGCCGACTCGGGCCGCAGAGAACAAGACCGGTGTCCCATCTGGCTAGCTCCGCCAGATAGGCATTGATGGCGCCCCGCTAGCCCTATGACGACGGCGGCTCCCAGCTCTCTTACGGAAGCAGGGGGACGTCAGCAAGGACTCAACCACTCCGACAGCTGTCCCTCCGCCAGGCTCCGTTGCTCCTCCGACAGCCACGACATCACACCAGCAGGGTGCCAAGATCTCTCCGGCTGCCACATTGGCATGTACTTAGGGCACTAGCTCTCCCCTCGCTAGACACGTAGCACTCTGCTACACCCCCATTGTACACCTGGATCCTCTCCTTGCGCCTATAAAAGGAAGGACCAGGGCCTTCTTAGAGAAGGTTGGCCGCGCGGGGACGAGGACGGGACAGGCGCTCTCTTGGGGCCGCTCGCTTCCCTCACCCGCGTGGACGCTTGTAACCCCCTACTGCAAGCGCACCCGACCTGGGCGCGGGACGAACACGAAGGCCGCGGGATTTCCACCTCTCTCACGCCCGTCTCCGGCCACCTCGCTTTCCCCCCTTCGCGCTCGCCCACGCGCTCGACCCATCTGGGCTGGGGCACGCGGCACACTCACTCGTCGGCTTAGGGACCCCCCGGTCTCGAAACGCCGACACTATGTGTCATATAATTTGCCTCAATAGGCCCTTTAGGTGTAATTACTACCATTGGTGTTTTCATAATTTTCAGTGGTAACTCATTTGTGTTGGCATATCGAGCAGACATAAAGGAATGTGTAGCACCAGAATCAAATAATATTGTTGTAGGAATTGCATTAATATAAAACGTACCAAGTGCGATGTCAGCTCCTTCAGTAGTAACATCAGCGCTGACTTGATTAACCATGGCAATAGTGAATCCCTTACCAGATCCTGGAGTCGGCTGCTTGTAGTAGCAATCCTCTGTGGACAAACATTAGCATAATGCCTAGTCTTATGTAACGCCCTGAATTTGGGGGTAGAATTTTTTCTTCTTTTCACTCACCAAATTCGGGCGTTACTCCCTTTTCTCTTCCCGTTTCGCTCCTTCTTCCCAATTTCAAACCAGTATAATGACGGGTGTCCATGTCATGTATAAACAAAACCTAAGTGTCATGGGTGTTGCATCATGCTGAAGCACATTTCTTTGTCTGATGTCGCGTGTTCGTCTCGCCCCGTTTCGGATTTTTGGTTCGCGATCGGATTCCATTTAGTGGTCGTGCGTGTCATGGGTTTCGATCCGCGGTGTGGCCCAGCTCGGCCCAGCCCGGCCCAGCCTAGTCCGGTCCGGCCCGTGCGCCCCAGCATCCCCTGCCCTCCTTATGCGTGCGCCCACCCTCCCCCTGATTCATTTGTCTCATTTGATTTCTCCCGCGCAGTAACCTCCCTCTCCCTCTTCCACCTCTCTCTCTCTCCCCGTGGTGCCCTAGGGTTTGGAGTCGAGATCGCCGAAGTTTGGATCCCCAGAGGTGAGTTTTTCCCCTCCCCTTCCCTTCTCTCTCTCTCCTCCCCCTCCCCTTCTTCTCCCCCGTGCGTCCTCCCTGCCCGCGCCCGCGACCTCCCCGCCCACGTGCCTCGCGCTGCCCCTCGGCCCCGAGCCCACCCTCGGCGAGCTCCTCCCCGGCCGCGCCCTCCCCAGCGGCTCCCTTTCCCGGCCGTGCCCTCCCTGGCCCCGATGAGCCCCGCCCTGGCGAGCCCTCACCTCGCTGCGGCCCCTCCCCGGCAGCCCTCCCCTGCCCGCGCCCTCCCCTGCTCCCCGCCGTGGCCCGCCCCCGTCGCGGCCCCTCTCGACGGCCTCCCCACGCGCCCTCCCCTGCTCCCCGGTAAGCCCCGCCCCCGTGCCGCTCTCTCGGCCGTGCCTACGCCCTGGTCGTGCCCTCGGCCGCGCGCCCCGGTCGTGCCCCTACACGCACCCTCGACCGCGCCCCTGCCCGTGCCCCGGCGACTCGTGTCCCGTGTGCCTGCACGGTTCATGTGCCTTCGGCACGCGTAGCGTGCTCCCGCGAGTGCGACCGTAGTCGCGCTGCTTTAACCCTCGTTCTAATCTATTTTAATTTTAGTTTCGTCAATGTGCTGTGTCGCGCGCTTCGTCGCGCGACGATTCTTTTAATTTATATTTATTAAAGTGCTGCGTTGCGCGCTTCGTCGCACGACGATTCGTTTAAATGCAGTTCAGTTGACGTAAGCCATCGTGCGTTTCGTCGCACAACGCTTAACGTTTATCTATGATTAATGCAAGAATCTCGTTGCGCGCTCTGTCGCACGACGAGTCGTTTACTTCTTAATTCAATCTAAATGTTGTGTCGTACGTCTCGCCGTGTGACCACTCCCTTTCATTCATCTTTATCTATTTATAATGATTAAATATGGAACATGACTTTACTTTATGCTCAACGCAGTGTCCAAATTAATGCCCTTCTGTTAAGCGAGTGGTTTAATTTATAATAATGTCACGTGATCGCTTATCGACTGTCTTTTCCTCTTTCTCTCTTAACCGTAATTGCGAGCCTCGCGTGGAACGTCTGTTTATTTATTGCATTCTATTGTATGGTATACTGTTCTTTTGTATTAAATGTGTGGATGTATGTATGTTTGCGCTCGTATAGAGAACAATCTGGTTGAGGAGCCCGAAGAACTCGCAGGAGAAGCCCCTGAGCAGCAGCTGGTTGGTGGAGGCAAGTGTCCCTTGACCTATCTCTCTCCTATACATTCTTAATTCACTCCTCGCATTTACACAGTTATACCTAAGGATTGACTAGCTTTTGTTATCCATGTCCTTGATTACCTATTTGGATTGGATTATTATTGTTTATCTTTATGCTATTGCTCAACTCTAATCAATGAACATGATGAGATTTATCAATGATACGCTGTTTCTCTTCTTTATTATGATGTTATACTTGTGTCATTCAAGGGGGCTCGAGCGGTTTCTCGAGTGCCCCTCCGTAAGGACCTATTCGTTGGATGACCGCCCAGGAAAATAGTGCAACCATGAGGGTGAAATGGGATGCCCTTAGCTGGATAATTAGAGGAACCAGGGTGTAGTTTGCTTAGCCGTCGTGCCGTCAATGGGGTTCGGTGTATGCGGCTCGCTCTGCCAAGTTTGGGTTCGTGTAACACCCCAGGTGTTACTTAGGGTTTTCACTCCAGACTACACAAGCCAAACCCATCATCACATGTGACTTGAGTAAAGGACTTCAAACTTGGAAATCAAGATCCTAAATAAGTGCAATCTAGCTTGGGTGTCATGCCTTGGCTTGTTATGCACATATAAGGGGGAGAATTGCCCAAACCCTAATTCACACCCTTTTGAACAAATGGAGCACTATAAGTAAGTATGAACAAAAGGGTATGAAAACCCCATGATCATGACTTGGGCCAATTATAAAAGAGGTAGTACACTTAATACCCTACAAATGATAGTAAGAAAGTGACCCCAAAAAGAAATCAGAAAAACCCCAAAAGGTTCACAAAAGGGTTGAGCACAAAAGAAAAATCAGAATTCTTCTAAGTCAAAAACCACCCCCTTTCCAAAGATCAAACATGTTCACCCTCATTCAAAATTCAAAACCATTTGACCCAATTGACAAAGTGGTGCCAAAATACCTCTAGAATACCCTGGAGAAAGTTGAACCCCACCCCAAGTCGTTTGACATGACTTGGCATAGCTTTTGTCCCGGTTTGGACAGCTAGGACACAGGCAACTTCTCACCTCTATATCTCCCTACCCCGACCGGATCTTGGCTTGGGACTCACATAAAAAAGGTAGGATATGGTGTAGGGAAGAAACCGTACACAGGGGTTTTGCCAAGATCTGCACGCTAAGGTGCTCCAATCGGTCGTTGAACCATGGCAGAAGCAAACACACACGTTTTCGACGCAGGCTGACACTCGAGGGCGCGCTCAGAGCACGCCCGTGCGCGAACCCCCGCGCGTCCATGGCCGCCTGTGACCACGCCCGCGCCACGGCTATAAAGCCCGCCCCAGTGCCCAGCCTTCTTCCCCGTTGCATCCCCTTTCCCGCGCCCAACACCCCGGAGCTCGCCCATAGCTCCGGCGACCTCTCCGCGACCCGCCAGAGCTGCCCAAGGACAACCACCGTGGCCGAACCGTTTCCCACCCTCCTCCGCTCGATCCAAGCCCCTAGGTAGCTTCCTTGGGAGGCCGTGAAACTTGCCGAGGCTTGAACCAAGGACCCCCGCCACCGGAAAGGCACAATCGTGCTCGCCGGAGTTCGGAACCCCGCCGGCGCACGTGGACCGGGTTAGTCTCTGCGCCATTTTCTGATTCACTGCGCACATAGCCTCTACGTCACCCCGTGGAGCTCATCATGTCGTTTGATTGAACTAGATCGCCGTAGTTTGGCCGGAGCAGGAGCCGCTGACGACCTCCGCCGCCTGCGCTCATGGCCAGGACAGCTCTGACCACCTCTGACGCCGACCCGCACATCGACGTGACCGCCGTGACCTCCCCGACACCACTGACAACCCCGCCAGAGCTCTACTGCCGCCGGTAAGCCTCGCCGCCGTAATCTTTGCCGCGAGTACTGTTTAAGCCAGCCAGGGAGCGCGGGTTAGATTTCGGCTAAGTCCAGGGGGTTTTGTGCAAGGTCAGTGACTCATGCAAATAGTAGACCGAGGACTGTTCTATGAGAGAAAAGGGAGAGAAAACCCAGGGGCTTCAGCGCAAACCTGTAATTCTTTTCCATTTTGAATTTATTTTTCTTTAAATATTACAGAGAACTTAATAAATGCATAACTTGAAGAATAATCACCCAAAGTTTGTCAAACCAATTTTGCTAGACTTTGTGAAATATAAACTATCAGGCAAAAATCATAAACCCCACAGTTCCTATAATGTTTTACAGAGTTTTGAATTAAATAAGAAAACTGCCCAAAGTTCATTAATAAAAGGAAAAATAGAAATCTTGTTAGACCAGGGTTGAGAAAAATAGTGGAGACCCTAACCTAGTGGTTATCCTATTTAAAATTAATAAACACCCCAGTGTACAAGGTTAAGGAGGATTTATTCACTAAAGCTTGTTTATGCTCAAACTTAGGAAAATTAAGAAAAGGGTATAAAAATGAAAACCAGAGGGCAACCGTATTTTTCCTAGCATGCCTAAGTTATGTAGTTCACAAGAAAAATCCATTGAACCATAGTCCAGTGAGAGGAAATTGTACTCACAATTATTCATGAAAAACTGAGAAAACTTTGAAAAATCATAAGAAAATAATCCTAAGGAGAAAACACCCCTACCTTAGGAATAACTATTCTTGTGCTAAGAGGAACCTAAGAAAAATACAAGTTCTGTTGTTTGATAATTTTCAAATAACAAGTTAGTTATAAGTGTCTTTTTGGCATTAAACATTAGAAAATCCTAACCAAATAACCACTGAGTAAACCTCTGTGATTTTTGGCATAGAAGCATATTATTACCCATAGATGCCAGCAAAAATAACTCTTGGTACAGGACCCACACCTAGGTAAGAGTTGTAGTGCAAGTGACCCCTCTGCCCCAACTTTTGTTATTTTTGTCCAGGGAATTTGCTGTCTATTTTTGACCTCAAATTTATAGGACAGACTTCAGAGACCAATATTTACCCACTGTAATTTTTACAGGATTTTTGGAAAAAGTTAAATCACTGTTGTAGTTCAAACCCACATTGGAATTCATAAATAGGAAATAAAAGGGGGATTTAATAGTAGAAACTAATGTTACCCTACTCCAACCAGCAAAACCCTTAAATACCTACTAAAACATCTAAGGGAAATCCAAGTTGCAAATCCACTATGCTTATCCCTAGACAAAACCCAAACCTAAAGTTGATAAGCATAAACCACTAAGAGCCACGTATAACCAAGAAACCTACATAATAATGGAATGCATATTCTTATTCATTGCATTCAATAGATTGCAACCTCGCTGACGGAGAGTACGTCCTCGTGCCGGAGCAAGGAGTTGCTCAGGAGGTAGCCCCGGATCCAGCACCAGAGCCTGCACCAGAGGATCTGCCTGCCCCAGCTTTAGAAGGCAAGCCCCGGTTTTATGCATAACCTGTTCTATATGATATTTTACTACACTTAATGTTTGTAGGCTTGTATTGTGCACTTAAGTGTAGGAGTTGATTGAAACCCTAGTTGCATGATCTCAGGAATCCTATTGAGATGAGTACTAGTATGCTAAGTCGAGTAGCTGCTTTATTAATTAGGATCTCGGTAGAAGTCGAGTGATTTTTCTAGCACTCGCGTGAGGTCAGGAATAGGTTGTACCCACTTTCATATCATAATGATAATTGGTCTGTGGACACGAATCCATGGGGATGCGTGGTCTACGAGATGAAATTGGAATAAGGATTAACGTGCGGATACCTGTGTCAAGCGTTTGAACGTACTAAGCACATGCCGAGAAATATGGTAAATCGGTAAGCCTAGTACCTGATTGAACCTGGCAGTGGACTTTACCCCTCACGCGACCTAAGATGTGGTCTCCCATTTCGGTTATGGTGGGTACAAGTGCGGTCACTGCACGACGGCAGTCGGGGTCAGTGAGGCATTGTACGCCAAGGCGGTGAGCCCTGATCTGCTGACGGGGAATCGATGGGGACAGTTGATGTGTGTGGGGATGGAGTGCCTCGCCACATCGTGTGTTTAGGTTTACCTTGCAAGGATAAAAACTCGATTCGAATCGTCTGCTTCTCGCAGCTAATGAGACTGTTTGATCCATTGTACTGCATTGAGTAACAAGTTGAAATGTGATGATGTGGCAAAGGATGTTGATTGCTAAATTTACTTGATATCATGAATGAGTAGACAGTACACATCTAGTATTAAGAGAGTCACACTAAAACTTGACAAAGCTAAAACTTGATTTATAAACTCAGCTAGTGCTTTTGGCAACCAAACCCCACAGCCAAACAGCTGCATGTCTAGAGGTAGAGGAGTAGACTCCTCACACCGGGTAAGTCTAGCTGAGTATTAGTATACTTAGCCTTGCTGGTGGCATAATTTTACAGGTTCTCTGGAGGACATGGTTGCTGGAGTGACTTGACCGTCCATCTTGCCACCGGGTTGGACAGTCGAGTGGGATCCTGCCTCGGCTGAGGAGGAGCATGAGGAGTGATGGGACAGGCTTCCCCATCTCTCTGTTTATTTACCGTTAGTTTTATTCCGCTGCATTTCGAATAATGATGACTACTTTTGTTAAAACTCCGATGATGATGTAATAAGTTTAATACTCTTTAATGTATGGTCTCATGCTTTATTGTATTTGCTCTGTGACTCACCATCGAGTGAGACTGTGGTACTTGATCCTGTCAGTGGCCTTGTCGGACTAGATCCGAGGGATTGACGGGTTATTCCCATTTAAGTGTGGTCTAGCCTCTAAGGCGGGACTTAGACACTTAAGTTGGAATAATTCAGACGGTTCCGCCACAGTTCGCCCCCTTGGGGAGGAGTGCGGTGCATTTAGGAAACCTAACAGGCGGCTACAGCCCCGGGGAATCTTTGTAAAGGCTACATAGTGAAACCCTGCTGGGTCACCTTGGTAGTGATCAATGGAGAGTCATGATCTCCGGGCAGAAAGGGAATCACGGCTTGTGGGTAAAGTGCGCAACATCTGCAGAGTGTATGAAAAACTGATATATCAGCCGTGCTCGTGGTTATGAGCGGCCATGGGAGCTCTAGTAATTAGTGATACTTGATCAGAGATGTTCGGATTACAGGTGGCAATGAGATTGGTGGTTTTTGGTATTGACTCTGGTAATGGTAAGTGGTACTCTTTCCGTTTGGAAAGGAGTACGTTTGGGTTTATAACGTGGGTTAATTCTAAAACTTGGCTTTCTCTACTAGTAATAATAATCTGACCAACTAAAAGCAACTGCTTGACTTATCCCCACATAAAGCTAGTCCACTTCAGCCAGACAGGATACTTGCTGAGTATGTTGATGTTTACTCACCCTTGCTCCACACACCAAACCCCCCCATCCCTAGGTTGTCAGCATTGCAACCCCTGCTCAGGAGAAGATGAAGTCGTGGAAGGAGACCACCAGGAGTTCCAAGATTACGATGAGTTATAGGCGTGGGTTAGCGGCAACCCCTAGTCGGCTGCCTGTGAAGGCCGCGTGTATCTACGTTTCTCTTCCGCACTTTGATTATTGTAAAGACTATGTGGATGTCTCAGATATATGATGTAATCGACTATTATTCCTTTTTTATATTATCATTTGAGCACTATATGATGATGTCCAGTTATGTAACTGCTGTGTACGTGAATTGCTGATCCTGGCACGTACATGGTTCACATTCGGTTTGCCTTCTAAAACCGGGTGTGACATAGGTGGTATCAAAGCCGTGCTGACTGTAGAACCGCTAACCTAGAGTAGAATGGTCGTTCTAAGGATTATAGACCCTTATTCTCACCTTGACTTTGGTATCCCTTCAAAAGTTGGTCAAATCGACCAAACCTATGTTCTACTATATATTATACCTGGCTGAAAATTGTGTTTTATTCTAGACCTTCATTTATTTATGGTTAATTACTTGCTGGTCATATTAGTTCTGTTCTCACTCTTATGCTTGCGGGTCTTTTGTAAATGGCTCATCTTAGACACACTGCACGGAAGTCTGTCATCCCCTTCTTACCCTCTTGTCTCGCAGAGCGTCTGCTTCACCGTCCAGTGACCGATCAGTCCAGCCACTTGGAGAGACTACACCACCGCTTGCATGAGGAGCAAGAGCGTCGACGACAGGAGCTGGAGCAGCAGGGCTCTTCTTTCTCGCAGCAGCAGGAGATAGAGTCTGTGAGGAGTTGCTCCCCTGTGCTTCCCCTGGAGGCGCCCCCTGCACCACCACTGAGCGCCCTAGTCGCTGGAGTAGCTGCTGGAGGAGACCCAGATGATGGAGGTGGCGACAGCAGCTCGAGCCACGACACCGACTTTTCTGCTGACCAGGAGCTGGAAGGATGGGTTGCTCGACCCATCACTCGTGACGCTGCTGGCGGGTGTTACTTCCACGACGCGCTCGACACCCTGCTACGTCGGGCACTTGACCGACGTACTTGGTCTATCGAGTATCGCTGTGTGGTCTTCCAGCACAGTCGCGGGGTCTACCCGGACCGCTGGGAGGCGACCTGCTTGGTGCGCCGTCCGGAGAACAGTCTCTGGGGTGCTGAGGTATGCTCAGAGCACAATTCCATCTCTGAGTGGGACTCAACTGAGGCGGCCATGCAAGATGCCACACGGCGTGCGCTTTCGCACTACTGCTCACTGCTCGGTGGGGTAGCTGACGGTCTCAACCTGAAGTATTACCCCCGCCGTCCATCTAGCAGCACAGGAGGCGTGATTGTCTCACCTATTGGTGAGGACAATCCTAGGTTGAGCAGCACAGTCAACCTAGCCACCGTGCTAAACACGGAGCTGGACCATGCACTAGACGAGCTGAGTAGGGCTCGTGCTGAGATCGCCCAGCTGCGGGATGAGCGCGCGGAGCGTCGTCACCTGGATGATGGTTCCCCCGCTCCCGTAGGGACTCAGCACCCGTACCGCTCACCTCGGCATGGACACCAGTCTTATGGCAACCCCGACTGCAAGACCAAGATAAATTTAGAACCATAGATCGTCAGAGTCAGATCTTGTAATTAATATGAAAATATATATACATAGAAGCTATAGTCTTAGCGTTAGTCTTGCTTTTAGTCAGTCTTAGTTAGACAGGGTAGTTTGCTCATCCTGTGCATTTATGTTTGTCATGATGAACTATGTCGGATTTGGATCTTTGTGATGACTGTCACCAGAGTGTGGGCATCCCCTGCATTTTGGTTTACCTGTTATATGTCAATGAAGTTAGTTATCTAGTTAGGAAGTCTTTCACTCCACTTTCCTCTTTATCTGAGAAGCTGTGTTGGTCTGTGTTGGAGATCAGTGAAGATGTTCATTTGTTCAGTGTTGTGGAAGAATTCTATACTCTATTCTTATGCTGCAAGATTTGCAAGATCAGTTCTGATGTGTGGTTGCATTCTGCAGATGTTAGAAAACAGGCGTAGAGGAGGAAGGCGTGCTCAGCAGGAGCGGCCAGCTCAGCAGGATGAGGCACCCCAGCAACAGCAGCTGCCACCCCGCCCCTGATGTCCATCAAGCAGATGTTCCTGATGCAGACTCAGGCAGTTCAAGCCATCGATCAGACTCTGGCCGCCATTCAGCAGCAACAGCAGCAGCAGCCACCACCTCAGCCTAAGATGCCCTAGATGCCCAGGGACAAGCATGCTGAATTCATGAGAGGTCATCCCCCAACGTTCGCTCATTCTTCTGACCCATGGATGCTGAAGACTGGCTACGCACTATGGAGCGAGAGTTGCACACCGCTCAGTGCGACGACAGGGAGAAAGTTCTGTATGGTCCCCATCTATTGAGAGGAGCAGCTCAGTCTTGGTGGGAGTCTTATCTCGCCACCCACGCCAACCCCGACACCATCACTTGGGAAGAGTTCAGAGGTAGCTTTCGTTAGTACCATGTTCCTGCAAGTCTGATGACAGTGAAGAAAGAGGTGTTCCTGGCACTCAAGCAAGGGTCATTGTCTGTTAGTGAGTACCGAGACAGGTTTCTGCAGCTGTCTCGCTATGCTCCTGAAGATGTCAACACCGACGCCAAGAGACAGTATCGTTTCCTGAGAGGCTTGGTCGACCCTCTGCAGTATCAGCTGATAAATCATACCTTCCTGACATTCCAGCACCTGATTGACAGGGCAATCATGACAGAGAGGAAGCGTAAGGAGATGGAGGATCGCAAGCGCAAGATCAGTGGACCCCAGCCTAGAAGCAACAATCATCCTCATTTCTCAGGCAATCCACCTCAGCAGTTCAGGCAGAACCAGCGTCCACCTCAGCAGCAGCAGTTTCAAAGGCAGTATCCTCAGCATCAGCATCAGAATCGCCAGAACAATCAGTCAGGAGGAGGTCAGTTCCAGAGGCAGAATCAGCAGGCACCTCGTCTTCTTGCCCCAGCAAACCAGCAGAACAGTCAAGCCGCACCAGTTCAGGGTGGAAACAGAGTTTGTTTCCACTGTGGAGAGCAAGGCCATTGGGTGATGCAATGTCTGAAGAAGGCAACCCAGCAGCAGTCAGGCTCCAGTGCCCCAGCAAAGCAGAATGTGTCTCAGCCTGGAGCAGGCAACCGCTCTCAGCCACGCTATAACCATGGGAGACTGAACCACTTGGAGGCTGAAGCAGTTCAGAAGACCCCCGGCATGATAGTAGGTATGTTTCCAGTCGACTCCCATATTGCAGAAGTGTTATTTGATACTGGAGCAACACATTCATTCATTACTGCATCATGGGTAGAAGCACATAATCTTCCAATCACTACCATGTCAACCCCCATTCAAATTGACTCAGCCGGTGGTAGAATTCGAACCAATAGCATTTGCTTGAATGTAAGTGTGGAAATAAGGGGGATAGCGTTTCCCGCTAACCTCATAGTAATGGGTACTCAGGGAATAGATGTCATCCTAGGGATGAATTGCCTAGATAAGTATCAGGCAGTTATCAGTTGTGATAAGAGGACAATCAAGTTGGTGTCCCCACTAGGAGAGGAAGTGGTGACTGAGTTAGTCCCGCCTGAGCCAAAGAAAGGAAGTTGTTATCAGATGACTGTGGATAGTAGTGAAGCAGATCCACTTGAGATTATCAAGGTTGTGTCCGAGTTCCCAGATATGTTCCCAAAGGACCTACCAGGTATGCCACCTGACCGAAAAGTTGAGTTTGCCATAGAGCTTCTTCCTGGAGTCGCCCCCATCTTTAAGAGAGCTTACAGAGTATCTGGACCCGAGTTGGTTGAGCTTAAGAAGCAGATTGATGAGCTGTCAGAGAAAGGTTACATCCGGCCAAGCATCTCGCCTTGGGCCGCCCCTGTCCTATTTGTGGAGAAGAAAGATGGTACCAGAAAGATGTGTATTGATTATCGCGCTCTGAATGAGGTCACAATCAAGAACAAGTACCCCTTGCCCAGAATAGAAGATCAGTGAGATCCAGCAACTGATTCTAAACGGCAGAGGCAAAGATTTTCGGGAAGATGCAGAAGGTGTGATATGGTTCAAAGACCGCTTGTGTGTTCCTAATGTCCAGTCTATTCGAGAATTGATCCTCAAGGAAGCTCATGAGACAGCTTATTCGATACACCCTGGAAGTGAGAAGATGTATCAAGATTTGAAGAAGAAATTTTGGTGGTACGGAATGAAGTGGGAAATCGTAGAGCATGTGGCTATGTGTGATAGCTGTCGATGGATCAAGGCAGAGCACCAGAGACCAGCTGGATTGTTGCAACAATTGCAAATTCCTCAGTGGAAATTGGATGAAATCGGTGTGGATTTCATAGTCGGATTGCCTCGCACTCGTGCTGGCTACGACTCCATCTGGGTAGTGGTGGACCGCTTAACCAAGTCAGCCCACTTTATACCGGTCAAGACCAACTACAACAATGCAGTATTGGCAGAGTTGTACATGTCTTGGATCGTTTGCCTTCATGGTGTGCCAAAGAAGATAGTGTCAGACAGAGGAACGCAGTTCACCTCTCATTTCTGGCAGCAGCTGCATGAAGCTTTGGGCACACATCTGAATTTCAGTTCAGTTTATCATCCGCAGACAGATGGTCAGACCGAAAGAACCAATCAAATTCTTGAAGACATGTTGAGAGCCTATGCGTTGCAAGATCAGTCCGAATGGGACAAGAGGTTGCCCTATGCAGAGTTCTCCTATAACAATAGTTACCAGGCCAGCTTGAAGATGTCACCATTTCAGGCGCTTTATGGGAGGAGTTGTAGAACTCCGTTGCAATGGGATCAGCCTGGAGAAAAGCAAGTGTTCGAGCCAGACATTCTGCTTGAAGCCGAAGAGAATGTCAAGATGGTCCGGGAGAATCTAAAGATAGCACAATCAAGGCAGCAAAGCTATGCAGACACACGAAGAAGAGAGCTGAGTTTCGAAGTTGGAGATTTTGTCTATCTGAAAGTGTCACTGATCAGAGGAGTCAGAAGATTCAGAGTCAAAGGCAAGCTAGCACCCCGCTACATCGGTCCGTATCAGATTCTCACAAGGCATGGAGAAGTGGTCTATCAGCTCAGTTTGCCAGAAGGCTTGTCCGCAGTGCATGATGTCTTTCATGTGTCTTAGTTGAAGAAGTGTTTGCGTGTGCCAGAAGAGCAGTTGCCAGTGGAAGGTCTGGAGGTCCAGGAGGACTTGACCTACATAGAGAAGCCAGCGCAGATTCTTGAGACTGCAGACAGAGTCACCCGGAGGAAGCTTATCAGAATGTGCAAAGTCAGATGGAGTCACCACTCTGAGGAAGAAGCAACCTGGGAGCGTGAGGATGATCTGATGGCTAAATGCCCTGAGCTCTTTGCTAGCCAACCTTGAATCTCAAGGGCGAGATTCTTTTAAGGGGGATAGGTTTGTAACACCCTGAATTTGGGGGTAGAATTTTTTCTTCTTTTCACTCACCAAATTCGGGCGTTACTCTCTTTTCTCTTCCCGTTTCGCTCCTTCTTCCCAATTTCAAACCAGTATAATGACGGGTATCCGTTTCATGTATAAGCAAAACCTAAGTGTCATGGGTGTTGCATCATGCTGAAGCACATTTCTTTGTCTGATGTCGCGTGTTCGTCTCGCCCCGTTTCAGATTTTTGGTTTGTGATCGGATTCCATTTAGTGGTCGTGCGTGTCGTGGGTTTCGATCCGCGATGTGGCCCAGCTTAGCCCAGCCCGGCCCAGCCCAACCCAGTCCGGTCCGGCCCGCGCCCCCGGCCCTCCCTATGCGCGTGCCCCCCACCCCCTGATCCATTTGTCTCATTTGATTTCTCCCGCGCAGTGACCTCCCTCTCCCTCTTCCACCTCTCTCTCTCCCCGTGGTGCCCTAGGGTTTGGAGTCGAGATCGCCGGAGTTTGGATCCCCGGATGTGAGTTTTTTCCTCCCCTTCCCTTCTCTCTCTCTCCTCCCCCTCCCCTTCTTCTCCTCCGCGCGGCCTCCCTGCCCGCGCCCGCGGCCGCGCCCGCGTCTCCTTTAATATTTTCTTACAAATTGGGTATTACAATATATTTGCAACAACTTAAAATTATGCCAAGATCTCATACCAATTGAAGGTACCAATTTTGAGATGGAACCTTAGAGTTATTCTTTGCATGAGGGACACATAATAAGATCTTGATAGAAACAATTAGTCCCAAAATATAAAAGGTAATATGTAAACTTCCCTTCTGTATACACATGGGAATACACACGGTACACTATATGTTAACAATGTGAGTTAAAACGAGAGTTTATATCTTCTCTTAGTAAAACATAGCATGTTGTACATAATGAATGGATTTTAAAACTTAAAAGTAAAGCATTCTTATTATGAGACTCAAACATCCCTTCCTTTACAGTTTTCTTCCTTCCTTTAACAATCTTGTCTATTCAGGTGAACTTGCATAAAATCTCTTGATTCTTGAAGTCACTTCGAAGAACTTTGATTAGACACTTGAAAGAAGAGCATTAGTAGCACAAGAAAAAGTTTAACAAATGATGGTCTTTGTATATGAGTAATGAACAAATCATTATTTATGAGACATAAAGGTATAAATTAAATTCTTTTATGCTAGCACATATGTTGGGGGTGAAATAATGCATTATTTAACAGTTTTTATGACAAATAAGAACTTAACCTTCATTTGACATTTCTTTCCACAGAATAGATTATTATCAATTGAAGAATGCTAATTGAAAGGGACTAATGTTGATTAGATACCAAATGTAAAGAATAGTTCACATAGCTTTGCCTTTTGCCTTATTTGAGGTATTTCATATGATTGCTAGAGGAATTTCCTAATCTTGTGATGTAACCAATTTAGTAACCACAATATCTCTTTATTGATTTTCATGAAATAGTTCAATCAAGGGATTGCATTAGTAACACAAGCAATAGTTTCTTATTTAGCAACCTCTAGTATATAAATGACAAGAAGGTTACTAAAATAAGAAAACCTCATGATATGAATTAAATTACCCTTACAAGAATCATGCATAATACCAATTGAAACAAGATGAAGATAGCATGATTATCTAATTAAGTTTAACAGACATGTTTAATTCGTAGCATGATGAGTGATTAATGTAGAAGAACTAAATCCAAATTAAACATGAAGGAATACATCACCGAGTATTGGATTGATATTCTTTGAATGTTGAATTACACACTCCATTTGAGAAACACATTCTCATATTGTGAAACTACATAAATCACTTAGATAAAAACATTAGTCTCACAACTCTAGTCATATAGAGAATTTCCCTTTTGATAAGTGCTCTAAGAATTTGAATTTCTTACTTAGCACTCTATTCATTTAAGAACGTGGGATAATCCTCTTTATGTCTAGATCATGGCGTTAATAAGATAAATAATTTGAAATATGCCACGAGATACTTACAACCAATTTAAAGCATGTAGATTTTCATGTATAAGAATGGGAAATATGTAATCTACCATATGACTGGATCTTTTCAAAGGAGAGGTAAGTCCTCTTAAGATCTTTCATAAGGCCTTCGTTTTCCTATGTGACCACACAAGACAAAAGAAGTATAACAATTGAGAGCAACATACACTTAAGAGTTAAATGTTACCGTCCTTTGAACTTCACCAAGTTGTAGGTCTTTTGCTTGGTTTCCATAAAGGTAAATCCTTTTATCCCCTACAACATAAGGTCTTGCTCGAGATGAACATGAAGTTAGTGATATAAAAACTCAATTCATCTTTGGCTCAATCTTAAAAGAATAGCTAATGAAAGATTGATAGCTTGAGATAAGAATCGAATTAACCAGCTCAAGCACCCCAAAACTTAATATCATCCCCAAGTACCTGCAAAGCTTGTCAAGTACATTTTGGTAGCCATCTCTTGATGGCTCCTTCAAGGTTAGTCAATAAGGATTTAGGCACCCAAATAGCCTTTGTTCTAGAATGTGGTGAACTCATCACCTTTCTGTCACAAGAGTCAAATTTAGATCTCCTAAGCACTTTTGGATGTATTGACAAGTTAGGCTTAGGAAGTTATGTTGGGGGTCTCCTTCTCTGCCGAAGGTCCTCAGGACAAAGAAATTGCCTATAAGCAACAAGTCTAAATGTCGAAGCTACGACAAGCATGCGTGAAGCGCCGAAGGATGGCAACTTCGGCTCAAGGTGGTTACGTAGGTCAAACACGATGTTGAGCCGAAGAGGAAAAGACTAGTTAATCCCTGATGTTTTGTATTAGGGTTATGTATATATGTTAGGGTCATAGATGTATTTTTGTCCGGGCTGCGTCCCATGCCTATTAATAGATGAACAGTACCCTCGTACTGTTCAAGCATAATTGAGATTGCACTCTCATTTTCTCCTTTGAGCAAGCCGAAGGTACCAATGTAATATATGTCATATATTACTTTTATATGATATAATCTTCAATGTTATTTAATGTTTAATATAATATAAATAATTATTATAATGTTACATTTGAAGAAACATTTTTGTATTTATGAATGACAAAGACTTGTTCTTCATAACCTTCGTTTTAGAATCATGAAACCTGAAAGGATTTGATGCTTCGAAGGGCGAAGATCCTTTTCATATAACATTTGGGTTGCCTTGTTTTGTGATTCAGCAATCATAAACAAGAGACCAACATTGGTGCCCACCTCTGGTGAACTCACTTCCACGACCACGACAATGGCTTCGCAAGGTGATCAAGTTGCGTCACCTTCAGCAACGAAGCTAGTGCTCCCAATCATAGGTGGTTCAAGCTCCGAACCAGCCAATAAGAAGCTAAAAAGGAAATTAGGGTTAACCATTTCCTATAATTAATTTTGGTGGTTGACGACCAACACAAACACATGGACTATCTAGTTTGTCTAGAATTCATCTATTACAGGTGCATAAGGTTCAACACAAATCAAGAAAGAAATCAAGTTAGGGACACAATTAAAATGGAGCAAGACTTAGAGTGTACTGGAAAATGGTGCACCGGACACTGTTCGGTGCGCCAGCCACGCGCCCTCCAAACCAGCCACTCTCGGGTTTCTACCAAGCACGCTTCGCTATAATTCACCGGACTGTCCGGTGAGCCAACGGAGCAACGACTAACTGGCGCCAA
Source organism: Zea mays (assembly GCF_902167145.1). NCBI lineage: Eukaryota > Viridiplantae > Streptophyta > Magnoliopsida > Poales > Poaceae > Zea > Zea mays. The sequence continues at coordinate 43,239,103 of NC_050103.1, forward strand.
CGGTCGACTGCAAAAGGCGCTCTGCGGTGAACAGTGCAAATGCAGAGGTCAGAGCGCAGATGTCAGAGGGCACCGGACTGTCCGATGCAGCAAGACGACAAGGCGCTCCAACGGTCAACTGCTCCAAACCCTAACGGTTGCACTGACGTGGCGCGCACCGGATAGTGCACAGTGACTGTCCGATGGCGCACCGGACTGTCCGGTGCGCCCATCGCCAGCAGAAATCAGCCAATGGCTAGAAGTGGTTGGGAGGCTATAAATACTCCCCAACCACCCCATTAACTCTCATCCAAGCCTTCTGAAATCTTCATTCATTGCAAGAGCAAAAGCCCAACACTCCAAGACACAATCAAAGCAATCAATCCACTCAAAGTCCCCAAAATCAACTCTAGTGCATTAGGGCTTGTGAGAGGAACAATTGCGTTCTTTTGTTGCTCTTATCGCTTGGTTTGACCTTTTCTTTTCCCCTTCTTATTCTCAAGAGACTTGTAATTGAAGCAAGAGCCACCTAAGTGTGTGGTGGTCCTTGCGGGGTCTAAGTGACCCGTGAGATTAAGGAAAAGGCTCACTTGGTCTAAGTGACCATTTGAGAGAGAGGGAAAGGGTTGAAATAGACCTAGCCTTTGTGGCTGTAACACCCCTGGTGTTACTATAACTAAAACTTGAGCATAACATCATAGCATTGGCATTGCATATGTTTGATACACCTAGAGTGCATTCACTAGGCAAAAATTTCAAACAAGTTGTATTGTTTTAAAGTTTTACAAATTAGGACCCTGGTTAAAGAACTTAACCCTAACTAGTGGTTAAAGGGGTAAAACTTAACCCAAGTTGAGAAAAACTTTAGGGCTTGTGAGAAAAGTCATAAAACATCCCCAAACACTAAGTTGAATCACATTTATACCCCTGGGATGCCAGAAACCCTAATTGGAACCCTGGAAAACCCTAAGCCAAACCCTAGGGGCTTCTGTGCAAAATTAGCCCACTTTTGGGCTAAAGTGCAAAAACCAAGCCAAATAGGTTTCTTAAGTCCTTTGGTTCACAAAAATGTGGACTTGAAAGCAAAACCCAAAGTTTTGGACTTAAATGCAAAATGGACCTCATTTGAGTTTTGCTCTAAGTCTGAAAATCAGTGAATGGGCTCAACTTTGGGGCTTTGTAACTTACAAAGCATAGGGTTTTTGCCCTAGGTCACCACATCAAAGTTGAAGACCAATTATAGGAGAACAACTTTGCTTAAGGTTGTAAGCTTAGTTGTTAAGAAGAATTTGGAGAAAACCAAGCCTAAATTTGGGCTGTCAGGCTGTTATGTCTGAATTTTCAGACTAGCAGTGAACTGACCTCGACTTCAAGCTGGGTTTTGAGCATGATCCTGTGTACATATACCTATGATTGCCATAGCAAGTTTGTAGTGGGTACCATACTCTACAAGTTTGCTGCAGAGCTTAACCTGTGTCACTATGGAAAATTGAGAGAAAAATGGGCTCTAAGTTGGTCTGTCAGTCAAGTTGTGTATTGGATCAGAGGCACTGTTCATCGTCATCAGTTACTATCGCGTTATGGATCAGGACATCTCCGCCGGCGATAAGAACGCCATCGCGGCGTGACCGGTCGTCGTTGGCCGCGGTAAAGTGACTGGGTATCGTGGCAAAAGTTACCTCGGTGGCGCGCTTGGGTTAAGCGGCAATCGTGCCCTCACCGGAGACCGCTGTAGGCTTGCCAGCGCACCCTCAGATCGCATTTCTTCCCCATCTCCGGTCGACGGTCCTCCGCCGCGTGGCCAAGCTTGTCTACCGTGTCACCGTAATTCGTTTGAGCCATCCCATCAGCGTTAAGGAGTTTGCCACGCCGTAGGCCACGTAACCGCGCGCCAAGCTTCTTCCTCCCCTCCGGCCGCCAACGCATCGCGGTCAAATTGAGAGCCACCGCTCTCGGAGTCTATAAATTGAGCCCCCCCTCGGCTTCGCTATGTATTTTACTAGCTATCGCACCCGCTCCCACACCCGATTGTCCACCAGCTCGCCTGAATTTTGCACTTCCCCCAAATCGGTTCTCCGCCGCCGTAGAAGTGAACTCACCGTCGCCAGCCCAACTCCGGTCAGTGCCCGTCCTTTTCTTCCTCGTTTGAGCATTCTCATGCCTCTGTGATGCTCCCCGACCCCTTTAATTGAACTAGACTGGCGCCCATCGCCGGGAACACGATCATGTTGCCGTTGTGCTTACGGCCACCGTGGCCGGAGCTCCCTAGTCCACCGATAGTGTAATTTAGTTGGGGAAAACGTTCATAGGAACTCGAATTTGGGCTCAGTCGAAGATTAGCACCAGTCTTAGCCTCAATCGGCCGGCGTAGTTGCTCGCCGGAGCGCGGCCGTGCTTGAACGCCGCCGGGGACTGCGAGTTGTGAATTGACAAGAACCCGGGGACCTTTTCGTGAACTGTCAGTGACTTAAAACCATAGTAAACGGACCTATTTCTGTTTAGCCGTTAAGCCGAGGGCCTCTGCGCAAAGTCGCCTCGCGGGCGCGGGCGCGCGCGCGAATCCGCTCGGGCTTGGGCCGGCTGGACCTGAATCGGCCCAGTACTGCTCCTCTTTTTCCTTTTTCTTTTTCAGCAGAACTTTGAAAAACGGTAGAAAATAGTAGAAAAATCCTAAAATTATGAGACCAATTTTCCTAGGCTTGTTATTTTCCATAGTATTTAATAAAAATAGTTCTATGATTTTTAGTTTGAAAAAGGAATTTTAGGATATTTAAAATAGCCTAAACCATTGATTCTGGATTTTTAGAGAATAAATAATAAGCCCAAAATTTCCCAAACTTTTTCTGTAAACTTATCACATTATTTAGAAGCTATGGGTAGAGTTTGGTTTGATTTGGACCTTGTTTGATCACTAAACCCAAAACCACTCCCCCCTGCTCCATGAACTCCTTTACCGACTCCGGAAACCCTAAGTTCCCGGAACTCCGTGAAGGAAAGTTGTATTCAAGACATAAATAACAAGTTTATGCTATCTTTGCATCCTCATGAGCATCCCATGGCATCCATTCTTATACTTGTGAATGGTTATGATTAGAACGTGAAGAAGAGACAGAAGTCACTGAAGAGCAAGTGCAACCACCTTTGGACACTCAGGCCGGGAATAGTTTCTATTTCGACATTTGTGGATCCGAGCCTGAATCACCTGTAAACGAAGGCAAGCCCCGGTGCATTTGCCACCTCCCTTGCTATTTCAAAATCTTTCTCACTTGATTGCTGCATTAGGTGATAGGAGTTGCTTGATAAAACCATTCCTGCATTACCTTCCTTGAATTTGATTACCTTCCTTGATCACCTGTTTTACAAAAGCTTTTTGATGCTTAGCTTTGCTTTAGAAAAACAAAAGGTTTTGTTTTTACAAAATATGATGTGGCAAAAGTGGGTGGGAAGTTTTTCGAAAATAAAACTTGATGATGGATCTATCAAAGGCCTTGATAGGTTCAACATCGGAAAAGATGTACCTCTGCCAGGTACCAACTTTGGGTTTGAAATGATTAAGCTGAGACCGGGCGGGTGACTTGCACGAGAAGAGAGTCTCGGTGTAGTGTCTCCGTCTGAGTCGATTAAGGACCGTCTCGATGTAGGCTTGATGATCGAGGACCCTTTAGCTGGTCACATGCCTCGTCATGGGTAAGCCTTGCCTCGGGCAGACTAAGGCCGGAATAAGATAACACGAAATGGGCGTGGAGCGGTGGCGAGAGTAGCGTGTACCCTCCGTGGCAAGAGGCTGGACGGTGGTGTATCTGTGCTCTCGGTTTGCGTGAACCTGATCCGGTCTTAAGAACCCCGGTGGCGGGTTGACATATGCAAGGGTTAAGTGCTACATATGTCGTGTGATTGGAGATCCTCAGCTGAGTATAATCGATTCGGATCGCCGTACCTTCGCGGTTATGAAGACTTGGTCACTACCCTACACGTAGCATTCCACTAAAGATGATGGGTTTTTGGTTAAGAAATTGGCTAGTGCAGGACCAGTGATTGAACTAGGGTAGAAAGAACTCTAGTGCAGGTAATTTTACCTAACTTGACAAATAAAATTGGATTTTTAAGGATCCATTTTAGTAAGCATTTCTGCAAAACAGAGTCTTTGAATATTGAAAAGCCTTACCTTGACTCCCACATAACCAGCATACCCTTGAGAGTCTTTTCTTTAGTCGGGTAAGACTTGCTGAGTATTCCATACTCAGGGTTTATCCCTTTGTTGTTTTTAGGTGAGGAAGTAGCAGACTTTTGCTGCTTCTGTGCCAAGGTGGTTCCAAAAGAAGAAAATCAAGACTGAAGTGCGGGAGGATTCGGTCCTCCCCTTAAGAATCTTTTGCTTTTAGCTTATCGGGAGGAGTCTTGTGCCTCCCCTGGTTTGTATTATATTACCTCTATGCACTCACTTTTAGGCTGGTCTGTAATAATATAACTCAAGCTTACTTTTGAAATAAATGTAAAGTTTATGTAATTCGCTTCCGCATTTCTTTATCTCCGATGTTCTGTAATGTCTGCAAGACGGGTGAGACGTTCCTGGTAAGGTAAGGAAAGATACCGAACTTGTCAAGTAGTCAGGGGCACCTACAGGGTTGTCTAAAGTCCGTTGGACAAGGACAACTGTAGGTGGGCCTAATTACTTGGGAGGTTCCGTCACAGCTGGTATCGGAGCGTAGCCCTTCTTGGCAGATATTATGAAGCATCTTCAAAAGGATTTTTAAGAATCTTACCTAAAAATTCTTTTCTCCTCTTATCTAAGTATTCTGAAGAAGTCTATCTTAAAGACCAGATAGGAAGAGTGCAACATATAGAAGGTTGAATCGACTAAGGTTGATTCTGTAATTATACATGCATCATGCTAAGAATCTTACTAATAACATTTTCCCCCTTAGAAAAGATGCCGCCACGTTCCAGGCTAACGGCACGCAAGTCTATGGGACCAATTGGGGTGCCTCGGCATCAATTGGCTCCCCGACATGAAAGTAGCAGCAGTGGAAGCAACGACCCCATCGGAGACCTTGAAGCTCGTGTGAGTCGACTTTAGGCAGCACTGCAACATAGGACTGATGCTTGGGTCGCTGACGGTGATAGAATCAACGAACTGAGAAGGGACATCCGACACTTGCAGGATCAACTCGCTGATCGAGACTTAGCACTTGACTGGGCCGTGCAGTCTCGTTTGCTAATGTGTGCTAAGGAAGCAAGGGCTCAGGCCCGAATTAAAGAACTTAGCTCAACGGTTGATAACCTGCAGGTTTACTGCAATACATTGCACGAGGAAGTCCATATACTATACTCACAACTGCACCCAAGTGAGCCTGCACAACCTGCTGAGGTGGAAGCTGGACCATCTCACGTTGCGGGACGTGCGCTGGGTGGGGAGTTAGACCTTTTTGAGCCCCCTCCTTTGAGGTTGGTTGACGTCTGGACTCCCACACCTGACGATGAGGCCGCCAAGACTGATGGCAAGCAGGAATAAGGGTGTAATAGAAGTAAAAGTAGTGTATTGTATCCTGTTAATAGGTTGAACTTTTGTATAATGGGTATTGTATCCTGTTATGTAATATCGAGTCTGTATCATTACTTTTTATAGTAATGTAAAATGGAAGGTTTTCTCTGGCACATTTCGTTTACTTCAAATGTTTTTGCCACAGATGCCGACCAGGACTCGAGGACAGGATGCAGCAGGAACTTCTGGGGGACGGGATGTTACCCCAAACCCACCTCCAGTTCCTCCCACGTTAGCCAAGGCGATCGCCGCCTTGGTGAATGCCACCGCCGATAATACCCGCTTCCTTAGGGAAATGGCGGGTCAGCAACAATTTCAGCAGCAGGCGGGAAGAGGTTATCCACAAGGCCCTCGAGAGACCACTTATCTGGACTTTTCTGAAACTCGTCCACCTCTATTCGTCAAGGCAGAAGATCCCCTAGAAGCTGACGAGTGGATTCGAGTTATCGAGCAAAAGTTTGGTCTTCTTCGTTGCTCAGAGACGCAGAAGCCGTTGTTCGCCGCACAACAACTCCGTGGTCCTGCCAGTACCTGGTGGGGAAATTTTATGGCTATTCAACCTGACAACCATCAAGTCACCTGGAACGAGTTTAAAGCAGCTTTCCGTGAACACTACATCCCTGAGGGAGTGCTGCATATGAAACAAGAGGAGTTTATGAAGTTACAACAAGGTGGAGATACCGTCACTCAATACCTCAACAAATTCAATCACCTGTCGCAGTATGCTATCGACCAGGTGAATACAGATTTGAAGAAGAAGAACTGTTTTATGCGGGGACTGAATGATCGGCTACAAAGGAAAATGGCCACATGCATAGACCTCCCATATGGAAAGGCTGTCAGCACAACCTTATCTGTTGAAGCCAAATACACAAATTCTGGAAAGAATAAGGGATTTGGTGGTGAGCGGCCTAATCAGGGCCAGGCGAAGAAACCACGGTTTGTGATTCGACCCTCAAGCCAAAGTCGCCCTTTTCCTCGTCCACCTTCATTTCCCTTCAAACAGCCTATCATTATCCGCCCCAATAATACCCCCACTACCCCAAAACAGTCGGGTGCCCCAGGCACTCGATTCCCTGCCTTGCCTAGTTCTTCAACTGGGTGCTTTAATTGCGGCAAGTCGGGACACTTTATCAAAGACTGCCCATATCCTAGGCAAAATCAATCTAATGCTTCGCAAGGATCTGGGAAATCAGTTCAGCCTAAAGGAAATGCTATGGGGAAGAATACGAAGAAAACGGGGCGTGTGTATTATACTCAAGTGGCTACTACACCGGAAGGAGAGCCGGTGATGATGGGTACGTTTCCCGTGGCCAGTCACCCAGCAATTATTCTTTTTGATTCTGGTGCTTCACATACATTTATTAGCAAGAAGTTTGTGGAACAACATCATATTGCATACCATGAATCAAAGGAGGGATTTAAAATACATTCACCTGGGGGACACATTTATACTAAAGAAGTGGCCTATGGTGTGCCAGTAACAATGGCCGGACGGAACTTTCCTGCTAACATGATTGTTCTAAAAGGCCAGGATATAGATGTAATCTTGGGTATGAATTGGTTAACCCAACACAAGGCAATCCTCAACACTGAACTCAGAACCGTCAGGTTGAGCTATAACCAAGAAGAGATTCTTTTGACTCTCCCCGCAACCAATCCAGCCAAAGCTTCTGGTAGAGTCTATGAAGCCATTGTACCGGAGATCAAGAACATTCCGGTAGTATGTGAGTTTCCAGATGTATTTCCGGAAGATTTGCCTGGACTGCCCCCTGAAAGAGATGTAGAATTCGTAATTGAGCTAAAGCCCGGTACGGCTCCCATCTCCCGAAGATCGTACCGCATGCCCCCTAATGAATTAGCGGAACTGAAGATTCAATTACAAGATCTACTGAATAAAGGATTCATCCGGCCAAGCTCGTCCCCTTGGGGTTGTCCCGCCATTTTTGTTAAGAAGAAGGACCAAACCTTGAGAATGTGCGTGGATTATCGACCCCTGAATGAGGTCACTATCAAGAATAAGTACCCTCTTCCAAGGATCGACATCTTATTTGATCAACTGACTGGGGCAAGGGTATTTTCCAAAATTGATCTCAGGTCGGGCTATCATCAAATCCGTATTCGGCCCAAGGATATACCGAAGACCGCGTTTACTACGCGGTATGGATTGTTTGAATACTTGGTAATGTCTTTTGGGCTCACAAATGCTCCTGCCCATTTCACTTATCTAATGAACTCGGTGTTCATGCCCGAGTTGGACAAATTTGTGGTAGTCTTCATCGACGATATCTTGATATATTCCAAGAATGAAGAAGACCATGCTCAGCATTTATGGATTGTATTGACGCGCCTCAGGGAACACCAGCTATATGCCAAGTTCAGTAAGTGCGCGTTCTGGCTGGAAGAAATTCAATTTTTGGGGCACATGTTATCAGCTAAAGGAATTGCGGTAGATCCTAGCAAGGTCAAAGATATTCTGGAGTGGAAACCCCCAACAACTGTTCACCAAGTCCGGAGTTTTCTTGGACTAGCTGGGTATTATCGCAGATTCATACCAGATTTTTCTAAGCTTGTGAAGCCAATCACAAGTTTGTTGAAGAATGACATTAAGTTCAATTGGTCTTCTAAGTGCAATGAAGCCTTTGAGCAACTAAAGACACTATTGACCACTGCTCCGGTATTGGCTCAACCGGACATCACTAAACCTTTTGACGTCTATTGTGATGCATCTGGCAGTGGGCTCGGCTGTGTACTGATGCAAGAGGGCCGAGTGATTGCGTATGCTTCAAGGCAGTTGCGCCGACATGAGGAGCACTATCCAACTCATGATCTGGAGCTAGCTGCTGTGGTTCATGCCCTAAAGATTTGGCGTCATTATCTGCTGGGTAATATCTGTCACATATATACAGATCATAAAAGTCTGAAGTACATCTTCACCCAGTCAGAGTTAAATATGAGACAAAGACGATGGCTTGAGCTCATCAAGGACTATGAACTGGAGATCCATTATCACCCAGGCAAGGCCAATGTGGTGGCAGATGCGCTGAGTCGTAAGACTTCCTGCCACTGTCTTATGGCGAAGACCTCCGAGAACACTTTGTGTCAGGAAATGGAAAAGCTAAACCTGGGGATCATCCAACAAGGGACTCTAAATCAATTAAAGCTTGAGTCAATCATTTTGCAAAGGATAATTGATGCTCAAAAGGATAATCTGGGTATGAAGCACATTCGAGAGAAGATAAAGGCTGGAGTAGCCAAGTGTTTCAAGGAAGACGATCAAGGTGTGATATGGTTTAAAAACCGCATAGTAGTGCCAAAGAACGAAGAGCTCCGCCAGCAAATTCTGGATGAAGCACATCTTAGTCGCTATTCTATTCATCCCGGAAGCACTAAGATGTATCAAGACTTAAAGCAGCATTACTGGTGGACTAAGATGAAGATTGAGATTGCACGCTATGTGGCTAAATGCGACACCTGTAGACGTGTCAAGGCCATACACATGAAAAATGCGGGTCCATTGCAATCTTTGCCAATCCCAACATGGAAATGGGAAGACATCAGCATGGATTTCATTGTGGGATTGCCCAGAACCGCAAAAGGCTTTGACTCCATCTGGGTTATCATCGATCGACTTACAAAGATCGCCCACTTTCTGCCGGTCAAGGTAAAGTATCACGTCAATGTCTATGCGGAGTTGTACATCGCCCGTATTCTCAGTTTGCATGGTATTCCAAAGACCATAGTGTCGGATCGTGGACCTCAGTTCGTATCCAAGTTTTGGGAAGAACTTCATAAATTCCTGGGTACTAAACTGCTCCACAGTTCGGCCTATCATCCTCAAACCAGTGGACAAACTGAGAGAGTGAACCAAATACTTGAAGATATGCTGCGGGCATGTGTCCTGGATTTCTCACTAAAATGGGACGAATGTTTACCTTTAGCGGAGTTTTCATACAATAATAGTTATCAAGAAAGTATCAAGATGGCACCCTTTGAAGCTTTATATGGACGACGGTGTCGGACTCCGCTAAATTGGTCTGAACCTGGAGAAAGATACTTCTTTAGACCTGATATGGTGAAAGAGGTTGAAGAAAAGGTTCAGAGGATTATCCATAATATGAAGAAAGCTCAAGCACGGCAAAAGAGTTACGCAGACAAACGGCGAATGCCCTTATATTTTCTTGAAGGGGACTATGTCTACCTGAAGGTATCGCCAATGAAGGGCGTATCACGTTTTGGAGTTAAAGGAAAACTTGCACCACGATATATTGGTCCTTTCCTTATTCTGGAAAGATATGGGCCAGTGGCGTATCGACTCCAACTCCCCGAAACATTGTCTGCTGTGCATAATGTGTTCCACGTGTCACAACTAAAGAAGTGTCTTCGGGTTCCTGATCGAACCGTTGAAGTGACTGATGTTGTCTTGGAACCAGATTTAACATATTCGGAACATCCTATTCAAGTTCTGGATCAAAAGGACAGAATCACCCGAAGAAAGACTCTCAAATTCTACAAGATACAGTGGAACCAGCATTCGGAAGATGAGGCTACATGGGAAACCCAAGATTTCTTAGATAAGAATTTCCCAGGCTTTTTAGCCTCATGTAAAGTATAAAGCCTGTATAGTTGTTGTAATAAAGAGGTAACCCCCACATCACCCCTGCCTTGTACCAAAATTAAGGAAATAAAAATATTCCGCGTTTCCTTTTCCATTACTTACCCTAGGACTTTTAATCTCGGGACGAGATTCTTTTATGGGGGGAAGGATGTAACACCCCTGGTGTTACTATAACTAAAACTTGAGCATAACATCATAGCATTGGCATTGCATATGTTTGATACACCTAGAGTGCATTCACTAGGCAAAAATTTCAAACAAGTTGTATTGTTTTAAAGTTTTACAAATTAGGACCCTGGTTAAAGAACTTAACCCTAACTAGTGGTTAAAGGGGTAAAACTTAACCCAAGTTGAGAAAAACTTTAGGGCTTGTGAGAAAAGTCATAAAACATCCCCAAACACTAAGTTGAATCACATTTATACCCCTGGGATGCCAGAAACCCTAATTGGAACCCTGGAAAACCCTAAGCCAAACCCTAGGGGCTTCTGTGCAAAATTAGCCCACTTTTGGGCTAAAGTGCAAAAACCAAGCCAAATAGGTTTCTTAAGTCCTTTGGTTCACAAAAATGTGGACTTGAAAGCAAAACCCAAAGTTTTGGACTTAAATGCAAAATGGACCTCATTTGAGTTTTGCTCTAAGTCTGAAAATCAGTGAATGGGCTCAACTTTGGGGCTTTGTAACTTACAAAGCATAGGGTTTTTGCCCTAGGTCACCACATCAAAGTTGAAGACCAATTATAGGAGAACAACTTTGCTTAAGGTTGTAAGCTTAGTTGTTAAGAAGAATTTGGAGAAAACCAAGCCTAAAGTTGGGCTGTCAGGCTGTTATGTCTGAATTTTCAGACTAGCAGTGAACTGACCTCGACTTCAAGCTAGGTTTTGAGCATGATCCTGTGTACATATACCTATGATTGCCATAGCAAGTTTGTAGTGGGTACCATACTCTACAAGTTTGCTGCAGAGCTTAACCTGTGTCACTATGGAAAATTGAGAGAAAAATGGGCTCTAAGTTGGTCTGTCAGTCAAGTTGTGTATTGGATCAGAGGCACTGTTCATCGTCATCAGTTACTATCGCGTTATGGATCAGGACATCTCCGCCGGCGATAAGAACGCCATCGTGGCGTGACCGGTCGTCGTTGGCCGCGGTAAAGTGACTGGGTATCGTGGCAAAAGTTACCTCGGTGGCGCGCTTGGGTTAAGCGGCAATCGTGCCCTCACCGGAGACCGCCGTAGGCTTGCCAGCGCACCCTCAGATCGCATTTCTTCCCCATCTCCGGTCGACGGTCCTCCGCCGTGTGGCCAAGCTTGTCTACCGTGTCACCGTAATTCGTTTGAGCCATCCCATCAGCGTTAAGGAGTTTGCCACGCCGTAGGCCACGTAACCGCGCGCCAAGCTTCTTCCTCCCCTCCGGCCGCCAACGCATCGCGGTCAAATTGAGAGCCACCGCTCTCGGAGTCTATAAATTGAGCCCCCCCTCGGCTTCGCTATGTATTTTACTAGCTATCGCACCCGCTCCCACACCCGATTGTCCACCAGCTCGCCTGAATTTTGCACTTCCCCCAAATCGGTTCTCCGCCGCCGTAGAAGTGAACTCACCGTCGCCAGCCCAACTTCGGTCAGTGCCCGTCCTTTTCTTCCTCGTTTGAGCATTCTCATGCCTCTGTGATGCTCCCCGACCCCTTTAATTGAACTAGACTGGCGCCCATCGCCGGGAACACGATCATGTTGCCGTTGTGCTTACGGCCACCGTGGCCGGAGCTCCCTAGTCCACCGATAGTGTAATTTAGTTGGGGAAAACGTTCATAGGAACTCGAATTTGGGCTCAGTCGAAGATTAGCACCAGTCTTAGCCTCAATCGGCCGGCGTAGTTGCTCGCCGGAGCGCGGCCGTGCTTGAACGCCGTCGGGGACTGCGAGTTGTGAATTGACAAGAACCCGGGGACCTTTTCGTGAACTGTCAGTGACTTAAAACCATAGTAAACGGACCTATTTCTGTTTAGCCGTTAAGCCGAGGGCCTCTGCGCAAAGTCGCCTCGCGGGCGCGGGCGCGCGCGCGAATCCGCTCGGGCTTGGGCCGGCTGGACCTGAATCGGCCCAGTACTGCTCCTCTTTTTCCTTTTTCTTTTTCAGCAGAACTTTGAAAAACGGTAGAAAATAGTAGAAAAATCCTAAAATTATGAGACCAATTTTCCTAGGCTTGTTATTTTCCATAGTATTTAATAAAAATAGTTCTATGATTTTTAGTTTGAAAAAGGAATTTTAGGATATTTAAAATAGCCTAAACCATTGATTCTGGATTTTTAGAGAATAAATAATAAGCCCAAAATTTCCCAAACTTTTTCTGTAAACTTATCACATTATTTAGAAGCTATGGGTAGAGTTTGGTTTGATTTGGACCTTGTTTGATCACTAAACCCAAAACCACTCCCCCCTGCTCCATGAACTCCTTTACCGACTCCGGAAACCCTAAGTTCCCGGAACTCCGTGAAGGAAAGTTGTATTCAAGACATAAATAACAAGTTTATGCTATCTTTGCATCCTCATGAGCATCCCATGGCATCCATTCTTATACTTGTGAATGGTTATGATTAGAACGTGAAGAAGAGACAGAAGTCACTGAAGAGCAAGTGCAACCACCTTTGGACACTCAGGCCGGGAATAGTTTCTATTTCGACATTTGTGGATCCGAGCCTGAATCACCTGTAAACGAAGGCAAGCCCCGGTGCATTTGCCACCTCCCTTGCTATTTCAAAATCTTTCTCACTTGATTGCTGCATTAGGTGATAGGAGTTGCTTGATAAAACCATTCCTGCATTACCTTCCTTGAATTTGATTACCTTCCTTGATCACCTGTTTTACAAAAGCTTTTTGATGCTTAGCTTTGCTTTAGAAAAACAAAAGGTTTTGTTTTTACAAAATATGATGTGGCAAAAGTGGGTGGGAAGTTTTTCGAAAATAAAACTTGATGATGGATCTATCAAAGGCCTTGATAGGTTCAACATCGGAAAAGATGTACCTCTGCCAGGTACCAACTTTGGGTTTGAAATGATTAAGCTGAGACCGGGCGGGTGACTTGCACGAGAAGAGAGTCTCGGTGTAGTGTCTCCGTCTGAGTCGATTAAGGACCGTCTCGATGTAGGCTTGATGATCGAGGACCCTTTAGCTGGTCACATGCCTCGTCATGGGTAAGCCTTGCCTCGGGCAGACTAAGGCCGGAATAAGATAACACGAAATGGGCGTGGAGCGGTGGCGAGAGTAGCGTGTACCCTCCATGGCAAGAGGCTGGACGGTGGTGTATCTGTGCTCTCGGTTTGCGTGAACCTGATCCGGTCTTAAGAACCCCGGTGGCGGGTTGACATATGCAAGGGTTAAGTGCTACATATGTCGTGTGATTGGAGATCCTCAGCTGAGTATAATCGATTCGGATCGCCGTACCTTCGCGGTTATGAAGACTTGGTCACTACCCTACACGTAGCATTCCACTAAAGATGATGGGTTTTTGGTTAAGAAATTGGCTAGCGCAGGACCAGTGATTGAACTAGGGTAGAAAGAACTCTAGTGCAGGTAATTTTACCTAACTTGACAAATAAAATTGGATTTTTAAGGATCCATTTTAGTAAGCATTTCTGCAAAACAGAGTCTTTGAATATTGAAAAGCCTTACCTTGACTCCCACATAACCAGCATACCCTTGAGAGTCTTTTCTTTAGTCGGGTAAGACTTGCTGAGTATTCCATACTCAGGGTTTATCCCTTTGTTGTTTTTAGGTGAGGAAGTAGCAGACTTTTGCTGCTTCTGTGCCAAGGTGGTTCCAAAAGAAGAAAATCAAGACTGAAGTGCGGGAGGATTCGGTCCTCCCCTTAAGAATCTTTTGCTTTTAGCTTATCGGGAGGAGTCTTGTGCCTCCCCTGGTTTGTATTATATTACCTCTATGCACTCACTTTTAGGCTGGTCTGTAATAATATAACTCAAGCTTACTTTTGAAATAAATGTAAAGTTTATGTAATTCGCTTCCGCATTTCTTTATCTCCGATGTTCTGTAATGTCTGCAAGACGGGTGAGACGTTCCTGGTAAGGTAAGGAAAGATACCGAACTTGTCAAGTAGTCAGGGGCACCTACAGGGTTGTCTAAAGTCCGTTGGACAAGGACAACTGTAGGTGGGCCTAATTACTTGGGAGGTTCCGTCACAGTGGCCTCCTCAACGGGGACTAGATTCTTTGGAACCAAACTTCGGTAAAACAAATCATCGTGTTCACTCGCTTTTATTCTCTTTTGATTTGTTTTCCCTCTCTAACGTTTCCTTGCTAGTATTGATTTGAGTTGGCTCCCATACGTCATCCGCATTCTTTGAGCAACTCTTAGCAAGAGAAACATCCTTTTGACTTGAATTTAATTCTAGCGCTTACCCCGACCTTAGTGTGTGTTTAAAGTTGATAAATTTTAGGTTTTGCCTATTCAACCCCCTCTACGTGACTTTCAATTGGTATCAGAGTCAATGCTTCATTAAGAGTCTAACCAACTCGAAGTGATGTCTGGAGATCACGCCAAGAGGGAGATCATGACTCGCGAAAAGCCCATAGGCTCGGGGAGGACTCTCTCAAGGGAGTGTAACACCATAAAAACCATTAACTAAAAATAATGCATTTAGTTATTATGGTAATTAGGGTAATAAATTTTTATTCAAGTGCTTGTTATTTATTTGCATTTTGAATAATTTTTGATTTGCGCATGATTGATTATTGGATGTTTAATAGCATTTCTTCTTATAGGAAAATCCTAGTAAATAATATAATTATTAGTTCCAAAAATAAATATTTTATTTATAAATAGTTTTAGTATAATTATTATGAATTTTAGGGTTATTTAAAAATATATTTCGAAATTAGAAGAGAAAAAAACAACAACAAAACCCTAACCCTAACCCTAAGGCCCACTAGGGGCCCATCTACTCCCTAGCCGCCGCGCCCCCTGGCTCTCCTCCAAGCCGCCGCCGCCCCCTGCTGCTACCTCTCCCCCTCCCCTATTCTCTTTCTCCCTCCTTCTCTCCCCTTTCTCTCTCTCCACCCCGCGCCCTCTGCCTTTCCTCCTACGCGCGCACCGCCAGGCCGACTGCGCCCAAGGAACGGCCGAGCCGTAGCTGCCCCTACCTCGCTAGCTGACGTCGTGCCAGGACCCGATGGCCCAGCCCCGCCCACGGCCGAGGAGACGACCACACCTAGGCGCCCTACATCGGCTGCGCGCCCGACCGGCCCTGCGACCGCGCCCCTTCCCCGAGCCAGCCATGACCGAGCAGCCCAAGCGCCACGCGCCAGGACGCCCGAGCGACACCCCACGCGTCTGTTTCTTCTTCGCGATAATGGAACTTCACAACATCTGTTTCTTCCTCCTCCAATGCTCCCTCCCTCCATTGATGGTCCATGAAGAACCAGCCACCCTCTCCTCTCCCTCCCTCTCCTCTATAAAAACCAAGCTCCTCTCTCTCCCTCCTCCCTACCCGAGCTTGCCCCCATCTCTCTCCACTCTCCACGCCGTTAGAACCACCGCCATCATCGCCGGAGTTTGCCACGCCGTCACCGGAGCCCGTGGAGCTCGCCGGAGCAATGCCACCCGCCATCCAAAGACGAGCCCCTGCTCTTCTCCACCCAGCCGAACCCCCATCGAACCCTCCCCGTCACACGTGCAAACTCAAGGTTGAAGACGACCCAAAATATTTTATGTATTTTTGAAATTACTTTTGATTCAGTTTGTGAATTGTATATTTATTATGTTGTAATATGAGCATGTTGTGATTCAAAATTCACGTGTATGCGCGCTATGGAATTTTTGGTAGATATATGCGATAAGTAGTGCACCGTGATTATTCATGTTATTCGATGCGATGACTTTTAGAATGTTGGATTAGAGAGAAATATGACGAAAATTAGTAGTCACACGTTGGTGATAAAAACACTAGAGAGCAAATTTTATAGTTAATTTTGGTCACATTGAACTTTGGAAATTATTTGAGGATTATAACTATATGTTCATTTTAATGGAATTAGTAAATGGTATAGAATTCATAACCATATAAACATTATAGGATTTTAGATGATTTATCGCCGATTATTTTTAATAATATTTTCTTTTAGAAAGAAAGGAGAAACTACCACTAGTCGTATGGAAAATAGATTTTTTTACTAGCCAAAATAAAGATGCTCATAAGTATAGCACTTAACTTTTTAGAATTAGTAAAATACTTGTTTTGTCATAATAACCATGTTTATGTTATAAAAGTCCAATTAGTGATTTATAGTGATTTTTAGAATATTAATGTTAGTAAATTCATTTTTAGCTATACGCATAAACTCAAGTTAGAAATAAAAGGAATAAAGTCTATTAGTCTATTTATTAGTATTAAAGAAAATAATTAGCATTTATTTTCATAAATGATGTTAATACATATTAATACTAGTTAAAAATATTATTATAGCACCTATTGGGGACTTGTTCTCAAATGCTAAGAGTTAATAACAAGACAACATAAAAAGTGTTAAATGTTAAAATCCTTCGTCCTTCAAGACATTATATCCCTTCAGATATAATGAATCCTGAACGAAGGTTATGAAGGAAAAGACCTTCGTGACCTCGATAGATAATAAAGAAGAATACATGTATGAAATACGAATAATAATACAAATATTACCATCAACTTATTTTTATTTGCATTATTAAATTCATAATAACAAATTATAAATGTACCTTCGGATTGACGAAAAGTAAAGGTACAAGCGTGATGCGAAAAGCGAATGCCAAGTCAGCGTGAACAGTACGGGAGTACTGTTCATCTATTTATAGGCGCGGGATGCAGCCCGTGTAGAATTACATTAATGCCCTTTACATTTATCAATAACTCTATAATAATTCTTCGAGGTCTAATTTAGCTTTTCATCTTTAAGTCGGTTCCTCTTTTCTGCCGTCATGCCGAAGCTTTTCTGCGCATAGCTTCGTGATCGCCTTCCGTCCCACTCAAGCTTTGTCTTGACCAGACATTTGTATACCCGTAACCTGATTCCGAAGATACTTGTTCACATATTTCACTTGGAAAACATTGTCAAATCATGTTTTTGAGGACCTTCGGAAGCCGAAGGCCCCCAACAGTAGCCCCTCGCAATATTAATTTGCTGGAATGATAAATTCATATTGCGACATGGACGAAGGCTTTAAGCCGAAGGTCCGAAAAAACACCTTCCCTTTTCTAGAATAGCAACAGCCATTGACAAGCGGGACCCTCCAGTTTTCAACGCACTAGGCGTATAAATAAGAGCTCACCATGAGTTTATTTGGCACGCTTTCTTGCCATCTGCTCTTGCTCACTCAACTTTTAGCCTGTGCGCGACAACACTTGTTTGACTTTTTAAATTTTTAAGCTTCGGTTTGGAGAGCACTTTCTCAGCGCTTGCGAAGATGTCTGAGGATAAGAAAGTTGTTGGCGATTCGAAGCTAAGCCTTTCTGAGGAGATGCATTTGGGCTTTCTTCAATCAATGTCAAAGACCAATACAGAGAAGATTACTAGGGAGATTTTGGAGGGTTTATCTGAAGATACTGGTGACAGTGACAGTTATGATGTGGATAGTGGTGGTGAAGACTCCGAAGATCGACCTTGGCGACCAAGCCATGCGGTTTTTGGTAAATCGAGTATTAAAGAAAACCA
Source organism: Zea mays (assembly GCF_902167145.1). NCBI lineage: Eukaryota > Viridiplantae > Streptophyta > Magnoliopsida > Poales > Poaceae > Zea > Zea mays. Next base: position 43,256,933 of record NC_050103.1, read on the forward strand.
TCTTGTCAATATGAGGGGCAGATATTTTTGGGACTTGTCTATTGTGAGGGCTGACGAAGGAGAGAAGACTTGTCCGACTCCCTAAGAAAATGAAGTTGTGATATTCCGAAGCTTCTTAAAAGCTGGACTGTGATTTCCCTTGAGCAGGTTTGTCATGGAAATACTGAAGATATTTGAAATCTACCTTCATCAACTTACTCCCGAAGCAATCATGAGGATGGGCATTTTTGTGTGGGCCGTAAGGAGCCAAGGTTTAGAACCAAATGCAAAAAGTTTCTGCAACATACATGAGATATTGTATGAGACAAAACCCTGGGGTAAAGAGCAGTATCACAACAATTTTGGCTGCTACAGCTTCGGCGCCCGGTCTGGGTCAAGCTGCCCTGTGCCAACCTTTCGAAAGAGGTGGCCCGACGACTGGATGTCAGAATGGTTTTATGTGAAGAATGACTTGCAAACATGAGAAGATATTAAAAATATCATTATGCGCCCTATCTGGCAACGCTTCGGCCTCCGGAGGCCGAAGGTGGAAATGAATGAAGCAGCCGAAGAATGCCAGAGAGCCTTCGGCGTGGTTTGCTCTTTTATTGGGACAAGGGATTTGGTCCAAGAGCATATTGCCTTCAGAATATGGCCACTTGTAGAAAAGTGGGAAATGCCGAAGGAGACCGTCAAGGAACCTGACGAAGGTGGACTAGTCAAGCTAAAATACACATTCAAATACGGAGATAAGTTCGTCGAGCCAGATGACGACTGGCTAAAAAGCATTGAGGCCATAAGTGATGAATTGCTTGGAGTATATTCAAAGGCCGAAGATACTGCATTATCAGCGGCCTTCGGAGGCCGAAAGAAGAAGAGACTCAACCGGGTATTTGATGCAATTGGGTTTGTCTACCCCGACAACCGCTATCCAGCGCGGGGTCAAAAAAGAAAGAATACATCTTCTGCGAAGGAAACTGCCTCAACCGCTCCTAGCGAGCCGGCGCCGAAGAGGAAAAGGGTAAAGGTTCTCACACACCAGCCACGTTATATTGAACCAGCCACAGTGCCTGAGTTTGTCGGTGAGACCTCTTTGGCCACCGAACCTAAAGAACCAACTCCGCTGCCAAAAATCGAAGAGCTGGCCGAAGTGCCAGCAACAGAAAAGATAGAAGAACCGAGGACTGAAGAAACAAAGACATCAGAAGTTTTAAGTCCTTCAGCAAAAATTAAGGCAGTAAAAAGCCAAAAGGGTCCAGCAGTGACCCCTAAAAGAAAAAGGATGGTTAATGTGCTAGATGTTTTGGAGACAATTAAATCTTCAAGCACGACTCCAAAGAAAATTGTTGAAACTTCCGAAGTGCACACTGAAGCCTTTGTTGCCGAAGCTTCAAAGCAACAATCTGAAACTGAAGCTGGGCCTTCAGAGCCCGCCAAGGTGAAATCCTTGGAAGCCGAAGACACAGAGATAACAGAACAAATTTTGGCTGAAGAAACTGGCACTGCTGCCTCCGAAGCATCTTCTGAAGTACTTGATTATATTGTACGACATGCTTCGGGAAAGAGATTATCTGAAGAAGAGATTTTTGAAGCTAATCACTATGCCCGAGAACTGAAGTATCCGAAGGGGGCCTTAGTATTCAATGGCACAGATGAAGATGACTTCTTATACTGCCTCCCAGACAACAAAGAATTATCTGTCTGCCGGGAGATGGCTAGAAGTATGGGGTTTCCGAAGCTTGAAGCTGGCCTCTGCGCTATGACGAAGGACGATCTTGCGGATAGCCTTGCATATAATAGTTTGAAGGTATGTGTCGGGGACCATAATTAGGGGTACCCTCAAGGCGCCTAATTCTCAGCTGGTAACCCCCATCAGCATAAAGCTGCAAAGGCCTGATGGGCACGATTAAGTCAGGGATCAGTCCACACGAGTGACTCGATCACGCTTCATCCGAGCCTAGCCTCGGCCAAAGGCAGCCGACCTCGAGAGACTTCCGTCTCGCCCGAGGCCCCCTTTTTATGGCGGACACATCATCGGCTCGCCCAAGGCCTTGGCTTCGCTCAGAAGCAACCTTGACTAAATCACCATACCGACTGACCAAATTGCAGGGGCATTTAACGCAAAGGTGGCCTGACACCTCTATCCTGACACGCGCCCCCGGCAGAGCCGAGGTGACCGCCGTCACTCCACCGCCCCACTGGCCAGTCTGACAGAAGGACAGCGCCGCCTGCGCCACTCCGACTGCAGTGCCACTCGACAGAGTAAGTCTGACAGGCAGTCAGGCCTTGCCAAAGGCGCCACGGCGAACTCCGCTCCGCCCGACCCCAGGGCTCGGACTCGGGCTAAGACCCGGAAGACGGCGAACTCCGCTCCGCCCGACCCCAGGGCTCGGACTCGGGCTAAGACCCGGAAGACGGCGAACTCCGCTCCGCCCGACCCCAGGGCTCGGACTCGGGCCAAGACCCGGAAGACGGCGAACTCCGCTCCGCCCGACCCCAAGGCTCGGACTCGGGCTAAGACCCGGAAGACGGCGAACTCCGCTCCGCCCGACCCCAGGGCTCGGACTCGGGCCAAGACCCGGAAGACGGCGAACTCCGCTCCGCCCGACCCCAGGGCTCGGACTCGGGCTAAGACCCGGAAGACGGCGAACTCCGCTCCGCCCGACCCCAGGGCTCGGACTCGGGCTAAGACCCGGAAGACGACGAACTCCGCTCCGCCCGACCCCAGGGCTCGGACTCGGGCTAAGACCCGGAAGACGACGAAACTCCGCCTCGCCCGACCCCAGGGCTCGGACTCCGCCCTGGCCTCGGCCGAACGACTTCCGCCTCGCCCGACCCCTTGGCTCGGGCTCGGCCACGGCAACAGAAGGCAGACTCAACCTCGGCTTCGGAGGAAACCCCACGTCGCCCTGCCTAGGGCACAGACCGCCACGTCAACAGGAGGCGCCATCATCATCCCACCCCGAATCGACTCGGGTCACGGAGAACAAGACCGACGTCTCATCCGGCCAGCTCCGCCAGAGAGGCAATGATGGCGCTCCACAAGCTCTATGACGACGGCGGCCCCCAGCTCTCTTACGGAAGCAGGACAACGTCAGCAGGGACTCGACCGCTCCAACAGCTGTCCCTCCATCAGGCTCCGCCGCACCTCCGACAGCCACGACATCACGCCAGCAGGGTGCCCAGATCTCTCCGGCTGCCACATTGGCATGTACCTAGGGCGCTAGCTCTCCCTCCGCTAGACACGTAGCACTCTGCTACATCCCCATTGTACACCTGGATCCTCTCCTTACGACTATAAAAGGAAGGACCAGGGCCTTCTCAGAGAAGGTTGGCCGCGCGGGACCGAGGACGGGACAGGCGCTCTCTTGGGGCCGCTCGCTTCCCTCACCCGCGTGGACGCTTGTAACCCCCCTACTGCAAGCGCACCTGACCTGGGCACGGGACGAACACGAAGGCCGCGGGACTTCCACCTCTCTCACGCCCGGCTCCGGCCACCTCGCCTCTCCCCCCCTTCGCGCTCGCCCACGCGCTCGACCCATCTGGGCTGGGGCACGCAGCACACTCACTCGTCGGCTTAGGGACCCCCCTGTCTCGAAACGCCGACAGTTGGCGCGCCAGGTACGGGCCTGCTGCGTGCTGACGAACAGCTCCCCGTCAAGCTCCAGATGGGCAGTCTCCAGCAACCTCTCCGGCCCGGGACGGTGCTTCGTTTCGGGACTCTCGAGTTCATGTCCTTCGACGGCAGCTACGACATGACACTTCTTCCACCGCCGCGCAACTACGACAACGGCGGCCGACAACCCGCCCGCCGGCGGCGGAATCGACGACGTCTTCCCCGCGTGGTGGAAGAGCAATATTCGGGCTCGCTCCGTTCTCTCCCCCGCCAACGGAGGAGGAGGCGGAGCCGTCAAGGCCAGACGGGAGGCCGCGCTTCGTCGGCCGTCGAGCGAATCGACGCCCCCGACGCCCAGACGGAAGGCACGCCGGACGTCGACCTCGCGTTCGAGACGGAGGCGAGCGCCGTCCCCCCGCGGCACGCTGACCTTGAGCGAGAAGACGACGCCGGCGCGCTCACGGAAAGCCTGCAGGACGTCGCCCTCGAACCAGGGATGACGGCGCAACCAGTCCCCGGTGTGACTACGTCGCTCCTCGTCGACCAAAAGGTAACGACTAACTCCCATCTTGCGTCATTTCGACTCGGCCTCAACCCGCCAAACGACCTCGTTTTGGCGGGCGCTCTCATTGAGGCGAGTGCAACCCCACTGAGGTTCTGTATGCGGTCACCTTGGGACCGACTGACGGACGTCTCGACCTACGGGCCCTCTGGGTCCGAGGAAGATGACGATCCCAGCATCGGTTGGGATTTCTCCGGACTTGGCAACCCCAGTGCCGTGCGGGACTTCATGACCGCATGTGACTACTGTCTATCCGACTGTTCCGATGGAAGCCGCAGCCTTGGCGACGAGAGCTGCGGCCCAGGCCGCGAATGTTTCCACATCGAGCTAGGGGATCCCACCGAAGGCAACCATCTTGGCATGCCGGAGGATGGTGACCTCCCCAGGCCGGTGCCTCGCGCCGACATCCCACGGGAGCTAGCTGTGGTCCCCGCTCCGGCGGGGGGTTACGACCCACAACTCGAGCAAGTCCGCGAGGCGCAGGCCAGGCTCAACGAGGGAACAGGAGCGCTTGAGCCGATCCGTCGGGACGTCGGACAGGCATGGGTGGGCCAACCCCTGGCCGGAGAAATACGTCATCTGCCCCAAGGTCTCCAGCACCGCGTCGCCAACGATGTCAGGATCAGGCCGCCGCCCGCATCCAGCGGGGTCGGTCAGAACCTGGCAACCGCAGCGATGCTCATCCGCGCGATGCCGGAGCCGTCAACCACCGAGGGTCGGCGAATCCAGGGAGAACTCAAGAATCTCCTGGAAGGCGCTGCGGCCCGGCGGGCCGAGAGCACTGCATCCCGGAGGCAAGGATATCCCTCGGAACCTCATGCCGTGACTTCCCGATTCATGCGGGAAGCCTCGGTCTACACCGGGCGCACGCGCAACACCGCGCCTGCGGCCCCGGGCCACCTCGGCAACGAGCACCATCGACGCGACCGTCGGGCTCACCTCGATGAAAGGGTGCGCCGAGGCTACCACCCTAGGCGTGGGGGGCGCTACGACAGCGGGGAGGATCGGAGTCCCTCGCCCGAACCACCCGGTCCACAGGCCTTCAGTCGGGCCATCCGACGGGCGCCATTCCCGACCCGGTTCCGACCCCCGACTACTATCACAAAGTACTCGGGGGAAACGAGACCGGAACTGTGGCTCGCGGACTACCGCCTTGCCTGCCAACTGGGTGGAACGGACGACGACAACCTCATCATCCGCAACCTCCCCCTGTTCCTCTCCGACACTGCTCGCGCCTGGTTGGAGCACCTGCCTCCGGGGCAGATTTCCAACTAGGACGACTTGGTCCAAGCCTTCGCTGGCAATTTCCAAGGCACATACGTGCGCCCCGGGAATTCCTGGGACCTTCGAAGCTGCCGGCAACAGCCGGGGGAGTCGCTCCGGGACTACATCCGGCGATTCTCGAAGCAGCGCACCGAGCTGCCCAACATCACCGACTCGGATGTCATCGGCGCGTTCCTTGCCGGCACCACTTGCCGCGACCTGGTGAGCAAGCTGGGTCGCAAAACCCCCACCAGGGCGAGCGAGCTGATGGACATCGCCACCAAGTTCGCCTCCGGCCAGGAGGCGGTCGAGGCTATCTTCCGAAAGGACAAGCAGCCCCAGGGCCGCCCATCGGAAGAAGCTCCCGAGGCGTCTGCTCCGCGCGGCGCCAAGAAGAAAGGCAAGAAGAAGTCGCAATCGAAGCGCGACGCCGCCGACGCGGACCTTGTCGCTGCCGCCGAGTATAAGAACCCTCGGAAGCCCCCCGGAGGTGCAAACCTCTTCGACAAGATGCTCAAGGAGCCGTGCCCCTACCATCAGGGGCCCGTCAAGCACACCCTCGAGGAGTGCGTTATGCTTCAGCGTCATTTCCACAGGGCCGGGCCACCCGCCGAGGGTGGCAGGGCCCACGACGACGACAAGAACGAAGATCACCCAGTAGGGGGGTTCCCCGAGGTCCGCGACTGCTTCATGATCTATGGAGGGCATGCGGCGAATACCTTGGCTCGGCACCGCAAGCAAGAGCGCCGGGAGGTCTGCTCGGTGAAGGTGGCGGCGCCAGTCTATCTAGACTGGTCCGACAAGCCCATCACTTTCGACCGGGCCGACCACCCCGACCATGTGCCGAGCCCAGGGAAATACCCGCTCGTCGTCGACCCCGTTGTCGGCGATGTCAGGCTCACCAAGGTCCTGATGGACGGAGGCAGCTGCCTCAACATCATCTACGCCGAGACCCTCAAGCTTCTGCGCGTCGATCCGTCCTCCGTCCGAGCAGGCGCTGCGCCCTTCCACGGGATCATCCCTGGGAAGCGCGTCCAGCCCCTCGGGCGACTCGACCTCCCAGTCTGCTTCGGGACACCCTCCAACTTCCGAAGGGAGACCCTGACGTTCGAAGTGGTCGGGTTCCGAGGAACCTACCACGCCGTGCTAGGGAGGCCATGCTACGCGAAGTTCATGGCCGTCCCCAACTACACCTACCTGAAGCTCAAGATGCCGGGCCCCAATGGGGTCATCACCGTCGGCCCCACGTACAAACACGCGTTCGAATGCGACGTGGAGTGCGTGGAGTACGCCGAGGCCCTCGCCGAGTCCGAGTCCCTCATCGCCGACCTAGAGAACCTCTCCAAGGAGGTCCCAGACGTGAAGCGCCATGCCGGCAACTTCGAGCCAGCGGAGACGGTCAAGGCCGTCCCCCTCGACCCCAGTGGCGACACCACCAAGCAGATCCGGGTCGGTTCCGGGCTCGACCCCAAATAGGAAGCAGTGCTCGTCGACTTTCTCCGCGCAAACGCCGACGTCTTTGCGTGGAGTCCCTCGGACATGCCCGGCATACCGAGGGATGTCGCCGAGCACTCGCTGGATATTCGGGCCGGAGCCCGACCCGTCAGGCAGCCTCTGCGCCGATTCGACGAGGAGAAGCGCAGAGCGATTAGCGAAGAGATCCACAAGCTAATGGCGGCAGGGTTCATCAAAGAGGTATTCCATCCCGAATGGCTTGCCAACCCTGTGCTTGTGAGGAAGAAAGGGGGGAAATGGCGGATGTGCGTAGACTACACTGGTCTCAACAAAGCATGTCCGAAGGTTCCCTACCCTCTGCCTCGCATCGACCAAATCGTGGATTCCACTGCTGGGTGCGAAACCCTGTCCTTCCTCGATGCCTACTCGGGGTATCACCAGATCCGGATGAAAGAGTCCGACCAGCTCGCGACTTCTTTCATCACGCCGTTCGGCATGTACTGCTATGTCACCATGCCGTTCGGCTTGAGGAATGCAGGCGCGACGTACCAGCGGTGCATGAACCATGTGTTCAGCGAACACATCGGACGCACAGTCGAGGCCTACGTCGATGACATCGTAGTCAAGACACGGAAGGCTTCCGACCTCCTCTCCGACCTTGAAGTGACATTCCGGTGTCTCAAGGCGAAAGGAGTCAAGCTTAATCCTGAGAAGTGTGTCTTCGGGGTACCCCGAGGCATGCTCCTAGGGTTCATCGTCTCTGAGCGAGGCATCGAAGCCAACCCGGAGAAGATTGCGGCCATCACCAGCATGGGACCCATCAAGGACTTAAAAGGGGTACAGAGGGTCATGGGATGCCTCGCGGCCCTGAGCCGTTTCATCTCACGCCTCGGCGAAAGAGGTCTGCCTCTGTACCGCCTCTTAAGGAAGGCCGAATGTTTCGTTTGGACCCCTGAGGCCGAGGAAGCCCTCGGCAACCTGAAGGCGCTCCTTACAAAGGCGCCAGTCTTGGTGCCGCCAGCGGACGGGGAAACCCTCTTGGTCTACGTCGCCGCGACCACTCAGGTGGTTAGCGCCGTGATTGTGGTCGAAAGGCAGGAGGAAGGGCATGCATTGCCCATTCAGAGGCCGGTCTACTTCATCAGCGAAGTGCTGTCCGAGACTAAGATCCGCTACCCACAAGTTCAAAAGCTGCTGTATGCTGTGATCCTGACAAGGCGGAAGCTACGACACTACTTCGAGTCCCATCCGGTAACTGTGGTGTCATCCTTCCCCCTGGGGGAGATCATCCAGTGCCGAGAGGCCTCGGGCAGGATCGCAAAGTGGGCGGTGGAGATCATGGGCGAAACGGTCTCGTTCGCCCCTCGGAAGGCCATCAAGTCCCAAGTGTTGGCGGATTTCGTGGCCGAATGGGTCGACACCCAACTGCCAACGACTCCGATCCAACCGGAGCTCTGGACCATGTTTTTCGACGGGTCGCTGATGAAGACGGGGGCCGGCGCGGGCCTGCTCTTCATCTCGCCCCTCGGAAAGCACTTGCGCTACGTGCTGCGCCTCCACTTCCCGGCGTCCAACAATGTGGCCGAGTACGAAGCTCTGGTCAACGGATTGCGGATCGCCATCGAGCTAGGGGTCAGACGCCTCGACGCCCGCGGTGATTCGCAGCTCGTCATCGACCAAGTCATGAAGAACTCCCACTGTCGCGACCCGAAGATGGAGGCCTACTGCGACGAGGTTCGGCGCCTGGAAGACAAGTTCTTCGGGCTCGAGCTCAACCACATCGCTCGGCGCTACAACGAAACCGCAGACGAGCTGGCTAAGATAGCCTCGGGGCGAACGACAGTCCGCCCGGACGTCTTCTCCCGGGATCTGCATCAACCCTCCGTCAAGCTCGACGACGCGCCCGAGCCCGAGGTACCCTCGGCTCAGCCCGAGGTACCCTCGGCTCAGCCCGAGGCACCCTCGGCCCAGCCCGAGGTACCCTCGGCCCCCGAGGGCGGGGCATTGAACGTCGAGGAAGGGCAGAGCGGGGCCACGCCAGACCAGGATTGGCAGGCCCCGTACCTGCAATATCTCCGTCGAGGAGAGCTACCCCTCGACCAAGTCGAGGCTCGGCGGGTAGCGCGACGCGCCAAGTCATTCATCTTGCTGGGCGACGAAGAGGAGCTCTACCATCGCAGCCCCTCGGGCATCCTCCAGCGATGCATCTCCATCGCCGAAGGTCGGGAACTGTTGCAAGAAGTACACTCGGGGGCTTGCGGCCACCACGCAGCACCCCGAGCCCTTGTTGGAAATGCTTTCCGGCAAGGCTTCTACTGGCCAACGGCGGTGGCTGACGCCACTAGAATTGTCCGCACCTGCGAAGGGTGCCAATTCTATGCGAAGCGGACACACCTGCCCGCTCAGGCTCTGCAGACAATACCCATCACCTGGCCCTTCGCTGTATGGGGTCTGGACCTCGTCGGTCCCTTGCAGAAGGCGCCCGGGGGCTACACGCACCTGCTGGTCGCCATCGACAAATTCTCCAAGTGGATCGAGGTCCGACCTCTGAACAGCATCAGGTCCGAGCAGGCGGTGGCATTCTTCACCAACATCATCCATCGCTTCGGGGTCCCGAACTCCATCATCACCGACAACGGCACCCAGTTCACCGGCAAAAAATTCTTGGATTTTTGCGAAGATCACCATATCCGGGTGGACTGGGCCGCCGTGGCTCATCCCATGTCGAATGGGCAGGTAGAGCGCGCCAACGGCATGATTCTACAAGGGCTCAAGCCTCGGATCTACAACGACCTCAACAAGTTCGGCAGGCGATGGATGAAGGAACTCCCCCCGGTGGTCTGGAGCCTAAGGACGACGCCGAGTCGTGCCACGGGCTTCACGCCGTTTTTCCTGGTCTACGGGGCTGAAGCTATCTTGCCCACTGACCTGGAATACGGCTCCCCGAGGGCGAGGGCCTACACTGAACAAAGCAACCAAGCCAGCCGAGAGGAATCGCTGGACCAGCTGGAGGAAGCTCGGGACAGGGCCTTGCTACACTCGGCGCGGTACCAACAGTCCCTGCGACGCTACCACGCCCGAGGGGTCCGGTCCCGAGAACTCCAGGTGGGCGACCTGGTGCTTCGGCTGCGACAAGACGCCCGAGGGAGGCACAAGCTCACGCCCCCCTGGGAAGGGCCATTCGTCATCGCCAAAGTTCTGAAGCCCGGAACATACAAGCTGGCCAGCAATCAAGGCGAGATCTACGGCAACGCTTGGAACATCAGACAGCTACGTCGCTTCTACCCTTAAGATGTTTTCAAGTTGTTCATATACCTCGCACCTACGCAAAGTTTAGTTGTCAAGGAAGGGTCGGCCTAGCCTCGGCAAAGCCCGACCCTCCCTCGGGGGCTAAAAGGGGGGAGACCCCCTCTGCGTCGAATTTTTCCTCGAAAAAGGATCTCTTTTTAGCAGGATTTCTTTCGTGCTTCTTGGCCACTTCGGAAAGCGGATCCTGGAAACGACGAGGTACACGTAAGCAGCCAAGGCTGACCGAGCCGAGGGACTCCTACGCCTCTGGGATACGGATACCTCACTCGTCCCTTTCTGTGATAAGTAACTTGCGCTCGGATAAAGCGACTCCGTGGACCGAACGAGTCATCACGTTCGGAAGCTCTCCTGCCGAAGCAGTCCTTCAAGCTTTCTCGACTAAGTCGGGGACAGGGCCTCATGGACGGGTGAAAGTACGCGTAAGTGGCAAGGCCGACTGAGCCGAGGGATCCCCACGCCTCTGGGATACGGATACCTCACTCGTCCCTTCCGCGAAAAGCAGCTCTCGCTCACACAAACATCCCTGTTACCGACGAAGTCCAGATGCTCGAAACAGGAGGAAAAAAGACGCAGCTTCGCAAGCGTGGCGAGGGTGTGTTCTTCTGGCTTCGGCGGCCACAGAAAGCACACGCTACAAGATGATCTGATCCTGCAGGCCCGGGTCTTCACGCCGAAGGGAGCCATAGCACCCTCGGCATCGACGACGTCTTCAGCAAAGCCCGACCCAGCCTCGGGCGGCGCCGCGGTCCAGGGGCTCCTCCGGGAATTCGGGCCGAGCAGGCGGCTCAACCGGTTACCCCCGGGGCCTCGGTCAACCGGCTTCCAAGGGCGCTAGCCCGACCCGAGGCCTCGACTGATCGACTTTGGCGTCAGCCCCGCTAACGGACAACACGGCTAGGCTCCGGCCAACCAGGTTCCCCATTCTCGAGCCAACTCCGCCTCTGTTCATACTGATATCGCTACCCCTGGCCTCGGTCCACCGAAGGGCGGCCGAGGGGTCTCTTCAACTAAGCTAGAGGAGCCCCAGACAACAAGGCCGAACGGGCCGAGGGATTCCTACGCCTCCGGGATACGGATACCTCACCCGTCACCTTGACACGGGGCAACTCATGCTTGGTAAAGCGGTTCAGATAATCAAACAGGCGAGACTTAGTGCTCGAAAATGAGGAAAAAACACGGCTCAAGCGCCAAAATTACATACACGTTCAGGCCTCGACAGCCACAATGAACGAACTCACTGGCATTCGAAGTGCCATTACAAACGGAACTCCGGTTCCCCCTCCGCAGGTACGAACAACCCCACTCCGAGGGGGAAGGCCTGCGGAGCGACGGAAGGCCGACGAACGGCGCGCCGTCACCTGCTCCAGCAGTGGCGACGACGGCGACTTCTGCTCCGGGGGGCCGAACAGCGGCAACGCTGACCTCAGGGTGGATGCCGCTGCCAGGAGGCCCCCGCCCATGCCAAAACTCGTGAGGCAAGGACGGGCAGAAGGCCGTAGAAGTTGGAGGTCAGCCCGTGGCCGGTCCCGGCCGCCGCGCCGGCGGAAGAACCTCTTCCGGCTGCCGTGGCAGACGCCGACGCCGCAAGTGGCCCCGAAGCCACTCGCGGCTGAAGACCAGGCACGCTGCAGCTGCCGGACGCCACGGGCAATGCCCGCTTCTCCCCCCATCACTGAGTGAAGGAGCGGGCCACCGCCCACGCAGGGGCCGACCCCAACTCGGCACTCTCCCCTCCCCAGCCTTGGTGATGAAAGTCCTTGAGGCTGAGGAAGGGGCAGAGGCCGCAGCCCGGCTCGCTTTCCCCCACCATCAAGCTGGAGGTCGCCATCTCGGGTGACCGCCGGTGAAGGGGTGCGACCGGGCTGCGTGATGAAAATCCTTGAAGCCGAACGATGACTGAGAGGTGCCAACTCCCATGGAGTTGCGTTCCTCCAACGAGGAGGCGGAAAGGCGGCGGATACCCCCCATCCGGGGGCTTGCAAGACGGGAAGACCCGACGCTTAAGGGAGGAAGAAGACATGGTTGCCTTACGAAAGGAGCCTCCCTCCTTTTAAAGGGAACTCCCCCTACGTGCGCCCCCAGGCGCCGCGGGCCGAGTCTTCTCCAACACGCTCCAAGGCCCTCCCCTGCGACTCGGGGGCTGGGTCCCGCATGTCATGCAAGCCGGCTCAGGGCAGAAGAAGCCAAACCGCCGCGCATGGTGCGCACGACCGTCCAGCGGTTACAGGCGACCCCCCATTTTCGCCCAGACCAACGGGCAGAAGGGGCGGGCAGCCATGAAGGCGGCATGCAACCGCGCCAGATGGACGCGCTTCTCCGACTTCTGACACGCCAGCTTGGAACCCAGGCCCACGCGTCGAGCAACCGGCGCGCCAGTTGCTGCATGAAAGCAACCGCACCGCCACTTGTGCCACCATCGCACCTCTTCGGTTGCGAAGCCTATGCCACGACTCAAGGCGACCCAACAGCGCCAGACTGGCGCGTCGGTCAAAGCGACCGAAAGTGGGCCGGCAGTAATAGCGGTGGCAGGCGGGCGGGCGCAGCGGTCACGTCGTCAGCCAGGCTCACGTCCCATCCTGAGACAGCAAGAGAGCCTCCTCTCACGGCGTGAAGACGGTGCACCCGTGACCCGTTCCTCGAACGGATCGCACGCGCGCAACGGCCGCCCCGCCAACCACTCGCCCCGTCGCATTAACTCCGCGGCAGGACACGCGGCGCTTCTGGCAGGAGGAGCACGCGACGCTTCACCTTCGCCGTAATAACCGCGTCAGAAAAGGTACGCCACGTCGTCCGATTTCGTATCCTTTTCCGTTTTCCTTTTTCTCTATCTCTTGCAACAGGGACCGGGAAAGGGGGATACCCCGAAAGGGATCCTTCTCCGCGAAGGAACCGGGCTCCGAGCCCCCCATTACTGATCAGGGGTTCGAAGGCTGGCCCCCCGAGGGTTCAACAGTCGCCTCAGATCGCGTGGGCCCGACACCCACTACTGGTCAGGGGTTCGAAGGCCAGCCCCCCGAAGGGCTCCATGGCCGCCTCAAGCTACTCGGGCTCCGCGCCCATTACTGATCAGGGGTTCGAAGGCTGGCCCCCGAAGGGTTCACAGTCGCCTTAGACACCGAGCAAGGGATGACCAGGGGTACGTTCGATACATAACCGAGGCTCGGGCTGCGCTCCCGAGGTACCCTAGGACATTTCCGAGACCAGCGGGAACGATCTTGTAACGGAATCCCATCGGAGGGAGGCATCGAGCCCTCGGACCCCGTCGCCAGGGGACCGGGTCCGGCAAATCACCCGCAGGTACTTTTGGGCGTGCCTCTGGGCCCCTAGCCGACCCCCAACGAACGGGGCACGGACGTCCACTCGGATTACCCGCTTGCAGCTCACCGGAGACACCATGTTCGGTGCCCATCGAGGGTAACATGGCGCACTCCCCCCCTCCTCCTTGCGGAAAGGCGACGTAGGGGCGTATGTAAAAAGTCGAGTCTGTCCCTGATCGTCCTCTCGCCCTGTGCAGAGGCTCGGGGGCTGCTCTCGCAAAAACCGGCTCCGGCCAAATCGTTGACAGCGTCAACATACCAGCCCGAGAGCTTGGGCCCCGACCGTGCACCCGGGCTACGGCCAGTTCGCATGAGGGAACGACCAGACCAGCCGAAGCGTTAAGCGAAGTATTAAGACCTCGAAGGAGTGTAACCACTCCTCCGAGGCCTCGGGGGCTACACTCGGCGGGTGCGCTCGCGCGCACCCACCGGAACGAAATGCAACCGAGAAAGGCTGGTCCCCTTGCAAAAAAGTGCGACAAAAGCCTCCAAGCGAGTGCTAACACTCCATTCGAGGCTCGGGGGCTACTGTCGGGGACCATAATTAGGGGTACCCTCAAGGCGCCTAATTCTCAGCTGGTAACCTCCATCAGCATAAAGCTGCAAAGGCCTGATGGGCACGATTAAGTCAGGGATCAGTCCACACGAGTGACTCGATCACGCTTCATCCGAGCCTAGCCTCGGCCAAAGGCAGCCGACCTCGAGAGACTTCCGTCTCGCCCGAGGCCCCCTTTTTATGGCGGACACATCATCGGCTCGCCCAAGGCCTTGGCTTCGCTCAGAAGCAACCTTGACTAAATCACCACACCGACTGACCAAATTGCAGGGGCATTTAACGCAAAGGTGGCCTGACACCTCTATCCTGACACGCGCCCCCGGCAGAGCCGAGGTGACCGCCGTCACTCCACCGCCCCACTGGCCAGTCTGACAGAAGGACAGCGCCGCCTGCGCCACTCCGACTGCAGTGCCACTCGACAGAGTAAGTCTGACAGGCAGTCAGGCCTTGCCAAAGGCGCCACGGCGAACTCCGCTCCGCCCGACCCCAGGGCTCGGACTCGGGCTAAGACCCGGAAGACGGCGAACTCCGCTCCGCCCGACCCCAGGGCTCGGACTCGGGCTAAGACCCGGAAGACGGCGAACTCCGCTCCGCCCGACCCCAGGGCTCGGACTCGGGCCAAGACCCGGAAGACGGCGAACTCCGCTCCGCCCGACCCCAGGGCTCGGACTCGGGCTAAGACCTGGAAGACGGCGAACTCCGCTCCGCCCGACCCCAGGGCTCGGACTCGGGCCAAGACCCGGAAGACGGCGAACTCCGCTCCGCCTGACCCCAGGCCTCGGACTCGGGCTAAGACCCGGAAGACGGCAAACTCCGCTCCGCCCGACCCCAGGGCTCGGACTCGGGCTAAGACCCGGAAGACGACGAACTCCGCTCTGCCCGACCCCAGGGCTCGGACTCGGGCTAAGACCCGGAAGACGACGAAACTCCGCCTCGCCCGACCCCAGGGCTCGGACTCCGCCCTGGCCTCGGCCGAACGACTTCCGCCTCGCTCGACCCCTTGGCTCGGGCTCGGCCACGGCAACAGAAGGCAGACTCAACCTCGGCTTCGGAGGAAACCCCACGTCGCCCTGCCTAGGGCACAGACCGCCACGTCAACAGGAGGCGCCATCATCATCCCACCCCGAATCGACTCTGGTCACGGAGAACAAGACCGACGTCTCATCCGGCCAGCTCCGCCAGAGAGGCAATGATGGCGCTCCACAAGCTCTATGACGACGGCGGCCCCCAGCTCTCTTATGGAAGCAGGACAACGTCAGCAGGGACTCGACCGCTCCAACAGCTGTCCCTCCATCAGGCTCCGCCGCACCTCCGACAGCCATGACATCACGCCAGCAGGGTGCCCAGATCTCTCCGGCTGCCACATTGGCATGTACCTAGGGCGCTAGCTCTCCCTCCGCTAGACACGTAGCACTCTGCTACATCCCCATTGTACACCTGGATCCTCTCCTTACGACTATAAAAGGAAGGACCAGGGCCTTCTCAGAGAAGGTTGGCCGCGCGGGACCGAGGACGGGACAGGCGCTCTCTTGGGGCCGCTCGCTTCCCTCACCCGCGTGGACGCTTGTAACCCCCCTACTGCAAGCGCACCTGACCTGGGCGCGGGACGAACACGAAGGCCGCGGGACTTCCACCTCTCTCACGCCCGGCTCCGGCCACCTCGCCTCTCCCCCCTTCGCGCTCGCCCACGCGCTCGACCCATCTGGGCTGGGGCATGCAGCACACTCACTCGTCGGCTTAGGGACCCCCCTGTCTCGAAACGCCGACAGTATGAAAATTGTATATTTGAAAATTTATAAATTTTGAATTATTCTTTTATTCTTATACTAATTCTTTTCATATAGGGTTTAATACTTAGCAACGCTTTGAGAGCGCAAAAGAATGCCGAAGACGAGAGCTATAATATTGCTTTCAACAACCTACGAACAGAGGTTATTAAGCTGAGGAACGAAGCTTTGGAGAAAGATAAAATTCTGCTTACATTGGTGGATAAAATAAAAGAAGACGAAGCTACTTCTAAAGCTCAAGCTGAGGCTCAAAAGCGCGAAATTGAAGATCTTCGGAAACAGCTAGCCAGAGCTAAAGAAGAACGCATACTTGAAGAGACGAAACAAGAACTTAGTGATCAGTGGGCAAATCATTTAGAAAGAAACGTTGAAGAGCTTCGTGCATCCAAGAAAAGGTGCTATGACAAATCTATAGAATGCGCTAAGAAAATAAAATCCAGCTTCGCCAGCTTTGGCGCATTCTCAAGCGAAGAAAACTTCACAAGGGGTAACCCCGAAGGCCCGATTGAATGGATCAGTCATGAAGCTGAGGCTTTTGAGGAAATTTTGAATAGTCGCGGAGACATATGTGCCTTTTCAGGTGCCAGGGGGATTGCTACTATTTTGGAGAGGAAAGGCTGTGAGCATGTGAAATCTTTAGCACAATCCGAAACTGCCTTATCCTCCGAAGATATAAAAGACCCCTCAGCCGAAGCAAGCCTGGTCGGTGGAAAATTTTTCACCGACATCTGGGACAATGGCGGCCGGGAAATGGCCCAAGAAATTATTCAAAAAAGCGAAAAAGGCATTCATGATGCTAGAAAAGTAGCACAGACCGCTGAGAAAAGCGCAGAGCCCGAAGGGCAAATAGGTATTAACTAGTGGTTTTTGACTCTTTGTTGTAATTTTCTGATTTCAAACTCGTTCATGGTTTGTAATAGTAATAAATCCGTATCTACTCTTCCCTCAGAGCCTGCTGAGCCATCTCCAGGCCCCCACACGAAGGGGGATGACGAAATTAGACAGATGGCTGAAGCTATCATGGATAAAGTTGTTGATCAGCTTTTAAACGAAGCTGCAGAAGTAGTCCTAAGGGAAGATTAGATGCTGTTGTAAAAAACATTTAGAATGTAATGTTGTGTAACTTTAGATGTAATATATTAGCTGTTTACAGTTCTATTCTTTACGATGCATGAAACAGCATATACATACCATTTTTTAGCCTTCGGCGAAAAAACACCTTCCCTTCTTTTCATGCTTCGTAAATAATATCCGTGTTCTCATAAAATCAGTAATCAATCCTCGTAAAATCAATAATCAATAGATCTTTCCATTTCAGAGTTTGACGAAGGTATAACTCTTCAATGGCTATTTTTTGTGCCGTGTCACTATTTCTTCAAAACAATCTTCGAATATCAATATCGAGACCCCCTTCTTGCGTTGTTGATGCACTATGATGTATGATGTTATGCTATGCAAATGATGTAATGATGTGATGTTATGCAAAATGATATTTGCCGAAGGTTGACATTTATTTTTCACTGTAAGCCTCCCTTAGGAGCTTCTTCGCCTTTTACTTCAGCGGAATCAGCGTTTATTTTTCGATGTAAGCCTCCCTTAGGAGCTTCTTCGCCTTTTACTTTCAGCGGAATCAGCGCTTATTTTTCGCTGTAAGCCTCCCTTAGGAGCTTCTTCGCCTTTTACTTTCAGCGGAATCAGCGCTTATTTTTCGCTGTAAGCTCTGCATTCCCTTTGGAACGACTTTTGAGCAGAAAACTTACACTGCGCTCCCTTAGGAACGACTTTTTGCTGGTTCAAAGAAATTACACTGCGTTCCTTAGAACAAATTTTTTATAATTCAAAGGTCCTCCGTGCCACCAAAAATTCTCATGCTTCGGCAACTCGAGCCTATAGAGAAGATATATTTTCATTATGGTAAAAAGCGAAATTGTTACAAGAGATTGACAAACGATAAAAAGCACTTAAACTTTCCAAAATTGTTCCTTATTAAAAAGAAAACAAGACTGAAATGCGAAAATGCGAAAAGCTGCTGTCGAGGTAGGATATTTGTCAGTAAATATGCTTCGACTCTGGCACAGTGCTATTGACTGTGCGAGCTTCGGACTCCTCTCTGAAGTCCCGCTGAAGGTGAGTGTGCTGACTCCCTTCTGGTTGCTGACCTCGTTGCGTTGGTGGTGGTGGTGGAGGCTATTGCCAAGATGCTTGGGGTTGACTTGCCGAAGCAACAGAAGCTGCAGGGTGATTGCCTACATATTCTGGAATGTAAGGCGAATGGTACGAAGCAGTATGCATGACTTGATTCGGCTGGCTCTGTTGCGCTGCAGCTTCTGCTATCTCCTTTTGCTTCTGGATGGTAACATGGCACATCCTGGTGGTATGGCCCTTGTCTTCACCACAGAATAGGCAGTAAAGTTTTCTTGGCTGATCCCCAAATCTTCCCCCGAAGCCCATGGCGCCTCTGCCCCTTGGCGCTGGCGGCCGGAAAGAGCTTTGCTGCTGCCCCGAAGCTTGCAAGGAGTATTGTGGCCTTTGCTGCTGACTCCCTCTATCATCACTTTAAGTAGAGTTGTGAATTGACCTGACATGCCTCGGATGGAATCTTCCTCCGAAGCCCCTGGTCATTTCAGAGAACCTGAATGCTTCCTCCCTTCTTTGGCGAAAGTCATTGTCAGCTCGAACATACTCGTCCATCTT
The DNA here is from genome assembly GCF_902167145.1 of Zea mays. Lineage (NCBI taxonomy): Eukaryota > Viridiplantae > Streptophyta > Magnoliopsida > Poales > Poaceae > Zea > Zea mays. The sequence goes on from NC_050103.1 coordinate 43,275,471, forward strand.
CTGGAGCAGCTTCTCCAAAGTTTGAGGAGGCTTCCTGGCAAAGTATTGCGCTGAAGGTCCCGACTGAAGTCCCTTAATCATGGCCTCAATGACAATTTCATTGGGCACCGTTGGTGCCAGTGCCCTCAGACGCAGGAACCTTCGGACATACGCCTGAAGGTATTCTTCGTGGTCCTGGGTGCACTGGAATAAAGCTTGAGCAGTGACCGGCTTCGTCTGAAAGCCTTGGAAGCTGGTTATCAACATGTCCTTCAGCTTTTGCCATGAGGTGATTGTTCCTGGCCGAAGAGAAGAGTACCAGGTTTGAGCAACACTCTTGACGGCCATGACGAAAGACTTTGCCATGACTGCAGTATTGCCACCATACAAAGATATGGTTGCTTCATAGCTCATCAAAAATTGCTTCAGGTCTGAATGACCGTCGTACATGGGGAGCTGGGGTGGCTTGTAAGACTGGGGCCATGGTGTAGCCTGCAGTTCTGTTGACAGAGGAGCAGCATCATCAAAAGCAAAATTTCCATGATGGAAATCTTCATACCAGTCGTCCTCATTGTAGAAGCCCTCCTGATGAAGCTCCCTGCGTGGAGGCCTTCGGTTCTGGTCATCTTGAGCAAGATGATGAACTTCTTCCGAAGCTTCATCTAACTGCCTCTATAGGTCAGCTAGACGAGCCATCTTTTCCTTCTTCCGTTGAACCTGTTGATGGAGCATCTCCAAGTTTTGGATTTCTTGGTCCAAGTCGTCCTCCGGGGGCGTTGGACTGGTGGCCTTCCTCTTCTGGCTTCGGGCCTCCCTAAGAGAAAGGACATCCTGATTGGGATCCAGCGGCTGCAGAGTGGCAGCCCCTTTGGCTGAAGCTTTCTTCGGCGGCATGACGAAGGTAATGCTTGCCGAAGGTGTTCAAAACTCAAAAAATGGACGTGAGTTCACCGGAGGTGGGCGCCAATGTTGGGGACTTGTTCTCAAATGCTAAGAGTTAAGAACAAGGCAACATAAATAGTGTTAAATGTTAAAATCCTTCGTCCTTCAAGACATTATATCCCTTCGGATATAATGAATCCTGGACGAAGGTTATGAAGGAAAAGACTTTCGTGACCTCGATAGATAATAAAGAAGAATACATGTATGAAATACGAATAATAATACAAATATTACCATCAACTTATTTTTATTTGCATTATTAAATTCATAATAACAAATTATAAATGTACATTCAGATTGACGAAAAGTAAAGGTACAAGCGTGATGCGAATAGCGAATGCCAAGTCAGCGTGAACTGTACGGGAGTACTGTTCATCTATTTATAGGCGCGGGACGCAGCCCGTGTACAATTATATTAATGCCCTTTACATTTATCAATAACTCTATAATAATTCTTCGAGGTCTAATTTGGCTTTTCATCTTTAAGTCGGTTCCTCTTTTTTGCCGTCATGCCGAAGCTTTTCTACGCATAGCTTCGTGATCGCCTTCCTTCCCACTCAAGCTTCGTCTTGACCAGACATTTGTATAACCCTAACCTGATTCCGAAGATACCTGTTCACATATTTCACTTGGAAAACATTGTCAAATCATGTTTTTGAGGACCTTCGGAAGCCGAAGGCCCCCAACAGCACCTACTCATAATTTCACCATTTATGACTCGCAATAATAGTCATACTTGAATTAATAAATATTTACGCGTTTAGGACGTATTTATGAGTGTGATAAGTGTGATGAATGTAATGGTGAATGATTACCCCTGTACTGGTGTATGTTTATTTATTTGGCATACGTATTCTTTTTTATGTGTGATACGGGAATCGATGCTAGAAGTGGACTGTGAGGTAGACGAGCCTAACACGTTCGAGGACAACGCACAGGATACATTTGAGCAAGGCAAGTAGATTCTCCCTCTGCATATTCTATTTGTACCCAATTAATGCATATAATAATGTTTACTTTTTGGATATACTGCATAATTTGATGGGATTTACCTCATTAAGGATTTCCTAGATTTACCAACTGTATTCCTTGATTACCCGGGGAAAATACTATGCTTTGCAAATTTGTGCTACCTCTTAACTTAATAATTTTGATGTCACTCATTATTTGATATTAATGTTCCGGAAATGAAATTGGCATTACAATGTTAACCCGATGGTTAAACAAGATTATTTCATATTAATTGGAATATGGAGTGACCACCCAGGATAACAGTGCAACCACGAGTGCTATCATGGCTCTGGCTTTGGTAATTAGCTTTATATGCTTAGTACCTAGTAACCTTACCTGAAATATGGGCAAGAGGGGGAGCGGCAGTGGTGGCAGCTCACGTTAACATGGGGACGTATTCTTGGCTAAGGTACCTCGCCTAGAGGGCCTCGACACCGACTTGGAAACCTTAGCGGGTTGCTTTGTATTAAATGTATTTTGTGAAAGCCTCATAATGGATCCCTAGCCATTCACCTTGGTAGTGTTTACGGGTTCGATCAACCGAGGCTAGATGGGATACATGGCTTGTGGGTAAAGTTGTACCACCTCTGCAGAGTGTAAAACTGATATGTCAGCCGTGCTCACGGTTAAGAGCAACCTGGACTCCTCACATGATAACTGAACTTAAAGATGGACAATAAATCGAGATCCAATGATCTGCCAATGGTTTGCTTAAGTGGTTTCACTTAAGTGTTTTTATACTCTTATACCTTTGTTTAATGGGAATACTTGGGATACACACTTATTAGTAAGACATGTGTTGTTAATAAAATATTGACCAACTAAAATGCTTACTGCTCAACCTTAGCCTCACCTTGTTAAACTTGAATTAATTTTTCCCCCACTTGCTGAGCCCCGACCATAAGTGAGCTCACCCTTGCTAATATTTTGATCAGAGGGTGATGAAGAGGACTTTGATGGAGATTTCAACGATGAGTTTTAAGTCTAACGATGCGCCGGTCATCATCCTGTGGGAGATTACCCATATTTAATTCCGCCTTACTTTGATGTTGACACTTGTTAAAGATACAGTGATTCTGATGATGTAATAAAGTACTTTACTCTCTTTATGCCTTTATTGCATTGTCTTTTGATATATTAAACTTGTGACGTCTACATATGTGTGCAAATGGATCTTGGCACACATATGGTATGCGCTCGATTCTGCCCCCTAGAACCGGGTGTGACAGGGAGTCCGGCAACAAGTATAAGGAGGAATCCTCTTCCAACATCAAGTCACATCGGAGAGGTGACAAGAAGAAGATGAAGAAAGTGGTCTACTACGAGACCGACTCTTCGTCACCCTCCATGTCCGGCACCGAGTCGTTGACTACTTCTAAGCGCCATGAGCGCAAGAAGTATAGTAAGATGCCCCTATGCAGTCCCCGTATTTCAAAGCGCGCTCCATTACTTTCTGTACCCCTAGGTAAACCACCATATTTTGATGGTGAAGATTATTGTATGTGGAGTGATAAAATGAGACACCATCTAACCTCACTCCACGAAAGTATTTGGGATATTGTTGAGTTTGGAGCGCAGGCACCAAAGCTGGGGGACAAGGACTATGACTCAGACGAGGCCACCCAGGCACTTCAACTCATAAGAAACTTCTATACTCCTCACCTCCTTGTGTCGGGAGGAGTATAATAGGGTGCAAGGATTGAAGAACGCCAAAGAAATTTGGGACGTCCTCAAAACCGTGCACGAAGGGGGCGAGGTGACCAAGATCACCAAGCACGAGACGATCGAGGGAGAACTTGGTCGATTCGTCCTCAACAAAGGGGAAGAGCCGCAAGCCATGTACAACTGGTTCAAGACCATGGTGAACCAAGTACGCAACCTCGGGAGCACCAAATGGGATGAGCATGAAATGGTCAAGGTTATTCTTACATCCCTCATATTTCGTAATCCTACTTAAGTACAATTAATACGTGGGGATCCTAGATACAAGCTAATGTCTCCCAAGGAAGTTATTGGCAAGTTTGTGAGCTTTGAACTTATGATCAAAGACTCCAAACACATTGTCAACTTGGAGCAAGGTGCCACCTCTACACCCGAGGTGCAACCCGTCGCATTCAAAGCAACGGAAGAAAAGGAGGAGTCTACATCAAGTAGGCTTCCAATCGACGCTTCCAGGCTCGACAATGAGGAGATGGCGCTCATCATCAAGAGGTTTCGCCAAATCCTCAAGCAAAGGAGGGGGAAAGATTACAAGCCCCGCTCTAAGAGGGTGTGCTACCGGTGTGGTAAGTCCGGTCATTTCATAGCTAAATGTCCAATTTCTAGTGAAAGTGATAGGGATGAAGACAACAAGGGGAAGAAGAAGGAGAAGAAGAGATACTACAAGAAGAAGGGTGCGATGTGCACATGTGCCGGGAATGGGACTCCGACGAGAGCTCCACCGACTCCTCCTCTGACGAGGACACCTCCAACGTCGTCGCCAACAAAGGTCTCCTCTTCCCCAACGTCGGCCACAAGTGTCTCATGGCTAAGGATGGCAAGAAGAAGAAGGTACACTCTAGAGTCAACCCCAAATATACTACATCTAGTGATGAGAGTAGCGCTAGCGATAATGAGGATGTGTAACACCCCCACTAATCCCACACAATGGATGTTACCAAATACCCTTCCCACTAAACTTATGCAACACAAGAAATGAAATAAAGAGAGAAAATATTGCAAAATCTGGCAGCACCTCCCTTGAAAGAAGCATAACAAGGGGGCATAGAGTTCATACAGGATATAAAAGACAGATAATTCACGTAGTATAATCAAAATGCAAAAGTAGTAAAGCACATTCATGACCAATTAAAAAAATGGGTAACTCAGCCCACCCCAAAAAAATCAACTCAACTACCATGAAAGGCTAGAACATAATAATTCTCTAAACTTGACCCTCCCTGATTAACAACATTATTAAGCAGTGATTCCTTTATTAAAGGTGTAGTGGCCGTGCTGCTATATCCCTTCTTTCCCAAAGCAGAAATCAGGTGCCTGCATCAGACAATGCAAGAGTGAGATGATACATCTCAGCAAGTAAACAGAGCAAACAACAATTGGACAATGTAAACCAACCCTGCTTAAACAACCACGTAGTTCAAAACTTCCTTCTTGAATATTAATTTGTAGAAAGTAAGCAAGTAACTGATTACTTAATGCCAAGATGAATCACAATGTAAAGATCCACACTATCCACATCCACATAACAGATTCCACACCTCTCCCATGAATGCACATGGATACAGATGCAGTAATAACTTCTGCCTTCATATCTCTAAGGATATGAAGCTACATCATACCCCTTCTTGGGCAACATATGATGCTCGTTGTACCGGTACGGTCGAACCATAAGATCGCGATGAAACTTCAATGCAATGGATGATGAATGCATTATGCAAGTCATCAACATGAGTTCTTCCCAAACAAAATATGCTAGACATATACTTCCACCCATTCCACATAATAAACCACATGGGTAACATGATCAAACCACAAACTCAACATATGTAATCAATAAAACATGAATATCTTCCAACGATGGTACTCAATTAGAAATATGAATACGAACACAAATAGCACAAACATAATCAAGTAAGACTCTTCATTCGACAGACGGAATAACCATCACTATTTTACTTGCATTCACCGGAAGTTTGGGCAAATCCCTAAGTATGATCCGGAAGTCCACCACCTGTTTTTGACACACAACTTAGTGCACCAATTTCACATAATAAGCCTCATAAACGACGCTGCACCTACGCATAATCTCAAACCCTACCACGGGTAACAATTCTCCCCGCACCCACCAAACTGCAGCGGCGCTGCTTAATAATTTCATAACTTTAAAATTATGACGGCAGTGGTGACAACCAAAAACTCCAACATCTAATTAGCCCAAAACAGTCCACAAGATAAACCATGTAATCTGTTTTTTCTCTTTTGGACAGCGACATACCCGGATTCAAACAGCGATATCTTTTAAAATATAATTCCAAATCAAGCGCATAAGTACTCATTGGAAAGATAAGACAAAGCCCTACATGATTACATACTGGTTATCACTAATTACCCACGAAAAAGTCCCAGAAACTGCTAATACTACTGCTGTTCACCCACCTGAAAAATCTGTTTTTTTGGACAGCAACATATCCGGATTCAAACAATGATATCTCCTAAATTATAACTCCGAATCGAGCGCATAAGTACTCGTTGGAAAGGTATGACAAAGCTCTACATGATTATCCCACTGATTTCCACTAATTAACCCACGAGAATTCCCAGAAATCCCTAGAACTACTGCTGTCCACCCACTCACAAAATTCCTGCACAGCACCTCTACCGATTCGCAAAGATAAACGGATAATCCAATTGATTGCAGCACAAAACCAACAAAAGTTAAACATGAATTTACCTTGGGTTCTTCCCTTCTTCCTTCCTTCTTCCTCCCTCCAAACTCCAATTGAGATCGCAGCCACACGACAGAGAACACGCGGGAGGGCTGCACCTTGGAGGGGGGAAGAGAAATGGGGGGGGGGGGGCGGCTAGGGTTTTGGGTGGTGAGAGCTGCAAAGGTTTGAGGAGAAAGAAGATGGGAGAGGGGGGAGGGGTGACGTCCAAGAGGAAGGGGAGGGGAAGGGGTGGATGCAAAAATCCCAAGGGGAAAGGGGGGGCGGCTAGGGTTAGGGGAGACTAATGGGCCGGATCAAGGTTCAAGGCCCAACTCGCCCATGTGACAGCTCCCAACCCCGTCGCAAACAACTAACCAAAGAAATTCTACTGTCTTACAGGTGAATATTTTCCACAAATTCTAAATTCCCAAAGCGCATCACCCGAATGAGGAAAAAGAACAAAAAGAATAACCTCCACTTCTCCTCTTTGCAAACCGGGTATCACACTCTACCTCCTTAAAAAGAATTCGACCTCGAATTCTGACGCTTCTATCGGAACGACAAAAGGGAAAAATTAATGAATCAACAACACTTACCCACAACAAAAAGTTCTGGATATTTCTGCCGCATCAGCTCCTCAAGTTCCTATGTAGCCTCGCGCTCAGACTGATTAGTCCATAAGACCTTGACATACTTAATTGATCTCTTCCTCAAAACACGCTCCGAGGATTCCAAGATACACACCGGACGACACACCAAGGTCAGATCCTGCTGCACCGCAATTGGTTCCATCTCAATCTGATGGTCTGGATCCCACAAGAACTTCCTCTCCATAGAGACATGAAAAACTGGGTGTACCCCTGCCATGGAATCCGGCAATTGCAAGCGATAAGCCAAGCTGCCCACCCGGGCCAAGATAGTGAACGATCCAATATATCTCAGGCTAAGCTTTCCGGAGACAACAAACTGAACAACTCCTTAAGTGGGTGATACCCTGAGAAGGACTTGGTCACCCACTGCAAATTCCAAATCCCGCCTCCTCACATCAGCATAACTCTTCTGACGGCTCTGAGCGGCCAAAATATTCTGACGAATTTCCCGAACCTTTTCAGAAGTCTGTTGTACCCAATCAGGACCAACCAGGGATCTCTCTCCCAAGGTCTCCCAGCACAGAGGGGAGACACACCGCCTGCCATACAAAGCCTCAAATGGTGCCATCTTGATGCTAGCCTAGTAGCTATTGTTATAAGCAAACTCTGCCAATGCAAGATGAACTTCCCAGCTACCCTTCCAAGACAGAACACAAGCACGCAACATATCTTCCAAGGTTTGGATCATTCGCTCCGACTGACCATCAGTCTGAGGATGAAAAGCGACACTAAGAGAAAGCTTGGTGCCTAATGCACTGTGAAGACTCTCCCAGAATTTGGATACAAATTTGGAGTCTTGATCAGAAACAATGGACTTATGTACCCCATGAAGCCTGATTACTTCCTTCATATACAAGGGGACCAAATCTGAAGCTGAATTTGTGGTCCTCATGGGAATAAAATGCGTAGACTTAGTCATGCGATCCACTACCACCCATATAGCATCTCTGCCCCGAGAAGAACGAGGTAAACCCACCACAAAATCCATGGTGATATGCTCCCATTTCCACTCCGGAATTTCCAATGGCTCCAGTAAACCTGCAGGCCGCTTATGCTTGGCCTTCACGCGCTAACATACTTCACAGGCGGCCACATACTTAGAAACGTCAACCTTCATCTGCTTCCACCAGAAGTTTTGCTTCAGATCTCGGTACATCTTGGTTTCGCTAGGGTGAATGGTGTAAGGCGTTTTATGAGCTTCTCTCAATATATCCATCTTCACCTCTGATTTCTGAGGCACACATAGGCGACCCCTGAAACGAACCAAATCATTCTCATCGATGGAGAACTCCCGGGGTTTACCATCGCCAACCCTCTTTCGAGCTTCCTGCAATAAACGATCCTGCTGCTGAGCCGCACGCACTCTCTCCATGAGGGAAGATTGAATAAGCATACGAGTCTCCTCACTAGCGGTGCCGACATAGCACAAGGCGATCCCCAAACGGTCCAGATCAGCAATCAACTGCAAGGCCACTTTTGGAACCCCGGGCCTGCTAAGGGCATCAGCCACCACATTTGCCTTCCCCGGGTGATAATGAATAGACAAATCATAATATTTAATCAATTCGAGCCACCGACGCTGCCTCAAATTAAGCTCCTTCTGAGTAAAAATATACTTGAGACTTTTATGATCGGTGTAAATGTCACAAGCCTCGCCATAAAGATAATGCCTCCACGACTTTAGAGCAAAAACCACCGCGGCCAATTCAAGATCATGAGTTGGGTAATTCCCCTCATGCTTCCTCAACTGCCTTGAGCCATAAGCAATCACTCTGCCTTCCTGCATCAACACATAGCCAAGACCAATACGTGAAGCATCCGTATAAACTGTGAAACGCTTACTGCTCTTAGGCAAAGCTAGGATAGGGGCGTCCACCAACTTGCTCTTTAATGTCTGATAACTGACCTCGCAATCGCTGGACCAGATGAAGAGAACACCCTTCTCCAAGAGTCTAGTCAAGGGCTTAGCAATGCTGGAAAAATTTGGTACAAAACACCGATAATATCCAGCGAGCCCCAAGAAACTTCGAATTTCGGAGACACTAGAGGGTCTCTTCCACTCCACCACAGCCGCAACATTCTTGGGATCAACCGCAATGCCCTGCTGATTAATCACATGCCCCAAGAAAGCCACTTCGGACAGCCAAAATGCACACTTCTTCAACTTGCCATAGAACTTATTCTCCCTTAGGGCACCCAGAACGAGACGGAGATGCTGCTCATGCTCAGCCTCGGTCTTAGAATAAATCAGAATGTCATCCAGGAACACGACCACAAAGTCATCCAAGAACTCATGCAACATCCTATTCATTGCTTCCATAAAAGCAGCAGGGGCATTAGTTAAGCCAAAAGACATGACTATGAACTCATAATGCCCATACCTGGTGCAAAAAGCGGTCTTCTCAATATCCTCCTCACGAATCCTCAGTTGATGATAACCAGAGTTCAAATCAATTTTGGAGAACACCTGGGAACCCCTCAACTGTTCAAAGAGAACCTCAATACGGGGGAGTGGATATTTATTCTTGATAGCCACTTGATTCAAAGCGCGATAATCCACACATAGCCGCTTGCTTTTATCCTTCTTCTCAACAAACAATACTGGGGAAGCCCATGGAGACCTGCTAGGCCTAATGAAACCCTTAGCCAGCAAATCATCCAATTGCCGCTTCAATTCAACCTACTCCTTTGGGGCCATTCGAGACGGAGCCTTATGAATGGGCTGCGTACCCGGAATCAGCTTAATCTCAAAAGCTACATCGCACTCAGGAGGAATGCCTAGAAGCTCTGCCGGAAACACGTCAGCAAAGTCACACACCACCCAGATGTCCTGCGCCCACAAGGCAGCCTCACCCTCCACCACCATGGAGAAAAAGATTCCTGACTTCCTGGACCGGTGATCCGGAAGCAATTGCGCTAACAAGGATAACGTGAACTTAGGGGAACTTCCCAAGAATACCACCTCCCTACCTAATGGCGCTTGCAATAACACTGTCTTCCAAAAACAGGATATAACTGCGCGATACTGGGATAACCAATCCATACCCAAGATAACATCGAATGCCCCCAAGGAAATCACAACCAGATTGGCCGAAAAGACCTCATCAGCAAGAATGACAGAACACCCCTAACAAACTGAACAGCTACTAATGGTGCCATTAGCAGAACTAACCAAAATTCGGTGACCCAACCTCTGCACCGAAAGACCAGCCCGCGACACAAATCCTCTGAAACAAACGAATAGCTAGAGCCAGAGTCAAAAAGAGCATGGGCCACAAATGAATCAACTGAAATTGTACCTGTCACCACATCTCCTTTCTCTCTGCCATCCGCAGCGGGTAGCACATAAGCCCCAGAAATACCCGCAGAAGAGGAAGCTCCCGGAGTGAAATTAATAGAAGAACCCCACTGAGCCGGGTGAGGCAGACGCGGAGCTCCAAACTGAGACGGCATAGGAGTAGTCGGTGCAGGAGTAGGCGCAGCCAGATACTGAGGAAAACCCTGCATCGGCACGAACTGAGAAATCTCAGGCACATAAAACTGCTGCGGAGGAAGTGGAACTAAAAACTGCTGCTCAACACTTGACATCATGTTGATAGTGCCCTGAGAAGAGGAGGAAGTCACCGGCTCCCATTTGAGCTTCCCATTAGGATTCCTCTTACACACCACATCCTTGTGGTCTTGACTGTAGATAGAACACCTGCCACTCCACTGGCACTCTGCACGGCGATGCGCATCACCACAACGGAAACACACCAGCCCCAGCCCGGGCTTAGGAATAGCCCGAAACCTCTGAGTACTTCCTCCCGATGTACCCGAGTCAGAAGATTTGCCACAGTAAGGATGGTGGTGCTGATGCTGAGACTTGCCCCTCTTGTGGGCTAGACCTCCAGTGTTGCCCCTCCTCGCGTCCTGGCCACGAGGCTGATCAACACCAGAAGACTTCTGCGACTCCATGGTATACTAATGCTGCATCTCCACACCCAGTGTCTGCTCCACTGTAGTACGGAAGTCCACCAACGGAAAGGCTCCCAAGGCATGCCTGATAGAAGGTTTAAGGCCCTGACGGAACTGGCTCGCCTTCTCCATCTCATTAAAAGCCACATGAGGGACAAAGCGGACTATCTTGTTGAAGCCCACTTCATACTCTGTGACAGACTTCTTCTCTTGCTTGAAAGACTGCAAATCAATCTTTATTTTCTCTCGGAAGGTGACCGGGTAGAACCTCCTTTCAAACTGCCTGATGAACACATCCCAAGTCAGGACTCCTGGTGAGGAGGAGTGCGCTGCCTGCACGCCTCTCCACCAAATTTGAGCCTCTCCCTTCAGCAGCTGTGTGCCAAAGCGAACACGATCACCATACATAATCTCAAAGACATTCATCTTATCCTCCACGTAAGTTAGCCAATATGCCGCCTCGACCTGAGTACCACTGCCATCAAAAGCATCCAGCTTCATGCCCATCCACTGCATCAGAGAAAGACCACTGACTGGAAGAGGCGCCTCAGCCTCGCCACCTGGAGCAGCACCCGTAGGGACAATGCCCCTGGGCACTCCTCCTCCACCAGCACCCTGAGCAGCACCCGCAGGGGCAACAGGAATGGCCAACTCCTGCTGCATGGCCTGCATCGCGGCTAACATTGTCGTCGGACTCATCGAGTCCCCACTAGGAACTTGCGGACTACCCCGAGCCCTACGAGGCGGCATAGCTGCTGCCACAGGGGTGAGAATAATAAGTAAATAAGATTGGCATAGCATCACTTCAGATAATGTCAAACTAGCACAGACAATAACATAACATATCAATAGTTAAGCAGAAAATCCATCCTACATGTGCAGTGTGTCAATTTATTGTTATTCCACTTGCTAGGACCTACAGCCTATTCCTCTGATACCAACTGTAACACCCCCACTGATCCCACAAAATGGATGTTACCAAATACCCTTCCCACTAAACTTATGCAACACAAGAAATGAAATAAAGAGAGAAAATATTACAAAATCCAGCAGCACCTCCCTTGAAAGAAGCATAACAAGGGGGGGAACATAGAGTTCATACAGGATATAAAAGACAGATAATTCACGTAGTATAATCAAAATGCAAAAGTAGTAAAGCACATTCATGACCAATTAAAAAAAATGGGTAACTCAGCCCACCCCAAAAAAATCAGCTCAACTACCATGAAAGGCTAGAACATAATAATTCTCTAGACTTGACCCTCCCTGATTAACAACATTATTAAGCAGTGGTAACTGTTGGGAGTATGCTTTGTAGCCGAAGATCCTAAAAAGAACACCTTCGAAAGGTCTTCTCAGAAGCAAGCGCCGAAGCTATTATCTCTAAAGCTTTGGCACAAAGACAAATCTCAAGATGAAGGGTCGAACCGACTTAAAGATGAATTGACTTAAAGACCCATGATGTTTTGTGTCATTATTATAGTTGATTGTAAAGGACATAAATGTAATTTTGCGCAGGTTGCATCTTGTGCCTATAAATAGGTGAACAGTATCCCGGCACTGTTCACGGGATCCTGTAATCACGGATATGTTACGCTTGTACTTTTGCTTTCATTCAAGCCGAAGGTACACTTGTAATTTAATGTCATTTCTATTTTTCCGTGCTAATAAAATAGAAATGATCTAATAATGATATATAAATGTTCATGCTGTTTTTGGTATTTCATGTGTTTTTCATTATCACTATCATATACCATAATTATGAAGGTATGTCCTTCATGACCTTCATCCGAAGATCATTATATCCCAAGGGAAATAATGTTTCGAAGGACGAAGGGAATTAATCATTTAACCTTCTTTTGTGTTGCCTTGTTCTTAATTCATAGTATTTGAGAACAAGTCCCCAACATTGGCGCCCACCTCCGGTGAACTCACTTCCACTTTCTGAGCTGATGGCTTCGTTCAAAGCTGGAGTTGCTTCGGCTCCGAAGCTTGTACTACCGATAACAGGTGGTTCATGCTCAGAACCGGCTAACAAGAAGCAGAAGAAGGAGGCACAGAGAAGGGTACAACATGTAGGGGTGCAAGGACCCTTCATCAAGTCAAGATGGTCTCATATCCCGATTACCTTCTCCCAAGAGGATCTTCAGCTCAAGGATTACCCTCACAATGATGTTATGGTTATCTCTTGTGTTATCAAAGGATTTCTGGTCCACAATGTTTTGGTTGACATAGGCAGTGCAGCGGATATTATATTTGCTAAGGCCTTCAGACAGATGCAAGAGCTCGAAGATAAGATCCATGACGCCACACATCCCCTTTGTGGCTTCGGAGGAAGGCAGATTGTAGCACTTGGCATGATCACGATGCCGGTAACCTTCGGATTTATCGAGAACACAAGGACTGAATAAGTTGTGTTTGATATTGTTGACATGGAGTACCCTTACAATGCAATCATTGGTCGTGGCACTCTCAATGCTTTTGAAGCAATTCTCCATCCAGCATATCTTTGCATGAAGATACCATCGGATCAAGGGCCTATTGCCATTCATGGAAGTCAGGAAGCTACCAGAAAGGCCGAAGGAAATTGGACAGATTCAAAAGCAATCCATAACATAGATGGAGCTGAAACTTGTGAGCAATACAAGTATAGAAGGGAGAAAGTTGCTTCGGTCGATCAGCCGAAGCCCATGCTCTTATGTGACGATATAGCAGAGCAGAGGGTGTTATTGGGATCTCAATTGTCTGAGGAACAGGAGAAAACTCTGATAAGGTTTCTGTTCAACAACAAAGATGTCTTTGCATGGTCAGCTAATGATCTCTGTGGAGTCAACAGGGATGTTATTGAACACTCGCTCAATGTTGATCCATCCTTCAGACCTAGAAAGCAGAGGCTTCAGAAAATGTCTGATGACAAGGCCGAAGGTGCTCGGAATGAAGTAAAAAGACTCCTTAGCGCCGGAGTCATCAGAGAAGTGAAGTACCCAGAATGGCTAGCCAACACTGTTATGGTTAAAAAGGCCAATGGCAAATGGAGGATGTGTATTGATTTTACCGATCTCAACAAGGCTTGTCCGAAGGATGAGTTTCTATTACCAAGGATAGATTCTTTAGTTGATGCAGCAGCTTCGTCAGAGCTTATGAGTCTGCTAGATTATTATTCAGGCTATCATCAAATTTGGATGAAGAAAGAGGATGAGCCAAAAACCAGCTTCATAATCCCTAGTGGAACATATTATTATCTTCAGATGCCTGAGAGGCTCAAGAATGCTGGAGGAAGCTTCAGCAGGATGACAGTGAAGGTTCTTCATTCTCAGATAGGCATAAATGTGCTAACTTATGTTGATGATATCATAGTAAAAAGCACGAAGCAAGAAAATCACATTGCTGACCTGCAGGAGACCTTCGCTAATTGTAGACAAGCTAGTCTGAAGCTGAACCCAGAAAAGTGTCTTCGGAGTGAAGAAGGGGAAATTCCTTGGTTGTCTAGTTTCAACAAAAGGGATTGAGGCTAATCCAAATAAAATCGAAGCTATTCTTCGGATGGAACCACCAAGCATAAAGAAGGGGGCTCAACGACTGATGGAAGACTTGCATCTCTGAATCGATTCATATCTAGATCAGCAGAGAGAAATTTACCATTTTTTGAAGTGCTGAAGTCAGTCGAAGTTTTTCAATGGGGGTCAGTCCAGCAGAAAGCCTTCGACGAGCTGAAGCAGTATTTGGTAGATCTAACGACACTAACTCCACCAACGCCAGGGGCTCCTCTGTTGTTATATGTGGCAGCTTCGCACTCAGCGGTAAGTGCGGCACTTGTCCAAGAGAAGCTTGAAGGGCAAGACAAAAAGCAAGCCCCAATATACTTCGTCTCCGAAGTCTTTAGTTTATCAAAGAAAAACTATACAGAATTGGAGAAGGTGTTGTATGCTGTTTTGATGGCTTCCAGGAAACTTCAACATTATTTTCAAGCATACCATATAATTGTTCCTTCTTCACAGCCTTTGAAGGATATTATGAGAAATAGAGAAGCTACTGGAAGGATTGGGAAGTGGGTTGCGGAACTTAATGAGTTCTGCATTGATTATGTGCATAGATCTTCGATTCTGTCCCAGGCGTTAGCAGACTTCATTGCTGACTGGACGCCAGGGGCTCAGGAAGAAGAAGTAAGTAAAGATACCGAAGCTTGGACAGTATTCTGCGATGGTTCTTGGGGAACCTTCGGGGCAGGTGCAGCTGCCATCTTAATTGCACCTTCCAAAGTCAGAACATGTTACGCAGTGAAACTTGATTTTAGTTGTACAAATAATATTGTTGAATACGAAGCTTTACTTTTGGGTCTTCGAAAGTTGAAAGCAATGGGGATAAGAAGGGCGGTCCTCAAAACTGATTCTCAAGTTATTTCTGGCCATATTGACAAAAGCTGCAAAGCAAGAGATCCGAAGCTTGAAAAATATTTGGATACAGTTCGAAGGCTTGAAGCCTCCTTCGAAGGGTTTTCTGTTAAAAATATTCCACGAGGAGAAAATGAACACGCTGACCTACTAGCCAAGTCAGCAGCACAGGGGCTGCCATTACCTTCGGAAGTTTTCTTTGAAACAATAAAAGCACCTTCGGTTGACCTTCTTGAAAGAGCAGTGCTCAATATATCTCCTGTTTATAGCGAAGATTGGAGAACCGAGATCATTTCTTTTCTCCAGGGAAATTTTCTTTCAGATGACGAAGCTTATCAAAAGAGAATAGCGGCAAGAGCACGTCCATATGTAATAATAGAAGGGGAGTTATACAAGCATGGAGTCTGTTCTCCATTACTCAAATGTCTATCCAGAAGTGAAGGTATAGAGCTGATGAAAGAAATACATGCAGGCCTGTGTGGATCTCACATCGGATCCAGGCCTCTGTTGGGTAAAGTTTTTCGTCAAGGATTCTATTGGCCGAAGGCAGCTTCGGATGCAGCAGAATTAGTCCAAAAATGTGCAAGAGATCAAAAACAACCTTCGTCTCTAACTCAATTAATACAGCCCACTTGGCCATTGTAAAGATGGGGCCTTGATTTGCTAGGCCCACTCCCACCAGCACAAGGGAATTTGAAATATGTTGTAGTGGGAGTGGAATATTTTTCTAAATGGATTGAGGCAAAGCCTTTAGCCATAATAACTTCGGTTACTGTTCAAAAGTTTTTCTGGCAAAATATTGTTTGTCGCTTCGGAGTGCCGAAGGCCATTACCGTGGACAACAGAACGCAGTTTGATGCCGAAGCTTTCAGAGAATTTTGTGAACAAATTGGCACGAAGATTCATTTTGCTTCAGTTCAGCACCCGGAGTCAAATGGACTTGTAGAAAGAGCTAATGGCATTATAATGACAGGAATAATGAAGTTAATCTTCAACCAGCCAAGGGGGAAGTGGCCGGACGAATTAATCAAAGTAGTGTGGAGCCACAACACAACAATATCAAGGTCAACAGGTTTTACACCATTCAAATTGTTGTTTGGTGACGAAGCAATAACTCCAGAAGAAGCTAAAGCGGGATCAATAAGAACAATGGCTTCGGCAGAAGATGAAGCTGACTATTCTGTGGCAAAAGATGTTATAGAAGGGATCGGGCTTCAGGCTGTAGAGAATATCAATAAATATCAAGCCGAGACAATAAAATGGCGTGACAGAAAGGTTCGGCTAAAAAATATTAAGCCAGGACACTTGGTACTTCGGAGAGTCGCCAACCCAGACACAGTGGGCAAGCTACAGTTGAAATGGGAAGGGCCTTTCCTGGTAGTATCTTCGTCAAGACCCGGCTCTTACAGGCTGAAGGATATGGACGGCAGCGACATTCCTAGATCTTGGAACGTGGATGAGCTTCGGCGGTATTATGTGTAACCTGATGTAATCTTTTTTATTCTTTCCTATGGCACCCTTTTCCTTTCCAAAGGGGGAGAAAGGTTTTTAATGGGGCCATAGCATGTAATTTCTCTTTTTTCTTATATCAGCTCTACAAGAGCAGTATCCCCCGAAGATGTAAATGTAAAAGCTGGGTATGCACCATCGAGTGCAATGAGAAAAAGAAAAAAACACGGAGAAGCTCGAAAGACGTCCCTAAGGGGATGCAGAGCACGACGAAGCCACAAAAAAGCCGTTCCTAAGGGAGCGCAGCGTAAGTTTTTTGCTCAAAAGTCGTTCCTAAGGGAATGCAGAGCTTACAGCGAAAAGTCAACGCTGATTCCGCCGAAATAAAAGGCAAAGAAGCTCCTAAGGGAGGCTTATAGCGAAAAGTCAACGCTGATTCCGCCGAAATAAAAGGCGAAGAAGCTCCTAAGGGAGGCTTACAGCGAAAAGTCAGCGCTGATACACCGAAAAATAAGCGGTGAAGCCGAAAAATAAACGACCAAGATTTGTTATTATGGATTCAAATGTGTCTTCGAACATTCATTTGCACGATACATTACATCATACATTTGCATTCATAAACATTCACTTAGACATACATAGAATCATCATCAACATAACATACAAACTTGCTTCGGCTTCGAAAGAAAAGGCTTCGGAAAAAGAGAAAAAGAGGCAATTTTATGCTTCGCTGTGTACGTAAAGAAGGGAAGGTGTTTTTTGCCTATGGCTCAAAATTATTAATTTCGTCCACACCAAAGCATTTCATACATGGACGGAAAATGAAGATTATATTATAAAGTGAAATTCAATTACATCATACTTATACAAGTTATCATAGGAGTTTTTTTGAGCTACTTTTACAGACTATTCGAGCTTCGACAGCATCTCTGGAGCTTCTTCCTTCTATTTTGCAGCTTCAGCTTCGGCTTGGTCAACCTGTATGTAAGTATTACTAGCTAAATTCAAAATTCAAAGGAAAAGGTAATCATAAGGTATAGTATTGTTACCAGCTTAAGGTGATCTCGGGCTTCGTCACCAGCCTTCTCTCGCCCACCCTTCGTCCATATCACCTTTATAAATTTATTCGCAATGCTTCGGGCGAGGTTAGGAATATCATCTAAAATTGGTGGTGATAGGCTGAAATTGTGTCTGTTGATAATTTTTCCATGCCCACAGCCAGATTTTAGGAACGCAGCAGCGGTGCCCCGAGAAGCTACCAAGGCACAAAAGTCGCCGTGTCCAGCAATAACATCATCGAGATCATCAATCTCACCTTCGATGTGTTCAAAGGCTCCTGGCAGATCTTCAACCGAAGGAATAAATTCTTCACTACTGGCCCCGACTGAATAAAACACCTTCTTCAGTCGTTGAACACATTGATTGCTGAATTTCAAGCATTTGTTTTGAAGGTCTATCAATGATTTTTTCAAAGCTAAACTATTCTGCATTTCAGCCTCAAGTTTTCCATTAAGCTTTAGCTTTTCTTGTTCGGAACCGAGAAGCTTCGTATTCAGTTCTGTTATTTTAGCTTCGGCTTCCGATAGTAAACCTTCAGTTGTTTGGAGTTCGAACTCTTTTTTCTCAAAAGCAGTTGTTTGATCTTTTATTTTGTTTTCCAAGTTTTCAATTATAACCTCGTGCTTTTTGTCTTCTAAATCTTGTTGCATCCTCAAAGCTTTGCTCAATAGCATGCTTTGTACATGAATAACCTTCGTTAGAAAACATTTTTTATAAAAATAAAAAGTTAGAAGGAGATTGTTTACCTTGAAATTGGAATAAAACAGACTACCGACGATGTGTTGTCGCCGGTAGCGGCTAATATCAGCTTCGAGCTTCGGGAAACCGATACTCTTTGATAGAGTACCGATAACTTTTGCTCCGGTCTGATCTCGGATGCAGGCTAACTTCTCATCATCAACACCTCCGAAGAGAAGTGCCCCTGGTCGATAGCCGCAAGAAATGGCATATTCTTTCAATTCTTCTTTTTCGGCTTTTGTTAATTCTTGACCAACCAAGTTTTGAAAATTGAAAATTTCATCTTCTAGTGTTTCTTCGGCAATTTCTTTCTTTTTCTCGGCCTCTGGGGCCGAAGTCTCTTCGATGGCTCCAGCAGCTTCTTCTGCGACCATGTCTAGCAGAATTTTATCTATATTAAGAGACACATTTTCCAAATTGATATCTTCGGTTACAGTAGCTTCGGCATCTATGGCCTCCGAACGTGCAGCTTCGGTGGCTGTTACGTTTTCAATAACAGGCACTTTCGGAGCTAAAGCCTTTGGCGGTGTTGCTTCAATCACTTTTGTCACAGTAACAATCCTTTGCCTCTTTGGCCTAGGTGCGTTTGTTTTTGTGGGCTCCTTTTCCTTATGAAAAAGCTTCATAAGATGAAGCCCCAATGGACTTAGTTTGACAGGCAAAGTTTCAGTCATTACCTTTAGGATTTCCTCTATTTCAGCAGTAGAAGACGTCGCAGAAGTCTTCTCTTCCTCATCAATTGATTTTTGCTTTGGGGACGAGTCTTTTCTTTTCTTCGAAGCAAATGCTTTTGCCTCAAATTTTTGTTTCTTCTTCTTTGATTGATCTTCGTCGTCTTTATTCAAAGCGCTGGCCACTCTTTTTCTTTTTTGCCCTTCGGCACCCTTGTCCAGTCGTTCATAATCAGGATATTCAAATCCTATGGCATCCATCACTCTGTTTAGCCTTCATTTCAGACGGGTGCCGAAGGCCGCTGTCATCAATTGATCTTCTTTTTTAGAGTAATTTCCAAAAAATTCGTTGCACATTACTTCAATTGTATCCAGCCATTCTTGGCAGGGTACTTTGAAATGTTTTTTTTGAACTTGTAGTGGTAAGGCAACCGAATAAGCTCCCCTTTTTTCTTCTCCCCCTCCAGTTTCAGCATTTCCCATTCCTTCAAAGTAGGAAATACTCTGAAGGCCAAAAATTCCTGCACCAAGTCTCTAGTACCAATATGATCTGCAATTACTCGAAATTCAGCCAAAGCAATCTGGCTCGGGCTCCCCCGTATCATGTTGCACGGGGGTCTTGTTTCTCCGAAGGTCAGTTCTAATGGACTCTGGACCAATTTATCTTCATCTTCGTCAACTCTGACATAAAACCATTCAGATTTCCACCCTGCTGGCCATTTGCTTCGGTAGCTAATCACTGGGAACTTTGTAGTTTTGCGGTAAGCAAAGTTGTAGCAGCCAAAATTTTCATGCATACCATCCGCTCTAGCCTTGGTTTGGTAGTGCAGTTCATGTACTCGGCAAAAACCTTCGGAGAATGGTTCCACCCTCTGGCTTCGGAGGGCCCAAATATAAACACTCAGCCTAACGATAGCGTTAGGCGTCAGCTGATGAAGGTAGATCCCATATTTCTTCAACACACCAGCAATCATCTTGTTCAGAGGAAATCTTAAACCAGCTCTAAAAAGACTTTTGAAAACCACCACTTCATTTTTTCCCGGCTTCGGGATAGTTTCTTCTCCACCGAAACGAATCAATTCCTTCTTTGCTTCACTAAGATAGCCCAACTTCACCATCTTAGGAAAATCAGCTTCGGAGATGGTGGATTTTCCGAAGTCCAGGTGGCTAGGCTTGCTCGGCACTGCGCTACTGTAATCATCTTCGGAATCAGTTTCTTCAACAGCAGTCCGTTCTGCTTCGGCAGCAGGAATGTTTTCGGCAGCAGGGATGTCTTCGGTAACAGGAATGTTTTTGGCAGCAGGGATGTCTTCGGCAGCAGGCATGTCCTCCGGTGTTACCAACCCAGAGCGCTTCATTGCTTCCGAAATAGGAACAGTGTCAGCAGCTTCGGTCTCAACTCCCTCACGATCGACCCGAGCAGTAGAGCGAACTCTGGCCATTTGATTATGACTTGAAGTTTTTGGTGTTGACTTTTTTGTTTTCTCCGAACCTCTTACTCTTGTTCCGAAGCAGAAACACAAGCGAAGTTTCGTCTGAGCACGATGATTAAGCTTCGACTATAACTAAAAATTTGGCAGCAAAACAGTGCGATAGCAATAAATGTCGTGGTAACTTCACACCTACCCGTCTGTTTATATAGTGCCGCGGGTGGTAAGGTGAATCGGCAAGGTCCTCAGCACCGAACAAGCAGTCACCCGCACTCACTGAACGGTGGGCCACGGAGTCCGAGAAGGTGAATCGCTGGCGCGCGCGTAATTGGTCCAAGATGGGGCGCGCGCGCGACGATTATTTTAATTGTTTCTCGCCAACGAGCTCAGGGAAGGTGTTTTTTGGATCTTCGGCGTCCCGAAGCTTAAAAGACTTTTTCACGGATCAAGCTCGTTACGAAAAACGATCTAGCACCGCGAAGGGACTACTGTTGGGAGTATGCTTCGTAGCCGAAGATCCTAAAAAGAACACCTTCGAAAGGTCTTCTCAGAAGCAAGCACCGAAGCTATTATCTCTAAAGCTTCGGCACAAAGACAAATCTCAAGATGAAGGGTCGAACCGACTTAAAGATGAATTGACTTAAAGACCTATGATGTTTTGTATCATTATTATAGTTGATTGTAAAGGACATAAATATAATTTTGCGCAGGTTGCATCTTGTGCCTATAAATAGGTGAACAGTATCCCGACACTGTTCACGGGATCCTATAATCACGGATACGTTACGCTTGTACTTTTGCTTTCATTCAAGCCGAAGGTACACTTGTAATTTAATGTCATTTCTATTTTTTCGTGCTAATAAAATAGAAATGATCTAATAATGATATATAAATGTTCATGCTGTCTTTGGTATTTCATGTGTTTTTCATTATCACTATCATATACCATAATGATGAAGGTATGTCCTTCATGACCTTCGTCCACCACCTGTTTTTGACACACAACTTAGTGCACCAATTTCACATAATAAGCCTCATAAACGACGCCGCACCTACGCACAATCTCAAACCCCGCCACGGGTAACAATTCTCCCCGCACCCACCAAACTACAGCGGCGCTGCTTAATAATTTCATAACTTTAAAATTATGACGGCAGTGGTGACAACCAAAAACTCCAGAGGCATCTACATCAAATTCCCCACAAGTCTTGTATATAATTTATAATAAAATTCCAACATCTAATTAGCCCAAAATAGTCCACAAGATAAACCATGTAATCTGTTTTTTCTCTTTTGGACAGCGACATAACCGGATTCAAACAGCAATATCTTTTAAAATATAATTCCAAATTAAGCGCATAAGTACTCATTGGAAAGATAAGACAAAGCCCTACATGATTATCATACTGGTTATCACTAATTACTCACGAAAAAGTCCCAGAAACTACTAATACTACTGCTGTTCACCCACCTGAAAAATCTATTTTTTTGGACAGCAACATATCCGGATTCAAACAATGATATCTCCTAAATTATAACTCCGAATCGAGCGCATAAGTACTCGTTGGAAAGGTATGACAAAGCTCTACATGATTATCCCACTGATTCCCACTAATTAACCGACGAAAATTCCCAGAAATCCCTAGAACTACTGCTGTCCACCCACTCACAAAATTCCTGGACAGCACCTCTACTGATTCGCAAAGATAAACGCATAATCCAATTGATTGCAGCACAAAAACAACAAAAGTTAAACATGAATTCACCTTGGGTTCTTCCCTTCTTCCTTCCTTCTTCCTCCCTCCAAACTCCAATTAAGATCGCAGCCACACGACGGAGAACACGCGGGAGGGCTGCACCTTGGAGGTGGGGAAGAGAAATGGGGGGGGGGGGGGGGCTAGGGTTTTGGGTGGTGAGGGCTGCAAAGGTTTGAGGAGAAAGAAGATGGGAGAGGGGGGAGGGGTGACGTCCAAGAGGAAGGGGAGGGGAAGGGGGCGGCTGCAAAAATCCCAAGGGGAAAGGGGGCGGCTAGGGTTAGGGGAGACTAATGGGCCGGATCAAGGTTCAAGGCCTAACTCGCCCATGTGACAGCTCCCAACCCCGTCGCAAACAACTAACCAAAGAAATTCTACTGTCTTACAGGTGAATATTTTCCACAAATTCCAAATTCCCAAAGCGCATCACCCGAATGAGGAAAAAGAACAAAAAGAATAACCTCCACTTCTCCTCTTTGTAAACCGGGTATCACAGGATGATTTATTTTCTATCTTTGCCAACCTTAGCATGGAACAAAAGAAAAATTGAATGAATTAATTGAGACCATTAACGAGAAGGATGATCTCTTGGAATGCCAAGAGGACTTCTAGTTCTAGACATTCCACTCATGTTAAAATGTCTAAAAAGAAAATTCCTAATGCATCAAATGAGCACAATGTTTCATTTAAGACTTTTGATGCTTTTTATGTGCTAACAAACAAATCAGGCAAAATAGTTGCCAAGTATGTTGGGGGCAAACACAAGAGTCCAAAGACTTGTGTTTGGGTACCTAAGGTGCTTGTTTCTAATGTGAAAGGACCCAAGACTGTTTGGGTACCTAAGAACAAGGCCTAAACTTGTTTTGTAGGTTTATGCATCCGGTGGATCAAGTTGGATAATCGATAGCGGGTGCACAAACCACATGACAGGGGAGAAAAGGATGTTCTCCTCATATGAGAAAAATGATGATCCCCAACGAGCTATCACATTCGGGGATGGAAATCAAGGTTTGGTCTAAGGCTTGGGTAAAATAAATATTTCTTCTGACCATTCTATTTCCAATGTTTTTCTCGTAGATTCTTTAGGTTACAATTTGCTTTCTTTTTCTCAATTATGCAAAATGGGCTACAAATGTCTATTTACTGACGTAGGTGTTACTGTCTTTAGAAGAAGTGATGATTTAATAGCATTTAAGGGAGTGCTAGATGGTCAGCTATACTTAGTTGATTTTAATGATAATCAAGCTGAACTAGACACTTGCTTAATTGCTAAGACTAACATGGGTTGGCTCTGGCATCGCCGACTTGCCCATGTTGGAATGAAGAATCTTCATAAACTTCTAAAGGGAGAGCACATTTTAGGACTAACAAATGTTCATTTTTAGAAAGACAGGATTTGTAGCGCATGTCAAGCAGGAAAGCAGGTTGGAGTCCATCATCCACACAAAAACATCATGACAACGGACAAGCCACTTGAACTACTCCGCATGGACCTATTCTGCCTGATCACTTACTTAAGCATCGGCAGGAGTAAGTACTGTCTAGTTATTATGGATGATTATTCTCTCTTCACTCGGGTATTCTTTTTGCAGGAAAACTCTCAAACCCAAGAGACTTTAAAGAGATTCTTAAGACGGGCTCAAAACGAGTTTGGAATGAGAATAAAAAAGATAAGAAGCGACAATGGAACGGAGTTCAAGAATTCCCAAATTGAAGGATTTCTTGAGGAGGAGGGCATCAAGCATGAGTTCTCTTCTCCCTACACACCTCAACTGTTGGGTCTATGCTTCGACGCCGAAGGTCTTATAGAAAGAAGTGATCCTCGGATGAAGCTGTTCGTACAAGATAGCCGAAGGTACCTCTTCGTAGAGCTTCGGCATTACAAACCGACTTAAAGATAGAATGACATTTTAGTCCATAAAGGTCTGAGTCAATGTTGTAAGTTCTTATAAGGGGCATACTTGTAATTCCTCACAGGCTGCGTCCTGTGCCTATAAATAGTGAACAGTATTCCGTTACTGTTCACGCATTCTGGTATTTGCAACCGCATCTCTCGGAATACAACCTTTGTCAAGGCATAGGTATCATTGTATTTGATGATTCAATATATTAAGTGAATATGATATAATACATCTGTGAATCATTTACTCATTTTTATATCTTTTACTTTGCATTATCTTACAATATTTATTAAAAGTTTATTACGAAGGTTCAACTTCGTAATAAGACTCTTATCAACCTTCGTCCAAGGTTCATTATCCCCAAAGGAATAATGCTTCACGGACGAAGGACAGTATCATTTAACATTTTTATGTTGCCTTGTTCTTAATTCATAGCATTTGAGAACAAGTCCACAACATTGGCGCCCACCTCCGGTGAACTCACTTCCACTTTTTGAGCTGATGGCTTCGTTCAACAACCAAGCTGGAGCTGCTTCGGACCCGAAGCTGGTGCTCCCGATCACAGGTGGCTCGTCCTCAGAGCCAGCTAACAAGAAACAGAAGAAGGAAGCACAGAGAAGGGTACAGCATGTTGGGGTGCAAGGACCCTTCATCAAGTCAAGATGGTCTCACATTCCTATTACCTTCTCCCAAGAGGACCTTCAGCTCAAAGATTACCCACACAACGATGCCATGGTTATCTCTTGTGTTATCAAAGGATTTCTGGTCCACAATGTCTTGGTTGATACAGGCAGTGCAGCTGACATCATTTTTGCTAAGGCCTTCAGACAAATGCAAGAGCCAGAAGATAAGATTCATGATGCTACACATCCTCTTTGTGGCTTCGGAGGAAGACAGATCGTAGCACTGGGCAAGATCACCATGTCAGTGACCTTCGGGTTCATCAACAACACTAGAACCGAGCAAGTTGTGTTTGATATTGTTGACATGGAATACCCTTACAATGCAATTATTGGTCGTGGTACTCTTAATGCCTTCGAAGCAATCCTTCATCCTGCTTATCTTTGCATGAAGATACCTTCGGATCAGGGACCCATTGCTATCCATGGAAGTCAGGAAGCTGCAAGAAGGGCCGAAGGCAATTGGACTGACTCAAAAGCAATCCATAACATAGATGGAGCTGAAGCTTGTGAGCAGTACAAGTTCAGGAGGGAGAAAGCAGCTTCAGCAGACCAGCCGAAGCCTATGCTCTTATGTGAGGACATAGCAGAGCAGAAGGTGCTGTTAGGATCTCAGTTATCCGAAGAGCAAGAGAAAACCTTGATAAGGTTTTTGTTCAATAACAAGGATGTTTTTGCATGGTCAGCCAATGATCTTTGTGGAGTTAATAGAGATGTTATCGAGCACTCGCTCAATGTCGATCCATCCTTCAGACCCAGAAAGCAAAGGCTTCGGAAAATGTCAGATGATAAGGCCGAAGGTGCTCGCAACGAAGTCAAAAGACTCCTCAGTGCAGGAGTTAGAGAGGTGAAGTACCCAGAATGGCTGGCTAACACTGTTATGGTAAAAAAGGCCAATGGCAAGTGGCGAATGTGCATCGATTTTACAGATCTTAACAAGGCTTGTCCGAAGGATGAATTCCCACTACCAAGGATAGACTCTTTAGTTGATGCAGCAGCTTCGTCAGAGCTCATGAGTCTGTTAGACTGCTATTCAGGCTATCACCAAATTTGGATGAAGAAGGAAGATGAGCCGAAGACTAGCTTCATCACTCCAAGTGGCACATATTGCTATCTTCGGATGCCTGAGGGGCTCAAAAACGCTGGAGGAAGTTTCAGCCGAATGACTGCGAAGGTTCTTCAATCTCAAATAGGCAGAAATGTGCTAACTTATGTTGATGACATCATTGTCAAAAGCACGAAGCAGGAGAATCATATTGCTGATCTGCAGGAGACCTTCGCCAGTTTCAGGCAAGCTGGCTTAAAGTTAAATCCAGAAAAATGTGTCTTCGGAGTGAAGAAGGGGAAATTTCTTGGATGCTTGGTTTCAACAAAGGGAATTGAAGCCAATCCAAGTAAAATTGAAGCTATACTTCGGATGGAGCCACCAACTACAAAGAAGGGGGCTCAAAGATTGACAGGAAGATTGGCATCTCTCAATAGATTCATATCCAGATCAGCAGAGAGAAATTTACCATTCTTCGAAGTGCTGAAGTCGGCCGAAGTCTTTCAATGGGGACCAATCCAGCAGAAGGCTTTCGAAGAACTGAAACAGTATTTGATAGATCTAACAACACTGACTCCACCAATGCCAGGGGCTCCTTTATTATTATATGTGGCAGCTTCGCACTCAGCGGTAAGTGCAGCGCTTGTCCAAGAGAAGCTTGATGGTCAAGTCAGAAGGCAGGCCCCAATATATTTTGTTTCCGAAGTCCTTAGTTTATCAAAGAAAAATTATATAGAGTTGGAGAAGATACTGTATGCTGTCTTGATGGCCTCCAGGAAGCTTCGGCACTATTTTCAAGCTTACAACATAATTGTTCCTTCATCACAACCTCTGAAGGATATTATGAGGAACCGAGAAGCTACTGGAAGGATTGGAAAATGGGCTGCAGAGCTCAATGAATTTTGTATTGAATATGTTCATAGATCTTCGATTCAGTCACAGGCATTGGCAGACTTTATTGCTGATTGGACGCCAGGGGCTCAGGAGGAGGAAACAAATAAAGACAACGAAGCCTGGACAGTGTTTTGTGATGGATCTTGGGGAACCTTCGGAGCAGGAGCGGCTGCTGTGTTGGTTTCACCTTCCAAAGTCAAAACTTGTTATGCAGCAAAGCTTGATTTTAATTGCACAAACAACATTGCTGAGTACGAAGCATTGATTCTAGGTCTTCGGAAGTTAAAAGGAATGGGAATCAGAAGAGCCATACTTAAAACTGATTCCCAGGTTGTTTCGGGTCATATTGACAAAAGTTGCAAGGCTAAGGATCCGAAGCTTGAAAAATATCTGGATATGGTTCGAAGAGTTGAAGCTTCCTTCGAAGGGTTTTCTGTCAAAAATATCCCTAGAGGACAAAATGAGCATGCTGATTTGTTAGCTAAGTCAGCAGCACAAGGGCTGCCTTTACCTTCGGATGTATTTTTCGAAACAATAAAAGCACCTTCGGTGGAACTTCTTGAAAGAGCAGTTCTTAATATATCTCCTGTTTTTAGCGAAGATTGGAGAACCGAGATCATCTCTTACCTTCAGGGTAAATTTCTTTCAGATGACGAAGCTTATAACAAGAGGATAGAAGCAAGAGCTCGTCCATATGTCATAATAGAAGGGGAATTGTATAAACATGGAGTTTGTGCTCCGCTGCTCAAATGCTTATCCAGAACCGAAGGTATAGAGTTAATGAAAGAAATACATGCAGGCCTGTGTGGATCTCACATTGGATCTAGGCCGTTACTCGGAAAAATTTTCCGTCAAGGGTTTTATTGGCCGAAGGCAGCTTCGGATGCAGCAGAATTGGTTCAAAAGTGCGAAGGTTGTCAGAAATGTGCAAGAGATCAAAAACAACCTTCGTCCTTGACACAGCTCATACAACCCACTTGGCCATTGCAAAGGTGGGGCCTTGACTTGTTAGGTCCGTTACCACCGGCCCAAGGGAACCTGAGATATGTTGTGGTAGCTGTGGAATATTTTTCTAAATGGATTGAGGCGAAGCCTTTAGCCACAATAACTTCGGCTACCATCCAAAAATTTTTCTGGCAGAATATTGTTTGTCGTTTCGGGGTGCCAAAGGCTATCACTGTGGACAATGGAACACAGTTTGACTCCGAAGCTTTCAGGGATTTCTGTGACCAAATTGGTACGAAGATCCATTTCGCATCAGTCAGGCACCCGGAGTCAAATGGACTCGTTGAAAGAGCCAACGGCATTATAATGACAGGAATAATGAAGCTAATCTTCAATCAACCTAGAGGAAAATGGCCAGATCAGCTAACCAAAGTGGTGTGGAGCCACAACACGACAACATCAAGGTCTACAGGCTTCACTCCATTTAAGTTGTTATTCGGTGACGAAGCAATAACTCCAGAGGAAGCTAAAGCCGGATCAATAAGGATAGTAGCTTCGGCAGAATCAGATTCCGAAGCTGCTTATTCTATAGAAAAAGATGCTTTAGAAGGGATCAGACTACAAGCCGTGGAGAATATTAATAAATATCAAGCTGAAACAGTCAAATGGCGGGATAGAAAGGTTTGGTTAAAAAATATTGAGCCAGGGCACTTGGTGCTTCGGAGGGTGGCCAACCCGGAAGCATTGGGCAAATTGCAGTTGAAATGGGACGGGCCTTTCTTAGTAGCATCTTCGTCAAGGCCCGGTTCATACAGATTGAAAGATATGGACGGCAATGACATTCCTAGATCTTGGAATGCGGATGAGCTTCGGCGATACTATGTATAATTCGATGTAATTTTTCATATTTTTATTTTTCTTTTTATGGCACCCTTTTCCTTTCCAAAGGGGGAGAAAGGTTTTTAATGGGGCCAGTATATGTAATTTCCTTTTTTAGTCTTATAAGAGCAAAATCCCCCAAAGAATGTAAATGTAAAAGCTGAGAGTGCACCATCGAGTGCCCAAGAAGTAAAAACGAAGAAGCTCCAAAGACGTTCCTAAGGGAATGCAGAGCTTACAGCGAAAAGTCAACGCTGATTCCGCCAGAAGTAAAGGCGAAGAAGCTCCAAAGACGTTCCTAAGGGAATGCAGAGCTTACAGCGAAAAGTCAACGCTGATTCCGCCAAAAGTAAAGGCGAAGAAGCTCCAAAGTCGTTCCTAAGGGAATGCAGAGCTGAGGTGTGATTGTTTTTAAGAAACTAATGGTTATGAATATGGCTTCGGATACGTGTTTGGCCATTCATTTGCACATCACATTACATCATAGCATTTGCATTCATAAACATTCATCTAGGCATATGTAGGATAATCATTTTCATCGCATAAAATGGTTGCTTCGGCAAGAAGAGAAAAAAGAAAGGAAAAAATGTTGTTTTCCATGAAGGAGTGCTTCGGAAAAAAGGAAAATGTTGTTTTCTATGCTTCATTGCGTACGAAAAGAAGGGAAGGTGTTTTTTCGCCTTCGGCTCAAAAAAGGAAATTTCGTCCACATCAAAGCATTTCACATACATCAGTGAAAGGTTAAGGATATATTACAAGGTATGAACAGCATACATTAAAAACAAGTTTTGTTTACATTCACAAAAGTTATCTCAAAAGTTTTTTAAGTACTGTCTGCAGTCTGCTATCTAAATCTCCAAGGAGCTTCGGCTTCGGCATTATCTTTGGTCATCAGCTTCGGCTTCATCATTCTACACGAATAAGGTCGTTGGAAGTCAAAATCAAGTTTACAGAAAAAGGTAAGCACAAGGTATGATTTCTTACTGGATCAAGGTGGCTTCGAGCTTCGTCTCCAGCTTTCTCTCGACCACCTTTTGTCCATATCATTTTTATGAATCGATTTGAGATGCTTCGGGCGAGATCAGGGATGTCATCCAGGATTGATGGTGATAAAGTGAAATTTGGCCTGTTGACAATTTTCCCATGATCACAGCCAGCCTTCAGGAATGCTGCAGCAGTCCCTCGAGAAGCCACCCAGGCACAAAAGTCGCCATGCCCAGCTATGACTTCGTCGAGCTCGTCAATCTCCCCCTCAATGTGTTCGAAGGTTTTTGGTAGATCTTCAGCTGAGGGGGTAAATTTTTCGCTGCTGGCTCCAACTGAGTGAAAAATCTTCCTTAGTCGTTGAATACACTTGTTGCTAAATTCAAGGCATTTTTCTTGAAGATTTGTCAGTAGTTTTCTCAAATCCGAATTTTGCTGAGCTTCGGCTTCAAGTTTTGCATTAAGATCTTGTTTTTCTTGTTCGAACTGCTCAGACTGGCGGAGAAGCTTCGTGTTCAGTTCTGATATTTTTGCTTCAGCTTCCGCCAGTAAACCTTCGGCCGCCTGGAGCTCAAAGTTCTTTTTCTCAAAAGCATTTGATTGCTCTTTTATTTTGTTTTCCAAATTTCCAATTATAACTTCATGCTTTTTATCTTCAAGATCTTGCTGCATTTGCAAGGCTTTGCTCAATAGCATACTCTACATAAACACAACCTTCGTCAGACATGTTTTTACTAGAAGCAATAAAAGTTAAGGGACAAGTCATTCACCTTGAAGTTGGAGAAAAATAAACTACCAACGACATGTTGTCGTCGGTAGCGGCTGATATCTGTTTCTAGCTTCGGGAATCCAATACTCCTGGACAGAGTGCTGATGACTTTGGCCCCTGTTTGGTCCCGAATACACTCTAATTTCTCATCATCAACGCCTCCGAAGAGGAGTGCCCCAGGTTTGTATCCACAGGATTGGGCATACTCTTTAAGCTCTTCTATTTCAGCTTTTGTTAGATGTTCTCCAACTAAGTTTTTGAACGCAAAGACTTCGTTTTCCGAAGCTTCATCAGCAATTTCTTTTCCTTTCTTTGACGCTGCGGTCACAGCTTCTTCGGCAGCAGTGGCAGCTTCCTCTGCAGCCATGTCTAGCAGCATTTGGTCAATATGTTCAATTGTGCTCTCTAAATTCAAATCTTCAGCTGAGGTAACTTCGGCGGCTGCGGCCTCCGAAGGTGCAATTTCAATATCTGCCCCCTCTGCTGCCGCTTGTGTTTTTTGGGCCGAAGCTCTTGGCGGCGTTTTGTCAATTACCTCTGTCACGGTAATGATTCTTTGTTTCTTTCCCTTGATTGTTTTCCTCAATTTCTCAGGCTCCTTGTCCTTCTGAAAAAACTTAGTCAGTTGAGGACCCAGTGGACTTAGCTTCGCAGGTAAGGATTCAGTCATTACCTTCAGAATTTCTTCAACAACAGCAGCAGAAGGTGATGCGGGGGTTTCTTCTGCTTCGGATATTTGTTGCTTCGGAGAAGAAGGTTTCTTTTTCTTTGAAATTTTCTTCTTTACTGGCTCTTTTTCACCTTCATCTAAGGCTTCAGTCGCCCTTTTCCTTTTTTGCCCTCTGGCACCTTTGTTCAGATCTTCGTAGTCTGGGTATTCGAAACCCAAGGCGTCCAATACTCGATTTAGCCTTCGTTTCGGACGGGTGCCGAAGGCTGCGGTCATCAATTGATCTTCTTTTTTTGAATAATTACCAAGTATCTCGTTGCACATCACTTCAATCGTATCCAGCCACTCTTGGCAAGGAGTTTTAAAATATTTTTTAAATTTGAAGTAGTAAGGCAAACGTACAAGTTCACCTTTTTTCTTCTCCCCCTTCAACTTCGGCATTTCCCACTCTTTTACACTAGGAAAAACCTTGAAGGCCAAGAATTCCTGGACCAGGTCCCTTGTATTAATATTCTCTGCAATTATTTTGAATTCAAACATTGCTTTTTGAGTTGGACCCTCTGGTAGCATGTGGCACTGGGGGCGAGTTTCTCCGAAGGTCAGTTCCAGTGGACTCTGCACAAGCTTTTCTTTATCATCATCAACCTTAACATAGAACCATTCTGATTTCCACCCTGCTGCCCATTTGCTTCGGTAGCTGATCACAGGATACTTCGTAGTTTTCCGATAAGCAAAATTATAACAACCAAAATTCTCATGTAAACCATCCTTTCTAGCCTTTGTCTGATAGTGCAGTTCGTGAACTCGACAGAAGCTGTCAGCAAATGGTTCCACCGCCTGGCTTCGGAGTGCCCAGATATAAACATTAAGCCTAACGATAGCGTTAGGAGTTAGCTGGTGAAAATAGATTCCAAAATTTTTCAATATCTCTGCAATAATCCCATGAAGGGGGAATCTTAATCCAGCCTTTAGGAAGCTCTTAAAAATAACAATTTCATCTTTCTCCGGCTTCGGGGTAGTCTCTTCTCCCCCGAAGCGTAATAGTTTCTTTTGATTTTCAGTAAAATAGCCTGATTTTACCATCTTGGACAGATCAGCCTTCGAAACAGTAGATTTCCCGAAGTCCAAGTGACTGGGTTTGCTTGGCGTGGCAAGGTGATAATCATCTTCGGGGTCAGTTTCCCCAGCATCTTCTCCTTCTGCTTCAGCGACAGCTTGTTCCGCATCATCACCAAGAATCTTCTCCGAAGTCACTAACCCGGATCGTTGCATGGCTTCGGAGATAGGGACAGTCTCCGAAGCTTCAGTTTCGTCCCCCTCACGCTCAACCCTAGCGGTAGAACGGACTCTGGCCATTTAACTATGAACTTGTGAAACTTTAATACTTTTTTCTCCGAAGCAGGCTTCAAGATGGAGCTTCGTTCAATTCTCACAAACAAGCTTCGGCGATGGTTAAAATTTTGGCAGCAAAACAGTGCAAATAGCAGTAAATGCTGTGGTAACTTCACACCTACTCGTCTGTTTATATAGTGCCGCAGGTAAGAAGGCGAAGCGCCAGGAGTTTTACACCAGGCGAACACCTGCTCGCACTCGCTGTACGGTGGACCGCAGTGACCGAACAGTAACTCTGCAAGGTGGGGCCGCTGCGCGCAGGGAAATAGAATCGTTTCTCGACAACGAGCTCAGGGAAGGTGTTTTTTGAGACCTTCGGCGCTCCGAAGCTTAAGAAACTTTTTTCACGGATCAAGCTCGTTACGAAAAACGATCTAGCACCGCGAAAGGGGCTACTGTTGGGTCTATGCTTCGACGCCGAAGGTCTTATAGAAAGAAGTGATCCTCGGATGAAGCTGTTTGTTGGGGGCCTTCGTCCTCCGAAGGTCCTCAAAAACATGATTTGACAATGTTTTCCGAGTGGATTATGTGAACAGGTATTTTCGGATCCAGAATTATGAATATGGAGCACGGCCAGGACGAAGCCTGAACCAGACGAAGGTCGAGTGTAGCCGAAGCTGTGCGCAGGGAAGCTTCGGCGCGATGGCAGAAGGGAGAACCGACTCAAAGATGAAAAGACTTCGGGGGCCTCGACAGATTTCCATAAGCCGTTAACAAATGTAATGGACATGGATGTAATTTTACGTGGGCTGCGTCCCGCGTCTATAAATAGATGAACAGTACTCCCGTACTGTTCACGCGGACTTGGCATTTGCTTTTGGCATCACACTTGTACTTTACACCTTCTCTCAGGACCGAAGGTACATTTGTAATTTGGAATCATTTCTGTTTTTCCATGTTAATAAAATAGAAAGGATTCTATGGTGATGCTTATATCATATTTCATGCTTTATGTGAGTCCTTCATCATTACTTGTTATGTTTACGAAGGTATGTCTCTCATGACCTTCGTCCGAGACTCATTATTTCCCGAAGGAACATAATGCTTCGAAGGACGAAGGATTTTAACATTTAACACTCTTTATGTTGCCTTGTTCTTAACTCTTAGCACTTGAGAACAAGTCCCCAACATTGGCGCCCACCTCCGGTGAACTCACTTCCACTTCGAGTCTTCGTGAACACCTTCGGAAGCTATAGACCTTCGCTATGGCGCCGAAGAAAGCTTCAGCGACTGAGGCAGCACCACTACAACCGCTGGACCACAACCAGGAGACCGTCTCTCTTCGGGAGGCCCGAAGCCAGAAGAGAAAAGCCGTCAGCCCGACGCTTGAGGAAGAAGAGCTAGACCAAGAAATCAGAGAGATGGAGATGCTACATCAACAAGTGCAGAGGAAGAAGGAGAAGATGGCCCGCCTAGCTGAGTTGCAAAGGCAAATTGACGAAGCTTCTGAGGAAGTTCGCCATCTCACTCACGATGAGCAGAACAGAAGGCCTCATCAGAAAGACCTTCATCAGGAGGGCTTCGTCAACGAAGACGACTGGTATGATAATTTCCATCAGGGAAATTTTGTTTTTGATGATGCTTCTCCTCTGTCTGCTGAGCTGCAGGCTACACCTTGGCCTCCATCCTATAAGCCACCCCAGCTCCCCATGTTTGACGGCCACTCTGACCCGAAGCAATTCTTGATGAGCTACGAAGCAACAGTGTCTTCGTACGGGGGCAACGCTGCAATCATGGCGAAGTCTTTCGTCATGGCCGTCAGGAATGTTGCTCAGACCTGGTATTCCTCCCTTCGGCCAGGAACAATCACTTCATGGCAGAAGCTGAAGGATATGTTACTGACCAGCTTTCAAGGATTTCAAACGAAGCCGGTTACAGCTCAAGCCCTCTTCCAGTGTATTCAGGATCACGAAGAATACCTTCAGGCGTATGTCCGAAGGTTCTTACGATTGAGGGCGCAGGCACCAACGGTGCCCAATGAAATCGTTATCGAAGCCATGATCAAGGGGCTCCGTCCTGGACCTGCAGCTCAATACTTTGCTCGGAAGCCTCCTCAGACCTTGCAGAAATTGCTCCAAAAGATGGATGAGTACATTCGTGCTGACAATGACTTTCGCCAAAGAAGGGAGGAGGCCTTCAGATTTTCTGAGATGACCAGGGGCTTCGGAGGAAGATACTACCCGAGGCATGTCCGTTCCATTCACAACACTCAGAATGATGATAAGGGGAGTCAGCAAAACAGGCCGCAGTGCTCCTCACAGGCTTCGGGGCAACAACAAACTTTCTTTCGGCCACCAGCTCCAAGAGGCAGAGGCGCCAGGGGCTTCGGCGGAAGATTCGGAGATCAGCCAAGGAGACTGTTTTGCCTATTCTGTGGAGAGGGCAAGGGCCACACCACTAGGACGTGCCATGTTACAATCCAGAAGCAAAAGGAACTAGCCGAAGCTGCATCTCAACAAGCTCAGTCGAAGCAGGTTATGCATACTGCTTCGTTTCATCCGCCTTATGTCCCACAATACATAGACAACCACCCTGCGGCTTCTGTAGCTTCGGCAAGTCAACCTCAAGCTTCCTGGCAGCAGCTTCCGCCTCCACCTCCATTGCAGCAAGGTCAACAGCCAGAAGGGAGTCAATACGCTCCACATCAGAGGGACTTCAGAGAACAGTCCGAAGCTCGCACAGTCAACAGCACTGTACCAGAGTCGAAGCACATTTATTGACATATCCTACCTTTGATAGCAGTCTTTTCTATTCAGTTTTATTTTCTGTGAAGCAAAAAACATTGATAGTTTTCATGTAATAATTTCGTTGTTTCCCACGAGGAAAATCTATTTGCTCCACAGGCCCAAGTTGCTGAAGCCTAAAACTTTTTCCGTTACCAAGGAGGACCTTCGGATTAAAAATCCTTCGGAGTAACAGAAAGTCGTTCTAAGGAACGCAGAGTAAGTTTATGAAGTCACAAAAAGTCGTTCCAAAGGGAGCGCAGCGTAAGTTTTCTGCTCAGAAGTCGTTCCTAAAGGAATGCAGAGCCTACAGCGAAAAGTCAACGCTGATACCGCCTAAGTAAAAGGCGAAGAAGCTCCTAAGGGAGGCTTACAGCGAAAAGTCAACGCTGATACCGCCTAAGTAAAAGGCGAAGAAGCTCCTAAGGGAGGCTTACAGCGAAAAGTCAACGCTGATACCGTCTAAGTAAAAGACGAAGAAGCTCCAAAGACGTTCCCAAGGGAATGCAGAGCTTACGAATATATTTTATGTGTATCTCCGGAACAAATGTCACATGCATAACATAACATCATCACATCATTTTGCATAGCATAAGCATCATACATCATATTGCATTTGGCAAGAGAAGGAGATACTCTCAACCTTCGAAAGGATGCTTTGAGAAAGTGACATCGAAATTGTACAGCTTCGGAATACAGCTTCGGAGAATATTTTTACGAAACATGGGCGAGCTTTATCAGATCAATATCGAAGTTGTATAGCTTCGGAGTATAGCTTCGAAGAATGTTTTGACGAAGCATGGATGTGATTCATCAGAATAATTTTAACGGAGAATGCCTTCTTCACGAAGCATGAAAAGAAGGGAAGGTGTTTTTTTCGCCAAAGGCTCAAAAATGGTATGTATTTAATGTTTCATGCATCGTAAAGAATTCAATAATGAAAGGAGACTTGTATATTACATTCAAATGTACAAAGTGTTGCATAGATTACACTTTAAATGTTTTTTCCAAATAGCACCTAATCTTCCCTCAATACTGCTTCGGCGGCTTCATTCAGAAGTTGGTCAACAACCTTGTCCATGATAGTTTCGGCCATTTGATTAATCTCTTCATCCCCTTTTGTGTGGGGGACGGCAGATCGTCCAACAGTTTCTGAGCGAAGAGAGCACTTCTTCAGTACTTTTACAAATCGCGAGCAAAGTTTAAAATGAAAATTACAACGCAACAAGAACGACTAGTTGGTACCTAACTGTCTTCCGGGCTCCCTACTCCTTTCGGCAGCGTCTGCTACTCTTCTAGCATCGTGAATGCCTTTTTCGCTTCTTTCAATGATCTCTCGCGCCATTCCTCGGCCGCCGTCGTTCCAGATATCAGTAAAAAATTTGCCTCCAACTGCGCTCGCTTCGGCCGAGGGGTCCTTGATGTCTTCGGAAGATAAGGTAGCTTCGGATTGAGCTAAAAATTTTACATGTTCGCAACCTATCTTCTCTAAGACAGAAGCAATTCCTCTGGCGCCCGAAAAAGCGCATATGTCGCCACGACTGTTCAGAATCTCTTCGAAGGCCTCTGCTTCGTGGCTAATCCATTCCAGCGGACCTTCGGGATTGCCTCGAGAGAAATTCTCTTCGCTGGAAAAGGCGCCTACGCTGGCGAAGCTGGATTTAATTTTATTCACACATTCTACAGATTTGACATAGCATTTCCCCTGAGATGTGCGAAGCTCCTTAACTTTTGATTCCAATTTGCTGACCATAAAATCACTAAGTTCTCGTTTCGTTTCCTCAAGCGCGCGCTCCTCTTTAGCTCTAGCCAGCTGTTTCTAAAGATCTTTAATCTCGCGTTTTTGAGCTTCGGCCTGGGCCTTTGAAGCAGCTTCGTCTTTTTTCACTTTATCTACCAGTGTAAGCAGAATTTTATCTTTTTCCAAAGCTTCGTTTCTCAGTCTGATAACTTCGGAGCGTAGATTATTAAACGCAATTTCATAGCTTTCATCTTCGGCGCTCTTTTGGGCTCTTAGTGCGTTGCTTAGGATCAGGCTCTATACGAAAAAGAATTCATATAAGAAAAAAGGAATGAGTTGCGTAAAAATAAGGGGATTTTTCAAGTGTTTAATTCCTATACCTTCAGGCTGTTGTACGCAAGACTGTCTGCGAGATCTTCTTTCGTCATGGCGCTTAATCCAGATTCAAGCTTCGGGAAACCAATACTTCTGGCCATTTCTCGGCAGACAGATAGCTCTTTGTTGTCAGGCAGGCAGTATAAGAAGTCATCTTCATTCGTTCCATTGAATATTACTGCCCCCTTCGGATATTTTAGTTCCTTTGCATAATGGATGGCTTCATGAGTTTCTTCTTCAGATAGCTTCTTCCCCGAAGCATGTCGTATCATGTAATCACGCATGCTGGCAGGTGCTTCGGGGATGGCGGTGTCAGTTTCTTCAACTAATACTGGTTCTGGAATTTTTATTGCTTCGGCTTCAAAAGGTTGCTCCTTGCAGGGCTCTGAAGGCCCAGCTTCAGCTTTAGCTTGTTGAGCCGAAGCTTCAGTAGAAGCTTCAGCAATTTCAACACTCTTTTTTGGAATTGTGCTTGAAGACTTAATTGTCTCCAAGACGTCTAGTACATTTACCATTCTTTTCCTTTTTGGGGTCACTGATGGCCCCTTTTGGTTTTTTGCTGTTTCAATATTTACTGCAGGACTCAAAACTTCTAATGTTTTTTCCTTAGTCGGCTCTTTCGCTTCTTCCATTTTTTCTGTGGATGGTGCTTCGGCCATCTCTGCAGTTTCTGGCAGCAAGGTTGGCTGTTCAGCTTCGGTGGCCGAAGAAGCTTCTCCGGTGAACTCAGGCACCGAAGCTGGTTCAATATAGCGTGGCCGGTGTGTGAAGACTTTTATCCTCTTTCTCTTTGATTCTGGCTCGCTAGGAGCAGTTGCAGCTTCCTCTTCTGCAGAGGTTGTGTTCTTTCTTTTCTGCCCTCGAGTGGGATAACGATGGTCAGGGTAGACAAACCCAATGGCATCGAATACCCGATTTAGTCTCTTCTTTTTTCGGCCTCCGAAGGCTGCTGACATTGCATTATCTTCAGCCTTCGAGTAGGTCCCGAGTAGCTCATCACTTAAATTTTCAATGCTCTTCAACCAGTCATCATCAGGTTCAACGAATTTATCAGCATATTTGAATGTGTATTTCAGTCTAACTAGACCGCCTTCGTCGGGCTCTTTAATGGTCTCCTTCGGCATTTCCCACTTCTCCGCAAGTGGCCATACCCTAAATGCAATGTGTTCTTGGACCAAGTCCCTTGACCCAATAAACGAGCAGACTACCCCAAAGGCCCTTTGGCA
The DNA here is from genome assembly GCF_902167145.1 of Zea mays. NCBI lineage: Eukaryota > Viridiplantae > Streptophyta > Magnoliopsida > Poales > Poaceae > Zea > Zea mays. Next base: position 43,314,153 of record NC_050103.1, read on the forward strand.
CTCTTCGGCGGCTTCGTCCATTTCAACCTTCGGCCTCCGAAGGCCGAAGCTTTGCCAAATAGGACGCATAATTATACCTTTGATGTCTTCTCGTGCTGATAAGTCATTCTTCACATAAAACCATTCTGTCATCCAATCCCCGGGCCATCTCTTCCGAAAGGTTGGTACGGGACAGCTTGCCCCGGACCGAGAAACGAAGCTGTAGCAGCCAAAGTTGTTATGGTACTGTTCCTTGCCCCAAGGCTTTGTTTCATATAATAATTCATGAACATTACAGAAGCTTCTTGCGTCAGGCTTCAGACCTTGGCTCCTCGCGGCCCACACGAAGATATTTAGCCTTATAATTGCCTCGGGAGTAAGTTGATGAAGATAGACTTCGAAGATTTTCAACACCTCCACGACGAAGCTGCTCAAGGGGAATCGCAGTCCAGCTTTCAAAAAGCTTCGGTACACCACAACTTCATTTTCTTCAGGGTGTGGACAAGTTTTTTCCCCTTCGTCCGCCCTCACAATGGACAGATCCCGGAAATACCTTCCTCTCATATTAACAAGATGATTCTCTTTGATAGTTGATTTACCATAAACTGAATGGCTTGGTCGCCAGGGGCGATCTTCGGAGTCTTCGCCACCGCTGTCCATATCATAACTTTCACTGTCACCAGTATCTTCAGACAGCCCCTCCAGAATTTCCTTGGTAATCTTTTCTGTGTTGGACTTCGACATCGCTATAAGAAACCCTAGGTTCTTTTCTTCATCAAGACTCAGCTTCATCTCAGCAGCAGCCTTCTTAGCAGCTTCAGACATCTTCGGAAGCGCTAAAAAACTGTTTTTAAAAGCCGAAGCTTCAAAGCTAAAAACTTAGCAGATCACAGTGCACAAGAGCTAAAAAATGAATGAGCAGGAGTGGTTGGCCAGAAAGCGTGCGAAATAAGTTTGCGGCATGGCCGTATTTATACGCTTGATGCGTTGAAAGTTGAAAGACCCCACTTGTCATTGAATGTTGCTATTCTAGCAAAGGGAAGGTGTTTTTTCGGACCTTCGGCTCAAGGCCTTCGTCCATATCGCAATCTGAATTTATTATTTACAAATTAATATTGCGAGGGGCTACTGTTGGGGGCCTTCGTCCTCCGAAGGTCCTCAAAAACATGATTTGACAATGTTTTCCGAGTGGATTATGTGAACAGGTATTTTCGGATCCAGAATTATGAATATGGAGCACGGCCAGGACGAAGCCTGAACCAGACGAAGGTCGAGTGTAGCCGAAGCTGTGCGCAGGGAAGCTTCGGCGCGATGGCAGAAGGGAGAACCGACTCAAAGATGAAAAGACTTCGGGGGCCTCGACAGATTTCCATAAGCCGTTAACAAATGTAATGGACATGGATGTAATTTTACGTGGGCTGCGTCCCGCGTCTATAAATAGATGAACAGTACTCCCGTACTGTTCACGCGGACTTGGCATTTGCTTTTGGCATCACGCTTGTACTTTACACCTTCTCTCAGGACCGAAGGTACATTTGTAATTTGGAATCATTTCTGTTTTTCCATGTTAATAAAATAGAAAGGATTCTATGGTGATGCTTATATCATATTTCATGCTTTATGTGAGTCCTTCATCATTACTTGTTATGTTTACGAAGGTATGTCTCTCATGACCTTCGTCCGAGACTCATTATTTCCCGAAGGAACATAATGCTTCGAAGGACGAAGGATTTTAACATTTAACACTCTTTATGTTGCCTTGTTCTTAACTCTTAGCACTTGAGAACAAGTCCCCAACACTGTTCGTACAAGATAGCCGAAGGTACCTCTTCGTAGAGCTTCGGCATTACAAACCGACTTAAAGATAGAATGACATTTTAGTCCATAAAGGTCTGAGTCAATGTTGTAAGTTCTTATAAGGGGCATACTTGTAATTCCTCACAGGCTGCGTCCTGTGCCTATAAATAGTGAACAGTATTCCGTTACTGTTCACGCATTCTGGTATTTGCAACCGCATCTCTCGGAATACAACCTTTGTCAAGGCATAGGTATCATTGTATTTGATGATTCAATATATTAAGTGAATATGATATAATACATCTGTGAATCATTTACTCATTTTTATATCTTTTACTTTGCATTATCTTACAATATTTATTAAAAGTTTATTACGAAGGTTCAACTTCGTAATAAGACTCTTATCAACCTTCGTCCAAGGTTCATTATCCCCAAAGGAATAATGCTTCACGGACGAAGGACAGTATCATTTAACATTTTTATGTTGCCTTGTTCTTAATTCATAGCATTTGAGAACAAGTCCACAACATCAACAAAATGGTGTAGTGGAGAGGAAGAATAGAACTCTACTGGACATGGCAAGGACCATGCTTGATGAATACAAGACTCCAAACCGGTTTTGGGCGGAAGCAATCAACACCACTTGCTACTCCATCAACCGGCTCTACTTTCACCGAATCCTCAAGAAAACATCATATGAACTCCTCACTGGTAAAAAGCCCAATGTTTCATATTTTAGAGTCTTTGGGAGTAAATTCTTTATTCTTATTAAAAGAGGTAGAAGTTCTACATTTGCTCCTAAGGCTGTAGAAGGTTTTTGTTGGGGCGAAGGCAAAGGCGCCACCCTTCGCTCGAGGCCTTCGCTGCAGTCGTTGGTCCAACGGAGATAAAACGGGCAGGGACACCCTTCGCCCCGTACGACATCAGACGAAGGCCTGCGACGAGGTCACCCCACCGTGCGGACTCGTCCAGCTCGGAGGCCCACGGGTGATCCGGCCCATTGTAACGGGCCCTGCGCGGCCGCTGCGCGTTACGGGCCTAATTTGTAAAGGCATCTCTGTAATTACAGTCTGTAACCCTGCTTTATGGGAATATTCTGGGGATAACTTAGGTGTCTGAGGGCACATGCGTCCTTAACACGAGACTCTGGGCGCTCAGATACCTATAAATACCCCCGCATAGTGCCCGTGAGAGGCTAGATTGACAGAGCTTTTACCATCTTGTGCGAGAACCCTGTTTACGTCAACTCTCATCCCCGTTGGATCCTCTTGCACCTGGTAGCAAGTTCCAACATTTGGCGCCCACCGTTCGTGCTACGAGAAAACAACCCGCGATGGCACCCAAGAAAGCTAACCCGAAGGCTGACGAGGCTGCGAAGGCAGCACTACTTGCTGCAAGAAAGGGCAAGGCCCTCGCCCTCACCCAATCCACCCACCAAGAGGCCACTGAAGACGACGTTCTCTGCACCTGCGAAGACGACCCCCTCCGCACCTGCGGCCCTGAAGGACAATCGCAGCCACCCCCAGGCTTCGCCCCACTGGAGGGCGCGAACCTCACTGAGGACGACGAAGTCCTCGGCGTCTCAGCGAAAGAACAGCTACAGCTGCGCGCCCTGCGCCTCAAGAACCGCAACCTCCAGAGGCAGAAAGAGATACTGGAGGCCAAGCGCCAGCGCGTGTCCGCACTAGCCAAAGTGCGGCAAATGATACGCGACGAAGAGCAGAAGGCCCAGGACCTCGAGCGGGAGATCGCGCTGATGCAGCGCGAAGGCCACCTTGGCCTGCAGCACGGGCCACCCCCGCAACAGCAACTGGAAGACACGCGCGAGGGCCACCTCAGCCTGCAGTATGGGCCACCCCTGCAACAGCGCGCACAACCGCAAGACCCGCGTTTCCCCCAGCGTGACCACACTTTCCCGCACGCCGCGCCATTCCAAGGGGTCAACTACCTGGACGAGCGAAGTCCCCTGGCGCCACACCTGCAAGTGACGCCTTGGCCCGCTAACTTCCGGGCAGGGACTGTTGGGGCGAAGGCAAAGACGCCACCCTTCGCTCGAGGCCTCCGCCTCAGTCGCTGGTCTGACAGAGACAAATCGGGCAGGGACCCCCTTCGCTCCATTCGGCACTTTGACGAAGGCCTGCGGCGACGCCTTCCCGCTGCGCGGCCTCGTTCAGTCCTAAGGCCCACGTGTGATCTGGCCCATTGTAACGGGCCCTGCGTGGCCGCCTTTGTGTTACGGGCCTAATTTGTAAAGGCATACTTGTAATTACAGCTTGTAACCCTGCTTTATGGGAATATTCTGGGGATAAACTAGGTGTCTGAGGGCACATGCGTCCTTAACACAAGGCGCTGGGCACTCAGATACCTATAAATACCCCCGCACAGTGCCCGTGAGAGGCTAGATTAACAGAGTTATTGCCCCCGAGCATGTAACCCTGTTGTCACCACTGTTCACCCCTGTTGGCCTCCTTGCTGCTGAGAGCAAGTTCCAACATTTGGCGCCCACCGTTCGTGCTACGACAAAACCACCCGCGATGGCACCCAAGAGAGCTAACCCGAAGGCTGACGAGGCTGCGAAGGCAGCACTGCTGGCCGCAAGAAAGGGCAAGGCCCTCGTCCTCACCCAATCCACCCACCAAGAGCCCACTGAAGACAATGTTCCCCACACCGGCGAAGACGACACCTTCCACACCTGCGGAACCGAAGGACAATCGCAGCCGCCCCCAGGCTTCGCCCCATTGGAAGGCGTGGACCTCACCGAGGACGGTGAGGTCCTCGGCGTCTCAACAGAAGAACAGCTACAGCTGCGCGCCCTGCGCCTCAAGAACCGCAATCTCCAGAGGCAGAAAGAGATACTGGAGGCCAAGCGCCAGCGTGTGTCCGCACTAGCCAAGGTGCGGCAAATGATACGCGACGAGGAGCAGAAGGCCCAAGACCTCGAGCGCGAGATCGCGCTGATGCAGCGCGAAGGCCATCTCGGTCTACAGCAAGAGCCACCCCTCCAGCAGCGCGCACAACCGGAAGAAACGCGCGAAGGCCACCTCGGCCTGCAGCATGGCCCACCCCTGCAGCACCGGGCGCAGCCGGAGAACCCGCGTTTCCCCCAGCGTGACTACGCCTTCCAGCACGGCGCGCCATTCCAAGGGGTCAACTACCTCGACGAGCGAAGTCCCCTGGCGCCACACCTGCAAGTGACGCCTTGGCCAGCTAACTTTCGAGCGGGGGCATATCCCAAGTACAACGGCAGCACCGACCCGGCGCAATACATAATGAGTTATCAAGTCGCCGTTGCATCCGCCGGAGGGGACGACGCCACAATGGCGAAGTCTTTTATCATCGCCCTAGAGGGCCCAGCACTCACCTGGTTCACCAGATTGCCTCCGCTGTCCATTGATTCGTGGAGAAGTCTCAGGGACAAGTTCCTTCTCAACTTCCAGGGGTACCGTCCAGACACCGACGCCTTGGCCGAGCTCTCGCTTTGCAAACAGCTGGAAAAGGAGACTCTGCGGGAGTATTACCGCAAATTCTTAACACTCAAGTCGCAGCTGCCCTCTGTCGATGATCAGATCGCTATCCACTACGCCATCAGTGGCCTTCGGGCCGGCGTCCTCTACAGCCACTGTATCAGAGATCCACCCAAGAGCTTGCAGGAGCTATATCAGCTCTTCGAAAAATATGCCAAATCCGAAGAGCTCCACCAGCGCAAGGTCGAGTCACAACGGAAACCCAAAGATGCCCCGCAGTCCAGCCGCACGTGGACGAGGACTCCGCAGCCAGACTCCGGTCGAGATGGCCGCAGTCAGCAGCAAGTGCACAACATCGCCAACCAACAGCCTGCTACTGACCCCCCTCGTCGCCAGGAATATCCCCCCCAGGGCCGCGGAAATGGAACTCGTGGCAGGGGCCGAGGACGCGCGCAGCCGCCGCGCCGGTTCTACTGCCTTTTCCACGGCGAAGACTGCGCCCACCAAACCAAAGACTGCCCCGAAACGAAGGCAACCAGAGACAGAATGGCGCGGGCGCAGCCAGCCGACAATCCCAGAATTGTCGCGCATAATTACCAGCCACCCCCTCCACCATATATCCACGCTCCCGCTCCGCATCCACCGCACCACGCTTACCAACACCATCAGGAAGTACAAATCGTACCTCCTCCACAACCACCACCACACCAGCAACATCAAAACATCTCCCATGCCCCAAAGCAGGAAGACTTCGCCGATCAACCATATCGCGGAGTCATTCACATGATAACAGGGGGGTCCAGCACCGACTTCGACACTAAGCGGTAGAAGCGGGACCACTACCGCAGCATCAACCATGTCGCCGTCACTGGCCCAGTCGTGCAGACGAAGTGGTCCCACATACCGCTAACCTTCAACGCACGAGACGTCGACCTGCGCAGCGCCCCCCACATCGACGCTATGGTCATCAATTGCAGCGTGGCAGGCTGGGACTTACACAAAGTCCTCGTCGACAACGGCAGTCAGGCGGACATCATCTTCCTCCACGCCTTCGACCGCATGGGTATAAGCCACAGCTTGCTGAAGCCTTCGGACAACTCGTTATATGGTTTCGGCGGCAAGGGCACCTTTCCAGTTGGCAAGATAGAGTTGCCCCTCTTCTTCGGTGTAGCACCCAATGCCCGAAGTGAGCAAGTAACCTTCGACATTGTCGACATGGTATATCCATACAACGCCATCATGGGCCGGGGCTCCATCAATAAGTTCGAAGCTGCCATCCACGGGTTGTACCTATGTATGAAGATACCAGGTCCGCTAGGCGCCATTACAATCTACGGCAACCAGCAGACGGCGCGCAACATAGAGCAGGACTTCGTGCCTGGTCAGAGGAACGTACACTGTCTCACGACCCAGCGCGAGGTCCCCGCGCCCGCCAGCCCAACCGATAAGCTGCACGACAAGGCACAGTTGCAGAGCCAAGACGGGTCCAAGACTGTCCCCCTCGATCAGGCCACGCCCAAGCAGACAGTCACTATCAGCGAAGACCTCACCTCACTTGAAGAAGAGAAACTTCTCTGCTGCCTGGCCAAGAATAAAGATGTCTTCGCCTGGTCCGCCCTCGATCTGGTCGGAGTCAGCCGATCCATAATTGAGCACAGCTTGGGAATTGACCCTTCGGTGCGACCCAAAAAGCAGAGGCTTCGCAAAATGTCAGACGAAAAGATAGAGGCCGCCAAGGCGGAGGTGCACCGCCTCCTGGAGGCTAAATTCATCGAGCCAGTGGCTTACCCCACGTGGCTCTCCAATGTTGTAATGGTGCAGAAAAAAAGCGGGAAATGGCGAATGTGCATAGACTTCACCAGTCTCAATAAGGCCTGCCCAAAGGACAATTTCCCGTTGCCGCGGATCGACAAAATAGTCGATAGCGCGGCCGAATGCGAGGTCATGTCTCTCCTCGACTGCTTCTCCGGCTATCACCAGATATACATGAAGGAGGAAAACAAGGCTAGCACTAGCTTTATAACACCCTTCGGCACTTATTGCTTTGTCAGAATGCCGGAGGGTCTCAAGAATGCCGGGTCCACCTTCTCCAGACTCACCAAAACAGTACTCGAAGGGCAGGTCGGCAGAAATATATTTACATATGTGGACGACATCGTCGTCGCCAGCAAGAATAAGGAGGACCATCTCGCCGACCTGGCCGAGACATTCGCGAACATGCGAGATGCACGACTCCGCCTAAACCCGGAAAAGTGCATCTTCGGTGTCCGCCAGGGCAAGATATTGGGCTACCTGGTGTCCCACCGCGGCATCGAGGCCAACCCAACCAAGATCCAGGCCATCATCGATATGTCGCCTCCGCAGTCCGCCAGGGACGTCCAGCGTCTGACAGGCAGATTGGCCGCTCTCAACAGATTCATCTCCAGGTCCGCCGAGCGAAGTCTCCCCTTCCTCAAAACACTCCGCGGTGCGAAAGACTTCGCCTGGGGACCGGAGCAAGCAGCGGCCTTCGCCTCACTAAAACAGTACCTGTCGGAGCTGGCCATCCTCACAAGCCCCGACTCCTCGCTCCCCCTATTGCTCTATGTCGCGGCTTCGCCGCACGCGGTCAGCGCGGCACTAGTGCAGGAGCAGACAGTCGGGGGCACAGTCAGGCAGTGCCCTGTTTACTATGTCTCCGAGGTCCTGACACCGTCCAAATGCAACATGACAGAGCTGGAGAAGATCGCCTACGCAGTTGTTATGTCCTCGCGCAAACTGCGCCATTACTTTGAAGCATTCAAGGTCCGCGTCACCTCAGACAGGGGGCTCGGCGAACTATTCAGAAACCCGGAGGCATCGGTGAGGATCGCCAAGTGGGCAGCCGAACTCTCCGGCTACCACATCAGCTTCGAGCCCAGGACAGCCATCAAATCACAAGTCCTGGCAGACTTCGTCGTCGACTGGACTGGGCCAGTAACCCAGCCGGACCCGTCCACAGAGAAGGTCTGACCATCCATTGCGATGGCGCATGGTGCCATGCGGGGGCAGGCGTCGCTGCAGTCGTCACCTCACCAGCCGGAGTCAAACACAGATATGCAGCACGCCTCAACTTCGCTCTGGAGTCCGACAGATGCACAAACAATATAGCAGAGTATGAAGCGGTTATCCTCGGCCTCCGCAAGCTAAGGGCCCTCGGAGTCACCACATGTATCATCAAGACAGACTCCAAGATAGTCGCCGGCCAGGTCGAGAAAGACTACGCAACAAAAGACCCCGCGCTCATGCAATACCTCGCGGCCATTCGTGTGGCGGAACTGCCCGAATTATTCCAACTTAAGTGTCCAAGTCCCGCCTTAGAGGCTAGACCACACTTAAATGGGAATAACCCGTCAATCCCTCGGATCTAGTCCGACACGGCCACTGACAGGATCAAGTACCACAATCTCACTCGAAGGTGAGTCACAGAGCAAATACAATAAAGCATAAAACCATACATGTCATAAGGATTAAATTATTACATCACCATCATCATCATCGGAGTTTTTGCAAACGTATCCATCATTGTTCGAAGTGCAGCGGAATAAAACTAACGGTAAATAAAACAGAGAGATGGGGAAGCCTGTCCCATCACTCCTCATGCTCCTCCTCAGCCGAGGCGGGGTCCCACTCGACAGTCCAACCCGGTGGCAGGGTGGTCGGCCAAGTTATCCCAGCAACCATCTCCTCCAGGGAACCTGTAAAAATTATGCCACAAGCAAGGCTGAGTATACTAATACTCAGCTAGACTTACCCGGTGTGAGGAGTCTACTCCTCTACCTCTAGACATGCATCTGTTTGGCTGTGGGGTTTGGTTGCCAAAAGCACTAGCTGAGTTTCTAAATCAAGATTTTAACTTAATCAAAGTTAAGTGTGACTCTCTTAAGGCTAAAGGTGAACTATCTACTCATACATGGTAGCAAGCATTATTAACAATCAACATCTTATCTCAACTCATCGTACTTCCACTTATTACTCAATGCAGTACAATGGATCAAGCAGTCTCATTAGCTGTGAGAAGCAGACGATTCGAATCGAGTTTTTATCCTTGCAAGGTAAACCTAAACACACGACATGCAGGGGCACTCCGTCCCCACACACATCAACCGTCCCCATCGATTCCCCGTCAGCAGAGAGGGGCTCACCGCCTTGGCGTACAATGCCTCACTGACCCCGACTGGCCGTCGTGCAGTGACCGCACTTGTACCCACCATAACCGGAATGGGAGACCTCGTCTCAGGTCGCGTGAGGAGGGCAATCTGCTGCCAGGTTCAATCAGGTACTAGGCTTACCGATTTACCATATTTCTCGGCATATGTTTAGTACGTTCAAACGCTTGACACAGGTATCCGCACGTTAATCCTTATTCCATTTTCCATCTCGTAAACAACCAATCCCCATGGATTGTTGTCCACCAACTAGTATCATGACCGTGTGAACGTGGGTACAATCAATTTCCTGATCTCGCGCGAGTGCTAGAAAAATCACTCGTCTTCTACCGAGATCCTATTTAATTAAAGCAACTACTCGACCTGTCATACTAGTATTCATTTCAAAAGGATTCCTGAGATCATGCAACTAGGGTTTCAAACAATTCCTACACCTAAGTGCACAATCAATCCTACAATCATTAGGTGAAGTAAAATAGCATAAATAACAGGTTATGCATAAAACCGGGGCTTGCCTTCCAAAGCAGTGGCAGGCAGGTCCTCTGGTGCTGGCTCTGGTGCTGGATCTGGGGCTACCTCCTGAGCAGCTCCTTGCTCTGGCACGAGGATGTACTCTCCGTCAGCAAGATTACAGTCTATCGAAATGCAATGAACATGTATGTCATGATTATGCATGATTTAAGAACATTAAGTTAAAGAAACTAAGTTAAGAATTAACTTAGGGTTTTCTCAGTTATGCGGGGCTTCTAGTGGTACATAGATAGACTTATTACTCTTTGGACTTAAGTTTTCCTTTAGGATAACATAGTGGATTTGTATTGCCTTGATACATTTGAGTGGACAGCAATAAAGTTTTTAGGGACAACCTTTATTCATATCTTTTATTTCTCTTCCCTTAATTTCCATTTAGGTTTTCTAGGGTAGGTTTGAACTACAACAGGGTTTTAATAATTTCCAAAAATTCTGTAAAAATTACAGTGGGTTGTCACTGGCTATTTTAGCTTGTTTTAAGAATTTGAGGCTTAAGGTATAAAAGTTAGGCCTTAAACAAAAATAACAAAAGTTAGGCAAAAAGGGGCACTTTACACTACACCTCCTAGTTAGGGGTAGGTTCTGTCCTAAAGGTCATTTTTGTTGGCATCCTCTGGTAATGATAGGTCTTTGTGCTAAAAATCACAGGAAACTAAGGGGTGGTTAATTAGCTATGATTTTCCCAAGTTTAATGTCAAAAAGGCACTTTCTACCACCTTATTATTTGAAAAATGTCAAACAGCAGATTTCATATTTTTCTTAGGTTCTTTCTAATAAAACAATAGTTATCCCAAGGGTGGGGGTGTTTTCACCTTGGGGTTATTTTTGTGGAGTTTTTCTAAGTTATCCTTGTTTTATTAATTTAAAAGAGATCTTAATTATTTTTCACTAAAACCGGGTATGATATATTTTTCTAGTGAACTACATTAACTAAGTATCTTAACAAAAATAGGGGTGCCCTCTGGTTCAATATTTGTGTCACTTTTCCTATTTTTCTTAAACTTTAAGCATATTTGGAATAAGGGGTTAAAACTAACTTAATGTAATGGACAGAGGGGTTTAACATTTTTAAACAGGTTAGTAGGTGAATATAAACTTCTCCAAATTTTCCTAACCTTAGTCAAATAGCCTAACTATTTTTCTTACTATTATTTAGCTTTTGGCCAAAGTTAACATTAAATCAGAACTTTTAAGTTTTCCACAGCACCAAGGGGTTTTATATTTTTCCTAAATAGGTTACATGATTTAGAGTCTGGCAAAATTGGTTTGACCAAAATTGGATAAACCAAACAGAAGTTATGGGTTTTTAAAGTTTCTGTTTGAATTTAAATTAGGTTTTAATTAAGTTTTCCTGGAAAAACAGTTTGTGCCGAGGCCCCTGGGTTTAAAACAATTCAAACCTCGCAGATCTACCCTTAAGGCACTATTCACTTGAGTCTCTGACCTTTCACTTAACCCCCTGGGTTTCTCTCCCTCTCACCCGCAGTCCCTCCCTCAACTGAAACAGTAGCCGCGGAAAAAGAAAGGGCGGCGCGGCTTACCGGCGGCGAGGGAGTTCCGGCGAAGTGTAGGGTTGGCTCGGGGAGGGTCTGGCGATCACGTCGAGGTACGGCTCGTCGTCGGGGATGGCCGGAATCGCCCGGTCCACGTGAGCAGGCGGGCGAGCTCGTCGGCGGCGTGTGCTCCGGCCTATCCACGACGGCATAGTTCAATCCAAGGGCATAGGAAGCTTCGTGGAGGTCTAAGGAGTCTAACCGTGCAAGGAATCGAAGAGAGGTGCACGGTGTACCTCGGTCCACGGTTGCCGGCGGTCGGTTGAAGTCCGGTGACCTTGGGCCGGCCTCTCCGGTGAAGCAGAGCCCGATTCCTCGCTCGGGGAGCTTCACGGAGACGTGCACAGTCCTCTCCGAGGGCTGGACGGGGCTGGGAATGGCTGGGCTGGCCGGTCTACGGTGGCAGGGGCTCGGGTGGCCGCGGGCGCGTCGCGTATGGGCAAACGGCGGCGAACTGAGCTCCGGTGAGGCTTGAGTGCGTGCGGAGGGGTACGGCCAAGGCTCCTGGGCGTTTTATAGCCGCGGACGCGGACCAGGGCACTGGCTCGGCTTGGGCGCGGCGCGGGCGCGCGCGCGGGCGTGCTCTGGCGCGGCAGACGGCGTCGAACACGTGGCGGTTTGTTTCTTCCAGTGTTCAAATGTCGCCAGAGGTCGCATACGTGCGAATCTTTGCAAAAGTCCGCCGCAGACCTCTTCCTGGCACCTAGGGCTGTCACTCAACTGTGAGACGCCGGGGCAGATACGGCCTAGGGAGGAAGATCTTCGGGTGCCAAAACAGGTGTGTCATACTGAGCATAACACGACAAAAGCCATGCCATGGCATGTCAAACGTCCGAGTCTCGAGCTCAACTTTTTCCAGTGGGTGCCCTAAGTGGTATTGCACATTTTTGGTATAGAACCCAAGTGGTTTTGGCGCCATTTTTGAAGTGAACACGGTTGATCTTTGATTTAGGGCTAAAATGGGACTTAGAGGGAATTAGAGAGCTCTAGCTCTCTCTCCACTTGGAGATTTGAAATGGGGTTTCCCTAGGGGCCTTTTTGCAATAATTCCCCTCCCTAATTGATGGTTATAATGTTGCTTAGAGTTTGGGTAAAGATCACCCATGTTTTGCACATTTGCTCACTCTCTTTCCCTTCTTACCCATGGTCATAGTTGCACACAATTAGGGTAATGCCTTTGGTCATTCCCAACTCTTGGTAAAACTTAGTTTCCAAAGCCCCTTATACTTTTGCTCCTTAAGTTCTTCCACATGTGATCATAGTCTTGAGTGCCAAGGTGTGTTCCAGCCATGGCAACACCTGGGGTGTTACAGCCCTCCCCCCTTAAAGGAATCTCGTCCCGAGATTTTAGGTAGAGTCCCTTGGAGGGTGCTGGAAGGTGTGTTGGTGCTACTCTTTCTTTATACTCAAGTTTCTCTTGTTAACTGCTCTTCGAATGTCATTCTCTTTGCAACTTCAGAAGGAAGCCCTTCTTAAGTTAAATCCACAACTTAGACTATCCTTATTATCTAAGTTTTTCTTATAATTGGATTCAAAGGGCAGGTGGGGGTGGGGTTCTGGGGTTACATACCGACTCCTTTGGGTAGAAAGTCGGGGAAGCGAGAGCGTAGAAAATCCTCAGTCTCCCATGTAGCTTCTTCTGCTGAATGGTGACTCCACTGAACCTTATACATTCTGACTGACCTTGCCCGAGTTGATCTCTCCTTTTGATCTAACACCTTGACGGGGTACTCTTGATAGGACAAGTCTGGTTCTATCTCAATGTCTGGTTCTGGCAGTATTTCAGTGGGTAGACGAACACATTTGCGCAACTGAGATACATGGAACACATTATGCACTGTTGACATGTGGGGTGGCAATTCCACTTGATAGGCCACGGGTCCACAACTTGCCTTGATCTCATAGGGTCCAATGTAGCGAGGGGCTAACTTGCCCTTGATCCCGAATCTCTGAACACCCTTGGTGGGTGATACCTTAAGATGGACATGATCTCCCACCTCAAACTGTAGGGGCTTCCGCCTCTTATCATGATAGCTCCTTTGCCTAGCCTGAGCAGCTTCCAAGTTCTTGGTAATGACTCTGACCTTTGCCTCTGCCTCGAGTACTAAGTCTGGCCCAAAAATTTCCCTTTCTCCTGCTTGAGACCAATTTAGTGGGGTCCTACACCTTCTCCCATACAATGCCTCAAAAGGTGCCATCTTTAAACTGGACTGATAGCTATTGTTGTAAGAGAACTCTGCCAAAGATAGACACTTGTCCCAATCCTTTCCATAATGTAGTGCACAGGCTCGCAACATATCTTCCAAAATTTGATTCACCCTTTCTGTCTGGCCATCGGTTTGTGGGTGGTATGCTGAGCTTCGGATGACGTGGGTTCCAAGTGATTCTTGCAGTTTCTCCCAAAAGCGTGCCACAAAAAGTGCTCCTCTGTCAGATATAATGGTCTTGGGAATACCATGCAATCTCACTATCTGATCAACATAAATTTCAGCATACTTCTCGGTCTTGTGGGTGGTGTGCACTGGTAAGAAATGAGCCGTCTTGGTCAATCTGTCCACGATAACCCAAATAGAATCATGGTGTCTGGAGGTATTGGGTAATCCCACTATAAAGTCCATGCAAATGTCCTCCCATTTCCAAGATGGTATGGGAAGGGGTTGCAGAGGGCCTGCTGCCTTCAAGTGACTAGCCTTTATCCTCTGACAAGTATCACACTCGGATACGTACTTGGCAATTTCCCTTTTCATTCTAGTCCACCAATATAAAGATCTGAGATCATGATACATCTTGTTGCTACCAGGGTGCATGGAGAATTTGGAAAGGTGAGCTTCGTCCAGTATCTTCTTTCTAAGCTCAGGGTCCTTGGGGACAACCAATCGATCTCCAAACCATAGGATTCCCTTGCTGTCCTGTCGGAAACATTTGTATTGTTCTGCCTTTTGCTTGATCATATCCTTGATAATCTGAACACCCTTATCCTCAATCTGTGCCCTGACTATCTGTTCTTGCAATGTGGGCTCCACCGAGATATAGCTTAGGTTACCCGAAGAAACAACTTCCAGGTTCAGTTTGCACAATTCATCACACAGGGTGGTCACTCCCACATCCATGCTCATGCAATAGCACTGGGCCTTTCTGCTTAAGGCATCTGCCACAACATTGGCCTTACCAGGGTGGTAATGCACCTCCAGATCATAGTCCTTAATCAACTCTAACCATCTCCTTTGCCTCATGTTCAGATCTGCCTGAGTGAAGATGTATTTGAGGCTCTTGTGATCAGTGTAGATGTTACAGTGAGCTCCCATCAGGTAGTGCCTCCAAATCTTAAGAGCATGAATTACAGCTGCCAACTCTAGATCATGTGTAGGGTAGTTCTGCTCATGGGGCCTGAGTGCCCGAGAAGCATAAGCAATCACTCTGTTCTCTTGCATCAAGACACATCCCAAACCAGTACCAGAAGCATCACAATAAACTTCAAATGGCTTGGTGTTGTCAGGTTGAGCTAACACTGGGGCTGTTGTCAAATGCTGTCTCAAGGTATGAAAGGCATCTTCACACTTTTGGCTCCACTCAAATTTGACTCCCTTCTTCAACAATTCGGTCATTGGTTTGGCAATTCTGGAGAAATCCGGAATAAATCGTCGATAATACCCTGCCAATCCCAGAAAACTCCGAATTTGCTTTACTGTGGTCGGGGGTTTCCAATCCATCACTTCTTGCACCTTCTCAGGATCAACTGATACCCCATCTTGAGAAATTGTGTGACCCAAGAATTTGATCTCCTTCAGCCAGAACTCACACTTAGACAACTTAGCATAAAGATGATGATCGCGCAGCCGTTGAAGCACGATGTGCAGGTGCTCAGTATGTTCATCTTCATTCTTGGAATAGACCAGAATATCATCAATGAAGACAACCACAAACTTATCCAATTCTGGCATGAATACTGAGTTCATCAGGTACATGAAATATGCCGGGGCATTGGTCAGCCCAAAAGACATCACCAGAAACTCATACAATCCATATCTGGTAGAGAAAGTCGTCTTGGGAATATCGCTGGCACGGATCTTGATCTGATGGTATCCTGAGCGAAGGTCTATCTTGGAGAATACCTTGGCTCCAACCAACTGATCAAACAGAACATCAATGCGAGGCAACGGGTATTTGTTCTTTATGGTCATCGCATTGAGAGGACGGTAGTCAACACACATCCTCAAGCTCTCATCCTTTTTTTTCACAAATAATGCTGGACATCCCCATGGTGAAGTGCTTGGACGAATAAATCCCTTGTCCAACAACTCTTGCAGTTGCTTCTTCAATTCTGCCAATTCCGCGGGAGGCATCCGATAGGGTCTCTTGGAGATCGGAGCAGTCCCGGGTTGCAACTCAATAGCAAACTCAATGTCTCGGTCAGGTGGCATTCCTGGCAATTTATCCGGAAAAACATCTGGATAGTCACAGACCACTGGGATCTTTTCCACTGGGGATTTTATCGTAGCAAAAGCGCAAGAACGGGTGCATCCCTGGTCGGGTAAATATAAAACAGTCTCGCCATAAGCAGGGGAATGGATTTCAATGGCTCTGGCTGCAATGTCCAATACTGCCTGATGCCTGGTCAACCAGTCAGCTCCCAAAATAATATCCACGCTATCCAATCCTAAAATGAGAAGGGTGGTTCTAATTACCAGACTACCAAATTTTATAGGCACTTGCCTGTTGATTTGATAAGTGGCAACTCTGCCTCCTGGTGTTGAAATTGTAATGCCCCCATCGGTATGGTGAAAAGGGCAACTGGCATTTGGCACTAAATTTGGCACTGATAAAACTATGCGATGCACCAGAATCAAATAGAATAATAGCAGGATAATTCAAAACTGTAAAGATACCAGTCATGACGGGTGCTCCCTCTGGAATGTCTGCCATGGTGGTGAAGTTCAGCCTGCCCTGCCTCACTTGCACCTTCTGTCTCTTGCCTTGGTTCTGGTTGACATTCTGCCCCTGCCTCTGCTGGTTCCTGGGGCAATTCTTGGCATAATGCCCAGTGTTGCCACAAGTGAAACATCTGTTGTCATTGGCCTGGCGGTACTGCTGCTGCTAATTATTCCGCTGGGCTGGAAACTGGTTGCGGTTGGGTGCCTGCTGCTGCTGCTGCTGAGGTCGAATTACCCATCGCCCTTGCTGCTGCTGGGGTCCCCTGCCCTGGGTGTTGGACACAATCCGGAAACGCTGTGGCTGAGCTGAGGGTCCTGCCACAGGGGTCTTCCTTTTCTTCTCTGCCTGCCTAGCTGTAATGCAGTCCTCTTGGGAGATAGCCATGTTTACCAACTCATTGTAGATGTTGGCCCTGACGGTGTTGAGACGATCCCGGAGCTTAGTGCTGAGCCCCCTTCTGAATCTGTCCCTCTTCTTCTCATCTGTATCCGCATGATATCCCGCATACTGGCACAAGTCATTAAAGGCCTGGGCATACTGCAACACTGTCCTGTTGCCCTGAGTGAGTGCCAAGAACTCATTGAGTTTCCTGTCCATGATCCCGGCTGGTATATGGTGTCCTCTAAAAGCTGCCTTAAACTCCCTCCACTCCACCTCTCGGTCCTCTGGCTGCATAGCAAGAAAGTGATCCCACCAAGTCCTTGCAGGTCCACGAAGCTGCTGGGTGGCGAACCTGACTTTGGTGGCCTCTGAGCAAACTCCATGGAGCAGTGGAAATTTGGACTCCACCACTCGCAGCCACACATCTGCATCAAGTGGGTCCTCCGCCCTTGTGAACAGTGGAGGCTGGGTGCTGAGGAATTCCTGATAGGTGGCCACCGCGGGGTGACGCTGGTGGTCTCCACCACCATAATGCTGGGGTGGTGGCTGACGTTGAGCCAGCTGCCTCAGAATCTCATTCTGCTGAGCCATGAGCTCCTGCGGAGTGGGAGGTGGGGGTGGTGGTGGAACGTGCTCGTTCTGGCCACGACGCTGCCTCCCGGCCATCTGAAAAATCACATACTTACTTAACACCACAGCTCCAATTTCAAAATTTCAACACGGGGAAAAAGTTAAGAAAACATCATGAAAGATCTAACTTCAACAAAAGGGATTCTTTAAGAGGCATAAATTTTTCCTTCCAAGATTAAGCTAATAATAGCATCCATCCATCAAGCTCCCAAGAGAGTTTAATACGATTACATCAAATTGTTCCAAAATGACTCAACTCTACCTAGCCTAGTACCCTAAGGGTGCAAAAGCTAAGCTAGCGGCGAGGAGTCCGACTGCCCAACTTCTAAACCTACCCTGGACACCTAGTGAGCGAACGAAGCAACACTTGACTCGGGGGAAGGTGGTCTTCCCGAGCCAGCAGTGTCCACACTGGAGGCAGGCTCATCTCCTCCCTCAATGTCGACGTCCTCGTCGTCCTCCTGGTCCTGGATCTCCTGATGGTGCATGTCTAGGTGCTCATTTGCTTCTGCCAGCTGCTGCTGAGTGTTGAGGAGCTGATCCTCTAGGACCTCAATGGTGTTCTCCCGGGTGCCCACTAGCTCCTCCAACTCATGAATCTCACCAGACAGCTGCTCCACTTGCAAATCTTTCTCTACCATTTCTTGAGACAAGTCGACCACAAGCTCCTCTCGGTTATCCAACGTGATCTTGGTGGCCTCCAGCAGTGCCATCAGATGGGACATGGCCTCACCGCGCATCACCTGCAGACGGTACAGAGCATTCATGCACCGTACTGTCAAGTGCGCAGTCTGTCCTGGGTAGATGGCCCAGATATCCTTAGCATGCTCCACCCGATCCTTCCACATTGGGTCGTCCTCCTTTTCAGCGGGGAACAAGCCAATGGGATGGGTAGCCAGCTCCAAGGGATGGAACCCGCAGAAGGTAGTCAATCCATGCAGCGCGATTGCCTCGATCGTGTCCTCTGCCCGGTATCCGAAGGATTCTGAGTCCAAGGAGCGCCAGCCTGGCTGCAGGGGATGAGGCTCCAAGGTCATCCTCACCCTACAGCGGGGCACTCGGTGCTTCTCGAACTGCTGCACCGCGTACTGAGGGGGTGTCATATATCCAGCCCCCTGAAGCACCTCCCACAAAATGCGGGGAAAACCCTCTCGTGCAAGTCCGTCTGTGTGGGTCAGTGCATTTCCGTCATCGGAGGATCCATGGGAAGTCATCTGTGTACGGTTAAGCGTAAGTAAAAGAAAAGAATTATAAAAAGAACAAGAAAATAAAACTCAGCCTTTCTCTAGTTAAGTAAAAAGGCACTAAGGACCTAGCTGGGTGTTATCTTGTTTTTAAGTCCTTACTTAGTTATCCATTGCTTAATTATGAAGGCATGCATGCTCGTCCTGAACGACCTCACAACAAGATAGAAGGAATAGGGAGGAACTCCCATCCTGTAAAAGTGGCCGGTAGGGCCTAGTTACTTAGCCACCTAGCTACCCTTCTATTAACCTAAGGCTTCGCGTCCTAGGTCTATCCTGCTCGTCCTACTATCTATCCAACTTGTTTCTATCAAGTTTTATTTGGAAAATTGATGGTATTTACATTTTATTGATTCCTCTGTGGTGGTACAAGCTCCGATACCAGCTGTGGCGGAACTGCCCGAATTATTCCAACTTAAGTGTCCAAGTCCCGCCTTAGAGGCTAGACCACACTTAAATGGGAATAACCCGTCAATCCCTCGGATCTAGTCCGACACGGCCACTGACAGGATCAAGTACCACAATCTCACTCGAAGGTGAGTCACAGAGCAAATACAATAAAGCATAAAACCATACATGTCATAAGGATTAAATTATTACATCACCATCATCATCATCGGAGTTTTTGCAAACGTATCCATCATTGTTCGAAGTGCAGCGGAATAAAACTAACGGTAAATAAAACAGAGAGATGGGGAAGCCTGTCCCATCACTCCTCATGCTCCTCCTCAGCCGAGGCGGGGTCCCACTCGACAGTCCAACCCGGTGGCAGGGTGGTCGGCCAAGTTATCCCAGCAACCATCTCCTCCAGGGAACCTGTAAAAATTATGCCACAAGCAAGGCTGAGTATACTAATACTCAGCTAGACTTACCCGGTGTGAGGAGTCTACTCCTCTACCTCTAGACATGCAGCTGTTTGGCTGTGGGGTTTGGTTGCCAAAAGCACTAGCTGAGTTTCTAAATCAAGATTTTAACTTAATCAAAGTTAAGTGTGACTCTCTTAAGGCTAAAGGTGAACTATCTACTCATACATGGTAGCAAGCATTATTAACAATCAACATCTTATCTCAACTCATCGTACTTCCACTTATTACTCAATGCAGTACAATGGATCAAGCAGTCTCATTAGCTGCGAGAAGCAGACGATTCGAATCGAGTTTTTATCCTTGCAAGGTAAACCTAAACACACGACATGCAGGGGCACTCCGTCCCCACACACATCAACCGTCCCCATCGATTCCCCGTCAGCAGAGAGGGGCTCACCGCCTTGGCGTACAATGCCTCACTGACCCCGACTGGCCGTCGTGCAGTGACCGCACTTGTACCCACCATAACCGGAATGGGAGACCTCGTCTCAGGTCGCGTGAGGAGGGCAATCTGCTGCCAGGTTCAATCAGGTACTAGGCTTACCGATTTACCATATTTCTCGGCATATGTTTAGTACGTTCAAACGCTTGACACAGGTATCCGCACGTTAATCCTTATTCCATTTTCCATCTCGTAAACAACCAATCCCCATGGATTGTTGTCCACCAACTAGTATCATGACCGTGTGAACGTGGGTACAATCAATTTCCTGATCTCGCGCGAGTGCTAGAAAAATCACTCGTCTTCTACCGAGATCCTATTTAATTAAAGCAACTACTCGACCTGTCATACTAGTATTCATTTCAAAAGGATTCCTGAGATCATGCAACTAGGGTTTCAAACAATTCCTACACCTAAGTGCACAATCAATCCTACAATCATTAGGTGAAGTAAAATAGCATAAATAACAGGTTATGCATAAAACCGGGGCTTGCCTTCCAAAGCAGTGGCAGGCAGGTCCTCTGGTGCTGGCTCTGGTGCTGGATCTGGGGCTACCTCCTGAGCAGCTCCTTGCTCCGGCACGAGGATGTACTCTCCGTCAGCAAGATTACAGTCTATCGAAATGCAATGAACATGTATGTCATGATTATGCATGATTTAAGAACATTAAGTTAAAGAAACTAAGTTAAGAATTAACTTAGGGTTTTCTCAGTTATGCGGGGCTTCTAGTGGTACATAGATAGACTTATTACTCTTTGGACTTAAGTTTTCCTTTAGGATAACATAGTGGATTTGTATTGCCTTGATACATTTGAGTGGACAGCAATAAAGTTTTTAGGGACAACCTTTATTCATATCTTTTATTTCTCTTCCCTTAATTTCCATTTAGGTTTTCTAGGGTAGGTTTGAACTACAACAGGGTTTTAATAATTTCCAAAAATTCTGTAAAAATTACAGTGGGTTGTCACTGGCTATTTTAGCTTGTTTTAAGAATTTGAGGCTTAAGGTATAAAAGTTAGGCCTTAAACAAAAATAACAAAAGTTAGGCAAAAAGGGGCACTTTACACTACACCTCCTAGTTAGGGGTAGGTTCTGTCCTAAAGGTCATTTTTGTTGGCATCCTCTGGTAATGATAGGTCTTTGTGCTAAAAATCACAGGAAACTAAGGGGTGGTTAATTAGCTATGATTTTCCCAAGTTTAATGTCAAAAAGGCACTTTCTACCACCTTATTATTTGAAAAATGTCAAACAGCAGATTTCATATTTTTCTTAGGTTCTTTCTAATAAAACAATAGTTATCCCAAGGGTGGGGGTGTTTTCACCTTGGGGTTATTTTTGTGGAGTTTTTCTAAGTTATCCTTGTTTTATTAATTTAAAAGAGATCTTAATTATTTTTCACTAAAACCGGGTATGATATATTTTTCTAGTGAACTACATTAACTAAGTATCTTAACAAAAATAGGGGTGCCCTCTGGTTCAATATTTGTGTCACTTTTCCTATTTTTCTTAAACTTTAAGCATATTTGGAATAAGGGGTTAAAACTAACTTAATGTAATGGACAGAGGGGTTTAACATTTTTAAACAGGTTAGTAGGTGAATATAAACTTCTCCAAATTTTCCTAACCTTAGTCAAATAGCCTAACTATTTTTCTTACTATTATTTAGCTTTTGGCCAAAGTTAACATTAAATCAGAACTTTTAAGTTTTCCACAGCACCAAGGGGTTTTATATTTTTCCTAAATAGGTTACATGATTTAGAGTCTGGCAAAATTGGTTTGACCAAAATTGGATAAACCAAACAGAAGTTATGGGTTTTTAAAGTTTCTGTTTGAATTTAAATTAGGTTTTAATTAAGTTTTCCTGGAAAAACAGTTTGTGCCGAGGCCCCTGGGTTTAAAACAATTCAAACCTCGCAGATCTACCCTTAAGGCACTATTCACTTGAGTCTCTGACCTTTCACTTAACCCCCTGGGTTTCTCTCCCTCTCACCCGCAGTCCCTCCCTCAACTGAAACAGTAGCCGCGGAAAAAGAAAGGGCGGCGCGGCTTACCGGCGGCGAGGGAGTTCCGGCGAAGTGTAGGGTTGGCTCGGGGAGGGTCTGGCGATCACGTCGAGGTACGGCTCGTCGTCGGGGATGGCCGGAATCGCCCGGTCCACGTGAGCAGGCGGGCGAGCTCGTCGGCGGCATGTGCTCCGGCCTATCCACGGCGGCATAGTTCAATCCAAGGGCATAGGAAGCTTCGTGGAGGTCTAAGGAGTCTAACCGTGCAAGGAATCGAAGAGAGGTGCACGGTGTACCTCGGTCCACGGTTGCCGGCGGTCGGTTGAAGTCCGGTGACCTTGGGCCGGCCTCTCCGGTGAAGCAGAGCCCGATTCCTCGCTCGGGGAGCTTCACGGAGACGTGCACAGTCCTCTCCGAGGGCTGGACGGGGCTGGGAATGGCTGGGCTGGCCGGTCTACGGTGGCAGGGGCTCGGGTGGCCGCGGGCGCGTCGCGTATGGGCAAACGGCGGCGAACTGAGCTCCGGTGAGGCTTGAGTGCGTGCGGAGGGGTACGGCCAAGGCTCCTGGGCGTTTTATAGCCGCGGACGCGGACCAGGGCACTGGCTCGGCTTGGGCGCGGCGCGGGCGCGCGCGCGGGCGTGCTCTGGCGCGGCAGACGGCGTCGAACACGTGGCGGTTTGTTTCTTCCAGTGTTCAAATGTCGCCAGAGGTCGCATACGTGCGAATCTTTGCAAAAGTCCGCCGCAGACCTCTTCCTGGCACCTAGGGCTGTCACTCAACTGTGAGACGCCGGGGCAGATACGGCCTAGGGAGGAAGATCTTCGGGTGCCAAAACAGGTGTGTCATACTGAGCATAACACGACAAAAGCCATGCCATGGCATGTCAAACGTCCGAGTCTCGAGCTCAACTTTTTCCAGTGGGTGCCCTAAGTGGTATTGCACATTTTTGGTATAGAACCCAAGTGGTTTTGGCGCCATTTTTGAAGTGAACACAGTTGATCTTTGATTTAGGGCTAAAATGGGACTTAGAGGGAATTAGAGAGCTCTAGCTCTCTCTCCACTTGGAGATTTGAAATGGGGTTTCCCTAGGGGCCTTTTTGCAATAATTCCCCTCCCTAATTGATGGTTATAATGTTGCTTAGGGTTTGGGTAAAGATCACCCATGTTTTGCACATTTGCTCACTCTCTTTCCCTTCTTACCCATGGTCATAGTTGCACACAATTAGGGTAATGCCTTTGGTCATTCCCAACTCTTGGTAAAACTTAGTTTCCAAAGCCCCTTATACTTTTGCTCCTTAAGTTCTTCCACATGTGATCATAGTCTTGAGTGCCAAGGTGTGTTCCAGCCATGGCAACACCTGGGGTGTTACAATTCGAAGCCTCGAGAGACAGTTCAAGGGATTCACCTTACAACATGTGGATAGGGCCAAGAACGAGGAGGCCGATGCATTAGCCAAGGCCGCCGCCAGGGGCGAGCCCTTGCCCTCCGACGTGTTCTTTCACACCATCGGCACGCCAGCCGTCCGGAGCCCCGAAGGGCTCCAAATAACTAATGACAGCGAGGGCCACCGCATAGTCAACCTAATCATGACCGAAGACTGGCGGGCACCAATAACCCTGTTCCTACAGGGGTACTATCATCCAACCGACGTCAGTGAGGCAAAGCGCCTCAGACATCGAAGCCGGGACTTCGCACTGATTGAGGGCCAGTTATACAAGAAAGGGGTCAGTCAGCCAATGCTTAAATGCGTCACCGAAACCGAAGGCATGCAGATCCTACGCGAAGTCCACAGTGGCACGTGCGGCTCGCACGCAGGGCCAAGGGCCCTAGCTGCCAAGGTGATCCGACAAGGGTTTTACTAGCCTGCGATGATCTGCGCCGCAAACCGCGTCACAAGGTCCTGCGAAGCCTGCCAGAAGTTCTCTCCTCGGTCAGGCAACCCCTCGCAATATACAAAGCTGATCGCCCACACATGGCCTCTCCAGCGCTGGGGCCTGGACATTGTCGGGCCCCTGCCCACCGCTCAGGGGAACCTTAAGTTCGCCTTCGTAGCCGTCGAATACTTCACTAAATGGATTGAAGCGAGGGCTGTTTCCACAATCACATCAAAGACTGCCCAAAAATTCTTCTGGCAGAACATTGTTTGCCGCTTCGGAGTACCGTCCGAGCTAACAGTTGACAACGGCAAGCAGTTCGACAGTCAAGATTTCAAGGATTTTTGTTTCTCCATCGGCACCAAGCTTGCCTTCGCTTCAGTCTATCATCCGCAGTCCAACGGGGTCGTGGAGCGTGCCAACGGGAAAATCTTCACAGCTGTCAAGAAGATGCTCCTCGATGAAAAAAAAGGCAGATGGACCGATTTATTACCGGAGGCAGTCTGGGCGCTAAACACAACTGAGTGCAGGGTGACCGGGTTCACTCCTTTCCGCCTTCTATACGGATCGGAGGCAATGACCCCGCAAGAAATAAAGCATGGGTCCCCGCGTACAGTTCCGTCAGCCATCCCCGATGTGGACGAGCCAACTTCAAAAGATCTCATTGATGGAGACCGGGTCTTCGCCCTACAGGCCCTAAACAAATACCAAGCCCAGACCAAAGCATGGTGCGACCACGCAGTCATTCCGAGGGAGTTCAGCGAGGGGGACCTCGTACTCGTCCGAACAGCTCGGACGGAGTCCAAGGGCAAGTTGGAGCCCAAGTGGGAGGGCCCCTTCATAGTCAAGACAAAAGCTTCCCCCAGCGCTTACAGGCTCACAACGCCAAACGGCGAGGACCTGGAGCACTCCTGGAACATCGACAACCTTCGCAAATTTTTTGTTTGACCCATTTAGGGCTGATTTCGCCCTTGTAATTCGCCGCAATCAAACTTATACCGGCTCGCACTCTTTTCCTCCCGGGGGGTGAGGTTTTTAACGAGGCGGAGCCATGTAATATATGTGAGAAAAATCCCCCGCAAAAACATGTGTCGAAAAAAGACCGCGACAACGGTCTTCGGCATTCGACCAATTCGAAGTCACCGCGAGGCTAAGCGCTAGCCACCCTCGCGTGCGACAAATCCGCGCAGAAGTCGCCTAAGGGTGCAGCCGGACTAAGCACAACAAGTGCGAGAAAATCCGACGTCTATCGCGAAGACTATCCGCGCAGAAGTCGCCTAAGGGTGCAGCCGGACTAAGCACAACAAGTGCGAAAAAATCCAACGTCTATCGCGAAGACCATCCGCGCAGAAGTCGCCTAAGGGTGCAGCCGGACTAAGCACAACAAGTGCGCAAAAATCCGACGTCTATCGCGAAGACCATCCGCGCAGAAGTCGCCTAAGGGTGCAGCCGGACTAAGCACAACAAGTGCGAAAAAATCCGACGTCCATCGCGAAGACTATCCGCGCAGAAGTCGCCTAAGGGTGCAGCCGGACTAAGCACAAGTGCGAAAAAGTCCGAAGTCTATCGCAAAGACTCCGCGCAGTAAGCCGCCTAAGGGCGCAGCCGACCTAGTACAACAAAAGCAGAAACGACAGCATCAAACCAACCATACCAGACAAAGTACACAGCGCCCTCGCAGGCACAGGCACGCGAGGGCACACAACTCCATCTTACAAGCACTCACACATATACAAGCGAGGGCACCACGCTCTACATCGGCTCAACCTTAGGAATAATTCCCATCTCCCTATAATTAAATAACATTATCCTAAGCTCTTCACCCGCAAAAAGACTTCGCAGTTCCCCTTCCCCTGTACCCACGGCGGCCGGCAAAGACAACAACTCCTGCCGACCAGCCCTA
This sequence comes from Zea mays, assembly GCF_902167145.1. Taxonomy (NCBI): domain Eukaryota; kingdom Viridiplantae; phylum Streptophyta; class Magnoliopsida; order Poales; family Poaceae; genus Zea; species Zea mays. Next base: position 43,339,941 of record NC_050103.1, read on the forward strand.
CTCACGCGAAGCCGAGCCCCTTCCTCCGCGCTAACCCTACGCTTTGCAACCGCCCTTCGTCGTCGGCGCCCGGTGCTAGGACCTGGCACGTCTGGCGCGTCCGCGGCGCGTGGCGAAGCCTCCGCCGCAGCCACATCCAAGGCCGCAAAATAATCCAAGTCCTCCTCCGACGACTCCTCAGTCCACTCAACCGAGCTCCCAGAGTCAGTAAAATCAGAAAACTCAGATACAGACCCACCATATTCATTCCCACCTTCCGCGGTCGAAGCCGCCAAAAACTCAGTAGTAGCGGTTGCGTGCGCAGGCCCAAAATCTTGAACCTGCGCAGCAACCGAAATTCAGCACAACATCCAAAAATTCCCCAACCCTAAACACCCACTACGCCACCTGCGAAGGCCCTGCCGCCGCGGGAGCCTCCGCCGCTGCTTCCGCCTCCACCGCCGCGAGATCTTCAGCGCTCGGCACAGCAACTGCGGGGGCATCAGGCGCGCCTTCGGTCACATTTGGGGGCAGGTCTTCGCCGGCCGCAGCAGATGTGGGGGCGCCTGGCACGCCCGGCGCGTCTTTTGCAGTCTCCGGGGTTGGTTCCAGGGCGACTCCAGTCGCAGCCTCCGCAGGGGTCGGCTCCGGGTCAGGCAGCGCGCTGTTCAGTGCCCCGAAGTCGTCCACCCGCTCGCCGCGCTCCGCCTAAGACAAAACACACAAAAATTCAGCAAACACACGCGCAGACCACATCCAGCAAACGCCGAACAAACGACAACGTTACCTGAGCCCTCGCAGCCTCGGCCCGCTCCCTGACAACCTCACGACCGCACAGACCCCACATCCGGTCATAGAGGGCCCCGGCGGATTCCTTCACCACGGGGTCTTCGACCTCATAGATATCTCACCCAAAATCTTCATCTGCCTGGTCGAAGGCCTCAAAGTGCCGGCACCCTTCGCGAGAGAGTGTGTTCATCGCCCCCTCGCAGGTGACCAGGGAGGTGAACGACATTAACCCCCCCAAGACAGTGGGGAGCTCCTGCAGCTCCTCCTGCACCCATTCCAGACAGCGAAGCCCGGGCTCGCGCTCCGGCACCTCGAAGTCACCGGTCCGCGCACCCAGCTCGCGATATGTAGCCATCAGCTGTGTGCACGTCCGTTCGGCCTCCGCTCGCATCGCGGCCTCGGCCCCCTTCGCGCGGCTCTCCAGGGCAGTAAGCCGCTCCTGCAGCTGACCGGCGAGCTCCTTGGCAATATTGCCTTCCGCCCGCGCCAGCTTGGCCTCCGCCTGCGCAGCCTGCTCTTTGGCGATGGCTTCGTTGGCCTCCCTCCTCTCCCCCGCCAGCTGGCGCTGGAGGTCAGCCTTCTCCTTCTCCAGGGCGGCCACCTTGTCCGCCAGCTTACGGCACTTGCTGTCGGAGGCCGATTTCTCACGGACAGCGTCAGCATGTTGCGTCCGAAGTCTCTCGACTTCGGCAGACAAAGCTGTCGTAAGGGCCCCCGACGCAGTACGGCTGGTGAAGTTAGCCACCTGCAGAGCACACGTAAGGCCGTTGCCTTAAAAAAAAAGGGGGGGGGAGAGAGTAAAGCTCAGCGGACCTGACTCAGCGCCTCCGTCGCTTGACTCAGCGCCTCCGTCACTCCCTTCAGCCGGCGGGTCGCCACGCCCGCCTCGTCCCTGACCAACGCGAGGGCCGACACCTCGCCTCCGGCGCCAAGCGCCTCGCCCCTCGCCTTCAGCACTTTGGCGGCCGTCGCGATCGCCGCGCCAGGCGCAACTATAGCAAGCTGGCCCTCATCCGGCCCTGCAACGCGTCAACAAATTTAAAAAAATAAAAATAAAAAATAATAGGCCAGCGACTTACCACCAAGATAGTCGTCCACAGTAATATCGGTGCCGTAGTCGGCAACACGTTTGCCCGCCAGCGGCAGCGCTCGGGCCGCCTTCGAAGCCTCCGCCAATCCGCTGGCCGGCGGCACCACCTTCGTTGACTTGGAGCCTCCGACGCCCGCCGTTGCCTCCAGCGCCTTGCTAGGTGCAGAGGCGCCCGTCTTCGCCGCCAGCGGCGGCTTGCCTCCGCCGGAGGCCGCAGCCTTCGCGTTTCCCCGCTGCCTTTTCGGTCGAGCTTCGTGAATCCTGACAGTCGCCTGGCGTTTTTGCGCCGCTCCTTGGCGATCCTTGTCCATCACTGCCCACACAACAACACCGATATTTCGCCCGTAAGGAAAAACTCTCCACTGATGAACCATACGAGATGTAAAACAGTCCTCCTCAGCCGCGCAGGGGATAGGAACATTTCTAGGCCAGCAACCCCCGGTAACCCTCAGCATCCGAGCCGAAGACTCCCGGAGCTCGGGCGAAGACATCCTTTCCCCCGGGGCCGCACACGTCCTCATTAGCTCTCTAGCAAAACTATCAGACACCCCAAGTCCTCCCATTGCAGTACCTAATTTTCTCTTTTTTGAGGGGGGGCGGCCGCCAGCGCAGGGTCGCCTCCAGTCTCCACCGCCAGTTTCTTCCCACGACGGTCCGCTTCGTCTTGACCAGGATAGCCGTCGTACGGCAATTGATTTAATTCGAAGACCCTGTTCAAACGGTCATTTGACCCGCGGATATCAAAGCTGCGCTGGCCTTCTGTCCTCGGCACGTAACGCCCCACGAGCCGCACCTCCAAGTCCTCCGCATCACGCACAAAGGCGGCCGGGTCACGGTTTCGCAAATTCAGTGCGAAGGCAGGACTTCGCACCACCCTTCCTCCGTGAAAAGGCATCTGGCGAGGGCACACTTCGCCCAGCGCCCAGCCGTGCGCCAAGGGCCAGACCCTGCACGCCACGAACTCTTCAACTAAATCACGACCACTGCTCTGACCGGCGGCGCACCGAAGGGCCCCTTCGTCTGCATCCTCTTCTGCCACTTCAAAAGGCGGATACGCAGAGTAATAATGAGAGCACATCTCAGACACGGGGAGTCCCTCATGGTCTTCGACAGTACCCTCAGCAACGTAAAACCAAAATTCATTCCAATTGCCCCACTTGTTGCGGGCGCACGGAACCAACTCCACTACTGGCATTGTGGTCTTGCCGGTCTTCGGCGTGAATGTGCACGACCCGAACTGGGCAACTCCGTCCCCAACCATCCTCTTCTGCCAATGCAAACAATAATTCTTCGCAAAAACTTCAACCGACGGCTGTCCGCCGTACGAAGTCGTCGCCTAGACATACTTCGCCAGCGCCACCATGGCATTCGGTGTCAGCTGATGTATTTGAACGTTGAATCTACGCAGGACTTCGCCAACAAACCGATGTGCAGGCAAGCGGAGACGGGCGACGAAGAACGCCTCGAAAACGACCAACTCACCCTCCGGCTCGGGGACTTCCTCCGTCCCCGGAGCACGGGCGACTCCGCCGCCAAAGTAGCCCAACCGCTGCATCTCTTCAACGCGGGCTGACGTCATCCGTGACACACCAAAATCAACAGAGTCGCCGGCGCGCAACTCCTCCACCATCACGCCACTCAACGTCTCCTCAGACGAGGCGGCGGCCGGCGGCGTGGTGTCGGCGGAAGAAGAAGAGGATGGCATTGCTACGTACCGTCGGCGGCGGCGGGCGGTCTGCTTCACTCGAGCCAGAACTCCGGCGAGCAAAAGGAGCAGCGGAGGAAGAGGAGCAGCAAGACGGCGGGCGGCTAGGGTTTTTACGGAGCGCAGAAGGCAGAGTTCAAACATCGCCGACCCCCGCTCCCTTTTATAGGCAGGGCGCGACTCTTCGGGAAACCCGCAATCCGACAGGGCGCGACGCTTCGGGAAACTCGCAATCCAACAGTACGCCGTCCATCAACGGTCACATCAAAAACCCCCGCGGAACCACTTCGAGCGAGGGCAGCGTCTCCGCCATCTAGCGACGTCTTCGGCACCAGGTGACTTTGTCGAACTGGTCCCTCGGAGGGCAAATGTTGGGGCGAAGGCAAAGACGCCACCCTTCGCTCGAGGCCTCCGCCGCAGTCGCTGGTCTGACAGAGACAAATCGGGCAGGGACCCCCTTCGCTCCATTCGGCACTTTGACGAAGGCCTGCGGCGACGCCTTCCCGCTGCGCGGCCTCGTTCAGTCCTAAGGCCCACGTGTGATCTGGCCCATTGTAACGGGCCCTGCGTGGCCGCCTTTGTGTTACGGGCCTAATTTGTAAAGGCATACTTGTAATTACAGCTTGTAACCCTGCTTTATGGGAATATTTTTGGGATAAACTAGGTGTCTGAGGGCACATGCGTCCTTAACACAAGGCGCTGGGCACTCAGATACCTATAAATACCCCCGCACAGTGCCCGTGAGAGGCTAGATTAACAGAGCTATTGCCCCCGAGCACGTAACCCTGTTGTCACCACTGTTCACCCCTGTTGGCCTCCTTGCTGCTGAGAGCAAGTTCCAACAGGGACCAATCCCAAGTACAACGGTAGCACCGACCCAGCACAATACATAATGAGTTATCAGGTCGTCGTTGCATCTTCCGGAGGGGACGACGCCACAATGGCCAAGTCTTTCATCATCGCCCTCGAAGGCCCAGCTCTCACCTGGTTCACCAGGTTGCCTCCGCTGTCCATTGATTCCTGGAGAAGCCTCCGGGACAAGTTCCTGCTCAACTTCCAAGGGTACCGCCCAGACACCGACGCGTTGGCCGAACTCTCGCTCTGCAAGCAGCTGGAAAAGGAGACTCTGCGGGAGTATTACCGCAAATTCTTAACACTCAAGTCACAGCTGCCCTCAGTCGATGACCAGATCGCTATCCACTACGCTATCAGTGGCCTTCGCGCCGGCGTCCTCTATAGCCACTGCATCAGAGATCCGCCCAAGAACCTCCAGGAATTATATCAGCTGTTTGAAAAATACGCCAAATCCGAAGAGCTCCACCAGCGCAAGGTTGAGTCCCAAAGGAAGCCTAAGGATGCTCCACAGTCCAGCCGCACGTGGACGAGGACTCCGCAGCAAGACTCTGGTCGAGACGGCCGCAATCAACAGCAAGTGCACAACATCGCCAACCAGCACCCCACTGCTGAGGCCCCTCGTCGCCAGGAATATCCCCCCAGGGCCACGGAAATGGAACTCGCGACAGGGGTCGGGGGCGTGCGCAGCCGCCACGCCGATTCTACTGCCTCTTCCATGGCGAAGACTGCGCCCACCAAACCAAAGACTGCCCAGAAACGAAGGCCACCAAAGACAGGATGGCACGAGCACAGCCAGCCGACAACCCCAGAGTTGTCGCACACACTTACCAGCAACCCCCTCCACCATATATCCATGCCCCCGCCCCGCATCCACCGCACCACGCTTACCAACACCATCCGAAAGTACAAATCGTACCTCCCCCACCCCCACCACCACACCAGCAACATCAAAACATCCCCCACGCCCCAAAGCAGGAAGACTTCGCCGATCAGCCATATCGCGGAGTCATTCTCATGATAACTGGGGGGCCAGCACTGACTTCGACACAAAGCGGCAGAAGCGGGACCACTACCACAGCATCAACCACGTCGCCGTCACTGGCCCAGTCGTGCAGACAAAGTGGTCCCACATACCGCGAACTTCGACGCACGAGACGTCGACCTGCGCAGCGCCCCCCACAGCAACGCAATGGTTATCAATTGCAGTGTGGCAGGCTGGGACCTGCACAAAGTCCTAGTCGACAATGGCAGTTAGGCGGACATCATCTTCCTCCACGCCTTCGATCGCATGGGCATAAGCCACAGCCTGCTCAAGCCTTCGGACAACCCGTTGTATGGCTTCGGCGGCAAGGGCACCTTTCCTGTCGGCAAAATAGAGCTGCCTCTCTCCTTCGGTGTAGCACCCAATGCCCGAAGCGAGCAAGTAACATTTGATATTATGGATATGGTATATCCATACAATGCCATCATGGGCCGGTGCTCCATCAATAAGTTTGAAGCAGCCATTCACGGACTGTACCTATGTATGAAGATACCAGGTCCGTTAGGTGTTATTACGGTCTACGGCAATCAACAGACTGCGCGCAACATAGAGCGAGACTTCGTGCCCGGTCAGAGAAACGTACACTGCCTCACGGCCTAGCGCGAGGTCCCCGCACCCGCCAGCCCAACCGATAAACAGCACGACAAGGCACAGCTGCAGAGCAACGACGGGACCAAGACTGTCCCCCTCGACCAGGCCACGCCCAAGCAGACAGTCACCATCAGCGAAGACCTCACTTCGCATGAAGAGGAGAAGCTCCTCTGCTGCCTGTCCAAGAACAAAGATGTCTTCGCCTGGTCAGCCCTCGACTTGGTCGGGGTCAGCCGATCCATAATTGAGCACAGCTTGGGAATCGACCCTTCGGTGAGGCCGAAAAAACAGCGGCTTCGCAAGATGTCCGACGAGAAGACAGAGGCCGCCAAGGCAGAAGTGCACCGCCTCCTGGAAGCCAAATTCATCGAGCCGGTAGCTTACCCCACGTGGCTCTCCAATGTTGTGATGGTGCAGAAAAAGAGCGGGAAGTGGCGAATGTGCATTGACTTCACCAGTCTCAATAAGGCCTGCCCAAAGGACAACTTCCCGTTGCCGCGGATCGACCAAATAGTCGATAGCGCGGCCGGGTGCGAAGTCATGTCACTCCTCGACTGCTTCTCCGGTTACCACCAGATATACATGAAGGAGGAAGACAAGCCTAGCACCAGCTTTATAACACCCTTCGGCACATATTGCTTCATCAGAATGCCGGAGGGACTCAAGAACGCCGGGTCCACCTTTTCCAGGCTTACCAAGACAGTGCTCGAAGGGCAGGTTGGCAGAAATATATTCACATATGTGGACGACATCGTCATCGCCAGCAAGAGCAAGGCGGACCATCTCACTGACCTCGCCGAGACATTCGCGAACATGCGAGACGCACGACTCCGCCTAAACCCGGAAAAATGCGTCTTCGGCGTTCGCCAAGGCAAAATATTGGGCTACCTGGTATCTCACCGCGGCATCGAGGCCAACCCAACCAAGATTCAAGCCATCATAAACATGAGGCCTCCGCAGTCCGCCAGAGACGTCTAGCGCTTGACGGGGAGATTGGCCGCCCTCAACAGATTCATCTCCAGATCCGCTGAGCGAAGTCTCCCTTTCCTCAAAACTCTCCGCGGCGCAAAAGACTTCGCTTGGGGACCAGAGCAGGCAGCGGCCTTCGCCTCATTAAAACAGTACTTGTCGGAGTTGGCAGTCCTTACAAGCCCCGACTCTTCACTACCTCTGTTGCTATATGTTGCGGCTTCGCCGCATGCGGTCAGCGCGGCACTGGTGCAGGAGCAGATAGTTGAGGGCGTGATCAGGCAGTGCCCAATTTATTATGTCTCAGAAGTGCTGACGCCGTCCAAATGTAACATGACAGAGCTGGAGAAGATTGCCTACGCAGTCGTTATGTCTTCGCGCAAATTGCGCCATTACTTTGAAGCATTCAAGGTCCGGGTCACCTCAGACAGGGGACTCGACGAATTGTTCAGAAACCCGGAAGCATCGGTGAGGATTGCCAAGTGGGCGACCGAACTCTCCGGATACCACATCAATTTCGAGCCCAGGACAGCCATCAAGTCACAAGTCCTGGCAGACTTCGTCGTCGACTGGATTGGGCCAATAACACAGCCGGACCCATCCGCAGAAAAGGTTTGGACGATCCACTGCGACGGCGCATGGTGCCATGCGGGGGCAGGCGCCGCGGCAGTCATCACCTCGCCAACCGGAGTCAAGCACAGATATGCGGCTCACCTCAGCTTCGCTCTGGAATCCGACAGATGCACAAATAACATAGCAGAATACGAAGCAGTCATCCTCGGTCTCCGCAAGCTGAGGGCCCTTAGGGTCACCACCTGCATCATCAGAACAGACTCCAAGGTAGTTGCTGGCCAGGTCGAGAAAGACTATGCAGCAAAGGACCCCGCACTCATGCAATACCTCACGGCCATCTGAAGTCTCGAGAGACAGTTCAAGGGATTCACTCTGCAGCATGTGGACCGGGCCAAGAATGAAGAGGTCGACGCATTGGCCAAGGCTGCCGCCAGAGGCGAGCCCCTGCCCTCCGACGTGTTCTACCACGTCATCGGCACACCAGCCGTCCGGAGCCCCGAAGGGCTCCAAATAACCAATGACAGCGAGGGCCACCGAATAGTCAACCTTATCATGACCGAAGACTGGCGGGCACCAATAACTCTGTTCCTACAGGGGTATTATCACCCAACCGACATCAACGAGGCCAAGCGCCTCAAACATCGAAGCCGGGACTTCGCACTGATTGAGGGCCAACTCTACAAGAAGGGGGTCAGTCAGCCAATGCTCAAATGCGTCACTGAAACCGAAGGTGTACAGATCCTACGCGAAGTCCACAGTGGTACCTGCGGCTCTCACGCAGGGCCAAGGGCCCTAGCTGCTAAGGTGATCCGCCAAGGTTTCTACTGGCCCGCAATGATCTGCGCCGCAAATCGGGTCACAAGGTCCTGCGAAGCCTGCCAGAAGTTTTCCCCTCGATCAGGCAGCCCTTCGCAATTTACAAAGCTGATCGCCCACACATGGCCTCTCCAGCGCTGGGGCCTAGACATCGTCGGGCCCCTACCCACGGCTCAGGGGAATCTTAAGTTTGCCTTTGTCGCTGTCGAATACTTCACCAAATGGATCGAGGCAAGGGCTGTCTCCACAATAACATCAAAGACTGCCCAAAAATTCTTTTGGCAAAACATTGTTTGCCGCTTCGGAGTACCATCCGAACTAACAGTCGACAACGGCAAGCAGTTTGACAGCCAAGACTTCAAGGATTTTTGCTTCTCCATCGGCACCAAGCTTGCCTTCGCCTCAGTCTATCACCCGCAGTCCAACGGAGTTGTGGAACGCGCCAATGGAAAAATCTTCACAGCCGTCAAAAAGATGCTCCTCGACGAAAAAAGGGCAAGTGGGCCGATTTGTTACCCGAGGCGATCTGGGCACTAAACACGACTGAGTGCAGGGCGACCGGGTTCACTCCTTTCCGCCTTCTATACGGATCGGAGGCTATGACCCCACAAGAAATAAAACATGGGTCCCCGCGAACAGTTCCTTCAGCCGTCCCCGACGTGGACGAGGCCACTTCAAAGGATCTCATCGATGGAGACCGAGTCTTCGCCCTACAAGCACTAAACAAATACCAAGCCCAGACAAAAGCATGGCGCGACCATGCAGTCATCCCAAGGGAATTCAACGAAGGGGACCTCGTACTCGTCCGAATAGCTCGGACAGAGTCCAGGGGCAAGCTAGAGCCCAGGTGGGAGGACCCCTTCATAGTCAAGACAAAACCTTCTCCCAGCGCTTACAGGCTCACAACGCCAAGCGGCGAAGACCTGGAGCACTCCTGGAACATCGACAACCTCCGCAAATTTTTTGTTTGACTCATCAGGGTTGATTCGCCCTTGTAATCCGCAAAAACAATTTTATTCTGGCCCGCACTCTTTTCCTCCCGGGGGGTGAGGTTTTTAACGAGGCGGAACCATGTAATATACAAGTGAAAATCCCCCGCAAAAACATGTGTCGAAAAAAGACCGCGACGACGGTCTTCGACATTCGACCAATATGAAGTCACCGCGAGGCTCAGCGCTAGCCACCCTCGCGTGCGACAACTCCGCGCAGAAGTCGCCTAAGGATGCAGCCGGATTAGCACAACAAGTGCGAAAAATCAAAGTCTACCGCGAAGACTTACCGTGCAGAAGTCGCCTAAGGGTGCAGCCGGATTAGCACAATAAGTGCGAAAAATCGAAGTCTACCGCGAAGACTTACCGTGCAGAAGTCGCCTAAGGGTGCAGCCGGATCAGCACAACAAGTACGAAAAATCGAAGTCTACCGCAAAGACTAGCTGCGCAGAAGTCGCCTAAGGGTGCAGCCGAATTAGCACAACAAGTGCGAAAAATCGAAGTCTACCGCGAATATTAGCCGCGCAGAAGTCGCCTAAGGGTGCAGCCGGACTAGCACAGCAAGTGCGAAAAATCGAAATCTACCGCGAATGTTAGCCGCGCAGAAGTCGCCTAAGGGTGTAGCCGGACTAGCACAGCAAGTGCGAAAAACCGAAGTCCACTGCAAAGACCATCCGCACAGAAGTTGCCCGAGGGCACATCCGGACGAAGCGTAACAAAAGCAAAAACGACCACACCAAACTGTCCGCGCCAAGACCGACTATATACGCACCAGTCCAGCATAATAAATACACCTGACCAAGCATGTAACGCCTCCGCGAACATAGCCAAATGTGCGAGGGCACACAACTTCATCATACAAGCCTTTACACATGTACAAGCGAGGGCATCACACTCTACATCGGCTCAACCTTCGGAATAATTCCCATCTCCCTATAGTTAAATAACATTATCCTAAGCTCCTCACCTGCAAAAAGACTTCGCAATTCCCCTTCACCTGTACTCGCGGCGGCAGGCAAGGACAACAGTTCCTGCCGGCTAGCCCTATTCACACGAAGCCGACCGCCCTCCGCCCCGCTCACTCTACGCTTCGCAACCGCCCTTCGCCGCCTGCGCCCAGTACTCGGACCAGGCACATCTTCTGTGTCCGCAGCGTGCGGTGAAGCCTCCGCCGCTGCCACATCCAAGGCCGCAAAATAGTCCAAGTCCTCCTCCGACGACTCCTCAGTCCACTCAACCGAGCTCCTAGAGTCAGCAAAATCAGAAAACTCAGATGCAGACCCATCATATTTATTACCACCATCCACGGTCGAAGCCGCCAAAAAATTAGTAGTGGCGGTTGCGAGCGCAGGCCCAAAATCTTGAACCTGCGCAGCAACCAAAATTCAGCAACATATCCAAAATTCCCTAACTACCCACACCCACTACGCCACCTGCGAAGACCCAGCCGTCGCGGGAGCCTCCGCTGTAGCCTCCGCTGTCGCCACCGCCGCCACCGTCGCAGGATCTTCAGCCCTCGGTGCAGCGGCTGCGGGGGCATCAGGAGCGCCTCTGGCGGTCTCTAGGGGCGGGCCTCCGCCGGCCGCAGCGGCTGCGGGGGCATCAGGAGCGCCTTCGGCAGTCTCCGGGGGCGGCTCCACGGCGGCCTCGGACATGGCCTCCGCCGGGTTCGACTCCGGGTCAGGCAGCGCGCTGTTCAACGCCCCGAAATCATCCACCCTCTCACCACGCGCCGCCTAAGACACAGCACACAGAGTCAGCAAACCCACACATAGCCCACATACAGCAAATGTCAAACAAAAGCCAAACGTTACCTGAGCCCTCGCCGTCTCGGCCCGCTCCGTGACCACCTCTCGACCGTGCGGGCCCCACATCCGGTCGTAGATGGCTCCGGCGGACTCCTTCACTATAGGGTCTTCAACCTTGTAGATATCTCGCTCAAAATCCTCATCAGCTTGGTCGAAGACCTCAAAGTGCCGGCACCCTTCGCGAAAGAGCGCGTTCATCGCCCCCTCGCAGGTGACCAGGGAGGCATACGACATAAACCCATCCACAATAGTGGGGAGTGCCTGCAACTCCTCCTGTACCCACTCCAGGCAGCAAAGTCCGGGCTCTCGGTCCGGCACTTCGAAATCACCGGTCCGCGCGCCCAGCTCATGGTATGAATCCATAAGCTGTTTGCGCGTCCGCTCAGCCTCCGCGCGCGCCGTGGCCTCGGTCCTCTCCACACGGCTCTGCAGGGCGTTGAGCCGCTCCTCCAACTGTGCGGCGCGCTCCCTGGCAAGACTGCCCTCCGCCCGCGCCAAATTGGCCTCCGCCAGCGCAGCCTGCACCTTGGCGAGGGCCTTATTGGCCTCCCTCCTCTCCTCCACCAATTGGCGCTGGAGGTCAGTCTTTTCCCCCTCCAGCACGGCCACCTTGTCCACCAGCTTGTGGCACTTACTGTCGGCGGCCGATTTTTCCCGGACGGCGTCGGCATGTTGCGTTTGAAGTCTCTCGACTTCGGCAGACACAACTGCCGTGAGGGCCCCCGACGTCGCGCGGTCTGCGAAGTCAGCCGCCTGCAAAACACACGTAAGACCGCGGCCCCAACAAAGCCGATAAAAAAAACCGAAGTCTAGCTCAGTGTACCTGACTTAGAGCCTCCTTCATCTCCTTCAGCCGGCGGGACACAGCGCCCGCCTCATCCCTGACAGCAGCGAGTGCCGGCATCTCGCCTCCGGCACTAAGAGAGCCGCCCTTCGCCTTCGGCACTACGGCAGCCGCCGTGGTCGCCGCGGCAGGCGCAACAATAACAAGCTGGCCTTCGTCCGACCCTGCGATGTATCAACAAATTTAAAAAAACGACCCAATGGCTTACCACCAAGATAGTCGTCCACACTAATATCGGTGGCGAAGTCGGCGACGCGCTTGCCCGGCGACGGCAACCCTCGGGCCGCCTTCGCGACCTCCGGCGCCCTGCAAGACGGCGGCACAGCCTTCGCAGACTTAGAACCACCGGCGCCAGCCGCAGCCTCCGCCGCCTTGCTAGACGCAGGGACGGCCGACTTCGCCGCCAGCGGTGGCTTGCCTCCGCCGGGGGCAGCAGCCTTCGTAGCCCCTCGCTGCCTCTTCGGCCTGGCTTCATGAAGCCTGACAACCGCCTGGCGCTTCTGTGCAGCTCCCTGGCGATCCTTGTCCATCACTGCCGACACAACAACAGCAATATTCCGCCCGTAAGGAAACACTCTCCATTCACGAACCATGCGAGATGTAAAAAGTCTTCGCCGGCCGCGCGGGGGATAGGAACATTCCTAGGCCACCAACCCCCGGTAACCCTCAGCATCCGCGCCGAAGACTCCCGGAGCTTGGGCGAAGACATCCTTCCCCCCGGGGCAGCGCATGTCCTCATCAATTCTCTAGCAAAACCATCGGAAACCCCAAGTCCTCCCATAGCAGTACCTAGTTTCCTCTTCTTAGAGGATGGGGCGGCCGCCGGCGCAGGGTCGTCTCCAGACTCTACCACCGGCTTCTTCCCGTGGCGGTCCACATCGTCTTGGCCGGGATAGCCGTTATACGGAAGTCGATTCAATTCAAAAACCCTGTTCAAACGGTCATTCGACCCGCGGATATCCCAGCTACGCTGGCCCTCTGTCCTCGGAACGTACCGACCAACGATCTGCACCGCCCCATCCTCCGCCTCACGTACAAAGGCGGCCGGATCGCGGCTTTGCAGATCCAGCGCGAAGGCAGGACTTCGCACCAGCTTCCCACCATGGGAAGGCATCTGGCGAGGGCACACTTCGCCCAACGCCTAGCCATGCGCCAAGGGCCATACCCCGTACGCCACAAATTCTTCAACCAAATCGCGCCCACTGCTCAGGCCGGCGACGCATCGAAGGGCCCATTCGTCAGCATCCTCCTCCGCCACCTCAAAGGGCGGGTATGCTGAGTAAAAATGCGAACACATCTCAGACACAGGGAGCCCCTCATGGTCTTCGACGGTACCCTCCGCGACGTAAAACCAAAACTCATGCCAATTGCCCCACTTGTTGCGGGCGCAAGGGACTAACTCGACTACCTCCATCGTGGTCTTGCCGGTCTTCGGCGTAAACGTACGGGACCCGAACTGAGCAACTTCATCTCCAATCATCCTCTTCTGCCAGTGCAGGCAATAGTACTTCGCAAAGACTTCGACTGATGGCCGCCCGCCGTACGAAGTCGTCGCCCAGACATACTTCGACAGAGCCACCACGGCATTCGGAGTCAGCTGATGTATCTGAACATTGAATCTGCGCAGGACTTCTCCAACAAATCGGTGCGCAGGCAGGCGGAGACCGGCGGCGAAGAACGCCTCAAACACAACCAACTCGCCCTCCGGCTCGGGGACTTCCTCCGTCCCCGGAACACGAGCAACTCCGCCGCCAAAGTAACCCAACCGCTGCATATCTTGCACGCGGACCGACGACATCCTCGACACACCAAAATCCACCGTATCGCCGGCGCGCAACTCCTCCGCCACCAAAGTACTCAGCGTCTCCTCAGACGAGGCGTCGGCCGGCGGCGAGACGTCGGCCGGCGGCGTAGCGGCAGCAGAAGAAGAGGAGGTCGGCATCGCTACGTACCGTCGGCGGCGGCGGGCGGTCTGCTTCACTCGAGCCAGATCTCCGGCGAACAAGAGCAAGGAGGGCAGACGACCAGCAAGGCGGTGGAAAAGGCGGCTAGGGTTTTCACGGAGCGCGGAAAGTGAAGTTCAAAAAGCGCCGACCCCCGCCCCCTTTTATACACAGGGCGCGGCGCTTCGGGAAACCCGCAGTCCAATAGTACGGTGTCAATCAACGGTCATGTCAAAAACCCCCGCAGAACCACTTCGAGCGAGGGCAGCGTCTCCGCCATCTAGCGACGTCTTCGGCACCAGATGACTTTGTCGAACTGGTCCCTCGGAGGGCAAATGTTGGGGCGAAGGCAAAGGTGCCACCCTTCGCTCGAGGCCTTCGCTGCAGTCGTTGGTCCAACGGAGATAAAACGGGCAGGGACACCCTTCGCCCCGTACGACATCAGACGAAGGCCTGCGACGAGGTCCCCCCACCGTGCGGACTCGTCCAGCTCGGAGGCCCACGGGTGATCCGGCCCATTGTAACGGGCCCTGCCCGGCCGCTGCGCGTTACGGGCTTAATTTGTAAAGGCATCTCTGTAATTACAGTCTGTAACCCTGCTTTATGGGAATATTCTGGGGATAACTTAGGTGTCTGAGGGCACATGCGTCCTTAACACGAGACGGTGGGCGCTCAGATACCTATAAATACCCCCGCACAGTGCCCGTGAGAGGCTAGATTGACAGAGCTTTTGCCATCTTGTGCGAGAACCCTGTTTACGTCAACTCTCATCCCCGTTGGATCCTCTTGCACCTGGTAGCAAGTTCCAACAGTTTTTTACTAGGATATGACTCAAACACAAGGGCATATAGAGTCTTCAACAAATCCACTGGATTAGTTGATGTTTCTTGTGACATTGTGTTTGATGACACTAATGGCTCCCAAGTGGAGCAAGTTGATCTTGATGAACTAGATGATGAAGAGGCTCCATGCGTTGCGCTAAGAAACATATCCATTGGAGATGTGTGTCCTAAGGAATTCGAAGAGCCTCCACAAGCACAAGATCAATCATCATCTTCCATGCAAGCATCTCCACCAACTCAAGACGAGGATCGGGCTCAAGATGATGAAGATGAAGATCAAGAGGATGATCCACCTCAAGAAGAGGACATGGATCAAGGGGAGATGAAGATGATCAAGACACGGAAGATGATCAAGAAATAAGGGATCAAATACCGCCACACCCAAGATTCCACCAAGCAATTCAATGAGATCACCCCATCAACTCCATTCTTGGTGACATTCACAAGGGGGTAACCACTAGATCTCGAGTTGCTCATTTCTGTGAATATTACTCTTTTGTGTCTTCTATTGAGCCATACAGGATAGAGGATGCATTAAGAGATCCGGATTGGGTGGTGGCTATGCAAGAGGAGCTCAACAACTTCACAAGAAATGAGGTATGGCATTTAGTTCCACGTCCTAATCAAAATGTTGTAGGTACCAAGTGGGTATTCCACAACAAGCAAGATGAGCATGGTGTGGTGACAAGGAACAAAGCCCGACTTGTGGCAAAGGGATATTCACAAGTCGAAGGTTTGGATTTCGATGAAACTTATGCACCCGTAGCTAGGCTAGAGTCAATTCGTATATTACTTGCCTATGCTACTTACCATGGCTTCAAGCTTTATCAAATGGACGTGAAGAGTGTCTTCCTCAATGGACCTATCAAGGAAGAAGTCTATGTTGAGCAACCTCCCGACTTTGAAGACAGTTAGTACCCTAACCATGTGTATAAACTCTCAAAGGCGCTTTATGGGCTCAAGCAAGCCCCAAGAGCATGGTATGAATGCCTGCGAGATTTCATTATCACTAATGGCTTCAAAGTCGGTAAAGTCGATCCTACTCTCTTCACTAAAACTATTGCAAAAGACTTGTTTATATGCCAAATCTATGTTGATGATATTATATTTGGGTCTACTAACAAGTCATCTTGTGAATAATTTAGTAGGATAATGATACAGAAATTCGAGATGTCTATGATGGGGGAGTTGAAGTATTTCCTTGGATTTCAAATCAAGCAACTCTAAGTGGGCACCTTCAGCAGCCAAGCCAAGTACATTCAAAATATACTGAAGAAGTTTGGAATGAAGAATGACAAACCCATCAAGACACCCATGGGAACCAATGGACATCTCGACCTCGACACGGGAGGTAAATCCGTAGATCAAAAGGTATATCGGTCGATGATAGGATCTTTACTTTACTTATGTGCATCTCGACCGGATATTATGTGTTGGGGACTTGTTCTCAAATGCTATGAATTAAGAACAAGGCAACATAAAATGTTAAATATCAATGTCCTTCGTCCGCCGAAACATTATTTCCCCAAGGATTTAATGAACTTCGGACGAAGGTTATAATGACACAATTACGAAGGTTATATCTTCGTAATTGAACTCTCAAAGGTAATATAAAACAACACGAGACATAAAGCATTAAAAACAAGTAAATTAGAAATAAATAACATCATTTATATATTATGTAAACTTAAAATATTCAAATATAATGTTTAGGTATATTTATACCTTTGCCTTGACAAAGAATAATTTCCGAGTGATGCGATTGCAACTACAGGAATGCGTGAACAGTAAAGGAATACTGTTCACTATTTATAGACATAGAACACAGCCTGTGAGCAATTACAATCATACCCCTCATAAAAGTTTACAACAATGACTCAAACTCTTATGGACTAAAAGGTCATTCTATCTTTAAGTCGGTTTGTAATTTCGAAGCTTCATGAACGGCACCCTTCGGCATCACATACAAACAGCTTCATCCGAAGCTGTTTCTTCCTGCAGGACCTTCGGCGACGAAGCATGGTCCCAATAGTAGCCCCTTCGCGGTGCTAGATCGTTTTTCATAACAAGCTTGATCCGTGAAAAAAGTCTTTTAGGCTTCAGGAAGCCGAAGGTCCGAAAAACACCTTCCCTGAGCTTGTTGTCGAGAAACGATACAGTTTCCGAGCGCGTAGCGGTCCCACCATGCAGGTTCACTGTTTTGGTCTTTGCGGCCCACCGCGCAGCGGGTGCGAGCAGCTGTTTGCCTGGTGTAAAAATCCTGATGATTCACCTTCTTACCTGCAGCACTATATAAACAGACAGGTAGGTGTGAAGTTACCACAACATTCATTGCTATTGCACTGTTTTGCTGCCAAAAATTTTAACCATAGCCGAAGCTTAACTCTCGCATTTAGACGAAGGTTCAGTTTGGTGCCTACTTCGTCAGAAAAAGCTTCGGGAAAAAGGTTATTTAATTCCCAAGAAATCTTTCAAGAAATTCAAAATTAAATGGCCAGAGTGCGCTCTACTGCTAGAGTTGAGCGTGAGGGAGGCGAAGCCGAAGGAGCGGAGACTATTCCTATCTCCGAAGCAATGCAGTGATCCGGATTGGTGACCTCGGAAAGAATCCCCACTGCCGAAACAGAACAAAGTGCTGCCGAAACAGAACAAGCTGCTGCCGAAACAGAACAAGGAGATATTGAGGAAGCTGACTCTGACGATGATTATCATATCGCAGTATCGAGCAAGCCTAGCCATTTGGACTTCGGAAAGTCGACTATCTCCAAGGCTGATTTCTCCAAAATGGTGAAGTCGGGCTATTTCAGTGAAAATGAGAAGAAGCTGCTTCGCTTCGGGGGAGAAGAAACTACCCCGAAGCCAGAAAAGGATGAAATAGTTATTTTCAAGAGTTTTCTGAAAGCTGGGTTGAGATTTCCTTTGAATAGAATGATTTCTGATGTGCTGCAAAAGTTTGGGATCTATTTTCACCAACTGACTCCTAACGCCATTGTCAGACTTAGCGTTTATATCTGGGCTCTCTGAAGCCAGGCGGTGGAGCCGTTTGCCGATAGCTTCTGTCGAGTACATGAGCTGCATTACCAGACTAAGGCCAGAAAGGATGGGTTGCATGAAAATTTTGGTTGTTACAATTTTGCCTATCAGAAAACCACAAAATTTCCTGTGATTAGCTACCGAAGCAAATGGCCGGCAGGCTAGAAGTCAGAATGGTTTTATGTCAAAGTTGACAAAGACAAAGAGAAGCTAGTACAGAGCCCTCTTGAACTGATCTTCGGAGAAACAAGACCCCGTTGCAGAATGACAGCTGAAGGTCCAACTTGGACCGCACTGGCTGAATTCAAAATTATTGCAGAACACATTGGCACTAGAGATTTAGTGCAGGAATTTCTGGCCTTCAGAGTATTTCCGACTATGAAGGAGTGGACTATGCCGAAGCTTAAAGGAGAAAAGAAAGAGGGGGAGCTTGTCCGACTACCCTATAATTATAAGTTTAAGAAATTTTTTAAAGCACCCTGCCAAGAGTGGCTCGATACAATCGAAGTAATGAGTAATGAAATTCTTGGAAATTACTCCAAAAAAGAAGCAGCCTTCGGCACTCGACCGAAGCGAAGGCTGAACAGGGTGCTTGATGTTATAGGATTTGAATATGCTGATTATGGTCGACTGAGCGGAGATGCTGGAGGCCCGAAGCGAAAAAGAATTGCCAGCGCTGCTGACGAAGAGGTCGCCAAGGTAATTAAAAATAAAAGGGGAGATTTTGAAAAACTTAATCCTGAAGAGTTGAAACCTGAGCCGAAGTTGGCCGCTGCAAGAAAGAGGAAAACTACATCTCCAGAACCAGAAACGTTGGTTCAAGAAGAAGATACTCCTGCAACGCCTTCTGCTATTGAAGTAGAAGAGATTATGAAGGTAATGACTGAACCTTTGCCTGTCAAGCTAAGTCCGCTGGCGCTGGAATTGACGAAGTTTTTTCAGAAGGACAAGGCAGCTTCGGCAGAAGAAGGTCCTGCACTGCCGAAAAAACGAAGGATTATCCAAATAGCAGATGTAATTCACGGGACACCGTCACCGACACCGGCATCAAGAATTGCTATTGACCAGACTGCTGAAACTAAAGGTGCCGCAGCCGAAGCCACCAGAGCGGAAACCTTCGAAGCTGAAACTGGCGCAGCCGAAGCTGTCGGGGCTGAAACCGAGGCCACAGATAGGGGTGGTAATGGGCTCTAGATTTTACACTACAAACTTTAAGGATTGAATCGGATTAGGATCGGGCCCTACTCCTATTCATTTTTGAACTAAAACTATTTAAGGGCCTTAACTTTTTGTGAATGGACATTTGGATCGTGATCCATTACCACCCCTAGCCACAGAAGATCCGAACTTGGAAGAAACACTTGAAGTTATTAATAACATACTTCTAAAAATGACTGAGGAAGAATCTGTTGTGGCCGCGGCGAGCACAGCTACTGAAAAGGGGAAAAAACAAGCTGAAGACATTTTGGAGGAAGAAGATTTTGAATTTCAAGATTTACTTGGGCAAGAACTGACAGACGCTGAAAAAGCAGAGCTTAAAAAATGTGTCATAGCCTGCGGATATAAGCCAGGAGCTACACTATTCGGCGGGGTTAACGAAGGAAAGCTGAGGTGCCTTCGAAACCGCAGCGAAGCTAAAATTGTTAGAACTCTCTGCAAAAACATTGGCTTACCGAAGCTGGAAGCGGACCTGTGCCGTTACCAATGGCACCATATCGCCGGAAGCTTGCTTTATGCTAACTTCAAGGTAACGTATATTTTTGTTATTTTATTATTATTATTATCTTTTAGGTCGTTTTCTAACGAAGATCGTTTCGACAGAGCATATTATTAAGTAAGGTTCTAAAAATGCAACAAGATCTCGAAGAAGAGAAGAACAAAGCCGTCATCCAAAATTTGGCTGAAAAAGTTGAAAATTACGAAGCTGATCTGAAAAAGAAGGATTTCACCATCCAAGATCTTGAAATGATGGTCAAAGAGCACGAAGGTGCATTAGAAAAGAAAGATTTTATTATTCAGACTATGGAGGGTTCTTTGGCTGAAGTCCAAACTGAAAATAACAGCTTAAAAAATGAACTGCTCCAACAGTCAGAAAAATTTGAGCAAGAAAAGAAATTTCTTGAAGCAAGCCTGAAAACTGAGGTGGGTAAAAATTCAAATTTGCAGAAATCCTTTAAAGAACTCCAAGAGAAATGCCTAAGCTTCGGCAGCCAATGCGTGCAGCGGCTGAAGGATGTATTTCATTCTGTCGGAGCTAGCTCTGCAAAATTTACAGCTTCAGCTGAAAATCTGCCCAGCACATTAGAATATATTGAAGGCGAGGTTGATGCCCTTGACGAAGTTATTGGTGGGCATGCCGACTTCTGCGCCCTGGTAGCTTCTCGGGGCACAGCTACTGCTTTTCTGAAGGCTGGCTGCACGCATGAAAATATTGTGAACAGACCAAACTTCAGCTTGTCAGCATCAGATCTGATAGATATCCCAAGCCTAGCCCGAAGCATTGGAAATAGATTCATGACCCAGATCTGGGTAAGTGGCGAGCGAAAAATGGCGGGTGACGAAGCTCGAAGTCATCTTAAGCCGGTAAGAAACTTATATTTGTTACTTTTACCTTCTCCTTAAAATTTGCACCTTTTTTATTCTGCTGTTTGATATACGCAGGATGACGAAGCTGAAGAATGACGAAGCTGAAGTTTGACGAAGCCTAGCCTGAAGCTTGATAGTTGTTTACAATATGCTTTCCTGCAAAAATTTTGGAGAAACTTTTGTAATATAGTTATGGAACAACTTATGTAAATTTGTACATACCTTGTAATATATTTTGTTTCTGCTATCTGTGTACAATCTGCTTTGCTGTGGACGAAACTTCTCTTTTTGAGCCGAAGGCGAAAAACACCTTCCCTTCTTTTCGTACACAACGAAGCATAAAAATTTTCCTTCAAGTTTTTCCTCATTGCCGAAGTATCTGTGTTTTCTGTGTGATGTAATGATGATTCTATATATGTCTAAATGCATGTTTATGAATGCAAATGACATGATGAGATGTATTGTGCAAATGAATATCAAAACACATATTCAAAAAACCATGATCATAGCCTTTCAGCGTTGACTTTTCGCTGTAAGCCTCCCTTAGGAGCTTCTTCGCCTTTTACTTTCAGCGGAATCAGCGCTTATTTTTTGCTGTAAGCCTCACTTAGGAGCTTCTTCGCCTTTTACTTTCAGCGGAATCAGCGCTTATTTTTCGCTGTAAGCCTCCCTTAGGAGCTTCTTCGCCTTTTACTTTCGGCGGAATGAGCGCTTATTTTTCGCTGTAAGCTCTGCATTCCCTTAGGAACGACTTTTGAGCTTCTCCCTGTTTCTTTTTCCTTTTTCCTTTGCATTTACATTTACATTTTTTAGGGGATATCACTCTCATAGAATTGAAATAAGGAAAATTACATGTTATGGCCCCATTAAAAACCTTTCTCCCCCTTTGGAAAGGAAAAGGGTGCCACAAAAAAGAATATAGAAAATTACATCAAGCTAAACATAGTATCGCCGAAGCTCATCCGCATTCCATGATCTAGGAATGTTGTTGTCGTCCATGTCCTTCAATCTGTAGGAACCGGGTCTTGACGAAGATACTACCAAAAAGGGGCCTTCCCACTTCAGCTGTAATTTGCCTACTGTTTCAGGGTTGGCTACTCTTCGAAGTACCAAGTGTCCTGATTCAATATTCTTGAGCTTGACCTTTCTGTCACGCCATTTTATTGTTTTAGCTTGGTATTTATTGATGTTTTCCACAGCTTGAAGTCTGATCCCTTCAATGGCATCTTTTTCTACAGAGCAATCAGCTTCGTCTTCGCCTTCTGCCGAAGCTACTGTCCTTATTGATCCTGCTTTGGCCTCTTCTGGGGTTATTGCTTCGTCACCGAACAATAGCTTAAAGGGCGTAAAGCCTGTTGACCTTGACATGGTTGTATTGTGGCTCCACACTACTTTGATTAACTCGTCTGGCCACTTTCCCCTGGTTTGATTGAAGATTGACTTCATTATTCCTGTCATTATGATCCCATTAGCTCTTTCGACAAGTCCATTTGACTCTGGGTGTCGGACTGATGCAAAATGGATCTTCGTGCCAATTTGATCACAAAATTCTCTGAAGGCTTCAGAATCAAACTGTGTCCCATTATCCACAGTAATAGCCTTCGGCACTCCGAAGCGACAAACAATGTTTTGCCAAAAAACTTTTGAATATTAAATGAAGTTATTGTGGCTAAGGGCTTTGCCTCAATCCACTTGGAAAAATATTCCACTGCCACTACTACATATTTTAGGTCCCCCTGTGCTGGTGGTAATGGGCCTAGTAAATCGAGGCCCCACCTTTGCAACTGCCAAGTGGGTTGTATTAATTGGGTTAAAGACGAAGGTTGTTTTTTATCTCTCGCACATTTCTGACAACCTTCGCACTTTTGAACCAGATCCGCTGCATCCGAAGCTGCCTTTGGCCAATAAAATCCTTGGCGAAAAACTTTTCCAAGCAAAGGCCTAGATCCAATGTGAGATCCGCACAAGCCTGCATGTATTTCCTTCATTAATTCTATACCTTCGGATCTGGATAAACACTTGAGCAATGGGGAACAGACCCCACGCTTATATAACTCCCCTTCTATTATGACATATGGTCGAGCTCTTGCTTCTATTCTCCTTTTATAAGCTTCGTCGTCTGAAAGAAAATTACCCTAAAGGAAAGAGATGATCTCAGTTCTCCAATCTTCGTTATAGATAGGGGATATATTAAGGATTGCTCTTTCAAGAAGCTCGACCGAAGGTGCTTTTATTGTTTCGAAAAATACTTCCGAAGGTATAGGCAGCCCCTGGGCTGCTGACTTGGCCAATAGATCAACATATTCATTTTCTCCACGAGGAATATTTTTGACAGAGAAACCTTCGAAGGAAGCCTCAATCCTTCGGACTGTATCTAGATATTTTTCAAGCTTCGGGTCTCTAGCTTTATAGCTCTTGTCAATATGACCAGAAATAACTTGGGAATCAGTTTTAAGAATGGCCCTTCTGATTCCCATTGCCTTTAACTTCCGAAGACCCAAGAGCAGAGCTTCATACTCAGCAATATTATTTGTGCAACTAAAATCAAGTCTTGCCGCATAACAAGTTTTAACTTTGGAAGGTGAAATCAACACAGCAGCCGCTCCTGCTCCGAAGGTTCCCCAAGACCCATCGCAAAACACTGTCCATGCTTTGGCGTCTTTATTTGTTTCTTCCTCCTGAGCCCCTGGCGTCCAGTCAGCAATGAAGTCTGCCAATGCTTGGGACTGAATCGAAGATCTATGGACATAATCAATACAACATTCATTGAGCTCTGCAGCCCATTTTCCAATCCTTCCAGTAGCTTCTCGGTTTCTCATAATATCCTTCAGAGGTTGTGAAGAAGGAACAATTATGTTGTAAGCTTGAAAATAATGCCGAAGCTTCCTGTAGGCCATCAAAACAGCATAAAGTACCTTCTCCAATTCTGTATAATTTTTCTTTGATAAACTAAGAACCTCGGATACGAAATATATTGGAGCCTGCCTCTTAACTTGGCCTTCAAGCTTCTCCTGGACAAGTGCTGCACTTACCGCTGAGTGTGAAGCTGCCACATATAATAGCAAAGGAGCCCCTGGCGTTGGTGGAGTTAATGTTGTTAGATCTATCAAATATTGCTTCAGCTCTTCGAAGGCCTTCTGCTGGATTGGTCCCCATTGAAAGACTTCGGCTGACTTCAGTACTTCGAAGAATGGTAAGTTTCTCTCTGCTGATCTATATATTAATCTGTTGAGAGATGCCAGCCTTCCTGTCAACCTTTGAGCCCCCTTTTTTGTACTTGGTGGTTCCATTCGAAGTATAGCTTCGATTTTGCTTGGATTAGCCTCAATTCCCTTTGTTGAAACTAGGCAACCAAGAAATTTCCCCTTCTTTACTCCGAAGACACATTTTTCTGGATTAAGCTTCAAACCAGCCTGTCTAAAATTAGCGAAGGTCTCCTGTAAATCAGCAATGTGGTTATCTTGCTTCGTGCTTTTTACAATGATATCATCAACATAAGTTAGCACATTCCTGCCTATTTGAGAATGGAGGACCTTCGCTGTCATTCTGCTGAAACTTCCTCCGGCATTCTTAAGCCCCTCAGGCATCCGAAGGTAACAATATGTCCCACTAGGGGTTATGAAGCTGGTTTTCGGTTCATCCTCCTTCTTCATCCAGATTTGATGATAGCCTGAATAGCAATCCAGCAGACTCATAAGCTCTGATGAAGCTGCTGCATCGACTAAGGAATCTATCCTTGGCAATGGAAACTCGTCCTTCGGACAGGCCTTATTGAGATCAGTAAAATCAATACACATTCTCCATTTACCATAGGCCTTCTTCACCATAACAGTGTTAGCCAACCATTCTGGGTATTTTACCTCTCTAATAACTCCGGCGCTGAGGAGCCTTTTCACTTCATTCCGAGCACCTTCGGCCTTGTCATCAGACATCTTCCGAAGCCTCTGCTTTCTGGGTCTGAAGGATGGATCAACATTGAGCGAGTGCTCAATGACATCCCTGTTTACTCCGCAAAGATCATTAGCTGACCAAGCAAAAACATCTTTGTTGTTGAACAAAAACCTTATCAAGGTTTTCTCCTGCTCTTCGGGCAGTTGAGATCCCAGTAGCACCTTTTGTTCTGCTATATCCTCACATAAGAGCATGGGCTTCGGCTGATCAGCCGAAGCAGCCTTTTCCCTTCTGAACTTGTTTTGCTCACAAGCTTCAGTTCCATCTATATTATGGATTGCTTTTGAGTTTGTCCAATTTCCTTCGGCCCTTCTGGCAGCTTCCTGACTTCCATGAATAGCAATGGGCCCTTGGTCCGAAGGTATCTTCATGCAAAGATAAGCTGGATGAAGAATTGCTTCGAAGGCATTAAGAGTACCACGACCAATGATTGCATTGTAAGGGTATTCCATGTCAACAATATCAAACACAATTTGTTCAGTCCTTGTGTTGTTGATAAATCTGAAGGTTACTGGCATTGAGATTTTGCCGAGTGCTACAATCTGCCTTCCTCCGAAGCCACAAAGGGGATGTGTGGCATCAAGAATTTTATCTTCGGGCTCTTGCATCTGTCTGAAGGCCTTAGCAAATATGATATCAGCTGCACTGCCTGTATCAACCAAAACATTGTGGACCAAAAATCCTTTGATAACACAAGAGATAACCATAGCATCATTGTGTGGGTAATCCTTGAGTTGAAGATCCTCTTGGGAGAAGGTAATAGGAATGTGAGACCATCTTGACTTGATGAAGGATCCTTGCACCCCGACGTGCTGTACCCTTCTCTGTGCCTCCTTCTTCTATTTCTTGTTGGCTGGCTCTGAGCATGAACCACCTGTTATCGGGAGCACCAGCTTCGGAGCCGAAGCAGCTCCAGCTTGAATGTTGAACGAAGCCATCAACTCAAAAAAGTGGAAGTGAGTTCACCGGAGGTGGGCGCCAATGTTGGGGACTTGTTCTCAAATGCTATGAATTAAGAACAAGGCAACATAAAATGTTAAATATCAATGTCCTTCGTCCGCCGAAACATTATTTCCCCAAGGATTTAATGAACTTCGGACGAAGGTTATAATGACACAATTACGAAGGTTATATCTTCGTAATTGAACTCTCAAAGGTAATATAAAACAACACGAGACATAAAGCATTAAAAACAAGTAAATTAGAAATAAATAACATCATTTATATATTATGTAAACTTAAAATATTCAAATATAATGTTTAGGTACATTTATACCTTTGCCTTGACAAAGAATAATTTCCGAGTGATGCGATTGCAACTACAGGAATGCGTGAACAGTAAAGGAATACTGTTCACTATTTATAGACATAGGACACAGCCTGTGAGCAATTACAATCATACCCCTCATAAAAGTTTACAACAACGACTCAAACTCTTATGGACTAAAAGGTCATTCTATCTTTAAGTCGGTTTGTAATTTCGAAGCTTCATGAACGGCACCCTTCGGCATCACATACAAACAGCTTCAGCCGAAGTTGTTTCTTCCTGCAGGACCTTCAACGACGAAGCATGGTCCCAACATTATGCTTTCTGTATGCATGTGTGCAAGGTTCTAGGCAAATCTTAAGGAAGTTCACCTTAGGGCCGTGAAAAGAATCATGTGATATTTAGTTTACACTCCTAAGTTTGGGCTTTGGTACCCCAAGGGATCTACCTTTGATCTAATTGGGTCTTCCGATGCTGATTATGCCGGATGTAAAATAGATAGAAAGAGCACATCAGGGACTTGTCAGTTTCTGGGAAGATCTCTGGTGTCATGGGCTTCAAAGAAACAAAACTTTGTAGCTCTTTCCACCGCCGAAGTCGAGTACATTGCCGCAGGACATTGTTGTGCGCAATTACTTTGGATGAGGCAAACCCTTAGGGACTATGGCTACAAATTGAGCAAAGTCCCTATCCTATGTGATAATGAGAGTGCAATCCGCATGGCGGATAATCCCGTTAAACACAGCCGCACTAAGCACATAGACATCCGGTATCACTTTCTGAGAGATCACCAATAAAAGGGGGATATCGAAATAGCTTATGTGAGCACCCATAACCAATTAGCCGATATCTTTACCAAGCCACTAGATGAGAAAACCTTTAGCAAACTTAGGAATGAGCTAAATATACTTGATTCTTGGAATTTTGATTGAAACATTGCACACATAGCTCAAGTATATACCTTTGATCATAACTCTTTCATTTGGTAAAAATGCATATTTCTTATTCTTCTTGTGCCAAGGCTAAGACTAATATGATTTCAAGTGTATTTCTATACTTAGTCTTAAGACTGAAAGGGAAATAGAGTATTCGGCGAAGACAAGGCTTCCACTCCAACTCTAACGGTATCATTTACCCTTTGTCGTTACTCCTCCAAACTCTCAATTGGTATGACCCTGCACTCATATTTCCTTGTACCAATGGGGAGAAAGTATTAGAAAAAATGTCAAAGGGCTCTCAAGTTCTCTGTTTTTGGCGCTTAATGCCAAAGGGGGAGAGAATATTAAGCCCAAAGCAAAAGGACCACACCACCATTTCAAAAAAATTCGAAATGAATTTTTCAATTGGGCCCCGTTTATTTCCTTTCATTTTGAGGAATTGGAATCTTACTAATAGAATAGGCTAATTTTTTAGAATATGACATTCCACCACTTTCCAAAGTTATCATATAAGTCTATCTCAAATTCATGGAGTGAGAGATGGAAATTGATTCTATAGATTTACATGCTATGTTTCCGATGTACAACTTATACCACACTATTCTATTTGCTTTGCTATAACATAAATGTAGTATATAACTATCTCTCTAATATAATTTAGAATAATATATAAATATATTACATATATAAATATATTACATAAATAAATATATGAACTTAATTAGTTTTGTCTAAATTATAATTATTAAAATGGAATTCAATTCCAACGAAACAAATGGGCCTTTGGTGTATTTTTCAAAATTGATATCTAATTTTCAATTTATATGTGTAAGTAAAATTTTAAATTGGTATCCTTTTTCAAAAATCTCTTGAAAGATAAGAGGAGAATTTCATTCAGGGGGGCTTTTATTTAGTCAAAGGAAAAGCATTTGAAATTGGGGGAGAAATTTCAAATCTTAAAATGTTTCTTGAAATCGCATTCTTATACCTTTGACTATTTGCAAGAGATTTTGAAAGAATTTTTCAAAAAGGTTTGCAAAAATAAGCAAGTGGTGCAAATGTGGTCCAAAATGTTAAATAAAAAGAAAAGAAATCCATTCACTCTTAGTCATATGTCTAAACCTTTCATTGGTTTAATTCTAAGTAACCTATGCACAATCATCTAAATTGCAAGCTAGTTACATTTCTACACTCTTCATTTGCTTTGGTTTGTGTTGTGATCAATCACCAAAAAGGGGGAGATTGAAAGGGAAATTAGGGTTAACCATTTCCTATAATTAATTTTGGTGGTTGATGACCAACACAAACACATGGACTAACTAGTTTGTCTAGAATTCATCTATTACAGGTGCATAAGGTTCAACACAAATCAAGAAAGAGATCAAGTTAGGGACACAATTAAAAATGGAGCAAGACTTAGTGTGTACTGGAAAATGGTGCACCGGACACTGTTTGGTGCACTAGCCAGGCGCCCTCCAAACCAGCCACTCTCGTGTTTCTACCAGGCGCGCTCCGCTATAATTCACCTGACTGTCTGGTGTGCCACCAGACTGTCCGGTGAGCCAGTGGAGCAATGACTAATTGACGCCAACGGTCGACTGCACAAGGCGCTCTGCGGTCAATAGTGCAAATGCAGAGGTCAGAGCACAGAAGTCAGAGGGCACCGAACTGTCCGGTGTGGCACCGGACTGTCCGGTACAGCAAGACAACAAGGCGCTCCAACGGTCAACTACTCTGAACCCTAACGGTTGCGCTGACGTGGCGCGCACCAGACAGTGCACAGTGACTGTCAGGTGGCGCACCGGACTGTCCGGTGTGCCCATCGCCAGCAGAAATCAGCCAACGACTAGAAGTGGTTGGGAGGCTATAAATACCCCCAACCACCTCATTCACTCACATCCAAGACTTCTGAAATGTTCATTCATTGAAAGAGCAAAAGCCCAACACTCCAAGACACAACCAAAGCAATCAATCCAATCAAAGTCCCCAAAATCAACTCTAGTGCATTAGGGCTTGTGAGAGGAACAATTGTGTTCTTTTGTTTCTCTTATCGCTTGGTTTGGCCTTTTCTTTTTCTCTTCTTATTCTCAAGAGACTTGTAATCGAAGCAAGAGACACCTAAGTGTGTGGTGGTCCTTGCGGGGTCTAAGTGACCCGTGAGATTAAGGAAAAGGCTCACTCGGTCTAAGTGACCTTTTGAGAGAGAGGGAAAGGGTTGAAATAGACTCGGCCTTTGTGACCTCCTCAATGGGGACTAGGTTCTTTGGAACCGAATCTCGGTAAAAAAATCATCGTGTTCACTCGCTTTGATTCTCGTTTGATTTGTTTTCCCTCTCTAATGTTCCCTTGCTAGTATTGATTTGAGTTGGCTCCCATACGTCATCCACATTCTTTGAGCAACTCTTAGCAAGAGAAACATCTTTTTGACTTGAATTTAATTCTAACGCTAACCCCGGCCTTAGTGTGTGTTTAAAGTTGATAAATTTCTGGTTTCGTCTATTCACCCCCCTCTAGGCAACTTTCAGAAGCAAAAGAAGGAAGCACAGAGAAGAGTACAACATATTGGAGTACAAGGACCCTTCATCAAGTCCAAATGGTCCCATGTGCCGATTACATTTTCTAAAGACGATCTTCAGCTTAAGGATTACCCTCACATTGATGACATGGTCATATCATGTGTTATTAAGGGGTTCTTGGTTCACAATGTCCTCGTAGACATGGGTAGTGCAGCAGACATTATCTTTGCAAAAACCTTCAGACAGATGCAAGAGCAGGATAACAAAATACATGATGCAACACACCCCTTGTGTAGCTTCGGAGGAAGGCAGATAGTGGCACTTGAAAAGGTAACAATGCCAATCACCTTTGGCTATGTGCATAATAGCAGAACGGAGCAAGTTGTATTTGACATTGTAGACATGGATTATCCTTACAATGCAATCAGTGGGCGAGGGACATTGAATGCCTTTGAAGCAATACTTCATCCAACATATTTGTGTATGAAGATACCATCAGACTAGGGTCCTATTGTTGTGCATGGAAGCCAAGAGGCTGCTAGAAGGGCCGAAGGCAAATGGACGGATTCCAGGGCCATTCACAATATAGACGTAGCCGAAGCTCACGAGCAGCATAAATACATAAGAGATAAAGTTGCTTCGGTGGATCAACCAAAGTCTATGCTTTTGTGTGAAGACATAGCTGAACAGAAAGTGTTGTTTGGATCCCAGTTATCTAAGGAACAAGAAAAGTCTTTGTTAAAGTTTTTGTTCAATAACAAGGGTGTCTTTGCTTGGTCAGCCAATGATCTTTGTGGTGTCAACAGAGATGTCATCGAGCACTCTCTCAATGTAGACCCAACCATCAGACTGAGGAAGCAGAAGCTTTAGAAAATGTCAGATGACAAAGTCGATGGTGCAAGAAACGAAGTGAAAAGACTCAGTGCTGGAGTGATAAGAGAGGTGACATACCCAGAGTGGCTAGCCAACACTATTATGGTGAACAAGGCCAATGGAAAGTGGAGAATGTGCATTGTCAGCAATAAGGCGTGTCCAAAGGATGAATTTCCTCTGCTAAGAATAGACTCCCTCATAGATGCGCCAGCTACTTCGGAGCTTATGACCCTGCTGGACTGTTACTCAAGCTATCATCAGATTTGCATGAAAAAAGAAGATGATCCCAAAACAAGCTTCATCACCCCCAGTGGAACTTATTGCTATCTTCGGATGCCTGAGGGGCTCAAGAATGCTGGAGGAAGCTTCAGCAGGATGACTTCCAAGGTCATCTGCACTCAAATTGGTAGGAATGTTTTGACATATGTTGATGATATCATAGTAAAAAGAAAATCACATTGCTGATTTGTAAGAAACATTTGCCAATTCCAGAAAGGCTGGCCTCAAGTTAAACCCGAAAAATGTGTCTTCTCGGTAAAGAAAGAAAAATTCATTGGATGTCTAGTATCAAGAAAGGGGATTGAAGCTTACCCAAACAAAATAGAAGCTATATATCGGATGGAACCACCAAAATCAAGAAAAGGTGCTTGGAGATTGACAGGCAGGCTGGCATCATTGAATAGATTTATTTCAAGATCAGCAGAAAGGAATCTGCCATTCTTCAAAGTACTAAAGTCAGCCGAAGTTTTTCAATGTGGACCGGCCCAACAAAAGGTCTTCGAAGATTTGAAACAATAGCTTATATAGTTGACAACCTTGACACCACCTTCATCAGAAGCCCCATTGCTATTGTATGTAGCTGCTTCCCACGCTGCATTCAGTGCAGCGTTGATTCAAGAAAAGCAAGAGGAACAAACAAAGAAACAAGTTTCAATTTATTTCGTTTCCAAAGTATTAAGTCCATCGAAAAGAAACTACACAGAGATGGAAAAGGTATTGTATGTTGTACTAATGGCCTCCAGGAAGCTTCGGCATTATTTTCAGTCCTATCATATAATAGTACCTTCATCCCAACCTCTAAAGGATGTCATAAGAAATAGAGAAGCTACAAGAAGGGTTGGCAAGTGGGCTGCAGAGTTGAACGAGTTCACCATTGACTTGTTAATAAATCTTCGATTCAATCTTAAGAAATAGCAGACTTCATTGTCGATTGGATGCCTAGGGCTCATGAAGAAGTACACCCAACAGATACCGAAGTCTAGACAATATTCTATGATGGATCATGGGGAACCTTCAACACATGTGCAACCGCTATTCTAATTTCACCATCAAAAATCAAAACCTGATATGCAGCCAGATTTGAGTTCAATTGTACAAACAACATTGCAGAATACGAAGTTGTCCTTTTGGGGCTTCGAAAGCTTAGGGCCATGGGGTGAAGAAGGGCAGTGCTTAAATCTGACTCTCAAGTCATCATAGGCCAGGTTGACAAAAGCAGTAAGGCAAGAGACTCGAAGCTTGAAAAATATCTTGACACAGTCTGAATTATGGAAGCCTCCTTCGAAGGATTTTTAGTAAAAAATATCCCAAGAAGAGATAATAAACAAACAGATTTACTAGCTAAATCAGCGGCACAGGGCTCCCGCTTTCCCAGAAGTATTCTTTGAAACTCTCAAGACACCTTTGGTCGAACTCATGGAAAGAGCGGTGCTTACAATTTCACCTATGCATAGCGAAGATTGGAGAACAGAAATTGTATCTTTCCTCCAGGGCAACTATCCTTCGGATGATAAAGTTTACATAAAAAGAATGCATGCCAGAACAAGGCCATATGTGATTATAGAGGGGGAATTGTTCAAACAAGTAGTTTGCTCCCCATTACTAAAATGCCTATCCAGAGCTGAAGGTCAAGAACTGATGAAGGAAATACACTCAGGAATATGCGGAGCCCACATTAGATCCAGGCCACTCCTTGGCAAAGTTTTTAGACAACGATTCTATTGGCCGAAGGCTGCTTCGGATGCAGCGGATCTGGTATAAAAATGTGAAAATTGTCAAAAGTGTGCCAGGGATCAGAAACAACCTTCATCTTTAACACAACTGATCCAGCCCACTTGGCCATTGCAAAGATGAGGACTAGACTTATTGGGCCAACTTCCACCAGCCCAAGGGAATTTGAGATATGTTGTGGTAGCAGTGGAATATTTTTCAAAATGGATCGAAGCTAAACCACTAGCTACGATAGCTTCGGCCATAGTTCAAAAGTTTTTCTGGCAAAACATTATTTGCCGCTTCGGTGTGCCGAAGGCTACCACAGTTGACAATGGAGCACAATTCGACTCTGAAGCATTTAAAACTTTTTGTGATTAGATTGGAACGAAGATCTACTTTGCATCAGTGAGACATCTAGAATCCAATGGTTTGGTAGAACGGGCAAACAGAATCATTATCACAGGGATAATGAAATCAATCTTTAATCTACCAAAGGGAAAGTGGCCAGACGAATTAGTAAAAGTGGTGCGGAATCATAACACTGTTGTCTCAAGGTCAACAGGGTTCACTCCATTTAAGCTTTTCTTCGGAGACGAAGCAATAACACCGGAAGAAGCAAAAACAGGATCGATAAGGACTCTAGCTTCGGCAGAAGACGAAGACACTTGTAAAGTATCAAAAGACACCATAGAAGGGGTCAGACTTCAAGCAATAGTTCATATCAATAAATAGCAAGCCGAAACAGTAAAGTGGTGGGACAGGAAAGTGAGATTAAAAAATATTAAGCCAGAACATTTGGTGCTTCGAAGAATAACCAACCCAGAAACAATGGGGAAGTTATAACTCAAGTGGGAGGGCCCCTTCTTGGTAGTATCTTTGTCAAGACCTGCATCGTATAGGTTAAGAGACATGGATGGGAATGATATTCCAAGATCCTAGAATGCAGACGAGCTTCGGAGGTACAATGTGTAACAACCATGTAATTATTCTTTCTTTTTCCTACGGCACCCTTTTCCTTTCAAGAGGGGAGAAAGGTTTTTAATGGGGCCATAGGTTGTAATTTTCATTTTCTTTCCGCAGCCCTGTCCAATACAAGGGCAAATTTTCCCCATATGTAAAATGTAAAGATCTGAGATTACACCATCGAGTGTAAAAATATGAAAAAGCTCCAAAGTCGTTCCTACGGGGATGCAGAGCAAAAATGTCGCCTAAGTAAAAGGTGAAGAAGCTCCAAAGTCATTCCTAAGGGGATGCAGAGCTTAGCTC
The DNA here is from genome assembly GCF_902167145.1 of Zea mays. Lineage (NCBI taxonomy): Eukaryota > Viridiplantae > Streptophyta > Magnoliopsida > Poales > Poaceae > Zea > Zea mays. The sequence goes on from NC_050103.1 coordinate 43,373,198, forward strand.
CAAAGTCGTTGGGGATGCAGAGCTAAAATACCACCTAAGTAAGAGGTGAAGAGACTCCAAAGTCATTCCTAAGGGGATGCAGAGTCTGGGTGCGTATTTGAGTGGGTTTTTTTATCTTCGGCGTACACTTGCACATTTCATCACATCATATTTTGCATTCATACAAACATGCATTAGATATCTGTTGTTGGGGACTTGTTCTCAAATGCTAAGAATTAAGAACAAGGCAACATAAAAAGTGTTAAGTGTTAAAGTCCTTCGTCCTTCGAAGCATTATGTCCCTTCGGGAAATAATGAGTTTCGGACGAAGGTCATAAGAGACATACTTTCGTAAACATAACAACTAATGACGAAGGATTCATATAAAGCATGAAATATAATATAAGCATCATCATAGAATCATTTCTATTTTATTAACATGGAAAAATAGAAATGATTTCAAATTACAAATGTACCTTCGGTCCTGAGAGAAGATAAAAAGTACAAACGTGACGCAAAAGCAAATGCCAAGTCAGCGTGAACAGTACGGGAGTACTGTTCATCTATTTATAGACGCGGGACGCAGCCCACGTAAAATTACATTTATGTCCATTACATTTGTCAATGACTTATGGAAACCTGACAAGGTCCACGTAGTCTTTTCATCTTTAAGTCGGTTCCCCTCTCTGCTATCGCGACGAAGCTTCCCTGCGCACAGCTTCGGCTGTGCACCATCCTTCGTGGAGCTTGGTAATCAGCCCGTCCTTCGTCTGGTTCAGGCTTCGTCCTGACCGCACTTCATGTTCGTAATTCTGAGTCCGAAGGTACCTGTTCACATAATCCACTTGGAAAACATTGTTAAATCATGTTTTTGAGGACCTTCGGAGGACGAAGGCCCCCAACAGTAGCCCCTCGCAATATTAATTTGTTTGAAATAATAAATTCAGATTGCGATATGAACGAAGGCTTTATGCCGAAGGTCCGAAAAAACACCTTCCCTTTGCTAGAATAGCAACATTCAATGACAAGTGGGGTCTTTCAACTTTCAACGCATCAAGCGTATAAATACGGCCATACCGCAAACTTATTTTGCACGCTTTATGGCCAACCACTCTTGCTCACTCATTTTTTAGCTCTTGTGCACTGTGATCTGCTAAACTTTTAGCTTTGAAGCTTCGGCTTTGAAAACAGTTTTTTAGTGTTTCCGAAGATGTCTGAAGCTGCTAAGAAGGCTGCTGCTGAAATGAAGCTGAGTCTTGATGAAGAGAAGAACTTAGGGTTTCTTATAGCAATGTCGAAGACCAACACAGAAAAGATCACCAGGGAAATTCTGGAAGGGCTGTCTGAAGATACTGGTGACAGTGAAAGTTATGATGTGGACAGCGGTGGCGAAGACTTCGAAGATCGCCCCTGGCGACCAAGCCATTCAGTTTATGGTAAATCAACTATCAAAGAGAATCATCTTGTTAATATGAGAGGAAGGTATTTCCGGGATCTGTCCATTGTGAGGGCGGACGAAGGGGAAAAGACTTGTCCACACCCTGAAGAAAATGAAGTTGTGGTGTACCAAAGCTTTTTGAAAGCCGGATTGCGATTCCCCTTGAGCAGCTTCGTCGTGGAGGTGTTGAAAATCTTCGAAGTCTATCTTCATCAACTTACTCCAGAGGCTATTATAAGGCTAAATATCTTCGTGTGGGCCACGAGAAGCCAAGGTCTGAAGCCTGACGCAAGAAGCTTCTGTAATGTTCATGAATTATTATATGAAACAAAACCTTGGGGCAAAGAACAGTACCATAACAACTTTGGCTGCTACAGCTTCGTCTCTCGGTCCGGGGCAAGCTGTCCCGTACCAACCTTTCGGAAGAGATGGCCCGGGGATTGGATGACAGAATGGTTTTATGTGAAGAATGACTTATCAGTACGAGAAGACATCAAAGGTATAATTATGCGTCCTATTTGGCAAAGCTTCGGCCTTCGGAGGCCGAAGGTTGAAATGAACGAAGCCGCCGAAGAGTGCCAAAGAGCCTTCGGCGTTGTCTGCTCTTTTATAGGAACAAGGGACTTAGTACAAGAGCATATTGCCTTCAGGGTGTGGCCGCTTGCGGAGAAATGGGAAATGCCACAAGAAATCGTTAAAAAGGCCGACGAAGGTGGACTCGTCAGGTTTAAGTACACTTTTAAATTTGAAGATAAATTTATTGAGCCAGACGATGAGTGGTTGAAAAGCATTGACAATTTAAGTGATGAGCTGCTTGGGACATACTCGAAGGCCGAAGATACTGCAATGTCAGCAGCCTTCGGAGGCCGAAAAAAGAAAAGGCTGAATCGGGTATTTGATGCCATCGGGTTCGTCTACCCTGACTATTGCTACCCCATTCGAAGGCAGAAGAGAAAAAATACAACCTCTGCAAAAGAAGAAACTACAGCTGCTCCTAGCGAGCCAGAACCGAAAAGGAAGAAGATAAAGGTTCTTACTTATCGACCGCGTTATATTGAACCAGCTTCGGTGCCTGAGTTTACCGGAGAGACTTCTTCGGCCACCGAAGCTGAAAAACCAGCCGAGCCAACTTTGCTGCCAGAAGCCACAGAAACAGCCGAAATACCAACGAAGACAAAATTGGAGCAATCAAAAATTTTGTTATCAGAAACAAAAGAGAAGGCCGAAGCGCCATTCACAGAAAAAATGGAAGAGGTAAAGGAAGCAACCGAGGACTCCAAAACATCAGAAGTTTTGAGTCCTGTGGCAAACATTGAAACAGTAAGTAATCAAAAAGTGCCAGCAGTGACTCCGAAAAGAAGGAGAATGGCTAATGTGCTAGATGTGCTGGAAACGATCAAATCTTCAAGCACCCCTCCGAAGAAGGCTGCCGACACTCCTAAAACAACAGTCGAAGCTTCGGGTTCTAAAGCTCCAGAGCAAGATACTGAAGCCGAAGCTGGGCCCTCAGAGCCCTCAAAGGCAAAGACCTTGGAAAGTGAGGCAGAAAAAATAACAAAGCCAACTTTTGCTGAAGGAACTGGTGTTGTTACCCCCGAAGCATCCAAAATTCGTGATTATATTTTTCGTCATGCTTCGGGGAAAAAATTAACAGAAAAAGAAGAACAAGAGGCCCAACACTATGCCCAAAAGTTGAAATATCCAAAGGGGGCGTTGATATTTAATGGCAGTGGAGAAGAAGATTTCTTGTATTGCCTCCCCGACAGCAAGGAAATTTCTGTCTGTCAGGAGATAAGCAGAAGCTTCGGATTTCCAACTTTAGAAGACGGACTTTCGGTGCTGTCAAAGAACGATCTGGCTGACAGCCTAGCTTACAACAGTTTAAAGGTGCGACAAATGGAATTCTTATATTTTTGTTGAATTCAAAATTTTTCGTTTGTTTAAAACTATTAACACAGACATATTCCTGTCTGCAGGGCCTGATACTCAGCAATGCCCTCAGAGCACAGAAAGATGCTGAGGACGAAGGATGTACTATAGCCCTGAGCAACCTTCGTTCCGAAGTAATTGAACTGAGGAACGAAGGTCTCGAAAAAGACAAAATATTGCATTCCTTAATAAATAAAATAAAAGAAGACGAAGCTATTTTCAAAGGTCAGGCCGAAGCTCAGAAGTGTGAAATTGAAAACCTTCGTAAACAATTAGCCAGAGCTAAAGAGGAATGCATACTTGAAGAAACAAGGCGAGAACTCAGCGACCAATGGGCAAATCATTTAGAAGAAACTGTTAAAGAGCTTCGGTCAGCCAAGAAGAAATGCTTCGACAAATCTATAGAGTGTGTCAAGAAAATAAAAACTAACTTCGCCAGCGTTGGCGCATTTTCGCAAGAAGAAAACTTTATAAGAGGTAACCCCGAAGGTCCCCTGGAATGGATCAATCATGAGGCGGAGGCCTTCGAGGAAATCCTGAGTAGCCGCGGTGACATCTGCGCTTTTTCTGGTGCCAGAGGGATTGCCACTATTTTGGAGGGGAAAGGATGTGAACATGTAAAGATTTTATCGCAGTCCGAAGCCACCTTGTCCACTGAAGATATAAAAGATCCTTCAGCCGAAGCTAGCGCGGTTGGGGGAAAATTTTTCACCGACATCTGGGACAACGGTGGTAGAGAAATGGCCCAAGAAATCATTCAGAAAAGCGAGAAAGGGATTCATGAGGCTAGAAAAGTAGCCGAGGCTGCTGAGAAAAACGCAGAGCCCGAAGGGCAAATAGGTACTAGCGAATAGTTTTCATTGCATTATAACTTTTAATTTTATAGTTCGTTCGCGATCTGTAATAATGATGTAATAGTATCCCGTCCTCACTCAGATCCTACTAAAGCATCTTCGGGCCCTCAGCCTAAAGATGACGACGAAATTAAAAAGATGGCCGAAGCTATCATGGATCAGGTTGTCGATCGACTGCTGAACGAAGCTGCAGAGATAGTACTTAGAGAAGACTAAGTGCTATTGCAAAAAACATTTGATATATGATTTGTGTAATATTATGTAATCCTGTATGTAATATACTTGTTTTATGATTCAATTCTTTACGATGCATGAAACTTTAAACACGTACCATTTTTGAGTCTTCGACGAAAAAACACCTTCCCTTCTTTTCATGCTTCGTGAAGAAGAATTTATCATTTATCACGACAATATCCATAGTGTTCTGATAAGAAATATCCAAGCTTCGTAAAAATAATCTCCGAAGCTATACCTCGAAAATCAATATTGTTTCTCCCTGTAACTTGGCATGATTTGCCCTTTTTCAAAGCATTTTCCGAAGATCGATAACATGCCCCCTTCTTGTGCCACATGCAGCATGATGTATGATGATTATGCTATGCAAAATGATGTGATGATGTTATGTTATGCAGAATGATATTTTGTGCCGAAGATACGCACATTCCTGCAATGGGGCACAATCTTTTGTATCAATACTGACTTTTTCATTATAAGCCTCCCTTAGGAGCTTCTTCGCCTTTTACTTCAGCGGAATCAGCGTTTATTTTTCGCTGTAAGTTCTGCATCCCCTTAGGAACGTCTTTGGAACTTCTTCGCCTTTTACTTAGGCGGTATAAGCTCTGCATTCCCTTAGGAACGTCTTTGGAGCTTCTTCGCCTTTTACTTAGGCGGTATCAGCGTTGACTTTTCGCTGTATGCTCTGCATTCCTTTTGGAACGACTTTGGAGCAGAAAACTTACACTGCGCTCCCTTCGGAACGACTTTTTGTGACTTCGTCAGACTTACTCTGCGTTCCTTAGAACGACTTTTTGTTGCTTCGAAGGATTTTCGATAGTCCGAAGGTCCTTTTTATTATCACAAACCTGTGAAGAAAACATATTTTTCTTGTAGGAATCAACGAAACTAATTACATGAAACCTAAACAATGTCCTTTATTACAAAAAATAAAACTGAATGAAAAAGATTGCTATTAAGGTAGGATATTTGTCAATAGATGTGTTTTGACTCTGGCACGGTGCTGTTGACCGTGCGAGCTTCGGACTGTTCTCTGAAGTCCCTTTGATGTGGAGCATATTGGCTCCCTTCTGGCTGCTGGCCTTGTTGCAACGGAGGTGGAGGCGGGGGCTGTTGCCAGGAAGCTGAAGGCTGACTTGCCGAAGCAGCAGAGAGTGCAGGATGGTTGCCCACATATTCTGGGATGTAGGGCGGATGATACGAAGCAGTGTGCATGACCTGCTTCGGCTGAGCCTGTTGCGCGGCAGCTTCGGCTATCTCTTTTTGCTTCTGAATGGTAACATGACACATCCTGGTAGTATGACCTTTGTTTTCACCACAGAATAAGCAAAATATTCTTCTGGGTTGATCCCCGAATCTTCCGCCGAAGCCCCTAGCGCCTCTGCCTCTTGGAGCTGGTGGTCGGAAGGAGCTTTGCTGTTGCCCCGAAGCCTGTGAAGAGCACTGCGGTCTGTTCTGCTGACTCCCCTTATCATCATTCTGAGTGGAGTTGTGGATGGACCTGACATGCCTCGGATAGGATCTTCCTCCGAAGCCCCTGGTCATTTCGGAAAATCTGAAGGCCTCCTCCCTTCTTTGGCGAAAGTCATTGTCAGCACGAATGTACTCGTCCATCTTTTGGAGCAGCTTCTCCAGGGTCTGAGGAGGCTTCCTAGCAAAGTATTGAGCAGCAGGTCCAGGACGAAGCCCCTTGATCATGGCTTCGGTGACAATTTCATTGGGCACCGTTGGTGCCTGCGCCCTCAAACGCAAGAACCTTCTGACATACGCCTGAAGGTATTCTTCATGATCCTGAGTGCACTGGAACAAGGCTTGAGCAGTGACCGGCTTCGTCTGAAATCCTTGAAAGCTGGTCAATAACATATCCTTCAGCTTCTGCCATGAAGTGATCGTTCCTGGCCGAAGGGAGGAATACCAGGTCTGAGCAACACTCCTGACGGCCATAACGAAAGACTTTGCCATTACTGCAGCATTGCCACCATACGAAGACACTGTTGCTTCGTAACTCATCAAAAACTGCTTCGGGTCCGAATGGCCATCGAACATGGGAAGCTGGGGTGGCTTATAGGACGAAGGCCAAGGTGTAGCCTGCAGCTCAGCGGACAGAGGAGAAGCATCGTCGAAAACAAAATTTCCATGATGAAAATTATCATACCAGTCATCTTCATTGAAGAAGCCCTCCTGATGAAGGTCTTTTTGTTGAGGCCTTCGGTTCTGCTCATCGTGGGTAAGGTGACGGACTTCTTCAGAAGCTTCGTCTATCTGCCTCTGCAGCTCAGCTAGCCTGGCCATCTTCTCCTTCTTCCTCTGCACCTGTTGATGTAGCATCTCCATGTCCCTGATCTCTTGGTCTAGTTCATCCTCCTGAATCGTCGGGCTGACAGCCTTCCTCTTCTGGTTTCGGGCCTCCCGGAGAGAGACGGTCTCCTGGTTGGGGTCCAGCGGTTGCAGTGCTGCAGCCCCAATCGCTGAAGCTTTCTTCGGTGCCATAGCGAGGGTCTATAGCTTCCGAAGGTGTTCAAAAAACTCGAAGTGGAAGTGAGTTCACCGGAGGTGGGCGCCAATGTTGGGGACTTGTTCTCAAATGCTAAGAATTAAGAACAAGGCAACATAAAAAGTGTTAAGTGTTAAAGTCCTTCGTCCTTCGAAGCATTATGTCCCTTCGGGAAATAATGAGTTTCGGACGAAGGTCATAAGAGACATACTTTCGTAAACATAACAAGTAATGACGAAGGATTCATATAAAGCATGAAATATAATATAAGCATCATCATAGAATCATTTCTATTTTATTAACATGGAAAAATAGAAATGATTTCAAATTACAAATGTACCTTCGGTCCTGAGAGAAGATAAAAAGTACAAACGTGACGCAAAAGCAAATGCCAAGTCAGCGTGAACAGTACGGGAGTACTGTTCATCTATTTATAGACGCGGGACGCAGCCCACGTAAAATTACATTTATGTCCATTACATTTGTCAATGACTTATGGAAACCTGACAAGGTCCACGTAGTCTTTTCATCTTTAAGTCGGTTCCCCTCTCTGCTATCGCGACGAAGCTTCCCTGCGCACAGCTTCGGCTGTGCACCATCCTTCGTGGAGCTTGGTAATCAGCCCGTCCTTCGTCTGGTTCAGGCTTCGTCCTGACCGCACTTCATGTTCGTAATTCTGAGTCCGAAGGTACCTGTTCACATAATCCACTTGGAAAACATTGTTAAATCATGTTTTTGAGGACCTTCGGAGGACGAAGGCCCCCAACATCTGTAGCTTCATCGCATCATAGCGCATCGCATAAGACACTAAGGGAAGGCATTTTTTTGCCTTTGGCTCCAAAATGCTTCGTTATGAATAAAAAGGATGTTTTTTACTTCCGCCCAAAAATGCTTCAATGTAAACGAAAAGAAGGGAAGGTGTTTTTCGCCTTTGGCTCAAAACAAACAAGGTGGTTTCGTCCACACCAAAGCAAATGACAGCAGATGAAGGTAAGATTGCAAAGGTAACAGTATATTACAAGCCAACTTTTCATTAGTTCCATTACATTAGTTTTTCTACCTACATACATTTTTTGTACAAAAGTTACAAGAATTTCTCTAAGACTACACCAAAATCCTTCAGCTTCAGTTTTTCACTCTTCGCCAGTATCAGCCTGAAAAATTTATCGTATAAAATGTTTAGCAGTATGAAGTGGGAAAAAACAGAGGGGGAAAGGAAGGACATTTTCATACTTCGTCAAGGAGAGCTCGAGCTTCGTTTCCAGCTAGCTCTCGGCCACCCTTCATCCAGATTTGGGTAATAAATCTGTTACCCACGCTTCGAGCATCGCTTGGAATATTCTCAAGGTCAGCCGGGGAAATAGTGAAGGTGGGCTTGTTAACACTTTTCAAATGTTTACACCTGGCTTTTGCAAATATAGTAGCAGTTCCTCGGGCGACCATAGGGCGCAAAAATCTCCGTGCCCCACCATCACTTCGTCAAATTCATTGACTTCTTTCTCCACAAACTCAAGCGCCTTTGGAATATCGTCGGCAGAATAACTCGCTTCTCCTGACATTGCCCCGACCGAATTGAAAATTTCGCACAGACGAAGGGAGCACAGAGTTGCGAAGCCGGAGCAAGTGTCCCAAAGCATTCTGAGGGCTTCGTATAGCTTAGAACTTTTCTCTGCTTCGGCTTTAACTTCATCTTTTAGTTCTTTAATTTCATATTCATAGCAGATTCTAGCTTATTTTAAATTTGAATTCACTTTTTCAAGCTCTATGTTCAGCCTTTTCAGCTGTTTGTCTTGATCAGAAATTTGAATAGCTTGATTTTCAATCCGAAGGTGAGTTTCGGCCAGGGCCGCTTCGGTAGTTTTAATCTTAGAATCCTTTTCCTCCAGAAGATTTTCAAGTTCTTTTACTTTTTCTTCCAAGTTACTGACAACAAGCTCGTTCTTTCTATCTTCGCTTTCCTGTTGCAACTACAAAGCTTTGCTTAGTAGTAGGTTCTGTTGAAAAACCGAAGCTACATTAGCTTGAAACTATTGAAATTTAAAAATTAATAAATTGAATAGAACAAACTTCTAGTAATATGTTGCCTCGTATAGTTGCTTAGATCACATTCGAGCTTCAGGAATCCGATGTTCTTTGATAAAGTGTTGACAACCTTTGCTCCGACACTATCAGGGATGCAACCTAGAATTTCTTCGTCAACACCACCAAAAAGCACGGATCCAGGCTTGTAGCCACCGACAATGGCGAATTCTTTTAGTTCAGAGATGTCTCCTTCGGAGAGTTTCTGGCCACCCAAGTGTCGTAGGTCCAACTCTTTGTTCTCCAAAGAAACTCCTTCCAATTCTTTCATCTTTAAAGGTGAAGCCCTACTAGTGGTCACTTCAGCCATTTCCCTCTCGGGAACCACATCAGCTATAATCCTGTCAATCTCCGACATTGTGGTTCCAAGAGGGCCTCCGCTATTTTTAGCTTCAGCGGTCGTTTCATCAGCTTCGGCATCGGCGGGGGCAGCAATTGTTTCTACCAAGACCGGGGGTGGGGTCTTATGGATGGCCCTCATCACATCCATCATGCGTCGTTTCTTCTAACCACCCTCATTTTCCCCAGTCGCCGAAGCAGTCTTCTCCTCTTCTGTGCCTTTTTCGACCCCCTTCTCATTTGTCTGCAATAAGCTAGTCAGATTTGACCCTAGAGGACTTAGCATAGCAATCAGGAAGGGTTCAATCATTACCTTCAAGATTTCTGTAATGCCGATAGAATAGGACAAAGAGGTGCCAGCAATCTTCTCTGGTGGATCTTGTACCTTCACCTCGATAGGGGCCAGAGTGGAGGACTTTCGTTTTTTGGGAGCCGAAAGCTTTGACTCCACTGAAATTTTTTGTTTCTTGGAAGCAGCCCTCTGTTTGTCTTTTTCAATGGATTGGATTGCTTGCCTTTTCAAAATGCTTACAACTCCCTTTTTCTTTGCTCCCCCAGCTTCTTTGTCAAGCCTTTCGTAGTCCAGGTACTCGAAGTTAAGGGCATCCATTACCCGGTTTAGCCTTCATTTCTTCCGAGTACCGAAGGTAGCTATAATCGATTGATCCTCTTTCTTTGTATAGTTCCCAAGGATCTCATTACACATTGTCTCTATCATTTCCAACCATTTGGCACAGGGGCCTCTGAAAGTGTTATGAAACTTGAACCGATATGGCAACCGAACAAGCTCAAAATTTTCCCTTCTTCCTTATTCTTTGGCATTCCCACCCACTAGATGTTGGAAAGGTTTTGCTAGCCAAATATTCTTGCAATAACCTCGAGTACTAATGTGCTCTGCCATGACTCTGAATTCCACTTCGGCTAATTCGCATGGGGAGCCGAGTTGCATGTTACACAATGGCCTTGTCATGCCGAAGCTTAATTTCAAGGGACTCATTACCATGCTCATGAGTTTTCCCCTTTCTTCTCGTCAGCTTTTACATAAAACCATTCATTCATCCAACTGGTAGGCCACTTGGTGTGATAGCCAATCACTGGAGCCTTTGTGTCTTTTCGGTATGCGAAATTGTAGCATCCGAAGTTTTTATGTAAACCACCTACCCTTGCTTTGGTTTGATAATGAAGCTCATGGACTCTGCAGAATCCTTCGGCATTAGCAATTTTTCCTTGACTTCATAAAGCCCATATGTACACGCTGAACTTGACTATAGCGATTAGCGTTAGTTGATGAAGATAGATTTCAAACTTCTTCAAAACTTCACCGATCATTTCACACAGAGGGAACCAAAGTCCCACTCTGAAGAAGCTCTTAAAAACAACGACTTCATCATCTCTTGGCTCCGGAACTACTTTGTCCCTAGCAAACCGTATCAATTCATCATCATTTTTTCCAAAATATCCAAGCTTCTTCATTAAAACCAAATCTTCTGCCTTTACAGTGGATTTTCCAAATTCAATATGGCTAGGCTTGCTTGGACTCAAAATGCCATCATCCTCTTCGTCATCACTAGCAGTTTCGGCAATAGCATCATCCTTCTCCGGGATAACCTCTTCTCCCTCTTGAACAACTAGCCCGGAATGTTTCATTACTTCTAAGACCGGGGTCGTCTTAGTTGCTTCAGTATCCTCACCTTCGTTTGTTAGTCTACCAGTAGACCTGATCCTAGCCATTTCAGTCCTTAAGACGAAGTTAAATTCAACTAACTTAACGTTTGCCCAAAGGTTACACAGCAAGTGCACAAAAAACAGAAAGCTTCGGCTTCAGTAAAAAATTTCAATAGCACAACGACGCAATAGCAATGAATGTTGTTGTAACTTCTCACCAACTCATCTGTTTATATAGCCATGCAGGTGAAGAAGGCGGACCGCCGTAACGCGCATACTGACTGATCGGTGGACCGACAAAGGTCGTAACTGTTTATTTGTTTTTTAAAAACAAGCTCAGGGAAGGTGTTTTTCGGACCTTCGACATTCAGAAGCCTTCGTGTTTTTCGCGGATCGAGCTCGTTATAAAAAACGACCTAGCACCGTGAAGGGGCTACTATTGGGGGTCTCCTTCTCTGTCAAAGGTCCTTAGGACAGAGAAATTGCCTATAAGCAATAGGACTGAATGCCGAAGCTACGACAAGCATGCTTGAAGCGCCGAAGGATGGCAACTTCGACTCAAGGTGGTTACGAAGGTCAAACACGATGTTGAGCCAAAGAGGAAAAGTCTAGTTAATCCCTGATGTTTTTTATTAGGGTTATGTGTATATGTTAGGGTCATAAATGTATTTTTGTCTGGGCTACGTCTCATGCCTATAAATAGATGAACAATACCCCCATACTGTTCAGGCATAATTAAGATTGCACTCTCATTTTCTCCTTCGAGCAAGCCGAAGGAACCAATATAATATATATCATATATTACTTTGTTAATATATGATATAAACTTCAATGTTATTTAATGTTTAATATAATATAAATAATTATTACAATGTTACATTTGAAGATACATGTTTGTATTTATGAATGATGAAGACTTGTTCTTCATAACTTTCGTTCGAGAACCATCAAACCTAAAAGGATTTGATGCTTCGAAGCATGAAGGTCCTTTTCATATAACATTTGTGTTGCCTTGCTTTGTGATTCAGCAGTCATAAAAAAGAGACTAACAAACAAGTTACCCATGGGACAATCATTGAATAGATTACCTTTTTCACGACAATTGTAGCAAATGTGGTGCTTGTCCTTGCAATGCAATTGTGTTTTGCTTTCATCTTTCTTAATGGTCATCTTTCTTGATGGTGCAAAGTCCATTATCTTCATGTGAGGGCATGATCCAATCTCATGACCCTTCTCTTTGCATCCATAACACCTCCTATCGCTTCTCTTTGATCTTTCTTTGTTGAACTACATAGAAACATTGTTAGAGCATTTAATATGAGCTTTAATTTCCTTACCTTGAGTCTTGCTCATGTCCTTCTTGGAAATCTTGGTACTCTTTTTAATGGGTTTTGTGGATGCTACGGTTGTCCCCTTCTCAAGATTTTCCACCATGTTATCATGGTTATCTTGAGAAGGTTGAGCATGACACTTTCCCTTCAAATGAGTTAGACTCCTTCTTAGCCTTCCAACTTCTTCCTTGAGCTTTTTATTTTCTTGTGTGATAGAAATATCACTAATTCCTGAAATTTCTAGCTCAATGGAGGATTGGCTTGCTTAAGAGCAACAATGGTTAGCACATGATAATACAGTTTCAATTTCAACACATGTGCACACGTGAGATTGGTATGATTTTAAATTAGTTAACACAACCTCATGAGCCATTTTTAACATGATATGTGAATCCATACATTTATTATGAGAACACACAAGCATATCATGCCTTTCATGCAAAGTTAGATTTTCAAGATTTAGCTTTTCTATTGTGTCCTTAAGCATGGTATTTTCTTTTAATAATTGAGCAGCACATGATAAAGCATTTGTATAAATAGTTTGCTCAATTGAAATATTTTCATACCTTTAGACCAAATCATCATGAGAGCACTTTAGCTTCCCGTGCTCTTCGGTCAACTTCTCTAAGTTTCGTTTTTTCTGATGAGGATGTCTTCTTGCTTATGAAGAATTTATTTTTGTTCTTCCTCTCTTTTCATTAGTTTGAGCAAGTTCATCTAGTTCTTCTTGCTTAGTTGAGTGAAGAATTGTTGAAGATCGTCATCATCTTCAATATCACTTTCATTTTCCTCGTCATCCTCAGTTTCGCTTTCACTATCATTCTCATCTGTGACAAAGCACATGTGAGAAGTGAATTTGAAAGACGAACCTTGTGAAGAGGTGGATTCGTTGTTTGGTCTCCATCGATCATTTTCTTCTTCAATCTTGTTCTTCGCCTCATCTTCCTTCATTTTGAGGAACATCCTCACGGCGATTCTCATGGAAAGGTCTATTCTCTAGGATCGATATCTGCACCAAAGGATGAAGTTGTGGTAACCTCAACTTCCTCAAGCATGGAGATGCCTTCGTTTCTTGGCTCCCTCGACATGATCGATTCCTCACGTGGTGAAGCGCTAATACGAGGATTAATCTCTGATACCAATTGAAAATGGCCTAGAGGTGGGTGAATAGGCCACACCTGAAATTCTCAACACAAACTTCAAACTTTGTGAAAAACGACAATTCAACAGGGCAGGCCGGTTCAACCGGTCTTGAGGCCAGTTCAACCGCAATTCACCTGTTCGACTGCAAACTTAAATGAAACTACGCATATCTACCAACAATAAACGCAGCGGAAGAGTTGAATTAAAACCAACTAGATAGATCAAAGACCTGAGATGATGAGAGACAAATTCACACCCACAAAAGCACAAAAGACACGATTTTTACCAAGGTTCGGTTACACCACCAAGTTGCCCTACTTCCTCGTTGAGGCGCCCACAAAGAGTCGGGTCTCTTTCAACCCTAATCCTCCCTCACCGACCACAAAGATGCAAGTGAGGTCACTTACTAGCGATTGCTCAAAAGAGCGGGTAATACAAACTTCTTGCAGTCTTCCTCAAGATATATTTGGAGACTCACAAGCGACACCTAGCCGTCTAGGAGCTTGGAGCACCAAGAGTAACGAATCCACAAAGAACTTGTTCTTGCACATAAGCTCGAAAGATAGAGATCAAAGAATAAGAGTTGAAATCACGTTAGAAATCTCAAAACTTATCTCACAACAAAGAGACTTCCCACCGATCGAAGGAGGAAGACTTGGGGCCCGAGATTGGAGTTGGATCGCTTTGAATGGAGGAGGAGGAGCTGTCGAAGTGTTTTGGTTCGTGAGCCTTAGGGTTTAGACTGAGAGGGGAAAGCTTTTTATAGCTGCCACGACTTAGATCTAAAAATTCGGGGCGCTACACAAATCCTGGTTCAACCGGTGTGAATCCCGGTTGAACCTAAAATTCAAGAGAAGAACTTGATGAGTCCCGATTGAACCGGCCCTAATCTCGGTTGAACCGATATGAACATGAAAAATAGATTTTGAAAAGAAACAAGATAGAAACCAGGGGAGAAACCAACGAGTAAACTCGCAATTTTTCAAAACAAGGATTTTGAGCTTAGTGCAAGTACCAATACTCATTTGGGGATCCCTTTTGATAGTACAGTGATTCTAAACTCAAGAACTCAAATAAAAATCAAACTTATTCTATAATAGACACTTGGAACTCCAAACTTTAAACCTAAGTAATCCACTTACCTCAATGAGTTCCAATATGCTGCAATGGTCACCAAGAACATGTCCAAACACTGGAATGACCCAAACTTAGATTATTTGTAGATTTTTCACTTTTTGATAATTTCTATCAAAGTCTTGCACAACAATGAGCCCTTTCCAGGTTTTTTCTTTGATACCTCTTCCTTGGACTTGTGACCATGATTCTCCACTTGTCTTAAGCTAGCAACACATGTGTCATATGATTTGAATCATTTCATCACATATGAATTAAACTATGAGTTCAAATCATGTCTTCTAATATTGTGATCTTCATCACTGTATGACTCTTCACAATCTGATTAGTTCGTCGACATCTTACAAATACTCTCTTCTTCACCTTATCCACGGTCCCTCGGTCCACAAGCCATCTGCTTAACCTTCACCTTCGCTTAGTCCCTCGAAGCCCTTTCCTTGCATGTCTTCAACTTATCAGACTGTCTCCAAGTCACATTTCATTAGCATCATTTCTTCAATATTGTGAACCTTACTTTAATGTCATCTAGATATGAGTGTTAAGATCAATCAAGCCTTAGTGTGATTCTTATAGAAACATATATGTACCAACATCAATATGGTCAAACCAATTCATGATTCCTTATATCCTATTCATTTTGGCTTGACACTTCATCTCATTTACTTCAAGCTCTATCTTCAACAAAGATCACTCATCCTTATATGACTTTGATCTGGCTTGATTTGTCCCTTGACTAAATGCAATAACTTGCTTCTCCACTTGATCAAGCTTTCCTTAAGCCATACGTCTTGAGTGTACATTGAATCCATTGATGTCTAATTATCATTGTTTGATGTTGATCCTTTATACACATTTCTATCATGAACAATCCATGTATATAAGACATTTTCATATCAATCCTTGTCTCTTGATTGTTTTCAATCATGATTGCTTTTTATACTTTCCTGATCAACACTTAGCAAACTGATTAGTCTTTTAAGAGTGTTGTTATCCAAATCACCAAAACCCACAAAAGGGCTAGATGCACTTTTAGGTTCGGCCATATTTCGACAATTGTCCCTGAAGTGGCCCTTCTCCCCACATGTGAAGCATCCTCTCTTTCTTTGCTTTTCCTATCAATGTTAAAAATAAGATCCTCACCCTGCAGGGGCACACCCATTAGATTAATCTTGTGAATCATCCTCATTACCTTTTTGAAGTGTCGGACCATTTCTTCGTCCTTAGAGGATGATGTTGAGGCTTGATGATCTTAATCATCATCATCATTTTCTTCCTCTTCTTCTTCACTTGAGCTTGGAGCCTTCTTCTTGCCTTTCATCTTTTTGTGTTCATCGCATGCAAAGGCATATGGCTTTGAAGAAGTTGGCTCCTCTTCTTGACCCATTTTCTGTGACATTTCAAATGCCACAATTTTCCCAATAACAATGGCTAGGGTCATTTGACTCAAGTTTTCCATATTGTGCAAGATGGTGATGATGCTTCCATATTTCTTTTGTGGTAACAAGGAGATGATCTTCCTCACAATATCTACATCACCTAGGTTCATAATTCTAATAGAATTGAGTTCATTGATAATTAAATTCAAACGATAGTACATATCTCTAACAAGCTTTTTTTTCATTTCAAAAGAATTATATTCATTTAATACTAGGCAATGTTTTTGCTCTCGGACATTTGATGTGTCATCATGGTGCTCATGTAATTTAAGCCAAATCTCATTAGCATTTTTCAAAGTACATATTTGATTGAAAATTTCTATGCTAAGAGATTCATACAAGCAATTTTTAGCTCTAGCATTCAAATGAATTTCTTTTTTGTCACTCGCGGTGAGCTTCTCGAGGGTCTTAGGTGGTTTCATCCCATCACTGGTGACTCTCCAAACACCTATATTAACTGCTTCTAGGTAGCAAGCCATTCTAGCACTATATAATATGGGAAATTAGTACCATCAAAGTGTGGTGGCCAATGGGTATCCATCATCTTCTTCTAAAAAGTGTCGGCTCGATTAGCGGTGAAGCTAAAACATTTCAAATGAGCCGAACCAAGCTCCAATACCACTTGTAGGAAACAGTGACGCCTAAGAGGGGGTGAATTAGGACTTCTAAAAACTATCTCTTAACTAGGCCACAAATTAATCCCAAGAACAAAACCTATGCAAATAAGTAATCTAGAATGTGCAAACTTGGTTTTGTCTAAGTGTTGCTATCTCTACCACAAAATGAGTTTTACAACCTAAGTTCCAATCCTAAATATTCTAACTAGAAAGGAGAGATTAAAACTTAAGTACTTAATGTAAGTGCGGAGGTAAAGAGTAAAGGTAGAGAAAGCAAACTCTCGTGGATGATACTGGTATTTTTATTGAGGTATCTAGAACCACGCAAGGTCCTGACTAATCCTCGTTGGTGCCCCTACGCAAAGGGTAGCCCACGCGAGGGTCAAGCACCAAGGTCGAGTAACTCTTTAGAGAGTCGCGGGACTTCTCCACGTGCAAGTGGTGCTTTGTTTCAGACACCTCTCGGACGCTCCCCGCAGTCTCCACTATCGAGCTTCATGCCGAAACATCGTGGGCCTTGTTCCCTCCGGTACACTGTGGCGGCCATGACATAAACTCGGTTGTCACGGTCTCGCATGAGTCTCGTCCCACTCGATACAATATTACAACAACTCACGCAAGAGCCGAGGGGTTTTATGGGTTTTTCTAAACTCACTCAACTAACTAGGAATCTCCTAGAGCAATTGCATAAGCGGTCTAACTAACCTAAGCACTTCGCAAAGCACCTACGCTAATCACCAAGTGATTTTATTAAGAACTTAGGTGTTTGACCACTTTGAAATGTCTATAACATATGTTGGTATGTTACTTGGGCTCCCACACTCTCAAATGTCGGTTGGAGGGGTATAAATAGCCTCCCCCTCAATTATAGTCGTTGGACAGAAAGCTGACTGATTCTACCGTCGGGCACACCGGACTGTGTGGTGCCCTGGCCACGTCAACCGACCGTTGGAAAAGTTGCTGCTGACCATTGGCTAGACAATCCGGTGCACACCGGACAGTCTGGTGCTACAACTCCTGAGAGTCCATTTTGTGGAGCTCTCTACGCAGACTGTCTGGTGCACACCAAACATGTCCGGTGCGTCAACAGAGCGCTGGCTGAATGCCCACTTCTTGGATTTCTTCACTATTTTCATGGGCTTCTTTTGGTCTTGTCTTGGACTTGTGCTTGATATTTATTGATCTTCTTAGCATTTTTTAAGTCTTCTTTTCATGTGTTGCATCCTCAGAGCCTCCGTCCAATCCTCTTCGCATCTTGTGAATTACAAACACAAACACTAGCAAACACATTAGTCCACAGGTTATGTTGATCATCAAACACCAAAATCATTTAGTCAAATGGGCTAAAACCGAATGGAAGGGAGTAGTAGTGAGGTTAGCCAACCTACTTATAGATCTTCCATTTAATAGTTACTAGTACTAAGCACTTGTTCGAAACCTCTAGATTAGTTACTGAAATTAATAGTAAAGGGTCCAAACACCTCTGTTAATTATTAGCTAGCTCACAACTAACAAATAATGTGGCACGTACAACCCTGAGACCTTGATCAGTTTTCTAGGTACAAGAGACAACTAAAAAACTGCATGATACAACCCTGAGCCCCTACATCATAAATGCAGTTAAGAGATAATATGTATGGAGACTCATGTAGAGCCTGTTTCTTGTATTTTTTTTATTTAACCCCTTAGAAACTCCTCAAGGGACTCCACAACAAATGGGGTTGTACATGGCGTTAACCCAATTAACAATTTGTTAGCTTGAGGAAGTGTCACACCCGGTTTTAGAAGGTAAACCGAATGCGAACAATGTACGTGTCAGGATCAGAAATTCACGTACACAATGATTACATAATTGGATATCATCACACAATGCTCAAATAATAGCAGAAACAAGTATAACTTTATTACATCAGATGCCCAAAACATCCACATAGTCATTAACTTAAACATAAATCAAAGTGCTGAACGAAACACAGTAAGGTAAGGCCTTCACAGGCAACCGACTGGGGGTCTGCCGCTAGTCTAGATTAGAATTCCTCAAAGTCCTGAAACTTCTGGAAATCCTCCGCATTTCCTTCATCTTCTCATGAGCAATGGTTGCAATAGGTACAACCTGGTGTTTGGTGTCTAAGCAAGGATGAGTACATATCAACGTACTCAGCAAATGTCCCATTTGGCTAAAGTGGACTAATTGTATGTGGGGTTAAGTTCAAAGCAGTTGCTTTTAGTTGGTTAGGTATTTATCATTAATAGAAGCCAAGTTTTATCATAAAACCCAAGTTGATATTCTCAAAAGAGAGCACTTCCTCCAAGAGGAAAGTACCAAATATCATAATCATAGCCATCATCATTAAACCATCAACATAAATGAATCCATAGTATCTCTAATCAAAGAGGATCCCAAGGCTGCTTTTAACCGTGAGCACGGCTGATATAGCGGTTTTTGACACTCTGCAGAGGTTGCACACTTTACCCACGAGTCATGATCCCCCTCCAGCCTGGGTTTGCAAGACCTGATCTTCACTACCGGGGTGAATGGCCAGGGATTCACTACGTAGCCTTTATAAAGATTCTCCTGGTGTGTAGCTGCCCGTTAGGTTTTGCCAGTCGTACAAACACAGTACTCCTCCCTAAGGTGGGTAACTAACAAAAAACCAAATCAAATGAACCTCGGCACCCACCCTTAGCAGAGCAAGCACTATGCCCTAGCCTCCATTGACGGCACAACGGCGAAGCAAACTACACCCCCAAGTGCCTCCAATTAATTAGCTAAGGGCATCCCATTCCACCCTCATGGTTGTATTGTTATCCCGGGTAGTCTCTCAACGAACAGGTCCTTATGGAGAGGCACTCGGGAAACCGCCCGAGCCCCCTAAAATGCCACAAGTTTATAATCATAATGAATCATAGTATCATAAAGTAATTCTCATCATGTTCGTTAATTAGGGTAAGCACTAGCATGTAGCTGATTATAATTACCCAACACAAAAAGGTGATCAAGGACAGGATAAATAGAAAACTAGTCAATCCTTAGGTTAATCATGGTATGTAGGACAGTGGATTATAAAGTACATAGGACATAATAGGTCATATGACACTTGCCTGCACCAAACTGTTGCTGCTCAGTGGCTTCTTCTGCAACTTCCTCGGCCTCCACGGATGGAACATTATCTAAGCGAGTGCAAACATACATTCAACATTCTTGGAACAGAAAAAAACAGTACACCATGCAAGGGAAAACATGTGCAATACAAAATAACTCTCGCTTCTACGGTCACACGAGAGAAAGAAACATCGAGATTGAAACAACGATTGAGAAGTTATTGCGTCTACATTATACGAATATGAAATAGAACATTTAATTCAACATACTCGCATTAATTAACATTTATTAAATGCAATTAAAGCTAACGCCTAGTTTTAATTAGTTTGCTACGCTAACAATTTCCAGTTAGATAAATAATTCAAATTGTAAGGAAAATGGACCTCGGGCCATTTGGCTCAAAAGGTTTTGGTGTTTGATGATCAACATAACCTGTGGACTAATATGTTTGCTAGTGTTTGTATTTATAGTTCACAGGATGCGAAAAGGATTAGACTAATACACTAAGGATGCAACACCTCAAAAGAAGACATAAAAAGATGCGTACAAGACCAAGACTCAAGAGGAAAAGAAGCCCAAAAGAAACAGCAAAGAAATCCATGAAGTGGGCAGTCAGCCAGTGCACCGGTGGTGCATCGGACACTGAATAGTAACCTACCCGGTGTGCACTGGACCATCCTGTGGGACAACCGGACAGTCTGCGCAGAGAGGCCCATACTGGACGCTCTCGGGCCGTAGCACCGAACTGTCCGGTGTGCACCGGTCAGTCTGGGTAACGGTCGGATCCAACGGTCGACTGCTACATACTCTAACAGTCGGCTAACGTGGCCAGGGCACCGGAAAGTGAACAGTGCTTGTCTGGTGTGCACCAAACTGTCCGGTGCACCCATCGACAGAAAGCTGTTGCTTCTGTCCAATTGCTACAATTGTGTGGGGAAGCTATAAATACCCCCAACCGAATTTGTGTCACGACCACCACCGTGTACCGGAGAGAACGAGGCCCGCGAAGTTTCGGCTAGAAGCTCGATAGTGGAGACGGCGGGGAGCGTCCGAGAGAAGCCGGAAGCGGAGCACCACTTGCGCGTGGAGAAGGCACGCGGCTCTCTACGGAGTTACTCGACCGAGGTGCTTGGCCCTCGCATGGGCTTTCCTTTGCGTAGGGGCACCAACGAGGATTAGTCGGAACCTTGCATGGTTCTAGATACCTTGGTAAAAATAGCAGCGTCATACACGAGAGTTTGCATCTCTACCTTTCTCTTTACCTTCCGCATTTATATTAAGTATTTAGGTTTCAATCTCGCCTTTCTAGTTAGATCATTTAGGATTGAAACTTGACTTTGCGGTAGAGATAGCAACACTTAGACAAAACCTAGTTTGCACATTCTAGATTATTTATTTGCATAAGTTTTGCTCTAGGGATTTAATTGTGGCCTAGTTTAGATATAGTTTTTAGTAGTCCTAATTCACCCCCCTCTTAGGCGTCACCGTTTCCTACAAGTGGTATCAGAGCCTGGTTTGGCTCATTTGAAACTTTTTAGCTTTACCGCTAAACGAGCCGACACTTTTTAGAGGAAGAGGATTGATACACATAGGTCACTACACTTCGACGGCACTAACTTCCCATATGATAGTGATAGAATGGCTTGTTACCTAGAGGTCGTTGATCTAGGTGTTTGGAGAGTCACTCGTGACGGGATAAAACCACCTAAGAATCCCGAGAAACCCCACGAGTGAGGAAAAAGAAATATATTTAAATGATAGAGCCAAAAATTGATTATATGAATCTCTTAGCATGGATATTTTTAATCAAGTTTTTACATTAAAAACTACTAATGAGATTTGGCTAAAATTGCATGAGCTTCATGACGGCACATCCAATGTCCGTGAACAAAAACATTGCCTAGTATTAAATGAGTATAGTTCTTTTGCTATGAAGGATAATGAGCTTGTTAGAGATATGTATTCTCGTTTGAATCTAATCATCAATGAGTTCAATTCTATTGGCATTAATAAACTAGGTGATGCAGACATTGTGAGAAAGATTATCTCACTACTACCACAACAAAGATATGGGAGCATCATCATCATTCTTCACAAAATGGAGGATTTGAGTCAAATGACCCCAAGCATTGTGATTGGGAAAATTGCGGCATTTGAGATGTCG
This sequence comes from Zea mays, assembly GCF_902167145.1. NCBI lineage: Eukaryota > Viridiplantae > Streptophyta > Magnoliopsida > Poales > Poaceae > Zea > Zea mays. Next base: position 43,395,137 of record NC_050103.1, read on the forward strand.
TGGAAAATGGGTAAACAATAGGAGCCAACTTCTTCAAGACCATATGCTTTTGCATGTGATGAAAGGAAAGGAAAAAAGAAGGCTCCCACTCCAAGTTCGTCAAGTGAAGAAGATGAAGAAGAAGAAAGTGATGATGATGATGATGATGATGATGAAGGTAATCAACCATCAACATCATCCTCAGAGGACGAAGAAACTATCCCACGCGTCGGAAAGCTAATGGGGATGATCCGCAACATTAATCTAATGGGTGTGCCCCTGCAGGTCGAGGATCTTCTCTTTAACATTGACAGGAAAAAAACAAAGAAAGAGAGGATGCTTCGCATGCGGGGAGAAGGGCCACTTCAGGGACAACTGTCCAAATATGGCCGAACCCACAAAGGGGAGGAGCAAAGGCAAGGCGCTTACAAGTGTCAAAACTTGGGATGACTCTTCGAGCGAAGATGAACCTCCAAGGACGTGCAGCCACCGATCATCATCACACTCATCACGATCATCACGCAAGTGCCTTATGGCAAGAGGTAAAATGAGTATTCGATCCTCTAGTGATGATAGCAGTAGTGATGATGAAGGTGAGGAAAAACTCTCCTTAGATGAGCTTGCGCAAGCCGTTAAATTTTTTGAGGATATATGCACTAAACAAAAGGCTCAACTTAAAACATTGAAAAATAAGTTGATTAGCTCTCAAGATTATTATAAATGTTTGCTAGAAAAATCTGAAACATTTGCAAATTTGAATTGTGAGCTATCAACTAAAATTAAGCAATTAGAATCCAATGATCCATCCTCAGCTGCCAATGATGGGCTTATTAAAAAGAATGAAAAACTTAAGGCTAAGTTAGCTAGCTCTCAAGAAGCAATTGAAAACTTGCTAGGAAAAATAGAAATTCCTAGCATACATAATAATGAGCTAACTACTAAGCTAGAAAACATTGGTAGCACCCTAGGAGTATCTTTGGTTGAAATGCCTAAAATTATTAAGAAAAGTGCTTCTACTTCTTGCTTTGATTTAATTGATGATTCTAACCCCTGCAATCAAGTTCTTATTAAGAATGTTGTTATAGAAACATGTTCGGATGAGATTGCAATAGAGAATGAGCAATTAAAGCAAGAGGTGGCTCGCCTTGGCAAGGCCTTGTATGACAAGAAAGGCAAAGCCAAACAAATCCAACCTCCTCAGGATAACACCACTGCGGGAGTGAACAAGCCTGTGGAGGGCGAAACTGAGATTTGTAGGCTATGCCACAAGGAAGGCCACAAGTCTTACCAATGCAAGGCGAAGACCCGGGATAAGCAAAAGCAAAAGCCAACAAGCAAAATATCCAACACCTACATCAAAAAGGTGGATAAAAAGGTTGTTACACCATATTTGATCAAGAAGAAAAAGAATGGAAACATGATAGAGATCAAGGCCAACAAGCGAGCCAACAAAGGAAAAGGGGCCAAACGCATCTGGGTGCCAAAGGAAATTATTTCAACCATGAAAAGCATCAAGAAGGTTTGAATCCTAAGAGGGAAGTTAGAAGTCCGAATGACTTCGGGGAATTTGAAGACTTGACAAAATTCATGGGATGCATCATATTGGATCAAGTCTTTTGCCAAGTGGGTTAGTGCATACTTTGGACCCAAATTCTCCACCATGACTAAAGTAACTAGATTTATTGTATTTCTTATTTTAGATATGTGTATCTATTTTCCTGTATCTAGATTTTACCTCACATGCCTAGTTTTACATGTGATATTTACTTTTGATTATAGTTGCATGCATACTAGGTCAATCATATGGTAGGATTGCTTTTTTCAATTCATATTCTTGAGCAAACCTACATGGTTTAAAAAGATTAGTTAAGCATGGCACATAGCTTATTAAACACTCTAAGTAAATGGTACTCCAATTGGTACTGGTTTATGACATACTCCACATTTGATATCCTCCATGCTTCGATTGGTATCATTTAACTTATAAGTGCCAAAGCTCGGATTGTAGATAATCTGCCCCTCTTGATATCAAAATCAATGTTCATGTCTCCTACAAGTAGTCAAAACTTGTGTGCACACTTTCAGGGGGAGGTTACTCTATAATCTAAGTCTTTGAGACTAATACTTGTCTTCAAGTCTATTTTATGTAGTAGTCTCATTGAATGAAAATGGAGTCCCCGGAGAAAGACAATAAGCTTCCACTGCCAATCTACAAGTAGTTTTGTGTCTCACATGACTACAGTTTGTATTATCTACATGTCTTCTCTAGTTCTTGATTAGACTATATTTCATATCTTATACTTCCCATGTTGCTAAATGCATATGTTGTCAAATTATATATGTTACCTATGCATAAGGGAAGCTAGTCTAATCAAATCATGTCTTGTACCTCTATTTTTCAAATGCTTTTTCCAGAATAGAGGATCTCCGACAGGGGGTATTTCTTCGTGTATGACAAAGGGGGAATATTCTTTCAAAGGGGGAGAACACTAGTTTAGGGGGAGTAATCTTTTAATGCTTCAATTGATAAATCTTTTAAGAGGGCAAGTCTTATTTGCTTCCTATATGCTTTTAATGTCTTCCTTTTCGGTGGTTGATGCCAAAGGGGGAGAATTTTTAAGGACCAAAGTAATGAAAATTATATCAGACACCAAACACCACCAAATTAATTTTTTGATCTTTGGTCTAAAATAGGAAGTAAGTGAATTATGGAGTTAGGGGAGGCTTAAGTCCATAATCTCACTTTCAGGGGACATTCATGCATCCTAACAAGTAGATTACATATTTTCATTTTTGTTATATTTGCTTGCTTTGGTTGTGTTGTCATCAATCACAAAAAAGGAGAGATTGTAAGGAAAATGGACTCCGGGCCATTTGGCTCAAAAGGTTTTGGTGTTTGATGATCAACATAACCTGTGGACTAATATGTTTGCTAGTGTTTGTATTTATAGATCACAGGATGCGAAGAGGACTGGACTAAGACATTGAGGATGCAACACCTCAAAAAAGACATAAAAAGATGCGTAGAGGTCCAAGGCTCAAGAGGAAAAGAAGCCCAAAAGAGACAGCGAAGAAATCCATGAAGTGGGCAGACAGCCAGCACACCGGTGGTGCACCAGACAATGAACAGTAACATGTTCGGTGTGCACCAGACTGTCTGGTGGGACACCCGGACAGTCTGCGCAGAGAGGCCCACACCGGGAGCTCTCGGGTTGTAGCACCGGACTGTCCGGTGTGCACTGGACAGTCTGGGTAATGGTCGAATCCAACGGTTGACTGCTACAGACGCCAACGGTCGGCTGACGTGTCTAGGGCACTGGACAGTGAATAGTGCTTGTCCGGTGTGCACCGGACTGTCCTGTGTGCACCGAACTGTCCGGTGCGCCCATCAATAGAAAGTTGCTGCTTCTGACCAACGGCTACAATTGTGTGGGGTGGCTATAAATACCCCCCAACCGGCCATTTGAAGGTGTAGGAGCCCAAGCAACATACCAAGGCATATTGTAGACATTTCCAAGTGCTCAAACACCCAAGTGGTTAATAGAATCACTCAGTGATTAGCGTAGGTACATTGCAAAGTGCTTAGGTTAGTTAGACCGCTTATGCGCTTGCTCTAGGTGAATCCTAGTTAGTTGAGTGAGTTTAGAAAAACCACACAACCCCTCGACTCTTATGTGAGCCGTTGTAATTGTACCGAGTGGGGCGAGAGTCTTGCGAGACCGTGACAACCGAGTTTATGTCACGGCCACCACCGTGTACCGGAGGGAATGAGGCTCAGGACGTTTCGACTGGAAGCTCGATAGTGGCGACGGTGGGGAGCGTCCGAGAGGAGCCGGAAGCGGAGCACCACTTGCGCGTGGAGAAGGCCCGCGGCTCTCTACGAAGTTACTCGACCGAGGTGCTTGGCCCTCGCGTGGGCTTCCCTTTGTGTAGGGGCACCAACGAGGATTAGTCGAAACCTTGCGTAGTTCCTGATACCTCGGTAAAAATATCAGCGTCATCCACGAGAGTTTGCGTCTCTACCTTGCTCTTTACCTTCCACATTTATATTAAGTATTTAAGTTGCAATCTTGCCTTTCTAGTTAGATCATTTAGGATTGAAACTTAGACTTTTCGGCAGAGATAGCAACACTTAGACAAAACCTAGTTTACACATTCTAGATTGTTTATTTGCATAGGTTTTGCTTTAGGGATTTAATTGTGGCCTAGTTTAGAGATAGTTTTTAGAAGTCCTAATTCACCTCCCTAGGCGTCACCGTTTCCTACACAAATAACGTTAGCGACTATAAGCGAGACAAAATAACGATGTGAGACGAACAACGCAATGCGCAAAACAGCATGGCAATACGTGCACGGTACGCGCACAGCACGCGTACGGCGCACGGACCAACACTACACGCGAAAACTAATTAATAGGTAGCATTATTAAACTAAACAATTATTTAATAAAGAATAATTCAGTTAAGATTAACTACACTGATGTTGATTTATAAATGCACAAATCAAAATCCTAGATTAGATCTAGCGCAACTTGAACGGAGTGAATCGGATTCAAAACCAAAAGTTATCGTAGTTTTAAATTGAACTAACTTACTGCGCATGGATTAAAAGAAACAGGGACTAAACCATGGGAGAGGGAAGAGGAGGGGGCCGCGCACAGGGGGCCGAGCCGACCGGGCCGGTCGCGAGAGGGGGGCGGACGGAGCCGTCGCCTCCGCCTGCTGGGGGGAGGGAGCGTCGCCGGGCGTGGGGGAAACGGAAAGGGGAGGGGCGCCGCCAGGGGGAGAGGGGAAAGGGAGAGGAGGGTCCTGCACGAACGCGAAAACGGAGAAATGGAGAAATCCTAGGTGCAACAATGGTGGAGGCTCACCGGAGAAGACGAAGTTCGCTAGAGTCGAGCATAAATTCGTCGATTAGGGACGAATCGAAGGCACCGAGACGAAGCTCTCGACGAGACGAACACAGTGATGCCCACGGATTCCGCCGATGATGCACGGATCGAAAGTAAATGCTCGCCGGAGTTGGAACCATCTCGAACTTCGACGAGCAATTCTGGGGGTTTTGGATTGAATCTGAGGATGGGGTTTCAAATTTTGAAAAGGGATCGACGAGAGGATTCCAGCCATATCTATTGCTAAGGTTTGAAGATATTTTATTTTTCGTAATTATCCTATTTTTAAAATTAAAAGTAATTTCAGAAAAAGGCTGAAATTGTTTTTAATATCCAAAAAATATCTCGAAGGATCCAAAAAATTTAGGAAAATTCCTAGACATGGTTTGGCACCCAATAAACTTAAAAACATATTTAGAACTTTTGAAAATGTTTTTAAGTACCTCAAATAAATATATTTTGAATTTCGAAAAAAAATATTAAGAAAAATATGAAAATTTACTGGAAATTTCTACAAGACATATTGAATGTTTCAAACACTTCTTGCACTTGAAAACACTATGTAGCAACATGAATGCCACAATCATGACACTTCTAGAGCTCACGCCAATATAGAACCAAAATAACTCTCTAATGTTTTGATAAAGGGAAAAGAAAAGTGAATAAAGGAAATGGTAACAACTAAATTTTGAGTACAGAGCAAAAAAAATTATACCCTAAAATTCAAGGTGTTACAGGAAGCATATTAGTAACTTCTTATTAGCTAAAATTTTCATTTTGGGCTATTAGTTGGACTGGTACTAGTACATAGCTTGAGAAGATCAATTAATAACAAATTATTAATTAGGAAATTTATTTTGAGCTATTAGTTGGACTATTAATTAGGTCGTTTGAATCCATAGTGCTATTGTGGTTGTTAACAATTAGCACTAACCTCATTTAATATGGGATCTCTTGAAGGGTCTTTATAGGTTAATTGAAAATTATAAAAGACAATTTCTAATATGGGATCTCTTGAAGGGTCTTTATAGGTTAATTGAAAATTATAAAAGACAATTTCTCTGTGAAGAGTCTATCTCTACACGACTCTTCATACACGTCTTTTAATTATAGTCAGAGCTTAAAGTTGTATTATATAGTTTTTTAACTGTCTCTTGTACTTGAAAAACTAATTCAGAGTGTTATTGCTATACATGCCTAATAGATCACAATAGCCCAAAAAGATGGAGTTGCCCCTGCTATGTGGGGGACTGAAAAAGATACGGCATGCACTATTGTCTCTTAACTTCTATGACAAAATACATGCGCATTATTTTGTCTCAACTTTCGTGGCAAGATACATCTATAGATGCATTGATGCATTGTGAACACTTTAGTATGTTTTTATGGTCGTTTTCACATTTCCACCAAATAGGAGGTCTACACTAAATATTTAGCCTACATAAAGGGATAAATCAGACCACTCTCCAAAGATAAATATTAGGTTTGGAGCATTTCCACTTGAGAATCATGTGTCCTAACGCTCTAACGCTGTCGGACAGCAGATCGTCTAAAATGGAGGATTTATACTATAGATAACACCGTTTACAAAGTGAAGATTGAAATAAGAATGAAATAAAGAATGAGATACGGTAGCTGCTGACCTAAGCTGTAAAAATTCATAATGCTGACCAAACAAGCCCATCTTATGAATTGAAGTAATCATAGATTCATAAGAGCGAGTTTTGCCACGTAAAGGCACTACATTTACTCTACAAGGACTACAAAATTTACATTTTTCCATACATGGGACAGATCATTGGATTTCTATTTTCTCATGAAATAGATAGTGCTGGCACTAATCCTGAATCTCATAACGAAAATGTCCGCAAATGGCTACAAAATCAGTTTTCTGAGTAGCAGGCTAGTTAAGTACTAAAGGCAATATAACTGGGGTGTGGGGCTGCAGCAGATAGATTGTTTCAACTATGGCTCCTCTCTACACCGCAACTGGCTCATTCATAGAATGCGAACCAGCTGTGTTAACCTGTTGAAGGAGAAAAAGGTCAAGGCAATTTTTGTTCACGTTTTTGGTACAGGGCACAAATTTTGTTTGTATTTTTCACACAAAGAATCATTTATGTATATACTATATAGCATAAGGGCAAATAGGCACATGTACCTTGGCAGCCTTGAAGAGTTCATCCAGAACTTCAGACAACGTTGGGTGTGCATGAACAGCAAACTTGATGTCCTGCAGGGTACAAAAGGTTATGTGCAAATTTAAGCGTTTAGCATTATGCAGAGAACAAAAATGCAGAAATGCTACACAGCTAACAGAATGCATGACAAACTCACCTGCACATGGGTTCCAAGGGCAATGGCATTTGATGCCTCATGGATGAGATCAGCAGCATGCAAGCCCAAAATATGAACTCCAAGAATTTCTCCGGTGTCAGGGCGATAAATCATCTGAGGCAAAATAGTACATGTATCGTCACTTCAAATTTAGAGGTTCCATGGATACAGGCTCCCTAGCATAGGTCTGGTTAATGTATCCACTGGAATTCTCCGTGCATAAATTTAGAATGCAACAGGGTGGAAACACACTACCGCATTACTACCTTAGCAAGTCCATCTCCTTCATTCTCTGCCAGGGCCTTTGTGTTAGCCTTAAAACTGGTCTTTACAACACTTATTTCAAATCCTTCCTTGTCAGCCTTCTCCCTAGCCTGTGGCTGCAAAAGCAGGAACAATGATTAGAGTCGTAAAGATTGGTTTGCTAGCCAAGCAAAGCAAGAGTTGGAAACAAGTTGTGATTTTATACTTAAGAAAGTGTACTAGTCAAATTAACTTTACCAAGCAGATTTCAACTATGTTGAACAGAGAATGTAATATTGGAGAATGGTATCTCACTTACCTCTGTCAAGCCAACCATACTGATCTCAGGGTGAGTGAAACAAGCAGCTGGGATGCTTAGGTGATTTAAAATGTTGTCCCTCCCACTGATTTGCTCCACAACTATATTCAGACCAACATTTGCTCGTATAAGAACTATAGTGATCAGCATCGAGCATGGATAAAAGAAACAGGTGAGCACAACATTTACCTGAGATTCCTTGTGCGCTGGCTGCATGAGCAAGCATGAGCTTACCATTGGCATCTCCGATACAATATAAATTAGGAACCTGCATACCGGTTAATGTTTATGTAGCAAACTTGAATGAAATGCCTACCATTGTTGTAAAGGAACAAAAGAGTAACAGTAACACACTACAGGTTTAGCATACCACATTGCCAGTTGCATCCATAACTTGCATCCGCTCATCAACAGGAACAAAACCTTGTTGTGTAACGACATTGATCTGTATAAAAGGGCATGTTTTGGATGCTACCATATTTAAAACTTGTGAATTCTGATAGCAACCATTTCCATGTACTTACATTTTCCAAGCCAAGTCCTTTGGTGAAGGGTGCCCTTCCAGTAGCTATGAGTGCTGCATCCACCTAGGCATGCAAATCCAAGTTTCATAATGAAAAGTATAATGTTTATGAAATCAGCAGAAATACTGTTTGTTTAATAAAAATGATTACAATTTTAATTAAGCATCAAAGATCCACAGATATATAAGCATTTTTAATACATGGTTATCTAACAGTAAAAGCATTTGAGTTGCCAATAACATTGCAAGCATCATCCTACAACATATTGCCCATGTTATTCTGACATTTACTTTGGCCTAACAGTTTAATCTAGGTTGACACCACTAATATCCGATAAGTGGCATCAACATGCAACTATCTACTTGTATAAACCATTCAGCTCAAGAGAACATAGTGATGTACCTAGGAGTTAGAAGAAATCATCTATAGTAAGTACTGGAGCGGAAAAGGAAGAGTTAACTATGATTTACCTCAAGTGTCTCCTTGTGTTCTTTTGTTTTAGCATCAATCAGCTCAATCAAAACAGGCTTACCATCCTTTGCTGGGGTAATCTAGAGACATGAATACTTTGAGGTATAATTATACAATCATGCTGGAAGATTACACATCATTAAAAAGATTGAGTTGAGCTTAACTTTACCTTGCTTGCAAAAACACCAGTGTGATAGTCAATTTTACGAGGACTAATAAGAATCCTCTGCGCCAATTTTGCAATCTCGGGATCAAACCCAGGCATTAATTGATCAAGAGCTTCAACAAAAGTAACCTGATCGATCAAAAAATGCATAAATACAGATGAAACTCCAGCTATTGACAGCAAAGCCCAATTGTGGATCAAGAGATGATGTAATCCAATTCAGGAAACAAAAAATAGACCCACTATATGTAAATTAGGGCAGATCCATTCCAGATTCCACTGCATGGCTTTCAGAGGCCCAGTGTGGCTAACCAAGAAGCCATCATGTTATGAGCACTGGGCCCATGGCACAGTGCCAGGTCAGCCATGAGTACTGTTCATGTGCGGGTACTGTAGCCATTGAGTTAGGGTTTGTTAGAGTTGCTTAGCTATTAGGTTAGGGTTACCCCTCTATATAAGGAGGGTAGGGTGTTATTAGAAGGGAGGCAAGAATAATAGACCTAGGTTTAATCAAGGGCCTCCTACAGGAGGGCGAGTATCGGATCTATCTTGCCAAATATTCATGTTAGTAACAATTTGGTGTCGGAGCCAGTCTGGTGCATCACCTACATGGCCGGCGGCGTCCCCAATCCTACGACATCCTTCTCCGCCAAACTTGATCTGCTCATCGCGCAGTTTGCCAGCATCAGCGCGCAGTTCGCCGGCATCAGCTCCCTACTTGACGCGCAAGAAGTGTGATTAGCATGTCTGGAGGGCGACTTCGACGTTGACAACGACGATCAGGTCGATGTGTTGCAACCCGACACACCCAGGGAGGTGGCGGAGGCGGCGTTCGGCGTTGAGGCAGCCGTGGCACCGCTGCAGCCCGCCTCCGTGCCCAGGCGTAGCCGCGTAGGGAGCCCTCTGCGTGGCGCCGCCGCCGCAGCCGCGCTCGTCGTCGGTCAATCTGGCTGTTGACGCGTCCTCCTCCGATAGATCCGGACGCTGATGTGTCTAACGACGTGGTTCAATTTCTTTAGGAGAAAAAAATGTTAAGCTGAGATGTAAAAGACTTAGTATTGAGAGTCATCAAGTGCTAGTTTAGTATGGATCAAGTCTTCTGGACTATAGCTCGTTGACAAGCTGTTTTGGAGGGGTGGAATGTTATGAGCACTAGGCCCACGGCACAGTGCTAGGTCAGCCGCGAGCGGGTACTGTAGTGTGTGAACAGTACCGACCAGATAGGGTTCGTTAGAGTTGCTTAGCTATTTAAGTTAGGAGAGTAAAATGCATCAACGGTTATCGAACTTGGCATGTTGTGTCAATTGGGTCTCCGAACTCTCAAAACTAGGAAAACGGGTGTTACAACTTGGCCAGCCCATCCAAAACCGGGCTTGTTCAAACCGGATGCCGACGTGGTGTGCCATTAGCTCAACGCCAGAAATACCAAGCAGGCTTGTTATGGCTCGTTCCATGAGAACAATAAAATACAACAGCATACAGGAAAGTGTCACCTAGGTCACATCTGTATAATGCATAACAGCATACAGAAATGGGTGTAAGTGTTTTGATGGTTAAACCAAAAAAACAGGTATGATGCAGAGACATCAAATGCTCTCCAATCACATTGTACATGTGCTTAGCTCTTCTTTTCTTAACTACACTGCATGAGATCATATTACCATGATATATGACAGAGGAATATTCGCTAAAATAACTAACACGATTAGACTCCCTAAGCATGTATTTAAGCAATGATGGCTTGAATGATTGTTCATATACCTCACTTCCTAGAGCTGTGTATACATCACTGAATTCAAGTCCAATGTAACCACTTCCAACAATAGCAATCCATTCAGGGACTGACTCAAGTTTTAGTGCATGATCACTAGTAAATACAGTTTTACCTGCATAAAACCATGGTGCAAGCTTTTAAAGGGATGCTAGAATGAAATAGGAATGGCAACAAATGCATTTAAGCTGTAGTATGCAACATATATGATAAGGCATTGAAACTTCAAGGTGCAATTGTGCTCCGTAGACTCAAATATCTGTCAAGATACAGTTAAAATATACAACAGGACAGCTAGATCTGGTTTCTTATGCAGTTATTTCCAGGATGAAGTAGAAGAAAAGGGAAGACCACTCAACACTCATATAACCATAAAAACAGTAAAAGTCAGTTCCTGTTTATGTTTCTACTTATTGGCGGTTACAATATAACAGGCAATGTCTAGGATGGACTTTCATATTTCTACAACTAGCTTAATACACATTGTTCCGTGATGATGGTAAAAGAATAAACTACTATGCAAGCTTAATTAGATAGGAAAAATCAGATAATAATAATATGTAAATATCTTCAACCAGAGAAAGTGGCTTAAATGTGTGATGTCCGACAATCCTCGGCTCCTCACAGCAAACTATATCTTGCAAAATATTGCATGAGATAAAGGGTAAAATATTTATTTATAATAGTAACATTGGTCGAGGTTATTGTTTTGGAGACAAGGGCGTGGATATAATCTAAGCACCATCTGTGAGGGTGGTTCAAGGGATTGTAGTTGCGTTCAAAAAAAGTTGTGGGAGTAGTAAAAATGTTGTGAAAAAAATACAAACAAAACAGACTTTAATGTAACGCCCTTCCTGCATGTTTGTGAAAAAAATACAAACAAAATGTGAAGCATAAATGATCTGAAGCATGATAGTTGGAGCTTGGAACAGCATTGTTTCTCATTTCATTAGGCCAAATGTAACGGGACAAAGTTCTCAAGAAAACAGACATGAAGTTCCAAAAAAACAGTAACTACCATCTATTTCAATGCCCTTGGGGACAAAAGGAACAGATCCAGTGGCAATTATGATGTTTCTAGCAGTGATTTCATTGTCTGGGAAACCAACTTTCCCATATCTCACTTTTTGCTTCCCCTACAGATATCAGAAACAGAATATTTAATCACTACAAATGATACTCAGACAACATTTGAAAGACTATATAGCAGACATAGCTCAACTCAATGTTTATATGGCAGCATACAAATATTTTTCAGATTTAAATAATACCTAGCTCACAATTCTTTCAGGTAGATGCACATTGTAGTATCCCAGTTGCAACATAAATTGGCAGATTTTGTCATAGTAGTGCTAAACATATACTCCCTCATTCCAAATTGTATGTCATTTTGGCTTTTCTAGATAAACAGCTTTTGCTATGCACCTAGATATACACTATGACTATGTATCTAGAAAAGCCAAAACAACTTAAAATTTGGAATGGAGGGAGTACAAGTCTTTTAATAATTTGGAAAAGGCCTATACTTAGGATACAGATCCCTGCAATTTAGCCAAGCATAATCTGTTGATAACTAAGAATAGCAATTGAAAAATGAGGTCTTATACCTGGACAAGATGATGCTTGCAACCAACATGACATTTTAATAACAAAATATTTGATTTTTAAGACAAACACAGGAAAGATGTAGGTGACCCACCACAATGGTGCCAATACCAGTGAGTATATCCACACCCAGAGCTTTCATTGAATTAGTCAAGTTGCTGCGGATTTTAGATGCAAGATTATTTGCATGGTCAGCAACAACCTGCCTGTCATATCCTGGTGATGAGACCTATTACAACCATCACAAATGATTAGGGTCAAGGGATGAATAACTTGATACAAAGGGAAAAGGTATACACATCATAGCTAATGGTTTAAGAGAAAAGGTAAATTCTGGGTTGATTTTTGTTTTTGAAATCGAATGCAGTATATGCCAACATATACTTGGAGCAAAGACAAGGCATCATAAATTTTGAAAAGAATCAAAGATGAACATAATAAATTCAAAAAGTGTAAGAACACTTGACTTACATCATTTACAAACTGGAGTTACTGTGACAAAAGTGTCCTTTGAATTTATTACAGTTCTTAAGCTAAGAAAAGAATCTACTGAAACATTGTTAATTGGCCAATCAAATAGATGAGCCAACACTCAATTGTAAAACAACTAGCACAGGGTAGATTCATCATGATTGTACATTGAGGTTCCTAGCATTTTGCAAATCATTGTTGATACATAAAAACACACACAACAACCAGTAGTTCCATTATGAGAATATCACCTGTAGGCCCAGTGATTTCATGTGATGTTCATCTTGAAGTTCTCGCATCCTACCACTTACAGCAAGGAGAGCCTTTGACGGAACACAGCCTCTGTTGACACAAGTTCCACCCACGACGTCTCCCTCAATTATGGCAGTTTTCAAACCCTACATGAGACATTTTTTCAAAAATCATTAAAAAAACTTATTGAATATGTGAGTTCAATTGCTGGCAGCATAGATAAAGGTCCATGTTCAAAACACATGGAATTCTGTACCAATAATGAAATTTCATTAACAGGATAGTTCCTAAAACCCCAGACACGAATTGATGGGTTATATGCCTACTGCCATCCAGATAGTTAACCATTACTGTGAAAGAGAAAAAACACATACTAAGTCGAGACTTTGGCAGCCATCAGAACTAGCAAAGCAATAATCCTACGTGAAAGGAAAAAAAATGATAGTATATCATAGTTTCCAATATATTCAAAGCAAACTAAATGCACTGGCGACAATAACAGCATAATTTCAAGAAGAAAATAAAAAAATCTACCTTTGTCCCTTCTTGAAGGCAATGCCAGAATATTTGCAAAACACAAACACTATATATTGTTCCTATTTATTATGTCTGATTAACCAGAGTAATAAGAACAAAATACAATTAAGCAATACACATGTTAAGAGAGAGAGAGAGGGGAACCTTTCATCATCCTTTTAGCAGTAAATTATGAAGAAAATATGCCAATCCACTAGCCCCGATTAGTGAGCACCATGCCACCAACAGAAATACTCAAATAATTAACATATAAAAGCATAGAGCAAGCACAATTATTAATCTTATTAGTATAAAATTTACTGTCACAAGTACTTAGTTGAGGAAAAAAACCAGCCCAGTAAATTCTAAGTAAGAGAAGTCATATATCCATAGGCACCTTGCAACCGCTTCTTCCATCTTCTCACTATTTTTCGATTGTTCAATATTGATATTTAATTACTATAATACAACATTACTATTACTTTATTGAACTACTAAAATATCTTTAAATGATAAAATTATAGGATCAACAAAACAAAAGTTCAGAGAGATTTTCTAATCAACTAAGATCTAGCACCAGGCCACAGAACAGAAGCATGTACTATCTTGCTATATTCCGGTTGAATTTTAGCAGACCTGCAGCTCTCGCCTTACTTAAAACAGATTCCTAGCTAACAAGCAACGCCTAAGGCAATTCTACTCATTAACCTCGGCTAATAAAAAAAGTACAAGCAAGCTTAGAGAGCTGGCGCCACCATCTTTCGATGTACATTTGACCAGATAACGACGACAGTGGCAACCACCATACATTATTACACACCCCTAGCGTGACCTGCAGAACAGCCTGAGCGGAACCAACCTTCTCGACTGCATGGAGGGCGGCGCCGTGGCCGCCGACGCCAGCTCCGATGATCACGAGGTCGTAGTCGAACGTGCCGCTCGCGGCCGCGCCATTGCCAGCCGTCGCCGCAACCACCACGCTCCGCCTAGCGGCCACCAAGTGCCGCGAGTACCGGGGCGAGTGGAGCCGGTGGGCCTTGCGCCTGAGGCCGCAGAAGCGGAGCCTCGCAACCGGCTGGATCGTGTCGTACCTGTAGGCAGCGGCGCCGTTGGCAACCGCCGCCGAGAGGGACATGACCGTGAGGTGCATGGTGGCAGCGAGTAGAGATGGATTCTGGTGCTAGCGAGAGAGGCGGCGGGGGGCGAGGCGTAACAGAAGAAGACGAGGTGAAATGGGCGGAAGCGGCGAGGGTGGACGAAAACGAGGGTGGTTTTTTGGCGACGGGCGGAGGATTCGAAGCGGTGAAGAAAAGGGATGAGGCTGCATCAACGCCGAGCCCCCAAGAGCCAAGATGACGTGGCTTCGGACCGTCTCGAACAAAATGTTAAGGGTTCGCAGATTCATGGCTTCTAAAAACCGACTTTCTCACGGTACAAACTGAAAGCACATATGGACCTATTTTTTTAGTGGCTTTTATATGAAACTATAAAAACATATATCGAAAAACTTTTAACGACTATTAGTGGTTTTTACCAAACGATTTTTAGCTTTTTAACAGCTTACAGCCTACAGCAGCTTTTCCCATAGCTCACAGTTCACAGCAATTTTTTCACAGCCACAGCCCAACTAAACAGACCCTAAATGTGTGTACGCGTAAAACGTTATTTTGCATTATACAATACACTATTTATATATTAAAGTTTTAAATATAAGACCCTGTTTGTGTCGTTGGAATTGAATTCCATTTTAATAATTATAATTTAGACAAAACTAATTAAGTTCATATATTTATATATGTAATATATTTGTATATTATCCTAAATAATATGAAAGAGATAGTTATATGCTACATTTATGTTATAGCGAATCAAGTAGAAGAGTGTGTTATAAGTTGTACATCGGAAAAATAGCATGTAAATCTATAGAATCAATTTCCATCTCTCACCCCATAAATTTGAGATAGCCTTATATGATAACTTTGAAAAGTGGTGGAATGTCACATTCTAAAAAATAGTCTATTCCATTAGTAAGATTCCAATTCCTCAAAATAAAAGGAAACAAACGGGACCTAAGAGAAAATATGATATAGAATTGGAAAACTGCTAGAGATATTATCATATATGATAGATATCGATCTTCATAATTTCATAGGTTGGATCCAACATTAAAATCTTGTTTGGATACTGTCGACGTTTCGAGACCGGGGGTCCCTAAGCCGACGAGTGAATGTGTCGCGTGCCCCAGCCCAGATGGGTCGAGCGCGTGGGCGAGCGCGAAGGGGGGAAGCAAGGTGGCCGGAGACGGGCGTGAGAGAGGTGGAAATCCCGCGGCCTTCGTGTTCGTCCCGCGCCCAGGTCGGGTGCGCTTGGAGTAGGGGGTTACAAGCGTCCACGCGGGTGAGGGAAGCGAGCGGCCCCAAGAGAGCGCCTGTCTCGTCCTCGTCCCCGCGCGGCCAACCTTCTCTAAGAAGGCCCTGGTCCTTCCTTTTATAGGCGTAAGGAGAGGATCCAGGTGTACAATGGGGGTGTAGCAGAGTGCTACGTGTCTAGCGTGGGAGAGCTAGCGCCCTAAGTACATGCCAATGTGGCAGCCGGAGAGATATTGGCACCCAGCTGGTGTGGTGTCGTGGCTGTCGGAGGAGCGGCGGAGCCTGGCGGAGGGACAGCTATCGGAGCGGTTGAGTTCTTGCTGACGTCCTCCTGCTTCCGTAAGAGAGTTGAGAGCCGCCGTCGTCACAGGGGCATGCGGGGCACCATCATTGCCTATCTGGCAGAGCTAGCCAGATGGGACACCGGTCTTGTTCTCTGCGGCCGAGTCGGCTCGGGGTAGAGTGATGATGGCGCTTCCTGCTGACGTGGCTGGCCTGCGCCCTAGGTTGGGCGTCGTGGAGGCTCCTCCGAAGCTGGGGTCGAGTCTGTCTTCCGTGGCCGAGGCCGAGCCCGAGCCCCTGGGTCGGGCGAGGTGGAGGTCGTTCGGCAGAGGCCAGGGCGGAGTCCGAGCCCTGGGGTCGGGCGAAGCGGAGTTCGTCGTCTTCTAGGGCTGAGCCCGAGTCCGAGCCCTAGGTCGGGCGGAGCGGAGTTCGCCGTCTTCCGGGACTTAGCCCGAGTCCGAGCCCTGGGGTCGGGCGGAGCGGAGTTCGCCGTCTTCCGGGACTTAGCCCGAGTCCGAGCCCTGGGTCGGGCGGAGCGGAGTTCGTCGTCTTCCGGGGCTTAGCCCGAGTCGGAGCCCTGGGTCGGGCGGAGCGGAGTTCGCCGTCTTCCGGGACTTAGCCCGAGTCCGAGCCCTGGGTCGGGCGGAGCGGAGTTCGCCGTCTTCCGGGACTTAGCCCGAGTCCGAGCCCTGGGTCGGGCGGAGCGGAGCTTCCTATGGTGCCTTTGGCAGGGCCTGACTGCCTGTCAGTCTCACTCTGTCAAGTGGCACTGCAGTCGGAGTGGCGCAGGCGGCGCTGTCCTTCTGTCAGACCGGTCAGTGGAGCGGCGAAGTGACGGCGGTCACTTCGGCTCTGCCGGGGGGCGCGCGTCAAGATAAAGGTGTCAGGCCACCTTTGCGTTAAATGCTCCTGCGACTCGGTCGGTCGGCGCGGCGATTTAGTCAGGGTTGCTTCTTAGCGAAGGCAAGGCCTCGGGCGAGCCGGAGATGTGTCCGCCGTTGGAGGGGGGCCTCGGGCGAGACGGAAATCCCTCGGGGTTGGCTGCCCTTGTCCGAGGCTAGGCTCGGGCGAGGCGTGATCGAGTCGCTCGTACGGACTGATCCCTGACTTAATCGCACCCATCAGGCCTTTGCAGCTTCATGCTGATGGGGGTTACCAGTTGAGAATTAGGCGTCTTGAGGGTACCCCTAATTATGGTCCCCGACAGTAGCCCCCGAGCCTCGAAGGGAGTGTTAGCACTCGCTTGGAGGCTTTCGTCGCACTTTTTTGCAAGGGCACCAGCCTTTCTCGGTTGCATTTTGTTCCGGTGGGTGCGCGCGAGCGCACCCGCCGGGTGTAGCCCCCGAGGCCTCGGAGGAGTGGTTTCACTCCTTCGAGGTCTTAATGCCTTGCGTAATGCTTCGGCTGGTCTGGTTGTTCCCTCATGCGAACTGGCCGTAGCCCGGGTGCACGGTCGGGGCCCAAGTTCTCGGGCTGGTATGTTGACGCTGTCAACAGTTCGGCCGGAGCCGGGTTTGCGAGAGCAGCCCCCGAGCCTCCGCACAGGGCGAGAGGGCGATCAGGGACAGACTCGACTTTTTTACATACGCCCCTACGTCGCCTTTCCGCAAGGAGGAGGGGGGAGAGCGCCATGTTACCCTCGATGGGCACCGAACATGGTGTCTCCGGTGAGCTGCAAGCGGGTAATCCGAGTGGACGTCCATGCCCCGTTCGTTGGGGGTCGGCTAGGGGCCCAGAGGCACGCCCAAAAGTACCTGTGGGTGATCTGCCGGACCCGATCCCCTGGCGACGGGGTCCGAGGGCTCGATGCCTCCCTCCGGTGGGATTCCGTTATAGGATCACTCCCCTGGTCTCGGAAATGTCCTAGGGTACCTCGGGAGCGCAGCCCGAGCCTTGGTTATGTATCGAACGTACCCCTGGTCATCCCTCGCTCGGTGTCTGAGGCGACTGTGAACCCTTCGGGGGCCAGCCTTCGAACCCCTGATCAGTAATGGGCACGGAGCCCGAGTAGCCTGAGGCGGCCGTGGAGCCCTTCGGGGGGCCAGCCTTCGAACCTCTGACTAGTAGTGGGTGTAGGGCCCACGCGATCTGAGGCGGCTGTTGAACCCCTCGGGGGGCCAGCCTTCGAACCTCTGATCAGTAGGGGGGGCTCGGAGCCCGGTTCCTTCACGGGGAAGGATCCTTTTCGGGGTATCCCCTTTCCCGGTCCCTGTTGCAAGAGATAGAGAAAGAGGAAAAAAGGAAAAGGATACGAAGTCGAACGACGTGGCGTACCTTCTTTTTTGGCGCGGTTATTACGGCGAAGGCGAGGCGTCGCCCGCTCCTCCTGCCAGAAGCGCCGCCTGTCTCGCCGCGGAGTTAATGCGACGGGGCGAGTGGTTGGCGGGGCGGCCGTTGCGCGTGCGCGAGACGTTCGAGGAACGGATCACGGGCGCCCTGCCTTCACGCCGTGAGTGGGGGTTCTCTTGCAGCCCCCGGATGGGACGTGAGCCTGGCCGACGACGTGACCGCTGCTCCCGTCCGCCTGCCACCGTCATTTACTGCCGGCCCACTTTCGGCTGCATTGACCGTCGCGCCATGCTGGCGCTGCTGGGTCGTGCGCTGGGTCGCCTCGAGTCGCGGCATTGGTTCCGCAACCGAAGAGGCGCGGTGGTGGCGCAAGTGGCGGTGCAGTTGCTTGCATGCAGCATCCGGCGCGCCGGTTGCGTGACGCGTGGGCCTGGGCCTCCATGCCGGCGTGTTGGGAGTCGGAGAAGCGCGTCCACCTGGCGCGGTTGCATGCCGCCTGCATGGCTGCCCGCCCCTTCCGCCCGTTGGTCTGGGCAAAAGTGGAGGGTCGCTTGTAACCGCTGGGCGGTTGTGTGCGCCGCGCGCGGCGGTTTGGCTTCTTTTGCCCCGAGTCGGTTTGCATGACATGCGGGACCCAGCCCCCGCGCCGCAGGGGAGGGCCTTGGAGCGTGTTGGAGAAGACTCAGCCCGTGACGGTTGGGGGCGCACGTAGGGAGAATTGCCTTTAAAAGGAGGGCGACCCCTTTCGGAAGGCGACCATGTCTTCTCGCTCCCTCATGCATCGCGTCTTTCCACCTTCCAAGCCCCCGGATGGGGATACCCGCCGTCTTTTCGCCTCATCGTTGGAGGAACGCAACTCCGCGGGAGTTGGTACCTTTCAGCCATCGTTCGACTTCAAGGATTTTCATCATGCAGCCCGGCTGCACCCCTCCACTAGTGGTCACCCAAGACGGTGACCTCCAGCTCCTGGATGGGGAGAGGCAAGCCGGGCTGTGATCCCGCCCTCAGCATCGGGGGTGTTCGTCATCCTCGCTGGGGCGGGGAACGAGGCGAGCCGGGGCTCTACCTCCTGCGCGGGTCGACGGGCCACCTCTTCTTCCAGCTTCTGGTGGTGGCAATCGCCCTCTCACGCTGCGACGGAGACGTCCTCCAGCCATGCCGGGGAAGGCGAACTGTTGCTGCCCAGCTAGGATGCAACATTCCGCCCTCTCCCTCGCATTCGCGGCGAGGACGGCAGCGAGGATCTGCCGGTGCGCTTGGGAGCGGCCCGCTCTTTGGCTTTAATAGCTGGTTCGCGTCCCTTGAGCGGGACCGCGAACGAGAGCCCTCCGGTGGCCGCGTCCACCTGGGGCCATGGCTGCTGCTGCAGAGGTCGCTGGCGAGCCTCCCGATGTTCGTCGTCCCGCAGGCTCGAGGTTGCTCATACCCGCGGGGACAGAACCAGAGTTCCGTTTGTAAGGGCACTTTGAATGCCAGTGTTTTTGTTCATTGTGGCTGTCGAGGCCTGAACATGTATGTAATTTTGGCACGGAGCCGTGTTTTTTCCTCATTTTCGAGCACTAAGACTCGCCTGTTGATTATCTGAATCGCTTCACCAAGCATGAGTCGCCCCGTGTCAAGGTGTTGAGTGACGTATCCGTATCACGGAGGCGTAGGAGTCCCTTGGCTCGATCGGCCTTGTTGTCTGAGGCTCCTCTAGCTTAGTTAAAGAGACCCCTTGGCCGCTCTTCGACGAGCTGAGGCCAGGGGTAGCGATATCAGCACGAACAGAGGCGGAGTTGGCTCAAAAATGAAAACCTGGTTAGCCGGAGCCTAGCTGGGTTGTCCGTTAGCGGGACCGACACCGGAGTTGATCAGCCGAGGCCTCGGATCGGGCTGGCGCCCTTGGAAGATGGTTGGCCGAGGCCCCAGGGGTGACCGGCCGAGCCGCCTGCTCGGGCCAGATCCCCGGAGAAGTCCCTGGACCGCGTCACCATCCGAGGCCTGGTCGAGCCTCGCTGAAGGTGTCGTCGATGCCGAGGGTGCTACAGCCCCCTTCCAGCGTGAAGACACGAGCCTGCAGGATCAGATTGTCTTGTAGCGTGTGCCTTGTGCGGCCGCCGAGGCCAGAACACACACCCTCGCTGCGTTGTAAAGCTGCGTCTCTTTTCCTCTTGTTTCGAGTATCTGGACTTTTTGTCGGTAACAGGGATGTTTGTGCGAGCGAGAGTTGCTTCTCGCGGAAGGTGATGAGTGAGGTATCCGTATCTCGGAGGCGTGGGAGTCCCTCGGCTCGGTCGGCCTTGCCGCTTACGCGTACTTTCACTCGTCCATGAGGCCCTGTCACCGACTCAGTCGAGAAGGCTCGAAGGATCGCTTCGGCAGAAGAGCTTCCGAACGTAAAGACTTGTTCGGTCCACGGAATCACTTTATCCGAACGCGAGTTACTTATCGCAGAAGGTGATGAGTGAGGTATCCGTATCCCGGAGGCGTAGGAGTCCCTCGGCTCGGTCAGCCTTGGCTGCTTACGTGTACTCCGTCATTTTCAGGATCCACTTTTCGAAGTAGTCAGAAAGCACGAAAGACATTCTGGCAGAAGAGATCTTTTTTCGAGGAAAATTTTAACGCAGAGGGGGTTTCCCCCCTTTTAGCCCCCGAGGGAGGGTCGGGCTTTGCCGAGGCGAGGCCGACCCTTCCTTGATGACTAAACTTTGCGTGGGTGCGAGGTATATGAACAACTTGAAAACATCTTAAGGGTAGAAGCGACGTAGCTGTTTGATGTTCCAAGCGTTGCCGTAGACCTCGCCTTGACTGTTGGCCAGCTTGTACGCTCCGGGCTTCAGAACTTTGGCGATGACGAATGGCCCCTCCCAGGGGGGCGTGAGCTTGTGCCTCCCTCGGGCGTCTTGCCGCAGCCGAAGCACCAGGTCGCCCACCTGGAGGTCTCGGGGCCGGACCCCTCGGGCGTGGTAGCGTCGCAGGGACTGCTGGTACCGCGCCGAGTGTAGTAATGCCTTGTCCCGAGCTTCTTCCAGCTGGTCCAGCGAGTCTTCTCGGCTAACTTGGTTGCTTTGACCGTTGTAGGCCCTCGTCCTCGGGGAGCCGTATTCCAGGTCAGTGGGCAAGACGGCCTCGGCCCCGTAGACCAGGAAGAACGGCGTGAAACCCGTGGCTCGGCTCGGTGTTGTCCTCAGGCTCCAGACCACCGAGGGGAGTTCCTTCATCCATCGCTTGCCGAACTTGTTGAGGTCGTTGTAAATCTGAGGCTTGAGCCCTTGTAGAATCATGCCGTTGGCACGCTCTACTTGCCCATTCGACATGGGATGAGCCACGGCGGCCCAGTCCACCCGGATGTGGTGATCCTCGCAGAAGTCCAAGAATTTTCTGCCGGTGAACTGGGTGCCGTTGTCGGTGATGATGGAGTTCGGGACCCCGAAGCGATGGATGATGTTGGTGAAGAACGCCACCGCCTGCTCGGACCTGATGCTGTTCAGAGGTCGGACCTCGATCCACTTGGAGAATTTGTCGATGGCGACCAGCAGGTGCGTGTAGCCCCCGGGCGCCTTCTGCAAGGGGCCGACGAGGTCCAGACCCCACACAACAAAGGGCCAGGTGATGGGTATCGTCTGCAGAGCCTGAGCGGGCAGGTGGGTCTGCTTCGCATAGAATTGGCACCCTTCGCAGGTGCGGACAATTCTAGTCGCGTCAGCCACCGCTGTTGGCCAGTAGAAGCCTTGCCGGAAAGCATTCCCAACTAGGGCTCGAGGCGCTGCGTGATGGCCGCAAGCCCCCGAGTGTATCTCAGCGGGTATTTCCCCAGGCTCGGCACGTGGTCGGGGTGGTCAGCTTGGTCGAAGGTGATGGGCTTGTCGGACCAGTCTAGGTAGACTGGCGCCGCCACCTTCACCGAGCAGACCTCCCGGCGCTCTTGCTTGCGATGCCGAGCCGAGGCATTCGCCGCATGCCCACCGTAGATCATGAAGCAGTCGCGGACCTCGGGGAACTCTCCTGCTTGGTGATCTTCCTTCTTGTCGTCGTCGCGGGCCCTGCCACCCTCTGCGGGTGGCCCGGCCCTGTGGAAGTGGCGCCGAAGCATGATGCACTCCTCGAGGGTGTGCTTGACGGGCCCCTGATGATAGGGGCACGGCTCCTTGAGCATCTTGTCGAAGAGGTTAGCACCTCCGGGGGGCTTCCGAGGGTTCTTGTACTCGGCGGCGGCGACAAGGTCTGCGTCGGCGGCGTCGTGTTTCGCTTGCGACTTCTTCTTGCCTTTCTTCTTGGCGCCGCGCGGAGTAGACGCCTCGGGAGCATCTTCCGATGGGCGGCCCTGGGGCTGCTTGTCCTTTCGGAAGATAGCCTCGACCGCCTCCTGGCTAGAGGCGAACTTGGTGGCGATGTCCATCAGCTCGCTCGCCCTGGTGGGGGTCTTGCGACCCAACTTGCTCACCAGGTCGCGGCAGGTGGTGCTGGCAAGGAATGCGCCGATGACATCCGAGTCGGTGATGTTGGGCAGCTCGGTGCGCTGCTTCGAGAATCGCCGGATGTAGTCCCGGAGAGACTCTCCCGTCTGCTGCCGGCAGCTTCGGAGGTCCCAAGAATTCCCGGGGCGCACGTACGTGCCCTGGAAATTGCCGGCGAAGGCTTGGACCAAGTCATCCCAGTTGGAGATCTGCCCCGGAGGCAGATGCTCCAACCAGGCGCGAGTAGTGTCGGAGAGGAACAGGGGGAGGTTGCGAATGATGAGGTTGTCGTCGTCCGTTCCACCCAGTTGGCAGGCCAGGCGGTAGTCCGCGAGCCACAGTTCCGGTCTCGTTTCCCCCGAGTACTTTGTGATAGTAGTCGGGGGTCGGAACCGGGTCGGGAACGGCGCCCGTCGGATGGCCCGACTGAAGGCCTGCGGACCGGGTGGTTCGGGCGAGGGACTCCGATCCTCGCCGCTGTCGTAACGTCCCCCACGCCTGGGGTGGTAGCCTCGGCGCACCCTTTCGTCGAGGTGGGCCCGACGGTCACGACGATGGTGCTCGTTGCCGAGGTGGCCCGGGGCCGCAGGCGCGGTGTTGCGTGTGCGCCCGGTGTAGACTGAGGCTTCCCGCATGGATCGGGAAGTCGCGGCATGAGGTTCCGAGGGGTATCCCTGCCTTCGGGAGGCAGAGCTCTCGGCCCGTCGGACCGCAGCGCCTTCCAGGAGATTCTTGAGCTCTCCCTGGATTCGCCGACCCTCGGTGGTTGATGGCTCCGGCATCGCGCGGAGGAGCATCGCTGCGGCTGCCAGGTACTGACCGACCCCACTGGATGCGGGTGGCGGCCTGACCCTGACGTCGTTGGCAACGCGGTGCTGGAAACCCTGGGGCAGATGACGTATTTCTCCGGCCGGGGGTTGGCCCGCCCATACCTGCCCGACGTCCCGGCGGATCGGCTCAAGCGCTCCTGCTCCCTCGTCGAGTCTGGCCTGCGCCCCGCGGACTTGCTCGAGCTGTGGGTCGTGACCCCCCGCCGGAACGGGGACCACAACTAGCTCCCGCGGGATGTCAGCGCGAGGCACCGGCCTAGGGAGATCACCGTCCTCCGGCATGCCGAGATGGTTGCCTTCGGAGGGATCCCCTAGCTCGACGTGGAAACATTCGCGGCTTGGGCCGCAGTCCTCGTCGTCGAGGCTGCGGCTACCGTCGGAACAGTCGGAGAGGCAGTAGTCACATGCGGTCATGAAGTCCCGCATGGCACTGGGGTTGCCAAATCCAGAGAAATCCCAACAGATGTTGGGATCGTCATCTTCCTCGGACCCAAAGGGCCCGTAGGTCGAGACGTCCGTCAACCGGTCCCAAGGCGACCGCATACGAAACCCCAGAGGGGTTGCACTCGCCTCAACGAGAGCGCCCGCCAAAGCAAGCTCGCTAGGCGGGTTGAGGCTGAGTCGAAATGACGTAGGATGGGAATCGGTCGGTACCTTTTGGTCGACGAGCAGCGACATAGTCACGTCGGGGACTGATTGCACCGTCGTCTCAGGTACGAGGGCGACGTCCTGTAAGCTCTCCGCGAGCGCGCTGGCGTCGTCCATTTGCTCAGGATTGGCGTGTCGCGGGGAGACGGCGCTCGCCTCCGTCTCGAACGCGAGGTCGACGCCCGACGCGCCCCCCGTTGGGGCGCCGGGGACGTCGATTCGCTCGACGGCTGACGAAGCGCGGCCTCCTGCTTGGCCTTGGTTGCCTCGCCTCCTCCTCCGTTGGCGGGGGAGTGAACGGGGCGAGCTCGAATGTCGTTCTTCCACCACGCGGGGAAGACGTCGTCGATTCCGCCGCCGGCGGACGGGTTGTCGGCCGCCATTGTCGTTGTCGTGCGGCGGTGGAAGGAGTATCATATCGTAGCTGCCGTCGAAGGACATGAACTCAAGACTCCCGAAACGGAGCACCGTCCCGGGCCGGAGAGGTTGCTGGAGACTGCCCATCTGGAGCTTGACGGGAAGCTGTTCGTCAACACGCAGCAGGCCCCTACCTGGCGCGCCAACTGTCGGCGTTTCGAGACCGGGGGGTCCCTAAGCCGACGAGTGAATGTGCCGCGTGCCCCAGCCCAGATGGGTCGAGCGCGTGGGCAAGCGCGAAGGGGGGAAGCGAGGTGGCCGGAGACGGGCGTGAGAGAGGTGGAAATCCCGCGGCCTTCGTGTTCGTCCCGCGCCTAGGTCGGGTGCGCTTGCAGTAGGGGGTTACAAGCGTCCACGCGGGTGAGGGAAGCGAGCGGCCCCAAGAGAGCGCCTGTCTCGTCCTCGTCCCCGCGCGACCAACCTTCTCTAAGAAGGCCCTGGTCCTTCCTTTTATAGGCGTAAGGAGAGGATCCAGGTGTACAATGGGGGTGTAGCAGAGTGCTACGTGTCTAGCGGGGGAGAGCTAGCGCCCTAAGTACATGCCAATGTGGCAGCCGGAGAGATCTTGGCACCCAGCTGGTGTGGTGTCGTGGCTGTCGGAGGAGCGGCGGAGCCTGGCGGAGGGACAGCTGTCGGAGCGGTTGAGTTCTTGCTGACGTCCTCCTGCTTCTGTAAGAGAGCTGAGAGCCGCCGTCGTCACAGGGCATGCGGGGCACCATCATTGCCTATCTGGCAGAGCTAGCCAGATGGGACACCGGTCTTGTTCTCTGCGGCCCGAGTCGGCTCGGGGTAGAGTGATGATGGCGCTTCCTGCTGACGTGGCTGGTCTGCGCCCTAGGTTGGGCGTCGTGGAGGCTCCTCCGAAGCCGGGGTCGAGTCTGTCTTCCGTGGCCGAGGCCGAGCCCGAGCCCCTGGGTCGGGCGAGGTGGAGGTCGTTCGGCAGAGGCCAGGGCGGAGTCCGAGCCCTGGGGTCGGGCGAAGCGGAGTTCGTCGTCTTCTGGGGCTGAGCCCGAGTCCGAGCCCTAGGTCGGGCGGAGCGGAGTTCGCCGTCTTCCGGGACTTAGCCCGAGTCCGAGCCCTGGGGTCGGGCGGAGCGGAGTTCGCCGTCTTCCGGGACTTAGCTCGAGTCCGAGCCCTGGGTCGGGCAGAGCGGAGTTCGTCGTCTTCCGGGGCTTAGCCCGAGTCCGAGCCCTGGGTCGGGCGGAGCGGAGTTCGCCGTCTTCCGGGCCTTAGCCCGAGTCCGAGCCCTGGGTCGGGCGGAGCGGAGTTCGCCGTCTTCCGGGACTTAGCCCGAGTTTGAGCCCTGGGTCGGGCGGAGCGGAGCTTCCTATGGTGCCTTTGGCAGGGCCTGACTGCCTGTCAGTCTCACTCTGTCAAGTGGCACTGCAGTCGGAGTGGCGCAGGCGGCGCTGTCCTTCTGTCAGACCGGTCAGTGGAGCGGCGAAGTGACGGCGGTCACTTCGGCTCTGCCGGGGGGCGCGCGTCAGGATAAAGGTGTCAGGCCACCTTTGCGTTAAATGCTCCTGCGACTCGGTCGGTCGGCGCGGCGATTTAGTCAGGGTTGCTTCTTAGCGAAGGCAAGGCCTCGGGCGAGCCGGAGATGTGTCCGCCGTTGGAGGGGGGCCTCGGGCGAGACGGAAATCCCTCGGGGTCGGTTGCCCTTGTCCGAGGCTAGGCTCGGGCGAGGCGTGATCGAGTCGCTCGTACGGACTGATCCCTGACTTAATCGCACCCATCAGGCCTTTGCAACTTCATGTTGATGGGGGTTACCAGCTGAGAATTAGGCGTCTTGAGGGTACCCCTAATTATGGTCCCCGACAGATACTCTCGTATTTAACTTAATCTATGTGTATTGAGGTGTATTGGAGTGTAACTTAAATTAATTTACACCTCGGTACATGTTGATTTAGGTGACTATGAGAGTATTTAAACAAGACCTAAGGACTAGTTTGAGAAGTCCATTTTCCAAAGGACTTTCTATTTTCCCAAAAGAGAATGAATTAATTTTTTTGGGATAAATGAAAATTCTTTAGTAAAAATGGAGTTCCCAAACTAGCCCTAAATGATTTGATTTAGGGGTATTTGGTTCCCAAAACTCAAGTTTAGTGCGTGTTATATTGGATATTTGAATTACTATTATAATTATTAAATATATTTTAATTACAAAACTAACTATATAGTTGAAAACTAAACGGCAATACAAATTTTATTAAGCCTAATTCATAAATGATTAGCAAATGTTATTGTAGCATTACATGGTCGAATCATAAACTAATTAGGTTTAACATATTTGTCTTATCATTTAGTTATCATCTGTGTAAAAAGTTTTATAACTAGACTATTTAATACTTCTAACAAGTATCAAACATCCAATATGACAGGGACTAAAGTTTAGTAGTGGTAATGAACAGAGCCTTAGACTATAGCGAGCAGATCCCACATGTGATCTTACAAAACAATTAGACTACCCCTTTAAGGAAAATTTTGTACAATGTATGTGCGTTGTGGCGACATACAATTATGTTTTCGATGAGTGACTCTGACAATCCATTTGGTCTATCCTTACTACCTTCTATTATATATATATATACACCTGACGACACGGTCGCAATAGTGGTGTCGCTCGCGGCACTCGCGCTCCAACTCCCTCACCATCTCCTCTTCCTTCACGAATTTGTACCTGATGGCACGGTCGCAATAGTGGTGTCGCTTGCGGCACTAGCGCTCTAACTCCCTCACCATCTCCTCTTCAAAACATTGCGACGCTCCAAGCGGCTTTGGCTCCTCCGCTCCCATTTCACTTCCCTCTCTCTAAGTCGGTGCATGTCCCCCACACTCTCCTCCTGTTTTTCTCCCTTCCCTCTCTCTATCCTTTTCGGGGCTATCGAGAATTCTCTCCTTCTCCTTCCTGTTATCCCTATCCAGGTTAGCTTCATAGGTAGACTTATACTCGACCACCTCTTCATCTGCGCGTGGCCTCACGGGCTCTCAAGCGGTGGGCCACGACAGAGAGTGCATGTCACACCCGGTTTTAGGAGCAAAACCGAATGCATAGCATACGTGTGCCAGGATCTATTTCCACATATATGATGACGTCACAAGTGTAAAACATCACAAGACAATGCTTGAAATGTAAAATAGAAATATAGTACTTATTACAACCCAGTGAAATAATTGTCTTAAACATTATTCCATCACAGCACATCAGTTCTTAGGGGTGATTTCCCACATGAAGATGACCAGCGCATCCTAGATCTAAAATTCGTCATTGTCTTCCTCAAAGACTTCTTCTTTACATCCTTTAGATCAAAATTTAGCAAGGGTGAGCACACTTACGGCGGGAGCTCAGCAAGAGGGGGGAAGATGCAAAGCTTAGCAAGGATGGTTGAGAGGTTATGTGGTCAGTATTTTAGTTGGTCAAACTTTTATTAGCAACACTTATTTACTAAGGGTGAGAAATTCCCAAAACCCAACTAATAAGTATCATAAATCATCATCTTGAAACCACTTAAGAAAAACACTTAAGTAAACCACTTGAATTCAGAAGGAAACACGATTTAATCTCCATCTTCAAGTTCGATTATCATGCGAGGGTCTAGGCCGTTCATAACCATGAGCATGGCTGATATATCAGTTTATACACTCTACAGAGGTGGTACAA
Organism: Zea mays; assembly: GCF_902167145.1. Taxonomy (NCBI): domain Eukaryota; kingdom Viridiplantae; phylum Streptophyta; class Magnoliopsida; order Poales; family Poaceae; genus Zea; species Zea mays. The sequence goes on from NC_050103.1 coordinate 43,423,617, forward strand.
CTTTACCCATGTATCCCTTCTAGCCTGGGTTCGGGCGTCCCGTATTCACTTCCAAGGTGAATGGCTAGTGATTGAAAGTCGCCTAGAGGGGGTGAATAGACGAAACCTGAAAATTATAAACTTTGAACAAAAACTTCACCCGGGGTTAGGATTAAATAATTATGAATACAGAGTGCGGAAGATAGTTCTTCTTATTATGAGTTGTTCAATCAATGCGGATAACTTTGGGAGCTAACTCAAAAAGATTGTGAGCAAAAGAACTTTTAGAGAGAGGGGAGAGGGAAGAAACAAATCGAATGGCGATGATCAACACAAATGAACATGGCAATTTGTTTCCCGAGGTTCGGTTCCAATGAACCTACTCCCCGTTGAGGAGGTCACAAGGCTGGGTCTATTCCAACCCTTTCCCTCTCTCAATTGGTCACTTAGACGGTTGAGTGCTTCTTCTTAATTTCATGGGTCACAAAGACCCTGCAAGGATCACCACACACTTAGGTGTCTCTTACTTGCTTTAAAAATCACTTAGAGAGTTTAGAGAGAGATGAAGAAAGCAACCAAGCAACAAGAGCAACAAATGGAACACAAATCTCACTCTCTCAAGTCACTAATCACTATTGATCACTTGTCTTAATTGTGGGACTTGGAGAGGATTGGAAGCTTTGAATGTGTCTTTGGAGTGTATTCTTTGCTCTTGTATTGAGTGTGGACAGTGGAAAGCTTGGATGCATTGAATAGTGGAGGTTGGGGGTATTTATATCCCCAACCACTATTTTAGTCGTTGCCTGTGCTCTATGTCGACGAACACAATGGACAAGTCCGGTGCCTGCCATGTCAGCCGACTATTGGGGTTTGGAGCAGTCGACCGTTGACTTCGCCTGTCCTTGTGGCACACCGGACAGTCCGGTGGGACCTAACGTCGCAGACTGTCTCTGACCTTCTAATGCTTCAAACTGCAGTGGCAGTCGACCGGTGGCGAAGTTGACCGTTGCTCGTGGGCTCACTGGACAGTCCGATGCGCACCGGACAGTCCGATGAATTTTAGCCGTGGAGCTCTGAGAATCCCCGAGAACGTCCAGTTCATTAGGCGCCTCAGCCTGGGCACCAGATACTGTCTGGTGCACACCGGACAGTCCAGTGCACCTCAGGCTGGCACAATCCTGATTTGCCCCATACTTGTAGAATTGGCCCAAGGGTCATTTTCCTTATTATGTATATGAACTTTATGCACCTGAGAAAAGATCAACTAGGCAAACTAGTTAGTCCATAAGGTTTGTGATGGTCGTCAAACACCAAAATCGATTATAGAAAATGGTTGAGGCCATTTCCCTTTCAATCTCCCCCTTTTTGGTGATTGATGCCAACACAAACCAAAGCAAATACAAAGTGTAGAAATGTAGCTAGTATGCATTTTGTCATATGTGCATAAGTTACTTTGAAATGAAAGCAGTTCTAAGTATATATGAATGTTTTGATATAGTTATCATTTTGGACCACATTTGCACCACTTAGCTTGTTTTTGCAAATCTTTTGGAGAAGTCTTTTCAAATTCTTTTGCAATTAGCCAATGGTATTCTTTCTCAAAATGAACATTGGTTAGTCCTAAAATGTGTTCCCCCTTTAGAAGCTTGTAAAGATTCTTCATTCCAACATGAGCAAGTTGGCGATGCCAGAGCTAGCCCATGTTAGTCTTAGCAATTAAGCAAGTGTCTAGTTCATCATTGTTATCATTGAAGTCAACAAAGTATAGCTAACCATCCAACACTCCCTCAAAAGCTATTGAATCATCACTTATTCTAAAGACGGTAACACCAACATCAGTAAAAAGATAGTTGTAGCCCATTTTACATAATTGAGAAATAGAAAGAAAGTTATAATCTAGAGAATCTACAAGAAAAACATTAGAAATGGAATGGTCTGGAGATATAGCAATTTTACCCAATCCTTTGACCAAACCTTGATTCCCATCCCCGAATGTGATTGCTCTTTGGGGATCATCATTTTTCTCATATGAGGAGAACATCCTTTTCTCCCCCGTCATATGGTTTGTAAACCTGCTGTCGATTATCCAACTTGTTCCGCCAGATGCATAAACCTACAACACAAATTTAGGCCTTGTTCTTAGGTACCCAAATGGTATTGGTCCTTTCACATTAGAAACAAGCACCTTGGGTACCCAAACACAAGTCTTTGGACTCTTGTGTTTGCCCCCAACATATTTGACAACTACTTTGTCGGATTTATTAGTAAGAGCAAACGATGCATCAAAGGTCTTAAATGAAATGCTATGTTCATTTGATGCATCAACAATCTTTTTATTAGGCATTTTAATATGAGTTGTATGCCTAGAGCTAAAAGCCTCATTACTGTAAATATAAGCATGATGAGAAACAGAATGAGATTTCTTAGCATGAATTTTTCTAATCTTATGCTCAGGATAGTTTTCAGGATATAAAATGTAACCTTCCCTATCCTGAACCATGGGAGACTTGCCCTTGACAAAGTTAGAAAGCTTGTTTCTAGGGGCATTAAGTTTGATGTTGCTTTGGCTCCTAGGTTGGAAGCCAATGACATCCTTAATGCCAGGGTGTCTCCCATTATAAAGCATATTACAAGCAAATTTAAATTTTTCATTCTCAGGCTCATGGTAGGCAATTTTAGCATTTAATTTAGCTATGTGATCATTTTGTTCTTTAATCATAGCAAAAAGAGAAGACAAATCATCATCATTTTCACTAGAGCTACCCTCATCATTGGAAGTAGTGTATTTGGGGGTATCTCTAGAATGTACCTTCTTCTTTTTGCTATCCTTTGCCATGAGACATTTGCGGCCGATATTGGAGAAGAGAAAAAAACCTTTGTTGATGGCGATGTTGGCGGCGTCCTCGTCGGAGGAGGAGTCGGTGGAGCTCTTGTCGGAGTCTCATTCCTGTCCTATGTGGGCCTCACCATCCTTCTTCTTGTTGTAGTGTCTCTTCTTCTTCATCATCTTCTTCTTCCCATTCTTGTCATTGTCCCTGTCACTATCACTTGTATATGGACATTTAGCAATATAATGACCGGACTTGCCACACCTGTAGCAAACCCTCTTGGAGCGGGGTTTGTAGTCCTTCCCCTTCCTTTGCTTGAGGATTTGCCAGAAGATCTTAATAATAAGAGCCATCTCCTCGTTGTCAAGCTTGGAGGCATCAATTGGAAGCCTATTTGTTGGTGTAGGCTCTTCCTTCTTTTGTTTTGTTGCCTTGAATGCAACGGGTTGCACCTTAGGTGTGGAGGTGGCGCCTTGCTCCAAGTTGACAATGTGTTTGGAGTCTGATCATAAGTTCAAAGCTCACAAACTTGTCAATCACCTTCTCGGGAGACATTTGCTTATACCTAGGATCTCCACGAATTAATTGCACTTGAGTGGGGTTACGAAAAACAAGAGATTTTAGAATAACCTTGACCATTTCATGGTCATTCCACTTGGTGCTCCCGAGGTTGCGAACTTGGTTCACCATCGCCTTGAGTCGGTTGTACATTGCTTGTGGCTCTTCTCCTTTGTTGAGGACGAACCAACCGAGTTCTCCCTCGATCGTTTCTTGCTTGGTGATCTTTGTCACTTCATCCCCTTCATGTGCCATCTTGAGGACGTCCCAAATTTCTTTAGCACTCTTCAACCTTGCACCTTGTTGTACTCCTCTCTACACAAGGAAGCAAGGAGTATGGAGGTGGCTTGGGAGTTGAAGTGCCTTACTTGGATGGCCTCATCGGAGTCGTAGTCCTTGTTGCCCACTTGTGGTACCTGCGCTCCAAACTCAACAATATCCCATATGCTTTCGTGGAGTGAGGTTAGATGGTGCCTCATTTTATCACTCCACATACAATAATATTCACCATAAAAGTATGGTGGTTTGCCTAGGGGAACAGAGAGTAAAGGAGCGTGTTTAGAAATACGAGCATAGCGAAGGGGGATCTTATTATACTTCTTACAATCTTGGCGCTTCGAAGATGTCTACTCGACATCGGAGGTTGAGGGTGAGGAAGAATCGGTCTCGTAGTAGACCACCTTCTTCATCTTCTTTTCTTCTTGTCATCCTTCTTATGTGACTTGATGGAGCTGGCGGATTCATCCTTGTGCTCCTTATGCTTGCCATCAGCCTCCTTCGACAGAGTCCTTTCTTCATTCTTCTTCCCCGAAGATCCGGGCTTTTCCCCGGTGACCATCTCCCTTTTGGTGTGTTCTCCCGATATCACTTCAAGTTGTTAGACTCTAATGAAGTACCGGACTCTGATACCAATTGAAAGTCACCTAGAGGGGGGTGAATAGGTGAAACCTGAAATTATAAATTTTGAACACGAATTTCACCTAGGGTTAGGATTAAATAATTATGAATATAGAGTGTGGAAGATAGTTCTTCTTGCTATGAGTTGTTAAATCAATGCGGATAACTTTGGGAGTGAACTCAAAAAGATTGTGAGCAAGAGAACTTTAGAGAGAGGGGAGAGGTAAGAAACAAATCGAATGGTGATGATCAACATAAATGAACATGGCGATTTGTTTCTCGAGGTTTGGTTCCAATGAACCTACTCCCCGTTGAGGAGGCCACAAAGGCCAGGTCTATTCCAACCCTTTCCCTCTCTCAATCGGTCACTTAGACCGGTTGAGTGCTTCTTCTTAATCTCAAGGGTCACAAAGACCCCGCAAGGATCACCACACACTTATGTGTTTCTTGCTTGCTTTACAAATCACTTAGAGAGTTTAGAGAGAGATGAAGAAAGGAACCAAGCAACATGAGCAACAAATGGAACACAAATCACACTCTCTCAAGTCACTAATCACTATTGATCACTTGTCATGATTGTGGGACTTGGAGAGGATTGGAAGCTTTGAATGTGTCTTGGAAGTGTATTCTTTGCTCTTGTATTGAGTGTGGAGAGTGGAAAGCTTGGATGCATTGAATGGTGGAGGTTGGGGGTATTTATAGCCCCAACCACTATTCTAGTCGTTGGTTGTGCTCTCTGTCGACGAGCACACCGGACAGTCCGGTGCGCACCGGACACTTCACTGTTCATTGTTCGGTGCCTGCCACGTCAGCTGCCCATTGGGGTTTGGAGCAGTCGACCGTTGATTTCGCCTATCCTTGTGGCACACCGGACAGTCCGGTGGGAGCTGGCGTCACAGACTATCTCAGACCTTCTGACGCTTCATACTGCAGCGGCAGTCGATCGTTGGCGAAGTCAACTATTGCTCGTGGGCTCACCGCACAGTCCGGTGCACACCGGACAGTCCGGTGAATTTTAACCGTGGAGCTTTGAAAATTTCCAAGAGCGGCCAGTTAGTTGGGCACCTCAGCTTGGGCACCGGACATTGTCTAGTGCACTCCGGACAGCCCAGTGCACCTCAGGCTGGCAAAATCCTGATTTGCCCCATACTTGTAGAATTGGGCCAAGGGTCATTTTTCTTATTGTGTATATGAACTTTATGCACCTGAGAAAAGATCAACTAGGCAAACTAGTTAGTCCATAAGGTTTGTGATAGTCGTCAAACACCAAAATCGACTATAGAAACTGGTTGAGGCCATTTCCCTTTCAGTGATCCACTATGAGGCTTTCACAAAACATACTTAGCACAAAGCAACCCGCAAGGATTCCAAGTCAGTGTGGAGGCCCTCTAGGCAAGGTAGCTTAGCCAAGACTACGTCCCCATGTTAACATGAGTTGCCACCATCGACAGCTTCCCCATTTGCCCATATTTTAGGTAAGGGTACTATTGGGGGTCTTCTTCTCCGCCGAAGGTCCTCAAGACGAAGATAAGGTGATATTGAGGATCTTCTTCCCTATCCACGGTCCTCGAGACGAAGGCATTGTCTGAAAGCGATAACGATGAATGCCGAAGCTACAGCCGAAGGATGACAGCTTCGGCTTAAGGTGGCAACGAAGGTCAAGCATGATGCCGAGCTGAAGAGGAAAAGACTAGTTAATCCCTGATGATGGTTTATGTTACGATTATGAGTACATGTTAAGGTCATAAATGTATTTTTACTCGTGTTGCGTCCCGCGCCTATAAATAGGTGAACAATACTGTTCACGCTGGATTGTAATTGCTCTCGCGTCAACACCTTCAATCAAGCCGAAGGTATCAATGTAATATAAATTCTGTTAATGTTCATGTATATATATATATATTATGAAATAAATAAATAAATAAATAAATAAATGAATAGATAACATATGTTATCTCCATGGACTCTTATTCTCATAAGTGATGAAGGTGTGACCTTCATGACCTTCGTCTAAAGATCATTATATCTGAAAGGAGCTCATGCTTTGGAGGACGAAGGTCCTTAATCTTTAACAATTGTGTTGCCTTGTTCTTGATTCACAACATTTGAGAACAAGTGACCAATATTGGCGCCCACCTCCGGTGAACTCACTTCCACGACCACGACAATGGCTTCGCAAGGTGATCAAGTTGTGACACCTTCGGCTACGAAGCTGGTGCTCCCAATCACAGGCGACTCAAGTTCCGAACCAGCCAACAAGAAGCAGAAGAAGGACGCACAAAGAAAGGTACAACATGTCGGGGTGCAAGGACCCTTCATCAAGTCCAAATGGTCTCATGTAACAATTACATTTTCTCAGGAAGACCTTCAGCTCAAGGATTACCCCCATAATGACGTCATGGTCACATCATGTGTTATCAAAGGTGTAACACCCTGAATTTGGGGGTATAAAATTTCTTTCTTATGATCATCCAAATTCAGGTGTTACTCTTCTCTATCTCACTTTAGTTTCCCTCTCTCTTTAGTTTTTTTTCTCTCTCTCTCTCTTTTAATTAGAGTTAGTTGTATTAGTGAGGGATTATTTATTTTATTTTGCCCAAAACATATGAGTCATGGAATGTTGCATCACATTGAGCCTAAATATTCCTTGAATTGTTGCACATATTTGATTTGGTTTGAATTTGAAACTTGATTTGAATTTGAATTGAAAACCCTAGAGAAAATAAATAGAAAAGCAATTAGAAATTCTGTGGAAAATAGAAAACCGAATTCGGCCCAAGGTAGCCCATTTAGCCCAGTCCGCGCGCATGCCTGCGCCCGCGCACCCCCTCTGCCTGACAGGCGGGTCCCGCATGTCGGCGCAACCCTGAGCATCCCCTCTCTCCCTCTCTCTGTCCCGTGGGCCAACCCTATCGGGCGCCGTTGTTCTCGGCCGCGCCCGCTCTCTCCCTCTCTCTGTCCCGCTGTCCCCACCTGTCAGTCGTCCTCAACCTCCCGCCCACGATCTCCCCACTGTGGACGCGCCCACGACCACGCGTTCTCCGGCCAAGACCGAGCCCCCGCGCCCCTTTTGAACCCCGCGCCCTGCTCGCCCACCTCCCCTCTTCCATTTGCGCCCTCTGCCCAGCTCTCTCGCCCTCTCTCTCGCTCTGCCCACGTGAACCAAGAACCTCCGCCACCGCCCGTCGATGTCCACCGCCTGTTCTGTGGCCGCCGTTGCGCCCGTGCCCCGTCCAGTGCCACGGTAAGCTTCGCCTTGCCGTCAGCTACTCGGGACACCCTTCGGTGTGCCCTCCCCCTCTCTGGTCTGTCCGGTCCGCGCTCACGGGAGTGGTTCTTGCGCAGCCGGAGCTCCGCCACTATCGCCCCGTCGCGTCCCTGTGCCTCCACCGTTGCCCCGTGCCTCCAGCGCTTCCCCTCAAGGTGAGCAACCTCCCCGCGCCCCTATTTCCCTGTGTACTTCACTGGTTAACACGCAATTGCTCGTTGGAGTTGCCCCGCGCCGCTGTTAGCCCGCCTTGCCGTGTGCAGCGCCCTCTGGTGCTCCCACACCGGCATGGTGCCCTCGGCTGAGTCCGCCAGATCCCCCTATGCGCACCTAGGCCAACCCCCAAGCCTCTGGTGCCCCGCCGTGGTCGGTCTACTCGTCTCCGGTGAGTTCCCGCCGCGGGACCGAGCGGTTCCACAGCGCCCATGTCCGCCCCCTGCCGTTAGATCTCGTTCATTCGCCCGAGATCGGACAGTGTAGAGCTAACCCGAGCGGATCTAATCGTAGCCGTCTGATCCAGATCCAACCGTCTCTCCTCTCTCCCCCTCACCCGCGTCTCTGCCCCTGGGCCCGGCTAGTCAGCCCGCCCTGGCTCGCTGACGCCCTGACCCCGCTTGTCAGTCGCGTCCGCGCACCCGCGCGATCTAATCTGGGTCGTTGGTTTCTGATCCGATGGCTGAGGTTACCCCGTACCCCTTCGCGTGGTCATTTTGCTTAAGAACCCCCCTGGTTTTAGGAAATCAACCCGCCGTCCTCTGTTTTAGCGCATAGGTCCCTGGTTTCTTTAGACTAGCCCCTAGACTTTTATTTAATCACAGATTTAGCCCTAATTTCATATTTCAAACTTCAAAACTTGTTTATTTCATATCTTTTTCATATGAACTCCAAATTTAGTGGTTCAAATTGCAAAATATTCACAAGATTATTCTCTGTCCAAATAAAATATGACCAACTATAATCTGTATACTTTAATTTTTACACTTAGAATATAGAATTAAAGTATATGTTGATTTATTTATTTAGTGAAATAAATAAAAGAAGAATCCTAGGAGTTAAAATATATTTAATTTTGTGATATTAGTGTAATGCATTTCATGGATTCATTTTTTGTTTAACCTTTAGACCCTAATGTGATAAATAGAATTAGATATGTAATTATGGATAATGTTTAAAGGATAATCAAATTCCTAAATAAGAGTAGTTCATCTTATAATGTAACCTTTTCTTTGTTTAATTATTATGCTATATTTTTAGGTTATGTTTCAACACTTAGAGAGTAATCAATTTCCCCCCAATTAAGATTAGTTCATTTTATAACTTGACCTCATTCCCCTGTACTTAATACTATACCTTTTTGGGTTGTGTGCCAACGTTTGTACATGTGTGATGTGATGTTCATTTTTACTTTCCAAATGTATTGAATGTATGCTCGCTTTACTTAGACAATGAGCAGCTCGTGGTTCCTGAGTGTGTTGCCGAAGATCCCTCTGAGCAACAACCTAGTGAAGGCAAGTGTCCTCAGATCTACTATGTCGTACTATACTTTATAATTCACTGTCCCACATTACATTACTGAAACTTAAGGATTGACTAGTCTGTATTTACCTTACCCTTGTTTGGGTTAACCATGGTTAGCTTATACTATTGCTTAAACTTAATCAATGAATATGATGTGATCTTTTATGATACGATGATGTTATCCCGATGAGGTTCTTGTGATTACTTTAGGGGGGCTCAGGCTGTTTCCTGAGTACCTCTCCGTAAGGACCTGTTAGGGGAGTGACAACCCAGGATAACAGTGCAACCATGAGGGTGGAATGGGACGCCCTTAGCTGATTAATTAGAGGAACCAGAGGAGTAGTTGGCTTCCCTGTAGGGCCGTCAATGGGGTCCGGGCACAGTACTTGCTCTACCGAGGCTGGTTGCAGAGGTTCTTTGATTTGGTTTTGTTAGTCACCATTCCTTTGGGGAGATGTACTGTGTTTATCAAACTGGAAAAACCTAATGGGCTGTTATGTCCTCTGGGAAATCTTTGTAAAGGCTACGTAGTGAGACCCTGCTAGGTCACCTTAGTAGTGATCAATGGGGAGGCTAGAACCCCGGGCAGAATGGGAATCACAGTTTATGGGTAAAGTGTGCAACCTATGCAGAGTGTTAGAAACTGGTATATCAACCGTGCTCACGGTTATGAGCAGCCTTGGGATCCTCTTCGATTAGAAGAACAATGGTTACTTTTATGATGATGATTAACAATGGTGATTATAATCCTGATCTCTGGTATTTCCTCTTGGAGGGAGTGCCTATGGGTAATAACTGGGTTATTACTAAAATTTGGCTCTACTAATAGTAATAAAACTTGACCAACTAAAAGCAAATGCTTAACTTTAAACTCCACATACAGCTAGTCCACTTTAGCCAAACGGGACATTTGCTGAGTACGTTGAAGTGTACTCACCCTTGCTTTACAAACCACCCCACCCCAGGTTGTCCCCACTGTTCTCAGTGCTCAGGAGGTGAAGCTGGCAACATGGATGACTTCGAGGAGTTCCAGGAATACGATGAGTTCTAGTTTATCTTAGTGGCAAACCCCCAGTTAGCTGCCTGTGTAGGCTTACATTCTACATTTCGTTACTCCACACTTTGATGTTATTGTTAAACACTATGGATATGTATTAGACTTTGTGGATGTCTTGGACATCTTGATGTAATTAAGTACCTTTCCGCTATTTAATTCAAGCATTGTGTGATGATGTCCAATTATGTAATCACTGTGTACGTGAGTTCTGATCCTGGCACGTACATGATCCGCATTTGGTTTACCTTCCAAAACCGGGTGTGACAAAAGGGTTCCTGGTTCACAATGTCCTCGTAGACATGGGCAGTGCAGCAGATATTATCTTCGCAAAAGCCTTTAGACAAATGCAAGAGCAGGATGACAAAATACATGATGCAACGCATCCCTTATGTGGCTTCAGACATGGACTATCCTTATAATGCAATCATTGGACGAGGGACATTGAATGCCTTCTAAGCAATACTCCATCCAGCATATCTGTGTATGAAGATACCATTTGACCAAGGTCCTATTGCTGTGCATGGAAGCCAAGAGGCTGCTAGAAGGGCCGAAGGGAATTGGACAGATTAAAGGGCCATTCACAACATAGATGAAGCCGAAGCTCATCAACAGCATAAGTATATAAGAGATAAAGCTGCTTCAGCGGATCAACCAAAGTCTATGCTTCTGTACGAAGACATAGCTGAGCAGAAGCTGTTGTTTGGGTTTCAAGTGTCTGATGAACAAGAAAAAGCTCTATTAAAATTCTTGTTCAATAACAAGGATGTTTTTGCTTGGTCAGCCAATGACCTTTGTGGTGTCAATAGAGATGTTATTGAACAGTCACTCAATGTAGACCGAGCTGTCAGACCGAGGAAGCAGAAGCTTCGGAAGATGTCCGATGATAAAGCCAAAGAGGCAAGAAATGAAGTTAAAAGGCTTCTCAGTGCCGTAGTGATAAGAGAAGTAACATACCCAGAATGGCTAGCCAACACTATTATGGTAAAGAAGGCCAATGGAAAGTGGAGAATGTGTATTGATTTCACAGATCTCAATAAGGCGTGCCCAAAGGATGAATTCCCTTTGCCAAGAATAGACTCCCTCGTAGATGTAGCAACCACTTTGGAGCTCATAAGCTTGCTGGACTGATATTCAGGTTATCATCAAATCTGGATGGAGAAGGAGGATGCACCTAAAACAAGCTTCATAACTCCTAGTGGAACTTATTGCTACCTTCGGATGCCCGAGGGGCTCAAGAATACTGGAGGAAGCTTCAGCAGGATGACTTCAAAAGTTCTCAGCACTTAGATCAACAAGAATGTTTTGACATATGTTGATGATATCATAGTCAAAAGCACAAAGCAAGAAAACCATATTGTTGATTTGCAAGAAACATTTGCCAACTTCAGGAAGGCTGGCCTCAAGCTAAATCTAGAGAAATGTGTCTTCAGAGTGAAGAAGGAAAATTTCTTGGGTGCCTAGTATCAACAAAAGAGATTGAAGCCTACCCAAGCAAAATAGAAGCTATACTTAGGATGGAGCCACCAAAGACAAGAAAAGGTGCTCAGAGATTAACAGGAAGGCTGGCATCTTTGAATAGATTCATCTCAAGATCAGCAGAAATGAATTTACCATTCTTCAAAGCACTAAAGTCAGTCGAAGTCTTCCAATGGGGACTAGTTCAACAACAGGCCTTCGAAGATCTAAAACAATATCTTATATAGCTAACAACATTGACTCCAACTTCATTAGGAGCTCAGTTGCTACTGTATGTGGCTGCTTCCCACGCTGCAGTCAGTGCAACGCTGGTGCAAGAGAAATAAGGCGAACAAGCAAAGAAGCAAGTCCCAATATACTTCATCTCCGAAGTACTAAGTCCATCGAAAAGAAATTACACAGAGCTGTAGAAGGTACTATATGATGTGCTGATGGCCTCCAGAAAGCTTCGGCATTATTTCCAGTCATACCATATTATAGTACCTTTGTCCCAACCTATCAAGGACGTCATAAGAAATAGAGAAGCTACATGAAGAGTTGGAAAATGGGCTACAGAACTGTTGGAACTTGCTCTCCTGGGCAAGTTGATCCAACGGGGGAGTGGAAAGGATGCAAGCAAAGTTTAACGCGGAATGGCAATTGCTCTGTTAATCTGGCCTCTCAAGGGCATTGTACGGGGGTATTTATAGGTACCCGAGTGTCGAACGTCCCAAGACAAGGACGGTTATGTCCTCGAGTACCTGGATTATCCCCAGAATATTCCCATAAAGGGGGGTTATAGACCGTCATTATAGAAAAGCTATTATAGATGAGGCTCATAACCTGCCTGTCCACGCAGGGCTCATCGCAGTGGGCCGAATTCCACGAAGGCCTCCGGGCGAGATGAGGGATGCGAGACGAGCAAACTTCATTGGGGTCGGGCCTTCGTCTTGCAATGGAGAGGATGAAGGGCAACCGCGCCAGTCGTCACGCGTTCGTTGATGTAACAACTCGACGGAGGCTTAGCGCGAAGGGTAGCGTCTTCGCCTTCGCCCCAACATTTGCTCTCCGAGGGACCAGTTCGACTGAGTCATCTGGTGCCAAAGACGTCGCTAGATGGTGGAGACGCTGCCCTCGCTCGAAGTGTTCCCGCGGGGGTTTTTGAGGTGATCGTTTATGGGACGTGGCATTGTTGGACTGCGGGTTTCCCGAAGCGTCACGCCGTGTGTATAAAAAGGGTGGCACGGCGCGGGCTGACTCTCACCCTTGCGTGCGCTGGAAAACCCTAGTTTTTGAAACCGCTCGCCTGCTCGCCTATCCTCCTAGTTCCTTCTGCATCGGAGATCTGGCCCGCGTCAAGCAAACCGCACGCCGCCGCCGATGGTACGTAGCGATGTCGTCTTCTTCTTCATCTGCCGCAAACACACCGCCAGCCGATTCATCGTCCGAAGATACCTTGAGCGATTTGGCGGCGGCGGAGTTACAGCCGGGCCACACAGTGGAGTTTGGCGTTTCGAGGATTTCCTCGGTTCGCGTGCAGGATATGCAGCAGTTGGGGTATTTTGGGAACGGCGTTGGGCGTGTCTCGGGGGCGGAAGAGGTTCCCAAGCCTGAGGGCGAGTTAGTCGTGTTTGAGGCGTTCTTCACCACCGGCCTTCGCCTACCTGCACATCGTTTCGTGGCAGAGGTCCTGCAGAAATTTGAGGTCCAGGTCCACCAGTTGACTCTGAACGCCGTAGTGGCCCTAGCGAAGTATGTCTGGGCGGTGACTTCGTACGGTGGTCAGCCTTCCGTAGAGGTCTTCGCCAAGAATTACTGTCTGCATTGGCAAAAAAGAAAGATTGGAAACAAGATTGCATAGTTTGGATCGTGCACCTTCACGTCGAGGTCCGGAAAGACTTCAGCGGAAGTCGTGGAGTTAGTTCCCTGTGCTCGCAATAAGTGGGGCAACTGGTGGGATTATTGGTTTTATGTTTCGGGAAGCGAAGTCGAAGACCTCCCAGGGCTCCCCGCGGCCGTGATGTGCTCCCATTGTTATGTGGCATTTCCACAATTTGAGGTGGCGGAGGATGATGAGGATGAAGGGGCCTTCCGGTGCGCTGCTCGCATGAGCAATGGGCGTGATTTGGTTGAGGAGTTCATTGGTTATGGAGTGTGGCCCCTGGCGCATGGCTAGGTGCTGAGCGAAGTATGCCCTCGCCAGATGCCTACTTTGGGCCAGTAGCTGGTGCGAAGTCCGAGCTTCTCTTTGGATCTGCGTGGCTGAGACTCGGCCGCGTTCGTTCGTGAAGTGGAGGATGGGGCATTGAGGATTGTGGGGGTGGTATGTGCCGAGGACGGAGAGTGTGCAGAGTTGGGATATACGAGGGTCCAATGTTCGCTTGAATCGGGTCTTCGAATTAAACCGTTTGCCGTACGGTGGCTACCCTGGAGATGATGCTGCTGCGGCTGCTGATCGTCGCGGGAAAAAACAGTGGTCGTGGCTGAAGAAGGCCCTTCACGGGAGGCTGCCCCAGCCACTAAGAAGAGAAAAATAGGTACTGCAGTGGGGGGGGGGGGGGTTGGGGGTCTCTGAACGTTTTGCTGTGGAGTTGTTGGGGACTTGCGCGGCCCTCGGGGGAAGGATGTCTTCGCCCAAGCCCCTGGAGTTTTTGGCACGAATGCTAAAGGTTAGTGGGGGTCGATGGCCAAGGAACGTTCTGATTCCCCGCGTGGTCGGCGAGGACATGCTTACATCTCGTATGGCCCATGAGTTGACGATTTTTCCTTACGAACGGAATATTTCTGCTGTTGTATCGGCAGTGATGGACAATGATCGACAAGATGCGGCGCGGAAGTGTCGGGCAATCACTAGGGTCGGGGACCCTATGAGCGAGGTAAAGCGGGCGCGGGGAGGCGCGAAGTCCGCCGCCCTAGCAGCAGCAAACCACCACCGACAGTGAAGCCTACCGTCCCCGGGCCGAGCAAGTCTTCGGTGGGTTCGAGGGCTGCTGCTTCTGGCACAGGCAAGCCACCCTCGACTGAACCCGTGAAGGAGCGAAGGCCGCCGTCGCTGACGCGCACCGACAAGGCGGCAGTGGGTGGTGCTGATTTTGATACGGAGATCTGCGTGTATGATTACCTCATTGGTGAGAGTTTTTTTGGGTCTTGAGCAAGATTATGGTGCAGGGTCGGATGTGGGACAGCTGGCTATTGTCCCGTCTCCGGCGGCGGTCACTTCGTCTACGGCGGCGGTTGGAGCGAAGGGCACTTCGCAGGACCCATGGTCCAAATTCTGCGCCAGCGGCGAGATTTCGTCGGCCACCGCTGCTAGGGACGTGGCGGGCATTGTGTCCCAGCAGCTAAAGCGTGTAAGTCGTCTTAGACTTCGTTGGTTCGTTGTTTTGATGTGGTTGCGAATCTGATGTTTTTTCCGTGGCAGACGGCCGCCTTCGCCGACCATGTTGCGTCAGGCGCCTTGTCTTCGGAGTTCGCTGCCGAGAGGCAACGACTCGAGGGCAGGATCGAGCGCCTCCGAGCGCAGCATGTGGATGCTGTTTGGGACAAGTCGGCTGTGGAAAACAAGAGCCACAGGCTGGCGGAGAGGCTAGCGGCTGTGGAGGCCGAGAAGGAAGACCTCAGGCGTCAGTTGGCGGAGGAGAGGAGGGACACAAACAAAGCTTGTGCTGAGGCGCAGTCTGCGCAAGCCGAGGCCAAGGTTGCGCGAGTGGAGGCCAGTCTCGCCCGCCAACGCGCCGAGGAGATGGAGACGAGGCTCGGCAGCCTATGCGACCGCCTGGACAAGACGGAGGCCTCGACACGCATGGAGGTCGAGCGGACACATACTCAGCTTGTGGACGCGTACCGGGAGCTGGGTGCGCGGACCACGCCCTTCGAAGCGCCCGGTCAGGAGGTGGGCCTCCGCTTCCTTGGATGGCTACAGGAGGAGCTGGAGGTGCTCCCGACCATTGTGACGGGCCTCATGTCCTTCGCCTCCCTCGTCACCTGCGAGGGGGCCGTGAATGCCTTGTCCCGCGAGGGGTGCGGGCACTTCGAGGCCTTTGACTAGTCTGACGAAGGCTTCAAGCGCGAAATCTTCCAGGTCGAGGACCCGGTGATGAAGCGGTCGGCTAGGGCTCTTTTTGATAGGATGTGGGGCCCTCACGGCCGAGAGACTGTCCGAGAAAGGTCTGATCGGGCAATGGATCAGGTAAAGATGCATTTGTGTGATTATGTGTGTGGGTATGTGTGGTTTGCTGAATGGGTGTGCTATTGCTGTAGATGGCGCATGACAAAGAGGTTGAAGACCTTGGTGATCTGGACAGCACGCTGCCCGAGGCATCGGGGGTGGGGTTGGCGCTGCCATCCGATGCAGACGAGAGCCCCTCGGTGACCCCCGCGCCGACTAGAGCTGGTGAGGACCCCGCGCCAGCTACTGCGCTGACGGGTGCGGACGCCTCGAAGGTGGTGGCCGAACCAGCTGCCAAAGACCCAGGGCCTTCGCAGGTGGCGGAATAGGGGTTAGGGATTTAAGTGTAAACTTTTGTTTCTGTGATACTAAACCTCGGTTGCTACGCAGGTTCCGACGTTTGGGACTGCGCAAGCAACCGCTGCTGGCAATACTGATTTTGTGGCAGCCTCAACCGTAGTGCCTTCCGATGATAATTTGTTTGGTTCTGTGTCTGAGTGTTTTGAGTCTGATGGTGAATCTGGGAGTTCGTTTTCTTGGACGGAGGAGTCCTCGGATGAAGGCTTGGATTATTTTGCTGCGTTAGATGTGGCTGCAGCGGAGGCTTCGCCGCGTGTGGAGGGTTCCGGGGATCTTCCTAGTGCGAGTACTGGGTGTAGGCGACGAAGGGTGGTGGGGAAACACAGTGTGGGTGAATTTTCGCGAAGTGGTAGGCGTCGTCGTATGGGGATGGAGCGTGGCCATCTTCGAGTGGACCGGATTGGTAAACAAGAATTGTTGTCCTCGCCGGTTGGGGCGAGCATAGGTGAAGGGGATCTGTGAAATCTTTTTGAGGGTGAGGAATTGAGGATAATGCTGTTCAATTACAAGGAGATGGGTATCATCCCGAAGGTTGAGCCGATGTAATATATGATGCCCTCACTGAGCGTGTGTAACTGTAATTTGTATGATGTGGCCTGTTGGCTGTATTCGCGCGCCTGTGTTGTTCCGGCTGCACCCGTGGGCGACTTTTGCGCATAGTGTCTTTTTAAATAAGAGACTTCGATAAACGCACTTGTTGTGCTATTCCGGCTGCACCCTTAGGCGACTTTTGCTCGAAATGCCTTTTAAATAAAAGACTTCGATTGACACACTTGTTGTGCTATTCCGACTGCACCCTTAGGCGACCTTTGCGCAGAGTGTCTTTTAAATAAAAGACTTCGATTGACGCACTTGTTGTGCTATTCCGGCTACACCCTTAGGTGACTTTTGTGCGGAATGTCTTTTAAATAAAAGACTTCAATTCATGCACTTGTTGTGCTATTCCGGCTGCACCCTTAGGCGACTTTTGCGCGGAGTGTTGCACGCGAGGGTAGTCTGCGCTGCCTCTTGCGGTGACTTCGGAGTGGCCGAATGCCGAAGACCGTTGATACGGTCTTTTTTCGACATGTTGCGTCTGAGTTTTTGTTTTTGCGGGGTATTTTGCAGGTATATTACATGGCTCCGCCTCATTAAAAACCTCACCCCCCGTTAGGAAAAGAGTGCGGACCGGAATAGTATTGTTTGGTGGATTACAAGGGCGCGTGGGCCCTGAGGGTTAAACAAAAAATTTGTGGAGATTGTCAATGTTCCAGGAGTGCTCTAAGTCTTTGCCGGATGGCGTTGATAGCCTGTACGCGCTGGGGGATGCCTTTGACTTGACGATGAATGGACCCTCCCATTTTGGCTCCAGCTTGCCCCGTGACTCTGTCCGGGTGGTCCGGACGAGTACGAGGTCTCCTTTGTTGAACTCTCTTAGGACGACCGCATTGTCGCGCCAGGCCTTGGTTTGAGCTTGGTATTTGTTGAGGGCCTGCAGGGCGAAGACGCGGTCTCCGTCGATGAGGTCTTTAGACGTTGGTTCGTCGACGTCGGAGATTGCTGATGTGCTTGTTCGGGGTGACCCATGCTTTATCTCCTGCGGCATCACGGCCTTTGATCCATATAATAGACAGAAAGGTGTGAATCCGGTTGCCCGGCATTCGGTCTTGTTGAGGGCCCAAACTACCTCAGGTAGTTGGTCGGCCCATTTACCCTTGTCGTCAAGAAGCCTTTTCTTGATGGCAGTGAAAATCTTGCCATTGGCGCGCTCGACGACGCCGTTGGATTGCGGGTGGTATACCGAGGCGAAGGCAAGCTTGGTGCCGATGGAAAGGCAGAAGTCCCTGAAGTCCTGGCTGTCAAACTGTTTGCCGTTGTCAACTGTGAGCTTGGATGGGACTCCGAATCGGCAAACAATGTTTTGCCAGAAGAACATCTGGGCAGTCTTCGACGTTATTGTGGATACTGCCTTGGCCTCGATCCACTTGATGAAGTATTCGACGACGACGAAGGTGAACTTGAGGTTCCCTTGAGCCATAGGTAGTGGCCCAACCATATCCAGCCCCCAGCGTTGAAGTGGCCATGTGTGGGCAATCAGCTTGGTGAACTGCGAAGGGTTGCCCGAGCGGGGAGAAAACTTTTCGCAACCTTCGCACGACCTCGTGACTCGATTAGCGGTGCAGAGTATAGCGGGCCAGTAAAATCCTTGACGGATCACCTTGGCAGCGAGGGCCCTAGGCCCTGATTGGGAGCCGCAAGTTCCGCTATGGACTTCGCGTAGGATCTGAATGCCTTCGGTTTCGGTGACGCATTTTAGCATGGGTTGACTGATCCCCTTCTTGTATAGCTGGTCACCGACTAGTACGAAGTCTTGGCTTCGGTGCTTGAGGCGCTTGGCCTCATTGATGTCACTCGGGTGGTAGTATCCTTGCAGAAACAGTGTTATTGGGGCCCGACAATCTTCAGTCATAATGAGGTTGATGATGCGATGGCCTTCGACGTCATTGGTTACTTGTAATCCCTCTGGGTTGCGGACGGCTGGCGTGCCAATGATGTGGTAGAACACGTCGGAGGGCAAGGTCTCGCCTCTGGCCGCTGCCTTAGCCAACACATCGACCTCTTCGTTCCTGGCGCGGTCCACATGCTATAAGGTGAAGCCCTTCAATTGTCTCTCGAGACTGCAAACAGCCATGAGATACTGCATGAGTGCGGGGTCTTTTGTTGAATATTCTTTTTCGACCTGGCCGACAACTACTTTGGAATCTGTCTTTACAATGCAGGTAGTGACGCCGAGCGCTCTCAGCTTGCAAAGGCCCAGGATGACAGCTTCGTATTCTGCTATGTTGTTTGTGCATCTGTCGGATTCCAAAGCGAAGCTAAGGTGTGCTGCGTATCTATGCTTGATGCCTGTGGGCGACGTGATGATTGCAGCTGCGCCTGCCCCCGCATGGCACCATGCGCCGTCGCAGTGGATGGTCCACACCTTCTCTGGATGTTCTTCTTGCTGCTGTGTCGGCCCAGTCCAGTCGACGTTGAAGTCTGCCAGGACCTGCGACTTGATTGCTGTCCTGGGTTCGAAAGTGATGTGGTACCCGGAGAGTTCGGCTGCCCATTTGGCGATTCGGATGGACGCCTCCGGGTTTCTGAATAGTTCTCCCAGTCCCTTTTCCGAGGTGACCCGCACTTTGAATGCCTCGAAGTAGTGGCGTAGCTTCGCGATGCCATGACGACTGCGTAAGAGATCTTTTCCAATTCGGTCATGTTGCACTTAGAGGCCGTGAGGACCTTGGAGACGTAGTAAACTAGACACTACCGGGTCGTGCCCTCTCTATCTTGCTCTTGGATTACGGCTGCGCTGACTGCATATGGCGAGACTGCAATGTAGAGCAGCAGAGGCAGCGAGGGGTCTGGACTGGTGAGAATTGCCAAGTCTAACAAGTGTTGCTTGAGTGATGCGAAGGCTACCGCCTGTTCCGGTCCCCACGCGAAGTCCTTTGCACCGCGCAGTGTCTTGAGGAAGGGTAGACTCTGCTCTGCGGACTTGGAAATGAATCTGTTAAGGGCGGCTAATCTGCCTGTTAGACACTAGACATCCCTAGTTGACTGCGGATGTGTCATGTTGATAATTGCTTGAATCTTGGTCGGGTTGGCCTCGATCCCGCGGTGCGACACCAGGTAGCCCAGTATCTTTCCCTGGCGAACTCCGAAGACACACTTCTCAGGGTTGAGGCGAAGTCGTGCATCCCGCATGTTTGCGAACGTTTCTCCGAGGTCAGCCAGGTGGTCTTCTTTATTTTTGCTTGCGACAACGATGTCGTCCACGTACGTGAAAATGTTGTGGCCCACTTGGCTCTCGAGCACCGTCTTGGTGAGGCGAGAGAAGGTTGAGCCAGTGTTCTTGAGTCGCTCCGACATTCTGATGAAGCAGTACATGTCGAAGGGTGTGATGAAACTGGTGTTGGCCTTGTCTTCCTCCTTCATGTATATCTGGTGATAGCCGGAGAAACAGTCAAGAAGTGACATGACTTCGCATCCGGCTGCACTATCGACTATCTTGTCAATCCGCGATAGCGGGAAATTGTCCTTGGGACAGGCCTTATTGAGGCTGGTGATGTCAATGCACATGCACCACTTGCCGCTTTTCTTTTGTACCATGACTACGTTGGCGAGCCACGTGGGGTAGGAGATTGGTTCAATGAAGTTGGCCTCCAGCAGGCGGTGCACTTCAGCTTTGGCGGCTTCCGTTTTTTCATCAGATATTTTGCGCAGCCGCTGCTTTTTTGGGCGCACCGAAGGGTCGATGCCCAGACTGTGCTCGATGTTGGTGCGGCTGACTCCGACCAGGTCGAGGGCGGACTAGGCGAAGACGTCCTTATTTATGGAGAGACAGAAGATGAGTTTCTCCTCGTCTTGTGAACTCAGGTCTTTGCTTATTACAACCGTTTGCTTGGGCGTTGCCAGGTCGAGGGGAACTGTCTTCGTACCGTCGTTGCTCTGCAGCTGTGCCTTTACTTTTTCGTTGGTGGTTGGACGGGTCGCCTCAGAGACTTCACGCTGTGTTGTAAGGCAGTGTACGTTCTGCTGACCTAGAACGAAGTCTCTCTCGATGTTGCGCGCAGTCTGCTAGTTACCGTAAACCGTTATCACACCTTGCAGGCCCGAGATTTTCATGAAAAGGTACAGTCCTTGAATGGTCGCTTCAAATTTGTTGATGGAGCCCCAACCCATTATGGCGTTGTAGGGGTAGACCATGTCGACGATGTCAAAGGTGACCTGTTCGCTTTGCGCATTGGGTGCTACGCCGAATGATAGGGGTAGCTCTAGCTTGCCCACAAGGAAAGTGCCCTTGCCGCCAAAGCCATATAGGGGGTTGTCCAAAGGCTTGAGTAAGCTGTGGCTGATGCCCATGCAGTCGAAGGCGTGCAGGAAGATGATGTCCGCCTGGCTGCCATTGTCAACTAGGACTTTGTGCTGGTCCCAGCCTGCCACACTGCAGTTGATTACCATGGCGTCGACGTGGGGTGCGCTGCGCAGATCAACATCTCTGGCGTCGAAGGTTAGTGGCACATGTGACCACTTCGTTTGCATGACTGGGCCGGTGAGGGCGACGTGGTTGACGCTTCAGTAGTGATCCCTCTTTTGACGTTTCGTCTCGAAGTCAACGTTGGACCCTCCGGTGATCATGTGAATGACTCCATGATACGGCTGATCAAAGAAATCTTCTTGTTTTGGTGCTTGGGTGATTTTGTGGTGTGGGTTCGGTTGATGCAGAGGCAGGAGCGGGGGTGGTACGACTTGTACCTCCTGGTGGTGCTGATATGCGTGGTTGGGTAGATGCTGGGCGTGGTCGTTGTTGTATGGTTGTGGGTGGTGGTGTTGATATGTGTGTGCGACAACTCTTTGGTTGTCGGCTGGTTGTGTCCGAGACATCCTGTCCCTGGTGGCCTTTGTTTCCGAGCAATCCCTTATTGGGTGCGCGCAGTCTTCGCCATGAAACAGGAAGTAATTTCTGCGCGGTTGCTGCGCCCGTCCCCGGCCCCGGCCACGCGTGCCATTGCCACGACCCTGGGGGGATAGTCTTGACGGCGAGCGGCTTCGCCGATGGGGTGCTGGTTGACTATGTTGTGCACCTGCTGCTAACTGCGGATGTCCCGTCCGGAGTCTGACTCCGAAGGCCTTGTCCAGGTTCGGCTGGACTGCGGAGGGTCCTTGGGCTTTCTCTGAGACTCGACCTTGCGCTGATGGAGCTCTTCGGATCTAGCGTACTTCTCGTACAACTGATAGAGCTCTTGGAGATTTTTGGGTGGGTCCCTGATGCAGTGACTGTATAGGACGCTAGCCTGAAGGCCACTGATGGCGTAGTGTATGGAAATTTGGTCATCGACCGAAGGTAGTTGTGACTTGAGAGTCAGGAACTTGCGGTAGTACTCCCGTAGGGTTTCTTTCTCTTGCTGTTTGCAGAGTGATAGCTCGGGCATGGCATCGGTGTCTGGGCGGTACCCTTGGAAGTTGAGCAGGAACTTGTCTCGAAGACTTCTCTTGGAGTCGATGGACAATGGGGGCAACCTGGTGTACCAGGTCAAGGCCGGACCCTCGAGGGCGATGATGAAAGACTTGGCCATTGTGGCTTCGTCCCCTCAGGATGATGCGACAATGACTTGATAGCTCATGATGTATTGTGCTAGGTCGGTGCTGCCGTTGTACTTGGGGTAGGTCCCTGCCTTGAAGTTGGCGGGCCATGGTGACACTTGGAGTTGTGGCGCCAGGGGGCTTCGCTCATCAAGATAGTTGATGCCTTGGAAAGCAGCGGCGTGCGGGATGAAGGGTCCATGCTAGGGAATGAATAAGTCTCCGGCTAGCGCGCGCTGTTGGAGGGGTGGGCCGTGCTGCAGGTCATGCTGGCCTTCGCTCTGCATGAGCGTGATCTCTTACTCGAGTTCTCGGGCTTTCTGCTCCTCGTCTCGTATCATCTGGCGCACCTTGGCTTGCGCGGTGACATGTTGGCGCTTGGCCTCGAGGATGTCTTTCTGCTTTTGGAGGTTGCGGTTCTTGATGCGTAGGGCCCGTAGCTGTAGCTGTTCTTCGGCTGAGACGTCGATGACTTCGCCGTCCTCTGTTGCGTCTTCACCCTCTGGTGGAACGAAGCCTGGGGGTGGTGCTTGTGGTTGTCCTCCGGAGCTACATGTGCGTAGGGTGCCTTCGGGAGTGGGTTGCTCATTGCGTTGTCTTTTGCTGAGAGCTTCGTCTTCGCAGGCTTCTTAGGGGGGTGTTGTCTGCGAGGGCCTTGCCCTTTTTCTCAGCTAGCAGCGCTGCCTTCGCTGCTTCGTCGACGGATGGGGTTGCCTTCGAACTAGCTCTCTTGGGTGCCATCGTGGGTGGTTTGTTCGTAGCATGAACGGTGGGCGGCAATGTTGGAACTTGCTCTCCTGGGCAAGTTGATCCAACGGGGGAGTGGAAAGGGTGCAAGTAGAGTTTAACGCGGGATGGCAATTGCTCTGTTAATCTGGCCTCTCAAGGGCACTATACGGGGGTATTTATAGGTACCCGAGTGTCGAACGTCCCAAGACAAGGACGGTTATGTCCTCGGGTACCCGGATTATCCCCAGAATATTCTCATAAAGGGGGTTACAGACCGTCATTACAGAAAAGCTATTACAAATGAGGCCCGTAACCTACCTGTCCACGCGGGGCCCATCGCAGTGGGCCAAATTCCACATGGGCCTCCGGGCGAGATGTGGGATGCGGGGCCAATAGACTTCGTCAGGGTCAGGCCTTCGTCTTGCAATGGAGAGGACAAAGGGCAACCGCGCCAGTCGTCACACGTTCATTGATGTAACGACTCGACGGAGGCTTCACGCGAAGGGTAGCGTCTTCGCCTTCGCCCCAACAAGAACTAAATGAATTCACTATTGATTTTGTTCATAGATCCTCGATCCAATCCCAAGCATTAGCAGACTTCATTGCTAATTGGACGCCAGGGGCTCATGAAGAAGGATGCCTAATAGACACCGAAGCTTGGACAGTGTTCTGTGATGGTTCATGGGGAACCTTTGGCGTAGGTACAACTGCTATTCTAATCTCACCATCCAAAATTAAAACCTGCTATGCGGCCAGATTGGAGTTCAACTACACAAACAACATTGCAGAATATGAAGCCCTTCTTTTGGGACATCAAAAGCTTAGGGCAATGGGGATAAGAAGGGGAGTTCTCAAATCTGATTCATAAGTCATCATAGGGCTGGTTGATAAAAGCAACAAAGCAAGAGACCCAAAGCTCGAAAAGTATCTTGACACAGTCCGAAGGATGGAAGCCTCCTTCGAAGGTTTTTCAGTGAAAAACATCCCAAGAGGAGAAAACGAGCAGGCGGATTTACTAGCTAAATCAGCGGCATAGGGGCTCCCACTCCCCTCAAAAGTGTTCTTCGAAACTCTCAAAGCACCTTCGGTCGATCTCATGGAGCGAGCAGTTCTTACAATTTCACATGTGCACAACAAAGATTGGAGTACTGAAATTGTATCTTTCCTTCAAGGCAATTATCCTTCGGATGACGAAGCTTATATAAAAAGGATGCAAGCGAGGACAAGACCATATATGATCATAGAAGGGGAATTGTTCAAACAAGGAGTTTGTTCTTCACTATGGAAATGCCTGTCTGGAGTCGAAGGTCAAGAGCTAATGAAAGATATACATGCCGAGATATGCGGAGCTCATATCGGATCCAGGCCTCTCCTTGGAAAGGTTTTCAGACAAGGATTTTATTGGCCGAAGGCAGCTTCAGACGCAGCGGATCTAGTTCAAAAATGTAAAAACTGTCAGAAGTGTGCTAGAGATCAAAAGCCACCTTCATCTCTAACTCAGCTGATTCAGCCCACTTGGCCACTGCAAATGTGGGGCTTAGACTAACTAGGCACATTTCCACCAGCACAAGGGAATCTGAGATATGTTGTAGTAGCGGTGGAATATTTTTTGAAATGCATCGAAGCTAAGCCTCTAGCCACGATCACTTCTACCATAGTTCAAATGTTCTTCTAGCAGAACATCGTTTGTTGTTTCGGTGTGCTGAAGGCCATTAAAGTTGATAACAAAACACATTTTGATGCTGAAACATTTAAAATTTTTTGTGATCAAATTGGCACTAAGATACACTTTGCTTCTGTGAGACATCTAGAGTCTAATGGTTTGGTAGAGCGAGCCAATGGAATTATTATCACAGGAACAATGAAATCAATTTTTAATCTGCCAAAAGGAAAAGTGGCCATACGAGTTAGTAAAAGTAGTGTGGAATCATAAAACTGTTGTCTCAAGGTCAACAGTGTTCACTCCATTTAAGCTTTTATTCGGAGACGAAGCAATAACACCTGAAGAAGCAAGGACAGGATCTATAAGGACCTTAGCTTCGGCAGAGGACAAAGACAGTTGCAAAATAACAAAAGTCAATATAGAAGGGGTCAAGCTTCAGGCAATAGATTACATCCACAAATATCAAGCCGAAACAGTCAAGTGACATGATAGAAAAGTAAGACTAAAGATTATTAAGCCAGGACATTTGGTGCTTCGAAGAATAGACAACCTAGACACAGTGGGGAAGCTACAACTCAAGTGGGAAGGTCCCTTCCTTGTAGTGTCTTTATCAAGACCTGAATCATACAAGTTGAAAGACATGGACGGGAATGACATTCCAAGATCTTGGAATGCGGATGAGCTTCGAAAATATTATGTGTAAACCATGTAATTTTCTTTCTTTTCCCTATGGCACCCATTTCCTTTCAAGAGGGGAGAAAGGTTTTTAATGGGGCCGTAGGTTGTAATTTTCATTTTTTCCTTACGCAGCCCTGTGCAATACAAGGGTCAT
This sequence comes from Zea mays, assembly GCF_902167145.1. NCBI lineage: Eukaryota > Viridiplantae > Streptophyta > Magnoliopsida > Poales > Poaceae > Zea > Zea mays. The sequence continues at coordinate 43,449,037 of NC_050103.1, forward strand.
CTAAGATTACACCATCGAGTGTTAATAAGTATGAAAAAGCTCCAAAGTTGTCCCTAAGGGGATGCAGAGCTAAAATGCCACCTAAGTCAAAGGTGTAGAAACTCCAAAGTCATTCCTAAGGGGATGCAGAGCTTAGCTCCAAAGTCGTTGCTAAGGGGATGCATAGCTAAAATGCCACCTAAGTCAAAGGTGAAGAAGCTTTGAATTCATTCCTAAGGGGATGCAGAGTTTAGCTCCAAAGTCGTTCCTAAGGGAATGCAGAGCTGAAATACCACCAAAGTAAAAGGTGAAGAGACTCCAAAGTCATTCCTAAGGGGATGCAGAGTCTGGGTGTCTATTTGTGTGAGTTTTTTATCTTCGTCATACATTTGCATATTTCATCACATCATTTCTGCATTTATACGAACATACATTAGACATCTGTAGCTTCATCGCATCATGACATATCACATAAGGCACTAACGGAAAAGAAGGGAAGGTTTTTGCCTTCAGCGTAAAAATACTTCATTACAAATGAAGATGCTTCGTTATGAACAAGGATGCTTCGTTATGAATGAAGATGCTTCATTATGAGCGAGGATTTTTCATTACGAACGAAGATGCTTCGATGTGAACGAAAAGAAGGGAAGGTGTTTTTCGCCTTCGGCTCAAAATAATCATGACAGTTTCGTCCACAACAAAGCAGATGACACCAGACAAAGGGAAGACTACAAAGGTAATAGAATTTTATAAGTCAAACTCTTCAATGTTTCCATTTCAACTCATCTATTGAAATACATTTTCTAACACTACACCAAAAATTTCCCAGCTTCGAAATTTTTCACTTCGGTTCTTCATGTTTCGCTGACATCAGCCTGGAAAATTTAACATGAGAAGTGTTACAGTGATTTGAAACAGAGGAAAATAGAAATCGAACGCTAAGGATATAATTACGTACTTTGTCAAGAAGAGCTCGAGCTTCGTTCCCAGCCAGTTCTCGACCGCCCTTCGCCCAGATCTGAGTAATGAATCTATTCCCCACACTTCGAGCTTCGCTTGGTATATTCTTAATGTCGGTTGGAGAGATAGCGAAGGTGGGTTTATTAACATCTCTTAAATGTTTGCACCGAGCTTTTGCAAAAATGTTAGCTGTTCTTTGGGCGACCACTAGCGCACAAAAGTCCCCATGCCCCTCCATCACTTCATCAAATTCATTAATTTCTTTTTCCACGAACTCGAGAGCTTTTGGAATATCTTCGGCAGAATATTTCTTTTCTCCTGATATTGCCCCAACTGAGCAGAAAATCACGCGCATGCGAGTGGAGCATCGAGCTGCGAAGCCCGAGCAGGTCTCCTGAAGCAATTTTAGAGCTTCAGATATTTTAGAACTTTTTTTTGCTTCGGCTTTAACCTTATCTTTCAAACCTTGGATCTCATGCTCATAACAGTTTTCAGTTTCCTTTAATTTTGTATGTGCTTCTTCAAGTTGTTTATCCTGATTAGAAATGTGAACAATTTGATCCTTAATCCGAAGATGAGCTTTAGCCAAGTTTGCTTCGACATTTTTAACCTTCGAATCTTTCTATGCCATAAAATTTTCAAGTTCTTTCACTCTCTTTTCCAAGTTATTGAAAATGAGGTTATTTTTCTATCTTCATCTCCCTGTTGAAGCTTCAAAGCCTTGCTCAGTAGTAAGCTGTGTCAAAAAGCCGAAGTTAGCCCGAAAATCTAGAAATTTAAAAATTGAAAAGTCAAAGAGGCAGACATAAAAAGTTTATACCTTAAAATTCGAATAGAATAAGCTTCCAGTAATATGTTGCCTTCTATAGTTGCTCAGATCCTGCTCGAGCTTCAAAAATCTGATACTCTTTGATAAAGTATTAACACTTTTTGCTCCGACGCGATCAGGGATGCACCCTAGAATCTCTTCGTCGACGCCACCAAAGAGCACAGACCCGGACTTGTAACCACCAGCAATGGCAAATTCTTTCAACTCAGAAATATCTTCTTTGGAGAGTTCTTGGCCGCCCAGGTGTCGTAGGTCCAACTCTATGTCCTCTGAAGAAGCCTTTTCAAACTCTTTCATTTTTAAGGCCGAAGCCCTATCAGAGGTCACTTCAGCTATGCCTTTCTCGAGAGTCAAATCAGCTATAATTCTGTCAAAATCTCTGACATTGTGGTCCCGAGGTTTTTAGCTTCAGGCGTAGCCTCATTAGCTTTGGCATCGGTATTAGCCTCGGCGTTATTAGGCGCAACAATTTTTTTCGCCAAGGCTGGGGGTGGGGTCTTATGGTGTCACACCCGGTTTTGGAAGGTAAACCGAATGAGAACCATGTACGTGCCAGGATCAGGGCACAATGCTTCGAATAACAATAAAGAGTAAGTATTAATATTAAAGACAAGAGTCATTTACATAATATAAATCAAAGTACACAGAATCGAAACGTAGCCAACGTAAATAAACCCACCACAGGCAGCTGACTGGGGGAAGTCGCTAGCCTAATCCTCGAACTCGTCGAAGTCAGGGAACTCCTGGAGATCTGCCTCAACGCCTTCTTCTTACTTGAGCATAGATTGCACTAAAGGCAACCTGGTGTTTTGTGAAAGCAAGGGTGAGTACACATCAACATACTCAGCAAATGTCCTGTTTGGCTGAGGTGGACTAGCTTTATGTGGGGTTAAGCTCAAGTAGTTGCTTTTAGTTGGTCAGGTATTTATTATTAGTGGAAGACAAGTTTTAGTAATAGCCAACCCGTGAATCATTTCCTCATCGAGGAACATCATTATCATCATCGAACCAATACCATCAGTAGAACCATTGAATCTCAAATCATCTATATCTCTAATCAAAGAGGATCCCAAGGCCGCTCTTAACCGTGAGCACAGCTGATATATCAGTTTCATAACACGCTGCAGAGGTTGCACACTTTACCCATGAGCCGTGATTCCCTTTCTGCGCGAGGATCACGACTCCCCATTGATCACTTCCAAGGTGAACTAGCAGGGTCTCACTACGTGGCTTTTCCCTAGGGTCCTCACTATGTGAATGTCGGAAATGACCATTACATAAAGTCCATCTGACGTCCCAAAACCTATACCTCTGCCCTAAAAAAAAGCCGTGGGATGATGCCCGTACCCAGATCCCTGAGCGAGAATATAGGAGCCATAATAGATGCCTCCGTTTCCCAGTGACCAAAAACCAGCACCCAACATAAGACTTCCCTAATTACTTGGCCAAGGGCGTCCCATACCACCCTCATGGTTGCACTATTTTCCCGGGGTGTCGCTTCCCGAACAGGTCCTTACGGAGAGGCACTCAGGAAACAGCCTGAGTCCTCTAAAGTGTCACAGGACCACCATCGGGATAACATCATTGTATCATAAGTAATCACATCATGTTCATTGATTAAAGTAAAGCAATTGCAAGAAGCTAACCATAATAACCCAAAAGGTAATCAAGAACAAGGTAAATACAAAGCTAGTCAATCCTTAGGTTTCAATTGAGTAATGCGGGATAATGATTTATAAAGTAAATAGGACATAATGGGTCAGAGGACACTTGCCTTCACCAAACAGATGCTCAGGGTCTTCCACTTTGTAGAACTCGAAGAACTTGATCCCACGATCGCCGAAGCTTGACCGTCGATTCCTTGAAGCTCGGAAATGGATCGCAGTCTATTCGCGACGTACAACGAATACAAACAAGCACAAACAAACAACCATTTATACGTATAAGAACATTACACCATTCAAGTAAAACATAATAAAATACGCAAAATAAAATAGAGTGTGTTACTATGGTCACACGAGGACAAAGAAACGCGACGGTCGAGGCTACGGTCGAGAGATTATCGCGTCCACACTAAACGAGTATTAATCATAATATCTAATTCGACATTGTCAAATATAAGTAATATCCATAATTTAGTTCGATTAATCCGCTATGCTAACGAATGTCAGTCAAATAAGTAATTTTAATTAAAACAAGAGATTCCAAGCGAGACGAAATTACGACAAGCGAAACATCACGACAGCATGCAACCGACACGCGGACACGCGCGACACACCATGCTCACGACACACGAAACAGTACGCGCGATCAGCACGAATGGCGTGCGAACCAGCACGTCACCACGTGTGAAACACATAAGCGACAGGCGAGAAAATACTAAATAGGTAACACATTTATACTAAACAAATATTAAATAAATAAAAGGGGTTAAGTTAATACTAGCCATGTTAATATTTATTATAAAAGCTCACGTGGAACACTACACATTTAATCTAGTTAGAAATATTAGTCTAATGAATATTAGTCGAGCAAGTCTTAAGTTAATTATCTAAAATAAGCGACCCGACGAGTTAACGTTACTAACATGAGTTATAGATGAAACTAATTTATTATCACACGTAGACGTCGCGCGACACACGAACCAGACGCGTGGCAAGACAAGCGACATGCAAAACTAATAAATAAAAGCATGATTAATCTAAGCAATTATTAACAAAGAATATTTCAGTTAAGATTAATCATGTTGGTGCAAATCGAATTTTTAAATTAGATTTTAAAGTCAAAACGATGTTCTAGGGGTAGACGAAGGGGTAGACGGACGTCGTCAGAATCCCGACGACATGCCGCGCACACGACACACAAGAGTCACTAACAGATGTCACGTTGGTACTAAACCAGAATTAAATGAAAAGTATTTAAGTTGTCATTAATCGAGTTAACATTTATTTATAATGGCGCAAGGTATAAACTATAAAAGAGTTTTAACTAGAAAACTATTTTAAATAACCAGTCGATTAAACAATTACTTGACTAATTAGTTAATTAAAGCCTGTGTCGTGACGAAACAATATTACTAATAAGAATGTGACATTGTTACAGAGTTGACGCGACCGAAACGAGTCAAAATAGGTTTTGCGACGCATAATATATTAAATAACTTAACAATTCGTGGCTGATAAACGACGCGTCCTACGGATACTACTGAACTATGATTAAACGCGTAAAACTATATTTCTAAGTTAATTAGCGAAATTCTTTTATGGGAGGTTCTTCAAAGAAATATCCCTTCCAGTTTTAATCCGAATCGTAACCCGAACAGAAAGCACATTATAAACTCGAAATCTATAAGTTGTTACGTAGAATTCGTGATGACTAAAGAATTAATTCAGAATGAATGTGATAAGCAGAAACACCAATCGACATTCCGTCAAACATAAACTAAGATATATTGAATTAGCACAATCACATGAACAGATACTTCTAAATCGTATGACTAAGATTACCAATTTGTTTCCGATTGAACAATCACTTTATTAGTCGACAATTGAACGAGAATTACTTAGTTAATACGAGCAGCTAACGTGGAACCATTTAATAACGCGTGCGGCAATGCGCGCGACATACATGAAACAATGCTCATGGCACGCGCGAACGACGCGAACAACACAATGACGATGCGCGAACGACATGAGTGTCACACGCGACAACGCACGAGCTACGATGAGATGAGCGACACGAACGTGCACGCGCAGGGGTGGTATGCTACTACGTCCAGAGGTACATCAACGGGCTCGGCGAGTTGAACACGGGCGGGGACGGGAAGTGATCGCGCTGGACTCATGCCGGCAGCGAGTCGTGCTAGCAAGGGACTCCAGGCCGCGCGTGCGGGACACGTCGGGCTGGCCGTGAGCCTCGCTGGCTGCACGCCGTGGACCGCGAGCTACACCGGGGTTGGCCTCGACGGCTGCATGCTGGCCACACCGCGCTGTAGGCTCGCCGGGAGCACGCCAGGTCGCGGCTGCCAGGCCGCGCCGCGAGCACGCTGGACCACGTGACTAACACAAAGGAAGGGAGGGGAAGGGAGAAGGAGAAGGAGGGCTCACCATGGGCGGATGACAACAATGGTGTGGGCTTGACGGACGGCGACGGCGGCTCTCGTCGAGCGACGGATTTGGCCAAGAATTGGCAAGAGGTGCGGGCATGGGGAAGAGCGAGAGGTCGAGCAGGGCTGGGGCAAGAATATGGGCGGCATGGGGGGCGGTTGACGAGATTTTCGCGACGGAAGAGGCGACGGGGCAATTTTTTCATCGTGGGCGCGCTCCTGACGGCGATGGCGTTCCCGTGCGCGAGCGCCAGGCCAGCAGGGCGCGCTGGGCTGCAGCGCGCGGCGCGGCTGGGGTGGGCTGCATGATGGGGCGCGGGTGGGCTCGCAGAAGCGCGCGCGCTCTGGGCCGGGGGAGGTGGGTGCTGGTGGGCCGTGGGGTGCTGGGCCGCACTGGCGTGGGGCGAGGCGCGCTCGCGCTGGGCTGGTCGTGCGGGATGGGCCGCCAGGACGCGGGAGGGGGCGCGCGATTCTAGGGTGGGCCGCGCGGTTGAGCCAGGCCAGCCCGGAAGGGAAAGAAAGGATGGGCCTGTGGTGGAACTGCCCGAATTATTCCAACTTAAGTGCCTAAGCCCCGCCTTAGAGGCTAGACCACACTTAAATGGGAATAACCCGTCAATCCCTCGGATCTAGTCCGACACGGCCACTTACAGGATCAAGTACCACAATCTCACTCGATGGTGAGTCACAGAGCAAATACAATAAAGCATAAAACCATGCATGTAAGAGTATTAAAATTATTACATCACCATCGGAGTTTTGCAAAGTAGTCATCATTGTTCGAAATGCAGCGGAATAAAACTAATGGTAAATAAACAGAGGAATGGGGAAGCCTGTCCCATCACTACTCATGCTCCTCCTCAGCCGAGGTAGTGTCCCACTCGACAGTCCAACCCGGTGGCAAGATGGACGGCCAAGTCACTCCAGCAACCATGTCCTCCAGAGAACCTGTAAAATTATGCCACAAGCAAGGCTGAGTATACTAATACTCAGCTAGACTTACCCGGTGTGAGGAGTCTACTCCTCTACCTCTAGACATGCAGCTGTTTGGCTGTGGGGTTTGGTTGCCAAAAGCACTAGCCGAGTTTCTAAATCAGGTTTTACTTTGTCATGTTAAGTGTGACTCTCTTAAGGCTAAAAGTGTACTATCTACTCATACATAGTAGCAAACATTATTAGCAATCAACATCTTATATCAACTCATCATATTTCCACTTGTTACTCAATGCAGTACAATGGATCAAGCAGTCTCATTAGCTGCGAGAAGCAGACGATTCGAATCGAGTTTTTATCCTTGCAAGGTAAACCTAAACACACGACGTGGCGAGGCACTCCGTCCCCACACACATCAACCGTCCCCATCGATTCCCCGTCAGCAGATCAGGGCTCACCGCCTTGGCGTACAATGCCTCACTGACCCCGACTGCCGTCGTGCAGTGACCGCACTTGTACCCACCATAACCGGAATGGGAGACCACGTCTCAGGTCGCGTGAGGGGATATGTCCACTGCCGGGTTCACTCAGGTACTAGGCTTACCGATTTTCCATATTTCTCGGCATGTGCTTAGTACGTTCAATCGCTTGACACAGGTATCCGCACGTTAATCCTTATTCCAGTTTTCACCTCATAGACCATGCATCCCAATGGATCCGTGTCCACCAACCAACTATCAATATGTTATGAAAAGTGGGTACAACCAATTCCTGATCTCGCGCGAGTGCTAGGAAAATCACTCGTCTTCTACCGGGATCCTAATTAATTAAAGCAACTACTCGACCTAGCATACTAGTATCCATCTCATAAAGGATTCCTGAGATCATGCAACTAGGGTTCCAAACAATTCCTACACCTAAGTGCACAATCAATCCTACAATCATTAAGTGAAGTAAAATAGCATAAATAATAGGTTATGCATAAACCGGGGCTTGCCTTCCAAAGCAGTGGCAGGCAGGTCCTCTGGTGCAGGCTCTGGTGCTGGATCTGGGGCTACCTCCTGAGCAGCTCCTTGCTCCGGCACGAGGACGTACTCTCCGTCAGCAAGGTTACAGTCTATCGAAATGCAATGAACATGTATGTCATGATTATCCAAGATTTAATAACATTATGTTGAGAGAAGAAAAACTAAGTTAAGGAGTAACTTAGGGTTTTCTTGGTCATACGTGGTTTTTAGTGGGTTATGCTTATCACTTTTAGGCTTAGATTTTTGTTGAGGATAAACATAGAGAATTTGTATTGCTTTTGTATACTTCAGTGGACAAGTTATAAAGAGTTTTTAGGATGACACAAATTTCCTGTTATTCACTTTTCCTTTTTCTTTATTTTCTACTTATGGTTTCTAGGGTAGGTTTGAACTATGACACTGGGTTACTATTTTCCAAAAATTTCATAACAATTACAGTGGGTTGCCATTTGCTATTCTAGCCTGTTTTAAGAATTTGAGGCTCTGCATGTGAAGGTTTTGCTTTAGACAAAAATAACAAGAGTTGTGTAAAATGGGCCACTTAACACTACATATCCTAATTAGGGGTGGGTTCTGTCTAAAGGTTATTTTTGCTGGCATCTAATAGCAATAATAGGCTTTTGTGCCAAGAATCACAGAAAGCTAAGGGATGGTCATTTAGTTATGATTTTCCAAAGTTAAATGGCAAAAAGGCACTTTCTACTACATTGTTATTTGAAAAATGCCAAACAGCAGATTTCATATTTTTCCTAAGTTCTTATTAACCAAACATTAGTTATCCCAAGGGTTGGGGTGATTTCACCTTGGGGTTATTTTTGTAGGGTTTTTCTAAGTTTCCCTTGTTTTATTAAAATAAAAGGTATCCTACTTATTTTATACTAAAACAGGGTATGATAGATTTTTCCAGTGAACTACATTGAATAAGTACCCTAACAAAAATAAGGGTGCCCTCTGGTTCATTATTTAAATCACATTTTCTATTTTTCCTAGCCTTAAGCATTTTGTAAAATAAGGGGTAAAAAACTAACTTAATGGGTTGGACAGAGAGGTTTAACATTTTTAAACAGGTCAGTAGGTAGATATAAACTTCTCCAAATTTTTCTAACCCTAGTCAAATAGTACAACTATTTTTCTTTCTATTATTGAGCTTTTGGCTAAAACTATAATTAAATCAGAACTTTAAAGTTTTCTATAGTACCTAGGGGGTTTTATATTTTTCTTAAGTAGGTCACATTAATTAGAGTCTGGCAAAATTGGTTTGACCAAATTTGGATGAACTAAACAGAAGTTATGAGTTTTTAAGGTTTCTGTTCAAATTAAAAACAGATTTAATAAGAGTTTCCTAGAAAAACAGTTTACACCGAGGTACCTGGGTTTAAACTAAATCAACCCGCACAAATCTACCCCTGCACCACTATTCCCCTGGGTCGCTGACAGTTCAAAAAGCCCCCTGACCTTCTCTTCCTCTCACCCGCAGTCCTTCCTCCAATGTAAACAGTACCCGCGGGAAAGAAAAGGGTGGCGCGGCTTACCGGCGGCGAGATAGGTCCGACGAAGGGTAGGGTTAGCTCGGGGAGGCTCTGGCGGTCACAGCGAGGTGCTGCTCGACGGCGGGGATGGCCGGAATCGCTCGGTCCACGTGCGCAGGCGGGTGTTCTCGTCGGCGGCGAGTGTACCGGCCAAATCACGGTGATCTGGTTCAATCCAAGGGCACGGTGAGCTTCACGGGGTAATGTAGAGACCGTGTGCACAAGGAATCGGAAAATGGTTGAGTAGATTACCCGGTCCACGTACTCCGGCGGGGTTGAGAACTCCGGCGACCGTGGACTGGCCTCTCCGGCGAAGTAGGCTTCGATTCCTCGCTCGGGGAGCTTCACTGATGTGTGCACACTCGTCTCCGAGGGTTGGACGGGGTTGGGGAAAGCTGGGCTGGCCGGTCTACGGTGGCAGTGGCTCGGGTGGCCGCAGACACGCCGCGCACGGGCAAACGGCGGTGAACTGAGCTCCGGTGAAGCTTGAGGGTGCGCGGAAGAGTGCAGTCGACGCTTGAGCGAGCTTTATAGGCGCGGGTGTGGGCCAGGGCATCGGCTGGCCGTTGGCGCAAAGTGGGGCGCGCGCGGGCGTGCTCTGGCGCACACAGAGCGCATCGAACACGTGGAGCTTTTCTTCTGCCCGTGTTCCACAGCTCACCCAAGTCGCAAACGTGCGAATCTTGGCAAAAATCCGGCGCGAGTCTTTTCCTGGCACCTAGGGCTGTCTCTCATCCATGAGCTGCCATGGCAGATATGGCCTAGGTAGGGAGATCTCTGGTCGCCAAATCGGGTGTGTCACACTGCCCGCCTTGCGACAAAAACCATGCCAAGGCATGTCAAACGTCCAAGTCTCGGGCTCAGCTTTTTCCAGTGGGTGCCTTGGGTGGTATGCCACATTTTTGGTATAGAACATAGGTGGGTTTGATGCCAGCTTCGAGGTGAACACGACTGATCTTTAGTGTAGGTGTAGTTTTTAACTTAGAGAGAAATAGAGAGCTCTAGCTCTCTCTCCACTTGGAGATTTGAATTGGGGTTTCTCCAGGGGTCTTTTTGAAATATTTCCTTCCCCTAATTGCTGGTTATAAGGTTACTTAAGGTTTGGTTAAAGATTACTCATGTTTTGCACATTTGCTCACTCTCTTTCCCCTCTTATCCATGGCTTTGGGAGATAGGGTTTAAGAGAGGCCTAGGGTTCTTTCCCCCTCTTATCCAAGGTAGTAAGTGTACAAAGATTTGAGTAATACTTCTTAGGTTCCTAACAACTTTGATTAACACATGATCTCCAAGTTCTTATGTGTTTCCTTAAGTCTCTACCACATGTGATCACAGTCCTTAGTGCCAAGGTGTTCTCTAGCCATGGTAACACCTGAGGTGTTACAACCCTCCCCCCTTAAAGGAATCTCGTCCCGAGATTTTAGGTAGAGTCCCTTGGTGGGGTGCTTGAAGGTGGGTTGGTGCTACTTTTCCTTTATACTCAAGTTTCTCTTGTTAACTGCTCTTCGAATGTCATTCTCTTTGCAACTTCAGAAGGAAGCCCTTCTTAAGTTAAATCCACAACTTAGACTATCCTTGTTATCTAAGTTTTTCTTATAATTGAATTCAAAGGGCAGGTGGGGGTGGGGGTTACGTACCGACTCCTTTGGGCAGAAAGTCGGGGAAGCGGGAACGTAGAAAATCCTCAGTCTCCCATGTAGCTTCTTCTATTGAATGGTGACTCCACTGAACCTTATACATTCTGACTGATCTTGCCCGATTTGATCTCTCCTTTTGATCTAATACCTTGACGGGGGACTCTTGGTAAGATAAGTCTGACTCTATCTCAAGATCTGGTTCAGGCAGCACTTCAGTGGGTAGGCGAACACATTTCCGCAGTTGAGATACATGGAACACATTGTGAACTGCTGACATGTGAGGAGGTAATTCCAATTGGTAGGCCACGGGTCCACAACTTGCTTTGATCTCATAGGGTCCAATGTAGCGAGGAGCTAACTTGCCCTTGATCCCGAATCTCTGGACACCCTTGGTGGGTGACACCTTAAGATAAACATGATTTCCCACCTCAAACTGTAGAGGCTTCCGCCTCTTATCATGATAGCTCTTTTGCCTGGCCTGAGCAGCTTCTAGGTTCTTCTGGATGATTCTGACCTTTGCCTCTGCTTCAAGTACCAAATCCGGCCCAAAAATTTCCCTCTCTCCTGCTTGAGACCAATTCAGTGGGGTCCTACACCTTCTCCCATATAAGGCTTCAAAAGGTGCCATCTTCAGACTGGACTGATAGCTGTTATTGTAAGAAAACTCTGTCAAGGAAAGACACTTGTCCCAATCCTTCCCTTAGTGTAGTGCACATGCTCGCAACATGTCTTCCAAAATCTGATTCACCCTTTCTGTCTGACCATCTGTTTGGGGATGGTAGGCTGAGCTTCGGATTACTTGGGTCCCAAGGGATTCTTGCAGCTTCTCCCAAAAGCGTGCCACAAATAGTGCTCCTCTGTCAGATATGATGGTCTTTGGAATACCATGTAATCGCACTATTTGATCAACATAAATTTCTGCATACTTCTCTGTCTTGTGGGTGGTGTGCACTGGCAAGAAATGAGCGGTCTTGGTCAACCTGTCCACAATAACCCAAATGGAATCATGGTGCCTGGAGGTATTGGGCAATCCTACGATAAAATCCATGCAAATGTCCTCCCATTTCCAAGATGGTATGGGAAGGGGTTGCAAAGGGCCTGCTGCCTTCAAGTGACTAGCCTTTATCCTCTGGCAAGTGTCACACTCGGATATGTACTTGGCAATTTCCCTCTTCATTCTGGTCCACCAATATAAAGATCTGAGATCATGGTACATCTTGTTGCTACCAGGGTGCATGGAGAATTTGGAAAGGTGAGCTTCATCTAGTATCTTCTTTCTGAGCTCTGGGTCCTTGGGAACAACTAATCGATCTCCAAACCATAGAATTCCCTTGCTGTCCTGACGGAAGCACTTGTATTTTTCTGCCTTTTGCTTGATCATTTCCTTGATAACCTGAACACCCTTATCCTCAATCTGTGCCCTGACTATTTGCTCTTGCAATGTGGGTTCCACTGAGATATAGTTTAGGTCACCGGAAGAGACAACTTCCAGGTTCAACTTGCACAATTCATCGCACAGGGTGGTAACTCTTGCATCCATGCTCATACAATTGCATTGGGTCTTTCTGCTCAAAGCATCTGCCACAACATTGGCTTTGCCAGGATGGTAATGCACCTGTAAATCATAGTCCTTGATTAACTCCAACCATCTCCTCTGCCTCATGTTCAGATCTGCCTGAGTGAAGATGTATTTGAGGCTCTTATGATCAGTGTAGATGTTACAGTGAGCTCCCATCAAGTAGTGTCTCCATATCTTAAGAGCATGAACCACAGCTGCCAACTCCAGGTCATGTGTAGGGTAGTTCTGCTCATGGGGCCTGAGTGCTCGGGAAGCATAAGCAATGACTCTGTTATCTTGCATCAAGACACATCCCAATCCTGTACCAGAAGCATCACAATAAACTTCAAATGGTTTAGTGTTGTCAGGTTGAGCCAGCACTTGGGCTGTTGTCAAATGCTGCCTCAAAGTATGAAAGGCATCTTCACACTTTTGGCTCCAATCATACTTGACTCCTTTCTTTAACAGTTCAGTCATTGGTTTGGCAATCCTGGAGAAATCCGGAATAAATCGTCGATAATACCCTGCCAAACCCAGAAAACTCCGAATTTGCTTCACTGTAGTCGGGGGTTTCCAATCCATCACCTCTTGTACCTTCTCAGGATCAACTGATATCCCATCCTGAGAAATTGTGTGACCCAAGAATTTGATCTCCTTCAGCCAGAATTCGCATTTAGACAACTTAGCATAAAGACGATGATCGCGCAGTCGCTGGAGCACGATGTGCAGGTGCTCAGTATGTTCGTCTTCATTCTTGGAATAGACCAGAATATCATCAATGAAAACGACCACAAACTTGTCCAATTCTGGCATGAACACTGAGTTCATCAGGTACATAAAATAAGCCAGGGCATTGGTCAGCCCAAAAGACATCACCAAAAATTCATACAACCCATATCTGGTAGAGAAAGCCGTCTTGGGAATGTCACTAGCACGGATCTTGATCTGATGGTAATCTGAGCGAAGGTCTATCTTGGAGAATACCTTGGCTCCTACTAACTGATCAAACAGAACATCAATGCGGGGTAGCGGGTATTTGTTCTTGATAGTCACCGCATTGAGAGGGCGGTAGTCAACACACATCCTCAAACTCTCATCCTTTTTCTTCACAAATAATGCTGGGCATCCCCATGGTGAAGTACTTGGGCGAATGAACCCCTTATCCAACAACTCTTGCAATTGCTTTTTCAGTTCTGCCAATTCCGCGAGAGGCATCCTATAGGGTCTCTTGGAGATAGGAGCAGTCCCAGGTTGCAACTCAATTGCGAACTCAATGTCTCGGTCAGGTGGCATCCCTGGCAATTCATCCGGAAACACATCCGGGTAGTCACAGACTACTGGGATCTTTTCCACTGGAGACTCTATCATAATGAAGGCACAGGAACGGGTACATCCCTGGTCGGGCAGATATAGTGTGGTTTCACCACAAGTTGGTGAGTGCACCTCTATGGCCCTAGCTGCAATATCCATCACGGCCTGATTTCTGGTCAACCAGTCAGTTCCCAATATGATATCCACACTATCCAATCCCAAAATGAGGAGGTTGGTTTTAATTATCAGACTACCAAACTTTATAGGCACATTCTTGTTGATTTGGTAGGTGGCAACCCTGCCTCCTGGTGTTGAAATTGTGATACCCCCATTGGTGTGGTGAAAAGGTAATTGGCACTTGGCACTAAATTTGGCACTGATAAAACTATGCGACGCACCAGAATCAAAAAGAATAATGGCAGGATAATTTAAAACTGTAAAGATACTAGTCATGACGGGTGCCCCCTCTAGAATATCAGCCATGGTGGTGAAGTTTAGCCTGCCCTGCCTTACTTGCACCTTCTGTCTCTTGCCTTGGTTCTGATTGACATTCTGCCCCTGCCTCTGCTGGTTCCGGGGGCAATTCTTGGCATAGTGTCCGGTGTTGCCGCAAGTGAAACACCTGTTGTCATTTGCCTGGCGGTACTGCTGCTGCTGACTGTTCCTCTGAGCTGGAAACTGGGTGCGGTTGGGTGCCTGTTGCTGCTGCTGTGGTCGGATCACCCATCTCCCTTGCTGCTGCTGGGGTCCCCTGTTCTCTGTGTCAGACACAATCCTGAAGCGTTGTGGCTGAGCTGAGGGTCCTGCCACAGGGGTCTTCCTCTTCTTTTCTGCCTGTCGAGCTGTAATGCAGTCCTCCTGGGAGATAGCCATGTTGACCAACTCATTGTAGCTGTTGGCCCTGACGGTGTTGAGACGATCACGGAGCTTAGTGCTGAGCCCCCTCCTGAACCTATCTCTCTTCTTCTCATCCGTGTCTGCGTGATATCCAGCATACTGGCACAAGTCATTAAAAGCCTGGGCATACTGCAACACTGTCCTGTTGCCCAAAGTGAGTGCCAGAAACTTGTTGAGCTTTCGGTCCATAATCCCGGCTGGTATGTGGTGTCCCCTGAAAGCTGCCTTGAACTCCCTCCATTCCACCTCTCGATCCTCTGGCTGCATGGCAAGAAAATGGTCCCACCAAGTCCTTGCGGGTCCGCGAAGCTGCTGGGTGGCGAACCTGACTTTAGTGACCTCTGAGCAAGCTCCATGGAGTAGCGGGAATTTGGATTCCACCACTCGCAACCACACATCTGCATCAAGTGGATCCTCTGCCCTTGTGAACAATGGGGGCTGGGTACTGAGGAACTCCTGGTAGGTAGCTGCCGCGGGGTGACGCTGGTGGTCTCCACCACCATAGTGCTGAGGTGGTGGCTGACGCTGAGCTAGCTGCCTCAAGATCTCGTTCTGCTGAGCCATCAGCTCCTGCAGAGTGGGAGGCGGTGGCGGCGGTGGAGGAATGCGCTCATTCTGGCCACGACGCTGCCTCTCGGCCATCTGAAAAACCACATATATATACTTAACACCATATCTCCAAGTTCAAGATTTAATCGCGGCGAAAAGAGTCAAAAGCAAAATGATAGACTCCAACTTCAACAAAAGGATTTAAAAAGGCTAAATTTTTTTTCCTTCCAAATTTAAAACTGATAACAGCATCCATCAAACATGCTTCCAAGAGAGTTTATCACGATTACATCATTTGTCCCAAAAAGACTCAACTCTATCTAGCCTAGTACCCCAAGGGTGCAAAAGCTAAGCTAGCTGCGAGGAGTCCTACCATCCGACTTCTAACTCTGTCCTGACACCTAGTGAGCGAACGAGGCAACACTCGACTCGGGGGAAGGTGGTCTCCCTGAGCCAGCAGTGTCCACACTAGAGGCAGGCTCCTCTCCTCCCTCGATGTCGACGTCCTCGTTGGCCTCCATGTCCTGGATCTCCTGGTGATGCATATGCAGGTGCTCATTAGCCTCGGCAAGCTGCTGCTGGGTGTTAATGAGCTGATCCTCGAGAACCTCGATGGTGTTCTCCCTGGTGCCAACTAGCTCCTCCAACTCTTGGATATTAGTGGATAGCTGCTCCACCTGCAAGTCCTTCTCCACCATTTCAGTAGACAAATCAACCACAAGCTCCTCCCTGTTGTCCAAAGTAATCTTTGTTGCCTCCAATAGTGCCATCAGATGGGACTTCGCCTCACCGCGCATCACTTGTAGACGGTACAGAGCATTCATGCACCGTACGGTCAAGTGCGCAGTCTGTCCTGGGTAGATGGCCCAGATATCCTTGGTATGCTCCACCCTATCCTTCCACATTGGGTCGTCCTCCCTTTCGGCGGGGAATAAGCCAATGGGGTGGGTAGCCAGCTCCAAAGGATGGAATCCGCAGAAAGTGGTCAATCCATGCAGAGCGATCACCTCGATCGTGTCCTCAGCTCGGTATCCAAAAGACTCGGAGTCCAAAGAGCGCCAGCCTGGCTGCAGGGGATGAGGCTCCAAGGTCATCCTCACCCTACAACGGGGCACTCGGTTCTTCTCGAACTGCTGCACCGCGTACTGAGGGGGTGTCGCGTACCCGGCCCCCTGAAGTACCTCCCACAGAATGCGGGGAAAGCCCTCTCGTGCAAGCCCGTCAGTGTGGGACAGTGCATTTCCGTCCTCTGAGGATCCGTGGGAAGTCATCTGTGTACGGTTAAGCGTAAGTAAAAGAAAAAGAATTATAAAAAGAACAAGAAAAAATAAAACTCAGCCTTTCTCTAGTTAATAAAAAGGTACTGGGGACCTAGTTGGTTATTATCTTGTTTTTAAGTCTTTACTTAATTATCCATTTGTTTAATTTAGAAATGCATGCATGCTCGTCCTGAACGACCTCACCAATATAAGGGGATAGGGAAGAACTCCCATCCCTTAAGGTGGCATGTAGGGCCTAATCACTTAGCCACCTAGCTACCCTTCTATCACCCTAAGGCTTCACGTCCTAGGTCTATCCTGCTCGTCCTACTATCTATCCAACATTGTTTCTATCAAATTTTATTTTGGAAAATGATGGTATTTACATTTTATTGATTCCTCTTTGGTGGTACAAGCTCCGATACCAGCTGTGGCGGAACTGCCCGAATTATTCCAACTTAAGTGCCTAAGCCCCGCCTTAGAGGCTAGACCACACTTAAATGGGAATAACCCGTCAATCCCTCGGATCTAGTCCGACACGGCCACTGACAGGATCAAGTACCACAATCTCACTCGATGGTGAGTCACAGAGCAAATACAATAAAGCATAAAACCATGCATGTAAGAGTATTAAAATTATTACATCACCATCAGAGTTTTGCAAAAGTAGTCATCATTGTTCGAAATGCAGCGGAATAAAACTAACGGTAAATAAACAGAGGGATGGGGAAGCCTGTCCCATCACTCCTCATGCTCCTCCTTAGCCGAGGTAGGGTCCCACTCGACAGTCCAACCCGGTGGCAAGATGGACGGCCAAGTCACTCCAGCAACTATGTCCTCCAGAGAACCTGTAAAATTATGCCACAAGCAAGGCTGAGTATACTAATACTCAGCTAGACTTACCCGGTGTGAGGAGTCTACTCCTCTACCTCTAGACATGGAGCTGTTTGGCTGTGGGGTTTGGTTGCCAAAAGCACTAGCTGAGTTTCTAAATCAAGTTTTACTTTGTCATGTTAAGTGTGACTCTCTTAAGGCTAAAAGTGTACTATCTACTCATACATAGCAGCAAACATTATTAGCAATCAACATCTTATATCAACTCATCATATTTCCACTTGTTACTCAATGCAGTACAATGGATCAAGCAGTCTCATTAGCTGCAAGAAGCAGACGATTCGAATCGAGTTTTTATCCTTGCAAGGTAAACCTAAACACACGACGTGGCGAGGCACTCCGTCCCCACACACATCAACCGTCCCCATCGATTTCCCGTCAGCAGATCAGGGCTCACCGCCTTGGCGTACAATGCCTCACTGACCCCGACTGCCGTCGTGCAGTGACCGCACTTGTACCCACCATAACCGGAATGGGAGACCACGTCTCAGGTCGCGTGAGGGGATATGTCCACTGCCGGGTTCACTCAGGTTCTAGGCTTATCGATTTACCATATTTCTCGGCATGTGCTTAGTACGTTCAATCGCTTGACACAGGTATCCGCACGTTAATCCTTATTCCAGTTTTCACCTCATAGACCACGCATCCCCATGGATCCGTGTCCACCAACCAACTATCAATATGTTATGAAAAGTGGGTACAACCAATTCCTGATCTCGCGCGAGTGCTAGGAAAATCACTCGTCTTCTACCGGGATCCTAATTAATTAAAGCAACTACTCGACCTAGCATACTAGTATCCATCTCAAAAAGGATTCCTGAGATCATGCAACTAGGGTTCCAAACAATTCCTACACCTAAGTGCACAATCAATCCTACAATCATTAAGTGAAGTAAAATAGCATAAATAACAGGTTATGCATAAACCGGGGCTTGCCTTCCAAAGCAGTGGCAGGCAGGTCCTCTGGTGCAGGCTCTGGTGCTGGATCTGGGGCTACCTCCTGAGCAGCTCCTTGCTCCGGCACGAGGACGTACTCTCCGTCAGCAAGGTTACAGTCTATCGAAATGCAATGAACATGTATGTCATGATTATGCAAGATTTAATAACATTATGTTGAGAGAAGAAAAACTAAGTTAAGGAGTAACTTAGGGTTTTTTTGGTCATACGGGGTTTTTAGTGGGTTATGCTTATCACTTTTAGGCTTAGATTTTTGTTGAGGATAAACATAGAGAATTTGTATTGCTTTTGTATACTTCAGTGGACAAGTTATAAAGAGTTTTTAGGATGACACAAATTTCCTGTTATTCACTTTTCCTTTTTCTTTATTTTCTACTTATGGTTTCTATGGTAGGTTTGAACTATGACAGTGGGTTACTATTTTCCAAAAATTTCATAAAAATTACAGTGGGTTGCCATTTGCTATTCTAGCCTGTTTTAAGAATTTGAGGCTCTGCATGTGAAGGTTTTGCTTTAGACAAAAATAATAAGAGTTGTGTAAAATAGGCCACTTAACACTACATATCCTAATTAGGGGTGGGTTCTGTCTAAAGGTTATTTTTGTTGGCATCTAATAGCAATAATAGGCTTTTGTGCCAAGAATCACAGAAAGCTAAGGGATGGTCATTTAGTTATGATTTTCCAAAGTTAAATGGAAAAAAGGCACTTTCTACTACATTGTTATTTGAAAAATGCCAAACAGCAGATTTTATATTTTTCCTAAGTTCTTATTAACCAAACATTAGTTATCCCAAGGGTTGGGGTGATTTCACCTTGGGGTTATTTTTGTAGGGTTTTTCTAAGTTTCCCTTGTTTAATTAAAATAAAAGGTATCCTACTTATTTTATACTAAAACAGGGTATGATAGATTTTTCTAGTGAACTACATTGAATAAGTACCCTAACAAAAATAGAGGTGCCCTCTGGTTCATTATTTAAATCACATTTTCTATTTTTCCTAGCCTTAAGCATTTTGTAAAATAAGGGGTAAAACTAACTTAATGGGTTGGACAGAGAGGTTTAACATTTTTAAACAGGTCAGTAGGTAGATATAAACTTCTCCAAATTTTTCTAACCCTAGTCAAATAGTACAACTATTTTTCTTTCTATTATTGAGCTTTTGGCTAAAACTATAATTAAATCAGAACTTTAAAGTTTTCTATAGTACCTAGGGGGTTTTATATTTTTCTTAAGTAGGTCACATTAATTAGAGTCTGGCAAAATTGGTTTGACCAAATTTGGATGAACTAAACAGAAGTTATGAGTTTTTAAGGTTTCTGTTCAAATTAAAAACAGATTTAATAAGAGTTTCCTGGAAAAACAGTTTACACCGAGGTCCCTGGGTTTAAACTAAATCAACCCGCACAAATCTACCCCTGCGCCACTATTCCCCTGGGTCGCTGACAGTTCAAAAAGCCCCCTGACCTTCTCTTCCTCTCACCCGCAGTCCTTCCCCCAATGTAAACAGTACCCGCGGGAAAGAAAAGGGTGGCGCGGCTTACCGGCGGCGAGATAGGTCCGGCGAAGGGTAGGGTTAGCTCGGGGAGGCTCTGGCGGTCACAACGAGGTGCGGCTCGACAGCGGGGATGGCCAGAATCGCTCGGTCCACGTGCGCAGGCGGGTGTTCTCGTCGGCGGCGAGTGTACCGGCCAAATCACGGCGATCTGGTTCAATCCAAGGGCACGGTGAGCTTCACGGGGTAATGTAGAGACCGTGTGCATAAGGAATCGGAAAATGGTTGAGTAGATTACCCGGTCCACGTACTCCGGCGTGGTTGAGAACTCCGGCGACCGTGGACTGGCCTCTCCGGCGAAGTAGGCTTCGATTCCTTGCTCGGGGAGCTTCACTGATGTGTGCACACTCGTCTCCGAGGGTTGGACGGGGTTGGGGAAAGCTGGGCTGGCCGGTCTACGGTGGCAGTGGCTCGGGTGGCCGCGGACATGCTGCGCACGGGCAAACGGCGGTGAACTGAGCTCTGGCGAAGCTTGAGGGTGCGCGGAAGAGTGCAGTCGACGCTTGAGCGAGCTTTATAGGCGCGGGCGCGGGCCAGGGCGTCGGCTGGCCGTTGGCGCGACGCGGGGCGCGCGCGGGCGTGCTCTGGCGCACACAGAGCGCGTTGAACACGTGGAGCTTTTCTTCTGCCCGTGTTCCACAGCTCACCCAAGTCGCAAACGTGCGAATCTTGGCAAAAATCCGGCGCGAGTCTTTTCCTGGCACCTAGGGCTCTCTCTCATCCGTGAGCTGCCATGGCAGATATGGCCTAGGTAGGGAGATCTCTGGTCGCCAAATCGGGTGTGTCACACTGCCCACCTCGCGACAAAAACCATGCCAAGGCATGTCAAACGTCCAAGTCTCGGGCTCAGCTTTTTCCAGTGGGTGCCTTGGGTGGTATGCCACATTTTTGGTATAGAACATAGGTGGGTTTGATGCCAGCTTCGAGGTGAACACGACTGATCTTTAGTGTAGGTGTAGTTTTTAACTTAGAGAGAAATAGAGAGCTCTAGCTCTCTCTCCACTTGGAGATTTGAATTGGGGTTTCTCGAGGGGTCTTTTTGCAATATTTCCTTCCCCTAATTGCTGGTTATAAGGTTACTTAAGGTTTGGTTAAAGATTACTCATGTTTTGCACATTTGCTCACTCTCTTTCCCCTCTTATCCATGGCTTTGGGAGATAGGGTTTAAGAGAGGCCTAGGGTTCTTTCCCCCTCTTATCCAAGGTAGTAAGTGTACAAAGATTTGAGTAATACTTCTTAGGTTCCTAACAACTTTGATTAACACATGATCTCCAAGTTCTTATGTGTTTCCTTAAGTCTCTACCACATGTGATCACAGTCCTTAGTGCCAAGGTGTTCTCTAGCCATGGTAACAACTGAGGTGTTACAGGGTCTTTTCCTTTTCTCTCCTATTTCCTTTATCTCCTCTTCTTTTCTATTTCTTTCTGTTTAGACTCAAACTCGAGCATGCCACACAAGTTAAATAAATGTACACCAAATATGTTCATCAATCGAAATATGTGATGTAGCATGTGATGCAACATTCAGGAATCCTCTAAGATTTTATTTTACTAGGCTTACACCTACATATAAAATAAAATAATTCTCCACTTTTAGGAAAAAATAGGGAAAGTAGAGAAAAGACAGAGTAACACCTGAATTTGGTGGATATTAGAAAAGAAATTTTATACCCCTGAATTCAGGGTGTTACAGATCTAACCCGCTTAACTGGAATCTCGCCCTCGAGATTCAAGAAGAGGCTAGCAAGAAAATAAGATTGGTTCATCGGTCTTTCATAGCTTCTTGTAACTCAACTTTGACTCTGGCAACTTTAACTTGTGCACTTGTTGCT
Organism: Zea mays; assembly: GCF_902167145.1. Classification (NCBI taxonomy): domain Eukaryota; kingdom Viridiplantae; phylum Streptophyta; class Magnoliopsida; order Poales; family Poaceae; genus Zea; species Zea mays. Next base: position 43,470,841 of record NC_050103.1, read on the forward strand.
TTGACCTTCAGATGTTCACGGTCCACTGAGATAATTCTTGAGGATCCCTTGGACTTGTGAGTTAGGACCCACACATGCTTCAGCTGCACCACTCTGATCTAGTTGTTTGATGTTGATCTCATTGTCTTCATCGGGGTTAGCGGCTAACCCCCTTAACAGAAGCATTGATACGCACTTGGTGAAGATGCTGCCGACTCTGATCTTGACTGATTAAGAGGGGTTGGAGGTTGCCAACCGGACAGGTGCAAGAGGAAAGGGTATAGATAGAAAAGGTAAGCATGGATGGATTAAAGAGAGAAAAGGGAGAGCACCCAACTACCTAACTATATAACACTCACTTAGTGGACTGATGTTATTGCGGACCAGGGGCCACAACACATAACCACTCATCACGAAGAAGCAAATCAGTCATAACACAAAGATAAACAGCACAAGCATACAACAACAAACATCTCGTTGCTACACGTTAATGCTAACTAGACGATGGTCTTTCTTAAAAAAAGAATAACTACTCCCTAAGGTTGTTGAAGAAGGAGGAGAAGAACAAGACGTGCAGGATAGGGGCACGAGCACCATAAAGGATAGAGCTAAAGCAAGCATTGTAGGTGACCAGGAAAAGGATATGACCAAGGGTATAATGGGCAGAACACTACTCTCGAGTTGAGATAGACAAGGGGAGATTCCAAAAAGCAGATCTGAGATAAGCATCCAAACAGGATCTAGTGATTACAAAGGTAAGGATGATATCAAACAAAAGCTAAGACTTGCAATGCGAAAGAGGAAAAAGAAACGTCCAAGAGCGGGATGGGTAAGACAACACTCTTGAATTGAAATGGAAGGGGAGGCATTAAAATGCAAGTACAGGATATGCATCAAGGTAAAGATCGAGGAATGAGAAGGGTTAAGGTGATAACAGACAAACACATAGCAAGGTGTGTATTTAAACAAAACTTGCAAGGTGTCAAAGAAGGAGGAGCAGTCAATGATAAAGTAGGTGAGGCATTATTCTCGAGGTTCAAGGTAAGCATGAAGATATGGGTATATATATTACAAGGGTTTAAAGGTGGTAACGAACAAGGATGTATAAAATGGGTAAATCAACATAAGAACATATGATATAAGTGCCATAAAGGATGGAATTGGGACAAAACCTGCAAATGGAAAAGGAGAGGGTACGTCTAAGGGTCAGACAGGTAAACTGCCACTCTCAAATTGAGGTGGAAGAGAGGGGATTTTAAAGAGTAGGAATAAAGATGAGTGTCGAGGCAGGATCGATGGATGGCAAGGTGATGACGATAGAAAATAAAAACACAACAAAGGATGGGATTAACACAAACTTGTAAGGCAATAAGAAGTGAAAAGAAATCAGGGGAGAGATAGGTAACTCGCAACTCTGAAACTGGGTTGAAGGAAAGGGGAGACTTTTAAAGGGTAAGTTCAAAGTATGCATTTAGGTAGGAGACATCAATATTGCAAGGGTCATAGGCGATGACAGACAAGGGTATGAGAGAACAGATGAAGGCAACTGAAGAGCTAGTGGTATGAGTACAACAAAGAATGGAGTTAAGATAAGACTCACACCTAGCAAAGATGAGGTTCAGACCAAGGGCGGGATAAGTAAAACACTTCTATCGAATTGAGATGGCAGATGGATTTTAAATAACATACATAAGATAGTCATCAGGGTAAGATGGAGAGATAATGAAGGTGAAGGTAGTAACAGGCAACAAAGGATGGAGTTGAAAACTCGCAAGCAACAAGGAAGATAATATGACCAAGGGCAAACAAGTAAAATACAACTATAAAATTGAGACGGAGGAAAAAGGTTTTTTTGGACAGGCATAATATAAGCATCAAGGTAAGATATAGAGGTGACAAGGGTAAAGATGATAATCGTGAAAAGCATAACCAAGGATAGAGTTAAGGCAAGACTCACGAAATGGCGAAGTGGAGAAAACAATCAAGGGTAAGATAGGCAAGGTTCCAACAGAAGGGTTGAAGTAACAGAAATTATTACAGAGGGAAGTTATAAGGAAACGATGAGATCATCAAGGATGTGTGAAATAGAATTGTCGCTCATGGATCATCAAGAAATAAGGGTGGTCAAAAGCATGTCAACCAAAACGTCTTAAACAAACATTGGGATATAAAGGTAAGCGTAAAAAGATAAGAGTATGAAAGATTTCAAGGAGATGAGGATACCAATACTAAGAGACAAGAAATTGTCGAAAGATAGTGTCGGCGTTTCGACCCCGGGGGGGGGGGGGGGGGGGGGTCCCTAGACCGACGAGTAAATTGTCGCCGCGTGCCCCAGCCCAGATGGGTTGTCGCGAGACGGAGCGTGAAGGGGGAGAAAGCCGGAGGGAGACAGGCGTAAAAGGGGAAACCCACGGCCTTCGTGTTTGTCCCGCACCCAGGTCGGGTGCGCTTGCAGTAGGGGGTTACAAGCGTCCACGCGGGAGGGAGCGAGAGGCTTACGCGAGCGTCGTCCCGTCCTTCCCCACGCGACCAACCTTCTGTAAGAGGGCCCTGGACCTTCCTTTTATAGGCGTAAGGAGGGGGTCCAGGTGTACAATTGGGAGATGTAGCAGTGTGCTAACGTGTCTAGCAGAGAGGAGCTAGTGCCCTAAGTACATGCCGTCGTGGCAGCCGGAGAGGTTTTGGCACCCTGTTCGTGTGATGTCGTGGCCGTCGGAGGAGCGCTGGAGCCTGGCGGAAGGACAGTTGTCGGGGCTGTCGAGTCCTTGGTGACATCTCCTTGCTTCCGTAAGAGGGCTGAGAGCCGCCGTCGTCATGGAGCATGCGGGGCGCCATCATTACTTGTTTTACCGGGGCGAGCCAGATGGGACGCCGGTCTTGTTCCCCGTAGCCTGAGCTAGCTAGGGGTAGGGTATTGATGGCCCCTCCTGTGACGTGGTCGGTCCGAGCCCTGGGTTGGGCGAGGCGGAGGCTCCTCCGAGGTCGAGGTCGAGTCTGTCTTCCGAGGTCGAGGTTGAGTCCGAGCCCTTGGGTCGGGTGAGACGGAGACCGTTGGCTGAGGCCGAGGCCGAGTCCGAGCCCTGGGTCGGGCGAGGTGGAGTTCGTCATCTTCCGGGGCTGAGCCCGAGTCCGAGCCCTTGGGTCGGGCGAGACGGAGACCGTCGGCTGAGGCCGAGCCCGAGTCCGAGCCCTGGGTCGGGCGAGGCGGAGTTTGTCGTCTTTCGGGGCTGAGCCCCAGTCCGAGCCCTGGGTCGGGCGAGGCGGAGTTCGTCGTCTTCCTGGGCCGAGCCCGAGTCTGAGCCCTGGGTTGGGTGAGGCGGAGTTCGTCGTCTTCTGGGGCCGAGCTCGAGTCCGAGCCCTGGGTCAGGCGAGGCGGAGTTCGTCGTCTTCCAGGGCCGAGCCCGAGTCCGAGCCCTGGGTCGGGCGAGGCAGAGTTCGTCGTCTTCCGGGGCTGAGCCCGAGTCCGAGCCCTGGGTCGGGCGAGGCGGAGCTTCCTATGGCGCCTGAGGCCGGACTTGGCCGCTGTCAGCCTCACTCTGTCGAGTGGCATAGCAGTCGGAGCGACGCGGGCGGCGCTGTCTTCTTGTCAGGCTCGTCAGTGGAGCGGCAAAGTGACTGCAGTCACTTCGGCTCAGTCGACTGAAAGGCACGCGTCAGGATAAGGTGTCAGGCCACCTTTGCATTAATTGCTCCTGCGATACGGTCGGTCTTTGTGGCGATTTGGCCAAGGTTGCTTCTTGGCGAAGACTGGACCTCAGGCGAGCCGAAGGTGTGTCCGTTGCTTGAGGGGGTCCTCGGGCGAGACGTAACTCCTGCGGGGTCGGCTGCCCTTGCCCGAGGCTGGGCTCGGGCGAGGCGAGATCGTGTCCCTTGAGTGGACCGAGCCTTGACTTAATCGCACCCATCAGGCCTTTGCAGCTTTGTGCTGATGGGGGTTACCAGCTGAGATTAGGAGTCTTGAGGGTACCCCTAATTATGGTCCCCGACAGTAGCCCCCGAGCCTCGAAGGGAGTGTTAATACTCGCTTGGAGGCTTTTGTCGCACTTTTTGCAAGGGGACCGACCTTTCTCGGTTGCGTTTTGTTCTGGTGGGTGCGAGCGAGCGCACCCGCCGGGTGTAGCCCCCGAGGCCTCGGAGGAGTGGTTTTACTCCTTCGAGGTCTTAAAGCGTTTCGCGATGCTTCGGTCGGTCTGGTTGTTCCCTCATGCGAGCTGGCCGTAGCCCGGGTGCACGATCGGGTCCCAAGTTCTCGGGCTGGTATGTTGACGCTGTCAATGGTTTGGCCGGAGCCAGGTTTGCGAGAGCAGCCCCCGAGCCTCCGCACAGAGCGAGAGGACGGTCAAGGATAGACTCAACTTTTTTACATACGCCCCTGCGTCGCCTTTCCGCAAGGAGGAGGGGGGGGGGGGGGGAAGCGCCATGTTGCCCTTGGAGGGCGCCGAACATGGTCTCTCCAGTGAGCTGCTAACGGGTAATCCGAGTGGACGCCCGTGCCCCATTTGTTAGGGGTCGGCTAGAGGCCCGGAGGCGTGCTCCAAAAGTACCTGCGGGTGATCTGCCGGACCCGGTCCCCTTTTGACGGGGTCCGAGGGCTTGATGCCTCCCTCTGATGGGATTCCGTTAGAAGATCGTTCCCGCTGGTCTCGGAAATGTCCTAGGGTACCTCGGGAGCGTAGCCCGAGCCTTGGTTTTGTATCGAACGTACCCAGGGTCATCCCTCGCTCTGCGTCTGAGGCGGCTGTGAACCCTTTGAGGGCCAGCCTACGAACCCCTGATCAGTAGTGGGCGCGGAGCCCGAGTGGCCTGAGGCGGCCGTTGAACCCTTCCGTTGGGCCGGCCTTCGAACCTCTGACCAGTAGTGGGCGCGGAGCCCGAGCGCTCTGAGGCGGCTGTTGAACCCCTCCGAGAGGCCAGCCTTCGAACCTCTGATCAGTAGGGGGGCTCGGGGCCCGTTTCCTTCGCGGAGAAGGATCCTTTTCAGGGTATCCCCTTTCCCGGTCCCTGTTGTAAGAGAGAGAAAGAGGAAGAGGAAAAGCATACGAAATCAAATAACGTGGCACACCTTTTTGATGTGGTCATTATGGCGGAGGTGAAGCGTCGCCTGCTTCGCCCGCCAAAGGTGCCGCCTGTTCCGCCGCAGAGTTAATGAGACGGGACGATTGGTTCGTGGGGCAGCCGTTGCGCGTGCGCGAGCCATTTGAGGAACGGAACCCGGGCGCGCCGTCTTCACGCCGTGGGAGAGGGTTCTCTCGCTGTCCCTGGAGGGGACGTGAGCTTGGCTGACGACTTGACCGCTACTTCCGCCCGCCTACCACCGCTATTACTGCCGGCCCATTTTAGGGCGTATTTACCGCCGCGCCTTCTCCCGCAGCTGACTGACCCATGACCGACGTGCCTGGTTGGCACTGTTGGGTCATACACAGGGTTACCTCGAGTCGCGGTACTGGTTCCGCAGTCGAGGCGGCACGGTAGTGGCGCGAGTGGCGGTGAGCCAAAGCACCAGGTCGCCCACCTAGAGGTCTCGGGACCGAACCCCTCGGGCGTGGTAGCATCGTAGGACTGCTGGTACCGCACCGAGTGTAGTAAGGCCATGTCTCGAGCCTCTTCCAACTGGTCTAGTGAGTCTTCTCGGTTAGCTTGATTGCTTTGGTCATCGTAGGCCCTCGTCCTCGGGGAACCATATTCTAAGTCTGTGGGCAAGATGGCCTCGGCCCCATAGACTAGAAAGAACGGTGTGAAGCCCGTGGCTCGGCTCGGCGTCGTCCTCAGACTCTAGACCACCGAGGGGAGCTCCCTCATCCATCGCTTGCCGAACTTGTTGAGGTCGTTGTAGATCCGTGGCTTGAGTCCTTGCAGAATCATGCCGTTGGCACACTCTACTTGCCCATTCGTCATGGGGTGAGCCACGGCGACCCAGTCCACCCGGATGTGGTGATCCTCGCAGAAGTCCAGGAACTTTCTGCCGGTGAACTGGGTGCCGTTGTCGGTGATGATGGAGTTCGGGACCCCAAAACGATGGATGATGTTGGTGAAGAACGCCACCTCCTGTTCGGACCTGATGCTGTTTAGAGGTCGGACCTCGATCCACTTGGAGAATTTGTCGATGGCGACCAGAAGGTGCGTGTAGCCCCCGGGTGCCTTCTGCAAGGGGCCGATGAGGTCCAACCCCCAAACAGCAAACGACCAGGTGATGGGTATCGTCTGCAGGGCCTAAGCGGGCAAGTGTGTCTGCCTCGCATAGAATTGACACCCTTGGCAGGTGCGGACAATTCTAGTGGCGTCGGCCTCCGCAGTTGGCCAGTAAAAACCTTGTCGGAAGGCGTTTCCAACAAGGGCTCGAGGGGCTGCGTGATGACCGCAAGCCCCCGAGTGTATCTCTTGTAAGAGCTCCTGACCTTCGGCGATGGATATGCATCGCTGGAGGATGCCTGAGGAGCTGCGGTGGTAGAGCTCCTTGCCGTCCCCTAGCAAGATGAACGACTTGGCGCGTCGCGCCAACCGCCGAGCTTCGGCTCGGTCGAGGGGTAGCTCTCCTCGGTGGAGATATTGCAGGTACGGGGTTTGCCAGTTTTGATTAGGCGTGACCCCGCTCCGCTCCTCCTCGACGCGCAGTGCCTCACCCTCGGGGGCCGAGGGTGCCTCGGGCTGGGCCGAGGGTGCCTCGAGCTGAGCCGAGGGTGCCTCGAACTGAGCCGAGGCCTTCTCGGGCTCAGGCGCGTCGACGGTCTTGACGGAGGGTTGATGCAGGTCTCGGGAGAAGACGTCCGGGGGAACCGTTGTTCGCCTTGAGGCTATCTTAGCCAGCTCGTCCGCAGTCTCGTTGTATCGTCAGGCGATGTGGTTGAGCTCGAGCCCGTAGAACTTATCTTCCAGGCGCCGAACCTCATCGCAGTAGGCTTCCATCTTCGGGTCGCGGCAGTGGGAGTTCTTCATGACTTGGTCGATGACGAGCTGCGAGTCACCGCGAGCGTCGAGGCGTCGGATCCCTAGCTCGATGGCGATGCGCAACCCGTTGACCAGAGCCTCGTACTCGGCCACATTGTTGGACGTCGGGAAGTGGAGGCGTAACACGTAGCGTAGGTGCTTCCCGATGGCGAGATGAAGAGCAGGCCCACGCCTGCTCCTGTCTTCATCAGCGACCCGTCGAAAAACATGGTCCAGAGTTCTGATTGGATCGGAGCTGTTGGGAGCTGAGTGTCGACCCATTCAGCCACAAAGTCCGCCAAGACTTGGGACTTGATGGCCTTCCGAGAGGCGAACGAGATCGTCTCACCCATGATTTCCACCGCCCACTTTGCAATTCTACCCGAGGCCTCTCGGCACTGGATGATCTCCCCCAGGGGGAAGGATGACACCACAGTTACCGGATGAGACTCGAAGTAGTGTCGCAACTTCCGCCGCGTCAGGATCACCGCGTACAGCAGCTTCTGAATTTGGGGGTAGTGGATCTTGGTCTCAGACAGTACCTCACTGATGAAGTAGACTGGCCTCTGGACGGGCAATGCATGCCCCTCTTCTCGTCTCTCAACCACGATCGTGGCGCTAACCACCTGAGTGGTAGCGGCGACGTAGATCAAGAGGGCTTCTCCGGCGGCGGGAGGCACCAAGATGGGCGCGTTCGTGAGGAGCGCCTTCAGGTTCTCGAGGGCTTCCTCGGCCTCAGGGGTCCATGTGAAGCACTCGGCCTTTCTTAAGAGGCGGTACAGAGGCAGGCCTCTTTCGCCAAGGCGTGAGATGAAACGGCTCAGAGCCGCAAGGCATCCCGTGACCCTCTGTACGCCTTTCAAGTCCTTGATGGGCCCCATGTTGGTGATGGCCGCGATTTTCTCCGGGTTGGACTCGATGCCCCGCTCGGAGACGATGAACCCCAAGTGCATGCCTCGGGGGACCCCGAAGACGCACTTCTCGGGATTGAGCTTTACGCCTTTTGCCTTGAGACATCGGAATGTCACTTCAAGGTCGGAAAGGAGGTTGGAGGCTTTCCTCGTCTTGACTACGATGTCATCGACGCAGGCCTCGACCGTTCGACCAATGTGTTCGCCAAACACGTGGTTCATGCACCTTTGGTATGTCGCACCCACATTCCTCAAACCGAACGGCATGGTAACATAGCAGTACATGCCGAAAGGTGTGATGAAAGAAGTCGCGAGCTGGTCGAACTCTTTCATCCTGATTTGGTGATACCCTGAGTAGGCATCGAGGAAAGACAGGGTTTCGCACCCAGCAGTGGAATCCACGATTTGATCGATGCGAGGCAGAGGGTAGGGAACTTTTGGACATGCTTTGTTTAGAACAGTGTAGTCTACACACATCCGCCATTTCCCTCCTTTCTTTCTCACAAGCACAGGGTTGGCAAGCCATTCGGGATGGAATACCTCTTTGATGAACCCTGCCGCCATTAGCTTGTGGATCTCCTCGCCTATGGCTCTGCGCTTTTCTTCGTCGAACCGGCGCAGAGGCTGCTTCACGGGTCGGGCTCCAGCTCGGATATCCAGCGAGTGCTCGGCGACATCCCTCGGTATGCCGGGCATGTCCGAGGGACTCCACGCAAAAACATCGGCGTTTGCGCGGAGAAAGTCGACGAGCACTGCTTCCTATTTGGGATCGAGCTCGGAGCCGATCCGGATCTGCTTGGAGGCGTCGTTGCTGGGGTCGAGGGGGATGGACTTAACCGTCTCCGCTGGCTCGAAGTTGCCGGTATGGTGCTTCACGTCTGGCGCCTCCTTGGAGAGGCTCTCCAGGTCGGCGATGAGGGCCTCGGATTCGGCGAGGGCCTCGACATACTCCACGCACTCCACGTCGCATTCGTACGCGTGTCGGTACGTGGGGCCGACGGTGATGATCCCGTTGGGGCCCGGCATCTTGAGCTTGAGGTAGGTGTAGTTGGGGACGACCATGAACTTGGCGTAGCATGGCCTCCCCAGCACTGCGTGGTAGGTTCCTCGAAACCCGACCACCTCGAACATGAGGGTCTCCCTTCGGAAGTTGGAGGGTGTCCCAAAGCAGACGGGTAGATCGAGCTGTCCGAGGGGCTGGACGCGTTTCCCGGGGATGATCCCGTGGAAAGGCGCAGCGCCTGCCCGGACCGAGGACAGATCGATCCGCAAGAGCCCGAGGGTCTTGGCGTAGATGATGTTGAGGCTGCTGCCTCCGTCCATGAGGACCTTGGTGAGCCTGATGTTGCTGATGACGGGGTTGACAACGAGCGGGTATTTCCCCGGGCTCGGCACGCGGTCGGGATGGTTGCCCTGGTCGAAGGTGATGGGCTTGTCGGACCAGTCTAGGTAGACTGGCGCCGCCACCTTTACCGAGCAGACCTCCCGACGCTCTTGCTTGCGGTGCCGAGCTGAGGCGTTCGCCACTTGCCCAACGTAGATCATGAAGCAGTCGTGGACCTTGGGGAACTCTCCTGCCTTGTGATCCTCCTTCTTATCGTCGTCGCGGGCCCTGCCACCTTTCGCAGGTGGCCCGGCCTTGTGAAAGTGGCGCCGAAGCATGGCGCACTCCTCAACGGTGTGCTTGATGGGCCCCTGATGGTAGGGGCATGGCTTCTTGAGCATCTTGTCGAAGAGGTTGGCACCTCCGGGAGGTTTCCGAGGGTTCTTGTACTCGGCGGCGGCGACAAGGTCCGCGTCGGCGGCGTCGCGTTTCGCTTGCGACTTCTTCTTGCCTTTCTTCTTGGTGCCGCACTGAGTGGACGCCTCAGGGACATCTTCCGGCTGGCGGCCCTGGGGCTGCTTGTCCTTCCGGAAGATAGCCTCAACCGCCTCCTGGCCAGAGGCGAACTTGGTGGCGATGTCCATCAGCTCGCTCGCCCTGGTGGGGGTCTTGCGACCCAGCTTGCTCACCAGGTCGCGGCAGGTGGTGCTGGCGAGGAACGCGCCGATGACATCCGAGTCAGTGACGTTGGGCAGCTCGGTGCGCTGCTTCGAGAATCGCCGGATGTAGTCCCGGAGAGATTCTCCCGGCTACTAGCGGCAGCTTCGGAGATCCCAGGAGTTCCCAAGGCGCACGTACGTGCCCTAGAAGTTGCCGGCGAAGGCTTGGACCAGGTCATCCCAGTTGGAGATCTGCCCCGGAGGCAAATGCTCCAGCCAGGCCCGAGCGGTGTCGGAGAGGAACAGGGGGAGGTTGCGGATGATGAGGTTGTCATCGTCCGTTCCACCCAGGTGGCAGGCCAGCCGGTAGTCCACGAGCCACAGTTCCGGCCTTGTCTCCCCCGAGTACTTTGTGATAGTAGTCGGGGTTCGGAACCGGGTCGGGAACGGCGCCCGTCGTATGGCCCGGCTGAAAGCCTGCGGACCGGGTGGTTCGGGCGAGGGACTCCGATCCTCCCCGTTGTCGTAGCGTCCCCCACGCCTGGGGTGGTAGCCTCGGCGCACCTTCTCGTCGAGGTGGGTTCGACGGTTGCGGTGATGGTGCTTGTTGCCGAGGCGACCTGGAGCCGCAGGCGCTGTGTTGCGCGTGCGCCCGGTGTGAATCGAGGCTTCCCTCATGAATCGGGAAGTCGCGGCGCGATGCTCCGAGGGGTAGCCCTGCCTTCGGGAGGCAGAGCTTTCGGTCCGTCGGACCGCGGCATCCTCCAGGAGATTCTTGAGCTCTCCCTGGATACGCCGCCCCTCGGTGGTTGATGGCTCCGGCATCGCGCGGAGAAGTATTGCCGCTGCAGCCAGGTTCTGGCCGACCCCACTGGAAGCCGGTGGTGGCCTTGCCCTGACATTGTCGGTGATGCGATGCTGGATGCCTTGGGGTAGATGACGCGCTTCTCCGGCCGGAGGTTGGCTCGCCCATTCCTGCCCGATGTCCCGGCGGAACGGCTCAAGCGTTCCTGCTCCCTCGTCGAGCCTCGCCTGCATCTCGCTGATTTGCTCGAGCTGTGAGTCATGACCCCCCGCCGGGACAGGGATCACAGCTAGCTCCTGAAGGATGTCAACGCGAGGCGCAGGCCTAGGGGGATCACCGTTTTCCGGTATACCAAGATGGTTGCCTTCGCCGGGACCCCCTAGATCGACATGGAAACATTCACGACTTGGGCCGCAGTCCTCGTCGCCGAAGCTGCGGCTACCGTCGGAACAATCGGAGAGGCAGTAGTCGCATGCGGTCATGAAGTCCCGCATGGCACTGGGGTTACCAAGTCCGGAGAAATCCCAACAAAAGTTAGGCTCGTCATCCCCCTCGGAACTCGAGGGCCCGTAGGTCGAGACGGCTGTCAGCCGGTCCCAGGGTGACCACATATGATACCCCGGAGGGTTTGGACCCGCCTCTATGAAAGCGTCCACCGAAGCGAAGTCGCTTGGTGGGTCGAGGCTGAATCCAAAAGGCACGAGATGGGAATCGGTCGGTACCTCTTGGTCGACGGGCGGTGACAAAGTCACGTCAGGGGTAGACTGCACCGTCGTCTCGGGTACAAGGGTGACACCCAGCAAGTCCCTTGCGAGCATGCTGGTGTCATTCGTTTGCTTGGAGTTGGCGTGTTGCGGGGAAACGACGCTCGTCTTCGTCTCAGACGTGAGGTCGATGCCCGGCGTGTCCCCCGTTGGGGCGCCGGCGCCATCGACTCGCTCAACAGCCGACGAGGTGGCGCCTCCTGCTTGGCCTTGGTTGCCCCGCCTCCTCCATCGGCGGGGGAGGCGACGAGATAAACCCGAATGTTGTTCTTCCGCCACGTGGGGAAGACATCGTCGATTCCGCCGCCGGCGGGCGGGTTGTCGGCCGCCATTGTCGCCGTCGCGCGGCAGGGGAAGGAGTATCATGTCGTAGCTACCGTCGACACGCAGCAGGCCCCTACCTGGCGCGCCAACTGTCGGCGTTTCGACCCCGGGGGGGGGGTCCCTGGACCGACGAGTAAATTGTCGCCGCGTGCCCCAGCCCAGATGGGTCGGCGCGAGACGGAGCGCGAAGGGGGGAGAAAGCCGGAGGGAGACAGGCGTAAAAGGGGAAACCCACGGCCTTCGTGTTTGTCCCGCGCCCAGGTCGGGTGCGCTTGCAGTAGGGGTTTACAAGCGTCCACGCAGGAGGGAGCGAGAGGCTTACGCGAGTGCCGTCCTGTCCTTCCCCGCGCGACCAACCTTCTGTAAGAGGGCCCTGGACCTTCCTTTTATAGGCGTAAGGAGGGGGTCTAGGTGTACAATTGGGAGATGTAGCAGTGTGCTAACGTGTCTAGCAGAGAGGAGCTAGTGCCCTAAGTACATGCCGTCGTGGCAGTCGGAGAGGTTTTGGCACCCTGTTCGTGTGATGTCGTGGCCGTTGGAGGAGCGCTGGAGCCTGGCGAAAGGACAGCTGTCGGGGCTGTCGAGTCCTTGCTGACGTCTCCTTGCTTCCGTAAGAGGGCTGAGAGCCGCCGTCGTCATGGAGCATGCGGGGCGCCATCATTACTTGTTTTACCGGGGCGAGCAAGATGGGACGCCGGTCTTGTTCCCCGTAGCCTGAGCTAGCTAGGGGTAGGGTATTGATGGCCCCTCCTGTGACGTGGTCGGTCCGAGCCCTGGGTTGGGCGAGGCGGAGGCTCCTCCGAGGTCGAGGCCGAGTCTGTCTTCCGAGGTCGAGGTTGAGTCCGAGCCCTTGGGTCGGGCGAGACGGCGACCGTCGGCTGAGGCCGAGGCCGAGTCTGAGCCCTGGGTCGGGCGAGGCGGAGTTCGTCGTCTTCCGGGGCTGAGCCCGAGTCCGAGCCCTGGGTCAGGCGAGGCGGAGTTCGTCGTCTTCCGGGGCTGAGCCTGAGTCCGAGCCCCGGGTCGGGCGAGGCGGAGTTCGTCGTCTTCCGGGGCCGAGCCCGAGTCCGAGCCCTGGGTCGGGCGAGGCGGAGTTTGTCGTCTTCCGGGGCCGAGCCCGAGTCCGAGCCCTAGGTCGGGCGAGGCGGAGTTCGTCGTCTTCCGGGGCCGAGCCCGAGTCCGAGCCCTGGGTCGGGCGAGGCGGAGTTCGTCGTCTTCCGGGGCTGAGCCCGAGTCCGAGCCCTGGGTCGGGCGAGGCGGAGCTTCCTATGGCGCCTGAGGCCGGACTTGGCCGCTGTCAGCCTCACTCTGTCGAGTGGCACAGCAGTCGGAGCGACGCGGGCGGCGCTGTCTTCTTGTCAGGCTGGTCAGTAGAGCGGCGAAGTGACTGCAGTCACTTCGGCTCAGTCGACTGAAAGGCGCGCGTCAGGATAAGGTGTCAGGCCACCTTTGCATTAAATGCTCCTGCGATACGGTCGATCGTTGTGGCGATTTGGCCAAGGTTGCTTCTTGGCGAAGACTGGGCCTCGGGCGAGCCGAAGGTGTGCCTGTTGCTTGAGGGGGTCCTCGGGCGAGACGTAACTCCTGCGGGGTCGGCTGCCCTTGGCCGAGGCTGGGCTCGGGCGAGGCGAGATCGTGTCCGTTGAGTGGACCGAGCCTTGACTTAATCGCACCCATCAGGCCTTTGCAGCTTTGTGCTGATGGGGGTTACCAGCTGAGATTAGGAGTCTTGAGGGTACCCCTAATTATGGTCCCCGACAGATAGCGACTTAACAATAGAAGAGGAAAGAATCTCAAAAGACAGGAAAATCATGGACATATAAACTGAAATGTTTAAGTAGGCAGTAGAAATTTAGAGGCAAGTATTTGAAACAAGAGTATTAAAGGGATACAAGCATGTCAATACCAAAGAACTAGAGTTCGCTGGATGGTAGCATTTTAATGATGAAAGAGGAAAGAATCCCAAAAGACAAGAAGGTTATGGTCAGGGGGCATCTACAAAGATGTCGCAAGCACAAGAGTAAGATCAGATCTAGTAGATCGAGAAAGTATAGACCATACTAAAATAAAATACTTTTTGGCAAGGTGATATATCACACCCGGTTTTGGAAGGTAAACCGAATGCGAACCATGTACGTGCCAAGATCAGAAACTCACGTACACAATGATTACATAATTGGACATCATCACACAATGCTTGAAGTAAATAGCGAAAAGGTACTTTATTACATCAAGATGTCCAAGACATCCACAGAGTCTACTACATAACCATAGTGTTTAACAATAACATCAAAGTGCGGAGTTACGAAACGTAGATGACAAGCCTATACAGGCAGCTGACTGGGGGTTTGCCACTAAGATAAACTAGAACTCATCGTATTCCTGGAACTCCTCGAAGTCATCCATGTTGCCAACTTCACCTCCTGAGCACTGAGAATAGTGGGGACAACCTGGGGTGGGGTGGTTTGTAAAGCAAGGGTGAGTACACATCAACGTACTCAGCAAATGTCCCATTTGGCTAAAATGGACTAGCTGTATGTGGAGTTAAGGTTAAGCAGTTGCTTTTAGTTGGTCAAGTTTTTATTATTATAAGTAGAGCCAAATTTTAGTAATAACCTAGTTATTACCCAGAGGCACCCCCTCCAAGAGGAAATACCAGAGATCACAATTATAATCACCATTGTTAATCATCATCATAAAAGTAACCATTGTTCTTCTAATTGAAGAGGATCCCAAGGCTGCTCATAACCGCGAGCACGACTGATATACTAGTTTCCAACACTCTGTAGAGGTTGCACACTTTACCCACAAGCCGTGATTCCCATTCTACCCGGGGTTCTTGCCTCCCCATTGATCACTACGTAGCCTTTACAAAGATTTCCCAGAGGTCGTAGCCGCCCGTTAGGTTTCTCCAGTTTGATAAACATTGTACATCTCCCCAAAGGAAGGGTGACTAACAAAACCAAATCAAAGAACCTCTGCAACCAACCTCGACAGAGCAAGTACTGTGCCCGGACCCCATTGACGGCCCTACAGCGAAGCCAACTACTCCTCTGGTTCCTCTAATTAATCAGCTAAGGGCGTCCCATTCCATCCTCATGGTTACAGTGTTATCCCGGGTTATCACTCCCCAAACAGGTCCTTACAGAGAGGCACTCAGGAAACATCCTGAGCCCCCTAAAGAAATTACAAGGACGTCATCAAGATAACATCATCGTATCATAAAAGATCACATCATGTTCATTGATTAAGTTTAAGCCATAGCATAAGCTAACCAAGATTAACCCAAAAAGGTAAACAAGGGTCAGGCAAATACAAACTACTCAATCCTTAAGTTTCAATAAAGTAATGCGGGACAGTAAATTATAAAGTAAAGTAGGACATGATAGGTCTGAGGACACTTGCCTTCACCAGGTTGTTGCTCAAGGAGGTCTCCAACAACACACTCAGGAAACTCGGACTGCTCGATGTCTAAATAAAGCGAGCATGCATTCAATACATTTGGAAAGTACAAATGAACATCACACCAAACATGTACAAACATTGGAACACATAATAAAAGGACACAATACTACATAAGGGATAAAGAAGTCAAAGTATAACATAAACTATAACCTACATTAACTTTGTTTGAAAATAGATTACTATTTCTCCTAAGTGTTATTTACAAGTACAAACTCATAGATCAATTTATTTTATGGTGACCTAAGATTTAGAATAGAGATGAACTTATGTAATACATATTATTAATCTCACAAGCTTAAACAAGTTGAAATCTCTAAAGTTCTCCTTTTATTTATTTTATTAAATAAATTAAACATACATCCATATTAGTTCATATTCCATACTAAAAATTAGAGTGTGCAGACAGTAAATAAAACCATTTTATCTAGACAGAGAATAATTCTATGAACATTTTGTAATTTGGATCACTAAATTTGGAGTTCATGTGCAAAAGTTATGAAATAAACAAGTTTGGAAATTCAAAATATGAAATTAGGGCTAATTATGTGATTATTTAAAAGTCCAGGGCTAAATCTGCAAGATTACAGGGGCCTGCGCGTGAAAACCAGGGACGACGGGTTGATTTCCTAAAACCAGGGGGTTTCTTAAGCAAAATAGCCACACGAAGGAGTATCGGGTGAATCTAATCGTTGGATCAGAAACCGACAGCCGAGATTAGATCTGCGACCGAGGGCGCGCGGGCGTGGGCGGGCGAGCACTGATAGGAGGGACATGGAATTTCAGCGACAGGGGGAAAGAAAGCGCGCTGACCGAGCGGGCCCAGCGCTAGAGGGGAAACGGACGGCTACAGGAGTTCGAGGGGGTCCGAGCCGTTCGATCAAGATCGGACGGGGAGGGGTCCGAACCGTTCGATCAAGATAGGACGCGGAAAAGTCAGACCGGGACGGATGAGCGGCTGTGGGTGGCGCTGACAGGCGGGCTAGGGCGTCAGGCATGCGTGCGCGAAGCGGTATCCTGCGGTCCGAGCCATTCGATCTGAATCAGACGGAGGGGATCAGACCGGGGAAACAGACAGCTGCGGGCGGCGCCGCTCCTCTCCGCGGTGGTGAATTCGCCAGAGTTGAGGCAGGCGCAAGCTAGGGTGGCTCTGGGGTCGCCGGAGTTGGTCAGAGGAGAAGAGGGCGCCACAGCGAACTCAATGGCAGGGAAGAGGCCACGAATCTACGGGCAGAGAGGGGAGAACGGCGGTGGGAAGGCCTCGGGCGGGTCGGACAAACTCCGGTGAGCGATTCCGGTCACGGGGAGGGGACTTAAGGCACACTAAGGCCTTAGCTAACTTGAGCAGAGACAGGGGCGACACAGGGAACTACTCTAGTGAACTAGACTGGGCAAAATCGACCGGCCACCGCGCGAGTGCGGCGGACCGCCACGGTCGAGCACCGGCGAAGGTGAAATTGGACGAACACAGGGCGCAATAAGGGAAATTGGGCACGGGAACAGGTGTCTCACCATGGGGCGAAGCTCGGGGAGGCTTGGGGCGGTCTCCGGCGAGCTGGATGGCCGGGAACACGGGCGCGGGTCTCCGGCGGCGGCTGGCGGCGAGGGCAGAGCGCTAGAGAGGGCGAGGGTGTGCGAAATGAGGTGAGGGGTGTGCGTGGGGCACTGGCGGGGCTCTAAAAAGAGGGTTGGGCGCGTGGGTGGGCGTCGTGGCCGAGAAACCCGGTGACGTGCGCGAGTGCGCATGCGTCGGTCCACGGCGACGCGCGAGGAAGGCAGAGCTGACAGGGTTGGCCCACGGCGCAGAGAGAGAAAATAGGAACGCTCGGGGCAACGGCTCGATGACTGGCGAACCGGGCCCACGAAACAGAGAGAGAGAGGGAGAGCGAGCGGGCAAAGGAAAACTTGCGCCGACAGATTGGCCCCACTAGGCAGCGAGCGAGAGAGGGAGGGCGCGCGCGAGGGAGAATTGCCGCTGACAGGCGGGGTCCGCCTGTCAGGCGGCACGGGCGCGCGACCTGGCTGGGATGGGCCGACTGGGCTGCTTTCTCCTTTTCTTTTTCTCTAGATTTTCTAATTCCTTTTCTATATCTTTTTCCATGGGGTTTTCAAATCCAAAATCAAACTAGGTTTTAAATTCAAATAAATTCAAACATGTGCAACACTTCAAAGAGTATTTTAAGCTCAACATGATACAACATGTCATGACTCATAAGGTTTTGACAAAAATAAATAATTAGCCTCCACTATTTTAAGCTATTTCTAATCAAAAGGAAAAAGGGAGAGAGGATCAAGAGAGAGAGAAAGCCTAGAGTGAGAAAAGGAAGAGTAACACATGATTTTGGGTGATAACTAGAAAGAAATTTTATACCCCCAAAATCAGGGTGTTACAGACCTATCCCCCTTAAAAGAATCTCGCCCTCGAGATTCAGGGCTGGCTAGAAAAGAGCTCGGGGTACTTGGCTTTCAGTTCATCTTCTCTTTCCCAGGTTGCTTCTTCTTCTGAGTGATGACCCCATTTGACTTTGCACATCCTGATGGTACTTCTCCGAGTGACCCGATCTGCTGCCTCTAGAATTTGAGTTGGCTTCTCAATATAAGTCAGGTCTTCTTGAACTTCAAGATCCTCTGCTGGCAACTGCTCTTCCGGCACTCTCAAGCATTTCTTCAACTGAGACACATGGAACACATCAAGCACAACTGACAAACTCTCTAGTAAGCTGAGTTGATAAGCCACTTCTCCACGTCTTGCTTGAATCTGATACGGTCCAATATAACGAGGTGCTAGCTTGCCTTTGACTCCAAACCTATTGGTTCCTCGGATGGGTGACACCTTCAAACAGACATAATCTCCCACTTCAAAACTGAGTTCTCTTCTTTTGGTGTCAGCATAGCTTCGCTGTCTGGATTGCGCTACCTTTAAATTCTCTCGGACCATTTTGATGTTCTCTTTGGCTTCAAGCAAAATATCTGGACCGAACACCTATCTTTCACCAGGTTGATCCTAATGCAGTGGAGTTCTGCAATTCCTTCCATAAAGCGCTTCAAATGGTGACATCTTCAGACTGGCCTGGTAGGTGTTGTTGTAAGAGAATTCTGCATACAGTAGCCTCTTGTCCCAACCTATCTTGTCTTGTAAAGCACAAGCCCTCAACATATCCTCCAAAATCTGATTAGTTCTCTCTGTTTGACCATCTGTCTGTGGGTGATAAGCTGAGCTGAAATTCAAGTGTGTGCCCAAAGCTTCATGCAACTGCTGCAAAAAATGAGAGGTGAATTGGGTGCCTCTATCTGATACTATCTTCTTCGCAATACCATGCAAGCACACAATCCGAGACATGTATAACTCTGCCAGCACTGCACTGTTATAGGTGGTCTTGACTGGTATGAAATGGGCCGCCTTTGTCAAACGGTCCACTACTACCCAGATGGAGTCATAACCAGTACGAGTGCGGGGCAAACCGACTATAAAATCCATTCCGATCTCATCCCATTTCCACTGAGGAATCTGCAACGGTTGCAACAAACCTGCAGGTCTTTGATGTTCTGCTTTAATCCTCTGACAATTGTCGCATCTGGCCACATTCTCTGCTATCTCTCATTTCATACCATACCACCAGAATCTCTTCTTCAAGTCTTGGTACATTTTCTTGCTACTAGGGTGTATAGAGTATGTTGTCTCATGAGCTTCCTTGAGAATCAGTTCCCGAATCGAGGTGATGTCGGGAACGCACAATCTATCTTTGAACCATACCACTCCTTCTGCATCTTCATGGAAATCTTTACCTTTCCCATCTATGATTAGCTACCGGATCTTGTTGATCTTCTCATCATCCTTTTGACCTTTCCTGATGTCTTGCTCTAGAGTGGGTTCCAACTCGATTGCCACTCCTTGAGTGTTGTTCAGAAATCCGAGACTGAACCTGTCGAATTCCTTTGCTAGCTCAAATAGCATCGGGTGAGCGGCCAACATATTGACTTGACTCTTCCTGCTAAGAGCATCTGCAACTACGTTTGCCTTGCTCGGGTGATAATGAATCTCCAGCTCATAATCTTTGATCAGCTCTAGCCATCTTTGCTGCATCATGTTCAACTCTAACTAAGTGAATATGTATTTGAGACTCTTGTGATCTGTGTAGATATCACACTTCTGCCCATAAAGATAATGTCTCAAGGTCTTCAATGCATGAACCACTGCTGCTAGCTCCAGATCATGAGTAGGATAGTTCCTCTCATGAATCTTCAACTGTCGGGATGAGTATGCCACTACTCTCCCTTCCTGCATCAACACACATCCCAGTCCGGTGTACGAAGCATCGCAATACACTGAGAATGGCTTGTGAACATCTGGCAGAATCAGTACTGGCGTCGTTGTCAACTTCTGCTTCAACATCTCAAATGATTCCTGACACGCTGGGGTCCACTTGAACTCAACTTTCTTTGCTAGCAAGGCTGTCATTGGTCTGGAGTTCTTGGAGAAACCTTCAATGAAACGCCGATAATAACCGGCCATTCCGATGAAACTCTTGATTCCTCGGACATCTTTTGGTGCTTTCCAGTCCAAGATAGTTGTTACCTTCTTTGGATCCACAGCTAGTCCATCTCGGTTTATAATATGACCCAAGAATAGGACTTCACTGATCCAGAACTCGCACTTGCTAAGCTTGGCATACAGCTGACAATCTCGTAGCCTCTGAAGTACTTTCCTCAAATGTTCCTCATGCTCTTGCTCATTCTGGGAATATACAAGAATATCATCAATGAACACTACCACGAACTTGTCGAGGTGTCCATGAACACACTGTTCATCAGATACATGAAGTAAGCTGGCGCATTTGTCAAACCGAACGACATGACCGTGAACTCATATAGTCCATACTTAGTGATGAATGCTGTCTTCGGTATATCTGAAGGTCGGATTCTAAGCTAATGGTAACCTGACCTCAGATCTATCTTTGAGAACACACTAGCTCCTCTCAATTGATCAAATAGGTCTTCAATTCGAGGCAGGGGGTACTTGTTCTTCACAGTGACTTCATTCAAAGCTCTGTAATCGATGCACATCCTCTTTGTGCCATCCTTCTTCTCCACAAATAACACTGAGGTTGCCCAAGGTGAGGTACTCGGTCTGATGTAGCCTTTTTCTAACAACTCGTCAATCTGCTTCTTGAATTCCACCAACTCTGGTCCGGACACTCGATAAGCTCTCTTGGAAAGGGGCGGTGCCTGGGATAAGCTCTATGGCAAATTCAACTTTCCTTTCAGGTGGCATGCCTGGTAACTCTTCAGGGAATACATTGGGAAATTCTGACACAATCCTAATTGCCTCAATCGGATTGGACTCCTTGTCATCTACTGATAAATGGTGACAAGCTCCTTCTTCTAGTTCAGGTAAGTACAACTTGGTTACTACTTCCTTTCTAGATGGGGACACCAACTTAACTGTTCTCTTGTCACAACTGACAGTGGCTTGATTTTTGTGTAGCCAATTCATCCCTAGGATGGCATCTAACCCTTGAGTTCCCATGACTACTAGGCTAGCGGGGAAGGCTATCCCCCTTATTTCAATCCTTAGATTCGGACAAATCCTATTGGACTAAACTTTTCCCCCAACTGAATTAACTCTCAAAGGTGGGATCATTGGTTCTATGGGGATGTTATGTGATTCTACCTAAGATGCAGAAACAAAAGAATGTGTGGCACCAGTATCAAATAGTACTTTTGCTGGGTAGGATTCGACTGGAAACATATCTACTGCCACGTCCTGAGCATCCTGGATTGCTTCGGCCTCCAGGTGATTCACCTTTCCACGGTTGTAGGCCTAGCCATGAACTCCTGGTGCTTGCTGTGGTGCTCCTTGTCTTGCTGGGGCATTGACTGCTGTTGGGGACCTTCGGCATCCGAAGGTCCTCAAAAACAGGATTTAACAGTATTTCTGGAAGTATAATGTGTGAACAGGTACCTTCGAACTCAAGTCGGTATCACGGCAGGAGGAGACCAGGATAATACGAAGGTCTTGGTACAACGCCGAAGATGTTAGCAGGAGAGCTTCGGCGTGGTTGCAGAAAATGAAACCGACTTAAAGATGAAAAGGCTATTCAAACCTCGATAGATTACTGTAGAATTATTATCAAATGTAAAGGGCATGAATGTAATTTTGTATGGGCTGTGCCCCGTGCCTATAAATAGGTGAATAGTACCCCTGTACTGTTCACGCTGACTTGGCATTTGCTCTTTGCGTCACGCTTGTATTGTCATCTCCTTCCTATTAAAGGTACACTTGTAATTCAACGATGTTTTTGTTTATGCCCGATAATTATATATGATTGTTCATATTGTCTTTTACATTCTTTATATTTCATCCTTCATCAGTTTTTGATGAATTTATGAAGGTATGTCCTTCATAACCTTCGTCCGCAAGCCATTACATCCTAAGGGAAATAATGCTTCGGAGGACGAAGGATTTTAACGATTAACATTTTCTATGTTGCCTTGTTCTTAACTCATAGCACTTGAGAACAAGTCCCCAACATTGGCGCCCACCTCCGGTGAACTCACTTCCACTCTGAGTTTTTTGAACACTTTCGGCGATCATAAACCTTCGTCATGGCGCCGAAGAAGGCTTCAGCGACTGGGGCTGCAGCTCTGCAACCACTGGACCACAATCAGGAGACAGTCTCCCTGCGGGAGGCCCGAAGCCAGAAAAGGAAGGCTGTCAGTCCGACACCACCAGAGGACGAGATAGATCAAGAAATCAGAGATATGGAGATGCTTCATCAACAAGTACAGAGGAAGAAAGAAAAGATGGCCAGGCTAGCTGAACTGCAGAGGCAGATAGACGAAGCCTCTGAAGAAGTTCGTCATCTTGCTCAGGATGAGCAACACCGAAGGCCTCAGCATCAAGACCTTCATCAGGAGGGTTTTCCCAACGAAGATGACTGGTATGACAATTTCCATCATGAGAATTTTGTTTTTGATGATGCTTCTCCTCTGTCCGCTGAGCTGCAGGCTACACCTTGGCCTCCGTCCTATAAGCCGCCTCAGCTCCCCGTATTCGATGGCCACTCAGACCCGAAGCAGTTTTTGATGAGCTACGAAGCAACAGTGTCTTCATATGGTGGCAATGCTTCAGTCATGGCCAAATCTTTCGTTATGGCTGTCAGAAGTGTTGCTCAAACCTGGTATTCCTCCCTTCGACCAGGGACGATCACTTCATGGCAGAAGCTGAAGGACTTGTTGATAACTAGCTTTCAAGGATTTCAGACGAAGCCGGTCACTGCTCAGGCTCTGTTCCAGTGCACTCAGGATCATGAAGAATACCTTCAGGCGTATGTCCGAAGGTTCTTGCGTTTAAGGGCACAGGCACCAACGGTGCCCAATGAAATTGTCATCGAGGCCATGATCAAGGGGCTTCGGCCAGGTCCGTCAGCTCAGTACTTCGCCAGGAAGCCTCCTCAAACTTTGGAAAAGCTTCTCCAGAAGATGGATGAGTACATTCGGGCCGATAATGATTTTCGCCAAAGAAGGGAGGAGGCTTTCAGGTTTTCTGAAATGACCAGGGGCTTCGGAGGGAGGTTTTACCCGAGGCACGTGAGATCAATTCATAACTCTACACAAAATGATGACAGAGGAGGCCAGCAGCAAAGGCCACAATGCTCCTCACAGGCTTCGGGGCAACAGCAAAGCCCCTTCCGACCACCAGCTCCAAGAGGCAGAGGCGCCAGGGGTTTTGGAGGAAGATTTGGAGATCAACCGAGAAGAATCTTTTGCTTATTCTGCGGTGAGAACAAAGGCCATACTACCAGGATGTGCCATGTTACCATTCAGAAGCAAAAGGAAATAGCTGAAGCCGCAGCACAACAAGCTCAGCCAAAGCAGGTCATGCATACAGCTTCGTATCATTCGCCCTACATCCCAGAATATGTGGGCAACCATCCTGCAGTTTCTGTTGCTTCGGCGAGTCAGCCTCAAGCTTCCTGGCAACAGCCTCCGCCTCCACCCCGTTGCAACAAGGCCAGCAGCCAAAAGGGAGCCAGTATGCTTCACACCAGAGGGATTTCAGAGAGCAGTCCGAAGCTCGTACAGTCAATAGCACTGTGCCAGAGTCAAAGCACATCTATTGACGAATATCCTACCTTAATAACAATCTTTTTCATTCAGTTTTATTTTCTGTAATAAAGAACATTGTTTAGGTTTCATGTAATTAGTTTCGTTGATTCCTACAAGAAAAATATGTTTTCTTCACAGGCTTGTGATAATACAAAGGACCTTCGAACTATCGAAAATTCTTCGAAGCAACAAAAAGTCGTTCTAAGGAACGCAGAGTAAGTTTGCCGAAGTCACAAAAAGCCGTTCCAAAGGGAGCGCAGTGTAAGTTTTCTGCTCCAAAGTCGTTCCAAAGGGAATGCAGAGCATACAGCGAAAAGTCAACGCTGATACCGCCTAAGTAAAAGGCGAAGCGCGAAAAGTCAACGCGAATACCGCTGAAAGTAAAAGGTGAAGAAGCTCCTAAGGGAGGCTTACAGCGAAAAATAAACGCTGATTCCGCTGAAGTAAAAGGCGAAGAAGCTCCTAAGGGAGGCTTATAAAAGATTGAGTTTTATTGCAGGGATGTGTATGTACCTTCGGAATAAACATCATCTCACATAGCATAACATCATCACATCATCTCGCATAGCATTAAGCATCATACATCATTTTGCACATGGCACAAGAGGTGGATACATTATTAATCTACAGAAGAACGGTTTGAAAGGAAGAAATCATAATCACAAAAAGATACATCATTGATCTTCGGAAATGTAGCTTCGGAAAATATTTTCACGAAGCCTGGATATTTTTCATCAGAACATTGGATATTTTCTTCACGAAGCATGAAAAGAAGGGAAGGTGTTTTTTTCGTCAAAGACTCAAAAGCGGTACGTGTAAAGTTTCATGCATCGTAAAGAATTAAGTAACAAAAATAGATATATTACATTTGGGGTTACAAAATGTTACACTATATTACATTTCAGAAGTTTTTACAAAAACACTTAATCTTCTCTTAAAACGACTTCTGCAGCCTCGTTCAGGAGCCGGTTGACGACTTCGTCCATAATATCTTCAGCCATCTTTTTAATTTCGTCGTCTCCCTTCGGCTGAGGGCCCGAAGACGCTTTAGTCGGATCTGAAGCAACACAGGATACGGCTACATTGCTATTACAAATCGCAAACAAATCTTAAAACCTAAGATTACAACACGATAAAAACCATTAGTTAATACCTAATTGACCTTCGGTCTCTGCGCTTTTTTCAGCAGCCTCAGCTACTTCTCTAGCATCGTGAATGCCTTTTTCACTTCTTCGAATAATTTCTCCGGCCATTTCTCGGCCACCATTATCCCAGATATCAGTAAAAAATTTTCCACCAATTATACTAGCTTCAGCCGAAGGATCTCTTGCATCTTCAAAGGGCAAAGCAGCTTCGGATTGAGCTAAAATTTTTACATGTTCGCAGCCTTTCTTCTCTAAGATGGTGGCAATCCCTCTGGCGCCAGAGAAGGCACATATATCTCCTCGGCTATTTAAAATTTCTTCGAAGGCTTCAGCTTCGTGGTCAATCCATTCGATGACACCTTCGGGGTTGCCTCTCGAAAAGTTTTCCTCACTTGAAAATGCGCCGACCTTGGCGAAGCTAGCCTTTAACTTCTTAACACAATCTATAGATTTGTTATAGCATCTCTTTTTGGACGAACGAAGCTCTTCAACAGTCACTTCTAGGTGATCTGCCCATTGATCGCTGAGTTCACGCTTTGTTTCTTCAAGTATGCGTTCTTCCTTGGCTCTGGCCAGCTGTTTCCGAATGTCTTCAATTTCGCGCTTCTGAGCTTCAGCTTGACTTTTAAAAGCAGCTTCGTCTTCCTTTATCTTATTTATCAATGAGTATAATATTTTATCTTTTTCGAGACCTTCGTTCCTCAGTTCAATTACTTCGGAACGAAGGTTGCTCAGGGCTATAGTACACCCTTCGTCTTCAGCATCTTTCTGTGCCCTGAGGGCATTGCTGAGTATCAGACCCTGCGAAGAGGAATATGTGTGCGTCAATAGGTTTTAACAAACGAAAAATTTTGAATTCAACAAAAAATTACAAGAATTTCATTTGTCGCACCTTTAAGCTATTGTAAGCCAGGCTGTCGGCCAGATCGTTCTTCGACAGCACCGAGAGCCCGTCTTCTAAAGTTGGGAATCCGAAGCTCTTGCTCATCTCCCGACAGACAGAAATCTCCTTGCTGTCGGGAAGACAGTACAAGAAGTCTTCTTCTCCACTGCCATTAAATATTAACGCCCCCTTTGGATATTTCAGTTTTTTGGCATAGTGCTGGGCCTCTTGTTTTTCTTTTTCTGATAGTTTTTTCCCTGAAGCATGACGAACAATATAATCACGAACTTTGGGGGATGCTTCGGGGGCAAGAACACCGGATTCTTCAACAAAAGTTGGCTTTGTTATTTTTTCTGTCTCACTTTCCAAGGGTTTTATCTTTGCGGGCTCTGAGGGCCCAGCTTCGGCTTCAGTCTCTTGCTCTAGAGCTTTAGAACCAGAAGTTTCAACTGTTGTTTCAGGAGTGACAGCAGCCCTCTTCGGAGGTGTGCTTGAAGATTTGATCGTTTCCAGTACATCTAGCACATTAGCCATTCTCTTTCTTTTCGGAGTCACTGCTGGCACTTTTTGATTTTTTATTGTCTCAATGTTTGCTGCAGGACTCAAAACTTCTGATGTTTTGGAGCCCTCAGTTGCTTCTTTTACCTCTTCCATTTTTTCTGCGGACGGCGCTTCGGCCTTCTCTTTCATTTCTGATAACAAAATCTTTGATTGTTCCAATTCTACCTTTGGTGGCACTTCGGCCATTTCTGTGACTTCTGGCAGCAAAGTTGGCTCGGTTGGTTTTTCAGCTTCGGTTGCCGAAGAAGTTTCTCCGGTAAACTCAGGCACCGAAGCTGGTTCAATATAGCGCGGCCGATGCGTAAGGACCTTTATCTTCTTCCTTTTCGGTTCTGGCTCGCTAGGAGGAGCTGCAGCTTCTTCTTTTGCAAAGGTTGTGTTTTTTCTCTTCTGCCTTCGAATGGGATAGCAATTGTCAGGGTAGACAAACCCGATGGCATCAAATACCCGATTCAGCCTCTTCTTTTTTCGACCTCCGAAGGCTGCTGACATTGCAGTGTCTTCGGCCTTCGAATAGGTCCCAAGCAGCTCATCACTTAAATTTTCAATGCTTTTTAACCAGTCATCATCTGGCTCAACGAATTTATCTCCAAACTTGAAGGTATACTTCAACCTGATAAGTCCACCTTCGTCGGCCTCTTTTATGGTTTCTTGTGGCATTTCCCATTTCTCCGCAAGCGGCCATACCCTGAAGGCAATATGCTCTTGTACTAAATCCCTCGTTCCAATAAAAGAACAGATCACGCCGAAGGCCCTCTGGCATTCTTCGGCAGCCTCACTCATTTCAACCTTCGGCCTCCGAAGGCCGAAGCTTTGCCAAATAGGGCGCATAATTATACCTTTGATATCTTCTCACGTTGTCAGATCATTCTTCACATAGAACCATTCTATCATCCAGTCGCCGGGCCATCTCTTCCGAAAGGTCGGCACGGGACAGCTTGACCCGGATCGAGAAACGAAATTGTAGCAGCCAAAATTATTGTGATACTGTTCTTTACCCCAAGGTTTTGTTTCGTATGATAATTCGTGTATATTGCAGAAACTTTTTGCATCAGGCTTCAGACCTTGGCTTCTCACGGCCCACACGAAGATATTTAGCCTTATAATTGCCTCGGGGGTAAGTTGATGGAGATAAACTTCGAATATTTTCAGTACCTCCACAACGAAGCTGCTCAAGGGAAATCGCAGTCCAGCTTTCAAAAAGCTTCGGTACACTACGACTTCATTCTCTTCAGGATGTGGGCAAGTTTTTTCACCTTCATCGGCCCTCACAATGGACAAATCCCGGAAATACCTTCCTCTCATGTTGACAAGATGATTCTCTTTGATAGTTGATTTACCATAAACTGAATGGCTCGGTCGCCAGGGACGATCTTCGGAGTCCTCGCCACCACTGTCCACATCATAGCTGTCACTGTCACCAGTATCTTCGGATAAACCTTCCAGAATCTCCTTGGTAATCTTTTCTGTATTGGTCTTCGACATCGCTATAAGAAACCCCAAGTTTTTCTCTTCGTCAAGGCTCAGCTTAATCTCAGCAACAGTCTTCTTATCTTCAGACATCTTCGGAGACGCTAAAAAACTATTTTCAAAACCGAAGCTTCAAAACCAAAAGCCTAGCAAATCGCAGTGCACAAGAGCTAAAAATTGAGTAAGCGGGAACAGTTGGCCAGAAAGCGTGTCAAATGAGTTTGCGGCATGCCCGTATTTATACGCCAAGAGCGTTGAAAATTCAAAGACCCCGCTTGTCAGTGATTGTTGCTATTCTAGCAAAGGGAAGGTGTTTTTTCGGACCTTCGGCGTAAAGCCTTCGTTCATGTCGCAATCTAAATTCGTTATTTTAAACAAATTAATATTGCGAGGGGCTACTGTTGGGGACCTTCGGCATCCGAAGGTCCTCAAAAACAGGATTTAACAGTATTTCTGGAAGTATAATGTGTGAACAGGTACCTTCGAACTCAAGTCGGTATCACGGTAGGAGGAGACCAGGATAATACGAAGGTCTTGGTACAACGCCGAAGATGTTAGCAGGAGAGCTTCGGCGTGGTTGCAGAAAATGAAACCGACTTAAAGATGAAAAGGCTATTCAAACCTCGATAGATTACTGTAGAATTATTATCAAATGTAAAGGGCATGAATGTAATTTTGTATGGGCTGTGCCCCGTGCCTATAAATAGGTGAACAGTACCCCTGTACTGTTCACGCTGACTTGGCATTTGCTCTTTGCGTCACGCTTGTATTGTCATCTCCTTCCTATTAAAGGTACACTTGTAATTCAACGATGTTTTTGTTTATGCCCGATAATTATATATGATTGTTCATATTATCTTTTACATTCTTTATATTTCATCCTTCATCAGTTTTTGATGAATTTATGAAGGTATGTCCTTCATAACCTTCGTCCGCAAGCCATTACATCCTAAGGGAAATAATGCTTCGGAGGACGAAGGATTTTAACGATTAACATTTTCTATGTTGCCTTGTTCTTAACTCATAGCACTTGAGAACAAGTCCCCAACAACTGCTAGCGTTTGCTGGGCTGCTTTCTTTGGACAATTCTTCGCCTAATGATTTTGTTCTCCACAGTAGAAGCATGCACGACCTCCTACTAGTGTTGGGGTTGCTTGGCCATTCTGGTTGGTTGCTGGGGCAGGAAGACGAGCTGCCTGGTTGCTCTGACGTTGGTACTGATTTCCTCCTTGCTAGTTGCTCTGACGGTACTGTTGCTCCGGAGGAAACTGCCTCTGGTACTGCTGCTGCTGGTTCTGACGCTGATGCTGGTGCTGGTGACCTTGCTTGAATTGCTGAGGTGGGTTGCCTAAGTAGCGAGGACGACTGCTACTTCCTGCCTCAGGCCCACCAATCTTGCGCTTCCTATCCTCCTTCTCACGACGCTTCCTGTCAGTCATGATTGCTCTGTCGATCAAATGCTGGAAGGTGGGGAAAGTGTGGTTCATCAGCTGATAATGGAGGGGATCAACCGATCCTCTCAGAAAGCGGTACTGCCTCTTGGCATCTGTGTTGACATTCTCTGGGGCATAACGCGACAGCTGCAGAAACTTGTCCCTGTACTCACTGACAGATAGGGGACCTTGCTTTAGGGCGAGAAACTCCTCCTTCCTCACTATCATTAGTCCCTCGGGCACATGGTAGCGACGGAAGTTATCCCTGAACTCCTCCCAAGTAATGGTTTCAGGGTTGGCATGAGTGGCGAGGTAGGACTCCCACCAAGACTGTGCTGCTCCCCTCAGCTGTCGAGGACCATACAACACCTTCTCTCGATCGTTGCACTGGGCAGTGTGCAACTCACGCTCCACGGTATGCAGCCAATCTTCAGCATCCATGGGATCAGCAGAGTGGGCAAAAACAGGGGAATGACCCCTCATGAACTCTGCCCGCTTGTCTCGGGGCACTTGAGGCATCTGGACTTGCACTAGAGGCTGATGTGGTGGTGGCTGCTGCTGAGCTTGCTGCATCGCTGCTAATGCCTGACCAATTGCCTGAATTGCCTGGGTCTGCATCAAGAACATCTGCTCAATGGTCATCGGGGGTGGCGGTGGCAAATGCTGCTGCGGGACTGCCTCCTCTTGGGGTGCCTGCTGTTCAGGCTGAGCATGCCTCGCACCTCTGCGCCTGTTCTCAGACATCTGTAGAAACCACACACATATAAGATCTGACTCTACAGTCTTTCATCATAAGAAAAGATATACGAAAATCTTCACAACACTGAACAATTGACCATCTTCACTGACAGCTTCTCGGATAAAGAGGAAAGTGGAAATAAGTGGATTACCCAACTAAATAACTGACTTTATTAATAACTACACCAAGTTGCAGGGGATACCCACACCTTGGTGACAATCATCACAAAGATCCAACTTCATTACATGTTCATCATGACAAGCATCCAACATAAAATAAGCAAAGTAACTCTAACTAAGACTAGCTAGACTAAGACACTGATTTAAGCATTATTATAGACTCCGACTCTGTCGATCTAGGGATCCAAATCTATCCGGGTCCTGCAGTCTGGGGTACCATAATCGAAGTGACCACGGGGCAGTGAATGGTAAGGGTGTTGAATCCCGACAGGGGAGGGAGAACCACCATCAAGATAGTGGCATGCCGCGCATTCAGCACGCAATTCCGCAACCTCCGCCCGAACCTTGCCCAACTCGTCAAGGGCGTGGTCCAACTCTGTGTTGAGCACGGGGACCAGATTGACCATGCTGCTCAGCCTGGGATTGCCCTCACCAACCGGTGAGACAATCACACCTCCAGCACTGCCGGTCAAACGGCGAGGGTAGTACTTGAGGTCAAGGCCATCAGCTACCCCGCTGAACAACGAGCAATACTGAGAAAGTGCCCGTCATGCTGCATCTTGCATGGCTGCCTCGGCAGTGTCCCTCTCAGTAATAGAATAGTGCTCTGAGAAAGCCTCTGCACCCTGGAGATCATCGTCCTGACGGCGCACCAAGCAAGTAGCCTCCCACTGGTCCAGGTATAGCCCGCGACAATGCTAGTAGACTACACAACGGTACTCGATAGACCAAGTGTGTCGGTCAAAGGCCCGACGCAACAAGGTATCGAGAGCGTCATGGAAGTGACACCCGCAAGCGGCGTCACGAGTGATGGGTCTAGCGATCCATCCATCTGGCTCTGGCTCCTCCGAGAGCTCCATGTCGTGGCTCGAACTACCACCGACGTTGTTGTCGTCTCCGTCTCCATCTCCGTTAGGGTCTCCTCTAGCAGCCGGGATGCCCTGAGGTGGTGCAGGGGGCATCTCTGGCTAAGGTGCAGGCGAAGGCGGCCTCTCAGACTCCACCTCCCACTGAGGCGAGGGGGAGGAGTCCTGCTGCTCCTGCTCTTGCTCCTGGCGTCGACGCTCCTGCTCCTCGTGCATGCGACGATGCAGTCTCTCCAGCTGGATGGACTGACCTGGCACCGTGCGACGCAGGGGACGCTCCGCCAGGCGAGAAGGCAAAAAGGGGATCACAGACTTACATGCAGTGCACCTGATACGGACCATCTACAAAAGACATCGTAAGCACAAGAGTAAGAATAGAACTAGGAGACCAGAAAGTGAACAGAAAGAAAAGTGGGACAAAACTTTTTGAGATAAGTAGATAACATAGAGTTGGTCATGATAACCAACTTTTGAAAGAACTCTAAGGTCAAGGTATGAGTAGAGGTCTATAGTCCTTAAGTCGACCATTCTAGTCTAGGTTAGTGGTCCTACAGTCAGCAAGGCTTTGATACCACTTATGTCACACCCGGTTTTGGAAGGTAAACCGAATGCGAACCATGTACGTGCCAGGATCAGAAACTCACGTACACAACGATTACATAATTGGACATCATCACACAATGCTTGAAGTAAATAGAGGAAAGGTACTTTATTACATCAAGATGTCCAAGACATCCACAGAGTCTACTACATAACCATAGTGTTTAACAATAACATCAAAGTGCGGAGTTACGAAACGTAGATGATAAGCCTACACAGGCAGCTGACTGGGGGTTTGTCACTAAGATAAACTAGAACTCATCGTATTCCTGGAACTCCTCGAAGTCATCCATGTTGCCAACTTCACCTCCTGAGCACTGAGAATAGTGGGGACAACCTGGGGTGGGTGGTTTGTAAAGCAAGGGTGAGTACACATCAACGTACTCAGCAAATGTCCCATTTGGCTAAAGTGGACTGGCTGTATGTGGAGTTAAGGTTAAGCAGTTGCTTTTAGTTGGTCAAGTTTTTATTATTATAAGTAGAGCCAAATTTTAGTAATAACCCAGTTATTACCCAGAGGCACTCCCTCCAAGAGGAAATACCAAAGATCAGAATTATAATCACCATTGTTAATCATCATCATAAAAGTAACAATTGTTCTTCTAATTGAATAGGATCCCAAGGCTGCTCATAACCGCGAGCACGACTGATATACCAGTTTCTAACACTCTGCAGAGGTTGCACACTTTACCCACAAGCCGTGATTCCCATTCTGCCCGGGGTTCTAGCCTCCCCATTGATCATTACCAAGGTGACCTAGCATGGTCTCACTATGTAGCCTTTAGAAAGACTTCCCTGAGGTCATAGCCACCCGTTAGGTTTCTCTAGTTTGATAAACACAGTACATCTCCCCAAAGGAAGGGTGACTAACAAAACCAAATCAAAGAACCTCTGCAACCAACCTCGGCAGAGCAAGTACTGTGCCCGGACCCATTGACAGCCCTACAGCGAAACCAACTACTCCTATGGTTCCTCTAATTAATCAGCTATGGGCGTCCCATTCCACCCTCATGGTTGCAATGTTATCCCAGGTTGTCACTCCCCAAACAGGTCCTTACGGAGAGGCACTCAGGAAACAGCCTGAGCCCCCTAAAGAAATCACAAGGACCTCATCGGGATAACATCATCGTATCATAAAAGATCACATCATGTTCATTGATTAAGTTTAAGCCATAGCATAAGCTAACCAAGATTAACCCAAAAAGGTAAACAAGGGTAAGGTAAATACAAACTAGCCAATCCTTAAGTTTCAATAAAGTAATGCAGGACAATGAATTATAAAGTAAAGTAGGACATGATAGGTCTGAGGACACTTGCCTTCACCAGGTTGTTGCCCAGGGAGGTCTCCAACAACACACTCAGGAAACTCGGACTGCTCGATGTCTAAATAAAGCGAGCATGCATTCAATACATTTGGAAAGTACAAATGAACATCACACCAAACATGTACAAACATTAGAACACATAATAAAAGGATACAATACTACATAAGGGATAAAGAAGTCAAAGTATAACATAAACTATAACCTACATTAACTTTGTTTGAAAATAGATTACTATTTCTCCTAAGTGTTATTTACAAGTACAAACTCATAGATCAATTTATTTTATGGTGACCTAAGATTTAGAACAGAGATGAACTTATGTAATACATATTATTAATCTCACAAGCTTAAACAAGTTGAAATCTCTAAAGTTCTCCTTTTATTTATTTTATTAAATAAATAAAACATACATCCATATTAGTTCATATTCCATCCTAAAAATTAGAGTGTGCAGACAGTAAATGAAACCATTTTATCTAGACAGAGAATAATTCTATGAACATTTTGCAATTCAGATCACTAAATTTGGAGTTCATATGCAAAAGTTATGAAATAAACAAGTTTGGAAATTCAAAATATGAAATTAGGGCTAATTCTATGATTATTTAAAAGTCCAGGGCTAAATCTGCAAGATTACAGGGGCCTGTGCGCGAAAACCAGGGACATCGGGTTGATTTCCTAAAACCAGAGGGTTTCTTAAGCAAAACAGCCAAGCGAAGGGGTATCGGGTGAATCTAACCGTTGGATCAGAAACCGACAACCGAGATTAGATCTGCGGCCGAGGGCGCGCGGGCATGGGAGGGTGAGCACTGACAGGCGGGACAGGGAATGTCAGCGATAGGGGGAAAGAGAGCGTGCTGACCGAGCGGGCCTAGCGCCAGAGGGGAAACGGACGACTATAGGGGTCCGAGGGGTCTGAACCGTTCGATCAGGATCGGACAAGGAAAAGTCAGACCGGGACGGATGAGCGGCTGCGGGTGGCGCTGACAGGCAGGCCAGGGCATCAGGCGTGCGTGCGCGAAGTGGTATCCCGCGGTTCGAGCCGTTCGATCTGAATCAGATGGAGGGGATCAGACCAGGGGAACAGACCGCTGCGGGCGGCGCCGCTCCTCTCCGCGGCGGTGAAGTCGCCGGAGTTGAGGCAGGTGCGAGCTGGGTTGGCTCCGAGGTCACCGGAGTTGGGCAGAGGGGAAGAGGGCGCCACGACGAACTCAATGGAGGGGAAGAGGCCACGAATCCACGGGCAGAGAGGGGAGAACGGCGGTGGGAAGGCCTCAGGCGGGTCGGAGAAACTTCGGTGAGCGATTCCGGCCGCGGGGAGGGGACTTAAGGCGCTAAGGCCTTAGCTAAGTTGAGCAGAGACAGGGGCGACACAGGGAACTACTCCGGTGAACTACACCAGGCAAAATCGATTGGCCACCGCACGAGTGTGGTGGACCACCGCGGTCGAGCACCGACGAAGGCAAAATTGGACGAACAAAGGGCGCAATAAGGGAAATTGGGCACGAGAATGGGTGTCTCACCTCCGGGCGAAGCTCGGGGAGGCTTGGAGCGGTCTCTGGCGAGCTGGATGGCCGGGAACACGGGCGCGGGTCTCCGGCGGCGGCTGGCGGCGAGGGCAGAGCGCGAGAGAGGGCGAGGGTGTGCGAAATGAGGTGAAAGGTGTGCGCGGGGCACTGGTGGGGCTCTAAAAAGAGGGTTGGGCGCGTGGGCGGGCGTCGTGGCCGAGAAACCCGGCGACGTGCGCGAGTGCGCATGCGCCGGTCCACGGCGACGCGCGAGGAAGGCGGAGTTGACAGGGTTGGCCCACGGCGCAGAGAGAGAAAAGAGGAACGCTCGGGGCAACGGCTCGACGACTGACAAACCGGGCCCGCGAAACAGAGAGAGAGAGGGAGAGCGAGCGGGCGAAGGAAAACTGGCGCTGACAGATCGGCCCCACTGGGCAGCGAGCGAGAGAGGGAGGGCGCGCGCGAGGGAGAATTGCCGCTGACAGGCGGGGTCCGCCTGTTAGGCGGCGCGGGCGCGTGGCCTGGCTGGGCTTAATGGACCGATTAGGCTGCTTTGGGCTGCTTTCTCCTTTTCTTTTTCTCTGGATTTTCTAATTCCTTTTCTATTTCTTTTTCCATAGGGTTTTCAAATCCAAAATCAAACTAGGTTTCAAATTCAAATAAATTCAAACATGTGCAACACTTCAAAGAGTATTTTAAGCTCAGCATGATGCAACATGTCATGACTCATAAGGTTTTGACAAAAATAAATAATTAGCCTCCACTAGTTGAAGCTATTTCTAATCAAAAGGAAAAAGGGAGAGAGGATCTAGAGAGAGAGAAAGCCTAGAGTGAGAAAAGGAAGAGTAACACATGATTTTTGGTGATAACTAGAAAGAAATTTTATACCCCCAAAATCAGGGTGTTATAATATATAGGAGAATAACATAGAATTAGTCAAGGTGACTAATATTTTGAAGCAAAATCAAGGATGAGATGAAGTAATAATTAATAAGTCCTTAAAACGGCCATTGCTACTCTAGGATAGCGGTCCTACAGTCAGCAAGGCTTTGATACCACTTATGTCACACCCGGTTTTGGAAGGTAAACCGAATGCGAACCATGTACGTGCCAGGATCAGAAACTCACGTACACAACGATTACATAATTGGACATCATCACACAATGCTTGAAGTAAATAGAGGAAAGGTACTTTATTACATCAAGATGTCCAAGACATCCACAGAGTCTACTACATAACCATAGTGTTTAACAATAACATCATAGTGCGGAGTTACGAAACGTAGATGATAAGCCTACACAGGCAGCTGACTGGGGGTTTGTCACTAAGATAAACTAGAACTCATCGTATTCCTGGAACTCCTCGAAGTCATCCATGTTGCCAACTTCACCTTCTGAGCACTGAGAATAGTGGGGACAACCTGGGGTGGGTGGTTTGTAAAGCAAGGGTGAGTACACATCAACGTACTCAGCAAATGTCCCATTTGGCTAAAGTGGACTGGATGTATGTGGAGTTAAGGTTAAGCAGTTGCTTTTAGTTGGTCAAGTTTTTATTATTATAAGTAGAGCCAAATTTTAGTAATAACCCAGTTATTACCCAGAGGCACTCCCTCCAAGAGGAAATACCAAAGATCAGAATTATAATCACCATTGTTAATCATCATCATAAAAGTAACAATTGTTCTTCTAATTGAATAGGATCCCAAGGCTGCTCATAACCGTGAGCACGACTGATATACCAGTTTCTAACACTCTGCAGAGGTTGCACACTTTACCCACAAGCCGTGATTCCCATTCTGCCCGGGGTTCTAGCCTCCCCATTGATCATTACCAAGGTGACCTAGCAGGGTCTCACTACATAGCCTTTAGAAAGACTTCCCTGAGGTCATAGCCACCCGTTAGGTTTCTCTAGTTTGATAAACACAGTACATCTCCCCAAAGGAAGGGTGACTAACAAAACCAAATCAAAGAACCTCTGCAACCAACCTCGGCAGAGCAAGTACTATGCCCGGACCCATTGACAGCCCTACAGCGAAACCAACTACTCCTATGGTTCCTCTAATTAATCAGCTAAGGGCGTCCCATTCCACCCTCATGGTTGCACTGTTATCCCAGGTTGTTACTCCCCAAACAGGTCCTTACGGAGAGGCACTCAGGAAACAGCCTGAGCCCCCTAAAGAAATCACAAGGACCTCATCGGGATAACATCATCGTATCATAAAAGATCACATCATGTTCATTGATTAAGTTTAAGCCATAGCATAAGCTAACCAAGATTAACCCAAAAAGGTAAACAAGGGTAAGGTAAATACAAACTAGCCAATCCTTAAGTTTCAATAAAGTAATGCAGGACAATGAATTATAAAGTAAAGTAGGACATGATAGGTCTGAGGACACTTGCCTTCACCAGGTTGTTGCCCAGGGAGGTCTCCAACAACACACTCAGGAAACTCGGACTGCTCGATGTCTAAATAAAGCGAGCATGCATTCAATACATTTGGAAAGTACAAATGAACATCACACCAAACATGTACAAACATTAGAACACATAATAAAAGGATACAATACTACATAAGGGATAAAGAAGTCAAAGTATAACATAAACTATAACCTACATTAACTTTGTTTGAAAATAGATTACTATTTCTCCTAAGTGTTATTTACAAGTACAAACTCATAGATCAATTTATTTTATGGTGACCTAAGATTTAGAACAGAGATGAACTTATGTAATACATATTATTAATCTCACAAGCTTAAACAAGTTGAAATCTCTAAAGTTCTCCTTTTATTTATTTTATTAAATAAATAAAACATACATCCATATTAGTTCATATTCCATCCTAAAAATTAGAGTGTGCAGATAGTAAATGAAACCATTTTATCTAGACAGAGAATAATTCTATGAACATTTTGCAATTCAGATCACTAAATTTGGAGTTCATATGCAAAAGTTATGAAATAAACAAGTTTGGAAATTCAAAATATGAAATTAGGGCTAATTCTATGATTATTTAAAAGTCCAGGGCTAAATCTGCAAGATTACAGGGGCCTGTGCGCGAAAACCAGGGACATCGGGTTGATTTCCTAAAACCAGAGGGTTTCTTAAGCAAAACAGCCAAGCGAAGGGGTATCGGGTGAATCTAACCGTTGGATCAGAAACCGACAACCGAGATTAGATCTGCGGCCGAGGGCGCGCGGGCATGGGAGGGTGAGCACTGACAGGCGGGACAGGGAATGTCAGCGATAGGGGGAAAGAGAGCGTGCTGACCGAGCGGGCCTAGCGCCAGAGGGGAAACGGACGACTATAGGGGTCCGAGGGGTCTGAACCGTTCGATCAGGATCGGACAAGGAAAAGTCAGACCGGGACGGATGAGCGGCTGCGGGTGGCGCTGACAGGCAGGCCAGGGCATCAGGCGTGCGTGCGCGAAGCGGTATCCCGCGGTTCGAGCCGTTCGATCTGAATCAGATGGAGGGGATCAGACCAGGGAAACAGACCGCTGCGGGCGGCGCCGCTCCTCTCCGCGGCGGTGAAGTCGCCGGAGTTGAGGCAGGTGCGAGCTAGGTTGGCTCCGAGGTCACCGGAGTTGGGTAGAGGGGAAGAGGGCGCCACGACGAACTCAATGGCGGGGAAGAGGCCACGAATCCACGGGCAGAGAGGGGAGAACG
Organism: Zea mays; assembly: GCF_902167145.1. NCBI lineage: Eukaryota > Viridiplantae > Streptophyta > Magnoliopsida > Poales > Poaceae > Zea > Zea mays. The sequence goes on from NC_050103.1 coordinate 43,508,477, forward strand.
GCGGTGGGAAGGCCTCAGGCGGGTCGGAGAAACTTCGGTGAGCGATTCCGGCCGCGGGGAGGGGACTTAAGGCGCTAAGGCCTTAGCTAACTTGAGCAGAGACAGGGGCGACACAGGGAACTACTCCGGTGAACTACACCAGGCAAAATCGATTGGCCACCGCACGAGTGTGGTGGACCACCGCGGTCGAGCACCGGCGAAGGCAAAATTGGACGAACACAGGGCGCAATAAGGGAAATTGGGCACGAGAATGGGTGTCTCACCTCCGGGCGAAGCTCGGGGAGGCTTGGAGCGGTCTCTGGCGAGCTGGATGGCCGGGAACACGGGCGCGGGTCTCCGGCGGCGGCTGGCGGCGAGGGCAGAGCGCGAGAGAGGGCGAGGGTGTGCGAAATGAGGTGAAAGGTGTGCGCGGGGCACTGGTGGGGCTCTAAAAAGAGGGTTGGGCGCGTGGGCGGGCGTCGTGGCCGAGAAACCCGGCGACGTGCGCGAGTGCGCATGCGCCGGTCCACGGCGACGCGCGAGGAAGGCGAAGCTGACAGGGTTGGCCCACGGCGCAGAGAGAGAAAAGAGGAACGCTCGGGGCAACGACTCGACGACTGGCAAACCGGGCCCGCGAAACAGAGAGAGAGAGGGAGAGCGAGCGGGCGAAGGAAAACTGGCGCTGACAGATCGGCCCCACTGGGCAGCGAGCGAGAGAGGGAGGGCGCGCGCGAGGGAGAATTGCCGCTGACAGGCGGGGTCCGCCTGTTAGGCGGCGCGGGCGCGTGGCCTGGCTGGGCTTAATGGACCGATTAGGCTGCTTTGGGCTGCTTTCTCCTTTTCTTTTTCTCTGGATTTTCTAATTCCTTTTCTATTTCTTTTTCCATAGGGTTTTCAAATCCAAAATCAAACTAGGTTTCAAATTCAAATAAATTCAAACATGTGCAACACTTCAAAGAGTATTTTAAGCTCAGCATGATGCAACATGTCATGACTCATAAGGTTTTGACAAAAATAAATAATTAGCCTCCACTAGTTTAAGCTATTTCTAATCAAAAGGAAAAAGGGAGAGAGGATCTAGAGAGAGAGAAAGCCTAGAGTGAGAAAAGGAAGAGTAACACATGATTTTTGGTGATAACTAGAAAGAAATTTTATACCCCCAAAATCAGGGTGTTACAATATATAGGAGAATAACATAGAATTAGTCGAGGTGACTAATATTTTGAAGCAGAATCAAGGATGAGATGAAGTAATAATTAATAAGTCCTTAAAACGGCCATTGCTACTCTAGGATAGCGGTCCTACATCAGCAAGGCTTTGATACCACTTATGTCACACCCGGTTTTGGATGGTAAACCGAATGTGAACCATGTACTTGCCAGGATCATAAATTCACGTACACGGCGATTACATAAATGACTCATCATAGCACAATGCTTCAAATAACAATAAAGAGTAAGTATTAATATTAAAGACAAGAGTCATTTACATTATATAAATCAAAGTACACATAATCGAAACGTAGCCAACGTAAATAAACCCACCACAGGCAGCTGACTTAGGGAAGTCACTAGCCTAATCTTCGAACTCGTCGAAGTCAGGGAACTCCTGGAGATCCGCCTCGACGCCTTCTTCTTACCTGAGCATAGATTGCACCAAAGGCAACCTGGTGTTTTGTGAAAGCAAGGGTTTGTATACATCAACATACTCAGCAAATGTCCTGTTTGGCTGAGGTGGACTAGCTTTATGTGGGGTTAAGCTCAAGCAGTTGCTTTTAGTTGGTCAGGTATTTATTATTAGTGGAAGCCAAGTTTTAGTAATAGCCAACCCATGAATCATTTCCTCATCGAGGAACATCATTATCATCATCGAACCAATACCATCAGTAGAACCATTGAATCTCAAATCATCTGTATATCTAATCAAAGAGGATCCCAAGGCCGCTCTTAACCGTGAGCACGGCTGATATATCAGTTTCATAACACTCTGCAGAGGTTGCACACTTTACCCATGAGCCGTGATTCCCTTTCTGCCCGAGGATCACGACTCCCCATTGATCACTTCCAAGGTGAACTTGCAGTGTCTCACTACGTGGCTTTTCCCTAGGGTCCTCACTATGTGAATGTCGGAAATGACCATTGCATAAAGTCCATCTAACGTCTCAAAACCTATACCTCTGCCCTCAGGAAAAAGCCGTGGGACGATGCCTATACCCAGATCCCTGAGCGAGAATATAGGATCCATAACAGATGCCTCCGTTTCCCAATGACCAAAAACCAGCACCCAACATAAGATTTCTGTAATTACTTGGCCAAGGGCGTCCCATACCACCCTCATGGTTGCACTGTTTTCCCGGGGTGTCGCTCCCCGAACAGGTCCTTACGGAGAGGCACTCAGGAAACAGCCTGAGTCCCCTAAAGTGTCACAGGACCACCATCGGGATAACATCATCGTATCATAAGTAATCACATCATGTTCATTGATTAAAGTAAAGCAATAGCATGAAGCTAACCATAATAACCCAAAAGGTAATCAAGGACAAGGTACATATAAAGCTAGTCAATCCATAGGTTTCAATTGAGTAATGCGGGATAGTGATTTATAAAGTAAATAGGACATAATGGGTCAGAGGACACTTGCCTTCACCAAACAGATGCTCAGGGTCTTCCACTTTGTAGAACTCGAAGAACTTGATCCCACGATCGCCGAAGCTTGACCGTCGATTCCTCGAAGCTCCGAAATGGATCACAGTCTATTCGCGACGCACTGCGAATACAAACAGGCACAAATAAACAACCATTTATACGCATAATAACATTACACCATTTAAGTACAACATAATAAAATACGCAAAATAAAATAGAGTGCGTTAATACGGTCACACGAGGACAAAGAAACGAGACGGTCGAGAGATTATCGCGTCCACACTAAACGAGTATCAATCATAATATCTAATTCGACATTTTCAAATATAAGTAATATCCTAATTTAGTTCAATTAATACGCTATGCTAACGAATGTCAGTCAAATAAGTAATTTTAATTAAAACAAGAGATTCCAAGCGAGGCGAAATTACGACAAGCGAAACATCACGACAGCATGCAACCGACGCGCGGACACGCGCGACACACCATGCTGACGACACACGAAACAATGCGCGTGACTAGCGCGAACGGCGTGCAAACCAGCACGCCACCACGTGCGAAACAACATACGTGACAGGCGAGAAAATACTAAATAGGTAACACATTTGTACTAAACAAATATTAAATAAATAAAAGTAGTTAAGTTAATACTAGCCATATTAATATTTATTATAAAAGCTCACGTGGAACACTACACATTTAATATAGTTAGAAATATTAGTCTAATGAATATTAGTCGAGCAAGTCTTAAGTTAATTATCTAAAATAAGCGACTCGACGAGTTAACGTTACTAACATGAGTTATAGATGAAACTAATTTATCATCACACGCAGACGTCACGTGTGACAGAACCTCCCAAGTCATTAGGCCCACCTACAGTTGTCCTTGTCCAACGGACCTCAGACAACCCTCCAGGTGCCCCTGATCACTTGACAAGTTCGGTATCTGTATTTCTTACCTTTCCCAAGAGCATTTCACCCGTCACGCAGACATTACAATACATCGGAGGTACGAAAATGCGGAAGCAGTTACAATAACTTACTTTATTTTAAAAGTAAGAAAGAGTAGTGTTTATTACAGACCAGAACAAATATAAGAGTGCTGAGTATTATTATTACATAACCTGGGAGGCAAAAACCCCTCCCGAATAAACAGTAAAAAGTTTTTCTTAACGGAGGACCCTTCCTCCTACAGCTTTAGTCTTGATTTTCTTCTTTGGGCACCACCTTGGAACAGAAGCAACAAAAGTTTGCTGCTTCTTCACCTAAAACAACATGGAACAAAGCCCTGAGTATGAAATGTACTTTCGCAAGTCTTACCCGTCAAAATCAAAGACTCTCAAGGATATGCTGGCCTTTGGGAGTCAAGGTATGGCTTATCAATAATCAAAGACTCTTTTTGCATAAATGCTTACTAATAGTGGATCCTTAAAAATCCAGTTTTATTTGTCAGGTTAAGTAAAGTTACCTGCATCTAGGGTTCTTTCTACCCTAGTTCAATCACTGGACCTATACTAGCCAATTTCTTATCAACCCTTCTTATTCACTAGAATGCTACGTGTAAGTCAGTGACCAAGTCTTCATGTCCGCGAAGTTACGGCGATCCAAATCGATTATACTCAGCTGAGGATCTCTGATCACACGACATATGTAGCACTTAACCCTTGCATATGTCAACTCGCCACCGGGGTTCTTAAGACCAAATCAGGTTCACGCCAACCGAGAGCACAGATACACCACCGTCCAGCCTCTTGCCACGGAGGGTACACGCTACTCTCGCCATCTCTCCACTCCCATTGCGTGTTATCTTATTCTGGTATTAGTCTGCCCGAGGCAAAGCTTACCCATGATGAGGCATGTGACCAGTTAAAGGGTCCTTAGTTAGCAGGCCTACATCGACAAGGTCCATAATCGACTCAGATGGAGACACTACACCGAGACTCTCTTCTTGTGCAAGTCACCCACCCGGTCTCAGCTTTATTATTTCAAACCTAAAGTTTGATACTTGGCAGAGGTACATCTTTTCCGATGTTGAACCCATCATGGCCATGATGGATCCACCATCAAGTTTGTTTTTGAAAACATCCCACCCTCTTTGAAGCATCATCTTTTGTCAAAACAAAACATTTTGTTTTTCTAGAGAAAAGCTAAGCATAAGAAAAACTTTTTTTGTAAATCAGGGATTCAGGAGAAGTAATCAAATCCAAGGAAGGAAATGCAGCAACTGGTTTAGCACACAACTCCTATCACCTAATGCATCAAGTAAGTGAGAAATATTTTAAAATAGCAAGGAGGTGGCAAATGCACCGGGGCTTGCCTTGTGTGATAGGTGAATCAGGTTCTGTTCCGCAGATATCAAAATAAAAACAGTTTCCTACCTAAGGTTCTTCAGGTGGTGGTGGTGAAGTCCTCGCTTCTTCAACTTCTATTTCCTCCTCGTTTTCTAGATATAACCATATATAATAATGAATGCTCATGTAATGCTCATGAAGATGCAAAGATAATAAAAGTTTATTATCTAATGTCTTGAATATAACTTTCCTTCACGGATCTCTAAGAAATTAGGGTTTTCGGAGTCTATAGTGGAGTTCATAGGGCAGAAGGGGCTTGGGTTTTGGGTTCTAAGTACCAAACAAGGTCCAAATCATACCAAACTTAACCCAAGGCTTCTAAATATTACTAAAAGCTTTTTTAAAAAGTTTGATGAATTTTGGAATTATTAACTATTCTCTAAAATCCTAGAAGTATGGATTTTGGCTATTTAAAATGCCCCAAAATTCCTTATTAAAACTAAAAATCATGAAACTATTTTTATTAAATACTATAGAAAATTAGGAGCCTAGTAAAATTGGTTTGGCATTTTTAGCATTTTTCTATAATTTTCTGGAAATTCTCAAAGTCCAGAAGAAAAAGAAAAAGGAAAACATGCTACAGGATTGGGCTGAAACTGGCCTGGGTCGGCCCATTTATTGGCGAAAGCGCGCCCGCGCTGCTGGTTTCCACGACGGCGAACAGCGCAGGGTCGAGCTCCGGTAAGCTTGTACCAGCCGGATTACTTGATGACGGGTGCTCTACTTCAGTTGAAACCAAATTCAAGGCCTAACAATCATTTCCCCTCAACTAATTTCACGAACGGCACTCTATATCATCCAGGCCACGGGGAAAGCGTAGACCATAAGTGAACAAGCGTGTTCCCGGCGATCTAGGGGGTCCTGGTTCTAATTGGCTAGGTCGGGGAGCATCAGGGACACACAAGGACACTGAAACAAAAGAGCAGGGGGTATGAACAAACTTGGAACAAGCTAGCCACGACGAGGGTGTTTCTACGGTGGCGGAAACCGATTTGGGGGAAATCCCAAATTGGCGAGCTCTGGTGATCAATTGGAGGCACGGTTTAGTGGCTTGGGTGCTTGACTACCTTACGGACCCAACGACACACTCAATTTATAGGCTCCGAGGGCGGTGGCCAGTGAATTTGGAGTTGACGCGGTGGCGGTCGGAGAGAAGAGTTGCACTGGCGCAAAGATTAGTGGCTTTCACTGGGCTCACCGGCGATCACCGGGCATGCCTAACACGAGCGACTGCTGTTGGATTACGGGGAAGCTACGCTAGCGCAAAACAAAATTTTCAACCCCATAATACCAAGAACTACTGCGGTTATAGGTCATGGAATTACCACTAGACGCGCAGAGCAGCGGAAGACGTCTCGATGTAGACGAACGCGTCGAGCAGTGCCGTGAAGTCGTCGGCGTCCTTCACGTCCTCGCACGGTTCGTCCTAGTGCTCCAGATGCAGCACCTCCGAGGTATCCACACGTACAGGGAGGAAGCGCCGCGAACCGAACTGCTAGGTTCGCGATGGCGGATTGGCGAGGGCGAGAGGCGAGCGACTACTCGTTTGCTGGTGGTGAATTAGGTTGAGCCTAACCGCGCCCCCGCCCCTCATTATATAGGCATTATGGTGGGCTTCTAACACCGAGGCCCATCATTAACCCTAAAGCCCAGTCTAATTTCGGATCTAATCCGAGTTAGGCTTCCTTCCCCTTAAGTGTGTGACCCTATAGGTTCACGTACAAATAGACATAGCCCGAGTACTCTTACTTGGCCCAATAATTGACAGCGGCCTCTAGCAAGACATGTCAACTCCTATGCGCACGTAAAGATCATATCTGACAAACCATTGCAACATTACGTACATGCTGTTCCCTTTGTCTCACGATATTTGGTCTGGCTCTAAGCTGACCTCTCTTTTCTCGATACTGTGAATTGGAATCCTTTCAATGGTTAACTCTTAACCCTAGCACGGCCATGCATTTCTTGATCCAATCACTCGAGGGGCACAAAGATATCTCTCTCACAATGAGAGGGACAAATTCCATATTGACTGACCATGCCTCACAGCATGCTTCCTGACAAACCCAAAACTACCTTTATAACTACCAAGTTACGGAATAGCGTTTGATAGTCCCTAAGTAAGTCAATTCACATCTTGAGAACATGCGACAATCTCAGGTCTAAGGATACAGTATTTATGTTGCAAAAAGAGAACTATATTACAATATCTCACGTTGGGTCGGTCCAGCCTCATGTCATACATGCGCCCACATTATTAGTTTAACATCTCCATGTTCATGACTTGTGAAATGTAGTCATCAACTAATACATGTGCTAGTCATCGACTCTGACTAGGGACATCATTTAGAATAACCATATAAGTAAAGAATCTCACAAACAATTCACATAATTGCTAATCAATACAAGGTGCCTTCCATGGATATTCAATTAAGCAATATATATATCATGGATACAAAGAAATATGCTCATCTCTATGATTATCTCTAGGGCATATTTCTAACAGTCTCCCACTTGCACTAGAGTTAATCTAGAAGATATCTAATACCCATAGATCTCATGTGTGCCTCATTCTTACGTTGTGGAAGAGGTTTTGTCAAAGGATCAGCAACATTCAAATCCGTATGTATTTTGCATATCTTTATCTCACCACGCCTAACGAATTCCCGTATGAGGTGAAACTTCCGCAGTACGTGTTTGTTTTTCTGGTGGTTCCTTGGCTCCTTAGCTTGCGCAATAGCCCCATTGTTGTCACAGTAGAGGTTCAATGGGCTAGATGCATTAGGAAACACACCAAGCTCGATGAGGAACTTTCTTATCCAAACACCTTCCTTCGCAGATTCAGCAGCTGCAATGTACTCGGCTTCTGTTGTAGAATCAGTCACAGTCTCATGTTTGGAACTCTTCCAACTAACAGCACCACCATTTATTGTGAACACAAAACCTGATTGCGATTTTAACTCGTCTGGGTCAGTTTGGAAGCTAGCATCGATGTAACCAATTACAACGAGCTCCTCCTTACCCCCATATACCAGGAACATATCATTAGTCCTTCTTAAGTACTTAAGAATGTCTTTTACCGCTGTCCAGTGACCCTCACCTGGATCAGCCTGGTACCTACTCGTAGCACTTATAGCGTATGAAACATCTGGGCGTGTACTTATCATGGCATACATGATTGATCCAATTGCTGAGGCGTATCGTACCTTACTCATGCGCTCCCGCTCATTAGCCGTCGCAGGACATTGCATCTGGCTAAGGTGTATACCATGTGACATAGGTAAGAACCCTTTCTTGGACTGTTCCATGTTGAACCGTTTCAAAACCTTGTCAATGTACGTATCTTGACTTAATCCTATAAGCCTCTTCGACCTATCTCTATGGATCCTTATGCCCAAAATATATGCTGCTTCCCCTAAGTCCTTCATAGAAAAACTCTTTTTCAGTGAAGCCTTGACGGACTCCAGCATAGGAATGTCATTCCCAATCAATAATATGTCATCCACATACAAGATCAGAAATGCAACAGCGCTCCCACTTTCCTCCTTGTAAACACAAGCTTCTTCCTCATTCGGATGAAAACCAAGCCCTTTGATCACTTCATCAAAACGAATGTTCCAACTCCGAGATGCTTGCTTCAACCCATAAATGGATTTCTGAAGTTTGCATATCTTTCCAGCATTGATTGGATCGACAAAACCCTTGGGCTGTATCATATACACGTTCTCATCTAGGTTTCCATTAAGGAAAGCTATTTTGACATCCATCTGCCAAATCTCATAATCGAAATATGCGGCAATAGCTAGAATGATCCGAATAGATTTAAGCATCGCTACTGGTGAGAATGTCTCGTCATAGTCAACTCCTTGAACTTGTCGAAAACCCTTTGCAACAAGTCGAGCCTTATAGATGTGAACATTTCCATCCATGTCTTTCTTCTTCTTATAGATCCATTTGCATTCTATGGGTCTAACACCATCAGGCGGGTCAACCAAGTTCCAAACTTGTTTTTCTCCCATGGAATCTATCTCGGATCTCATGGCGACTTGCCATTTCTCGGAATCTGGGTCCATCATCGCTTCTGCATATGTTGCAGGTTCGTCGTTGTCTAACAACAACACTTCCCCATTGCCCAATAATAGCACTTCTCCTCGTGCCTCGTGAAGCCTTGCTGACCTTCGTGGTTGTGGTGGTGATTCTCTTTCCATAGACGTCTCAACTTGTTCTGCTACATTAGCATCACTTGTTGAATCTTGTCCCACTGGCTCATCCTGAACTTCTTCAAGATACACCTTTTGTTTACTTTTCTCTCTTTTGAGAAACTCTTTCTCTAAGAACACACCGTTTCGGGCGACAAACACTTTGCCCTCTGACCGGTGGTAAAAGTAATATCCTAAAGTTTCCTTTGGATATCCCACGAACATGCACTTGTCCGATTTTGGAGTGAGTTTATCCGAATGAAGTCGCTTGACGTAAACCTCACAGCCCCAAATCTTCAGAAAAGACAAACTGGGAGTCTTCCCAGTCCACATCTCATATGGTGTCTTAACTACGGACTTAGACGGTACCCTATTTAGTGTGAAAGCTGCTGTTTCTAGAGCGTATCCCCAAAACGACAAAGGTAGGTCCGACTGGCTCATCATTGATCGAACCATATCCAATAAAGTCCGATTACGTCGCTTAGACACGCCATTCCTCTGAGGTGTTCCAGGCGGCGTAAGCTATGGAACAATTCCACAACTCCTTAGATGATTGCTAAACTCATGACTCAAATACTCACCTCCACGATCTGATCGCAGTGCTTTAATTTTCTTGCCACGCTGATTTTCTACTTCATTCTGAAACTCTTTGAACTTTTCTAAGGATTCAGACTTGTGTTTCATTAAGTAGACATACCCATATCTACTAAAATCATCAGTGAAGGTTATGAAGTATTGAAATCCTCCCCTAGCTGTTGTACTCATTGGTCCGCACACATCAGTATGTATGAGTTCCAATAAATCTAATGTCCTCTCCGGTAAACCCGTGAAGGGCGCCTTGGTCATCTTACCAAGTAAGCAAGCTTCACATGTCTCATATGATTCAAAATCAAACGAAGTTAAAAGCCCATCAGAATGAAGCTTCTTCATGCGATTCTCACTTATATGACCCAAACGACAGTGCCACATGTAGGTAGGACTTAAATCATTAGGCCGAGGCCTTTTACCACTAATATTACAGATAGGTGCATCATCAAGATTTAAAATGAATAACCCATTCATAATGGATGCAAAAGCCATAAACATGCCATTCTTAGAGATCACACAACCATTGTTTTCACTCGCAAATGAATAACCATCCTTCATCAAACATGAAGGAGGCATAATGTTTCGACTCATACTAGGTACTAGATAACAATTATTTAACTCCAAAATAAATCCTGATGGGAGGTGGAGTTGCATCGTCCCGACGGTCAATGCAGCAACTCTTGCATTATTGCCTACCCGGAAATCAACTTCTCCTCTTTTCACGCTTCTACTTCTTATCATTCCCTGCATCGAATTGCAAATATGGGCAACCGATCCGGTATCAAATACCCAAGAATTAATATAAGAATCAGCAAGAAAAATTTCTGTAATGTGAATAGCAAGTGTACCTGCTGCGGCTGTACCCTTACCGCCGCGATCCTTAATAGAGGCCAAGTACTGCTTGCAATTCCTTTTCCAGTGACCAAGTTCTTTGCAATAAAAGCACTCTGCATCTGCAGCTGGTCCAGCCTTGGGCTTTTGATTTGGCTTGGATACTGTATCCTTTGCCTTGCCCTTCTTCTTTTGAGATTTACCCTTCTTCTTAAAGTTGGGTTTGTTTTGGACCGCCATCACATGGCCGCTGCTGCCAGCGCTTTTCTTTATGTCCCCCTCTGCTGTTTTCAGCATGCCACATAGTTCATTGAGGCCCCTCTCCGCCCCATGCATATGGTAGTTTGTGATGAAGTTTCCATAGCTGGGCGGAAGAGATGCCAAAATGAAGTCAGTGGCCAACTCTTGGCTTATTGGGAAGCCTAGCTTCTCCAACCTCTGACTGTAACCAACCATTTTGATTACGTGTGGCCCAACTGCTGCGCCTTCTGCTAGCTTGCATTCCAGAAAGGCTTTGGACACATTGAACCTTTCAGTCCTAGCCTGAGTCTGGAACATATCCTTGAGCGCCACGATCATATCGTGCACCTCATGGTTTGTCTCAAACTGCATCTGTAGCTAAGGCTCCATGCAAGCAAGCATTAGGCAACTCACTTCAAGATTAGCATGCATTGCTTTCTTGTAAACAGTTTTAGCTGCAACAGTTGCATTTTCACCAGGATCCTCTGGTAGTGGGGTGTCTAGAACGTCTTCCTTTTTTTCAGCCCTGAGAACAATTCTTAGGTTACGGATCCAATCCGTATAGTTTGTGTTGGGGACTTGCTCTTAAATGCTATGAATTAAGAACAAGGCAACATAAAAGTGTCAAATGTCAACGTCCTTCGTCCATGAAACATTATTCCCTTGAGGATAATGGGCCTTGGACGAAGGCTGATAAGAGCATAATTACGAAGCTTAAATCTTCGTAATAAAATTTCAGTAGAAATTATAAGATAACATAAAACAAAAGGTATAAAAGGGATAAATACATTATAGACGAATTACATTGTATTTACTTAATATATTGAGTTATTGAATACAATAATACCTCTGCCTTGGCAAAAGATTGAATTCCGAAAGATGCGATTGCAATTACTAGAATGCGTGAACAGTAACGGAATACTGTTCACTATTTATAGGCACAAGACGCAGCCTGTGAGGAATTACAAGTATGCCCCTTATAAAAGCTTACAACATTGACTCAGACCTTTATGGACTAAAAGGTCATTCTATCTTTAAGTCGGTTTGTAATACCGAAGCTTCACGAAGAGGAACCTTCGGCTATCTTATACAAACAGCTTCAGCCGAGGACCACTTCTTTCTATAAGACCTTCGGCGACGAAGCATAGACCCAACAGTAGCCCCTTTCGCGGTGCTAGATCGTTTTTCGTAACGAGCTTGATCCGTGAAAAAAGTCTCTTAAGCTTCGGAGCGCCGAAGGTCTAAAAAACACCTTCCCTGAGCTCGTTGTCGAGAAACGATTCAATCTCCCAGCGTGTAGCGGCCCCACCTTGCAGAGTTACTGTTCGGTCTCTGCGGTCCACCACGCAGCGAGTGCGAGCGGGTGTCCGCCTGGTGTAAAAATTCTGGCGCTTTGCCTTCTTACCTGCAGCACTATATAAACAGACGAGTAGGTGTGAAGTTACCACAGCATTCATTGCTATTTGCACTGTTTTGCTGCCAAAATTTTTAACCGTCGCCGAAGCTTGTCTGTCGGAGTCGAACGAAGCTTCAGTTTGAAGCCTGCTTCGGAGGAAGAAAGTATTAAAGTTTTCACAAGTTCATAATTAAATGGCCAGAGTGCGTTCTACCGCCAGGGTTGAGCGTGAGGGGGACGAAACTGAAGCTTCGAAGACTGTCCCCATCTCCGAAGCCATGCAACGATCCGGGCTAGTGACTTCGGAAAAGAGTCCTAGTGATGATGCAGAACAAGCAATCGCTGAAGCAGAGGAAGAAGATATTGAGGAAACTGATCCCAAAGATGACTATCGCATTGCCATGCCAAGCAAACCCAGCCACTTGGACTTCGGGAAATCTACTGTTTCGAAGGCTGATCTGTCCAAGATGGTAAAGTCGGGCTTTTTTACTGAAAATCAGAAGAAGCTATTGCGCTTCGGGGGAGAAGAGACTACCCCGAAGCCGGAGAAGGATGAAATTGTTATTTTCAAAAGCTTTCTAAAGGCTGGATTAAGATTCCCCCTACACGGGATTATCGCAGAGGTACTGAATAGGTTCGGTATCTATTTTCACCAGCTGACCCCTAACGCTATCGTTAGGCTTATTGTTTATATCTGGGCACTCCGAAGCCAAGCAGTGGAACCATTTGCGGACAGCTTTTGCCGGGTTCACGAATTGCATTATCAAACGAAGGCTAGAAAGGATGGATTGCACGACAATTTTGGTTGTTATAACTTCGCCTATCGGAAAACTACAAAGTTTCCTGTAATTAGCTACCGAAGCAAATGGGCAGCAGGCTGGAAATCAGAGTGGTTCTATGTCAAGGTTGATGACGACAAGGAAAAGCTTGTGCAAAGTCCACTCGAATTAATCTTCGGAGAAACCCGACCTCGCTGCAATATGACACCCGAAGGTCCAACACAACAGGCAATGAATGAATTCAGAATTATTGCAGAGCATATCAGCACAAGGGACCTGGTTCAGGAGTTTTTGGCTTTCAAAGTTTTTCCCAGTCTGAAAGAATGGGAAATGCCGAAGCTGCAGGGGGAAAAGAAAGAAGGTGAACTTGTACGTTTACCTTACTACTTCAAGTTTAAGAAATACTTTAAAACGCCTTGCCAAGAGTGGCTGGATACGATTGAAGTGATGTGCAATGAAATACTTGGCAATTATTCTAAAAAAGAAGATCAGTTGATGACCGCAGCCTTCGGCACCCGTCCGAAGCGAAGACTAAACCGAGTGCTGGACGCCCTGGGTTTCGAATACCCTGATTACGAAAATCTGAACAAAGGTGCCGAAGGCCAAAAAAGGAAAAGGATAACTGAAGCCTTAAATGAAGATGAAAAAGAACTACCAAAGAAGAAAATTCCGAAGAGGAAAAAAGCATCTTCTCCGAAGCGTAAAATATCCGACGAAGAAGAAATCCCCGCATCACCCTCTGTCGCTGATGTTGAGGAAATTCTGAAGGTAATGACTGAATCCTTACCTGCGAAGCTAAGTCCACTGGGGCCCCAACTGACAAAGTTTTTTCAGAAGGACAAGGAGCCCGAAAATCCAAAGAAAATAATCAAAGCAAAGAGACAAAGAATTATCACTGTGATAGAAGTAATTGACAAGACACCGCCAAGAGCTTCAGCTCAGAAAAAACTAGCGGCTGCGGAAGGGACAAATATTGAAATTACACCTTCGGAGGTCGCAGCTGCCGAAGCTGCCTCGGCTGAAGATTTGAACCTGGAGAGCACAATTGAACATATTGATAAAATGCTGCTAGACATGGCTGCAGAAGAAGCTACCACCGCCGCCGAAGAGGCCGCGACCGTAGCGTCGGAGAAAGGGAAAGAAATTGCTGATGAAGCTTCGGAGAACGAAACCTTCATGTTCCAGAATTTAGTCGGAGAACAACTATCAAAAGCTGAAATAGAAGAGCTTAGAGAGTACGCCAAATCCTGCGGATACAAACCTGGGGCGCTCCTCTTCGGAGGCGTTGATGATGAAAAATTAGATTGTATTCGAGATCAAACCGGAGCCAAAGTTATCGGTACTCTGTCCAAGAGTATCGGCTTTCCGAAGCTAGAAACGGACATCAGCCGCTACCGACGACAACATATCGTTGGTAGCTTATTTTATTCCAACTTCAAGGTGAATTACTTTTCCCTTAACTTTTATTGTTTCGAATAACGAAAACATGTCTGACGAAGGTTGTTTTCGTGCAGAGTATGCTGTTGAGCAAAGCCTTGCAAATGCAGCAAGATTTTGAAGATAAGAAGCACGAAGTTATAATTGAAAATTTGGAAAGCAAAATAAAGGAACAATCAGATGCTTTCGATAAGAAGAACTTTGAGCTCCAGGCAACCGAAGGTTTATTGGCGGAAGCTGAAACAAAAATAACAGAACTGAACACGAAGCTTCTCCGCCAGTCTGAGCAGTTCGAGCGAGAAAAACAAGATCTTAATGCGAAACTTGAAGCCGAAGCTCAACAAAATTCAGATTTGAGAAAACTATTGACGAGCCTTCAAGAAAAATGTTTGGAATTTAGCAACAAATGCATTCAACGATTAAGAAAGATTTTTCACTCAGTTGGGGCCAGCAGTGAAAAATTCACCCCCTCAGCTGAAGATCTACCGAAAAAACCTTCGAACATATTGAGGGTGAGATTGACGAGCTCGACGAAGTCATAGCTGGGCACGGTGACTTCTGTGCCTGGGTGGCTTCTCGGGGCACTGTTGCAGCTTTCCTGAAAGCTGGCTGCGATCATGGAAAGATTGTCAATAGGCCAAATTTCACTTTAACACCATCAATCCTAGATGATATTCCTGATCTCGCCCGAAGTATCTCTAATAGATTTGTAAAAATGATATGGACAAAAGGTGGGCGAGAAAAGGCTGGAGACGAAGCTCGTAGCCACCTTGAACCAGTAAGAAACCATACCTTGTGCTTACCTTTTCCTGTAAGCTTGATTTTGACTTACAACAACCTTATTCATGTAGGATGACGAAGCCGAAGCCGATGATCAAAAATGACGCCGAAGCCGAAGCTCCTTGGAGATTAGATAGTAGACTGTAGACAGTACTTGAGAAACTTTTGAGATAACTTTTGTAAATGTAACTAAAACTTGTCTTTAATGAATTCTGTTCATACCTTGTTATATATCCTTATCCCTCCATTGATGTTATGAAAAATGCTTTGATGTGGACGAAATTTTCTTTTTTGAGCCGAAGGCGAAAAAACACCTTCCCTTCTTTTCGTACGCAGCGAAGCATAGAAAACAACATTTTCCTTTTTTCCGAAGCTCTCCTTTTTGTACACGAAGCTCTTTCTTCCCCTTCTTTTTCCTCTTTTTGCCGAAGCAACCATTTATGCCATGAAGATGATTATCCTACATATGCCTAGATGAATGTTTATGAATGCAAATGCTATGATGTAATGTGATGTGCAAATGAATGGCCAAACACGTACCCGAAGCCATATACATAACCATTATTTTCTTAAAAACAATCACACCTCAGCTCTGCATTCCCTTAGGAACGACTTTGGAGCTTCTTCGCCTTTACTTTTGGCGGAATCAGTGTTGACTTTTCGCTGTAAGCTCTGCATTCCCTTAGGAACGACTTTGGAGCTTCTTCGCCTTTACTTTTGGCGGAATCAGCGTTGACTTTTCGCTGTAAGCTCTGCATTCCCTTAGGAACGACTTTGGAGCTTCTTCGCCTTTACTTTTTGGCACTCGATGGTGCGTTCTCAGCTTTTACATTTACATTCCTTGGGGGATTTTGCTCTTATAGAACTAAAAAAGGAAATTACATGTGCTGGCCCCATTAAAAACCTTTCTCCCCCTTCGGAAAGGAAAAGGGTGCCATGAAAGAAAAATAAAAAATATGAAAAATTACATCGAGTTATACATAATATCGCCGAAGCTCATCCGCATTCCAAGACCTAGGAATGTCATTGCCGTCCATATCCTTCAATCTGTATGAACCGGGTCTTGACGAAGATGCTACTAAGAAAGGTCCATCCCATTTCAACTGCAACTTGCCCACTGTTTCTGGGTTGGCCACTCTCCGAAGCACCAAGTGTCCTGGCTCAATATTCTTCAACCGAACCTTTCTATCTCGCCATTTAATTGTTTCGGCTTGATATTTATTGATGTTCTCCACGGCTTGCAGCCTGATCCCTTCTAAAGCATCTTTTTCCACAGAATAAGCAGCTTCGGAACCTAATTCTGCCGAAGCTATTACCCTTATTGATCCGGTTTTAGCTTCCTCCGGAGTTATTGCTTCGTCACCGAATAATAACTTGAATGGAGTAAAGCCTGTAGACCTTGATGTTGTTGTATTGTGGCTCCACACCACTTTGGTTAACTGATCTGGCCATTTTCCCCTGGGTTGATTGAAGATTAACTTCATTATTCCTGTCATTATAATGCCATTGGCTCTTTCAACGAGTCCATTTGACTCCGGATGTCTGACTGATGCAAAATGGATCTTCGTACCAATCTGATCACAGAAATCCCTAAAAGCTTCGGAATCAAACTGTGTTCCATAATCCACAGTAATAGCCTTTGGTACCCCGAAACGACAAACAATATTCTGCCAGAAAAACTTTTGGACGGTGGCCGAAGTTATTGTGGCTAAAGGCCTTGCTTCAATCCATTTAGAAAAATATTCCACCGCCACTACAACATATCTTAGGTTCCCTTGGGCCGGTGGTAACGGACCTAACAAGTCAAGGCCCCACCTTTGCAATGGCCAAATGGGTTGTATGAGTTGTGTTAGGGACGAAGGTTGTTTTTGATCTCGTGCACATTTCTGACAACCTTCGCACTTTTGAACTAATTCCGCTGCATCCGAAGCTGCCTTTGGCCAATAAAATCCTTGGCGGAAAACTTTTCCAAGTAACGGCCTGGATCCAATGTGAGATCCACAGAGGCCTGCATGTATTTCTTTCATTAACTCTATACCTTCGGTTCTGGATAAACACTTGAGTAGCGGAGCACAAACTCCATGCTTGTACAACTCTCCTTCTATCATGACATATGGACGAGCTCTTGCCTCTATCCTCCTGTTATAAGCTTCGTCATCTGAAAGGAATTTTCCCTGAAGGTAAGAGATGATCTCAGTTCTCCAATCCTCGCTATAAACAGGAGATATGTTGAGGACTGCTCTTTCAAGAAGTTCCACCGAAGGTGCTTTTATTGTTTCGAAGAACACATCCGAAGGTAAGGGCAGCCCCTGTGCTGCTGACTTAGCTAGCAAATCAGCATGCTCATTTTGTCCTCGAGGGATATTTTTGACAGAAAACCCTTCGAAGGAAGCTTCAACTCTTCGAACCATATCCAGATATTTTTCAAGCTTCGGATCCTTAGCCTTGCAACTCTTGTCAATATGACCCGAAACAACCTGAGAATCAGTTTTAAGTATGGCCCTTCTAATTCCCATTGCTTTTAACTTCCGAAGACCTAGAAGCAAGGCTTCGTACTCGGCAATGTTATTTGTGCAACTAAAATCAAGTTTTGCCGCATAACAAGTTTTGACTTTGGAAGGTGAAACCAACACAGCAGCCGCTCCCGCTCCGAAGGTTCCCCAAGATCCATCACAAAACACTGTCCATGCTTCGTTGTCTTTATTCGTTTCTTCCTCCTGAGCCCCTGGCGTCCAGTCAGCAATGAAGTCTGCCAACGCCTGGGACTGAATCGAAGATCTATGAACATATTCAATACAAAATTCATTGAGCTCTGCAGCCCATTTTCCAATCCTTCCAGTAGCTTCTCGGTTCCTCATAATATCCTTCAGAGGTTGTGAAGAAGGAACAATTATGTTGTAAGCTTGGAAATAGTGCCGAAGCTTCCTGGAGGCCATCAAGACAGCATACAATACCTTCTCCAACTCTGTATAATTTTTCTTTGATAAACTAAGAACCTCGGATACAAAATATATTGGGGCCTGCCTCTTGACTTGACCATCAAGCTTCTCCTGGACAAGCGCTGCACTTACCGCTGAGTGCGAAGCTGCCACATATAATAACAAAGGAGCCCCTGGCATTGGTGGAGTCAATGTTGTTAGATCTATCAAATACTGTTTCAGCTCTTCAAAAGCCTTCTGCTGGATTGATCCCCATTGAAAGACTTCGGCTGACTTCAGCACTTCGAAGAATGGTAAGTTTCTCTCTGCTGATCTGGATATGAATCTATTGAGAGATGCCAATCTTCCTGTCAATCTTTGAGCCCCCTTCTTTGTAGTTGGTGGCTCCATCCGAAGTATAGCTTCAATTTTACTTGGATTAGCTTCAATTCCCTTTGTTGAAACCAAGCATCCAAGAAATTTCCCCTTCTTTACTCCGAAGATGCATTTTTCTGGATTTAACTTTAAGCCAGCTTGCCTGAAACTGGCGAAGGTCTCCTGCAGATCAGCAATATGATTCTCCTGTTTCGTGCTTTTTACAATGATGTCATCAACATAAGTTAGCACATTTCTGCCTATTTGAGATTGGAGAACCTTCGCAATCATTCTGCTGAAACTTCCTCCAGCGTTTTTGAGCCCCTCAGGCATCCGAAGATAGCAATATGTGCCACTTGGAGTTATGAAGCTAGTCTTCGGCTCATCTTCCTTCTTCATCCAAATTTGGTGATAGCCTGAGTAACAGTCTAGCAGACTCATGAGCTCGGAAGAAGCTGCTGCATCTACTAAAGAGTCTATCCTTGGCAATGGAAACTCGTCCTTCGGACACGCCTTGTTGAGGTCTGTAAAATCGATACACATTCGCCATTTGCCATTGGCCTTTTTTACCATAACAGTGTTAGCCAGCCATTCTGGGTACTTTACTTCTCTGATGACTCCTGCACTGAGGAGTCTTTTAACTTCGTTACGAGCACCTTCGGCCTTATCATTTGACATTTTCCGAAGCCTCTGCTTTCT
The DNA here is from genome assembly GCF_902167145.1 of Zea mays. Classification (NCBI taxonomy): domain Eukaryota; kingdom Viridiplantae; phylum Streptophyta; class Magnoliopsida; order Poales; family Poaceae; genus Zea; species Zea mays. The sequence goes on from NC_050103.1 coordinate 43,527,694, forward strand.
GGCTCTGAAGGATGGATCAACATTGAGCGAGTGTTCAATAACATCCCTATTTACTCCGCAAAGATCATTAGCTGACCATGCAAAAACATCTTTGTTGTTGAACAAAAACCTTATCAAGGTTTTCTCCTGCTCTTCGGATAATTGAGAGCCTAACAGCACCTTCTGCTCTGCTATGTCCTCACATAAGAGCATAGGCTTCGGCTGATCTGCTGAAGCTGCTTTCTCCCTTCTGAATTTGTACTGTTCACAAGCTTCAGCTCCATCTATGTTATGGATTGCTTTTGAGTCAGTCCAATTGCCTTCGGCCCTTCTTGCAGCTTCCTGACTTCCATGGATAGCGATGGGCCCTTGATCCGAAGGTATCTTCATGCAAAGATAGGCAGGATGAAGGATTGCTTCGAAGGCATTGAGGGTACCACGACCAATAATTGCATTGTAAGGGTATTCCATGTCAACAATGTCAAACACAACTTGCTCAGTTCTAGTGTTGTTGATGAACCCGAAGGTCACTGACATGGTGATCTTGCCCAGTGCTACAATCTGTCTTCCTCCGAAGCCACAGAGAGGATGTGTAGCATCATGAATCTTATCTTCTGGCTCTTGCATTTGTCTGAAGGCCTTAGCAAATATGATGTCAGCTGCACTGCCTGTGTCAACCAAGACATTGTGGACCAGAAATCCTTTGATAACACAAGAGATAACCATGGCATCGTTGTGTGGGTAATCTTTGAGCTGAAGGTCCTCTTGGGAGAAGGTAATAGGAATGTGAGACCATCTTGACTTGATGAAGGGTCCTTGCACCCCAACATGCTGTACCCTTCTCTGTGCTTCCTTCTTTTGTTTCTTGTTAGCTGGCTCTGAGGACGAACCACCTGTGATCGGGAGCACCAGCTTCGGGTCCGAAGTAGCTCCAGCTTGGTCGTTGAACGAAGTCATTAGCTCAAAAAGTGGAAGTGAGTTCACCGGAGGTGGGCGCCAATGTTGGGGACTTGCTCTTAAATGCTATGAATTAAGAACAAGGCAACATAAAAGTGTCAAATGTCAACGTCCTTCGTCCATGAAACATTATTCCCTTGAGGATAATGGGCCTTGGACGAAGGCTGATAAGAGCATAATTACGAAGCTTAAATCTTCGTAATAAAATTTCAGTAGAAATTATAAGATAACATAAAACAAAAGGTATAAAAGGGATAAATACATTATAGACGAATTACATTGTATTTACTTAATATATTGAGTTATTGAATACAATAATACCTCTGCCTTGGCAAAAGATTGAATTCCGAAAGATGCGATTGCAATTACTAGAATGCGTGAACAGTAACGGAATACTGTTCACTATTTATAGGCACAGGACGCAGCCTGTGAGGAATTACAAGTATGCCCCTTATAAAAGCTTACAACATTGACTCAGACCTTTATGGACTAAAAGGTCATTCTATCTTTAAGTCGGTTTGTAATACCGAAGCTTCACGAAGAGGAACCTTCGGCTATCTTATACAAACAGCTTCAGCCGAGGACCACTTCTTTCTATAAGACCTTCGGCGACGAAGCATAGACCCAACAGTTTGTTCCATTTAACTTATCCTTTTCAAGAATTGATCGCAAAGTAAATGTTGGTGTGCTAGGTGCCATTTATCTACAACAAAATAATGCAAAATACTAAGACAAAAATATCCATGACAGAGTAAATCATATTAAACATTTAATAGTCTACTCCCACTAAAATCAATATCCCTCGATTGATACTTAGTGATTCAGAACCCACAACTAACAAGTCTACTAGTGAGCTTTAGCATCACCGCTAGAAGACAAGGTAGATCGGTAAGCAACTCCTTGCTAATCATATCATATATATGACTCCTGTTGTTGGGTGACATCTCTATGTCTCGGCTCCCAACCTTATGCCCCAAAGTCCTTAACCATTAAGCTGACTTTGTTTAAGTTAACCAACCCTTTCTGCAGTTTGTATCCGATACAAACCTATCTAGTCAAGGAAAACTGGTGGCACCCTAATTTCATAGACCCACCACCAATTGTACAAGACTTATGATAGTGCAAGGTTTGGAGAGGCATTTAAGCTTAAACATTTATGAGGGATCGTCCTACTTTTATCATCGCACGCAAGGACATATATGCAATATGAACAAGTAGAACATTAAGAATGGCATTCACACAACAGTTGTGATTCGGCATGGCTTGCTGTCACATGGTGATCCCCATCTCCAATAATCTGTCCATCACGATGATCTCCATCTCCATGATATAGGTATGCCATCCTTCAGGTGATGAGTCCTTCAAGACCTATCTAACGTATGCTGGTAAACAAATTACATATACGCTTTGGATCATCACATGTTGACACGCAGGTCATTACATTAACTTTGGACAATACATGTGGCTCCAGCCGTATTGCCCTGGTCACGACACGCAGGTCATGAAAAATTCATTAATATGCATCATATACATACAATAGCCATACCGATCACAAGATGTCCTGCAAAAACAGGTTAGACAAACACGTTTCTATATGTTCGCCACTACAACAGATAGCCACGGCGCCCTGAAAACCTCACAGGATTCCATGCATCGTATGTATGGAAATTCCACTGAAATCTCATGCGGTTGATCAAATCAACCCAAATCCGAGACTTTCGACCCGAAGAAGATTACACTCACGACGTCGATCTGTTACGTCAATCTGCTGGTTGTGTGCATAGTTAGCCCCGATGGTGATTCCAGCCGGTAGGGGCAAGTCGCGCACATAACAGAGAAAGACGAACTAATCTCTTCAGTCATATCCGATGTAATCTACTTCAACCCTTTATAACCAATTGATCTAATCAAACCATGCATCAAGTAGATCCATCTCATGAACCTAGATCCAGACCTAAAACTACGCAGAACCTGGCTCTGATACCACTGTTGGATTACGGGGAGGCTACGCTAGCGCAAAACAAAATTTTCAACCCCATAATACCAAGAACTACTGCGGTTATAGGTCATGGAATTACCACTAGACGCGCAGAGCAGCGGAAGACGTCTCGATGTAGACGAACGCGTCGAGCAGTGCCGTGCAGTCGTCGGCGTCCTTCACGTCCTCGCACGGTTCGTCCTAGTGCTCCAGATGCAGCACCTCCGAGGTATCCACACGTACAGGGAGGAAGCGCCGCGTACCGAACTGCTAGGTTCGCGACGGCGGCTTGGCGAGGGCGAGAGGCGAGCGACTACTCGTTTGCTCGTGGCGAATTAGGTTGAGCCTAACCGCGCCCCCGCCCCTCATTATATAGGCGTTATGGTGGGCTTCTGACACCGAGGCCCATCATTAACCCTAAAGCCCAGTCTAATTTCGGATCTAATCCGAGTTAGGCTTCCTTCCCCTTAAGTGTGTGACCCTATAGGTTCATGTACAAATAGACATAGCCCGAGTACTCTTACTTGGCCCAATAATTGACAGCGGCCTCTAGCAAGACATGTCAACTCCTATGCGCACGTAAAGATCATATCAGATGAACCATTGCAACATTACGTACATGTTGTTCCCTTTGTCTCACGATATTTGGTCTGGCTCTAAGCTGACCTCTCTTTTCTCGATACTGTGAATTGGAATCCTTTCAATGGTTAACTCTTAACCCTAGCACAGCCATGCATTTCTTGATCCAATCACTCGAGGGGCCCAGAGATATCTCTCTCACAAAGAGAGGGACAAATTCCATCTTGACTGACCATGCCTCACAGCATGCTTCCTGACAAACCCAAAACTACCTTTATAACTACCCAGTTACGGAATAGCGTTTGATAGTCCCTAAGTAAGTCAATTCACATCTTGAGAACATGCGACAATCTCAGGTCTAAGGATACAGTATTTATGTTGCAAAAAGAGAACTATATTACAATATCTCACGTTGGGTCGGTCCAGCCTCATGTCATACATGCGCCCACATTATTAGTTTAACATCTCCATGTTCATGACTTGTGAAATGTAGTCATCAACTAATACAAGTGCTAGTCATCGACTCTGACTAGGGACATCATTTAGAATAACCATATAAGTAAAGAATCTCACAAACAATTCACATAATTGCTAATCAATACAAGGTGCCTTCCATGAATATTCAATTAAGCAATATATATATCATGGATACAAAGAAATATGCTCATCTCTATGATTATCTCTAGGGCATATTTCTAACAACTGCGACATGGTAATTGCCGAGGCACGTGGCATTCGGTCGGTGGGCAGCCAACTCCGGTGAATTATCTGAACCAGCCGCAAAGCAGAAAGGGGGTGCGGCGGCCAGCCGGAACAGTGCCCATACTCAACAGCGGTGAAGATCTTTCTACCCTGGGGTGTTATCCGGGCCTAAGCGAGCACGAATCACCTCGCCGGCGGCTAGGGGATCTGAATCTGCTGATATTTTCATTACTGTACCATTGCGAACTTCTTCAGTGAGCCTGACAGAGCGAATGGCAGAGAGGTTTGCTCCAAATTTTATGTAGTGACTTGATCATATCTCCACATCAAAGTTATAGCCTCATAGACCAGCTTTAACTTTGTTACATTGTTCACCATCAAATAGTCACAAGATCTTACTCATAATGGAACACAAAGTTCATCCAACTTCACTGTTTCTAAAAATTCAGACCTAGGGTTGCCTGACAGCCCGACTTTGGATCTATTTATCTTCAAATTTCTCATGACACCAAAGCTTAATTCCTATAGCAAAGTTGTTCTCCTATAGTAGCTCTATCATCTTGATGTATTGATCTAGGATAGAATCTTCATGGATTGAGAAATATTGTAACGCCCTGAATTTGGGGGTAGGATTTTTTTTCTTCTTTTCTCTCACCAAATTCAGGCGTTACTCTCTTTTCTCTTCCTGTTTCGCTCCTTCTTCCCAATTTCAAACCAGTATAGTGACAGGTGTTCGTGTTCGTCTCGTTCCGTCTCGGATTTCTTTGTTTGATGTCGCGTGTTCGTCTCGTTCCGTCTCGGATTTCGATTCGCGATTGGAGCCCGTTTGAGGGTCGTGCGTGTCGTAGGTTTCGATCCGCGAAGTGGCTCGGCCCAACCCAACCCAACCCAACCTAGCCTGGCCCGGCCCAGCCCTGCGCGCCCCTGGCGCCCCACACCCCCCATGCGCCCCCTCTTCTCCTCCCTCTCTCATTTGGATTTCCCGCGCAGCAACCTCCCTCTCCCTCTTCCACCTCTCTCTCCCCGTGGTGCCCTAGGTTTTGGAGACGGTGATCGCCGGAGTTGGATCCCGAGGTGAGCTCCCCTCCCCTCCCTTCTCCTCTCTTTCTCTCTCCCTCTCCCTCCTCTTCTCCCCCTGCACGCGCCCTCTCTTTTTCCCCTGCACGCGTGTGCCCCTGCCCTCCCTGCTCGCCGGCGGCGACCTCGCCCCCTCCCCTGCCCGCGGCGCGTGGCCCCGCCCCCTCCCCTGCCCGCGGCGGCGGCCCCCGCCCCTCTCCCAGCCCAGCGCGGCGCCCCTGCCCTCCCCTGCCCGCGGCGGCGGCCCCGTCCCTCCCCTGCCCACGACACGCGGCCCCCCGCCCTTCCCTACCCACGGCGGCGACCCCCCACCCCCTACTCGCGCGCGGCGTGGCCCCCACCCCCACTGCTCGCGCGCGGCGCGGCCCCTCGACGCGGCCCCCGGCGCGGCGCAGCCCGGCGCGGCCCCCCGGCGCGGCCCGGCGCGGCCTCGGCCCCCTGCGCGCGGCGTCCCGGCCCTCGGCGTGACTCGCGTGGCCTTGGCGTGGCCTCGCGCTCCCCCGTTTACCCCTAACGCGTTCCCGCGTGCGCAACCCCACGCGTGCGGTGATTATTCTTGATTTTTAGTTAGTTTCAAACTCTAGCGTGTTGTGTCGCGCGCTTCGTCGCGCGACGAGTTTATCTAATTTCAGATTCTATGAATGTGTTGCGTCGTGTGCTTCATCGCGCGACGATCCATTTGAATTTCAGGTTGTTTAATGTGTAACGTCGCGCGTGTATTCACGCGACTTTCCACTTTAGACTCAGTTTAGTTGACATATGTCGTCGTGCATTTCGTCGCGTGAAGCTTAACATCTCTTCATAATCAATGCAAAGTGTCTCGTTGTGCGCTCGGTCGCGCGACGAGTCGTTGATTTCTTAATTCGATTTAGAGTGCTATGTCGCGCGTCTCGCCGCGCGACAATCCTTTTAATTTATCTTCATCTGCTTATAATGATTAGATATGAAACATGACTTTACTTTATGCTAAACATAGTGTCTACATTAATGCCTTTCAATTGAGCGAGTGGTTTAATTCATAATAATGTAACGTGATCATTTCTCGACTATCTTTTCCTCTTTCTCTCTTAACCGTAATTGCGAGCCCACGTGGAACGTCTTTTTACTTACTGCATTCTATTGTATGGTGTACTGTTCTTTTGTATTAAATATGTGGATGTATGTATGTTTGCGCTCGCATAGAGAACGATCCAGTCGGTGAGCCCGAAGAACTCGCAGGAGAAGCCGGTGGAGGCAAGTGTCCCTTGACCTATTTTTGTCCTATACATTCTTTAATTCACCTCCCGCATTACACATTTATACCTAAGGATTGACTAGCTTTTGTTATCCATGTCCATGTTTACCTATTTGGGTTGGATTATTATTGCTTAGTCTTATGCTATTGCTCAACTCTAATCAATGAACATGATGAGATTATCTATGACATGCTGTTTTCCCTTTTGATTATGATGATGGAACTTGTGGCCCTTAAGGGGACTCGAGCGGTTTCTCGAGTGCCTCTCCGTAAGGACCTGTTCATTGGATGACCGCCTGGGAAAACAGTGCAACCATGAGGGTGGAATGGGGTGCCCTTAGCTGAATAATTAGAGGATCCGGGGTGTAGTTCGCTTAGCCGTCGTGCCGTCAATGGGGCTCGGTGTATGCGGCTCTCTCTGCCAAGTTTGGGTTCGCCCCTTAGGGAGGAGTGCGGTGCATTTAGGAAACCTAACGGGCGGCTACAGCCCCTGGGAATCTTTGTAAAGGCTACGTAGTGATGCCCTGCTGGGTCACCTTGGTAGTGATCAATGGAGAGTCATGATCTCCGGGCAGAAAGGGAATCACGGCTTGTGGGTAAAGTGCACAACCTATGCAAAGTGTTTGAAAACTGATATATCAGCCGTGCTCGCGGTTATGAGCGGCCAAGGGAGCTCCAGTGATTAGTGGTACTTGATCAAAGATGTTCGGATTTGCAGGTGGCAATGAGGTTGATGGTTCTTGGTTTTGACTCTGGTAATGGTAAGTGGTACTCTTTCCGTTTGGAAAGAAGTACGTTTAGGTTAATAACGTGGGTTAACTCTAAAACTTGGCTTTCTCTACTAGTAATAATAATCTGACCAACTAAAAGCAACTTCTTGACTTACCCCCACATAAAGCTAGTCCAATACAGCCAAACAAGATACTTGCTGAGTATGTTGATGTGTACTCACCCTTGCTCTACACACCAAACCCCCCCATCCCCAGGTTGTCAGCATTGCAACCCCTGCTCAGGAGAAGATGAAGCTGTGGAAGGAGACCATCAGGAGTTCCAAGATTATGATGAGTTCTAGGCGTGGGTTAGCGGCAACCCCAGTCGGCTGCCTGTGAAGGCCGCGTTCATCTATGTTTCTTTTCCGCACTTTGATTTATTGTAAGGACTATGTGGATGTCTCAGACATATGATGTAATCGACTATTATTCCCCTTTTTAATACTATTTGAGCACTGTGTGATGATGTCCATGTTATGTAACTGCTGTGTACGTGAATTACTGATCCTAGCACGTACATGGTTCGCATTCGGTTTGCCTTCTAAAACCGGGTGTGACATAAGTGGTATCAAAGCCGTGCTGACTGTAGGACCGCTAACTTAGATTAGAATGGTCGTTCTAAGGATTATAGACATCTTTCCCTGCCTTGACTTTGGTATCCCTTCAAAAGTTGGTCATATCGACCAAAACCTATGTTCTACTGTATATTATACCTTGCTGAAAATTGTGTTTTATTCTAATCCTTCATTTATTTATGGTTCATTACTTGCTGGTCATACTAGTTCTGTTCTCACTCTTTTGCTTGCGGTGTCTTTTGTAGATGGCTCGTCTTAGACACACCGCACGGAAGTCTGTCATCCCCTTCTTACCCTCTCGTCTCGCGGAGCGTCCGCTTCGCCGTCCCGTGGCTGGTCAGTCTAGTCACTTGGAGAGGCTGCACCACCGCCTGCATGAGGAGCAAGAGCGTCGACGACAGGAGCAGGGGCAGTAGGGCTCTTCTTTCTCGCTCCAGCAAGAGATAGAGTCTGTGAGGAGCTGCTCCTCTGTGCTTCCTCTGGAGGCGCCCCCTGCACCACCACTGGGCGCCCCAGCCTCTGGAGTAGCTGCTGGAGGAGGCCCAGACAACGGAGGTGGCGACGACAGCTCGAGCCACGACACCGACTTTTCTGCTGATCAGGAGCCGGAAGGATGGGTTGCTCGACCCATCACTCGCGATGCTGCTCGCGGGTGTCACTTCCACGATGCGCTCGACACCCTGCTACGTCGGGCACTTGACCGGCGTACTTGGTCTATCGAGTATCGTTGTGTGGTCTACCAGCATAGTCGCGGGGTCTACCCGGACCGCTGGGAGGCGACCTGCTTGGTGCGCCGTCCGGAGAACAGTCTCCAGGGTGCGGAGGCCTGCTCAGAGCACTATTCTATCTCTGAGCGGGACTCAGCCGAGGCGGCCATGCAAGATGCCGCACGGCGTGCGCTTTCGCACTACTGCTCAGTGCTCGGTGGGGTAGCTGACGGTCTCAACATGAAGTATACCCCCGCCGTCCATCTGGCAGCACAGGAGGTGTGATTGTTTCACCTTTCGGTGAGGACAATCCTAGGTTGAGCAGCACAGTCAACCTAGCCGCCGTGCTAAACACGGAGCTGGACCATGCACTAGACGAGCTAAGTAGGGCTCGTGCTGAGATCGCACTGCTGCGGGCTAAGCGCGCGAAACGTCGTCACCTGGATGATGGCTCCCCCGCTCCCGTCAGGACTCAGCACCCGTACCGCTCACCTCGGTGTGGACACCAGTCTTATGGCAATCCCGACTGCAAGACCAAGATAAATCTAGAACCATAGATCGTTAGAGTCGGATCTTGTAATTAATACAAAATATATACGTAGAAGCTACAGTCTTAGCGTTAGTCTCGCTTTTAGTTAGTCTTAGTTAGACAGGGTAGTTTGCCATATCCTATGCATTTATGTTTGTCATGATGAACTATGTTTGCTTTGGATCTTTGTAATGACTGTCACCAGAGTGTGGGTATCCCCTGCATTTTGGTTTACCTGTTATATGTTAAAGGAGTTAGCTATTTAGTTGGAAAGCCTTTTATTCCACTTTCCTCTTTATCTGAGAAGCTGTGTGGTCTGTGTTGGAGATCAGTGAAGATGCTCATCTGTTCAGTGTTGTGGAGAATTCTATACTCTTTTCTAATGCTGCAAGATTTGCAAGATCAATTCTGATGTGTGGTTGCATTCTGCAGATGTCAGAGAACAGGCGCAGAGGAGGAAGGCGTGCTCAGCAGGAGCGGCCAGCTCAACAGGATGAGGCACCCCAGCAACAGCAACTGCCGCCCTCGCCCCCGATGTACATCGAGCAGATGTTCCTGATGCAGACTCAGGCAGTCCAAGCCATCGGTTAGACTCTGGCCGCCATTCAGCAGCAGCAGCAATAGCCACCACCTCAACCTCAGATGCCTCAGATGCCCAGAGACAAGCGTGCTGAATTCATGAGAGGTCATCCCCCAACGTTTGCTCATTCCTCTGACCCCATGGATGCTGAAGACTGGCTGCGCACTGTGGAGCGGGAGTTGCATACCGCTCAGTGCGATGACAGGGTGAAAGTTCTGTATGGTCCCCGTCTGTTGAGAGGCAGCTCAGTCATGGTGGGAGTCTTATCTTGTCACCCATGCCAACCCCGACACCATCACCTGGGAAGAGTTCAGAGGAAGCTTTCGTCAGTACCATGTGCCTGCAGGTCTGATGACAGTGAAGAAGGAGGAGTTCCTGGCCCTCAAGCAAGGGTCATCGTCTGTCAGTGAGTACCGGGACTTGATTGACAGAGCGATCATGACAGAGAGGAAGCGTAAGGAGATGGAGGATCGTAAGCGCAAGATCAGTGGACCCCAGCCTAGAAGCAGCAATCGTCCTCGTTTCTTAGGCAATCAACCTCAGCAGTTCATGCAGAACGAGCGTCCACCTCAGCATCAGCAGTTCCAAAGGCAGTATCCTCAGCACCAGTATCAGAATCGTCAGAACAATCAGTCAGGAGGAGGCCAGTTTCAGAGGCAGAATCAGCAGGCACCTCGTCTTCCTGCCCCAGCAAACCAGCATAGCAGTCAGGCAGCACCAGCTCAGGTTGGAAACAGAGCATGTTTCCACTGTGGAGAGCAAGGCCACTGGGTGATGCAATGTCCGAAGAAGGCAGCCCAGCAGCAGTCAGGCCCCAATACCCCAGCAAAGCAGAATGTGTCTCAGCCTAGAGCAGGCAACCGCTCTCAACCGCGCTATAATTATGGGAGACTGAAGCACTTGGAGGCTGAAGCAGTTCAGGAGACCCCCAGCATGATAGTAGGTATGTTCCCAGTCGACTCCCATATTGCAGAAGTGTTATTTGATACTGGAGCAATGCATTCTTTCATTACTGCATCATGGGTAGAAGCACATAATCTTCCAATAACTGCCATGTCAACCCCCATTCAAATTGACTCAGCCGGTGGTAGAATTTGAGCCGATAGCATTTGTTTGAATGTAAGTGTGGAAATAAGGGGGATAGCGTTTCCCGCCAACCTCATAGTAATGGGTACTCAGGGAATAGATGTCATCCTAGGGATGAATTGGCTAGATAAGTATGAGGCAGTTACCAGTTGTGATAAGAGGACAATCAAGTTGGTGTCCCCACTAGGAGAGGAAGTGGTGACCGAATTAGTCTCGCCTGAGCCGAAGAAAAGAAGTTGTTATCAGATGGCTGTCGATAGCAGTGGAGCAGATCCGATTGATATTATCAAGGTTGTGTCCGAGTTCCCAGATGTGTTTCCAAAGGACTTACCAGGTATGCCACCAGAGCGGAAAGTTGAATTTGCCATAGAGCTTCTTCCTGGCACCGCCCCTATCTTTAAGAGAGCTTACAGAATATCTGGACCAGAGTTGGTTGAACTTAAGAAGCAGATTGATGAGCTGTCAGAGAAAGGTTACATTCGGCCAAGCACCTCGCCTTGGGCCGCCCCTGTCCTATTCGTGGAAAAGAAAGATGGCACCAAAAGGATGTGTATCGATTATCGAGCTCTGAATAAGGTCACCATTAAGAACAAGTACCCCTTGCCCAGAATAGAAGACTTGTTCGACCAGTTGAGAGGAGCCAGTGTGTTCTCCAAGATAGATCTGAGGTCAGGTTATCATCAGCTCAGGATCCGACCTTCAGACATTCCGAAGACGACATTCATTACCAAGTATGGGTTGTATGAGTTCACAGTGATGTCTTTCGATTTGACCAATGCACCAGCCTTCTTCATGAATCTGATGAACAGTGTATTCATGGACTATCTCGATAAGTTTGTGGTGGTATTCATCGATGACATTCTGATTTATTCTCAAAGCGAAGAAGAGCATGCAAGTCATTTGAGGACGGTATTGCAGAGATTGCGAGAGCACCAGTTGTATGCAAAGTTGAGCAAGTGCGAGTTCTGGATCAGTGAAGTCCTGTTCTTGGGTCACATAATCAATAAAGAAGGATTGGCTGTGGATCCAAAGAAAGTGGCAGACATTATGAACTGGAAAGCGCCAACAGATGCCCGAGGAATCAAGAGCTTCATCGGAATGGCCGGATATTATCGGCGATTCATTGAAGGATTTTCGAAGATTGCGAAACCAATGACAGCGTTGCAAGGCAACAAGGTCAAGTTCAAGTGGACCCAGAAATGTCAAGAGGCCTTTGAAGCGCTGAAAGAGAAGTTGACTACAGCGCCTGTCTTAGTCTTGCCTGATGTGCACAAGCCCTTCTCGGTGTTTTGTGATGCTTGTTACACTGGTTTGGGATGCGTGTTGATGCAAGAGGGAAGAGTTGTGGCTTACTCGTCCCGGCAGCTGAAAGTTCATGAGAAGAATTACCCAATCTATGACCTAGAGTTGGCAGCAGTGGTTCAAGCATTGAAGACATGGAGGCACTATCTATATGGACAGAAATGTGATGTTTACACAGACCACAAGAGTCTAAAGTACATATTCACTCAGTCAGAACTGAATATGAGGCAACAAAGATGGTTAGAACTGATCAAAGACTATGAGTTGGAGATCCATTACCATCCAGGCAAAGCGAACATAGTGGCAGATGCTTTGAGCAGAAAGAGTCAAGTCAATCTGATGGTCGCTCGTCCGATGCCTTATGAGTTGGCCAAGGAGTTTGACAGGTTGAGTCTCGGATTTCTGAACAACTCGCGAGGAGTCACAATTGAGTTGGAACCTACCTTGGAGTGGGAAATCAAAGAAGCACAGAAGAATGATGAGAAGATCAGTGAGGTCCGGCGACTGATTCTAGACGGCAGAGGCAAAGATTTTCAGGAAGACGCAGGAGGTGTGATATGGTTTAAAGACCGCTTGTGTGTTCCCAATGTCCAGTCTATTCGGGAGTTGATCCTCAAGGAAGCTCATGAGACAGCCTATTCGATTCACTCTGGTAGTGAGAAGATGTATCAGGATCTGAAGAAGAAATTCTGGTGGTACGGAATGAAGAGGGAAATCGCAGAGCATGTGGCCATGTGTGATAGTTGTCGAAGGATCAAGGCAGAGCACCAGAGACCAGCCGGATTGTTGCAACCGTTGCAAATTCCTCAATGGAAATGGGATGAAATCGGTATGGATTTCATAGTCGGATTGCCTCGCACTCGAGCCGGCTACGATTCCATTTGGGTAGTGGTGAACCGCTTAACCAAGTCAGCCCACTTCATACCTGTCAAGACCAACTACAGCAGTGCAGTATTGGCAGAATTATACATGTCTCGGATCGTCTGTCTTCATGGTGTGCCAAAGAAGATAGTGTCAGACCGAGGAACGCAGTTCACCTCTCATTTCTGGCAGCACTTGCATGAAGCCTTGGGCACACATCTGAATTTCAGTTCAGCTTATCATCCGCAGACAGATGGTCAGACCAAAAGGACCAATCAAATCCTCGAAGACATGTTGAGAGCTTGTGCGTTGCAAGATCAGTCCGGATGGGACAAGCGATTGCCTTATGCAGAGTTCTCCTATAACAACAGTTACCAGGCCAGTTTGAAGATGTCACCATTTCAGGCACTTTATGGAAGGAGTTGTAGAACTCCATTGCAATGGGATCGGCCTGGAGAAAAGCAAGTGTTTGGGCCAGACATTTTGCTTGAAGCTGAAGAGAACATCAAGATGGTCCGAGAGAATCTGAAGATAGCGCAATCAAGGCAGCGAAGCTATGCAGACACAAGAAGAAGAGAGCTGAGTTCGAAGTTGGAGACTTTGTCTATCTGAAAGTGTCACCGATCAGAGGAGTCAGAAGGTTCGGAGTGAAAGGCAAGCTAGCACCCCGCTACATCGGTCTGTATCAAATCCTCGCAAGGCGTGGAGAAGTGGCCTATCAGCTCAGTTTGCCAGAAGGTCTGTCCGCAGTGCATGATGTTTTTCATGTGTCTTAGTTGAAGAAGTGTCTGCGTGTGCCAGAAGAGCAGTTGCCAGTGGAAGGTCTGGAGGTTCAGGAGGACTTGACCTACACAGAGAAACCAGCGCAAATCCTTGAGACTGTAGACAGAGTCACCCGAAGAAGGCGTTACTCTCTTTTCTCTCACCAAATTCAGGCGTTACTCTCTTTTCTCTTCCTGTTTCGCTCCTTCTTCCAAATTTCAAACCAGTATAGTGACAGGTGTCCGTGTCATGTATAAACCAAAACCTAAGTGTCATGGGTGTTGCATCATGCCGAAGCGCATTTCTTTGTTTCATGTCGCGTGTTCGTCTCGTTCCGTCTCGGATTTCGATTCGCGATTGGAGCCCATTTGAGGGTCGTGCATGTCGTAGGTTTCGATCCACGAAGTGGCTCGGCCCAACCCAACCCAACACAGCCCAGCCCGGCCCGGTCCGGCCCGACCCTGCGCGCCCCTGGCGCCCCACACCGCCCATGCGCCCCCTCCTCTCCTCCCTCTCTCATTTGGATTTCCCGCGCAGCAACCTCCCTCTCCCTCTTCCACCTCTCTCTCCCCATGGTGCCCTAGGTTTTGGAGACGGTGATCGCCGGAGTTGGATCCCGAGGTGAGGTCCCCTCCCCTCCCTTCTCTCTCTCTCTCCCTCTCCCTCGTCTTCTCCCCCTGCGCGCGCCCTCTCTTTTTCCCCTGCACACGCGCGCCCCTGCCCTCCCTGCTCGCCGTTGGCGGCCCCGCCCCTCTCCCTGCCCGGCGCGGCGCCCCTGCCCTCCCCTGCCCGCGGCGGTGGCCCCGTCCATCCCCAGCCCGCGGCGGCGACCCCCCGCCCCCCTGCTCGAGCGGCGGCGCCCCCGCCCTCCCCTGCTCGCGCACGGCGCGGCCCCTCGGCGCGGCCCCCGGCGCGGCCTCGGCCCCCTGCACGCGGCGTCCCGGCCCTCGGCGTGACTCGCGTAGCCTTGGCGTGGCTTCGCGCTCCCCCTTTTACCCCTAACACATTCCCACGTGCGCAACCCCACGCGTGCGGTGATTATTCTTGGTTTTAGTTAGTTTCAAACTTCGTTAGTTAGCGTGTTGTGTCGCGCGCTTCGTCGCGCGACGAGTTTATCTAATTTCAGATTCTATGAATGTGTTGCGTCGTGCGCTTCGTCGCGCGACGATCCGTTTTAATTTCAGGTTGTTTAATGTGTAACGTCGCGCGTGTATTCACGCGACGTTCCACTTTAGACTCAGTTTAGTTGACGTATGCTGTCGTGCGTTTCGTCGCGTGAAGCTTAACGTCTCTTTATAATCAATGCAAAATGTCTCGTTGTGCGCTCGGTCACGCGACGAGTCGTTGATTTCTTAATTCGATTTAGAGTGCTATGTCGCGCGTCTCGCCGCGCGACAATCCTTTTAATTTATCTTCATCTGCTTATAATGATTAGACATGAAACATGACTTTACTTTATGCTAAACATAGTGTCTACATTAGTGCCTTTCAATTGAGCGAGTGATTTAATTGATAATAATGTAACGTGATCGTTTCTCGACTGTCTTTTTCTCTTTCTCTCTTAACCGTAATTGCGAGCCCGCGTGGAACGTCTCTTTACTTACTGCATTCTATTGTATGGTGTACTGTTCTTTTGTATTAAATATGTGGATGTATGTATGTTTGCGCTCGCATAGAGAACGATCCGGTCGGAGAGCCCGAAGAACTCGCAGGAGAAGCCCCTGAGTAGCAGTCGGTTGGTGGAGGCAAGTGTCCCTTGACCTATTTTTGTCCTATACATTCTTTAATTCACCTCCCGCATTACACATTTATACCTAAGGATTGACTAGCTTTTGTTATCCATGTCCTTGTTTACCTATTTAAGTTGGATTATTATTGCTTAGTCTTATGCTATTGCTCAACTCTAATCAATGAACATAATGAGATTATCTATGATACGCTGTTTTCCCTTTTGATTATGATGATGGAACTTGTGGCCCTTAAGGGTACTCAAGCGGTTTCTCGAGTGCCTCTCCGTAAGGACCTGTTCGTTGGATGACCGCCTGGGAAAACAGTGCAACCATGAGGGTGGAATGGGGTGCCCTTAGCTGAATAATTAGAGGATCCGGGGTGTAGTTTGCTTAGCCGTCGTGCCGTCAATGGGGCTTGGTGTATGCGGCTCGCTCTGCCAAGTTTGGGTTCGCCCCTTGGGGAGGAGTGCGGTGCATTTAGGAAACCTAACGGGCGGCTACAGCCCCGGGGAATCTTTGTAAAGGCTACGTAGTGATGCCCTGCTGGGTCACCTTGGTAGTGATCAATGGAGAGTCATGATCTCCGGGCAGAAAGGGAATCACGACTTGTGGGTAAAGTGCACAACCTCTACAGAGTGTTTGAAAACTGATATATCATCCGTGCTCGTGGTTATGAGCGGCCAAGGGAGCTCCAGTGATTAGTGGTACTTGATCAAAGATGTTCGGATTTGCAGGTGGCAATGAGGTTGATGGTTCTTGGTTTTGATTCTAGTAATGGTAAGTGGTACTCTTTCCGCTTGGAAAGAAGTATGTTTGGGTTAATAACGTGGGTTAACTCTAAAACTTGGCTTTCTCTGCAAGTAACAATAATCTGACCAACTAAAAGCAACTGCTTGACTTACCCCCACATAAAGCTAGTCCAATACAGCCAAACAGGATACTTGCTGAGTATGTTGATGTGTACTCACCCTTGCTCTACACACCAAACCCCCCCATCCCCAGGTTGTCAGCATTGCAACCCCTTCTCAGGAGAAGATGAAGCTGTGGAAGGAGACCATCAGGAGTTCCAAGATTATGATGAGTTCTAGGCGTGGGTTAGCAGCAACCCCCAGTCGGCTGCCTGTGAAGGCCGCGTTCATCTACGTTTCTTTTCCGCACTTTGATTTATTGTAAGGACTATGTGGATGTCTCAGACATATGATGTAATCGACTATTATTCCCCTTTTTAATACTATTTGAGCACTGTGTGATGATGTCCATGTTATGTAACTGCTGTGTACGTGAATTGCTGATCCTTGCCCGTACATGGTTCACATTCGGTTTGCCTTCTAAAACCGGGTGTGACAAATATAAAGCCCCAAAGATGGTCCAAATTACTGGAATTCAGACTTAATCATGTGAGGGAAATGGAGTGGCTTTTTGCAAATAAGTCCAATTCACATCCTTTGACTTGTAAATCTTCAAACATGTGAATCATATGACTTGGGGTACCTTAACACCATGGTTTTTGCACTTAGGTCCAAAAGTAGGCAATATTTGCATATAACCCCCTAGGGTTTCAATCCAAGGTTTTTCAGGGGTCTATTTAGGGTTTTTGACACTTCTCAGGTTTGGATGCCACTTAAGTCTATTCATGGTGACATTTTATGACCATTACAACTAAGTTTTGAAGTTTTCTCTTAGTTAAGCTTTGTTTACTCCCTTAAACCGAGTCTAGGGTTAAGCACTGCATCCTAGGGTTTTACCCATAAAATGTTACATCAATACAACTTATTTGAAATTTTTGCTCAGTGAATGCACTCTAGGTGTGACAAACACATGATATGCCAATGCTTATGATGTCATGCTCAAGTTTTAGTGGCAGTAACACCAGCGGTGTTACATCCTTTCCCCCATAAAAGAATCTCGTCCTGAGATTAAAAAGTTGTAGGGCAAGTAATGGAAAAGGAAACATGTCATACTTTTATTCCCTTATTTTTGGTACAAGGCAGGGGTGGTATGGGATTCATTCCTCTATTACAACAAATGTACACATCTTACAATTTACACGAAGCCAAAAAGCCTGGGAAATTCTTATCTAAAAAGTCTTGAGTTTCCTAAGTAGCTTCATCTTCTGTATGGTGGTTCCAATGTATCTTGTAAAACTTGAGAGTTTTTCTTCGGGTAAATCTATCCTTTTGATCCAAGACTTGAATAGGATGTTCCGAATATGTCAAGTCTGGTTCCAAGGCAACACCCATTACTTCAATGGTTCAATCGGGAACCTGAAGACACTTCTTCAATTGAGACACGTGGAACACATTATGCACTGCAGACAAGGTTTCGGGTAACTGGAGTCGGTATGCCACTGGTCCACATTGTTCAAGAACAGGGAAAGGACCAATGTACCAGGGTGCAAGCTTCCCTTTTACCCCAAAACGTGATATATCCTTCATTGGTGAGACTTTGACGTAGACATAATCTCCAACTAGAAAGTACAAGGGTTTTCGTCGCTTGTCTGCATAACTATTCTGACAAGCTTGAGCTTCTTTCAAATTATGAATTATTCGTTGAACTTTCTCTTCTGTCTCCTTTACCATATCAGGCCTGAAGAAATTTCTTTCACCTTGTTCAGACCAGTTTAATGGAGTACGACACCGTCATCCATACAAGGCTTCAAAGGGTGCCATTTTGATGCTTTCTTGATAGCTATTATTGTACGAGAACTCCGCTAATGGTAAACAATCATCCCATTTCTGTGGGAATTCCAGAACACATGCTTGCAACATATCTTCAAGTATCGGATTTACTCTCTCAGTCTGCCCACTAGTTTAGAAATGGTAGGCCGAACTGTGAAGCAACTTGGTACCTAGGGATTTATGAAGCGCTTCCCAAAACTTGGCTACAAATTGCGATCCATGATCTGACACTATAGTCTTTGGAACCCCATGCAGACTAAGAATACGAGCAATGTATAATTGGGCATTGACAGTAACCAGGTGATCTGTCTTGATTGACAGAAAATGGGCTATCTTGGTAAGTCGATCAACTATAACCCAAATAGAATCATACCCTTTTGTTGTCCTAGGCAATCCCATAATAAAGTCCATGCTTATATCCTCCCATTTCCATGTAGGGATAGGTAAAGATTATAATGGACCAGCAGCTTTCATGTGTATGGCCTTGACACGTCTACAAGTGTCACATCTTGCCACATAGCGTGCGATTTCAATCTTCATCTTTGTCCACCAATAATGCTGTTTTAGATCATGATACATCTTAGTGCTTTCGGGATGAATAGAATAGCGACTAAGATGTGCTTCAACTAGAATTTGCTGGCGGATTTCCTCATTCTTAGGCACAACTATGCAGTTGTTAAACCATACAACACCTTGGACATCTTTTTTGAAGCAGTTGGCTTTTCTGGCCTCCATCTTTTCATGAATGTGTTTCATTCCCTCATCATTTCTTTGTGCGTCAATTATTCTTTGTAGGAGGACTGACTCAAGCTTCAAATGATTTGAAGTTTCTTGCTGAATCATTCCCAGGTTTAACTTTTCCATTTCTTGGCATAACGTAATGTCATAAGCCTTCATCGTCAGACAATGGCAGGAAGCCTTGCGACTTAACGCATCTGCCACTACATTAGCTTTGCCTGGGTGATAGTGAATCTCCAATTCATAATCCTTAATCAGTTCGAGCCATCTCCTCTGCCTCATATTCAACTCTGACTGGTAAAGATGTACTTTAAGCTTTTATTATCTGTATAAATGTGATAGACATTTCCCAGTAGATAATGACGCCAGATTTTTAGGGCATGAACCACAGCAGCTAACTCCAGGTCATGAGTTGGATAATGTTCCTCATGCCGGTGCCTTGAAGCGTATGCTATCACTCGGCCTTCTTGCATTAGAACACAGCCTAGACCACTGCCTAATGCATCACAATACACATCAAAGGGCTTCTGAATGTCCGGTTGAGCTAATACCAGAGCAGTGGTCAATAATACTTTCAACTACTCAAAGGCTTCACTACATCTTGAAGACCAATTAAATTTAGTATCATTCTTCAATAAACTTGTGATTGGTTTCACAAGCTTGGAAAAATCTAGAATGAATCGGCGGTAATAACCAGCTAGTCCAAGGAAACTTCGGACTTGATGTACAGTGGTTGGGGGTTTCCACTCCAAAATATCCTTGACTTTTCTGGGATCCACCACAATCCCCTTGGCAGATAATACATGTCCTAGAAATTGGATCTCCTCCAACCAGAACGCGCACTTACTGAACTTAGCATATAATTGGTGCTCCCTTAAGCGCGTTAATACGATCTGCAAATGCCGAGCATGCTCCTCTTCATTCTTAGAATATATCAAGATATCATCAATGAATACCACCATGAATTTATCCAACTCGGGCATGAATACCGAGTTCATAAGATATGTGAAGTGGGCAGGAGCATTTGTTAGTCCGAAGGACATAACCAGATATTCAAATAATCCATACCGCGTAGTGAATGTGGTCTTGGGTATATCTTCGGGTCGGATACGGATCTGATGGTAACCCGACCTGAGGTCAATCTTGGAAAATACCCGATCTCCAGTAAGTTGATCAAATAGGATGTCAATCCGAGGAAGAGGGTACTTATTCTTGATGGTGACCTCATTAAGGGGTCTATAATCCACGCACATCCGAAGTGTTTGGTCCTTCTTCTTGACAAAGATGGCTGGACAACCCCAAGGTGATGAGCTTGGTCAGATGAATCCCTTATCTAGTAGATCTTGTAATTGAGTCTTGAGTTCTGCCAATTCATTCGAAGGCATTCGGTACGACCTTCTAGAAATAGGAGTTGTACTGGGCTTCAACTCAATAACAAATTCTACATCTCTTTCTAGAGGCAATCCAAGCAAATCTTCTGGAAAGACGTCCGGGAATTCACATACTACCGAAATATCTTGGATCTCCGGTATAATGGCTTCATATACTCTGCCAGTTGGTTTAGCTGGAATAGCTACAGGGATGGACAAGAGAACCTCTTCTTGGCCATAACTCAACCTGATGGTTCTCAGATCAGTGTTGAGGATAGCTTTATGTTGGGCTAACCAATTCATGCCCAGAATTACATCTATATCTTGGCCTTTTAGAAAAATCATGTTTGTAGGAAAGTCCCGTTCGGCCAATGTTATAGGCACATGGAAAGCCACTTCTTTAGTGAATATTTGTCCCCAGGTGAATGAATTATAAACCCTTCCTTGATTCATTGTATGGAATGCAATGTTGCTCCACAAACTTCTTGCTTATGAATGTATGTGAAGTGCCATAATAAAAAAGAATAACTGCAGGGTGATTGGCCACGAGAAACGTACCCATCATAACCGGTTCTCCTTTCGGTGTCGTGGCCACTTGCGTATAATAAATCTGCCCAGTTTTCTTCATATTTTTGCTCGCGGTATTGTTCGCCGCATTTCCCTTGCCTTGAGTAGAACTCCATGAACTCTGTTGATTATTTGATCTGTTCTGCTTCAGATATGGACAGTCCTTGATAAAATGTCCGGACTTTCCACAATTAAAGCAGCCTGTTGAGAGCTTGGGAGGGCGGGGAAACGAGTACTAGGGGCACTCGGCTGATTTGTTGAGGTGGGGGCAGTGGCAGGACGAATAAAGATTGGTTGTTTGAAAGGGTAAGAGGGTGGACATGGTGAAGAACGACTCTGATTAAAAGGTCGGATTACCATCCTTTGCCTTTCCTCAGGCCTCTGATTGGGCTTGTCGCCTCCATAGCCCTTTAACTTTCTCGGGCCTGCATATTTGGCTTCAACTGCCAGCGCCGTGCTGACAGCCCTGCTGTAAGTAAGGTCGAGGCAAGTGGTCATTTTCCGCTGCAATCGGTCATTGAGGCCTCTCATAAAACAATTTTTCGTCTTCAGATCAGTGTTGACCTGATCGATGGCATACTGGGACAAGTGGTTGAATTTATTGAGATACTGGGTGACAGTATCTCCACCTTGTTTGAGCTTCATAAATTCTTCCTGTTTCATATGGAGCACTCCTTCAGGAATATAGTGCTCCCGAAAAGCCAGTTTGAATTCGTCCCAGGTAATTTGATGACCAGCAAGCTGGATAGCCACAAAATTTCTCCCACCAGGTGCTGACAGGGCCTCGCAACTGATGTGCCGCAAATAAGGGCTTTTGAGTCTCCGTGCATCGGAGAAGCCCAAACTTTTGTTCGATAACCCGGATCCACTCATCCGCTTCAAGAGGATCTTTAGCCTTGACAAATAATGGGGGACGTGTCTCCGAGAAGTCCAAATATGAAGTTTCACGGGGTCCTGTGGATACGCTCGCCCGCCTTGCTATTGCATTTGTTGTCCCACCATTTCCCGCAGAAAGAGAGTGTTATTGGCTGTGGCATTGACTAAGGCAGTGATAGCCTCAGCCAAGGTTGGGGGTACTGGGGGCGGGTTAGGAGTAGCTTCCCTCCCACGGGAGGTTCCCGCACCATCTTGTCCACGAGTCCTGGACGACATCTAAGGCAAAGAACATTTGGAAAATATATTATGCCAAAGCAAACCATCCATTTTACATTACTTCAAAAGGTAATGATACAGACTCGAATTTACAAAAGGATTACATTACCTATTACACATTATCACTATTTCTATACTACACTATTCTAGCTTCTTATCACTTTTGGTAGCTTCGCTGTCAGGTGTAGGAGACCATTCGTCGACCAGATTCATTGAAGGAGGAGGCCTGAAAAGGTCCAGTTCCCCTCTAAGGGCTTCACCCGCTGCTCCAGAAGGTCCGGCTTCCATCCCGACAGGATCCGCAGGTACGTTAGGGTGCAGTTGTGAATACAATACATGAACTTCCTCATGTAGTGTATTACAGTAAACCTGCAAGTTGTCCATGGTTGTGCTAAGCTCCTCCACGCGGGCACGAGCTTTGGCTTCCTTGGCCCAAGCAAGTGAACGTGAGTTAACAGCCCAATCGAGCGCTAAATCTCGTTCAACAAGTTGGTCTTGCAGGTGTCGGATGTGAGTTCTTAACTCATTTATTCGCTGACCATCCTCAACCCATACTTCGTTCCTGTGA
Source organism: Zea mays (assembly GCF_902167145.1). Classification (NCBI taxonomy): domain Eukaryota; kingdom Viridiplantae; phylum Streptophyta; class Magnoliopsida; order Poales; family Poaceae; genus Zea; species Zea mays. The sequence continues at coordinate 43,550,175 of NC_050103.1, forward strand.
CGGAGCTCTGATCGAAGCTGTTCTACTTGAGCTTCCAGATCTCCGATAGGATCATTGCTACCACTACTACTGTCCTCATGCCTTAGGGCTAGTTGATGGCGAGGTATGCCAATTGGCCCGGTAGACTTGCGCGCGGTTTTTCTTGTGCGCGGTGGCATATCTCCATGAGGGGGAAAATCTTATTAGCATAGTTTTTAGTATGATGCATGTATAATTACACAATCAGCCTTAGTTGATTCACAACCTTCTATACATTGCACTCTACGATCTGGTCTTTAAAGTAGGTATTCCAGAAGGTAGTTAGAGAAGAAAGAAAGAAATTTTCTAGATAAGTCTTGGAAAGTTCTTTTTGAAAATGTCTCATAACATCTGCAGAGATGGGCTTGGCTCCGATACCAGATGTGACAGAACCTCCCAAGTCATTAGGCCCACCTACAGTTGTCCTTGTCCAACGGACCTCAGACAACCCTGCAGGTGCCCCTAATCACTTGACAAGTTCGGTATCTGTATTTCTTACCTTTCCCAAGAGCGTTTCACCCGTCACGCAGACATTACAATACATTGGATGTACAAAAATGCGGAAGCAGTTATAATAACTTACTTTATTTTAAAAGTAAAAAAGATTAGTGTTTATTACAGACCAGAACAAATATAAGAGTGCTGAGTATTATTATTACATAACCTAGGAGGCAAAAACCCCTCCCGAATAAACAGTAAAAAGTTTTTCTTAACGGAGGACCCTTCCTCCCGTAGCTTTAGTCTTGATTTTCTTCTTTGGGCACCACCTTGGAACAGAAGCAACAAAAGTTTGCTGCTTCTTCACCTAAAACAACATGGGACAAAGCCCTGAGTACGAAATGTACTTTCACAAGTCTTACCCGTCAAAATAAAAGACTCTCAAGGATATGCTGGCCTTTGGGAGTCAAGGTAAGGCTTATCAATAATCAAAGACTCTGTTTGCATAAATGCTTACTAATAGTGGATCCTTAAAAATCCAGTTTTATTTGTCAGGTTAAGTAAAGTTACTTGCATCTAGGGTTCTTTCTACCCTAGTTCAATCACTGGACCTATACTAGCCAATTTCTTATCAACCCTTCTTATTCACTGGAATGCTACGTGTAAGTCAGTGATCAAGTCTTCATGTCCGCGAAGTTACGGCAATTCGAATCGGTTATACTCAGCTGAGGATCTTCAATCACACGACATATGTAGCACTTAACCCTTGCATATGTCAACTCACCATCGGGGTTCTTATGACCAGATCAGGTTCACGCCAACCGAGAGCACAGATACACCCCCGTCCATCCTCTTGCCACGGAGGGTACACGCTACTCTCGCCATCTCTCCACTCCCATTGTGTGTTATCTTATTCTGGTATTAGTTTGCCCGAGGCAAAGCTTACCCATGATGAGGCATGTGACCAGTTAAAGGGTCATCGGTCAGCAGGCCTACATCGACAAGGTCCTTAATCGACTCAGACGGAGACACTACACCGAGACTCTCTTCTCGTGCAAGTCACCCACCCGGTCTCAGCTTTATTATTTCAAACCCAAAATTTGGTACCTGGCAGAGGTACATCTTTTCCAATGTTGAACCCATCATGGCCATGATGGATCCACCATCAAGTTTTTTTTGAAAACATCCCACCCTCTTTGAAGCTTCATCTTTTGTCAAAACAAAACATTTTGTTTTTCTAGAGCAAAGGTAAGCATAAGAAAAACTTTTTTTTAAATTAGGGATTCAAGAGAAGTAATCAAATCCAAGGAAGGAAATGCAGCAACTGGTTTAGCACACAACTCCTATCACCTAATGCATCAAGTAAGTGAGAAAGATTTTAAAATAGCAAGGAGGTGGCAAATGCACCGTGGCTTGCCTTGTGTGATAGGTGAATCAGGTTCTGTTCCGCAGATATCAAAATAAAAACAGTTTCCTGCCTGAGGTTCTTCAGGTGGTGGTGGTGAAGTCCTCGCTTCTTCAACTTCTATTTCCTCCTCGTTTTCTAGATATAACCATATATAATCATGAATGCTCATGTAATGGTCATGAAGATGCAAAGATAATAAAAGTTTATTATCTAATGTCTTGAATATAACTTTCCTTCATGGATCTCCAAGAAATTAGGGTTTTCGGAGTCTATAGTGGAGTTCATAGGGCAGGAGGGGCTAGGGTTTTGGGTTCTAAGTACCAAACATGGTCCAAATCATACCAAACTTTACCCAAGGCTTCTAAATATTACTTAAAGCTTGTTTAAAAAGTTTGGTCAATTTTGGAATTATTAAGTATTCTCTAAAATCCCAGAAGTATGGATTTTGGCTATTTAAAATGCCCCAAAATTCCTTATTAAAACTAAAAACCATGAATCTATTTTTATTAAATACTATAGAAAATTAGGAGCCTAGTAAAATTGGTTTGGCATTTTTAGCATTTTTCTATAATTTTTTGGAAATTCTCAAAGTCCAGAAGAAAAAAAGGAAAACATGCTACAGGATTGGGCTGAAACTGGCCTGGGTTGGCCCATTTACTGGCGAAAGCGCGTCCGCGCGCGCCGGCGCTGCTGGTTTTGCAGAAAGACCCCTATCGGTTTGAATAACTAGAAATGAGTCACAGCGCTATTTCCATGTCTCACTGACACGTTACAAAAACATCCCCCGAGTTCTATTTCTTCACCGCCCGAAGTCCACGACGGCGAACAGTGTAGGGTCGAGCTCCGGTGAGCTTGTACCGGCCGGATTACTTGATGACGGGTGCTCTACTTCAGTTGAAACCAAATTCAAGGCCTAACAATCGTTTCCCCTCAACTAATTTCACGAACGGCGCTCTAAATCATCTAGGCCACGGGGACAGCGCAGACCACAAGTGAACAAGCGTGTTCCCGACGATCTAGGGGGTCCTGGTCTAATTGGCTGGGTCGAGGAGCATCAGGGACACACAAGGACACTAATGAGCACGGGGTATGAGCAAACCTGGAACAAGCTAGCCCCGGCGAGGGTGTTTCTACGGTGGCAGAAACCGATTTGGGGGAAATCCCAAATTGGCGAGCTCTGTTGATCAATTGGAGGCACGGTTTAGTGGCTTGGGTGCTTGACTACCTTACGGACCCGACGACACACTTAATTTATAGGCTCCGGGGGCGGTGGCCAGTGAATTTGGAGTTGACGCGGTGGTGGTCAGAGAGAAGAGTTGCACTAGCGCAAAGATTAGTGGCTTTCACTGTGGCAGGCTCACCGGCGATCACCGGGCATGCCTAACACGAGCGACTGCGACGTGGTAATTGTCGAGGCACGTGGCGTTCGGTCAGTAGGTGGCCAACTTCGGTGAATTATCTGAACCAGCCGCAAAGCAGAAAGGGGGTGCGACGGCCAGCCGGAACAGTGCCCATACTCAACAGCGGTGAAGATCTTTCTACTCTGGGGTGTTATCCGGGCCTAAGCGAGCACAAATCACCTCGCCAGCGTGAATCCACGCGTGGGGTTCGCCTATGGTCAAGGGATCTAAATCTGCTGATATTTTCGTTACTGTACCATTGCGAACTTCTTCAGTCAGCGTGGCAGAGCGAATGGCAGAGAGGTTTGCTCCAAATTTTATGTATTGACTTGATCATATCTCCACATCAAAGTTATAACCTCATAGACCAGCTTTAACTTTGTTACATTGTTCACCATCAAATAGTCACAGGATCTTACTCAAAATCGAACACAAAGTTCATCCAACTTCACTATTTCTGAAAATTTAGACCTAGGGTTGCCTGACAGCCCGACTTTGGATCTATTTATCTTCAAATTTCTCATGACACCAAAGCTTAATTCCTATAGCAAAGTTGTTCTCCTATAATAGCTCTATCATCTTGATGTATTGATCTAGGACAAAATCTTCATGGATTGAGAAATATAAAGCCCCAAAGATGGTCCAAATTACTGGAATTCAGACTTAATCATGTGAGGGAAATGGAGTGGCTTTTTGCAAATAAGTCCAATTCACATCCTTTGACCTGTAAATCTTCAAACATGTGAATCATATGACTTGGGGTACCTTAACACCATGGTTTTTGCACTTAGGTCCAAAAGTTGGCAATATTTGCATATAACCCCCTAGGGTTTCAGTCCAGGGTTTTTCAGGGGTCTATTTAGGGTTTTTGACACTTCTCAGGTTTGGATGCCACATAAGTCTATTCATGGTGACATTTTATGACCATTACAACTAAGTTTTGAAGTTTTCTCTTAGTTAAGCTTTGTTTACTCCCTTAAACCCAGTCTAGGGTTAAGCACTGCTTCCTATGGTTTTACCCATAAAATGTTACATCAATACAACTTATTTGAAATTTTTGCCTAGTGAATGCACTCTAGGTGTGACAAACACATGATATGCCAATGCTTATGATGTCATGCTCAAGTTTTTGTGGCAGTAACACCAGGGGTGTTACATCGCGTGACACACGAACCAGACGCGTGGCAAGGCAAGCGACATGCAAAACTAATAAATAAAAGCATGATTAATCTAAGCAATTATTAACAAAGAATATTTCAGTTAAGTATAATCATGTCGGTGCAAATCAAATTCCTAAATTAGATTTTAAAGTCAAAATGATGTTCCAAGGGTAGACGAACGGGTAGACGAAATGGTAGACGGACGTCGTCAGAATCCCGACGACATGCCGCGCACACGACACGCAAGAGTCACTAACAGATGTCGCGTTGGTACTAAACCAGAATTAAATGAAAAGTATTCAAGTTGTCATTAATCGAGTTAACATTTATTTATAATGGCGCAAGGTAGAAACTATAAAAGAGTTTTAACTAGAAAACTATTTTAAATAACCAGTCGATTAAACAATTACTTGACTAATTCATTAATGAAAGCCTGTGTCATGACGAAACAATGTTACTAATAAGAATGTGACGTTGTTACAGAGTTGACGCGACCAAAACGAGTCAAAACAGGTTTTGCGACGCATAATATATTAAATAACTTAACAATTCGTGGCTGATAAACGACGCGTCCTTCGAATACTACTGAACTATGATTAAACATGTAAAACTATATTTCCATGTTAATTAGCGGAATTCTTTTACCAGAGGTTCTTCAAAGAAATATCCCTTCCAGTTTTAATCCGAATCATAACCCGAACAGAAAGCACATTATAAACTCGACATCTATAAGTTGTTACGTAGAATTCGTGATGACTAAAGAATTAATTTAGAACGAACGTGATAAGCAGAAACACTAATCGACATTCTGTCAAACATAAACTAAGATACTTTGAATTAGCACAATCACATGAATAGATACATCTAAATCGTATGACTAAGATTACCAACTTGTTTCCGATTGAACAATCACTTTATTAGTCGACAATTGAATGAGAATTACTTAGTTAATACGAGCAGCTAACGCGGAACCATTTAATAACGCGTGCGGCAATGCACGCGACATACACGAAACAATGCTCGCGACACGCGCGAACGACGCGAACAGCACAGCATCGACGCGCGAACGCCATGAGTGTCACACGCGACAACGTGCGAGCTACAATGAGGTGAGCGACACGAACGTGCACGCACATGGGTGGTAGGCTACTATGTCCAGAGGTACATCAACGGGCTCGGCGAGTTGAACACGAGCGGGGATAGGAACTGATCGCGCTGGAGTCGCGCTGACAGCGAGTCGTGCTAGCAAGGGACTCCAGGCCGCGCGCGTGGGACACGTCGGGCTAGCCGCGAGCCTCTCTAGCTGCACGCCGCAGACCGCGAGCCGCACCGGGGCTGGCCACGACGGCCGCACGCTGGCCACACCGCGCTGCTGGCTCGCCGGGAGCACGCCAGGCCGTGGCTGCCAGGCCACACCGCGAGCACGCCGGACCGCATGACTAACGCAAAGGAAGGGAGGGGAAGGGAGAAGGAGAAGGAGGGCTCACCATGGGCGGATGACGACAATGGCGTGGGCTCGACTGACGACGACAACGGCTCTCGTCGAGCGACGGATTTGGCCAAGAACTAGCAAGAAGTGCGGGCATGGGGAAGAGGGAGAGGTCGAGCAGGGCTGGGGCAAGAATATGGGCGGCGTGGGGGGCGGTTAACGAGATTTTTGCGACATAAGAGGCGCCGTGGCGGTTTCTTCATCGTGGGTGCGCTCCTGGCGGCGGCGGCGCTCCCGTGCGCGAGGCCAGCAGGGCGTGCTAGGCTGCAGCGCGCGGCGCGACTGGGGTGGGCTGCACGCTGGGGCACGAGTGGGCTAGCGGAAGCGCGCGCGCTGGGCCAGGGGGAGGTGGGCACTGGTGGGCCGTGGGGGGGGCGCGAGGTGCTAGGCCGCGCTGGCCTAGGGCGAGGCGCGCTCGTGCTGGGCTGCAGGAAGCGCGCGCGGGGTGGGCTGGCTGTGCGGGATGGGCCGCCAGACCGCGGGAGGGGGGCACGATTCTGGGGTGGGCCGCGTGGTTGAGCCAGGTGGGCCAGCCGGGAAGGGAAAGAAGGGATGGGCCTTTTCCTTTTCTCTCCTATTTCCTTTATGTCTTCTGCTTTTCTATTTCTTTCTGTTTAGACTCAAACTCGAGCATGACACACAAGTTGAATAAATGTACACCAAATATTTCATCAATCGAAACATGTGCTCTAGCATGTGATGCAACATTCAAGAATCCTCTAAGATTTTATTTTACTAGGCTTACACCTACATATAAAGTAAAATAATTCTCCACTTTTAGGAAAAAGATAAGGAAAGCAGAGAAAAGACAGAGTAACGCCTGAATTTGGTGGATATTAGAAAAGAAATTTTATACCCCCACATTCAGGGTGTTACATATGGATAGTGATAGTCGCCTAGAGGGGGGTGAATAGACAAAACCTGAAATTTACAAACTTTGAACACGCACTATGTCTGGGGTTAGTGTTAGAATTAATTCAGAGTCTAGAAGATAGTTCTCCTAGCTATGAGTTGCTCAATCAATGTGGATAACCTTGGGAGCGAACTCAAATCAATATGAGCAAGGGAACTTTTAGAGAGATAGAGGAAAGGGGGAAACAAATCGAGTGGAGACCAACACAAATGAACATGGTGATTTGTTTACCGAGGTTGGGTTCCAAATAACCTAGTCCCCGTTGAGGAGGCCACAAAGGCCGGGTCTATTCCAACCCTTTCCCTTTCTCAATCGGTCACACAGACCAGTCGAGTGCTTCTCCTTAATCACTTGGGTCACTAAGAGCCCGAAAGGATCACCACACACTTAGGTGTCTCTTGCTAGCTTTACAAAGCACTTAGAAAAATTAGAATGAGAAGGAGAAAGCAATCCAAGGAACAAGAGCAACAAAAGAAACACAAAACACCCTCTCTCAAGTCACTAAGCAATTGAGTTGATTTTGAGACTTGGAGAGGATTTGATCTTTTGATTGTGTCTTGGAGTGTATGCTTTTGCTCTTGTATTGAATGTGGAGTTCAGAAAACTTGGATGGCTTGAATGGTGGTGGTTGGGGGGGTATTTATAGCCCGAACCACTATTCCAGCCGTTGCTGTTGATGGGCACACCGGACACTCCGATGGTGCACCGGACATGACACTGTTCATTGTCCGGTATGTGCCACGTCAGTAGACCATTAGGGTTTGGAGCGGTTGACCATTGAAGTCCTTTGTCCTCTTGCGGCACCGGATAGTCCGGTGGCACACCGGAAAGTTCGGTGTGTTCTGACTTTGCAGTTCTGACTTCTGACCTCTGCACTGACCACTGTTCACTATTCACCGTAGTCGACCGTTGGGCGTAGTTTACCGTTGCTCCATTGGCTCACCGGACATGTCCGGTGCACACCGGACAGTCCAGTGAATTATTGCGGAGTGACTCTGGAAAAACCCAAGAGCGGCCAGTTTGTTGGGTGCCTCGGCCTGGGCACCGGACAGTGTCCGGTGCGCCACTGGCAGCACCAATGCTTGTCTTTGTTGGGTTATGTAGAACTTTATGCACCTGAGATAAATGACAACTAGGCAAACTAGTTAGCCCACATGGTTTGTGATGAACGTCAAACACCAAAATCGATTATAGGAAATGTTTAACCCCATTTCCCTTTCAATCTCCCCCTTTTGGTGATTGATGCCAACATAAACCAAAGCAAATATTAAGTGTAGGAATCAAACTAGTTTGCAACTTGATGGTTCTGCATAAGTTATTTTGAATTTAAACCAACTAAAAGTATTTCTAAGTATATATGATTGCTTTCTTCTATTTTTACATTTTGGACTACATTTGCACCACTTAGCTTGTTTTTGCAAATCTTTTGGAAAAGTCTTTTCAAATACTTTTGTAAATAGCCAATGGTATGAGAGTATGATTTAAAAAGCATTTTCAAGATTTTGGAAATTCTCCCCTATTTCAAATGATTTTCCTTTGGCTAAATAAAAGCCCCCTAAAGAAAATCTCCTCTTAGCTATTACGAGGGTTTTTGTAATTTGAATAATTTTCCCCCATTGTGAAATAGTTTTTGAAAACAGGGTGGTGGTGCGGTCTTTTTGCTTTGGGCAAAATAATTTCTCCCCCTTTGGCATTAAGCGCCAAAAACGAAGAAACCTGAGAGGCCTAGATTCTCCCCCATTGAGTATGAGTGAAAGTTTATGAGTAGGGCAAAGGATAAATGATATTGACATAGTTGTAGTGGAAGCCTTGCCTTTGCCGAAAACTCCATTTCCCTTTCAATCTAAGACTAATCATAGAGATACTCATGGAAGCATATTAGTCTTAGCTTTGGCACAAGAAGAATAAGAAATATGCATTTGTACCAAAATGAAAGAGACATGATCAAAAGTATATAAATTAGCTATGTGTGCAAGATCTCAATCAAAATTCCAAGAATCTAAGACATTTAGTTCATTCCTAAGCTTCCTAAAAGTCTTTTCATCTAGAGGCTTGGTAAAGATATTGGCTAATTGGTTGTGGGTGCTAACATAAGCAATTTCGATATTCCCCTTTTACTGGTGATCTCTCAAAAAGTGATACCGGATGTCTATGTGCTTAGTGTGGTTGTGTTCAACGGGATTATCTGCTAGGAGAGGGACTTTGCTCAACTTGTAGCCATAGTCCCTAAGGGTTTGCCTCATCTAGAGTAATTGTGCACAGCAATGGCCTGCAACAATATACTCGGCTTCGACGGTGGATAAAGCTACTGAGTTTTGTTTCTTTGAAGCCCAAGACACCAGGGATCTCCCCAGAAACTGACAAGTCCCTAATGTGCTTTTCCTGTCAATTTTACATCTAGCATAATCAACATCAGAATACCCAATTAGATCAAAGGTAGATCCCTTGGGGTACCATAGCCCAATCTTAGGAGTGTAAACTAAATATCTCATGATTCTTTTCACGGCTCTAAGGTGAACTTCCTTAGGATTTGCCTGGAACCTTGCACATAGGCATACTGAAAGCATTATATCCGGTCATGAAGCACATAAATAGAGTAAGGAACCTATCATCGACCAGTATAGCTTTTGATCGACGGATTTACCTCCCATGTTGAGGTCGAGATGCCCATTTGTTCCCATGGGAGTCTTGATGGGTTTCGCATTCTTCATCCCAAACATCTTGAGTATATCTTGAATGTACTTGTTTTGGCAGATGAAGGTGCCCTCTTGATGTTGCTTGATTTGGAATCCAAGGAAGTTCTTCAACTCCCCCATCATAGACATATCGAATTTCTATATCATAATCCTACTAAACTCTTCACAAGATGACTTGTTAGTAGACCCAAATATAATATCATCAACATAAATTTGGCATATGAACAAGTCTTTAGCAATTGTTTTAGTGAAGAGAGTAGGGTCAGCTTTTCCAACTTTGAAGCCATTAGTGATAAGAAAGTCTCTCAGGCATTCATACAATGCTCTTGGGGCTTGCTTGAGCCCATAAAGCGCCTTTGAGAGCTTATAAACATGTGTAGGATACTCACTATCTTCAAAGCCGGGAGGTTACTCAACATATACTTCTTCTTTGATAGGGCCATTGAGGAAGGCACTCTTCACATCCATTTGATATAACTTAAAGCCATGGTAAGTAGCATAGGCAAGTAATATACGAATTGACTCAAGCCTAGCTACGAGTGCATAGGTTTTATCGAAATCCAAACCTTCGACTTGTGAATATCCCTTGGCAACAAGTCGGGCTTTGTTCCTAGTCACCACACCATGCTCATCTTGTTTGTTGCGGAATACCCACTTTGTACCTACAACATTTTGGTTAGGGCGTGGAACTAAGTGCCATACCTCATTCTTCGTGAAGTTGTTGAGCTCCTCTTGCATTGCCACCACCCAGTCTGAATCTCTTAGTGCATCCTCTATCATGTAAGGCTCAATAGAAGACACAAAAGAGTAATGTTCACAGAAATGATCAACTCGAGATCTAGTGGTTACCCCCTTGTGGATGTCACCAAGAATGGAGTTGACGGGGTGATCTCTTTGAATTGCTTGGTGGACCCTTGGGTGCGGTGGTCTTTGATCTTGAATTTCTTGATCATCTTCCTTGTCTTGATCATATTCATCTCCCCCTTGATCAATGTCCTCCTATTGAGGTGGCTCATCGTCTTGATCTTCATCCTCTTCTTCTTGAGCCATTTCCTCATCTTGAGTTGGTGGAGATGCTTGTATGGAAGATGATGGTTGATCTTGTGCTTGTGGAGGCTCTTCGGATTCTTTTGGACACACATCCCCAATGGACATGTTCCTTAGCGTGACGCACGGAGCCTCTTCATCATCTAGTTCATCAGGATCAACTTGCTCTACTTGGGAGCCATTAGTCTCATCAAACACAATGTCACAAGAAACTTCAACTAATCCAGTGGACTTGTTGAAGACTCTATATGCCCTTGTGTTTCAGTCATAACCAAGTAAAAAGCCTTCTACTGCTTTAGGAGCAAATTTAGAATTTCTACCTCTCTTAATAAGATTAAAACATTTGCTCCCAAAAACTCTAAAATAGGAAACATTGGGCTTTTTACCGGTGAGGAGTTCATATGATGTTTTCTTGTGGATTCGGTGAAGGTAGAGTCGGTAGATGGAGTAGCAAGCGGTGTTAATCGCTTCCACCCAAAACCGATCACGAGTCTTGTACTCATTAAGCATGGTCCTTGCCATATCCAAAAGAGTTATATTGTTCCTCTCCACTACACCATTTTGTTGACGTGTGTAGGGAGAAGAGAACTCATGCTTGATGCCCTCCTCCTCAAGAAATCCTTCAATTTGAGAGTTCTTGAACTCTGTTCCATTGTCTCTTCTAATATTTTTGATTCTGAATCTGAACTCATTTTGAGCTCGTCTCAAGAATCTCTTTAAGGTCTCTTGGGTTTGAGATTTTTCCTGCAAAAAGAATACCCAAGTGAAGCGAGAATAATCATCCACAATAACAAGACAATACTTACTCTTGTTGATGCTTATGTAAGCGATCGGGCTCATTTTGAGCTCGTCTCAAGAATCTCTTTAAGGTCTCTTGGGTTTGAGATTTTTCCTGCAAAAAGAATACCCAAGTGAAGCGAGTATAATCATCCACAATAACAAGACAATACTTACTCCCGTCGATGCTTATGTAAGCGATCGGGCCAAATAGATCGATGTGGAGTAGCTCAAGCAGCCTGTCGGTCGTCATGATGTTCTTGTGTGGATGATGAGCTCCAACTTGCTTCCCTGCTTGACATGCGCTACAAATCCAGTCTTTCTCAAAATGAACATTTGTTAGTCCTAAAATGTGCTCTCCTTTTAGAAGCTTGTGAAGATTCTTCATCCCAACATGAGCAAGTCGGCGATGCTAGAGCCAGCCCATGTTAGTCTTAGTAATTAAGCAAGTGTCTAGTTCAGCATTGTTATCATTGAAATCAACTAAATATAGCTGACCATATAACACTCCCTTAAAAGCTATTGAATCATCACTTCTTCTAAAGACAGTAACACCTATATCAGAAAAAGATAGTTGTAACCCATTTTGCATAATTGAGAAACAGAAAGCAAGTTGTAATCTAAAGAATCTACAAGAAAAACATTAGAAATGGAATGGTCAGGGGATATAGCAATTTTACCCAAACCTTTGACCAAACCTTGATTTCCATCCCCGAATGTAATCGCTCTTTGGGGATCTTCATTTTTCTCATACGAGGAGAATATCCTTTTCTCCCCTATCATGTGGTTTGTGCACCCGCTATTGATTATCCAACTTGATCCGCCGGATGCATAAACCTACAAAACAAATTTAGGCCTTGTTCTTAGGTACCCAAGCGGTCTTGGGTCCTTTCACATTAGAAACAAGCACCTTGGGTACCGAGACACAAGTCTTAGGACTTATGTTTGCCCCCAAAATATTTGGCAACTACTTTGCCTGATTTGTTAGTTAGCACAAAAGATGCATCAAAATTCTTAAATGAAATGCTATGTTCATTTGATGCATTTACAATTTTATTTTTAGACATTTTGAATGAGTTGAATGCCTAGAGCCAGAAGCCTCATTGCTATACATGTAAGCATGATGAGAAACAATATGATATTTTCTAGCATGATTTTTTTAATTTTATGCTCATGACAGTTCTCAGGATATAAAATATAACCCTCTCTATCCTGAACCATGGGAGCCTTACCCTTAACAAAATTGGATAGTCTGTTTTTTGGGGCATTAAGTTTGATGTTGCTTTGGCCAGGTGTCTATTTCGCGTTATGTCAGGAGATTTATCCTAAAATTGGATAGTCTGCTTTGGTCAGTGAAAATTTCTATTTCTTTATCACGTTTATCTCCATTTATCAAGTTACTCATGAATGTTCACCAAATTTTGGAATTATTCGATCTCAAGAACAGCCAAATTTGGAGCCTGTTAAAACTTTTTGTTTCTCGGAGCAAATGCAAATTCGAAAGTCAATCTGTTCTCGCAACTCCCGTCCAGACTCATTTATTCGGACTCTCGACAATGGTGATGTTATCCGATCTATGTCCGAATCCGCTTTCTCGATAGTCGGTCTATATCCAACTACGTCGTCTGAATCCGCATTCTCCAGCGGAATCTCTGTTGTGCGAACCTCTAACTAATTATTATGCAAATCGGCTTGTTATATTTATGTCATCATTCATCTCTATCTATCAAGTGTATTCTAAAGATTTCTCAAAGTTTGAACCAAATATTCGTATGAAATTATAAATTATACGCTGCTTGAGACTGCTCGATTAAGTAAAAGCAAATTGAGAAGTTCAACCAAGCCTTGCCATCTTGCTCAAACAACTCTATATGAACTCTACACCATAAGTTATTAAGGGTACGTGCCATGAAAATGTCGAGAAAATACCCTGATTGCCTTAAAATTATAATTTGAAGTTTTATAATGATAATACATTGACCAAAGTGGAATTTCAATTTCCAGCCAAGATATAAGGTTTAAACTTTAATGAAAGTTGGAGAACAGGTGTTATACAACAAATATTATATTTAAACCAAGCCTTGATTCAATCTCTAAGTATCTCAACAGTGCCATCAAGACAGAATAAAAATCTGATTTCAGGATTCAAATTCTTCTAAGTCTGGAATCAGTATCGTTCGGGTTGACGTCCCACGTTCCCAAATTTTTGTTGAACAACTCAAGTTTCCCCAAATCTAAAAGTTGTTAATAACTAATAGAGTCACAACATGTTAAAAGATGACATTCATCTGATTCCGTTTGACATGCGTTGACACTCAGTTTTCATAAGTTTCCACTGATTTCTAAACCACTGACAAACCAATTTTCATGGGTCTTTATCTCTTTAACCAGTGCCCAAATCACCTCAAGTGATGTACAAGATTTGTAGAGTGTATATCAAGGAAGATATCTTCTACAGTGACCAGGGTCCTATTCCAAAAGGAAAATGCCAAAAACGTCTGTCCAAAGTCGCTCTGCCATCACCTACCACCAGGCTAACATGTCTAGAGCTCTGCAGCTACCGCCCGTGTCCGCCAATGGATGGATCTCGCTCCCTCCTTTTATACCCCGAGTGCCCTGCTCCCTTCCTTCCCCACGCCGTGCACAACCCTTCTCCGTGCTCCACAGAGCTTCCTCGCCCACTCTCCGCTCTCCTTTCTCTCCTATGCGTGTTGTTGGCGCCGCCCACCATGGGTGACGTGTGGAGCTCCGCGGTCTCGTCGTTTCGTCCCTTCCCTGCTCGATTCAACTGCAGCATCGTGTTTCCCGTGCATCGTGGAGTCTAGGGCGCTCATTTCCCTGTGCAGAACCATGGCCGAACGAGCTCAGCCACCATCGTTACCGGGCAGCACCGCCGGTGGTTGTGGCCAGGCTTGCTCAGGCCATTTTCTGCCAGGACGGGGCCGCCCTCGGGCACGGCGGATGTCGGGGATGCCACGGCCTGTGCTCCCTCGCTTCCCTCGCTGCCGGCGAGCCCCGTTGGCCGGCCAAATCCTCCCTTCCGTCGTGCTGTCTAGAGGTTGAAGAAAAGGGACCAGTGCGCATTTTCTAAAAACTGTCGGGGTTACGTGTAAAGGGCATGACTTAGGTGAATAGTGCGGCCAAGGGCTTATGTGATGAAGTTTTTCTTTTTCGAATTTCATTTCACATATTTGGTGCTGAACTTTAGAAAATCGTAGTAAATGACAGAAAAATCGTAAAATAGTAAATGAGAGCTTTTTGGAATCCTTGGGAAATTTTCTATGCAGTGGATCTATATGTTGGAATATTTTAGTAGAGACTTGTGGCTATAGAAATTCATTTTTGAAAAGAGGTTTAGAAAACAAATGAACTTCCTTCTCTCCATAGTTTTATTTATAAAAATCCAAAAATGATGAAACTTGTTTTGTTAGTTAGATGTTGTCATACTCCATCTAAGAAAAATATAAAACTTATACGTTGTGACTTTTTTTCTTGGTGTGTTAATTAAAACAAGTTAAATAGAGAAAAGGAGATTGATTTGCTTGTTATTTTTGGATCTGTAGCTCTAGTGCTCCAAATGGGTTGAAATTTTTACAATAGACTCTTGGTGTTGTGCTTGGGGACCGGTAACAATTTCATGAATTTGGGTGCATGTATGATTAAGTTAGTGATTTAACTTGTGTAATACACCTTAAGTAGTTGTAAATGGTTTATAAATAATATATAGATACAAAAATGGAAAATAGTGTTCCACTGTCCTTGCATGATATTATAGTACCCCAATAAAACTTAATATGGTCATGCATCCACAGAAAATAATTAGTTTTAGATTTAACTTACTCTCACATACTTTATTGCTTTAACAATTTGTTATTTTTGTAGTAAATAAAATTTAAAATCTGAGCATGTGAAATTTAAACATTAGTCATGATTTGTCATTACCTATGCCTCATAAAAATCCTAGCCCCAAATTAGATAGTTTCATATGGTGCTAAAATAACACCCATTTTATAATTACAAGACTTAGTGAAAAATTAGGAGTAAACAAAATCATGCATGTTCATGGAATGCTTGAGTTATACCTTAAAACTAATTAGAGGTTAAATGGTTATGTCATGGTGGTATAAAGCTAAATATTAGTAGTGCTTCATCGTAGTTTTGTGTGATGTCGGACATGTGCGCCGAAATGCCTTATTTGGTGAATGCGTTTGTCAATTGTGTGGTAATTCTAGCGCACGAAATGAATTGGATAAGGATTAGTAAGTCGACTTGTTGGTCCTCATTCGATTGTTTAAACTCTAACAAATGATAAAGTGTTAGGGTAATTCAAGTCTCTAGAACATGGCAATTCTTGAAGTAAATAAGAGCTGAAATTAATAGTTGTTGTTTTGGGCTGCACACACTGTTTTCGCTGTGCTGTCTGTTTAATGAACTAAATTATGTTTTCTGTAGAAAAGGCATATATAAAAGTTGTTGATAACTTTATTATCTTGCTTGTACTAAAATTTGACAGTCATAAGTCTGATCGTTTAGGAGTTATGCTTTTCACAAGTCCAGCACCTGAAGCTGCCCAATTTCTGAACAGATTTTAGAGACCGCAATGGTTGCTTAAGTTAATTTTGCAATCAGTTCATGGTCGTTATAAGAAAGTTATAGATTCTTTTCGTATCTTTCTTTTGTTAAAATTTCATAACCATAGGCCTGATAGTTTAAGAGTTACGAATTTTATAAGATGATTGTTGTATTCTGTCCACTGTCAGATCAGATTTTGAAAACTGTATTGTTTGATTTAGTTAAACATAGAATCACTTCTTGGTGATTATAAAAATTATGTAGTACTTTTGCTAATCTTTCGAAAAAGTCTTGGATCACTCTTTTTGGTCGTCTGAAGATTGAGTTATAGGTGTTTGAAGTGAGAAGTCTAAATATGTCCAAATCTGGACAGTAAAGCCTTCTGGTGCCTTTTATCCTTAATTGTATATTGAATCAACCTACGATGTTCATAAATGATTTGTAGACAATTTCATTATCTTTCCAAAAAGTCTAGGATCAACTTGTTTGGATACATGAATCTCTAGTTATGAATTTTTGAAGCCGCAAGTCTGAATCTGTCCAAATCTGAATAAAGCTGTCGTTTATCACTATTTAACCTTGTTAAGTGTCTAATCACCTTGAGATGACAATACCAAATTTGTAGAGAACTTCTTAGACTTTCCAAAAAGTATTTGATCACTATTTTAGTTGAATATCTTGTGAGTTACGACTGAAACAAGTAAATGTTGTGCTGCTGTCCTAATCTTGTTGATTGTGGTTGATTGCTCTACTCTCTTGTCTTGCTTGAGTATGATTGATAGTATTATCTCATGATCCCTATATTAGTAGATTATATAATTGGAGATATACACGTAACTAGTGCAGTAGTAAATTAAATGGTTGACGTCTAGTAAGAAATTAGCTTCGATCAACGTTAATTTAGCAAGTGTCACTATATGGACGAGAAACAAAATTAATGAGATGTTACCATTTCTAATAATTGTGCTGCTAAGCTGAGTATTACTAAATAACCAACCTCAATAGATTAGTATAATAAGCAGTGTGATTAGGCTATCACTTTCTTGTGTGCCCTTGGATGTATGCTTGCATTAGAGTATTGCGAACAATTGTAAAACCCGATTAAGTGACTATTCCTTTTTAACTATGTTTGTCTATATATAAGTCCTAGCAAATTTAGGTGTACTTAACTTGTTTAATAATAAGTAGCCAATGAACGATTAAAGTGGACATGGTGAATGCTTGTACTCGTGATGTCGTGTTTGTGTTGGTTAAATATAGAAAATGTTCGTCGTCTTTCCAGTAACATTGACTTGTTGTGCCCAATGATATATAAATAACTAGAGCTTGCATATAGTTGTTTGCGGTGTCTTACAATTTAATATTTAGTTCGCTACCATGTATTGAATATCTTGTACTATTTTCATTATATTCATACATATGCATCCTGCATCTCATTTAGGACCGAGAGATGATCGTGCAAGTGATGTGGTGCCAACCACAAGATGCACTTGATGGACGACCTAAAGAATGATAAACATGACCAGTGGATGCTCGCCAAGCGAGGGTCATCTAGCAAAAACTATCTAGTGTTGAATTCCAGGCAAGCCCCGGTTTTATGCATAATCGTTATATATGCTATTTTAATGCACTTAATGTTTGTAGACTTGTACCGTGCACTTAAGTGTAGGTATTGCTTGAAACCCTAGTTGCATGAACTCAGGATTCCTTTTGACATGGATACTAGTATGTTAGGTCGAGTCGCTACTTTGCTAATTAGGGATCTCGGTAGAAGTCGAGTGATTTTTCTAACACTCGCGCGAGGTCAGGAATTGGTTGTATCCATTTTGATAATAGAATGATGATGGAATGTGGACACAGATCCATGGGGATGCGTTGTCTACGAGACAAATTGGAATAAGGATTAACGTGCGGATACCTGTGTCAAGCGTTTGAACGTACTAACCACATGTCAGGAAATATGGTAACCAATAAGCCTAGTACCTGATTGAACATGCCCGCAGACTTTACTTCTCACCGGACCTGAGACGGAGTCTCCAATGCCGGATTATGGTGGGTACAAGTGCGGTCGTTGCATGGCGGCAGCCAGGACAATTGGAGCATTGTACGCCAAAGCCATGAGCCCTGTTCTATTGCCAGGGAATCGATGGGGACGGTTGACGTGTGTGGGGACAGAGTGCCCCTACATGTCGTGTGTCTAGGTTTACCTTGCAAGGTTAAAACTCGATTCGAATCGTCTGCTTCTCGCAACTAATGAGACTGCTTGATCCATTGTACTACATTGAGTAATAAGTGGAAATGATGTTACTTACAAAAGATGTTGGTTGACTAAATTGCTTGATACCATGTATGGATAGTTAGGTGCTCATCAAGTCTAAATTATTATTCTAGAACTTGAAAAGCTAAAACTTGATTTTAGACTCAGCTAGTGCTTTTGGCAAACCAAACCCCTCAGCCAAACAACTTCATGGTCTAGAGGTAGAGGAGTAGACTCCTCACACCGGGTAAGTCTAGTTGAGTATTAGGATACTCAGCCTTGCTTGTGGCATAATTTTGCAGGTACCTTCTTGATTTTGCTTGATGGTGTGACTTGGCCTCCATCCTTGCCACCAGGATAGACGGTCGAGTGGGTTGCTGCTTCCGCAGGAGAAGACTAGGAGGAGTAGTGTGGCCAGGCTTCGCCATGTTACTCAGTTTTCTCCATTAGTTATTTCCACTGCACTAAAAACTATTGTTACTGCTTTTGAAACTCCGATAATGTAATTACTACTGATGCTTCTTAAATTTGTGGTATTATGCTTTATTGTATTTCTCTATGCCTCACCCTTGTGTGAGCTAGTGGTTTTCGATCCTTGGTAAGTGGCTTTATCGGACTAGATCCGAGGGGCTGACGGGCTATTCTGATTTAAGTGTGTTGTTGCCCTTAATGGCGTGTCACACCCGGGTTTTAGGGGTCCAAAACCTAGGCGCGAGATTAACACTTGGTGTGTTGGAACCAAGTCCCACACATATGATGAATAGTGGTACAGAAACGAATGTCACATCTTTACTATATAATAGGAGTTCTGTACAAAATAAATAAATGATTATGTCATATGAAGTCAATGATCCAGCAACCCAAAGTTGACTGGGAGACGACGGCCTAGACCTCTCACGAACTTGCCACGACATCCTCCATGCGCCTCATCCTATGGTACCTGTTCTTGACCTGTGGGGGGGTGTGAGACAGCAAGAGTGAGCTCACATACGTTCATAGCTCAACAAGTTGTGGGGAATAATGTGCATGAACTCACCAAAGGTGGGAGCTCACGTGAAGTGTAAGGTTTACCAAAGAGGATGGTTGAAGCAGAGCATTGCTTTTAAAGTTAGACAAAATTTTATTAGCAGTTACTAAGTATAAGTAAATACCAACCCAATTAAGTAGTAGAACAAAAGTAATAACAACACCTGCGATGCAATGCATATGACAAATTGAATTTAGTTCCATAAATTAATCATGTGAGGGTCCGAGCTGCTCATGACCGTGAGCATGGCTGATATACCAGTTTTACACTGTGCCGAGGTTGCGCATCTTTACCCACAAGTCATGTTACTCATCTGCCACGGGGTTGTACGGGCCCCATACACCTCTACCAAGGAAGCAAGG
Source organism: Zea mays (assembly GCF_902167145.1). NCBI lineage: Eukaryota > Viridiplantae > Streptophyta > Magnoliopsida > Poales > Poaceae > Zea > Zea mays. Next base: position 43,569,739 of record NC_050103.1, read on the forward strand.
CAGGGTAACACTACGAGGCCTTTACAAAGTTCCACTAGCTTCAGAAAACCCGCTACATTTTCTAGGAAGCTCCAATGCAGGGATCCCTCGCCTGACCGCCATTGCAGCAAAATCAACCCAAGGACCTCCCTACACTGACCACTCTCCTACTGCCCTTGCCCCTTTTGGGTAAGGTAGTCATCCACTAGCTTTCCTAGTTAATCATCCAAGGGCATCCCATACTACCCTTGTGGTAGCACTGTTTTCTTGGGTAGTCGCTCCATGTTCCAATTAACATAATGATCTTATCATGAACAATAAATAACAACTGATAATAAAAGTATGATAATGAATAATGTGTATCTCTATACCTAAAACCACATATAGCAATAGTAGGTACTACCCAAGAATTCAGTGGTAAACAAGGTATAAAGATAGGCAAACTAGGGTAACCTATTGGGTCCCATCAAAATTAACCTATGCAGATCATTATGATTAATCAGAACATGACTGGGTAAAAAGAAGTGATCAAGGGCCAACTTGCCTGGGACTTGAGATTCTAGGTACCAACTTGCTCTTCAGATGACACGTGTCCTCACTGCTAAACATAGCAATACAGACAAACATGGTATAGGCAAAATTAACATCACACCAAACATAACAATAAAATGCATAATAATAGTCTATGTGTCGCTACGAGATCGTGGGTTCGAGAACCGCTAAATTCAGGGTTACGATTACGATGTTATGGTTTTCCGAAGATCCATGTGGTTAAATATAGAATATACTAAGTGCAACATTTTAACCTATATTTCATGACAAAACAAAGTTACCAGATGATAATAAATATTATTGTGAGACTAATGCAACTAGAATGGATCAAAATGGAGTTACGGTTAAAAAGTTATGAATTTGTAAAGATTTAATAGTGGTGTACAAAAGAAATTAAGTACAAAATTTTAATTTAGAATTCATGACAAAATAAATTTACAAGGTGATGAAGAATATTATTATGAGACTAATGCAATTGGAATGGATTAATTTGGAGTTAAAATGATCAAGATATGAATTATCTAAGTTTTTATCCATTTTTATATACCTTTTTATGCATAAAATAAACTTCAGGGGTGATTTTGTAAAAACTAGGGACTTAATCGTGACAAAATCTGAGTGAATATGGACGGCGGGTTGATTTATGAAAAGTCCAGGGGCTCTTATGCAAATCCACACAGCCAATGGGTATCTTCTAACCTGAGCCACACGATTTAGATCTGATGGTCTAAGATATGACATGAAAGGGTATGTTACGAGGTGCGCTGGATCGACAATCAACGGTCACGATTCAAATACCCGAAGGGGTATACACCCGACTGATCCGGAGCGTTCGTGGCTGATCCAACGGCCGATCACAACAACACATCACAACCCCCCATCAAGGATCCAATGGCCACTAGTTTTCTTCCCCTCCAACCCCGAGCAGAGGCACCGCCACCAGGCAACACCGGCGAGCCACCCATCCTGCCCATCCGGTTAAACAAATTTGAACCCAGGCACAACCTACGCAGAGAGAAGATTACGGCAAGCCTGGCGGATGCTTTTCTTACCGAACACTGTGGTGACAAAGACGCTGCCCACGCTTCACACATGGTGATCATTCCAACACATATACCAATTGAAAAACGACAATGTCATACATACAAAAACCAATATCTAAGCGCACCATGATCACAAAGAAATTTTCTTGGGTACACCAAATGAAAGGAAACAACATATTAAAGCATAAAGCACCTAAGCCAAGATATTACTAATTGAAAGGCAAGAGCACAACTATGATCACAATTAATGGAACTTCAAGATATTCAATGAATTTGCATAGTTCCATTCTCCATACCTTTGCCTTTTACCTGAATGCAATGAGATCCATTCTTCTAGGTAGTATGAAGTGGGATCACCTATTGTTACCAATTCATGGCTTCTTTTTGATTATGCACTTCCTTCTTTAAGATTACATTGACATAGCTCAAGGGAGTGCATTAGAGACCCAACAAGGATTTCCCTTTTCAGTACGCATAATACTTAAGACAGAGGAATCATGTGAACATGGACTTAAACAAAACTATCATGCTTGCACATAGGTTAATACATAATCATTAAAAACCACACAACATGATTTACAAAAAGATATAGGTTTAGCCACATACACCAAGAGAGTTAATCATGGTAGATATATCAAATGAAAGCTACCCATTGAATGTTTCAAGAGATATAACCTATAAAGCACACAGTCATGATGGAGCAAGCATGATTATTATCTTGGAAATCATGGATCACTAATTGAAAGATATTCAACACAAGCAATCTCAAAAGCATAACTACTCCAAGGATAGGTATAGCACGAGAATCCAACTTAATACCAATTGTAAATAATGCACTTAATATACACTTGTACCATCCTTTGGAGAGCAAGATGCAGATTCTCATCAAAGTCCTTTGCTTGATTCACCAATATTGATTAAGGACTTCTACAACTTATTTAACTCAAGATGAACATGGGATTAGTATTGCACAATAGTTCAACCTTAGGTCAATAAATAGACAATAATATTGATAGCTTAAGTATAGAGTTGAATTAACCATCTTAAGCTCTCCCAAGGTCTCTAGTCCATCTCGATGCACCTACACGATCTAGTTGGCATAGTTTGGTACCCATCTCAGGATGGGTCCATAAAGATCATTTAGTAGTGCCTTGGGTACCCAAATAGCCTTTGTGCTAGATCTAGGTGATCTCATTATTGATCTAGCACAAGTGTGTGATTTGGGTCTCCTAAGCGAATAAGATTGAGATAAATTTACTTGCTTAGGATCCTTACCCTTCTTGCATACCTTACGTAGATGACCTTGCTCACCACACATGTAGCAGAAGCGTCGCTCAATCTAACATGACGCTTGTTGTTCATATTTTGTCTTAGTGAGGGTCATCTTGGAGGGTGCACATCTTTGATTCTTCATGAGTGGACATGAAGTGATCATATGGTCCTTAACATTGCATTCAAAACATCTCCTCATCCCTTCATCCTTGTCTTTGTGTGGACAAGACGCAATGAAGTAGCCTACTTCCTTGCACTTGAAACATCTCCTTTTTCCTCTTTCCTTTTTGCTCTTGGATGACATAGAGAGATGATCAGTGCGAACAACATGAATAATTGAATCTTTACCTTTTTCCTTGTTCATGTTGATTGCTTCACTTATTGCTCTAGGAACTTCTTTCTCATGGAGTTTGACGCTTGTTGTGGTTTCTCTTTTCTCAAGCTTCTTCACCATGCGTTCGTGGATATCTTGAGGAAGTCGAGCATGGTGTCTTCTCCTCAATTGTCTACTTTTCTTGTTCCCAAGCAATTTCCTTTTTGACCCTACAACTTGTTGCTCAATCAAAGATTGGCCTTTCATGGGGCAGTAGAGGTAAGCCCATGACAATATTTTAACTAATTGATCACATGTGCAAGAATGAGGTTCACATGAATTTAAACTTGTAATTACTACCTCATGAGCAATATCGAGCATGATATGGTCATCAACTAATTCATTATGAGAATAAGACAACATATCATACTTTTCACTTAGAGCAAGTTTTCTAAGTTTATCATTTCTACTTGACTCGTAAGCATGGAATTCTCAATTTTATATTGAGCAACATAAGATAATACATCATCATTATTTCTTTGCTCAAATAAAATAGATTCATATCGTTGGACCAAATTATCATGAGAGCACCTTAGCTCCTCATGTTCTTTGGTCCTTATCTCCAGGCTGTTGTTGGTTCTAATGAGAGTCTCCTCTAGCCTGAGAAGCATCTCGCCTTGTTCCTTGTTCCTCTTCAATAGCTCAACCAAGAGCACTTTGTCTTCTTTGTTGAGATGGGTGTATAACCGGCGAATCTCCTCTTCTTCCACATCGTCGATCTTATTTTCCATGTCATTATTATTAGTGGAAGCAATACAGGAAAATGTATCTTGTGGTGATGAAGACTCATCCTCGCTATCATCCTCATATTCCTCCTCATCATCGCTTTCGTCTCCACTATCATTATCAACAATAAGACATTTATAACTAGTGGAAGACAAACCTGTCGGTGAGGTGAATTCATCGTTTTGTTGCCATCATTTTTCTTCTCCCTTCGAAAGGTTAGTACCACAAGCAACATAGGGTGTAGAAGTAGAACATTTGGACTCAGAATATTTTTACTTAATTCTAGTCCATAGATCATGAGCATCGACAAGTACATCGCTATTACTACCCATGACAGCAAAATAAACATCTTTGCTAAGAGAATTGACTAGGATGTCATAGGCTTGATCATTTTGATGCAAACATCTTAGATCATGCTCAGATGGATTTTTTTATATCAATATTAATGGGCAAAACACTAGAATCAAATATTTGCTCTACTTTAGGACCTAAACTAAAAAGTATTGTATAAATGAAAAGACTAGGATGCATAGTTAGAGCCATCAGAATTAAGAAGTTCTACAGTTACCTCTTATGACGACATCGTCATCTCCGGACGGCTAAGCCCACACTGGAGAGGCCTAGCTCTGATACCAATTGAAAGTTCCCTATGCCCAGGAATAGGATCTGGATGTCGCCTAGAGGGGGGGTGAAAAGGCAAATAATAATTATCACTATAAAACTTAAAACCTTACTCTACTCGAAGACTGGATCACAACAGAATGAAGATTGCCTCGAGTAGGTGGCAGCGGAAATGAAGTTACTGTCTCAAAGAGTCCTGCACTTCACAAGTAACTTATACCATAGATAAGAGTATATGAAGTGCACATAGTAATAAGGCAAGAGATAGAGAACAGAAATAGAAACAAGACAAGAGTCACAACACATAGCACATAGGACACAAGGATTTATACCGAGGTTCGACCAAACCTAAAATGCTTGCCTAGTCCTAGTTGGAGTTAGTCACACCTTGGCTTGGAGTATCTTACTCCGTCCTCCGATGTGCTCAAATCTGTTAATGTGATAGATAGAGCCTTCCAATATGTTGATGGTTGTTACAATGTTGTCGCGGCTGCTTACAACCTTCTTGATAGCACTCCGGCAGAGAAACAGTGCTCAAGATCTTGATCTTGCTCTTAGCAGCACTTCCCATCTCTCTAAAGGCTTATAACTGTGCCTCTACACAACTTAGAGAGAAATACACAAAAGAGGGAGAGCAAAATGATTTGCAATGAGTCTACAAAATGTTGCTGCACTAGGGAGTCTTACACACATGTAGATGGACGCCTAGGGGGTCATTTATAGCCCTAAGGGAGCCCCTAGTCGTTGGTTCTTCAAATGGGAAGCAATCAGCCTTCCCTGTCTGCGTGTGTACCGGACTGTCCAGTGCACACCGGACAATGAACATATCCAAATATAGCTGATTTCCTTCCTTTCCTGGCAAAGTCGACAGTTGCCACCCATCGGCGTTTGGCACACCGGGCAGTCTGGTGGCGCACCGGATAGTTTGGTGCGACTTGATGACCGTTGGCTTGGCTGACGTGGCTGGCGCTGATTATGCGGCCGACCGTTGGTTAGGCGTGCGGCTGGCGCACTGGACAGTCCGGTGCACATCGGACTGTGTGGTGATTTATAGTCGCAGTGCCCCCACTACTTCCTGAGAGCGGCTTGTTCATCGAGAGCCAGCCTGGGCACCGGACACTATCCGGTGAACACCGAACAGTCCCGTGCTACTAGACTCGTGCAACTTATTTACTCCAATTTGTCTTCTTTTGGGATGATCCCTAGCACTTAGACACACACAGTTAGCCACTAAAACAATTGACTAAGTCTTGGGATCATACCTCTTTACTCTGGGATTTCTGATCTACTTTAGATAGAGCTTCAAAACCATCAAGTCAACTTGACTTGATCTAAATTAATACACATAAGCTCCAACACCTTGCAAAGATCACATAGAACATATCCAAACACAGTAACAACCCAAACTAAAGTTCAAAGTAAACTTAGCTCTTTTGGACTGCTTCAAGTTCTAGTTTTGACACTCCTCTTTCTAGTGACCTTTGAAAGGGAAATGGCCTCAATATATCTAAAAGTCGCCTAGAGGGGGATGAATAGGCGTAATCTGAAATTTACAACTTTAAACACACACTACAAGCCAGGGTTAGCATTAGAACTAAAATCAAGTCCGGGAGAGAGGGGAAAACAAATCAAATGAAAGTCAAGTGAATGAACACTGTGATTTGTTTTACCGAGGTTTGGTTCCAAAGAACCTAGTCCCCATTGAGGAGGTCACAAAGACCGGGTCTATTCCAACCCTTTCCCTCTCTCAAACGGTCACTTAGACTGAGTGAGCCTTTCCCTTAATCAATCGGGTCACTAAGACCCCACAAGGACCACCACACTCTTAGGTCTCTTGCTTTGATTACAAGTCACTTGAGAACAAGAATGAGAAAGAAGAAAGGCAATCCAAGGGGCAAGAGCTCAAATGAACATGAAATCACTCTCTCACAAGCCACTAGGTATTTGAGATGAATTTAGGACTTGGAGAGACTTTGATCTTTTGAATTGTGACTAGGAGTGAATGCTAGAGCTCTTGTAATGAATGTGATACTCAGAAATCTTGGATGCTTGGAGTTGTGGTGGTTGGGGGTATTTATAGCCCTCAACCACCAAAGTAGCCGTTGGGGAGGCTGTTGGCGATGGCTGCATCGGATAGGTCCTGATCACTGTCCGGTGAGCCACCACGTCACCCAACCGTTAGGGTCTGGAGCCCAGTAGACCGTTGTGGGCCTTGTACTCTTGCAGCACGGGACAGTCCGGTGCCCCTCTGACTTTCTGCTCTGACTTCTGCCGCGCACTGTTCATGCATTGTAGCACTTTGCAGAGTCGACCATTACGCGAGTTAGCCGTTGCTCCGATGGCACACTGGACAGTCCTGTGAATTAGAGCAAAGTGCGCCTGTGTTTTCTCGAGAGTGGCTGGTTTGACCCTGTACGGTCCTGGTGCACCGGACACTGTCCGGTGGCACACCGGATAGTCTGGTGCGCCAGACCACAGCATACTCAAGTCCTTTTGCTCCTTTTGAATTGAGTCCCTAACTTGAATATTTATTGGTTTGTGTTGAACCTTATGCACCTGTAGAACATGTATTCTAGAGCAAACTAGTTAGTCCATATATTTGTGTTGGGCATTCAACCACCAAAATTAATTATAGGAAAAGGTTAACCCTATTTCCCTTTCAATATCCTATAATCGATTTTGGTGTTTGACGTCCATCACAAACAATATGGACTAACTAGTTTGCCTAGTTGATATTTTCTCATGTGCTTAAAATTCATACACACATACAAAGAAAATGACCTTGGGGGCAATTCTACAAGTTTGGAGCAAAACAGACTTGCTGTAGCCAGTGGTGCACCAAACTGTCTGGTGTGCACTGGACTGTGTCTGGTGCCCTGGCTGGAGCACTCCGCAAACTGGTCGCTCTCAGGAATTCTCGGTGCTCGTCCACTAAAATAACCGGATTGTCCGGTGTGCCACCGGACTGTTCGGTGAGCCCTCGGTGCAACGGTCGACTCCGACAACGGTCAACTATGGGACTGCACCCGTAGTCTGAAGCGTCAGAAGTCAGAAGACAGTCTGCAACGTCAGATCACACCGGACTGTCCGGTGTGCCACTAGACTGTCCGGTGCACCAAAAGTACAGAAGTATTCAATGATCAACAGCTCCAAACCCCAATGGTCAGCTGACGTGGCATGCACCAGACAGTGAACAGTGTTGTGTTCGGTGCACCACCGGAGTGTCCGGTGTGCCCATTGATAGAGCAGTCAGCCAATGGCTACAATAGTGGTTGGAGCTATAAATACCCCCAACCACCACCATTCAAGCCATCCAAGCATCTCACTCTCTTCATTCAATACAAGAGCAAAGAATACACTCCAAAGACACATTTAAAGCCTTTGATCCTCTCCAAGTTCCATAATCAAGTCAAGTGATCAAATATGTTTAGTGACTTGAGAGAGGGTGATTTGTGTTTCTTTTGTTGCTCTTGTTTCTTGGTTCCTTTCTTCTTCACCTTCTAATCTTTCCAAGTATTTTGTAAATCAAGCAAGAGACACCTAATTGTGTGGTGATCCTTGCAGGATCTTAGTGACCCGTGCGATTAAGAAGAAGCACTCGACCGGTCAAGGTGACCGATTGAGAGAGGGAAAGGGTTGAAATATGAGTAGGTTCTTTGGACCCGAACCTCGGGAAACAAATCACCATGTCCACTTGTTTTGATCTTCACCATTCGATTTGTTTCTTCCCTCTCCTCTCCCTCTAAAGTTCTCTTGCTCATATTGTTTTCAGTTTGCTCCCAGAGTTATCCGCATTGTAGGAGCAACTCTGTAACACCCCAGGTGTTACTATGGCCATGGCACATCTATGCATTAGTCTGTGATCACATGTGGAAGAAACTTGAGGAGAAGATCATAAAAACCTTGGAGACCAGGTATTAACCAAGAATGTTAATGACCCAAAAGCATTACCCAAGCTTTTGTACAATTATCACCTTGGGCAAGGGGGGAGTAAACCCTAGACCCCTCTTGAACCCCTATCTCCTAAAACCTTGGTTGAAGGGGGGGAGATTAAACAAATGTGCAAATCATGACCTAACCTTTGGCCAAGGTTAAGTAACATATTAATCTACAAATATAGAGAGGAAACATTGCATAAAGACCCCTTAAGAAACCCCAAATCCATTCCTTAAATAGAGAGAGAGCTAGAGCTCTCTAATTCTCTCTAAGTCAAATTCTACACCTAATCTAAAGATCCATAGTGTTCACCTAGTAGATGGCACCAAAACCACCTAAGATGTATACCAAAAATGTGGCATACCACCTAAGGCACCCCCTGGAAAAAGTTGAGACCGAGCCCTTGACATTTGACATGTCTTGGCATCACTTTTGTCGCGAAGTGGGCAGGGAGACAAGCCAGATTTGGCGTCCGCATATCTTCTGACCTAGGGCTTATCTTCCCTTGGAACTCACATACAAGAGATAGCCATAGGTGCTAGGAAGAGGTCTGCGCCGGATTTTTGCCAAGATTCGCACGTTTGCGATCTCAGCAAGCTTTTGAACATGGGCAGAAGAACACCTCCACGTGTTCGACGTGTTCTGGGCGCGCCAGAGCACGCCCGCACCCGACCCCGCGCGCCCCGCACCACGCCAAGCCGTGCCAGCGTCTCCTGCTCGTGCCCGCGCCTATAAAGCACCCTCAGGCATCGACCGTATTCCTCCGCGCACGCTCGACCTCACCGGAGCCCGAAACCACCGGCGTTTGCCCCGCGCACGGCATGCCCACGGCCACCCGAGCCCCTGCCACCGTAGACCGGCCAATAGAGCTTTTCCCAGCCACGCCCGACCCTAGGAAGAGACTGTGCACGCCTCGGTGAAGCTCCTCGAGCAAGGAATCGGACTTTGCTTCGCCGGAGAAGCCAGTCCACGGTTGCCGGACTTCGCCCGACCGCCGGTGAACGTAGACCGGGTAAATCTCTGCCCCATTCTTCGATTCCTTGTGCACATAGCCTCTACGTCACCCTGTGGAGCTCATCGTGCCATTTGATTGAACTAGATCGCCGTGGTTTAGCCGGAACACCCGCCGCTGACGAGATCACCCGCCTGCGCACGTGGTCCGGACGATTCCGGCCACCTCCGCCGTCGAGCCGTACACCGCTGTGACCGCCAGGACCTCCCGGAGCCAACCCCGTCTCTCGCCGGACCTCTCTCACCGCCGGTAAGCCGCGCCGCCCTTTTCTTTCCCGCGGGTACTGTTTTCATTGGGGAAGGACCTCGGGGAAGAGGAAGGAAAGGTCGGGGGGATTTTGAACTGTCAGTGACTCAGGGGAATAGTGGCGCAGGGGTAGATTTGAGTGGGTTGATTTGGGTTAAACCCAGGGTCCTCGGTGTAAACTGATTTTCGAGGAAACCTTTTTAATATTTCAAATTTAAATGCAAACATAGTTTGTAAAATTCATAACTTTTGTTTTACTCAACCAAATCGAGTCAAACCAATTTTGCCAGATCCTAAATAATGTAAACTACTTAGGAAAAATATAAAGCCTCTAAGTGCTACTGAAAATCTTAAAGTTAGGATTTAAATATTGATTTGGCCAAAAGCTAAATAATAGAAGGAAAAAGAGCTACACTGTTAGACTGAGGTTAAGAAAATTTGGAGAAGTACCAAATCACTTCCTAACCTGTTTAAAAATAATAAACCCCTCTGTACACCAAGTTAAGGTAAAGTTTTCCATTTAAATCCTTTTTAGCCTTAAGTTGGAGAAAATATTAATGGAGGTTTAAATAAAAAACCAGGGAGCACCCACATTTTTGTTAGTTTACTTATTCAGTATAGTTCACCAAGAAAATTTATTATACCCTTGTTTAGTACAAAATAAATGAGATACCTTTTATTTTACTTTTTCTTCCGAAGCTTTTTCTTCTGACGAAATAGGCTTCAAAATGGAGCTTCGTTTGATTCCGAGAGTCAAGCTTTGGCTATGGTTAAAAATTTTGGCAGCAAAACAGTGCAAATAGCAATGAATGCTATGGTAACTTCACACCTATCCGTCTATTTATATAGTGATGCAGGTAAGAAGGTGAATCGCCAGGATTTTTACACCAGGCGAACAGTTGCTTGCACCCGCTGCAAGGTGGGACCGCTACATGCTCTTAAACTAAATCGTTTCTCGACAACGAGCTCAGGGAAGGTGTTTTTCGGACCTTCGGCTTCCCGAAGCCTAAGAGACTTTTTTCACGGATCAAGCTCGTTACGAAAAACGATCTAGCACCGTGAAGGGGCTACTGTTGGGACTATGCTTCGTCGCCGAAGGTCTTGTAGGGAGAAACAGCTTCGGCTGAAGCTGTCCGCATGTAATGACCGAAGGTTCCTCTGTATGAAGCTTCGGAATTACAAACCGACTTAAGAGTAGAATGACCTTTTAGTCCATAAATGTTTGAGTCGCTGTTGTAACTCCTTATGAGGGACATAATTGTAATTCCTCACAGGCTGTGTCCCGTGCCTATAAATAGTGAACAGTATTCCTTTACTGTTCACGGATTCCTGTAATTGCAACCGCATCATTCGGGAATCAATCTTTGTCAAGGCAAAGGTATAATTGTATCCAATGCTTAAATATATTAAATCAATTTAATATGAAAGTAATGTTGTTCATTTGTAATTTATTTACCTTTGACGCTTCATATTCTATATTACTTTATTCAATCTATTACGAAGATTTAACCTTCGTAATTGTATTGCCTTTAACCTTCGTCCAAAGTTCATTAATCCTTAAAGGAATAATGCTTCGTTGGACGAAGGGCATCAACATTTAACACTTTGTGTTGCCTTGTTCTTAATTCATAGCATTTGAAAACAAGTCCCCAACAGAAAGGCAGTAGTCGCATGCGGTCATGAAGTCCCGCACGACACTGGGGTTACCAAGTCCGGAGAAGTCCCAACAGAAGTCGGGCTCGTCATCTTCCTCGGACCCCGAGGGCTCGTAGGTCGAGACGTCCATCAGCCGGTCCTAGGGTGACCGCATACGATACCCTAGAGGGTTTGGACTCGCCTCTACGAGAGCGTCCGCCAAAGCGAAGTCGCTTGGCGGGTCAAGGCTGAATCCAAAGGGCGTGAGATGGGAACCGGTGGGTACCTCTTGGTCGACGGGCGGTGACGAAGTCACGTCAGGGACTGACTGCACCGTCGTCTCAGGTACGAGGGTGACGCCCAGCAAGCCTTTCGCGAGCGTGCTGGCGTCGTCCGTTTGCTCGGAATTGGCGTGTTGCGGGGAGACGGCGCTTGTCTTCGTCTCAAACACGAGGTCGATGCCCGACGCGCCCCCCGTTGGGGCGCCGGCGCCGTCGACTCGCTCGACAGCCGACGAGGTGCCGCCTCCTGCTTGGCCTTGGTTGCCCTGCCTCCTCCTCCGTCGGTGGGGGAGAGGGCGGGGTGAGCTCGAATGTTGCTCTTCCTCCACGCGGGGAAGACGCCGTCGATTCCGCCGCTGACGGGCGGGCTATTGGCCGCCATTATTGTTGTCGCACGGCGGGGGAAGGAGTATCATGTCGTAGCTGCCGTCGAGGGACATGAACTCAAGACTCCCGAAACGGAGCACCGTCCCGGGCTGGAAAGGTTGCTGGAGACTGCCCATCTGGAGCTTGACGGGAAGCTGTTCGTCAACACGCAGCAGGCCCCTACCTGGCGCGCCAACTGTCGGCGTTTCGAGACCGGGGGGTCCATGGGCCGACGAGTGAAATGTCGCCGCGTGCCCCAGCCCAGATGGGTCGACGCGAGGCCGAGCGCGAAGGGGGGAAGAAGGCGGCCGGAGACGAGCGTGAGAGAGGTGGAAATCTCGCGGCCTTCGTGTTCGTCCCGCGCCCAGGTCGGGTGCGCTTGCAGTAGGGGGTTACAAGCGTTCCACGTGGGAGGGAGCGAGCGGCCTCACGCGAGCGCCAGTCCCGTCCTCTTCCCCGCGCGGCCAACCTTCTGTAAGAGGGCCCTGGTCCTTCCTTTTATAGGCGTAAGGAGAGGATCCAGGTGTACAATGGGGGTGTAGCAGAGTGCTAACGTGTCTAGCGGAGGAGAGCTAGCGCCCTAAGTACATGCCATCGTGGCAGCCAGAGAGGTTTTGGCACCCAGTTCGTGTGGTGTCGTGGCCGTCGGAGGAGCGCTAGAGCCTGGCGGAAGGACAGCTGTCGGGGCTGTTGAGTCCTTGCTGACGTCCTCTTGCTTCCGTAAGGGGGCTGAGAGCCGCCGTCGTCAGAGAGCGTGCGGGGTGCCATCATTACTTGTCTGGCGGAGCGAGCCAGATGGGACGCCGGTCTTGTTCCCCGTAGCCTGAGTCAGCTTGGGGTAGGGTAATGATGGCGCCTCCTGTTGATGTGGTCGGTCCGCGCCCTAGGTTGGGCGATGTGGAGGCTCCTCCGAGGTCGAGGTCGAGTCTGTCTTTCGTAGCCGAGGTCGAGTCCGAGCCCCTGGGTCGGGTGAGGCGGAGACCGTCGGCTGAGGCCAGGGCTGAGTCCGAGCCCTGGGGTCGGGTGAAGCGGAGTTCGTCGTCTTCCGGGGCTGAGCCCGAGTCCGAGCCCTAGGGTCGGGTGGAGCGGAGTTCACCGTCTTCCGGGGCTGAGCCCGAGTCCGATCCCTGGGTCGGGCGGAGCGGAGTTCGCCGTCTTCTGGGGCTGAGCCCGAGTCCGAGCCCTGGGTCGGGCGGAGCGGAGTTCGCCGTCTTCTGGGGCTGAGCCTGAGTCCGAGCCCTGGGTCGGGCGGAGCGGAGTTCACCGTCTTCCGGGGCTGAGCCCGAGTCCGAGCCCTGGGTCGGGCGGAGCGGAGTTCACCGTCTTCCGGGGCTAACGTGTCTAGCGGAGGAGAGCTAGCGCCCTAAGTACATGCCATCGTGGCAGCCAGAGAGGTTTTGGCACCCAGTTCGTGTGGTGTCGTGGCCGTCGGAGGAGCGCTGGAGCCTGGCGGAAGGACAGCTGTCGGGGCTGTTGAGTCCTTGCTGACGTCCTCTTGCTTCCGTAAGGGGGCTGAGAGCCACCGTCGTCAGAGAGCGTGCGGGGTGCCATCATTACTTGTCTGGCGGAGCGAGCCAGATGGGACGCCGGTCTTGTTCCTCGTAGCCTGAGTCAGCTAGGGGTAGGGTAATGATGGCGCCTCCTGTTGACATGGTCGGTCCGCGCCCTAGGTTGGGCGATGTGGAGGCTCCTCCGAGGTCGAGGTCGAGTCTGTCTTTCATGGCCGAGGTCGAGTCCGAGCCCCTGGGTCGGGTGAGGCGGAGACCGTCGGCTGAGGCCAGGGCTGAGTCCGAACCCTGGGGTCGGGCGAAGCAGAGTTCGTCGTCTTCCGGGGCTGAGCCCGAGTCCGAGTCCTGGGTCGGGCGGAGCGGAGTTCGCCGTCTTCCGGGGCTGAGCCCGAGTCCGAGCCCTGGGTCGGGCGGAGCGGAGTTCGCCGTCTTCCGGGGCTGAGCCCGAGTCCGAGCCCTGGGTCGGGCGGAGCGGAGTTCGCCGTCTTCTGGGGCTGAGCCCGAGTCCGAGCCCTGGGTCGGGCGGAGCGGAGTTTCCTATGGTGCCTGAGGTCGGGCCTGACTGCCTGTCAGCCTCACTCTGTCGAGTGGCACAGTAGTCGGAGCGGCGCAGGCGGCGCTGTCCTTCTGTCAGGCCGGTCAGTGGAGCGGTGAAGTGAATGTGGTCACTTCGGCTCTGTCGACTGGAGGACGCGCGTCAGGATAAAGGTGTCAGGCCACCTTTGCATTAAATGCCCCTGCGATTTGGTCGGTTGGCATGGCGATTTGGCCAGGGTTGCTTCTTGGCGAAGACTGGGCCTCGGGTGAGCCGGAAGTATGTTCGTCGCTGGAGGGGGCCTCGGGCGAGACAGAGATCCTCCGGGGTCGGCTGCCCTTGCCCGAGGCTGGGCTCGGGCGAGGCGTGATCGAGTCCCTCGAATGGACCGATCCCTGACTTAGTCGCACCCATCAGGCCTTTGCAGCTTTGTGCTGATGGGGGTTACCAGCTGAGAATTAGGAGCCTTGAGGGTACCCCTAATTATGGTCCCCGACATATACGATCGAGGCGATTGCTCTTCACGGACTGACCACTTTCTGTGGATTCCACCCCTTGGAGTTGTCCACTCACCCCATTGGCTTGTTCCCCGCTGAGAAGGAGGATGGCCCAATGTGGAAGGACCGAGTGGAGCATGCCAAGGACATCTGGGCTATCTACCCAGGTCAGACTGCTCACTTGACGGTGCGGTGCATGAATGCCTTGTATCGTCTGCAAGTGATGCGTGGTGAGGCAATGTCCCATCTGATGGCATTGTTGGAGGCAACCAAGATCACCTTGGACAACAGAGAGGAACTTGTGGTTGACTTATCCTCTGAGATGGTGGAAAAGGACTTACAGGTGGAGCAACTGTCAAATGAGATCCAAGAGCTTGAGGAACTAGTGGGAACCAGGGAGAACACCATCGAGGTTCTCGAGGATTAGCTTATCAACACTCAGCAGCAGCTTGCGGAGGCTAACGAGCACCTGGATATGCATCATCAGGAGATCCAGGACATGGAGGCCAACGAGGATGTCGACATCGAGGGAGGAGAGGAGCCTGCCTCCAGCTTGGACACTGCTGGCTCAGGGAGACCACCTTCCCCAGAGTCGAGTGTTGCCTCGTTTGCTCACTAGGTCGCAGGGATAGAGTTAGAAGTCGGTGATGGTAGAACTCCTCGAAGCTAGCTTAGCTTTTGCACCCTTGGGGTACTAGGCTAGATAGAGTTGAGTCTTTTGGGCTATTGATGTATTCACGATAAACTCTTTTGGAAGCATGGTTGATGAATGTTGTCAGTCTTAATTTAAGAAGAAAAGTTTATGCCATGTGGGATCTTTTATGATTATGCAAGAATAGATGGATTTTGCCTTTTGACTCTTTCACCGCGATTGAGCCTTGAACCTCAAAGTTGTGATATTGAAAATATATGTGACTTTTTTTCCAGATAGCCGGGAGAGCGCGTCGTGGTCAAAATGAGCATGTTCCTCCACCACCGCCACCGCCTCCTACTCTGCAGGAGTTAATGGCTCAGCAGAATGAGATCTTGAGAAGGCTAGCTCAGCGTCAGCCACCACCTCAGCACTATTGTGGTGGTGATCATCAGCGTCACCCCGCGGCAGCCACCTACCAGGAGTTCCTCAGTACCCAGCCACCATTGTTCACCAGGGCAGAGGACCCACTTGATGCGGATGTATGGTTGAGAGTAGTGGAATCCAAATTCCCGCTACTCCATGGAGTTTGTTCAGAGGTCACTAAGGTCAGGTTCGCCACCTAGCAGCTTCGCGGACCCGCACGGACATGGTGGGACCATTTTCTTGCTATGCAGCCAGAGGTCCGAGAGGTGGAATGGAGAGAGTTCAAAGCAGCTTTGAGGGGGCACCATATACCAGCAGGCATTATGGACCGAAAGCTCAACGAGTTTCTGGCACTCACTCAGGGAAACCGGACAGTGTTATAGTATGCTCAGGCCTTTAATGACCTGTGCCAGTATGCTGGGTATCATGCAGACACAGACGAGAAGAAGAGGGACAGGTTCAGGAGGGGGCTCAGCACTAAGCTCCGTGACCGTCTCAACACAGTCAGGGCCAACAGCTATAATGAGTTAGTCAACATGGCCATTTTTCAGGAGGACTGTATCACAGCTCGTCAGGCAGAGAAGAAGAGGAAGACCACTGTCGCAGGACCTTCAGCTCAGCCATAGCGCTTCAGGATTGTGTCTGACCCTCAGAACAGAGGACCTCAGCAGCAGCAAGGACGTTGGGTGATCCGACCACAACAGCAGCAGCAGGCACCCAACCGCACCCAGTTTCCAGCTCAGAGGAACAATCAACAGCAGCAGCAATATCGTCAGGTGAATGACAACAAGTGTTTCACTTGTGGTAACACCGGACACTATGCCAAGAATTGCCCCAAGAACCAGCAGAGGCAGGGACAGAATGTTAATCAGAACCAAGGCAAGAGGCAGAAGGTGCAAGTGAGGCAAGGCAGGCTGAACTTCACCACCATAGCTGATATTCCAGAGGGAGCACCCGTCATGACTGGTATCTTTTCAGTTTTGAATTATCCTGCTATTATTCTTTTTTATTCTGGTGCATCACACAGTTTTATCAGTGCCAAATTTAGTGCCAAGTGCCAATTACCTTTTCACCACACCGATGGGGGTATTACAATTTCAACACCAGGAGGCAGGGTTGCCACCTATCAAATCAATAGGCAGGTGCCTGTTGGGGACTTGTTCTCAAATGCTATGAATCAAGAACAAGGCAACATAAAATGTTAAATGTTAATGCCCTTCGTCCAACGAAGCATTATTCCCTTAAGGATTAATGAACTTTGGACGAAGGTTTAAGACAATATGATTACAAAAGTTAAATCTTCGTAATTAAATTCTAATAGATTGAATAAAGTAATATAAAATATGAAGTGTCAAAGGTGAATAAATTATAAACGGACAACATTACTTTAATATCATATTTATTTAATATATTTAAGCATTGGGTACAGTAATACCTCTGCCTTGACAAAAGGTTGATTCCCGACTGACGCGATCACTATTACCGGAATGCGTGAACAGTAAAGGAATACTGTTCACTATTTATAGGCACAGGACACAACCTATGAGGAATTACAATCATGCCCCTCATAAGGGATTTTAACAGTGACTCAAACATTTATGGACTAAAAGGTCATTCTACTTTTATGTCGGTTTGTAATTCCGAAGCTTCATGAAGAGGAACCTTCGGTCAACACATCCGGACAGCTTCAGCCGAAGCTGTTTCTTCCTACCAGACCTTCGGCGACGAAGCATAGTCCCAACAGTAGCCCCTTCGCGGTGCTAGATCGTTTTTCGTAACGAGCTTGATCCGTGAAAAAAGTATCTTAGGCTTCAGGAAGCCGAAGGTCCAAAAAACACCTTCCCTGAGCTCGTTGTCGAGAAACGATTCAGTTTCCGAGCGCGTAACGGTCCCACCTTGCAGAGTTACTATTTGGTCTCTGCGGTCCACCGCGCAGCGGGTGCGAGCAGCTGTTCGCCTGGTGTAAAAATCCTGGCGATTCACCTTCTTACCTGCATCACTATATAAACAGACGGGTAGGTGTGAAGTTACCACAGCATTCATTGCTATTTGCACTGTTTTGCTGCCAAAATTTTTAACCATAGCCGAAGCTTGACTCTCGAAACCAAACGAAGCTCCAGCTTGAAGTCTACTTCGTCAGAAGAAGAAAAACTTCGGAAGAAAAGTATTTAATTCCCAAAAA
Source organism: Zea mays (assembly GCF_902167145.1). Taxonomy (NCBI): domain Eukaryota; kingdom Viridiplantae; phylum Streptophyta; class Magnoliopsida; order Poales; family Poaceae; genus Zea; species Zea mays. The sequence continues at coordinate 43,587,560 of NC_050103.1, forward strand.
ATCCAGAATTAAATGGCTAGAGTGCGCTCTACCGCTAGGGTTGAGCGTGAGGGAGGCGAAGCTGAAGGATCGGAGACTGTTCCCATCTCCGAAGCGATGCAACGATCCGGACTGGTAATCCCGGAAGAAATCCCTACTGCTGAAACAAAGCAGGCACCTGCCGAAGCGGAAGAAGGAGACATTGAGGAAACTGATTCCGAAGATGATTATCATATTGCCATGCCAAGTAAGCCCAGCCACTTGGACTTCGGAAAGTCGACTGTTTCTAAGGCTGATCTCTCCAAGATGGTGAAGTCGGGCTATTTCAGTGAGAGTCAGAAGAAGCTACTTCGCTTCGGGGGGGAAGAAACTACCCCGAAGCCGAAGAAGGATGAAATAGTAATTTTCAAGAGCTTTCTAAAGGCTGGGTTGAGATTCCCCCTCCATGGGATTATTGCAGATGTATTGAACAAGTTTGGGATCTACTTTCATCAGCTGACTCCTAACGCTATCGTTAGGCTTAGTGTTTACATCTGGGCCCTCCGAAGCCAGGCGGTGGAGCCGTTTGCTGACAGCTTTTGTCGAGTTCATGAGCTGCACTACCAGACGAAGGCTAGAAAAGATGGATTGCATGATAACTTTGGATGCTATAATTTTGCTTATCGGAAAACCACAAAGTTTCCTGTAATCAGCTACCGAAGCAAATGGCCGGCAGGCTGGAAGTCGGAATGGTTTTATGTGAAAGTTGACGAAGACAAAGAGAAGCTGGTACAAAGCCCTCTTGAATTGATCTTCGGAGAAACAAGACCGTGATGCCAAATGTCATTAGAAGGTCCCACTTGGGCTACACTGGCTGAGTTTAAAATTATTTCAGAGCATATCGGCACAAGAGACCTGGTTCAAGAGTTCTTGGCCTTCAGGGTTTTTCCTACTTTAAAAGAATGGGAAATGCCGAAGCTAGAGGTGGAGAAGAAAGAAGGGGAACTTGTGTGGTTACCTTACTATTACAAATTTAAGAAATACTTTAAAACACCTTGCCAAGAGTGGCTGGACACAATTGAAATAATGTGCAATGAAATACTCGGTAATTACTCCAAAAAAGAAGATCAGTTGATGACTGCGGCCTTCGGTACCCGTCCGAAACGAAGACTGAATCGAGTGCTGGACGCCTTGGGTTTTGAATACCCTGATTACGAACAACTGAATAAAGGTGTCGAAGGCCGGAAAAGGAAAAGGGTAGCCGAAGCTTTAAATGAAGATGAGAAAGAACCACCAAAAGAGAAGAAAATTCCGAAGAAGAGAAAAGTATCATCTCCGAAGCGAAAAGTATCCGACGAAGAAGAGACTCCCGCATCACGCTCTGCCACTGACGTGGAAGAGATTTTGAAGGTAATGACTGAATCCCTGCCTGTGAAGCTAAGTCCATTAGGGCCTCAACTGACGAAGTTTTTTCAGAAGGAAAAGGAGCCCGAAAAAACGAAGGAAACAACTAAAACAAAGAGACAAAGAATCATCGCAGTGACAGAAGTCATTGACAAAACACCACCAAGAGCCTCAGCTCGGAAGATACCAGCGGCTGAGGAAGTAACAAATATTGAAGTCGCACCTTCGGAGATCGCGGCTACCGAAGCCACTTCAACCGAAGATTTGAACTTGGAAACTACAATCAAAAATATCGACAAAATACTGCTAAACATGGCCACAGAAGAAGCTACGACTGCCGCCGAGGAGACCATGGCCGCAGTATCTGGGAAAGAAAAGGAAATCTCTGACGAAACTTCAGAGGACGAAGCCTTCATGTTTCAAAATTTAGTTGGACAAGAATTGTCAAAAACCGAAATAGAAGAGCTTAAAGAATATGCCAAATCTTGCGGATATAAACCAGGAGCACTCCTCTTTGGGGGTATTGACGATGAAAAATTAGACTGTATCCGGGATCAAACTGGGGCTAAGATTATCGGTACTCTATCAAAGAGTATCGGTTTTCCGAAGCTAGAAACGGATATTAGCCGCTACCGACGACAACATATCGTTGGTAGTTTATTCTATTCCAATTTCAAGGTGAACTACTTTCCCTTGACTTTTATTGTTTTTAATAACGAAAACATTTCTAACGAAGGTTGTTTATGTGCAGAGTATGCTGTTGAGTAAAGCTTTGAAAATGCAGCAGGATCTGGAAGACAAAAAACACGAGTTTATAATTGAAAATTCGGAGAGCAAATTAAAAGAGCAATCAGCTATTATTGAAAAGAAAAACTTCGAGCTTCAGGCAACTGAAGGCTCATTGGCAGAAGCCGAAGCTAAAATAGCAGAATTGAATACGAAGCTTCTCTGCCAATCTGAACAGTTTGAACAAGAAAAGCAAGAACTTAATGCGAAACTTGAAGCCGAAGTCCAACAAAATTCAGATTTGAAAAAATTATTGGCAAGCCTTCAAGACAAATGTTTGGAGTTTAGCAATAAATGTATTCACCGACTGAGAAAAATCTTCCACTCAGTCGGGGCTAGCAGTGGGAAGTTCACCCCGTCAACTGAAGATTTACCAAAAACCTTCGAACATATTGAGGGTGAAATTGATGAGCTTGACGAAGTTATAGCCGGGCACGGTGACTTCTGTGCCTGGGTAGCTTCTCGGGGCACTGCTGCAGCTTTTCTGAAAGCTGGCTGCGACCATGGAAAAATTGTTAATAGGCCCAATTTCACTCTATCACCATCAATTTTAGATGATATTCCTGACATCGCCCGAAGCATTTCTAATAGATTTGTAAAGATGATATGGACAAAAGGCGGGCGAGAAAAAGCTGGAGACGAAGCTCGGAGTCATCTTGAACCAGTAAGAAATCATACCTTGTGCTTACCTTTTCCTTCAAACTTGGTTTTGACTCTCAACAACTTAATTCATGTAGGATGACGAAGCCGAGACCGATGCTTAGAGTACGACGCCAAAGCTGAGGCCCCATGAAGATCAGTAGGAGTAGACTGTGGAAAAACTCAAGAAACTTTTGAAATAACTTTTGTAAATATGACTAAACAGTTCTTAATGAACTTTGTTCATACCTTGTAATATGCTCTTACCCTTCCATTAATGTATGAGGTGCTTTGATGTGGACGAAATTATCTTTTTGAGACGAAGGCGAAAAAACACCTTCCCTTCTTTTCGTACACAGCGAAGCATAAAAAACAGCTTTTTCTTTTTGCCGAAGCTCTTCTTTTCGTACACAACGAAGTACAAAAGACAATTTTTTTCCTTTTTGCCGAAGCAACCACTTATGCTATGACGATGGTTATCCTACATATGCCTGGATGAATGTTTATGAATGCAAATGTTATGATGTAATGTGGTGTGCAAATGAATGTCCAAACACACATCCGAAGCCATAATCACAACCGTTATTTCCTTAGAAACAATCACATATCAGCGCTGACTTTTTGCTGTAAGCCTCCCTTAGGAGCTTCTTCGCCTTTTACTTCAGCGGAATCAGCATTGACTTTTCGCTGTAAGCCTCCCTTAGGAGCTTCTTCGCCTTTTACTTTCGGCGGTATCAGCGTTGACATTTCGCTGTAAGCTCTGCATTCCCTTTGGAACGACTTTTGAGCAGGAAACTTACTCTGCGCTCCCTTTGGAGCGACTTCCTTAGTAGCTTCGTCGTGCTCCGCATCCCCTTAGGGACGGCTTTCGAGCTTCTTCCCTGTTTCTTTTCGGCACTCGATGGTGCGTTCTCAGTTTTTACATTTACATCTTTGGGGAATTTTGCTCTTATAAAGCTAAAAAAGGAAATTACATGCGATGGCCCCATTAAAAACCTTTCTCCCCCTTCAGAAAGGAAAAGGATGCCATTAAAGAAAAATAAAAAAATAAAAAATACAAAACATTACATCGAGTTATACATAATATCGCCGAAGCTCATCCGCATTCCAAGATCTAGGAATGTCGTTGCCGTCCATATCCTTCAATCTGTATGAACCGGGTCTTGACGAAGATGCTACCAAAAAAGGTCCCTCCCATTTCAACTGCAACTTGCCCACTGTATCTGGGTTAGCCATTCTCCGAAGCACCAAATGTCCTGGCTCAATATTCTTTAGCCGAACCTTTCTATCACGCCATTTGATTGTTTCGGCTTGATATTTATTGATGTTCTCCACAGCTTGAAGCCTGATCCCTTCTGTAGCATCTTTTTCCACTTAATGATCAGCTTCAGAATCTGATTCTGCCGAAGCTACTACTCTTATTGATCCAGTTTTAGCTTCCTCCGGAGTTATTGCTTCATCACCAAACAATAATTTGAATGGAGTAAAGCCTGTTGACCTTGATGTTGTTGTGTTGTGGCTCCATACCACTTTGATTAATTGATCTGGCCACTTTCCCTTGGGTTGATTGAAGATTAACTTCATTATTCCTGTCATTATGATGCCATTGGCTCTTTCAACAAGTCCATTTGACTCCGAATGCCTGACTGATGCAAAATGGATCTTCGTGCCAATTTGATCACAGAATTCTCTGAAAGCTTCGGAATCGAACTGTGTTCCATTATCTACAGTGATGGCCTTTGGTACTCCGAACCGACAAACAATATTCTGTCAGAAAAACTTTTGAATGGTGGCCGAAGTTATTGTGGCTAAAGGCTTTGCCTCAATCCATTTAGAAAAATATTCCACAGCTACTACAACATATCTTAAGTTTCCTTGGGCCGGTGGTAACGGACCTAACAAGTCAAGGCCCCACCTTTGCAATGGCCAGATGGGTTGTATCAGATGAGTTAGAGACGAAGGTTGTTTTTGATCTCTTGCACATTTCTGACAACCTTCGCACTTTTGAACTAATTCCGCTGCATCCGAAGCTGCCTTCGGCCAATAAAACCCTTGACGGAAATCTTTTCCAAGTAACGGCCTAGATCCAATGTGAGATCCACACAGGCCTGCATGTATTTCTTTCATCAATTCTATGCCTTCGGCTCTAGATAAACACTTGAGTAATGGGGCACAAACTCCATGCTTGTACAACTCCCCTTCTATCATGACATATGGACGAGCTCTTGCCTCTATCCTCCTGTTATAAGTTTCGTCATCTGAAAGGAAGTTACCCTGAAGGTACGAGATGATCTCAGTTCTCCAGTCTTCACTATAGACAGGAGATATATTGAGGACTGCTCTTTCAAGAAGTTCCACTGAAGGTGCTTTAATTGTTTCGAAGAACACATCCGAAGGTAAGGGCAGCCCCTGTGCTGCTGACTTAGCCAGCAAATCAGCATGCTCATTTTGTCCTCGAGGGATATTTTTGACAGAAAACCCTTCGAAGGAAGCTTCAATCCATCGGACCGTGTCTAAATATTTCTCAAGCTTCGGATCTTTAGCCTTACAACTCTTGTCGATATGACCCGAAACAACCTGGGAATCAGTTTTAAGAATGGCCCTTCTGATTCCCATTGCTTTTAACTTCCGAAGGCCCAAAAGCAGGGCTTCATACTCAGTAATATTGTTTGTACAACTAAAATCGAGTCTCGCCGCATAACAAGTTTTAACTTTGGATGGTGAGATCAACACAGCGGCTGCTCCTGCTCTGAAGGTTCCCTAAGACCCATCGCAAAACACTGTCCATACTTCGGCATCTTTATTTATTTCTTCATCCTGAGCCCCTGGCGTCCAGTCAGCAATAAAATCTGCCAACGCTTGAGACTGGATCGAAGACCTATGCACATAATCAATGCAAAATTCATTGAGCTCTGCAGCCCATTTTCCAATCCGTCCAGTAGCTTCTCTATTTCTCATAATATCCTTCAACGGTTGCGAAGAAGGAACAACAATATTGTATGCTTGAAAGTAATGCCGAAGCTTCCTGGATGCCATCAAAACAGCATATAACACCTTCTCCAATTCTGTATAGTTTTTCTTCGATAAACTAAGAACCTCAGATACAAAATATACTGGGACCTGCTTCTTGACTTGGCCATCAAGCTTCTCCTGGACAAGTGCTGCACTTACCGCTGAGTGCGAAGCTGCCACATATAATAACAAAGGAGCCCCTGGTGTTGGTGGAGTTAATGTTGTTAAATCTATCAAATATTGCTTCAGTTCCTCGAAGGCTTTTTGTTGGCTTGGTCCCCATTGAAAGACTTCGGCTGATTTCAGCACTTCGAAGAATGGTAGATTTCTCTCTGCTGATCTGGATATGAATCTATTGAGAGATGCCAGTCTCCCTGTCAGTCTTTGGGCCCCCTTTTTTGTATTTGGTGGCTCCATTCGAAGTATAGCTTCAATTTTACTTGGATTAGCTTCAATTCCCTTTGTTGAAACCAAGCATCCAAGAAATTTACCCTTCTTTACTCCGAAGACACATTTTTCTGGATTCAACTTTAGACCGGCTTGTCTAAAACTGGCGAAGGTCTCCTGCAAATCAGCAATGTGATTTTCTTGTTTCGTGCTTTTTACAATGATATCATCAACATAAGTTAGCACATTTCTGCCTATCTGAGACTGAAGAACCTTCGCAGTCATTCGGCTGAAACTTCCTCCAGCGTTCTTGAGCCCCTCGGGCATCCGAAGGTAACAATATATTCCACTAGGGGTTATGAAACTGGTCTTCGGCTCATCCTCCTTCTTCATCCAAATTTGATGATATCCTGAATAACAATCTAGAAGACTCATAAGCTCTGACGAAGCTGCTGCATCAACTAAGGAGTCTATCCTTGGCAATGGGAATTCGTCCTTCGGACAGGCCTTGTTGAGGTCCGTAAAGTCGATACACATTCGTCATTTGCCATTGGCCTTTTTTACCATAACAGTGTTAGCTAGCCATTCTGGGTACTTTACTTCTCTGATAACTCCTGCACTGAGGAGTCTTTTGACTTCGTTCCGAGCTCCTTCGGCCTTGTCTTCAGACATTTTCCGAAGCCTCTGCTTTCTGGGTCTAAAGGATGGGTCAACATTGAGCGAGTGTTCAATAACATCCCTGTTAACTCCGCAAAGATCATTGGCTGACCATGCAAAAACATCTTTGTTGTTGAACAAAAAACTTATCAAGGTTCTCTCCTGTTCTTCGGATAATTGGGAGCCCAACAGCACCTTCTGCTCTGCTATGTCCTCACATAAGAGCATGGGCTTCGGCTGATCTGCCGAAGCTGCTTTCTCCCTTCTGAATTTGTACTGTTCACAAACTTCAGCTCCATCTATATTATGGATTGCTTTTGAGTCAATCCAGTTTCCCTCGGCCCTTCTGGCAGCTTCCTGACTTCCATGAATAGCAATCGGTCCTTGATCCGAAGGTATCTTCATGCAAAAGTAAGCAGGATGAAGAATTGCTTCGAAAGCATTGAGGGTGCCACGACCAATAATTGCATTGTAAGGGTATTCCATGTCAACAATGTCAAACACAACTTGTTCAGTTATGGTGTTGTTGATGAATCCGAAGGTCACTCGCATGGTGATTTTGCCCAGTGCTAAAATCTGTCTTCCTCCGAAGCCACAGAGAGGGTGCGTAGCATCATGAATCTTATCTTCTGGCTCTTGCATTTGTCTGAAAGCCTTAGCAAATATAATATCAGCTGCACTGCCTGTATCAACCAAAACATTGTGGACCAGAAACCCTTTGATAACACAAGAAATAACCATAGCATCATTATGAGGAAAATCCTTGAGCTGAAGGTCCTCTTGGGAGAAGGTGATTGGAATGTGAGACCATCTTGACTTGATGAAGGGTCCCTGCACTCCAACATGTTGTACCCTTCTCTGCGCCTCTTTCTTCTGCTTTTTGTTGGCTGGTTCTGAGCACGAACCACCTGTTATCGGGAGCACCAGCTTCGGGGCCGAAGCAGCTCCAACTTGATCGTTAATCGAAGCCATCAGCTCAAAAAGTGGAAGTGAGTTGACCGGAGGTGGGCGCCAATGTTGGGGACTTGTTCTCAAATGCTATGAATCAAGAACAAGGCAACATAAAATGTTAAATGTTAATGCCCTTCATCCAACGAAGCATTATTCCCTTAAGGATTAATGAACTTTGGACGAAGGTTTAAGACAATATGATTACGAAAGTTAAATCTTCGTAATTAAATTCTAATAGATTGAATAAAGTAATATAAAATATGAAGCGTCAAAGGTGAATAAATTATAAACGGACAACATTACTTTAATATCATATTTATTTAATATATTTAAGCATTGGGTACAGTAATACCTCTGCCTTGACAAAAGGTTGATTCCTGACTGACGCGATCACTATTACCGGAATGCGTGAACAGTAAAGGAATACTGTTCACTATTTATAGGCACAGGACACAGCCTGTGAGGAATTACAATCATGCCCCTCATAAGGGATTACAACAGTGACTCAAACATTTATGGACTAAAAGGTCATTCTACTTTTATGTCGGTTTGTAATTCCGAAGCTTCATGAAGAGGAACCTTCGGTCAACACATCCGGACAGCTTCAGCCGAAGCTGTTTCTTCCTACCAGACCTTCGGCGACGAAGCATAGTCCCAACAGTGCCTATAAAATTGGGTAGTCTTGTGATTAGAACCACCCTTCTCATCTTAGGATTGGATTGCATGGACATCATATTGGGAACTGATTGGTTATCCAGGCATCAGGCAATATTGGATATTGCAGCAAGGGCCATTGAGATTCACTCCCCTGCTTATGGCGAGACTACTTTATATTTGCCTGATCAGGGTTGTACCCGTTCTTGTGCATTCACTCTGATAGAGTCACCGGTTGAAAGAATCCCAATAGTCTATGACTACCCAGATGTTTTTCCGGATGAATTGTCCGGGATGCCACCTGATAGAGACATTGAGTTCGCAATTGAATTGCAACCCGAAACTGCTCCTATATCCAAGAGACCCTATAGGATGCCTGCAGCGGAATTGGCAGAATTGAAGAAGCAACTGCAAGAGTTGTTGGACAAGGGGTTCATTCGCCCAAGTACTTCACCGTGGGGATGTCCGGCCTTATTTGTGAAGAAGAAGGATGAGAGTTTGAGAATGTGTGTTGATTACCACCCTCTCAATGCGGTGACCATCAAGAACAAATACCCACTGCCCTGCATTGATGTTCTGTTTGATCAGTTGGTGGGAGCCAAGTATTCTCCAAGATAGACCTTCGCTCGGGCTACCATCAGATCAAGATCTGTGTCAGTGATATTCCGAAGACGGCCTTCTCCACCCGATATGGGCTCTATGAATTTTTGGTGATGTCTTTTGGGCTAACCAATGCCCCGGCTTATTTCATGTACCTGATGAACTCAGTATTCATGCCAGAGCTGGACAAATTTGTGGTGGTTTTCATTGATGATATTCTGGTTTATTCCAAGAATGAAGCTGAGCACACTAAACATTTGCATACTATACTTCAGAGACTGCATGACCATCAGTTGTATGCCAAATTGTCTAAATGTGATTTCTGGCTATGGGAAATTAAATTTTTGGGCCACACAATTTCCCAGGATGGGATATCAGTGGATCCTGAGAAGGTACAAGAAGTAATGGATTGGAAATCTCCTACCACAGTGCGGTAGATTCGGAGTTTTCTGGGATTGGCAGGGTATTATCGACGATTTATTCTGGAATTCTCCAGAATTGCCAAGCCAATGACTGAACTGTTGAAGAAGGGAGTCAAGTATAATTGGAGCCAGAAGTGTGAAGATGCCTTTCATACACTAAGGCAGCATTTGACAACAGCCCTAGTGCTAGCTCAACCTGACAACACCAAGCCCTTTGAAGTGTATTGCGATGCTTCAGGTACAGGATTGGGATGTGTCTTAATGCAAGATAACAGAGTAATTGCTTATGCCTCCCAAGCACTTAGACCCCATGAGCAGAACTACCCTACCCATGATTTGGAGTTAGCAGTTGTGGTTCATGCTCTCAAGATTTGGAGACATTATTTTGTAACACCCCTGGTGTTACTGTAACTAAAACTTGAGCATAGCATCATAAGCATTGGCATTGCATATGTTTGATACACCTAGAGTGCATTCACTAGGTAAAAATTTTAAACAAGTTGTATTGTTTTGATGTCTTGCAAATAGAACCCTGGGAACTTAACCCTAAATAGGGATTACAGGGGTAAGACCTAACCCAAATTGAGAAAACCTAAAGGCTTTAGGGGAATAGTCATAAAATGTTCCCAAACATAAACTTAAATCACATTTATACCCCTGGGATACCAAAAACCCTAATTGGAACCCTGGAAAACCCTAAAACCAAACCCTAGGGACCTATGTGCAAAAATTAGTCCACTTTTGGACTAAAGTGCAAAAACCAAGTTAAATAAGTGTCTTAAGTCATTTGATTCACTCATATGTGAATTTGCAAGCCAAACCCTGAGTTTTGGACTTATTTGCAAAAGAGTCTCATTTGTACCCTTTTGATTAAGTCTGGATTTCAGAGTATTGTGCTCATCTTTGTGACCTTATAACTTCTAAACAAAAGGGTTTTTGCCCTAGGTCACCACATCAAAATTGTAGCCCAATTATAGGAGCATAACTTTGCTTAAGAGTGTGAGCAGAGTTGTTAAGAAAATATTGGAGATAATTAAGCCTAAAGATTGGCTGTCAGGCTGATTCAGTCTGAAATTCAGATATTCAGTGTAGCAGAGCCAACTTTGAGTATGAATTCCACCATGATCTAGTGATCAAATGAGCTCAGTCCCTATAGTCGAATTGTAGATGGTATATAGCTCTACAACTTTGCTATAGGTCACTGGATGTGTTGCCATTTGAAAATCAGAGAAAAAGTGGCTTAAACTTGCTCTGTCAGGCGACTGAATAAGGAAAGTGCCATGGTACAGTGTTTTGGGTGGATCAGAACGCCAGCTCATCTCGCCGCCGTTGATCGCCGCCCGGATTCGTGCACGGTGAAGGATGGATAACACCGGGAAAAGAGTAACTCGTATGTGGCACCATCTCCTGAGCTCGGCCGGAGTTACTCACCGGCGACCGCCGTAGATAAAGCCGCTCGCCGCCGTCGTGCCATCTCTGTGCCTGCCGCGTGTCCGAGCCTTTCCACGGCACCGCCGTGATTCCCTACTGCCATCCCATCATCGCCGATGAGCTAGCCACGGCTGGGGACACGTAACCACGACGCCAGACCTCTTCCTTATCTCCGGCTGCCGCGTTGCTCGACCAAATTGGGCGCCACCGATGAAGATGCCTATAAATTGAGCCCTCCCATAGCTGCATAACATCATCATCCACCCAGCCACCGTTAATCGCTAGCAGTCCTTCGCTAGAACTCGCGAATTTTGGATTCGCCCCAAATCCACTCTCCGCCACCGTGAACTCACCTCACCGCGGCCAGCCTTCCCCAGGTCTGCTCATTCCCTTCTCGTTCTTGTTCTAGCACCCTTACATGTTAGTGATGCTCCCCGACCCCTTTAATCGAACTGAACCGCCTGGGATCGCCGGGAACACAACATCTTAGCCGCCATGCTCTCGGTCACCGTGGCCAGAGCTCCGTAGTTGATCATAAGCGCAATTAAGTTAGGGGAAATGGACGGGGTGGATCCAATTGTGTCCCTGTCGCTTGGGAGCTCTAGCCGTAGCGACATCCGGCCGGTCCAGCTCGCCAGTGCTCAGCTCCCAGCGCGGATCGCCGTCGGGGACCTCACCTGTGAAGGAATAGAACGTTAGGGGTGTTTCTGCAATCTGTCAGTGACTCGCGTAAACAGTGCATGTACCCACTTGCGGTTATCCAAAAGGGACTGGGTCTTTCTGAAAAGTCCCCACCGCGGGCGCGGGCGCGCGCACAATTCTGCTGTAGTTGGGCCGGTTTGGGCCAGAATCAGCCCAGGACTGTGCATCTCTTTTCTTTTTCTTTTTCTGTCAGAGTTCAAGGAATTCTAGAAAATCGTAGAAAAATCCTAAAATTGTGAAACCCATTTTCGTAGGTTTCTTATTTTCCCTAGAATTTAATAAAAATAGTTTTGAGATTTTTAGAGGAAATAAGGAATTTTAGGGCATTTAAAATAGTTTAAGAAGTAGTTCTGGATTTTTAAAAGTTGAATGGTAATCCCAAAAATGTTCAAAATTTTTATATGAACTCCCCACATTATTTAAAAGCCTTGGGTAGGGTTTGAATTGATTTGGACCATGTTTGATAACTAGAACCCAAAACCACCCCCCTGCCCTTTGAACTCCTTTACCGACTCCGAAAACCCTAAGTTCTCGGAGTTCCGTGAAGGAAAGTTATATTCAAGATTTAGATAATAAATCTTTATTATCTTCGCACTCTCATGCGCATTACATGGCATTCATTCTTATATATGTATATGTATATGGTTATGTTAGAACGCGAAGAAGAAGTGGAAGTTACTGAAGAAAGGACACCACCACCCTCGGATTCTTAGGCAGGAAACTGCTTCTACTTTGATATTTGTGGATCCGAGCCAGATTCACCTACGAACGAAGGCAAGCCCCGGTGCATGCAACCCCTTTCCTTGTGTTTTTAAATACTTTTCGCACACTTTAAGTCTAGTGAAATGTGCATTAGGTTCATAGGAATTGCTTGGAACCCTTTGATGCATTGCTTTCCTTGATATCCATACCTTTATAGATACTTCTGTGAAGTATCAAAATATGATTTACAAAAATGCTTAGCCTTGCTTAGATCTTGTGGATAGAGGTTGTCCTTAGCCTAGCTTGAGAAAGGATGGCTTCTACCTGCAAGAATATTTTCATTTGGAGCAATGGTGGGATCTTACTGCAAAGTTCCCTGTGATGCTCTTTTCATCCTAAGGAACAGAAACAATCCTAAGATGGAAGTACTTAAATCGAGACTTGGGTTAGGAACAGGTGATGTTCTACCCAGGTTGATTAAGGATTGATGCGTATGTAGGCGTGCTGACCGAGGACCCTTTAACTGGTCACATGCCTCGTCATGGGTAAGCCTTGCCTCGGGGAGACTAAGGCCAGAATAAGATAACACGAAATGGGCATGGAGCGGTGGCGAGAGTAGCGTGTACCCTCCGTGGCAAGAGGCTAGACGGTGGTGTATCTGTGCTCTCGGTTTGCGTGAACCTGATCTGGTCTTAAGAACCCCGGTGGCGGGTTGACATATGCAAGGGTTACGTGCTACATATGTCATGTGATTGGAGATCCTTAGCTGAGTATAATCGATTCGGATCGTCGTACCTTCGCGGTTATGAAGACTTGGTCACTTCCCTGCAACCTAAGTCAGGATGTGAACACTATAGATAAAAATGATGTTGTATTGATGAGATGATGAAATTAGACTAGATGCAAATAGAGTCTATTAATACTTAATATGGCGTTAAAAGATTGAAAGTAAGGACTCACTTTAGTAAGCTACTTCTGCAAAAGTATAAGTTGATTTTTGCTAAAGCCTCTCCTTGACTCCTATTTATCCAGCATACCCTTGAGAGTCTTTTCCTTAGTCGGGTAAGACTTGCTGAGTAATTCCATACTCAGGGTTTATCCCTTCGTTGTTTTTAGGTGAGGAAGTAGCAGATTTCTGTTGCTTCTGTACTAAGGTGGTTCCCCATGAGGAGAAACAAGAGTGAAGATGCGGGAGGACGTGGTCCTCCATAAGGAAAACTTTTGTGAAAAACTTATTGGGAGGAGTTTGTGCCTCCCTTGGTATGTGTAATAATACTACTCAGCACTCGTTTATATTTCTGGTCTGTAATAACCAACTTGATCTTACTTTTTAATAAATGTAAGTTTATGTAATCGCTTCTGCATTTCTTTATCTCCGATGTTCTGTAATGTCTGCAAGACGGGTGAAACGTTCCTGGAAAGGTAAGGAAAGATACCGAACTTGTCAAGTGACTTAGGAACATCTACAGGGTGTCTGATGTCTGTTAGACAAGGACAACTGTAGGTGGGCCTAATTACTTGGGAGGTTCCATCACAGCTGGTATCGGAGCGTAGCCCTTCTTTGCAGATATTATGAGGCATCTTCAAAAGGATTTTCTAAAAGTCTTACCTAGAAATTCTTTTCTCTTCTTACCTAAGTATTCTGAAGAGTCTATCTTAAAGACCAGATAGGAAGAGTGCAATGTATAGAAGGTTGAATCAACTAAGGTTGATTCTGTACTTACACATGCATCATGCTAAGAATTATACTAATAAAGTTTTCCCCCTTAGAAAGATGCCGCCGCGCACAAGGCAAACGGCGCGCAAGTCAACTGGACCAATCGGTGTGCCCCGACATCAACTGGCCCCTCGACATGAGTACAGTAGCAGCGGGAGTAATGACCCAATAGGGGATCTTGAAGCCCGAGTAAGTCGACTTCAAGCAGAGTTGCAACACAGGACCAATGCTTGGGTTGCGGACGGAGATAGAATAAATGAACTAAGAAGAGACATCCGTCACCTGCGGGATCAGCTTGCTGATCGGGACTTAGCACTCGACTGGGCAGTACAGTCCCGTTTGCTGGCATGTGCTAAGGAAGCAAGGGCTCAGGCCCGAATTAAGGAACTTAGCTCAACTGTCGACGACCTGCAGGTCTATTGCAATACGTTACATGAGGAAGTCCATGTACTGTACTCGCAATTACACCCTAGTGCACCTGCGCACCCTGCTGAGGCGGAAGCCGGGCCCTCCCATGTTGCGGGACACACGCTGGGTGGGGAGTTAGACCTTTTTGAACCCCCTCCTTCCATGAGGCTGGTTGACGTATGGACTCCCACACCTGACGACGAGGCCGCTAAAAGCAACGGGAAGCAGGACTAGTGGTATAGTAGAAGTAGTGTAGTGTATTGTAGGTTGTACTGGTGTATAATAGGTAATGCTATTGTATACTAGGTATTGTACCCTGTTGTAAGAGTCTTGAGTCTGTAACATTACTTTTGGTAATGTAAAATGGAATAGCTTTTTCTTTGGCATATCATATTGCTTTCAAATGTTGTTGCCACAGATGCCTTCCAAGACTCGAGCTCAGGACGGAGCTGGTACTTCCCGGGGGCGGGAATCTACACCCAATCCACCTCCTGTTCCTCCAACATTGGCTGAGGCGATTGCCGCCTTAGTAAACGCAACTGCTGACAATACCCGCTTCCTAAGAGAAATGGGAGGCCAACAGTTCCAGCAGCCTGGTGGGCGGGGCTATCAACAAGGCCCCGCGAAACTTCTTATCTGGACTTCTCGGAAACCCGTCCACCACTATTTGTTAAAGCTGAATATCCACTGGAAGCCGATGACTGGATACGGGTTATTGAGCAGAAATTTGGTCTTCTGCGCTGTTCAGAGACACAGAAGCCTTTATTCGCAGCGCAACAACTACGCGGCCCTGCCAGCACTTGGTGGGGTAATTTTGTGGCCGTTCAGCCGGCCAATCATCAAGTCACCTGGGAGGAATTCAATGTGGCATTCCGTGAGCATTATATACCCGAAGGTGTTTTGCATATGAAGCAAGAAGAGTTCATGAAGCTAAAACAAGGAGGAGATACTGTCAATCAGTATCTCAACAAGTTCAATCATCTATCACAATATGCAATCGATCAGGTGAACACTGATCTGAAAAAGAGAAACTGCTTTATGAAAGGATTAAATGATCGGTTGCAGAGAAAAATGGCCGCCTGCATAGATCTCACGTATGGAAAGGCTGTCAGCACAGCCCTATCTGTTGAAGCAAAATATGCAGGTTCCGGAAAGAACAAGGGATTTGGTGGTGAGAAGACTAATCAGGGCCAGGCAAAAATGCAACTGTTTATTCTCTGGCCTTCTAACCAGACTCCTCCACGTGCACCATCCTTCCCTTTCAAGTAGCCGATAATTATTCGTCCCAATAAAGCCCCCACTGCCCCAAGTCAGCCGGGTGCCCCAGGCACTCGATTCCCTGCTTTACCTAGCTCTTCAACCGGATGTTTCAACTGTGGCAAGTCTGGACATTTCATCAAGGATTGCCCATATCCCAAGCAGAATCAAGCAAATAATCAGCAAGGATCGGGGAATTCCTCACAAAGCAAGGGAAATGTTAAGGGCAAAAATACAAAGAAGACGGGACGCGTATACTATACTCAAGTGGCCACTACACCGGAAGGAGAACCGGTGATGATGGGTACGTTTCTCGTGGCCAGTCACCCTGCAATTATTCTTTTTGATTCTGGTGCTTCGCATACGTTCATTAGCAAGAAATTTGTGGAGCAACATCACATTGCATGCCATGAATCAAAAGAAGGATTTAAAATACACTCACCTGGGGGACAAATCTTTACTAGAGAAGTGGCCTATCAAGTGCCCGTATCATTGGCCGGACGGGACATTCCTACCAATATGATCGTCCTGAAAGGCCAAGACATAGATGTTATTTTGGGTATGAATTGGTTGGCCAAGCATAAAGCAACACTCAATACTGATCAAAGAACCATCAGGTTGAGCCATAATCAAGAAGAAATTCTTTTGCCCATCCCTATTCCAAACAAAACTACTGGCAGAGTTTATGAAGTCATGATACCGGAAATTAAGGATATCCCGGTAGTATGCGAGTTTCCTGATGTCTTTCCCGAGGATTTGCCGGGATTGCCACCTGAGCGGGAGGTAGAGTTTGTAATAGAGTTGAAGCCCGGTACGGCTCCCATTTCTCGAAGATCATACCGTATGCCTCCTAATGAGTTGGCAGAGTTGAAGATTCAATTGCAAGATCTCCTGGAGAAAGGATTTATCCGACCAAGCTCATCCCCGTGGGGTTGTCCAGCCATATTCGTCAAAAAGAAGGATCAAACCTTACGAATGTGCGTGGATTATCGGCCCCTGAATGAGGTCACCATCAAAAACAAGTACCCTCTTCCAAGGATTGACATTCTATTCGATCAATTGACTGGAGCTAGGGTATTTTCAAAGATTGATCTCCGATCGGGCCATCACCAGATCCGTATTTGGCCCGAAGATATACCAAAGACCGCGTTCACTACGCGATATCGGTTATTTGAATATCTGGTAATGTCTTTCGGATTAACAAATGCTCCGGCCCACTTCACATATTTGATGAACTCGGTATTTATGCCCGAGCTAGACAAGTTTGTGGTAGTCTTCATTGATGACATTTTGATATATTCCAAGAATGAAGAGGAGCACGCCCAACATTTACGGATCGTGTTAACGCGCCTGAGGGAACATCAGTTGTATGCCAAGTTCAGCAAATGCGCGTTTTGGCTGGAGGAAATTCAATTTCTGGGACATGTACTGTCTGCTAGAGGGATTGCGGTAGACCCCAGCAAAGTCAAGGACATTTTGGAGTGGAAACCCCCGACCACTGTTCATCAGGTCCAAAGTTTCCTTGGACTGGCTGGATATTACCGTAGATTTATACCAGACTTTTCTAAGCTTGTGAAGCCAATCACAAGTTTATTGAAGAATGACGTTAAATTCAATTGGTCTTCGAAGTGTGATGAAGCCTTTGAACAATTGAAGACATTATTAACCACTGCTCCGGTATTGGCTCAACCGGACATCACCAAGCCTTTTGGTGTTTATTGTGATGCATCTGGCAGTGGACTCGGCTGTGTACTAATGCAAGAAGGCCGAGTAATTGCGTATGCTTCATGGAAGTTGCGCCGACATGAGGAGCATTACCCAACTCATGATCTGGAGCTAGCTGCTGTTGTTCGTGCCCTGAAAATTTGGAGTCACTATCTGATGGGAAATATCTGTCATATCTATACAGATCATAAAAGCTTGAAGTACATCTTCACCCAGTCAGAATTGAATATGAGGCAGAGACGATGGCTTGAGCTTATTAAGGACTATGAACTGGAAATTCATTATCACCCAGGCAAAGCCAACGTTGTGGCAGATGCACTAAGCTGTAAGGTTTCCTGTCATTGTCTTACAATGAAGACCTCTGACAACACTTTATGTTAAGAGATGGAGAAGCTAAACCTGGGAATGGTCCAACAAGGAACTCTGAATCAGTTAAAGCTTGAGTCAGTCCTCTTGCAAAGGATAATTGATGCCCAAAAGGATAATGAGGGTATGAGACACATTCATGAGAAGTTAAGGGCTGGAAAAGCCAAATGTTTCAAAGAAGATAATCAAGGCATTGTATGGTTTAATAACCGCATAGTGGTGCCAAAGAATGAAGAGCTCCGCTAGCAAATTCTTGATGAAGCACATCTTAGCCGCTATTCTATTCATCCTGGAAGCACTAAGATGTACCAAGATTTGAAGCAACATTACTGGTGGACAAAGATGAAGATCGAAATTGCACGCTATGTGGCAAGATGTGACACCTGCAGACGTGTCAAGGCCATACATTTAAAAGCTACCGGTCCATTACAGTCATTACCAATACCGACATGGAAATGGGAAGATATAAGTATGGACTTTATCGTGGGATTGCCCAGGACCGCAAAAGGGTATGACTCTATCTGGGTGATTGTTGATCGACTTACAAAGATTGCCCACTTCTTGCCTGTTAGGGTAAAGTATACAGTAGTCACTTATGCAGCATTGTACATTGCCCGTATTCTCAGTTTGCATGGTGTTCCGAAGACTATAGTGTCGGATCGTGGACCTCAGTTCGTATCCAAATTCTGGGAAGAACTTCATAAATCCCTGGGTACCAAATTGCTCCACAGTTCGGCCTATCATCCCCAAACAAGTGGACAGACTGAGAGGGTCAATCAAATACTGAAGATATGCTGCGAGCATGTGTTCTGGACTTCTCACAAAAATGGGATGAATGTTTGCCCTTAGCGGAGTTTTCATATAATAATAGCTATCAAGAAAGCATCAAGATGGCACCCTTTGAAGCTTTGTATGGACGACGATGTCGTACTCCGCTAAATTGGTCTGAACCAGGTGAAAGGTACTTCTTCAGGCCTGACCTGGTAAAAGAAACTGAAGATAAAGTTCAGAAAATAATACATAATATGAAGAAAGCCCAAACTCGTCAAAAGAGTTATGCAGACCGACGACGACAACCCTTATGCTTTCTCGTAGGAGATTATGTCTACTTGAAAGTTTCACCAATGAAGGGTGTATCGCGTTTCAGGATTAAAGGGAAGCTTGCACCCAGGTACATTGGTCCCTTCCCTATACTTGAGCAATGTGGACCAGTGGCATATCGACTCCAACTACCCGAGACATTGTCTGCCGTGCATAATGTGTTCCACGTGTCACAATTGAAGAAGTGTCTTCGGATTCCTGATCGAACCGTTGAAGTGACAGATGTTGTCCTTGAGCCGGACATGACATACTCTGAGCACCCTATTCGAGTCTTGGATCAAAAGGACAGGGTTACTCGAAGAAAAACTATCAAGTTCTATAAGATAAAGTGGAACCAGCATTCCGAAGATGAGGCTACATGGGAAACTCAAGACTTTTTAGATAAAAATTTCCCAGGCTTTTTAGCCTCTTGTAAATTGTAAAGCTTGTATAACTGTGTAATAAAGAAGTGACCCCCACATCACCCCTGCCTTGTACCAGAAATAAGGAAATAAAAGTATGCCGCGTTTCTTTTTCCATTACTTACCCTAGGACTTTTAATCTCGGGACGAGATTCTTTTATGGGGGGAAGGATGTAACACCCCTGGTGTTACTGTAACTAAAACTTAAGCATAGCATCATAAGCATTGGCATTGCATATGTTTGATACACCTAGAGTGCATTCACTAGGTAAAAATTTTAGACAAGTTGTATTGTTTTGATGTCTTGCAAATAGAACCCTGGGAACTTAACCCTAAATAGGGATTACAGGGGTAAGACCTAACCCAAATTGAGAAAACCTAAAGGCTTTAGGGGAATAGTCATAAAATGTTCCCAAACATAAACTTAAATCACATTTATACCCCTGGGATACCAAAAACCCTAATTGGAACCCTAGAAAACCCTAAAACCAAACCCTAGGGACCTATGTGCAAAAATTAGTCCACTTTTGGACTAAAGTGCAAAAACCAAGTTAAATAAGTGTCTTAAGTCATTTGATTCACTCATATGTGAATTTGCAAGCCAGACCCTGAGTTTTGGACTTATTTGCAAAAGAGTCTCATTTGTACCCTTTTGATTAAGTCTGGATTTTAGAGTATTGTGCTCATCTTTGTGACCTTGTAACTTCTAAACAAAAGGGTTTTTGCCCTAGGTCACCACATCAAAATTGTGGCCCAATTATAGGAGCATAACTTTGCTTAAGAGTGTGAGCAGAGTTGTTAAGAAAATATTGGAGATAATTAAGCCTAAAGATTGGCTGTCAGGCTGATTCAGTCTGAAATTCAGATATTCAGTGTAGCAGAGCCAACTTTGAGTATGAATTCCACCATGATCTAGTGATCAAATGAGCTCAGTCCCTATAGTCGAATTGTAGATGGTATATAGCTCTACAACTTTGCTATAGGTCACTGGATGTGTTGCCATTTGAAAATCAGAGAAAAAGTGGCTTAAACTTGCTCTGTCAGGCGACTGAATAAGGAAAGTGCCATGGTACAGTGTTTTGGGTGGATCAGAACGCCAGCTCATCTCGCCGCCGTTGATCGCAGACTGGATTCGTGCACGGTGAAGGATGGATAACGCCGGGAAAAGAGTAACTCGTACGTACGTGGCACCATCTCCTGAGCTCGGCCAGAGTTACTCACCGGCGGCCGCCATGACTCAGTGGATTCCGCCGCGGTACCCCTTCCCTTTGCTCACCGCCGTAGATAAAGCCGCTCGCCACCGTCGTGCCATCTCTGTGCCCGCCGTGTGTCCGATCCTTTCCACGGCACCGCCGTGATTCCCTACTGCCATCCCATCATCGCCGATGAGCTCGCCATGGCTGGGGACACGTAACCACGACGCCAGACCTCTTCCTTATCTCCGGCCGCCGATGAAGATGCCTATAAATTGAGCCCTCCCCTAGCTGCATAACATCATCATCCACCGAGCCACCGTTAATCGCTAGCAGTCCTTTGCTAGAACTCGCGAATTTTGGATTCGCCCCAAATCCACTCTCCACCACCGTGAACTCACCTCACCGCGGCCAGCCTTCCCCAGGTCTGCTCATTCCCTTCTCGTTCTTGTTCTAGCACCCTTACATGTTAGTGATGCTCCCCGACCCCTTTAATCGAACTGAACCACCTGGGATCACCGGGAACACAACACCTTAGCCGCCATGCTCTCGGTCACCGTGGCCAGAGCTCCGTAGTTGATCATAAGCGCAATTAAGTTAGGGGAAATGGCCGGGGTGGATCCAATTGTGTCCCTGTCGCTTGGGAGCTCTAGCCGTAGCGGCATCCGGCCGGTCCAGCTTGCCAGTGCTCAGCTCCCAGCGTGGATCGCCGTCGGGGACCTCACCTGTGAAGGAATAGAACGTTAGGGGTGTTTCTGCAATCTGTCAGTGACTCGCGTAAACAGTGCATGTACCCACTTGCGGTTATCCAAAAGGGACTGGGTCTTTCTGAAAAGTCCCCACCGCGGGCGTGGGCGCGCGCACAATTCTGCTGTAGTTGGGCCGGTTTGGGCCAGAATCAGCCCAGGACTGTGCATCTCTTTTCTTTTTCTTTTTCTATCAGAGTTCAAGGAATTCTAGAAAATCGTAGAAAAATCCTAAAATTGTGAAACCAATTTTCCTAGGTTTCTTATTTCCCTAGAATTTAATAAAATAGTTTTGAGATTTTTAGAGGAAATAAGGAATTTTAGGGCATTTAAAATAGTTTAAGAAGTAGTTCTGGATTTTTAAAAGTTGAATGGTAATCCCAAAAATGTTCAAAATTTTTATATGAACTCCCCACATTATTTAAAAGCCTTGGGTAGGGTTTGAATTGATTTGGACCATGTTTGATAACTAGAACCCAAAACCACCCCCCTGCCCTTTGAACTCCTTTACCGACTCCGAAAACCCTAAGTTCTCGGAGTTCCATGAAGGAAAGTTATATTCAAGATTTAGATAATAAATCTTTATTATCTTCGCACTCTCATGCGCATTACATGGCATTCATTCTTATATATGTATATGTATATGTATATGGTTATGTTAGAACGCGAAGAAGAAGTGGAAGTTACTGAAGAAAGGACACCACCACCCTCGGATTCTCACGCAGGAAACTGCTTCTACTTTGATATTTGTGGATCCGAGCCAGATTCACCTACGAACGAAGGCAAGCCCCGGT
The DNA here is from genome assembly GCF_902167145.1 of Zea mays. Lineage (NCBI taxonomy): Eukaryota > Viridiplantae > Streptophyta > Magnoliopsida > Poales > Poaceae > Zea > Zea mays. Next base: position 43,609,573 of record NC_050103.1, read on the forward strand.
GCATGCAACCCTTTTCCTTGTGTTTTTAAATACTTTTCGCACACTTTAAGTCTAGTGAAATGTGCATTAGGTTCATAGGAATTGCTTGGAACCCTTTGATGCATTGCTTTCCTTGATATCCATACCTTTATAGATACTTCTGTGAAGTATCAAAATATGATTTACAAAAATGCTTAGCCTTGCTTAGATCTTGTGGATAGAGGTTGTCCTTAGCCTAGCTTGAGAAAGGATGGCTTCTACCTGCAAGAATATTTTCATTTGGAGCAATGGTGGGATCTTACTGCAAAGTTCCCTGTGATGCTCTTTTCATCCTAAGGAACAGAAACAATCCTAAGGATGGAAGTACTTAAATCGAGACTTGGGTTAGGAACAGGTGATGTTCTACCCAGGTTGATTAAGGATTGATGCGTATGTAGGCGTGCTGACCGAGGACCCTTTAACTGGTCACATGCCTCGTCATGGGTAAGCCTTGCCTCGGGCAGACTAAGGCCAGAATAAGATAACACGAAATGGGCGTGGAGCGGTGGCGAGAGTAGCGTGTACCCTCCGTGGCAAGAGGCTGGACGGTGGTGTATCTGTGCTCTCGGTTTGCGTGAACCTGATCTGGTCTTAAGAACCTCGGTGGCGGGTTGACATATGCAAGGGTTAAGTGCTACATATGTCGTGTGATTGGAGATCCTCAGCTGAGTATAATCGATTTGGATCACCGTACCTTCGCGGTTATGAAGACTTGGTCACTTCCCTGCAACCTAAGTCGGGATGTGAACACTATAGATAAAAATGATGTTGTATTGATGAGATGGTGAAATTAGACTAGATGCAAATAGAGTCTATTAATACTTAATATGGCGTTAAAAGATTGAAAGTAAGGACTCACTTTAGTAAGCTACTTCTGCAAAAGTATAAGTTGATTTTTGCTAAAGCCTCTCCTTGACTCCTATTTATCCAGCATACCCTTGAGAGTCTTTTCCTTAGTCGGGTAAGACTTGTTGAGTAATTCCATACTCAGGGTTTATCCCTTCGTTGTTTTTAGGTGAGGAAGTAGCAGATTTCTGTTGCTTCTGTACTAAGGTGGTTCCCCATGAGGAGAAACAAGAGTGAAGATGCGGGAGGACGTGGTCCTCCATAAGGAAAACTTTTGTGAAAAACTTATCGGGAGGAGTTTGTGCCTCCCTTGGTATGTGTAATAATACTACTCAGCACTCGTTTATATTTCTGGTCTGTAATAACCAACTTGATCTTACTTTTTAATAAATGTAAGTTTATGTAATTGCTTCCGCATTTCTTTATCTCTGATGTTCTATAATGTCTGCAAGACGGGTGAAACGTTCCTGGAAAGGTAAGGAAAGATACCGAACTTGTCAAGTGACTTAGGAACATCTACAGGGTGTCTGATGTCTGTTAGACAAGGACAACTATAGGTGGGCCTAATTACTTGGGAGGTTCCGTCACATATTTGATGGGAGCTCACTGTAACATTTACACTGATCATAAGAGTCTCAAATACATTTTCACTCAGGCAGATCTAAATATGAGGCAGAGAAGATGGTTAGAGTTAGTCAAGGACTATGACTTGGAGGTGCATTACCATCCTGGCAAAGCCAACGTTGTGGCAGATGCCTTGAGCAGAAAGGCCCAGTGCAATTGTATGAGCATGGATGCAAGAGTTACCACCCTGTGTGATAAGTTGTGCAAGCTGAACCTGGAAGTTGTTTCTTCAGGTGCCTTAAGTTATATCTCGGTGGAGCCCACATTACAAGAGCAAATAGTCAGGGCATAAATTGAAGACAAGGGTGTTCAGGTTATCAAGGAAATGATCAAGCAGAAAGCAGAAAAATACAAATGCTTCCATCAGGACTGCAAAGGAATTCTCTGGTTTGGAGATCGATTGGTTGTTCCCAAGGTCCATGAGCTCAGAAAGAAGATATTGGATGAAGCTCACCTTTCAAAATTTTCCATGCACCCCGGCAGCAACAAGATGTATCATGATCTCAGATCCTTATACTGGTGGACCAGAATGAAGAGGGAAATTGCTAAGTACATATCCGAATGTGACACCTGCCAGAGAATCAAGGCCAGTCATTTAAAGGCAGCAGACCCTTTGCAACCCCTTCCCATACCATCTTGGAAATGGGAGGACATTTGTGTTGGGGACTTGTTCTCAAATGCTATGAATCAAGAACAAGGCAACATAAAATGTTAAATGTTAATGCCCTTCGTCCAACGAAGCATTATTCCCTTAAGGATTAATGAACTTTGGACGAAGGTTTAAGACAATATGATTACGAAAATTAAATCTTCGTAATTAAATTCTAATAGATTGAATAAAGTAATATAAAATATGAAGCGTCAAAGGTGAATAAATTATAAACGGACAACATTACTTTAATATCATATTTATTTAATATATTTAAGCATTGGGTACAGTAATACCTCTGCCTTGACAAAAGGTTGATTCCCGACTGACGCGATCACTATTACCGGAATGCGTGAACAGTAAAGGAATACTGTTCACTATTTATAGGCACAGGACACAGCCTGTGAGGAATTACAATCATGCCCCTCATAAGGGATTACAACAGTGACTCAAACATTTATGGACTAAAAGGTCATTCTACTTTTATGTCAGTTTGTAATTTCGAAGCTTCATGAAGAGGAACCTTCGGTCAACACATCCGGACAGCTTCTGCCGAAGCTGTTTCTTCCTACCAGACCTTCGGCGACGAAGCATAGTCCCAACAGTAGCCCCTTCGCGGTGCTAGATCGTTTTTCGTAACGAGCTTGATCCGTGAAAAAAGTATCTTAGGCTTCAGGAAGCCGAAGGTCCAAAAAACACCTTCCCTGAGCTCGTTGTCGAGAAACGATTCAGTTTCCGAGCGCGTAACGGTCCCACCTTGCAGAGTTACTATTTGGTCTCTGCGGTCCACCGCGCAGCGGGTGCGAGCAGCTGTTCGCCTGGTGTAAAAATCCTGGCGATTCACCTTCTTACCTGCATCACTATATAAACAGACGGGTAGGTGTGAAGTTACCACAGCATTCATTGCTATTTGCACTGTTTTGCTGCCAAAATTTTTAACCATAGCCGAAGCTTGACTCTCGAAACCAAACGAAGCTCCAGCTTGAAGTCTACTTCGTCAGAAGAAGAAAAACTTCGGAAGAAAAGTATTTAATTCCCAAAAAATCTAGAATTAAATGGCTAGAGTGCGCTCTACCGCTAGGGTTGAGCGTGAGGGAGGCGAAGCTGAAGGATCGGAGACTGTTCCCATCTCCGAAGTGATGCAACGATCCGGACTGGTAATCCCGGAAGAAATCCCTACTGCTGAAACAAAGCAGGCACCTGCCGAAGCGGAAGAAGGAGACATTGAGGAAACTGATTCCGAAGATGATTATCATATTGCCATGCCAAGTAAGCCCAGCCACTTGGACTTCGGAAAGTCGACTGTTTCTAAGGCTGATCTCTCCAAGATGGTGAAGTCGGGCTATTTCAGTGAGAGTCAGAAGAAGCTACTTCGCTTCGGGGGGGGGGGAGAAACTACCCCGAAGCCGGAGAAGGATGAAATAGTCATTTTCAAGAGCTTTCTAAAGGCTGGGTTGAGATTCCCCCTCAATGGGATTATTGCAGATGTATTGAATAAGTTTGGGATCTACTTTCATCAGCTGACTCCTAACGCTATCGTTAGGCTTAGTGTTTACATCTGGGCCCTCCGAAGCTAGGCGGTGGAGCCGTTTGCTGACAGCTTTTGTCGAGTTCATGAGCTGCACTACCAGACGAAGGCTAGAAAAGATGGATTGCATGATAACTTTGGATGCTATAATTTTGCTTATCGGAAAACCACAAAGTTTCCTGTAATCAGCTACCGAAGCAAATGGCCGGCAGGCTGGAAGTCGGAATGGTTTTATGTGAAAGTTGACGAAGACAAAGAGAAGCTGGTACAAAGCCCTCTTGAATTGATCTTCGGAGAAACAAGACCGTGATGCCAAATGTCATTAGAAGGTCCCACTTGGGCTGCACTGGCTGAGTTTAAAATTATTTCAGAGCATATCGGCACAAGAGACCTGGTTCAAGAGTTCTTGGCCTTCAGGGTTTTTCCTACTTTAAAAGAATGGGAAATGCCGAAGCTAGAGGTGGAGAAGAAAGAAGGGGAACTTGTGCGGTTACCTTACTATTACAAATTTAAGAAATACTTTAAAACACCTTGCCAAGAGTGGCTGGACACAATTGAAATAATGTGCAATGAAATACTCGGTAATTACTCCAAAAAAGAAGATCAGTTGATGACTGCGGCCTTCGGTACCCGTCCGAAACAAAGACTGAATCGAGTGCTGGACGCCTTGGGTTTTGAATACCCTGATTACGAACAACTGAATAAAGGTGTCGAAGGCCGGAAAAGGAAAAGGGTAGCCGAAGCTTTAAATGAAGATGAGAAAGAACCACCAAAAGAGAAGAAAATTCCGAAGAAGAGAAAAGTATCATCTCCGAAGCGAAAAGTATCCGACGAAGAAGAGACTCCCGCATCACGCTCTGCCACTGACGTGGAAGAGATTTTGAAGGTAATGACTGAATCCCTGCCTGTGAAGCTAAGTCCATTAGGGCCTCAACTGACGAAGTTTTTTCAGAAGGAAAAGGAGCCCGAAAAAACGAAGGAAACAACTAAAACAAAGAGACAAAGAATCATCGCAGTGACAGAAGTCATTGACAAAACACCACCAAGAGCCTCAGCTCGGAAGATACCAGCGGCTGAGGAAGTAACAAATATTGAAGTCGCACCTTCAGAGATCGCGGCTACCGAAGCCACTTCAACCGAAGATTTGAACTTGGAAACCACAATCGAACATATCGACAAAATACTGCTAAACATGGCCACAGAAGAAGCTACGACTGCCGCCGAGGAGACCATGGCCGCAGTATCTAGGAAAGAAAAGGAAATCTCTAACGAAACTTTAGACGACGAAGCCTTCATGTTTCAAAATTTAGTTGGACAAGAATTGTCAAAAACCGAAATAGAAGAGCTTAAAGAATATGCCAAATCTTGCGGATATAAACCAGGAGCACTCCTCTTCGGGGGTATTGACGATGAAAAATTAGACTGTATCCGGGATCAAACTGGGGCTAAGATTATCGGTACTCTATCAAAGAGTATCGGTTTTCCGAAGCTAGAAACGGATATTAGCCGCTACCGACGACAACATATCGTTGGTAGTTTATTCTATTCCAATTTCAAGGTGAACTACTTTTCCCTTGACTTATATTGTTTTTAATAACGAAAACATTTCTAACGAAGGTTGTTTATGTGCAGAGTATGCTGTTGAGTAAAGCTTTGAAAATGCAGCAGGATCTGGAAGACAAAAAACACGAGGTTATAATTGAAAATTTGGAGAGCAAATTAAAAGAGCAATCAGCTATTATTGAAAAGAAAAACTTCGAGCTTCAGGCAACTGAAGGCTCATTGGCAGAAGCCGAAGCTAAAATAGCAGAATTGAATACGAAGCTTCTCTGCCAATCTGAACAGTTTGAACAAGAAAAGCAAGAACTTAATGCGAAACTTGAAGCCGAAGTCCAACAAAATTCAGATTTGAAAAAATTATTGGCAAGCCTTCAAGACAAATGTTTGGAGTTTAGCAATAAATGTATTCACCGACTGAGAAAAATCTTCCACTCAGTCGGGGCTAGCAGTGGGAAGTTCACCCCGTCAACTGAAGATTTACCAAAAACCTTCGAACATATTGAGGGTGAAATTGATGAGCTTGACGAAGTTATAGCCGGGCACGGTGACTTCTGTGCCTGGGTAGCTTCTCGGGGCACTACTGCAGCTTTTCTGAAAGCTGGCTGCGACCATGGAAAAATTGTTAATAGGCCCAATTTCACTCTATCACCATCAATTTTAGATGATATTCCTGACATCGCCCGAAGCATTTCTAATAGATTTGTAAAGATGATATGGACAAAAGGCGGGCGAGAAAAAGCTGGAGACGAAGCTCGGAGTCATCTTGAACCAGTAAGAAATCATACCTTGTGCTTACCTTTTCCTTCAAACTTGGTTTTGACTCTCAACAACTTAATTCATGTAGGATGATGAAGCCGAGACCGATGCTTAGAGTACGACACCAAAGTTGAGGCCCCATGAAGATCAGTAGGAGTAGACTGTGGAAAAACTCAAGAAACTATTGAAATAACTTTTGTAAATATGGCTAAACAGTTCTTAATGAACTTTGTTCATACCTTGTAATATGCTCTTACCCTTCCATTAATGTATGAGGTGCTTTGATGTGGACGAAATTATCTTTTTGAGACGAAGGCGAAAAAACACCTTCCCTTCTTTTCGTACACAGCGAAGCATAAAAAACAGCTTTTTCTTTTTGCCGAAGCTCTTCTTTTCGTACACAACGAAGTACAAAAGACAGTTTTTTTCCTTTTTGCCGAAGCAACCACTTATGCTATGACGATGGTTATCCTACATATGCCTGGATGAATGTTTATGATTGAAAATGTTATGATGTAATGTGGTGTGCAAATGAATGTCCAAACACACATCCGAAGCCATAATCACAACCGTTATTTCCTTAGAAACAATCACATATCAGCGCTGACTTTTCGCTGTAAGCCTCCCTTAGGAGCTTCTTCGCCTTTTACTTCAGCGGAATCAACGTTGACTTTTCGCTGTAAGCCTCCCTTAGGAGCTTCTTCGCCTTTTACTTTCGGCGGTATCAGCATTGACTTTTCGCTGTAAGCTCTGCATTCCCTTTGGAACGACTTTTGAGCAGGAAACTTACTCTACGCTCCCTTTGGAGCGACTTCCTTAGTAGCTTCGTCGTGCTCCGCATCCCCTTAGGGACGGCTTTCGAGCTTCTTCCCTGTTTCTTTTCGGCACTCGATGGTGCGTTCTCAGTTTTTACATTTACATCTTTGGGGAATTTTGCTCTTATAAAGCTAAAATAGGAAATTACATGCGATGGCCCCATTAAAAACCTTTCTCCCCCTTCAGAAAGGAAAACGATGCCATGAAAGAAAAATAAAAAATAAAAAATACAAAAAATTACATCGAGTTATACATAGTATCGCCGAAGCTCATCCGCATTCCAAGATCTAGGAATGTCGTTGCCGTCCATATCCTTCAATCTGTATGAACCGGGTCTTGACGAAGATGCTACCAAAAAAGGTCCCTCCCATTTCAACTGCAACTTGCCCACTGTATCTGGGTTAGCCATTCTCCGAAGCACCAAATGTCCTGGCTCAATATTCTTTAGCCGAACCTTTCTATCACGCCATTTGATTGTTTCGGCTTGATATTTATTGATGTTCTCCACAGCTTGAAGCCTGATCCCTTCTATAGCATCTTTTTCCACAGAATGATCAGCTTCAGAATCTGATTCTGCCGTAGCTACTACTCTTATTGATCCAGTTTTAGCTTCCTCCGGAGTTATTGCTTCGTCACCAAACAATAATTTGAATGGAGTAAAGCCTGTTGACCTTGATGTTGTTGTGTTGTGGCTCCATACCACTTTGATTAATTGATCTGGCCACTTTCCCCTGGGTTGATTGAAGATTAACTTCATTATTCCTGTCATTATGATGCCATTGGCTCTTTCAACAAGTCCATTTGACTCCGGATGCCTGACTGATGCAAAATGGATCTTCGTGCCAATTTGATCACAGAATTCTCTGAAAGCTTCGGAATCGAACTGTGTTCCATTATCTACAGTGATGGCCTTTGGTACTCCGAACCGACAAACAATATTCTGCCAGAAAAACTTTTGAATGGTGGCCGAAGTTATTGTGGCTAAAGGCTTTGCTTCAATCCATTTAGAAAATATATTCCACAGCTACTACAACATATCTTAAGTTTCTTTGGGCCGGTGGTAACGGACCTAACAAGTCAAGGCCCCACCTTTGCAATGGCCAGATGGGTTGTATCAGCTGAGTTAGAGACGAAGGTTGTTTTTGATCTCTTGCACATTTCTGACAACCTTCGCACTTTTGAACTAATTCCGCTGCATCCGAAGTTGCCTTCGACCAATAAAACCCTTGACGGAAAACTTTTCCAAGTAACGGCCTAGATCCAATGTGAGATCCACACAGGCCTGCATGTATTTCTTTCATCAATTCTATGCCTTCGGCTCTAGATAAACACTTGAGTAATGGGGCACAAACTCCATGCTTGTACAACTCCCCTTCTATGATGACATATGGACGAGCTCTTGCCTCTATCCTCCTGTTATAAGTTTCGTCATCTGAAAGGAAGTTACCCTGAAGGTACGAGATGATCTCAGTTCTCCAGTCTTCACTATAGACAGGAGATATATTGAGGACTGCTCTTTCAAGAAGTTCCACTGAAGGTGCTTTTATTGTTTCGAAGAACACATCCGAAGGTAAGGGCAGCCCCTGTGCTGCTGACTTAGCCAGCAAATCAGCATGCTCATTTTGTCCTCGAGGGATATTTTTGACAGAAAACCCTTCGAAGGAAGCTTCAATCCTTCGGACCGTGTCTAAATATTTCTCAAGCTTCGGATCTTTAGCCTTATAACTCTTGTCGATATGACCCGAAACAACCTGGGAATCAGTTTTAAGAATGGCCCTTCTGATTCCCATTGCTTTTAACTTCCGAAGGCCCAAAACCAGGGCTTCATACTCAGTAATATTGTTTGTACAACTAAAATCGAGTCTCGCCGCATAACAAGTTTTAACTTTGGATGGTGAGATCAACACAGCGGCTGCTCCTGCTCCGAAGGTTCCCCAAGACCCATCGCAAAACACTGTCCATACTTCGGCATCTTTATTTGTTTCTTCATCCTGAGCCCCTGGCGTCCAGTCAGCAATAAAATCTGCCAACGCTTGAGACTGGATCGAAGACCTATGCACATAATCAATGCAAAATTCATTGAGCTCTGCAGCCCATTTTCCAATCCGTCCAGTAGCTTCTCTATTTCTCATAATATCCTTCAACGGTTGCGAAGAAGGAACAACAATATTGTATGCTTGAAAGTAATGCCGAAGCTTCCTGGATGCCATCAAAACAGCATATAACACCTTCTCCAATTTTGTATAGTTTTTCTTTGATAAACTAAGAACCTCAGATACAAAATATACTAGGACCTGCTTCTTGACTTGGCCATCAAGCTTCTCCTGGACAAGTGCTGCACTTACCGCTGAGTGCTAAGCTGCCACATATAATAACAAAGGAGCCCCTGGTGTTGGTGGAGTTAATGTTGTTAAATCTATCAAATATTGCTTCAGTTCCTCGAAGGCTTTTTGTTGGCTTGGTCCCCATTGAAAGACTTCGGCTGATTTCAGCACTTCGAAGAATGGTAGATTTCTCTCTGCTGATCTGGATATGAATCTATTGAGAGATGCCAGTCTCCCTGTCAGTCTTTGGGCCCCCTTTTTTGTATTTGGTGGCTCCATTCGAAGTATAGCTTCAATTTTACTTGGATTAGCTTCAATTCCCTTTGTTGAAACCAAGCATCCAAGAAATTTCCCCTTCTTTACTCCGAAGACACATTTTTCTGGATTCAACTTTAGACCGGCTTGTCTAAAACTGGCGAAGGTCTCCTGCAAATCAGCAATGTGATTTTCTTGTTTCGTGCTTTTTACAATGATATCATCAACATAAGTTAGCACATTTCTGTCTATCTGAGACTGAAGAACCTTCGCAGTCATTCGGCTGAAACTTCCTCCAGCGTTCTTGAGCCCCTCGGGCATCCGAAGATAACAATATGTTCCACTGGGGGTTATGAAACTGGTCTTTGGCTCATCGTCCTTCTTCATCCAAATTTGATGATATCCTGAATAACAATCTAGAAGACTCATAAGCTCTGACGAAGCTGCTGCATCAACTAAGGAGTCTATCCTTGGCAATGGGAATTCGTCCTTCGGACAGGCCTTGTTGAGGTCCGTAAAGTCAATACACATTTGCCATTTGCCATTGGCCTTTTTTACCATAACAGTGTTAGCTAGCCATTCTGGGTACTTTACTTCTCTGATAACTCCTGCACTGAGGAGTCTTTTGACTTCGTTCCGAGCTCCTTCGGCCTTGTCTTCAGACATTTTCCGAAGCCTCTGCTTTCTGGGTCTAAAGGATGGGTCAACATTGAGCGAGTGTTCAATAACATCCCTGTTAACTCCGCAAAGATCATTGGCTGACCATGCAAAAACATCTTTGTTGTTGAACAAAAACCTTATCAAGGTTCTCTCCTGTTCTTCGGATAATTGGGAGCCCAACAGCACCTTCTGCTCTGCTATGTCCTCACATAAGAGCATGGGCTTCGGCTGATCTGCCGAAGCTGCTTTCTCCCTTCTGAATTTGTACTGTTCACAAACTTCAGCTCCATCTATATTATGGATTGCTTTTGAGTCAATCCAGTTTCCCTCGGCCCTTCTGGGAGCTTCCTGACTTCCATGAATAGCAATGGGTCCTTGATCCGAAGGTATCTTCATGCAAAGGTAAGCAGGATGAAGAATTGCTTCGAAAGCATTGAGGGTGCCACGACCAATAATTGCATTGTAAGGGTATTCCATGTCAACAATGTCAAACACAACTTGTTCAGTTCTGGTGTTGTTGATGAATCCGAAGGTCACTGGCATGGTGATTTTGCCCAGTGCTACAATCTGTCTTCCTCCGAAGCCACAGAGAGGGTGCGTAGCATCATGAATCTTATCTTCTGGCTCTTGCATTTGTCTGAAAGCCTTAGCAAATATAATATCATCTGCACTGCCTGTATCAACCAAAACATTGTGGACCAGAAACCCTTTGATAACACAAGAAATAACCATAGTATCATTATGAGGAAAATCCTTGAGCTAAAGGTCCTCTTGGGAGAAGGTGATTGGAATGTGAGACCATCTTGACTTGATGAAGGGTCCCTGCACTCCAACATGTTGTACCCTTCTCTGCGCGTCTTTCTTTTGCTTTTTGTTGGCTGGTTCTGAGCACGAACCACCTGTTATCGGGAGCACCAGCTTCGGGGCCGAAGCAGCTCCAACTTGATCGTTAATCGAAGCCATCAGCTCAAAAAGTGGAAGTGAGTTGACCGGAGGTGGGCGCCAATGTTGGGGACTTGTTCTCAAATGCTATGAATCAAGAACAAGGCAACATAAAATGTTAAATGTTAATGCCCTTCGTCCAACGAAGCACTATTCCCTTAAGGATAAATGAACTTTGGACGAAGGTTTAAGACAATATGATTACGAAAGTTAAATCTTCGTAATTAAATTCTAATAGATTGAATAAAGTAATATAAAATATGAAGCGTCAAAGGTGAATAAATTATAAACGGACAACATTACTTTAATATCATATTTATTTAATATATTTAAGCATTGGGTACAGTAATACCTCTGCCTTGACAAAAGGTTGATTCCCGACTGACGCGATCACTATTACCGGAATGCGTGAACAGTAAAGGAATACTGTTCACTATTTATAGGCACAGGACACAGCCTGTGAGGAATTACAATCATGCCCCTCATAAGGGATTACAACAGTGACTCAAACATTTATGGACTAAAAGGTCATTCTACTTTTATGTCGGTTTGTAATTCCGAAGCTTCATGAAGAGGAACCTTCGGTCAACACATCCGGACAGCTTCAGCCGAAGCTGTTTCTTCCTACCAGACCTTCGGCGACGAAGCATAGTCCCAACAATTTGCATGGACTTTATCGTGGGATTGCCCAATACCTCCCGGTACCATGATTCCATTTGGGTCATTGTGGACAGATTGACCAAGTCAGCTCATTTCTTGCCGGTACACACCACCCACAGGACGGAGAAGTATGCAGAAATCTACATCGACCAGATAGTTCGTTTGCACGGAATACCAAGGACTATAGTATCGGACAGAGGAGCACCTTTCGTGGCACGATTTTGGGAGCAATTACAAGAATCACTTGGAACCCATGTAATAAGAAGCTCAGCATACCACCCTCAAACAGATGGCCAGACAGAAAGGGTAAATCAGATTTTGGAAGACATGTTGAGGGCATGTGTGCTACACTATGGAAAGGATTGGGACAAGTGTCTTTCATTGGCAGAATTCTCCTATAATAACAGCTACCAGTCCAGTTTGAAAATGGCACCTTTTGAAGCCCTGTATGGGAGAAAGTGTAGGACCCCGCTGAATTGGTCTCAAGCAGGAGAGAGGGAAATATTTGGGCCAGATTTAAAACTTGAAGCAGAGGAAAAGGTCAGAGTCATCAAGAAGAACTTAGAAGCTGCTCAGGCCAGGCAAAAGAGCTATCATGATAAGAGGCGGAAACCTCTGCAGTTTGAAGTGGGAGATCATGTCTATCTTAAGGTGTCACCCACCAAGGGTGTCCAGAGATTTGGGATCAAGGGCAAGTTAACTCCTCGCTACATTGGGCCCTACGAGATCAAGGAAACTTGTGGACCAGTAGCATATCAATTGAAGTTGCCACCACAAATGTCAGTTGTTCATGATGTGTTCCATGTATCTCAGCTGCGAAAATGTGTCCGCTTACCCACTAAAGAGCTACCTGAACCAGAAATTGAGATAGAACCAGACCTGTCCTATCAAGAGTACCCCGTCAAAGTATTGGATCAGAAAGAGAGATCAACGCGGGCAAGGTCGATCAGAATGTATAAGGTTCAGTGGAGTCACCATTCAGTAGAAGAAGCTACATGGGAGACTGAGGATTTTCTACGCTCTCGCCTCCCCGACTTTCTGCCTAAAAGAGTCGGTACGTAACCCAAAACCCCACCCCCACCTGCCCTTTGAATACAAATGTAAGAAGAACTTAGATGATAAGGGTAGTATAAGTTGTGGATTTGACTTAAAAAGGACTTCCTTCTGAAGTCGCAAAGAGGATGACATTCGAAGAGCAGTTAACTAGTGAAACTTGAATAAAAGAAGGAGCAACGCACCAACGCGCCTTCATGGCACCCCCAGAGGACTCTACCTAAAATCTCGGGGCGAGATTCCTTTAAGGGGGGAGGGCTGTAACACCCCAGGTGTTACTATGGCCATGACACATCTATGCACTAATGTCTGTGATCACATGTGGAAGAAACTTGAGGAGAAGAGCATAAAAACCCTAGAGACCAGGTATTAACCAAGAATGTTAATGACCCAAAAGCATTACCCAAGCTTTTCTACAATTATCACCTTGGGCAAGGGGGGAGTAAACCCTAGACCCCTCTTGAACCCCTATCTCCTAAAACCTTGGTTGAAGGGGGGAGATTAAACAAATGTGCAAATCATGACCTAACCTTTGGCCAAGGTTAAGTAACATATTAATCTACAAATATAGAGAGGAAACATTGCAAAAAGACCCCTTAAGAAACCCCAAATCCATTCCTTAAATAGAGAGAGAGAGCTAGAGCTCTCTAATTCTCTCTAAGTCAAATTCTACACCTAATCTAAAGATCCACCGTGTTCACCTAGTAGATGGCACCAAAACCACCTAAGTTGTATACCAAAAATGTGGCATACCACCTAAGGCACCCCCTGGAAAAAGTTGAGACCGAGCCCTTGATATTTGACATGTCTTGGCATCACTTTTGTCGCGAAGTGGGCAGGGAGACAAGCCAGATTTGGCGTCCGCATATCTTCTGACCTAGGGCTTATCTTCCCTTGGAACTCACATACAAGAGATAGCCATAGGTGCCAGGAAGAGGTCTGCGCCGGATTTTCGCCAAGATTCACACGTTTGCGATCTCAGCAAGCTTTTGAACATGGGCAGAAGAACACCTCCACGTGTTAGACGCGTTCTGGGCGCGCCAACGCACGCCCGCGCGCGCCCCGCGCCACGCCAAGTCGTGCCCGCGTCTCCTGCTCGCGCCCGCGCCTATAAAGCACCCTCAAGCGTTGATCGTACTCCTCCGCGCACGCTCGACCTCACCAAAGCCCGAAACCACTGGCGTTTGCCCCGCGCACGGTGTGCCCGCGGCCACCCGAGCCCCTGCCACCGTAGACCAGCTAACAGAGCTTTTCCCAGCCACGCCCGACCCTTGGAAGAGACTATGCACGCCTCGGTGAAGCTCCCCGAGCAAGGAATCGGACTTTGCTTCGCCGGAGAAGCCAGTCCACGGTCGCCGGACTTCGCCCGACCGCTGGTGAACGTAGACCGGGTAAATCTCTGCCCCATTCTTCGATTCCTTGTGCACATAGCCTCTACGTTACTCCGTGGAGCTCATCGTGCCATTTGATTGAACTAGATCACCGTGGTTTAGCCGGAACACCCGCCGCCGACGAGATCACCCGCCTGCGCACGTGGTCCAGACGATTCCGGCCACCTCCGCCGTCGAGCCGTACACCGCTGTGACCGCCAGGACCTCCCGGAGCCAACCCCGTCCCTCGCCGGACCTCTCTCGCCGCCGGTAAGCCGCGCCTCCCTTTTCTTTCCCGCGGGTACTGTTTGCATTGGGGGAAGGACCTCGGGGAAGAGGAAGGAAAGGTCGGGGGATTTTTGAACTGTCAGTGACTCAGGGGAATAGTGGCGCAGGGGTAGATTTGAGTGGGTTGATTTGGGTTAAACCCAGGGTCCTCGGTGTAAACTGATTTTCCAGGAAACCTTTTTAATATTTCAAATTTAAATGCAAACAGAGTTTGTAAAATTCATAACTTTTGTTTTACTCAACCAAATTGAGTCAAACCAATTTTGCCAGATCCTAAATAATGTAAACTACTTAGGAAAAATATAAAGCCCCTAAGTGCTACTGAAAATCTTAAAGTTAGGATTTAAATATTGATTTGGCCAAAAGCTAAATAATAGAAGGAAAAAGAGTTACACTGTTAGACTGAGGTTAAGAAAATTTGGAGAAGTACCTAATCACTTCCTAACCTGTTTAAAAATAATAAACCCCTCTGTACACCAAGTTAAGGTAAAGTTTTCCATTTAAATCCTTTTTAGCCTTAAGTTGGAGAAAATATTAATGGAGGTTTAAATAAAGAACCAGGGAGCACCCATATTTTTGTTAGTTTACTTATTCAGTATAGTTCACCAGGAAAATTTATTATACCCTTGTTTAGTACTAAATAAATGAGATACCTTTTATTTTAAGAAAACAAGGAGAACTTAGAAAAACCCTAGAAAAATAACCCCAAGGAGAAAACACCCCAAACCTTGTGATAGCTAATTTTTTGTTATTAAAACATAGGAAAAATATGAAATCTGTTGTTTGACATTTTTCAAATAACAAGATAGTAGTAAGTGCCTTTTTGACATTAAACTTTAGAAAATCACAACTAAATAACCACAAAATATCCTTTTGTGATTTTTGGCATAGAAGCATGTCATTACTTTTAGATACCAGCAAAAATGACCCTTAGGACAGAACCCACCTCTAGTTAAGAGTTGTAGTGCAAAGTGACCCCTTTGCCCCAACTTTTGTTATTTTTTGTCCAGAGCATACTCTATTTATTATGGACCTCAAATTCATAGGACAAACTACAATGACCAATAGTAACCTACTGTAAATTTTTCAGAATTTTTGGAATAGTTTAAATCACTGTTGTAGTTCAAACCCACCCTAAAATTCATAAATAGAAAATGAAAAAGGAAACTAATAATGGAGAGTAATATCATTTTAACCCAAACAGCAAAATTCCTCATTTGTCTACTAAAACATCTAAGGGAAATCCAAATTCAATTCACTATGCTTATCCCTGGGCAAAACCCAAACCTAAATTGATAAGCATACACCACTAAAGAGCCACGTATGACCAAGAAACCCTAAGTTACTAACTGACTTAGTTTTCCTTCACTCAGCATAATGTTTAATAAATCCTGCATAATCATGGCATACATATTCTTACTCATTGCATTTGATAGATTGCAACCTCGCTGACGGAGAGTACCTCCTCGTGCCGGAGCAAGGAGCTGCTCAGGAGGTAGCCTCGGATCCAGCACCAGAGCCTGCACCAGAGGATCTGCCTGCCCCAGCTTTGGAAGGCAAGCCCCGGTTTTATGCATAACCTGTTTATTATGCTATTTTACTATACTTAATGATTGTAGGATTGAATGTGCACTTAAGTGTAGGAGTTGTTTGAAACCCTAGTTGCATGATCTCATGAATCCTTTTGTGATGAATACTAGTATGCTACGTCAAGTAGCTGCTTTACTAATTAGGGATCTCGGTAGAAGTCGAGTGATTTTTCTAGCACTCGCGCGAGGTCAGGAATTGGTTGTACCCACTTTCATATCATAATGATGTTGGCCTGTGGACAACAATCCATGGGGATTGGTGGTCTATGAGATGGAAATTGGAATAAGGATTAAGGTGTGGTACCGTGTGTCAAGCGTTTGAACGTATTAAACACATGCCGAGAAATATGGTAAATCAGTAAGCCTAGTACCTGAGTGAACCTGCCCGCAGATTGCCCTCCTCACGTGACCTGAGACGTGGTCTCCCATTCCGGTTATGGTGGGTACAAATGCGGTCACTGCACGACGGCAGTCGGGGACAGTGAGGCATTGTACGCCAAGGCGGTGAGCCCCTTTCTGTTGCCAGGGAATCGATGGGGACGGTTGATGTGTGTGGGGACGGAGTGCCCCTACATGTCGTGTGTTTAGGTTTACCTTGCAAGGATAAAAACTCGATTCGAATCGTCTGCTTCTCGCAGCTAATGAGACTGCTTGATCCATGCTGCTACATTGAGTAACAAGTGGAAATGTGATGATGTAGCAAAAGATGTTGATTGCTAAATTTGCTTGATATCATGACTGAGTAGATAGTACACAGTTACTCTTAAGAGAGACACACTTAAACTTGACAAAGCTAAAACTTGATTTTTAGACTTAGCTAGTGCTTTTGGCAACCAAACCCCACAACCAAACAGCTGCATGTCTAGAGGTAGAGGAGTAGACTCCTCACACCGGGTAAGTCTAGCTGAGTATTAGTATACTCAGCCTTGCTTGTGGCATAATTTTACATGTTCTCTGGAGGACATGGTTGCTGGAGTGACTTGGCCGTCCATCTTGCCACCGGGTTGGGCAGTCGAGTGGGACCCTGCCTCGGCTGAGGAGGAGCATGAGGAGTGATGGGACATGCTTCCCCATCTCTCTGTTTAATTATCGTTAGTTTTATTCCGCTTCATTTCGAACAATGATGACCACTTTTGCTAAAACTCCGATGATGATGTAATAAGTCTAATACTCTTTAATGTATGGTTTTATGCTTTATTGTATTTGCTCTGTGACTCACCATCTAGTGAGACTGTGGTACTTGATCCTGTTAGTGGCCTCGTCGGACTAGATCCGAGGGATCGACGAGTTATTCCCATTTAAGTGTGGTCTAGCCTCTGAGGCGGGACTTAGGCACTTAAGTTGGAATAATTTGGGCAGTTCCGCCACAATCTCATTGCAAGAAGAACTATCTTCCGCACTCCGAATTCACTATTATTTATTTCTAACACTAACCCCAGGTGAAGTGCGTATTCAAAGTTTATAATTTTCAGGTTTCACCTATTCACCCCCTCTAGGCGACTTTCTATTGGTATCGGAGCCCGGTACTTCATTAGAGTCTAATAACTCGAAGTGATGTCGGTAGAACAGGCCAAAAGGGATATGGTCACCGGGGAAAAGCCTGGATCCTCCGGGAAGAAGAATGAAGAAAGGACTCCGTCAAAGGAGGCCAGCGACAAGCACAAGGAGGAATCCGTCGCCTCCATCAAGTCACATAGGAAGGTTGACAAGAAGAAAACAAGATGAAGAAGGTGGTCTACTACGAGACCGATTCTTCCTCACCCTCAACCTCCAGCGCCGAGTCCACATCTTCGAAGCGCCAAGAGCGTAAGAAGTATAGTAAGATGCCTCTTTGCTATCCTCGCTTCTCTAAACACACTCCTTTACTTTCCGTTACCCTAGGAAAACCACCATATTTTGATGGTGAAGATTATTGTATGTGGAGTGATAAAATGAAGCACCATCTAACCTCACTCCACGAAAGTATTTTGGATATTATTGAGTTTGGAGCGCATGCACCACAGATAGGCGACGAGGACTATGACTCCAATGATGCCACCCAAATAAGGCACTTCAACTCCTAAGCTGTCTCCATACTCCTCTTTTCCTTGTGTATGGAGGAGTACAACAAGGTGCAAGGGTTGAAGAGGCCAAAGAAATTTGAGACGTCCTCAAGACGACGCATGAAGGGGACAAGGTGACCAAAATCACTAAGCGTGAAACGATCGAGGGAGAACTCGGTCGATTCGTCCTCAACAAAGGAGAAGAGACACACGCAATGTACAATTGGCTCAAGACAATGGTCAACCAAGTCCGCAACCTCGGGAGCACCAAGTGGGATGACCATGAAATGGTCAAGGTTATTCTAAGATATCTTGTCTTTCGTAACCCCACTCAAGTGCAACTAATCCGTGGAGATCCTAGATATAAATAGATGTCTCCCGAGGAGGTGATTGACAAGTTTGTGAGCTTTGAACTTATGATCAAAGACTCCAAACATATTATCAACTTGGAGCAAGGCACCACCTCCACACCCGAGGTTCAACCCGTTGCATTCAAGGCAACAGAAGAAAAAAAGTAAGAGTCTACACCAACAAGTAGACTCCCATTCGATGCCTCCAAGCTCGACAATGAGGAGATGGCTCTTATCATCAAGAGCTTCTGGCAAATCCTCAAACAAAGGAAGGTGAAGGACTACAAACCCCGCTCCAATTGGGTTTGCTACAGGTGTGGTAAGTCCGGTCATTTTATTGCAAAATGTCCATATACAAGTGATAGTGATAGGGACAACGACAAGAAAGGGAAGAAGATGGAAAAGAAGAGGTACTACAACAAGAACAAGGATGGCGAGGCGCACATGGGGCGAGAATGGGACTCCGACGAGAGCTCCACCGACTCCTGCTCCGACGAGAGCTCCACCGACTCCTGCTCCGATGAGGACGCCGCCATCATCATTGTCAACAAAGGCCTTCTCTTCCCCAACGTCGGCCACAAATGCCTCATGACTAAGGACAGCAAAATGAAGATGGTACATTATAGAGAAACCCCCAAATACACTACTTCCGATGATGAGGGTAGCTCTAGTGAAAATGATGATGATTTGACCTCTCTTTTTGCATACCTCACCAAAGAGCAAAAGAAGAAATTAATGAATTGATAGAAACCATTAACGAAAAGGATGATATCTTGGAATGCCAAGAGGACTTGCTCGTTAAGGAAAATAAAAAATTTGTTAAGCTAAAAGATGCTTATGCTCTTGAAGTAGAAAAATGCCAAAACTTGACTAAAGAGCTAGATACATGAAATGATTCAATTTCTTTTCTTAGAACTGAAAATGCTAGTTTAATTGCTAAGATTGGAGAATTGAATGCTTGCAAAGTTCCTACATCTACTGTTGAGCATGTTACTATCTGCACTAGATGTAGAGATGTTAATGTTGATGCTATGAATGATCACCTCGCTATAATTAAAGAACAAAATGATCACATAGCTAAAATTAAATGCTAAAATTTCCGAGCATGAACTTGAGAATGAAAAAAATTAAATTTGCTCGCAATATGCTTTATAATGAGAGACGCCCTAGCATTAAGGATGTCATTGGTTTCCAACAAGGGAGCCAAAGCAACATCAACCTTAATGCCCCTAAGAACAAGATTTCTAACTTTGTTATGGGCAAGGCTCCCACGGGCAAATCACATTCTGTTTCTCATCATGCTTTTATTTACAATAATGAGGCTTCTAGCTCTAGGCATACAACTCATATCAAAATGCCTAAGAA
This sequence comes from Zea mays, assembly GCF_902167145.1. Classification (NCBI taxonomy): domain Eukaryota; kingdom Viridiplantae; phylum Streptophyta; class Magnoliopsida; order Poales; family Poaceae; genus Zea; species Zea mays. The sequence continues at coordinate 43,629,268 of NC_050103.1, forward strand.
AAAGATTGTTAATGCATCAAATGAACATAGCATTTCATTTAAGACTTTTGATGCATTATTTGTGCTTACTAACAAATCAGGCAAGGTAGTTGCCAAATATGTTGGGGGCAAACACAAGAGCCCAAAGACTTGTGTTTGTGTACCCAAGGTGCTTGTTTCGAATGTGAAAGGACTCAAGATCGTTTGTGTACCTAAGAACAAGGCCTAAATTTGTGTTGTAGGTTTATGCATCCGGTGGAACTAGTTGGATAATCGACAACGGGCGCACCAACCATATGATAGGGGAGAAAAGGATGTTCTCCTCATATGAGAAAAATGATGATCCCCAAAGAGCAATCACATTCGGGGATGGAAATCAAGGTTTGGTCAAAGGTTTGGGTAAAATTGCTATTTCTCCTGACCATTCCATTTTTAATGTTTTTCTTGTAGATTCTTTAGATTACAACTTGCTTTCTATTTCACAATTATGTAAAATGGTCTACAACTGTCTATTTACTGATGTTGGTGTTACCGTCTTTAGAAGAAGTGATGATTCAATAGCTTTTAAGGAAGTGTTAGATGGTCAGCTATATTTAGTTGATTTCAATGATAACAATGCTAAACTAGACACTTGCTTAATTGCTAAGACTAACATGGGCTGGCTCTGGCATCGTCGACTTGCTCATGTTGGGATAAAGAATCTTCACAAGCTTCTAAAGGGGGAACACACTTTAGGACTAACCAATGTTCATTTTGAAAAAGACAGGATTTGTAGCACATGTCAAGCAGGGAAGCAGGTTGGAGTTCATCATCCACACAAGAACATCATGACGATAGAAAGGACGTTTGAGCTACTCCACATGGGTCTATTCGGCCTGGTTACTTACATAAGCATCAGCGGGAGTAAGTATTGTCTTGTAATTGTGTTCTTTTTGCAGGAAAAATCACAAACCCAAGAGACCGTAAAGAAATTATTGAGATGGGCTCAAAATGAGCTCGGATTGAGAATCAAAAAGATTAGAAGCAACAATGGAACGAAATTCAAGAACTCTCAAATTGAAGGATTTCTTGAGGAGGAGGGCATCAAGCATGAGTTCTCTTGCCCCTACACACCTCAACAAAACAGTATCGTGGAAAGAAAGAATAGAACTCTCTTAGATATGGCAAGGACCATGCTTGACGAGTATAAGACACTAGATCGGTTTTGGGCGGAAGTAATTAACATCGCTTGCTACTCCATCAACCGACTCTATCTTCACCGAATCCTCAAGAAGACATCATATGAACTCACCGGTAAAAAGCCCAATGTTTCTTATTTTAGAGTTTTTGGGAGCAAATGCTTTATTCTTATTAAGAGAGGTAGAAATTCTAAATTTGCTCCTAAAGCAGTAGAAGGCTTTTTACTTGGTTATGATTCAAACACAAGGGCATATAGAGTCTTCAACAAGTCCACTAGATTAGTTGAAGTTTCTTGTGACATTGTGTTTGATGAGACTAATGGCTCCCAAGTAGAGCAAGTTGATCTTGATGAATTATATGATGAAGAAGCTCCATGCGCACGCTAAGGAACATGTCCATTAGAGATGTGTGCCCAAAAGAACCCGAAGAGCCTTCACAAGCACAAGATCAACCATCATCTTCCATACATCTCCACCAATTCAAGATGAGGAAATGGCTCAAGAGGAAGAGGATCAAGATCAAGATGATGAACCACCTCAAGAGGAGGACATTAGTATATCTATCCTTCCTATGGCACAGCAATCCAGTTTTGCTTGGTCCCGAAATAGAATTTGATCGATGGGGAGATGAAGGTGATCAAGAAAAGGAAGATGAACAAGAAGTCAAAGATCAAAGACCACCGCACCCAAGAGTCCACCAAGCAATTCAACAAGATCACCCCGTCAACTCCATACTTGGTGATATCCACAAGGAGGTAACCACTCGATCTCGAGTTGCTCATTTTTGTGAACATTACTCTTTTGTGTCTTCTATTGAGCCATACAGGATAGAGGATGCACTTAGAGATCCGGACTAGGTGGTGGCAATGCTAGAGGAGCTCAACAACTTCACGAGAAATGAGGTATGGCATTTAGTTCCACAACCTAACCAAAATGTTGTAGGTACCAAATGGGTATTCCACAACAAACAAGATGAGCATGGAGTGGTGATTAGGAACAAAGCCCGACTTGTTGCCAAAGGTTATTCACAAGTCGAAGGTTTGGATTTCGATGAAACCTATGCACCCGTAGCTAGGCCAAAGTCAATTCAAATATTACTTGCCTATGCTAGTTACTGTTGGTCACTTGTTCTCAAATGCTATAAATCAAGAACAAGGCAACACAATTGTCAATGGTTAAAGACCTTCGTCCTTCGAAGCATTATTTCCTCTCGGATATAATGGTCTTCAGATGAAGATCATGAAGGACACACCTTCATCATTTCAACATATAAACGTGAATGTAAATAAGAAAGTAAAGGAATACAAAAGAATGAAGATAATAATTGTTATGTATCAACGATTCATTTATTATTATCTTCATAAACTTGAATAGACATTAACAATATTCATATTATATTGATACCTTCGGCTTGCCAGAAGGTAAGAGAGTGAGAATGGCGCGAGAGAGATTACAATCCAGCGTGAACAGTACGAGGGTACTGTTCATCTATTTATACATAGTCTTTGTATTGAGGAGCTAAATCGAGGCTGAAGGTGGCTTTGGCAAACATTTGTATCATTTTGTAGAAGGTGTTTTTTCCTTGAGGACCTTCAGCGGAGAAGAAGACTCGCAACAGTAGCCCCTTCGCGGTGCTAGATCGTTTTTCGTAACGAGCTCGATCCGCGAAAAATCACGAAGACTTCGGAATGCCGAAGGTCTGAAAAACACCTTCCCTGAGCTTGTTGTCGAAAAACGATTAAAATATTCCGCACGTCAAACAGTCCACCGCTCAGCCAGAGTAGGCGGTGTGGCGGTTTGACTTCTTCCCCTGCAGCACTATATAAACAGACAGGTTGGTGAGGATTTACCACAACATTCATTGCCATTGCACTGTTGCGCTGTTAAAATTTTTAATCAACTTTGGGTTAAGGAACCGTGAAACTTGAGATGGCTCGAGTTAGATCCACCGCTAGCGTGTCCCGCGAGGGGAATGATGCTGAGACAACAGAGACAGCGCTAATATCAGAAATGATGAGGCGATCAGGTCTAGTGATAACGGAAGACGGGAGTGATGAAGAAGCTGAAGCTGTTGAAGCTGAACAAGTTGCGGCTGAAGATGGGAGTGATGATGAAGCTGGGGAAGACTACAGTATCTTGAGCCCGTCAAAGCCAAGCCACATTGAATTTGGAAAATCTACTGTGATGGCAGAGGAAATGATTATTATGAAGAAGCAGGGTAATTTTGGAGAGGCACAGAGCAAACTTGTCTGCTTTGTTGGAGAGGAAGTAGTTTCGGAGCCAAAAGAGGACGAAGTTGTTGTTTTCAAGAGCTTCTTTAGGGCAGGGCTTTGGTTCCCTTTATATGACATGATAGGAGAAGTTTAAAAGAATTTTAGATATATCTTCATCAACTAACACCAAATGCCATCGTCAGACTCAGTGTTTATATATGGGCTCTCCGAAGCCAGGGCATGAGCGCTAATGCCGAAGCTTACTATCGGGTGCATGAGTTGCACTACCAGACGAAGGCCAGAGCGGATGGCCTTCACAAGAACTTCGGTTGCTATAATTTTGCGTATCGAAAGGATACCAAAGCCTCAGTCATCGGCTACCATACCAAATGGCCTACTGGGTGGACAAGTGAGTGGTTCTATATAAAAGCTGATGAGAAAGTGGGAAAATGTGACGGAACCTCCCAAGGTATTAGGCCCACCTACAGTTGTCCTTGTCCTAAGGACCTTGGACAACCCTATAGATGCACATAATCACTTGACAAGTTCGGTAACTGTATCCTCATCATTTCGCCCAAGAGCGCTTCACCTATCACGTAGATATTACATCACATCGGAGGAAAGAATAAGCGGAAGCAAATTACAATACTTAATTTACATTTATAAAATATATAGACAGAGTATTATTATTACAATACCAGTGTATTAAGAGTGCTTAAAATATGATTACAAACCAGGGAGGCAAAACACCCTCCCGCACAAAAGTTTATTGTTTTTAAGGTGGGAGGCAAACATCCTCCCGTGACCAACTTGACTGCTGGGGCTCCTCCTTAGGTACAACCTTTGAACAGAAACAACAAAACTCCATTGTTTCCTCACCTACAACAACATGGGTTCGAAAACCCTGAGTACGGAGTGTACTTTCGCAAGTCTTACCCGACAAAACAAAAAGACTCACAAGGATATGCTGGCTTGAAGGGGCAAGGTAAGGCTAATCAAAAATTAAAGACTCTGTTTGCTGAAATGCTTATTATCAGTGGATCCTTAAAAATCCATTTATTGTCAAGTTAAGTCATTACTTGTAGCTAGAGTTCTTTCTATCCTAGTTCAAGTACTTGGCCTACACTAGCCATCTTTTATCACCCTTTCAGTTCACTGGTTTGCTATGTGTAAGTCAGTGACCAAGTCTTCATGTCTGAGAAGTAACAACGATCCGAATCGATTAATACTCAGCTAAGGATCTTCAATCACACGGCATATGTCAACTCGCCAACGGGTTTCTCAAGACCAGACCGGGTTCACACCAACCGAGAGCATAGATACACCACCGTCCAGCCTCTTGCCATGGAGGGTACATGCTACTCTCGCCATCTCTCCACTCCCATTGTGTGTTGGCCTTTCTGGTATTGGTCCACCCGAGACAAATCTTACCCATGACAAGGCATGTGACCAGTTAAAGGGTCCTCGGTCAGCAGGCCCACATCGACACAGTCCTTAAGCGACTCAGACGAAGACACTACACCGAGACTTCCTTCTCATGCAAGTCACCCGCCGGTCTCATCTTTATCATTTACCATCCCAAAGTTTGGTACCTGACAGAGGTACATCTTTTCCGATGTTGAACCCATCACGACCATGATGGATCCACCATCACATCTTTTCTTTGAAAACCTCCCTTCCCATATGAAGCATCATCTTTGTTTAAAAACAAAACCTTTTTGTTTTCTAAAGCACAACTAAGCATCAAAAAAACTTTTAAGTAAAATAGGTACTCAAAGAATAGTTATCAATTCCAAGGAAGGAAATGCAGCAACTGTTTAGCATTCAACTCCTATCACCTAATGCATCATTTCAAGTGATAAAGAATTTTAAATAACAAGGAAGGGGTAAATGCACCGGGGCTTGCCTTGTGTTGTAGGGGATTCGGGGTCTGTTCCACAAATGTCAAAGTAGAAACTGTCCCCGACAGGTGGAATTTCAGTCGGTGGTGCAACTTCCTCTTCAACTACTACTTCTTCGTTTTCTAAACACAACAATATACATACATAAATGCCCATGTGATGCTATGATCATGCAGTTATGATAGAACATTGTCAATTATATCTTGAATATAACTTTCCTTCACGGTACTCCTAAGTCACTAGGGTTTTCTGGGTTAGTACTCTATCAGGGTTAAGCAAGTTCTATTCTAAGAAGCTAGGGTTTTGGGTTTGGGAACAAACAATATCCAAAACATACCAAACTTTACCCAAGGGCTTTAATTATTATATTAAACTTACCTAAAAAGTTTTATGATTTTTGGAGCTAGCAATCAAATTCTAAAATTCTTAAAGGCTAGTTTTAAGCACCTTTAATTACTAAATAATTGGTGATTGAGACTAAAAATCTTGGAACTATTTTTATTAAATACTAGGGAAAATTAGGAGTCAACTAAATTGGTCCCATATTTTTATCATTTTTATAGAATTTCTGATGGATTTCCAAACTTAATCAGAAAAAGAAAAGAAGAAACTATCAACAGTGTCGGGCCGAAACCAGCCCAGGCCGGCCCATTACCGGGCGAAACGCGCCCGCGCGCGCACCCGCGTTGGCGATTTTGTGCAAAGGTCCTGGGTGATTCGAAAAACCAGTAAAGAACCCACAACACTGTTTCCCTGTTTCGCTGATAATTGCGCATAAACCCCCATACTTCTATTTCTTCACGGTCTTTGGTCCACGACAGAACCACACCGAATACCTGGCCGGAGTTGTGATTTCACGGTGATGGCGACCCGAACAATAGACGATAAGCATACGAATGCGGTGTGCAAGCCTATCCGGACAAAAACCCTCACTCAATTTGAAGGGTTTAACCCTAATCGATGCTTGTTCACGGTCATGGTGGCGCAAAGGCGCCTGTGAGCGTGTTCTGGGCAACTAAAAGTAGCAGCGCCAAAATTGAAGCTAGGGTGAGCTTTACGGGTTCACCAGAGACCGTGTACACGCCCTAATTTGGACTGAACGGGGACGGAAACGTGGGTCGACAGAGAGGGTGTCCGCGGCGTTCTTTGATGGCAACGCAGTGTTCCGGGATTATGGTTGCGGTAGAGTTCAATTGGCTGACACAATTAGCAACCCGAGGCTAAAGGCATGCCAAAACAAAACTTAGACGGGTATGAACTGACCCGAGGAGGGCTGGCCACGGATGGACCCTTCACGGCGGCGGAGATGACCAAATTTAGGGAAATCCGATGATCTCGGTCGATGGTGGATGAAATGGAATGGCTAGTGAACTGTTAGCTCCGCAACTAAGAGGCGAAGATCAGTGCACGGTCAATTTGGACGACGAGGGTAGGGACACGGCGAATTTATAGGTCCAATGACCCACGGTGAAGGTACAGACGATAAGCTCCGCCTGACCTTGATGGCTGTCACCGGTGAGCTCAAGCACTGTTCTTTTCTAGGATCTAGACATGTCGCGCTACGATTGTGATACAGCTATTCCGACGACGTCGTGGACCAATGGGCAAAAGCGGCACCGGCGGTCAAGTACGGTTACAAGGACCAGTGGCCACGTGGCGGCCAGGATATTTGCGCGCCACCGCGGCGATCTTACCCAGTCCGTGAATATCGCTGTGAAGAGATGCCTGTCGAGCACTTAACTAGGATGCGGCGCGAATCGCAATGTCGATCGGTGCCGGCGGCGAGGTGCTCTGCACCTAAGATCTTTCTGTTACTGTAGTATCGCAATCGTTCTTTAGAGTACCTAACAGAGCACAATTGGGGGTAATTTACTCCAAAATTTGTGTGGCAACTTGATCATCCATCTTTATCAAAGTTGTTGATCTATAATCCATCTTCGATTTTGCTATGGCATCCACAATCAAACACTCACTGGATCCTACTCAAAATCGCTTCCAAAGTTTGTCCCATGTCACTGTCCGTCAAAATTCAGATTCAGAGTTGACTGAAAGTACGACTTCAAGCGTATTTATCCCCAATTTTTGTACAGCATCAAGGCTCAGTTACTTAAGCAAAGTTGTACCCCTATCTATCATAGGTCTACAATTTTGATGTGTTGACCTAGGGCAAAATCCTCATGAATTGAGAGATATAGAGCTCCAAAGATGGCCCAATTCTACTGAAATTCAGACTTAACCATATAGTGTTCATGGGACCTTTTTGCAAATAAGTCCAAATTTCTCCACATTATTTAAAAATTCTCCAATGTGGAAGTTGCTTGGTTTTTGGTTTTCTATCACTTTGATATTTGCACTTTAGTCCAAAAGTGTATAGATTTTGAATTCACCCCCTTAGGGTTCCAATTAGGGTTTTCTAGTGTTTCTTTTAGGGTTTTGAGTACTTTAGGGTTTTTGTGCTACTCAAACCCATCATTCTTGATGTCTTGTGAAAATTTCTAATGACTCTTGAGACATTGCTCATCTTGGCTTCACTTTCATCCATAGGCCCTAATTCCAGGGTTAAGTATTGTTGGGTACTTGTTCTCAAATGCTATGAGTTAAGAACAAGACAACACAAATGTTAATAGTTAAAGACCTTCACCCTTCGAAGCATTATCTCCTTTAGGATATAATGATCTTCAGACGAAGGTTATGAAGGGCATACCTTCATAATCACAACATGTAATAATAAGGACATGGACATATGAAACATGGAAAAGAACGTGAATAATAATATTAAATCATTAGACTATTCATATTCTCATTATATAACCATGAACAAACATTAATGATATTGAATTACATTTGTACCTTTGGCATGGCAAAAGGTAAAAATCTAGGAATGATGTGCAAGTGAATACAAGTCAGCATGAACAGTATGGTGTTACTGTTCATCTATTTATAGGCATAGGACGCAGCCTGGGTAAAATTACATCCATGTCCTTGACACTTACTACTGACTAAGGAGTAATCTGTCGAGGGCTGGGCAATATATTCTCCTTTAGGTCGGTTCTGTTCTCCACCGCTGCCCTTGCGCTAAGCCGAAGCTTCTTCATTTGTAGCTTCGGAACTGTTTCATCCTTCTCCCAGACCGTGCCTTTCATACTGTGCACACCTTCATCTCAAGGCCAAAGGTTCCTGTGACAATATATTATACTTGGAAAGCATGTTAGTCATGTTTTCTAGGACCTTCGAAAGACGAAGGCCCCAACAAGTATCCTATCCTAGTATTAAGTACACCTTAAGTCACATCATCACAACTTGTTTTGAAACTTTACCTAGTGAATGCATTCTAGGTGTAACAAACAACATGAAATGTCAATGCACATGATGTTATGCTCAAGTTTTAGTGCCAGTAACACCAGGGGTGTTACATCCTTCCCCCCATAAAAGAATCCCGTCCCGAGATTTAAGGTCCTAGGGTAAGTAGTGGAAAAGGAAATACGTCACATCTTTATTTCCTTATTTGTCCTACAGGGCAGGGGGTGGTATGGGGTTTATTCCAACTTTACAATCAAATGTACATACCTTACAGGTTACATGAAGCTAAAAAACTAGGAAATTTTTTCTCCAAGAAGTCTTGAGTCTCCCAGGTAGCTACATCTTTAGTATGCTAGTCCCATTGTACCTTATAGAATTTAAGAGTCCTTTTTCGGGTGATCCTGTCCTTCTGATCCAAAACTCGAATGGGATGTTCTGAATAAGTCAAATAGGGTTCCAAAGCAACATCCACTACATCAATGGTTCGATCCGGAATTCGAAGGCACTTCTTTAATTGTGATACATGGAACACATTATGTACTGCAGACAATGTTTCTAGCAGTTGAAGTCGGTATGCCACTGGTCCACATTGTTCAAGAATAGGAAACGGGCCAATGTATCGTGGTGTCAACTTTCCTTTTACCCCGAATCGATTAACACCCTTCATTGGTGATACTTTTAGGTATACATGATCTTTGACTTGAAAGAACAAGGGTCGGCGTCGTTTGCCCACATAACTTTTCTGCCGAGCTTGAGCTTCTTTCAAGTGGTGATTTATCTGTTGAACCTTTGCCTCTGTTTCCTTGACTAAATCAGGTCTGAAAACCCACCATTCCCCTGGTTCAGACCAATTTAAGGGTGTTCGGCACCGTCGCCCGTACAATGCTTCAAATGGTGCCATCTCAATGCTCTCTTGATAGCTGTTATTATAAGAAAATTCTACCAACGACAGACAATCATCCCATTTATGTGGGAATTCCAATACACATGCCCGTAACATACCTTCAAGTATCTGATTTACTCTCTCAGTTTGTCTACTTGTTTGAGGATGATAAGCCAAATTGTGGAGCAATTGAGTACCCAAGGATTTATGCAGTTCACTCCAAAATTTGGATACAAATTGTGGTCCACTGTCCGACACTATCGTTTTTGGAATTCCATGCAAACTGAGAATACGAGCAATGTATAACTGGGCATAGACAACAACTGGGTGATCTGTCTTAACGGGCAGAAAATGTGCTATCTTGGTAAGCCGATCAACTATAACCCAGATAGAATCAAACCCTTTGGCTGTCTTGGGCAATCCCACAATCAAGTCCATACTAATATCCTCCCATTTCCAATTTGGGATGGGTAAAGATTGTAATGGCCTAGTGTCACACTCGGTTTTAGAAGGCAAACCGAATGCGAACCATGTACGTGCCAGGATCAGCAATTCACGTACACAACAGTTACATAACTGGACATCATCACACAGTGCTCAAATAATAATATAAAGGGAAATAATAGTCGATTACATCATATGTATGAGACATCCACATAGTCTTTAACAATAATCAAAGTGCGAAAACGAAACGTAGATACGTGCGGCCTTCACAGGTAACCGACTGGGGGTTGCCGCTAACCCACGCCTAGAACTCGTCGTATTCTTGGAACTCCTGCAAGTCTTCCTCCACGGCTTCATCTTCTCCTAAGCAGTGGTTGCAACATGGACAACCTTGGGAGGGGGGATTTGGTGTGTAGAGCAAGGGTGAGTACACATCAACATACTCAGCAAATGTCCTGTTTGGCTGTAGTGGACTAGCTTTATGTGGGGTTAAGTCAAGCAGTTGCTTTTAGGTTGTCAGATTATTATTACGAGTAGAGAGAGCCAGATTTTAGTATTGCCCAAGTTGTTAATCCCAAAGTACCCTTTCCAAATGGAAAGAATACCACTTACCATTACCATAGTCATAAACATCATCCTCGTTACCACCTGTAATCCAAACATCTCTGATCAAGTATCTCTAATCAAGTATCTCTAATCAAGTATCTCTAATCAATGGAGCTCCCTTGGCCGCTCATAACCGCGAGCACGACTGATATATCAGTTTCATAACACTCTTCAGAGGTTGTGCACTTTACCCACAAGTCGTGATTCCCTTTCTGCCTGGAGAGAGCTACTCCCCATTGACCACTACCTAGGTGGCCTAGCAGGGTATCACTACGTAGCCTTTACAAAGATTCCCCGGGGCTGTAGCCACCCGTTAGGTTTCCTAAATGTATCGCACTCCTCCCCAAGGGGCAAACCAACCTTGGCAAAGCGAGCCGCATACACTGAGCCCCATTAACGGCACGACGACGAAGCAAACTACACCCCGGTTCCTCTAATTATTAAGCTAAGGGCGTCCCATTCCACCCTCATGTTTGCACTGTTTTCCCGGGCGGTCATGCAACGAACAGGTCCTTACGGAGAGGCACTCGAGAAACCGCTTGAGTCCCCTTAAATGCCACAAGTATATCATCATAAAAAAGAAGGGAAACAGCGTATCATTGATAAATCTCATCATGTTCATTGATTAATGTGAAGCACTAGCATGAAGCTAAACCAGAATAATCCAACCCAAATAGGTAAGCAATGACATGGATAACAAAACCTAGTCAATCCTTAGATATAAATTGCGTAAATGTGGAAAGTGAATTAAGGAATGTATAGGACATAAGTGGGTCAAGGGACACTTGCCTCCACCAACCAGCTGCTGCTCAGGGTCTTCTCCTGCGAGTTCTTCGGACTCCTCAACCAGACCGTTATCTATGCGAGCGCAAACATACATCCATCTATTTGAATTAGGAAATAAACAGTACACCATACAAGAGAGCAGATAAATTGAATATGCATAAGATATGACATACAATTTGCATTCGCAATTGCTAGAAAGAGAAAAAGAAGGGGCTCGCAGTGGCTAAAGCTATAGTCGAAGAGTATTACGTGTATGTGTGCAATTAATCATTACTTCGTCTAACTCCACCTAGCCATACTAACCGGTATTAATCACATGCACTAATAGAGTTACAACTATTTCCAATTGGTCGACATTAAACAAAGTCATTGATTAACTATGTGAGATAATTAACGTGATCAATTTTAAGTAGAGGTCAACTACATAAAATAAACAACACGTTCCATGCGCATAGAATACACGGGGGGGATAGACAGGGCGTCTAGGGGTAGACGAGCACGTCACTTGCATGGCGGAGCGCTACGCGTCGCGCCGGGAGCACGGCGAACCACGCCAAGACGCTGCGCGCACCATGCGAGCACTAGCGCGCGCAAGGCCGCACTGACGTGCCGTGAACGAGCCACGCCGGGCGGAACGCCATGGCCGGGCCGCGCCACGCCAGGGGTCGCACCGTCGTGGACGCGCACGCCACGCGCGAGGAGGGGGGGCGAGCCGGGGCCGCCGTGCACTGGTGCACGGCGGGGCTGCCATACCGAGCCGGGCGAGCGCCCTGGCCACCAGGTCGCGCCAGCAGGGGAGGGAGGGGGTCGGGCGCGCCACGCCACGCTGCGCGAGCGCCATGGCCGGGCCCCGCTGGGCCGCGGGGAGGAGCGGGGCTGGGGCGGGTGCGTCGAGGCCACCGCGGGCAGGGCGCAATGGGGAGGGCGCGTTCCATGGCCACGACAAGCGGTTGCCGGGACCGGGGAAGAAGAGGGGGGCGAGGGAGAGGAGGGTGATGGGGCTCACCGCGCGGGGGGCGAGGGCGGCGCAGGAGGGCGGCGGTTCCGAGCGACGGGCGAGGTGGAGGAGGGACGAGCCGCGGGGGGGGGGGGGGGGGGGGGTAGAGGAGAGAGAGAGGTGGTTTTGGGGGGACTGACTGGCGGGTGGGCCCCACTAGGGCGCGGCGGCGGCGGTTGCAACGGCCCGTGCTGGGTGTGGCGCGCGTGGGGGGCACGGGGCGTAGGCCGTGGCTGGGCCGCGAGGGGGACGAGCTGGGCCGCGCCAGCTGACTGGCCCAAGGGAGAGCGAGGGGGGCGAGGCAGGCCGCACTAGGTGGGCCGCGGGGGGGGGGGGGGGAGGGGGCGCCAGGCCGCGGCTGGGCCGCGGGGCTGGCTGGACTGAAAGGAGAGAGGGGGGATTTCCCTCTTCTAATTCTTCCTATTTTCCTATTATCTATTTTATCTCTAACCTTCTACTAAGTGCATACTTTATGGAAACCAAGCAAATACACACAAAAGGAAATGGATGTGTGGCTCAGCATGATGCAACAACCAAAGAAAAATATTTCCAGGGTTCACCTACACAAGATGTTGGGGACTTGTTCTCAAATGCTATGAATCAAGAACAAGGCAATATAAAATGTTAAATGTTAATGCCCTTCGTCCAACGAAGCGTTATTCCCTTAAGGATTAATGAACTTTGGACGAAGGTTTAAGACAATATGATTACGAAAGTTAAATCTTCGTAATTAAATTCTAATAGATTGAATAAAGTAATATAAAATATGAAGCGTCAAAGGTGAATAAATTATAAACAGACAACATTACTTTAATATCATATTTATTTAATATATTTAAGCATTGGGTACAGTAATACCTCTGCCTTGACAAAAGGTTGATTCCCGACTGACGCGATCACTATTACCAGAATGCGTGAACAGTAAAGGAATACTGTTCACTATTTATAGGCACAGGACACAGCCTGTGAGGAATTACAATCATGCCCCTCATAAGGGATTACAACAGTGACTCAAACATTTATGGACTAAAAGGTCATTCTACTTTTATGTCGGTTTGTAATTCCGAAGCTTCATGAAGAGGACCCTTCGGTCAACACATCCGGACAGCTTCAGCCGAAGCTGTTTCTTCCTACCAGACCTTCGGCGACGAAGCATAGTCCCAACAGTAGCCCCTTCGCGGTGCTAGATCGTTTTTCGTAACGAGCTTGATCCGTGAAAAAGTATCTTAGGATTCAGGAAGCCGAAGGTCCAAAAAACACCTTCCCTGAGCTCGTTGTAGAGAAACGATTCAGTTTCCGAGCGCGTAACGGTCCCACCTTGCAGAGTTACTATTTGGTCTCTGCGGTCCACCGCACAGCGGGTGCGAGCAGCTGTTCGCCTGGTGTAAAAATCCTGGCGATTCACCTTCTTACCTGCATCACTATATAAACAGACGGGTAGGTGTGAAGTTACCACAGCATTCATTGCTATTTGCACTGTTTTGCTGCCAAAATTTTTAACCATAGCCGAAGCTTGACTCTCGAAACCAAACGAAGCTCCAGCTTGAAGTCTACTTCGTCAGAAGAAGAAAACTTCGGAAGAAAAGTATTTAATTCCCAAAAAATCCAGAATTAAATGGCTAGAGTGCGCTCTACCGCTAGGGTTGAGCGTGAGGGAGGCGAAGCTAAAGGATCGGAGACTGTTCCCATCTCCGAAGCGATGCAACGATCCGGACTGGTAATCCCGGAAGAAATCCCTACTGCTGAAACAAAGCAGGCACCTGCCGAAGCGGAAGAAGGAGACATTGAGGAAACTGATTCCGAAGATGATTATCATATTGCCATGCCAAGTAAGCCCAGCCACTTGGACTTCGGAAAGTCGACTGTTTCTAAGGCTGATCTCTCCAAGATGGTGAAGTCGGGCTATTTCAGTGAGAGTCAGAAGAAGCTACTTCGCTTCGGGGGGGGGGAAGAAACTACCCCGAAGCCGGAGAAGGATGAAATAGTCATTTTCAAGAGCTTTCTAAAGGCTGGGTTGAGATTCCCCCTCCATGGGATTATTGCAGATGTATTGAACAAGTTTGGGATCTACTTTCATCAGCTGACTCCTAACGCTATCGTTAGGCTTAGTGTTTACATCTGGGCCCTCCGAAGCCAGGCGGTGGAGCCGTTTGCTGACAGCTTTTGTCGAGTTCATGAGCTGCACTACCAGACGAAGGCTAGAAAAGATGGATTGCATGATAACTTTGGATGCTATAATTTTGCTTATCGGAAAACCACAAAGTTTCCTGTAATCAGCTACCGAAGCAAATGGCCGGCAGGCTGGAAGTCGGAATGGTTTTATGTGAAAGTTGACGAAGACAAAGAGAAGCTGGTACAAAGCCCTCTTGAATTGATCTTCGGAGAAACAAGACCGCGATGCCAAATGTCATTAGAAGGTCCCACATGGGCTGCACTGGCTGAGTTTAAAATTATTTCAGAGCATATCGGCACAAGAGACCTGGTTCAAGAGTTCTTGGCCTTCAGGGTTTTTCCTACTTTAAAAGAATGGGAAATGCCGAAGCTAGAGGTGGAGAAGAAAGAAGGGGAACTTGTGCGGTTACCTTACTATTACAAATTTAAGAAATACTTTAAAACACCTTGCCAAGAGTGGCTGGACACAATTGAAATAATGTGCAATGAAATACTCGGTAATTACTCCAAAAAAGAAGATCAGTTGATGACTGCGGCCTTCGGTACCCGTCCGAAACGAAGACTGAATCGAGTGCTGGACGCCTTGGGTTTTGAATACCCTGATTACGAACAACTGAATAAAGGTGTCGAAGGCCGGAAAAGGAAAAGGGTAGCCGAAGCTTTAAATGAAGATGAGAAAGAACCACCAAAAGAGAAGAAAATTCCGAAGAAGAGAAAAGTATCATCTCCGAAGCGAAAAGTATCCGACGAAGAAGAGACTCCCGCATCACGCTCTGCCACTGACGTGGAAGAGATTTTGAAGGTAATGACTGAATCCTTGCCTGTGAAGCTAAGTCCATTAGGGCCTCAACTGAAGAAGTTTTTTCAGAAGGAAAAGGAGCCCGAAAAAACGAAGGAAACAACTAAAACAAAGAGACAAAGAATCATCGCAGTGACAGAAGTCATTGACAAAACACCACCAAGAGCCTCAGCTCGGAAGATACCAGCGGCTGAGGAAGTAACAAATATTGAAGTCGCACCTTCGGAGATCGCGGCTACCGAAGCCACTTCAACCGAAGATTTGAACTTGGAAACCACAATCGAACATATCGACAAAATACTGCTAAACATGGCCACAGAAGAAGCTACGACTGCCGCCGAGGAGACCATGGCCGCAGTATCTGGGAAAGAAAAGGAAATCTCTGACGAAACTTCCGAGGACGAAGCCTTCATGTTTCAAAATTTAGTTGGACAAGAATTGACAAAAACCGAAATAGAAGAGCTTAAAGAATATGCCAAATCTTGCGGATATAAACCAGGAGCACTCCTCTTCGGGGGTATTGACGATGAAAAATTAGACTGTATCCGGGATCAAACTGGGGCTAAGATTATCGGTACTCTATCAAAGAGTATCGGTTTTCCGAAGCTAGAAACGGATATTAGCCGCTACCGACGACAACATATCGTTGGTAGTTTATTCTATTCCAATTTCAAGGTGAACTACTTTTCCCTTGACTTTTATTGTTTTTAATAACGAAAACATTTCTAACGTAGGTTGTTTATGTGCAGAGTATGCTGTTGAGTAAAGCTTTGAAAATGCAGCAGGATCTGGAAGACAAAAAACACGAGGTTATAATTGAAAATTTGGAGAGCAAATTAAAAGAGCAATCAGCTATTATTGAAAAGAAAAACTTCGAGCTTCAGGCAACTGAAGGCTCATTGGCAGAAGCCGAAGCTAAAATAGCAGAATTGAATACAAAGCTTCTCTGCCAATCTGAATAGTTTGAACAAGAAAAGCAAGAACTTAATGCGAAACTTGAAGCCGAAGTCCAACAAAATTCGGATTTGAAAAAATTATTGGCAAGCCTTCAAGACAAATGTTTGGAGTTTAGCAATAAATGTATTCACCGACTGAGAAAAATCTTCCACTGAGTCGGGGCTAGCAGTGGGAAGTTCACCCCGTCAACTGAAGATTTACCAAAAACCTTCGAACATATTGAGGGTGAAATTGATGAGCTTGACGAAGTTATAGCCGGGCACGGTGACTTCTGTGCCTGGGTAGCTTCTCGGGGCACTGCTGCAGCTTTTCTGAAAGCTGGCTGCGACCATGGAAAAATTGTTAATAGACCCAATTTCACTCTATCACCATCAATTTTAGATGATATTCCTGACATCGCCCGAAGCATTTCTAATAGATTTGTAAAGATGATATGGACAAAAGGCGGGCGAGAAAAAGCTGGAGACGAAGCTCGGAGTCATCTTGAACCAGTAAGAAATCATACCTTGTGCTTACCTTTTCCTTCAAACTTGGTTTTGACTCTCAACAACTTAATTCATGTAGGATGACGAAGCCGAGACCGATGCTTAGAGTACGACGCCAAAGCTGAGGCCCCATGAAGATCAGTAGGAGTAGACTGTGGAAAAACTCAAGAAACTTTTGAAATAACTTTTGTAAATATGGCTAAACAGTTCTTAATGAACTTTGTTCATACCTTGTAATATGCTCTTACCCTTCCATTAATGTATGAGGTGCTTTGATGTGGACGAAATTATCTTTTTGAGACGAAGGCGAAAAAACACCTTCCCTTCTTTTCGTACACAGCGAAGCATAAAAAACAGCTTTTTCTTTTTGCCGAAGCTCTTCTTTTCGTACACAACGAAGTACAAAAGACAGTTTTTTTCCTTTTTGCCGAAGCAACCACTTATGCTATGACGATGGTTATCCTACATATGCCTGGATGAATGTTTATGAATGCAAATGTTATTATGTAATGTGGTGTGCAAATGAATGTCCAAACACACATCCGAAGCCATAATCACAACCGTTATTTCCTTAGAAACAATCACATATCAGCGCTGACTTTTCGCTATAAGCCTCCCTTAGGAGCTTCTTCGCCTTTTACTTCAGCGGAATCAGCGTTGACTTTTCGCTGTAAGCCTTCCTTAAGAGCTTCTTCGCCTTTTACTTTCGGCGGTATCAGCGTTGACTTTTCGCTGTAAGCTCTGCATTCCCTTTGGAACGACTTTTGAGCAGGAAACTTACTCTGCGCTCCCTTTGGAGCGACTTCCTTAGTAGCTTCGTCGTGCTCCGCATCCCCTTAGGGACGGCTTTCGAGCTTCTTCCCTGTTTCTTTTTGGCACTCGATGGTGCGTTCTCAGTTTTTACATTTACATCTTTGGGGAATTTTGCTCTTATAAAGCTAAAAAAGGAAATTACATGCGATGGCCCCATTAAAAACCTTTCTCCCCCTTCAGAAAGGAAAACGATGCCATGAAAGAAAAATAAAAAATAAAAAATACAAAAAATTACATCGAGTTATACATAATATCGCCGAAGCTCATCCGCATTCCAAGATCTAGGAATGTCGTTGCCGTCCATATCCTTCAATCTGTATGAACCGGGTCTTGACGAAGATGCTACCAAAAAAGGTCCCTCCCATTTCAACTGCAACTTGCCCACTGTATCTGGGTTAGCCATTCTCTGAAGCACCAAATGTCCTGACTCAATATTCTTTAGCCGAACCTTTCTATCACGCCATTTGATTGTTTTGGCTTGATATTTATTGATGTTCTCCACAGCTTGAAGCCTGATCCCTTCTATAGCATCTTTTTCCACAGAATGATCAGCTTCAGAAACTGATTCTGCCGAAGCTACTACTCTTATTGATCCAGTTTTAGCTTCCTCCGGAGTTATTGCTTCGTCACCAAACAATAATTTGAATGGAGTAAAGCCTGTTGACCTTGATGTTGTTGTGTTGTGGCTCCATACCACTTTGATTAATTGATCTGGCCATTTTCCTTTGGGTTGATTGAAGATTAACTTCATTATTCCTGTCATTATGATGCCATTGGCTCTTTCAACAAGTCCATTTGACTTCGGATGCCTGACTGATGCAAAATGGATCTTCGTGCCAATTTGATCACAGAATTCTCTGAAAGCTTCGGAATCGAACTGTGTTCCATTATCTACAGTGATGGCCTTTGGTACTCCGAACCGACAAACAATATTCTGCCAGAAAAACTTTTGAATGGTGGCCGAAGTTATTGTGCCTAAAGGCTTTGCCTCAATCCATTTAGAAAAATATTCCACAGCTACTACAACATATCTTAAGTTTCCTTGGGCCGGTGGTAACGGACCTAACAAGTCAAGGCCCCACCTTTGCAATGGCCAGATGGGTTGTATCAGCTGAGTTAGAGACGAAGGTTGTTTTTGATCTCTTGCACATTTCTGACAACCTTCGCACTTTTGAACTAATTCCGCTGCATCCGAAGCTGCCTTCGGCCAATAAAACCCTTGACGGAAAACTTTTCCAAGTAACGGCCTAGATCCAATGTGAGATCCACACAGGCCTGCATGTATTTCTTTCATCAATTCTATGCCTTCGGCTCTAGATAAACACTTGAGTAATGGGGCACAAACTCCATGCTTGTACAACTCCCCTTCTATCATGACATATGGACGAGCTCTTGCCTCTATCCTCCTGTTATAAGTTTCGTCATCTGAAAGGAAGTTACCCTGAAGGTACGAGATGATCTCAGTTCTCCAGTCTTCACTATAGACAGGAGATATATTGAGGACTGCTCTTTCAAGAAGTTCCACTGAAGGTGCTTTTATTGTTTCGAAGAACACATCCGAAGGTAAGGGCAGCCCCTGTGCTGCTGACTTAGCCAGCAAATCAGCATGCTCATTTTGTCCTCGAGGGATATTTTTGACAGAAAACCCTTCGAAGGAAGCTTCAATCCTTCGGACCGTGTCTAAATATTTCTCAAGCTTCGGATCTTTAGCCTTACAACTCTTGTCGATATGACCCGAAACAACCTGGGAATCAGTTTTAAGAATGGCCCTTCTGATTCCCATTGCTTTTAACTTCCGAAGGCCCAAAAGCAGGGCTTCATACTCAGTAATATTGTTTGTACAACTAAAATCGAGTCTCGCCGCATAACAAGTTTTAACTTTGGATGGTGAGATCAACACAGCGGCTGCTCCTGCTCCGAAGGTTCCCCAAGACCCATCGCAAAACACTGTCCATACTTCGGCATCTTTATTTGTTTCTTCATCCTGAGCCCCTGGCGTCCAGTCAGCAATAAAATCTGCCAACGCTTGAGACTGGATCGAAGACCTATGCACATAATCAATGCAAAATTCATTGAGCTCTGCAGCCCATTTTCCAATCCGTCCAGTAGCTTCTCTATTTCTCATAATATCCTTCAACGGTTGCGAAGAAGGAACAACAATATTGTATGCTTGAAAGTAATGCCGAAGCTTCCTGGATGCCATCAAAACATCATATAACACCTTCTCCAATTCTGTATAGTTTTTCTTCGATAAACTAAGAACCTCAGATACAAAATATACTGGGACCTGCTTCTTGACTTGGCCATCAAGCTTCTCCTGGACAAGTGCTGCACTTACCGCTGAGTGCGAAGCTGCCACATATAATAACAAAGGAGCCCCTGGTGTTGGTGGAGTTAATGTTGTTAAATCTATCAAATATTGCTTCAGTTCCTCGAAGGCTTTTTGTTGGCTTGGTCCCCATTGAAAGACTTCGGCTGATTTCAGCACTTCGAAGAATGGTAGATTTCTCTCTGCTGATCTGGATATGAATCTATTGAGAGATGCCAGTCTCCCTGTCAGTCTTTGGGCCCCCTTTTTTGTATTTGGTGGCTCCATTCGAAGTATAGCTTCAATTTTACTTGGATTAGCTTCAATTCCCTTTGTTGAAACCAAGCATCCAAGAAATTTCCCCTTCTTTACTCCGAAGACACATTTTTCTGGATTCAACTTTAGACCGGCTTGTCTAAAACTGGCGAAGGTCTCCTGCAAATCAGCAATGTGATTTTCTTGTTTCGTGCTTTTTACAATGATATCATCAACATAAGTTAGCACATTTCTGCCTATCTGAGACTGAAGAACCTTCGCAGTCATTCGGCTGAAACTTCCTCCAACGTTCTTGAGCCCCTCGGGCATCCGAAGGTAACAATATGTTCCACTGGGGGTTATGAAACTGGTCTTCGGCTCATCCTCCTTCTTCATCCAAATTTGATGATATCCTGAATAACAATCTAGAAGACTCATAAGCTCTGACGAAGCTGCTGCATCAACTAAGGAGTCTATCCTTGGCAATGGGAATTCGTCCTTCGGACAGGCCTTGTTGAGGTCCATAAAGTCGATACACATTCGCCATTTGCCATTGGCCTTTTTTACCATAACAGTGTTAGCTAGCCATTCTGGGTACTTTACTTCTCTGATAACTCCTGCACTGAGGAGTCTTTTGACTTCGTTCCGAGCTCCTTCGGCCTTGTCTTCAGACATTTTTCGAAGCCTCTGCTTTCTGGGTCTAAAGGATGGGTCAACATTGAGCGAGTGTTCAATAACATCCCTGTTAACTCCGCAAAGATCATTGGCTGACAATGCAAAAACATCTTTGTTGTTGAACAAAAACCTTATCAAGGTTCTCTCCTGTTCTTCGGATAATTGGGAGCCCAACAGCACCTTCTGCTCTGCTATGTCCTCACATAAGAGCATGGGCTTCGGCTGATCTGCCGAAGCTGCTTTCTCCCTTCTGAATTTGTACTGTTCACAAACTTCAGCTCCATCTATATTGTGGATTGCTTTTGAGTCAATCCAGTTTCCCTTGGCCCTTCTGGCAGCTTCCTGACTTCCATGAATAGCAATGGGTCCTTGATCCGAAGGTATCTTCATGCAAAGGTAAGCAGGATGAAGAATTGCTTCGAAAGCATTGAGGGTGCCACGACCAATAATTGCATTGTAAGGGTATTCCATGTCAACAATGTCAAACACAACTTGTTCAGTTCTGGTGTTGTTGATGAATCCGAAGGTCACTGGCATGGTGATTTTGCCCAGTGCTACAATCTGTCTTCCTCCGAAGCCACAGAGAGGGTGCGTAACATCATGAATCTTATCTTCTGGCTCTTGCATTTGTCTGAAAGCCTTAGCAAATATAATATCAGCTGCACTGCCTGTATCAACCAAAACATTGTGGACTAGAAACCCTTTGATAACACAAGAAATAACCATAGCATCATTATGAGGAAAATCCTTGAGCTGAAGGTCCTCTTGGGAGAAGGTGATTGGAATGTGAGACCATCTTGACTTGATGAAGGGTCCCTGCACTCCAACATGTTGTACCCTTCTCTGCGCCTCTTTCTTCTACTTTTTGTTGGCTAGTTCTGAGCACGAACCACCTGTTATCGGGAGCACCAGCTTCGGGGCCGAAGCAGCTCCAACTTGATCGTTAATCGAAGCCATCAGCTCAAAAAGTGGAAGTGAGTTGACCGGAGGTGGGCGCCAATGTTGGGGACTTGTTCTCAAATGCTATGAATCAAGAACAAGGCAACATAAAATGTTAAATGTTAATGCCCTTCGTCCAACGAAGCATTATTCCCTTAAGGATTAATGAACTTTGGACGAAGGTTTAAGACAATATGATTACGAAAGTTAAATCTTCGTAATTAAATTCTAATAGATTGAATAAAGTAATATAAAATATGAAGCGTCAAAGGTAAATAAATTATAAACGGACAACATTACTTTAATATCATATTTATTTAATATATTTAAGCATTGGGTACAGTAATACCTCTGCCTTGACAAAAGGTTGATTCCCGACTGACGCGATCACTATTACCGGAATGCGTGAACAGTAAAGGAATACTGTTCACTATTTATAGGCACAGGACACAACCTGTGAGGAATTACAATCATGCCCCTCATAAGGGATTACAACAGTGACTCAAACATTTATGGACTAAAAGGTCATTCTACTTTTATGTCGGTTTGTAATTCCGAAGCTTCATGAAGAGGAACCTTCGGTCAACACATCCGGACAGCTTCAGCCGAAGCTATTTCTTCCTACCAGACCTTCGGCGACGAAGCATAGTCCCAACACAAGATGTCGAGCTAATTCTCGCTAGAACTTTGAAAAAAAATAAGGCTTAGCGAGAAGAAAAAGAAAGAGGAAAGGTAATGCCCGAATTTGGTGAGTGCTGGAGAAAGAAAAATTTAACTCTCAAATTCGGGGCATTACAAACCTATCCCCTTAAAAGAATCTCGCCCTCGAGATTCAAGGTTGGCTAGCAAAGAGTTCAAGATATTTAGCCATCAGATCATCTTCACGCTCCCAAGTTGCCTCTTCTTCGGAGTGATGACCCCATCTGACTTTGCACATTCTAATGGTTTTCCTCCGGGTGACTCTGTCTGCAGTCTCAATAATTTGCGTTGGCTTCTCAATATAGGTCAAGTCTTCTTGGACTTCGAGACCCTCCACCGGCAACTGCTCTTCTGGCACACACAGACATTTCTTTAACTGAGACACATGAAAGACATTATGCACGACAGACAAATTTTCTGGCAGACTGAGCTGATAGGCCACTTCTCCGCGCCTTGCGAGAATCTGATACGAACCAATGTAGCGGGGTGCTAGCTTTCCTTTGACTCCGAATCTTCTGACTCCTCTGATAGGCGAAACTTTCAAGTAGACAAAATCTCCAACTTCGAAACTCAGCTCTCTTCTTCTAGTGTCTGCATAACTTCGCTATCTTGATTGCGCTATCTTCAGGTTCTCTCGAACCATCTTAATGTTCTCTTCAGCTTCCAGCAAAATGTCTGGCCCAAACACTTGCTTTTCTCCGGGCTGATCCCATTGCAACGGAGTTCTACAACTCCTTCCATAAAGCGCCTGAAATGGTGACATCTTCAAGCTGGCCTGGTAACTATTGTTATAGGAGAACTCTGCATAAGGTAACCTCTTGTCCCATCCGGACTGATCTTGCAATGCACAAGCTCTCAACATGTCTTCGAGCATTTGGTTGATTCTTTCGGTCTGACCGTCTGTCTACGGATGATAGGCTGAACTGAAATTCAGATGGGTACCCAAGGCTTCATGCAACTGCTACCAGAAATGAGAGGTGAACTGCGTTCCTCTGTCTGACACTATCTTCTTTCGCACACCATGAAGACAAACGATCCGGGACATGCACAACTCTGCCAATACTGCACTGCTGTAGTTGGTCTTGACAGGTATGAAGTGGGCCGACTTGGTTAAGTGGTCCACCACTACCCAAATGGAATCATAGCCGGCTCGAGCTCGAGACAATCCGACTATGAAGTCCATCTAGATTTCATCTCATTTCCATTGAGGAATTCACAATGGTTATCTATGCGAGCGCAAACATACATCCATCTCTTTGAATTAGGAAATAAATAGTACACCATACAAGGGAGCAGATAAATTGAATATGCATAAGATATGACATACGATTTGCATTCGCAATTGCTAGAAAGAGAAAAAGAAGGGGCTCGCAGTGGCTAAAGCTATAGTCGAAGTGTATTACGTGTAGGTGTGCAATTAATCATTACATCGTCTAACTCCACCTAGCCATACTAACCGGTATTAATCACATGCACTAATAGAGTTACAACTATTTCCAATTGGTCGACATTAAACAAAGTCATTGATTAACTACGTGAGATAATTAACGTGATCAATTTTAAGTAGAGGTCAACTACATAAAATAAACAACACGTTCCATGCGCATAGAATACACGGGGGGTAGATGGGCACGTCTAGGGGTAGACGGGCACATCACTTGCATGGCGGAGCACTACGCGTCGCGCCGGGAGCACGGCGAACCGCGCCAAGACGCCGCACGCACCACGCGAGCACTAGCGCGAGCAAGGCCGCACTGACGCGCCATGAACGAGCCACGCCGGGGCCGCGCTGCACGCCACGAGCAGGCAGCGGGGTGTCACACCTAGTTTTGGAAGGCAAATCGAATGCGAACCATGTACGTGCCAGGATCAGAAACTCACGTACACAGCGATTACATAATTGGACATCATCACACAATGCTCGAAATAAATAGAGGAAAGGTACTTTAGTACATCAAGATGTCCAAGACATCCACAGAGTCTAATACATAATCATTGTTTAACATAATTATCAAAGTGCGGAATTACGAACCGTAGTTGATAAGCCTACACAGGCAGCTGACTGGGGGTTTGCCACTAAGAAAGAACTAGAACTCGTCATATTCCTGGAACTCCTCGAAATCTCCCATGTTGCCAGCATCACCTCCTGAGCATTGAGAACAGTGGGGACAACCTGGGGTGGGGTGGTTTGTAAAACAAGGGTGAGTACACTTCAACGTACTCAACAAATGTCCCGTTTGGCTAAAGTGGACTAGCTGTATGTGGAGTTTAAAGTTAAGCAGTTTCTTTTAGTTGGTCAAGTTTTATTACTTATAAGTAGAGCCAAGTTTTAGTACTAACCCAGTTATTACCCAGAGGCACTCCCTCCAAGATGAAGTACTAGAGATCAGGATTATAAACACCATTGTTAATCATCATCAAAGTAACCATTGTTCTTCTAATCGAAGAGGATCCCAAGGCTGCTCATAACCGTGAGCATGGCTGATATACCAGTTTCTAACACTCTACAGAGGTTGCACACTTTACCCACAAGCCATGATTCCCATTCTGCCCGGGGTTCTAGCCTCCCCATTGATCACTACCAAGGTGACCTAGCAGGGTCTCACTACGTAGCCTTTACAAAGATGTCCCAAAGGTCATAGCCACCCGTTAGGTTTCTCCAGTTTGATAAACACAGTACATCTCCCCAAAGGAAGGGTGACTAACAAAAACCAAATCAAAGAACCTCTGCAACCAACCTCGGTAGAGCAAGTACTGTGCCCGGACTCCATTGACGGCCCTACGGTGAAGCCAACTACTCCTCTGGTTCCTCTAATTAATCAGCTAAGGGCATCCCATTCCACCCTCATGGTTGCACTGTTATCCTAGGTTGTCACTCCCCAAACAGGTCCTTACGGAGAGGCACTCAGGAAAGAGCCTGAGCCCCCTAAAGCAATCACAAGGACCTCATCGGGGTAACATCATCGTATCATAATAGATCACATCATGTTCATTGATTAAGTTAAAGCAATAGCATGAGCTAACCATGATTAACCCAAAAAGGTAAACAAGGGTAAGGGAAATACAAACTAGTCAATCCTTAGGTTTTCAATAAAGTAATGCAGGACATTGAATTATAAAGTAAAGTAGGACATGATAGGTCTAAGGACACTTGCCTTCATTAGGTTGTTGCTTAGGGAGGTCTCCGACAACACACTCAGGGAACTCGGACTGCTCGATTCTAAATAAAGCGAGCATGCATTCAATACATTTGGAAAGTACAAATGAGCATCACACCAAACATGTACAAACATTGGAACACATAACAAAAGGACACAATACTACATAAGGGATAAAGAAGTCAAAGTATAACATAAACTATAACCTACATTAACTTTGTTTGAAAATAGATTACTATTTATCCTAAGTGTTATTTACAAGTACAAACTCATAGATCAATTTATTTTATGGTGACCTAAGATTTAGAACAGAGATGAACTTATGTAATACATATTATTAATCTCACAAGCTTAAACAAGTTGAAATCTCTAAAGTTCTCCTTTTATTTATTTTATTAAATAAATAAAACATACATCCATATTAGTTCATATTTCATCCTAAAAGTTAGAGTGTGCAGACAGTAAATGAAACCATTTTATCTAGACAGAGAATAATTCTATGAACATTTTGCAATTTGGATTACTAAATTTGGAGTTCATATGCAAAAGTTATGAAATAAACAAGTTTAGAAATTCAAAATATGAAATTAGGGCTAATTTTGTGATTAAATAAAAGTCTAGGGGTCTAATTAAAACAAACCAGGGACCTATGCGCTAAAACAGAGGACGGCGGGTTGATTTCCTAAAAGCAGGGGGTTTCTTACGCAAAACAGCCACGCGAAGGGGTATCGGGTGAATCTAACCGTAAGATCTAAAACCAACGGCTGAGATTAGATTTGCGGCCGAGGGTGCGTGCGTGGGCAGGCGAGCGCTGACAGGCGGGACAGGAAATGTCAGTGACAGAGGGGGAGAGTGCGCTGACCGAGCGGGCCCAGCGCCAGAGGGGAAACGGACAACTACAGGGGTCCGAGGGGGTCCGAGCCGTTCGATCAAGATAGGACAGGGAGGGGTCCGAGGGGGTCCGAAGGGGGGTCCGAAGGGGGTCCGAGGGGTCCGAACCGTTCGATCAAGATCGGACGGGGAAAAGTCAGACCGGGACGGATGAGCGGCTGTGGGTGGCGCTGACAGGCGGGCCAGGGCGTCAGGCGTGCGTGCGTGAAGCGGTATCCCACGGTCCAAGCCGTTCGATCTGAATCGGACGGATGGGATCAGACCAGGGAAACAGACGACTGCGAGCGGCGTCGCTCCTCTCCACGGTGGTGCAGTCGCCGGAGTTGAGGCGGGCGCGAGCTAGGGTGGCTCCGAGGTCGCCGGAGTTGGGCAGAGAGGAAGAGGGTGCCACGGCAAACTCAACGGCTGGAAGAGGCCACGAATCCGCGGGCAGAGAGGGGAGAACAGCGATGAGGTGGTCTCGGGCGGGCCGGAGCAACTCCGGTGAGAGATTCCGACCACGGGGAAGGGACTTAAGATGCGCTAAGGCCTTGGCTAACTTGAGCAGAGACAGGGGCGACACAGGGAACTACTCCGGTGAACTAGACCGGGCAAAATCGACCGGCCACCGCGCGAGTGCGGCGGACCGCCACGGTCGAGCACCGGCGAAGGCGAAATTGGACGAACACAGGGCGCAATAAGGGAAATTGGGCACGGGAACGGGTGTCTCACCTCGGGGCGAAGCTTGGGGACGCTTGGGGCGGTCTCCGGCAAACTGGATGGCCAGGAACACGGGCGCGAGTCTCCAGCGGCGGCTGGCGGCGTGGGCAGAGTGCGAGAGAGGGTGAGAGTGTGCGAAATGAGGTGAGGGGTGTGCGCGAGGCACCGGTGGGGCTATAAGAAGAGAGTTGGGCGCGTGGGCGGGCATCGTGGCCGAGAAACCCGGCGACGTGCACGAGTGCGCACGCGCTGGTCCACGGCGGGCGCGAGGAAGGCAGAACTGACAGGGTTGGCCCAGACGCGGAGAGAGAAAAGAGGGGCGCTCGGGGCAACGGCTCGACGACAGGCGATCCGGGCCCGCGAGACAGAGAGAGAGAGGGAGAGCGAGCGGGCGAAGTAACTGGCCCCGATAGGTTGGGTCCGCTGGGCAGCGAGAGAGCGAGGGAGAGTGGGCGCTCGGAGTTCCACCAATAGGTGGGGCTCGCCTGTCAGACAGAGAGGGCGCGCGGGCGCGGACGCACGCGGGCTGGGCTTAATGGGCTGCCTTGGGCCGAATTAGCTTTTCCTATTTTCCTGGAATTTCTTATGCCTTTTCTATTTATTTTCTCTAGGGTTTTCAATTCAAACTCAAACTAGGTTTCACATTCAAATAAATTCAAACTTGTGCAACACTTCAAAGAATATTTAAACTCAGCATGATGCAACATGTCATGACTCATAAGGTTTTGGCAAAAATAAATAATTAACCTCCACTAGTTTAAGCTATTTCTAATTAAAAAGGAAAAAGAGAGAGGATCCAGAGAGAGAGAAAGCCTAGAGTGAGAAAAGGAAGAGTAACACATGATTTTGGGTGATAATTAGAAAGAAATTTTATAACCCCAAAATCAGGGTGTTACACGGGGCCGCACTGGGGCCGAGCCGGACCGAGCGAGCAGCGGGAGCGCGCCAGGGGCCAGCCGCGCTAGGCAGGATGCCATGGCCGGGCAGCGCCACGCCGGGGGCCGCGCCGCCGCAGACGCGCATGCCACGCGCGAGGAGGGGCAGGCGAGCCAGGGGCTGCCGCGGGCATGGGCGGGCCAGCCGGGGCTGCCGCGCGCAGGGGCAGGCGAGCCGGGCCACCGCACGCTGGGGCACGTCGGGGTTGTCGCACCGAGCCGGCGTGAGCGCCCTGGCCGCTGGGCCGCGCCAGCAGGGGAGGGAAGGGGGTCGGGCGTGCCGCACCGGGCCGCAGGGAGGAGCGGTTCTGGGGCGGGTGCGCCGGGGCCGCCGCAGGCAGGGCGTGAGGGGGAGGGTGCACGCCATGGCCACGGCAAGCGGGGGCCGGGACCGAGGAAGAAGAGGGGGGGCAAGGGAGAGGAGGGAGATGGGGCTCACCGCGCGGGGGGCGAGGGAGGCACAGGAGGGCGGCGGTTCCGAGCGGCGGGTGAGGTGGAGGAGGGACGAGCCGCGTAGGGGGGGTAGAGGAGAGAGAGAGGCGGTTTTGAAGGGCTGATTGGTGGGTGGGCCCCACCAGGGCACGACGATTCCAACCACCCGCGTTGGGTGCGGGGCGCAGGCCGCGGCTGGGCCGTGAGGGGGGAGCGAGCTGGGCCGCGCCAGCCGACCGGCCCAAGGGAGAGCGAGGGAGGGCGGGGCAGGCCGCGCCAACCGGGCCGCGGGTGGGGGGGGGGGGAGGGGACGCCAGGCCGCGGGGCCAGCGGGACTGCAAGGAGAGAGGGGGGATTTCCCTCTTCTATTTTCTTCCTATTTTCCTATTATCTATTTTATCTCTAATCTTCTACTAAGTGCATACTTTATGGAATCCAAGCAAATACCACAAAAGGAAATAGATGCGTGGCCCAGCATGATGCAACAACCAAAGAAAAATATTTCCAGGGTTCACCTACACAAGATGTCGAGCAAATTCTCACTAGAACTTTGAAAAAAATAAGGCTTAGCGAGAAGAAAAAGAAAGAGGAAAGGTAACACCCAAATTTGGTGAGTGCTGGAGAAAGAAAAATTTAACTCTCAAATTCGGGGCGTTACAAACCTATCCCCTTTAAAAGAATCTCGCCCTCGAGATTCAAGGTTGGCTAGCAAAGAGTTCAGGATATTTAGCCATAAGATCATCTTTATGCTCCCAAGTTGTCTCTTCTTCGGAGTGATGACCCCATCTGACTTTGCACATTCTGATGGTTTTCCTCCGAGTGACTCTGTCTACAGTCTCAATAATTTGTGTTGGCTTCTCAATATAGGTCAAGTCTTCTTGGACTTCGAGACCCTCCACTGGCAACTGCTCTTCTGGCACACGTAGATATTTCTTTAACTAAGACACATGAAAGACATTATGCACGACAGACAAATTTTCTGGCAGACTGAGCTGATAGGCCACTTCTCCGCGCCTTGCGAGAATCTGATACAGACCAATGTAGCAAGGTGCTAGCTTGCCTTTGACTCTGAATCTTCTGACTCCTCTGATAGGTGAAACTTTCAAGTAGACAAAATCTCCAACTTCCAAACTCAGCTCTCTTCTTCTTGTGTCTGCATAACTTCACTGCCTTGATTGCGCTATCTTCAGGTTCTCCCGAACCATCTTAATGTTCTCTTCAGCTTCCAGCAAAATGTCTGGCCCAAACACTTGCTTTTCTCCGGGCTGATCCCATAGCAACGGAGTTCTACAACTCCTTCCATAAAGCGCCTAAAATGGTGACATCTTCAAGCTGGCCTGGTAACTGTTGTTATAGGAGAACTCTGCATAAGGTAACCTCTTGTCCCATCTAGACAGATCTTGCAATGCACAATCTCTCAACATGTCTTCAACGATTCGATTGGTTCTTTCGGTCTGACCGTCTGTCTGTAGATGATAGGCTGAACTGAAATTCAGATGGGTACCCAAGGCTTCATGCAACTACTGCCAGAAATGAGAGGTGAACTGCGTTCCTCTGTCTGACACTATCTTCTTTGGCACACCATGAAGTCAAACGATCTGGGACATGTACAACTCTGCCAATACTGCACTGTTGTAGTTGGTCTTGACAGGTATGAAGTGGGCGACTTGGTTAAGCGGTCCACCACTACCCAAATGGAATCATAGCCGGCTCAAGTGCGAGACAATTCGACTATGAAGTCCATCCCGATTTCATCCCATTTCCATTGAGGAATTCACAACGGTTGCAACAACCCGGCTGGTCTCTGATGTTCTGCCTTGATTCGTCGACAACTATCACACGTAGCCACATGTTCTGCAATTTCCCTCTTCATTCCGTACCACCAGAACTTCTTTTCAGATCCTGATACATCTTCTCACTTCCAGGGTGTATAGAATAAGCTGTCTCATGAGCTTCCTTGAGGATCAATTCCCGAATGGACTAGACATTGGGAATACACAAGCGGTCTTTGAACCATATCACACCTTCTGCATCTTCCCAAAAGTCTTTACCTCTGCCTTCTAGAATCAGTTGCCGGATTTCACTGATCTTCTCATCATTCTTCTGTGCTTCTTTGATTTCCCGCTCTAGGGTAGGCTCTAACTCAATTGTCACTCCTCGCGTATTGTTCAGAAATCTGATGCTCAACCTGTCAAACTCTTTGGCCCTCATAAGGCATCGGATGAGCGACCATCATATTGTCCTGACTTTTCCTGATCAAAGTGTTTGCCACTACGTTCGCTTTGCCTGGATGGTAATGAATCTCCAATTCATAGTCTTTGATCAACTCTAACCATCTTCTTTGCCTCACATTCAACTCTGACTTAGTGAATATGTACTTCAGACTCTTGTGGTCTGTGTAAACATCACATTTCTGCCCATACAGATAGTGCCTCCATGTCTTCAGTGCGTGAAACACTGCTACCAACTCTAGGTCATGGATTGGGTAATTCTTCTCATGAACTTCAGCTGTCGGGACAAGTAAGCCATAACTCTTCCCTCTTGCATCAACACGCATCCCAAACCAGTGTAACAAGCGTCGCAATACACTGAGAAGGGCTTGTGCACATCAGGCAAGAATAACACAGGTGTTGTAGTCAACTTCTCTTTCAGCACTTCAAAGGCCTCTTGCCATTCTTGGGTCCACTTGAACTCAACTTTGTTACTTAGCAAAGCTGTCATCGGTTTCGTAATCTTCGAGAACCCTTCAATGAATCACCGATAATATCTGGCCATTCCAATGAAGCTCTTGATTCCTCGAGCATCCGTTGGCGCTTTCCAGTTCAGAATATCTACCACTTTCTTCGGATCCACAGCTAATCCTTCTTTGTTTATTATCTGACCCAAGAACAGGACTTCATCAATCTAGAACTCGCACTTGCTCAACTTTGCAAATAGCTGGTGCTCTCGCAATCTCTGCAATACCATCCTCAAATGATCTGCATGCTCCTCCTCACTTTGAGAATATATAAGAATGTCATCAATAAATACCACCACAAACTTGTCGAGATAATCGATGAATACACTATTCATCAGATTCATGAAGAAGGCTGGTGCATTCTCGTTAGGCCAAAAGACATCACAGTGAACTCATACAACCCATACTTGGTAATGAATGCCATCTTCAGAATGTCTGAGGGTCGGATCCTGAGCTGGTGATAACCTGACCTCAGATCTATCTTTGAAAACACACTGGCTCCTCTCAACTGGTCAAACAGATCTTCTATTCTGGGCAAGGGGTACTTGTTCTTGATTGTGACCTCATTCAGGGCTCGATAATCGATACACATACTCCTAGTGCCATCTTTCTTCTCCACAAATAGGACTAGGGCAGCCCAAGGTGAGGTGCTTGGTCGGATGTAACCTTTCTTTGACAGCTCATTGATCTGCTTCTTGAGTTCAACTAACTCTAGTCCGGATACTCTGTAAGCTCTCTTAAAGAAGGGGGCAGTTCTAGGAAGAAGCTCTATGGCAAACTCAACTTTTCGCTCAGGTGGCATACCTGGTAGGTCCTTTGGGAACACATCTGGGAACTTGGAACAACCTTGATAATATCAAGTGGGTCTGCTTCACTGCTATCAATAGCCATCTGATAACAACTTCCTTTCCTTGGCTCAGGCGGGACAAAGTCGGTCACCACCTCTTCTCCTACTAGGGACATCAACTTGATTGTCCTCTTATCACAACTGATAACTGCCTAGTACTTATCTAGCTAGTTTATCCCTAGGATAACATCTATTCCCTGAGTACCCATTACTATGAGATTAGTGGGAAAATTTATCCCCCTTATTTCCACACTTACATTCAAGCAAACACTATCAGCTCGGATCCTACCACCGGCTGAATCAATTTGGATGGGTGTTGACATGATAGTTATCGGAAGATTATGTGCTTCTACCCATGATGCAGTAATAAATGAATGTGTTGCTCCAGTATCAAATAACACTTCTGCAATATGGGAGTCAACTAGAAACATACCTACTATCATGCCGTGGGTTTCCTGAACTGCTTCAGCCTCCAAGTGGTTCAGTCTCCCATGGTTGTAGCGTGGCTGGGAGCGGTTGCCTGCTCCAGGTTGGGGTACATTCTGCTTTGCTGGGGCACTAGGGCTTGACTGCTACTGGGCTGCCTTCTTCGGACATTGCATCACCCAATGGACTTGCTCTCCATAGTGGAAACATGCTCGGCCTCTGCCTTGAACTAGGGCTGCTTGACTGTTCTGTTGGGTTGCTAGGGCAAGAAGACGAGGTGTCTGCTGATTCTGCCTCAGGAACTGACTTCCTCCTGACTAGTTGTTCTAGCGATTCTGCTGCTGATGCTGAGCGTACTGCTTCTGAAACTGCTGCTGCTGAGGTGGGCGCTAGTTCTATCTAAACTGCTGAGGTGG
This sequence comes from Zea mays, assembly GCF_902167145.1. NCBI lineage: Eukaryota > Viridiplantae > Streptophyta > Magnoliopsida > Poales > Poaceae > Zea > Zea mays. The sequence goes on from NC_050103.1 coordinate 43,662,198, forward strand.
GTTGCCTGAGAAACAAGGGCGATGGCTGCTCCCATGCTGAGGACCACTGATCTTGCGCTTGCGATCCTCCATCTCCTTGCACTTCTTCTCTGTTATGATTGCTTTGACAATCAGGTGATAAAATGTGGCAAAGGTGTGGTTCATCAGTTGATAATGCAGAGGGTCGACCAAGCCTCTCAGGAAGCGACACTGCCTCTTGGCATCTATGTTGACATCTTCAGGAGCATAGCGGGACAGCTATAGAAACTTGTCTCGGTACTCACTGACAGACATAGGCCCTTGCTTGAGCGTCAGGAACTCCTCCTTCACTGTCATCAGACCTACGGGAACATGGTACTGACAGAAATTGTCTCTGAATTCCTCCCAGGTGATAGTGTCGGGGTTGGCATGGGTGGCGAGGTAGGATTCCCACCAAGACTGAGCTGCTCCTCTCAACAGACGGGGACCATACAAAACTTTCTCCCTGTCGTCGCACTGAGCGGTGTGAAACTCCCGCTCCACAGTATGTAGCCAATCTTTAGCATCCATGGGGTCAGAAGAGTGAGCGAACACTGGGGGATGACCTCTCATGAATTCAGCACGCTTGTCTCTAGGCATCTGAGCTATTTGATGCTGAGGTGGGGGCTGATGCTGCTGCTGCTGCTAAATGGCGGCTAGAGTCTGACCAATGGCTTGAACTGCCTGAGTCTGCATCAAGAACATCTGCTCTATCATCATCGGGGCGGTGGTGGCAGCTGCTACTAGGGTACCTCATCCTACGGGGCTGCCTGCTCCTGTTGAGCACTCCTTCCTCCTCCGCGCCTGTTTTCTGACATCTGCCGAATGCAATCACACATCAGAAATGATCTTGCAACTTGCAGCATAAGAAAAGAGTATAGAATCCTTCCACAATACTGAACAGATGAACATCTTCACTGATTTCCATCACAGGCAAACACAGCTTCTCAGATAAAGAGGAAAGTGGAATAAGAAGGCTTCCCAACTAGATAACTAACTTCATTAACATTTAACAGGTAAACCAAGGTGCATGGGATGCCCACACTCTGGTGACAGTCATTACAGAGATCCAAATCTAACATAGTTCATCATGACAAACATAAAAGCACGCAAACTACCATGTCTAACTAAGACTAACTAAAAGTAAGACCGAGACTAAGACTAAGACTTCTATTTTTTAAACTTTCATTACAGGTCCCAACACTGATGATCTATGGTTCTAAATTTATCTTGGTCCTGCAGTCGAGGTTGCCATAATCCTAGTGTCCATGCTTAGGTGAGCGGTACGGGTGCTGAGTCCCGACAGGAGCGGGGGAGCCATCCTCCAGGTGACGACACTCCGCGCGCTCAACCCGCAACTGGGCGATCTCAGCACGAGCCCTTCTCAGCTCGTTTAGGGCATGGTTCAGCTCCGTGTTTAGCATGATGGCTAGGTTGACTGTGCTGCTCAACCTAGGATTGTCCTCACCAACAGGTGAGACAATCACGCCTCTATTGCTGCCAGATGGACGGCGAGGGTAATACTTCAGGTTGAGACCATCGGCTACCCCGCCGAGCATTGAGCAGTAGTGCGAACGTGCACGCCGTGCGACATCATGCATGGCCGCCTCAGCTGAGTTCCGCTCAGAGATAGAGTAGTGCTCTAAGAAGATCTCCGCACCCTGGAGACTGTTCTCCGGACGGCGTACCAAGCAGGTCGCCTCCCAACGGTCCGGGTAAACCCCATGACTGTGCTGGAAGACAACACGGCGATACTCGATGGACCAAGTACGCCGGTCGAGTGCCTGGCGTAGGAAGGTGTCGAGCTCATCGTGAAAGTGACACCCGCGAGCAGCACCGCGAGTGATGGGTTGAGCAACCCATCCTTCCGGCTCCTGGTCGGCTGAAAGGTCAGTGCTGAAGCTCGAGCTGCTGTCACCGCCTCCATCGTCTGGGTCTCCTCTAGCAGCTACTCCAGCGGCTGGGGCGCTCAGTGGTGGTGCAGGGGGCGCCTCCAGCGGGAGCACAGGGGAGCAACTCCTCATAGTCTCTATATCCTGCTGAAGCGAGAAAGAAGAGCCCTGTTGCTCCAGCTCCTATCGTCGACGTTCCTGCTCCTCTGTAGGTAGTGGTGCAGCCTCTCCAAGTGGCTAGACTGACCAGTCACTAGACGGTGAAGTAGACGCTCAGCGAGACGAGAGGGCAAGAAGGGGATGACTGACTTCCGTGCTGTGTGTCTAAGACGAGCCATCTACAAAAGACACCGTAAGCATAATAGTAAGAACAGAACTAATATGACCAGCGAGTAAACCATAAATAAATAAGGAATTAGAATAAACAAAAAAATTAGCAAGGTATAATATATATAGTAGAACATAGATTTGGTCAATATGACCAACTTTTGAAGGGATACCCAAGTCAAGGTGATAATAGCGGTCTATAATCCTTAGAACGACCAATCTACCCTAGGTTAGCGGTCCTACAGTCAGCATGGCTTTGATACCACCTATGTCACACCCGGTTTTAGAAGGCAAACTGAATGCGAACCATGTACGTGACAGGATCAGCAATTCACGTACACAACAGTTACATAACTGGACATCATCACACAGTGCTCAAATAATAATATAAAGGGAAATAATAGTCGATTACATCATATGTCTGAGACATCCACATAGTCTTTAACAATAATCGAAGTGCGAAAACGAAATGTAGATACGTGCGGCCTTCACAGGCAGCCGACTGGAGATTGCCACTAACCCACGCCTAGAACTCGTCGTATTCTTGGAACTCCTGGAAGTCTTCCTCCACGGCTTCATCTTCTCCTGAGCAGTGGTTGACACGTGGACAACCTGGCGAGGGGGGATTTGGTGTGTAGAACAAGGGTGAGTACACATCAACATACTCAACAAATGTCATGTTTGGCTGTAGTGGACTAGCTTTATGTGGGGTTAAGTCAAGCAGTTGCTTTTAGTTGGTTAGATTATTATTACTAGTAGAGAGAGCTAGATTTTAGAATTGCCCAAGTTGTTAATCCCAAAGTACACCCCGGTTCGTCTAATTATTAAGCTAAGGGCGTCCCATTCCACCCTCATGGTTGCACTGTTTTCCCGGACGGTCATCCAATGAACAGGTCCTTACGGAGAGGCACTCGAGAAACCGCTCGAGTCCCCTTAAATGCCACAAGTATATCATCATGTTCATTGATTAATGTGAAGCACTAGCATGAAGCTAAACCAGAATAATCCAACCCAAATAGGTAAGCAAGGACATGGATAACAAAAGCTAGTCAATCCTTAGGTATAAACTGTGTAAATGCAGAAAGTGAATTAAGGAATGTATAGGACATAAGTGGGTCAAAGGACACTTGCCTCCACCAACCAGCTGCTGCTCAGGGTCTTCTCCTGCGAGTTCTTCGGACTCCTCAACCAGACCGTTATCTATGCGGGCGCAAACATACATCCATCTCTTTGAATTAGGAAATAAACAGTACACCATACAAGATAGCAGATAAATGGAATATGCATAAGATATGACATACGATTTGCATTCGCAATTGCTAGAAAGAGAAAAAGAAGGGGCTCGCAGTGGCTAAAGCTATCGTCGAAGCATATATGTGTAGGTGTGCAATTAATCATTACTTCGTCTAACTCCACCTAGACATACTAACCGGTATTAATCACATGCACTAATAGAGTTACAACTATTTCCAATTGGTCGACATTAAACAAAGTCGTTGATTAACTACGTAAGATAATTAAGGTGATCAATTTTAAGTAGAGGTCAACTACATAAAATAAACAACACGTTCCATGCGCTTAGAATACACGAAGGGGGCAGACGGGGCATCTAGGGGTAGACGGGCACATCTAGGGGTAGATGGGCATGTCACTTGCGTGGCAGAGCGCTACACGTCGCGCCGGGAGCACGGCGAACCGCACCAAGACGCCGCACGCACCACGCGAGCACTAGCGCGCGCAAGGCCGCCCTGACGCGCCGCGAACGAGCCACGCCGGGCTCGAGGGGAGGAGCGGGGCTGGGGCGGGTGCAACGGGGCCGCCGCGGGTAGGGCGCGCGCCATAGCCGGACGCGCCATTGTGGCGGAACTGCCCGAATTATTCCAACTTAAGTGCCTAAGTCCCGCCTTAGAGGCTAGACCACACTTAAATGGGAATAACCCGTCAATCCCTCGGATCTAGTCCGACAAGGCCACTGACAGGATCAAGTATCACAATTTCACTCGATGGTGAGTCACAGAGCAAATACAATAAAACGTAAAACCATACATTAAGGAGTATTAAGTTATTACATCATCATCGGAGTTTTTGCAAAAGTAATCATCATTGTTCGAAGTGCAGCGGAATAAAACTAACGGTAAATAAACAGAGAGATGGGGAAGCCTGTCCCATCACTCCTCATGCTCCTCCTCAGCCGAGGTAGGGTCCCACTCGACAGTCCAATCCGGTGGCAAGATGGATGGCCAAGTCACTCTGGCAACCATGTCCTCCAGAGAACCTGAAAAATTATGCCACAAGCAAGGCTGAGTATACTAATACTCAGCTAGACTTACCCGGTGTGAGGAGTCTACTCCTCTACCTCTAGACATGCAGCTGTTTGGCTGTGGGGTTGGGTTGCCAAAAACACTAGCTGAGTTTCTAAATCAAGTTTTAACTTTGTCCAATTTAAGTGTGACTCTCTTAAGGCTAAAAGTGTACTATCTACTCATACATGGTATCAAACATACTTAGCTATCAACATCTTGTGTCAACTCATCATATTTCCACTTGTTACTCAATGTAGCAGCATGGATCAAGCAGTCTCATTAGCTGCGAGAAGCAGACGATTCGAATCGAGTTTTTTATCCTTGCAAGGTAAACCTAAACATATGACATGCAGGGGCACTCCGTCCCCACACACATCAACCGTCCCCATCGATTCCCCGTCAGAAGAGAGGGGCTCACCACCTTGGCGTACAATGCCTCACTGACCCCGACTGCCGTCGTGCAGTGACCGCACTTGTACCCACCATAACCGGAATGGGAGACCTCGTCTCAGGTCGCGTGAGGAGGGCAATCTGCTGCCAGGTTCAATCAGGTACTAGGCTTACCGATTTACCATATTTCTCGGTATATGTTTAGTACGTTCAAACGCTTGACTCACGGTACCACACCTTAATCCTTATTCCAATTTTCATCCCGTGGACAACCAATCCCCATGGATTGTTGTCCACAACCCAGCATCATTATGATAAGAAAGTGGATACAACCAATTTCCTGACCTCGCGTGAGTGCTAGAAAAATCACTCGACTTCTACCGAGATCCTAATTAATAAAGCAGCTACTCGACTTAGCATACTAGTATTCATCTCAATGGGAATCCTGAGATCATGCAACTAGGGTTTCAGTCAACTCCTACACCTAAGTGCGCAACCAATCCTACAATCATTAAGTATAGTAAAATAGCATAAATAACAGGTTATGCATAAACCGGGGCTTGCCTTCCAAAGCAGTGGCAGGCAGATCCTCTGGTGCAGGCTCTGGTGCTGGATCCGGGGCTACCTCCTGAGCAGCTCCTTGCTCCGGCACGAGGACGTACTCTCCGTCAGCGAGGTTACAGTCTATCGAAATGCAATGAATATGTATGTCATGACTATACAGGATTTAATAACATTATGCTAAAGAAAGGAAAACTAAGTTAATGAGTAACTTAGGGTTTCTTGGTCATACGTGGCTTTTAGTGGTTTATGCTTATCACTCTAGGTTTAGGTTTTGTTAGAGATAGGCATAGTGGATTGGTATTTCCTTTATATATTTCAGTGGACAATTTACAAAGGGTTTTAGGATGACACTAATTTCCATTATTCATTTTCCTTTCTTTATTTTCTATTTATGAATTCTAGTAGGGGTTTGAACTACAACATTAGTTTAACTCTTTTTAAAAATTTTGTAAAAATTACAGTGGGTTGCCATTGGTCAATATAGCCTATTCTAGGAAGTTGAGGTTCAAAAATAAAAAGGCTATTCTTCAGACAAAAATAACAAAAGTTGTGTAAAGGTGCCACTTTGTACTACGACTCTTAACTAGGTGTGGGTTATGTCCTAAGGGTTATTTTTGTTGGTATCTAACAGTAATAAGAAGCTTCTATGCCAAAAATCACAGGAAGCTAAGGGATGGTTATTTAGTTGTGATTTTCTAAAGTTTAATGTCAAAAAGGCACTTTCTACTACCTTGTCATTTAAAAAATGTCAAACAACAGATTTCATATTTTTCCTATGTTTTTAATAACAAATCATTAATTATCTCAAGGTTTGGGGTGTTTTCACCTTGGGGTTATTTTTTGTAGGATTTTTCTAAGTTTTCCTTGTTTTCTTAAAATAAAAGGTATCCTATTTATTTTATACTAAACCAGGGTATAATCAATTTTTCTAGTAAACTACACTGAATAAGTATACTAATAAAAATATGGGGGCTCCCTGGTTCTTTATTTAAATCACCTTTCCTATTTTCTTTAACCTTAAGCATAATGTAAAATAAATGGCAAACTCTACCTTAATGGGGTGTACAGAGAGGTTTATCATTTTTAAACAGGTTAGTAGGTGGTCATGTACTTCTCCAAATTTTCTTAACCTCAGTTAAATAGTGCAACTATTTTTCTTCCTATTATTTAACTTTTGGCCAAATCAGTATTTAATTCAGAACCCTAAAGTTTTCTGTAGCACATAGGGGTTTTATATTTTTCTTCAGTAGTTTATAATATTATTTAAGATCTGACAAAATTGGTTTGACTAAATTTGGATGAATAAAACAGAAGATATGAATTATTCAAGTTCTGTTCAAATTTTAAATCAGATTTAATAAAAGGTTTCCTGGAAAACCACTTTGCACCGAGGTCCCTGGGTTATTTCCAAACTAACTCTCTCAGTTATACCCCCGCGCTACTATTCATTCACTGACATTGCGCAAACCCCCCAGCTTTCTTTTCTTCTCCCCCGCGGTCCCTCCCTAGGTTTAAACAGTACCCGCAAGAAAGAAAAGGGCGGCGCGGCTTACCGGCGGCGAGAGAGGTCCGGCGAGGGGCGGGGTTGGCTCCGGGAGGTTCTGACGGTCACAACGGTGTACGGCTCGACGGCGGGGATGGCCGGAATCGCTTGGTCCACGTGCGCAGGCGGGTGCTCTCGTCGGCGGCGGGTGTGCAGGCCAAACTACGGCGACCTAGTTCAATCCAATGGCACGGTGAGCTTCACGGGGTGACGTAGATGCTACGTGCACAAGGAATCGAAGAATGGTGTAGAGGATTACCCGGTCTACGCTCGCCGGCGGTCGGATGGAGTCCGGCGACCGTGGACTGGCCTCTCCGGCGAAGCAAACTTCGATTCCTCGCTCGGGGAGCTTCACCGAGGTGTGCTCAGTCCTCTCCGAGGGCTGAACGGGGTTGGGAAGGGGTCTGCTGGCTGGTCTACGGTGGCAGGGGGATTGGGCAGATGCGGACACGCCGTGCACGGGCAAACGCCGGTGGGTTTGGGCTCTAGTGAGGTCGAGCACGTGCGGAGGGGTACGGTCAAGGCCCCTGGGCGTTTTATAGGCGCGGGCGCGGGCCATGGTGCCGGCTTGGCTTTGGCGCGACGCGGGGCACGCGAGGTCGGGCGCGGGCGTGCTTTGGCGCGCGCAGAAAGCGTCGAACACGTGGAGGTGTTCATCTGCTCGTGTTCAAAAGCTTGCTGAGATCGCAAACGTGCGAATCTTGGCAAAAATCCGGCGCAGACCTCTTCCTGGCACCTATGGCTATCTCTTGTATGCGAGTTCCAAGGGAGATAAGCCCTAGGTCAGAAGATATGCGGACGCCAAAACTGGCTTGTCCCCCTGCCCGCTGTGCGACAAAAGTGATGTCAAGACATGTCAAATGTCAAGGGCTCGGTCTCAACTTTTTCCAGGGGGTGCCTTAGGTGGTATTTCACATTTTTGGTATAGAACTTCGGTGGTTTTGGTGCCATCTTCAAGGTGAACATGGTGGATCTTTAGATTAGGTGTAGATTTTGACTTAGAGAGAATTAGAGAGCTCTTGCTCTTTCTCTACTTAAGGAATGGATTTGGAGTTTCTTAAGGGGTCTTTTAGCAATGTTTCATCTCTATATTTGTAGATTAATAAGCTACTTAACTTTGTGCCAAAGGTTTGGTCATGATTTGCACCTTTGCTTAATCTCTCCCCTTCAACCAAGGTGTTTAGGAGATAGGGGCTCAAGAGAGGTCTAGGGTTTACTCCCTTCTTGTCCAAGGTGATAAGTGCACACAAACTTGGGTAATGCTTTTGGTCATTCACATTTCTTGGTTAAAACCTAGCCCCCAAGGTTCTTATACTCCTTTCCTTAAGTTTCATCCACATGTGATCACAGCCATTAGTGCATAGATGTGCCCTAGCCATGGTAACACCTGGGGTGTTACAGCCATGGCCACGGCAAGCGGGGGCTAGGACCGGGGAAGAAGATGGGGGCGAGGGAGAGGAGGGAGATGGGCCTCACCGCGTGGGGGGCGAGGGCGGCGGTTCCAAGCGACGAGCGAGGTGGAGGAGGGACGAGCCGCGCAGGGGGGTAGAGGAGAGAGAGAGAGAGAGGCGGTTTTGGGGGCCTGACTAGCGGGTGGGCCCACTAGGGCGCGGCACGCGTGGGGGGCGTGGGGCGCAGGCCACGAGGGGGGGGGGCGAGCTGGGCCGCGCTAGCCGACCGGCCCAAGGGTTAGAGAGGGGGGCGGGGCAGGCCGCGCTAGGTGGGTCGCGCGCTAACCGTTCCGCGGGGGAGGGAAGGGGGCACCAGGCCGCGGCTGGGCCGCGGGGCCGGCTGGGCTGAAAGGAGAGAGGGGGGATTTCCCTCTTCTATTTTCTTCCTATTTTCCTATTATCTATTTTGTCTCTAACCTTCTACTAAGTGCATACTTTATAGAAACCAAGCAAATACACATAAAAGGAAATAGATGCGTAGCTCAGCATGATGCAACAACCAAAGAAAAATATTTCCAGGGTTCACCTACACAAGATGTCAAGCTAATTCTCGCTAGAACTTTGAAAAAAACAAGGCTTAGCGAGAAGAAAAAGGAAGAGGAAATGTAACGCTCGAATTTGGTGAGTGCTGGAGAAAAAAAAATTTAACTCTCAAATTCGGGGCGTTACACCCAGCGGTCTTCATATGCACTACCTTGACACGTCTATAGGTGTCACATCTTGCCACATAGCGTGCAATCTCAATCTACAATTTTGTCCACCAATAGTGTTGCTTTAAGTCTTGATACATCTTAGTACTTCTAGGGTGAATGGAGTATCGACTAAGATGAGCTTCATCCAAAATTTGTTGGCGGACTTCAGCATCTTTGGGCACCACTATGCGATCATTGAACCATATTATTCCTTGGTCATCTTTTCTGAAGCAATTTGTTTTGTCGGCTTCTATTTTCTCATGAATATGTTTCATACCCTTGTCGGTTCTTTGGGCATCAATGATTCTTTGCAGAAGAATGGACTCAAGCTTCAATTGTGTCAAAGTTCCATGTTGTATCATCCCTAGATTTAACTTTTCCATTTCTTGACATAGTGTGGTGTTAGGGGTCCTTACTGTAAGACAATGACAGGAAGCTTTGCGACTCAATGCATCTGCCACCACATTGGCTTTTCCTTGGTGATAATGGATTTCCAAATCATAATCCTTAATTAGCTCAAGCCATCTTTGTTGTCTCATATTCAGTTCTAACTGGGTAAAGATATATTTCAGACTTTTGTGATCTGTATATACATGGTATATATTCCCCAGCAGATAATGACGCCATATCTTGAGGGCATGAACGACTACAACTAGTTCCAAATCATGAGTTGGATAGTGCTCCTCATGCCGACATAGTTGCCATGAAGTGTAAGCTATGACTTGGCCCTCTTGCATTAGGACACACCCGAGTCCACTGTCTGATGCGTCACAATACACATCAAAAGGCTTTTCAATGTCTGGTTGAGCCAATACCGGAGCAGTGGTTAACAACACTTTCAGCTGTTCGAAGGCTTCATTGCATTTTGAGGACCAGTCAAACTTTGTATCATTCTTCAATAAACCCATAATAGGTTTAACAATCTTGGAGAAATCCGGAATGGATCTGCGGTAATATCCAGCCAGTCCAAGGAAACTCCGAACTTGATGTACTGTAGTTGGTGGTTTCCATTCTAGAATATCCTTGACTTTGCTAGGATCGACCGCTATCCCTTTTGCAGACAATACATGTCCAAGAAACTGGATTTCCTCCAACCAAAACGTGCATTTGCTGAATTTAGCATACAACTGATGTTCCCTTAAGCACGTTAGCACAATCCGCAACTGCTTAGCATGCTCCTCTTCATTTTTGAAATAGATCAGAATGTCGTCAATGGAGACCACCACAAATTTATCCAACTCGGGCATAAACACCGAGTTCATTAAGTATGTAAAGTGGGCTGGAGCATTTGTTAATCCGAAGGACATAACCAGATATTCAAATAATCCATACCGCATAGTAAATGCGGTCTTAGGTATATCTTTGGGTTGAATACGGATCTGATGATAGCCTGACTGGAGGTCAATCTTGGAGAATACCCGAGCTGCAGTAAGTTGATCGAATAAGATATCGATCCGAGGAAGAGGGTACTTATTCTTGATGGTAACCTCATTGAGGGGTCTATAGTCCACACACATTCGCAGTGTTTGATCCTTCTTCTTGACGAAAATTGCTGGACATCCCCATGGTGATGAACTGGGTCTAATAAACCCTTTCTCAAGCAAGTCTTGTAGTTGAGTCTTGAGTTCTGCCAGTTCATTAGTGTAATACCCACTTTGTAAGAAAATATAAAAGGATAAATTATATTCCTTTATATACCTGTGTGCCGTATCTATTTATCATTTCATGTGGACACCCCACTTAGACAAATAAATGACTAACGATGGACACCACTAAATCATGCATCATGCTGGTTTTCATTTTGTGTGCATTTTGTGACAATATGACAATAATGTAAAAATAAATATGTTAATACCCAAATTAGAATTTAAATCCTAAAGAAGATTCTAATTTTGAAACAAGAGAAGAAAATACCTACATATAAGATCAAATAAATATATACCTTAATCAAATCAGGTTCATATTGGTATTTGGAATTATAGAGTGGATTTAAGTATGAACTTCACACTTACAAATTTCAAAATTTGGGATTTAAAGTTGAATTTAAAATAGAAAAGAAAAGGGAAAGTAGAAATATAAAAGAAAAATAAAAAGAAAAATGGATAAGGCACCTAACCGGGCCCTGACCTCATTTTCGGCCCATTCCCCCTCTAACCCCGCGCGGCCCAACTCCCAATTCTCCACGCGCGCGCCACGTCACGTGCCATGACCGACGGCCTGGCCCCACCTGACAGCCTCCCCGTCCGTTCTCCCTGTTGCGCATATTGCCTCGGTGGTCACCAGCCGATGGGCCCTCGCGGTCAGATCCTTCCCCAACTCGTCGCAGATCCCGCTCGGTCTCGAACAGAAGCAGCAGTCACCCACCTCCGTTCATAGCGCAGGTTCCAGCGGAGTCGTTTACGAAAAATCCAGGCAGGATTCATCTGTATCCTCCCCTTCCATGGTTCATCCCAACGTAGCATCGGGCTCCTCCTTCACTGTAGCAAATGCAACAAAATTCCACGTGATTCACGGGCACCGCGCCGCCAGGTCGGGTTCTCAAGGTATAAGTATGGGCACCAGCGATCTCCCCTCATCCATCCGCTGCCATGCCATGATGGTTATGCTCGGGGCAGACCACCGCCGCTAGGGAAGGGGAGGCGAGAAGTAGAGAAATCACCGCCGCGCCATGTGATGGACATATTGAGGTGTGTGGAGGTCCGCCGCCAGCGGGTTTCGTGCGTGTGCTGCCGTTGGGTCTACGCCGTGGACCTTGGTGTTCGCCTTAGCATTGGGACCATGTCCAAGGTGGCGGACTAGCACATTATGACTCAACGTCGCAGTAATTTCACGTCGCCGTTCGTGTATCACGGCCATGCCACCCTTCACCGTGGTCAAGTAGCTCTGCGCCCTAATGTCTGGTAAGTAATCCGTAACAGTGTTCGCCATAATTCTCTCCTCCTATTTCTGGTATCTACGTGTGGATTTGGGGCTTGTGCGCCATCTGGTGGGATTCGCCAGAGTTCCAGCCGTGCATAGTAGCTGGCGTCGCCGCCCTGCTGTTTGGGGAAGAAGAGAGGGTTGGGGGAAATTCGTGCGAGCCATCGATCCCGTGTTTTACGGCCGTGATCGGATCCTTAGTGTTTAAAGTAGGCACCGTGGGATCTTGATCCAATGGCCAGGTTTGCATACCGGTTTGGAGGGCTCAGATTTAATCTGAGCGCTAGAACTAGGATCCAACGGCTGAAATCTATCCATACCTCTTCGTCGTTGCCTTTTTGCTAAATAGCCCTTCTGGAAATTAGAAAATAACCCTCGACCCACTGCTGTGTAAAAATAATTCCACATAGGCCCTAGACTTTGTAGATTCGACCCTGGACTCTTCTGAAATTGTGGCCCCGGTCCAGAAGTTGAATAAAATAATTATATTAATATGGAAAATAGGTTTTTAGTATAAAAACAAATCTAGAAACTTGTATAATTCATAGAAAATTCTTATGAAGTCCAAATTAATCCATTTCAATTCCTATAATTTTGTAATATTATTGTTTATCATTTAGTATCATTGTTTTGACATGAATAACACAATAAAATTTATATGCTATTTGATCTTGTACAAAACACATAAAACCTTCAGAAATTCATAACTTAAAATCTATAACTCCAAAATTAGTGATTCCTGTTCCTAGGATTTTATTTTAATAAGTAGATTTTTATTGTGTATTTTATTTACATGAATGGTGTGATGTTAATTTTTGCTATACTATGTATGTATTGTGTTGATGCGAGTAGACGAGCAAGCCACTGTGGATCCTGAAGTTCAGCTGGTAGAAGTTGCTGAGCAGGAGCTCATTGAAGGCAAGTTGTGCCCTTGGTCACTTACTTTTTCCCAGCCATGTTCTTATTAATTATAATGATCTGCATAGGTTAATTTTGATGGGATCCTTTAGGTCACCCCAGTTTTGATTATCTTTATACCTTGTTCACCACTGAAATATTTTTGGGTAGTACCTGATATTGCTTTATGTAGATTTGGGTATGGAGATACACTATTTATGATTACTCTTTTATTATCTTTTTATTATTACCGTTCATGTTAAGATCATTATGTTAATGGGAACATAGAGCGACCACTCAAGAAAACAGTGCTACCACAAGGGTTTAATTGGACGCCCTTGGCTGATTAACTAGGAAAGCTAGTGGATGACTTCCTTACCCGAAAGGGGCAAGGGCAGTAGGGGAGTGGTCAGTGTAGGGAGGTCCTTGAGTTGATTTTGCTGCGATGGCGGTCAGGCGAGGGATTCCAGCATTGGAGCTTCATATAAACTGTAGCGAGATTTCTGAAGCTAGTGGAACTTTGTAAAGGCCTCGTAGTGTTACCCTGCCTCGCCTCCTCGGTAGAGGTGTATGGGATTGGCCGTCTCTTGGCAGATGGGTAACATGACTTGTGGGTAAAGATGCGAACCTCTGCAGAGTGTAAAACTGGTATACTAGCCGTTCTCACGGTCATGAGCAGCTCGGACCCTCACATGATTAATTTATGGAACTTAAATTTAATTTGACATTTGCATCGCATTTGGGGATTATTTTACTATTACTTTTCTTTATTATTACGAAGGTTTGGTATTTACTTACACTTAGTAATTGCTAATAAAATTTTGACCAACTTATAAAAGCAATGCTCAGCTTCAGCCTCTATTTTGTTGATTAGCCTTACAGTTCACATGAACTCCCACCTTTGGTGAGTTCATGCACATTATTTCCCACGACTTGTTGTGCTATGAATGTATGTGAGCTCACTCTTGCTGTCTCACACCCCACCACAGGAGAAGAACAGGTGGTCGAAGAGTAGCCGCCTAACACTGAGGCATTCAACTTGATCTAGGTGGCGTCTCCCAGTCAGCTTTGTGGCACCAGGGAATAATATTTAGTTCACTTTACTTTATCATTTATTTTTGTAAGACTTCCGCAATGTTATAAGTACATTCATGATATTTATGACATTTATCTCTATGCACTCTGTTATTATGTGTGTTGTTCTTTCTTGGCGCACATATGAGATGCACTCGGATTTGTCCCTTAAATCTGGGTGTATGAGAAGTGGTATCGGAGGAAATGTTGACTGTAGGATGAAACCTAGATAGAAATGGACAAAACCCTTCCCTACTTGCCTTCTTCTGATCCATTCTATACTTATCTTACTTTGATTCTTTCTATACTCATCTTGTCTTGATCCTGTCTCATCTTTTGCTATCATACTCTAATTACTCTTATCTTTTCTGCTCTAAGACAAGATGGATTTCACACCTTGGAATCCTACATTTATGAACTTTTTTTTGAGATAGGAAACCCAAGACAAAATTAAAACTATTTTCTCTATTAAAAATGTTGGTTGATTGTTCTGATGATCAATGCCTGATTTGCTTCTTTGATTGATTGAAATAGTTTAGACGGACATCTTAGCATGTACCACCATAAGTTAATGTATTAGCTTTATTAGGTGACACACTAATCTACTTAGCTAATAAATCCCCCGCAGTAACATTCCTCGTAATTACTCGCCTTGTCTACAATTCTTCCATTCTTACCCAGTGTTTCTAACCCAGATGGGCTACCCCTATAGTGTTAGAAGAGAGCACTATAGACGTGATCCTTGGTATGTCATGGTTAAGAAAGACAAAGGCAGTTTATACACTGTGCTAAAGGAACCATAGAGCTCACCAGTTCCAAAGGAGAAAGATTTGAAGTTGGAATTGCAGTAACTACCGCCACCAGACTAGCGGCATTCTTAGTAGATGGGAAGTTGTTGGTGTCAACATCCGTGTGGTTAGAGATTTTCAAGATGTCTTCCCAGAAGAGTTACCAGGGATGCCACCATATAGGGAAGTTGAGTTTGTCATTGATCCCTTACCTAGGCTGCCCCTACTTTCAAATGGTCATACAGGATGTTTGTAGAAGAGTTAAAGGGACTGAAGATGCAGTTAACGGAATTACAAGAGGTTGGGTACATACGTCTCAGTTCCTCACCTTGGGGAGCACCGGTACTGTTTATACAGAAGAAGGATGGATCGCAAAGGATGTGTGTGGATTATTGATCCCTTAATGATGTCACTGTGAACAACAAGTATCCGTTACCCCGCATTGAGGATTTATTTGATCAGATGAGAGGTGCTAGGGTATTCTCGAAGATTGATCTCCGATCAAGATACCATCAAATGAAGATTAGGCCATCGGATATTCCAAAGATGGCTTTCTCGACTCGATATGGATTATATGAGTTCACTGTCATGTCGTTTGGATTAACTAATGCACCAGTTTATTTTATAAATTTGATGAATAAGGTGTTTATGGAGTATTTGGATAGATTCATCAGAGTATTCATCGACGATATTCTTATCTATTCCAAGAGTGATAGTGATCATGAGTAACATCTGAGATTGGTGCTACAGAAACTGCGAGATAATCAACTCTACGCCAAGTTTAGCAAGTGCGAGTTTTGGATTGATGAGGTGCCATTTCTTGGACATATCATTTCTAATGGAGGGATATTAGTGGATCCTGCTAAAGTCAAGGAGATAATGGAGTGGAGCGTACCCACTACAGTACGGAGGTTCAGAGTTTCTTGGGGCTTGCAGGATATTATAGGAGATTTATTGAAGGATTTTCTAAGATTGCTAAGCCCAGGACCTCGCTTCTGGAGAAAGGAAGAGAGTTTAAGTGGGACGAGAAGTGCCAAGATAGCTTTGATCAATTAAAGAAGAGGTTGATGTCACCACCAGTGTTGGTTTTGCCAGATCTACAGAAGGGATTTGATATCTATTGTGATGCATGTGGCCAAGGCTTAGGATGGGTGCTCATGCAAGAAGGACATGTGATCGCCTACGCGTCTCGTCAGTTGCGGAAAAACGAGTTGAACTACCCCACTCATGACCTAGAACTGGCAGCCGTAGTGCATACGTTAAAAATATGGAGACATTATGTCATGGGAACCAAGTGCCAAGTGTACACGGATCATAAGAGTTTGAAGTATATAGTCACTCAAAAGGATCTTAACCTTAGGCAACGTCGTTGGTTGGAGCTTATTAAGGATTATGATTTGGAGATTCGCTATCACCCGGGCAAGGCAAATTTGGTTGCAGATGCCTTGAGTCGAAAGGAGCATGTTCATTCAGTTGTTGTTGCCCAGCTACCCGATGAGATTGTTGAGGATTTCAGGAGACTTAACCTGGGGATAGTTGCTCACATTGAAGGAGTTACTATTGAAGTGGAACCTACCTTGGAGCCAGGAATCCACAAAGGACAGATTGGCGATGTTAGGATACAAGAGATAAAGGATCTTATTACTAAAGGTAGAGGTCCGGAAATCACGAAGGATGAGCAAAGCACCGTATGGTTCAAGGATCAGATATGTGTTCCTGAGATTGATAGCCTTCGTGAGACTATACTGAAGGAAGCCCATGACTTGGATTATTCTATTCATCCTGGTAGCACTAAGATGTATCAGGATTTGAAGCAGAAGTACTGGTGGTATGGATTGAAGAGAGATGTAGCTACACATGTGGCTATGTGAGAGGTGTGTCAAAGAGTTAAGGCCGAACACCTAGGACAAGCTGGACTATTATACCCATTAAAGATACCCGAATGGAAGTGGGAAAAGATTAGTATGGATTTCTTTACTGGATTGCCTCGCACCTCGAAAGGATATGATTCTATATGGGTTATTGTGGATGGACTGACCAAAGTTCACTAGTACACAGAAGCTCTATAGTGGCGGTTCTAAACATATTTACACTGGCGTTTTTCAGTACCGCCAGTGCTAGGGGTCAGTGGAAATCAGCATTTCCACTGGCGGTTATTTTGGAACCGCCAGTGAAAAGTGCATTTTCACTGGCGGTTTTCTTAAGGAACCGCCAGTGAAAAGTTCATTTCCACTGGCGGCTGAATAAAGAAAACCGCCAGTGAAAATGCATTTCCACTGGCGGTTTTATAAAGCAAACCGCCAGTGGAAATGCACTTTTCACTGGCGGTTTTCTTTATTCAGCCGCCAGTGGAACTTTCCCGCCTTTTTTCAAAATTTCAAACAATACTGAATTATATATATATTTATTTACACACACACAAACATATATATATATAGATCTATATTGATATTGAAAGCAACATGAAATTAAATTCTATACATCATAAGTTTTCATGCATTCTACGACATGAAAGTATTCTGTTTACAACCATATATCCTTCATGCATTCTATACATCATAAGTTTTCACCTAAGCTCTAATAACTATCTCGGCTAAGAGATAATCTACTAATTTCTGTTAGTATTCTAAACTCTGGCAAAGCTAATGTTCCGGAAGCATCGTGATATTTTCCTTCTGCGGGAATGACCTCTTTCAATATGAATGTGCAGAGGTCCTCGACTATGCCATACAATGCAGCTTCGGTCAAGTTCTCCGGGTTTCCTCGTTGAAATTGCTGTAAAGGAATTTTATAAACATCATCTATTTATACTCAATAATAACACATTTGCATCTTTAATGACATAAATACATACTTAACTATTACTAATAATACCTTGTCAGGGTTCGTGATGTATCGTCCGTTCACTCTCATGAACTCGCACGCATAGAATCCACATAGGACCGATCCTTGTGGTTGCTTGTGGCACTACATAACGGGAGATTGGTTATTTAGTTGCAACATTGTGTATGATATGTATTCATAAAATCACATACTTACCGGCCAGTGATGATGGATGTCTAGTGGCACTTGTTTTTTCGACAGGTCGTACTTTCCACCTCTCATCTTATAGAATCTATAAGCACTGTGATCTCAAATAGAATCACCATGTTATTCTCAAATTTTAATCGATAAAAGTATGCATGCATAGAAAAGGCTTACAGCTCTAAGATGCTGAGGAATGTTGCATATGTCGAAGGGTCGAAGTTCAAGGAGTCGAGCACCAGCACCTTTCCAACCTTAGGATAAATGAGGAAGCATATCCAGTGGTCCCTGTACGAATGAAATTTGTGATGCATGTGTATTGAAATTATTAATTTTATTTATGCAAAATCACACTTACTTAAAGTTGTACGGGGCCATTATGGCTTCCCTGTCTTGAAATTGAAGCATTGCATGTCCTATGTATGTGGCGTATCGAGCTTCAAAATCCTTCTTCATTTCCTTTATACGCTTCTCAACTTCTTCGTCCGTCTTTCCCCGTATTTCATCGTTGTCTTTCCCGATTCTAAAAGTGTGGCTTTCCTCGGATATAAGTATTGGGTTGAGATACCCAACCCTTTTACTGGCACTAGCATTGGGCTTGGTACCGTAAAGAATCTCCTGCTGATCATGTTGCATTCTGCAAGTCACACGTGCATGTCAGATATTGAAATTTTATACAGCTCACTAATAATAACACACATATGTGGAAGTATGAGCGACACTTACAATGCAAACATCGTTACAAGTTGCACGTCGAGTCTCTGAAGGTTCATCATTAACCACATGTCCTCGAATGTAACAACGGCCTTTTGGTTCGAACCAATAAAAGCATGGTCTGGTATATGCACACTGATGGTGTCGATGCCAACCGATGATGCCCGCATGTACCAGTCATGCAACCTTTTAACACCAGCCGGGACCTTTCTTAGTTTGTCAAGAGGTAGCAGAGGTCTGCCCGGCACATATTTTTTAGGCACGTTTTTGTAATCTGCCTTAGTTGGCTTCTTTATCTTTGCGGCCGTTGCCTCAGCCTTTTTTGCAGACTCCTCGTGCTCGGCCAAATCAACAGTTTGTGACGTGAGGCTCCGTCCAATCCCTTTCAAAAACCTAACTGTGCCAGCAGTAGTAGCTTTACTCTTCTTTTTCTGATACGGGGACACCAATTTTGGTATAGGAAGTTTAGATTTCTTTGATGGCCGTGGATCGTTTGATGGCTGTGGAGAAGGTGGATCCCTTGATGGTGGCGTAGACAGTGGGTCACCAAGAGGATGGGGAGGAGAAGGTGGTGGAGCCCTGAATGGTGATGCTTGTGGCGGAGACGGTGGGTCAGAAAAAGGATGAGGAGCAGCATGTGAAGTTTGAGGAGGTGAGGATGGATGTACAATAGGAACAGCAATTTGAGAAGGCGGAGACGGTTGGGCCTGCGACGCCTGCGACGAATTCGACCAATCAAGCAATTCGACATCCCTTCGAGGCCAAAGGATAAAATTCTTGATAGCTTGTCCAAGTTTCTCGATACCTTCGGGCCCAGGGATGTCTAGCATGTCGTCCTCGTATCCTTGGACGACCGTCGTCACTTCTACTTTGCAATAATCATCTGGAATATCGTTTCCATGGAACTTGCGTCCTGGGATCGCAAGGCCTGTGGCTACTATCTTTGTACGTTTATTGTTAATACCATATCTTATAACCAGTGTGCACGCCACAGGCCTTGTGATGTCATCAACTGGATAACGGTCCTTATTTCCCGTTGAAGCAACAGAGCTTGGTAATGTCGTACAATCTGTGGAAGCCGGCGGTTGAGCTGCTGGAATTATTTGTATCTGTGGAGTGGTCATCTGTTGAACAGACATCGCACTCGCCAACTGTTGCATCAATTCTGGAGAAGGATTTGATAGCATTTGAGACATCATGGCTTTGAACTCTTTCTTGGCCTCCTCCTTAAAATAATCCGCGATCTCTTCCTTGTATCGATCACGTTTCTTGTACAGACCTTCCCACTGTGGTCCGAATCCTTCCTTCCATCCTTCCTTAGACGAGATTCCTCGTACACGACCAGGATGCTCAGGGTTACCGAGACCAGCCGTTAGGATGTCTCTTTCCCTTTGTGGCTTAAAAGTTCCTTCGCTCTGCTTAGCTGCCATTGTATATATGTTTTTTGCCGCTTCTTCGACAATGGGATCATCAAAAGATACACCGGTCTCGGTTTCCCTTGGTTTTCTAGCACGGAGCCAATTTGCCGCCCTTTCACCAAGTTGCTCGGACAGCGTCGGCAACCCTGCGGCCTTCTTCTCGGCGTCTTCTTGTGTCCATTTAGGAACCTGACGCTTGTAACCACCTGTGCCTAGGTGGTGGCGGTACTTGTTCTTCTTTGATAGTTCTGAATTTGCCTCACTTAGAGATATGAAATCAGGGCTGCTCCTCTGCTCTAGAAATACTGCCCACTGACCTGCTGAGATTTTATATTTTTTGGTCGGGTCCAGACCTTTCTTTGCAAACTTTGTGTTCATCTCAGACCTCCAGTTTCGGAAATTTATTGCAAGCTGCTTCATCGTGTATTCCTTCACGAGTTCTTCTGAACCCCGAGGCAGAACGAACCTCATTAATAGCTTATTCCATATTTGATTCTTGACATCATCTGACACATCTCTCCACTGTCGTATTGTTATGTCAAGATTATCTCTAACTAAAAACCCAAGTGCATTCTGAAACTTAGGTAGTGCCTCTTCTGGAGCTAGGGGCTGACCTTTCGGGCTCACGTCTGAGATTTTGTATGTTTTGTCGGGAAATTTGTTCAGCCCCCTGTCACCTCTTTTTCGATCGCTCTGCTTCCTTTTCCTTGATGTCTCGGTTGTTGTCTTGGTCTGTTCCGGTGCGTCTTGGGTCGGCTCCGGTACGTCTTCGTATCGTGCCACGGCTTCTTCGAGTATCGCACGAAATTCAGACACGACCTCCTATTCATGTAATAAAATGCACAAGAGATCATGCATGTGAAATCAGTAGGGTACACATACGAAGCTAAAGATGCGTACTTTTACCTCAGCTTCTCGTGGATCATAAGTAGGGTCACGTTGCAACTCACGGAGAGGGCCCTATCTATGCTAGTGGTAGGAAAAGGGTCGCTAGGCGTTTCATATCCTTCACTGCTGGATTGTTCTTGAGCAACACTCTTGTCCATGTGCTCGGGCACTAATCCTTGGTCCTTGATCGGAGAACTCATTGAGCTATATATATACAAATACATAAGCAATAATTAAATACATATTAACACATATTAACGTAAGCAATAATTAAATTCATATTAACAAATAGTATAATTAAATACATCCTCGCGGGCACTAAACCCTTAACCCTAACCCTAACCCTAACCCAAAACCCTAACCCTAACCCTTAACCCTAACCCTAACCCAAAACCCGAACCCTTAACCCAAAACCCGAACCCTTAACCCTAACCCTAACCCTAACCCTAACTCTAACCCTGACCCAAAACCCTAACCCTAACCCTAACCCTAACCCTAACCCTAACCCTAAACCCTTAACCCTAACCCTAACCCAAAACCCGAACCCTTAACCCAAAACCCGAACCCTTAATCCTAACCCTAACCCTAACCCTAACCCTTAACCCTAACCCTAACTATAACCCTTAACCCTAACCTTAACCCTAACCATAACCCTAAACCCTAACCATATAGTATCGTATAGTCGTATAGTATCGTGTAGGACGGGGAGAGAGTCGCATAGGACGTATAAAGAGGGAGAGACGGAGAATCGTATGGATATTATCGAGTTACGTATAGAGAGAGGGAGAGTCGTATAGGACGAGGAGAGGGAGAGAGGGAGAGTCGCATAGGACGTATAGAGAGGGAGAGAGGGAGAGTCGTACGGAAATTATCGAGTTCAGATCGAATTCGGATCGGATCGGATACGTATATTATCGAGTTGTGACGGATAAAATTACAATGTATATATTCAACATACATTTGAACACATATGAACACATACATTTGAACACATATGAACACACATATATATTGAACACATACATTTGAACACATATGAACACATATATATATTGAACACATACATTTGAACACATATATAACACACATATGAATAAAAATAAGTATTGTATGAGCCCTTCTTTTGTATGAGCCCTCTATCTCTCTCCCTCTCTCTCTATCTCTCTCCCTCTCTCTACATTTGAATACATTTGAACACATTTGAATACATTTGTATGAGCCCTCTATCTCTCTCCCTCTCTCTCTATCTCTCTCCCTCTCTCTACATTTGAATACATTTGAACACATTTGAATACATTTGTATGAGCCCTCTATCTCTCTCCCTCTCTCTCTATCTCTCTCCCTCTCTCTACATTTGAATACATTTGAACACATTTGAATACATTTGTATGAACCCTCTATCTCTCTCCTCTCCCTCTATCTCTCTCCCTCTCTCTATCTCTCTCCTCTCCCTCCTCTCTCTCTCTCACCCTCCTCTCCCTCCCTCTATCTCTCTCCCTCTCTCTTCCTCTCTCTTCCTCCCTCTCGGCGGCGGGCGGCGCGTGCGCCCTCCTCTCTCCTCCCTCTCCCTCTCCCTCCTCTCTCTTCCCTCTCCCTCTCCTTCATCTCTCTTCCTCCCTCTCGGCGGCGGCGCGTGCCCTAGGGTTTACTAAAACGCGGCGGCGGCCCGGCGCGGTAGTAGACGGCGACGGTACAGATTAGGGGAAAGAGAAAAAACCTGGAGACGGCGGTGCGGGGGCGGGAATGGCGGCGTGGGGACGGGCGCGGGGACGATCGCCGGCGAAAACCCTCGGGGTCGAAATCCAGCAGCCTGACGGCGTCGTCTTCAAGTGAAAGGGCGCCAGGGACTTGTAAAATTTTCGGCTCCCGCGCGCCACCTTTATATAGGCGCCATTTCTACTGGCGGTTGACAACGAGAACCGCCAGTAGAAATGGCTTCCACAGACTGTAGAAGCCATTTCTACTGGCGGTTGACAACGAGAACCGCCAGTAGAAACCATTTCTACTGGCGGTTGTCATAGAGAACCGCCAGTAGAAATGGCTTCTACAGTCTGTGGAAACCATTTCTACTGGCGGTTGTCTACGACAACCGCCAGTAGAAATTGTTTTTTATTATTATTTAACATAGTTTTTTATATATTGTTTTACTTCACTTTTTATATATTATATTAAGTATACTTTTATATATTGTTTAGTATACTTTTACCTCTCTCCATCCCCTCTCTCTCCCCTCTCCCTCTCTCTCTCCTCTCCCTCTCCTCTCTCCCCTCTCCCTCTCCATCCTCTCTCTCCATCCCCTCTCTCTCCCCTCTCCCTCTCCATCCTCTCCTCTCTTTCCATCCTCTCTCTCCTCTCCACTCTCTCTTCCCTCTCCCTCTCCATCCTCTATCTCCTCTCCACTCTCTCTCCCCTCTCCCTCTCCATCCTCTCTCTCTCCTCTCTCTCCATCCTATCTCTCTCCTCTCTCTCCATCCTCTCTCTCCTCTCCCTCTCCTCTCTCTCCTCTCTCTCTCCCTCTCCTCTCTCTCTATAAAGTCAATAGAAAGTCATGTAAAATTGTAAATGGTAGCCACGAAAATTGAATGAAGACAATTACATGCTTCGGTTTGTCGCTAACAATAATCAATTACATGACAAGTTCCTAACAATAATCAATTACATGACAAGTATATAATCTAGGAAGCTATTGTTCTGCCTTGTCCATCGTGGCGTACCCAGGGCAACGAATTGCGTGGGATGCTTCGCTCAACGTTCCTTATCTTGGTTGGATGGTCTATGAAAAGAGACATGTCGTTGAACCGGTTAAAATTCTCTAAATCAGATACACCATCAACTCCTATAGCTTGTTGTTTTCCAGGAAAAACTACATGCTTCGGTTTGTCGGTGCTTTTCTTCTCATTGTTAGAAATGATCTGTTCAGCATAGAAGACCTGTGCAGCACGATTAGCAAGGATCCTTGGGTCATCTTTGTAACCTACCTTACTTAGATCAAGAACTCTGACCCCATAGTTGTCTACCGTGACATGTTTGTCTTCAACCCATTGACATCGGAAAACCGAGATCTGAAATGTACCATAGTCTAGTTCCCATATGTCCTCAATAAAGCCAAAATATGTAATAATCTCACCAGTTTCATCATCTATGGCCTCGCATCGAACACCACTATTTTGTGACATGCTCTTTTTGTCCTTGGACTTGGTACAAAATGTGAATCCACTAATGTCATAGGTTTGCCATGTTGTGACCTGGCGTGATGGTCCAGATGCCAAGCCCTTGATGGTTTGTTCTTCTATTGTTTCTCCACGTGGAATGTCCTTCACCATTAGCCATGTGTTGAATCGCTGCTTATGTTGCTTCATTACCCAATCATCCGTATGCCCAGGATTTTGCTCGCGAAGCTCATTGATGTGTTGTTGGATAAATGGCTCCATTATCGTTAGCTGATGTAGGATGCTCTGATGTGCCTCAAGTACTATATCGTAATCCGGTGGGATGAAAGATTTCCGTCCCATCCTCCCGCTTCCATACAGTCTACCCTCGTGTCGTGACGGAGGCAGACCTATTGCAACCTGGTCTTTTAGGATACTATTGCAGAATGGACCTCCGGACTCAATGGCCTCTTCGGTACAGTACCCCTCTATCATGGATGCCTCAGGACGAGCACGGGTTGATACATAGCCATTCAGTATTGACATGAAACGCTCATACGTCCACATTTCATGCAAGTACATAGGACCCAATGCCTCTATTTGTGGCACCAAGTGCACCACAAGGTGCACCATAATATCAAAGAACGATGGAGGGAAACACATCTCAAACTGTGATATTGTCTCCACTGCGAATTCCTGAAGAGATGCCAACTCATCACGGCCAATTACCTTTTGTGAAATCCTGTTGAAAAAGTAGCACAACCGTGTGATTGCCATCTTTAAAAACAAAGGATTTATAGCCCTGATGGCAATAGGTAGGAATGTAGTCAGCATGACATGACAATCATGTGAGTTGTAGTTGGTGATTGTCAGGTCTTTCATTGACACAATACTCCGTATGCTAGAGTAGAATCCAGATGGGACTTTCAAATTCTTAAGCCAAACACACATCGCATGTTTCTCATCTACATTGAGATTGTAGCTTGCTGCTGGGAGATGGTACTTCCCATTTTCTTGAAGAACGGGATGTAGTTCCTTTTTATGCCTAAATCTACCAAGTCCATGCGTGAATTGAGCCCTTCTTTTGTTTTGCCCTTTATGTCTAGCAAGGTGCCCATTATGCTTTCAAACACGTTCTTCTGAACGTGCATACCATCGATCGCATGCCGCACATCTAACTCTTTCCAGTAAGGCAAGTACTCGAAGAAAATAGACTTCTTCTTGAATATAGCCCCCGAAGCTGGTTTGACATCCTTCCTTGTTTTTCCGTCTTTTGTCTTCTTCCCGAAAACAAACTTGATATTCCTGACTATTTCAAAAACTCTATGACCTCTATTGTTACCCGATGGAGCAGTAGAATGTAGTTCACCATTATTGTCGAAGTACTTATCCATCTTTCGCATGCGGTACCTGTGTCCTTCCAATAAAAAGCGTCTGTGCCTCATGTAAACTATCTTCCCAGATGCAGCAAGGGATACGTAAGCAGTTCCATCAATGCATACTGTGCAACCAACCTTTCCCTTAAACTGGCCTGATGATGTGAAGAGAGCAGGGTAATCGTTGATCGTAACAAAAAGAATTGCTCTCAGCGTGAATGAACCTTTACGATACTCATCCAACATTTGAACACCTGTTTCCCACAATATTTTCATATCCTCCATTAAGGGCTCCAAAAATACATCCATGTCAACTCCAGGTTGTGTAGGTCCAGAAATAAGGATGGTTAGCAAAATGTACTTCCGTTTCTGCATCAACCATGGAGGAAGGTTGTATATGGTGAGGATCACCGGCCATGTGCTATGCTTGCTGCTCCTCTCAGCAAATGGGTTCATTCCATCAGTACTCAGTGCGAACCTAACATTTCTCGGTTCATCGGCAAAGTCTCGGTGGTTGTCATTGAAATCTTGCCACTGCTTCCCATCGGCTGGATGTCGAAGCTTCCCATCGTTTTTGTGCTCATCAGAAGCATGCCAGCTCATAAGTCTGGCATCCTCAGGATTAGCGAACAAACACCTCAATCGATCGACGACGGGGAGGTACCACATCACCAAAGCAGGAATCTTTTTGAGCGCATAATAGTCTACTTCTTTTTGTTTGCTCGTGGATTTTGAAGTCTTTTTTTGGGCTTTCTTTCGCTTCTTCCCTTTAGACACGGATGCAACACACTCTTCGTCCTCTCGATAGTCTTTATTCGTCTTGTACCTACTTGCACTGCACTTTGGGCAGCTCTCCAAGTCTTTATAATCATCACCTCGATAAAGGATACAGTGATTTCTACACGCGTGGATCTTCTCCACACCCATAGTGAGCGGACTGATTAGTTTCTTTGCATAGTACGTGTTAGCAGGCACATTGTTCTCCTTTGGAAGCATGTCTGCGATAATACTCAAGAACGCATCGAAGCCAGCATCAGACACACCATATTTAGCTTTTAACATCAACAGCTTTAGCACAGACCGGAGCGTCGTGAACTCTTTGGTACAACCCTTAGACTCGTCGTACAAAGGCTCTTCTGCTGCCTTCTTCAGGGACTCCATACCTTTCATTAAGAACATCGATTGATCTGTATGACGACGCAACATTGCCTCTAGCAACTCTGCATCTTCCTCATCCATAACACTTGGCAGAACATGAGGTCTATCATGTTCATTTCCTCGAGCGTAACCATGATCAGTAACATTTTGCACTACATGTTCGCTCTGTGGAAGATGTTGGTGTGTCTCGTGAACGAACTGAAATCTGTCGTCGATGTTCTCAGGGTTTCCAGTCGTATAAGGCGAAGAGCTACCCTCTCCATGCTTTGTCCAAATTGTGTAATCCTTCATAAATCCTCGGCATACCAGATGAGATATGATTTGTTCTGTGTCATTAAATACAACAGCATTTTTGCAGTCCATGCATGGACAATATATGTGTTTTGTCTTTGTTCTCCATGCATGGTTCGTAGCGACATCAATAAACCTATGGACCTCGGATATGTATGATGGATCTAGCCTTGATAAGTTATACATCCAGGATGTCCTCTCCGTCACCACCTGTTGGGAAGGATGAAGGGGTGAAACCCTATATCCAAAATGTGGCTAAATTTAAGGAAAATGAACAAAAATTGGCAAGAGGAACATAAAACTAAACTTTCCTAGCCATACTCTTCTCTTTAACACATGGTGAAGGCCTAGTTCCAAAATTGAGCAAAGATGAACAATAATTGGCAATTAAAACATAATTAAACCAACTTTCATAGCAACTAATAAAAACAATCTTAATTACCAAACCTATCTTCTTCTCTCTCCACACAACACATGAACCATTCATTAAACAACTTAATATGTCATGGATAAACTGATTTGAGAACTAAACATGAAAAAGGAGAGAGGATAGACAAAATCTAACCATATTAAACAACTTTATTTGAGCGAATAGAGCAAAAATGTGGCTAAAATGTGGCTAAAATTGAGAGAGGATACACTCTCTCCAATGGTGAAACCCTAGATCCAAAATGTGGCTAAAATTGAGCAAAAATGAATAAAAATTGACATTAGCAACATAAACCAACCTTTCTTAGCAATCTTCTTCCAAAAAATGAAGATCAAAACCTCTCCCCATGTATTTTGTGAATTCTGGACCTCCAAAATCGCCTCCAATGGAAGTTGGCTGCGAGCATACAGTTCACTGTCGGGGGAAGAGGGGCATTTATAACAGACACTTCACTGGCGGTTGTCTTTAAAAACCGCCAGTGAAAATTGATTTCCACTGGCGGTTGTCTTTAAAAACCGCCAGTGGAAATAGGATGTTTCCACTGGCGGTTATCTTAAGATAACCGCCAGTGGAAATCAATTTTCACTGGCGGTTTGTGTAACACAACCGCCAGTGGAAACATCCTATTTCCACTGGCGGTTGTGTTAAGATAACCGCCAGTGGAAATAGGTTTCCACTGGCGGTTTTTAAAGCCGGGCCCACCTGTTTCTTTCACTGACGTTTGATAACGGAAACCGCCAGTGAAAAGTTGAACGTGCCGCAGGCTTTGAGCTTATTTGTACTAGTGGTTGCTCATTTCATTCCGGTCAAGACTACTTATAAGGGATCTCAATTGGCAGAGTATATATGGCTCGGATTGTATCTCTACACGGTGTATCGAAGAAGATCGTTTTGGATAGAGGACCACAGTTTACCTCCAGATTTTGGAAAAAATTTCTTGAGAATGTGGATACAAAGTTGAAATTTTTGTTCGGCTTACCATCCTCAGACTGATGGACAGACTGAAAGGACTAACCAAGTATTGGAGGACGTGTTGAGAGCTTGTTCCCTTCAGCATGGTAGTAGTTGGGACAAGAGTCTACCTTATGCTGAGTTCTCATATAATAATAGTTACCAGGCCAGTCTGAAGATGTCATCGTTCGAGACTCTATATGGCAGGAAGTGCATGACTCCTCTATATTAGGACCAGATTGAAGGAAGACAGTTCTTTGGACCTGAACTTTTTCAAGAGGCATGAGAACAAATCTGTATAATTAGGGAGAACTTGAGGGTAGCTCAGACCAGGCTAAAGATCTACGCTGATAATAGAAGATCACTGGAGTTTGAGGAAGGTGATCATGCGTACCTCAAGATGTCACCACTTCGTGGAATGAGGAGATTTAAAGTCAAGGGCAAATTGTCTCCTCGCGTTATTGGACCATTCAGAGTTTTTAGGCGAGTTGGAGAGATGGCCTATCAAATCGAGCTACCTGATAATATATCAGATGTATATGATGTCTTTCATGTGTCACAACTAAAGAAGTGCCTCAGGGTACCTGAAAAGCAGCTGCCAATGGAGGACCTTAGTGTTCAAGATGATCTGACTTATGCAGAGTATCCCATCAAGATTCTTGATACACTGACTCGTGTCACGAGAAATAAGGTGATAAAGATGTGCAAAGTACAATTGAGTCACCATGGAGAAGATGAAGCTACTTGGGAGAGAGAAGAAAAGCTTCGCATAGATTTTCCACATCTTTTCCCTAGTCCTTCCTAAATCTCGAGGACGAGATTCTTGTTAAGGGGGGTAGGATTTATAATACCCACTTTGTAAGAAAATATAAAGGAGAAATTATATTCCTTTATATATATGTGTGCCATATCTATTTATCATTTCATGTGGACACCCACTTAGACAAATAAATGACTAACGATGGACACCACTAAATCATGCATCATGCTAGTTTTCATTTTGTGTGCATTTTGTGACAATATGACAATAATGTAAAAATAAATATGTTAATACCCAAATTAGAATTTAAATCCTAAAGAAGATTCTAATTTTGAAACAAGAGAAGAAAATGGAGCAGCAGTCACCCACCTCCGTTCATAGCGTAGGTTCCAGCGGTGTCGTTGATGAAAAATCCGGGCAAGATTCATCCGTATCCTCCCCTTCCGTGGTCCATCCCAACGTAGCGTCGGGCTCCTCCTTCACTTTAGCAAATGCAACAGAATTCCACGTGATTCGGGGGCACCGCGCCGCCAGGTCGGGTTCTCAGGGTATAAGTATGGGCACCAGCGATCTCCCCTTATCCATCCGCTGCCATGTCGTGATGGTTATCCTCGGGGTAGACCACCGCCGCCAGGGCAGGGGAGGCGAGAAGTAGAGAAATCACCGCCTCGCCATGTGATGGACATATTGAGGTGTGTGGAGGTCCGCCGCTAGCGGGTTTCGTGCGTGTGCTGCCGTTGGGTCTACGTCGTGGACCTTGGTGTTCGCCTTAGCACTGGGACCGTGTCCAAGGTGGCGGACTAGCGCATTAGGACTCAACATCGCAGTAATTTCACGTCGCCGTTCGTGTATCACGGCCATGCTGCCCTTCACCGTGGTCAAGTAGCTCTGCGCCCTAATGTCTGGTAAGTAATCTGTAATAGTGTTCGCCATAATTCTCTCCTCCTATTTCTGGTATCTACGTGTGGATTTGGGGCTTGTGCGCCATCTAGTGGGATTCGCCGGAGTCCCAGCCGTGCACAGTAGCTGGCATCGTCGCCCTGCTGTTTGGGGAAGAAGAGAGGGTTGGGGGAAATTCGTGCGAGCCATCGATCCCGTGTTTTACGGCCGTGATCGGATCCCTAGTGTTTAAAGTAGGCACCGTGGGATCTTGATCCAATGGCCAGGTTTGCATACCGGTTCGGAGGGCTCGGATTTAATCTGAGCGCTAGAACTAGGATCCAACGACTGAAATCTATCCATACCTCTTCGTCGTTGCCTTTTTGCTAAAGAGACCTTCTAGAAATTAGAAAATAACCCTCGACCCACTGCTGTGTAAAAATAATTCCACATAGGCCCTAGACTTTGTAGATTCGACCCTGGACTCTTCTGAAATTGTGGCCCTAGTCCAGAAGTTGAATAAAATAATTATATTAATATGGAAAATATGTTTTTAGTATAAAAACAAATCCAGAAACTTGTATAATTCATAGAAAATTCTTATGAAGTCCAAATTAATCCATTTCAATTCCTATAGTTTTGTAATATTATTGTTTATCATTTAGTATCATTGTTTTGACATGAATATCACAATAAAATTTATATGTTATTTGATCTTGTACAAAACACATAAAACCTTCAGAAATTCATAACTTAAAATCTATAACTCCAAAGTTAGTGATTCATGTTCCTAGGATTTTATTTTAATATGTAGATTTTTATTGTGTATTTTATTTACATGAATGGTGTAATGTTAATTTTTGCTATATTATGTATGTATTGTGTTGATGCGAGTAGACGAGCAAGCCACTGTGGATCCTGAAGTTCAGCTGGTAGAAGTTGCTGAGCAGGAGCTCATTGAAGGCAAGTTGTGCCCTTGATCACTTACTTTTTCGCAGCCATGTTCTTATAAATTATAATGATCTGCATAGGTTAATTTTGATGGGATCCTTTAGGTCACCCCAGTTTTGGTTATCTTTATACCTTGTTCACCACTGAAATATTTTTGGGTAGTACCTGCTATTGCTTTATGTGGATTTGGGTATGCAGATACACTATTCATGATTACTCTTTTATTATCTTTTTATTATTACCGTTCATGTTAAGATTATTATGTTAATAGGAACATGGAGCGACCATCTGGGAAAATAGTGCTACCACAAGGGTTTAATGGGACGCCATTGGCCGATTAACTAGGAAAGCTAGTGGATGACTTCCTTACCCGAAAGGAGCAAGGGCAGTAGGAGAGTGGTCAGTGTAGGGAGGTCCTTGGGTTGATTTTGCTGCAATAGCGGTCAGGCAAGGGATTCCTGCACTGGAGCTTCATTTAAACTTTAGCGGGATTTCTGAAGCTAGTGGAACCTTGTAAAGGCCTCGTAGTGTTACCCTGCCTCGCCTCCTCGGTAGAGGTGTATGGGATTGGCCGTCTCTTGGCAGATGGGTAACATGACTTGTGGGTAAAGATGCGCAACCTCTGCAGAGTGTAAAACTGGTATACTAGCCGTTCTCACGATCATGAGCAGCTCCGACCCTCACATGATTAATTTATGGAACTTAAATTTAATTTGACATTTGCATCGCATTTGGGGATTATTTTACTATTACTTTTCTTTATTATTATTAAGGTTTGGTATTTACTTACACTTAGTAATTGCTAATAAAATTTTGACCAACTTATAAAAGCAATGCTCATCTTCAGCCTCTATTTTGTTGATCAGCCTTACACTTCACATGAACTCCCACCTTTGGTGAGTTCATGCACATTATTCCCCATGACTTGTTGAGCTATGAACGTATGTGAGCTCACTCTTGCTGTCTCACACCCCCCCCCACAGGAGAAGAACAGGTGGTCGAAGAGGAGCCGCCTAACACTGAGGCATTCGACTTGATCTAGGTGGCGTGTCCCAGTCAGCTTTGTGGCGCCAGGGAATAATATTTAGTTCGCTTTACTTTATCATTTATTTTTGTAAGACTTCCGCTATGTAATAAGTACATTCATGATATTTATGACATTTATCTCTATGCACTCTGTTATTATGTGTGTTGTTCTTTCTTGGCCCACATATGAGATGCACTCGAATTTGTCCCTTAAATCCGGGTGTGACAATTAGGCGGCATTCGGTATGATCTTCTAGAAATAGGAGTTGTACCGGGCTTTAGTTCAATCACAAATTCCACATCCCTTTCTGGTGGCAACTATAAAGCCCAAAATTGGTATAAAGAAAAAATAAATAAATAAATCTATAATTAGGTGTTTTAGGGATTTCTTGATTCCCTTCTTTCATACTTAACTAATAGGCTTAGTTTATGCAAATAGAAAATATATAAAGAAATGAAAGAAAATGGAATGATCTTCATATGAATTAGACTATTTTTTCACTAATATGGTTGAGGGACATTCCTAAGGAGGATAAGTAAAATCACTTTTTAATGAATGTTACACATTAGAAATTATTTTCCTAAAATAAACCCTTTTGTTATTCATCATAAGATTTGTAAAGTATTTGCTAAAAAAATAATGAATAAATAAAACTATACTTTTGCATTCGTATTGGGATTTTGGCTGTTGCATTTTTTTTGTAGTGGATATTCAAGACCTTGATTTGAGTTTAGCAATTTGTGTGAAAATCCAAATAGAAAATAGAAACAGGAAAATAAATAAAAAAGAGAAAAATGTCGCATGGGCCACATCTCTGGGTCGGCCCAGGTATTCAACTGCGCTCGGCCCACTTTTCCATAAGCTGCCGCGGCCTCAGCGCCCCCTTCCCTGACTGGCTGACTGGTGGGCCCCCGGGTCAGTCACGTTCTTCTCACTCCCATGCGGGTCCCAGTTGGCAGATTCATCCCTTCCCCCTAAAACAGACTTCTTTTTCCGCTCGCGCATCTAGGTATAAGAACTTCCTTGCCATTCCTCTGCCACGACAAGCTCGTATCGTTAGCCGCACCTTGCATCGTGCCAAAACGCTAGAACCAGAGAGAGAGGGTCGAGGAAGTCGCTCTGCGCCATCGTCAATCGTGGGTCGCCAGTCGACTTCGTGGCTCAGCTGGGTGGTTTCAGCTGGGTGGGGAGAATCTCTGTGGGCTACCATTGTGGAATTGGGGGCTCGTGAACCTGGAGACCATTTGCCGCTGACCGAACACCGCTGTGCTGCACCGCCGTCCGCCTGGTGTCGTGGCCGGGAGGAACCACTCCGAGATTTCCTGTGAGAACCTTCTACACTACTAAACCATGTCCCCAATTTCGTGTTGCGCCGTTTAATTTGAGTTTGGGGGTGTGGAGCACCGGATTGTGATTCCTCTGGCGAGGTCGCCGCCGTGGCCAACGCTGTGGCCGTCGTGGCGTTGGAGGGGAAGAGGAAATTAGGGCCCTGGCCGTAGGATTTGAGTTGGACGGTAGAGATGCTGTTCATTTATAATCCAAGGGATCCCGAGCCGTACATGTTCGATTCTAATCAGAGCCACGCGTGTCTGATCCAACGGCTCTGGTTGCTCCTTACCCCTTCGCTGGTAACTTTTTGCATAAGAAACCATAGAAAACCTAGAAACTAACCCGCAGTCCACACTGTGGGAATACTAAGCCTTAGGAATGTTTCTATTTTAGTCCCCGAACTTCTCGATAATATTACGCCCAGTCCAGGATTCTTAGTAAATTCGGAAATTAATATAGAAATGGATTTGAAGTATAAAAACAAATCCAAAGAATTGTTTAATTCATAGAAAATTCATGTAATGTCCAATTTAGTTCATTCCAATTTCTATAATTTTGTAATAATGTTTTTTATCACCTATTGTCTCTGTTTTAACATGAAAATGGTATTAAATATTATCTCTTAATTAATCTCGTATCAAATACACAAAACTTTAGGAAATTTGTATCTCCTCCGTTTTAAATCCGATTTGACTCGTTCCAGTTGCGATAGCTTTGTATAAATATCTACTACACAATAGCAACATTTATTATATGATATCCCATACTTTTTATAATCGGATTAATCTATGTCTACTGGATTAACTTATTTAATATTAATATATAGTATTCTAATTTTATGGTTATAATTTAACTAGATAATCATTAATCAAATAATGACTTAGATTAAATTTGAGATAATTATTTATAGAATAATTTCTCATATGATCTATATTAACCAATTTATAATATAGTTTAATATTTTAATCACACAGATCTTCTATAAAATCATAACTCCTTAACTGTAACTCCGATTTTATTGGTTCATGTCCCTACGATCTCGTAGCAACACGTAGATCATTATTATATAGTATGTTCTTATGTTTGGTGTGATGTTGATTTTGTCTATACCATGTTTGTTTGTATTGCTACGACTAGCAGTGAGGTTATGAGGATCTGAAGAATCACCCTGGTAACTAGAATCTCAAGTGTCAGGCAAGTTGTGCCCTTGATCCACTTTTGCTACCCAATAATATTATTTATTATCACTATTCAATGCATATGTTTAATTTTGATGGGACCCAATAGGTCACCCTAGTCTGTTTATCCTGTTTACCTTGTTTACCCCTGATTCACTTGGGTAGTTATGCTATTGCATTATGTGGTTTCGGGTTAATATTTCACTATATCCATGTTCCTATTATTTTGTTATGTTATTTATGTTCATGGTAAGATCATTATGTTAATGGGAACATGGAGCGACCACCCGGGAAAACAGTGCTACCACAAGGGTTTAATGAAACGCCCTTGGCTAATTAACTAGGAAAGCTAGTGGATGACTACCTTACCCGAAAGGGGCAAGGGTAGTAGTGGAGTGGTTAGTGTAGGGAGGTCCTTGGGTTGATTTTGCTGCGATGGCGGTCAGGCGAGGGATTCCTGCACTGGAGCTTCCTATAAACTGTAGCGGGTTTTCTGAAGCTAGTGGAACTTTGTAAAAGCCTCGTAGTGTTACCCTGTCTCGCTTCCTTGGTAGAGGTGTATGGGATTCATGACCCCTTGGCAGATGGGTAATACGACTTGTGGGTAAAGATGCGCAACCTCTGCAGAGTGTAAAACTGGTATACTAGCTGTGCTCATGGTCATGAGCAGCTCGGACCCTCACATGATTAATTTATGGAACCTAAATTCAATTTGTCATATGCATTTGCATGGGATTATTTATTAATTTTGTTCTATTATTTATTATGGTTTGGTATTTACTTATACTTAGTAATTGCTAATAAAATTTTGACCAACTTATAAAAGCAATGCTCAGCTTCAACCTCTATTTTGTTGATCAGCCTTACACTTCATATGAACTCCCACCTTTAGTGAGTTCATGCCACATTATTCCCCACAACTTGTTGAGCAATGAATATGTGTGAGCTCACCCTTGCTGTCTCACACCCCCCCACAGGAGAAGAACATGTGGTTCAAGTGGAGCCACAACGAGGAGTTCGATTCGATCTAGGTGGCGTCTCCTAGTTGACTTTGTGGCGCCAAGGATAGATTTTAGATCCTGTTATATTTATCTTTTATTTTTGTAAGTCTTCCGCTATGTAATAAATACTCTGATTATTGTGAGATTTATCTCTATACACTCTGTTACTATATGTGTTGTCTTCTTTGGCGCATGTATGAGGTGCACCCGACTTTGTTCCTTAAAATCGGGTGTGATAGAAGTGGTATCAGAGCAATGTTGACTGTAGGAGGAAACCTAGATAGAAATGGACAAAACCATTACCTACTTACCTTATTCTGATTCTTTTCTAAACTTATCTTAATCTTTCCTCATCTATTTCCGCTTTACTCTGATTTTTCTTACCTTTTCTTTCTAAAGACAAATGTGGATTTCACACTTTGAAATCTTGTGCCTAAAGTGACCTTTAGGAATATGAGACCTACTCTTAGGAACAAAAAAACTATTTTTATAGTTATCTATACGCTTGAGTGTTTGTTCTTATGATACTTGTTTGATTTGGATCTTTGATTGAGTGTGATGAGTTGTGGAGTAATGTCCACAATTACATCTGCATATACGTATAGGCATAAATAGAATTCATGAGATAACTAAACAACTTAGATTATCCTCCATTAAAGTGTATCTATTATAAATAGATCCTTTTTATCTTAAAAGATTCTATCTTATCTTAAAAGATTACCTCTTACCTTAATAGACCCATCTTACCTCGAAAAGATTTTATCTTATCCTAATAGATCTAACTAATCTCAAAAGGTTCTATCTTATTCTTAAAGATTCATCTTGTCCTAATCCCCACCACTTTGCGTATCTCATAATAGTGTAACACACACGATCTATTCCAAAATAAATTAAGTAGATTTTATCCAGTCTAATCTGATTACACCAAATTAATTCTGATCCCATCTAATCTGATCAGATCTAATCTAAAGGACATACATGTTAGATAATATTGGTAAAATAAGATTGGATCATAATCTTATAAATATGTTTTAATCCAAGTTGGACTAAGATTCCAATTTAGACTAGACCACATACAACAACCTGGCCATATGCAACTACCTTAACCATCCGATAGTTGCATAACCCCTCTGTTTTAACCTGATCGAGATTCTGACCCACCTACAATATATAATTCATCCCATCTCAAAGGATTCTAACACATATTAATAATACATATTCTACCCTGGTAGACCTACCTAACTTAAACTAAGGTTAATCCAGTTATATTCAATCTAATCTAGACCCTACCTAATCTAATATGGTCTAATCTATGTTACAAGTATTAACTAAACCATCTTCATACGAATGGGATTTAAAACCTAAATTGGTGTCTTAAACCAACTCGTCCGTGAAACCACGACCCAGCCTATGTTACAGGTTGCCCAACCCATTTATCCCCAAAGGCAAAGTAAAGCTCTGTTTACTCCACCTACCCCATATACCGCAACGGTTATCCCAACTCAGATAATGACATCTAACACCACGACAAATGGTCCCTACTTCAGACCCCAAAGGAAGCTCGATTATGCCATAGTACACTCATTCTATGTCAACACTCACCTACAAGCTAAAACCGAATGTACCCTTGTTTTCCATCCCCACCTAACATCAAACAAACTTTTGATCTACATCATGTAGTCTATCTAACCCATATCTACCTCATCTTGGCATATTCTATCGTACCTTTGGACATTCACCTTATACAACTAGTTACCCCGATTTAGACATAAAACAAAGATTAAGCCTTGTTAAAGAATCTTCATATCATAACCAGTTACTAGCTTATTCATTCCGCTTATCGAATAAACTCCCCTGCAAAACTATTTTTCCTTATGCTTCTAACTTCGATGGTCAATACCAGGAAGGAAAGATTATCAGGCAACAGCAAACAAAAATGAATCCTCCAAATCCTCCACCTGTTGGAATCGATCAAGTGGTTGCCGCCCAAAGGCTGGTAATACAACAACTGACAGACATGGTGACCGAAATGCAAAATCAGATAAGACAAGAACGCGAGGAAATACGTCAGGTCCGTTTGGAGATACGTCAAGAAATAAGGCAAGCACATTTGGAAAGACAACGACAACAACAACCCCCCCACCACCACCAGCTCTACCAAGCTACATAAACATATATATGTTACTACTATTTGTAAGATCTAAATCTTACTTTAGTTAGTAGTTAGTATTTTGCTATTTTTGGAATAATAATAAGGTCTATTTGACCCTATGTGTTGCTAATAAAGTATGCATCATGCTGAGATTTTTGTGTGTGCATATGTTATGAGATAACATACTTATATACCCTTTTCATACAAATCTCGGGGACGAGATTTCTGTTAAGGGGGGTAGGATTTGTAAAGCCCAAAATTGGTATAAAGAAAAAATAAATAAATAAATTTATAATTAGGTGTTTTAGGGATTTCTTGATTCCCTTCTTTCATACTTAACTAATAGGCTTAGTTTATGCAAATAGAAAATATATAAAGAAATGAAAGAAAATGGAAAGATCTTCATATGAATTAGACTATTTTTTCACTAATATGGTTGAGGGACATTCCTAAGGAGGATAAGTAAAATCACTTTTTAATGAATGTTACACATTAGAAATTATTTTCCTAAAATAAACCCTTTCTTATTCATGATAAGATTTCTAAAGTATTTGCTAAAGAAAATAATGAATAAATAAAACTATACTTTTGCATTCGTACTGCGATTTTGGCTGTTGCATATTTTTTGTAGTGGATATTCAAGACCTTGATTTGAGTTTAGCAATTTGTGTGAAAATCCAAATAGAAAATAAAAACAGGAAAATAAATGAAAAAAGAGAAAAACGTCGCGTGGGCCACATCTCTGGGTCGGCCCACGTATTCAACAGCGCTCGGCCCACTTTTCCATAAGCTGCCGCGGCCTCAGTGCCCCCTTCCCTGATTGGCTGACTGGTGGGCCCCTAGGTCAGTCATGTTCTTCTCACTCCCGTGTGGGTCCCAGTTGGCAGATTCATCCCTTCCCCCTAAAACAGACTCGCGGTCGCATCCCCGGAATCACGGCGTGAGCTCAACCGATCCTTGCCCGTGGCCACTCCGAGCTCCGCGGGGCCACCAACCAGTCTCAGTAGCATCGCGCTTCTCTGGTCTGAGGCAGGCGGGTGGGGACCTGGAATTAGCTCCGCTTCAAGCTCGGTCGTAACCGCCGCGCCATTATCGCGTGCGTGGATCTCGCCGGGGATCTGGCACGTAGACTTCTTTTTCCCCTCGCGCATCTAGGTATAAGAACTTCCTTGCCATGCCTCTGCCACCGCAAGCTCGTATCGTTAGCCGCACCTTGCATCGTGCCGAAACGCTAGAACCAGAGAGAGAGAGAGGGCCGAGGAAGTCGCTCCGCGCCATCGTCAATCGTGGGTCGCCGGTCGACTTCGTGGCTCAGCTGGGTGGTTTCAGCTGGGTGGGGAGAATCTCCATGGGCTACCATTGTGGAATTGGGGGCTCATGAACCCGGAGACCATTTGTCGCTGAACGAACACCACCGTGCTGCACCACCGTCCGCCTGGTGTCGTGGCCGGGAGGAACCACTCCGAGATATCCTGTGAGAACCTTCTACACTGCTAAACCATGTCCCCAATTTCGTGTTGCGCCGTTTAATTTGAGTTTGGGGGTGTGGAGCGCCGAATTGTGATTCCTCCGGCGAGGTCGCAATCATGGCCAACGCGGTGGCCATGGCGGCGTTGGAGGGGAATAGGAAATTAGGGCCCTGGCCATAGGATTTGAGTTGGACGGCAGAGATGTTGTCCCGCATACCCGTTCACGTGAATGGATCAGTGCCTTTAGATCTTGATCGCGCAGTTCAGAGAAAATCAATCCTCATAAAATCTAGGCCGTCCATTTATAATCCAAGGGATCCCGAGCCATACCGGTTCGATTCTAATCAGAGCCGCACGTGTCTGATCCAACGGCTCTGGTTGCTCCTTACCCCTTCGCTGGTTCCTTTTTGCATAAGAAACCCTAGGAAACCTAGAAACTCACCTGCAGTCCACACTGTGGGAATACTGAGCCTTAGGAATGTTTCTGTTTTAGTCCCGAACTTCTCGGTAATATTGCGCCCAGTCCAGGACCCTTAGTATATTCAGAAATTAATATAGAAATGGATTTGAAGTATAAAAACAAATCCAAAGAATTGTTTAATTCATAGAAAATTCATGTAATGTCCAAATTAGTTCATTCCAATTTCTATAATTTTGTAATAATGTTTTTTATCACCTATTGTCTTTGTTTTAACATGAAAATGGTATTAAAATTTATCTCTTAATTAATCTCGTATCAAATACACAAAACCTTAGGAAATCCGTATCTCCTCTGTTTTAAATCCAATTTGACTCGTTCCAGTTGCGATAGCTTTGTATAAATATCTACTACACAATAACAACATTTATTATATGATATCCCATACTTTTTATAATCGGGTTAATCTATGTCTATTGGATTAACTTATTTAATATTAATATATAGTATTCTAATTTTATGGTTATAATTTAACTAGATAATCTTTAATCAAATAATGACTTAGATAAATTTGAGATAATTATTTATAGAATAATTTCTCATATGATCTATACTAACCAATTTATAATATAGTTTAATATTTCAATTACACAGATCTTCTATAAAATCATAACTCCTTAACTGTAACTCCGATTTTAGTGGTTCATGTCCCCACTATCTCGTAGCAACACGTACATCATTATTATACAGTATGTTCTTATGTTTGGTGTGATGTTAATTTTGTCTATACCATGTTTATTTGTATTGCTACAACTAGCAGTGAGGTTACGAGGATCTGAAGAATCACCCAGGTAACTGGAATCTCAAGTGTCAGGCAAGTTATGCCCTTGATCCACTTTTGTTACCAAATAATATTCTTTATTATCACTATTCAATGCATAGGTTTAATTTTGATGGGACCCAATAGGTCACCCTAGTCTTATCCTATTTACCTTGTTTACCCCTGATTCACTTGGGTAGTTATGCTATTGCATTATGTGGTTTTGGGTTAATATTTCATTATATCCATGTTCCTATTATTTTGTTATGTTATTTACGTTCATGATAAGATCATTATGTTAATGGGAACATGGAGCGACCAACCGGGAA
Source organism: Zea mays (assembly GCF_902167145.1). NCBI lineage: Eukaryota > Viridiplantae > Streptophyta > Magnoliopsida > Poales > Poaceae > Zea > Zea mays. Next base: position 43,702,747 of record NC_050103.1, read on the forward strand.
AACAGTGCTACCACATGGGTTTAATGGGACACCCTTGGCTGATTATCTAGGAAAGCTAGTGGATGACTACCTTACCTGAAAGGGGCAAGGGCAGTAGGGGAGTGGTGAGTGTAGGGAGGTCCTTGGGTTGATTTTGCTACGATGGCGGTCAGGCGAGGGATTCCTGCACTGAAGCTTCCAATAAACTATAGCGGGTTTTCTGAAGCTAGTGGAACTTTGTAAAGGCCTCGTAGTGTTACCTTGCCTCGCTTCCTTGGTAGAGGTGTATGGGATTCATGACCCCTTGGCAAATGGGTAACACGGCTTGTGGGTAAAGATGTGCAACCTCTGAAGAGTGTAAAACTGGTATACTAGCTGTGCTCACGGTCATGAGCAGCTCGAACCCTCACATGATTAATTTATGGAACCTAAATTCAATTTGTCATATGCATTTGCATGGGATTATTTATTAATTTTGTTCTATTGTTTATTATGGTTTGGTATTTACTTATACTTAGTAATTGCTAATAAAATTTTGACCATCTTATAAAAGCAATGCTCAGCTTCAACCTCTATTTTGTTGATCAGCCTTACACTTCACATGAACTGCCACCTTTGGTGAGTTCATGCCACATTATTCCCCACAACTTGTTGAGCGATGAACATGTGTGAGCTCACCATTGCTGTCTCACACCCCCCCACAGAAGAAGAACAGGTGGTTCAAGTGGAGCCACAACAAGGAGTTCGATTCGATCTAGGTGGCGTCTCCTAGTTGACTTTGTGGCGCCAAGGATGGATTTTAGATCCTGTTATATTTATCTTTTATTTTTTGTAAGTCTTCCGCTATGTAATAAATACTTTGATTATTGTGACATTTATCTCTATACACTCTGTTACTATATGTGTTGTCTTCTTTGGCGCATGTATGAGATGCACCCGGCTTTGTTCCTTAAAATCAGGTGTGACAGCAACCCAGGCAAGTCTTCAGGAAAGACATCCGGGAATTCACATACCACCAGAATATCCTGGATTTCTTGTATGATAGCTTCATAAACTGGACCAGATGGTTTGGCTGGGATAGCTACAGGGATGGACAATTGAATCTCTTCATGGCCATGGCTTAATTTGATGGTCCTTAAGTCCATATGATGATGGCCTTATGCTGGGATAACCAGTTCATGCCCAGAATTACATCTAAGTCTTGCCCCTTTATAACAATCATATTTGTAGGGAATTCCCGTCCGGCCAATGTTACTGGTATACGGAAAGCTACTTCCTTAGTAAATATCCGGCCCCAGGTGAGTGGATAATAAATCCCTCCCTTGATTCAGTGCAAGGAATGCAAAGTTTTTCCACAAAATTCTTGCTTATGAAGGTATGTGATGCACCAGAATCGAAGAGGATAACTGCTGGGTGATTGGCAACAAGGAACGTACCCATCATCACCACCTCGCCCTCCGGTGTAGTAGCCACCTGGGTATAATAGATCCGTCCAGTTTTCTTGAAATTCTTGCCCGTTGAAGTGTTGGCTCACTACAAAATAAACCCCCTTATAGCAACGCATCCATAGTAACACATGGTTTTTTGCGTTGTATGAAATTAGCGGGCAACACTTAATATGTGTTGCAAGCATCATCCGTTAAGTTATTAGGCTGGTGGCAACGCTTAATATATGTTACTAGCATCATCTGTTGATTAACTAGGATGTGGCAACACTTAATATGTGTTGCTAGCAGCATCCGCTGTTTAAATAGGATGCGACAACACTTAATATGCGTTGCTAGCGGAATGTATTGATTAACTAGGATGTGGCAACAATTAATCACTAAAAACAAACTAAATTAATGTCGGCTACGCTAATTTATGTTAGTCTAAATTAAAGCTGACATAAATAAGTTAACTTATGTCGGCTAAATTTAGCTGTCATGGATAAATAACTTATTTTCGTCGCTACGAATGAAACCGATGTAAATAATTTAATTTACAGTGGTTAATTTGTTGAGAGCTAATGTAAAGTTATACATATAATTTATATAGCAGGAATTTCAATAGTCGTTCCTAAGGTGAAGAAGCTTCAAAGTCGTTCATAAGGGGATGCAAAGCTTAGCTCAAAAGTCGTTCCTAAGGGGATGCAGAGCTGAAATACCACCTAAGTAAAGGTGAAGAGACTCCAAAGTCGTTCCTAAGGGGATGCAGAGTCTGGGTGTGTTCTTGGTATGCATTTTCATATTTCATCAAATCATCTTTTGCATTCATACAAACATTCATTAGACATTCGTAGGATCATCATCATGACATAAAGCATAGACATTAATAGGAAAGACATAAGATGCCTGTTTCCAGTGACAAAATGCTTTGTTGAAAGCGAAGCTGCTTCGTCTCAGATAAAACTTCGTGGTATATGGAGGTACTTCATCTTTAATGAAAAATGTGTAACACCCCTGGTGTTACTGTCACTAAAACTTGAGCATAACATCATAAGCATCAGCGTTTCATGTGTTTTACACACCTAGAGTGCACTCACTAGGCAAAAATTTCAAACAAGTTGTATTGATATGGTGTTTTGCAAATAAGACCCTAGTGTAGGGTACTTAACCCTAAATGGGGATTAGAAGGGTAAAACAAAACCCAAATAGAGAAAACCCTAAAGCTTAAGTGAAATAATCATAAAATGTTACTAAGAATGGATCTAAGTTTCATTCACACCCCTGGAATACCAAAAACCCTAAAAAGGACCCTGGAAAACCCTAACCCTAAACCCTAGGGGGTTAAGTGCAAAATCAGTGCACTTTTGGACTAAAGTGTAAAAACTATGATGTTAAGGCATATAAAGTTATATGGTTCACATTTATGAAGATTTGCAATTCAAACCCTGAATTTTAGAACTTTTTGCAAAAAGGACCCCCTTTGTGTTCTAGTGCTAAGTCTGAAAATCAGTGATATTGACTCCACTTTGGAGCTCTATATCTTCCAAAATAGTGAGAATTTACCCTAGGTCACCACATCAAATTTCTAAACCTATCAAAGGAGAACAATTTTTCTTAAGAGTGTAAGCAAGGTTGTTATGAAGAATTTGGAGATAATTAAACCTAAATTCAGGCTGTCAGGCTGTTAAAGTCTGAATTTCAGACTGACAGTGCAACTGCAGTGACTTTGGGCATGAATTCAAGCAGGATTGAGAAAGAATTTGCTTAGGATTTCTATAACAATATTGTAGCTAGATCTTAGAGCTAAAACTTTGCTAAAGGGTGATGATCATGTTACTGCACAAAATTGGGAGTAAACAGTCCTGCAAATCACTCTGTCAGGTGACTGAATGGGCTTTCCCATGGTACAGTAACCTGAAATGGATCAGATCAAGCGCTCAGCTCACCCGCGACGATCTCCACCGCGATTCGTGTCATCGGCGTCTCGATTCGTGCTCGGGGTAAGTGGATAACGTCTCGGGTAGAAAGATCATCAACGCCGTTGAGCTGGACACCAATCCGGCTAGTCGCCGTACCTCCCCCTTGTTCACCAATCGCTCGGGTAGGATCTCACCGCCGCTGATCCCTCACTGCCGTCCGCCACGTGTCCAAACACTTTACCACGTCGCGGCTAATTGTGCTACGCATGTTCGGTGATCACCGGAGGAGCGGCCACGGTAATAGACACGTTGCGCGGCCACCAGTGACTCACCCAGTTCATACCTATCGCAATCCGCCGCTTAAATTCGCTGTACTCGTGATCGATCTCTATAAATTAAAGCCACCATAAGCTCTGCAAGGTCATCACACACCCAGCCACCAAGAATCACTAGCAATCGTTCGTAAGAGAGCTTGAATTTTGGTTTTCCCCTAACCAAGTTTCCGCCACCGCGAAGAACACCTCGTCGTGGCCAGCCACTTCCAGGTTTGTTCATGCCCTCTACTACCTTGTTTCAGCATTAGTATGCTTCCTTGATGCTCATCCATCCACCCAATTGAGCTAGACCGCCACCAATCACCGGGAACGCATTGTTCTGTGGGTTATCCACACTATCACCGTGGCCAGAGGCAATTAGGTAGCCATTCATGCAATTGACTTAGGGGAAACGCTGGTTAGGGCATGAATTCTGTTTTGGCCGAAGTAGGGCACTAGTCTTTGCCCCGTTTGGCCGGTCCAGGAGCTCGCCGGAGCTCTGCCGCGCCGCTCACCGTCGGGGACCTCGGTCTGCGAAGGGATAGAACCAGAGGGGCTTTTCTGCATCTGTCAGTGACTCAGTTAAACAGTGATGTGACCCCGCTTCTAGTTATTCAGTAAGCCAAGGGCCTTTCTGCAAAGTCCGTAGCGCAAGCGTGGGCGCGCGCTTTCCACTTGAGTTGGGCCGCCTTGGCTAGATTTGGCCCAGAACTGTTTAAGCTTTTTCCTTTTCTTTTTCTATAAAACTTGAGAAATCTGTAGAAAATTGTAGAAAAATGGTAAAAATGTCAAACCAATTTTCCTAGGTTCCTTATTTTCCATAGTATTTAATAAATTAGTTTTATGATTTTTAGGTCAAATAGGGAATTTTGGAGCATTTAAAATAGCCTAAAACCTTGTTCCTGGAATTTTAGAAAATAAATAATAATCCCAAAAATCCCCAAACTTTTTAGATAACCCTTATACATTATTTAGAAGCCTTGGGTAGAATTTGGTATAATTTGGAGCTTGTTTGATACTTATAACTCAAAACCCTACCCCTGCCCTTTGAATTCCTATATTGACTCTAGAAACCGTAATTCTCTAGAGTATCGTGAAGGAAAATTGTATTCAAGATATTAGATAATAAACTCTTATTATCTTTGCACTCTCATAAGCATCACATGGGCATTCATTATTATGTATGGTTATATTTAGAAAATGAAGAAGAAGTTGAAGTAGAAGAAGAGAAGACTTCGCCACCACCACCTGCGGAACATCAGGCAGGCAGTTGTTTCTATTTTGACATCTGCGGATCCGAGCCTGATTCACCTGTAAACCAAGGAAATCCCCGGTGCATGCAACCCTTTCCTTGTGTTTTGAAATAATTTTTGCACACTTTAAGTCTAGTGAAATGTGCATTAGGTTTATAGGAGTTGCTTGGAAACCCTTTGATGCATTGCCTTCCTTGATATCCATACCTTTATAGATACTTCTGGTAAAGTATCAAAATATGATTTACAAAAATGCTTAGCCCTGCTCAGATCTTGAGGATAGAGGTTGTCTTTTGCATTAAGGCCTAGCTCAGGGGTTATCCTGAGGAAAGATGGCTTCTACCTGCAAGAATATTTTCATTGAGAGCGTGGTGGGATCTTACTGCCAAGTTCCCTTTGATGCTCTTTTCATCCTAAGGAATACAAACAATCCTTAGGGTGGAAGTACTTAAATCGGGACTTGGGCTAGGAACAGGTGATGTTCTACCCAGGTTGATTAAGGATTGGATGCGTATGTAGGCTTGCTGATCAAGGACTATCTTAACTGGCCACAAGCCTTGGAAATGGGACAGGGTAAGCTTTGCCTCGGGCAGACTAATACCAGAATAAGATAACATGCAATGGGCGTGGAGAGATGGCGAGAGTAGCATGTACCCTCCGTGGCAAGAGGCTGGTCGGTGGTGTATCTGTGCTCTCGGTTGGCGTGAACCTGATCTGGTCTTAAGAACCCCGGTGGGAAGTTGACATATGCAAGGGTTAAGTGCTACATATGTCGTGTGGTTAGAGATCCTCAGCTGAGTAAATAAATTCGGATCGCCGTTATATCCCTGGACAGTGGAGACTTGGTCACTGCCCTACAACCTAAGTCAGGATGTGAACCTCATGAATAAAAATGATGTTGTATTGATGAGATGGTGAAATTAGACTAGATGCAAACAAGGTCTATTAATACTTAATCTAGCATTAAAATGTTGAAAGTAAGGACTCACTTTAGTAAGCTATTTCTGCAAAAGTATCTAAGTTGATTCTTGCTAAAGCCTCTCCTTGATTCCCAAATCCAGCATATCCTTGAGAGTCTTTTACTTTGTCGGGTAAGTCTTGCAAAAGTACACTTCGTACTCAGGGCTTTGTCCCATGTTGTTTTAGGTGAAGAAGCGACAAACTTTTGTTGCTTCTGTTCAAAGGTGGTACCCAAAGAGGAGAACCAAGACTAAAGCTACGGGAGGGAAGGCCCTCCGTTAAAACTTTTTACTGTCTATTTGGGGAGAAGTTTTTGCCCCCATGGTATGTAATAATAATACTCAGCACTCATATAGTATGTTCTGGTCTGTAAATATTTAACACTATCTTACTTTTCAATAAAAGTAAATTATTGTAACTGCTTCCGCATTTCCGTATCTCCGATGAATTGTAATGTCTGCGTGACGGGTGAAACGCTCTTGGGAAAGGTAAAGAAATTCAGATACCGAACTTATCAAGTGGTCAGGTGCACCTGCAGGGTTGTCTGAGGTCCGTTGGACAAGGGCAACTATAGGTGGGCCTAATTACTTGGGAGGTTCTGTCACAGCTGGTATCGGAGCGAAGCCCATCTCTGCAGATATTATGAGACATCTTCAAAAAGAATTTTCCAAGACTTATCTAGAAAATTTCTTCCCTTCTTACCTAAGTATCTCTAAAGAGTTTATTTTAAAGACCAGGTAGTAAGATTGCAACGTATAGAAGGTGTAAATCAACTAAGGTTGATTCTGTAATTACACATGCATCATGCTAAAAACTATACTAATAAGATTTCCCCTTAGAGAAATGCTATCGCGCACCAGAAAGACCGCGCGCAAATCTACTGGACCCATTGGTGTACCCCGCCATCAACTTGCTCCAAGACATGAAGAAAGTTATGCCTGATCATCTTCTTTATTTGATGCCTTTGAATTCCCCATACCTATCTAAGGCATACCAACTTAAACTTGTGAATGTTTTTCTTACGTATCTAATTAGATACTAATCCTTGACCTTGTGATCTCTATGATGGGCATAGAAGTATGCTTGGGGCTGAATTAACAGTCTCCCATCGTACTTCTTTCATCAAGTTTAGGTTATGGCCATGCCTTGTTCATTTCATCGGGCCATGATCTATTTGGCTCTCTACTTGTAACCATCTTTACTGGTGGAGTATCTCTTTGTATATTGTCACCCTTGCCCAATCCATTAGTGTCACGCGAGATTTCTTATTGGTTACGTCTGGCAATGGTGTTATGACTAAAACCGATGGCACCGCGATAAAACCGAGGGCCTCCTGTGGATGCACACACATGGTTGCGCTACTTGGCACCCGCTGGTATCACCGTTAGTAGTCATAATCCATTATTAGACTATATCGATATGTTATCTTTGTGCAAATTGTTCTTACCACGTGAGATTCATTATTGGTGCCAGTTTTGTAATGGTTTCATGGTTAAGAACTTAGGGTACCGCGGTGAAACTGAGAGCCTCTTGTGAATGTGCACACAGGATTTTGCTGCTTGGCGCATGCCGGTATCGAGGTCTCTAGTCATGATCCATTATGGAATTACACTGATGTGTTATCTTCCATTGACCTTTCCTTGAAACAATTTCTATGTTGTTTATGAAGAGATCAAGCAACATCTGTCATTTCCGTTGGATCAAAAGGGCATACCACTTTCATGTGTGGTCTTATTTCTTTTAATCTTAGTAGTGACTACTCATACAAGTTCCCTTTACATCCTTTGTGTAAAGGTGAAGCCTTGGAGCTTTTTAGTGTTGAAAAACAACTGATTAGCTCTCAAAATAGAGATCTGCTTCCCCTGCTGCTGAAATACAGGAGTTTGTACATTCGCTCTCTTATTTAACCCATGTATTCCCTAACCAAGTGGATAATTCATCTCGCATGAGGAAACGGATGAACAACTTGACCAAATAGATTTTTACCCACATACATACTCTCTTATTAACAAAGAGTGAACTCTTAACCCTTGGCTTACCAGTGGTACTGAGAGGATTTGCTTAATGTCAAAAGTAGTTCAACAAGTTGGTTTTGACTAACTTGTAACTGCCCAATGAACGAAGGCTGAGTTTAGAGATCGTTTTATCGAGTTGTCTAAACTCACTTTGGTTCAACCCACCCTAAAGAAAGTACTTACCAAAATCAAATTAAGTCGACCAGTAACTGTCGGTGTTTTGGGTCCGACCGCACACCCGGGGTTGCCCCTCAAGGTGTTTTAGGAGTAGGACGGTGTCGCCGACTGTAGCTAAATGGTTCGTGCCTGATGCACGAGGAACAATGGACAATGTTTACAGGTTTGGGCCGCTTGGAGATGCGTAATACCCTACGTCCTGGTGAGTATGCTTTGCGTATGGGTTACAAGGTTGCTCTCTAAAGCGTAGAGAGTTGAAGTGGATGGTTGAATAGTAACGGAGTCGATCGTTCTGAAGGGGTGCCCCCTAGGCCTTATATATCCGACCGTGAGGCAATACATGTGGATATGCACCTAAAAGATAGTGAACCGTTTTTTCTATCTTCCTATGATTCTGCCGACTTATCCTCGCCTGGTTACGTCGTTCAGGGCTCCAGCGCGGGAAAGTCGGATCTTCTGTTGCTGTTGCTTGCTCAACGCTGTGGGGCTGTCCGGGTTTGCGCCCACCCGACCTTATGTCGATCTGTTTCACTAGTCGCTTCTCCTAGGCCCATTGAGGAGTGACCTCACGATTTATTGGGCTCTTGGGCCTTTCGTGAGGTCTTTTATCCTTTCAGTGGACCCAGGGGATATCTGTCCCCCACAAGCCCCCGATCTTCGGGCTGATTTTAAGATAATCAGCCCAAAGATCCTAGGTCCAGCTTGCGGTCTTTGTTTATGATAAGAGATGCTTTCCAAGCAGTCCGGTAAAAATGATTTGTTACTGTCTTCTTCTGCTTAGATCACCCGTAAACTGGTGCCTTGTTTCATGCTTGTGCCTTAGAGGTCGGCATTTCTTATTGTAGGACCCTGGACTTCATTGGGTGCACCGGAGGTGCACCCAATGGGTGTAGCCCCCGAGCTTCGAGTGGATTTTGAAAAATAATCCACTCGAAGGTCTTCATCAGAAATTATTTTTATTTTCCACTTGCACTTTGGTTGAGGATCAATTTTGTCTTCAATCTTGCCTTATGCCTTGGAAGTTGGTGTTGTCTTCTCTTGACATGGTGGTTCATTGGGTGCACCGGAGGTGCACCCAATGGGTGTAGCCCCCGAGCTTCGAGTGGATTTTTTAGGATAATCCACTCAAAGGTCTTCCTTTCGTGTCTTTTTGCTGAGGGTTATCCTTTCTGCCTTAGAAGTCGGCATTATGTCATCCACATTATGCTTTAGAGGTCAGCATTATGTCATCAATATTATGCTTCAGAGGTCAGCATGTATTTTGTCTTTTGCAGCCGAGTTCGTGATTCGCCCATATCTTGCTAGGTGGTGCAATTTATTTGCTCTGTGACTGATTGGACATTTGATGGACGTTCCCTAGCTTGTCTTCACGTCGCTTCTGTCGGTCAGTTTTTGTACTTCACCGGCTATATTTGGCTTTCCCTTGATCCTTACTGATATCTCATTTTTGTCTTGAGGTATTCATTGCATGCCTTGCACGGATGTGACAGTTTTGAAAAATATACTGATAATTCCTGGGCGTCCCCCCCAATGGGTGTGGGCAAGGGACGGCTTGGTACGCTGAGTGTTTTAGCCGGCTGCTTCTGAGTAGTAATGTGATGAGATGGCGGGTGTAATCATATCATCTGCGTTGTTGACTGGAGTCCCAATGGGTGTTGTGTTGCGTGAAACGGCGTCAGCCGCCTGACGTGTCTTCAGACGGGTTGAAGTGTGTATTGAATGCTTCGCGACTGTTCAGTGACCGTGGTTGGAGGTGGGCGGTTGCCTTCTTCTTCTATAAATAGTGCCCTTGCCTCTCTGGTTTTTTCACATCTCTTGTTGTTCTCTGCTGCTTGCTTTCTTCCTCTCCTTGCGTTTCCGCCATGGGCAAGAACAACAAACGCAAGCGTGAGCCGACTCATCCATCAGAGAACTTTGGCGACTCGGAATACTCAGAGGAGGAGTTCTCCTCTGAGTCCGAGGGGTCTCCGGCTCCCGTCTCTCCCCCAGTGTCGTCCGATGACTCGAACGACTCTCAGGGGATTGCCGCGGAGGTCTAGACTTACATCCGGGCCGTCGAGCGCTTCGGGCTCGAGGGCTCGGATGAGTCGGAGTACTCCTCGGACGAGGAGGACTCATCCGAGGAGGGCGGCGAAGGTGACGACGACGACGACGGAGGCGACGGCAGCGACGACGGTGGTGGCGGCAGCGACGACGGTGGTGGCGGCAGCAAGGGCGGCAACAGCGACAGCAGGAGCGATGACGGCGGCAGCAGGGGCGGCAACGGCGGCGGCAGGAGCGGCGACGACGGCAGCGACAGGGGCAGCGGTGGCGGAGGCAGCAGCAAGGGCAGCAACAAGGCTAGTGGCTAAATGCCACTGGTTTTTAGATATTAGTATAGATTAGAAGTAGTATAGTGAAATAATGTAGTAGTAGTAGTAGTGTAAAGTAGTATACTGTAGCGTAGTAGTAGTAGTAGGGGAGTATCAACTCATAATGAGTTGATTTGTAAGTACTATTACTTCCCTTAAATGAAGAATGATTTCGCCTCCTCCTGTGTCCATTGTTTTGTTTCGTAGCAAGTTGATCTCTTTTTTTGTGGAGTTGATTTCTTCAGAATAGAAACTAAGTAACTCGGGCATCATATTGCCGCTTTGGAGGTGGTGGCCGAGCTATTGTTGTCGATACTTTACGCATTTGAAATAGAGTCCGATTGATGACGAAACTATGTCAGCGTCGGGACGACTGACGACCACGTCCGCGCTCTTAGAGTTGACAGCCGAGTGTCTCGTGACGTTGCCAGCGTTTTTTAGAGATAGCCGCCCGGCAACGGATGACAACATCGGCGCTTTAGAGATAGCCGCCGAGCGACATGGGGACATCGTCGGCGCTTTAGAGATAAACACCGAGCGACTGAGGGCATCATCGGCACTTTATAGGTTAATGCCGAGCGACTGAGGACAACATCAGTGTTTTAGAAATAACAGCCGAGTTAGAGTGGGCCGTGTCGGCCACTTTGAGGGTAACAGCCGAGTGATGATGTGGCACACCAGGGGTTTTAGAAGTAACCGCCGAGTGATGACGTGGCGGGCTGGTGTTTTGGAAGCAACTGTCGGGTGTTGACTGGGCGCTTTTGGAAACGGTATCTGGCTCGGGAATATCCCATAAGTATTGCGCTTTCAGCTGCCTCTGCTTTCCGTGCCCTAGTTCTTGCTTTCCTGCCTTCAGATTCTCTCTGCAATTCGTCTCCCACTCTGTTCGCCGGTAAAATTGAGATGGCGCCCAAGCGGAAAGCCTCGAGTTCATCCGTCGTGGTGATTCCCCCAATCGACCCCAACAGCCAGTTGCCTTTCGTAGGTAACCATATGTCTGTTGTCTCCGAGCCTGACCTTCTCCACCTTGTGTCCATCAGGGTCCTTCCCCCGAGGGAGCTTTGTTCTTGGCGGATTTGCCACGGGGTCACTGTTCCGACAGAGGATACCCACGAGTCCGTGATTTATGTTCCTTTTCTTCTCCACGGTCTCGGTCTCCCCATTTCTCCCTTTTTCCGCGGTCTCCTTGATTTCTACCATCTTAACTTGACCCACCTGAATCCCAATTCCATCCTGCAAATTTCCATTTATATTCATTTATGCGAAGCCTTTCTTGGCGTGCTGCCACATTTTGGTTTGTGGAAATACTTGTACCACTGTCGCCCTGGGATGGCCGGGGGGCAGCATCAGCTGGTTGGGGGTGCTAGTTTAGAGATGCGTCGTGGGAGGAAGACTGAATATCTTGAAATCCCTCTCAAAGACAGTATCAAGGGATGGCACTTGGAGTGGTTTATTGTTGAGAATCATTGAAATTCTCTCCCCCTAGGTCGGGAAGACAGCCGGATGTTCGCACTCCAAGTTGGACCGAATCCCCCACTGATCAGGAGGTGACTGAGGCAGGGGTTCTGCTAGCTGAAGTTGGACTACTGAAGGAGAGGGGTCTGACTGCAGAGGCTGTGGTTGCTGATTTTGTTTTTAAGAACATTCAGCCGTTGAAGGACAGGGCTCACCCGGCTTATCTGTACCGAGGCCTAGCTGACTCAACTCGGGTTACCAACAGAAGAATTCCCTCCGTAGACTCGGCCTGGAACCTGCCTCCTTCCAAAGCTTTCACTCATTTTGTTTCAAATCCACCTGCTGCTGATGGCAATTTGGGCCTTAGAGTGCGACCCTCTGCTGAAGAAGTTAACGCCTTGGTTGCCTCGCTCGGGGAAATTCCTGATGATGAGTGGCAAGTCCACTTTGAGGTACCTTTGGATCCTAGTGACGCAGAAATAAGTGCTATGCTTGATTTGCTGGCTGAGGACTCTTCTGATGCTGCTCCTGCTGGGGCGTTGGTGGTGGCACCTCCCCCAGAAACTGATATAACCTTGGATATACAGAAGCCTGCCAGTACTCGCCCAAGACGCCCTTCCCGAGCCAATCAACTTGATCCTCCTGCTGACGAACAGAAAAAGAAAAAGAGACGTCTCCGGCGGGTATCTAGTTTGGATCGGGATGCCGGTCCTTCGGCTCCTGCTGCTGAGGAAGTTCCCGTGCCTGAGCTTACTGACGCTGACCTTAATGGGGGTGCTCCACCTGCTGCTGACCCCAATGGGGGTGCTCCACCTGCTGTTGACCCCAATGGGTGTGTTGTCTGTGTTGCTGATGAGGACGACGGGGAGGAAGAGGATGAGGTCCCTCTGACTCGGAAGAACAGTCGGCAGTACGTCGCCAGTGGTGAATGTAGTGGAGTTCCTTCTCCTGCTCTGTCTGCCCACATTGGTCTACAAGAGTTGTCCCTGGCAAACTTTGATCAGACTCTTGAAGATATGGTTCCAGAAGACCTGCTGTCAGAGCCAGCGGACGATGGTGTGATGGAGGTTTGTGCTGATGTGCTCGACGCTAGGTTGGGGTCATCCCGCGCCTCATCGACCTTAGAGCGCGGTCTTGAGGGTCAGGAGACTGACTTGGATCGTCTTGCTCCCATGGAGGTAATTGAGGGACCCTCAGCCTTAGAGGCGGCTACTGCAGAGAACTTGGTCCTCAAGGATGGTGTTGACGCTTGCCCACCCCCGAGGATGTTGCCGGGGATGACTCGGCTCGGGTGGGAAACGCAAGCCACTGCCCAGCCCCCGAGGGTACTGTCAGAGATGATCCGGCTCAAGTGGGTAGCGCAAACTATAGCCCAGCCCCCGAGGGTGTCCGAGCGGGGTCCCCCTCTTGTACTTCCATGGATGTTCACGCAGGGTCTTCTCCGCGCTCCGGTTGCATGGTGGTAGCCCAAGCTTTGGGCCAGGGAGTCGCTTTAGAGGCTAGCGTTCCCGCTGACCAAGTTTTGGGCTCTGTTGATGGTACCGGGTTGGTCCCTGCTGGTTCATTGCAAGCTGCTTCGGGTGGCGACCTTACGCCAGGTTGTCAATTGATTTCTCACGATTTGGGAGTCCCTTCGTTCTTCTCCAATCTCCAGGTACTGTGGTATATTCTGGCCTGACTTTTGCACCATACGAACTGCTGCCAACACGCTCATATGTTCTCCATATCAGGCATTGGTGGATGGAATGGCTAGTTAGCTGAGGTTGCAAGGTGCCTCTGTTCCGGAAGGAGCTTCATCTCTGGCACGTTGGAATCCGGTGTTGCTCCAACATCGCGTCTCTGATTTAGAGGCGACAAATGCTGGTTAGTACTATTTCGCTTCTTATAGTTTATCTTATTGAACTGCTTTACATTTTGACTCTTTTTGCTTGATTTTCTCTTGCTAGATATAGCTCGACAGATTTCTGTCCTTGAAGAAAAACATTCTCGAGGTCAGGCTGAACTGGTCCAGCGGTGTTCTGATTATGAGGAAAAGTATTCTCAAAGCCAGGCTGAGCTGGCCCAGGTCTCTGCTGCTCTGAATGATGCTAAGACGCTGAACTCTACTCTTCACGCTCAGCTTGACTCTGAAAAGGTGACTTATGAAACTGTGCCTCGTATTGCTGTGTTTTTATTGCTTGCATGATGTTTGAAGGGGTTGATTCTTGTTTGCAGGAAGAAAGAAGTGCCCTTGTTGCTTCTCGCGACAATCTTGACAAACTCTATCGTGATTCCAGCAATTCGTTGACCATCCTAGAGAAGAGTCATCGCTTCACCATGGAGGAGTTAGACAATCATCGCTGTAAGCTGCAGGAATCCACGGATGAAGTGATCTGTCTCCGGCAGTTGATATCAGCTAAGGATGCCGCTATCAAAGAACTCCGTGCTTCCAAGAAATCCATCGCCCAAGAGCTAGAGACTGCTCAACTGGCTGTCAAAGTTGCTAAAGAAACTTCCATTACTCTAAGGGCCCAGCGCGACAGAGCCATGGATAAAGTCATTCGCGCAGGGCGAATCTTGATGACGAGACCCGGCGTGGTTGTTCCTGATGATATAAGGGCTAACGTGAACGCTGCTCCTGATTCCTCGAGTCGCCCTTCTTCGTCGATTGCTCCTGAGAAAGATATTGCGAAATAGAGAGACATTTTGCGTGCTTTGAGCGCGCGGTTAGCATGATCGAATATTTGTTAGAGGACACCGGTTCAGCATTCGAATGATATTGTTACTCTCCTATTGTTTCAGAATTCGACAGTACGTAAATTTGCAGTAGTAAAGTGCTATGTGATGGTTTTGAAACTTGTTTACGGGATATAGAAGTCACCACTATATGAGTATTCGTGAGCATGCAAAATCGCCTTAAGTCGTTGCTGACTTAAATCGATTGCTTTTGTTAGTAGGGCATAGTGGTCACCCCGAGTTAAGTAAGTGCGAGCATGTCGCACCGCCTTAAATCGTTGCCGACTTAAGCCGATTGCTCCGTTAGCAGGGCATAGTGGTCACCCCGAGTTAAGTAAGCGTGAGCATGTTGCACCGTCTTAAGTCGTTGCCGACTTAAGTCGATTGCTCCGTTTAGCAGGGCATAGTGGTCACCCCGGGTTTAGTAAGCGCGAGCATGTTGCACCGCCTTAAGTCGTTGCCAACTTAAGTCGATTGCTCCGTTAGCAGGGCATAGTGGTCACCCCGAGTTTAGTAAGAATGCAAGTCAATCATGAACAAACTGAGTATCTTTGAAGCCCCCTTTTTTTATTGATGACATATTTCCCGTTTTACAGAGTACATCGTCGTCCCAATAGCTTTTGAAATACAGCTAGGGATAAAACTTCCTGAGGTGTTCTATATTCCAGGAGTTCCCAATTTCTGTGCCGTCCATCTGAGTGAGACGATATGATCCCGGCCGAGTGACTTCTGCTACTATAAATGGTCCCTCCCATAAGGGCGATAGCTTGTGCCGTCCCTCCCCCGTTAGAATTTGGCGGAGGACGAGGTCTCCTACTGAGAAGGATCGTAGTCGCACGGCCTTGTCGTGGTAGCGTCTCAGAGTCTGCTGGTACCGTGCCGACTGAATCACTGCATTCAGCCGCTCTTCTTCGAGTACATCGACATCTTCCAGCCTAGTTGCCTCGGCCTCTGCTATGCTTTCAAAGATCAGCCTCGGCGCCCCAAACTTGAGATCAGCAGGTAGCACTGCCTCTGAACCATAGACCATGAAGAAAGGAGTGTTTCCATGCAGGGCTCGACTAGGTTGAGTTCTTAGGCTCCAAACGACGTAAGGCAATTCCCTTATCCACTTTCCTGCGAACTTCTCATTTTTATCGAAGACCTTTTTTCTGAGTGCTTCCAATATCATCCCGTTAGCTCGTTCAACCTGCCCGTTGGCTCTCGGGTGTGCTACTGAAGCATACTTGACCTAAATGCTTTTTTGCTCGCAGAAATCGAAGAACTCTGAACTTGTGAAGTTGGACCCCAAGTCGGTTATGATACTGTTCGGTATTCCAAACCTGAATATTATGTCTTGTATGAATTTCACGGCTTTAGCTGAGGTTAAAGAAGCAATGGGTTTGAACTCTATCCATTTAGTGAATTTGTCGATTGCTACCAGTACATGAGTGTATCCTCCTTGAGCTTTCTTGAAAGGTCCAATCATATCTAGCCCCCAGCATGCAAAGGGCCAAGTCACCGGTATGGTCTGCAATTGCTGTGCTGGTAGATGTTGTTGCTTCGACAAGTACTGGCAAGCTTCGCACCTCTGAACTAACTCGGCGGCATCACTTTTCGCTGTTGGCCAATAGAATCCCGACCTGAAGACCTTCCCGACTAGTGTCTTGGACGCTGCGTGTATTCCACATTGTCCAGCATGAATCTCATCCAGAAGTTGCTTCCCAGTAGACGATAGAATGCATTTCATGAAGATGCCTGATGCGCCTCTTCTGTATAGCGTCTCCCCAATGAGTGTGTAGTGAGCCGACTGTCTGGCGATGCGCTCGACTGTATTTTTATCATCTGGCTCCTCTTCATTCTTTATATATCTGATGATCGGCCTTCTCCAGTCATCAGAGCTTGACTCTGGCTGATTCACGATATTACATTCTTCTGCCTGATCCATTGAGATGCTTGGGTGTGGTATTTCTTGTACAAAGACTCCGGGTGGGACCTGAGTTCGACTGGATCCTAGCTTGGACAATACATCGGCTGTCGTGTTTCGATCTCTTTCTACATGATGAAATTCCAGGCCTTCAAATTTATCTTCTAGTTTCCGTACGGCAGTGCAATATTTTCCCATTGAATCATTCGAACAGTCCCATTCTTTGTTTATCTGGCTTATAACTACCAAAGAATCTCCGAATACCATTAGTCTCTTGATGCCTAATGATATGGCAATGTTTAATCCGTGGATCAGAGCTTCATACTCGGCTGCATTGTTAGAGGCTGGAAATAGCAACTGGAGGGCATATTTGAGGTGCTCGCCTCCAGGTGCGATGAAGAGAATTCCCGCGCCTGCTCCCTGCAGCTTCAGCGACCCATCAAAATACATCCGCCATACTTCTGCAGTTTCTGGGTTCTCCGGTGCTTGTTGTTCAGTCCATTCTGATACGAAGTCAACCAATGCTTGGGTTTTGATGGCAGTGCGAGGTCGGAATTCGATGTCATGAGATCCCAGTTCACAGGCCCACTTGGCTATTTGGCCAATTGCTTCTTTGTTGTGAAGGATGTCCCCTATCGGAAAACCAGTGACTACTATGACTTTGTGGTCGTCAAAGTAGTGACGTAGCTTGCGGGCAGTTTGAAGTACTGCGTATAATAGCTTTTGAACTTGAGGATACTTTTTCTTCGAGGGACCCAGAACTTCACTGATGAAATAAACAGGATGCTGCACTAGGTAGGCATGTCCTTCTTCTGCTCGCTCGACTACCAACGCGGTGCTCACCACGTGAGTCGTGCAAGAGATATACAGCAGCAGATCTTCAGCTGGTTGAGTCGGTGTGGCTCGCCGCGGTGGCTTCAGTACTGGTGGGGTTGTTAAAAATTTCTTCAGTGCATCTAGTGCTTCCTGTGCTTCTGAAGTCCACTGAAACTTGTCCACCTTCTTGAGTAGCTTGTAAAACGGTAAACCTTTTTCTCCCAGCCTGGATATAAATCTGCTCAGGGCTGCCATACATCCGGTAAGTCGCTGAACCTTCTTTTGCGATCGTGGAGCCTCCATTTTCATGATAGCTTCAATCTTATCTGGATTAGCTTCAATTCCCCGGTGGCTGACAATGAATCCGAGTAGCTTCCCTGCCGGTACTCCAAAGACACATTTTTCAGGATTAAGCTTCCATCGATATCGCCGTAGACTGTTGAAAACCAGCTGTAAGTCTTCGATGAAGTTTTCTGAGTTCTCTGTTTTGATTACCACGTCATCCACGTAGGCTTCCAGGCACTTGACCCAGTGCTCGGCTAAGCATGTTTGAATGGCTCTCTGATAAGTCGCTCCAGTGTTTTTGAGGCCAAACGACATGGAGGTATAGCAGAAAGCACCGAATGGAGTGATGAACGCTGTTTTTTCCTCGTCTTCCTTTGCCAAACTGATCTGATGATACCCGGAATAGCAGTCCAGAAAAGACAGCATAGAACATCCAGCGGTGGAGTCTACCACCTGATCTATCCTAGGGAGCCCGAAGGGATCCTTTGGACATTGTTTGTTGAGATTTGTATAGTCGACACACATGCGCCAATCCACTTTATTCTTTTTGAGTACAAGAACAGGCTAAGCACTCGGGATGTAACACCTCTCTAATAAACCCAGCCGCGACCAAGCGGGTCAACTTAGCGCGAATGGCCTCTCTTTTGTCGGGCGTGAAGCGACGCAGTTTTTGCCGGATCGGCCTTGCCTGGGGGTAGACCTTCAGTTTGTGCTCGGCCAGTTCTCTCGGGACTCCCGGCATATCCACAGGTTGCCATGCGAATACGTCTCGGTTGTCTTGCAGAAACCGGACGAGCGCGCCTTCCTATTTATCGCCCAGGCTGGAGCTGATGATGGCAGTCTTGCGTTCATCAGCGAATCCCAGGTTGATCCTTTTAGTTTCTTCAGTCGGCCGCATAGAGGTCGTGGCTTGAGCTTCGTTCGCCGGTGCGGTAAGGTCTTCCTCAGGCTTAGAGTTCGCCTGTGCTGAAGGAGTTGCCGACGGTTTGGTGGTGAGGGCCGCTTGGATGGCCACTCGGAAACATTCTGCGGTGCCTTGGAAGTCAGCGCACACAGTTATGATTCCTTGTGGTCCTGGCATCTTCAGTATCATGTACATGTAATGCGGGATGGCCATGAATTTTGCCAATCCCTGCCTCCCGATGATGGCGTTGTACCCGTAGTCGAAGTTTGCCACTTCAAACCTCAGGAACTCGGTTCTGTAATTCTCCGGAGTTCCGAAGGTGACGGGCATGTAGATGTGGCCCAGCGGGTATTCCCCTTCGGTCGGCACGATGCCGAAGAAAGGAGTGTCTGACTCGCGGAGTTCTTTGAGGTGAACTCCCAAGCCTTGGAGTGTCTGGGGGAAGGTGACGTTAATGCTGCTTCCCCCGTCCACTAACACCTTCTTCACTCTGCTCTCTCGGATCACCGGATCGACGAGGAGCGGGTATTTGCCTGGGTGGTCGAAGTTGAGCCATTGATCTGCCCGGGTGAAGGTAATCAGGTGCTCCGACCACCGGTATGGAGCGGGAGGACCGGTGGTCGCCACCAATATCTGGCGATCGTTGAGCTTTTGTTGTCTTCTGCTCTCCTGCGATCCGTGTCCGCCGAAGATGACATTGACCTCCCTGTCAACGCGTGGGAAGGCTCCTCCTTCCCCCTCCTCCTGCTGCTGGGGCTGTCGTGGTTCTTCTGGTCCTCCCCGCGGTGGAGGAGGAGGTAGAGGTTGGAAGGGTCGGCCGTGTCCGATGGAGTGCTTGATGTCCCTGCAGTTCCGCAGGGTGTGGCGCATGTCCTTGTGGTATGGGCACTGGGCGTCGAGGATCTCGTCCAGCGTGCGCTCGCCTCCACGAGGTCCACCCCGGGCACGAGAGGTAGGCGGTCCGGCTGTGTGCACCTCTTCGCGAGGTCTTTTCTCCCAGCGTTTGTCGGGTTGCTGGTTCGTGTCACGTCGTGGCGCTGGCGGCGCGGGCTTCGCTCCCCCGATGATGTCCTGAGCTTGCTCGTCGGCGGTGATGTAGAGGTCGGCTTCCCAGAACAGCTGCTCAGAGGTAGTCGGCGCCTTCTGCATTATGGCTCGGACGAAAGCCGAGTCATTGGATCCTCTGTAGAAGTCCTCGATCACGGCCGCCTCCGTGACCTCGGGGATACGATTTCTCATGGTCTGGAACCTTTTGAGGTACGACCGGAGAGTTTCGTCCCCCGGCGCTTGATGGATTTGAGGTCCCATGGTTGCGCTGGTTTGTCGGAGAGGGACTGAAAGTTGGCGGTGAAGCGTCGACTGAAGTCGTTCCAGTCGTCGATGCAGTGTCGAGGTAGATGTCGCAGCCATTGTAGTGCGTCTTGCCCGAGGACAATGGGTAAGTACGCGGTCATCACGTCCTCGGACGCTCCGGCGGCTCGGGCGGCAGTGGTGTAGACGGCCAGCCAGCCTCCTGGATCCTGCTTAGGTTCATATTTGTCGACATTGGATACCTTGAAGTTAGGGGGCCACTGAATGGCCCTAAGGCGTGGAGTAAGGGCTGTCACTCCACACGAGTCCTCCTGTCGTCTGGGATGATGTATGTCCTGGGGAGGGGAGTAGTCGTTGTGATTCCTCGACCGTCCTCGGGTAGTACCGCCAGTCGAGGCTGTTACTGACTCGGTTCTGGTTGCCTGACTCCGAGCTGGGATGCCATGATCCCTGTCGTACTCCTCCCGGCGGCGGATCTCATTCTCATGCTGTCGTTCACGCGAAGCGTTGATGGAACTTTACGCGTCCCGGCGACTGTTGATGGCGTGTCGTAGATCGTTCGGCGGGTGAGCGAGCGGTAGAAGATGGTTGGCCGCCTGGGTGAACAGTCGTCGATAGCCCTCGGCGTCGGGAGTCCGGGGGAGTCCATCAGCTATCCGAGCTAGTACCCCTCCGACTTCACTCGGCGTGTTCATGGCTCGGGCGAAGTCGGAATTCAGGTTCCGCCCGAAGAGTGGATTTTCCCGGTGCTGCCTTGCGTCCTGCTCGGCTTGTTCCTGAGCTCATCGGCGATCACGTCGGCGGGAATTCCTTCGTTCTCTGAAGACGCGTTCCTCCGAAGTTTCTCCTATCTCCAAGACCTCGTCCCGCGAAACAGGTTGCTCCGGATCCTGTTCTCCGGCTTCATGATGTCGCCGAATGTTTCGGCGCCGGTTTCTCTGCCGGCGGGATTCCTGCTGAGGTGGTTCTTCTCCGGGTGCGGTCGGCTCATCGTCAGAGACGGGGGGCGACTCCACTCTCCCGATGAAGAGGATGTCGGGGTAGAATGGTGCGGCGGCCGTGGCGATCTTCTTCCCGTTCTCCTTTGAGGGCGGAGGAACGGAAAGAACGACTCGCTTCCTCCCGATCTCTTTATTCCTTGCGATCTGTGTCCATTCTTTCGTCGGGGAAGTGGACAATGGAGTTCTCCGGGTCAGCGGGCTCTCGGCCCCTGGCTTGCTGAGGGCGATCTTTTTTCGGAGCGCTGGAGGTCGTGCTTTTTCCTTCCTTACCTCGATATTCTCGGAGCATGTGGAAGTGGACTTCTTCTTTGGCGGATCGGCAATGCGGTGTAGAGTTCCCTCTTCATCTGCTATGGACGAGATCGTTCCAAAGCAGAATACGGATCCGGGTCGGAGGGTGATCTTGCTGTAGAAGGTGACGGCCATTGAGCTAGCTTGGGTCGGCGACACACCCCCTACCTGGCACGCCAGCTGTCGGTGTTTTGGGTCCGACCGCACACCCGGGGTTGCCCCTCAAGGTGTTTTAGGAGTAGGACGGTGTCGCCGACTGTAGCTAAATGGTTCGTGCCTGATGCACGAGGAACAATGGACAATGTTTACAGGTTTGGGCCGCTTGGAGATGCGTAATACCCTACGTCCTGGTGAGTATGCTTTGCGTATGGGTTACAAGGTTGCTCTCTAAAGCGTAGAGAGTTGAAGTGGATGGTTGAATAGTAACGGAGTCGATCGTTCTGAAGGGGTGCCCCCTAGGCCTTATATATCCGACCGTGAGGCAATACATGTGGATATGCACCTAAAAGATAGTGAACCGTTTTTGTCTATCTTCCTATGATTCTGCCGACTTATCCTCGCCTGGTTACGTCGTTCAGGGCTCCTGCGCGGGAAAGTCGGATCTTCTATTGCGGTTGCTTGCTCAACGCTGTGGGGCCGTCCGGGTTTGCGCCCACCCGGCCTTATGTCGATCTGCTTCACTAGTCGCTTCTCCCAGGCCCATGAAGGAGTGACCTCACGATTTATTGGGCTCTTGGGCCTTTCGTGAGGTCTTTTATCCTTTCAGTGGACCCGGGGGATATCTGTCCCCCACAGTAACCACCTAATTATCGCTCTAGTCGCGCCTCAACCGCCTCATGCGTGCTTTTCCTGCGTGTGTGATCATGCCGATCCATGACTAGTGCTAGATAAAATGGACTGGTTGCAAAGTCCGCATCTATAGATCCCTCCGCTGGTAATTTTCTTGAATCTATATCACCTTTCGTGGACTTGGATTCCCTGGCTAACACGAGTTGACCGTGATGTTATTCAACATTCACACCCGTCTCGTGTGCTATGAACTTACTGTAACCACCTGTTGGTAAACCTCTTTCTGAGTGTTTTACCCAAGATGGTGCATCTGATTCTGTTTGGGTAAAATTGTGTAATTGCCGCTCGCCCAACAGACTCAGATAGTACAGTGCCATCAGAAGAAGCAAATTGCACACATGGAACCTTATGTGTTCTTTTGGCTGACATCATCTCTATTGGTGGGCAAAGATGAAGATTGAAATCACACGCTATGTGGCGAGATGTGACACTTGTAGATGTGTCAAGGCCATACACATGAAAGCTGCTGGGCCATTGCAATCGTTACCTATTCCAACATGGAAATGGGAGGATATTAGTATAGACTTTATTGTGGGGTTGCCCAGGACCGCTATAGGGTATGATTCTATCTGGGTTATCGTTGATCGACTTACAAAGATCGCCCACTTCCTTCCGGTCAGGGTAAAGTATACAGTGGCCACGTATGCAGAATTATACATTGCTAGTATTCTTAGTCTGCATGGGGTTCCCAAGACTATATTGTCGGATCGTGGTCCGCAATTTGTAGCCAAGTTTTGGGAAGCACTTCATAAATCCCTGGGTACCAAGTTGCTCCATAGTTCGGCCTATCATCCTCAAACCAGTGGGCAGACTGAGAGGGTAAATCAAATACTTGAAGATATGTTACGAGCTTGTGCTTTGGAATTCCCACAGAAATGGGATGATAGTTTACCATTAGCGGAGTTCTCATATAATAATAGCTATCAAGAAAGTATTAAGATGGCACCCTTCGAAGCTTTATATGGACGATGATGTCGCACTCCATTAAGCTGGTCTGAACCTGGTGAAAGATATTTCTTCAGACCTGATATGGTAAAAGAGACCGAAGAAAAAGTTCAGCAAATAATTCATAATTTGAAGAAAGCTCAAGCTCGTCAGAAGAGTTACGCAGACACACACCGGATACCCTTGTATTTTCCAGTTGGAGACTATGTCTACCTGAAAGTTTCACCAATGAAGGGTGTATCACGTTTTGGGGTAAAAGGGAAGCTTGCACCCTGGTATATTGGTCCTTTTCCTATACTTGAACAATGTGGACCAGTGGCATACCAACTTCAACTACCTGAAACCTTGTCTACTGTACATAATGTGTTCCATGTGTCTCAGTTGAAGAAGTGTCTTCGGGTTCTAGATCGAACCATTGAAGTAACAGATGTTGTCCTAGAGCCAGACTTGACATATTCAGAACACCCTACTCGAGTCTTGGATCAAAAGGACAGGGTTACCTGGAGAAAGACTCTCAAGTTTTATAAGATACAGTGGAACCAACATACTAAAGATGAGGCTACATGGGAGACTCAAGACTTTTTAGAGAAGAATTTTCCAGGTTTTCTAGCCTCATGTAAATTGTAATGTGTATATAATTGTTGTAATAAAAAAGTGAACCCGAAACCACCCCTGCCTTATATCAAAAATCAGGAAATAGAAATGTGAAGCATTTCCTTTTCCACTACTTACCCTAGGACTTTTAATCTCGGGACGAGATTCTTTTATGGGGGGAAGGATGTAACACCCCTGGTGTTACTGTCACTAAAACTTGAGCATAACATCATAAGCATCAGCATTTCATGTGTTTGACACACCTAGAGTGCATTCACTAGGCAAAAATTTCAAACAAGTTGTATTGATATGGTGTTTTGCAAATAAGACCCTAGTGTAGGGTACTTAACCCTAAATGGGGATTAGAAGGGTAAAACAAAACCCAAATAGAGAAAACCCTAAAGCTTAAGTGAAATAATCATAAAATGTTACTAAGAATGGATCTAAGTTTCATTCACACCCCTGGAATACCAAAAACCCTAAAAAGGACCCTGGAAAACCCTAACCTTAAACCCTAGGGGGTTAAGTGCAAAATCAGCGCACTTTTGGACTGAACTGTAAAAACTATGATGTTAAGGCATATAAAGTTATATGGTTCACATTTATGAAGACTTGCAATTCAAACCCTGAATTTTAGACCTATTTGCAAAAAGGACCCCCTTTGTGTTCTAGTGCTAAGTCTAAAAATCAGTGATATTGACTCCACTTTGGAGCTCTATATCTTCCAAAATAGTGAGAATTTACCCTAGGTCACCACATCAAATTTGTAAACCTATCAAAGGAGAACAATTTTGCTTAAGAGTGTAAGCAAGGTTGTTATGAAGAATTTGGAGATAATTAAAACTAAAGTCAGGCTGTCAGGCTGTTAAAGTCTGAATTTCAGACTGACAGTGCAACTGCAGTGACTTTGGGCATGAATTCAAGCAGGATTGAGCACAAAATCGGGAGTAAACAGCCCTACAAATCACTCTGTCAGGTGACTGAATGGGCTTTCCCATGGTACAGTAACCTAAAACGGATCAGATCAAGCGCTCAGCTCATCGCCGACGATCTCCGCCATGATTTGTGTCGCCGGTGTCTCGATTCGTGCTCGGGGTAAGTGGATAACATCTCGGGTAGAAAGATCATCACCGCCGTTGAGCTGGACACCAATCTGGCTAGCCGTCGTACCTCCCCCTTGTTCACCGATCGCTCGGGTAGGGTCTCACCGCCGCAGATCCCTCACTGCCGTCCGCCGCGTGTCCAAACACTTTACCATGTCGTGGCTAAATGTGCTACACACGTCCGGTGATCGCCGGAGGAGCAGCCACGGTAATAGACACGTTGCGCGGCCACCAGTGACTCACCCAGTTCATACCTATCGCAATCCGTCGCTCAAATTCGCTATACTCGTGATCGATTTCTACAAATTAAAGCCACCATAAGCTCCGCAAGGTGATCACACACCCAGCCACCAAGAATCACTAGCAATCGTTCGTCAGAGAGCTTGAATTTTGGTTTTCCCCTAACCAAGTTTCCGCCACCGCGAAGAACACCTCGCCATGGCCAGCCACTTCCAGGTTTGTTCATGCCCTCTGCTACCTTGTTTCAGCATTAGTATGCTTCCCTGATGCTCATCCATACACCCAATTGAGCTAGACCGCCACCAATCACCGGGAACGCATTGTTCTATGGGTTATCCACACTGTCACCGTGGACAGAGGCAATTAGGTAGCCATTCATGCAATTGACTTAGGGGAAACGCTGGTTAGGGCGTGAATTCGGTTTCGGCCGAAGTAGGGCACTAGTCTTTGCCCCATTTGGCCGGTCTAGGAGCTCGCTGGAGCTCTGCAGTGCCGCTCACCGTCGGGGACCTCGGTCTGTGAAGGGATAGAACCAGAGGTGCTTTTCTGCATCAGTCAGTGACTCAATTAAACAGTGACGTGACCCCGCTTCCAGTTATTTAGTAAACCAAGGGCTTTTCTGCAAAGTCCGCAGCGCGGGCGCGGGCGCGCGCTTTCCACTTGAGTTGGGCCGCCTGGGCTAGATTTGGCCCACAACTGTTTAAGCTTTTTCCTTTTCTTTTTCTATAAAACTTGAGAAATCTGTAGAAAATTGTAGAAAAATGGTAAAAATGTCAAACCAATTTTCCTAGGTTCCTTATTTTCCATGGTTAATAAAAATAGTTTTATGATTTTTAGGTCAAATAGGGAATTTTGGAGCATTTAAAATAGCCTAAAATCTTATTCTTGTAATTTTAGAAAATAAATAATAATCCCAAAAATCCCCAAATTTTTTAGATGAACCTTATACATTATTTAGAAGCCTTGAGTAGAATTTGGTATGATTTGGACCTTGTTTGATACTTATAACCCAAAACCCTACCCCCTGCCCTTTGAATTCCTATATTGACTCTAGAAACCCTAATTCTCTAGAGTACCGTGAAGGAAAATTGTATTCAAGATATTAGATAATAAACTCTTATTATCTTTGCACTCTCATAAGCATCACATGGGCATTCATTATTATGTATGGTTATATTTAGAAAACAAAGAAGAAGTTGAAGTAGAAGAAGAGAAGACTTCGCCACCACCACCTGCGGAACATCAAGCAGGCAGTTGTTTCTATTTTGACATCTGCAGATCCGAGCCTGATTCACCTGTAAACCAAGGCAAGCCCCGGTTCATGCAACCCCTTCCTTGTGTTTTTAAATAATTTTTGCACACTTTAAGTCTAGTGAAATGTGCATTAGGTTTATAGGAGTTGCTTGGAAACCCTTTGATGCATTGCCTTCCTTGATATCCATACTTTTATAGATACTTCTGGTAAAGTATCAAAATATGATTTACAAAAATGCTTAGCCCTGCTTAGATCTTGAGGATAGAGGTTGTCTTTTGCATTAAGGCCTAGCTCAAGGGTTATCCTGAGGAAAGATGGCTTCTACCTGCAAGAATATTTTCATTGAGAGCGTGGTGGGATCTTACTGCAAAGTTCCCTTTGATGCTCTTTTCATCCTAAGGAATACAAACAATCCTCAGGGTGGAAGTACTTAAATCGGGACTTGGGCTAGGAACAGCTGATGTTCTACCCAGGTTGATTAAGGATTGGATGCATATGTAGGCTTGCTGATCAAGGACTATCTTAACTGGCCACATGCCCTGGAAATGGGACAGGGTAAGCTTTGCCTCGGGCAGACTAATACCAGAATAAGATAACACGCAATAGGCGTGGAGAGATGGCAAGAGTAGCGTGTACCCTCCGTGGCAAGAGGCTGGACGGTGGTGTATCTGTGCTCTCGGTTGGCGTGAACCTGATCTGGTCTTAAGAACCCCGGTGGCGAGTTGACATATACAAGGGTTAAGTGCTACATATATCGTGTGGTTAGAGATCCTCGGCTGAGTAAATCGATTTGGATCGCCATTATATCCCCAGACAGTGGAGAATTGGTCACTGCCCTACAACCTAAGTCAGGATGTGAACCTCATGAATAAAAATGATGTTGTATTGATGAGATGGTGAAATTAGACTAGATGCAAACAAGGTCTATTAATACTTAATCTAGCATTAAAATGTTGAAAGTAAGGACTCATTTTAATAAGCTATTTCTGCAAAAGTATCTAAGTTGATTCTTGCTAAAGCCTCTCCTTGATTCCCAAATCCAGCATATACTTGAGAGTCTTTTACTTTGTCGGGTAAGTCTTGCGAAAGTACACTTCGTACTCAGGGCTTTGTCCCATGTTGTTTTAGGTGAAGAAGCGACAAACTTTTGTTGCTTCTGTTCAAAGGTGGTACCCAAAGAGGAGAACCAAGACTAGAGCTGCGGGAGGGAAGGCCCTCCGTTAAAACTTTTTACTGTCTATTTGGGGAGAAGTTTTTGCCCCCCATGGTATGTAATAATAATACTCAGCACTCATATAGTATGTTCTGGTCTGTAAATATTTAACACTGTCTTACTTTTCAATAAAAGTAAATTATTGTAACTGCTTCCGCATTTCCGTATCTTCGATGAATTGTAATGCTTGCGTGACGGGTGAAACGCTCTTGGGAAAGGTAAAGAAGTTCAGATACCGAACTTGTCAAGTGGTCAGGTGCACGTGCAGGGTTGTCTGAGGTCCGTTAGACAAGGGCAACTGTAGGTGGGCCTAATTACTTGGGAGGTTCCGTCACAAAATGCTTCGATATGAACGAAAAGAAGGGAAGGTGTTTTTCGCCTTCGGCTCAAAAGATTGCAAGCATTGGTTTCGTCCACAACAAAGCAATTCATACAGATGCGAAAAGGTAAATTTATATTACAAGGTATTCACAAATAAGTACAATATTTTGTTCAACTGATACTTACAATATTTTGCCAAATGACGCAAAGAGTTCCTAAGTCTTCTACAGATAGATACAAAGCGAAGTTTTAGGATCTTCAATCCTCCGGAACAGGCTTCGGCTTAACGACTTTCGGCGCCACCATTCTGTAAAAACATGAAGGTATAAAGTAATCATAAATATAATAAACGAAAACCAAGGTAGAGAAGGCAAAGGTAAAAATTTCATACCGAGTTAGCAGTTTTCGTGCTTCATCCCCGGCCAGTTCACGCCCGCCCTTTGCCGAGATTTGGGTAATAAATCTGTTCTCGATGCTTTGGGCTTTGGCTGGAATATCAACCAAATCTGATGTTGAAAAAATTGAAAGTTGGCTTATTAATAGTTTTGGCATGGTTGCATCCGGCCTTCATAAATGCCGCAGCTTTGCAGCGTGAAGCGACCAGGGCACAGAAGTCTTCGTGCCCGGTTATAACTTCATCAAGGGCTTCAACTTCATTTTCAATATGTTCGAAGGCCCCGGGGATATCTTCGACTGAAGGAATAATCTCTTCAGAAGCAGCTCCAACCGAGTTAAATACTCACTTCAGCCGATTAATGCACCGAGTGGCAAAGTCGGAGCACTTGTTCCGAAGGGTCTCAATAGCTTCATGCAGCTTTGTATTTCTTTCAGCTTCAGCTTCGACCTTCGTATTTCATGCGTCTGCGAGGGAGCCTTCGGCTGATTGCAGTAGGATGTCTTTTTCTTTTAAAGAAGCCTCAAGTTCCTTGGTTTTATCCTCTAAGCCTTTAATTATAACTTCGTTTCTTCTATCCTCATTATCATGCTGCATTTTTAAGGCCTTGCTTAGAAACATGCTCTGCAAAACAAGTTAAAATTAGAACGCTCAATCCATTACGAAGGTAATAAAAAAATTTAGACAAAAGTCTCACCTTGAAGTTGGAATAAAATAAGCTACCGACAATATGTTGTCGTCGGTAGCAACTAATGTCGGTCTCCAACTTCAGGAATCCAACACTTTTGGATAGAGTGTCGACTATCTTCACCCTAGCGCGGTCGCGAATGCATCCTAAGATTTCCTCATCGACCCCACCAAACAGCATGGACCCCGGTTGGTAACCACAAGATACAACAAATTCTTTTAATTCTAACTTATCCTCCTTAGAAAGTTCTTGATCGCCCAGGTGCCGAAGATCAAAATCTTTTTTGTCCAAAGGAGTATTATCAATTCTCTTTCGTTTATATGGCACTGTGGCCACGTTTTCTTCTGCAACCACATCTGATATAAGCCTGTCAACTTCTGACATTGTGGCTGCAAGTTCTTCAGCTTCGGCTTTAACAGCATCTTCGGTATCCGCAGGAATTGCTGCTTTCCTCGCCGAAGCTGAAGGTGGTGTTCGCTCAATTGCTTGCATTACATTCACAATTCGCCGTTTCTTCTGCCCTTCGATCTTCTCTTCTATAGCCGAAGGCATTTCCTTCCTCTGTAAAAGTTTCATCAGTTCCAATCCTAGAGGACTTAACAGCTTGAATGATGGAGATTCAGTCATTACCTTCAAAATCTCGACTACTTCTGTAGCAGAAGGAGACGAAGGGGTTCTCTCTGCTGCTTCATCTACCTTCGGTTCAGTAGAGGGCACCTGATCAAGCTTTCGCTTCTTAGAAATTGTTGCCTTCGGATCTGGTGCTGTTTTTGCTTTCTTTGGGGCCTTTTCATCTTCTTTTATAGACCGGGCAGCTTTCCTACTTAAGATACTGACAACTTGTTTCCTTTTCACCCCCCTGGCCCCTTCGTCAAGCTTCTCATAATCTGGGTATTCGAAGTTCAATGCATCCATTACTCGGTTCAGCCTTCGTTTCGGCCGGTTACTGAAGGAAGCAGTTATTAGCTGGTCTTCTCTTTGTATAATTGCCAAGAATCTCATTGCACATGGTTTCGATCATTTCTAACCACTCGTTGCATGGCTTTTTAAACTGCTTCTCAAATTTGAACCGATAGGGGAGCCAAACAAGTTCATACTTTTTCCCCTTCCTTTTTCTTCGGCATCCCCCAGCCGCTAGAGGTTGGAAATGTCCTATTTGCCAAATATTCCTGCACTAGATCCCTAAATTCAACTTCGGCCAGCTAGCACGGGGAGCCAAGTTGCATGTGGCACAAGGGCCTTGTCATTCCGAAGCTTAATCTCATCGGACTCATGACCATAGTCATTAGCTTTTCTATAACACCCCTGGTGTTACTGGCACTAAAACTTGAGCATAACATCATGTGCATTGACATTTCATGTTGTTTGTTACACCTAGAATGCATTCACTAGGTAAAGTTTCAAAACAAGTTGTGATGATGTGACTTAAGGTGTACTTAATACTAGGGTAGGGTACTTAACCCTGGAATTAGGGCCTATGGATGAAAGTGAAGCCAAGATAAGCAATGTCTCAAGAGTCATTAGAAAAGTTCACAAGACATCAAGAGTGATGAGTTTGAGTGGCACAAAAACCCTAAAGTACTCAAAACCCTAAAAGAAACCCTAGAAAACCGTAATTGGAACCCTAAGGGGGTGAATTCAAATTCTATACACTTTTGGACTAAAGTGCAAATATCAAAGTGACAGAACACCAAAAACCAAGCAACTTTCACATTGGAGAATTTTTAAGTAATGTGGAGAAATTTGGACTTATTTGCAAAAAGGTCCCATGAACACTATATGGTTAAGTCTGAATTTCAGTAGAATTGGGCCATCTTTGGAGCTCTATATCTCTCAATTCATGAGGATTTTGCCCTAGGTCAACACATCAAAATTGTAGACCTATGATAGGGGCACAACTTTGCTTAAGTAACTGAGCCTTGATGCTGTACAAAAATTAGGGATAAATAGGCTTGAAGTCGGGCTATCAGTCAACTCTGAATCTGAATTTTGACTGACAGTGACATGGGACAAACTTTGGAAGCGATTTTGAGTAGGATCCAGTGAGTATTTAATTGTGGATGCTATAGCAAAATCGAAGATGGATTATAGATCAACAACTTGGATACAGATGGATGATCAAGTTGCCACACAAATTTTGGAGTAAATTACCCCTAATTGTGCTATGTCAGGTACTCTGAAGAACGATTACGATACTATAGTAACAGAAAGATCTCAGGTGCGGAGTACCTCGCCGCAGGCACCGATCGGCGCTGTGATTCGCGCCGCATCCAGTTAAGTGCTCGACGACATCTCTTCGCAGCAATATTCACGAACTAGGTAAGATCGCCGCGGTGGCGCGCAAATATCCCAGCTGCCATGCGGCCACTAGCTCTTGTAACCGTACCTGATCGCCGGTGTCGTTTTTCCCCATTTGTCCATAACGTCGTCGGAATAGCTGTATCACGATCGTAGCACGACGTGTCTAGATCCAAGAAAAGAATAGTGCTTGACCTCACCGGTGAAAGCCAGCAAGGTCCGGCGGAGCTTATCGCATGTACCTTCACCGCGGGTTGTTGGACCTATAAATTCGCCGTGTCCCTACCCCCGTCGTCCAAATTGACTATGCACTGATCTTCGCCTCTTAGTTGCGGAGCTAACAGTTCACTAGCCATTCCGTTTCATCCACCATCGACCGAGATCATCGGATTTCCCTGAATTTGGTCATCTCCGTCGCCGTGAAGGGTCCATCCGTGGCCAGCCCTCCTCGGGTCAGTTCATACCCGTCTAACTTTTGTTTTGGCATGCCTTTAGCCTCGGTTGCTTATTGTGTCAGCCAATTGAACTCTACCGCAATCACAATCCCGGAACACCGCGTCACCATCAAAGAACGCCGCTGCGGACACCCTCTCTGTTGACCCACGTTTCTGTCCCCGTTCAGTCCAAATTAGGGCGTGTACACGGTCTCTAGTGAACCCATAAAGCTCACCCTTGCTTCAATTTTAGCGCTGCTACCATTAGTTGCCTAGAACGCGCTCACCGACGCCTTCGCGCCGTCGTGACCGTGAACAAGCATCGATTAGGGTTAAACCCTTCAAATTGAGTGAGGGCTTTTGTCCGGATAGGCTTGCGCACCGCATTCGTATGCTTATCGTCTCTAGTTCGGGTCACCATCACCGTGAAATCACAACTCCGGCCAAGTATTCGGCGTGGTTCCGTCATGGACCAAAGACCGTGAAGAAATAGAAGTATGGGGGTTTATGTGCAATTGTCAACGAAACAGGGAAACAGTGTTGTGGGTTCTTTACTGGTTTTTCAAATCACCTAGGACCTTTGCGCAAAATCGCCAGTGCAGGTGTGCGCGCGGGCACGTTTCGCCCGGTAATGGGCCGGCCTGGGCTGGTTTGGGCCCGACACTGTTGATAGTTTCTTCTTTTCTTTTTCTAATTAAGTTTGGAAATCCATCAAAAATTCTAGAAAAATGATAAAAATATGGGACCAATTTTCCTAGACTCCTAATTTTCCCTAGTATTTAAAAAAAATAGTTCCATGATTTTTAGTCTTAATCACCAATTATTTAGCAATTAAAGATGCTTAAAACTAGTCTTTTAGAATTTTAGAATTTGATTACTAGCTCCAAAAATCATAAAAATTTTTACTTAAGTTTAATATAATAATTAAAGCCCTTGGGTAAAGTTTGGTATGTTTTGGACATTGTTTGATCCCAAACCCAAAACCCTAGCTTCTTAGAAGAGAACTTGCTTAACCTTGAGAGAGTACTAACCCAGAAAACCCTAGTGACTTAGGAGTACCGTGAAGGAAAGTTATATTCAAGATATAACTTACAATGTTCTATCATGACTGCATGATCATAGCATCACATGGGCATTTATGTATGTATATTATTGTGTTTAGAAAACGAAGAAGAAGTAGTTGAAGAGGAAGTTGCACCACCGACTAAAATTCCACCTGTCGGGGACAGTTTCTACTTTGATATTTGTGGAACAAATCCCAAATCCCCTACAACACATGGCAAGCCCTGGTGCATTTACCCCTTCCTTGTTATTTAAATTTCTTTATCACTTGAAATTATACATTAGGTGATAGGAGTTAAATGCTAAACAATTGCCGCGTTTCCTTCCTTGAGATTGATAACCATTCTTTGAGCACCTGTTTTACTTAAAAGTTTTTTTTGATGCTTAGTTGTGCTTTAGAAAACAAAAAGGTTTTGTTTTTAGACAAAGATGATGCTTCATATGGGAAGGGAAGTTTTCAAAGAAAAGATTTGATGGTGGATCCATCATGGCCGTGATGGGTTCAACATAAGAAAAGATGTACCTCTGTTAGGTACCAAACTTTGGGATGGTAAATGATAAAGATGAGACCGGGCGGGTGACTTGCACGAGAAGGAAGTCTCGGTGTAGTGTCTCCGTCTGAGTCGCTTAAGGACCTTATCGATGTGGGCCTGCTGACCGAGAACCCTTTAACTGGTCACATGCCTCATCATGGTTATGCTTTGTCTCGGGCGGACCAATACCAGAAATGCCAACACGCAATGGGAGTGGAGAGATGGCGAGAGTAGCGTGTACCCTCTGTGGCAAGAGGTTGGACAGTGGTGTATCTGTGCTCTCGGTTGGCGAACCTGGTCTGGTCTTGAGAAACCCGGTGGCGAGTTGACATATGCAAGGGTTAAGTGCGACATATGAAGTGTGATTGGAGATCCTCATCTGAGTATTAATCGATTCGGATCACCGTTATTTCTCGGACATGAAGACTTGGTCACTGACTTATACGTAGCAATCCAGTGAACTGAAAGGGTGATAAAAGATGGCTAGTGTAGGCCAAGTACTTGAACTAGGGTAGAAAGAACTCTAGCTACAGGTAATGACTTAACTTGACAATAAAACTAGATTTTTAAGGATCCACTGATAGTAAGCATTTCTGCAAACAGTCTTTGATTTTTTATTAGCCTTACCTTAACCCCTCTCAAGCCAGCATATCCTTGAGAGTCTTTTTCTTTTGTCGGGTAAGACTGGCAAAAGTACACTCCATACTCGGGGTTTTCGAACCCATGTTGTTGTAGGTGAGGAAACAGCGGAGTTTTGCTGTTTCTGTTCAAAGGTGGTACCCAAGGAGGAGCCCCAGCAGTGAAGTTGGTCGCGGGAGGATGTTTGCCTCCCACCTTGAAAACAATAAACTTTTGTGCGGGAGGGTGTTTTGCCTCCCTGGTTTGTAATAATACTTTATGCACTCTTAATACCATGGTATTGTAATAATAATACTCTCTCTATATATTTTATAAATGTAAATTAAGTATTGTAATTTGCTTCCGCTTATTCTTTCCTCCGATGTGATGTAATATCTGCGTGACGGGTGAAGCGATCTTGGGCGAAATGATGAGGATACAGTTACCAAACTTGTCAAGTGATTATGTGCATCTACAGGGTTGTCTAAGGTTCTTAGGACAAGGACAACTATAGGTGGGCCTAATATCTTGGGAGGTTCCGTCACAGCTGGTATCGGAGCGAAGCCCATCTCTTCAGATATTACGTAGTACTTCAAAAGAATTTTTAAACACTTACCTAGAAATATTCTTTCATTCTTACCTTACCACTTTCTGGTAGTTCTCTATCTTGTAAACTCAGGGTAAGAGAGTGCAATATATGTAGGGAGTGAGGGATCAACGAAAGTTGATTCCATAATTATTAGGTTATGCATGCATCATGTTTAAGAATATACTAATAAATCTTCCCCTCTTATGGAGATATGGTGCGTACTAGGAAAACAGCGCGCAAATCTACTGGACCCCTTGTGTGCCACGACATCAGATAGCTTCCAGGCACGAAGGAAGTAGTAGTGGCAGTAATGACCCAATTGGAGACCTCGAAGCCAGGGTGGAACAACTCCGGTCAGAGTTACGCCACCGGAATATGGCACGTGAGCAAGACAGTCACTGTATAGTGAAATTGTCAGTCGAAGTCAGCCGCCTATAGTATGAAATCTCAGAACGGGATACGACCATTGATTGGGCCGTCAACTCGCGCTCTTTTGCTTGGGATTGCGAAGCGAAAGCTCTAGCTCGTGTGACAGAGCTTAGTGCATCCCTCGAAAGCCTGCAAGTGTACTATAATACTTTACATGAAGAAGTGCATGTATTGTATGCTCGACTGCACCTGGACGTGCCACTAGATGTTGCTGCCATAGGAGCCGGACCATTAGGAACAGCTAATGAAGGACCTAATGGGGAGCTAGACCTTTTTAGGCCCCCTCCTTCCATGAACCTTGCTAACGAACGATCTCCTGCAGCATGCAATGGAGCAACGAAGGATGAAGACGGCTAGAGTAGTATAGTCTAAGTATTGTACTTATGTAAAATAAGTAAGAAAGGTTGAGTTGTATAAAGGAGTATGTATAATTATTACATTTTGGCAATGTAATATGATGGTGTATGTTGGCATGTTATATTTTTCAAATATTTCTTTGCCTCAGATGCCATCACGGACTCGCGCACATGATGGTGCGGGGACATCCCACGATGGGGAAGATACTCCTAACCCGCCACCACTACCACCGACTTTGGCCGAGGCTATCACTGCCTTGGTCAATGCCACCGCTGATAATACGCGCTTCTTGAGCGAAATGGCGGGCAACCAATTCCAACAGCACGGAGGAAGAGCTCCTCCTCAAGGATCGTGTGATACTACCTATGTGGAATTCTCTGAGACTCGACCCCCGCTCTTCATCAAAGCAGAAGAACCTTTAGAAGCCAACGAATGGGTAAGGGTTATGGAACAGAAGTTTGGGTTAATTCGATGCATAGAGACGCAAAAGCTACTGTTTACCGCACAACAGCTAAGAATTATATGTATAAATTATATGTATAACTTTACATTAGCTCTCAACAAATTAACCGCTGTAAATTAAATTATTTACGTTGGTTTCTTTCGTAGCGACGAAAATAAGTTATTTATTCATGACAGCTAAATTTAGCCGACATAAGTTAACTTATTTATGTCAGCTTTAATTTAGACTAACATAATTTAGCGTAGCCGACATTGATTTAGTTTGTTTTTTAGTGATTAATTGTTGCCACATCCTAGTTAATCAATACATTCCGCTAGCAACGCATATTAAGTGTTGTCGCATCCTATTTAAACAGCGGATGCTGCTAGCAACACATATTAAGTATTCCCACATCCTAGTTAATCAACGGATGGTGCTAGCAACATATATTAAGCGTTGCCACCACCCTAATAATTTAACGGATGATGCTTGCAACACATATTAAGCGTTGCCCGCTAATTTCATACAACGCAAAAAACCATGTGTTACTATGGATGCGTTGCTATAAGGGGGTTTATTTTGTAGTGAGACAACACTTCAACGAGCAAGAATTTCAAGAAAACTGGACGGATCTATTATACCCAGGTGGCTACTACACCGGAGGGCGAGCCGGTGATGATGGGTACGTTCCTTGTTGCCAATCACCTAGCAGTTATCCTCTTCGATTCTGGTGCATCACATACCTTCATAAGCAAGAATTTTGTGGAAAAACATTGCATTCCTTGCACTGAATCAAGGGAGGGATTTATTATCCACTCACCTGGGGGCCGGATATTTACTAAGGAAGTAGCTTTCCATATACCAGTAACATTGGCCGGATGGGAATTTCCTACAAATATGATTGTTATAAAGGGGCAAGACTTAGATGTAATTCTAGGCATGAACTGGTTAGCCCAGCATAAGTGTGGCGGAACCGCCCGAATTATTCCGGCTTAAGTGCCCAAGTCGCACCCTTAAGGGCAGCAACACACTTAAACAAGAATAACACGTCAGTCCCTCGGATCTAGTCCGATAAAGCCACTTAACCAGCTCACTCGAAGGTGAGGCACAGAGAAATACAATACAACATAATACCACAAATTTAATAAGTATCATTAGTAATTACATTATCGGAGTTTCAGAAATAATAACCATAAATTTTAATGCAGCGGAAATAACTAACGGAGAAAACCGAGTAACATGGCGAAGCCTGGCCACGCTACTCCTCCTGGTCCTCTCCTGCGGAAGCAGTAACCCACTCGACCATCTATCCCGGTGGCAGGGATGGAGGCCAAGTCACACCAGCAACAAATCATCCTAAAGATTACCTGCAAAAAATTGTGCCACAAGCAAGGCTGAGTATACTAATACTCAGCTAGACTTACCCGGTGTGAGGAGTCTCCTCTACCTCTAGACATGCAGCTGTTTGGCTGAGGGGTTTGGTTTGCCAAAAGCACTAGCTGAGTCTAAAAACAAGTTTTAGCTTTTCAAGTTTTAGTAGAATCCTTTAGACTAGATGTGTACCTAGCTAATCATACATGGTATCAAACATTTTATCAATCAACATCTTTTGCCAGTCACCTCATTTCCACTTATTACTCAATGCAGTACAATGGATCAAGCAGTCTCATTAGCTGCGAGAAGCAGACGATTCGAATCGAGTTTTTATCCTTGCAAGGTAAACCTAAACACACGACATGTAGGGGCACTCCGTCCCCACACACATCAACCGTCCCCATCGATTCCCCGTCAGCAGATCAGGGCTCACCGCCTTGGCGTACAATGCCTCACTGACCCCGACTGCCGTCGTGCAGTGACCGCACTTGTACCCACCATAACCGGAATGGGAGACCACGTCTCAGGTCGCGTGAGGGGCAAAGTCTACTGCCAGGTTCAATCAGGTACTAGGCTTACCGATTTACCATATTTCTCGGCATGTGCTTAGTACATTCAAACGCTTGACACAGGTATCCGCACGTTAATCCTTATTTCATTTTCATCTCGTAGACCACGCGTCCCCATGGACCCGTGTCCACAGACCATCACCATTCTGTTATCAAAGTGGATACAACCAATTCCTGACCTCGCGCGAGTGCTAGAAAAATCACTCGACTTCTACCGAGATCCTAATTAATAAAGCAGCTACTCGACCTAGCATACTAGTATCCATCTCAAAGGAATCCTGAGTTCATGCAACTAAGGTTCCAGTCAACTCCTACACTTAAGTGCACAGTACAAGCCTACAAACATTAAGTGTAGTAAAATAGCATATATAAACGGTTATGCATAAAACCGGGGCTTGCCTTTATTTTAACACTTAGGTAGTGTTTGCCGAGGGAGGCACTCGCTTGGCGAGCATCCACTGGTTAAGTCCATTCTTCCTTGGGTCGCCCACTGACTGCATCTTGTGGTTGGCACCACATCAGTTGCTCGATCGGCATCTCTCGGTCCTAAATGAGATGCAAGATGCATATGGATGAATATGGTGAAAAATATCACAAGATATACAATACATGGTAGCGAACTAAACACCAATTAGTAAGACACTGCAACGACTATACGCAAGCGCTAGCTATTCGTACGTTATCGGCGTTCATCATTAACACCATTAACAAGACGACCATATTTTATTTATTTACGCAACACAAATACGATATCACAGGTACACGCATTTATTTAATTGCTACGACTTTGCATTAGTTCTATTGATCACACAAAAGCATCACACACAAGTTTAACAGAGGACCGATGCATCGAAGTCGATGGACTCATCTATCACAATCAACTACAGCAAGCAAGCACCTTAATCATGGAACACATGTTAGCCTATGTTTAGCCATTACGAGTCTATATCCGCTAAGTGTTAACTAAGCATTTTTAGCCAAAAGGGCGAACTCAATCATCAAATAGGCACTTGCAGAATTTTAGGACAGCACTACAGCAGTTACTTGTTTTAATCATAACTCTTCAAATATTAATCCAAAAATATCAAACTAGGACTTTCTGGAAAGTTTAAAAGGTGCTCTACAACTTTGGTATTGTCATCACAACATGATTAAACACTTAGCAAGGTCAAAAGGTGTTAACACAACAGCGCTGTCCAGATTTGGGCAGATTCAGACTTGTGACTTTAAAAATTCATAACTGAAGATTCAGACATCCAAACAAAGTGATCTTAGACTTTCTGGAAAGCTAATAAAATGTTCTACAAATTATTTATAAACATCACTGGCTGGTTTAACATGTATCTAGGGTGAAATACACTATGAAGGCTGTGCTGTCCAGAACTGGACAGATTCAGTCTTCAGACTTTAAACATCCATAACTTAATCTTCAGACCACCAAAAATAGTGATCCAAGACTTTTTGGAAAGCTTGGCAATTGCACTACATAACTTTTATAATCACCAAGAAGTGATTCTGTGCTTAACTGAATCAAACAATGCAGTTTTCAAAATCTGTTCTGACGGTGGACAGAACGCAACAACCAAGTTGTAAAATTCATAACTCTTAAACCGTCAGGCCTTTAGTTATGAAATTTTAACACAAGCAAGATAAGAAAAGCATCTACAACTTTCTTATAATGACCATAAACAGATTGCAACAATGAATTAGGCAAACAATGCAGTCTCTGAAATCTGTACAGAATTTGGACAGATTCAGTTACTGAATTTGTAAACAGCATAACTCCTAAACTGTCAGACCTATGGCTGCCAAATTTTAACACCAGCAAGATAATAAAGTTATCTACCACTTTTATGTAGCACATATCTACAGAAAACACAATTTGGTTTATCAAACATACAGCACAACCAAAACAGTGCGTGCAGCCCAAAACAGAAATTAATAAATTTCAGCTCCTAAACAATTTAAAAATTGCCATATTCTAGAGACTTGAATTATTCTAACACTTTGATAATTGTTAGAGTTAAAATAACTAAGTGAGAACTAACATGTAGACTTACTAATTTTTATACAAGTTATTTCGCGCACTAAAGTACCATACTCAATTAACAATGTGTTCTCTATAACAATCAATATCGAAGCGCTTTTCACCAATAGTTTGCATTTTAACTTAGACATCACCTGAGCACTACTACTTTTTATCACGACCATAAACATACGCATTTAGACCACAACATCATACGAGGACATATGCATACTAGTTTCTAGTTTTACATCTACAACTTCTTTACTAGTTATTTTCAGCCACTTAATTGGCATCGATTGAATTAAACCTCTAACTCGACAATTTGGGCACCACAAATTTCAGAATTCTACCTAGACATTTAGCGTCATATAGAGAGTCTACTAATTAACTTGCCACCACTTGAAGCACTGGAAACACCTACATATAACAATCACTTAACGCAATTGAATTCCTCTATTTAACAAGCGTTGGCTAACACAACATAAAAAAATAGTAATTCATACACAAGTTCATATTTTTTCTCAATCATAACACTATGAGACCAACAAAACTAGTTTCACCATTTTAGACATCTTAACTTAAAATATAGCTAAAAGTAATTCGATTAGTTTTCTTAACTACTTTTCTATATTAGGTCACTTAGCTCCCAATTAATCAACACACCATATTTCCTTTGACGCAATAGGTAGAGCACGACTACTTGTTTCTAACAATCTTTGAGTATCAACAATTAATTGCCTTATGGTATTTATCCGACTCGAAAACATAGAGAAGGTGACGACTACTACGGCATGTCGTCACCTCATCTTAATCGCATAATAAATTTCAGCTTTACTGATCGAGTCTGCCGACTAACCGTTTAAACTAGTAAAACCTATCCTTCGCATCAAACAACCCATCGCACATCTTTCTATCGAAACGTAAAAACATCCGAGTCCTTTTCTACTTCTTTTTCTTTCGCCACAAAATTCAATCCATACCAATACAATTTTTAAACATGCACCACATCGACCAATTTATACGAATCGACAACCACCAATCTCTAACTCGAAATCATGAACACAACCATACTACGATCTACCGCCGAAACATTTAAATCACATCTATATAATTCATTTATCGAGTCAATCGAGAGCGACATGCATCGGCTCACCATAAACAAACCCAATCGGCGTTTGCAAGAACTACGGTGATTCCGATTTGTGCATCGCTTCGAACGTCAACGAGCGTCGAACGACTTGCCTTCTCCCCGCAAAACACGGGGTTCGTCTCCTCCACAAAACAAAACAAGCAACACATACACAATTAATCACCGGAGAATAATGTCGATGTGAAATTAAACAAGAATTGTCGTGGTCTCACCGGGGTGAATGACGACGATATTGGGGCTGCGCAAAACAGCGAACACACGGCGGGCGTCGACGGCTGTTTGCTGCGCAGCACAAAGCAGCGAGCCGCGTGGAGACGTCGGAGCTGCTGCGCAAAACATCGAACATGTAGCGCACGACATCTTGTTGCAGACCATGGCCACGGGGAGGCTGCTACGCGCTGTCCTTGGGAGGCAGTCGCAGCAAGGAAAAGCTCGCGGCCATGGAGAAATGGAGCTGCGCATTTTGTCGAGCACCTACGGCGCGTCGATTTGGTGGGGCTGCGGGGAAAAGGAGATAGGGGCGCTGCTTCTTGCTGCTCAAGGTACAAGGGGCGAGCAGAGCTGCTGGCCACCTGTGCGTCAGCCATGGAGAGGCTTCTTGCAGCCATGGAGCAGAAGGGGGCGCTGGGAGGGGATGAGCTGCTGTTGGAATTCCTGGGCGCCGTGGACAGGGAGCTGGGCGACCATGGAAGTCGAAAAGGGAGCTGCACGGCTGGGAAAACAGGGGCGCTGGTCATGGGAAGGAGCAGCGAAGGAGCGAGCTCGGAGAGGGGCGCTGCGCAGGCTTGGGCGCCATGGCTGAGTGCGCGAAAATCTGGGCGCCGTCCATGGGAAGTGGAGGTCGGCCATGGCTGCTGGCGGCCGAGCGAGCAGAGCGAGAGGAAAAAAAAAAAGCAGCGGCGTCCATGCTTGCTGCCGTGAAGCAGGGAGGAAGAAGACCTGCTCACCGGCCTAGGGGAGAAGGGCATCGCCGAGCAGGACCAGGGGGACGACGACCGGATGTGGGGAAGAAGGACCTTGCTGCAGCGCCATGGAGCAAGGAGGAGAGAGTTGTGCGTGTGGGAGAGGAGGAAGAAGAGAGTGGCGGCTAGAAAAAGTGGAGGGGTGGGAATGCAAAATGACCAAGGGCAAGGGAGAGGGATCCGTATTTATAGAGAAACCCTAGGGTTAGGGTTTCAAATGGGCCCAATTGGGCTGGGTTGG
Source organism: Zea mays (assembly GCF_902167145.1). Lineage (NCBI taxonomy): Eukaryota > Viridiplantae > Streptophyta > Magnoliopsida > Poales > Poaceae > Zea > Zea mays. The sequence goes on from NC_050103.1 coordinate 43,744,512, forward strand.
GCTGGCCCAAACACGCAAACGGGTTGCGCTAAATTATTTTTCGGAATAAAAATGCTCGTGCGGAATTCGTCTGTACGCGGAACAGAGTGAAACAGAGTTCGGACGAACGGACGACTACGCGATTAACTCGGTCGAGAGTTTGGTTTGACTTTGCTCGAAAATAATTCCCTACGCATGATTCGAAAATAATTTGTCTCGGAATACGACTGGCTTTCGGATTTGTAGTCGGAGAAGGCGAAGTGTGATAATTTAAAATCGCTGTCGATACGGGGTTTTGAATTCGGTTCGGATATGAGATATTTGGCCGAGTCGAGTAAGAAATAATTAGAGGACGATGTACTGAGTATTCCGTGTGAGAGTACGGAGTCGGATTAATTTTTGGACATAGATCGAAGGTTGAGGATTTAGACTCGGGCACAGCTCCACTAACAATAGTCGAGTGTTTTGATTAAATGATCTTTAGACAAGATTTTATAAATCGAGAATGATTAACGAGTTGGCATTCGAGCCGAGAAATAAAAAGTTTTAACAGGCTCCAAAACTGGTTGTTTCTCGTGATCGATTAACTCCGAATTCGGTGAACTTCCATGAGAAAGCCTGATAGACAGAGATAGACACGATCGAGAAATAGAAATTTTCACTGAGCATTCGCGTTAGGGACAAATCTCCCGACATAACACGAAACTGACACCCGGGGTGTCACAATAAGGCCATCATCAATATGGACTTAAGGACCATCAAATTAAGCCATGGCCATGAAGAGATTCAATTGTCCATCCCTGTAGCTGTCCCAACCAAACCATCTGGTCGAGTTTATGAAGCTATCGTACAAGAAATCCAGGATATTCCGCTGGTATGTGAATTCCTGGATGTCTTTCCTGAAGACTTGCCTGGGTTGCTGTCACACCCGATTTTAAGGAACAAAGCCGGGTGCATCTCATACATGCACCAAAGAAGACAAAACATATAGTAACAGAGTGTATAGAGATAAATGTCACAATAATCAGAGTATTTATTACATAGCGGAAGACTTACAAAAATAAAAGATAAATATAACAGGATCTAAAATCCATCCTTGGTGCCACAAAGTCAACTGGGAGACGCCACTTAGATCGAATCGAACTCCTCGTTGTGGCTCCACTTGAACCACCTGTTCTTCTCCTGTGGTGGGTGTGAGACAGCAAGGGTGAGCTCACACATGTTCATCGCTCAACAAGTTGTGGGGAATAATGTGGCATGAACTCACCAAAGGTGGGAGTTCATGTGAAGTGTAAGCCTGATCAACAAAATAGAGGTTGAAGCTGAGCATTGCTTTTATAAGATGGTCAAAATGTTATTAGCAATTACTAAGTATAAGTAAATACCAAACCATAATAAACAATAGAACAAAATTAATAAATAATCCCATGCAAATGCATATGACAAATTGAATTTAGGTTCCATAAATTAATCATGTGAGGCTCCGGGCTGCTCATGACCGTGAGCATGGCTAGTATACCAGTTTTACACTCTGCAGAGGTTGCTCATCTTTACCCACAAGCCGTGTTACCCATCTGCCAAGGGGTCATGAATCCCATACACCTCTACCAAGGAAGCGAGGAAGGGTAACACTAGGAGGCCTTTACAAAGTTCCACTAGCTTCAGAAAACCCGCTATAGTTTATAGGAAGCTCCAGTGCAGGAATCTCTCGCCTGACCGCCATCGCAGCAAAATCAACCCAAGGACCTCCCTACACTAACCACTCCCTACTGCTCTTGCCCCTTTCGGGTAAGGTAGTCATCCACTAGCTTTCCTAGTTAATCAGCCAAGGGCGTTCCATTAAACCCTTGTGGTAGCATTGTTTTCCCGAGTGGTCGCTCCATGTTCTCATTAACATAATGATCTTATCATGAACATAAATAACATAACAGAATAATAGGAACATGGATATAATGAAATATAATCCCAAAACCATATAAAGCAATAGCATAGCTACCCAATTGATTCAGGGATAAACAAGGTAAAAAGAATAATCAGTCTAGGGTGACCTATTGAGTCCCATCAAAATTAAACTATGCATTGACAAGTGATAATAAAGAACATTATTGGGTAAATGAAAGTGATCAAGGGCACAACTTGCCTGGCACTTGAGATTCCAGTTACCAGGATGATTCTTCCGGTGACTCGTGACCTCACTGCTAGTCGTAGCAATACAAACAAACATGGTATAGACAAAATTAACATCACACCAAACATAAGTACAAACTGAATAATAATGATCTACGTGTCGTAATGAGACCGTGGAATCGAGAACCACTAAGATCGGAATCATGGTTAATGAGTTATGATTTTATAGATGATTTATGTGACTAAAATATTAAACTATATTATAAATTGGTTAATATAAATCAGATAAGATGTTATTCTATAAATAACTATCTCAACTTTAATCTAAGTTATAAATTGACCATAGATCATATTCTAGTAGATTATAATGATAAGCAGTTTAACCAACATAAGTTAAATAAAGATCTAATTATAAAAGAATTAGCCATGGTATAATAAATATTGTTATTGCATAGTAATTATTTGTACGAGACTAACACAACTTGAATGGATCAAATCGGAGTTATAGATTTTAAGTTATGAATTTCTAAAGATTCTATGTGTTTTGTACAAGATTAAATAGAATATAAATTTTAATGTGACTTTCATGTCAAAACAGAGGTACTAGATGATAAACAATAATATTACCAAATTATAAGAACTGGAACTGGAATGGACTAATTTGGACTTAATATGAATTTTATATGAACTAAACAAGTTCTAGGAATTATTTTTATATTAAAAACTCATTTCTATAGTTAATTATACAATCCCTCAGGTCACTGGACCATGCATCAAAACTAGATAACAGCAGGGGTCCCTGCGCAAAAATCCTAATACTCAGTGAACAGCTGCACAGGACTGCGGATTTGATTCATGTTTCTCTTGGGGTCTCTTTAGCAAATGTTCTCGAATGAAGGGGTATTATGGGATCTCAGCCGTTGGATCAGGGTTGTTCGTGTGAGATTAAATCGAGTCCAAACTGAATCGATATGGCACCAGGACCACAGGATCACGGATCAGTGGCGCAGATTTCAAATCCAAATCCGCGCGATCTGCTCACCACCGTTGGACTCCGGATGAACGTCACAGATTTAAAATCATCCCGATCCCTCCGCATACATCCGATCTAGATCTAACGTCCTAGGTTGGTTGGATCGCACTGGCACCTAAGACCTAACCACGGCCGCCGATCACCGATCCAACGACCACCATACCATCTACCGAATCGTTACCCCAGAACTAATCTCAGGCCTTGATTCTAGGATCGACGGTGATGGCACCTTTCTCCTTTAACATGCCAGCCAGGCAGCGGCGCCGGGCATACCGTGGCGGAGGACATCACCAGAGCTCCCCAACCACACGCACATATGTTCTGCTCTCGATTCCCTAGCGCTACGCGTAGTAGAGATAGCAGCAAACTCGACGAAGGTCTTCTTACCTTGTATGGCAGCGAGGGGAGTCCTGACCACGCTGAGGGGTGATTCCGCCATGCTGCCATGCTCCGATGAGCAGTTTGGAGCAGTGCTTCGGACGCAACCTGCTCACCGATGCCACACAAAGCCTCAGAGGGCACCGGCGAACATCCCCAGGAGGTTTGGAGGCCCCGACGGCGAACCGGCAGCCAGGACCGGGATCGACCGTGGCGGCCCGCCATTCTTCTTCTGCGCCAGAGCCCTTAGCCGATTGATTGGCACCCGCTGGCGTCCTCTCTCACTGTCTACCTCGTTCTGCTCTTCTCTCCATTCGCGGTGGGTGTTCAAGGCGCCAGTCTGTGGCTTATAGCAAGGGGTGACCATGGTTCTATATGAAGCAAGCGGAGGCGACGTACCTGTAACCACCCAAGGCGCACCTAACGGAGGTGGTTACGACACGCGCGGAGCTTGCAGCAAGGCAGAGGAGGAGGTCCTGCATGTGAGGGTTCTGGTGGAACAGGGATCTTTCCCTGACCTTGCGCGGCACTCTATTACGGCATGCACGAGGGAGGAGAGGGCTCTGATGGGTGGACCCGCGGGGCAGCGCTGAGTGGGAATAGGCTGGCTCGGGAGGAAAGCCGAGGTCGAGCGACTGTAGTGTGGGTCCCGCATGGCAGTGCCCGTGAGGAGTAAGTGCGCGGTTGGGCTGGTGGTAGGCTGCTGAGAGTTGGGCCAGGGGTTAAATTCGGTCCAGGTTAGGTTTTATTCTCTTCTATTTTCTATTTCCTTTTCTCTTCAATTTTATTTCCAAATCCAACTTCAATTCCATTTTGAATTCAAAGTGTGTGACAAATTCCTATTCACATTAAATGTTCAATTTGAACATAGTATGGTAAATATTTATTTATTTATTTTATTTTGTTTTGTATAGTATTTCTCTCTTTCTATATTATTTTCAATTTTCCTCAATTTGCACTTTTGGGGGTTAAATCCAATTCTCTTCTTATTATTAAATTCCCATATTATTCCTTTTTGACTTACAAAATTCAAACTCCAATCTAAGATAAAGTTTAAGAATTCAAATTTAATACCCACTAAAATACAATCATGATGCAGTAGATACCTATTTATTCTAATTAATTTATTTGTTTGATAAATGTTTGAAATATGAGACACACTCATATTATTTATTTCTTTTTAGGATAATGGTATTTTGATTGTGGGACAAGAGTTAAAAGTTACTTCAAAATTAAATATTATGTAAATAAAGGCTTATGGTGCATCATCTCATAATATGCATAATCATTTAGTTGAATAGAAAACTTTTCTATTATCTTTTTTTTCTAATTTCATTCTTGGTTTCGAAATTTAGTCCTCAAAATTCAAAGCTCCAGTATAATTTGAGATATCTGAATTTACTATTTTATTTCTTTATTTCTTTATTTCTTTATTTTATTATTTTTATACTAATTTTGGGCTTTACAACTTAGGTGGCATTTAAGCTCTGCATCCCCTTAGGAACGACTTTGGAGCTTCGTAACTTACTCTGCGTCCCTTCAGGGACGACTTTGTAACTTCTTCATCTCTTGAGTAATATTTTGGCTCTGCATCCCCTTAGGGACGACTTTTGAGCTTCTCCCCGACCTTATGCACTCGATGGTGCGAATCCTAATGTTACATTTTACATGTGGGGAAATTTGGCCCTTGTATTACAGAGGGCTAAACAAAAAGAATGAAAATTACAACCTATGGCCCCATTAAAAAGCTTTCTCCCCTTTTGAAAGGAAAAGGGTGCCATAGGGAAAAAATAAGAAAATTACATTTTTTATACATAATATCGTCGAAGCTCATCCACATTCCAAAACCTAGGTATGTCGTTGCCGTCCATATCTTTCAGTCTGTAGGACTCGGGTCTTGACGAAGATACCACCAAAAAGGGACCTTCCCACTTTAGCTGAAGCTTCCCACCACCCTCTGAAGCACCAAATGACCTGGCTTGATATTCTTCAATCTTAATTTTCTATCGCACCATATGATCTTTTCGGCCTGGTATTTATAGATGTGCTCTATTGCTTGTAGTCTGGTCCCTTCTATGGCGTCTTTTGTTATTTGGCAATTATCTTCGTCTTTTGTCGAAGCTAAAGTTCTTATTGAACCCGTTTTTGCTTCTTCCGGTGTTATTGCTTCGTCACCGAAGAAAAGCTTGAACGGGGTAAACCCTGTTGACCTTGATACTGCAGTGTTGTGGTTCCACACTACTTTTATTAACTCGTCTGGCCATTTTCCTTTGGGTTGATTTAAGATTGACTTCATTATTCCTGTTATTATGATTCCATTTGCTCTTTGTACCAATCCATTTGACTCTGGATGCCTCACTGATACAAAGTGTATTTTTGTGCCAATCTGGCTACAAAAGGTTTTGAATGTCTCAGCATCGAACTGAGTTCCGTTGTCAACAGTGATAGCCTTCAGCACGCGAAGCAACAAACGATATTTTGCCAGAAGAATTTCTGGACCGTGGCCGAAGTTATTGTAGCTAAGGGCTTTGCCTCAATCCACTTGGAAAAATATTCCACTGCCACCACAACATATTTCAAGTTGCCTTGTGCTGGTGAGACACCTAACAAATCTAGGCCCCATCTTTGCAGGGGCCAAGTTGGCTGTATTAGCTGGGTTAGATACGAAGGTTGCTTCTGGTCTCTGGCACATCTTTGGCAATTTTCACATTTTGAACTAAATCTACGGCATCCGAAGCTACCTTCGGCCAGTAAAAACCTTGTCTGAAAACCTTCCCCACGAGAGGCCTAGACCCAATGTGGGCCCCACACAACCCCGCATGTATTTCCTTCATCAATTCTTGATCTTCAGCTCTGGACAAACACTTGAGCAATGGAGAGCAAACTCCATGGTTGTATAATTCCCCTTCTATTATTACATATGACCTTGTCCTTGCTTCCATTCTTTTATTGTAGACTTCATCATCCGAAAGACAGTTGCCCTGGAGGAAAGATACAATCTCAGTCCTCCAATCTTCACTATGTACCGGTGAAATTGTGAGCACCGCTCTTTCCATGAGCTTGACTGAAGGAGCTTTTATTGTCTCAAAAAATACTTCCGAAGGTAATGGGAGCCCTTGTACCGCGGATTTGGCTAATAAGTCTACATGTTCATTTTCTCCCCTTGGGATATTCTTTACAGAGAAACCTTCAAAAGAGGCTTCCAACCTTCGAACTGCATCTAAATACTTTTCAAGCTTCGGGTCTCTTGCCTTACTGCTTTTGTCCACATGACCCGAGATAACTTGTGAATCAGACTTGAGGATCGCCCTTCTTATGCCCATTGTCTTAAGTTTCCAAAGCCCCAAGAGAAGAGCTTCGTACTCTGCAATATTATTTGTGCAGCTGAAGTCTAATTTTACTGCATAACAAGTTCTGACTTTGGATGGCGCAACTAGAATGGGAACTGCCCCTGCGCCGAAGTGTGGCGGAACCACCCGAATTATTCCAGCTTAAGTGCCTAAGTCACGCCTCAGGGGCCGTAACACACTTAAATCGGAATAACCCGTCAGTCCCTCAGATCTAGTCTGATAGAGCCACTTAACTAGGATCAAATTCCACAATCTCACTCGAAGGTGAGTCACAGAAGAAATACAATAAAACAGGAAACCTCAAATTAAGTACGGAGTTATTACATAAATCGGAGTTTTTGGAGTAGCAACTAAAGTTCACAAATTAAAGTGCAGCGGATAATCGATGTCGTCGGTAATGAGGAAATGGGCAAGGCCTAGCCCACTACTCCTCAGGCTCCTCTCCTGCCGGAGCAACATCCCACTCGACCGTCCAACCCGGTGGCAGGGTGGTAGGCCAAGTCACACCATCAACTACGTCCTGCATGGTACCTGCAAAAATGGTGCCACAAGCAAGGCTGAGTATACTAATACTCAGCTAGACTTAACCGGTGTGAGGAGTCTACTCCTCTACCTCTAGACTATGCAGCTGTTTGGCTGAGGGGATTGGTTTGCCAAAAGCACTAGCTGTTTCTAAAATCAACTTTTAGCCTTTCAAATTCTACCATCATTAACTTAGCTAGATTTGCTCCTTCTAAGCATACATGGTAACAAGCAATTAGCTCAATCAACAAGTTATCTCATATAATCCACATTTCACTTCTTACTCGATGCAGTACAAGGAATCAAGCAGTCTCATTAGCTGCGAGAAGCAGACGATTCGAATCGAGTTTTAACCTTGCAAGGTAAACCTAAACACACGGCATGTCAGGGTACTCCGACCCCACACATGACAACCGTCCCCATCGATTCCCCGTTCGCGTCCAGGCCTCACCGCCTTGGCATACAATGCTCCACTGACCCCGGCTGCCGCCGTGCAGTGACCACACTTGTACCCACCATAGCTAGCATGGGAGACCCTGTCTCAGGTCGCATGAGGGATAAAGTCCGCGCCCGGCTTCACTCAGGTACTAGGTTTACCGGTTACCATTTTTCCCGGCATGTGCTTAGTACGTTCAAAAGCTTGACTCAGGTATCCACACATTAATCCTTAATTCATTTTTCCGTCTCATGGACAAGGCATCCTCCCTGGATCCAAGTCCATAGACCAACATATATCCCATTATCAAGATGAATACAATCAATTCCTAACCTCGCGCGAGTGCTAGAAAAATCACTCGACTTCTACCGAGATCCTGATTAGCAAGCAGCTACTCGACCTAGCATACTAGTATTCATCTCAAAAAGGAATCCTAAGTTCATGCAACTAGAGGTTTCAAGCAACTCCTACACTTAAGTGCACATTACAGTCCTACAAGCATTAAGTGTAGTAAAGTAGCATATATTAACATGGTTATGCATAAAACCGGGGCTTGCCTTCAATTGCTGGGGCTGCGGGGAGATCCTCAATAGCAGCCTCTGAAGCCTGCTCCTGGTCCTCCTCTTGGACAGGTCCTTGCTCGGGGATGAGCACGTACTCTCCGTCGGCAAGATTACAATCTAATGAATGCAATGCGTAAGATATATGCATAATATGATATGTGCTTTTAGAAATTATAACTTTACAGGTGTATGGTCTTTTGAATTTAAACAAGTTAACTCCATTTGTGTAAAGCCCTTGGGTGGTATGCTTGGTAAATTGGGTTAAACTTAGCTAAGGTAAGGGGTAGGTTAAACTTTGGGGTTCTACTGAATTCCTTTTAAGTCTTAGGGATAAATGAGAAGTCCTCAAGTTAGACTTATGGAGATGAGGTTTACTTCCTCTTTCCTCTTTTCTTTTATTCTCTTTAATGTTTTGGAGTAGGTTTGAACTACAAGTTGCTTTTATAAAATTCTAAAAATTCTGCAAAAATTACACTGGCTTGTTACTGGTGTATGATTCTCTGTCACAAAATTTGGGGTTCAGAAAGTGAATGGTTTTCTCTGGACAAAATTACCAAATTTTAGGGCAGAAGGGGTACTTTGAGCTACAACTATTATTTAACAGTGGGTAATTCTCAAAAGCTTATTTTTGCTGGCTTTTAGGTGTTATAACATGACTTGATACAAATTTCTAGTCATTAATACCCTTTAATTCTTTCCCTATGATTTTCTTAAGGTTTCTAGCCAAAGGGGTGCTTTCTACTACCACTATACTTGAAAAACATCAAACAACCGAGTTCTTATTTTTCTTAGTTGGTATTTTGCGCAAGAGCAATCATTCTGAAGTTTGGCTTCTTTTTGCTTAAGGGAAGGGGTGGTTTGCATTATTCAAGTCAAATGGCCTTTCTCACAAATTACTAGCAAAAGGCATGGGTTCACTTCTTTTTCATGGGTTTGTATTTTTCTCTGGTGGTTTATCTCATCATGGACTTAGCAATTTTTTTGGTTGCCCAATGCCACATTATTTGAGGTTGTTTATGATTTATTGGGAAAATGCCTTATTACCACTTTGTATTTATTTTCCTTACTTAAAAAGTTAGGCTGGGGTGCTCTGTATTTTTGTAGTGGGGCTCTAGTGGTTATGAGTTCACTGGATTTTTGTTAACCACTTTGGTTATAGTTTTGCAATCCTAATAATTGATTTTCAGTCTACATAATCCCCTGAAGAAGATCCTGTGAGTATGAATTCGCCACTTTGGTCTGTGAGTATGCAGATGTCTTTCCTGATGAATTGCCAGGGATGCCACCGGACCGGGATATTGAATTCGCCATCGAGTTGCAACCGGGAACGACCCCAATTTCCAAGAGGCCCTACCGAATGCCACCCGCTGAGTTGGCAGAGTTGAAGAAGCAGTTGCAAGAGTTGCTGGACAAGGGATTTATTCGCCCAAGCACTTCGCCTTGGGGATGTCCAGCACTGTTTGTGAAGAAAAAGGATGAAAGCTTGAGGCTGTGTATAGATTACCGCCCTCTTAATGCGGTAACTATCAAGAACAAGTATCCTTTGCCTCGTATTGATGTTCTCTTTGACCAGTTGGTCGGGGCTAAGGTGTTTTCCAAAATAGACCTTCGCTCTGGCTACCATCAGATCAAAATACGAGCAAGTGATATTCCGAAGACGGCATTCTCAACCAGATATGGGTCATATGAATTCTTGGTGATGTCATTCGGGCTGACAAATGCACCAGCATATTTCATGTATCTAATGAACTCTGTTTTCATGCCGGAATTGGACAAGTTCGTGGTGGTTTTCATCGATGACATTCTGGTGTACTCAAGGAACGAAGAAGAACATGCCGGGCATTTGCATGTAGTGCTTCAACGTCTGCGAGAGCACCACCTTTATGCCAAGTTATCCAAGTGTGATTTTTGGCTAAAGGAAATCAAATTCTTGGGTCACACTATCTCTCAGGATGGAATAGCTGTTGATCCTGATAAAGTGCAAGAGGTGATGAACTGGAGGCCACCAACGACTGTTCGCCAAATTCGGAGTTTTCTAGGATTGGCTGGTTATTACCGAAGATTTATTCCGGACTTCTCTCGAATTGCGAAGCCTATTACTGAGTTGCTGAAGAAAGAGGTCAAATTTGTGTGGAGTCAAAAGTGCGAAGATGCCTTCCATGCATTAAGGCAGCATCTGACCACAGCCCCAGTATTGGCGCAACCCGACAGCAGCAAGTCTTTTGATGTGTATTGTGATGCCTCTGGCACCAGGCTAGGTTGTGTCTTGATGCAAGACAACCGAGTCATTGCTTATGCCTCAAGAGCACTCAGGCCTCATGAGCAAAATTATCCTACTCACGACCTTGAGTTAGCAGCAGTGGTTCATGCATTGAAAATGTGGAGGCACTATCTAATGGGAACCCACTGCAACATCTTCACTGATCATAAGAGCCTTAAGTACATTTTTACTCAGGCTGATCTTAACATGAGGCAGAGAAGATGGCTAGAGCTGATCAAGGATTATGACCTGGAGGTACATTATCACCCAGGGAAAGCTAATGTGGTAGCTGATGCCTTGAGTCGGAAGTTGCAATGCAACTGTATTCTGATGGATTCTCATGTTAACACCTTGTGTGATGAGTTGAGCAAGATGCAAATTGAAGTGATTCCTTCTGGTTCTTTGTCTCACATTTCTGTTGAGCCAGCTTTGCAAGACCAGATTATCATGGCCCAGCTCAGTGACCAGGGAGTGCAGATTATCAAGAGAAATCTCCATCAGAAGGTTGAGAAGTATAATTGTTTCCGCCAGGATGAAAAGGGTGTGTTATGGTTCAAAAGCAGATTGGTAATTCCTAAGGACCAGGATCTCAAGAAGAAAATTTTGGATGAGGCTCATCTCTCCAAATTCTCTATGCATCCGGGAAGCACCAAGATGTACCATGATTTGAAGCTTTTGTACTGGTGGACCAGAATGAAGAGGGAGATAGCCCAGTATGTATCAGAGTGTGACACCTGTCAGAGGATAAAGGCAAGCCACTTGAAGTCCGCTGGAGCTTTGCGACCAATGTCCGTACCTTCGTGGAAGTGGGACGACATCAGCATGGATTTCATTGTGGGTCTACCCAACACCTCTCGTCATCATGATTCGATTTGGGTTATTGTGGACCGATTGACGAAAGTGGCACATTTTCTTCCTGTGCACACCACTGATAAGGCTCAGAAGTATGCAGAATTGTATATTGACCGGATCGTGTGTTTGCATGGATTACCTCGGACCATTGTTTCTGACCGAGGAGCCCAATTTGTTGCCAGATTTTGGGAAAAATTGCAAGAGTCTTTGGGAACCAAGCTAATCAGGAGTTCAGCTTACCACCCACAGACTGATGGTCAGACGGAAAGGGTAAACCAGATTCTGGAAGATATGCTGAGAGCTTGTGCGATCGATTGTGGCAAGAACTGGGATAAGCACCTCTCCTTGGCAGAGTTTGCTTATAACAATAGTTATCAATCCAGCCTAAAGATGGCACCTTTTGAAGCTCTCTATGGAAGAAGGTGTAGGACACCACTCAATTGGTCTCAGCCTGGTGAAAGAGAAGTTTTTGGACCTGATTTGGTGACTGAAGCCGAAAGGAAGGTCAAGCTAATCAGGAAGAATCTAGAAGCTGCTCAGGCCAGGCAGAAGAGCTATCATGATCGAAGAAGGAAACCTCTCCAGTTCGAGGTGGGAAGTTTTGTATACCTCAAGGTATCACCCACCAAGGGAGTGCAGAGGTTTGGGATCAAAGGCAAGCTAGCCCCTCGTTACATTGGACCTTATGAGATCATCGAAGCATGTGGACCCGTGGCATACAAGCTGAAGTTACCTTCAAAAATGTCTGCCATTCACAGTGTATTCCATGTATCTCAGCTGAAGAAGTGTATTCGATTGCCGACTGAGATCATAGCAGAGCCAGAATTGGAGATAGAGCCAGATCTCTCGTACCAGGAGTACCCCTCCAAGATTCTGGATTGCAAGGAAAGATCAACTCGGGCTAAATCAATCAAGATGTTCAAGGTCCAGTGGAGTAATCACTCAGAGGAGGAAGCTACTTGGGAAACCGAGGAATTCTTAAGATCCAACTTCCCCGATTGCCTACCTAAGGAAGCTGGTATGTAATCACCCCCAACCCCTCCTCCTGCCTTTCGAATCTAATTTCCAAAAATATGATCTTAATTCAGAATGAAGTAACTATAAAGTAAAACTTAAAAGGACTTCCTTCTAAAGTTGCAAAGAGAATGACATTCGAAGAGCAGTTTCGCCCTAATAATAACAATCCCCACCCTTTTCCTATCAGTCTCACCCTTCGCTTCACCCCGGGAGGACTCTGGCCCAAATCTCGGGACGAGATTCCTTTAAGGGGGGAAGGCTGTGACACCCCAGTGTCACCTAGGGTTTCTCTTGAAAAGCCCAACCAAAAACCATCATTTTATGTAAATCAAAGTAAGCATGAGCATCAAATTAACTTAAGTAATAAAGAATTCACCAAGTATGTACTTAAAAGTGTCATGATCAAAACAATTGAGTCTTTGAAAAGATAAGAATGTGCAACCCTAATTAAGAACCCTAAGTGAGCCCCATGAGCAAAATTCAAGAAAATAAGAAAAAGGGGATGAAAAGTTTAAAATTTTGAGTTGAGCCAATTATATAAGTTAAAGTATATTTGATAAACAACAAGAAAGATTGAGAGAGCTTAGCCAAAATAATTCAAGAAAACCCCCAAATCAAGCTTCTTTTGTTGGGACTCATTGGGAATTCTGAATTTCAGAATTCTAAAATTCAGACCTTGAGCCAAAGATCAGGGATGTTCACCTTGATCCCTAACTCGAATCCTAATGGCCCCATTGACAAAATTGTGTCTAACTAACCCCTCTGTCGTGTGCCAGAAGATGGCATTGGGACACGAGCCCTAGACACGACAAAACCTTGGATTTGCCTCGGGTTTGGGCAGGGAGACAGACCAGATTTCCTGGCTCCATATCTCTGCAACCAGTAGGCAAAATCCTATGACCTCCACACAAGAATGGTAGCTTGTAGGGAGGAGAAGAGGTTTTGTGCACTGACCCAGGCGAGAGCAGGCTCGGATGAGCGACCACACGCGCCAGAGCTTGGGCAGAACGCACGGGCACACGTGTTCGACCCTGGTCGGCACGCCAGAGCTCGCCCAACCCGCGCGCGCGCTCACCCCGGCGTCCGGTCAAGACTGCCGCGCGCCCACGCCCTCGGCCGTGCCCGCCCGCGCCTATAAAGCCTCCCCGGGCGCACCTCTCTTCGTCCCGCACTCACCCTCACCGGCCAGCCACCGTTCCTTAGCTCCGGCGAGCGTATTTCCGCCCGCCATTGCCGCCAGAGCTACGGCCGCCGTGGCCAGCCCACTCCAGCCACCCTCAAGCCCAACCAGTGCTTCGGCTAGCTCCGCCAGTAGCCCGTGAAGCTTGCCAAGCCCTCGGACCCGACCGGACTTCACCGGAGGCCCGAGATCAACCTCACCGGACTTCGGTCTTCCGCCGCCGCGCGTGGACCGAGCTATCCAGTGAGTCTCCGCCCAATTCCTTTCGCTCATGTCTTCTCTGGCAACCCGTGGACCTCCCTGACCTATTTGATTGAACTACCTCGCCGTGACCAGGCCGGTCTCCTCGCCGCCGACGAGCATCCCCGCCTGTGCGCGTGGACCGACCGACTCCGGCCATCTCCGTCGACGTTCCGCACACCGTTGTGATCCTCGCGACCTCCCCTTCACCCTCGACCACTTCACCGGAACAGTCTCGCCGCCGGTAAGCCCCTCCGCCCTTTTCTTCGCCGTGGCTACTGTTTAAGGTAGAAGAAGGACCTCGGGTTAGGTTCTGTAGAACCCGAGGGGTTTTCTGTAATGTCAGCGACTCATGTGAATAGTAACCTAAGGACTGATTCGCGAGGAAAACCTAGAAAAACCGCCAGGGACCCCAGTGCAAAGTGGATTTCCATTTAATCAATTCTGTTATTCTTTTAAAATAACCAGAGAACTTAGAAAATCCATAACTTGATGAAATCTTAATGAAAAGCTGTCAAACCAATTTTGCTAACTCTGGAATATTATGACCTATCATTTAAAAATAGTGAACCATATGCTTTCTGTTCTAAATTTTAAAGTTAAAAATCAAAAACAGAAACCCCCTAAACCTTGTTTAATTAAGGAAAATTAATTTTTCTTTTGTGCTGAGCTTAAGAAAATTTGTAGATGCTTATACCTTAATTAGACACTGTTTAAAAATAGTAGGAGCCCCAGCATTAGAAATTATGATGTAGTTATTCATTTAAAGCCATTTTGTCCAAAACTTAGAGAAAATCAGAAAAGTATTTAGAAATGTTGAACAGTGATTAGTAATATTTTTCCTAGTTTACTTATGCAACAAAGAACCTAGGAAAAATGCAGAGACCATTAATTAGGACCAGTTTCTAATTAAGATGCTTTAATTAGCCTTATGTAGACTGAAAATCAATTATTAGGATTGCAAAACTATAACCAAAGTGGTTAACAAAAATCCAGTGAACTCATAACCACCAGAGCCCCACTACAAAAATACAGAGCACCCCAGCCTAACTTTTTAAGTAAGGAAAATAAATACAAAGTGGTAATAAGGCATTTTCCCAATAAATCATAAACAACCTCAAATAATGTGGCATTGGGCAACCAAAAAAATTGCTAAGTCCATGATGAGATAAACCACCAGAGAAAAATACAAACCCATGAAAAAGAAGTGAACCCATGCCTTTTGCTAGTAATTTGTGAGAAAGGCCATTTGACTTGAATAATGCAAACCACCCCTTCCCTTAAGCAAAAAGAAGCCAAACTTCAGAATGATTGCTCTTGCGCAAAATACCAACTAAGAAAAATAAGAACTCGGTTGTTTGATGTTTTTCAAGTATAGTGGTAGTAGAAAGCACCCCTTTGGCTAGAAACCTTAAGAAAATCATAGGGAAAGAATTAAAGGGTATTAATGACTAGAAATTTGTATCAAGTCATGTTATAACACCTAAAAGCCAGCAAAAATAAGCTTTTGAGAATTACCCACTGTTAAATAATAGTTGTAGCTCAAAGTACCCCTTCTGCCCTAAAATTTGGTAATTTTGTCCAGAGAAAACCATTCACTTTCTGAACCCCAAATTTTGTGACAGAGAATCATACACCAGTAAAAAGCCAGTGTAATTTTTGCAGAATTTTTAGAATTTTATAAAAGCAACTTGTAGTTCAAACCTACTCCAAAACATTAAAGAGAATAAAAGAAAAGAGGAAAGAGGAAGTAAACCTCATCTCCATAAGTCTAACTTGAGGACTTCTCATTTATCCCTAAGACTTAAAAGGAATTCAGTAGAACCCCAAAGTTTAACCTACCCCTTACCTTAGCTAAGTTTAACCCAATTTACCAAGCATACCACCCAAGGGCTTTACACAAATGGAGTTAACTTGTTTAAATTCAAAAGACCATACACCTGTAAAGTTATAATTTCTAAAAGCACATATCATATTATGCATATATCTTACGCATTGCATTCATTAGATTGTAATCTTGCCGACGGAGAGTACGTGCTCATCCCCGAGCAAGGACCTGTCCAAGAGGAGGACCAGGAGCAGGCTTCAGAGGCTGCTATTGAGGATCTCCCCGCAGCCCCAGCAATTGAAGGCAAGCCCCGGTTTTATGCATAACCATGTTAATATATGCTACTTTACTACACTTAATGCTTGTAGGACTGTAATGTGCACTTAAGTGTAGGAGTTGCTTGAAACCTCTAGTTGCATGAACTTAGGATTCCTTTTTGAGATGAATACTAGTATGCTAGGTCGAGTAGCTGCTTGCTAATCAGGATCTCGGTAGAAGTCGAGTGATTTTTCTAGCACTCGCGCGAGGTCAGGAATTGATTGTATTCATCTTGATAATGGGATATATGTTGGTCTATGGACTTGGATCCAGGGAGGATGCCTTGTCCATGAGACGGGAAAAATGAATTAAGGATTAATGTGTGGATACCTGAGTCAAGCTTTTGAACGTACTAAGCACATGCCGGGAAAAATGGTAACCGGTAAACCTAGTACCTGAGTGAAGCCGGGCGCGGACTTTATCCCTCATGCGACCTGAGACAGGGTCTCCCATGCTAGCTATGGTGGGTACAAGTGCGGTCACTGCACGGCGGCAGCCGGGGTCAGTGGAGCATTGTATGCCAAGGCGGTGAGGCCTGGATGCGAACGGGGAATCGATGGGGACGGTTGTCATGTGTGGGGTCGGAGTACCCTGACATGCCGTGTGTTTAGGTTTACCTTGCGAGGTTAAAACTCGATTCGAATCGTCTGCTTCTCGCAGCTAATGAGACTGCTTGATTCCTTGTACTGCATCGAGTAAGAAGTGAAATGTGGATTATATGAGATAACTTGTTGATTGAGCTAATTGCTTGTTACCATGTATGCTTAGAAGGAGCAAATCTAGCTAAGTTAATGATGGTAGAATTTGAAAGGCTAAAAGTTGATTTTAGAAACACCTAGTGCTTTTGGCAAACCAATCCCCTCAGCCAAACAGCTGCATAGTCTAGAGGTAGAGGAGTAGACTCCTCACACCGGTTAAGTCTAGCTGAGTATTAGTATACTCAGCCTTGCTTGTGGCACCATTTTTGCAGGTACCATGCAGGACGTAGTTGATGGTGTGACTTGGCCTACCACCCTGCCACCGGGTTGGACGGTCGAGTGGGATGTTGCTCCGGCAGGAGAGGAGCCTGAGGAGTAGTGGGCTAGGCCTTGCCCATTTCCTCATTACCGACGACATCGATTATCCGCTGCACTTTAATTTGTGAACATGGTGCAAGGTCATCCAATTTGCTCCTAGAATAATGTCCACATTTTCCAATCCCAACACAAGAAGAGTGGTTTTGACAATGTGGCTTCCCAGTTAAATAGGCACACTTTGGTTTAATTGATTAGTTGCAATTTTACCCCCAGGTGTGACTATCATGAATGACCCTTTTGAGTGAGAGAATGGCAGTTTGCATTTAGCACTGAACTTTTGGCTAATGAAACTATGAGATGCACCAGAATCAAACAGAATTAAAGCAGGTTGATTATAAACTGAAAAGGTACCGGTCATGATAGGAGCTCCTTCTGGCACTTCCTCTAGAGCAGTGAAGTTGAGCTTCCCTTGCCTGACTTGCACTTTCTGCTTTCTTCCCTTGTCTTGATTTGGTGCTGGCATCTGCCTCTGCTGGTTCCTGGGACAATTCTTGGCATAGTGGCCCACATTGCCACAAGTGAAACACTTGTTCCCATTGCCCTGGCGGAACTGCTGCTGCTGCGGAGGCTGATTGTTTCTTGGGGCGGGAGCGGGATAGCGGTTGGGTGCCGGCTGCTGCTGCTGCTGAGGTGGCCTGATCACCCATCTGCCTGCCTGCTGCTGAAAACCCCTGCTCTGATTGTGAGAAACAATCCGGAACCTCTGAGCCTGAGCGGATGGTGCTGCCATTGGTGCCTTCCTCTTCTTCTCTGCCCGGTGAGCAACAATGCAATCCTCCTGAGAGATGGCCATGTTGACCAACTCATTGAAGCTATCAGCCCGGACAGTGTTGAGTCGTTCCCGCAGCTTGGTATTGAGACCCCTGCGGAAGCGATCCCTCTTCTTTTCATCAGAATCAGCATGATACCCTGCATACTGGCATAAGTCGTTGAAGGCTTGCGCATACTGCAGTACCGTGCGGGTTCCTTGATTGAGGGCCAGGAATTCATTCAACTTCCGATCAAGAATGCCAGCTGGAATGTGGTGTCCTCTGAAGGCAGTCTTGAATTCCTCCCAAGATACTTCACGATCAGCGGGGAGCATAGCACGGAAGTGGTCCCACCAAGTCCGAGCAGGGCCGCGAAGCTGCTGTGCGGCGAAGCGAGCCTTGGCCTCATCAGGGCAGTCTCCTGTGAGGAGGGGAAACTTGGACTCGACGACGCGAAGCCACACGTCGGCGTCCAACGGATCCTCTGCCTTGGTGAACAAGGGCGGCTGCGTGCTCAGAAACTCCTGGTATGTTGCCATAGCCGGAGGTCGCTGATGCTGGCCTCCACCATGATGCTGAGGGTGGGGCTGGCGCTGCAAGAGCTGTCGCAGAATTTCATTCTGCTGGGCCATCAGCTCCTGCACTGTGGGAGCTGGAGGAGGTGGCGGGGGAGCTTGCTCATTTTGCCCGCGACGCTGCCTCGCTGCCATCTGAAAATAGAGATTGTCGCCATTGTTATCCCAATTCATATTTCCGAATGACAAGATATCATCTCATATGGAAGGAAAATGCCATAATCATAATATTAGGTTCGAAATGAAGATAACATGGTGACAAGGGTCCCACAGACATCAAAAGTTTACAGGGTTACATTAATCAGGGGAAGGTACCCACAAGCCTAGTCCAAAATGTGATACTACTAAGCTCGCATAGGTTTCTATCCGCCTAAAAATGTCAAAGCGATTGCTTAACCCTGAGCGGTGGAAGCGACACTGGATACGGGTGAAGGAGGTATCGCGGAGGTAGTCCCATTGGCACCAGGGGCTGGTCCTAGCTCCTCGGGAGCCTCTTCTCCCTCGCTTCCTGCTTCATTGGCCTCCATCTCCAGGTGGTGCATGTCCAAGTGGTCATTGGCTTCCTCGAGTTCCCTCTGCACGTCGTGAAGCTGGTTCTCCAAGACATCAATAGTGTTATCTCGGATCTCCACTTGCTGCTCCAGGGTGGTGATACGCTGGCTCAGCCTCTCCACCTGCAGATCCTTTTCCACCAACTCTGTGGATAGGTCGACCACAAAATCTTCCCGACTGTCGAGAGTGAGCTTGGCAGCCTGAGCGGTGTTAGCAAGAAGTGTCATAGCATCGCTCTGAAGGGCCTGAAGGCGGTACAGCGCACTCATGCACTGAACAGTGACCCTCCCAACCAAGTCAGGATACATTGCCCACACATCCTTCACATGGCTCACGCGGTTACACCACATGGGATCATCCTTCTTCTCAGCAGGGAAGAGTCCCAAGGGGTGCATCACCATCTCCAGGGGATGGTAGCCACAGAAAGTTGTCAGAGTCTTCATGGCTGCTGCCTCAACGGTGTCGTCCGTCCTGAGTCCAATCGTCTCAGAGTCAAGAGAACGCCAACCCGGCTGAAGGGGATGAGCCTCCAAAGTCAACCAGACCCGACAACGAGGTACCCGATGCTCCTCATACAACTGCACTGTGTACAAAGGGGGCGTAGGGTAACCGGCGGAGTTAAGCACTTCCCACAAGATGGAAGGAAAGCCATCGCGAGAAAGGAAGTCAGAACTGAAACGAGAGTCTCCTCCACTGGCGGGGGTGGGTGAATTCATCTGCGGAAGGGAATCAAAGATAAAGATTATGGTGGAAGGAAAAAGAAAAAGAGAGCCCGGATGGTTTTAAGGAAAAGGGTTAGCTCAAATTTTAATTCCTCTTGGTGTTTTGTAATGCATGCATGCGGAAAGAAACGTTGCCTCTAAAAAAGGAAATAGGGTGCCTTTTTAGGGCATCCTAAAATATAAGTATTGGCCCACAGGGCCTAATTAATTAGCCACCTATTTCTCCCTCTATGCCTAAGGCCTTTCGTCCTAGGTCTAGCGATCTAGTCCTGACGATCCGTAACAGTTTCTAAGCAAGTTTTAGGTTTTGAAAATTGGTATTCATGGTTTATTGTCCTTCTCTGTGGTGGAATTTGCTCCGATACCAGCTGTGGCGGAACCACCCGAATTATTCCAGCTTAAGTGCCTAAGTCACGCCTCAGGGGCCGTAACACACTTAAATCGGAATAACCCGTCAGTCCCTCAGATCTAGTCTGATAGAGCCACTTAACCAGGATCAAATTCCACAATCTCACTCGAAGGTGAGTCACAGAAGAAATACAATAAAACAGGAAACCTCAAATTAAGTACGGAGTTATTACATAAATCGGAGTTTTTGGAGTAGCAACTAAAGTTCACAAATTAAAGTGCAGCGGATAATCGATGTCGTCGGTAATGAGGAAATGGGCAAGGCCTAGCCCACTACTCCTCAGGCTCCTCTCCTGCCGGAGCAACATCCCACTCGACCGTCCAACCCGGTGGCAGGGTGGTAGGCCAAGTCACACCATCAACTACGTCCTGCATGGTACCTGCAAAAATGGTGCCACAAGCAAGGCTGAGTATACTAATACTCAGCTAGACTTAACCGGTGTGAGGAGTCTACTCCTCTACCTCTAGACTATGCAGCTGTTTGGCTGAGGGGATTGGTTTGCCAAAAGCACTAGGTGTTTCTAAAATCAACTTTTAGCCTTTCAAATTCTACCATCATTAACTTAGCTAGATTTGCTCCTTCTAAGCATACATGGTAACAAGCAATTAGCTCAATCAACAAGTTATCTCATATAATCCACATTTCACTTCTTACTCGATGCAGTACAAGGAATCAAGCAGTCTCATTAGCTGCGAGAAGCAGACGATTCGAATCGAGTTTTAACCTGGCAAGGTAAACCTAAACACACGGCATGTCAGGGTACTCCGACCCCACACATGACAACCGTCCCCATCGATTCCCCGTTCGCGTCCAGGCCTCACCGCCTTGGCATACAATGCTCCACTGACCCCGGCTGCCGCCGTGCAGTGACCGCACTTGTACCCACCATAGCTAGCATGGGAGACCCTGTCTCAGGTCGCATGAGGGATAAAGTCCGCGCCCGGCTTCACTCAGGTACTAGGTTTACCGGTTACCATTTTTCCCGGCATGTGCTTAGTACGTTCAAAAGCTTGACTCAGGTATCCACACATTAATCCTTAATTCATTTTTCCCGTCTCATGGACAAGGCATCCTCCCTGGATCCAAGTCCATAGACCAACATATATCCCATTATCAAGATGAATACAATCAATTCCTGACCTCGCGCGAGTGCTAGAAAAATCACTCGACTTCTACCGAGATCCTGATTAGCAAGCAGCTACTCGACCTAGCATACTAGTATTCATCTCAAAAAGGAATCCTAAGTTCATGCAACTAGAGGTTTCAAGCAACTCCTACACTTAAGTGCACATTACAGTCCTACAAGCATTAAGTGTAGTAAAGTAGCATATATTAACATGGTTATGCATAAAACCGGGGCTTGCCTTCAATTGCTGGGGCTGCGGGGAGATCCTCAATAGCAGCCTCTGAAGCCTGCTCCTGGTCCTCCTCTTGGACAGGTCCTTGCTCGGGGATGAGCACGTACTCTCCGTCGGCAAGATTACAATCTAATGAATGCAATGCGTAAGATATATGCATAATATGATATGTGCTTTTAGAAATTATAACTTTACAGGTGTATGGTCTTTTGAATTTAAACAAGTTAACTCCATTTGTGTAAAGCCCTTGGGTGGTATGCTTGGTAAATTGGGTTAAACTTAGCTAAGGTAAGGGGTAGGTTAAACTTTGGGGTTCTACTGAATTCCTTTTAAGTCTTAGGGATAAATGAGAAGTCCTCAAGTTAGACTTATGGAGATGAGGTTTACTTCCTCTTTCCTCTTTTCTTTTATTCTCTTTAATGTTTTGGAGTAGGTTTGAACTACAAGTTGCTTTTATAAAATTCTAAAAATTCTGCAAAAATTACACTGGCTTGTTACTGGTGTATGATTCTCTGTCACAAAATTTGGGGTTCAGAAAGTGAATGGTTTTCTCTGGACAAAATTACCAAATTTTAGGGCAGAAGGGGTACTTTGAGCTACAACTATTATTTAACAGTGGGTAATTCTCAAAAGCTTATTTTTGCTGGCTTTTAGGTGTTATAACATGACTTGATACAAATTTCTAGTCATTAATACCCTTTAATTCTTTCCCTATGATTTTCTTAAGGTTTCTAGCCAAAGGGGTGCTTTCTACTACCACTATACTTGAAAAACATCAAACAACCGAGTTCTTATTTTTCTTAGTTGGTATTTTGCGCAAGAGCAATCATTCTGAAGTTTGGCTTCTTTTTGCTTAAGGGAAGGGGTGGTTTGCATTATTCAAGTCAAATGGCCTTTCTCACAAATTACTAGCAAAAGGCATGGGTTCACTTCTTTTTCATGGGTTTGTATTTTTCTCTGGTGGTTTATCTCATCATGGACTTAGCAATTTTTTTGGTTGCCCAATGCCACATTATTTGAGGTTGTTTATGATTTATTGGGAAAATGCCTTATTACCACTTTGTATTTATTTTCCTTACTTAAAAAGTTAGGCTGGGGTGCTCTGTATTTTTGTAGTGGGGCTCTGGTGGTTATGAGTTCACTGGATTTTTGTTAACCACTTTGGTTATAGTTTTGCAATCCTAATAATTGATTTTCAGTCTACATAAGGCTAATTAAAGCATCTTAATTAGAAACTGGTCCTAATTAATGGTCTCTGCATTTTTCCTAGGTTCTTTGTTGCATAAGTAAACTAGGAAAAATATTACTAATCATTGTTCAACATTTCTAAATGCTTTTCTGATTTTCTCTAAGTTTTGGACAAAATGGCTTTAAATGAATAACTACATCATAATTTCTAATGCTGGGGCTCCTACTATTTTTAAACAGTGTCTAATTAAGGTATAAGCATCTACAAATTTTCTTAAGCTCAGCACAAAAGAAAAATTAATTTTCCTTAATTAAACAAGGTTTAGGGGGTTTCTGTTTTTGATTTTTAACTTTAAAATTTAGAACAGAAAGCATATGGTTCACTATTTTTAAATGATAGGTCATAATATTCCAGAGTTAGCAAAATTGGTTTGACAGCTTTTCATTAAGATTTCATCAAGTTATGTATTTTCTAAGTTCTCTGGTTATTTTAAAAGAATAACAGAATTGATTAAATGGAAATCCACTTTGCACTGGGGTCCCTGGCGGTTTTTCTAGGTTTTCCTCGCGAATCAGTCCTTAGGTTACTATTCACATGAGTCGCTGACATTACAGAAAACCCCTCGGGTTCTACAGAACCTAACCCGAGGTCCTTCTTCTACCTTAAACAGTAGCCGCGGCGAAGAAAAGGGCGGAGGGGCTTACCGGCGGCGAGACTGTTCCGGTGAAGTGGTCGAGGGTGAAGGGGAGGTCGCGGGGATCACAACGGTGTGCGGAACGTCGACGGAGATGGCCGGAGTCGGTCGGTCCACGCGCGCAGGCGGGGATGCTCGTCGGCGGCGAGGAGACCGGCCTGGTCACGGCGAGGTAGTTCAATCAAATAGGTCAGGGAGGTCCACGGGTTGCCAGAGAAGACATGAGCGAAAGGAATTGGGCGGAGACTCACTGGATAGCTCGGTCCACGCGCGGCGGCGGAAGACCGAAGTCCGGTGAGGTTGATCTCGGGCCTCCGGTGAAGTCCGGTCGGGTCCGAGGGCTTGGCAAGCTTCACGGGCTACTGGCGGAGCTAGCCGAAGCACTAGTTGGGCTTGAGGGTGGCTGGAGTGGGCTGGCCACGGCGGCCGTAGCTCTGGCGGCAATGGCGGGCGGAAATACGCTCGCCGGAGCTAAGGAACGGTGGCTGGCCGGTGAGGGTGAGTGCGGGGCGAAGAGAGGTGCGCCCGGGGAGGCTTTATAGGCGCGGGCGGGCACGGCCGAGGGCGTGGGCGCGCGGCGGACTTGACCGGACGCCGGGGTGAGCGCGCGCGTGGGTTGGGCGAGCTCTGGCGTGCCGACCAGGGTCGAACACGTGTGCCCGTGCGTTCTGCCCAAGCTCTGGCGTGTGTGGTCGCTCATCCGAGCCTGCTCTCGCCTGGGTCAGTGCACAAAACCTCTTCTCCTCCCTACAAGCTACCATTCTTGTGTGGAGGTCATAGGATTTTGCCTACTGGTTTCAGAGATATGGAGCCAGGAAATCTGGTCTGTCTCCCTGCCCAAACCCGAGGCAAATCCAAGGTTTTGTCGTGTCTAGGGCTCGCGTCCCAATGCCATCTTCTGGCACACGACAGAGGGGTTAGTTAGACACAATTTTGTCAATGGGGCCATTAGGATTCGAGTTAGGGATCAAGGTGAACATCCCTGATCTTTGGCTCAAGGTCTGAATTTCAGAATTCTAAAATTCAGAATTCCCAATGAGTCCCAACAAAAGAAGCTTGATTTGGGGGTTTTCTTGAATTATTTTGGCTAAGCTCTCTCAATCTTTCTTGTTGTTTATCAAATATACTTTAACTTATATAATTGGCTCAACTCAAAATTTTAAACTTTTCATCCCCTTTTTCTTATTTTCTTGAATTTTGCTCATGGGGCTCACTTAGGGTTCTTAATTAGGGTTGCACATTCTTATCTTTTCAAAGACTCAATTGTTTTGATCATGACACTTTTAAGTACATACTTGGTGATAAGTTAATTTGATGCTCATGCTTACTTTGATTTACATAAAATGATGGTTTTTGGTTGGGCTTTTCAAGAGAAACCCTAGGTGACACTGGGGTGTCACACGAAGGTTCCCCAAGACCCATCGCAAAATATTGTCCAAGCTTTGGCATCATTTATTCTTTCTTTGTCCTGAGCCCCTGGTGTCTAATCAACAATGAAGTATGCTAACACTTGAGACTAGATCGAAGATCTGTGGACATAATCAATGGTGAATTCATTGAGTTTTGCAGCCCATTTTCTGACCTTCATGTAGCTTCTCTGTTCCTCATTATATCATTTAGGGGTTGTGATGAAGGCACTATTATGTGGTATGCTTGGGAGTAATGTCGAAGCTTCCTGGAGGCCATCAATACAACATACAGTACCTTCTCCAGCTCTGTGTAATTCTTCTTTGATGGACTAAGTACCTCAGAGACGAAGTATACTAGTGCTTGCTTTTTTACTTGGCCATCTTGTTTCTCTTGTACAAGCGCCACACTAACCACAACATAGGAGGCAGCCACATATAGAAGTAATGGGGTTCCTGACGAAGGTGGGGTTAGAGCTATTAAATCCATCAGATACTGCTTCAGCTCTTCGAAGGCTTTCTGCTGAGGTGGACCCCATTGAAAGACTTCAGCTAACTTTAATACTTCAAAGAAAGGCAGGTTTCTCTCTGCTGATCTTGAGATAAATCTGTTTAAAGATGCCAGCCTTCCTGCCAATCTCTGAGCCCCCTTTCTCGAATTTGGCGGTTCCATCCGAAGGATAGCTTCAATTTTGCTTGGGTTAGCTTCAATACCCTTTGTTGATACCAAGCAGCCAAGAAACTTGCCCTTCTTCACTCCGAAGACGCATTTTTCTGGATTTAGCTTAAGACCAGTCCGCCTAAAGTTGGCAAATGTGTCTTGTAAATCAGCAACATGATTTTCTTGTTTCGTGCTCTTTACTATGATATTATCGACATACGTCAGCACATTCCTGCCAATTTGAGAGTGAACAACTTTGGCAGTCATTCTGCTGAAGCTTCCTCCAGCATTCTTGAGCACCTCAGGCATCCAAAGATAACAATAGGTCCTACTAGGAGTTATAAAGCTTGTCTTTGGCTCATCGTCCTTTTTCATCCAGATTTGATGATAGCCTGAGTAGCAATCCAATAAGCTCATAAGTTCCGAAGTAGCTGTTGCATCCACAAGGGAATCTATTCTTGGAAGTGGGAATTCATCCTTTGGGCATGCCTTATTGAGATCTGTAAAGTCAATACACATTCTCCATTTTTCGTTTGCTTTCTTTACCATGACGGTATTGGCTAGCCACTCTGGGTATGTCACTTCTCTGATAACGCTGGCATTTAGAAGTCTTTTTACTTTGTTTCGTGTGCCTTCGTCTTTATCATCGGACATTTTCCGAAGCCTCTGCTTTCTTGGTCTGAAGGACGGGTCTACATTGAGTGAGTGCTAAATAATATCTCTATTAACACCACAGAGATCATTAGCTGACCAAGCAAAAACATCTTTATTGTTAAACAAAAATCTCAGCAAGGTCTTCTCTTGCTCATCAGATAATTGAGATCCCAATAGCACCTTTTGCTCAGCTATGTCTTCACAAAAAAGCATGGGCTTCGGTCTCATCTATATTATGGATGGCCTTCGAATCCATCCAACTTCCTTTGGCTCTCCTAGCAACTTCTTGACTCCCATGTACAGCAATGGGGCCTTGTTCCGAAGGTATCTTCATGCAAAGATATGTTGGATGGAGTACTGCTTCGAAAGCATTGAGCGTCCCTCGACTAATGATTGCATTGTATGGATATTCCATATCAACAATGTCGAAGACAACCTGTTCTATCCTTGTGTTGTGAACATAGCCGAAGGTAACCGACATGGTTATCTTGACGTGCGCTACAATCTGTCTTCCTCTAAAACCACAAAGGGGGTGTGTTGCATCATGTATCTTGTCATCTGGCTCTTGCATTTGCCTGAAAGCCTTCGTGAAAATGATGTCCGCTGCACTGTCTGTGTCCACCAGGACATTGTGGACAAAAAATCCCTTGATGACACAAGATATGACCATTGCATCGTTGTGAGGATAATCTTTAAGGTGAAGGTCTTCCAGAGAGAAGGTAATTGGTATGTGAGACCATTTGGACCTGATGAAGGGCCCTACTCTCTTCACCAAAACAATTGATAAAGACTTGTTTATATGCCAAATTTATGTTGATGACATTATCTTTGGGTCTACTAACAAGTCATATTTTGAAGAGTTTAATAGGATTATGATACATAAATTCGAGATGTCTATGATGGGGGAGTTGAAGTATTTCCTTGGATTCCAAATCAAGCAACTCCAAGAGGGCACCTTCATCTGCCAAACTAAGTACATTCAAGATATACTCAAGAAGTTTGGAATGAAGAATGCCAAACCCATCAAGACTCCCATGGAACAAATGGGCATCTTGACCTCGACACAGGAGGTAAGTCTGTAGATCAAAAGGTATACCGGTCAATGATAGGATCTCTACTCTATTTATGTGCTTCACGACCGGATATTATGCTTTCGGTATGCATGTGTGCAAGGTTCTAGGCTAATACTAAGGAAGTTCACCTTAGGGTCGTGAAAAGAATCATGAGGTATTTAGTTTACACTCCTAAGTTTGGGCTATGGTACCCCAAGGGATCTACCTTTGATCTAATCAGTTATTCTGACGCCGATTATGCCAGATGCAAAATTGATAGAAAGAGTACATCAGGGACTTGCAAGTTTCTAGAGAGATCCTTGGTGTCTTGGGCTTCAAAGAAACAAAATTTAGTAGCTCTATCAACCGCCAAAGCCGAGTATATTGCTGCAGGACATTGTTGTGCACAATTACTCTTGATGAGGTAAACCCTTAGGGACTATGGCTACAAATTGAGCAAAGTCCCTCTCCTATGTGACAATGAGAGTGCGATCCGCATGGCGGATAATCCCGTTGAATACAGTCATACTAAGCACAAAGACATCCGATATCACTTTATGAGTGATCACCAACAAAAGGGGGATATCGAAATTGCCTATGTTAGCACCCGCAACCAATTAGCCGATATCTTCACCAAGACCCTAGATGAAAAGACTTTCACCAAGAGTATTTCTATGCTTAGTCTTAGATTGAAAGGGAAATGTAGTAATAGGCAAAGGCATGGCTTCCACTACGACTCTATCTGTATCATATCTCCTTTGCCTACTCATGCACTCGCTTTCATATCTTTCTTGAAAAGGCCTCTAGTTTTCTTCGTTTTTGGCGCTTAATACCAAAGGGGGAGAAATTAATAGGCCAAAGCAAAAGGACCGCACCACCACCCTATTTTCTAAAAACTTTTTCAAAAAGGGGAGAATTTAATAGCCATTTGCAAAAACCCTCTTAACAACTAAGGGGAGAACTTATTCAAGGGGAGCTTTTATTTAGCCAAAGGAAAAGCATTTGAAACAAGTGGAGAATTTTTAAAAACATGAAATTTTTAAAAAAATCATATTCTTATACCATTGGCTAAATGCAAAAGAATTTGAAAAGACTTTTCCAAAAGGTTTGCAAAAACAAGCTAAGTGGTGCAAATATGGTCCAAAATGTTAAATATATCAAAAAATCATGTATGCTTAGAAATGCTTTCATTTCAAAGTATCTTATGCACATCTGACAAAATCTAAACTAGTTATATTTCTACACTTTGTATTTGCTTTGGTTTGTGTTAGCATCAATCACCAAAAAGGGGGAGACTGAAAGGGAAATGGCCTCAACATTTCCTATAATCGATTATGATGTTTGACGTCTATCGCAAACAATATGGACTAACTAGTTTGCCTAGTTGATATTTTCTCAGGTGCTTAAAGTTCATACACACATACAAAGAAAATGACCTTGGGGCAATACTACAAGTTTGGAGCAAAACAGACTTGCTGTAGCCAGTGACGCACCTGATTGTCCAGTGCCCTGGCTGGAGCACTACGCGAACTGGTCGCTCTCGGGAATTCTTGACGCTCGTCCACTAAAAATCATCGAATTGTCCGGTGTGACACCAGACTGTCCGGTGAGCCCTCGGTGCAACGGTCGACTCCGCCAACGGTCGACTCCGCCAATGGTCTGAAGCGTCAGAAGTCAGAAGACAGTCTGCGACGTCAGGTCACACCGGACTGTTCGGTGTGCCACCGGACTGTCCTGTGCACCAAAAGGACATAGGTCTTCAATGGTCAACAGCTCCAAACCCCAACAGTCAGCTGACGTGGCACGCACCGGACAGTGAACAGTGTTGTGTCCGGTGCACCACCAGACTGTCCGGTGTGCCCGTCAACAGAGCAGTCAGCTAACGGCTAGAATAGTGGTTGGGGCTATAAATACCCCCAACCACCACCATTCAAGCTATCCAAGCATCCCACTCTCTTCATTTAATACAAGAGCAAAGAATACACTCCAAAGACACATTCAAAGCCTTTGATCCTCTCCAAGTTCCATAATCAAGTCGAGTAATCAAAAGTGTTTAGTGACTTGTGAGAGGGTGATTTGTGTTTCTTTTGTTGCTCTTGTTGCTTGGTTGATTTCTTCTTCACCTTCTAATCTTTCCAAGTGTTTTGTAAAGCAAGCAAAAGACACCTAATTGTGTGGTGATCCTTACGGGGTCTTACTGACCCATGTGATTAAGAAGAAGCACTCGACCAGTCTAGGTGACCGATTGAGAGAGGGAAAGGGTTGAAATAGACCCAACCTTTGTGGCCTCCTCAATGGGGATTAAGTTCTTTGGAACTGAACCTCGGGAAACAAATCACCATATCCACTTGTGTTGATCTTCATCATTTGATTTGTTTCTTCCCTCTCCTCTCTCTCTAAAGTTCTCTTGCTCATATTGTTTTGAGTTTGCTCTCAAAGTTACCCGCATTGATTGAGCAACTCATAGCAATAAGAACTATATTCCGCACTCCGAATTCACTATTATTTATTTCTAACCCTAACCCTGGGTCAAGTGCATATTCAATGTTTATAATTTTCAGGTTTCGCCTATTCACCCCTCTCTAGGCGACTTTCAACCTTGTTCACTTCTTGAGCTTGATCTTGAGCCTTATGACTTACACCACATAACTGTAGATGTTGCCTCATTGGTTGTAAGTCATGTCCTTATGTAGTGATCCTTGATGCACCATAACTCTTCTTAACTCGATCAACCTTGACTTTGCAAGTCTTCTTCTTCACCCCTGGCTTTGGGTTCCTCGGTCTCCTTGACCTTCTCCCGTGCACTTGGTACCTCGAAGCTCTTCTTGCCTCCATCCTTGGCTTGATCAGTTGTCTCCGAGTTACGCACAACGAGTCTCACTTAAGCAATGCCCATCTTACTGGTGATGTCCATTATCTATAGATATTCTAGTCTTTGAACCATCACACTTGTTCACTTGTGTTGAACCCTGTAAGCTTTGCATTAAGCACCTATTCACCACTTAGCACACCTGTTAGTCCTTTAATTAGGTTGTCATCCAAACCACCAAAACCCACAAGAGAGCTTTCATCTAATAGCAGATATGCAAAATAAAAAAACAAGCACCATTCAATAAACACATACACCATTAATTAACAAAAGAGGGTACAAATAGTTATCTCAAAATAACCTACATTTTGTTTAAAGTATAAATACTGCAAAACATTCCTAAAAGGTTTGGAATGATTTTAGTAAATTATCAAAACAAGAAATAATTTATTTGGACCTAAAATGATCAAGATATAAAGAAAACCATGCTGCATGGACCTATTTGTAATAGAAAATTAGTTTCCAGGGTCTACTGAGAGAAATACAGGGGCCTGCAAGCTTTTAAATTTGAAAACAGAGGGGGCTCGGTTGCTAAAGGGACAAGGGCGGACGACGTGTCCTATTATCTAAAAGCGCAGTGGCTAAACCATAGGATTCAATACCTATCAGTAATGATCTTTGAACTATGAGAAACGACGAGTAAAAAGATAATAACTCAGGGGCTCTTTTACTAATTTAACTGCAGGACTCAGGCGAACATGTATCGGTCGATGGTGACCGTCCGATCTAGATCTAAGCTCTACAGTTTAAAACAGACAAGCGGCTCGACTTGACTAATGTAGATCTGTCGATCCTGATCCAACTGACCAAATCACGCGGCTTGGCATGAGCGTGTGGCTCCGTGCCCAACAAGCTGGGGTGAAGGGGCGTGATAAGGGGAACACACGGCGTGCGGCAGTGCACG
Source organism: Zea mays (assembly GCF_902167145.1). NCBI lineage: Eukaryota > Viridiplantae > Streptophyta > Magnoliopsida > Poales > Poaceae > Zea > Zea mays. The sequence continues at coordinate 43,775,465 of NC_050103.1, forward strand.
ACAGACAAGCTCACCAAAGTTGGCCATAACGGGGATCCAGGGGCCTATCATGCTGGGAGAATAGCTCAGGAGGGAGCGGGGGTGAAGGCGAACATGATTAGGGCCTCACCAAGGGGGTCGAGGTAGCAGAGAGGGTCGGCGACGAGCGATGGCGGGGAGCGTGGAGAGAGGTAGCGAGGCTTGAGGATGGGGAGCCAGTGCTTGGAATCAAAGGTGGGGCTTCAGGTGATACTTATAGGAGCGAGACCGAGGCATGACAGGCACCAAATCGATGGAAATCGATGAGGAGATCAACTCTGCCTGGTTTCCATAAACAGCAACCACAAAAGGAATGAAATACTTGGTAAGGGGGAGGGGAGATTGGTCGAGATCAAGGGGAAAAGGAAGGGCATCACGGTGCGCTCCACATCGGGCAAGGAATCGAGCAAGGGTGGCTTGATGCGGGCGGCATGGCGGTGACAAGCTCCAGACTCTGGTGCGAGAACGAGGAAGAAGAAAGGAAAGGACTGACATTTGGGGCCTGGCTAACAGAGAGAGAAGGAGAGGGGAAGGGAGCGCGCTGATGGGCCGCCTAGGCCGAAAGCAGGCACAGGCCAGGGGCGAGGAGAGGAGAGGATTTTCTTTTTTTTCTTTTTCTCTGATTTTCCAAATCCTTTTCCTATTTTTCTTTTCAAATATAAGGAGATACAAATATACTTTAAATTATTTTCCTAAATCATGAAAACCTTGGAAATAAAAATACTCCTTTGGGGAATAATACTTTTTAGAGTAGACACCAAAACTTATTTAAAATATTTTCCACATAAGAGAAACAATCAACGCACTAAGTAAATTCCTTTTTGGAAATCCTTAATCAAACAAAAGAAATGCTCCAAAAGATGAATGCACCACAAAATTTTTAAATTCCACTTTTGAAAAATAACTATCCACTTCTAAGGTCTCATGCTTAAAACAAATGTTCTAAAGGAAGGAATGGAGGTGTTAACAAAACCTACCCCCCTAAAAAGAATCTCGTCCTCGAGATTAAGAGTCTTCTGCAAAAAGCTAAGGAAATTTTGCTCTGAGTTCATCTTCTCTTTGCCAAGTCGCTTCATCTTCTGAGTGGTGGTTCCTATGAACTTTGCACATGTTGATTACTTTACTCTGAGTAATTCTGTGAGACGTTTCCAATATTTTCACTAGGTATTTGGAATATGTTAGATCTTCCTTAATATCAAGTTCCTCTAGAACTGTTCCTCTAGTACTCTTAGGCACTTCTTAAGTTGCGATATGTGAAACACATCATGCACATCATATAGCTGTGCGGACAATTCTAGCCGGTATGCCACTTCACATTTTCTTTCCAGGACCGAAAATGGTCCGATGTAACAAGGTGATAGTTTTCCCTTAACCTTGAATCTTCTCATGCCTCTCATAGGTGAAACCTTGAGATACACATAGTCTCCAACTCCAAAGACCAAATCTCTTCCCCTATTGTCAGCATAACTCCTTTGTCTTGACTAGGCAGTTTTGAGATTTTCTCTGATGAATTGTACTTGATTTTTTGCCTCTTGCAGGATTTCTAGTCCGAAAACTTGACTTTGTCCTGTTTGATTCTAATACAAAGGTGTCCTACACTTCTTTCTATAAAGGGCTTCAAATGGGGCCATTTTAAGACGTGCTTGATAGTTGTTATAGTAAGAGAATTCTGCATAGGGCAAACTCTTGTCCCATCTTCCACCATGCTTAAGGGCACAAGCTTTAACATGTCATGCAGAATCTGGTTTGTTCTCTCAGTATGGCCATCTGTGTGTGGATGGTATGCGGAGCTGAAGTTGAGCTTGGTATCCATTGACTCATGCAACTTCTGCCAAAAGCTCGAGGTAAACTGAGTTCCTCGGTCTAACACAATCTTCTTAGGGACTCCATGTAAACACACGATCCTGGCCATATACAGTTTTGTCAACTTGGCTCCAGAATAGGTGGTCTTAACTGGTATAAAGTGTGCCACCTTTGTTAGGCTGTCCACAATAACCCAAATAAAATCATAGTCATCTCTGATATGGGGTGATTGTGGGACATAGATATCCCCAGGTCCTTATGAGCACAAAAACATAGTTCTAACTCACCTGAGGCCCACCTTGAGTGGGAGACGCTGTTTTGTCTCGCCCCGAGGCCAACCTCGGATGGGAGACGCTGTTCTGTCTTGCCCGAGGCCAACCTCAAACGGGAGACACTGTTTCGTTTCGCCCGAGGCCAACCTCGGATGTGAGAAGCTGTTTTGTCTCCCTCGAGGCCAACCTCGTATGGGAGATGCTGTTCCATCTTGCCCGAGGCCACCCTCGAATGGAAGACGATGTTCCGTCTCGCCCGAGGCCAACCTCGGACAGGAGACGCTATTCTGTCTCGCTCGAGGCCAACTCTATCACACCCGGACTTAAGGGCAAACCTGGGTGTGTCCCATATGTGCGCCAAGTAAAGATCCAGACATACAATGACTCAGTGTAGAGAGACGAATGCCATAATCTTTATTACTTAACAGAAATGTCTTACAAAATAACTGATAATAAATAAATCATACTAAGATAACTATTTCCTCGGTGCCAATAGCTGATTGGGAGATGACACCTAGATTTCGTCGAACTCATCATAGTTGTCCTCCTCTGGTGTTACTTGCTCTTCACCTGTGGGGGTCTATACCAAGAGTGAGCTCACAGACGTTCATCGCTCAGTAAGTGTCGGGAATAATGTGCATAAGCTCACTTACGGTGGGGGCTCATGTGTAGTGTAAGGCTGATCAACAAATAATGGTTAAGGCTGCGTATTGCTTTTAATAAGTTGGTCAAAATTTTATTAGAAGTTACTAAGTATAAGTGTATACCAACCCAATTAAATAAGAGATCACAATTAATAATAATTCCCATAGTGCAATGCAAATGACATATTAAGTTTAATTCTATAAGTTACTCATGTGAGGGTCCAAGCCGCTCATGACCGTGAGCACGGCTGATATACCAGTTTTACACTCTGCAGAGGTTGTGCATCTTTACCCACAAGTTGTGATACTCATCTGCCATGGGTTCATGATTCCCATACACCTCTACCAAGGAGGCGAGACAGGGTAGCACTATAAGGCATTTCCAATGTTCCTCTAGTAAGAGAGAACCCGCTACGGATTCAAGCAGGAGGGGCCGATATAGGAATCCCTCGCACGAAAATCCATCACAGACAGATCGAGCCTAAACCCTCCCTATATCGTCATCTCCCTACACCTCGCTTGCCCCTTTTGGGAAAGGATTAACCCCTACTAGCTTTTCTAATTACTTGGCCAAGGGCGTCCCATTCCACCCTTGTGGTAGCACTATTTTTCTCGGGTGGTCGCTCCATGTTCCAATTAACCAAAAATAGTCTTATCATATGAACAATAAATAATCCATTAATAGTAATAAGCATGATCATGAATAATATGTATCATAACACTCGAAACCACATAGAACAATAACAGATACTACTCAATAGTTTCATGGTAAGCATGGTATAGAGTAGACAAAACTAGGGTAGCCTAATAGGTCTCATCAAGTTAACCTGAGCATGTCACAGCGATTAACAGGAACATTATTGGGTAAACAAGAGTGATCAAGGGCATAACTTGCCTTCTGGGAGCTCCTGCTTAGGATCTTCAACCAGATGTGCTTCGGGCTCCTCAGTTACTTGTTCGTCTACTTGCAACAATACAAACAATCATTGTATGAGAAAAAATTAACATCACACCAAACAAGAGAATAAACTGCATAATATCATTCTACAGGTCAAGACAAAATCGTAGGTTTGAGAACCACTAAAATCGGAGTTAAACAATGAAGATATGAATTTTCTAAGTTATTGGAATTATTTTTATAATGAAAATCAATTTTAGAATTCTTTTATAAGTAAGCCGAGTACACTTGGTCTGCGGGTATTATTTTTCAAAAGTTTAGGGCTAAAATTGCAAGAATCGGGACCTTGTTGCTCTATTCTTTGAATACGTGTGGACTGCGGGTTTATTATTCCAAACTCGAGGGGCTCTTTTATAAAAAATTTATGGCGAAGGCGTACACTTCATCATGATCCAAGGGATCGGATTAGATCACGGAACGCTACACGATCAGGACGCTTGGATCCTAGTCTAACGGCGCAGATTCAAAACGCCCTTCTCTAATCCCAATCGTCGGATTACCGGTCAACGGTGAGGATTCTATCAGCCGAATGGGAATGTGCTCAACTAATTTCGAGCGTCCACACAAGATCCAATGGCTAGGGCGTCGTCTTCTTCCTTCTGCAAACCAGCACGGCGGCGCAGGGTGCCCACGGCGGAGGTACTCGCGGACTTGCCGGAGACTTGCGACCCCGCACCCCGAGTATCAATCTGAGTCCTACTATCTGCTAAAGCGGGGCTACAAAGACGAAGAATCGATTGAAGACAAACTTACCGGCCAACAGGTAGAGGTGAGGTTGGACCACGGCGCGATGCAGTCAGCGGCGCCGCCAACGCGTCCTGCGAGAAATTCGGGTCGGTCCCAGCCCCGGTCCTATGATTTTGAGGGCCCCCGTGCGAACTGATCGTGGTGGGCCCTCTAGACTTTAAAAATATTCTATATTATACAGTGGAGCATATTAATACTTCGTAAATAAATGGGGATGTGTATTGACATTAGTTTTTTTAAATCTAAGAAGCTAGATAATATACATCGGTACAAATTAGCACTTCGCATGTTGAAAAATAAGAACAACGATCGCCGAATAACTTAAATTCTGATTGCTCGACCATGCGTGTCTGGAATCCTGGAGGGTTGGATCGGCGAGATGGCGAACAACGATCACGTGGAGGGTGTGGTCTCATAGACGCTCTGGGACGTGAGCGTGACGACTAGGCAGTGGGCAACGCGTGCCACGTTGTCTGTGTGCATCGTGCATCCGTGTGCCCTGCCCTCCCGCCCTGTTGGCTACCTATACTATTTTACTACTAGCATATAACCCGTGCTAACGCTACATTCCTGTGAAGAGGAGGAGAGGGGTGGACGATGACGGTGGTGGCGCGAGGGGAGGGATTGATGGCGGTGGGAACGCGAGGAGGGGAGGGCTAAAGGATGATCAAATAATATTGTTCGTTAGATTTGAGTGAGCAAAATAGATGATGTTATTCAATGATATGAACCGTTAATTTTGATGTTATGTTAAATATGAGTGCAATTTGTTTGATGGATTTCGTAAATATTATAGGTGTGTGGGTTATTTGGTTGAATAGGTTTTGTAAAGTGTAAACTTGTGTGTTATATAGTGTTATAGATACTAAATATTGGGCCCCTAATAATTTTGGGCCCCCGACCGTCGCCTCCCTCGCGTAGGCTCAGGGCCGGCCCTGGACTCTCGGTCCACGCTCCCTCTCGCGCCCGCAGCACTCTAGACATGATCTCTCACCTCCCGTGATCCTTTTCCTCCAATGTTTGATCACTGATTAGCCGTGTGGACAGAGAACCCTGGCGACAGATCCTAGCTTTCTCTCTTCTTACATTTTGCCGACGACTCTCGTTTTGGTGGTTGCAAGAGATGGATTCGTGTTTTCTAACCCTTGTGTGTTTTACCCTGAAGTTGCACCTACACAACTTGTAGACCCCCATAGCTTAACAGCTAGCCAAACCAAAACTTCCTTAAGCACGTGGTTATGTCAAAAAACATCGTTTGTGTCTAGTTGCGCAAACCATGACCAAGCCATGTTTCATTCGATAGATCCTGCGCCAAATCTTCATAACCTTTCTGGTGCTCATCCTAATCGATCTCATGTGACTACCTCTCATTTTACCTCGATCTAGTAAATCTTTACCTTTGTGAATCGTGTTGTGACTTTATCATCCGAATCTCTGGATCCTTCATTGATTCTGCCTCGTTCTCTGGTTATCTTCTATAACCCACTCTCAAGTATTAAATGTGGATTAGTCTAATATCTCATTATGATCGTTCTCATACTCGTGCTTCGAGGATCATGACGTTGTTTTATCAATTTTATCTTTAAACAACGTATCCATTTAGTTCAAGGGATGTTGCTGTTATCTTTGGATCTCTCATGTCTCTAAAAGCTTATCAATCTCGAGCTCATGGTTGGTTCCTCCTCATATTAAACAATATTGTATCAATCTTTGGCTGATAATCCCCGTGATGATCATAAAATAGTTCTCTGAGTTGAAGAAAATTCTCATGTGATGCTCTTTTGCCAAAAATCTATGTTTCAACTCTTGTCATGATCTTATTTTTCTGAGCCATACTCTCATGGTCATGGGCTCCATCTATTTATGCTATGTGGAATTCTCATTGGTTACGTTTGGTAATGGTGTTATGACTAACGACCGATGGTGCCGTGACGAAACCGAGAGCCTACTATGGTGCACACATGGTTGAGCTGCTCGGCACGCGCTGGTATCAGGGTTAATAGTTGTGATCCATTATAAGGGTCTGTTTGGTTGGGCTGTGGCTGTGAAAAAAGTTGCTGTGGGCTGTGAGCTGTGGAAAAAGCTGCTGTAGGCTGTAAGCTATTAAAAAGCTAAAACCCGTTTGGTGAAAATCACTAAAAGTCATTAAAAATTCTTCGATATATGTTTTCACAGTTCTATCCGAAAAGCCACTAAAAGCAGGTCCAGGGGTGCTTTCAGATTTGCACTACGAGAAAGTCGGCTTTTAGAAAAAGCTGCTTCCTGGATCCAGCCCTTTGGTTGGCTTTTAGCTTTTAGGGGGGCAAAAGCCAAAGCCAAAAGTCAAACCAAACACACCCTAAGACTACACCGATGTGCTCTCTTTTGTGAACATCCTCTCAAAGTGATCGCTGCATTTTGTCTCAACATGCCGCGATATTCTATCCAAATCTATCTTCATTATCTTGTCAAATCCCATCTCATGAATTTGCATCTATCATCAGCCTGGGAGTTACATGCTTCTCCACCCTTGAAGATCCTCATTCGAATCTCAGGACGAGATTCTTTTAAGGGGGAAGGCTGTGACACCCCAGGTGTCTGTTTCGTGTTATGACGGGAGATTTATCCTAATCTCGGATGCTCAGTGAAAATTTCCTATTTCTCGATCGTGTCTATCTCTATTTATCAGGCTTTCTCATGGAAGTTCACCGAATTTGGAGTTATTCGATCGCGAGAAACAACCAAATTTGGAGCGTGTTAAAACTTTTATTTCTCGGCACAAATGCGAACTCGATAATCCATCTCGAATTACAAATCTCATCTGAAGCTCATTTAATCAAACTCTCGACGGCTGTTATTTGATCTGAGCCCAAGTCTAATTCCTCAAACCTCGATCGATGTCCGACTATTTTATCCAAGTCCGTACTCTCAAACGGAATGCTCAATATGTCGTCCTCTAATTAATTCTTACTCGACTCGGCCAAGTATCTCATGTCTGGACCGAACTCAAAACCCCGTATCGACAGCGATTTTAAAATGTCACAATCCGATTTCTCTGACTAAAATCCGAAGCCGATCAGAAGTCTGAGAGAAACATTTATTTCTAAAATAGTGCGCGAGGAATTATTTCTGAGCGAAATCAAATCAAACTCTCGGCCGAGTTATCGCCCGATCTTCCGAAACCTATTTCGTTCTGTTCTCCGTAGAGACGAATTCCGCATGAGCGTTTGTATTCCGAGAAATAATTAGTGATCCGATAATCCGTGTTTAATCAAAACACCATAAAAATAAAATGGAAATAAATTAGCGCGACCCGTTTGAGTGTTTGGGCCAAATCCAGCCCAGCCCAATAGGCCCACTAAAGAAACCCTAACCCTAGTCTATGTCTATAAATACGGATCCTCTCCCCTTGCACTTGGCAATTTTGCACTCCCACCCCTCAAAAAATTTTAGCCGCCACTCACCTTCTCTCTTCTCCAGCCGACTTCCCTATTTTCTTGTCCCTTGCGCAGCAGCTCTCCCTTCCTCCCTCGGCCAGCCATGGCGCGACGCCCTCCTCCTTCCTACTCCTCGCGCACGCCACATCTCCCTGCAAGCAACCCCCTGCGAGCTCCCCTCTCTCCCTTGGCCGAGCAGCAGCTCTGCTTGCCCCCTCCATGGGCACGAGTTCCACCTCCGTGGATGGCGCCCTTCCCTGTTCTCCAGCCTCTCCCTTGTTCTTGCGGATAGCCATGGCGCCCGAGCTCCCTGCGTCTCCCTCCTCGCTCCCCTCCCCATGGCCGCCTCCCTCTGCCCCTGCCATTTTCCATAGGAGCCGAGCTCCTTCTACCTGCAGCAGGCGCCCCCTACTCTTCCCTGTCCGCGACCAGGGAGCTTCGGCTGCTGTGAAACTTCACTTGCGCACGGCGGCTAGCACCCTCTCCATGGGCGCCAACAGCTTGGATGCCAAACCCCTTCTTCCACCTCTGGCCGACGCCCTACACAGCGCCCCTCTCCTCTCGGTCATCAGTCGTGGCGTCCAAATTCCGTGCGCCCAGCTTTTCTCGCCGTGAGCAGCAGCCCCGACGTCTCCGCGCGTCTCGCTGCTTTGCGCTGCGCAGTGAACAGCATGCCGTCGACGCTCGCCGGGTGTTGCTGTTTTTGCGCAGCCCCATCGTCGTCGTCATTCACCCCCGGTGAGACCACACCAATCCTTGTTTGATTCCGCATCGGCGTTATTTTCATACGATTAATTGTGTATGTGTGATTTTTTATTTTTGTTTTGTGGAGGAGAGGCACCCCGTGTTTTGTTTGGAGAAGGCAAGCCGCTCGACGCTCGTCGATGTTCATAGCGATGCACAAATCGGAATCGCCATCGTCCTCACAAACACCGATTGGGTTTGTTTATGGTGAGCCGATGCATGTCGCTCTCGATCGACTCGTTTAATTAATTTGAATGGATGTGTGTAAAATGTTTCGGTTATGCGCATTGGTAGGATCGCGTTTGCGATTGGAGAACAAAAGGTTATGTGATGTATGCTATTTGTAGTTGTCTAATTATGTTTTGGTCGATGTGGTGCATGTTTAAAAATTGTATTGGTATGGATTGAATTTTGTGGCGAAAGAAAAAGAAGTAGAAAAGAACTCGGATGTTTCTATATCTTGGTAGGAAAAATATGTGATGTGTTGTTTGATGCAAAAAAAACTAAGTTATAAAATGCGGATTATGTTTTGGGAAATGTATCGATATGTGTTTATGTGAAAAGTATAATTGTTTTATGCAATGTGATGGGATTCATGATTATATAGGGAGTATATTTATTGTTGTGACGAGTAGTTAGAAAATGCTAGTTGCGTAGAGGATGAATTATTAAAACATGAGTATCGGAGTTCATATGTTAGTGGTCGTGACCTATTGATTGAAGTGTCTCAAGTGCACGCCACCATATGGTTGTATGCGAGACAAGGTTAAGCGCCTGATGCGTTTAGTAAAAATCAATCGGTGTCACTGATGTTAAGTTGAGGTTTATTTGGGCGTGGAAAGTAATAATGTGTTTAATACTTAGAACTCTTAGTCGATAGTAGAAATTGTTTTGACTTATATAGAGAGGTGGTGACATGCCAAAGTAGTCGTCGCCTTCTCTATATTCATAAGTCGAGTCGTGATGATGCGTATTATGCGCTCGTTAAATTAGGCTTCGCATATAGTGTATGATTGTGCTCACGATTTCGAGTAGACACTTCACGTAAGTCAAGTAGGTTTGTGATACAAGGGTGTAATGGAGTTAGTTGTTTTAGGCTAATTATTGAAATACCCGGTTCGTAGGATAAACATGTAAGCGTTCATGATTTGAGAAGTAAATGCGTGGTGATTGCGATTTGGAGATTTGTGGTTTACGATTCATATGAGTTGGTCGGTGTGCGAATATACTTGTGAATCTGTGGGTTTATAAAAATGTTGTAGTATATGTTGTGTCTCGGATTGCGGCAATAAAAGGCAAGTTGACGTGTATGTTATTTAGCGGCGATGTCGTTGCTCTAGTTAACCGAATTCTTAGATGACGTGGTTAAGCTCGTAATCACGGAGAATTGCTCGTTGTAGTCTACATATGTATGGTTACGGTCGCGGGTAAAAAGTAGTAGTGTTCATATGATGTCTAAGCTAAAATGCAAATTAGTGTGTGAAGGGCGCATCGATACATGATTGTGGTGAATGCGTTTGTTAAATGAATGTGGTAATTTTAGTGCACTAAATGACTTGAGAAAAATTTGTAAGTCTACTTGTTGGTCCTCATTTGATTAATTTAACTCTAACAAATAGTAAAGTGTTAGAATAATTCAAGTCTCTAAAAACATGGCAATTCTTGAATTATATAGAAGCTGGAATTTATTGATTGCTGTTTTGGGCTGCACGCATTGTTTTAGTTGTGCTGTATGTTTGATGAACCAAATTGTGTTTTCTGTAGATATGTGCTATAGAAAAGTGGTAGATAACTTTATTATCTTACTTGTGTTAAAATTTTAAAGGCATAAGTCTGATCGTTTAGGAGTTATGCTGTTCACAAATTCAGTAACTGAATCTGTCCAAATTATGTACAGATTTCAGAAACTGTATTGTTTGCTTAATTTAATGTTACAATCAGTTGATGGTCGTTATAATAAAGTTGTAGACGCTTTTCCTATCTTGCTTGTGTTAAAATTTCATAACCATAGGCCTGACAGATTAGGAGTTATGAATTTTACACATTGGTTGCTGTGTTCTGTCCACTGTCAGAATAAATTTCGAAAACTGTAATGTTTGATTTGATTAAACCTGGAATCACTTCTTGGTGATTATAAAAGTTATGTAGTAATTTTGCTAAGCTTTCCAAAAAGTCTTGGATCACTCTTTTTGGTGATCTGAAGATTAAGTTATGAACGTTTCAAATATGAAGACTGAATCTGTCCAGTTCTGGACAGCAAAGTTTTTAGTGATGTTTATCCTTAGTTAAATATTGAATCACCTTGGGATGCTTATAAATAATTTGTAGAACATCGAATTAGCTTTCCAGAAAGTCTAGGATCACCTTGTTTGGATGTCTGAATCTTCAGTTGTGAATTTTTTAAGCTGCAAGTCTGAATCTGTCCAAATCTGGACAGAGCTGCTGTGTTTGCATAATTCGACCTTGCTAAGAGTCTAATCATATTGAGATGATAATACCAAAATTGTAGAACACTTTCTAAGCTTTCCAGAAAGTCCTAGTTTGCTATTTTTGGATTAATATTTGAAAAGTTATGATTAAAACAAGTAGCTGTTGTGCTGCTGTCCTGAAAATCTGCATGTGCTCAATTAATTGTTAGTTCACCCTTTGGCTAAAAATGGTTGGTTAGCACTAAATTCTTATAGAATTGCCATGGATAAGCTTGAGATAACATATGTGTCATGTTTTTATATGTTTCTTTCTCTAGTTAATTGTGATGTAGTATTGTGTTGCGTAAATATCCAAAATGTTTGTCGTCTTTTTAGTGGTGTTAATGTTGTGCACTCGACGATATGTAGTTAGCTAACGCTTGTGTGTGTGGTTGCTTGTGATGTCTCGCTACTTAGTGTTTAATTCGCTAGCGTGTACTTAAAGTATATTGTGCTACTTTTATTATATTCATCTATATGCATCTTGCATCTCATTTAGGACCGAGAGATGCTGATCGTGCACGTGACGTGGTGCCAACCACAAGATGCAGTCGATGGACGACCTGAAGAATGGACTTAACCAGTGGATGCTCGCCAAGCGAGTACCTCCCCCAGCAAACACTATCTAAGTGTTAAATTAAAGGCAAGCCCCGGTTTTATGCATAACCAATTATATATGCTATTTTACTGCACTTAATGTTTGTAGGCTTGTACTGTGCACTTAAGTGTAGGAGTTGACTGAAACCCTAGTTGCATGAACTCAAGATTCCTTTTGAGATGGATACTAGTATGCTAGGTCGAGTAGCTGCTTTACTAATTAGGGATCTCGGTAGAAGTCGAGTGATTTTTCTAGCACTCGCGCGAGGTAAGGAATTGGTTGTATCCATTTTTATATCATAATGATGATGGTCTGTGGACAACGATCCATGTGGATGCGTTGTCTACAAGACGGAAATTGGAATAAGGATTAAGGTGTGGTACCGTGTGTCAAGCGTTTGAACGTACTAAGCACATGCCGAGAAATATGGTAAATCAGTAAGCCTAGTACCTGAGTGAACCTGGCAGCAGATTGCCCTCCTCACGCGACGTGAGACGTGGTCTCCCATTCCAGTTATGGTGGGTACAAGTGCGGTCACTGCACGACTGCAGTCGAGGTTAATGAGGCATTGTACGCCAAGGCGGTGAGCCCCTCTCTGCTGACGGGGAATCGATGGGGACAGTTGATGTGTGTGGGGACGGAGTGCCTCGCCACGTCGTGTGTTTAGGTTTACCTTGCAAGGATAAAAACTCGATTCGAATCGTCTGCTTCTCGCAGCTAATGGGACTGCTTGATCCATGCTGCTACATTGAGTAATAAGTGGAAATGAGGTGACTGACAAAAGATGTTGATTGATAAAATGTTTGATACCAGGTATGAGTAGCTAGGTACTCATCTAGTTAAAAGGAATCATACTAAAACTTGAAAAGCTAAAATTTGATTTTAGACTCAGCTAGTGCTTTTGGCAAACAAAACCCCTCAGCCAAACAGATGCATGTCTAGAGGTAGATGAGTAGACTCCTCACACCGGGCAAGTCTAGCTGAGTATTAGTATACTCAGCCTTGCTTGTGGCATAATTTTTGCAGGTACTCCTTAGGATGATGGGTTGCTGGTGTGACTTGGCCTCCATCCCTGCCATTGGGATAGACGGTCGAGTGGGTTACTGCTTCCGCATGAGAGGACCAGGAGGAGTAGCGTGGCCAGGCTTCGCCATGTTACTCGGTTTTCTCCGTTAGTTATTTCCGCTGCATTAAAATTTATGTTTATTACTTTCGAAACTCCGATAATGTAATCACTAATGATACTTCCTTAATTTATGGTATTATGCTTTATTGTATTTCTCTATGCCTCACCTTCGAGTGAGCTAGTGGTATTCGATCCTGGTAAGTGGCTTTTATCGGACTAGATCCGAGGGACTGATGGGTTATTCCGGTTCAAGTGTGTTGCTGCCCTTGCGGGTGTGACTTGGGCACTTAAGCTGGAATAATTCGGACAGTTCCGCCATAGATCTACAACCCACGGTCGAGATCAAACTGCCCAAGTGATGTGCCAGACTCAATCGCACCCGTTCATTCCCAAACAGACGGTGAATAACCCAGGCCAGCGCACTCCACACCGGAGCGCAGTGGCGCGCCCGAGCTCCATGACGAGGCCATGGCGGAGGCTATCAACTACGTGCTCTCGTGCCCGAAGTTGCGATTTGAACTGTGATACACGATGCAACCGGAAAGGCGAACTAGAAGGCGATTTCGTTACCTCAATTCGGGCAGGCGGTGACACTGCCCACGCGTTGGCGCGGCGCAACCGCGATGCAGCGTCCCCGGCAAGGAATCCCCGCCACACCGGTCACCAATCCCGCACGGAGATGACCTAAACCGATTCAGCAATCCCAGGGGATGCTCCACGACGGGATTCCACGCCCAGGACAGACGAATTTGAGGACACGGCCGCAGCGCGCTGACAGCGATATCTGGCGGCGCGATTCAGGCGATATGGGCCAGTGTGAGTCTGGCGACTTGAGCTACGACAATCGGTTAGGGAAGGAGGGTCGTGCCCACATCTTTATACCCTAGGCATGGTCCTTGGTTGTTGCACAGTGCCCGAGTAGCGCGCTGGAGTTCACGGCGGGTTCATGCCAGCGAGGGAGAAGAAAGTGCTGACACGTGGGTCCCGCGCGGAAGTGGCCGAGTGATTCGCATCCACCAAAGGTTGCTGGAGCACGGGGCCCGCTTGCCAGGTCACCAGGCCGCGCACACGCAAGAGATCAAGCGGGCCATGCGGAGTGAAATGGGGATTGGGCCTAAAGTGTGGACCGAGGCCCAACCGGGTTTTCGCCCCTTTTCTTTTATTTTTTCTATTTACTTTTCTTGTTTTCTTTCCTTTTTAATTTTCAGATTCCTAATTTAAATACCCATTCAAATTCAAACTTCATGGCCAATTTGTTCTCTCATTAAAGACTCATTTTAGACATGGTATGGATAAATTTGTCTAAATTTAGTATTTATTTCATGATAATTATTGCTCTCTTTCTCCAATTCTAGAGTTTCTTTTAGATCTTAAATTCCCATTTGGGTATTTAATATATTTTTTCACATTATTCTATGTGTCGGGGACCATAATTAGGGGTACCCTCAAGACTCCTTATTCTCAGCTGGTAACCCCCATCAGCACAAAGCTGCAAAGGCCTGATGGGTGCGACTAAGTCAGGGATCGGTCCATTCGAGGGACTCGCCTCGCCCGAGCCCAGCCTCGGGCAAGGGCAGCCGACCCCAGAGGATCTACGTCTCGCCCGAGGCCCCCCTCCAGCGACGAACATACTTCCGGCTCGCCCGAGGCCCAGTCTTCGCCAAGAAGCAACCCTGGCCAAATCGCCACGCCAACCGACCAAATCGCAGGAGCATTTAATGCAAAGGTGGCCTGACACCTTTATCCTGACGCACATCCTCCAGTCGACATAGCCGAAGTGACCGCAGTCACTTCGCCGCTCCACTGACCGGCCTGACAGAAGGACAGCGCCGCCTGCGCCGCTCCGACTGTTGTGCCACTCGACAGAGTGAGGCTGACAGGCAGCCAGGCTCGGCCTCGGGCACCATAGGAAACTCCGCTCCGCCCGACCTAGGGCTCGGACTCGGGCTCAGCCCCGGAAGACGGCGAACTCCGCTCCGCCCGACCCAGGGCTCGGACTCGGGCTCAGCCCCGGAAGACGGCGAACGCCCGACCCAGGGCTCGGACTCGGGCTCAGCCCCGGAAGACGGCGAACTCCGCTCCGCCCGACCCAGGGCTCGGACTTGGGCTCAGCCCCAGAAGACGGCGAACTCCGCTCCGCCCGACCCAGGGCTCGGACTCGAGCTCGGCCCTCTGAAGACGACGAACTCCGCTTTGCCCGACCCCAGGGATCAGACTCGGGCTCAGCCTCTAAAGACGACGAACTCCGCTTCGCCCGACCCCAGGGCTCGGACTCAGCCCTGGCCTCCACCGATGGTCTCCGCCTCGCCCGACCCAGGAGCTCGGACTCGACCTCGGCCTCGGAAGACAGACTCGACCTCGACCTCGGAGGAGCCTCCACATTGCCCAACCTAGGGCACGGACCGACCACGTCAACCGGAGGCGCCATCATTACCCTACCTCAAGCTGACTCAGGCTATGGGGAACAAGACCGGCGTCCCATCTGGCTCGCTGCGCCAGACAAGTAATGATGGCGCCCCGCACGCTCTATGACGACGGCGGCTCTCAGCCCCCTTACGGAAGCAAGAGGACGTCAGCAAGGACTCGACAGCCCCGACAGCTGTCCTTCCGCCAGGCTCCAGCGCTCCTCCGACGGCCACGACACCACACGAACCAGGTGCCAAAACCTCTCCGGCTGCCATGATGGCATCTACTTAGGGCGCTAGCTCTCCTCTGCTAGACACGTTATCACTCTGCTACACCCCCCATTGTACATCTGGATCCTCTCCTTACACCTATAAAAGGAAGGACCAGGGCCCTCTTACAGAGGGTTGGCCGCGCGGGGAAGAGGATGGGACAGGCGCTCGCGCGAGGTTGCTCGCTCCCCTCCCGCGTGGACATTTGTAACCCCCTACTGCAAGCGCACCCGACCTTGGGCGCGAGACAAACACGAAGGCCGCGGGATTTCCACCTCTCTCTCGCTCCGGCTGCCTTTTTCCCCCCTTCGCGCTCCGTCTCGCGCCGACCCATCTGGGCTGGGGCACGCGGCGACATTTCACTCGTCGGCCCAGGGACCCCCTGGTCTCGAAACGCCGACAGTTGGCGCGCCAGGTAGGGGCCTGCTGCGTGTTGACGAATAGCTTCCCGTCAAGCTCCAGATGGGCAGTCTCCAGCAACCTTTCCAGCCCGGGACGGTGCTCCGTTTCGGGAGTCTAAAGTTCATGTCCCTCGACGGCAGCTACGACATGATACTCCTTCCCCCGCCGTGCGACAGCGACAATGGCGGCCGACAGCCCGCCCGCCGGCGGCGGAATCGACGACGTCTTCTCCGCGTGGTGGAAGAACAACATTCGAGCTCACCCCGCCCTCTCCCCCGCCGACGGAGGAGGAGGCGGGGCAACCAAGGCCAAGCAGGAGGCGGCACCTCATCGGCTGTCGAGCGAGTCGACGGCGCCGGCGCCCCAACGGGGGGCACGTCGGGCATCGACCTCGCGTTTGAGACGAAGACGAGCGCCGTCTCCCCGCAACATGCCAATTCCAAGCAAACGGATGACGCCAGCACGCTCACGAAAGGCTTGCTGGGCGTCACCCTCGTACCTGAGACGACGGTGCAGTCAGTCCCTGACGTGACTTCGTCACCCCCGTCGACCAAGAGGTACCCACCGATTCTCATCTCACGCCCTTCGGATTCAGCCTCGACCCGCCAAGCGACTTCGCTTTGGCGGACGCTCTCGTAGAGGCGAGTCCAAACCCTTTGGGGTTTCGTATGCGGTCACCCTGGGACCGGCTGACGGACGTCTCGACCTACGGGCCCTCGGGGTCCGAGGAAGATGACGTGTCCGACTTCTGTTGGGATTTCTCCGGACTTGGTAACCCCAGTGCCATGCGGGACTTCATGACTGCATGCGACTACTGCCTTTCCGACTGTTCCGACGGTAGCCACAGCCTCGGCGACGAGGACTGCGGCCGAAGAAGTGCGCCATCTACCCCAGGGTATCCAGCACCGCATCGCCGACGATGTCAGGGGGAGGCCGCCACCCGCTTCCAGTGGAGTCGGCCAGAACCTGGCTGCAGCAGCAATGCTTCTCCGCGCGATGCCGGAGCCATCAACCACCGAGGGGCGGCGAATCTAGGGAGAGCTCAAGAATCTCCTGGAGGGCGCCGCGGTCCGACGGGCCGAGAGCTCCGCCTCCCGAAGGCAGGGGTACCCCTCGGAACATCGCGCCGCGACTTCCTGATTCATGCGAGAAGCCTCGGTCCACACCGGGCGCACGCGCAACACAGCGCCTGCAGCCCTGGGTCGCCTCGGCAACGAGCACCATCACAGCGACAGTCGGGCCTACCTCGACGAGAGGGTGCACCGAGGCTACCACCCCAGGCGTGGGGGACGCTACAACAGCGGGGAGGATCGGAGTCCCTCGCCCGAACCACCCGGTCCGCAGGCTTTCAGCCGCGCCATACGACGGGCGCCGTTCCCGACCCGGTTCCAAACCCCGACTACTATCACAAAGTACTCGGGGGAGATGAGACCGGAACTGTGGCTCGCGGACTACCAGCTAGCCTGCCAACTGGGTGGAACGGGCGATGACAACCTCATCATCCGCAACCTCCCCCTGTTCCTCTCCGACACCGCTCGCGCCTGGTTGGAGCACCTGCCTCCGGGGCAGATCTCCAACTGGGATGACCTAGTCTAGGCCTTCGCCGGCAATTTCCAGGGCACGTACGTGCGCCCTGGGAACTCCTGGGACCTCCGAAGCTGCCGACAGCAGCCAGGAGAGTCTCTCCGGGACTACATCCAGCGATTCTCGAAGCAGCGCACCGAGCTGCCCAACATCACCGATTCAGATGTCATCGGCGCGTTCCTCGCCGGCACCACTTGCCGCGACCTGGTCAGCAAGCTGGGTCGAAAGACCCCCACCAGGGCGAGCGAGCTGATGGATATCGCCACCAAGTTCGCCTCTGGCCAGGAGGCGGTTGAGGCTATCTTTCGGAAGGACAAGCAGCCCCAGGGCCGCCCACCGGAAGATGCCCCCGAGGCGTCAACTCAGCGTGGCGCCAAGAAGAAAAGCAAGAAGAAGTCTCAAGCAAAACGCGACGCCGCCGACGCGGACCTTGTCGCCGCCGCCGAGCACAAGAACCCTCGGAAACCCCCCGGAGGTGCCAACCTCTTCGACAAGATGCTCAAGGAGTCGTGCCCCTATCATCAGGGGCCCGTCAAGCACACCCTTGAAGAGTGCGCCATGCTTCGGCGCCACTTCCACAGGGCTGGGCCACCCACGGAGGGTGGCAGGGCTCGCGACGACGACAAGAAGGAAGATCCCTAGGCAGGAGAGTTCCCCGAGGTCCGCGACTGCTTCATGATCTACGGTGGGCAAGCGGCGAACGCCTCGGCTCGGCACCACAAGCAAGAGCGTCGGGAGGTCTGTTCGGTAAAGGTGGCGGCACCAGTCTACCTAGACTGGTCCGACAAGCCCATCACCTTCGACCAAGCCGACCACCCCGACCACGTGCTGAGCCCAGGGAAATACCCGCTCGTTGTCGACCCCATCATCATCGACGTCAGGCTCACCAAGGTCCTCATGGACGGAGGCAGTAGCCTCAACATCATCTATGCCAAGACCCTCGGGCTCCTGCGTGTTGATCTGTCCTCGGTCCGGGCAGGCACTGCGCCTTTCCACGGGATCATCCCCGGGAAGCGCGTCCAGCCCCTCGGACAACTCGACCTTCCTGTCTGCTTCAGAACACCCTCCAACTTCCGAAGGGAGACCCTCACGTTCGAGGTGGTCGGGTTCCGAGGAACCTACCACGCAGTATTGGGGAGGCCATGCTACGCGAAGTTCATGGCCGTCCCCAACTACACCTACCTCAAGCTCAAGATGTCGGGCCCCAACGGGGTCATCACCGTCGGCTCCACGTACCGACACGCGTTTGAATGCGACGTCGAGTGCGTGGAGTACGCCGAGGCCCTCGCCGAGTCCGAGGCCCTCATCGCCGACCTGGAGAGCCTATCTAAGGAGGTGCCAGACGTGAAGCGCCACGCCGGCAACTTCGAGCCAGCGGAGACGGTTAATTTCGTCCCCCTCGACCCCAGCAGCGACGCTTCCAAGCAGATCCGGATCGGCTCCGAGCTCGATCCCAAATAGGAAGCAGTGCTCGTCGACTTTCTCCGCGCAAACGCCGACGTTTTCGTGTGGAGTCCCTCGGACATGCCTGGCATACCGAGGGATGTCGCCGAGCACTCGCTGGATATCCGAGCTGGAGCCCGACCCGTCAAGCAGCCTCTGCGCCGATTTGACGAAGAAAAGCGTAGAGCCATAGGCGAGGAGATCCACAAGCTAATGGCGGCAGGGTTCATCAAAGAGGTATTCCATCCCGAATGGCTTGCCAAACCTATGCTTGTGAGAAAGAAAGGAGGGAAATGGCGGATGTGTGTAGACTACACTGGTCTAAACAAAGCATGTCCGAAGGTTCCCTACCCTCTGCCTCACATCGATCAAATCGTGGATTCCACTGCTGGGTGCGAAACCCTGTCTTTCCTCGATGCCTACTCAGGGTATCACCAAATCAGGATGAAAGAGTCCGACCAGCTCGCGACTTCTTTCATCACACCCTTCGGCATGTACTGCTATGTCACCATGCCGTTCGGCTTGAGGAATGCGGGTGCGACGTACCAGCGGTGCATGAACCATGTGTTCGGCGAACACATTGGCTGGACGGTCGAGGCCTACGTCGATGACATCGTAGTCAAGACAAGGAAAGCCTCCGACCTCCTTTCCGACCTTGAAGTGACGTTCCGATGTCTCAAGGCAAAAGGCGTGAAGCTTAATCCCGAGAAGTGTGTCTTTGGGGTTCCCCGAGGCATGCTCTTGGGGTTCATTGTCTCCGAGCGGGGCATCGAGGCCAACCCGGAGAAGATCGCGGCCATCACCAGCATGGGGCCCATCAAGGACTTGAAAGGCGTACAGAGAGTCATGGGGTTCCTTGCGGCTCTGAGCCGTTTCATCTCGCGCCTCGGCGAAAGAGGCCTGCCTCTGTACCGCCTCTTAAAGAAGGCCGAGTGCTTCACTTGGACCCCTGAGGCCGAGGAAGCCCTCAGGAACCTGAAGGCGCTCCTCACCAACGCGCCCATCTTGGTGCCTCCCGCTGCCGGAGAAGCCCTCTTGATCTACGTCGCCGCGACCACTCAGGTGGTTAGTGCCGCGATTGTGGTTGAGAGACGAGAAGAGGGGCATGCATTGCCCATCCAGAGGCCAGTCTACTTCATCAGCGAGGTACTGTCCGAGACCAAGATCCGCTACCCACAAGTTCAGAAGCTGTTATACGCAGTGATCCTGACGCGGCGGAAGTTGCGACACTACTTCGAGTCACATCCGGTAACTGTGGTGTCATCCTTCCCCCTGGGGGAGATCATCCAGTGCCGAGAGGCCTCGGGTAGAATCGCAAAGTGGGCGGTGGAAATTATGGGCGAAACAATCTCGTTCGCCCCTCGGAAGGCCATCAAGTCCCAGGTCTTGGCGGATTTCATGGCTGAATGGGTCGACACCCAGCTCCCAACAGTTCCGAACCAACCGGAACTCTGGACCATGTTCTTCGACGGGTCGCTGATGAAGACAGGAGCAGGCGCAGGCCTGCTCTTCATCTCGCCCCTCGGAAAGCATCTACGCTACGTGCTACGCCTCCACTTCCCGGCATCCAACAATGTGGCTGAGTACGAGGCTCTGGTCAACGGGTTGCGCATCGCCATTGAGCTAGGGGTCCAACGCCTCGACGCTCGCGGTGACTCGCAACTCGTCATCGACCAAGTCATGAAGAACTCCCACTGCCGCGACCCAAATATGGAAGCCTACTGCGATGAGGTTCGGCGCCTAGAAAACAAGTTCTACGGGCTCGAGCTCAACCACATCGCCCGGCGCTACAACGAGACTGTGGACGAGCTGGCTAAAATAGCCTCGGGGCGAACAACGGTTCCCCCAGACGTCTTCTCCCGAGACCTGCATCAACCCTCCGTCAAGATCGACGACACGCCCGAGCCCGAGGCACCCTCGGCCCAGTCCGAGGCACCCTCGGCTCGGCCCGAGGCACCCTCGGTTCAGCCCGAGGTACCCTCGGCCCCCGAGGGTGAGGCACTGCGCGTCGAGGAGGAGCAAAGCGGGGTGACGCCTAATCAAAACTGGCAGACCCCGTACCTGCAATATCTCCACCGAGGAGAGCTACCCCTCGACCGAGCCAAAGCTCGGCGGTTGGCGCGACGCGCCAAGTCGTTCGTCTTGCTGGGGGATGGGAAGGAGCTCTACCACCGCAGGCCCTCAGGCATCCTCTAGCGATGCATCCCCATCGCCAAAGGTCAGGAGCTCCTACGAGAGATACACTCGGGGCTTGCGGCCATCACGCTGCACCTTGAGCTCTTGTTGGAAACGCCTTCTGACAAGGTTTCTACTGGCCGACGGCGGTGGCCGACGCCACTAGAATTGTCCGCACCTGCGAAGGGTGTCAGTTCTACGCGAGGCAGACACACCTGCCCGCTCAGGCTCTGCAGACGATACCCATCACCTGGCCTTTTGCTGTGTGGGGTCTGGACCTCGTTGGCCCCTTGCAGAAGGCACCCGGGGGCTACACACACCTGTTGGTCGCCATCGACAAATTCTCCAAGTGGATCGAGGTCCGACCCCTAAACAGCATCAGGTCCGAACAGGCGGTGGTGTTCTTCACCAACATCATCCATCGTTTTGGGGTCCCGAACTCCATCATCACCGACAACGGCACCCAGTTCACCGGCAGAAAGTTCCTGGACTTCTGCGAGGATCACCACATCCGGGTGGACTGGGCCATCGTGGCTCACCCCATGACGAATGGGCAACTAGAGCGTGCCAACGGCATGATTCTACAAGGAGTCAAGCCTCGGATCTACAACGACCTCAACAAGTTCGGCAAGCGATGGATGAAGGAACTCCCCTCGGTGGTCTGGAGCCTGAGGACAACGCTGAGCCGAGCCACGGGCTTCACGCCGTTCTTTCTAGTCTATGGGGCCGAGGCCATCTTGCCCACAGACTTAGAATATGGCTCCCCGAGGGCGAGGGCCTATGCCGACCAAAGCAACCAAGCTAGTCGAGAAGACTCGCTGGACCAGCTGGAAGAGGCTCGGGACATGGCCTTACTACACTCGGCGTGGTACCAGCAGTCCCTGCGACGCTACCACGCCCGAGGGGTCCGGTCCCGAGACCTCCAGGTGGGCGACCTGGTGCTTCGGCTGCGACAGGACGCCCGAGGGCAGCACAAGCTCATGCCTCCCTGGGAAGGGCCGTTCATCATCGCCAAAGTTCTGAAGCCTGAAACGTACAAGCTGGCCAACAGTCAAGGCGAGGTCTACAACAACGCTTGGAACATCCAACAGCTACGTCGCTTCTACCCTTAAGATGCTTTCAAGTTGTTCATATACCTCGCTCCCACGCAAAGTTTTGTCATCAAGGAAGGGTCAGCCTTGCCTCGGCAAAGCCCGACCCTCCCTCGGGGGCTAAAAGGGGGGAACCCCCTCTGCGTCGAAATTTTTCCTCGAAAAAAGATCTTTTCTGCCAGAATGTCTTTCGTGCTTTTTGACTACTTCAAAAGTGGATCCTGAAAATGGCGGAGTACACGTAAGCAGCCAAGGCTGACCGAGCTGAGGGACTCCTACGCCTCCGGGATACGGATACCTCACTCATCACCTTCTGCGATAAGTAACTCGCGTTCGGATAAGTGATTCCGCGGACCGAACAAGTCTTCGCACTCGAAAGCTCCTCTGCCGAAGCGATTCTTCGGGCCTTCTCGACTGCGTCGGTGACAGAACCCTATGGACGGGCAAGAGTGCACGTAAGCGGCAAGGCCGACCGAGCTGAGGGATTCCTACGCCTCCGGGATACGGATACCTCACTCATCACCTTCCATGAAAAGCAACTCTCGCTCGCACAGACAAGTCTGTTACCGACGAAAAAGTCCAGATACTCGAAACAAGAGGAAAAGAAACGCAGCTTTACAACACGGCGATGGTGTGTTTGGGCCTCGGTGGCCGCAGAAAACACACACTACAAGATAATCCGATCCTGCAGGCTCGGATCTTGACAATTGAAGGGAGCAGCAGCACCCTCGGCGTCGACTACACCTTCGGCGAGGTCCGACCTAGCCTCGGACGGTGATGTGGTCCTAGGATCTCCACTCTGAAGGACGACGTCATCATCACCCCCGGGCCATCGCCGCCAGGGTCTCCTCCAAGAACCCGGCTCGAGCAGGCGGCTCGGCTGGTCACCCCGAGGCCTCGGCCAGCTGTCCCCCGAAGACATCAGCCCGGCCCGAGGCCTCGGCAGATCAACTCCGGCGTCGGTCCCGCTAACGGACGACCCGGCCAGGCTCCGGCCGACCAAGTCTTCTTTTCGAGCCAACTCTGCCTCTGTCCGTGCTGACACTGCTACCCCTGGCTTCGGCTCATCGGAGAGCTGCCAAGGGGTTCCTTTAACTAAGCAAGAGAAGCCTCGGACAGCAAGGCTGACCGAGCCGAGGGACTCCTACGCCTTCGGGATACGGATACCTCACTCGTCACCTTTGCACGGGGCGACTCACGCTTGGTGAAGCGGTTCAGACAACCAACAGGCGAGTCTTAGTGCTCGAAAATAAGGAAAAAACACGGCTCTGCGCCAAAAATACATACACGTTCAGGCCCTGACAGCCGCAATGAACGAAAGACCGGCATTCAAGGTGCCATTACAAACGGAACTCCGGTTCCACCTCCACAGGTACGAACAACCCCACACGATTGGGGGGCCTATGGAGCAACAGAAGACCAACGAACAGCTCGTCATCGCCCACTCCAGCAGCAGCGACGACGACGACTTCTGCTCCGGGGGGTCGAACAGCAGCAGCGATGACCTCAGGGCGGATGCTGCTGCCATGAGGCCCTCGTCCGTGCCCTTACTCGTGAGGCAAGGACGGGCAGAAGGCCGTAGAGTTGGAGGTCGGTCCGTGGATGGCCCCAGCTATCTCATCGGCGGAAGAACCTCTTCCAGCTGCCGTGGCGGAAGGCGGCGCCGGGAGCGGCTCCGAAGCCACTCGGGTCAGAGAGCCAGGCACGCGGCAGCTGCCAGCGCCACGAA
Source organism: Zea mays (assembly GCF_902167145.1). NCBI lineage: Eukaryota > Viridiplantae > Streptophyta > Magnoliopsida > Poales > Poaceae > Zea > Zea mays. The sequence continues at coordinate 43,799,358 of NC_050103.1, forward strand.
CGGCGAACACCCTTCCCCCTGATCACTGAGGGAAGGAGCGGGCCGCCGCCCGCGCAGGGGCCGACCCCAACTCGGCACACTCCCCTCCCCAGCACTGATGATGAAAATCCTTGAGGCTGAGGGAGGGGCAGAGGCCGCAGCCCGGCTTGCTTTCCCCCGCCATCGAACTGTAGGTCACCGTCTTGGGTGACCACCGGCGGAGGGGTGCAGCCGGGCTGCATGATGAAAATCCTTGAAGCCGAACGATGGCTGAAAGGTACCAACTCCCACAGAGTTGCGTTCCTCCAACGACAAGGCGGAAGGATTGCGGGTGTCCCCCATCCGGGGGCTCGGAAGGTGGAAAGACACGATGCATAAGGGAGCGCGAAGACATGGTCGCATTTCAAGGGGGTCACCCTCCTTTTAAAGGCGACTCTTCCTACTTGCGTCCCAGCCGTCGTGGGCTGAGTCTTCTCCAACACGCTCCAAGGTCCTCCCCCTACGGCGCGGGGGCTGGATCCCACGCGTCATGCAAGCTGGCCCAAAGCAGAAGAAGCCAAACCGCCGTGCGCGGTGCATGCAACCGCCCAGCGGTTACGAGCATTCCTCCACTTTCGCCCAGACCAGCGGCCGAAAGGGCGGGCAGCCATGCAGGCGGCATGCAACCGTGCCAACTGGGCGCTCCCCTCCGACTTCCAACGCACCCAGCATGGGGGCCCACGCCCACGCGTCATGCAACCGGCGCGTCGGTCGCTACGTGCAAGCAACTGCACCGCCACTCGCACCACTGCCATGCCTCCTCGACTGCGGAACCAGTACCGCGACTCGAGGTGACCCTGCGTACGACCCAGTAGTGCCGGCCAGGCGCGACGGTCAATACGGCCAAAAATGGGCCGGCAGTAATGGCAGTGGCAGGCGGGCAGGAGCAGCGGTCACGTCGTCAGCCAAGCCTACGTCCCATCCTGGGCAATGAGAGAACCCTCTCTCACAGCGTGAAGACGGCGCGCCCGTGTTCCGTTCCTCGAACAGCTCGCGCACGCGCAACGGCCGCCCCGCGAACCACTCGCCCCGTCGCATTAACTCCGCGGCGGGACAGGCGGCGCCTCTGGCAGGGGAAGCGAGCGACGCTTCGCCTTCGCCATAATGACCGCGTCAAAAAAGGTACGCCACGTCATTCGATTTCGTATCCTTTTCCTTTTTCCTCTTTCTCTCTCTTACAACAGGGGCTGGGAACGGGGGATACCCCGAAAAGGATCCTTCTCCGTGAAGGAAACAGGCTCCGAGCCTCCCTACTGATCAAAGGTTCGAAGGCTGGCCCCTCGGGGGGGTTCAACAGCCGCCTCAGAGCGCGTGGGTTCTGCACCCACTACTGGTCAGAGGTTCGAAGGCCGGCCCCTTGAAAGGGTTCAACGGCCGCCTCAGGCCACTCGGGCTCCGCGCCCACTACTGATTAGGGGTTCGTAGGCTGGCCCTCGAAGGGTTCACAGCCGCCTCAGACATAGAGCGAGAGATGACCCTGGGTACGTTCGATACATAACCGAGGCTCGGGCTACGCTCCCGAGGTACCCTAGGACATTTCCGAGACCAGCGGGAACGATCTTGTAACGGAATCCCATCAAAGGGAGGCATCGAGCCCTCGGACCCCGTCGACAGGGGACCGGGTCCGGCAGATCACCCGCAGGTACTTTTGAGCGCGCCTCCGGGCCTCTAGCCGACCCCTAACAAATGGGGCACGGGCGTCCACTCGGATTACCCACCAGCAGCTCACCGGAGACACCATGTTCGGCGCCCTCCAAGGGCAACATGGCGCTTTCCACCCCCCTCCTCCTTGCGGAAAGGCGACGAAGGGGCGTATGTAAAAAAGTCGAGTCTGTCCTTGACCGTCCTCTCGCCCTGTGCAGAGGCTCAGGGGTTGCTCTCGCGAACCCGGCTCCAGCCAAACCGTTGACAGCGTCAACATACCAGCCCGAGGACTTGGGACTCGACCGTGCACCCTGGCTACGACCAGCTTGCATGAGGGAATGACCAGACCAGCCGAAGCATTGCGTGAGGCATTAAGACCTCGGAGGAGTCAAACCACTCCACCGAGGCCTCGGGGGCTACACCTGGCGGGTGCGCTCGCGCGCACCCACCGGAACAAAACGCAACCGAGAAACGCTGGTCCCCTTGCAAAAAAGTGCGACAAAAGCCTCCAAGCGAGTGTTAACACTCCCTTCGAGGCTCGGGGGCTACTGTCGGGGACCATAATTAGGGGTACCCTCAAGACTCCTAATTCTCAGCTGGTAACCCCCATCAGCACAAAGCTGCAAAGGCCTGATGGGTGCGACTAAGTCAGGGATCGGTCCATTCGAGGGACTCGCCTCGCCCGAGCCCAGCCTCGGGCAAGGGCAGCCGACCCCGAAGGATCTACGTCTCGCCCGAGGCCCCCCTCCAGCGACGAACATACTTCCGGCTCGCCCGAGGCCCAGTCTTCGCCAAGAAGCAACCCTGGCCAAATCGCCATGCCAACCGACCAAATCGCAGGGACATTTAATGCAAAGGTGGTCTGACACCTTTATCCTGACGCACGTCCTCCAGTCGACAGAGCCGAAGTGACCGCAGTCACTTCGCCGCTCCACTGACCGGCCTGACAGAAGAACAGCGCCGCCTGCGCCGCTCCGACTGCTGTGCCACTCGACAGAGTGAGGCTGACAGGCAGCCAGGCCCGACCTCGGGCACCATAGGAAACTCCGCTTCGCCCGACCCAGGGCTCGGACTCGGGCTCAGCCCCGGAAGACGGCGAACTCCGCTCCGCCCGACCTAGGGCTCGGACTCGGGCTCAACCCCAGAAGACGGCGAACTCCGCTCCGCCCGACCCAGGGCTCGGACTCGGGCTTAGCCCCGGAAGACGGCGAACTCCGCTCCGCCCGACCCAGGTCTCGGACTCGGGCTCAGCCCTGGAAGACGGCGAACTCCGCTCCACCCGACCTAGGGCTCGGACTCGGGCTCAGCCCCGGAAGACGGCGAACTCCGCTCCGCCCGACCCAGGGCTCGGACTCGGGCTCGGCCCCTGAAGACGACGAACTCCGCTTCGTCCGACCCCAGGGCTCGGACTCGGGCTCAGCCTTTGAAGATGACAAACTCCGCTTCGCCCGACCCCAGGGCTCGGACTCAGCCCTGGCCTCCACCAACGGTCTCCGCCTCGCCCGACCTAGGGGCTCGGACTCGACCTCGGCCTCAGAAGACAGACTCGACCTCGACCTCGGAGGAGCCTCCACATCGCCCATCCTAGGGCACGGAGCGACCACGTCAACAGGAGGCGCCATCATTACCCTACCTCAAGCTGACTCAGGCTATGGGGAACAAGACCGACGTCTCATCTGGCTCGCTCCGCCAGACAAGTAATGATGGCGCCCCGCACGCTCTATGACGACGGCGTCTCTCAGCCCCCTTACGGAAGCAAGAGGACGTCAGCAAGGACTCGACAGCCCCGACAGCTGTCCTTCCGCCAGGCTCCAGCGCTCCTCCGACGGCCACGACACCACACGAATCGGGTGCCAAAACCTCTCTGGCTGCCACGATGGCATGTACTTAGGGCGCTAGCTCTCCTCTGCTAGACACGTTAGCACTCTGCTACACCCCCCATTGTACACCTGGATCCTCTCCTTATGCCTATAAAAGGAAGGACCAGGGCCCTCTTACAGAGGGTTGGCCGCGCGGGGAAGAGGACGGGACAGGCGCTCGCGCGAGGCCGCTCGCTCCCCTCCCGCGTGGACGCTTGTAACCCCCTACTGCAAGCGCACCCGACCTTGGGCGCGGGACAAACACGAAGGTCGTGGGATTTCCACCTCTCTCTCGCTCCGGCTGCCTTTTTCCCCCCTTCACGCTCCGTCTCGCGCCGACCCATCTGGGCTGGGGCACGCGGCGACATTTCACTCGTCGGCCCAGGGACCCCCCGGTCTCGAAACGCCGACACTATGTTGTCACAAAATGCACACAAAATAAAATTTAGCATGATGCACATGTTATTTATGTGTTCCTTGTTCTAATTATCCACTTTCAACTAGGGTTGATCACATGTAATGAATAGTAGAGGCCACAAACTATTGAGATTATCTCTATTCTCTTTATTACAGTTTTGAGTATTACAAATCCTACCCCTTAACAAGAATCTCGTCCTCGAGATTTAAAAAGAACTAGGGAAAAGATGGGGAAAATCTATGCGAAGCTCTTCTTCTCTTTCCCATGTTGCTTTATCTTCTCCATGGTGACTCCATTGCACTTTGCACATCTTTATCGCCTTATTTCTTGTAACTCGAGCCAATGTACCAAGAATCTTGTTGGGGCGAAGGCGAAGACGCCACCCTTCGCTCGATGCCTTCGTCGTAATCGTTGGACCAATGGAGACAAGACAACGGGCAGGCTCACCCTTCGTCCCATACGTCATCGGACGAAGACCTGTGACGAGGTCGTCCCATCTTGCGACCTCATCCAGTATGGAGGCCCACGTGTGATCCGGCCCATTGTAACAGGCCCTACGTGGCCGCTGCGCATTACGGGCCTAATTTGTAAAGGCATCTCTGTAATTACGGTCTGTAACCCCGCTTTGTGGGAATATTTCGGGGATAACCTAGGTATCTGAGGGCACATGCGTCCTTAACACAGGACGCTGGGCACTCAGATACCTATAAATACCCCCACACGGTGTCCTTGAGAGGCTAGATTAACAGAGCTTTTGCCATCTCGTGCGAGAACCTAGTTTACGTCACTACACACCCCCGTTGGATCCCCTTGCACCTGAGAGCAAGTTCCAACATTTGGCGCCCACCGTTCATGCTATGAAAAAACCACCCGCGATGGCACCCAAGAAAGCTAGCTCGAAGGCTGACGAGGCTGCGAAGGCAGCACTGCTGGCCGCAAAAAAGAGAAAGGCCCTCTCACTCACCCATTCCACCCACCAAGAGGCTACTGAAGATGACGTTCTCCGCACCTGCGAAGACGACGCTCTCTGCACCTGCGGCCCTGAAGGAGAACCGCAACCTCCCCCAGGCTTCGCCCCACCGGAGGGCGTGGACCTCACCGAGGACGGCGAAGTCCTCGGTGTCTCAGCGGAAGAACAGCTACAGCTGTGCGCCCTGCGCATCAAGAACCGCAATCTCTAGAGGCAAAAAGAGATACTGGAGGCCAAGCGCCAGCGCGTGTCCGCACTAGCCAAGGTGCGACAAATGATACGCGACGAAGAGCAGAAGGCCCAGGACCTCGAGCGGGAGATCGCGCTGATGCAGCGCGAAGGCCACCTCGGCCTGCAGCACGGGCCACCCCTACAACAGCGCGCACAACTGGAAGACATACGCGAAGGCCACCTCGGCCTGCAGCACGGACCACCCCTGCAGCAGCGCGCGCAAATGGAAGACCTGCACTTCCCCCAGCGCGACCACGCCTTCCCACACGCTGCGCCATTCCAAGGGGTCAACTACCTCGACGAGCGAAGTCCCCTGGCGCCACACCTGCAAGTGACACCCTGGCCTGCCAACTTCCGGGCAGGGACCTATCCCAAGTACAACGGCAGCACGGACCCAGCACAGTACATCATGAGTTATAAGGTCGTCGTTGCATCTTCCGGAGGGGACGACGCCACGATGGCCAAGTCTTTCATCATCGCCCTCGAAGGCCCAGCTCTCACCTGGTTTACCAGGTTGCCCCCGCTGTCCATTGACTCCTGGAGAAGCCTCCGGGACAAATTCCTGCTCAACTTCCAAGGGTACCGTCCAGACACCGACGCCTTGGCCGAACTCTCACTCTGCAAGCAGCTGGAAAAAGAGACTGTGCGGGAGTATTACCACAAGTTTCTTACACTCAAATAACAGCTGCCCTCAGTTGATGACCAGATCGCCATCCACTACGCCATCAGTGGCCTTCGCGCTGGCATCCTTTACAGCCACTGCATCAGGGACCCGCCCAAGAACCTCCAGGAATTATATCAGCTATTTGAAAAATATGCCAAATCCGAAAAGCTCCACCAGCGCAAGGTTGAGTCTCAGAGAAAACCCAAAGATGCTCCACAGTCCAGTCGCACGTGGACGAGGACTCCGCAGCCAGACTCCGGTCGAGACGGCCGCAATCAGCAGCAAGTGCACAACATCGCCAACCAGCACCCCGCTGCCGACTCCCCTCGCCGCCAGGAGTATCTCCCCCAGGGCCGCGGAAATGGAACTCGCGGTAGGGGTCAGGGGCGTGCGCAGCCGCCGCGCCGATTCTACTATCTTTTTCATGGCGAAGACTGCGCCCACCAAACCAGAGACTGCCCAGAAACGAAGGCCACCAAAGACAGGATGGCACGGGCGCAGCCAGCCGACAACCCCAGAGTTGTCGCGCACACTTATCAGCAACCCCTCCACCATACATCCACGCCCCCGCCCCGCATCCACCGCACCACGCATACCAACACCACCAGGAAGTACAAATTGTACCTCCCCCACCCCCACCTCCACACCAGCAACATCAGAACATCCCCCACCCCCACGCCCCAAAACAAGAAGACTTCGCCGATCAGCCGTATCACGGAGTCATTCATATGATCACTGGGGGGTCCAGCACCGACTTCGACACAAAGCGGCAGAAGCGGGACCACTACCGCAACATCAACCACGTCGCCATCACCGGCCCAGTCGTGCAGACGAAGTGGTCCCATGTGCCACTAACCTTCGACGCCCGAGACGTCGATCTGCGTAGCGCCCCCCACATCGACACCATGGTTATCAACTGCAGCGTGGCAGGCTGGGACCTGCACAAAGTCCTAGTCGACAATGGCAATCAAGCAGACATTATTTTCCTCCATGCCTTCGACCGCATGGGCATAAGCCACAGCCTGCTCAAGCCTTCGGACAACCCATTGTATGGTTTCGGCGGCAAGGGCACTTTTCCTGTCGGCAAAATAGAGCTGCCACTCTCCTTCGGTGTAGCACCCAATGCCCGAAGTGAGCAAATAACCTTTGATATCGTCGATATGGTGTATCCGTACAACGCCATCATGGGCCGGGGCTCTATCAACAAGTTTGAGGCAGCTATTCACGGACTGTACCTGTGCATGAAGATACCAGGTCCGTTAGGCGCCATTGCGGTCTACGGCAATCAACAGACTGCGCGCAACATAGAGCGGGACTTCGTCCCCGGACAAAGAAATGTGCACTGCCTCACGACCCAGCGCGAGGTCCCTGCGTCTGTCAGCCCAACCGACAAAGAGCACGACAAGGCACAGCTGCAGAGCAACGACGGGACCAAGACTGTTCCCCTCGACCAGGCCACGCCCAAGCAGACAGTCACTATTAGCGAAGACCTCACTTCGCATGAAGAGGAGAAACTCCTCTGCTGCTTGTCCAAGAACAAAGACGTCTTCGCCTGGTCAGCCCTCAACCTAGTCGGGGTCAGCCAATCCATAATTGAGCATAGCTTGGGAATCGACCCTTCGGTGAGACCAAAAACACAGCGGCTTCGCAAAATGTCCGACGAGAAGACAGAGGCCGCCAAGGCAGAGGTACACCGCCTCCTGGAAGCCAAATTTATCGAGCCAGTGGCTTACCCCACGTGGCTCTCCAACGTTGTGATGGTGCAGAAAAAGAGCGGCAAGTGGCGAATGTGCATCGACTTCACCAGTCTCAACAAGGCCTGCCCAAAGGACAACTTCCCGTTGCCGCGGATCGACAAAATAGTCGATAGCGCGGCCGGATGCGAAGTCATGTCACTCCTCGACTGCTTCTTCGGTTACCACCAAATATACATGAAGGAGGAAGACAAGGCTAGCACCAGCTTTATAACACCCTTCGGCACATACTGCTTCATCAGAATGCCGGAGGGACTCAAGAACGCCAGGTCCACTTTCTCCCGGCTTACCAAAACAGTGCTCGAGGGGCAAGTTGGCAGAAATATATTCACATATGTGGACGACATCGTCGTCACCAGCAGGAGCAAGGAGGACCATCTCTCTGACCTCGCCGAGACATTCGCGAACATGCGAGACGCACGACTTCGCCTAAACCCGAAAAAGTGCGCCTTCGGCGTTCGCCAAGGGAAAATATTGGGCTACCTGGTATCACACCGCGGCATCGAGGCCAACCCAACCAAAATTCAGGCATTCATCAACATGACGCCTCCGCAGTCCGCCAGAGACGTCCAGCGCCTGACGGGCAGGTTGGCCGCCCTCAACAGATTCATCTCCAAATCTGCTGAGCGAAGTCTCCCTTTCCTCAAAACTCTCCGTGGCGCAAAAGACTTCGCTTGGGGACCAGAGCAGGCAGCGGCCTTCGCCTCATCAAAAGAGTACCTGTCGGAGTTGGTAGTCCTTACAAGCCCCGACTCTTCGCTACCCCTGTTGCTCTATGTTGTGGCTTCGCCACATGCGGTCAGCGCGGCACTGGTGCAAGAGCAGACAGTTGACGGCGCGATCAGGCAGTGCCCAGTCTATTACGTCTCCGAAGTGCTAACACCATCCAAATGTAACATGACAGAACTGGAGAAGATTGCCTATGCAGTTGTTATGTCTTCGCGCAAATTGCGCCATTATTTTGAAGCATTCAAGGTCCGAGTCACCTCAGACAGGGGACTAGGTGAATTGTTCCGAAACCCAGAGGCATCGGTCAGGATTGCCAAGTGGGCGGCCGAGCTATCCGGCTACCACATCAATTTCGAGCCCAAGACAGCCATCAAGTCACAAGTCCTGGCAGACTTCGTCGTCGACTGGACTGGGCCAATAACACAGCCGGACCCGTCCGCAGAGAAGGTTTGGACGATTCACTGAGACGACGCATGATGCCACGCGGGGGCAGGCGCCGCTGCAGTCATCACCTCACCCGCCGGGGTCAAGCACAGATACGCGGCACGCCTCAGCTTCGCTCTGGAATCTGACAGATGCACAAACAACATAGCAGAATACGAAGCAGTCATCCTCGGCCTCCGCAAGCTGCGAGCCCTTGGTGTCACCACCTGCATTATCAGAACAGACTCCAAGGTAGTTGCCGGCCAAGTCGAGAAAGACTATGCAGCAAAGGACCCCGCACTTATGCAATACCTCGCGGCCATCCGAAGTCTCGAGAGACAATTCAAGGGATTCACCTTGCAGCATGTGGACCGGGCCAAGAATGAAGAGGCCGACGCATTGGCCAAGGCTGCCGCCAGAGGCAAGTCCCTGCCTTCCGACGTGTTCTACCATGTCATCGGCACGCCAGCCGTCCGGAGCCCCGAAGGGCTCCAAATAACCAATTACAGCGAGGGCCACCGCATAGTCAACCTTATTATGACCGAAGACTGGCGGGCACCAATAACCCTGTTCCTACAGGGGTACTACCAACCAACCGACATCAACGAGGCCAAGCGCCTCAAACATCGAAGCCGGGACTTCGCACTGATTGAGGGCCAACTCTACAAGAAAGGGGTCAGTCAGCCAATGCTTAAATGTGTCACCGTGACTGAAGGCGTCCAAATCTTGCGCGAAGTCCACAGTGGTACTTGCGGCTCTCACGCAGGGCCAAGGGCCCTAGCCGCAAAGGTGATCCGCCAAGGTTTCTACTGGCCCACAATGATTTGCGCCGCAAATCGGGTTGCAAGGTCCTGCGAAGCCTGCCAGAAGTTTTCTCCTCGATCAGGCAGCCCCTCGCAATTCACAAAACTGATCGCCCACACATGGCCTCTCCAGCGCTGGGGACTGGACATCGTCAGGCCCCTACCCACGGCTCAGGGGAACCTTAAGTTCACCTTCGTTGCTGTCGAATACTTTACCAAATGGATCGAGGTGAGGGCTGTTTCCACAATAACATCGAAGACTGCACAAAAATTCTTTTGGCAAAACATTGTTTGCCGCTTTGGAGTACCGTTCGAACTAACAGTTGACAACGGCAAGCAGTTTGACAACCAAGACTTCAAGGATTTTTGCTTCTCCATTGGCACCAAGCTTGCCTTCGCCTCAGTATATCACCCGCAGTCCAACGGAGTTGTGGAACGCACCAATGGAAAAATTTTCACAGCTGTCAAAAAGATGCTCCTCGACGAAAAAAAGGGCAGGTGGGCCGATTTGTTACCCGAGGCGGTCTGGGCGCTAAACACGACTGAGTGCAGGGCGACCGGGTTCACCCCTTTCCTCCTTCCATATGGATCGGAGGCTATGACCCCACAAGAAATAAAACATGGGTCCCCGCGAACAGTTCCGTCAGCCGTCCCCGACGTGGACGAGCCCACTTCGAAGGATATCATCGATGGAGACAGAGTCTTCGCCCTACAGGCTCTAAATAAATACCAAGCCCAGACAAAAGCATGGCGCGACCACGCAGTCATCCCGAGGGAATTCAGCGAAGGGGACCTCGTACTCGTCCGAACAGCTCGGACAGAGTCCAGGGGCAAGCTGGAGCCCAAGTGGGAGGGCCCTTTCATTGTCAAGACGAAGGCCTCCCCCAGCGCTTACAGGCTCGCAACGCCAAACGGCGAAGACCTGGAGCACTCCTGGAACATCGACAATCTCTGCAATTTTTTTGTTTGACTCATCAGGGTCGATTCACCCTTGTAATTCGCACAAACAATTATATTCTGGCCCGCACTCTTTTCCTCCCGGGGGGTGAGGTTTTTAACGAGGCGGAGTCATGTAATATACAAGTGAAAAATCCCCCGCAAAAATCTACGTCGAAAAAAGACCGCGCCGACGGTCTTCGACATTCGACCAATACAAAAGTCACCACGAGGCCCAGCGCTAGCTACCCTCGCGTGCGACGAATCCGCGCAAAAGTCGCCTAAAGGTGCAGCCGGACTAGCACAAAAAGTGCGAAAAATCGAAGTCTCCCGCGAAGACTATCCGTGCAGAAGTCGCCTAAAGGTGCAGCCGGACTAGCACAAAAAGTGCGAAAAATCGAAGTCTCCCACGAAGACTATCCGTGCAGAAGTCGCCTAAGGGTGCAGCCGGACTAGCACAAAAAGTGCGAAAAATCGAAGTCTCCCGCGAAGACTATCCGTGCAGAAGTCGCCTAAGGGTGCAGCCGGACTAGCACAACAAGTGCAAAAAATCGAAGTCTTCCGCGAAGACTATCCGTGCAGAACTCGCCTAAGGGTGCAGCCGGACTAGCACAACAAGTGCGAAAAATCGAAGTCTTCCGCGAAGACTATCCGTGCAAAAGTCACCTAAGGGTGCAGCCGGACTAGCACAACAAGTGCGAAAAATCGTAGTCTTCCACGCAGACTATCTGTGCAGAAGTCGCCTAAGGGTGCAACCGGGCAAGCACAACAAGTGCGAAAAATCGAAGTCTTCCGCACAGACTATCCGTGCAACAGTTGCCTAAGGGTGCAGCCGGACGAAGCTTAACAAGTGTGAAAACTACTACACCAAACTGTCCGCGCAAAGACTGACTACATGCGCACCAGACCAGCATAACAAATACACCAGACCAAGTACGTAACGCCTTCGCGAGCATAGCCGAAGGTACAAAGGCACACAACCTCATCATACAAGCCATTACACATGTACAAGCGAGGGCATCACACTCTACATCGGCTCAACCTTCGGAATAATTCCCATCTCCCTATAGTTAAATAACATTATCCTAAGTTCCTCACCCGCAAAAAGACTTCGCAGCTCCCCCTCACCTGCACTCACAGCGGCCGGCAAGGACAACAGTTCCTGCCTGCCAGCCCTACTCACACGAAGCCGACCACCGTCCGCCCCACTCACTCTACGCTTCACAACCGTCCTTCGCCGCCTACGCCCAGTACTCGGACCAGGCACAACTTCAGCAACCGCAGCATGCGGCGGAGCCTCCGCCACTGCCACATCCAAGGCCGCAAAGTAGTCCAAGTCCTCATCCGACGACTCCTCAGTCCACTCAACCGAGCTCCCAGAGTCACCAAAATCAGAAAACTTAGATGCAGACCCATCCGATTTATTACCATCATCCACGGTCGAAGCCGCCAAAAAATTAGTAGTAGCGGTTGCGTGCGCAGACCCAAAATCTTGAACCTGCGCAGTAACCAAGATTCAGCAACATATCCAAAATTCCCTAACTACCCACACCCACTAAGCCACCTGCGAAGACCCAGCCGTCGCGGGATCCTCCGCTGTCGGCTCCGCCGCCACCTTCACAGGATCCTCAGCCCTCGGCGCGGCAGTTGGCGACGGGCCTCCGTCGGTCGCAGTGGCTGCGGGGGCATCAGGAACGCCTTCGGCGGTTTCCGGGGGCGGCTCCAAGGCGGCCTCGGACACAGCCGCCACCGGGTTCGGCTCCGGGTCAGGCAGCGCGCTGTTCAAAGCCCCGAAGTCATCCACCCTCTTGCCACGCGCCGCCTGAGACACAGCACACAGATTCAGCAAACCCACATATAGCCCACATTCAACAAACACCAAACAAAAGCCAAACATTACCTGACCCCTCGCCGTCTCGGCCCGCTCCCTGACCACCTCCTGACCGTGAGGGCCCCACATCCGGTCGTAGAGGGCTCCCGCGGATTCCTTCACCACAGGGTCCTCAACCTTGTAAATATCGCGCTCGAAATCCTCATCAGCTTGGTCGAAGACCTCATAGTGCCGGCACCCTTCGCGAGAGATCGCGTTCATCGCCCCCTTGCAAGTGACCAGGGAGGCATAGGACATAAACCCTTCCACGATGGCGGGGAGCGCCAGCAACTCCTCCTGTATCCACTCGAGATAGCAAAGTCTGGGCTCTCGGTCCGGCACTTCGAAGTCAGCGGTCCGCGTGCCCAGCTCATGGTATGAATCCATAAGCTGTTTGCGTGTCCGCTCAGCCTCCGAGCGTGTCGAAGCCTTGGCCCTCTCCACACGGGTCTGCAGAGCGTTGAGCCGCCCCTCTAACTCCTCGGCGCGCTGCCTGTCAAGACTGCCCTCCGCCCGTGCCAAATTGGCCTCCACCTGCACAGACTGCGCCTTGGCGAGGGCCTCATTAGCCTCCTTCCTTTCCTCCGCCAGTTGGCGACGGAGGTCAGTCCTCTCACCCTCCAGCGCGGCCACCTTATCCGCCAGCTTGTGGCACTTGCTGTCGGCGGTCGACTTTTCCCAGACGGCGTCAGCATGTTGCGTCCGAAGTCTCTCGACTTCGGCAGACACAACTGCCGTCAGGGCCCCCGACGCCGCGCGGTCTGCGAAGTCAGCCGCCTACAAGACACACATAAGACCACAGCCCCAACTAAGCCGGTAAAAAACCGAAGTCTAGCTCAACGTACCTGACTCAGTGCCTCCTTCAGCTCCTTTAGCCGGCGGGACACAGCACCCGCCTCGTCCCTGACGGCAGTGAGTGCTGCTATCTCGCCACCGGCACTAAGAGCACTGCCCTTCGCCTTGGGCACCACGGCAGCCGCCGCGGTCGCCACGGCAGGCGGAACAACAACAAGTTGGCCTTCGTCCGACCCTGCGACGTATCAACAGATTAAAAATAACAAAAAAAACTCAAGCCAACGACTTACCAACAAGATAATATTCCACACTAATGTCGGTGGCGAAGTCGGCGACGCGCTGGCCCGGCGGCGGCAACCCTCGGGCCGCCTTCGCAGCCTCAGGCACCCTGCTGGACACAGGGGCGGCCTTCACAGACTTGGAACCACCGGCGGCAGCCGCCTTCGCAGCCTCCGGTGCCCTGCTGGATGCAGGGACGGCCGACTTCGCCGCCAGCGGCGGCTGGCTTCCGCCAGGGGCAGCAGCCTTCGCAGACCCTCGCGGCCTCTTCGGCCTGGCCTCATGAAGCCTGACGACCGTCTGGCGCTTCTGCGCAGCTCCCTGACGATCCTTGTCCATCACTGCCAACACAACAACAGCAATATTCCGCCCGTAAGGAAACACTTTCCAATCACGAACCATGAGAGATGTAAAAAAATCTTCGCCGGCCGCGCGGGGGATAGGAACATTCTTAGGCCACCAACCCCCGGTAACCCTCAGCATCCGCGCCGAAGACTCCCGGAGCTCGGGCGAAGACATCCTTCCCCCCGGGGCCGCGCCTGTCCTCATCAATTCCCTAGCAAAACCATCAGAAACCCCTAGTCCTCCCATAGCAATACCTAGTTTCCTCTTCTTAGAGGACGGGGCAGCCGCCGGCGCGGGGTCGTCTCCAGTCTCTACCACCGGTTTTTTCCCGCGACGATCCACATCGTCTTGGCCGGGATAACTGCCATACGGCAGACGGTTCAACTCGAAAATCCTGTTCAAGCGGTCATTAGACCCGCGAATATCCCAGCTACGCTGGCCCTCTGTCTTCGGCACGTACCGACCGACGATCCGCACCGCCCCATCCTCCGCCTCACGCACAAAGGCGGCCGGATCGCGACTATGCAGATCCAGCGCGAAGACGGGACTTCGCACCAGCTTCCCACCATGGGAAGGCATCTGGCGAGGGCATACTTCGCCCAAAGCCCAGCCATGCGCCAAAGGCCATACCCCGTACGCCACAAACTCCTCAACCAAATCGCGCCCGCTGCTCAGGCCGGCGGCGCACCGAAGGGCCCCTTCGTCCGCATCCTCCTCCGCCACTTCAAACGACGGGTATGCTGAGTAATAATGCGAGCACATCTCGGCCACGGGGAGCCACGGATGGTCTTCGACTTTGCCCTCCGCGACGTAGAACCAAAACTCATGCCAGTTGCCCCACTTGTTGCGGGCGCAAGGAACCAACTCAACTACCTCCATCGAGGTCTTGCCGGTCTTCGGCGTAAATGTACAGGACCCAAACTGGGAAACTTCACTTCCGATCATCCTCTTCTGCCAGTGCAGGCAATAGTACTTCGCGAAGACTTCGACTGATGGCTGTCCGCCGTACGAAGTCGTCGCCCAGACATAATTCGACAGAGCCACCACGGCATTCGGAGTCAGCTGATGGATCTAAACGTTAAATCTGCGCAGGACTTTTCCAACAAATCGGTGCGCAGGCAGGCGAAGACCAGCAGCAAAGAACGCCTCGAACACAACCAACCCGCCTTCCGGCTCAGGGACCTCCTCCGTCCCCGGGACACGAGCGACTCCGCCGCCAAAGTAACCAAGCTGCTGCATATCTTGCACGCGGACCGAGGACATCCGCGACACACCGAAATCCACTGTATCGCCGGCGCGCAATGCCTCTGCCGCCACAGCGCTCAACGTCTCCTCAGACGACACGTCGGTTGGCGGCGTAGCGGCAGCAGAAGAAGAAGAGGTCGGCATCGCTACGTACCGTCGGCGGCGGCGGGCGATCTGCTTCACTCGGGCCAGATCTCCGGCGAACAAGAACAAGGAGGGCAGACGAGCAGGAAGAAGGTGGAAAAGGCGGCTAGGGTTTTCACGGAGCGCGGAAAGATAAAGTTCAAAACGCGCCGCCCCCCGCCCCCTTTTATACACAGGGCGCGGCGCTTCGGGAAACCCGCAGTCCAATAGTACGGTGTCAATCAACGGTCATGTCAAAAACCCCCGCGGAACCACTTCGAGCGAGGGCAGCGTCTCCGCCATCTAGCGACGTCTTCGGCACCCGATGACTTAGTCGAACTGGTCCCTCGGAGGGCAAATGTTGGGGCGAAGGCGAAGACGCCACCCTTCGCTCGATGCCTTCGTCGTAATCGTTGGACCAATGGAGACAAGACAACGGGCAGGCTCACCCTTCGTCCCATACGTCATCGGACGAAGACTTGTGAAGAGGTTGTCCCATCTTGCGACCTCATCCAGCATGGAGGCCCACGTGTGATCCGGCCCATTGTAACAGGCCCTGCGTGGCCGCTGCGCATTACGGGCCTAATTTGTAAAGGCATCTCTGTAATTACGGTCTATAACCCCGCTTTGTTGGAATATTCCAGGGATAACCTAAGTGTCTGAGGGCACATGCGTCCTTAACACAGGACGCTGGGCACTCAGATACCTATAAATACCCCCGCACGGTGCCCTTGAGAGGCTAGATTAACAGAGCTTTTGCCATCTCATGCGAGAACCATGTTTACGTCACTACACACCCCCGTTGGATCCCCTTGCACCTGAGAGCAAGTTCCAACAAATCTTGATAGGATACTCCATGTAAGTCAAATCACCCTGAACACTGAGCACTTCCATTGGTAACTGTTCCTCGGGTACACGGAGACACTTCTTAAGTTGAGACACGTGGAACACATTGTGTACATCCGATAGATTATCAGGTAGCTCGAGTTGGTAAGCCATCTCTCCAACTCGCCTAAAGTTCATGAATGGTCCAATAAAGCGAGGTGACAACTTGCCCTTAACTTTAAATCTCCTCATTCCATGGAGTGGTGACACCTTGAGGTACACATGATCTCCCTCCTCAAATTCCAGTGGTCTTCTTCTATTATCTGCTTAGCTCTTTTGTCTGGTCTGAGCTACCCTCAAATTCTCCCGAATTAGACGAACTTGTTCTTCTGCCTCTTGAATCAGTTCAGGCCCAAAGAACTGTCTTTCTCCAGTCTGATCCCAATATAGTGGAGTCCTGCAGTTTCTGCCATATAAAGCTTCAAAGGGTGACATCTTCAAACTGGCCTGGTAACTATTATTATATGAGAACTCAACATATGGTAGACTTTTATCCCAACTTCCTCCATGCTGAAGGGCACAAGCTATCAACATATCTTCCAATACTTGATTAGTTCTTTCAGTCTGTCCATCAGTCTGAGGGTGATAAGCCATACTAAAGTTCAACTTTGTATTCATATTCTCATGGAAGCTTCTCCAGAATCTTAAGGTAAATTGTGAACCTCGATTAGACACTATCTTCTTTGGTACTCCATGTAAACACACAATCCGAGCCATATACAACTCTGCTAGTTGAGAACCTTTATAAGTGGTCTTGACCGGAATGAAATGAGCTACTTTAGTCAATCTATCCACAATCACCCATATAGCATCATATCCTTTCTGGGTGCGAGGCAATCCAGTAATGAAATCCATACCAATCTCTTCCCACTTCCACTCGGGTATCTTCAGTGGATGCAGTAGTCCAGCTGGCCTCTGGTGTTCAGCCTTAACTCTTTGACACACATCGCACATACCCACATGTGCAGCCACATCTCTCTTCAATCCATACCACCAGTATTTCTGCTTCAAATCCTGATACATCTTGGTACTACTAGGATGAATAGAATAAACAAAGTCATGTGCTTCCTTCAATATAGTCTCACGAAGGCTTTCAATATCAGGAACACATATCCTGTCCTTGAACCACACAGTGCCTTGCTCATCCTCCGTGAATTCTGGACCTCGACCTTCAGTAATCAGATCCTTAATCTCTTGTAATTTAGCATCACCAATTTGTCCTTTGCGGATTTCTTGCTCCAAAGTAGGTTCCACATCAATAGTAACTCCTTCAGTGTGAGCAACTATCCCTAGGTTAAGTCTCCTGAAATCCTCAACAATCTCATCAGGTAGCTGGGCCACAACAGCTGAATGAACGTGTTCCTTTCAACTCAAGGAATCTGCAACCAAATTCGCCTTGCCCGGGTGATAGTGAATCTCCAGATCATAATCCTTAATAAGCTCCAACCATCGGCGTTGCCTAAGGTTGAGATCCTTCTGTGTGAATATATACTTCAAACTCTTATGATCCGTGTACACTTGGCACTTAGTTCCCATGATATAATGTCTCCATATCTTAAGTGCATGCACTACGGCTGCCAGTTCTAAGTCATGAGTGGGGTAGTTCAACTCATGTTTCCGCAACTGACGAGACGCGTAGACAATCACATGTCCTTCTTGCATGAGCACACATCCCAAGCCTTGGCCACATGCATCACAATAAATGTCAAATCCCTTCTGTAGATCTGGCATAACCAACACTGGTGGCGACATCAACCTCTTCTTTAATTGATCAAAGCTATCTTGGCACTTCTCATCCCACTTGAACTCTCTTCCCTTCTCCAGAAGCGAGGTCATGGGCTTAGCAATGTTAGAAAATCCTTCAATAAATCTCCGATAGTATCCTGCAAGCCCCAAGAAACTCCGAATCTCCGTAACTGTAATGGGTACGCTCCACGCCATTATCTCCTTGACTTTAGCAGGATCCACTGATATCCCTCCATTAGAAATGATATGTCCAAGGAATGGCACCTCGCCAATCCAAAACTCGCATTTGCTATACTTGGCGTAGAGTTGATTATCCCTTAACTTTTGTAGCACCAAGCTCAGATGTTCCTCATGATCACTCTCACTCTTGGAATAAATAAGAATATTGTCGATCAATACTACGACGAATCTATCTAAATACTCCATAAATACCTTATTCATCAAATTCATAAAATAAGCTGGTGCATTAGTTAGTCCAAATGACATAACCGTGAACTCATATAATCCATATCGAGTCGAGAAAGCCATCTTGGGGATATCCAATGGCCTAATCCACATTTGATGGTAACTCGATCAGAGATCAACCTTCGAGAATACCCTAGCACCTCTCATCTGATCAAATAAATCCTCAATGCGGGCAACAAATACTTGTTCTTCATAGTAACATCATTAAGAGATCTATAATCCATGCACATCCTTTGTGATCCATCCTTCTTCTGTACAAACAGAACCGGTGCTCCCCAAGGTGAGGAACTCGGACAAATGTACCCAGCCCCTTGCAACTCCGTTAACTGTTTCTTAATTTCCTTTAACTCGTCTAAAGACATCCTATATGGTCATTTAGAAATAGGAGCAGTTCCAGGTAAGAGATCAATAACAAACTCAACTTTCCTATCTGGTGGCATCCCTAGTAACTCCTCTGGAAAGACATCCGGAAAATATCTAACCACACGGATGTTGTTACCAACAAACTCCTCAGCTATAAAGAACATCGCACGTTTGGAAGAGGTAGTTACTGCAATTTCAACTTGAAATCTTTCTCCTTTAGGGCTGGTGAGTTCTACAGTACCCCTACCACATTGTATAATGGCCTTTGCCTTTCTTAACCATGACATACCAAGGATCAGATCTATACTGCTTGCCTCTAATATTATAGCAGTAGCCCAGAATTCTCTTCCCATAATTGTTAATGTCAATCTATGTGTCATATAACTTGCCTCAACAGGCCCTTTAGGTGTTATTACTATCATTGGTGTTTTCATATTTTTCAGTGGGAATTCATTTGTGTTGGCATATCGAGCAGACATGAATGAATGTGTAGCACCAGAATTAAATAATATTGTTGCAGGAATAGCATTAATGTAAAACATACCAAGTGCAATGCCAGCACCATCAGGAGTAGCATTAGCACTGACTTGATTAACCCTGGCAATAGAGAAAACCTTGCCAGATCCTAGAGTCTGCTGCTTATTCTGAACTAGAGTAGTAGCAATCCTTTGTGGGCAAACATTTGCATAATGTCCAGTCTTCCCACACTTGTAGCAAGTAGTGCCTGCACTCTGTCCTGAAAACTGCGTCGGGGTGCCAGTGGGGGTAGCCCGACGAGTCGGTGGAGTCCTCTAAGGTGAGGGCTGAGCTAGGCACTGGCCTCCGCCAGTGCGAACTGGTGTACCCTGAGGTGAACTGTAGCGAGGACGAACACTGCTGCTTCCTTGTCCTTGGGATATAGCCTTTCTCTTCAAATCTCCTAGCTGAACACGCTTGTGTTCAATAGCTAGAGCCTTATCGAGCAGCCTTTGAAATGATGGAATTGTATGTGCCCCTAGAGCATACTGCAGGGGTCCATTGAGTCCTTCAATAAAGTGCTCCTGCTTCCTCTCATCTTCAGCAACCTCATCCGGAGCATATCTGGAGAGCTGAATGAACTTGTTGCGGTACTCGCTGACTGACATGTTCCCCTGCTTCAGCGATAGAAACTCTTTCTTCTTAATCTTCATCAGTCCAGCTGGTATATGATAGTTCCTGAACTGCGTAGTGAACTCTGCCCATGTGATAGTGTCAGCAGCATCGTGGGCAGCAGTATATGAATCCCACCAATCAGCAGCAGGACCTGTCAGACGACCAAAAGCATATAGAACCTTCTCCCGATCAGTGCACTAAGCAATATTCAGCATCTTCTCTATAGACTTCGACCAATCATCACCGTCTAGTGGATCAGGAGAACTAGCAAATGTCGGTGGCTTGTGACTCATGAACTCCTGGTGCTTGTCCCGGGGTGGAACTGGTGGTGGTGGAGGCAGTGGTGCTTGCTGATGTTGCTGTTGTTGCTGCTATTACTTTTGTTGCGCCCTTCTCTCATGGCGTATCTCTTCTCGCTCTTGGCGCAACTCTCGACGTATCTCCTCCCATTCCTGGCGCATCTCTTGGCATTCCTGCTGCATCTGAGCATGCATATCTGCCATAGTGTCTGCCATTTGTTGCATCATCCTCATCTGAGCTGCAACTGTTGGGTCAACTCTTGCTGGTGGAGGATTAGGAGGATTCATCTTGTCTTGCTGCTATTGTTGGGGTTGTCTAAATATCCTCCGAGTGTGTCGATTGGGAAGTGTAAGGAAAATGGACCCCGGGCCATTTGGTTAATTGAGTTTTGGTGTTTGATGATTAACACAATCTATGTACTAATAAGTTTCCTAGTGTTTGTGTTTGTAGTTCACAGGATGCTAGAGTTACTTGGACTAAGGAAATGAGGAAAGAAACACCTCAAAAGAAGACATTAAGAAGATCAAAGAAAAGTCCAAGAAATGAAGATGTGCTGCCTGCGGACTGTCTCTGCGTGGGGCACCGGACTTTCCGATGGCACACCGGACTATCCAGTGCCAACACGTCGGACTGTCCGGTGCATCAAGGAACCGCAGCCCAATGGCTAGTTCTAGGTGGCACCTAGAGGGAAGACCACCGGACTGTCCGATGTGAAAAACTTGCGGCGCCAACGGTCACCTGCTCTGACAGGGCAACGGCTAGGCGCACCGGACAAGGAACAGTGCGATGTCCGGTGCACCACCGGACTGTCCGGTGTGCCCGCAGAAAGCAGCAGCTTTCCTCCAACGGCTACATTTGTGTTGGGGGCTACAAAAAAACCCCAAACCGGCCATTTCCATGTTTGGGAGCCCAAGCAACATACCAAGGCATATTGTAGACATTTCAAAGTGCTCAAACACCCAAGTGCTTAATAGAATCACTCGGTAATTAGCGTAGGTGCTTTGCGAAGTGCTTAGGTTAGTTAGACCGCATTAGCGCTTGCTCTAGGTGAATCCTAGTTAGTTGAGTGAGTTTAGACAAACCACACAACCCCTCAGCTCTTGCGTGGGCCATTGTAATTGTACCGAGTGGGGCGAGAGTGTTGCGAGACCATGACAACCGTGTTTGTGTCAAGGCCGCCACCGTGTACCGGAGGGAACGAGGCCCGTGGCGTTTCGGCCGAAAGCTCGATAGTGGAGACGGCGGGGAGCGTCCGAGAGGAGCCGGAAGCGGAGCACCACTTGCGCGTAGAGAAGGCCCGCGGCTCTCTACGGAGTTACTCGACCAAGGTGCTTGGCCCTTGCGTGGGCTTCCCTTTGCGTAGGGGCACCAATGAGGATTAGTCGGGACCTTGCGTGGTTCCGGATACCTCGGTAAAAATACCGGAGTCATCCACGAGAGTTTGCTTCTCTACTTTGCTCTTTAAGTTTCCACATTTATATTAAGCATTTAAGTTTCAGTCTTGTATTCATGCTTATATAGTGTAGATTAAAACATAGACATTGCGGTAGAGATAACAACACTTAGACAAAACCTAGTTTGCACATTCTAGTTTGATTATTTGCATAGGTTTTGCTCTAAGGATTTATTTGTGGCCTAGTTTAGCAAAAGTTTTAGAAGTCCTAATTCACCCCCTCTTAGGCGTCACCCGTTTCCTACAAGTGGTATCAGAGCCTGGTTTGGCTCATTTGAAACGCTTTAGCTTCACCGCTAAAAGAGCCGACGCTTTTTAGAGGAAGGGATGGATACCCATAGGCCACCACACTTCGACGACACTAACTTCCCATATTATAGTGCTAGAATGGCTTGTTACCTAGAGGTCATTGATCTAGGTGTTTGGCGAGTCACTCGTGACGGGATGAACCCCCCAAGAATCCCGAGAAACCCACCACGAGTGAGGAAAAAGAAATTCATTTAAATGCTAGAGGCAAAAATTGCTTGTATGAATCTCTTAGCATGGATATTTTTAATCAAGTATTTACCTTGAAAACTTCTAATGAAATTTGGCTAAAATTGCATGAGCTCCATGACGGCACATCAAATGTCCGTGAGCAAAAACATTGCCTAGTCTTAAATGAGTATAATTCTTTTGCTATGAGAGATGATGAGCTTGTTAGAGACATGTATTCTCGTTTAAATCTAATCATCAATGAGCTCAATTCTATTGGCATAAATAAGCTAGGTGATGCAGACATTGTAAGGAAGATTATCTCCCTGCTACCATAATGAAGATATGGGAGCATCATCACCATCCTTCACAACATGGAGGACTTGAGTACCATGACCCCGACCATTGTGATTGGGAAAATCGTGGCTTTTGAGATGTCGCAAAAAATGTGTCGAGGAGAGGAGCCAACTTCCTCAAGGCCATATGCTTTTGCATGTGATGAAAGGAAGGGTAAAAAGAAGGCTCCCACTCCAAGTTCCTCAAGTGAAGAAGATGAAGAAGAAGAAAGTGATGATAATGAAGACAATCAACCGTGCACATCATCCTCCAAGGACAAAGAAACAATCCGACGTGTCGGAAAGGTTATGGGGATGATCCACAAGATTAATCTAATGGGTGTGCCCCTACAGGTCGAAGATCTTCTCTTTAACATTGACAAAAAAAGCAAAGAAAGAGAGGGTGCTTTGCATGCGGGGAGAAGGGCCACTTCAGGGACAACTGTCCAACTATGGCCGAACCCAAAAAGGAGAGGAGCAAAGGCAAGGCGCTAACAAGTATCAGAACTTGGGATGATTCTTCAAGTGATGATGAACCTCCAAGGACGCGCAGCCACCGGTCCTCATCACGCTCATCACGGTCATCACACAAATGCCTTATGGCAAGAGGTAACAAAAGCATTCCATCCTCTAGTGATGGAAGTAGTAGTGATGATAAAGGTGAGGGAAAGCCCTCCACAGATGAGCTTGCGGAAGGCGTTAAATTTTTTCAGGATGTTTGCACTAAGCAAAAAGCTCAACTTAAAACTTTGAAAAATAAGTTGATTAGCTCCCAAAATGATTATAAAAGTTTTCTAGAAAATTTTGAAACTTTTGCAAATTTAAATAGTGAGCTATCATCTAAAATTGAGCTATTAGAGTCTAGTGCTCCATCCACTGCTACCGATGATGGCTGTTGGGGACTTGTTCTCAAATGCTATGAATTAAGAACAAGGCAACATAAAATGTTAAAGGTTAATGCCCCTCGTCCTTCAAAGCATTATCTCCCTTAGGATATAATGATCTTCTAACAAAGGTCATGAAGGACGTACCTTCATCATCGCAGTGTATATTAATGAAAGAAGAAGCATATGAAACATAAGAGATAACATGAATAATTATACAACATCTTTAATACATCTTTATTAAGTCATCATAAACGAATATAAACAATATTGAATTACATTTGTACCATCGCCTTGACAGAAGGCAAAAGTTCAAGTGTGACGCACGAATGAATACAAGTCAGCGTGAACAGTACGAGGGTACTGTTCATCTATTTATAGGCACAGAGCGCAGTCTGTGTAAAAATACATTTATGCCCTTTATGTTTACTATTGACTTAATGACGATCCAATGAGGATTAGATAGCCTTTTCCCCCTTAAGTCGGTTCCTTTTTTCTGCCGTTGAGCTGAAGCTTCCTTGCGCACAACTTCAGAACTGGTTCAACCTTCGTCCTAGCCCTGCTTTTCATATTGTGTACAGCTTTATTCCGAGTCCGAAGGTTCCTGTACATATATTACACTTGGGAAACATTGTTAGTCATGTTTTTGAGGACCTTTGGAAGACGAAGCCCCCAACAGTAGCCCCTCGCAGTATTAATTTGTTATAACAACGAATTTAGACTGCGACATGAACGAAGGCCTTAAGCCAAAGGTCCGAAAAAACACCTTCCCTTTGCTAGAATAGAAATACTCAATGACAGACAGGGCCCACCAAGTTGCAACGCACTAGGCGTATAAATATAAACCAAAGCAGCAGCATTTGATACGCCATTTCCATCATTTGCATTATTTTCTCAAGCTTTTTAGCTCTTGCTCACTAGCTCTCGCCTGATTTTCAAGCTTTCCGAGCTTCGGTTTAAGGACGTGTTTTCACCATGTCTGGGGAGAAGATGGGTGATGAAAAGAAAATGACTGCGGAAATGAAGGTAATTGAGGAGACGAAGTTGTTTGAAGAAAAGAGAACTGCAGATCCTTTTATCGTCGGGTTTGTTGAGTCTATGTCGAAAATAAACACAGAGAAGATTACTAAAGAGATTCTAGAAGATATGTCCGAAGATACAGATGATAGTGATAGTTATGATGTGGAGAGTGAAGACGAAGATTCTAAAGATCGGCCCTAGCGACCAAGCCATACTGTCTTCGGAAAATCAAGTATTAAACAGAGTCATCTTGATAACATGAGAGGAAGGTACTTTCGTGACATGTCTATCATGACAGCTGGCAGAGACAACACCGCCCCTGCCCCTGAGGAAAATGAAGTTGTTATCTTATGAAGCTTTTTTAAGGCTGGTCTCCGGTTTCCTTTGAGTAAGTTTGTAGTTGAAGTGTTGAAGATCTACCAGATCTTCCTTCATCAGATCACCCCCGAAGCTATAATGAGGGTGGGGATTTTTGTCTAGGCTGTAAGGAGTCAGGGGCTAGAGCCAAGCGTGAACTGCTTCTGCAGTATGCACGAGCTTTCATATGAGACGAAGGCTATTGGCAAAGAACAATACCACAACAACTTTGGTTGTTATGGATTTATTGCCGCCCCAACGCAAGCCACCCGGTGCCAACATTTCGGAAGAGATGGCTTGGAGCCTGGATGGAGGAGTGGTTTTATGTGAAGAATGATTTAAAGGCAAGGGAAGACATTAAAGAAATCATCCAACGCCCCATCTGGTCCCGCTTCGGCCTCCGAAGGCCAAAGGTGGAAATTGATGGCAATGTCGAAGCATGTCAGAGAGCTTTTAGCACTGTGTGTGCCTTTATTAGCACAAGGGATCTGATCCAAGAGCATATATGCTTCAGGGTATGGCCGCTTGTGGAAAGCTGGGATATGCCGAAGGAGACCATCGCCAATTCTAGTGAGGGTGGTCTGGTCTGACTGAAGTATACCTTTAGATTCAGGGAAAAGTTTGATGAGCCAAACGACGACTGGCTGAAGTGCATCGAAGCTACCGGTGATGAGCTACTTGGAGCATACTCCAAGGCCGAAGATAATGCTCTGTCCGCAGCCTTTGGAGGTTGGGGTAAGAAAAAATTAAACAGGGTA
This sequence comes from Zea mays, assembly GCF_902167145.1. Classification (NCBI taxonomy): domain Eukaryota; kingdom Viridiplantae; phylum Streptophyta; class Magnoliopsida; order Poales; family Poaceae; genus Zea; species Zea mays. The sequence continues at coordinate 43,824,635 of NC_050103.1, forward strand.
TTTGATGCTATTGGCTTCATATACCTTGATTATCGCTACCCGCTGCGAGGGCAAGAGAAAAAGAGAAAGATTGCTACTTTGGTCACCCCAGCTGAGCCTGTGCTGAAGAGCAAAAAGGTGAAGGTTCTGACCCACCGGCCACGTTACATTGAACCGGTCGTGGTGCCTAAATTTGGTGCGGGGACCTCCTTAGCAGCCGAAGCAACACAAACTGCTCCGATTACACAGAGCGCTGAAGAGCCAACCGTAGTGCCGAAGATGCCTACAGTTGGGCCAGCCAAAGCTGAAGATGATAAGGCCGAAGAGCCCCAGGTGGAAAGAGTGATAGAAATGTCAGAAATCTTGAGTCCACCGGCAGCGACAGATTTGCCGAAGATGCCTAGAGTTCCTATTGTAACTCCCAAGAGGAGGAGGATGGTCAGCGTACTAGACGCTGTTATAGAGACTATGAAGGCCTTGAGCCCTGCTCCCATAAAGAAAATTGCCAAAGCTGCCAAAGCGCAAGCCGAAGCCAAATCTGGGCGAGCAGAAGCCGAAGCTACAAAAACTCAAGCTAATGCCGAAGCTGGGCCTTTAGCGCCCATCGCAGCGAAGCCTGCCGCGCTTGAGGAAAAAACAGCAGGACATATTGGACCTGAAACTCCTGCTCCTGAAGCTCCAATCGAAACTGTTGACTACATCATTCGACATGCTTCGGGGAAGAAGTTGTCCGAAGATGAAATCGCAGAAGCAAGACATTATGCTCAAAAACTGAAATATCCAAAAGGAGCCTTAGTTTTTAACAGGAGTAATGAAGATGATTTTTATACTGTCTCTCGGACAACAAAGAAATATCCGTTTGCCAGGAGATAGGTAGAAGCATGGGATTCCCGAAGCTGGAAGACGGCCTTTCAATTTTGTCAAAAGATGATCTTGCTGACAGCCTAGCATACAACAGTATAAAGGTATAGAAGTTAACTTTGAATTTGAGAATGAAGTATTTTATTTGTCATACTCAATTCTTTCCTCCTCTTGCAGGGATTAATTCTTAGTAATGCCCTTAGGGCGCAGAAAAATATTGAAGACAAAGGCTATACGATGGCCCTTAATAACCTTCGTTCAGAAGTGATTGAACTAAGAAACGAAGGTCTAAAAAAGGATAAAATTTTGATTTCTTTGGTAAATAAAGTAAAAGAGGATGAAGCTAACTATAAAGCTCAGGCCGAAGCCCAGAAAGCAGAAATTGAAGATCTTCGCAAACAGCTGGCCGAAGCTAAAGAGAATTGCGCACTCGCACAGGTCAACCGAGAGATCAGCGAGTACTGGAAAAATTATCTAGAGAAAAATGTTGAAGAACTTCGCCAATCCAAAGACAGGTGCTTTGAGAAATCCTTGGATTGTGTGAAGAAATTGAAGACTAGCTTCACCAAAGTGGGTGCCTACTCTGCCAAAGAAAACTTCGTGCGAGGCGACCCCGAAGGCGTTATTGAATGGTTAAGTGGAGAAGCGGAAACCTTCGAAGAAATTTTGAGCGATCGCGGGGATGTCTGCGCGTTTTCCGGTGCGCGGGGGATTTCATCCATCTTGGAGAAGGCCAAATGCGATCATATTAAAACCATAGCCCAGGTCGAAGCTGCCTTTTCCGTGGATGATACGAAGGATCCTTCAGCTGAAGCAACCTTGATGGGCGGAAAATTCTACAATGATGTCTAGGTGAATGGTGGCCGAGAGATGGCCCATGATATTATAAAAAAGAGTGAAAAAGACACCCATGACGCCCGAGCAGAAGCTAAATAAGCTGAAGAACGTGAAAGGCGTATAGGTATTATTTTTTGGTCTTTTAGCTTCGGTAATTGTCTTATGGCTTCGGACTAATCGATTTTACCTACTTTAGCTGAACTATATCCGCCACCGGAACCGTATGATCCCCATGCTGATCCAGAAATGAAGGAGGCGCTGGACATTATAAACATGGTGGACTCCATTATTGATGAAGTTGTTGATAAACTTCTAAACAAAGTTGCGGAAAAAGTTCTTAGAGAGTAGACTTCATTGTAATAATATTTCAAAATGCTCAATGTAATGGAATGAACATTAAGCTACTTTTTGTAACAATACTTTGTAATATTTGATGTATGTAACTTTGAATTAAATATTTAAATTATTGTAATTTATTTCTTTGCGATGCATGAAACTTACATACATACCGTTTTTGAGCCTTCGGCGAAAAAACACCTTCCCTTCTTTTCATGCTTCATAAAGAAAGAGATCCCCTCTTGTGGCAAAGCTGATGAAGCTGTATTTTCGAAACTTACTTCGTGCCTTAGCACATTTTTATTTTGACGAAGCATTTGCCAAAGATTAGCTCCATATTTTTATTTTGACGAAGCATTTGCCAAAGACCAGCTCCGTATTCGATTCTTGTGTCATTGATGCAATATGATGTATGATGTGATATTATGCAAAATGATGTGATGATATGATGCGAAATGATGAGAATGTCGTAGACACACACCCACACGCCCACACTGGAACACACAAGCTCTGCATCCCCTTAGGAACGACTTTTGAGCTTCTTCACATTCTATTTCGGTGATATAAGTTCTGCATCACCTTAGGAACGACTTTTGAACTTCTTCGCCTTCTATTTCGGCGGTATAAGTTCTGCATCCCCTTAGGAATGACTTTTGAACTTCTTCGCCTTATATTTCGGCGGTATTTGGCTCTGCATTCCCTTTGGAACGACTTTTGAGCAGAAAACTTATGTTGCGCTCCCTTAGGAACGGTGTTGGGGACTTGTTCTCAAATGCTATAAGTTAAGAACAAGGCAACACAAAAAATGTTAAACGTTAAAGTCCTTCGTCCTTCGAAGCATTATTTCCCTTGGGATATAATGATTTTCGGACGAAGGTTATGAAGGACATACCTTCATCAACACAACATATAATAATGAAAAAGGAATCATATGGAATATAACGTAAACAATTATGTATAATTATCAACCCATTTCTATATTATTATTATGGAAAAATAGAAATGATATCAAATTACAAATGTACCTTCGGCTTGAAAGAAGGTAAAAATACAAGTGTGACGCAAAAGTAAATGCCAAGTCAGCGTGAACAGTACGGGGGCACTGTTCACCTATTTATAGGCACGGGACATACCTCATATAAAATTACATCCATGCCCTTTACATTTGGTAGTAATTCTATAGTGATCCACCGAGGTCTGAATAGCCTTTTCATCTTTAAGTCGGTTTCCTTTTCTGCTATCACGCCGAAGCTTTCCTGCTCACAGCTTCGGCGCTGTGTCAACCTTCGTATTCTTTGGGCTTCTCCCACTATGGTACCGATTCGAGTCCGAAGATACCTGTTCACACATTATACTCCAGAAACATCGTTAAATCATGTTTTTGAGGACCTTCGGAAGCCGAAGGCCCCCAACAGTAGCCCCTCGCAATATTAATTTGTTAGAATAATAAATTTAGATTGCGACATGGACGAAGGCCTTAAGCCGAAGGTCCGAAAAAACACATTTCCTTTGCTAGAATAGCAACATTCACTGACAAGCGGGGTTTTCCAATTTTCAATGCACTGGGCGTATAAATAAGAGCATACCACGAGCTCACTTGGTACGCTTTCTTGCCATCTGCTCTTGCTTACTCAATTTTTAGCTCTTGCGCACCAACACTTGCTTGGCTTTTTAAGTTTTTAAGCTTTGGCTTTGAAAACAGTTTTTTAGCATTTTTGAAGATGTCTGAAGACAAAAAGGCTGCTATCAAGATGAAGCTGAGTCTCTCTGAAGAGAAAAACCTAGGGTTTCTTGAAGCAATGTCGAAAACCAACATAGAAAAGATCACCAAAGAGATTTTAGAAGGTTTATCTGAAGATACTGATGACAACGACAGTTATGATGCGGATAGCGGTGATGAAGACTCCGAAGATCGCCCTTGGCGACCAAGCCATGCGGTTTTCGGCAAATCAAGTATCAAAGAAAATCATCTTGTCAACATGAGGGGAAGATATTTCCGGGACTTGTCCGTTGTGAGGGCCGACGAAGGAGAGAAGACTTGTCTGACCCCTGAGGAAAATGAAGTCGTAGTGTTCCGAAGCTTTTTGAAAGCTGGATTACGATTTCCCCTGAGCAGCTTTGTCGTAGAGGTGCTGAAAATATTTGAAATCTATCTTCACCAACTTACCCCCGAAGCAATCATAAGGATGAATATCTTCGTGTGGGCCGTGAGAAGCCAAGGTCTGGAACCTGATGCGAAAAGTTTCTGCAACATACACGAATTGTTATACGAGACACAACCCTGGGGTAAGGAGTAATATCACAATAATTTCGGCTGCTACAGTTTCGTCTCTCGGTCTAGGTCAAGCTGTCCTGTGCCAACCTTTCGGAAGAGATGGCCCGACGACTGGATGACAGAATGGTTTTATGTGAAGAATGACCTGAAAACACGGGAAGATATTAAAGGTATAATTATGCGCCCTATTTGGCAACGCTTCGGCCTACGGAGGCCGAAGGTTGAAATGAATGAAGCTGCCGAAGAATGCCAGAGAGCCTTCGGAGTTATTTGCTCTTTTATTGGAACGAGGGATCTGGTCCAAGAGCATATTGCCTTCAGAGTATGGCCGCTCGCGGAAAAATGGGAAATGCCGCAAGAGACCATAAAAGAGGCTGACGAAGGTGGACTTATCAGGCTGAAGTATGCTTTCAAGTTCGGAGATAAATTCGTTGAGCCAGATGATGACTGGCTAAAAAGCATTGAAAATTTAAGTGATGAACTACTTGGGGTTTATTCAAAGGCCGAAGATACTGCATTGTCAGCAGCCTTCGGAGGCCGGAAAAAGAAAAGACTGAACCGAGTGTTTGACGCAATTGGGTTCGTGTACCCCGACTACCACTATCCAGCGCGGGGCCAAAAAAGAAAAAGCGCAACTTCTGCACAGGAAACTGCTTCAGCCGCTCCCAGCGAGCCAGCACCGAAGAGACAAAGGGTAAAGGTTCTCACACATCGGCCACGCTACATTGAACCAGTTACAGTGCCTGAGTTCGCCGGTGAAACCTCTTCGGCCACCGATATTAAAGAACCAACTTCAGTGTCGAAGATCGAAGAAAAAACTGAAGCACCCTCAGCAGAGAAAGCAGAAAAACCGAGAACTGAAGGAACGAAAATATTGGAAATTTTAAGTCCTTCAGCAAGTGTTGAGACAATAAAAAACCAAAAGGGCCCAGCAGTGACCCCGAAAAGAAAAAGAATGATCAATGTGCTAGATGTACTGGAGACAATTAAGTCCTCAAGCACGACTCCGAAGAAGACTGTTGAAACTTCTGAAGCGGAAACTGAAATCTTTGATACTAAAGCTCCAAAGCAACAAGCTGAGACTGAAGCTGGGCCTTCAGAGCCCACGAAGGTAAAATCCTTGGAAACCGAGGAAGAAAAAATGACAGAGCCAATTCTTGTTGAAGAAATCAGTGCTGTTGCCCCCGAAGCATCCCCCAAAGTCCTTGATTATATTGTTCGACATGCTTCGGGGAAAAAGTTATCAGAAGAAGTTTTTGAAGCTAATCACTATGCCAAAGAATTGAAATATCCGAAGGGGGCACTAGTGTTCAATGGTACAAATGGAGAAGATTTCCTATACTGCCTCCCGGATAACAAAGAATTACTCGTCTGCCGGGAAATGGCCCGAAGCATGGGGTTTCCGAAACTGGAGGCTGGCCTCTGCGCGATGACAAAGGACGATCTTGCAGACAGCCTTGCGTACAATAGCCTGAAGGTACGAGATCTGCGCATTTGGAAACTTTATGATTTGAACTCTATTCTTTTATTCTTATACTAACTCTTTTATATATAGGGTTTAATACTAAGCAACGCGCTGAGAGCGCAAAAAAATGCTGAAGACGAGAGCTATGAAATTGCTTTCAACAACCTTCGAACAGAGGTTATCAAACTAAGAAACGAAGCCTTGGAAATGGACAAAATTCTAGTTACATTGGTGGATAAAATAAAGGAGGACGAAGCTGCCTCTAAAGCACAAGCTGCAGCTCAAAAGCACGAGATTGACGATCTTCGGAAGCAATTAGCCCGAGCTAAAGAAGAACGCATACTTGAAGAAACGAAGCGAGAACTTAGCGACCAATGGGCAAATCATTTAGAAAGAACTGTTGAAGAGCTTCGTTCGTCCAATAAAAGATGCTATGACAAATCTATGGAGTGTGTTAAGAAAATGAAAGCTAGCTTCGCCAGCGTTGGCGCATTCTCGAGCGAAGAAAACTTTACAAGAGGCAACCCCGAAGGTCCCATCGAATGGATTAATCACGAAGCTGAGGCCTTTGAGGAAATTTTAAATAGCCGCGGAGACATATGCGCTTTTTCGGGTGCCAGGGGGATTGCCACCATTTTGGAGAGAAAGGGCTATGAGCATATAAAGATTTTAGCGCAAACCGAAGCTACTTTGTCCTTCGAAGATGCAAAAGATCCTTCAGCCGAAGCTAGCATGGTTGGTGGAAAATTTTTCACCGATATCTGGGACAATGGTGGTCGAGAAATGGCCCGAGAAATTATCCAAAAAAGCGAAAAAGGCATCCATGACGCTGGAAAAGTAGCAGAGGCTGTTGAGAAAAGCGCAGAGCCCGAAGGGCAAATATGTATTAATTAATGGTTTTTATTGTGTTGTAATTTTTGATTTTAAACTTCGTTCGCAATTTGTAATAGCAATGTAGCCTGTCCTCCCTCAGATCCTACTAAAGCGCCTCCGGGCCCTCACCCGAAAGATGACGATGAAATTAAAAAGATGGCTGAAGCTATCATGGATCAAGTTGTCAATCAACTCCTGAACGAAGCTGCGGAAGTAGTACTTAGGGAAGACTAGGTGCTATTGTAAAAACATCTGAAATGTAATATGTGTAATATCTTGTAACCCTAAATGTAATATACTTGTTTTTTATGGTTCAATTCTTTACGATGCATGAAATTTACATACGTACCGTTTTTTAGTCTTTGACGAAAAAACACCTTCCCTTCTTTTCATGCTTCGTGAAGAATAATTTTCGTTTATCACAACGATATCCATAGTGTTCTGATGAAGAATATCCAAGCTTCGTGAAAATATTTTCCGAAGCTACACTCCGAAGATCAATATTGTATCTCCTTGTGAAGATCAATATTGTTCATATGCAGCATGATGTATGATGCTTATGCTATGCGAAATGATATGATGATGTTATGCTATGTAAAATGGTATTTATTCCGAAGATACACGCACATCCCTGCAATAAAACACATAATCTTTTTAAATCAGCGTTGACTTTTCGCTGTAAGCCTCCCTTAGGAGCTTTTTCGCCTTTTACTTCAGCGGAATCAGCGTTTATTTTTCGCTGTAAGCCTCCCTTAGGAGCTTCTTCACCTTTTACTTTCGGCGGTATTCGCGTTGACTTTTCGCGCTTCGCCTTTTACTTAGGCGGTATCAGTGTTTATTTTTCGCTGTAAGCTCTGCATTCCCTTTGGAACGACTTTTGAGCAGAAAACTTACACTGTGCTCCCTTTGGAACGGCTTTTTGTAACTTCAGCAAACTTACTCTGCGTTCCTTGGAACGACTTTTTGTTGCTTCGAAGAATTCATGCCGTGCCTTTTAAAATAAACTCTTGATAATTCGAAGGTCCTTCTTGCTATCGCAAATCTTTAAGCTTCAACAACTTAAGCCTGTAAAGGAGATATATTTTCCTTGTGGCAGACAACGAAACCATTACGTGAGATTTAAAAAGTGTCCTTTATTACACAGAAAATAAAACTGAATGGAAAAGACTACCATCAAGGTAGGATATTTGTCAATAAATGTGCTTTGACTCTGGCACAGTGCTATTGACTGTGCGAGCTTCGGACTGTTCTCTGAAGTCCCTTTGGTGTTGAGCATATTGGCCCCCTTCTGGCTGCTGGCCTTGTTGCAGCGGTGGTGGAGGCGGAGGCTGTTGCTAGGAAGCTTGAGGTTGACTCACCGAAGCTACAGAAACTGCAGGGTGGTTGCCTACATATTCTGGGATATAAGGCAAATGATACGAAGCAGTGTGCATGATCTGCTTCGGCTGACCCTGTTGTGCTGCAGCTTCGGCTATCTCCTTTTGCTTCTGGATGGTAACATGGCACATCCTGGTGGTATGGCCCTTGTTTTCACCACAGAACAAGCAAAATGTTCTCCTTGGTTGATCTCCAAATCTTCCGCCGAAGCCCCTGGCGCCTCTGCCTCTTGGAGCTGGCGGCCGGAAGGAGCTTTGCTGTTGCCCCGAAGCCTGTGAAGAGCACTGTGGCCTTTGATGCTGACTCCCCTTATCATCATTTTGAGTAGAGTTGTGAATTGACCTGACGTGCCTCGGATAAAATCTTCCTCCGAAGCCCCTAGTCATTTTAGAAAACCTGAAAGCCTCCTCCCTTCTTTGACGAAAATCTTTGTCGGCCCGAATATACTCATCCATCTTCTGGAGCAGCTTCTCCAAAGTTTGAGGAGGCTTCCTAGCAAAGTACTGAGCTGAAGGTCCTGGTCGAAGTCCGTTGATCATGGCCTCAATGACAATTTTGTTGGGCACTGTTGGCGCCTATGCCCTCAAACGCAAGAACCTCCGGACATACGCCTGAAGGTATTCTTCGTGATCCTGGGTGCACTGGAATAGAGCTTGAGCAGTGACCGGCTTCGTCTGAAACCCTTGGAAGCTGGTTAACAACATGTCCTTCAGCTTTTGCCATGAAGTGATCGTTCCTGGTCGAAGGGAGGAATACTAGGTTTGAGCAACACTCCTGATAGCCATAACAAAAGATTTTGCCATGACTGCAGTATTGCCACCATACGAAGATACTGTTGCTTCATAGCTCATCAAAAACTGCTTTGGGTCTGAATGGCCGTCAAATATAGGAAGCTGGGGCGGCTTGTAGGACGGAGGCCAAGGTGTAGCCTGTAGCTCAGCGGACAGAGGAGAAGCATCATCAAAAGCAAAATTTCCATGGTGGAAATTCTCATACCAGTCATCTTCGTTGAAGAAATCCTCCTGATGAAGGTCTTTGTGATGAGGTCTTCGGTTCTGCTCACCCTGAGTAAGATGACGAACTTCTTCAGAGGCTTCGTCTATCTGCCTTTGCAGTTCAGCTAGCCTGGCCATCTTTTCCTTCTTCCTCTGCACCTGTTGATGAAGCATCTCCATGTCTCTGATTTCTTGGTCTAGCTCATCCTCTTGCAGAGTCGGGCTGACAGCCTTCCTCTTCTGGCTTCGGGCCTCCCGAAGGGAGAGAGTCTCCTGATTGGGGTCCAGCGGTTGCAGAGCTGCAGCCCCAGTTGCTGAAGCTTTCTTCGGCGCCATAGCGAAGGTTTATGATTGCCAAAGGTGTTCAAAACTCAAAGAGTGGAAGTGAGTTCACCGGAGGTGGGCGCCAATGTTGGGGACTTGTTCTCAAATGTTATAAGTAAAGAACAAGGCAACACAAAAAATGTTAAACGTTAAAGTCCTTCGTCCTTCGAAGCATTATTTCCCTTGGGATATAATGATTTTCGGACGAAGGTTATGAAGGACATACCTTCATCAACACAACATATAATAATGAAAAAGGAATCATATGGAATATAACGTAAACAATTATGTATAATTATCAACTCATTTCTATATTATTATTATGGAAAAATAGAAATGATATCAAATTACAAATGTACCTTCGGCTTGAAAGAAGGTAAAAATACAAGCGTGACGCAAAAGTAAATGCCAAGTCAGCGTGAACAGTACGGGGCACTGTTCACCTATTTATAGGCACGGGACATAGCTCATATAAAATTACATCCATGCCCTTTACATTTGGTAGTAATTCTATAGTGATCCACCGAGGTCTGAATAGCCTTTTCATCTTTAAGTCGGTTTCCTTTTCTGCTATCACGCCGAAGCTTTCCTGCTCACATCTTCGGCGCTATGTCAACCTTCATATTCTTTGGGCTTCTCCCACTGTGGTACCGATTCGAGTCCGAAGATACCTGTTCACACATTATACTCCAGAAACATCGTTAAATCATGTTTTTGAGGACCTTCGGAAGCCGAAGGCCCCCAACAAACGGCTTTTTGTAGCTTCGCCAATTTTAGCTCTACATTCCCTTAGGAACGACTTTTGAGCGCAAAACTTACGCTGCGCTCCCTTAGGAACGACTTTTGTAGCTTCAGCAATTTCGGCTCTGCATTCCCTTAGGAACGACTTTTGAGCTTCGTAAATCTATGATGAAGATATATTTCATTTTGGTAGAAGAAAAATCATTACAAGAAATTAAAACTAAGTTTTCATTACTCGTTCCTTATTCAAAAAACAAAAATAGCTTAGAAGATAAAAGTATTTAAGAAGCAGGATATTGCTCAGTATATGTGCTTCGATTCTGGTACAGTACTATTGATTGTACGAGCTTCGGACTCCTCCCTGAAGTCACGTTGTTGCTGGGAGTGTTGGCGCCTTTCTGGCTGCTGGCTTCGGGAGTAAGTAGGTTGCAGTCATGGTGGCGGTGGAAGTTGAGGCCAAGACGCCTGTGAATGGCTTGCCGAAGCAACAGAGGTTGCAGGTTGATTGCCCACGTATTATGGAATGTAAGGAGAGTGGCACGAAGCAGTCTGTAAGACCTGCTTCGGCAATCTCCTTTTGCTTCAGAATAGTGATCTGGCACATTCTTGTAGTATGGCCCTTGTCCTCACCACAGAATAAGCAATAAATTTTCCTTAGCTGATCCCCGTATCTTCCTCTGAAGCCCCTGCTGTCTCTGCCTCTTGGAGCTGGTGGCCTGAAGAAGCTTTGCTTCTGTCCCAAAGACTGTGAGGTGTGCTATGGCCTCTAAAGCCGGCTTCCTTTGTCATCATTTTGACTAGAGCTGTGGATTGATCTGACATGCCTAGGGTAGATTCTCCCTCCGAAGCCCCTAGTCATCTCAGAAAATCTATAAGCTTTCTCCCTTCTTTGTCGGAAGTCATTATCAGCTCGGATGTACTCATCCATCTTCTGAAGCAGTTTCTTGAGGGTCTAGGGGGTTTCCTGGCGAAGTATTGGGTTGTAGGTCCTGGCCGAAGACCTTTGATCATGGCCTCAATGACGATTTCATTAGGCACTGTAGGCGCTTGTGCTCTCAGTCGCAAGAACTTTCGGACATACGCCTTAAGGTATTCCTCATGGTCTTGTGTGCATTGGAACAAGGCCTGAGCTATGACTGGCTTCGTCTGAAAGCCCTGAAAACTGATAACCAGGATGTCCTTGAGCTTCTGCAATGACATGATTGTCCATGGCCAAAGAGAAGAATACCATGTCTGGGCTACATTTCAGACTGCCATGACGAAGGACTTTGCCATGACAGTTGTGTTGCCTCCATATGAGGATATTGTTGCCTCATAGCTCATCAAGAATTGCTTTGGGTCCGAGTGCCCATCGTACATGGGTAGCTGAGGTGGCTTGTAGAATTGTGGCCATGGGATAGCCTGCAATTCTGCTGCCAGAGGAGAAGCATCATCAAAACTAAAGGTACCATGATTGAAATCATCGTACCATTCATCTTTTTTGAATGAGCCCTCTTGACGAAGCTCCCGGTATTGAGGCCTTCGGTCATGATCATCTTGAGTAAGATGACGCACTTCCTTAGTAGCTTCGTCGATCTTCTTTTGAAGGTCGGCCAACCGAGCCATCTTCTCCTTTTTCCTTTGCACCTGCTGGTGAATGATCTCCATGTTTCTGATTTCCTAGTCCTAAAGTGTTGGACTGGTGGCCTTTCTCTTTTGGCTTCTGGCCTCTCGGAGAGAGAGAGTCTCCTGATTTGTGTCCAGTGGCTGCAGTGCAGCCCCTGGCGCTGTTATCTTCTTCGGCGACATGACAAAGGTTGATGCTTTGCCGAAGATTGTGGAAGTGAGTACACCGGAGGTGGGCGCCAATGTTGGGGACTTGTTCTCAAATGCTATGAATTAAGAACAAGGCAACACAAAATGTTAAAGGTTAATGCCCCTCGTCTTTCGAAGCATTATCTCCCTTAGGATATAATGATCTTCAGACGAAGGTCATGAAGGACGTACCTTCATCATCGCAGTGTATATTAATGAAAGAAGAAGCATATGAAACATAAGAGATAACATGAATAATTATACAACATCTTTAATACATCTTTATTAAGTCATCATAAACGAATATAAACAATACTGAATTACATTTGTACCTTCGGCTTGACAGAAGGCAAAAGTCCAAGCGTGAACAGTACGTGGGTACTGTTCATCTATTTATAGGCACAGGGCGCAGCCTGTGTAAAATTACATTTATGCCCTTTATGTTTACTATTGACTTAATGACTATCCAACGAGGACTAGATAGCCTTTTCCCCCTTAAGTCGGTTCCTTTTTCTGCCGTTGAGCCAAAGCTTCCTTGCGCACAGCTTCAGAACTGGTTCAACCTTCGTCCCGGCCCTGCTTTTCATATTGTGTACAACTTTATTCCGAGTCTGAAGGTTCCTGTACGTATATTACACTTGAGAAACATTGTTAGTCATGTTTTTGAGGACCTTCGGAAGACGAAGGCCCCCAACAATGGCCTTATTAAAAAGAATGAAAAACTTAAGGCTAAGTTAGCTAGCTCTCAAGAAGCCATTGAAAATTTGCTAGGGAAAATGGAAATTCTTAGCATACACAACAATGAGCTAACTACTAAGCTATAAAACATTGGTAGCACCCCAGAAGTATCTTTGATTGAAATACCTGAAATTATTAACAAAGATGCTTCTACTTCCTGCTTTGATTTAATTGATGATTCTAACCCCTGCAATCAAGTTCTTGTTAAGAATGTTATTATAGAAACCTGTTCTAACAAGATTGCAAAGGAAAATGAGCAATTAAAACAAGAAGTGGCTCGCTTTGGAAAAGCCTTGTATAACAAGAAAGGCAAAGCCAAACAAATCTGGCCTCCACAGGATAACACCACTATGGGAGTGAACAAGCCTATGGAGGGTGAAAATGTGATTTGTAGATTATGCCACAAGGAAGGCCACAAGTCTTTCTAATGCAAGGCGATGACCGGGGATAAGCAAAGGCAAGAGCTCAAGCAAAAGTCATCAAGCAAAATCTCCAACACCTACATCAACAAGGTGGACAAAAAGGCTGCTATACCATATTTGATCAAGAAGAAAAAGAATGGAAAGGTGATAGCAATCAAGGCCAACAAGCAAGCAACAAAGGAAAGGGGGCCAAACGCATCTGGGTGCCAAAGGAAATAATTTCAACCATGAAAAGCACCAAGAAGGTTTGGATCCCGAAAGGGAAGTGAGTGGACCGAAGGTCATACGAGAAATTTGGTGACTTGCAAATTTGGGATGTATATCATGGAATACATCATATTGGATCAAATTTATTGCCAAGTGGATTAGTGAATATTTTGGACCCAAATTTCCCCACCCATGACTAAGGTAACTAGATTCATTGTATTTCTTATTTTTAGATATGAGTATCTATTCCTTTATGTATCTAGTTTTACTTTTCATGCCTAGTATTACATTCTATGCTTACTTTAGCTTAAATGCATGCATACTAGGTAAATCACATGGTAGGACTGCTTGTTTTAAATTCATACACTTAAGCAAGCCTACATGATTTAAAATGTTTATTTGAGCGCAACACATAGCTCCTTTATCACTCCATAATAAATGATGCATCAGTTGATATTGTTAATATTACAAGTGGTAAAACACTCACATACTACAATGTGTATCATTTAATTTATATGTGCCAAAGTTCGGATTATAGATAAATCGCCCCTCCTGATATCAAATCAAAGTGCATGTCTCCTACAAGTATTCAAAACTTGTATGCACACTTTTAGGGGGAGGTTACTCTATAATCTAAGACTTTGAGACTAACATCTTTTCAAGCTTATTCTATGTAATAGTCTCATTGTAAGAAAAATAATGTCCCCGGAGAAAGACAACAATCTTCCACTGCAAAATCTCTGACAACTCTCATGTCTCACAAGCACGCCATTGACTTTCAATTGGTATCTTTTGAGACTACTTTTAGTATCATTTACATGTCTTCTCCAATAGTTTGATTAGACTATATTTCATATCATATACTTCCATGTTGCTAAAAATGCATAAGTGGTTAACTCATATTCTGTTACCTATGCATAAGGGAAGTTAGTCTATTCAAATCATGTCTTGCACCCCTAAGTTTCACATGCCTTTTCCTAAGTAGAAGATCTCTATCAGGGGGAGTATTTCTTCGTCTCTAAATGGGGAGAAATTTCTTTCTATAAGAGAACACTCATTTAGGGGGAGTAAACTTTTGATGGTAACATGCAAGTGATTTCAATTGGTATCCTACAATTGATATCATCTGACAAATTCTTTATGAGGGCAAGTCTTATTTACTTCCTACATGCTTTTAATGTCTTCCTTTTCGGTGGTTGATGCCAAAGGGGGATAAATTTAGGGACCAAAGCAATAAAAAATGTATCAAACACCAAACACCACCAAATTAAAATTTTAATCTGCAAGTGGCTTTTCAAGTGGTTTTGGTTATTTGGTCCAAAATAGGAAGTAAGTGAATTATGGAGTTAGGGGGAGGCTTAAGTCCATAATATCACATTATGGGGACACACATGCATCTAGCAAGTAGACTGCATATTTTCATTCAAATACTTGTATTATTTGCTTGCTTTGGTTGTGTTGTCATCAATCACCAAAAAGGGGGAGATTGTAAGGAAAATGGACGCCGGGCCATTTGGCTAATTGAGTTTTAGTGTTTGATAATTAACACAATCTATGAACTAATAAGTTTCCTAGTGTTTGTGTTTGTAGTTCACAGGATGCTAGAGTTACTTAGACTAAGGAAATGAGGAAAGCAACACCTCAAAAGAAGACATTAAGAAGATCAAAGAAAAGTCCAAGAAATGAAGATGTGCTGCCTGCGGACTGTCTGTGCGTGGAACACCGAACTGTCCGGTGGCATAACGGACTATCTGGTGCCCACACGCCGGACTGTCCGGTGCACCAGGGAACCGCAGCCCAATGGCTAGTTCCAGGTGGCACCTAGAGGGAAGACCACCGGACTATCCGGTGTGAAAAGCCTGTGGCGCCAACGGTCACCTGCTCTGACAGGGCAACGGCTAGGCGCACCGGACAAGGAACAGTGCGATGTCCGGTGCACCACTGGACTGTCCGGTGCACCACCGAACTATCTGGTGTGCCTACAAAAAGCAGCAGCTTTCCTCCAACGGCTACATTTGTGTTGGGGGCTATAAATACACCCCCAACCAGTCATTTCCAAGTGTGGGAGCCCAAGCAACATACCAAGGCATATTGTAGACATTTCCAAGTGCTCAAACACCCAAGTGCTTAATAGAATCACTCGGTGATTAGCGTAGGTGCTTTGCGAAGTGCTTAGGTTAGTTAGACCGCATTAGCGCTTGCTCTAGGTGAATCCTAGTTAGTTGAGTGAGTTTAGACAAACCACACAACCCCTCGGCTCTTGCGCGGGTCGTTGTAATTGTACCGAGTGGGGCGAGAGTCTTGTGAGACCGTGACAACCATGTTTGTGTCACTGCTGCCACCGTGTACCGAAGAGAACGAGGCACACGGCGTTTCAACTGGAAGCTCGATAGTTGAAACGGCGGGGAGCGTCCGAGAGGAGCCAGAAGCGGAGCACCACTTATGTGTGGAGAAGGCCCGCGGCTCTCTACGGAGTTACTCGACCAAGGTGCTTGGCCCTCGCGTGGGCTTCCCTTTGCGTAGGGGCACCAACGAGGATTAGTCGGGACCTTGCGCGGTTCCGGATACCTCGGTAAAAATACCGGCATCATCCACGAGAGTTTGCTTCTCTACTTTGCTCTTTAAGTTTCCGCATTTATATTAAGCATTTAAGTTTCAATCTTGTATTCATGCTTATATAGTGTAGATTGAAACTTAGACATTGCGATAGAGATAGCAACACTTAGACAAAACCTAGTTTGCACATTCTAGTTTGATTATTTGCATAGGTTTTGCTCTAAGGATTTATTTGTGGCCTAGTTTAGCGAAAGTTTTAGAAGTCCTAATTCACCCCCCTCTTAGGCGTCACCTGTTTCCTACAAGAGGTAGATCAATTCCACCACCCTTCCTGGTATTGACCATCTGAGTTAGAAACATATGGTAAGAGAGAAAGGATTGTAGACAAGGCAGGTGATTACGAGGCATGTTACTTTGGGGGAATTTATTAGCTAAGCAGATAAATGTTTTACCTACCAGAGCTAATTCATTACCTTATGGTGGTACATGCTAAGATGTCCTTTTATAATATCTCAATCAATCAAAGAAGCAAATCAGACATTTATCATTAGAACAATCAAACATTATTTTTAAATAGAGAAAATAGTTTAAATTTTGTCTTAGGTTTCCTACCTCTTAACATTGATATAAATGTAGGATTCCAAGGTGTGAAATCCATCTTGTCTGAGAGTAGAAAAGATAAGAGTAATCAGAGTGGAACAACAAAAGGTGAGATAGGATCAAGATAAGATGAGTATAGAAAGAATCAGAGTAAGGTAAGTAGGTAAGGGTTTTGTCCATTTCTATCTAGGTTTCGTCCTACATTCAACATTTCCTCTGATACCACTTCTATCACACTCGGGCTTTAAGGAACAAAGCCGGGTGCATCTCATACATGCGCCAAAGAAGACAACATATATAATAACAAAGTGTACAGAGATAAATGTCACAATAACATCAGAGTATTTATTACATAGCGGAAGTCTTATTACAAAATAAAAGATAAATATAAAACGAACTAAGGATCATCCTTGGCGCAAGTCAACTGGGAAACTCCACCTAGATCAGATCAAACTCCTCGCTTTGCGGCTCCTCCTGAACCACCTGTTCTTCTCCTGTGGGGGGTGTGAGACAGCAAGGGTGAGCTCACACATGATCATAGCTCAACAAGTTGTGGGAAACCAGTGTGCATGAACTCACCAAAGGTGAGAGTCCATGTGATGTGCAAGGCTAATCAACAACAGGGGTTAAAGCTGAGCATTGCTTTTAATTAGTTGGTCAAAATTTTATTAGCAGTTACTAAATGTAAGTAAATACCAAACCTTAAGAAAA
The DNA here is from genome assembly GCF_902167145.1 of Zea mays. Taxonomy (NCBI): domain Eukaryota; kingdom Viridiplantae; phylum Streptophyta; class Magnoliopsida; order Poales; family Poaceae; genus Zea; species Zea mays. The sequence goes on from NC_050103.1 coordinate 43,841,726, forward strand.
GTAATAGAACAAAATTAATACTTAATCCCATGCAATGCAAATGACAAATTGAATTTTAAGTTCCATAAATTAATCATGCAAGAGTCCTGAGCTGCTCATGACCGTGAGCTCGGCTAGTATACCAGTTTTACACTCTGCAGAGGTTGTAGCCTGTACCCATAAGTCATGTTACCCATCTGCCACGGGGTTGTACGGCCCCATACACCTCTACCAAGGAAGCAAGGCAGGGTAACACAACGAGGCCTTTACAAAGTTCCACTAGCTTCCGAAAACCCGCTACAGTTTATGGGAAGAGCACTTGCAAGAATCCCCCGTCTGACCGCCATCGCAGCAAAATCAAACCGAGAACGTCCTTGCATGCAACTCCCTACTGCCCTTGCCCCTTTCGGGTAAGGTAGTCTTCCACTAGCTTTCCTAATTAGTCAGCCAAGGGCATCCCATATTACCCTTGTGGTGGCACGTGTTTCTCAAGTTAAGCTCCATGTTCCAATTAACATTAATGATCTTGACATGAACATAAATAGAATAACAAAATAACTGGAACATGGATGAAAGATTATCCCAAAACCATGTAAAGCAATAGCAAAACTACCCAAGTGATTCAGGGATAACAAGGTAATATGGATAAATAGACTAGGGTGACCTATTGGGTCCCATCAAAATTAAACCTACGCATGAATAATGACATTAAAGAACATTATTGGGTATAAAAGTGGACAAGGGCACAACTTGCCTTCAATGAGCTCCTGCTCAGCTACTTCTATCTATTGGTCACCAGGATCCTCAGTCACAGGCTCTTCTACTCGCCACAATACAAACAAGCACAATATATAGAGAAAATTAACATCACACCAAACATGTAAACAAAATACATAATAATAATCTACACATTAAAATAAAATCCTAGGAACCGGAATCATAATTTTTGGAGTTATAGATTTTAAGGTATGAATTTCCAAAGGTTTTATGTGCTTGAAATAAGATTGAGGAATTACTTTTCTTACTGTTTTCATGTGAAAACAGAGACACTAGGTGATAAACAATAATATTACAAAATTTTAGAAACTGGAATGAGTCAATTTGGAGTTCATATGAATTTTCTATGGATTATACAAATTCTAGCACTTATTTTATATTAAAAATCTATTTTCTAATTCATTTATTCAATTTAAAACAACACTGGACTGGGCCTCAATTACACAGGAACATAGGGGTCTCTACGCAAGATAACCTAGCCTAGAGTTATGAATTTTCTATGGATTATACAAATTCTAGCACTTATTTTATATTAAAAATCTATTTTCTAATTCATTTATTCAATTTAAAACAACACTGGACTAGGCCTCAATTACACAGGAACACAGGGGTCTCTACGCAAGATAACCTAGACTCAGTGAATAGGGTCCATGGACTGCGGGTTCTATTCTCTAAAATCATAAGGGTTCTTCTGCAAAACATGCGCAACGAAGGGGTACGAGTGGCTCTGGTCCGCCCGATTAGAAACCTAGGGTCCCGATTAACACACTAGAATGACTGTCGTGCTTGAACCAAGACCGTCAATCCCCAGATCGATGATAGAAAGTAGATCTCCTAGGAAACCGATGGATCTACAACCCACGGTCGAGATCAAACTGCCCAAGTGATGTGCCAGACTCAATCGCACCCGTTCATTCCCAAACCGACAGTGAATAACCCAGGCCAGCGCACTCCACACTGGAGCGCAGTTGCGCGCCCGAGCTCCACGACGGAGCCATGGTGGAGGCTATCAACTACGCGCTCTCGTGCCTGAAGTTGCAATTTGAACCACGATACACGATGCAACTGAAAAGGCGAACTAGACGGCGGTTTCATTACCTCAATTCGGGTAGGCGGCGGCACTGCCCACGCGTTGGCGCGGTGCAACCGCGATGCAGCGTCCCCGGTGAGGAATCCCCGCCGCACCGGTCACCAATCCCGCACGGAGATGACCTAAACCGATTCAGCAAGCCCAGGGGAAGCTCCACGATGGGATTCCACGCCCAAGACGGACGAATTTGAGGACACGACAGCAGCGCGCTGACAGCGATATCTGGCGGCGCCATTCAGGCGATATGGGCCGGTGTGGGTCTGGCGACTTGAGCTATGACAATTGGTTAGGGAAGGAGGGTCGCGCCCACGTCTTTATACCCTGGGCACGGTCCGCGGTTGTTGCACAGTGCCCGAGTAGCGCGCCAGAGTTCACGGCGGGTTCGTGCCAGCGAGGGAGAAGAAAGTGCTGACACGTGGTGATATGACCATGCCATTAAGCAACACGTTATAACCCCCAAGTCATACTACATCATCTCAAGTACAACCAACATCATCACCAACCCAAGTCTTTGATGGACCAATTACACGCAGGAGAGCTAAGAAGCTATAGCAAGAGGTGCACGCGCTACTTCATGAAATTCAATTAAACACTAATGAGAACTTTATGATACCTAAGTCGTGTATGTTGATATTACTTAGATTCACCAAAGAGGAAGGACAAAACATATCAAAAGCGAATGAGCAAGAAGAGCTATGTCCGAGTCAGTCCAGCGCAATAGAACCGTCCAGAAGAAACATTCATATCTTTTGATTCCCCAAAGCTATGAAGGCCCATAAGTACTTTTTGGAAAGCTCTTGAAGTGTAGTTTCCAATGCTTCTAAAGCCGAGTTAATCAAATCTACCAGAAAGGCAGATGACCTACTTTAGTGCTGACTGGTCAGAAGGTCAATAGTCTGCTTGATGACCAAGTTTTCGTATTAAACTGCATCATTCTACGAAGTTTCATTAAGCATGCTATACATGGTGAGAAAGCTTATCAAGTCAGCTTTCCAACACATCTAGCCCCGCGTCATTTGAAAATTCCTAGAAGAAGTTATTGTCAAAATACTGAAGGCTATGCAGAAGTGAAACAGCCACACGGAAATCAGCTCTGCAGATCTCCCGAAGAGGCTCCTTCACATTAGCACGTGAAAATACTTTTGTTTCATGTTTATACCTCACTAAGGTTGGTTGTTACTAGTATAAATACCCCCTATGTCTATGATGTAAGGCACGTTTTGATAATCTAAAACAGAACCCCTTTTGTTCAGCTGTGTGCTAACAAATATTGAGAGTGATCTCTACCCCTTTGCTCTTGTGAATTCCTTTGCGGGATTGCAGAAGCGGCGGCTTCATCCGCTCCCATGTGGTGATCCTACTCCTTTCGAGGTCTCCTCGATTGATTATAGGCTGTGTTGGTTGGTTCTTTGAGAGTGTGGTTGGGCGAATCCTCGATTCAGGCTGCCGGTTAAAGACGGTGGTTGGCTTCGAGTTTTATTTATCAGGTTGCACTAGTTATCGCTGCTTGCAGCAAGTTATCTTGGCTTCTTTGAAGCTAGTTATCTGAAGATTGGTCCTATGTCGTGAAGATCGGGCATCGTGACACATCATCTGGTATCAGAGCCTCAGTTGCCACGGTAGGATTCTTTACCCTTAGGTACATATATTTTGTGTTCGTCCTATCCACCAAAAAGCCATAAAATATTTTTGCCATAGCCATTTGTTTCAATCTATTGTTCTAGTGAGTTTTGTTAAGTTTCAGTTCTTAGAGTCTTTGTTTAGTTGGTGGTCACTCTATCCTTTGTGTTTTCTTTGAGCCTCTTATATATATCTGAAAATATCCACAAAAAGAAAAATCTGAAAACCCTCATCATTTCCTTCGCGTTAACTTTGATCCTATTTAAGTTATAGCTGCTAGTTGAGTTCTTTGTTGATTATTATAAAGTGTGCAATATCATATCAGATCTCTGTGTTTAGTTCTATGAAAAAGAGTACAAAAAAAGTGTTGAACAAGATTGTGAAAGAAAACTAGAACGATCAGTTTGTTTATGTGCACAAGTGCTGAAAGTTCATCAAGTTATTCAACCAGTTTGCAATTGTCATTTGGTGCAAAATTTTGGTTGGGTCTGATCGCAACACTTGCATTCCAACCATACTCCTTAATTTGCATCAAATCTGAAAATTCTTTGCGTGTGTGTTTGATCTACTTACATCACTCGTATCATGTGGTTAGCACTAGGCAGTGAACTTCTAGTTGGATGGTTATTTAACTTTACAACAACTAGGATTCAGATTGCATTCCTTGTTTACTATTCCCCACCAAGCTCCACATATAAGCCATCGTAATCGGTACTCTGGTCTTGTATTCGCTTAACCACCACTTTATTGTTACCACCACACATTTTCTTGCAACCCGCAGGGACCTCATAAGAGCTTTGGTTGGTAAGAGTGGTGAGGTTGTGAGATTCTATATAGCCTCATATTCCACCTATATTTGTTGCCTTTTCGCCACTAATTTCGCAGGAAGATGGATCCCAATGCTGAGATTGAAGAATGTGTCACCATGATACAATTCAATGAGCTCAAACAAAGCATAGAAGACAAGCAAGATCGGTTGGCACAAGATCTTCAGACACTTATGGATGAAATCAGAGGTCGTCGTCGACTCCCTGATGGTGCAAGAAACCATGATGAAGACGGGGAAGAAGGTGAAGGAAATTATTCTAGAAGAGCAAGTGAACATTGGAGGAGGAATCAAGGTGCTACACGTGGTAGAGGAAGAGGGCGAAATCGAAGAAATGATGACAATGAAGAATATGAATTTGGGGATGATGATGATCAGTCCCAACGTCGCTATGGTCGTCGTCATCATAGAGGCGTCAACCAAGAAGAGAGATTTGGGAAACTTAAGTTTACCATGCCAAAATTTGATGGTAGATCTGATCCTGAACATTATTTCACATGGGAATTGATGGTGGAGACAATCTTCCGCCTACATAATTATTTAGACGAGAAGAAACTTGCAATGGCATCTCTTGATTTTGAAGGATATGCTCTGATTTGGTGGGAGCAACTTCTTCGTGATCGTGAAGAAGATGGAGAGGACCCTATTATTACTTGGCAAGAGATGAAGCGAGAAATGAGAATTCATTTTGTGCCGAAGCATTATCGGCGTGATCTTTTTGAGAAATTGCAGAATTTGAGGCAAGGAAGTTTCTCTGTTGAGGAGTATTATAAGAAGATGGAGAAAGCCATGATTAGAGCCAATGTGTATGAAGACGAAGAGCAAACCATTGCACGTTTCATGGCTGGGTTACACCGCAACATTCAGCGTATTGTTGAGTTTCAGTCGTACCAAGGTCTTATTGATTTGGTACATCAAGCCACCAAAGCTGAACGCCAGCTACAACAAGATGCTAAGAGCACCAAGCCCTTGTCATATGGTGCACGAACCATGACTGGAGGAAGTAAATCAATCTCAAGGTTTACTGCTGCATCCTCAGCGACAAAAGGTTCAACTGGAGGCTTGCGATCCAATATTCAAGACAATTCTAGTGGAAAGAACGGTGCTGCTCCAAACACGAGTTATAACCTAGCAGCATCCACTTCAACATCAGTGGGTTCAACATCCAAGAGTAGTGGTATTCAGTGCTTCAAGTGTTGATGTCGTGGTATGTCATAAAGGAGTGTCCAAATAATCGTGTGATCCTTGTGAATGGTGATGGAGAATATACATCAACTAGTGAAGAGGAAGCTGAAGCAGGAAATGTAGAAGACACTCATAAAATTGAGGAACACACTGGATGTGAATTTGAGCATGGTACTACTCTTGTGGTTACACAAAACTTGAGTGTTCAAATGAAAGAAGCTAAAATTGGACAGCGACATAATCTTTTTCAAACACGAGCCAAAGTGCAAGACAAAGTAGTAAAGACGATCATTGATGGAGGGAGCTGCCATAATCTTGCAAGTCGTGAGATGGTTGAAAAGCTTGGTTTGAAGTTGCAGCGACACCCTCATCCATATCATGTCCAATGGTTGAATGAATCGGGAGATATCAAGATTGGTTATAAGGTGAAAGTTCCGTTCAAGATTGGAGAGTATGTTGACACAATGGAGTGCGATGTTGCACCCATGTCTATGTGTCACATGCTGCTAGGAAGACCTTGGCAGTATGACTGATATTCTAAGCATTGTGGAAGAACCAATCAATACACGCTAGATCTGAAAGGGAGAAAATTTGTACTCAAGCCTATGACCCCTCAACAAATCATGGCTGAACATTTACAAAAGAAAACTGAAATTAGTGCAGCAAGTAGAGGAGGAGAAGAGCAAAAGAAATTGAGTGTCATCCACAATTCGGTGAGCGAGTACTACAAGCCAAATTCAAGAGATAAAAGGAAGGAAGAGGGAGAACATCTAGTTATGCTAGCCACAAAATCAGAGCTGAGAGAAGTGAGAAACAACCCATATCAAGTGCTCTTTGTACTTGTGAACAAAGATGTTTTGATTTCTCCTAACGACATAACATCTCTTCCTAGTGTTGTGGCTGATCTTTTGCAGGACTTTGAAGACGTGTTTCCACAAGAAACATCGGCTGTAGTACCTCCAATTCGAGGGATTGAGCATCAAATTGATCTTATTCCAGGGGCTGCACTTCCTAACCGTCCACTATATTGAACCAATCCTGAAGAAACTAAGGAAATACAAAGGCAAGTGCAAGAACTTCTTGATAAAGGTTTTGTTCGTGAAAGCTTAAGCCCTTGTGCTGTTCCTGTGATTTTAGTACCTAAGAAAGATGGATCTTGGAGGATGTGTGTTGATTGTAGAGCTATAAATAATATTACCGTTCACTATCACCATCCTATTCCATGGCTAGATGATATGCTTGATGAATTAAGTGGTTCCACAATTTTTACTAAAATTGATTTGAGAAGTGGATACCATCAAATAAGAATGAAAACTAGAGATGAATGGAAGACTGCCTTTAAAACAAAATTTGGGTTGTATGAATGGTTAGTGATGCCCTTTGGGTTGACTAATGCTCCTAGTACTTTTATGAGATTAATGAACCATGTCTTAAGAACTTTCATTGGAAAATTTGTTGTTGTCTACTTCGATGATATTCTAATTTACAGCAAGTCTTTTGATGAACATGTGAAACACATTCGACAAGTTTTAGATGAGCTTATAAAAGAGAAATTATTTGCTAACCTTGAGAAGTGCAGTTTTTGCACAGACCATGTTGTGTTTCTTGGCTTTGTTGTTTCAGCAAAAGGAATAGAGGTGGATGAATCCAAGGTGAAAGCAATCAAGGATTGGCCAGCTCCAATGAATGTAAGTCAAGTAAGAAGTTTTCATGGTCTTGCTGGTTTTTATAGAAGATTTGTCCGAGATTTCAGTACCATCGCTTCCCCTTTAAATGAATTGACAAAGAAAAGTGTTGAATTTAAACGGGGAAACTCACAAGAAGATGCTTTTCAAGAATTGAAGAAACGTTTGACTAAAGTACATGTACTTATTCTTCCTGATTTCACTAAAACTTTTGAAGTAGAATGTGATGCTAGTGGGATTGGGATAGGAGGAGTTTTAATGCAACAAGGAAAACCTATAGCATATTTTAGTGAAAAATTGGGAGGTGCTCAATTAAATTATTCTATGTATGACAAAGAATTGTATGCTTTGGTCCGAGCGCTTGAAACATGGCAGCACTACTTATGGCCAAAAGAGTTTGTTATTCATTCTGATCATGAAGCTTTGAAGTATTTGAAAGGGCAAGCCAAACTGAATCGTCGCCATGCCAAATGGGTTGAGTTTATCGAAACATTTCCATACATTGTGAAATATAAGAAAGGTAAGGACAATGTGGTCGCTGATGCCTTGTCTTGAAGGAATGTGTTGTTGAATCAACTAGAGGTAAAAGTTTTGGGTCTTGAAAATTTGAAAGAAATGTATAATGATGATGTTAAATTTTCAGAACCATACAATCATTGTAAAGATGGAAAAGGTTGGGAAAAATATCATATACATGATGGATTTTTGTTTAGAGCTAACAAACTTTGTGTACCAAATTCTTCGGTTAGATTGCTTTTATTGCAGGAGTCACATGGAGGAGGTTTAACAGGTCATTTTGGACAAAAGAAGACTTATGAACTGCTCAGTGATCATTTCTATTGGTCCAAGACGAGGAGAGATGTCATTAGATTTGTGGAGCGTTGTGTCACCTGTCACAAAGCTAAGTCAAAACTGAACCCTCATGGTTTATATACTCCTTTACCCGCTCCTAAAATTCCTTGGGAAGACATAAGCATGGATTTTAATTTAGGGTTGCCGATGACTCGAAAAAAGAGAGATTCCATTTTTGTTGTGGTTGATAGATTTTCAAAAATGGCCCATTTTATCCCATGCAACAAGAGCAACGATGCTTCACATGTTGCCAATTTGTTTTTCAGAGAAATTTTGAGGCTACATGGAGTGCTCAAGACCATCTTATCTGACCGTGATGTGAAGTTTGTGAGCTATTTTTGGAAAACATTGTGGGCAAAGCTTGGGACTAAACTTTTGTTCTCCACCACATGCCACCCCCAAACTGATGGACAAACTGAAGTGGTGAATCGTACATTATCAATGCTGCTGCGAACAATGGTAAAGAAGAACTTGAAGGATTGGGAGGTGGGCAGTGTGACACACTCGATTTGGCGACCAGAGATCTCCCTCCCTAGGCCATATCTACCATGGCAGCTCACGGATGAGAGACAGCCCTAGGTGCCAGGAAAAGACTCGCGCCGGATTTTTGCTAAGATTCGCACGTTTGCGACTTGGGTGAGCTGTGGAACACGGGCAGATTGAAAGCTCCACGTGTTCGACGTGCCCTGAGCTTGCCAGAGCACGCCCGCGCGCGCCCCGCGTCGCGCCAACGGCCAGCCGGAGCCCTGTCCCGCGCCCGCGCCTATAAAGCCCTCCCAGGCGTCGGTTACACTCTTCCGCGCACGCTCAAGCCTCACCGGAGTTCAGTTCGCCGTCATTTGCCCGTGCGCGGCGTGTCCGCGGCCACCCGAGCCACTGCTGCCGTAGACCGGCCAGTCCAGCTTTCCCCAGCCCCATCCAACCCTCTGAGTCGAGTGTATACGCCCCAGTGAAGCTCCCCGAGCGAGGAATCGAAGCCTACTTCGCCGGAGAGGACAGTCCACGGTCGCCGGAGCTCTCAACCCCGCCGGAGTTCGTGGACCGAGTAAATCACTGAGCCATTTCTCGATTCACTGCGCAGATAGCCTATACGTCACCCCAGGAAGCTCACTGTGCCCTTGGATTGAACCAGATCGCCGTGGTTTGGCCGGTACACTCGCCGCCGACGAGAACTCCCGCCTGCGCACGTGGACCGGGCGATTCCGGCCATCCCCGCCGTGAAGCCGCACCTCGCTGTGACCGCCAGAGCCTCCCCGAGCCAACCCTGCCCTTCGCCGGACCTATCTCGCCGCCGGTAAGCCGCGCCACCCTTTTCTTTCCCGCGGGTACTGTTTACTTTGGGGGAAGGACTGCGGGTGAGAGGAAGAAAAGGTCAGGGGGCTTTTTGAACTGTCAGCGACCCAGGGGAATAGTGGCGCAAGGGTAGAACTGCGAGGATTGATTTAGTTTAAACCCAGGGACCTCGGTGTAAACTGTTTTTCCAGGAAACTCTTATTAAATCAGTTTTTAAATTGAACAGAGACTTTAAAAATTCACAACTTCTGTTTAGTTCATCCAAATTTGGTCAAACCAATTTTGTCAGACTCTAAATAATGTCACCCACTTAAGAAAAATACAAAACCCCCTATGTACTATAGAAAACTCTAAAGTTCTGATTTAATTATAGTTTTAGCCAAAAGCTCAATAATAGAAAGAAAAATAGTTGCACTGTTTGGCTAGGGTTAGAAAAATTTGGAGAAATCTAGGTCCACCTACTGATCTAATTAAAAATGTTGAATCTCTCTGTCCACACCAATAAATTAGTTTTTGCCCTTCATTTTACAATATGCTTAAGGTTAAGAAAAATAGAAAATGTGATTTAAATAATGAACCAGAAGGCACCCCTATTTTTGTTAGGATACTTATTCAATATAGTTCACTGGAAAAATATATCACACCCTGTTTTAGTATAAAATAAGTAGGATACCTTTTAATTGAATAAAACAGGGATAACTTAGAAAAACCCTACAAAAATAACCCCAAGGTGAAAACACCCCCACCCTTGGGATAGTAAATGTTTTGTTATTAAGAACTTAAGAAAAATATGAAATCTGCTGTTTGACATTTTTCAAATAGCAATGTAGTGGAAAGTGCCTTTTTGGCATTAAACTTTAGAAAGCCATAACTAAATAACCACCCCTTGGCTTTCTGTGATTTTTGGCACAGAAGCTTATTATTAATGTTAGATGCTAGCAAAAATAACCCTTAGGGCAGAACCCACCCTTAATTAAGAGATGTAGTGTAAAGTGGCTCATTTTACACCACTCTTGTTATTTTTGTCTAAAGCATAACCTTATTATTTTGAGCCTCAAATTCTTAAAACAAGCTAGAGAAGCAAATAGCAACCCACTGTAATTTTTACAGAATTTTTGGAAATTATTAAACCACTGTCGTAGTTCAAACATCACTAGAAACCATAAGTAGAAATTAAAGAAAGGAAAAGAATAATGGTAATTAATGTCATCCTAAAACCCTTGTAATTTGTCCACTGAAATATATAAAGACAATACAAATCCACTATGTTATCCCCAATGAAAACCTAAGCCTAAGGAGTAATAAGCCTAACCCACTAGAAGCCCCGCATGGCTAAGAAACCCTAAGTTACTCCTTAACTTAGTTTTCTTTTTAGCATAATGTTATTTAATCCTACATAATCATGACATTCATGTTCATTGCATTCGATAGACTGTAACCTTGCTGACGGAGAGTACATCCTCGTGCCGGAGCAAGGAGCTGCTCAGGAGGTAGCCCCGGACCCAGCACCAGAGCCTGCACCAGAGGACCTGCCTGCCACTGCTTTGGAAGGCAAGCCCCGGTTTATGCATAACCTGTTATCTATGCTACTTTACTTCACTTAATGATTGTAGGATTGATTGTGCACTTAGGTGTAGGAATTGTTTGAAACCCTAGTTGCATGATCTCAGGAACCCTTTTGAGATGAATACTAGTATGATAGGTCGAGTAGTTGCTTTATTTAATTAGGATCTCGGTAGAAGACGAGTGATTTTTCTAGCACTCGCGCGAGATCAGGAAATTGATTGTACCCACTTTCATACTACCATGATACTAGTGGTAGACAACAATCCATGGGGATTGGTTGTCTACGAGATGGGAAAATGGAATAAGGATTAACGTGCGGATACCTGTGTCAAGCGTTTGAACGTATTAAGCACATACCGAGAAATATGGTAAATCGGTAAGCCTAGTACCTGAGTGAACCTGGCAGTGGACATATCCCCTCACGCGACCTAAGACGTGGTCTCTCATTCCGGATATGGTGGGTACAAGTGCGGTCACTGCACGACGGCAGTCGGGGTCAGTGAGGCATTGTACGCCAAGGCGGTGAGCCCTGATCTGCTGACGGGGAATCGATGGGGACGGTTAATGTGTGTGGGGACGGAGTGCCCCTACATGTCGTGTGTTTAGGTTTACCTTGCAAGGATAAAAACTCGATTTGAATCGTCTGCTTCTCGCAGCTAATGAGACTGCTTGATCCATTGTACTGCATTGAGTAACAAGTGGAAATATGATGAGTTGATATAAGATGTTGATTGCTAATAATGTTTGCTACTATGTATGAGTAGGTAGTACACTTTTACCCTTAAGAGAGTCACACTTAAATTGACAAAGTTAAACTTGACTTAGAAACTCAGCTAGTGCTTTTGGCAACCAAACCCCACAGCCAAACAGCTGCATGTCTAGAGGTAGAGGAGTAGACTCCTCACACCAGGTAAGTCTAGCTGAGTATTAGTATACTCAGCCTTGCTTGTGGCATAATTTTTTACAGGTTCTCTGGAGGAAATGGTTGCTGGAGTGACTTGGCCGTCCATCTTGCCACCGGGTTGGACTGTCGAGTGGGACCCCGCCTCGGCTGAGGAGGAGCATGAGGAGTGATGGGACAGGCTTCCCCATCTCTCTGTTTATTTATCGTTAGTTTTATTCCGCTGCACTTCGAACAATGATGACTACTTTTGCAAAACTCCGATGATGATGTAATAACTTAATACTCTTTCATGCATGGTTTTATGCTTTATTGTATTTGCTCTGTGACTCACCATCGAGAGAGATTGTGGTACTTGATCCTGTCAGTGGCCGTGTCGGACTAGATCCGAGGGATTGACGGGTTATTCCCATTTAAGTGTGGTCTAGCCTTTAAAGCGGGACTTAGACACTTAAGTTGGAATAATTCGGGCAGTTCCACCACAGCTGGTATCGGAGCTTGTACCACCACAGAGGAATCAATAAAATGTGAATACCATCATTTTTCCAAAATAAAACTTGATAGAAACAATGTTGGATAGATAGTGGGACGAGTAGGATAGACCTAGGACGTGAAGCCTTAGGGTGATAGAAGGGTAGCTAGGTGGCTAAGTGATTAGGCCCTACAGGCCACATTTACAGGATGGGAGTTCTTCCCTATTCATTTTATCTTGTTGTGAGGTCGTTCAGGACGAGCATGCATGCATTCTTAAAATTAAACAATTGAAAAATTAAGTGAGGACCTAATTACAAATGAAAACCAACCAGGTCCCAGGCAAAGTTTTATTTCCTTGTTCTTTTTATAATTCTTTTCTTTTTACTTACGCTTAACCATGCACAAATGACTTCCCACGGATCCTCCGATGACGGAAATGCACTGTCCCACACTGACGGGCTTGCACGAGAGGGCTTTCCCCGCATTTTGTGGGAGGTACTTCAGGGGGCCGGATACGCGACACCCCCTCAGTACGCGGTGCAGCAGTTCGAGAAGCACCGAGTGCCCCGCTGTAGGGTGAGGATGACTTTGGAGCCTCATCCCCTGCAGCCAGGCTGGCGCTCTTTGGACTCCGAGTCTTTCGGATACCGAGCGGAGGACACGATCGAGGCGATCGCTCTGCATGGATTGACCACCTTCTGCGGATTCCATCCTTTGGAGCTGGCTACCCACCCCATTGGCTTGTTCCCCGCCGAGAGGGAGGACGACCCAATGTGGAAGGATAGGGTGGAGCATGCCAAGGATATCTGGGCCATCTACCCACGACAGACTGCGCACTTGACCGTACGGTGCATGAATGCTCTGTACCGTCTGCAGGTGATGCGCGGTGAGGTGATGTCCCATCTGATGGCACTGCTGGAGGCAACAAAGATTACGTTGGACAATAGAGAGGAGCTCCTGGTTGATTTGTCCACTGAAATGGTGGAGAAGGACTTGCAGGTGGAGCAGCTATCCACTGATATCCAAGAGTTGGAGGAGCTAGTGGGCACCAGGGAGAACACCATAGAAGTTCTCGAGGATCAGCTCATTAATACCCAGCAGCAGCTTGCCGAGGCTAATGAGCACTTGGACATGCATCATCAGGAGATCCAGGACATGGAGGCCAACGAGGACGTCGACATCGAGGGAGGAGAGGAGCCTGCCTCTAGTGTGGACACTGCTGGCTCAGGGAGACCACCTTCCCCTGAGTCAAGTGTTGCCTCGTTCGCTCATTAGATGTCCAGGATAGAGTTAGACGTTGGTGATGGTAGGACTCCTCGCAGCTAGCTTAGCTTTTGCACCCTTGGGGTACTAGGCTAGGTAGAGTTGAGTCTTTTTGGGCAATTGATGTAATAGTGCTAAACTCTTTTGGAAACATGTTTGTTGGATGCGGTTATCAGTCTTAAAAATTGGAAGGCAAATTTTATGCCTTTTTTAAAAATCCTTTTGTTGGAGTTGGAGTCTATCATTTTGCTTTTGACTCTTTTCGCCGCGATTAAACCTTGAACTTGGAGTTATGGTGTTAAGTATATATGTGGTTTTTTCAGATGGCCGGGAGGCAGCGTCGTGGCCAGAACGAGCGCGTTCCTCCACCGCCGCCACCACCTCCCACTCTGCAGGAGCTCATGGCTCAGCAGAATGAGATCTTGAGGCAGCTAGCTCAGCGTCAGCCACCACCTCAGCATTATGGTGGTGGAGACCATCAGCGTCACCCCGCGACAGCCACCTACCAAGAGTTCCTCAGCACCCAGCCTCCATTGTTCACAAGAGTAGAGGACCCACTTGATGCAGATGTGTGGTTGCGAGTGGTGGAATCCAAATTCCCACTACTCCATGGAGCTTGCTCAGAGGTCACCAAAGTCAGGTTCGCCACCCAGCAGCTTCGTGGACCCGCAAGGACTTGGTGGGACCATTTTCTTGCCATGCAGCCAGAGGATCGAGAGGTGGAATGGAGGGAGTTCAAGGCAGCTTTCAGGGGACACCATATACCAGCCGGGATTATGGACCGAAAGCTCAATGAGTTTTTGGCACTCACTCAGGGCAACAGGACAGTGTTGCAGTATGCCCAGGCCTTTAATGACTTGTGCCAGTATGCTGGATATCACACAGATACGGATGAGAAGAAGAGAGACAGGTTCAGGAGGGGGCTCAGCACTAAGCTCCGCGACCGTCTCAACACCGTCAGGGCCAACAGTTACAATGAGTTGGTCAACATGGCTATCTCCCAGGAGGACTGCATTTCAGCTCGACAGGCGGAGAAGAAGAGAAAGACCCCTGTGGCAGGACCTTTAGCTCAGCCACAGCGCTTTAGGATTGTGTCCGACACTCAGAACAGGGGACCACAGCAGCAGCAAGGGCGATGGGTGATCCGACCACAGCAGCAGCAGCAGCAGGCACCCAACCGCACCCAGTTTCCAGCTCAGAGGAACAATCAGCAGCAGCAGCAGTACCGCCAGGCAAATGACAACAGATGTTTCACTTGCGGCAACACCGGACACTATGCCAAGAATTGCCCCCGGAACCAGCAGAGGCAGGGGCAAAATGTTAATCAGAACCAAGGGAAGAGGCAGAAGGTGCAAGTGAGGCAGGGCAGGCTAAACTTCACCACCATGGCTGATATTCCCGAGGGAGCACCCGTCATGACTGGTATCTTTACAGTTTTGAATAATCCTGCTATTACTATTTTTGATTCAGGTGCATCGCATAGTTTTATCAGTGCCAAATTTAGTGCCAAGTGCCAATTGCCTTTTCACCACACCAATGGGGGTATTACAATTTCAACACCAGAAGG
The DNA here is from genome assembly GCF_902167145.1 of Zea mays. Classification (NCBI taxonomy): domain Eukaryota; kingdom Viridiplantae; phylum Streptophyta; class Magnoliopsida; order Poales; family Poaceae; genus Zea; species Zea mays. The sequence continues at coordinate 43,856,804 of NC_050103.1, forward strand.
CAGGGTTGCCACTTACCAAATTAACAAGAATGTGCCTATAAAGTTTGGTAGTCTGATAATTAAAACCAACCTCCTCATTTTGGGGTTGGATAGTGTGGATATCATATTGGGAACTGACTGGTTGACCAGAAATCAGGCTGTGATGGATATTGCGGCTAGAGCCATTGAGGTGCACTCACCAACTTGTGGTGGAACCACACTATATTTGCCTGACCAGGGTTGTACCCGATCTTGTGCCTTTGTTATGTTAGAATCCCCAGTGGAAAAGATCCCAGTGGTCCGTAACTACCCGGATGTTTTTCCGGATGAATTGCCAGGGATGCCACCTGACCGAGACATTGAGTTCGCCATCGAATTGCAACTCGGGACTGCTCCTATCTCCAAGAGACCTTATAGGATGCCTCCCGCGGAATTGGCAGAATTAAAGAAGCAATTGCAAGAGTTGTTGGACAAGGGGTTTATTCGCCCATGTTCTTCACCATGGGGGTGTCCAGCATTATTTGTGAAGAAAAAGGATGAGAGTTTGAGAATGTGTGTTGACTACCGCCCTCTCAATGCGGTGACTATCAAGAACAAGTACCCACTGCCCCGCATTGATGTTTTGTTCAATCAGTTGGTAGGAGCCAAGGTATTCTCCAAGATAGACATTCGCTCAGGTTACCATCAAATCAAGATCCGTGCCAGTGATATTCCCAAGACGGCCTTCTCAACCAGATATGGGCTGTATGAGTTTTTGGTGATGTCTTTCAGGCTGACCAATGCCCCGATTTATTTCATGTACTTGATGAACTCAGTATTTATGCCAGAGTTAGACAAGTTCGTGGTCGTTTTCATTGATGATATTCTGGTCTACTCCAAGAATGAAGACGAACATACTGAGCACCTGCACATCGTGCTTCAGAGACTGTGTGACCATCAGTTGTATGCTAAGTTGTCTAAATGCGAATTCTGGCTGAAGGAGATCAAATTCTTGAGTCACACAATTTCTCAGGATGGGATATCAGTTGATCCTGAGAAGGTGCAGAAGGTGATGGATTGGAAACCCCCGACTACCGTGAGGCAGATTCGAAGTTTTCTAGGTTTGGCAGGGTATTATCGACGATTCATTCCGGATTTTTTCAGGATTGCCAAACCAATGACTGAACTGTTAAAGAAAGGAGTCAAGTATGTTTGGAGCCAGAAGTGTGAGGATGCCTTTCATACATTGAGGCAGCATTTAACAACAGCCCCAGTGCTAGCTCAACCTGACAACACCAAGCCATTTGAAGTTTATTGTGATGCTTCTGGTATCGGATTGGGATGTGTCTTGATGCAAGAGAACAGAGTCATTGCTTATGCTTCACGAGCACTCAGGCCCCATGAGCAGAACTACCCCAGACATGATCTGGAATTGGCAGCTGTGGTTCATGCTCTTAAGATATGGAGACACTACTTGATGGGAGCTCACTGTAACATCTACACTGATCACAAGAGTCTCAAGTACATCTTCACTCAGGCAGATCTGAACATGAGGCAAAGGAGATGGTTGGAGTTAATCAAGGACTATGATTTGGAAGTGCATTACCATCCGGGCAAAGCAAATGTTGTGGCAGATGCCTTGAGCAGAAAAGCCCAGTGCAATTGTATGAGCATGGATGCAAGAGTCACCACCCTGTGCGATGAGTTGTGCAAGCTGAACCTGGAAGTTGTTTCTTCGGGTGACTTAAGTTATATCTCGGTGGAACCCACATTGCAAGAGCAAATAGTAAGGGCGCAAATTGAGGATAAGGGTGTCCAAATGATTAAGGAAATGGTCAAGCAAAAGGCAGAGAAATACAAGTGTTTCCGACAGGACAGCAAGGGAGTTCTATGGTTTGGAGATAGATTGGTTGTTCCCAAGGACCCTGAGCTCAGAAACAAGATACTAGATGAAGCTCACCTTTCCAAATTCTCCATGCACCCTGGTAGCAACAAGATGTACCATGATCTCAGATCTCTATATTGGTGGACCAGGATGAAGAGGGAAATTGCCAAGTACATATCCGAGTGTGACACCTGCCAGAGGATCAAGGCCAGTCACTTAAAGGCAGCAGGCCCCTTGCAGCCCCTTCCCATACCATCTTGGAAATGGGAGGACATTTGCATGGATTTTATCGTGGGATTGCCCAATACCTCCAGGCACCATGATTCCGTTTGGGTTATTGTGGACAGGTTGACCAAGACCGCTCATTTCTTGCCAGTGCACACCACCCACAAGACGGAGAAGTACGCAGAAATTTATATTGATCAGATAGTGCGATTGCATGGTATTCCCAAGACCATTATATCTGACAGAGGAGCACTGTTTGTGGCACGCTTTTGGGAGAAACTACAAGAATCACTTGGAACCCAAGTAATCCGAAGCTCAGCATACCATCCCCAAACATATGGCCAGACCGAAAGGGTGAATCAGATTCTGGAAGACATGTTGCGAGCATGTGCACTACACTACGGGAAGGATTGGGACAAGTGTCTGTCTTTGGCAAAGTTTTCTTACAATAACAGCTATCAGTCCAGTCTAAAGATGGCACCTTTTGAAGCCTTATATGGGAGAAGGTGTAGGACCCCACTAAATTGGTCTCAAGCAGGAGAAAGGGAAATTTTTGGGCCAGATTTGGTACTCGAGGCAGAGGCAAAGGTTAGGGTTATTACCAAGAACTTAGAAGCTGCTCAGGCCCGGCAAAGGAGCTATCATGACAAGAGGCGGAAGCCTCTACAGTTTGAGGTGGGAGATCATGTTTATCTTAAGGTGTCCCCCACCAAGGGTGTCCAGAGATTCGGGATCAAGGGCAAGTTAGCTCCTCGCTACATTGGACCCTATGAGATCAAAGCAAGTTGTGGACCTGTAGCCTATCAATTGGAATTGCCACCTCACATGTCAGCAGTTCACAATGTGTTCCATGTATCTTAGCTGCGGAAATGTGTTCGCCTACCCACTGAAGTGCTACCGGAACCGGATATTGAGGTAGAACCAGACTTGTCCTATCAAGAGTACCCCGTCCAGGTATTAGATCAAAAGGAGAGATCAACTCGGGCAAGGTCGGTCAGAATGTATAAAGTTCCAGTGGAGTCACCATTCAGCAGAAGAAGCTACATGGGAGACTGAGGATTTTCTACGCTCTCGTTTCCCCGACTTTCTACCCAAAGGAGTCGGTACGTAACCCCAAAACCCCACCCCACCTGCCCTTTGAATTCAATTATAAGAAAAACTTAGATAACAAGGATAGTCTAAGTAGTGGATTTAACTTAAGAAGGGCTTCCTTCTGAAGTTGCAAAGAGAAGGACATTCGAAGAGCAGTTAACAAGAGAAACTCGAGTATAAAGAAAGAATAGCACCAACACACCTTCAAGCACCCCCAAGGGACTCTACCTAAAATCTCGGGACGAGATTCCTTTAAGGGGGGAGGGCTGTAACACCCCAGGTGTTACCATGGCTAGAGCACATAGGCACTAAGGACTATGAATTTTATGTGGTAGAGGCTTAAGGCAACACATAAGAACTTTGGAGATCATGTGCTAATCAAGTTGCCAATGACCTAAGAAGCATTACTCTAATCCTTGCACACTTACTACCTTGGATAAGAGGGGAGAAGAACCCTAGACCTCTCTTAAACCCTATCTCCCAAAACCCTAGATAAGAGGGAAAAGAGAGTGAGCAAGTGTGCAAAGCATGAGTAATATTTACCCAAACCTTAAGTAACCTTATAACCAGCAATTGGGGGGAGGAAATATTGCAAAAAGACCCCTGGAGAAACCATAAATCAAATCTCCAAGTGGAGAGAGAACTAGAGCTCTCTATTTCTCTCTAAGTTAAAAACTACACCAACACTAAAGATCAGTTGTGTTCACCTCGAAGCTGGCATCAAATCCACCTATGTCCTATACAAAAATGTGGCATACCACCCAAGGCACCCACTGGAAAAAGCTGAGCCCGAGACTTGGACGTTTGACATGCCTTGGCATGGTTTTTGTCGCGAGGTGGGCAGTGTGACACACCCGATTTGGCGACCTGAGATCTCCCTCCCTAGGCCATATCTGCCATGGCAGCTCACGGATGAGAGACAGCCCTAGGTGCCAGGAAAAGACTCGCGCCGGATTTTTGTCAAGATTCGCACGTTTGCGACTTGGGTGAGCTGTGGAACACGGGCAGATTGAAAGCTCCACGTGTTCGACGCGCCCTGAGCTTGCCAGAGCACGCCCGCGCGTGCCCCGCGTCGCGCCAACGGCCAGCTGTTGGAGACTTGTTCTCAAGTGCTAAGAGTTAAGAACAAGGCAACACAGAAAATGTTAATCGTTATAGTCCTTCGTCCTCCGAAGCATTATTTCCCTTAGGATATAATGATTTATGGACGAAGGTTATGAAGGACGTACCTTCATAAAATCATTAAACAATGACGAAGGTGAAAATGTAAAAGATATAAAAGACAATATGAACGATCATATATTATTATCAGGCATAAATAGAAATATTATTGAATTACAAGTGTACCTTTAATCGAGAGAGGATGAGAATACAAGCGTGACGCGAAAAGTGAATGCCCAGTCAGCGTGAACAGTACGGGGATACTGTTCACCTATTTATAGGCACGGGACACAGCCCTTACAAAATTACATACATGCCCTTTACATTTGATAATAATTCTGTAGTAGTCTATCGAGGTCTGAATAGCCTTTTCATCTTTAAGTCGGTTCCACTCTTTGTTGTCACGCCGAAGCTTTCCTGCTCGCACCTTCGGCTCTGTATCAACCTTCGTATTATTCCGGTCTACAGCAATGCCGACTTTAGTCCGAAGATACCTGTTTACACATTGTACTCCAGAAATACTGTTAAATCCTGTTTTTGAGGACCTTCGGATGCCGAAGGTCCCCAACAGTAGCCCCTCGCAATATTAATTTGTTTATAATAACGAATTCAGATTGCGACCTGGACGAAGGCTTTACGCCGAAGGTCCGAAAAAACACCTTCCCTTTGCTAGAATAGCAACAATCACTGACAAGCGGGGTCTCTGAATTTTCAACGCTCTTGGCGTATAAATACGGGCATACCGCAAACTCATTTGACACACTTTCTGGCCAACCACTCCCGCTCACTCAATTTTTAGCTCTTGTGCACTGTGATTTGCTAAGCTTTTAGCTTTGAAGCTTCGGATTTGAAAACAGTTTTTTAGTGTTTCCGAAGATGTCCGAGGATAAGAAGACTGTTGCTGAGACGATGCTGAGCCTCGACGAAGAGAAAAACTTGGGGTTTCTTATAGCGATGTCGAAGACCAACACGGAAAAGATTACCAAGGAGATTCTGGAAGGTTTGTCCGAAGATACTGGTGACAGCGACAGCTATGATGTGGACAGTGGTGGCGAGGACTCCGAAGATCGTCCATGGCGACCAAGTCATTCAGTTTATGGTAAATCAACTATCAAAGAGAATCATCTTGTCAACATGAGAGGGAGGTATTTCCGGGATTTGTCCATTGTGAGGGCCGACGAAGGGGAAAAACTTGCCCACACCCTGAAGAAAATGAGGTCGTAGTGTACCGAAGCTTTTTGAAAGCTGGACTGCGATTTCCTTTGAGCAGCTTCGTTGTGGAGGTACTGAAAATATTCGAAGTCTATCTCCATCAACTTACCCCCGAGGCAATTATAAGGCTAAATATCTTCGTGTGGGCCGTGAGAAGCCAAGGTCTGAAACCTGACGCAAAAAGCTTCTGCAATATACATGAATTATCATATGAAACAAAACCTTGGGGTAAGGAACAATATCACAACAATTTTGGCTGCTACAGTTTTGTTTCTCGGTCCGGGTCAAGCTGCCCTGTGCCAACCTTTCGGAAGAGATGGCCTGGAGACTGGATGACAGAATGGTTCTATGTGAAGAATGATCTGACAATACGAGAAGATATCAAGGGTATAATCATGCGCCCTATTTGGCAAAGCTTCGGCCTTCGGAGGCCGAAGGTTGAAATGAATGAAGCTGCCGAAGAATGCCAGAGGGCCTTCGGCGCAGTGTGCTCTTTCATTGGAACAAGAGACTTAGTTCAAGAGCATATTGCCTTCAGGGTATGGCCACTTGCGGAGAAATGGGAAATGCCACAAGAAACCGTAAAAGAAACCGACGAAGGTGGACTTATCAGGTTAAAGTACACTTTTAAATTTGGAGATAAATTCGTTGAGCCAGATGATGACTGGTTGAAAAGTATTGAAAATTTAAGCGATGAACTGCTTGGGGCTTATTCGAAGGCCGAAGATACTGCAATGTCAGCAGCCTTCGGAGGCCGAAAAAAGAAAAGGCTGAATCGGGTATTTGATGCCATCGGGTTTGTCTACCCTGACTATTGTTATCCCGTTCGAAGGCAGAAGAGAAAAAACACAATCTCTGCAAAAGAAGAAGCTGAAGCTGCTCCTAGCGAGCCAGAACCGAAAAGGAAGAAGATAAAGGTCCTTACGCATCGGCCGCGTTATATTGAACCAGCTTCGGTGCCTGAGTTTGCCGGAGAAACTCCTTCGGCCACCGAAGCTGAACAACCAACCGGGCCAACTGTACTGCCAGAAGTCGCAGAAACGACCGAAGTGCCAAAAAAGACAAAATTAGAGCAATCAAAGATTTTGTTGCCAGAAACGAAAGAGAAGGCCGAAGCGCCATCCACAAAAAAATGGAAAAGGTAAAGGAAGCAACTGAGGGCTCCAAAACATCGGAAGTTTTGAGTCCTGCAGCAATCATTGAGACAGCAAAAAATGAAAAAGTGCCAGCCGTCACTCCGAAAAGAAAGAGAATGGCTAATGTACTAGATGTGCTGGAAACGATCAGGTCTTCAAGCACACCTCCGAAGAAGGCTGCTGTCAGTCCTGAAACAACATTTGAAACTTCTGTTTCCAAAACTCCAGAGCAAGAGACTGAAGCCGAAGCTGGGCCCTCAGAGCCCGCAAAGATAAAACCCTTGGAAAGTGAGACAGAAAAAATAACAAAGCCAACTCTCGTTGAAGAAACCGGTGTTATTGCCCCCGAAGCATCCTCCAAAATTCGTGATTATATTTTTCGTCATGCTTCGGGGAAAAAATTATCAGAAAAAGAGGAACAAGAGGCCCAGCACTATGCCCAAAAATTGAAATATCCAAAGGGGGCGTTGATATTTAATGGCAGTGGAGAAGAAGATTTCTTGTATTGTCTTCCCGACAGCAAGGAGATTTCTGTCTGCCGGGAGATGAGCAGGAGCTTCGGATTCCCAACTTTAGAAGACGGACTTTCGGTGCTGTCAAAGAACGATCTGGCTGACTGCCTAGCTTACAATAGCTTAAAGGTGCGACAAATGAAATTCTTGTATTTTTTCAAAATTTTTCGTTTGTTTAAACCTGTTGACACAGACATATTCCTCTTTGCAGGGCCTGATACTCAGCAATGCCCTCAGGGCGCAGAAAGATGCTGAGGATGAAGGATGTACTATAGCCCTGAGCAACCTTCGTTCCGAAGTAATTGAACTGAGGAACGAAGGTCTCGAAAAAGATAAAATATTATACTCATTGATAAATAAAATAAAGGAAGACGAAGCTGCTTTTAAAAGTCAAGCTGAAGTTCAGAAACGCGAAATTGAAGACCTTCGGAAACAACTGGCCAGAGCCAAGGAAGAACGCATACTTGAAGAAACAAAACGTGAACTCAGCGATCAATGGGCAGATCACCTAGAAGTGACTGTTGAAGAGCTTCGTTCGTCCAAAAAGAGATGCTACAACAAATCTATAGATTGTGTTAAGAAATTAAAGGCTAGCTTTGCCAAGGTTGGAGCGTTCTCAAGCGAGGAAAACTTTTCGAGAGGCAATCCCGAAGGTGTTATCGAATGGATTGGCCACGAAGCTGAAGCCTTCGAAGAAATTTTAAATAGCCGAGGAGATATATGTGCCTTCTCTGGCGCCAGAGGGATTGCCACCATCTTAGAGAAGAAGGGCTGTGAACATATAAAAATTTTAGCACAGTCCGAAGCTGCCTTGTCCTTTGAAGATACAAGAGATCCTTCGGCCGAAGCTAGCATAATTGGTGGAAAGTTTTTTACCGATATCTGGGATAATGGTGGCCGAGAAATGGCCGGAGAAATTATTCGAAGAAGTGAAAAGGGGATTCATGATGCTAGAGAAGTAGCTGAGGCTGCTGAAAAGAGCGCAGGGGCCGAAGGTCAATTAGGTATTAAATAATGGTTTTTATCGTGTTGTAATCTTAGGCTTTAAAATTTGTTTGCGATTTGTAATAGCAATGTAGCCGTGTCCTGTCCTTCCTCAGATCCTACTGAAGTATCTCCGGGTGCTCGGCCTAAGGGTGACGATGAGATTAAAAAGATGGCTGAAGCTATTATGGATGAAGTTGTCGATCGACTGTTGAACGAAGCTGCAGAAGTGGTACTTAGGGAAGACTAAATGCTATTGTAAAAACATTTTAAATGTAGCATGTGTAATATCTTGTAATCCTGTATGTAATATATTTGTTTTATTTTTCTTTATGGTTCAATTCTTTACGATGCATGAAACTTTACATACGTACCGTTTTTGAGTCTTTGGCGAAAAAACACCTTCCCTTCTTTTCATGCTTCGTGAAGAAGAATTACCATTTATCACAACAATATCTGAAGTATCCTGAAAAGTGTTGAAGCTTCGTAGAAACATTCTTCAAGGCTATACTTCAGAGATCAATATTGTTTCTCCTTGTGACTTGGCATGATTTGCCCCTTTTTCAAAGCGTTTTCCCGAAGATTGATATCATATTTCTTTCTTATGCCACATGCAGTATGATGTATGATGCTTATGTTATGCAAAGATGATGTGATGATGTTATGCTATGTAAGGTGATATTCCAGAGATACACGCATATCTGCGCGATAAAACACATAATCTTTTTGTAAATCAGCGTTAACTTTTCGCTATAAGCCTCCCTTAGGAGCTTCTTCGCCTTTTACTTCAGCAGAATCAGCGTTGACTTTTCGCTGTAAGCTCTGCATTCCCTTAGGAACGTCTTTGGAGCTTCTTCGCCTTTTACTTAGGCGGTATCAGCGTTGACTTTTCGCTGTAAGCTCTGCATTCCCTTAGGAACGTCTTTGGAGCTTCTTCGCCTTTTACTTAGGCGGTATCAGCGTTGACTTTTCGCTGTATGCTCTGCATTCCTTTTGGAACGACTTTGGAGCAGAAAACTTACGCTGCGCTCCCTTCGGAACGACTTTTTGTGACTTCGTCAAACTTACTCTGCGTTCCTTGGAACGACTTTTCGTTGCTTCGAAGAATTTTTTCGATAATTCGAAGGTCGTCTTTATTATGACAAATCCTTAAACTTCAACAACTGAAGCCTGTGAAGAAAATATATTTTCCTTGTGGGAACTATTTTCATGAAATCTAAACAATGTCCTTTATTACACAAAAAATAGAACTGAATGAAAAAGATTACTATCAAGGTAGGATATTTGTCAATAGATGTGCTTTGATTCTGGCACAGTGCTGTTGACCGTGCGAGCTTCGGACTGTTCTCTGAAGTCCCTTTGATGCGGAGCATATTGGCTCCCTTCTGGCTGCTGGCCTTGTTGCAACGGAGGTGGAGGCGGAGGCTGTTGCCAGGAAGCTTGAGGCTGACTCGCCGAAGCAGTGGAGACTGCAGGATGGTTGCCCACATATTCTGGGATGTAGGGCGAATGATACGAAGCTGTATGCATGACCTGCTTCGGCTGGGCTTGTTGTGCTGCTGCTTCAGCTATTTCCTTTTGCTTCTGAATAGTAACATGGCACATCCTGGTAGTATGGCCTTTGTTCTCACCGCAGAATAAGCAAAAGATTCTTCTCGGTTGATCGCCAAATCTTCCTCCGAAGCCCCTGGCGCCTCTGCCTCTTGGAGCTGGTGGTCGGAAGGAGCTTTGCTGTTGTCCAGAAGTCTGTGAGGAGCATTGTGGCCTTTGCTGTTGGCTTCCTCTGTCATCATTTTGTGTAGAATTGTGAATTGATCTCACATGCCTCGGGTAAAACCTCCCTCCGAAGCCCCTGGTCATTTCAGAAAACCTGAAAGCCTCCTCCCTTCTTTGGCGAAAATCATTGTCGGCCCGAATGTATTCATCCATTTTCTGGAGAAGCTTCTCCAAAGTTTGAGGAGGCTTCCTGGCGAAGTACTGAGCTGACGGACCCGGCCGAAGCCCCTTGATCATGACCTCGATGACAATTTCATTGGGCACCGTTGGTGCCTGTGCCCTTAAACGCAAGAACCTTCGGACATATGCCTGAAGGTATTCTTCGTGATCCTGAGTGCACTGGAACAGAGCCTGAGCAGTGACCGGCTTCGTCTGAAATCCTTGAAAGCTGGTTAACAACAAATCCTTCAGCTTCTGCCATGAAGTGATCGTTCCTGGTCGAAGGGAGGAATACCAGGTTTGAGCAACACTTCTGACAGCCATAACGAAAGATTTGGCCATGACTGAAGCATTGCCACCATACGAAGACACTGTTGCTTCGTAGCTCATCAAAAACTGCTTCGGGTCTGAGTGGCCATCGAATACGGGGAGCTGAGGCGGCTTGTAGGACGGGGGCCAAGGTGTAGCCTGCAGCTCAGCGGACAGAGGAGAAGCATCATCAAAAACAAAATTCCCATGATGGAAATTGTCATACCAGTCATCTTCGTTGGGAAAACCCTCCTGATGAAGGTCTTGATGCTGAGGCCTTCGGTGTTGCTCATCCTGAGCAAGATGACGAACTTCTTCAGAGGCTTCGTCTATCTGCCTCTGCAGTTCAGCTAGCCTGGCCATCTTTTCCTTCTTGCGTTGAACCTGCTGCTGAAGGATTTCCAGATTTTGAATCTCCTGATCTAGATCATCCTCCGGAGGTGTTGGACTGGTAGCCTTCCTCTTCTGGCTTCGTGCCTCTCTAAGAGAAAGGACGTCTTGATTGGGGTCCAGCGGCTGCAGCGTGCCAGCCCCTGCTGCTAAAGCCTTCTTCGGCGGCATGACGAAGGTGATGCTTGCCGAAGGTGTTGAAAAGCTCAAGAAATGGAAGTGAGTTCACCGGAGGTGGGCGCCAATGTTGGAGACTTGTTCTCAAGTGCTAAGAGTTAAGAACAAGGCAACACAGAAAATGTTAATCGTTATAGTCCTTCGTCCTCCGAAGCATTATTTCCCTTAGGATATAATGATTTATGGACGAAGGTTATGAAGGACGTACCTTCATAAAATCATTAAACAATGACGAAGGTGAAAATGTAAAAGATATAAAAGACAATATGAACGATCATATATTATTATCAGGCATAAATAGAAATATTATTGAATTACAAGTGTACCTTTAATCGAGAGAGGATGAGAATACAAGCGTGACGCGAAAAGTGAATGCCCAGTCAGCGTGAACAGTACGGGGATACTGTTCACCTATTTATAGGCACGGGACACAGCCCTTACAAAATTACATACATGCCCTTTACATTTGATAATAATTCTGTAGTAGTCTATCGAGGTCTGAATAGCCTTTTCATCTTTAAGTCGGTTCCACTCTTTGTTGTCACGCCGAAGCTTTCCTGCTCGCACCTTCGTCTCTGTATCAACCTTCGTATTATTCCGGTCTACAGCAATGCCGACTTTAGTCCGAAGATACCTGTTTACACATTATACTCCAGAAATACTGTTAAATCCTGTTTTTGAGGACGCTCTTAACCTTGTGGTCGTGGGTTCGAGCCCCACGGTGGGCGCCAATGTTGGAGACTTGTTCTCAAGTGCTAAGAGTTAAGAACAAGGCAACACAGAAAATGTTAATCGTTATAGTCCTTCGTCCTCCGAAGCATTATTTCCCTTAGGATATAATGATTTATGGACGAAGGTTATGAAGGACGTACCTTCATAAAATCATTAAACAATGACGAAGGTGAAAATGTAAAAGATATAAAAGACAATATGAACGATCATATATTATTATCAGGCATAAATAGAAATATTATTGAATTACAAGTGTACCTTTAATCGAGAGAGGATGAGAATACAAGCGTGACGCGAAAAGTGAATGCCCAGTCAGCGTGAACAGTACGGGGATACTGTTCACCTATTTATAGGCACGGGACACATCCCTTACAAAATTACATACATGCCCTTTACATTTGATAATAATTCTGTAGTAGTCTATCGAGGTCTGAATAGCCTTTTCATCTTTAAGTCGGTTCCACTCTTTGTTGTCACGCCGAAGCTTTCCTGCTCGCACCTTCGGCTCTGTATCAACCTTCGTATTATTCCGGTCTATAGCAATGCCGACTTTAGTCCGAAGATACCTGTTTACACATTGTACTCCAGAAATACTGTTAAATCCTGTTTTTGAGGACCTTCGGATGCCGAAGGTCCCCAACAGTAGAAGGGAAGGTGTTTTTTCGGACCTTCGGCGTAAAGCCTTCGTCCAGGTCGCAATCTGAATTCGTTATTATAAACAAATTAATATTGCGAGGGGCTACTGTTGGGGACCTTCGGCATCCGAAGGTCCTCAAAAACAGGATTTAACAGTATTTCTGGAGTACAATGTGTAAACAGGTATCTTCGGACTAAAGTCGGCATTGCTGTAGACCGGAATAATACGAAGGTTGATACAGAGCCGAAGGTGCGAGCAGGAAAGCTTCGGCGTGACAACAAAGAGTGGAACCGACTTAAAGATGAAAAGGCTATTCAGACCTCGATAGACTACTACAGAATTATTATCAAATGTAAAGGGCATGTATGTAATTTTGTAAGGGCTGTGTCCCGTGCCTATAAATAGGTGAACAGTATCCCCGTACTGTTCACGCTGACTGGGCATTCACTTTTCGCGTCACGCTTGTATTCTCATCCTCTCTCGATTAAAGGTACACTTGTAATTCAATAATATTTCTATTTATGCCTGATAATAATATATGATCGTTCATATTGTCTTTTATATCTTTTACATTTTCACCTTCGTCATTGTTTAATGATTTTATGAAGGTACGTCCTTCATAACCTTCGTCCATAAATCATTATATCCTAAGGGAAATAATGCTTAGGAGGACGAAGGACTATAACGATTAACATTTTCTGTGTTGCCTTGTTCTTAACTCTTAGCACTTGAGAACAAGTCTCCAACATTGGCGCCCACCTCCGGTGAACTCACTTCCATTTCTTGAGCTTTTCAACACCTTCGGCAAGCATCACCTTCGTCATGCCGCCGAAGAAGGCTTTAGCAGCAGGGGCTGGCACGCTGCAGCCGCTGGACCCCAATCAAGACGTCCTTTCTCTTAGAGAGGCACGAAGCCAGAAGAGGAAGGCTACCAGTCCAACACCTCCGGAGGATGATCTAGATCAGGAGATTCAAAATCTGGAAATCCTTCAGCAGCAGGTTCAACGCAAGAAGGAAAAGATGGCCAGGCTAGCTGAACTGCAGAGGCAGATAGACGAAGCCTCTGAAGAAGTTCGTCATCTTGCTCAGGATGAGCAACACCGAAGGCCTCAGCATCAAGACCTTCATCAGGAGGGTTTTCCCAACGAAGATGACTGGTATGACAATTTCCATCATGGGAATTTTGTTTTTGATGATGCTTCTCCTCTGTCCGCTGAGCTGCAGGCTACACCTTGGCCCCCGTCCTACAAGCCGCCTCAGCTCCCCGTATTCGATGGCCACTCAGACCCGAAGCAGTTTTTGATGAGCTACGAAGCAACAGTGTCTTCGTATGGTGGCAATGCTTCAGTCATGGCCAAATCTTTCGTTATGGCTGTCAGAAGTGTTGCTCAAACCTGGTATTCCTCCCTTCGACCAGGAACGATCACTTCATGGCAGAAGCTGAAGGATTTGTTGTTAACCAGCTTTCAAGGATTTCAGACGAAGCCGGTCACTGCTCAGGCTCTGTTCCAGTGCACTCAGGATCACGAAGAATACCTTCAGGCATATGTCCGAAGGTTCTTGCGTTTAAGGGCACAGGCACCAACGGTGCCCAATGAAATTGTCATCGAGGCCATGATCAAGGGGCTTCGGCCGGGTCCGTCAGCTCAGTACTTCGCCAGGAAGCCTCCTCAAACTTTGGAGAAGCTTCTCCAGAAAATGGATGAATACATTCGGGCCGACAATGATTTTCGCCAAAGAAGGGAGGAGGCTTTCAGGTTTTCTGAAATGACCAGGGGCTTCGGAGGGAGGTTTTACCCGAGGCATGTGAGATCAATTCACAATTCTACACAAAATGATGACAGAGGAAGCCAACAGCAAAGGCCACAATGCTCCTCACAGACTTCTGGACAACAGCAAAGCTCCTTCCGACCACCAGCTCCAAGAGGCAGAGGCGCCAGGGGCTTCGGAGGAAGATTTGGCGATCAACCGAGAAGAATCTTTTGCTTATTCTGCGGTGAGAACAAAGGCCATACTACCAGGATGTGCCATGTTACTATTCAGAAGCAAAAGGAAATAGCTAAAGCAGCAGCACAACAAGCCCAGCCGAAGCAGGTCATGCATACAGCTTCGTATCATTCGCCCTACATCCCAGAATATGTGGGCAACCATCCTGCAGTCTCCGCTGCTTCGGCGAGTCAGCCTCAAGCTTCCTGGCAACAGCCTCCGCCTCCACCTCCGTTGCAACAAGGCCAGCAGCCAGAAGGGAGCCAATATGCTCCGCATCAAAGGGACTTCAGAGAACAGTCCGAAGCTCGCACGGTCAACAGCACTGTGCCAGAATCAAAGCACATCTATTGACAAATATCCTACCTTGATAGTAATCTTTTTCATTCAGTTCTATTTTTTGTGTAATAAAGGACATTGTTTAGATTTCATGAAAATAGTTCCCACAAGGAAAATATATTTTCTTCACAGGCTTCAGTTGTTGAAGTTTAAGGATTTGTCATAATAAAGACGACCTTCGAATTATCGAAAAAATTCTTCGAAGCAACGAAAAGTCGTTCCAAGGAACGCAGAGTAAGTTTGACGAAGTCACAAAAAGTCGTTCCGAAGGGAGCACAGCGTAAGTTTTCTGCTCCAAAGTCGTTCCAAAAGGAATGCAGAGCATACAGCGAAAAGTCAACGCTGATACCGCCTAAGTAAAAGGCGAAGAAGCTCCAAAGACGTTCCTAAGGGAATGCAGAGCTTACAGCGAAAAGTCAACGCTGATACCGCCTAAGTAAAAGGCGAAGAAGCTCCAAAGACGTTCCTAAGGGAATGCAGAGCTTACAGCGAAAAGTCAACGCTGATTCCGCTGAAGTAAAAGGCGAAGAAGCTCCTAAGGGAGGCTTATAGCGAAAAGTTAACGCTGATTTACAAAAAGATTATGTGTTTTATCGCGCAGATATGCGTGTATCTCCGGAATATCACCTTACATAGCATAACATCATCACATCATCTTTGCATAACATAAGCATCATACATCATACTGCATGTGGCATAAGAAAGAAATATGATATCAATCTTCGGGAAAACGCTTTGAAAAAGGGGCAAATCATGCCAAGTCACAAGGAGAAACAATATTGATCTCTGAAGTATAGCCTTGAAGAATGTTTCTACGAAGCTTCAACACTTTTCAGGATACTTCGGATATTGTTGTGATAAATGGTAATTCTTCTTCACGAAGCATGAAAAGAAGGGAAGGTGTTTTTTCGCCAAAGACTCAAAAACGGTACGTATGTAAAGTTTCATGCATCGTAAAGAATTGAACCATAAAGAAAAATAAAACAAATATATTACATACAGGATTACAAGATATTACACATGCTACATTTAAAATGTTTTTACAATAGCATTTAGTCTTCCCTAAGTACCACTTCTGCAGCTTCGTTCAACAGTCGATCGACAACTTCATCCATAATAGCTTCAGCCATCTTTTTAATCTCATCGTCACCCTTAGGCCGAGCACCCGGAGATACTTCAGTAGGATCTGAGGAAGGACAGGACACGGCTACATTGCTATTACAAATCGCAAACAAATTTTAAATCCTAAGATTACAACACGATAAAAACCATTATTTAATACCTAATTGACCTTCGGCCCCTGCGCTCTTTTCAGCAGCCTCAGCTACTTCTCTAGCATCATGAATCCCCTTTTCACTTCTTCGAATAATTTCTCCGGCCATTTCTCGGCCACCATTATCCCAGATATCGGTAAAAAACTTTCCACCAATTATGCTAGCTTCGGCCGAAGGATCTCTTGTATCTTCAAAGGACAAGGCAGCTTCGGACTGTGCTAAAATTTTTATATGTTCACAGCCCTTCTTCTCTAAGATGGTGGCAATCCCTCTGGCGCCAGAGAAGGCACATATATCTCCTCGGCTATTTAAAATTTCTTCGAAGGCTTCAGCTTCGTGGCCAATCCATTCGATAACACCTTCGGGATTGCCTCTCGAAAAGTTTTCCTCGCTTGAGAACGCTCCAACCTTGGCAAAGCTAGCCTTTAATTTCTTAACACAATCTATAGATTTGTTGTAGCATCTCTTTTTGGACGAACGAAGCTCTTCAACAGTCACTTCTAGGTGATCTGCCCATTGATCGCTGAGTTCACGTTTTGTTTCTTCAAGTATGCGTTCTTCCTTGGCTCTGGCCAGTTGTTTCCGAAGGTCTTCAATTTCGCGTTTCTGAACTTCAGCTTGACTTTTAAAAGCAGCTTCGTCTTCCTTTATTTTATTTATCAATGAGTATAATATTTTATCTTTTTCGAGACCTTCGTTCCTCAGTTCAATTACTTCGGAACGAAGGTTGCTCAGGGCTATAGTACATCCTTCATCCTCAGCATCTTTCTGCGCCCTGAGGGCATTGCTGAGTATCAGGCCCTGCAAAGAGGAATATGTCTGTGTCAACAGGTTTAAACAAACGAAAAATTTTGAAAAAATACAAGAATTTCATTTGTCGCACCTTTAAGCTATTGTAAGCTAGGCTGTCAGCCAGATCGTTCTTTGACAGCAACGAAAGTTCGTCTTCTAAAGTTGGGAATCCGAAGCTCCTGCTCATCTCCCGGCAGACAGAAATCTCCTTGCTGTCGGGAAGACAATACAAGAAATCTTCTTCTCCACTGCCATTAAATATCAACGCCCCCTTTGGATATTTCAATTTTTGGGCATAGTGCTGGGCCTCTTGTTCCTCTTTTTCTGATAATTTTTTCCCCGAAGCATGACGAAAAATATAATCACGAATTTTGGAGGATGCTTCGGGGGCAATAACACCGGTTTCTTCAACGAGAGTTGGCTTTGTTATTTTTTCTGTCTCACTTTCCAAGGGTTTTATCTTTGCGGGCTCTAAGGGCCCAGCTTCGGCTTCAGTCTCTTGCTCTGGAGTTTTGGAAACAGAAGTTTCAACTGTTGTTTCAGGACTGACAGCAGCCTTCTTCGGAGGTGTGCTTGAAGACCTGATCGTTTCCAGCACATCTAGTACATTAGCCATTCTCTTTCTTTTCGGAGTGACGGCTGGCACTTTTTCATTTTTTGCTGTCTCAATGATTGCTGCAGGACTCAAAACTTCCGATGTTTTGGAGCCCTCAGTTGCTTCCTTTACCTTTTCCATTTTTTTGTGGATGGCGCTTCGGCCTTCTCTTTCGTTTCTGGCAACAAAATCTTTGATTGCTCTAATTTTGTCTTTTTTGGCACTTCGGCCGTTTCTGCGACTTCTGGCAGTACAGTTGGCCCGGTTGGTTGTTCAGCTTCGGTGGCCGAAGGAG
Source organism: Zea mays (assembly GCF_902167145.1). NCBI lineage: Eukaryota > Viridiplantae > Streptophyta > Magnoliopsida > Poales > Poaceae > Zea > Zea mays. Next base: position 43,874,430 of record NC_050103.1, read on the forward strand.
TTTCTCCGGCAAACTCAGGCACCGAAGCTGGTTCAATATAACGCGGCCGATGCGTAAGGACCTTTATCTTCTTCCTTTTCGGTTCTGGCTCGCTAGGAGCAGCTTCAGCTTCTTCTTTTGCAGAGATTGTGTTTTTTCTCTTCTGCCTTCGAACGGGATAACAATAGTCAGGGTAGACAAACCCGATGGCATCAAATACCCGATTCAGCCTTTTCTTTTTTCGGCCTCCGAAGGCTGCTGACATTGCAGTATCTTCGGCCTTCGAATAAGCCCCAAGCAGTTCATCGCTTAAATTTTCAATACTTTTCAACCAGTCATCATCTGGCTCAACGAATTTATCTCCAAATTTAAAAGTGTACTTTAACCTGATAAGTCCACCTTCGTCGGTTTCTTTTACGGTTTCTTGTGGCATTTCCCATTTCTCCGCAAGTGAGCTCTCTATTTCTCTCTAAGTTAAAAACTACACCAACACTAAAGATCAGTTGTGTTCACCTCGAAGCTGGCATCAAATCCACCTATGTCCTATACCAAAAATGTGGCATACCACCCAAGGCACCCACTGGAAAAAGCTGAGCCCGAGACTTGGACGTTTGACATGCCTTGGCATGGTTTTTGTCGCGAGGTGGGCAGTGTGACACACCCGATTTGGCGACCTGAGATCTCCCTCCCTAGGCCATATCTGCCATGGCAGCTCACGGATGAGAGACAGCCCTAGGTGCCAGGAAAAGACTCGCGCCGGATTTTTGCCAAGATTCGCACGTTTGCGACTTGGGTGAGCTGTGGAACACGGGCAGATTGAAAGCTCCACGTGTTCGACGCGCCCTGAGCTTGCCAGAGCACGCCCGCGCGTGCCCCGCGTCGCGCCAACGGCCAGCCGACGCCCTGTCCCGCGCCCGCGCCTATAAAGCCCTCCCAGGCGTCGGTTACACTCTTCCGCGCACGCTCAAGCCTCACCGGTGTTCAGTTCGCCGTCATTTGCCCGTGTGCGGCGTGTCCGCGGCCACCCGAGCCACTGCCGCCGTAGACCGGCCAGTCCAGCTTTCCCCAGCCCCATCCAACCCTCTGAGTCGAGTGTATACGCCCTAGTGAAGCTCCCCGAGCGAGGAATCGAAGCCTACTTCGCCGGAGAGGCCAGTCCACGGTCGCCGGAGCTCTCAACCCCACCGGAGTTCGTGGACCGGGTAAATCACTGAGCCATTTCTCGATTCACTGCGCAGATAGCCTATACGTCACCCCAGGAAGCTCACCGTGCCCTTGGATTGAACCAGATCGCCGTGGTTTGGCCGGTACACTCGCCGCCGACGAGAACTCCCGCCTGCGCACGAGAACCGGGCGATTCCGGCCATCCCCGCTGTGAAGCCGCACCTCGCTGTGACCGCCAGAGCCTCCCCGAGCCAACCCTGCCCTTCGCCGGACCTATCTCGCCGCCGGTAAGCCGCGCCACCCTTTTCTTTCCCGCGGGTACTGTTTACTTTGGGGGAAGGACTGTGGGTGAGAGGAAGAAAAGGTCAGGGGGCTTTTTGAACTGTCAGCGACCCTGGGGAATAGTGGCGCAAGGGTAGAACTGCGAGGATTGATTTAGTTTAAACCCAGGGACCTCGGTGTAAACTGTTTTTCCAGGAAACTCTTATTAAATCAGTTTTTAAATTGAACAGAGACTTTAAAAATTCATAACTTCTGTTTAGTTCATCCAAATTTGGTCAAACCAATTTTGTCAGACTCTAAATAATATCACCCACTTAAGAAAAATACAAAACCCCCTATGTACTATAGAAAACTCTAAAGTTCTGATTTAATTATAGTTTTAGCCAAAAGCTCAATAATAGAAAGAAAAATAGTTGCACTGTTTGGCTAGGGTTAGAAAAATTTGGAGAAATCTAGGTCCACCTACTGATCTAATTAAAAATGTTGAATCTCTCTGTCCACACCAATAAATTAGTTTTTGCCCTTCATTTTACAATATGCTTAAGGTTAAGAAAAATAGAAAATTTGATTTAAATAATGAACCAGAAGGCACCCCTATTTTTGTTAGAATACTTATTCAATATAGTTCACTGGAAAAATATATCACACCCTGTTTTAGTATAAAATAAGTAGGATACCTTTTAATTGAATAAAACAGGGATAACTTAGAAAAACACTACAAAAATAAACCCAAGGTGAAAACACCCCCACCCTTGGGATAGTAAATGTTTTGTTATTAAGAACTTAAGAAAAATATGAAATCTGCTGTTTGACATTTTTCAAATAGCAATGTAGTGGAAAGTGTCTTTTTGGCATTAAACTTTAGAAAGCCATAACTAAATAACCACCCCTTGGCTTTCTGTGATTTTTGGCACAGAAGCCTATTATTAATGTTAGATGCTAGCAAAAATAACCCTTAGGGCAGAACCCACCCTTAATTAAGAGATGTAGTGTAAAGTGGCTCATTTTACACCACTCTTGTTATTTTTGTCTAAAGCATAACCTTATTATTTTGAGCCTCAAATTCTTAAAACAAGCTAGAGAAGCAAATAGCAACCCACTGTAATTTTTACAGAATTTTTGGAAATTATTAAACCACTATCGTAGTTCAAACCTCACTAGAAACCATAAGTAGAAATTAAAGAAAGGAAAAGGATAATGGTAATTAATGTCATCCTAAAACCCTTGTAATTTGTCCACTGAAATATATAAAGACAATACAAATCCACTATGTTATCCCCAATGAAAACCTAAGCCTAAGGAGTAATAAGCCTAACCCACTAGAAGCCCCGCATGGCTAAGAAACCCTAAGTTACTCCTTAACTTTGTTTTCTTTTTAGCATAATGTTATTTAATCCTGCATAATCATGACATTCATGTTCATTGCATTCGATAGACTGTAACCTTGCTGACGGAGAGTACGTCCTCGTGCCGGAGCAAGGAGCTGCTCAGGAGGTAGCCCCGGACCCAGCACCAGAGCCTGCACCAGAGGACCTGCCTGCCACTGCTTTGGAAGGCAAGCCCCGGTTTATGCATAACCTGTTATCTATGCTACTTTACTTCACTTAATGGTTGTAGGATTGATTGTGCACTTAGGTGTAGGAATTGTTTGAAACCCTAGTTGCATGATCTCAGGAACCCTTTTGAGATGAATACTAGTATGATAGGTCGAGTAGTTGCTTTATTTAATTAGGATCTCGGTAGAAGACGAGTGATTTTTCTAGCACTCGCGCGAGATCAGGAAATTGATTGTACCCACTTTCATACTACCATGACACTAGTGGTAGACAACAATCCATGGGGATTGGTTGTCGACGAGATGGGAAAATGGAATAAGGATTAACGTGCGGATACCTGTGTCAAGCATTTGAACGTACTAAGCACATACCGAGAAATATGGTAAATCGGTAAGCCTAGTACCTGAGTGAACCTGGCAGTGGACATATCCCCTCACGCGACCCGAGACGTGGTCTCCCATTCCGGATATGGTGGGTACAAGTGCGGTCACTGCACGACGGCAGTCGGGGTCAGTGAGGCATTGTACGCCAAGGTGATGAGCCCTGATCTGCTGACGGGGAATCGATGGGGACGGTTGATGCATGTGGGGACGGAGTGCCCCTACATGTCGTGTGTTTAGGTTTACCTTGCAAGGATAAAAACTCGATTTGAATCGTCTGCTTCTCGCAGCTAATGAGACTGCTTGATCCATTGTACTGCATTGAGTAACAAGTGGAAATATGATGAGTTGATATAAGATGTTGATTGCTAATAATGTTTGCTACTATGTATGAGTAGGTAGTACACTTTTAGCCTTAAGAGAGTCACACTTAAATTGACAAAGTTAAACTTGACTTAGAAACTCAGCTAGTGCTTTTGGCAACCAAACCCCACAGCCAAACAGCTGCATGTCTAGAGGTAGAGGAGTAGACTCCTCACACCGGGTAAGTCTAGCTGAGTATTAGTATACTCAGCCTTGCTTGTGGCATAATTTTTTACAGGTTCTCTGGAGGAAATGGTTGCTGGAGTGACTTGGCCATCCATCTTGCCACCGGGTTGGACTGTCGAGTGGGACCCCGCCTCGGCTGAGGAGGAGCATGAGGAGTGATGGGACAGGCTTCCCCATCTCTCTGTTTATTTATCATTAGTTTTATTCCGCTGCACTTCGAACAATGATGACTACTTTTGCAAAACTCCGATGATGATGTAATAACTTAATACTCTTTCATGCATGGTTTTATGCTTTATTGTATTTGCTCTGTGACTCACCATCGAGTGAGATTGTGGTACTTGATCCTGTCAGTGGCCGTGTCGGACTAGATCCGAGGGATTGACGGGTTATTCCCATTTAAGTGTGGTCTAGCCTTTAAAGCGGGACTTAGACACTTAAGTTGGAATAATTCGGGCAGTTCCGCCACACCTCGGGCAGCCTGACGACCGGCCGACGCTTTTGCGCAGCTTCCTGACGATCCTTATCCATCACTGCCGACACAACAGCAGCAATATTCCGTCCATAAGGAAACACTCTGAAGTCACGAACCATGCGAGATGTAAAAACGTCTTCGCCGGCCGCGCGGAGGATCGGAACGTTCTTAGGCCACCAACCCCCGGTAACCTTCAGCATCCGCGCCGAAGACTCCCGGAGCTCGAGCGAAGACATCCTTCCCCCGGGGGCCGCGCATGTCCCCATCAACTCCATAGCAAAGCTATCGGAGACCCCCAGTCCTCCCATAGCAGTACCTAGCTTCCTCTTCTTAGAGGATGGGGCGGCCGCCGGCGCGGGGTTGTCTCCGGTCTCCGCCGCCGGTTTCTTCCCGCGACGGTCGACATCGTCCTGCCCGAGATAACCGCCATACGGCAGACAATTCAAGTCGAAGACCCTGTTCAAGCGATCGTTGGACCCACGAATATCCCAACTACGTTGGCCTTCCGTCCTTGGCACGTACCGACCAACAATCCGCCCCGTCCCATCCTCTGCCTCACGCACGAATGCGGCGGGATCGCGGCTATGCAAATCCAGTGCGAAGGCGGGACTTCGCACCAGCATCCCACCACGGGAAGGCATCTAGCGAGGGCATACTTCGCCCAGCGCCCAGCCATGCGCCAAGGGCCACACCCCATACGCGACAAATTCCTCAACTAGATCCCGCCCGCTACTCAGGCTGGCCGCGCATCGGAGAGCCCCTTCGTCTGCATCCTCCTCCGCCACTTCAAACTGCGGGTATGCTGAGTAGTAATGCGAGCACATCTCGGCCACGGGGAGCCCCGGATGGTCTTCAACTGTGCCCTCCGCAACGTAGAACCAAAACTCCCACCAGTTGCCCCATTTATTGCGGGCGCAAGGAACCAACTCAACGACTTCCATCGAAGTCTTGCCGGTCTTCGGCGTAAATGTACAGGACCCAAATTGGGCAATCTTATCTCCGATCATCCTTTTCTGCCAATGCAGACAATAATACTTCACGAAGACTTCGACCGATGGCTGCCCGCCGTACGATGTCATTGCCCAGACATATTTTGACAGGGCCACCACGGCATTCGGCGTCAGCTGGTGGACCTGGACGTTGAATCTGTGCAGGACTTCTCCCATGAATCGATGCGCGGGCAGACGAAGACCAGCGGCGAGGAACGCCTCGAAGACAACCAACTCGCCTTCTGGCTCGGGGACCTCCTCCGCCCCCGGGACACGTGCCACTCCGCCGCCAAAATAACCAAGCTGCTGCATGTCTTGCACGCGAACCGAGGACATCCGTGATGCACCGAAATCCATCGTGTCATCGACGCGCAACTCCTCCGCCGCCACGATGCTCAGTGTCTCCTCAAACGACGCGTCGACGACGGCGTAGCGGCAGCAGAAGAAGAAGAGGACGGCATCGCTACGTACCGTCGGCGGCGGTGGGCGGTCTGCTTCACACGGGCCAGATCTCCGACGAGCAAGAGCAAGGAGGGCAGACGAGCAGCGAGCGGTTTCAGAAGGCAGTTAGGGTTTTTGCGGAGCGCGGAAAGATAAAGTTCAAAACGCGCCGCCCCCCGCCCCCTTTTATACACAGGGCGCGGCGCTTCGGGAAACCTGCAATCCCACAGTACGGCGTCAATCAACGGTCATGTCAAAAACCCTCGCGGAACCACTTCGAGCGAGGGCAGCATCTCCGCCATCTAGCAATGTCTTCGGCACCAGATGACTTAGTCGAACTGGTCCCTCGGAGGGCAAATGTTGGGGCGAAGGCGAAGACGCCACCCTTCGCTCGATGCCTTCGCCGTCCTCGCTGCACCAACGAAGACAAGACAACGGGTAGACTAACCCTTCGTCCCATGCGTCACCGGACGAAGGCCTATGACGAGGTCGTCTCATCTTGCGACCTCGTCCAACATGGAGGCCCACGTGTGATCTGTCCCATTGTAACAGGCCTTGCGTGGCCACTGCGCATTACGGGCCTAATTTGTAAAGGCATCCCTGTAATTACGGTCTGTAACCCCGCTTTATGGGAATATTCTGGGGATAACCTAGGTGTCTGAGGGCACATGCGTCCTTAACACAGGACGCTGGGCACACAGATACCTATAAATACCCCCGCACAGTGCCCTTGAGAGGCTAGATTAACAGAGCTATTGCCATCTCGTGCAAAAACCCTGTTTGCATTGCTACACTCCCCCGTTGGATCAATTTGCATCGGAGAGCAAGTTCCAACAAAAATTACATCCATGCCCTTTACATTTGCTAATGACCCTATAGAAATCCATCGAGGTCTGAATAGCCTTTTCCTTTTTAATTCGGTTCCCTTTTCTGCTGTCATGTCGAAGCTCTCCTACACATAGCTTCGGCTCTGCACCAACCTTCGTGTTCTTTGTGCCTCTTTATGTTGTAGTTCTGATCCAAATCCGAAGATACCTGTTCATGTATTATACTCTAGAAACATTGTTAAATCATGTTTTTTAGGACCTTCGGAAGCCGAAGGCCCCCAACAAATCCTAAGGAACTCCACCTTAGGGACGTGAAAAGAATCATGAGATATTTAGTTTACACTCCTAAGTTTGGGCTATGTTACCCCAAGGGATCTACCTTTGATCTAATCGAGTATTCTGATGCTGATTATGTCGGATGTAAAATTGATACAAAGAGTACATCAGGGACTTGTCTGTTTCTGGGGAGATCCTTGGTGCCTTGGGCTTCAATGAAACAAAATTCAGTAGCCCTATCTATCGTCGAAGTCGAGTACGTTGCTGGAGGACATTGTTGTGCACAATTACTCTGGATGAGGCAAACCTGTAGGGACTATGGCTACAAATTGAGCAAAGTCCCTCTCCTATGTGACAATGAGAGTGCAATCCGCATGGCGGATAATCTTGTTGAACATAGCCGCACAAAGCACATAGACATCTGATATCACTTTTTGAGAGATCACCAATAAAGGGGGACATCAAAATTGCCTATGTTAGCACCCACAGCCAATTAGTAGATATCTTCACCAAACCCCTAGATGAAAAGACTTTTTGCAAGTTTAGGAATTAACTAAATTTCTTAGATTCTCATAACTTTGATTGAAATCTTGCACATATTGCTCATTTTATACCTTTGGTCATGTCATATCTCTTTCATTTGGTATAAATGCATATTTCTTATTCTTCTTGTGCCAAAGCTAAGACTAATGTACTTCCAAGAATATTTCTATACTTAGTTTTGGATTGAAAGGGAATGAAGTTGTAGGCAAAGGCAAGGCCTCCGCTCCATATTTGTCAGTATCCTTTGCCCTACTCATGTATTTACTTTCATATCTTTCTTGATAAAAGCCTCTTGATTTCTTTGTTTTTGGCGCTTAATGCCAAAGGGAGAATAATTAATAAGCCAAAGCAAAAGGACAGCACCACCACCTTGTTTTCTGAAAACTTTTTACAAAAAATTGCATTTGCAAAAACCCGAACTTTTTAGGGGGAGCTTTTATTTAGCGAAAGGAAAAGCATTTGAAAAAGTGGGAGAATCTTTCAAAACTTGAAAATGCTTCAGAAATCATATTCTTATACTATTGGCTAATTGTAAAAGAATTTTAAAAGACTTTTCCAAAAAGGGGGAGATTGAAAGGGAAATGGCCTCAACCATCTCCTATAATCGATTTTGGTGTTTGACGACCATCACAAATCTTATGGACTAACTAGTTTGCCTAGTTGATCTTTTCTCAGGTGCATAAAGTTCATATACATCTATAAGGAAAATGGACCCTTAGCCAATTCTATAAATATGGGGCGAATCAGACTTGCACTAGCCTGGTGTGCACCGGACTCTCCGGTGCCCAGGCTAGCGCACCCGACGAACAGGTCGCTCTCGGGAAAACTCAGCGTTCCGTGGCTAAAATTCACCGGACTGTCCAGTGTGCCCAGACTGTCCGGTCAGCCCATGGCCAACGGTCATCTTCGCCAATGGTCGACTGCCACGCGGTCAGAAAGGACAGAAGTGAGAAACAGTCAACGACGATCAGATCGCACCGGACTGTCCGGTGCGCCATAGGGGCATGCTAATCCAACAGTCGACTCTAACGGGCGACTGACATGGCAGGCACTGGACAATGAATAGTGTGATGTCTGGTGTGCCCGTTGACAGAAAGCTACAGCCAACGGCTAGAATTGTGGTTGGGGCTATAAATACCCCCAACCACCACCATTCAAAGCATCCAAGCTTTCCACTCTCCACACTCAATAAAAGAGCAAATAATTCATTCCAAAGACACATTCAAAGCTTCCAATCCTCTCCAAGTGCCATAATTAAGACAAGTGATCAATAGTGATTAGTGACTTGAGAGAGTGAGATTTGTGTTTCATTTGTTGCTCTTGTTGCTTGGTTGTGCTTTCTTCATCTTCTTCTAAACTCTCTAGTGACTTGTAAAGTTAGCAGGAGACACCTAAGTGTGTGGTGATCTTTACAGGGTCTTTGTGACCCTTGAGATTAAGAAGAAGCACTCAACCGGTCTAGGTGACCGATTCAGAGAGGGAAAGGGTTGAAAAAGACCCGGCCTTCGTGGCCTCCTCAACGGGGAGTAGGTTCATTAGAGCCGAACCTTGGGAAATAAATTGTCGTGTTCATTTGTGTTGATCTTTACGTGATTTGGTTCTTCCTCTCCCCTCTCTCGAAAGTTCTCTTGCTCACAATCCTTTGAGTTTCGTTCCCAAAGTTATCTCTAGCATGAATGCGAAATATAATTTGCATAATTAATTCATTTATTATCCTAGTTAAGCAAATTCCTTTAAATATGCAATCTATACACAAAAATAGAAATTAGGTATTTTTAGAAAAACATTTCTAGTGTATATAATTCTTTAGAGAGTACTTGTAAATACATTTTTAAAGGAAAACTAATCATCATATAGGGGTACTATTATTTAAATTTTTATTATACTATATTTGTTTTAAGAGATGTAACCCTAAAGCTAAGAAAATTCATATTGAAAGGTATTTTAATTCAAAATCCACGGAGAATTTTACTAGACTAACAATACAATATTTCGAGGTGTTACAAATATAGAGTTTTTTTAAATAAGCGTTAGAATGGATTTTTATAAACTAAAATTGTGACGGAACCTCCCAAGTAATTAGGCCCACCTACAGTTGTCCTTGTCCAACAGACATCAGACAACCCTGTAGATGTTCCTAAATCACTTGACAAGTTCGGTATCTTCTTTCTTACCTTTCTAGGAACGTTTCACCCGTCTTGCAGACATTACAGAACATCCGAGATATAGAAATGCGGAAGTGATTACATAAACTTACATTTATTAAAAAGTAAGTTCAAGTGGTTTATTACAGACCAGAAATATAAGCGAGTGCAGAGTAGTATTATTACATAACCAAGGGAGGCAAAAACTCCTCCCGATAAGTTTTTCATAAAAGTTTTCTTATGGAGGACCATGTCCTCACACATCTTCACTCTTGCTTTTCCTCATGGGGAACCACCTTGGTACAGAAGCAATAGAAATCTGCTACTTCCTCACCTAAAAACAACGAAGGGATAAACCCTGAGTATGGGATTACTCAGCAAGTCTTACCCGACTAAGGAAAAGACTCTTAAGGGTATGCTGGATAAATAGGAATCAAGGAGAGGCTTTAGCAAAAATCAACTTATATACTTTTGCAGAAATAGCTTACTAAAGTGAGTCCTTAATTTCAACATTTTAACGCAAGATTAAATATTAATAAACTCTATTTGCTTCTAGTCTAATTTCATCATCTCATCAATACCACATCATTTTTATCCATAGTGTTCACATCCTGACTTAGGTTGTAGGGAAGTGACCAAGTCTTCATAACCGCGAAGGTACGACGATCCGAATCGATTATACTCAGCTGAGGATCTCCAATCACACGACATATGTAGCACTTAACCCTTGCATATGTCAACCCACCACCGGGGTTCTTAAGACCAGATCAGGTTCACGCAAACCGAGAGCACAGATACACCACCGTCCAGCCTCTTGCCACGGAGGGTACACGCTACTCTCGCCACCGCTCCACGCCCATTTAGTGTTATTTTATTCTGGCCTTAGTCTGCTCGAGGCAAGGCTTACCCATGACGAGGCATGTGACCAGTTAAAGGGCCATCAATCAGCACGCCTACATACACATTCAATCCTTAATCAACCTGGGTAGAACATCACCTGTTCCTAACCCAAGTCTCAATTTAAGTATTTCCCATCCTTAGGATTGTTTCTGTTCCTTAGGATGAAAGAGCATCACAGGAAACTTTGCAGTAAGATCCCACCATTGCTCTAAATGAAAATATTCTTGCAGGTAGAAGCCATCCTTTCTCGAGCTAGGCTAAGGACAACCTCTATCCACAAGATCTAAGCAAGGCTAAGCATTTTTGTAAATCATATTTTGATACTTCACAGAAGTATCTATAAAGGTATGGATATCAAGGAAAGCAGTGCATCAAAGGGTTCCAAGCAACTCCTATGAACCTAATGCACATTTCACTACACTTAAAGTGTGCAAAAATTATTTAAAAACTCAAGGAAAGGGGTTGCATGCACCGGGGCTTGCCTTTGTTAGTAGGTGAGTCTGGCTCGGATCCACAAATATCAAAGTAGAAGCAGTTTCCTGCCTGAGAATCCGAGGGTGGTGATGTCTTCTCTTCAGTGACTTCCACTTCTTCTTCGCGTTCTAACATAACCATATATACACATATATAAGAATGAATGCCATGTAATGCTCATAAGAGTGCGAAGATAATAAAGATTTATTATCTAAGTCTTGAATACAACTTTCCTTCACGGAACTCCGAGAACTTAGGGTTTCCGGAGTTAGTAAAGGAGTTCAAAGGGCAGGGGGGTTTTAGGTTCTAAGTATCAAACAAGGTCCAAATCAACCCAAATTCTACCCAAGGCTTCTAAATAATGCATAAAGCTTATGTAAAAAGTTTGAGCAATTTTGGGATTATTATCTATTTTCTAAAAATCCAGAACTAAGACTTTAAACTATTTAAAATGCCTTAAAATTCCCTGCTTAAACTAAAAATCATGAAACTTTGCTGAAAATAAGGAGTTTGAGCAATTTTTATTAAATATTAGGGAAAATAAGGAGTCTAGGAAAATTGGTTTCACAATTTTAGGATTTTTCTACAATTTTCAACAAATTTCCAAAGCTTTGCTGAAAAAGAAAAAGATTAAAACAGTGATGGGCCATTTCTAGCCCGGGACAGCCCAACGCTACAGGAACCCGGGTCGCGTGCCTGCGCGCGCCCGCACGCTCTGGCTATTTTGCACAGAGGGCCTCGGTTTATCAGCTAATTCGAAGTAGGTTTATCTACTATTGCACTTAGTCGCTGACACATTGCCGAAATGACCCTAAACTTCTATTTCTTCCCCAACTTGCTCCTCGACCGCGGCGCGCTGGTCGAACGTCTCGGACAAGGTCTGTACCGGCCATGGCCGGCGATGACTAATGATCGGGAAAGCATAACTGACAATAGGTGACCTCGAAACACGCACCAATTTGACATGAATGCACAGAGAACCGTATGCCCACGTGTACGGCGGAAACCGTGACCACGGGCACGCGTTCCCGCACAACCGGGGCCGGATTGAGTAATCGAACGCCACGATGAGCTTCACAAGCGAACGGAGTTGCAGAAACAACATTTGATTTGGGCAGAGCATTACCAAAGTGGTCTGGCCACGGATGAGCTGTTCTTGGCGGCGCAGCAGACCGAATTGAGGGAAAACAGCGTCGCGGTGGCTCTGTTTGAAATTGGGGTTGGAGATTGAGGCTACTCGGCTGTAAGAAGCTGTGCTTTCACCGTGCGCAATCGATTTGGGAGAAGGTGGAGAGGGCAGTGCGAATTTGACTTCGATCTAGTCACTGTGTTTGCGATGATCACACCTTGCCGTGAACCCAATGGCTATTTATAGCCGTGGCGGTCCTGCGATCACCTCGCGGCTGAGGATAGTATCGCAATCGCATGTCGACCACGTCGGTAGAAGGTACAGTGAGGGAGAACTACGGCATGAGCGCCACCGCGGTGGAATCACTGAGTCACGGCGGCCGCCGGTGAGTAACTCCGGCTGGGCCTGGGAGATGGCGCCACGTACGAGTTATCCCTCCCCGACGTTATCCACACCATACCGCCCACGAATCAGGACGGAGGTGGCACTAATTTTGGCGCAGAGAGGTCGCCGGCGGTGAGCAAGCCGCGCTGGCAACCTGATCCACCCGAGAGCACTGTACCATGGGATACTTCTTCAATGTGCCTGACAGTCACAGTTTAGGACCAAATTCCTCTCAATTTCCTATGGCAACATACCTGAGGTTCTGCAGCAAAGTTGTAGTCCTATAGATCCTCTTTATCTTTGTTATAGCAATCCTAGTCGAATTCCTACTGGATTTAGCTCAAATCTGATCACAGATTCGACCACTACCACTGGTGACCATATTTCAGTCAGCAAACCGACTGACAGCCCAACTTGGCGCCTATTTTTCTCTTAACTTTGCATAACAACCATATTTACTCTCTTAAGGAAAGTTATTCCCCTATGATAGATCTGCAATATTGATGTGGTGACCTAGGGCAAATTCTCAATAATTTGGAAGATATAGAGCTCCAAAGTTGAGCCAATATCACAGAAAATCAGACTTAGACTATTTAGGACTTAAGAGGTGATTTTTGCAAATAAGCCCAAAACTTAGGGTTTAACTTGCAAATTCACATATTTGTGAACCAAATGACTTAGGATACTTATTTGACTTGGTTTTTGCACTTTAGTCCAAAAGTGGACTAATTTTGCACATAGGTCCCTAGGGTTTGGATTTAGGGTTTTCCAGGGTTCCAATTAGGGTTTTTGGCATCCCAGGGGTATAAATGTGATTCAACTTTATTTTTGGGGACATTTTATAACTATTTCCCTAAAGCCTTTAGGTTTTCTCAATTTGGGTTAGGTCTTACCCCTTTAATCCCCAATTAGGGTTATGTCCCCTCTCTAGGGTTCTATTTGCAAAGTGCTATAACAATACAACTTGTTTGAAATTTTTACCTAGTGAATGCACTCTAGGTGTGTCAAACATATGCAATGCCAATGCTAATGATGTCATGCTCAAGTTTTAGTTACAGTAACACCAGGGGTGTTACATCCTTCCCCCCATAAAAGAATCTCGTCCCGAGATTAAAAGTCCTAGGGTAAGTAATAGAAAAGGAAACGCAACATACTTTTATTTCCTTATTTCTGGTACAAGGCAGGGGTGGTTTGGGAATCACTCCTTTATTACAACAGCTATACAGGCTTTACAATTAACAAGAGGCTAAAAATCCTGGGAAATTCTTATCTAAAAAGTCTTGAGTTTCCCATGTAGCCTCATCTTCGGAATGCTGGTTCCACTGTATCTTATAAAACTTGAGAGTTTTTCTCCGGGTAACCATGTCCTTTTGATCCAAGACTCGAATAGGATGCTCAGAATATGTCAAGTCCGGTTGAAGGACAACATCTGTTACTTCAACGGTTCGATCAGGAATCCGAAGACAGTTTTTCAATTATGACACGTGGAACACATTATGCACAGCAGACAATGTCTCGGGTAGTTGGAGTCGATATGCCACTGGTCCACATTGCTCAAGTATAGGGAACAGACCAATATACCAGGGTGCAAGCTTTCCTTTAATCCCGAAACGCGATACACCCTTCATTGGTGAAACTTTCAAGTAGACATAATCTCCTACGAGAAAGCATAAGGGTTGTCGTCGCCGGTCTGCATAACTCTTTTGCCGATCTTGAGCTCTCTTCAAATTATGAATTATTTTCTGAACCTTTTCTTCAGTTTCTTTCACCATATCAGGCCTGAAGAAGTACCTTTCACCTGGTTCAGACCAATTTAGCGGAGTACGACATCGTCGTCCATATAGTGCTTCGAAAGGTGCCATCTTGATACTTTCTTGATAACTATTATTATATGAAAACTCCGCTAAGGGCAAACATTCATCCCATTTCTGTGAGAAGTCCAGAACACATGCTCGTAGCATATCTTCAAGTATTTGATTGACCCTCTCAGTCTGCCCACTGGTTTGGGGATGATAGGCCGAACTGTGGAGCAATTTGGTACCCAGGGATTTATGAAGTTCTTCCCAGAATTTGGATACGAATTGAGGTCCACGATCCGACACTATAGTCTTTGGAATACCATGCAAACTGAGAATACGGGCAATGTATAATGCTGCATAGGTGGCCACTGTATATTTTACCCTGACAGGTAAGAAGTGGGCAATCTTTGTGAGTCGATCAATGATAACCCAGATAGAATCATACCCCTTGGCAGTCCTGGGCAGTCCCACAATAAAGTCCATACTAATGTCTTCCCATTTCCATGTTGGTATTGGTAGTGACTGTAATGGACCGGCAGCTTTCAAATGTATGGCTTTGACACGTCTGCAGGTGTCACATCTCGCCACATAGCGTGCAATTTCGATCTTCATCTTTGTCCACCAGTAATGTTGCTTCAAGTCTTGGTACATCTTAGTGCTTCCGGGATGAATAGAATAGCGGCTAAGATGTGCTTCATCAAGAATTTGCTGGCAGATCTCTTCATTCTTCGGCACCACTATGCGGTTATTAAACCATACAATGCCTTGATCATCTTCTTTGAAACATTTGGCTTTTCTAGCCCTTAACTTCTCACGAATGTGTTTCATACCCTCATTATCCTTTTGGGCATCAATTATCTTTTGC
This sequence comes from Zea mays, assembly GCF_902167145.1. NCBI lineage: Eukaryota > Viridiplantae > Streptophyta > Magnoliopsida > Poales > Poaceae > Zea > Zea mays. The sequence goes on from NC_050103.1 coordinate 43,889,586, forward strand.
AAGAGAACTGACTCAAGCTTTAACTGATTCAGAGTTCCTTGTTGGACCATTCCCAGGTTTAGCTTCTCCATCTCTTGACATAAAGTGTTGTCAGAGGTCTTCACTGTAAGACAGTGACAGGAAACCTTACGACTTAGTGCATCTGCTACAACATTGGCTTTGCCTGGGTGATAATGAATTTCCAGTTCATAGTCCTTAATAAGCTCAAGCCATCGCCTCTGCCTCATATTCAATTCTGACTGGGTGAAGATATACTTCAAGCGTTTATGATCTGTATAAATGTGACAGATATTTCCCAGCAGATAGTGACGCCAAATTTTTAGGGCATGAACCACAGCAGCTAGCTCCAGATCATGAGTTGGGTAATGCTCCTCATGTCGGGGCAACTGCCTTGAAGCATATGCAATTACTCGGTCCTCTTGCATTAGCACACAGCCGAGTCCACTGCCTGATGCATCACAATATACATCAAAGGGCTTGGTTATGTCTGGTTGAGCCAATACCGGGGTAGTGGTTAATAATGTCTTCAATTGTTCAAAGGCTTCATCACACTTCGAAGACCAATTTAATTTAACATCATTCTTCAATAAACTTGTGATTGGCTTCACAAGCTTCAAAAAATCTTGTATGAATCTGCGGTAATATCCAGCCAGTCCAAGGAAACTTCGGACCTGATGAACAGTGGTTGGGGGTTTCCACTCCAAAATGTTCTTAACTTTGCTGGGATCTACCGCAATCCCTCTGGCAGATAGAACATGTCCCAGAAATTGAATTTCCTCCAGCCAAAACGCGCATTTGCTGAACTTGGCATATAACTGATGTTCTCTTAAGCGTGTTAACACGATCCGTAAATGTTGGGCGTGCTCCTCTTCATTCTTGGAATATATCAAAATATAGTCTATGAAAACCACTACAAACTTGTCCAACTCGGGCATGAATACCGAGTTCAGCAAATACGTGAAGTGGGCCGGAGCATTTGTTAACCCGAAAGACATTACCAGATATTCAAACAACCCATACCTCGTAGTGAAGGCGGTCTTTTGTATATCTTTGGGCCGAATACGGATCTGGTGATAGCCCGATCGGAGATCAATCTTTGAAAATACCCTTGTTCCAGTCAATTGATCAAATAGAATGTCAATCCTTGGAAGAGGGTACTTGTTTTTGATGGTGACCTCATTCAGGGGTCGATAATCCACACACATCCGTAAGGTTTGATCCTTCTTTTTGACGAATATGGCTAGACAACCCCGTGGCGATGAGCTTGGCCGGATGAACCCTTTCTCTAGGAGGTCTTGTAATTGAATCTTCAATTCTGCCAACTCATTAGGAGGCATACGGTATGATCTTCGGGAAATGGGAGCCGTACCGGGCTTTAACTCAATTACAAACTCTACATCCCTTTCAGGTGGCAATCCCGGCAAATCCTCGGGAAAGACATCGGGAAACTCGCATACTACCGGAATATCCTTGATTTCTGGTACCATAACTTCATAAACTCTGCCAGTAATTTTGTTTGGAATAGGGATGGGCAAAAGAATTTCTTCTTGATTATGACTCAACCTGATGGTTCTTTGATCAGTATTGAGTGTTGCTTTATGCTTGGCCAACCAATTCATACCCAAAATAACATCTATGTCTTGGCCTTTCAGGACGATCATATTGGTAGGAAAGTCCCGTCCGGCCAATGATACGGGCACTTGATAGGCCACTTCTCTAGTAAAGATTTGTCCCCCAGGTGAGTGTATTTTAAATCCCTCTTTTGATTCATGGCATGCAATGTGATGTTGCTCCACAAATTTCTTACTAATGAACGTATGCGAAGCACTAGAATCAAAAAGAATGACTGCAGGATGGTTGGCCACGAGGAACATACCCATCATTACCGGCTCTCCGTCCGGTGTAGTGGCCACTTGTGTATAGTATACGCGTCCCGTCTTCTTGAAATTTTTGCCCTTAGTATTTCCCTTGCCTTGAGCTGAATTCCCCGATCCTTGCTGATTATTTGGCTGATTCTGCTTGGGATAGGGGCAATCTTTGATGAAATGCCTAGACTTGCCACAATTGAAACATCCGGTTGAAGAACTGGGCAAAGCAGGGAATCGAGTGCCTGGGGCACCTGGCTGACTTGGGGCAGTGGGGTCATTATTGGGACGAATAATTATTGGCTGCTTGAAAGGGAAGGATGGTGCACATGAACGATTCTGGTTAGAAGGCCAGAGAATAAACAGTTGCCTCTTTACCGGGCCCTGACTAGGCCTATCACCTCCAAATCCCTTAGACTTTCCGACACCTGCATACTTTGCTTCCACAGCCAAGGCTGTACTGACAGCTCTCCCATACATGAGATCTATGCAGGTTGCCATTTTTCTCTGCAGTCGATCATTTAGACCTCTCATAAAGCAATTCTTCTTTTTCAAATCAGTGTTCACCTAATCGATTGCATATTGTGACAGATGGTGGAACTTATTGAGATACTGATTAACAGTATCCCCTCCTTGTTTCAGCTTCATAAACTCTTCTTGCTTCATATGAAGAACACCTTCTGGTATATAATGCTCGCGGAAGGCCACTTTGAATTCTTCCCAGGTTATTTGATGATTGGCCGGTTGAACGGCCACAAAATTACCCCACCAAGTGCTGGCAGGTCCGCGCAGTTGCTGGGCTGCGAATAAAGGCTTCTAAGTTTCTGAACATCGCAGTAGTCCAAATTTTTGTTCAATCACTCGAAGCCATTCATCGGCTTCCAACAGATCTTCAGCTTTAACAAACAAGGGCGGACGTGTCTCCGAGAAGTCCAGATAAGAAGTTTTGCGGGGGCCATGTGATAGCCTCGCCCACCTTGCTGCTGGAGCTGTTGGCCCGCCATTTCTCTTAGAAAGCGGGTATTATCAGTAGTCGCATTCACTAAGGCGGCAATCGCCTCGGCCAGTGTGGGAGGAATAGGAGGTGGATTTGGGGTAGTCTCCCTCCCACTAGAAGTTCCAGCTGCATCCTGTGCTCGAGTCCTGGACGGCATCTGTGGCAACAACATTTGGAAACAATATGATATGCCAAAGAAAAACCATCCATATTACATTACCAAAAGTAATGTTACAGACTCTTACAACAGGATACATTACCTATTATACAATAGCACTACCTATTATACAATAGTACAACCTACAATACAATACACTACTTCTACTTCTACTACACCACTAGTCCTGCTTCCCATTGCTTTTGGCGGCCTCGTCGTCGGGTGTGGGAGACCATTCATCGACCAGCCTCATGGAAGGAGGGGGCTGAAAAAGGTCTAACTCACCACCAAGCGCGTGTCCCGCAACATGCGAGGGTCTGGCTTCCGATTCAACAGGGTACGCAGGTGCACTAGGGTGTAATTGTGAATACAGTACATGGACTTCCTCATGTAAAGTATTGCAATAGACCTGCAGGTTGTCGATAGCTGAGCTAAGTTCCTTGACTCGGGCTTGAGCCCTTGCCTCCTTAGCACAAGCCAGCAAACGGGACTGAACTGCCCAGTCGAGCGCCAAGTCCCGATCAACAAGCTGATCCCGCAGGTGGCGGATGTCGCTTCTTAATTCATTTATTCTATCTCCATCCGCAACCCATATGTTGGTCCTGTGTTGCAATTCCTCTTGAAGTTGATTTACTCGTGCTTCAAGATCCCCTATTGGATCATTGCTCCCGCTGCTACTATCCTCATGTCGAGGGGCAAGTTGATGCCGAGGCACACCGATTGGGCCAGTTGACTTGCGCGCCGTTTTCCTTGTGCGCGGCGGCATCTTTCTAAGGGGAAAAATTTTATTAGTATAATTCTTAGCATGATGCATGTGTAAGTACAGAATCAACCTTAGTTGATTCAACCTTCTATACATTGCACTCTTCCTATCTGGTCTTTAAGATAAACTCTTCAGAATACTTAGGTAAGAAAGGAAGAGAGTTTCTAGGTAAGACTTTTAGAAAATCCTTTTGAAGATGCCTCATAATATCTGCAAAGAAGGGCTACGCTCCGATACCAGCTGTGACAGAACCTCCCAAGTAATTAGGCCCACCTACAGTTGTCCTTGTCCAACAGACATCAGACAACCCTGTAGATGTTCCTAAATCACTTGACAAGTTCGGTATCTTCTTTCTTACCTTTCCAGGAACGTTTCACCCGTCTTGCAGACATTACAGAACATTGGAGATATAGAAATGCGGAAGTGATTACATAAACTTACATTTATTAAAAAGTAAGTTCAAGTGGTTTATTACAGACCAGAAATATAAGCGAGTGCAGAGTAGTATTATTACATAACCAAGGGAGGCAAAAACTCCTCCCGATAAGTTTTTCATAAAAGTTTTCTTATGGAGGACCATGTCCTCCCGCATCTTCACTCTTGCTTTTCCTCATGGGGAACCACCTTGGTACAGAAGCAACAGAAATCTGCTACTTCCTCACCTAAAAACAACGAAGGGATAAACCCTGAGTATGGGATTACTCAGCAAGTCTTACCCGACTAAGGAAAAGACTCTCAAGGGTATGCTGGATAAATAGGAATCAAGGAGAGGCTTTAGCAAAAATCAACTTATATACTTTTGCAGAAATAGCTTACTAAAGTGAGTCCTTACTTTCAACATTTTAACGCCAGATTAAATATTAATAGACTCTGTTTGCCTCTAGTCTAATTTCATCATCTCATCAATACCACATCATTTTTATCCATAGTGTTCACATCCTGACTTAGGTTGTAGGGAAGTGACCAAGTCTTCATAACCGCGAAGGTACGGCGATCCGAATCGATTATACTCAGCTAAGGATCTCCAATCACACGACATATGTAGCACTTAACCCTTGCATATGTCAACCCGCCACCTGGGTTCTTAAGACCAGATCAGGTTCACGCAAACCGAGAGCACAGATACACCACCGTCCAGCCTCTTGCCATGGAGGGTACACGCTACTCTCGCCACCGCTCCATGCCCATTTCGTGTTATCTTATTCTGGCCTTAGTCTGCCCGAGGCAAGGCTTACCCATGATGAGGCATGTGACCAGTTTAAGGGTCCTCGATCAGCACGCCTACATACGCATTCAATCCTTAATCAACCTGGGTAGAACATCACCTGTTCCTAACCCAAGTCTCAATTTAAGTATTTCCCATCCTTAGGATTGTTTCTGTTCCTTAGGATGAAAGAGCATCACAGGGAACTTTGCAATAAGATCCCACCATTGCTCTAAATGAAAATATTCTTGCAGGTAGAAGCCATCCTTTCTCGAGCTAGGCTAAGGACAACCTCTATCCACAAGATCTAAGCAAGGCTAAGCATTTTTGTAAATCATATTTTGATACTTCACAGAAGTATCTATAAAGGTATGGATATCAAGGAAAGCAGTGCATCAAAGGGTTCCAAGCAACTCCTATCAACCTAATGCACATTTCACTAGACTTAAAGTGTGCGAAAATTATTTAAAAACTCAAGGAAAGGGGTTGCATGCACCGGGGCTTGCCTTCGTTAGTAGGTGAGTCTGGCTCGGATCCACAAATATCAAAGTAGAAGCAGTTTCCTACCTGAGAATCCGAGGGTGGTGATGTCTTCTCTTCAGTGACTTCCACTTCTTCTTCGCGTTCTAACATAACCATATATACACATATATAAGAATGAATGCTATGTACTGCTCATGAGAGTGCGAAGATAATAAAGATTTATTATCTAAGTCTTGAATACAACTTTCCTTCATGGAACTCCGAGAACTTAGGGTTTCCGGAGTGAGTAAAGGAGTTCAAAGGGCGGGGGGGTTTAGGTTCTAAGTATCAAACAAGGACCAAATCAACCCAAATTCTACCCAAGGCTTCTAAATAATGCATAGAGCTTATGTAAAAAGTTTGAGCAATTTTGGGATTATTATCTATTTTCTAAAAATCTAGAACTAAGACTTTAAACTATTTAAAATGCCTTAAAATTCCCTGCTTAAACTAAAAATTATGAAACTATTTTTATTAAATATTAGGGAAAATAAGGAGTCTAGGAAAATTGGTTTCACAATTTTAGGATTTTTCTACAATTTTTAACAAATTTCCAAAGCTTTGCTGAAAAAGAAAAAGATTAAAACAGTGATGGGCCATTTCTAGCCCGGGACAACCCAACGCTACAGGAAACCGGGTCGCGTGCCTGCGCGCGCCCGCACGCTTTGGCTATTTTGCACAGAGGGCCTCGGTTTATTAACTAATTCGAAGTAGGTTTATCTACTATTGCACTTAGTCGCTGACACATTGCCGAAATGACCCTAAACTTCTATTTCTTCCCATCTTGCTCCCTGACCGCGGCGCGCTGGTCGAACGTCTCGGACAAGGTCTGTACCGGCCATGGCCGGCGACGACTGCCCGGACTAATGATCGGGAAAGCATAACTGACAATAGGTGACCTCGGAACACGCACCAATTTGACATGAATGCACAGAGAACCGCATGCCCACGTGTACGGCGGAAACCGTGACCACGGGCACGCGTTCCCGCACAACCGGGGCCAAATTGAGTAATCGGACGCCACGATGAGCTTCACAAGCGAACGGAGTTGCAGAAACAACATTTGATTTGGGCAGAGCCTTACCAGAGTGGTCTGGCCACGGATGAGCTGTTCTTGGCGGCGCGGCAGACCGAATTGGGGGAAAACGGCGTCGCGGTGGCTCTGTTTGAAATTGGGGTTGGAGATTGAGGCTACTCGGCCGTAAGAAGATGTGCTTTCACCGTGCGCAATCGATTTGGGAGAAGGTGGAGAGGGCAGTGCGAATTTGACTTCGATCTAGTCACTGTGTTTGCTATGATCACACCTCGCCGTGAACCCAATGGCTATTTATAGCCGTGGCGGTCCGGCGATCACCTCGCGGCTGAGGATAGTATCGCAATCGCATGTCGACCACGTCGGTAGAAGGTATAGTGAGGGAGAACTACGGCATGAGCGCCACCGCGGTGGAATTCACTGAGTCACGGCGGCCGCCGGTGAGTAACTCCGGCTAGGCCTGGGAGATGGCGCCACGTACGGGTTATCCCTCCCCGACGTTATCCACACCATACCGCCCACAAATCAGGACAGCGGTGGCACTAATTTTGGCGCAGAGAGGTCGCCGACGGTGAGCAAGCCGCGTTGGCAACCTGATAAACCCGAGAGCACTGTACCATGGGATACTTCTTCAGTGTGCCTGACAGTCACAGTTTAGGACCAAATTCCTCTCAATTTCCTATGGCAACATACCTGAGGTTCTGCAGCAAAGTTGTAGTCCTATAGATCCTCTTTATCTTTGTTATAGCAATCCTAGTCGAATTCCTACTGGATTTAGCTCAAATCTGATCACAAATTCGACCACTACCACTGGTGACCATATTTCAGTCAGCAATCCGACTAACAACCCAACTTGGCGCCTTTTTTCTCTTAACTTTGCATAACAACCATATTTACTCTCTTAAGCAAAGTTATTCCCCTATGATAGATCTACAATATTGATGCGGTGACCTAGGGCAAATTCTCAACAATTTAGAAGATATAGAGCTCCAAAGTTGAGCCAATATCACAGAAAATCAGACTTAGACTATTTAGGACTTAAGAGGTGATTTTTGCAAATAAGCCCAAAACTTAAGGTTTAACTTGCAAATTCACATATTTGTGAACCAAATGACTTAGGATACTTATTTGACTTGGTTTTTGCACTTTAGTACAAAAGTGGACTAATTTTGCACATAGGTCCCTAGGGTTTGGATTTAGGGTTTTCCAGGGTTCCAATTAGGGTTTTTGGCATCCCAGGGGTATAAATGTGATTCAACTTTATTTTTGTGGACATTTTATGACTATTTCCCTAAAGCCTTTAGGTTTTCTCAATTTGGGTTAGGTCTTACCCATTTAATCCCCATTTAGGGTTAAGTCCCCTATCTAGGGTTCTATTTGCAAAGTGCTATAACAATACAACTTGTTTGAAATTTTTACCTAGTGAATGCACTCTAGGTGTGTCAAACATATGCAATGACAATGCTGATGATGCCATGCTCAAGTTTTAGTTACAGTAACACCAGGGGTGTTACAAAAATGATAGTTTAAACTAGTTTAAAAGTAATATAGAGCTTTGTTTAAAAAGTAATATTATGTCTCACAATTTTTAAAACTAGTCTTCTTGCTTTTGTTCACTAAAATGATAGTTTATATAATGTCAAATACAATTTTCTTATTAAAGAATTAGATCATTTGTTCCTAATTTAAAATGACATATTTAGTTTTCTAGACATGATTAATCTTTTTCCATCAAATTGAGTACATATTATTTATATATACCACTTAGTTTTTCCTAAAGAACAAATAATGAAATTAGTGTTCATGTTCTTTTATAATAATTAAAATGTTGGTTTACATATTATTTTGTATATAGCTTTCTTAATAAAGAATATAGGCTATGTACTTTCTAATAAAAATGAAAGATAGTCATTTGTTCATTATCTTTTGCATGAAAGTTCACTTAAGGCATATATCATAGCTCCTCATAAATAGGTGTTTAACAATATGATTATGATATTTTCACATAAAATTTGTTTAAATTGTTTATTAGCTTTTCATAAAATTAATGTTTTATAAAGTGTTTATAATCTTATGAACCCTTAATATTAGACATACCACATATGACTTTTATAAAAGACTAAATTGGTAAACCTAATATTTTATATTTATAATTAAGATAGTTTCAAGCTTATGTCTTGTTTTATAAATATAAAGCAAACCTTTTCAAAAAAGAGCGTCTTTTGCTATAACCTTTGCTTGTGTTATAGAAGTGAAAACGATCTTTTTATTATGTTTTCTTTTTAGTCTGGTCTACGGGGTTGTATGGTATTGAGTGGTGTTTGTTTCTTCTTGTTTATTTATGTGATGTTCAGTGATTGATCCCATATTTGAGAATCAAGATTCAATATTGAAGAAGAACCTCAAATTTTCTATGAGCAAGGCAAGTGGATTTCTCCCTCTGCATTTTCTGTCTGATCCCATACAATATATTTAATAAAGTTTACTTTTGGATATGTGCATAATTTGATGGGTTTGCCTAAATAGGATTACCTAGAAATACCCACCTTATTCCTTGATTAACCTAGGTTTAATACGGTACTTAGTAACTATGCTATTGCTCAACTTTATCATTACACTATCATTCTTTTTAAGATGTTATTTTTCCAAAGATGAAATTTATATTATTGTTATTAATCTGATGATTAAACTAGATCATATTGTATAAACGGAACATGGAGTGACCACCCAGAAAAACAGTGCTACCATGAGGGTGGTATGGGACACCCTTGGTTAAATAACTAGGGAAGTCTTGTGTTTGGTGCTGGTCTTGGTCGACCGGAACAGGGGCATCTGCCATGCACTTATATTCCCGGCTCAAGTGGATTGGACACAGGCATAGTTCCCATGCTTTTTCTGCAGACTGGGGTATAAGATTAGGTTATGTCAGATGTGCTCTATGCAGTTTGGCCATTTCCAACATTTGTATAATGAGGACTCTAGGTAAAAGCCTGAAAGTCACCTAGAGGGGGGGTGAATAGGCAAAACCTATAAATTATAAACTTTGAACACGACCTTCACCCAGGGTTAGGATTAGAAACAAATTATAACGAATATGGAGTGTGGAAGATAGTTCTTCTTGCAATGAGTTTTGTTTGTGCGTTTAATTAAATTTGAAAACACAAACCTGGAAAATGAAAAAGAAACAGAAAATAAAAAAAGAAAATAGGAAAATGCATGACTGGGCTAGATTCTTTACTATCTGGCCCAAACCAGGCTAGCCCTGTCCCTTTGCACTCACGGATTGGGCTGAATAGCCATGCGCTAGCCCATCTTTCCATTCTAACCAAAGCCCCGCGCCACAGCTCACCTTCACCGCGCCATGTCTCTGGTTTGTGCGCCCACTCGGCCAACGTCGCGCTCACGCACGCGGCTTCTTCCCAATGCCACTGATGTGTGGACCATCCCAGGCTGAACCATCACACAGCTCAAGAACGCAACAAAGTCACTGTAATAGAACCCGTATTCGCTGTGATCCTCTCTCCCAAATCCCAACTGAACGCCAACTAGGTGTCCTTAGGAAGTGAATAAATACTGACCCTCCCTAGAGCTCCTTGACCTATCCAACCCAAGAGCGGCCATGGTTGCATAGCGGTCCCCGGTGCGGAGATAGCAAGGAGAGGGAAAGAGAGGGTCGCCGCACCTGGAACCTTTCCTCACCGACGCCCGGGGTTCAGAGGGTGGCGGAAGAGCTTCGCCAGCACATGAGGTCACTTGTTCTCGAATGTTGTGAATCAAGAACAAGGCAACATAGTTGTTAAGAATTAAGGACCTTTGTCCTTCGAAACATTATCTCCTCTCGGATATAATGATCTTCAGACGAAGGTCGTGAAGGGCATGCCTTCATCATATAATACGTGAATGAGATGTAATTCATTAGTTTATTCACATTTGTAATTAATAATGTACATATGAACATTAACAAGATTTATATTACAACGATATCTTCGGCTTGTTCGAAGGTGTTGATGCGAGAGAGATTACAATCCAACGTGAACAATATGAGGATACTGTTCACCTATTTATAGGCACGAGACGCAGCACAGGTAAAAGTACATTTATAACCTTTAACATTTGTTCATAATCATAACACAAATCACTAGGGACTAGCTAGTCTTTTCCTCCTCTGTTTGGTCTAAGCCGAAGCTGGTGGCAGCTTCGACACTTGCCATTGTTGCTTCCAGACAAGATCTTCGTCTTGAGGACCTTCGGTGGAGAAAAAGAAAGTCTTCAGAATCACTTTGCCGATGGTGTCTTTGTCTTGAGGACCTTTGGCAGAGAAGAAGACCCCCAATAGTAGCCCCTTCGCGGTGCTAGATCGTTTTTTCATAATGAGCTCGATCTGCGAACAATACGAGAAGGTTTCGGAATGCCGAAGGTCCGAAAACACCTTCCTCGAGCTTTTTATGAAAAACGAATAAAATATTCACAACGCTTGCTAGTCCACCGTCAGCCAGTACGTGCGTCTTGGCGGCTCGCCTTCTTCTCCTGCAAGGTTATATAAACAGACAAGTTGGTGAGAAGTTACCACAACATTCATTGCTATTGCACTGTTGTGCTGTTAAAAATTTTCACCGAAGCCGAAGCTTTCTGCATTATATTTCGAACAAGCATTTCACCGCTCAAGCACAACTTCGTAGAATCTGAACAGCGAAATGGCCAGAGTAAGATCAACTGCAAGGGTAACCCACGAGCGAGATGAGACTGAATCGACTGAGATAGCTCCCATCTCAGAAATGATGAGGCGCTCTGGGCTGGTTGTGCAGGAAGAAACTATTGCTGAAGGTACTTCTAGTGCCGAAGCTAAACAGACCGTGGCTGAAGCTAAAAGTGATAATGAAAGTGAGGATGATGATAGCATTCTATGTCCGACTAAGCCCAACCATGTTGAATTTGGGAGATCCACAGTTAAAGCTAAAGATCTAGTTCTAATGAAGAAGCTAGGATATTTTGGAGAAAATGATGATGATCTGGTTCGCTTTGTTGGAGAGGAGACAATTTCAGAGCCAAAAGAAGATGAAGTTGTAGTCTTCAAGAGCTTCTTTAGGGCGGCACTTCAGTTCCCCTTTATGAAATGATAGGTGAAGTTTTGAAAAAGTTTGAAATCTACCTACATCAGCTGACCTCGAACGCCATTGTTAGGCTCAGCTTGTATATCTGGGCTCCTCGAAGCCAAGGAAAAAGTGCCAACGCCGAAGGGTTCTACTGGGTATACGAGCTTCATTATCAGACAAAGGCAAGAGCTGATGGCCTGCACAAGAACTTCGGATGCTACAACTTCACATATCGGAAGGACACAAAGGCCCTCGTGATAGGCTACCGCACCAAATGGCCGACCGGATGGACGAATGAGTGGTTTTACGTGAAAGCTGATGAGAAGAAAAGGGAGAAAATCATGAGCATGGTGATGAGTCCGTTGAGATTGAACTTCGACATGACTCGACCCTTGTGCAATATGCAGTTGGGGTCTCCTTGCCAGTTGGCCGAAGTGGAGTTCAGGGTCGTGGCTGAGCATATCAGCACTAGAGACTTAGTGCAAGAATACTTGGCGAACAGGACATTTCAGAGCTCTGGCAGTTGGGGAATGCCGAAGAAGAAATAAGAAGGTAAAAAGTATGAACTTGTCCGACTGCCTTACCGGTTTAAGTTCCAGAAAAGATTTAAGAAACCATGCAATGAATGGTTGGAATTAATAGAAACTATGTTTAATGAAATTCTTCGAAATTATACAAAGAAAGAGGATCAATTGATGACTGCTGCCTTCGGCACCTGCCTAAAATGAAGGTTGAACCATGTGATCGACGCTCTGAACTTTGAGTATCCTGATTATGAGAGACTTGATGAAGGGGGCAGAGGAGACAAAAGGAAAAAGAATTGTTAGCATTCTGAATAGACAAGCCATCTGATCAGTCAAGGAGGTCCAGAAAGCTTTAAAGAATCAGAAAACTCTATCGGAGCCAAAAGAATCGGCTCCCAAGAAACGGAAACTCGTTAGGGTATCTTCTGTGGAAACGGAGGTACAAGATATGCCAAAGCAGATTATGGGGCTTTCTTCACCTTCTACTGCTGAGCTTTCAGAAATTTTGAAGGTAATGACTGAACCGTTCCCATTTGCACTGCTAAGTCCTCTAAGGTTGGATCTAACTAGCCTCTTGCAATCAAAGGAAATCGCTTCGGCCGCCGAGGGGAAAAACCGGGGGAAAAAGAAGCGGTGAATGATGAATGTGATGGAAGCTATTGAACAGACCTCGCCCCCAGCTTCGGCGGATAAAGCTACTATACCCGTCGATGTCGAAGACAACACCGGAGCCGAGGCCGATAATCTTGCAACCACAATGTCGGAAATCGACAGACTTATATCAAATGTGGTTGCTCAAAAAGATGTAGCCACAGTGCCTTCTGATAAGGAGAAGAGAATTGAAGAGACCTCGTCAGAATATATGAATTTCGACCTTCGGCACCTGGGCGGCCAACTACTTTCTGAAGAGGACATATTAGAATTGAAGGAATTTGCCATATCCTGCGGCTACCAACCTGGATCGATGCTCTTTGGCGGGGTTGATGAAGAGATTTTGGGATGCATTCGCGACTGTGCTGGGGCTAGGATTATAAGCACTTTATCTAAGAGCATTGGATTCCCGAAGCTAGAAAAGGATATTAGTTCCTATAGACGACAACACAACATTGGCAGCTTGTTTTACTCAAACTTCAAAGTAAGACTCCTTTATAGGTTATCAACGGTATCTTCGTGTTCATTTAAGTATTCTAACTTTAATTCGTTTTTTAGAGTCTATTGCTAAGTGAAGCCTTGAAGATGCATCAAGATGACAAAGATAGGAAAAATGAAATTATCATCGAAGGCTTTGAAGATAAGATCAAAAAAATTGAAGATTATTTGAAGGAAAAAGATAGCCTGCTGCGTTCAGTTGAAGGCTCACTTGCCGAAGCTCGGGCTCAGAATGAAAAATTAAGCAAAGATCTGAAGGAAACTCAAACACTTTTGAAAGAGAACTCAAGTCGGTTCAGCCGTGAAACTAAAGCCTTAAATATGACAATCAACGTCTAAGCTGAGAAGAACCTGAAACTGAGTGAAACGCTTAAAGCTCTTAGGAATAAATGCTTCCGCTTTGCAACTCAATGTATTGCTCGAATAAAAAGTATCTTCAATTCTATTGGAGTCGTGTCCGAAGAAGCTGATCTTTCTACTGAAGATATCCCTGGGGTACTCAAATGTATTGAAAAAGAAGTTGACGTCCTCAATGAAGTCATAACTGGCCACGGTGATTTCTGTGTGCTAGTAGCTTCTCGTGGTACAGCTGCTGCTTTCATAAAAGTCGGATGCAATCATGCAAGAGCCGTCAACAGGCCAAACTTCAGCCTATCGCCATCTGACCTTATCGACATTCCGGCCGAAGCTCGAAGCATAGGCAATAGATTGATTACCCAAATCTAGGCCAAGGGTGGCCGAGAAGTGGCTGGAGACAAAGCTCGAAACCTACTCGACAAGGTATAAAAAATCTCTTTACCTTTGTGCTTTTATTTTATATTTTGTCTTACCATGTTCCTCAATACCCATGCCTTTGTCATTCTTAAGGATGATGATGCCAAAAGCTAGTGGGCCGAAGCTAGATCTGAAGCATTAAAGGAGACTTCAGAAGCTCCATTTGCTAGTATCTGTAAAAACACTTTTGGAAGTTCTTTGCGCAAAGAAGTGTATTATTTGACAGAGTGTTGTAATTGAGTATGAACAGACAGTTGTAAATATTTGTAAATGCTTTATAATGCTATTTTACCTTTCATTCGTGTGTTATCTGCTTTGCTGTGGACGAAACCAATGCTCGTAGCTTTCTGAGTCGAAGGAGAAAAACACCTTCCCTTCTTTTCGTTCACATAGAAGCATCTTTTGTGCAGAATCAAACATTAGCTCCCTCATATACAATGGAACTTCATTTGAGACGAAGCATCTTCGTATATACGAGGCGTTTACTCATTGGAGACAGAAACCTTTGCCTTTCCTGTTAATGCTTTATGCTTTATGTTATGATGATGAATCTACGAATGCCTAATGCATGTTTGTATGAATGCAAAAGATGATGTAATGAAGTGTGCAAATGTACGCTGAAGGTAAAAAAACTTATGTGAATACACACCCAGACTCTGCATCCCCTTAGGAACGACTTTGGAGTCTCTTCACCTTTTTCTTAGGTGGTACTTCAGCTCTGCCTTCCCTTGGGAACGACTTTGGAGCTAAGCTCTGCATCCCCTTAGGGACGACTTTGGAGCTTCTTCTCCTTTCACTTAGGTGGCATTTAAGCTCTGCATCCTCTTAGGAACGACTTTAGAGCTTCTTCACCTTTCACTTAGGTGGCATTTTAGCTCTGCATTCCCTTATGAACGACTTTGGAGCTTCATCATACTTTTTTGCATTCGATGGTGTAATCCCAGATCTTTACATTTTACATGTAGGGGAATCTGGCCCTTGTATTGCACAGGCCAGCACAAGAAAAAATAAAAATTACAACCTATGGCCCCATTAAAAACCTTTCTCCCCTTTTGAAACGAAAAGGGTGCCATAGAGAAAAGTAAGAAAATTACAAAGTTTACACATAATATCTTCGAAGCTCATCTGCATTCCAAGATCTTGGAATGTCATTGGCATCCATGTCTTTCAACCTGTATGATCTAGGTCTTGAGGAAGATACCACCAAGAAAGGACCTTCCCACTTAAGCTGAAGTTTCCCCACTATATCCGGGTTGGCCACTCTTCGAAGCACCAAGTGTCCTGGCTTCATATTTTTTAATATTACCTTTCAATCCCGCCATTTGACTGTTTAGGCTTGATACTTATTGATGTGATCTATTGCCTGAAGTCTGGTCCCTTCTATGGTGTCTTTTGTTATTTTACAATCCTCTTCGTCCTTTGCTGAAACTGAGGTCCTTATTGAACCTGTTCTTGCTTCTTCCGGTGTTATTGCTTCATCACCGAATAAAAGCATGAACGGGGTAAATCCTGTTGACCTTGAGACAACAGTGTTGTGGTTCCATACAACTTTTATTAATTCATGTGGCCACTTTCCTTTTGGCAGATTGAAGATTGACTTTATTATTCCTGTTATTATGATTTCGTTAGCTCATTCTACCAGTCAATTTGATTCTAGATGCCTCGTAGATGCAAAATGTATTTTTGTACCAATTTGGTCACAAAAAGTTTTGAATGTTTCAGCATCGAACTGAGTTTCATTATCAACTGTAATGGCCTTCGGCACACCAAACCGACAAACAATATTCTACGAGAAGAACTTCTAGACCGTGACCGAAGTGATTGTAGCTAGGGGTTTAGCTTCAATCCACTTTGAAAAATACTCCACCGCTACCACAACATATTTTAAATTTCCTTGTGCTAGTGGAAGTGGGCCTAATAAATCTAGTCGCCACCTTTGCAATGGCCAAGTGGGCTGGATTAGCTGAGTTAAAGAGGAATGTTATTTTTGGTCTCTGGCACACTTCTGGCAGTTTTTGCATTTTTGAACTAAATTCGCTGCATCCGAAGCTGCCTTCGTCCAATAAAATCCTTGTCTGAAAACTTTTCCAAGCAAAGGTCTACACCCAATATGAGCTCCGCTTACCCCTGCATGTATTTCTTTCATTAGCTCCTGGTCTTCGGCTCTGGACAAACACTTCAGCAATGGAGAGCAAACTCCTTGTTTATCCAATTCTCCTTCTATGATCATGTAAGGCCTTGTCTTGGCTTGCAATTTTTTATGTAAACTTCATCGCCTGAAGGATAATTGCCTTGCAAGAAAGATACAATCTCAGTCCTCCAATCTTCACGGTGTACTGGTGAGATTGTAAGCACCGCTCGCTCCATGAGCTCTACTGAAGGTGCTTTTATTGTTTCAAAGAATACTACCAAAGGGAGTGGGAGCCCCTGTGCCGCTGATTTAGCTAATAAATCTGCATGCTCATTTTCTCCTCTTGGGATATTCTTTACTGAGAAGCCTTCGAAAGAGGCTTCCATTCTTCGGATTGTATCCAAATATTTCTCAAGCTTTGGATCTCTTGCTTTGCTGCTTTTGTCGATATGGCCTGTGATAACCTGTGAATCAGATTTGAGGATTGCCCTTCTTATTCCCATTGCCTTGAGCTTTCGAAGCCCCAAGAGAAGGGCTTCGTACTCTACAATGTTATTTGTGCAGTTGAACTCCAGCCTAGCTGCGTAGAAGGTTCTGATCTTAGATGGTGAAATTAGGATAGGAGCTGCACCTGCATCGAAGGTTCCCCATGACCCATCACAGAACATTGTCCAAGCTTCGTTATCTTTTGTGCTTTCTTCGTCCTAAGCCCCTGGCGTCCAATCAGCAATGAAGTATGCTAACACTTGGGATTGGATTGAAGACCTGTGAACATAATCAATAGTGAATTCATTTAGATCTGTAGCCCACTTTCCAACTCTTCTTTTGGCTTCTCTGTTCCTTATTATGTCCTTGAGAAGCTAAGAAGAAGGTACTATAATATGGTATGACTAGAAATGATGTCGAAGCTTTCTGGAGGCCATCAATATAGCATATAGTACCTTCTTCAGCTCTGTGTAATTTCTTTTTGACAAACTAAGTACTTCAGAGATGAAGTACAGTGGCACTTGCATCTTCGCTTGGCCATCTTGTTTCTCTTGCTCCAACGCTGCACTAACTGCAGCGTGAGAAGCAGCTACATACAGTAGCAATGGGGCTCCTGAAGAAGGTGGAGTCAATGTTGTCAGTTCTATTAGATATTGCTTCAGCTCTTCGAAAGCCTTTTGCTGAGTTGGTCCCTATCGGAAGACTACGGCTGACTTCAGCACTTCGAAGAATGGCAAGTTCCTCTCTGCTGATCTTGAAATAAATCTATTCAATGATGCCAACCTTCCTGTCAATCTCTGGGCACCTTTTCTTGACTTTGGTGGCTCCATCCGAAGTATAGCTTCTATCTTGTTTGGGTTAGCTTCAATTCCTTTTGTTGACACAAGACACCCAAGAAATTTACCCTTCTTCACCCCGAAGACACATTTCTCTGGGTTGAGCTTGAGACCGACCTTTCTAAAATTGGCAAATGTTTCTTGTAAATCAGCGATGTGATTTTCTTGCTTGATACTTTTCACTATGATGTCATCGACATATGTTAGAACATTCCTGCCAATCTGAGAGCTAAGGACCCTGGCAGTCATTCTACTAAAGCTTGTCTAGCATCCAAAGGTAGTAGTAGGTCCCGATAGGGGTTATGGAGCTTGTCTTGGGATCATCTTCCTTCTTCATCCAGATTTGATGATAGCCTGAATAGCAGTCCAATAGACTCATGAGCTCCGAAGTGGCTGCTGCATCCACAAGGAAGTCTATTCTTAGCAAGGGGAACTCATCCTTCAAACATGCTTTGTTGAGATCCGTAAAATCAATGCACATTCTCCACTTCCCATTAGCCTTTTTCACCATCACAGTGTTGGCTAACCACTCTGGATATTTTACCTCTCTAATTACTCCGGCACTCAAGAGTCTTTTTACTTCGTTTCTTGCACCTTCGGCTTTGTCATCGGACATCTTCCGAAGCTTCTGCTTTTTTGGCCTGATGGTCGGATCTACATTGAGTGAATGCTCAATGACATCTCTGTTAACACCACAAAGATCATTGGCTGACCAAGCAAAGATGATATGACCACGCCATTAAGCAACACGTTACAACCCCCAAGTCATACTACATAAACTCAAGTACAACCAACATCATCACCAACCCAAGTCTTTGATGGACCAATTACACGTTGCCGAGCTAAGAAGCTACAGCAAGAGCTGCACGCGCTACTTTATGAATTTTAATTAAACACTAATGAGAACTTTATGCTACCTAAGTCATGTATGTTGATATTACTTAGGTTCACCAAAAAGGAAGGACAAAACATATCAAGGGCGAATCAGCAAGAAGAGCTATGTCCGAGTCAGTCCAGCGCTACAAAACCGTCCAGAAGAAACAGTCATATCTTTTGATTCCCAAAAGATATGAAGGCCTATAAGTACTTTTTGGAAAGCTCTTGAAGTCTAGTTTCCAATGCTTCTAAAGCCGACTTAATCAAATCTACCAAAAAGGCAGCCGACCTACTTTAGTGCTGACTGGTCAGAAGGTCAACAGTCTACTTGATGACCATGTTTTCGTATTAAACTGCATCATTCTACGAAGTTTCATTAAGCATGCTATATATGGTGAGAAAGCTTATCAAGTCAGCTTTCCAACGCATCCAGCCCCACATCATTTGGAGATTCCTAGAAGAAGTTATTGTCAAAATACTGAAGGCTACGCAGAAGTCAAACAACCACACGAAAATCAGCTCTGCAGATCTCCCGAAGAGGCTCCTTCACATTAGCACGTGAAAATACTTTTGTTTCTGTTTATACCTCACTAAGGCTGGTTGTTACTAGTATAAATACCCCCTATGTCTATGATGTAAGGCAGCTTTTGATAATCTAAAACAGAACCCCTTTGTTCAGCTGTGTGCTAACAAATATTGAGAATGATCTCTACCCCTCTGCTCTTGTGAATTCCTTCGCGGGATTGCAGAAGCAGCGGCTTCATCCGCTCCCAAGTGGTGCTCCTACTCCCTTCGAGGTCTCGTCGATTGATTATAGGCTATGTTGGTTGGTTCTTTGAGAGTGTGGTTGGGCGAATCCTCGATTCAGGCTACCGGTTAAAGACGGTGGTTGGCTTCGAGTTTTATTTGTTAGGTTGCACTAGTTATCGCTGCTTGCAGCAAGTTATCTTGGCTTCTTTGAAGCTAGTAATCTGAAGATTGATCCTACGTCGTGAAGATCGGGAATCATGACGCATCAAAAGACATCCTTGTTGTTGAACAGGAACCTCAACAAAGTTTTCTCTTATTTATCAGACAATTGGGACCCCAGCAACACCTTCTGCTCGTCTATGTCTTCGCACAGAAGCATAGGCCTTGGTTGATCTGCTGAGGCAACCTTATCCCTTTTATGTTTATACTGTTGATGAGCTTTGGCTATATATGTTATGGATGTGGCCTTTGAATCTGTCCAGTTCCCTTCGGCCCTTCTGGCAGCCTCTTGACTTCCATGCACAGCAATGGGACCCTGGTCAGATGGTATCTTCATGCATAGATATGCTGGATGGAGTATTGCTTCGAAGTCATTTAATGTCTCTCGACCAATGATTGCATTGTATGGATATTCCATATCAACAATGTCAAAACAACTTGTTTTGTCCTTGTGTTATGAACATAACCGAAGGTGATTGCCATAGTTATCTTCCCGAGTGCCACTATTTGTCTTTCTCCAAAGCCACACATGGGGTGTGTTGCATAATGTATCTTATCATCCTGCTCCTGCATCTGCCAAAAAGCTTTTGGAAAGATGATGTCTGCTGCACTGCCTGTGTCTACAAGGATGTTGTGAACCAGAAACCCCTTGATGACACAAGATATAACAATTTCATCATTGTGAGGATAATCCTTGAGCATAAGGTCTTCTTGGGAGAAGGTGATTGGTATATGAGACCACTTGGACTTGATGAAGGGTCCCTGCACTCCAACATGTTGTACCCTTCTCCGTGCTTCCTGTTGGAACCTGCCTGCCTGGGCAAGTTGATCCAACGGGGAAGTGGAAAGAATGTTTACAAAGTTTAGCGCGGAATGCCAAAAGCTTCGTTAATCTCCTCGCGTATGGGCACTGTACGGGGGTATTTATAGGTACTCGAGGGACCGCCCGTCCATGTCAAAGATGTTTAGACCCTCGAGTATCCGGTTTATCCCCAGAATATTCCCACGAGGGGAGGTTACAGATAGTCATTAAGGTAAATCCTATTACAGGAACGACCCTTATCGCACTTGTCCTTGTGGGGCCCATCACCATGGGCCGAATTACACATGGGCCTCCCTTGGTGGTGAGGGCGCGGGAGGTCCATAGTCATCGGCAGGGCCTTCGTCTTGCAACACGAAAGCGAAGGGGGTCTCACAGGCCTCCGTCCGCTTGGCGCCCTCGGCTTGTTCTGGTGTGTTGTGGATGTAGCCTTCGTCTGCACGATGAGAGGATGAAGTCGTAGAGCGAAGGGTGGTGTGTTCGCCTTCGCCCCAACATTTGCCCTCCGGGGGACCAGTTCGACTAAGTCAGCTGGTGCCAAAGACCGCCGCTAGATGGTGAAGAAGCTACCCTTGCTTGAAGTGGTCCCGCGGGGGGTTTTGAAATGTGACCGTTGATGGACGTGTTACTGTTGGACTGCATGTTTCCCGAGGCGTCGTGTCGTGTCTATAAAAACCTGACCGCGGTCGGGCCTGTTTCCAGACTGCGTTTGCGCGGTAGAAACCCTAGCTTTTTTAAACTGCTCGCCTGCCCTCCTTGCTCTTCTGCTTCGGAAATCTGGCCCGCATCAAGCAGACCGCGTGCCGCCACCGACGGTACATTTCAATGTCTTCTTCTTCGTCTACTGCGAGTGCGTCACCGATCATGCCGTCGTCCGAGGATACTGTGAGCGGTTTGGCGGTGATGGAGTTGCAGCCTGGCCATACCGTGGAGTTTGGTACTTCGAGGATTTCCTCGGTCCGCGTGCTGGAGATGCAGCGGCTTGGTTACTTTGGTGACGACGTTGGTCGGGCACCGGGTGCAGAGGAGATCCCCGAGCCTGAAGGCGAGTTGGTTGTTTGAGGCCTTTTTTGTCGCCGGTCTTCGTCTTCTGGCACATCGCTTCGTGGGGGAGGTGTTGCGAAGATTCAAAGTGCAGGTCCACCAGTTGACGCCTAACGCCGTGGTTGCGCTAGTGAAGTATGTTTGGGCGGTTACTTCCTATGGAGGGCAGCCGTCTGTGGAGGTCTTCGCCAAGAATTATTGCCTGCATTGGCAGAAAAGGAAAATAGAAAATAAAATAGCACAATTTGGATCATGCACCTTCACGCCGAGTACTGGGAAGACTTCGGCTGAAGTCGTGGAGATGGTCCCTTGTGCCAGGAACAAAATGGGGCAACTGGTGGGATTTTTGGTTCTATGTGGCTCCTGGTGATGTCGAAGACTTGTCTGGCCTCCCTCCGGCCATTCTGTGCTCACACTGTTATGTGGCGTTCCCTCGATTTGAGGTGGCGGAGGAAGACGAGGACGAAGGGGCCCTTCGGTATGCTGCCCGCTTGAGTAGCGGGCGCGACTTGGTTGAGGAATTTATCGGCTATGGAGTGTGGCCCTTGGCACACGGTTGGGTACTTGTCACACCCGTTTTTAGAAGGCAAACCGAATGCGAACCATGTACATGCCAGGATCAGCAATTCACGTACACAACAGTTACATAACATGGACATCATCACACAGTGCTCAAATAGTATTAAAAAGGGAAATAATAATCGATTACATCATATGTCTGAGACATCCATATAGTCTTTACAATAATCAAAGTGCGAAAACGAAACGTAGATAAACGCGGCCTTCACAGGCAGCCGACTAGGGGTTACCGCTAACCCACGCCTAGAACTCGTCGTAGTCTTGGAACTCCTGGAAGTCTCCTTCCACGGCTTCATCTTCTCCTGAGCAGTGGTTGCAATGCTGACAACCTAGGGATGGGGGGGGGGGTTTGGTGTGTAGAGCAAGGGTGAGTACACATCAACATACTCAGCAAGTATCCTGTCTGCTGTAGTGGACTAGCTTTATGTGGGGGGGTAAGTCAAGCAGTTGCTTTTAGTTGGTCAGATTATTATTACAAGTAGGGAAAGCCAAGTTTTAGATTTAGCCCACGTCATTAACCCAAACGTACTCCTTTCCCAATGGAAAGAGTACCACTTACCATTACCAGAGTCATTACCAAGAACCATCAACCTCGTTGCCACCTGTAATCCAAATGTCTCTGATCAAGTACCACTAATCACTAGATCTCCCTTGGCCGCTCATAATCGCGAGCATGGCTGATATATCAGTTTTCAAACACTCTGCAGAGGTTGTGCACTTTATCCACAAGCCGTGATTCCCTTTCTGCCCGGAGTGAGCTACTCCCCATTGACCACTACCTAGGTGGTCCAGCAGGGCATCACTATGTATCCTTTACAAAGATTCCCCGGGGCTATAGCCGCCCGTTAGGTTTCCAAAATGCAACGCACTCCTCCCCAAGGGGGCGAGCCGCATACACCAAGCCCCATTGACGGCATGACGCCTAAGCGAACTACACCCTGGATCCTCTAATTATTCAGCTAAGGGCACCCCATTCCACCCTCATGGTTGCACTGTTTTCCCGGGCGGTCATCCAACGAACAGGTCCTTACGGAGAGGCACTCGAGAAACCGCTCGAGCGCCCTTGAAGACCACAAGTATAACATCATGATAAAAGAAGGGAAAACAACGTATCATTGATAATTCTCATCATGTTCATTGATTAGAGTTGAGCAATAGCATAAGACTAAGCAATAATAATCCAACCCAGATAGGTAGACAAGGACATGGTTAACAAAAGCTAGTCAATCCTTAGGCATAACTATGAAATGCGGGAGGTGAATTAAAGAATGTATAGGACAGAGATAGGTCAAGGGACACTTGCCTCCACCAACCGACTGCTGCTCAGGGGCTTCTCCTGCAAGTTCTTCGGGCTCCTCAACCGAATCGTTCTCTATGCGAGCGCAAACATACATACATCCATCCATTCAAATTAGGAAACAAACAGTACACCATACAAGAGAACAAATAGATTAAATATGCATAGAGTATAACATACAATATTGCATTTGCCATGGCTAGAAAAAGAACAAAGAAGGTCTCGCAGGGGTTAAAGCTATACTCGAGGCGTAGTACGGGTAGACGCATAACTAATCGTTATGTGCTATGGTTCCACTTAGTTCCAATAATGAGGATTAGTCACATGCACTAATAGAATCATAACCATTTTCAATTGATCAACATTAAATAAGGTAGATGATTAACTACATGAATTAACTAACGTAACCAATTTCCAAATTGAGTTTCCATTTATCAATTACATAACGCGATCACTACGCACGGAATGCACGGGGGGGGGGGGGGGGGGGGGGTAGACGGACGTGTCTAGGGGGTAGACGAGCGAGCTAAGGGCACGGCGAGCCGTGCCAAGGCACCGCGCGCACCACACGAGCACGTGCGCGCAAGGCCGCACTGACGCGTCGCGAACGGGTCGCGCACACGTCGGGGCCGAGCGCCACGGCCGCGAACCGCGGGTGCGGCGAGCTCGCCGGGGGCACCACGCGCTGCATGGGCCGTGCCGGGGCTCCGCGCGGAACACCGAGGCCGCGCCGGGAACGGGCGCCATGGCCACGCCACGGCCACGCTGCGCCGAGCCGCGCGAGCGCGCCGGGCAGGGGCGGGCGCGACCGCGCCGGGCGGGGCGAGGCCGAGCCGCGGGGAGGGGGCTGGACGCCGGGCCGAGCGAACGCCGCCGGGGACGGGCGGGCGCGAGCGCGCCGAGGGCCGACCGGCCGAGATGCGGGAAAGGGGAGCCGGGGCCGGGGCCGGGCACGGGCGCCGCGGCCGCCATGGCCGCACGCCGAGCCGAGGGAGCGCCGCCGCGCGCCGGGAACTGGGCCGCACGCCGAGCGGGCGGGGCGCGCCGCGGGGGGACGAGGACGGGGATGGGTCGGGGCACCGAGGGCGAGGCCGCACCGCACCGGGCGAGGCGAGGCGCGCCGGGCCGCCGCGCCATGGCCGCGCCGGGGAGCACGCCAGGGAAGGGGCACCGCCGCCGCCGCGCCACGGGGAGACGGGGTCGGGCACGGGCGCGGGACCGAGGTCGGGGCCGCATCGCGTGCGCCGGGCAGCCGCGCCATGGCCGCGAGCTCCGAGGGCGGGCGCGACCGCGCCACGGGGAGGGCGTCGGCGAGCGCGGGGAAAGAAGGAGGGAGGGGAGAGGAGAGAGGAGGGGGGAGGGGGCTTACCGCGTGGGGGCGAGCATCGACGGTGGGCGGGGCCGGCGAGCGGGGCAGGGCAGCGGGGCGGGTCAGGCAGGGGAGCGGGGGTGAGCAGGGGAGGAGAGAGAGAGAGGGGTTTGTGGAGGGGGGAGGGCCTGACGGGAGGGGCCCGCGGGGGAGGCGGCGACGGTTTCCAACCGCCCACGCCAAGGGCGCAGCGTGGGGAGCGGGGGGCCGGCTAGGCCGCGCTGGGCCACAAGGCCAGCTGGGCCGGGAGGCTGGCGCGGGGCCCACAGCGAGAAGGGAGAGGGGGGAAGGCCGGCTGGGCCGGCTAGGCCGCGCGCGAGGGGGAGGGGGCGGCTGGGCCGAAAGGGGAGGAGAGGGGGGAGAGAGAAAAGAAAAAGGTTTTTTTTTCCTAAAATCCATTTTCTAGATGAATGCTTTCACAATTTCAATCAATCAAAATAAAAATGCATGGTTCGGCATGGTGCAGCAAACAAAATAAAGTATTTTAGGATTTTGCTTTACACGATATCTCAAGCCGAGTCACGCTATAACTTTGGAAAAGATCAAGGCTTAGCGAGGGGAAAAGGAAAAAGGAAAGGGTAACGCCCGAATTTGGTGAGTAAAGAAAAGAGAAAATTCAACTCCGAAATTCGGGGCGTTACAAACCTATCCCCCTTAAAAGAATCTCGCCCTCGAGATTTAGGGTTAGCTAGCAAAGAGCTCAGGGTATTTGGCCATCAGATCATCTTCACGCTCTCAAGTTGCTTCTTCCTCAGAGTGGTGATTCCATCTGACTTTGCACATTCTGATAGTCTTCCTTCGGGTGACTCTGTCTGCAGTCTCAAGGATCTGCGCTGGTTTCTCTGTGTAGGTCAAGTCCTCCTGGACCTCCAGACCTTCCACTGGCAACTGCTCTTCTGGCACACGCAAACACTTCTTCAACTGAGACACATGAAAGACATCATGCACAGCAGACAAATTTTCTGGCAGACTGAGCTGATAGGCCACTTCTCCACGCCTTGCGAGAATCTAATACGGACCAATGTAGCGGGGTGCTAGCTTGCCTTTGACTCCGAATCTTCTGACTCCTCTGATCGGTGACACTTTCAGATAGACGAAATCTCCAACCTCGAAACTTAGCTCTCTTCTTCTTGTGTCTGCATAGCTTCGCTGCCTCGATCGCGCTATCTTCAGATTCTCTCGAACCATCTTGATGTTCTCTTCAGCTTCAAGCAGAATATCTGGCCCGAACACTTGCTTTTCTCCAGGCTCATCCCATTGCAATGGAGTTCTACAACTCCTTCCATAGAGCGCCTGAAATGGTGACATCTTCAAGCTGGCCTAGTAACTGTTGTTATAGGAGAACTCTGCATAAGGCAATCTCTTATCCAATCCGGACTGATCTTGCAACGCACAGGCTCTCAACATGTCTTCAAGGATTTGATTGGTCCTTTCGGTCTGACCATCTGTCTGCAGATGATAGGCCGAACTGAAATTCAGATGTGTACCCAAGGCTTCATGCAACTGCTGCCAGAAATGAGAGGTGAACTGCGTTCCTCTGTCTGACACTATCTTCTTTGGCACACCATGAAGACAAACGATCCGAGACATGTACAACTCTGCCAAGACTGCACTGTTGTAGTTGGTCTTGACATGTATGAAGTGGGCCGACTTGGTCAAGCGGTCCACCACTACCCAAATGGAATCGTAGTCGGCTCGAGTGCGAGGCAATCCGACTATGAAATCCATACCGATTTCATCCCACTTCCACTGAGGAATTTGCAATGGTTGCAACAATCCAGCTGGTCTCTGGTGCTCTGCCTTGATCCTTTGACAACTATCACACATGGCCACATGCTCTGCGATTTCCCTCTTCATTCCGTACCACCAGAATTTCTTCTTCAGATCCTGATACATCCTCTCACTACCAGGGTGAATCGAATAGGCTGTCTCATGAGCTTCCTTGAGGATCAATTCCCGAATACACTAGGCATTGGGGACACACAACCGGTCTTTGAACCATATCACACCTTCTGCATCTTCCCGAAAGTCTTTGCCTCTGCCATCTAGAATCAGTCACCGGATCTCACTAATCTTCTCATCATTCTTCTGCGCTTCTTTGATTTCCCGCTCTAGGGTAGATTCCAACTCAACTGTGACTCCTCGCGTGTTGTTCAGAAATCCGAGACTCAACCTGTCAAACTCTTTGGCCAACTCATAAGGCATCGGACGAGCGACCATCAGATTGACTTGACTCTTCCTGCTCAAAGCATCTGCCACTACATTCGCTTTGCCTGGATGGTAATGAATCTCCAACTCATAGTCTTTGATCAACTCTAACCATCTTCGTTGCCTCATATTCAGCTCTGACTGAGTGAATATGTACTTCAGAATCTTGTGGTCTGTGTAAACATCACATTTCTGCCCATACAGATAGTGCCTCCATGTCTTCAGTGCGTGAACCACTACTACCAACTCTAGGTCATGGATTGGGTAATTCTTCTCATGAACCTTCAGCTGTCGGGACGAGTAAGCCACAACTCTTCCCTCTTGCATCAACACGCATCCCAAACCAGTGTAACAAGCATCGCAATACACCGAGAAGGGCTTGTGCACATCAGGCAAGACTAAGACAGGCGATGTAGTCAACTTCTCTTTCAGCGCTTCAAAGGCCTCTTGACATTTATGGGTCCACTTGAACTCAACTTTGTTGCCTAGCAAAGCTGTCATTGGTTTCGCAATATTTGAGAACCCTTCGATGAATCATCGAGAGTATCTAGCCATTCCAATGAAGCTTTTGATTCCTCGAGCGTCTGTTGGCGCTTTCTAGTTCAGAATGTCTGCCACTTTCTTCGGATCCACAACCAATCCTTCCTTGTTGATTATGTGACCCAAGAACAGGACTTCACTGATCCAGAACACGCACTTGCTCAACTTTGCATACAGCTTGTGCTCTCGCAATCTCTGCAATACCATCCTCAAATGACTTGCATGCTCTTCTTCGCTTTGAGAATATATCAGAATGTCATCAATAAATACCACCACAAACTTATCAAGATAGTCCATGAATACACTGTTCATCAAGTTCATGAAGAAGGTCGGTGCATTTGTTAGACCGAAAGACATCACAGTGAACTCATACAACCCATACTTGGTAATGAATGCCGTCTTCGGAATGTCTGAAGGTCGGATCCTGAGCTGATGATAACCTGACCTCAGATCTATCTTGGAGAACACACTGGCTCCTCTCAACTGATGGGGACCATACAGAACTTTCTCCCTATCATCACATTGAGCGGTATGCAACTCCCGCTCCACAGTACGCAGCTAGTCTTCAGCATCCATGGGGTCAGAAGAATGAGCGAACATTGGGGGATGACCTCACATGAATTCAGCACGCTTGTCCCTGGGCATCTGAGGCATCTGAGGTTGAGGTTGTGGTTGTTGCTGCTGCTGCTGAATGGCGGCCAGAGTCTGACCGATGGCTTGAACTGTCTGAGTCTTCATCAGGAACATCTGCTCGATGGACATCGGGGGCGGGGCGGCAGTTGCTGTTGCTGGGGTACCTCATCCTGCTGAGCTGCCTACTCCTGCTGAGCATGCCTTCCTCCTCTATGCCTGTTTTCTGACATCTGCAGAATGCAACCACACATCAAAACTGATCTCGCAAATCTTGCAGCATAAGAAAAGAGTATAGAATTCTCCACAACACTGAACAGACGAGCATCTTCACTGATCTCCAACACAGACCAACACAGCTTCTCAGATAAAGAGGAAAGTGGAATAAAAGGCTTCCCAACTAGATAACTAACTTCATTAACATATAACAGGTAAACCAAAATGCAGGGGATACCCACACTCTGGTGACAGTCATTACAAAGATCCAAATCAAACATTGTTCATCATGACAAACATAAATGCACAGGATATAGCAAACTACCCTGTCTAACTAAGACTAACTAAGAGCGAGACTAACGCTAAGACTAAGACTAAAAGTAAAACTTCTATATTAAGCATGTATTACAAGACTCAACACTGACGATCTATGGTTGTAAGTCTATCTTGGTCTTGCAGTCGGGATTGCCATAAGACTGGTGTCCACGCCGAAGTGAGCGGTACGGGTGCTGAGTCCCGACGGGAGCGGGGGAACCATCGTCCAGGTGACGACGTTCCACACGCTCAGCCCGCAACTGGGCGATCTCAGCACGAGCCCTACTCAGCTCGTCTAGCGCATGGTCCAGCTCCGTGTTTAGCACGGCGGCTAGGTTGACTGTGCTGCTCAACCTATGATTGTACTCACCGACAGGTGAAACAATCACGCCTCCTGTGTTGCTAGATGGACGGCGAGGGTAATACTTCAGGTTGAGACCGTCGGCTACCCCGTCGAGAACTGAGCAGTAGTGCGAAAGCGCACGCCGTGCGGCATCTTGCATGGCCGCCTCAGCTGAGTCCCGCTCAGAGATGGAATAGTGCTCTGAGCAGACCTCAGCACCCCAGAGACTGTTCTCCGGATGGCGCACCAAGCAGGTCGCCTCCCAGCGGTCCGGGTAGACCCCACGACTATGCTGGTAGACCACACAGCGATACTTGATGGACCAAGTACGCCGGTCAAGTGCCCGACGTAGCAGGGTGTCGAGCGCATCATGGAAGTGACACCCGCGAGCAGCGTCGCGAGTGATGGGTCGAGCAACCCATCCTTCTGGTTCCTGGTCAGCAGAAAAGCCGATGTCATGGCTCGAGCTGCTGTCGCCACCTCCGTCATCTGGGTCTCCTCCAGCAGCTACTCCAGGGACTGGGGTGCTCAGTGGTGGTGCAGGGGCGCCTCCAGGGGGAGCACGAGGGAGCAGCTCCTCACAGACTCTATCTCTTGTTGGAGCGAGAAAGAGGAGCCCTGCTGCTCCTGTCGTCGACGTTCCTGCTCCTCATGCATGCGGTGGTGCAGCCTCTCCAAGTGGCTGGACTGACCGGTCACAGGACGGCGAAGCGGACGCTCCGCGAGACAAGAGGGTAAGAAGGGGATGACAGACTTCCGGGCGGTGTGTCTAAGACGAGCCATCTACAAAAGACACCGCAAGCATAAGAGTGAGAACAGAACTAGTATGACCAGCAAGTAATGAACCATAAATAAATGAAGGATTAGAATAAAACACAATTTTCAGCAAGGTATAATATATAGTAGAACATGGGTTTGGTCGATATGACCAACTTTTGAAGGGATACCAAAGTCAAGGCAGGGACAGAGGTCTATAATCCTTAGAACGACCATTCTACTCTAGGTTAGCGGTCCTACAGTCAGCACGGCTTTGATACCACTTATGTCACACACGGTTTTAGAAGGCAAACCGAATGCGAACCATGTACGTGCCAGGATCAGCAATTCACGTACATAGCAGTTACATAACATGGACATCATCACACAGTGCGCAAATAGTATTAAAAAGGGAAATGATAGTCGATTACATCATATGTCTGAGACATCCACATAGTCTTTACAATAATCAAAGTGCGAAAACGAAACGTAGATAAACGCGGCCTTCACAGGCAGCCGAATGGGGGTTACCGCTAACCGACACCTAGAACTCGTTGTAGTCTTAGAACTCCTGGAAGTCTCCTTCCACGGCTTCATCTTCTCCTGAGCAGTAGTTGCAATGCTGACAACCTGGGGATGGGGGGGGTTTGGTGTGTAGAGCAAGGGTGAGTACACATCAACATACTCAGCAAGTATCCTGTCTGGTTGTAGTGGACTAGCTTTATGTGGTGGGGGGGTAAGTCAAGCAGTTGCTTTTAGTTGGTCAGATTATTATCACTAGTAGAGAAAGCCAAGTTTTAGATTTAGCCCATTAACCCAAACGTACTCCTTTCCCAACGGAAATAGTACCACTTACCATTACCAGAGTCATTACCAAGAACCATCAACCTCGTTGCCACCTGTAATCTGAAATGTCTCTGATCAAGTACCACTAATCACTGGAGCTCCCTTGGCCGCTCATAACCGTGAGCACGGCTGATATATCAGTTTTCAAACACTCTGCAGAGGTTGTGCACTTTACCCACAAGCCGTGATTCCCTTTCTACCTAGAGAGAGCTACTCCCCATTGACCACTACCTAGGTGGTCCATTAGGGCATCACTACGTAGCCTTTACAAAGATTCCCCGAGGCTGTAGCCGCCCGCTAGGTTTCCTAAATGCACCGCACTCCTCCCCAAGGGGGCGAACCCAAGCTTGGCAGAGCGAGCCGCATACACCGAGCCCCATTGACAGCATGATGGCTAAGCGAACTACACCCCAGATCCTCTAATTATTTAGCTAAGGGCACCCCATTCCACCCTCATGGTTGCACTATTTTCCTGGGCGGTCATCCAACGAACAGGTCCTTACGGAGAGGCACTCGAGAAACCGCTCGAGCCCCCTTGAAGACCACAAGTATAACATCATGATAAAAGAAGGGAAAATAGCGTATCATTGATAATTCTCATCATGTTCATTGATTAGAGTTGAGCAATAGCATAAGACTAAGCAATAATAATCCAACCCAGATAGGTAAACAAGGACATGGATAACAAAAGCTAGTCAATCCTTAGGCATAACTGTGAAATGCGGGAGGTGAATTAAAGAATGTATAGGACAGAGATAGGTCAAGGGACACTTGCCTCCACCAACCGACTGCTGCTCAGGGGCTTCTCCTGCGAGTTCTTCGGGCTCCTCAACCGGATCGTTCTCTATGCGAGCGCAAATATACATACATCCATCCATTCGAATTAGGAAACAAACAGTACACCATACAAGCGAACAAATAGATTAAATATGCATAGAGTATAACATATGATATTGCATTTGCCATGGCTAGAAAAAGAAGAAAGAAGGTCTCGCAGGGGTTAAAGCTATACTCGAGGCGTAGTATGGGTAGACGCATAACTAATCGATATGTGCTCTGGTTCCACTTAGTTCCAATAATGAGGATTAGTCACATGCACTAATAGGATCATAACCATTTTCAATTGATCAACATTAAATAAGGTAGATGATTAACTACATGAATTAACTAACGTAACCAATTTCCAAATTGAGTTTCCATTTATCAATTACATAACGCGATCACTACGCACGGAATGCACGGGGGGGGGGGGGGGGGGGGGGGGGGGTAGACGGACGTGTCTAGGGGGTAGACGAGCGTGCCGAGGGAACGGCGAGCCGTGCCAAGGCACCGCGCACACCACGCGCGCACCACGCGAGCACGTGCGCGCAAGGCCGCACTAACGCGTCGCGAACGGGTCGCGCACACGCCGGGGCCGAGCGCCACGGCCGTGAACCGCAGGTAAGGCGAGCTCGCCGGGGGCACCGCGCGCACCATTGAGGCCACGCCATGGCCACGCTGCGCCGAGCCGCAAGCCGCGCGAGCTCGCCGGGCAGGGGTGGGTGCGACCGCGCCGGGCGAGACGAGGCCGAGCCGCGGGGAGGGGGCTGGACACCGGGCCGAGCGAACGCCGCCGAGGACGGGCGGGCGCGAGCGTGCCGAGGGCCGGCCGGCCGAGACACGGGGAAGGGGAGCCGGGGCCGAGCACGGGCACCGTGACCACCATGGCCGCACACCGAGCCGAGGGAGCGTCGCCGCGCACCGGGAACGGGGTCGTGCGCCGAGCGGGCGGGGCACACCACGGGGGGGACGGGGACGGGGACGGGTCGGGGCGTCGGGGGCGAGGCCGCACCGGGCGGGGCGAGGCGCGCCGGGCCACCGCGCCATGGCCGCGCCGGGGAGCACGCCGGGGAAGGGGCGCCGCGGCCGCCGCGCCACGGGGAGACGGGGTCGGGCACGGGCGGGGGACCGAGGGCGGGTCCGCATCGCGCGCGCCAGGGGGGCGAGCATCGAGGGCGGGCGGGGCACGCCGGGCAGCCGCGCCATGGCCGCGGTCTCCATGGCCGCGAGCTCCGAGGGCGAGCGCGACCGCGCCACGAGGAGGGCGCCGGCGAGCGCGGGGAAAGAAGGAGGGAGGGGAGAGGAGAGAGGAGGGGGGAGGGGGCTTACCGCGCGGGGGCGAGCACCGGCGACGGGCGAGGCCGACGAGCGGGGCAGGGGAGCGGGGGCGAGCAAGGGAGGAGAGAGAGAGGGGTTTGGGGAGGGGGAGGGCCTGATGGGTGGGGCCCGCGGGGGAGGCGGCGGCGGTTTCCAACCGCCCGCGCCGAGGGCGCGGCATGGGGAGCGGGGGGTCGGCTGGGCCGCGCCGGGCCGCGAGGCCAGCTGGGCCGGGAGGCTGGTGTGGGGCCCACGACGGGAAGGGAGAGGAGGGGGGGAAGGCCGGCTGGGCAGCTGGGCCGCACGCGAGGGGGAGGGGCGGCTGGGCCGAAAGGGGAGGAGAGGGGGGAGAGAGAAAAGAAAAAGGTTTTTCTTTTTTTCCTAAAATCCATTTTCTAGATGAATGCTTTCACAATTTCAATCAATCAAAATAAATGCATGGCTCGGCATGGTGCAGCAAACAAAATAAAGTATTTTAGGGTTTTGCTTTACACGAGATCTCAAGCCGAGTCACGCTATAACTTTGGAAAAGATCAAGGCTTAGCGAGGGGAAAAGGAAAAAGGAAAGGGTAACGCCCAAATTTGGCGAGTAAAGAAAAGAAAAAAATTCAACTCCAAAATTCGGGGCATTACAATACTAGGCGAAGTGTGCCCCCGTCGGATGCCGACCCTGGGCGACCAGTTGGTGCGAAGTCCTGCCTTTGTGGTGGATTTACGCGGTCGGAACCCGGCCGCATTTGTGCGTGAAGTGGAGGCCGAGGCTGCAAAGATTGTAGGAAAGTATGTGCCGAAGACGGAGACCCTGAGGAGTTAGGATATCTATGGTTCAAATGTTAGGTTGAACTGTGTTTTTGAGTTGAACTGTCTGCCGTATGCCGGCTAACCGGGGGACGACGATGCCGATGCTGCTATCCGCCGGGGAAAAAAGGTGGTGACAACGGCTAACGAGGGCCCTTCATGGGGAACAGCGCCGAGCGTGGCCGCCAAGAAAAGGAAATTAGGTACAACAGCTGAGGTGTCGAGGCCTTTCGAACGTTTTGCTACGGATTTGTTGGAGACGTGCGTGGTTCCCGGGGAGACGATGTCTTCGCCCGAGCTCCAGGAATCTTTCGCACGAATGCTGAAGGTTACCGAGGGTCGCTGGCCTAGGAATGTTCCGATTCCCCGGGCGGCCGGCGAGGACATGTTTACATCTTTATTAGCTCGTGAGATGAAAATTTTCCCTTATGAACAGAATGTTGCTGCTGTTGTATCGGCAGTGATGGAGAAGGATCGTCAAGACGTGCCATGGAAACGCCGGGCGTTCGCCAGGGTTGGGGACCCGCGGCGTGAAGTCCAAATGGCACGAGCGAGCGCGAAGCCTGCCGCCCCAGCGCCAGCATGCCTCCGCCTAAAGCGCCCGGCGCCAGCATGCTGCTCCCTGCCATGCCCACACAAGAGCGAAGGCCTCCGTCACCACCGCGCGCTGCTGAGACGGCGGTGGGTGGCACCGAAGTTTCCATGGATATTTCCGTGGAGGACTATCTTGTGGGCGGGGTCATGATATTCGACGCCCACACAGGGCGGGGACCTGCTGGTGAGTTTTTTTTGAACGGAGTCTGGGTTTCTGACGTGACCAAGGTGAAGGAGCGGAGTCTAAGCAACTGGCTGTTGTCCCGGCGGCGGCGGCTGGCCTGGTGGCCGTGGCATCTGGGGCGAAGGGGTCTTCGCAGGACCCATGGTCTAGGTTTTGCGCTAGCGGCGAAATTGCTTCGGCCACCGCCGCGAAGGACGTGGCTGGCTTAGTTGCGCAGCAGCTGAAGCACATGAGTAATCTTTGCCTCTTGGAGTTTGTTTTTCTTTTATGACTTCGAATAAGGCAGTCGTTTGTGCCAGGTGGCTGCCTTTACTGAGCACGTTGTGTCGGGGGCATTGACCTCGGAGTTTGCTGCGGAAAGGCGGCGACTCGAGGGGAGGATTGATCGCCTCTGAACGTAGCATACTGAGGCTGTGCGAGACAAATCAGCCGCGGAAAATAAGAGCCGCAATTTGCTAGAGAAGTTGTCGACGTTGGAGGCTGAAAAAGAGGACCTCGGCCGCCGGCTTGTGGCAGAAAAGGAAGATGTGGACAGGGCCCACGCGGAGGCCCAGGCTGCCCGTGCCGAGGCCAACCTCGCCCTCCAGCGTGCTATCAACGTGGAGTCGGGGCACAGGAGTCTGAGCAGCTATCTGGACAAAGCAGAGGCCTCCACCCACACTGGGGTCGACCGAGTGTACTACCCCCTTTGATGCGTCTAGCGAGGAGGTGGGCCTTCACTTTTGGGTGGTTGCAGGAGGAACTGGAGCTACTCCCGTCCATCATGATGGGCCTCATGTCCTTTGCCTCGCTCATTACCTGCGAGGGGGCTGCGAATGCTTTGTCCCATGAGGGATGCAGGCACTTCGAAGTTTTTGACCAGGCCAACGAGGACTTCGACCATGGAATCTTCCAGGTCGAAGACGAGGCGCTGAAGTGGTCCGCTGGGGCGCTTTATGACAGGATGTGGGGCCCTCACGGCCACGATACTGTCCGATAGAGGTCTAATCGGGTGCTGGAGCAGGTGTGTGACGTTTTATTTACATATATATATATATATATTATTTATTATTTTTTTAAATATGTTATTTATATTTTGTGCTATTTCTGTAGATGATGAACGATGAAGAAGTCGACGACTTTGGTGGCCTGGAAAGCTCGGTGACCCGGACAGATGGTGCGAGGACGGGGGTTGAAGAGCAACCGGCGCCACCGACCGGCCTTGGCGAGGACCCTGCGGCGGTTGCCGTGCCGACTGGTGAAGACACTCCAGCGGCAGCTGCGCCGGTCGACGAAGACCCTGTAGCATCGGCTACTCCTTCGCAGGTGGCGAGGTCCTGTTAGGGGCGTTGGGTTTAGGACTTTATTTTTGTGATACTAAAAGTCGGTTGCTGCATAGGTTCCGACGTCTAGGCCTGCGCAAGCAACCCCTACTGATGATATTAATTTTGTGGCGTCTGCGAATGCAGTGCCTGTTAATGAAAATTTATCTGGTTCTGAAACAGTGTCTTGGTCATCTGATGGGGGTGAGTTTGGGAGCCCATTTTCGTGGACTGAGGAGTCTTCGGATGAGGATTTGGATTATTTTGCTACGTTGGATGTGGCCGCGGCGGAGTCCATGCCATAGCTTGAAGCGCGCGAAGCGTCTGGTCCCCCGGCTGGGGCGATGACCGAGGAGCACCGCCGGCAAAAAGTGGTGTCGAAGCATAATGTTGGCGAGATGTCGCGAAGTGGTAGGCATCGATGGATGGGGATGGAGCGAACCCATCTTCGGGTAGATCGGGGTGGCCAACGCGATTTGTTGTCCTCGACGTTCGGGACGTGTATTGGGGAGGAGGATCTGCGAAATCTTTTTGAGGGTGAGGAGTTGAAGATGATGTTGTTTAATTTTCGTGAGGCAGGCCTTATCCCGAAGGCTGAGTCGATGTAGCATGTTTGCTGCCCTCGCTCGCATGTTGCGGTAGTGAGCGAAAACGCTGCCCTCCCCCAGCTCACGACAGAGAGGGAGGGCAACAAAATGTGATTTGTATTTATTTGTGCAATGTGGTCGGTGGCCCTTCGCTGTGTGTATGTAAACTATAACGACTTTGCTTGTTGTGAAATGAGATGGGGACTTCACTTGCTACGGCAATGTGTGGGTGCTTATGACATGTACTTGGTTGCGTCCGTAGGTGGTTTTTGTTCGACCGTGTCAGATAGCAGAGACTTTGCACCTTTAAGGTGATCGTAACAGACTTTGCGCCATTAGGGTAGTGTTTGCGTGTTCGGCTGCACCCTTAGGGGGCCTTTGCTCGAATGACTTGTCGTAAATACTTCATATGGCGCACTTGTAGTGTATATCCGGCTGCACCCTTAGGTGGCTTTTGTGCGGATTTGTCTTTTAGTAAAGACTTCATATCGTGCACTTGTTGTGCTTGTCCGGATACACCCTTAGGCGACTTTTGCACGGATTTGTCTTTTAGTAAAGACTTCGTATCGTGCACTTGTTGTGCTTGTCCGGCTGCACCCTTAGTCGGCTTTTGCGCAGATTTGTCTTTCAGTACAGACTTCGTATCGTGCACTTGTTGTGTTTGTTTGGCTGCACCCTTAGGCAGCTTTTGCACGGATTTGTCGCACGCGAGGGTAGTCTATGCTACTTGTCGCGGTGACTTCATATATGTCGAATGTCGAAGACCGTCGGAGCGGTCTTTTTCGACACTTATGGTAATGATGCTTGGAGTTTTTGCGAGGGCTTTTCGTTGGTATATTACATGGTGCCGCCTCATTAAAAACCTCACCCCCCGGGAGGAAAAGAGTGCAGGCCTGAATAACATTGTTTGAAGAATTACAAAGGCGCTTGAACCTTAGATCTTAAATGAAAATTTTTTGGAGATTATCGATGTCCCATGAGTGTTCTAAGTCTTCACCAGATGACGTTGCTAGCCTATAAGCACTGGGGGATGCCTTTGTCTTGACTATGTACGGCCCTTCCCACTTTAGCTCTAGCTTGCTCCGCGACTCTGTCTGGGTGGTCCTTACAAGTATGAGGTCCCCTTCGTTGAATTCTCTTGGGACGATTGTGTTGTCATGCCATGCTTTGGTCTGGACCTGATACTTGTTGAGGACCTACAAGGCGAGGACACGGTCTCCGTCGATGAGATCTTTGGAGGTTGGTTCGTCGACTTCGGGGACGGCTAATTTGTTTGTTCGAGGGGACCCGTGCTTTAACTCTTGCGGCGTCATTGCTTCGGATCCATACATCAAGCGGAAGGGTGTGAACCCGGTTGCTCGACACTCTATCGTATTTAGGGCCCATACGAGTTCAGGTAATTGGTCTACCCATTTGCCCTTTTTGTCGTCAAGGAGCCTTTTCTTGATGGCGCTAAAAATCTTGCCATTGGCGCGTTCGACGACACCGTTGGATTGTGGGTGGTATACAGAGGCGAAGACATGCTTTGTGTTGATGGAACTGCAGAACTCCCTGAAGTCTTGGCTGTCGAACTGTTTGTCGTTGTCGAATGTGAGTTCGGACGGGACTCTAAAGCGGCAGACAATGTTTTGCCAGAAGAATTTTTGGGCGGTCTTCGCTGTTATCATGGAGACTGCCCTGGCCTCAATCCACTTTGTGAAATATTCGATGGCAACGAAGGTGAACTTGAGGTTCCCTTGAGCTATAGGCAGTGGTCCAACAATGTCCAGTCCCCAATGTTGAAGTGGCCATGTGTGGGCGATGAGCTTGGTGAATTGCGAAGGGTTGCCTGAGTGAGGAGAGAACTTCTGGCATGCTTCACATGATCTGGTGACTCGGTTGGAGGTGCAAATTATCGCGGGCCAGTAAAATCCCTGGCGAATCACCTTGGCTGCGAGGGCCCTAGGTCCTGAGTGTGAGCCGTAGGTTCCACTGTGGACTTCGCGGAGGATTTCTATGCCTTTAGTTTCGGTTATGCATTTCAGCATAGGCTGGCTGATGCCCTTTTTGTACAGCTGATCCTTGACTATTGCGAACTCCCTGCTCCTGTGCTTCAGTCGTTTGGCCTCATTGCGATCGGTTGGATGGTAGTGGCCTTGCAGGTATAGTGTTATTGGGGTCCGCCAGTCTTCGACCATGATGAGGTTGATAATTCAGTGGCCCTCAGTGTCCTGAGTTGTTTTGCAAACCTTCGGGTTGCGGACGGCTGGCGTGCCGATGACGTGGTAGAACACATCGGAGGGCAGGGCCTCACCCTTGGCCGCTGCTTTGGCCAACACGTTGGCCTCTTCATTCTTGTTGCGGTCGACATGCTGCAGGGTGAAACACTTGAATTGTTTC
Organism: Zea mays; assembly: GCF_902167145.1. Classification (NCBI taxonomy): domain Eukaryota; kingdom Viridiplantae; phylum Streptophyta; class Magnoliopsida; order Poales; family Poaceae; genus Zea; species Zea mays. The sequence continues at coordinate 43,927,907 of NC_050103.1, forward strand.
TTGAGGCTGCGGATGGCGGTGAGATATTGCATGAGCACAGGCTCCTTTGCTGAGTACTCTTTTTCGATCTGGCCGGCGACGACCTTGGAATTTGTCTTGATTATGCATGTGGTGACACCGAGGGCTCGTAATTTGCGAAGTCCCAGGATGAAGGCTTCGTACTCTGCTATGTTTTTAGTGCACCTGTCGGACTCTAAAGCAAAGATGAGGCACGATGCATATCTGTACTTGACGTCGGCGGGTGATGTGATAATCACCGCGGCGCCTGCCCCTGCATGGCACCATGCATCATCGTAGTGGATGGTCCAGACTTTTTCTAAGGATTCTTCTTGTGGCCACACAGGTCCTGTCCAGTCAACGATGAAGTCCGCCAGGACTTGTGACTTGATTGTTGTTCTGGGTTCAAAGGTGATGTGGTACCCGGATAGTTCAGATGCCCATTTGGCAATCCTGGCGGATGCCTCCAGGTTCCTGAACACTTCTCCCAGACCCCTGTCCGAAGTGACCCGTACTTTGAATGCCTCGAAGTAGTGTTGTAGCTTGCGCGAAGCCATGACAACTGCGCATGAAATTTTCTCGAGTTCAGTTATGTTGCACTTGGAAGCCATGAGGACTTCGGAGATGTAGTACACTAGGCACTACCGACTTTTGCCCTCGTTGTCCTGCTCTTGGACTAATGCTGCGCTGACTGCGCATGGTGAAGCCGCAATGTATAGAAGCAGTGGCAGCAAAGGGTCGGGACTTGTGAGAGTTGCTAGGTTGGACAAGTGTTGTTTGAGCGACTCGAAGGCCGCCGCCTGCTCTGGTCCCCAAGCGAAGTCTTTTGCACCACACAATGTTTTGAGGAAGGGTAGACTACGCTCTGCGGATTTGGAGATGAATCTATTCAGGGCTGCCAATCTGCCTGTCAGTCGCTGGACATCCCTGGTGGACTGCGAAGGTGCCATGTTGATGATCGCTTGGATCTTAGTTGGGTTGGCCTCAATCCCTCGGTGCGATACTAGGTAACCAAGTATTTTCCCCTGGCAAACTATGAAGACACACTTCTCAGGGTTGAGCTAGAGTCGTCCGTCGCGCATGTTGGTGAATGTTTCTACGAGATCGGCTAGGTGATCCTATTTGTTTTTGCTTGCGACGACAATATCGTCTACGTAGGTGAAAATGTTGTGGCCGACTTGGCTTTCGAGGACCTTCTTGGTGAGGCGAGAAAAGGTTGATCTGGCATTCTTAAGTCCCTCTGGCATTCGTATGAAACAGTACGTGCCGAAGGGTGTAATGAAGCTTGTGCTTGCCTTGTCCTCCTCTTTCATGTAAATTTGGTGCTACCCGAGAAGCAATCAAGGAGTGACATGACTTCGCAGCCTGCTGTGCTGTCAATGGTTTTGTCGATCCGTGGCAAGGGGAAGTTGTCCTTGGGACAAGCCTTATTGAGGCTTGTGAAGTCTATGCACATGCGCCACTTGCCACTCTTCTTTTGCACCATGACCACGTTGGCGAGCCATGTAGGATAAGCGATTGGCTCGATGAATCTGGCTTCCAATAGGCGGTGCACCTCGGCCTTGGCTGCTTCAGTTTTCTTATTGGACATTTTTCGTAGTTGCTACTTTTTCGGGCGCACCGAAGGGTCGATGCCCAGGATGTGCTCGATGATGGAGCGGCTGACCCTGACCAGATCGAGGGCGGACCAAGCGAATACATCCTTGTTTTGGGAGAGACAGGAAAGGAGTTTTTCCTCGTCTCGCGAGGTCGGGTCTTTGCTTATTATTACCGTTTGTTTCAGTGTTGTTGGGTCGAGGGGTACCACCTTTGTCCCATCGTTGCTCTGGAGCTACGCTTTGACTTTTTCATCTTCGACTGGGCGATTGTTTTCGAAGCCTTCGCGCTCTGTCGTGAGGCACTGTACGTTTTGTTGCCCTGGAACGAAATCCCTTTCGATGTTGTGTGCTATCTGCAGGTCGCCGTATACGGTGATCACGCCCTACGGACCTGGGATTTTCATGCAGAGGTAGAGTCCATGAATGGTCGCCTCGATTTTGTTGAGCGAGCCCCGTCCCATTATGGCATTGTATGGGTAGACCATATCGATAATGTCGAAGGTGACCTGCTCACTTCGTGCATTGGGTGTGACGCCAAATGAGAGGGCAGCTCTATCTTCCCGACGGGGAAAGTGCCCTTGCCGCCGAAACCATAGAGGGGATTATCCACAGGCTTGAGGAGGCTATGGCTTATTCCCATGCGATCGAAGGCATGTAGAAAAATAATATCAGCTTGGCTGCCGTTGTCAACCAGCACCTTGTGTAGATCCCAGCCTGCTACCCTACAGTTGATCACCATGGCGTCTGTGTGTGGAGCACTGCGCAAGTCAACGTCCCTGGCATCGAAAGTGAGCGGTACATGGGACCACTTTGTTTGCACCACTAGGCCGGTAAGAGCGACATGGTTCACACTTCGGTAGTGTTTCCTTTTCTGCCACTTCGTGTCGAAGTCCACGCTTGATCCCCCAGTGATCATGTGGATGACTCCGTGATATGGTGGCTCTACGAAGTCTTATTGTTTGGGTGCTTGCGGTGGGTGGATGTGGTGCGGAGGGTTTGGGTTATGCGGAGGCGGTGGAGGTAGAATCTGTACCTCTTGATGGTGCTGGTAAGCGTGGTTGGGTGGATGTTGTATTTGTTCGTTGTGGTATGGTTGTTGGTGATGGTAAGTGTGCGCGACGACCCTTTGGTTGTCGGCTAGTTGTGCTCTGGACATTCTGACTGTGGCAGAACCGCCCGAATTATTCCAGCTTAAGTGCCTAAGTCACGCCTCAGGGGTCGCAACACACTTAAATCGGAATAACCCGTCAGTCCCTCAGATCTAGTCTGATAGAGCCACTTAACCAGGATCAAATTCCACAATCTCACTCGAAGGTGAGTCAAAGAAGAAATACAATAAAACAGGAAACCTCAAATTAAGTGCTGAATTATTACATAGATCGGAGTTTTTGAGTAGTAAATAAGAGTTCACAAAATAAAATGCAGCGGATAATCGATGTCGTCGGTAATGAGGGAAATGGGCAAGGCCTAGCCCACTACTCCTCGTGCTCCTCTCCTGCCGGAGCAACGTCCCACTCGACCGTCCAACCCGGTGGCAGGGTGGTAGGCCAAGTCACTGTGGCGGAACCACCCGAATTATTCCAGCTTAAGTGCCTAAGTCACGCCTCAGGGGCCATAACACACTTAAATCGAAATAACCCGTCAGTCCCTCAGATCTAGTCTGATAGAGCCACTTAACCAGGATCAAATTCCACAATCTCACTCGAAGGTGAGTCACAGAAGAAATACAATAAAACAGGAAACCTCAAATTAAGTGCTGAATTATTACATAGATCGGAGTTTTTGAGTAGCAAATAGGAGTTCACAAAATAAAGTGCAGCGGATAATCGATGTCGTCGGTATCGAGGAAATGGGCAAGGCCTAGCCCACTACTCCTCGTGCTCCTCTCCTGCCGGAGCAACATCCCACTCGACCGTCCAACCCGGTGGCAGGGTGGTAGGCCAAGTCACACCATCAACCATTTCCTGAATGGTACCTGCAAAAATTGTGCCACAAGCAAGGCTGAGTATACTAATACTCAGCTAGACTTAACCGGTGTGAGGAGTCTACTCCTCTACCTCTAGACTATGCAGCTGTTTGGCTGAGGGGTTTGGTTTGCCAAAAGCACTAGATGTTTCTAAAATCAATTTTTAGCCTTTCAATTTCTATCATCATTAACTTAGCTAGATTTGCTCCTTCTAAGCATACATGGTAACAATCATTTAGTTCAATCAACAAGTTATCTCATGTAACCACATTTCACTTCTTACTCGATGCAGTACAAGGGGTCAAGCAGTCTCATTACCTGCGAGAAGCAGACGATTCGAATCGAGTTTTAACCTTGCAAGGTAAACCTAAACACACGGCATGTCAGGGTACTCCGACCCCACACATGACAACCGACCCCATCGATTCCCCGTTCGCGTCCAGGCCTCACCGCCTTGGCATACAATGCTCCACTGACCCCGGCTGCTGCCGTGCAGTGACCGCACTTGTACCCACCATAACTAGCATGGGAGACCCAGTCTCAGGTCGCATGAGGGATAAAGTCTGCGCCCGGCTTCACTCAGGTACTAGGTTTACCGGTTACCATTTTTCCCGGCATGTGCTTAGTACGTTCAAAAGCTTGACTCAGGTATCCACACATTAATCCTTAATTCCTTTTCCCGTCTCATGGACAAGGCATCCTCCCTGGACCCAAGTCCATAGACTAACATATATCCTGTTATCAAGATGAATACAATCAATTCCTGACCTCGCGCGAGTGCTAGAAAAATCACTCGACTTCTACCGAGATCCTGATTAGCAAGCAGCTACTCGACCTAGCATACTAGTATTAATCTCAAAAAGGAATCCTAAGTTCATGCAACTAGAGGTTTCAAGCAACTCCTACACTTAAGTGCACACTACAATCCTACAAGCATTAAGTGTAGTAAAATAGCATAATTAACAGGTTATGCATATAAACCGGGGCTTGCCTTCAATTGCTTGGGCTGCGGGGAGATCCTCAATAGCAGCCTCTAAAGCTTGCTCCTGGTCCTCCTCTTGGACAGATCCTTGCTCGGGAATGAGCACGTACTCTCCGTCGGCAAGATTGCAATCTAAATAATGCAATGCGTAAGATATATGCATGATATGATATGTGCTTTTAGAAATTACAACTTTGGAGGTGTATGATCTTCTTGAGTTAAACAAGGTTAACTTTGCTTATATAAGTCCCTTGGGTGGTATACTTGGTAAATTGGGTCAAACTTAGCTAAGGTAGGTGGTAGGTTTATTTTTGGGGTTCCATTGAATTCTTTTTAAGTCATAGGGAGACTTGATAAGTATTCAAGATAGGCTTATTGGGGTGGGGTTTATTCCTTCATTCCTTTTCTTTTATTCCTTTAATGTTTTGGAGTGGGTTTGAACTACAAGTTGCTTTTATAAAATTCTAAAACTTCTGTAAAAATTACAGTGGCTTGGTACTGGTGTATGTTTCTCTGTCTCAAAATTTGAGGATCAGAAAGTGAATAGTTTTCTCTGGACAAAATTATCAAATTTTAGGGCAGAAGGGGTGCTTTGAACTACAACTATTATTTAACAGTGGGTAATTCTCCAAAACTTATTTTTGCTGGCTTTTAGATGTTATAAAATGACTTGATACAAATTTCTAGTCATTAATATCTTTTAATTATTTTTCTATGGTTTTCTCAAGTTTCTAGCCAAATAGGTGCTTTCTACTATCACTATATTTGAAAAACATCAAACAACAGAGTTCGTATTTTTCTTAGTTATTGTTTTGTACAAGAGCAATCATTCTGAAGTTTGGCATCTTTTTGCTTAAGGGAAGGGGTGGTATGCATTATTTGAATTAAGTGGCCTTTCTCATAAAACACTAGCAATAGGTGTGAGTTTGCTTTTTTTCATGGGTTTGTATTTTTCTCTGGTGGCTTATCTCATTATGGACTTAGCAAATTTTTGGTTGCCCATTATCACATTATTAGGGGTTGTTCATGATTTATTTGGAAAATGCCTCATTATCACTTTATATTTATTTTTCTTACTTAAAAAGTTGGGCTGAGGTGTCCTTTATTTTTGTAGTGGGGCTCTGATGGTTGTAAGTCCACTGGATTTTTATTACTCATTTTGGTTATAGTTTTGCTACTCTAATAATTGATTTTCAGTCCAAATAAGACTAAATAAAACATTTTAATTTAAAACTGGTCTGAATTAATGGTCTTTCTATTTTTCCTAGGTTCTCTGTTACATAAGCAAACTAGGAAAAATAATTTTACTCACTGCTCATTACTTTCTAATGCCTTTCTGATTTTCTCTAAGTTTTGGGCAAAATAGCTTTAAATGAATAACTACATCATATTTTCTAATGCTGGGGTTCCTATTATTTTTAAATAGTGTCTAAATGAGGTTTGAACATCTACAAATTTTCTTAATTTCAGCACAGAAGAAAAACTAATTTTCCTTAATTAAACTAGGTTTGGTAAGTTTCTGTTTTAAATTTTAAACTCTAAAATTTAGAACAAGGAGCATAAGGTTTATTATTTTTAAATGATAGTTCATAAAATTCAGGAGCTAGCAAAATTAGTTTGACAACTTTTTATGAAGAATTCATCAAGTTATGGGTTTTCTAAGTTCTCTGGTCATTTTAAAAGGATTAACAGAATTGATTAAATGGAAATCCACTTTGCACTGGGGTCCCTGGCGGGTTTTCTAAGTTTTCCTCGCGGATTGGTCCTTAAGTTACTATTCACATGAGTCACTGACGTTACAGAAAACCCCTCGGGTTCTATAAATCGTAACCCGAGGTCCTTCTTCTAACTCAAACAGTAACCGCGGTGGAAGAAAGGGCGGAGGGGCTTACCGGCGGCGAGATTGCTCCGGTGAAGTGGTCGAGGACGTAGGGGAGGTCTCGGGGATCACAACGGTGTGCGGGTCGCCGTCGGAGATGGCCGAAGTCGGTCGGTCCACGCGCGCAGGCGGGGATGCTCGACGGCGGCGAGGAGTCCGGCCTGGTCACGGCGAGATAGAGCAATTGGATGGGTCAGAGAGGTTCATGGGATGCCAGAGAAGATATGGGCGCAAGGAATTGGTCGGAGACTCACTGGATAGCTCGGTCCACGCGCGGCGGCGGAAGACCGAAGTCCGATGAGGTCGATCTCGGGCCTCCGGTGAAGTCCGGCCGGGTCCGAGGGCTTGGCAAGCTTCACGGGCTACTGGTGGAGCTAGCCGAAGCACTGGCTTGACTTGAGGGTGGCTGGAGTGGGCTGGCCACGGTGGCCGAAGCTCTGGCGGCAATGGCGGGCGGAATTAAGCTCGCCGGAGCTAAGGGAAAGTGGCCGGCCGGTGAAGATGAGTGCGGGGCGAAGTGAGGCGCGCCCGGGGAGGCTTTATAGGCACGGGCGGGCACGACCGAGGGCAAGGGCGCGCGGCGGACTTGACCGGACGCCAGGGCGAGCGCGCGAGGGTTGGGCGAGCTCTGGCGTGCCGACCAGGGTCGAACACGTGTGCCCGTGCGTTCTGCCCAAGTTCTGGCGCGTGTGGTCGCTCATCCGAGCCTGCTCTCGCCTTGGTCAGTGCACAAAACCTCTTCTCCTCCCTACAAGCTACCGATCTTGTGTGGGGGTCATAGGATTTTGCCTACTAGTTGCAGAGATATGGAGCCAGGAAATCCGGTCTGTCTCCCTGCTCAAACCCGAGGCAAATCCAAGGTTTTGTCGTGTCTAGGGCTCGCGTCCCAATGCCATCTTCTGGCACACGACAGAGGGGTTAGTTAGACACAATTTTGTTAATGGGGCCATTAGGATTTGAGTTAGGGATCAAGGTGAACATCCCTGATCTTTGGCTCAAGGTCTGAATTTCAGAATTCTGAAATTCAGAATTCCCATTAAGTCCCCACATGAGAAGCTTGATTTGGGATTTTATTTGAGTTATTTTGGCTAAGCTTTCTCAACCTTTCTTGTTGCTCATTGAATATACTTCAATTTTTATAATTGGCTCAAGTCATAATTTTAAATTTTTCATCCCCTTTTTCTTATTTTCTTGAATTTTGCTCATGGGGCTCACTTAGGGTTTTTATTAGGGTTGTACATTCTTACCTTTTTAAAAGACTCAATTGTTTTGATCATGATACTTTTAAGTATATACTTGGTGGATTCTTTCTTACTTAAGTTAATTTGATGCTCATACTTACTTTGGTTCACATGAAATAATGGTTCTTGGCTTGGCATTTTGAGAGAAACCCTAGGTGACACTGGGGTGTCACAGTCACACCATCATCCATTTCTTGAATGGTACCTGCAAAAATTATGCCACAAGCAAGGCTGAGTATACTAATACTCAGCTAGACTTAACCGGTGTGAGGAGTCTACTCCTCTACCTCTAGACTATGCAGCTGTTTGGCTGAGGGGTTTGGTTTGCCAAAAGCACTAGCTGTTTCTAAAATCAATTTTTAGCTTTTCAAATTCTATCCTCATTAACTTAGCTAGATTTGCTCCTTCTAAGCCTATATGGTGATAAGCATTTAGTTCAATCAACAAATTATCTCATGTAACCTCATTTTACTTCTTACTCGATGCAGTACAAGGGGTCAAGCAGTCTCATTAGCTGCGAGAAGCAGACGATTCGAATCGAGTTTTAACCTTGCAAGGTAAACCTAAACACACGGCATGTCAGGGTACTCCGACCCCACACATGACAATCGTCCCCATCGATTCCCCGTTCGTGTCCAAGCCTCACCGCCTTGGCATACAATGCTCCACTGACCCCGGCTCCCGCCGTGCAGTGACCGCACTTCCATAGCTAGCATGGGAGACCCAGTCTCAGGTCGCATGAGGGATAAAGTCCGCGCCCGGCTTCACTCAGGTACTAGGTTTACCGGTTACCATTTTTCCCGGCATGTGCTTAGTACGTTCAAAAGCTTGACTCAGGTATCCACACATTAATCCTTAATTCCTTTTTCTCGTCTCATGGTCAAGGCATCCTCCCTGGATCCAAGTCCATAGACTAACACAGATCCCGTTATCAAGATGAATACAATCAATTCCTGACCTCACACGAGTGCTAGAAAAATCACTCGACTTCTACCGAGATCCTGATTAGCAAGCAGCTACTCGACCTAGCATACTAGTATTCATCTCAAAAAGGAATCCTAAGTTCATGCAACTAGAGGTTTCAAGCAACTCCTACACTTAAGTGCACATTACAATCCTACAAGCATTAAGTGTAGTAAAGTAGCATATAATAATACGGTTATGCATATAAACCGGGGCTTGCCTTCAATTGCTGGGGCTGCGGGGAGATCCTCGATAGCAGCCTCGGAAGCTTGCTCCTGGTCCTCCTCTTGGATAGATCCTTGCTCGGGGATGAGCACGTACTCTCCGTCGGCAAGATTACAATCTAATGAATGCAATGCGTAAGATATATGCATGATATGATATGTGCTTTAGAAATTTCAACTTTTGACGGTGTATGATCTACTTGAGTTAGATAAAGTTAAACCTTACTTATGTGAGACTTTTGGGTGGCATACTTGGTAAATTGGGTCAAACTTAGCTAAGGCAAGTGGTAGGTTTTATTTTTGGGGTTCCACTGAATTCTTTTTAAGCCTTAGTGAGTTTTGACAAGAAATCAAGATGGACTCATTGGAGTGAGGTTTATTTCTTCTTTCTTTTTCTTTATTCTCTTTAAGTTTTTGGAGTGGGTTTGAACTACAAGTTGCCTTAATAAAATTCCAAAAATTCTGCAAAAATTACAGTGGCTTATTACTGGTGTATAATTCTCTGTCGCAAAATATGGGGATCAGAAAGTGAATAGTTTTCTCTGGACAAAATTACCAAGTTTGAGGGCAGAAGGGGTGCTTTGAACTACAACTATTAGTTAACAGTAGGTAATTCTCTAAAACTTTTTTTTGCTGGCTTTTAGGTTCTATAACATGACTTGACACAAATTTCTAGTCATTAATACCTATTAGTTAATTTACTAGGGTTTTCTCAAGTTTCTAGCCAAAGGGGTGCTTTCTACTACCACTATATCTGAAAAATATCAAACAACAGATTTCTGATTTTTCTTAGCTTTTATTTTGCGCAAGAGCAATCATTCTAAAGTTTGGCATCTTTTTGCTTAAGGGAAGGGGTGGTATGCATTAATTGGATTAAATGGCTTTTCTTATAAAATATAGGACAATAGGTATTATTTTGCATCTTTTTAATGGGTTTGTATTTTTCTCTAGTGGCTTATCTCATCATTGACTTAGCAAAGTTTTGGTTGTCCCTTATTGCATTATTGTGGGTTATTCATGATTTATTTGGAAAATGCCTTATTATCATGTTAGATTTATTTTCCCTACTTAAAATGATGGGCTGGGGTGTTCATTATTTTTGCAGTGGGGTTCTGGTGGTTACAAGTCCACTGGATCTTTATTATCAACTTTGGGTCTAGTTTTGTAATTCTAATAATTGATTTCTAGTTGAAATAATGCTAAATAAAACATTTCATTTTAAAACTGATCTGGACTAAAGGTCTCTTTATTTTTCCTAGGTTCTCTGTTACTTAAGCAAAGTAGGAAAAATAATTTCACTCACTATTCATTAATTTCTAATGCCTTTCTGTTTTTTCCTAAGTTTTGGGCAAAATAGCTTTAAATGGATATCTACACTATATTCTTCAATACTGGGGTTCCTACTATTTTTAAATAGTGTCTAAAAGAGGTTTGAATACCTACAAATTTTCTTAGGTTCAGCACAGAAGAAAACTAATTTTCCTTAATTAAACAAGGTTTGGTCAGTTTCTATTTTAAATTTTAAACTCTAAAAATTAGAACAGAAAGCATAGGGTTTATTATTTTTAAATGATAGTACATAACATTTAGGATCTAGCAAAATTAGTTTGACAACTTTTGATTAAGAATTCATCAAGTTATGGATTTTCTAAGTTCTCTAGTTATTTAAAAAGATTAACAGAATTGATTAAAGGGAAAACTACTTTGCACTGGGGTCCCTGGCGGGTTTTTTAAGTTTTCCTCACGGATCAGTCCCTGGGCTACTATTCGAATGAGTGACTGACATTGCAGAAAACCCCCCAGGTTCTTCTAATCCTAACCCGAGGTCCTTCTCCCAACTTAAGCAGTAACCGCGGCGGAAGAAAGGGAGGAGGGGCTTACCGGCGGCGAGATTGCTCCGGTGAGGTGGTCGAGGACGTAGGGGAGGTCTCGGGGATCACAGCGATGTGCGGGTCGCCGTCGGGGATGCTCGGAGTCGGCCGGTCCACGTGTGTAGGCGGAGATGCTCGTCGGCGGCGAGGAGTCCGGCCTACTCACGGCGCGATAGTTCAATTGAACGGGTCAGAGAGCTTCACCAGGGAACAAGGAAGGGGTGTGCACGAGGAATTGAAGAATGGCTCACCGGAGAGCTTGGTCCACGCGTGCAGGCGGGCGACCGAAGTCCGGTGAAGTCGATCTCGGGCTTCCGGTGAAGTTATGCCGGGTCCGAGGGCTTGGAAAGCTTTACGGGCCACTGGCGGAGCTAGCCGAAGCACTAGCGCGACTTGGGGGTGGCTGGAGTGGGCTCGCCACGGCGGCCAAAGCTCTGGCGGCAATGGCGGGCGGAAAAGAGCTCACCGGAGCTGAGGAGGGGTGGTTGGCCGGTGATGGTGAGCGCGGGGTGAAGTGAGGCGCGCCCGGGGAGGCTTTATAGGCGTGGGCGGGCACGGCCGAGGGCAAGGGCACGCGGCGGACTTGACTGAACGCCGGGGCGAGCGCGCGCGCGGGTTGGGCGAGCGCCGGCGTGCCGACAAGGGTCGAACACGTGTGCCCGTGCGTTCTGCCCAAGTTCTGGCGCGTGTGGTCGTCCATCCGAGCCTGCTCTCGCCTTGGTCAGTGCACAAAACCTCTTCTCCTCCCTACAAGCTACCGATCTTGTGTGGGGGTCATAGGATTTTGCCTACTGGTTGCAGAGATATGGAGCCTAGAAATCCGGTCTGTCTCCCTGCTCAAACCGAGTCAAATCTAGGGTTTTGTCGTGTCTAGGGCTCGCGTCCCAATGCCATCTTCTGGCATGCGACAGAGGGGTTAGTTAGGCACATTTTTGTTAATGGGGCCATTAGGATTTGAGTTAGGGATCAAGGTGAACACGCTTGATCTTTGGCTCAAGGTCTGAAATTCAGAATTCCCCATTGAGTCCCCACATGAGAAGCTTGTTTTGGGGTTTTATTTGAATTATTTTGGCCAAGCTTCCTTAATCTTTATTGTTGCTTAAAGAATATACTTCAATGTTTATAATTGGCCCAAGCCATGATTTTAAATTTTTCATACCCTTTTCCCCATTTTCTTGAATTTTGCTCATAGGGCTCACTTAGGGTTTTTATTAGGGTTGCAACATTATTACCTTTTTGAAAGACCCATTTGTATTGATCATGATACTTTTAAGTATAGGCTTGGTGGGTTCTTCATTCTTAAGTCACTTGATGTTCATGCTCAATTGTTGGTCCACATAAGATGGTGGTTCATGGGTTAGCACTTTGAGAGAAACCCTAGGTGACACTGGGGTGTCACAGCCTTCCCCCTTAAAGGAATCTCGTCCCGAGATTCGGGCCAGAGTCCTACCGGGGTGAAGCGAAGGGTGAGACTTATAGGAAGTGGGTGCTTATTGTTATTATTAGGGCAAACTGCTCTTCGAATGTCATTCTCTTGCAACTTCAGAAGGAAGTCCTTTTTTAAATTTTATTTCATAATTACTTCATTCCGATTTAAGATCATATTTTTGAAAATTAGATTCGAAGGGCAGGAGGAGGGTGTCACACCCGGGTTTCGGGGCACCAAGACCCGGGCGCGAACATAATCACCAGGTGTGCTGGGACCAAGTCTCACACATATGATGAATCATGGCACATGATCGAATGTCACATCTTTACTACATAACAGGAGTTCTGTACAAAAATAAATAAATAATTACATTATAAGGAGACAACGGTCCAGCAACCCAAAGTTGACTGGGAGACGACGGCCTAGACCTCTCACGAACACATCGCAGCATCCTCCATGCGCCTCATCCTGTGGTACCTGCTCTTGACCTGTGGGGGGTGTGAGACAGCAAGAGTGAGCTCACATACGTTCATCGCTCAACAAGTTGTGGGGAATAATGTGCATGAACTCGCCAAAAATGGGAGCTCACGTGAAGTGTAAGGCTTACCAAAGAGGATGGTTAGAGCTGAGCATTGCTTTTAAAGTTGGTCAAAATTTTATTAGCAGATACTAAGTATAAGTAAATACCAACCCAATTAAGAAAAGTAATAACATCACCTACGATGCAATGCATATGACAAATTGAATTTAGTTCCATAAATTAATCATGTGAGGGTCCGAGCTGCTCATGACCGTGAGCACGGCTAGTATACCAGTTTTACACTCTGCAGAGGTTGCGCATCTTTACCCACAAGTCATGTTACCCATCTGCCAAGGGATCGCGACTTCCCATACACCTCTACCGAGAAGGCGAGGCAGGGTAACACTACGAGGCCTTTACAAAGTTCCACTAGCTTCAGAAAACCCGCTACAGTTTATAGGAAGCTCCAATGCAGGGTTCTTGCCAGACCGCCATCACAGCAAAATCAACCAAGGACCTCCCTACAATGACCACTCCCCTACTGCCCTTGCCCCTTTCGGGTAAGGTAGTCCTCCACTAGCTTTCCTAATTAATCAGCCAAGGGCGTCCATAAACCCTTGTGGTAGCACTGTTTTCCCGGGTGGTCGCTCCATGTTCCAATTAACATAATGATCTTATCATGAACAGTGATAATAAACAGATAATAAAAGTGTGATCATGAATAATGTATCTTCATACCCAAAACCACATAAAGCACTAGCAAGTACTACCCAAAAAGTTCAGTGGTAAACAAGGTATAAAGATAGACAAACTAGGGTAACCTATTGGGTCCCATCAAAATTAACCTATGCAGATCATTATGATTAATTAGAACATGAGTGGGTAAAAAGAAGTGATCAAGGTCACAACTTGCCTGGGACTTGAGATACCAGGTACCAGGATGATCTTCAGGTGACTCGTGACCTCGCTCTAGTCGTAGCAATACAAACAAACATGGTATAGGCAAAATTAACATCACACCAAACATAAGAACAAACTACATAAGAATATCCTATGCGTTGCTACGAAATCGTGGGAACGAGAACCACTAAAATCGGAGTTACGGTTAAGAAGTTATGATTTTTTAAATGTCAAACTATATTATAATTTGGTTAGTATAAATCATATGAGAGTTTATTTCATAAATAATTATCTCAACTTTAATCTAAGTTATAAATTGACCATAAATTATATTCTAGTGAATTATAATGCTAAGCAGATTAACCAACATAAGTTAAATGGAGATCTAATTATAAAATAATGAGACATGGTATAATAAATGTTGTTATGGCATAGTACATACTTATACGAGACTAACACAACTTGAATGGATCAAATCGGAGTTAAAACGAAGGAGTTATGATTTTCCTAAGGTTTTATGTATCTGATATGGGTTTAATTAGGTAATAAATTTTAAAGTGGCTTTCATGTCAAAACGGTGACACTAGGTGATGCATAATATTATTACCAGATTTTAGGGACTGGAATGAACTAAAAAGGATTTAATATGAATTTTCTAGGCATTAAACAAGTTCTTGCAATTAATTTGGTATTAAGAATCATTTTCTACATTGATTTTCCTATTTTATTAACTGTTTGGACTGCGCGCTAAATACTAGAAAAACCAGGGGTTACAAAGCAAGAATCCCTGAGACTCATATTTACCCCGCGCAGGATGGCAGGTTAGTTTAGGGAAAGCCGAGGGGCTCTTATGCAATACCGCCACCACGAAGAGGTATCGGGCACCCAGAGCCGCCCGATCCATATCTGGCGGCCCGGATTAGATCGCGTTTTAAATGAAACGATAAGCAATAGGATCCGTTCGATCCACGATTAATGGCTGTGATCTATGATAACTAGAGATAGGCCCAGATTCGGTCGATGGCGGATCCACGGTTCGGATTCAATGCAGCGAAAATCAATCTAGGTTCGCCCGATCCATGATGGACGGCTACGACACAACTGGACGAACCAATGCGCCCAGATTTAGTCATGACCACCCATCGGTAATCCAACGGCCCTAACGCTCTCTTCTACCCCAGTCCGAGCTGGGCGATGCCTTGCCCCACCGCGGCGGCGCCCTGACCGAAGCTGGGTGGCGGATCTCCTCCGGTCCCTAATCCACGTACAAGATCGGTGCTATAGGTACCAAGCAACAGCCCAAAGCGACTAGAGGGTCTTACCAACGTGGCCATGATGTCGAAGGTATTTGTCTCCACATACGGCGGCATGACGAATTCCGGTGGGTAACCAGTCATCGATGGCGATGATATAGCATGCAACAGTGCCAGGGGTACACTCCCTATGAATTGGAGATGCCCCCGAACGATCCCCCAACAGCATGAGAGCAAGGAACACACAGTATTGCTTCCGCGGTGACTCTGCCCCCATGGTGCCACTGACTTCATGCGCAACACCGGAGACCTCCCCAGTAACGCAAGTTCTTTTCACGTAGATAGGGTCACGAGGGGCGCGAGAGCCCAAATTTTATATCCCCATGGCCATGAGTCCGAAGAGGGACGGGATTGGGAGGATTCGTGCGGGATTCGCTGAGTTTGTTCTAGGGAATTCGGTGGTCTTGTTGTGGTACGAGATAGAACTGACAGGGATGGCCCACACGAGGGTGACTGCACTACCGCGCACAGACACCAGGTGAGGGACTGACCTTGCGGCCCCACCGCCAGTACCCGACGCGTGCATTCAATTGGAGCCGGCCGAGCGGCCCACACGGCTAGAGCAGGTGGCCGGGTCGTAGAGTAGAGTTGGGCCGATTGGGTGGCTTTAGGCCCAAACGATGTTTTTTTGCCTTTTTATTTCCTGTTTTCTATTCCTTTTCTCTATTCCTTTTTCAGATTTGCAAATTTTTGAATTCAGTACTGAGTTGGGTTTCCAAATTCAAATCAAATGTACAATTCAAGATCTAGCATAATATGCAATATATTTTATTTTGTTTAGTTATTTTTAATAGGTGTTCCTCAACATATAGTTTATGGAGATGCAATTCATTCATCAAATAAAATTCTTTATTTATTTATCGTAGAATTCAGATTCAAAAGTTCAATTATCCAAATCTAAATTTGTAACAACCAAAATCTCCACCATGAATGTAAAAATATATTTTATGTGTATTTATTCCTTTCCCTTTGCTCATGTATTTATTTTCATGTATGACATTCAATAAGCGAGAAATTCACATTATTATATAATGAAATAGGTATTATTATGGTGAAATAATTCACTACTTATTGATTTAAAAGGAACACGTCTCAGCACTTAGACACATACTAAAATAACTCTAAATACTTTTTCTTGATTAACTAAAGTGCTATAGTTCCTTACTATTATTCTTATAAAATAATAAAGAACTAGCTAAAATTCCTTAAAGCATTATTCAGGGTTTACAGAGGGGTTGGGTGTGATTACGTACCAGTTTCTTTAGGTAGGCAATCGGGGAAGTTGGATCTCATGAATTCCTCGGTCTCCCAAGTAGCTTCTTCCTCTGAGTGATTACTCCACTGGACCTTGTACATCTTGATCGATTTAGCCCGAGTCGATCTTTCTTTGCAATCCAGAATCTTGGAGGGGTACTCTTGGTACGATAGATCTGGCTCTATCTCCAATTCTGGCTCTGCTATGATCTCGGTGTAACACCCCAGGTGTTACCATGGCTAGAGCACATAGGCACTAAGGACTATGAATTCTATGTGGTAGAGGCTTAAGGCAACACATAAGAACTTTGGAGATCATGTGCTAATCAAGTTGCCAATGACCTACGAAACATTACTCTAATCCTTGCACACTTACTACCTTGGATAAGAGGGGAGAAGAACCCTAGACCTCTCTTAAACCCTATCTCCCAAAACCCTAGATAAGAGGGAAAAGAGAGTGAGCAAGTGTGCAAAGCATGAGTAATATTTACCCAAACCTTAAGTAACCTTATAACCAGCAATTGGGGGGAGGAAATATTGCAAAAAGACCCCTGGAGAAACCCCAAATCAAATCTCCAAGTGGAGAGAGAACTAGAGCTCTCTATTTCTCTCTAAGTTAAAAACTACACCTAAGAAGGCAAAAGGTACAAGTCAGGCAAGGGAAGCTCAACTTCACTACTCTGGAGGAGTTACCTATGGGAGCCCCCATCATGACTGGTATCTTTTCAGTTTATAATCAACCTGCTTTAATTCTGTTTGATTCTGGTGCATCTCATAGTTTCATTAGCCAAAAGTTCAGTGCTAAATGTCAACTGCCTTTCTATCACACAAAAGGGTCATTCATGATAGCCACACCTGGGGGTAAAATTGCAATTAATCAATTAAACCAAAGTGTGCCTATTCAACTGGGAAGCGACATTATCAAAACCACCCTTCTTGTTTTGGGTTTGGAGTGTGGATATTATTCTGGGAGCTGATTGGATGACCAGACACCATGTAGTGCTTGATGTAGCCAGCCGCATCGTGGAAATCAATTCCTCAACCTGTGGGAGTTTCACCTTGTTTTTCCCTAGTCAAGACTCTACTCAGTCATGTGCTTTTGCTATGACGGAGTTACCCCTGAAAAAGATTCCAGTGGTCTGTGAGTATGCAAATGTTTTTTTCAGATGAATTACCAGGTATGCCACCAGACCGGGATATTGAATTCGCCATCGAGTTGCAACCGGGAATGACACCTATTTCCAAGAGGCCTTACCGAATGCCACCCGCTGAGTTGGCAGAATTGAAGAAGCAATTGCAAGAATTGCTGGACAAAGGTTTTATCCGCCCAAGTACTTCGCCTTGGGGATGTCCAGCCTTGTTTGTAAAGAAGAAAGATGAAAGCTTGAGGCTATGCATAGATTACCGCCCACTTAACGTGGTGACTATCAAGAACAAGTATCCTTTGCCTCGTATTGATGTTCTTTTCGATCAGTTGGTCGGAGCCAAAGTGTTTTCCAAGATAGACCTTCGCTCCGGCTATCATCAGATCAAGATACGAGCAAGCGATATTTCGAAGACCGCCTTCTCGACCAGATATGGGCTATATGAATTCTTGATGATGTCTTTTGGGCTGACTAATGCACCAGCATATTTCATGTATTTGATGAATTCTGTTTTCATGCCTGAATTGGACAAGTTTGTAGTGGTTTTCATCGATGATATCTTGGTGTACTCGAAGAACGAAGAAGAGCATGCCGGGCATTTGCATGTAGTGCTTCAACGTCTGTGAGAGCACCATCTTTATGCCAAATTGTCAAAATGTGATTTTTGGCTAAAGGAGATCAAATTCTTGGGTCACACTATCTCTCAGGCAGGTATAGCTGTTGATCCTAATAAGGTGCAAGAGGTGATGAACTGGAAGCCGCCAACGACTGTCTGTCAAATTCGGAGTTTTCTGAGATTAGCTGGTTATTACCGAAGATTCATTCCAGATTTCTCTCGAATTGCGAAGCCCATAACTGAGCTGTTGAAGAAAGAAGCCAAGTTTGTTTGGGGTCATAAGTGCGAAGATGCCTTTCATGCATTGAGGCAACATCTGACCACAGCACCGGTGTTAGCGCAACCCGACAGCAGCAAGCCATTTGATGTGTATTGTGATGCCTATGGCACTGGACTGGGTTGTGTCTTAATGCAAGACAACCGAGTCATTGCTTATGCATCAAGAGCACTCAGGCCTCATGAGCAAAATTATCCCACTCATGACTTGGAGTTAGCAGCGGTGGTCCATGCATTGAAAATGTGGAGACACTATTTGATGAGAACCCACTGCAACATCTTCACTAATCATAAGAGCCTTAAGTATATCTTTACTCAGGCTGATCTCAACATGAGGCAGAGAAGATGGCTAGAGCTGATCAAGGACTATGACCTGGAGGTACATTATCACCCAGGAAAAGCCAATGTGATAGCAGATGCCTTGAGTCGGAAATTGCAATGCAAATGTGTTATGATGGATTCTCGCATTAACACCTTGTGTGATGAGCTGAGCAAAATGAAGATTGAAGTGATTCCTTCTGGTGCTTTGTCTCACATTTCTGTTGAGCCAGCTTTGCAAGACCAGATCATCATGGCCTAGCTCAGTGACAAGGGAGTGCAAATTATTAAGGAGAACCTCCATCAGAAGACAGAGAAGTATAAATGTTTCCGCCAAGATGGAAAGGGTATATTGTGGTTTGAAAGCAGATTGGTGATTCCTAAAAACAAGGAACTCAAGAAGAAAATCTTGGATGAGGCCCATCTCTCCAAATTCTCCATGCATCTAGGGAGCACCAAAATGTACCATGATCTGAAGCCCTTGTATTGGTGGACCAGAATGAAGAGGGAGATAGCCCAATATGTATCAGAATGTGACACCTGTCAGAGGATAAAGGCAAGCCACTTGAAATCAGATGGAGCTTTGCAACCCCTATCTATACCTTCATGGAAATGGGATGACATCAGCATGGATTTCATTGTGGGTCTGCCCAACACCTCTCATCATCATGATTCGATTTGGGTTATTGTGGACCGACTGACGAAAGTGGCACACTTTCTCCCAGTGCACACCACTGATAAGGCTCAAAAGTATGCAGAGTTATACATTGACCGAATCGTGTGTTTGCACGGATTGCCCCGGACCATTGTTTCTGATCGAGGAGC
This sequence comes from Zea mays, assembly GCF_902167145.1. Lineage (NCBI taxonomy): Eukaryota > Viridiplantae > Streptophyta > Magnoliopsida > Poales > Poaceae > Zea > Zea mays. The sequence goes on from NC_050103.1 coordinate 43,947,224, forward strand.
CCCATTTGTTGCCAGATTTTGGGAACGACTACAAGAGTCTTTGGGAACCAAGCTAATTAGAAGTTCAGCTTACCACCCACAAACTGATGGTCAGACCAAGAGGGTAAATCAAATTCTTGAAGATATGCTGAGAGCTTGTGCGATCGATTGTGGCAAGAACTGGGATAAGCACCTCTCCTTGGCAGAGTTTGCTTATAACAATAGTTATCAATCTAGCCTAAAGATGGCACCCTTTGAAGCTCTCTATGGGAGAAGGTGTAGAACACCCCTCAATTGGTCTCAGCCTGGAGAAAGAGAAGTTTTCGGACCTGACTTAGTGACTAAAGCCGAAAGGAAGGTCAAACTAATCAGGAAGAATCTAGAAGCTGCTCAGGCCAGGCAGAAGAGTTACCATGATGAGAGAAGGAAACCTCTCCAGTTCGAGGTGGGAGATTTCGTATATCTGAAGGTATCACCCACCAAGGGAGTGCAGAGATTCGGGATCAAAGGCAAGTTAGCCCCTCGTTACATTGGACCTTATGAGATCATAGAAGCATGTGGACCCGTGGCATACAAATTGAAGTTACCTCCAAAAATGTCTGCCATCCACAATGTATTCCATGTATCCCAACTGAAGAAGTGTGTTCGATTGCCGACTAAGATCATAGCAGAACCAGAATTGTAGATAGAGTCAGATCTATCGTACCAAGAGTACCCTTCCAAGGTTCTGGATTGCAAAGAAAGATCCACTCAATCTAAATCGATCAAGATGTATAAGATACAATGGAGTAATCACTCAGAGGAAGAGGCTACTTGGGAGACTGAGGAATTTCTGCGTTCCAACTTTCCTGATTATCTACCTACAGAAATTGGTACATATTCATGCCCAACCCCTCCCCTGCCCTTCGAATCAAAATATAAGAAAAATGATCTTAAAATAGAATGAGTTAATTATAGAACTAAAGTTAAAAGGACTTCCTTCTGAAGTTGTAAAGAGAATGACATTCGAAGAGCAGTTGCCTTAATAAATAAAGCACCCACTTCAAGTAAGTCTCACCCTTCGCTTCACCCCGGGAGGACTCTGACCCGAATCTCGGGACGAGATTCCTTTAAGGGGGGAAGGCTGTGACACCCCAGTGTCACCTAGGGTTCTTCTCAGTGCTAACTCAAGAGCCATCATTCCATGTAAGCCAAAGTGAGCATGAAGCACCAAATCAATGTAAGAAAAAAAGATCCACTAAGTTTATATCTAAAGAATCATGTCTAAAACAAATGAGGTTTTCAAAAAGGGGAAAATGTTGAAACCCTAATACCAACCCTAATTAAGCTATTTAAGTAAAAAAGAAGAAAAGGGATGAAAGACCATGAAAAACTTGAAATCATGATTTAGGCCAATTATAAAAATTGAAATACACTAACTAAGCTACAATAAAGATTATGAAAGTTTGGCCAAAATAGTTTGTTAAAAACTCTAAACAAGCCATCCAAGTGGAGGTTCAATGGAGAAATCTGAAATTCAGATTTCTGAATTTTCAGCCTTTGAACCAAAACCGAGCGCGTTCACCTTGATCTCTATCTCAAAACTTTAAGCTCCCATTGACAAAAATGTGTGTAACTAACCCCTCTACCTCATACCAGAAGATGGCATCGGGACGCGTGCTCTGGACACGTCAAACCTAGGATCTTCTCTCTGTGCTCGACAGTGAGACAAACCGAACTTCACCCCTCCATATCTCTTGATCCAGTCAGCAAAACCTGCAAGCCTCCACACACAAACGACAAAGGAATGTCAGGGGAAGAGATCTATCAACGGGATCATGGCCATAATCTCAAAGATTTGGAGCCAATCCGCGCTTGAACACGACCTCTCTCTGCGCTGCCTCGTGCTTGACATTGTGCCAGACGCCAGAGCGCGCACTGGCGCTCGCCCGCGCACGCCTCGAGCGCTTGTCAGCCTCCCTTCGGCCGCGCTCGCCCGCGCCTTTAAAACCACCCCCGGGCGCGCCTCACCTCACCCTGTGCTCACCCTCGCTGGCCAGACGCCCCTCCTTAGCTCCGTCGAGCTTTCCTCCGCCCGCCATCACCGCCCGAGCCTCGGCCACCACGACCAGCTCACTCGAGCCACGTCCAAGTTGCGCCTGCCCCTCGGTTAGCTTCGCTAGTGGCCCGTGGAGCTTTACAAGCTCTCGGACCCGACAGAACCTCACTGGAGACCCAAAATCATCTTCGCTGGACTTCGGTCGCCCGCGGCCGTGCGTAGACCGAGCAATCCGGTGAGCCATTCTCAAATTCCTCACGCACACATCTTCCTTGATCTCTAGTGAAGCTTCCTAACCCATTTAATTGATCTATCGCGCCCTGGTTAGGCCAGACTCCTCGCCGTCGACGAGCTCCCCCGCCTGCGCGCGTGGACCGACCTCCTCCGACCACCATCGCCGGCGATCCGCACCTCGACGTGATCGCCAGAGACTCCCGGACCTCACCTGACCCTTCACCGGAGCAACCCCGCCGCCGGTAAGCCCCTCCGCTACGGTCACTGTTCCATTAGGGGAAGGATCACAGGTTCGATTTCAGGAAACCCTAGGGGATTTTCTGCAGAGCCTTAGACTCATGTGAATAGTGCACCGAGGACCTGTCTGTAATTCGTTTAAAATCTTTCGCCAGGGACCCCAGTGCAAAACCGTTTTTCTTTTAACCATTTCTAATTAATCTTTTAAAATTCAGCAGAGAACTTGAAAAATTTATATCTTGAGTTATATTCAACCAAATTTAGCAAAACCAATTTTGCTGGATTCAAAATATTATGAACTATCACCTAAAAATACTGAACCCTATGCTTTCTGTTTTAAATTTTAGAGTTTGAGATTAATTAAGGAGAATGACCAAACTCTTATTAAAATAAGAAAAAATAGTTATGCTTCTGTGCTGAACCTAAGAAAATTTGCAGAAGTGTAAAACCCACTTAGGCACTGTTTAAAAATAATAAGCACCCCAGTATTAAAGATTTAGACAAGGTTACTTATTAAAAGTCATATTTGCTCAAAACTTAGGAAAATGAGAAAGGCACTGGAAAATAATGAACAGTGAATGCAATTATTTTTCCTAGTCCACTTAAGTAATGGAGAACCTAGGAAAAATAAAGGGAACCCTAGTCCAGAACAAATTCAAAGTGAAATGTTTTATTAGGCACTAACCAAACTAGAAAAACAATTATTAGAATTATGAAAACAATTTTAAAATTGATAAGAAAAATTTAGTGGACTTGTAACCACTAAGACACCACTACAAAAATGATAAACACCCGAGCCCATCATTTTAAGTAGGGTAAACAAATAGAACTTGATATTGAGCCATATTTCAATTAAATCATGAGCAAGCCAAAAAGAGTGCAATAATGGGCAAATAAATTTTTACCAAATTAACATGAAATAGGCCACCAGAGAAAAATGCAAAACCCAATTGAAAGCTGCAAAATAATACCCATTGCCAATACTTCATGAAAAGGGCCACTTAATCCAAATAATTCCTACCACCTTTCCCTTGAGAAAAAAGTTGCCAAATTTCAGAATGATTGCTCTTGCACAAAGAAGAAGATAGGAAAAATCAGAATCTTTTGTTTGATATTTTTGAAATATAGTGGTAGAAAGCACCCCTTTGGCTAGAAACTTTAGAAAATCATAGCAAAATAATTAATAAGTATTAGTGGCTAAATATTTGTAAAAAGTCATATTATAACATCTAAATGCCAGCAAAAATATGTCTTAGAGAATAACCCACTGTTAAAAAGGAGTTGTAGTTCAAAACACCCCCTCTGCCCTAATATTTGATAATTTTATACAGAGAGAACCCCTCACTATTTAAGCCCCAAATTTTGATACAGATAATTATACACCAATGAGAAGCCACTGTAATTTTTGCAAATTTTTTGAAAATTTATTAAACTGTCTTGTAGTTCAAACACACCTTAAATTAAAAGCATAAAAGAATTAGAAAGAATGAGAGGAAAATTAAATCTCACTCCAATAAGTTCAGCTAGAAATCTTAATAAGCTCTCACTAAGACATTAAAAGGAAATCAGTGGAACACTAAAATGAACTTACGAATTAGCTAACCAAGGTTGACCCAAATTGCTAAGTGTACCACAAGAATCTTCGGTAGAGAGAATAAGCCCTACCTTATTAAATTGATCATTTTCCCATCAAATCTTAATTGTAATTACATGTCATGCCATGCATATATCTTACTCATTGCATTTATTAGATTGCAATCTCGCTGACGGAGAGTACGTGCTCACCCCTGAGCAAGGAGTTGTCCATGAGGAAGACCAGGAGCAAGCTCCCGAGACTGCCATCGAGGATCTCCCCGCAGCCCCAGCTATTGAAGGCAAGCCCCGATTTTATACATAATTGTATCAATATATATATGCTATTTTACTACAATTAATGTTTATAGGATTGTAATGTGCACTTAAGTGTAGGATTTGCTTGAAACCCCTAGTTGCATGAACTTAGGATTCCTTTTTGAGATAGATACTAGTATGCTAGGTCGAGTAGCTGCTTTGCTAATCAGGATCTCGGTAGAAGTCGAGTGATTTTTCTAGCACTCGCGCGAGGTCAGGAATTGACTGTATTCATCTTGATAACGGGATCTATGATGGTCTATGGACTTGGATCCAGGGAGGATGCCTTATCCATGAGACGGGAAAAAGGATTTAAGGATTAATGTGTGGATACCTGAGTCAAGCGTTTGAATGTACTAAGCACATGTCGGGAAATATGGTAACCGGTAAACCTAGTACCTGAGTGAAGTCGAGCGCGGACTTTACCCCTCACGTGACCTGAGACTGGGTCTCCCATGCTAGCTATGGTGGGTACAAGTGCGGCCACTGCACGGCGGCAGCCGGGGTCAGTGGAGCATTGTATGCCAAGGCCGTGAGGCCTCGCCGCGAACGGGGAATCGATGAGGACGGTTGACATGTGTGAGGATGGAGTGCCCTGACATGTCGTGAGTTTAGATTTACCTTGCAAGGTTAAAACTCGATTCGAATCGTCTGCTTCTCGCAGCTAATGAGACTGCTTGACCCCTTGTACTACATTAAGTAAGAAGTGAATTGAGGTTTACTTGAGATAACTTGTTGATTGTACTAAATGCTTGCTACCATGTATGCTTAGAAGGAGCAAACTTAGCTAAGATACTAATGCTAGAAATTGAAAAGCAAAAAATTAATTTTAGACTCAGCTAGTGTTTTTGGCAAACCGAACCCCTCAGCCAAACAACTGAATGGTCTAGAGGTCGAGGAGTAGACTCCTCACACCGGGTAAGTCTAGCTGAGTATTAGTATACTCAGCCTTGCTTGTGGCATAATTTTTGCAGGTACGCTTCAGGATATGGTTGATGGTGTGACTTGGCCTACCACCCTGCCACCGGGTTGGACGGTCGAGTGGGATGCTGCTCTGGCAGGAGAGGAGCAGGAGGAGTATTGGGATAGGCCTTGCCCTATTCCTCGCTACCGACGACATCGATTATCCGCTGCAAATCTATCATATGAACTATTTTAGTTTACTTGAGAAACTCTGATTTATGTAATAACTCCAGTACTTCAATTTGAGGTTTTCCTGTTTTATTGTGTTTCTTCTGTGACTCACCTTCGAGTGAGTATGTGGTATTTGATCCTGGTTAAGTGGCTTTATCAGACTAGATCTGAGGGACTGACGGGTTATTCCGATTTAAGTATGTTACGGCCCCTGAGGCATGACTTAGGCACTTAAGCTGGAATAATTCGGGCGGTTCTGCCACACCCTAAAGAACAATTGCGATGGTACAGTAACCTGAATAAGATCAAGGGTTCAGTGTATCTCACCGTCGATGACTCTGCGCCGCGATCCTCGCCGGCGTTGTGATTCATGCCCAGTAACGCGTGGATAACGACTCCTGGTTAAAAGATCTCGCCGTGGATGAAGTCGGAGCACTGTATTGCCCTGTCGCCGTACCCACTTGCCCAGCAACGTGGCCGCACAGTCATCACCGAGGCTGCCGTCATTTTCCCCGGTTGCGCCATGCCTTAGGTAGTTTACCACGTCGCTTTGCACCATGGAGGTTAACCAGTGACAGCCATCCGCCTAGGTCCGGTGAATGCCACGGTAGAACGCCGCAGTGACTTAGTCCCTCTCTCCGACCGCCAACACACTTTCTTCAAATTGGACGCCACCGCCGATGGAGTCTATAAATTGCTGCCCCACTGAGCTCCGCTTAGTTATTACGCATCCAAAGCACCGGCTCTTGCCTCCGATCGTCCACCAGAGCCTCCCAATTTCCCATTTCCCCCAAATCGGTCAGAACGCCGCCGTGAGACATCTCGTCGTGGCCAGACGTCTACGGGTTAGTTCATGCCCTTCTGTGTGATGTTCTAGCCTCCCTCATGTCTCTTGTTGCTCACAGACCCGTTCGATTGAACTAGACAGCCTTGAATCGCCTAGAACACGTTGGTTTGTCTCCGGTTTTCGCCGTCGTCGTGGACAGAGAGATTCCGACCCAGATTCGTGCAATTAGTTAAGGGATTATGGTCACCAAGGGTAGAATTTGGTGTCGACCAAGTAAGAAGCCTAGCCTTTGTGTATTTTGGCCGGTACAAGCTCGTCGGAGCAGCTGCTCCGCCGTCCGTGGTCGGGGACCCAGTTTTGCGAAGGAGAAAGAATAGAGGGGCCGTAGTGCACATGTCAGAGACATAAGGGAATAGTGCATAAGGATTTTTTAACGGTTTTTCAAATAGTCGAGGTCCTCTGTGTAAAGCCGCCAACGCGGGCGCGTTTTCCCGTTCGTGGGCCGACTCGAGCTGGTTTGATCCCGTTACTATTCATTCTCTTTCCTTTTCCTTTTTCTACCAGACTTAGGAAATTGAGAGAAAATTCTAGAAAAATGCTAAAAATATAAGACCAATTTTACTAGACTCCTAAATTTCTCTAGTATTTAATAAAAATAGTTCCATGATTTTTAGTCCCAACTAGGAATTATTCAACATTTAAGAAGGCCTAAACCTAGACTTTTGGAATTTTAGAAATTATTTGATAACTCCAAAAATCACAAAACTTTTAGGGTAAGCTTAATATATTAATTAGAGTCCTTGGGTGAAGTTTGACATGTTTTGGACATTGTTTGTCCCCAAACCCAAAACCCTAACCTTCTAGGTAATATTTGCCTTATTCTAGTGAAGTACTGACTCGGATAACCCTAGTTTCTCTGGTGTACCATGAAGGAAAGTTGTATTCAAGATACAACTTGTTGTATTACTAATAAAATTGCATATTCATAGCATCACATGAGCATTCATGTTTATATATGGTTATGTATAGAAAACGAAGAAGAAGTAAGTGTCGAAGAGGAAGAGACTGCACCACCAACTGAAACTCCACCTGCCGGGAATTGTTTTTATTTCAATATCTGTCAAAACATATCCTGAATCCCCTACAACACAAGGCAAGCCTTGGTGCATTTGCCACCTCCTTGCTATTTTAAAATCTTCTATCACCTTGTTTGATGCATTAGGTGATAGGAGTTGGGTGCTAAACAGTTGATGCATTTCCTTCCTTGGAAAATTGATTACTCTTCCTTGATTACCTAGTTTGTTAAGGTTTTCTGATGCTTAGTCTTGCTTTAGAAAAAAAGTTTTGTTTTAAACCAAAGATGATGCTTCAGATGGAATGGGATGTTTTAAAAAATAAAACTTGATGGTGGATCCATCATGGCCGTGATGGGTTCAACATCGGACAAGATGTACCTCTGTTAGGTACCAAATTTTGGGAATGAAAATGATAAAGCTGAGACCGGGCGGGTGACTTGCACGAGAAGAGAGTATCGGTGTAGTGCTTCCGTCTGAGTCGATTAAGGACAGTGTCATGTAGGCTTGATGATTGAGGACCTTTTAACTGGTCACATGCCTCGTCATGGGTAAGCTTTGCCTCGGGCAGACCAATACTAGAAAGGCCAACACACAATGGGAGTGGAGAGATGGCGAGAGTAGCATGTACCCTCCGTGGCAAGAGGCTAGACGGTGGTGTATCTGTGCTCTCGATTGGCGTGAACCCGGTCTGGTCTTGAGAAACCCAGTGGCGAGTTGACGTATGCAAGGGTTAAGTGCTACATATGTCGTGTGATTGGAGATCCCCAGCTAGGTATTAATCGATTCAGATCGCCGTTACTTCTCGGATATGAAGACTTGGTCACTGCCCTACACGTAGCAATCTAGTAAACTAAAGGGATGATGAAAAGATGGCTAGTGTAGGCCAAGTGCTTGAACTAGGGTAGAGAGAACTCTAGATTCAGGTAACTTTACTTAACCTAACAAGTAAAAAATGGATTTTTAAGGATCCGCTGTTAGTAAACATTTCTGGAAACAGAGTCTTTGATTCTTGAATAGCCTTACCTTGACTCCCTCAAGCCAGCATATCCTTGAGAGTCTTTTCTTTTGTCGGGTAAGACTTGCGAAAGTACACTCTGTACTCAGGGTTTTCGAACCAATGTTGTTGTAGGTGAGGAAACAGTAGAGTTTTGCTATTTCTACTCAAAGGTGGTACCCAAAGAAGAGCCCCAGCAGTGAAGTCGCGGGAGGATATTGGCCTCCCACTTTAAAAACAATAAACTTTTGTGTGGGAGGGTGTTTTGCCTCCCTAGTCTGTAATAATAAATACTACTTATGCACTCTTAGTACCCTAGTATTGTAATAATAATAATACTCTCTATATATTTTATGAATGTAGATTAAGTTATTGTAATCTGCTTCTGCTTATTCCATCCTTCGATGTGATATAATATCTGCGTGACGGGTGAAGCGCTCTTGGGCGAAATGATGAGGATACAGTTACCGAACTTGTCGAGTGATTATGTGCATCTACAGGATTGTCCAAGGTCCTTAAGACAAGGACAACTATAGGTGGGCATAATACCTTGGGAGGTTCCGTCACACATAGGCTTAATTTTGATGGGACCTAATAGGTCACCCTAGTTTGGTCATCTTTATACCTTGTTTACCCCTGAACCCTTGGGTAGTCTTGGCTATTGCTATATGTGATTTTGGGTGTTCAGATAACTATTACACATGGTCATTCTTTATTATTACTGGTCTATTTTGTTTATGATAAGATTATTATGTTAATTGGAACATGGAGCTTAACTTGAGAAACACGTGCCAGCACAAGGGAGGAATGGGACTCCCTTAGCTGACTAATTAGGAAAGGTAGTGGAGGTCTACCTTACCCGAAAGAGGCAAGGGCAGTAGGGGAGTTGTCGATGTAGGGAGGTTCTCGGGTTGATTTTGCTGTGATGGCGGTCAGACGGGGGATTCCTGCATTGCGCTCCCTAAACTGTAGCGGGTTTTCTGAAGCTAGTCGAACTTTGTAAAGGCCTCGTAGTGTTACCCTGCCTCGTCTCCTCGGTAGAGATGAATGGGACTTCTAGACCCCTTGGCAACCGAGTGACATGACTTGTGGGTAAAGGGTACAACCTCTGCAGAGTGTAAAACTGGTATACTAGCCGTGCTCACGGTCATGAGCATCTCAGGACTCTCGCATGATTAATTTATGGAATTAAACTCAATTTGTCATTTACATCGCATTGTGGTTTTATTATTAATTATCATCTATTATTACCCTAGTTTGGTATCTACCTACATTTAGTAACTGCTAATAAAATTTGATCAACTTATTAAAAGCAATGATCAGCTTTAACCCTATTTGCTGATCAGCCTTACACTTCACATGAGCTCCCACCTTTGTTGAGTTCATGTACATTATTCCCCACAACTTGTTGAGCTATGATCTTTTGTGAGCTCACCCTTGCGATATATAAACCCCCCCACAGGTGAAGAGTAGGTAGTCCAGGAGGAGGTCTATAATGAGGAGTATGAGCTTATCTAGGTGGCATCTCCCAGTCAGCTTTATGGCGCCAAAGAATAATGCTTAGTTTGCTTTATTGTTCTCATTTATTTTTGTAAGACTTCAGCTATATAATAATGATATTTGTGACATTTTATCTCTATACACTTTCTAATTACATGTGATGTTCTTCTTTGGCGCACATATGAGACGCACCCGACTTTACCCCTTAAATCCTGGTGTGACAAAAGTGGTATCAAAGGAAATGTTGACTATAGGACGAAACCTAGATAGAACTCGACAAAACCCTTACCTACTTACCTTTACTCTGATTCTTTATATACTTATCTTGATCCTGTCTCACCTTTTGTCGTTCTAATCTGACAATTCTTATCTTTTCCACTCTAGAAAGACAAGAAGGATTTCACACCTTGGAATCCTACATTTATGACCCTCTAAAGAGATAGGAGACCTAAGACAAAAAATATATTTTTTCTATCTAAAATGTTTGGACGTTTGTTCTGATGATAAATGCTTGAGTTGCTTCTTTGATTGACTAAAACAGTATAGCAGGGCATTCTAGCATGTACCACCATAAGAAAGTGTATTAGTATTAGTAGGTGACACACTAATCTACTGAGCTAATAAAACCCCGAAAAGATCATGTCTTGTAATTACTCGTCTTATCTACAATTCTATCTTACCATGTGTTTCTAACCCAGATGAGAAAGGGAGGCAGAATCTATCTACCTACCAACCACCACAGCAGGAGGATCGTGAGACAATCGCAACCAGAGATGAGTTCTCCACCGAATTCTCCACCGGCTGGGACAGATCTAGTGCTTGCCGCTCAGATGCAGATGCTACAGTAGATGGAAAATACGATGAATGAAATGCAAGCTTAGATGAGGCAAGAACACCAGGAGATGCGTCAGGAACGGCAGGAGATGCAACAGGAGATGAGGCAAGAGCGATTGGAGCGACAGCAACAACCACCACTACCTCCACCACCACCACCAACTCCACCCTAGGACAAGCACCGGGAATTCATGAGTCATAAGCCACCCACATTCTCTAGCTCTCCAGATCCTCTACATGCTGATGATTAACTGAAATCAGTGGAGAAGATGCTCAATATCGCTCAATGCAATGATCGGGAGAAGGTGCTCTATGCTTCCGGTCGTCTTACTGGTCCCGCTGTGATTGGTGGGACTCCTACATTGTTTCCCATGCTGCTGCTGATACTATCACCTGGGCAGAGTTTGCTACACAATTAAGAAACTACCATATTCCTGCTGGCCTGATGAAAATAAAGAAGAAGGAATTCCTATCACTAAAGCAAGGCAACATGTCAGTTAATGAATATCATGATAAATTTATTCAACTGTCGAGGTATGCTCCAGATGATGTTGCTGATAATGAAAGAAAGCAGGAGCATTTAATGGAGGGACTTATTGGGCCACTTTAGTATCAGCTGGTTTCTCACACCTTCCCATCTTTTCAGAGGCTTCTGGACAAGGTTATTGCTGTTGAACACAAACGTGTTCAGTTGGGCGATATGAAGAGGAAGGCTATCACCCAGGGGTAGGGGAGCAGTAGCATCCATCCTCGCTATGTTCCACCCCAGGGTACACCAGCTCGTCCTGGAGGAGGACAACGACCTGCTCAGTATACACCACAGGCGACTCCATAGACTCCACATACTCGTCAGGCTGCCCCCACTGGACCCCTGGCGAGACCTGCAGGACAAGGTACAGTCACCACTTGCTTCAAGTGTGGTGAGGTTGGGCACTATGCCAATGCTTGTCCAAAGAGGATCCCTAACACAACCGCTCAAAGCAATGTCCAAGGCAAGCAACAGACTCTAGCTTCTGGCAAGGGATTTAGCATTGCCAGAGTCAACCAAGTTAGTGCTGATGCTACTGCTGACGGGGCTGATATTGCTATCGGTATGTTTTATATTAATTCAGTTCCTGTAGCTATATTATTTGATTCTGGAGCTACGCATTCGTTTTTTCTGCTCGCTATGTCAACACAAATGAGTTACCACTTAAAACTATGCAAAACCCACTAATAGTAATTACCCCTAAAGGGCCTATTGAAGCAAATTATATGACCAACAGATTAATACTGACAGTCATGGGAAGGGAATTTTGGTCTATGCCTATAGTATTAGAGGAGAGCAGTATAGATCTGATACTTGGTATGTCATGGTTAAGGAAAGTAAAGGCAATTATACATTGTGCTAGTGAACCGTAGAACTCACCAGTCCAAAAGGAGAAAGATTTGAAGTCATAATTACCATAACCCCCTCTACCAAACCCGTTGTATATCTAGTAGATGGTAAATTTGTGGGCAGAAAAATCCGTGTGGTTAGAGAGTTCCCCGATGTCTTTCCAGAGGAGTTACCCGGAATGCCACCAGATTAGGGAAGTTGAGTTTGTTATTGATCTCTTACCTGGAACCGCTCCTATTTCAAAAAGGCCATACAGGATGTTAGTAGAAGAACTAAAGGAACTTAAGAAATAGTTAATGGAGTTGCAAGAGGTGCGGTACATTCGTTTGAGTTCCTCACCTTGGGGAGCACCGGTTCTGTTTGTACAGAAGAAGGATGGTTCACAAAGGATGTGTGTGGATTATAGATCACTTAATGATGTCACCATTAAGAACAAGTATCATTTACCTCATATTGAAGATTTATTTGATCAAATGAGATGTGACAGGTTATTCTCGAAGATTGATCTCAGATCGGGTTATCATCAAATTCAGGGAAACACATTTACTCAAGGCCATCAGCACAACTCCCAATCATCATGGACACAGCAAAGCTCCTTCAAGCCACTAGCTCCAAGAGGCAGAGGAGGTAGAAGCTTCAGTGGAAGATTCAGCTCGCAACCAAGAAGGTTGTTTTGGCTATTCTATGGAGAAGATAAGGGGCATACAATAAGGACATGCCAAATCACAATTCAGAAGCAAAAGGAAATAGTTGAGGCCGAAGCACGGCAGAATCAGCCAAAGCAGGTACTGCATATTGCTTCGTGCTATTCCCCATACATTCTCGAGTATGTGGACAACCAACAACCCACATTATTAGTTGCTTCGGCAAGCCACTCCCCAGCTGCTTGGGCCCTGCCACCACCGCCACCACTCATGGCTCCAACTTCGTCTCACAATCAACAGCCAGAAGGGCACCACCAAGTTCAACAACAACGCGACGCATGCGAAGAGTCCAAAGCTCGTACAATCAACAACATTGTACCAGAATCGAGACACATTTACTGAAGCAACAGAGGGGCTCAATCAAAAAAATTTAGACACACTCAATGTAATTTTTATTTGTATTGCTTTTATGTCTCCATCGTAAAGACAATTTGAGAAGGTACAACCTTCGACCTATTGTAAAAAATATGGAGTTACACCTTCGAGTGTAACAGGAAAAGTGATGAAGCTCCAAAGTCGTTCCTACGAGGATACAGAGCTAAAATACCACCTAAAGTAAAAGGTGATGAAGCTCCAAAGTCGTTCCTAAGGGGATGCAGAGCTTAGCTCCAAAGTCACTCCTATGGGGATGCAGAGCTAAAATGTCACCTAAATAAAAGGTGAAGAAGCTCTAAAGTTGTTCCTAAGGGGATATAGAGCTTAGCTCCAAAGTCGTCCCTACAGTGATGTAGAGCTAAAATGCCACCTAAGTAAAAGGTGAAGAAGCTCCAAAGTCGTTCCTAAGGGATGCAGAGCTTAGCTCCAAAGTCGTTCCTACGGGGATGCAAAGCTAAAATACCACCTATGTAAAAGGTGAAGAGACTCCAAAGTCATTCCTAAGGGGATGTAGAGTCTTACTTTTATGAAGCATTTATGCATTAGCATTAGTTGCATCATATCATTGTATCATACTGCATAGCATCGCATCATTCGTCATCTTGCATCATCTAAAAAAGTGGAAAAAGAAGGGAAATTGTTCCTTCAAACATGCTGGCTAACCCATAAGGTTAAGTCTATCTTCGACAAAGAGTTATGAAAGGATGTATCAATAATGCAAGATCTATGCCTTCGGTAGCGGTATTTTATGCAAGGTTTATGCCTTCGACAACGGTATTCTTATGCAAGATCTATGGTAAGACCTTCGAGTCCAATAAGCCGCTTCGACAGAAAAGGGGATTTTTCTTTATGAAGCATGAAAAGAAGGAAAGATGTTTTTTTCGCCTGCGGCTCAAAAACGGTACATACGAAGACTTCATGCTCCATAGAGAAATATATTCCAACATCAGATATACATATAGTTGACAATTGTTTCTTACATAAGAAAACAACATATAAAAATTCTACAATTGTTTAAATAAACAAGGTCTAATCATCCTCTTTTAAGACTTTATTAGTAGCTTCGTTTAGAAGCCTATTCACAGCTTCGTCAACAACTTCATTAGCTATTCTGATTACATCAAGAGCCCCCTTCAGGGCTAGATCGGCCTCAGGATCATACGCCTCCGAAGGGGAGAAAGTTTGGCTACACCACAATATAAGTGTTCATTAGATACGAAGCTAAAACAATTCACGAAGCTAAATCATGACAAATATACCTATACGCCTTTCACGCTCTACAGCTTCTTCAGCTATCCTTGCTTCTTCCAAAGCAGTATGAGACTCTTTCTCATTTTGTCTAATAGTGTTGTCTGCTATTTCTCGGCCACCTTCCAACCAAACTTCGGAATAAAATTTTCCGCTAAGAGCAATGGCTTCGACTGAAGGGTCCTTGATGTCACTCGCTGAGACCAAGAATTCTGGCTGAATTACAGCCTTTGCATGCTCGCAGCCAGCTTTCTCAAGGAGTGAGATGGCTCCTCGGGCGCTGGCGAAGGCGCAAAAATCTCCTCTATCGCAAAGAATTTCATCAAAAGCATCGGCTTCGCCAGCAATCCATCGGATAACCCCATCGAGATCATCACGGATAAAGTTTTGCTCCATAGAGAATGCACCAACTTTAGCAAAAACTATTTTTCAACTTATTGCAACATTCCATAGCAACATTGTAGTATTCCTCTTTTTCCTGACGAAGCTCTTCAACATTTTTCTGAACTCTCAAACGCTCAGAATCAGATATCTCGCGTTTCGCTTGTCCAACATTAAAGCTTTCAGTGATCTCATCAAACTTCTTCTCAAGTCCTTGCACTTCGGATCGGTGCAATCCCACTTGAATAGATAGAGCATACTCTAAATCAGCAATACGCTTCTCATCTGCTTGTTGCTTCTTTTAAAATTTCTCCATTTTGTGTTCCACTTTGAAAAGGCTAGCCAGTCTAGTTTCGCTAGACTTTAATCTCTCAACTAAGGAGAGCAGAATTTTGTCCTTCTCAAGGGCTTCGTTTTGAAGCGTTATGACTTCCAAACGCAGGTTTCTAAAAGCTATCTAAGTGCTTTCATCTTCTGCATCCTTTTGGGCCTTCAAAGCTTTGCTAAGGATAACACCCTAACAAACAAAACCATACAAATAATAATAATACGAATTACCACAAATCATTTACCGCAAACCTGCCTAACAAAAATCAATAAATGCAAAAAAATATATAGACCTTTAAGCTATTATAAGCAAGGTTGTCTGCAAGTTGGTCCTTCGTCATTGCAGATCGTCCAAGTTCAAGCTTCGGATAACCCATGGTGTCCATCATTTCTCGACAAACATTTATCTCCTTGTTGTCTGGTCAACAGTAAAGGAAGTCATATTCGTCATTTCCTCCATAAACTAAGGACCCTCGAGGGTATTTTAGGTCCTTTGCGTAATGTTGCACTTCGGCAATCTGCTCTTCTGATAGTTGTTTCCCTGAAGCATGCGAACAATATATTCTAAATCGTCTCGAGACATTTTTCTGTGTCATCGCTTGAGCTGGGATTATGAATCGTCTTGACATGCCTAGGGTGGAGTCTTCCTCCGAAGCCCCTAGTCATCTCGGAGTATCTATAGGCTTCTTTTCTTCTTTGCCAAAAGTCATTGTCGGCTCTGATGTACTCGTCCATCTTCTGTAGAAGCTTCTCCAGAATTTGTGGGGGCTTCCTAGTGAAATATTGCGCTGTTGGTCCTGGTCGAAGCCCCTTGATCATAGCTTCAATAACAATCTCATTTGGCACCATTGGTGCCTAAGCCCTGAGCCGCAGAAACCTTCGGACATACGCCAGCATGTATTCCTCATGCTCCTATGTGCATTGGAACAGAGCTTGAGCAGTCACTGGCTTTGTCTGGAAACCTTGGAAGCTGGTGACCGGCATGTCCTTCAGCTTTTGCCATGACATGATTGTTCCTAGCCGATGGGAAGAATACCACGTTTGAGCCACACTCCTGACTGCCATGACAAAGGACTTCGCCATGACGTTAGGGTTGCCACCATATGATGACATGATTGCCTCGTAGCTCATGAGGAACTGCTTCGGGTCGGAAGGCCCGTCATACATGGGGAGTTGGGGCAGTTTGTACGAAGTTGGCCATGGGGTAGCCTGCAACTCTGCTGCTAGGGGAGAAGCATCATCAAAAGCAAAGTTACCATGATTGAAATCGTCATACCATACATCATCATAGCTTGGGATTTCCTGACGAAGCTCTCTCTATTGTGGCCTTCAACCTTGCTCGTTGTCTTGTGTGATATGGCACATTTCTTCGGCAGCTTCATTAATCTTCTTCTGGAGTTCAGCTAGCCGAAGCATCTTCTCCCTTCTTTTCTCCACTTGTTGGTGGATGGCCTCTAGATCTCTAATCTCTTGATCTAGCTCCTCTTCCTCTGGTGTTCGGCTAATGGCCTTCCTTTTCTGATTTCAGGCTTTTCTCAAAGGGAGCCCTTCTTGGTTGTTGTCCAGCGGTGCAAGGGCAGCCCCTGGTATTATTGCCTTATTCGGCGGCATGACGACGGTGGTTGCTCGAGCTCCTGTTATCGAATGTGGTCGTTTGAGTTTACCGGAGGTGGGCACTAATGTTGGTCACTTGTTCTCAAATGTTGTGAATCAAGAACAAGGCAACACAATTGTTAAATATTAAAGACCTTCGTCCTCCGAAACATTATCTCCTTTCGGATATAATGATCTTCAGACAAAGGTCATGAAGGACACGCCTTCATGATTTTTGGGAATAAGAACCCATAGAGATAACTGTAACACCTCAAAACCATCAACTAAAAATAATATATTTAGAATATTAGTGGCAATAATAGTAAAGAATTTTTCTTCAAGTGTTTGATTTTATTTACCTTTATAATAATTTTGTTTGCTCATATTTGATTTATGGTTGTTTTGTAGAATTTCTTTTATATTGAAAAACCACAATTAATTAATATAGGAACATGAGTCAAAAATAATAAATATTTTACTGTACATAAGTTTAGAATAATTATTATGATTTTTTAGAAATATTTAAAAATATTTTTATTTATATTTTTAATAGAAAAGAAAAAAAGAAAAAAGGATAATTCCGAAACCCTAGCCGCATGGCCGTTTTGGCCCACCAGGGCCCAACCAGCCGTCGTGCCACCCCTTCCTCCCTCCCTCTCTCACTGCCAGACGGGGCCCACCCGTCAGGCCCCTTTTTCCTCCTCCGAGCCGTGCCGCCGCCTGGTGCCCGCACCTCGCGTGCCACCGTGACCCGCCCGATCGCCGACCCTCGCCCCTGCCCGAACCAGCTTGCGTCCCCTCGGCTTCCTGTGCACCCGAAACCGCCACCACCGCCTCCTTCCCCCTCCCAATTTCCTCCCCATAATGGAGACCACCATTGATGGCCATCAATGGCGTGGTGATGACCGGCCGTTTCTCCCCTCGACGCCTCTCCCTCTCCCTTTCCCTCCATATAAAAACCGATCAAGCCCTGTTCCTCTCCCTCCCCTACCTGAGCTCTCTCTCCCTCCTCGCGCTCTCTTCCTCGCTCGCGCTCACCGTGCCCAGACCCGCTGGAGCTCGCCACCGCACGCCCGCGCCTTGCCGGAGTTGGCCATCGTCCGCTGTGTCGTCGTCACCGTTTGAGCCGACCACCTCGGCCGCGCATGTCCCCTGCCGTCGAGACCTCCCTTCCCTGCTCCCTGCTCGCCGAGCCCTCCCGGTACACAAGCAAGAGCTCAAGGTAGAAGAAAGTCGTTTTGTGTTTTGGCCCTCTGAATTTCTGAAAATTATTTATGTATTTTCTGCAGTACAAATGTATGTAAAAGAGGTCCAAACATCTTATGTGCTACACCCTAAAGTCTAGGCATAATTTCATATAAGCTCTTACAATGATTTTTATCAATTGTATATTTGGGATCCTAATTGACTAGTAATTGTTTTATTAGTTTCATAAATTTGTTTTAAATGCGTCAAAATCAGTATTTGCGGTTGTTCACATGTCTTTGTAATTTAAATCCTATTTGTGAGTATTATAATTAATTTATGTGTGATTTCATAATTAAGAAGTTAAAAATAACTGTAGATCACCTTGTCTTAATCATACATACTAGATAAATAATTAAATTGTCTTTTTTATGATTTAGATTTATATAGAAGTATTTCATATTTAAATATGTGTATGCTAGTGTCACACCCGGTTTTAAGGGCAAAACCGAATGCATAGCATATGTGTGCCAGGATCTATTTCCACACATATGTTGACGTCACAAGTGTAATATATCAAAAGAACAATGCATAAAAGCGCAAATAAAGATTATGTTAACATATTACACTTCGAGTAGACATAATGTCTTAACCTTTATTCATCAAAGTATAGCAAAACATGGACATCCTTCCACAGGAAGATGACCGGGGGTATCGCTAGACTAGCATCCAACGAGATCATCATCAAAATCTTCATCTACAAACTTCTGATCGAAATTAAGCAAGGCTGAGCTCACTTATGGTCGGGGCTCAGCAAGTGGGTGAAAATGCAAGGTAACAAGGTAAGGCTAAAGTTTAATGCGGTTAGCATTTTAGTTGGTCAACATTTTATTATCAACACCTGATTACTAGGTATAAGTATATACCAACCCATTTAAGCATAAGCGATAATCTTCAGCATATATATATCATCAACATGAATAATCACCAACATAAGCTCAGAACCACTTGAACCAAAAAGGACCATGATTTATTTTCATCTTCAAGTTCAATTATCATGTGAGGGTCCAGGCTGCTCATAACCGTGAGCACGGCTGATATATCAGTTTTACACTCTGCAGAGGTGGTACAACTTTACCCACAAGCCGTGTATCCCCTCTAGCCTAGGTCAGCCAAACCCGTAAACACTTCCGAGGTGAATGGCTAGGGATCCACTATGAGGCTTTCACAGAATACACTTAATACAAAGCAACCTGCTAAGGTTTCCAAGTCGGAGTGGAGGCCCTCTGGGTGAGGTACCTTAGCCAAGAATACGTCCCCTTGTTAACGTGAGCTGCCACCACTGCCGCTCCCCCTCTTGCCCATATTTCAGGTAAGGTTGCTAGGCACTAAGCATATAAAGCTAATTACCAAAGCCAGAGCCATGATAGCACTCGTGGTTGCACTGTTTTCCTAGGTGGTCACTCCATGTTCCAATTATCATAATATGATCTTGCTTAATCATCGGATTAACAACAATAATGTAAACTTACCATTTGGAACATTAATATGATTAAAGAGTGACATCATAAAAATAAAGTTGTAGCAATAGCATAGCTATTTGATTAGATCAAAACCTAGGTTAACAAGGAATAAGGTTGGAAAGGTTAGGTGTATCTGAATAGGTAACCCATCAAATTATGCATATATATCCAAGAATAAACTTTATTAAATGTATTGTTTAGGGATCAAATAGAGTATGCAGAGGGAGAAGTCCACTTGCCTTGCTTATAGAAAACTTGAGATTCTTCCACGAAATAGATCTTGATTCTTAACTACTGGATCAATCACTGAACGTCACATAAACAAACAAGAAGAAACAAACACCACTCAATAACATACAACATTCACCATAGGCAAAGGTAAAATAAACCATAACAAAAGAGCATTTGCTTTTCAAAAACATTACATGCAAAGGTTGTAATAAGAAGGCACTCACTTGAAAAAGGTTCGGTTCATATTTCATAAAACAAGACTTAAGCTTGAAAGTATATTAATTATAAATTTATAACCATTAGGCGAACCAATTTAATCTTTTTAGAAAAAGTTATATAGAGTAACTAAGGCTATGGGCTAAAGGATTATAAAACACATTTATTAAACACTTAGTTATGAAGCATTATAAAATACACTATTAAACCTTTATAGAAAAGATATGTTATATATCTAAGGTTGATGAGTTATGAAACACATTATTAAACATTACTTTTATAAAAAGCTCATAAATAGCTTAAACAATTTTTTTATGTGAAAAGATCATAATTATATTATTAAACACCTATTTATGAAGAGTTAGGTTATAGGCCTTAAGTGGATTTTCATGCGAAAGATAATGAACAAATAACTATCTTTTATTTTTATTAGAAAGTACATGGTCTTTATTCTTTATTAAGAAAGCTATATACAAAACAATATGTAAACTAACATTTTAATTACATAAACAACATGCATACTAATATTATTTTATCCTTTTCAGAAAAACTAATTGATATACATATAACATGGACTAAATTTGATGAAATAATTAGTCATGTCCATATATCTAGTTATGAACAATTTAACTATAGGTTTGATTAATAAATTATAGGAATAGATAATTAATCTATTAAGTATCTTTAGTTTTAATTTAGGAACAACTGATCTAATTCTTTAATAAGGAACTACGTTCAACAATATTTAAACTATCATTTTAGTTATGTAGGTATGAGCACCTAATTAAGTCATTTTTAACATTATTATAAAATTCTATTCTTTCTATTTTCTCCTTTCTTTTCTAAATAGAAATTATATGTATAGCTAAAAATATTTATAAATCTCCTAACATTAATTTTCTAAGAATTAATGTAAATTACTAATTGGACTTTAGTGACATAAATCATGGTTATTATGACATAAATAAATATTTTACTAATTCTAAGTAATTAAGTGCTATACTTATAAATACATTTATCATGACTAGTAAAATCTATATATTTTCATCTGACCAAAAATATGTGGCCTAGATGTAATGATTTAACCAATTCTATAGAAATAAAGCTATTTTTTACTTAATTATTTATACTAGGAATAGTGATCTCATTTTAGTTTTATCTTTTCTTTCTAAAAGAAAATGTCATTGCAATGATCAGAGATCAAAACATCTAATAATAAATTAAACCATTGTTTATACTATAATATTTGTATTGTTATGAATTCTATACCACTTATTAATTATGTGTTAAGAACAACTTCTATTATCTATTTAGTGGTTTAAATGAACCTATGATTATAAACTTCTAGATAAATTCTACAATTCATCGTAAAGAAAATTAACTATGAAATTACTTAGCTAGTGTTTTTTATTACCAACATGTGCCTACCAAATTTTGCCATACTTCATTCCAATCCCAATTCTAAAGAAATCGTAAACCAATATCACGTCTAATAACAATTCACTAATTCATCACACATATACTCAAAATCAATCGTTTACACACATGAATTCCAAATCACAATATTCCAAAACACAACAAATAATTACCAAATTCATGAATTAATTCAAACTATGATTTTGGAGTTAATAAAAATATTTGGGTTGTCTTTAACCTTGTGATGAGCGGAGGGATTCGGTCGCAGTGAGGCGAGGCATGGCCAGGGACGAGCGAAGACGGCGCGGACGGGGCTCGGCAAGGGGAAGTGGTGAGACGGTCGCGGCAAGGGAGCAAGGCAGGGCGGTCTCGGCGTCGAGATGGCCGGGGACGGCGCGGCTCCGGCGAGGCATTCGGACGGTGGGGCGTGAACTCCGGCGAGGCTCCACGGATGGCGGACGTCGGACGGCGGTGTGGGCGCGGTTGCCGGGGTGCTGCGTGGGCGAGCTCTAGCGCGGTCAACGACGACGACGGGCACGACAGACGGTGGTTCGTCGGCGAGAAGTGAGGGGCAACGGGGCGAGCTCGGGATGGCTTGGAGAGCGAGAGGAAGAGGGTGAGCTTGGGGAGGGAGGGAGAGGTCCGGGCTTGGCCGGTTTTATAGAGGAGAGAGGGGAGAGGAGAGGGTGAGTTGGGGAGAGAAACGACGCGTTCGTCAGTCGGCTTAAGCACCATTAATGGCGCCGAGTAATTGGAGAGTTAGTGGGGGAGGGAGAAGGGGAAATAGAAGAAAACGGGGGCGGCGATTTCGGGCTCCTGGAATCCGAACGGGCGCGACAAGGCTCGAGGTCGGCGGCCATGGCGCGGGCGGCGCTGGGAAGGAGAGGAGGGAGGGAGAAGAGAGAAGGTGTGGGTGGGACCCGCCTGGCGGTGAGGGAGGGAAGGGGAGCGCGGCCGGCTGGCCGGTTTGGACCTTAATGGGCTAGATTGGCCACTACTAGGTTTCGTTTTTTTGTAGAGAAAGAATATATATAATATATAATTAAAAAATCCAGAATAAATATAATTTTATTATTAACTTAATAAAACTTATTTCGTATAAATTATTTTAAGAGAATTTCATTATTTAAATAAATGGCTCTTCTCATAATGGAATAAAATCAAACAAATAGAATTTTGTATTTACTTACAAACTAAAATTATTAATATACATATTTTCCAAAAATATTGTTTTAGTACTCCATTATTGTTTTGTAAAAATGAGATTTTTCTTCACAAGATCAAATCCATAATTTGGATTTGCAAATCAATTCAAACAAAATATATGCTTCGGCATGAGTGCAACAAACACTTGGTAAATTTATCCAATCACGAAATTATTCAATTTATTTATATTACCATTTTATTATTAGAAATCATAAGTATTTTTTTCTTTTTATTGAAAACTAATAACTTAAACTGGTTTGCTTTTAGGTGATGGATTTAGAGTGTTACAGCTAGATAGGGATTTCTATGAAGATTAAAATAGCTTAGTTACGGCCTTCATAACTAAAATAATAGATTATCTATCGTTGAACATAATTTCCTTTTAATGAATTAGATCACTTGTTCCTAAACTAAAACTAAAGATAATTAATAGATTAATTACCCTTTCCCATAATTTATGAATTAAATCTATATTTAATTTGTTCATAACTAGCAATATAGGCTTGATTAATCCTTCCATCAAACTTAGTTCATGTTATATAAATCACTCAGTTTTTTTAAAGGATAAAATAAAATAATTATTGTTCATGTACTTTTTATAATTAAAATGTTAGCTTATATATTAACTTTCGATATAGCGTTCTTAATAATAGTACATGCCATGTATTCTCTTAATGAAAATGAAGATAATTATTATTTAGTTGTCTTTTCACATAAAATCTATCTAGGCTTATATAATAGCTTTTCATCAATAATGTTTGATAATGTGTTTCATAAAGCTTTATAAATTAATAATGTGTTTCATAACCCATTAACAGTAGACATATAACACATATCTTTTCTAAAAGGTTAAAAAGGTCAAATAATATTATAATGTGTTTTATCATCTTATGGAACCTTAATCTTAGATTCTACACATAGATTTTCTAAAAAGATCAAAATGGAGAACCTAATGTTTATACATTTATAATTAAAATTTTTCCAAGCTTATACGCAATTTTATAAAATGCAAACCAAACCTTTTTCAAAGTGTCTTTTTGTTAAAACCATTGCTTGTGATGTTTTTGAAAAGTAAATGCTCTTTGGTTATGTTTTCCTTTTAGCTTGATTTATGATGATAGTTGTATGTTATTGAGTGGTGTTTGTTTCTTCTTGTTTGCTTGTGTGATATTCAGTAATTGATCTAGCAGCTGAGAATCAAGATCTATTTTCAGGAAGAACCTCAAGAACTCTTTAAGCAAGGCAAGTGGACTTCTCCCTCTACATACTCTGTTTGATCCCAAACAATACATTTAATAAAGTTTACTCTTGGATATATGAATAATTTGATGGGTTACCTATTCATATACACCTGACCCTTCCAACCTTATTCCTTGATCAAACCTGGGTATTATACTTTACCTTAGTAGTTATGCTATTGCTACAACTTAACTTTATGCAGTCACTCCTGCTTATGATATTAATGTTCCAAATGGTAAGTTTACTTTATTGTTGTTAATCTAATGATTAAGCAAGATCATATGATTTAATTGGAACATGGAGTGACCACCCAGGAAAACAGTGCTACCATGAGGGTGGTATGGGACGCCCTTGGCTAAATAACTAGGGAAGTCTTATGTTGGGTGCTGGTCTTGGTCGACCGAAACGGGGGCATCTGCCAAGCGCTTATATTTCCATCTCAGGTAGATTGGATATGGACATAGTTCCCAAGCTTTACCCTGTAGACTGGTCTATAAGTTGGTTACGTCAGGTGTGCTCTATGCAGTTTGACCATTTCCAGCATTTGCATAATGAGGACTCTAGGGAAAAGCCTCGTAGTGAGACCCTAGCCATTCACCTCGGAAGTGAATATGGGTCTGATCAACCTAGACTAGAAGGGAATCATGACTCATGGGTAAAGATGTGTCACCTCTGTAGAGTGTAAAACTGATATATCAGCCGTGCTCACGGTTACGAGCGGCCTGGACCCTCACATGATAATTGAACTTGAAGATGAAAATAAATAGTGATCGGTTTTGTTTAAGCAGTATGCTTAAGTGGTTCACTCAAGAGGTTGAGCTTCATGCTGATGGTATTTGCTCAAGTGGTTTAAGTTTATGCTGATTATGAATTATGCTTAATTGGGTTTGATATATACTTGTACTTAGTAATCATGTGTTGATAATGAAAAGTTGACCAACTAAAATGCTAACCGCATTAAAACTTTAGCCTTACCTTGTTACCTTGCATTTTCACCCCAATTGTTGCTAGATTAGTTAGAAATGGAAAGCCCAGTCAGTCTTTCAAATTGGAGTTATTTTTCCTCTATAAAAACGTACTTTATATAAAAACTCGTCTCTTTTATCTTCAACTCTTCTAGTCTGATTTTTGGTCTATGAGAAGGCTCTACTCAGAAGCACTACAAGATGATCAAGTTACGATTGCAGAACTTGAAGCAAAGTTTGTCTGAAGGAACCCTTTCGACGCTATTGAAGATGCTCCATTCTCTGTCTTACCCCCACCCTCAAGAAGTTTTGTTATGGTTCCCTTGGATCTATTACTAGATTTCTTGGCTAGGTTGATAAGATAGTTGTTGGAGACTTGTTCTCAAATGCTATGAATTAAGAACAAGGCAACATAGAATGTTAAATGGTAAAGCCCTTCCTCCGTTGAAGCATTATCTCCCCAAGGATTTAATGAGCTTCGGACGAAGGTTATGAGTAAAATATCACGAAGGTCACATCTTCGTGATCAGAGATAAAACAATGCGAAATGAAATATAAAATATAAAACGTTATAGAATACCAAGAATAAGTGACATTATTCACTTATTTTATAATATGGACTTAAATATTAAAACATAATATTTAAGTACATTTATACCTTCGCCTTGGCAGAAAACAATAATTTCAGCGTAATGCGTTAACGATTACAAGATTGCGTGAACAGTACAGGAGTATTGTTCATCTATTTATAGGCACAGGACGCAGCCTGTAAGAAATTACAATTATGCCCCTTACAAAAGATTACAATTATGACTCAGACCATTATGGACTAAAAAGTCATTCCATCTTTAAGTCGGTTCGATCCTTCGTCTTTGGATACGTGATAGTATCGAAGCTTTATGAGCGGTACCTTCGGTACCACGTATAAACAGATTTGCCGAAGGTGTTTCTTCCTACAGGACCTTCGGCAACGAAGCATGGTCCCAATAGTAGCCCCTTCGCAGCGCTAGATCATTTTTCGTAACAAGCTTGATCCGTGAAAAAGTCTCTTAGGCTTCGGGAAGCCGAAGGTTCGAAAAACACCTTCCCTGAGCTCGTTGCCAGGAAACGATACAATTTCCGAGCGCGGAGCGGTCCCACCATGCAGATTCACCTTTTCGGGTTTTGTGGCCCACCGTTCAGTGGGTGCGAGCGACTGTTTGTCCGGTGTAAAAGACTTGACGATTCACCTTCTTACCTGCAGCACTATATAAACAGTCGGGTAGGTGTGAAGTTACCACAGCATTCATTGCTATTGCACTGTTTTGCTGCCAAAAATTTAACCATAGCCAAAGCTTGTCTCTCGCACTCAAACGAAACACCACTTTGGATTCTGCTTCGTCACAAGAAGAGCTTCGGAAAAAAGGTTATTAATTTCCAAAAAATTTCAAGAAATTCATAATCAAATGGCCAGAGTGCGCTCCACTGCTAGGGTTGATCGTGAAGGAGATGAGACTGAAGCCACTGAAACTGTTCCAATTTTCGAAGCAATGAGGCGATCTGGGCCAGCAACATCAGAGGATGCACCTGCCGCCGGAGCAGAACAAGCTGATGTTGAAGAAATTGGTTCCGAAGATGATTACAGCTGCGGGATGCCAAGTAAACCGAGTCATCTGGACTTTGGAAAGTCCACCATCTCTGAAGCTGATCTTCCTAAAATGATGAAGCTAGGTTATTTTAGTGAAGCCAAGAAGGAATTAACTCGTTTTGGTGGAGAAGAAACTGTCCCAAAGCCAGGAAAGAATGAGGTAGTAGTCTTCAAAAGTTTTCTTAAAGCTGGTTTAAGATTCCCCCTAAACAGGATGATTGCTGTTGTACTGAAAAAGTTTGGGATTTACCTTCATCAGTTGACCCCTAATGCTATCATTAGGTTAAGTGTTTATATTTGGGCCCTTCGTAGCCAGGGAGTGGAACCGTTCGGTGAAGGTTTCTGCCGAGTACATGAATTACACTACCAGACTAAAGCTAGAGGAGATGGTCTGCACGAGAATTTTGGCTGCTACAACTTTGCTTATCGCAAGACTATGAAGTTTCCAGTGATAAGCTACCGAAGCAAATGGCCAGCTGGATGGAAGTCTGAATGGTTTTATGTTAAAGTTGATGAAGATGAAGATAAGTTGGTCCAGAGTCTGTTAGAACTAACCTTCGGAGAGACGAGGCCCCGATGCAACATGATAATGGGGAGCCCGAGTCAGATTGCTTTAGCTAAATTTCGAGTGATTTCAGATCATATTGGCACTAGAGACTTAGTGCAGGAATTTTTGGCTTTTAGAGTGTTCCCAACGCTGAGGGAGTGGGAGATGCCGAAGCTAGAGGGAGAAAAGAAGAAGGGAGAACTTGTTCGATTGCCTTATCACTACAAGTTCAAAAAACATTTTAAAGCACCCTGCCAAGAATGGTTGGACACAATTGAGGTTATGTGCAACGAGATCCTCGGCAACTACTCTAAGAAAGAAGATCAGTTAATGACTGCGGCCTTCGGCACTCGTCCGAAACGAAGATTGAATCGGGTGTTGGATGCCTTGAATTTTGATTATCTTGACTATGAGCAATTGGGTGGAGATGCCGAAGGCCAGAAAAGAAAAAGGGTTGCCAGCGTCCTGGACAAAGAAGGCACCAAATTGGCTAGAAAGGACAAAGAAATTTCTGAGAAAAGAAAACTGAGCCCTGAGCCGAAGGTAGCTGCTCCAAAGAAAAGAAAAGCTGCATCCCCGAAACCAAAGACGTCGGGCCAAGAGGAAGAAGCTCCTGCGACACCTTCTGCTACCGAAGTGGAATAGATTCTAAAGGTAATGACTGAACCTTTGCCTATCAAGCTAAGTCCGCTGGCGCTAGAACTGACGAAGTTTTTTCAGAAGGAAAAGGAACCTTCGGCAACAGAAAGTCCCGCTAAGCTGAAAAAACGGAGAATTATCCAAGTGGCCGATGTCATTCATCAGACACCGCCGCCGACATCGGCGTCAAAAGTACCATTTATTGAAAGCGCTGGCGCTGCCGAAACCGCAGCCACCGGAGACGCAACCACCGGAGACGCAGCCACCGGGGCCGAAGGTGCCGAAACCGAGACCGCCGAAGATCCTAATCTAGAAACCACACTTGGTGATATTGATAATATGCTTCTAAAAATGGCTGAGGAAGAAGCTGCTGCGGCCGCGGTGGACGCAACAATTGAGAAAGGAAAAGAGCAAATTGAAGATACTTTGGAAGAGGAAAACTTCAATTTTCAAGATATACTAGGGCAAGAGTTATCAAAAGCTGAAAAAGAAGAGCTGAAGAAATATGCTGTATCCTGCGGGTACAAACCAGGGGCTCTGCTATTTGGCGGAGTCAATGAAGGAAAGCTGAGGTGCCTTCGGAATCGAACCGAGGCCAAGGTCGTTAGGACTTTCTTGAAGAATGTTGGCCTGCCGAAGATTGAGGCGGACCTCTGCAGGTACCAGCGACAGCATATCGCCGGTAGCTTGTTCTACGCTAATTTCAAGGTAAAACTCTCAACTATTTATTATTATATTCTTTTTGAATTAGGATGTTTTCTGACGAAGGTTGTTTTGCCAGAGTATATTACTAAGTAAAGTGTTGAGGATGCAACAAGATCTTGAAGACGAGAAAAACGAAGCTACAATCAAAGATCTAGAAAATAAAGTCGAAAGTCACAAAGCTGTTTTGGAGAAAAAGAACTTCGTCATTCAAGATCTTGAAAATAAAGTTAAAATTACGAAGCTGCCTTGGAGAAGAAGGACTTTATCATTCACTGTATGGAGGGTTCGCTGGCTGAAGCTCAAGCCAAAATTGACAGATTAAACAACGAATTACTCATAAAATTAGAAAAATCTGAGCAAGAAAAGAAACATTTTGAAACAAATCTCAAAACCGAAATTGAGAAGAGTTCAAATTTGCAGAAATCATTGAAGCAGCTTCAGGAAAAATGTTTAGACTTCAGCAACCGATGTGTGCAGCGGCTGAAGGATGTCTTTTACTCAATTGGAGCTAGCTCTGATAAGTTTACACCTTTAGCTGAAAACCTGCCAAGCACCTTTGAATACATTGAGGGCGAAGTTGATGCACTTGACGAAGTTATCGCTGGGCATGCCGATTTCTGCGCCCTATTAGCTTCTCGAGGCACAGCTACTGCTTTCCTGAAGGCTGGCTGCACGCACGGTAAAATTGTTAATAGGCCAAACTTCAGTTTGTCACCAGCAGATTTGATTGACATCCCCAGCCTAGCTCGAAGCATAGGGAACAGGTTTATGACTCAGATTTGGATAAACGGCGGGCGAAAAATGGCTGGTGATGAAGCTCGGAGCCACCTTAAGCCAGTGAGAAACTTATACTTGTTACTTTTACCTTCTCCTTGAAGTCTGTGCTTTTCTCATTCCGTTTTAATATGTACAGGATGATGAAGCTAAAGAATGATGAGCTGAAGCCCTAACAGATGCTCCGAAAGGCTTTGATGCAGAAGATTCTAGAGAAAATTTTGTAATATGATTGTAAAGAAATCTATGTAAATTTGTGCGGACCTCGTAATATATCTTTACCCCTTTGTCCGTGTGTAATCTGCTTTGCTGTGCACGAAATTTTCTTTTTGAGCCGAAGGCGAAAAACACCTTCCCTTCTTTTCATACACAACGAAGCATGAAGATTTCTTCTTTCTGTTTTTCCCCGAAGCTTTATCCTCATAGCCGAAGCATCTGCCTTCTCTGTATGATATGATGATAATGATTCTATATATGTCTAAATGAATGTTTATGAATGCAAATGTCATGATGTAATGTATCGTGCAAATGAATGTCCAAATACATATTCGAAGCCATAAACATAGCCTTCATTCCCTTAGGAATGACTCAAGTATTTTTGCCGCTTATTTTTCGGCTTCACCGTTTATCTTTCGGTGTATCAGCGCTGACTTTTCGCTGCAAGCCTCCCTTAGGAGCTTCTTCGCCTTTTACTTCAGCGGTATCAGTGTTTATTTTTCGCTGTAAGCTTCCCTTAGGAGCTTCTTCGCCTTTTACTTCGGCGGAATCAGCGTTTATTTTTCGCTGTAAGCTCTGCATTCCCTTAGGAACGACTTTTGAGCTTCTCCCTGTTTTCTTTTCTTTTTCCTTTGCACTCGATGGTGCGTTCTCAGCTTTTACATTTACATTTTTTGGGGATATTGCTCTTATAGAGGTGAAATAAGAAAAAGAGAAATTACATGCTACGGCCCCATTAAAAACCTTTCTCCCCCTTTGGAAAGGAAAAGGGTGCCATAAGAAAGAATAGAAAAAATTACATCAAGCTAGACATAATATCGCCGAAGCTCATCCACATTCCATGATCTAGGAATGTCGTTGCCATCCATATCCTTCAATCTGTAGGAATCGGGTCTTGACGAAGATACTACAAGAAAAGGTCCTTCCCACTTCAGTTGTATCTTGCCTACTGTCTCTGGGTTAGCCACTCTCCGAAGCACCAAATGTCCTGGCTCAATATTCTTTAGCCGAACCTTTCTCTCACGCCATTTTATTGTTTCGGCTTGGTATTTATTGATGTTTTCCACAGCTTGAAGCCTGATCCCTTCTATAGCATCTTTTTCCACAGAGTAATCAGCTTCAGCTTCGTCTTCTATCGAAGCTACTATTCTTATTGATCCTACTTTTGCTTCTTCCGGGGTTATTGCTTCGTCACCAAATAATAACTTGAATGGTGTAAACCCTGTTGACCTTGATGTCGTTGTATTGTGGCTCCACACCACTTTAATTAACTCATCTGACCATTTTCCTCTGGGCTGGTTGAAGATTAATTTCATTATTCCCATCATTATGATATCATTAGCTCTTTTGACAAGTCCATTTGACTCTGGATGCCTAACCGATGCAAAATGGATCTTCGTGCCAATTTGTCCACATAATTCTTTAAAAGCTTTGGCATCAAACTGTGTTCCGTTATCCACAGTAATGGCCTTCGGCACTCCGAAACGACACACAATATTCTGCCAGAAAAACTTCTGAATGGTTACCGAAGTTATTGTGGCTAAAGGCTTCGCCTCAATCCACTTAGAAAAATATTCTACTGCTACCACAACATATTTTAAATTTCCTTGTGCTGGTGGTAGCGGGCCTAACAAATCAAGGCCCCACCTTTGCAATGGCCAAGTGGGTTGTATTAACTGGGTTAGAGAGGAAGGTTGTTTTTGATCTCTTGCACATTTTTGACAGCCTTCGCACTTTTGGACTAATTCCGCTGCATCCGAAGCTGCCTTTGGCCAATAAAATCCTTGACGAAAAACTTTTCCCAGCAAAGGCCTAGATCCAATGTGAGATCCACACAGGCCTGCATGTATTTCCTTCATCAATTCTATTCCTTCGGCTCTGGATAAACATTTGAGTAGTGGAGAACAGACTCCACGCTTGTATAGCTCCCCCTCTATTATAACATATGGTCGAGCTCTTGCCTCTATTCTCTTGTTATAAGCTTCATCATCTGAAAGGAAATTACCCTGAAGGAAAGATATGATCTCAGTTCTCCAATCTTCACTATGAACAGGAGATATATTGAGGACTGCTCTTTCAAGAAGTTCCACCGAAGGTGCTTTTATTATTTCAAAAAATACTTCCGAAGGTAAGGGCAGCCCCTGTGCTGCTGACTTGGCTAGCAAATCAGCATGTTCATTTTCTCCTCGAGGAATGTTTTTGACAGAAAACCCTTCAAAGGAAGCTTCAATCCTTCGGACCGTGTCTAAATATTTCTCAAGCTTCGGGTCTCTTGCTTTACAACTCTTGTCAATATGACCAGAAATAACCTGGGAATCAGTTTTAAGAACCGCCCTTCTAATCCCCATTGCTTTTAACTTCCGAAGGCCCAAAAGCAAAGCTTCATACTCAGCAATATTATTTGTGCAGCTAAAATCAAGTCTTGTTGCGTAGCAAGTTTTAACTTTGGAGGGTGCTATTAACACAGCAGCTGCTCCTGCCCCGAAGGTTCCCCAAGAACCATCACAAAATACCGTCCATACTTCGGTATCTTTAGTTGTTTCTTCTCCTTGAGCCCCTAGCGTCCAATCGGCAATAAAGTCGGCTAACGCCTGAGATTGTATTGAGGATCTGTGCACATAATCAATGCTGAACTCATTAAGCTCTGCAGCCCACTTCCCAATTCGTTCAGTAGCTTCTCTGTTCCTCATGACATCCTTCAAAGGTTGTGACGAAGGAACGATTATATGATATGCTTGAAAGTAATGTCGAAGCTTTCTGGATGCCATTAAGACGACATATAAGACTTTCTCTAATTCTGTATAATTCTTCTTTGATAGACTAAGAACTTCGAAAACAAAGTATATTGGGGCTTGCTTTTTGGTTTGTCCCTCAAGTTTTTCTTGAACAAGTGCCACACTCACTGCTGAATGCGAAGCTGCCACGTACAGCAACAGAGGAGCCCCTGGCGTTGGTGGAGTTAACGTCGTTAGGTCTATCAAATATTGCTTCAGCTCTTCGAAGGCTCTCTGCTGAACTGGTCCCCATTGAAAAACTTCGGCTGACTTCAACACTTCGAAGAATGGTAAATTTCTCTCTGCTGATCTAGATATGAATCGGTTGAGAGATGCCAGTCTTCCTGTCAATCGTTGAGCCCCCTTCTTTGTGCTTGGGGGTTCCATCCGAAGAATAGCTTCGATCTTGTTTGGATTAGCTTCGATTCCCTTTGTTGAGACCAGACAACCAAGGAATTTCCCCTTTTTTACTCCGAAGACACACTTCTCTGGATTTAACTTCAGACCAGCCTATCTGAAATTAGCGAATGTCTCCTGCAGATCAGCAATGTGATTTTCTTTCTTGGTGCTTATTACTATAATATCATCAACATATGTTAACACATTTCTGCCTATCTGAGAATGGAGAACCTTCGTTGTCATTCTGCTGAAGCTTCCTCCAGCGTTCTTGAGCCCCTCAGGCATCCGAAGATAACAATATGTTCCACTAGGGGTTATAAAGCTGGTTTTCGGCTCATCCTCTTTCTTCATCTAAATTTGATGGTAGCCTGAATAACAATCTAGCAGACTCATAAGCTCTGACGAAGCTGCTGCGTCAACTAGGGAATCTATCCTTGGCAATGGAAACTCATCCTTCGGACAAGCCTTGTTGAGATCAGTAAAATCAATACACATCCTCCATTTGCCATTGGCCTTTTTTACCATAACAGTGTTAGCCAGCCATTCTGGATACTTCACTTCTCTGATGACTCCGGCGCTGAGGAGTCTTTTTACTTCATTTCGAGCACCTTCGGCCTTGTCATCAGACATCTTCCGAAGCCTCTGCTTTCTGGGTCTGAAGGATGGATCAACATTGAGCGAGTGTTCAATAACATCCCTGTTGACGCCACAGAGATCGTTAGCCGACCATGCAAAGACATCTTTGTTGTTGA
The DNA here is from genome assembly GCF_902167145.1 of Zea mays. Taxonomy (NCBI): domain Eukaryota; kingdom Viridiplantae; phylum Streptophyta; class Magnoliopsida; order Poales; family Poaceae; genus Zea; species Zea mays. Next base: position 43,980,347 of record NC_050103.1, read on the forward strand.
ACAGAAACCTTATCAGGGTTTTCTCTTGTTCCTCAGACAATTGAGATCCCAGCAGCACCTTCTGCTCTGCGATATCTTCGCATAAAAGCATGGGTTTCGGTTGATCGGCCGAAGCAGCCTTCTCCCTTCTGTATTTGTACTGCTCACAAGCTTCGACTTCATCTATATTGTGGATTGCCTTCGAATCTGTCCAATTCCCCTCGGCCTTTCTGGCAGCTTCCTGACTCCCATGAATAGCAATAGGTCCTTGATCCGAAGGTATTTTCATGCAAAGATATGCTGGATGAAGAATTGCTTCGAAAGCATTCAGTGTTCCGCGACCAATGATTGCATTGTAAGGATACTCCATGTCGACAATGTCAAACACAACTTGCTCAGTCCTTGTATTGTTGACAAATCCGAAGGTCACTGGCATGGTAATCTTACCAAGCGCTACAATTTGTCTTCCTCCGAAGCCACAAAGAGGGTGCGTAGCATCATGAATCTTGTCTTCTGGCTCTTGCATCTGTTTGAAGGCTTTAACAAATATAATGTCGGCTGCACTGCCTGTGTCAACCAAAACATTGTGGACTAGAAATCCTTTGATGACACAAGATATGACCATAGCATCATTGTGAGGATAATCCTTGAGCTGAAGGTCCTCTTGGGAGAAGGTAATTGGGATATGAGACCATCTTGACTTGATGAAGGGTCCTTGCACCCTGACATGCTGTACCCTTCTCTGTGTCTCCTTCTTCTGCTTCTTTTTTTTTCCCAGCTCTGAGCATGAACCGCCTGTGATCGGGAGGATCAGCTTCGGAGCCGAAGCAGCTCCAGCTTGGTTCTTGAACGAAGCCATCAGCTCAAAAAGTGAAGTGAGTTCACCGGAGGTGGGCGCCAATGTTGGAGACTTGTTCTCAAATGCTATGAATTAAGAACAAAGCAACATAGAATGTTAAATGTTAAAGCCCTTCGTCCGCTGAAGCATTATCTCCCTTAGGATTTAATGAGCTTCGGACGAAGGTTATGAGTAAAATATCACGAAGGTCACACCTTCGTGATCAGAGATAAAACAATGCGAAATGAAATATTAAATATAAAACGTTATAGAATACCAAGAATAAGTGACATTATTCACTTATTTTATAATATGGACTTAAATATTAAAACATAATATTTAAGTACATTTATACCTTCGCCTTGGCAGAAAACAATAATTTCAGCGTAATGCGTTAACGATTACAAGATTGCGTGAACAGTACAGGAGTACTGTTCATCTATTTATAGGCACAGGACGCAACCTGTAAGAAATTACAATTATGCCCCTTACAAAAGATTACAATTATGACTCAAACCATTATGGACTAAAAAGTCATTCCATCTTTAAGTCGGTTCGATCCTTCGTCTTTGGATACGTGATAGTATCGAAGCTTTATGAGCGGTAGCTTCGGTACCACGTATAAACAGATTTGCCGAAGGTGTTTCTTCCTACAGGACCTTCGGCGACGAAGCATGGTCCCAATAATAGTTTTATGGAATTAAGTTTTTCTTCTAGATCGGTAAGGACGATGTTATATTATATTATATTGGTTTTCTAATTCATAATCTTGCTATATAATCCTTGACTTCTACTCTTGTTTTCTTGCTATTGAATTGTAATCCTTGGGCAACATCTACCTTGATATATCGAACTCTTTGCCTCCCTACTTCTCCTTGATAATGCCTCTCTATTTTGTTTCCTTGTGATACCCGGTTTGCAAAGAAGAGAAGTTGGGGGTTGTTCTTTTTGTTTTTTTCCTCATCCGGTTGTTGTTTTGGGGATTTGGGATTTTGTGGAAAACATTCACAACTAGGGCAGTAGAATTTATTTGGTTTGACGCTTGCGTTGCGGTCGGGAGCTGTCTCGTGGGTTAGTTGGGCCGCAATTGGAGTTTCGGCCCATTAACCCTCCCAAACCCTAGCCGCCTCCCTCCTAACCCCCTCCCCCCATGTGCAGCCGCCCCCCCCCCCCCCCACTTCTCTTCCCCCTTGGCTGCCGCCCTCCCTGCCCATCTCCTCCTCTCTCAATTCTTGCAGCCACCAAACCCTAGCCGCCCCCCCCTCTCAATCCCCTCCTCCCAAGGTGCCAATCCTTGCCGCTCGGATCATCGTCGTCGTGGTGCGAGTCTTCAATCGTTTTGGTGGAGGGAAGAAGGGAGGAAGGAAAGGGGGAGAATCCAAGGTGATTTTTGTGTTCATCCCTTGTTCATTTGCGCTGCAATTTAATTGATTAGAGGTTGCGTTTGCGATTGGGTAGAGTGGGGCTGTCCAGAATTTTAGGTGGTGGGTGAACAGCAGTAGTCTAGCAGTTTCTGTGTTTTTTTCGTGAGGAATTAAGGGAAATCAGTTTCGGGATCATGTAGAACTTTACCTTACCTTTACAACGAGTATTTATGCGCTCAATTTGGAGTTATAAATTGAAAGTTATCACCGTTTGAATACGGGTATGTGGCTGTCCAAAAAAACAGATTTTTCAGGGGGATGAACAGCAGCAGTATTAGCAGTTTCTGGGGATTTTTCGGGAGTAATTAGTGTTAATCAGTATGATAATCATGTAGGGCTTTATGTTATCTTTCCAACAAGTACTTACGCGCTCGATTCGGAGTTATAATTCAGGAGATATCGTTGTTTGAATCCGGTTATGTTGCTGTCCAAAAAAAACAGATTTTTTAGGTGGGTGAACAGCAATGGTATTAGCAGTTTCTGGGAATTTTTCGTGGGTCATTAGTGTTAACCAGTATGGTAATCATGTAGGTATTTGTCTTATCTTTCCAATGAGTACTTATGTGCTTGATTTGGAATTATATTTTAAAAGATATTGCTGTTTAAATCTGGGTATGTCGCTGTCCAAAAGACAAAGAAAAACAGATTACAGGGTTCATCTTGTGGACTGTTTTGGGCTAATTAGATATTGTAATTTAATTATAAATTGTATACAAAACTTGTGGGGAATTTTATGTAGATGCCTCTGGAGTTTTTGTTTGTTACCACTGCTGTCATAATTTTAAAGTTATGAAATTATTAAGCAGCGCCGCTGCAGTTTGGTGGGTGTAGGGAGAGATGTAACCCGCGGCGGGGTTTGAGTTTGTGCGTAGGTGCGGGGTCGCTTATGAGCCTGATTATGTGAAATTGGTGTACTAAGTTGGGTGTCAAAAACAGGTGGTGGACTTCCGGATCGTACTTAGGGATTTGCCCGAACTTCCGGTAAAGGCAAGTAAATACAGTGGTGGTTGCTACCGTTTGGTTTGCATCCTATTCCCTGTCATTGAGTATGCATAAGTTTTAATTATGTTAATCATTGAATTCTATGATGAAGTTTATTTGTTTGGAAGTATTAATTCTCAATTGTCTAATATTGTGGATGATCATAATTTGGTAATGATATATGTGGTTGATTCCCATCTGGATGAAGTTGAAGTGTCTTTTTGAATCATGTTATATGAAGTGTTGTAGGCATGACATGCACATCGCATCATCCATCTTGCATTTTGAAGTTATGTCGTGATCTTATGGTCCGACCGTACCGGTACATTTTTAGCATCGTACGTTGCCCGAGGAGGGGTACGATGCGGCTTCATATCCTTAGAGGTATGAAGGCAGAAGTCATCCTTGCATTTGCAGACATTTGCACTCATGAGGAATATATGAAGTGTGACATTACTATGTTACTATTGTGGTTTCTACCTAAAAGGTGTGGTAACTAGGTGTGTTGTACGTTGTATACGTGCTGCACCTTCGTAATAAGAAAGTTGTGGAATTAAGTGGTGGTAAAACAATGTTCTTATGTGGTTAAACTGTTTGATATTATTTTACTTGCTGAGATGTGTCATCTCACTCTTGCATTACTCAATGCAGGTACTTGATACATGTTGGGAATGAGGGGAGTAGCAGCACATCCACTTTCACTCTCACAATAACGCTGCCTAGGCGCAGCCATGATTTAATTAGAAACCTATTGTCAAAGGAAGTTTGTTTATTTTTTTTATATGGTCGTGCGCACTGGTTAATTCAGTTCAGGTCGTATATTTATCTTTCCTTGCTAGCCGAGTAATAATACTTAGTATGTTTTAGTCATGATATATGTTTATACTCTGTTGCTCCCTCTTTTATGCAATCTTGCAAAGGGGATGCTGCCGAAATTATATATATAGACGTCGGAAGTGTAGTACAGTAGCATACTGGGTTGTTTGTGGAACCTGGAGTGTTACAGTTGGTATCAGAGGATAGGCTTTAGATTCTACGCAATTTGAAGATAAATTTGACACACTTGCACATATAGGAAGGGTATGGGTTCATATATCTTTCATATTAGTATTTTATTGTATAGATGACTAGAATTTCCTTACTCCAAACCCCTTTATGGTTTGATGAGGTATGTCGTTAACGACGTAATGCTTGATATGAAATGTTACTTCTATTTAATATTGGTTTCTTGATGTGCTTGTTATTGAAATTATTATGCGAGTGAAGCTCCTAATGTACTTGTTTTATATACATATCGTCATGATGTTTTTTGGGATGCAATGTTTACTAATCTCTGAGTTATTACCATCATATATTTCTATATGCTTGACTGTGGATGTTTTTTCCCAAAAGGATTCTTGGGTTCTAGTACTTGTAGGACCGATTGTTTATTGAGCTTGTGTATAGAGGATCTAATCCGACTTGGTGTAGTGTGAAAACACTATACAATGAAGTTTTATGGTGTTGTTGAGTTGGATTGACTGTTGGGTTACAACCCAACTTATCAATGTAATATTTCCATGGGTGCAGTGCTTTACACCTCACCTCTTTTTTTTGGCTAGTGTGGCTACTTGCCAACTTGATCTTAGAGTACAATAGGTTTGTCTCCGTAGAGCAAAGGCAATGTTGTACTGTCTATGATATCTTGAGACTAGAAGAACTCAAGTGAATTTGCAAGATGATGTGGGTAGATAAGTCCAACCATGTTTACATGATAGGTTTTCTTATTGTGTGCAACCTTATCTTTAATAATAAATAGGGTGATTTCAAGTGGATTTTATGTCTATATTATAGTTGAAGAGGCATGCATGTTTTCCTTCTATGGTTTGTTTCTATAGCCAAAAAGGTTATGCATAATTTCTATTTGTTGGAGGCTAGTCATGCGGACGATATGGACAACCCGTTTTATATTGTTTTTAATCGCCGATGATACATGGTAGTTTTTTTTATATGATCAGTTCTCTATGCATGCTTGTGGAATTATTATTTGGACCGCTTTATCTTAAACAAAGTCAATGTTTAACTGGAAGTTGCTTATGTTTGTTAGTCATCTATCTCTATAATGATGTGGTTGTTGCATTAGATGGAGATTTTTATTATATGAATGATGGTTTGATAGATCATGTATGTCTACTACTTTGAATTCATCCTATGACATCACTAGGTACAAATTGTTCAAGTGCAATAATAGGAGGTATTGTTGTAAGTGAGGTTAATCAAAGTAGTTGGGTTAGGTGGATTATCTTATTGAAGTCCAATTACTCCTGTTGAGCATAGTATCGTGTTATTATTTTAGTGTTGAAAGTAATATTTATGAAGCTTTTGCATGAGTCTGTGTCAAGAAGTACATTAGTTTTTTCTTGTTGTTATCCCTCCATTGCTTTATGAGTATTGCAAATTTTATCTCTTTTGAGAGGGGGAAAAGATGTTATATGACATGAGCACCATTTGCTTCACGTCAACAGAATAGTTTTGGAGATTTCTAGTAGTTGGATTCTAGTGTAATAACAACCATGTTTTATAGAGCTGGAGACGGGTATGTCAGGTGTTTCATACATTGTCGGTACATGGATGTTTGACCTTAGTGGCATTAACAAACGAGGTTGTTGAATTCATTGATTGTTGTGCTTAGTGTTCTAACCTATTTGGTAGAGTGTTATTTAAAGACTTTGTGGAGTTGCATCCCAGTTTGGTAGTGGAAAATCCTAGTGTTGATGGCACCTGCCAATGACTTGGGTTTCATTTTATATTGTTTTTTTATTGTTGATAATGTGTTGTCTGGTTTTGGGAGGCATTTTAAATTAGTTGGAGGCTGAATCAGGCTTCACTTATCTAGATTGTTTTGTAGTATGTTTCTGCATCTTTCCATAGGATGCTTAATCACCATGTTTGGTCTAAACATTTGAGAGATATGGGTTTCTTAAAACATCTTTGTTGGTGTCTCTAGCAGAGTGAGTCTTTAATTTTGTACGGAAGAGTAGACATTGAAGACGGTATAATTTGGTCTTTGTGGATTATGAAAGTTTTAGTAATTTCATGATCTTTTCAAAGAGTATGGGTTTCTAATTCTCATTGCATATAATTGGAGTTAGGTTGCTCTGAAGTTGTTGCACTGTTGTGTCTAAACTTTAGGCGTCGTTATAATCACCAATAAATCGACCGCGTTTTGATAGTTGCAGAGCACAAATTTGCGAATTCTCTTTAAGCAAAACTTGTAGGTATTTTCAGTACCTTTTTAATGGGTATTTACTTGTAACTGTCTGTTAAATAGATTTGGAGAGGTGGTTGTCCGGATATAAGTCGAATCTCTAATGTGCAGTATCTCAGGCTGAGTTTAGTTGTAGGTCATGCGGAGTTGTGGGCTATAAGGATAAATTTGGGTGCAACTTTATTGCAAAAGTCGTGGACAATTTTCAAAACTTTTCCAACGCGTGTTCGTTGTAGTTTAAGTTGAGTATAGCAGGAGTTATAGGTTTTTGAATTTTAGTTGTCCATTGTTTCAATCTTATCAGTTTGGAAACAAAAGAGTTGCATTGTTTTATCGGTTTGGAAACCAATTCCGAGACACTCATTATAATAAAAGTTCTAGGGAATATTATAATCTTTTCAGTGAGTTTATATTTGCAAAATTTTGTTAGCTGCAGGGAGTTATGATATCATGTATAGAATGTGCTTGGATGAATATGTGGGCAGACATAACATGCTTAAATTGATTCTTGTTTGCATGATGTGAGATTAGGCTTAAATGATTTAAAAAGTTATCATATTGCTTCTATACTTATATTTGTTCTAGGTGTCTCGTAATGAAGAACCTAAAGTTATTAGTCTTTCAATGAACGCTTAATCTTAGAAGAGTAATGAACCTGATAAAATCTATTGCTTGCTATTGGGACTGCATGACCAGTTTTATTTATGCAGCTAGTTCAGTGAAGTAAACCATCTTTTCTGTAGAGATGTTATATATAAAAGTTGTAGCCAACTTATTTATCTTACTTGTGTAAAAATTTTATGACCATAGGTCTAGTAGTTTGGGAGTTATGATTTTCTCAAGTCCAGTCTTGAAATCTGTGCAGATTCTATACAGATTTCGAAGCTGACCTTGTTGCCCAATTTAAACTTCGAATAACTTATTATAAATAAGTTGTAGTGCTTTTATTAATCGTTACAACAAATTTTGGATTAATTTTTTTTGGAGATCTATAAGTTAAGTTACAGCTGTTTTAAGTGTGATCTCTAAATCTGTCCAAATTTGGACAACAGAGCCTTTCTCCTGTCTTTTGACCTTAATATGCATTGAATTAACTTGATATGTTTATAAATGAATTATAGACAATTCTACTAGCTTTCTAAAAAGTCTGGGAGCACCTGAATTGGACGATTGAGACTCCAATTATGGATTTTTGAATTGAGTAGTTGAATTATGTCCAAGTCTGGACAGAATTTACGTTTAGCACTGTTTGACCTTTCTAAGTGTCAAATCTTGTTGTGATGATAATACCAAGGGTATAGTGGACTTTATAAGTTTTCCATAAAGTCCTAGTTTACTAATTTTCGATGCATATTTTTGTGAGTTAGGAGCAAAACAATTAACCGCTGTGCTGCTATCTAGAAATATGCAAGCATTAAGTTGCTCTCTTGAAGTTGCTCTTGTGTGGCTAAGTTTGGTTTAGCCTATAGGAACATTTTATGCCTTGCATTCATATATACATTCGTTGAAGTACTTGCATATGTCAATGATTGATTTGGTGTCAGGAAAGCTTGGTCCGAGGTATATAGGACCGTCTGCTATCTTGGCCGAGTTGGCAGCTGGGCTTAGCACATGTAATTGTCGGAATCTGTGATCAGAGTACACCAAGTATTCCATGTCTTTTTGTTGAGGAAGTATTTGTGGAATCCAGACCATCAAATCGAGCTAGAGCCGATTCCTGTGTAGCAAGAGCAGACTCTAGAGTGTCGTCTGATGCGTATCTTAGAATCCTAGGAGCTTGAGGAGCTGATGCGGCACAAGTACTCGAACTTTTCTTTATGTGTGAGTTTTGTTGATTCATTAACCTTTCTTTTGTTGTTCCGATAGAAGCGTCAGAATTCGAGGTCGAATTCTTTTTAAGAGGGGTAGAGTGTGATACCCGGTTTGCAAAGAAGAGAAGTTGGGGGTTGTTCTTTTTGTTTTTTTCCTCATCCGGTTGTTGTTTTGGGGATTTGGGATTTTGTGGAAAACATTCACAACTAGGGCAGTAGAATTTATTTGGTTTGACGCTTGCGTTGCGGTCGGGAGCTGTCGCGTGGGTTAGTTGGGCCGCAATTGGAGTTTCGGCCTATTAACCCTCCCAAACCCTAGCCGCCTCCCTCGTAACCCCCTCCCCCCATGTGCAGCCCCCCCCCCACTTCTCTTCCCCCTTGGCCGCCGCCCCCCTGCCCATCTCCTCCTCTCTCAATTCTTGCAGCCACCAAACCCTAGCCGCCCCCCCTCTCAATCCCCTCCTCCCAAGGTGCCAATCCTTGCCGCTCGGATCATCGTCGTCGTAGTGCGAGTCTTCAATCGTTTTGGTGGAGGGAAGAAGGGAGGAAGGAAAGGGGGAGAATCCAAGGTGATTTTTGTGTTCATCCCTTGTTCATTTGCGCTGCAATTTAATTGATTAGAGGTTGCGTTTGCGATTGGGTAGAGGGGGGCTGTCCAGAATTTTAGGTGGTGGGTGAACAGCAGTAGTCTAGCAGTTTCTGTGTTTTTTTCGTGAGGAATTAAGGGAAATCAGTTTGGGGATCATGTAGAACTTTACCTTACCTTTCCAACGAGTATTTATGCGCTCAATTTGGAGTTATAAATTGAAAGTTATCACCGTTTGAATCCGGGTATGTGGCTGTCCAAAAAAACAGATTTTCAGGGGGATGAACAGCAGCAGTATTAGCAGTTTCTGGGGATTTTTTGGGAGTAATTAGTGTTAATCAGTATGATAATCATGTAGGGCTTTATGTTATCTTTCCAACAAGTACTTACGCGCTTGATTCGGAGTTATAATTCAGGAGATATCGTTGTTTGAATCCGGTTATGTTGCTGTCCAAAAAAACAGATTTTTCAGGTGGGTGAACAGCAATGGTATTAGCAGTTTCTGGGAATTTTTCGTGGGTCATTAGTGTTAACCAGTATGGTAATCATGTAGGTATTTGTCTTATCTTTCCAATGAGTACTTATGCGCTTGATTTGGAATTATATTTTAAAAGATATCGCTGTTTGAATCTGGGTATGTCGCTGTCCAAAAGACAAAGAAAAACAGATTACAGGGTTCATCTTGTGGACTGTTTTGGGCTAATTAGATATTGGAATTTAATTATAAATTGTATACAAAACTTGTGGGGAATTTTATGTAGATGCCTCTGGAGTTTTTTTTTGTTACCACTGCTGTCATAATTTTAAAGTTATGAAATTATTAAGCAGCGCCGCTGCAGTTTGGTGGGTGTAGGGAGAGATGTAACCCGCGGCGGGGTTTGAGTTTGTGCGTAGGTGCGGCGTCGCTTATGAGCCTGATTATGTGAAATTGGTGTACTAAGTTGGGTGTCAAAAACAGGTGGTGGACTTCCGGATCGTACTTAGGGATTTGCCCGAACTTCCGGTAAAGGCAAGTACATACAGTGGTGGTTGCTACCGTTTGGTTTGCATCATATTCCCTGTCATTGAGTATGCATAAGTTTTAATTATGTTAATCATTGAATTCTATGATGAAGTTTATTTGTTTGGAAGTATTAATTCTCAATTGTCTAATATTGTGGATGATCATAATTTGGTAATGATATATGTGGTTGATTCCCATCTGGATGAAGTTGAAGTGTCTTTTTGAATCATGTTATATGAAGTGTTGTAGGCATGACATGCACATCGCATCATCCATCTTGCATTTTGAAGTTATGTCGTGATCTTATGGTCCGACCGTACCGGTACATTTTTAGCATCGTACGTTGCCCGAGGAGGGGTACGATGCGGCTTCATATCCTTAGAGGTATGAAGGCAGAAGACATCCTTGCATTTGCAGACATTTGCACTCATGAAGAATATATGAAGTGTGACATTACTATGTTACTATTGTGGTTTCTACCTGCGAGGTGTGGTAACTAGGTGTGTTGTACGTTGTATACGTGCTGCACCTTCGTAATAAGAAGGTTGTGGAATTAAGTGGTGGTAAAACAATGTTCTTATGTGGTTAAACTGTTTGATATTATTTTACTTGCTGAGATGTGTCATCTCACTCTTGCATTACTCAATGCAGGTACTTGATACATGTTGGGAATGAGGGGAGTAGCAGCACGTCCACTTTCACTCTCACAATAACGCTGCCTAGGCGCAGCCATGATTTAATTAGAAACCTATTGTCAAAGGAAGTTTGTTTATTTTTTTATATGGTCGTGCGCACTGGTTAATTCAGTTCAGGTCGTATATTTATCTTTCCTTGCTAGTCGAGTAATAATACTTAGTATGTTTTAGTCATGATATATGTTTATACTCTGTTGCTCCCTCTTTTATGCAATCTTGCAAAGGGGATGCTGCCGAAATTATATATATGGATGTCGGAAGTGTAGTACAGTAGCATACCGGGTTGTTTGTGGAACCTGGAGTGTTACGTTCCTTGATATAGCTTTTTTCCTAACTTACTTAATAATCATTAGTTATATCATTTTCCCTTCTTACATCACTTTACTGGTTATCTTAACTCACTCTTGGCCATTAACAATAATATATTGTTCTTGTCTAAACTCCTTTCTATTTTCTGATATGATTCCATAATCTCTTTCTCATTCCAAACCTTTTCTCACCTTTCCTTTTGGTTGAATATGTAGCATTGAACTATGTTGTGTTGGTATGCTTGAGTTTCTGTTAATTGTACTTTGTGCTCATGTTTGATTTGTATCTTTGTAATGATTGTGGGTGTATTGTATGACTTCTGTCCACAATGGCATCAATTCACTAGGTAAAACCTTAGATAGTTGGGTTTTCTCTGCTCTCTATACTCTATCTTTGCTCAATCTTTTCATCCCTTCTCTCTTTCCCCCACCTAAGTAGGAGAATTCAATCATGCTCGACTATTTAAGATACATGCACCCAATTAGCCATCATCTGCTGTCAGTCAAATGAAGTTGTCTCCTAAAGAGCTCAAAGCAAGAGGTGCTTGCTACTACTGCAAGAGCGAAGGACATATTATTCACCAATGCCCCAAGAAGCGTCTAGACCGACTAGAGAAGAAGATCGCGAGAAAGACCCAAGCAATAATCCAGAAGACCAGCCAGTCTTTAAGTACGATGATGAAAGTCGTTTGATTAGTAACATTGCGAAGCAAAGAAGCAAGTTCCTTACGTTTGAAAGAGTTCAATATGAACTAAGAACCTACAAATAACCATGTATCATCCTTATTTTCTTGCTAGCCTTCCCTAATCTCAAGGACGAGATTATTTTAAGGGGGTAGGTTTGTAACAACTCAAAACCATCAACTAAAAATAATATATTTAGAATATTAGTGGCAATATTAGTAAAGAATTTTAGGGAAAAGCCTCATAGTGAGACCCTAGCCATTCACCTCGGAAGTGAATACGGGTCTGATCAACCTAGGCTAGAAGGGAATCACGACCCATGGGTAAAGATATGCCATCTCTGCAGAGTATACAACTGATATATCAGCCATGCTCACGGTTACGAGCGGCCTGGACCCTCACATGGTAATTGAACTTGAAGACGAAAATAAATCGTGATCGGTTTTGTTTAAGCAGTATGCTTAAGTGGTTCGCTCAAGAGGTTGAGCTTCATGCTGATGGTATTTGCTCAAGTGGTTTAAGTTTATGCTGATTATGAATTATGCTTAATTGGGTTTGGTATATATTTATACTTAGTAATCAGGTGTTGATAATAAAATGTTGACCAACTAAAATGCTAACTGCATTAAAATTTTAGCCTTACCTTGTTACCTTGCATTTTCACCCCACTTGTTGAGCCTCGACCATAAGTGAGCTCACCCTTGCTTAATTTTGATTAGAAGTTTGTAGATAAATATATGATGGAGAACTCCATGGATTCTAGTCTAGTGATGCCCCCGGTCATCTTCATGTGGAAGGATGTCCATGTTTCGTTGTACTTTGATGAATAAAGGTTAAGACATTATGTATGTTCGAATTGTAATATGTTAATATAATCTTTATTAATGCTTTTATGCATTGTTTTTTTGATATATTACACTTGTGATGTCAACATATGTGTGGAAATAGATCCTAGCACACATATGCTATGCATTCGGTTTTACCCTTAAAACCGGGTGTGACAATGTTGGTCACTTGTTCTCAAAAGCTACAAATCAAGAACAAGGCAACACAAATGTTAATGATTAAAGACCTTGGTCCTTCGCAACATTATCTCCTTTAGGATATAATGATCTTCGGACGAAGGTCATGAAGGACGTACCTTCATCATTTCAATATGCAAAGATATAGATAGGGACATATGAAACACAAAAAGAGTATGAATGATCATTTTAAATCATTAGACTATTCACATTATCATCATTATATAATCATGAACAAACATCAATGATATTTAAATTACATTTGTACCTTCGGCTTGACAGAAGGTAAAAATTCAAGAGTGACACGTGACGATTACCAGTCAGCGTGAACAGTACATCGGTACTGTTCATCTATTTATAGGCACGGGACGCAGCCCGGATAAAATTACATTCATGCCCCTAATAACTAGTTATAATCATAGTTATGGACTTTTCCTTTTTAAGTCGGTGCCATCCTTCGTCTTTGTTGGGTTTATGCTTCGTCGCCGAAGGTCTTATAAGAAGAAGTGGTCCTCGGCTGAAGCTGTTTGTATAAGATAGCCGAAGGTTCTTCTTCGTGAAGCTTCGGCATTATAAACCGACTTAAAGATAGAATGACCTTTTAGTCCATAAAGGTCTAAGTCAATGTTATAAGTTTTTATAAGGGGCATACTTGTAATTCCTCACAGGCTGCGTCCTGTGCCTATAAATAGTGAACAGTATTCCATTACTGTTCACGGATTCTGACGATTGTAATCGCATCTCTCGGAATTCAACCTCTGCCAAGGCATAGGTATTATGATATTTGATGATTCAATATAGTAAATAAATGTAATATAATTAGTATATGATTTATTTACACATATTATACCTTTTTGTATTATCTTAAAAATGTCTATTGAAATATGATTACGAAGGTTCAACTTCGTAATCATACTCTTATCAACCTTCGTCCAAGATTCATTATCCCGAAGGGAATAATGTTTTAAGGACGAAGGGCGTTATTATTTAACATTTTATGTTGCCTTGCTCTTGATTTATAGCATTTGAGAGCAAGTCTCCAACATTGGCGCCCACCTCCGGTGAACTCACTTCCACTTTTTGAGCTGATGGCTTCGTTTAACAACCAAGCTGGAGCTGCTTCGGACCCGAAGCTGGTGCTCCCAATCACAGGTGGCTCGTCCTCAGAGCCAGCTAACAAGAAACAGAAGAAGGAGGCACAGAGAAGAGTACAGCATGTTGGGGTGCAAGGACCCTTCATCAAGTCAAGATGGTCTCACATTCCTATTACCTTCTCCCAAGAGGACCTTCAGCTCAAAGATTACCCACACAACGATGCCATGGTTATCTCTTGTGTTATTAAAGGATTTCTGGTCCACAATGTTTTGGTTGATACAGGCAGTGCAGCTGACATCATATTTGCTAAGGCCTTCAGACAGATGCAAGAGCCTGAGGATAAGATTCATGATGCTACACATCCTCTCTGTGGCTTCGGAGGAAGACAGATTGTAGCACTGGGAAAGATTACCATGTCAGTGACCTTCGGGTTCATCAACAACACTAGAACTGAGCAAGTTGTGTTTGACATTGTCGATATGGAATACCCTTACAATGCAATTATTGGTCGCGGTACCCTCAATGCCTTCGAAGCAATCCTTCATCCTGCCTATCTTTGCATGAAGATACCTTCGGATCAGGGACCCATTGCTATCCATGGAAGTCAGGAAGCTGCAAGAAGGGCCGAAGGCAATTGGACTGACTCAAAAGCAATCCATAACATAGATGGAGCTGAAGCTTGTGAACAGTACAAATTCAGAAGGGAGAAAGCAGCTTTAGCAGATCAGCCGAAGCCTATGCTCTTATGTGAGGACATAGCAGAGCAGAAGGTGCTGTTAGGCTCTCAATTATCCGAAGAGCAGGAGAAAACTTTGATAAGGTTTTTGTTCAATAACAAAGATGTTTTTGCATGGTCGGCCAATGATCTCTGCAGAGTCAATAGAGATGTTATTGAGCACTCGCTCAATGTCGATCCATCCTTCAGACCCAGAAAGCAAAGGCTTCGGAAAATGTCAGATGATAAGGCCGAAGGTGCTCGCAACGAAGTCAAAAGACTCCTCAGTGCAGGAGTCATCAGAGAAGTAAAGTACCCAGAATGGCTAGCTAATACTGTTATGGTAAAAAAGGCCAATGGCAAGTGGCGAATGTGCATCGATTTTACAGATCTTAACAAGGCTTGTCCGAAGGATGAATTCCCACTACCAAGGATAGACTCTTTAGTTGATGCAGCAGCTTCTTCAGAGCTCATGAGTCTGTTAGACTGTTATTCAGGTTATCACCAAATTTGGATGAAGAAGGAAGATGAGCCGAAGACTAGCTTCATAACTCCAAGTGGCACATATTGCTATCTTCGGATGCCTGAGGGGCTCAAGAACGCTGGAGGAAGTTTCAGCCGAATGACTGCGAAGGTTCTCCAATCTCAAATAGGCCGAAACGTGCTAACTTATGTTGATGACATCATTGTAAAAAGCACGAAGCAGGAGAATCATATTGCTGATCTCCAGGAGACCTTCGCCAGTTTCAGGCAAGCTGGCTTAAAGTTAAATCCAGAAAAATGCGTCTTCGGAGTAAAGAAGGGAAAATTTCTTGGATGCTTGGTTTCAACAAAGGGAATTGAAGCTAATCCAAGTAAAATTGAAGCTATACTTCGGATGGAACCACCAACTACAAAGAAGGGGGCTCAAAGATTGACAAGAAGATTGGCATCTCTCAATAGATTCATATCCAGATCAGCAGAGAGAAACTTACCATTCTTCGAAGTGCTGAAGTCGGCCGAAGTCTTTCAATGGGGACCACTCCAGCAGAAGGCCTTCGAAGAGCTGAAACAGTATTTAATAGATCTAACCACATTGACTCCACCAATGCCAGGGGCTCCTTTATTATTATATGTGGCAGCTTCGCACTCAGCGGTAAGTGCAGCGCTTGTCCAGGAGAAGCTTGATGGTCAAGTCAAAAGGCAGGCCCCAATATATTTTGTTTCCGAGGTTCTTAGTTTATCAAAGAAAAATTATACAGAGTTGGAGAAGGTACTGTATGCTGTCTTGATGGCCTCCAGGAAGCTTCGGCACTATTTCCAAGCTTACAACATAATTGTTCCTTCATCACAACCTCTGAAGGATATTATGAGGAACCGAGAAGCTACTGGAAGGATTGGAAAATGGGCTGCAGAGCTCAATGAATTTTGCATTGAATATGTTCATAGATCTTCGATTCAGTCACAGGCGCTGGCAGACTTTATTGCTGATTGGACGCCAGGGGCTCAGGAGGAGGAAACGAATAAAGACAACGAAGCCTGGACAGTGTTTTGTGATGGATCTTGGGGAACCTTCGGAGCAGGAGCGGCTGCTGTGTTGGTTTCACCTTCCAAAGTCAAAACTTGTTATGCGGCAAAGCTTGATTTTAATTGCACAAATAACATTGCTGAGTACGAAGCATTGATTCTAGGTCTTCGGAAGTTAAAAGCAATGGGAATCAGAAGGGCCATACTTAAAACTGATTCCCAGGTTGTTTCGGGTCATATTGACAAGAGTTGCAAGGCTAAGAATCTGAAGCTTGAAAAATATCTGGATATGGTTCGAAGAGTTGAAGCTTCCTTCGAAGGGTTTTCTGTCAAAAATATCCCTCGAGGACAAAATGAGCACGCCGATTTGTTGGCTAAGTCAGCAGCACAGGGGCTGCCTTTACCTTCGGATGTGTTCTTCGAAACAATAAAAGCACCTTCGGTGGAACTTCTTGAAAGAGCAGTCCTTAACATATCTCCTGTTTTTAGCGAAGATTGGAGAACCGAGATCATCTCTTATTTTCAGGGTAAATTCCTTTCAGATGACGAAGCTTATAACAAGAGGATAGAGGCAAGAGCTCGTCCATATGTCATAATAGAAGGGGAGCTGTACAAACATGGAGTTTGTGCTCCGCTGCTCAAATGTTTATCCAGAACCGAAGGTATAGAATTAATGAAAGAAATACATGTAGGCCTGTGTGGATCTCACATCGGATCTAGGCCGTTGCTTGGAAAAATTTTCCGTCAAGGGTTTTATTGGCCGAAGGCAGCTTCGGATGCAGCAGAATTGGTTCAAAAGTGCGAAGGTTGTCAGAAATGTGCAAGAGATCAAAAACAACCTTCGTCCTTAACACAGCTCATACAACCCACTTGGCCATTGCAAAGGTGGGGCCTTGACTTGTTAGGTCCGTTACCACCGGCCCAAGGGAACCTGAGATATGTTGTAGTAGCTGTGGAATATTTTTCTAAATGGATTGAGGCGAAGCCCTTAGCCACAATAACTTCGGCCACCGTCCAAAAGTTTTTCTGGCAGAATATTGTTTGTCGTTTCGGGGTGCCAAAGGCTATCACTGTGGACAATGGAACACAGTTTGACTCCGAAGCTTTCAGGGATTTCTGTGACCAAATTGGTACGAAGATCCATTTTGCATCAGTTAGGCACCCGGAGTCAAATGGACTCGTTGAAAGAGCCAACGGCATTATAATGACAGGAATAATGAAGTTAATCTTCAATCAACCCAGAGGAAAATGGCCAGATCAGTTAACCAAAGTGGTGTGGAGCCACAACACGACAACATCAAGGTCTACAGGCTTCACTCCATTTAAGTTGTTATTCGGTGACGAAGCAATAACTCCAGAGGAAGCTAAGACCGGATCAATAAGGATAGTAGCTTCGGCAGAATCAGATTCCGAAGCTGCTTATTCTATAGAAAAAGATGCTTTAGAAGAGATCAGACTGCAAGCCGTGGAGAATATCAATAAATATCAAGCCGAAACAGTCAAATGGCGGGACAGAAAGGTTCGGCTAAAAAATATTGAGCCAGGGCACTTGGTGCTTCGGAGAGTGGCCAACCCAGAAACAGTAGGCAAATTGCAGTTGAAATGGGACGGACCTTTCTTAGTAGCATCTTCGTCAAGACCCGGGTCATACAGATTGAAGGATATGGACGGCAACGACATTCCTAGGTCTTGGAATGCGGATGAGCTTCGGCGATATTATGTATAATTCGATGTACTTTTTCATATTTTTTATTTTTTCTTTCATGGCACCCTTTTCCTTTCCAAAGGGGGAGAAAGGTTTTTAATGGGGCCAGCATATGTAATTTTCTTTTTTAGTTCTATAAGAGCAAAATCCCCCAAAGAATGTAAATGTAAAAGCTGAGAGCGCACCATCGAGTGCCAAAAAGTAAAGGCAAAGAAGCTCCAAAGTCGTTCCTAAGGGAATGCAGAGCTTACAGCGAAAAGTCAACGCTGATTCCGCCAAAAGTAAAGGCGAAGAAGCTCCAAAGTCGTTCCTAAGGGAATGCAGAGCTTACAGCGAAAAGTCAACGCTGATTCCGCCAAAAGTAAAGGCGAAGAAGCTCCAAAGTCGTTCCTAAGGGAATGCAGAGCTGAGGTGTGATTGTTTTTAAGAAAATAATGGCTATGAATATGGCTTCGGATACGTGTTTGGCCAATCATTTGCACATTACATTACATCATAGCATTTGCATTCATAAACATTCATCTAGGCATATGTAGGATAATCATCTTCATCGCATAAATGGTTGCTTCGGCAAAAAGAGAAAAAAGAAAGGGAAAAAAGAGCTTCGTGCACAAAGAAGAAAGGAAAATGTTGTTTTCTATGCTTCGCTGCGTACGAAAAGAAGGGAAGGTGTTTTTTCGCCTTCGACTCAAAAGAAAATTTCGTCCACATCAAAGCATTTCTCATATACCAATGGAAGGATAAGGATATATACCAAGGTATGAACAGAATTCATTAAAGACAAGTTTTGGTTACATTTACAAAAGTTATCTCAAAAGTTTTTCAAGTACTATCTACAGTCTACTATCTAAATCTCCAAGGAGCTTCGGCTTCGGCGTTATTTTTAATCATCAGCTTCGGCTTCGTCATCCTACATGAATAAGGTTGTTGGAAGTCAAAATCAAGTTTACAGGAAAAGGTAAGCGCAAGGTATGGTTTCTTACTGGTTCAAGGTGACTACGAGCTTCGTTTCCAGCCTTCTCTCGCCCTCCTTTTGTCCATATCATTTTTACAAATCTGTTCGAGATACTTCGGGCAAGATCGGGAATGTCGTCCAGGATTGATGGTGATAAAGTGAAATTTGGCCTGTTGACAATCTTCCCATGATCACAGCCAGCCTTCAGGAAAGCTGCAGCAGTCCCTCGAGAAGCCACCCAGGCACAGAAGTCACCATGCCCAGCTATGACTTCGTCGAGCTCGTCAATCTCCCCCTCAATATATTCGAAGGTCTTCGGTAAATCTTCAGCTGAGGGGGTGAATTTTTCACTGCTGGCTCCAACTGAGTAAAAAATCTTTCTTAATCGTTGAATGCACTTGTTGCTAAATTCCAAGCATTTTTCTTGAAGACTTGTCAGTAGTTTTCTCAAATCTGAATTTTGCTGAGCTTCGGCTTCAAGTTTTGCATTAAGATCTTGTTTTTCTTGTTCGAACTGCTCAGACTGACGGAGAAGCTTCGTGTTCAGTTCTGATATTTTTGCTTCAGCTTCCGCCAGTAAACCTTCGGTTGCCTGGAGCTCAAAGTTCTTTTTCTCGAAAGCATCTGATTGCTCCTTTATTTTGTTTTCCAAATTTCCAATTATAACTTCATGCTTTTTATCTTCAAGATCTTGCTGCATTTGCAAGGCTTTACTCAACAGCATACTCTACACGAACACAACCTTCGTCAGACATGTTTTTATTAGAAGCAATAAAAGTTAAGGGACAAGTTATTCACCTTGAAGTTGGAGTAAAATAAACTACCAACGACATGTTGTCGTCGGTAGCGGCTGATGTCTGCTTCTAGCTTCGGGAATCCAATATTCTTGGACAGGATACTGATAACCTTGGCCCCTGTTTGGTCTCGAATACACTCTAATTTTTCATCATCAACGCCTCTGAAGAGGAGTGCCCCAGGTTTGTACCCACAGGATTTGGCATACTCTTTAAGCTCTTCTATTTCAGCTTTGGATAGATGTTCTCCAACTAAGTTTTGGAACGCGAAGGCTTCGTCTTCTGAAGCTTCA
Organism: Zea mays; assembly: GCF_902167145.1. Taxonomy (NCBI): domain Eukaryota; kingdom Viridiplantae; phylum Streptophyta; class Magnoliopsida; order Poales; family Poaceae; genus Zea; species Zea mays. The sequence continues at coordinate 43,999,988 of NC_050103.1, forward strand.
TCAGCAACTTCTTTTCCTTTCTTTGACGCTGCGGTCACGACCTCTTCGGCAGCAGTGGTAGCTTCTTCTGCAGCCATGTCTAACAGTATTTGGTCAATATGTTCAATTGTGCTCCCCAAATTCAAATCTTCAGCTGAGGCAGCTTCGGCAGCTGCGGCCTCCGAAGGTGCAATTTCAATATCTGCCCCCTCTGCAGCCGTTTGAGTTTTTTGGGCCGAAGCTCTTGGCGGCGTCTTGTCAATCACCTCTGTCACAATGATAATTCTTTGTTTCTTTGCCCTGATTGTTTTCTTCGATTTCTCGGGCTCCTTGTCCTTCTGAAAAAACTTTGTCAGTTGAGGACCCAGTGGACTTAGCTTCGCAGGTAAGGATTCAGTCATTACCTTCAGAATTTCCTCAACGTCAGCAACAGCAGGTGATGCGGGGGTTTCTTCTGCTTCAGATATTTGTTGCTTCGGAGACGTTTTCCTCTTCTTCGGAATCTTCTTTTTTAATGGTTCTTTTTATTCATCCACGGCCTCAGTTATCCTTTTTCTTTTTTGACCCCCAGCACCTTTGTTCAGGTTTTCATAATCAGGGTAATCAAAGCCCAAGGCATCCAACACTCGATTTAGCCTTCGTTTCGGACGGGTTCCGAAGGCTGCGGTCATCAATTGATCTTCTTTTTTGGAATAGTTGCCAAGTATTTCATTGCACATTGCTTCAATTGTTTCCAACCACTCTTGGCAAGGTGTTTTAAAGTATTTCTTAAATTTAAAATAGTAAGGTAAACGCACAAGTTCACCTTCTTTCTTTTTCCCCTTCAGCTTCGGCATTTCCCATTCTTTTAAACTAGGAAAGACATGGAAAGCCAAGAACTCCTGTACCAGGTCTCTTGTACTAATATGCTCTGCAACAATTCTGAATTCATCCATTGCTTTTTGTGTGGTACCGTCTACTGACATGTTGCAGAGAGGCCGGGTTTCTCCGAAGATTAGTTCGAGTGGACTTTGCACGAGTTTCTCCTTGTCATCATTAACCTTAACATAAAACCACTCAGACTTCCACCCTGCTGCCCATTTACTCCGATAGCTGATTACAGGAAACTTCGTAGTCTTCCGATAAGCAAAGTTGTAGCAACCAAAATTATCATGCAAGCCATCCTTTCTAGCCTTCGTCTGATAATGCAGTTCGTGAACCCGGCAGAAGCTGTCCGCAAATGGCTCCACTGCTTGGCTTCGGAGTGCCCAGATATAAACACTGAGCCTAACGATAGCGTTGGGGGTCAGCTGGTGAAAATAGATACCGAACCTCTTCAGCACCTCTGCAATAATCCCGTGAAGGGGGAATCTTAATCAAGCCTTTAAAAAGCTCTTAAAAATGACAATTTCATCTTTTTCCGGTTTCGGGGTAGTCTCTTCTCCCCCGAAGCGTAGTAGCTTCCTCTGATCCTCATTGAAAAAGCCTGACTTTACCATTTTGGAGAGATCAGCCTTCGAAACGGTGGATTTTCCAAAGTCCAAGTGGCTGGGCTTACTTGGCATGGCAATACGATAATCGTCTTCGAGATCAGTTTCCTCAATAACCTCTTCTTCTACTCCGGCAGCTGCTTGTTGTGTTTGTTCTGCACCCTCACCAGGAATATCTTCAGAAACTACCAGCCCGGATCGTTGCATGGCTTCGGAGATGGGAACAGTCTCCGAAGCTTCAGTTTCGCCTCCCTCACGCTCAACCCTGGCAGTAGAACGCACTCTGGCCATTTAACTATAAACTTGCGAAACTTTAATACTTTCTTCCTCCGAAGCAGGTTTCAGGCTGCAGCTTCGTTCGATTCCGACGGACAAGCTTCGGCGATAGTTAAAAATTTTGGCAGCAAAACAGTACAAATAGCAATGAATGCTGTGGTAACTTCACACCTACTCGTCTGTTTATATAGTGCTGCAGGTAAGAAGGCGAAACGCCAGAATTTTTACAACAGGCGGACACCCACTCGCACTCGCTGCATGGTGGACCGCAGAGACCGAACAGTAACTCTGCAAGGTGGGGCTGTTACACGCTGGGAGATTGAATCGTTTCTCGACAACGAGCTCAGGGAAGGTGTTTTTTAGACCTTCGGCGCTCCGAAGCTTAAGAGACTTTTTTCACGGATCAAGCTCGTTACGAAAAACGATCTAGCACCGCGAAAGGGGCTACTGTTGGGTTTATGCTTCGTCGCCGAAGGTCTTATAAGAAGAAGTGGTCCTCGGCTGAAGCTGTTTGTATAAGATAGCTGAAGGTTCTTCTTCGTGAAGCTTCGGCATTATAAACCGACTTAAAGATAGAATGACCTTTTAGTCCATAAAGGTCTAAGTCAATGTTGTAAGTTTTTATAAGGGGCATACTTGTAATTCCTCACAGGCTGCGTCCTGTGCCTATAAATAGTGAACAGTATTCCATTACTGTTCACGGATTCTGACGATTGTAATCGCATCTCTCGGAATTCAACCTCTGCCAAGGCATAGGTATTATGATATTTGATGATTCAATATAGTAAATAAATGTAATATAATTAGTATATGATTTATTTACACATATTATACCTTTTTGTATTATCTTAAAAATGTCTATTGAAATATGATTACGAAGGTTCAACTTCGTAATCATACTCTTATCAACCTTCGTCCAAGATTCATTATCCCGAAGGGAATAATGTTTTAAGGACGAAGGGCGTTATTATTTAACATTTTATGTTGCCTTGCTCTTGATTTATAGCATTTGAGAGCAAGTCTCCAACAGTCTTAATCATGCCATCATGCCGAAGCTCTTTCGATTGTAACTTCAGCATATATCTTCATGTCATATATGATTATATATCGTCCTGCCAAAAGTGTTCTTGCTTATTGGACCTTCGGCGGAAAAGAAGGCCCCAACAGTAGCCCCTTCGCAGTGCTAGATCGTTTTTCGTAACGAGCTCGATCCACGAAAAATTTGAAGGCTTTGAAATGCCGAAGGTCCGAAAAACACCTTCCCTGAGCTCGTTGGTGAGAAATGGTTATAATATTCCAGGCGTCGAGCGGTCCACCCTTCAGCGAGTGTAAGCGGCCTGGCGGTTCACCTTCCCCCTGCAGCACTATATATAAACAAACAGGTTGGTGAGGAGTTACCACAACATTCATTGTCATTGCACTATTGTGCTGTTAAAAATGTAACCATAGCTCAAGCTTTTTGCATTGCGCCTTCGAGTAAACGCTTCATCGTTTAAGGTTAACTTCGTCAGATGGGTTAACTTCGTCAAACGGTAAAAACCATTGAAATGGCCAAAGTGCGATCAACTGCTAGAGTGTCTCGTGAGGGAGATGAAACCGAGGCCACTGAAACAGCACTGATTTCAGAAGTGATGAAGCGATCAGGTCTGGTTGTGGCTGACGAAGGTGCTTCTAATGCCGAAGCTGAACAGACTGTGGTTGAGGGTGAAGATGTTGGTGAGAGTGAAGAAGACTACAACATTTTGATCCCAACGAAGCCTAGTCATCTAGATTTTGAAAAATCTACTGTGACTGAAGATGACATGCCTATGATGATGAAATTGGGCTATTTTGGAGAGGCTGAGAGTAAGCTTATTCGATTTGCTGGAGAAGAGACTATCCGAGAGCCAAAGAAGGATGAAGTTGTCGTTTTCAAGAGCTTCTTCAGAGCAGGGTTGTGATTCCCCCTTAATGAGATGATAGGGGTAGTTTTAAAGAACTTCGAAATATATCTTCATCAAATGACTCCCAACGCTATTGTTAGGCTGAGCGTCTATATCTGGGCCCTCCGAAGCCAAGGGATGAGCCTAGATGCCGAAGCTTTCTGCCGAGTGCACGAGTTGCACTATCAGACGAAGGCCAGGGCAGATGACCTTCACGAAAATTTTGGTTGTTACAATTTTGCGTATCAAAAGGATACAAAAGCACCAGTCCTTAGCTACCACACAAAGTGGCCAACCGATTGAAAAATGAATGGTTATATATGAAGGCTGACGAGAAAAAGAGGGAGAAGTTGATGACCATGGTCATGAGTCCACTAAGTTTGAGCTTCGGAATGACCCGACCCTTATGAAACATGCAACTGGGGTCACCCTGTCAGCTGGCCGAAGTAGAATTTAGAGTGGTAGCTGAGCAGATCAGTACCAGGGACTTGGTGCAAGAATACTTGGCGAATAGAACATATTCGACATCAAGTGGCTGGGGAATGCCGAAGAGGAAAGAAGCGGGGAAGAAGCATGAATTTGTTCGTCTTGCTTACCGTTTCAAATTTGAAAAACAATTCAAGAAGCCTTGCAAAGAATGGCTAGACATAATTAAGACTATGTGCAACGAAATACTTGGGAATTATACCAAAAAGGAAGATGAACTGATGACCGCAGCCTTCGGTACCCGGCCGAAATGAAGATTGAACTGGGTGATGGACGCCTTGAAATTTGAATACCCTGATTATGAAAGGCTTGACAAAGGTGTAGAAGGGGTGAAAAGAAAAAGAATTGTTAGCATTCTGAGCAGGCAAGCTGCTAGAATGGTAAAGGAGGACGAGAAAGCTTCAAAGAAGACAAAAACTGCTCCTGAGCCGAAGGTGGCAGTGTCAAAAAAGAGGAAGGTTGAAGTTCTGGAGCCGATGGTGACTGAGGCAATGGAAGAAACTCCTTCAACACCTCCTGCTGCTAAAATAGCAGAAATTCTGAAGGTAATGACTGAATCCTTACCCATCAAGCTGCTAAGTCCTCTGGGGCCAGAACTGACAAAACTTTTACAGAAGAAGGATGAGCCTTCGACTACAAAGGAGAAGGCTGACGGTCAGAAAAAACAAAGAATTGTTAATGTCATGCAAGCCATTGAGCGGACACCGTCGCTGGCCTCGGCATCAGAAATAGCACCTACTGCAAGTGTCGAGGCCACTGCCGAAGCTGATACCTCTGCCGAAGCTGCCAATCTTGAAAGTACACTATCAGGGATTGATAAACTTCTTTTGGATATGGCTACAGAAGAGACAGTTGCGACTGCAGAGGTCATGGCCGTAGTGCCTGACAAAGGGAAAAGATTGTTGATGCTGCTTCAGAAGAAGGGGACTTTGACCTTCGGAACCTGGTGGGTCAAGAATTGTCTGAGGCTGAGAAGAAGGAGCTACAGGAATATGGGATATCCTGTGGCTACCAGCCAGGAGCTATGCTCTTTGGTGGAATTGACGAAGGAGCCTTAGGATGCATTCGCGATCATGCCGGGGCAAAAATAATCGGCACTCTATCGAAGAGTGTCGGTTTCCCGAAGCTTGAGGTTGATATTAGCGGCTACCGGCGACAACATATCGTCGGTAGTCTGTTTTATTCCAATTTCAAGGTAAAATTCTTTTTGCCTAGATTTCTGTTATATTCGTGATGAATCAAAATTTTCTGATGTCAGCTTATTTCCACAGAGTATGCTGCTAAGTAAAGCACTGAAGATGCAACAATACCTCGAGGACAAGAAAAATGAAATCATAATTGAGGGTTTGGAGAGTAAAATTAAGGATTACGAAGCTTCTCTAGAGAAGAAGGACTTCCTGCTTCAAGCAACAGAGGGTTCGCTTGCAAAAATTGAAGCTAAAAATGCTAGACTAAGTGAGGAACTTCTCCAAAGTCAAATAGTCTTAAAAGAAAAATCAGAGAGCTTCGAACAAGAGAAGAAACATCTGCAAGCAAAATATGAAGCCGAAGCTGATAAAAATACAAAGCTGCAGAAATTTTTGAAGGACCTTCGGGATACATGTTTGAATTTTGGTAGCCGCTGCGTGCAACGGTTGAAAGGGGTCTTCAGCTCGGTTGGGGCCAGCTCTGAAGATATTACCCCTTTGTCTGAAGACATATCAAATACCTTCAAACATATTGAAAATGAAGTTGATGCACTCGATGAAGTGATAGCTGGGCATGGTGACTTCTGTGCTCTGCTAGCTTCTCGCGACATAGCTGCTGCATTCTTAAAAGTCGGTTGCACGCATGCGAAGACAATAAACGGACCAACCTTCAGCCTGTCGCCATCAGATTTGATTGATATTCCTAGTAAAGCCCGAAGCATCAGAAACAGATTCATAACTCAAATTTGGGCTAAGCGTGGACGAGAGTTGGCTGGGGACGAAGCCCAAAACCTACTTAAACCAGTACAGAACTTATACCTGTTGCTTGCCTTGATTCTTATAATTACTTTTACCTTATACCATTGTTTTGTCTACAGGAAAGCGGTGTCAAAGATTGATAACCCAAAGCACATTCCAAAGGTTGCTAAGATGAATCTTCTCTTTAAGCCTTCCGTGTAATATATTTTTACCTTTTCATCCATGTACGAATTGCTTTGCTGTGGACAAAACTTGTATCTTTTGAGCCGAAGGCGAAAAACACCTTCCCTTCTTTTCGTACACATCGAAGCATTTCCTTGCATAAAATGTGTATGTTTGAAACGAAGCTTCTTCGTGTTCATCGAAGCACTGTCATCGAAGCCGGAATATTTCTGTTCCTGCTTTATGTCATGATGATGATGATCCTACGAATGTCTAAATGAATGTCTGTATGAATGCAATGCATAATGTGATGTAATATGCAAATGAATGTCTCAACGCACACGAAGCCACACCCAGACTCTGCATCCCCTTAGGAACGACTTTGGAGTCTTTAAGCTCTTGATTCCCTTAGGAACGACTTTGGAGCATCTTCACCTTCTATTTGGTGGCATTTAAGCTCTACATCCCCTTAGGAACAACTTGGAGCTTCTTCACCTTCTATTTCGGTGGCATTTAAGCTCTACATCCCTTTAGGAATGACTTTGGAGCTTCTTCACCTTATATTTTGGTGGTATTTGGCTCTGCATTCCCTTAGGAACGACTTTTGAGCTTTGGAACTTACGTTGCGCTCCCTTAGGAATGACTTTTGCAGCTTCGTCATCCTTGGGTGATTACAGCTCTACATCCCCTTAGGGACGTCTTTTGAGCTTTTCCCTATTTTCTTTTGCACTCGATGGTGCAGGTTCTTGATATTACATATTACATCTTTGGGGGATTTTGGCCCTTGTATTGCATGGGGCTAAATAAGAATGAAAAATACAAACTATGGCCCCATTAAAAACCTTTCTCCCCTCTTGAAAGGAAAAGGGTGCCATAGGAAAAATAGAAAAGATTACATCAATTACACATAGTACCACCGAAGCTCATCCGCATTGCAAGATCTGGGTATATCGTTGTCGTCCATATCCTTCAATCTGTAAGAACCGGGTCTTGACGAAGATACTACCAGAAAAGGACCTTCCCACTTCAGTTGTAACTTGCCCAATGTATCTGGGTTGGCTATTCTCCGAAGTACCAAATGACCTGGCTTGATATTTTTCAATCAAACTTTCCTATCACGCCATTTTATTGTTTTGGCCTGATACTTATTGATGTGTTCTATGGCCTGAAGTCTGGTCCCTTCTATAGTGTCTTTTGTTATTTGAAAATCAACTTCATCTTCTGCTAAAATTGAGGTTCTTATTGATCATGTCTTTGCTTCTTCTGGTGTTATTACTTCGTCACCGAACAAGAGCCTGAAAGGTGTAAAACCTGTTGACCTTGAGATAGTTGTGTTATGGCTCCATACCACTTTGATCAACTCTTTTGGCCACTTTCCTCTAGGTTGATTGAAGATTAACTTCATTATTCATGTCATTATGATTCCATTTGCTCTCTCTACTAACCCATTTTATTATGGATGTCTTACTGATGCAAAATGAATTTTTGTACCAATTCGGTCACAAAAATCTTTGAATGTTTCAGCATCAAATTGAGTTCCATTGTCAACAGTTATTGCCTTCGGCACGTCGAAGCGACAAACAATATTTTGCCAAAAGAATTTCTTTACTGTGGCTGAAGTTATTGTGGCTAAAGGCTTTGCTTCGATCCACATAGAGAAATACTCCACTACCATGACGACGTATTTCAAATTTCCTTGTGCTGGTGGAAGTGGACCTAACAAATCCAAACCCCACCTTTGCAGTGGCCAAGTTGGCTGTATTAGCTGAGTTAAGGATGAAGGTTGTTTCTGGTCTTTTGCACATCTTTGGCAATTTTCACATTTTTGAACCAAGTATGCTGCATCCGAAGCTGCCTTCGGCCAGTAAAATCCTTGTCTGAAAACCTTCCCCAGCAAAGGCCTAGACCCAATATGAGACCCACATAATCCTGCATGTATTTCCTTCATCAATTCTTGACCTTCGGTTCTGGACAAACACTTGAGTAATGGAGAGCAGACTCCATATTTATATAACTCCCCTTCTATGATCACATATGGTCTTGTTCTTGCTTCCATTCTTTTATTATAAACTTCGTCATCCAAAAGACAGTTGCCTCGGAGGAAAGATATAATCTCAGTCCTCCAATCTTCACTGTGTACAGGTGATATTGCAAGCACTGCCCTCTCCATAAGTTTGACTGAAGGTGCTTTTATTGTCTCAAAGAACACTTCCGAAGGCAAAGGGAGCCCCTGTGCCGCTGACTTAGCTAGTAAATCCGCATGCTCATTTTCCCTCCTTGGAATATTTTTTACAAAAAATCCTTCAAAAGAAGCTTCCAATCTTCGGACTGCATCCAAATATTTTTCAAGCTTCGGATCCCTTGCCTTGCTACTTTTGTCTACATGGCCAAAAATAACTTGAGAATCAATTTTGAGCATTGCCCTTCTTATTCCCATTGCCTTTAGCTTTCGAAGCCCTAACATAAGAGCTTCGTACTCAGCAATATTATTTGTACAACTAAAGTCCAGCTTTACTGCATAGCATGTCCTGACTTTAGAGGGCGCTACTAGAACAGCAGTCGCTCCTGCGCCGAAGGTTCCCCAAGAACCATCACAGAATACCATCTAGGCTTCAGCATCTTTTATTGCTTCTTCTCCTTGAGCCCCTGGCGTCCAATCAGCAATGAAATCTGCTAACGCCTGAGATTGAATTGAGGATCTATGTACATAATCAATGGTGAATTCATTAAGCTCTGCAACCCATTTTCCAATTCTTCCTGTAGCTTCTCTGTTTCTCATTATATCTTTCAGAGGTTGTGATGAAGGGACTATTATATGATATGCTTGAAAGTAATGCCGAAGCTTTCTGGACGCCATCAACACTGCATACAATACCTTCTCCAATTTTGTGTTATTTTTCTTTGATAAACTGAGTACTTCGGAGACGAAGTATACTGGTGCTTGTCTTTTTACTTGTTCATCTTGCTTCTCCTATACAAGTGTCGCACTAACTGCAGAATGAGAGGCAACCACATACAAGAGTAACGGAGTTCCTGTTGTAGGTGGAGTTAGAGTTGTCAAATCTATCAGATATTGTTTTAACTCTTCGAAGGCTTTCTGTTGAGCCGGACCCCATTGAAAGACTTCAGCTGACTTTAGTATTTCAAAGAATGGTAAGTTTCTTTCTGCTGATCTTGATATAAATCTGTTCAACGATGCCAGTCTTCCTGCCAACCGTTAAACCTCTTCTTTGAATTTGGCGATTCCATCCAAAGGATAGCTTCGATCTTGCTTGGATTAGCTTCAATACCCTTTGTTGATACTAGACAGCCAAGAAACTTGCCCTTCTTCACTCCGAAGACACACTTTTTTGGATTCAACTTGAGACCATCTTACCTGAAATTGGCAAATGTCTCTTGCAAGTCGGCAACATGATTATCTTGTTTTGTGCTTTTTACTATAATGTCATCAACATAAGTTAACACATTTCTGCCTATTTGAGATTGAAGAACCTTGGCAGTCATTCTGCTGAAGCTTCCTCCAGCATTTTTGAGCCCCTCGGGCATCCGAAGGTAGCAATAAGTACCACTGGGAGTTATGAAGCTTGTCTTTGGATCATCCTCTTTCTTCATCCAAATTTGGTGATAGCCCGGGTAGCAGTCCAATAAGCTCATGAGTTCCGAAGAAGCTGTTGCGTCTACAAGGGAGTCTATTCTTGGTAAAGGAAACTCATCCTTTGGACATGTCTTGTTGAGGTCTGTGAAATCAATACACATTCTCCATTTCCCATTAGCCTTCTTCACCATAACAGTGTTAGCTAGCCACTCTGGATATGTTACTTCTCTGATGACACCAGCACTGAGAAGTCTCTTTACTTTATTCCGAGCACCTTCGGCTTTATCCTCAGACATTTTCTGAAGTCTTTGCTTTCTTGGCCTGAAAGATGGATCCACATTGCGTGAATGCTCAATGACATATCTATTAACACCACAGAGAACGTTAGCTATCTAAGCAAAGACATCTTTGTTGTTGAATAAAAACCTTAGTAGAGTCTTTTTTTGTTCACCAGATAACTAAGATCCTAGCAGTACCTTTTGGTCTGTTATATCTTCACACAGGAGCATAGGCTTCGGCTGATCCGCTGAAGTGGCCTTCTCTCTTTTGTGCTTGTACTGCTGATAAGCTTTGGCTTCGTCTATGTTATGGATAGCCTTTGAATCCGTCCAGTTCCCTTTGGCCTTCCTGGTAGCTTCCTGACTTCCGTGAACAACAATGGGCACTTGTTCTGAAGGTATCTTCATGCATAAATATGCTGGATGAAGAATTGCTTCGAAGGCATTGAGTGTCCCTCGACCAATGATTACATTGTATGGGTACTCCGTATCAACGATGTCAAAGACAACTTGTCCAGTTCTCGTGTTATGGACGTACCCGAAGGTAATTGACATTGTTATTTTACCAAGTGCTACAATCTATCTTCCTCCGAAGCCACAAAGAGGGTGTGTTGCATCATGTATCTTGTCTTCTGGCTCTTGCATTTGTCTGAAAGCCTTTGCAAAAATGATGTCCGTTGCACTGCCTGTGTCGACCAGAACATTGTGGACCAGAAATCCCTTGATGACACAAGATATAACCATGGCATCATTATGAGGATAATCTTTGAGCTGAAGGTCTTCCTGGGAGAAGGTAATTGGGATGTGAGACCACTTGGATCTGATGAAGGGTCCTTGCACCCAACATGCTGCACTCTTCTTTGTGCTTCCTTCTTCTGCTTCTTATTGGCTGGTTCTGAGCTTGAACCTCCGATGATTGGGAGCACCAGCTTCATGATCGAAGGTGCTACAACTTGGTTATTGTACGAAGCCATCGTCACAATAGTGGAAGTGAGTTCACCATAGGTGGGCGCCAATGTTGGTCACTTGTTCTCAAAAGCTACAAATCAAGAACAAGGCAACACAAATGTTAATGATTAAAGACCTTCATCCTTCGCAACATTATCTCCTTTAGGATATAATGATCTTCGGACGAAGGTCATGAAGGACGTACCTTCATCATTTCAATATGCAAAGATATAGACAGAGACATATGAAACGCAAAAAGAGTATGAATAATCATTTTAAAGCATTAGGCTATTCACATTATCATCATTATATAATCATGAACAAACATCAATGATATTTAAATTACATTTGTACCTTCGGCTTGACAGAAGGTAAAAATTCAAGAGTGACACGTGAGCGATTACCAGTCAGCGTGAACAGTACACCGGTACTGTTCATCTATTTATAGGCACGGGACGCAACCCAGAAAAAATTACATTCATGCCCCTGATAACTAGTTATAATCATAGTACAAATTGTCAAGGACTACATGGACTTTTCCTTTTTAAGTCGGTGCCATCCTTCGTCTTAATCATGCCATCATGCCGAAGCTCTTTCAATTGTAACTTCGGCATATATCTTCATGTCATATCTGATTATATATCGTCCTACCAAAAGTGTTTTTGCTTAGAGGACCTTCAGCGAAAAAGAAGGCCCCCAACAGACAATAACATATGTTATCTCTTCATTCATTCATATATTTATTCCATGATATAAATATGAATATTAACAGAATTTATATTACATTGATAGCTTCGGCTTGTTCGAAGATGTTGACGCGAGAGCAATTGCAATCCAGCGTGAACAGTACGGGGGTACTGTTCACCTATTTATCGGCACAGGATGCGGCCCGACTAAAAATACATTTATGACCTTAACATATACTCATGATCGTAACATAAATCATCAAGGGTTAGCTAGTCTTTTCCTCTTCGACTCGGCATCATGTTTGACCTTTGTTGTTGCCTTAAGCTGAAGTTGTCGCTCTTCGACTGTAGCTTCGGCATTCGTCGTTGTCGCTTTCAGACAATGTCTTTGTCTCGAGGACCTTCGGTGAACAAGAAGACCCTCATCATGAAGCTTTTCTTATGACGAAGATCCTATAATATTCAGTAGTACGCTAGAAACAAATGGTTAGTCGTGTTTTTGAGGACCTTTGGAAGAGGAAGGCCCCCAACACTGTACATGTCAAGGATTGTTTGTCTACATGGAGTACTAAAGAAAATTGTATCAGATAGAGGAACCCAATTCACCTCACACTTTTGGAAAATATTGCATGAATATATGGATACTAAGCTAAATTTCAGCTCAGCCTATCATCCGCAGACAGATGGCAAACAGAAAGAACAAATCAGGTATTAGAGGATATGTTAAGAGCTTGTGCTTTAAGGTATGGTAAAAGTTGGGATAAGAGTCTGCCCTGTTGGTCACTTGTTCTCAACTGTTGTGAATCAAGAACAAGGCAACACGGTTGTCAAATGTCAAGGACCTTCGTCCTTCGAAGCATTATCTCCATTTGGATATAATGATCTTCAGTCGAAGGTCATGAAGAACACGTCTTCATCATTCATGAACATAAGGATTTAGATGCACGAAATGTGATGCCCATTCACATATTTAATCCATAATAAACATATGAACATTATCAAAATTTATATCACATTGATACATTCGGCTTGTTTGAAGGTGATGACGCGAGAGCAACTACAATCCAGCGTGAACAGTACGGGGGTACTGTTCACCTATTTATATGCACGGGACACAGCCCGAGTAAAAATACATTTATGGCCTTAACATGTACATATGATCCTAATACAAAACAACAGGGATTAACTAGTCTTTTTCTCTTCGACTCAACATTATGCTTAACCTTCGTTGTCACCTTAAGCCGAAGTTGTCGATCTTTGGCTTTTTCATACATGTTCTGTTGGGGGTATGCTTCGTCGCCGAAGATCCTGTAAGAAGAAACACCTTCTGCAGATTCTCTCAAAAGCAGTGCCGAAGTTATCACCCATAAAATTTCGGCATAGCCACATGTCTCAAGACAAAGGAGTGAACTGACTTAAAGATGAAATGACCAATTGACCCGTAATAGCTTGTATTATGATTATAAGCATTTGTAAAGGACATGAATGTAATTTCTCATAGGCTGCATCCTGTGCCTATAAATAGATTAACAGTACCCCCGTACTGTTCACGCAATCTTGTAATCGCTTGCACGCGACACCCGGATTATTGCCTTCTGTCAAGATGAAGGTATAAATGTGTTTAAATGTTATGTTATAATATTTAAGTTTGTATGATGAAATATATGAATAAGTTTATGTGTTTAGATATATTATTCTTTCATGTTTCATATTTTGTATATTTTATCTTTCATTATTTCATAACTCCAATCACGAAGGCATGACCTTCGTGATCTTTGCTCATGCCCTTCGTCCGAAGTTCATTATACCCTTGAGGAGATAATGCTTCAATGGATGAAGGGCATCAACATTTAACATTTTATGTTGCCTTGTTCTTGATTCGAAGCATTTGAGAACAAGTCCCCAACATTGGCGCCCACCTCCGGTGAACTCACTTCCACTTTTTGAGCTGATGGCTTCGTTCAACAATCAAGCTGAAGTTGCTTTAGCTACGAAGCTGGTGCTCCCGATAACAGGCGGTTCATGCTCAGAGTCGGCCAACAAGAAGCAGAAGAAGGAGGCCTAGAGAAGGGTACAACATGTTGGGGTGCAGAGACCCTTCATCAAGTCAAAATGGTCCCACATCTCAATCACCTTCTCTCAGGAGGACCTTCAGCTCAAGGATTATCCTCATAATGATGCTATGGTCATATCTTGTGTCATCAAAGGATTTCTGGTCCATAATGTTTTGGTTGATACAGGCAGTGCACCCGACATCATATTTGCTAAGGCCTTCAGACAGATGCAGGAGCCAGAGGACAAAATTCATGATGCTACACACCCTCTTTGTGGCTTTGGAGGAAGGCAGATCGTAGCACTTGGCAAGATCACAATGCCAGTGACCTTTGAATTTGTCCACAACACAAGGACTGAACAGGTTGTGTTTGATATTGTTGACATGGAATACCCCTACAATGCAATCATTGGTCGCGGGACACTCAACGCTTTCGAAGCAATACTTCATCCAGCATATCTATGCATGAAGATACCTTCGGAACAAGGACCCATTGCTATTCATGGCAGTCAGGAAGCTGCTAGAAAGGCTAAAGGAAACTGGACAGATTCAAAAGCAATCCACAACATAGATGGAGCCAAAGCTTGTGAACAATATAAGTACAGAATAGAGAAGGCTTCTTCGGCTAATCAGCCGAAGCCCATGCTTCTATGTGAAGACATTACAGAGCAGAAGGTATTGCTGGGGTCTCAATTATCTGAAGAGCAAGAGAAAACCTTGATAAGGTTTTTATTCAACAACAAAGATGTTTTTGCATGGTCAGCCAACGATCTCTGTGGTGTCAACAGGGACGTCATTGAACATTCCCTGAATGTCAATCCATCCTTCCGACCCAAGAAACAAAAGCTTCGGAAAATGTCTGACGATAAAGTCGAAGGTGCTCGAAACAAAGTAAAAAGGTTTCTCAGTGCTGGTGTCATCAGAGAAGTAAAATACCCAGAATGGCTAGCCAACACTGTTATGGTGAAGAAGGCCAATGGTAAATGGAGAATGTGCATTGATTTTACTGATCTGAACAAGGCTTGTCCAAAGGATGAGTTTCCATTACCAAGAATAGATTCTCTAGTAGATGCAGCAGCTTCGTCAGAGCTCATGAGTCTGCTAGATTGTTATTCAGGCTACCACCAAATCTGGATGAAGAAGGAAGATGAGCCAAAGACCAGCTTCATAACCCCCAGTGGTACATATTGTTATCTTCGGATGCCTGAGGGGCTCAAGAATGCTGGAGGAAGCTTCAGCAGGATGACAGCCAAGGTCCTTCACTCTCAGATAGGCAGAAATGTGCTAACATATGTTGATGACATTATAGTGAAGAGCACGAAGCAAGAAAACCACATTACCGATCTGTAGGAAACATTTGCTAATTTTAGGCAAGCTGGCCTGAAATTAAATCCAGAAAAATGTGTCTTCGGAGTGAAGAAGGGCAAGTTCCTTGGCTGTCTAGTTTCAACGAAGGGGATCGAAGCCAACCCAAGCAAGATCGAAGCTATCCTCCGAATGGAGCTGCCAAGCACAAAGAAGGGGGTCCAACGGCTGACAGGAAGATTGGCATCTTTGAATCGATTTATATCTAGATCAGCGGAAAGAAACTTACCATTCTTTGAAGTACTAAAGTCAGCTGAAGTTTTTCAATGGGGCTCAACTCAACAGAAAGCTTTCGAGGAGCTGAAGCAATATCTGATCGATTTAACAACATTAACTCCACCCGTGCTAGGGGCTCCATTGCTATTGTATGTGGCAGCTTCGCATTCTGCAGTGAGTGTGGCACTTATACAAGACAAGCTCGAAGGACAAGCTAAAAAGCAAGTCCCAGTATACTTTGTCTCCGAAGTTTTGAGTTTATCAAAGAAAAACTATACAGAATTGGAGAAGGTGTTGTATGCTGTATTAATGGCGTCCAGGAAGCTTCGGCATTATTTTCAAGCATATCACATAATTGTTCCTTCATCACAACCCCTGAAGGATATCATGAGGAATAGAAAAGCTACTGGAAGGATTGGAAAATGGGTCGCGGAGCTTAATGAATTCACTATTGACTACGTGCACAGATCTTCAATTCAATCTCAAGCGCTAGCAGATTTCATCGCTGATTGGACGCCAGGGGCTCACGAAGAGGGGACAAGCAAAGATGTCGAAGCTTGGACAGTGTTTTGCGATGGTTCTTGGGGAGCCTTCGGTGCAGGAGCAGCTGCAGTCCTAGTGGCACCTTCAAAAGTCAAAACATGTTATGCAGTCAAACTGGATTTCAGTTGCACAAATAATATTGTCGAGTACGAAGCACTTCTATTGGGGCTTCAGAAACTAAGGGCAATGGGAATAAGAAGGGCTATCCTAAAGACTAATTCTCAAGTTATTGTTGGCCATGTGGATAAAAGCAGCAAGGCACGAGATCTGAAGCTTGAAAAATATCTGGATGCAGTTCGAAGGTTGGAAGCTTCGTTCGAAGGTTTTTCCGTCAAGAATATTCCAAGAGGTGAAAATGAGCACGCAAATTTGCTAGCCAAATCAGTGGCTCAGGGGCTCCCCCTACCCTCCGAAGTATTTTTTGAAACAATAAAAGCACCTTTAGTTGAGCTCATGCAGAGAGCAGTGCTTACTATTTCTCCAGTACACAGTGAAGATTGGAGAACTGAAATAATATCTTTCCTCCAAGGCAATTGTCTTTCAAGTGATGAAGCTTATAACAAGATAATGGAGGCAAGAACAAGACCATATGTGATAATAGAAGGGGAATTGTATAAACATGGAGTTTGTTCACCACTCCTTAAGTGTTTATCAAGAACTGAAGGTATGGAATTAATGAAAGAGATACATGCAGGTCTGTGTGGATCTCACATTGGATCTAGGCCCTTGTTGGGAAAAGTTTTTCGACAAGGATTTTATTGGCCGAAGGTAGCTTCAGATGCAGCAGAATTAGTCCAAAAATGCAAAGGCTATCAAAAATGTGCAAGAGACCAGAAGCAACCTTTGTCTCTCACTCAATTAATACAGCCCACTAAGCGTTGCAAAGGTGGGGCCTCGATTTGCTAGGCCCACTTCCACCAGCACAAGGAAATCTAAAATATGTTGCGGTGGCGGTAGAGTATTTTCCAAGTGGATTGAGGCGAAGCCTTTAGCCACAATAACTTTGGTCACTGTCCAGAAGTTCTTTTGGCAAAACATTGTTTGTCGCTTCAGAGTGCCGAAGGCTATTACTGTAGACAACGGAACACAGTTTGATGCTGAAGCTTTCAAGGAATTCTGTGAACAAATTGGCACGAAGATTCATTTTGCATCGGTTAGACATCCGGAGTCAAATGGACTTGTTGAAAGAGCCAATGGCATTATAATGACGGGAATAATGAAGTTAATCTTCAATCAGCCTAGAGGAAAGTGGCCAGATGAATTGATCAAAGTGGTGTGGAGCCACAATACAACAATATCAAGGTCAACAGGTTTTACACCGTTCAAACTATTGTTTGGTGATGAAGCAATCACCCCAGAAGAAGCTAAGGCAGGATCAATAAGAATAGTGGCTTCGACAGAAGACTAAGCTGATTATTCTATGGCAAAAGATGCTATAGAAGGGATCAGGCTTCAGGCCGTGGAGAATATCAATAAATACCAAGCCGAAACAATAAAATGGTGTGACAGAAAAGTTCGGCTAAAGAACATTAAGCCAGGGCATTTGGTACTTCGGAGAGTGGCCAACCAGATACGGTAGGCAAGCTATAACTGAAGTAGGAAGGACCTTTTTTGGTAATATCTTCGTCAAGACCCGGTTCTTACAGACTAAAGGATATGGACGGCAACGACATTCCTAGATCTTGGAATGCAGATGAGCTTCAGCGATATTATGTCTAGCTTGATGTAATCTTTTTATTTTTTCTATGGCACCCTTTTCCTTTCCAAAGGGGGAGAAAGGTTTTTAATGGGGCCATAGCATGTAATTTCTCTTTTTCTTATTCAGCTCTACGAGAGCAAAATCCCCCAAACATGTAAATGTAAAAACTGAGCATGCACCATCGAGTGTAGGGAAAAAGGAAAAAACAGGGAGAAGTTCGAAAGTTGTCCCTAAGGGGATGCAGAGCACGACGAATCTACAAAAAGCCGTTCCTAAGGGAGAGCAGCATAAGTTTTCTGCTCAAAAGTCGTTCCCAAGGGAATGCAGAGCTTACAGCGAAAAGTCAACGCTGATACCGCCGAAAAATATAAGGCGAAGCGCGAAAAGTCAACGTGATACTGCCGAAATAGAAGGCGAAGAAGTTCAAAAGACGTTCCTAAGGGGATGCAGAACTTACAGCGAAAAGTCAGCGCTGATACACCAAAAAATAAATGGTGAAGCCGAAAAATAAACGGCAAAGAGACTTCGGTCATTCCCAAGGGAATGAAGGCTATGGTTGTGGCTTCGTATGCGTGTGTTTGAACATTCATTTGCACGACACATTACATCATACATTTGCATTCATAAACATTCATTTAGACATACATAGGATCATCATCATCATAACACAGGCGGATGCTTCAGCTCTAAAGATAAGGCTTCGGCAAGAAGAAAAAGAAGCAGTTTCATGCTTCGTTATGTACGAAAAGAAGGTAAGGTGTTTTCGCCTTCGGCTCAAAAAATGCTAGTTTCGTTCACATCGAAGCACTTCATACATTAATGGAAAGGTAAAAATATATTACAAGGTATGGACAAAATTTACAGAGTAAAATCTAATTCTTAAATTACAATATTCTTTACAAAGGTTATTACAAGAGTTCTTAGAGTTTTTTCCACAGCTATCTATTCAAGCTTCATCATTATCTATTAAGCTTCGGCTTTGTGCTCTTCAGCTTCGTCATCTTGCTCCTCAGCTTCATCATCCTATACATATTAAAGTATTGTAAGAAAAATTCAAGTTTAAAGGAAAAGGTAAGCACAAGGTATGATTTTGTCACCGGCTTAAGATGACTTCGAGCTTCGTCACCAGCTATGCTTCGTCCACCCTTCGTCCATACTAGTTTTATAAATTTGTTTCCTATGCTTCGGGCAAGACTGGGAATATCAACAGATCTGCTGGTGATAAACTAAAGTTGGGTCTATTGACAATCTTTCCATGTGTGCAACCAGATTTCAGGAAAGCGACAGTTGTGCCCCGAGAAGCTACCAGGGCACAGAAATCACCATGTCCGGCTATAATTTCATCAAGGTCATCAACTTCACCCTCGATATGTTCAAAGGCCCCTGGAAGGTCTTCAGACGAAGGACTAAATTTTTCACAGCTGGCTCCAACCGAATTGAAGATCTGCTTCAGCCGTTGTACACATCGGCTACTAAACTCGAGACATTTGTTTTGAAGCTCTGTCAATGATTTTTGCAAATTTGAACTTTTCTCGACCTCAGTCTCAAATTTTGCATTCAACTTCTACTTTTCCTGTTCAAAGCTTTCTGACTTTGAGAGAAGCTCCATATTTAACTTTGCAATTTTAGCTTCAGCTTCTGCCAATAAACCTTCTGTTGTCTGAAGCTCGAAATCCTTCTTTTCAAGAGCAGCTGCTTGATCTTTTATTTTGCTTTCTAAACCGTCAATTATAACTTCATGTTTTTTATCTTCAAGATCTTGTTGCATTCTCAAAGCTTTACTCAACAGCATACTCTGTGCACAAGCAACCTTTGTTAGAAAACACCTTCGTTGTTAAAGACAATAAAAAGTTCAAGAAAAGTTTTTTACCTTGAAATTGGAATAGAATAAACTACCGACGATGTGCTATCGTCGGTAGCGGCTAATGTCTGTCTCAAGCTTCGGGAAACCAATACTCTTTGATAGAGTATCGATAACCTTCACTCCGGTTTGATCTCAGACGCAGCCTAACCTTTCATCGTCAACACCGCCAAAAAGTAGTGCCCCTGGTTGATACCTGCAGGATATGGCGTATTCTCTCAACTCTTCTTTCTCAGCCTTCGACAATTCTTGCCCAATTAAGTTTTGAAAGTTAAAGTTTTCTTCTTCCGAAGCATCTTCAGCTATTTCCTTCTCCTTCTCAGGTATTGTAGCAATGGTTTCTTCAGCGGCTGCAGCAGCTTCTTCTGTGGCCATGTCCAGAAGTATCTTATCAATGTTAGAAATTGTGCTTTCTAGGTTTGCATCTTCACCAGGTTCAGCTTCGGCAGTTGCACCTTCGGTCGGTGCAGCTTCGATGGTTGTAGCACTCTCAACAGCTGGTGCTTTTGAGGCCGAAGCTGGTCGTGGTGTCTCTTTGATAGCTTCTGTCACAGTAATAATTCTTCGTTTTTTAGGCCCAGCTGCCTTCTTTGCTATCGAAGGCTCCTTGTTCTTCTGAAAAAAGCTTCGTCAGATGTGGCGCCAGTGGACTTAGCTTGATAGGCAAGGATTCAGTCATTACCTTTAGAATTTCTGCCACATCGGTAGCAGAAGGTGATGCAAGAGTTTCTTCTTCAATATCAGTCGCCTTCTGCTTCAGAGCTGTAGCTTTTCTCTTCTTCGGAGCAACTGTCGTTGGCTCAGGGCTCAATTTCCTCTTCTTCAGTTTTTCTTCATACACTGACAACTCTTTTTCTTTTCTGCCCTTTGGCGCCCTTGTTCAACCGCTCATAATCAGGATATTCAAAATGTAGAGCATCTATTACTCGATTCAATCTTCGCTTCGGTCGGGAGCCAAAGGCTGCAGTCATCAACTGATCTTCTTTTGTCATATAGTTCCCTAAAATCTCATTACACACAACTTCGATCGTGTCCAGCCATTCTTGGCAGGGTTCCTTGAAGTGTTTTTTGAACTTAAACTGATACGGCGGCCGAACGAGTTCACCCACTTTCTTCTCTTCTTCAAGCTTCGGCATACCCCACTTCTTCAGCGTTGGGAACACTCTGTTGGCTAGGTATTCCTGGACTAAGTCCCTAGACCCAATGTGTTCAGACACAATTCTAAACTCATACACAGCATCTTGGCATGGATCCCCCGGTGTCATGTTGCATTGAGATCTAGTCAGCCCGAAGATTAGCTTTAGCGGGCTTTGAACTAGCTTCTCCTTTTCTTCATCAATTTTAACATAAAACCATTCAGATTTCCAATCAGTCGGCCATTTAGTGCGATAGCTGACCACCGGTGTCTTCATAACCTTCCGATAAGCAAAATTATAACAACCGAAGTTCTCATGCAATCCGTCTTCTCTAGCCTTCGTCTGATAATGAAGTTCATGTACTCGGCAGAATGCATCGGCAAGCGGCTCTACCCCTTGACTTCGGAGAGCCCAGATGTACACGCTGAGCCTAACAATGGCGTTGGGGGTCAGCTGATGAAGATAAATCCCAAATTTTTCCAAGACTTCTGCAATCATTCCATGCAGAGGAAATCTCAACCCTGCTTTGAAGAAGCTCTTAAAAACTACAACTTCATCATTTTTCGGCTTTGGGATAGTCTCTTCCCCGCCAAAGCGAACCAACCCCTTATCGGCTTCCTTGAAGTAGCCTAGCTTCATCATCATAGTCATATCAGCTTCAGACACAGTTGATTTCCCAAAATCCAGATGGCTGGGCTTCGATGGCATAATAATATCATAATCAATCTCTCCTTCATTAGCATCACCCTCTTCAATATCTGCCTGCTTGGTTTCAGCAGCGGGTGATTCTTTGTCAGCAGCGCCTTCAGTCACAACCAATCCCGACCGCCTCATAACTTCGGAGATCGGAGCAGTTTCAGCAGCTTTGGCTTTGTCTCTGTCACGAGTAACTCTAGCTGTCGAGCGTACCCTGGCCATTTGATGTTGAATTTTTTGTGTTTTGACGAAGTTGAAAATTTTTATCTTTGCCGAAGCTCTTTCTTGTCACGAAGCTCAGGGAAGGTGTTTTTCGGACCCTCGGCTCTCCAAAGCCTAGGAGACTTTTTCACGGATCAAGCTCATTACGAAAAATGATCTAGCACCGCGAAGGGGCTACTGTTGGGGGTATGCTTCGTCGCCGAAGATCCTGTAAGAAGAAACACCTTCGGCAGATTCTCTCAAAAGCAGTGCCGAAGTTATCACCCATAAAGCTTCGGCATAGCCACATGTCTCAAGACAAAGGAGTGAACCGACTTAAAGATGAAATGACCAATTGACCCGTGGTAGCTTGTATTATGATTATAAGCATTTGTAAAGGACATGAATGTAATTTCTCACAGGTTGCGTCATGTGCCTATAAATAGATGAACAGTACCCCCATACTGTTCACGCAATCTTGTAATCGCTTGCACGCGACACTCGGATTATTGCCTTCTGTCAAGACGAAGGTATAAATGTGATTAAATGTTATGTTATAATATTTAAGTTTGTATGATGAAATATATGAATAAGTTTATGTGTTTAGATATATTATTCTTTCATGTTTCATATTTTGTATATTTTATCTTTCATTATTTCATAACTCCAATCACGAAGGCATGACCTTCGTGATCTTTGCTCATGCCCTTCGTCCGAAGTTCATTATACCCTTGGGGAGATAATGCTTCAATGGACGAAGGGCATCAACATTTAACATTTTATGTTGCCTTGTTCTTGATTCGAAGCATTTGAGAACATGTCCCCAACATGTTCATTGCAGCTTCGGCATTCGATCTTGTCGTTTACAGACAGTATCTTTGTATTGAGGACCTTCGGTAGAGAAGAAGACCCCCAATAGTAGCCCCTTCGCCGTGCCAGGTCGTTTTTTCAAAACGAGCTCGATCCGCGAAAAACATGAAGGCTTCTGGATGCCGAAGGTTCGAAAAACACCTTCCCTAGGCTTGTTATTAGAAAATGAATAAAAATGTTACGGCGCTTGCCGGTCCACTGATCAGTCTATACGCGTATTTCAGTGGTTCTCCTTCTTCACCTACAGGGTCTATATAAACATACGAGTTGGTGAGTGTAACACCCTAGGTGTTACCCAAGGCCCTGGCTCAATATATGCACCTATGGCCTATTATCACAGGTGTGTAAGTGGGGAGAAGGTGCACTAAAACTTTAGAAACTATGCTTAATTAAGTAATGATCATGATAGAAGGGATACCCTAGCTTTTAATGTATCTTCACCTTGGAAAAAGATGCTCAAACCCTAGCACCCCCCCTCTTGAGCCATTAGACCCCTAAGCACTGGATCAATGGGAAGGATAAGCAAAGGACCATTTCATGACTTAAACCTTATGCCAAATTTGAAGTACATTTATATATCTACAAGAAAGAGTAAGGAAGTTGTTGGAACTTGCTCTCCCAAGCAAGATGATCCAACGGGGGAGTGAAAGCAATGCGGACAAGGTTTTAGCTCAAGAAGGCAATTGCTCTGTTAATCTAGCCTCTCAAGGGCACTGTGTGGGGGTATTTATAGGTGCCTGAGTGCCCAGCGTCTTGGGTTAAGGACGCATGTGCCCTCAGGCGCCCAGGTTATCCCCGGAATATTCCTTTAAAGCAGGGTTACAGACTATAATTACAGAGAAGCCTTTACAAATTAGGCTCGTAATGCGCAGCGGCCACGCGGGGCCTGTTACAATGGGTCGGATTGCACATGGGCCTTCGTGTTGGACGAGGCCGCGGGATGGGGCGACCTCTCCATAGGCCTTCGTCCTGCGGCGTGTTGGACGAAGGGTGGAGTCTGCCAGTCGTCTTGTCTTCGTTGGTGCAGCGAGATTGGCGAAGCCATCGAGCAAAGGGTAGCGTCTTCGCCTTCGCCCCAACATTTGCCCTCTGAGGGACCAGTTCGACTAAGTCATCTGGTGCCGAAGGCGTCGCTAGATGGTGGAGACGCTGCCCTCGCTCGAAGTGGTTCTGCGGGGGTTTTTGACATGACCGTTGATTGACGCCGCACTGTTGGATTGCGGGTTTCCCGAAGCGTCGCGCCCTGTGTATAAAAGGGGGTGGGGGCGGCGCAGATTGAAATTTACCTTTCCGCGCACCGCGAAAACCCTAACCTCCTTTTCAAACTACTCGCTTGCTCGTCTGCCCTCCTTGCTCCTATTCGTCGGAGATCTGGCCCGCGTGAAGCAGACCGCACGCCGCCGCCGACGGTACGTAGCCATGTCATCTTCCTCCTCGTCTGCTGCGACCACGCCGACGGCCAAGGCGTCGTCCAAAGATACCTCGGGCACTGTGGCGGCGGCAGAGTTACGACCGGGTGATACAGTGGAATTTGGTGTTTCGCGGATGTCGTTGGTCCGCGTGCAAGATATGCAACAGTTGGGATATTTCGGCGCCGGGGTTGGGCGCGTCCCGGGGGCGGAGGAGGTTCCCGAGCCCGAGGGCGAATTGGTTGTTTTTTAGGCATTTTTCATCGCCGGCCTTCGTCTGCCTGCACATCATTTTGTGTCGGAGGTTCTGCAGAAGTTCGAAGTCCAGGTTCATCAGCTGACACCAAACGTCGTGGTGGCGTTGGCGAAGTATGTCTGGGCAACGACGACGTATGGCGGTCAGCCTTCGGTGGAACTCTTCGCCAAGCAATACTGTCTGCACTGGCAGAAGAGAAAAATTGGACATAAGATTGCACAATTCGGATCGTGCACTTTCACGCTGAAGTCCGGGAAGACTTCGATGGAAGTCGTGGAGCTGGTCCCCTGTGCCCGAAATAAGTGGGGCAATTGGTGGGATTACTGGTTCTATGTTTCAGAGGCCGAAGTCGAAGACCACCCAAGGCTCCCCACAGCCATTATGTGCTCTCATTTTTATGTGGCATACCCGCCATTTGAAGTAGTGGAGGATGATGAGAATGAAAGGGCCCTTCGGATCGCTGCCCGTACGAGTAGTGGGCGCGATCTAGTTGAGGAATTCATAGGGTATGGGGTGTGGCCCTTGGCGCATGGATGGGCGCTGGGTGAAGTATGCCCTCTTGAGATGCCCTCCCTGGGTGGGCGGAAAGTGCGAAGTCCACTTTTTGCTTTGGATGTGCGAGGGCGGGATACTGCCGCGGTCGTGCGCGAAGCGGAGGATGGGGCGGTGCGAATTGTGGGGCGCTACGTGCCGAAGACGGAGGCCCTGCGGAGTTGGGATATACGCGGATCCAACGACCGCCTGAACAGGGTCTTCGAGTTGAATCGTTTACCGTATGGCGGTTATCCCGGGGAGGACGTTGTCGACCGCCGCAGGAAAAAAACCAGCGGCTGTGACCAAAGAAGAACCTGCACAGGAGGCCGCCCCAGCCACTAAGAAAAGGAAGCTAGGTACAGTGGTGGGGGAACTGGGGGTCTCCGATAGTTTTGCTATGGAGTTGATGGGGACATGCGCGGCCCCCGGGGGAAGGATGTCTTCGCCCGAGCTCCGGGAGTCTTTGCGCGGATGCTGGAGGTTACCGGGGGTCGATGGCCCAAGAACATTCCTATCCCCCGCGCGGCTGGCGAAGACTTCTTTACGTCTCGCATGGCTCGTGACTTGAGAGTGTTTCCTTATGAACGGAATATTGCTGCTGTTGTGTCGGCAGTGATGAACAAGGACCATCAAGATGCTGCGCAGAAGTGCCGGTTGGTCGTCAGGATGGTCGATCCCGTGCGCGAGGCAAAGAGGGCATGGGGAAGCGCGAAGGCTGCAGCCTCTGGCAGTGGCAAGCTGGTGCCGGCTGCGAAGACGGCTGCGCCCGGGGGCAGCAAAGCATCGACGGGCGAGAAGGCAACCAAGCCTCCCCCGGGCAGACCTTCGCCCGCGAAGCTGCCCCCACCGGGGAAACGTGTTGCTGACTTCGGCACGAATATCAGTGTCGATGATTATCTGGTTGGTAAGTATATATATATATATATGTTTTTTTACCGAAGATGTGTTGCAGGGTCGGGCGAGGGACAATTGGTTGTCGTCCTGCCTTCGGTGGCAGCCACCTCGCCATCGACGGTGGTAAAGGCGAAGGGGGCCGCGCAGGACCCGTGGGCCGCCTTTTGCGCGAGCGGTGAGATTCTGACGGCCGCTACCGCTAGGGACGTGGCGGGCACCATGTCCCAGCGGCTGAGGGAAGTGTCTCAGCAGTTGTCACAGCAGCTGACGCAGCAGCTGAAGCAAGTAAGTTGCGCTGGACTTCGATGTTTGCTATGTTTTGGTTCATGCATTTGTGTCTCATGAAGGTTTGACTTGTGTTTTTGCCAGGTGGCCGACTTCGCCGACCGTGTTGCGTCGGGCGTCCTGACTATGGACGTCGCCGCCGAAGTCGAGAATCTTCGGGCGGAACACGCGGATGCTGTCCGGGATAAGTCGGTTGCGGAGAGCAAGAGCCGCAGGCTAGCGGAGAAGGTGGCCGCCTTGGAGGCCGAGAAGACTGACCTCCGACGCCGGCTAGCGGAGGAGAGGAGGGAGGCTAACCAGGCTGTCGCTGAAGCGCAGGCTGCGCAAGCGGAGGCTAAGGTAGCGCTGGCAAAGGGTAGCCTCGCCAGCCAACGCGCTGAAGAATGGGAGGCGAGGTTCAACGCCCTGCGCAGTCGCGTGGACAAGGCTGAGACCTTGGTGCGCTCAGAAGTCGTGCGGACGCACGCGCAGCTCGCGGAGGCATACCGCGATTTGGGTGCGCGGACTGCGGATTTTGATGTGCCCGACCACGAGGCCAGCCTCCGCTTCCATGAATGGTTGCAGGAGGAGTTGCTGGTGCACCCGACTATTGTGCAGGGCTTTATGTCCTACGCCTCCCTCGTCACATGTGAGGGGGCAATGAATGTGTTGTCCCGCGAGGGGTGCAAACACTATGAGGTCTTCGACCAGTCAGATGAAAACTTTGAACGCGAAATTTTTAAGGTCGAAGACCCTATGGTAAAGGATTCCGCTGGGGCACTCTTCGATCGGATGTGGGGTCCTCATGGTCGGAAGGCGGTTAGGGAGCGGTCTGACCGGGCGAGAGAGCAGGTAAAGTTTGTCTTTTTGTTTCGTGTTGTTGAATGTGGGTACGTGTGGGTCTGCTGAGTGTGTGTACTGTTGCTGCAGATGGCGCGTGCCGAGGATGTCGAAGACTTTGGAGATCTGAACAGCACGCGGCCCGAGGCTAAGGTCAACCTGGTGCAGCCCGAGGCTGAGGTCGACCCGGCGTTGCCCTCGGAAGCCGGTGAGGGCTCCTCTGCCGCACCTGTGTCTTGTGTCCGGTGAAGGCTCCTTGCCAGCCCCCGCGCCGATGGTGGAGGACCCCCCGAAGGCTGAGGAGGAGCTGGCAGCAGAGGATCCCATGGCGGCAGCCAGGCCTTCGCAGGTGGCTTAGTGGGTGTGGAGGAGTTAGTAAATTTTGTCTGTGTTACTGAACCTTGGTTGCTGCGCAGGTTCAGGATTTTGGGCCTGCGCACGCAACCGCTACTGATACTACTAATTTTGTGGCGGCTTCGACCGTGGTTGCTGGAAATGGATCGGATGATTCTGTGTCTAAGTTTTTTGAGTCTGGTGATTCTGGGAGTTCGGTTGTGTGGACGGAAGAGTCTTCGGATGAGGACTTGGATTACTTTGTGGCCTTGGATGTGGTTGCGGTGGAGGCATCTCCGCGTGTGACGGATGCTGAAGTTTTGCCTAGTCCGAGTGTTGGGCGTAAGTGGCGAAGGGCGGTGGCGAAGCGTAGAGTGAGTGAGGTGGATGGTGGTCGTCTTCGTGTGGACAGGGCTGGCAAGCGGGAATTGTTGTCCTCGCCTGTTGGGGCGAGTGTAGGTGAGGGGGAATTGCGAAGTCTTTTTGAGGGTGAGGAGCTGAGGATAATGCTGTTTAACTATAGGGAGATGGGTATCATCCCAAAGGTTGAACCAATGTAAGGTGTGATGCCCTCGTTGTACGTATGTAACTATAATTTGTATGATGAGGCTGTGTACCTTCGCTGATCCGGTCATGCCCGTAGGGGACTTGTGCACTAGGTTTAGCGCATTTATTATGTCGGTCCGGCTGCACCTGTAGTCGGTCTTTGCACGGATAGTCTTTTGAGGGAGACTTCGATTTTGCGCGCTTGTTGTGCTAGTCCGGCTGCACCCTTAGGCGACTTTTGCACGGATAGTCTTTTGAGGAAGACTTCGATTTTGCGCACTTGTTGTGCTAGTCCGGCTGCACCCTTAGGCTACTTTTGCACGGATAGTATTTTGAGGAAGACTTCAATTTTGCGCACTTGTTGTGCTAGTCCGGCTGCACCCTTAGGCGACTTTTGCATGGATAGTCTTTTTGGGGAAGACTAGTTTTGCGCAGTTGTTGTGCTAGTCCAGCTGCACCCTTAGGCGACTTTTGCACGGAGTGTCGCACGCGAGGGTAGCCAGTGCTGCCCCTCGCGCTGACTTCGTGTTTGTCGAATGCCGAAGACCGTCGATGCGGTCTTTTTTCGACGTAATTTTTTGCGGGGGATTTTTTGCGTGTATATTACATGGCTCCGCCTCATTAAAAACCTCACCCCCCAGGAGGAAAAGAGTGTGGGCTGGAATAAAATTGTTTGGGGAATTACAAGGCCGAGTTGGCCCTATGGAGTCAAACAAAAAATTTGCGAAGGTTGTCTATGTTCCAGGAATGTTCCAGGTCTTTGCCAGATTGTGTTGTTAATCTATACGCGCTGGGAGACGACTTTGTTTTGACGATAAATGGTCCTTCCCACTTCGGTTCCAGCTTACCCCGTGACTCTGTCCGAGTTGTGCGAACAAGTACGAGGTCCCCTTCGTAGAATTCTCTTGGGACGACTGCGTGGTCGCGTCAGGCCTTCGTTTGGGCTTGATATTTATCGAGGGCCTGCAGGGCGAAGACACAGTCTCCGTCAATGAGGTCTTTGGAAGTTGGCTCGTCGACGTCGGGTACTGCTGAAGCGCTTGTCCGTGGGGACCCATGTTTGATCTCCTGCGGGGTCATGGCCTTCGATCCGTACAGCAGGCGAAAGGGAGTGAATCTGGTCGCTCGGCACTCGGTCGTGTTCAGTGCCAAGACTGCTTCAGGTAGCAGATCGGCCCATTTGCCCTTTTTGTCGTCGAGGAGCATTTTCTTGATCGCTGTGAAAATCTTGTCGTTGGCGCGCTCCACGACGCCGTTGGATTGTGGGTGGTATACTGAGGCCAAGGCAAGTTTGGTGCCAATGGAGAAGCAGAAATCCCTAAAGTCATGGCTGTCAAATTGTTTGCCATTGTCAACTGTGAGCCCGGACGAGACTCTGAACCGATAAACAATGTTTTGCCAGAAGAATTTCTGGGCAGTCTTCGATGTTATTGTGGATACTGCCCTCGCCTCGATCCATTTGGTAAAATACTCGACGGCGATGAAGGTGAACTTGAGGTTCTCTTGGGCCGTGGGTAGTGGCCCTACAATGTCCAGGCCCCAGCGCTGAAGGGGCCAAGTGTGGGCGATTAACTTTGTGAACTGTGGAGGGCTTCCTGAACGTGGAGAAAACTTCTAGCAGGCTTCGCATGACCTTGTGACCCGATTTGCGGCGCAGATCATGGCGGGCCAGTAGAAGCCTTATCGGATCACCTTTGCGGCTAGGGCCCTAGGCCCTGTGTGAGAGCCGCAAGTCCCGCTATGGACTTCGCGCAGGATTTGGACGCCTTCGGTCTCGGTGACACATTTAAGCATGGGTTGGCTGACCCCCTTCTTGTAAAGTTGGTCGTCGATGAGTGCGAAGTCCCGGCTTCAGTGTTTGAGGCGCTTGGCCTCGTTGATATCGATTGGATGATAGTACCCTTGCAGGAACAGGGTTATTGGTCCCGCCAGTCTTTGGTCATGATGAGGTTGACTATGCGGTGGCCCTCGCTGTCATTGGTTATTTGGAGGCCCTCTGGGCTGCAGACGGCTGGCGTGCCGATGACATGGTAGAATACGTCGGAGGGCAGGGCCTCGCCTCTGGCGGCTGCCTTGGCCAATGCGTCGGCCTCCTCATTCTTGGCTCGGTCCACATGCTGCAAGGTGAAACCTTTGAATTGCCTCTCGAGACTGCGGATAGCCGCGAGGTATTGCATAAGTTTGGGGTCCTTTGCTGCGTAGTCTTTCTCGACTTGGCCGGCGACTACCTTGGAGTCTGTTCTGATGATGTAGGTAGTGACACCAAGTGCCCTTAGCTTGCGAAGGCCGAGGATGACAACTTCGTATTCTGCTATATTGTTGGTGCATCTGTCAGACTCCAAAGCAAAGCTAAGGCGTGCCGCATATCTGTGCTTGACCCCTGTGGGTGACGTAATGACTGCAGCGGCGCCTGCCCCCGCATGGCACCATGCATCGTCGCAATGGATTGTCCACACCTTCTCTGCGGACGCGTCCGGCTGCGTTATTGGCCCAGTCCAGTCGACGATGAAGTCTGCCAGGACTTGTGACTTGATGGCTGTCCTGGGCTCGAATGTGATATGGTAGCCGGAGAGTTCGGCTGCCCATTTGGCAATCCGGACTGATGCCTCCGGGTTTCTAAACAATTCGCCGAGTCCCCTATCTGAGGTGACCCGGACCTTGAACACTTCAAAATAATGACGCAATTTGTGCGAAGCCATAACAACTGCGTAGGCGATTTTTTCCAGTTCCATCATATTGCATTTTGATGTCGTGAGTACTTCGGAGACGTAATAAACTAGACATTGCTTGATCGTGCCCTCTCTGTCCTGCTCTTGAACCAGTGCTGCGCTGACCGCATGCGGCTAAGCCACGATGTATAGCAATAGGGGTAGCGAGGGGTTGGGGCTTGTAAGAATCGCCAACTCTGTCAGGTACTGCTTTAATGAAGCGAAGGTCGCCGCCTGCTCTGGTCCCCATGCGAAGTCCTTTGCACCGCGGAGTGTTCTGAGGAAAGGGAGACTTCGCTCTGCGGATTTGGAGATGAATCTGTTGAGGGCGGCCAGTCTGCCTGTCAGTCGTTGGACGTCTCTGGCTGACTATGGGGGCGTCATGTTGATGATGGCTTGGATTTTGGCTAGATTGGCTTCAATCCCGCGGTGCGACACCAGATAGCCCAATATTTTCCCCTGGCGAACGCCGAAAACGCACATTTCGGGGTTTAAGCGAAGTCGTGCGTCCCGCATGTTCGCAAACGTTTCGGCGAGGTCAGCCAGATGGTCTTCCTTGCTTCTGCTAGCGACGACGATGTCGTCCACATATGTGAATATGTTTCTGCCGACTTGGCTCTCGAGTACCGTTTTGGTGAGCCGAGAGAATGTGGATCCGGCGTTCTTAAGTCCCTCCGGCATTCTGATGAAGCAGTACGTGCCGAAGGGTGTTATGAAACTGGTGCTTGCCTTGTCTTCCTCCTTCATATATATTTGATGGTAGCCGGAGAAGCAATCAAGGAGAGACATGACTTCGCACCCGGCCGCACTATCGACAATTTTGTTGATCCGAGGCAACGGGAAGTTGTCCTTGGGGCAGGCCTTGTTGAGACTGGTGAAGTCAATGCATATCCGCCATTTGCTGCTCTTCTTTTGCACCATCACTACGTTGGCGAGCCATGTACGATAGGCGAATGGCTCGATAAATTTGACCTCAAGCAGGCGATGTACCTCGGCCTTGGTGGCTTCTGTCTTCTCATCAGACATCTTGCGCAGCCGCTGTTTCTTCGGCCTCACCAAAGGGTCGATTCCCAAGCTGTGCTCGATGATGGAGCGACTGACTCCGACCAGGTCGAGGGCGGACCAGGCAAAGACGTCTTTATTTTTGGACAGATAGCAGAGGAGTCTCTCCTCGTCATGCGGAGTGAGGTCTTCGCTGATGGTGACTGTTTGCTTGGGCGTTGCCTGGTTGAGGGGAACAGTCTTGGTCCCGTCGTTGCTCTGCAGCTGTGCCTTGTCATGTTCTTTGGTGGTTGGGCTGGCAGACTCGGGGACCTCGCGCTGTGCCGTGAGGCAGTGTACGTTCCTTTGCCCAGGAACGAAGTCTCTTTCTATGTTGCGCGCGGCCTGATGGTTGTCGTAGACTATGATCGCGCCTTGTGGACCTGGGATCTTCATGCACAGGTAAAGTCCGTGAATGGTTGCCTCAAACTTGTTGATGGAGCCCCGACCCATTATGGCATTGTATGGGTACTTCATGTCGACGATGTCGAACGTGACTTGCTCGCTTCGTGCATTGGGTGCTACATCGAAGGAGAGGGGTAACTCTATTTTGCCGACAGGAAAGGTGCCCTTGCCGCCGAAGCCATACAGTGGGTTGTCCGAAGGCTTAAGCAAGCTGTGGCTGATGCCCATGCGGTCGAAGGCATGGAGGAAAATGATATCCGCCTGGTTTCCATTGTCGACTAAGACTTTGTGCAGGTCCCAGCCTTCCACGCTGCAGTTGATGACCATGGCATCGATGTGGGGTGCGCTGCGCAGGTCGACGTCTCGGGCGTCGAAGGTCAATGGCACATGGGACCACTTTGTCTGCACGACTGGACCGGTGACGGCGACGTGGTTGATGCTGTGGTAGTGGTCCCTCTTCTGTCGCTTCATGTCGAAGTCGACGCTGGACCCCCCAGTGATCATGTGAATGACTCCGCGATACGGCTGATCGGCGAAGTCTTCTTGCTTTGGGGCTTGGGGTGGTGGATGTTTTGCTGTTGCGAATGTGGAGGTGGGGGTGGGGGAGGTACGATTTGTACCTCCTGGTGGTGTTGGTATGCGTGGTGAGGTGGATGCGGAGCGGGGTCGTGGTTGTATGGCTGAGGGGGTTGTTGATATGTGTGTGTGACAACTCTAGGGTTGTCGGCTGGTTGCGCCCGTGCCATCCTGTCTCTGGTGGCCTTCGTCTCTGGGCAGTCTCTTGTAGGGTGCACGCAGTCTTTGCCATGGAATAAGCAGTAAAATTTGCGCGGCTGCTGCGCACGTCCCCGGCCCCGACCACGAGTTCCGTTTCCGCGGCCCTGGGGGGGATACTCCTGGCGGCGAGG
Source organism: Zea mays (assembly GCF_902167145.1). Lineage (NCBI taxonomy): Eukaryota > Viridiplantae > Streptophyta > Magnoliopsida > Poales > Poaceae > Zea > Zea mays. Next base: position 44,032,513 of record NC_050103.1, read on the forward strand.
GGCCTCACCAGCGGGGTGCTGGTTGGCGATGTTGTGTACCTGTTGCTGACTACGGTCGTCCCGACTGGAGTCTGCCTACGAAGGCCTCGTCCACGTATGGCTGGACTGCGGAGGGTCTTTAGGTTTCCTCTGAGACTCGACTTTGCGCTGGTGAGCTCTTCGGATCTGGCGTATTTTTTGAATAGCTGATACAGCTCGTGGAGGTTCCTGGGCAGATCTCTGATACAGTGGCTGTAAAGGACGCCAGCCCGAAGGCCACTGATGGCGTAGTGAATGGCGATTTGGTCATCAACCGAAGACAGTTGTGACTTGAGAGTCATAAACTTGTGGTAGTACTCCCGCAGAGTTTCTCTTTCCAGCTGCTTGCAGAGTGAAAGTTCATCCAAGGCGTCGGTGTCTGGGCGGTACCCTTGGAAGTTGAGCAGGAATTTGTCTCGGAGACTTCTCCAGGAGTCGATGGACAACGGGGGCAACCTGGTGTACCAGGTGAGGGCCAGGCCTTCGAGGGCGATGATGAATGACTTGGCCATCGTGGCGTCGTCCCCTCCGGATGATGCAACGGCGACCTGATAGCTCATGATATACTGTGCTGGGTCAGTGCTGCCGTTGTACTTGGGATAGGTCCCTGCCCTAAAGTTGGCGGGCCATGGTGACACTTGTAGGTGGGGCGCCAGGGGACTCCGCTCGTCAAGGTAGTTGACACCTTGGAATGCTGCGGCGTGCGGAATGGCGTGTCCACGCTAAGGTATGAACAGGTCTTCTATTTGCGAGCGCTGTTGGAGGGGTGGGTCGTGTTGCAGACCGAGTTGGCCTTCGCGCTGCATGAGCGCGATCTCTTGCTCAAGCTCCTGAGCCTTTTGCTCTTCATCGCGTATCATCTGGCACACCTTGGCTTGTGCAGACACATGTTGGCGCTTGGCCTTGAGGATCTCTTTTTGCTTCTGGAGGTTGCGGTTCTTGATGCGCAAGGCACGCAGCTGTAGTTGTTCCTCTGCTGAAACGCCGATGACTTCGTCGTCCTTGGTTGCGTCCGCACCCTCAGGTTGAGCAAAGCTTGAGGGAGGTTGCGGTTGTCCTCCAGAGCTGCAGATGCGGAGACTGCCTTCGGGGGTGAGTTGTTCATTGCGCTGCCTCTTGCTGAGTGCGTCGTCTTCGCAGGCTTCTTGATGGGTGGTGTCGACAAGGGCCTTGCCCTTTTTCTCAGCCAGCAGTGCTGCCTTCGCAGCTTCGTCAATGGATGGGGCTGCCTTCGAGCTAGCTCTCTTGGGTGCCATCGTGGGTGGTTTTTCGTAGCACGAACGGTGGGCGCCAAATGTTGGAACTTGCTCTCCCGAGCAAGATGATCCAACGGGGGAGTGAAAGCAATGCAGACAAGGTTTTAGCTCAAGAAGGCAATTGCTCTGTTAATCTAGCCTCTCAAGGGCACTGTGCGGGGGTATTTATAGGTGCCTGAGTGCCCAGCGTCTTGGGTTAAGGATGCATGTGCCCTCAGGCGCCCAGGTTATCCCCGGAATATTCCTTTAAAGCAAGGTTACAGACTGTAGTTACAGAGAAACCTTTACAAATTAGGCCCGTAATGCGCAGCGGCCACGCGGGGCCTGTTACAATGGGCTGGATTGCACGTGGGCCTTCGTGTTGGCCAAGGCCGCGGGATGGGGCGACCTCGCCATAGGTCGTCGTCCTGCGGCGTGTTGGACGAAGGGTGGAGTCTACCAGTCGTCTTGTCTCCGTTGGTGCAGCGAGATTGGCGAAGGCATCAAGCAAAGGGTAGCATTTTTGCCTTCGCCCCAATAGAAGTAATTCCAAAAAGGTCCCACAAAACCCCCAAATTCAGCCCTCAAGTGAAGAGCACTCAAGAGCAACCAAATTTTCTCTAAGTTAAAAATCAGCCCTCTTCTAAAGATCAGAGATGTTCACTTAGTTGCTAGCACCAAATCCATAAGGTCCAATTGACAAAAAGGAGCCAAATTACCCAAGGCACACCCCAGAAAAATTTAAAACCAAACCAGAACCGTTTGACACGGTTCGACACAAGTTTTGTCTCAGGTTGAACATTGCCGACACCCCTGACTTAGCGCCACCATATCTCCCAAACCAGACCTGATCTTCCCTTGGAACTCACATGAACTAGGTAGCCCTAGGTACAGAGAAGAGATCTCACAAAAGTCTTATGGCAAGATTCGCACGTTTGGCTACTCAGCTAGAGCTACAACTCGGGCAGAAAGAAATGGTCACGTGTTCGATGCGCTCTGGCAATGCTTGAGCATGCCTCGGTGCTCAGCCCCGCGCCCGCCGCGCTGCGCAATGCCAGATCCCGTGCCCACGCCCGCACCCGCGCCTATAAAGCCGACCCTGGCCTTGACCGCACACCCTTGCTCGCTCTCAGCCTCGCCCGAGCGCAAGTTCACCGGCGATCGCTCTGCGCACGGCGTGCCAGCGGCCGCCCGAGCCCCGACCACCGTGGATCGGCCACTCTAGCCCTCCTCCACCCCAACCAATCCCTCGGCTAGCCTCCCCGGAGCTCAGTGAAGCTCCCCGAGCCCTTGGACCGAACACCACCTCACCGAAAGTGCCGAATTGACGTCACCGGACTTCGTCCGACCGCCGGCGCACGTAGACCGAGCTATACGGTGAGCCACTGGTCAATTCCATGCGCTTAGATCACCATTGACCTCCAGTGAAGCTCCCCGTGCGGTTTGATTGAACTTTACCGCCATGAGCAGGCCGGAGCACGCGTCGCTGACGAGCCCGACCGCCTATGCACGCGGCCAGCCCTACTCCGGTCATCACCGCCGGCAATCCGCCCCTCGACGTGACCGCCAGAAGCCCCCGGACCTCACCCGACCCTCCACCGGACCTCTCCTACCGTCGGTAAGCCATGCCACCGCTTTTTCTCTCTGCGGCTACTGTTCCAGCGAGGAGGGAGCTCGGGTTAAGAGAGGGAAAAGCCAGGGGAGTATTCGCGAAGTCAGTGACTCGGTTAAACAGTTCCCCAGGGGCACGGTTTGAACGGTTTAGTTAAGGAAGAACCAAGGGACCTTGGTGAAAAGCCTATTTCCTTTAAACTTTAAGATTTATTCTTTTTAAGGGAATAGAGAACTAGAAAAATTCATACACTGAGTTTTATTTAACCAAATTTGGTCAAACCAATTTTGCTAGGTCCTAAATATTATGAAATACCCACCAAAAATGATAAACACCATGGTTTTAGCAAAGCTTTTTAGAGTTTGGATTTAAACAAATATAATGTTCAAACCTTAATAAACAGAGGAAAAATAAAAATACTTTTGGACTAGGGCTGAGAAAAATTGGAGACATACTTAACCAGTAACTACATTGTTTAAAAATATTAAATCCCCAGTATACTAGATTAAGGAAAGATTATCCATTAAAACTTGTATTGGCCCAAACCTTAAGAAAATAAAAAAGGGAAATTAAAATGAGGACCAGAGGGCAACCATATTTTTCCTAACTTGCTTAGGTGATGTAGTTCATAAAAAAATTTGCTGAACCCTCATTTAGTACAAAGAAAAAGCACCACTTTTATTTAATAAAAACAGTAAGAACTTAGAAAAATCATAGAAAAATAATCCTAAGGAGGAACCACCCCAACCCTAGGAATAACTACTATTATGCTAGTATGAATCTAGGAAAAATAAAAGTTCTGTTGTTTGATATTTTTCAAATTGCAAGTTAGTAATAAGTGTCTTTTTGGCATTAAACTTTAGAAAATCACAACTAAATAACCATTAAGTCACCTTCTGTGATTTTTGGCACAGAGGTATGTTATTACCCTTAGATGCCAACAAAAATAACTTTTAGTGCAGACCCTCCACCAAAATGAGAGTTGTAGTACAAAGTGACCATCTACCCTCACTTTTGTTATTTTTGCCTAGAGTTTATCCTAATTATTCTTTACCCACTGTAATTTATTCAACATTTTTGGAAATTTCTAAATCACTATGGTAGTTCAAGCTCACTTTAAAAGCATAAATAGAAAATAAAAAGGGGAATTGTGGAAGGAATTAATATTTCACAACTAGATCTCCCTAAGTGCCCACTAAAACTCTAATGAGATGAATAAATTCTTAATTCTACTCAAAACCTAGACCGGGCAAGTATAAACACTTAGAGCATCGTACGATAAAGAGACCCTAGTTTACCACTACCTTAATATTACTTCACCATACATCGTGCTTACTAAATTTGCATATCATTAACATACATGTATCTAATTCATTGCATTCGATAGATTGTAACCTTGCTGACGGAGAGTACGTCCTCATTCCGGAGCAAGGAGTTGCTTAGGAAGGAGTCCAAGAGCCAGCACCAGAGCCTGCCACTGAGGATCTCCCTGCCCTAGCTTCTGAAGGCAAGCCCCGGTTTTATGCATATCCGTTTATATATGCTATTTTACTATACTTAATGTTTGTAGGCTTGTACTATGCACTTAAGTGTAGGAGTTGCCTGAAACCTAGTTGCATGAACTCAGGATTCCTTTTGAGATGGATACTAGTATGCTAGGTCGAGTAGCTGCTTTACTAGTTAGGGATTTCGGTAGAAGTCGAGAGATTTTTCTAGCACTCGCGCAAGGTCAGGAATTGGTTGTATCCATTTTTATATCGGAATGATGATGGCCTGTGGACAACAGTCCATGGGGATGCATTGTCTACGAGATGAAAAAATTGGAATAAGGATTAAGGTGTGGTACCTGTGTCAAGCATTTGAACGTACTAAACACATGCCGAGAAATATGGTAAATCGGCAAGCCTAGTACCTGAGTGAATCTGCACCTCCTCAAGCAACCTGAGACGTGGTCTCCCATTCCGGTTGTGGTGGGTACAAGTGCGGTCACTGCACGATGGCAGTTGGGGTCAGTGAGGCATTGTACGCCAAGACGGTGGGCCTCTTACTGTTGCCAGGGAATCGATGGGGATGGTTGATGTGTGTGGGGACGGAGTGCCTCGCCACATCGTGTGTTTATGTTTACCTTGGAAGGTTAAAACTCGATTCGAATCGTCTACTTCTCGCAGCTAATGAGACTGCTTGATCCCTTGTACTGCATTGAGTAATAAGTGGAAATGAGATGACTGGCACAAGATGTTGATTGATATAATGCTTGATACCATGTATGAATAGCTAGGTACTCATCTAGTTTAAAGTACTATTCTAGAACTTGAAAAGATAAAACTTGATTTTAGACTCAGCTAGTGCTTTTGGCAAACCAAACCCCTTAGCCAAACAGCTGCATGTCTAGAGGTAGAGGAGTAGACTCCTCATATCGAATAAGTCTAGCTGAGTATTAGTATACTCAGCCTTGCTTATGGCATAATTTTTATAGGTTCTCTGGAGGATATGGTTGTTGGAGTGACTTGGTCGTCCACATTGCCACCAGGTTGGACAGTCGAGTGGGACCCTACCACAGCAGGAGAGGAGCATGAGGAGTGATGGGCCAGGCTTCCCCATCCTCCCTTTTTTTCTTTACCGTTAGTCGATTTCCGCTGTATCAAGAACAATGGTTAATACTTTTGCAGAACTCCGATGATGATGTAATAACATTAAGTACTTCTTTAATTTCTGGTTTTATGCTTTATTGCCTTTTCTCTGTGCCTCACCTTCGAGTGAGTATGTGGTACTTGATCCTGTTAGTGGCCTTGTCGGACTAGATCTGAGGGACTGACGGTTTATTCCTATTTAAGTGTGGTCTAGCCTTTAAGGCCGGACTTAGGCACTTAAGTCGGAATAATTTGGGCAGTTCCACACAACTGGTATCGGAGCTTGTACAACCTCAGACAAATCAATAAATCATAATTACCGACCTTTTTCAAAAGTAAAACTTGCTTAGAAACCAAGTTGGATAGCTGTCAGGACGATAAGGGTAGACCTTAGAACGTGAAGCCTTAGGATACTAGATGGGTAGCTAGGTGGCTAATTGAATATGTCGTACAGGCTACTACGATATAGATGGGGGATTTCTGTACCCCTGTGCTTGATGTGAGGACGCTTAGGACGAGCATGCATGCATCATTTTTTACCATCTTAGTAAAATGTCATTATTAACAATAGGCTACATAAATAAAGAGTCACCCATAATAAGATTTAAAAATCTATATCGAAGATCTCCACTTAACCCTAGGAAGGCCAGGTTCTCAGAAACTTATTTTTCTTTTCTAGTCTTTTGCACTAGCACCCTCTATTTTGGTTTTTCTTTCTTTTTGCTTACACTTGCCCTTGCACAGATGACTTCCCACACGGACAGCCTCGCACGAGAGGGTTTTCCCCTCATCTTGTGGGAGGTACTGCAGGGAGCGGGTTATACCACGCATCCCCAGTACGAGGTGCAGTTATTCGAGGAGCACCGGGTACCTTGCTGTAGGGTGAGGATGACTTTGGAGCCTCATCCCCTACAGCCAGGATGGCGTTCACTGGACTCGAAGTCTTTCGGTTTCAGGGCCGATGACACTATAGAGGCCCTTCCACATCGGCTCTACACGTGCTGACAACTTTCTGTGGATTTCACCCCTTGGAGATATCAACCCACCCCATTGGCTTGTTCCTCGCTGAGAAGGAGGATGACCCGATGTGGAAGGACAGGGTTGAGCACGCCAAGGATGTGTGGGCTCTCTACCCAGGACACACCGCTCACCTGACGGTTCGATGCATGAGTGCCTTGTATCGTCTACAGGCCTTACGAGGTGAGGCGATGTCCTAGCTTATGGGCCTGGTGGAGTCTACCAAGATCACCCTTGATAATAGGGAGGACCTTGTAGTAGACTTGTCCACTAAGCTAGTGGAGAAGGATCTTCAAGTGGAACAGATGGCCAACCACATACAAGAGCTCAAGGATCAGGTGGAAGCCAGGGAAAACACTATTGAGGTTCTGGAAGACTAGCTCCAGAACACCCAGCAGCAGCTCAAGGAAGCCAACCAGCACTTAGACCTGCACCATCAAGAGATCGAGGACATGGAGGCAGAAGGGGCCGATGAGGACGTAGATATCGAGGGAGGAGAGGAGTCGGAGCCTGCATCTAGCTTGGACACTGCTGGCTCAGGAAGACCACCTTCCCTCGAGTCTAGTGTTGCCTCGTTTGCTCGTTAAATTTCAGGGTTAGGGTAGAAGTGTTTAGCAGTAGCTTTCCTCGAAACTAGCTTAGCTTTTGCACATTGGATGTGCTAGGCTAGAAATTTGAGTCTTTTGGGCTTGTTGTATCCAAGTGGAAACTCTTTTGGCAATATGAATGATGAATGGTTTTAAGTTTCTTTAAATTCATGAATCAAATTTTATCCTGTTGGTACCAGTTGTGAAAAGCGAGGCAAACTTGGAATCTTGCAAACCTCGCTATTTAAGTTATTTTATCGTATGTGATCACGGATTTTAAGTATGACAATAGAACCTCCTAAATTTCAGATGGCAGGAAGAGCGCGCCGTGGACAGAACGAGCGCATTCCTCCACCACCGCCACTGCCTCCTACCATGCAGGAGCTGATGGCTCAGCAGAATGAGATTCTGTGGTAGCTTGCTCAACGTCAACCACCGCCTCAACACTATGGGGGTGGTGATCACCACCAGCGTGCCCCGGCAGCGGCCACCTACCAGGAGTTTCTTAGTACTCAGCCACCGTTGTTCACCAGGGCGGAAGATCTGCTTGATGCTAATGTCTGGCTCAGGGTGGTGGAATTAAAGTTCCCACTACTTAATGGAGAGTCCTCAGATGTGGCCAAGGTCCATTTCGCCGCCCAGTAGCTTCGTGGGCCCGCTAGGACATGGTGGGTCCATTTCCTCGCCATACAGCCGGCCGACCACATGGTTGAGTGGGGAGAGTTCAAAGCGACATTCAGAGGGCATCACATACCAGCAGGCATCATGGACCGCAAGCTCAATGAGTTTCTAGCACTCACTCAGGGAAGTCGTGTCGTGTTGCAGTACGCCCAAGTTTTCAATGACCTGTGTCAGTACGCAGGCTACCATGCTGACACTAATGAGAAGAAGAGAGACAGGTTTAGGAGGGGGCTCAACACTAAGCTCCGCGACCGTCTCAACACAATTAGGGCCCACAGCTACAACGAGTTGGTCAACTTGGCCATCTCCCAGGAGGATTGCATCACAGCTCGCTAGGCAGAAAACAAGAGGAAGACCCCTATGGCAGGGCCATCAGCACAGCCTCAGCGCTTTAGGATTGTGTCCGACACTCAGAGCAGAGGACCTCAGCAGAAGCAGGGGCAATGGGTGATCCGGCCACAGTCGCAGCAGCAGGCACCCAATCGCTCTCAACCCCCAACTCAGAGGAACAACAATCAGCAGCAGTACCGCCAGGGCAATGACAACCGATGCTTCACCTGTGGCAGCACCAGACACTATGCCAAGAATTGTCCCAAAAACCAGCAGAGGTCGGGTCAAAATGCAACTCAGAACCAAGGCAAGATGCAGAAGGTGCAAGTGAGGCAGGGCAGACTGAACTTCACCACATTAGCTGACATCCTGGAGGGAGCAATCGTCATGACCGGTATCTTTTCCATTTTAAATTACCCTGCAGTTATTCTTTTTGATTCTGGTGCATCACACATCTTCATTAGCGCAAAATTTAGTGCCAAATGCCAGCTACCTTTTCACCACACAAATGGGGCTATTATGATTGCAACACTAGGAGGCAGGGTTGCCACCTATCAACTCAACCGATAGGTACCAAAAAATTGGGTAGTATCATAGTTGGAACCACCCTCCTTATCATGGGATTGGAGAGCGTGGATATCATCTTGGGGACTGACTGGTTATCACGGCATCACGCATTAATTGATGTCGCAACAAGAGCCGTTGAAATACACTCACCAATTTGTGGAGAAATCACTTTGTACCTACCTAACCAGGGATGTAACCATTCATGTGCCCTCTCCATGGTAGAGTCACCCGTGGAAAGGATTCCAGTAGTCTATGAGTACCCTGATGTCTTCCCTGATGAATTGCTAGGGATGCCACCTGACAGGGATATAGAGTTTTCCACAGAATTGCAACCAGGGACCGCACCTATTTCTAAAAGGCCATATAGGATGCCTCTAGCAAAGTTGGCAGAACTGAAGAAACAATTGCAGGAGTTGCTAGACAAGGGGTTCATCTGCCCAAGTACTTCACCGTGGGGATGTCAGGCCTTGTTCGTAAAGAAGAAGGATGAGAGTTTGAGGCTATGTGTTGATTACCGCCCTCTCAATGCGGTGACTATTAAGAACAAGTATCTTTTACCCCGCATTGATGTTTTGTTTGTCCAATTGGTCGGAGCCAAGGTGTTTTCCAAGATAGACCTTCACTCTGGCTATCACCAAATCAAGATCAGGGCCAGCGATATTCCGAAGATGGCTTTCTCTACCAGATATGGGCTTTATGAGTACTTGGTGATGTCATTCGGGTTGAAAAATGCTCCGGCATACTTCATGTATTTGATGAATTCAATGTTTATGCCAGAATTGGACAAATTTGTGGTGGTCTTCATTGATGATATCCTGGTATATTCAAAAAGTGAAGACGAGCATATAAAGCACTTGCACACCGTACTTCAGCGACTGCACGATCATCGCTTGTATGCCAAATTCTCCAAATGTGATTTCTAGCTAAGAGAGATCAAGTTCTTAGGTCACACCATTTCGCAGGACGAGATAGCAGTTGATCCTAAGAAAGTACAATAAGTGATGGATTGGAAGCCTCCTACCGCCGTGCGACAGATTCGGAGTTTTCTGGGATTGGCAGGATACTATCGACGATTCATTCCAGATTTCTCTAGGATTGCTAAACCAATGACTGAGTTGTTGAAGAAAGGAGTGAAGTTTGATTGGAGTCAGAAATGTGAAGATGCCTTTCACACCTTGAGGCGACATCTGACGACAGCACTTGTGCTAGCACAGCCTGACAACACCAAATCATTTGATGTGTATTGTGATGCTTCGGGCACTGGACTAGGTTGTGTTTTGATGCAAGACAACCGAGTTATTGCCTATGCATCTAGAGCACTTAGGCCTCATGAGCAAAATTAACCCACACATGATCTGGAGCAGGCCTCATGAGCAAAATTATCCCACACATGATCTGGAGTTAGCAGCGGTAGTTCATGCTCTGAAATTATGGAGACATTATCTAATGGGAGCTCGTTGTAATATTTATACTGACCACAAGAGTCTCAAGTATATTTTCACCTAGGCTGACCTTAATATGAGGCAGAGGAGATGGTTAGAATTGATCAAGTATTATGATCTAGAAGTACATTACCATCCTGGCAAGGCAAATGTTGTGGCAGATGCCTTGAGTCGAAAGGCCTAGTGCAACTGTCTAACCATGGACTCTAAGGTCGCCGCTTTGTGCGACGAGTTGCGCAAGCTAAACATGGAAGTGGTTTCCCCAGGTACTTTGGATTATATCTCAGTTGAGCCAACCTTACAAGAGCAGATAATCATGGCACGGCTTGGTGACAAGGGTGTTCAAGTCATTAAGGAAATGCTCAATCAAAAGGTGGATAAGTATAAATGCTTTCGTTAGGACAGCAAGGGTATTTTATGGTTCGGAGACCGACTGGTTGTTCCCAAGAATCCAGGACTCAGGAAGAAAATTTTGGACAAAGCTCATCTCTCCAAATTTTTCATGCACCCCGGAAGTAACAAAATGTATCATGGCCTCAGATCCTTATATTGGTGGACCAGGATGAAGAGAGAGATTGCTAAGTACATATCTGAGTGCGACACTTGCCAAAGAATCAAAGCCAGTCATTTAAAGGTAGCGGGTACCTTACAACCTCTCCCCATACCATCTTGGAAATGGGAGGACATTTGCATGGACTTTATTGTGGGATTGCCCAACACCTCTCGTCACCACGATTCCATTTGGGTTATTGTGGATAGGCTAACCAAGACTGCTCATTTCTTGCCCGTGCATACCACCCACAAGACACAAAAAATATGTAGAAATCTATATTGACCAAATAGTGCATTTGCATGGAATCCCAAGGACTATCGTGTCAGATAGAGGAGCACCGTTCGTAGCACGTTTCTGGGAACAGCTACAAAAGTCACATGGAACAACAATGATTAGAAGCTCAGCATATCATCCTCAAACTGATGGTCAGACAGAAAGAGTAAATCAGATTCTCGAGGACATGTTGAGAGCTTGTGTAATACATTATGGCAAAGATTGGGACAAATGTCTTTCTCTAGCGGAATTCTCTTACAATAACAGTTACCAATCCAGCCTGAAGATGGCACCTTTCGAGGCCTTGTATGGGAGAAGGTGTAGAACACCGCTAAATTGGTAACAAGCTGGAGAAAGGGAAAATTTTGGACCTGACCTAGTGCTTGAAGCCGAGGACAAGGTCAAAGTCATTAAGAAGAACTTAGAGGCTGCTCAGGCCAGGCAAAAGAGCTATCATGACAAGAGAAGAAAGCCTCTACAGTTCGAAGTGGGGGATCATGTGTACCTCAAGGTCTCACCCACAAAAGGTGTAAAGAGATTTGGGATCAAGGGCAAATTAGCTCCTCGCTATATTGGGCCCTATGAGATCAAGGGGACTTGTGGACCCGTAGCATACAAATTGAAGCTACCACCTCAGATGTCGGCAATTCATGATGTATTCCATGTGTCTCAGCTGAAGAAGTGTGTTCGCTTACCAATAGAAGTGTTGTCAGAACCTGAATTGGAGATAGAACCAGACTTGTCATATCAAGCACCCCGTCAAAATATTGGATTGTAAGGAAAGGTCAACTCGAGTGAAGTCAATCCAAATGTATAAGATCCAGTGGAGCCACCATTCAGAAGAAGAAGCTACTTGGTAAACAGAGGATTTTCTGCGCTCTCACTACCCTGATTTTCTACCCAAGTAGATCGGTACATAATTCGGATCCAAACGCCCCCCACCTGCCCTTTGAATCTAAGTATAAGAGAAATAGAGTTAACAAGAACTGAATAAGTTGTGAGACTAAATCTAGAAGGGCTTCCTTCTGAAGTTCCAAAGAGGATGACATTCGAAGAGCAGTTTACTAGAGAACCTTGACAAAAGAAACCACACCGCACAAGCACGCACCTTCTTATCACCCCTCTAAGGGATCCCTACCCAAATCTTAGGACAAGATTTCCTTTAAGGGGGGAGGGCTGTAACACCCTAGGTGTTACCCAAGGCCCTGGCTCAATATATGCACCTATGGCCTATTATCACAGGTGTGTAAGTGGGGAGAAGGGGCACTAAAACTTTAGAAACCATGACTTAATTAAGTAATGATCATGATAGAAGGGATACCCTAGCTTTTCATGTATCTTCACCTTGGAAAAGGATGCTCAAACCCTAGCACCCCCCTCTTGAGCCATTAGACCCCCAAGCACTGGATTAATGGGAAGGATAAGCAAATGACCATTTCATGACTTAAACCTCATGCCAAAGTTGAAGTACATTTATATATCTACAAGAAAGAGTAAGGAAGTTATTCCAAAAAGGTCCCACAAAACCCCCAAATTCAGCCCCCAAGTGAAGAGCACTCAAGAGCAACCAAATTTTCTCTAAGTTAAAAATCAGCCCTCTTCTAAAGATCAGAGATGTTCACTTAGTTGCTGGCGCCAAATCCATAAGGTCCAATTGACAAAAAGGAGCCAAATTACCCAAGGCACACCCCAGAAAAATTTAAAACCAAACCAGAACCGTTTGACACGGTTCGACACAAGTTTTGTCTCGGGTTGAATAGTGCCGACACCCCTGACTTGGCGCCACCATATCTCCCAAACCAGACCCGATCTTCCCTTGGAACTCACATGAACTAGGTAGCCCTAGGTATAGAGAAGAGATCTCACAAAAGTCTTATGGCAAGATTCGCACGTTTGGCTACTCAGCTAGAGCTAGAACTCAGGCAGAAAGAAATGGCCACGTGTTCGATGCGACCTCGCATTGCCAGAGCACGCCCCGGTGCTCAGCCCCACGCCCATGCCCGCGCCTATAAAGCCGACCCCGGCCTTGACCGTACACCCCCGCTCGCTCTTAGCCCCGCCCGAGCGCTAGTTCACCGGCGATCGCTCTGCGCACAGCGTGCCAGCGGCTGCCCGAGCCCCGACCACCGTGGACCGGCCACTCCAGCCCTCCTCCACCCCAACCAATCCCTCGGCTAGCCTCTCCAAAGCTCGGTGAAGCTCCCCAAGCCCTTGTACCGAACACCACCTCACCGGAGGTACCAGATTGACGTTGCCGGACTTCGTCCGACCGTCGGCGCAGGTAGACCGAGCTACATGGTGAGCCAATGGTCGATTCCTTGCGCTTAGATCACCATTGACCTCCAGTGAAGCTCCCCGTGCGGTTTGATTGAACTTTACCGTCGTGAGTAGGTCGGAGCACGCGTCTCCGACGAGCCCGACCACCTTCGCATGCGGCCAGCCCTACTTCGGCCATCACCGCCGGCAATCCGCCCCTCTACGTGACCGCCAGAAGCCCCAGGGCCTCACCCGACCCTCCACCGGACCTCTCCTACCGTCGGTAAGCTGCGCCACCGCTTTTTCTCTCTGCGGCTACTGTTCCGGCGAGGAGGGAGCTCGGGTTAAGAGAGGGAAAAGCCAGGGGGTATTCGCGAAGTCAGTGACTCGGTTAAACAGTTCCCTAGGGGCACGGTTTGAACGGTTTAGTTAAGGAAGAACCCAGGGACCTTGGTGCAAAGCCTATTTCCTTTAAACTTTAAGATTTATTCTTTTTAAGGGAACAGAGAACTAGAAAAATTCATACACTGAGTTTTATTTAACCAAATCTGGTCAAACCAATTTTGCTAGGTCCTAAATATTATGAAATACCCAGCAAAAATGATAAACACCATGGTTTTAGCAAAGCTTTTTAGAGTTTGGATTTAAACAAATATAATGCCCAAACCTTAATAAATAGAGGAAAAATAAAAATACTTTTGGACTAGGGCTGAGAAAATTTGGAGACATACTTAACCAGTAACTACACTGTTTAAAAATATTAAACCCTCCAATATACTTGATTAATTAAATATTATCTATTAAAACTTATATTGGCCCAAACCTTAAGAAAATTAAAAATGGAAATTAAAATGAGGACCAGAGGGCAACCATATATTTCCTAACTTGCTTAGGTGATGTAGTTCATAAAAAATGTTGCTGAACCCTCATTTAGTACAAAGGAAAAGCACTAGTTTTTATTTAATAAAAACAGTAAGAACTTAGAAAAATCATAGAAAAATAATCCTAAGGAGGAACCACCCCAACCCTAGGAATAACTACTATTATGCTAGTATAAATCTAGGAAAAATACAAGTTTTGTTGTTTGATATTTTTCAAATAGCATGTTAGTTATAAGTGTCTTTTTGGCATTAAACTTTAGAAAATCACAACTAAATAACCATTAAGTCACCTTCTGTGATTTTTGGCACAGAGGTATGTTATTACCCTTAGATGCCAACAAAAATAACTTCTAGTGCAGAACCTCCACCCAAATGAGAGTTGTAGTACAAAGTGACCGTCTACCCTCACTTTTGTTATTTTTGCCTAGAGTTTATCCTAATTGTTCTTAACCTCAAATTTGTAGAATAGACTACAGTGACCAATGTTAACCCACTCTAATTTATTCAACATTTTTGGAAATTTCTAAATCACTATGGTAGTTTAAGCTCACTTCAAAAGCATAAATAGAAAATAAAAAGGGGAATTGTGGAAGGAATTAATATTTCACAACTAGATCTCCCTAAGTGCCCACTAAAACTCAAATGAGATGATTAAATTCTTAATTCCACTCAAAGCCTAGACCAGGCAAGTATAAACACTTAGAGCATCGTACGATAAAGAGACCCTAGTTTACCACTACCTTAATATTACTTCACCATACATCGTGCTTCCTAAATTTGCATATCATTAACATACATGTATCTAATTCATTGCATTCGATAGAATGTAACCTCGCTGACGAAGAGTACGTCCTCATTCTGGAGCAAGGAGTTGCTCAGGAAGGGGTCCAGGAGCCAGCACCAGAGCCTACCACTGAGGATCTCCCTACCCCAGCTTCTGAAGGCAAGCCCTGATTTTATGCATAACCATTTATATATGCTACTTTACTACACTTAATGTTTGTAGGCTTGTACTATGCACTTAAGTGTAGGAGTTGCCTGAAAACCTAGTTGCATGAACTCAGGATTCCTTTTGAGATGGATACTAGTATGCTAGGTCGAGTAGCTGCTTTACTAATTAGGGATCTCGGTAGAAGTTGAGAGATTTTTCTAGCACTCGCGCGAGGTCAGGAATTGGTTGTATCCATTTTTATATCGGAATGATGATGGTCTGTGGACAACGATCCATGGGGATGCGTTGTCTACGAGATGAAAAAATTGCAATAAGGATTAAGGTGTGGTACATGTGTCAAGCGTTTGAACGTACTAAACACATGCCGAGAAATATGGTAAATCAGCAAGCCTAGTACCTAAGTGAACCTACCCGTGGATTGACCTCCTCACGCGACCTGAGACATGGTCTCCCATTCTAGTTATGATGGGTACAAGTGCGGTCACTGCACGACGGTAGTCGGGGTCAGTGAGGCATTGTACGTCAAGGCGGTGGGCCTCTTTCTGTTGCGAGGGAATCGATAGGGACGGTTGATGTGTGTGGGAATGGAGTGCCTCGCCACGTCGTGTGTTTAGGTTTACCTTGCAAGGTTAAAACTCGATTCGAATCGTCTGCTTCTCGCAGCTAATGAGACTGTTTGATCCCTTGTACTGCATTGAGTAATAAGTGGAAATGAGATTACTGGCACAAGATGTTGATTGATATAATGCTTGATACCATGTATGAATAGCTAGGTACTCATCTAGTTTAAAGTATTATCCTAGAACTTGAAAAGATAAAACTTGATTTTGGACTCAGCTAGTGCTTTTGGCAAACCAAACCCCTCAGCCAAACAGTTGCATGTCTAGAGGTAGAGGAATAGACTCCCCACACCGGGTAAGTCTAGCTGAGTATTAGTATACTCAGCCTTCCTTGTGGCATAATTTTTATAGGTTCTCTGGAGGATATGGTTGCTGGAGTGACTTGGCCGTCCACCTTGCCACCAGGTTGGACAGTCGAGTGGGACCCTACCTCAGCAGGAGAGGAGCATGAGTGATGGGCCAGGCTTCCCCATCCTCCCTTTTTTTTCTTTACCGTTAGTCGATTTCCGCTGCATAAAGAACAATGGTTAATACTTTTGCAAAACTCCGATTATGATGTAATAACATTAAGTACTTCTTTAATTTCTGGTTTTATGCTTTATTGCCTTTTCTCTGTGCATCACCTTCGAGTGAGTATGTGGTACTTGATCCTGTTAGTGGCCTTGTCGGACTAGATCTGAGGGACTGATGGTTTATTCCTATTTAAGTGTGGTCTAGCCTTTAAGGCGGGACTTAGGCACTTAAGTCGGAATAATTCGGGCGGTTCTGCCACAGTGAGAAGTTACCACGGCATTCATTTCTAATTTCCCCCATCTTGTCAAACTTGCTTACTGCTTAACCTTAGCCTTATCTTATCAAACTTGCATAATTTCCCCCACTTGTTGAGCTCCGACCATAAGTGAGCTCACCCTTGTAAATATTTTGATCAGAGGGTGATGAAGAAGACCTTGATGGAGATTTCGATGAATACTGAGTCTAACGATGCGCCGGTCATCTTCCTATGGGAGATTACCCATGTTATTTCCGCTATACTTTGATGATACTCTTTAAGATACTTATGTCTGGATGATGTAATAAAGTTACTCTACTCTCTTTATGCCTTTTTGCATTGTCTTTTGATATATTACACTGGTGACATCAACATATGTGTGGAAATGGATCTTGGCACACATATGCTATGCATTCATATTTATACCATCATCATTAATCATCATCATATAAGTAACCAAAGTTTTTCTAATCAAAGAGGATCCCAAGGCCGCTCTTAACCGTGAGCACGGCTGATATATCAGTTTCTAACACTCTGTAGAGGTCGCACACTTTACCCACAAGTCGTGATTCCCATTCTGCTCGGGGTTCTAGCCTCCCCATTGATCACTACCAAGGTGACCTAGCAAGGTCTCACTACGTAGCCTTTACAAAGATTCCCAGAGGTCATAGTCGCCTGTTAGGTTTCTCCAGTTTGATAAACACAGTACCTCTCCCCAAAGGAAGGGTGACTAACAAAACCAAATCAAGAACCTCTGCAACCAGCCTCGGCAGAGCAAGTACTGTGCCCGGATCCCATTGACGGCCCTACGGCGAAGCCAGCTACTCCTCTGGTTCCTCTAATTAATCAGCTAAGGGCGTCCCATTCCACCCTCATGGTTGCACTGTTATCCCAGGTTGTCACTCCCCAAACAGGTCCTTATGGAGAGGTACCCAAGAAACAGCCTGAGTCCCCTAAAGTATCACAAGAACATAATTGGGATAACATCATCGTATCATAAGTATTCACATCATGTTCATTGATTAAGGTAAAGCAATAGCATAAAGCTAACCATGATAACCCAAAAGTTAAACAAGGATAAGGTAAATACAGACTAGTCAATCCTTAAGTTTCAATAATGTAATGCGGGACGGTGAATTATAAAATAGATAGGACATAATAGGTCAGAGGACACTTGCCTTCACCAGGTTGTTGCTCAGGAAGATCTTCGGCAACACACTCAGGAACCACGGGTTGCTTGTTGTCTAAATAAAGCGATCATACATTCAATACATTTGGAAAGTACAAATGAACAGCACACCAAATATGTATAATCAAGTATATACTAGTTTGACAAGACATTATGAACATAAAAGGGGTAGACCTAAATGTTAGGGTTTAATATAGTTAGAGATCAGTGATTCCCTAGATATTATGGACTATTTAGTTTAGTGCCACTAATTAGTGAGACACAAAATTATACCAGGGATCAATTCATACACAACATTTTATTAATCTCACCACATTAAACCTCTAGGTACCATTAGCATTTCCCTTTTTATTGATTTTAATAAACAAATACATTATTACTTCTACTTAACCTTTAATCCAGGAATAAAATTAAAGTGCACACGATGTGAATGATCATAATTTATTTGGACAGAGAATATTTCTATGAACATTTTCCAATTTGAACCACTAAATTTGGAGTTCATATGAAAAAGATATGAAATAAACAAGTTTTGAAGTTTAAAATATGAAACTAAGCCCAATTCTGTGATTATTTAAAAGGTCACGGTCTGTTTAAATGAAGCCAGGGGCCTGCGCGCTAAAACTCAGGATGGCAGGTTGATTCTTGGAAATCCGAGGGTCTCTTACGCAAAACCGCCGCGGGAAGGGTATCGGGTAATCTGGACCGCACGACCACGAGCGGACGGCCGAGATTAGATCCTGCAGTCGAGCGCGTGGGCGTGGATGCGCAGCGAGCTCTGATAGGTGGGCTCGGGGTGTCAGCAACTGAGGAGGGAGGCGAGCTGACCAGTCGAGCCCAATGACAGAGGGCGCAGGCGCTGACCGGCGGGGCCCAGGGGCAGAGCGCGGGTGAGGGAGCGAATCCGAGCGGTCGGGTGTGAATCGGACAGTTAGTATTAGATCATGTTTGATTAGATTCGAACCGTCCGATCTCAGACAGATGCTTGGGATTTAACGGCCAGGTCCCTCGGCCGCCAGCGGTGGCGCCGCTCGCATCCACGGCGGAGGTCCACCAGAGACGAGGGCGCGAGCGCGCTGGGGCCCGCTGGGACACCGAGAAGGACTCGGGGAATTCAGGGGAGTGCAGCGAACTCGGCTAGGGGCATAGCACGGGCACAAAGGTGCTGGAGGGGGTGGATAACAGCGAGGCGGCTCGACGGTGGCGCAACACTACTCCGGCGAGCAATCGCGCATGACCGAGGGCAATCAAGGAAAAAATAGGGGCGGGTCTGGGTTGCTTAGCTCGAGAGGAACCACTGGAGTCCCGGAGCAACGACGGAGGCGCAGGGACGCCTCGGGGCAATGGTGGCGGAGCTTTGGCTGCACAGGAAGAACTCCGGTGAGTGTGGACCGAGCGGACCAGAGGGGCTGGGGGCGAACCAAGGGGCATTCCAGGTGGCAGGTTATAGTGCGGAGCTTACCAGGGCAACAGACACGGTGGGGAGTCCCACGACAACCGTAGAACGGGCGGCGGACGTCGGTGAGTGGCGGCGGAACTCCCTGGGTGCGCGCGCAGGGCAAGAGAGAGGGCAAGAGTGCTCGGCTGAGGGCGCAAATGAGCAGGGGGAAGTGGGCGAGCGGGGCACGGGCTCTAAAGGGGCGAGGGCGTGCGGGGGTGGCCGAGGATTGCGTGGACGTGGGCGTGTCCACGGCGGGGGCTTGGGCGGGAGGTTAGGGACGGGGTCTGACGGGTGGGGTCCGCGGGGCAGAGAGAGGATGAGCGCATGCGCGAGGGGATCGGCGCTGATAGGCCGGCCCCATAGAGCAACGAGAGGGAGAGAAGGGGCGTGCGGGCTGACGCCGATAGGCGGGGTCCGCCTGTTAGGGGCTGAGGGCGCGGGGGGGCGAGGCCTGCTGGGCCGACTTGGGCTGAAATGGGTTTTTCCATTTTCTAGGGAATTTCTAATGCTTATCTATTTATTTTCTCTAGGGTTTTCAATTCAAATTCAAATCAAGTTTCAAATTCAAACCAAATCAAACATGTGTAACAATTCAAAGAATATTTGGAGCTCAGCATGATGCAACATTTCATGACTCATATTGTTTTGACAAAATAAAATAATTAATCTCTCACTAATTAAGCTAATTCTACCAAAAAGAAAAAAGAGAGAGAAACTAGAGAGAGAAGAGTAACACCTGAATTTGGTAGGTAATTAAAAAGAAATTTTATACCCCCAAATTCAGGGTGTTACAACATGCCACCACAAGGGTGGAATGGGATGCCCTTGGCTGACTAATTAGGAAAGCTAGTAGAGGACTACCTTACCCGAAACGGGCAAGGGCAGCAGGAGAGTAAGCATGTAGGGAGGTTCTCGGGTTGATTTTGCTGCGATGGCGGTCAGACGAGGGATTCCTGCTATGCTCTTCCTAGAAGCTGTAGCGGGTTTTCTAAAGCTAGTGGAACTTTGTAAAGGCCTCCTAGTGTTACCCTGTCTCGTCTCCTCGGTAGAGATGAATGGGACTTCTAGACCCCTTGGCAACCGGATGACATGATTTGTGGGTAAAGGGTACCACCTCTACATAGTGTAAAAACTGGTATACTAGCCATGTTCGCGGTCATGAGCAGCTCAGGACTCACATGATTAATTTATGGAATTAAATTCAATTTATCATTTGCATCACATTGTGGTTTATTATTAATTTTGATCTATTAATACTCTGGTTTGGTATCTACTTATGCTTAGTAACAGCTAATAAAATTTTGACAAATTAAAAGCAATGCTCAGCTTTAACCATCCTCTTTGGTAAGCCTTACACTTCACATGAGCTCCCATCTTTGGCGAGTTCATGCACATTATTCCCCACAACTTCTTGAGCGATGAACGTATGTGAGCTCACCCTTGCTGTCTCTTACCCCCCATAGGTCAAGAACAGATACCGCAGGATGAGGCGCATGGAGGATGCTGTGATGAGTTCGTGAGTGGTCTAGGCCGTCGTCTCCCAGTCAACTTTATGGTTGCTAGATCGTTGTCTGCATATGATGTGATTATTTATCTATTTTGTACAGAACTCCTATTATATAGTAAATATGTGACATTCGTTTCTGTACCATGAGTCATCATATGTGTGAGACTTGGTCCTAGCACACCTGATGATTAGTTCGCGCCCAGGTTTTGGTGCCCCTAGGACCCGGGTGTGACATGGGTCATTCAGAAAAGCTCAAGGGGGATATACTCATATACTCATTGTTATAGACAAGTTCATAAAATGGATAGAGTACAAACCCATCGCATCTTTGACCTCAGCAAAACTAGTGGAATTTATTTAAGAAATAATATTTAGGTTCAGGATACCTAACATCATTATCACAGACCTGGGATCTAACTTCACTAGCTCAGAGTTCTTTGATTTCTGCGAGCAGAGGAGCATCCAGATCAAGTATGCGTTAGTGGCACACCCAAGAGCTAATGGGCAGGTGGAAAGAGCCAACAGGATGATACTTGATGCACTCAGGAAAAATGTGTTCGACAAGAGTGAAAAGCTTGCAAGAAAATGAATCAAAGAACTACCATATGTAGTCTAGAGCCTGCGAACCCAGCCAAGCCGGGCCTTGCATGGAAACACCATGTTCTTCATGGTATATGGATCGGAAGCAGTATTGCCAGCGGATTTGATCTTTGGAGCGCCCAAGCTAACATTTAAAAGTATAGCTAAAGCAAAAGCAACTAGGCTGGAAGATGTTGATATATTAGAAGAAGAACGTCTCAATGTTGTCATTCAATCGGCTAGATACCAGCAAACCCTGAGGTGCTACCATGACAAAAGCAGTGTGGTATCGATCCTTCGCAGTAGGAGACCTAGTCCTCCACCGAGTGCTGACGAGAGAAGGGTGACACAAATTGTCACCTACATGGGAAGGACCATTCATCATTGTAGAGGTTACCAGGCTAGGATCCTACCGACTCACCCAAATAGATGGAACCGAAGTGGGGAATTCGTGGAATATTGAACACCTCAAGAAATTCTATCTGTAGCGGTACATCAAAACTCCAATGGGCAAGTTATACTTCGTAAACAAAAGGTTTCATTATCAATAAAGCTTCTGTGTTCTACTGCATGCAAACTCTCAATCAACAAGCGGTTTAAGTCGAAAACGACTTAAACCGGCACAACATGCCTGCATGATTACATAACTTAGGTGATTACTATACCCTACCAATGGAGCAATCGGCTTAAGTCGGAAACATCTTAAGTCAGTGTGACATGCTCACGCTTACATAACTTAGGGTGATGACTATACCCTACCAACGGAGCAATCGGCTTAAGTCAGAAACGTCTTAAGTCGGTGCGACAAGCTCACGCTTACATAACTTAGGGTGATCACTATACCCTACCAAAGGAGCAATCGGCTTAAGTCGGAAACGTCTTAAGTCGGTGCGACATGCTCACGCTTACATAACTTAGGGTGATTACTATACCCTACCAACGGAGCAATTGGCTTAAGTCAGAAACGTCTTAAGTCGATGCGACAAGCTTACGCTTACATAACTTAGGGTGATTACTATACCCTACCAACGGAGCAATCGGCTTAAGTCAGAAACGTCTTAAGTCGATGCGACATGCTCACGCTTACATGACTTAGGGGATTACTATACCCTACTGACAGAGCAATAGGCTTAAGTCGGAAACGCCTTAAATCGGCGCGACATGCTCACGCTCGCATACTTGAGGGTGATTACAATACCCTACTAACAGAGTAATCGGCTTAAGTCAGAAAAACCTTAAGTCAACACAGCAAGCTCACGCATACATGAACTCTATAATGCGCCATCTCGATAAGAATTACCAACTTAATGAAAAGTTTCTTCTGTTCAAACGAATCAAAATCTATCTTCATTACACAATTACTCTGCTGGAGCGTTCTTGTAGGGGACCTTGCTAGCAGGATCACCAGAGGGAGAAGGTTTACTCATACCAGCGGACACAGCAAGAACGTCAGCAACAATGTCCTCAGGCACCACAACACCAGGTCTTTTCATCAGAATTCGACCATCACGAATAGCTTTGTCCATCGCTTTATCACACATTGCTTTCATGATACCATGGTCATCCTCTAAGACCTTAATGTCACGATGAGTAATTTCCAATTCCTGCAAAAACAGTTTCTTCGAAGCACGCAATTCTTTGATGACAGAATCTTTTGAAGACAGTAACTTATTAAGTTGTGACAGTTTAGTTTGAGAAACCCTCAACTCATCCCTATGACGGTCAAGCTCCGACATAGTAAAGCGATGACTCCTCTCCAAAGTAGTAAGGGAGCTGCTGGCATCATAGTACAGTTTGTCCAGATTGTCACGGGAATCAAGAAGTCTTCGCATCTCCTCCTACATGCAAGAAGAGTGCTAAACATCCAAGCAAAGGCACAAAACAAAGGCATCAAGAATAGTCAGAAAAATCTACCTCAGGGGCTCTGTTCTCTTAATCAAGTTGAGCGTTCAAGGAAGAGTTCAGGGTTTGGGCACCATCCAAGAACGCAGAAACCTAGTTCAGGTTGGCTTGACTCTAAGCATACCTCTCCTCAACGTCGGAGCACCGTCGAGTCAGAGCTGGAAGGGCAAGAAGGAAAGAGCACAGGAGGTAAAACGAGGGAGCAACGAACAACAAAGAAAGCTATCAACCCACTAACCGATGTTCGAGGCTTTTAGATCATCTATTTGCTTCTAAAGCAGGAGAGGATTCCACTGCAGCAAGGACAAAACCTGATCAGGAATAGGGGCACCGCAAGACCTCAACTGAGCCAACATAGAGCTCAAAACATTCTGCAAATACAAGAATTAGCAAAGGAATCTATTTGTCAACAAAAGTAAAGTAGGGCAAAGGTTAGCTCACCTAAAGGTTAGAAAGGAACAAGGGAAATCCCAAAGCCCGAGGCACCGACGTGCTATCAGATGGTGGGGTACTAGCAAAAGCAATATTGAGAGTAGACTCGAGCCCCAAAGGAGGATTAGAGCTCACGCCCAAGGCAACACTTAGTGGGACCTTAGCTCCAACAGCGTGCAGCGGATTCCCAGCGCCCGATTCACTGACCTCTAAAGTGATCAGACCAACAAGAGCAGTAGGAAGGCTTGTCAACACTGGCTCCTCAGACTGAACTGGTGGTGATCCGACATGAACGTCCATAGAAGCAGCCAAGGAGCCGTGCTCGGCACCCTCAGGGGTTGGGTCATCCTCAGCAGCACCCTCGAGGGCTGGGTTATCCTCAGCAGCGCCCTTGGGGGCTGAAGCACCCTCAATCGTACCCACAGGAGCTGGGTAACCCTTGCATGTAACATCAGGAACCAAGGTGTCCCCATGAATTAGGCCGCCCTCAAAGGTCGAAGAAGCATGGAAAACTGTCCGAGTTATTTCTTGCCCGACTGGATTACTAGCTGAGGAGGTGTCATCTGGGACCTCTACACGGATGGCAGCACTTTTAGTTTTAGGAAGCTCCAATAAAAGATCTTCAGGGATAATCTCCTCCAGTGCATGATCAATGGCAGACATCGTCAACCTCTAGAGATTAACCAGCCCTGACAGAGCCTGAATTGGGACATCGTCGCTGTTTTTGCTATGCCAATTCTTGCGAATCAAAGGGGAAACTTCTTCTTCATCCTCTTCATCCTCGTCAGACACGCGTCCACCGACTCTGGTGCCACCACAACTCTCAATATCATCCTCGAGGTTTGCACTCGCCGGGCCACCACCGAGGACTGGGGCAGTAGAGTCAGCCCCCAGCTCCAAGCTAGATGGACGTCGAAGTCTTCTCTTTCTTTTCTTCCCCTCGGCAGACACGGCTAGGTGACCCGTTCGACATAATTGTTTATGACGAACACCTTCAGGACAACCAGCTCCTTCATCCTCGCCAAAGACGCGCCCAGCTGCAGCGCTCGTCAATTCAGTATGGGCAGATTTAGATGACTCACCCGCTAGCATACTAAGAACAACTTTTATTTCAGCCTCATCAGTAGTCATTTGCATCTGAAGATGGGTCTGTCTCTCCTCTTCAGGGAGATTCCGGTACGTAGCAATGAAGGTCTCAATATCTTCTGAAGAGGGTCGCACTCTATGGCTTGGACTGCCGTCCTGGACAGGCGGGTTGGATGTGAACTCTGAAAAGGGCCTCAGTGGTAACAAAATAGCACAGTAAGGATATTACACATGACAAACGTAGAAACTCATAGGCAACAACGCTTACCGCAGGAGGAAGATTCCAGGCAGAATACGAAAGGGGAGCACCAGCATTCGAAACCTTGCCTCCCAGCATCAAATCAACTCGACTTAGCACGTCCTCCTTAGATATTCGCTTGTTGGTAATTCGAGTAGGTCATTAACACCGGTGTACAGGTAAGCAGGGTAGACTCTATCTTTCAAGGGCTAAATATTCTTGAAAACAAAGTCGACAACAACAGCTTCAGTAGTCAAGCCTCTGTCCCTCAACGCACATATCTCTGCAAGTAGCACCCTGGACTTAGCAAGCTCTGAATCTGTGGGGATCTCTGTCCAGCTAGGCGTTCAGACGTCGGGTTGCTCCGTGATCGAGCAGAAAGTGACTTGTTATGATTTTTCATAGTAAACCACTCGAAGCGCCATCCCTTAATGATGTCTTTCAAAGGAATGTCGAGATACTCAGCTTTCCTGCCTCGGCGAAGTTCCAAGCTAGCACCTCCAACAAGCTGATGCTGCCCTCCAGCCATCCCAGGCCGACAATGGTAAAGGTATTTCCAAAGCCCAAAGTGTGGAAGAATTACAAGGAAATCTTTGCAAAGATGAACAAACATAGCAATTTGAAGCACAAAATTGGGATTCAGATGAGTGAGATTTAGAGAGTAAAAATCGAGAAGACTGCGAAAGATGGGAGAAACTGGTAGGGCTAGTCCCCGGATGAGAAAAGGCACAAAGATAACCGCCTTGTGAGTATCCTCTTTCAAGACAGTAACCCCATGCTAGATCCGCTAGGAACATAGTTCCTTCGGCGATAGAACACCAATTTCAACAAGATGCAGAAGGTCAGCCTCAGAAATGACAGAAACATGGTTACCAGCGAAAGGGAGTTGGCTGTTGGGATTGATCGGAGGGATGTCTGGGCTGGTAGCACTCTGTTTTCTTTTCCTGGGTGCCATCACGATTTTTCAAACGGAGTAAAAGGATCCGAGAACTCAGAAATCTAGAGAGCGGCGGAGAAAAAACAAGAACTAGGGTTCAGAGCTCAAGAGGATGTCACCAGAAGTATGGGTTAGCACACTAAGTCGGGCGCAAAGGGGCAGGTCGATAGCTTGGGAGAGTTTTGGTTGTAGCAAAATAACATCACTCGGGCATTACCTCTAAATGCTAGCGAACTGTGAGACATAAGAGCGGAGTATGCAACAGTAGATTGGCACAAAAACAGGTTTTCATTCACCAATGGGGGAATCATTACAAAATTGAGATCGACTCATTATGAGTCGGCCTCCCGCCCCTCGATCTTACATTACATTAATAATTACATTACTACTTAGACTATATTACACTACTAGTTAAACTACATTATTCTACTACTAACTACTACTACTATACTATACTAATATTTAAGCCGGTAGCACTATGCCACTGGCCTTACCGTCGCTGCCGTCGTCGTCACCGTTGTCCTTGTCGTCGTCGTCGCTATCATTGCCGCCATTGCCGCCATCACCATCGTCGCCGTCATCGCCATTGCCCTTGCCGCTGTCATCGTCGCTGCCGTCGCCACCACCGCTGCTGTCGGCGCCACTGCTGCTGCCGCCATCGCCCTCGTCGTCGTCGCCCTCGTTGCTGTTCCCCTCCTTGGAGTCAGAGGAGTCCACCTCCTCCGAGGAGGCCTCCTCCGAGTCGTCTGACCTACCGAGCCCCGCGCGCTCGATGGATCGCCAGTACGCCTGCTCCACGACGGACAACCCCATGGAATCGTCTGAGTCCTTGGACGATGCCACGGGGGATGCCGGAGCAGGCGAACGATCATACTCGGAGGAGACTTCCTCCGAGTACTTCGAGTCCCCAAAGTCCTCTGAGGGAGGACTCGGGGGCGCTTGCGCTTCCCGTCAGTAGGGCGGCGCCCTTTCTTGCCCTTCTTCCCTCCGGCCATGGTCCACTCGGAAGGAGGGGAAGCGAAGAAGAAGGAGAAAGCGAGTAAACAAGAACGAGTGAAAAAAGCAGCCAGTACAAGTGGGCTATTTAAAGAGGCCGGGAGGCGACTGTCCACTTCCTACCCGCACACCGAACAGTCACAAGAATTCAATAGCAATTCAAACCACCTGGAAATGAGTCAGGCGTCTGGCACCGCTTCACGTAATACAACATTGGATGAAATCAAGACAACCACTCATGCAAAGTATTACACCTCCCTGTTGTATCAAGTTACTATTTCACGATAACACGATAGACGTCTTTTACTGGGCAGACACCCATTGGGTGTACCGCCCGAATTCTCCGAGATTTTCTAAAGCAGTGATACCTGCAACATATACAATGAATATACCATGACAAAGGGGAAGATCGGCTAAAATGGGAGGAAGTCCAAATGCGGTTACCAAAGCACAAGTCTAATCTACAGAGGCATTAAAGTACGTGGGCGAGTGGTGTCTAGCCAAGGACTCCCTGTTTCGACTGGCCGGGCTCCAACTTGTCACCGATCAAATTGATTCCAGACCAAACAAGATACGGACATATGTCATCACCGGGCTATTCCGAAAGATCATTTTGAGAAAAGCATAAGATAAAGACCTTTGAATTGATTATTTCAAAACCAACTCAAAGCTCGGGGGCTACACCCATTGGGTGCACCTTCGGTGCACCCAACGGATTCACAAAACTTTGAAGCCGAGTGCTGATTCTAAAGCATAAGATGAAGACCTTTGAATTGATTATTTCAAAATCAACTCAAAGCTCGGGGGCTACACCCATTGGGTGCACCTCCCACCAGATTCACAAAACTTTGAAGTCGAGTGCTGATTTCTAAAGCATAAAATGAAGACCTTTGAATTAATTATTTCAAAATCAACTCAAAGCTCGGGGGCTACACCCAACGGAGTTATAAACATGTCAAGTCATACGATGAGCCCATAAGCAAGAACCAGGAACCTTTGAATCGATTATTTCAAAATCAACTCAAAGATTGGGGGCTTGTGGGGGACAGATATCCCTCGGGTCCACTCGGGGGGCGAAAACTCTGCTCAGGGCCACATGCCAGTCGCCCCTCAGTGACGTCTCATCGTGGGATGGGCAAAGGGAACAGCGGAAACGGGCCGACGCAGGAGTGCGATGGGCCCACGCCCGGATTACTCATGGCTTGGGCGTGATCACATTGAAGTTGTTCGTTTTTCCGCGCCCGACATCCTCAAACGCTGGAGATAGCTCGGGGCGGAGGCGACGGGTTTTCCTCGGAATAGCGAAGCTTGTTCGCTATTAGCTAGGAGATAAGCAGGAAAAGTGTGATCAGTGTGTACGCGGGAAGCACCCTACGGTCGTGTATATAAGGCCAAGGGGATCCCCATCAATTTCATCTCATTAGCACCTCATACTTGGTAGACACCACTTGTAAACACTTCCCACATACAAAGCCATCCCAGGAAGTAGGGTATTACGCTCCTCAAAGCGGCCCGAACCTGCTGAAACTCGCTTGACTCTCTCTTTCTTGTGCCCCCGGCACGAACCATCGAGTTACAATCCATGACACCGTCCTACCCAAAAGCACCACGAGGTACCCCGGGTGTGCGGTCGGTAGAGATGGCAATGGGTACCCGAAACCCAACTACCCGACGGGTTTTACCCGATATGAAGGCGGGTATGGGATAATTTCTCTACCCACGGGTATGTTAATGGGCAAGACCCTCTACCACTACACGACGGTTCACTTACAGCGACCTACGGTTGGTTGCTAAAACGGCCTTCAGCGACGTACGGTTGGTCGCTAAAAACTTTTAGCGACCCATAAGGATGGTCGCTGTAAGTGTCGTCGCTAAAGGCTTTAGCGACCGACATCTCTTTAGCGACCGACCGTCCGTTGCTAATATTGTATATTTAGCGACCAACTGTGAGTTGTTGTACTATAGATTTAACAACCAATCGTGAGTCGTTATACTATACATTTAGCAACCAACAGAAAGTTGCCCCTAGTTATAGTCGTTAATAATGATAATATACCATTAATTAGCATTCAACAACTGTTATATATACAAAAGCATCACAAATCACCAATTTTTATACACATAATCACATATATATACAAATTTAATTAGTATTGCACAATGATAGATCCACATCACATAAACCATCAACAAGCACCACAACAAAATCATTCACAAAACCTACACATGTTATTATGTTTCGCACATATTTGCAAACACTTTACAAAATCATTCACAAAAGTACTAACGGTTCAAGTGATTCGCAAAAGCCTTCACAAAAGCACTCCAACTTCTTGTAACCTCTTGTTTTAAGGCACAAGCTTGTAGGGGTTGTGATGTCGCCACTTACTTGATGCTAACAAGACATTTCCTTCACCAAAGCCATCTTCAACACTTCGCCCATAAAAAAGATCAATTATCATTTTCAATTGCATGTCTACAAGACAAGTGATAATTGCAATAAGTAAATTATAATCTACATTTATATAATCTAGACTACCAAACAGCTACATATAGACATATAGTAGACTAACGAACAGCTTGGTATGCTAGCTGCTGCAGTGAGCCAATGAGGTACAGGATGTTCTATGGTCTAGAACTTCAGTTCATGTTCATCCCATTTTGATTGCCAATTCCAATTTTTTGGCATGAATAATTGATTCTAAATTGCTACATAGAGTGGCATTTGTTTACATCCATGGAAGATAAAAAAAATACTAAAGTGCCTTTTGTCCACAAGAAACACTATGTTATATGTCATCCCGATCATTTTAAATGTATCCTATTATTTCTATTCATCATTACATCTATCAAGTTGTTTATTTAGTTTATGACTGATAAAAATTTCTACCTTTTAATTATTTAGCCCCCCTTTGATCCACTTATAGATCCGTCAAAGGGTATTGTGAATATTCTGGTAATTAAACTGGCACACCGACATACAACTGAACAGTAACGAAAATAAAAGCGAAATGGTAAGAACACTAAACATGGTACATGACTGAACTGAACATCATGATCCAACAAAAGTAACAATTCGCAATGAAGGATCTTATATATAATTCTGCATATTAGATGACCGGGGCAATATTAAGCAAGATGTGTAACATAACATAAGCTTATCACTTAATCCATCTCCGTCTCTTTCTGTTGTGGATGAAATAGGATGTTGTTAAAGTGAAACAATGAAAATTGGTGCAGGAAGTTGATCCGTGTGATAAGGAAGCGGTAAGTATACCGGCATAGTTGAGCGTGTACGAGAGGCCGTTGCAACCTCGCGCTTTGACGCCGAGACGCAGAAATGGACGCTGCCTGAGGCTGAGGAGCTGCCGGATCAAATGTGGAACCAACAACAAAATATTAAAAAAAACCGGCAATACATAATCATCTACAAGTAAATGCCTTCTTGGGAAGCTGGTTTTGGCTTGCAACTAGGGGTCGTTTTGGGTTTCAAAGCAAACACTTCGTACCAGGCAAACTTGTTGGTATTACTGCTCTCATCGTGCTTGTGAGATGAGTGAGTGATCATTAACTAACAGGAACAAGCTAAAACAAATAAAGACGGGAGAAAATGGCAAGTAAAAAATTACGAGAAAAAATCATCGTGCTTGATTGACGTATAAAATATTTTTGAGCGTGACTTGCTACTTGAGTAGGTGTTCTTGAGACCACAAAATTATGAGAAATTCCTCGCCAATCCCCTTTCCCGAGCTTTTGTAATCCCAGCAAAAACCTCCGGTGTTCTTCTTCAGTCCAAGGAACACCTGTCAGAGCAACCTTAATCAGCAACATGGCATAGAAAGCCCAAAATGCAGCCGTGAAGGCAGGCAGCAATATGTGTAGCTACAAGAAGACATTGAACTGTAATGAATCAACAACAGCGTATTAACAGAGCATGGTAAAAGTTAGCACCGCCACTTTGTTGTTGAACAAGTCATATAGAAAGGGTGCCATTGACAAATAGAAGAATAACCAAACAGCACCAAATCAGAGGAGAGCTAAAAAAGGGCATAATCTGAAGCAGGTGCCAGTTGACTTAAAAAAGGGCACGAAATCAGGTGACCGGTGTTCGTGCTCATCCAGGCGCTGCTCGGCTGCTATGCTGTGTGCGCTGCGCGGTGCGCCTGTGGCCTGTGCGGGTGTGCGGCGGCGGCCGGGAGCACGGGACTACGGGGTGTGCGTGTGGCTGGGCGGCTGGCTGTGGGTAGGGTAGCTGTGCTGTGCGGCCAGGACTCCTTAGGTTTACTTGATGGGTCGGCCGATCAAGCAGCCCAATAGGAAGTAGGCCCAAGCCGAATCCACAATCCTTTTTCTAAATTTGAAATATATTTTTAAATAACCCTAAAATTCATAGTAATTAAACCAAAATTATTTATAAATAAAATATTAATTTTTGGGCTAATAATTATTATATTTTTTATTTACTAGGATTTTCATTTAAGAAGAAATGTTATTCAATAACCAAAAATCAATCATGCGCAATAAAAAAATTATTCCAAATGCAAATACATAACAAACACTTAAAAGAAAATTCATTACCATAAATATCATTAATAACTAAATGCATTATTTTTATTTTATGATTTTATGGTGTTACAGTTTTCTTTTCCATAATTCTTTTTTTCTTTTCTACAATTCTTTTTTTTCTTTACTACAATTTAGCTATCAATGTTTACTTGTTTTAATTAATTTTTAGTCACTAACATCTACAGGTACGTTCAGGCTATAAGATTTGATAGTGATCCTTGCTCTATAGCGACCCACCGCTAGTCCCCGACAATATCTATAGCGACCAACCATAAGTTGTTACATTTCTAGACTTTTAGCGACCAATCGACCGTTGCTACAAAAGGATTTAGCGACTGACTGTCGGTCCCTAACCTTTAGCAACCAACAGTTGGTACCTAATAAGGGTCGCTAAAGATCAACCGTCGTGTAGTGTACCCATTGGGTAGGCAGGTATGGGTATGGATTGGTACTACCCATACCCATCTACCCATGGGTAGAATATACCCGCAACAATACCACTATAATCATCTAATAGAGCCCATCTTAGCTAAAATAAAACTCTTCTCTAGCTATCATTTGTCTAGCTACCAAGTTATGTAATCATATGATTTGTTATATGTGAAGTTGGACTTGTTTTTTTATGTTTATTTAATGTTTTGAGTGATTGATATATTGTAATTTAAGACTTTCCTAGCAGGTACAGGTTACCCGACGGGTAAAATTACCCGCGTGGGTACGGGTATGGGTAGGATTTTATACCCGCGAGCATATATGGGTAACTCGACGGGTAAAAGTTTTCTTGATGGGTACGGGTATGGAACGGCACTACCCGATGGGTATGTACCTGTTGCCATCCCTAGTGGTTGGACACTAAACACCGACACAGCCCCCAATATGCAAAGGGCCAGGTGACTGGAATAGTATGCAATTGTTGTGCTGGTAGATGCTATTGCTTGGCCAGGAATTGACATGCTTCACATCTCTAGACTAGGTCGCCTGCATCATTCTTGCCAGTTGCCCAGTAAAAACCAACCCTGAAGGCCTTCCCGATGAGTGTTCTCGATGTTGCGTGTATCCCACATTGCCCGGCATGGATTTCCTCTAGTAAGTGTTTTCTAGCACCTGAGTCAATGCACTTCATGAAAACACATGCAACCCCTCTTTTTCTACAGTGCATCACCTATGGCTGAGTAGTGAGCCGACTGCATCGCGATGTGCTCGGTCGTGGCTTTATCATCTGTCTCTTCTTCGTTTTTTATGCACTTGATAATCGATGCTCTCCAGTCTTTTAGATCTAGTTCCACTTGCTCTATTGCCTTGCATTCTTCCCCTACCCCTGACGTGACACTAGGTTGTTGTACCTCTTGGACGAAGACACCCGGTGGAGCCTGCGCTCGGCTTGATCCTAGCTTGGATAAAGCCTTAATTGTCATGTTGCGTCTCTCTTTATATGGTGGAACTCCACTCCTTCAAATTTGTCCTCAACTTCCTGACTACGGCGTAGTAAATGCTCATTGATTCCGTGGAACAGTCCTAATCTTTTTGACTTGGCGAATGACAACCAAAGATCTTCGCATACCATAAATCTTTTGATCCCAAGTGACACGACAATATTAAGCCCATGTATCAAAGCTTCATATTCTGCAACATTGTTGGAGGTAGGAAATAGGAGTTACAATGCATACTTGAGCTGATATTGTCCAAGGGTGATAAAAAGGACGCCTGCCCCTACTCCTTGTAACCTCAACGACCCATCAAAATACATCTTCCATACCTCCACTAACTCGGGGTTTTCGTGGATCTATTGTTTGGTCCACTCTGATATGAAATCCACTAGAGTTTTGGTCTTGATCGTCGTGCGGGGGTCAGAATTCTATGTCATGAGCTCCGAGTTCGCACGCCCACTTGGCCATCCTTCCCACTGCTTCTTGTTGTGGAGTATGTCTCCTATCAGAAAGCCTGTAACCACTATGACTTTGTGATCGTCGAAGTAGTGGCATAGCTTTCGCGTGGTGAGGAGTACTGCGTATAGCAACTTCTAGACTTGAGGGTATCTGATCTTGGAGGCCTAAGAACTTCGCTGATGAAGTATACGGGGTGTTGGACTAGATTTGTGTGCCCTTCTTCTCTCCGCTCGATTACTAGCGTGGTGCTCACCACGTGAGTCATGCATGAGATGTACAGCAGCAGATCTTCAGCTGGTTGGTTGGCGGTGGCTCGGTTAGGTGGTTTCAGGATCGATGGGGTGGTCAAGAATTTTTTGAGTGCTTCCAATGCTTCTTGATCCTCGGGAGTCCACTGGAATCTATTCACCTTCTTGAGCAGTTTGTAGAATGGCATGTCTCTCTTGCCGAGCCGTGAGATGAAGCAATTCAGTGCTGCCATGCATCCAGTAAGCTTCTGGACCTTCTTTTGCGATCGTGGTGGTTCCATCCTTAGGATGGCTTTGATTTTCTCCAGGTTGGTCTCGATTCCTTGGTGATTGACAATGAACCCGAGTAGCTTCTCGGCTGGTACCCCGAACACGCACATGTTCGGGTTAAGCTTCTAGCGGTAGTGCCTCAGGCTATTGAAGACCTGTTGTCTGTCATCGATGAAGTTCTCAAGTCCATGGTTTTGATTACCACATCGTTAATGTAGGCCTCCACCCGCTTGCCCTAGTCGTCGGCTAAGCACGTATGGATGGCTCGTTGATAAGTCGCTCCAACGTTTTTGAGACCAAACGTCATGGGGGTATAGTAGAAGGCCCCAAAGGGCGTAATGAACGCTGTTTTTCTGGTCTTCCTTTGCTAGACTAATCTGGTGATATCCTAAGTAACAGTCCAGGAAGGAGAGCATGGAGGAGCCGACGGTAGAGTCAACCACTTAATCTATTCTAGGGAGC
Organism: Zea mays; assembly: GCF_902167145.1. NCBI lineage: Eukaryota > Viridiplantae > Streptophyta > Magnoliopsida > Poales > Poaceae > Zea > Zea mays. The sequence continues at coordinate 44,066,675 of NC_050103.1, forward strand.
CCGAAGGGATCCTTTGGGCAGTGTTCGTTGAGATCGTCGATGCACATGCACTAATCAACTTTATTCTTTTTAGTACAAGATCAGGGTTCGCAAGCCACTCGGGGTGCATTAGTTCTCTAATGAAACCTGCTGCTACTAGGCGAGCTAACTTGACTCGTATGGCTTCTCTTTTGTTGGGCGTAAAGCGACACAACTTCTGTCGGATTGGCTTTGCTTGAGGATACACCTTCAGTTTGTGCTCGACCAGCTCTCTATGGACTCACAACATGTCTACAGGTTGTCACGTGATTACATCCTAGTTGTCCTATAGAAAATGGACAATCGCGCCTTCCTATTTGGCGGTGAGGCTGCAGCTGATGATCGTCGTCTTGCATTCGTCGGAGAAGCCGAGGTTGGCTCTCTTGGTTTCTTCGGCTGGGCGCATGGCGGTAGCTATAGATGCTTCATTCATGGGAATTATGAGGTCATCCCCTGGCGATTCATCGTCACTCGTCATCGGAGGAGCTACCGAGGGTCCTGTGGTGAGAGTCGTCTGGATAGCCCACCAAAAGCACTCCGCCGCTCCTTGGAAGTCGGGCTTGGACGGTGATGATGCCTTGAGGTCCAGGCATCTTGACTATCATGTATGGGTAGTGTGGGATGGCCATGAACTTGGCCAGTCCCGACCTCCCGATGATGGTGTTGTACCCGCGTTCGAACCGAGCTATCTCGAAGCGTAGGAACTTAGTTCAGTAGTTGTTTAGAGCGCCGAAGGTGACCGGCATGAAGAGGTGCCCTAGCGAGTACTCTCCTTTAGGCAGTACGGTGTCAAAGAATGGGGTATCCGACTCAATGAGGTCGGTAGTCGTGATCCCAAAGGCCTGGAGTGTTCTGGGGAAGGTGACGTTGATGCTGCTGCTACCATCCACTAGAACCTTCTTGACCTAGTTTTCTTGGATCACAGGGTCGACAAGCAGAGGGTACTTAATAGGGTGATCAAAGTTAAGCCACTGATCAGCTTGGCTAAACATGATGAAATTCTCTGACCACCGATATGGTGTGGGGGCACTGTGGGTTGCCAGCAGGACATGCCGGTCGGTGAGCTTCTGCTGCCTTTTGCTCTCTTGGGACCCATGGCCCCCGAAGATGACATTGACCTCCCTATCAATGTGTGAGAAGGTGCCACCACTGCCCCCTCCTGTTGCGGCGGTTGTTCTTGTATGACTTGTTCTCTTCTTGGTGGGGGCGGTGGTAGCGGTTGGAATGGTCGACCGTTATCAGTTGAGTTCTTGAAGTCCCTAGAATTACGTAGGGTGTGGCACATATCCTTGTGATACGGGCACTGGGCGTCGAGGATCTCGTCCAACATCCGTGCGTTGCCTCGTGGCATACCGCGGGGCCGAGTCACTAGGGGCCAGCAACATGCACTTCATCTCTCATCCTCTTTTCTGGTTGTTGTTTCCCTTCCCTCTTTGGCACCTGGGATGCAGGCTTCGTGTGGGCAATGAGGTTCGGGGCCCACTCGTTGGCGGTGATGTAGATGTTTGCCTCTCAGAAAAGCTGTTCCAAGGTGGCTAGAGCCTTTTAGAGGATGGCTCGGATGAAAGCCGAGTCATTAAACCCACGATAGAAGTCCTCGGTCACGACGACCTCCGTGACATCGGGGATGTGATTCCTCATTGTTTGCAAAACTTTAGGAACGAGCGGAGGGACTCGTCACTTTGGTGTTTGATGGATTTGAGGTCCCAGGGTTGCGTTAGTTTGCCAGAAAGGGATTGGAAATTCGCAACAAACTGGTGGTAGAAGTCGGTCCAGTCGTTGATGCAATGGCGAGGAAGATGTCAAAGCCAATGCAGTGCATCCTGCCCGAGAACGATGGGCAAGTACGCTGTCATGATGTCCTCTATTGCTCCGATAGCCCATGCGACAGTTGTATAGATGGCCAACTAGCCATCCGAATGATGCTTGGGCTCGTACTTGTCGACGTTCGAGACCTTGAAGTTAGGCGGCCATTGAATCACTTGGAGTCGGGGGAAAGGACCGAGACTTCGCACGTCCTCTGGCCGCCCGACATTCTTCTCGAGCGCGGTCGCGGTGGCAGTCCCTGTGAGGCGATTAATGTGGTGCGTCGTGTAGCCTCTGCCGAGTCGATCGACCTAGTGTTGGGCTATTCGTAGAGGCTGTTGCCGACTATGTCCTGGTAGCATGACTGTGTGCTGGTGCGCCGTGGTTTCGATCGTACTCTTCCTACCGCCTCACCTCACTCTTGTGCCAGTGATCACACGAAGCATTGATGTTGCTCCGCTCGTCTCGCCGACTAGTGATGACGTATCGCATGTCTGGTGTCAGATGGGCGTGGGAAGAAGATGGTTCGCCACCTGGGTGAGGATCTGTCGGTAGCTTTCTGCATCTGGGGTAGAGGACAGACCGTTAGCGATTTGAGCCAGAACCCCATCGACTTCACTCGACGTGTTCAGGGTTCAGGTGAAGTCGGGGAGCAGGTTCCGGGGAAGGAGCAGGTTCTTGCGCCGGAGCCTGGCATCATGCTCCACTCGTTCCTGCTCGCGCTCCTAGGCGTGGCGACGATCACAACGTTAGGATTTGTGGCGCTCGCAGAGTGCCTTGTCGTGAGGAGTCTCTCCTTCTTCAGATGCCTCGTCCCAAGATATGGATTGAGCGGGATCCCGTTCTCCAGCCTCGTGATGACGCTAAACATTACGATGCCTGTTCCGACGTTGGCGTGCCTCGCTCTGCGGGGGCTCCTCTACTCTTGCCTAGATAAAGAGGACATTCGGGAAGAAAGAGCTCGGGGCTATGTCCCACACTCTAGCCGTCTCCCATGTGAGCGGTGCAGTCAGGACAGTCGTTGGTCTTGTTCCCAAGGCCACGCTGGTGTCGGGGCTGTCCTCTCCTTTTTCACCGAGTGATCTGGGTCCACACCCGGGTGGGTGATGTTGACAAAGGGGTCCACCGTGATAGGGGTGCAATCTTAGTCGGTCGAGCCACAAGTGTTTTTTGGCCCTGGGCCCGCCCGACGCGAGTGTAATCCTACGTGAGGTGGAAGTTGGTTGAGGTTTTTGTGCCTTGGAGTTCATCAGCGCAGTTCTTGTTGGAGTCAGGTGGGACGAGCCTGCCTCCGCAATTGGTGCCATCGGAGAAGATCTCCTCTCGGATGGATCCGTGATGCGATGCAAGACGCCTTCTTGACCTGCGATGTAAGAGAGGGATCCAAAGCGGAACACCTCCCCGACGTTGAAGGTGATCGGGGTGTTGAAGATGATAGCCATGGAGTGGTCATGGATCAACGTCGCACCTCCTACCTAGCGCGCCAGATGTCGATGTTTATGACCCGACTACGCACCACGGGGTTCCCCACATGATGCTTTTGAGCAGAACGCGCGTTGTTGACTGCGACTCGATGGTACGTGCGGGAGCACGTCAGACCACACGAGTGTTTATACAGGTTCAGACCGCTAGAATGCGTAACACCCTACTTCTATCGAGGATGTGTATTAGAGTTTCACCGGAGTATATGGATTACAGGTGAACTACGGCGGTGGAGGATGAGTTCTCCTGCCGATCTGGTGGTGCGTGGTTGCTATGAGATGGCTAATCAGCTATAAGGTGGTGCTGGGATGTGACGAGATGAGATGCGTTTGCAGGGGTACCTCCTCGCCCTTATATAGATGACCAGAGGCTTATCCCTTTACAAGTCTTGATCACTATCTAACTCTACATGAATCCTCTTTTAACACGACATGCATTATTGCTTAATCGGAGTTCGGTCGCCGAGTTTCTAGCCCTTCAGGTGTGCACAACCTCTCCACGCGATACATCAGTGCTCCTACTACGTATATCTCGGTCGTCCGGACTTCATCTCCCTGGGTCGAGCTCATTCGGCCTAGTTGCGACTTGAGAGCATGTATTGCTGGGCAACCCATCGATAGGCCTATCAGGCGACCTATGAGACGTTTCTATGCTCATAAGAACCCGAATATATCTATCTCCCACACGATATGACTATGATTGAACTTAAATTCTAATAGAAGCCAAATAACTAATCAAATAGACAAAAACACTCGGCATTTAACATACTTCTTCCATTTTAAAAATAGAAAAAGCTATTTGTCTGTACATCTTTTAGAATAGTTTAAACTTCTTTAGAGAAGCTGCTTATATTTAGGTCGTGTTTGGTTTCGTTGTGATTGTACTTATCAAATAAATTTTATCTACTATAGTTTCAAAAGGATTGCTTTCTTTACCATGGCTAATGTGGTGCAAGAAAAAAAATCTCTATTACCAACTTTTTCTTGTACTAGGTCAGTGCCCGTGCGTTGCAACGGGGACATATAATATCTCGATAACTTATATATGCACATATGTGTTATATAGTTATGAGATAGAGGATGACATATATGGGAGCTGTCCGGGATGACATCGAAGAGAAACTTGGACCTATGACGCACGGACACTCACCTAGTGTATTATATAAGATAGGTCAGTGCCCGTGCATTGCATCTGAAACATATAATATCTTGATAACTTATATATACACATGTGTTATACGATTATGAGATGGATGACAACATTCGCGAGCCGTCCGTAATGATATCAAAGAGAAACCCAGGCCTGCAACACACAGGCACTCACCTAATAGTGTATTATATAAAATATAAAAACCTAAATGTCAAACAATATTATTTGCTAATCCATCTTACCTATATAGTGCTTTGCATCTTTCATTGGTGAGCGATGTAGCTCATATGTTCATATCCAGCTATTATACCAATGCACCATAGTTGTCAGCTAAAGGGTGGTCCTTAGAGCCACTATCATATGTTGACCTAGCATTTCTACCATACACTTGTGGTGGTGGTCTGGTGGATTGGAGGATTTATTTGGTTCTGCTTTCTTGATCTCCACCGACAAGCAAAGCAAATGACCTAAGCCTGGTCAAAGTCCCTTCCATTAATTACTATTAATTTAATTAGTCATGGACCAATAGAAAATTGGTTTGGATTTGTGAGTGCGGTGAGAGGAAAATAACTTATGCATAAATTAAGAACATAACATGATGTTAAAAAGGTAAAATGGTATTTTGTTCAAGTTGGCCAGACATGGGCAGAGAAAACCAGGTCTGTGCAAAAACCGAGCCAGCCCGAAACAATTTCTACAATTATATACGTAGAATTAAATAAAATATTGGAAAGACATTCTCTCATTAATCTTAGGACAGATTCGAAATACATAGTTCCAAGAAAACTACAAAACAAGTTAAGTTTCATGCTCTGATGAAACAACTATTAGAGCGAAGATTTCATCGCATCATTCCCTCCACCGATGACCACAATCAGGGCTGCAGCACACAAAGAATAGGGTCATCCCCTCCTCCCCTCTTGTTGCGGCCTGCAAATGATAAAAAGAAGCGTTGGGCTTAAGTTTGTCTCAAAACATTTAAGCAGGTTCAGTACCATCAATTGCAACTACTGAAATACAAATATCACTTTGTTGTAGAAACGGTAAACATGGTAATTTTGAACAATACAGAAGAGACATGAGCGATACGCTCTGCATCTCCAAATGGCATTTGGTAGTAGTATTTACTGCACAAAAGAGAACCCATATTCTGGCACCAAACAATAATACAAGGCCACGTTTTCTTGGGATCTGACTCCTGGCTTGTGAATGAGGACATGCCCATGTCAGTGATATACATGATGGCCTCAACATTTAGGATAGACAATGCCAAAAATAAAAAGGGAAGCAAGATCCAACGTTAACATTAACAAGGTGCAGAATTTTGGCATATTTATTTTTAACAAGTTATTTAGATTGCATAACAATATCACATGAAAATGCGATAAGGCAAAACAAGAAAAATACCTGGAAGAAAACAGCCTCTCCATGCCCACAGAGATTGCAGCGGACAGTCTTGGTTCTGGGAAGAGTTGGATCAGAAGCTACATCCTGCAAGACCTCAGTTCGCTCCCCAGCAGTGTGGTGCACCTCGTTCCGATAGACACAGTTATTGTCAGAGACCTCCTGAACCAGACCAGGAATAGTATTGTTAACTTGTAAGCAGAATAAATGGTGTTTGAGGGATGGCAAATTATTGTCAAAGACATAACCAACACTATAGGACAAGTGTAGTATATTTCAGTGTGTGCAGAACATAGTTATTAAGGCGGTAAGGCGACGGACCCCCTGTTTATATTTTAGGGGATAAAACATAAGGCGAGGTGACGCTTCAAAGTTAATAAACAAGCTAGCACTTTTATATGGCAGTCGGGCCATCCAGACCTAGCACAAAAACACCATGCTAACTCTGCCCAGGGAAATTAATGGACAGTTGGGCACGAATTTTAGGGTCACAAACTATCAGGCTTTTTTCGGCCTGGTCTGGCCTGACCTGCAAAATGTTTGTATCATGAAGAATTTCCATATGTAGTTGGTTGGAACAGTGGTCTAATTTAGCAAATTACTTCATGCATGATATTGAACAACATTCAGAACAGATTTATGTCCCAGATTGTGTTAGTAAAGAGTACCAAAATGGTTCAGGTGCAAACAGGTTTCAATTGAAATGATGATTTCCACAATTTTCATTTTGCAAACCACATTTCTTAGATAAATCTTGTCTCCAACAATTACATTCATTGAAACAGTGTAGTAAAAATAAGATTAACTACTGAAAATATGAAACAACCACATATAACTACATCTATATGACATCCAGTTTCAGTCTGCAAACTTGGAGAGGCAAGTTAATATGACTATCAGGATTCATGATTCATGAAGTTTTTTCCGTCACTAAACAATGTGTTTGTTATATTTATGTTTTTATTATAGTAAAGCATCAAATGCAATTGTGTGTTTGTAATTCCATGTGTATCGCCAAGTGACAATTCCTGACCAATGGAAATGGTCCATTTACAACAAAAAAATGAAACAATGGAAACAAATTTCTGATGCAAGATATAACCAAGTCATTCCAGGAAGATTATAATAATAGAAAAGGTGATGAACCTGTAGGAGTGTCAAATGCGGGCAACAACCTCTGAGCTAAGTCAGCAGCTAAATGAAGTAACTGGTCATCATAAGATTGGATTCTCATACCTGTCAACGAGAAGATAGAATAAGAACTGGACCATTTGAACTGTTCAGCCTTAAAAAATCTCTTTGCCCAAGAAGCACTCTTAACACACAATAACAATTAGGATCTAAATAACAATAAGCAAAAAAATCAGTCTACAGTATTTTTTTGGTTGACCCCCTATAGGCATTATGCTAATTTTATTGCTTACACATAATAACTCTGAAATCTTCTCAAGTCTTAGGCATGAATAAAATACGATGGCTGAAACACTCAAAATCCATTTAGATATCTGTTGGTTTAACCCTGTTAAGTGTTATAGGTTTAGAATTAGAAACATTCCTTATTCATCTATGCACATACAATAGTTGGCATGATAATGTGGATGAAAATAGCACAGTGAAATGTCCACCATTTCATTTTAAAAAAAATATTGTGGATTATTTCTCTTTCCTGCAATTTTTCTACATTCAGTACAAAAAACGTTTAGTGAAACTTGAAAAGGCTCCAGAACCCTTGCAACAATTACAAGGAAAAGGCTAAAAACATCAGGAAAGTGCATAACTTAATCCAGATTCCAGAGCATTCATCCATTTCAATATATTAGATAGCCTCAACTATAAAACATAAATTAGTATACAACTATACATAAATGTTTTCAAATAGCTCATGAGGCCTCATCACAATACCCATATCCATAACGAGTGGAAGAGTGCCAGTTGTTGATCTACTCTTCAAAAAACTCTCGCTCGTGCAGAAGCCATGAAGGCACAACACCTTGGCTCTCTTGTCCTGCTTCATGAGCTCAACTCTCCTAAGCACAGCGTAAGTTTAGACAAACACAAGAAACTTCAGACCCAGAGGACATGTGAAAGCTGGTACCTACCACTTCAAGGCTCCATGTCGCTTTCACCCAACTCCAGTTGTACCATAACTCGAGCACCACATGACACATGTTGAAAGAAGAGAAGAGGTTGTGTTACCTAAGTCTGGGAAGTCCTGCAGAAGTAGATCACTCACATAAGAAATGATTCTAATCCCAGGAACACTTAAAACATATTAAATACTACATGCTCCATGGTTTGTTGACTTTGCTTCTTATCTTATAAAGATTAAAAAACTGGTGTGTACTGAATACTTGTTAATCGAGCAGAAATGGTTATCCAACTCAGAACAATGAAAAGAGCAGATATGTCTTAGTAGCAGGTAGATGAATTATCATTGTACCTATATGGTTGAAGAAAGAGAAAAAGATGGATGGGTATGCTTGCTCACGGTCTCAAACTAACCTTGTATCCGAGGGGGCAGAAGTGGAAGGAGTCTAGAAGGCTGAAGAATGATGTAGTCATATGCAGACTTGAAGAATTATGGACATAAGCTGCACATATACAGGCAAATGCATTACACAAATAGATACAGGTCTGTAAAACCACATAACCAAACTACATTTCTTTCTCCGGAATGCAGTCCAAAACAAATAGATACAGGTCTGTATTTCATGGATTAAAACATCAAAGGATGTAGTAAACTCTATAGAACTACTTGTGCGTCCAAAAAGATTCTTGCGCAAGAATATAGGATAATCTGCTATCAAGCACACAGAGACATTGGAAAGTTGCAGACTTGAATGAAGCACCGAATAGAAACAAGAAAAAATACAACTAAAAAATGTATGTACTACCTGAATAATCTACTTGCATAATCAAGCATACAGAGACATCTTGTAACACCCCAGGTGTTACTCAGGGTGTCCACCCAGGACTACCCCTTTTTACCTATTATCACATGTGGATTGGTTTGGGCAAAGTACATCAAACTTGGAATTCAAGGTCCTAAGCAAGTGCCACCCATCTTGGATATCATGCCCTATCTTGTCATGCACATCTAAGGGGGGGATTTCCCAAAACCCTAAAGCAAACCCCTCTTGGGCATTAGGAACCCTAGATGTAAGTATGATCAAAAGGTCATGTAAACCTTATGATCATGGCTTGGGCCAAATGTAAAAGTTGTAATATACTTCATAACCTACAAATGATAGTAGGAAAGTAACCTCAAAAAGGTTTCAGAAAAGCCCCAAAAAGTTCACCAAAGGTTGAGCACAAGAGAAAATTCAGAATTTGCCTAAGTCTAAAAACTAACCTTTGAACAAAGATCCCACATGTTCACCTTAATCCAAAATTCAAAACACTTCGACCCAATTGACAAAGTGGCGCCAAATTAACCCTAGAAGGCCCTGGAAAGAGGCGACACCTACCCTAGGGCGTTTGACACGACTTGGCACCATTTTTGTCTCGGCTTGGACCTAGCTGACATAGCCAAATTCTCACCCCTCTATCTCCCTACCCCGACCATATCTTGACTTGGAACTCACAGCAAAAAGGTAGGATATGGAGCAGGGAAGAGACCGTACACAGTGACTTTGCCAAGATACGCACGCTAAGGTGCTCAAATCTGCCGTTGAACCATGGCAGAAGCGAGCTCCCACGTGTTCGACGCGGGCTGACACCCGGGGGCGCGCTCAGAGCACGCCCGTGCGCGAACCCCCGCGCGCCCGCGACCGCCCGTGACCACGCCCACGCCATGGCTATAAAGCCCGTCCCAGTGCTCGGCTGCCTTCCCCGTTGCCTCCTCCGTACCACGCCTAACTTCCCTGAGCCCACCCTTAGCTCCGGCGACCTCCCCGCAACCCGCCAGAGCCGCCCGAGAGCAACCACCGTGGCCAACCCCTTTCCCGTCCTCCTCCATTCGATCCAAGCCTTCAGATAGCTTCCTTGTGAGGCCGTGAAGCTTACTCAAGCTTGAACCGAGGTCCCGCTTCACCGGAATAGCGAAACCGTGCTCGCCGGAGTTCATCCCCCCGCCGGCGCACGTGGACCGGGTAAATCACTGAGCCATTTTTCGATTCAATGCACAGATAACCTCTACATCACCCCCAGGAAGCTCACCGTGTCATTGGATTGGACTAGGTCGCCGTGGTTTGGCCGGCACACCCGCCGCCGACGAGGACACCCGCCTGCGCGCGTGGACCGAGCGATTCCGGCCATCCCCGCCGGTGAGCCATACGTCGTTGTGACCACCAGAACCTCCCCGAGCTAACCCTACCCCTCGCCGGACTTCTCTCATCGCCGGTAAGCCGCGCCACCCCTTTCTTCTCTGCGGATACTGTTTACACCTGGGAGGGACCGCGGGGGAGAGGAAGAGAAAGTCAGGGGGTTTTGCGCATTGTCAGTCACACAGAGGAATAGAGGCGAAAGGGTAGAATTGCGAAGATTAATTAGGAAAGACCCTGGGGACCTCGGTGTAAACTGCTTTTTCAGAAAACCTTATTAAACCTAATTTTAAATTTGAACAGAAACTTTGAAAATCCATAACTTCTGTTTAGTTCATCCAAATTGGGTCAAACCAATTTTGTCAGACTCTAAATAATGTGACCTACTTAATAAAAATATAAAACCCCCTATGTACTATAAAAAACTTTAAGGTTCAGATTTAATTATAGTTTTGGCCAAAAGATCAATAATAGAAATAAAAATAGTTGTACTATTTGGCTAGGGTTAGAAAAATTTGGAGAAGTTTATGTCCACCTCCTGACCTAATTAAAAATACTAAACCTCTCTGTCCACCCCCATTAAATTAGTTTTTACCACTTATTTTACAATATGCTTAAGATTAAGAAAAATAGAAAATGTGATTTAAAAAATGAACCAGAGGGCACCTTTATTTTTGTTAGGGTACTTATTCAATGTAGTTCACTGGAAAAATCTATCATCCCCTGGTTTAGTATAAAATAAGTAGGATACCTTTTATTTTAATAAAACAAGGACAACTTAGAAAAACCCTACAAAAATAACCCCAAGGTGAAAACACCCCAACCCTTGGGATAACTAATGTTTTGTTAATAAGAACTTAGGAAAAATATGAAATCTGCTGTTTGGCATTTTTAAAATAACAATGTAGTAGAAAGTGCCTTTTTGGCATTTAATTTAGAAAATTATAACTAAATGACCATCCCTTAGCTTTCTGTGATTTTTAGCACAGAAGCCTATTATTACTGTTAGATGCCAACAAAAATAACCCTTAGGGCAGAGCTCACCCCTAATTAAGAGATGTAGTGTAAAGTGGCCCATTTTACACAACTCTTGTTATTTTTGTCTAAAGCATAGCCTTTATATTTTAAGCCTCAAATTCTAAAAACAGGCTAGAATAGCAAATGGCAACCCACTGTAATTTTTACAGAATTTTTGGAAAATATTAAACCACTGTCATAGTTCAAACCTACACTAGAAACCATAAGTAGAAAACAAAGGAAGGGAAAAGTGAAATAACAGGAAATTAGTGTCATCCTAAAAACTCTTTATAACTTGTCCACTGAAGTATATAAAGGCAATACCAATTCCCTATGATTATCCTCAACAAAAACCTAAGCCTAGAAGTGATAAGCATAACCCACTAGAGGCCCCGCATGACCAAGAAACCTTAAGTTACTCCTTAACTTAGTTTTCTTCTTTAGCATATTGTTATTAAATCCTGCATAATCATGACATACATGTTCATTGCATTCGATAGACTGTAACCTTGCTGACGGAGAGTATGTCCTCGTGTCGGAGCAAGGAGCTGCTCAGGAGGTAGCCCCGGATCCAGCACCAGAGCCTGCACCAGAGGACCTGCCTGCCACAGCTTTGGAAGGCAAGCCCCGGTTTATGCATAACCTGTTATTTATGCTATTTTAATATACTTAATGATTGTAGGATTGAATGTGCACTTAAGTGTAGGAGTGAAACCCTAGTTGCATGATCTCAGGAATCCTTTTGAAATGGATACTAGTATGATAGGTCGAGTAGTTGCTTTATTTAATTAAGATCTCGGTAGAAGACGAGTGATTTTTCTAGCACTCGCGCGAGATCAGGAAATTTGGTTGTACCCACTTTCATACTATCATGATTTTAGTTGTGGACAACAATCCATGGGGATTGGTTGTTTACGAGATGGGAAAATGGAATAAGGATTAACGTGCGGATACCTGTGTCAAGCGTTTGAACGTACTAAACACATACCGAGAAATATGGTAAATCGGTAAGCCTAGTACCTGATTGAACCTGGCAGTAGACTTTGCCCCTCACGCGACCTGAGACGTGGTCTCCCATTCCGGTTATGGTGGGTACAAGTGTGGTCACTGCACGACGTCAGTCGGGGTCAGTGAGGCATTGTACGCCAAGGCGGTGAGCCCTGATCTGCTGACGGGGAATCGATGGGGACGGTTGATGTGTGTGGGGACGGAGTGCCCCTACATGTCGTGTGTTTAGGTTTACCTTGCAAGGATAAAAACTCGATTTGAATCGTCTGCTTCTCGCAGCTAATGAGACTGCTTGATCCATTGTACTGCATTGAGTAACAAGTGGAAATATGATGAGTTGATATAAGATGTTGATTGCTAATAATGTTTGCTACTATGTATGAGTAGATAGTACACATTTAGCCTTAAGAGAGTCACACTTAAATTGGCAAAGTTAAAACTTGACTTAGAAACTCAGCTAGTGCTTTTGGCAACCAAACCCCACAGACAAACAGCTGCATGTCTAGAGGTAGAGGAGTAGACTCCTCACACCGGGTAAGTCTAGCTGAGTATTAGTATACTCAGCCTTGCTTGTGGCATAATTTTACAGGTTCTCTCGAGGACATGGTTGCTGGAGTGACTTGGTCGTCCATCTTGCCACCGGGTTGGACTGTCGAGTGGGACCCTACCTCGGCTGAGGAGGAGCATGAGGAGTGATGGGACAGGCTTCCCCATCTCTCTGTTTATTTACCGTTAGTTTTATTCCGCTGCACTTCGAACAATGATGACTACTTTTGCAGAACTCCGATGATGATGTAATAATTCAATACTCTTTAATGCATGGTTTTATGCTTTATTGTATTTGCTCTGTGACTCACCATCGAGTGAGATTATGGTACTTGATCCTGTCAGTGGCCGTGTCGGACTAGATCCGAGGGATTGACGGGTTATTCCCATTTAAGTGTGGTCTAGCCTCTAAGGCGGGACTTAGGCACTTAAGTTGGAATAATTCGGGCAGTTCCGCCACAGCTGGTATCGGAGCTTGTACCACCACAGAGGAATCAATAAAATGTAAATACCATCATTTTTCAAAATAAAACTTGATAGAAACAATGTTGGATAGATAGTAGGACGAGCAGGATAGACCTAGGACGTGAAGCCTTAGGGTGATAGAAGGGTAGCTAGGTGGCTACGTAATTAGGCCATATAGGCCACCTTAAGGGATGGGAGTTCTTCCCTATCCCCTTTATATTGGTAAGGTCGTTCAGGACGAGCATGCATGCATTCTTAATTTAAACAAATGGACATTTGAGTAAAGACTTAAAAACAAGATGATAACCAACTAAGTCCCCAGTACCATTTTATTTAACTCGAGAAAGGTTGAGTCTAATTTTTCTTGTTCTTTTTATAATTCTTTTACTTACACTTAACCGTACACAGATGACTTCCCATGGATCCTCAGATGACGGAAATGCATTGTCCGACACTGACGAGCTTGCACGAGAGGGCTTTCCCCGCATTTTGTGGGAGGTACTTCAGGGGGCCGGATACACGACACCCCCTCAGTACGCGGTGCAGCAGTTCGAGAAGCACCGAGTGCCCCGCTGTAGGGTGAGGATGACCTTGGAGCCTCATCCCCTGCATCCAGGCTGGCGCTCATTGGACTCTGAGTCTTTTGGGTACCGGGCTGAGGACACGATAGAGGCGATTGCCCTGCATGGGTTGACCACTTTCTGCGGATTCCATCCCTTGGAGCTGGCTACCCACCCCATTGGCTTGTTCCCCGCCGAGAGGGAGGATGACCCAATGTGGAAGGATCGGGTGGAGCATGCCAAGGATATCTGGGCCATCTACCCAGGACAGACTGCGCACTTAACCGTACGGTGCATGAATGCTCTGTACCGTCTGCAAGTGATGCGCGATGAGGCGATGTCCCATCTGATGGCACTATTGGAGGCGACAAAGATCACCTTGGACAACATAGAGGAGCTTGTGGTTGATTTGTCCACTGAAATGGTGGAAAAGGACTTGCAAGTGGAGCAGCTATCCACTGATATCCAAGAGTTGGAGGAATTAGTGGGCACCAGGGAGAACACCATCGAGGTTCTCGAGGATCAACTCATTAACACTCAGCAGCAGCTTGCTGAGGCTAACGAGCACTTGGATATGCATCACCAGGAGATCCAGGATATGGAGGCCAACGAGGACGTCGACATTGAGGGAGGAGATGAGCCTGCCTCTAGTTTGGACACTGCTGGCTCAGGGAGACCACCTTCCCCCGAGTCGAGTGTTGCCTCGTTCGCTCACTAGGTGTCCGGGATAGAGTTAGACGTCGGTGATGGTGGGACTCCTCGCAGCTAGCTTAGCTTTTGCACCCTTGGGGTACTAGGCTAGATAGAGTTGAGTCTTTTTGGGATCCTTGATGTAATTGCATTAAACTCTTCTGGAAGCATGGCTGATGGATGTTATCAGTTTTAAATTTGGAAGGAAAAAAATTATGTCTTTTGAAATCCTTTTTGTTTAAGTTGGAATCTACCATTTTGCTTTTGACTCTTTTCGCCGCGATTAAACCTTGAACTTGGAGATATGGTGTTAAGTATATATGTGGTTTTTCAGATGGCTGGGAGGCAGCGTCGTGGCCAGAATGAGCGCATTCCTCCACTGCCGCCACCGCCTCCCACCCTGCAGGAGCTAATGGCTCAACAGAATGAGATCTTGAGGCAGCTAGCTCAGCGTCAGCCACCACCTCAGCACTATGGTGGTGGAGACCATCAGCGTCACCCCGCGGCAGCTACCTACTAGGAGTTCCTCAGTACCCAGCCACCATTGTTCACAAGGGCAGAGGACCCACTTGATGCAGATGTGTGGTTGCGAGTGGTGGAATCCAAATTCCCGCTACTCCATGGAGCTTGCTCAGAGGTCACTAAAGTCAGGTTCGCCACCCAGCAGCTTCGCGGACCCGCAAGGACTTGGTGGGACCACTTTCTTGCTATGCAGCCAGAGGACCGAGAGGTGGAATGGAGAGAGTTCAAGGCAGCTTTCCGGGGACACCACATACCAGCCGGGATTATGGACCGAAAGCTCAACGAGTTTCTGGCACTCACTCAGGGCAACAGGACAGTGTTGCAGTATGCCCAGGCTTTTAATGACTTGTGCCAGTATGCTGGATATCACACAGATACGGATGAGAAGAAGAGAGACAGGTTCAGGAGGGGGCTCAGCACTAAGCTCCGTGACCGTCTCAACACCGTCAGGGCCAACAGTTACAATGAGTTGGTCAACATGGCTATCTCCCAGGAGGACTGCATTACAGCTCGGCAGGCAGAAAAGAAGAGGAAGACCCCTGTGGCAGGACCCTCAGCTCAGCCACAGCGCTTCAGGATTGTGTCCGACACACAGAACAGGGGACCCCAGCAGCAGCAAGGAAGATGGGTGATCCGACCACAGCAGCAGCAGCAGCAGGCACCCAACCGCACCTAGTTTCCAGCTCAGAGGGCCAATCAGCAGCAGCAGCAGTACCGCCAGACAAATGACAACAGGTGTTTCACGTGTGGCAACACCGGGCATTATGCCAAGAATTGCCCCAGGAACCAGCAGAGGCAGGGGCAGAATGTTAATCAGAATCAAGGCAAGAGACAGAAGGTGCAAGTGAGGCAGGGTAGGCTAAACTTCACCACCATGGCTGATATTCCAGAGGGAGCACCCGTCTTGACTGGTATCTTTACAGTTTTGAATTATCCTGCTATTGTTCTTTTTGATTCTGGTGCATCACACAGTTTTATCAGTACCAAATTTAGTGCCAAGTGTCAATTGCCTTTTCACCACACCAATGGGGGCATTACAATCTCAACACCAGGAGGCAGGGTTGCCACCTATCAGATCAATAGACATGTACCAATTAAGCTGGGTAGTTTCATTTTCAAAACCACTCTCTTGATAATGGGATTGGATAGTGTGGATATCATCCTAGGGACTGATTGGTTATCACGACACCACGCGGTGATTGATGTTGCAGCCAGAGCCATAGAAATTCACTCCCCTTTGGATGGCGAGATCACCTTATATCTACCCGACCAGGGTTGTACCCGTTCTTGTGCCTTCGTTATGATAGAGTCCCTAGTGGAAAAGATCCCAGTGGTCTGTGACTACCCGGATGTGTTTCCGGATGAATTGCTAGGGATGCCACCTGACCGAGACATTGAGTTCGCCATCGAATTGCAACCCGGGACTGCCCCTATCTCTAAGAGACCTTATAGGATGCCTCCCGCGGAATTGGCAGAACTGAAAAAGCAATTGCAAGAATTGTTGGACAAGGGGTTTATTCACCCAAGTACTTTGCCTTGGGGATGTCCCGCCTTGTTCGTAAAGAAAAAGGATGAGAGTTTGAGGATGTGTGTTGACTACCGCCCTCTCAATGCGGTGACCATCAAGAACAAATACCCGCTGCCCCGTATTGATGTTCTGTTTGATCAGTTAGTGGGAGCCAAAGTGTTCTCCAAGATAGATCTTCGCTCAGGCTACCACCAGATTAAGATCTGTGCCAGTGATATTCCCAAGACGGCTTTCTCTACCAGATATGGGTTGTATGAGTTTTTAGTGAAGTCTTTTGGGCTGACCAATGCCCCGGCTTATTTTATGTACCTGATGAACTTAGTGTTTATGCCAGAATTGGACAAGTTCGTGGTCGTTTTCATTGATGATATATTGGTCTATTCCAAGAATGAAGACGAACATACTGAGCACCTGCACATTGTGCTCCAGCGATTGCGCGATCATCGTCTTTATGCTAAGTTGTCTAAATGTGAGTTCTGGCTGAGGGAGATCAAATTCTTGGGTCACTCAATTTCTCAGGATGGGATATCAGTTGATCCTGAGAAGGTACAAGAGGTGATGGATTGGAAACCCCCGACTACAGTGAGGCAAATTCGGAGTTTTCTGGGATTGGCAGGGTATTATCGACGATTTATTCCGGATTTCTCCAGAATTGCCAAACCAATGACTAAACTGTTGAAAAAGGGAGTCAAGTATGATTGGAGCCAAAAGTGTGAAGATGCCTTTCACACTTTGAGGCAGCATTTGACAACGGCCCCAGTGCTGGCTCAACCTGACAACACCAAGCCGTTTGAGGTTTATTGTGATGCTTCTGGTACGAGATTGGGATGTGTCTTGATGCAAGATAACAGAGTCATTGTTTATGCTTCCCGAGCACTCAGACCCCATGAGCAGAACTACCCTACACATGATCTGGAATTGGCAGCTGTGGTTCATGCTCTTAAGATATGGAGACACTACTTGATGGGGGCTCACTATAACATCTACACCGATCACAAGAGTCTCAAATACATCTTCACTCAGGCAGATCTAAACATGAGGCAGAGAAGATGGTTGGAGTTGATCAAGGATTATGATTTAGAGGTGCATTACCATCCTGGTAAAGCCAATGTTGTGGCAGATGCCTTGAGCAGAAAGGCCCAATGCAATTGTATGAACATGGATGCAAGAGTTACCACCCTGTGTGATGAGTTGTGCAGATTGAACCTGGAAGTTGTTTCTTCGGGTGACCTAAGATATATCTCGGTGGAGCCCACATTGCAAGAGCAGATAGTCAGGGCACAGATTGAAGATAAGGGTGTTCAGGTTATCAAGGAAATGATCAAGCAAAAGGTCGAAAAATACAAGTGCTTCCGGCAAGACAGCAAGGGAATTCTATGGTTTGGAGATCGATTGGTTGTTCCCAAGGACCCAGAGCTCAGAAGGAAGATACTGGACGAAGCTCATCTTTCAAAATTCTCCATGCACCCTGGTAGCAACAAGATGTACCATGATCTCAGATCTTTATATTGGTGGACCAGAATGAAGAGGGAGATTGCCAAGTACGTATCTGAGTGTGACACTTGCCAGAGGATAAAAGCTGGTCACTTGAAGGCAGCAGGCCCTTTGCAACCCCTTCACATACCATCTTGGAAATGGGAGGACATTTGCATGGACTTCATAGTGGGACTGCCCAATACCTCCAGGCACCATGATTCTATTTGGGTTATTGTGGACAGATTAACTAAGACTGCTCATTTCTTGTCAGTGCATACCACCCACAAGACAGAGAGGTATGCAGAAATATATGTTGATCAAATAGTGTGGTTGCATGGTATTCCAAAAACCATTGTATCTGACAGAGGAGCACTGTTTGTGGCACGCTTTTGGGAGCAGCTACAAGAATCCCTTGGGACCCAAGTAATACGAAGCTCAGCATACCATCCCCAAACAGATGGCCAGACAGAAAGGGTGAATCAGATTTTGGAAGACATGTTGCGAGCATGTGCACTACACTACGGAAAGGATTGGGACAAGTGTCTTTCCTTGGCAGAATTTTCTTACAATAACAGCTATCAGTCCAGTTTGAAGATGGCACCTTTTGAAGCCTTATATGGGAGAAGGTGTAGGACCCCACTGAATTGGTCTCAAGCAGGAGAGAGGGAAATTTTTGGGCCAGATTTGGTACTTGAAGCAGAAGCAAAGGTCAGAATTATCAAGAAGAACCTAGAAGCTGCTCAGGCCAGGCAAAAGAGCTATCATGACAAGAGGCGGAAGCCTCTACAGTTTGAGGTGGGAGATCATGTTTATCTTAAGGTATCACCCACCAAGGGTGTCCAGAGATTCGGGATCAAGGGCAAGTTAGCTCCTCGCTACATTGGACCCTATGAAATCAAAGCAAGTTGCGGACCCGTAGCCTATCAATTGGAATTGCCACCTCACATGTCAGCAGTTCACAATGTGTTCCATGTATCTCAGCTGCGGAAATGTGTTCGCCTACCCACTAAAGTGCTGCCAGAACCAGACATTGAGATAGAACCAGACTTGTCCTATCAAGAGTACCCCGTCAAGGTATTAGATCAGAAGGAGAGATCAACTCGGGCAAGGTTAGTCAGAATGTATAAAGTTCAATGGAGCCACCATTCAGCAGAAGAAGCTACATGGGAGACGGAGGATTTTCTACGCTCACGCTTCCCCGACTTTCTGACAAAAGGAGTTGGTGCGTAACCCAAAAACCCCACCCCCACCTGCCCTTTGAATTCAATTATAAGAGAAACTTAGATAACAAGGATAGTCTAAGTTGTGGATTTAACTTAAAAAGGGCTTCCTTCTGAAGTTGCAAAGAGAATGACATTCGAGGAGCAGTTAACAAGAGAAACTTGAGTATAAAGAAAGATGTGGCACACCAACACACCTTCAAGCACCCCTCCAAGGAACTCTACCTGAAATCTCGGGACGAGATTCCTTTAAGGGGGGAGGGCTATAACACCCCAGGTGTTACTCAGGGTGTCCACCCACGACTACCCCTTTTTACCTATTATCACATGTGGATTGGTTTGGGCAAAGTACATCAAACTTGGAATTCAAGGTCCTAAGCAAGTGCCACCCATCTTGGATATCATGCCCTAGCTTGTCATGCACATCTAAGGGGGGGATTTCCCAAAACCCTAAAGCAAACCCCTCTTGGGCAATAGGAACCCTAAATGTAAGTATGATCAAAAGGTCATGTAAACCTTATGATCATGGCTTGGGCCAAATGTAAAAGTTGTAATATACTTCATAACCTACAAATGATAGTAGGAAAGTAACCTCAAAAAGGTTTCAGAAAAGCCCCAAAAAGTTCACCAAAGGTTGAGCACAAGAGAAAATTCAGAATTTGCCTAAGTCTAAAAACTAACCTTTGAACAAAGATCCCACATGTTCACCTTAATCCAAAATTCAAAACACTTCGACCCAATTGACAAAGTGGCGCCAAATTAACCCTAGAAGGCCCTGGAAAGAGGTGACACCTACCCTAGGGCGTTTGACACGACTTGGCACCATTTTTGTCTCGGCTTGGACCTAGCTGACATAGCCAACTTCTCACCCCTCTATCTCCCTACCCTGACCATATCTTGACTTGGAACTCATAGCAAAAAGGTAGGATATGGAGCAGGGAAGAGACCGTACACAGTGACTTTGCCAAGATACGCACGCTAAGGTGCTCAAATCTGCCGTTGAACCATGGCAGAAGCGAGCTCCCACGTGTTCGACGCGGGCTGACACCCGGGGGCGCGCTCAGAGCACGCCCGTGCGCGAACCCCCGCGCGACCGAGGCCGCCCGTGACCACGCCCACGCCATGGCTATAAAGCTCGTCCCAGTGCTCGGCTGCCTTCCCCGTTGCCTCCTCCGTACCACGCCTAACTTCCCTGAGCCCGCCCTTAGCTCCGGCGACCTCCCTGTAACCCGCCAGAGCCGCCCGAGAGCAACCACCGTTGCCAGCCCCTTTCCCGTCCTCCTTCATTCGATCCAAGCCTTCAGATAGCTTCCTTATGAGGCCGTGAAGCTTACTCAAGCTTGAACCGAGGACCCGCGTCACCGGAATAGCGAAACTGTGCTCGCTGGAGTTCATCCCCCCGCCGGCGCACGTGGACCGGGTAAATCACTGAGCCATTTTTCGATTCAATGCACAGATAGCCTCTACATCACCTCAGGAAGCTCACCGTGCCGTTGGATTGGACTAGGTCGTCGTGGTTTGGCCGGCACACCCGCCGCCGAAGAGGACACCCGCCTGCGCGCATGGACCGAGCGATTCCGGCCATCCCCGCCGGCGAGCCGTACGTCGTTGTGACCACCAGAACCTCCCCGAGCTAACCCTACCCCTCGTCGGACTTCTCTCGTCGCCGGTAAGCCGCGCCACCCCTTTCTTCTCTGCGGATACTGTTTACACCTGGGAGGGACCGCGGGGGAGAGGAAGAGAAAGTCAGGGGGTTTTGCGCATTGTCAGTCACACAGAGGAATAGTGGCGAAAGGGTAGAACTACGAAGATTAATTAGGAAAGACCCTGGGGACCTCGGTGTAAACTGCTTTTTCAGAAAACCTTATTAAACCTGATTTTAAATTTGAACAGAAACTTTGAAAATCCATAACTTCTGTTTAGTTCATCCAAATTGGGTCAAACCAATTTTGTCAGACTCTAAATAATGTGACCTACTTAATAAAAATATAAAACCCCCTATGTACTATAAAAAAACTTTAAGGTTCAGATTTAATTATAGTTTTGGCCAAAAGATCAATAATAGAAAGAAAAATAGTTGTACTATTTGGCTAGGGTTAGAAAAATTTGGAGAAGTTTATGTCCACCTTCTGATCTAATTAAAAATACTAAACCTCTCTGTCCACCCCATTAAGTTAGTTTTTACCACTTATTTTACAATATGCTTAAGGTTAAGAAAAATAGAAAATGTGATTTAAAAAATGAACCAGAGGGCACCTTTATTTTTGTTAGGGTACTTATTCAATGTAGTTCACTGGAAAAATCTATCATCCCCTGGTTTAGTATAAAATAAGTAGGATACTTTTTATTTTAATAAAACAAGGATAACTTAGAAAAACCCTACAAAAATAACCCCAAGGTGAAAACACCCCAACCCTTGGGATAACTAATGTTTTGTTAATAAGAACTTAGGAAAAATATGAAATCTGCTGTTTGGCATTTTTCTAATAACAATGTAGTAGAAAGTGCCTTTTGGCATTTAACTTTAGAAAATTATAACTAAATGACCATCCCTTAGCTTTCTGTGATTTTTAGCACAGAAGCCTATTATTACTGTTAGATGCCAACAAAAATAACCCTTAGGGCAGAGCTCACCCCTAATTAAGAGATGTAGTGTAAAGTGGCCCATTTTACACAACTCTTGTTATTTTTGTCTAAAGCATAGCCTTTATATTTTAAGCCTCAAATTCTTAAAACAGGCTAGAATAGCAAATGGCAACCCACTGTAATTTTTACAGAATTTTTGGAAAATATTAAACCACTGTCATAGTTCAAACCTAGACTAGAAACCATAAGTAGAAAACAAAGAAAGGGAAAAGTGAAATAACAGGAAATTAGTGTCATCCTAAAAACTCTTTATAACTTGTCCACTGAAGTATATAAAGGCAATACCAATTCCCTATGATTATCCTCAACAAAAACCTAAGCCTAGAAGTGATAAGCATAACCCACTAGAGGCCCCGCATGACCAAGAAACCCTAAGTTACTCCTTAACTTAGTTTTCTTCTTTAGCGTAATGTTATTAAATCCTGCATAATCATGACATACATGTTCATTGCATTCGATAGACTGTAACCTTGCTGACGGAGAGTATGTCCTCGTGCCGGAGCAAGGAGCTGCTCAGGAGGTAGCCCCGGATCCAGCACCAGAGCCTGCACCAGAGGACCTACCTGCCACAGCTTTGGAAGGCAAGCCCCGGTTTATGCATAACCTGTTATTTATGCTATTTTAATATACTTAATGATTGTAGGATTGAATGTGCACTTAAGTGTAGGAGTTGTGTGAAACCCTAGTTGCATGATCTCAGGAATCCTTTTGAAATGGATACTAGTATGATAGGTCGAGTAGTTGCTTTATTTAATTAAGATCTCGGTAGAAGACGAGTGATTTTTCCAGCACTCGCGTGAGATCTGGAAATTTGGTTGTACCCACTTTCATACTATCATGATTTTAGTTGTGGACAACAATCCATGGGGATTGGTTGTTTACGAGATGGGAAAATGGAATAAGGATTAACGTGCGGATACCTGTGTCAAGCGTTTGAACGTACTAAACACATACCAAGAAATATGGTAAATCGGTAAGCCTAGTACCTGATTGAACCTCGCAGTAGACTTTGCCCCTCACGCGACCTGAGACGTGGTCTCCCATTCCAGTTATGGTGGGTACAAGTGCGGTCACTACACGACGGCAGTCGGGGTCAGTGAGGCATTGTACGCCAAGGCGGTGAGCCCTGATCTGCTGACGGGGAATCGATGGGGACGGTTGATGTGTGTGGGGACGGAGTGCCCCTACATGTCGTGTGTTTAGGTTTACCTTGCAAGGATAAAAACTCGATTCGAATCGTCTGCTTCTCACAGCTAATGAGACTGCTTGATCCATTGTACTGCATTGAGTAACAAGTGGAAATATGATGAGTTGATATAAGATGTTGATTGCTAATAATGTTTGCTACTATGTATGAGTAGATAGTACACATTTAGCCTTAAGAGAGTCACACTTAAATTGGCAAAGTTAAAACTTGACTTAGAAACTCAGCTAGTGCTTTTGGCAACCAAACCCCACAGCCAAACAGCTGCATGTCTAGAGGTAGAGGAGTAGACTCCTCACACCGGGTAAGTCTAGCTGAGTATTAGTATACTCAGCCTTGCTTGTGGCATAATTTTACAGGTTCTCTGGAGGACATGGTTTCTGGAGTGACTTGGTCGTCCATCTTGCCACCGGGTTGGACTGTCGAGTGGGACCCTACCTCGGCTGAGGAGGAGCATGAGGAGTGATGGGACAGGCTTCCCCATCTCTCTGTTTATTTACCATTAGTTTTATTCCGCTGCACTTCGAACAATGATGACTACTTTTGCAAAACTCCGATGATGATGTAATAATTCATTACTCTTTAATGCATGGTTTTATGCTTTATTGTATTTGCTCTGTGACTCACCATCGAGTGAGATTATGGTACTTGATCCTGTCAGTGGCCGTGTCGGACTAGATCCGAGGGATTGACGGGTTATTCCCATTTAAGTGTGGTCTAGCCTCTAAGGCGGGACTTAGGCACTTAAGTTGGAATAATTCGGGCAGTTCCGCCACACATCTAGTAAATAATAAACAAGAATAAACACCGCCTTCAAACAGTAGAGACATTTGGTAGTCCTAGAATCGAAGTAAACAGTGTAACCCCTATCTGTATTTTGGTAGTCCCAGAATCGAAGTAATCGAACTAAAATCACAGTCCTAGAATCGAAGTAATCGAACAAGAATAAACACTACAGAAGACCACAAGCAGTCCCAAAATCAAAGTAACCAAACTGAACAGTGTAACCCCTATCTGTATTTTATGGATTAAAACATCACAGGAAGTAATCGAACAAGATGTTGCTAGCCATAAACCTTTTTCTTGAAGCATGTTTCTGCGCTCCTGGACCAGTCTTTGCTCGACGATATGACAGTGGAGACAATGCCAATCTCGACCCCGCCTGATAATATGCCCTTGAACACGGTACAGGTACAAAAAGTGTTGATGTTACTAAAATCTTAACAAGCGACTTCAAGCTCAGCTCTGTTCAGCTTTTGGGCACCTGAATACAGGAAATAGACCAGTGATCTCTTCCTGTGATGTAGTAGCCTATAATCTTAGCTGAGTGGCTAAAACCAATTCGTCCAATGTCATGTTCCTTAACCCAGAATCAATTTTGAATAATTCAGTGGTTCGCAAGAATAGGAATGTTAGAAGCCTGTGATGTTTGTACACTCGAGCAAAAGATTGGAAAAAATCTGTATCAACTCTCCACTCAATTTTGCACCTATCCCAGTAAACCCTCTTCACCCCTTTTACCTGCCTAGCACTAACTGGCTAGAGAATTACAAACACCAGAATGTTAGCATAGCCTAGCCCTCACAATATCTTAAAAGGTAGAAATGCTCTGCGACTTGCACTACAACTTTCAACTACGTAGCAAACATCACTGTTTTACGTTTAAACCTTTAACCAAACAAACCACTCCATATGGCAGGAAGCATTATGTAAAATCAGTAACCTGGCTATGCGATAGATTGAGGACGTCATCGCCCTGTGAGCCAGCCATGTCACGAGGAGGAGGATCTCGTATAGATCCATGGCACGCAACCTGTAACCCGTCGCCATCGTGCTGCGGATCCGGTCTTCTCCCTCGTGCGTGAGGCGTTGGTGACCATCGAGAGCACGGTAGGTGGCGGCTGGGAGGAGTTTTAGGGTTGGGGCGAGGGCTGGGTGGAGCAACGCCCGGTGCCTGTCGGGGGTGGAGACCGCACGACGAGCAGGGGCACCGGATCCGGGGAGGAGGGGCGGGGGTGCCGAGGCAGGCCGTCTAGCCGGAAGTAGAGCACGACGGCATTGGCGGTTGAGGAGTTTTAGGGTTCGGGGCGGGTGAGGGCAGCGAGGCTTTGTTGGGCGACGCGCTCACGATGTCTACGTGGGGGGCGCTTGTCGCGGCGAGCGCCACGGGGGGTGGGGGAGGGGGCTCTGACGACACCGGCAGATGCGGGCGGGGCATGGTGAAGGTGCGACATTGATGGGAGACGCGACGTAGGGATTAGGGAAGGGGATGACTCCGACGGCGAGCTCCTAGTCTCGGAGGAAGGGCCGTCGTCGCGCCGGAGAGCGTGCTGATGAGATCCTCGGAATGGAGTGGAGGTGAACGATCCGCGGGAGAGCGGCGGACTGGAGGGGGAGGCGGGGCGGTGGCGGCTCACGCGGGGTGGGGGAGGGGGAGTCGGGGGGACGAACGTGGGCGTGGGCGGGCGGACGGTGTAGATTTACGAAAGCAAGCGGACGGTGCAGATTCACCGAAGGCAGAACCAGGGGAGGCAGCCTACCCCTTACAGCCTTAATAGTAGTAACAGAATAGCGCCTTAGCTGGACCAACAAGCATCTCGCCTGCGAAAATTCAACAAGACATGAAATCAGATTTTTTTTCGAGCAGGGCCAAAGAGTATGATGCACAATTCTTAATTTAACTGTAGATTGCATATACCGGTTGTGACATGCTTCTTTTGTCCTCCTGAGATACCTCTGATCATAGAGTCTCCAACCATTGTATCCGCACAGATCTCCAGACCCAAAATCTAAAAAGAAATACAATTACTGTTAGGGGGCATATATATCCATTTCTCGTATTTTCTTTTTCTGCAGTATATTTTTACTTACCTTGAGGATGTAATCTGTAACCACGCTCTCCTGACCTTCCACGGAGATAGCCTGTTTGCACAGAAGCACAAATAACTTTGAGTAACCTTTGTCACTTCCAATGTAAACACAGGATTTGGTTAGAATTAAATGGATTTTTACCTTCATGTAAACATCGACATCAGGATCTGGTTTAATGTTGGATTCTTTCTCCCTTCTTGAAAGCTCAGTAAGCATGTCTGCGTAATTTGAAAACACCATCAGGTTCACTTCACCGAAGGTGAATAATTATCTGTGCTCCTTTCCAATGTCTGTGTTTACATACCATAACGCGTTCCGACTCCTTGACATCTTGCAAAGAAGGCAAGTGTTTCCCGGACCGTCATTTTGCCGACATGAACATCGTGCTGCCCAATGTATGTCGATGTCCTCTGAGGGACAAATCCATCCATGTCATGACCATTGTAAGTCACTCTTCCTGACACCTGAAAATTACCATTGCAAGTTCACCTATTCAGTACAGTTTACAGCTATCTCTCTCTCCCAATATATACCCTTTTTGCCTAGAATTCAGAAGTTCACAATCAAGAAATTTTCGCAAGATGTGATACCTTCAGATTGGAGTCAAGTTTCCCTGCCAAAGCCAGAAGTAGACTTGTTTTCCCGGATCCAGGAGGTCCAAGCAGCAAGGACATTCTGAACAAAGTGCCAGTTAGTAAGTACAACTACAGAAAAACTGAAAACCTTGCACTTTAAAATTTTTTGGCTTCTTACCTGTCGGGTCTTATGACCCCACTGATATCGTGAAGGATGGAGACAGGCCTCTTCCCGCTAGAGACGATGTGCATAGCACTTAGTACATCCTATGATGGGAGCAGCTCACGAGAGTTAGTAGCCGAAGGAATTCCTTCTCTGTGGCTGCCTAGGAAGCATGGAGGGGTGCCCGCTGCTGCAGATGAGATGCATACCATGACTTTGTTGGAGAAGAAGTTGGTCATCGCGGGGACACCTCGGTTGCCGACGTAGGCCTCGGCGTCGATGTTCAGGTTCTCAAAATGCACCTCTATCGTCGGATTATCGATCCCAACCCTGCAGGTCAATTTACAATCGCTTTCTGAATTTCTCTTCACTTCACCGGTGACCAAGGATTCAAATAAGAGCTGAACTTTTTTTTCTTTCTTTTACTCACCGCTCCATGCGGTCGCGGAGCTTGAGCAGGAAGCGCTCGTTGTCCTCCTCGGCGGTGCGCACGAGGCGCTCAATGAGGTTCTTGCGCTCCTGCATGCCGAGCCCCTGGATGTCCACCTCCTCGACACTGGCCGCGGCCCCCATGAGGATGCCCTTGCGCATGCGGTCGTAGGTGGGCAGCTTCTCGATGGCCGCCTAGCGCAGCGCCTCCTCGTCGTCCTCCTCCCGCACGGACCGGCCGAACGCGTCGCAGGGATTGGGGAAGGGGATGACTCCGACGGTGAGCTCCTAGTCTCGGAGGAAGGGCCGCCGCCGCGCTGGAGAGCGTGCTGATGAGATCCTCGGAATGGAGTGGAGGTGAACGATCCGCGGGAGAGCGGCCGACTGGAGGGGGGAGGCGGGGCGGTGGCGGCTCACGCGGGGTGGGGGAGGGGGAGGCGAGGGACGAACGTGGGCGTGGGCGGGCGGACGGTGTAGATTTACGGAAGCGAGCGGACGGTGTAGATTCACCGAAGGCAGAACCAGAGGAGGCAACCTACCCCTTACAGCCTTAATAGTAGTACTAGGTGGATGCCCGTGCGTTGCAACGGGAAGATAAAATATCACGATAACTCATGTACAAATGTGTTATAATATTATAGGAAAAGGTTACAAATGTGTTATAATGTTTAGGAAAGAAAACAAACCCACAGCCTGTGCATTCACTGGGACCTGAAAACATTAGGTGGACTAACCTCTCCACAGGACGAAAAGGCAATAGAGTTGCAATTGCAAGCACACAAAAAAGTGGCCTGCACAAGAAAGTGTATATCATGGCAGATGTTCTTCGGACTTGGAAAATAATACACGAGAAAAATAAGACATGGAAAATATGTAGTTCTACACGCCTATTGTTGATGCACCATCGGTATTGCACGAATCAACTTGTCTTACAGTTTCTAATAATAGTCAAATATGTCGACAACCGTACATTAATCTAATCTTTTTTAGCGATACTGATAAGTCGTTGTTGTATGTTTGGAGGGATAGCATAGCGGCATAAATTCTCCTCATAACTTAATAGATCAATTACAAAGTTCCTTCGAAGAATCTTTGCATCCTACACACAAAGACATAAGAGAACAAAACGTCAAATTTGTATTATGTAACTGAAATGTATGTTTGAACATGAACCAAACGTACTCCACTCACCCTATTAAATTCCATTCGTCTACCACTCCCCCACATGACCATAGCTTGTAGAATGAAGTAGCTTGTATTAACCCTACAGAATAATGTTTGGCCAACTATATTATATACAATGGTTATCATAGAAAAAATTTAAACTGTTGAGAACATGGTATTGAGAAAATACCCTTTTAAGTCCAATGGAAGACCAGACCGAATTGTATGTTCCCACTTAAAAATATCATCTGCCCATCCAGAACGTTTCTTATTGTAGGCAATCTTATATTTCTTGGAGACCATGATAATTGCTTCTGCAAACCTCTTGTATGGCATGTGTTTACACCAATCTTGAGTGGGTGTAAAGTCTATAAAAGTTACGTGCTTTTTACCATGATCGATTATGAAAAGTGCGTAGCATCCGTTGAATTTCCATGGCATAAGAACCTACAAAATATCAGTCATTAGGATTGCAACGAAGTGCCTTTTATAAATACATTCGAAATGAACACATACTTACATATTTACAACCAGTGATATAATAGTTCAATGAAGGCCAACAATCGAGTGTGTTAGCTAACTCTTCTGTTGTAGGATCCTGATGGTACTTTGGAAGTTTACCAAAACCAACCATTCTCTAGATAAATATATATACATGTCCACATGAGGATTATATGTATAGATACAATATATTACTACATTATTGATTGGAAACAAACTTACCCAGAAGCGCATGTCCATATAATGTTTTTTATCCTTTATCATTTCATCTTTCGACATATGTGACTCTTTAATGGCCAACAATCGAACAGCCATGTCAAAACATTTTAGAGTCATATCTAGATTTACCCTTAATACGTTTTGCAGGTCTTTGACAGATATTTCTATCTTAAAAGGTTTGAAACTTCGCATCCATGTCATCCTGTAATGCAACATGACAAAAGTATATATCAAAACTTTACGTAGTTGGTACATATAAAATAGATAAAACAATGAGCACTTACTCTAATGTCGTATCATATTGGATTGTCATGATGTAATCACATAGAACATCTATTAAATCGGCTTTGGTCACTGGCATGTCCTTTGTGGAAAGGCCACTCAGTAAAAATTCATTAGTGCACTCATCGGTCGGGATTTTTATAGGAGTTCTTTTATCCCAATCATGAACAAACCACCTTTCTAAGTCTGCTTGAGTGATGGGTCCATCATCATCTTCCATCAATACTTCGTTTTCTTCAGATACACAAAGTAGTTTCCTCTTCTTAGGATTTGTGGGACTATCTAATATCTGAACATCAGAGGAGCATCCAGTATCGACTTCTTTGTCATACTTGTATAACGGACACCCCTTTCTCTTGTTTATATCTGAAGATAGTAATATAGCAGCCATTTTTTCCTAAAGTGTGACATGTCGTCCTGCAAATAAGAAACAATTTATTTAGCAATTATATGTATCAATTGGTTTGGCATAATAACAGAAGACAGCAAACAGATATTCATGTTATAGCCACATGTAATTTATTGTTAAAAAAGAGACCCATCAGAAAGTGCAAACTGCAAACAAGAAAATATGTGCATGTGATAAATATGCAGATTGCAGTTATGTTCACAGTGTATGCAAAGCAAAACGACTGAACCAATCATAAAAAATCGTCGGTCGTACGACAAACAACAAAGGTGAGCACGACCTGGAACGACCTGGAACAGTAGGGATGCAAACAAGTCTGCAGCCTGAAAGAAGGCTCTACCACAATTCACGGCGTCCATGATGCACGCATAATGTCATAGTAGTAATAATATACCTGGGTAAAATTATCAGATAGTTCATCCCCTGTCCAGTATTCGATATAGTTTAGTAGAAAGAGGCCACACGAGGAGCTACATCAACCAGATGATAAAATGTCAAGATTAACAGCAATGAATATTAATAGCAACACATAAGAATGTATGGTGTACCTATCTGTTTGCTTTGCATATTCCATTTCTATTTCTCTAAGTGGCCAAGAAGCAACTCGGAGGTCTGGCCACCTGTGATCTTTTAACTCCTTACGCTGAGATACCATATCAATTTGTCTTTGGAGTCCTTTTATCTTTATATTATTATAAAAACATAGAATTAGAAGTTGAGATTTTCAGTTAATAAGGGATTAGTAATTGTTGAGTTTGTATAAACTCACAGTGTCAATGAGGTCATTGCGACCGGATGATGTACCAAGTGAGTCGAGCACTTGTATCTCCATATTTCTTGCATTGATCACGGCAAGATACCAGTGCATTTCTCGGATATTTATTGGAATAAACACCTACAAGTCAATTATAAATATTGCATAATAATACATGTAAACACTAACCGTGTAGATTGCAATATCGTATTTACCATGTCATGGTCTAGATAAAGTAAAACCCTTCTTTCAGCGCTAGATATTTGTGCCATGTCTTTACTTGGATATAACTCATCTGTTTTAGTTTCAACATCACCGTCTCGCTTTAGAAAGTTGAACTGAAAAACATTTTCTATGTGTACATGACCTCCAGATCGGCATTTTAGATGCTCTTGAGCTTTTATTAAATTTATGTAACAGTCTATCACCTGCAAGTATGTAAGTTATGGTTTAAAATACCAGGGTGAGTATCTTGGAAGTGTGGTGCTCCTAGCTAGTTGAGTTATCATGAATTACCTCATCACCTAGATATGCGTCCGGTTGAAATAGGCATTCCATCCACTTCCTTTCCACAAAGGCATCATCAATAAGCACGACTTCTACCCTTGGTTCACAAGGGATTTCTTTAATCCAATCGATGAGTGCAAGATCACCCTACGTGCAAATATAATCTACGAACAAAACAGTCATGAGATCAAACATAAATCACTTGCAATAAAAACAATACAAAATGATCCATACGGTAGTATGGAAGTTATCATACCTTTCGGAACTATTGTAGTAGTCACCGATTTTTTTGGCTTGTTATGAGACAAGGACATTAGTAGAGATTCATCTATAGATAATGTATTATCTGTTTGGATTTTCCTCTTTATATTCAATCCACGGGAGACAAAAACCTATAATCATTGTTACTATGTATTATTTGATACACGATTCAAATGTTTCTACTATAACCAGCTAAACAATTTTACATGCATTAGTGATAACATAACAATGAACAATTAATATTGCAAATAAAATGATATAAACATATTGTAGAGGGGAGGCGGCGACAGTCTACAGTCAATCATTTGAATGCAGATTTACGTAACATTATTCTCCAGAGACTAACATACTGCACTACAGTTATTAACTTCAATAAATATAAATAAAATCTGAGACTGGTTGTAGGCAATCCTCGCAGCGGCGTGGACTACGACGGTGGTTGACTCGTAGCGAGACCTTCTCCCTCCTCCCCCACCTGCCGCCCGGCGACCACTACTCACTCGCTGCTGTGGAAGTCTGGCAGGGGTTTCGCCCGGTTCGCCAACATCAGGGACGACCGCGGCGCCATGCCGCTACACCTCGCCGCCATGCAAGGCCGCCCCGCCTACATGCAGGTGCTGCTAGAGAATGACGCCATTGTCTCCGTTCTCACAGGCTCCTACAGGTAGGGTGCTCTCTGTCTCTTGTCTTCTCGTTCTCATCCAACCAGCATGCTTGGTTTGTTCACATACAATTATCTCCAATTTACAAGGTAGACTAAAGCTTGTTTAACGCACAAAGCTGCTGCAGGTTTAAAATCTCTCCTGCGGCAGCAACTGGGCACTGAACTCAAGCAATCCCTCCAGAGCCTCAGCTCTCTGCTGGTAAGACACTAAGACCTCATGTCGAGCCTCCTTGACGATGGAGGCTGCTGGTACCAAAACAACATAAGCCATGCAGAAATAGAATTACTTCAAGCTAACAAGTTGCCAATTAAAAAATTTCAACATTTTCTTTTTCTTGGCAAGCAGAGGCAAGGAATGCTAGTTTCTGAAAAATCCTAGTTGTTGTTCATTTTTCTGAAGAACAGGTTAGTGCCTTACTGGTGTCTACCGCTGGCTAGGGACCGGTAATATCAACAGTTAATCAGTTGTGTTGTGAAATTCGAGCAATGGTTGACAATAAGGCTACCGACAACCTAATATATGAGTTTTCAAATGGCCAGGTGCTTCATACCTCCTTTTGAGCCGTTACGTTGCATGTCACAAGAACATACCTCCTAGTGTAACTGATCGATGGCACAGCTAGGTCGATCTGGCATGCGAGGTGGCCGGATCTTCTTGAACGAACGTGCATACATACATACCTCACCGATTATCATCGTACCGCCCTCCTTAACTCTCTGCTAAGTAAGAGCCCTGTTCACGCCACATGGAAATTGTTCATCCTAGTCCTAGAGGCGGAAGCAATGGTCGATCGTCGGTGCAAGGCTCCCTGCCTTCTTCCTCCAATGGTAGATGTGGATGCGAGCGAAACCCATGCTGACAACCGATTAGATCGGAGGGAGAGATCATCTGCCTGCTCCTCATTCAGCCAAAACAGTTTGACCTCATTCAGAAGACAAAACCAAGTTCCAAGATTTGTACAAAACCTTTTGAGCCAAAACAGTTTGTCCCCCTGATCCTGGTTGAGTTCTCATTAAAGAATGAGAAAGATGAGTACAAAATGGATTTTGATTATACTGAAAGTTGTGAAAGGGGAGAAGAACAGCCTAAACTTAAAGGTATTTGTTCCGGAAGGAGTCTAGAAATACACAAAAGAGCTTCATTTTTGTATTAATAAAGAGAGAGAAACAAAAAATAATCTCGTACAAAGTAACCACCTTACCCTGTCTAGAGGATATGTGGATGCGACCAGCTTTACTTCTAAACAAAAGCAGCAAAGAGTTGAGGTTAAGGTTAAGACAGAGGCAAAGTCCACAAGCAAAGTTGCTGGACAACATGAGCTTGGTCCATCCATAACACCATTAGGGCTTCAGTTGGAGGTTAAATCAATATACTTCTTGTTTTTATGATAACTATGTTCTGATTTTCTTGAATTCTAGATGTTCCCTACAAAATCATAACCTTGTTTTGGTGCAGTATATGATATGTGAAGCATCAAAGAATTCATCTTAGCTTGTTGATTTCCTTGTGCATAATAGTGGGAAGAAAATAATGGTGTAAATACATGATGACCTGGAATTTATGTTTGGCTACTTATTCTTAGTTCTATGTAGCATTGTGCTAACTTTTGAATCTTCCTATCGTGATAAATTGCAGATATTTTGCAACATATGCTTGTGTAGATTATTGGGCTGTTGTTCTTCCACTAATTAACTCGCTTAAAGGTTCTCCAATAATTGCTTCCCATGGGAAGATGAAACAGGTTGGTAGAGCAAAGCACTTTTTTCATGCCACACGTGCTCTGCCTCGTCGTCGACGTCACCCTCCATGTGAGCTCGTGCGGCGTGCGCGGGGGGGTCTGCGAGCGCAATGTGCTCGAGCTATTGGCTGACAAGAGAAACATGTCTTGTTCCGTGTAGGCGGACGACAGACGAGGTGTACACGTAGGGTGTCACTGCTGCCCGAGGACGAGGACGCGGAGAAGCGGGCGCAGGCGCGGGTCCGGGAGGACGAGGACGTGGATCACCGCGACGGCGAGGACGGCGCCGCCATGAGGCCGCTCGCACAAACGCGCACATGTTCTGCAATATGCTCACGACATCCGATACCAGCACACACATCTTTAGAAATATAGTGTTCACATACAGTGTTGGCCGAGTTCACAGACATTATACCAACAGAAATAAATTCACAGTCCAGCTATGGCGTAAGGACCTCCTTATAGACAATATTCTTTGTGTATGTTACGCCATTTATTGTTGACTTCTTTTCCACCCCCTTCTTCATTTTATCATCAGTGACTAGAATTACAAGTACCTTCACATTTAATCGAGTTGTGGCCCTTGAGAGAGCAACATATAGCTGGCCATGAGAGAATACTGGTTCGGGCAAGTACACAGCAACATTAGGAACCGTCTGTCCCTGAGACTTGTTAACAGTCATGGCGAAACTTAGTCTTACCGGAAACTGCTTCCTTTTAAAATGTAAAGGGAAGATCTCGTCATCAGAAGGGCACAGGGGTATACGAGGCAAGAAAACATGCATTCCAGCATGCTGACCAAGGACAATTTCAGCATCGATACTATTTTTTTGGAAACCACGTACCACCAGCCGTGTACCATTGCAAAGTCCGTTAGCAGGGTCTATATTCCTAAGCAACATGATTGGGCACCCAATTTTGAGCTTCAGAACGTGCGGGGGTAGTCCATTAGGAGTCAGCGGGTTTAGGAATTCCGATGGATAATAGTTATTAGGATCGTCCACCACGGTGTCAAAGCTATGGTACATCATCTGCTCCCATTGGAAACGATCGATCATCCTCATATTTATCATATCCACCCAGTCGTTCCGAGTAGTCAATATTGCTCTTGAAGTGATGTAGCTTGTATTAGACATGTTTTCGTTTAGACTGGGGTAAATGTCATCTATCAATCTGTCAAGGTCGCGGTCATCACTGGTATATGGCACACATACCTCATCTGGAAGACGAACATCACCATCGTTGTTCACTTTCTCAGTTCCACTACCGACACGCAACAAATATTCTGCAAACCATGGGTCGCTCTTTGCTCTCATGTTGCGAACAAGCTTTAGGTGGCACATTGATTCCCATAGGTAAGAACTCCATAGAGAGGCAGCAACTATCTGAGCCCTTGACCCTTTACGTACAACAGGGAGTACTTGTCTGAAATCTCCCCCAAACAAAATAGTCTTCCCACCAAAGGGTAGATCAGGGCGTCCCATGATATCACGCATGCTGTTGTCCAACGCTTCAATTGATTGTCTCTTAGCCATTGATGCCTCGTCCCAAATAAGGAGCGACGCTTTCTGTAGCAACTTTGATGTCCCACTTTGTTTCGTGAAGGTACATATAGCACCATCCTCAATAGTAAGTGGTATCTTGAAGCGTGAATGGGCAGTTCTCCCACCAGGCATTATGGAAGCCGCAACACCAGATGTAGCTGTTGCAACTGCAATCTTGTCCTGACTACGTAGCACTGCAAGCAATGCCTTATACAGATAAGTCTTTCCAGTACCACCAGGCCCATCCACAAAGAACACACTGCCATTACTGGTGTCAACAACAGATAAGATCTTTTCATAGGCAGGCTTCTGCTCCTCATTTAGGGTTTCTTGCAAAGCAACATCTTCTATCGTCGCCTCGATAATTTCCTCCTCGTAAATCTCTCTATCAATACCTTGTGAATCGTCATATCTATCGATGATAGCAGGTAGAGGGAATGTCTTTATGTCTTTACCCATTGACTGCAACATGTTTCTAATGTCAATCAAGACCATCTGCTGCAAATGGGTTTTGCTCTGAGTAATACGATGATAATCCTCAGACATTGTGTCAAGGTGTCTCTGCCATAATTCGGCCACATCATTCGGCTCGCAGAAAACCAGTATCGTTGCAAACAACCTCCGTAGCGCTGTTGGCATTTGGTAAAGAGCAGCTTCATTGAGACACTCATATATTGTGTTGTCTACTTCAAGTAATCCCCTTCTTTGTGCTGCCTCACGAAACGATGGTAGTGTGTCACCGTCTACTGTCCTTAGATCCACATAGGAGGTAGCACCAATCACATGATTTAGGAGGAGCCGAAGATAGAAGCGCTCCCCCTCAGATGGTAGAGCAGAGACGATTCTACCGACTTGTCCACCCGTATTCTGTTTCCTCCTTTGCCACACTTTGCCCTGCTGCCAAGTGTACCACTCAGGGAAGTCATGATACAGGATGCCCCGAGCCTCCTCGTACAGCTTATTCGCCTCAAAATATGTTGTAATCATTGACCTATCAGCACCTGGACGGTTGACGACTCGCTCGACCATTTGTCGCTCGTGAAACGTCACCATGTGCATGTTGGGAAGATGGAGTTGCAGCTGCATCACAGATGGAGAGTTCTGACTAAGCTCAAATCCATATATCCTCCATAAGGCTTCCGGAGGAGTCACCCACCTTGCATCTCTATACTGCTGGATCTCATCTACATCACCATTTTCCTTACTCGCATCTCTCATAACAACAGACGCACGATCATGGCCTTTGTATATGTACTTGAACAGGTACTTAACAGCCTTGATGCTCCCACACGCCTCAACATTGATGTGACAGTTGAAGAGCCGAAGGAGGTAAGGGTTGTAAGGGACAACCCATCTATTATCCAATTCACATCCTCGAACCTTTTCCTTACGCCCATCGTCACGACGTCTGTAATTAGGATATGAATCCTTCCCTTGCATGGTTGCCTCACGAAAATGTCGGGGGTATTGATTCTTGCACGATGCACGACCCTTAGTGCATGGGCAGTTAGGGTTTAGCGACCCGCACGGGCCATGCATCATATGCTTGATAACCATCTTTCGCAGTTCAGGGTACCTATTGGACGGGATCTCAGCTGAGATCAAAAGGTCATATTGTTCAGGGCACGTGAGCTTGTACTTCCTTTGCATGATGAGTAGAAAATGGGCATGTGGCAAACCTCGTTTCTGAAATTCCACGATGTAGACGTAGGCTCGGACTTTACCGAGAATATCCTGTTTACTCAACCTATGCTTTAGCTCCTATAGTTTCGCATGAAAGACACGCACTACAAGATCCGGACGATCTTGCGGTGTCTGTCCAGGTAGAAGCTCTCTCCTTATCTCATCCCAGTTAGGGTTACATGTCATGGTAAGAAAGATGTCTGGTTTACCAAACTTCCGCACCAGAGCCATAGCATCCATATATCGACGTCTCATGTCACGAGGACCGCCAATAAACGACGGTGATAACACAGTTCACTTTCCAACCTTCTCTCCTCTAACATCTCCATCTAACATGCTATCCACCAAGCCCTGGTATAGGTCTGCCCTTAACCGATCCTGGTTCTTACGTATGAAATCTAAACGGGAGCTCTCAATCTTAATGTATGTGTCGACCGCGAACTGCTGGAAAAGTCGTTTACCATGAAGTATTGGATTGAATACCCCTGGACGTATCTGAAATTTGTAGCAGTAGTAATCACGCATGAACACACATAGATGGGTAGGAGGTTCTGCATACGCAAGAATCGATTATTTAGTGATGCCGAAAACATATTTAATAATGTGAACAACTTAGAAATTACAAAGAAACAACTAACCCGCATCTTCATCATTTGCATTACTTGCCCTATGCGTCGCCCGGTATGCATCCACTTCGTCCATGGATACACCAACCTTTGGAATATTTGCATGCCATCCAAGTTCACCTCTAGGGAAGAACAGTGGATATGATAGCGCATCGTAGCATCCATGGTATGAGCAGATGTCGTGGCTTGACCTATCCTTCCCATGTAGCATAACACTCTTGCTAAACTGGCCTCGCCGTTCGCTCCCCTCGATCTAGACAGCGGCCACCTCCGAAGTGAGAGGTGTGTTATATATCTTCTAGTTCAACGTCTGGTCAAGATTCAATGCGATGTGATAGTCAGCAAGGTTCTCAACATGACCCATGCTCCTAAGGTGCTCAGAGTACGGATTTCCATGAAGTATGCCAACTATCTGTTTAATAACCTCTTGGTCTTTCTGAATCTGATCTTCACGACACTTACGGTATCGATGCTCGAGACTGGGATCATCATCGTAAAAGTAAAGCTCCAGGTGTTTATGCTCTGCCCCACATTCACTACCGAATGACTTGATATTATGGTACATCATGCCTTGTGCACGGAATGTGTATATACCAGAATCCCTCATATTAGTTGTCATACTGTCGAGGCAACAGTACAGGGAAGTGAAAGAAAAATGGCCATTAAAAAACCTGATGTTATCATGAAAGTGCCTAGCATCAGAGTCTGCACTATCCCACAACCTCCTGAGCTGGGGAGGGGTCTCTAGTGGGGCTAGCTCAACCTTCCCACCTCGACAGCAAAACCCAGGCGGCTCATACTCAAACTTCTTCGCAGTGCAATAACCACAGTCGGGAATGTGCTTCAGCATATGTGTTTCTTCAGGGATGTTACTGTAGACCGTGTCGTACGGGTCAGGCACATCAGTGACAACAGATTGATCTTGAGTACCATCTATCTCGAAGTCCTCGTTAGTGTCCTCATCTGATATTTTTTGGAAAAGAACGATTAAGACATTTGAATTTAGATACGCATTGGTATTGTAATAGAAATTGGCATAAGTACATTTACCAGCGAATAGATATCCCTTGATCTCATCATTAGCCTCTCCGAATATGACACCCTCATCATCGTCATCAACTGGATCATGAAAATACAATCCAAGTAAAAGACAGGGCATTCAGGGTTGAGAAAATATATAACCTCAATAAAGATTTTTAACAATTACCATTGGAAATGAACCTTGGGATGGACTGGCTTTGCTCCAACCCACTTATTTGTTCAACCATGTTTGCACTCCCATTTGTTGCCACGATCGCACTTTGGCGTGTATTCCTATATTGTACTGATGGAAACACACGTTTAGTCGGACTACATTTTATCGTTGTCGTGCAAGATCCATTTAAAACTGGTTAGTAAAATTACAAGTGTTGTTGATCTCTATAGTTGAACCGGGTTGTGTCGAATCATCCATTTGTCCGACGTCACTGATAGTATCATCAGTCAAAGTAGCCACGTTACGTGCAATGTTTGCTTCAAATTTCTTGTTTTGACGGGCTAAGATAGCTTGTCTTTCACCAGGCAGAACATGATGTTTACGTCTTAGTGGCTTAGTAGACATATCGGGTGAACCGACATCCTCAGTTTGTGTTGAAGCTGGCATGAAAGGTGTACTGGTGTATTCAGGGATAACCCAGTCGCATGCGTTATCAGAGGATGAATCAGGTTTCGATACATCTGCTGTAGGGTGTACAACCTCAGAGGTATATGTTGGGACCTCCATGGCGATGGACCCCTGATTCAAAGTGCTAGCTTGCAGTGCTCTACGTTTTCTTATGTACTCTAACTTTCCCTCTTTCCGCCTTGGTGTCTGATTATACAACCTAAGCTGTTCATTTTAGTCACCTATAAAATATGAACACAATTACTTTCCAATTGTAGGTTTATGCGCAGATTTATTAATTAAAATTGGACGTTTTTCATCACCTCCTGACACATTGGGGGTCACATTGTGTCCCTTGTTTCGTTGACGTGCTTCACGACGCTTCCTATTCTTCTCGTTTTTTTGTTCAACGGACATCGCTGCATATCTTTCCCTATCCCTTTTCCTCTTACGCTCCTTAGCATCGACCATTGGTCCGAGCAATTCATTTTGATCACCTATAATGTAAGTTAGTGTATTAGTGTTCCCTACTTACTACATTTCAACGATGTATGGTCAATTTGTGTATTGACCTTTACCTCTAATGATATTGCTAGAGATGTCTGTGAATGGTTTGCGACCGACATTATGTCCCATCTGATCTATAACAAGAACAGTACCCGAGAAAACATGAGCATAAAAATAATACTGCAAGAACCAAGGGTGAAATGATATGACTGCAATAAACCAAGCGAATAGAAGATAAAAAAAAGATGCCCTTGGTAATAGAGGTTATAGAAACAAGCATCATAACCGAGAATAAAGAGATAAGACCTAGAGAGAGGTGATAGGAGAACGATTTTGGTGTCCGTATAAGATATTGTATTATATTCCAAGTTTGAACTGCATAGATGGATATGGGTGACGCGCTAAGTAATTGTTTTCATAACTCTGGTAATGTGGAATATCTTCCTGGAGCACGCCTAGTTCCTATATATGGGCTTCGGTATACCGAATGTACATTAAATTTGTTCCGGATTTGATCTGTATATTTGACGTAATTTCACGAGCGAAGTTACAAATTTAATGTCAAACATGACACAACATTAAACCAATATAGTGTTCTAAATGGAAAACGTACGGGCTAAACGATTTGATGTTCCACTTATTCATTGATATGTCCCAGTAGAACAAAATGTTTTACAAATCTTGACACATGTAAGTTGCATCAATAACAGTTGTTGGGGACTTGTTCTCAAATGCTAAGAGTTAAGAACAAGGCGACATGAAAAGTGTTAAATGTTAAAGTCCTTCGTCCTTCTGAGCATTATCTCCCTTCGGATATAATGAATCCCGGACGAAGGTTATGAAAGACAAGCCTTCATAAGCACAATAAATGATGGAGAAGGATTCATACACAAGATATGAAAAATAATATAAACACTTTAAACATTGTTATTAACTTATTTTTATTTATGTTACTGTATTAACAATAACAAATTATAAATGTACCTTCGGCTCGAAGGAAAGCAAGGGTACAACAGTGACGCAAAAGTGAATGCCCAGTCAGCGTGAACAGTACGGGAATACTGTTCACCTATTTATAGGCACGGGTCGTAGCCCATGCAAAATTACATCCAGGCCCTTTGCCTGTGACAACAACTCTATAGTAATTTATCTGGATCTAGATAGTCTTTTCCTCTTTAAGTCGGTTTCTTCTTTTCTGCCATCATGCCGAAGCTCCCTTGCGCACAGCTTCGGCTCTGCTCCATCCTTCGTATTATTTCTGTGCTTCTTCATACCGTGGGCTCTTGTTCGAAGATCCATGTCCACACATTATACTCTAGAGGCATTGTTAAATCATGTTTTTGAGGACCTTCGAAAGCCGAAGGCCCCCAACAGTAGCCCCTCGCAATATTAATTTATTAGAATGATAAATTTAAATTGCGACATGGACGAAGGCCTTAAGCCGAAGGTCCGAAAAAACACCTTCCCTTTGCTAGAATAGCAACAGTCATTGACAAGCGGGACCCTCAAGTTTTCAACGTACTAGGCGTATAAATAGGAGCTCAGCACGAGTTCATTTGGCACGCTTTCTTGCCATCTGCTCTTGCTTACTCAATTTTTAGCTCTTGCGCACCAACACTTGATTGGCTTTTTTAAAATTTTAAGCTTCGGTTCTGAGAGAAGTTTCTCAACACTTTCGAAGATGTCTGAAGACAAGAAAGTTGTCGCTGAGTCGAAGCTGAGCCTTTCTGAAGAGAAGAATTTTGGTTTTCTTGAATTAATGGCAAAGACAAATACAGAGAAGATTACCAGGGAGATTTTGGAAGGTTTGTCTGAAGATACTGACGATAGCGACAGTTATGATGTGGAAAGTGGTGGAGAAGACTCCGAAGATCGACCCTGGCGACCAAGCCATACAATTTTTGGAAAATCAACTATTAAACAGAGTCATCTTGATAATATGAGGGGAAGATATTTTCGGGACATGTCTATTGTAAGGGCTGATGACGGAGAGAGGACCGTGCCTACTCCCGAAGAGAATGAAGTTGTGATCTTCCGAAGCTTTTTCAAGGCTGGGCTTCGGCTTCCATTAAGCAAATTTGTGGTTGAGGTTTTGAAGATTTATCAAGTCTACCTACATCAAATTACGCCCGAAGCAATCATAAGAATGGGAATCTTAGTCTGGGCCGTGAGGAGCCAGGGCTTGGAGCCAAATGCAAAAATCTTTTGTAATTTACATGAGCTAGTATATGAGACAAAACCCTGGGGTAAAGAGCAATATCATAACAATTTTGGCTGTTATAGCTTCGGCGCCCGCTCTAGGTCAAGTTGTCCCGTGCTGACTTTTCGGAAGAGATGGCCCGGGGACTGGATGAAGGAATGGTTCTATGTAAAGAACGATTTGAAGGTACGAGAAGATATTAAAGATATTGTTATGCGTCCTATTTGGCAACGCTTCGGCCTCCGGAGGCTGAAGGTGGAAATGGATGAAGCAGCCGAAGAATGCCAGAGAGCCTTCGGCGTGGTTTGCTCTTTCATCGGGACTAGGGACTTAGTTCAAGAGCACATGGCCTACAGGGTATGGCCACTTGTAGAAAAGTGGGAAATACCAGAGGAAACCATCAGCAAACCTGACGAAGGTGGACTAGTTAAATTAAAATACACCTTCAAATATGGAGATAAATTCGTTGAGCCAGATGATGACTGGCTGAAAAGTATTGACGCC
Organism: Zea mays; assembly: GCF_902167145.1. Classification (NCBI taxonomy): domain Eukaryota; kingdom Viridiplantae; phylum Streptophyta; class Magnoliopsida; order Poales; family Poaceae; genus Zea; species Zea mays. The sequence goes on from NC_050103.1 coordinate 44,108,922, forward strand.
ATAAGCGATGAACTGCTTGGATCATACTCAAAGGCAGAAGATACTGCACTATCTGCGGCCTTCGGAGGCCGGAAGAAGAAAAGACTCAACCGAGTATTTGATGCCATTGGGTTTATCTATCCCGACTACCGTTATCTAATATGGGGTCAAAAAAGAAAGGATACATCTTCTGCGAAGGAAGTTGCTTCAGCCGCTCCTAGTGAGCGAGCGCCGAAGAGGAAAAAGATGAAGGTTCTTACACACCGGCCACGCTATATTGAACCGGCCACAGTGCCTGAGTTTGTCGGTGAGACCTCTTCGGCCACCGAAGCCAAGGAGCCGACTCTCCTGTCGAATATTGAAGGGCCGGCCAAAATGCCGGCGATGGAAAAAATAGAAGAACCGAGGGCTGAAGAGACAAAGACATCGGAAATTCTAAGTCCTTCAGCAAGAATTGAGGTGCCAATGCCAATGCCGATGACAACCCCCAAGAGGAAAAGAATGGTTAACGTGCTAGATGTACTGGAAACGATAAAATCTTCAAGCTCTACTTTGAAGATAACTGCCGAAGTTCCAAAGACACAAACTGAGGCCGAAGCTGCCAAAAATCAAGCGGAAACTGAAACTGGGCTTTCAGAGTCTACCAAGAGAGAATTCTTGGAAATTGAAAAAGAAACGGAAAAAGAATCCGCAGAAGAAACTTTATCTGAGAAAATCGCCACACCTATCCCCGAAGCATCTTCTGAAGCTTCTGACTATATATTACGTCATGCTTCGGGTAAAAGTCTGAGCGAAAAAGAAAAAAGAGAAGCTCAATTCTATGCACAAAAATTGAAATATCCGAAAGGGGCGCTGATATTCAATGGCAGTGGAGAAGAAGACTTCTTGTATTGTCTCCCTGACAGCAAGGAGATTTCTGTCTATCGGGAGATGAGCAAAAGCTTCGGATTCCCAACATTAGAAGACGGGCTCTCGGTGTTGTCAAAGAACGAGCTAGCAGACAGCTTAGCGTACAATAGTTTAAAGGTGAAAAAATGAGATCTTTGTATTATTTCTTGAAACCAAAATTTTTCATTTGCTTAAACTTATTGACACACATTTTTTTTGCAGGGCCTTATACTTAGCAATGCCCTCAGGGCACAAAAAGATGTCGAAGACGAAGGGTGTATTATGGCCTTTAGCAACCTTCGTTCCGAAGTAATTGAACTAAGGAACGAAGGTCTCGAAAAAGATAAAATATTACATTCATTGGTGAATAGAATAAAAGAAGACGAAGCTACTTTCAAAGCTCAAGCTGAGGCTCAAAAGCACGAAATTGAGGATCTTCGGAAACAACTAGCCAGAGCTAAAGAAGAATGCACACTTGAAGAAATAAAACGAGAAATTAGTGAACAATGGGCGAATCATTTAGAAAAAAAAACGTTGAAGAGCTTCGTGCATCCAAGAAAAGATGTTATGAAAAATCTATAGAATGTGTCAAGAAAATAAGAACCAGCTTCGCCAGCGTTGGCGCATTCTCAAGTGAGGAAAACTTCATAAGCGGTGACCCCGAAGGCCCAATTGGATGGATCAGCCACGAAGCTGAAGCTTTTGAAGAAGTTTTGAATAGCCGCGGAGACATATGTGCCTTTTCGGGTGCCAGGGGGATTGCCACTATTTTGGAGAGGAAAGGCTGTGACCATGTGAAATCCTTGGCACAATCCGAAGCCACCTTATCTTCTGAAGATATAAAAGACCCCTCGGCCAAAGCAAGCCTGGTCGGTGGAAAATTTTTCACCGACATCTGGGACAATGGTGGCCGGGAGATGGCCCAAGAAATTATACGAAAAAGCGAGAAAGGTATTCATGACGCTAGAAATATAGCAGAGGCCGCTGAGAAAAGTGTGGATCTCGAAGGGCGAATAGGTATTGACTAGTAGTTTTTGGCTCTTTGTTGTAATTTTTTGATTTCGAACTTGTTTACGCTTTGTAACACAGCCGCACTTTCTCCTCCCTCAGAGCCTACCGAGCCATCGGCGGACCCCCACATGAAGGGGGACGACGAAATTAGAAAAATGGCTGAAGTTATCATGGATAAACTTGTTGATCAACTACTAAATGAAGCTGCAGAAGTAGTTCTAAGGGAAGATTAGATGTTATTGTAAAAACATTTGGAATGTAATATTTGTTGAACAACATGTGTAATATTTTGTAACTTTGAATGTAATATATAAGCTATTTATGGTTCAATTCTTTACGATGCATGAAACTTTACATACATACTGTTTTTGAGCCTTCGGCGAAAAAACACCTTCCCTTCTTTTCATGCTTCGTAAATAATATCCATATTTTCATAAAAACATCCAATCTTCGTAAAATCAGTAACCAATAGATCTTTTCATTTCAGAGTTTGACGAAGGTATGCTTCTTCAATATTTACTTTTTTGTGCCTTGGCACTGTTTCTTCGAAACAATCTCTGAATATCAACATTGAACCCCCTTCTTGCGTCATTGATGCAATATGATGTATGGTGTTATGCTATGCAAATGATGTGATGATGTGATGTTATGCAAAATGATATTTGCCGAAGATCGACGTTTATTTTTTACTGTAAGCCTCCCTTAGGAGCTTCTTTGCCTTTTACTTCAGTGGAATCAGCGTTTATTTTTCGCTGTAAGCCTCCCTTAGGAGCTTCTTCGCCTTTTACTTTCAGCGGAATCAGCGTTTATTTTTCGCTGTAAGCCTCCCTTAGGAGCTTCTTCGCCTTTTACTTTCAGAGGAATCAGCGTTTATTTTTCGTTGTAAGCTCTGCATTCCCTTCAGAACGACTTTTGAGCAGAAAACTTACGATGCGCTCCCTTAGGAACGACTTCTTGTTATTTCGGAGATTCTCCTTGTAACCATAAATTCTTATGCTTCGGCAACTCCGCTATTCTGTGGAGAAGGTATATTTTTACTGTGGCGAAAACGAAGCTATTACAAGAAATTGAAAACGACAAAAAGCACTTAGGCTTTCAATAATTGTTCCTTATTAAAAAGAAAATGATACTGAATGTAAAAACTGCTGCCGAGGTAGGATATTTGTTAGTAAATATGCTTCGATTCTGGCATAGTACTATTGACTGTGCCAGCTTCGGACTCTTCTCTGAAGTCCCGTTGGAGGTGGGTATGCTGACTCCCTTCTGGCTGCTGGCCTCGTTGCATTGGTGGTGGAGGTGGAGGTTGTTGCCAAGATGCCTGAGGTTGGCTTGCCGAAGCGACAGAAGCTGCAGGGTGGTTGCCTACATACTCTGGAATGTAAGGCGAATGGTACGAAGCAGTGTGCATAACTTGCTTCGGTTGGCTCTGTTGGGCTGCAGCTTCTGCTATCTCCTTTTGTTTCTGGATGGTAACATGGCACATCCTGGTGGTATGGCCCTTGTCCTCACCACAGAATAGGCAATAAATCTTCCTGGGCTGATCCCCAAATCTTCCTCCGAAGCCCCTGGCACCTCTGCCCCTTAGAGCTGGAGGCCGAGGATAGCTCTGCTGCTGCCCCGAAGCCTAGGAGGAATATTGCGGCCTCTGTTGCTGGCTTCCCCTGTCATCATTCTGAGTGGAATGAATCGATCTGACATGTCTGGGATGAATTCTCCCTCCGAAGCCCCTGCCTATTTTGGAGAACCTGTAAGCTTCCTCCCTTCTCTGTCGAAAATCATTGTCAGCACGGATGTATTCATCCATCTTCTGAAGCAATTTCTCCAGACTCTGAGGGGGCTTTCTGGCAAAGTATTGGGCTGAAGGTCCCGGCCGAAGCCCCTTAATCATGGCCTCAATGACAATTTCATTGGGCACTGTTGGCGCTTGTGCCCTTAGGCGTAAGAACCTTCGGACATACGCCTGAAGATATTCTTCGTGATCTTGGGTGCACTGGAATAAGGCTTGAGCGGTGACCGGCTTCGTTTGAAACCCTTGGAAACTGGTGATCAGCATATCCTTCAGCTTCTGCCATGATGTGATTGTTCCTGGCCGAAGGGAGGAGTACCAAGTTTGTGCAACATTCTTGACGGCCATGACGAAAGACTTCGCCATGACTGCAGTATTGCCACCATAGGAAGATATCGTTGCTTCGTAGCTCATGAGAAATTGCTTCGGATCTAAGTGTCCGTCATACATGGGGAGTTGAGGTGGCTTGTAGGACGGAGGCCAAGGTGTAGCCTGTAGTTCTGCTGACAGAGGAGAAGCATCATCAAAAGCAAAATTTCCATGATGCAAATCCTCATACCAGTCATCCTCGTTGAAAAATCCTTCCTGATGAAGCTCTCTGTGTTGAGGCCTTCGGTTCTGCTCATCTTGAGCAAGATGGCGAACTTCTTCAGAGGCTTCGTCTATCTGCCTTTACAGGTCAGCTAGCCTAGCCATCTTTTCCTTCTTCCTTTGTACCTGCTGATGGAGCATCTCCATATTTCTGATCTCTTGATCCAAGTCGTCCTCCTGAGGCATTGGACTGGTGGCCTTCCTCTTCTGGCTTCGGGCCTCCCGAAGAGATAGGGTCTCCTGGTTGGGATCCAGCGGCTGCAGAGCGGCAGCCCCTGTTGCTGAAGCTTTCTTTGACGGCATGACGAAGTTCTATGCTTGCCGAAGGTGTTCAAAACTCAAAAGTGGAAGTGAGTTCACCGGAGGTGGGTGCCAATGTTGGGGACTTGTTCTCAAATGCTAAGAGTTAAGAACAAGGCAACATGAAAAGTGTTAAATGTTAAAGTCCTTCGTCCTTCTGAGCATTATCTCCCTTCGGATATAATGAATCCCGGATGAAGGTTATGAAAGACAAGCCTTCATAAGCACAATAAATGATGGAGAAGGATTCATACACAAGATATGAAAAATAATATAAACACTTTAAACATTGTTATTAACTTATTTTTATTTACGTTATTGTATTAACAATAACAAATTATAAATGTACCTTCGGCTCGAAGGAAAGCAAGGGTACAAGACTGACGCAAAAGCGAATGCCCAGTCAGCGTGAACAGTACGGGAATACTGTTCACCTATTTATAGGCACGGGTCGCAGCCCATGCAAAATTACATCTAGGCCCTTTGCCTGTGACAACAACTCTATAGTAATTTATCTGGGTCTAGATAGTCTTTTCCTCTTTAAGTCGGTTTTTCTTTTCTGCCATCATGTTGAAGCTCCCTTGTGCACAGCTTCGGCTCTGCTCCATCCTTCGTATTATTTCCGTGCTTCTTCATACCGTGGGCTCTTGTTCGAAGATCTCTGTCCACACATTATACTCCAGAGGTATTGTTAAATCATGTTTTTGAGGACCTTCGGAAGCCGAAGGCCCCCAACAATAGTACATGTATTCCATCATAAAATTCAGATTTGCAAAAGTTACAGACTCTATCTACGCCTTTGGTCGTCAAGATATCTAACGGCAAACTGACGATCGTTCCGCGCCACCAAAGCCTTTTGAATTGCTGCAATGAGTGCAACATTTAATCACATGTATACTCAATTCACAATATAATGAAAACAAGTACATAATTTTGATGTAGGTAATCTTATAAAATACGTTCAAAATAATGGGTGTTGTGATGGAACGGTTTGAAGTGTATTGTTGTATGGTCAGTTGATTCGAGACACTCTAGAATAGCAAATTTAAATATTCAATATTAATCATGATAAAAGAAAAATTAGTGAATAATGTGTTTGCAAGGCGTAAACATATGTTGTACCTTGTTTTCTGAACCGCCGAAACATGGTCCCAATTATGATGCTATAATTCTCATAGCCAACGCCCAGCGGAGTGCATTTTTGTTTAGTAAATCGCCCCAAACTTTAATGGTATGTAAAGACCACCTTGTGACATTGATTTTGTGAATAATAGATTAGTACTAATAGATTTAACATCATATCGGTAATATATTAATGGAATATACCTAGCATCCATTATAACAATCTTCCTGAATGTACCCCACATTGTGCGATGGATTGTATCCAATAGGACTACAATAGCCATAATGTCTACAAAAAGAAAAATTAAATATGGATTAATACTCAATTTTGTGTAAAGGAATTTTAAATAGGGTTAGTAGATCGATATATTCTTACCAACTAAAGTCCTGTTTGGCAGCTCGGCAATATCATCAAGGTTCAAGAATATATGTTTTGGAAATGGCGGCATTTGAACTGGGACAGTGTATGGCTCTACGATAGTTTGGTGGGTGAAATACAACTCCATGGTACCATTTAAATGTCAAAAATTAAATGCACCCGGATTAAGACCAAACCATACGTTGTGCATCTTGTAGACATGCTTTTCATGGAGCAAACTGTTGAAGTATTTGACTATCTCATACTGAGTTGCAATGGCCTCGATCTTGGCTCCCTAATTTGATTTCAGCACAAAATAGATTGTGGTACGAACATTATATATAGTTATGTAAATGAAACCTAAAGAGGGGTTGTCTTACATTGATGTCAGACAAAATGTAATGTTGCCTGTCACGATAACGTGGTTCAATCGGGAATTTAACTTCAACTCGAGCGACAATACTATACTTCCGTTGTACCCCATAAAAATCTTCATCGCTATAGTCGTCGAACAACCTGAAGCTATATTAAACATGCGACTAAATAACGTTCATAAATTTGATAGCGAAATATTGTGTTAACTGTTGTTTATAATATAACTTACACATGCATCCTGTTTTTCTTGTCCAATGCAACTCTTTCACGGTTCAATATGGCTGGCTCCATCAAAACCTATTATCATTTGAAAATATTTTAAACTAAATTGTAAAATAGTCCAATGCATTGATATAGCACGACATAGGAGCAGTGTGGGTTGGTTGGTTGATCACTTATTTTGGACTGTAGGTGTGACTGTGATTAAGGCTTGTAGTTCACGAGTATGCAGCTCATGCAGAGGTGGATGGCATGCATGATTACGTATGACGGATTTGTATTGCCCAGTTGGTGCTCAAGTACGGCGTCTGCAGCTCATACTGTCGACGTTTTGGGTCCGACCGCACACCCGGGGTTGCCCCTCAAGGTGTTTTTAGGAGTAGGACGGTGTCGCCGACTGTAGCAAAATGGTTCGTGCCAGATGCACGAGGGACAGTGGACAATGTTTACAGGTTCGGGCCGCTTAGAGATGCGTAACACCCTACGTCCTGGTGAGTATGCTTGGTGAATGAGGTTACAAGGTAGCTCTCTGAATTGAGAACGCAGAGAGTTAAGGTGGGTGGCTGAATATAGGGTCGATCGTTCTGAAGGGGTGCCCCCTAGGCCTTATATACTCGACCGTGGGGCAATACACGTGGATATGATAACAATGTGCGCCTAAAAGATAGTAAACTGCTTGAGTCTATCTTCCTATGGTTCTGCCGACCTATCCTCGCATGGCTCCGTTGCATGGGGGCTCCAGCGCGGGAAAGTCGGATCTCTGTTATGGTCGCTTGCTCAACGTTGTGGGTCGTCCGGGCTTACACCAATCTGGCCTCATGTCAACCTGCTTTGCTGATTGTCCCTCCCCAGGCCCATGAAAGAATGACCTTACGATTTATTGGGCCCTTGGGCCTTTCGTGAGGTCTTTTACTCTTCCAGTGGACCCGGGGGATATCTGTCCCCCACAAGCCCCTGATCTTTGGGTTGATTTTGAGGTAATCAGCCCAAAGATCCCAGGTCCAGCTTGCAGGTAATTTGGGGAAAACGATTTCTTACTGTCTCCTCCTGCTTTGATCACTCGTAAACTGAAGCTTTGTTTCGTGCTTGTGCCTTAGAGGTCGGCATTTCATTTTGTAGGACCCTAAACTTCATTGGGTGCACCGGAGGTGCACCCAATGGGTGTAGCCCCCGAGCTTCGAGTAGATTTTAGAAAATAATCTACTCGAAGGTCTTCATCAGAAATTATTTTCATCTTTACTCCTGCGCTTTGGTTGAGGGCTAGCCTTGTCTTTAATCTTGTCTTATGCCTTAGAGGTCGACACCATCTTGGCTTGAAATAGTGATTCATGGGGTGCACCGAAGGTGCACCCAATGGGTGTAGCCCCCGAGCTTTGAGTGGATTTTTGAAAATAATCCTCTCAAAGGTCTTCATTTTGTGTCCTTTTGCTGAGAATAACCCTTTCTTTTTTTCTGAATGCCTTAGAGGTCAGCATTATGTCATCCATATTATGCTTTAGAGGTCAGCATGTATTTTGTCTTTTTCAGCCGAGTTCGTGATCTGCCCATATCTCGCTAGGTGGTGCAATTTATTCGCTCTGTGACTGATTGGACATTTGATGGACGCTCTCTGTCTAGTCTTCACGTCGCTTCTGTCGGTCATATTTTGTACTTCACCGGCTATATTTGGCTTTCCTCTGATCCTTACTGATATCTCATTTTTGTCTTGAGGTATTCATTGCATGCCCTGCACGGATGTGACAGTTTTGAAAAATATACTGATAATTCCTGGGCGTCCCCCCCAATGGGTGTGGGCAAGGGACGGCTTGGTACGCTGAGTGTTTTAGCCGGCTGCTTCTGAGTAGTAATGTGACGTGACGGCGGGTGTAATCATATCATCCGCTCTATTGACTGGAGTCCCAATGGGTGTTGTGTTGCGTGAAACGGCGTCAGCCGCCTGACGTGTCTTCAGACGGGTTGAAGTGCTTATTGAATGCTTTGCGACTGTTCAGTGATCGTGGTTGGAGGTGAGCGGTTGCCTTCTTCTTCTATAAATAACGTCGTTGCCTCTCTGGCTTTTTCACATCTCTTGTTGTTCTCTGTTGCTTGCTTTTCTTCTCTCCCATTCGCTTCCACCATGGGCAAGAACAACAAGCGCAAGCGTGAGCCGACTCCTCCATCAGAGGATTTTGGTGACTCGGAGTACTCAGAGGAGGAGTTCTCCTCTGAGTCTGAGGGGTCTCCGGCTCCCATCCCCCTGCGTGAGTCGTCTGATGACTCAGACGACTCCCGGGGGCTCGCGGCGGAGGTCTGGACTTACATCCGGGTCGTCGAGCGCTCCGGGCTCGAGGGCTCGGATGAGTCGGAGTACTCCTCGGATGAGGAGGACTCGTCCGAGGAGGATGGTGGCGGCGACGGCGAGGACGACGACGACGAAGGCGGTGGCGGTGGCGGCGGTGATGGTGACGGCAGCGGCAGGGGCGGCAGCATCAGGGGCGGCAGCAGCGGCGGCAAGGATGGCGACGGCGGCAGCAGCAGGGGCGGCAGCGGCGGCGGCGGCAGCAACAGGGGCAGCAACAGGGGCGGCAGCGGCAGAGGCAGCAACAGGGCCAGTAGCTAGATGCCACTGGTCCTTAGATGTTAGTATAGTATAGTTAGAATAATGTAGTAGTATTTAGTAGTGTAGAGTAGTATAGTGTAGTGTAGTAGTAGTAGTAGTAGTAGTAGGGAAGTATCAACTCATAATGAGTTGATTTGTAAGTATGATATCTTCCCTTTAATGAAGAAATTATGTTGCCTTCTCTGTGCCAATCATCCCGCTTATTTGTGAAGTTGATTTCCTTGGAGTTTGTAAGTAAATAACTCTGGCATCATTTCGACGTTCTTAGAGTAGCTGTCGAGTAACTTGTAGACGACGTCGGAGTTTTAGAGGTAACTGCCGAGCGACTGAAGACAACGTCAGCGTTTTAGAGGTAACGCCGAATGACTTCAAGACAACGTCATCGTTTTAGAGGTAACGCCGAGTGACTGAACACGATGTCGGAGTTTTAGAGTCAACTGCCGAGCGACTTGAGGGCGACGTCAGCATTTTAGAGGTAACGCCGAGCGACTTAACACTATGTCGGAGTTTTAGAGTCAACTGCCGAGCAACTTGAGGGCGACGTCAGCGTTTTAGACGTAACGCCAAGCGACTTAACACTATGTCGGAGTTTTAGAGTCAACTGTCGAGCGACTTGAGGGCGACGTCAGCGTTTTAGAGGTAACGCCGAGCGACTTGAGGACGACATCAGAGTTTTAGAGGTGACGCCGAGTGACTGAATACGATGTCGGAGTTTTTAGAGTCAACTGCCGAGCGACTTGAGGGCGACGTCAGCGTTTTAGAGGTAACGCCGAGCGATAGCGGGTTGCGTGGGCCACTTTGAGGATAATAGCCGAGTGATGATGTGGCGTACCGGTGTTTTGGAAATAACTGCCGAGTGATGACGTGGCACGCCGGTGTTTTGGAAATAACCGTCGGGTGCTGACTGGGCGCTTTTTGAAACGGTATCTGGCTCGGGAATATCCCATAAGTGCTGCGCTTTTAGCTGCCTCTGCTTTCCGTGCCCTAGTTCTTGCTTTCTTGCTTCCGAATCCTCTCTACAATTCGCCTCCCACTCTGCTCGCCGGTAGAATCGAGATGGCGCCCAAGAGGAAGGCCTCGAGTTCGTCTGTCGCGGTGATTCCTCCAATCGATCCCAACATCCAGTTGCCTTTCGCAGGTAACCACATGTCTGTCATCTCCGAGCCCGAACTTCTCCACCTCGTGTCCATCGGGGTTCTTCCCCCGAGGGAGCTCTGCTCTTGGCGGATTTGCCATGGGGTCACTGTCCCGACAGAGGATACCCATGAGTCCGTGATTTACGCCCCTTTCCTTCTCCGCGGCCTCGGTCTTCCCATTTTAACCTTTTTTCCGCGGCCTCCTTGATTTCTACCATCTTAACTTGACCCATCTGAATCCCAATTCTATCCTGCAAATTTCCATTTTCGTTCATTTATGCAAAGCCTTTCTTGGCGTGCTACCACATTTTGGGTTGTGGAAGTACTTGTATCACTGTCGCCCTGGGATGGCCGGAGGACAACATCAGTTGGTTGGGGGTGCTAGCTTGGAGATGCGCCGCGGGAGGAAGACTGAGTATCTTGAGATCCCTCTCAAAGACAGCATCAAGGGATGGCGCTTGGAGTGGATCATTGTTGAGAATTATGGAAACTCTCTCCCCCCTCGGTCAGGAAGACAGCCGGACGTTCGCACCCCGAGTTGGACCGAGTCCCCCACGGATCAGGAGGTAGCTGAGGTAGGTGCTTTGCTAGCTGAAGTTGGATTGCTGAAGGAGAGGGGTCTGACTGCTGAAGCTGTGGTTGCTGATTTTGTCTTCAAGAATATTCAGCCGTTGAAAGACAGGGCATACCCGGCTTATCTGTATCGAGGCCTAGCCGACTCAACTCGGGTTACCAACAGAAGAATTCCCTCTGTAGACTTGGTGAACCGACTTGAGATGATCCTTAGAGGCAAGGTGTCAAATGTTGGTGCCCTAGTGGCATATTCAGCCTGGAACTTGCCTCCTCCCAAGGCCTTCACTCTTTTCGTGTCGAATCCACCTGTCACTGATGGCAGTTTGGGCCTTAGAGTGCGACCCTCTGCTGAAGAAGTTAGCGCCTTGGTTGCCTCGTTCGGGGAGATTCCTGATGATGAACGGTAGGTCCATTTTGAGGTGCCTCTGAATCCTAGTGATGCAGAGATAAGTGTTATGCTTGATTTGCTGGCTGAGGACTCTTCTGATGCTGCTCCTGCTGGGACATTGGTGGTGGCGCCTCTCCCAGAGGCTGGTATGACCTTGGATATTCAGAAGCCTGCCAGTACTCGCCCGAGGCCTCCTTGCCGAGCCAATCAACCTGATCCTTCTGCTGATGAGCAGAAAAAGAAAAAGAGACGCCTCCGGCGAGTATCCAGTTTGGATCGAGACGTTGGTACTTTGGTTCCTGCTGCTGAAGAAACGCCTGTGACTGAATTTATTGACGCTGACCCCAATGGGTGTACCCAATCTGCTGCTGATCCCAATGTGGGTGCTCCATCTGTTGCTGATCCCAATGGGTGTGCCACCTGTGTTGCTAATGAAGACGACGAGGAGGAAGAGGATGAAGTTCCTTTGACTCGGAAAAACAGTCGGCAGTTCATCGCTAGTGGTGAAAGTAGTGGAGTTCCTTCTCCTGCTTTGTCTGCTCTCATTGGTCTGCAAGAATTGTCCCTGGCGAATTTTGATCAGACTCTTGAGGATATGGTTCTAGAGGATTTGTTATCAGAGCCAGCAGATGATGGTGTGATGGAGGTTTGTGCTGATGTGCTTGATGCTGGGTTGAGGTCATCCCGTGCCTCGTCGACCTTAGAGCGCGATCTCGAGGGTCAGGAGACTGACTTGGATCGTCCTGGTCCCATGGAAGTAACTGAGGGCCCATCATCCTTAGAGGTGGCTACCGCAGAGAACTTGGACCCTAAGGACGGTGTTGACACTTGCCCAGCCCCCGAGGATGTTGTCGGGGATGACTTGGTTCGGGTGAGAAGTGCAAGCCACTGCCCAGCCCCCGAGGGTGCTACCGGGGATGATCCGGCTCAAGTGGGCAGTGCAAACTATGACCCAGCCCCCGAGGGTGTCCGAGCGGGGTCTCCCTCTTGTACTTCCATGGACGTTCATGCGGGATCGCCTCCGCACTCCGGCTGCATGGTGGTAGCCCAAGCTTTGGACCAGGGGTCGCTTTAGAGGGCAGCGTCCCCGCTGACCAAGTTTTGGGCTCTGTTGATGGCACTGAATTGGTTCCTGCTGGTTCGTTGCAAGCTGCTTCGGGTGGCGGCCTTACGCCCGGTCATCAATTGATCTCTCATGATTTGGGGGTCCCTTCGTTCTTTTCCAACCTCTAGGTACTGTGATATACTTTAGCTTGATTTTTACACCGCATGAACTGCTGTCATTACACTCATCTGTTCTCCTTATCAGGCTTTGGTGGACGGGATGGCTAGCCAGCTGAGGTTACAGGGTACTTCTGTTTCAGAAGGAGCTTTGTCTCTTGCACGTTGGAATCCAGTGTTACTTCAACATCGTGTCTCTGACTTGGAGGCGACCAACGCTGGTTAGTGCTTTTTTGCTTCTCTTTGTCTTCACTATAGACTGCTTTACATTCTGACCCCTTTTGTTTGATTGTCTCCTGCTAGGTATGACTCGGCAAATTTCCACTCTTGAAGAAAAACATTCTCGAGATCAGGCTGAATTGGTCCAGCGGTGCTCTGACTTTGAGGAAAAGTATTCTCAAAGTCAGACTGAACTAGCTCAGGTCTCTGCTGCCTTAGATGACGCCAATGCACTGAGCTCTTCTCTTCACGCTCAGCTTAATTCTGAAAAGGTGACTTATGAAACTGTGCTTTGCCTTGTTGTGCTCCTATTACTTGCTTGATGTTTGAGGGAGTTGACTTTTGTTTGCAGGAAGAAAAACGTATCCTTGCTGCTTCTCGCGACAGTCTTGACAGATTATATCGCGATTCTAGCAACTCGCTGACCATCCTGGAGAGGAGTCATCGCTTCACCATGGAGGAGTTAGACAACCAACGCTGTAAGCTGCAGGAATCCACGGATGAGGTGACCCGGCTCAAGCAGTTGATATCAGCGAAGGACGCTACTATCAAAGAACTCCGAGCTTCCAAGAAATCCATCGCCCAGGAGTTAGAAACTGCTCAACTGGCTGCCAAGGTTGCTGAAGAAACTTCCGTTACTCTCAGAGCCCAACGCGACAGAGCCATGGATAAGGCCATTCGGGCGGGGCGAATCTTGATGAGGAGACCCGGCGTGGTTGTTCCCGAAGATATAAGGGCTGACGTGAATGCTGCCCCTGATTCCTCGAGTCGCCCTTCCTCATCGATTGCTCCTGAGAAAGATATCACAAAATAGAGAAACATTTTGCGTGCTTTGGGCGCGCGGTTAGCATGGTCAGACATTTGTTAGAGGATGTCATTTCAGTACTTGAATGACATTGTTATTCTCCTATTGTTTCAGAATTTATCAGTTCGAAAATTTGCAGTAGTAAAATGATGTGTGATAGTTTTGAAACTTGTTTGCGGGATGTAGAAGTTATCCCTGTATGAGTAATCGTAAGCGCGTCAGATCGCCTTGAGTTGCTACCGACTTAAGTCGGTCGCTTTTGTTAATAGGGCTTAGCGGTCACCCTGAATTATATAAGCGCGAGCATGTTGCACCGGCTTAAGGCGCTGCCGACTTAAGCCGATTGCTCCGTTAGCAGGGCATAGTGGTCACCCCGAGTTAAGTAAGCGCGAGCATGTTGCACCGGTTTAAGTCGTTGTCGACTTAAGCCGATTGCTCCGTTAGCAGGGCATAGTGGTCACCCCGAGTTAAGTAAGCATGAGCATGTTGCACCGGTTTAAATCGTTGCCGACTTAAGCCGATTGCTCCGTTAGCAGGGCATAGTGGTCACCCCGAGTTAAGTAAGCATGAGCATGTTGCACCGGTTTAAGTCGTTGCTGACTTAAGCCGATTGCTCCGTTAGCAGGGCATAGTGGTCACCCCGAATTAAGTAAGCGCGAGCATGTTGCACCGGTTTAAGTCGTTGCCGACTTAAGCCGATTGCTCCGTTAGCAGGGCATAGTGGTCACCCCGAGTTAAGTAAGCGTGAGCATGTTGCACCGGTTTAAGTCGTTGCCGACTTAAGCCGATTGCTCCGTTCATCAGGGCATAGTGGTCACCCCAAGTTAAGTAAGAATGCAAGTTAATCATGAACAAACTGAGTATCTTTGAAGCCCTTTTTTTATTGATGACATACTTCTATTTTACAGAGTACATCGTCGTCCCGATAGCTTTTGAAATACAGCTAGGGATAAAACTTCCTGAGGTGTTCTATATTCCAGGAGTTCCCGACTTCTGTGCCATCCATCTGAGTGAGACGATATGATCCTGGTCGAGTGACTTCTGCTACTATGAAGGGTCCTTCCCATAAGGGTGATAACTTGTGTCGTCCCTCCCCCGTTAGAATTCGGTGGAGGACGAGATCTCCTACTGAGAAGGATCGGTGCCGCACGGCCTTGTCGTGATAGCGCCTTAGAGTCTGCTGGTATCGTGCTGATTGGATTACTGCATTCAGCCGTTCTTTCTCGAGTACATCAATGTCCTCTAGCCTGGTGGCTTCGACTTCTGCTATGCTTTCAAAGATCAATCTTGGCGCTCCGAACTTGAGGTCGACTGGTAATACTGCCTCTGACCCATAGACCATGAAGAAAGGAGTGTTTCCATGCAGAGCTCGGCTAGGCTGGGTTCTTAGGCTCCAGACGACATAGGGCAATTCCCTTATCCATTTTCCTGCGAACTTTTCATTCTTATCGAAGACCTTTTTCCTGAGTGCCTCCAGTATCATCCCGTTGGCTCGCTCAACCTGCCCGTTGGCCCTTGGATGTGCTACAGAAGCATACTTGATCTGAATGCTTTTTTGCTCGTAGAAGTCGAAGAACTCTGAACTTGTGAAGTTGGATCCTAGGTCAGTTATGATGCTGTTTGGTATCCCGAATCTGAATATTATGTCTTGTATGAATTCCACGGCCTTAGCTGAGGTCAAAGAGGCAATGAGTTTGAATTCTATCCATTTAGTGAATTTGTCGATTGCTACCAGTACATGAGTGTATCCTCCTTGAGCTTTCTTGAAGGGTCCAATCATATCGAGTCCCCAGCATGCAAAGGGCCAAGTCACTGGTATGGTCTGCAGTTGCTGTGCCGGCAGATGTTGTTGCTTCGACAAGTACTGGCAAGCTTCGCACCTCTGAACTAACTCGGCTGCGTCATTCTTCGCTGTTGGCCAATAGAATCCTGACCTGAAGACCTTCCCGACTAGTGTCTTGGATGCTGCGTGTATACCACATTGCCCGGCATGGACCTCCTCCAGAAGTCGCTTCCCAGTAGATGAGAGAATGCACTTCATGAGGACGCCTGATGCACCCCTTCTGTATAATGTCTCCCCGATGAGTGTGTAGTGAGTCGACTGTCTGGCAATGCGCTCGGCTGCATTTTTGTCATCTGGTTCCTCTTCATTCTTTATATACCTGATGATTGGCCTTCTCCAGTCATCAGAGTCTGACTCGGGTCGATTTATAATATTACACTCTTCTGCTTGATCCATTGAGATGCTCGGCTGTAGTATTTCTTGCACAAAGACTCCAGGTGGGACCTGAGTTTGACTGGATCCTAGCTTGGACAATACATCGGCTGCTGTGTTCCGATCTCTTTCTACATGATGAAATTCCAGACCCTCGAATTTATCTTCCAGCTTTCGGACGGCAGTGCAGTACTTTCCCATTGAATCGCTCGAACAATCTCACTCTTTGTTTATCTAGCTAATGACTACCAGAGAGTCTCCGTACACCATCAGTCTCTTGATGCCCAATGATATGGCGATGTTCAATCCATGGATCAGAGCTTCATACTTGGCTGCATTGTTGGAGGCCGGAAACAGCAACTGGAGGGCATATTTGAGGTGCTCGCCTCTAGGCGCGGTGAAGAGAATTCCTGCTCTGGCTCCCTGCAGCTTCAGCGAGCCATCAAAATACATTCGCCATACTTCTGCAGTCTCTGGGTTATCTGGTACTTGTTGTTCAGTCCACTCTGATACGAAGTCAACCAATGCTTGAGTTTTAATGGCAGTGCGAGGTCGAAATTCGATGTCATGAGATCCCAGTTCGCAGGCCCACTTGGCTATTCGGCCAATGGCTTCCTTGTTGTGAAGAATATCCCCTATTGGAAAACCAGTAACCACTATGACTTTGTGGTCGTCAAAGTAGTGATGTAGCTTGCGGGCAGTTAGAAGTACTGCATACAATAGCTTCTGAACTTGAGGATACTTTTTCTTCGAGGGACCCAGAACTTCACTGATGAAGTAAACAGGATGTTGCACTGGGTAGGTGTGTCCTTCTTCTGCTCGCTCGACTACTAACGCGGTGCTTACCACATGAGTCGTGCAAGAGATGTACATCAGCAGATCTTCAGCTGGTTGAGTTGATGTGGCTCGCCGTGGCGGCTTCAGTACTGGTGGTGTTGTCAAGAATTTCTTTAGTGCATCTAGAGCTTCCTGTGCTTCTGAAGTCCACTGAAACTTATCCACTTTCTTGAGTAGCTTGTAAAACGGTAAACCTTTTTCTCCCAGCCTGGATATAAATCTGCTCAAAGCTGCCATACATCCAGTAAGTCGCTGAACCTTCTTTTGTGATCGAGGTGCTTCCATCTTCATGATAGCTTCAATCTTATCCGGATTAGCCTCAATTCCCCGGTGGCTGACAATAAACCCGAGTAACTTTCCTGCTGGTACCCCAAAAACACATTTTTCGGGATTAAGCTTCCATCGATACCGCCTCAGACTGTTGAAAACCAGCTGTAAGTCTTCGATGAAGTTTTCCGAGTTCTCCGTCTTGATTACCACATCATCTACGTAGGCCTCCACACGCTTGCCCCAGTGGTCGGCTAAGCATGTTTGAATAGCTCTCTGATAAGTCGCTCCAGCGTTTTTGAGGCCAAACGGCATGGAGGTATAACAGAAAGCATGATGAACGCTGTTTTTTCCTCGTCTTCCTTTGCCAAACTAATCTGGTGGTATCCGAAATAGCAATCCAGGAAAGACAGCACAGAACATCCAGCGGTGGAGTCCACCACCTGGTCTATCCTCGGGAGCCCGAAGGGATCCTTTGGACAATGTTTGTTGAGATCAGTATAGTCGACGCACATGCGCCAATCCACTTTATTCTTTTTGAGTACAAGAACAGGGTTGGCTAACCACTCGGGGTGTAACACCTCTCTAATGAATCCAGCCGCGACCAAGCGAGCTAGCTCGGCGCGAATGGCCTCTCTCTTGTCGGGCATGAAACGTCGTAGTTTTTGCCGGATCGGCCTTGCCTGGGGATAGACCTTCAGTTTGTGCTAGGCCAGTTCTCTTGGGACTCCCGGCATATCTGCAGGTTGCCATGCGAATACATCTCGGTTATCTTGCAGAAACTGGACGAGCGCGCTTTCCTATTTGTCGTCTAGGCTGGAGCTGATGATGGCAGTCTTGCGTTCATCAGCGAACCCCAGGTTGATCCTTTTAGTTTCTTCAGTCGGCCGCATAGAGGTCGCGGCCTGAGCTTCGTTTGCCGGTACTGCAAGGTCCTCCTCAGGCTTAGAGTTCGCCTGTGTTGAAGAAGTCGTCGACGGCTTGGTGGTGAGGGCCGCTTGGATGGCCACTCGGAAACACTCTGCGGCGCCTTGGAAGTCGGCGCGCACAGTTATGATTCCTTGTGGTCCTGGCATCTTCAGTATCATGTACGTGTAATGGGGAATGGCCATGAATTTGGCCAACCCCGGCCTCCCGATGATGGTGTTGTATCCGCAGTCGAAGTTCGCCACTTCGAACCTCATGAACTCGGTCCTGTAGTTCTCCGGAGTTCCGAAGGTGACGGGCATGTAGATGTGGCCCAGCGGGTATTCCCCTTCAGTCGGCACGATGCCGAAGAAGGGAGTGTCCGACTCGTGGAGCTCTTTGAGGTGAACTCCCAAGCCTTGGAGTGTCCGGGGGAAGGTGACGTTGATGCTGCTCCCCCCGTCCACTAGCACCTTCTTCACCCTGCTCTCTCGGATCACCGGATCGATGAGGAGCGGGTATTTGCCAGGGTGGTCGAAGTTTAGCCAGTGATTCGCCCGAGTGAAAGTGATCGGGTGCTCCGACCACCGGTATGGGGCGGGAGGACCGGTGGTCGCCACCAGTATCTGGCGATCGTTGAGCTTTTGTTGTCTTTTGTTCTCCTGCGACCCGTGTTCACCGAAGATGACGTTGACCTCCCTATCAACGCGCGGGAAAGCTCCTCCTCCTCCCTCCTCCTGCTGATGGGGTTGTCGTGGTTCTTCTGGTCCTCCCCTCGGCGGAGGAGGAGGTAGAGGTTGGAAAGGTCGGCTGTGCCCGACGGAGTGCTTGAAGTCCCGGCAGTTCCGAAGAGTGTGGCGCATGTCCTTGTGGTACGAGCACGGGGCGTCGAGGATGTCGTCCAGCATGCACTCGCCTCCGCGAGGTCCTCCTCGGCCGCGAGAGGCTGGTGGTCCGGCGGTGTGTACTTCTTCGCGAGGTCTCTTCTCCCAGCGTTTGTCGGGCTGCTGGTTCGCGTCGCATCGTGGTGCCGCCAGTGCGGGCTTCGCTCCTCCGATGAGGTCCTGGGTCTACTCGTCGGTGGTGATGTAGAGGTCGGCTTCCCGGAACAGCTCTTCGGAGGTAGTCGGCACCCTCTGCAATATGGCTCGGACGAAGGCCGAGTCATTGGATCCTCTGTAGAAGTCCTCGATCACGGCCGCCTCCATGACCTCAGGGATACGATTTCTCATGGTCTGGAATCTTTTGAGGTATGACCGGAGAGTTTCGTCTCCCCGGCGCTTGATGGATTTGAGGTCCCACGGTTGCGCCGGTTTGTCGGAGAGGGACTGGAAATTGGCGGTGAAGCGTCGACTGAAGTCGCCCCAGTCGTCGATGCAGTGTCGGGGTAGATGTCGCAGCCACTTCAGCGCGTCTTGCCCGAGGACAATGGGTAAGTACGCGGTCATCACGTCTTCGGACGCCCCGGCAGCTCGAGCAGCGGTGGTGTAGACGGCTAGCCAGCCCCCTGGATTCTGCTTAGGTTCATATTTATCGACATTGGATACCTTGAAGTTAGGAGGCCATTGGATGGCCCTAAGGCGTGGAGTAAGAGCAGACACTCCACATGTGTCCTCCTGTCGTCGGGGATGATGTCTGTCCCGGGGAGGGGAGTAATTGTTGTGGTTCCTCGACCGTCCCCGGGTAGTACCACCAGTTGAGGCCGTTGCCGACTCAGCTCTGGTGACCTGGCTCCGAGCTGGGATGCCATGATCCCTGTCGTACTCCTCCCGGCGGCGAATCTTGTTCTCGTGCCATCGTTCACGCGAAGCATTGATGGAGCTTCGCGCGTCCCGACGGCTGTTGATAGCGTGTCGTAGATCATTCGGCGGGTGAGCAAGCGGTAGAAGATGGTTGGCTGCCTGAGTGAACAGTCGTCGATAGCCCTCGGCGTCGGGAGTCCGAGGGAGTCCATCAGCTATCCGAGCTAGTACTCCCCCAACTTCGCTCGGCGTGTTCATGGCCCGGGCGAAGTCGGGATTCAGGTTGCGCCCGAAGAGTGGATTCTCCCGGCGTTGCCTTGCGTCTTGCTCAGCTTGTTCTTGAGCTCGGCGGCGATCTCGTCGTCGGGAGTTCCTTCGTTCCCTGAAGACGCGTTCCTCCGGGGTTTCTCCTATCTCCGAGACCTCGTCCCGCGAGACAGGTTGCTCCGGATTCCGTTCTCCGGCCTCGTGATGTCGCCGAACGTTCCGGCGCCGGTTTCTCCGTCGGCGGGATTCTCGTTGAGGTGGTTCTTCTTCGGGTGCGGTCGGCTCGTCGTCGGAGACGGGAGGCGACTCCGCTCTCCCGATGAAGAGGACGTCAGGATAGAATGGTGCTGCTGTCGTGGCGACCTTCTTTCCGTTCTCCTTTGAGGGCGGAGGAACGGAAAGAACAACTTGCTTCCCCTTGGTCTCCTTCTTCCTCGCGATCTGTGTCCATTCTTTTGTCGGGGAAGTAGACAGTGGAGTTCTCCGGGTCAGCGGGCTCTCGGCCCCCGACTTTCTAAAGGCGATCTTTTTCCGAAGAACTGGAGGTTGCGCTTCTCTGACATTTTCGGAGTTTGTTGGAGGAGACTTCTTTTTCGGCGGATCTGCAATGCGGTGTAGAGTTCCCTCTTCATCTGCTACGGATGAGATTGTTCCGAAGCAGAATACGGATCCGGGACGGAGGGTGATCTTGCTGTGGAAGGTGACGGCCATTGAGCTAGCTTGGATCGTCGACACACCCCCTACCTGGCGCGCCAGCTGTCGGCGTTTTGGGTCCGACCGCACACCCGGGGTTGCCCCTCAAGGTGTTTTTAGGAGTAGGACGGTGTCGTCGACTGTAGCAAAATGGTTCGTGCCAGATGCACGAGGGACAGTGGACAATGTTTACAGGTTCAGGCCGCTTAGAGATGCGTAACACCCTACGTCCTGGTGAGTATGCTTGGTGAATGAGGTTACAAGGTAGCTCTCTGAATTGAGAACGCAGAGAGTTAAGGTGGGTGGCTGAATATAGGGTCGATCGTTCTGAAGGGGTGCCCCCTAGGCCTTATATACTCGACCGTGGGGCAATACACGTGGATATGATAACAATGTGCGCCTAAAAGATAGTAAACTGCTTGAGTCTATCTTCCTATGGTTCTGCCGACCTATCCTCGCATGGCTCCGTTGCATGGGGGCTCCAGCGCGGGAAAGTCGGATCTCTGTTGTGGTCGCTTGCTCAACGTTGTGGGTCGTCCGGGCTTGCACCAATCCGGCCTCATGTCAACCTGCTTTGCTGATTGTCCCTCCCCAGGCCCACGAAAGAATGACCTTACGATTTATTGGGCCCTTGGGCCTTTCGTGAGGTCTTTTACTCTTCCAGTGGACCCAGGGGATATCTGTCCCCCACACATACTAAATACCTTTGATGACACAATGCCTAAAACCTTACTGGCAGTTGAAAAGAACAGACCTAATATAGTGGTGAGTTTTCAGCCATTCCAAATAAACCAAACAAGGTAGATTGGTAATTTTCTAACTTCATGATGACTTCTGGATCATCAGTCCACTGAAAACATATACGTTGTAGGTGAATTTTATTGATGCAGAAATTTGGTAGTTAGATGGTGTTTTCTTGATGAGGATGAAATTATTAAGGAGTGCAAAGCACTAAACTCAATACTCATAAACTTGTAATTTCCTTATTTGTTGTGAGCCACCAAGTATCTGTTTGTTTGACTTATTATAAGATCACAAATGGGATACGCTAGTTACAACTTATATTTTGTTTGACTTATTAAATGTCGCAAGACTACTTTCTAATTGCAGACAAATTCCATATTGGGTAGGCGCCACTCACTTTTTATCAATTCTAACGAGCGGCCACAGGCTGGTGCGTGACACATCCACATGCGCGCTCGTGGGGCTCGTGGTAGACGCAGGTTCTCATAAACGTTTTTATTTTCTTTGGCCCCAAAAGCAGGTTTATCGGTAGAGCTGAAGTTGTTTTCATAAATGTTTGGTAAAACAGCTTCTTAGGAAAGATAGCAGAGATAAAGCTAGGAGAAGTTAGTATTTTCAGATTTACATTGGTTCTTGTACTGTGAGAGGAGTTGAAAACAGCTTTTAGGGAGAAGTTTTGAGAGAACCTGTTTGGTAGGAGGAGCAGCAAATGGTGTTTATTCTTGTACTTAATGGCAGATCCAAAATAGAAAGAAGAGAAGCATGTGAGAAAGAGAATTGTGAACGGATGCAACTCACCGTACACAAATCATACTATTAGCTAAGCCTTACCACTATCATTAGATAAATAGCATCAACCTCTATATACAGGAAGTATGCATATAAACTTTACAGTACCCCAATAAATACCCGAAATACACACAAGTTTGGAATATTTATACTATAGAAAAGCCAAAGTGACCAATAATTAGGAACACAGGGAGTAGATAATAACGTAAATAACAAAAATCACCTCCCATGGTGCAGAATAGATACAGTAGTTTTACATGATATAGTAGTAAGAAAAATCTTTTTAAGAAATAAATGGAATCCAAAATAAAATTAACAATAGCATAATATTTTGTGAACTACGAGCACTTTAATGCTTAACACATGTATAAAATAGTGAATAGTGAACAGATCAATGTATTACGTATTCCTATTAATGAAAGCACTAAAAACTCAATCAGTAAAATTAAACAAAGCCAACCAGCAGACAACTTGATACCTTCATCGCAAGGGGACACACGAGTGGTGATGTGGAGAGCCTTAGTAGGGATCCTGGCAGGTCCCTTAACCCTCAAATGCTTGTCCTTGGCTCCCTTTACCAAATCCGCACAATCTGAAATGTACCAGAAATCACACAAATTTGTCACTTCAATAATTTATTGAAAATAACTCTGCAACGACAGTCCAATACTATGGTCTATCATGCAACATAGCCAATGAACAAATGCAGAATAATCAGCCTAATGATAGAAGGTAGTAAGTATATATACAAAAGCAGATGAGTGCAAATCATAATTCGAATCGCGCATAGAAAATGGGTTCGCACACCCATCAATTGTAATCCGCGACTAACTGTCTCAGAAAAAATTTTGTACATGTTCTCCAAAACCTGGCAGAAATCTGGAAAGAACAAGTTATCGCCAGATCAAGAACAAGCTTGTATTTGGCTCATCGGTGCTCATACTAACATTTAATGACTCATGATCAGGTTGATATCTTTATGGATGTGGCCTTTGATAGTTTGCATGAAGATGTGAGGCTGTTAAGTATTAGATTATCATCAATGGGCTTTGGTTTCTTTCCTGTTGGTTCTTTGGAATCTCGTCTTGCTCACTTCATCTGATCAAAGAAAAAATTGACAACACTTGATGCTAAAGATGTTATGCATAAATTTTTATAAACCAGATATATACATGTGCACAACATTTTCCGTTGTCAATCAACTGACATCCAAAATAAACAAGAATGCAATCACATTTCCCAATAACCAATGTAGTTCTCAGTGTTTATATGCAAAGCTAAACCTACTCTTACATGCATGCATAGTTTTTGGCCACGGTGATATTACAAAGATTCATTTCTATAACCATACAGCAAGTTCTTCTTGCAGTAGTGTCATGACACATCAACACCGCAAGGGACTCTACACCAGGGTGCTAATTGATCAAACCTTCATGGTTTTCCCTAACATCCATGCATTGTGCTCTATGCATCTATCTGTCTCCACATAAGATGGATCTCAGTGCAAGCATTGAAGTATAGGTTTATTTCGCTATGAAACTTCAAAATTGTGTTTAATCCACCAAACCAAACTTAAATTCAGGAACTGGCAAGTATAACATTGAAAGAGGAGATAGAACATTCCATTGCATAAAGGTATACCATCATGATATAATGAACAAAAACATTAAAAATAGATGGGAGATTTGTCACATTTGCTATCACAACAAACCCCATGATAAACACACATATTAAGTCATAAACATTAAAGCCAAATTTTCAGCGTGTATTCTCCTAGATATCATGGGGAGGAGAGAAAAACATTGCTAAAGCACAAATAAAAGTGTACGGTAGAGAAATATCTAGGACATGATATGTTTTCCATCACCAGAAATAGAATCAGTTACATATGGTGTGATAGCAAATGTGATTTTGACATATCACATGTGTGTGGTCATAATCATTAAAACTTCGATTAGAGTAGGCTGGTTGTGTAATGATTAACACGCTTCTTCTCTTGGGGACATTATGTAAAACTATTTTTCTGCTTCACATATAAGCATTTTATGTGCCATTTTGAATGAATGGCTGACTGCTTGCTTGGGTGAGGGAGTTAAGGATGGATTAGCCTTTAGCTGCCTGGGTGGGATTAATATAACTCGCAAAATAATGTACTTAATTAGTCAATTAGTGAGTTGTGTCAACGGTCTGTCTTTTTGGGACACCCTGTTAAAAACTCGGGAGAATTCAAATTTGGATGATGATGATGTTTTTGTATGTTTATTAGGTGTGCTGCTATCAATCAAAATGCATGGAATACATGAGTCTGCTAACAAATTTGATGCTTATTGTAGTGTGAATTGGGCCAACATCTTAATACACGATGAAATTCTTATTTTCAGGACAGAGGAAGACGAAGACCTAGCATGGACAGTCGTCTGAAATTTGACCATATGTTCTTCTCATAGATGTTTTGGTCTATTATATATGCTGTTTAGGTTCTTGGTGCTGCAACTATGGTGCGCCAGACAGGCAAACATCCAGGGCAACTGAAATGATCGATGTCAAAGAATATTTGGAAATGCTGCCACCTAATTATACTTTTTCATATGAACATCATAAGGAAGAAGTGATGTTTGCATAATGTGTTATGCCCTCGGAAAAGGCTATGGTTCCCAATCTGCTCCCCTAGGGTATTATATGAGCTTATTGGGACACAGGTGAAACAGACCCGATGATAATATGGAGAGAGGCACAATTCTGATTATGTTTCAGTGGAGTTTGAAAAGAGGCAGCTCACTTGGCAGGATGTTGCTGCCTACAGGGTAATGGTTCTTACTATTGTTTTCACTATATCTTCGCTTTTTGCTCCTATCTTATCTTGTCACATCTCATGCAGCAGCCACCGGATGCTCTTTTTGCTCATCCCAGGCTTTTCCGAGCTTGTGTGCCACCAGGCATGCATCGGTTCAGAGGAAATATTTGGAATTTTGACAGTAGACCCAAGGTCATGACTACCCTAGGATATCCCTTGCCCATGAATGACAGAATTCCAGAAATCACAGAAGCAAGGAATATAGAGCTTGGACTTGGTCTTCGGCTAACTCAACATCCCTAGACCATTTTTTCTCCCCTTTTGTCATTTCTTTCAAAAAAATATTTAACTATTTGTCTATCTACAAAGTATGTGCTTGGTATTTTACATAGTTAGCCCTTTAAAATTATATTTATTGTGGCAATTAGCCATTTCTTCATATTAAACCGATGCAGTTCCCTCGCCAGTCGTTCCATCCACGTCAACAAAAAAATCTAGGCCGCACACGTGTTCCCTACTGCTTCGTATCACGACGCAGCCTGGTGCTGCTCTTCCTTTACCATTTTGCTTGCCCTTCACATTTATTAAAAAAATGAAACGATGACGCCGCCGAGTGAACACCCCAGAACCTGCCAGAGAGGTAGGGGACGCCGCCGCCGACAGAGACTCCGCGGCTTCCGCTGCACTCTCCGACGATTACCGCTTTTCCAGGTAAAAAAAATTCATATGCTTCCTTCTCTACCCACTGGTCGTCCCTTACTATGGCTCCCGCATCCATTTCGAGGACGAAAACAAGCCCATGTCTTCCTCCGTCGTCGACGTCCACCTCCGCCCAGTTTCGAGGGACTACGAGCTCGCGGCTTCCTCCGTCGTCAGCGTCTACATTCGTCCATTGTCACTTTTTCAGGTAAAGAAATGTTTTTCATGTTTTTGTTCGCTTTCCGCCGTTCGTGGCTTACTGCAAATTACACATTTATTTTCCTCATCGCTCTTCAAACTCATGTTGCAATGTGCTCTACATCTACAGCCGCAAACCCACATACTTTTTCCCATTTTCTTAGGATATTGCAAACCCTAAATCTAAGGGCAGGTATTGTGGACCTGCAGTTGCCTTTTGCTGCTCACGCGTTAGCAAAGCTGTGTTTCTGTTTTATGATTGCAATAATTTCCTAGAAAAAGGGAACAGTTCTTGAGCACCTTTCTTATTTTGTTCTACGGAGTATATTCCTTTTTACATGCATTTACTGAGTAGTTTGCGGAGACTTATCTTTTGGTACACTTAAAAGAGACATTATCATTCAAAAACACAACAAAGACCTTAAACGTATTTGTTCCATATGTCCAGTTTATATGTCACTGCAATATCCATTGTGCTATTTACTTTTGGTGAGCGTGGATTTCAAATTGGTGTTCCATATGTTGAAACGGAGAATGCAGATAAGAATAGAAGGTCTCATGTGACTATGCAAGATTTCTTTTGCTATCGTTTTCATTATAAGAAAAATGAGCCAAAGCCTTTTCTGTGTTATGGACTATTATCAAGTCACTTTAAGGTTTCTCTAAATATAAGTCAACTTCAATATATTTACAAACCAATCAGTTTCACCTTCTACAACAATGTGCAAAATGTCAATAAACATTTCTCCAAATGTAAGTCAACTTCAATGTATTTACTATTTCGAGTTCATTTTGTTTACCAATTTATTTACATTTATATGTTCCGTTCTAACACATAATTATACATACAAGCAACAAGACAATCTTAGAATTGTGAAGACCAGGACCTGGAAACTTTTGAATCACCACCAAAAAAGGTACTAAACTCAGATACATAACATGGCAACCTCCTTACTTCCCACACATTCGCCATTTTACTATTCTTTTTCGGATCAGATCTAAGTACAGGTCCTTAAAATTCAAACCTGACGAAAATGACTCCGACAAATACAAATGTATGATCTAATTCACTCTACTTTTGCGTCCATACAATCTATTGCAATTCCTTACTTCAATTACAACAACATTTTGTTGAACTTTAAAGTAACTTATTTACCTTAAACTGTAGGAAAGACGTTCTGAGTTCAAAGTTAATCCTTGAAAATAGGATCCTCATGCCTTATCTGGAAAACAGGATCCTCATGTCTTTTTGTCTATGCATCCTGATATATGTAGACCGAAATGCTACCAGAAACATATTGTTTGCAACTCAGCCTTTTATGTAGCCATAATATATTATATAATGCCCATAATCATCGAAGCACTTTATATCCGTATTTTAATATAATGTCTCTCTTCTACAACTGTATGCCAGTATTAAGTATTTAATTTGCATGCGCGCGCTGGCGCGCGCCATTGACTAGTAATCATAAATCAGAAAAGGGCAGTCCCAGTGCAGGAGACTCCCACATGAGTGGGGTCTGGAAAAGGGATAACCAAGCAAGCAGTCAGCCATTCTTGCTTGGTTAGATCTAGCTGTAATGAGGGAATAAGAATGTAAATTTTAACATCTGTAATATATGTAGCTGTAATGAGGGAGTATAGTTTGGAGGATGGACTGCGAAGACTAAACTGCAATGAGTATATTTCCTCTGCCACCTAATTATACTTTTGCATATGAACATCATAAGGAAGAAGTGATGTTTGCATAATGTGTTATGCCCTCGGAAAAGGCCATGGTTCCCAATCATTGCGGTTGTAATAAGCAATATATTGTTCCTATTTATTGCTTCCTAACTAGTTCTATGCTTAAATATGTAGTGGGACTGAGATCCATGGATGTGCGTCTACGCGAGCCAGTTCAAAAGGTTGATCTAACTCATGTAGATGATGAGCCCTTTGAGTTAACAGAGGAAATCGAGGCGCAAATAATAGGAACATACTTCTTGATGATGATGACCTACTATCAGATGTTCTAGATGTTGGGTACACAGCCCATGCTAACATGGGTGATGATGTCGATGATGATATATTCTACACTAGAGGCGTGATGGAACTGGAAACTGATGAAAATAAAAAAATACAGAACCTAATGGAGCTAATGATGGTCTTGGGTTGCTAAATGGCACAATGAATGGTGAACATCCATATGGGGAACACCCTTCATGAACACTTTTTGTCTGAAACATTAATAGCAGCGTTGAGGATTCTGTGAATTAAAACTCCTATTTGAAGTATGTTCTGTCTTTCCATTCCGCTCAAACCTATTGTTCTTGTACAGAATGATTGTTTCTGAAAATAATTTACTCTTTACCCACATAATTATGGAGAAATCAGCAACCTTTTTGTGGCATTTGGAATGGTGGCGGTGGTGCTGGACAGAGAAATCTTTTTGTGGCATCGTTTTTCTTTGACATGGTTGTTCCTATTTATTGCTTCCTAACCAGTTCTATGCTTAAATATGTAGTGGGACTGAGATCCATGGATGTGCGTCTACGCCAGCCAGTTCAAAAGGTTGATCTAACTCATGTAGATGATGAGCCCTTTGAGTTAACAGAGGAAATCGAGGCGCAAATAATAGGAAACATACTTCTTGATGATGATGACCTACTATCAGATGTTCTTGATGTTGGGTACACAGCCCATGCTAACATGGGTGATGATGTCGATGATGACATATTCTACACTGGAGGCGGGATGGAACTGGAAACTGATGAAAATAAAAAAAATACATAACCTAATGGAGCTAATGATGGTCTTGGGTTGCTAAATGGCACAATGAATGGTGAACATCCATATGGGGAACACCCTTCAAGAACACTTTTTGTCCGAAACATTAATAGCAGCGTTGAGGATTATGCGAATTAAAACTCATATTTGAAGTAAACTAAACCAACATCCATTTGTGCTCCACTCTGCTGATTATCTCTAATTCTCTAATCTCTATGCAAAAAATTATTTAGTTATCCTGTAAGCTAATGTTCATGTGTATTATACAAGTTCAGTAGCAGTCCATTAGTGTCGTCTTAATTCTTTGCATGTGAGTCGCTTAATTATTTTCCTGATTGAAGTTCGTATTAATTAGGCCCATACCCTGGTGACCACTTCATAACAATTTGGACATGCTATTGCTAATGTGCAGGATTTGCTAACCTAACTATGCAGATTGTTGAGTTTAAAGACATAATTAAAACTAAAATTGGACGTACACATACCCAAGATGCCACCCCATTGACTCTTGGCCAAGAATTCAGTGGTTACACTTCACAGGTAGGAGTTATTATATCATATTTTGTTATCTTATTTATTAAGTATGTAGTTAAGATTAACAGGAATACTTATTAACTATTTAAGATTACAATTACAAAACTAACACTTTTGACCGCATTTCCAATTTCTCTTAGTTAGGTTATCCTTTGTTAAAATTACCACCCGTAGGAGATAATAAAGGAAAATCTTATTTTTTAGAGAATTTGTTAACTTCCAAATCAATTTATGGGAGAGATGATTGTTTTGATTTATTATGTGAAGATACATAGGACGGACCGTAAACTAACCGTTGTTATGTAAGTTCCAAATAAACAAATCACTCGTGTAGTCCTTTTCAGCCAAATCGATGTGAGTGACATTTCTTTTTATCTTTGCTTCCCTGCCAAAAAAATCTAGATCTGTAATAATCTAGTTTTTTAAGAACAACTTTTAGTATTTCAGAAAAGGACATCATAAACATGGGTAGGTTGTTAAACACTAAATTTAGAAGGACTAACCTACTCTTAGAAACTGGGAACATGTCCACGTTCCTAGTTTCGGAAACGTTCGTTCCATTCCAAGTATGCGGGAACAATCTCGTTCCCATAGTGTTAAAATATTTTAAGTATGGTACCACGTACCAGGTTGCTGAGGAGGTCGCAAAGGGAAAGTTGGATGATCACTTCCCACGTGTTTGTTTGAAAAGGTAAGCTTCAGTGTCCAAACACGTGGTATACTTCACATGTAGGATATATTATATCATAGTTTGTTATCTTATTTATTAACTATGTAGTTAAGATTAACATGTATACTTATTAACTATTTAAGATTATATTTTGCTGAGCAGCTTGCTCAAGGTGGAACTGCATAGGTAAGCTGTGGTGAACACCATGAAAGGTAATAGATTTGAGATAATTTGTACACATTGATATGTTTGGCCGATAAATTTCAAATTTGGGTTTGTTTCTAAATTTTATTGAGTTACCTAGTAGTCAAACACCAATTGCCTCTGGAAGAAAATCCATGTAACCTTGTCATCCAGAGCGCAATGAATAACCAAGGTTAATCTGTTAGTTAGAATTTCATTACTATGTAGTTCCTTTTTCCAGTTTCATCTCCTATGTATACTTCTGGATTAAAAGAAGTGGGATATGGAGACTTGAAAGGGGACACATATAATGACACTAATTTAAAGCAACCGAGTTTATTTCTTCAGCTCATGTTGTTCAAACTAAACTAAACCAGTGTGCGGATCAAAGCAATTGGTTATTCAAAGAAAGCAATTGGATCAAAGGAAGCAATTGCCTCGACACCAATTTGTCAGTTGTCAGTGGTCGAGCCTAATGGCTTACCTTGGTCGAGGCCGGCGCAGTTGAGCAACCTTCCTCTCCGATGTCGGGGCAAGATCCTTCTCCTTCGACCTTCCTCTCTAGCGGCACACTGGCGTGGGACAAAATGTTAAAGCATATCTACGGCGTGGTTTTGCAAGGGCAGTAACTTTGAATTACAAAGAAGCACTGACAACTGCCTTGATAAACCCTAAACAAATCAGCACTAACAACTGACAAATAAGCATATCAACTTCATTGGAGGGTTGAGCCTAATGGCTTACCTTGGTCGAGGCCTACGCGGTTGAGCAACCTTCCTCTCTGCTGTCGGGGCAAGATCCTTCTCCTTCGACCTTCCTCTCTAGCGGCACAATGGCGTGGGAATGAAGGGGGCGGGGCGGGCAAATGACGGCGGGTGGGATTGATCAGGGGATTGGGCAGGGGCAGTTTTGTTTGGGTTGTACGGAGATCATGTCGCCAAGAGCGCGACAGTTGTTTGCGGACTGCTCGGGGCTGCACGCTGGGTATGGAGGTCGTGGCGAATCGCGTGCGGGCGTGCGGGCTTTTGCGGCAAAGGTGGATTTCGCAGAGCTGTCGCAGCATGTCAGTTGGAGTGGGGCGGGGATTTAGGCGTTTCGCGGCGGGGATCGCGACGGGGTTTTCGGCTGGCGTATCGCGACGGCGGGTGGGGTTCGCGGCGGATGGCGGGGTTCGGGGCGTACGGGTTGGGCGGATAGCGGCGGCCGCGCCTTGTGGTTGGCGTAGGGTTGGCAGTTGGTGTCGCGCCTTGCGGGATGGCGGCTGTCGGGGCGCGCTGGCGTGCGCGGAGTGGTCGCGGCGTTCGCGGGCGTGGTGGCTGGGGTTATCGCGAACCGCGCGCGGGCGTGCGGAGCGTAGAGGTGGGGTTTTCGGCACGCGAAGGTGGATGGCGCGCGTATAGCGGCGGCCGCGCCTTGTGGTTGGTGTAGGGTTGGCAGTTGGTGTCGCGCCTTGCGGGACGGCGGCGGGACGACGGATGGGGTTTTCGCGAACCGCGCGCGGGCGTGCGGAGCGTACAAGCGGCGGGGTTTTCGGCATGCGAAGGTAGATGGCGGTCGTGCGCGCGGTTGCGGGAATCGCGGTGGGGGAGTGCTGCGCACGGTGGCGGGAATCGCGGCGGGCGGCGTGCGTGCGGGCGGATTGCGGCTGGCGGCGCATCCGGAGATTGGGCGGGTGGAGCAGGGATTGCGGCTGGCGACGCATCCGGAGATCGGGCGGGTCGAGCAGGTGCGATGGTTTGTCGGCTAGGAACCCAGAGGTCGGGCGGGTGGGGCTGGGGGCGGGGGCGGTCTACAATGAAACCTTAATAGTTAGTACAGAATAGATTTTATTGGTTAACGTGTCCATCCCTCTCAAACACAGCATTAAAGAAGCTAGAGATCAAACTGTTTTTAAAATCAAAACCCTATCAAACTAGAGCTAAATACTTTTCGTTGCTACTATATTTTTTTTCCAGCACGCCATTTCCATTCTCCTTTCATCCATTGCGAGTTTGCGACTGCGAACACGCGCGCAAAAAATATTGACGAAAACTGGAGGGGTAAAGGGGAAAAGGCGACGGCCGCCTGGGCCCTGGAGGAGCGAGAAGGCGGAAGAAGGGGAGCGGCAGTCGCAGGCCGCAGCTCGTTGATGGTGGTTAGGGTTTCGCCGCCCGCACGCTCGACCTGCTGAAGAATCGCCCCCCTGTTGAAGAGGTCTGCGCCTCGCCCTATAAGGCTCCGGGGAAGAGGAGATAGACATCAGTGGACCCCGGCGCGCGGCTGATGGCGGAGCAGGAGCGGAGGGACGCGGAGGCTGGGGGCGATGCCGCGGGCGCAGCGGTGGCGTCTCACACCAGCAGCATGCAGGTGAGGTCTCCGCACCCTACTTCTCGGCTGTCCTGTACGATTTTGGGAGCTTTATGATGCGTAGATCCGCTCGCTGCTATTTGATTGGCTAAACCTGCGTCCGTTGCGTGCCTTCATTTTAGTTTGTTAGTGCGTAGTAGGTTCTGGAAGGGAGCTGTCGGAATTTTGCATGGAGGCGGTGGGGAATTTCTGTGGGCCAACCGTGCCTTAGATCCGAGTTAGCTGCCGTTGGAGCTGGTAAATTATTGTTCTGAGAGGGATTGGGTGTGCTTATTTCTTGGTGAACTGTAGTAATGAGCGAGATATCATAAGACTTGGTTTTTTTGTTCATGAGGAATATGTGGGTATGTTTTTTTTTGTTTTTTGTGCTATCCCCATGCTGCTGTACCAGCACCTGCATGTTTGGGAAGTAGTGAGGCCTGCTTTACTGTGGAGTTAGCCTGTGTCACTTGGTTTCTCACTCTGTCAGTGAACTTATTGGTGATAGTCTCGATGTGAACAGTTCAGCACAATGAGATTGACAATTTAAACAAAGACGAATGTGCCCTGAGCATGATGTAATCACTACCCATATGCCATATCATTTCGTAAACGTGGGGCATACTTGATTGAATTATATTGATACAATATATCAGCTACTACCATTTTGATTATTTCTATGCCGGCAGTAGTATCCTTCTATCTTGAAAACTGTAGAGCCTTCCCATCTCATCTGAAATTTCTATACAATCAAAAGTTCCAGCTTAGGTGGATGTGATCTACATTGATAAACTTAACATCTAGGAAGTAGGAACAGAAGTTGTTTTGATTTAAATTTATTGCATCATTTGATTATATGTACCGGTGGGATTTTGTTCCTCTGAAGCCAAATATCCCAACTTCATTGAATGTCTCACTTCATTGTAGAAAAACAATCGACTTTTGGTAGTTTGACCTAAAAGAAAGATAATAAAAGGCACCCATGATACTCCCTTTCAGTGGTTGTTGCGTATGTCAGAAAGGTCAAAACAGCTTGTGATACCTGCCAGCTGATCTATGGTCATATTTGTATCCGTAGTTAACTAGTTATACTACCCAATCCAAGTATCGGTCACTTCAGTATTAAACAAACACTGATAGCCATGATTTGTTAGACATTGTTGCAATGGACTAGAGCACGTGATGAATGTTTCACTTGCACAGAATTTTTATTGTGGATAAGAGGCCCTTGCAGCAGCATGTCATTAGGTCTAGGTGCAGCAGAGGTACCAAGGATAGCAAAGTATGACAGTAGCTGGGCATAATGTGGGAGAGCCTAGAGTGCAGATCTAACCACGTCAAAAGTCCTACAAGTCTTAACGTTCATATGATTAGACCGAAATTTTGTTTTTAGGAATTTGCAAATTTTGATTAGTTCTTACTGTGTTAGTCATTGGTCCAACGTCCAATGAATGTTTAATTTGTGTTAACTACTAGCCTTTCTAGGGTATCTATATCGAGGAGGTCCACACGCATAATATAATGATGAAGCATTCTTCTATTTTCTGTCTCTCGAGCTCTCTAGTTCTCTCTACCAAGCTATATCTGTCTGTCTCATTACAATCCTTAACCCCATTCAGCCATGTATATTACTAACGATGGTTACAATTCTAACTGTTCCAGCGTGTCAAAGTATACCGTTTGGCTGATGGTGGGAAGTGGGACGATCAAGGAACAGGTCATGTTTCTATTGATTACATTGAGGTATGAAGAATTTCTTTGCTAATATGGGTGGTATTTATAATTTCTTATTCATGGGTCTAAGCTAATTCTCATACTTTCTCCTGATTTTCTTTGATAGTGCCCAAATATTTGTTTGCCTCTTGATCTACTTTAGTTTTGCTACCCTAGTACCTTGTTGCAACATGCTTCATTTGACCCTCATTCTGTTTCTACAAATAATGAAATTGTCAACTATTCATTTTTTTCACTGTCAAGGGAACAGTGTCCCAATGTAAAACTAAAGAAAACCTTGTCGAAGTAGACATCATTTTCATATTTCATACTGTAATGGTGATTCATGGAACAGTGTCCCAATGTAAAACTAAAGCAATAGTCCACTAAAAATGAAAATAAGCACAAATTACTTGATGATGATTCATGGATCAATATATCGGTGTAAAAGTAAAGAAATGGTCCAGTACAAATGGAAACAAGCAGAAATTACTTGTAGTCTATGCCTCTATGGCACCATGATATTCTGTCATTGTATTATGATTTCTAATCTGTGTGCTTACTTTTTGGACCTTATATGATTTATTATTTCGTTGGTTTCAGGGTTCGAAAGAACTCGGTTTGACTGTTTTAGATGAAGATGACAATGAGACGCTACTTATGCACAACATCACATCTGATGATATTTACAGAAAACAAGAAGGTGAACTAACTCAGTATCACTCTGTTTTTGAGCTAATTCATATCTTTTTTGCAACTTCCTAATCCATTTCTTTTGTTAGAAACAATCATTTCATGGAGAGATCGTGAAGCAGCGACAGACTTAGCACTAAGCTTTCAGGAAGCTGCAGGATGCTCCTACATATGGTGATTGAAGCAAGAGCTGTGGTGCAGTTACCATGTTTTTGTTCAATTACTCTTTTTGGTTTATTTGTGTTCTTTGTTGGTGCTTTGCAGGGAACATATATGTGAAATTCAGAGAAACCTTCAGTTCAGTAACCTTGGTGGTGAGTTTTTAAAAATCAGCTGTGACTGTTTATTCAACCACACATTTGCATGCAGCATGCTCTTCTCATTTTAACGATGCCTGCAGCTCCGGAAGTTGGTCGTCGTCAATCATCAGAATCTCTAGAAGCCTCTAGAATAATGCATTCAAATGGTACACCCCCTTTGCTGAACGTCCACTTGAGATTGTGCCATTGTGGTATCTTTCAAAAATAATATTTAGAAATTATTTTAAAGCGTCTAGTTTGGGAACATAACAGAAAAGTATCTTACTGTCCATTGCAAAGTAGGTGACTAGATTCTGGAGTGAAGCACAACTAGAATCTGGCCGTTCACTATTTTTGCTTGGTGTTATGTGAACGAAAAGGCTTGCACCATCTGAATATAAATAAATGTGTCCTATGTTAGTAGAGTTCAGTGACCATTTGTTACTCTATTTTGTACTTTTAGCTCGATAACTAAAATGAATTCTTTCAATTGTCCTCACACATTCACAACAATGTTCGACTCATGTTGACCTTATATAGAATTCCTAAAAATATGATTAATGTATCAAAGTCTTATTACACGTACTATGCTGAAGAGCATTATATTATCTGGCAATATTTTTTTTGAATGCAATCAAAGGCGGAAAATGTCCTTAGGGCATCACTTTTTTTTAAATTGCCTGAGATGCTTGGCGAATTAAAGAATCATTATTGAGAATTATCATTCCAAAACGAAAAGAATGTTCCTCTCAGCCCAATATACATTATGGAGAAAAAACTAGCCTGTTTCTTCCACCTGTTAACTATGGTAGTAATACATTAACAGACATCATCTGTAGTTCTGTTTCTCATGAAGTTGTATTTATATCATGTATAGAATAGCATTGCTGTTAGGTATGAACTAATGGGTAAAACACGACAATGCCAACTTGGAGGCTGAAGTGATAAAAGATGATTCACTAACTCTTGAGAGTTATGGGCATGTTTTTCTCGGCTATTTTTTGGTTCAATAGCCTTTTGTTTTGGTTTCTTCTCCATCCTTTCTCTTATACTTTGTTTTGCAAACATGTGAGCAATGACTTGTGCTTTGCTCGGCTGCAGTTCATATTATTATTCGCCTTTTTTAGCTGCAAGCTCATTTGCTGTCTACGATATATGCATGTGTATTTTACCTCAACTTGTTTGTCTCACTATTGTTAAATGTCTAGTAACCATTCTCCCCTTTGCAGATGATTCATTCCGCTCTGCTAACGGTGAATTCAGGGAACTTCCTCCTGTTGAGCTGTCTAATCTTCCTTTTATTTTGAAGGTTAGATTTTTCTTGTGTTCTTATCCTATGAAAATGTTATTATTTGGCCTCCAACATGTAGTCACAACATTTATTTATTTTATGTTTGTGTTTTGGTTCAATGTTTACTTTCTCTATTATTATGACACTACTAATATGCATTCTGTCACTCTGGGCCAATAATATAGTTTGCGCTTGCCTCATCATGTTTTTAACTCTGATACCTTGATGAATACATGCTGAAATTTAGTAGTCCCATTTCTAGCTTTTGACTACCTGCTTATTCTTCTATTTGTCTAGTGTAGCCCAGGGTGTGAAGGTAAAACTATGATGATCTGTTTTCATATGTAATAATTGATACTAGCAGTGAAAGGGGTTGTGGGGTTGTTTGCCAATCGAGACAGTCTTGGAACCAGGCCACTCTGCTTGCCTATTGAAGGGCATTGCTTATATTGTTGGAAACCTAACCCATGGAGTGGGCTGAGTGTTGCATATATTAGAAAAAAGGAATTACATGGGGTCATGGGCTGGGCCAAGGCCCATAACACTTAAACAGAATACAACAATCTAACAGATATTGCTAGTCTGATATGTACCTATTTCATAAAAATGACTTTAATCTTTTATATACCTTTTGCTTTTGTTATTGTTTTGGGGGAGGGCAGCCACAAAGAACACCTAGATAATTTTCAGTGATATGTTTACCAATAAGGAAATTGCCATATATTCTTCTGATGCTTGGGAGCTTAAATGAACTGATTTGAATATACCGCCGACAATAATTTGCAGACTGTATTGGAGGGTGGCATTACAGATCAGATCCACATGGCAGAGTTGATAACACAAGATGTAAGCCATCTAAACCTTGCCATGTAATGGTCACATGTACATAATGTATCGGATTCTTGCTAGCATTGTGCTAATTTTACTGTAATAGCCCGTTTGGATGTCGATATTGGGCACATAATTGGGAATTGGAATCAGTTTTTCTAAATTCTGTTGTTTGGTTGCACACAAAATTGAGATTTGGAATCAGAGACCCAATTCCTTGGAATTGGACTATAACTAGAAACTCACTCTCCCAATTCAGAGCGTCACCCATCTGTATTGCGTGGAATTAGGCCGCTCAATTCCAAACTCCAATTCAGCGACATCCAAACAATTTTTTTCTCGAACGCGCAGGAGAGCTGCGCATCATTATATTAAGAGAGAGAAAGGTCTGAAGTGGACCACAATACAATGCCCGAACAAGGCAAAAGAACACAGGAAAAAAAATAAAAAGATCAGAACCTTAATACAGACAGGTAACTCTATCCTTATCTCATGCTGTAATAGGACGACCTCAGCTGTCACAGCATTAAGCGCTAGAAATAGCCCTGACCCTATTAAAGGCAGCCGGGAGACCAAGGCTTTCAAGTTGCTTTGCACCAGCCCTACTCCAACACTCCACTTTATCCATAAACAGTCTTTGAATGGTGCTCAAGGAAGGACTTGTTCCATCAAAAACAGCCCTGTTGCTTTGGAGCCATAAGCACAAGGCTCCCAGAATAATGATACTATGAATACCCTTTCTGATTTGTTTGTGCACTCTCCTATGCACTACCCTTTCTGATTTGTTTGTGCACTCTCCTATGCACCTTGCCCCACCACTCAGCAAAAGAGCCCACATCTCTATCAGGCGTGAGATGGTCCATCCTCAAAGATGAAAATATAGCAATGCCAAAATTGTCATTTCAATACAATGGCTGATTTGGTATTGAACCCAATTCAATTCCATGCCCTCCAATATCAACATCCAAACGGAGCATAAGATATATTACTTTCACCGAACATCAACCAAACACCCGTTACTCCCTAATCATGGATCATGGGTTTGATGCAGCACACTAATTCCAAAAAAAGCCTACATACTGATGTATTCGTGCCTCCTTATTAGCGCCATTTTGAAAATAAGTGAACTCGAACTTTCTGTCTGTTGAGTCTTTTGGGAAAGTGCCTCTCGATATTGCAGCATCTATAGTTTCTCTGTTGAAAAGTTATTATTGATGGGCTAGATGTATCATCTGCATTATTGGCTAATACACTCTTAGTTTGTTTTTTCTTTTAGGTTCATTACCTCATTCTTTCTTAGACATTAGATGAAATAATCTTATGTAGAATTCTGTTTGTAGGTAATGTTTAAACAAGATTACTTTCCACATGCTAATGTGTCAGAATATGTAGCAGTCTCCTAAGACCATCTCTAGCTGCTTACCTATACCCATATGGCCATACCCATATTCAAACTACACTCTATAAACAGTGCAATCTACAATATAAAACGATGCAAAACAGTGTTTTTAGTGACCATATAGGTACAATATACAGTAGTTCACCCATATGCAGTGGCAGAGCTCTATAAAATTGACGCCCTGAGCCACTTTTAAAAAGTTCTTTAAGTTATCGTGCAACTAAATATACCGCTAAAACATAATATACCACAAACATAGACTAAAGTAATATTTATCTCAATTCAGTACCTTAAAATACGACAAAACTTGATAAAAAGTTAAAATTACCTAATTAAAGATGATTTGGTCGTTCCCCGCCTCTAATAGCTTCATAAACATCAACACATAAATTTGAACCTACACATTGCATCAATTTGCTTAATTGGCATGCGAAGATCGGGATCAATGATAACTTCATCAACAATAAAATGATCTTAATGTATTTGTCCTCTTCATTGTCGTGTTTTGATGTCAATCTACAATTAGAAAGTAATAATACAACATTTAACAATCAACATACAATGGAAATGGGAGAATAGGGGAGAAGAGAATACTCACAAATCACTGAACTGGGAGAGGTGGCGCCTTGGATCCATGACTTGAGATGGCATCCTGCAGGCGTCCAGAGCATATAACGTGTTAGGCACAAACCTTGACAACAACACCGCGCCTAAAAGGGATTTGTCAGCTCAAATCAATTGTCAGCCCCCAAATTCAACCACCAAAACAAAACGAGGAATTCCGCGGAGCACATCCCAAATCAATTGTCAGCCCCCGAATTCAAGCTCAGATCACACACAGCAAGCAAGGGAAACAGAACAAGTAAGGATACAAGGAGAGCTTCCAACAAATTCCCAAAACTGAAACATCCCCAAGAGAAACCAGATCGGCGACTACTGCCACCTACTACTCCTCAGAGCGAAGAAATGGTGCCGAATTCCTAGTCAGCGGCAGCAGGCGGAAGAGATGGCCGCATGCCACGCAACTGGGAGCCTCTCCGAGCTCGAGCACGAGTGGATCACGCAGCCTGGCGGTCGGCACGAGACCCCAATGCGATGCCGGGGCTGCACAGCCCTGGCCGCGACAAAGGGGAGGGGGGAGCGAAGGAGAAAGCTACGGACACCTACCTAACCCTAGAGCGACGCGACACCAGCGACGACGGCGTTGAGCACCCGACCGCTTGCCCCCATTCCGGCGCCGGACCCCTTCCCCCCTGCTCCGCCCCCGTGTGGTGTGCCCGCCGGATTTCTTCGCCGGAAGCTCGCTGGCTCCGGCGAGGAGGTGGTGGGTG
The DNA here is from genome assembly GCF_902167145.1 of Zea mays. Classification (NCBI taxonomy): domain Eukaryota; kingdom Viridiplantae; phylum Streptophyta; class Magnoliopsida; order Poales; family Poaceae; genus Zea; species Zea mays. The sequence continues at coordinate 44,148,678 of NC_050103.1, forward strand.
GTGAGGCGAAGCGGAGACGCCGCGGGCCTCTCAGGGACAAGTTGCAAGTGGAGAGGAAGGGTAACTGGGCCATGCTTTTTGGGCCGAAAAAACATAACTATAAGTGGATATTTGGGCCACGACCCAGGTGGCCCGGGGCCCAAATCCGCCCTTGCCCATATGGTCACAAAAAACACCTTTTGCACTGTTTTGCACTGTAGATTGTATTGTATGTAGAGTGTAGTTTGAATATGGGTATGAGTATGAGTAAGCTGCTGGAGATGGTCTAAGGAGCTGTTTCTTTTCTTGATTAAATAATTGTATTGTTGCCTGCACAACATCTCATGTCCGTGACTCCGTGTAGTGTAGATGTTGTCTCGACACATAAGATTTGTTAGACTCATCCCTTTCAATTCGAAGAGATGTTTGCTTGAGTCTCACTTTATGATCTTACTAGTTATTGTTGTACATTCATGTAATAGTAGACCATATGTTTTCTAATGGGTAATATAAGGAGGAATTCGAATGGTGGTGGTGATAATAACATGTAGTTGTAATCCAACCACATGCATTTAGTTATATGATTCTGATCTCATGTAAACAAAACTCGGCCAGACCGCCCCACGGTATTTCACTAAGAAGAGCTCAACCGAGAAAAGCCACGAAAACTGCCCCTCTCATACATGGGGATGCCGCCCCCTATGGTGCAGGCCTTGACCTGTGCTTTGAGGCCCAACCCACATGACCAGCCCCTTACACGAGGTCCTGCCACCATAGGTCGGTTCATCTATGCCGACCAAGGGAACCAACAAGTGCTTCTTTAACTTCAGCTTGAAATTCGCTCCCACGGGAAGTCAAACCTAGGACTTGAGGAGTGCTACTTAGACCACCTAACCAACTCAGCTAGAGGCTCCTTCACTCTGATCTCATGTATTGGCGGCTGGTTTCATGAAATGAGTCCAGTTATACTAGAACGACTAATATGGATATACAATGATGCCTCATCATTTTCCTCGAATCCAATATTGGTGCCATTAACTCAAAATAAGAATGGGTTTAATACTTAAATAAACTGATTGGTGGTGCTTTCCTGCTGGAATTCCCAATGTTTTTCTAAACGCTAAATGGTAAACAGTAAGTCACCTACCATTTAGCCATTATTCGGGCTAAACGGACCATTAAATGGGCTAAATGGATGATAAAACGGAAATGGCATACCACTGTGTAGTGTTTACACGGTGTTTAAACAGGATAAATGACTGTTTAGACGAACAGTGGGAATTCCTTCTTGACTCTCTTTTTGTTGGTTTGATGTGGATCAACATAACTGTCACAAAAACTTTGGAGAGAGCTGCATAGCAACAAATGCATAGAATTGATTATGCCGTCTTTTTTGGGCATGATTTTTATTTCTGACTGAAGTCTTGAATTGTACATGCAAATTCTTGCAGCGGGACTTTTTCCCAAAGCTAGTGGACATTTTCAGAATGTGCGAGGATTTAGAGAACATAGATGATCTTCACATGATTTTCAAATTGGTCAAGGGAATAAGTAAGTACATACCTTTATTAAAAGTGCACTTACTATTGTTTTGTACTGGTACTGATTATTAATTTTCATTCTGCAGTATTGTTGAACAGTCCGTCAATCTTTGACAAGATTTTCTCTGATGAGTTTATCCTTGACATAATAGGTGCCCTTGAATGTATGCTATCTCCATTGTTTCCTGATGTTTCTCATATACCTTCATTATAGCATGCAATCATGTGTGATCTGATTATAACTGCAATGCATTGTCCAAGGTTGCTAGTTTCTTATTTTAACTAGATATACTCTGTACAGATGATCCAGAGGTTCCAAGAGTGCAAAAGCACCGTGCTTTTCTAAAAGATCATGTAGTTTTCAAAGAGGTATTCTGGGCTTTCTTGCACATATTGTCATGCCTGAGAAGAAGGTTATTTAATGTATATATAACTATGTTTCTGACACAGGCCATACATATTGAAAATGTTTCTGTTATTTCGAAGATTCATCAAACATACAGAATAGGCTATCTTAAGGTCAGTGTCTCTTCATAATTGTTAGCTAACTTTTGTACCGCCTTGGTATATGTTAATACTCCTTTTACTTAGCTGTTAATCTTTTTTATTTAGCCTCCTCTATGGCATGACGTTTTTTGGGGGGCATTTGCAGGATGTTATTCTGCCACGAATATTGGATGATGCCACTCTAGGAAGTTTTAACACAATGATACATTCAAATAATGCTTCTGTTAGTGTTTCAGTCTCACCCTTGGTATCCTTAAATTGTTTCCCATTTGTTACTTATTACGATATAATAATCTGCCTTTAGGTTATTTCCATGCTAAAGGATGACACACCCTTTATAAGACAACTATTTGCTAGGATGAGGTCATCAGATATTTCTATGGAATCAAAACGAGAATTGGTGAGAAGGCTGTATTGTTCTTGTTAATGACGACTTGGTGTCTTTGTTTTTTTTAACAGTTCTTGGGCGAAGTCACTAACTCACTATTGTAAATTAATTAGCATCATTACAATGGAATTGAGTTAGATAGTTAATGCTAATGAGGCGAGACTGCCCCATCGCTGCTGGCACTGATGCAAATTTGATTATTATCTGAGTCTAATTGTTCTTTATAGGAAGTTGGACGTCTAGTTTCTGATTGCCTTTAGGGAATTTGGGTTAATGCTACACAAAAGTTTCATCACCTTAAAAACTGATACATAGTGTCTCCGACTTCTGTATGTGGCTCACACATTTTGGGCCCATCTCATTTCTAATGAAATTGCTCAAGATTTTGTCACTCGTATTTGCTATCAAAGTCTCTCTATAAGGAAACATGGCACTAGGTTTAAGCTGTTTGCCCTAACCTATTAGGCCGAAGGGGTCTGAGTATATATATAGGGCAGGATACTGCCATCAATATAACAGAGAGTCCAACTTGGGTACAACTGCCTTAACCGACTCTTACTCTAACCCTGCTATCTCTGGAACAGATCAAACCTGACTCTATCATATTTTTAACTAAGTCAGTTAAGGTCTTCCTCTATTATAGAACAACTGTGTGGACCCTGATCTGTTATGGCCGTAGCATGATATACAAGCACATTCTATTCTAGCACCCCCTCAATCATAACTTACACAATAACACAAGTTAAGATTATCTCTAAATGAAACCAGCATCTGCATAGTTAGTGCCTTGGTAAAGTCATCTGCAACCTGATCTTTTGTAGATATGATTCTGACCTCCAAAAATTCTCTAGCTACTCTTTCTCTCACAAAATGAAAATAAATCTCAACATGCTTCATATGACTACGAAACATTGGATTTGCTGCAAGATAGGGTTTTCCAACATTCACACCAAATCCTTGCAGCAGGATGATAATAAACCTTCAGCTTTTGTAAAAGGGACTGCACCCACGTCAATTTTGCAGTGGCGTTGGCTATAGTTTTATACTCCCTCCGTCCCAAAATAAAATTTGTTTTTGTTTTTTAGTGGATTCATACAATACTTGGTGTATGTGTTCTATATGTGTCTACACTCATTATCATCCAGTTGAATATAGACATAAAAATCGAAAGCTAAAACAAATACTATTTTGGCACGGAGAGAGTATTTAGCTTTAGTACTTGACCTTGAGACTATAGGTTGCTTGTGAGCACATCAAGGCATCAAATTCTTACCAATATATACTGCAAAAACCACATATAGAGCGTGACACATAGGTGAGTTTACAATTTTTAGACCATGTTCAAGATTAAACTAGACATATATAAGGATCCTCTTCACAACGCTCCAATGATGAGTGGTAGGTGCATGCAAAAATTGACACATCTTATTGACTGAAAAACTTAAATCAGGTCGTGTCAAGCGCTGTAAGACACCCCACAATGCTCCTGTAGCTTATTGCATGATTGCATCTTCGGGTTCAAGCAACTTGCCTTCACCAATCCTCAATTTCTCCAGGGAATTCTGGTATCTGTTGTTAAGGAAATTCGGTCTGCATTCTTTGGCTCCTCAACCAGATGTTGGCTCATATCTAGGCTGGTGGGAATCGGTGGGGAATATTGCTAATGGGCTCACAAAAAAAGGCCTTGATTCCCTTATCATTCTGGGAGCCTGGACCTTGTGGAAACATAGAAACAAATGCGTTTTTGATGGCTGCAACCCTAGTGTTACCATGAGTCTTAGAGCTGCTGATGAGGAAAGGACACAATGGGAGATTGCGGTGCCAAGGGGCTCTGCCATTTAGCTGTACCTTTAGCTGAGAATTAAGGAGGGTCTAATGGATTCATTTATGTTTGTTTCCTACTGGCCTCCGTAAGGAGGCTGTTTGTACTGGCCTTCTTTGGCCAGCCCCCCTTTTTCTTCTTCTTAATATATAATGGGGCGTAGTTCTCCTGCGCTTTCGAGAAAAAAAATTTCTCTAAAGTACTGAGCGAAGTTGTGTTGGGTGTGCGATTCATCATTCTAACTTTGTTGAGCAAATCTGAAGTATATTTAGCCTGTGACAAATGAATACCATTGTCAGTTGTTTGAACCTCAATGGGCACTTAACTTGGTTGAAGTTACTTGTCTTCCTCTCATGAACCCTAGCCATCCTATATATGTCCTAGTCCTACTCTCCTTTCTTCGTACTCAAGCGTTGGTAAAGATGCTCATACGCCCTATCCTTTGCCACACTTACGACTCGCTTTGTAGTCTTCTTTGTTACCTTGTACTTCTCTATGTTGTCCACCTCTTTTTACTCCTTAATAGCCCTTTGGACTTTCTCATTTCATCACCAAGTATCTTTAGCTCCGCCTCCATTCCCTTTAGTTACTCCACACACCTTAAGGCCATCTTCTAAATGCAGGTTACCATCTTCTCCCCACATGTTTGTGTCATCGTCTTTCTTTCAAGTCCTCTTTGATGGTCCTTTCCATGAAGACTTCTGCCTTCTCTCCTTTCAATTTCCACCACTTTGTTCTTGCAATCTTGGCTTGTTTATCCCTACGAGCACGCACATAAAAACGGAAGACCTCGACCACAAGCTTATGTTGAGAGGCAACACACTCCCCATGTATCACCTTACAATCCAAGCGTGTTCGTTTATCCTCTCTTCTTGTGAGGACAAAGTTAATTTGACTAGAGTGTTGGCCACTACTATAAGTCACTAAATGGAAGTCTCTTCCTAAAGAAGGTGTTGGCTATCAACAAGTCTAAAGCTACCGCAAAGTCCAAGACTTCCTCCCCCGCCTGATTCCTACTACCATACCCAAAACCTCCATGAACCTCCTGGAAGCCTGCATTTGTTGTACCTACATGCCCATTGAAGTCTCCTCCTATGAAAAGCTTCTCATTAACAAGTATAGCCCTAACCATGTCATCTAAGTCTTCCCAGAAAAGTCGTTTAACACTCTCATCAAGGCCTACTTAGGGGGCATGCACACTAATTATGTTCAAGACCAAATCACCCACAACAAAGCTTGACTAAGATAATCTTATCTCCTTGCCTCCTCACATCCACCACACTGTTCTTGAGACTCCTATCAATCAAAACTCCCACTCTATTTCCTCACATTCGGGCGTCGATGTAGCACACCACTAAGGAAGTAGCGACCCGATCCTTGCTAACTTGACACTTTGCCCAGATCGTGACATGACGCGTCGCCAGGGGGTCGACTCGGCCCTTGCCCATTTAACACCATACCCAGGTTTCGATATGAGGGTTACACCCTAATGAATTTCTTTCGTGTTTCTGAAAGAGGGATATATGCTGTGTAGGCTATAGTATATTGAATGAATAGAGAGCCAGTCTCCTGCGCTTTCGAGAAAAAAATGAATAGAGAGCCAGCGGTTACAGAATATATAGGGGGAGGAGGAGATCATGTGGCTTATAGAAATAGCACTAGAGTGATCTCCTCAATCAATCAGGATCAGACCCCCTGCTTCCTTGTGAGGGCTGATACATATTGATCCCCTACTGCAATCAGGATATCTCCTACCATAACAACCTGTTTTCTATCCATAACAAGCCTGGTTACTATCCTTGCCTAGCACACGTCGGCAGAGCAGGTAACGGGGGAAAGGGTACTGCTAACATCCCCTGCAGTCGGGTTGTTGTAGGAATGGACATTCAGACTGGACCGGAACTCCATGAAGACCGAAGAAGGTAGCCCCTTGGTGAAAATGTCAGCATATTGTGAAGATGTCGGAACATGAAGAACACGAAGATCACCGAGAGTCATGCCCCGAACTCATGATATCATGAAAGATGGAGATATGCTGTGTTGGCTATAGTATATTGAATGAATAGAGAGCCAACGCTTACATAATATATAGGGGGAGGAGGAGATCATGTGACTTATAGAAATAGTGCCAGAGTGATGTCCTCAATCAATCAGGATCAGACCTTCCTAATGAGGGTTGATACAGATTGATCCCCTACACCAATCAGGATATCTCCTACCATAACAGCCTGGTTTCTGTCCATAACAAACCTGGTTACTATTCTTGCCTAGCACACGTCGGCAGAGCAGGTAGGGGGGAAAAGGATACTGCTAACAGTTTCATCTCCATAGAATGGCTAGGTTTAACGTTGGCTCGCCAAGCCTAACACAACCCTCCTCCTTTATGAGGGCTTGTGACCTTCTATGTTGAGGCAAGATAGGCGGAGTCAAGCAACATAGGCAGAGTTTTCTGACTCACCAGAACAAAACGTTTTATTTTTATTGACTATATTTTGAACACCTAAAAGGACATATGACCAAGACAGCTATGCCAACAGTGAGGGGACATCTTGATAGCACCAAGAGCCCCTCACCGGAGGCTTGGCAAGGGATAAAGACGATCTTCACATCTACCATGAAGCAGAACCTTCCTCGTGCCAGATTCTTAATTAGAAAATGATAAGGAAAATATTCAAGGAAGACATAGTTGTCTTGGGAAAATTGATGGACAAAAACTAGATTCTTTGTAGCACAAGAACATGTAATACATTATTGAGTTGCAAGGTTTTCACAGGAGTATTAATAACATGACCAATGTTAGTGTTCATACCTGCCCCACTGTCTGTGATTATCTGATCTGTGCCCTTATATTTATGCTATTGTACTTGTTCTAGATCGTCAGCTTGTTCGGATCAGATGTGATGTCATCAGTCGTAGCTGTGTGGAGGTACCAGTTAGTGTCGACACCATAGCCATGAATGCCATGAGTGGCCGCAACAATAATCTTGGTCTTGGAGGAGTATCTTTCATTGAAGTGATACCAACAATCTAGGGTAACGTGCCCTACTTTGCCACATACTTGGCAGATCTTGTTAGTGTGCTGGGATTGTGAGCGTCCATTAGACGAGGAGAAAGACACACATTGATGGCTACGACCACTAGGACCATGACGCCCTCTGCCCCGACCATGGCCACGACACAGTTGTTGCTTTCGTGACCTTGACCAGCAACATTAGCAGAAGCTTGATGACCTCCATGAAGTAGATCCATACTGACATTGAAGCTGGGAGGTGGCTACAGTCACGGTGACCTGCTCAACATGGGCCACCAGAGTTGAGACTACCAGATTGTACTCTTCATCTAGTCCCACCAGGATGTACGAGAAGAGTTCTTCATCTATGTTTTTCTTTGTAGATGTCATCTCATATACAAGAGGCTTCATTTTGGTAACATATTCTAGCATAGTCATGCCACCTAGGGGGTCCTGTAGGTTGAAACTTGACTTATGACTTCTTGAGTCATGGAGGTCATGAGGAAACCGAAGACTTGCTGCTCAAGTCCCACCCACCGACCCCGTAGGTTGAAACTTGACTTATGACTTCTTGAGTCATGGAGGTCATGAGGAAACAGAGGACTTGCTGCTCAAGCGCCACCCACCGGGTGTACTTCGGATTGGGTTTCCCTAGCGAATCTTCGTCGCCTTTCTTGGTGTTGATCTTCTCTTCTGGTGTAACAACTGAGCCATCGAGGTAGCCCTGCAGCTGCGCACCCCCAATGTTAGGTAGAACTTGCACCTTCCAGAGCGTGGAGTTGTTCTTGGTAAGGTTCACCACCACAGATTTTCCTAGTAGGGGCGTTGGCACAACAGAGTCTGAGGTAGACGCTATGGAGACTTGCTGTTGCCGTCAGCTAGGGTTCTAGAGGTGGGTGCAGGAGTTGGTTCTGATTACCATGTAAAAAACACAACACCAAGTTTAAGCTGTTTGCCCTGACCTATTAGGCCGAAGGGGACTGAATATATATAGGGCAGTTAATTGTCATCAGGATTGCAACATGATATGGAATCCAACTTGGGTACAGTTGCCTTAACCGACTCCTATTCTAACTCTGCTATCTCTGGGACAGATCAAAACCTGATCCTATTGTATCTTTTAATTATAGTTGTTTAAGGTCTTTCTCTATTATGGCCCTGTTTGGTCCAGCTTATTTCACATCTTCACAGATTTAGGAAGAAGCTGTACCAAACATGACACTTCTGCAGTAGCTTATCAGTTCAACTGTTTCTTAGAATGAACTAAAAACAGACAATAATCAGAAGCTGCTTTTCACCAGCTTCTTAGATAAGCTGCTTTTCCAACAAGCAACAGCTGTGGCAAACAGGGCCTATAGAACAATCATGTGGACCCCAGATCTGATATGGCCGTAACTTGATATACAAGCACATTCTATTCTAACACTCTCTTATCTTTATGATTAGTTAATGTGATATAAGCAAGCTTGCTTTCCCTGTCTGTTTGCCTTGCAATTACTTGAACCTGGATTGAAAAATGGAATGCGTTGCGTCTTGTTTGTTGACCCCACTAACAGTGTTTCTTGTATTTCTAGGTTCTGTTCTTGCATGAATTTTGCACACTTAGCAAGAGTCTACCAGTTGTTCAGCAACTGCGACTGTTTCGGTAAGTCCTTCAGTTTCATTCTTCTATCTTTCTACATTTAAAGGCATGGCGAAACACTGCCATGGTATTGTATCAGTTCTCCAAATGTGTAAACGCATGGCTGCAGACTATCTGTACTACAAAAAAAAAAGAGAATGAAATATGACTATATAATACCGGTGTGCCTGAGCTTGGTGCTGTCATTGTTTTCTCTGCCTGACAGCCCTGTGCTTTGCCTCGCTATCGTTTGACTTCAGCTTGCTGAGGATATCTTGTTATAGGTATATCAGGGGTTACCGTTCAGATTTTTTATGTGTTTATTTCCTAACACCCAAAATCTTGAATCATTGTGCACAATTTGATTAGTAGAGTGCATACAACCAACCCAATGTACCTTAGATTCGAAGACAAATGTTCTACTCTACATTTAGATAGCTGTGGACTCTTTTTGGTTGCTGAAATTCTTAGGAGGCAGGAGCTAACCACCATTTTTTCTTCAGGGATCTTTCAGGTGAAGGCGTTTTCGAAATAATTTCTGATGTGTTGCAGAGTCAAGATAGAAAAATCGTTTCAGCTGGGTACTTGTTAGCCATTGCATTTATATGAGCATCTTTGTTAGCGAACCACATTTTGTTCGATATTCTAACTGCAGTGCATTGACGAATGCAGGACAGATATGCTGATACTTTTTCTTAATCAGGACCCTAACCTATTGAGGTCATATATTGTTCAGCAAGAAGGAAATTCTCTTCTAGGACTTCTGGTAAGTTGCAACTTCTTGGACGTCTGAAATCTGCAGTAAAGGCTTTTATATTTATACAGTAACACTCCTTAGGTCCTGAATTCGAATCCCACTAGAAGTGAATTTCAGGCTAAGGTTAAAAAAAGTCACTCGCTAGTTCCCCTGGTTGTGTGCGCATGAGATGAACTGACTTATGGGGGCGGATCCTCGTATAGGGGCTTTAAGGGTTCAAAGCACGAGTAAAGATCCGACCTATAGGGGGCGGACTCTCATGTTGCACGAGGGAGATGACACTATGAATGTCAATCATGAAGGTTGACCTTATAGGAGCTTGACGTGATGAGCTCTCCCGCTCCCAGCCCCTCTCCCTCCCCCAGCCCCTCTCCCTCTCCCCCTCACACCTCCACCAGCCTCTCGCCGGAATCCACTCCGGACCCGTCGACCAACTCTTCGGCCCCCACCCCCTCGGAGATTGCCCCCAGTCAGGCCAGTCGCCCGATCCCCCAGGAGGCAGGACGATCTAAGTCCCAGAGATGGTGTGATGACGTTATTGATGGTGACTCATCGGGAGGATCCTCCTCTGCTTATCATTCCTATAAAGAAGCTCTCCTTCAACCTTCTGGTCATGGTGGTAACGCCCCTGCTCCCCCTCTTCCCCACTTGAAGACGAAAGCTGGTGACCAGTCAGAGGTGCAAGGGTCTTCTGCTGAAAGTCGACGTCGAAAGGAGGATGGCTGGCAGGTGGTTGAGCATAGGAGGCGCCACCTTCCTCGTCGAGGATCCATAGTGGATCTCCGAGGGAAGTGCTACAAGTGCCTTTCTACCTCCCACCTGGTAGCTTCCTGCCGACGTCCTACGAGGTGCTATCGCTGCTTCAAGTTTGGCCATCAAGCGGCAAGGTGCCCCTTGCCGGAAGCTGGGCGAAAGACAGTGTGGCAGCGGCTGGGCTCTGGTGGAGATCGTACTCCGGTGTGGCTGCGTTTGTCTGGAGTGGACAATTCTGGCCCAACGGTGATGGATCGTCCAGTCATTCAGCGCAAGGCCCCAGTCTGGCGAAGGCTTTCCCCTCCAGTGAACTCCCCATTAGTGGAAAAAGAAGCACAGGGTGGCATGCTTCTGCCTGTTGGACGTATGAAGAAGAAGAGAAGACGTTCTAAACGCGGGAAAGGCAGCTCGGGACTGCAGTCGGGCCCAAGTCAGCCGCATCCCAATCCCCCTGTTGCTGTCCAGAGCGCCTTGCCGCGGAAACCTTCCTGCGTATTGGAGTTTTCCACTGATTTGGCAAGAAAGGAAGCTGCTCTTCGGAGAGCCTTGTTTGTTTCGGTGGTTGGCACCAGGCCGATGGTTCGCGGGGATGAGGTGATTGAGGAATTGGCGCGAAGTTTCAGCATCAACCCTGATGATATGTCTATCCAGCAGGCCACGCCGGAAGATTTCCTACTATTCCTGCCTGATGAACACACAGCGACCCAAATTCTTAACGAAGGACGACCTTTCAGAGGCCCTGGATTTTCTCTCAATTTTAAAAGATGGACAAGATTCTCTCATGCCTCGACGACGTCTATGGCGGCACTGGTTGATATTGAGATTCGAGGAATTCCAGCTCATGCTTGGGATATCTCCACGGCAAAAATGTTACTACAGGATTCGTGCTGGGTTTTGGAATTGTTAAGGGATTCAGGAACAGCATTTCTGCTACGCGCCTGGTGTTTTGACCCAAAATATCTGCATTCAGAAATGGAACTTCATATCGTCGAGCCGGGCAGTGATGAGCAGAAGAAACGATGTTTGACATACAACATTTCCATGACAGTGTCATCGGTGCCCTTTCAGATGACCAATAGCACTGAAACTCTATCCCCTTCCTCTGACGATGGTCAGTTTGATGAAGGAAATGACAGTGATCCAGCTGACTCCCAGCAGCGCCGCCTTCCACCTCAGCCACCTAGGGAATCTGTTCACCTTCGGATAGGCGCCCAGTTTGTGTCTGGAAGGAGTAGGGCGCTGTGTTCGGTTGAGGAAGCTGAAAGGATGGGCTTAGGCGCCTCTTCGGGACTTAATGCACAACATTCAATGCGGCCCCTTGAAGATTGCCCGACCTGGGGAGATGAGATGGGAATGCAGCTGGTCTGTGGCGCCTCGGGTCCTTCCAGGCAGATATGTGGCGCCTTGGGTCCTTCCAGGCGGATATGCGGCCAGCCGTCCATTGATGCTTGCGTTGCCCAATTAAATAACGCACAGCTCGATGCTCGGGCCGGCTCCTTCATATCGGTGGAGAGATCCCAGGAGTCGCCTTCCCCTTCATGGAAGCAGTGTAGACAGTTGGCTAATGAGGCACGCGACCTTGGGGTCCGAGCTGCCTCCTTTAATGATGAAGAAAGAACCAAGGTGCCACTAGCTGTTGGGTCGCTGAATCAGTTGAGGTCAGCCTCGCCCCAGTACCATTTAGCTGCTGGGCCGCTGGAGGGGGACCGGACTGATTCGCCCCAAGCTACTGGGCCTTTGGGATTTACGGGTGAAGCACGCCAGGATGATCTTGTGGCTGAACCGGTGGATTGGGCTACGACGGACCTCACCCATCAAATGTGCATTTCTGAGACTGAGAGGACGACCTTGACTCTGGGCGATCATGTGGCTGCGGACAGCGGAAGGAAGTCCTCAACCGGGAATTTGCTACACCAATCCATTCACTGCACTACTGGCATTGAACAGCCAGGGATGCTACATATTAGGGGCCTTCAATCATCCAAAAAGCTGATGGTATACTCACGAAAAAGGTTCAACAGTAGGGACAAGTCTGGAAATATGAATGAAGAAGGGAGTGGGCCAATCGCTTCTGTACTGAGGATTGATACTGATGAAAATACAGTGTCCACGGTGCGAGAGGTCAGCCTAGCTGTTACTACTGATGGTAGTCAGTCAACTTCGCAAGAGACCCAAACAGGCAGTACGCAGCTCAAGAACAAACAATTCCTTAGCAAGCTCTCCAAAAAGATTTCAGGCCTCCTTGCAACACCAGAAGATCCCCCTTTTATGACGTCTAAAAATGCCCAAGTTGCAGAAATTATCCCACGCCGCAGCCGTCGAATTGCTGGCGTGGGAGTTGAATTTGACAACATTGATTTATCCTCAAGAACCACAAAGAAAGTTATGCAGGCCTTGAAAGTAATTGGGGATCCTGGGGCAGTCACCCAGCAAGCCAAAGAAGACTATCTGAAAGTATTCTCCACTGAACTTCCTATTTCACATATTGAAGCGCTGGCGTCCTTTTTTGGATGGGTGGTACCAGATGATCTCAAGGTGGGCAGCATTAGTGTTGGCATTAGTGCCTGTTGAGTTGTCCTGTAGAGGTCGCTGATGTAAGAGGTTTGTAATGGATCCAAAAAAAATCTTGAGCTGGAATGTAAGGGGTCTCAATTCTACATCTAGGCAATGTTCTGTTAGAACTTGCATTGATGCTTGTGGCGCAGACGTTATCTGTCTTCAGGAAACAAAAATGCAGGAAATTAACAGAGGAAAGGTGCTGGCTATTTTGGGAACAGATTTTGATCAGTATGTAATGCTGCCGTCCGAGGGTGCTAGGGGGGGAATTCTGATTTCCTGGAAAAAGCATATAAAGGTGACAGGGCTGAACAGAGTGGATTCTTATAGTATCTCCTTGCAATTCCAGAGAAATAATGGGCAGTCTTGGTGGCTGACTTGTGTCTATGGACCTCAAAGTAATTCTGAAAAGATCCTTTTTCTTCAAGAGTTAAGGCATTTCAGAAGCATCTGCTCTGAGCCTTGGGTAATAGTGGGAGACTTTAATCTCATCTACAAGGTTGAAGACAAGAATAATGATAATATTAATAGATCTATGATGGGTCGCTTCAGAAAATTTATCAATGATGTTGGTCTGATTGATACTCCCCTAATTGGTCGCAAATATACCTGGTCCAATCATCAATCTTCACCAACACTGGTCCGACTGGATAGAGTTCTCTGCACTACTGATTGGGAAGCGTTGTTCCCTAACCATCTCCTTCAAAGTGCTGCTTCAGAGGACTCAGATCATTGCCCACTGATTCTTGGACTTAACAGTATGTGTTCTGGCAAGCGTCGATTTCATTTCGAATCCTTTTGGCCAAAATTGGAAGGGTTCCAAGAGGTAGTTCTGGAAGCCTGGAATTCGGTTAATGAAAGAAGTTGCCCTTTCCTGACATTCGAACTGAAATTGAAATCAACTGCCAAGGCTCTGCAGAGATGGAGTGCTAAGAAGGTAGGCCATGTGTCCTCCCAGTTGGCACTTGCTAGAGAAATTCTTCATCAGCTGGAGATTGCCCAAGACTCTCGGCTCCTGTCTCCTTTGGAGGTTTGGCTCTTGAGAGGGCTTAAAAAACACTCCTTAGCCCTTGCCTCCCTCAAACGCACTATTGCCCGCCTACGGTCCAGAATCAGTTGGATAAAGGAGGGCGATGCCAACTCTAAGCTTTTCCATATGCATGCTAGGCACAGGCAAAGGAAGAACTTTGTTGCCAAGATTGTGTCAGGGATGAACACTTTCACTGATCACGGCGAGAAGGCTAGAGCAGTAGATGAGTTTTATTTCAAACTTTTGGGCTGCAAGGCGGACAGATCCTTGACTGTTGATTTGGATTACCTGGGTCTACCTTCTCATGACCTGACTGATTTAGATGCGCAGATTGATGAAAATGAGGTTCTGGAATCCATAATGCAACTACCTTCTGATAAGGCTCCGGGGCCTGATGGTTACACAGGCAGATTTTATAAAGTTTGTTGGCCAATTATCAAGACGGATGTGATGGCTGTTATTGCTGCAATTTGGTGCAGAAAATTCCAGCAGTTTGGAAGACTTAACACTGCATTTGTTACTCTTATCCCTAAGAAGGAGGGGGCTGAGGAAGTAAAAGACTTTCGACCTATCAGTCTGGTACACAGCATTGCTAAACTTGTCACCAAGTTGATGGCCAACAGATTGTCCCAACGACTGCATGATCTTGTTTCTCTTAGGCAGAGCGCCTTCATCAAGGGCCGTTTCATCCAAGACAACTTCATGCTGGTTCAGCAGACTGCCAGATTGCTTCACCAGCAAGGCCAACCGAGGGTTCTTTTGAAGCTTGACATCACTAAAGCCTTCGATTCTGTTTCTTGGCCTTTTTTGCTTGAAGTACTTCAGAGATTGGGTTTCGGGCAGATTTGGAGGGATATCTTAAGTGGCCTTTTAGCAACTTCCTCCACACAGGTTTTACTCAATGGAGTTCCGGGGAACACCATCCCCCACAAGAGAGGGCTGCGGCAAGGGGATCCCCTCTCCCCTATGCTTTTTATTTTAGTGATGGACATCCTTGGTTGCATTGTGGCCAAAGCTGATGAGGAGGGGCAGCTTGAGCCTCTCTCTTCCAAACCACTGCACCACAGAATTTCGCTATATGCTGATGACGCGGTTCTTTTTTTCCACCCAAGGGAGAGTGAAATTCATACTGTCCTAGGTATTCTGAATTTGTTTGGAGAAGCTTCAGGATTAAAAACTAATATTCAGAAAAGCAGTGTGTATCCAATCCGTTGTGGGCAGGATGAGCTGGACATCCTCAATGATTGGCTTCCTTGTGAACTTTCGTCTTTCCCATGCAAATATCTTGGTCTACCTTTGTCCTTAAAAAAGCTGTCCAATAATCAGCTGCAGCCCATTATTGACAAAGTGGCTGATCAACTTTCTGGGTGGAAAGCGGACCTCATGACACGGGCAGGTAGAAGAGTGCAGGTTCAGTACGTGATGACTGGCATGCTTATATATCTAGTCATGGCAGTTGACATTCCCACAGGCTCGCTCAAAGCTATCGACAAGATCAGAAAAGGATTTCTCTGGCGTGGGAGGAAAGAGGTCAGAGGAGGACATTGTTTAGTGGCTTGGGGAAGAGTTTGTAGACCTCTTGAAATTGGTGGACTTGGGATTTCTAGTCTTAAAGAACTAGGATGGGCCTTAAGAATGAGATGGTTGTGGCTGCGCAAAACGGATCCGGATAAGCCTTGGTCCTCATTGCCCATGCAGATATCCAACAAAATAAAGGCCTTTTTTTGCACCGCCCTGCTCACTGAAATTGGAAATGGGTCCTCAACCTTATTTTGGCTGGATCGTTGGGTCCACGGAAAGAATATTGAAGATATTGCTCCTCGACTGCTTGCAGCGGTACCAAAGAGAATTAGGAACAGCAGAACTGTGCTTGAGGCCTTGACAGACAGGAGATGGCTAACTGATATTAAAGGGGCCTTGACAGTAGGTGTCTTTGCCGATCTCCTAGATCTCTGGGATGAACTTCAAAGTGTCCAGCTTCATTCAGACAGGGAGGACAAACATATTTTCAGGTTCGCTAATGATGGAATTTATTCAGCGAAAGCAGCTTACAATGGCCTCTTCATCGGGTCGACCATGGCTAAGTATTGGGAACTAATTTGGAAAACCTGGTCCCCTCCCAAGTGTAAATTCTTTTTATGGCTTGCTGATCTTGGAAGGTGCTGGACAGCAGATCGTTTGCAGAAGAGAGGTCTTAGCCATCCTGACAAATGTGTCCTGTGTGACCAAGAGCAAGAAACCATAGATCACATTTTGGTGGGGTGTGTTTTTGCTAGGAGTTTTTGGTTTCAGCTGCTGGGACAGGTCAACTTATCTGCCTTTACTCCTGTGATGGGAGAAACTAAAATGATGGAGTGGTGGAGCAGAAGCAGTGAGCAGTTACAGGGGATTGCTAAAAAGGGATTCAATTCTTTGATTACCCTTGGGCTTTGGACTCTCTGGAACCACAGAAATGGATGTGTTTTTGATAGAGCTACACCTAGCATGGAGGGTGCTATCAGAAGAGCTGAAGAAGAAATTATTATTTGGAATTTTGCGGGGGCCAAACATCTTGCCCTTATTACAGCTCCCATTCCAGGTGTCATGTAGGGATCTAGGAGTAAGTTCAGTAGTTAACCTCACTAGGGAAGGGTGTTGGTTGGTTAAGTTTAGATTGTGGGGGTAGGTTGGTCTAGTTTGCTTTCTTTCTTCTCCTTTTTCTTTTTCTTTTTCTTTATATTTCTTTTTCTGTTGTGTTTGTAATTGGTCTAATTTTTAGACCCTTCTTCTTAATACAATGATACGCAGCTCTCCTGCGTGTTCGAAAAAAAAAAAATGTTGCACGAGGGACTAGCTTTCGTGAGAAGAGAGGGAAAACAATCCAAAACGGATCAGTACAGGGAGACACAAAAAAACCCCAATACGGTGGCTGAAAACATAGAAACAAAAAGACATCCATAAGGAAAGAAAAAATAGGAACTGCTCTGATCTAAAGACCTAGGATTGGGGCTATTAGGAGATCTAAGTTTGTAGCCCCTTCTAACACCCACAAATCCCTCTCCTCGGTCCTCTTGATGGCTACCAAGACAGGGAGAAAGACCGTCAAAGACACAAGCATTTCGATGGTTCCACAAGATCCAGAGGCCGAGACTGATAAGCGAGTTTAGCCCTTTTCTGGCAATTTCATGCAGCCTGATCATTGCATCTTTTCCACCAGAGCATGATATTCTCTTCATAAACTTGAGGAGTGAAATTCTGGAGGTTAACCTTTCCCAACAGTCTGAACCAGTAGTTTCTTGCAAACACACAACTCACAAGGAGATGGTCAATGGTTTCTGTTTCCTGGTCACAGAGAGGGCACTGATCTGGGTGATCTAGCCCCCTCCTTTGAAGTCTGTCAGTTGTCCAGCACCTCAGAAGCGCCACACCCTGTCGCAGTGCTCAAAATATGTTGATCCAATGAAGAGACTCTCGTAGGCTACTTTGGCAGAGTATTTGCCATTATGAGCAAAACTGAAGGTGTGTTTGTCCTCCCTATGTGGGTTTATGTTTACTGTGAGAATAGCATCCCAAAGATCTAGATAATCAGCAAGGACTTCCACTGTGAGAGCTCCTTTGATGTCATTTAGCCAACTTCTATTTGCTAGAGCTGTATGGATAGTTCTACTGTTTTGAATTCGCCTTGGCACAACTGCCAGCAATCTGGGAGCAATGTCCATCACATTTCGCCCCTGTATCCATCTATTTTCCCAGAAAAATGTCGAACATCCATTGCCAATTTCTGTGTGAATGGCAGCATGGAAGAAGGATTTCACCTTTAAAGGAAAATGCATAGGGAGCCCTGCCCAAGGTTTACCAGGCTCCACTGTAGCCATCCACAACCATCTCATTCTTAGAGCCCATCCTAGCTCCTTAAGGCTGAAAATGCCCAAACCTCCAAACTCAACTAGCCTGCACACTCTACCCCAAGCCACCAGACAGTGTCTCTGTCATGGACCTTCGGTCCATGGGGATAACTGTCTTCTCCGGCGAGGTTATACCCCTCTGCCGCAGGCTTGGTTCTAGGGTAGCAGCCCTAGGCGCTTGAGAGGGTCATTGGAAGGGAGAGAGATAGATTGGTTTGATAATGATCTTGCTTGATTTATTCCCTGCTGCCATGCGGCTTATAAATAGCCCTATGGCTAACCAACTTCTCCTACAAACTCTCAACTAACTCCTACTTTCTTGGACTTATCTGATGCTAACTAACTCTTCACAATTCTCTCATCTCAATCTTATTCTCTAGCCTTATCCCAGCTCGTCTCAATCTTATTCTCTAGCCTTATCCCAGCCTGGCTGTTGCCTCTCGCTCCCTATGATGCCCATGACATCTCCCCCTCCCTTGAGGACCAGCTCGTCCTCGAGCTGCCATAGACTTACCTGACACGACTTAAGGTTAAGCCTTTTACATCTCGGCTTACCTTTATTATTTAAGACGAAAATACAAAATAATTGTGGAACTAAAATATAAATTTGAATTGCAGCTATGTCCTCCTGTCCTCCTGGATCCCAAGGAAAGAGCTGAACTGCGGACTTCACGTTAGATGAAAGGTGAAGGAGGAACCAGCCCGTCCTTATGTTGGGTCTGTCCAGCACCAAGGCAGTTGCCCGAATGAAGGAGACGACCCTCTTTGGCCGTGCAGGGGGGCTGCATACCCAGATCTCGACTTCTGAAGGGGGTTCAAAAAGTATAGACGAGACCTGGTGGTTGGGCGCGCAGGCTGCGAGTTGGTGCAGCGATGAGCTGATCAGCAAGTGCAGCTTCCGCACCGCCCGCCTAACAAGGAAGCCGCGCACTGCGGCTTGCAGGCGCACCACGGCCTGCTCATGTGATGACGGCCATGGGGTGGTCCTGGAGGCCACAGCAAGGTGCTTCTCCCCACGAAGGGACTGTACCTGGCGGCGTGCCAGGAACCCTCGCGCTGCCGCCTGAAGCCGCACCGCTGCTTGGAGTTCCTTTTCTGTCTTCTCCTTGTAGCGGTGGAACATCACAACGAATTGATCCCACTTCTCTTCGAGCCGAGTGAATGCATCTAGAGTTGTTGAGGGCGGGTGGGAGGGCGTTGCGGCGGCAGATGACGCGGCGGCTGGTGGTGGTGAGGATAACCTGGAGCTGATACCAGGTGTCATGGACCTTCGGTCCATGGGGATAGCTGTCTTCTCCGGCGAGGTTATACCCCTCTGCCGCAGGCTTGGTTCTAGGGTAGCAGCCCTAGGCGCTTGAGAGGGTCATTGCAAGGGAGAGAGATTGGTTTGATAATGATCTTACTTGATTTATTCCCTGCTGCCATGCGGCTTATAAATAGCCCTATGGCTAACCAACTTCTCCTACAAACTCTCAACTAACTCCTACTTTTTTGGACTTATCTGATGCTAACTAACTCTTCACAATTCTCTCATCTCAATCTTATTCTCTAGCCTTATCCCAGCTCGTCTCAATCTTATTCTCTAGCCTTATCCCAGCCTGGCTGTTGCCTCTCGCTCCCTATGATGCCCATGACAGTCTCCCTCTGGCTTCTTTTCTTCCACGCCAAAGAAATCCTTTTCTAATTTTATCAATGTCCTTGAGAGCTCTTGGAGGTAAGTCCACCACCATTGCAAGGTAGATGACCATTCCTGTCATAACATATTGAACTTGCACTTTTCTTCCAGCTCTAGTCATCAAGTCAGCTTTCCACCCAGGGAGCTCGTCGGCTATCTTGTCGATTATGCTTTGAGTTTGATTTCTGGATAGCTTGCAAAGATAGAGGCAGACCAAGGTATTTACAGGGGAAAGAAGAGATCTCACATGGGAGTAGCTCTTGAAGGGTTACCACTTCTTCCCCACATCTAATTGGATACACATTGTTTTTTTGAATGTTGGTTTTCAGCCCTGAAGCTTCTCCAAAAATCTCTAATATTTTGAGTACAATTGGAATATCAGATTCTTTTGGATGCAAGAAGATGATCACATCATCAGTATACAAGGACACTCTGTGTTGCAAAGGTCTAGAGGACAAGGGTTGTAGCAGATTTTCCAGTTCAGCTTTTGAGATTAACCAATCTAGCACGTCCATGACTAGTATGAACACCATAGGTGAGACGGGGTCTTTCTGTCTTAAGCCCTTTTTAAGCTGAATTTTTTCACCAGCTACTCTATTAAGCATCACTTGTGTGGACGAGGTAGATAGCAGTCCACTCAGAACATCTGTCCAAATCTGCCCAAACCCCAGTTTTTGAAGTACTTCGAGGAGGAATGGCCAGGATACTGAGTCAAAAGCTTTAGTGATGTCAAGCTTCAAAAGGATTCTTGCCTGTCTTTGCTAATGGAGGAGTTTGGCAGTTTGCTGCACAATCGTAAAATTGTCTTGGATGAACCGGCCTTTAATAAATGCACTCTGCCTTTGAGAGACCATAGTTTGTAGCTTATCCCCCAGCCTGTTAGCTAGAATTTTAGTGACTAGCTTGGCCATGCTATGCACTAAACTAATAGGCCTAAAATCTTTGACTTAGTCAGCCCCCTCCTTTTTTGGAATAAGGGTAACAAGAGCTGAATTTAACTTGCTAAAGTGGCCAAATTTCCTGTCCCAAATAGCTGCAAGCACCTGCATCACACTTTCCTTAATAGTAGGCCAGCAAGCCTTGTAAAATCTTCCTATGAACCCATCAGGTCCAGGAGCTTTGTCAGACGATAGCTCTTTAATGGCTTCAAAGACTTCTTTTTCTGTAATTGGCAAGTCCAAATCCTCCAGGTTATGAGAGGGCAGCCCCAAGTAGTTAAGATCAATAGTGACAGTTCTATCCATTCTTGTTCCCAGCAGGCTTCTATAGAAATCATCCACCAGCATGGCTTTGTCAGCATGATCAGTAAACACATTATCTCCAGAAACCAGCTTTGCCACAAAGTTCTTTTTTCTATATCTAGCGTGCATATGGAATAGCTTGGTGTTAACATCTCCCTCTCTGAGCCAACTGATTCTTGATCTAGATCGTGCAATGGTGCGCTTAAAGGAGGCAAGGGCTAAGGAGTGCTTTTTCAGTCCACATCTCAGCCAATCCTCCAAAGGGGACAAAAGTCTTAAATCTTGGGCTATTTCAAGCCTGTGAAGAATCTCTCTTGCTAAAGCTAACTGTGAGGCCACATGCCCAATCTTTTTTCCACTCCATTTCTGCAAAGATCTAGCAGTGACTTTTAATCTCCTGTCAAAGTTTAGAACTAGGCAGACTCCATCATCGATAGACAACCATGCTTCACTGACAGCTTCCTGGAATCCATCCAACTTTGGCCAAAAGGGTTCAAAATGGAACCACCTCTTGCCAAAGCAGTTGCTCTGCAGACCAAGCACAAGGGGGCAATGATCGGAGTCCTCAGAGGCAACGCTTTGGAGGAGGTTATTGGGAAAAATATCTTCCCAGTCATTGGAGCACAGGACTCTGTCTAATCTGACCAAAGTGGGAGACACTTGGTGATTAGAACAGGTGTATTTACGCCCAATTAGAGGCAGGTCAATAAGGCTTGTATCATCAATAAACTTCTTGAATCTCCCCATCATGGCTCTATTGCAAATAGCATTGTTTTTGTCATCCTCTTTGTATATTAGGTTGAAGTCCCCTGAAACAACCCAAGGCCCATGACACTCTGCTCTGATTTGTCTGAGTTCAAGGCTTCAAGCAGGAAAGAGATCTTATCTTCATTGCTTTGGGGACCATAAACATTGGTTAACCACCAGTGTTGGCCATTGGAGTATTTGAATTGAACAGAAACGCTGAAAGTGTCCACTCTACTCAGCCCTGTGACTTGCAAATGGCGCTTCCAGGCTACAAGAATTCCTCCGCTGGCACCCAAAGAGGGTAAATAGACAAAGTGCTCGAAGTCTACTCCCAAAATGGCTATCACATTTATTCTGGCAATTTCCTGCATCTTAGTCTCTTGCAAACAAACAATGTCCACTCCCAGGGATTCCAATAAAACTGCGAACAGAACTCTGTCTTGCAGTAGAATTCAGACCCCTAACATTCCATATAAATATTTTTCTTGGATCCATAAATTACAGGCTTAGAAAAACAACAAAAGAGAGAGAGAGGGGGACACTCAGCAGGCAGCAGCACTGCTGGCCCCTGCCCTCAACTCTTCCGGCACCTTCCATCCGAAGAAGGCAGCGAGAGCCTCTATGTGATTGAGGGGAAGTCTTTCAGAGAATATTTTTTCATAGTCCTTTCTGGTTTGCTGATTGATTTCTTTCCAGTTCCCCCACCACCTTGAGAGCCTTATAACTTTCTTTGTTGCTCTTGAGGAAAGATCTTGCTTGCCAATTTCTGCTCCCATTCCAGCAATATGGCGGCTGCGGCGTAGGGACACAGCAGTGGAACTATCGGAGTTTATGGGTTTTGGAGGTGGATCTGCTGGGGTTGGTAGAATACCAGAGACTTCTTTCACTATTTATTTAAAAAATACCTCTTTTTTTGGCTGCTAGAGGGTCCTCGCCTTCTATTTGCAGGGCTGGAATGATATTATTTTCCACTGTCTCTTCTGCAATTTCAACCAGCGGCTTGTTATGCTTCCTTTTTCTATGGTAAACAAGCAGGTTTGGTGCTTCTATGAGCCTTCTTATGATGGTGCAGAGGACTGACTTGGAAAAACTTGATGGAAATGTTCCTCAATGTGCACCGGAGCCGAGGCATCTCTGAAGGGAGCCTCAAGGCCCGCATGGTGTATGACACTTGGAACAAAGCACAAATCTCTAGTAAGAACCTGCTGCCCATTAGAATTACAGTCCGCCTGATCAGAAAAAACACCATGTTGGGCTTGCTCTTCAGTGTGCACCGGAGCCGAGGCATCTCCGTAGGGAGTCTCAAGGCCCGCACGGTGTTCTTCAGTGTGATCGCAGCAAGGACCATCCGCGAAATTCTGCTCAGTGTGTTTAGGATCTGCCTGTTTAGAAATGGCATCATGTTGAATTTAGTCTTCAATGTGCACCGGAGCCGAGGCATCTCCGTAGGGAGTCTCAAGGCCCGCACGGTGTTCTTCAGTGTGATCGCAGCAAGGACCATCCGCGAAATTCTGCTCAGTGTGTTTAGGCTCTGGCTGTTTAGAAATGGCATCATGTTGAATTTGCTCTTCAATGTGCACCGGAGCCGAGGCATCCCCAGAGGGAGTCTCTAGGCCCACACAATGTTCTTCAATTTGATCGCAACAAGGACCATCCGTAGAATTGTCCAGCCCAGAAGAGTTAGGATTCGTCTGTTTGGAATCAAGGCTTTTTGGTCCCAACCTTTCTTTGGCTGGACGTCGTTGCTGCCCCTGCTCACCCAGACTGGAAGTGTTGATGTCTCCACGTGGTTCGCCTCGTGGTGAGTGTGGCAGAGGCCGCCGGTGTGACCTAGGGCCATCGTCATGATCACGAGGCGACGACAGTGAGGCTGAGACCAAAGGAGCTGCAACAGTTGAAGAAGGGATAGACCATCTGATCTTCACTGAATAAACCAAAGAAATAACTCCTTGTGAATCTCCAGCAGGCGCCTGCAGAGGCTCAGTGATCCAGAGCTCCCGTGACTCCGGAATCATGGATGTATCAATGCACCAAGCAGAGCATCTAAAAGAAACAAGGTCACTCAGGCCAGAGGTATCCGAATGCACCTTGAACAGCCATGCAAACGGATTTATCAATTGTTTCACCGTGGTCGTCTCCCACATGTGCACTGGGATGCCTTCTAATTCCAAGTCAATCAGCTGAGGGAGAATTCCACCAGAAGAGTTGATAAATCTAGACCAACGCTTGCAGACCACTGTGAAAGTCGTAGCCCGCTGAATGGACCACCTCATATCATGCCTTTGAGCCAAATCCTCAGACGGGAGAACCAACGAGAAACTATTCGGGGATAGACGACAGAGAACAAGGGAGTCTTCAGTGATTTCCAATCTTGGTGAAAGCAGGGATGCCACTTCAAATTCAGATACTGAGTCGCAGTTGCTGATCATCGAGACTACCACTGCCTTGCGAAGATCTTCCTCGGCAAAAGTCATGGCATGGTTCCAACCCAGTATGTATGGGGGAAACAGCCTTGGAGAAGCGGAGGCGACCTGAGAAGCGTAAGCTTGGTAAGGCAGACGGGGCTGCACATGATCTCTGCGCTCATCATCTTGGGGGGGGGGGGTTACGCTTCTTGCGGAAGTGACGACGGCGAGAGCGGCCCCTAATAGTGACGGCATCCGCGCCCACTGCATGGTCAACAACCATCCCCTGAAGCAAATGCTGCCTGCCTTTGTCTGAAACCACCGAAGTCTTCCTCTGCCACACCTTCAGAGACGCTGTAGGATGATCGACTCGCCTCGTCTGGCGCTGACCGCTAGGCAACGGAGGAGAAAATCTGCTCTAGACAGATTGCAAGGTCCCAGGAGGTTGCTGATGTTGAAGACGGGACCAAACAAAAGCTTTGCTTGGGATGACACCCCCAAGACGAGACCACACCGTCCTCTTGGGATCAGATGAGAAAACCTGAGCACGAACCGGAGCCACCGGGCAGAGGGACGCCCTATGGCCAAGCCCACATCACTTGAAACGCCTTGTCTTCGATCGGCAATCTCGGACCAGGTGACTTGGGGAGAGACAATTGAAGCACCTGCCGGAAAGATTGCCAGGCGATGGACGCTGGAACCGGTCAGCTTTCAGACGCAGCCGCTTAGAACGTCGGGACTCCACCGTCTGCCATCCATCAGCAACAGCGGCGACCTTCGTAGGTCCCCCTTCGGGCGACGGATGAAGGCCCGCGACCGGAAGCTCTCTGATCAGAGGCGCCCAAGGCCCAGACTTGGAAGCCTGACCAGCCGGGGAGGAAGGTCGGGAGAGCAGCACCACGTCACGGAAGGAGGGGGCTAGAGGAGGCACTACCGGCAGAGCTGCATGAGCCGCCACCAGCGGGACTGTCCGCACGCCAGCGCTCGAGCTTGGACCGTCCACCAGACTTGAACAGAGCTGCACATAGAGAGGGAAGAGGAACGGAGCCGCAAACAGAGAGGGAAGAGGATGTGGGGAAGCAGACGCCTGCAGGGGGGCTAAATGGGAGGAGGGAGGGGCGGCGGCGATCCCCTCGAAGGTGGCCGCCGGCGTGAAGCTTCGGGGAGTGCAGGCGTCGGAAGGGGAGGGGAAGGGACGCGCGGGAAGGTAGGTGAAAGGACGCGCCTGGGACATCGCGTCTCGGTCCGGGCTCCGATTGAGCTTTTTCTTAATATAATACCGTGGGGGCGGTCTTTCCGAGTTTTTTTATATTTATACAGTAACACTTATTCCATTCTTTGTGCTTCCTCTGATTGAAACTAGAAATCATTTAGGATTCATTTTTATGAACCATTTTAAGCTGACTATCACTATTGAGTATAGAAAAGTAGGTAGATTTACAAGATAAGATGAATATTAGTAGATGACTAGATTCACTATTAGAAAGTACTTCTACTAAAGTAACAATCCTTTTTTTATAAATATCATAATTCTATAGAAGTGAGCGGGTCAAATTTCAATCTTGTAGACTGTGTCGACGTCCAAAAGTAGTTGATCTCTGATCAGACGGAGTAGCATATTGAATATATGAAATTGCTCGTCATTTAACCGAAGTGGAGTGCAACTGTGCATTTCTTATCTCAGATGTTTTAAACAAGAAATAATAACAGGGCCCAACTTGCCCTCAAATATAACAATAAAACACAAGTATCTATCTGTCACCAGGGAGCTCATTTACTCTTTTTTTTTCCTCGAAAGCGCAGGGGAACTGCGCCTTTAATTATATTAAGAAGAGGAGAAATAGTACATAGTACATAATACAATAGCTCTCCTTACGGAGGCCAGAAACAAACATAAAGGAACAAATCCATTAGGAATTCAGACTACCAACAAAGGGGCAGCCAAAAAGGAGAGACCCTTGGCCCCTGCTAGCACCCAAAGATTTCTCTCCTCTTCAGCCTGCTGCAGGATTCGAGAGAGGCTGGGGGTCTCTCCATCAAACACACATCTATTGCGGAGGTTCCATATCTTCCAGGCACCCAACATGATGAGAGAATTCAGCCCTTTCTTGACCATTCCCTGCACTGCCTCAGCAGCCCCTTTCCACCACTCTAAGAAGGATGTAAGGGCAGGCTGTGGGGCCAGGGCATGTAACCCAAATTTCCTTAGGAGCATATACCAGAAAATTCTTGTGAAGACGCAGGAGATAAGAAGGTGGTTCATGGTTTCATCATCCTGATCACAAAGAAGACACCTTTGCGGGTGATTCAGGCCCTTTTTGGCCAACCGATCAGCAGTCCAACATCTGTTGTGGGCCACCAACCACATGAAAAAACGGCACTTTGAGGGGGCCCAAGATCTCCAGATTCTTTTGTAGTGATCAAAGGAGGCAGATCCTAAAAACAGACCATTATAAGCTGCTTTCGCTGTGTATTTACCATCTGCAGCAAGGCTGAAAACATGCTTATCCCTAATGTTTGGCTGTAACTCAATTCCTGAAAGGGATTCCCAAAGGTTTAGATAATCAACCAAGACTCTTACTGTAAGAGCCCCCTTAATATCTGAAATCCATTTCCTGTTTACAAGAGCTTCTTTCACCGTCCTTTTGTTAGCAATTCTTCTTGGAATTGACTTGTGCAGGCTAGGGGCAATATCAGCGATTCGAGTGCCATGCAGCCATCTATCATTCCAGAACAAGGTGTTTGACCCATCCCCAATCATAGAAACAAGAGCCATAGAGAAAAAAGCCCTAGCTTTGTTAGGGACCTGTATTGGAAGATTTGCCCAAGGCCTCCCCATATCTGTTTTCTGCAACCACAGCCATCTCATGCGGAGAGCCCAACAAAGCTCAGGGAGACTAGAGATTCCCAAGCCTCCCAATTGAAGGGGACGACACACCTTTCCCCAGGCAACCAAACAGTGTCCTCCCTTTGCTTCCTTTGTGCCTCTCCAAAGAAAACCCTTTCTTATCTTATCAATGGCATCTAAGGTCCATTGGGGGATGTCAATTGCCATTGCTAAATAAACTGTCATGCCTGTGAGAACATGTTGCACCTGAATTCTCCTTCCTGCTCTAGACATTAAGTCAGCTTTCCAATTAGGGAGTTGATCTGCAATTCTTTCAACAAAGGGCTGGAACTGCTGCCGAGAAAGTTTATGCAAGGAAAGGGGTAGCCCCAAATATTTGCAGGGGAAGGTTGCCATCTCACAAGGCAGCAAACTCTGAACATCCATCAAAATCTCCTCCGAGCATTGAATAGGATATGCATTTGATTTCTGCACATTATTAATGAGGCCAGAAGCATCTCCAAAAAGTTGCAGAATGTCTAGAGTGATAGAAGTTTCTGCAGCAGTGGGATGTAAAAACACAGCCACATCATCTGCATAAATAGAAAACCTGTGGAGCTTCTTTCTTCTGGATAACTGCTGTAGCAAACCTGCTTCTTCAGCTTTAGCGAATAAGAGGCCAAGAACATCCATAACAAGGATGAATAGCATGGGGGAGAGGGGGTCTCCCTGCCTGAGCCCCCTCCTATGGGCTAAACGTTCCCCCAGGGAACCATTGAGCAGCACTTGTGTAGTGGAGGAGGCCAATAACCCACAAACAATATCCCTCCAGATCTGACCAAAACCAATCTGCTGCATGACTTCAATTAGGAATGGCCAGGCCACTGAGTCAAAGGCCTTAGTGATATCAAGTTTCAGGAGCAGGCGAGGCAATTTCTGCTGGTGAAACAGCCTTGCAGTTTGTTGTACCAACATGAAATTATCTTGGATGAACCTTCCCTTTATAAATGCGCTCTGAATTGGAGAGACCAACTCATTGAGCCTTTTGGCCAGCCGGTTAGCGAGAATCTTGGTGATCAGTTTTGCAAAACTGTGCACAAGACTAATAGGCCTAAAGTCTTTGACCTGCTCTGCCCCCTCTTTTTTCGGTATCAAGGTAATAAAAGCCGTGTTGAGCTTGTGGAAATTGTTGAAATTCCTGCTCCAAACTGCCCTTACTGCAGCCATAACCTCTGCTTTAATACTTCCCCAGCATTCTCTATAGAATCGCCCTGTGAATCCATCCGGCCCTGGGGCCTTATCCAAAGGCAAGCCTTTAATGGTTTCCAAAACCTCCTGTTCTGAAAAAGGGGAGTCTAGATTCTCCAGATTATGTCTAGACAGACCAATGGCGTCCAAATCAATAGTCCTTTCCCTGTTTCCACACTGCCCAATGAGGTTTGTATAAAACTGATCCACTGCTGCTGCCTTTTCGCAGTGGTTGGTTAGGATACGATCTCCATCAACCAGCATGGCCACAAAATTCTTCCTCTTACGATGCCTTGCATGAATATGGAAAAATCTTGTGTTCGCATCCCCCTCTTTGAGCCATGAAATTCTTGACCTTAATCTTGCCATTGTTCGCTTGAAAGATGACAGCATCAAGGATTGTTTTTTGAGCCTGTTTATAAGCCAGATCTCTGCTGGGGTAAGTGGTCTTTCATCATGTGCCATCTCCAGTCTATGCAGCAACTCCTTAGCCAAAGCCAACTGCAACCTTACATGCCCAACCTGCTTGTCACTCCACCCTTGCAGTCTTCTTGCTGTCATCTTTAGCTTCTTCTCCAGGGTCTGGAAAGGGCATCTGACAGCTTCGACTGAGTTCCATGCAGAATGCACTTCCTCCTGAAAACCTTCAAGCTTGGGCCAAAAGGATTCGAAATGGAACCGCCGTTTTCCAGGCCTATTGTCACTGAGACCCAGGAGCAGAGGGCAGTGATCCGAATCAAGTGACGCAACACTATGAAGAAGAACTCTGGGGAAGGTTAGCTCCCAATCCACAGTACAAAACACTCTATCAAGCTTAACAAGGACCGAGTTATCTTGTTGGTTAGACCAAGTGAATTTGCGTCCTACCAGCGGAATCTCCTTGAGGCCCAGGTCATTGATCAAATCCCTGAAACGACCCATCATGGCTCTATTAAAGTTGGAGTTATTCTTATCTGATGTTTTATAGATGAGATTAAAATCCCCAGCCACCAACCAAGGGCCAGCACAGGCTGTTCTGACATCTCTGAGTTCCTGAAGAAAAAGAATTTTTTCATCATCTCCCTGAGGGCCGTACACACAGGTAAGCCACCAAGCCTGCCCTTGCTCCATGCGCAACTGGACTGAAACACTGTGATTGTCGATTCTTTGCTGCCCAGTATGACCTATATGTCTTTTCCAAGTGATCAAGATGCCACCACTTGCCCCTGTTGATGGCAGGTAGACATAATCAGTGAACTCAGCTCCAAGCATGGAGAGGATAGTTCTTGTTGAAATGTTCTGCATTTTAGTTTCCTGGACACAAACCACATCCACTTGAGATGAGACCACAAGCTCTCTGACTGAGTCTTGCCGCACTGAAGAGTTCATTCCTCTCACATTCCAGGATAAAATTTTGTTTGGATTCATGGATCACTGTCTACATAACACAACCACAAAGAACAGGGGGAGGAAACTAGGTTTCATACAGGCCCTGCTGGTGGCGTGGGCCACCCGAAAAGAGCGGACAAGGCCTCCACCTGGAGCTGAGAAAGTGGGTGCTTGAAAAGCTCTGCATAAGCCTTGAGGGATTCCTGACTGATGCCTTCATCTTCAGTAATTATCTGCAGGGCTTTCATAGCTTTTTTGGTGGCCCTGCCACCCCAGTCTTGCATGCTGAATTCCACTCCAGCTCCAGCGACTCGCCGGCTTCGTCTTGGCGCAGCAGCAGTTGTTGTTGGAGAGGGAGGAGTTGCTTTCTTGCTGTTTTTATTTGGTAACAGCAAACAAGCGTCAGGTCTTCTACAAATTTTGTTGAGGAACTCTTCTTTTCTTGTCGCAACCAGCGGAGCACCCAGGGCTGTGAGGGTATCAGGTCTTGGATCAGTTGTAAGCCCATTCTCCAATGCCAGTAACTCCCTTCCTGTTCCATCTTGTTGGCCGTCGTGAAATTGACGTTGACGTGCTTTCGATCCTTTGCGGTAATAGACCTTCAGCTTACTAGTTGGCTCTGTCTGCAAGGAAGCAGCTGTCTCAAGCGACCCAGGCGGATGCTGAGGTGAGACAGGCGCAGGCAAGGCCATCTTCAATGTCCCAGTATCTTCAAACGACAAAACATCGTCTGGGGTCATCTCTGGCGGCCCAACTCGAGGTCGGGGCGAGACATGCCCAGAAGACACGATCTCAAGCTTCCCATCTCGAATGTGGGGCGAGACATCCCCAGTCATCGTCGTGTTCAGGAGCCCAGGTAGGCAGTGGGGCGAGACCAGCGCTGGAAGCCTCATCTCTAGCGTCGGGCAAGGCTGGGGCGAGACAGGCCTTGGGAGCCATGTCTCAAGCGGCCCAGTTGTCCGAAGCGGCGAGACCGAGTCATTCCAGGCCATCTCAGGCGGCCCAATTAACCCAGACGACGTTCCAGCAGTCCTGTCGCAATCAATTCGGGGACTGTTTATCTTCCCCGAGGAGATCTGTCCCCCCATAACTGTCACGGTAGTCTCTCCGTCTTCCTGGGGCTCCTTGGGAACCGGTATCTCTTCAATGCGCAAAGAAGGCCGCGCATCTCTATCCGGATATGCTGTTTCCCTACCCGAGGTCATTGACAGCGGTGGAAGCACAGCCCGAGGCGTCAGGGATGCAGCGCCGCGTCCCAACGACAACTGAGGGTCCAGGCGAAGATGTACCGAGCGCCGCAGGAACAGGGACAGCGCAGGAACCGCCGCCCGAGGCGCCAAGGATGTCGCCCCGCAACCCGACGACGGCTGCGGGCCCAGGCGAAGATGAACCGGTCGCCTCTGGAACAGGGACCCGTTCGAACGACGAGACTGGGGGTCCTGGTCCTCGCCGCCGCCGCCATCACCATCAGGCCTCCTGTCGTACGCCGGAGGTGGGGGCGGTGGAGGCCCCAGGTCCGCCGTGGAAAGATCTGACAGGGTAGCGCTCACACTGATCTTGTAAGTGAGGCATCTCTTCTCAGTCGCATGCAATCCAGGCTCGACGATGAGAAGGTCCATATCACGTTGTAGTCTTCCAGGATCGAAGCACCAAGCACTAACCCGAAAGGTTGAGTAATCTTTCTTTTGCAAAGTATCAGGATGCACGTTCGATATCCAGCAGGAGTCTCTCAAGATGTTTTCTGCCGTAGAACGAAACCAAGCGTGCTCTGGGATTCCTCTAATCTCAACCTCCACCATGCCAGACAAGACCTTCGAAGATGCATGAGTAAACCTCGACCAGCGTTTGAACTTCAAACTGAAATGAGGCCCCCTATAAGCCTTGCCATCATTAAGCACTCTTGAGGCTGTTTCTTCATCAGGTAAAATCAGGAGAAAATCCTCTGGCTGGACTTGATGAATCCGCATGGCTTCAATATGGACCTCAAAATTATGTGCAACTTCTTCTAACACTTCAACTCCAAGCACCTCCGGCCTAGTTCCAACAACTGTTACGTACAGGGCACGGCGGAGAAATACCTCTTCACGCGCCATCTCAGTGGTGAATTCCAACACACAAGAAGGCAAGGACTTCTTGAATATCTCCATTTGTCCTCCAGACCTCATCGTCGACCTTTGGACCTTCCTGGAGGCGTCAGCAGTATCAGAGGAAACCGGGGACATAGCACCTGGACCAGCATCAGTCCCCAACGATCCTTTGCCCCGCTTGGAGCGACGTCTTTTCTTCTTGTTGCGTAGGCTTCTTTGGGAGTCGCCAACAGCAAACATCCTTGAAGTGTCTTCCTTCAGCGCAGGCTCCAACGGAGTGATCCTCCTCCACACCGCCCTTCTTCTATGGGAGTCTGCGGCCAACAGAGGCGGATGGTTCTGCTGCACTGCCAAACGTTGCCACACCGAAGCCCTCACACTCTGGATACTCAGCCGCTGCCACACAGAGTTCTTCTTCGCTGCTGCTGGGAGGGAAGGGCAAACAACGGCCTGGTGTCCAAGCTTGAAGCACTTAAAGCATCTAGTAGGCCGGCGACAGGTCACAGCAAGATGTGTGGAAGAAAAGCAGTTATAGCATTTTCCCCGAAGGTCCACCTGGGACCAGCGACGAGGAAGATGATCACCGCAATACTTACTTCTGCGCTGCACCACCTGCCAACCGTCCTCGCCTAGACGCTGGGGCCCCAGCCGACTCTGGACCTTAGATCGTGAGCCAGCCTCCGTCTTCTCCTCACCAGCAAGTAACTCTGTCGTCCCCGGAGTTGCAACCACTGGAAACGTGGGGGTGGCAAGCAGGGCTTCTTTATAGGAATGGGGCGCCCGGCAAGAATCTCCAGAAGAATCCGGGCTAGCGTCACTCCATCGCTGGGACTTCGGACGACCAACCTGGGGGTCAGAGAAACTCCCAGCCGGAGGGGGTTCACTGGAGTGGTCGCTGGTGATGGAATAAGTCTTGAGCATCTAGAGGACAGCCTGCTTTTGACTGTCCTCTGTAGTCCTTTAGCATCTAGAGGACAGCAGTCGCTTTTTGACTGTCCTCTGTAGCCTCTTTAGCATCTAGAGGACAGCAGTCGCTTTTTGACTGTCCTCTGTAGTCGCTTTAGCATCTAGAGGACAGCCTGCTTTTTGACTGTCCTCTGTAGTCTCTTTAGCATCTAGAGGACAATCCTGTTGTGTAGTGTGTGTGAGAAGGTGTGGTAGTGCAGCCCCTAGGGCTATAAATATGTGTCCCCAACCCCTCTAAGGGTATGACATTGTGTAGTGTTTGAGGAAATAAACAGAAAATTGCCCCAACTCATAGTGTCATCCTCTTGATGAGAGTTAGAGTCCCTCTACTTACAATTGGTATCAGAGCCAAACTATCCTGTAGCCTAAACATCTCTTGCTCATCTCCTTCCCGCGCCTCTCCCCACACTCAGTCGGCAGCAAGAGCTCCAACTGTTCCTTCCTCCCCTGCTCAAACGAGCAGCCTTTCGTCTGAGACAGCCTCTTCCACACGCAGCAACCCCTCACTAGCCCACCATGTCCCTACGCTCGGCCACTTCGAGTGCGCGGCGCCAGCAGGAGGCCGAGGTCGCCGCGGCACAAGAACGCGAGCGAGCAGCAGCTGCAGCGACAGCGGCGAGGGCAGCACGGTTGGCGGCGGCGGAACTGGCAGCGGCGAGAGCGGAAGTAGAAGCAGCGGAGGCGGCGGATGCTGCACGTGCGGCGGCAACAAAGCTCGAAGTTCTGCGCGGCAGTAGAGCTGGCAGCTCTGCTTCTGTCGACGACAACACCGACGACGAGCTCAGGCTGGCGAGGGAAGCAGCGCGAGATCAGGCGGCACAGTGGGCAGCCGCGCATCCCCATGGGGGCGCGCGTGGCGGCAGCCCGGATAGGCGCCGACACGCTGACGGCGCTCCAGGCGGGGGCGCACGCGGCGGCAGCCCAGACGGGCGTAGACGCGCCGGCGGTGCTCCCGGCGGCGGCGACCGAGTCGACGGAGATCGCGGCCTCTACAGGCGGCGCGGTTCTCCCTCCCCGGATCGGTACCATGGTCGCCGCATGGCCCAGGCCATTGTCAGGGACATCGGTCCCGGCGGTGGGTGGCCTACCCTCACCAAGACCAACTACGTCGAGTGGGCCGCGGTGATGAGGGTACGGCTCCAGGTTCGCCACATGTGGGAAGCAGTTCGTTACGACGACGTCGACTACCACGAGGATCGGCGGGCGCTGGATGCCCTCATT
The DNA here is from genome assembly GCF_902167145.1 of Zea mays. NCBI lineage: Eukaryota > Viridiplantae > Streptophyta > Magnoliopsida > Poales > Poaceae > Zea > Zea mays. Next base: position 44,182,311 of record NC_050103.1, read on the forward strand.
GCTGCAGTCCCGCCCGAGATGCAGTTTTCGCTTTCCCAGAAGCGGACTGCCAAGGAGGCCTGGGACGCCATCGCTGCGACCCGCATCGGCAGCGATCGTGCCCGCAAGACCACACTGCAGGCACTTCGCAAGGAGTGGGAGAACCTGGCCTTCAAGCCAGGTGAGGATGTTGATGACTTTGCTCTCCGCCTCAACACTCTGTTGCAGAAGATGGTGCAGTTCGGCGACGACACCTACGATGAGGAGAGAGCTGTTGAGAAGCTCTTCCGTTGCATCCCCGAGAAGTACAGGCAGATTGCTCGCTCGATCGAGTCTCTGCTAGACCTCTCCACGATGACGATCGAAGAGGCGATTGGTCGCCTCAAGGTGGTCGACGGCGACGAACCACAGGCTCTCTCTGGGCCTATCACTATCGGCGGGAAGCTACATCTCACTCGGGAGCAGTGGGAGGCCTGCCAGGGTGACAAGAAGAAGGGGGAGTCCTCCTCGACACGAGGCCGCAAACGCGGCAAGCCGCGCAAGGCGCGTGGAGGCGCCCAGGCCGGGGCGCGAGGACATGCTGAGGGTGGTGCACGTGGAGGTGCCCAAGGCGGCGCCGTCGGCAACAAGAAGCCGGCACGAGACGACGGCTGCCACAACTGCGGCAAGCTTGGCCACTGGGCCAGGGATTGTCGGCAGCCACGACGTGGCCAGGCCAACGTCGCACAGGCGGAGGCGGAGGAGGAGGCCCTGCTCCTGGCACATGCAAGCATCGAGACATCTCCAGCGGCACCGGCCGCAGCGGCACTCCTCCACCTTGATGAGTCGAAAGCACGCGCTTTCCTCGGCGACGGCTCCAACAAGGACATGATCGAAGGATGGTGCCTCGACACCGGCGCCACTCATCACATGACCGGCCGACGGGAGTTCTTCACCGAGCTTGACTCTAGCGTCCGAGGCTCCGTCAAGTTTGGGGACGCCTCCGGCGTAGAGATCAAGGGCGCCGGCTCAGTCGTCTTCACCGCCGCGTCTGGTGAGCACAGGCTGCTCACCGGAGTCTACTACATCCCCGCGTTGAGGAACTCTATCATCAGCTTGGGACAGCTGGATGAGAGCGGTTCGCGCGTGGAGGTCGAGCACGGAGTCATGAGGATCTGGGATCCCTCTCGTCGCCTTCTTGCCAAGGTACGCAGGAGTGCAAATCGGCTTTACATCCTCAATGTGAAGGTGGCACAACCTTGCTGCCTTGCTGCTCGTCGAGACGACGGGGCATGGCAGTGGCACGAGCGCTTCGGGCACCTTAACTTCGAAGCCCTGAAGCGGCTCAGCGCCAAGGAGATGGTACGAGGCCTGCCGTGCCTTGACCATGTGGAGCAATTCTGCGATGTCTGTGTGTTGACAAAGCAGAGACGACTCCCCTTCCCCCAGCAGTCGCGCTTCCGAGCCAAGGAGAGGCTCGAGCTCGTGCATGGGGACTTGTGTGGCCCAGTGACACCAGCCACACCAGGAGGACGACGCTACTTCTTGCTGCTCGTCGACGATCTCTCCCGCTACATGTGGGTGATGATCCTTGGCAGCAAGGGAGAGGCTGCGAACGCCATCAGGCGTGTGCAGGTCGCTGCGGAGGCGGAGTGCGGCCGCAAGCTGCGCGTGCTGCGCACCGACAACGGCGGCGAATTCACGGCGGCTGAGTTCGCGTCGTACTGCGCGGATGAGGGCGTTCAGCGCCACTACTCCGCGCCGTACAGCCCGCAGCAGAACGCGTCGTCGAGCGGCGCAACCAGACGGTTGTGGGGATGGCTCGGGCTCTCCTCAAGCAGAGAGGAATGCCAGCTGTCTTCTGGGGAGAGGCGGTGGTGACAGCGGTTTACATCCTCAACCGCTCGCCCACCAAGGCTCTCAACGGGATGACACCGTACGAGGCTTGGCATGGGCGCAAGCCGGCGGTCTCTCACCTACGGGTCTTCGGCTGCCTCGCGTTCACCAAGGAGCTTGGCCACATCAGCAAGCTCGACGATAGGAGCACCCCGGGGGTGTTCATTGGCTACGCGGAGGGCTCGAAGGCCTACCGCATCCTTGACCCAAGAACACAGCGTGTGCGCACGGCGCGCGACGTAGTGTTCGACGAAGGGCGAGGTTGGGCGTGGGACAAGGCGGTGGACGACGGCACGACTCCGACGTACGACTTCACCATCGAGTACGTCCACTTTGAGGGAGCTGGGGGAGTAGGCAACTCTTCTCCGAGCAGGTCTACCCCAGCCCCCAAGTCTCCACCGACTCCAGCGCCACACTCTCCAGCTCCTGCTACAACAAGCTCTTCACCACCACGCACTCCAGCCACGACTCCGGCTACATCGAGCTCTTCGCCACCACGTACTCCAGCACCGACGGTACCCTCTCCGGGAACGTCCTCTCCGACACCAGCTCGTGTCGAGCACGACCCAGTGGAGCTCGTGACCCCTCTGTCCCGCGACGAGGAGCGCGTCGACGCGTGCTACGACGGCGAGCCGTTGCGGTATCGAAGGGTGGAGGGCCTTCTCATCGACCCGTCGGTGCCAGGCCCTGCATCTCGCATTCTGGCAGGAGAGTTGCATCTTGCATGCGACGATGGTGAGCCTCGGTCTTTTGCAGAGGCCGAGAAACATGCGGCTTGGCGTGCCGCGATGCAGTCGGAGATAGACGCGGTTGAGACGAACCGCACTTGGGAGCTCGCTGATCTCCCTCATGGTCATCGCGCGATCACCCTTAAGTGGGTGTTCAAACTGAAGAGGGATGAAGTCGGCGCCATCGTCAAGCATAAGGCTCGCTTGGTGGCACGCGGTTTCTTGCAGCAGGAGGGGATCGACTTCGACGATGCCTTCGCCCCTGTAGCACGGATGGAATCCGTGCGACTCCTCCTCGCGCTGGCAGCCCTGAAGGGCTGGCATGTTCATCACATGGATGTCAAGTCGGCGTTTCTTAACGGCGACTTAAAGGAGGAGGTCTATATACACCAGCCGCCAGGTTTTGCGATCCCTGGCAAGGAGGGCAAGGTGTTGCGCCTGCGCAAGGCTCTCTACGGCTTGCGACAGGCACCAAGGGCGTGGAATGCCAAGCTGGATTCCACGCTCAAGAGGATGGGCTTCATGCCAAGCCCGCACGAGGCGGCCATCTATCGGCGGGGCAATGGAGGAAGTGCCCTGCTGGTGGGTGTCTACGTCGACGACTTGGTGATCACCGGCGCCAAGGATGCAGAGGTGGCGGCGTTCAAGGAAGAGATGAAGGCCACCTTCCAAATGAGTGACCTGTGGCATCTCTCCTTCTACCTGGGGATTGAGGTGCACCAGGGAGACTCCGGGATCACACTTCGCCAGACCGCCTACGCCAAGCGCATTGTTGAGCTGGCTGGGCTCACCGACTGCAACCCAGCTCTCACTCCGATGGAGGAGAGGCTGAAGCTGAGTCGCGACAGCACGACGGAGGAGGTGGATGCTACACAGTACCGGCGTCTTGTGGGGAGCCTTCGCTACCTCGTCCACACACGGCCTGACTTGGCATACTCCGTCGGCTACGTTAGTCGGTTTCTGCAGCGACCGACGACGGAGCATGAGCAGGCTGTGAAGAGGATCATCCGCTATGTTGCGGGGACTCTCGACCACGGTCTCTACTACCCGAGGTGCCCTGGGGAGGCACACCTTGTCGGGTACAGCGATAGCGACCACGCCGGCGACATCGACACCAGCAAGAGCACAAGCGGGATCCTCTTCTTCCTCGGCAATTGCCCCATCAGCTGGCAGTCGGTCAAGCAGCAGGTGGTGGCCATGTCCAGCTGCGAGGCCGAGTACATAGCGGCGTCCACTGCTTCGACTCAGGCGCTCTGGCTGGCTCGCCTGCTCGGTGATCTCCTCGGGAGAGACACTGGAGCGGTGGAACTCAGGGTGGACAGCCAGTCCGCTCTGGCATTGGCCAAGAACCCCGTGTTCCATGAACGGAGCAAGCACATCCGGCTGAGATACCACTTCATCCGAGACTGCTTGGCAGAAGGGAGCATCAAGGCGCGTTACATCAACACCAAGGATCAGCTTGCAGACCTGCTCACCAAGCCCCTTGGGAAGATCAAGTTTGTTGAGCTTTGCTCCAGGTCCGGGATGACCCAACTTTCTCACAAGACGACGCCCAAGACTTAGGGGAGAATGATGGAATAAGTCTTGAGCATCTAGAGGACAGCCTGCTTTTGACTGTCCTCTGTAGTCCTTTAGCATCTAGAGGACAGCAGTCGCTTTTTGACTGTCCTCTGTAGCCTCTTTAGCATCTAGAGGACAGCAGTCGCTTTTTGACTGTCCTCTGTAGTCGCTTTAGCATCTAGAGGACAGCCTGCTTTTTGACTGTCCTCTGTAGTCTCTTTAGCATCTAGAGGACAATCCTGTTGTGTAGTGTGTGTGAGAAGGTGTGGTAGTGCAGCCCCTAGGGCTATAAATATGTGTCCCCAACCCCTCTAAGGGTATGGCATTGTGTAGTGTTTGAGGAAATAAACAGAAAATTGCCCCAACTCATAGTGTCATCCTCTTGATGAGAGTTAGAGTCCCTCTACTTACAGCTGGGTCCGGGGTGGAGGCCAACGAGGGGTGGTGGTGGGAGGACGAGGGAGAGGGGGCGGGGATGGGGGGTGTGGAGGCCATATTGTTTGACAAGATCTGACTTATTCATGTATAGCTCATTTACTCTTGGTTGCAATTGACTTGGAGTGAAATGAAAGATGGCCCAACTTGCCCTCAAATTCTCAATGCCACTATTATTATTTCTTCCTAGTCATGTTTGTGTATAATTTCAATGCTAATTTTTAGGTTAAAGGCATGGTAACTGACTTCGGTGAGGAAATGCACTGCCAGTTTCTAGAAATCTTGCGCATATTGATGGATTCTTTCACTATGTCTGGAGCACATGTAAGTTGTTTTCGACCGAACTGAGTTTAGGTTACATATTGACTTTCACTCTGAAGTCACATTACCTCTTGAGTTGTTCATTTGAGTTTGAGTCTTACAAATTGGCTCACATATCTTGTAATCTTTGATATTTAATTGATAAAATTATTTGGAAGTCCACTACTATACAACCATGGTATAGATTTTCCCATGCTAGTTCAAGTTTCTAATTTTTAATTTCAGTATGGTGACGTGTACTGTGTTTATAGTACTGCAGTATTGCACATCTCTACCATTTGCCACCTAGGGTACAATCTGTTGAACGGTTCTGTTGCTAATTATGCGATGTGAAATTATAAAACATTATGGATTGCTTGTCTCTTCTAGGCTACCCATTCGTCATTCCTTCCACTTTGCTTATCTCTGAACTCTGATGGATAGTTTGCCATTGTTGTTTTTTCTTCCTAATATAAGGATACCCAGCTCTACTGTATGTTTGAGAAAAGAAGCGGCCATTGTTTTTTTTGTAACTTTCGTGGTGGTAGATCATGGTCATTTTTCAGCATCTTGTGTTGAAATGTTGAAATCTGTTACAAATATTTGAAACTCACAGATTCTTCTGACCTGATTTAGCTGCAATAAGTCTTTATTACTTTCTGCAGAGAGACGTAATTATTGAGATTTTCTACGAAAGGCATCTTGACTATTTGGTTGATGTAATAGCATCCTCTTGTCCCCCGAGGAGCTTGTCTCGACCAAGATCTAACTCTGTACGTGTTGGTGGAAACGCTGAAGGACATCATATCAAGCCTGAGATTTTGTTAAATGTTTGTGAACTACTGTGCTTTTGTGTAGTTCATCATCCCTACAGAATTAAGTACTACTCTGTACAAACTTCTTTCATTGTACCATGATACTTCTATGATCTTTATATGCATGTTTCTGAATGTTTGTTAATCTTGTATAGGTGCAATTTTCTTATGAATAATGCTATCGAGAAAATCCTTACATTGACTCAACGGAGGGAGAAGTTTTTGGTTGTAGCAGCTGTTAGGTTTATGCGTACTATTATATCCAGAAATGTAAGACTTTTGGTTTTTTTCTTCTTCTTTTTACATTGTTAAAACATTGGAAGTTCCCTTGAAGTTATGCACTATCATGGTTGAAGTATTCCTTTGTATCCTAGCTCTTGCAGAGCTCATTTTATGGTAGATATAGTTTCCAGACAATTTATTTGTCATTGTTTGATTGCTTTATTTGCTGGATTCTCTAATACAACTATCAGGGCATTTTTTTTTTAATTTATGCTAACTACAATGCAGATATATGGCTAACTAACTGAGCTCCATTGTGTATGTTATTGAAACAAGCAGCTAGTTATCATTCTTGTATCCCACTTGATGTATCCTTTACATTTTGTAGGATGAGCATCTCATTCGCCATGTTGTGAAGTTCAACTTGTTGAAACCAATAATTGATATCTTTGTTGACAATGGGGAGAGGTACAACATGCTACATTCAGGAGTACTTGAATTGTTGGAATACATACGAAAGGTATGACTTCAGGTTGTCCCTTTGCATTTTGTGTTTTACTTGGTTGTCAATTTGAATTCTGGCTTTTACTTTGCCACTATGAATTCTGCCTTATGCACTGGATACTAACCTGCAGGAAAATATAAAAGCTCTCACTATCTATGTTATTGAGTCTTTCTGGTATGAACTTGTCAAGTTTGAACACTTCGGGAGTATTCAGGCCTTCAAACTCAAGTATCAACAGGTTGAACTATTTCTTGTGTACTGTTGCATCCCATGTTGATCTTTTTGATAAAGTGATACTTTCATACTGCTAACACAGAATCTACTTTCTGCCTACCTTATGCATTATTGAGTGAGATGGCCTCTCTTTTGTTTCTTCTTTCTTTTGACAAGTACGTGGAGAGTGCTGAACCAATGTTAAATGCGAGTGTGCCTAACATGAGAAAGAAGGCAGAACAAAGAGGTCTAGAGAAGGAAGAGGAAGACTACTTCAATAAGGATAGGTTTACTATTTTTTTCTTACTGGTCATTTATTTCTTCATTATTTTAGCAATATAGTCGAGCTTCGACATTCCAGGGTGCCATTATGTTCAAAGATTATACAGTGAATTTGCAAGTGAAATGATCTTTGTTCTTCCTAGTGATGAAGAAGATTCAGGCTCCGGCCGGCGGGATAAACATGCACAGAACCAGCATAGCAAGCCTAAGCCCAAGGTCCCTAATGGAAGTGAAGCTGATGACACTGATGGCGCCTCTAGGTATTGTTTCTTCAGATACAGCCAGATGATCTTGAGTTCCCACGTGGTAGCTTATATCTGTTGTTTTGCTTTCTCATGTTATGTTTAATGACAATCTTGAAAATCGTATCATGCAGAGTTCTAGTTTAAATTTGTTAATGTTGGTTGCTTCAGTATTGATCCCTGCCTTTTTTCAGACCTAAATCTGCTGGACTTGTGGACTATGACGATGATGACGATGAAGACTTCAATCCACCACCAATGGAGCCTTCTACGCCTGCAGAGGATGATGTGCCCTTAAACATATCCCCGGTGAAGCGGAAGCCAGTGGATGTGAAACATGCAGATGGGGAGGGTCGCAGGAGGCAAAAAATAGAAACCAGAATTAGTTGTGCTAAAATTGCTGCTGTTACTAGTACCATTATTAAGCACACAGATCTACAAAACAAGCATGCTTGCTACTTGCCTACATCAGCCGCGCCAAGTACTGAACCCAATGGTGTTTTTAGGGAGCGTGGCACTAACTCTGAGGAGCATCAACATTCTGTAGAGAACACAGAAACTTCACGACAAGCTGGTGGTGATTGTATAAAAGACGGGGGCAGTATGTCTCCCGAGAAGGCTGTAAATACGACAACGACAAGTGATTCGGAGCCTTATTCAGTAAGATGACTGACTACTACACAGCTGGTTTGTCCCTGTACCCAACCTGTTCTCTTGCCAACAGGAAGGAATCGGAATGTGTTTGGCTCCAAAAATTCATTGATATCAAGCTGGAAGCATGATTGGAGGTGACATAGATTGCAGCTACCTTTACATCTCAAGTAAAATTCCAGTTACCCCTTTTTGAGCCTGTAAAGTTAATTTTCCACAAGGAAAGATCTGACGAACATCAGAATTGGGATGGCTGTAGATTGGAACATTGAATGGGCCTTGCTCCTGCTGCTATGCTCGCTATTGTATCTCTTTTATGAGCTAATGGAGTAGCAGTGAATGTGTGCCTTCAACTTCACTGTTTTCTCTCCAGTCATTGACTCTGATGTTACTGCTGTAAAACAAGTAGGACTAAGGCATAGTTTCAGTTGAATAGCGTTTTTGCCGGATTCTGCTGACTCACTTATACGACTGTAATTTGATGGTTCATAGTTTTGGCTGGACATGCTGTCTTGGATAATTATTCAAGCCTTGTGGTAGAATAGTTCTTTAGGCCAAAGATGTGCTAGGTAGAATTTCGAAAGTGAATAATGTTGGATGTATTGGGTTAAGGATGGCAGGTGTACATGATATCCTACTCCAGAACAGGTTCGCTAAATACTGTGGTACAATCAAAAAACATTCTTGCTCTTGTTAGGATTGTAATATCTTTCACTAAATTACACATGTCTGCAAAACAGATTCATGAGATGTGAAAACAATACACAGGTCATGGCTACTCAATCTACGATGCAGAATCATTTGTTCAACCAGTGCGCCTTTACTACAGAATCACGTTGTACAATAATCCTCCGCCCTGTCTACTTGAATATCAGGCCTCCATGGGCGGCGAAGAATGGCGCAAATACTAGAGACTCGACGGCCATGAGCTTGATCAGGATGTTGAGGGACGGTCCGGAGGTGTCCTTGAGAGGGTCGCCGATGGTGTCGCCGATCACGGCAGCCTTGTGAGCGTCCGACCCCTTGGGGCCCAGAGACTTGGCGTGATCAGACGCACCTGCCTGTGTGAACAAGGCGGATAAAAGAACCATTTAGACGCATCTCTTGAAAGTTGAAACAATGTATAACAATTAACGACAACAAAAATTACATAGGGCGTGAATACAAGCTAGACGTAGTGTCGGGTAATAATTAGGGTTATCCGAATTATCTCCTGAACAAACACACTCAGAGATATAAGGATGAAACCCTCGAGAGAAAACAACGGAGGTACCTGTTAAAACCGAGGCCTCTCCTCGATAGTCTCCTACCTCAGGTAGAACTGCGCCTCGCCCAAGGTATCCGCTGCTCCATCTGTCTCGTCCGAGCCAGCCTCAGACAGATAAGATAGGGGCGCCCGAAAACAGGAAGGAAGCACCCACATTTATGCGCGTACCTACCCCACGCCGCGGCATTAGAGCACAATAGCTCACAAGACGACGATCACGTCTGGTGCAACAACATGATTATGTCTACGCTACAGTGCGCGCACGCTGCCTGCCACCTTCCGATGAGACGCCTAATACGACAAGCAGAGCAGACTGGCCCTCGGGCGCAATCTCTCCGCCTCGCGCGAAGCAGGGTTCAGCTCGCGGGCGCAATCCCTCCGCCTCGCCCGACCCCGGGTCCAGGCTTCGGGTGATTTCTCCGCCTCGCCCGACGACGAGTTTGGCCCTCAGACAAATTCTCCGCCTCGCCTGAGCTCGGCCTCGTCCACCTACTACCCGCGAATCCCGCATACGGCCACTCCGCCTAACTGTGGTAGTGCCTCGGGAAGACTTTCGCCTCGACCAAGCAGGGGCTCTGATCTCGATAAACACAGCAGGGAATCTCGACGTCATCCCGTGCAAGGACGCTGACGCACCCCGTAAGCAGCCTTTAGCCCATACCCGATGCTGTTACAACAACTACGATATGGGTAGCCTCCCCCTCGGGGGCTTGAGCGTACGAACACCCCCTCGGCCTCTGCCTCGGCTCTCAGCAGAAAACCAGCAGGCGCAAGTCAACCGCACAGTGCACCGACACGTCGGCTTGCAGGGTGCCAGTACGTCTCTCCTTCGAATACAACACCCGGTTTCACTACATACGCTCTCCCTCATGTATAAATAGGACAGTGGTCGCTCCGGGACGACAGACGACCAAGAGAACACGCAGACGAACATTCACTTCTCCACCCTATCTTAGATATTGGCACTTGCCTCAATAATTTCTAGGGACTTGGGGACTTCCTCTCTCCCACCGTGCTTGTAACCCCTACTACAGGCAATTCAGTGCGAGTAATATAAGCCCTCCCCTGTGCTGGAAGTAGGGCCTTGTGCTGCTTGAACCAGGATAAATCGCTTGTGTCTACTCGCACACCATATAGAGTCCGGCCACGCGACACAATTTACTAGTTGGCTAAGGACTCGTGGTCCAAACACCGACATGTAGGGTCAGTGATTTTTTTTTATTGGAACTGACCATTTAGTAGGTTCCAGACGTCATATACCAACGGATGTTTACGAATACAAGTTTGATCAAGTGTACTTTAGATAAGATTGTCAATATTTATAACATTAAATATATGCACCGACAATATATATTCTTCATAATAAATATAAGACAACGTGTGAGATGTAAACCAAGTTTCCGTGTAAACTCTGTGCAAACCAACTAACAAAAGCCAATTTTTTTTTTAAAAAAATATAGATGTACTTCATTGCCTACTTTACCACCGTATAAAATTTCAAGTTCAAATTCACCGCATTGCTAAGAGATATAAAAAAGAGAATATTCTGATATATAAAAAGTGGAATTATCTCATAATTTTTTTGTATCTTTTAATATATGATGAATTTGAATTTGAAATTATATACAGTAGTAGACTTGGTAAAAAAGTACATCTATATTTTTTGAGAATTTTTTGTAACTTTTGTTAGTTAGTTTACACGGTGTTTGCACAGAAGTGCTTGTTTGCATCTGATACATTGCCTAAATACAATGATACTTACTTGTTTAATATATATCATTTTTATAAATTTAATCAAATTTAAGATATTTGAACTTAGAACGAAATTAGAATGTCAGTTTTTTCTGTGTTTTTAAGGACAAAGGCGGTAACATCTTGTGTCACTTGGCTTGGCACCGACGCTGCCATTTAAATTGTGTAGTTTAATTCATTGTTTTGGCTCTTAAGTACTGTATAGCGTTCAAGAATACTTCTCTAGACGCGTCTAGGCGCACGAGAAATAGGTGTGGGTTTGGTGTATTCGAGCATTCGTACCGTACTTGTGAAAAAAATGCTAACTGAGGAGCATTTTTAAGCTAAATATTAAAATACCAAGGGAGCTAGTGAAGCCAGTGTGCACCTCTATATATTTCTTGGCATTGTCCCATGCTCCACCACTGTTCGAAGCAGATATGGCAATCTGCACAGGTCAAGATGGATCAAATAAACGTCACACAGACACAAGCACCACGGCACGGCAATTCGTTGCCACATATACCTGGACACCGGAAACCAGTGCGCCGGCGAGTAGTCCCGCGAGCGTGCTGACTCCGAAGAAGGTGCCGGCGACCAGCGGCGCGAGCAGCACCAGCGCTCCTGGCGGCATCATCTCCTTGAGCGACGCGTCCGTGGAGATCCTGACGCAGCGCGCGTAGTCCGGCGCGGCGCGGCCCTCCATGAGCCCAGGGATGGTGATGAACTGCCGGCGCACCTCCTCCACCATCTTCAGTGCTGCGCTGCCCACGCTCTTCATCGTCATCGCCGAGAACCAGTACGGGAGCATCGCCCCCACGAGAAGGCCGACGAACACCTTCGGGTTGAGCACGTTCACGTCCTCGACCCCCGCGCGGCTCACGAACGCGCCGAACAGCGCCAGCGACACCAGCGCAGCCGATCCGATGGCGAATCCCTGCAAGGAAATCGAATGAATGCGGTAGTATTCATGCGATGCTGACGCGTTGAATATGTACGCACGTACCTTGCCAATGGCGGCCGTGGTGTTGCCGGCGGCGTCGAGCGCGTCGGTTCTTTGCCGGATCCTGCGGCTCATGCCTGCCATCTCAGCGATCCCGCCGGCGTTGTCGCTGATGGGGCCGTAGGCGTCGATGGCCAGCCCCGTGGCGACCGTGCTCAGCATCCCGAGCGCGGCGACCGCGATGCCGTAGATGGATGCCAGCGTGAAGCCGACGTAGATGGACACGGCGATGGCGAAGACGGGCACGATGACGGACTTGTACCCGAGGGCGAGGCCGAAGATGACGTTGGTCGCAGCGCCCGTCCTGCATGAGTCAGCGACGTCCCGGACCGGGCTGCGCATTTCGGACACTCACTGTTAGCTAGGCAGCTGCTGGACGCACTTGCATTCCATTGTTTCTTTGCACCACCACAATTACCTGTAGGCGTTGCTGGTGAAGTACTCGGTGGTGAAGCCGATGGCGAGACCAGCCCAAAGCCCAATGGCCACGCATAAGAACAGGTGCCTGCCATAATTGCCAATTGCGAATAGCTAGCTTAGTTCGGTATGGTTTCCATTAGCGATCGAGGACCATCTTTTTCTTACCAGTTCTTCACTTGCTTCGCTTCTCCGAAATCGAACATGGTGAATTTGGCGGGGAGCGCCGCCAAGGACACGACAAGCGCGGCGACGGTCATCAGCACGGTGGAGATGATGAGCTGCAGCTTCAGCGCGGGCGCCACGCCACGGACGGTCTTCACCTTGAACAGGTCCGTGGCGAAGAGCGTGGTGACCAGGCAGACAAGGAGCCCCGCGGAGCTGATGAGCAGCGGATAGGCCACCGCCGCGAAGTTGTGGTCGGCGCCGAACGAGGAGATGGACGCGACGAACAGCGCCGCACAGGTGGACTCGGCGTAGGAGCCGAACAGGTCAGACCCCATCCCGGCGATGTCGCCCACGTTGTCGCCCACGTTGTCCGCGATCACCGCGGGGTTCCTCGGGTCGTCCTCGGGGATGTTGCGCTCCACCTTCCCGACGAGGTCCGCGCCCACGTCTGCCGCCTTGGTGTAGATGCCGCCGCCGACGCGCCCGAACAGCGCCATCGACGACCCGCCGAGGCCGTACCCGGTGATCGACTCGTACAGGCTCTCCCAGTCGTCGCCGTAGTAGAGCCCGAACACCTTGATGGTGATGTAGAGTACGAGGAGGCCCAGGGAGGCCAAGAGGAAGCCCATCACGGCGCCAGACCGGAACGCCGTGGCGAAGGCCGCGCCCACGCCACGCCGAGCTTCCAGGGTGGTCCTGCCGTTCGCGTAGGTGGCGATCCGCATGCCGAGGTACCCGGACACCACAGAGGTGGCGGCGCCGAGGAGGAAGGCCACAGAGCTGAACACCGCGTTTGCCAGCGCTGGTTTACAGGTGCGACCACTGGTGTACTGGCACGGCCGGCTGTCAGTGCTGAACCGGTGAACGGAGCCCAGGAAGAGGAAGATCACCACGGCGAAGACTACCGTGAACGCGGCGAGATACTTGTATTGTGTGAAAAGGAATGAGTTGGCGCCTGCATACAAAATAATTTAGGAGATTTTTTTCAGACATGAATGGCAAAAGGCACGCACATTTAAATTTCGAATCCAGCAGTTAATTTATAATAAGAGCAAAAATTCTTTTATGCTTCTTAGTGAAAACATTTGTATGCCTATAACCTTTAATTTCATAACCACATCTCTCTATACTCTTTTCTCTCTCAAGTGAATTGTGGAGCGGTCAAGAGCCTCCACGTTGTGGAGCGCGTTGATCTCACCATTTCAGCAAAGTGAAAAGAGACTCAAGCCGATCATTTGATCACTTGAGAGAAGAAAGAGTTCAGAGAAACTCGGTCCATTGGGACTTCTCAACAAAGACGCAAGTTTCGTTGGAAACCGAACTCCGGTAAGAAATCACCGTGTCTTTGCATTTACAATTTGTTTTCCATCTTTTCTCCCAAAGTTCATACTCGCTTTGCGCCTAAATTATATTCCATATTGTTCCTAAGTTTGAATTTCGTACTTAAATTCACTAGCAACATATTGCAAGTATTGTGCTTATACTAATTCCGGACCAATGCAACCCATCCTGCCCTAACCACTTAGAATTATAATATTGCATTGTGTTTCAGATTATTTGAGTTAAACTTCAGGTTTTCCCTATCCACCCCTTCTAGACAACTTTTAGAAGACTTATGGCTAAAGATTTCACTTAGAGAGAAGGAATCGATTATAAGATATCATCTCATGAGTTGTAGCACTTGCAGATCATTAAACTTATGAGTTGTATCAAATGGATGTAATGAAAACATTCCTAAATGAAGATTTAATTGAAAATGTCGCACATGGCTCAACCCAAAGGTTTTGCCATAACGAAAAGAAAATCTAGGATACCATATAAAGAAGGGTAGAAATCCATTTATGGACTAAAACGAGCATCAAGACAATGATATCTCAAGTTTGATAAGACTATTAGCAATTTTGGGTTTAAGAAAAATATGGAGGACAATTGTATTTATGCAAAATTTAAGAATAGGAGGTTCATTTTTCTTTTACTATGTGTGGATGATATCCTATTAACATGTACTGATAATAATTTGGTACTAGAAACTAAGATATTTTTGTCCTCACATTGTAATATGAAAGACCTTGATGAGACATCTTAGGAATTGAGGTTCACTTAGATAGAGTGAGAGAGGTATTAGGTTTATCGCAAAATGCATACATAAAAATGTTCTTAAGAAATTCAATATGCACGCGTGTAACCGCACACCTGCTCTAGTAGTCAATGATGATAAGTTAAGGAGTGATCAGGGTCTAGGAATCAATATAAGATTGATTGAATGAAATCAGTTCCACACACTTGAGATTTTATAAGAATAATGTATGCTCAAATATATACTCACACTGACTTGACAATCATAACTGGGATGCTTGGCAGATTTTAGAAGAATCTAGGGTAAGAACACTTGAAAGACATTAAGAAAGTTTTGAAATACTTGCAAGGTACAAAATGCCTAATGTTAACATATGGAAAGTCAAGTAGAATTGACATCATGGGTTAGTTAGATTTAGTTTATATGAGATGTGAAAAATATGGAAAGTCCATATCAGGTTACATATTCACACTTGTATGAAGAGGTGTATCATAGAAAAGCTCAAAACAAACTACCACTACATTGTCGACTATGTTTCCTAAGTTTGTTGCATGTTATAAGGATGCAGGCTATGTGGCTTGAGAAGTCTATACTGATTTAACAATGGTAGACAACATAACAAAACCACTGAAGTTATACTGTGAAAATAAATCAGTAGAATTGTACTCCTATAACAACGAGTCAAAGTGTTGCCGCCAAACACATTGGCATTAAGTATTACATTGTTACATATCAAACAATTGAACTTGAGCATATAAAGATAGAGAAGATGCTCACAGATCTATTCACTAGAGGACTTCGACTCAACATGTTCAGAAAACACAAAACTAGCATAGGTTTAATGGAGCACCCGTGATTCAGAAAACATTTATTCTTGGTGTACATTAAATCCTAAGTTTAAGTGAGTAGGCATGATGCCCTAAGTATAAGTGAGTAAGCATGAGATTAAGGGGAATAATATTGAATTGATCTCGCATCGGACTCGGTTACACGACTGAGCCCGACTCTATCCCACGCTTTGACCGGGCCCAAAAACATTTTGTTTATGGCTCCCTTCACACCTAAAAGAGGGATGTAGGTTCAACATAAACTGAATCTTCGCCGCTACCTCGCTATCTCCTTGCCCCACAAACCTAAACGAGATCCAATCTATTCATACGTGGAAGCGACGGGAAACATCCTCCGCCTCGACGCTATCAGTGCGGTCCTTACTGCTGACCTCATCGGGCTTCCTCAAAGCCATGTAGACTTCAGTATACATCAAATTTAACTAATCCTATAACAAAAAAGATCTCAATCTATGCATTCTAGTGGTTAACGCTATAGAGGTAGTATAGTACTTGTACTAGAGAAGCTGCTATGCATCAATTGGCTGCATTTTTTGTGCCCGCGGCTGTCGCGAAGAAGTGCAACGAATCCAATAACGTTCGTTCTCTTTTCTCTGCCTCTTGCAATTCTTAGTACAGTCGATGTAATGCGATATTGTTTAATCCGAAACTGATTCTACTCGAAGACGTGGTCGGTCGTCATAACATAGCAATCTGCCGAGTCAAAATTGTATGCTCGGAGTAACATTGAATCTTCTTTATGAATGACAATGACAGCAGGGGTTAGAATACTAAAGCCACTAAAAGGTTGCAGATCATGCAGGGCATTGAGTTAGGTCAAACAGAAGAAACGGCACTATATATTGTACTTGCTTGTTAAGAAAGCTGAGAGAAGGGTCCTCGATCGCCTAGGAAAGGGTGAAGAAACGTGCACAGGCACAACACCGATGTACTGGGTCAACCCTTTGAGCAAGCCAAAGCTCCTTTTTCTTAAGTTATTAGGAGCCAGTTGAAATAGAAGTTAGAGACAAGTTCGAATACATGTTGCATTGCAATGTTCTAGGATGCATCACGGAACGGAACGGTTGACTTATTACAGGACGAAAAGAGTACATGAGCAATGGATGATGACACGGTAATCATCTTGATGGCGCTCAAAACATGTATGGACAGATCGGTGACTAGTTACTACCAGCACAGAGCGAAAGGCGTGGTGGAGAACAGATTGAACTCACCAACCGAAATGGCGCTCTGGATCTCCGCGCAGCGCGCCACGGCGACAGTGCCGTCGCCGGCGGTCTCCTCCTCCTCCTCGTCGCGGTCGCCGGCACCGCCCATGCCGACGTCCTCCTCGTCGTCCTCCATCCGGAAGACGGGGCCCCCGTGGTGGCCGCCGTTGCCGGGCGCCGCGTAGGCGGACATCTTCACCCTGGAGACGAGGAACCATTGCCACAGCGCGAAGGCGATGCCCACCGCCGCGCACGCCGGGATGACCACGTCCGCCGCCGCTGCGGAGCCCATGGTCTGGTCGCCTTAACTAACTAACCACGTACGCAGGCGCGCCTGAGCGAACTACAAATGTGGTCGTTTGCTCGCCAAGAGTTGAGGGTTTTCTCCCTCTCGCTGTGCGTGTGTACTGTGTGAGAGAGGAACGAACTGCCCGACTTCTTGAGGACGACGTGATGGAGAGGACAAGACCAGTTGCTTCAACCAGACCGTACGTGGAAGACGAAACTGAACGTTAGCCCAGACAGCCAGCGTTCTCCGGCGCGTGCCTGAATATGACTCCTGGAGCAATCCGGTCCGCGGATTTCGATATTACTATATACATATGCATGCGTGCGCAGGTGAATGCATCAACGTTGACGAGAGAATTCGAGTGTGCACATGGCGAATTAGCTTCGCAAGGAGGTAACGGGGTAGGTTGCTGGCTTCGGTGCTAATGTTTTTTCCATACATGCAAGTGACCCCTTTTCATGAAGCAAACGAAAATATATGAGTTTGCAACGTAGAAGGAAAGATAAACTACTACACTATTTTACAGGCGTTTTTGAGAAGTGCTAGGGACTCTAGAAATGCCTAGATTTAAACGAGAACCCCAAGTGAAAATATAAAATATCATTTTTTCATGCAAAATTTGCACGCTACGTGACGCGGCTAGGGATCAAACCTGCCACCTCCTATGTGAAACCGACTCTACCACTTTACCCACAACGTGACTGGTGTTTTAATTGAGATTAGAACAAATCGAATATAAATTAATTGTTTGAGGCTGCAAACGAATTTAAACAAAAAAATTGTAAACTACAAAGTTGAATAACTTTTAAGTTCTACAACTTTTATTTGATACTTTTTTCATCCGAGGTCGTTTCAAAAAATAATATTTTAAATTTGGTAGATTCAAATACAATTTTGAGAGTCCAAATGTTTTCAAATTAAAAAGTTGCCAACTACAAAGTTTTATAAACGTTTACGGATCTACAACTTTTATTTTTAATGGTTTTTTCATACGAGATCATTTGGGAAACTCAAAAAATTGATTTCAAGTTATTTTTATTGGCGGTTTCTCACTGCTGATTTTCATTACAAAATCATCAGTAAAAATCGTGCATTTTTACTGGTGGTTTTCTTAAGAAACTGTCCGTGAAAAATATGATTTCTACTAGTGATTTCTTGAGTCGGATGAGTCATTTTATTTCACTCACGTTCGATAACCAAAACTCTCTGTAAAAGTTATACCTATAGCAGTCATAGAACTTTTTTCTACTATTGTATCTCACAAATTGTTGGTATGAGTCCATGACCAAGATCAATTGGTGATAAGTAAAGCATCCCGAACCATTTTCTTCATCAATTTTTCCTACTCCACATATGGCGACGAAGATTTTTCATCAATTGGTGATAATAAAAGAGACACACATGCTGACATGTGGAGTCCATATGTCCACCGCGACCCGTTTGGACCTAATAGAGACTCAAACAACAATTAAAGACTAGACTGACATACTTTAAAAGTTTGTGGGCCAAAATGACATAGGGCGACAAATTTAAAGACCAGAGATGTATTTTACTCTCAGGTTTTCGTGCTGCACAACCATCTTCATCAGTTACTTATATAGTGACAAGAAATAAAGAAACATGGAAAAAGAGAATCTATGTCCACACACATGACCCACCCAATCGCAAGAATATGTTTAACAAATGTATCGACGGTGGACGGTACCACAATGCAATTTGGGCTAGGCCTCAGCAGACTCGATCTATCCCAAACATTCCAGCCCATACAACCCATTAGTGCCGTATCATCTTCAACTGCTTTAGGAAGCTAGGAGGATCTTCTTCCTCTTCATCTCCACCTTCCCCTCGTCGATTGTGTCGCCTCATCTTGCCTCCATGTCGTCGTCGTTTGCAGCTTCTTATTAGCATATGTTGGCATCAACGGCTAGAAGACGATGATGTCAGCGAAGGAGGAGCCGACGACGACACATTGGCAGACGTAGGATGAGAATTCATGGGGGGCCAAAAAACCACACGATAAAATCGAACAAGTCCAAAAAACTAGTGTTGTATAGAATTTAAGTTTCATATCAATACACGATATAGGTTTAAAGAAGGTAACTATATAAGCAAAAGAAGCGAACATATCACTAAGTTTTTGCTGACCCAGACAATTGCATTCTTCTAGTTTTGAGATGTTGAAATCATCGAAATCTATCAATGGATTTGAAGATCTCATCATCAATTGTCGAATAATGATCTCATCATCAATTCGTCTTCTTAATCCTAGATACACAACTATTTCATCAGTTTGTCTCCAATTCACAACCATAAGTGAATATTCTAATCTAATCCAAATATTTAATCTCATACTTAATCTGTCAATCAAATAAAAACAATAACTACTGAATCGAAGCCGTGTGTATCTTGTCGAATGTTGATCTTATTGGAAGGTGGGGGCGCCAGGAAGGGGGCATGGTGAGAGCACCTAGAAGGGGGGGGGGGGGCGGTGAATAGGTGATCCTGCGATCAACTCTAAACAAGACAAATTTGGTTTATTATAAGTCTTAGTGAAAGCCAAAACCAAGTTGTTGCAAGTAGAGTTGGAGAGGAGAGGAGAACTCTTCACTTAATCTTCCTTTAATATGTGTAGTAAACTTAGGAACAATAATACAAGTGAAATATGCGAACTCTTGGAAGACAACAATCTGTCACACCCAGATTAAGGGGCAAACCCGGGTGCGTCTCATATGTGCGCCAAAGAAGACCAACACATACAATGACTCAGTGTATAGAGATAAATGTCACAAACTTTATTATATAGCGGAAATGTCTTACAAAAATAAATCGAACTAATATTATTTCCTTGGTACCATCAAGCTGACTGGGAGACGTCACCTAGACCTCGTCGAACTCCTCATAGTAGTCCTCCTCTGGGGCCACCTGCTCCTCACCTGTGGGGGGGGGGGGGTTATCGCAAGGGTGAGCTCACAAAAGATCATCACTCAACAAGTGTGGGGAATAATGTGCATGAACTCACTAACGGTGGGGACTCATGTGAAGTGTATGGCTGATCAACAAATAATGGTTAAAGCTGAGCATTGCTTTTAATATGTTGGTCAAATTTTATTAGCAATTACTAAATGTAAGTATATACCATCCCAAAATAGTAGTAACATATCATATCAAGCATTAAGTCGTTAACCACATACCCCATCAAACCATAAAGTAATTTGGAGCAAGGAAATTCTAGTCATACTTTAAAATACTAATATGAAAGATATACGAACCCATACCCTTCCTATATGTGCAAGTGTGTCAAATTTATCTTCAAATTGCCGAGAATTTAAAGCCTAGGCTTTGATACCAACTGTAACACCCTAGGATCCACAAACACTCTGGAATGCTACTGAACTACACATCTAACATTCATATATAAAATTTCGACAACATCTCCTTTGAAAAATTGCATAAACGAGGGAGAAACAGTGTATAAACATATATCATGATAAAAAACATACTAAGCATTATTAATCTGCAAGCAAAGGGAAGATAATCATGACGACATGAACTGAATTAACCAGTGCACACGACTAGTTAAAAACATCCTTTGACATGGACTTTCTAATTAAATCATGGTTGCAACTGGGCATCGTTATTATAAGAGTGAAGGTGGACGTGCTGCTACTTCCCTCATTCCCAACATGAATCAAGTACCTGCATTGAGTAATACCAGAATGAGATGACACATCTCAGCAAGTAAAATAATATCAAACTGTTTAACCACATAAGAACATTGTTTTACCACCACTTGATTTCACAACCATCTTCTTATTATCAAGGTGCAGCACGAAAACAATGTACAACACACCTAGTTACCACACCTCGCAGGTAGAAACCACAATAGTAACATAGCAATGTCACGCTTCATACATACCATATGAGTGCAAATGACTGCAAATGCAAGGATGACTTCTGCCTTCATACCTCTAAGGATATGAAGCCACATTGTATCCCTCCTCGGGCAATGTATGATGCTAAAAGTACCGGTACGGTCGGACCATAAGGTCACGACATAACTTCAAATGCAAGATGAATGATGCAATGTGCATGACATGCCAACAACACTTCATTTCATATAACATGCTTCAAATAGATACTTCAACTACATCAAAGATGTGAGTCAATCACTTATACCTCTCAAATGATGATCATCAACATTATTAGACCGTTGAGCATTAATACTTTCGATCAAATAAAACCTCATCATATAATTCAATGATTAACACATTCAATACTTATGAATACTCAATGACAGGGCATAGGATGCAAATCAAACGGTAGCAAACCACCACTGCATTTACTTGCCTTCTCCGGGAATTCAAAATGGCACTAGGTACGACCTAGAGCCCCACCACCTGTTTGTGGACATAAAACTTAGTACAAACATTCATATAGTACTTGCTAACAATCAACCCTGCTCCTACGCTCGAACCCCAAACACCGGCGAAAAACAACCACCTCTCCATATCACTCGCCAAACGGCAGAAACACTGTTTGTTAATTTTGTATCTTTAAAATTATAACAACAGTGATATCAAACAAAAACTCTGAAAGCATCTACACAAAATACTATTCAAGTTTTTTTATTCAAAAGATAATTAAATTTTAACATCTAGATAACCCTAGGCGGTCCACAAGGTACTCACTTTGTTCTGTTTTTTGGATAGCAGCCTAGCTGACTTCAAAATGCGATAACTCCTAGAATATTTCACCAAATTCGATGTTCAAGTACTCTATGGAAATGTCTAATAATGTACTTCATGAAAACCACAGGGATCAGTGCTAATTAGTCCTATAAGAACCCCAAAAACGTCCCACACTACTTCTGCTCGCATGTCCCAAAACAGGACAACACGACGCCGTTTCTTCTAGGATCAACGCATAAACTTTGAATCTAAGGCATCAAACAAACAGGGGACAAGCTAGATTTATTGAATCATGAATTACCTAAAGGAAAACAAAATCCCTTTTGAACTCCTTTTTCCTTCCTCCCCTTTCTTCTTCTTCTCACCAAACCTCCATGGAAGGCCAACCGAGCTCCTGGTTTCTTTGTGATAGTAGCACAAGGGGAGGGGGAGGGACGACCAGTAGCAAGGAGAGGAGGGGGAGGAGCGACCATCAGAGAGGAGAGGAGGGCGGCTGTAGAGAGGGAAGAAGGGGGCTACATGAAAGGAGGGAAGGGGACCCCCTAGGGTTTAGGGGGAGGAAAAGAAACGATGCCTCAGGTGACTTCTGACTTAGCATCCAACGGCCCACAACCCTTTTCCACATCCATGCACCAACGATCCACTTTTGGTTAACATTTTTTTATCTAGGATGTTACAATCTCCCCAACTAGCTTTAGGATTTTGAAGGATCCAATAAAGCGAGGGGACAACTTTCCTTTGACTTTAAACCTCCCCATACCACGAATGGGTGATACTTTTAGGTACACGTGATCACCTTCTTCAAACTCAAGTGGTCTCCTTCGGGTATCCACATAGCTTTTCTGCCTTGACTGTGCTATCCTCAAGTTCTCCTTGATCATTCGAACTTGTTCTTCTACTTTTTGAATAATTTCTAGTCCGAAGAACTGTCGCTCACTAGCCTAGTCCCAATACAAAGGGGTTCTATACACTTCCTTCCATACAAAGCTTCAAATGGGGACATCTTCAAACTATCCTGATAACTGTTGCTATAAGAGAACTCAGCATATGGTAAGCTCTTATCCCAAATCCCACCATGCTTAAGAGCACAAGCTCTCAACATATCTTCTAGCACTTGGTTGGTTCTCTCGGTCTGCCCATCAGTTTGGGGATGGTAGGCTGAGCTAAAATTCAGCTTTGTGTCCATACTATCATGAAGACTCTTCCAAAATGTTGAGGTGAACTGATATCCCCGATCAGAAACAATCTTCTTAGGTACACCATGTAGGCACACAATCCGAGACATATATAATTCTGCCAACTGAGTGCCCTTATAGGTAGTCTTGACCGGATAAAGTGACCACTTTGGTTAATCTATCCACGATCACCCATATGGAATCATAACCTTTCGAGGTGTGCAACCTGACTATGAAATCCATACCGATCTCTTCCCAGTTCAATTCATGCACCTTTAATGGGTGGCAGTCCGGCTGGCCTCTGATGTTCAGCCTTTACCCTTTGACATACATCACATATGACCACATGTGCAGCAACATCTCTTTTCAGACCATACCACCGGTACTTCTATTTCAGATCCTGATACATCTTGGTACTACCAGGATGAATGGAGTAGGCTGAGTCATGAGCCTCCTTCAGTATGGTTTCACGGAGACTATCAATCTTAGGAACATATATTCTGTTCTTGAACCAGATTGTGCCTTGTTCATCCTCCGTGAAGTCTGGACCTCTTCCTTCTGCCATGAGGTCTTTGATCTTTTGGATTTTAGCATCACTAACCTGACCTTTTCGTATCTCTTGCTCCAAGCTAGGTTCCACTTCTATTGTAATACCTTCTACATGAGCAACTATTCCTAGGTTGAGCCTTTCAAAGTCCTCTGCCAACTCATCAGGTAACGGGGTAGCTATAGCTGCGTGAACATGTTCCTTCCGACTAAAGGCATCCGCAACCATATTTGCCTTGCTCGGATGATAGTGGATCTCCAAGTCATAATCCTTGATGAGCTCTAACCACGACACTACCTAAGGTTTAGATCTTTCTAGGTAAAGATATACTTCAAGCTCTTATGGTCAATATATATTTGACATTGGTCCCCATTATATAATGTCTCTAAATCTTGAGAGCATGCACTACGACAGCCAGTTCTAAGTCATGAGTGGGGTCGTTCAGCTCATGCTTCCGCAACTAGCGAGACGCATAAGCAATGACATGTCCTTTCATAAGAAGACATCCCAAGCCCAGGAGACACGCATCACAATATATATCAAATCCCTTCTACAGATTAGGCATTACCAACACTGGAGGTGACATCAACTTAAACTTCTGCTGATTGAAACTATCTTGGCAAGCCTGCGTCCACTTAAATTCTTTTCCCTTCTCCAATAGTGAGGTCATAGGCTTTGCTATCTTGGAGAATCCCTCAATGAAACGCCGGTAATAACCCGCGAGTCCTAGAAACTCCGAATTTTAGTGACCAAACTCAGTATCTTCCATCCCATTATCTTCCTCACTTTAGCCAGATCCACTGATATTCCACCATTGGAGATGATATGCCCAAGAAAGGGTACTTCATCAAGCCAGAACTCAGATTTACTAAACTTGGCATAGAGTTGGTTATCCCTCAACTTCTACAATAACAGTCTTAGATGTTCCTCATGCTCTACATCATTCTTGGAATAAATCAGAATGTCGTCAATGAATACTAGGGCGAACTTATCAAGATACTCCATAACACCTTGTTCATTAGATTCATGAAGTAGGCTGGTGCATTGGTCAAGCCAAATGACATGACATTGAACTCATATAGCCCATATCGGGTAGAGAAAGCCGTCTTGGGATATCATAAGGCCAAATCTTCATTTGATGATAACCCGACCTGAGATCAATTTTGTAGAATACCCTAGCTCCTCTCATTTGATCAAACAAATCCTCAATACGGGGTAAGGTGTACTTATTTTTAATGGTCACATCATTAAGTGATCGATAATCCACACACATCCTCTAGGAACCATCTTTCTTCTGAACAAACAGAACAAGTGCCCCCCATGGTGAAGAACTAGGACGAATATACCCCGACTCCTACAACTCTGTTAGCTATTTCTTAAGTTCTTTTAATTCCTGCACAAACATTCTATAGGGTGTTTTAGAAATAGGAGCGGTTCCAGGTAAGAGATCAATAACAAACTCCACTTCCCTATCTGGTGGCATTCCGGGTAACTATTTGGGAAAAACATCTAGGTATTCTCTAACAACTTTGACATGATCACCCACAAATTTACCATTAACCAGGTATATAACAGGTTGGGTAGATGGTGGTGGTGCAACTGTGACTTGAAATCTATCTCCATCAGGACTAGAAAGCTCTATAGTTCCTCTAGCACAATGTATTACTGCCTGCCAATGTTTTAACTAGTTCATACCAAAGATTAAGTCATGGTACTCTCTTCTAGCACTACAGGCATAGGCCAAAATTTTCGTCCCAGTATTGTTACTTCTATTTTATGACTCATATATGTTGCCTCAAAAGGCCCTTTAGGTGTAATGACTACCATAGGTCTACACATAGCGAGGTAAGGTTGACTATTTGCATTAACATAACATGCAGATATGAATGAATGTGAAGCTCCAGAATCAAAAAGTATAGAAGCCTACATGGAATTAATGAAGAACGTACCAATGACGATGTTAGAACCATCAACAGTAGCTTCAACAATGATTTCATTAACCTTGGCAATATTATATCCACGATTGCTAGTTGGAGTCTAAGTCTGCTTGCCCTGATTATTGCCTCGAGCTGGAGTGTTGGGGTTCCTCTTAGGACAAACATTGGCATGGTGCCCAACCTCGCTGCACTTGAAGCATGTAGTGCCAGTAGCAGTGTTCTCGCTAGCAGGTCTCGCCGCGTTGTCAGCTAGGGCAGCCTGATGATGACATGGAGTCTGGGGTGTGGCCTGAGGTGTCTACTGAACAGGGTACTAGTGAGATTGCTGCCCTCCTCCAGGACGAGCTTGTGTACCCTAGGGCAGAGCATGGCGAGGACGAATGCTGCTGCTTCCCTGGCCCTGGGTAATGACCTTCCTCTTCATCTCGCCAAGCTGAACACGTTTGTGTTCAAGTGCTATGGCTTATCCAGAAGCTTCTGGAAAGATGGGAAGGTATGAGACATCAGCTGGTACTGGAGTGGCCCAATGAGTCCCTCCAGGAACTGTTCCTGCTTCCTCTCATCCTCGGTAACCACCTCAGGAGCATATCGGGACAGCTGAATAAATTTATCTCTGTATTCACTCACTATCATATTCCCCTGCTTGAGGGAAAGGAATTCCTTCTTCTTGATCTTCATCATCCCAATAGGAATATGATAATTCCTGAAATTAGCAGAAAACTCTGACTAGGTGATGGTGTTAGCAGCGGCGTGAGCAGCACAATAAGAACCCCACCAGTCTACAGCGGGGCCAGTGAGGCGACCCGATGCATAGAGGACCTTCTTCCTATCAGTGCACTGAGCGATATTAAGCATTTTCTCTACTGTCTTCAACCAATCGTCGGCCTCTAGTGGATCTGGGGAGCTAGAGAAGGTGGGTGGCTTATGACTCATAAACTCCCGATGCTTATCCCTGGGTGGTGCTGGTGGTGGCTGATGTCGGTCTTGGCAGATCTGAGCTTGCATCTCTGCCATAGTATTAGCCATCTGTTACATCAGCTGAGAGCACCTAGAGGGGGGGGGGGGTGAATAGGTGATCCTATAAAAAATAACTCAACAAAACAAACATGGTCTAATATTGGATTAGTGAAAGTAAGAACCAAGTTCGAATGAAGAGTATGAGCAGATTAAACTTCTTCACTTAATTGCTCTTCACTAAGTGAGTATTAAACTTAAAGCAATAATATAAGTGAAGTGAATGGATAGAAAATCATAGTAGGATAAAGGCAAGTGACACAATGATTTTTATCTCATGGTTTGGTCAAGTGGAATACATGCCTACTCCACGTTGTGGTATCCCAACGGATGAGGGTTGCACTCAACCCCTTTCAAGTGATCCAAAGATCAACTTGAATACCACAATTCTCTTTATCTCAACAATATCCTGTTGTGAGGTATATCACGCCTTACACAATTGATCTCAAATGAACACACGAGTAAGGTGGAATAGAAACACACACAAGAGCGAGCGTTGCTGCAACAACACACACACAAGACAAGAAAAAGCACACAAAACAGCACAACAGAGTTACAACTCAAGGAAGTGCTCAAATCTCTATCACAATGAAACAATTGCGTGTTTGAAAAGTCTCGATGTTGTAGGATGTTCAATGGGTGCTTGGTGTTCTGCTCCATGTGCCTAGGGGTCCCTTTTATAGCCCCAAGACAGCTAGGAGCCGTTGGAGTCCCATTTGGAGGCCATGGTTGCCCTCTGTCCGTGGGCGCACCAGACAATGAACAATGCGCGATTCCCTTCCTTATTCGGAGAAGACGACCGTTGCCAGCCGTTGGCCCATGGCACACTGGACAGTCCGGTGTCGCCTGCTGACTGTTGGCTGAGCCACATGGCGCCCTTTGATCACACAGTCGACCGTTGGCTGGGCACGCGATTGGCACACCGGACAGCCCAGTGAATTATAGCCGCGACGCCCAATGTTTTTCCTCAGAGCGCCCAGTTCACTTAGCGCACCAGCCTAGGCACCGGACATTATTCGGTGCACACCGGACAGTCTGGTCCACTATAGGTTGGTGCAGGTTTGGCAGAACTTAGCCAAACTTCCCCCTTTGAATCTTTCTTGATTCGAGAAGTTTCCAAGCAGTTAGTAGAACATAGTTAGTACAAAAAACAATTTTTACTAAGTGCTAGAATCATACATTTGCTTTTCCATTTGCATCTCTTTAACTCTTAGCTCATTAAAGTCATAACTCAATGTGTTGAGCATCTAATCACCAAAACATATAGAAATGGCCCGAGGTCACATTTCCCTTTCAATCTCCCCTTTTTGGTGATTTATGCCAACACATCAAAAGCAACTCAGAATGCAACAACATTTTCAAATACAAGCTAAAGAGTGCAAATTGATGTCAAATTGAAGACCAATTAAATTTTCATAGGATTTGGCATATTTGGATCACTTTTGCCACCACTTGGTTTGTTTTTGCAAAACAAATTCATTTTCCTATCTCTATGTCAAAAACTTTTGTTTTGGCAAATCGAAATATATTTCAAGACTAGTTTTGATCAAACACCAAAACTCCCCCCTTTTCCCATAATCAAATTTCTCCCCCATAAGAGAGTAGTTTTTGCAATAAAGGGATTTTGTCCAAAACCAAGTATACTTACACTAAAACTTTTGAAAAATTCACAAGTGGTAGCTGATCTAGTTGCTTTGGCCTTAATTTCTCCCCTTTGGCATTAAGTACCAAAACAGAAGAACTATTTGGCCTTTTAACTCCATTGCTTCACAAAAAATTGCAAGTAAGACCAAAAGCAATGAGAAACCACAGATAAGGACTTGGACCAAGATACATTGATACCGGAATGCAGTGGAAGCCTCTTCTTTGCCCAAGTCCACCTTTTCCCTTTCAATCCATCTTTGAAGCTATATCAAAATCACTCAAGCAAACACATTAGTCTCAAAGGGTCAAGTTGTAGTACATCCTCCCCCTAAACATGTGCATCATGTGAGGTCCGAGGATGACTTGTACAACTTGAGCACCAAAATAAGTAAAGACAGAGATGCTTAAAAGAACATGATCAAAGGCATAAAAACACATTTAAGCTATAGATCAATCCAAGTTCCACGAATCTAAGACATTTAGCTCACTACGCAGCCTGTGTAATTCCTTAATTCCATCAATTAAAACAATTCATTACTAGTTGCTAAACTTAGTTGAGGATAAAATTTTAAATTTTAAATCAAGTGCTTGATTTCTTTTATTCATTTTTCAGAGGATGTTTTTTGATTGAATTAATGATTGAGGATTATTTTAATAGTATTTCATTTTTTTCAAAACACAATTAACTTACATATATAAAATAAATATTTAGTGTTAGAAACTATTATTGGATTTATTAGATTTTTTTATTTTATAAAGTATACTTATATTTAGAAAAAAACCCCGCGGAGCTCGGTCAGACCGAATTCGGCCCAGCCAAGACCTAACCCTAGCCGTTTTTGGCCCACCAGGGCCCAGCCACGTGGCCTCCACTCTCCCCTTCACCCTCTCTCTATGGCGCATGGGGCCCACCCGCAGGCGCCGTCTCTTCCCCGCGCGAGCGCGCCTGTGCGCTTGCGGACGTGCTACCGCGCCGCTTGGCCTCCCACGCCGCCTCGCCTACCCCGCGCCCCCTTGGCTCCGGACGGAAGTGGAGCATTCAAGCGGCGGCCGTTTTCTTCTCTGTCCCCCCTCTTCTCCCCCACGTCTTCTTCCCCATCAATGAGGAAACCTCCGCCGTAATGGCCATCAAGGGCGCCATTACCGCCCGTTTCTTCCTCTGCCGGGTGCCCCTCTTCTCCACCTCTCTCTATAAAATCCGAGGCCGCGCCCTGGAGCCCTGCCCAAACCTCTAGCCCCTCGCGCCCTTCTCTCTTGCTATGAGCCACCCACAGAGACGCTGTCGTGCCCTTCATCGCCGGAGTTTCCTTCGTCGCCGGCCACCGGAGCCAGGGCGCCGTACGCCGTTGAGCCGAGTGAAGCCACGACCCCGACGACCACCACTGCCCCTACTCGGCCATCCCACTTCCACTCGCCGAGCCCCCTATTCACCGACCTCCATCTCCCTGTGCGCATGAACTGAACCGAGGTAGAAGATGAACATTTCTCATTTTAGTCCCTGTCCATCTGTAAATCGTGCTCAAGTCTTCTACAGTACAAATAACTTCAATTTAGGCCCTTATAATCTTATGTGGTACCCCCTAAATGTCTATATTTAATTGGAAGTTAGCCCTGCAGAAACAATTTGACGCTGCATTGGTTTTCTATGTTCACACGAGTAGTATTATTGATAGTAATTGTTTAAATGTGGTTTTGCGAAAGATTAAAATAAAAATGTACATCCCGTATTCCTATCCAAAAGATATGTGATCATTTATCTTTGCACAAAAGTAATTTAGGTATATATATCCAAGATTTATATGTGTATACACATGTCTATATTGTTTATGCATACTAAGAAATAATAGAACTCCTAATAGATGTTGAAATGTTATAATTGTGATCATGTCTACTATAGTCTAAATCATAGTTTAATGAATATTTTATGAATAAACGTCATATTGTTTTAATATAATTTTTGAAATAAATAGTAAAGGAAAATATAACCCACATCCTTTCCAGTAGAAATACAATAATTAATGGGTTAATTTTCTAG
The DNA here is from genome assembly GCF_902167145.1 of Zea mays. Classification (NCBI taxonomy): domain Eukaryota; kingdom Viridiplantae; phylum Streptophyta; class Magnoliopsida; order Poales; family Poaceae; genus Zea; species Zea mays. The sequence goes on from NC_050103.1 coordinate 44,212,166, forward strand.
ATTCTATAAAGTTTGAATTAGCGCCATATTTATGTATTTTTAAATGAATCCATATAGTATATGCTTCCATAGTCAATTTGCCATATAGATTCCACTAGTGAATTTTCGAAACAAAATTATTATATATATATATCATAGCAAATGAGATAGACGTCGATGCGAGTAGACTTATATTATAGTTACAAATCAAGTTCTATTTTAGACGCCTTTCTTTTGTAAGTGTGTTTTGTATTGTGTATGTTTATTTGTGTAATGGTGTATATTTATGTAATGATGTATGTTTATTTAGTTGTGTATATTTTCTTTTTGTATGGCGACGTGCGAAGTTATTAGAAGCTGATTGTGTGGTAGAGGATTCAAATTTGTTTGAGGACGACCCAAATGACACTTTTGAGTAAGGTAAGTGGATTCTCCCTCTGCATATTCTATTTGTACCCAAGTAATGCATATAACAATGTTTACATTTTGGATATATTGCATAATTTGATGGAATTTACCTAATTAAGGATTTCCTAGAATTACTGACTTTATTCCTTGATTACCCTGGGAAAAATACTATGCTTTGCAGTTGTTGCTATCGCTCAACTTGATAAACATGAGGTCACTTTTTCACTGATACTATTGTTCTAGAAATGAAATTTGTATTATGATGTTAACCCGATGGTTAAACAAGATTATTTCATATTAAATGGAACATGGAATGACCACCCAGGATAACAGTGCAACCACGAGTGCTATCATGGCTCTGGCTTTGGTAATTAACTTAATGTGTTTAGTACCTAGCAACCTTACCTGAAATATGGGCAAGAGGGGAGCAGCAGTGGTGGCAGCTCACGTTAACATGGGGACGTATTCTTGGCTAAGGTACCTCGCCCAGAGGACCTCCACACCGACTTAGAAACCTTAGCAGGTTTCTTTGTATTAAGTGTATTTTGTGAAAACCTCATAGTGGATCCCTAGCCTTTCACCTCGGCAGTGTTTAAGGGTCTGTACAACCTAGGCTAGATGGGATACATGGCTTGTGGGTAAAGTTGTACCACCTCTGCAGAGTGTAAAACTGATATGCCAGCCGTGCACACGGTTAAGAGCAACCTGGACCCTCACATGATAATTGAACATAAAGATGGAGAATAAATCGTGATCCGATGATTCACAAATGGTTTGCTTAAGTGATTTCACTTAAGTGTTTTTGATATAATTTTATGCCTTTGATTAATTGGGATATTTGGGACACACTTATTAGTAAGACAAGTGTTGCGAATAAAATATTGACCAACTAAAATGCTTACCGCTTAACCTTAGCCTTACCTTGTTAAACATGCATTAATTTCCCCCCACTTGCTGAGCCCCGACCATAAGTGAGCTCACCCTTGCTAATATTTTGATCAGTGGGTGATGAAGAAGACCTTGATGAAGATTTTGATGAGTACTGAGTCTAACGATGCGCCGGTCATCTTCCTGTGGGAGATTACCCATGTTATTTCCGCTATACTTTGATGATACTGTTTAAGATACTTATGTCTGGATGATGTAATAAAGTTATTCTACTCTCTTTACGCCTTTATTGCATTGTCTTTTGATATATTACACTTGTGATGTCAACATATTTGTGAAAAATGGATCCTGGCACACATATGCTATGCATTCGGTTTTGCCCCCAGAACCGGGTGTGACAGCCTGCAAAACCTCTTCTCATCTAAAGGCTTGGTGAAGATATCGACTACCCGGTTCTCGGTGCTAATATGGAAAACATCGATATCTCCCCTTTGCTGGTGGTCTCTCAAAAAGTGATGCCAAATGTCTATGTTCTTAGTGTGCCTGTGTTCAATAGGATTATCTGCCAAGCAGATTGCACTCTCATTATCACATAGGAGTGGGACTTTGCTTAGATTGTAGCCAAAGTACTAGAGGGTTTGCCTCATCCAAAGTAGTTGCGCTCAACACTGGCCTGCAGCAACATACTCGGCCTCAGTGGTGGATAGGGCAATGGATGTTTGTTTCTTAGAGCTCCAAGACACCAGAGACCTTCCTAGAAACTGATAGGTCCCTGATGTGCTCTTCCTATCAACTTTGTACCCGGCATAGTCGAAATCTGAATATCTGATTAAGTCAAAGGTAGACCCCTTTGGATACCAGATCCCGAAGCAAGGCGTATGGACTAAATATCTAAAAATTCACGACACAACCACAAGATGACATTCCTTGGGGTCGGATTGAAATCTAGCACACATGCATACGCTAAGCATTATATCCGGTTTACTTGCACAGAGACAAAGTAAAGACCCTATCATAGATCGGTATGCCTTTTGATCAACGGACTTACCTCCTTTGTCGAGGTCCAAGTGTCCATCGATTCCCATTGGCGTTTTGGCGGCCTTTGCGTCCTTCATCCCAAATCTTTTAAGCAGGTCATGGGTATACTTTGTTTGGGAGATGAAGGTTCCTTCCTTGATTTGCTTCACTTGAAATGCAAGGAAGTAGTTTAGCTCGCCCATCATCGACATCTCGAATTTCTGCATCATTACCCTGCTAAACTCTTCACAAGACTGTTGATTAGTAGAACTAAATATTATGTCATCGACATATATTTGGCATACAAACAGATCACCATTACAAGTCTTAGTAAAAAGAGTAGGATTCACTTTCCTGACCTTGAAAGCATTAGATATGAGAAAATATCTATGGCATTCATACCATGCTCTTGGAGCTTGCTTAAGTCAATAGAGTGTCTTAGAGAGCTTGTAAACATGGTCGAGATACCTGTCATCCTTGAAGCCAGGGGGCTGCTCCACATACACACCTCCTCCTTGATTGGTCTGTTCAGGAAGGCGCTCTTCACGTCCATTTTAAAAAACTTAAAAGAGTGGTGAACATCATAGGCCAATAGTATACAAATTGACTTGAGCCTTGCTACAGAAGCAAAAGTCTTCCCAAAATCCAAACCTGTGACTTGGGCATAACCTTTTGCCACAAGTTGAGCCTTGTTTCTTGTCACCTCACTGTGCTCATCTTTCTTGTTGCGAAACACCCACTTGGTTCCCACAACATTTTGCTTTGGATGAGGCGCCAAACTCCACACTTCATTTCTTTTGAAGTTATTGAGTTCTTCCTGCATAGCCAACACCCAATCTGGATCCTGCTAGGCTTCTTCTACCCTGAAAGGCTCAATAGAAGAAACAAAAGAGTAATGTTCACAAAAGTTAGCTAAACGTGAACGAGTGGTTACTCCCTTGCTTATGTCACCCAGAATCTGATCCACTGGATGATTCCTTTGGATGGTGGTCCAGACTTGAGTTGGAGGTGCCTGTTGTACTTCTTCCTCTTTATCCTTTTCTTAATGTGCTCCCCCTTGATTCATGCTTGCATCTTGAGGTACCTGTTCCTCATCTTGAGTTGGGGGTTGCACCAATGTTGAGGAAGATGGTTGATCTTGATCTTGTTGTTCTTGCGGTCGCACATCACTATTGCCATAGTTCTCATTGCGGCCATTGGAACTTCATCCTCATCTACATCATCAAGATCAACTTGCTCTCTTGGAGAGCCATTAGTCTCATCAAATACGACGTCACTAGAGACTTCAACTAAACACGACGATTTGTTGAAGCCCCTATATGCCTTTGTATTTGAATCATAACCTAGTAAAAAACCTTCTACAACTTTGGGTGCAAATTTTGAATGCCTACCTTTCTTAACCAAGATGTAGCATTTTCTCCCAAATACATGAAAGTATGAAACATTGGGTTTGTTACTGGTTAGAAGCTCATAAGACGCCTTCTTGAGGAGGCGATGAAGATAGAGCCGGTTTATGGCATGGCAAGTTGTATTTATGGCTTCTGACCAAAACTGCTCAGGCGTCTTGTACTCTCCAAACATTGTTCTCGCCATATCGATGAGCGTCCTGTTCTTCCTCTCTACTACACCATTTTGCTGTGGTGTGTAGGGAGCGGAGAACTCATGCTTGATGCCTTCTTCCTCAAGAAACTCTTCTACTTGATGATTCTTGAATTTAGATCCATTGTCGCTTCTGATCTTCTTCACCTTGAGCTCAAACTCATTTTGAGCTCTCCTTAGGAAGCACTTTAGAGTACCTTGGGTTTATATTTTATCCTGCAAAAAGAATACCCAAGTGAAGCGGGAAAAATCATCAACAATAACAAGATCGTACTTACTTCCTCTAATGCTAAGATAAGCAATGGGCTTGAAGAGATCCATGTGGAGGAGTGCCAGTGGTCTTGATGTTGTCATCACATTTTTGCTTGGATGAGTAGTTCCCACCTGCTTCCCTGCCTGACACGCTACATAAGGTCTATCTTTCTTAAACCATACATCGATTAGTCCTAACACATATTCTCCCTTTAGAAGCTTATGAAGATTCTTCATTCCAACATGTTCTAGACGACGGTGCTAGAGCAAACCCATATTAGTCTTAGCTATTAAACATGCATCTAGATCGACATTTTCTTTAGTGAAATCAACTAAATAGAGCTTGCCGTCTAATACACCTTTAAAATCTAATGAACCATCACTTCTTCTAAAGATAGATATATCAACATTTGTAAATAAACAATTATAGCCCATATGACATAATTGACTTACAGAAAGCAAATTATAACCAAGCGATTCTACTAAGAATACATTGGAAATTGAATGATCAGTAGTGATGGCTATTTTACCCAAACCTTTGACCTTGCCATTATTCCCATCTCCAAAGATAATCGTATCTTGGGAATCTTTGTTTTTGACGTAGGAAGTGAACATCTTCTTCTCCCCCGTCATGTGGTTTATGCATCCGCTGTCAATAATCCAACTTATGCCACCAGATGCATAAACCTGCAAGATGATTTAAGCTTAGGATTTAGATACCCAACTCTTGTTGGGTCCTACAAGGTTAGTCACATAAGACTTTGGAACCCAAATGCAAGTCTTGCCTCCCTTGCACTTAGGTCCTACATTTCTAGCAACAACTTTATCATTTTTACAAATTAGAACATATGAAGCATCATAAGTATGATAAAGCATAGTTGGGCCATTCATTGCATTTCTAGGCGCACGAGAAACAACACGATGAACATAATGCTTATGTCTATTTCTACCATGGGCATGTGTAGAGCTAGATGATGCAAACATGGCATGGGAGTCAAAAACAGCATCATGACATGTAGGTAAAACAACATGATCATAACAACTATCATGATGAGCAACACTAGAAGCATTCTTAACATGAGCGTACAGATAAGCATGGTTCTTTTTGTCATGGAGATAATGAGAACTACTAGCCATAGGTGCCTTCCCTTTCTCTTTGATGAGATTGGAGACCCTTTGGCTTGTTAAGTTATTAGTTTCCTTTTGGAAACCAAGTCCATCCTTAATGGAGGGATGTCTACCAATGGTGTAGGCATCCGTGGCAAATTTTATTTTTATCATATCCATTCTTGCAAATTTTAAGTTGACCATTTGAAACTTCATCATTCAACTTAAGAATAGTGGAAGCATGAGTATTGCAAGCATCAATATCAATTTCTTTACATCTGTTGCAAATAGACACATGTTTCACAAATGAACTAGCAACATTTACATTTTCTAGCTTAGCATTTAAATCAGCATTTAAATTCTTAAGGTTAGAAATAAAATCATGGCAAGAAGATAACTCAGAAGAAATTAATTCATTTTTCTTAATTTCAATAGCCAGAGAATTTTTAGCATTAATAGACTTATCATGTTCTTCATATAGAATATCTTCTTGTTTCTCTAGCAATCTATCTTTGTCATTAAGGGAATCAATTAATTCGTTAATTTTATCAACTTTAGATCTATCTAAACCCTTAAAGATATCACTATAGTCTACATCATCGTCAGATTCCTCATCACTAGAAGAAGTGTACTTAGGGGTATCTTGAGTGTTGGTCACTTGTTCTCAAATGCTGTGAATCAAGAACAAGGTAACATAGTTGTTAAAGAGTAAGGACCTTCGTCCTTCGAAGCATTATCTCTTTTTAGTTATAATGATCTTCAGACAAAGGTCTTGAAGGACACACCTGTTGATCACTTGTTCTCAAATGTTGTGAATTAGGAACAAGGCAACATAATTGTTAGAGGTCAAGGACCTTTGTCCTCCGAAGCATTATCTCCTTTTGGAAATAATGATCTTCAGACGAAGGTCATGAAGGACACGCCTTCATCATTCATAGTAATAAGAGTACATAGAAATAGTGAAAGTCAATCGAGCTCAAGAAAGCAAAGAAAGTTAAAATAGCACACATAGTACAAACAGCTAGATAACACGAAAATACTTACGACACATGTCTCTGTATATACACTCAGAGCCCCACAGCTCGGTGGGCCCCACGGGTCAGAATGATTCGCTATTCTAGTGAAGGGAAGGTGTTTTTTTGGACCTTCGACTAAAGGCCTTCATTCTCGTCGTAGTTTGAATTTGTTACAATAAAACAAATTAATAATATGAGGGGCTACTATTGGGGGCCTTCTTCCGAAGGTCCTCAAAAACATAATTAACCATTTGCTTTCAGCATAAGCTATTACAGGAAGCTTTGTCTTCAGGATGCAAGCCTCTTCCTCATGACGAAGGCACACAAGATGAAGACACATCTAAAGAGGATAAGAGTAAACGCCGAAGCTATCACCAGATGGATAGCTTTGGCTCACAACAATGGTGAAGTATAACAATGATGCTGACCGAGAGAGGAAAAGACTACTTAGTCCTTAATAACTTATATTCTGATCATATGTGAATATTGGGGACATAAATGTACTTTTACTCGGGTTGCGTTCCGTGCCTATAAATAGATGAACAGTAGCATCGTACTGTTCACGTTGATGGTAATCACTCTCTCGTGTCTTCACCTTCGAGCAAGTCGAAAGTGTCAATGTAATATGAATTATGTTAATATTCGTACATGTTTTAGGGAATGCAAATATGAATGAATTAACGAGATGCAGTTACTGTCTTCATCCTTTTGCATTTCTGTTCATATATTAAATGATGAAGGTATGTCCTTGACCTTCGTCTGATGAGCATTATACCCATGTGGAGATAATGCTTCGAAAGACGAAGGTCCGTTTTTATTAACAATTGTGTTGCCTTGTTCTTGATTCATAGCATTTGGTAACAAGTGACCAACAGGGTCGTATTTAGCCCAACTGGCCCAAGTCTATGTGGAATCCGAGCGCACCCGCGCCCGTGCATGCGGTTTTGCGCAAAGGTCCCTGGCCATTTGAATAACCAGTAAAGAGTCCGTGACACTATTCCTTATGTCTCAATGACAATCACATGTAGGCCCCCACACTTCTATTTCTTCGCAGCTCAAGTCCATGACGGCGCTCTGGACGAATACTTGGCCGGAGACGCGGATTCTCGCCGGCGGTGACGTGCTCTGGTGGTGTCGAGTGCATGGGCTTCACCTCCGACGCTATCCGAACATATTTATGGCCTTAATTTGACTGGTCTGGCATTAAGCCATGTCTATTCGTGGGAACCGTGGAGCAAACGCTCCAGTGAGCCCGTTCTGGTTTACCTAAGTTGGCCATGTTCAATCTAGGGACTTGGAACGAATCAGTGACCTACTAGGACTATGGTGGTCACGCAAACTTGGACAGAGACAACCAGGACGGTCGGTCGATGTGAGCTATGTCCGCGGTGGCGTTTTCGGGCAATAACGCGACGTTCCTAAGCTACAGTGCGGTAGCGTTCAATCGGCCGAGACCAGGAGTTTTACTTGCATCAGAGGAGGTAGAAACATGGATCAGAGGGACATGAGCGGACCTGAGATCGGCTGGCCACGACGCGATGTCTCACGGCGGTGTTCCGATCCGATTTGGGGAAAATCTTAAATTCATGAGCTATGGTGGACGATTTGAGGTGAGGAGTGGTGCACTGGGTTCGTAACAGAGAGACGAAGCAAGGGGGACACTCAGTTTATAGAGGCCGGCCATGAGTGCCACGAATTTGGGCAAAGATGAACTCGCGACTGTGAGGAGATGAGTCACCGGAGCTCGACTACCGTGGCGCTCAGCGGGGTAAGGACTCAGGGCGGTAAATGGGCTGTCCAATGCGACCTCTTGCGACGTGGTAACACCCTTAAGTACGTGGCACGACTGCGAGGAGAGGCGAACTCCGGTGAGGGCATCTCGGCCGATCGCGCGGCAAGTGGCGTAGTGAATAGTACGGTGATAAGGCTTGAGCTCCCCTCCGTGTCGAGATCTTTTTAGCCCCCCTGCGTTGTCCATGCTATCGCAGCGTAAATCTCCCAGGCATGCCCGAATCGTGGTGCGAAGATCACCGGCGACAAGGTTCAGAGAACCTGGGATCTTCTTCAGTCCACTATTTATCACTGAATGGCTCATTCATCGGCCTTACAGAGCAACTTGAGGAGCTTTATTCTCCGATTTTCATGTGATGAACTACTAATCTGACTACATCAAAGTTGTTGCCCTATATACCAGCTTCAATTTTGTTATAAGGTTATTGATCGGATACTCACTGGATTATGCATAATTCGGCCTCAAAGCTAATCAAAGACCACAGACAGTCAAGTTTCAGTGCCTGACCCAACTGACAGCCCAACTTCTAGGGCATTTTATTCCAATTTTTGTACAGTTCCAGGGATCAATGACTTAATCAAACTTGGACTACTATAGTAACTCTACAAATTTGTTGTAGTGACCTATGACAAAATCCTCAAAGATCAAGAGATATAGGGGCTTGAAGTCAGCCTGATAACACTGTTTTTCAGAGCTAAGCATATGGGCACCCTTGTCTCTTTTGCAATTTACCCCAACTTACTCCACAAAACTTGGAAATCCTCAAACATGAAAGTTTCTTAACTTTTTTTACTATATCACTTTGATATATACACTTTTGACTAAAAGTACATAGAAATTGAAATCACCCAATAGGGCATTAATTAGGGTTTTTAGGGTTTCAATTAGGGTTTTGAGTGTTCTAGGGTTCAAGTGGCACTTAAACTCTCTAAGTTTAATATTTCTTGAATATTTTTACTAACTTTTGAGATCATCCTCTAGTTATCATCAACAAATCCATAGGCTTATAATCCTTGGGAAAATGTCCTATCCTAGGGTCAAGGACCTCATTGATCAAGTCAAATCATCACATCACATGTTTGTTTTGAAATTTTAGCCTAGTGAATGAACTCTAGGTGTAACATACATAATGAAATGCCAATGCATATGTTGTTATGCTAAAGTTTTAGTTCTAGTAACACTAGGGGTGTTACATCCTTCCCCCCATAAAAGAATCTCGTCCCGAGATTTAAGGCTCTAGGGTAAGTAATGGAAAAGGAAACACATCACAACTTTATTTTCTATTCTCTCTTACAGAGCAGGGGTGGGTGTGGGTGTTTGTTCTAACTTTACAATAAAGTACATAAACTTTAAAGATTACATGAGGTTAAAAACTTGGGAAAATGTTTTTCTAAGAAATCTTTAGACTCCCATGTAGCTTCCTCTTCTGTGTGTTGGTTCCACTGAACCTTGTAAAACTTGATAGTCCTTCGAGTAATTTGGTCTTTCTGATCCAAAACTCGGATGGGATATTCTGAATAGGTTAAGTCTGGTTCCAAATTAACATCAGCCACATCCATAAATTGATCAGGGATCCGAAGACACTTCTTTAATTGGGATACATGGAATACATTACGCACAACAGACAGTGATTCTAGCAACCGAAGTCTGTACGAAACTTGCCGACATCGTTCAAGAATAAGGAACATGCCAATGTATCGGTGTCACACCCGGGTTTTAGGGATCCGGGCGCGAACATAATCACCAGGTGTGCTGGGACCAAGTCTCACACATATGATAAATCATGGTACAAAAACGAATGTTACAACCTTACTATATAATAGTAGTTATGTACAAAATAAATAAATAATTATATCATAAGGAGACAACGATCCAACAACCCAAAGTTGACTGGGAGACGACGACCTAGACCTCTCACGAACACATCGCAGCATCCTCCATGCGCCTCATCCTGTGATACCTGTTCCTGACCTGTGGGGGGGTGTGAGACAGCAAGGGTGAGCTCACATATGTTCATCGCTCAACAAGTTGTGGGGAATAATGTGCATGAACTCACTAAAGGTGGGAGTTCATGTGATGTGTAAGGCTGATCAATAATAGGGGTTAAAGCTGAGCATTGCTTTTAATAAGGTGGTCAAAATTTCATTAGCAGTTACTAAATGTAAGTAAATACCAAAACATAATAATAATAGAACAAAATTAATAATAAATCCTATGCAATGCAAATTACAAATCGAATTTAGTTCCATAATTTAATCATGCGAGAGTCCTGAGCTGCTCATGACCGTGAGCACGGCTAGTATACCAGTTTTACACTCTGCAGAGGTTGTACCCTGTACCCACAAGTTGTGTATCCCATGTCGGCAGGGTTTGCAAGGCCCTTAGACACTTTCGAGGTGAATGGCTAGGGATCCACTACGAGGCCTTTACAAAGTTTCACTAGCTTCCGAAAACCCGCTACAGTTTCTAGGAAGAGCAATGTAGGAATCCCTCGTCTGACCGCCATCGCAACAAAATCAACCCGAGAACCTCCCTACACGCCTACTCCCCTACCGCCCTTGCCCCTTTCGGGTAAGGTAGTCTTCCACTAGCTTTCCTAATTAGTCAGCCAAGGGCGTCCCATTCCACCCTTGTGGTGGCACGTGTTTCTCAAGTTAAGCTCCATGTTCCAATTAAAAATAATGATCTTGACATGAACATAAATAAAATAGCAGTATAATTGGAACATCAAGATAATGTAATATTAAACCCAAAACCATATAGAGCAATAGAAAAACTACCCAAATAGTTCAGGGGTAAACAAGGTAACAAGATAACCAAACTAGGGTGACCTATTGGGTTCCATCAAAATTAAACCTATGCATGATAAAATGATTATAAGGAACATTATTGGGTAATAAAAGTGATCAAGGGCACAACTTGCCTAGGACTTGGGATTCCAGGTACTAGGATAATCTTCAGGTTCTCGTAACCTCGCACTAGTCGTAGCAATACAAATAAACATGGTATAGACAAAATTAACATCACACCAAACTTAAGAATAAACTGCATAATAATAATCTACGCGTTGCTATGAGATCGTGGGTTCGCGAACCACTAAAATCAGAGTTACAGTTATAGAATTATGATTTATGGAAGATCTATGTGATTAAACTATATTATAAATTGATTAGTATACACCATATGAGAGAATATTTTATGAATAATTAATTCAATTTTAATCTTAATTATAACTTAACTAGAGATCATATTTTAATCAAACTATAATTATGGATAGGTTAACCTCGATTAGAGGAGTTAATCCATTAAACATAGACTAGACAATTTCTAATATAAAAAGTATGGGTGTGATACATGTTAGTGTCGTACTGTACATATGATATTATTATGAATCTAACACAATTCGAATGGATCAAATCAGAGTTACGGTTCCTAAGTTACGATTTTCCAAAGTTATGTGGTACCTAGAATAGAGTAATTCAAGTGAATAATTTTAATTCAAGTTTCATGGCTAAAGGTACTAGGTGATACACAATATTAAAACAAAATTAATGCCACTGGAATGAATCAATTTTGGAGTTAAAATGAATTAATTATGAATTAAACAAGTTTCTGGATTTATTTTTGTATTGACAATCAATTTCTAGATTTATTTTATAAATTTCAAAGCTTATATATACTGTGGGTTCTATTTTCTGGAAAGTCAGGGTCTATTTTGAATAAGATCGGATCTATCTGTAATTACTTCCCACATGGACTGGATGGCGGGTTGATTATACTCAAGTGCAGGGTCTCTTATGAAAAATGGACGAGCCTGAAAAGTTATCCTCGCCCAGTGTAACGCCCTGAATTTGGGGTAGATTTTTTTCTTCTTTTCTCTCACCAAATTCAGGCATTACCCTTTCCTTTTCCCTTTTCTTCTCACTAAGCCTTGATCTTTTCCAAAAGTTATAGCGAGAATTAGCTCGACATCTTGTGTAAGCAAAACCTAGAACTATTTTTGGTTGTTGCATCATGCCGGATTATGCACTCTTCTGCTTGTGGTCACGTGAATTGGAGAATTAGGCATATAAGAAAATATGGAAATTAGAAAAAGAAAAGCTTTTTCTTTTTCTCTCCCCCCTTCTCCCTTTTGGCCCAGCCGCCCCCTCCCCCTTCGCGTTGGCCCAGCTGGCGGCCCAGCCGCCCCCCTTCCCCCCCTTCCCGCGTGGGCCCCACCGCGGCCCAGCCACCCCCTCCCCCGCCGTGGGCCGTCCTGGCGGCCCAGCCGCGCCCCCCTTCCCCCTTTGGGCCCAAGCGGCCCAGCCACCCCTCCCCCCCAAATTCCCTCTCTCTCCTCTCCCGCGGGCCCCGCCCGTCATCCCCTCCCCCAACTCCCTCTCCCCTAACCCTAGCCGCCGCCGCCCTAGCGCCGCCGCCGCGCCCTCCCCGCCCACGGTGAGGCTTCCCCCTCCTCCCCCTTCTCCCTCCCCTCCCTCCTCCTTCCCCCTCTCGTCGGCGCCCTCCCCCGCGCCATGGGCGCGCTCCCGGCCCCGGCGAGCTCGGCCGCCCGGCTCGGCCGCTTTAGCGAGCCCGTCCCGCGCCGGCCCCGCCCTGCCGCGCCCCGACCCCGCCCCGCCGCGCCCGGCCGCGCCCGCTCGGCCCCGCCCCCCGCCTCGCCGCGCCCGTGCCCGCCCCCCTCCGACGAGCCCGCCCCCGCGTCGCCTCGCACCGGCGAGCCCCGCCCCGCCCTCGCCCGGCCTCGCTCCGGCGAGCCGCCCCGCCCCGTCCCATGCCCGGCTTGGCCGCCCCTGGCTCGGCCGCCCCCGTGCCCGGCTCAGCCGCCCTGGCTCGGCCGCCCCCTTGCCCGGCCCGGCCGCCCCCCGCCGCGCCCGTCCCCGGCGAGCCCCGCCCCGGCTCGGCCGCACCGTCCCCGCCCCGGCGTGGTGGTCGGCCGTGTCCTCGCTCGCCCGTGCTCGCTTGCCCCGGCGTGCTTGCCCGCTCGCCCCGCCGTGCCTTGCTCGCGTCGTGACGGTCCCGGCATGGCCTCGAGCTCGGCCCAGCGTGCCCATGGCGCGCGGCCTTGAGCTCGGCTAGCGCACGACTCCGACGTGCGCACGACTAGTTCGTGGCGTGTGCGTGCGGCCTCGCGCGCGTGCCCGCGTAGTGCGCGTGCCTTGGCACGACCCGTCGTGCCCTCGTCTACCCCCAGACGCCCCGTCTACCCCCCCGTGTCCTATGCGCGCTAATCATGTGTTTATATTAATAAGATAGGAGTCTCAATTTGGAAATTGGTTACGTTAGTTAATTTGTATAGCTAATCATCTATCTCATTCAATGTTAATCTACTAAAAGTGGTCACGTTTACATTAGTGCATGTAGCTAATCCTTTTGTTAGAACCAACTGGAACTAGAGCGCGTAACGCCTAGTTATTCGCCTACCCGTAATGCGCCTCGAGCATAAGCTTTAACCCTCGCGAGACCTTTCCCAGCCTCTTTCTAACCATGGTAAATTCATTACCGTATGTGATATTCTATGCATATTTACTTTATTTGTTCTCTTGTATGGTGTACTGTTTGTTTCCTAATTTGAATGGATGGATGTATGTATGCTTGCAATCGCATAGAGAATGATCCGGTTGAAGAGCCCGAGGAACTCGCAGGAGAAGCCCCTGAGCAGCAGTCGGTTGGTGGAGGCAAGTGTCCCTTGACCTATCTCTGTCCTATTCATTCTTTAATTCACCTCCCGCTTTACACATTTATGCCTAAGGATTGACTAGTTTTGTTGTCCATGTCCTTGTTTACCTATTTGGGTTGGATTATTATTGTTTAGCTTTATGCTATTGCTCAAACTCTAATCAATGAACATGATGAGATTATCTATGATACGCTGTTTTCCCTTCTCTTATTATGATGTTGTACTTGTGGCCTTTAAGGGGGCTCGAGCGGTTTCTCGAGTGCTTCTCCGTAAGGACCTGTTCTATGGATGACCGCCCGGGAAAACAGTGCAACCATGAGGGTGGAATGGGATGCCCTTAGCTGAATAATTAGAGGATCCGGGGTGTAGTTCGCTTCGCCGTCGTGTCGTCAATGGGGCTCGGTGTATGCGGCTCGCTCTGCCAAGGTTGATTTGTCCCTTGGGGAGGAGTGCGGTACATTTAGGAAACCTAACGGGTGGCTACAGCCCTGGGGAATCTTTGTAAAGGCTACGTAGTGATGCCCTGCTGGACCACCTAGGTAGTGGTCAATGGGGAGTAGCTCTCTTTGGGCAGAAAGGGAATCACGGCTTGTGGGTAAAGTGCACAACCTCTGCAAAGTGTTTGAAAACTGATATATCAGCCGTGCTCGCGGTTATGAGCGGCCAAGGGAGCTCCAGTGATTAGTGGTACTTGATCAGAGACATTTTGGTTTACAGGTGGCAATGAGATTGATGGTTCTGGTTATGACTATGGTACTGGTAAGTGGTATTCTTTCCGTTTGGAAAGAGTACATCGGGCTAATAACTTGGGTTAATGCTAAAACCTGGCTTTCTACTAGTAAATAATAATCTGACCAACTAAAAGCAACTGCTTGACTTATCCCCACATAAAGCTAGTCCACTACAACCAAACAGGATACTTGCTGAGTATGTTGATGTGTACTCACCCTTGCTCTACACACCAAACCCCCCCATCCCCAGGTTGTCAGCATTGCAACCACTGCTCAGGCGAAGATGAAGCTGTGGAAGGAGACTTCCAGGAGTTCCAAGACTACGACGAGTTCTAGGCGTGGGTTAGCGGCAACCCCCAGTCGGCTGCCTGTGAAGGCCGCGGTTATCTACGTTTCGTTTTCGCACTTTGATTTATTGTAAGGACTATATGGAGGTCTCAGACGTATGATGTAATCGACTATTATTTCCCTTTTTAATACTATTTTGAGCACTGTGTGATGATGTCCATGTTATGTAACTGCTGTGTACGTGAATTACTGATCCTGGCACGTACATGGTTCGCATTCGGTTTGCCTTCTAAAACCGGGTGTGACATAAGTGGTATCAAAGCCATGCTGACTGTAGGACCGCTAACCTAGAATAGAATGGTCGTTCTAAGGACTATAGACCTTTGTCCCTGCCTTGACTTTGATATCCCTTCAAAAGTTGGTCATACCAACCAAACCTATGTTCTGCTATATAATATACCTTGCTGAAAATTATGTTTTATTCTAATCCTTCATTTATTTATGATTCATTATTTGCTGGTCATATTAATTCTGTTCTCACTCTTTTGCTTGCGGTGTCTTTTGTAGATGGCTCGTCTTAGACACACTGCACGAAAGTCCGTCATCCCCTTCTTACCCTCCCGCCTTGCTGAGCGTCCGCTTCGCCGTCCCATGGCCGGACAGTCCAGCCATTTGGAGAGGCTACACCACCGCCTGCATGAGGAGCAGGAACGTCGACGACAGGAGCGGGAGCAGCAGGGCTCTTCTTTCTCGCTCCAGCAGGAGATAGAGTCCGTGAGGAGCTGCTCCCCTGTGCTTCCCCTGGAGGCGCCCCCTGCACCACCACTGGGTGCCCCAGCCTCTGGAGTAGCTGCTGGAGGAGACCCAGACGACGGAGGCGGCGACGATAGCTCGATCCACGACACCGACCTCTCTGCTGACCAGGAGCCAGAAGGATGGGTTGCTCGACCCATCACTCGCGATGCTGCTCGCGGGTGTCACTTCCACGACGCGCTCGACACCCTGCTACATCGGGCACTTAACCGGCGTACTTGGTCCATCGAGTATCGCTGTGTGGTCTACCAGCATAGTCGTGGGGTCTACCCGGACCGCTGGGAGGCGACCTGCTTGGTGCGCCGTCCGGAGAACAGTCTCCAGGGTGCTGAGGTCTGCTCAGAGCACTATTCTATCTCTGAGCGGGACTCAGCTGAGGCGGCCATGCAAGATGCTGCACGGCGTGCGCTTTCGCACTACTGCTCGGTGCTCGGTGGGGTAGCTGACGGTCTCAACCTGAAGTATTACCCCCACCGTCCATCTGGCAGCACAGGAGGCGTGATTGTCTCACCTGTTGGTGAGGACAATCCTAGGTTGAGCAGCACAGTCAACCTAGCCGCCGTGCTAAACACGGAGCTGGACCATGCATTAGACGAGCTGAGTAGGGCTCGTGCTAAGATCGCCCTGCTGCGGGCTGAGCGCGCGGAACGTCGTCACCTGGATGATGGTTCCCCTGCTCCCGTCGGGACTCAGCACCCGTACCGCTCACCTCGGCGTGGACGCCAGCCTTATGGCAATCCCGACTGCAAGACCAAGATAAATCTAGAACCATAGATCGTTAGAGTTGGATCTTGTAATTAATACAAAATATATACGTAGAAGCTACAGTCTTAGCGTTAGTCTCGCTCTTAGTTAGTCTTAGTTAGACAGGGTAGTTTGCTATATCCTGTGCATTTATGTTTGTCATGATGAACTATGTTTGGTTTGGATCTTTGTAATGACTGTCATCAGAGTGTGGGTATCCCCTGTATTATGGTTTACCTGTTATATGTTAATGGAGTTAGCTATATAGTTGGGAAACCTTTTATTCCACTTTCCTCTTTATCTAAGAAGCTATGTGGTCTGTGTTGGAGATCAGTGAAGATGCTCATCTGTTCAATGCTGTTGAAGAATTCTATACTCTTTTCTTATGCTGCAAGATTTGCCAGATCAGTTCTGATGTGTGGTTGCATTCTGCAGATGTCAGAGAACAGGCGCAGAGGAGGAAGGCGTGCTCAGCAGGAGCGAGCCGCTCAGCAGGATGAGGTGCCCCAGCAACAGCACCTACCGCCCCCGCCCCCGATGTCGATCGAGCAGATGTTTCTGATGCAGACTCAGGCAGTTCAAGCCATCGGTCAGACTCTGGCCACCATTCAGCAGCAGCAGCAGCAGGCACCACCTCAGCCTCAGATGCCTCAGATGCCCAGAGACAAGCGTGCTGAGTTCATGAGAGGTCATCCACCAACGTTTGCTCACTCTTCTAACCCCATGGATGCTGAAGACTGGCTGCGCACTGTGGAGCGGGAGTTGCATACCGCTCAGTGCGATGATAGGGAGAAAGTCATGTATGGTCCCCATCTGTTGAGAGGAGCAGCTCAGTCATGGTGGGAGTCTTACCTCGCCACCCATGCCCACCCCGACACCATCACCTGGGAAGAGTTCAGAGGAAGCTTTCGTCAGTACCATGTTCTTGCAGGTCTGATGACAGTGAAGAAGGAGGAGTTCCTGGCCCTCAAGCAAGGGTCATCGTCTGTCAGTGAGTACCGGGACATGTTTTTGCAGTTGTCTCGCTATGCTCCTGAAGATGTCAACACCGACGCCAAGCGGCAGTACCGTTTCCTGAGAGGCTTGGTTGACCCTCTGCAGTACCAACTGATGAATCACACCTTCCCGACATTTCAACACCTGATTGACAGAGCAATCATGACAGAGAGGAAGCGTAAGGAGATGGAGGATCGTAAGCGCAAGAATAGTGGACCCCAGCCTGGAAGCAGCAATCGTCCTCGTTTCTCAGGCAATCAACCTCAGCAGTTCAGGCAGAACCAGCGTCCATCTCAGCAGCATCAACAGTTCCAAAGGCAGTATCCTTAGCACCAGTATTAGAACCGTCAGAGCAATCAGTCAGGAGGTCAGTTCCAGAGGCAGAATCAGCAAGCACCTCGTCTTCCTGCCCCAGCAAACCAGCAGAACAGTCAGGCAGCACCAGCTCAGGTTGGAAACAGAGCATGTTTCCACTGTGGAGAGCAAGGCCACTGGGTGATGCAATGTCCGAAGAAGGCAGCCCAGCAGCAATCAGGCCCCAATGCTCCAGCAAAGCAGAACGTGTCTCAGCCTGGAGCAGGCAACCGCTCTCAGCCACGCTACAATCATGGAAGACTGAACCACTTGGAGGCTGAAGCAGTTCAGGAGACCCCCGGCATGATAGTAGGTATGTTCCCAGTCGACTCCCATATTGCAGAAGTGTTATTTGATACTGGAGCAACACATTATTTCATTACTGCATCATGGGTAGAAGCACATAATCTTCCAATTACTACCATGTCAACCCCCATTCAAATTGACTCAGCCGGTGGTAGAATTCGAGCCGATAGCATTTGTTTGAATGTATGTGTGGAAATAAGGGGGATAGCGTTTCCCGCCATCCTCATAGTAATGGGTACTCAGGGAATAGACGTCATCCTAGGGATGAATTGGCTAGATAAGTATCAGACAGTTATCAATTGTGATAAGAGGACAATCAAGTTGGTGTCCCCACTAGGAGAGGAAGTGGTGACCGAGTTAGTCCCGCCTGAGCCAAAGAAAGGAAGTTGTTATCAGATAGCTGTCGATAGCAGTGAAGCAGACCCAATTGAGAGTATCAAGGTTGTGTCCGAGTTCCCAGATGTGTTTCCAAAGGACTTACTGGGTATGCCACCAGAGCGGAAAGTTGAGTTTGCCATAGAGCTTCTTCCTGGAACCGCCCCTATCTTTAAGAGAGCTTACAGAATATCCGGACCAGAGTTGGTTGAACTTAAGAAGCAGATTGATGAGCTGTCAGAGAAAGGTTACATCCGGCGAAGCACCTCGCCTTGGGCCGCTCCTGTCTTGTTTGTGGAGAAGAAAAATGGCACCAAAAGGATGTGTATCGATTATCGAGATTTGAATGAAGTCACGATCAAGAACAAGTACCCTTTGCCTAGGATAGAAGATCTGTTCGACCAGTTGAGGGGAGCCAGTGTGTTCTCCAAGATTGATTTGAGGTCAGGTTATCATCAGCTCAGGATCCGACCTTCGGACATTCCGAAGACGACATTCATTACCAAGTATGGGTTGTATGAGTTCACAGTGATGTCTTTTGGTTTGACCAATGCACCAGCGTTCTTCATGAACTTGATGAACAGTGTATTCATGGATTACCTTGATAAGTTTGTGGTGGTATTCATCGATGACATTCTGATTTATTCTCAAAGCGAAGAAGAGCATGCAAGTCATTTGAAGATGGTATTGCAGAGATTGCGAGAGCACCAGTTGTATGCAAAGTTGAGTAAGTGTGAATTCTGGATCAATGAAGTCCTATTCTTGGGTCACATAATCAACAAAGAAGGATTGGCTGTGGATCCGAAGAAAGTGGCAGACATTCTGAACTGGAAAGCGCCAACAGATGCCCGAGGAATCAAGAGTTTCATTGGAATGGCCGGATATTATCGGCGATTCATTGAAGGGTTTTCAAAGATTGCGAAACCAATGACAGCGTTGGTAGGCAACAAAGTTGAGTTCAAGTGGACCCAGAAATGCCAAGAGGCCTTTGAAGTGCTGAAAGAGAAGTTGACAACAACGCCTGTCCTAGTCTTGCCTGATGTGCACAAGCCCTTCTCGGTGTATTGTGATGCTTGTTACACAGGTTTGGGATGCGTGTTGATGCAAGAGGGAAGAATGGTGGCTTACTCGTCCCGACAGCTGAAGGTTCATGAGAAGAATTACCCAATCCATGATCTAGAGTTGGCAGCAGTGGTTCACGCACTGAAGACATGGAGGCACTATCTGTATGGACACAAATGCGATGTTTACACAGACCACAAGAGTCTGAAGTACATATTCACTCAGTCAGAGTTGAATATGAGGCAACGAAGATGGTTAGAGTTGATCAAAGATTATGAGTTGGAGATTCACTACCATCCAGGTAAAGCGAACATAGTGGCAGATGCTTTGAGCAGGAAGAGTCAAGTCAACCTGATGATCGCTCGTCCGATGCCTTATGAGTTGGCCAAGGAGTTTGACAGGTTGAGTCTCAGATTTCTGAACAATTCGCGAGGAGTCACAGTTGAGTTGGAACCTACCTTGGAGCGGGAAATCAAAGAAGCACAGAAGAATGATGAGAAGATCAGTGAGATCCGGCGACTGATTATGGAAGGCAAAGGCAAAGATTTTCGGGAAGATGCAGAAGGTGTGATATGGTTCAAAGACCGCTTGTGTGTTCCCAATGTCCAATCCATTCGGGAGTTAATTCTCAAGGAAGCTCATGAGACAGCCTATTCGATTCACCCTGGTAGTGAGAAGATGTATCAGGATTTGAAGAAGAAATTCTGGTGGTACGGAATGAAGAGGGAAATCGCAGAGCATGTGGCTATGTGCGATAGTTGTCGAATAATTAAGGCAGAGCACCAGAGACCAGCTGGATTGTTGCAACCATTGCAAATCCCTCAGTGGAAATGGGATGAAATCGGTATGGATTTCATAGTCGGATTGCCTCGCACTCGAGCCGGCTACGATTCCATTTGGGTAGTAGTGGACCGCTTGACCAAGTCAGCCCACTTCATACCAGTCAAGACCAACTACAGCAGTGCAGTATTGGCAGAATTGTACATGTCTCGGATCGTTTGTCTTCATGGTGTGCCAAAGAAGATAGTGTCAGACAGAGGAACACAATTCACCTCTCATTTCTGGCAGCAGTTGCATGAAGCCTTGGGCACACATCTGAATTTCAGTTCAGCTTATCATCCGCAGACAGATGGTCAGACCGAAAGGACCAATCAAATTCTTGAAGACATGTTGAGAGCCTGTGCGTCGCAAGATCAGTCCGGATGGGACAAGAGATTGCCTTATGCAGAGTTTTCCTATAACAACAGTTACCAGGCCAGTTTGAAGATGTCACCATTTCAGGCGCTCTATGGGAGGAGTTGTAGAACTCCGTTGCAATGGGATCAGCCTGGAGAAAAGCAGGTGTTTGGGCCAGACATTCTACTTGAAGCTGAAGAGAACATCAAGATGGTCCGAGAGAATCTGAAGATAGCGCAATCAAGGCAGCGAAGCTATGCAGACACAAGAAGAAGAGAGCTGAGTTTTGAAGTCGGAGACTTTGTCTATCTGAAAGTGTCACCGATCAGAGGTGTCAGAAGGTTCGGAGTCAAAGGCAAGCTAGCACCCCGCTACATTGGTCCGTACCAAATTCTCTCAAGGCGTGGAGAAGTGGCCTATCAGCTCAGTCTGCCAGAGAATTTGTCTGCTGTGCATGATGTCTTTCATGTGTCTCAGTTGAAGAAGTGCTTGCGTGTGCCAGAAGAGCAGTTGCCAGTGGAAGGTCTTGAAGTCCAGGAGGACTTGACCTACGTTGAGAAGCCAGTGCAAATCCTTGAGGTTGCAGACAGAGTCACCCGAAGGAAGACCATCAGAATGTGCAAGGTCAGATGGAATCACCATTCAGAGGAAGAAGCAACATGGGAGCGTGAAGATGATCTGATGGCCAAATACCCTGAGCTCTTTGCTAGCCAACCCTGAATCTCGAGGGCGAGATTCTTTTAAGGGGGATAGGTTTGTAACGCCCTGAATTTGGGGGTAGATTTTTTTTTTCTTCTTTTCTCTCACCAAATTCAAGCGTTACCCTTTCCTTTTCCCTTTTCTTCTCGCTAAGCCTTGATCTTTTCCAAAAGTTATAGCGAGAATTAGCTCGACATCTTGTGTAAGCAAAACCTAGAACTATTTTTGATTGTTGCATCATGCCGGATTATGCACTCTTCTGCTTGTGGTCAGGTGAATTGGAGAATTAGGCATATAAGAAAATATGGAAATTAGAAAAAGAAAAGCTTTTTCTTTTTCTCTCCCCCCTTCTCCCTTTTGGCCCAGCCGCCCCTCCCCCTTCGCGCCAGCCCAGCTGGCGGCCCAGCCGCCCCCCCTTCCCCCCTTCCTGCGTGGGCCCCGCGGCGGCCCAGCCGCCCCCTCCCCCGCCATGGGCCGTCCTGGCGGCCCAGCCGCGCCCCCCTTCCCCCTTTGGGCCCAAGCGGCCCAGCCGCCCCTCCCCCCCCCAAATTCCCTCTCTCTCCTCTCCCGCGGGCCCCGCCCGTCATCCCCTCCCCCAACTCCCTTTCCCCTAACCCTAGCCGCCGCCGCCCTAGCGCCGCCGCCACGCCCTCTCCCGCCCACGGTGAGGCTTCCCCCCTCCTCCCCCTTCTCCCTCCCCTCCCTCCTCCTTCCCCCTCTCGTCGGCGCCCTCCGCCGCGCCATGGGCGCGCTCGCCCGGCCCCGGCGAGCTCGGCCGCCCGGCTCGGCCGCTCCGGCGAGCCCGTCCCGCGACGGCCCCGCCCTGTCGCGCCCCGACCCCGCCCCGCCGCGCCCGGCCGTGCCCGCTCGGCCCCGCCCCCCGCCTCGCCGTGCCCACGCCCGCCCCCCTCCGGTGAGCCCGCCCCCGCGTCGCCTCGCCCCGCCCTCGCCCGGCGAGTCGCCCCGCCCCGTCCTGTGCCTGGCTCGGCCGCCCCCGGCTCGGCCGCCCCCGTGCCTGGCTCGGCCGCCCCCGTGCCCGGCCCGGCCGCCCTCGTGCCCGGCTCGGCCGCCCCCCGCCGCGCCCGTCCCCGGCGAGCCCCGCCCCGGCTCGGCCGCCCGCCCCTGTGCCCGGCTCGGCCGCGCCGTCCCTGCCCCGGCGTGGTGGTCGGCCGTGTCCTCGCTCGCCCGTGCTCGCTTGCCCCGGCGTGCTTGCCCGCTCGCCCCGCCGTGCCTTGCTCGTGTCGTGACGGTCCCGGCGTGGCCTCGAGCTTGGCCCAGCGTGCCCATGGCGCGCGGCCTTGAGCTCGGCTAGCGCACGACTCCGACGTGCGCACGGCTAGTTCGTGGCGTGTGCGTGCGGCCTCGCGCGCGTGCCTGCATAGTGCGCGTGCCTTGGCACGACCCGTCGTGCCCCCGTCTACCCCCCCCCCCCGTGTCCTATGCGCGCTAATCACGTGTTTATATTAATAAGATAGGAGTCTCAATTTGGAAATTGGTTACGTTAGTTAATTTGTATATCTAATCATCTATCTCATTCAATGTTAATCTACTAAAAGTGGTCACGTTTACATTAGTGCATGTAGCTAATCCTTTTGTTAGAACCAACTGGAACTAGAGCGCGTAACGTCTAGTTATTCGCCTACCCGTAATGCGCCTCGAGCATAAGCTTTAACCCTCGCGAGACCTTTCCCCACCTCTTTCTAACCATGGTAAATTCATTACCGTATGTGATATTCTATGCATATTTACTTTATTTGTTCTCTTGTATGGTTTACTGTTTGTTTCCTAATTTGAATGGATGGATGTATGTATGCTTGCAATCGCATAGAGAACGATCCGGTTGAAGAGCCCGAGGAACTCGCAGGAGAAGCCCCTGAGCAGCAGTCGGTTGGTGGAGGCAAGTGTCCCTTGACCTATCTCTGTCCTATTCATTCTTTAATTCACCTCCCGCTTTACACATTTATGCCTAAGGATTGACTAGTTTTGTTGTCCATGTCCTTGTTTAACTATTTGGGTTGGATTATTATTGTTTAGCTTTATGCTATTGCTCAAACTCTAATCAATGAACATGATGAGATTATCTATGATACGCTGTTTTCCCTTCTCTTATTATGATGTTGTACTTGTGGCCTTTAAGGGGGCTCGAGCGGTTTCTCGAGTGCCTCTCCGTAAGGACCTGTTCTATGGATGACCGCCCGGGAAATCAGTGCAACCATGAGGGTGGAATGGGATGCCCTTAGCTGAATAATTAGAGGATCCGGGGTGTAGTTTGCTTCGCCGTCGTGCCGTCAATGGGGCTCGGTGTATGCGGCTCGCTCTGCCAAGGTTGATTTGTCCCTTGGGGAGGAGTGCGGTACATTTAGGAAACCTAACGGGTGGCTACATCCCCGGGGAATCTTTGTAAAGGCTACATAGTGATGCCCTGCTGGACCACCTAGGTAGTGGTCAATGGGGAGTAGCTCTCTCTGGGCAGAAAGGGAATCACGGCTTGTGGGTAAAGTGCACAACCTCTGCAAAGTGTTTGAAAACTGATATATCAGCCGTGCTCGCGGTTATGAGCAGCCAAGGGAGCTCCAGTGATTAGTGGTACTTGATCAGAGACATTTTGGTTTACAGGTGGCAATGAGATTGATGGTTCTGGTTATGACTATGGTACTGGTAAGTGGTATTCTTTCCATTTGAAAAGAGTACATCGGGCTAATAACTTGGGTTAATGCTAAAACCTGGCTTTCTACTAGTAAATAATAATCTGACCAACTAAAAGCAACTGCTTGACTTATCCCCACATAAAGCTAGTCCACTACAGCCAAACATGATAGTTGCTGAGTATGTTGATGTGTACTCACCCTTGCTCTACACACCAAACCCCCCCCATCCCCAGGTTGTCAGCATTGCAACCACTGCTCAGGCGAAGATGAAGCTGTGGAAGGAGACTTCCAGGAGTTCCAAGACTACGACGAGTTCTAGGCGTGGGTTAGCGGCAACCCCCAGTCGGCTGCCTGTGAAGGCCGCGGTTATATACGTTTCGTTTTCTCACTTTGATTTATTGTAAGGACTATATGGACGTCTCAGACGTATGATGTAATCGACTATTATTTCCCTTTTTAATACTATTTTGAGCACTGTGTGATGATGTCCATGTTATGTAACTGCTGCGTACGTGAATTACTGATCCTGGCACGTACATGGTTCGCATTCGGTTTGCCTTCTAAAACCGGGTGTGACACCCAGGGACGTTGGATCACAAATCCATGGATTAGATTAGATCCAACCCTTCTGAACCGGTACCCCATCCTTACCGTTGGATCACCAAACGACGCTCTAGATTTTATGAAGTCCAGACCATTCGTAGCCCACGGATCAAGACCTACGGTTCGGATTTAACGAACGAATGGGTATACCTGCGTCAAAACACCACCGTCAGATATCAAACCGATGGCTCCTACTAACTCTCCTTATTTCCCACTCTCTCACATACCAGAGCAGGCACAGCGGCGCCATTGGCAAGCACCGGCAAGCGGCGGACCGGTCAGCCCAGCCGGTGACCTCAGGAGCCGAAGAGAACTATGCGTTGTGCGAAATTTGGACAACGATGCCACAAATAGGGGAAATCTTACCTTGACTGGTGCGCCCAGAGGCTTTGACCATGGCAGGAAGCGGGTCCGCGGCGGCGCCGGACTCACGACGAGAAATTACTGCGCCGATTGTCACCAATCGCGCCCGGAAAGACCATGCGCACGACCAGTGTGTCTCTCCGAAGCACCCAAGCCCAGATCCAGGGCCCGAACGGCAACACAGGGAAGGTCCCGCGGCGGCGGCAACTTCTATCTCTGGTCCTTTTTCTCTCTGTAATTTTGTTTCTGGACGGCTTGGCTTCCCTACGCATAGGTATAACCGCGGGGGTTGCGGCGACCTCATATATACGCTGAGGTCCGAGTTTGTTAGGATTTCTGAAATCCTAGCCCTCATCCGTGGTGCTCGCGATGCGCCCATGGTGGAGGTCCGCGTCGCGTGGCGAGTCCAACCGAGCAGCCGAAAGCAGGGGTGTGGGTCTCTGGCGCAGTGGCCCCACTGGTCAGAGCGGATGACGCGCATGACCCGCCTACCAGTGAGCGAAAGTGCGGGGGAGGCTGGGCCACACGGGTTAAGGTTGGAACTGGGCCGATGGTGAGGATTCGGCCCACGACGCAGAGAGAGGTCCATTCCTTTCTTTTTTTCTATTTCTATTTTCCTTTGTTATTTCAAATCCAAATCAAACCAAGTTCAAATTCTAAATTCCAAATTTATGCACAAGCAAAACTCTAGCATGGGATGCAAGTATAATTATCTCTATTTGTACCCTACTTATTTAAATAAATGCTCACATTTTTGAAAAATAGGTAAATGATTCACACCAATAATTAAAGAGTCCTTCATATCATTTGTTCAATTTAATTAATACCATCTATTTTAATCACATAAAATGATGTTTATTATTTACTTAGAAAAACAATATCTATATAACCTTTTATTTAATTTAGATTCTTTAGAGAATATTTCTTAAATGTATATTCAAGTTTGAAGTACATACAAAAATAAATGCTTATTACCTAGTTTCTTTAGGAGAAGTGAATATATAACTTTTAATTATTTTAGTTCCAACATTTTTAAATTTCTATTTCAAGTTCAAACCTATTGAAACTTTCTGTTTTGAACTTCAAATTCCCAATCTCAAATATAAACTTAATGTGAATATATGTTCTACTGTTTATAATATTATTATTCATTCTTTTCCCCATTATTTATTTATGAAAAGGTCTTAAATGACTTCATTAAAATTTATTTCCTCAATTTCTATTTTATGATTTCATTTAAAGTTTTGAGGTCAAGTTTAAATGATGACTCCTTATTTCAATAAAATGTGCCACCCCAAATCCATAAGTATGAGATGCCCACTTTTTCATATGACTATTTTAATATCTTAAGTTGATTATGAACAAGGAATGTAAATTCTTAGGAACACTATCATTTTTATTTCTTTATTTTATTATTTTATGATATATATATATTTCTTCTACCAAATTTAGGTCTTACAAATCCTACCCCTTAACAGAAATCTCGTCCTCGAGATTTGTAAGAAATGGGATACAGAAGGATTGGCTTGTAATTCAAATTTTTTTAGTCTATAATTGGTTCAAAAATCCAGATTCTCACTTTACTTTTTTTTTATAGTCATTAGTGGGTGATTAGGAGAGTATAGGTATCCAATTATGTATTATGTAGGATATAAGCCAGACATGTTGAAGTAAGAAAGATTATGGCAAGGAAAAGACTTCGTCCGAAATGTTTAAGTCTTGATTCATCTTGAGATTCGCCTTGACTGTTTTATCCTTCCTTGTTGATGTTAATCTTTTCATCTCTGGCCTTGGTCTCATTGATCCGAGGTTAGTGTATATTATCGGAGTTGGGGGATTATGGTTAAGATAGATATGGGTGAGATAGACTACACGATGTAGGTAAAAAAATTGTCTGATGTTGGGTGGGGATAGACAGATTACGCAATCCATCATGACTCTATTGATTGGGTTAACTCTTTTGCTCTTGGTTGAGTTGGTCTAATGTGCTAAGTTAAGTTAACACCTGGCTAGTAGGATCTAATCTCTTCTACCAGTATCACTAATCTGTTTAAGTAGACCACATTAGATTAGATCACATTAGATTCTATAATCCTATTTAAGAATATCATTAAGCTTATCAATCTGACTTTATCTTTACGAAGTTCTAGTATTTTTTCTAAGTGGAACTTCCAATTAGTATATTTTTTATACACCTAAAATTTTCATGCCATTAGCAGGTGTGGCATAGAAAACAAGGGTACATCAGGTTTTAGCTATTAGGTGAGTGTAGAGAGGATTTGGGGGATAAGGAAAAGTTAGGTAAGGGAGACTTTCATTCCGGGTGGTGGATCTTGATTCATCTGAATAATCTGTTTCTACCCATATCCTTCATTGTCGAGGTTAACCTTCTTCTTGGGTCTGATTTAGGGACCATCAGTCGTGGTGTTTGATGCCATTATTGAGCTGAGATAACAATTGCGGGTAAATGGGATAGGTAGGTTAAACAAAGTTTTACTTTTCTTTTGGGATAAATGGGTTGGGCAACCTATAACATAGGCTAGGTCGTGGTTTCACGGACGAGTTGGTCTAAGACACCAATTTAGGCTTAAAACCCATTTTATAGGAATATGGTCTAATCTATGTTACCAGTATTAACTAACTTGTTTAAGTAACTCACTTTAGATCAGATCATATTAGATTAGGTAGGGTCAAGATTAGATCGGATATAACTAGATTAGACTAGTTTAAGTTACATAGATCTACTAGGGTAGAATATATATTATTAATATATGTTAGAATCTTTTGAGATAGGATGAATTATATGGTGTAGGTAGGTCAGAATCTCTGTTAGGTTAAAACAGAGGGGTTATGCAACCATCGAATGGTTAAGGTAGTTGCATAAGACCGAGTTGGTTAGTCATTCTTAATGCAGAGTGAACTAAGTTAAAACATGTTCTATAGGAGTAGAGTCTCATTTATTTCATCAATATTATCCTTCTTGTTAAGCAACTTACATTAGATTAGCTCAACTTGAGGTTAGCCTTCGTTAGGTTAGATTAATCTACCACATTAGATCAGATTTATGTTATATTTGGTATGACTAGCTTCGACTAGACAAGATCTAATTAATTTGGTTTAGATCCTGGTTGTTACTCTGGGATGAGATAAGTAAAGTGGTTAGGATAAGATGAATCCTTCAAGATAAGATGAATTTATTAAAATAAGAGAGAATCTTTTAAGATAAGATGGATCTTTAATGAAGGATAATCTAGGTTGGCTTGTTATCTTATGAATATTTTTTATGCATATAGGTATATGTAGATGCAATTGTGGATATTACTCCACAACCCATCACACTCAATCAAAGAATCGAATCAAGAAGTTATGATAAGGACAGACACTCAAGCATACAAATATTTACCAAAAATAGTTTTGATTTGGTTCCTAGGATTAGGTTTCCTATTCCTAAAGCTCACTTTAGGTGCAGGATTTCAAAGTGTGAAATCCACTTTTGTCATTAGAAGTGAAAAGGTAAGAATAGTCAGAGTAAAGCGAAAATAGATGAGAAAAGATTAAGAAAAGTTTAGAAAGGATCATAGTAGCAAAGGTAAGTAAGTATTGGTTGTCCAGTTCTATCTAGGTTTCGTCCTACAGTCAACATTCCTCTGATACCACTTCTGTCACACCCGGGTTTTAGGGACCCGGGCGCGAACATAATCACCAGGTGTGCTGGGACCAAGTCTCACACATATGATGAATCATGGTACAAAAATGAATGTTACAACTTTACTATTTAATAGGAGTTCTGTACAAAATAAATAAATAATTACATCATAAGGAGACAACGATCCAGCAACCCAAAGTTGACTGGGAGACGACGACCTAGACCTCTCACGAACACATCGCAGCATCCTCCATGTGCCTCATCCTGTGGTACCTGTTCTTGACTTGTGGGGGGTGTGAGACAGCAAGGGTGAGCTCACATATGTTCATTGCTCAACAAGTTGTGGGGAATAATGTGCATGAACTCACCAAAGATGGGAGTCAATATGATGTGTAAGGCTGATCAATAGCTGAGCATTGCTTTTAATAAGTTGGTCAAAATTTTATTAGCAGTTACTCAATGTAAGTAAATACCAAACCATAATAATAATAGAACAAAATTAATAATAAATCCCATGCAATGCAAATTACAAATTGAATTTAGTTCCATAATTTAATCATGCGAGAGTCGTGAGATGCTCATGACCGCGAGCACGGTTAGTATACCAGTTTTACACTCTGCAGAGGTTGTACCCTGTACCCACAAGTCGTGTATCCCATGTTGGCAGGGTTTGCAAGGCCCTTAGACACTTCCGAGGTGAATGTCTAGGGATCCACTACGAGGCCTTTACAAAGTTCCACTAGCTTCCGAAAACCCGCTACAGTTTCTAGGAAGAGCAATGTAGGAATCCCTCGTCTGACCGCCATCGCAGCAAAATCAACCCGAGAACCTCCCTACATGCCTACTCTCCTACTGCCCATGCCACTTTCGGGTAAGATAGTCTTCCACTAGTTTTCCTAATTAGTCAGCCAAGGGCGTCCCATTCCACCCTTGTGGTTGCACGTGTTTCTCAAGTTAAGCTCCATGTTCCAATTAAAAATAATAATCTTGACATGAACATAAATAAAATAACAGTATAATTGGAATATCAAGATGATGTAATATTAAACCCAAAATTATATAGAGCAATAGCAAAACTACCCAAATAGTTCAGGGGTAAACAAGGTAACAAGATAACCAAACTAGGGTGTCCTATTGAGTTCCATCAAAATTAAACCTATGCATGATAAAATGATTATAAGGAACATTATTGGGTAATAAAAGTGATCAAGGGCACAACTTGCCTGGGACTTGAGATTCCAGGTACCAGGATGATCTTCAGGTTCTCGTAACCTCGCGGTAGTCATAGCAATACAAATAAACATGGTATAGACAAAATTAACACCACACCAAACATAAGAATAAACTGCATAATAATAATCTACGCGTTGCTATGAGATCGTGGGTTCGCAAACCACTAAAATGAGAGTTATGGTTAAAGAATTATGATTTATGGAAGATCTATGTGATTAAACTATATTATAAATTGATTAGTGTACACCATATGAGAGAATATTCTATGATTAATTAATTCAATTTTAATCTTAATTATAACTTAACTAGAGATCATATTTTAATCAAACTATAATTATGGATAGGTTAACTTCGATTAGAGGAGCTAATCCATTAAACATAGGCTAGACAATTTCTAATAATAAAAGTATGGGGTGTGATAGATGTTAGTGTCATACTGTACAGATGATATTATTATGAATCTAACGCAATTCAAATGGATCAAATCGGAGTTACGATTCCCATGTTACGATTTTCCGAAGTTATGTGGTACCTAGAATAGAGTAATTCATGTGAATAATTTTAATTCAATTTTTATGGCTAAACAAAGGTACTAGGTGATACACAATATTAAAACAAAACTAGTCGGTTGCCCGTGCGTTGCGACGATTTACAATAATACCCACGTAAATTGTCTACCAAATTTTTTTCAAGATTTTTTATTGATTGTCTCCGCTCTCTGTATAATATTTTTTTGATTTGGCTAACTGATGTTATTGTTTATTCCATGCAATATGGCTTGATACAGCACCGTCAATGAAGTGAGCGATTAGAAGAGAGTTCACAACGACTGACTGAACGAACAGAGATTATAAAATGACATAATTCCACCTTACAGAGACCAAATAAGAGAAAGTTTGTGAGCTCAAGTTTCTAAAATAAGTCACATAAAATCAAACTTATAGATCAAAATATGGAGTGATTGATAAAGTCAGGCATCAATAAAAACTGGATGCGCTCCATATAAATTATGCTACTTCGTAGCAATTTACTAACGTTTAAAACAAACAAATAACCTTTCATTTTTTACTGTTAGTGTGACAAATCATTGTTGCTCCATCCAATTCAGCAACCTCAAACACCATGGAGTCCATTGCGCCAATGTGGTCTCAGAAACGACCAAATGATTGCAAGAGCCAAGAACGTCGTGCCGTGCTTGGACTGTAGCCTCAGCCCGTAGTGTTGGCCGACACGATTTTTTTTATTTTTTAAAAAAACATATATACATATATACAATTTATATTATGTGGTCTCAGAAACGACCTAATGCTTGTAAGAGCCAAGAACGTCGTGCCATGCTTGGGCTGTAGCCTCGGCCCGTTGTGCTAGCCCGACCCGACACGATTATATATTTTTATTTAAAAAACATATATACAATTTATATTCAATATTAAAAACATTTGAGCATAATGTTCTATTGGTTAGACATCTTCATCCAGTGTCTCTCGCCCTTCTTCTATTAGCGCATGGGTTCAAATCACACATTCTACACTGTTTTTTTACATTTTATGTTGATTTAATCAAATGAGCTGATGGGCTAATAGGCTGGCCCAACACAGTCAGTAGGCCGGCATGACGTGCCTGTGCCAGAGTTGTGGCCCACGGACATCTGGCCCGTGTTGGGCCACCGTTTGACCATCTATAGGCGTGCAGCGGATTAATTTGAATTAGCTGTGGGGGTTATTTGTAAAAAGATGACGCGTGACGACCGTTGAAACTGGTGCTTTAAGTATAGTATAGAAGTATAGATTAATGCCATTGGAATGAATCAATTTGGAGATAAAATGAATTAATTATGAATTAAACAAGTTTCTGGATTTATTTTTATATTGGAAATCAAATTTCAGATTTATTTTATAAATTTCAGAGCTTATATATACTGTGGGTTCTATTTTCTAGAAAGTCAGGGTCTATTTTGAATAAGATCGGATCTATCTGTAATTACTTCCCACATGGACTAGATGGCGAGTTGATTATACTCAAGTGCAGGGTCTCTTATGAAAAATGGACGAGCCCGAAAAGTTATCCTCGCCCAGGGACGTTGGATCACTAATCCACGGATCAGATTAGATCCAACCCATCTGAACCGGTACCCCATCGTTACCGTTGGATCACCAATCCGCGCTCTAGATTTTATGAAGTCCGGGCCTTCCTAGCCCACGGATCAAGACCAACGGTTCAGATTTAACGAACGAATGGGTATACCTGCGTCAAAAGACCACCGTCGGATATCAAACCGATGGCTCATACTCACTCTCCTTATTTCCCCACTCTCTCACATACCGGAGCCGACACGGCGGCGCCATTGGCAAGCACCGGCGAGCAGCGAACCGGTCAACCCAGCCGGTGACCTCAAGAGCTCACGAGAACTATGCGTTGTGCGAAATTTGGACAACGACGCCACACATAGGGGAAATCTTACCTTGACTAGCGTGCCCAGAGGCTTTGACCATGGCAGGAAGCGGGTCCGTGGTGGCGCCGGACTCACGGTGAGAAATTGCGGCGCAGATTGTCCCCAATCACGCCTAGAAAGACCATGCGCACGACCAGTGTGTCTCCCCGAAGCGCCTAGGCCTAGATCAGAGGCCCGAACGACAACACAGGCAAGGTCCCGCGGCGGCGGCAACTTCTTCTTTCTCTCTGGTCCTTTCTCTCTCTACGTTTTTGATTCTGGACGGCTTGGCTTCCCTACGCATAGGTATAACCGAGGGGGTTGTGGCTGCCTCATATATACGCCGAGGTTCGAGTTTGTTAGGCTTTTTGAAATCCTAGCCCTCATCCGTGGTGCTCATGATGCGCCCATGGTGGAGGTCCGCGTCGCGCGGCGAGTCCAACCGAGTTGCGGACAGCAGGGGTGTGGGTCTCTGGCACAGTGGCCCCACTGGTCAGACGGATGACGCGCAGGACCCTCCTGCCAGTGAGCGAAAGCGCGGGGGAGGCTGGGCCAAACGGGTTAAGGTTGGAACTGGGCCTCTGGTGAGGATTTGGCCCACGGCGCAGGGAGAGGTCCATTCCTTTCTTTTTTTTTCTATTTCTACTGGGCCTCTGGTGAGGATTTGGCCCACGGCGCAGGGAGAGGTCCATTCCTTTCTTTTTTTTCTATTTCTATTTTACTTTCTTATTTCAAATCCAAATCAAACCAAGTTCCAATTCTAAATTTCAAATTTATGCACAAGCAAAACTCCAGCATGGGATGCAAGTATAATTCTATCTATTTGTACCCTACTTATTTAAATAAATGCTCACATTTGTGAAAAATAGGTAAATGATTCACACCAATAATTAAAGAGTCCTTCATATCATTTGTTCAATTTAATTAAGACCATCTATTTTAATCACATAAAATGATGTTTATTATTTACATAGAAAAACAATATCTATATAACCTTTTATTTAATTTAGATTCTTTAGAGAATATTTCTGAAATGTATATTTAAGTTTGAAGTACATAAAAAAATAAATTCTTATTACCTAGTTTCTTTAGGATAAGTGAATATATAACTTTTAATTATTTTAGTTCCAACATTTTTAAATTTCTATTTCAAGTTCAAACCTGTTGAAACTTTTTGTTTTGAACTTCAAATTCCCAATCTCAAATATAAACTTAATGTGAATATATGTTCTACTGTTTATAGTATTATTATTCATTCTTTTCCCCATTATTTATTTATGAAAAGGTCTTAAATGACTTCATTAAAATTTATTTCCTCAATTTCTATTTTATGTTTTCATTTAAAGTTTTGAGGTCAAGTTTAAATTATGACTCCTTATTTCAATAAAATGTGCCACCCCAAATCGATAAGTATGAGATGCCCACTTTTCATATGACTATTTTCATATCTTAAGTTGATTATGAACAAGGAATGTCAATTCTTAGGAACACTATCATTTTTATTTCTTTATTTTATTATTTTATGATATATATATTCTTCTACCAAATTTAGGTCTTACAATCGGGGTGCTAACTTTCCTTTAACCCCGAATTGACTAACACCCTTCATTGGTGATACTTTCATGCACACATGATCTTCGACTTAAAAAATCAATGGTCGACGTCGTTTATCCGTATAATTTTTCTGTCGTGCTTGATCTTCTCTCAAGTTATGTCTTATGTGTTGGACCTTTTTTTCTGTTTCTTTAACTAAATCAGGCCTGAAAAACCACCGTTCTCCTGGTTCTGACCAATTCAAGGGTGTTCTACATCGCCGTCCGTATAGAACTTCAAACGGTGCCATTTTAATACTCTCTTGGTAACTATTATTATAAGAAAATTCTGCCAGCGGCAGATAATCATCCCACTTTTGTGGAAACTCCAAGACACAGGCTCGTAGCATATCTTCCAGTATTTGATTTACCCTTTTTGTTTGTCCGCTCGTTTGAGGATGATAGTCTGACCCGTGGAGCAATTTAGTGCCCAAAGATTTGTGCAACTCTTCCCAAAACTTGGATACAAATTGCGGTCCTCTGTCCGACACTATCGTCTTTGGAACTCCATGCAAGCTGAGAACACGAGCAATATATATAGCTAAGCATAGGTAATAACGGTGTAATATGTTTTGACTGGAAGAAAATGAGCTGTCTTTGTAAGCCGGTCCACTATGACCCAAATAGAGTCATATCCTTTAGATGGCTTGGGTAGTCCTACAACAAAATCCATGCTTATATCCTCCCATTTGCACGTTGGGATAGGCAATGATTAAAGAGGTCCAACAGTTTTCATATGCACCGCCTTGACTCGTCTACAAGTGTCACATTTTGCCACATAGCAAGCGATTTCAATCTTCATCTTAGTCCACCAATAATGTTGTTTCAAGTCTTGGTACATCTTAGTACTTCCAGGATGAATAGAAAACCGACTAAGGTGGGCTTCATCCAAGATTTGTTAACGGAGTTCAGCATCCTTAGGCACCACTATGCAGTCTTTAAACCATAACACTCCTTGGTTATCTTTCCAAAAACAAGTAGCTTTGCCGGCTTCCATTTTCTCATGAATATGTTTCATACCTTTATCAGTCCTTTGAGCATCAATAATCTTTTGTTGAATAACTGACTCAAGCTTCAAATGCATCAAGGTTCCTTGTTGCACTAAGCCGAAGCTATTACTCTTCGGCTATAGCTTTGGTGTTCATTCTTATCATCTTCTGATTATATCTTCACCTCGTAAGCCTTTGCCATGGGAGAAAACTTGCATCCTGAAGCCTAAGCTCCCTGTAATAAATCATATTATGCTAAAAACATACGATTAGTCATATTTTTGAGGACCTTCGGAAGAGCAAGGCCCCCAACGTGGATGAAGGCCTTTAGCCAAAGATCCGAAAAAACACCTTCCCTTCACTAGAATAGCGAATCATTCTGAACCGTGGGACCCACCGAGCTGTGGGGCTCTGAGTATATATATATATATATATATATATATATAAAAGGCTATGTTGTGAATATTTTTCGTGCCATCTAGCTATTTGTGCTGTGATGGCCATCTTAGCCTTCTTCTCTTTTGTGAGCTCGATTGACTTTTGAGCTTTGGCATTTGACGCAACTATCATCTGAATGGCGGAGGACAAGAAGATTACAGACCCCACAAAGTCTAGGTTTTACGAAGCTATGGAGAAGACCAACACAGAAAAGATCACCAATGAGATGCTGGCTGGGTTGTCTGAGGATTCCAGCGATAGCGATAGTTTTGATGTGGAGAGTGAGAATGAAGATGCCAAAGATCGGTCGTGGAGGCTGAGCCATGTTGTTTTTGGGAAGTCAACTGTGAAACAAGGGCAAATCGAAGCGATGAAGGGCAAATATTATCATGATGTTTCTATAGTGAGGGTCGGGGGGATGTAACACCCTGAATTTGAGGGTATAAAATTTCTTTTATAATATCCGTCAAATTCAGCTGTTACCCCCTCTTTCCTTTAGCTTTCTTCTGTTTCCTCAAAATAGTGGAGGGGTATTTTGTTTTAAGTATAAGTGTCTCGTCTAGCAGAACAAAACCCTAGGAGAAACTTTGTGTGCTGCATTTCATGCTGAAGCATAATTTTGTTTGCTATCACATTTAAATTATCTTGACATGGCCTAAAATGAACAATTACATTCAAATGTATAAAAATATACAACTGTATATAAATAAAAGGGAAACCCAACACACACGCCCCCTTCCTCCCTCCCCTTCCCGGCCCGTTCGACCTGCGGCCCCGACCAACCCCAGCGGCGGCAGCGCGCGTGGCCCAGCAAACGCTGCGGCCTTCCCCAGCACTCTCCCTCGCATGGCCCAGCTCCTCGGCCCACCCCCGCGCGCCCTAGCCGTAGGAAGCCACCAAGGACCACTGAATGGCTAGTGGGACCCCTTGGCACCCCACGTCTTCCTCGTCAACCACCCACGACGCGAGGAGCAGGGCAGTTCCGAGGTGAGGCCTATCCTCCTTCTTCGCAGATGCGCGTGTGGCTGCCTCGAGTCGTGCAAGCCTCCCCTCGTCCAGCCGTTGTTTACGCAGCGGTCCCACATATCATCTCCTCCCTTCTCCCATTCACAGCTGCCTCAGCCCCGTGCTTGTCGAACGCCAAGGAAAACCGGCCCCCACTCCACCATGGCCCGCCACATTGCTTGGTCTTCAAGCCCCTTGCAGTTCAACCGCATAGCAGTCCCCGAGACGCGCTCACCGCCATGCTGCGCGTGGCCACGCCCGGAGCAAGCTGCGCCCGCGATTCTCCCTCGTCGAGTTCGTCGCAAGGTGAGAAGTCCAGAGACGCGGCGTCTCGCACCGTCCCTCCCGCGAAGCCTCGCCTGGAGTTCCCCTGGACCCGCCCTTCGTTCATTCATGGTGAGCTCGCCCCCTTCCTCTCTCCATACCCCTCCTCCTCGCCTCTTGATGTGCTCGGCATGACACACACTCGCCGTGGCCAGAGCCCGACGGAAATGGCCCATGGCCGTGCCCGGGTCTGCTCTACGCCCGCGTCCCGGTGTGGCGCGCGACCTGCGCGGCGACCGGCGCGGCATGCCCGCGACGCGTAGCTGGTGCGGCTCGCCCGTGCGCGCCCTGGCGCGACTGCTCGTGCCCCGGTGCGACGAGCTTCTGCTCATGCGCAAGTCGTCGAATTGTAATACCCAAAAATGTAAAATGAAAACATAGTGATTTACATACATGTTTTTGCCTCTGTTTATTATAACATGTGAACCAACACTTCAAAAGTCATTAATTAACTAGTGACACCTAAAACAATATGTGCATCATGCTGGACTTTATTTGTGTGTGCATATGTGAGTAATAAAAATTTATAAAAAGTCCTTAATGTTCAAATTGGAAGTAAGACTTAAATTGGAATTTTGGAATTTGAGGAGGAGAGCACTAGTTATCACAAAATAAATATCAAAATAAATAAATAAATAAAATTTACCCATGCCATGTTTAAGATGTACATTTTATGAGAAAATAAATGTACTAGGAAGTTTGAATTTGAAATTGGAATTTGAATTTGGAAAGAGGAAAAAGAAAAGAAAATAAAAAGGTAAAAGTCACACTCGGACCAGCTTCCATCAATTCGGCCCACTATCGTTCCCCTCTGCGCGGCCCAGACAAGCGCACCACATGCGCTGTAGGTCACTGACCGGTGGGTCCGGGTGGTCAGTCCCGCATACTCGGGCGTGTGGGTGAAGTTTCGCTGGCGCGTGGGTCCGGTGGCGAAACTGAGATCCATTAACTCCGCGTGCGCGCGTAGACGCTGCGTTGTGGGGCCGTGCATCAGTACACCCTCCACCTCCGTAACAGCTCGCGCGCGGGTCGCCGCCTTCGCCGGAGATCATGGGCGACTTTCTCCCACCCCGTGCTGAGTCCCTGGGGAATAAGTTGGAACATCTCTGCGCCCTTTCTCTACCTTCCCCATTAACCTAGCACCGACCCGAACCATCCACCGCTACCACCTGGCGGCGCCGCAACACCAGTTCACCACCGCAACCGTAGACTCGCACCTACACCACCGCTCCGGGGCTCGCGTGAGGTCTGGGCTACTCGCTAGAGTTCGTGGGACACGACAGTAGAGGAATCGCGTCGGGAGAAGCAGGGAGATCCAGTGAATTTCTTGTCGTCGACTAAACTCCGTCGTGTTGCGCCGCGACCGACTTTCTTCATCGCGATTATTTCCGGTGAGACACACCCTTCATGATCACGTTAGCATCAATTTCATTTTGTGCGCAACTCCGTTTGAGATTAGTCACCGGAGCAGGCGAATTGGGTGGCTCACCGGTGAGTGCTCCGCCGGGGGGAACTCCTCTCGGCGTCGTTGTGCGGCAAGGTTGGAGACGACCTCCCTGGCGTTGGATCGGAAACGGGTGGCCACAATTAGATTCAAGATACCCCTTCGTTCAATTGAATCGTAACCGTCGATCTGTGATCGGGTGGTCTGGAGCAGGTTTAGGCACTTAAAAATATACACCGTTGATGTGAGATCCGAGGAACCACATCGCTCGTGGATTCTGGATGGCGTTCGGTCTAATCCGGGCCATCCAGGAAGGATCCAACCTCCCAAGATTCACGATACCCCTTCTCTGCCCGCTATTTTCACATGAGTCCCTCGTTTAAGATAGAATCAACCTGCGGTCCACTGCGGGGTTGGACTGAGTCTAGGGAATTTTATACGTTAGCCCTTGTGCTTTCCAGAAATTGACGCGCAGTCCAGGAGATTAGAAAATCCAGGAAAAGTAAATAGAAAATGATTTTTAATGTAAAAATAAATGTTAGAACTTGTTTAATTCCTAGAAAAATCATATTAAGTCCAAATTAATCCATTCCAGTTCCTATAATTTTGTAATAATGTTGTTCATCACATAGTGTCTCTATTTTGACATGCAAATAGTATTAAAATTTATCTCTTAATTAATCTTGTACCAAGCACATAAAACCTTAGGAGATTCATAACTTAAATCCATAACTCCAAATTTAGTGATTCTTTTTCCCTATGAACTTATTTTAATATGTAGATTATTAATATGCATTTTGTATACATGTTTGGTGTGATGTTAACTTTTTGCTTTGTACTATGCTTGTTTGTATTGTGGCGAGTAGAAGAGCCAGTGGCTGAGGATCCCGGTGTTCAGCGGGTAGAAGTTGCTGAGCAGGAGCTCATTGAAGGAAAGTTGTGCCATTGACCATTTTTATTACCCAATAATGTTCTTTATAATCATTTACTCATGCATAGGTTTAATTTTGATGGGGCCCAATAGGTCACCCTAGTTTGGTTATCTTGTTATCTTGTTTACCCTTGAATCATTTGGGTACTTTTGCTATTGCTCTATATGGTTTTGGGTTTAGTATTACATTATGTCCATGTTCTAATTATTCTATTATTTTATTTATGTTCATGTCAAGATCATGATTTTTAATTGGAACATGGAGCTTAACTTGAGAAACACGTGCCACCACAAGGGTGGAATGGGACGCCCTTAGCTGACTAACTAGGAAAGCTAGTGGAGGACTACCTTACCCGATAGGGGCAAGGGCAGTAGGGGAGTAGGCATGTAGGGAGGTTCCCGGGTTGATTTTGCTACGATGGCGGTCAGACGGGGGATTCCTGCATTGCTCTTCCTAGAAACTGTAGAAGATTTTCTGATGCTAGTGGAACTAGGTAAAGGCCTTGTAGTGTTACCCTGCCTCGCTTCCTTGGTAGAGGTGTATGGGAGTCGCGATCCCTTGGCAGATGGGTAACATGACTTGTGAGTACAGGGTACAACCTCTGTAGACTGTAAAACTGGTATACTAGCCGTGCTCGCAGTCATGAGCAGCTCAGGACTCTCGCATGATTAACTTATGGAACTAAATTCAATTTGTCATTTGCATTGCATGAGATTTATTATTAATTTTGTTCTATTATTTCTATTATGGTTTGGTATTTACTTACATCTAGCAATTGCTAATAAAATTTGACCAACTTATTAAAAGCAATGCTCAGTTTTAACCCTTGTTATTGATCAGCCTTACACTTCACACGAACTCCCACCTTTGTTGAGTTCATACACATTATTCCCCATGACTTGTTGAGCTATGATCTTTTGTGAGCTCACACTTGCGATATATAACCCCCCCACAGGAGAGGAACAGGTGGCCCACGAGGAGCCGCACAATGAGGAGTTCAACTTGATCTAGGTGGCGTCTCCCATCGACTTTATGGCGCCAAGGATGGACTTTAGTTCGCTTTATATTTATCTTTTATTTTGTAAGACTTCCGCTATGTAATAAATATTTTTATGTTATTGTGACATTTATCTCTATACATTCTATTATTATATGTGTTGTTCTTCTTTGGCGCACATATGAGACACACTCGGCTTTATCCATTAAATCCGGATGTGACAGAAGTGGTATCGGAGGAAATGTTGACTGTACGACAAAACCTAGATAGAAATGGACAAAACCCTTACCTACTTACCTTACTCTGATTATTAGTATACTTATCTTGATCATGTCTCATCTTTTGCTGTTCTACTCTGATTACTCTTATCTTTTCTACTCTAAGACAAGATGGATTTCACACTTTGGAATCCTACATTTATGACCCTTTTTAAAGAGATAGGAAAACCTAAGACAAAAATTAAAAATATTTTCTTTATTTAAAATGTTGGAATGATTGTTCTGATGATAAATGTCTTATTTGCTTCTTTGATTGATTGAAATAGTATAGTCAGGCATCTTAGCATGTACCACATAAGGTAATGTATTAGCTTTAGTAGGTGACACACTAGTCTACTTAGCTAATAAATCCCCCAAAGTAACATGCCTCGTAATTACTCGTCTATTCTACAATTCTATCTTACCATGCATTTCTAACCCAGATGGCCAATACCAGGAAGGGAGGAGGAATTGATCTACCCCCAATCGACACAATCAGAGGGTACTTATATAGCAATAACAACAAGTCGAGATGAATCCTCCAAATCCTCCACCAGTCGGGCTGATCAAGCAGTTGCAGCCCAGATGCGGATAATGCAACAGATGGCTGATACTATGGCAGATGCCCAAGACCGCATTCACTACGCGGTATGGATTATTTGAATATTTGGTCATGTCTTTCGGATTGGCAAATGCTCCAGCCACTTCACATACTTAATGAACTCGGTGTTTATGCCCGAGTTTGATAAATTTGTGGTGGTCTTCATTGATGATATCCTGATCTATTCCAAAAATGAAGAGGAGCATGCTAAGCACTTACTGATCGTGCTAACGCGCTTAAGGGAGCACCAACTGTATGCCAAGTTCAGCAAATGCGCGTTCTGGTTGGAGGAAATCCAGTTTCTTGGACATGTATTATCTGCAAAAGGGATTGCGGACGATCCCAGCAAAGTCAAGGATATTCTAGAATGGAAACCGCCTACTACAGTACATCAAGTTCAAAGTTTCCTTGGACTGGCAGGATATTACCACATGTTCATTCTGGATTTCTCCAAGATTGTTAAACCTATTACGGGTTTATTGAAAAATGATACCAAGTTTGATTGGTCCTCCAAATGCAATGAAGCCTTCGAGCAGTTGAAGGTGTTATCAACCACTGCTCCGGTATTGGCTCAATCGGATATAGAAAAGCCTTTTGATGTGTATTGTGATGCGTCAGACTGTGGACTCAGATGTGTCCTAATGCAAGAGGGCCGAGTCATAGCTTATGCTTCAAGACAACTACGCCGGCATGAGGAGCACTATCCAACTCATGATTTGGAACTAGCTGCAGTTGTTCATGCTCTTAAGATATGGCGTCATTATTTGCTAGGAAATATATGTCATTTATATATAGATCATAAAAGTCTGAAATATATCTTTACCGAGTCAGAACTGAATATGAGACAAGAAAGATGGCTTGAGCTAATTAAAGATTATGATTTGGAAATCCACTATCACCCAGGAAAAGCAAATGTGGTGGCAGATGCATTGAGTCGCAAAGCTTCCTGTCATTGTCTTACAGTAAGGACCCCTGACATCACCCTATGTCAAGAAATGGAAAAGTTGAACCTGGGTATGATACAACACGGAACTTTGACACAATTAAAGCTTGAGTCAGTTCTTCTACAAAGAATTATTGATGCCCAAACAACACGAAACTTTGACGCAATAGGAGTGGAGAGATGGCGATAGTAGCGTGTACCCTCCGTGGCAAGAGGCTGGACAGTGGTGTATCTGTGCTCTTAGTTGGCGTGAACCCGGTCTAGTCTTGAGAAACTCGGTGGCGAGTTGACATATGCAAGGGTTAAGTGCTACATATGTCGTGTGGTTGGAGATCCCCAGCTGGGTATTAATCGATTCGGATCGCCATTATTTCTCGAATATGAAGACTTGGTCACTGCCCTACACATAGCAATCCAGTGAAATGAAGGGTTGGTAAAAGACAGCTAGTGTAGGCCAAGTGCTTGAACTAGGGTAGAAAGAACTCTACCTACAGGTAATGACTTAACTCGACAATAAAACTGGATTTTTAAGGATCCACTGATAGTAAGCATTTTTGCAAACAGAGTCTTTGATTATTGATTAAGCCTTACCTTGACTCCCTCAAGCTAGCATATCCTTGAGAGTCTTTTTATTCTGTCGGGTAAGACTTGCGAAAGTACACTCCGTACTCAGGGTTTTCGAACCCATGTTGTTGTAGGTGAGGAAGCAACATAGTTTTGCTGTTTATGTTCAAAGGTGGTACCCAAGGAAGAGCCCCAGCAGTGAGGTTGGTCGCGGGAGTATGTTTGCCTCCCACCTTGAAAACAATAAACTTTTGTGTGGGAGGGTGTTTTGCCTCCTTGGTTTGTAATAATACTTTATGCACTCTTAATACCCTGGTATTGTAATAATAATACTCTCTCTATATATATTTTATGAATGTAAATTAAGTTATTGTAATTTGTTTTTGCTTATCCTTTCTTCCGATGTGGTGTAATATTTGTGTGACGGGTGAAGCGCTCTTGGGCGAAATGATGAAGATACAGTTACCAAACTTATCGAGTGATTATGTGCATCTACAGGGTTGTCCAAGGTCCTTAGGACAAGGACAACTATAGGTGGGCCTAATACCTTGGGAGGTTCCGTCACAGCTTTAATCAACTGAAGCTGAGATTAATGTCACCCCCAGTGTTGGTTATGCTAGATCTACAAAAGGGATTTGATATCTATTGTGATGCATGCGGCCAAGGCTTGGGATGTGTTCTTATGCAAGAAGGACACATAATTGCCTACGCGTCTCGTCAGTTGCGAAAACATGAGTTGAACTATCCCACTCATGACTTGGAACTGGCAGCCGTAGTGCATGCGCTTAAGATATGGAGACATTACATTATGGGAACCAAGTGCCAAGTGTACACCGATCACAAGAGTTTGAAGTACATATTCACTCAGAAGGATCTCAACCTTAGGCAACGCCGATGGTTGGAACTCATCAAGGATTATGATTTGGAGATTCACTATCACCCGGGCAAGGCGAATATGGTTGTGGATGCCTTGAGTCAAAAGGAACACATCCATGCAGCTATTGTTGCCCAGTTACCCGATGAGATTGTTGAGGATTTCAGGAGACTCAACCTGGGAATAGTTGCACATACCAAAGGAGTCACTATTGAAGTGGAACCTACCTTGGAGCAAGAAATCCACAAGGGTTAGATAGGTGATGCTAAAATACAAGAGATCAAGGATCTTATTACTGAAGGTAGAGGTCCAGAATTCACGAAGGACGAGCAAGGCACAGTATGGTTCAAGGACCGAATATGTGTTCCTGAAATTGACAACCTTCGTGAAACTATTTTAAAGGAAGCCCATGATTCTGATTATTCTATTCATCCTGGGAGCACTAAGATGTATCAGGATTTGAAGCAGAAGTACTGGTGGTATGGGCTAAAGAGATATGTGGCTGCACATGTGGCTATGTGTGATGTGTGTCAAATTGTCAAGGCTGAACATCAAAGGCCAGATGGACTACTGCACCCGTTAAACATACCCGAATGGAAGTGGGAAGAAATTGGTATGGATTTCATTGTCGGGTTGCCTTGCACCCCGAAAGGATATGATTACGTATGGGTGATTGTGGATAGACTGACCAAAGTGGCTCACTTCATTCTGGTCAAGACTACTTATAAAGGTTCTCAGCTAGCAGAGTTATACATGGTTCGGATTGTGTGTTTACATGGAGTATCGAAGAAGATCATTTCGGATAGAGGCTCACAGTTTACCTCAAGATTCTGGAAAAGCTTTCATGAGAATATGGATACAAAGTTGAGCTTCGGTTCGGCCTATCACCCTCAGACAGATGGCCAGACTGAAAGAACCTATCAAGTACTAGAGATATGTTGAGAGCTTGTGCCCTTCAACATGGAGGGAGTTGGGATAAAAGTCTACCATATGCAGAATTCTCATATAATAATAGTTACTAGGCCAGTCTGAAGATGTCACCATTCGAGGCTTTATATGGCAGGAAGTGCATGACTCCTCTATATTGGGATCAGACTGGAGAAAGGCAGTTCTTTGGGCTTAGACTTATTCAAGAGGCAGAAGAACAAGTCTGTATAATCAGGGAGAACTTGAGGGTGGATCAGACTAGACAAAAGAGCTATGCTAATAATCGAAGAAGACCACTGGAGTTTGAGGAAGGTGATCATGTGTACCTCAAGGTGTCACCACTTCGTGGAATGAGGAGATTCAAAGTTAAGGGCAAGCGATCCCCTCGCTTTATTGGACCATTCAAAATCTTTATGCGAGTTGGAGAGATGGCATACCAACTCGAGCTACCTGACCATTTATCTGATGTGCATGATGCATTCCACGTGTCTCAACTTAAGAAGTGTCTCCGTGTCCCTGAAGAACAGTTGCCAATGGAAGAGCTCAGTGTTCAGGGTGATTTGACTTATACGGAATATCCTATAAAGATTCTTGACACATTGACTAGAGTTATAAGAAATAAAGTTATAAAGATGTGCAAAGTGTAATGGAGTCACCATGGAGAAGATGAAGCTACTTGGGAGAGACAAGAAGAGCTTCGAATAGAATTT
Source organism: Zea mays (assembly GCF_902167145.1). Lineage (NCBI taxonomy): Eukaryota > Viridiplantae > Streptophyta > Magnoliopsida > Poales > Poaceae > Zea > Zea mays. Next base: position 44,256,966 of record NC_050103.1, read on the forward strand.
CCCCATCTTTTCCCTAGTCCTCCCTAAATCTCGAGGACGAGATTCTTGTTAAGGGGGTAGGATTTGTAATACCCAAAAATGTAAAATGAAAACATAGTGATTTACATACATGTTTTTGCCTCTGTTTATTATAACATGTGAACCCACACTTCAAAAGTCATTAATTAACTAATGACACTGTAGCATCCCAAAATCCTAACTTTGGGATTCATAAAAGTTGGTCCAAAATATTTGAGTAAATCTTGATAAATATTGTACATTACTTTCTCCTAAAGTAAATAAGACATGAATATTAATTTGTGCATGAAATTTTAAATTGACTACACAGTCAAAATAAGATTTTCTTAGAATGTGTGTACTTCATATTTGGAAATATTTACTAAATGAATAAAGTAACTAAAAAAATAAAACTTATACTTATGCATCTCATCCTAGAGTTTGTTCGTGCATAAAAATGAAGTGGAATCTTGAAAACTAGGTCCAAATTTGAAATTGTAATTGAAATTTAAAAACATGGAAGAAACAAAAAAAGGAAACAGAAAATAAAAAGAAAAAAATGAAGGAAGATTTACCTATGTGGTGGCGCTCGGCCCAGCACCATTGCCATATTCCCCGTAGCACACATCTCTTATTTTCCTTTATTTAATCCTCTTGCCGCACATGATGTCAGCATGACACAAGTGTGACATCAAGCAAGCAACACATGCAGTAGTATTTCCATGCACACGTCTACTTCTACGTAGTCGCCGTCGCCGACATGTGGACCACAGGATCACGTACGAAGCTCTGCGCCTTGCTCGTTCAGAACCGTGTCTTCCTTCCTTATCGTAACAAACCATGCCGAAGTCCGAACACCGCGCACGCTTGACCACTAAAACAACCTCCGCCGAGATTGCCGTCTGTTGTAACGTCCCAGGGCAGATCTCCCCTGGCCGTGGGGAATATAAAACCCAACCCCGTACCTCAGGTTCTCCATCTGGGTCGATCACGAGAACGCTGAGAGCCTCGCCATATCCGAAGACATAGAGAGCTCGACATCACCTACCACCATTGCCAGGAAAGTGTAGCTACGAGGGAAACTTTAGTCATGCCATTGTTCTATCTCGGTGGGCGGCCGTGGCTAGTCGCCGTTCACCTGGAGCGCGTGCGAGTTCATCAACGAAGATTTGTTCTTTCCACCGAGCTCTCAGCGATACCCTGGACAACATCGCCATTGCCCTCGCCATAGTGAGGTTACGAGTCACCTGAAGATCATCCTGGTACCTGGAATCTCAAGTCTTAGGCAAGTTGTGCCCTTGATCACTTCTTTTTACCCACTCATGTTCTAATTAATCATAATGATCTGCATAGGTTAATTTTGATGGGACCCAATAGGTTACCCTAGTTTGATTATCTTTATACCTTGTTTACCACTGAACTTTTTGGGTAGTACTTGCTAGTGCTTTATGTGGTTTTGGGTATGAAGATACATTATTCATGATTATACTTTTGTTATCAGTTGTTATTTACTGTTCATGATAAGATCATTATGTTAATTGGAACATGGAGCGACCACCCGGGAAAACAGTGCTACCACAAGGGTTTATGGACGCCCTTGGCTGATTAATTAGGAAAGCTAGTGGAGGACTACCTTACCCGAAAGGGGCAAGGGCAGTAGGGGAGTGGTCAGTGTAGGGAGGTCCTTGGTTGATTTTGCTGCGATGGCGGTCAGGCAAGAACCCTGCATTGGAGCTTCCTATAAACTGTAGCGGGTTTTCTGAAGCTAGTGGAACTTTGTAAAGGCCTCGTAGTGTTACCCTGCCTCGCCTCCTCGGTAGAGGTGTATGGGAAGTCGCGATCCCTTGGCAGATGGGTAACATGACTTGTGGGTAAAGATGCGCAACCTCTGCAGAGTGTAAAACTGGTATACTAGCCGTGCTCACGGTCATGAGCAGCTCGGACCCTCACATGATTAATTTATGGAACTAAATTCAATTTGTCATATGCATTGCATCGCAGGTGATGTTGTTACTTTTGTTCTACTACTTAATTGGGTTTGGTATTTACTTATACTTAGTAATTGCTAATACAATTTTGACCAACTTTAAAAGCAATGCTCAGCTCTAACCATCCTCTTTGGTAAGCCTTACACTTCACATGAACTCCTACCTTTGGCGAGTTCATTCACATTATTCCCCACAACTTGTTGAGCGATGAACGTATGTGAGCTCACTCTTGCTGTCTCACAACCCCCCACAGATCAGGAACAGGTACCACAGGATGAGGCGCATGGATGATGCTGCGATGAGTTCGTGAGAGGTCTAGGCCGTCGTCTCCCAGTCAACTTTGGGTTGCTGGACCGTTGTCTCCTTATAATGTAATTATTTATTTATTTTGTACAGAACTCCTGTTATGTAGTAAAGATGTGACATTCGATCCTGTGCCATGAATCATCATATGTGTGAGGCTTGGTCCCAGCACACCTGGTGATTATGTTCGCGCTCGGGTTTTGGACCCCTAAAATCCGGGTGTGACAGACACCTAAAACAATATGTGCATCATGCTGGACTTTATTTGTGTGTGCATATGTGAGTAATAAATTTTTTATAAAAAGACCTTAATGTTCAAATTGGAAGTAAGACTTAAATTGGAATTTTGGAATTTCAGGAGGAGAGCACTAGTTGTCACAAAATAAATAAATAAATAAAATTTACCCATGCCATGTTTAAGATGTACATTTTATGAGAAAATAAATGTACCAGGAAGTTTGAATTTGAAATTCGAATTTGAATTTGGAAAAGAGGAAAAAGAAAAGAAAGTAAAAAGAAAAAGGTAAAAGTCACACTCGGGTCGGCTTCCATCAATTCGGCCCACTATCGTTCCCTCCGCGTGGGCCAGACCAGCGCACCGCATGCGCTGTAGGTCACTGACCGGTGGGTCCAGGTGGTCAGTCCCACGTACTCGAGCATGTGGGTGAAGTTTCGCTGGCGCGTGGGTCCGAGGGCGAAACTGAGATCCGTGAACTCCGCGTGCGCGCGTAGACGCTGCGTTGTGGGGACGTGCGTCAGTACAACCTCCACCTCCGTAACAGCTCGCGCGTGGGTCGCCGCCTTCGGCGGAGATCATGGGCGACTTTCTCCCACCCCGTGCCGAGTCCCGGGGAATAAGTTGGAACCTCTCTGTGCCCCTTCTCTACATTCCCCATTAACCTAGCACCGACCCGAACCATCCACCGCTACCGCTTGGCGGCGCCGCAACACCAGTTCACCGCCGCTGCCGTAGACTCGCACCTACACCGCCACTTCAGGGCTCACATGAGGTCTAGGCTACTCGCTAGATTTATTGGGCCACGACAGCAGAGGAATCGCGTCGGGAGAAGCAGGGAGCTCCAGTGAATTTCTCGTCGTCAACTAAACACCGTGTGGAGTGTTGCACCGCGACCAGCTTTCTTCATCGTGATTATTTCTGCTGAGACCCACCCTTCATGATCTCCTTAGTATCAATTTCATTTTGCGCGCAACTCCGTTCGAGATTAGTCATCGGAGCAGGCGAATTGGGTGGCTCGCCGGTGAGTGCTATGCGGGGGGAACTCCTCTCGGCCTTCGCTGTGCGGTAAGGTTGGAGACGATCTCCCTGGCGTTGGATCGGAAACGGGTGGCCACGATTAGATTCAAGATACCCCTTCGTTCAATTGAATCGTAACCGTCGATCTGTGATCGGGTGGTCTAGAGCAGGTTTAGGCACTTCAAAATATACACCGTTGATGTGAGATCCGAGGAACCACATCACTCGTGGATTCTGGATGGCGTTCGGTCTAATCCGGGCCATCCAGGAAGGATCCAACGGCCCAAGATTCGCGATACCCCTTCGGTGCGCGCTATTTTCACATGAGTCCTTGGTTTAATATAGAATCAACCCGTGGTCCACTACAGGTTTGGACTGAGTCTAGGGAATTTTATACGTTAGCCCCTGTGCTTTCCAGAAATTGACGCGCAGTCCAGGACATTAGAAAATCCAGGAAAAGTAAATAGAAAATAATTTTTAATGTAAAAATAAATGTTAAAACTTGTTTAATTCCTAGAAAATTCATATTAAGTCCAAATTGATCCATTCCAGTTCCTATAATTTTGTAATAATGTTGTTCATCACATAGTGTCTCTATTTTGACATGAAAACAATATTATAATTTATCTCTTAATTAATCTTGTACCAAGCACATAAAACCTTAGGAGATTCATAACTTAAAATCCATAACTCCAAATTTAGTGATTCTTTTTCCTATGATATTATTTTAATATGTAGATTATTAATATTCATTTTGTATACATGTTTAGTATGATGTTAATTTTTTCCTTTGTACTATGCTTGTTTGTATTGTGGCGAGTAGAAGAGCCAGTGGCTGAGGATCCCGGTGTTCAGCAGGTAGAAGTTGCTGAGCAAGAGCTCATTGAAGGCAAGTTGTGCCCTTGACCACTTTTATTACCCAATAATGTTATTTATAATCATTTACTCATGCATAGGTTTAATTTTGATGGGCCCAATAGGTCACCCTAGTTTGGTTATCTTGTTACCTTGTTTACCCCTAAATCATTTGGGTAGTTTTGCTATTCCTCTATATGGTTCTGGGTTTAATATTACATTATGTCCATGTTCCAATTATTCTGTTATTTTATTTATGTTCATGTCAAGATCATTATTTTTAATTGGAACATGGAGCTTAACTTGAGAAACACGTGCCAATACAAGGGTGGAATGTGACGCCCTTGGCTGACTAACTAGGAAAGCTAGTGGAGGACTACCTTACCCGATAGAGGCAAGGGCAGTAGGGGAGTAGGCGTGTAGGGAGGTTCCCGGGTTGATTTTGCTGCGATGGCGGTCAGACGGGGGATTCCTGCATTGCTCTTCCTAGAACTGTAGCGTGTTTTTTGAAGCTAGTGGAACTAGGTAAAGGCCTCGTAGTGTTGCCCTGCCTCGCTTCCTTGGTAGAGGTGTATGGGTGTCGCGATTCCTTGGCAGATGGGTAACATGACTTGTGGGTACAGTGTACAACCTCTATAGAGTGTAAAACTAGTATACTAGCCGTGCTCGCGGTCATGAGTAGCTCAGGACTCTCACATGATTAACTTATGGAACTAAATTCAATTTGTCATTTGCATTGCATGGGATTTATTATTAATTTTGTTCTATTATTTCTATTATGGTTTGGTATTTACTTACATCTAGTAATTGCTAATAAAATTTGACCAACCTATTAAAAGCAATGCTCAGTTTTAACCCTTATTATTGATCAGCCTTACACTTCACATGAACTCCCACCTTTGGTGAGTTCATGCACATTATTCTCCACGACTTGTTGAGCTATGATATTTTATGAGCTCAAAGTTGCGATATATAAACCCCCGCATAGGAGAAGAACATGTGGCCTAGGAGGAGCCGCACAATGAGGAGTTCGACTTGATCTAGGTGGCGTCTCCCAGTCGACTTTATGGCGCCAAGGATGAACTTTAGTTCGCTTTATATTTATCTTTTTATTTTGTAAGACTTCCACTATGTAATAAATACTTTTATGTTATTGTGACATTAATCTCTATACATTCTATTATTATATGTGTTGTTTTTCTTTGGCGCACATATGAGACGCACCCGGCTTTATCCCTTAAATCCTGGTGTGACACGAACGCAGTCCCAAAACACGCCGTCGTAGCTCCGCTTTTGTCGTCGTGCTTGTGTCGTGGATGTACCCTCATCCACGTGCGCCATCACCGTCTGTTCACGCTGTTTCGCGCGTGTCGCGCGCGCGATCCACACACATTTGTTTATCGCTTCGCTATAATCGTTCATGTTTTGTAATTAATTCTTGTTTAATCGTTGACTAATTGATAATTCATCTAAAATGTGTTACGTAAATAATTTATATTAACTAAAACCAACTTAGAAATACAGTTTTTCGCTTTTAAGCATGATCCAGTGGCATTTGTATGTCACATCGTTAGTTAGCCGTGAATTGTTAATTATTTAATACATGTGTCGCAAACCTGTTTCGACTCGTTTCGGTCGCATCAACTTCGTTGCAGCGTCAATTCCACATTTGTAACATTACTTTGTCACGATGTAAGTTTTAATCAACTAGTTAATTACTTGTTATCCAACATTTATTAGAATAACAATTTGAATAAAACCAATTTCTAGTTTTAACATATTAATATGATTGCGCCTCATCGAATGTTTTCAAATTAATACTTGTTAGTATAAACGTGTTGTTGGAGACTTGTTCTCAAATGCTATGAGTTAAGAACAAGGCAACACAGAAAATGTTAAACATTAAGGTCCTTCGTCCTTTGAAGCATTATTTCCCTTAGGATATAACGATCTCCGGACGAAGGTCATGAAGGACTAACCTTCATCAATACAGCATACATTAGTAAAAGACGAAGCATATGAAACATAAAAGATAGCATAAATAATCATATAACATTATTCATCTAACTTTATTAACTCATCATAGAGAAATAGAGACAATATTGAATTATAAATGTACCTTCGGCTTGGAAGGAGATGAAAATACAAGTGTGACGCAAAAGCAAATGCCAAGTCAACGTGAACAGTACGGGAGTACTGTTCACCTATTTATAGGCACGGGGTACATCCCATACAAAATTACATACATGCCCTTTACATTTGGTGATAATTCCATAGCAATCTATCGAGGTCTAAATGGCCTTTTCATCTTTAAGTCGGTTCCCTCTTCTGCGAACATGCCGAAGCTTTACTGCTTCACAGCTTCGGCGCTGTGTCAACCTTCGTATCTTTTGAGCTTCTCCCTTTCTGATACGAGTCCGAAGATACCTGTTCAGACATTTATACTCCAGAAACATTGTTAAATTATGTTTTTGAGGACCTTCGGACGCCGAAGGTCCCCAACAGTAGCCCCTCGCAATATTAATTTGTTAGAAATAATAAATTTAGATTGCGATATGGACGAAGGCTTTACGCCGAAGGTCCGAAAAAACACCTTCCCTATGCTAGAATAGCAACATTCAATGACAAGTGGGGTCTTTCAACTTTCAACGCACCGAGCGTATAAATACGGCCATACCGCAAACTCATTTTGCACGCTTTCTGGCCAACCACTCCCGCTTACTCAGTTTTTAGCTCTTGTGCACTGTGTTTTGCTAAGCTTTTTAGCTTTGAAGCTTCGGAATTGAAAACAGTTTTTTAGTGCTTCCGAAGATGTCTGAAGCTGCTAAGAAGGCTGCTGCTGAGATGAAGCTGACTCTTGATGAAGAGAAGAATTTAGGATTTCTTATAGCGATGTCAAAGACCAACACAGAAAAAATCACCAATGAGATTCTGGAAGGACTGTCTGAAGATACTGGTGACAGTGAAAGTTATGATGTAGACAGTGGTGGCGAAGACTCCGAAGATCGCCCCTGGCGACCAAGCCATTCAGTTTATGGTAAATCAACTATCAAAGAGAATCATCTTGTTAATATGAGAGGAAGGTATTTCCGGGATTTGTCCATTGTGAGGGCCGACGAAGGGGAGAAGACTTGTCCACATCCTGAGGAAAATGAAGTCGTAGTATTCCGAAGCTTTTTGAAGGCTGGGCTGCGATTGCCCTTGAGCAGCTTCGTCGTGGAAGTGTTGAAGATTTTTGAAGTCTATCTTCACCAACTTACCCCCGAGGCTATCATAAGGCTGAACATCTTCGTGTGGGCCGTGCGAAGCCAAGGTCTGAAGCCTGATGCAAAAAGTTTCTGCAATATGCATGAATTATCATACGAGACAATACCTTGGGGTAAAGAACAGTATCACAACAACTTTGGCTGCTACAGCTTTGTTTCTCGGTCTGAGTCAAGCTGTCCCGTGCCAACTTTTCGGAAGAGGTGGCCTAGCGGCTGGATGACAGAATGGTTTTATGTAAAAAATGATTTGAAAGCACGGGAAGACATCAAAGGTATAATCATGCGACCTATTTGGCAAAGCTTCGGCCTTCGAAGGCCGAAGGTGGAAATGAATGAAGCTGCCGAAAAATGCCAGAGGGCCTTCGGCGTTGTCTGCTCTTTTATAGGAACAAGGGACTTAGTACAAGAGCATATCGCCTTCAGGGTGTGGCCGCTTGCTGAGAAATGGGAAATGCCACAAGAAACCATAAAAGAGGCCGACGAAGGTGGGCTTGTGAGACTGAAGTACACCTTCAAATTTGGAGATAAATTTATTGAGCCAGATGATGAGTGGTTGAAAAGCATTGACAATTTAAGTGATGAGCTGCTCGGAACCTACTCGAAGGCTGAAGATAATGCAATGTCAGCAGCCTTCGGAGGCCGAAAAAAGAAGAGACTGAATCGGGTATTTGATGCCATTGGGTTTGTCTACCCTGATTATTGCTATCCCATTCGGAGGCAGAAGAGAAAAAACACAACCTCTGCAAAAGAAGAAGCTGCAGCTGCTCCTAGCGAACCAGAACCGAAAAGGAAAAAGATAAAGGTTCTTACGCATCAGCCGCGTTATATTGAACCAGCTTCGGTGCCGGAGTTTACCGGGAAAACTTCTTCAGCCACCGAAGCTGAAAAACCAATCGAGCCAGCCTTGTTGCCAGAGATCGCAGAAACGGCCGAAGTGCCACCAAAGATAGAATCAGAACAATCAAACATTTTGTTGTCAGAAACAAAAGAGAAAACCGAAGCGCCGCTCACAGAAAAAATTGAAGAGGTAAAAGAAGCAACTGAGGGCTCCAAAACATCAGAAGTTTTGAGTCCTACAGCAATCATTGGGACAGCAAAAAATGAAAAAGTGCCAGCTGCAACTCCGAAGAGAAAGAGAATGGCTAATGTGCTAGATGTATTGGAAACGATCAAATCTTCGAGCACACCTCCGAAGAAAGCTGCTGTTACTCCTGAAACAACAGTTGAAATTTCTGGTTCTACAGCTCCAGAGCAAGAGATTGAAGCCGAAGCTGGGCCCTCAGAGCCCGCAAAAACTTTGGAAAGTGAGGCAGAGAAAATAACAAAGCCAACTTTTGAAGAAACTAGTGTTGTTGCCCCCGAAGCATCCCCCAAAATTCGTGATTATATTTTTCGTCATGCTTCGGGGAAAAAATTATCAGAAAAAGAAGAACAAGAGGCCCAGCATTATGCCCAAAAACTGAAATATCCAAAGGGGGCGTTAATATTTAATGGCAGTGGAGAAGAAGACTTCTTGTACTGTCTCCCCGACAACAAGGAAATTTCTGTCTGTCGGGAGATAAGCAGAAGCTTCGGATTCCCAACTTTAGAAGACGGACTTTCGGTGCTGTCAAAAAACGATCTGGCTGACAGCCTAGCTTATAACAGTTTAAAGGTACGATAAATGAAATCCTTGTATTTTTCCGTTCATTTAAACCCACTGACACACATACATATTCCTTTTTGCAGGGCTTGATACTTAGCAATGCTCTCAGAGCACAGAAAGATACTGAAGACGAAGGGTGTACAATAGCCCTGAGCAACCTTCGTTCCGAAGTAATTGAACTGAGGAACGAAGGTCTCGAAAAAGACAAAATATTATACTCATTAATAAATAAAGTAAAAGAGGACGAAGCTGCTTTTAAAATTCAAGCTGAAGCTCAAAAACGTGAAATTGAAGACCTTCGGAAACAGCTGGCCAGAGCCAAGGAAGAACGCATACTCGAAGAAACAAAGCGTGAACTCAGCGATCAATGGGCAGATCACTTAGAAGTGACTGTTGAAGAGCTTCGTTCGTCCAAAAAGAGATGCTACAACAAATCTATAGATTGTGTTAAGAAATTAAAAGCTAGCTTTGCCAAGGTCGGAGCATTCTCAAGTGAGGAAAATTTTTCCAGAGGCAATCCCGAAGGTGTTATTGAATGGATTGGCCGCGAAGCTGAAGCCTTCGAAGAAATTTTAAATAGCCGAGGTGATATATGCGCCTTCTCTGGCGCCAGAGGGATTGCCACCATCTTAGAAAAGAAGGGCTGCGAACACGTAAAGATTTTGGCACAGTCCGAAGCCTCCTTGTCCTTTGAAGATACAAGAGATCCTTCGGCCGAAGCAAGCATAATTGGTGGAAAGTTTTTTACTGATATCTGGGATAACGGTGGCCGAGAAATGGCAGGAGAAATTATTCAGAGAAGTGAAAAGGGCATCCACAATGCTAGAGAAGTGGCTAAGGCTGCTGAAAAGAGCACAGAGCCCGAAGGTCAACTAGGTATTAACTAATAATTTGTATTGTGTTGTAATTTTTAGTTTTAAACCTCATTTTCCGTTTGTAATAGCAGCATAGCCGTGTCCTGTCCTTCAGATACGACTAAAGCACCTTCGGACCCTCAGCCGAAGGGGGACGACGAAATTAAAAAGATGGCCGAAGATATTATGGACGAAGTCGTGAATCGGCTCCTGAATGAGGCTGCAGAAGTCGTTTTGAGAGAGGATTAAACATTTTTGTAAAAAACTTCTGAAATGTAACATTTTGTAATCGTGAACGTAATATATCTATTTTTGTTATTCAATTCTTTACGATGCATGAAACTTTACATACGTACCGTTTTTGAGTCTTTGGCGAAAAAACACCTTCCCTTCTTTTCATGCTTCGTGAAGAAGAATTACCATTTATCACAACAATATCCGAAATATCCTGGAAAAGTGCTGAAGCTTCGTAGAAACAATCTTCAAGGCTATACTTCAGAAATCAATATTGTTTCTCCTTGTGACTTGGCATGATTTGCCCCTTTTTCAAAGCGTTTTTCCGAAGATTAATGTCATATCTCTTTCTTGTGCCACATGCATTATGATGTATGATGCTTATGTTATGCAAGGATGATGTGATGATGTTATGCTATGTAAGGTGATATTCCGAAGATACACGCATATTTGCGATAAAACACATAATCTTTTTGTGAATCAGCATTGACTTTTCGCTATAAGCCTCCCTTAGGAGCTTCTTCGCCTTTTACTTCAGCGGAATCAGCGTTGACTTTTCGCTGTAAGCTCTGCATTCCCTTAGGAACGTCTTTGGAGCTTCTTCGCCTTTTACTTAGGCGGTATAAGCTCTGCATTCCCTTAGGAACGTCTTTGGAGCTTCTTCGCCTTTTACTTAGGCGGTATCAGCGTTGACTTTTCGCTGTATGCTCTGCATTCCTTTTGGAACGACTTTGGAGCAGAAAACTTACACTGCGCTCCCTTCGGAACGTCTTTTTGTGACTTCGTCAAACTTACTCTGCGTTCCTTAGAACGACTTTTTGTTGCTTCGAAGAATTTTCGATAGTCCGAAGGTCCTTTTATTATCACAAGCCTGTGAAGAAAACATATTTTTCTTGTAGGAATCAACGAAACTAGTTACATGACACCTAAACAATGTCCTTTATTACAGAAAATAAAACTGAATGAAAAACATTGCTATTAAGGTAGGATATTTGTCAATAGATGTGCTTTGATTCTGGCACAGTGCTGTTGACCGTGCGAGCTTCGGACTGTTCTCTGAAGTCCCTTTGATGCGGAGCATATTGGCTCCCTTCTGGCTGCTGGCCTTGTTGCAACGGAGGTGGAGGTGGAGGCTGTTGCCAGGAAGCTTGAGGCTGACTCGCCGAAGCAGCAGAGACTGCAGGATGGTTGCCCACATATTCTGGGATGTAGGGCGAATGATACGAAGCTGTATGCATGACCTGCTTCGGCTGGGCTTGTTGTGCTGCTGCTTCAGCTATTTCCTTTTGCTTCTGTATAGTAACATGGCACATCCTGGTAGTATGGCCTTTGTTCTCACCGCAGAATAAGCAAAAGATTCTTCTCGGTTGATCGCCAAATCTTCCTCCGAAGCCCCTGGCGCCTCTGCCTCTTGGAGCTGGTGGCCGGAAGGAGCTTTGCTGTTGTCCAGAGGCCTGTGAGGAGTTTTGTGGCCTTTGCTGTTGGCTTCCTCTGTCATCATTTTGTGTAGAATTGTGAATTGATCTCACATGCCTCGGGTAAAACCTCCCTCCGAAGCCCCTGGTCATTTCAGAAAACCTGAAAGCCTCCTCCCTTCTTTGGCGAAAATCATTGTCGGCCCGAATGTATTCATCCATTTTCTAGAGAAGCTTCTCCAAAGTTTGAGGAGGCTTCCTGACGAAGTACTGAGCTGACGGACCTGGCCGAAGCCCCTTGATCATGGCCTCGATGACAATTTCATTGGGCACCGTTGGTGCCTGTGCCCTCAGACGCAAGAACCTTCGGACATATGCCTGAAGGTATTCTTCGTGGTCCTGATTGCACTGGAACAGAGCCTGAGTAGTGACCGGCTTAGTCTGAAATCCTTGAAAACTGGTTAACAACAAATCCTTCAACTTCTGCCATGAAGTGATCGTTCCTGGTCGAAGGGAGGAATACCAGGTTTGAGCAACACTTCTAACAGCCATAACAAAAGATTTGGCCATGACTGAAGCATTGCCACCATACGAAGACACTGTTGCTTCGTAGCTCATCAAAAACTGCTTCGGGTCTGAGTGGCCATCGAATACAGGGAGCTGAGGCGGCTTGTATGACGGGGGCCAAGGTGTAGCCTGCAACTCAGCGGACAGAGGAGAAGCATCATCAAAAACAAAATTCCCATGATGGAAATTGTCATACCAATCATCTTCGTTGGGAAAACCCTCCTGATGAAGGTCTTGATGCTGAGGCCTTCGGTGTTGCTCGTCCTGAGCAAGATGACGAACTTCTTCAGAGGCTTCGTCTATCTGCCTCTGCAGCTCAGCTACTCTGGCCATCTTTTCCTTCTTGCGTTGAACCTGCTGCTGAAGGATTTCCAGGTTTTGAATCTCCTGATCTAGATCATCCTCCGGAGGTGTTGGACTGGTAGCCTTCCTCTTCTGGCTTCGTGCCTCCCTAAGAGAAAGGACGTCTTGATTGGGGTCGAGCGGCTGCAGCGTGCCAGCCCCTGGTGCTGAAGCCTTCTTCGGCGGCATGACGAAGGTGATGCTTGCCGAAGGTGTTGAAAAGCTCAAGGAGTGGAAGTGAGTTCACCGGAGGTGGGCGCCAATGTTGGAGACTTGTTCTCAAATGCTATGAGTTAAGAACAAGGCAACACAGAAAATGTTAAACATTAAGGTCCTTCGTCCTTTGAAGCATTATTTCCCTTAGGATATAACGATCTCCGGACGAAGGTCATGAAGGACTAACCTTCATCAATACAGCATACATTAGTAAAAGACGAAGCATATGAAACATAAAAGATAGCATAAATAATCATATAACATTATTCATCTAACTTTATTAACTCATCATAGAGAAATAGAGACAATATTGAATTATAAATGTACCTTCGGCTTGGAAGGAGATGAAAATACAAGTGTGACGCAAAAGCAAATGCCAAGTCAACGTGAACAGTACGGGAGTACTGTTCACCTATTTATAGGCACGGGGTACATCCCATACAAAATTACATACATGCCCTTTACATTTGGTGATAATTCCATAGCAATCTATCGAGGTCTAAATGGCCTTTTCATCTTTAAGTCGGTTCCCTCTTCTGCGAACATGCCGAAGCTTTACTGCTTCACAGCTTCGGCGCTGTGTCAACCTTCGTATCTTTTGAGCTTCTCCCTTTCTGATACGAGTCCGAAGATACCTGTTCAGACATTTATACTCCAGAAACATTGTTAAATTATGTTTTTGAGGACCTTCGGACGCCGAAGGTCCCCAACACGTGTTGCAACGTGCGTCGTCTCTTGTTGATCGCGTGCGTCTCGCGCGCTGTCCGCACGTTTTTTAATAATTTCCGTTATTGTCGCTCGTGCTAATTAGTCAATTATTGTTTAGTTGTTGCTTATTTAAAATAACAATTCAATTAGAACGAGTCTATAGTTTTAATTCGTGCTTTTGTAAATATAAATGTTAATTAACTTGATTAATACAAGCTTAAATACTTCTAATTAATTATTCGTTCGCTATTGTTCGCGCGCAGTATCGGTTGCGCGTCATCATGCTGTTCGCGCGCGTAGTCGCACTGACTCATGCGTGTCGTGCGCGTGGTTCCGCGTGTCGTGTGCTGTCTCGCGTGTTGTCACGTGCGTTGTCACGCGTCGTTCGCGCGTGTCGCACGTGCTGTTTCACGTGTGTTGCGCGCGCTCTTGCGTGTTGTGCATGTCGTTCGTGCGTGAGTCATGCTACGTGTGCACCGTGTGCATGCCGCGGTGCTGTTTCGCGCGCGTCGTCGCTTGTCATTCGTGCGTGTCGTGCTTGCTGTTCGCAAGTGTTGTCACGCGCCGTTCACGTTTGTTGCACAGTGTCTGTGCATGATGATAAACTGTTTTCGCTTATAAACACTCATATTAATAACGTTAATTCGTCATGTCATATATTCTAGATAATTAACTTACCGTTTCTTCGACTAATATTCATTAGATTAATAGCCCAATTAGATTAAATATGTAGTGTTCAACTTACGTGTTTATAATAAACATTAAGATGGCTAATATTAACTTAAATCTTTTTATTTATCTAATATTTGTTTAGTATAAACACGTCTTCTATTTAGTATTTTCTCGCCTGTCGCGCGATCTGTTCCGCACGTGGTGGCATGCTAGTTCACGCGTCGTTCGCGTTGGTCGCGTGCACTATTTCGTGTGTCGTCAGCATGCTAAGTCGCACGTGTCTGCACGTCGTTTCGCATGCTGTCGTGTTGTTTCGCGTGTCGTAAATTCGCCTCGTTTAGAATCTCTCATTTTAATTAAATTACTTATTTTAACTGACAGCTGTTAGTGTAGCAGATTAATCAAAACTAAATAGTGGTTATAATTAATATGATTATGTAGATTAATACTTATTTAGTGTAAATACAATAACTTCTCGACCGTAGCCCTGACCGTCACGTTTCTTTTTCCTCGCGTGATTGTAGTAACATGCTCTATTTCGTTTTGCGCGTTTTATTATGTTTGTATTTGTATGGTGTAATGTTCTTATGCATATATGCGTTTGCTTGCTTGTGTCTGTTCGTCTTCGCTTCGCGATGCGATTAGAATGCGATCCATCTCCAAGCTTCAAGGAATCGACGGTCAAGCTTCGACGACCAAGTGATCAAGCTCTCTGAGTTTTGTGAGGCTGAAGATTCTAAGCATATGTTTGGTGAAGGCAAGTGTCCTCTGACTTATTATGTCCTACATACTTATAATTCACCGCCCCGCATTACATTATTGAAACCTAAGGATTGACTAGTCTGTATTTACCTCATCCTTGTTTACCTTTTGGGTTATCATGGTTAGTTTATGATATTGCTTTACCTTAATCAATGAACATGATGTGAATACTTATGATACAATGATGTTATCCCGATGATGATCCTGTGGTACTTTAGGGGACTCAGGCTGTTTCCTGAGTACTTCTCCGTAAGGACCTGTTCGTTGAGTGACCACTCGGGATAACAGTGCAACCATGAGGGTGGAATGGGACACCCTTAGCAGATTAATTAGAGGAACCTGAGGTGTAGTTGGCTTCGCCGTAGGACTGTCAGTGGGGTCCGGGCATAGTACTTGCTCTGCCGAGGCTAGTTGCAGTGTTACTTTGATTTGGTTTTGTTAGTCACCCTTCCTTTGGGGAGAGGTGTTGTGTTTATCAAACTGGAGAAACCTAACAGGTGGCTATGACCTCTGGGAAATCTTCGTAAAGGCTACGTAGTGAGACCCTGCTAGGTCACCTTGGTAGTGATCAATGGGGAGGCTAGAACCCCGGGCAGAATGGGAATCATGACTTGTGGGTAAAGTGTGCGACCTCCGCAGAGGATTAGAAACTGATATATCAGCCGTGCTCACGGTTAAGAGCGGCCTTGGGATCCTCTTTGATTAGAGATGCAAATGATCTGAGATACAATGATTCTATTGATGGTTTTGGTTCGATGATGATAATGATGTTTCCTCGATGAGGAAATGGTTCACGGGTTGGTTATTGCTAAAACTTGGCTTCCACTAATAATAAATACCTGACCAACTAAAAGCACCTGCTTTGAACTTAACTCCACATAAAGCTAGTCCACCTCAACCAAACAGGACATTTGCTGAGTACGTTGATGTGTACTCACCCTTGCTTTCACAAAACACCAGGTTGCCATTGGTGCAATCTATGCTCAGGTAAAGAAGAAGGCGTCGCGGCGGATCTCTAGGAATTCCAGGACTTTGACGAGTTCGAGCATTAGGCTAGCGACCTCCCCCAGTAAGCTGCCTGTGGTGGGTTTATTTACGTTGGCTACATTTCTATTATGTGCACTTTTATTTATATTATGTAAATGACTCTAGACTTTAATATTATTACTTACTCTTTATTGTTATTCGAAGCATTGTGCTATGATGAGTCATTTATGTTATCGCCGTGTACGTGAATTTCTGATCCTGGCACGTACATGGTTCGCATTCGGTTTACCTTCCAAAACCGGGTGTGACATTAGTGGTATCAAAGCCTTGCTGAATGTAGGACCACTATCCTAGAGTAGAAGTGGTCGTTTTAAGGACTTATTGATTATTACTTCACCTCATCCTTGATTTTGCTTCAAAATATTAGTCACCTCGACTAATTCTATGTTGTGCTCTTATATGCCCCCTTGCCAAAAAGTATTTTATTCTAGTATGGTCTATACTTCTCTCAATCTATTAGATTTGACCTCACTCTTGTGCTTGCGACATCTTCGTAGGTGCCCCTGACCATAACGTTCTTGTCTTTCGGGACTCTTTCGTTTTCTATCGTTAAATTCCCAACCTTTGATAATATCTATGCCATTGGTATTGACATGCTGCATCTTTTGGATTCTTCCATACCCTTATCCCTTAATTCAAATACTTAACCCTAAAACTCTGTTGGCTACTTAAACATTTCATTTTATATGTCTGTTGGGGACTTGTTCTCAAGTGCTATGAGTTAAGAACAAGGCAACATAGAAAATGTTAATCGTTAAAGTCCTTCGTCCTCCGAAACATTATTTCCCTTAGGATATAATGATTTACGGACGAAGGTTATGAAGGACGTACCTTCATAAATTCATTAAACAATGATGAAGGGTGAAATGTAAAGAATATAAAAGACAACATGAACAGTTATATATTATTATCAGGCATAAACAGAAATATGTTGAATTACAAGTGTACCTTCAATCGGAAGGAGATGACAATACAAGCGTGACGCAAAAAGCGAATGCCAAGTCAGCGTGTCCAGTACGGGGGTACTGTTCACCTATTTATAGGCGCGGGACACAACCCACACAAAATTACATTCATGCCCTTTACACTTGATAATAATTCTATAGTAATCTGTCGAGGTCTAAATAGCCTTTTCGTCTTTAAGTCGGTTCCACCTTCTGCTGTCACGCCGAAGCTTTCCTGCTTACACCTTCGGCGCTGCACCATCCTTCGTATTATTCTGGTCTACTGTGATGCCGACTTGAGTCCGAAGATACCTGTTCACACATTATACTCCAGAAATACTATTAAATCCTGTTTTTGAGGACCTTCGGATGCCGAAGGTCCCCAACAGTAGCCCCTCGCAATAATAATTTGTTTAAAATAATAAATTTAGATTGCGACATGGACAAAGGTTTCACACCGAAGGTCCGAAAAAACACCTTCCCTTTGCTAGAATAGCAACATTCACTGACAAGCGGGGTCTTTCAATTTTCAACGCACTTGGCGTATAAATACGGCCCATACCGCAAACTCATTTGACACGCTCTCTGGCCAACTGCTCCCGCTTACTCAATTTTTAGCTCTTGTGCACTACGATTTGCTAAGCTTTTTGTTTTGAAGCTTCGGCTTTGAAAATAGTTTTTTAGTGTCTCCGAAGATGTCTGAAGATAAGAAGACTGCTGCTGAGATGAAGCTGAGCCTCGACGAAGAGAAAAACTTGGGGTTTCTCATAGCGATGTCAAAGACCAACACAGAAAAAATTACCAAGGAGATTCTGGAAGGTTTGTCTGAAGATACTGGTGACAGTGACAGCTATGATGTGGACAGTGGTGGTGAAGACTCCGAAGATCGTCCCTGGCGACCAAGCCATTCAGTTTATGGTAAATCAACTATCAAAGAGAATCATCTTATCAACATGAGAGGAAGGTATTTTCGGGATTTGTCCATTGTGAGGGCCGACGAAGGGGAACAAACTTGCCCACACCCTGAAGAGAATGAAGTCGTAGTGTACCGAAGCTTTTTGAAAGCTAGACTGCGATTTCCTTTGAGCAGCTTCGTTGTAGAGGTGCTGAAAATATTCGAAGTCTATCTCCATCAACTTACCCCCGAGGCAATTATAAGGCTGAATATCTTCGTGTGGGCCGTGAGAAGCCAAGGTCTGAAGCCTGACGCAAAAAGCTTCTGCAATATACATGAATTATCATATGAAACAAAACCTTGGGGTAAGGAATAGTATCACAATAATTTTGGCTGCTACAGTTTCGTTTCTCGGTCCGGGTCAAGCTGCCCCGTGCCAACCTTTCGGAAGAGATGGCCCGGAGACTGGATGACAGAATGGTTCTATGTGAAGAATGATCTGACAATACGAGAAGATATCAAAGGTATAATTATGCACCCTATTTGGCAAAGCTTCGGCCTTCGGAGGCCGAAGGTTGAAATGAATGAAGCTGCCGAAGAATGCCAGAGGGCCTTCGGCGCAGTCTGTTCTTTCATTGGAACGAGAGACTTAGTACAAGAGCATATTGCCTTCAGGGTATGGCCGCTCGCGGAGAAATGGGAAATGCCACAAGAAACCGTAAAAGAGGCCGACGAAGGTGGACTTATCAAGTTGAAGTACACTTTTAAATTTGGAGATAAATTCGTTGAGCCAGATGATGACTGGCTAAAAAGCATTGAAAATTTAAGTGATGAACTGCTTGGGGCTTATTCGAAGGCCGAAGACACTGCAATGTCAGCAGCCTTCGGAGGCCGAAAAAAGAAGAGGCTGAATCGAGTATTTGATGCAATCGGGTTTGTCTACCCTGACTATTGCTATCCCATTCGAAGGCAGAAGAGAAAAAACACAACCTCTGCAAAAGAAGAAGCTGCAATTGCTCCTAGCGAGCCAGAACCGAAAAGAAAAAAGATAAAGGTCCTCACACATCGGCCGCGCTATATTGAACCAGCTTCGGTGCCTGAGTTTACCGGAGAAACTTCTTCGGCCACCGAAGCTGAAAAACCAACCGAGCCAACTTTGCTGCCAGAAGTCGCAGAAACGGCCGAAGTGCCAACAAAGATAGAATTGGAACAATCAAAGATTTTGTTATCAGAAACGAAAGAGAAGGCCGAAGCGCCGTCCACAGAAAAAATGGAAGAGGTAAAGGAAGCAACTGAGGGCTCCAAAACATCAGAAGTTTTGAGTCCTGCAGCAAACATTGAGACAGTAAAAAATCAAAAAGTGCCAGCAGTGACTCCAAAAAGAAAGAGAATGGCTAATGTGCTAGATGTACTGGAAACGATCAAATCTTCAAGCACACCTCCGAAGAAGGTTGCTGTCATTCCTGAAACAACAACTGAAATTTCTGGTTCTAAAGCTCCAGAGCAAGAGACTGAAGCCGAAGCTGGGCCCTCAGAGCCCGCAAAGATAAAACCCTTGGAAAGTGAGGCAGAAAAAATAACAAAGCCAACTTTTGTTGAAGAAACCGGTGTTATTGCCCCCGAAGCATCCCCCAAAGTTCGTGATTATATTGTTCGTCATGCTTCGGGGAAAAACTATCAGAGAAAGAAGAGCAAGAGGCCCAGCACTACGCCCAAAAACTGAAATATCCAAAGGGGGCGTTAATATTCAATGGCAGTGGAGAAGAAGACTTCTTGTATTGTCTTCCCGACAGCAAGGAGATTTCTGTCTGTCGGGAGATGAGCAAGAGCTTCGGATTCCCAACTTTAGAAGACGGGCTCTCAGTGCTGTCGAAGAACGATCTGGCCGACAGCCTGGCTTATAATAGCTTAAAGGTGCGACAAATGAAATCCTTGTATTTTTCGTTGAGTCCAAAATTTTTCGTTTGTTTAAACCTATTGACGCACACATCTTTGCAGGGACTGATACTTAGCAATGCCCTCAGAGCACAGAAAGATGCTGAAGACGAAGGGTGTTCTATAGCCCTGAGCAACCTTCGTTCCGAAGTTATTGAACTGAGGAACGAAGGTCTCGAAAAAGATAAAATATTACACTCATTGATAAATAAAATAAAGGAAGACGAAGCTGCTTTTAAAGGTCAAGCTGAAGCTCAGAAGCACGAAATTGAAGATCTTCGGAAACAACTGGCCAGAGCCAAGGAAGAACGCATACTTGAAGAAACAAAACGAGAACTCAGTGACCAATGGGCAGATCACCTAGAAATAACTGTTGAAGAGCTTCGTTCGTCCAGAAAGAGATGCTATAACAAATCTATAGAGTGTGTTAAGAAGTTAAAAACTAGCTTCGCCAGGGTCGGCGCCTTCTCAAGCGAAGAAAACTTTACGAGGGGGAATCCCGAAGGTCCCATCGAATGGATCGACCACGAAGCTGAGGCCTTCGAAGAAATTTTAAATAGCCGTGGAGATATATGCGCCTTCTCTGGTGCCAGAGGAATTGCCACCATCTTAGAGAAGAAGGGCTGTGAACATGTAAAAATTTTAGCACAATCCGAATCTGCTTTGTCTTTTGAAGATGCAAGAGATCCTTCGGCCGAAGCTAGTATAATTGGTGGAAAATTTTTTACCGATATCTGGGATAATGGTGGCCGAGAAATGGCCGGAGAAATTATTCGAAGAAGTGAAAAGGGCATTCACGATGCTAGAGAAGTAGCTGAGGCTGCTGAAAAGAGCGCAGAGGCCGAAGGTCAATTAAGTATTAACTAATAGTTTTTATTGTGTTGTAATCTTAGGCTTTAAGATTTGTTTGCGATTTGTAATAGCAATGTAGCCGTATCCTGTCTTACTTCAGATCTTGCTAAAGCGTCTTCGGGCCCTCAGCCGAAAGGAGACGACGAAATTAAAAAGATGGCTGAAGATATTATGGATGAAGTCGTTAATCGGCTCCTGAACGAGGCTGCAGAAGTCGTTTTGAGAGAAGATTAAGTATTTTTGTAAAAACTTCTGAAATGTAATATACTGTAACATTTTGTAACCCCAAATGTAATATACCTATTTTTGTTAGTCAATTCTTTACGACGCATGAAACTTTACACGTACCGCTTTTGAGTCTTTGACGAAAAAACACCTTCCCTTCTTTTCATGCTTCGTGAAGAAGAATTTTTCTTTGTCACAACAATATCCAATGTTCTGATGATTAATATCCAGGCTTCATGAAGATATTTTTCGAAGCTACACTTCCGAAGACCAATGATGTATCTTTTTGTGACTTTGATTTCTCCCTTTTTTCAAAGCGTTCTTCTGTAGATTAATAATGTGTCCACCTCTTGTGCCATGTGCAAAATGATGTATGATGCTTATGCCATGCGAAATGATGCGATGATGTTATGTTATGTGAGATGACGTTTATTCCGAAGATACATACGCATCCCTGCAATAAAACACAATCTTTTATAAGCCTCCCTTAGGAGCTTCTTCGCCTTTTACTTCAGCGGAATCAGCGTTTATTTTTCGCTGTAAGCCTCCCTTAGGAGCTTCTTCGCCTTTTACTTTCAGCGGTATTCGCGTTGACTTTTCGCGCTTCGCCTTTTACTTAGGCGGTATCAGCGTTGTCTTTTCGCTGTATGCTCTGCATTCCCTTTGGAACGACTTTGGAGCAGAAAACTTACACTGCGCTCCCTTTGGAACGACTTTTTGTGACTTCGGCAAACTTACTCTGCGTTCCTTAGAACGACTTTTTGTTGCTTCGAAGAATTTTCGATAGTTCGAAGGTCCTTTTTATTATCACAGGTCTTTGAACTTCAATCAATTTGAGCCTGTGAAGAAAACATATTTTTCTTGTAGGAATCAACGAAACTAATTGCATGAAACCTAAACAATGTCCTTTATTACAGAAAATAAAACTGAACGAAAAAGATTGCTATTAAGGTAGGATATTCGTCAATAGATGTGCTTTGACTCTGGCACAGTGCTATTGACTGTACGAGCTTCGGACTGCTCTCTGAAGTCCCTCTGGTGTGGAGCATACTGGCTCCCTTCTGGCTGCTGGCCTTGTTGCAACGGAGGTGGAGGCGGAGGCTGTTGCCAGGAAGCTTGAGGCTGACTCGCCGAAGCAACAGAAACTGCAGGATGATTGCCCACATATTCTGGGATGTAGGGCGAATGATACGAAGCTGTATGCATGACCTGCTTCGGCTGAGCTTGTTGTGCTGCGGCTTCAGCTATTTCCTTTTGCTTCTGAATAGTAACATGGCACATCCTGGTAGTATGGCCTTTGTTCTCTCCGCAAAATAAGCAAAAGATTCTTCTCGGTTGATCTCCAAATCTTCCTCCAAAGCCCCTCGCGCCTCTGCCTCTTGGAGCTGGTGGTCGGAAGGAGCTTTGCTGTTGCCCCGAAGCCTGTGAGGAGCTTTGTGGCCTTTGCTGTTGGCTTCCTCTATCATCATTTTGTGTAGAGTTATGAATTGATCTCACGTGCCTCGGGTAGAACCTCCCTCCGAAGCCCCTGGTCATTTCAGAAAACCTGAAAGCCTCCTCCCTTCTTTGGCGAAAATCATTATCGGCCCGAATGTACTCGTCCATCTTCTGGAGCAGCTTCTCCAAAGTTTGAGGAGGCTTTCTGGCGAAGTACTGAGCTGACGGTCCTGGCCGAAGCCCCTTGATCATGGCCTCGATGACAATTTCATTGGGCACCGTTGGTGCCTGTGCCCTCAAACGCAAGAACCTTCGGACATACGCCTGAAGGTATTCTTCGTGATCCTGGGTGCACTGGAACAGAGCCTGAGCAGTGACCGGCTTCGTCTGAAATCCTTGAAAGCTAGTCAACAACAAGTCCTTCAGCTTCTGCCATGAAGTGATCGTTCCTGGTCGAAGGGAGGAATACCAGGTTTGAGCAACACTTCTGACAGCCATAACGAAAGATTTGGCCATGACTGAAGCATTGCCACCATACGAAGATATTGTTGCTTCGTAGCTCATCAAAAACTGCTTCGGGTCTGAATGGCCATCGAATACGGGAAGCTGAGGCGGCTTGTAGGACGGAGGCCAAGGTGTAGCCTGCAGCTCAGCGGACAAAGGAGAAGCATCATCAAAAACAAAATTCCCATGATGGAAATTGTCATACCAGTCATCTTCGTTGGGAAAACCCTCCTGATGAAGGTCTTGGTGCTGAGGCCTTCGGTGTTGCTCATCCTGAGCAAGATGACGAACTTCTTCAGAGGCTTCGTCTATCTGCCTCTGCAGTTCAGCTAGCCTGGCCATCTTTTCTTTCTTCCTCTGTACTTGTTGATGAAGCATCTCCATATCTCTGATTTCTTGATCTATCTCGTCCTCTGGTGGTGTCGGACTGACAGCCTTCCTTTTCTGGCTTCGGGCCTCCCGCAGGGAAACTGTCTCCTGATTGTGGTCCAGTGGTTGCAGAGCTGCAACCCCAGTCGCTGAAGCTTTCTTCGGCGCCATAACGAAGATTTATGATCGCCGAAGGTGTTCAAAAAACTTCAAAGAGTGGAAGTGAGTTCACCGGAGGTGGGCGCTAATGTTGGGGACTTGTTCTCAAGTGCTATGAGTTAAGAACAAGGCAACACAGAAAATGTTAATCGTTAAAGTCCTTTGTCCTCCGAAACATTATTTCCCTTAGGATATAATGATTTACGGACGAAGGTTATGAAGGACGTACCTTCATAAATTCATTAAACAATGATGAAGGGTGAAATGTAAAGAATATAAAAGACAACATGAACAGTTATATATTATTATCAGGCATAAACAGAAATATCGTTGAATTACAAGTGTACCTTCAATCGGAAGGAGATGACAATACAAGCGTGACGCAAAAAGCGAATGCCAAGTCAGCGTGTCCAGTACGGCGGTACTGTTCACCTATTTATAGGCGTGGGACACAACCCACACAAAATTACATTCATGCCCTTTACACTTGATAATAATTCTATAGTAATCTGTCGAGGTCTAAATAGCCTTTTCGTCTTTAAGTCGGTTCCACCTTCTGCTGTCACGCCGAAGCTTTCCTGCTTACACCTTCGGCGCTGCACCATCCTTCGTATTATTCTGGTCTACTGTGATGCCGACTTGAGTCCGAAGATACCTGTTCACACATTATACTCCAGAAATACTATTAAATCCTGTTTTTGAGGACCTTCGGATGCCGAAGGTCCCCAACAATGTCCATGATCTTCCTGTCTTTTGAGACCCTTTCCTATTCTATTATTAAGTCCCTATCGTTTGGAAATTTGTACTCTCTTGGTCTTGGTATGCTCGTACCATTGCAATCTTGCATACTCTTATATATGTTTACCTTTATACCTCAGCATCTATTTAAGACATTTCAGTTAACGTGCCCTTGACCACCCTTGTTTCTTAATGATCCATGAGCGGTCATTTTATTTTGCACACCCGTGATAATCTCGTTGTTTCCTTGCAACTTCCTTCGATAATGAATTTTTTACTTCAACTCTTCTGTCGGAACCTCACTTATCTTATCCTTGATTGTTTTCTCCACTTCGTCACTCTGCGAGTCTTTCCTTAACTCTGTCCATGGATTATGCTTTTCATCATTATCACCCTTATCCTTATCACCCCTATATCTTACCTTGAGGTTTATCTTATACCAGCCTTTAAAATATCCTCTTTTCCATCTCAATCTGAGCATTGTACTTTACCAACTTCTCTCTTGGTCATATCCTCTTCTTTGTCACCTACGAATTTTTAACTCTATCCTTTGTTGTGTTTTTGTTTGTTATTTCCTTTACCCTTCTCATCACTCAACCTTGTGATTACATTATGTCTGTTATCTAAAATCTCCAGACTCCTATCTCAATTTGAGAGCGGTGTTTTACTTATCTTACCCTTGGCAATATCCTCTTCTTTACTATGTGCAAGCTTGGACGTAACTCCATTCTTTGTTGTACTCCTTCCACTGGCTCTTCAATGCCTTCATCTTTTCTCTCATACCCTTGTCTGTTATCGCCTTTGATCCTTGCGACATTGGGGTCTTCTACCTAAATGCTCACCTTGTACTTATCCTTGAAAAGCCTCCCCTCTCCTTCAACCCAGTTTGAGAGTTGCGAGTTACCTACCTCTCCCTTGATTTCTTTTCACTTCTTGTGGCCTTACAAATTTTGTGTTAGTTCCATCCCTTGTTGTATTTCTATTTGTTGTCACCCTCACCTTGTCGTCCATCGATCTTGCCTAGATACTCATCTTTATTCATACTCTTTAAAAATCCCCTCTTTTCCACCTCAATTTGAGAGTGGCAATTTACCTATCTGACTCTTGGACTTACCCCCTCTTTTTTCCATTTCTAGGTCCTGTCTTAACTCCATTCTTATGGTACTTATATCCTTTGTCTTATGCCTAATTACCTCCTCTCATACATCCTTGTCTGTTATTACCTTTAAAACCCTCGTGATATCTATGCCCTTGCCTTCCTGCTTACCTTGAACCTACCCTTTGAAGCCTCCTCTTTTCCATCCCTGTTCGGGGATAATGCCTCATCGATTTCATCATTGACTGCTCCCCCTTCTTTGACACCTTGCAAGTTTTGTCTAGAATACATCCTTTGTTGTGTGTCTATCCGTTATCACCTTAACCCTTGTCATCCCTCGATCTTTACCTTGATGCTTATCCTGTACCTGCATTTTAAAGCCACCTCTCCCATTTCATTTCAAGAGTGATGTCTTACCCATCCCGCTCTTGTTCGTTCCCATTTCCTCTGTCGCGTTGCAAGTCTTAGCTTCTGCTCGATATCACCCTTACCTTCCTAATATCTAGATCTTTCCATGATGCTTATCCTATGCCTACCTTTTGAAATATCATCTTTCCCATATCGATTTCAGAATGGTGTTTTACTTATCCTGACCTTGGTTGCATTCTCTCCCTGTTGATTCCAATCCTTGCTTTAGCTCCATCCTTTATTATGCTCATGCCCCTACCCTCCATGTCTTATTATTCCCCTTGCCTTTCGATGGCCTTAGAGTAGTTTCCCCTTTTAAGGAAAGACCACCATCTAGTTAACATTAACGTGTAGCAACGAGATGTTTGTTGTTGTGTGCTCGTGATGTTTGTCTTTGGGTAATGACTAATTTGCTTCTTTGAAATGAGTGTTGGTCTGTTGTGGCCTTTGGTCCACAATGGCATCAGTTTACTAGGTGAGTGCCATAGAGTTAGGTAGTTGGGTACTCTCCATGTTCCCTCTTTAATCCATCTAAGCCTACCTCTTCTATCTATACCTTTTCCTCTTGCACCTGTCCGGTTGGCAACCTCTAATATTTCTCAATCAGTCAAGATCAGAGTCGGCAACATCTTCATCAAGTGTGTATCAATGCTCCTATTAAGGGGGGGGGGGCGGTAGCCGCTAACCCCAATGAAGACAATGCGATCAACATCAACCAACAAGATTGAAGTGGCGCATCGAAAGCGTGTGTGGGTCCTAACCCATAGGTCTAGGAGATCCTCAAGTATTGCATCAGTTGGTCTCTAGCATCTAAAGGTCAAAGCAACCAATCCGCAAGTTAAAGTTGCCAGAGTAAAAATTGAGTTAGAAGAAGCTATGAAAGACCAATGAGCCGATCCCATTTTCTTGCTAGCGTCTTCTTGAATCTCGAGGGCGAGATTCTGTTAAGGGGGTTAGATTTTAACACCCTGAATTTGAGGGTATAAAATTTCTTTTCTAATATCCATCCAATTCAGTTGTTACCCCCTCTTTCCTTTAGCTTTCTTCTGTTTCCTCAAAATAGTGGAGGGGTATTTTGTTTTAAGTATAAGTGTCTCGTCTAGCAGAACAAAACCCTAGGAGAAACTTTGTGTGCTGCATTTCATGTCGAAGCATAATTTTGTTTGCTATCACATTTAAATTATCTTGATATGGCCTAAAATGAACAGTTACATTCAAATGTATAAAAATATACAGCAGGATATAAATAAAAGGGAAACCCAACACACACGCCCCCCTTCCTCCCTCCCCTTCCCGGCCCGTTCGGCCTGCGGCCCCGGCCCACCCCAACAGCGGCAGCGCGCGCGGCCTAGCAACTGCCGCGGCCTTCCCCATCACTCTCCCTCGCACGGCCTAGCTCCCCGACCCACCCCCGCGCGCCCTAGCCACATGAAGCCACCCAGCGTCGCTGCATGGCTGGTGGGGCCCCTTGGTGCCCCACGCCTTTCTCGTCAACCACCCACAACGCGAGGAGCAGGGCAGTTCCGAGGCGAGGCCTATCCTCCTCCTTCGCACACGCGCGTGTGGCTGCCTCGAGTCGTGCAAGCCTCCCCTCACCCAGCTGTTGTTTGCGCAGCGGGCCCCCCATATCATCTCCTCCCTTCCAGCTTCACAGCTGCCTCAGCCCCGTGCTTGCCGAACGCCAAGGAAAACCGCCCCCACTCCACCATGGCCCGCCCATGTTGCTCGGTCTTCAAGCCCCCTGTAGTTCAACCGCATATCAGTCCCTGAGTCGCGCTCGCCGCCATGCTGCGTGTCGCCATGCCCGGAGCAAGCTGCGTCCACGATTCTCCCTCGTCGAGTTCGTCGCAAGGTGAGAAGTCTAGAGACGTGGTGTCTCGCACTGCCCCTCCCACGAAGCCACGCTTGGAGCTCGCCTAGAGTTTCCCTGGACTTGACCTTTGTTCATTCGTGGTGAGCTTGCCCCCTTCCTCTCTCCATCCCCCTCCTCCTCGCCTCTTGATGTGCTCGATGTGACGCACACTCGCCGTGGTCAGAGCCTAGCCGAACCAGCCCATGGCCGTGCCCGGGCCTGCTCTGCGCCCGCGTCCCAACGTGGCGCATGGCCTGCGCGGCGGCTGGCGCGGCATGCCCACGACGCGTGGCCGGTGCGGCTCACCCATGCGTGCCCCGGCATTGCTGCTCGTGCCTCGGCGCGACGAGTTTCTGCTCATGCGCAAGTCGTCGAACGCAGTCCTAAAATGCGTCGTCGTAGCTCCGCATTTGTCACCATTCTTGTGCCGTGGACGTACCCTCATCCACATGCGCTGTCACCGTTCGTTCACGCTGTTTCACGCGTGTCGCGCGCGCGATCCGCACGCATTAGTTTATCGCTTCACTATAATCGTTCATGTTTAGTAATTAATTATTGTTTAATCATTGACTAATTGATAATTCAATTTCTCTAAAATATCTTACGCAAATAATTTATATTAACCAGTTTTTCACATTTAAGCATGATCCAGTGGTATTCGTATGTCGCGTCGTTAGTTAGCTTCAGGAAGAGGAACATTATTCTCTCCTCCGCCCTCATGATTGAGATATCACGAAAATACCTCCCCCTCATTGCATCGATCTGCCCTTGCTTAATTGTTGATTTCCCGAAGACAACATGGCTTGGTCTCCAGGGTCAATCTTCGACATCTTCATTTCCACTTTCTACATCGAAACTTTCACTATCTCTGGAGTTTTCAGATATTCCAGCTAACATCTCATTTGCAATCTTCTCTACGTTGGTTTTCTCCATAGCTTCGTAAAATTTAGCCAGCGCCGGATCAACAACCTTTTTTTCATCAGCCATTTGGTCGATGGTTGCTAGAATGGCGAAGCTTAAAATCTAATTGAACTCGACAAGCCAAGAAAGGTTAAAATGACGAGCGCAATGCAAGCAACTGAAATAGCAAAAAATACTCACAATGCAGGCCCCTATTTATATGTTCAGAGCCGCACAGTCTGGTGGGTCCCGCAGGCCAGTGTAATTCTCTATTCTAGCGAAGGGAAGGTGTTTTTTCGGACCTTCGTCTAAAGGCCTTCGTTCACGTCGCAGTCTAAATTTGTTACAAAGAAACAAATCAATACTACGAGGGGCTACTGTTGGGGACCTTCTCTTTCCGAAGGTCCTCAAAAACGTAATTAACCATTTGTTTTCAGCATAAACTATTATAGGAAATTTCATCTCCAAGATACAAGCTTCTCCCTTATGATGAAGGCACACAAGATGAAGACAGATCCAAAGAGGATAAGAGTAAATGACGAAGCTATCACTAGATGGACAACTTCGGCTCGCAACGACGATGTTGAATAATGCTGATGATCGAAGGAGACTTGTGTTACGATCATGTGTAAATGTTGAGGACATAAATGTACTTTTGCTCGGGCTGTGTCCCGTGCCTATAAATAGATGAACAGTAACCCCGTACTATTCACGCTGAATTGTAATCACTCTCCCGCATTCTTGCCTTCGAGCAAGCCGAAGGTATCAATGTAATATCAATACTGTTGAATATTCATTTATATTTGATAGAACATGAATATAAATGAATTAATGAAGATCCAGTCTTCATCTTTATCCTTTCATATTTCCGTTCATATATTAAATAATGAATGCTTGTCTTTCGTGATCTTTGTCTAAAGAATATTATCCCCATGTGGAGATAATGCTTCGGAAGGTGAAGATCATTAATCCTTAACAATTGTGTTGCCTTATTCTTGATTCATAGCATTTGAGAATAAGTGACCAACAGTATACCTATTACAACTTAGCTTCGTAAATTATTGTAGCTTTGGTACTAATAAGTACTTGTATTTTAATGCAGCCAAGCTTTCTCTCCCTCCAGAGCCATACAACCCTGAAGTTGATCCATCTCTGAAGGGAGCGCTCGAGATAATTAGAATCACTAATGAAGCCATTGATGAAGGTGTCAACAGACTGTTAGACGAAGCTGCCGACAAGGTCTAAAAAGAAGACTGAAGTTTTGTATATTTGACAGCTTAGGGTCATTCTACGTAGCTTTCATTTTTGTAAGAGACAATTATCAAATATTTGCATATGTGTTAATGTAATATATTTCTTTGTGATGCGTGAAACCTTCGTACATACTGTTTTTGAGCCGCTGGCGAAAAAACACCTTCCCTTCTTTTCACGCTTCACGAAGAAAGAGATTCCAACCTCTGCCGAGACAATACTGAATATTACGTCATGGATGTTGTATAGTAATACTATTGATGAAGGTACCATCCCTATGTAAAAATATATCTGCCAAAGGCATACCTTGTGTTATTGGTACGTTCTTTCATGAGCCGACAGGTATATATGAAGGAGCAATTTTCCTTCTTCTCCACTGCTTTTCTCGATGCAAAATGATGTATGATGCGATGCTATGCAATATGATATTATGGTATGATGCAAATGATGTTTATGCATAAATCATCAAAGAAAAACCAAGACTCTGCATTCCCTTAGGAACGACTTTGGAGTCTCTTCACCTTTTACTTAAGTGGCATTTCAGCTCTGCATCCCCTTAGGAACGACTTTGGAGCTAAGCTCTGCATCCTCTTAGTAATGACTTTGGAGCTACTTCACCTTTTACTTAGGTGGTATTTTAGCTCTGCATCCCCTTAGGAACGACTTTGAAGCTTCTTCACCTTTTACTTAGGTGGCATTTCAGCTCTGCATCCCCTTAGGAACGACTTTGGAGCTAAGCTCTGCATCCCCTTAGGAACAACTTTGGAGCTTCTTCACCTTTTACTTAGGTGGTATTTTATCTCTGCATCCCCTTAGAAACGACTTTAGAGCTTCTTCACTTTTCTTGTTACACTCGATGGTGTAACCACAGATTTATTACAACAAGCCGAAGGTTAAACCTCCTTAAATTGTCTTTGGAGGGGAAATATAAAGACATAAAAGTAAAAATACATTGAATTTGGAAACTTTCTGGTCGAGCCCCCGTGTTGCTTCAGTAAATATGTCTCGATTCGGGCACAGTGTTGTTGACTGTGCGAGCTTCGGACTCTTCTCGAGTGTCGTGTTGTTACTGCGCTTGGTGATGCCCTTCTGGTTGCTGATTGTGAACCAAGGTTGGTGACAATGGTGGTGGTGGTGGTAACTGAGCCCATACAGCTTGAGAATGACTTGCCGAAGCAACTGATACCGTGGGTTGCTGGTTGCCCACATACTCAGGGATATATGGTGAATAGCATGAAGTAGTGTGCAAGACCTGCTTCGGCTGATTCTACCGTGCTTCAGCTTCAGCTATCTCCTTTTGTTTTTGGATCGTGACTTGGCACATCCTTGTTGTATGTCCCTTATCCTCCCCTCAAAATAAGCAGAACAATCTCCTGGGTTGAGTGTTGAACCTTCCTCCCAAGCTTCTTCCTCCTCTGCCTCTTGGAGCTGGTGGCCTGTAAGAGGTTTGCTGCATTCCTGAAGACTGTGAGCTTTGTTGGTTGCCATGAGTGTGGTTTGCCCTGTCATCATTTGTGCTGGGGTTGTGGATTGTTCTGACATGCCTAGGGTGGAATCTTCCTCTGAAGCCCCTAGTCATCTCAGAATACCTACAAGCCTCCTCCCTTCTCTAGCGAAAATCATTATCAGCTCGGATGTATTCATCCATTTTCTGGAGGAGCTTTTCTAGAGTTTGCGGTGGCTTCCTAGCAAAATATTGCGCCGTTGGTCCTGGCCGGAGCCCCTTGATCATAGCTTCGATCACAATCTCATTTGGCACCGTTGGCGCTTGGGCTCTCAGTCACAGAAATCTTCGGACATATGCCTACAAGTACTCTTCATGGTCTTGCGTACACTGGAATAGGGCTTGGGCAGTTACTGGCTTCGTCTGGAAACCCTAGAAGCTAGTTACCAGCATGTCCTTCAGCTTTTGCCATGATGTGATTGTTCTCGGGCAAAGGGAAGAATACCACGTCTGAGCTACACTCATGACCGCCATGACGAAGGATTTTGCCATGACAGCTGTGTTGCCAGCATATGAGGATATGGTTGCTTCGTAACTCATGAGAAACTGCTTCGGATCCGAATGCCCATCATACATGGGAAGTTGTGGTGGCTTGTAAGATGGTGGCCATGGGGTAGCCTGCAACTCTGCTTTTAGAGGAGAAGCATCATCAAAAGCGAAGTTACCATGATGAAAGTCATCATACCATTCATCATCATTGATTGGACTTTCTTGACGAAGCTCTCTCTGCTGCGGCCTTCGTCCTTAGTCATCTTTGGTGATGTGACACATTTCTTCAGCAGCTTTGTCGATGTTCCTCTAAATGTCGGCTAGCCGAAGCAACTTCTCTCTCTTTCTCTGCACTTGTTGGTGGATAGCTTCCAGTTCTCTGATTTCTTGGTCCAACTCCTCCTCCTATGGTGTTGGGTCGGTAGCCTTCCTTTTCTGGCTCCGGGCTTCTCTCAGCGAGAGTGTCTCTTGGTTGGTGTCCAATGACTGCAGGGCAGCCCCTGGCACTATTGCCTTCTTCGGTGGCATGATGAAGGTGGATGCTTGCCGAAGGTTGTGCAAGTGAGTTCACCCCACGGTGGGCGTCAATGTTGGTCACTTGTTCTTGAATGTTGTGGGCCAAGAACAAGGCAACACAATTGTTAAGAATTAAGGACTTCATCCTTTGAAACATTGTCTCCTCTCGGATATCATGATCTTCAGACGAAGGTCACGAAGGACATGCCCTCATCATTTAATACGAGAATGAGAATACATAAAGATAATGAATGTAATTTATTAGCTCATTCACATTTGTTCTTGGATTGTGCTATGTCGCCGTGGTTAGGCCGGGCTACCAGGTGAACCATTCTTCGATTCCTTGCACCCATGACCTCCCTGACCTCTCGTGAAGGTCCCCGACTCACTGGATTGTGCTATGTCACCGTGGTTAGGCCAGAATCCTCGCCGCCGATGAGCTTCCCCGCTAGCGCACGAGGCCCGACCAACTCCGGCCATCCCCGACGATGATTCGCACACCGACGTGACCGCCGCAACCTCCCTACGTCATCGACCACCTTGCCAGAGCTATCTCGCCGCCGGTAAGCCTCGCTGCCCTTTTCTCCGCCGTGGGTACTGTTCCTTTAGGGGAAGGACCGCAGGTTAGATTTAGGGTTACCCTAGGACCTGTTTGTAAGGAACACGGGAAGAAAATACCAGAGACCCTAGAGCAAAGTAGATTTTCCTTTTCCATTTGAATTTCAATTCTTTAAATCAGTAGTAAATCAATTAAATGCATAACTTAAGAAATACTCATCCTAAATTAGTCAAACCAATTTTGTTGGGTTCTAAAAATTATGAACTGTCAAACAAAAATATTGAACCCCATGTTTTCTGTAGTAATTTTTAGAGTTGGATTTAAATTAGAAAACTACCCAAGCCTTATTAATACAAAGCAAAATAGGAATACTTCTATTCTGGGCTAGAGAAAATTTGTAGAAATACTTACCTGGCATATACATTGTTTAAAATACTGAGCACCCTAGTATACAAAAAGACCAGGGATGTCCATTAAAGATTGTTTTTGCCCAAATATTATAAAAATAAAAAAGGTAATAGAAAATAAGAACCAGAGAATGACCATATTTTTCCTAGCATGCCTAAGTTACACAGAACGTAGGAAAAATATATGGAACCATAGTCTAGTGCTAGTCTGAGTTTATAATTTTATTAGGCATTAAGAAATCAGGAAAAGCCATGATTAAAAATATAAGGTCAAATACAATATTGGCAAGAAAAATTCAGTAGACCTCTAACTACTAGTATACCACTACAAAATTGATAAACACCGCAAACCATCAGAGTAAGTGAGTTGAACAATTATAACTTGAAGTTGGCTCATACTTCAAATAAATTAAAAGAAAGACTAAAAATGTGCAACAGTGAGCAAATAATTTTTACCCAATTACTTATGATGTAAGCCACCAGAGAAAAATATGAAACTGAGGTAAAAACATAATGTAATACACCTCAGTTCCTATTCCATGAAAAAGGCCATATATTCCAAGAAATGCTACCACCCCTTCCCTTTGAGAAACATTTGCCAAATTCTAAAATGATAGCTCTTGCGCAAAGAAGAAGATAGAAAAATTAGGAAATCTATTGTTTGACATTTTTCAAGTATAGTAGTAGTAGAAAGCACCATGTAACACCCTGAATTTGGGGGTATAAAATTTCTTTCTTATTATCATCCATATTCAGTTGTTACTCTTCTCTCTCTCACTCTAGTTTCTATCTCTCTCTAGTTTCTCTCTCTCTTTTTCTCTTTTGGTTAGGGTTAGCTTAGTTAGTGAGGGATTATTTATTTTATTTTGACAAAATGAAATGTTGCATCATGTTGAGTTCCAAATATTCTTTGAATTGTTGCATATGTCTGATTTGGTTTGAATTTGAAACTTGATTTGAATTTGAATTGAAAACCCAAGAGAAAATAAATAGAAAAGCAATTAGAAATTCCCTGGAAAATAGAGAAGCCAATTCAGCCCAAGTCGGCCCATTTAGCCCAGCCCCGCGAGCGCGCCCGCGCGCCCTCGGTGCCTGACAGGCGGGTCCCGCCTATCGGCGCCAACCCGCGCGCCCTCTCTCCCTCTCACTCTCGCTGCCCAGTGGACCAGGTTTGTCGGCGTCGTTCCTCTTGCACGTGCGCCACTCTCTCTCTCTGTCCTGCCGACCCCACCTGTCAGCTCGTCCCCAACCTCCCGCCCACGATCCCTCGCCGTGGACGCGCCCACGACCGCGCGCTCTCCGGCCACCTCCGCACGTCCTCGCGCCTTTTGAGCCCCGTGCCTCGCTCGCCCACCTTCCCCCACTCACTTGCGTCCTCGGCCGAACCCTCTCGCCCTCTCTCTCGCTCTGCGCGCGCGACTAGAGAGCTCCGCCACCGCCCACCGTGGACTGTCGTCCGTTCTGCGACCGTCGTCGAGCCCGTGCCCCGTCTGTTGCCTCGGTGAGTTCCGCCTTGCCGTCAACTACTCGGGACACCCTCTGGTTTGCCCTTCCCCTCTCTGGTTTGCCCGGTCCGCGCTCACCGAAGCGTTTCTTGCGCAGCCGGGTTCCCGCCGCCGTCGACCCGAAGCTCCATCGCACCCTCGCCGTTCTCCAAGCATCCCAGAGTTCGCACTCGAGGTGAGCACCCTCCCCATGCCTTTATTTCGCCAAGTATCGCCCCAGAGCCCGCGCAATTGCTCATCAGAGTTAGTTGCACCACCGCGAGACTTTTCCCACCGCGTTCTACGACGCCCCCTTGCCGGTTCTACACCCATGGTCGTGTTCGCCGTGTCACCTGGAACGTGCCAGACACTTTCCCTAAGCCCCTAGAGCCTCACTGTGGCCGCCCCCCTCGTCTCCGGTGAGCCCTCGCCGCGGGATCGAGCAGTGCCACCGCGCTCATGTCCAGCCCCCGAGCTGTTGGATCCCGGGCGTTCGTCCGAGATCTAACGGTTTAGGTTTAATTTGTGCGGATCTAATCTCAGCCCTCCGATACAGATCCGACAACTCTTCTCTCCCCCCTCACCCGTGCCCCTGCCGCTGGGCCTGGCTGGTCAGCCCGCCCTGGTTTGCTGACACCCCGTCCCCGCCTGTCAGTCGCGTCTGCGCGCTCGCGCCCGCGTGCGCGTCCGCGGGATCTAATCCTATCCGTTGATCTCTGATCCGATGGTCGAGTTCACCCCGTACCCCTTCGCGTGTATGTTTTACTTAAGAGACCCTTGGGTTTTAGGAAATCAACCCGCCGTCCTGAGTTTTAGCGCGCAGACCCCTGGTTTCCTTTAAATAGCCCCCTGTACTTTTATTTAATCACAGAATTAGCCCTAATTTCATATTTTAAACTTCAAAACTTGTTTATTTCATATATTTTTCATATGAACTCCAAATATAGTGGTTCAAATTGCAAAATGTTCATGAAATTATTCTCTGCCCAAATAAATTATGTTCATCTATAGTCTGTACACTTTAAGTTTACACCTAGGATATAAGATTAATGTATATGTTTAATTACTCATTTAATGAAATAGATAAAAGGAAAGCCCTAGAAGTTGAAGTATATTTAATCTTGTAAGATTAATAATGTGTATAACATGAATTCATCTCTCGTTTAACTTTTAGGTCTCAATAAAATGAATAGAATTAGGTTATGTAATTATGGACAACACTCAAAGAATAATCAATTCCTAAATGAGATTAGCTCATCTTATAATTTAATATTTTTCTTTGTTTAATTACTACTTTACCTTTTTGAGATGTGTTCCAAACACTTAAGGAGTAATCAATTCCTAATTAAGATTAGTTCATTTTGTAATTTGATCTCATTCTCCTTTATTTAATACTATACCTTTTGAGATGTGTTCCAATGTTTGTACATGCTTGATGTGCTGTTCATTTGTACTTTCCAAATGTATTGAATGTATGATCGCTTTATTTAGACAACGAGCAGCCCGTGGTTCCTGAGTGTGTTGCCAAAGATCCCTCTGAGCAACAACCTGGTGAAGGCAAGTGTCCTCAGACCTATCATGTCCTACTTTACTTTATAATTCACTGTCTCACATTACATTATTGAAACTTAAGGATTGACTAGTCTGTATTTACCTTACCCTTGTTTACCTTTTTGGGGTTAATCATGGTTAGCTTATGCTATTGCTTTAACTTAATCAATGAACATGATGTGATTATTTATGATACGATGATGTTATCCCGATGAAGTTCTAGTGATTACTTTAGGAGACGCAGGCTATTTCCTGAGTAGCTCTCCGTAAGGACCTGTTTGGGGAGTGACAACCCGGGATAACAGTGCAACCATGAGGGTGGAATGGGGCGCCTTTAGCTGATTAATTAGAGGAACCAGAGGAGCAGTTGGCTTCGCCGTAGGGCCGTCAATGGGGTCCGGGCACAGTACTTGTGGATAAAGTGTGCGACCTCTGCAGAGTGTTAGAAACTGGTATATCAGCCGTGCTCATGGTTATGAGCGGCCTTGGGATCCTCTTTGATTAGAAGATCTTTGGTTACTTTTATGATGATGGTTGGCAATTGATGGTTATAGTTTTGATTTCTAGTATTTCCTCTTGGAGGGAGTGCCTCTGGGTAATAACTGGGTTTATTACTAAAATTTAGCTCTACTTGTAGTAATAAAACTTGACTAACTAAAAGCAACTGCTTAACCTTAACTCCACATACAGCTAGCCCACTTTAGCCGAACGGGACATTCGCTGAGTACATTGATGTGTACTCACCCTTGCTTTACAAACCACCCCACCCCAGGTTGTCCCCACTGTACTCAGTGCTCAGGAGGAGATGCTAGCAACATGGAGGACTTTGAGGAGTTCCAGGACTACGATGAGTTCTAGTTTATTTTAGTGGCAAACCTCCAGTCAGCTGCCTGTGTAGGCTTATCTTCTATGTTTCGTTTCTCCGCACTTTGATATTAACGTTGAACACTATGGGTATGTATTAGACTCTATGGATGTCTCGGACATCTTGATGTAATTAAAGTACCTTTCCGCTATTTACTTTGAGCATTGTGTGATGATGTCCAATTATGTAATCGCTGTGTACGTGAGTTCTGATTCTGGCATGTACATGGTTTGCATTCGGTTTGCCTTCCAAAACCAGGTGTGACATAAGTGGTATCAAAGCCTTGCTGACTGTAGGACCGCTAACCTAGACTAGAATGGTTGCCCTAAGTACTATAGACCTCCACTCTTACCTTGATCTTTAGAGTTATTTCAAATGTTGGTCATCTTGACCAACTCTATGTTATTTACTTATCTCAAAAGTTTTGTCTCACTTTTCTTTCTGTTTACTTTCTGGTCTTATAGTTCTACTCTCACTCTTGTGCTTATGATGTTTTGTAGATGGCTCGTATTAGGTGCACTACACGTAAGTCTGTGATCCCCTTTTTGCCTTCTCACCTGGCGAGGCGTCCACTGCGTCGCACGATGCCAGGTCAGTCCAGTCACCTGGAGAGACTGCATCGTCGCCTACACGAGGAGCAGGAGCGCCGACGCCAGGAGTAGGACCAGGAGCATCAGGACTCTTCCCCCTCGCCTCAGCGTGAGGTGGAGTCTAGGAGGCTGCCTTCTCCTGCACCCCAGCCAGAGATGCCCCCTGCACCACCACAGGCCATCCCGATTGCTGGAGACAGAGACGACGATGACGCTAGTGGCAGTTCGAGCCACGGCACGGAGCTCTCGGAGGAGCCGGAGCCGAAGGGATGGATCGCTAGACCCATCACTCATGATGTCGCTCGTGGGTGTCACTTCAACGATGCTCTCGACACCTTGCTGCGTCGGGCCTTCGATCGACACACTTGGTCCATCGAGTACCGTTGTGTAGTCTACTAGCACCGTCGCGGGTTATACCCGGACCAGTGGGAGGCTACTTGCTTGGTGCGCCGTCCGGGCGATGATCTCCGGGGTGTAGAGGCCTTCTCAGAGCACTACTATATTACTGAGAGGGATACTGCCGAGGTAGCCATGCAAGATGTAGCACGATAGACACTTTCTCATTATTGCTCGTTGTTCAGTGGGGTAGCTGACGGCCTTGACCTGAAGTACTACCCTCGCCGTTCGACCGACAGTGCTGGAGGTGTGATTGTCTCACCCGTTGGTGAAGGCATTCCCAGGCTAAACAGCATGGTCAACCTGGTCGTCGTGCTCAACACAGAGCTGGACCACGCCACTGACGAGTTGGGCAAGGTTCGGGCGGAGGTTGCAGAATTGCATGCTGAGTGCACAGCACACCACTATCTGGATGGTGGTTCTCCCGTCCCTGTCGGGATTCAGCATCCTTACCGCTCACCGCCCCATGGTCGCTTCGACTATGGTACCCCAGACTGCAGGACCTGGATATATTTGGATCCATAGACCGACAGAGTTGGAGTCTGTAATAATGCTTAATTCAGTGTCCTAGTCTAGTTAGTCTTAGTTAGAGTTAGTTTGCTTATCGTATGTCGGAGTGCTTGTCATAATGAACATGTAATGAAGTTGGATCTTTGTAATGATTGTCATCAAGGTGTGGGTATCCCCTGCAACTTGGTGTAGTTATTAATAAAGTCAGTTATTTAGTCGGGTAATCCATTTATTTCCACTTTCCTCTTTATCTGAGAAGCTATCAGTGAAGATGATCATTTGTTCAGTGCTACGGAGATTTCCGTATATCTTTTCTTATACTAAAAGACTGCAGAGTCAGATCTGATGTGTGTGTGCTTTCTACAGATGTCTGAGAATAGGCACAGAGGTGCAAGGTGTGCTCAGCCGGAACAACAAACACCCCAGGAAGAGGCAGCTCAGCAGTAGTAGTTGCCACCGCCACCCCCGATGACAGTTGAGCAGATGTTCATGATGCAAACTCAGGTAGTCCAAGCAATTGGTCAGACCCTAGCAGCAATGCAGCAGGTGCAGTAGCAGCCACCCCCACCTCAGCTTACAGTGCAAGTCCAGATGCCACAGGTGCGTAGAGACAAGCTGGCAGAATTCATGAGGGGCCATCCCCCTGTCTTTGCCCACTCTGTTGATCCCATGGACGCTGAAGATTGGTTGCGTACTATGGAACGTGAGTTACACACTGCTCAGTGCAACGATCGTGAGAAGGTGTTGTATGGTCCCCGACAGCTAAGGGGAGCAGTACAGTCTTGGTGGGAGTCTTACCTCGCCACTCATGCCAACCCTGAAGCCATCACCTGGGAGGAGTTCAAGGACAACTTTCGTCGCTACCATGTGCCCAAGGGACTGATGATAGTGACGAAGGAGGAGTTTCTCGCCCTGAAGCAAGGTCCCCTATCCGTTAGTGAGTACAGGGACAAGTTTCTGCAGTTGTCACGTTATGCCCAGAAGATGTGAACACGGATGCTAAGAGGCAGTACTGTTTCCTGAGAGGATTGGTTGATCCCCTCCACTACCAACTGATGAACCACACTTTCCCTACCTTCCAGCATTTGATCGACAGGGCAATCATGACAGAAAGGAAGCGTCAGGAGATGGAGGATAGGAAACGCAAGATCGGTGGATCTCAGGTCGGGAGTAGCAGTCGTCCCCGCTACTCAGGCAACTCACCCCAGCAATTCAAGCAAGGTCACCAGCACTAGCACCAGCGTCAGCATCAGCACCAGTACCAGAGGCAGCTTCCTCAGCAGCAGCAGCAGCAGCAGCAGTACCGTCCAAGCACCCAACCTGGAGGAAATCAGTACCAGCATCAGAATAACCAGGCAGCCCGCCTTCCTGCCCCAGTAACCAACCAGAATAGCCAAGCAGCTCCAGCGCAAGTGGGAGGTCGTGCATGTTTCTACTGTGGAGAACAAAACCACTGGGCGAAGAACTGTCCAAAGAAAGTAGCTCAGTAGTCGCCAGCAGTCAATGCCTCAGCAAGACAAGGAACGCCACAGCAAGCACTAGGAGGCCGTGGTCAGGCCTACAAACGTGGAAAGGTGAATCACCTAGAGGCCGAAGCAATCCAGGATGCTCAGGACGTGGCAGTAGATATGTTTCCAGTCGAATCCTACCCAACAAAAGTATTATTTGATACTGGTGCCACACATCTTTTGTTTCTACATCTTGGATAGAAGCACATAACATCCCCATAGAACCAATGATCCCACCTTTAAGAGTTAATTTAGTTGGGGGAAAAGTTCAGTCCGATAGGATCTGTCCGAATCTAAGGATTGAAATAAGGGGGATAGACTTCCCCGCTAGCCTAGTAGTAATGGGAACTCAAGGGTTAGATGTCGTCCTAGGGATGAATTGGCTGCATAGAAACCAAGCCGTTGTTAGTTGTGAAAATAGAACAATTAAGTTGGTGTCCCCATCCGGAAAGGAAGTAGTAACTAAGCTGTACTTGCCTGAACTAGAAGAAGGAGCCTGTCACCATTTATCTGTAGATGACAAGGAGTCCAACCGATTGAGGCAATTAGGATTGTGTCAGAATTCTCTGATGTATTCTCTGAAGAGTTACCAGGAATGCCACCTGAAAGGAAAGTTGAATTTGCCATAGAGCTTATCCCAAGCACCGCCCCTATTTCCAAGAGAGCCTATCGAGTGTCCAGACCAGAGTTGGTGGAACTCAAGAAGCAAATTGATGAGTTGTTAGAGAAAGGTTACATCAGACCAAGTACCTCACCTTGGGCAGCCCCAGTGCTATTTGTGGAGAATAAGGATGGTACGAAGAGGATGTGCATCGATTACAAAGCTTTGAATGAAGTCACTGTCAAGAACAAGTACCCCCTGCCTCGAATCGAAGACCTATTTGATTAGTTGAGAGGAGCCAGTGTGTTCTCAAAGATAGATCTGAGGTTAGGTTACCATCAGCTCAGAATCCGACCTTCAGATATACCGAAGATGACATTCATCACCAAGTATGGACTATATGAGTTCATGGTTATGTCATTCGGTTTGACGAATGCGCTAGCTTACTTTATGTACCTGATGAACAATGTGTTCATGGACTACCTCGACAAGTTTGTAGTGGTGTTCATTGATGATATTCTTGTATATTCCTAGAATGAGCAAGAGCATGAGGAACATTTGAGGAAGGTACTTCAGAGGCTACGAGATTGTCAGTTGTACACCAAGCTTAGCAAGTGTGAGTTCTGGATCAGCGAAATTCTGTTCTTGGGTCATATTATAAACCGAAATGGACTAGTTGTGGATCCAAAGAAGGTAGCTGCGATTCTAGACTGGAAGCACCAAAAGATGTCCGAGGAATCAAGAGTTTCATTGGAATGGCCGGTTACTATCGGCGTTTCATTGAAGGTTTCGCCAAGATTGCCATACCAATGACAGCCTTGCTAGCAAAGAAGGCTGAGTTCAAGTGGACCCCAGCATGTCAAGAATCATTTGAAATGTTGAAGCAGAAGCTGACAACAGCACCGGTATTGGTTCTGCCAGATGTTCACAAGCTGTTCTCACTATATTGTGATGCTTCGTACACCAGACTGGGATGTGTGTTAATGCAGGAAGGGAAAGTAGTGGCATACTCATCCCGACAGTTGAAAGTTCATGAGAAGAATTACCCCACTCATGATCTAGAGCTACAAGCAGTGGTTCATGCACTGAAGACCTAGAGACATTATCTTTATGGGCAGAAGTGTGATATCTACACGGATCACAAGAGCCTCAAGTACATATTCACTCAGTCAGAGTTAAACATGAGGCAACGAAGATGGCTAGAATTGATCAAAGACTATGAGCTGGAAATCCATTATCACCCAGACAAAGCAAATGTGGTTGCAGATGCTCTGAGCAGAAAGAGTCAAGTTAATATGTTGGCCGCTCACCTGATGCCGTTCGAGCTAGCAAAGGAATTCGACAGGCTAAGTCTCGGATTTCTGAACAACACTCAAGGAGTGACAGTCGAGCTGGAACCCACCCTAGAGCAAGATATCAGGAAGGGCCAGAAGGATGATGAGAAGATCAACGAGATCCGGCAACTAATCATAGATGGGAAAGGTCCTGATTTTCGTGAAGATGCAGAAGGATTGATATGGTTCAAGGATAGGCTGTGCGTTCCTGACATCAAATCGATCCGTGAACTGATTCTCAAGGAAGCTCATGAGACAACATATTCTATACACCCTGGTAGCGAGAAAATGTACCAAGACCTAAAGAAGAGATTCTGGTGGTATGGTATGAAAAGACAGATAGCAGAGTATGTGGCTAGATGCGACAGTTGTCAGAGGATCAAGGCAGAACATCAAAGGCCCGCAGGTTTGTTGCAGCCGTTGCAGATTCCTCAGTGGAAATGAGATGAGATTGGGATGGACTTTATAGTCGGTCTGCCCCACACTCGAGCTGGTTATGACTCCATCTGGGTAGTAGTGGACCGTTTAACAAAGGCGACCCATTTCATACCAGTCAAGACCACCTACAACAGTGCGGTGTTGGTAGAATTATACATGTCTCGGATTGTGTGCTTGCATGGTATTCCAAAGAAGATAGTATCGGACAGAGGCACCCAATTTACTTCTCATTTTTGGCAGCAGTTACATGAAGCTTTGGGCACACACTTGAAATTCAGTTTAGCTTATCACCCGCAGACAGATGGTCAGACTGAAAGAACCAGTCAGATTCTCGAAGACATGTTGAGAGCTTGTGCTTTGCAAGACAAGTTAGGTTGGGATAAGAGGCTACCGTATGTAGAATTCTCCTACAACAACAACTATCAAGCCAGTCTGAAGATGTCACCATTTGAAGCGCTTTATGGGAGGAATTGCAGAACTTCGTTGCATTGGGATCAACCCGGCGAAAGGCAAATGTTCAGCTCAGATATTTTGCTTGAAGCTGAAGAAAATATCAGAATGGTCCGGGAAAATCTGAAGGCAGCGCAGTCCAGACAGCGAAGCTATGCTGACACCAGAAGAAGGGAACTCAGTTTTGTAGTGGGATATTATGTCTATTTGAAAGTGTCACCCATCAGAGGAACCAAAAGGTTTGGAGTCAAAGGCAAGCTAGCACCTCGCTATATTGGGTCGTATAAGATACAAGCAAGAGGTGGAGAAGTGGCTTATCAACTCAGCTTACCGGAGAATCTCTCTGCCGTGCACGATGTGTTTCACGTGTCTCAATTAAAGAAATGCTTGCGAGTGCCAAAAGAGTAGTTGCCAACGGAAGACCTTGAAGTTCAAGAAGATCTGACGTACATTGAGAAGCCAACTCAAATTCTACAGACATCAGATCAAGTCATTCGGAGGAACACCATCAGGATGCGCAAAGTTAAATGGGGCCATCACTCAGAAGAAGAAGCAACCTAGGAAAAAGAAGATGATCTGAGAGCCAAGTAGCCTGAACTCTTTGCTAGCCAGCCCTGAATCTCAAGGGCGAGATTCTTTTAAGGGGGATAGGTCTATAACACCCTGAATTTGGGGGTATAAAATTTCTTTCTTATTATCATCCAAATTCAGGTGTTACTCTTCTCTCTCACTCTAGTTTCTCTCTCTCTTTTTCTCTTTTAGGGTTAGCTTAGTTAGTGAGGGATTATTTATTTTATTTTGACAAAATAGATGAGTCATGAAATGTTGCATCATGTTGAGTTCCGAATATTCTTTGAATTGTTGCACATGATTTG
The DNA here is from genome assembly GCF_902167145.1 of Zea mays. NCBI lineage: Eukaryota > Viridiplantae > Streptophyta > Magnoliopsida > Poales > Poaceae > Zea > Zea mays. Next base: position 44,300,734 of record NC_050103.1, read on the forward strand.
GTTTCAATTTGAAACTTCATTTGAATTTGAATTGAAAACCCTAGGGAAAATAAATAAAAAAGCAATTAAAAATTCCCTGGAAAATAGAAAAGCCAATTAAGCCCAGCCCCGCCTGCGCGCCCGCGTGCCCTCGGTGCTTGATAGGCGGGTCCCGCCTGCCGGCGCCAACCTGCGTGCCCTCTCTCTCTCGCTGCCCAGTGGGCCAGATTTGTCGGCGCCGTTCCTCTCACACGCGCGCCGCTCTCTCTCTCTCTGTCCCGCCGACCCACCTTTCAGCTCGTCGCCAACCTTCCGCCCACGATCCCCACCATGGACGCGCCCACGACCGCGCGATCTCCGGCCACCTCCGCACGTCCTCGCCCCTTTTGAGCCCCGTGCCCCACTTGCCCAACTTCCCCCGCTCACTTGCGCCCTCAGCCGAACCCTCGTGCCCTCTCTCGCTCGCGCGCGACTAGAGAGCTCCGCCACCGCCCACCGTCGACTGTCGTCCGATCTACGACCGTCGTTGAGCCCGTGGCCCTTCTGTTGCCTCGGTGAGTTCTGCCTTGCCGTCAGCTACTTGGGACACCCTCTGGTTTGCCCTTCCCCTCTTTGGTTTGCCCAGTCCGCACTCACCGGAGCGTTTCTTGCGCAGCCGGAGTCCCGCCGCCGTCGACCCGAACCTGAGGCTCCATCGCACCCCCGACGTTCTCCAAGCGTCCTGGAGTTCGCACTCAAGGTGAGCACCCTTCCCATGCCTTTATTTCGCCAAGTATTGCCCCAGAGCCCGTGCAATTGCTCACCGGAGTTAGTTGCGTCGTCGCGGGACTTTTCCCACCGTGATATGCGTTCTCTAGCACCCCGTGCCGGTTCTGCGCCCACGGTCTTGTTCGCCGTGTCGCCCTGAATGTGCCTGACCCTTTCCCTAAGCCCCTAGAGCCTCGCCGTGGTCGCCCCCCTCGTCTCCGATGAGCCCTCGCCACAGGACCGAGCGGCGCCACCACGCTCATGTCCCGCCCTCGGCCGTTGGATCCCGGGTGTCCGTCCGAGATCTAACGGTTTAGGTTTAATCAGTGCGGATCTAATATCAGCCCTCTGATCCAAATCTGACCCCTCTTCTCTCTCCCCTCACCCTCGCCCCTACCACTGAGCCCGGCTGGTCAGCCCGCCCTGGTTCGCTGACACCCCGTCCCCGCTTGTCAGTCGCGTTCGCGTGCGCGTCCGCAGGATCTAATCATGTCCGTTGATCTCTGATCCGATGGTCGAGATCACCCCGTACCCCTTCGCGTGTATGTTTTACTTAAGAGACCCTCGGGTTTTAGGAAATCAACCCGTCGTCCTGAGTTTTAGCGCGCAGACCCCTGGTTTCTTTTAAATAGCCCCCTGTGCTTTTATTTAATAACAGAATTAGCCCTAATTTCATATTTTAAACTTCAAAACTTGTTTATTTCATAGATTTTTCATATGAACTCCAAATTTAGTGGTTCAAATTGCAAAATGTTCATGAAATTATTCTCTGCCCAAATAAATTATGTTCATCTATAGTCTGTACACTTTAAGTTTACACCCAGAATATAAGATTAATGTATATGTTTATTTACTCATTTAATGAAACAGATAAAAGGAAAGCCCTAGAAGTTGAAGTATATTTAATCTTGTAAGACTAATAATATGTATTACATGAATTCATCTCTGGTTTAACTTTTAGGTCTCAATAAAATGAATAGAATTAGGTTATGTAATTATGGACAACACTCAAAGAATAATCAATTCCTAAATGAGATTAGTTCATCTTATAATTTAATCTTTTTCTTTGTTTAATTACTACTTTACCTTTTTGAGATGTGTTCTTAACACTTAGAGAATAATCAATTCCTAATTAAGATTAGTTCATTTTATAATTTTATCTCATTCTCCTTTATTTAATACTATACCTTTTGAGATGTGCTCCAATGTTTGTACATGCTTGATGTGCTGTTCATTTGTACTTTCCAAATGTGTCAGGTAAGTTCCGACCCGCATGAAAGGCGTAACGATCTGGGCACTGTCTCGGAGAGAGGCTCGATGAAATAGACATGTCTGTGAAGATGCGGACTACCTGCACCTGGACAAAAAGACCCTATGAAGCTTTACTGTTCCCTAGGATTGGCTTTGGGCTTTTCCTACGTAGCTTATGTGGAAGGCGAAGAAGGCCCCCTTCCGGGGGGGCCCGAGCCATCAGTGAGATACCACTCTGGAAGAGCTCGGATTCTAACCTTGTGTCAGACCTGCGGGCCAAGGGACAGTCTCAGGTTGACAGTTTCTATGGGGCGTAGGCCTCCCAAAAGGTAACGGAGGCGTGCAAAGGTTTCCTCGGGCCAGACGGACATTGGTCCTCGAGTGCAATGTATGATTGCTTTGAATGTATGAACGCTTTATTTAGACAATGAGCAGCCCGTGGTTCCTGAATGTGTTTCCGAAGATCCCTCTAAGCAACAACACGGTGAAGGCAAGTGTCCTCAGACCTATCATGTCCTTCTTTACTTTATAGTTCATTGTCCCGCATTACATTATTAAAACTTAAGGATTGACTAGTCTGTATTTACCTTACCCTTGTTTACCTTTTTGGGGTTAATCATGGTTAGCTTATGCTATTGCTTTAACTTAATCAATGAACATGATGTGATTATTTATGATACGTTGATGTTATCCCGATGAGGTTCTTGTGATTACTTTAGGGGACGCAGGCTGTTTCCTGAGTAGCTCACTGTAAGGACCTGTTTGGGGAGTGACAACCCGGGATAACAGTGCAACCATGAGGGTGGAATGGAACACCCTTAGCTGATTAATTAGAGGAACCAGAGGAGCAGTTGGCTTTGCCGTAGGGCCGTCAATGGGGTCCGGGCACAGTACTTGCTCTGCTGAGGCTGGTTGTAGAGGTTCTTGATTTGGTTTTGTTAGTCACCCTTCCTTTGGGGAGATGTACTGTGTTTATCAAACTGGAGAAACCTAACGGGCGACTATGACCTCTGGGAAATCTTTGTAAAGGCTACGTAGTGAGACCCTGCTAGGTCACCTTGGTAGTGATCAATGGGGAGGCTAGAACCCCGGGCAGAAAGGGAATCATGACTTGTGGGTAAAGTGTGCGACCTCTGCAGAGTGTTAGAAACTGGTATTTTTGCCATGCTCACGGTTATGAGCGGCCTTGGGATCCTCTTTGAATAGAAGAACTTTGGTTACTTTTATGATGATGGTTGGTAATTGATGGTTATAGTTTTGATCTCTGGTATTTCCTCTTGTAGGGCGTGCCTCTGGGTAATAACTTGGTTTATTACTAAAATTTGGCTCTACTTGTAGTAATAAAACTTAACTAACTAAAAGCAACTGCTTAACCTTAACTCCACATACAACTAGCCCACTTTAGCCGAACGGGACATTCACTGAGTACGTTGATGTGTACTCACCCTTGCTTTACAAACCACCCCACCCTAGGTTGTCCCCACTGTACTTAGTGCTCAGGAGGAGATGCTGGCAACATGGAGGACTTTGAGGAGTTCCAGGACTACGATGAGTTCTAGTTTATTTTAGTGGCAAACCCCCAGTCAGCTGCCTGTGTAGGCTTATCTTCTACGTTTCGTTTCTCCGCACGTTGATATTAATGTTGAACACTATGGGTATGTATTAGACTCTGTGGATGTCTCGGACATCTAGATGTAATTAAAGTACCTTTCCGCTATTTACTTTGAGCATTGTGTGATGATGTCCAATTATGTAATCGTTGTGTATGTGAGTTCTGATCCTGACACGTACATGGTTTGCATTCGGTTTGCCTTCCTAAACCGGGTGTGGCACACCACTAGGCCCAAAAACTTTAGAAAATCACAATAAAATGATCAATAGATATCATTGGCTAACACTTGGTACAAAGTAATATTATTGCACCTAAATGCCAGCAAAATAAGCCTTATAGAATAATCCACTGTTAGAAGAGAGTTGTAGTTCAAAGCACCCCCTCTGCCCTAAAACTTAATATTTTTGTACAGAAAGAACCCTTATCATTATAAGCCTTAATTTTTGAGACTGAAATTTATACACCAGTGAGAATTAACTAAATTTTCTTACAGAATTTTTGGGAATTTTTAAAGAAATATTGTAGTTTTAGCCTACCTTAAAAAGCATAAATAGAAAAGAGGAAAAGAGAGAATTAGCGAAAGTAATAGACCTCACCCATAATGATTTCATCAAGAATCTTTATAAATTTTTTTACTAAGACACTAAAGAAAACCAGTGGGACACTAAAATAATCTGACCACTTAGACTTGACCATACTTGACCCTAAAATGGCTAAGTATACCACTAGAACTTCCAGTAGTAAGATTAAACTTTACCTTATCAACTTAATCATTTTTTTATTACTACTACATTGCATATCATGGCATACATGTATCTCACTCATTGCATTCATTAGATTGCAACCTCGCTGACAGAGAGTATGTGCTCATTCCCGAGCAAGGAGTTGTCCAAGAGGAAGCCTATCCCGAGCCTGCCGCCGAGGATCTCTCCGCAGCCCCAGGTTTTGAAGGAAAGCCCCAGTTTTATGCATAACCATTATATATGCTACTTTACTACACCTAATTTTTGTAGGTTTGTAATGTGTACTTAAGTGTAGCAATTGCTTAAAACCCTAGTTGCATGAACTTAGGATTCCTTTTTGAGATGGATACTAGTATGCTAGGTCGAGTAGCTGCTTTGCTAATCTGGATCTCGATAGAAGTCGAGTGATTATTCTAGCACTCGCGCGAGGTCAGACATTGATTGTATTCCTCTTGATAACGGGATCTATGATGGTTTATGGACTTGGATCCAGGATGGATGCCTTGTCTATGAGACGAAAATGGAATTAAGGATTAATGTGTGGAGACCTGAGTCAGACGTTTGAATGTACTAAACACATGTTGGGAAATATGGTAACCGGTAAGCCTAGTACCTGAGTGAACCTGATCGCAGACTTTACTCCTCACTAGACCTGAGATGGGTTCTCCAATGCTAGCTATGGTGGGTACAAGTGCGGCCGTTACACGGCTGCAGCCGGGGACAATTGGAGCATTGTACACCAAGGCCGTGAGCCATGTTCTGTTGCCAGGGGATCGATGGGGACGGAGTACCCCTACATGTCGTGTGTTTAGGTTTACCTTGCATGGTTTAAAAACTCGATTCAAATTGTCTGCTTCTCGCAGCTAATGAGACTGCTTGACCCCTTGTACTGCATCGAGTAAAAAGTGAAATGAGGTTTTACTTGAGATAACATGTTGATTGTACTAAAATGATTGTTACCATGTATGCTTAGAATGGAGAAAAACCTAGTTAAATTAATCATGCTAGAACTGAAAAAGCTAAAATTGATTTTAGACTCAGCTAATGCTTTTGGCAAACCAAACCCCTCAGCCAAATAGTTGCATGGTCTAGAGGTTGAGGAGTAGAATCCTCACACCGAGTAAGTCTAGCTGAGTATTAGTATACTCAGCCTTGCTTGTGGCACAATTTTTGCAGGTACGCTACAGGTTATGGTTGACGATGTGACTTGGCCTTCCACCCTGCCACCGGGTTGGACGGTTGAGTGGGATGCTGCCTCGACAGGAGAGGACCAGGAGGAGTAGTGGGCTAGGCCTTGCCCTATTCCTCAGTATTAGACGTTATCGATTATCCGCTGCATTTTAATTATGAACTTGTTTTCTATTGTTAAAACTCCGATTATTGTAAAAACTTTTGTACCTTAACTTGTGGTTTCATGTTTTATTGTATTCTCTCTGTGCCTCACCTTCGCGTGAGCTAGTGGTATTTGATCCTTGGTAACTGGCTTTATCGGACTAGATCCGAGGGTTTGACAAGTTATTCCAATTTAAGTGTGTTGCTGCCTCTAAGGCGTGACTTGGGCACTTAAGCTAGGATAATTTGGGCGGTGGTTCCACCACAGTTGGTATCAGAGCGAATACCACCACAGAGAAATCAATAAGTTGTGAATACCAACTTTCAAAAATAAAAATTGCTTAGAAACCAGTGTTGGAATCGTCAGGACTAGAACACTAGACCTAGGAAGAAAGGCCTTAGGAGTAGTGGGGAAAAATAGGTGGCTAATTAAGTAGGCCATATAGGCTAGCCTTAGAATTGTAAGGATGCCTTAAAAGCACCCTTCTGATTGGTGAGGAGACGTTCTTTCCAGCATGCATGCATTATAAAACATGAAAAGATTAGAAATTAAAGGAAAATGCATCTAAGTAGGAATGTAACAAATAGGGTTAATAAGGAATTGCGAAATGGGTAGATGGATCGGATTTAACCCACCTCCTTTTAACAACCTGGGCACATGTTTTTCCTTTCCACTACCATAACGTTTACGTCTAACCTTCTTTCACAGATGACTTCACCACCCCCATCAATGGAGGAGACACTCGTTTTAGTTCCGACTACCTTTCCCACGAGGGTTTTCCCTCCATCTTGTGGGAGGTGCTTAGCTCCGTCGGTTACCCTACACCCCCTTTGTACACGGTGCAGTTGTACGAGGAGCATCGGGTGCCCCGTTGCCGGGTCTGGCTGACTCTGGAGGCTCACTATCTATAGCCGGTTTGGCGTTCCCTTGATTCCGAGACTATCGGGTTCAGGGCGGAAGACACCACCGAGGCCGCAGCACTGAAGAACCTGACCACCTTCTGCGGATATCATCCCCTGGAGATGGTGATGCATCCACTGGGACTCTTCCCCGCTGAGAAGAGGGATGACCCCATGTGATGCAACCGAGTGAGCCACATGAAGGACGTGTGGGCCATGCATCCTGACCAAGTTGGGAGGATCACTGTTCAGTGTATGAGCGCACTGTACCGCCTACAGGCCCTGCAAAGCGATGCCATGGCACACCTCACTAACCTTGCTCAGACCACTAAGCTCACCCTCAATAGTTGAGAGGACTTCGTGGTCGACTTGTCTTTAGAATTGGTGGAGAAAGACCTACAGGTGGGACAGTTAAGCCTGCGCATCGCAACTTTAGAGCAGCAGGTGGAGATCCGAGATAACACTATCGATATCCTGGAGATCCAGCTCCTTGATGTGCAGGAGGAGCTTGAGGAAGCCAACGACCACCTGGAGATGCACCATCAGGATATGGAGGCAAACGAGGCAGGAAGCGAGGGAGAGGAGGCTCCCAAGGAATTAGATCTAGCCCCTGGTCCCAATGTGACTCCCTCCGGGATGCCCCCTTCACCTGCATCCAGCGTTGCTTCTACCACTCAGGGTTGATGGGTTCGTTTGACATATTAGGAGGATAAGAACCCACACGAGCTTAGTTTGTCATCAGATTTTGGACTAGGCTTATGGGTAATTCCCCTAAAATGTTGTAACCTAGGAAAACTTTTATGAGTAATGAAGCGAATGTAGCATGTTATTCTCGTTTGGTTTCAGTACTATGTTATGTCATTTTCTTCTCGTAATATAAAGAAATTCTGTTGGAACCACGAGTTGAGATAACAATGGCAGAAGTTTCTATTTTCAAATGGCAGCTAGGCAGCGTCGCGGGCAGAACGAGCAGGTTCCCCCGCCACCTCCTCCGGCTCCCATGGTGCAGGAGCTGATGGCTCAACAGAATGAGATTCTACGGCAGCTATTGCAGCGCCAGCCCCACCCTCAGCAATATGGTGGAGGCCAGTCGCAGCGTCCTCCGGCCGCGACAACCTATCAAGAGTTCCTGAGCACGCAACCGCCCCTGTTCACTAAGGCAGAGGATCCGCTAGATGCCAACGTGTGGCTAAGGGTTGTGAAGTCAAAGTTCCCACTCCTCACAGGAGCTTGCCCTGACGACACGAAGACTCGCTTCGCCGCACAGCAACTTCGTGGACCTGCTAGGACATGGTGGGACCATTTCCGCGCCATATTACCTGCTGACCATGAGGTGACATGGGAGGAATTCAAGACTGCTTTCAGGGGACACCATATTCCAGCAGGGATTCTGGATCGCAAGTTGAATGAGTTTCCGGCATTAACTCAAGGAACCAGCACTGTGTTGCAGTATGCCTAGGCCTTCAATGACCTGTTCTAGTATGCGGGCTATCATGCAGATTCTGATGAAAAGAAGAGAGACCTTTTCTGTAGAGGTCTCAACACCAAGTTGCGTGAGCACCTCAACATTGTTCGGGCTGACAGCTTCAATGAATTCGTCAACCTGGCCATATCACAGGAAGATTGTATTGTAGCTCACCGGGCAGAGAAGAAGTGGAAGGCACCAATGTCAGGACCCTCAGCTCCACCCTAGAGATTCCGGATTGTCTCCAACAGTCAGAGCAGAGGATTTCAGCAGCAGGCAGGAAGATGGATTATCAAGCCACCTTAGCAGCAGCAGCAAGCACCCAATCGTTTCCCCATTCCCGCCCTAAGGAACAATCAGCCTCAGCAGCAGCAGCAGTTCCGCTAGGGGAATGGAAACAAGTGCTTCACGTGTGGCAATGTGGGCCATTATGCCAAGAATTGCCCATGGAATCAGCTAAGGCAGATGCCAGCACCCAACCAAGACCGAGGAAGGAAGCAGGAAGTGCAAGTTAGGCAAGGAAAGCTCAACTTCACTACTGTGGAGGAGTTACCTGAAGGAGCACCCGTCATGACTGGTACCTTTTTAGTTCTTAATCAAACTGCATTGATTCTATTTGACTCTGGTGCATCGCATAGCTTCATTAGCCAGAAATTCAGCGTTAAATGCCAACTACATTTCTATCATACCCAAGGGTCTTTCATGATAGCAATGCTTGGGGGCAAAATTGCAACAAACCAATTAAATCGAAACGTGCCTATTCAACTGGGAAGCAAAATTGTCAAAACCACCCTCCTCATTCTTGGGATGGATAATGTGGATATGATTTTTGGAGCCAACTGGATGACCCAGCACCAAGTAGTGCTAGATGTCGCCAATCGCATCGTTGAAGTCCATTCCCCAACCTGTGGAGGGTTCACCTTATTTTTTCCCAGCCAAGGAACCACTCGGTCATGTGTGTTTTCTATGATAGAGTTACCCTTGAAGAAAATTCCAGTGGTCTGTGAGTATGCAAATGTTTTTCCTGATGAGTTGCCAGGAATGCCGCCAGATCGGGATATTGAATTTGCTATCGAGTTGCAACCGGGAACGACACCTATTTTCAAGAGGCCCTACCGGATGCCACCCGCTGAATTGGCAAAATTGAAGAAACAACTACAAGAGGTTTTGGACAAGGGTTTCATCCGCCCAAGTACTTCACCTTGGGGATGTCCAGCCTTGTTCGTAAAGAAGAAGGATGAAAGCTTGAGATTATGTATAGATTACCACCCGCTTAATGCGGTGACTATCAAAAACAACTATCCTTTGCCTCGTATTGATGTTCTTTTCGACCAATTGGTCGGAGCTTAAGTGTTTTCCAAAATAGACCTTCGCTATGGCTATCATCAGATCAAGATACGAGCAAGTGATATTCTGAAGACTGCCTTCTCAACCAGATATGGGTTGTATGAATATCTGGTGATGTCGTTTGGGTTAACAAATGCACCCGCATACTTCATGTATCTGATGAATTTCAGTCTTCATGCTTGAATTGGACAAATTTGTGGTGGTCTTCATCGATGATATTCTAGTGTACTCGAAGAATGAAGCAGAGCACGCCAAACACTTGCACACAGTACTCCAATGTCTGAGAGAGCACCGCCTTTATGCCAAATTGTCCAAATGTGATTTTTGGCTAAAGGAAATCAAATTCTTGAGTCACACTATCTCTGAGGGAGGAATAGATGTTGATCCAGATAAAGTGGAAGAGGTGATGAATTGGAAGCCGCCAATAATTGTTTGTCATATTCGAAGTTTTCTGGGGTTGACCGGGTATTACAAACAATTCATTCCGGACTTCTCTCGAATTGCGAAGCCCATGACAAAATTATTGAAGAAGGGAGCAAAGTTTGATTGGGGTCAGAAGTGTGAAGATGCTTTCCACGCCTTGAGGCAGCATCTGACAACAGCACATGTGTTAGCGTAGCCTGACAACAACAAGTCGTTTGATGTCTATTGTGATGCCTCTGGCATTGGACTGGGTTGTGTTTTGATGCAAGACAATCGAGCCATTGCCTACGCGTCAAGAGCACTCAGACCTCATGAACAAAATTATCCTACTCATGACTTAGAATTGGCAGTCGTGGTTCATGCATTAAAAATGTGGAGGCACTACTTGATGGGAACCCACTGCAACTTCTATACAGATCACAAGAGACTCAAGTACATCTTTAATCAGGTCGATCTCAACATGAGGCAGAGAAGATGACTAGAATTGATCAAGGACTACGACTTGGAAGTACACTACCACCCGGGGAAAGCCAATGTGGTAGTTGATGCATTAAGTCGAAAGTCGCAATGCAACTGTATGATGATGGATTCTCGCATCAATACCCTATGTGACGAGTTGAGTAAGATGAGGATCGAAGTAATTCCTTCTGGTACCTTGTCTCACATCTTCGTCGAGCCAACCTTGCTAGACCAGATTGTTATGGCCCAACTCAGTGACAAGGGAGTGCAAATCATCAAAGAGAATCTTAGTCAGAAAGTGGAGAAGTATAAGTGCTTTTGCCAAGACAACAAAAGGATACTATGGTTTGAAGACAGATTGGTGGTTCCTAAAAATAGGGATCTCAAGAAGAGAATCTTGGATGAGGCTCATCTCTCCAAATTCTCCATGCACCCAGGAAGCACCAAGATGTACCAAGATCTGAAGCCCCTATATTGGTGGACCAGAATGAAGAGGGAGATAGCCCAATATGTGTCGGAATGTGACACATGTCAGAGGATAAAGGCAAGCCACTTAAAATTAGTTGGTGCCTTGCAACCCCTGTCAATACCTTCATGGAAATGGGATGACCTCAACATGGATTTCATTGTGGGTGTGCCCAACACCTCTCGACATCATGATTCAATCTGGGTCATTGTGGACCGATTGACAAAATTGGCACATTTTCTTCCAGTGCACACCACCAATAAGGCTCATAAGTATGCAGAATTGTATATTGACCGAATTATGTGTTTGCACGGATTACCCCGGACAATTGTCTCTCACTGAGGAGCCCAATTCGTTGCCAGATTTTGGGAGCAATTGCAAGAGTCTTTGGGAACCAAGCTAATAAGAAGTTCAGCTTACCACCCTCAGACTGATGGTAAGACCAAGAGGGTAAATCAAATTCTTGAAGATATGTTAAGGGCTTGCGCGATCGATTATGGCAAGAACTGGGATAAGTGCCTCTCTTTGGTAGAGTTTTCTTATAACAACAGTTACCAGTCCAACCTAAAGATGGCACCCTTTAAAGCCCTATATGGAAGAAGGTATCGAACACCCCTCAACTGGTCTCAGCCTGGAGAAAGATAAATCATTGGACCTGACCTAGTGACAGAAGTCGAAAGTAAAGCCAAATTGATCAGGAAGAATCTAGGAGCTGCTTAGGCTAGGCAGAAGAGCTACCATGACAAGAGAAGGAAACCTCTCCAGTTTGAAGTTGGAGATTTTGTATATCTGAAAGTATCACCCACAAAAGGAGTGCAAAGGTTTGGGATCAAAGGCAAGTTAGCCCCTCGCTACATTGGACCTTATGAAATCGTGGAAGCATGTGGACCCGTGGCATATAAATTGAAGCTACCTTCGAAAATGTCCGCCATCCACAATGTGTTCCATGTATCCTAATTAAAGAAATGTGTTTGTTTGCCAACCGAGGTCGTAGCAGAACTAGAAGTGGAGATAGAGCCAGATTCATCATACCAAGAGCACCCCTCCAAGGTTCTAGATTGCAAGGAAAGATCAACTCGTGCGAAGTCGATCAAAATGTATAAGATCCAGTGAAGCAACCATTCAGAGGAAGAAGCTACCTGGGAGACTGAGGAATTTCTGCGTTCGAACTACCCGATTGTCTACCTAAGGAAATCGGTACGTAGCCATACCCCAGCCCCCTGCCCTTTGGATCCAAATATAAGAAAGATGATCTTAACGTAAACCAAAGTAAGTTATGAAACAAAAACAAAAAGGACTTCCTTCTAAAGTTGCAAAGAGGATGACATTCGAAGAGCAGGTTTCTAAAGAACCTTAATAAGCAAACCAACACCATACAAGCAAGCCGTAACCTTTTCCTCACCCCTGGAGGATTCCGACTCAAATCTCGGGACGAGATTCCTTTAAGGGGGAAGTCTGTAACACCCCAATGTTACCTAGGGTTTCTTCCCAGTGCTAACCTCAAGATCATTATCAAATGTGATTCAATTTGAGCCAAAGGTACCAAAATTTGGGAGCAAAAATTTAACTAAGTCTTTTCATCTTAATGGTCATACCTTAACCATATCATGCATCTTAAAGTGAGAAACATGCCCAAACCCTAAAATAACCTTAATTAAGCCATTAAGTGCAAGAGGGAGATTTGTGAAAGGGTAATGTAAAATTTGAAATCATGGCTTGGGCAAATTATAAAAGTTAACCTACACTTAAAGCTACAAAAACTAGTATAGAAGTTTGGCCAAAATAATTGTTCAAAATCCCCAAAAAGGCCATGCAAGTGGGAGCTCTCTATAGAAATCTGAAATTTAGATTTCTGAATTTCAGCCCTTCCCTTAGAACGAGATCGTGTTCACCTTGATCCCTAACTCAAAACCATAAGCTCCCATTGACAAAGTTGTGTTAAATTAACCCCTCTACAACGCGTGTTAAGATGGCATCGGGATTCGTGCCCTAGACACGTCAAGTCAAGGATTTTACCTCAGATTCACGCAGTGAGACAAACCCTACTAGAGCACCCTATATCTTCAGTTCCAGTCAACAAAATCCATAGGTCACCACACACAAACGACAAAGGGAGGTCCGGTAAAGAGATCTTACAAAGGGATCATGGCCATAATCGCGAAGATTTGGAGCCAATGGGCGCCTGAAAGTGACCACTCTCAGCGCTGCCTCGTGCTCGATGTCGTGCCCAGGCGGCAGAGCGCGCACTGACGCTCCCCCACGCATGCCTCGAGTGCATGCCAGAGTAGCCCTCGGCCGAGCTTGCCCGTGCCTTTAAAAGCGACCCCCGGACGCGCAACACTTCACTCCACGCTTACCCTCACTGTCCCGACCCAGTTCTTAGCTCTGTGAGCTCTGCGCCGCCCGCCCGAGCCACCCGAGCGTCGGCCATTGCGGCCAGCCATTCCCAGAGACACCTAGCCTCACCGGAGCCTCTGGATAGCTTCCCCATGGAGTCGTGAAGCTTCTTCAAGCGAGAATCGAGACCCTGCCTCACCGAAGCAGCGAGATCACCCTCGCTGGACTTTGGCCGCCCACCACCGCACGTAGACCAGGCTACCAGGTGAACAATTCTTCGATTCCTTGCACCACGACCTCCCTAACCTCCCGTGAAGCTCCCCGACCCACTGGATTGTGCTATGTCACCGTGGTTAGGCCGGACTCCTCGTCGCCGACGAGCTTCTCCGCCTGCGCACGAGGCTCGACCAACTCTGGCCATCCGCGACGACGATCCGCACAACGACATGACTGCAGCAACCTCCCCTACGTCATCGACAACCTTGCCGGAGCTATCTCGCCGCCGATAAGCCCCACCACCATTTTCTCCGTCGTGGGTTCTGTACCTTTAGAGGAAGGACCGCAGGTTAGATTTAGGGTTACCCTAGGGGGGTTTCTGCAATGTCAGAGACTCAGTGATATAGGAACCCGAGGACCTGTTTGTAAGGAACGCAGGAAGAAAATACCAGGAATCCTAGAGCAAAGTAGATTTTCCTTTTCCATTTGAATTTCAATTATTTAAATCAGTAGTAAACCAATTAAATGCATAACTTAAGAAATACTCATCCAAAACTAGTCAAACCAATTTTGCTGGGTTCTTAAAATTATGAACTGTCCAAAAAAATATTGAACCCCATGTTTTCTGTACTAATTTTTAGAGTTGGATTTAAATTAGAAAACTATCCAAACCTTATTAATACAAAGAAAAATAGGAATACTTCTATTCTGGTCTACAGAAAATTTGTAGAGATACTTACCTGCATATACACTGTTTAAAAATACTGAGCACCCTAGTATACAAAAATAGATCAGGGATGTCCATTAAAGATTATTTCTGCCCAAACTTTAGAAAAATGGAAAAGGTAATAGAAAATAAGAACCAAAGAATGACCATATTTTTCCTAGCATGCCTAAGTTACATAGAACCTAGGAAAAATATATGGAACCATAGTCTAGTGCTAGTCTGAGTTTATAATTTTATTAGGCATTAAGAAATCAAGAAAAGCCATGATTAAAAATATAAGGTCAAACACAATAATGGCAAGAAACATTCAGTAGACCTATAACTACTAGTATACCACTACAAAAATGATAAACACCCCAAACCATCACAGTAAGTGAGTTGAACAATTATAACTTGAGTTGGCCCATACTTCAAATAAATTAAAAGAAAGACTAAAAATGTGCAACAGTGAGAAAAACAATTTTTACCCAATTACTTATGATGTAAGCCACCAGAGAAAAATATGAAATTGAGGTAAAAACATAATGTAATACACCTCACTTCCTATTCCATGAAAAAGGACATATATTCCAAGAAATGCTACCACCCCTTCCCTTTGAGAAAAAATGCCAAATTCTAAAATGATTGCTCTTGCTCAAAGAAGAAGATATAAAAATTAGGAAATCTGTTGTTTGACATTTTTCAAGTATAGTAGTAGTAGAAAGCACCACTAGGCCCAAAAACTTTAGGAAATCACAATACAATGACCAATACGTATCATTGGCTAAAACTTGGTACAAAGTCATAATATTGCACCTAAATGCCAGCAAAAATAAGCCTTAGGGAATAATTCACTGTTAGAAGACAGTTGTAGTTCAAAGCACCCCCTATGCCCTAAAATTTAATATTTTTGTACAGATAGAACCCTTATCATTTTAAGACTCAATTTTTGGGACTAAAATTTATACACCAGTGAGAAGCCACTGTAATGTTTACAAAACTTTTGGAAATTTTTAAAGAAATATTGTAGTTCAAGCCTACCTTAAATAGCATAAATAGAAAAGAGGAAAAGAGAGAATTAGCAAAAGTAATAGACCTCACCCATAATGATTTCATCAAGAATCTTGATAAAACTTTTTACTAAGACACTAAAGAAAATTAGTGGGACACTAAAGTAATCTGACCACTTAGACTTGACCATACTTGACCCTAAAATGGCTAAGTATACCAATAGAACTTCCAATAGTAAGATTAAACTTTACCTTATCAACTTAATCATTTTTTATTACTATTACAATGCATATCATGGCATACATGTATCTCACTCATTGCATTCATTAGATTGCAACCTCGCTGATGGAGAGACGTGCTCATTCCCGAGCAAGGAGCTGTCCAAGAGGAAACACAGGAGCCAGCTCCCGAGCCTGCCACCGAGGATCTCCTCGCAGCCCCAGCTTTTGAAGGCAAGCCCCAGTTTTATGCATAACCATTATATATGCTACTTTACCAAACTTAATGTTTGTAGGTTTGTAATGTGCACTTAAGTGTAGGGATTGCTTGAAACCCTAGTTGCATGAACTCAGGATTCCTTTTTGAGATGGATACTAGTATGCTAGGTCGAGTAGCTGCTTTGCTAATCAGGATCTCGGTAGAAGTCGAGTGATTTTTTTAGCACTCGCTCGAGGTCAGGCATTGATTGTATTCCTCTTGATAACGAGATTTATGATGGTCTATGGACTTGGATCTAGGGTGGATGCCTTGTCTATGAGACAGAAATGGAATTAAGGATTAATGTGTGGATACCTGAGTCAAGCGTTTCAATGTACTAAACACATGTCGGGAAATATGGTAACCGGTAAGCCTTGTACCTGAGTGAACCTGCCCGTAGACTTTACTCCTCACTGAACCTAAGACGGGTTCTACCATGCTAGCTATGGTGGGTACAAGTGCGGCCGTTGCACGGCGGCAGCCGGGGACAATTGGAGCATTGTACGCCAAGGCCGTGAGCCTTGTTCTGTTGCCAAGGTAAAACATGTCGTGTGTTTAGGTTTACCTTGCAAGGTTTAAAAACTCGATTCGAATCATCTGCTTCTCGCAGCTAATGAGACTGCTTGACCCCTTGTACTGCATTGAGTAAAAAGTGAAATGAGGTTTTACTTGAGATAACATGTTGATTGTACTAAAATGATTGTTACCATGTATGCTTAGAAAGGAGCAAAACCTAGTTAAATTAATCATACTAGAACTGGAAAAGCTAAAGTTGATTTTAGACTCAGCTAGTGCTTTTGGCAAACCAAACCACTCAGCCAAACAGCTGCATGGTCTAGAGGTAGAGGAGTAGACTCCTCACAACGGGTAAATCTAGCTGAGTATTAGTATACTCAGCCTTGCTTGTGGCACAATTTTTGCAGGTACGCTACAGGATATGGTTGACAGTGTGACTTGGCCTTCCACCTTGCCACCGAGTTGGACGATTGAGTGGGATGATGCCTCGACAGGAGAGGACCAGGAGGAGTAGTGGGCTAGGCCTTGCCCAATTCCTCAGTATTCGACGTTATCAATTATCCGCTGCACTTTAATTATGAACTTGTTTTCTATTGTTAAAACTCTGATTATTGTAATAACTCCAGTACCTTAACTTATGGTTTCATGTTTTATTGTATTCTCTCTGTGCCTCATCTTCGCGTGAGCTAGTGGTATTCGATCCTTGGTAAGTGGCTTTATAGGACTAGATCTGAGGGGCTGACGGGTTATATCGATTTAAGTATGTTGCTGCCTCTAAGGCGTGACTTGGGCACTTAAGCTAGGATAATTCGGGCGGTTCTGCCACAGTTTATACTTTTTTACACTCAGTGGTGTAATCCCAGATTTTACATTTTACATGTAGGGGAATTTGGCCCTTGTATTGCACAGGGCTGCGCAAGAAAAAAATGAAAATTACAACCTATGGCCCCATTAAAAACCTTTCTCCCCTTTTGAAAGGAAAAGGGTGCCATATGGAAAAATTAAGAAAAAGACATAGTTTACAAATAATATCTCCGAAGCTCATCTGCATTCCAAGATCTTGGAATGTCATTGTCGTCCATGTCTTTCAACCTGTATGAACCAGGTCTTGACGAAGATACCACTAAGAAAGGACCTTCCCACTTAAGCTGAAGCTTCCCACTGTATCTGGGTTGGCCACTCTTTGAAGCACCAAGTGTCTTGGCTTGATATTCTTTAATATTACCTTCTGATCCCGCCATTTGACTGTTTTGGCTTGGTATTTGTTGATGTGCTCGATTGCTTGCAGTTTGGTCCCTTCTATGGTGTCTTTTGTTATTTTGCAATCCTCTTCATCTTCTGCCGAAGCTAAGGTCCTTATTGAACCCGCTCTTGCTTCTTCTGGTGTTATTGCTTCGTCCCCAAACAGAAGCTTGAACGAGGTAAATCCTGTTGACCTTGAGACAACAGTGTTGTGGTTCCATACCACCTTTATCAATTCGTCTGGCCACTTTCCTCTGGGCTAGTTGAAGATTGACTTCATTATCCCTGTTTTTATGATTCCATTTGCTCTTTCTACCAGTCCATTTGATTCCGGATGTCTCACTGATGCAAAGTGTATTTTTGTACCGATCTGGTCATAAAAAGCTTTGAACGTTTCAGCATCAAATTGAGTTCCGTTATCAACCGTGATAATCTTCGGTACACCGAAGCGGCAAACAATATTCTGCAAAAAGAACTTCTGGACTATGGCTGAAGTTATTGTAGCTAGGGGCTTAGCTTTGATCCACTTCGAGAAGTACTCCACTGCTACCACAACATATTTCAAGTTTGCTTTTGCTGGTGGAAGTGGGCCTAGCAAATCTAGGCCCCATCTTTGCAGTGGCCAAGCGGGCTGAATTAGTTGGGTTAGAGACGAAGGTTGTTTCTGGTCTCTGGCACACTTCTCGCAGTTTTCACATTTTTGAACCAAATCTACTGCATCTGAAGCTGCCTTCGGCCAATAAAATCATTGGCTAAAAACCTTTCCCAGTAAAGGTCTAGCCCCAATATGAGCTCCGCACAGTCCTACATATATCTCCTTCATCAGCTCTTGACCTTCGGTTCTAGACAAACATTTTAGTAACGGAGAGCAGACTCCTTGTGCGTACAATTCTCCCTCTATGGTCACATAGGTTCTTGTTCTTGCTTCCATTCTCTTGTTGTAAGCTTCATCATTCGAAAGACAGTTGCCTTGTAAAAACGATACAATTTTAGTCCTCCAATCTTCGTTGTGCACTGGCAAGATTCTAAGCACTGCTCTCTCAATGAGCTCGGCCGAAGGTGCTTTTATTGTTTCAAAAAATACTTCCGAAGGTAATGGAAGCCCATGTGCTGCTGACTTAGCTAGCAAGTCTACATGTTCGTTTTCTCCTCTTGGGATGTTCTTTACAGAGAAACCTTCGAAAGAGGCTTCCATTCTTTGGACTGTGTCCAGATACTTCTCGAGCTTCGGGTCTCTTGCTTTACTGCTTTTGTCGACGTGACCCAAAATGACTTGTGACTCGGATTTGAGGATTTCACTTCTTATTCCTGTTGCCTTCAGTTTCTGAAGCACAAGAGAAGGGCTTCGTACTCTGCAATGTTATTTGTGCAGTTGAAGTCCAACCTTGTTGCATAGCATGTTTTGATTTTAGACGGTGAAATTAGAATAGTAGCTGCTCCTGCGCCGAAGGTTCCCCATGACCCATCACAAAATACTATCCAAGCTTGGGCATCGTTTGTTCTCTCTTCGTCATGAGCCCTTGATGTCCAATCAGCAATGAAGTATGCTAATGCTTGGGATTGGATCAAAGATCTATGAATGTAATCAATAGTGAATTCATTCAGCTCTGCAGCCCACTTTCCAACTCTTCATGTGGCTTCTCTGTTTCTCATTATATCCTTGAGAAGTTGCGAAGAAGGTACTATGATATGGCACATATGGAAATAATGTCGAAGCTTTCTGGATGCCATCAGTACAGCATATAGTACCTTCTCCAACCCTGTGTAATTTTTCTTTGATGGACTAAGTACTTCGGAGACGAAGTACATTGGCACTTGCTTCTTTGCTTGACCATCCTGCTTTTCTTGTACCAGCGCTGAACTAACCGCAACGTGGGAAGCAGCCACATACAACAGAAATGGAGCTTCTGAGGAAAGGTGGGGTTAAAGTTGTTAATTCTATCAAGTACTGCTTCAGTTCTTTGAAGGCCTTTTGCTGAGTTGATCCCCATTGGAAGTTCCTCTCTATTGATCTTGAAATAAATCTATTCAACGATGCCAGCCTTCCTGTCAACCTCTAGGCACCTTCTCGTGACTTTGGTGGCTTCATCCGAAGTATGGCTTCTATCTTGCTTGGGTTGGCTTCGATGCCCTTTGTTGATAGCAGACAACCAAGAAATTTTCCCTTCTTCACTCCGAAGACACATTTTTCTGGATTCAACTTGTGACCAGCCTTTCTGAAATTAGCAAATGTTTCTTGGAAATCAGCAATGTGATTTTCTTGCTTCGTGCTTTTGACTATGATATCGTCAACATATGTCAGCACATTCTTGTCAATTTGGGAGTGGAGAACTTTGGCAGTCATCCTGCTGAAGCTTACTCCAGCATTATTGAGCCCCTCAGGCATCCAAAGGTAGCAATATGTCCCACTAGGGGTTATGAAACTTGTCTTGGGCTCGTTTTCTTTCTTCATCCAAATTTGGTGGTAGCCTGAATAACAGTCCAATAGGCTCATTAGTTCCAAAGTAGCTGCTGCATCAACCAGAGAGTCTATTCTTGGTAAAGGAAACTCATCCTTCGGACACGCCTTATTAAGATCTGCGAAGTAAATGCACATTCTCCACTTTCCATTGGCCTTCTTCACCATTACAGTATTGGCCAGCCACTCTAGATATGTTACCTATCTGATTACTCCGGCACTCAGGAGCCTTTTGACTTTGTTTTGTGCACCTTCGACTTTGTCATCGGACATCTTTCGAAGCCTCTGCTTTCTTGGCCTGATAGTCGGGTCTACATTAAGTGAATGCTCGATGACATCCCTGTTGAAACCACAGAGATCATTGGCTGACCACGAGAAGACATCCTTGTTGTTGAATAGAAACCTCAACAGGGTTTTTTCTTGTTCATCAGATAGTTGTGATCCCAGCAACACCTTCTGCTCAGCTATGTCCTCACATAGGAGCATGGGCTTCGGTTGGTCTGCTGAGACAGCCTTATCTCTTTTGTGCTTGTACTGCTGATGAGCTTCAGCTTCATCTATGTTATGAATAGCCTTGGAATCTGTCCAGTTCCCTTTGGCTCTTCTAGCAGCCTCTTGACTCCCATGCACAGCTATGGGGCCTTGGTTTGATGGTTTCTTCATGCATAGATATGTTGGATGAAGTATTGCTTCGAATGCATTTAGTGTTCCTCGCCCAATCATTGCATTGTAGGGATACTCCATATCAACAATATCAAAGACAACTTGCTCTGTCTTTGTATTGTGAACATAGCCAAAGGTAATCGGCATGGTTATCTTGCCAAGTGCCACTATATGTCTTCCTCCAAAGCCACAGAGGGGTGTGTTGCATCACGTATCTTGTCATCCTACTCCTACATCTGCCTGAAAGCTTTTACAAAGATGGTATCTGTTGCACTGCCTGTGTCTACAAGGGCATTATGAACCAGAAACCCCTTTGATGAGATAAGATATAACCATTGCATCGTTGTGAGGATAATCCTTGAGCTGAAGGTCTTCCTGGGAGAAGGTGATTGGTATATGAGACCACTTGGACTTGACGAAGGGTCCTTGGACTCCAACATGTTGTACCCTTCTCTGTGCTTCCTTCTTCTGCTTCTTGTTGGCTGGTTCATAACTTGAGCCGCCTGTGATTGGGAGCTCCAGCTTCGTAGCCGAAGGTGCCACAGCTTGGTTGCCTTGCGAAGCCATTGTCTCAGTCGTGGAAGTGAGTTTACGCGCGGTGGGCACCAATGTTGGTCACTTGTTCTCAAATGTTGTAGGTCAAGAACAAGGCAACACAAATGTTAATTATTATGGACCTTCATCTTCTGAAGCATTATCTCCACATGGGTATAATGCTCATCAGACGAAGGTCAAGAAGGGCATACCTTCATCATTTAATATGTGAACGGAAATGCAAAAAGATGAAGACAGTAACTGCATTTTATTAATTCATACATATTTGCATTCCATAAAACATGTATGGATATTAACAGTATTAATATTACTTTGATACCTCCGGCTTGCTCGAAGGTGAAGACACGGGAGAGTGATTACGATTCAGCGTGAACAGTACGGTGTTACTGTTCATCTATTTATAACCACCAACATTTATCTACAGTCAACCTGAAATACTAAGGTCTATCTGGTATTTTCTTCTTCTGCTTGACTTGGACCGGAGCAGATGATAGCTTCAACATTTGGCAATATTGCTTCTACGCAAGATCTTCGTCTTGAGAACCTTCGGCAGAGGAAAAGAGGGCCTCTGTATCACTTTACCGAAGGTGTTTTTGCCTTGAGGAATTTTAACGGAGGAGAAGACCCCCAACAGTATCATACACAAAGTAATGCCAGTGCACATGATGCCATGTCAGTGTTTTAGTTCTCCTAACACCAGAGGTGTTACATCCGACGCTCCACGTGGACTGTCCTGTGATTTATAGCCGACGAAGGCTTCATTTTCCCGAGAGTGGCCCTTTCAGTCGGACCATGCATTGGACTGTCCGATGCACACCAGACTGTTCGATGGGTGGCACCGGACCGTCCGATGCTACATAGACCAGTCCAACTTTTCCCTTTTTCTTTCCAATTCTCTTATGCTCCTTTTGACTTGACTTCACATAGTCCCTAACACTTAGACACATATGATTAGTACCTAAAACAATTGACTATGTGTTTGGAGCTTTCCTTATTCACTTGGAACCATGTGGATTTGAGTTATGCCCACTTTCAAGCCTTAGAGTGCCTTTTTCTCAATTTGCTTTAACTACTTGTACTTATTGCGCATACAACACGATGTTAGTCCAAACATAATGTGTTGAGCATTTAATCACCAAAACAAAATAGAAATGGCCCAAGGGCACATTTCCCTTTCAATCTCCCCCTTTTTGGTGATTCATGCCAACACATCAAAAGCAACTTAAAAGGCACTAACATACCCAATTATGAGCCAACTTTTGCAAATTGAAGTCAAATCAAATACCAATTGAATTATCACATGATTTGGCATATTTGGATCATTTTTCCACCACTTGGTTTGTTTTTGCAATACAAATTCATTTTCTTGCTTTTATGTCAAAAATACTTTGTTTTGGCAAATCAAAACATTTTTCAAGACTAGTATTGTTCAAGAGCCAAAAACTCCCCCTTTTCCCATAATCAAATTTCTCCCCCATAAGAGAGTAGTTTTATAGTAAAAGGGTTTTGATCAAAAGACGAGCACTAAACACAATATTTTTTTGAAATTCACAAGTGGTAGTTGATCCAGTTGCTTTGGCCTTAATTTCTCCCCCTTTGGCATTAAGCACCAAAATAGAGAAACTAGTGGCCTTAATAACCTCATTGTTTCATTAAAATTGCGAATTAAAAATACGAAAGCAATGAACACAAGGGCAACTTGAACAAGATACCGTTTTGAAGTGGAAGCCTTGTTTGTAGAATTTCTTTTATAAGAAAACCCAAGTAATTAATATGAACACTTTGGTCCAAGAACATATTCTTTAATGGTACTATTTTTGGGTATAATTATTATGAATTTTCAGAAACATTTGAAAATATATTTATTTATATTTTTGGGAAATAGGGATAAAAGAAAAAGCAAAAAGGACAAACCTAGCTAAGCCGGCCCAACCGGCCTAGCCACCAGCCCAACTGGCCGAGTCGTCCCACTCCCCCTCCCTCTCTCCCTTACACATGGGCCCCACCGGTCAGCACCTTTTTCCTCCTCGTGCCGCCGCCGTGCCTTGCGCGCGTGCCTAACCGACCAAGCTGGAGCTCTCTCCCCTCGCCCAGGCCTCTCCCTCACTTCTCTCTCGTCCGCGCCCTTCCACCAGAGCTCGTCGTGCCATGCCACCTCGCCCAAATCCGTGGCCGAGCCTCCCAGAACCGCCGGAACTGTGCCCTGCTGTCACACCCGGTTTTAGAAGGCAAACCGAATGCGAACCATGTACGTGCCAGGATCAGTTATTCACGTACACAGCAGTTACATAACATGGACATCATCACACAGTGCTCAAAATAGTATTAAAAGGGAATAATAGTTGATTACATCATACGTCGGAGACGTCCATATAGTTCTTACAATAAATCAAAGTGCGGAAAAGAAACGTAGATAAACGCGGCCTTCACAGGCAGCCGACTGGGGGTTGCCGCTAACCCACGCCTAGAACTCGTCGTAGTCTTGGAACTCCTGTAAGTCTCCTTCCACAGCTTCATCTTCGCCTGAACAGTGGTTGCAATGCTGACAACCTGGGGGGGTTTGGTGTGTAGAGCAAGGGTGAGTACACATCAACATACTCAGCAAGTATCCTGTTTGGCTGTAGTGGACTAGCTTTATGTGGGGATAAGTCAAGCAGTTGCTTTTAGTTGGTCAGATTATTATTACTAGTAGAGAAAGCCAAGTTTTAGCATTAACCCAAGTTATTAGCCCGATGTACCCTTTCCAAACGGAAAGAATACCACTTACCAGCACCATAGTCATAACCAAAACCATCGATCTCATAACCACCTGTACCATAATGTCTCTGATCAAGTACCACTAATCACTGGAGCTCCCTTGGCCGCTCATAACCGCGAGCACGGCTGATATATCAGTTTTCAAACACTCTGCAGAGGTTGTGCACTTTACCCACAAGCCGTGATTCCCTCTTGCCTCGGGCCGATCAAACCCTTAAACACTACCAAGGTGAATAGGCAGGGTTTCACTACGTAGCCTTTACAAAGATTCCCCGGGACTGTAGCCGCCCGTTAGGTTTCCTAAATGTACCGCACTCCTCCCCAAGGGACAAATCAACCTTGGCAGAGCGAGCCGCATACACCGAGCCCCATTGACGGCACGACGGCGAAGCGAACTACACCCCGGATCCTCTAATTATTCAGCTAAGGGCACCCCATTCCACCCTCATGGTTGCACTGTTTTCCCGGGCGGTCATCCATAGAACAGGTCCTTACGGAGAGGCACTCGAGAAACCGCTCGAGCCCCCTTAAAGCCACAAGTACAACATCATAATAAAAGAAGGGAAAATAGCGTATCATAGATAATCTCATCATGTTCATTGATTAGAGTTGAGCAATAGCATAAAGCTAACTAATAATAATAATAATCCAACCCAGATAGGTAAACAAGGACATGGATAACAAAAGCTAGTCAATCCTTAGGTATAAATGTGTAAAGCGGGAGGTGAATTAAAGAATGAATAGGACAGAGATAGGTCAAGGGACACTTGCCTCCACCAACCAACAGCTGCTCAGGGGCTTCTCCTGCGAGTTCCTCGGGCTCTTCGACCGGATCGTTCTCTATGCGATTGCAAGCATACATACATTCATCCATTCAAATTGGGAAACAAACAGTACATCATACAAGGGAACAAATAAAGTGAATATGCATCAAGTATGACATTCGATATCAGATTCATTATGGTTAGAAGGAAACAGGAAAGGTCTCGCGAGGGGGGGGGGGTTAAAGCTTATGCACTAATGATTAGTTACAATTGGTTCTAACAAAAGAATTTAGTTATATGCACTAATGGGAACCTAGTCATTTTTAGTTGATCAACATTGAACTGGATAAACAATTGATTATATGAATCAACTAGCGTAACGGAATTCTAAATTAAGCTTCCTATTTCAATAACATGAACAATGATTAACCTGCCTAGAATAAAGTAAATAACAGTAATGAAAGAAAATAAAATAAATAAAATAAAAAAGGGGGGCGGTTGAACCGGCCAGGGGGCGGTTGAACCGGCCAGGGGGCGGTTG
Source organism: Zea mays (assembly GCF_902167145.1). Taxonomy (NCBI): domain Eukaryota; kingdom Viridiplantae; phylum Streptophyta; class Magnoliopsida; order Poales; family Poaceae; genus Zea; species Zea mays. The sequence continues at coordinate 44,325,701 of NC_050103.1, forward strand.
AACCGGCCTGGGGCAGGGGCGGGGGGCGGCCGAGCTGGGGCGGCTGAGCGCGCAGGGGGCGGCCGAGCTGGGCGCGCAGGGGGCGGCCGAGCCGGGGCGGCCGAACCGGCGGGGCGCGGGGCAGGGGGCGGCCGAGCCGGCGGGGGCGCGGGGCAGGGGGGCGGCCGAACCGGCGGGGCGGGGCAGGGGGCGGCCGAGCCGGCGGGGGCGCGGGGCAGGGCGGCGGCCGAGCCGGCCATGGGGGCGGCCGAGCGGGCGGCGGTTGGGCCGGGGGGAGAGAGGAGGGGAGAGGGAAGGGAGGAGAGGGGGAGGGGGACCTCACCGGGGACGGGGACGGGGCGGCCGAGCGGCGGGGGCGGCCGAACCGGCGACGGGGCAGGGGGCGGCGGCTAGGGCAGAGGCGGTGGCTTGGGAGAAAATGAGAGAAGGGAGGGAGAGAGAGGGGTTTTGGGAAAAATAAAGGGAGGGGGGGCGGCATGGGCCAACTGGGCCCAAAGGGGCGCGCGGGGGGGGCGGCTGGGCCGGCCGGGGCGGCCCACGGCGCGGGAGAGAGAAAGAGGAGGAGAGAGAGAAAGAAAAAGAAAAAGAAAGAAAAGGTTTTCTTCTCCTTTTTGAAATCCAATCTTCCTAGATGAATGCACTTACATTTTTAAGCAATCGAAAGAATGCATGGTTCGGCATGGTGCATCAAACAACATAAAGTAATTTAGGGTTTTTCTTTACACGGGAATTCCAAGCCGAACTCCGCTATAACTTTGGAAAAAATCAAGGTTTAGCGAGGGAATGAGAAAAAGAACAGGGTAACGCCTGAATTTGGTGAAAGAAAAGACGAAAAAATTCTACCCCCAAATTCAGGGCGTTACAAACCTATCCCCCTTAAAAGAATCTCGCCCTCGAGATTTAGGGTGGGCTAGCAAAGAGCTCAGGGTACTTAGCCATCAGATCATCTTCACGCTCCCAGGTTGCTTCTTCCTCAGAGTGGTGATTCCATCTGACTTTGCACATTCTGATGGTCTTCCTTCGGGTGACTCGGTCTGCAACCTCAAGGATCTGCACTGGCTTCTCAACGTAGGTCAAGTCCTCCTGGACTTCAAGACCTTCCACTGGCAACTGCTCTTCTGGCACACGCAAGCACTTCTTCAACTGAGACATATGAAAGACATCATGCACAGCAGACAAATTCTCTGGCAAACTGAGCTGATAGGCCACTTCTCCACGTCTTGCAAGAATCTGATACGGACCAATGTAGCGGGGTGCTAGCTTGCCTTTCACTCCGAATCTTCTGACTCCTCTGATCGGTGACACTTTCAGATAGACAAAGTCTCCGACTTCGAAACTCAGCTCTCTTCTTCTTGTGTCTGCATAGCTTCGCTGCCTCGATTGCGCTATCTTCAGATTCTCTCGGACCATCTTGATGTTCTCTTCGGCTTCAAGCAAAATGTCTGGCCCAAACACCTGCTTTTCTCCAGGCTGATCCCATTGCAACGGAGTTCTACAACTCCTTCCATAGAGCGCCTAAAATGGTGACATCTTCAAACTGGCCTGGTAACTGTTGTTATAGGAAAACTCTGCATAGGGCAATCGCTTGTCCCATCCGGACTGATCTTGCAACGCACAGGCTCTCAACATGTCTTCAAGAATTTGGTTGGTCCTTTCGGTCTGACCATCTGTCTGCGGATGATAAGCTGAACTGAAATTCAGATGCGTGCCCAAGGCTTCATGCAACTGCTGCCAGAAATGAGAGGTGAACTGCGTTCCTCTGTCTGACACTATCGTCTTTGGCACACCATGAAGACAAACGATCCGAGACATATACAATTCTGCCAATACGGCACTGCTATAGTTGGTCTTGACTGGTATGAAGTGGGCTGACTTGGTCAAGCGGTCCACTACTACCCAAATGGAATCGTAGCCGGCTCGAGTGCGAGGCAATCCGACTATGAAATCCATACCAATTTCATCCCATTTCCACTGAGGGATCTGCAACGGTTGCAACAATCCAGCAGGTCTCTGGTGCTCTGCCTTAATTCTTCGACAACTACCGCACATAGCCACATGCTCTGCGATTTCCCTTTTCATTCCGTACCACCAGAATTTCTTCTTCAGATCCTGATACATCTTCTCACTGCCAGGGTGAATCGAATAAGCTGTCTCATGAGCTTCCTTGAGAATCAACTCCCGAATGGACTGGACATTGGGAACACACAAGCGGACCTTGAACCATATCACGCCTTCTGCATCTTCTCGAAAATCTTTGCCTCTGCCATCTAGAATCAGTCGCCGGATCTCACTGATCTTCTCATCATTCTTCTGCGCTTCTTTAATTTCGCGCTCCAGGGTAGGCTCCAACTCAACTGTGACTCCTCGTGAATTATTCAGAAATCCGAGACTCAACCTGTCAAACTCCTTGGCCAACTCATAAGGCATCGGACGAGCAACCATCAGATTGACTTGACTCTTTCTGCTCAAAGCATCTGCCACTACGTTTGCTTTGCCTGGATGGTAATGAATCTCCAACTCATAGTCTTTGATCAACTCTAACCATCTTCGTTGCCTCATGTTCAACTCTGACTGAGTAAATATGTACTTCAGACTCTTGTGATCTGTGTAAACATCGCATTTCTGTCCATACAGATAGTGCCTCCATGTCTTCAGTGCGTGAACCACTGCTGCCAACTCTAGATCATGGATTGGGTAGTTCTTCTCATGAACCTTCAGCTGTCGGGACGAGTAAGCCACAACTCTTCCCTCTTGCATCAACACACATCCCAAACCTGTGTAACAAGCATCACAATACACCGAGAAGGGCTTGTGCACATCAGGCAAGACTAGGACAGGCACTGTTGTCAACTTCTCTTTCAGCGCTTCAAAGGCCTCTTGGCATTTCTGGGTCCACTTGAACTCAACTTTGTTGCCTAGCAACGCTGTCATCGGTTTCGCAATCTTCGAAAACCCTTCAATGAATCGCCGATAATATCCGGCCATTCCAATGAAACTCTTGATTCCTCTAGCATCTGTTGGCGCTTTCCAGTTCAAAATGTCTGCCACTTTCTTCGGATCCACAGCCAATCCTTCTTTGTTGATTATATGACCCAAGAACAGGACTTCACTGATCCAGAACTCACACTTGCTCAACTTTGTGTACAACTGGTGCTCTCGCAATCTCTGCAATACCATCCTCAAATGATCTGCGTGCTCTTCTTCGCTTTGGGAATAAATCAGAATGTCATCAATGAATACCCCCACAAACTTATCGAGATAATCCATGAATACACTGTTCATCAAGTTCATGAAGAACGCTGGCGCATTGGTCAAACCAAAAGACATCATAGTGAACTCATACAAACCATACTTGGAAATGAATGCCGTCTTCGGAATGTCCGAAGGTCGGATCCTGAGCTGATGATAACCTGACCTCAGATCAATCTTGGAGAACACACTGGCTCCTCTCAACTGGTCGAACAGATCTTCTATTCTGGGCAAGGGATACTTGTTCTTGATCGTGACCTCATTCAAAGCTCGATAATCGATACACATCCTCTTGGTGCCATCTTTCTTCTCCACAAACAAGACAGGGGCGGCCCAAGGCGAGGTGCTTGGCCGGATGTAACCTTTCTCCGACAGCTCATCAATCTGCTCCTTAAGCTCAACCAACTCTGGTCCAGATATTCTGTAAGCTCTCTTAAAGATAGGGGCGGTTCCAGGAAGAAGCTCTATGGCAAACTCAACTTTCCGCTCTGGTGGCATACCCGGTAAGTCCTTTGGAAACACATTTGGGAACTCAGACACAACCTTGATACTCTCAATTGGGTCTGCTTCACTGCTATCAACGGCCATCTGATAACAACTTCCTTTCTTTGGCCCAGGCGGGACTAACTTGGTCACCACTTCCTCTCCTAGTGGAGACACCAACTTGATTGTCCTTTCATCACAACTGATAACTGCCTGATACTTATCTAGCCAATTCATCCCTAGGATGACATCTATTCCCTGAGTACCCATTACTATAAGGTTAGCGGGAAACGCTATCCCCCTTATTTCCACACTTATATTCAAACAAATGCTATCGGCTCGAATTCTACCACCGGCTGAGTCAATTTGAATGGGGGTTGACATGGTAGTAATTGGAAGATTATGTGCTTCTACCCATGATGCAGTAATGAAAGAATGCGTTGCTCCAGTATCAAATAACACTTCTGCAATATGGGAGTCGACTGGGAACATACCTACTATCATGCCGGGGGTCTCCTGAACTGCTTCAGCCTCCAAGTGGTTCAGCCTTCCATGATTATAGCGCGTATGAGAGCGATTGCCTGCTCCAGGCTGAGGCACATTCTGCTTTGCTGGGGCATTGGGGCCTGACTGCTGCTGGGTTGCCTTCTTCGGACATTGCATCACCCAGTGGCCTTGCTCTCCACAGTGGAAACATGCTCTATTTCCAACCTGAGCTGGTGCTGCCTGACTGTTCTGCTGGGCTGCTGGGGCAGGAAGACGAGGTGCCTGCTGATTCTGCCTCTGAAACTGACCTCCTGACTGATTGCTCTGACGGTTCTGGTACTGGTGCTGAGGATACTGCCATTGGAACTGCTGATGCTGCTGAGGTGGACGCTGGTTCTGCCTGAACTGCTGAGGTTGACTGCCTGAGAAACGAGGACGATTGCTGCTTCCAGGCTGGGGTCCACTGATCTTGCGCTTACGATCCTCCATCTCCTTACGCTTCCTCTCTGTCATGATTGCTCTATCAATCAGGTGCTGAAATGTCGGGAAGGTGTGATTCATCAGCTGATACTGAAGAGGGTCAACCAAGCCTCTCAAGAAACGGTACTGTCGCTTGGCGTCGGTGTTGACATCTTCAGGAGCATAGCGAGACAACTGCAGAAATCTGTCTCGGTACTCACTGACAGACGATGGCCCTTGCTTGAGAGCCAGGAACTCCTCCTTCTTCACAGTCATCAGACCTGCAAGGACATGGTACTGACGAAAGCTTCCTCTGAACTCTTCCCAGGTGATGGCGTCAGGGTGGGCATGGGTGGCGAGGTAAGACTCCCACCATGACTGGGCTGCTCCTCTCAACAGACGGGGACCATACAGGACTTTCTCCCTGTCATCGCACTGAGCGGTATGCAACTCCCGCTCCACAGTGCGCAGCCAGTCTTCAGCATCCATGGGGTCAGAAGAATGAGCGAACGTTGGTGGATGACCTCTCATGAATTCAGCACGCTTGTCTCTAGGCATCTGAGGCTGAGGCTGAGGTGGTGCCTGCTGCTGTTGCTGCTGCTGCTGCTGAATGGCGGCCAAAGTCTGACCGATGGCTTGAACTGTCTGAGTCTGCATCAGAAACATTTGCTCGATCGACATCGGGGGCGGGGGCGGCAGGTGCTGCTGCTGGGGCACCTCATCCTGCGGAGCGGCTCGCTCCTGCTGAGCACGCCTTCCTCCTCTGCGCCTGTTCTCTGACATCTGCAGAATGCAACCACACATCAGAACTGATCTGGCAAGTCTTGCAGCATAAGAAAAGAGAATAGAGTTCTTCAACAGCACTGAACAGATGAGCATCTTCACTGATCTTCAACACAGACCACACAACTTCTCAGATAAAGAGGAAAGTGGAATAAAAGGTTTCCCAACTATATAACTAACTTTATTAACATATAACGGGTAAACCAAAATGCAGGGGATACCCACATTCTGGTGACAGTCATTACAAAGATCCAAACCAAACACAGTTCATCATGACAAACATAAATGCACAGGATATAGCAAACTACCCTGTCTAACTAAGACTAACTAAGACCGAGACTAACGCTAAGACTATAGCTTCTATGTATGTATTTCGTATTAATTACAAGATCCAACTCTAACGATCTATGGTTCTAGATCTATCTTGGTCTTGCAGGCAGGATTGCCATAAGACTGGTGTCCACGCTGAGGTGAGCGGTACGGGTGCTGAGTCCCGACGGGAGCGGGGGAACCACCATCCAGGTGACGACGTTCCGCGCGCTCAGCCCGCAGCAGGGCGATCTCAGCACGAGCCCTACTCAGATCGTCTAATGCATGGTCCAGTTCCGTGTTTAGCACGGCGGCTAGGTTGACTGTGCTGCTCAACCTAGGATTGCCCTCACCGACAGGTGAGACAATCACGCCTCCTGTGCTGCCAGATGGACGGCGGGGGTAATACTTCAGGTCAAGACCGTCAGCTACCCCACCGAAAACCAAGCAGTAGTGCGAAAGCGCACGCCGTGCAGCATCTTGCATGGCTGCCTCAGCTGAGTCCCGCTCAGAGATAGAATAGTGCTCTGAGCAGGCCTCTGCACCCTGGAGACTGTTCTCCGGACGGCGCACCAAGCAGGTTGCCTCCCAGCGGTCCGGGTAGACACCGCGACAGTGCTGGTAGACCACACAGCGATACTCGATGGACCAAGTATGCCGGTTAAGTGCCCGACGTAGCAGGGTATCGAGCGCATCGTGGAAGTGACACCCGCGAGCAGCGTCGCGAGTGATGGATTGAAGCGTCCCCAATCCTCTGGGACTCAAATGTGATACAATTACTAGTCCCAGGAGGCTAGTAAACACATTTATACATCAGATGATACCAAATCTGCTTAAACGAGACAAACCTACAAAGGTGGCGAACAACTTTAAGAGTTGGTCCACAACTCGAGACATATCATCAGAGTGGGGCTGAAGCAGCCCGATATACGCAGCGAAGCAAATCAGCGGTCCAATAGCCACAGGCAAGGTTGGGAACAGTCGTAACTCTTACCCGATCTCCTTTTTCTGAAAAACAACAAATAAGCAAGGGTGAGTACAAACGTACTCAGTAGCCCACCTTCACCCGCGGAATGGGGAAATCAGATATAATGCATGGAATATGTAGAGCTCAAGATATTTGCAGAAACATCAATATTTTATGCAGGGTTGTTTTGAAAAACATTTTGTATTTTGCAAAGCGCATCCTCTCCAAAAGGAGCAGGAAGTTTTTCAGTATTATAACAAAATCCCCTGGACTAAACCATCCAGGTATCTCAGCAGTTTCCCACTGGTTTTCCTTTTCAAAAAACAGCTACTGGACTTCCCGTCCACCATAGCTCACGGCTCAACCGCCGAACCTTTTAAAAACCACTTTTCTCAAACGCATCTCTTTTTTTTGGAAAACAAAACATTAATTGCCATACCATACCAGACTCGTCCATTCCTGTGGACACAGACTATTCGAATAGGTTTTCAAACTCTGCGCAGAGGTGTACACTTTACCCACTAGTCCGGCTCTGCGATCTCATAGCTAGTGAGACCCGAATCCGAATCTCTTTCTTTCCCCGCACGTCCTAACCTTAACGGTTATCCGGAAGGAGTCAGGCAACCACCATGTCCAAACCGGACAAAACTTTCCCCCTCCTTATCCTCCCGGTGCTCCCCAGCCTTCATAACCCTGGGGTCGGACCGCACGAGTTCAGATTGAGTGACTGCCCACACAGTCTCGAGTGGTTGCACTATTAAAGAGTACAGGTAGTGAAGATGACAAACCGGTCCTTATATGAGGGGACAATCCTTCTGCTCACGCCTAAACCAGCTGAGCCATCACCTTAGACCCTCCCCTAAACCAGGGAGTCCCTGATTATCCCACTCACAAGGTGATAAGGGTGAAAACCCTTCATCATACATATTTTGAAAAGCATTTTCTTTTGAAAACTCACACCTTTTCTCAAATCATTTGGAACATATATATCAGGGATTGATTGCGGCAAGCGGCTGGGTGGCCATAATAACTTGTCTCAAAATCATATCATGCATAAAATAACAGGCTGAGGGTTGTGGTTGAAAAACATAGGTAATTTATGCATCAAAGGGATCCAGTGAGCTTGCCGTGCTTATTCGGCGAAGGGGGAAGGGGAGCTCGCGGAACTGGCTTCTGGCTCCACCGCCTAGCGTAGACTTGCGGATCTGGCCTCCACGAGACGGCACGGACGCTCCGATAACTATGCAACATGAACAAGCAAACATACAAACCAGCAAGTATACCAACAAATATTTAGTATAGTGGTCAGAATAGCGATATATGGATGGGTAGAGTCTTGAGTAGAATCTATGTCATGTGGTGTTGTGATATTACTGGTGGTGGAGCGGAGGTGCTTACCAGGAGGGTGGACTGGAGGCGAAGCGACACTATGCGTGTAGCCGACAGAGCAGAGTAACTGAGTGGGTGGGGTGTTTGCCTTGGCTGAGGGTGTTGAGTGTGTGGAGTGGGAGAGGGTAGCTGGGGGTATTTATAGCTGGGTGTATGTGGTGTAGCACAGTGAAGTTCACTGTTGGTGAGAATAGTGACGAATGGATCGTCTGACTTAGTATGAACAGGAGAGTTATAGGTAGAATATGGGACAAGAGTATTTTGGGAGTTTTCTGGAATATGGGCCATGCTTAAGGGATGACATGGTTGGATAGGGAATAGTTTGATAAGAATTTAGAAACGAGAATTATTGGAATCTGAGTTTGGGAGCCTGGTTCGAAGGAATCTCAAAGTTAAGCGTGCTCAACTTGGAGAAACCTGGGATGGGTGACCAGATGGGAAGTTCCCACTGGAAGGAAAATCACAGTCACCGGAGTTCGTATGACTGGAATATGGGTCTGGCTGGTCTTAGGTGGACTGGACAGCATGATGGATGAGTAGTTGAAATTTGGGATGACTAGATGACCGATGAATAGTAACGATGATTAGTAACGATGAATAGTGGCGATAGAAAAGTAATTATAGATATCATCGATGAATAGTAACGATGATGAATAGTAATGATAAATAGTAACGATGATGAATAGTGTACGTGAATAGTAACGATGAATAGTAATGGTGAATAGTGATAGTGGATAGTTCGTATGAACGAACGATGAACGATGAATAGGAACTATGAACGAACGGACGAACGATCGAATGATCGGACGAACGAACGATCGGAATTTCGGCAGCATAACGGCAGGAAAAGATTATTTGGACGAACGAACGGACGAACGATCGAATGATTGTACGAACGAACGATCGGAATTTCGGCAGCATAACGGCAGGACAAAGATTATCTGGAAGAACGATGAATAGGGACTATGAACGAACGATGAACGATGAATAGGGACTATGAACGAACGATGAACGATCGAATGATCGAACGAACGAACGATCGGAATTTCGGCAGCATAACGGTAGGACAAAGATTATCTGGAAGAACGATGAATAGGGACTATGAACAAACGATGAACGATGAATAGGAACTATGAACGGACGATGAACGATCGAATGATCGAACGAACGAACGATCGGAATTTCGGCAGCATAACGGTAGGAAAAAGATTATTTGGACGAACGAACGGACGAACGATCGAACGATCGGACGAACGGACGAACGAACCATGAACGATCGGACGAACGATCGAACGATCGGACGAACGAACGATCAAACTAAGAACAGGGGACGAACGATCGAAGAACGATCGAACGATCCTTGTGCTAGTGTGTGCTTGTGTGGAACATGGAGTGGGTGTGTGTGTGGGGGGAGAGAGTTGCCATGAAATGGCTTGGGGTGGGATGAGAGGAGGCCCTTGCCCCTCTATTTATAGCCATGGTGGGGGGATTAGGGGGAGGGATGAGAGGATTAGTGGGAGGATGAGAGGATTAGCGGGAGATTAGCATGTATTTGTCTTGTATAAGTGAGATTAGCTTGTAGAGCTCACCGTATGACACTGGAGGCATACGTATACGTATGAGCATGAAGAAAGTTATGAGAAAAATATTTATAGGGACTTGAAAAATGATTCTGAAGGTATTTCTCAAGAGGAAAATACTTGGAGATATATCGGTGGAATATCTGGGCAATATTTCTGGAAGGAACTTGAGGGGGATCACTGGGGAAATATTTGTAGGATATTTGAGGAGGATTTTGGAGAGAATATAGACCACTATATTTTATTTGCTGATATCAACTCGCAAACAAACATTTTGAAATGAAATTTGAAATTCATTTTGAATTTAGAGCGAGTTTGAGAAAATTTCAAGATTTGAATTTTTGGGATGCTACAAATCTACCCCACTTAAAAGGAATCTCGTCCTCGAGATTCGGCTTAGAAGGGTTATGGGTATAGCTTTACTTCAGCTACATATCTTCACTTTGCAACTCTTCGAGGAGATGGAACTTCAACAAAATCTGGCCCTTGCGGAGCATCCGACTGCTGATTGCAAACGCTGATTCTGGCTACTCAAGATCATCTTCAGGCTTCTAGGTTTTGCTTGGCAGCTAGCTTATTGAAGAAGCATCGATGCCAACACGCAAACCTTCCTCTTGCGAACTCCCACATGGATTCCTTTCTTGAATGGTCTTCTGGTGCTTCATCAACGGAACTTGGGTGACCACTTCTCATCCAAAAACTTATATGCTTTGATGATCTGGTCCTCCACAAGTTTGCTACAAGCCTTCTTCTTTTTCTCCATAGCAGGAACTTTATTACGGGAACACTACCCCACTTAAAAAGAATTAGGGTAGAACTCTTGAATCTTGGGGATTTGAACTCCGTAAAGTACCTCATAACAAGGGTGTTATGGGTCCTTCTTCTGCTGTTGCTGCTTGAGCAGGCTGCGGAGAGATGACTGACATAGAGCAGGGTTGATTTTGGGAGAACCTTCTTCTTATCTTCTCTTCACTATCTTCTTTTCTCTTCTCACTGCCTCTTTCTTTCTCTTTGCTCTTCCCACTGGAGGATTCTATCAAAGAGTATTACCATCATACAGAGGAGGAATCCGAAGATGTTGAACCATGTACAACAGTCTTCAACCCAAGAATCGCCAAGCATTGTGATCTTAGGGGCGAGGGAGTGGAAAAATGGAGTTGCTTGCTATTTGGCAGAGGGGATTTTATCTGGTGTGTGCTTTGCTTTGGGCGAGATGGTAGATTGGGGGAGCTGGTGGGGGTTTTATAGGCGAGCGGTATGCGAGGTGGTGCTTGGGTGAGGAGTGGTGGTGATGGAGCAGGTGACACGCGGTAGCAGAGGCGACATGGGAGGGGGGATTGTGTTGCTGGCGGTAATGGCGGTGGGTGGGCGCACTGGAAAGGGGGGTGGGCGGTGGTAGTGCGCTGCAAAGGGGGCATGGGTGGCGGTGCTAGTGCGCATGGAGGCGGGCACACGTGCGAGGGGCACGGGTGAGTGGTGGGGTCAATGACCCTGATGTTTGTGGTCTCTGGTTGCAAGAATCTTTGCCTCTCTGTATGGTAATAACTCCTTCTGTCCTCTTTTCCTGTTTACTTTGACTCAGGGGCAGTGCTTTGATTCTCACGGTCGGTCCTTTTGACTGAGCGACTGGATAGGTTCCTCTGTAGCTTATTCTAGGCTTCAAGGGTAAGCTTCCCGATATCTTCTTGGGTAAGGCACTTTTCTCTTGAGATGGGTTAAGATGAGAATAGAAGCATAAGGTGAGGATTAGATCTAATTTGTGATCTATGTTTTAGAGAAAGCCTTTCTTAAAAAAAAGAAAACACACAAGCTCAGCAATGATAAGCACAAACAAATCAAATGTTTTGAACAAGGGAAGAATAGAGTTTTTCCAAAGCACGAACTACTCAGATTCGGGGGCTAAGCATAACTACTATTGCTTGGCTCCTGAATTGAGAACTATGCTAAATGCAACTTATGAGCACTAACGTTAAAGCATCACATATGCACTCAAAAGGGGAGAAAACATCAAGCGAAATTCATTTTGAAATGCCCTAGGGGGCCACAATTAGAGTTTTGCAAAACACGAGTCTACACGATTACCTTTCATACATGCAGGGCTCTAGCCAAAGTGAAGAAAAACTTCACTACCCAATGCATGCAGAGGACTGGGCATAACTAACTCAGATCTGGCATCTCTCTTCTGGCAAGGCTTGCACACAACTTCAATCTGAGACATCTCCTGGATGGGTCAACAGGGAGCTGATGTTGATGACTTCTTCTGGCAGCGACTGAGATGGCAACACGGGGTCGAACTCTTCTTCAAGCGGGACTGGCTCTTGTAGCTCCTCTGAGGGTGGCGGTGCTGGCGGGGTGCTTGCAGCTTCTTCCTTGACCTCAAGGGACGGTGCTGGAATCTTCTTCATGGTGAGGGGCTCAAGCAACTCTGGCGGGGGATCTTGGGAGGATTCAGGGTGCTCTTGCTTATCCATAGCCTTAGGGGAGACTGGAATTCCTTCCAATACTATGGATCCTTCCGGGAGTTCCCAAGCCTTCTTTTCTCCTCTGGTAGAGACTGGGTGACCTTTAAGAATCTGGGGGTCTTCTGCTTTGATGGGTTGAACAGGGTTGGATGAAGCGAGCTCTTGGATCCGTAGGGCTCTACGTTGGTTATGGGTGACCAAGTAGGCCTCCATCAACTTCTGGACGTGCTCATCCTTGGCTTGCTTCAGGGCTTCAACAGCAATGACTTCACGACTCTCCAAGGCATCTCCAAGGCAGTTGCACGGGCTTGAGCTGTGGTGAGATCCACATGCAGCTGACGGTTGCGCTTCTCTGCATCTTCTGCTCGGGCAATCATCTGACGGTGGTGCCGAGCCAAGAAATCATACTGTGTATCAAGGGTGAGCAGGTATGCAGTGAGGTACACGACTGTGGGGTCGTCCTCAAGCAGCTGCTGCTCTTCCAATGCACGCATCCTGGCCATCCAAGCGGGACAGTCTCTCTGAAAGGGTGGAAAGAATCTGAGCGGGGTGTCGGCCACTTCTTCTTCATAGATCTGACACAGGGTCCTCAATGCCTTGCGGGCGACGACTTGGCAGGTGTCTCTGAATCTGTGCCCAGCAGCAGTGACACTCCATTCCACATGGTGTGGACTTGATCCAATGTATACAATCACGACACACTTCTCTGTGCCATGCTCGACGAATTCACGACCATCATACTCTGGCTAACTCCTGATTCCGAGGCGAACTATGCATGCTCTCAGCAACTTGGGGAAACCATCTTCATTCTGGCAAAAGCTGGTTTGGCAACGGACCTCCATCTGACTTCTGAGAGAAGGAAAGGGGGAAAACATTTTTGAAATGAAGGGATGAGAGCAAGAATTGTTTTTAAGAAAATAGTTTTGACTCAAAAACTTTTGATCAGGCTAAGGGTTACGTCCTGCGGCCAACCTAACAGCTCTGATACCACCTGAAGCGTCCCCAATCCTCTGGGACTCAAATGTGATACAATTACTAGTCCCAGGAGGCTAGTAAACACATTTATACATCAGATGATACCAAATCTGCTTAAACGAGACAAACCTACAAAGGTGGCGAACAACTTTAAGAGTTGGTCCACAACTCGAGACATATCATCAGAGTGGGGCTGAAGCAGCCCGATATACGCAGCGAAGCAAATCAGCGGTCCAACAGCCACAGGCAAGGTTGGGAACAGTCGTAACTCTTACCCGATCTCCTTTTTCTGAAAAACAACAAATAAGCAAGGGTGAGTACAAACGTACTCAGCAGCCCACCTTCACCCGCGGAATGGGGAAATCAGATATAATGCATGGAATATGTCGAGCTCACGATATTTGCAGAAACATCAATATTTTATGCAGGGTTGTTTTGAAAAACATTTGGTATTTTGCAAAGTGCATCCTCTCCAAAAGGAGCAGGAAGTTTTTCAGTATTATAACAAAATCCCCTGGACTAAACCATCCAGGTATCTCAGCAGTTTCCCACTGGTTTTCCTTTTCAAAAAACAGCTACTGGACTTCCCGTCCACCATAGCTCACGGCTCAACCGCCGAACCTTTTAAAAACCACTTTTCTCAAACGCATCTCTTTTTTTTGGAAAACAAAACATTAATTGCCATACCATACCAGACTCGTCCATTCCTGTGGACACAGACTATTCAAATAGGTTTTCAAACTCTGCGCAGAGGTGTACACTTTACCCACTAGTCCGGCTCTGCGATCTCATAGCTAGTGAGACCCGAATCCGAATCTCTTTCTTTCCCCGCACGTCCTAACCTTAACGGTTATCCGGAAGGAGTCAGGCCACCACCATGTCCAAACCGGACAAAACTTTCCCCCTCCTTATCCTCCCGGTGCTCCCCAGCCTTCATAACCCTGGGGTCGGACCGCACGAGTTCAGATTGAGTGACTGCCCACACAGTCTCGAGTGGTTGCACTATTAAAGAGTACAGGTAGTGAAGATGACAAACCGATCCTTATATGAGGGGACAATCCTTCTGCTCACGCCTAAACCAGCTGAGCCATTACCTTAGACCCTCCCCTAAACCAGGGAGTCCCTGATTATCCCACTCACAAGGTGATAAGGGTGAAAACCCTTCATCATACACATTTTGAAAAGCATTTTCTTTTGAAAAGTCACACCTTTTCTCAAATCATTTGGAACATATATATCAGGGATTGATTGCGGCAAGCGGCTGGGTGGCCATAATAACTTGTCTCAAAATCATATCATGCATAAAATAACAAGCTGAGGGTTGTGGTTGAAAAACATAGGTAATTTATGCATCAAAGGGATCCAGTGAGCTTGCCGTGCTTATTCGGCGAAGGGGGAAGGGGAGCTCGCGGAACTGGCTTCTGGCTCCACCGCCTAGCGTAGACTTGCGGATCTGGCCTCCACGAGACGGCACGGACGCTCCGATAACTATGCAACATGAACAAGCAAACATACAAACCAGCAAGTATACCAACAAATATTTAGTATAGTGGTCAGAATAGCGATATATGGATGGGTAGAGTCTTGAGTAGAATCTATGTCATGTGGTGTTGTGATATTACTGGTGGTGGAGCGGAGGTGCTTACCAGGAGGGTGGACTGGAGGCGAAGCGACACTATGCGTGTAGCCGACAGAGCAGAGTAACTGAGTGGGTGGGGTGTTTGCCTTGGCTGAGGGGTGTTGAGTGTGTGGAGTGGGAGAGGGTAGCTGGGGGTATTTATAGCTGGGTGTATGTGGTGTAGCACAGTGAAGTTCACTGTTGGTGAGAATAGTGACGAATGGATCGTCTGACTTAGTATGAACAGGAGAGTTATAGGTAGAATATGGGACAAGAGTATTTTGGGAGTTTTCTGGAATATGGGCCATGCTTAAGGGATGACATGGTTGGATAGGGAATAGTTTGATAAGAATTTAGAAACGAGAATTATTGGAATCTGAGTTTGGGAGCCTGGTTCGAAGGAATCTCAAAGTTAAGCGTGCTCAACTTGGAGAAACCTGGGATGGGTGACCAGATGGGAAGTTCCCACTGGAAGGAAAATCACAGTCACCGGAGTTCGTATGACTGGAATATGGGTCTGGCTGGTCTTAGGTGGACTGGACAGCATGATGGATGAGTAGTTGAAATTTGGGATGACTAGATGACCGATGAATAGTAACGATGATTAGTAACGATGAATAGTGGCGATGGAAAAGTAATTATAGATATCATCGATGAATAGTAACGATGATGAATAGTAATGATAAATAGTAACGATGATGAATAGTGTATGTGAATAGTAACGATGAATAGTAATGGTGAATAGTAATGGTGAATAGTGATAGTGAATAGTTCGTATGAACGAACGATGAACGATGAATAGGAACTATGAACGAACGGACGAACGATCGAATGATCGGACGAACGAACGATCGGAATTTCGGCAGCATAACGGCAGGAAAAGATTATTTGGACGAACGAACGGACGAACGATCGAATGATCGTACGAACGAACGATCGGAATTTCGGCAGCATAACGGCAGGACAAAGATTATCTGGAAGAACGATGAATAGGGACTATGAACGAACGATGAACGATGAATAGGGACTATGAACGAACGATGAACGATCGAATGATCGAACGAACGAACGATCGGAATTTCGGCAGCATAACGGCAGGACAAAGATTATCTGGAAGAACGATGAATAGGGACTATGAACGAACGATGAACGATGAATAGGAACTATGAACGAACGATGAACGATCGAATGATCGAACGAACGAACGATCGGAATTTCGGCAGCATAACGGTAGGAAAAAGATTATTTGGACGAACGAACGGACGAACGATCGAACGATCGAACGAACGGACGAACGAACCATGAACGATCGGACGAACGATCGAACGATCGGACGAACGATCGAACGATCGGACGAACGAACGAACAAACTAAGAAAAGGGGACGAACGATCGAAGAACGATCGAACGATCCTTGTGCTAGTGTGTGCTTGTGTGGAACATGGAGTGGGTGTGTGTGTGGGGGGAGAGAGTTGCCATGAAATGGCTTGGGGTGGGATGAGAGGAGGCCCTTGCCCCTCTATTTATAGCCATGGTGGGGGGATTAGGGGGAGGGATGAGAGGATTAGTGGGAGGATGAGAGGATTAGCGGGAGATTAGCATGTATTTGTCTTGTATAAGTGAGATTAGCTTGTAGAGCTCACCGTATGACACTGGAGGCATACGTATATGTTGGGGACCTTCGGCGTCCGAAGGTCCTCAAAAACATAATTTAACAATGTTTCTGGAGTATAAATGTCTGAACAGGTATCTTCGGACTCGTATCAGAAAGGGAGAAGCTCAAAAGATACGAAGGTTGACACAGCGCCGAAGCTGTGAAGCAGTAAAGCTTCGGCATGTTCGCAGAAGAGGGAACCGACTTAAAGATGAAAAGGCCATTTAGACCTCGATAGATTGCTATGGAATTATCACCAAATGTAAAGGGCATGTATGTAATTTTGTATGGGATGTACCCCGTGCCTATAAATAGGTGAACAGTACTCCCGTACTGTTCACGTTGACTTGGCATTTGCTTTTGCGTCACACTTGTATTTTCATCTCCTTCCAAGCCGAAGGTACATTTATAATTCAATATTGTCTCTATTTCTCTATGATGAGTTAATAAAGTTAGATGAATAATGTTATATGATTATTTATGCTATCTTTTATGTTTCATATGCTTCGTCTTTTACTAATGTATGCTGTATTGATGAAGGTTAGTCCTTCATGACCTTCGTCCGGAGATCGTTATATCCTAAGGGAAATAATGCTTCAAAGGACGAAGGACCTTAATGTTTAACATTTTCTGTGTTGCCTTGTTCTTAACTCATAGCATTTGAGAACAAGTCTCCAACATTGGCGCCCACCTCCGGTGAACTCACTTCCACTCCTTGAGCTTTTCAACACCTTCGGCAAGCATCACCTTCGTCATGCCGCCGAAGAAGGCTTCAGCACCAGGGGCTGGCACGCTGCAGCCGCTCGACCCCAATCAAGACGTCCTTTCTCTTAGGGAGGCACGAAGCCAGAAGAGGAAGGCTACCAGTCCAACACCTCCGGAGGATGATCTAGATCAGGAGATTCAAAACCTGGAAATCCTTCAGCAGCAGGTTCAACGCAAGAAGGAAAAGATGGCCAGAGTAGCTGAGCTGCAGAGGCAGATAGACGAAGCCTCTGAAGAAGTTCGTCATCTTGCTCAGGACGAGCAACACCGAAGGCCTCAACATCAAGACTTTCATCAGGAGGGTTTTCCCAACGAAGATGATTGGTATGACAATTTCCATCATGGGAATTTTGTTTTTGATGATGCTTCTCCTCTGTCCGCTGAGTTGCAGGCTACACCTTGGCCCCCGTCATACAAGCCGCCTCAGCTCCCTGTATTCGATGGCCACTCAGACCCGAAGCAGTTTTTGATGAGCTACGAAGCAACAGTGTCTTCGTATGGTGGCAATGCTTCAGTCATGGCCAAATCTTTTGTTATGGCTGTTAGAAGTGTTGCTCAAACCTGGTATTCCTCCCTTCGACCAGGAACGATCACTTCATGGCAGAAGTTGAAGGATTTGTTGTTAACCAGTTTTCAAGGATTTCAGACTAAGCCGGTCACTGCTCAGGCTCTGTTCCAGTGCAATCAGGACCACGAAGAATACCTTCAGGCATATGTCCGAAGGTTCTTGCGTCTGAGGGCACAGGCACCAACGGTGCCCAATGAAATTGTCATCGAGGCCATGATCAAGGGGCTTCGGCCAAGTCCGTCAGCTCAGTACTTCGCCAGGAAGCCTCCTCAAACTTTGGAGAAGCTTCTCCAGAAAATGGATGAATACATTCGGGCCGACAATGATTTTCGCCAAAGAAGGGAGGAGGCTTTCAGGTTTTCTGAAATGACCAGGGGCTTCGGAGGGAGGTTTTACCCGAGGCATGTGAGATCAATTCACAATTCTACACAAAATGATGACAGAGGAAGCCAACAGCAAAGGCCACAAAACTCCTCACAGGCCTCTGGACAACAGCAAAGCTCCTTCCGGCCACCAGCTCCAAGAGGCAGAGGCGCCAGGGGCTTCGGAGGAAGATTTGGCGATCAACCGAGAAGAATCTTTTGCTTATTCTGCGGTGAGAACAAAGGCCATACTACCAGGATGTGCCATGTTACTATACAGAAGCAAAAGGAAATAGCTGAAGCAGCAGCACAACAAGCCCAGCCGAAGCAGGTCATGCATACAGCTTCGTATCATTCGCCCTACATCCCAGAATATGTGGGCAACCATCCTGCAGTCTCTGCTGCTTCGGCGAGTCAGCCTCAAGCTTCCTGGCAACAGCCTCCACCTCCACCTCCGTTGCAACAAGGCCAGCAGCCAGAAGGGAGCCAATATGCTCCGCATCAAAGGGACTTCAGAGAACAGTCCGAAGCTCGCACGGTCAACAGCACTGTGCCAGAATCAAAGCACATCTATTGACAAATATCCTACCTTAATAGCAATGTTTTTCATTCAGTTTTATTTTCTGTAATAAAGGACATTGTTTAGGTGTCATGTAACTAGTTTCGTTGATTCCTACAAGAAAAATATGTTTTCTTCACAGGCTTGTGATAATAAAAGGACCTTCGGACTATCGAAAATTCTTCGAAGCAACAAAAAGTAATTCTAAGGAACGCAGAGTAAGTTTGACGAAGTCACAAAAAGACGTTCCGAAGGGAGCGCAGTGTAAGTTTTCTGCTCCAAAGTCGTTCCAAAAGGAATGCAGAGCATACAGCGAAAAGTCAACGCTGATACCGCCTAAGTAAAAGGCGAAGAAGCTCCAAAGACGTTCCTAAGGGAATGCAGAGCTTATACCGCCTAAGTAAAAGGCGAAGAAGCTCCAAAGACGTTCCTAAGGGAATGCAGAGCTTACAGCGAAAAGTCAACGCTGATTCCGCTGAAGTAAAAGGCGAAGAAGCTCCTAAGGGAGGCTTATAGCGAAAAGTCAATGCTGATTCACAAAAAGATTATGTGTTTTATCGCAAATATGCGTGTATCTTCGGAATATCACCTTACATAGCATAACATCATCACATCATCCTTGCATAACATAAGCATCATACATCATAATGCATGTGGCACAAGAAAGAGATATGACATTAATCTTCGGAAAAACGCTTTGAAAAAGGGGCAAATCATGCCAAGTCACAAGGAGAAACAATATTGATTTCTGAAGTATAGCCTTGAAGATTGTTTCTACGAAGCTTCAGCACTTTTCCAGGATATTTCGGATATTGTTGTGATAAATGGTAATTCTTCTTCACGAAGCATGAAAAGAAGGGAAGGTGTTTTTTCGCCAAAGACTCAAAAACGGTACGTATGTAAAGTTTCATGCATCGTAAAGAATTGAATAACAAAAATAGATATATTACGTTCACGATTACAAAATGTTACATTTCAGAAGTTTTTTACAAAAATGTTTAATCCTCTCTCAAAACGACTTCTGCAGCCTCATTCAGGAGCCGATTCACGACTTCGTCCATAATATCTTCGGCCATCTTTTTAATTTCGTCGTCCCCCTTCGGCTGAGGGTCCGAAGGTGCTTTAGTCGTATCTGAAGGACAGGACACGGCTATGCTGCTATTACAAACGGAAAACGAGGTTTAAAACTAAAAATTACAACACAATACAAATTATTAGTTAATACCTAGTTGACCTTCGGGCTCTGTGCTCTTTTCAGCAGCCTTAGCCACTTCTCTAGCATTGTGGATGCCCTTTTCACTTCTCTGAATAATTTCTCCTGCCATTTCTCGGCCACCGTTATCCCAGATATCAGTAAAAAACTTTCCACCAATTATGCTTGCTTCGGCCGAAGGATCTCTTGTATCTTCAAAGGACAAGGAGGCTTCGGACTGTGCCAAAATCTTTACGTGTTCGCAGCCCTTCTTTTCTAAGATGGTGGCAATCCCTCTGGCGCCAGAGAAGGCGCATATATCACCTCGGCTATTTAAAATTTCTTCGAAGGCTTCAGCTTCGCGGCCAATCCATTCAATAACACCTTCGGTATTGCCTCTGGAAAAATTTTCCTCACTTGAGAATGCTCCGACCTTGGCAAAGCTAGCTTTTAATTTCTTAACACAATCTATAGATTTGTTGTAGCATCTCTTTTTGGACGAACGAAGCTCTTCAACAGTCACTTCTAAGTGATCTGCCCATTGATCGCTGAGTTCACGCTTTGTTTCTTCGAGTATGCGTTCTTCCTTGGCTCTGGCCAGCTGTTTCCGAAGGTCTTCAATTTCACGTTTTTGAGCTTCAGCTTGAATTTTAAAAGCAGCTTCGTCCTCTTTTACTTTATTTATTAATGAGTATAATATTTTGTCTTTTTCGAGACCTTCATTCCTCAGTTCAATTACTTCGGAACGAAGGTTGCTCAGGGCTATTGTACACCCTTCGTCTTCAGTATCTTTCTGTGCTCTGAGAGCATTGCTAAGTATCAAGCCCTGCAAAAAGGAATATGTGTGTGTGTCAGTGGGTTTAAATGAACGGAAAAATACAAGGATTTCATTTATCGTACCTTTAAACTGTTATAAGCTAGGCTGTCAGCCAGATCGTTTTTTGACAGCACCGAAAGTCCGTCTTCTAAAGTTGGGAATCCGAAGCTTCTGCTTATCTCCCGACAGACAGAAATTTCCTTGTTGTCGGGGAGACAGTACAAGAAGTCTTCTTCTCCACTGCCATTAAATATTAACGCCCCCTTTGGATATTTCAGTTTTTGGGCATAATGCTGGGCCTCTTGTTCTTCTTTTTCTGATAATTTTTTCCCCGAAGCATGACGAAAAATATAATCACGAATTTTGGGGGATGCTTCGGGGGCAACAACACTAGTTTCTTCAAAAGTTGGCTTTGTTATTTTCTCTGCCTCACTTTCCAAAGTTTTTGCGGGCTCTGAGGGCCCAGCTTCGGCTTCAATCTCTTGCTCTGGAGCTGTAGAACCAGAAATTTCAACTGTTGTTTCAGGAGTAACAGCAGCTTTCTTCGGAGGTGTGCTCGAAGATTTGATCGTTTCCAATACATCTAGCACATTAGCCATTCTCTTTCTCTTCGGAGTTGCAGCTGGCACTTTTTCATTTTTTGCTGTCCCAATGATTGCTGTAGGACTCAAAACTTCTGATGTTTTGGAGCCCTCAGTTGCTTCTTTTACCTCTTCAATTTTTTCTGTGAGCGGCGCTTCGGTTTTCTCTTTTGTTTCTGACAACAAAATGTTTGATTGTTCTGATTCTATCTTTGGTGGCACTTCGGCCGTTTCTGCGATCTCTGGCAACAAGGCTGGCTCGATTGGTTTTTCAGCTTCGGTGGCTGAAGAAGTTTTCCCGGTAAACTCCGGCACCGAAGCTGGTTCAATATAACGCGGCTGATGCGTAAGAACCTTTATCTTTTTCCTTTTCGGTTCTGGTTCGCTAGGAGCAGCTGCAGCTTCTTCTTTTGCAGAGGTTGTGTTTTTTCTCTTCTGCCTCCGAATGGGATAGCAATAATCAGGGTAGACAAACCCAATGGCATCAAATACCCGATTCAGTCTCTTCTTTTTTCGGCCTCCGAAGGCTGCTGACATTGCATTATCTTCAGCCTTCGAGTAGGTTCCGAGCAGCTCATCACTTAAATTGTCAATGCTTTTCAACCACTCATCATCTGGCTCAATAAATTTATCTCCAAATTTGAAGGTGTACTTCAGTCTCACAAGCCCACCTTCGTCGGCCTCTTTTATGGTTTCTTGTGGCATTTCCCATTTCTCAGCAAGCGGCCACACCCTGAAGGCGATATGCTCTTGTACTAAGTCCCTTGTTCCTATAAAAGAGCAGACAACGCCGAAGGCCCTCTGGCATTTTTCGGCAGCTTCATTCATTTCCACCTTCGGCCTTCGAAGGCCGAAGCTTTGCCAAATAGGTCGCATGATTATACCTTTGATGTCTTCCCGTGCTTTCAAATCATTTTTTACATAAAACCATTCTGTCATCCAGCCGCTAGGCCACCTCTTCCGAAAAGTTGGCACGGGACAGCTTGACTCAGACCGAGAAACAAAGCTGTAGCAGCCAAAGTTGTTGTGATACTGTTCTTTACCCCAAGGTATTGTCTCGTATGATAATTCGTGCATATTGCAGAAACTTTTTGCATCAGGCTTCAGACCTTGGCTTCGCACGGCCCACACGAAGATGTTCAGCCTTATGATAGCCTCGGGGGTAAGTTGGTGAAGATAGACTTCAAAAATCTTCAACACTTCCACGACGAAGCTGCTCAAGGGCAATCGCAGCCCAGCCTTCAAAAAGCTTCGGAATACTACGACTTCATTTTCCTCAGGGTGTGGACAAGTCTTCTCCCCTTCGTCGGCCCTCACAATGGACAAATCCCGGAAATACCTTCCTCTCATATTAACAAGATGATTCTCTTTGATAGTTGATTTACCATAAACTGAATGGCTTGGTCGCCAGGGGCGATCTTCGGAGTCTTCGCCACCACTGTCTACATCATAACTTTCACTGTCACCAGTATCTTCAGACAGTCCTTCCAGAATCTCATTGGTGATTTTTTCTGTGTTGGTCTTTGACATCGCTATAAGAAATCCTAAATTCTTCTCTTCATCAAGAGTCAGCTTCATCTCAGCAGCAGCCTTCTTAGCAGCTTCAGACATCTTCGGAAGCACTAAAAAACTGTTTTCAATTCCGAAGCTTCAAAGCTAAAAAGCTTAGCAAAACACAGTGCACAAGAGCTAAAAACTGAGTAAGCGGGAGTGGTTGGCCAGAAAGCGTGCAAAATGAGTTTGCGGTATGGCCGTATTTATACGCTCGGTGCGTTGAAAGTTGAAAGACCCCACTTGTCATTGAATGTTGCTATTCTAGCATAGGGAAGGTGTTTTTTCGGACCTTCGGCGTAAAGCCTTCGTCCATATCGCAATCTAAATTTATTATTTCTAACAAATTAATATTGCGAGGGGCTACTGTTGGGGACCTTCGGCGTCCGAAGGTCCTCAAAAACATAATTTAACAATGTTTCTGGAGTATAAATGTCTGAACAGGTATCTTCGGACTCGTATCAGAAAGGGAGAAGCTCAAAAGATACGAAGGTTGACACAGCGCCGAAGCTGTGAAGCAGTAAAGCTTCGGCATGTTCGCAGAAGAGGGAACCGACTTAAAGATGAAAAGGCCATTTAGACCTCGATAGATTGCTATGGAATTATCACCAAATGTAAAGGGCATGTATGTAATTTTGTATGGGATGTACCCCGTGCCTATAAATAGGTGAACAGTACTCCCGTACTGTTCACGTTGACTTGGCATTTGCTTTTGCGTCACACTTGTATTTTCATCTCCTTCCAAGCCGAAGGTACATTTATAATTCAATATTGTCTCTATTTCTCTATGATGAGTTAATAAAGTTAGATGAATAATGTTATATGATTATTTATGCTATCTTTTATGTTTCATATGCTTCGTCTTTTACTAATGTATGCTGTATTGATGAAGGTTAGTCCTTCATGACCTTCGTCCGGAGATCGTTATATCCTAAGGGAAATAATGCTTCAAAGGACGAAGGACCTTAATGTTTAACATTTTCTGTGTTGCCTTGTTCTTAACTCATAGCATTTGAGAACAAGTCTCCAACAGTATACGTATGAGCATGAAGAAAGTTATGAGGAAAATATTTATAGGGACTTGAAAAATGATTCTGAAGGTATTTCTCAAGAGGAAAATACTTGGAGATATATCGGTGGAATATCTGGGCAATATTTCTGGAAGGAACTTGAGGGGGATCACTGGGGAAATATTTGTAGGATATTTGAGGAGGATTTTGGAGAGAATATAGACCACTATATTTTATTTGCTGATATCAACTCGCAAACAAACATTTTGAAATGAAATTTGAAATTCATTTTGAATTTAGAGCGAGTTTGAGAAAATTTCAAGATTTGAATTTTTGGGATGCTACATGGATCGAGCAAACCATCCTTCCAGCTCATGGTTAGCAGAGAAGTCGGTGTCGTGGCTCGAGCTGTCGTCGCCATCTCCGTCGTCTGGATCTCCTCCAGCAGCTACTCCAGAGGCTGGGGCGCCCAGTGGTGGTGCAGGGGGCGCCTCCAGAGGAAGCACAGGGGAGCAGCTCCTCACAGACTCTATCTCCTGCTGGAGCGAGAAAGAAGAGCCCTGCTGCTCCTGCTCCTGTCGTCGACGTTCCTGCTCCTCATGCAGGCGGTGGTGCAGTCTCTCCAAGTGGCTGGACTGTCCGGCCACGGGACGGCGAAGCGGACGCTCAGCAAGGCGGGAGGGTAAGAAGGGGATGACTGACTTTCGTGCAGTGTGTCTAAGTCGAGCCATCTACAAAAGACATCGCAAGCAAAAGGGTAAGAACAGAATTAATATGACCAGCAAATAATGAATCATAAGTAAATGAAGGATTAGAATAAAACATGATTTTCAGCAAGGTATAATATATAGTAGAACATAGGTTTGGTCGGTATGACCAACTTTTGAAGGGATATCAAAGTCAAGGAAGGGACAGAGGTCTATAGTCCTTAGAACGACCATTCTATTCTAGGTTAGCGGTCCTACAGTCAGCACGGCTTTGATACCACTTATGTCACACCCGGTTTTAGAAGGCAAACCGAATGCGAACCATGTACGTGTCAGGATCAGTTATTCACGTACACAGCAGTTACATAACATGGACATCGTCACACAGTGCTCAAAATAGTATTAAAAGGGAATAATAGTTGATTACATCATACGTCGGAGACGTCCATATAGTTCTTACAATAAATCAAAGTGCGGAAAAGAAACGTAGATAAACGCGGCCTTCATAGGCAGCCGACTGGGGGTTGCCGCTAACCCACGCCTAGAACTCATCGTAGTCTTGGAACTCCTGGAAGTCTCCTTCCACAGCTTCATCTTCGCCTGAACAGTGGTTGCAATGCTGACAACCTGGGGGGGTTTGGTGTGTAGAGCAAGGGTGAGTACACATCAACATACTCAGCAAGTATCCTGTTTGGCTGTAGTGGACTAGCTTTATGTGGGGATAAGTCAAGCAGTTGCTTTTAGTTGGTCAGATTATTATTACTAGTAGAGAAAGCCAAGTTTTAGCATTAACCCAAGTTATTAGCCCGATGTACCCTTTCCAAACGGAAAGAATACCACTTACCAGCACCATAGTCATAACCAAAACCATCGATCTCATAACCACCTGTACCATAATGTCTCTGATCAAGTACCACTAATCACTGGAGCTCCCTTGGCCGCTCATAACCGCGAGCACGGCTGATATATCAGTTTTCAAACACTCTGCAGAGGTTGTGCACTTTACCCACAAGCCGTGATTCCCTCTTGCCTCGGGCCGATCAAACCCTTAAACACTACCAAGGTGAATAGGCAGGGTTTCACTACGTAGCCTTTACAAAGATTCCCCGGGACTGTAGCCGCCCGTTAGGTTTCCTAAATGTACCACACTCCTCCCCAAGGGACAAATCAACCTTGGCAGAGCGAGCCGCATACACCGAGCCCCATTGACGGCA
Organism: Zea mays; assembly: GCF_902167145.1. Taxonomy (NCBI): domain Eukaryota; kingdom Viridiplantae; phylum Streptophyta; class Magnoliopsida; order Poales; family Poaceae; genus Zea; species Zea mays. The sequence goes on from NC_050103.1 coordinate 44,351,440, forward strand.
CGACGGCGAAGCGAACTACACCCCGGATCCTCTAATTATTCAGCTAAGGGCACCCCATTCCACCCTCATGGTTGCACTGTTTTCCCGGGCGGTCATCCATAGAACAGGTCCTTACGGAGAGGCACTCGAGAAACCGCTCGAGCCCCCTTAAAGCCACAAGTACAACATCATAATAAAAGAAGGGAAAACAGCGTATCATAGATAATCTCATCATGTTCATTGATTAGAGTTGAGCAATAGCATAAAGCTAACTAATAATAATAATAATCCAACCCAGATAGGTAAACAAGGACATGGATAACAAAAGCTAGTCAATCCTTAGGTATAAATGTGTAAAGCGGGAGGTGAATTAAAGAATGAATAGGACAGAGATAGGTCAAGGGACACTTGCCTCCACCAACCGACAGCTGCTCAGGGGCTTCTCCTGCGAGTTCCTCAGGCTCTTCGACCGGATCGTTCTCTATGCGATTGCAAGCATACATACATTCATCCATTCAAATTGGGAAACAAACAGTACATCATACAAGGGAACAAATAAAGTGAATATGCATCAAGTATGACATTCGATATCAGATTCATTATGGTTAGAAGGAAACGGGAAAGGTCTCGCGAGGGGGGGGGGTTAAAGCTTATGCACTAATGATTAGTTACAATTGGTTCTAACAAAAGAATTTAGTTATATGCACTAATGGGAACCTAGTCATTTTTAGTTGATCAACATTGAACTGGATAAACAATTGATTATATGAATCAACTAGCGTAACGGAATTCTAAATTAAGCTTCCTATTTCAATAACATGAACAATGATTAACCTGCCTAGAATAAAGTAAATAACAGTAATGAAAGAAAATAAAATAAATAAAATAAAAAAAGGGGGGCGGTTGAACCGGCCTGGGCCAGGGGCGGGGGGCGGCCGAGCTGGGGTGGCTGAGCGCGCAGGGGGCGGCCGAGCTGGGCGCGCAGGGGGCGGCCGAGCCGGGGCGGCCGAACCGGCGGGGCGCGGGGCAGGGGGCGGCCGAGCCGGCGGGGGCGCGGGGCAGGGGGCGGCCGAACCGGCGGGGCGGGGCAGGGGGCGGCCGAGCCGGCGGGGGCGCGGGGCAGGGGGGCGGCCGAACCGGCCAAGGGCGGCGGCGGCCGAGCCGGCCATGGGGGCGGCCGAGCGGGCGGCGGTTGGGCCGGGGGGAGAGAGGAGGGGAGAGGGAAGGGAGGAGAGGGGGAGGGGGACCTCACCGGGGACGGGGACGGGGCGGCCGAGCGGCGGGGGCGGCCGAACCGGCGACGGGGCAGGGGGCGGCGGCTAGGGCAGAGGCGGCGGCTTGGGAGAAAATGAGAGAAGGGAGGGAGAGAGAGGGGTTTTGGGAAAAATAAAGGGAGGGGGGCGGCATGGGCCAACTGGGCCCAAAGGGGCGCGCGGGGGGGGGGCGGCTGGGCCGGCCGGGGCGGCCCACGGCGCGGGAGAGAGAAAGAGGAGGAGAGAGAGAAAGAAAAAGAAAAAGAAAGAAAAGGTTTTCTTCTCCTTTTTGAAATCCAATCTTCCTAGATGAATGCACTTACATTTTTAAGCAATCGAAAGAATGCATGGTTCGGCATGGTGCATCAAACAACATAAAGTAATTTAGGGTTTTTCTTTACACGGGAATTCCAAGCCGAACTCCGCTATAACTTTGGAAAAGATCAAGGTTTAGCGAGGGAATGAGAAAAAGAACAGGGTAACGCCTGAATTTGGTGAAAGAAAAGACGAAAAAATTCTACCCCCAAATTCAGGGCGTTACACCTGCCCGGACCATCCGCCGTCGACCGTGCCCGCGTAGTACCCTGGTCGCGTCCGTCCCGTTCCCCCCTCACCGAGCCCTCCCATGCACGCGAAGGCTAGCCCAAGGTAGAAGATGACCACTTTGCGTTCTAGTCCCTCGATTGGTGTAAAATTAGTTCATATATTTCTAGTTCAGAAACCATTAGAAAGAGACCCCTGTTTATTTCTTGCTACTCCCTGATGTATATATTTAGTTGTGAATCAACCCCTGCTACAATATTTTGGATATAGACATTATTTTTATATTTCGAAAATAAATAATGTCACGATTCATTAACTTTGTGATTTAGTACTAGAAACGTTTGCGATTAACTTCTCATTTTAGCGCATAAAATAATATTATGTTAGTAGTTGTTTATGTGTAGTTTTACTGATATAAGAAATTGAAAGAGGTACTAAGCCACATCTTCTTGGTCAGGTTAACATTTAGATTTTTGCTAGTCATGATACATGTACTCATATGCATATCGTTTATTATATCGTTTATTCACTAAGAGTGAGTAGAATATCTATTTATGTCGAAATAGCCATGATTATGTTACTAAAATCCAAGATTAGTAGTTCACAGTAGTTCTTAGAATATTAATGTTATGTGATTTATAAATAACATTGTAATGATACGTATAATTTCCGTTTAGAAAAGAAAGGATAAAACCAAAAGGATATTATTAGTCATAAAGAAAATAATTAATTGGTAATTTATTTCTGCATAGTTTGTTAAGTCATTTCATCTAAGCTATGCTAGGTAAAATACTTTTGTAGTCACATGTGCATATAACTTTCACCAGTGATAATTCAAGTTGGAGATTTTAGTGGATTAATAAAAATAATTATGAATTAGGCACTAATTATAAGTATAGTTTGTGTGGTATATGATGATTCATGTAATGGTGAATGTTACCCATGTAATGGTGTATGTCTATTTATTTGGTGTATGTTTTCTTTTGTATGTACAATATGTGAATCGATTAGAAGCTGACTGTGTGGTAGAAGATTCAAACACGTTCAAAGACGACCCGCAGGACACGTTCGAGCAAGGCAAGTGGATTCTCCCTCTGTATTTCTATTTGTACCCAAGTAATGCATAAAATAATGTTTACTTTTCAGATATTTGCATAATCTGATGGGATTTGCAAAATAGGATTTCCTAGAAATACCAACCTTATTCCTTGATTTACCCTGGGATAAACACTATGCTTAGCAATTTGTGCTACCGCTCAACTTGATAATTATGATGTCACTCGTTAATGATACTATTGTTCCGGAAATGAAATTTGTATTGAAATGTTAACCCGATGGTTAAACAAGATCATTTCGTATTAAATGGAACATGGTGTGACTACCCAGGATAACAGTGTAACCACGAGTGCTATAATGGCTCTGGCTTTGGTAATTAGCTCTATAGACTTAGTGCTTAGCAACCCTACCTGAAAGATGGGCAAGAGGGGGCGGCAGTGGTTTTGTGGCAGCTCATGTTAACATGGGGTGGTAGTCTTGGCTAAGTTACCTCGCCAGAGGGTCATCAATACTGACGTGGAAACCTTAGCGGGTGGCTTTGTACTAAGAATATTTTGTGAAATCCTCATAGTCGATCCCTAGCCATAAACCTAGGAAGTGTTTATGGGTCCGATCAACCCAAGCTAGGGGGGTACATGGCTTGTGGGTAAAGTTGTACCACCTCTGCAGAGTATAAAACTGATATGTCAGCCGTGCTCATGGTTAAGAGTAACCTGGACCCTCACATGATAATTGAACTTAAAGATGGAAAATAAATTGTGATCCGATGATTCATAAATGGTTTGCTTAAGTGGTTTCACTTAAGTGTTTTTGATATAATTTTGTACTTACCTTTAATTTGGGAATTTTGGGATACACTTATAGTTAGTAAGTCAGATGTTGTTAATAAAATATTGACCAACTAAAATGCTTACCGCTTATCCATAGCCTACCTTGTTAAACTTGCATTACTCCTCCCACTTGCTGAGCCCCGACAATTAGTGAGCTCACCCCTTGCTAATATTTGATCAGAGGGTGATGAAGAAGAGTTTGCAGATAATGTTGATGAGTATTGAATCTAACGATGCGCGAGTCACCTTCCTGTGGAAGAGTGTCCATGTTTTATCCGCTATACTTTGATGATGATACTTTTTAAGACACTATTGTCTGGATGATGTAATAAAGTTACTCTACTACATTTTACGCCTTTATTGCATTGTCTTTTGATATATTACACTTGTGACGTCAACATATGTGTAGAAAATGGATCCTGTCACACATATGCTATGCATTCGGTTTTGCCCCCAAAACCGGCTGTGACACACATGGTGAAACCATAGATCCAAAAAGTGGCTAAAGTCGGGCAAGGATGAACAAAATTTGGCAAGAGAAACATAAACTAACATTTTCTTAGGAACGAATAAACAAAAAACTTAGTTACCAAACCTATCTTCCTCTCTCCATACAAACACACCATTCATGAAACATAAATACATAGTGCATAATTAAAACAATTTGAAAAAAAATAAATGAAGAGATTAAAGACAAAAACCTAAGTAACATAATTAAAAGACATATAAACACAAAAGAACACACCAAGGAAACAACTAAATATATGTTAGATGAACTAAACTGAGAAGTAAACATGAAAAGAGAGATGAGAGATAATGTATAACTATCTTAAACAACCTCATTTGAGGAAATAGAGACAATGACATAGCTACTCTTCTTTCTAATGCATGGTGAAACCCTAGATCCAAATTTAAAAGGTGGCTAAAATTGAGCAAGAATAAGCAAGAAAAATATAAACCAACATTTCGTAGCAACCTTCTTCCAAAAAATGAAGATTAAAACCTCCACCCTTGTATTTTGTAAAATCTGGACCTCCAAAATGTCTTCTAATGGAAGGTGTCTGCGAGAAACAGTATTGCTCGACCGAGGAAGAAAGGTATTTATAACACAACCATCACAAATGGTTGGCTTAATTAACCGCAAGTGCAGAATAGATTTGCACTGTTGGTTCACTTAATAAAACTGCAAGTGAAAATATACTTTTTCTACTATCGGTTTTGTTAAGTGAACCTACCGATTTTGCACTGGTGATTATTTAAGCCAACCTCATGTGATAATATGAATGATTTGCACGTGGTTTTATTAAGCGAACTAACAATGTAAATGTGTTTCCAATGGTGGTTTTTAAGTCGGGACCGTCATTTTACTTTAACTGGCGCGCACCGTGCTGTTTTATACTTGACTGATGAACCTTCGTGGTGAGTGGAAGCGGTGTGGAGCGAGGGCTAGCTCATGCGGCCAGCCGGCGACATTTCTCTTGTTCCGATCCCCCGGCCGGCCAACCACTCAATTAAGTAGGTGATCGATTGGCATGCATGCATGGATGCATATCAGCAAATGCATATCATATGCCTCGCTAGCTGGCTAGTATATATAGTGGATGTGGATCGGATCATGTGACGGCCGGGCGGTGGCTGCATTGCATTGGCCCTGCATATATGCACGGTGACACAACAACGGGGCCCAAATAAAGGACACGTCGAAGGTGCGCGCCCCAGTGGCGTCCGACAGCGCGTTTTGACGAGGAAAAGAGGGTGCGGGCACGCGCGCACGCATATGCTCGCGGCATGCAGCCTCAGTGGCCGATGACGAGTGGCGTGTGGTGTGGCCGGCGGCCGGCCGGCCGGGTGCCTGCGTGGTGCATGTTGCTTGCCATGCCTGCGTGAAATGAGCCGTCAGCGAGCGAGCTGAGGGCGGGCATGTGGCTGCATGTGGCCACTAGTTTGGAGAACATGCGGCATATGCCCCGGACCTTCCTGGGCGCTCAAGCAAACACCGCTCTCGTGCTCGCTCTCTTGGGAAATCGCAGATGCATGCTACCCAACGTGACCTGGATCTCTTTTACGTACGCACACCCTAGCGTGCTGCTCTCCTGTGTCCCCGCCTCCTGCTAGCTGTTCACAATATCCACGCGATTTAACAAACAGATATGTGTGCATGCTACTGCTTGTTTTCCTATTCAATATAGTAATCTGCTTTATTTAGAGTACCGTACCTGTGCCGTCAGTGCCCCCAACCCCAACGTAACTACGCACGCACATGGCATCTAATCTATATAAGCATCAGACCTTGCTCCCTTAATCTCGCGCTGCTATTTTCTTCTTACATTGTCCACTGCGCTAGCTAGCTCGCATCTACCTGGAAAGCTGAAAGCTAGCCAGAGCGCTAGCTAGCTTCGTTCCTCGTCGCCGCGCGCCGGCCAGATGACTGCTCACCAGACTTGCTGCGATGATGCCGTTGCCGCCGGCACTGCACCGGCTGCCAGGAGGAGGCGCCTCAAATTGACGAGGCCGTCGGCCTCGCTCTTGATGGCGAGGAAGCTAAGGAAGAAGGCTGCCGGCAGCAAACGCCCAAGGGCGGCAGCGTCGAGGAAGCGCGCGATGGCGATCAGGAGGAAGATGGAAGCGCTGAGGCTGCTCGTGCCACTCTGCGGCCGAGACAACGGCTCGGTGACCGGTGGGGCGGTCGAACGACTGGACGAGCTCCTCATGCACGCCGCCGGGTACATCCTGCGCCTCCAGATGCAGGTCAGAGTGATGCAGCTTATGGTCCATGCACTAAATGACCGGCCCGAGGATTAATCTTCTTCCCAAGACCATGTGATCTTCCTTCTTTAATTTCTTCTTCATCTTCTTCGCGTGCCTGTGTTGCACGAGGCAGCTGTGCGTCGGTGTCTGGGTGCAAATCATTGGCTGAGTGTGTTATTGGTGATATTATTTGTTCGTATATACAGAATATATACTCATGCATGCATACTGTATGAGATGATAGAGTAAATCTAGACATATATAGTTCAAGGAAACCTACAGCCAACAGTTGTATGCATGTGAGGGGGGTTCCTTGTCTGTATGTACGCAATTGTCTATTGTGTGACGGTTGAAATTGAAATTTCGTCAATCATCATTTCTTCGTCTAGATAACGTGTGTACAAACGGCGAGTGTTTAAATGAACTAGAGCTAATAATTAGTGGCTAAAATTAGCTGGAGACATCCAAACACCCTAACTAATAATTTAACTATTAGTTATTTTTAGTAAATTAGTCAATACTTAGCTAGCTATTTGTTAGCTAGCTAATTCTACTAGCATTTTTTAGCTAACTAGCTATTAGCTCTAGTACATTCAAACACCCTTTTAGGGACTAATTTTTAGTCTCTCCATTTTATTTCATTTTAGTCACTAAATTACCAAATACGAAAATTAAAGCTCTATTTTAGTTTCCGTATTTGACAATTTAGGAACTAGAATAAAATAAAATGGAGGGACTAAAATTAGTCCCTAGATGTTTGAATGCACTAGAGCTAATAGTTAACTGCTAAAATTAGCTAAATGCATTCAAACAATTCAGCCAATAGTTTAGCTATTAACTATTTTTAGCAAATTAGCTAATAGTTAGCTAGATGTTTGTTAGCTAGCTAATTTCACTAGTAATTTTTATTCAACTAAGGGGTGTTTGGTTTTTAGGGACTAATTTTAGTCCTCTATTTTATTCCATTTAAGTCTCTAAATTGCCAAATACGGAAACTAAAATAGAGTTTTAGTTTCCGTATTTGACAATTTAGAGACTAAAATAGAATAAAATGGAGAGACTAAAAATTAGTCCTTAGAAACCAAACATTCTCTAACTATTATCTCTAGTGCATGCAAACACCCCCCTAAGACCATGTATCTCTCAAAGCTAGTTATTCTTTTGATTCGATGTATTCTAATATAAATTGTGCAATATCTTCATGGATTTGTTCCATACCTAATGAGCTATGTATAGAATTCATTCCTTCCATAGTTTAAAAAAATTCCAAAACCTTGGATTATATATCCATGATGGGTTTAACCAAATAATTTTGGGGCATGGATTTTGATATGGATTTATTCTAATCCATGCTAATTCAAAGTTGGATTGGTGTAAACGAATAAGGCCTTACATGACTTGGAGAGCGTCAGCAGGATTGTAACCTGACCATATATCCACGTGTAAGCCACTCATGTACAAAAACAATAGCCGAGACACCAGTAAGACCCTGATTCTAGGCATGATACAAAGTTTAATTTTGTATTAAAAACTTATCGTCACTATAACAGGGACAAAATCCACAATTCCATTTAGACTGGTTCCAACCTGAGTCGGTATCGGCTGCTGACAATCGATGAAGCAATTAACTCTCTATTCCAACCGACTGTACTAGAGTTACACCGATTGGTATCGACCGCTGTGCTGAAGAATCTGTTGGGGACTTGTTCTCAAATGCTATGAGTTAAGAACAAGGCAACACAGAGAATGTTAAATGATAAAGTCCTTCGTCCTTTGAAGCATTATTTCCCTTAGGATATAACGATCTTCGGACGAAGGTCATGAAGGACGAACCTTCATCATCACAGTATATATTAATGAAAGACGAAGCATATGAAACATAAAAGATAGTATGAACAATCATATAACATTATTCATTTAACTTTATTATATCATCATAGAGAAATAAGAACAATATCAAATTATAAATGTACCTTCGGCTTGGAAGGAGATGAAAATACAAGGATGACGCAAAAGCAAAATGCCAAGTCAGCGTGAACAGTACGGGGGTACTGTTCACCTATTTATAGGCACGGGGTACAACCCATACAAAATTACATACACGCCCTTTACATTTGGTGATAATTCTATAGCACTCTATCGAGGTCTAAATGGCCTTTTCATCTTTAAGTCGGTTCCCTTTTCTGCGAACATGCCGAAGCTTTCCTGCTTCACAGCTTCGGCGCTATGTCAACCTTTGTATCTTTTGAGCTTCTCCCTTTCTGATACAAGTCCGAAGATACCTGCTCACACATTATAAAGCTGCTTCTCCCTTGAAGACCTTCGGCGACGAAGCATAGACCCAACATTAGCCCCTTTCGCGGTGCTAGATCGTTTTTCGTAACGAGCTTGATCCGTGAAAAAAGTCTCTTAAGCTTCGGGGAGCTGAAGGTCCAAAAAACACCTTCCCTGAGCTCGTTGCCGAGAAACGATTCACTCCCCCTGCGCGTAGCGGCCCCACCTTGCAGAGTTACTGTTCGGTCTCTGTGGTCCACCGTTCAGCGAGTGCGAGCGGGTGTCCGCCTGGTGTAAAACTTCTGGCGCTTCACCTTCTTACCTGCGGCACTATATAAACAGACGAGTAGGTGTGAAGTTACCACAGCATTTACTGCTATTTGCACTGTTTTGCTGCCAAAATTCTTAACCATCGCCGAAGCTTGTTTGTCAGAATTGAACGAAGCTCCTTCTTGAAGCCTGCTTCGGAGAAAAAAGTATTAAAGTTTCACAAGTTCATAGTTAAATGGCCAGAGTCCGCTCTACCACCAGGGTTGAGCGCGAAGGGGAGGAGACTGAAGCTTCGGAGACCGTCCCTATCTCCGAAGCCATGCAACGATCCGGGCTAGTGATTTCGGAAAAAATGCCTATTGATGATGCAAAACAAGCAATCGCTGAAGCAGAAGGAGAAGATGCTGAGGAAACTGACTCCGAAGATGATTATCACCTTGCCACACCAAGCAAACCCAGCCATTTAGACTTCGGGAAATCTACTGTTTCGAAGGCTGATTTGTCCAAGATGGTAAAGTCAGGCTATTTTACTGAAAATCAAAAGAAGCTATTACGCTTCGGGGGAGAAGAGACTACCCCAAAGCCGGAAAAAGATGAAATTGTTATTTTTAAGAGCTTCCTAAAAGCTGGATTAAGATTCCCCCTTCATGGGATTATTGCAGAGATATTAAAGAATTTTGGAATCTATTTTCACCAGCTGACCCCCAACGCTATCGTTAGGCTCAATGTTTATATCTGGGCACTCCGAAGCCAGGCGGTGGAACCGTTTGCGGACAGCTTTTGCCGAGTTCATGAACTGCACTATCAGACAAAGGCTAGAAAGGATGGATTACATGACAATTTTGGTTGCTATAATTTTGCGTATCGGAAAACTACGAAGTATCCTGTGATCAGCTACCGAAGCAAATGGGCAGCAGGGTGGAAATCGGAATGGTTCTATGTTAAGGTTGATGATGATAAAGAAAAGCTTGTGCAGAGTCCACTGGAACTGACCTTCGGAGAAACCCGCCCCCAGTGCCACATGCTACCAGAGGGTCCAACTCAAAAAGCAATGTATGAATTCAAAATAATTGCAGAGAATATCAGTACAAGGGACCTGGTTCAGGAATTCTTGGCTTTCAAGGTTTTCCCTAGTGTAAAAGAGTGGGAGATGCCGAAGCTGGAGGGGGAAAAGAAAAAGGGTGAACTTGTACGCTTGCCTTACTACTTCAAATTTAAGAAATACTTTAAAACTCCTTGCCGAGAGTGGCTGGATATGATTGAAGTGATGTGCAACGAGATACTTGGCAATTATTCGAAAAAAGAAGATCAATTGATGACCGCAGCCTTCGGCACTCGACCGAAACGAAGGCTAAATCGAGTATTGGACGCCTTGGGTTTCGAGTACCCAGACTACGAAGATCTGAACAAAGGTGCCGGAGGCCAAAAAAGGAAAAGGGGGACTGAAGCCTTAGATGAAGGCGAAAAAGAGCCAATAAAGAAGAAAATTCCAAAGAAAAGGAAGGCTTCTTCTCCGAAGCAACAAATATCCGAAGCAGAAGAAACTCCCGCATCACCTTCTGCTGCTGTTGTTGAGGAAATTCTGAAGGTAATGACTGAATCCTTACCTGCGAAGCTAAGTCCACTGGGTCCACAACTGACAAAGTTTTTTCAGAAGGACAAGGAGCCTGAGAAATCGAGGAAAACAATCAAGGCAAAGAAACAAAGAATCATTACCGTAACAGAGGTAATTGACAAAACGCCGCCAAGAGCTTCGACCCAAAAAACACGAGCAGCTGCAGAGGAGGCAGATATTGAAATTGCACCTTCGGAGGCCGCAACCGCCGAAGTTGCCTCAGCTGAAGATTTGAATTTAGAGAGCACAATTAAACATATTGACCAAATGCTGCTAGACATGGCTGCAGAAGAAGCTGCCACTGTTGCCGAAGAGACTGTGACCGTAGCGTCAAAGAAAGGAAAAGAAATTGCTGATGAAGCTTCAGAAAACGAAGTCTTCGCGTTCCAAAACTTAGTTGGAGAACATCTAACAAAAGCTGAAATAGAAGAGCTTAAAGAGTATGCCCAATCCTGTGGATACAAACCTGGGGCACTCCTCTTCGGAGGCGTTGATGATGAGAAATTAGAGTGTATTCGGGACCAAACAGGGGCCAAAGTTATCAGTACTCTGTCCAAGAGTATTGGATTCCCGAAGCTAGAAGCAGATATCAGCCGCTACCGACGACAGCACGTCGTTGGTAGTTTGTTTTACTCCAACTTCAAGGTAAATGACTTGTCCCTTAACTTTTATTGTTTCTAATAAAAACATGTCTGACGAAGGTTGTGTTTATGTAGAGCATGCTATTGAGCAAAGCTTTGCAAATGCAGCAAGATCTCGAAGATAAAAAGCATGAAATTATAATCGGAAACTTGGAAAACAAAATAAAAGAGCAATCAGATGCTTTTGAGAAAAAGAACTTTGAGCTCCAGGCAGCCGAAGGCTTACTGGCGGAAGCTGAAGCAAAAATATCAGAACTAAACTCGAAGCTTCTCCGCCAGTCTGAGCAGTTCGAACGGGAAAAACAAGATCTCAATGCAAAACTTGAAGCCGAAGCTCAGCAAAATTCGGATTTGAGAAAACTACTGACAAATCTTCAAGAAAAATGCCTGGAGTTTAGCAACAAGTGCATTCAACGACTAAGAAAGATTTTTTACTCGGTTGGAGCCAGTAGTGGAAAATTTACCCCCTCAGCTGAAGATCTGCCAAAAACCTTCGAACACATTGAGGGGGAGATTGACGAACTCGACAAAGTCATAGCTGGGCATGGTGACTTTTGTGCCTGGGTGGCTTCTCGAGGGACTGCTGTAGCCTTCATGAAGGCTGGCTGTGATCATGGGAAAATTGTCAATAGGCCAAACTTTACTTTGTCACCATCAATCCTGGATGACATCCCTGATCTCGCCCGAAGCATCTCAAATCGATTTGTAAAAATGATATAGACAAAAGGTGGTCGAGAGAAAGCTGGAGACGAAGCTCGTAGCCACCTTGATCCAGTAAGAAATCATACCTTGTGCTTACCTTTTCCTATAAACTTGATTCTGACTTCCAATGGCCTTATTCATGTAGGATGACGAAGCCGAAGCTGATGATCAAAAATAACGCCGAAGCCGAAGCTCCTTGGAGATTTAGATAGTAGACTGCAGACAGTACTTGAAAAACTTTTGAGATAACTCTTGTAAATGTAAACAAAAACTTTCATGTATACTGTTCATACCTTGTAATATATCCTTAATCTCTCACTGATGTATGAGAAATGCTTTGATGTGGACGAAATTTCCTTTTTTGAGCCGAAGGCGAAAAAAACACCTTCCCTTCTTTTCGTACGCAACGAAGCATAGAAAACATCATTTTCCTTTTTTCCGAAGCTCTCCATAAAAACAATAGTTTCCCCTCTTTTTTGTGCACGAAGCTCTTTTTCCCTTTCTTTTTTCTCTTCTTGCCGAAGCTATCATTTTATGCTATGAAGATGATTATCCTACATATGCCTAGATGAATGTTTATGAATGCAAATGCTATGATGTAATGTGTTGTGCAAATGAATGGCCAAACACGTATCCGAAGCTATATTCATAGCCATTATTTTCTTAAAAACAATCACACCTTAGCTCTGCATTCCCTTAGGAACGACTTTGGAGCTTCTTCGCCTTTACTTTTGGCGGAATCAGCGTTGACTTTTCGCTGTAAGCTCTGCATTCCCTTAGGAACGACTTTGGAGCTTCTTCGCCTTTTACTTAGGCGGTATAAGCTCTGCATTCCCTTAGGAACGTCTTTGGAGCTTCTTCGCCTTTTACTTAGGCGGTATAAGCTCTGCATTCCCTTAGGAACGTCTTTGGAGCTTCGTCGTTTTTACTTTTCGGCACTCGATGGTGCGCTCTCAGCTTTTACATTTACATTCTTTGGGGGATTTTGCTCTTATAAGACTAAAAAAGGAAATTACATATGTTGGCCCCATTAAAAACCTTTCTCCCCCTTTGGAAAGGAAAAGGGTGCCATGAAAGAAAAAATAAAAATGTGAAAAATTACATCGAATTATACATAATATCGCCGAAGCTCATCCGCATTCCAAGACCTAGGAATGTCATTGCCGTCCATATCTTTCAATCTGTATGACCCGGGCCTTGACGAAGATGCTACTAAGAAAGGCCCGTCCCATTTCAACTGCAATTTGCCCACTGTTTCCGGGTTGGCCACCCTCCGAAGTACCAAGTGCCCTGGCTCAATATTTTTTAGCCGAACCTTTCTATCCCGCCATTTGACTGTTTCAGCTTGATATTTATTAATATTCTCCACGGCTTGCAGTCTGATCCCTTCTAAAGCATCTTTTTCTATAGAATAAGCAGCTTCGGAATCTGATTCTGCCGAAGCTACTATCCTTATTGATCCGGCTTTAGCTTCCTCTGGAGTTATTGCTTCGTCACCGAATAATAACTTAAATGGAGTGAAGCCTGTGGACCTTGATGTTGTCGTGTTGTGGCTCCACACCACTTTGGTTAGCTGATCTGGCCATTTTCCTCTAGGCTGATTGAAGATTAGCTTCATTATTCCTGTCATTATAATGTCGTTGGCTCTTTCAACGAGTCCATTTGACTCCGGGTGCCTGACTGATGCAAAATGGATCTTCGTACCAATTTGGTCACAGAAATCCCTGAAAGCTTCGGAGTCAAACTGTGTTCCATTGTCCACAGTGATAGCCTTTGGCACCCCGAAACGACAAACAATATTCTGCCAGAAAAACTTTTGGACGGTAGCCGAAGTTATTGTGGCTAAAGGCTTCGCCTCAATCCATTTAGAAAAATATTCCACAGCTACCACAACATATCTCAAGTTCCCTTGGGCCGGTGGTAACGGACCTAACAAGTCAAGGCCCCACCTTTGCAATGGCCAAGTGGGTTGTATGAGCTGTGTCAAGGACGAAGGTTGTTTCTGATCTCTTGCACATTTCTGACAACCTTCGCACTTTTGAACCAATTCTGCTGCATCCGAAGCTGCCTTCGGCCAATAAAATCCTTGACGGAAAATTTTTCCAAGTAACGGCCTGGATCCGATGTGAGATCCACACAGGCCTGCATGTATTTCTTTCATTAACTCTATACCTTCGGTTCTGGATAAGCATTTGAGTAACGGAGCACAAACTCCATGTTTGTACAACTCCCCTTCTATCATGACATATGGACGAGCTCTTGCCTCCATTCTCTTGTTATAAGCTTCGTCATCTGAAAGAAATTTACCCTGAAGGTAAGAGATGATCTCAGTTCTCCAATCTTCACTAAAAACAGGAGATATATTAAGAACTGCTCTTTCAAGGAGTTCCACCGAAGGTGCTTTTATTGTTTCAAAGAACACATCCGAAGGTAAAGGCAGCCCCTGTGCTGCTGACTTAGCTAGCAGATCAGCATGTTCATTTTGTCCTCGAGGGATATTCTTGACAGAAAACCCTTCGAAGGAAGCTTCGACTCTTCGAACCATATCCAGATATTTTTCAAGCTTCGGATCCTTAGCCTTACAACTTTTGTCAATATGACCCGAAACAACCTGGGAATCAGTTTTAAGTATGGCCCTTCTGATTCCCATTGCTTTTAACTTTCGAAGACCTAAAATCAATGCTTCGTACTCAGCAATGTTATTTGTGCAATTAAAATCAAGTTTTGCCGCATAACAGGTTTTGACTTTGGAAGGTGAAACCAACACAGCAGCCGCTCCTGCTCCGAAGGTTCCCCAAGATCCATCACAAAACACTATCCAGGCTTCGTTGTCTTTATTTGTTTCCTCCTCCTGAGCCCCTGGTGTCCAATCAGCAATAAAGTCTGCCAGTGCCTGCGATTGAATTGAAGATCTATGAACATATTCAATACAAAATTCATTGAGCTCTGCAGCCCATTTTCCAATCCTTCCAGTAGCTTCTCTGTTCCTCATAATATCCTTCAGAGGTTGTGATGAAGGAACAATTATGTTGTAAGCTTGGAAATAGTGCCGAAGCTTCCTGGAGGCCATCAAGACAGCATACAGTATCTTCTCCAACTCTGTATAATTTTTCTTTGATAAACTAAGGACCTCGGAAACAAAATATATTGGGGCCTGCCTTTTGACTTGACCATCAAGCTTCTCCTGAACAAGCGCTGCACTTACCGCTGAGTGCGAAGCTGCCACATATAACAATAAAGAAGCCCCTGGCATTGGTGGAGTCAATGTTGTTAGATCTATCAAATACTGTTTCAGTTCTTCGAAAGCCTTCTGCTGGATTGGTCCCCATTGAAAGACTTCGGCCGACTTCAGCACTTCGAAGAATGGTAAATTTCTCTCTGCCGATCTGGATATGAATCTATTGAGAGATGCCAACCTTCCTGTCAATCTTTGAGCCCCCTTCTTTGTAGTTGGTGGCTCCATCCGAAGTATAGCTTCAATTTTACTTGGATTGGCTTCAATGCCCTTTGTTGAAACCAAACATCCAAGAAATTTTCCCTTCTTCACTCCGAAGACACATTTTTCTGGATTTAACTTTAAGCCAGCTTGCCTGAAACTGGCGAAGGTCTCCTGCAGATCAGCAATATGATTCTCCTGCTTCGTGCTTTTGACAATGATGTCATCAACATAAGTTAACACATTTCTGCCTATTTGAGATTGAAGAACCTTCGCAGTCATTCGGCTGAAACTTCCTCCAGCGTTTTTGAGCCCCTCAGGCATCCGAAGATAGCAATATGTGCCACTTGGAGTGATGAAGCTAGTCTTCGGCTCATCTTCCTTCTTCATCCAAATTTGGTGATAGCCTGAATAACAGTCTAACAGACTCATGAGCTCTGACGAAGCTGCTGCATCAACTAAAGAATCTATCCTTGGTAGTGGGAATTCATCCTTCGGACAAGCCTTGTTAAGATCT
This sequence comes from Zea mays, assembly GCF_902167145.1. Taxonomy (NCBI): domain Eukaryota; kingdom Viridiplantae; phylum Streptophyta; class Magnoliopsida; order Poales; family Poaceae; genus Zea; species Zea mays. The sequence goes on from NC_050103.1 coordinate 44,367,304, forward strand.
GTAAAATCGATGCACATTCGCCACTTGCCATTGGCCTTTTTTACCATAACAGTGTTAGCCAGCCATTCTGGGTACTTCACTTCTCTGATAACTCCTGCACTGAGGAGTCTTTTGACTTCGTTGCGAGCACCTTCGGCCTTATCATCTGACATTTTCCGAAGCCTTTGCTTTCTGGGTCTGAAGGATGGATCGACATTGAGTGAGTGCTCGATAACATCTCTATTAACTCCGCAGAGATCATTGGCTGACCATGCAAAAACATCCTTGTTATTGAACAAAAACCTTATCAAGGTTTTCTCCTGCTCTTCGGATAACTGAGAGCCTAACAGCACCTTCTGCTCTGCTATGTCCTCACATAAGAGCATAGGCTTCGGCTGATCTGCTGAAGCTGCTTTCTCCCTTCTGAATTTGTACTGTTCACAAGCTTCAGCTCCATCTATATTATGGATTGCTTTTGAGTCAGTCCAATTACCTTCGGCCCTTCTTGCGGCTTCCTGACTTCCATGGATAGCAATGGGTCCCTGATCCGAAGGTATCTTCATGCAAAGATAAGCAGGATGAAGGATTGCTTCGAAGGCATTAAGAGTACCACGACCAATAATTGCATTGTAAGGATATTCCATGTCAACAATGTCAAACACAACTTGCTCAGTTCTAGTGTTGTTGATGAATCCGAAGGTCACTGACATGGTGATCTTGCCCAGTGCTACAATCTGTCTTCCTCCGAAACCACAGAGAGGATGTGTAGCATCATGAATTTTATCTTCTGGCTCTTGCATTTGTCTGAAGGCTTTAGCAAATATGATGTCAGCTGCACTGCCTGTGTCAACCAAGACATTGTGGACCAGAAATCCTTTGATAACACAAGAGATAACCATGGCATCATTGTGTGGGTAATCTTTGAGCTGAAGGTCCTCTTGGGAGAAGGTAATAGGAATATGAGACCATCTTGATTTGATGAAGGGTCCTTGCACCCCAACATGTTGTACCCTTCTCTGTGCTTCCTTCTTCTGTTTCTTGTTAGCTGGCTCTGAGGACGAGCCACCTGTGATTGGGAGCACCAGCTTCGGGTCCGAAGCAGCTCCAGCTTGGTCGTTGAACGAAGCCATCAGCTCAAAAAGTGGAAGTGAGTTCACCGGAGGTGGGCGCCAATGTTGGGGACTTGTTCTCAAATGCTATGAGTTAAGAACAAGGCAACACAGAGAATGTTAAATGATAAAGTCCTTCGTCCTTTGAAGCATTATTTCCCTTAGGATATAACGATCTTCGGACGAAGGTCATGAAGGACGAACCTTCATCATCACAGTATATATTAATGAAAGACGAAGCATATGAAACATAAAAGATAGTATGAACAATCATATAACATTATTCATTTAACTTTATTATATCATCATAGAGAAATAAGAACAATATCAAATTATAAATGTACCTTCGGCTTGGAAGGAGATGAAAATACAAGGATGACGCAAAAGCAAAATGCCAAGTCAGCGTGAACAGTACGGGGGTACTGTTCACCTATTTATAGGCACGGGGTACAACCCATACAAAATTACATACACGCCCTTTACATTTGGTGATAATTCTATAGCACTCTATCGAGGTCTAAATGGCCTTTTCATCTTTAAGTCGGTTCCCTTTTCTGCGAACATGCCGAAGCTTTCCTGCTTCACAGCTTCGGCGCTATGTCAACCTTTGTATCTTTTGAGCTTCTCCCTTTCTGATACAAGTCCGAAGATACCTGCTCACACATTATAAAGCCGCTTCTCCCTTGAAGACCTTCGGCGACGAAGCATAGACCCAACAGAATCGACCGATACTAATCTCTTGTTGTCACATATTGCCTTCCGGTTGGTCTATGTTGTTTTGATCGTTTGAAGTTTAAAAAATAAAAAAAATCCAAACTAAAAAAACTCAAATTCGGCCTATAAATAGAATGGTGTTTGGGTTCATTCACACCCCCACTCTCCAATTCTCTCATCATCCTTTATTTAGCCCCCCACTCTCTAGTCCAATATAGATCTTAGGTGGAGTCCGAACTTTGAAACCTTCACTAGCATGCTCAACGACCAATCTCCATAACATCCTAACACTCCTGTTGGTGTAGGGTTGGTCTTTTCGATGCTCTTTCTCCCGTACATCATCATCTAGAGGATGTTTTTGCCCACCAATTTTTTCTAGGTCCATAACCTTTTCATAAACATATCCTACTTCGTATCTCCATTGACCATCCATTGATGCTCATCCGCCTCCTAGTGATGACCATGCCCCTCATTCTACCATAGAAGCTCCTATCACTGATTGTTTATGGCCATTATTTCATCATACTTGGCCCTCAACTATCCTAAGGATGAGAGAAACTTCATGACCGTGTGAATAATAGTTAATACTAATGAGTTTAATACGTTGTGTTGAGATATTTGGATGCATATGACAAAATATGGCAAAAATTTGCGACATGAGGCACCTTTGGAAAAATCATGAGACAAAGGGGTCAATCGGCCAAGTACATAGTCGCCCAGCCACCCCTTGCCTAGCCGGCCTATGGGATGGCCGGTCGCCCACATCCTTGCCCCTTTTCAGTCTTGCACTCGAGAACAACTCTATGCAACACAAGTTGACACGTTTACAAGCCGGGAAGTTAACACATCAGTTGTTGGGGGCCTTCGTCTTCCGAAGGTCCTCAAAAACATGATTTAACAATGTTTTCCAAGTGTGACATATGAACAGGTACCTTCAGACTCGGGTTAAAACCATACGCGATGTGAAAAGCATGATTGAGACGAAGGCTGATGTTGCTCCGAAGCTACACGTAAGGGAGCTTCGGCTAAGTGGCGGAAAAAGGAACCGACCTAAAGGGGAAAAGGCTATTTAGTCCTCGTTGGTTTATCCATAAGTCAATAGTAAATATAAAGGGCATGAATATAAATTTACACAGGCTGCGCCCTGTGCCTATAAATAGATGAACAGTACCCTGTACTGTTTACGCTGACTTGTACTCGCTTGTGCGTCACGCTTGTACTTTCACTCTCTGTCAAGCCGAAGGTACAAATGTAATTCAATATTGTTTCTATTTTCCATGATAATATAATGAAGATGAATTAATAATGTTATATGATTGTTCATGTTGTCTCTTATATTTCATATGCTTCTTTTATTAACATATACCACGATGATGAAGGTATGTTCTTCATGACCTTCGTCTGAAGATCATTATATGCTAAGGGAAATAATGATTTGAAGGACGAAGGGCATTAACCTTTAATATTTTGTGTTGTCTTGTTCTTAATTCATAGCATTTGAGAACAAGTCCCCAACATTGGTGCCCACCTCCGGTGTACTCAGTTCCACAACCTTCGGCAAAGCACTGACCTTCGTCATGCTGCCGAAGAAGATAACAGCGCCAGGGGCTGCTGCACTACAGCCACTGGACACAAATCATGAGACTCTCTCTCTCTCTCTCCGAGAGGCTCGAAGACAGAAGAGAAAGGCCACCAGTCCAACACTCCAGGAGGAGGAGTTGGACCAAGAGATTAGGGACATGAAAATCATCCATCAACAAGTGCAAAGGAAGAAGGAGAAGATGGCTCGGCTGGCCGATCTTCAAAGGAAGATCGACGAAGCTACTGAAGAAGTGCATCATCTTGCTCAAGATGAACAAGACCGAAGGCCCCAACACAGGGAGCATCGTCAGGAAGGCTTATTCAACGAGGATGGATGGTATGATGATTTTAATCATGATACCTTTACTTTTGATGATGATTCTCCCTTGGCAGCAGAATTGCAGGCTATCCCATGGCCAGAATCTTACAAGCCACCCCAGCTACCCATGTACGATGGGCACTCATACCCAAAACAATTTCTGATGAGCTATGAGGCAACAATATCCTCATACGGGGGCAATGCAACTTTCATGGCTAAGTCCTTCGTCATGGCAGTCCGGAATGTGGCCTAGACATGGTATTCTTTCCTTCGGCCAGGGACAATCACGTGGTGGTAGAAGCTCAAGGACATGCTGGTGACTAGTTTCCAAGGTTTTCAGACGAAGCCAGTCATAGCTCAAGCCTTGTTCCAGTGCACGCAAGACCATGAGGAATACCTCCAGGCGTATGTCCGAAGGTTCTTGCGACTGAGGGCACAAGCGCCCACAGTGCCGAATGAAATTGTCATTGAGGCCATGATTAAGGGTCTTCGGCCAGGACCCACGGCTCAGTACTTCGCCAGGAAGCCCCCACAAACTCTGGAGAAGCTGCTTCAGAAGATGGATGAATACATCCGGGCTGACAACGACTTCCGCCAAAGAAGGGAGGAAGCTTACAGATTCTCGGAAATGACCAGGGGCTTCGGAGGAAGAATTCACCCGAGGCATGTCAGGTCAATCCACAATTCTAGTCAGAATGACGACAAAGGAAGCCAGCTTCAGAGGCCACAGTACACCTCACAATCTTCGGGGCAACAACAAAGCTTTTTCAGGCCGCCAGCTCCAAGGGGCAGAGGTCCCAGGGGCTTCGGAGGAAGATATGGGGATCAGCCCAAGAAGATTTATTGCTTATTCTGTGGTGAGGACAAGGGCCATACTACAAGAATGTGCCAAATCACCATTCTGAAGCAAAAGGAGATCGCAGAAGCCGAAGCTCGACAGAATCAGCCGAAGCAGGTCTTGCACACTGCTTCGTGCCACTCTCCCTACATACTAGAATATATGGGGAATCATCATGTAGCTTCTGTTGCTTTGGCTAGCCATTCACAGGCTTCCTGGCCATAGCTCCCACCCCCACCACCACTGCAACCGACCTATTCTCGAAGCCAGCAGCCAGAAGGGCGCCAGCACACCCAACAGCAATGGGAGTTCAGGGAGGAATCCGAAGCTCGCACAGTCAACAGTACTGTGCCAGAATCAAAGCACATTTATTGAGTGATATCCTACCCCTGAAATACTTTTATGTTCTACATTATCCTACCCCGTGGGTATTTCAGATCCCTTGCATAATGTTGCACTTCGGCAACTTGTTCTTCGGATAGTTGTTTCTTCGAAGCATGACGAACAATATATTCTAAATCAACTTGGGAAGGTGCTTCGGGAGTAGCCAATGTTGGCTTTTCATGAAGACTTTCCTTCGCTAGTTATGTTGGCTTAGCCCCCAAAGTTTCAGCTTCAATGTGAGTGGGAGAAGCACTTGCAGTGGGTACTTCTCTCAGATCTTTGGCTTTGTCTTCGGGAGCTTCAGTGGAAGCAGGAGTGGGTATCTTTGTAGATTTTAAAACAGCATCCAAAACACTAGCCATCCTCCTTTTCTTAGGAGTCATTGTTGCAGCAGTTGTTAGCTTTAGCAACCCCGTTGTGGTTGGGGGACTCAGCAATTTCGAATGCTCTTATGCCTTTGACTCTTCTACTTGACCAGCACTAGCTTCGACCGTCACAGCCGTAAATCTATATGGGATTTGGAGAAGAACTGGTCTAAAGAAGAGTTGGTAGAAAATATGGATTTCAGACTTATAGAAATTCAGTCTGAATTTCAGCATTTGGAGCAAACTTTGGGCTATTGTAGTTTGGAATCCGAGAGGTTTTGGTTAATGACCACAATACCAAACTTGTAGAGAAATTATAGGAGAACAATTCTTATTAAGTGATATAGTCCTAAAAACTATATGCTATTGGTATAAAAGATAGTCCAAAGGTTGACTGACAGATTTCCCGGTTTTCAGACTTAAAACAGTAGTCCCAACCTGAGTTTCAGTGTTTTGAGGCTGTTTATGGAGCTCCTTTGTGATTAATTTCGGGAGTTTTGTGCAGTGGTGTTTATAGAGAAGTTGAAACCTATATGATGGTGAACAAGTTTCTTTAAGTGAATATGGCTTGTTCTCATAGAAAAAGTGGAGAAATAGCTGCTCAAAGATTGGACTGTCAGGTGGCTAGTGACTTAGTCTATTCAAAGCTGAAATCTAGAATTTCAATGAAGAGTGCCTAGTCCGGAGTGCTTTTGTAATTAATCCATGTGGTTTTAGACTGTAGTTTCTATAGAAAACTTGAATGCCATAGAAAAATGAACAAGTTTACTAATGTGACTTGGACTTGGTTCCACATAAACCTAGGAGAAAAGGTTGTTCCAAATTGTGCTGTCCGACTAGAAAGATGTAAATTTAGTTAATTGTTGCTGGCAGTTTCAGTGTGTTTTTACCCACCTTTGGAACCCTGTGATAATTAGTACTGTTGGGGACTTGTTCTCAATTGCTATGAATTAAGAACAAGGCAACACAAAATGTTAAAGGTTAAGGCCCTTCGTCCTTCGAAGCATTATTTCCCTTAGGGCATAATGATCTTCAGACGAAGGTCATGAAGGACATACCTTCATGATTGCAGTATACATTAATGAAAGAAGAAGCATGTAAGACATAGAAAACAACGTGAATAGTTATATAACATTATTAATTCTTCTTCTATTATATTACCGTGAATAAACATGAATAATATAGAATTACATTTGTACCTTCGGCTTGACAGAAGGAAATAGTACAAGCGTAATGCACGAGCGAATCTAAGTCAGCGTGAACAGTATGAGGGTACTGTTCATCTATTTATAGGCACAGGACGCAACATGTGAGAAATTACATTCATGCCCTTTATATTTACTATTGACTTATAGACAAATCTGTGAGGACTAGATAGCCTTTTCCCCTTTAAGTCGGTTCCTTTTTCTGCTATTTAGCCGAAGCTCCCTTGCTCGTAGCTTCGGAGCAACTCCAACCTTCGTCATGATCATGCTTTTTACATCGTATATGCTTTTAACCCGAGTCTGAAGGTACCTGTTCATATATCACACTTGGAAGATATTGTTAAATTACGTTTTTGAGGACCTTCGGAGGACGAAGGCCCCCAACAAGTACAAAGCGAGTTGAGGTAAAAAAATCTAAAGTAAAGTGAAATACCATATATAGGAGCACAAGTTTCCTTGAGTGGGTTAGGTCTAGTACTGCACAAAGAAGGGAGTAAAATGGTCCCAAACATGTTCTGTCAGACTTGGTGATATGCTATTTCAGACTTTGAAATTGGATTTTCAGTGTTGTTGCTCAACTTCAGTGCACCACAACTCTTGTTCTGAGCATTTTCAGCCATGGAGTGTTATACCAAGTAGGAAGGGCTATAAATGAAGAATAATTTTGGTTAAGGAGGATTGACCAGTTGACATATGAAATTGTGAGAAACCAAGGTTTGAACATGGAGGTCTGCAAGGGATCAGTATTGTGCTGATTTAGTTCACTGTTGGCTTGGTTTAGTGTTTTTCCTTGGATTTTGGAGTTGTTTTGTGTCTGATCCAAGGGGTACAAGACTAAGGTCCCAGTGGCAAATTGTTAGAGGGTTAGTTGGTGAACAAAGATTATTAAGGTTGATTCCCTGTTGTGGTTTAAAACTGGGAGAAATGAAGGAGTGAAGTTGTGAACTCAGTCAAGCAGTAGCAAAATTTGGAACTATTTGGATATGATTTGCTTAGCAAGCTAATTATTGCCCCAAAAAGAAAAAAAATCACCTATGGAATGAGGACACCTAGTAGTTTAGTGAAGTGATGAAGTTTCTTTCAGAGTTTTAATCTTTTGGATAAGATCTAAGATAGATTAGTTCTCTGGGTTACCTAAGCAAGTTCAATTTGGTCACTTTTATCAAGTGCTAGGTTGTGTATAAGTATGTGTATACTTGTCATGTACTTATTTAGGAGTGTATATGTTCCCCACCTCTCCTTGTGAGAGTTTGCATTTCATATCATAACATAAGCATACATGTATTTGTAATTGACTTGTAGAACACCTAGAAGAAGTGGTGTTTGAAGGAGTCTACTCCAGTTCCTGCTCATCAAGTGGATGGAGCTATCTAACTGAAGGTTGGGTAGAAGGATCTAGAACCTCTTCTCTACAACAAAGGCAAGCCCCGGTGCATTTGCCCCTTCCTTGTATTTTTAAAAGATTTTTATACACTTTAAGTCTAGTGAAATGTGCATTAAGTTTATAGGAGTTGCTTGGAAACTATTGGATGCATTGACTACCTTGATATCCATTCCTGTTATAGATACTTCTTTGGAAGTATCAAATATTGTTTATAAAATTGCTTATCCCTGCCTAGAGGTAAATCTTGCAGATAGAGTTTGTCCTTTGCACTAATGCCTAGCTCAGGGTTTATCCTGAGGAAGGATGGCTCTACCTACAAGAATATTTTCACCTGGATCATGGGGAGATCTAAAGCACGGTTCCATGTGATCCTTTAATCATCCTAAGAGCATCTTCAAGAGACTAGCTAAATGACTCGTCAAGCCAAAATTTAGCTACTCAATAGTAAATTAAATCTCCAACAGACTAGCTATCTGACTCGCAAGCTATCTGACTCTGTAAATTGGCTCTCTCACTAGCTAAATTTGGCTAGCCACCTGACTAGCCAAACTAGATAGATAGTCTGTTGGATTGAGATGCTATATATAAAGTGTAATCTTTATGAAAACGTAAATAGATAGTCAAATAGAGAGTAAAAAATGAAGAGTCTCTTGGAGATGCTCTAAGGTACACAAATAAGTCCTAAGGATGAAAGTACTTAAATCGAGACTTGGGCTAGGAACATGTGATGTTCTGCCCAGGTTGATTAAGGATTATAGGGAATGTAGGCTTGATGATCGAGGAATATATTAACTAGCCACATGTCCTTGTATGGGACAGGGTAAGCCTAATCTCAGCTTGACCAATACCAGAAAGACTACCACGCAATGGGAGTGGAGAGATGGCGAGAGTAGCATGTACCCTCTGTGGCAAGAGGCTGGACGGTGGAGTAACTGTGCTCTCGGTTGGCGTGAACCCAGTCTAGTCATGAGATAGCAGGGGGTGGATTGGCATATGCAAGGGTTAAGTGCTACATATGTCGTGTGGTTAGAGATCCCCAGCTGGGTAAATCGATTTGGATCGCTGTTATATCCTCGGACCATGGAAACTTGATCACTGCCCTACAATCTAAGTCATGTATGGAATCACGATGAGTAAAAATGATGTTGTATTAATTAATGTGATGATGAAATTAGACTAGATGCAAACAAGGTCTATTAATACTTAATCTAGCATTAAAATGTTGAAAGTAAGGACTCGTTTTAGTAAGCTTTTCTCCAAATTATTAAAGTTGATTCTTGCTAAAAGTCTTTCCTTGATTCCCAAATCCAGCATATCCTTGAGAGTCTTTTTCCTTAGTCGGAAAAGACTTGCGAAAGTACACTTCGTACTCAGGGTTTCCAAACCCATATTGTTGTAGGTAATCAGGAGTATTCTACATGTCCCTGTGGCTGGAATATGCTTCCAGTCTTGAAGGAGGATTAGTGAGATCTGTGCGTGAGCTTTGGAAGGGTTATACCTTCTTGGTTTGTATGTAAGTTATGCACTTTGAGTTCTATCAGGACTTGTAATAATTATAACTCTTTCTAGCATGTAAAACTTGAGTTTTGGAATAAAGAATGTTTTGTAAAGTCTTCTGCTCTGTCTCCAAAGTGTGTGTGTATCAAATGTGATTACTGTAATATACATATTTTGCGGGAGATCACTCAGATAATGAGTTCAAGTTGTTGAACTCGATAGCCTTGTTAAGTAACACGGTATATGTGCATAGCCATCTGAGGCTGTTAATGGCAAGGATTGGTGCATGTGGACCTGATAACTTTGGAGGGCTATCATAGAGTGGTATCAGAGCGATCCCCCATTAGCATGGATATAAAGTAATCCTTTGATAAGCATCAAAAGGATTTGGAGTCCAAATTATTTTGGAAAACTTAAGAATGGATAAGCAAATCCTGATAGTAGAAGTACAAATAGTATATGGTTAAAACTAAGGACTATAAGGTGGCTTAGTTTAGGATGCTAACCACTAACCCACAACTATAATGCAATTTTATGCAGATACACTAACTAAACCCTAGGGAAGTGCGACTAGTGATCAATTACGAAGTGAGTAGGTATGCCACCACCATAGAATGTGATAGCCACTATATGTTGGCAAGAGTTGCAAGGACGAATAGGACGAGCATGTATCATGTCATACAACTTTAAGTTAAACCCCCTGTGTAGCTATTCTAGTACGTCTTTCATCTACCCTATTCATACATCCTTAGTGAATAGAGTGTATCTGTTGCTCTTCTCTATAGATGAATCAACAAGAAGCGCCTACAGGAGTTGGAGAGTTTCTATGAGATTTTGGTGTTCCAATGGTCATGTGGCGACTACTTGAAGAAGTTGGATATACCGAAGCACCCAAGTACCAGTGGTCATGCATTGTTCTTACAGGGAAACCATGGTATGAGGTAGCAGTGCGTATTCCAGAATGTGCTAGAAAGCCATCTTGGCCACATTGGATGTTCCATGCTGAAGGAATGACTCCTTGGGAAGGTGCCTAGGTAGCTGCCTTAGAGGTGTTGACAAACATTTGTTATCAGAAATGGGAAGAAATACAAGCAACATCTATGAGGTTGTTCCCTTCAGTTGCTTTAAGTGACCCAGTTGTGTATCATCACCAGGCCCGATTAATGGAAAGCATTCCCATTGGGAAGGATTCGGTTGAATCGGCATCTGCTCGAGTTTTGATGGCCGTGGTAGAGTTGTAGCTTACTCGAGGGCACAGTCATCAAATGTGGCAGCAGTTGTACACTAGGAGTTATGCAGCATTTAAGATGATGAAAATGGCCAAAACAGGGCTTGTACCCAGGCACAAGAACGGCTTGAAGAAACGAAGGTTCAAGCGAAGCGAATTGTTGTACTAGATCATCACATAAGATAACTTCAGACACAACACCAAGCTGATCAGAATAGCATAAAAGAGCTTGAGCATCAGCTAACTAATGCTCATTTTAAATCAAAAGTTTTGAGTCAACAACAAGAAGAAATTCACTCGTACGTTGTTACTGTTAGGGAAGAACTTAGGGAAACCATAGGCTTCCTAAGTCATCAGGAGTTGCATCGTACCTATCCAATGGAATTTCAAACAGCGCAACGACTGATCAACCATATGCAACAAACGATGCATATGCTCAATATTGCCTTTGATTCTGCCCCAACACCTGGGGACTAAAAGGTACCTATGGAGCATGGAAATCGACATCTGGCAGATGTGGTAACTTGAGAAGATGTAGTAGAAACTTAGTTCTCATCGAGCAATATAACCATGTAAATTAGTTTTGAAGGGTAGGTGTAAGGTAGACCAATATGGCCATGTTAGCTAGTAAAAACAGGTTAAATTTTGTTGTAAGGAGTTTTTCCTGTTTCACCTAGATTAGGTAACCTATGAGCTTGCATATGGCTATGGTGTAAGAAAGCACTGCCTTTATCAGTGGCAACTTTTGGAAGTCTGTAGTAGTTCGCCAAATCCCAAAAGTTAAAATGGATGTTCCTTTTGAAAAGTGTGTTATTGGTTTTCTCCTTAATTGTTCTTACCACATGGGTATTGGATGAGTATACCTAGGGTTCCCTGTGGATGCACAAGCGTGGATAAATGACTTGGCACACGCTGGTACCATAGTTCCTGGTTGTGTTTCGTGATGAACGGTACCACCATGATTTCCCATGTGAGCCTGTTGACCGAGTAATGGACAAATGAATAGATGTTATCCAAAACAAGTTAGATGCAGCCTCATGGGTAAAACACATAGAAAGAGGTGTATCACTGAGTCATCACTGAAAGTCCATAGCATATGATACGGGTGTGAATGTCGAACGACATTGTGATTAACTTATGGTTCTCTCCTACCTTTTAAGAGAAGTTAGGAAATAAATTCGTGACGCATTTGCTTTTCCATTACTGAGCCTAGACTATTAATCTCGGGATGATATTTCTTTTTAGGGGGGAAGGTTGTAACACCCCTAGTGTTACGATGACTAAAACCTTGACATGTCATCATAAGCATTTGCATTAACTTTCTTGTTACACCTAGAATGCATTTAATAGGTTAAAAATTTTCTTGTCAAAAGTGTAATATCGTGTGTTGAGTATAGGACTTGGGTTGAGAACCTTGCTCGGAATTATGAGTAAGCAAACAACTTTTAAACCAGTAACACCCTAGACCTGAGTTCTATCCAAAGTTGGATTTGAGATTAAGGAGTAACTTTGCTTTAGGAGGATGGAGAAGTTTGCTTTTGATATGTGGATTAAAAGTGGTGAAGCACTTAGGGTGGTTGAGTATCTCTAAACCCTAAACTAGAGCCCAAAAGTGGATTTGGAGATTTAGCCACATTTTGCAAGAGGTCAAAATACCAAGGTGGTAGGATTTCCAAAGTTGAACAATTTTGTTATTTGGAGATTTCCATGTTGTGTGGAGAAATTCACAAAGGTTCAGTTTTGGAGTTCCTGAAAATAGTAGCAACTAGGCAACTTTGATCCTTTATAACTTCTGATCTATAAACATTTTGAAGGTGGTCATTGTAACTAAGTTATAGAGCTATGTGAGGAGTGTAGGTTTGATTAAGTAACCTAGCCGTAAATCTATATGGGATTTGGAGAAGAACTGGTCTAAAGAAGAGCTGTTAGAAAATATGGATTTCAGACTTTTAGAAATTCAGTTTGAATTTCAGCATTTGGAGCAAAGTTTGGGCTATTGTAGTTTGGAATCCGAGAGGACTTGGTTAATGACCATTGTACCAAACTTGTAGAGAAATGATAGTAGAAAATTTCTTATTAAGTGATATAGTCCTAAAACTATATGCTACTAGTATAAAAGGTAGTCCAAAGGTTGACTGACAGATTTCCCAGTTTTCAGACTTAAAACAATAGTTTGAACCTGAGTTTCAGTGTTTTGAGGCTGTTTTGGGAACTCCTTTGTGATTAATTTAGGGAGTTTTGTGCTGTGGTGTTTATAGAGAAGTTGAAACTTATATGATGGTGAACAAGTTTCTTTAAGTGACTTTGGCTTGTTCTCACAGAAAAAGTGGAGAAATAGCTGCTCAAAGATTGGACTGTCAGGTGGCTAGTGACAGTCTATTCAAAGCTGAAATCTGGAATTTTAATGAAGAGTGCCTAGTCCGGAGTGCTTTTGTAATTAATCCATGTGGTTTTAGACTGTAGTTTCTATAGTAAACTTGAATACCATAGCAAAATGAACAAGTTTACTAAAGTCACTCGGACTTGGTTCCACATAAACCTGGGAGAAAAGGTTGTTCCTAGTTGTGATGTCCGACTGGAGAGATGTAAATTTAGTTAACTGTTGCTGGCAGTTTCAGTGTGTTTTTACCCACCTTTGGAACCCTGTGGTAATTAGTACAAAGCGAGTTGAGTTAAAAAAATCTATAGTAAAGTGAAATACCATATATAGGAGCACAAGTTTCCTTAAGTGGGTTTGGTCTGCTACTACACAAAGAAGGGAGTAAAATGGTCCCAAACATGTTCTGTCAGACTTGGTGATATGCTATTTCAGACTTTGAAATTGGATTTTCAGTGTTGTTGCTCAACTTTAGTGCACCACAACTCTTGTTCTGAGCATTTTCAGCCATGGAGTATTATACCAAGTAGGAAGGGCTATAAGTGAAGAATAATTTTGGTTAAGGAAGATTGACCTGTTGACATATGGAATTGTGAGAAACCAAGGTTTGAACATGGAGGTTTGCAAGGGATCAGTGTTGTGCTGATTCAGTTCACTGTTGGCTTGGTTTAGTATTTTTCCTTGGATTTTGCAGTTGTTTTGTGTCTGATCCAAGGGGTACAAGACTAAGGTTCCAATGGCAAATTTTTAGAGGGTTAGTTGGTGAACAAAGTTCATTAAGGTTGATTCCCTGTTGTGGTTTGAAACTGGGAGAAATGAAGGAGTGAAGTTGTGAACTCAGTCAAGCAATAGCAGTTTAGTGTGCTCCAAGAATATCTGAAGAAGATATTTTCATCCCTGTTGTGGCTGCACTTGTATATATAGCTAATGATATGGATGGAGAACATGGCTAAGCATCTAGAGGTCTCTCCCAATTGAAAATATCCAGTTTTGGACTAGTTTGAACCTACTCAAAGATGCAGCCCTAGCTATTGGGTTCCTAACCACGTGGGTGGGTAAAGATCAGTGCCCTGCTGTATTTTATTTGATTTTGTGGATTGAAATAAAGGTACATGCATAACTAGGCTCTAGACGTCTCATTTTAACCCTTGCTGAACGTATTTCAGTTGGGCTTGTTTGTGTCTATCCATAAATAGAGTCATATCTATTTTAATTGTTGTATGCAAAACTAGACTAAAGGGATATTTGTGTTGGAGAGGTGTATGTGCATGATTGCCATGTATGTTTGAGCTCACATCATGCTGTCACCCTAAGAATTCTTCATCACAGTGAGATGGACAGGTCCAGTGAACCTGCCCCAGTCCCATCCCTTACTTAAGTGTTGGTCCATGGAGCCCTGTTGTCTCGAGCTTAAGCTGGTTCCTTGGGCATCTCTGTGGTGGTGTGTGCAGGCCTGAGCTCCTCTCCCTAGCCTCCAAGTCGACTTTGTTCACTTCATCAAGTGCCACTCAATTGTCTAGTGACCACAGCAACCATCCTTCCACCTCATTGTGGCTCAAGTATCTCGAGACGTTTGCTACCCAGGTGAGCCTTGTTTGGTAATCTCCCTGAATTAGTGAAGATCACCGAACTGGGTTTCCTAATTCAACTACCGTGTGCTGCTCAGAATGGAGTTGCGCCGCCGCAGATAGGAGCCGTGAGCAGCCTCTACGTCGACCGAACAACTCACGCTTTCTCTGGCCGAGTCCTCGCAAGTACCGAGAACTAGGTGATCACTGGAGCTTCCCGAGTCGATTATTTAAGCTCTACCGTGTGTATGCCTTGGAATTAGGATCGCCGGGCTGAGGATCTTGCCAGTGTCATGGTCAGAGGGTGCAGGTGCTGGGCAGGGGTAGTGAAGCTCGGTGCTTTGTTTGCCTTGGCCGTAAACACGTGCTAGTGGTGGATTAGTGGCCGCCAGGGGTTAGCGCTGCCACATCCTGGTTCGCTATTCACCGGAGTTGTATGCGGCCGCGTCGGGGCCGAGTTTTTATGAAAGGAAAGAAATCGAGGGACTTAGGTGAGTGTATCAGTGAGAGGAGATAATTGCCATTATGGAACAAGACACAATGGGTTTCGACGTAATAGAGGCGTTGGCGATAGCTTCACTTTTTTGGAGACGCAGTGGACAGACAAACGCCAAAATGGACATGAGACGGTCATTTGGGGCTGCGCCAACAGATTTCAGGGTCCCTTTCACCATTACCGTCGCCGTGCTCAGACGCCGTCTGCCGTCGTCTTCATCCCAGCTGGTATCCACGGCTCGAGGTTTCTCGGGGCTGGACATCTCTCGCGGCTGTACGTGAGTTCTCGTCGTCCTCCTTACCCATCCATCTCTCTCTTCTGTTCTTCCTCTTACCGTCACCGGATGTGAGTTTAGGGTTTAGGTGAGTTCGGTTCCATGGATTTGGATCTGTTTGGCATTTCACCAGACTTCGTCGCTCCTCTCAACTCCCCCGATCTACACCCTGGTCCATCACCGTTTACCAATCTTGCTTCACCAAGTTGCCCTACAACACTAGTGCCATTGGGGAAAATAAGTGGCAGTGAGGTGAGGTCAAATACAGAACTATGTCATAAATTGTGAATTTATTCTCGCTGATGCTTGGATGCTCCTGCATTGTTTGTAATATAGGATGTTTAGAGGATTGATGGAACAACACAAATGGACTAGGATTCGATGGTAGTTTATGATGTATTGGATGAAGAAGGAAGAGTAGAAGTACCATGCGAAAATGAGATATATTGTAATCTTGGACTCAATAAAGAGGATGAGGCTGCGAATAATAGAATGGGTGATAGAATGGTTCAACTTGTCATGCGCAAGAAAGTGTGGATATTGCCAAGGAAGACCACCATGCTGATCAGCCATGTGAAGACTTCATTCAAGATGAGAAGAGGGTGGTGTACAATACGATGAATCCTTCTATGCAGCTAGGCTATTTGTTTCCTAACATGAAAGAATTTAGGATTGCTATGCGTCAGTATGCAATAAAGCATGAGTTCGAGCTTGGAATTGATGTTACTTCGACAACCAGATACGTTGGATACTATAAGGGTGGTGATTACCCTTGGAGGATCTATGCACGCGAAGAGAAGAAAGGATTGCCTACTAGCATGGTAGTTGTACTAAACGATGTGCACACTTGCACATCTAGTGGAAGGAGGAAGACTACTACGCCTACCAGTGGTTGGGTTGCATTCCACGCTAAACCCATGCTCATGAAGAAACCACAAATTCTTGATGTTAACATGATACTTGAAATCGACATTTTCCTGTGCAACAACCAGATGATGAAGTTAAATAGGACATGGCAGCATGTGATAACCCTAAACCCCAATCTAGCAACAAAAACACGGCGTACAAACATAGGAGTGCATGAGTTTGATAATACGTACGACATTTGTTGAGACCTTAACAGCTTCGACCTTGTCGACGACAATGGCGGCGAACTGTACCGCAACGCTGGCCTCCTTCTCTGCAGTAATGGTCGCGCATCGCGCCTCCGAAGCTGCAACGGCCGCAGCACGAGCCGCTTCAACAACATCGGCAACCACTTGGCTCGGAGGAGGATCCATTCACAGAGGAGCAGAGAGGCGACGGCTAGGTTTTTTGGAATGGGGAAGAAGAACAAGCAGAGCGCGTGAGCAAGAAAGCAACGGCGACACCAGGTTTTTGATGGCGTGAGCACGGAGAGAATTAAATGGTGTCGACAACCTCAAATGACTGTATGTTGTCCATATTAGCGCATGTCTGTCGGCTACATCTCCAAAAGATCGAAGCCATTGCCAACGCCTCCATTTCTTCGAAACCCGATCTCTCTTGTTCCATAACGGTAATTATCTCCAGTGAGAGAGAAGAGCAATAGTGTCGGATACCGTAATTAGGGGTACCCCTAACACTTCTAAACACGGCTGGTAAGCACCATCAGCACAAACCGCAGAGACTGATGGGCACGGTTCAGGTCAAGACCTCGTCTACCAAGGGACGCAATCTCGCCTCGCCCGACCCCGGCCTCGGGCGGGAACAGTAGTCCCGGACGAATTCACGCCTCGCCCGAGGGCCTCCTCAGGCAGTGGGCGCACCCTCGGCTCACCTGAGGCCCAGCTCGGGCAGGCTTCGTCGAGAAGCAACCTTGGCCAAATCGCCTCACCAACCGACCGTATCGCAGGCGCATTCAATGCAAGGATCGCCTGACACCTTATCCTGACACGCGTGCCTCAGTCGGCAAGGTCGAAATGACCGCAGTCACTTTGCCCTTTCACTGACCGATCTGACAGGAAAACAGCGCCGCTCACCCCGCTCCGACTGCTGTGCCAGCCACCCGGGCAAAGCCGACGACGGCAAGTTCAGCCTCAGGCGCAACCGGAAGCTCCGCCTCACCCGACCTTAGGCCTCGGCCTCGGGAGGAGGTCTCCGCCTCGCCCGACCCCAAGACTCGGCCTCAGCCTCGGCCTCGGGAGAAATTGCGTCCTCGCCCGACCCCGGCCTCGGCCTCAGGAGAAGTCTCCGCCTCACCCGACCATGGGCTCGGACCGACCGCGCCACAGGGGATACATCATTACCCTACCCCTAGCTAGCTCAGGCTACGAGAGAACAAGACCGGCGTCCCATCTGGCTCGTCCCGGTAAAAGGTAATGATGGCTCCCCGCGTGCGTCCATGACGACGGTGGTTCTCAGCCCCCTACGGAAGCAAGGAGACGTCAACAGGATCCCAGCAGCACCGCCAGCTGTGCTTCTACAGGACTCAGGCACTTCTCCGACGGCCATGTTATCGCGTACACAGGGCTCTAGCACCTCTCCGACAACCATGTTGGCATGTACACAGGGCTCAGGCACCTCTCTGCCAGACACGTTAGCGCATAAGCTACACCCCCCATTGTACACCTGGACCCTCTCCTTGCATCTATAAAAGGGAGGTCCAGGGCCTTCCTGCGAGGGGGTCACGCGGGGGAAGGACGAGCTAACGAACAGGCTCACTCCCTCTCTCTCGCGAACGCTTGTAACCCCTACTACGAGCACCCCCCTGGTGCAAGATAATACGAGCCACGTTTTCCCCTTGTGTTCCATCTCGCGCCAACCCATCTGGGCAGGGGCACGCAGCGACAAATTTACTGGTTGGCTTACGGACCCCCCGGGTCCGAAACGCCGACAGTTGGCGCGCCAGGTAGGGGCCTGCTGCGTGTTAACGAACAACTTCCCGTTGAGTTCCAGATGGGTAGTCTTCAGCAACCTCTTCAGCCCGGGACGGTGCTCCGCTTCGGGAGCCTCGAGTTCATGTCCATCGACGGCAGCTACGACATGGTACTCCTCCCCCCGCAGCGCGACAACAACAACGACGGTCGTCAGCTCGCCCAGCGGTGGCGAACTCGACGACGTCTTCCCCCCGTGGTGGAAGAGCAGCATCCGGGCTTGCCCTGCCACCCTCCTTGCCGCAGGAGGAGGAGACGGGGCAACCGTGGCCAAGCAGGAGGCAGCACCTCGTCGGCTGTTGGTCCAGAGCGAGTCGACGACGCCGGCACCCTAGCGGGGGACATGTCGGGCGTTGTCCTCGCACCTGAGACAATGATGGATGTCGTTTCCCCACGACGTGCCAACCCCAAGCGGACTGATGACGCCAGCACTCTCGTGAAGGACTTGCTGGGCGTTAGCCTCGTACCTGAGATGACGGTGCAGTCCGTCCCCAACGCGACTTCCCCACCATCCATCGACCGAGAGGTACCGTCCGTTTTCCACCCTGTGCCTTTTAGATTCAGCTTCGATCCACCAAGCGACCCCGATGCGGTGAGCGCTTTCGTAAAATTGTACCCTAACCTTCTGGGGTACCACATGTGGTCATCCTGGGACCGACTGACGGCCGTCTCAACCTACGGGCCCCCGGGTTCCGAGGAAGAGGACGACCCCGACTCCGGTTGGGATTTCTTCGGGCTCAGTGATCCCAATGCCATGCGAGACTTCATGACCGCATGTGACTGCTGCCTCTCCGGTTGCTCTGATGTTGGCCACAGCCTTGACGACGAGGGTTGTGGCCCAAGTCGCGAATGTTTCCACGTCGATCTAGGGGGTCACAACGAAGGCAACCACCTCGGTATGCCGGAGGATGACGATCCCCCTGTGCCTGCTTCTCGCGTTGACATCCCGCGAGAGCTAGCTGTGGTCCCAGTCCCTGCGGGGGGTCAGGACACACAGCTCGAGCAAATCCGCGAGATGCAGGCCAAGCTCGACGAGGAAGCAGGGCAACTTGTGCAGCTCCGACAAAACATCGAGCAGGAGTGGGCAGGCCGAGCACTCGCCAGAGAAGCGTGTCATCGGGTTCGGGACGTCCAACGCCGTATTGTTGACGATGCCAGGGCACGGCTGCCCCTGGCCTCCAGTGGGGTCGGCCAGAATCTAGCTGCAGCGGCAATACTACTCCGAGCAATGCCGAGCCATCCACCACCGAGTGGCGGCGTATCCAAGGAGAACTCAAGAATCTCCTGGAGGATGCTGCGGTCCGACGAGCCGAAAGCTCTGCCTCCCGAAGGCAAGGGTGTCCCCCGGAGCATCGCGCGACGACTTCCCGACTCATGCGGGAGGCCTCGGTCCACACCGGGCGCACGCGGGATGGGACGCCTGCAGCCCCGGGTCGCCTCGGCGACGAACAACACCATCGCAACCGTCGAGCCCGCCTCGACGAGAGGGTGCGCCGAGGCTACCACCCCAGGCGTGGAGGACGCTACGACAGTGAGGATGATCGGAGTTCCTCACCCGAACTACCAGGTCCGCAAGCCTTCAGCCAAGCCATACGACGGGCACCGTTCCCGGCTCGGTTCCGGGCCCCGACTACCATCACCAAGTATTCGGGGGAAACAAGGCCGGAGTTGTGGCTTGCGGACTACCGGCTGGCCTGACAGCTGGGAGGAACGAACGACGACAACCTCATCATCCGCAACCTCCCCCTATTCCTCTCCGACGCTGCCCGGGCCTGGCTGGAGCATCTGCCTCCCGCGCAGATCTCCAACTGGGACAACCTGGTCAAGGCCTTCGCTGGAAATTTCCAGGGCACGTACGTGTGCCTTGGGAACTCATGGGATCTCCGAAGCTACCGCCAGCAGCTAGGGGAATCCCTACGAGAGTACATCCGACGGTTCTCAAAGCAGGGCACCGAGCTGCCCAACATCACCGACTCGGATGTCATCGGGGCATTCCTCGCCGGCACCACCTGCCGAGATCTGGTGAGCAAACTGGGGCGCAAGACTCCCACCAAGGCGAGCGAGTTGATGGACATCGCCACCAAGTTCGCCTCTGGTTAGGAGGCGGTCGAAGCCATCTTCTGGAAGGACAAGCAGCCTCCGGGACGGCAGCAGGAAGACGTCCCCGAGGCGTTCGCCCAGCGTGGCACGAAGAAGAAGGCCAAGAAGAAGGCGCAAGCAAAGCGCGACGCGGATCTCGTCGCTGCTGTCGAACACAGGAACCCTCGGAAGCCTCCTGGAGGGGCCAACCTGTTTGACGAGATGCTCAAGGAGTCGTGCCCCTATCACCAGGGTCCCGTCAAGCACACCCTTGAGGAATGCGTCATGCTCCGGCGCTACTTCCATAAGGCTGGGCCCCCGGCGGAAGGTGGCAAGGACCAAGACAACAACAAGAAGGAGGGCGACAAGGAAGAGGAGTTCCCCGAGGTCCACGGCTGCTTCATGATCTACGGTGGGCAAGTGGCGAACGCCTCGGCTCGGCACCGCAAGCAGGAGCGCCGGGAGGTCTGCTCGGTGAAGGTGGCGGCGCCAGTCTACCTAGACTGGTCCGACAAGCCCATCACCTTCGACCAAGGCGACCACCCCGACTGCGTGCCGAGCCTAGGAAGGTACCCGCTTGTTGTCGATCCTGTCATTGGCAACGCCAGGCTCACCAAGGTCCTCATGGATGGAGGCAGCAGCCTCAACATCATCTACGTCGAGACCCTCGGGCTCTTGGAGATCAATTTGTCCATGATCCGGGCCGGTGCGGCGCCCTTTCACGGGATCGTCCCCGGAAAGCGCGTCCTGCCCCTTTGGCAACTCGATTTGCCCATCTATTTCGGGACTCCCTCCAACTTCCGAAAGGAAACCCTCACGTTCGAGGTGGTCGGGTTCCAAGGGACCTACCACGCGGTGCTGGGGAGACCGTGCTACACCAAGTTCATGGTCGTCCCCAACTACACATACCTCAAGCTCAAGACGCCTGGCCCCAACGGGGTCATCACCGTCGGATCCACGTACCGACATGCGTACGAATGCAACGTGGAGTGCATGGAGTACGCTGAGGCCCTCGCCGAGTCCGAGGCCCTCATCGCCGATCTAGAGTGCCTCTCCAAGGAGGTGCCTGATGCGAAGCTGAGAGCACCTAGAGGGGGGGGGTGAATAGGTGATCCTGTAAAAACTTCAAACTTAAGCCACAAAAACTTGTTAAGTGTTAGCACGATTATTGCCAAGTGGCTAAGGTGAAGTCTCAACAATCTCAACAAAACACAGTACCACAAGAGAATCAAGCACAGAGTGACACAGTGGTTTTATCCCGTGGTTCGGCCAAGACCAACGCTTGCCTACTCCACGTTGTGGCGTCCCAACGGACGAGGGTTGCAATCAACCCCTCTCAAGCGGTCCAAAGACCCACTTGAATACCACGGTGTTTTGTTTTCCTTTCACTATCCCGTTTGCAAGGAATCTCCACAAATTGGAGTCTCTTGCCCTTACAAGTATATGATCACAAATGAAACACAGAGTAAGGGAGGGAAGCAACACACACAAATCCACAGCAAAAGCGCACACACACGGCCAAGAATCGAGCTCACAAGACTATCTCAGAGTTCTCACTTAGAACAGAGCTCGAATCACTTAGAAACACAAACGAATGCGCAGAGACTTAGTGTGGATGATCAAGAATGCTCAAAGGTTGCTTGTGTATCTCCTCCATGCGCCTAGGGGCTCCTTTTATAGCCCCAAGGCAGCTAGGAGCCGTTGAGAGCAAATCCGGAAGGCCATCCTTGCCTTCTGTCGTCGGGGGCACCGGACAGTCCGGTGCACACCGGACACTGTCCGGTGCCCGATTTGTTTCCTTAAATGGCGAAGACGACCGTTGCAGACCGTTGGCAGATCTGGCGCTGTTGGCGCACCGGACATGTCCGGTGCACACCGGACAGTCCGGTGCCGTCTTCCGACCGTTGGCTCGGCCACGTGTCCCGCGCGGATTGCGCGGCCGACCGTTGGCCCTGGCCGACCGTTGGCTCACCGGACAGTCCGGTGCACATCGGACAGTCCGGTGAATTTTAGCCGTACGCCGCCGGCCAATTTCCCGAGAGCGGCCAGTTCGAGTCGCGCCAGCCTGGCGCACCGGACACTGTCCGGTGCACACCGGACAGTCCGGTGCTCCAGACCGAGCTGGGTCTTGGCAGCACACAGCCAAGTCCCTTCTCCTTTTCTCTATTCTTCTTCTTTCTGTTTCTAACACTTAGACAAATATATTAGTACTTAAAACCAATGTACTAAGGCTTAGAAACATACCTTTACTTCATGATTTTCACCTTGTTCATCCATGTACATAAATTCCCAATTAAGCACATGTGTTGGCACTCAATCACCAAAATACATAGAAATGGCCCAAGGGCACATTTCCCTTTCAATCTCCCCCTTTTTGGTGATTTATGCCAACACAACATAAAGCAACTAGAACAAGTGCAAACTCACTTCAAATAAAATAAATTTAAGTTTTATTCAATTTTGGCATATATGGATCATCCTTTGCCACCACTTGGTTTGTTTTTGCAAATCAAACTCAAATCTCTATCTCTAAGTCAAACACACATGTTGAAGTATAAAGAGAGTCATTCCAAAAGAGATTGATCAAAGATTTCAAAAACTCCCCCTTTTTCCCATAATCAACACTTCTCCCCACAAGAAGCCAACTTTTGAAAATAGAGACAATAAGAGACAATAAAAGCTTTTGACAAAACAAAAACTCTATTCTACTATTTTCAAAATCTCTCAAGTGGTAGCTGATCCATTTATCACTTTGGCCTTTATTTTCTCCCCCTTTGGCATCAAGCACCAAAACGGGATCAATCTTGGCCCGTTAACCCCATTGCCTCACCAAAGTCTTCAATTAAGAGCAAATGGCAATAAGATTTCATGAGATGAACTTGGAATTAGTTACCCTCTCATCGGAGTGCAGTGGAAGTCTTTCATGGTCCAAGTCCACCTTTTCCCTTTCAATCCTCCTTCGAGACTAAATTATCAAACTCAAGCACATGGTTAGTCTCAAAGGGTCAAGTTGTAACACATCTCCCCCTACACATGTGCATCACTTTGCAACGGACTTGTGAGGTCCAGGGAGTGTTTGTACAACTTGAGCACCATAATAAGCAACATAATGCAAAAAGGAACATGATCAAAAGCATAACTACATGTATGCTACAATTCAATCCAGGTTCCGCGAATCTAAGACATTTAGCTCACTACGCAACCTGCAAAAGGTCTTCTCATCTAGAGGCTTAGTGAAGATATCGGCTAGCTGGTTCTCGGTGCTAACATGAAACACTTCGATATCTCCCTTTTGCTGGTGGTCTCTCAAAAAGTGATGCCGGATGTCTATGTGCTTTGTGCGGCTGTGTTCAACAGGATTTTCCGCCATGCGGATAGCACTCTCATTGTCACATAGGAGTGGGACTTTGCTCAGATTGTAGCCAAAGTCCCTGAGGGTTTGCCTCATCCAAAGTAGTTGCGCGCAACACTGTCCTGCGGCAACATACTCGGCCTCAGCGGTGGATAGGGCAACGGAGGTTTGTTTCTTAGAGTTCCAAGACACCAGGGACCTTCCTAAGAATTGGCACGTCCCCGATGTACTCTTCCTATCGACCTTACATCCAGCATAGTCGGAGTCTGAGTATCCAACTAAGTCAAAGGTAGACCCCTTTGGATACCAGAGCCCGAAGCAAGGCGTAGCAACCAAATATCTAAGAATTCGCTTCACCGCCACTAAGTGACACTCCTTAGGATCGGATTGAAATCTAGCACACATGCATACGCTAAGCATAATATCCGGTCTACTAGCACATAAGTAAAGCAAAGAACCTATCATTGACCGGTATGCTTTTTGATCAACGGACTTACCTCCTTTGTTGAGGTCGGTGTGTCCGTCGGTCCCCATCGGAGTCTTTGCGGGCTTGGCGTCCTTCATCCCAAACCGCTTTAGCAGATCTTGCGTGTACTTCGTTTGGGAGATGAAGGTGCCGTCCTTGAGTTGCTTCACTTGGAACCCAAGGAAGTAGTTCAACTCGCCCATCATCGACATCTCGAATTTCTGCGTCATCACCCTGCTAAACTCTTCACAAGACTTTTGGTTAGTAGAACCAAATATTATGTCATCAACATAAATTTTGCACACAAACAAATCACCATCACATGTCTTTGTAAAAAGAGTTGGATCGGCTTTCCCAACCTTGAAAGCATTAGCAATTAAAAAGTCTCTAAGGCATTCATACCATGCTCTTGGGGCTTGCTTAAGTCCATAGAGCGCCTTAGAGAGCTTACACACATGGTCGGGGTACCGTTCATCCTCGAAGCCAGGGGGTTGCTCTACGTACACCTCCTCCTTGATTGGCCCGTTGAGGAAAGCGCTCTTCACATCCATTTGGAACAACCTGAAAGAATGGTGAGCAGCATATGCTAGCAAGATACGAATTGATTCTAGCCTAGCCACAGGAGCAAAAGTCTCCTCAAAGTCCAAACCTGCGACTTGGGCATAACCTTTTGCCACAAGTCGAGCTTTGTTCCTTGTCACCACCCCGTGCTCGTCCTGTTTGTTGCGGAACACCCACTTGGTTCCCACGACGTTTTGCTTCGGACGAGGCACCAGTGTCCAAACTTCATTGCGCTTGAAGTTGTTTAGCTCCTCTTGCATGGCCAACACCCAGTCCGGATCTAGCAAGGCCTCTTCTACCCTGAAAGGCTCAATAGAAGAGACAAAGGAGTAATGCTCACAAAAATTAACTAATCGAGATCGAGTAGTTACTCCCTTGCTAATGTCACCCAGAATTTGGTCGACGGGATGATCCCTTTGAATCATCGCTCGAACTTGGGTTGGAGGTGCCGGTTGCGCTTCTTCCTCCATCACATGATCATCTTGTGCTCCCCCTTGATCACACGCCTCCTGTTGATGAACATGTTCATCGTCTTGAGTTGGGGGATTCACCATAGTTGAGGAAGAAGGTTGATCTTGCTCTTCTTGTTCCTGTGGTCGCACATCACCAATCGCCATGGTTCGTATAGCGGCCGTCGGAACATCTTCTTCATCTACATCATCAAGATTAACAACTTGCTCTCTTGGAGAGCCATTAGTCTCATCAAATACAACGTCGCTAGAGACTTCAACCAAACCCGATGATTTGTTGAAGACTCTATACGCCTTTGTATTTGAGTCATAACCTAACAAAAACCCTTCTACAGCTTTGGGAGCAAACTTAGAATTTCTACCCTTCTTTACTAGAATGTAGCATTTACTCCCAAATACACGAAAGTACGATACATTGGGTTTGTTACCGGTTAGTAGCTCATATGACGTCTTCTTGAGGAGGCGATGAAGGTAGACCCTGTTGATGGCGTGGCAAGCCGTGTTCACGGCTTCCGTCCAAAAGCACTCGGGGGTCTTGAACTCTCCTAGCATCGTCCTCGCCATGTCGATGAGCGTCCTGTTCTTCCTCTCTACCACACCATTTTGCTGTGGTGTGTAGGGAGCGGAGAACTCGTGCTTGATCCCTTCTTCTTCAAGGAACTCCTCCACTTGAAGGTTCTTGAACTCGGACCCGTTGTCGCTCCTTATCTTTTTCACTTTGAGCTCAAACTCATTTTGAGCCCTCCTGAGGAAGCGCTTGAGGGTCCCTTGGGTTTCAGACTTATCCTGCAAAAAGAACACCCAAGTGAAGCGGGAAAAGTCATCAACAATAACTAGACCATACTTACTTCCCCCTATGCTTAGATAGGCGACGGGTCCGAAGAGATCCATATGCAGCAGCTCCAGGGGTCTTGAAGTGGTCATCACATTCTTGCTGTGATGCGCTCCTCCCACCTGTTTCCCTGCTTGACAAGCTGCACAAGGTCTATCTTTTTCGAAATGAACATTGGTTAGACCTATCACATGTTCTCCC
Organism: Zea mays; assembly: GCF_902167145.1. Taxonomy (NCBI): domain Eukaryota; kingdom Viridiplantae; phylum Streptophyta; class Magnoliopsida; order Poales; family Poaceae; genus Zea; species Zea mays. The sequence goes on from NC_050103.1 coordinate 44,393,477, forward strand.
TTTAGAAGCTTGTGGAGGTTCTTCATCCCCACATGTGCTAAGCGGCGATGCCACAGCCAGCCCATGCAAGTCTTAGCCATTAAGCATGCATCTAGACCGGCCTCTTCTTTTGCAAAATCAACTAAATAAAGTTTGCCGTCTAATACACCCTTAAAAGCTAGTGAACCATCACTTCTTCTAAAGACAGACACATCTACATTTGTAAATAAACAATTATATCCCATTTGACATAATTGACTGACAGATAGCAAATTATATCCAAGACTCTCCACTAAGAATACATTTGATATAGAATGCTCATTAGAAATTGCAATTTTACCTAGCCCTTTTACCTTGCCTTGATTCCCATCACCGAATATGATTGAATCTTGGGAATCCTTATTCTTGACGTAGGAGGTGAACATCTTCTTCTCCCCCGTCATATGGTTTGTGCATCCGCTATCAATAATCCAGCTTGAACCCCCGGATGCATAAACCTGCAAGGCAAATTTAGGCTTGGGTCTTAGGTACCCAACTCATGTTGGGTCCTACAAGGTTAGTGCAAATATCCTTAGGGACCCAAATGCAAGTTTTGTCTCCCTTGCATTTTGCCCCTAACTTCCTAGCAACAATTTTCTTATCCTTTCTACAGATAGCAAAGGAAGCATTTAAAGCATAATAAATTGTGGAAGGTTCATTCACTACTTTCCTAGGAGCATGAATAACATTCCTTTTAGGCACATGATGAATAGCATTTCTTTTAGAAACAACATTTCTCCTAGTAACATTTCTATCATACACATAAGAGGAACTAGGAGCAAACATGGCATGAGAATCATAAACATATGAATCATAAGCATCATGACTTACATTTCTAGTTTGTTTTCTATCATGATACAAAAATGCATGGTTCCTTTTAGCACTAGTAGTCATAGGGGCCTTCCCTTTCTCCTTGGCGGGAATGGAAGCCTTATGGCTTGTTAAGTTCTTAGCTTCTCTCTTGAAGCCAAGTCCATCCTTAATTGAGGGGTGTCTACCAATTGTGTAGGCATCCCTTGCAAATTTTAGCTTATCGAAATCATTCTTGCTAGTCTTAAGTTGAGCATTAAGACTAGCCAGTTCATCATTAAGCTTGGAAATTGAAACTAGGTGTTCACTACAAGCATTAATGTCAAAGTCTTTACACCTAGTACAAATTTCAACATGTTTTACACAAGAATTGGATTTGTTCGCTACTTCTAATTTAGCATTTAAATCATTGTTGACACCTTTCAAAGTAGAAATGGTTTCATGACAAGTAGATAGTTCAAAAGAAAGCATTTCATTTCTCTTAACTTCTAAAGCATAGGATTTTTGTGCCTCAACAAATTTATCATGCTCTTCATACAACAAATCCTCTTGCTTTTCTAAAAGTATATTCTTTTCATTCAAGGCATCAATTAATTCATTAATTTTGTCTATCTTAGATCTATCTAAGCCCTTGAACAAACATGAATAATCTACTTCATCCTCATCACTAGATTCGTCCTCACTTGAAGAAGCATAGGTAGAGTTGCGAGTACATACCTTCTTCTCTCTTGCCATAAGGCATGTGTGACGCTCGTTGGGGAAGAGGGTTGATTTGTTGAAGGCGGTGGCGGCGAGTCCTTCATTGTCGGAGTCGGACGAGGAGCAGTCCGAGTCCCACTCCTTGCCTAGATGCGCCTCGCCCTTTGCCTTCTTGTAATGCTTCTTCTTTTCCCTCTTGTTCCCCTTTTCCTGGTCACTATCATTATCAGGACAGTTAGCAATAAAATGACCAAGCTTACCGCATTTGAAGCATGATCGCTTCCCCTTGGTCTTAGTCTTGCTCGGCTGTCCATTGCGACCCTTTAGCACCGTCTTGAATCTCTTGATAATGAGGGCCATTTCTTCTTCATTAAGACCGGCCGCCTCAATTTGTGCCACCTTGCTGGGTAGCGCCTCCTTGTTCCCTGTGGCTTTGAGAGCAAAAGGTTGCGGCTCGTTGATCGGTCCATTCAAGGCGTCGTCCACATACCTTGCCTCCTTGATCATCATTCGCCCGCTGACGAATTTTCCTAGGACTTCTTCGGGCGACATTTTGGTGTACCTGGGATTCTCACGAATATTATTCACCAAATGAGGATCAAGAACGGTAAAGGACCTGAGCATTAGTCGGACGACGTCGTGGTCCGTCCATCGCGTGCTTCCGTAGCTCCTTATTTTGTTGATAAGGGTCTTGAGCCGGTTGTATGTCTGAGTTGGCTCCTCGCCCCTTATCATCGCGAACCGTCCAAGCTCGCCCTCCACCAACTCCATCTTGGTGAGCATGGTGATGTCGTTCCCCTCGTGAGAGATCTTGAGGGTGTCCCATATCTGCTTGGCATTGTCCAAGCCGCTCACCTTATTGTATTCTTCCCTGCACAAAGATGCTAAGAGAACAGTAGTAGCTTGTGCATTTTTATGAATTTGTTCATTGATAAACATCGGGCTATCTGAGCTATCAAAGTTCATTCCATTCTCTACAATCTCCCATATGCTTGGATGGAGAGAGAATAGGTGACTACGCATTTTGTGGCTCCAAAATCCGTAGTCCTCTCCATCAAAGTGTGGGGGCTTGCCGAGTGGAATGGAGAGCAAATGAGAATGTGAACTTTGCGGAATACGAGAGTAGTCAAAAGAAAAGTTAGAATTAACCGGTTTCCTTTGTTTGTCGTAGTCGTCGTCCTTTTGGGAAGAAGAGGACTCATCGCTGTCGTAGTAGACGATCTCCTTGATGCGTCTTGTCTTCTTCTTCTTCCCATCTCTTCGCTTGTGGCCCGAGCCCGAGTCATTGGACTTGTCATCCCTTGGCTCGTTGACAAAGGACTCCTTCTCCTTGTCGTTGATCACAATTCCCTTCCCCTTAGGATCCATCTCTTCGGGCGGTTAGTCCCTTTCTTGAAGAGAACGGCTCTGATACCAATTGAGAGCACCTAGAGGGGGGGGGGTGAATAGGTGATCCTGTAAAAACTTCAAACTTAAGCCACAAAAACTTGTTAAGTGTTAGCACGATTATTGCCAAGTGGCTAAGGTGAAGTCTCAACAATCTCAACAAAACACAGTACCACAAGAGAATCAAGCACAGAGTGACACAGTGGTTTTATCCCGTGGTTCGGCCAAGACCAACGCTTGCCTACTCCACGTTGTGGCGTCCCAACGGACGAGGGTTGCAATCAACCCCTCTCAAGCGGTCCAAAGACCCACTTGAATACCACGGTGTTTTGTTTTCCTTTCACTATCCCGTTTGCAAGGAATCTCCACAAATTGGAGTCTCTTGCCCTTACAAGTATATGATCACAAATGAAACACAGAGTAAGGGAGGGAAGCAACACACACAAATCCACAGCAAAAGCGCACACACACGGCCAAGAATCGAGCTCACAAGACTATCTCAGAGTTCTCACTTAGAACAGAGCTCGAATCACTTAGAAACACAAACGAATGCGCAGAGACTTAGTGTGGATGATCAAGAATGCTCAAAGGTTGCTTGTGTATCTCCTCCATGCGCCTAGGGGCTCCTTTTATAGCCCCAAGGCAGCTAGGAGCCGTTGAGAGCAAATCCGGAAGGCCATCCTTGCCTTCTGTCGTCGGGGGCACCGGACAGTCCGGTGCACACCGGACACTGTCCGGTGCCCGATTTGTTTCCTTAAATGGCGAAGACGACCGTTGCAGACCGTTGGCAGATCTGGCGCTGTTGGCGCACCGGACATGTCCGGTGCACACCGGACAGTCCGGTGCCGTCTTCCGACCGTTGGCTCGGCCACGTGTCCCGCGCGGATTGCGCGGCCGACCGTTGGCCCTGGCCGACCGTTGGCTCACCGGACAGTCCGGTGCACACCGGACAGTCCGGTGAATTTTAGCCGTACGCCGCCGGCCAATTTCCCGAGAGCGGCCAGTTCGAGTCGCGCCAGCCTGGCGCACCGGACACTGTCCGGTGCACACCGGACAGTCCGGTGCTCCAGACCGAGCTGGGTCTTGGCAGCACACAGCCAAGTCCCTTCTCCTTTTCTCTATTCTTCTTCTTTCTGTTTCTAACACTTAGACAAATATATTAGTACTTAAAACCAATGTACTAAGGCTTAGAAACATACCTTTACTTCATGATTTTCACCTTGTTCATCCATGTACATAAATTCCCAATTAAGCACATGTGTTGGCACTCAATCACCAAAATACATAGAAATGGCCCAAGGGCACATTTCCCTTTCAGAAGCGCCACGCCGGCAACTTCGAACCAGCTGAGGCGGTTAAGTCCGTCCCCCTCGACCCCAGCAACGACGCCTGCAAGCAAGTCCGGATCGGCTCCGAGCTCGACCCCAAATAGGAAGCAGTACTCGTCGACTTTCTCCGCACAAACGCCGAAGTTTTTGCGTGGAGTCCCTCGGACATGCCCGGCATACCGAGGGATGTCGCCGAGCACTCACTGGATATCCGAGCCGGTGCCCGACCCGTGAAGCAGCCTCTGCGCCGTTTCGACGAAGAAAAGCGCAGAGCCATAGGCAAGGAGATCCACAAGCTCATGGCTGCGGGGTTCATCAAAGAGGTATTCCATCCCGAATGGTTAGCTAACCCTGTGCTTGTAAAGAAGAAAGGTGGGAAGTGGAGGATGTGCGTAGACTACACTGGTCTAAACAAAGCATGTCCGAAGGTTCCCTACCCTTTGCCTCGCATCGATCAAATTGTGGACTCCACTGCTGGGTGCGAAACCTTGTCATTCCTCGACGCCTATTCAGGTTACCACCAAATCAAGATGAAAGAGTCCGACCAGCTCGCGACTTCTTTCATCACACCTTTTGGCATGTACTGTTATACTACTATGCCATTTGGCTTGAGGAATGCAGGTGCGACATATCAAAGGTGCATGAACCACGTGTTCGGAGAGCACATCGGCCGAACGGTCGAGGCTTACGTCGATGACATCTTTGTCAAGACGAGGAAAGCCTCCGACCTCCTCTCCAACCTTGAGACGACATTCAAGTGTCTGAGAGCGAAGGGCGTGAAGCTCAATCCCGAGAAGTGTGTCTTCGGAGTCCTCCGAGGCATGCTCCTGGGGTTCATCGTCTCCGAGAGGGGCATCGAGGCCAACCCGGAGAAAATCGCGGCCATCACCAACATGGGGCCTATCAAAGATTTGAAAGGAGTACAAAGGGTTATGGGATGCCTTGCGGCTCTGAGCCGCTTCATCTCGCGCCTCGGCGAGAAAGGATTAACCTTGTATCGCCTCTTAAGGAAGTCCGAGCGCTTCACTTGGACCCCCGAGGCCGAGGAAGCCCTCGGAAACTTAAAGGCGCTCCTTACAAATGCACCCATCTTGGTGCCCCTCGCTGCGGGAGAAGCCCTCTTGATCTACGTAGCCGCGACCACTCAGGTGGTCAGCGCCGCGATCGTAGTCGAGAGACGAGAAGAAGGGCATGCACTGCTCGTCCAGAGGCCGGTCTACTTCATCAGTGAGGTGCTATCCGAGACCAAGATCCGCTACCCACAAATCCAGAAGCTACTGTACGCAGTAATTCTGACGCGGCGAAAATTGCGACACTACTTCGAGTCTTATCTGGTGACTGTGGTGTCATCCTTCCCCCTGGGGGAGATCATCCAGTGCCGAGAGGCCTCGGGTAGGATAGCAAAGTGGGCAGTAGAACTCATGGGCGAGACAATCTCGTTCGCTCCTCGGAAGGCCATAAAATCCCAAGTCTTGGCGGACTTCGTGGCTGAATGGGTCGACACCCAATTGCCGACAGCCCCGATCTAACCCGAACTTTGGACCATGTACTTCGATGGGTCGCTGATGAAAACAGGAGTAGGTGCGGGCCTGCTCTTCATCTCACCCCTCGGGAAACATGTGCGCTACGTGCTGCGCCTCCATTTTCTGGCATCAAACAATGTGGCCGAGTACGAGGCTTTGGTTAACGGGCTGCGCATCGCCGTCGAGCTAGGGGTTCGGCGCCTCGACGCTCATGGCGACTTGCAGCTTGTCATCGACCAAGTCATGAAGAACTCCCACTGCCGCGACCGGAAGATGGAGGCATATTGTGACGAAGTTCGGCGCCTGGAAGGCAAGTTCTACGGGCTGGAGCTCAACCACATCGCTCGACTGTACAACGAGACTGCGGACAAGTTGGCGAAAATAGCCTCGGGGCAGACAACGGTTCCCCCGGACGTCTTCTCTAGAGACATACATCAGCCCTCCGTCAAGATCGACGACACGCCCGAGCCCGAGGAGGCCTCGGCCCAGCCCGAGGTACCCTCGGTCGCCGAGGGTGAGGCCCTGCGCATCGAGGGAGAGCGGAATGGGGTCACGCCAAACCCGAACTGGCAGACCCCGTACCTGGAATATCTCCTCCATGGAGAGCTGCCCTCGACAAGGCCGAAGCTCGGCGACTGGCTCGGCGCGCCAACTCGTTCGTCTTACTGGGTGATGAAAAGGAGCTCTACCACCGCAGCCCCTCGGGCATTCTCCAACGATGCATATCCATTGCCCAAGGACAGGAGCTGTTGCAAGAGATACACTCGGGGGCTTGCGGTCACCACGTAGCACCTCGAGCCCTCGTGGGAAACGCCTTCCGACAAGGTTTCTACTGGCCGACCGCAGTGGCCGACGCCACTAGGATTGTACGCTCCTGCCAAGGGTGTCAATTCTACGCAAGACAGACGCACCTGCCCGCTCAGGCCCTACAGACAATACCCATCACTTGGCCATTTGCCGTGTGGGGTCTGGACCTCGTCGGTCCCTTGCAGAAGGCACTCGGGGGCTTCTCACACCTGCTAGTCGCCATCGACAAATTCTCCAAGTGGATCGAGGTCCGACCCCTAACCAGCATCAGGTCCGAGCAGGTGGTGGCATTCTTCACAAACATCATCCATCGCTTTGGGGTCCCGAACTCCATCATCACCAACAATGGCACGCAGTTCACTGGGAAGAAGTTCCTGGAGTTCTGCGAGGACCACCACATCTGTGTGGACTGGGCCGCCGTAGCTCACCCCATGACGAATGGGCAGGTGGAGCGTGCCAACGGTATGATTCTACAGGGACTTAAACCGAGGATCTACAACGACCTCAACAAGTTTGGCAAGCGGTGGATGAAAGAGCTACCCTAGGTGGTCTGGAGTCTGAGGACGACGCCAAGCCGAGCCACGAGTTTCTTGCCATTTTTTCTAGTCTATGGGGCCGAGGCTATCTTACCCATAGACTTAGAATACGGTTCCACGAGGACAAAGGCGTACGACGACCGAAGCAACCAGACCAGTTGGAAGAAGCTCGGGACGTGGCCTTACTACACTCGGCACGGTATCAGCAGTCTCTGTGACGCTACCACGCCCAAAGGGTCTGGTCCCGAGACTTCCAGGTGGGAGACCTGGTACTTCGGCTGCGACAAGACGCCCGAGAGCATCACAAGCTTACTCCTCCCTAGGAAGGGTCGTTCATCATCGCCAAGATTTTGAAGCCCGGGACATACAAGCTGGCCAACGAACAAGGCGAGGTCTACAGCAACGCTTGGAACATCCAACAGCTACGTCACTTCTACCCTTAAGATGTTTCAAGTCGTTCATATACCTTGTTTTCTTTACATACATAAATAAAGTCAAACCGTCAAGGAAGGATCAGCCTTGCCTCGGCAAAGCCCGACCCTCCCTCGAGGGCTAGAAGGGGGGAACCCCCTCTGCGTCAAAATTTTCCTCGGAAAAGTCTTATGCCAGAACGTCTTTCGTGCCGTTTCGACTACTTCGATAGCAGAACCATAAAACGACGAGAGTACACGTAAGCGGCAAGGCCGACCGAGCCGAGGGACTCCTACGCCTCCGGGATACGGATACCTCACTCATCACCTTCCGCGAAAAGTAACTCACGCTCGGACGAGCGATTCTGCTACCGAACAAGTCCTAACGCTTGAAAACTTTTCTGCCAGAACGACTTTCGTGTCGTTTCGACTGCTTCGATAGCAGAACCCTAAAAACGATGGGAGTACACATAAGCGGCAAGGCCGACCGAGTCGAGGGACTCCTACGCCTCCGGGATACGGATACCTCACTCATCACCTTCCGCAAAAAGTAACTCACGCTCGGACGAGGGATTCTGCTACCAAACAGGCCCTAACACACGAAACAAGAGGAGAGAAAACACAGCTTTATAATCTGGCGTTAAAAGGTTTAGGCCCCAGCGGCCGCGAAAAACATACGCATACTACAGACAAACTGTTCTTGTAGGTTTAGACATCGGCAGGGGGAGCAGCAGCACCCTCGGCGACGTTTCCACCCTCGGCGGAACCTAGCCCAGCCTCGGACGGCGATACGGGCGGAAGGATCTCCACCCCAAGGGAGGACGCCAGCACCGCGCTTGGGCCCTCACAGCCAGGGTCTCCGCCAGGGTCCCAGCCCGAGCGGACACCTCGGCTGGCCGCTCCGAAGCCTCAGCCAACTGTCCCCCGAGGACCTCAGCCTGGCTCACGGCCTCGGTAGCGTGACTCCGGGGTTGGTCCTGCCCGCGGATGACCTGGCAAAGCTCCAGCCGCCGCTGCTGCACCTCCTCGGCCTGGGAAGCCACGTGCTCCCGGGCCGACGAAGCCTCTTTTCGAGCCAACTCCGTCTCTGTCCACGCCGACACCGCTGCCTCCGGCTCCAGCTCATCGCAGAGCGGCCGAAGGCTCTAAAACTGAGCAAGAGAAGCCTTAAGCGGCAAGGCCGACCGAGCCGAGGGACTCCTAAGCCTCCGGGATACAGATACTTCACTCGTCACCTTCCGCGCAAGGCAACTCACGCTCGGTTAAGTGGTTCCGCTAGCCGATAGGCAAGTCCTAGTGCTCGAAATGAGGAAGAAACACGACATTACGCCCAAATGCCCAAATGTTCAGGCCTCAGCGGCCACAATGAACAAACACCCATACTCAGGGTGCCATTACAAATGGGACTCCGGTTCCACTCCCGCGGGTTTGAACAACCTCCACACCAGAGGGCCTGCGGGACAACAAACTCCGGGTGGCTCGCCGGCAACCGCTGCACCAACAGCGCGGCAACGACCTCCGTCTCGGGCGGCAAGACAGCCGCAGCGATGGCCTCAGGGCAAACGCTGCTGCTGGAAGGCCCTCGTTCACGCCCCCTCACGGGGGACGAGAACCAGCCATTAAAGCCAAAGAGCCAGAGGCCCGGAGCACAGGTGGCACTGACGGTGTCGTCGGCGGAAGCAACCGCTTCGGCAGAGGCAGCCTCACCTCTGGCTACCACCACCTCGGCACCGACAACAGCGGCCACCTGCCCACCAACAATGCACCAGGGGGCGGCGGCCGCCCCAAAGCGCACCGGCAGGTCCTCACTCCCGCTCTCGCCACAAGAACGAGAACGGGACCGTCCCGGAACATGAGTACCGCCCTCGCGGCGTACGACGTGTTGTGCGACCCCCGGTGCGGCCGCCGACCGTCGCCCGGGTGGAGGACAAACAGCTGCACCCTGTCCAGGAAGCAGCAGTTCGCCTTCCCCCGCATGGCTGGAGGACGCCTCCTCCGCACAGCTGGAGGATGCCCCTCTCCCCCGAATGCTGGAGGAAGAAGCGGGTCGCCGGCCCACGCGGAGGCAGGCCCCATCTCGGTGCGCCCCCTCCCCAGCCCGGATGATGAACATCCTTGAAGCTGAGGGCGTGGCAGAGGCCACAGCCCGGCTTGCTTCTCCCCACCACAAGGCTGGTGATCATCCCTACGGATGACCATTGGTGAGGGAATGCAGCTGGGCTGCGTGATGAAAATCCTTGAAGCCGAGCGATGTCTGAAGAGCGCCAACCCCCGCGGGGTCGCGGTCCTCCAGCAGCAGCAAGACGAAGGCAACACGGGTGCGCCCCATCCGGGGGCTCGGAAGGTGGAAGGGCGCAATGCATAAGGGGAGTGCGGAGCCATGTCTACTGCCCGGAGGATCGATCCCTTTTTAAAGGCGGCTCTCCCCACTCGCATTCCAAGCGCTACGGGCGAAGTCTCCACCGACGAGATCAGGGTTCTCACCCTCCGACGCGGGTGTTGGCTCCCACATGTCATGCGAGCGGACCGGAAACAGAAGAAGCCAAACCGCTGCACACGAAGCAGGTAACCGCCCCACAGTTATAAGCGTTCCCCCATCCTCGATGAAACCAGCGAGCGAAAGGGCGGACCGCCATGCAGGAGGCGTGCAACCGCACCACGGTTGTGCACCCTTTCGGCTTCATCACGTCCGGTGGGTCAGCATGAAGGCCCGGGCCCGCATGTCATGCAACCGGCGCGATGGTTACTGCGTGCCAGGAAACCGCACCGCCACCCGCGCCAATGTTGCGTCTTCTTGACTGCGGAACCAGTGCCACGACTCGAGGCAGCCCTGCGCATGACCCAACAGTGCCAATCAAGCACAACGATCACGGGTCAATCAGCCGTGGGAGGAGGCGCGGCGGTCGATATGGCCAAAAGTGGGCCGACAGTAATTGCAGCAGCAGACGAGCAGAAGCAGCGGTCAAATCGCCTGCAGGCTCGCGTCCCCTTCTGAAGCGGCAGGAGAGCCCTCTCCCGCGACATGAAGACGACGCACACGTGTTCCGTTCCTCGAATGGCTCGCGCACGCGCAACGGCCGCCCTGTGAATCGCCCGTCCCGTCGCATTAACTCCTCGGCAGGGCAAGCGACACCTTTGGCAGGCGAAGCGAGCGTCGTTTCACCTCTGCCATGATGACCGCGTCAAAAAAGGTGCGCCATGCCATTTAAATTCGTATCCTTTTCCTCTTCCTCTTTCTCTCTCTTACTACAGGGACCGGGAAAGGGGATGTTTCGAAAAGGATCCTTCTCGGCGAAGGAAACGGGCCCCCGAGCCCTCCTACTGATCAGGGGTTCGAAGGCTGGCCCCTCGGAAGGGTTCGACAGCCGCCCCAGAGCACTCGGGCTCCACGCCCAATACTGATCAGGGGTTCAAAGGCTGGCCCCTCGGAAGGGTTCGACAGCCGCCCCAGAGCACGCAGAGTGAGGGATGACTCTGGGTACGTCCGTTACATGGCCGAGGCTCGGGCTACGCTCCCGAGGTACCCTAGGACATTTCCGAGACCAGCAGGAGCGATTTTGTAACGGAATCCCACCAGAGGGAGGCATTGAGCCCTCGGACCCTATCGAACGGGTCCAGGTCCGGCAAATCACCTGCAGGTACTTTTGGAGCGCGCCTCTAGGCCACTAGCCGACCCTTATCGAACGGGGCACGGGCGTCCACTTGGATCACCCGTTAGCAACTCACTAGAAACACCATGTTCGGCGCCCTCCGAGGGCAACATGGCACTTTCCCCCCCCCCCTTCCTCCTTGCGGAAAGGCGACGAAGGGGCGTATAATAAAAGTCGAGACAGTCCTTGATCGTCCTCTCGCTCTGTGCAGAGGCTCGGGTGCTTCTCTCGCAACCCGGCTATGGCCAAACCGTTGACAGCGTCAACAAACCAGCCTAAAAACTCGGAACCTAACCATGCACCCGGGTTACGGCCAGGCCGCATGAGGGAACAACCAGGCCGGCCGAAGCATCGCGAAAAGCATTAAGACCTCAGAGGAGTCAAACCACTCCTCCGAGGTCTCGGGGGCTACACCCGGCCGGCGGGTGCGCTCGCGCGCACCCACCGGAACAAAGTATAACCTAGAAAGGCCGGTCCCCTCGCAAAAAGGTGCGGCAAAGCCTCCAAGCGAGTACCAACACTCCCTTTGAGGCTCGGGGGCTACTGTCGGGTACCTAAATTAGGGGTACCCCCAACACTCCTAAACACGGCTGGTAAGCACCATCAGCACAAACCGCAGAGACTGATGGGCACGGTTCAGGTCAAGACCTCGTCTACCAAGGGACGCAATCTCGCCTCGCCCGACCCTGGCCTCGGGCGGGAACAGTAGTCCCGGACGAATTCACGCCTCGCCCGAGGGCCTCCTCAGGCAGTGGGCGCACCCTCGGCTCGCCCAAGGCCCAGCTCGGACAGGCTTCGTCGAGAAGCAACCTTGGCCAAATCGCCTCACCAACCGACCGTATCGCAAGCGCATTCAATGCGAGGATCGCTTGACAACTTATCCTGACACGCGCGCCTCAGTCGGCAAGGTCGAAATGACCGCAGTCACTTCGCCCTTTCACTGACCGATCTGACAGAAAAACAGCGCCGCTCACCCCGCTCCGACTGCTGTGCCAGCCACCTGGACAAAGCCGACGACGGCAAGTTCAGCCTCGGGTGCAACCGGAAGCTTCGTCTCACCCGACCTTAGGCCTCGGCCTTGGGAGGAGGTCTCCGCCTCGCCCGACCCCAAGACTGGGCCTCAGCCTCGGCCTCGGGAGGAATCGTGTCCTCGCCCGACCCCGGCCTCGGCCTCAGGAGAAGTCTCCGCCTCGCCCGACCTTGGGCTCGGACCGACCGTGCCACAGGGGATACATCATTACCCTACCCCTAGCTAGCTCAGACTACGAGGGAACAAGACCAGCGTCCCATCTAGCTCGTCCCGGTAAATGGTAATGATGGCTCCCTGTGTGCGTCCATGACGACGGTGGTTCTCAGCCCCCTACAGAAGTAAGGAGACGTCAGCAGGATCCCAGCAGCACCACCAGCTGTGCTTCTATAGGGCTCAGGCACTTCTCCGACGGCCACGTTATCACGTACACAGGGCTCTAGCACCTCTCTGACAGCCACGTTGGCATGTACACAGGGCTCAGGCACCTCTCTGCCAGACACGTTAGCGCATAAGCTACACCCCCCATTGTACACCTGGACCCTCTCCTTGCATCTATAAAAGGGAGGTCCAGGGCCTTCCTGTGAGGGGGTCGTGCGGGGGAAGGACGAGCTAACGAACAGGCTCACTCCCTCTCTTTCGCGAACGCTTGTAACCCCTACTACGAGCACCCCCCTGGTGCGAGATAATACGAGCCGCGTTTTCCCCTTGTGTTCCATCTCGCGCCAACCCATCTAGGCAGGGGCACGCAGCGACAAATTTACTGGTTGGCTTACGGACCCCCTCGGGTCCGAAACGCCGACAAATAGCGAGGGCACGTGTTGGTTTTGTTGATGCACGAGGGTTCTCTCTGCAAAAGTGATAGCGTGGGCGCGGGCTCCCGGCCGTGGACCGACTGTGCCTGGCTCATGGGCCGTATAGGCCGAAATTAGTCCGGGTTTCAATGATTTTTCTTTATTCATTTATCTAGGATCTTGTTAATTCGACTAGAAATCATAGAAAAGTCCAAAAATAGCAAGACAAATTTTGTTGGATGTCTAAATTCATGAGATCTCTGGTGAAGTTGGATTTAGGATTTTTAGGGAAATTATAAAATATTAAGTGAATTAAGGGTGCTCTTGGAAGGACTATTGGAATTTTAGAAATAAGAGTTGAGCACCAAAAATCATGAAACTTTTTGGAGAAGCTTGTTATCAGAAGTTAAACCCTTGGGAAAAATTTGGAACTACATGGATATGATTTCCTTAGCAAGCTAATTATTGCCCCAAAAAGAAAAAAAGACTTCACCTATAGAATGAGGACACCTAGTAGTTTAGTGAAGTGATGAAGTTGCTTTAAGAGTTTTAAGCTTTTGGATAAGATCTAAGAGGGATTAGTTCTCTGGTTTACCTAAGCACATTCAATTTGGTCACTTTTATCAAGTTCAAGGTTGTGTAGAAGTATGTGTATACTTGTCATGTACTTATTTAGGAGTGTTTACGTTCCCCACCTCTCCTTGTGAGAGTTTGCATTTCATATCATAACATAAGCATACATGTATTTGTAATTGACTTGTAGAACACCTAGAAGAAGTGGTGTTTGAAGGAGTCTACTCCAGTGCCTACTCATCAAATGGATGGAGCTATCTAACTAAAGGCTGGGTAGAAGGATCTGGAACCTCTTCTCTGCAACAAAGGCAAGCCCCGGTGCATTTGCCCCTTCTTGTATTTTTAAAAGATTTTTATACACTTTAAGTCTAGTGAAATGTGCATTAAGTTTATAGGAGTTGCTTGGAAACTATTGGATGCATTGACTACCTTGATATCCATTCCAGTTATAGATACTTCTTTGTAAGTATCAAATATTGTTTATAAAATTGCTTAGCCCTGCCTAGAGGTAAATCTTGCAGATAGCAGGTTTGGATTTTTTATGAGACTTTTGCTCCTGTAGCTAGGCTAGAATCAATTCGCATATTATTGGCCTATGCTGCTCACCATTCATTTAAGTTGTTTCAAATGGATGTGAAGAATGCCTTACTCAATGGACCAATCAAGGAGGAAGTTTATGTGGAACAACCCCCTGGCTTCGAGGATGACAGGTATCTCCGTTGGGACGCCACAACGTGGACTAGGCAATTGTTTCACTTGGCCAAACCATGGGATAAATATCACTGTGCCAACTGTCTCTACTCTTGTGCGATTGTCTTTACTTGTACTCACTTTATAATTGCTCTAAGTTTAATACTCATCTTGTGAAGAGCAATTAAGTGAAGAAGTTGTCTCTCTCTAGTCATAGCATCTTGGTTTTGACTTCACTAACATTTCATAAACCAAGTTTGTGTTGTCTAGTATTGATTTTTACAGGATCAACTATTCACCCCCCTCTAGGTGCTCTCAATAAACACGAAAAGAAAGTATTTTGTCATGCTAATGTGAAGGGGCCTCCTCGGGAGATCTCTAGAGCTATTTTCGCGTGGTTGTTTGATTTCTGCGCAGCTTTCAGTATTTTGATAATAACGTCTCCTAGGAGTCTCCAAATGCTGTGGGACTGGATGCATTGGAAAGCTGACTTGGTAAGCTTTCTCACCATGTATATCATGCCTAATGCAACTTTGTAGAATGATGCAATTTGATACAGAAACTTGGTCATCAAGCAGACTGTTGACCTTCTGACCAGTCAGCACTAAAATAGGTCGTTCGTCTTGCTAGGAGATCCAATTAAGTCGGCCTTAGAATTTTGGAAGCTAGACTTCAAGAGCTTTCCAAAAAGTACTTATGGGCCTTCATAGCTTTTGGGAACAAAAAATATGACAATTTTCTTTTGAACGGTTCTGTCGCGCTGGACACACTCAAACATAACTCTTCTCTCTGATTCGTCCTTGATATGTTTTGTCCTTCCTTTTTGCTGAACCTAAGCAATACTAAAAGTCGCCTAGAGGAGGGTGAATAGGCGGAATCTAAAATTTACAACTTTAAACACACACTACAAGCCGGGGTTAGCGTTAGAACAAATATCAAGTCCGGGAGAGAGGGGAAAAACAAATCAACCAAGAAATAAAGCGGATGAACACGATGATTTGTTTTACCGAGGTTTGGTTCTAAAGAACTTAGTCCCCGTTGAGGTGATCACAAAGACCGGGTCTCTTTCAACCCTCTCTCTCTCAAACGGTCACCTTGACCGAGTGAGCTTTCTCCTTAATCAAACGGGTCACTTATACCCCACAAGGACCACCACACACTTGGTGTCTCTTGCTTTGATTACAATTCACTTGGGAACAAGAATGAGGAAGGAAGAAAGCGATCCAAGCAACAAGAGCACAAAGAACACAAACAAACACTCTCTCAAGTCACTAAGTGGTTGGAGTGGATTTGGCACTTGGAGAGGCTTTGATCATTTTGATTTGTGTATAGGAGTGAATGCACTAGCTCTTGTATTGAATGAGAACCTTGGAAAACTTGGATACTTGGAGTGGTGGTGGTTGGGGGTATTTATAGCCCTCAACCACCAAACAACCGTTGGGGCAGGCTGCTGTCGATGGGCGCACCGGACAGTCCGGTGTGCCAGCCACGTCATCAATCGTTAGGGTTCTAGAGCAGTTGACCGTTGGAGGCTTTGTCCTCTAGTGGCACCGGACATGCATTGTTCAGTGTCCGGTGCGCCTCTAACCTCTGTTCTGACTTCTGTCGCGCACTGTAGCGCTGTCAGGGGCACTGTTTGCAGTCGACCATTGCGCTGGTAGTCGTTACTCCGTTGGTGCACCGGACAGTCCGGTGGCACACCGGACAGTCCAGTGATTTTTAGCGGAGAGCGCCTGGAGAAATCCGAGAGTGGCCAGTTCATTTTTGCACGGACCTAGTGAACCGGACACTGTCCGGTGGCACACCAGACAGTCAGGTGCGCCAGACCAAGGCACACTCGGTTTCTTGCTCCTTTGTGTTTGAACCCTATCTTCAATCTTTTATTGGTTTGTGTTGAACCTTTATGCACCTGTAGATCATATACTCTAGAGCAAACTAGTTAGTCCATTATTTGTGTTGGGCATTCAACCACCAAAATTAATACTAGGAAAAAGTTAACCCTATTTCCCTTTCAAATACCAACATACACGACTTAGGTGACATAAAGTTTTCATTAGTATTTAATTGAAATTCATAAAGCAATGTGTGCACCTCTTATTGTATCTTTTCCGCTCGGCTCTGAGTTGTCACACCCGGTTTTAGAAGGCAAACCGAATGCGAACCATGTACGTTCTAGGATCAGCAATTCACGTACACAGCAGTTACATAACTGGACATCATCACACAATGCTCAAATAATATTAAAAAGGGGAATAATAGTCGATTACATCATATGTCTGAGATATCCACATAGTCTTTACAATAATCAAAGTGCGAAAACGAAACGTAGATAAACGCGACCTTCACAGACAGCCGACTGGGGGTTACCGCTAACCCACGCCTAGAACTTGTCGTAACCTTGGAACTCCTGAAAGTCTCCTTCCACGGCTTCATCTTCTCCTGAGCAGTGGTTGCAATGCTGACAACCTGGGGATGGGGGGGGGGGGGGGGTTTGGTGTGTAGAGCAAGGGTGAGTACACATCAACATACTCAGCAAGTATCCTGTTTGGCTGTAGTGGACTAGCTTTATGTGGGGGTAAGTCAAGCAATTGCTTTTAGTTGGTCAGATTATTATTACTAGTAGAGAGAGCCAAGTTTTAGATTTAACCCACGTTATTAACCCATACGTACTCCTTTCCAAACGGAAAGAGTACCACTTACCATTACCAGAGTCAATACCAAGAACCATCAATCTCATTGCCACCAGCAGTCCGAACATCTCTGATCAAGTACTACTAATCACTGGAGCTCCCTTGGCCGCTCATAACCGCGAGCACGGCTGATATATCAGTTTCATAACACTCTGCAGAGGTTGCGCACTTTACCCACAAGCCATGATTCCCTCTCTAGCCCGGGCTTGCAAGACCCTTATTCACTACCGAGGTGAATGGCCAGGGATTCACTATGAAGCCTTTACAAAGATTCCCTGAGGTGGTAGCCACCCGTTAGGTTTCCTAAATGCACCACACTCCTCCCCAAGGGGCAAACCAACCTTGGCAGAGCGAACCGCATACACCGAGCCCCATTAACGGTACGACGGCGAAGCGAACTACACCCCAGTTCCTCTAATTAGTCAGCTAAGGGCATCCCATTCCACCCTCATGGTTGCACTGTTTTCCCGGGCGGTCATCCAACGAACAGGTCCTTACGGAGAGGCACTCGAGAAACCGCTCGAGCCCCCCTAAAGTATCACCAGTCCAACATCATAATCATAATGACAACATCGTATCATAAGTGTTCACATCATGTTCATTGATTAAAGTAAAGCAATAGCATGAATCTAACCATAGTAGCCCAAAAGGTAATCAAGGACAAGGTGAATAGAAAGCTAGTCAATCCTTAGGTTGATCATGGTATGCGGGTTGATGAATTATAAAGTAAATGGGACATAATAGGTCAGAGGACACTTGCCTTCACCAAACAGATGCTCAGGGTCTTTAACTTCGTGGAACTCGAAGAGCTGGGTCATTTGGTCACCGAAGCTTGATCGTCGATTCCTCGAAGCTCGGAGTTGGATCGCAGTCTATTCGCGACGCACAGCGAATACAAACAGGAACAAACAAACAACCATATATATGCATAAGAACATTACACCATTCAAGTAAAACATAGTAAAATACACAAAATAAAATAGAGTGTGCTACTACGGTCACACGAGGACAAAGAAACGCGATAGTTGAAGCTATGGTCGAGAAGTCAATGGGTTTACGCTAAGCAAATATTAATTGAAATATTTAATCCGATACCTCTATATTAATTGATATTAATTAAATGTAAACTAACACTACTACTTAGTTCTTGTCTAACTTACCCTTTTAATAGTTGATGATCAAATAAGTAACTAATTAATTCGCATGAGTAATTATAAACAAATGGTTTAATCTCGCACGCGGCAAGGCGTGTGACACACGTGAATGATGCGTGACAACGCGGGCGAACAACACGCGCGGACGACACGCGACGACGCGCGCGACATCACGTGAAACAACATGCGGCCACACGCGAAATAGCACGTGCAACATGCGAGAGCAACACGCGGTGAGACGCGCGACACACGCTAAAGGCGCGTGACAAACACATAATTAACATTATAAATTTGATTCGATTGAGTTGTTAATTGAATGACCGACAAATAAATCAGAAATCACTTATTTAACATTAACGAAGTGACACAACGATTTTATTAACCATTAGACAAGCAAACAATACACTAGTTAGCCAAAACCTGTGGTGCGGCAACATACTATTATTAACGTGCATTCTACATGATTACGAAGTTATCACAATTAGAACATGATCAGATGTATCTGCTATGCATACACGTTGAATACGTACTCGTTCACGATTTGATACGATGGGATCTCGCGTGGCCACAATCCATCTCACCCACGAACCAGTCCTACGCGACGAGCAAGGGCGCGAGCAGCTGCGTCGGGGCTACTCGAGCCGTGCTGGCCGAGCGAGGGTGCCGCGAGCCATGCTGGGGTCGCGCCGTGGCCACGAGTCGCGCCATGGCCGGGCTAGGGGGCCGCGCCGTGGCCACGAGCCGCGCCATGGACGGGCCAGGGGCGCGAGGAGGTGGGCGCGCCACGCCGGGCGTGCTGGCCATGCCGCGGGCGCCGCGAGCTGGCCGCGCCGGGCCACCGTGCAGGCAGGCCACGTCGAGCCACCGTGCAGGCAGGTCGCGCCGAGCCGCCGCGCTGGCTAACCGTGCCGAGCCGCCGCGTTGGCTGGCCGCACCGGGCCACCACGAGCAGGGCGGGCGAGCCTGGGCGCGCCGCGGGCTGGGACACGTCGGGCCGCCACGCTGATCCGCGCGAGCGCCCTGCCGGGAGCAGGCCGCGCCGAGGCGGACATGCCACGTCCGCGCCGCAGCGGAAAACGAGAGCGCGCGAGGGGGAGCCGCGCCACGCCGGGCGGGTTGCCACGGCCGCGCGCATGGCACGCCAGGCCGCCTTGGCCGCGCGCCGGGGCCGCGCCGGGCGAGCACGCCGGGCCGGAGGCGGGGCTGCGCAGGGACGGGGGTTGGGGAAGAAGGGGGGGCGAGGCCGCCATGGCCGCGAGCCGAGGCCGCACCGCGGCGGGCGCCGGGGCAACGCCGAGCTCCATGAACACGAGGAGGAGGGGGAAACAGGGAAGAAGGGAGCGGGGGAGGGCTCACAGCGGGGCGAGGACGATGGGGCGAGCGGTTCCGAGGGGCAGGGATGGCTCCAGGGCGGCTGCGGGCGCTAGGGAGAAGGGGAGGGGCGTTGGGCGACGTGAGAGAGAGAAGGGAGGAGGCGCGCGGGTGCGCGTGGGCCCACCAGACAGTGGCGGCGGCGGTAAAACCGCCCGCGCGCTCCTGCCGACTGGCAAGGCGGCTGATGGGGGAGAGGGGGCGCCGAGCTGGGCCGCGGGCCGCGCAAGGGGGAAGCGGGGTGGGCCGCTAGGGGAAAGGGAGGGGGTTGGGCCTCTTTTTATTTCCTTTTTTTTATTTATTTATTTTTTGTTCCCTCTTTCTTTTGTTTCTATTCCCTCTGATTTAATTTCAAGCTCGAGCACACCCTCACAAATGAGAAGAATTCACAGCAAGCAAAATCGTCAATCAAAAGAAATATGCACTCCTACATGATGAAACAATCGAAATTCCCTAGGGTTTTGAACATACTACGATTAATGCTTATATAGTACAAAATAACTCCTCAATATTTAGAGAAAAAGAAGTAAAGCAAATTAAGTAGAGGGTAACACCTGAATTTGGTGGATATTAGAAAAGAAATTTTATACCCCCAAATTCAGGGTGTTACAAATCTAACCCCCTTAACAGAATCTCGTCCTCGAGATTCAAGAAGAGGCTAGCAAGAAAATGAGATTGGTTCATTAGTCTTTCATAGCTTCTTCTAACTCAACTTTGACTCCGCCGGCTTGACTTGTGGATGGTTGCTTGGACCATCAGATGCTTGAGACCGATTGATGCAATTCTTAAGGATCTCCTGGACCTGTGGGTTAGGACCCACACACGCTTTCGTTGCGCCACTCTGATCTTGTTGGTTCATGTTAATTTCATTGTATTCATTTGGGTTAGCGGCTAACCCCCTTAACAAGAGCATTGATACACACTTGATGAAGATGCAGCCGACTCTGATCTTGACTGATTTGGAGGAGTTGGAGGTTGCAAAATGGACAGGTGCAAGAGGAAAGAATAGCGAGAAAAGGTAAGTATAGATGGATTAGAGAGAGCAGGGGGAGAACCCAACTACTTAACTCTATGGCACTCACCTAGTAAACAGATGTCATTGCGGACCAAGGGCCACAACACATCAACACTCATCACAAAGAAGCAAATCAGTCATACCACAAAGACAAACATAGGGGGAGAACCCAACTACTTAACTCTATGGCACTCACCTAGTAAACAGATGTCATTGCGGACCAAGGGCCACAACACATCAACACTCATCACAAAGAAGCAAATCAGTCATACCACAAAGACAAACATCACAAGCATACAACAACAAACATATCATTGGTATACGTTAATGTTAGTTAGATGGTGGCCTTTCTTGAAAAGGGAATAACTACTCTCTAAGGTTGTCGAAGGACGAGGAGAAGAACAAGACGTGTAGGATAGGGACACGAGCACAATAAGGGATGGAGTTAAAGCAAGGATCATAATTTACAAGGGAGAAAATGCAACCAAGGGCAGGGTAGGTAAACACCATTCTCAAATCGAGATGAGAAAGATGATAATTAAAAAGGTAGGCATAAGATAAGCATCATGGAAAGATCTAGAGATTACAAAGGTAAGGGAGGTAACATGCAAAAGCACCCCCAAAAGATCGAGTTAGGACAAGACTTGCAACGCGATAGAGGAAAAAGGGAAGGACAAGAGCGGGATGAGCAAGACATCACTCTTGAAATGAAATGGGAGAGGAGGCTTTAAAATGAAGGTACATGATAAGCATCATGGTAAAGATCGAGGGGTGACAAGGGTTAAGGTGATAATGGACAAACACACAACAAAGGATGTATCCTAGACAAAACTTGCAAGGTGACAAAGAAGGGGGAGCAGTCAATGATGAAGTAGGTGAGGCATTATCCTCAAACTGGGATGGAAAAGAGGAGGCTTTAAAGGGTAGGTTCAAAGTAAGCATGAGGGCAAGGGCATAGATATCACGAGGGTTTAAAGGTGATAACAGACAAGGATGTAGGAGAGGAGGTAAATGTGCATAATAACCAAGGATATAAGTACCACAAAGGATGGAGTTAAGACAAGACCTGCAGATGAAAAATGAGAGGGTACGTCCAAGGGTCTGATAGGTAAACTGTCACTCTCAAATTGAGATGGAAGAGAGGAGATTTTTTTAAAGAGCAAGCATAGATATAAATATCGAGGCAAGACCGATGGATGACAAGGTAATGGTGATAGTAAATAAAACACACGGCAAAGAATGGAATTAAGTCAAAACTTGTAAGGCGACAAGGAGTGAAAAGAAATCAAGGGAGAGATAGGTAACTCACAGCTCTCAAACTGGGTTGAAAGAAAGGGGAGACTTTTAAAGGATAAGTTCAAGGTGATCATTTAGGTATAAGACCTCAATATCGCAAGGGTCAAAAGCGACAACAGACAAGGGTATGAGAGAAAAGATGAAGGCACAGAAGAGCCAGTGGTACAAATACAATAAAGAATGGAGTTAAGTCTAGGTCTACACGCGGTAAAGAAGAGGGTATAGCCAAGGGTGAGATAAGTAAAACATAGCTCTCGAATTGAGATAGAAAAGAGGGGATTTCAACAAGCAGACCTAAGATAAGTATCGAGGCAAGATCTACAGATTAAAAAGGTAAGGATGATATCAAACAAAAGCTCAACAAAGGATGAAGATAAGGTAAGACAAGACTTGTAAAGCGACAAAGGGAAAGGAAACGAACAAGAGCGGGATAGGGAAAACAACACTCTCGGATTGAAATGGAATAAGTGAGGCAAAAAAATAGGTAAACATCATGGTAAATATGGAGAGAGGTCAAGGGTCAAAGGTGATAATAGGCAAGGATATAAAGGAAGAGGTAAATGTGCATAAAAACCAGGAATCTAGGTACAATCAAGAATAGAGATAAGGTAAGTCTTACAAGAGGTAAGGTATAGGATATAACCACGGGTGAGATAAGTAAGAGACCACGCTTGAACTAAGGTGGGAGATTGGAGGTTTTAGATAACGAACATAGCGTAATCACCAAGGTAAGATTGAGAGATGAGAAGGGTAAAGGCAATAAGAAGCAAAAGCACAACAAAGGATGAGGTTACAAACTCACGAGCCAAAGAAGAGGATACGACCAAAAGAAAGAAGGTATGAGACAGAAGAGGGGCGATTTTAAAGGGCAGGTATGAGACAAACATCAATGTAGGATATAGAGGTGTCAATAGTGCATATGATAATAATTAAAAAGCATAACAAAGGATATAGTTAAGACAAGACTCGCGAAACGACAAAGTGGAGAAAACAATCAAGGGTAAGATCGGTAAGGTTCCAACATAAGGGTTGAAGTAAAGATTCATTACCGAGTGGAGTTACAAGGAAACAACGAGATTACTACAGGTGTGCAAAATAAAATGATCACTCAAGGATCATTAGGAAACAAGGGTGGTCAAGGGCATGTTAACTGAAATATTTCAAACAGATATTGGGATATAAAGGTAAGCATATATAAAAATAAGAGTATGCAAGATTCCAATGGTACGAGCATACCAAGACCAAGAAAGTACAAATTGCCAAAAAGGTAGCGACTTATCAATAGAATATGAAAGGATCTCAAAAGACAGTAAGATCATGGACATATAAACTGAAATGTTTAAATAGGTAGTAGAGGTACATGGGTAAGTGCTTTAGATTAAGGGATAAGGGTATTAAAAATGCAAGGATACGAGCATGTCAATAACAAAATGGAATAGAGATGGTCAAATAGTAGCAATTTAATAATGGATGAGGAAAGAGTCCCAAAAGACTAAAGGCTATGGTCAGGGGGCATCTACAAAGATGTCGCAAGCACAAGATGAGATCAGATATAATAGATTGAGAGAAGTATAGACCATACTAGAATAAAATACTTTTTGGCAAGGGGGCATATAGGAGCACAACATAGAATTAGTCGAGGTGACTAATATTTTGAAGCAGAATCAAGGATGAGATGAAGTAATAATCAATAAGTCCTTAAAACGGCCAATGCTACTCTAGGTCAGCGGTCCTACAGTCAGCACAGCTTTGATACCACCTATGTCACACCCGGTTTTAGAAGGCAAACCGAATGCGAACCATGTACGTGCCAGGATCAGCAATTCACGTACACAGCAGTTACATAACTGGATATTATCACACAGTGCTCAAATAATATTAAAAAGGGAATAATAGTCGATTACATCATATGTCTGAGACATCCACATAGTCTTTACAATAATCAAAGTGCGAAAACGAAACATAGATAAACGCGGCCTTCACAGGCAGCCGACTGGGGGTTGCCACTAACCCACGCCTAGAACTTGTTGTAATCTTGGAACTCCTGAAAGTCTCCTTCCACGGCTTCATCTTCTCCTGAGCAGTGGTTGCAATGCTGACAACCTGGGGATGGGGGGGTTTGGTGTGTAGAGCAAGGGTGAGTACACATCAACATACTCAGCAAGTATCCTGTTTGGCTGTAGTGGACTAGCTTTATGTGGGGGTAACTCAAGCAGTTGCTTTTAGTTGGTCAGATTATTATTACTAGTAGAGAGAGCCAAGTTTTAGATTTAACCCACGTTATTAACCCATACGTACTCCTTTCCAAATGGAAAGAGTACCACTTACCATTACCAGAGTCAATACCAAGAACCATCAATCTCATTGCCACCAGCAGTCCGAACATCTCTGATCAAGTACCACTAATCACTGGAGCTCCCTTGGCCGCTCATAACCGCGAGCACGGCTGATATATCAGTTTCATAACACTCTGCAGAGGTTGCGCACTTTACCCACAAGCCGTGATTCCCTCTCTAGCCCGGGCTTGCAAGACCCTTATTCACTACCGAGGTGAATGGCCAGGGATTCACTACGAAGCCTTTACAAAGATTCCCTGAGGTTGTAGCCGCCCGTTAGATTTCCTAAATACACCGCACTCCTCCCCAAGGGGCGAACCAACCTTGGCAGAGCGAGCCGCATACACCGAGCCCCATTAACGGCACGACGTCGAAGCGAACTACACCCCAGTTCCTCTAATTAGTCAGCTAAGGGCATCCCATTCCACCCTCATGGTTGCACTATTTTACCGGGCGGTCATCCAACGAACAGGTCCTTACGGAGAGGCACTCGAGAAACCGCTCGAGCCCCCTAAAGTATCACCAGTCCAACATCATAATCATAATGACAACATCGTATCACAAGTGTTCACATCATGTTCATTGATTAAAGTAAAGCAATAGCATGAATCTAACCATAGTAGCCCAAAAGGTAATTAAGGACCAGGTGAATAGAAAGCTAGTCAATCCTTAGGTTGATCATGGTATGCAGGTTGATGAATTATAAAGTAAATGGGATATAATAGGTCAGAGGACACTTGCCTTCACCAAACAGATGCTCAGGGTCTTTAACTTCGTGGAACTCGAAGAGGTGGGTCATTTGGTCGTCGAAGCTTGATCGTCGATTCCTCGAAGCTCGGAGTTGGATCGCAGTCTATTCGCGACGCACAGCGAATACAAATAGGAACAAACAAACAACCATATATATGCATAAGAACATTACACCATTCAAGTAAAATACAGTAAAATACGCAAAATAAAATAGAGTGTGCTACTACGATCACACGAGGACAAAGAAACGCGATAGTTGGAGCTATGGTCAAGAAGTCAACGGGTTTACGCTAAGCAAATATTAATTGGAATATTTAATCTGATATCTCTATATTAATTTATATTAATTAAATGTAAACTAACACTACTACTTAGTTCTTGTCTAACTTACCCTTTTAATAGTTGATGATCAAATAAGTAACTAATTAATTCGCATGAGTAATTATAAACAAATGGTTTAATCTCGCACGCGGCAAGGCGTGTGACACACGCGAACGACGCGCGACAACGCGGGCGAACAACACGCGCGGACGACGCGCGCGACATCACGTGAAACAACATGCGGCCACACGCGAAATAGCACGTGCAACATGCGCGAGCAACACGCGGTGAAACGCGCGACACACGCTAAAGGCGTGTGACAAACACATAATTAACATTATAAATTTGATTCGATTGAGTTGTTAATTGAATGACCGACAAATAAATCAGAAATCACTTATTTAACATTAACAAAGTGACACAACGATTTTATTAACCATTAGACAAACAAACAATACACTAGTTAGCCAAAACCTGTGGTGCGGCAACATACTATTATTAACGTGCATTCTGCATGATTACGAAGTCATCACAATTAGAACATGATTAGATGTATCTGCTATGCATACACGTTGAATACGTACTCGTTAACAATTTGGTACGATGGGATCTCACGTGGCCACAATCCATCTCACCCACGAACAAGTCCTGCGCGACGTCAAGGGCGCGAGCAGCTGCGCCGGGGCTACTCGAGCCGCGCTGGCCGAGCGAGGGCGCCGCGAGCCATGCCGGGGTCACGCCGTGGCCACGAGCCGCGCCATGGCCGGGCTAGGGGGCCACGTCGTGGCCACGAGCCGCGCCATGACCGGGCCAGGGGGCGCGAGGAGGTGGGGCGCGACACGCCGGGCGGGCTGGCCATGCCGCGGGCGCCGCGAGCTGGCCGCGCCGGGCCGCCGCGCAGGCAGGCCACGCCGAGCCGCCGTGCAGGCAGGCCGCGCCAAGCCGCCGCGCTGGCTGGCCACGCCGGGCCGCCGCGAGCCTGGGCGCGCCACGAGTTGGGACACGCCAGGCCGCCGCGCCGATCCGCGCGAGCGCCCTGCCGGGGGCAGGCCGCGCCGAGGCGGACATGCCGCGTCCGTGCCGCAGCGGGAAACGAGAGCGCGCGAGGGGGAGCCACGCCACGCCGGGCGAGGCGCCACGCCCGCGCGCATGGCACGCCAGGCCGCCTTAGCCGCGCGCCGGGCCGAGGGCGGGGCTGCGCAGGGACCGGGGTTGGGGAAGAAGGGGGGCGAGGCCGCCATGGCCGCGAGCCAAGGCCACACCGCGGCGGGCGCCGGGGCAACGCCGAGCTCCGTGAACACGAGGAGGAGGGGGAAACAGGGAAGAAGGGAGCGGGGGAGGGCTCACCGCGGGGCGAGGACGACGGGGCGAGCGGTTCCGAGGGGCAGGGACGGCTCTAGGGCGGCTGCGGGCGCTAGGGAGAAGGGGAGGGGCGTTGGGCGACGTGAGAGAGAGAAGGGAGGAGGCAGTTGCGTGCGGGCCCACCAGACAGTGGCGGCGGCGATAAAACCGCCCACGCGCTCCTGCCGACTGGCGAGGCGGCTGATGGGGGGGGAGGGGGCGCCGAGCTGGGCCGCGCAAGGGGGAAGCGGGGTGGGCCGCCAGGGGAAAGGGAGGGGGCTCGACCTCTTTTTATTTCCTTTTTATATATTTATTTATTTTATTTCCCTCTTTCTTTTGTTTCTATTCCCTCTGATTTAATTTCAAGCTCGAGCACACCCTCACAAATGAGAAGAATTCACAGCAAGCAAAATCGTCAATCAAAAGAAATATGCACTCCTACATGATGAAACAATCGAAATTCCCTAGGGTTTTGAACATACTACGATTAATGCTTATATAGTACAAAATAACTCCTCAATATTTAGAGAAAAAGAAGTAAAGCAAATTAAGTAGAGGGTAACACCTAAATTTGGTGGATATTAGAAAAGAAATTTTATACCCCAAATTCAGGGTGTTACATGAGTGATAGGTCTAGTAGGAATGGTCAGCGAGGTTGACGATGTTAGTATGGTCACATCTGGAAAGCTATATTTGGTAAATTTTTCAATTGATAAGGCTAAAATTGACACTTGTTTAATAGGTAAAACTTGATGAGGACATCATCCACTATTACCCGTTGGCAAAGACGCAATTGGCCCAGTTGTCCCAATTGTAGTCGGACGGTGACCGTGTGAACCTCAGAATTATCCCACCTCGCTTAACTTGGGAGGAGAAAGTCACCTTAAAAGGGAGAGCCACCCTTCTCCCCATCAAACTAGTCATTTGGGGTGATTATGCCTTTCTCTGAGTTGTGTGTGCTTAATGAACTGTTGGGCTCTAGGCAACCCTAATTTGTTAGGCCTCGGCGAACCCCACCTAGGCTAGGTAAGAGCTAGGGCCCATGTTAAGGTGTGAATGATGAGAAAATCATCCACTATTATCCGTTGGCAAAGACGCAATTGGCTTAATTGTAGTCGGACCGCGACCGTGTGAGCCTCAGAATTATCCCACCTCGCTTAACATGGGAGAAGGAAGCCACCTTAAAAGGGAGAGCAACCCTTCCCCATCAGACTAGTCTTTTGGGGCGATTGGGTCTTTCCCTGAGTTGGGTGTGCTTAATTAACTGTTGGGCTCCAGGCAACCGTAATTTGTTGGGTCTGGGCCAACCCCACCTGGGCTAGGTGTAACAAAACTAATATGGGTTGGTTATGGCATCATCGACTTACCCATGTTGGGATGAAGAATCTTCATAAACTTCTAAAAAGGGAGCATATTTTAGGACTAACCAATGTATATTTTGAGAAAGACAGGACTTGCAGCGCATGCCAAGTAGGAAAGAAAGTCGGGACGCATCATCTACACAAGAACATTATGACAACAAAAAGACCATTGGAGCTCCTTCACATAGATCTAATCGGCCTGATTGCTTACATAAGCATCGACGGGAGTATGGTTTAGTTATTGTGGATAATTATCCTCATTTCAATTGAGTGTTCGTTTTGTAGGATAAATTTGAAACCTAAGGGACTTTAAAAAAGGTTCTCAAGAAGAGCTCAAAACGAGTTTGGCTTAAGGATAAAAAAGATTAGAAGCAACGACGAAACAAAGTTGAAGAATGCTAAAATTGAATAATTTCTTGATGAGGAGGTTGTTCTCTTCTCTCTACACACCGCAACAAAATGGTGTTATAGAGAGGAAGAAGCGGATATAGCGAGGACCATGCTTGAGAAGTACAAGACTTCAGATCAGTTTTGGGCGGAGACGGTCAACATGGCTTGCTACACCATCAACCGATTGTATCTTCAATGAATCCTTAAGAAAACATCTTATGAACTCATTACCGGTAAAAAGCCCAATGTTTCATATTTTAGATTCTTTGGAAGTAAATGTTTTATTCTTGTCAAGCAGAAAAGAAACTCTAAATTTGCTCCTAAAGCTTTTTACTCGGTTATGACTCAAACACATGAGCATATAGAGTCTTCAACAAATCCATCAGATTAGTTGAAGTTTCTTGTGACGTTGTGTTTGATGAGACTAATGGCTCTCAAGTAGAGCAAGTTGATCTTAAGAAACTAGATGATGAAGAGGC
Source organism: Zea mays (assembly GCF_902167145.1). NCBI lineage: Eukaryota > Viridiplantae > Streptophyta > Magnoliopsida > Poales > Poaceae > Zea > Zea mays. Next base: position 44,422,232 of record NC_050103.1, read on the forward strand.
TCCATGCACCACACTAAGGAACATGTCTATTGGGGATGTGTGCCCACAAGAACCGCAAGAGCCAACTCAAACACAAGATCAATCATCTTCCTCCACTCAAGCATCTCCTCAAACTCAGGATGAAGAGCAAGCTCAAGAAGATGGGGAACAAGTTAAAGATAATGGACAATTTAAAGATAGGAGAATACATCAAGGGGAGATGAAGAAGAATAACAAGATAATAAGGATGATCAAGATAAACAAGTACCTAAGGTGCCTCACCCAAGAGTCCATCAAGCAATTCAAAGACACCACCTAGTCCACATGATCCTTGGTGATATACAAAGGGGGTAACCACTCGCTCTAGAATTACAAATTTCTATGAAAATTACTCCTTTATATCTTCTCTTGAGCCTTTTAGGGTTGAAGACGCATTAAAGCATGTGTACTAGGTGATGGTCATGCAAGAGGAGCTCAACAACTTCAAAAAAAATAAGGTTTGACACTTAGTACCATGTCCTAACCAAAATGTTGTAGAAACCAAATGGGTATTCCGTAACAAACATGATGAACATGGAGTGGTGACAAGGAACAAAGCACGACTTATGGCCAAGGGGTACTCACAAGTCGAAGTTTGGATTTTGATGAAACCTTTGCACCTGTAGCTAGGCTTGAGTCCATTCAAATATTATTAGCTTATGCTACCTACCATGATTTCAAGTTATTTCAAATCGACATGAAAAGTGTTTTCCTCAATGGGCCAATCAAGGAAGAAGTGTATGTTGAGCAACCACCTGGCTTTGAAGATGGTAAGTATCCCTCCCATGTATTTAAGCTCAAAAGGGTGTCCTACGGGCTTAAGCAAGCACCGAGAGCATGGTATGAATACCTAAAATATTTTCTTATTGCAAATTCCTTCATAGTTGGAAAAGCATATCAAACTCTCTTCACCAAAACTATTGACAATGATGTGTTTATATGCTAAATTTATGTTAATGATATTATATTTGGGCCTACTAACACATCATCTTGTGAAGAGTTTAGTAGGATCATGGTCAGGAAATTTGAGATGTCCATGATGGGAGAGTTAAAGTATTTCTTTGGCTTCCAAATCAAGCAACTCCAATGTACTGGTTATCGTTTGTTACATTTTGACTTATTTGGGGTAAATGTTAGCAATGAGTTAGCACAAATTTGTTTCATGTGAAGGTAAATTCTACCTCATGGACTCAGGATACCCAAACAAGCGGGGTTACCCTGCACCTTACAAAGGTACCAAATATCATCTTCCAGAGTTTAGGCAAAGGCCAATGCCTAGAGGTAAAAAAACTCTTCAATTACACACATTCTTCACTTAGAAATGTTATCGAACGGTCTTTTGGAGTTCTCAAAATGAAATGGAGGATTTTGTTGAGCATACCAAGTTATCCGACAGCTAAGCAAAGTCAAATAATTATCGCTTCTATGGCACTTCATAACTTTATTAGAGAGAGTGCTATGTTGGATTATGACTTCAATATGTGTGATCATGATGAGTACTGTGTGTCGCCTTCTGCAGCACCATCTCCACAACAAAATAGGGATAGTACGATTGATACAGACGAAGATAGAAATATGGATGAGTTTCGTGATCGTATGGTTTGTTTAGTAGAGTTTAGGTTTATTTTATTTGTAATAAAGATGTTGTACTGTTTGCACTGTAGTATTGTTTGTGATTTTTGTGTGTTGTGAAAATAAAATGACAAGTGATGTTTCTTTGAAATGTATTCGTCGCATGCAAATTAGCAATCTGATCGAACGTTTGAAATGGATTTGTGGCATGCAAAACAAGTGATTTTTGGAACTTGCTGTGTGGTGGTGCAAAACAAGTGATGTTTGGAACGCTCAAGCAGCAAGAAGAACCAACGTCTGTTAGAAGCGCGAGCAGCAAACCAAGGACCGTGACACCCAAAGCTGATCACACAACATTAATTAGGGATAATACATTCTTTATGCGTAGTAATTAATGCACTTTAGTCAAGTTTAGTCACTAAAATCAAACAAGATACTACATTTGTTCTCGAATATTTGTCGTCCGATAGTTCATTTTTTAAGTAAAACACGACGAATAAAAAAAGAGCAAAGAAGTATTTTAGTGACAAAACTTTAGCTACTAAACTCTAGTCATGTGACTAAGGGGGTGTTTGAATGCACTAGAGCTAATAGTTAGTTGGCTAAAAAATTGCTAGTGGAATTAGCTAGCTAACAAATAGCTAGCTAACTATTAACTAATTTACTAAAAGTAGCTAATAGTTGAATTATTAGCTAAGGTGTTTGGATGTCTCTAACTAATTTTAGTCACTAAATATTAGTTCTAGCGCATTCAAACACACCCTGAGGGGTGGTTGGTTTAAAAAACCACTCTATTTAAGATAGAGTGGTGCATTATAAGTTCATTCCTCAAATTTGGTTGAATAGTCAAGTTATTCTATTCTACAAACCAAACAAAAAAGTAGTATAAACCAAACAAAAAAGTGAGAAGTGAGAATGTGATGGATTAGCGTATTCCTCAAACCAAACATCTTGTAAGAGGAACGATCAAAAGCGGCAGTTTGATCTCATTAATCCAGCTCCTGAGCACAAAAGAGTGTAGGTTTGCACAAATACTAAGCAGTTCGTTTGTTCTGTCGATTCTAAATCAACTCATCACATTACTGTGCAGTCATTATGGTGCAGTTGTGATCCCTTTGCCCTGTAAGCATTGTTATTAAAGCGTTAAAACATTAAAACGTTATGAATCAACTTTTCAAAGTTTAAACGTTTAAACGAACGTTGAAACGTCTTTTCAGACTTGACATAGAATTTCAAATATAGAATAAGTTCATACATAAGTTGAGTTCACAAACCAAATAGATACTCAGTTATCACACTGGTTCTGAATTTCTCGATGTGCAAATCGGGTTTGATGCTGGGTTGTGATTTCGTTGCTACAGTTGTTGTCTCTCAATTTTGTTGATACTCAGTTATTACACTGGACCAGGAGTGGTGCATGCAACTTGATTTATGTTTTTTTACTGTTGTAACCAATCTATCTAGAGGGCAGCCGACGGCATACCTGGAGGGCGGATGGAGGAGGGAGGAGGGGGCCCAGCGGCATACCTGGAGCCTCGAGGGCGGCCGACGGCATACCTGGAGGGCGGATGGAGGAGGGAGGAGGGGGCCAGCAGCATACCTAGAGCCTGGAGGGTGGCCGACAGCATACCTGGAGGGCAGATGAAGGAGGGAGGAGAGAGGAGGGAGGAGTGGGGCCGGCGGCATACCTGGAGCCTGGAGGGCGGCCGACGGTGTCTGGCGGCTGGCGGCTCCTGCCGCAACTCTGCGTCTGGGCGCGATGGCGACTGGAGAGCACAAGGGCGTCTGGCGGCTCCTGGGCGCGGTGGATCAGCCGACCGGCTGGGTAAAGGCCCATTAAGGCCCACTAGTGTATAGCACGTAGAACATCCAAATAACAGAGAAAACATCGAGAACGGACGTTCCGACGTGTAAACGTCGTTTAAACGTCCATAACTGACGTTCTACGCGTTTTTTGTAAAAACGTGTGGACGCTTTAGCCACTAATCACGTTTTAGCGTTTAAAGGACGCTTAAACGACGTTTTAATAACCATGCCTGTAAGACAAAGCCAACTGATTGGAAAGTTAAAATTCTATGATACTTGTATACAGTTAGCATTTAGCAATGGTGATACATGGCAAAACTAAGAGATTTCCACCTTGATGTTGATGTGTTTCTTTGTGGGATGAGTTAAAAGCGATACACAACCAAACATTAGTAATAGTTTCAGTGTTATTAAAACTACATTTAAACGTCAAAACTCTAATTAGGGTTGAAACTGCGTTTTGACGTTCTAAACTGCAAAACACAGTTTTAGCGTTCTAAACTGTAAAACATGGTGTTTCATGCGTTTTAAACCATTAGTTACTTTTAGGCACAGTCTATTAGTTACTTTTGGGATCCAATCCGGCTCATGGGTGAAGTTAGCCAGCTTACTAGTGAAGTTTTAGTAAGCCACTAACCTCTCTATTTTGGTACTTAGCTTTATGTTATTATCTGAAATCATGATATATCGGTATTTTTCCTATGTTATTTAAAACTACGTTTAAATTTTGTTTAATCGTTTAGAAGTCAAAACTGCACCCATCCCATGAACATAGATGAAAATCAACAATCCTGATTTAAAGATAAATCAACAATTCTTGCCACTACAAAGGCGATGAATTGCAGAACTAAATGGTTAAACTTCATCTTATTTGTAACAAATGAGCTGATCATCACACTTCCAACATGAATAAATGTGCACAGGCTTGAACATTTTCTTTTTGTGCCATGATCACAGTTGAAAATTATGTGCGCAGATGGGACGCTTTTGTGCAATGACCATATTTTCACCGAATGACAATACCAACTTGTAGTCCCTGTTCTCTTTGCGAGTCCTTTTGGACATGAACACAGCTCACAAAGCTTATGGAGGTATGCTTATGCAAAAGCTGCAGATGAATTGATAGCATTGTACAATAATTGCAAAATGAGTTGAGTTGAAGGGAAACCACAAAACAGTAATGGGAGTAATTCTAAAGAACAACTTATAACATATTTCACTGTTATAGGCCAATTGACATATTCGGATGACTTAAATTAGTTACACATAAAGGGTTCAGGTAAATGACTCATCCAAAGTGGCCTTAGTTACTACCGTAACAACCAAGATTCAACCAGTGATTGCAAGAAGTTATTTCAGCTCTAATAGACCATAGGACACTGGCCAGTAAGCTGTACAAAGTAGCCACACACAGACAGTAACACTAACCAGTAAGCTACACAAAGTAGCCATACACATATAGTAAAGAAATGGATCAAAGCTGTCTAAATTAGCAAAGCTTGCAGTATAGAGATATGGTTGTCTGTTTCCCCCAAACAAATTTGCAAAAACCTATGACTAACTGTCTGGATTAGCCTTCTAAGGCTTCACATGGCTGGTGGAACTATTTTAGTGGTGCAGAAAAAGACAGTGCAAGACAGTATAAAAGACTATGTGTGGCAGTATTGTGGAAAGTCATAAGCCCATAGGGCAGAAACAGAAGGTAAATTAAATGCCTCAAGCTTGGCAATGGCAACATAACTTTTACTGCTATACATGGATAAAAAATGCACAAATTATTAAAACATAAGTAATGAAAAAAATGTTCACCATACACTTGCCCTAGTTTGGAACTTGAATTTTAAAATTTATATACAACAAGTTATCAATTATTACTCTCTCCATCCACAAAAAAGAGCGATTGTCACTTTTCGAGGAGTCAAACGATTTAAGTTTGGCCAAAGTTATATAAAAAGTACTACAAATATGATACAAAACAAGTATAAAAAGAGGATACCATATTCTTTATGGATCTGGTTTCTCTATATTGGTAGGAAAATCCTCTGTTGATTTAAAGATTCGCTATTTCTGAATTGGTAAGGAAAAATGACTGAGGTTCTGCAGCTCCAAACAATCATCTACCCTGTTAGTCATCATCCAATTTCAATATACCTAAACAGCGAGGTAAATTGAACTCCAAAGCCCCTAAATGCAACCAAAAAAGGGATGACAATCAATGTGAGGCATAATTTGGACGAAGTTGATATACATGTGCAACTGTACTCAAAACTCAACAAACATTTTACTCCATTTAAATTAGGTTTGTACATTATTTTTCAGAATTTTTAAAAGATAGCCAACAGTGAGCTAAAGGATTGAAGAGACATTTCATGTCATTTGTATGGTTCCCACAGTCCAATAATTTGTCAGTCAACCTTGAAGTTCAAATCAATATGAGTAGTGTTGTGTCAAAGCAACAAATGGAAATCTGTATCTTCTAATATAATAAACAATTCATAACTACTTTTAAAATAAATAAACCAACTCAGGAGAAAGGAAGCTTTATATTACGGACTTACAGAAAAACTAGACATGCTATGACAAAGACTAAACTTAGATCACCTAGGTGTGCCTGCACAGCCTTCACTAACTTGCTACAAATACTAATGTGTTGCTACTTATGAAGTAATCACTTCCTAGCAGTATAAAGCTACAAGAATTTGTTGATCTCTTACCAAAGTTTACCTTTATAACTTTCAAATATATAACATCAAGTCGCTTGTCACCAAGTGCATGGAACTGGAGGGAGGAAATAAAAGCATCCCTATCTTCTGAAGAAAAATATAAAATAGTGAGCTTATCAAGCACTTTCTCCTCACAGGAAAAATTAACCATTATGAGATTCTCGATCATATAGTAAATGGCAATAGAATCAACAGGAAGATATCCACACATTTGAAACATAGAATCTAACAACAGCAAAGTTACAGCACAAGATTAACAAGAAACAGGCATAACACAAACAAGATACAGACTTTCATGAAAAAATCAGGATGTGAGAAGCCAGTTGCATGTATATAATCTTACAGCAGGGAGGATATCTAACTGGCTTCTCTGAGCCTCTTGATCAGGGTATCCAGAGATTTCTTCTTTGGGTTCTGCCTGGCACCCCTTGTTCCGAATGTTGAGAAATAACTCTCTGAGGTATCTCTAAACTTTTCTGAGATGATTGCAACCTTTCTATAATCTAGCTTGTTATAGCTCTTTTCACGAATCACTGGATTTAGGAAAGTCTCTGGACTATTGCTCATAAGAAGATTCACTAGCTGCCTTGCTTCCACAAGTGCAGCCTTCATTTCATTTTTTGCAGATTCTTGACCTGAGTCCACGAACAGGCTAGACATGCCCTCTGCAAACGTCTCAAACATTTTGAGATCAGTATCTATTCCAGTGACCGCATTGGCATTGAACCGCTTCACTGAATCGTTCAAGAAGAGCTCAATGATCCTTTCAGAGATGTGGGCAAGCACTGCCACAAGTACACGGCGGAGCACGGGAAGGGGAAGGATCTGCTGTGCAGTTGATGTGAGCGTCTCAAGGTAGATGATGACCTCGTTGGCATACTCATTGCCGCCAGGAGGAGCGTCATCAGCCATCCAGTTAACACCATCAGATTGCCGCATGAACTCATCAACCTTAGCACATAGGAGCCGCAGCAGGAGCGCCTCCGCAGCATCACGTGACCTGCGAAGTGGGAAGTCCCGCCGACCACGGTCCACAGCACGCAGTGGCACACCACACAGTTGTGCAGCATGGCGTGTGAAGAACTCACATGCCCGCTCCATCACAGACATGTTAGCAGCGACCTGCATTGCCTGGGACACACTTAGACCACTGCCTGAATCAACAAGTTTTTGAATGGAAGCATCCACCACCTCAGAAAGGATACGGCCAAGGTACTTCTTCACTGCTGCATAAGTATCCCCACCACCCCCTTGTGCCATGAAGCTCACAGAATCTTCAATGAATGAGCGAACAATACGGCAAATATCTGGGACAGTGCAGGAGAACGGTGCAACGTATGGGAAAGCTGGGGTGATGTCTGAGCTCTGAATTCCAAATGCAAGGACATTCATTGAGTATTCATACTCCTTTCTCATGAGCATCTGATCAAACTTATCTGCAGCCAGTGCCTCTGCCACCTGCCTACGGCAATCTGCAAGCAGCAAATCATGGTACTTGTCTCTGTGCTTAGCCAGCACATCGAGCAGCATTCCTACTGGATAACCGTACCGCCGCATTGTGGCCGAAAGCAAAGCAGCATAATCAGTGATGAGAAGCAAGTGATTTGCTGTCTGCATCCTGGAGAAGTTGTCTTCCATCACAGAGACCATCTTCCCCACAGCAGCATCCCAAAGTGCATCTACATCTGGCCGAGATGTAAGCCCACCCCCTGTTCTAAACACCCGGTCCTCAACAATAAAAAACCCAGCAATCTGCGAGAAAAACACCTGGTGGGACTCTAGGAATGGCGTCGCCGCAATGACATCGAAGTCCGATGTCAGCTGCAGCTTCCTGTTTTCCAGGTAGTACTTCTTGAACCGCTCACCCAGCGCCAGCGTCTGGTGTATATGCATCGCTCGATAGAGCGGCGTAAGGTCAAAAGAGGCTGCAGCAGCACCATCTGCCGCGTCAGCAGTTGCCGCGGCTGCCGCAAAATCATCGAGGTCACCAACTCCATCGTCATCCAAGGTGATGCAGCCCTCCAGCGGGCGGTGCTTGGAGCGGAGCTCCTCCTGGCGCTGCCTGGCGGCAGCCGAGCGGCCGATGGCCACCTGACCGAGGTGCCTCGAAGCAGCGCGGATGCTAACCATCCAGTCGGAAAACTCCCTGGAGATCTCGCGCTCGGCATGCGCGCGCACCGCAGGGACGACGCTGAGAAGCATGCGGCGGAGCGCGGGTAGCGGCAGCAGCTCGGATCCCGAGGCGAGATCACGGTCGATGGCGTCGACGGCGCGCAGGGCGAGGTAGAGCCCATGGTTGCCGGCCTGGAGGTGCGCGTTCGCCCGCGCCGCGAGCGCGAGCAGCCGTACGCACCGTCGGGAGGAGGCTAGCGCGGAGGAGAGGTTCCCCGCGAGCAAGCGCGCAGCGAGGAAGGACTCAAGCGAGGCGAGCAGCGGGGCCGCCGAGGAGAGAAGCACGGAGTGGGACGCCGAGAGGGAGCCCTTGAGCGCATCGGCGTCGGCCAGGAGGGACCGAAGGTCGTCGACGGCGCGGATGAAATCGTGGAAGTGTGCGCGGCAGAGCTCCTCGATCTCGGCCTCTCGGTCCCGCGCCGCGCCGCGGAGCGAGGCGAGCAGCGGCTCGGGGCGGCCGCACGCGAAGGCCCGGCGCACGAAGGGGCCCAGGTCCTCCCCGGCTGCGATGGCCGCGGAGAGCTGAGCCAGGTCCGCCTCGGACGGCGCGGATGCGGACGAAGCATGACCGGCCCTCGCCGCCGACAGCGGCGCGTCTCCGGGAAGCTTGCGCCGCATCGAGATCTGAGGCAGGCGGTAGGGGTGGAGAGCAAATGAGTGCGGGGCAGTCAGCAGTTGCCGAGTTGTGAAGAGGAAAAAAATGTTTGGAGATTAGTCGACGAAACGAACCGGAAGGAACGGGGCGGTCGGAGAAGGTGGGTTGGGTGGCCGGAGTGGGGCCTGCACGTCTGTGAGTGTTGGGAGGGAAAGACATGTGTTTGCGTGGCGATGACGGGACGGAGGAAGCGGAGGTGACCGCGTATTCTAAAACGCACACGGTTCTAACTGGTACGGAATGGGACAGTTAACCCACGTTGTCAGAGAGCTGCAGGCCGGTCGACAGCTGGTAAAAAGAGACTGCCGAGAGCTCGAGACCGAGGATGGGAAGCGGGCGTTCGGAGGCGCCGCTGACGCTTCTTCTGGACGCGCGTCTCGCCGTCTCCCGTGGATGACAGATAAAGAATCTCTGTGTCCCTAGCAGGATTAATGGTCCCGTTTTTCATTCGTTTTTGTCTGCAGCCAAAAACGGTAAATAATTGAATTTCGCATTTCTCGTGTACGTTCTCAAATTTGGAAGACCGAATTTCGGTGATTTTTGACCGGCAAACGCAGTTTAGTTAGAAAAAATGGTAGAATTTATCAGTATTTTATTAAAATCACGTCGAAGAATGAATACTAATATATTCACAAATAATTCAATACACAAAAACACATAAAACTTACATCTGCAAATAGAAAACCACAAATTGAATGCAACACACATCAATAGAGGGTTTCAGTTATGTCATACAAGTACATATAAAGTTTTCCATAACATAGATTGCTCAATAACACAAATTGCAATGCAAAGCAATAGCCAAATGGTAATGTATCAACATATTCAGCTGTAGTCATAATATTCATGCATGTTCGAAGCATCTAGGTGTGAGCCCACTCAATGTACATATTCCTATACAGTTATAAAATAAAATTAGATAGATAATATGAACAATAAACAAATATTTAATGATGAAGGAAAAATAACACACCTGAAGGCTTTAGAAGCATATGGATCCAAGTTTGTGACACAAAAAATGGTTGTCCATATGTCAAAACGGGTGCTAGATGCAAGTATGCATATGCGAGTGGAGGAGGTGGTTGTCTATATCAATACATGATCGATGGTGGTATTAGACCGGGTGGTGGTACCCATACACCGTGTAAGTTTTGGTCACGTTGTCACACCCGGTTTTGGAGGCAAATCGAATGCAAACCATGTATGTGTCAGAATCAGAACTCGCGTACACAACGATAACATAAATGACTCACCATAGCACAATGCTTCGAATAACAATAAAGAGTAAGTAATAATATTACAGACTAGAGTCATTTACATAATATAAATCAACATACACAGAATAGAAACGTAGCCAACGTAAATAAACCGGAGACATCTGACTGGAGGAGGTCGCTAGCATAATTCTCGAACTCGTCGAAGTCCTGAAACTCCTGGAGATCCGCCTCGGCACCTTTTTCTTCTAATTTACCTGAGCATAGATTGCACCAAAAGCAACCTGGTGTTTTGTGAAAGCAAGTGTGAGTACATATCAACGTACTCAGCAAATGTGTCGTTTAGCTGAGGTGGACTAGCTTTGTGTGGAGTTAGGCTCAAAGCAGGTTGCTTTTACTTTGTCAAGTTTTATTCATTAATATAAGCCAAGTTTTATCATCAGTCCCAAGTTATTATCCCAAAGAGCACCTCCTCATAGAGGAAATACAAGAATCCATAGTTATAAACATCATTAATAGAACCATCATCATCATCCATAATCATTGCATCTCAGGTCATTTGTATCTCTAATCAAAGAGAATCCCAATGCTGATCTTAACCATGAGCATGGCTGATATATCAATTTCATTCCTCTACAGAGGTCGCACACTTTACCTATGAGCCGTGATTTCCTTTTTGCCTCGGGTCGATCAAACCCTCAAACACTTCCAAGGTGAGTCGGCAAGGTTTCACTACGTAGCCTTTACAAAGATTCTCCTTGTGTGTAGTCGCCCGTTAGGTTTTGCCAGTTGTACAAACATAGTCTCCTCTCTAAGATGGGTGACTAACAAAACCGGCACACACCCTTAGCAGAGCAAGCACTATGCCCAGCCTCCATTGACGGCACAACGGCGAAGCGCACTACACCCTAGGTTCCTCCAATTAATCAGTTAAGGGCGTCCCATACCACCCTCGTGGTTGCAATGTTTTCCCGGCTGGTCTCTCAAAAATAGGTCATTATGGAGAGGTACTCGGGAAACAGTCTGAGGCCCCTAAAATGCCACAAGTTCAACATTATATTTAGAATAAAATCATAGTATCATAAATGTATCTCATCATGTTCATTGATTAAAAAGAGCACTAGCATAAAGCTAATCGTAATAACCCAAAAGGTAATTAAGGACAGGGTAAATAGAAAGCAAGTCAATCCTTATGTTTTAATTATGTAATACAGGAAAAATGAATTATCATGTGAATAGAATATAAATAGGTCAGAGAACATTTGCCTTCACCAAACAGATGCTCAGTATCTTCAACCTTATAGATCTTGAAGATCTTGTTCACTTTGTCGCCAAAGCTTGATCGTCGATTCCTCGAAGCTCGAGAACATATCACGATCTATTCGTGACACACGGCGAATACGAACACGCACAAACAAACAAACATATATATATATATATATATATATATATATATATATATATATATATATATATATATATATATATATATATATATATATATATATATGCATAAGAACATTACACCATTCAAAGAAAAATATAATAAAAACATGCAATACGAAATAGAGCTCGCTACTACGGTCACGCGACGAAAAGAAACGCGACAGTCAGAGCTACGGTCGAGAAGTTATCGCAATTACACTAAACACATATTAATTAGAGCATTTATTTTGACATAATTATATTAATCGACATTTATTAAATGCAACTAGAGTTATCGCCCAGTTTTAATTAATTGACTACACTAACAACTTTCAGTTATATAAGTAATTCAAATAACGTTAGCGACTACAAGCGAGACAAAATGACGGCACAAGACGAAAAACGCAACGCGCGAAACAGCCCGGCAGCACGCCTATAGTACACGTACAACACACGTACGGCGCGCGGCCGACACAACATGCGAAGACTAATAAATAGATAGAAAATTTAAACTAAACAATTAATAATAAAGAATATTTCAGTTAAAGATTAACCATGTTGGCGTCTAATTATAAATATGCAAATCGAATTCCTAAATTAGATTTTAAATTGAAACGACGTTCTAGTAACCATCGGTCAAACAAATATTTAAATAAATTAAATAATATGTACAACAACAGAGAAAAATACTTCTAACATATAGATAATTTTAATATGAATCTAACGCAACTTGAACGGATTGAATCGAATTTAAAACGCAAAAGTTATTGCGGTTTTAATTGGAACTAAATTCCTGTGTACTTGGGCAAATTTGCAAAACCGTCATTTTCTTCCTTCCTCCTTCTCCTTCCTCTTATCCATGGAAGAGAGAGGGGAGGAGGCTGCGCGCGCAGGGGGGAGGAGGTCGGGCCGGTCGCGCGGTGGGGGCGGGTGCCGCCGTCGCAGAGGGAGGGGGCTGCGCTCGCGCAGGGGGCGGGCAGGCTATTGCCAGCCGCCGCCACCGAGGAGGTGGAAGGAGCCTTTCCGGGGGAAAGGGTGAGGGGGAGGGAGCCACCATCGGGGAGAGGGAGAGGGGTAAGGAGGAGAGAGAGGGGCTGCGCAGGGAAGACAAAAACAAAGAACTTCATGGGCAACTATGGAGGACGGGCTCACCGGAGAAGACGACCTCGCCGGAGCAGAGAGGAAAAACGCCGATTGGGGATGAATCGTCTGTCAGATCGATGAATCGAAAGCACCGGGACAAAGCTCTCAACTATACGAACGCATCAGTACACTCGAATTCCACCGACGATGCACGGATCAAAAGTAGTTTCTCGTCAGAGTTGTCGCTAGAGTTGGAACTGTCCCAAACTTTGACGGGCAATTCCGGGAGTTTCGAATCTAGACTAGGGGTGGGGTTTCAAAATTCGAAAAGGGTTCAACGAGAGGATTATAGCCCTATATATATATTGCTAGGGTTTGATGATATTTTTTCGTAATTATCCCATTTTTAAAACTAAAAGAAATTTTAGGAAAAGCTGAAATCGTTTTTAATATCCGAAAAATATCTCGAAGGCTCCAAAAATTCTAGGAAACATTCCTAGAGATGATTTGGCACCCAATAAACTAAACAATCATATTTAGAACTTTTGAAAATGTTTTTAAGTAACTCAAATAAATAGATTTTGAATTTAAGAAAATATAAAAATATTCAGAAAAATATGAAAATTTACCGGAAACTTCTACAAGACATATTAACATGTTTCAAACACTTTTTGCATATAGAAAACTATGTGACAGCATGAATGCAACAACCAAAGCGCCTCTAGGGCTCACTCTACTAGGCTTACGCCAATATAACATAATAACTCACCTTTATTTAGAAAAAAGATAAGGAAAGCAAAGAAAGGAGATGGTAACACCCGAATTTGGTGGATATTAGAAGAGAAATTATATACCCCAAATTCAGGGTGTTACAAACCTAACCCTCTGAACAAAATCTCGCCCTCGAAATTCAAGAGGAGGCTAGCAAAAGAACAAGGTTGTGGATAGGTTGCACATAGCTTCTTTGATTCCACTTTGACTCTACCAGCTTAACTTGCGGACTGGTCGCTTTGACCTTCAGATGCTCACGACCAACTGATCCTCATTATTGGAGTCGTGAGACGATCGCTAAGTTGACTTCTTGATGACCCTAGGACCTGTGGGTTAGGACCCACCATGCTTCCGCTGCACCACTTTGATCTTGTTGGTTGATGTTGATCGTATTGACATCGTTGGGGTTAGCAGCTAACCCCCTTAATAGGAGCATTGATATGCACTCGGTGAAGGCGATGTCGACTCTGATCTTGATTGATTAGGAGGAGTTGGAGGTTGCTAGCCAGATAGGTGCAAGCGGATAGAATATGAATAGGAAGGGTAAGTATATATAGACGGATTAGGGAGATCAGGGGATAGAACCCAACTACCTAACAATATGGCACTCACCTAGTAAACGGATGTTTTCCGTTAATGTTAACTAGACGGTGGTCTTTCCTTACCAAGGGCAAACTACTCTAAGGCCATCGAAAGGCAAGGGGAATGATAGGACATGCAGGATAGGGGCATAAGCATAATAAAAGATGGAGCTAAAGCAAGGATTGTAACCGACATGGGAGAGAACACAACCAAGGTCAGGATAGGTAAAACACCATTCTCAAATCGAGATGGGAAAGATGATAATTCAAAAGGTAGGCATAAGATAAGCATCATGGAAAGCTCTAGAGATTACAAAGGTAAGGGAGGTAACAAGCAAAAGCACACCAAAAGATCGAGAGATGAGAAAGGTAAAGACAATAACAAACAAAAGCACAATAAAGGACGGAGTTACAAACTCGCAAGCCAAAGAAGAGGATATGACCAAGGGAAAGATAGGTAAAGTACAAATCTCAGAATGAGACGGAAGAGGGGCGATTTTAAAGGGCAGGTATGAGATAAAAATCAATGTAGAATATAGAGGTGTCAATGGTAAAGATGATAATAATGAAAAGTATAACAAAGGATAGAGTTAAGGCAAGACTCGCGAAGTGACAAAGTGAAGATAACAATCAAGGATAAGATAGGTAAGGTTCCAACAGAAGGGTTGATGTAAATATTCCTTATCGGGGGAAGTTATAAGGAAGCAACGAGATCACTAAGGATGTGCGAGATAAAATGATCGACCATGGATCGTTAAGAAATAAGGGTGGTCAAGGGCATGTTAACTTAAATGTCTTAAACAGACATTAGGGTATGAAGATAAGCATATATAAAGATATAGGAGTATACAAGACTCTAAGGATACGAGCATCCTGAGACCAAGGGAATAGAAATAGCCAAAAGATAATGTCTTAACAACAGAATAGGAAGAGGTCTCAAAAGACAAGAAGGTTGTGAACATATAACTAGAATGATTAAATAGGCAACAAAGTTTCAGAGGTAAGTTTTTGAGACAAGAGTATTGAGGAATCCAGGGATACGAGTATGCCAATACTAAAGGAATAGAGATTGCCAAATGGTGGCAATTTAATGACGGAAGAGGAAAGAATCCCAAAAGACAAGAAGGTTATGGTCAGGGGGCACCTATAAAGATGTCGCAAGCATAAGAGTGAGATCAGATCTAATAGATTGAGAAAAGTATAGACCATACTAGAATAAAATACTTTTGACAAGGTGATATATAGGAGCAGAACATAGAATTAGTTGATGTGACTAGTATTTTGAAGCAGCATCAAGGATGAGGTGAAGTAATAGTCAATAAGTCCTTAAAACGTCCAATGCTACTCTAGGCTAATGGTCCTACAGTCAGCAAGGCTTTGATACCACTTATGTCACACCCGATTTTGGAAGGCAAACCGAATGCGAACCATGTATGTGCTAGGATCAGAACTCGCGTACACAGCGATAACATAAATGACTCACCATAGCACAATGCTTCGAATAACAATAAAGAGTAAGTAACAATATTACAGACTAGAGTCATTTACATAATATAAATCAAAGTACACAGAATAGAAACGTAGCCAACGTAAATAAACCCACCACAGGCAGTTGAGTGGAGGAGATCGCTAGCCTAATCCTCGAACTCGTCGAAGTCCTAGAACTCCTAGAGATCTACCTCGACACCATCTTCTTCTTATTTACCTGAGCGTAGATTGCACCAAAGGAAACCTTGTGTTTTGTGAAAGCAAGGGTGAGTACACATCAACGTACTCAGCAAATGTCCCAATTGGCTGAGATGGACTAGCTTTATGTTGAGTTAGGCTCAAAGCAGGTTGCTTTTACTTTGTCAAGTTTTATACATTAATATAAGCCAATTTTTATCATCAATCCCAAGTTATTTTCCCAAAGAGCACCTCCTCATAGAGGAAATACCAGAATCCATAGTTACAAACATCATTAATAGAACCATCATCATCAGCCATAATCATTGCATCTCAGATCATTTGTATCTCTAATCAAAGAGGATCCCAAGGCCGCTCTTAACCGTGAGCATGGCTAATATATCAGTTTCATTCCTCTGCAAGGGTCGCACACTTTACCCATGAGCTGTGATTCCTTTTTTGCCTTAGGTCGATCAAACCCTCAAACACTTCTAAGGTGAGTCTGTAAGGTTTCAGTATGTAGCCTTTACAAAGATTCTCCTGGTGTGTAGCCACCTGTTAGGTTTTTGCCAGTCATACAAACACAGTCTCCTTCCTAAGGTGGGTGACTAACAAAACCGACACACCCTTAGCAAAGCAAGCACTATGCCCCAGCCCCCATTGATGGCACAACGGCGAAGCACACTACACCCATAGGTTCCTCCAATTAATCAGCTAAGGATGTCCCATAGCACCCTCATGGTTGCCCTTTTTTCCCGAATGGTCTCTCAAAGAATAGGTCCTTACAGAGAGGTACTCGGGAAACAACCCGAGTCCCCTAAAATGCCACAAGTTCAACATCATATCCAGAATAAAATTATAGTATCATAAATGTATCTCATCATGTTCATTGATTAAAGTAGATTACTAGCATAAGGCTAACCATAATAACCCAAAAGGTAATCAAGGACTGGGTAAATAGAAAGCTAGTCAATCCTTAGGTTTTAATTATGTAATGCAGGGAAATGAATTATCATGTGAATAAGACATAAGTAGGTCAGAGGACACTTGCCTTCACCAAACAGATGCTCATGATCTTCAACCTTATAGATCTTGAAGAGCTTGATCACTTGGTCACTAAAGCTTGACCGTTGATTCCTCGAAGCTCGAGAACATATCACGATCTATTTGCGACACACAACGAATGTAAACAGGCACAAACAAATAAACAAACATGTATATATGCATAAGAATATTACACCAATTAAAGAAAACCATAATAAAAACATGCAATACGAAATATAGCTCGCTATTACGGTCACACGACAAAAAGAAACGTGACAGTCAGAGCTACGGTCGAGAAGTTATCGCACTTACACTAAAAAGTATTGGTTAGAGCATTTAATTCGATATAATTATATTAATCGACATTTATTAAATACAACTATAATTATCACCCATTTTTAATTAATTGACTACACTAATAACTTTAAGTTATATAAGTAATTCAAACAACGTTAGCGACTACAAGCGAGACAAAATGACGGCGCACAATACGCGTACGGCGCGCGGCCGACACAACACGCGAGGACTAATAAATAGATAGCACATTTAAACTAAACGATTATTAATAAAGAATATTTCAGTTAAGGGTTAACCATGTTGGCGTCTAATTATAAATGTGCAAATCGAATTCCTAAATTAGATTTAAATTAAAACGACATTCTAGTAACCATCGGTCAAACAAATGTTTAAATATATTAAATAAAATGTGCAACAGCAGGGAAAAATACTTCTAACATGTATATAATTTTAATACAAATCTAACGCAACTTGAACGGATTGAATCAGATTTAAAACGCAAAAGTTATCGTGGTTTTAATTTGAACTAAATTCCTGCGTAT
This sequence comes from Zea mays, assembly GCF_902167145.1. Lineage (NCBI taxonomy): Eukaryota > Viridiplantae > Streptophyta > Magnoliopsida > Poales > Poaceae > Zea > Zea mays. Next base: position 44,439,800 of record NC_050103.1, read on the forward strand.
AAGGACAATTTTGCAAAACTGTCATCTTCTTCCTCGCTTCTTCTCATTCCTCTCATCCATGGAAAAGAGAGGGGAGGGGGCTGCACGCGCAGGGGGGAGGAGGCCGGGCCAGTTGCGCGGTGGGTGGGGGCACCGCCGCTGCAGGGGACTGCACCGGCCGCAGAGGAGGGGGCTACGCGCGCGTAGTGGGGCGGGCGGGCCACTGCCGGCCGCCGCCGCCAGGGAGGGGGAAGGAACGACGCCGGGGGGACAGGGTGCGGGGGAGGGATCCACCGTCGGGGAGAGAGAGGGGGGAGGGGGAAGAGAGAGGAGCTGCGCAGGGAAGACAAAAACAAAGAACTTCATGGGCAACAATGGAGGATGGGCGCACCGGAGAAGACGACCTCGCCGGAGCCGAGAGAAAAATCACCAATTGGTGACGAACCGTCGGTCGGTCGACGAATCGAAAGCATCAGGGTGAAGCTCTCGATTAGATGAACGCAGCGGTACCCTCAGATTCCACCGACGACGCACGGATCGAAAGTAATTGCTCGCAGGAGTTGTCGCCGGAGTTGGAACCGTCCTGAACTTCGGCGAGCAATTTCGGGAGTTTCATATCTAGACTGGTGGTGGGGTTTCGAAATTCGGAAAGGGCTCGACGAGAGAATTCCAGCCATATATATATTGCTAGAGTTTGAAGATATTTTATTTTTCATAATTATCCCATTTTAAAATTAAAAGTAATTTCAGAAAAGGGTGAAATCGTTTTTAATATTCGAAAAATATCTCGAAGGCTCCAAAAATTCTAGAAAAAAAATTCCTAGACATGATTTGGCACCCAATGAACTCAAAAATCATATTTAGAACTTTTGAAAAGTGTTTTTAAGTACTTCAAATAAATATATTTTGAATTTCGAAAAAATATAAAATATTCAGAAAAATATGAAAATTTACCGGAAACTTCTACGAGACATATTAACATGTTTCAAACACCTTTTCATATAGAAACACTATGCAATGTCATGAATGCAACAACCAAAGTGCCTCTAGGGCTCACTTCACTAGGCTTACACCAATATAACAAAATAACTCATCTTTATTTAGAAAAAAAGAGAAGGAAAGCAAAGAAAGGAGACGGTAACACATGAATTTGGTGGATATTAGAAGAGAAATCTTATACCCCCAAATTCAGGGTGTTACACACATCGAGGCAAATAGTTGTAACTTGAGATAACTGAGTTATGGCTACCATCATAAATAGGTCCGCAAACCGAATGATGTCGTTGTGAATGGGGTGCTCCATAACTTGAATCTTAGGAGGCATGGCTACCCACAACACCATATGTTCCACTTCCAGAACCATATGCTCCAATGCTATATGTTCCAGCATGGCTACTGAGAGCACCTAGAGGGGGGGGGGGTGAATAGGTGATCCTATAAAAACTTAACACTTAACACCACAAACTTGATCAAGAGTTAGAACAATGAAATCAAGTAGTTAGAGAGGAGAGCTCTTGTGAAGCACAACAGACATAGTAAGAACAAGCACAATAGACACGAGGATTTATCCCGTGGTTCGGCCAAGTACAAAACTTGCCTACTCCACGTTGTGGCGTCCCAACGGACGAGAGTTGCACTCAACTCCTCTCAAGTGATCCAATGATCAACTTGAATACCACGGTGTTCTTCTTTACTTTACTCTTTCTCGTTTGCGAGGAATCTCCATAACTTGGAGTCTCTCGCCCTTACAATAAGAATCAAAATGAAGCACTAGAGTAAGGGAGGAAAGCAACACACTCAAATTGACGGCAAATACGCACACACACGGCCAAGACTTGAGCTCAAGAGAATATCACGAGGTTCTCACTAGAACGGAGCTCAAATCACTAAGAATGTCGAACAAGTGCGCAAGAATGGAGTGTGAATGATCAACAATGCTCAAAGGATGCTTGGTGTTCTCCTTCATGCGCCTAGAGGTCCCTTTTATAGCCCCAAGGCAGCTAGGAGCCGTTGAGAGCAAACTGGGAAGGCAGATCTTGCCTTCTGTCGACTGGCGCACCGGACAGTCCGGTGCACCACCGGACACTGTCCGGTGCGGATTTCTTTCCTGTTTTGGCGCAGCAGACCGTTGGAGGTTTGGAGCCGTTGGCGCACCGGACAGTCCGGTGCCCCTTCAGACTGTTGGCCCGGCCATGCGTCACGCGCGGATTGCGCGGCCGACCGTTGGCTCGGCCGACCATTGGCTCACCGGACAGTCCGGTGCACACCGGACAGTCCAGTGAATTTTAGCCGTACGCCACCGTCGATTTCCCGAGGACAGCCTTTTCAACAGAGCCAGCCTGGCGCACCGGACACTGTCTGGTGCACCACCGGACACTGTCTGGTGCACCACCGGACAGTCCGGTGCACCCAGACTGAGCAGAGTCTTGGCTGCTCGAGCCAAGTCTTTTCCAATTGTCTTTTCTCTGATTCTAGCACTTAGACAAATATGTTAGTACACAAAAACCAATGTACTAAGTCTAGAATCATACCTTTGTATTGAATTGCACTTTGTCCACCCTTTGGCATATACTTATTCCCTTAATGTGTGTTGGGCATTTAATCACCAAAATCTTATAGAAATGGCCCAAAGGCACATTTCCCTTTCAATCTCCCCCTTTTTGGTCACCGAATATGATTGAGTCTTGGGAATCTTTGTTCTTGACGTAGGAGGTGAACATCTTCTTCTCCCCCGTCATGTGGTTTGTGCATCTGCTGTCGATAATCCAGCTTGAACCCCCGAATGCATAAACCTGCAAGGCAAATTTAGGCTTGGGTTTTAGGTACCCAACTCTTGTTGGGTCCTACAAGGTTAGTAACAATGGTCTTAGGGACCCAAATGCAAGTTTTATCTCCCTTGCATCTTGCCCCTAATTTTCTAGCAACCACTTTTTTATCCTTTCTACAAATAGCAAAGGAAGCATTGCAAGCATGATAAATTGTAGAAGGTTCATTATCTACTTTTCTAGGAACATGAACAATATTTCTTCTAGGCATAACATTTTTCTTAGCCAAATTACTAACATGCATAAAGGAAGAACTTGAAGCAAACATGCCATTTGAATCATAAGCATTACAACTCCTATCATAATGAACATTTCTAGAATATCTCTTATCACCATAAATGAAAGCATGATTCTTTTGACTACTATTAGTCATAGGAGTCTTTCCTTTCTCCTTGGCGGGAATGGGAGCCTTATGACTTGTTAAGTTCTTGGCTTCTCTCTTAAAGCCAAGCCCATCCTTAATTGAGGGGTGTCTACCAATGGTGTAGGCATCCCTTGCAAATTTTAGTTTATCAAATTCATTTTTGCTAGTCTTAAGTTGGGCATTAAGACTAGCCACTTCATCATTTAACTTTGCAATAGAAACTAGGTGTTCACTACAAGCATCAACATTAAAATCTTTACACCTATTGCAAATCACAACATGTTCTACACAAGAGTTAGATCTATTTGCTACTTCTAGTTTAGCATTTAAATCATCATTAACACTTTTTAAACTAGAAATGGTCTCATGGAAAGTAGATAGTTCACAAGAAAGCATTTCATTCCTTTTAACTTCTAAAGCAAGAGATTTTTGTGCCTCTACAAATTTATCATGTTCTTCATACAAAAGATCCTCTTGCTTTTCTAACAATCTATTCTTATCATTCAAAGCATCAATCAATTCATTGATCTTATCAATTTTAGTTCTATCTAGGCCCTTGAATAAACATGCATAGTCTATTTCATCATCACTAGATTCATCATCACATGAAGAAGCATATGTAGTTTTATTTCGAGTACTCACCTTCTTCTCCTTTGCCATGAGGCATGTGTGATGTTCGTTGGGGAAGAGAGACGCTTTGTTGAAGGCCGAGGCGGCAAGTCCTTCGTCATCGGATGAAGAGCAATACGAGTCCCACTCTTTGCCAAGATGTGCCTCACCCTTAGTCTTCTTGTAGGTCTTCTTCTTCTCCCTCTTCTTTTCCTGGTCACTATCATTATCGGGACAATTAGCAATAAAATGACCAATCTTACCACATTTGAAGCAGGAGCGCTTCCCCTTCGTCTTGTTCTTGTTGGGATGCTCCTTGCGACCCTTTAGCGCTGTCTTGAAACGCTTGATGATGAGGGCCATTTCTTCCTCATTAAGCCCGGCCGCCTCAACTTGCGCCACCTTGCTAGGTAGCATCTCCCTGCTACTTGTTGCTTTGAGAGCAACGGGTTGAGGCTCATGGACCATTATTGGGCCATTTTGCGCATCATCCACGTATCTCGCCTCCTTGATCATCATTCGCCCGCTTACGAACTTCTCAAGTATTTCTTCGGGTGTCATCTTGATGTACCTAGGATTCTCACGAATAGAATTAACAAGATGAGGATCAAGGACGGTGAAGGACCTTAGCATTAGTCGGACGACGTCGTGGTCCGTCCATCGCGTGCTTCCATAGCTCCTTATTTTGTTGACGAGGGTCTTGAGCCGGTTGTACGTTTGGGTTGGCTCCTCTCCCCTGATCATCCCGAACCTTCCTAGTTCGCCTTCCACCAACTCCATCTTGGTGAGCATGGTGACATCGTTCCCCTCATGTGAGATCTTGAGGGTGTCCCAGATTTGCTTGGCATTATCCAAGCCGCTCACCTTATTGTACTCTTCCCTGCACAAGGATGCTAAAAGAACAGTAGTAGCTTGTGCATTTTTATGAATTTGTTCATTGATGAACATGGAGTTATTCGAACTATCAAATTGCATTCCATTTTCTACTATCTCCCATATACTTGGATGGAGAGAGAATAAGTGACTACGCATTTTGTGACTCCAAAATCCGTAGTCCTCTCCATCAAAGTGAGGGGGTTTATCAAGTGGAATGGAAAGTAAATGAGCATTGAAATTATGCGGAATACGGGAATAATCAAAAGAAAAGTTCGAGTTAACCGTTTTCTTTTTCTCCTCGTATTCGTCGTCCTTTTGAGAAGAGGAAGACTCATCGCTGTCGTAGTAGACAACCTTCCTGATGCGCCTCTTCTTATTTCTGTCCTTCTTCTTTTGACTTGAGCCGAAGTCATTGACTTTGTCGTCCCTTGGCTCGTTGAAGATGGACTCCTTCTCATTGCCGTTGACCACCATCCCCTTTCCCTTAGGATCCATCTCTTCGGGCGATTAGTCCCTTTCTTGAAGAGAACGGCTCCGATACCAATTGAGAGCACCTAGAGGGGGGTGAATAGGTGATCCTGTAAAAACTTAACACTTAACACCACAAACTTGATTAAGAGTTAGAACAATGAAATCAAGTAGCTAGAGAGGAGAGCTCTTGTGAAGCACAACAGACACAGTAAGAACAAGCACAAGAGACACGAGGATTTATCCCGTGGTTCGGCCAAGTACAAAACTTGCCTACTCCACGTTTTGGCGTCCCAACGGACGAGAGTTGCACTCAACTCCTCTCAAGTGATCCAATGATCAACTTGAATACCACGGTGTTCTTCTTTACTTTACTCTTTCCCGTTTGCGAGGAATCTCCACAACTTGGAGTCTCTCGCCCTTACAATAAGAATCAAAATGAAGCACTAGAGTAAGGGAGGAAAGCAACACACTCAAATTGACGGCAAATACGCACACACACGGCCAAGACTTGAGCTCAAGAGAATATCACGAGGTTCTCACTAGAACGGAGCTCAAATCACTAAGAATGTCGAAAAAGTGCGCAAGAATGGAGTGTGAATGATCAACAATGCTCAAAGGATGCTTGGTGTTCTCCTTCATGCGCCTAGAGGTCCCTTTTATAGCCCCAAGGCAGCTAGGAGCCGTTGAGAGCAAACTGGGAAGGCAGATCTTGCCTTCTGTCGACTGGCGCACCGGACAGTCCGGTGCGGATTTCTTTCCTGTTTTGGCGCAGTAGACTGTTGGAGGTTTGGAGCCGTTGGCGCATCGGAAACTGTCCGGTGCACACCGAATAGTCCGGTGCCCCCTTCAGACCGTTGGCTCGGCCACGCGTCACGCGCGGATTGCGCGGCCGACCGTTGGCTCGGCCGACCGTTGGCTCACCGGACAGTCCGGTGAATTTTAGCTGTACGCCGCCGACGATTTCCCGAGGACGGCCTTTTCACCAGAGCCAGCCTGGCGCACCGGACACTGTCTGGTGCACCACCGGACAGTCCGGTGCACCCAGACTGAGCAGAGTCTTGGCTGCTCGAGCCAAGTCTTTTCCAATTGTCTTTTCTCTGATTCTAGCACTTAGACAAATATGTTAGTACACAAAAACCAATATACTAAGTCTAGAATCATACCTTTGTATTGAATTGCACTTTGTCCACCCTTTGGCATATACTTATTCCCTTAATGTGTGTTGGCATTTAATCACCAAAATCTTATAGAAATGGCCCAAAGGCACATTTCCCTTTCAGCTACCCCAACACCATATGCTCCAGCATCATCTCCACCATCTTTGTGGCTACCATAACGAGTCTTGCTGCTTCATCTGTATGTTGCCTCTGCCGAATCATCTGCCTCTTCTTTTCCTTTATCTTGTGTAACTCACCAACAAAGAATTTCTTTATTTTAGGAGGAACGAATGGACAATTCTTGACATCCTTCCCTCGATGTGCTAAATGCTCCTTGAAACGTGTAGCACCGGATTTCGCCGTAGAAACACTAGTTTCTGCTCTCTGACTGCGACTAGGCGCAGGTGCAACGTCAACTTCTTTGTTGTTGAACGAGCGGATCTCGTCATTGAACGAGCTGTTTTTTCTTCCCCTTTTGTTTGGTCACGAGGGGGAGAAAGTGGAGGAGGCAGCAAATGAGCAGGTGAGTATGTGAGTGCGTCAGAACGACCGATTTTTTTTGTTTTTTAATCTTTTTTTTGACAAAAAAATAACATTTAGACCCCTGGATAACTTATTTCAAGTTTGGACCCGAAGCTCGGCGCCATAGGTTGTGGCGCCGAGCTAACACGCCTCGGTGCCACGGATCTCGGCGCCGAGCTCTGACGTGGCTTTGGCGGCCAGCGGTGGCTAGGGCCGCCGTGGCTTCCTAGCTCGGCGCCACAGATCTTGGCGCCGAGCTAGGAAGTCCTATAAATTGGTCATTCTCCTAGCCGAGAGCTGGGCCCAGCTCTTCTTTCTACTTTCTCTCCATTTCAATCTTCTTCCAAAACGACCAGATTCACATCAAAATCATTGTATCCGAGTTGGAAAACTTTGTAGACCAAGGTATGGTGTCTCACTGATTCGTTTGTTTTGTATATTGGATTGTATTGTTTCGATTATTAGTTTTGATTGTTTCTCCTAGGATATATAGTTCATATGATGACTACAATTTATTAGATAGTTTGTGAAATACGTGTATTTATAACTTAAAATCATTTTGCTATTTGCATATAGTTGTGTTAATATATAATTGTTTCTTAGATGAAAGACATGTATCGGGAGGCGTTGTGGCAGAAGAGAGGTCATCCTCGAGAGTTATATCCGGATGTATCTACTAAGGATGCTCCTGTTCCTCCTGATCTTCCTATGCCTAACTATGACTGTGGCAAATCGGCTTGGGTATGTGAAAGTCGCCTAGAGGGGGGGTAGATAGGCGAAACCTAAAAATTATAATTCTAAATCCAAACTAGATCCCTTGATTAGTGATTAGAACAAGATTCACAATTATCGGACTATAAAACTAAGTCCTTTGCTTGCAACGAGTATTGTTTCAAAGAGTGCGAAATTTAATCAATAGCAATACTACAATAAATGTTGGTGGAGAATAATGCAAGAGGACTTAGATAAGAAGAGGAGTAACACAAGTTCTTTTCTTGCAAGGAGTTGCTTCTCTAAATGTGAATTTAACTTGAAGCAACACAAAATAATATTAGCAAAGAGTAGCGCAAAAGAACTTAGAAAGGGAGAGAACAAACAAATCACAAGCAATAAACACAAGAGACACGGGTGATTTGTTTTACCAAGGTTCAGCCCTCGAAGGCCTAGTACCCGTTGAGGAGTCCACTAAGGACAGGTCTTTTTCAACCCTTTCCCTCTCTCCACCGATCACCAAGACCGACGAGCTCTTCTTCTTCTCAAGGATCATTTAAGACCCCGCAAGGATCACCACACTCTTAGGTGTCTCTTGCTAGCTTTACAAGCCTCCAAAACTTTGGAGGAAGTTCAATGGGAGTCAAAACTCCATGCTCGAATGATCACAAGATATAGCACACACTTTCTCTCAATAATTCTCACAAGGCACTATTGCTAAACTTACACGAGAAGCTTTCTTTTGCTTGCTCTCTCTTTGTGGCACTTGTGTCGGTCGTAGTGGTCTAAATCTTGTGTATAGGATGGATCAATGAATAGAGGTGGTTGGGAGGGCTTGGATATGTCAACTATATGACTTGGAATGTTGCTTGGACTCCCACACGTTGAAGTGGCCGGTTGGGGTGGTATTTATAGACACCAACCAAATTGTAGCCGTTGGAGAAGGTTGCTTGCGATGGGCGCATCGGACAGAGTCCGGTGTGCCACCATGTCATCCTGTCGTTAGGTCTTGGAGCTGGTCGACCGTTGGAGGCTTTGTCCTCATGTGGCATCGGACAGTCCGGTGCCCCTCTGACCTTCTGCTCTAACATCTGTGTTGCACTGTGCACTTTGCAGAGTCGACCGTTGCGAGCAGATAGCCATTGCTCCACTGGCACACCGGACAGTTCGGTGGTACACCGGTGGTACACCGGATAGTCCGGTGAATCATAGCGGAGCTGCGCCTGGGAAACCCGAAGCCGAGGGGTTTGGAGTGTACGACCCCTTGTTCGATGGCACACCGGACAGTCCGGTGCACTAGACCAGGGAACACTTCGGTTTCCTTTTTGCTCCTTTCTTTTGAACCCTAACTTGTTCTTTTTATTGGTTTGTGTTGAACCTTTGGCACCTGTAGAATGTATAATCTAGAGCAAAACTAGTTAGTCCAATTATTTGTGTTGGGCAATTCAACCACCAAAATCATTTAGGAAAAAGGTTTAATCCTATTTCCCTTTTAATCTCCCCCTTTTTGGTGATTGATGCCAACACAAACCAAAGCAAATATATAAGTGCAGAATTGAACTAGTTTGCATAAGGCAAGTGCAAAGGTTGCTTGGAATTAAACCAATATAAACATTCATAAGATATGCATGGATTGCTTTCTTTCTTTTAACATTTTGGACCACGCTTGCACCACTTGTTTTGTTTTTGCAAATGTTTTTGGAAATTCTTTTCAAAGTCTTTTTGCAAATAGTCAAAGGTATATGAATAAGATTTCGAGAAGCATTTTTAAGATTTGAAATTTTTTCCTCCTGTTTCAAATGCTTTTCCTTTGACTAAACAAAACTCCTCCTTAATGAAATTCTCCTCTTAGTGTTCAAGAGAGTTTTATAAATTGAAAGAAGATCAAAATATTTTAGGTACCAAATTTTGAAAAACTCCTCTCTTAGAATATAGATACCAATTGAGATAGAATTTCTTAGAGGAATACTACTTTCAAAGATACCAATTGAAAACATTAAAACTTAAACTTTGTTTCGAAATTTTTTGAAATTGGCGTGGTGGTGCGGTCCTTTTTGCTTTGGGCTAATACTCTCTCCCCCTTTGGCATTAATCGTCAAAACGGAGTCTTTAGAGCCCTTTTTTACTTTCTCCCCCATTGGTACAAGTAAATATGAGTGAAAGATTATACCAATTTTGAGAGATGGCGGAATACCGGCAAAGGATAGATAATACCGATGGTGTAAAGTGGAAGCGATGTCTTTGCCGAAAACTCCATTTCCCTTTCAATCTAAGACTTAATACACAAGATACTCATGAAAACATATTAGTCTTAGCCTTGGCACAATAGAGATAGGAAATATGCAATGAAAGCATGTTGGAACCATTTTAAGAAATTGCCCTCAAGGATTTCAAAGAGACTTAAGGAACCTCCACCTTTGGAACAAAGGTAGCTTATCCTCGTTACAAGGTTAAGCTTTAAACTCTTTGACAATAAAATCACTTCACCTAGTTTTAACAAAAATGCATAAATACAGGAATAAAATTTTTGAGAGGTTAAACTAGGTATGAAGCAGGGATATGCATAGACATGCTTTCTCTTCCTTTTATACAAGATATGCAAGGAATGTATAGAAGAGGAAGATTTAGGTACATGTATAAATGAGAGGAAGTAGTTTTACCCTTTTGTACCTTCGCATAGAGACGCTCTCTTCATTGTGCTTAGTCCTTAGTCTTAGTTACTTAAGACCTATATTCAAGACAGTGTATGGAAATATTTTGCACAAGAGAGGGTTCTACAACTAGTGATCCTTTTCTAAGTCATTGCTATTATATATCATGTAGATCACAAATTGCATAAATGTATTATGAATTCTCCTTTTAACTTAGTGTATATCAAGAGAGATATCGATTGAAATTATATGAGACACTAAGAAACAGAAGTGTTAATTGAAGTTATTCAATGATCAAACAAATAACAGATGCGATCAAAAGAACAACATATGCTTTAGATTATCAAATAAGCTTAAACTAGGAGATTCCAGTAAATATGCTACTTTAACAATGAAAGTTACAATCCTTGATAAAGGTGACATTACTTTACCAAGGGATTGATATGCAGTAGCATACTTCATGAGAAACTTATTTTCATACTTGAGACTATATGAGATTACTAAGATAAAGTGTGGGTCTCAATATAATCAAGAAATAGGAATAGGCTCCCCCTAAAGATATGCATCAAATGTTTGAAAGAATTGGATAGATGCACCTACTTTTAAAGACAAATATGGAGAAGCATTATTCATCTTGACCACGACTTATAAAATTTTGCAACAAACAATTTATGCCTAGTATTCTTCAAATTAAAAAGGTTTTATAATACTTACAACCACACCATCGATTATTTGAAGATCTTTCTGTCCAAATAGGTGTTGTTGTTCTTTGATGTCCTCTTTTTCATTCGAGTGTTCTCCCTTTGTAGTTGTTTCTTTTTCTTTTCAAACTTATTAAAAATACTCAAGAAAGATGTTAATAGCATAAGGGAGTATATGATGAAGGATGATTTCTTTTAGATAAGAAATATAAACAATTCATCATCCACAAGTCACACAGAAGAAAAATCCTTAACATTAATGCACATCATAGGAAAGAGGAATATGCACCTTTTAATCATTTTGATCAATCATAGGAAATTTACTTCTTCATATTGAATTTATTATCATAACTTAAAAACATATCAATATGAGAACAGATATAGCAAAGGCATGAATTAGATTTTAATGGACAAGTGCAGTTATAAGAACGAGATTGAATGCACATCTAGTTGATTTAAGTCCAATAAAGAATCTATTCTTCACATAGGTAGAATATGATAAGTTAGAGTAAATAACCACTGATGGGAACTATATTTGTTTAAGAAGATGAGTCCCCATACCTTTGCTTTTACCTTTCTTCCTTTGGGGAAGAGTAACCCTTGAGGCTTGTGGCTTGCACTTACTCTCTTGTAGATTTCATAAGTAAGCTCAAGAGATATGTCATTAGTAATACAAGCACTAATTTCCCTTTTTGTAATCATTTTTGACAAGGAATGAAAAGTGAATTACTAAAGCACGGAAACTTTATAATATGAACTAGATTATTCGATGATGTATGCTTAGTTTTAACTTATAAAACAAGCATGGTTAATTCTTTAAGATTATGGGAATAAATCTAATTTATAACATGGAGAGCGATGAATGTAGAAGAATCATATCCAATTTAAGCAAGAGGCAAAACAACAAAAATCATTGGATTGACTTTTCTTTTCATGTTAGATTACACATTTCCATAGAGAAACTTATTCTCTACATGTGAGACTACTTAGGTTATTTAGACAAAAACATTAGTCTCACAATTTTAGATATAAAGAGAGATTCCCTTTATAAGTGTCCTAAGGATTTGGATTCCTTACATGACACCTTATTCTTTTAAGAACTTGGAATATCTCTCTATATCTAGAACATGGCTATAATATGAAAATTAGTGTAAAACATGCCATGAGGTACTTACAATAATTTAAAGCATGTAGATTGCAATAGTATAGAGATGATGAATATGCAATCTACCATATGAGAGGAATTTCTTCAAAGAAAGGTGACATAATTTTAAAGACATTTGAAGTGCTTCCTTTTCTATGTGACTACACAAGACACATGAGAAATGATAATTTAAGATAATTGCACTTAAAAGCATAATTGTTACCATCCTTTGGCTTTCCTCCATGTTGTAGGCCTTGATTTTTCCGCACAGGATAACTCTTTATTTCCTACAACATCAATATCTTCCCCGAGATGATATGAGTTTTAGATATATTAATTCAAAACAACTTTGGGTCAATCTTGGATATATGGATCATTGAAGATTGATAGCTTGAGTAAATAAGAATTGAATTGACTCTCTCAAGCACCCCAAAGCTTCATATCATCTCCTTCTCCTGCAAAGCTTGTCAAGCATATTTTGGTACCCATCGCTTGATGGGTCCATCAAGGTTAGTCAACAAAGATCTAGGAACCCAAAAGTCCTTTGTGTTAGCACTAGGCAAACTCATTACCTTTCTAGCACAAGTTGCAATTTTGGGTTGCCTAGTTACATGAGAATTAATTGACAAGTTAGGACTGGGATAGTTACCAATGGGACAATCCTTGCATTGATGTCCCTTCTTTCGGCATATGTAGCAAAGGCGATCTTCAAGTCTTGAAGATTTCTTCTTTCCTTGTTTCTTGCTTGCTACTGTGACACCCCAGTGTCACCTAGGGTTCTTCCCTAAGCTAACCCCAACCTATTATCACATGTAAATTGAGTAAAGGGTTGAACATCAAAAGAAAATTTAGAGCAAAGGTTTATAATGAATCTTTTTAAACTCTCCTTAATCTTGTCATGAACCTTGAGAGAGAAAGACTCTCAAACCCTAATAAATCCTCAGTGAGCCAATTTAAGCATAAAGGGTAATTGGGAGCAGTCATGTGGGGAAAATGCAAATTTTAGATTTGACCAAATTACAAAGTTTTAGTTCATCAAATAACTAACAAATCATAGTAAGAGAGTTTGGCCATTTGGTTTTTTAAAAATTCCCAAATCAGCCCTTGAACCATGATCCCTTGGAGAAATTCAGATTTATGAATTCTGAATTTCAGAACTCTTTTCAAGGATCAACTACGTTCTCTGTTTTTCGAAACTCAAAACCAGGAGATCCAAATATCAAAGTTGTGCCAAATTCCCTTGAACACGCCCTGGAAAAGTTTGAACTCAAACCAAATTCATTTGACACGGTTTTGGCGCAGTTTGACCTCGGGACTAGACATTCTGACACTGGCACCTTGGTGACGCTACAACTCCCTGTCCCTAGCCTAAAACCGCATGGCGTCCATACACAAAAGACAAATCAAGGTCAGGTGAACAAATCCTTCATAGTGATCTTGCCCAAATTCGCGAAGATTTGCACCCAATCAGCGCTAGAACTTGGGCAGAGGCAACGGTTCCACGTGTTCGACCGTGGCTGACACCTCCGGTTCACGCCCGTTCGCGCACCCGCGCCTCCCAGTGCATGCCCGCGTGCGCTCGCCGGTCCACGGCCGCCTGTGCACCGCGCCGTGCCTATAAAGCCGCCCCAAGCCTCAGCCATTCCTCCCCGCGCGCTCTCAAGACTTGCCCAAGTCAGAGATCACTGGAAATTGCCCCGAGCACGCCGCGCCACCGCCCGCCAAGCTTTTAGAGCCTCGGCCGCCGTAGCCAGCTCTCTCCAGTCGCGTCCAAGTCGTGCCAACGCTTCGGTTAGCTTCGCCATTGGCCCGTGAAGCTTTCCAAGTCCTCGGACCCGGCAGAACTTCACCGGAAGCCCGAGATCACCCTCGCCGGACTTTGGTCGCCCGCCCCCGCGCGTGGACCGAGCTCTCCGGTAAGCCATTGTCAAATTCCTTGCACCCATGTCTTCCCTAGCACCAAATGAAGCTCTCTGACCCGTTCAATTGGTCAATTGTGCCCTGGATAGGCCGGACTCCTCGCCGCCGACAAGCTCCCCCGCCTGCGCACGTGGACCGGCCAACTCCGACCATCCCCGACGGCGACCCGCACATCGCCGTGACCCTCAGGACCTCCCCTACACCCTCGACCACCTCACCGGAGCAGTCTCACCGCCGGTAAGCCCCTCCGCCCTTTCTTCCGCCGCGGGTACTGTTTAAATTGGGGGAAAGGACCTCGGGTTAGGATTAGAAGAATCCAGGGGGTTTTCTAAGATGTCAGTGACTCAATTGAATAGTAGCCCAGGGACTAGTCTGTAAGGAAACCTGAAAACACCCACCAGGGACCCTATTGCAAAGTACTTTTCCATTTAATCATTTCTATTTAATCTTTTTAATAAATAGAGAACTTAGTAAATTCATAACTTAAGAAATACTTAACCAAAAATTGTCAAACCAATTTTGCTGGATTCTAAATATTATGAACTATCCATTAAAAATACTGAACTCTATGCTTTTTGTTCTAGTTTTTAGAGTTTAAAATTAAATACAGAAACTGACCAAACCTTGTTTAATTAAGGAAAATTTGTTATGCTTCTGTGCTGAACCTAAGAAAATTTGTAGATGTTCAAACCCCATTTAAACACTGTTTAAAAATAGTGAGAACCCCGGTATTGAAAAATTTAGTGGAGATATCTATTAAAAGCCATTTTTGCCCAAACATTAGGAAAATCAGAAAGGCCTTAGAAATTAATGACCAATGGATGAAATTATTTTTCCTAGTTTGCTTAAGTAACAAAGAACCTAGGAAAAATAAAGGAACCTCTAGTCCAGATCAGATTCAAAGTGAAATGTTTTATTTAGCATTATTCCAACTAGAAATCAATTATTAGAATTATAAAACCATACCCAAAATTGATAATAAAAATCCAGTGGACTTGTAACCACCAAAACCCCACTGCAAAAATAATAAACACCCAAGCCCATCATTTTAGGTAGGGTAAATAAATATAATATGATAATGAGTCATATTCCAAATAAATCATGAGTAACCCAAAATAATGCAATAATGGGCAAATAAAATTTTGCTAGATCAATAATGAGATAGGCCACCAGAGAAAAATGCAAACCCATTTGAGAGATGCACAATAATGCCTATTTCCAATACTTCATGAAAAAAGCCATTTAATCCAAATAATTCCTACAACCCCTTCCTTTAAGCAAAAAGATGCCAAACTTCGGAATGATTGTTCTTGCGCAAAATAGGAGCTAGGAAAAATCAGATATCTGTTGTTTGATATTATTCAAATATAGAGGTAGTAGAAAGCACCCCTTTGGCTAGAAACTTTAGAAACTCCTAGTAAAATAACTAATAAGTATTAATGGCTAGAAATTTGTGCCAAGTCATGTTTTAGCATCTAAATACCAGAAAAAATAAGTCCTAGAGAATTACCTACTATTAAATGGTAGTTGTAGTTCAAATCACCCCTTCTGCCCTAAAATTTGGTAATTTTGTCCAGAGAAAACTATTCACTTCTAGAACCTTAAATTTTGAGACAGAGAATTATACACCAGTAATAAGCCACTGTAATTTTTACAGAATTTTTGGAAATTTATTAAGATGACTTGTAGTTCAAACCCACCCTAAAACCATAAAGAAGATCAAGGGAAAAAGAGGAAAGATAAACCTCACTCCAATAAGTCCAACTTGAATTCTTGGCAATTCTCACTAAGACTTTAAAAAGAATTCAGTGGAACCCCAATATAAACCTACCACTTAACTTAGCTGAGTTTGATCCAAATTACCAAGTATACCACCAAAAATCTCGTGTAAGCAAGATTTAACTCTATCTAACTCAAGTAGATCATACACCATCAAAAGTTTAAATTACTAAAGCACATATCATATCATGCATATATCTTACGCATTGCATTCATTAGATTGCAATCTCGCCGACGGAGAGTACGTGCTCATCCCCGAGCAAGGGACTGTCCAAGAGGAAGACCAGGAGCAAGCTCCCGAGGCTGCTATCGAGGATCTCCCCGCAACCCCAACTATTGAAGACAAGCCCCGGTTTATATGCATAACCGTATTATTATATGCTACTTTACTACATTTAATGTTTGTAGGGTTGTAATGTGCACTTAAGTGTAGGAGTTGCTTGAAACCTTAGTTGCATGAACTCAGGTTTTTCCCTTGTGATGGATACTAGTATGCTAGGTCGAGTAGCTGCTTTGCTAATCAGGATCTCGGTAGAAGTCGAGTGATTTTTCTAGCACTCGCGCGAGGTCAGGAATTGATTGTATTTTTCTTGACAACTGGATCTATAATGGTCTATGGACTTGGATCCAGGGAGGATGCCTTGACCATGAGACGGGAAAAAGGAATTAAGGATTAATGTGTGGATACCTAAGTCAAGCTTTTGAACGTACTAAGCACATGTCGGGAAATATGGTAACCGGTAAACCTAGTACCTGAGTGAAGCCGGACGCGGACTTTATCCCTCACGCGACCTGAGACTTGGTCTCCCATGCTAGCTATGGTGGGTACAAGTGCGGTCACTGCACAGCGGCAGCCGGGGTCAGTGGAGCATTGTATGCCAAGGTGGTGAGGCCTGGACGCGAACGGGGAATCGATGGGGACGGTTGGCATGTGTAGGGATGGAGTACCCTGACATGTCGTGTGTTTAGGTTTACCTTGCAAGGATAAAACTCGATTCAAATCGTCTGCTTCTCGCAGCTAATGAGACTGCTTGACCCCTTGTACTACATTGAGTAAGAAGTGAAATGAGGTTACATGAGACAATTTGTTGATTGAACTAAATTCTTGCTACCATGTATGCTTAGAAGGAGCAAACTAAGCTAAAATAATGATACTAGAATTGGAAAAGCTAAGAATTGATTTTAGAAACAGCTAGTGCTTTTGGCAAACCAAACCCCTCAGCCAAACAGCTGCATGGTCTAGAGGTAGAGGAGTAGATTCCTCACACCGGGTAAGTCTAGCTAAATATTAGTATACTCAGCCTTGCTTGTGGCATAATTTTTGCAGGTACGATTCAGGATATGGTTGATGGTGTGACTTGGCCTACCACCCTGCCACCGGGTTGGACGGTCGAGTGGGATGTTGCTCCGGCAGGAGAGGAGCACGAGGAGTAGTGGGCTAGGCCTTGCCCATTTCCTCGATACCGACGATATCGATTATCCGCTGCATTTTATTTCGTGAACTCTTATTTGCTACTCAAAAAACTCCGATCTATGTAATAACTCGGTACTTAATTTGAGGTTTCCTGTTTTATTGTATTTCTTCTGTGACTCACCTTCGAGTGAGATTGTGGAATTTGATCCTGGTTAAGTGGCTTTATCAGACTAGATCTGAGGGACTAGCGGGTTATTCCGATTTAAGTGTGTTGCGGCCCCTGAGGCGTGACTTAGGCACTTAAGCTGAAATAATTCGGGCGGTTCTGCCACAGCTGGTATCGGAGCAAATTCCACCACAGAGAAGGACAATAAACCATGAATACCAATTTCAAAATCTAAAACTTGCCTAGAAACTGCTACGAATCGTCAGGACTAGACCGCTAGACCTAGGACGAAAGGCCTTAGGCATAAAGGGAGAAATAGGTGGCTAATTAAGTAGGCCCCGTGGGCCAGTACTTAGACTTTTAAGGATGCCCTAAGAGCACCCTATTATTCGGAAAGGAGAAGTTACTTCCAGCATGCATGCATTATAAACACAAAAGGGAATTAAAACTTGAGCTAACCCACTTCCTTTAAAAACCATCCGGGCTCTTTTATTTTTTCCTTCCACCATAATCTTTACCTTTGATGCCCTTCCGCAGATGAATTCACCCACCCCCGCCAGTGGAGGAGACACTCGTTTCAGCTCTGACTTCCTTTCTCACGATGGCTTTCCTTCCATCTTGTGGGAAGTGCTTAACTCCGCCGGTTACCCTACGCCCCCTTTGTACACGGTGCAGCTATATGGGAAGCATCGGGTACCTCGTTGTCGGGTCTGGCTGACTTTGGAGGCTCATCCCCTTCAGCCGGGTTGACGTTCTCTTGATTCCGAGACGGTTGGATTCAGGACGGACGACACCACTGAAGCGGCAACCATGAAGACTCTGACGACTTTCTGTGGCTACCATCCCCTAGAGATGGTGATGCA
The DNA here is from genome assembly GCF_902167145.1 of Zea mays. Classification (NCBI taxonomy): domain Eukaryota; kingdom Viridiplantae; phylum Streptophyta; class Magnoliopsida; order Poales; family Poaceae; genus Zea; species Zea mays. Next base: position 44,457,952 of record NC_050103.1, read on the forward strand.
CCCCTTGGGACTCTTCCCTGCTGAGAAAAAGGACGACCCCATGTGGTGTAACCGTGTGAGCCATGTGAAAGATGTGTGGGCAATGTATCCTGACTTGGTTGGGAGGGTCACCGTTCAGTGCATGAGTGCGCTGTACCGCCTTCAGGCCCTGCAGAGTGACGCTATGGCACACCTTGCTAACATCGCTCAAACCACCAAGCTCACTCTCGACAGTCGAGAAGATTTTGTGGTCGATTTATCCTCCGAGTTGGTGGAGAAGGATCTGCAGGTGGAAAGGCTGAGCCAGCGCATTACCACCTTGGAGCAGCAGGTGGAGATCCGAGACAACACTATTGATGTCTTGGAGAACCAGCTCCACGATGTGCAGCGGGAACTCGGAGAAGCGAATGACCACCTAGACATGCACCACTTGGAGATGGAGGCCAATGAAGCCGGAAGCGAGGGAGAAGAGGCTCCCGAGGAGCTAGGACCAGCCCCTGATGCCAATGGGACTACCTCCGCGATGCCTCCCTCACCCGTATCCAGTGTCGCTTCCACCGCTCAGGGTTGATCAGTCACTTCGACGTTTTTAGGCGGATAGAAACCTATGCGAGCTTAGTTAATGTCAGATTTTGGACTAGGCTTACGGGTACTTTCCCCTGATTGATGTAACCCTGTGAACTTTTGAATTTTGTGGGATGTTTTGTAACCCTGTTATCTTCATTTCAAACCTCATATTATGATCATGGCATTATTCCTTCCATATGAGATAATGGCTTATCGTTGAGATTATGAGATGGGATAACAATGGTGACAATCTCTATTTTCAGATGGCAGCTAGGCAGCGTCGTGGGCATAACGAGCAGGTTCCCCCGCCACCTCTTCTAGCTCCCACAGTGCAGGAGCTGATGGCCCAGCAGAATGAGATTCTGCGACAGCTCTTGCAGCGCCAGCCCCACCCTCAGTAGCATGGTGGAGGCCAGCATTAGCGACCTCCGGCAGCGGCAACCTACCAGGAGTTCCTGAGCACGCAGCCACCCTTGTTCACCAAGGCAGAGGATCTGTTGGACGCCGACGTATGGCTCCGCGTCGTTGAGTGCAAGTTTCCCCTCCTCACGGGAGACTGCCCTGATGAAGCCAAGGCTCGCTTTGCCGCATAGCAGCTTTGCGGCCCTGCTCAGACTTGGTGGGACCACTTCCGTGCTATGCTCCCCGCTGATCGTGAAGTGTCTTGGGAGGAATTCAAGACTACTTTCAGAGGGAACCACATCCCAGCTGGCATTCTTGATCGTAAGCTGAATGAGTTTCTGGCACTCAATCAAGGAACCTGCACGATATTGCAGTACGCGCAGGCCTTCAACGACCTATGCCAGTATGCAGGTTACCATGCTGATTCAGATGAGAAGAGGAGAGACCGCTTCCGTAGGGGTCTTAACACCAAGCTGCGGGAACGACTCAACACTGTCCGGGCTGATAGCTCCAATGAGTTGGTCAACCTGGCCATCTCCCAGGAGGACTGTATTGTAGCTCACCGGGCAGAGAAGAAGAGAAAGGCACCAATGGCAGCACCATCCACTCAGGCCCAAAGGTTCAGGATTGTTTCTCACAATCAGAGCAGGGGTTTCCAGTAGCAGGCAGGCAGATGGGTGATCAGGCCACCTCAGCAGCAGCAGCCGGCACCCAACCGCTTTCCAGCTCCCGCTCCAAGGAACAATCAGCCTCCGCAGCAGCAGCAGTTCCGCCAGGGCAATGGGAACAAGTGCTTCACTTGTGGCAATGTGGGCCACTATGCCAAGAATTGTCCCAGGAACCAGCAAAGGCAGATGTCAGCACCAAGTTAAGACAAGGGAAGAAAGCAGAAGGTACAAGTCAGGCAAGGGAAGCTCAACTTCACTACTCTGGAGGAAGTACCTGAGGGAGCTCCCATCATGACTGGTATCTTTTCAGTTTATAATCAACCTGCTTTAATTCTGTTTGATTCTGGTGCATCTCATGGTTTCATTAGCCAAAAGTTCAGTGCTAAATGTGAACTGCCATTCTCTCACTCAAAAGGGTCATTTATGATAGTCACACCTGGGGGTAAAATTTCAACTAATCAATTAAACCAAAGTGTGCCTATTCAACTAGGAAGCCACATTGTCAAAACCACCCTTCTTGTGTTGGGTTTGGAAAATGTGGACATTATTCTGGGAGCTAATTGGATGACCCTACACCAAGTTGTGCTTGATGTAGCCAGCCGTATCGTGGAAATCAATTCTCCGTTCTGTGGGAACTTCACCTTAATTCTGCCCAGTCAAGGTTCTACTCAGTCATGTGCTTTCTCTATGACGGAGTTACCTCTGAAGAAGATCCCAGTGGTCTGTGAGTATGCAGATGTCTTTCCTGATGAATTGCCGGGAATGCCACCAGACCAGGATATTGAATTTGCCATCGAGTTGCAACCAGGAACGACACCAATTTCCAAGAGGCCTTACCGAATGCCACCCGCTGAGCTGGCAAAATTGAAGAAGCAATTGCAGGAGTTACTGGATAAGGGATTTATTCGCCCAAGTACTTCGCCTTGGGGATGTCCAGCGCTGTTTGTGAAGAAGAAGGATGAAAGCTTGAGGCTGTGTATAGATTACCGCCCTCTTAATGTGGTAACTATCAAGAACAAGTATCCTTTGCCTCGTATTGATGTCCTTTTTGACCAGTTGGTCGGGGCTAAAGTGTTTTCCAAAATAGACCTTCGCTCTGGCTACCATCAGATCAAGATACGAGCAAGCGATATTCCGAAGACGACATTCTCAACCAGATATGGGCTATATGAATTCTTGGTGATGTCTTTCGGGCTGACTAATGCACCAGCATATTTCATGTATCTGATGAATTCTGTTTTCATGCCTGAATTGGACAAATTCGTAGTGGTGTTCATCGATGAAATCTTGGTGTACTCTAAGAACGAAGAAGAACATGTCGGGCATTTGCATGTAGTGCTTCAACGTCTGCGAGAGCACCACCTTTATGCCAAGTTGTCAAAGTGTGATTTTTGGCTAAAGGAAATCAAATTCTTGGGCCACACTATCTCTCAGGCAGGAATAGCTGTTGATCCTGATAAGGTGCAAGAGGTGATGAATTGGAAGCCACCAACGACTGTGCGTCAGATTCAGAGTTTTCTGGGATTAGCTGGTTATTACCAAAGATTTATTCCGGATTTCTCTCGAATTGCGAAGCCTATAATTGAGCTATTGAAGAAAGAAGCCAAGTTTGTTTGGAGTCAGAAGTGCGAAGATGCCTTCCATGCATTAAGGAAACATTTGACCACAACCCCGGTGTTAGTGCAACCCGACAACAACAAGCCTTTTGATGTGTATTGTGATGCCTCTGGCACTAGACTAGGTTGTGTCTTGATGCAAGACAACCGAGTCATTGCTTATGCCTCAAGAGCACTCAGGCCTCATGAGCAAAATTATCCCACTCATGACCTCGAGTTGGCAGAAGTGGTTCATGCATTAAAATGTGGAGGCACTATTTAATGGGAACCCACTTCAACATCTTCACTGATCATAAGAGCCTTAAGTACATCTTTACTCAGGCTGATCTCAACATGAGGCAAAGAAGATGGCTAGAGCTGATCAAGGATTATGACCTGGAGGTACATTATCACCAGGGAAAGCCAATGTGGTAGCAGATGCCTTGAGTCAGAAGTTGCAATGCAATTGTATTCTGATGGATTCTCGCATCAACACCTTGTGTGATGAGTTGAGCAAGATGCAGATTGAAGTGATTCGTTCTGGTGCTTTGTCTCACATTTCTGTTGAGCCAGCTTTGCAAGACCAGATCATCATGGCCCAACTCAGTGACAAGGGAGTGCAGATTATCAAGGAGAATCTCCATCAGAAGGTTGAGAAGTATAAATGTTTCCGCCAAGATGAAAAGGGTGTATTATGGTTCAAAAGCAGATTGGTGATTCCTAAAAACAAGGATCTCAAGAAGAAAATCTTGGACGAGGCTCATCTCTCCAAATTCTCTATGCATCCGGGAAGCACCAAAATGTACCATGATCTGAAGCCTTTGTATTGGTGGACCAGAATGAAGAGGGAGATAGCCCAGTATGTATCGGAATGTGACACCTGTCAGAGGATAAAGGCAAGCCACTTGAAATCAGTGTTGGAACTTGCTCTCAGCTGCAAGGAGGCCAACAGGGGTGAACAGTGGTGACAACAGAGTTACGTGCTAGAGGCAATAGCTCTGTTGATCTAGCCTCTCACGGGCACTGTGCGGGGGTATTTATAGGTATCTGAGTGCCCGGCGCCTTGTGTTAAGGACACATGTGCCCTCAGACACCTAGTTTATCCCCAGAATATTCCCATAAAGCAGGGTTACAAGTGTAATTACAAGAATGCCTTTACAAATTAGGCCCGTAACACAAAGGCGACCACGCAGGGCCCGTTACAATGGGCCAGATCACACGTGGGCCTCAGAGCTGGACGAGGCCGCGCTGCGGGATGACGTCTCCGCAGGCCTTCGTCTGGTGCCGAATGGAGCGAAGGGTGTCCCTGCCCGTTTTGTCTCTGTCAGACCAGCGACTGCAGCGAAGGCCTCGAGCGAAGGGTGGCGTCTTTGCCTTCGTCCCAACAATCAGCTGGAGCTTTGCAACCCCTATCTATACCTTCGTGGAAATGGGACAACATCAGCATGGATTTCATCGTGGGTCTGCCCAACACCTCTCGACATCATGATTCGATTTGGGTTGTTGTGGATCGAATGACGAAAGTGGCACATTTTCTCCCTGTGCACACCACTGATAAGGCTCAAAAGTATGCAGAGTTGTACATTGACCAGATCGTGTGTTTGCACGAATTGCCTCAGACCATTGTTTCTGACCGAGGAGCCCAATTAGTTGCCAGATTTTGGGAACAACTGCAGGAGTCTTTGGGAACCAAGCTAATCAGAAGTTTAGCTTACCACCCACAGACTGATGGTCAGACTGAAAGAGTAAACCAAATTCTGGAGGATATGCTGAGAGCTTGTGCAATTGATTGTGGCAAGAACTGGGTGTTGGGGCGAAGGCAAAGACGCCACCCTTCGCTCGAGGCCTTCGCTGCAGTCGCTGGTCCGACAGAGACAAAGCGGGCAGGGACACCCTTCGCAGGACTCGGCACTTTGACGAAGGCCTGCGGCGACGTCCTACCACGGCGCGTCCTCGTCCAGTCCCAAGGCCCACGTGCGATCTGGCCCATTGTAACGGGCCCCGCGTGGCCGCCTCTGTATTACGGGCCTAACTTGTAAAGGAATACTTGTAATTACGGTCTGTAACCCTGCTTTATGGGAATATTCTGGGGATAAAATAGGTGTCTGAGGGCACATGCGTCCTTAACACAAGACGCTGGGCACTCAGATACCTATAAATACCCCCGCACAGTGCCCGTGAGAGGCTAGATCAACAGAGCTATTGCCCCCGTGCACGTAACCCTGTTGTCACCACCGTTCACCCTTGTTGGCCTTCTTGCTGCTGAGAGCGAGTTCCAACATTTGGCGCCCACCGTTCGTGCTACGACAAAACCACCCGCGATGGCACCCAAGAGAGCTAACCCCAAGGCTGACGAGGCTGCGAAGGCAGCACTGCTGGCCGCAAGAAAGGGCAAGGCCCTCGTCCTCACCCAATCCACCCACCAAGAGCCCACTGAAGACAATGTTCCCCACACCGGCGAAGACGACACCTTCCGCACCTGCGGAACCGAAGGACAGTCACAGCCGCCCCCAGGCTTCGCCCCACTGGAAGGCGCGGACCTCACCGAGGACGGCGAGGTCCTCGGCGTCTCAACAGAAGAACAGCTGCAGCTGCGCGCCCTGCGCCTCAGGAACCGCAATCTCCAGAGGCAGAAAGAGATACTGGAGGCCAAGCGCCAGCGTGTGTCCACATTAGCCAAAGTGCGGCAAATGATACGCGACGAGGAGCAGAAAGCCCAAGACCTCGAGCGCGAGATCGCGCTGATGCAGCGCGAAGGCCACCTCGGTCTACAGCAAGAGCCACCCCTCCAACAGCGCACACAACCGGAGGACACGCGCGAAGGCCACCTCGGCCGGCAGCATGGCCCACCCCTGCAACACCGGGCGCAGCCGGAGAACCCGCGTTTCCCCCAGCATGACTACGTCTCCCAGCACGGCGCGCCATTCCAAGGGGTCAACTACCTCGACGAGCGAAGTCCCCTGGCGCCACACCTACAAGTGACGCCTTGGCCGGCTAACTTTCGAGCGGGGGCATACCCCAAGTACAACGGCAGCACCGACCCGGCGCAGTACATCATGAGTTATCAGGTCGCCGTTGCATCAGCCGGAGGAGACGACGCCACAATGGCGAAGTCTTTCATCATCGCACTAGAGGGCCCAGCACTCACCTGGTTCACCAGATTGCCTCCGCTGTCCATTGATTCGTGGAGAAGTCTCAGGGACAAGTTCCTCCTCAACTTCCAAGGCTACCGTCCAGACACCGACGCTTTGGCCGAGCTCTCGCTTTGCAAACAGCTGGAAAAAGAGACTCTGCGTGAGTATTACCGCAAGTTCTTAACACTCAAGTCACAGCTGCCCTCTGTCGACGATCAGATCGCTATCCACTACGCCATCAATGGCCTTCGGGCTGGCGTCCTCTACAGCCATTGTATCAGAGATCCACCAAAGAGCTTGCAGGAGCTATATCAGCTCTTCGAAAAATATGCCAAATCCGAAGAGCTCCACCAGCGCAAGGTTGAGTCACAGCGGAAGCCCAAAGATGCCCCGCAGTCCAGCCGCACCTGGACGAGGACTCCGCAACCAGACTCCGGTCGAGATGGCCGCAGTCAACAGCAAGTGCACAACATCGTCAACCAACAGCCTGCTGCTGATCCCCCTCGCCGCCAGGAATATCCCCCTCAGGGCCGCGGAAACGGAACTCGCGGCAGGGGTCGAGGGCGGGCGCAACAGCCGCCGCGCCGATTCTATTGCCTTTTCCACGGCGAAGACTGCGCCCACCAGACCAAAGACTGCCCCGAGACGAAGGCCACCAGAGACAGAATGGCGCGGGCGCAGCCAGCCGACAATCCCAGAATTGTCGCGCATAATTACCAGCCACCCCCTCCACCATATATTCACGCTCCCGCTCCGCATCCACCGCACCACGCTTACCAACACCATCAGGAAGTACAAATCGTACCTCCTCCACCCCCACCACCACACCAGCAACATCAGAACATCCCCCATGCCCCAAAGGAGGAAGACTTCGCCGATCAACCATATCGCGGAGTCATTCACATGATAACAGGGGGGTCTAGCACTGACTTCGACACCAAGCGGCAGAAGCGGGACCACTACCGCAGCATCAACCATGTCGCCGTCACTGGCCCAGTCGTGCAGACGAAGTGGTCCCACATACCGCTAACCTTCGACGCACGAGACGTCGACCTGCGCAGCGCCCCCCACATCGACGCTATGGTCATCAATTGCAGCGTGGCAGGCTGGGACTTACACAAAGTCCTAGTCGACAACGGCAGTCAGGCGGACATCATCTTCCTCCACGCCTTCGACCGCATGGGTATAAGCCACAGCTTGCTAAAGCCTTCGGACAACCCGTTGTATGGTTTCGGCGGCAAGGGCACCTTTCCAGTTGGCAAGATAGAGTTGCCCCTCTCCTTCGGTGTAGCGCCCAATGCCCGAAGTGAGCAAGTAACCTTCGACATTGTCGACATGGTATATCCATACAACGCCATCATGGGCCGGGGCTCCATCAACAAGTTCGAAGCTGCCATCCACGGGTTGTACCTATGTATGAAGATACCAGGCCCGCTAGGCGCCATCACAGTCTACGGCAACCAGCAGACGGCGCGCAACATTGAGCGGGACTTCGTGCCCGGTCAGAGAAACGTACACTGTCTCTCGACCCAGCGCGAGGTCCCTGCGCCGGCCAACCCAACCGACAAGCAGCACGACAAGGCGCAGTTGCAGTGCCAAGACGGGACCAAGACTGTCCCCCTCGATCAGGCCACACCCAAGCAGACAGTAACTATCAGCGAAGACCTCACCTCACTTGAAGAAGAGAAACTTCTCTGCTGCCTGGTCAAGAATAAAGATGTCTTCGCCTGGTCTGCCCTCGATCTGGTCGGAGTCAGCCGAGCCATAATTGAGCACAGCTTGGGCATTGACCCTTCGGTGCGACCCAAAAAGCAGAAGCTTCACAAAATGTCAGACGAAAAGACAGAGGCCGCCAAGGCGGAGGTGCATCGCCTCCTGGAGGCTAAATTCATCGAGCCAGTGGCTTACCCCACGTGGCTCTCCAATGTCGTGATGGTGCAGAAAAAAAGCGGAAAATGGCGCATGTGCATAGACTTCACCAGTCTCAATAAGGCCTGCCCAAAGGACAATTTCCCGTTGCCGCGGATCGACAAAATAGTCGATAGCGCGGCCGGATGCGAGGTCATGTCCCTCCTCGACTGCTTCTCCGGCTATCACCAGATATACATGAAGGAGGAAGACAAGGCTAGCACCAGCTTTATAACACCCTTCGGCACTTATTGCTTTGTCAGAATGCCGGAGGGTCTCAAGAATGCCGGATCCACCTTTTCCAGACTCACCAAAACAGTGCTCGAGGGGCAGGTCGGCAGAAACATATTCACATATGTGGACGACATCGTCGTCGCCAGCAAGAATAAGGAGGACCATCTCGCCGACCTAGCAGAGACATTCGCGAACATGCGAGATGCACGACTCCGCCTAAACCCGGAAAAGTGCGTTTTCGGTGTTCGCCAGGGCAAGATATTGGGCTACCTGGTGTCCCGCCGCGGCATCGAGGCCAACCCAACCAAGATCCAGGCCATCGTCGATATGTCGCCTCCGCAGTCTGCCAGGGACGTCCAGCGCCTGACAGGCAGGATGGCAGCTCTCAACAGATTCATCTCCAGGTCCGCCGAGCGAAGTCTCCCCTTCCTCAAAACACTCCGCGGAGCGAAGGACTTCGCTTGGGGACCGAAGCAAGCAGCGGCCTTCGCCTCACTAAAACAGTACCTGTCGGAGCTGGCCATCCTCACGAGCCCCGACTCCTCGCTCCCCTTATTGCTCTATGTCGCGGCTTCGCCGCACGCAGTCAGCGCGGCACTGGTACAGGAGCAGACAGTCGAGGGCGCAGTCAGACAGTGCCCTGTCTACTATGTCTCCGAAGTCCTGACACCGTCCAAATGCAACATGACAGAGCTGGAGAAGATAGCCTACGCAGTTGTTATGTCCTCGCGCAAGCTGCGTCATTATTTTGAAGCATTCAAGGTCCGAGTCACCTCAGACAGGGGGCTCGGCGAACTATTCAGGAACCCGGAGGCATCAGTGAGGATTGCCAAGTGGGCAGCCGAACTCTCCGGCTACCACATCTGCTTCGAGCCCAGAACAGCTATCAAGTCGCAAGTCCTGGCAGACTTCATCGTCGACTGGACTGGGCCAGTAACGCAACCGGACCCATCCACAGAAAAGGTCTGGACCATCCATTGCGACGGTGCATGGTGTCATGCGGGGGCAGGCGTCGCTGCAGTTGTCACCTCGCCAGCCGGAGTCAAACACAGATATGCAGCACGCCTCAGCTTCGCTCTGGAATTCGACAAATGCACAAACAACATAGCAGAGTATGAAGCAGTCATCCTCGGCCTCCGCAAGCTAAGGGCCCTCGGAGTCACCACATGTATCATCAAAACAGACTCCAAGATAGTTGCCGGTCAGGTCGAGAAAGACTATGCAGCAAAAGACCCCGCCCTCATGCAATACCTCGCGGCTATCCGAAGTCTCGAGAGACAATTCAAGGGATTCACCCTGCAGCATGTGGATAGGGCCAAGAACGAGGAAGCCGATGCCTTAGCCAAGGCCGCCGCCAGGGGCGAGCCCCTGCCCTCCGACGTGTTTTTCCACACCATCGGCACCCCAGCTGTCCGGAGCCCCGAAGGGCTCCAGATAACTAATGATAGCGAAGGCCACCGTATAGTCAACCTAATCATGACAGAAGACTGGAGGGCACCAATAACCCTGTTCCTGCAGGGGTACTATCATCCAGCCGACGTCAGTGAGGCAAAGCGCCTCAGACACCGAAGCCGGGACTTCGCTCTGATCGAGGGCCAACTGTACAAAAAAGGGGTCAGTCTGCCGATGCTCAAATGCGTCACCGAAACCGAAGGCATGCAGATCCTACGCGAAGTCCACAGTGGCACGTGCGGCTCGCACGCAGGGCCAAGGGCCCTGGCTGCCAAGGTGATCCGTCAAGGGTTTTACTGGCCCGCAATGATCTGCGCCGCAAATCGGGTCACGAGGTCCTGCGAAGCCTGCCAGAAGTTCTCCCCTCGGTCAGGCAACCCCTCGCAATATACAAAGCTGATTGCCCATACATGGCCTCTCCAGCGCTGGGGCCTGGACATCGTCGGGCCCCTGCCCACTGCTCAGGGGAACCTTAAGTTCGCCTTCGTAGCTGTCGAATACTTCACTAAATGGATTGAAGCGAGGGCTGTTTCCACAATCACATCAAAGACTGCCCAAAAATTCTTCTGGCAGAACATCGTTTGCCGCTTCGGAGTACCGTCCGAGCTAACAGTCGACAACGACAAATAGTTCGACAGCCAAGATTTCAAGGATTTTTGTTTTTCCATCGGCACCAAGCTTGCCTTCGCTTCAGTCTATCATCCGCAGTCCAACGGGGTCGTGGAGCGCGCCAATGGGAAAATATTCACAGCTGTCAAAAAGATGCTCCTCGATGAAAGAAAAGGCAGGTGGACCGATTTATTACCAGAGGCAGTCTGGGCGCTAAACACAACCGAGTGCAGAGCGACCGGGTTCACTCCTTTCCGCCTTCTATACGGATCGGAGGCAATGACCCCGCAAGAAATAAAGCATGGGTCCCCGCGTACAGTTCCGTCAGCCGTCCCCGACGTGGATGAGCCAACTTCAAAAGATCTCATTGACGGAGACCGGGTCTTCGCCTTACAGGCCCTGAACAAATATCAGGCCCAGACCAAAGCATGGCGCGACCATGCAGTCATCCCGAGGGAGTTCAGCGAGGGGGACCTCGTACTCATCCGAACAGCTCGGACGGAGTCCAAGGGCAAATTGGAGCCCAAGTGGGAGGGCCCCTTCATAGTCAAGTCAAAAGCTTCCCCCAGTGCTTACAGGCTCACAACGCCAAACGGCGAGGACCTAGAGCACTCCTGGAACGTCGACAACCTTCGCAAATTTTTTGTTTGACCCATTTAGGGACGATTTCGCCCTTGTAATTCGCCGCAAACAATCTTGTACCGGCCCGCACTCTTTTCCTCCCGGGGGGTGAGGTTTTTAACGAGGCGGAGCCATGTAATATATGTGAGAAAAATCCCCCGCAAAAGCATGTGTCGAAAAAAGACCGCAACAACGGTCTTCGTCATTCGACCAATTCGAAGTCACCGCGAGGCTAAGCGCTAGCCACCCTCGCGTGCGACCCATCCGCGCAGAAGTCGCCTAAGGGTGCAGCCGGACTTAGCACAACAAGTGCGCAAAAAACGAAGTCTATCGCGAAGACTATCCGCGCAGAAGTCGCCTAAGGGTGCAGCCGGACTTAGCACAACAAGTGCGCAAAAAACGAAGTCTATCGCGAAGACTATCCGCGCAGAAGTCGCCTAAGGGTGCAGCCGGAATCAGCACAACAAGTGCGCAAAAAATGAAGTCTATCGCGAAGACTATCCGCGCAGAAGTCGCCTAAGGGTGCAGCCGGACTTAGCACAACAAGTGCGCAAAAAACGAAGTCTATCGCGAAGACTATCCGCGCAGAAGTCGCCTAAGGGTGCAGCCGGACTCAGCACAACAAGTGCGCAAAAAACGAAGTCCATCGCGAAGACTATCCGCGCAGAAGTCGCCTAAGGGTGCAGCCGGACTTAGCACAACAAGTGCGCAAAAAACGAAGTCTATCGCGAAGACTATCCGCGCAGAAGTCGCCTAAGGGTGCAGCCGGACTCAGCACAACAAGTGCGCAAAAAACGAAGTCCATCGCGAAGACTATCCGCGCAGAAGTCGCCTAAGGGTGCAGCCGGACTTAGCACAACAAGTGCGCAAAAATCCGAAGTCTATCGCGAAGACTATCCGCGCAGAAGTCGCCTAAGGGTGCAGCCGGACTTAGCACAACAAGTGCGCAAAAATCCGAAGTCCATCGCGAAGACTATCCGCGCAGAAGTCGCCTAAAAGGTGCAGCCGGACCAAGCACAAACGCGCAAAAATCCGAAGTCTATCGCAGGAGCCGCCTAAGGGCGCAGCCAGCACAGTATAACAAAAAGCAGAAACGACAGCAAGACCAATCAATCAATCACACCAGACAAAGTACACAGCGCCCTCGCAGGCACAGGCACGCGAGGGCACACAACTCCATTTTACAAGCCTTTACACATACACAAGCGAGGGCACCACGCCCTACATCGGCTCAACCTTAGGAATAATCCCCATCTCTCTATAATTAAATAACATTATCCTAAGCTCCTCACCCGCAAAAAGGCTTCGCAGCTCCCCTTCCCCTACACCCGAGGCGGCCGGCAAAGACAGCAGCTCCTGCCGGCCAGCCCTACTAACGCGAAGCCGAGCCCCTTCCTCCGCACTAATCCTACGCTTTGCAACCGCCCTTCGTCGTCGGTGCCCGGTGCTAGGACCGGGCACGCCTGGCGCGTCCGCAGCATGTGGTGCAGCCTCCGCCGCAGCCACGTCCAAGGCCGCAAAATAATCCAGGTCCTCCTCCGACGACTCCTCAGTCCACTCAACCGAGCTCCCAGAGTCAGTAACATCAAAAAACTCAGAAACAGACCCACCACATTCATTTCCATCTTCCGCGGTCGAAGCCGCCAAAAACTCAGTGGTAGCGGTTGCGTGCGCAGGCCCAAAATCTTGAACCTGCGCAGCAACCAAAATTCAGTACAACATCCAAAAATCCCTCAACCCTAAACACCACCTATGCCACCTGCGAAGGCCCGGCCGCTGCGGGAGCCTCCGCCGCTGCCTCTGCTGGATCTTCAGCGCTCGGCACAGCAGCTGCGGGGGCATCTGGCGCGCCTTCGGCCACCTTTGGGGGAAGGTCTTCGCCGGCCGCGGCAGATGCAGGAGCGCCCGGTGCACCTTCCGCAGTCTCCGGGGTCGGTCCCGGGGCGACTCCAGTCGCGGCCTCCGCAGGGGTCGTCTCCGGCTCAGACAGCGCGCTGTTCAGCGCCCCGAAGTCGTCCACCCGCTCGCCGCGCTCCGCCTAAAACAAAACGCACAAAAACTCAGCAAACACACGCACAGACCGCATCCAGCAGACGCCGGGCAAACGACAACGTTACCTGAGCCCTCGCAGCCTCGGCCCGCGCCCGGACCACCTCACGACCGTATGAACCCCACATCCGGTCATAGAGGGCCCCGGCGGATTCCTTCACCACGGGGTCTTCGACCTCAAAGATATCACGCCCAAAATCCTCATCCACCTGGTCGAGGGCCTCAAAGTGCCGGCAGCCTTCGCGAGAGAGCGCGTTCATCGCTGCCTCGCAGGTGACCAGGGAGGTGAACGCCATCAACCCCGCCAAGACAGTGGGGAGCTCCTGCAGTTCCTCCTGCACCCATTCCAGACAGCGGAGCCCGGCCTCTCGCTCCGGCACCTCGAAGTCACCCGTCCGCACACCCAGCTCGCGATATGAAGTCATGAGCTGCGTGCGCGTCCGGTCGGCCTCCGCTCGCATCGCGGCCTCGGCCCCCTCCGCGCGGCTCTCCTGGGCAGTAAGCCGCCGCTGCAGCTCTCCGGCGAGCTCCTTGGCGATATTGCCTTCCGCCCGCGCCAGCCTGGCCTCCGCCTGCGCAGCCTGCTCTTTGGCGATGGCTTCGTTGGCCTCCCTCCTCTCCCCCGCCAGCTGGCGCCGGAGGTCAGCCTTCTCCTTCTCAAGGGCGGCCACCTTCTCCGCCAGTTTGCGGCACTTGCTGTCGGAGGCCGACTTCTCACGGACAGCGTCCGCATGTTGCGTCCGAAGTCTCTCGACCTCGGCAGACAACGCTGCCGTAAGGGCCCCCGACGCAGTGCGGCTGGTGAAGTCAGCCACCTGCAGAACACACGTAAGGTCGTTGTGTAAAAAAAAATGTATAGCTCGGCGGACCTGACTCAGCGCCTCCGTCGCTCGACTCAGCGCCTCCGTCGCTCCCTTCAGCCGACGGGTCGCCACGCCCGCCTCGTCTCTGACCAGCGTGAGGGCAGACACCTCGCCTCCGGCGCCAAGGGTCTCTCCCCCCGCCTTCGGCGCTGGCGCAGCCGTCGCGATCGCCGCGCCAGGCACAACTAGAGCAAGCGGGCCCTCGTCCGACCCTGCAACGCGTCAACAAATTTAAAAAAAAAGGTATATATATATTCATATAGACTTACCCCCAAGATAATCCTCCACATCAATCTCGGTGCCGAAGTCGGCAACGCGTTTGCCAGGCGGCGGTAGCGATCGGGCCGCCTTCGCAGCCTCCGCCACCTCGCTGACAGACGGCACCACCTTCGACAGCTTGGGGCCTCCGGCGCCCACCGTCGTCTCCGGCGCCTTGCCAGGCGCGGAGGCGCCCACCTTCGTCGGCAGCGGCGGCTTGCCTCCGCCAGAGGCCTCAGCCTTCGCCGTTCCCCGCTGCCTTTTCGGCCGGGCTTCGTGAACCCTCACAGTCGCCTGGCGTTTTCGCGCCGCGCCTTGGCGATCCTTGTCCATCACTGCCCACACAACATGACCGATATTTCGCCCATAAGGAAAAACTTTCCACCGATGAACCATACGAGATGTAAAACAGTCCTCCTCAGCCGCGCAGGGGATAGGAATGTTTTTAGGCCAACAACCCCCGGTAACCCTCAGCATCCGAGCCGAAGACTCCCGGAGCTCGGGCGAAGACATCCTCTCCCCCGGGGCCGCACACGTCCTCATTAAATCTCTAGCGAAACTATCAGACACCCCAAGTCTTCCCATCGCAGTACCTAATTTTCTCTTTTTCGAGGAGGCGGCGGCCACCAGCGCAGGGTCGCCTCCAGTCTCCACCGCCGACTTCTTCCCACGGCGGTCCGCTTCGTCTTGACCAGGGTAACCGTCGTACGGCAGTTGATTTAATTCGAAGACCCTGTTCAAACGTTCATTTGACCCGCGGATGTCAAAGCTGCGCTGGCCTTCCGTCCTCGGCACGTAACGCCCCACGAGCCGCACCGCCAAGCCCTCCGCATCACGCACAAAGGCGGCCGGGTCACGGTTTCGCAAATTCAGTGCGAAGGCAGGACTTCGCACCACCCTTCCTCCGTGAAAGGGCATCTGGCGAGGGCATACTTCGCCCAGCGCCCAGCCGTGCGCCAAGGGCCAGACCCTGTACGCCACGAACTCTTCAACTAAATCTCGACCGCTGCTCTGACCGGCGGCGCACCGAAGGGCCCCTTCGTCTGCATCCTCTTCTGCCACTTCATAAGGTGGATACGCAGAGTAATAGTGAGAGCACATTAAGGACACGGGGAGCCCTTCATGGCCTTCGACAGTAGCCTCAGCAACATAAAACCAAAATTCATTCCAATTGCCCCACTTGTTGCGGGCGCACGGGACCAACTCCACTACTGGCATCGTGGTCTTGCCGGTCTTCGGCGTGAATGTGCATGACCCGAACTGGGCAACTCCGTCCTCAACCATCCTTTTCTGCCAATGCAAACAATAATTCTTCGCAAAAACTTCAACTGACGGCTGTCCGCCGTACGAAGTCGTCGCCCAGACATACTTCGCCAGCGCCACTATGGCGTTCGGTGTCAGCTGATGTATTTGAACGCTGAATCTACGCAGGACTTCGCTGACAAAACGGTGCGCAGGCAAGCGGAGTCCGGCGACGAAGAACGCCTCGAAAACAACCAACTCGCCCTCCGGCTCGGGGACTTCCTCCGTCCCCGGAGCACGGGCGACCCCGCCGCCAAAGTAGCCCAACCGCTGCATATCTTCAATACGGGCTGACGTCATCCGTGACACACCAAATTCAACAGAGTCGCCGGCGCGCAACTCCTCCACCTCCACGTTACTCAACGTCTCCTCAGACGAGGCGGCGGCCGGCGACGCGGCGTCGGCGGAGGAAGAAGAGGATGGCATTGCTACGTACCGTCGTCGGCGG
Source organism: Zea mays (assembly GCF_902167145.1). Lineage (NCBI taxonomy): Eukaryota > Viridiplantae > Streptophyta > Magnoliopsida > Poales > Poaceae > Zea > Zea mays. The sequence continues at coordinate 44,474,041 of NC_050103.1, forward strand.
CGGGCGGTCTGCTTCACTCGAGCCAGAACGCCGGCGAGCTAAGGGAGCAGCGGAGGAAAAGGAGCAGCAAGACGGCGGGCGGCTAGGGTTTTACGGAGCGCGGAAGGCAGAGTTCAAAAAGCGCCGCCCCCGCCCCCTTTTATAGGCGGGGCGCGGCTCTTCGGGAAACCCGCAATCCGACAGGCCGCGACGCTTCGGGAAACCCGCAATCCAACAGTACGCCGTCCATCAACGGTCACATCAAAAACCCCCGCGGAACCACTTCGAGCGAGGGCAGCGTCTCCGCCATCTAGCGACGTCTTCGGCACCAGGTGACTTTGTCGAACTGGTCCCTCGGAGGGCAAATGTTGGGGCGAAGGCAAAGACGCCACCCTTCGCTCGAGGCCTTCGCTGCAGTCGCTGGTCCGACAGAGACAAAGCGGGCAGGGACACCCTTCGCAGGACTCGGCACTTTGACGAAGGCCTGCGGCGACGTCCTACCACGGCGCGTCCTCGTCCAGTCCCAAGGCCCACGTGCGATCTGGCCCATTGTAACGGGCCCCGCGTGGCCGCCTCTGTATTACGGGCCTAACTTGTAAAGGAATACTTGTAATTACGGTCTGTAACCCTGCTTTATGGGAATATTCTGGGGATAAAATAGGTGTCTGAGGGCACATGCGTCCTTAACACAAGACGCTGGGCACTCAGATACCTATAAATACCCCCGCACAGTGCCCGTGAGAGGCTAGATCAACAGAGCTATTGCCCCCGTGCACGTAACCCTGTTGTCACCACCGTTCACCCTTGTTGGCCTTCTTGCTGCTGAGAGCGAGTTCCAACACTGGGATAAGCACCTCTCCTTGGTAGAGTTTGCTTATAATAACAGTTATCAATCCAGCCTCAGGATGGCACCTTTTGAAGCCCTCTATGGAAGAAGGTGTAGGACACCGCTCAATTTGTCTCAGCCTGGAGAAAGAGAAGTTTTCGGACCTGACTTAGTGACTGAAGCCGAAAGGAAGGTCAAACTAATCAGGAAGAATCTAGAAGCTGCTCAGGCCAGGCAGAAGAGTTACCATGATAAAAGAAGGAAACCTCTCCAGTTCAAGGTGGGAGATTTTGTTTACCTCAAGGTATCACCCACCAAGGGAGTGCAGAGGTTTGGAATTAAAGGCAAGCTAGCCCCTCGTTACATTGGACCTTATGAGATCATAGAAGCATGTGGACCCGTGGCATACAAATTGAAGTTACCTCCAAAAATGTCTGCCATTCACAGTGTGTTCCATGTATCTCAGCTGAAGAAGTGTGTTCGATTGCCGACCGAGAACATAGCAGGCCAGAATTGGAGATAGAACCAGATCTATTGTACTAAGAGTACCCTTCCAAGATTCTGGATTGCAAAGAAAGATCAACTCGGGTTAAATCGATCAAGATGTATAAGGTCCAGTGGAGTAATCACTCAGAGGAAGAGGATACTTGGGAGACCGAGGAATTCTTGCAATCCAACTTCCCCAATTGCCTACCTAAGGAAATTGGTACGTAATCACACCCAACCACTCCTCCTGCCCTTCGAATCTAAAATTCAGAAATATGATCTTAAATCAGAATGAAGTAATCATGGACCAAAATTTAAAAAGGACTTCCTTCTGAAGTTGCAAAGAGAATGACATTCGAAGAGCAAATTGCCCTAATAATAAGAGCACCCACTTCCTATAAGTCTCACCCTTCGCTTCACCCCAGGAGGACTCTGACCCGAATCTCGGGACGAGATTCCTTTAAGGGGGAAGGCTGTGACACCCCAGTGTCACATAGGGTTCTTCCCTAAGCTAACCCCAACCTATTATCACATGTAAATTGAGTAAAGGGTTGAACATCAAAAGAAAATTTAGAGCAAAGGTTTATAATGAATCTTCTTAAACTCTCCTTAATCTTGTCATGAACCTTGAGAGAGAAAGACTCTCAAACCCTAATAAATCCTAAGTGAGCCAATTTAAGCATAAAGGGTAATTGGGAGAAGTCATGGGGGGAAAATGCAAATTTTAGATTTGACCAAATTACAAAGTTTTAGTTCATCAAATAACTAACAAATCATAGTAAGAGAGTTTGGCCATTTGGTTTTTTCAAAATTCCCAAATCAGGCCTTGAACCATGATCCCTTGGAGAAATTCAGATTTCTGAATTCTGAATTTTAGACCTCTTTCCAAGGATCAACTGCGTTCTCTGTTTTTCAAAACTCAAAACCAAGAGATCCAAATATCAAAGTTGTGCCAAATTTCCTTGAACACGCACTGGAAAAGTTTGAACTCAAACCAAATTCATTTGACACGGTTTTGGCGCAGTTTGACCTTGGGACCAGACATTCTGACACTGGCACCTTGGTGACGCTACAACTCCCTGTCCCTAGCCTAAAACCACGCGACGTCCATACACAAAAGACAAAGCAAGGTCAGGTGAACAAATTCTTCACAGCGATCTTGCCCAAATTCGCGAAGATTTGCACCCAATTAGCGCTAGAACTTGGGCAGAGGCAACGGTTCCACGTGTTTGACCGTGGCTGACACCTCCGGTTCACGCCCGTTCGCGCACCCGCGTCTCCCAGTGCACGCCCGCGCGCTCGCCGGTCCACGGCCACCCGTGCACTGCGCCATGCCTATAAATCCACCCCAAGCCTCGGCCATTCCTCCCCGCGCGCTCTCAAGACTTGCCCAAGTCAGAGATCACCGGAAATTGCCCCGAGCACGGCGCGCCACCGCCCGCCAAGCTTTCAGAGCCTCGGCCGTCGTGGCCAGCTCTCTCCAGTCGCGTCCAAGTCGCGCCAACACTTCGGTTAGCTTCGCCATTGGCCCGTGAAGCTTTCCAAGTCCTCGGACCCGACAGAACTTCACCGGAAGCCCGAGATCACCCTCGCCGGACTTCGGTCGCCCGCCCCCGCGTGTGGACCAAGCTCTCTAGTAAGCCATTGTCAAATTCCTTGCACCCATGTCTTCCCTAGCACCCAGTGAAGCTCTCTGACCCGTTCAATTGGTCAATTGTGCCCTAGATAGGCCGGACTCCTCGCCGCCGCCGAGCTCCCCCGCCTGCGCACGTGGACCGGCCGACTCTGACCATCCCCGACGGCGACCCGCACATCGCCGTGACCCTCAGGACCTCCCCTACACCCTCGACCACCTCACCACAGCAGTCTCGCTGCCGGTAAGCCCCTCCGCCCTTTCTTCCGCCAAGGGTACTGTTTAAATTGGGGAAAGGACCTCAGGTTAGGATTAGAAGAATCCATGGAGTTTTCTAAGATGTAAGTGACTCAATTGAATAGTATCCCAGGGACTAGTCTGTAAGGAAACTTGAAAACACCTGCCAGGGACCCTATTGCAAAGTAGTTTTCCATTTAATCATTTCTGTTTAATCTTTTTAATAAACAAAAAACTTAGGAAATTCATAACTTAAGAAATACTTAAACAAAAATTGTCAAACCAATTTTGCTGGATTCTAAATATTATGGACTATCCATTAAAAATACTGAACCCTATGCTTTCTGTTCTAATTTTTAGAGTTTAAAATTAAATACAGAAACTGACTAAACCTTGTTTAATTAAGGAAAATTTGTTATGCTTCTGTGCTGAACCTAAGAAAATTTGTAGATGTTCAAACCCCATTTAAACACTGTTTAAAAATAGTGAGAACCCCAGTATTGAAAAATTTAGTGGAGATATCTATTAAAAGCCATTTTTGCCCAAACCTTAGGAAAATTAGAAAGGCCTTAGAAATTAATGACCAGTGGATGAAATTATTTTTCCTAGTTTGCTTAAGTAACAAAGAACCTAGGAAAAATAAAGGAACTTCTAGTCCAGATCAGATTCAAAGTGAAATGTTTTATTTATCATTATTTCAACTAGAAATCAATTATTAGAATTTTAAAACCAGACCCAAAATTGATAATAAAAATCCAATGGACTTGTAACCACCAAAACCCCACTGCAAAAATAATAAACACCCAAGGCCATCATTTTAAGTAGTGTAAATAAATATAATATGATAATGAGTCATATTCCAAATAAATCATGAGTAACCCAAAATAATGCAATAATGGGCAAATAAAATTTTGCTAGATCAATAATGAGATAGGCCACCAGAGAAAAATGCAAACCCATTTGAGAGATGCACAATAATGCCTATTGCCAATACTTCATGAAAAATGTCATTTAATCCAAATAATTCCTACCACCCCTTCCCTTAAGCAATAAGATGCCAAACTTCAGAATGATTGCTCTTGCGCAAAATAGGAGCTAGGAAAAATCAGAAATTTGTTGTTTGATATTTTTCAAATATAGAGGTAGTAGAAAGCACCCCTTTGGCTAGAAACTTTAGAAAATCTTAGTAAAATAACTAATAAGTATTAATGGCTAGAAATTTGTGCCAAGTCATGTTATAGCATCTCAATGCCAGCAAAAATAAGTCCTAGAGAATTACCTACTATTAAATGGTAGTTGTAATTCAAATCACCCCTTCTGCCCTAAAATTTGGTAATTTTGTCCAGAGAAAACTATTCACTTCTAGAACCTTAAATTTTGAGACAGAAAATTATACACCAGTAATAAGCCACTGTAATTTTTACAGAATTTTTGGAAATTTATTAAGATGACTTGTAGTTGAAACCCACCCTAAAACCATAAAGAAGATCAAGGGAAAAAGAGGAAAGATAAACCTCACTCCAATAAGTCCAACTTGAATTCTTGGCAATTCTTACTAAGACTTTAAAAAGAATTCAGTGGAACCCCAAAATAAACCTACCACTTAACTTAGCTGAGTTTGATCCAAATTACCAAGTATACCACCAAAAATCTCGTGTAAGCAAGATTTAACTCTATCTAACTCAAGTAGATCATACACCATCAAAAGTTTAAATTACTAAAGCACATATCATATCATGCATATATCTTACGCATTGCATTCATTAGATTGTAATCTCGCCGACGGAGAGTACGTGCTCATCCCCGAGCAAGTTACTGTCCAAGAGGAAGACCAGGAGCAAGCTCCCGAGGCTACTATCGAGGATCTCCCCACAGCCCCAGCTATTGAAGGCAAGCCCCAGTTTATATGCATAACCGTATTATTATATGCTACTTTACTACACTTAATGTTTGTAGGGTTGTAATGTGCACTTAAGTGTAGGAGTTGCTTGAAACCTTAGTTGCATGAACTCAGGTTTTTCCCTTGTGATGGATACTAGTATGCTAGGTCGAGTAGCTGCTTTGCTAATCGGGATCTCGGTAGAAGTCGAGTGATTTTTCTAGCACTCGCGCGAGGTCAGGAATTGATTGTATTTATCTTGACAACTGGATCTATAATGGTCTATGGACTTGGATCCAGGGAGGATGCCTTGACCATGAGACGGGAAAAAGGAATTAAGGATTAATGTGTGGATACCTGAGTCAAGATTTTGAACGTACTAAGCACATGTCGGGAAATATGGTAACCGGTAAACCTAGTATCTGAGTGAAGCCGGGCGCGGACTTTATCTATCACGCGACCTGAGACTGGGTCTCCCATGCTAGCTATGGTGGGTACAAGTGCGGTCACTGCACGGCGGCAGCCGGGGTCAGTGGAGCATTGTATGTCAAGGCGGTGAGGCCTGGACGCGAACGGGGAATCGATGGGGACGGTTGGCATGTGTAGGACGGAGTACCCTGACATGTCGTGTGTTTAGGTTCCTTGCAAGGATAAAACTCGATTCGAATCGTCTCCTTCTCGCAACTAATGAGACTGCTTGACCCCTTGTACTACATTGAGTAAGAAGTGAAGTGAGGTTACATGAGACAATTTGTTGATTGAACTAGATGCTTGTTACCATGTATGCTTAGAAGGAGCAAACTTAGCTAAAATAATGATACTAGAATTGGAAAAGCTAAGAATTGATTTTAGAAATAGCTAGTGCTTTTGGCAAACCAAACCCCTCAGCCAAACAGCTGCATGGTCTAGAGGTAGAGGAGTAGATTCCTCACACCGGGTAAGTCTAGCTGAGCATTAGTATACTCAGCCTTGCTTGTGGCATAATTTTTGCAGGTACGATTCAGGATATGGTTGATGGTGTGACTTGGCCTACCACCCTGCCATCGGGTTGGACAGTCGAGTGAGATGTTGCTCCAGCAGGAGAGGAGCACAAGGAGTAGTGGGCTAGGCCTTGCCCATTTCCTCGATACCGACGATATCGATTATCCGCTGCATTTTATTTCGTGAACTCTTATTTGCTACTCGAAAAACTCCGATCTATGTAATAACTCGGTACTTAATTGAGGTTTCCTATTTTATTGTATTTCTTCTGTGACTCACCTTCGAGTGAGATTGTGGAATTTGATCCTGGTTAAGTGGCTTTATCAGACTAGATCTGAGGGACTGACGGGTTATTCTGATTTAAGTTTGTTGCGGCCCCTAAGGCGTGACTTAGGCACTTAAGCTGGAATAATTCGGGCGGTTCTGCCACAGCTACAGGGTTAGTTAGTATTTTCTTTTCTAACACTATGCCTTTTTGTTTTAAATGGGGACAAGACTTAATTAAGTGTCCCTTCTTTGAGCATTTAAAACAAAGTTTATCATCCTTGTTAATAATCAAGCTATTTTTAATATAGGGACATGACCTAATCGAGTGTCCCTTTTCAAAGCATTCACTACACTTCTTACTTCTCTTAGTGTGAAGTGTGGCTTGATTATTACCTTGGATGTTACCTTGCATGGGGGCACGGTTGAGGCTTTTGGCAGAGGTATTGATTTTCTTCTTTTGTTCCTTCCTCTTGGCAATCCTCAAGTCCTTGACATTTTCTTCAAGGGATTTAGTGCATGCCACAGTTGATCCCGTCTCAAGCTTCTTCACCGTGTGATCACAGTTATCTTGAGAAGGTTGAGCAGTGCACTTCCCTTTTAGTTGTGTCAAGCTCATCTTTAGCCTCTCATTTTCTTCTTTGAGCTCTTGACATGTATCATCTTTTGTTCCTGGAAATTTTAGCTCAAAGGAGGATTTGCTTGTCGACGAACAACAAGCATTAGCACATGGTAATATAGTTTTAATTTGAATACATGTGCATGAGTGAGGTTGTTGGGATTTTAAGTTTTCTATCACAACCTCATGAGCAATGTTTAACATGATATGATCATCCATAAGATTTTTATGAGAACATAGAAGCATATCATATTTTTCTTGAAAAGCTAGATTTTCAACTTTTAGCTTTTCTACTTGGTCCTTAAGCAAGGCATTCCTATTTACTAATTGAGCGATACAATATAAAGAGTTATTTTGCTCAATTGAAATAGTTTCATACCTTTGAACCAAATCAACATGAGAGCACTTTAGCTCCTCATGTTCTTTAGTCAACTCTTAAAAGCATTGGCTTTTTATGGCAAGAACACCTTCTAGCATTTGAAGAGCTTCGCTTTGCTCTCTCGCTCTGTTTAAGAGTTTGAGCATGACTGCCTTATCTTCTAGGCTTAGATGAGCGTAGAGTTGCATGAAGCTTCTTTCATCCTCCTCATCCTCATTTGTGTTTCCACTTTCATTTTCATTTGCCACACAATATATGTGGGAATTGAAATGGGAAGACAAACCTTTTGGAGAGGTGGATTCATCGTTTGGTCTCCAACGTTCATTTTCTTCTTCCTTCAAAGGGTTAGTTTCACAAGAACTAGAGGAAGTAGAAGCATCATATGAACTAACATGTTTGGACTCATCAAATTTACTTCTAATTCTAGTCCAAATATCATGCGCATCATGAATAGATTCATTATAATTTATTATGAAGGCATGATAATCTTCTTTGCTAAGAGAATTACCTAAGATGTCAAAAGCAAGATAGTTTAAGCGTATACATCTTTGATCTTCCTCGAAAATATTTTTCTTATCGTAATTAGAGGCTATAATACTTTTATCTAGAATTTGTTCTAATCGTGGGTCTATGGTCCTAAAAGCATTTATCACACTAGTAGACCATGAGGCATAATTAGAACAATCATTAAGTAAAATCTCAAGAGTTACCTCCTTGATTTTCTTCGGAGGTGTCTTCTTGTTCTTTTGGGATCTTCCTCGAGCCATCACTTCAAGTTGTTAGACTCAATATGAAGTGCCTAGCTCTGATACCAAATGAAAGTCGCCTAGAGGGGGGTGGATAGGCGAAACCTGAAAATTATAATTCTAAATCCAAACTAGATCCCTTGATTAGTGATTAGAACAAGATTCACAATTATCGGAGTATAAAACTAAGTCCTTTGCTTGCAACGAGTATTATTTTCAAAGTGTGTGGAATTTAATCAATAGCAATACTACAATAAATGTTGGTGGAGAATAATGCAAGAGGACTTAGATAAGAAGAGGAGTAACACAAGTTCTTTTCTTACAAGGAGTTGCTTCTCTAAATGTGAATTTAACTTGAAGCAACACAAAATAATATTAGCAAAGAGTAGCGCAAAAGAACTTAGAAAGGGAGAGAACAAACAAATCACAAGCAATAAACACAAGAGATATGGGTGGTTTGTTTTACCGAGGTTCGGCCCTCGAAGGCCTAGTCCCCGTTGAGGAGTCCACTAAGGACGGGTCTTTTTCAACCCTTTCCCTCTCTCCACTGATCACCAAGACCGGCGAGCTCTTCTTCTTCTCAAGGATCACTTAAGACCCCGCAAGGATCACCACACTCTTAGGTGTCTCTTGCTAGCTTTACAAGCCTCCAAAACTTTGGAGGAAGTTCAATGGGAGTCAAAACTCCACGCTCGAATGATCACAAGATATAGCACACACTTTCTCTCAATGATTCTCACAAGGCACTATTGCTAAACTTACACGAGAAGCTTTCTTTTGATTGCTCTCTCTTTTGTGGCACTTGTGTGGGAGGTGGTTGGGAGGGCTTGGATATGTCAACTATATGACTTGGAATGTTGCTTGGACTCCCACACGTTGAAGTGACCGGTTGGGGTGGTATTTATAGCCACCAACCAAATTGTAGCCGTTGGAGAAGGCTGTTGGCGATGGGCGCACCGGACAGTGTCCGGTGTGCCGCCACGTCATCTTGTCGTTAGGTCTTGGAGCTAGTCGACCGTTGGAGGCTTTGTCCTCATGTGGCACCGGACAGTCCGATGCCACATTGGACAGTCCGGTGCCCCTCTGACCTTCTGCTCTGACATCTGTGTTGCACTATGCACTTTGCAGAGTCGACCGTTGCGCACAGATAGCCGTTGCTCCGCTGGCACACCGGACAATCCGGTGAATTATAGCGGAGCTGCGCCTGGGAAACCCGAAGCCGAGGGGTTTGGAGTGTACGGCCCTGGTGCACCGGACACTGTCTGGTGGCACACCGGACAGTCCGGTGCGCCATACCAGGGAACACTTCAGTTTCCTTTTTGCTCCTTTCTTTTGAACCCTAACTTGTTCTTTTTATTGGTTTGTGTTGAACCTTTGACACCTGTAGAATGTATAATCTAGAGCAAAATTAGTTAGCCCAATTATTTGTGTTGGGCAATTCAACCACCAAAATCATTTAGGAAAAAGGTTTGATCCTATTTCCCTTTCAGTATGTCAATCCAAACATCAAGACACGACTGCTCGCTGCTTCTACCTTTGTGGCGGTTTTAACGTACGTAGCTTATGACTTGTGTTTATTATTGTTTACTAGATGTGTACTAATACTTCGTTCCATTTTTGTAGGAGCACATGAGGTGTTTTTTTCCAGTGGATCGACGGTCCTGATAAATTTGACCCTTGATATCTTCTTTTCATTAATTGGTTGTGCGGAAGGAGTAGTCATGAGCGTTTTAAGCTTTGGGTGCCTCCTCCCTCGAACCCTCCACCAATGATGGAAGCGGAGAAGGAGGTAGCACCAGAAAGACGACTAGAGTTGCCGCCTCGATGCGATTGTGGAGATCGTGCTGTCATCGACGAGGACACTGCGAAGTACTTCGTGTGTCCGAACATTGATTATGTGAGTGCATAACAAATTGTCCAAACTTGTGTTATTTTTTGCACAAATTTACCAATTTATTCTCCTGCAGCCATACGGTTGGCGTAAGTGTCATTTCTTAGAGTGGTTGTATGGTCCTATGTCCCATTGGCTAGAGCCAGAGGCAAAGGAAAAGAAAAAAAAGAGTGGGCGGAAGAATTGAAGTCTGATCCAGTACTATGCAAATGTGGTATTGAAGCCAAGTATGGATTAGTTCCTTCCGAGCTTGGTGTTTGCTATTTTTGTGGACATATGGTAGATTACGATGAGGTTGGTATTTATTTTTTGTTTGCATCAGCTGCAATGTTGCACCCGTACTTACTGTCTTTTGTGTAGGAGATGAGGAAATGCAGTTGGGAGAGATACGACGAGAAAGAAGAGGTGATGCACACAATAAAGTCCTAAGAGACTAATGGGACAAAAGATGCATTGTGGATCTCAGCTCGTCGATTCGTACATTAAAGATTGCAGACAGGACATGCGTAGGTTCGCGAAATCAATGTGGTGAGACGACCCTGTGGTGCTCGTCGTAGTGAGGGTCTAGCAAGTGGAACTGCGCCATCCTGCAAATTAAGAAAATAAGGTTAGTAAAAATATTAAAATGTAACAACAACAATGGCATAGTAGAATAACAAATGTGTACTCTGCGTGTGAGGTAAACATTGTATCACACCTGACTAAGTGTCCAAATGCATGTACGTGAGTTGTCGCCAAGTCTACCGCATTTTCTGGATTCATTCTGCTCTGGGTCAACGAGAAAGGGGGATGCTCGACCTCTCCTAGTGCGGCCGGAAACCTGATCCATGACCATGTTGCACCGACTCCTTTTCCTAGTACCACATTTGTCCCAACGATGCGCTGGATCAGCAATGTATATCAGACCGATGTACGTTGGCCACTGTGACTCGTCAAGAAATGGCTCAAAACGAGGGCTCTAGGTACGTATTAAGCTCTCCACACTGAACTTCGAAGGGATCCTGCTCTCGAATGCAAAGTTGCGATGACGTGCGGTGGCAACATAATGAGAACATGGAAAGTGGTACTATCTAGGTTTACCACGACCACACGAGAATGCATTAAGTAACACAACATGTGTCCTCGAAGGCCGCACCTCACCGTCAGAAGTTGTAAAACCCATCGTTGTTACCTCGTATTTTCCCAACTCCTCATCAAAGCATTGTACCTCATGTCTATTGGCCCTTTCCTTTGCATTATTAAGATGTGCTATTGGTTTAGGTGCCCATCTCTGACCTCGCGTCTGCATTGCCTTGGCATGTGTGTGTCTCTCATTAAACCATGCCACAAGCCTATAGAAAGTGAATGTTACTATAGAATTTACTGGCATGCCACGTATACCCTTCAGCATACTATTAAATGACTCGGCCATGTTGCTAGTCTAGAACTCGTACCTCCATCCACCTTCGTCGTAGGCCCTTGTCCACTTCTGGGGTTCCCTCAGTAATCTAGCAATCCAATTTTTACCTTCAACATTTGTTGCATCTTTTAGTTCCTTCAACTTGTCCTCGAAGAACAAAACCTCCAACTGTCGACAGACCTCCTCAAAAGGGGGAAATTATTCTTGGTACGATCCTTTCGTAGAAGATTTTCTGCTAGATGTCGTGTGCACCATCTGTGGTGCATGGGTGTGTAGCCAAGAATCTGCTCTTGCACTACATTAAGAATACCCTAGTGTCTATCAGATATGACACCAACCTCTCGACCAGGGCCCACGACATGGATCTGAACAAGTGGCAAGAACCAAGACCAACTATCTCTGTTCTCCCTCTCCACCAAAGCAAATGCCAAAGGAACCAATGCGTTATCCGCGTCACATGAAATGGCAACCAACAATGTGCCCTTATACTTCCCAAGCAGATAAGTACCATCAATAGAGAGCACGGGACGACAATGCCTAAAGGCCTCTATGCACTACGAGAAACACCAGAAAGCACGAAAGAAGATCTCTCTGGCATTCCTCCATTCGTTAGGTTTAGGGATGTACTCGTAATGCATGCTTGGGTTTTTTGCTTTCATTGCATTGAACAATGCTGGCAACTTTTCGTAACCCTCCTCCCAATCCCCATATATCATCTTCCAAGCTCGTTGCTTTTCCCTCCATGCTTTCCCATACTTGATCCTGTAACCAAACAGCTCCCAAGTCATGGACATAATTGACTTCACCTTCAAGTTTGGCTAATCCTTCAATGTCCCCAATAGCCTTTTGCAATTAGGGTAGATGTCAACTGACGATGCTTAGAGCTTAGCTTTGTCTGGGCACAAGTGTGTGTACCTACAATTTTTGTGATCTTAAACTTTCTAGTTTCCTTCTGCTTGCGGGCACATACCCTCCAATTACAATCTGACACACGCACACAACTGTTGTGTAACGTCGTTGTGCATACGAGTGTGTCACCTTGAATGGCTTCTTGCGGTTCATGGAATATTTATATAGCCATTGTCTCACTGTAGGCAAGTCCTTGAAAATTAAGCCTACGTTAATCTCAATGTTGTCAGTGTTATCCAGAGCCTCTAGCAGATCATCATCCCATCCTTCTGCGTATGCACCGTTGGAATGACTTAATTAGACAACTAAATTCATGTACTGCAGGGTCACGCTCTGGACACAAATGTCTGATGAGTTCAATTTCTTGCTCGGTCAATTCTTGAACCGGATGGTCATCATCAGAATCTAAGGCTCGTGCAGCCTCATATGACTGCTCCTCATCCTTAATCTGAACATCAACACTATTTGAGGCCCTGCATATGTGGTCCATATTGGATGATAGGGGCACAGGAAGATAATGACCATTATCTAGTTGTGGAGCTCCTGCATCGCGTCGAAGGAGCAAATAATACATTAAAGTATAATCAAACAAATTAACGATGCATATGAATAACATGTTAAATACACTTACTAGGATGATCCTAGGTTGGATCCTGGGTCAATGGGATCTCCTGGGGGTACCAACAGATTCAATGCCCCACAAACGCCACGAACTGGACGGGAAATCTCAACCTCGTTCGGGGCCGATTGAGCACCCGACACAACAACCACTTCTTCCGGAAGCTCAGGCAAAGGAGCTTCAAAAGGAGATGCATTTGGTATTTGTGGAGATAACCTGACTAGTGCATCGCAATGATCAAATAACAACTTTCGAACGACCACATCCAAACATGGAGGAACAACCGTCTTCACAATTTTGATATATTTCACCTAGTCATGTTTAGAGCCAATACAGATCAACCGTTGGACAACTGTCCTAGATGCAACATGGGACAATAAACCCTCAATCGATATGCGAGGGTCGTTTAAATTGCAACTAATCTCCTTACAAACCCTAGCGAAAATCTGGCCAAAAGAGAGCCTTTGATCAAACATAACTGTCACCTTCTTCATTCCATCAAAACTAACATTCCCATAAACATCTTCCTCCACGCTTCCTCCATGGTATAGCGTCACTAGGGTGTCCATCTATTGCAAACATGGATTCATAACTCAATAACCATTAAAGATGGTACCTGACTAACACTATCAACTAATGCCTAACTTATTACTATACCCATCTAATAATCTACTAAACCGTAAATACTTACTTAGTAATAAATAAGTATTAGGTGCATACTAACTAATAACTATATACTAACTATTAAATGAACTCAACAAATAGATATACACAATCTACTAATGATGTACGAAAACAGAGTATACCTGAGGTCCTATAACACCCCGTCCAATCCCTGGACCGACGGTACTTACTCCTGGCAGCTCTCTAGGATCATATATCGTTCCCATATACCAACACGAGTCTTTTGTGTGCACTTTGTCCTCACTCATGCACACCCGAGAAAACTTTCCAGTCGGTCACCCATCCCAAATTGCTCTAAGCCAAGTACACTTAACTTGGAGGTTCTTTTGAGATAGGCTTCTGAAAAAGAAGATGCACCTTGTTGGTATGGATACTCTATTAATTCTATTAAACCTTGGGCCAGGACATCACCATCCCAGGGGCTAGGATATCACAAGTCCCGGTGGTGACAAGCTACCGGTGGTGGAGGTGGAGTCATACGGCCTCATATCTACAAAAAACATAATACTGCTAGTAAAAAATCGGCAACACCTCCCCTATACAGTGAGGTTTCTAAAACCTGCAGACAAATAAACAACACGATGGCTGACATGCACGCTCAACAACTGAGATAACAACACTATGGCTGACATATACAGGGACTAAATATACTCACATGTGAATAGCTAGCTAACTATATATACTAACAACTAAATACCTAGCTAACTATATATACTAACAAGTAAACAGCTAAGTAACTATATATAAACCAAGTGAACATGTGCTAACTAAATACTAAATACTAAACTAAGTAAATACTAACTAAATGCTAAACACTAACTATCCACTAACTCCTAAATTAAGTAAATACCAACTAAATAAAAAACATTAAGTAATTACTAAAGAAATACTAAAGAAACACTAAGTAATTACCTTGCAGGCTAGGTGGCGCTCGAGCCTGACCGAACGGCGGAGGGGTGTGACGGTGCGGGGCAGGACCGACCCGGCGGGCAGGCGCGTCGGGGCGGGGGTGGGACGTGGCGGGGAAGACGACGACAGTGAGAGAGTTAGGGTGAGGAAGAGTGTGGGAAGGAGGAGCCCGGTACGCGGCTAAAGCCCTAACTCGACGCCAAGATCTGTGGTGTAGAGCTAGAGCCACATCAGCGACCACGACAGCCCTGGTCGTCGTTGCCACGGCAGAGCTCGGCACCATAGGCTATGGCGCCGAGCTATCTCGACGCCACAACCTATGGCGCCGAGTAAAGGGTCCAAAATAGGAAATAAATCATTCAGGGGTCTAAATGTGATTTTTTTTTCAGAAAAATGACTAAAATACAAAAAAATCGGTCAGGACATCTAGGTATCTAATTTTGTTAACGATTTTGGTGTTGGTTTAATGTCCATGCCAAAAGACGATTTTTTGAACTTCAAAAATATTTTTGAGCTGCTCGGACCATATAGTTTTTATAGAACTTTTCCATATTTTTATGGATTTTTTGAATTTCAAATTTTGCTTGCGAAAAATTTGTAAAATACTGCGGTTTTTTGATCCCGGGCAGCATCGAGAACGGAATTTTTTTCGGTAACCGCTGAAAACCGATCGAGAAAGTTTTCCCTGGCCCTTAGTCGTCGACCTCTAGTCCTCTACTGTGATGTCCCTTAGCAGGGATGGACTAGGGATGACAATGAGGAATTGCACGTCAAGGAATAGTTTTCCGTCCCCATCCCTGCGACGAAAAAATTTCTCCATGAGGATCCCATGAACGCTTGCAGGGGACATTTCTTGCCTATCTCCAACCCGCGGAGATAGATCTCCGACGGGGATCCCTGTCCCCGCTAAAATTATGGCTAGGGCGTACATCATTGGTTATTAATACAAAACATTATCATTTATACACATTATGAGATGTAAGAAATCATTGTGTGTACATCAAAATGAACATATTTATACAATGGGCGATCTCACAATCAATTGAATTTATCATTAACCATTACACGAAAACATCGTCACATGTAAGTTTAACGGGTCCACGTTTACCCATCGGGGAGAAATTTTTTCCATTTACATCCCCGTAAAATAAGAAGCTTTCCCATCTCTATCCTCAAATGAGTGAATTCCCCTCTAGAAATCAGGTCGCCATTGCCATCTCTATGATGGACCCAAGATTTGGAGGATAGGTATTCAAAATTTTATTAAAACATAAAAGTTTTTTTAATGGATTAAAACCTATTCTAGTAGCTTTTAAGTATATATAATTGATTACAGTATTATATATAAGTTCACATCATGTTAAATATATAGCATATAGTCTATATTTGTTTATATATTATGTATGTGAGCGTCTTCAATCAAGGCAGTCATAGATGTAGCGCTACTGGTGTCTAACTTAGCCTCAATAGCTGGACAATAATTAACGGGCTGTTTGGTTCTATGCCTATGGTGCCAAAAATTGTCACACAATTTTATGCCACACTTGCCTAAGGTTAGGCACTTAAATTTTGCGCCACAGTTTGCCACGCTTAAGGGAACCTTGTCACACTTTTATCAGTCATTGACAAGTGGG
Source organism: Zea mays (assembly GCF_902167145.1). Taxonomy (NCBI): domain Eukaryota; kingdom Viridiplantae; phylum Streptophyta; class Magnoliopsida; order Poales; family Poaceae; genus Zea; species Zea mays. The sequence continues at coordinate 44,490,115 of NC_050103.1, forward strand.
ACCTACGTAGCAGGAGAAAAATCTTGCCACAACTATGGCTTCAAACCAAACACATGTCTAACTTGATCAAACTTGTTTAATCTTAGGTATGGCAAACTATGGCAAATTAGACAGCAAACCAAACAGCCCTTAAATAAAATTAGCCCCGCCATTCCTTATCGCAGCTGACAGCTACAACGAGAAGTGGTGTACAGGTGTAGCCACGTGGGCATGCCGATGTGCCCCGGCCCCATAAGCTCCCATGGGACTTGTGGCTTCCATAGTCACACAGTCACATCGATGGCTGACGCGGTAAGCCGGTAATGGCGTGAAACCCCTTTCCATGGACCACTGCAAGCGTCGCTCTTCCTCTGCCCCGTTGTCCGCTCCACTTTGGCAGGCAGGAAGCGTGACTCATCGGCCCTGCTCACACTGCTCTTCAGCCTGATGTCTGAAGCCATCGCAACTAGTATTTTTTAAAGGGTGTCACCACTTACAAGCCTAAGATGGCTGCTACCTGATGGCATAAGGTCACGGTAATGGGCCAGATGGGCCACACGGTAGAGAAAGGAAGAATGGGGTCGTGGAAATCGGATTTGGGACATTTTATGATTTTTCAATATTTCAGTTTATATACATAGCATATACATGTATATATGAATTTTTTGCCAAAAATAATAGGTATTTAATTGAATACCCTTGACTCATTGTGGGCCCACCCCTAACCCTTAACCAACTACGTCGCCTGACAGTAGCATGAGCACTCCCTCGCCCACAACCGCTGCCTGCGCCATCACCGCGCCGCTCCCCAGCAGACCCTGCCCGTGGCGACCACTCCTAGCCATGCCACGCCGGTGTCCAACCGGTCGATCGACGTCTCGAGGTAAGCCAGTCGGCCACGCCCGTCTACCTGATGTGCACCCGTTGGGTGAATGCCCGATCTTTCGATGATAGGGTGTGGAACAACTCGATTGGTGGAGGAGACGACGTTCACGGCCCGACTACAGCCTTCCAAATACGCTGCGCCTTAGCAACCGATACACCACCTCCTATGGCTGTGACGATCTTCTGGAGCGCAACACCCCGGCCACTAGGGCACTCGTCCTGCAAGCAATCGAAGAACTAGCAAGAACAAGCAGAACAATTACTAAATTACTAGATATAATGTAGGTTTCAAACTCAAACTCCAATAAGGTGGGGTTCTGAAGACAAGAAGACGGGCGGCTGAACCAGCACGCGCGCTTACAAGCAAGTAGCGAGAGCTAAACTTGATCTAAACAAAACCCGCTGTTCTTGGTGGCAGCTAGGGGGTTTATAAACACGGGAGGATGACCACAAGGGTATTGGGGTCGTGCTGCAACCCTAGGATGCGTCCCTAATGGACCTAACTCGTTACACGACCCATTGGGCCAAAATAGGGAGACGCAACACCATGGACAGAAAAGCAGGAAATGTCTCGGCAAGGAAACAATGATTATGGCGGCCTCAGAACAGATATGACAACAATTCCGAATCCATATGAAAGTAGACTTGATAAGCTTTCCATGTAGTGCCTGAACATTCCAATCCGAGCCCACATGTGATCGTGGTGACCGTCACAAGTTGGTGTTCTTCTGCATTCCGAATCTAGCATGTTCAAATCCTTTTCCCTTTCGGTCTTCTCCCTGGTTCCTAAGAAAAACAAGAGTGCATGTGTCTTCATGGTCTAAATATGATGGACATGAACTCAAGAGTGTAATCACTTGATGGTTGAGTTGACGAGCACGAGCGCGAGTAATGGGACCATAAATTGGTACTTGTATTGGCATAGATGTATCAGTAGTGTGGATGTCTTTATCATTCTCCCTTTCTTGCATTTGAGTCGTCCTCGACTCAAGCTCGTCTTCCTCTCCCAAGTTGGGCTTTAAATCATGTAGATTTAACCGTGACTTTGCCTTTTGACATTGAAAGGGAAATATGGTTAACCTTTTCCTATAAATAATTTTGGTGGTTGATCGTCAACACAAACACATGGACTAACTAGTTTGTCTAGAATTCATGTATTACAGGTGCATAAGGTTCAACACAAACCAATAAAATATTCAAGTTAGGGACCCAATTCAAAAGGAGCAAAAGGAACTTGAGTGTGCTGTGGACTGGCGCACCGGGCTGTCCGGTGCACCAGGACCGTACAGAGGTCAACCAGCCACTCTAGGGAAAACGCAGGCGCACTCCGCTACAATTCACCGGACTGTCCGGTGAGCCAGCGGGCAACAACTACCTGTGCGCAACGGTCGACTTTGATAGCGGGAACTGTGCGGCACAGTGCGCGGTAGAAGTCAGAGTCACGAAGTAAGTGTCCGGTGTGGCACCGGACTGTCCGGTGCTGCAAGAGGACAAAGCTCCAACGGTTGACTTCGCTCCGAACCCTAATGATTGGGTGACGTGGCGGCACACCGAACACTAAACAGTGTCTGTCCGGTGGCGCACCGGACTGTCCGGTGCACCCATCACGAGCAGCCTCCTCATCTGCTATGGAAGTGGTTCGGGGCTATAAATACCCCCAACCACCTCATTCATAACCATCCAAGCATTCCAAACATTGCATTCAATACAAGAGCAAAAGACTCCACTCCAAGACACATCAAATAGGTTTGATCCTCTCCAAAGCCTCCAATTCAACTCAATTCCATTAGGGACTTGTGAGAGGGTATTCTTGTGTTCTTTTGTTGCTCTTGTTGCTTGGCTTGACCTTTTTTCTTTTCTTTCTCTTACTCTTAAGTGCTTTGTAAGCGAGGCAAGAGACACCAAGTGTGTGGTGGTCCTTGCGGGGTCTTAGTGACCCGTGAGATTAAGGAAGAAGGCTCACTCGGTTTAAGTGACCGTTTGAGAGAGAGAAAGGGTTGAAATAGACCCGATCTTTGTGACCTCCTCAACGGGGACTAGGTTCTTTGGAACTGAACCTCGGTAAAACAAATCACCGTGTTCACTCGCCTTATTTCTTGGTTGATTTGTTTCCCCTCTCTTTCCGACTTGAATTTAATTCTAACGCTAACCCCGGCTTGTAGTGTGTGGTTAAAGTTATAAATTTCAGGTTTCGCCTATTCACCCCCTCTAGGCGACTTTCAATTGGTATTAGAGGCCGATGCTTCATTAGAGTCTAACAACTCGAAGTGATGTTGGGAGATCACGCCAAGAGGGAGATTATGACCGGCGACAAGTCTGCAAGCTCGGGGAGGACTCTCTCAAGGGAGTCCGGCAACAAACACAAGGAGGAATCCTCTTCCTCCATCAAGTCACATTGGAAAGGTGATCAGAAGAAGAAGATGAAAAAGGTCGTCTACTATGAGACCGACTCTTTGTCACCCTCCACATCAAGTTCCGAGTCATCCGTCGCTTCTAAGCGCCATGAGTGCAAGAAGTATAGTAAGATGCCTCTTCGCTATCCCCGAATTTCTAAGCGCGCTCCATCACTTTCTGTTCCCTTACGCAAACCACCATATTTTGATGATGAAGATTATTGTATGTGGAGTGATAAAATGAGGCATCACCTAACCTCACTCCACGAAAGCATATGGGACATAGTTAAATTTGGAGCGTAGGTACCACAAGTGGTGGACAAGGATTACGACTCGGACGAGGCTGCCCAAATACGGCACTTTAACTCCCAAGCAACTTCTATACTCCTCGCCTCTTTATGTCGAGAGGAGTATAACATGGTGCAAGGGTTAAAGAGCGCTAAAGAAATTTGGGACGTCCTCAAAACGGCGCACGAAGGGGACGAGGTGACCAAGATCACCAAGCGGGATACAAACGAGGGGGAGCTCGGTCGGTTCGTTCTCAACAAAGGAGAAGAGCCGCAAGCAATGTAGAACCGGCTAAAGACCATGGTGAACCAAGTGCGCAACCTCGGGAGCACCAAATGGGATGACCATGAAATGGTCAAGGTTATTCTAAGATCCCTTGTTTTTCGTAATCCTACTCAAGTTTAATTAATACGTGGGGATCCTAGATATAAACTAATGTCTCCCGAGGAGGTTATTGGCAAGTTTGTGAGCTTTGAGCTTATGATCAAAGACTCCAAACACATTGTCAACTTGGAGCAAGGCGCCACCTCAACACCCAAGGTGCAACCCGTCGCATTCAAAGCGACAGAAGAGAAGAAGGAAGAGTCTACATCTAGTAGGCTTCCAATCGACGCCTCCAAGCTCAACAATGAGGAAATGATGCTCATCAAGAGCTTCCGTCAAATCCTCAAGTAAAGGAGGGGGAAGAACTACATGTCCCACTCCAAGAAGGTGTGCTACCAATGTGGTAGGTCCGATCACTTTATTGCTAAATGTCCTATTTCTAGTGAAAGTGTCAGGGACGACGACAAGAAAGGGAAGAAGAAGGAGAAGAAGAGATACTACAAGAAGAAGGGCGGCGATGCCCACATATGCCGGGAATGGGACTCCGACGAGAGTTCCACCGACGAGGACGCCACCAACATCGCCGTCAACAAGGGCCTCCTCTTCCCCAACGTCGGCCACTAAGTGTCTTATGGCTAAGGACAACAAGAAGAAGAAGGTATACTTTAGAGCCACCCCTAAATATACAACATCTAGTGATGAGGGTAGCTTTAGTGATAGCGAAGACAATTTAATGTCTCTTTTTGCCAACCTTAGCATGGATCAAAAGAAGAAGTTGAATGAGTTAATAGAGGCCATTAATGATAAGGATGAACTTTTGGATAGCCAAGAGGACTTCCTTATTAAAGAAAACAAGAAATTTGTTAAATTGAAAAATGCTTATGCTCAGGAAGTAGAGAAATGTGAAAACTTATCCAAGGAGCTTAACATTTGTCATAATTCAATTTCTAGCCTTAGAAATGAAAATGCTAGCTTAGTTTCTAAGGTTAAAGATTTAAAAATTTGCAATGATTCTATTTCCTGTCTTAGAGATGAGAATGTTAGATTAAATGCTAAGATAGAAGAACTAAATACTTACAAACCATCTACATCTTTGTTGAGCATGTTTCTATTTGTACTAGATGTAGAGATGTTAATGTAGAGGCTATAGATGATCACCTTGCCATGATTAAGAAACAAAATGACCATATAGCTAAATTAGATGCTAAAATTGTCGAGCATGAGCTCGAAAATGAAAAATTTAAATTTGCTCGTAGTATGCTTTATAATGGGAGACGCCCTGGCATTAAGGATGTCATTGGTTTCCAACAGGGGAGCAATGTCAAGCTTAATGCCCCTAAAATATTGTCTAATTTTGTTAATGACAAGGCTCCCATGGTTCAGGATAGGGAAGGCTACATTTTATATCCTGCTAACTATCCTGAGCACAAAATTAGGAAGATTCATGCTAAGAAACCTCATAATGTTTCTCACCATGCATTCATGTTTAAAATGAGGCTTCTAGCTCTAGGCATACCACTCATGTTAAATTACCTAGAAAGAAAATTCCTGCTGCATCAAATGAACATAATGTATCATTTAAAACTTTTGATGCATCATATGTTTTAACTAACAAATCAGGCAAAGTAGTTGCCAAATATGTTGGGGACAAATACAAGAGCTCCAAAACTTGTGTTTGGGTACCTAAGGTGCTTGTTTCTAACGTCAAAGGACCCAAGACTGTTTGGGTACCTAAGAACAAGGCCTAGAATTGTTTTGTAGGTTTATGAATCCGGTGGTTCATGTTGGATAATCGATAGCGGGTGCACAAACCATATGACAGGGGAGAAGAGAATGTTCTCCTCCTATGAGAAAAATCAAGATCCCCAACGAGCTATCACATTCGAGGATGGAAATCAAGGTTTGGTCAAAGGTTTGGGTAAAATTGCTATATCACCTGACCATTCTATTTCCAATGTTTTTCTTGTAGATTCTTGAGACTACAATTTGCTTTATGTTTCTCAATTATGCAAAATGGGCTACAACTATCTATTTACAGATGTAGGTGTTACTGTCTTTAGAAGGAGTGCTGATTCAGTAGCATTTAAGAAAGTGTTAGAAGGGCAACTATATTTAGTTGATTTTAATGATAACAAAGCTGAACTTGACACTTGCTTAATTGCTAAGACTAATATGGGTTGGCTCTGGCATCGCCGACTTGCCCATGTTGAAATGAAGAATCTTCACAAGCTTCTAAAGGGAGAACACATTTTAGGACTAACAAATGTTCATTTTGAGAAAGACAGGGTCTATAGCGCATGTCAAGCAGGAAAGCAAGTTGGAGTCCATCATCCACACAAGAACATAATGACGACTCAGAGGCTGCTTGAGCTACTCCACATGGATTTATTCAGCCCGATAGCTTACATAAGCATCAGCGGGAGTAAGTACTGTCTTGTTATTGTGGATGATTATTCTCGCTTCACTTGGGTGTTCTTTTTGCAGGAAAAATCACAAACCCAAGATACCTTGAAAGGATTCTTGAGACGAGCTCAAAATGAGTTCGGATTAAGGATAAAAGATAAGAAGCGACAACGGGACAGAGTTCAAGAATTCTCAAATCGAAGGATTTCTTGAGGAGGAGGGCATCAAGCATGAGTTCTCTTCTCCCTACACACCTCAACAAAATGGTGTAGTGGAGAGGAAGAATAGAACTCTACTGGACATGGCAAGAACCATGCTTGATGAATACAAGACTCGAGATCGGTTTTGGGCCGAGGTGATTAACATCGCCTGCTACTCCATCAACCGGTTATATCTTCACTGAATCCTCAAGAAGACATCATATGAACTCCTCACTGGTAAAAATCCCAATATTTCATATTTTAGAGTCTTTAGGAGTAAATGCTTTATTCTTATTAAAAGAGGTAGAAAACCTAAATTTGCTCCTAAGGATGTAGAAGGCTTTTTACTTGGATATGACGCAAACACAAGGGCATATAGAGTCTTCAACAAATCCACTGGATTAGTTGAGGTTTCTTGTGACATTGTGTTTGATGAGACTAATCGCTCCCAAGTGGAGCAAGTTGATCTTGATGAGCTAGATGATGAAGAGGCCCCATGCGTCGCGCTAAGGAACATGTCTATTGGAGATGTGTGTCCTAAGGAATCCGAAGAGCCCACACAAGCACAAGATCAACCGTCATTTTCCAATCAAGCATCTCCACCTACGCAAGATGAGGAACAGGCACAAGATGATGAGGATGAAAATCAAGAAGATGAGCCACCTCAAGAGGAGAACATGGATCAAGGGGGAGATGAAGATAATCAAGTCAAGGAAGATGATCAAGAAATCCAGGATCAAAGATCGCCACACCCAAGAGCCCACCAAGCAATTCAACGAGATCACCCCATCAACTCCATCCTTGGTGACATTCATAAGGGGGTAACCACTAGATCTCGAGTTGCACATTTCTGTGAGCATTACTCTTTTGTTTCCTCTATTGAGCCATACAGGGTAGAGGATGCACTAAGAGATCCGGATTGGGTGCTGGCTATGCAAGAGGAGCTCAAAAACTTCACAATGAGGTATGGCATTTAGTTCCACGTCCTAATCAAAATGTTGTAGGTACCAAGTGGGTATTCTGCAACAAGCAAGATGAGCATGGTGTGGTGACAAGGAACAAAGCCCGACTTGTGGCCAAAGGTTATTCAGAAGTCGAAGGTTTGGAGTTTGATGAAACTTATGCACCCGTAGCTAGGCTTGAATCAATTCGTATATTACTTGCCTATGCTACTTACCATGGCTTCAAGCTTTATCAAATGGACGTGAAAAGTGCCTTCCTCAATGGACCCATCAAGGAAGAGGTCTATGTTGAGCAACCTCCCGGCTTTGAAGATAGTGATTATCCTAACCATATGTATAAACTCTCAAAGGCGCTTTATGGGCTCAAGCAAGCCCCAAGAGCATGGTATGAATGCCTAAGAGATTTTCTTATCACTAATGGCTTCAAAGTCGGAAAAGCCGATCCTACTCTATTTACTAAAACTATTGCAAAAGATTTGTTTGTATGCCAAATTTATGTTGATGATATTATATTTGGGTCTACTAACAAATCAACTTAGGAAGAGTTTAGTAGGATCATGATTAAAAAATTCGAGATGTCTATGATGGGGGAGTTGGAAGTATTTCTTAGGATTTCAAATCAAGCAACTCCAAATGGCACCTTCATCGGCCAAACAAAGTACATTCAAGACATACTTAAAAAGTTTGGGATGAAGGATGGCAAACCCATCAAGACACCCATGGGAACCAATGGGCATCTCGACCTCGACACGAGAGGTAAATCTGTAGATCAAAAGGTATACCGGTCGATGATAGGATCTTTACTCTACTTATGTACATCTCGACCGGATATTATGCTTTCTGTATGCATGTGTGCAAGGTTCCAGGCAGATCCTAAGGAAGTTCACCTTAGGGCCGTGAAGAGAATCATGAGATACTTATTCTACACTCCTAAGTTTGGGCTTTGGTACCCCAAGGGATCCACCTTTGACTTAATAGAATATTCCGATGCCGATTGGGCAGGATGTAAAATTGATAGGAAGAGCACATCAGGGACTTATCAGTTTCTGGGGAGATCCCTGGTGTCATGGGCTTCAAAGAAACAAAACTCAGTAGCTCTTTCCACCGCCGAAGCCGAGTACATTGCCGCAGGCCATTGTTGTGCACAATTACTTTGGATGAGGCAAACCCTCAGGGACTATGGCTACAAATTGAGCAAAGTCCCTCTCCTATGTGATAATGAGAGTGCAATCCGCATGGCGGATAATCCCGTTGAACACAGCCACACTAAGCACATAGATATTCGATATCACTTTCTGAGGGATCACCAACAAAAGGGAGATATCGAAATTTCTTATGTTAATACCCAAAACCAATTAGCCGATATCTTTACCAAGCCACTAGATGAGAAAACCTTTAGAAAACTTAGGAATGAGCTAAATATACTTGATTCTCGGAACTTTGATTGAAACATTGCACACATAGCTCATTTATATACCTTTGATCATGTCTCTTTCTTTTGGTACAAATGCATATTTCTTATTATCCTTGTGCCAAGGCTACGACTAATGTGTTTCCAAGTTTATTTCTATATTAAGTCGTAGATTGAAAGGGAAATGGAGTCTTCAGCGAGGACAAGGCTTCCACTAATCATATCATTTATCCTTTGCTGTTGTTACTCCACACTCTCAATTGGTATAATCCTACACTCTTATTTACTTGTACCAATAGGGAGAAAGTATTAAAGGGCTCTCAAGGTCTCCGTTTTTGGCACTTAATGCCAAAGGGGAGAAAATATTAAGCCCAAAGCAAAAGGACTGCACCACCATAATTTCAAAAAATTTTTAAATGAAGTTTTAGTTGATATTTTTCACATTGGTATCTATGTCATGGAAATTTCTCAATTGTATATAATTTACAATTAATCCTTCAATTGGTATCTTTAAAGGTCAATTTCCAAATTGGAATCTATTTCAAAAAACCCTCTTGAAAGCTAAGAGAAGAATTTCATTCAGGGAGAGTTTTATTTAGTCAAAGAAAAAGCATTTGAAACAGGGGGAGAAATTTCAAATCTTGAAAATGCTTCTTGCAACCTTATTCATATACTTTTGACTATTTGCAAAAGACTTTGAAAAATATTTTCCAAAATTGTTTGCAAAAACAAGTGGTGCAAATGTGGTCCAAAATATCAAATAAAAGAAAAGCAAGCCATTCAAATTTAGTGAGATATTGAATTGGTTTAACTTCAAGTAACCTATCCACATTCTAAATGCAAACTAGTTACATTTCTGCACTTATTATTTGCTTTGGTTTGTGTTGGCATCAATCACCAAAAAAGGGGAGATTGAAAGGGAAATAGGGTTAACCTTTTCCTATAAATAATTTTGGTGGTTGATCGTCAACACAAACACATGGACTAACTAGTTTGTCTAGAATTCATGTATTAAAGGTGCATAAGGTTCAACACAAACCAATAAAATATTCAAGTTAGGGACCCAATTCAAAAGGAACAAAAGGAACTTGAGTGTGCTGTGGACTGGCGCACCGGACTGTGACACCCCAGTGTCACCTAGGGTTTCTCTCAAATACCAACCCAAGAACCATTATTTTATGTGAACCAAAGTAAGCATGAGCATCAAAATAACTTAAGTACTAAAGGATTCACCAAGTATATACTTAAAAGTATCATGGTCAAAACAATTGAGTCTTTAAAAAAGATAAGAATGTACAACCCTAATAAAAACCCTAAGTGAGCCCCATGAGCAAAATTCTAGAAAATAAGAAAAAGGGGATGAAAAGTTTGAAATTATGACTTGAGCCAATTATAAAAATTGAAGTATATTTAATGAGCAACAAGAAAGGTTGAGAAAGCTTAGCCAAAATAACTTAAATAAAACCCCAAATCAAGCTTCTCATGTGGGGACTTAATGGGAATTCTGAATTTCAGAATTCTGAAATTCAGACCTTGAGCCAAAGATAAGGGATGTTCACCTTGATCCCTAACTCGAATCCTAATGGCCCCATTGACAAAATTGTGTCTAACTAACCCCTCTGTCGTGTGCCAGAAGATGGCATTGGGACACGAGCCCTAGACACGACAAAACCTTGGATTTGCCTCGGGTTTGGGCAGGGAGACAGACCGGATTTCCTGGCTCCATATCTCTGCAACCAGTTGTCACACCCGGTTTTAGAAGGCAAACCGAATGCGAACCATGTACGTGCCAGGATCAGTTATTCACGTACACAGCAGTTACATAACATGGACATCATCACACAGTGCTCAAAATAGTATTAATAAGGGAAATAGTCGATTACATCATACGTCTGAGACGTCCATATAGTTCTTACAATAAATCAAAGTGCGGAAAAGAAACGTAGATAACCGCGGCCTTCACATGCAGCCGACTGGGGGTTGCCGCTAACCCACACCTAGAACTCGTCGTAATCTTGGAACTCCTGGAAGTCTCCTTCCACAGCTTCATCTTCGCCTGAGCAGTGGTTGCAATGCTGACAACCTGGGGGGGGGGGGTTTGGTGTGTAGAGCAAGGGTGAGTACACATCAACATACTCAGCAAGTATCCTGTTTGGCTGTAGTGGACTAGCTTTATGTGGGGATAAGTCAAGCAGTTGCTTTTAGTTGGTCAGATTATTACTTACTAGTAGAAAGCCAAGTTTTAGCATTAACCCAAGTTATTAACCCAAACGTACTCCTTTCCAAACGGAAAGAGTACCACTTACCAGCATCATAGTCATAACCAAAACCATCAATCTCATAACCACCTGTACCAAAGTATCTCTGATCAAGTACCACTAATCACTGGAGCTCCCTTGGCCGCTCATAACCGCGAGCACGGCTGATATATCAGTTTTCAAACACTCTGCAGAGGTTGTGCACTTTACCCACAAGCCGTGATTCCCACTCTGCCCGGAGATCATGACTCTCCATTGATCACTACCAAGGTGACCCAGCAGGGCATCACTACGTAGCCTTTACAAAGATTCCCCGGGGCTGTAGCCACCCGTTAGGTTTCCTAAATGCACCGCACTCCTCCCCAAGGGGCAAACCCAAACTTGGCAGAGCGAGCCGCATACACCGAGCCCCATTGACGGCACGACGGCTAAGTGAACTACACCCCGGATCCTCTAATTATTCAGCTAAGGGCATCCCATTCCACCCTCATGGTTGCAATGTTTTCCCGGGCGGTCATCCATAGAACAGGTCCTTACGGAGAGGCACTCGAGAAACCGCTCGAGCCCCCTTGATGACCACAAGTATAACATCATCATAAGAGGAGGGAAAACTGCGTATCATAGATAATCTCATCATGTTCATTGATTAGGGTTTGAGCAATAGCATAAAGCTAAACAGTAATAATCCAACCCAAATAGGTAAACAAGGACATGGATAACAAAAACTAGTCAATCCTTAGGCATAAATGTGTAAAGCGGGAGGTGAATTAAATAATGAATAGGACATAGATAGGTCAAGGGACACTTGCCTCCACCTACCGACTGCTGCTCAGGGGCTTCTCCTGCGAGTTCCTCGGGCTCTTCAACCGGATCGTTCTCTATGCGAGCGCAAACATACACACATCCACATATTTAATACCAAAGAACAGTACACCATACAATAGAATGCAATAAGTAAACAGACGTTCTACGCAGGCTCGCGAGTACGGTTAAGAGAGAAAGAGAAAAAGACAGTCGAGAAACGATCACGTTACATGATTATAAATTAACCACTCGCTTAATAGAAGGAAGTTTAATGTAGACACTATGTTTAGCGTAAAGTAAAGTCATGTTTCATGTCTAATTATTATAAGCAGGTGGAGATACATAAAAGGATGGTCGCGCGGCGAGACGCGCGACAAAGCTCTCTAAAACAAATTAAGAAATTAACGACTCGTCGCGCGACCGAGCACGCAGCGAGACACTTTGCCTTAGTTAAGAGGAGACGTTAAGCGTCGCGCGACGAAGCGCACGACGGCATACGTCGACTAAACTGAGTCCAAAGTGGAACGTCGCGTGAATACACACGCGGCATTACACCTTAAACAACCTGAAACAAAAATGGATCGTCGCGCGACGAAGCGCACGACGCAACACAAGATAGAATCTGAATTTAGACAAATCCGTCGCGCGGCGAAGCGCGCGACGCAACACGCTAATTAACGAATAATCACCGCGAGCGCGGGCGAGCGAAGATACGGTCGGGCGAGGCCGGGACGGGGGAACGGGCGGCCGGGCCGGGGCCGGGGCGGTTGAACCGGCCAGGGGCGGCCGAGGCCGGGCGGGCACGGGGCAGGGCGCGGGGGCGGCCGAGCCGGCCATGGCGGCCGAGCTGGGTGGCGGGATCGCCACCACGCGCGAGGGAGGGGCGGGGAGCGCCGCCGGGCGGGCAGGGGCGAGCGGGCGCCGCCGCGGGCGAGCAGGGGCGGGCGAGCGCCGCCGCGGGCCAGGGGAGGGCGGGCGCCGCCACGCCGGGGAGGGGGCGGGGAGCGCCGCGCGGGCGGGAGCCGCCGCCGCGGCCGGGCAGGGGGCGGGGAGCGCCGCCGCGAGGCCGGGGGAGGGGCGGGCGCCGCCGCGGCCGGGGGAGGGGCGGGGGGCGCCGCCGCGCGGGCCGGGGGAGGGCGGGGACGGGGTCGCGCGCGGGCAGGGGAGAGGGAGGGCGCGCGCGGGGGGAAGAAGAGGAGGGAGAGGGAGAGAGAGAGAGGAGAAGGGGAGGGGAGGGGAGCTCACCTCGGGGTCCAAAATCCGGTGATCGCCGTCTCCAAATCCTAGGGCACCACGGGGAGAGAGAGGTGGAAGAGGGAGAGGAGAGGTTGTTGCGCGGGAGATCCAAATGAGAGAGAGAGAGAGGAGGGGGGCGCATGGGGGGGGGTTTGGGCGCTAGGGGCGCGCAGGCCGGGGCGGGCCGGGCCGGCTGGGCTGGGCTAGGTTGGGCCGGGCCACTTCGCGGATCGAAAACCCACGACGAGCGCGACCACTAAACGGAATTAAATCGCGAACCGAAATCCAGAACGGAACGAGACGAACATTCAACATCAGACAAAGAAATGTGCTTCGGCATGATGCAACACCCATGAGACTTAGGTTTTGGTTTATACATGACACGGACACCTGCCGCTATACTGGTTTGAAGTTGGGAAGAAAGAGCAAACGGGGAAAGAGAAAAGAGAGTAACGCCCGAATTTGGTGAGAGAAAAGAAGAAAAAAATCTACCCCCCAAATTCAGGGCGTTACAAACCTATCCCCCTTAAAAGAATCTCGCCCTCGAGATTCAGGGTTGGCTAGCAAAGAGCTCAGGGTATTTAGCCATCAGATCATCTTCACGCTCCCAGGTTGCTTCTTCCTCAGAGTGATGATTCCATCTGACTTTGCACATTCTGATGGTCTTCCTTCGGGTGACCCTGTCTGCAACCTCAAGGATTTGCACTGGCTTCTCAACGTAGGTCAAGTCCTCCTGGACTTCAAGACCTTCCACTGGCAACTGCTCTTCTGGCACACGCAAGCACTTCTTCAACTGAGACACATGAAAGACATCATGCACAGCTGACAAATTCTCGGGCAAACTGAGCTGATAGGCCACTTCTCCACGTCTTGCAAGAATCTGATACGGACCGATGTAGCGGGGTGCTAGCTTGCCTTTCACTCCGAACCTTCTGACTCCTCTGATCGGTGACACTTTCAGATAGACAAAGTCTCCGACTTCGAAACTCAGCTCTCTTCTTCTTGTGTCTGCATAGCTTCGCTGCCTCGATTGCGCTATCTTCAGATTCTCTCGAACCATCTTGATGTTCTCTTCGGCTTCAAGCAAAATGTCTGGCCCAAACACTTGCTTTTCTCCAGGCTGATCCCATTGCAACGGAGTTCTACAACTCCTTCCATAGAGCGCCTGAAATGGTGACATCTTCAAACTGGCCTGGTAACTGTTGTTATAGGAAAACTCTGCATAGGGCAATCTCTTATCCCATCCGGACTGATCTTGCAACGCACAGGCTCTCAACATATCTTCAAGAATTTGATTGATCCTTTCGGTCTGGCCATCTGTCTGCGGGTGATAAGCTGAACTGAAATTCAGATGCGTGCCCAAAGCTTCATGCAACTGCTGCCAGAAATGAGAGGTGAACTGCGTTCCTCTATCTGACACTATCTTCTTTGGCACACCATGAAGACAAACGATCCGAGACATATACAATTCTGCCAATACTGCACTGCTGTAGTTGGTCTTGACAGGTATGAAGTGGGCTGACTTGGTCAGACGGTCCACTACTACCCAAATGGAATCGTAGCCGGCTCGAGTGCGAGGCAATCCGACTATGAAATCCATACCAATTTCATCCCATTTCCATTGAGGGATCTGCAACGGTTGCAACAATCCAGCAGGTCTCTGGTGTTCTGCCTTAATTCTTCGGCAACTATCGCACATAGCCACATGCTCTGCGATTTCCCTCTTCATTCCGTACCACCAGAATTTCTTCTTCAGATCCTGATACATCTTCTCACTACCAGGGTGAATCGAATAAGCTGTCTCATGAGCTTCCTTGAGAATCAACTCCCGAATGGACTGGACATTGGGAACACACAAGCGATCTTTGAACCATATCACGCCTGCTGCATCCTCTCGAAAATCTTTGCCTTTGCCATCTAGAATCAGTCGCCGGATCTCACTGATTTTCTCATCATTCTTCTGCGCTTGTTTGATTTCGCGCTCTAAGGTAGGTTCCAACTCAACTGTGACTCCTCACGAATTGTTCAGAAATCCGAGACTCAACTTGTCGAACTCCTTGGCCAACTCATAAGGCATCCGACGAGCGACCATCAGATTGACTTGACTCTTTCTGCTCAAAGCATCTGCCACTACGTTTGCTTTGCCTGGATGGTAATGAATCTCCAACTCGTAGTCTTTGATCAACTCTAACCATCTTCGTTGCCTCATGTTCAACTCTGACTGAGTGAATATGTACTTCAGACTCTTGTGATCTGTGTAAACATCACATTTCTGTCCATACAGATAGTGCCTCCATGACTTCAGTGCATGAACCACTGCTGCCAACTCTAGGTCATGGATTGGGTAATTTTTCTCATGAACCTTCAACTGTCGGGACGAGTAAGCCACAACTCTTCCCTCTTGCATCAACACACACCCCAAACCTGTGTAACAAGCATCGCAATACACCGAGAAGGGCATGTGCACATCAGGCAAGACTAGGACAGGTGCTGTAGTCAACTTCTCTTTCAGCGCTTCAAAGGCCTCTTGACATTTCTGGGTCCACTTGAACTCAACTTTGTTGCCTAGCAACGCTGTCATTGGTTTTGCAATCTTCGAAAACCCTTCAATGAATCGCCGATAATATCCGGCCATTCCAATGAAGCTCTTGATTCCTCAGGCATCTGTTGGCGCTTTCCAGTTCAAAATGTCTGCCACTTTCTTCGGATCCACAGCCAATCCTTCTTTGTTGATTATGTGACCCAAGAACAGGACTTCACTGATCCAGAACTCACACTTGCTCAACTTTGCATACAACTGGTGCTCTCGCAATCTCTGCAACACCATCCTCAAATGATCTGCGTGCTCTTCTTCGCTTTGAGAATAAACCAGAATGTTATCAATGAATACCACCACAAACTTATCAAGATAATCCATGAATACACTGTTCATCAAGTTCATGAAGAATGCTGGCGCATTGGTCAAACCAAAAGACATCACTGTGAACTCATACAAACC
This sequence comes from Zea mays, assembly GCF_902167145.1. Taxonomy (NCBI): domain Eukaryota; kingdom Viridiplantae; phylum Streptophyta; class Magnoliopsida; order Poales; family Poaceae; genus Zea; species Zea mays. Next base: position 44,506,256 of record NC_050103.1, read on the forward strand.
ATACTTGGAAATGAAGGCCGTCTTCGGAATGTCCGAAGGTCGGATCCTGAGCTGATGATAACCTGACCTCAGATCAATCTTGGAGAACACACTGGCTCCTCTCAACTGGTCGAACAGATCTTCTATTCTGGGCAAAGGATACTTGTTCTTGATCGTGACCTCATTCAAAGCTCGGTAATCGATACACATCCTCTTGGTGCCATCTTTCTTCTCCACAAATAGGACAGGGGCGGCCCAAGGCGAGGTGCTTGGCCGAATGTAACCTTTCTCTGACAACTCATCAATCTGCTTCTTAAGCTCATCCAACTCTGGTCCAGATATTCTGTAAGCTCTCTTGAAGATAGGGGCGGTTCCAGGAAGAAGCTCTATAGCAAACTCAACTTTCCACTCTGGTGGCATACCCGGTAAGTCCTTTGGAAACACATCTGAGAACTCGGACACAACCTTGATCCTCTCAATTGGGTCTGCTCCACTGCTATCTACAGCTATCTGATAACAACTTCTTTTCTTTGGCTCAGGTGGGACTAACTCGGTCACCACTTCCTCTCCTAGTGGGGACACCAACTTGATTGTCCTTTTATCACAACTGATAACTGCCTGATACTTATCTAGCAATTCATCCCTAGGATGACATCTATTCCCTGAGTACCCATTACTATAAGGTTGGCGGGAAACGCTATCCCCCTTATTTCCACACTTATATTCAAACAAATGCTATCGGCTCGAATTCTACCACCGGCTGAGTCAATTTGAATGGGGGTTAACATGGTAGTAATTGGAAGATTATGTGCTTCTACCCATGATGCAGTAATGAAAGAATGTGTTGCTCCAGTATCAAATAACACTTCTGCAATATGGGAGTCGACTGGGAACATACCTACTATCATGCCGGGGGTCTCCTGAACTGCTTCAGCCTCCAAGTGGTTCAGTCTTCCATGATTATAGCGCGGCTGAGAGCGATTGCCTGCTCCAGGTTGAGACACATTCTGCTTTGCTGGGGCATTGGGGCCCGACTGCTGCTGGGCTGCCTTCTTCGGACATTGCATCACCCAGTGGCCTTGCTCTCCACAGTGGAAACACGCCCTGTTTCTAACCTGAGCTGGTGCTGCCTGACTGTTCTGCTGGCTTGCTGGGGCAGGAAGACGAGGTGCCTGCTGATTCTGCCTTTGGAACTGCTGATGCTGCTGAGGTGGACGCTGGTTCTGCCTGAACTGCTGAGGTTGATTGCCTGAGAAACGAGGACGATTGCTGCTTCCAGGCTGAGGTCCACTAATCTTGCGCTTACGATCTTCCATCTCCTTACGCTTTCTCTCTGTCATGATTGCTCTGTCAATCAGGTGCTGGAATGTCGGGAAGGTGTGATTCATCAGTTGGTACTGCAGAGGGTCAACCAAGCCTCTCAGGAAACGGTACTGTCGCTTGGCGTCAGTGTTGACATCTTCAGGAGCATAGCGAGACAATTGCAGAAACCTGTCCCGATACTCACTGACAGACGATGGCCCTTGCTTGAGGGCCAGGAACTCCTCCTTCTTCACTGTCATCAGACCTGCAGGAACATGGTACTGACGAAAACTACCTCTGAACTCTTCCCAGGTGATGGCGTCAGGGTGGGCATGGGTGGCGAGGTAAGACTCCCACCATGACTGGGCTGCTCCTCTCAACAGACGGGGACCATACAGAACCTTCTCCCTGTCATCGCACTGAGCGGTATGCAACTCCCGCTCCACAGTGCGCAGCCAGTCTTCAGCATCCATAGGGTCAGAAGAATGAGCAAACGTTGGTGGATGACCTCTCATGAATTCAACACGCTTGTCTCTGGGCATCTGAGGCATCTGAGGCTGAGGTGGGGCCTGCTGCTGTTGCTGCTGCTGCTGCTGAATGGCGGCCAAAGTATGACCGATGGCTTGAACTGCCTGAGTTTGCATCAGAAACATCTGCTCGATGGACATCGGGGGCGGGGGCGGCAGGTGCTGTTGCTGGGGCACCTCCTCTTGTTGAGCGGCTCGCTCCTGCTGAGCACGCCTTCCTCCTCTGCGCCTGTTCTCTGACATCTGCAGAATGCAACCACACATCAGAACTGATCTGGCAAATCTTGCAGCATAAGAAAAGAGAATAGAATTCTTCAACAGCACTGAACAGATGAGCATCTTCACTGATCTCCAACACAGACCACACAGCTTCTCAGATAGAAAGGAAAGTGGAATAAAAGGGGTTTCCCAACTATATAACTAACTCCATTAACATAATAGATAAACCAAAATGCAGGGGATACCCACACTCTGGTGACAATCATTACAAAGATCCAAACCAAACATAGTTCATCATGACAAACATAGATGCACAGGATATAGCAAACTACCCTGTCTAACTAAGACTAACTAAGACCGAAACTAAAGCTAAAACTGAAGCTTCTATGTATGCATTTCGTATTAATTACAAGATCCAACTCTAACGATCTATGGTTCTAGAGTTATCTTGGTCTTGCAGTCGGGATTGCCATAAGACTGGTGTCCACGCTGAGGTGAGCGGTACGGGTGCTGAGTCCCGACGGGAGCGGGGGAACCACCATCCAGGTGACGACGTTCCACGCGCTCAGTCCGCAGCAGGGCGATCTCAGCACGAGCCCTACTCAGCTCATCTAATGCATGGTCCAGCTCCGTGTTTAGCACGGCGGCTAGGTTGACTGTGCTGCTCAACCTAGGATTGCCCTCACCGACAGGTGAGACAATCACGCCTCTTGTGCTGCCAGATGGACGGCGGGGGTAATACTTCAGGTCAAGACCGTCAGCTGCCCCACCGAAAACCGAGCAGTAGTGCGAAAGCGCACGCCGTGCAGCATCTTGCATGGCTACCTCAGCTGAGTCCCGCTCAGAGATAGAATAGTGCTCTGAACAGGCCTCTGCACCCTGGAGACTGTTCTCCGGGCAGCGCACCAAGCAGGTTGCCTCCCAGCGGTCCGGGTAGACCCCGCGACTGTGCTGGTAGACCACACAGCGATACTCGACGGACCAAGTATGCCGGTTAAATGCCCGACGTAGCAGGGTGTCGAGCGCATCGTGGAAGTGACACCCGCGAGCAGCGTCGCGAGTGATGGGTCGAGCAACCCATCCTTCCGGCTCAGGGTTAGCAGAGAAGTCGGTGTCGTGGCTCGAGCTGTCGTCGCCATCTCCGTCGTCTGGGTCTCCTCCAGCAGCTATTCCAGAAGCTGGGGCGCCCAGTGGTGGTGCAGGGGGCGCCTCCAAAGGAAGCACAGGGGAGCAGCTCCTCACAGACTCTATCTCCTGGTGGAGCGAGAAGGAAGAGCCCTGCTGCTCCTGTCGTCGACGTTCTTGCTCCTCACGCAGGCGGTGGTGTAGTCTCTCCAAGTGGCTGGACTGTCCGGCCATGGGACGGCGAAGCGGACGCTCAGCAAGGCGGGAGGGTAAGAAGGGGATGACTGACTTTCGTGCAGTGTGTCTAAGTCGAGCCATCTACAAAAGACATCGCAAGCAAAAGGGTGAGAACAGAATTAACATGACCAGCAAATAATGAATCATAAGTAAATGAAGGATTAGAATAAAACATGATTTTCAGCAAGGTATAATATATAGTAGAACATAGGTTTGGTCGGTATGACCAACTTTTGAAGGGATATCAAAGTCAAGGCAGAGACAGAGGTCTATAGTCCTTAGAACGACCATTCTATTCTAGGTTAGTGGTCCTACAGTCAGCACGGCTTTGATACCACTTATGTCACACCCGGTTTTAGAAGGCAAACCGAATGCGAACCATGTACGTGCCAGGACCAGTTATTCACGTACACAGCAGTTACATAACATGGACATCATCACACAGTGCTCAAAATAGTATTAATAAGGGAAATAGTCGATTACATCATACGTCTGAGACGTCCATATAGTTCTTTCAATAAATCAAAGTGCGAAAAAGAAACGTAGATAACCGCGGCCTTCACAGGCAGCCGACTGGGGGTTGCCGCTAACCCACACCTAGAACTCGTCGTAATCTTGGAACTCCTGGAAGTCTCCTTCCACAGCTTCAGCTTCGCCTGAGCAGTGGTTGCAATGCTGACAACCTGGGGGGGGGTTTGGTGTGTAGAGCAAGGGTGAGTACACATCAACATACTCAGCAAGTATCCTGTTTGGCTGTAGTGGACTAGCTTTATGTGGGGATAAGTCAAGCAGTTGCTTTTAGTTGGTCAGATTATTACTTACTAGTAGAAAGCCAAGTTTTAGCATTAACCCAAGTTATTAACCCAAACGTACTCCTTTCCAAACGGAAAGAGTACCACTTACCAGCATCATAGTCATAACCAAAACCATCAATCTCATAACCACCTGTACCAAAGTATCTCTGATCAAGTACCACTAATCACTGGAGCTCCCTTGGCCGCTCATAACCGCGAGCACGGCTGATATATCAGTTTTCAAACACTCTGCAGAGGTTGTGCACTTTACCCACAAGCCGTGATTCCCACTCTGCCCGGAGATCATGACTCTCCATTGATCACTACCAAGGTGACCCAGCAGGGCATCACTACGTAGCCTTTACAAAGATTCCCCGGGGCTGTAGCCACCCGTTAGGTTTCCTAAATGCACCGCACTCCTCCCCAAGGGGCGAACCCAAACTTGGCAGAGCGAGCCGCATACACCGAGCCCCATTGACGGCACGACGGCTAAGTGAACTACACCCCGGATCCTCTAATTATTCAGCTAAGGGCATCCCATTCCACCCTCATGGTTGCACTGTTTTCCCGGGCGGTCATCCATAGAACAGGTCCTTACGGAGAGGCACTCGAGAAACCGCTCGAGCCCCCTTGATGACCACAAGTATAACATCATCATAAGAGGAGGGAAAACAGCGTATCATAGATAATCTCATCATGTTCATTGATTAGGGTTTGAGCAATAGCATAAAGCTAAACAGTAATAATCCAACCCAAATAGGTAAACAAGGACATGGATAACAAAAACTAGTCAATCCTTAGGCATAAATGTGTAAAGCGGGAGGTGAATTAAATAATGAATAGGACATAGATAGGTCAAGGGACACTTGCCTCCACCAACCGACTGCTGCTCAGGGGCTTCTCCTGCGAGTTCCTCGGGCTCTTCAACCGGATCGTTCTCTATGCGAGCGCAAACATACACACATCCACATATTTAATACCAAAGAACAGTACACCATACAATAGAATGCAATAAGTAAACAGACGTTCTACGCAGGCTCGCGAGTACGGTTAAGAGAGAAAGAGAAAAAGACAGTCGAGAAACGATCACGTTACATGATTATAAATTAACCACTCGCTTAATAGAAGGAAGTTTAATGTAGACACTATGTTTAGCGTAAAGTAAAGTCATGTTTCATGTCTAATTATTATAAGCAGGTGGAGATACATAAAAGGATGGTCGCGCGGCGAGACGCGCGACAAAGCTCTCTAAAACAAATTAAGAAATTAACGACTCGTCGCGCGACCGAGCACGCAGCGAGACACTTTGCCTTAGTTAAGAGGAGACGTTAAGCGTCGCGCGACGAAGCGCACGACGACATACGTCGACTAAACTGAGTCCAAAGTGGAACGTCACGTGAATACACACGCGGCGTTACACCTTAAACAACCTAAAACAAAAATGGATCGTCGCACGACGAAGCGCACGACGCAACACAAGATAGAATCTGAATTTAGACAAATCCGTCGCGCGGCGAAGCGCGCGACGCAACACGCTAATTAACGAATAATCACCGCGAGCGCGGGCGAGCGAAGATACGGTCGGGCGAGGCCGGGACGGGGGAACGGGCGGTCGGGTCGGGGCCGGGGCGGTTGAACCGGCCACGGGGGCGGTTGAACCGGCCAGGGGCGACCGAGGCCGGGCGGCCACGGGGGCGGCCGAGCCGGGCGGGCACGGGGGCGGCCGAGCCGGGCGGGCACGGGGGCGGCCGAGCCGGGCGGGCACGGGGCAGGGCGCGGGGGCGGCCGAGCCGGCCATGGCGGCCGAGCTGGGTGGCGGGATCGCCATCGCGCGCGGGGGAGGGGCGGGGAGCGCCGCCGGGCGGGCAGGGGCGAGCGGGCGCCGCCGCGGGCGAGCAGGGGCGGGCGAGCGCCGCCGCGGGCCAGGGGAGGGCGGGCGCCGCCACGCCGGGGAGGGGGCGGGGAGCGCCGCGCGGGCGGGCAGGGGGCGGGAGCCGCCGCCGCGGCCGGGCAGGGGGCGGGGAGCGCCGCCGCGAGGCCGGGGGAGGGGCGGGCGCCGCCGCGCGGGCGAGCAGGGGCGGGGAGCGCCGCCGCGGCCGGGGGAGGGGCGGGGGGCGCCGCCGCGCGGGCCGGGGGAGGGCGGGGACGGGGTCGCGCGCGGGCAGGGGAGAGGGAGGGCGCGCGCGGGGGGAAGAAGAGGAGGGAGAGGGAGAGAGAGAGAGGAGAAGGGGAGGGGAGGGGAGCTCACCTCGGGGTCCAAAATCCGGTGATCGCCGTCTCCAAATCCTAGGGCACCACGGGGAGAGAGAGGTGGAAGAGGGAGAGGAGAGGTTGTTGCGCGGGAGATCCAAATGAGAGAGAGAGAGAGGAGGGGGGCGCATGGGGGGGGGTTTGGGCGCCAGGGGCGCGCAGGCCGGGGCGGGCCGGGCCGGCTGGGCTGGGCTAGGTTGGGCCGGGCCACTTCGCGGATCGAAAACCCACGACGAGCGCGACCACTAAACGGAATTAAATCGCGAACCGAAATCCGGAACGGAACGAGACGAACATTCAACATCAGACAAAGAAATGTGCTTCAGCATGATGCAACACCCATGAGACTTAGGTTTTGGTTTATACATGACACGGACACCTGCCGCTATACTGGTTTGAAGTTGGGAAGAAAGAGCAAACGGGGAAAGAGAAAAGAGAGTAACGCCCGAATTTGATGAGAGAAAAGAAGAAAAAAATCTACCCCCCAAATTCAGGGCGTTACACCAGTAGGCAAAATCCTATGACCCCCACACAAGAATGGTAGCTTGTAGGGAGGAGAAGAGGTTTTGTGCACTGACCAAGGCGAGAGCAGGCTCGGATGAGCGACCACACGCGCCAGAACTTGGGCAGAACGCACGGGCACACGTGTTCGACCCTGGTCGGCACGCTAGAGCTCGCCCAACCCGCGCGCGTGCTCGCCCTGGCGTCCGGTCAAGTCCGCCGCGCGCCCACGCCCTCGGCCGTGCCCGCCCGTGCCTATAAAGCCTCCCCGGGCGCACCTCACTTCGCCCCGCACTCACCCTCACCGGCCAGCCCCCTCTTCTTAGCTCCGGCGAGCTCAATTCCGCCCGCCATTGCCGCCAGAGCTTCGGCCACCGTGGCCAGCCCACTCCAGCCATCCTCAAGTCGAGCCAGTGCTTCGGCTAGCTCCGCCAGTAGCCCGTGAAGCTTGCCAAGCCCTCGGACCCGGCCGGACTTCACCGGAGGCCCGAGATCGACCTCACCGGACTTCGGTCTTCCGTCGCCGTGCGTGGACCGAGCTATCCAGTGAGTCTCCGACCAATTCCTTGCACCCATATCTTCTCTGGCATCCCATGAACCTCTCTGACCCATCCAATTGCTCTATCTCGCCATGACCAGGCCGGACTCCTCGCCGCCGACGAGCATCCCCGCCTGCGCGCGTGGACCGACCGACTCCGACCATCTCTGACGGCGACCCGCACACCGTTGTGATCCCCGAGACCTCCCCTACGTCCTCGACCACTTCACCGGAGCAATCTCGCCGCCGGTAAGCCCCTCCGCCCTTTTTTCCGCCGCGGTTACTGTTTAAGATAGAAGAAGGACCTCGGGTTAGGATTTGTAGAACCCGGGGGGTTTTCTGTAACGTCAGTGACTCATGTGAATAGTAGCTTAAGGACTGATTCGCGAGGAAAACTTAAAAAACCCGCTAGGGACCCCAGTGCAAAGTGGATTTCCATTAAACCAATTCTGTTATTCTTTTTAAAATGACCAAAGAACTTAGAAAACCCATAACTTAATGAATTCTTCATAAAAAGTTGTCAAACCAATTTTGCTAGCTCCTGAATATTATGACCTATCATTTAAAAATGATAAACCCTATGCTTTCTGTTCTAAACTTTAGAGTTTAAAATTAAAAACAGAAACTTACCAAACCTAGTTTAATTAAGGAAAATTAGTTTTTCTTCTGTGCTGAACTTAAAAAAATGTAGATGTTCAAACCTCATTTAGACACTGTTTAAAAATAGTAGGAACCCCAGCATTAGAAATTATGATGTAGATATTCATTTAAAACTATTTTGCCCAAAACTTAGGAAAAATCAGAAAGGCATTAGAAATTAATGAACAGGGATTAAGATTATTTTTCCTAGTTCACTTATGTAACAGAGAACCTAGGAAAAATACAGAGACCATTAATTTAGACCAGTTTTAAATTAAAATGTTTTATTTAGCCTTATATGGACTGAAAATCAATTATTAGAGTAGCAAAACTATAACCAAAATGAGTCATAAAAATCCAGTGGACTTACAACCACCAGAGCCCCACTACAAAAATAAAGAGCACCTCAGCCCAACTTTTTAAGTAAGGAAAATAAATACAAAGAGATAATAAGGCATTTTCCTAATAATTCTTGAACAACCCCTAATGATGTGATAATGGGCAACCAAAAATTAGCTAAGTCCATAATGAGATAAACTACCAGAGAAAAATGCAAACCTAGGAAAAGAAGCAGACTCATACCTATTGCTAATAATTTAAAAGAATGGCCACTTAATTCAAATAATGCATACCACCCCTTCCCTTAAGCAAAAAGATGCCAAACTTCAGAATGATTGCTCTTGCACAAAATAATAACCAAGAAAAATAAGAACTCTGTTGTTTGATGTTTTTCAAATATAGTGGTAGTAGAAAGCACCCATTTGGCTAGAAACTTGAGAAAACCATAGAAAAATAATTAAAAGGTATTAATGACTAGCAATTTATATCAAGTCATGTTATAACACCTAAAAGCCAGCAAAAATAAGTTTTGGAGAATTACCCACTGTTAAATAATAGTTGTAGTTCAAAGCACCCCTTCTGCCCTAAAATTTGATAATTTTGTCCAGAAAAAACTATTCACTTTCTGATCCCCAATTTTGAGACAGAGAAACATACACCAGTACCAAGCCACTGTAATTTTTGCAGAATTTTTAGAAATTTATAAAAGCAACTTTAGTTCAAACCTACTCCAAAACATTAAAGAGAATAAAAGAAAAGGGAAGAAGAAATAAACCTCACCCCAATAAGTCTAACTTGAGAACTTATCAATTCTCCCTAAGACTTAAGAGGAATTCAGTGGAACCCCCAAAAAATAAACCTACTACTTACCTTTAGCTAAGTTTAAACCAATTCAACAAGTATACCACTAAAGGGTCATACATAAGTAAAGTTAACCTTGTTTAACTCAAGAAAGATCATGCACCTTTAAAGTTGTGATTTCTAGAAGCACATATCATATCATGCATATATCTTACGCATTGCATTCATTAGATTGTAATCTTGCCGACGGAGAGTACGTGCTCATCCCCGAGCAAGGACCTGTCCAAGACGAGGACCAGGAGCAGGCTTCAGAGACTGCTATTGAGGATCTCCCCGCAGCCCCAGCAATTAAAGGCAAGCCCCGGTTTATATGCATAACCGTATTATTATATGCTACTTTACTACACTTAATGCTTGTAGGATTGCAATGTGCACTTAAGTGTAGGAGTTGCTTGAAACCTCTAGTTGCATAAACTTAGGATTCCTTTTTGAGATGAATACTAGTATGCTAGGTCGAGTAGCTGCTTGCTAATCAGGATCTCGGTAGAAGTCGAGTGATTTTTCTAGCACTCGCGCGAGGTCAGAAATTGATTGTATTCATCTTGATAACGGGATCTATGTTGGTCTATGGACTTGGATCCAGGGAGGATGCCTTGTCCATGAGACGGGAAAAATGAATTAAGGATTAATGTGTGGATACCTGAGTCAAGCTTTTGAACGTACTAAGCACATGCCAGGAAAAATGGTAACCGGTAAACCTAGTACCTGAGTGAAGCCGGGCGCGGACTTTATCCCTCATGCGACCTGAGACTGGGTCTCCCATGCTAGCTATGGTGGGTACAAGTGCGGTCACTGCACGGCGGCAGCCAAGGCGGTGAGGCCTGGACGTGAACGGGGAATCGATGGGGACGGTTGTCATGTGTGGGGTCGGAGTACCCTGACATGCCGTGTGTTTAGGTTTACCTTGCAAGGTTAAAACTCGATTCGAATCGTCTGCTTCTCGCAGCTAATGAGACTGCTTGACCCCTTGTACTACATCGAGTAAGAAGTGAAATGTGGTTACATGAGATAACTTGTTGATTGAACTAAATGCTTGTTACCATGTATGCTTAGAAGGAGCAAATCTAGCTAAGTTAATGATGATAGAATTTGAAAAGCTAAAAATTGATTTTAGAAACAGCTAGTGCTTTTGGCAAACCAAACCCCTCAGCCAAACAGCTGCATAGTCTAGAGGTAGAGGAGTAGACTCCTCACACTGGTTAAGTCTAGCTGAGTATTAGTATACTCAGCCTTGCTTGTGGCACAATTTTTGCAGGTACCATTCAGGAAATGGTTGATGGTGTGACTTGGCCTACCACCCTGCCACCGGGTTGGACGGTCGAGTGGGATGTTGCTCCGGCAGGAGAGGAGCACGAGGAGTAGTGGGCTAGGCCTTGCCCAATTCCTCGATACCGACGACATCGATTATCCGCTGCACTTTATTTTGTGAACTTTATTTACTACGCAAAAACTCCGATTTATGTAATAACTCAGTACTTAATTTGAGGTTTCCTGTTTTATTGTATTTCTTCTGTGACTCACCTTCGAGTGAGATTGTGGAATTTGATCCTGGTTAAGTGGCTCTATCAGACTAGATCTGAGGGACTGACAGGTTATTCCGATTTAAGTGTGTTACGGCCCCTGGGGCGTGACTTAGGCACTTAAGCTGGAATAATTCGGGCGGTTCTGCCACAGCTGGTATCAAAGCTAATTCCACCACAGAGAAGGACAATAAACCATGAATACTAATTTTCAAAATCTAAAACTTGCCTAGAAACTGCTATGGATCGTGAGGACTAGATCGCTAGACCTAGGACGAAAGGCCTTAGGCATAGAGGGAGAAATAGGTGGCTAATTAATTAGGCCCCGTGGGCCAGTACTTATACTTTTAAGGATGCCCTAAAAAGGCACCCTATTTTCTTTTGAGAGGCAACGTTTCTTCCAGCATGCATGCATTATAAAACACCAAGAGAAATTAAAATTTGAGCTAACCCCCTTTCTTTAAAACCATCCGGGCTCTCTTTTTCTTTTTTCCTTCCACCATAATCTTTACCTTTGATTCCCTTCCGCAGATGAATTCACCCACCCCCGCCAGTGGAGGAGACTCTCGTTTCAGTTCTGACTTCCTTTCTCGTGATGGTTTTCCTTCCATCTTGTGGCAAGTGCTTAACTCCGCCGGTTACCCTACGCCCCCTTTGTACACGGTGCAGTTGTATGAGGAGCATCGGGTACCTCATTGTCGGGTCTGGCTGACTTTGGAGGCTCATCCCCTTCAGCCGGGTTGGCGTTCTCTTGATTCTGAGACGATTGGACTCAGGACAGACGACACCGTTGAGGCAGCAGCCATGAAGACTCTGACGACTTTCTGTGGCTACCATCCCCTGGAGATGGTGATGCACCCCTTGGTACTCTTCCCTGCTGAGAAGAAGGATGATCCCATGTGGTGTAACCGCGTGAGCCATGTAAAGGATGTGTGGGCAATGTATCCTGACTTGGTTGGGAGGGTCACTGTCCAGTGCATGAGTGCGTTGTACCGCCTTCAGGCCCTTCAGAGCGATGCTATGGCACTCCTTGCCAACACCGCTCAGACTGCCAAGCTCACTCTCGACAGTCGGGAAGATTTGTGGTCGACCTATCCACGGAGTTGGTGGAGAAGGATCTGTAGGTAGAGAGGCTGAGCCAGCGCATCACCACCTTGGAGCAGCAGGTGGAGATCCGAGACAACACTATTGATGTCTTGGAGAATCAGCTTCACGATGTGCAGAGGGAACTTGAAGAAGCAAATGACCACTTGGACATGCACCACCTGGAGATGGAGGCCAATGAAGCAGGAAGCGAGGGAGAAGAGGCTCCCGAGGAGCTAGGACCAGCCCCTGGTGCCAATGGGACTACCTCCGCGATGCCTCCTTCACCGTATCCAGTGTCGCTTCCACCGCTCAGGGTTAAGCAGTCACTTCGACACTTTTAGGCGGATAGAAACCTATGCGAGCTTAGAAATATCACATTTTGGACTAGGCTTTTGGGTACCTTCCCCTGATTGATGTAACCCTGTAAACTTTTGAAATCTGTGGGATTTTTGTCACCATGTTATCTTCATTTCCAACCTAATATTATGATTATGGCATTTTTCTTTCCATATGACATGATATCTTGTCGTTCGAAACTGTGAGTTGGGATAACAATGGCGACAATCTCTGTTTTCAGATGGCAGCTAGGCAGCATCGCGGGCAGAACGAGCAGGTTCCCCCGCCACCTCCTCCAGCTCCCACGATGCAGGAGCTAATGGCCCAGCAGAATGAGATTCTGCGACAGCTCTTGCAGCGCCAGCCCCACCCTCAGCAGCATGGTGGAGGCCAGCATCAGCGACCTCCGGCTATGGCAACATACCAGGAGTTTCTGAGCACGCAGCCACCCTTGTTCACCAAGGCAGAGGATCCGTTGGACACTGACGTATGGCTTCGCGTCGTCGAGTCCAAGTTTCCCCTCCTCACGGGAGACTGCCCTGATGAGGCCAAGGCTCGCTTCGCCGCACAGCAGCTTCGTGGCCCTGCTCGGACTTGGTGGGACCACTTCCGTGCTATGCTCCCCGCTGATCGTGAAGTATCTTGGGAGGAATTCAAGACTGCCTTCAGAGGACACCACATCCCAGCTGGCATTCTTGATCGGAAGTTGAATGAATTTCTGGCCCTTAATCAAGGAACCCGCACGGTACTGCAGTATGCGCAAGCCTTCAACGACTTATGCCAGTATGCAGGGTATCATGTTGATTCTGATGAGAAGAAGAGGGATCGCTTCCGCAGGGGTCTCAATACCAAGCTGCGGGAACGACTCAACACTGTCCGGGCTAATAGCTTCAATGAGTTGGTCAACATGGCCATCTCCCAGGAGGATTGCATTGTTGCTCACCGGACAGAGAAGAGGAGAAAGGCACCAATGGCAGCACCATTCGCTCAGGCTCAGAGGTTCTGGATTGTTTCTCACAATCAGAGCAGGGGTTTTCAGCAGCAGGCAGGCAGATGGGTGATCAGGCCACCTCAGCAGCAGCAGCAGCCGGCACCCAACCGCTACCCAGCTCCCGCCCCAAGGAACAATCAGCCTCCGCAGCAACAGCAGTTCCGCCAGGGCAATGGGAACAAGTGTTTCACTTGTGGCAATGTGGGCCACTATGCCAAGAATTGTCCCAGGAACCAGCAGAGGCAGATGCCAGCACCAAATCAATACAAGGGAAGAAAGCAGAAGGTGCAAGTCAGGCAAGGGAAGCTCAACTTCACTACTCTGGAGGAAGTACCTGAAGGAGCTCCTATCATGACCGGTACCTTTTCAGTTTATAATCAACCTGCTCTAATTCTGTTTGATTCTGGTGCATCTCATAGTTTCATTAGCCAAAAGTTCAGTGCTAAATGTAAACTGCCATTCTCTCACTCAAAAGGGTCATTCATGATAGTCACACCTAGGGGTAAAATTGCAACTAATCAATTAAACCAAAGTGTGCCTATTCAACTGGGAAGCCACATTGTCAAAACCACTCTTCTTGTGTTGGGATTGGAAAATGTGGACATTATTCTAGGAGCAAATTGGATGACCTTGCACTAAGTTGTGCTTGATGTAGCCAGCCGTACCGTGGAAGTTAATTCTCCGTTCTGCGGGAATTTCACTTTAATTCTGCCTAGTCAGGGTTCTACTCAGTCATGTGCTTTCTCTATGACGGAGTTACCCCTGAAGAAGATCCCAGTGGTCTGTGAGTATGCAGATGTCTTTCCTGATGAATTGCCAGGAATGCCACCAGACAGGGATATTGAATTCGCCATCGAGTTGCAACCGGGAACGGCCCCCAATTTCCAAGAGGCCCTACCGAATGCCACCCGCTGAGTTGGCAGAGTTGAAGAAGCAATTGCAAGAGTTGCTGGATAAGGGTTTTATTCGCCCAAGCACTTCGCCTTGGGGATGTCCAACACTATTTGTGAAGAAGAAGGATGAAAGCTTGAGGCTGTGTATAGATTACCGCCCTCTTAATGCGGTAACTATCAAGAACAAGTATCCTTTGCCTCGTATTGATGTTCTTTTTGACCAGTTGGTCGGGGCCAAGGTGTTTTCCAAGATAGACCTTCGCTCTGGCTACCATCAGATCAAAATACGAGCAAGTGATATTCCGAAGACGGCATTCTCAACCAGAGATGGGCTATATGAATTCTTGGTGATGTCATTCGGGCTGACAAATGCACCAGCATATTTCATGTATCTGATGAATTCTGTTTTTATGCCGGAATTGGACAAGTTCGTGGTGGTTTTCATTGATGATATTCTGGTGTACTCAAAGAACAAAGAAGAACATGCCGGGCATTTGCATGTAGTGCTTCAACGTCTGCGAGAGCACCACCTTTATGCCAAGTTATCCAAGTGTGATTTTTGGCTAAAGGAAATCAAATTCTTGGGTCACACTATCTCTCAGGCTGGAATAGCTGTTGATCCTGATAAAGTGCAAGAGGTGATGAACTGGAAGCCACCAATAATTGTTCGCCAGATTCGGAGTTTTCTGGGATTAGCTGGTTATTACCGAAGATTTATTCCGGACTTCTCTCGAATTGCGAAGCCTATAACTGAGTTGCTGAAGAAAGAAGTCAAGTTTGTTTGGAGTCAGAAGTGCGAAGATGCCTTCCATGCATTAAGGTAGCATCTGACCACAGCACCAGTATTGGCGCAACCCGACAGCAGCAAGCCTTTTGATGTATACTGCGATGCCTCTGGCACCGGGCTAGGTTGTGTCTTGATGCAAGACAACCGAGTCATCGCTTATGCCTCAAGAGCACTCAGGCCTCATGAGCAAAACTATCCCACTCATGACCTCGAGTTGGCAGCAGTGGTTCATGCATTAAAGATGTGGAGGCATTATCTAATGGGAACCCACTGCAACATCTTCACTGATCATAAGAGCCTTAAGTACATTTTTACTCAGGCTGATCTCAACATGAGGCAGAGAAGATGGCTAGAGCTGATCAAGGATTATGACCTGGAGGTACATTATCACCCAAGAAAAGCTAATGTGGTAGCAGATGCCTTGAGTCGGAAAATGCAATGCAATTGTGTTCTAATGGATTCTCGCATTAACACCTTGTGTGATGAGTTGAGCAAGATGCAAATTGAAGTGATTCCTTCTGGTTCTTTGTCTCACATTTCTGTTGAGCCAGCTTTGCAAGACCAGATTATCATGGCCCAGCTCAGTGACAAGGGAGTGCAATTTATCAAGAAGAGTCTCCATCAGAAGGTTGAGAAGTATAATTGTTTCCGCCAGGATGAAAAAGGTGCGCTATGGTTCAAAAGCAGATTGGTGATTCCTAAAGACCAGGACCTCAAGAGGAAAATTTTGGATGAGCCTCATCTCTCCAAATTCTCTATGCATCCGGGAAGCACCAAGATGTACCATGATCTGAAGCCTTTGTACTAGTGGACCAGAATGAAGAGGGAGATAGCCCAGTATGTATCAGAATGTGACACCTGTCAGAGGATAAAGGCAAGCCACTTGAAGTCAGCTGGAGCTTTGCAACCACTGTCCGTACCTTCGTGGAAGTGGGACGATATCAGCATGGATTTCATTGTGGGTCTGCCCAACACCTCTCGTCATCATGATTCGATTTGGGTTATTGTGGACCGATTGACGAAAGTGGCACATTTTCTTCCTGTGCACACCACTGATAAGGCTCAGAAATATGCAAAATTGTATATTGACCGGATCGTGTGTTTGCACGGATTAACTCGGACCATTGTTTCTGACCGAGGAGCCCAATTTGTTGCCAGATTTTGGGAACAATTGCAAGAGTATTTGGGAACCAAGCTAATCAGGAGTTCAGCTTACCACCCACAGACTGATGGTCAGACGGAAAGGGTAAACCAAATTCTGGAGGATATGCTAAGAGCTTGTGCGATCGATAGTGGCAAGAACTGGGATAAGCACCTCTCCTTGGCAGAGTTTGCTTATAACAATAGTTATCAATCCAGCCTAAAGATGGCACCTTTTGAAGCTCTCTATGGAAGAAGGTGCAGGACACCACTCAATTGGTCTCAACCTGGTGAAAGAGAAGTTTTTGGACCTGACTTAGTGACTGAAGCCGAAAGGAAGGTCAAGCTAATCAGGAAGAATCTAGAAGCTGCTCAGGCCAGGCAGAAGAGCTATCATGATAAAAGAAGGAAACCTCTCCAGTTCGAGGTGGGAAGTTTTGTATACCTCAAGGTATCACCCACCAAGGGAGTGCAGAGGTTTGGGATCAAAGGCAAGCTAGCCCCTCGTTACATTGGACCTTATGAGATCATAGAAGCATGTGGACCCGTGGCATACAAGCTGAAGTTACCTTCAAAGATGTCTGCCATTCACAGTGTTTTCCATGTATCTCAGTTGAAGAAGTGTGTTCGATTGCCGACCGAGATCATAGCAGAGCCAGAATTGGAGATAGAGCCAGATCTATCGTACCAAGAGTACCCCTCCAAGATTCTGGATTGTAAAGAAAGATCAACTCGGGCTAAATCGATCAAGATGTACAAGATCCAGTGGAGTAATCACTCAGAGGAGGAAGCTACTTGGGAAACCGAGGAATTCTTGAGATCCAACTTCCCCGATTGCCTACCTAAGGAAGCTGGTACGTAATCACCCCCAACCCCTCCTCCTGCCCGTCGAATCTAATTTTCAAAAATATGATCTTAATTCAGAATGAAGTAACTATGAAGTAAAACTTAAAAGGACTTCCTTCTGAAGTTGCAAAGAGAATGACATTCGAAGAGCAGTTTTACCCTAAATATAGCAACACTCACCCATTTCCTATAAGTCTCACCCTTCGCTTCACCCTGGGAGGACTCTGACCCGAATCTCGGGACGAGATTCCTTTAAGGGGGGAAGGCTGTGACACCCCAGTGTCACCTAGGGTTTCTCTCAAATACCAACCCAAGAACCATTATTTTATGTGAACCAAAGTAAGCATGAGCATCAAAATAACTTAAGTACTAAAGGATTCACCAAGTATATACTTAAAAGTATCATGGTCAAAACAATTGAGTCTTTAAAAAAGATAAGAATGTAAAACCCTAATAAAAACCCTAAGTGAGCCCCATGAGCAAAATTCTAGAAAATAAGAAAAAGGGGATGAAAAGTTTGAAATTATGACTTGAGCCAATTATAAAAATTGAAGTATATTTAATGAGCAACAAGAAAGGTTGAGAAAGCTTAGCCAAAATAACTTAAATAAAACCCCAAATCAAGCTTCTCATGTGGGGACTTAATGGGAATTCTGAATTTCAGAATTCTGAAATTCAGACCTTGTGCCAAAGATCAGGGATGTTCACCTTGATCCCTAACTCGAATCCTAATGGCCCCATTGACAAAATTGTGTCTAACTAACCCCTCTGTCATGTGCCAGAAGATGGCATTGGGACGCGAGCCCTAGACACGACAAAACCTTGGATTTGCCTCGGGTTTGGGCTGGGAGACAGACCGGATTTCCTGGCTCCATATCTCTGCAACCAGTAGGCAAAATCCTATGACCCCCACACAAGAATGGTAGCTTGTAGGGAGGAGAAGAGGTTTTGTGCACTGATCAAGGCGAGAGCAGGCTCGGATGAGCGACCACACGCGCCAGAACTTGGGCAGAACACACGGGCACACGTGTTTGACCCTGGTCGGCACGCCAGAGCTCGCCCAACCCGCGCGCGCGCTCGCCCCGGCGTCCGGTCAAGTCCGCCGTGCGTCCACGCCCTCGGCCGTGCCCGCCCGCGCCTATAAAGCCTCCCCGGGCGCACCTCACTTCGCCCCGCACTCACCCTCACCGGCCAGCCCCCTCTCCTTAGCTCCGGCGAGCTCAATTCCGCCCGCCATTGCCGCCAGAGCTTCGGCCACCGTGGCCAGCCCACTCCAGCCATCCTCAAGTCGAGCCAGTGCTTCGGCTAGCTCCGCCAGTAGCCCGTGAAGCTTGCCAAGCCCTCGGACCCGGCCAGACTTCACCGGAGGCCCGAGATCGACCTCACCGGACTTCGGTCTTCCGCCGCCGCGCGTGGACCGAGCTATCCAGTGAGTCTCCGACCAATTCCTTGCACCCATATCTTCTCTGGCATCCCATGAACCTCTCTGACCCATCCAATTGCTCTATCTCGCCGTGACCAGGCCGGACTCCTCGCCGCCGACGAGCATCCCCGCCTGCGCGCGTGGACTGACCGACTCCGGCCATCTCCGACGGCGACCTGCACACCGTTGTGATCCCCAAGACCTCCCCTACGTCCTCGACCACTTCACCGGAGCAATCTCGCCGCCGGTAAGCCCCTCCGCCCTTTTTTTCCGCCGCGGTTACTGTTTAAGATAGAAGAAGGACCTCGGGTTAGGATTAGTAGAACCCGGGGGGTTTTCAGTAAAGTCAGTGACTCATGTGAATAGTAGCTTAAGGACTGATTTGCGAGGAAAACTTAAAAAACCCGCCAGGGACCCCAGTGCAAAGTGGATTTCCATTAAACCAATTCTGTTATTCTTTTTAAAATGACCAGAGAACTTAGAAAACCCATAACTTGATGAATTCTTCATAAAAAGTTGTCAAACCAATTTTGCTAGCTCCTGAATATTATGACCTATCATTTAAAAATGATAAACCCTATGCTTTCTGTTCTAAACTTTAGAGTTTAAAATTAAAAACAGAAACTTACCAAACCTAGTTTAATTAAGGAAAATTAGTTTTTCTTCTGTGCTGAACTTAAGAAAAATTGTAGATGTTCAAACCTCATTTAGACACTGTTTAAAAATAGTAGGAACCCCAGCATTAGAAATTATGATGTAGATATTCATTTAAAACTATTTTGCCCAAAACTTAGAAAAAATCAGAAAGGCATTAGAAATTAATGAACAATGATTAAGATTATTTTTCCTAGTTCACTTATGTAACAGAGAACCTAGGAAAAATACAGAGACCATTAATTTAGACCAGTTTTAAATTAAAATGTTTTATTTAGCCTTATATAGACTGAAAATCAATTATTAGAGTAGCAAAACTATAACCAAAATGAGTCATAAAAATCCAGTGGACTTACAACCACTAGAGCCCCACTACAAAAATAAAGAGCACCTCAGCCCAACTTTTTAAGTAAGGAAAATAAATACAAAGAGATAATAAGGCATTTTCCCAATAATTCTTGAACAACCCATAATGATGTGATAATGGGCAACCAAAAATTAGCTAAGTCCATAATGAGATAAACTACCAGAGAAAAATGCAAACCTAGGAAAAGAAGCAGACTCATACCTATTGGTAATAATTTAAAAGAAAGGCCACTTAATTCAAATAATGCATATTACCCCTTCCCTTAAGCAAAAAGATGCCAAACTTCAGAATGATTGCTCTTGCACAAAATAATAACCAAGAAAAATAAGAACTCTGTTGTTTGATGTTTTTCAAATATAGTGGTAGTAGAAAGCACCCATTTGGCTAGAAACTTGAGAAAACCATAGAAAAATAATTAAAAGGTATTAATGACTAGCAATTTATATCAAGTCATGTTATAACACCTAAAAGCCAGCAAAAATAGGTTTTGGAGAATTACCCACTGTTAAATAATAGTTGTAGTTCAAAGCACCCCTTCTGCCCTAAAATTTGATAATTTTGTCCAGAGAAAACTATTCACTTTCTGATCCCCAAATTTTGAGACAGAGAAACATACACCAGTACCAAGCCACTGTAATTTTTTCAGAATTTTTAGAAATTTATAAAAGCAACTTGTAGTTCAAACCTACTCCAAAACATTAAAGAGAATAAAAGAAAAGGGAAGAAGAAATAAACCTCACCCCAATAAGTCTAACTTGAGAACTTATCAATTCTCCCTAAGACTTAAGAGGAATTCAGTGGAACCCCAAAAAAATAAACCTACTACTTACCTTTAGCTAAGTTTAAACCAATTCACCAAGTATACCACTAAAGGGTCTTACGTAAGTAAAGTTAACCTTGTTTAACTCAAGAAAGATCATGCACCTTTAAAGTTGTGATTTCTAAAAGCACATATCATATCATGCATATATCTTACGCATTGCATTCATTAGATTGTAATCTTGCCGATGGAGAGTACGTGCTCATCCCCGAGCAAGGACCTGTCCAAGAGGAGGACCAGGAGCAGGCTTCAGAGACTGCTATTGAGGATCTCCCCGCAGCCCCAGCAATTAAAGGCAAGCCCCGGTTTATATGCATAACCGTATTATTATATGCTACTTTACTACACTTAATGCTTGTAGGATTGCAATGTGCACTTAAGTGTAGGAGTTGCTTGAAACCTCTAGTTGCATGAACTTAGGATTCCTTTTTGAGATGAATACTAGTATGCTAGGTCGAGTAGCTGCTTGCTAATCAGGATCTCGGTAGAAGTCGAGTGATTTTTCTAGCACTCGCGCGAGGTCAGGAATTGATTGTATTCATCTTGATAACGGGATCTATGTTGGTCTATGGACTTGGATCCAGGGAGGATGCCTTGTCCATGAGACGGGAAAAATGAATTAAGGATTAATGTGTGGATACCTGAGTCAAGCTTTTGAACGTACTAAGCACATGCCGGGAAAAATGGTAACCGGTAAACCTAGTACCCGAGTGAAGCCGGGCGCGGACTTTATCCCTCATGCGACCTGAGACTGGGTCTCCCATGCTAGCTATGGTGGGTACAAGTGCGGTCACTGCACGGCGGTAGCCGGGGTCAGTGGAGCATTGTATGCCAAGGCGGTGAGGCCTGGACGCGAACGGGGAATCGATGGGGACGGTTGTCATGTGTGGGGTCGGAGTACCCTGACATGCCGTGTGTTTAGGTTTACCTTGCAAGGTTAAAACTCGATTCGAATCGTCTGCTTCTCGCAGCTAATGAGACTGCTTGACCCCTTGTACTACATCGAGTAAGAAGTGAAATGTGGTTACATGAGATAACTTGTTGATTGAACTAAATGCTTGTTACCATGTATGCTTAGAAGGAGCAAATCTAGCTAAGTTAATGATGATAGAATTTGAAAAGCTAAAAATTGATTTTAGAAACAGCTAGTGCTTTTGGCAAACCAAACCACTCAGGCAAACAGCTGCATAGTCTAGAGGTAGAGGAGTAGACTCCTCACACCGGTTAAGTCTAGCTCAGTATTAGTATACTCAGCCTTGCTTGTGGCACAATTTTTGCAGGTACCATTCAGGAAATGGTTGATGGTGTGACTTGGCCTACCACCCTGCCACCGGGTTGGACGGTCGAGTGGGATGTTGCTCCGGTAGGAGAGGAGCACGAGGAGTAGTGGGCTAGGCCTTGCCCAATTCCTCGATACCGACGACATCGATTATCCGCTGTACTTTATTTTGTGAACTTTATTTACTACGCAAAAACTCCGATTTATGTAATAACTCAGTACTTAATTTGAGGTTTCCTGTTTTATTGTATTTCTTCTGTGACTCACCTTCGAGTGAGATTGTGGAATTTGATCCTGGTTAAGTGGCTCTATCAGACTAGATCTGAGGGACTGACGGGTTATTCCGATTTAAGTGTGTTACGGCCCCTGGGGTGTGACTTAGGCACTTAAGCTGGAATAATTCGGGCGGTTCTGCCACACGGACTGTGTCCGGTGCACCAGGATCGTACAGAGGTCAACCAGCCACTCTCAAGAAAACACAGGCGCGCTCCGCTATAATTCACCAGACTGTCCGGTGAGCCAGCGGGCAATGGCTACCTGCGCACAACAGTTGACTCTGACAGCGGGAATTGTGCACCATAGTGTGTGGCAGAAGTCAGAGCCGCGAAGTCACAAGGCACCAGACTGTCTGGTGTGGCACCAGACAGTCTGGTGTGGCACCAGACTGTCCGGTGCCGCAAGAGGACAAAGCTCCAACGGTCGACTTCGCTCTGAACCCTAACGGTTGGGTGACGTGGCGGCGCACCGGACACTGAACATTGTCTGTCTGGTGGTGCGTGGGACTGTCTGGTGCGCCCATCGCCAGCAGCCTCCCCAACGGCTACGGAAGTGGTTGGGGGCTATAAATACCCCCAACCACCTCATTCATAACCATCCAAGCATTCCAAACATTGCATTCAATACAAGAGCAAAAGACTCCACTCGAGGACACATCAAATAGATTTGATCCTCTCCAAAACCTCCAATTCAACTCAATTCCATTAGGGACTTGTGAGAGGGTGTTCTTGTGTTCTTTTGTTGCTCTTGTTGCTTGGCTTGGCCTTTTTTTCTTTTCTTTCTCTTACTCTTAAGTGCTTTGTAAGAGAGGCAAGAGACACCAAGTGTGTGGTGGTCCTTGCGAGGTCTTAGTGACCCGTGAGATTAAGGAAGAAGGCTCACTCGGTCTAAGTGACCGTTTGAGCTAGGGAAAGGATTGAAATAGACCCGGTCTTTGTGACCTCCTCAACGGGGAAAGGGTTGAAACAAATCACCGTGTTCACTCTCCTTATTTCTTGGTTGATTTGTTTCCCCTCTCTTTCTGACTTGAATTTAATTCTAACGCTAACCCCGGCTTGTAGTGTGTGGTTAAAGTTATAAATTTCAGGTTTCGCCTATTCACCCCGCTCTAGGCGACTTTCAGACATGTCGTGCAACGAGCAACCAATCTCGCCACATGTCTTCTCATCTTGGACCAAAAGAAATGACCAGCAAGTATGTCCTCCGTTTTCTGTGCTCCAAAATGTCCCATTAAGCCACCTCCATGTGCTTCCTGTAACAACAACAAACAAATGGAGCTAGCTGGAATGCATAGCTTGTTAGCTCTAAACACAAACCCATCACTAACGATATATTTGTTCCATCCTTTCCCATCTTTACAATGCAGCAACGCATCTTTAAAACCAGCATCATGAACATATTGGTCTTTAATCGTCTCTAATCCAAAGATTTTGTAGTCAAGTTGATTCGGCAAAGTATATCTTCTAGACAAAGCATCAGCAATGATATTCTCTTTTCCTTTCTTGTGCTTAATAACATAAGGAAAAGATTTGATAAATTCAACCCACTTAGCATGTCTACGGTTCAGTTTTCCTTGACTACGAATATGTTTCAAAGATTCATGATCAGAATGAATAACAAACTCTTTGGGTCACAAATAATGCTGCCATGTTTCTAATGTTCGCACAAGAGCATATAATTCCTTATCATAAGTAGAATAATTTAGAACAGGCCCACTCAATTTTGCACTAAAATATGCAATAGGTTTGCCTTCTTGTAACAAAACACCACCCAATCTAATTCCACTAGCATCACATTCAAGCTTAAAAGTCTTATTAAAATCAGGAAGTTGGAGGAGAGGTGCATGTGTCAACTTATCTTTCAGCACGTTGAAAGAGTGCTCTTGTACTTTGCCCCAACTAAAATGCACTCCCTTCTTTGTAAGCTCATTCAAAGGTGTAGCAATGGTACTGAAGTCCTTCACAAAATGACGATAGAAGCCAACAAGTCCTAGGAAACTCCACACCTGTGTGATAATCTTTGGCATAGACCATCCATGTATCGCTTCTACCTTGGCTTGATCAACCTAAATTCCCTGTGGAATCACAACATAGCCTAGAAACGACACTCGATCGATGCAAAATGTGCACTTCTCAAGGTTACCAAACAAACGTGCATCTTGTAAAGCATTAAAAACAACACACAAGTGATCAACATGTTCATCCATAGATTTGCTTAGATCAATATGTCATCAAAGTATACTACCACAAATTTTTCAATGAAGGCACGCAAAACCTCGTTCATTAATCTCATGAAAGTGCTAGGTGCATTAGTTAACCCAAAAGGCATGACTAACCACTCATACAATCCAAACTTAGTTTTGAAAGCAGTTTTCCATTCATCTCCCAATTTCATACGAATCTGGTGGTACCCACTACGCAAATAAACTTTAGAAAACACGATAGCACCACTCAATTGATGAAGCATATCATCTAAACATGGAATAGGGTGTCGATACCTTATGGTGATATTATTAATAGCTCTACAATCAACACACATACGCCATGTTCCATCTTTCTTAGGCACTAAAATAACTAGAACAACACACGGACTAAGAGACTCACGCATGTAACCTTTGTCGAGTAGTTCTTGCACTTGTCACTGAATTTCTTTTATTTCCTCTGGATTTGTCCTATATGGCGCACAGTTTTGCAAAGATGCGCCAGGAATAAGATCAATTTGGTGCTCAATCCCTCGTATAGGTGGCAGCCCCTCTGGTCTCTCACTTGGAAATACATCAGAATACTCCTGCAAAATGTTAGTAACAACAGGAGGCAAATAATGTTGTATATCTTGAATTGAAATCAAAGCATCCTTGCATACCAAAGCGTAGGCAACAGAAGTGGAAGCAAATAATTCATTAACATCAGATTTCGTCGCAAGCAAACAATGTCCTTTCAATTTTATCCCATCTTTGTTATTACCAACAACTTTAATATTCTTGTTGTTCTCAGTTTTAGCTTTTGTAGCTTTAGCAACATCATCACACACAATAGCCTCAGGGGACATGGGAAGCAAAATAATTTTCTTATCATGGTGTATGAGAGAATATTGATTTGATCTACCATGATGCATACAATATGTATCAAATTGCCATGGTCTACCTAGCAGAATATTACAAGCATCCATAGGCACAACGTCACAGTCAACAACATCATGATATGAACCAATAGCAAATTTAATTCGTACCAGCTTGGTTACCTTGACCTTACCACTATTTTTAAGCCATTGAATGTGATATGGATGCGGGTGCGGTTTGGTCGTAAGTGCAAGCTTCTCCACCATGTTGCTGCTAGCCAAGTTGTTGCAGCTACCTCCATCAATGATCAAACGACATCAACGCTCCTTAATGACACACTTTGTTTGAAACAACGTATGTCACTGATTCTGCTCTGCCTTATCCATTTGTGCACTAAGCACACGCTGCACAATGAGGCTCTCATAATGCTCTGCATCATCTGCACCAATTTGTTCTTCGAGTGGTTCCTTAGTGCATGCACCATCAGCCACAAGCAAACCAAGTGTAGCTTCATCCAAATTGCTAGCAGAGGGATACCCACCATCGTCTTTTACCACCAAAACACGCTGATTAGGACAATCACGCTACACGTGTCCATAGCCCTTGCATCGATAACACTGAACATCTCTTGTTCTACCCGTGGAGGCTACTGAAGAGGCACTACCTGCTGGTTTCTGGGCAGATTTGGTTGTTGAATTTGTGGAAGATGCATGTGGTTTGTCGCCGAAGGAAGGTGGTGGTGCTGGTCGACTCGGCGAGGGAGTTGGTGCTGGTGTACGACCGTTCATGGACGTAGTTGTGCACTACTGCCATGGTGTAGATTTTCCTGCAGAAACATTAGACCTTGCACTAGCACGTCGTCCCTGCACTTCCCTTTCAGCTTTGCAAGCAAGATGAAACAATCGGGTTACGTTATCATAATCTTTATAAGCAAGGATGTCCTGAATTTCCCTATTTAACCCGCCCAAAAATCTAGCCATAGCAGATTCCTCGCCCTCCTCTATGTTACAACGCAACATACCCATTTGTAATTCCTAATAATATTCTTCTACACTTTTAGTACCCTGTCTCAATTGTTGCAACTTGTTTAACATATCACGTGCATAATAAGAAAGAACAAATCTAGCCCGCATTACCCGTTTCAACGCATCCCAAGTTTGTGGCATATTATTAAGATTCTTCTTACCATGTTCTATCCACCAAACAGAAGCAAATTTAGTAAACTCACTAGTAGCAGCTCTAACTCGCGCATTCTCAGGAAACTCATGACATGCAAACTTTTGATCAACCGCAATCTCCCAAGTAATGTAAGCATCAGGGTCATATTTACCATCAAAAGGAGGTATCTTAAATTTAACCTTACTAAAAGCATCATCATTACCATGTACCTCACGTTGGCAAAAACCACCGATATCTCTACGGTTAGTACATAGTCACCGGCGATTAGGTGCTTCTTGGTCATCTTGTTCAGTATCAGCAACATAGTCATCCCAGTTACCTTTGGCACCCTCATCACGCCCACCATTGGTATTAGCATGCATCTCATCAAATCGCCTCAAGAGTGCGACAAGGCTCTTGTCAATATGAGCAACTGTCACTTCCACATTTGCAAGTTTGGTGTTTGTGTCGATTTGTGTGGCCTCCAATTGCCCCATCTTTTCATTCGTCACCTGCAAGTCATTATCAAGATCTTCCGTGTGCGTCTTCACCAGCCTTACAAAGTGTTGTATGATGCCCTTGGTGCGAGGAGAGTGTGACATATTACGAGAAGCATCATCAACCTCCAATCCTGCCATGGTTAGACGAACAGAGGCAACAAAATAAAAGTGAAGGAATAAAAACTCTACAACTATTAGGATGTAGCTACTGCAAGGCGCTCACTCTCAACCTACCACACAAGCTCTTACCACTTCTTACCTTGCTAAACAGGAGGGGTCAGCAACCAACAAGTCTGCAACCGTGGAATAAGTGTATCGGTACCGCAGTAACACGACCTGTCAAGCTGTAGTCGAAATATGTAGAGTTGTAGGTGGGATGAAGCAAGGAATACATTAGTACCATGTTAGTTACAAAAGCAAGCTAAATAATCGTTCAACGGTGGTACTTTGCTGGTCCTAGGCTAAACCATGCTAGAGACGTTAGCCTAGGCACAAAGGTAGTCACTGAAAAAGAGCAACTAGCACATCACAAAGAGAAACAACAGATTCAGAGATTCAGCCCCTTCTTTCTTCTTCTTTTCCTTTTTTTTCTCTTTTTTTCTTCTTTTTTTGCAGGGGCCTAAACCCCTTTTTTACTATGACAACCCAAACCATAAGGCTATTGCTAACAACCCCTTTGAAATCAGATTTAACAAATCTTGTTAATACAGAAGGTCCAGAAATCTCTACGATGATTGCAGAGCGCTCAAAATGAATTTTGAGGCTAGGTCCGATACGTTGGAAAGAAGATAAGATAAGATTTCCAGATTGTATTTAAACTTCCAAATCTGACATGATATGTATCCGTGGTGGCAAAAACGAGCCAGAGATGTTTATGGTGATGGTGGATCTCGTGGTGACCAAAACACGGTAGAACTCAAAACGCTAAAGGAATAAACTAAGACCTGCAACTCGACACAACCAATACAACCAAAAACTCAACAAGACCTAGCTAAGTAGTACTAGTAAAGGCTCAATGGTTTATAGGGTTGCGGTAAAACTAATCTACTATTTTTTTTGACTTTTCTAGACTATAGGAGATAAGAAAATAGCGAAGAACAGTAAATCTCTCACCGATAAACCTTGCTCTGATACCAACTGATGTGCACCCATTGGGTGAGTGCCCGATCTTTCGATGAGAGGGCATGAAACAACTTGATTTGTGGAGGAGACGACGTTCACGGCCCGACTACAGCCTTCCAAAGACGCTGCGCCTTAGCAACCAATACACCACCTCCTATGGATGTGACGATCTTGTGGAGCACGACACTGTAACACCACAAAAGCCATCAAATAAAAATAATAAATTTAGTTATTATATTAATTAGGGTCATAACTTTTTTTAAGTGTTTAATTATTTATTTGCATTTTGAATCAATTTTCGTTGTGTGCGCTTGATTGATTATCGGATGTTTATTATCAGGTATTCGTAAAAAGAGATCCTAGTAGTTAATATAATAATTAAATAATATAATGATTATTAGTGTAAAAATAAATATGTTATTTATAAATAATTTTGGTGAAGTTTTATGAATTTTTGAGCTATATAGAAAGGTATTTCGGAATTTAAAAAAAAACTAAGCCTACACTAGCCGGCCCACTAGGGGCCCAATCCCAAACCCTAAGCACTACCGCACGCGCGCTCGCCCTGCTGGAAAAATTCCAGCCGCCGCCGCCTGTGCTCTCTCTCCCTCTATTCTCTCTCCCTTCCTCTCTCTTCTCCCTCTCCTGCATTCTCTCTCCTCCCTCCCTCACTCCTCTCTCTCACGCGACTTGCCAAGACGCCTAGCCGCGCGCGCTGCCTCCCTGCCACGCCCAGAGCGTCGCGCGCTCTGCATGCCGCGCGCAGGCAAGCGCCCGAGCCGGCCCTGCACGCAAGCAGCGACGCCGAGCAGCCAGCGCGCGAGCCCCAGCGTGAGCGACACCGAGCCCAACGCACGCGACGCCGGCCTCCCCGCGCCCGTTTCCGAGCAGCGCGCCATCCGTCCGAGCCCGACGAGCCGCGACTGTTTCTTGCGTTATGGAGATTTATTTCTTCCGTTTCTCCCTCCTCTCCATTACTCTCTCCCTCGTTATTCTCTGGTAACGTAGCTAGTAATGGCTATGAAGGACAGCAGCGCCCCATTGAAGCTCTCTCTGGCAGTGACCTCTCCTCTCCCCTCCCTCTCTCTATAAAAGGCAGCAGAGACCCTCTCCATACTCTCCTACCCAAGCTCGTCTCTTTCTCTAGTGCTCCTCGCTCATCGCTAGTGCCGCTCGTCGTTCGTTGCCGTTCGTCGCCGGAGCCCGTGGTGTTCGCCGGAGTGTGCCGTTCGTCGCCGGAGTTCACCGGAGCCACGCATTCGCCGTCCGTAGTCGAGCCTTGCTCTCCACCCGGTCGAAACCCGTCGATCCATCGCCGTCACACGCGCGAACCTAAGGTTGATGACGACCCAAATTTATTTTGTGTATTTTATAAAAGTACTTTTTGATTCGATTCATGAGTTGTATATCTTGGTTTGCTGTAATATGAACACATGTGATTCCGATTTATGTATATGTGTGCGGTATGGAATTTGTTAGAGATATGCGATTATTTAGTGCACCGTTACATTTCATGTTAGTCGTGGCGTGGAATTTTGGTTTAGAGAAATATGACGTAGATTTAATAGTCACACGTTGGTGATAAAAATACTAGATAAGAATTTATAGTCAAATTTGGTCACGATAAATTTTAGAAACTACTTGAAGAATTATAGTTATAAGTGCATTTTAATGGTTTTTAGAAATTGGTATAGATCTCATGTCATATGAATAATATAGGATTTCTAGATGATTTAGTTAATTATTTTGTTAACATTTTTTTAGAAAGAAGGGGGAAAATATCATTAGTAGATGGAAAAAATAGGTTTTTGCTAGTCAAATAAACATGTTCGCAGATTTAGAACTTAAAATTGTTAGAGTACTAGTTTATGTCAAATAACCTCGCTAGTGTTAGAAAATGTTCAATTAGTAGTTTATAAGGATTTTTAGAATATTATATTCATTTTTGCTATGTTCAATAATTTGAGTTAGAAATAAAGGGAGATAAAAGGTATTAATTTATTTATTAGTATTAAAAGACAATAAATATAATTTATTTTTATTAATGATGTAAAATATATTTAAACTATATTTATTACACCACTCATAAATTCACCATTAGGATTCACATTAATAGCTATAATTGAATTAATAAGTATTTACGCGATTAGTACGTAATTAAGATGTGATTAGTGCGACGTGTTAATGTGCATGTAATGGTGTATGTTTATGAAATGGTGCATGTTTATTTATTTGTGTATGTTTTATTTTTTGTATGTACGATATGCGACTCTATTAGAAGCCGATTGTGCGGTAGGCGATTCGAATACGTTCGAGGACGACCCGCAAGACGCTTTTGAGCAAGGCAAGTGGATTCTCCCTCTGCATATTCTATTTGTACCTACTCATTGCATATAATAATGTTTACTTTTTGATATACTGCATAATTTGTTGGGTCATACCTAATTAAGGATTTCCTAGATTTACTACCTGCATTCCTTGTTTAACCTGGGGAAATAATTAAGCTGTGCAAGATTTATGCTACCGCTCAACCTAATGATTCCTAATGTCACTCATGAATTGGTTTAATGTTCAAAAAATGTTAATTGGCAATTATGACATTAACCCGATGGTTAAAATAATATTACTTCTTATTAATTGGAACATGGAGTGACCACCCAGGATAACAGTGCAACCACGAGTGCTATCATGGCTCTGGCTTTGGTAATTAGCTTTATATGCTTAGTGCCTAGCAACCTTACCTGAAAGATGGGCAAGAGGGGGAGCGGTAGGTGCTGGCAGCCCACGTTAACATGGGGTCGTATTCTTAGCTAAGGTACCTCACCCAGGGGGCCACCACCATCGTCTTTAGGAACCTTAGCGGGTTGCTTCGTATTAAGTGTATTTTGTGAAAGCCTCATAATGGATCCCTAGCCATTCACCTCGGCAGTGTTTAAGGGTCCGATCAACCCGGGCTAGATGGGATACATGGCTTGTGGGTAAAGTTGTACCACCTCTGCAGAGTGTAAAACTGATATATCAGCCGTGCTCCCGGTTATGAGCGACCTGGACTCCTCACATGATAATTGAACTTGAAGATGGAATTAAGTTGAGATTCGATGATCTGCCAATAATTTGCTTAAGTGGTTTCACTTAAGTGTTTTTGATATATTCATATTCCTTTGTTTACATGGGATATTTGGGATTCACACTTATTAGTAAGACAGGTGTTGTTAATAAAATGTTGACCAACTAAAATGCTTACTGCTCAACCTTAGCCTCACCTTGTTATACCTGCATTAGTTTTTCCCCCACTTGCTGAGCCCCGACCATAAGTGAGCTCACCCTTGCTAATATTTTGATCAGAGGGTGATGTTGGAGACTTTGATGGAGATTTTATCGACGACGATGATTTCTAAGTCTAACGATGCGCCGGTCATCTTCCTGTGGGAGATTGCCCAGTTGTTTACTTCCGCTTTACTTTGATGTGATACTTGTTAAAGATACAATGTTTCAGATGATGTAATAAAGTATTATACTCTCTTTACGCCTTTATTGCATTGTCTTTTGATATATTACACTTGTGACATCAACATATGTGTGGAAATGGATCCTGGCACACATATGCTATGCGCTCGGTTCTACCCCCTAGAACCGTGTGTGACAGAAGTGGTATCAAAGCTATGCTGACCCTAGGTCGTTAGATTAGTTAGAAATGGAAAGCCTAGTTGTTCAAAACTTGCTAATTTCATTCCTATAAATTCCTTTATCAGTCTTACCTCTTTGAAATTCAACTGAGTTGACACTTCTCTTGTAGATGGTTCGCACTCTTCAAACTACCTGCATCAACACCAGCTATGCCCCTCAGCCCCGGCAGATCCCGGTCTACCCAGTGGTAGTCGAGGAAGTTCCGGCGGATCTCCCTCCCATCCGAGTGGAGAATGTAATCAACCTGGAGGACAGCTCGGAGGAGCAGCTGCCGACCCCCACCCCGTTGGCAGAGTCCCTGGCCTTCGCAGCTGGGTCATCGACGTCAGCACTGTTTGCACCAGCCTTCCAAGCACCTGCACCCGGAGGCGACGACCCCGACGACTCCGGAAACGACGATGACGAGGATGACGACGACGAAGACCATGGAGAAGGCGAACACGTCAACGAGGAAGCTGACTACGCCCAGTAGGACAACTTCATGGGGATTGGTCCTGTTGTCGAACATTACACATCAATGTTAGAGACGGGGCACTTCCCCAACTTGTTGCAAGAGGTGCTGCACGCGCTAGGCACCTATGTCCGCCCCCTGTACGAGACGAGGCGAGTGAGCGAGCCTCCCCGGGCTTTCTATTACATCACTTGCATCCACGTCAGGGTGATGGATGCAGGTGACAGGGGATTCATGACTCTGTCTGCTCACGAGTCCCTGACGCCACTGTCCACCTATGCTGCCTCGGTCAGCGATGCTGCCCGTCGGACCATGTGGTCGCTCAGCCACACCTACCGGCAGCAGCTGCAGAACACGAGGTTCAGGCATCTTCCTCAGCGTCTGCATGGGGAAAGCCAGACCAACATCGTCCCAGGAGAAGCCGGTGAGGATCGCCTCAACACCCTAGCTGGTGTAGTGGCCGGTCTCAACACCGACCTGGACAGTGCCACCCTAGATCTCTACAGGGTGCACTTGGAGCTGTAGAATGCCCACGCCAGGATTGCAGCCCTGGAAGCCCAACTGCAAGGACTGGATCCGCCCGAAGCACAGGACCCCGCCATGGCGTTGTCTCCTCCCCGCAAGAGGCTGCGCTATGGAGAGCCCGGATCCTTCACTAGGCTGCTTTAGGAGTTTTCAGTCATGATGTAATAAGTTATACTTCACGCTAGACGATGATACTGTTTTTAAGTTTTCATATTAATAAATAACAACCATGTGATGGTGATTGGTTGAAATGTTTGATTTGGATCTTTGTTTGAGTGCCATGGTCTTATGGAATGATGGCCATAAAAACATATAAAAATTTTAAACATAAGCTATTCCCCCCCCCGCTTAGAATCTTTTCTACTCTTCACTCCTCTAAGATGTTCACTCTGTAACCAATCAGATGGTGAACGCTCGCCAAGGACCTAACAACAACAACCAGAACCAGCGTGGTCAACAAGTACCACCACCACCCCCACCGAATCCCAATATGGAGCAGTTCATCGCCGCCCAGATGCAGATTCTGCAAGGAATCACTGCGGCTGTTCAACAAATTCAGCAGAACCAACAGAATCAACAACATCAGCAACAACAACAGTATGCACCCCCGGCCAGAGATAAGCACCGGGACTTCATGAGTCATCACCCACCGACATTTTCTCATGCGGTTGATCCTCTGGATGCCGATGACTGGCTCAAGGTCATTGGAAAGAAGCTGGACATCACTTAGTGCAACGACCGGGAGAAGGTCTTGTACGCCTCGGGAAGACTTGAGGGTTTCGCGTTCGATTGGTGGGATGCCTTCACAACGGCACACCACAACATGGATACTATAACTTGGCAGGAATTTCAGGAGAACTTCCGCGCTCACCACATTCCCTCAGGAATCATGAAGCTGAAGAAGAAGGAGTTCCTTTCCCTTACTCAAGGGAATATGTCTGTTAGTGAGTATCGTGATCGCTTCACTCAGCTTTCACGCTATGCCCCTGAAGAAGTGGACACTGATGAGAAGCGCCAAGAGCGTTTCCTGGAAGGACGAATTGGACCTCTAAACTACCAACTTCAGAGTCACACTTTTCCCAATTTCCAGACACTCCTGAACAAGGCAATTGGCTTTGAGAGCAAAAGGAAGGAATTATCTGACCATAAAAGGAAGTTCCAAGGTCAGTCCAGCAGGAACACTCGGCCAAACAACGCTCAAGGTTCGCAGTTCCGCTCAAGAAATCAAGGCGGAAATAATTATCAAGTGCAACGCTCTGGACAGCAAAGCCAGAGAAATAATCAGAGTCAGAACCAACAAAGGACCAAGTCTCAGACCAACCAGAGGTCTGGTGGGAATTCCTAGAACCGTCAAGGTGGCGCCAGTAACACGCAGGCCAGAAACAACGCACCTGTCCAACCCAATGGTTGTTTCAAGTGCGGTGAGCTAGGCCACTATTCCAACAACTGCCCAAGGCGCAACCAGCAAACACCCCAGAAAGGCAATAATCAGAAAAATGACCAGAACACCCCCGCTCGTGGATCTGCTCAGAACAAGACACCGCAGAACCAGAGCAGAGGAAGGGTCAATCACGTCACCACAGAATCAGTGCCTGAGGATGCCGACATAGTGTATGGTATGTTCCTTGTTAACTCCATACCTGCATCAATTTTATTTGACTCTGGAGCATCACATTCATTTATAACTGAGTCATTTGTGGAAAAACACAATATACCTAAGTATCCTCTTAAGAAGATATTACACATTAGTTCACCGGGGGGTGACATGAAGGCCACACACTCATGCCCCCATGTTAATATCAAGATTCAAGGAACAGATTTTTCAGTTGACCCAGTGGTCCTAGGATCCAACGGTATTGATGTGATTCTTGGATGCAACTGGTTGAAAAGTTGTGATGGAGTGATACAGTGTGCCAATGGAACAATTATGTTGACAAGTCCTCAAGGTGAAAGAATCCAAGTTAACATAGACAAGTCAACAGATGAAAAAGGGAAAACAGTGATCAATCACTTGGAAGAAAAGCCCTTGGAAAATATCAAAGTAGTGTGCGAATACCCAGACATATTTCCGGAGGAATTACCAGGTATGCCACCTGACCGTGATATAGATTTTTCTATTGAATTAGTACCCGGAACCGCACCTATCTCGAAAAGACCTTATAGAATGGATGTCAAAGATTTAGTAGAACTGAAGAAACAAATAGAAGAATTACTAGAAAAAGGTTTCATTCGCCCAAGTTCATCCACTTGGGGAGCCCCAGTTCTATTTGTGAACAAGAAGGATGGTTCGAGGAGAATGTGTGTTGATTATAGAAGTTTGAATGAAGTAACCATCAAGAATAAATACTCGTTACCTCAGATTGAAGATTTATTCGATCAAATGAAGGGAGCTAAGATATTCTCGAAGATAGATCTGAGATCGGGATATCATCAGTTAAAGATTCGAACAGAATATGTACCCAAGACAGCCTTCACGACGAGATATGGATTATATGAGTTTTTGGTCATGTCATTTGGATTTACTAATGCACCAGCATACTTTATGAACTTGATGAATAAAGTATTCATGGAATATCTGGATCAGTTTGTGGTCGTATTCATTGGCGACATACTGATATATTCTCCGAATGAAGAAACACACGAAGATCATCTATGGCTAGTCCTACAAAAGCTTCATGACAACCAGCTATACGCAAAGTTCTCGAAGTGTGATTTTTGGTTGAAGGAAGTTGCTTTCTTAGGGAATATCGTTACCAATGGTGGAATTAAAGTGGACCCAGGAAAGATAAGTGAGATACTGGATTGGAAGCAACCAAAGGATGCGTCCAAGATCAGAAGTTTTCTTGGATTGGCAGGATACTATAGAAGATTTATTGAAGGTTTTTCCAAGTTAGTGAAACCTCTTACCTCTCTACTCGAGAAAGGTAAAAAGTTCAAATGGGATGAAGCTTGCCAGAATTGTTTTGAAGAACTCAAGAAGAGGTTAACCACTGCACCAATATTGGTAATGCCAGACATCCACAAGGGATTTGATGTGTATTGCGATGCATCACACCTTGGACTTGGATGTGTGCTAATGCAAGAAGGAAAGGTGATTGCTTATGCTTCAAGACAGCTGAGAAAGCATGAGAAGAATTATCCTACGCATGATTTGGAACTAGCTGCCGTAGTGCATGCTTTGAAGATTTGGAGGCGCTATATGATTGGAAACAAGTGCAAGATCTTCACGGATCACAAAAGCTTGAAATATATATTCACTCAGAAAGAACTCAACCTCAGACAGAGAAGATGGCTTGAGTTGGTTATGGACTATGATTTGGAAATACAATATCACCCAGGAAAAGCAAATGTAGTAGCTGATGCTTTGAGCCGTAAGGGTCAAGTGAACAACATCACTACTCATTTGATGTCACAGGAATTGTGCTGGGAAATGGAACAACTCAACCTTGGATTTCTCAATAATGTAGAAGCAACGGTGATGGAAGTTGAATCTACTTTGGAAGAAGAGATTCGTAAAGGACAAGAGTCTGATGAAAAAATTAAGGAAATTAAAGCTTTGATTAGTTTGGGTAAAGCCCCATATTTCACGGAAGATGAACAAGGCACAGTATGGTTTAAGAAGAGAATCTGTGTACCCGAAATCGAGCACTTGCACCAACTTATTTTGAGAGAAGCCCATGATTCAGCTTACTCTATTCACCCTGGTAGTACAAAGATGTACCAGGATCTTAAGGAAAAGTATTGGTGGTACGGTTTGAAAAGAGATGTTGCTACTCATGTTGCATTATGTGACGTGTGTCAGCGAGTTAAAGCCGAACACCAAAGACCAGCAGGATTACTACAACCTCTCAAGGTACTGGAATGGAAATGGGAAGAAATCAGTATGGATTTCATAGTTGGACTACACCGTACTCGAGATGGCTATGATTCAATATGGGTCATAGTAGACAGGTTAACTAAAGTAGCACACTTTATACCTGTGAAGACAACTTACTCGGGAGCCCAGTTAGCAGAGTTATACATGTCGAGGATTGTTTGTCTGCATGGAGTACCGAAGAAGATCGTATCAGATCGAGGAACCCAGTTTACCTCACGCTTTTGGAAAAGACTACATGAGTCCATGGATACCAAGCTAAATTTTAGTTCAGCTTATCATCCGCAGACGGATGGGCAAACAGAAAGGACAAACCAAGTGTTGGAAGATATGCTAAGAGCTTGTGCTCTAAAGCATGGTAGAAGCTGGGATAAAAGTTTGCCTTATGCAGAATTTTCGTATAACAACAGTTATCAAGCAAGTTTAAAAATGGCACCATTTGAAGCACTATATGGACGAAAGTGTAGAACACTGCTTTATTGGAATCAGACTGGAGAAAGTCAAGTATTTGGCCCAGAAATTCTCCAAGAGGTGGAAAAACAAGTGCAGATTATCAGAGAAAACTTGAAGACAGCACAGTCAAGACAGAAAAGCTATGTTGATAATAGAAGAAGAGAGTTGATGTTTGAAGTAGGAGACTTTGTCTACCTTAAAGTTTCACCGATGAGAGGAATGAAAAGGTTTAAGGTTAAAGGAAAATTATCACCTCACTATATTGGCCCATTCAAGATTTTGGAAAGAAAAGGTGAAGTAGCTTACCAGTTAGAGCTACCCGATAGATTATCAGATGTGCATGACGTATTTCACGTATCACAACTTAAGAAGTGCTTAAGGGTACCAGAAGAACAGTTACCTATGGAGGAATTGAATGTCAATGAGGATTTGACCTATTCGGAGTACCCGATCAGAATTCTGGAAACATCTCGCAGAATTACACGGAGTAAAGTCATTAACATGTGCAAAGTTCAGTGGAGTCATCATTCGGAAGATGAAGCCACTTGGGAAAGAGAAGATGAACTCAGAGCGGAATTCCCCCAGTTATTCTCGGAAGTTTCTTAATCTCGAGGACGAGATTCTTTTTAAGAGGGGTAGGTTTGTAACACCACAAAAGCCATCAAATAAAAATAATGAATTTAGTTATTATATTAATTAGGGTCATAACTTTTTTAAGTGTTTAATTATTTATTTACATTTTGAATCAATTTTCGTTGTGTGCGCTTGATTGATTATCGGATGTTTATTATCAGGTATTCGTAAAAAGAGATCCTAGTAGTTAATATAATAATTATTAGTGTAAAAATGAATATGTTATTTATAAATAATTTTGGTGAAGTTTTATGAATTTTTGAGCTATATAGAAAGGTATTTCGGAATTTAAAAAAAAAACTAAGCCTATACTAGCCGGCCCACTAGGGGCCCAATCCCAAACCCTAAGCACTACCGCACGCGCGCGCGCCCTGCTAGAAAAATTCCAGCCGCCGCCGCCTGTGCTCTCTCTCCCTCTATTCTCTCTCCCTTCCTCTCTCTTCTCCCTCTCCCGCATTCTCTCTCCTCCCTCCCTCACTCCTCTCTCTCACGCGACTCGCCAAGACGCCCAGCCGCGCGCGCTGCCTCCCTGCCGCGCCCAGAGCGCCGCGCGCAGGCAAGCGCCCGAGCCGGCCCTGCACGCAAGCAGCGATGCCGAGCAGCCAGCGCGCGAGCCCCAGCGTGAGCGACACCGAGCCCAACGCACGCGACGCCGGCCTCCCCGCGCCCGTTTCCGAGCAGCGCGCCATCCGTCCGAGCCCGACGAGCCGCGACTGTTTCTTGCGTTATGGAGATTTATTTCTTCCGTTTCTCCCTCCTCTCCATTACTCTCTCCCTCGTTATTCTCTGGTAACGTAGCTAGTGATGGCTATGAAGGACAGCAGCGCCCCATTGAAGCTCTCTCTGGCAGTGACCTCTCCTCTCCCCTCCCTCTCTCTATAAAAGGCAGAAGAGACCCTCTCCATACTCTCCTACCCAAGCTCGTCTCTTTCTCTAGTGCTCCTCGCTCATCGCTAGTGCCGCTCGTCGTTCGTTGCCGTTCGTCGCCGGAGCCCGTGGTGTTCGCCGGAGTGTGCCGTTCGTCGCCGGAGTTCACCGGAGCCACGCATTCGCCGTCCGTAGTCGAGCCTTGCTCTCCACCCGGTCGAAACCCGTCGATCCATCCCCGTCACACGCGCGAACCTAAGGTTGATGACGACCCAAATTTATTTTGTGTATTTTATAAAAGTACTTTTTGATTCGATTCATGAGTTGTATATCTTGGTTTGTTGTAATATGAACACATGTGATTCCGATTTATGTATATGTGTGCGGTATGGAATTTGTTAGAGATATGCGATTATTTAGTGCACCGTTACATTTCATGTTAGTCGTGGCGTGGAATTTTGGTTTAGAGAAATATGACGTAGATTTAATAGTCACACGTTGGTGATAAAAATACTAGATAAGAATTTATAGTCAAATTTGGTCACGATAAATTTTAAAAACTACTTGAATAATTATAGTTATAAGTGCATTTTAATGGTTTTTAGAAATTGGTATAGATCTCATGTCATATGAATAATATAGGATTTCTAGATGATTTAGTTAATTATTTTGTTAACATTTTTTAGAAAGAAGGGAGAAAATATCATTAGTAGATGGAAAAAATAGGTTTTTGCTAGTCAAATAAACATGTTCGCAGATTTAGAACTTAAAATTGTTAGAGTACTAGTTTATGTCAAATAACCTCGCTAGTGTTAGAAAATGTTCAATTAGTAGTTTATAAGGATTTTTAGAATATTATATTCATTTTTGCTATGTTCAATAATTTGAGTTAGAAATAAAGGGAGATAAAAGGTATTAATTTATTTATTAGTATTAAAAGACAATAAATATAATTTATTTTTATTAATGATGTAAAATATATTTAAACTATATTTATTACACCACTCATAAATTCACCATTAGGATTCACATTAATAGCTATAATTGAATTAATAAGTATTTACGCGATTAGTACGTAATTAAGATGTGATTAGTGCGACGTGTTAATGTGCATGTAATGGTGTATGTTTATGAAATGGTGCATGTTTATTTATTTGTGTATGTTTTATTTTTTGTATGTACGATATGCGACTCTATTAGAAGCCGATTGTGCGGTAGGCGATTCGAATACGTTCGAGGACGACCCGCAAGACGCTTTTGAGCAAGGCAAGTGGATTCTCCCTCTGCATATTCTATTTGTACCTACTCATTGCATATAATAATGTTTACTTTTTGATATACTGCATAATTTGTTGGGTCATACCTAATTAAGGATTTCCTAGATTTACTACCTGCATTCCTTGTTTAACCTGGGGAAATAATTAAGCTGTGCAAGATTTATGCTACCGCTCAACCTAATGATTCCTAATGTCACTCATGAATTGGTTTAATGTTCAAAAAATGTTAATTGGCAATTATGACATTAACCCGATGGTTAAAATAATATTACTTCTTATTAATTGGAACATGGAGTGACCACCCAGGATAACAGTGCAACCACGAGTGCTATCATGGCTCTGGCTTTGGTAATTAGCTTTATATGCTTAGTGCCTAGCAACCTTACCTGAAAGATGGGCAAGAGGGGGAGCGGTAGGTGCTGGCCATATGGGTTTATAAACATGGGAGGACGACCATAGGGGTATTGGGGTCATGCTGCAAACCTAGGATGCATCCCTAATGGACCCAACTCGATACACGACCCATTGGGCCAAAATAGGGTGACGGAGCACCATGGGCAGAAAAGGCAGGAAATGTCTCGGCAAGAAAACAATGATTATGGCAGCCTCAGAACAGATATGACTATAATTCCGGATCCATATGGAAGTAGACTTGGTAAGCTTTCCATGTAGTGCTTGAACATTCCAATCCGATCCCGCGTGTGACCGTGGTGACCGTCACAAGTTGGTGTTCTTCTACAGTCCGAATCCAACATGTTCAAATTATTTTCCCTTTCGGTCTTCTCCCTGGATCCTAAGCAAAACAAGAGTGCACGGGTCTCCATGGTCTAAATATGATGGACATGAACTCAAGAGTGTAATCACCTAATGGTTGAGTTGACGAGCATAAGCGCGAGTAATGGGACCAGAAATTGGTACTTGTATTGGCATATATTTATTAGTAGTGTGGATGTCTTCAGTTACAAGCCTAAGATGACTGCTACCTGATGGCATAAGTCACGGTAATGGGCCAGATGGGCCACACAGTATAGAAAAAAGAATGGGGTCGTGGAAATCAGATTTGGGACATTTTATGGTTTTCCTATATTTCAATGTATATACATAGCATATACATGTATATATGAATTTTTTTGCCAAAAAATAGGTATTCACTTGAATACCCTTGATTCATTGTGGGCCCACCCCTAACCCTTAGACAACTACGTTGCCCGATAGTGGCATGAGCTCTCCCTCACCCACAACCGCCGCCTGCGCCATCGCCGCGCCGCTCCCCAGCCGACCCTTCCCGTGGCGGCCACTCCCAGCCATGCCACGTTGGTGTCCAACCGATCGATCGATGTCTCGAGGTAATCCCAGTTGGCCATGCCCATCTACCCCCCTTACCGAGCCCTAGGGAGACTACGTCTCCCCCCTCGCTCCTCTCTATAGTGGCCAATCAGTGGCCCGACCAGCCAGCAGCCTGACAGGCCGATCGCCTCCAGCGGGTCGTAGCCTCTCCCAGCCATGCTGTGTGATGAGGACATCACTGCAAAACATACAATGCATGGACCGATAACACGCTCACGTGCGACAGCTAAATCTCCAGGTTCATTCTAACCTAGTCAGTTATGGTTTCGAGCTTGCACTTGGGGCTATGGATGTTTTGTTGATTAGGTACCTTGGAGAGGATCAACAAAGGCTTGGGAGAGGTGTTGAGGAGGATCAGCAAAGGCATCCACAACAGGAAGGAGATCAAGTCCGACTCGGACACGATTCCATCTCGGGTTCCAGGACCACTCTGCACTAAAATGGACGCCCAAGACGTATCCAGACTCCAATAGCATTGGACTTGATATGGTTGGAAAGATACGAAGATTATCTTACCAACCAACTACTCCCACCTTAAAATTCATCCAGAGTCAACAAGAAACAAGTCAGCCTTCAAATTCTATTTTGGTGCTGCGACACCGTTTGTTGGGCCATTAGGTCGTGTAACACGTTGGAGCCCATTAGGGGCGAGACCATGTGTCACGCATGCCTTAAAACTCTATTTATTTAGTAGTCGCTATCACATTCGGGTTGGGTTTTGCTTATATTATTCTGTCATCGAATAGTGTCGCTGTCATCGGCTTGTGAGACCCCATCTCGTAATCAACACAATTTTGGTTGTTTTCTTCCTATTCTTGCTTGTGTTCTTGATTGTGCTTGCAGGGATAAGCCTTTGTGGCGAGGTCACTCGTGTGTCATGGGTGATAACCAATGGAGTAGTGGTGTAGTGATTGCGAGGATCCATTCGCTAGCCTTGGATCATCAATGTCGAGATCTCCATCCAATCAAGTTATCATACCTCACGGAAGATCGGGCCTCGTCCTCTATCACTGTGGCCTCGCCCAGCTGGCCATCGCCTCTCTAGGCTAGGCTGTGGCCGACTGCAGTCAGATATGGCCCTTCTTGGCCAGGCTACGGCCAGCCCCATCTGACCCTCATGGCCAAACACTTTCACCCACTTTACGACCTCGTCGTGCATCGTTCGCACACTGATTTGCGCATCGTTATTGCCCCATCAGCACACTATTTCGTGTGTCACGCGCCATTAAATCACTTTGCTATAATTGCTCCTGTAATTAATTCGTTCTTGCACAACTTAATGACCTCTTATTGTATGGTGTACTGTTCTTTTCATTTCCAAAGGTATTGATTGTATGTTTGCATCGCATAGACAACGAGCAGCCCATTTTTCCCGAAGGAGTAGCAGGAGAAGTCCCTGAGCATCAACTTTTTGGTGAAGTCAAGTGTCCTCTGACCTATTATGTCCTATTCACATGAATTCATATTCCCGCATAACATGATTCGAACCTAAGAATTGACTAGCTTTATATTTACCTTTTCCTTGATTACCTTTTGGTGTTGGGCTATTATGATTAGCTTTATGCTAGTGCTCTAACTTAATTAGTGAAAGTCGCCTAGAGGGGGGGTGGATAGGCGGAAACTGAATATTACAAACTTTAAGCACACTTCAAGCCGGGGTTAGCGTTAGAATAAAATCCGAGTCTAGGAGAGAGGGCAAACAAATCAACCAAGAAATAAAGCGGATGACATGGTGATTTGTTTTACCAAGGTTCGGTTCCAAAGAACCTAGTCCCCGTTGAGGTGGTCACAAAGACCGGGTCTCTTTCAACCCTTTCCCTCTCTCAGACGGTCACCTAGACCGAGTGAGCTTTCTCCTTAATCAAACGGGTCACTTAGACCCCACAAGGACCACCACACAATTGGTGTCTCTTGCTTTGATTACAAGTGCTTGAAGAACAAGAATGGGAAGAAGAAAGTGATCCAAGAACAAGAGCTCAAAGAACACGAGCAAA
This sequence comes from Zea mays, assembly GCF_902167145.1. Classification (NCBI taxonomy): domain Eukaryota; kingdom Viridiplantae; phylum Streptophyta; class Magnoliopsida; order Poales; family Poaceae; genus Zea; species Zea mays. Next base: position 44,548,931 of record NC_050103.1, read on the forward strand.
ACACTCTCTCTAGTCACTATTTGTTTGGAGTGGATTTGGGACTTGGAGAGGCTTTGATTCTATTGATTTGTGTCTTGTATTGAATGAGATGTCTGAATAACTTGGATGCTTGGAGTGGTGGTGGTTGGGGGTATTTATAGCCCCAACCACCAATACAACCATTGGGGAGATTGTCTATCGATGGGCGCACCAGACAGTCCGGTGCACCACCGAACACTATCCGGTGCGCCAGCCACGTCACCCAACCGTTAGGGTTCTGATGGTTTCGACCGTCGGAGCTCTGACTTCTTGGGGCACCAGACAGTCCGGTGCCGCACCGGACAGGCAATGTTCACTGTCTAGTGCGCCTTCTGGCGCTGCTCTGACTCTGCGTGAACTGTCCGCGCACTGTTCACGTTGCAGGCGATCGTTGGAGTCGACCGTTGCGCTCGCTAGCCGTTGCTCCGCTGGCACACCGGACAGTCCGGTGAATTATAGCGGAGCGGCGTCTGAGAAACCCGAAGGTGAAGAGTTCCGACTGTACGGCCCCTGGTGCACCGGACACTGTCCTGTGGCACACCGGACAGTCTGGTGCGCCAGACTAGGGTTCTCTTCGGTTTCTTTTGCTCCTTTCTTTTTGAACCCTAACTTTGATCTTTTTATTGGTTTGTGTTGAACCTTTAGCACTTGTAGAATATATAATCTAGAGCAAACTAGTTAGTCCAATATGTTTGTGTTGGGCATTCAACCACCAAAATTATTTAGGAAAAGGTTTGAACCATATTTCCCTTTCAATCTCCCCCTTTTTGGTGATTGATGCCAACACAAACCAAAGAAAGTGCAGAATTGAGCTAGTTTGCATAAGGCAAGTGCAAAGGTTGCTTGGAATTAAACCAATTTATACTTTCACTAGATATGCATGGATTGCTTTCTTTCTTTTAACATTTTGGACCACGCTTGCACCACTTGTTTTGTTTTTGCAAATTCTTTTGGAAAATCTTTTCAAAGTCTTTTTGCAAATAGTCAAAGGTATATGGATAAGATTGCAAGAAGCATTTTCAAGATTTGAAATTTTCTTCCCCTGTTTCAAATGCTTTTCCTTTGACTAAAACAAAACTCCCCCTGAATGAAATTCTCCTCTTAGTGTTCAAGAGGGTTTTACCAATTGAAAGAAGATCAAATACTTTTTAGATACCAATTTGAAAAATTATAACCAATTGAAAACATACCAATTTTTAAATATATCAATTAAAATATTTCATCATAAGATACCGATTGAAGAGATAAACACAAATCATCATTTCAAACATATTTTTTGAAGTTTGGTGGTGCAGTCCTTTTGCTTTGGGCTTAATATTTCTCCCCCTTTGGCATTAATCGCCAAAGACGGAGTCTTTTGAGAGCCCTTTTTACTTTCAGCTCAATGGTACAAGTGAATATGAGTGAAGATTATACCAAAGTGGAGAGCGGTGCGGAGTGACGGCGAAGGGTAAATAATACCGATAGAGTGGAGTGGAAGCCTTGTCTTCGCCGAAGACTCCATTTCCCTTTCAATCTACGACTTTGCATAGGATGACACTTGAAAACACATTAGTCGTAGACATAAAAGAGATATGATCAAAGGTATATAAATGAGCTATGTGTGCAAAGTTTCAATCAAAATTCTAAGAATCAAGAATGTTTAGCTCATTCCTAAGTTTGGTAAAGGTTTTCTCATCTAATGGTTTGGTAAAGATATCGGCTAGTTGTTCTTTGGTGCTAACAAAAGCAATCTCGATATCCCCCCTTTGTTGGTGATCCCTCAAAAAGTGATATCGAATGACTATGTGCTTATTGCGACTGTGTTCAACGGGATTATCCGCCATGTGGATTGCACTCTCATTATCACATAGGAGAGGGACTTTGCTCAATTTGTAGCCATAATCCCTGAGGGTTTGCCTCATCCAAAGCAATTGCGCACAACAATGTCCTGCGGCAATATACTCGACTTCGGCGGTAGAAAGAGCTACTGAGTTTTGTTTCTTTGAAGCCCAAGACACCAGGGATCTTCCCAGAAACTGACAAGTCCCTGATGTGCTCTTCCTATCAATTTTACACCCCGCCCAATTAGCATCTGAATAGCCTATTAAATCAAAGGTGGATCCCTTGGGGTACCAAAGACCAAACTTAGGTGTATAAACTAAATATCTCATGATTCTTTTCACGGCCCTAAGGTGGACTTCCTTAGGATTGGCTTGGAACCTTGCACACATGCATACGGAAAGCATAATATCCGGTCGAGATGCACATAAATAGAGTAAAGATCCTATCATCGACCGGTATACCTTTTGATCTATGGATTTACTTCCCGTGTCGAGGTCGAGATGCCCATTGGTTCCCAATGGTGTCTTGATGGGCTTGGCATCCTTCATTCCAAACTTGGTAAGTATATCTTGAATGTACTTTGTTTGGCTAATGAAGGTGCCCTCTTGGAGTTGCTTGACTTGAAATCCTAGAAAATACTTCAACTCCCCCATCATAGACATCTCGAATTTTTGAATCATGATCCTACTAAACTGTTCACAAGTAGATTTGTTAGTAGACCCAAATATGATATCATCAACGTAAATTTGGCATACAAACAAATCATTTGCAATGGTTTTAGTAAAGAGTGTAGGATCGACTTTACCGACTTTGAAGCCATTAGTGATAAGAAAATCTCTTAGGCATTCATACTATGCTCTTGGGGCTTGCTTGAGCCCATAAAGCGCTTTTGAGAGTTTATACACATGGTTAGGGTACTCACTATCTTCAAAGCCGGGAGGTTGCTCAACATAGACCTCTTCCATGATTGGTCCATTAAGGAAGGCACTCTTCATGTCTATTTAATAAAGCTTAAAGCCATGGTAAGTAGCATATGCAAGTAATATGCGAATTGATTCAAGCCTAGCTACGGGTGCATAGGTTTCACCGAAATCCAAACCTTCGACTTGTGAATATCCCTTGGCCATAAGTCGGGCTTTGTTCCTTGTCACCACTCCATGCTCATCTTGCTTGTTGTGGAATACCCACTTGGTTCCTTCAACATTTTGGTTAGGATGTGGAACAAGATGCCATACCTCATTCCTCGTGAAGTTGTTAAGCTCCTCTTGCATTGCCAACACCCAATCCGAATCTCTTAATGCATCTTCCACCCTGTATGGCTCAATAGAAGACACAAAAGAGTAATGTTCACAAAAATGTGCGACTCGAGATCGAGTTGTTACCCCCTTATGAATATCGCCGAGGATGGAGTTCACGTGGTGATCTCTTTGAATCGCTTGGTGGACTCTTGGGTGAGGCGGTCTTTGACCCTGTTCTTCTTGATCATCTTCCTTGTCTTGATTATTGTCATCTCCCCCTTGATCATTGTCCTCCTCTTGAGGTGGCTCATCTTCTTGATCTTCTTCTTAATTGTCTTGAGCCCGATCCTCATCTTGAGTTGGTGGAGATGCTTGATTTGAAGATGATGGTTGATCTTGTGCTTGTGGAGGCTCTTCGGATTCTTTAGGACACACATCCCTAATGGACATGTTCCTTAGTGTGACGTACGGAGCCTCTTCATCATCTAGCTCATCAAGATCAACTTTCTCTACTTGAGAGCCATTAGTCTCATCAAACACAATGTCACAAGAAACCTCAACTAATCCAGTGGATTTGTTGAAGACTCTATATGCCCTTGTGTTTGAGTCATAACCAAGTAAAAAGCCTTCTACAACCTTAGGAGCAAATTTAGATTTTCTACCTCTTTTAACAAGAATAAAACATTTGCTGCCAAAGACTCTAAAATATGAAACATTGGGCTTTTTACCGGTGAGGAGTTCATATGATGTCTTCTTGAGGATTCGGTGAAGGTAGAGCCGGTTGATGGAGTAGCAGGCAGTGTTAATTGCCTCAGCCCAAAACCGGTCTGGAGTCTTGTACTCATCAAGCATGGTCCTCGCCATATCTAATAGAGTTCTATTCTTCCTCTCCACTACACCATTTTGTTGAGGTGTGTAGGGAGAAGAGAACTCAAGCTTGGTGCCCTCCTCCTCAAGAAAGCCTTCAATTTGAGAGTTCTTGAACTCTGTCCCGTTGTCGCTTCTTATTTTCTTGATCCTTAATCCGATCTCATTTTGAGCTTGTCTCAAGAATCCCTTTAAGGTCTCTTGGGTCTGAGATTTTTCCTGTAAAAACAATACCCAAGTAAAGCGAGAATAATCATCCACAATTACTAGACAGTACTTACTCCCGCCAATGCTTATATAAGCTATCGGGCCGAATAGATCCATGTGGAGTAACTCCAGTGGACTGTCTGTTGTCATGATGTTTTTGTGTGGATGGTGGGTACCAACTTGCTTTCCTGCTTGACATGCGCTACAAACCCTATCTTTCTCAAAATGAACATTTTTTAGTCCCAAAATGTGTTCTCCCTTTAGAAGTTTGTGAAGATTCTTCATCCCAACATGGGCTAGTCGCTGATGCCAGAGCCAACCCATATTAGTCTTAGCAATTAAGCAAGTATCGAGTTCAGCTCTATTAAAATCAACTAAGTATAGCTGACCCTCTAATACTCCCTTAAATGCTACTGAATCATCACTTCTTCTAAAGACAGTAACACCTATATCCGTAAAAAGACAGTTGTAACCCATTTTGCATAATTGAGAAACTGAAAGCAAGTTATAATCTAAAGAATCTACAAGAAAAACATTGGAAATGGAATGGTCAGGTGATATAGCAATTTTACCAAGTCCTTTGACCAAACCTTGATTTCCATCCTCGAATGTGATAGCTCTTTGGGGATCTTCGTTTTTCTCGTAAGAGGAGAACATCCTTTTCTTCCCTGTCATGTAGTTTGTGCACCCACTACCAATTGTCCAACTTGAGCCTCCGGATGCATAAACCTACAAAACAAATTTAGGCCTTGTTCTTAGGTACTCAAACAGTCTTGGGTCCTTTCACATTAGAAACAAGCAACTTGGGTACCCAAACACAAGTCTTGGAGCCCTTGTGTTTGCCCCCAACATATTTGTCAACTATTTTACCTAATTTGTTAGTAAGCACATAAGATGCATCAAAAGTTTTAATTGAAATGTTATGATCATTTGATGCAACAGGAGATTTCTTTTTAGGCATTTTAACATGGGGAGAATGCCTAGAACTAGATGTCTCATTCTTATACATAAAAGCATGATGAGAACCAGAATGAGACTTCTTAGAATGAATTCTCTTAATTTTATGCTCGGGATAACCAGTAGGATATAAAATATAGCCCTCGTTATCCTGAATCATGGGAGCCTTACCTTTAACAAAGCCTTAATGCCAGGGCGTCTCCCATTATAGAGCATGCTTCTAGCAAATTTGAATTTTTCATTTTCTATCTCATGCTCATTGATTTTAGCAGTAAGTTGAGCTATGTGATCATTTTGTTGTTTAATTAAAGCTAGGTGATCATGGATAACATCAACATTAACATCTCTACATCTAGTGCAAATGGAAATATGTTCAACAGTAGAAGTAGAGGGTTTGCAAGATCTTAATTACTCTATCTTAGCATATAAAGTAGCATTCTCATTTCTAAGACAGGAAATAGAATCATTGCAAACATTTAAATCCTTAGCCTTAGCAATTAGTTTATCATTCTCAATCTTAAGGCTAGAAACTGATTCATTCAATTTGTCAATCTTAGCAATTAAACTAGCATTATCATTTTTAAGATTGGCAATTGAATCATCACAGACATTTCTCTTTTCAACCTTAGCCATCAAATTAGCATTTTCAATTCTAAGGTTGGAGATAGTGTCATGGCAAATGCTAAGCTCACTAGTCAAATTTTCACATTTCTCTATTTCCTGAGCATAAGCATTTTTCACCTTAACATGCTTTTTATTTTCCTTAATGAGGAATTCTTCTTGGCTATCCAAGAGTTCATCCTTCTCATGAATAGCACCTATCAATTCATTTAGTTTTCCGTTTGTTGCATGTTAAGGTTGGCAAAAAGACTAAGCAAATCATCCTCATCTTCACTAGAGCTACCCTCATCACTAGATGTTGTATATTTAGTGGAGGCTCTAGATTTTACCTTCTTTTTGCCATCCTTTGCCATGAGGCACTTGTGGCCGATGTTGGGGAAGAGGAGGCCCTTATTAACGGCGATGTTGGCGGCGTCCTCGTCGGAGGAGGAATCGGTGGAGCTCTCATCGGAGTCCCATTCCCGGCATACATGGGCATCGCCGCCCTTCTTCTTGTAGTATCTTTTCTTTTCCTTCCTCTTTCCCTTCTTGTCGTCGCCCCTGTCACTATCACTAGATAAAGGACATTTAGCAATAAAGTGACCGAGCTTACCACATCTGTAGCACACCTTCTTGGAGCGGGGTTTGTAATCCTTCCCCCTCCTTTGCTTGAGGATTTGGCGGAAACTCTTGATGATGAGCGCCATTTTCTCGTTGTCGAGCTTAGAGGTATCGATGGGGAGCCTACTTGATGTAGACTCTTCTTTCTTTTCTTCCATCGCTTTGAATGCGACGAGTTGCACCTCGGGTATGGAGGTGCCGCCTTGCTCGATGATTTGTTTGGAGCCTTTGATCATCAACTCAAAGCTCACAAACTTTCCTATAACCTCCTTGGGAGACATTAGTTTATATCTAGGATCACCACGAATTAATTGAACTTGTGTAGGATTACGAAAAACAAGTGATCTTAGAATAACCTTGACCATTTCTTGGTCATCCCATTTGGTGCTCCCAAGGTTGCGTACTTGGTTGACCAAGGTTTTGAGCCGGTTGTACATTGCTTGTGGCTCCTCTCCTTGGTTGAGGATGAATCGACCGAGCCCCCCCTCGATCGTCTCCTGCTTGGTGATCTTGGTCACCTCATCCCCTTCGTGTGCGGTTTTTAGCACGTCCCAAATCTCCTTGGCACTCTTCAACCCTTGCACCTTATTATACTCCTCTCGACATAGAGAGGCAAGGAGTATAGTAGTGGCTTGGGAGTTGAAGTGCCGGATTTGGGCGACCTCATCCGAGTCGTAGCCTTCATCCCCCACGGATGGTACCTGTGCTCCAAACTCAACAATGTCCCAAATGCTAGCGTGGAGTGAGGTTAGATGATGCCTCATTTTATCACTCCACATACAATAATCTTCACCATAAAAAACCGTTGGTTTGCCTAATGGGACGAAAAGTAAAGGAGTGCGTTTAGAAATTAATGCGAGGATAGCGTAGGGGAATCTTACTAAACTTCTTGTTCTCATGGCGCTTAGAAGTGACGGACGAAGTGTCGGAGCCCGAGGTGGAGGGTGACGAAGAATCGGTCTCGTAGTAGACCACTTTCTTCATCTTCTTCTTCTTGTCACCACTCCGGTGGGACTTGACGTGGGGAGGTGATTCCTCCCTTCCTTTGGCGCCAGACTCCCTTGATGGAGCCTTCCCGTGGCTTGTGGCCGTTTCCATTTCCCTCTTGGCGGATCCTCCCGACATCACTTCGAGTGGTTAGACTCTTAATGAAGTACCGGGCTTTGATACCAATTGAAAGTCACCTAGAGGGGGGGGGGGGGGTGGATAGGCGGAAACTGAAATTTACAAACTTTAAGCACACTTCAAGCCGGGGTTAGCGTTAGAATAAAATCTGAGTCCGGGAGAGAGGGCAAAAACAAATCAACCAAGAAATAAAAGCGGATGACACGGTGATTTGTTTTACCGAGGTTCGGTTCTAAAGAACCTAGTCCCCGTTGAGGTGGTCACAAAGACCGAGTCTCTTTCAACCCTTTCCCTCTCTCAGACGGTCACCTAGACCGAGTGAGCTTTCTCCTTAATCAAACGGGTCACTTAGACCCCACAAGGACCACCACACAATTGGTGTCTCTTGCTTTGATTACAAGTGCTTGAAGAACAAGAATGGGAAGAAGAAAGCGATCCAAGAACAAGAGCTCAAAGAACACGAGCAAAGCACTCTCTCTAGTCACTATTTGTTTGGAGTGGATTTGGGACTTGGAGAGGCTTTGATTCTATTGAATTGTGTCTTGTATTGATTGCCCTAGCTCTTGTATTGAATGAGATGTCTGAAAAACTTGGATGCTTGGAGTGGTGGTGGTTGGGGGGTATTTATAGCCCCAACCACCAATTCAACCGTTGGGAAGGCTGTCTATCGATGGGCGCACCGGACAGTCCGGTGCACCACCGGACTCTATCCGGTGCGCCAGCCACGTCACCCAACCATTAGGGTTCGGACGGTTTTGACCGTTGGAGCTCTGACTTCTTGGGGTACCGGACAGTCCGGTGCCGCACCGGACATGCACTGTTCACTGTCCGGTGCGCCTTCTAGCGCTGCTCTGACTCTACACGAACTGTCCGCGCACTGTTCATGTTGCATGCGACCGTTGCGCTCGCTAGCCGTTGCTCCGCTGGCACACGGATAGTCCAGTGAATTATAGCGGAGCGGCGTCTGAGAAACCCAAAGGTGAAGAGTTCAGACGGTACGGCCCCTGGTGCACCGGACACATTCTGGTGGCACACCGGACAGTCCGGTGCACCAGACCAGGGTTCTCTTCGGTTTCTTTTGCTCCTTTCTTTTTGAACCCTAACTTTGATCTTTTTATTGGTTTGTCTTGAACCTTTATCACCTATAGAATATATAATCTAGAGCAAACTAGTTAGTCCAATATGTCTGTGTTTGTCATTCAACCCCCAAAATTATTTAGGAAAAGGTTTGAACCCTATTTCCCTTTCAATTAGTGAACATAATAAGATTCATTTATGATACAATGCTTTTATTCTGGATATGATTATGATCTTGTGACACTAAAGGAGGCTCGGTCTGTTCCCAAGTACTTTTTAAGGACCTGTTCATTGGATGACCACCCAGGAAAATAGTACAACCATGAGGGTGAAATGGAATGCCCTTAGCTAATGAATTAGAGGAACTAGAGGTGTAGTTGCTTTTCCATCGTGCCATCAATGGGGTCCAAGGCATAATGCTTGCTCTGCCGAGGTTGGGTGTCGAGGTTCTTTCCTTTTGCTTTTGTTAGTCACCCCTTGTGGGGAGATGTAACAACCCGTTCAATCCCTGGACCGACAATACTTACTCATGGCAGCTCTCTAGGATCATATTTCGTCCCCACAGACCAACATGGGTCTTTTTTGCACACTTTGTCCTCACTCCTGCGCATCCGAGAAAATTTACCGGTCGGTCACCCATCCCAAATTTTCTCCAAGCCAAGCACGCTTAACTTGGAGGTTCTTTCGAGATAGGCTTCCAAAAAAGAAGATGCACCTTGTTGGTATGGATACTCTATTAATTCTATTAAGCCTTGTGCCAGGACATCACAATCCACCCCCTTAGAAGACCGAAGTCCTCGTCGGTCAACCCTAATCCAAGAACCTCTCCTTTTGGCCACGTTTGTATGTCAAGTGTCGTCATATGCCATGCCATGTGACCACTCTAGGCCCACATGCGCTATGCGCCATATACCCAAACCCCTAACCCACACACGCCCGTGAAACCACGATTGTCAGCTCTGATACCACTTGTAACACCCCGTCCAAGCCCTGGACCGGCGGTACTTACTCCTGGCAGCTCTCTAGGATCATATATCTCCACACAGACCAACACAGGTTTTTTGCACACTTTGTCCTCACTCATGCGCACCCGAGAAAACTTCCCGGCCGGTCATCCATCCCAAATTGCTTCAAGCTATGGCAGAACCACCCGAATTATTCCAGCTTAAGTGCCTAAGTCACGCCTCGGGGGCCGTAACACACTTAAATCGGAATAACCCGTCAGTTCCTCAGATCTAGTCTGATAAAGCCACTTAACCAAGATCAAATACCACATACTCACTCGAAGGTGAGTCATAGAAGAAATACAATAAAACAGGAAAACCTCAAATTAAAGTACTGAATTATTACATAAATCGAAGTTTTTCAAGTAGCTCGTAAAAGTTCATAAAATAAGATGCAGCGGATAATCGATGTCGTCGGTAGTGAGGAATTAGGCAAGGCCTAGCCCACTACTCCTCTTGCTCCTCTCCTGCCGGAGCAGCATCCCACTCGACCGTCCAACCCGGTGGCAGGGTGGTAGGCCAAGTCACAGCATCAACCATATCCTGAAGCGTACCAGCAAAAATTATGCCACAAGCAAGGCTGAGTATACTAATACTCAGCTAGACTTACCCGGTGTGAGGAATCTACTCCTCTACCTCTAGACCATGCAACTGTTTGGCTGAGGGGTTTAGTTTGCCAAAAGCACTAGTTGTATCTAAAATCAAATTCTAGCTTTTCAATTTCTAGCATCCTTATCTTAATTTAGTTTATTCCTTCTAAGCATACATGGTAGCAAGCATTTAGTACAAACAACAAGTTATCTCATGTAACCTCATTTCACTTCTTACTCAATGTAGTGCAAGGGGTCATGCAGTCTCATTAGCTGCGAGAATCAGACGATTTGAATCGAGTTTTATCCTTGCAAGGTGAACCTAAACACACGACATGTCAGGGCACTCCGTCCCCACACACGTCAACCGTCCCCATCGATTCCCCGTTCACGGCTAGGCCTCATCGCCTTGGCATACAATGCTCCACTGAACCTGGCTGCCGCCGTGCAGTGACCGCACTTGTACCCACCATAGCTAGCATGGGAGACCCAGTCTCAGGTCGCGTGATGGATAAAGTCCGCGCCCGGCTTCACTCAGGTACTAGGTTTATCGGTTACCATATTTCCCGACATGTGTTTAGTACGTTCAAAAGCTTGACTCACGTATCCACACATTAATCCTTAATTCCTTTTTCCCGTCTCATGGACAAGGCATCCTCCCTAGATCCAAGTCCATAAACTAACATATATCCCGTTATCAAGATGAATACAATCAATTCCTGACCTCGCGCGAGTGCTAAGAAAATCACTCGACTTCTATCGAGATCTTGATTAGCAAAGCAGCTACTCGACCTAGCATAATAGTATCCATCTCAAAAAGGAATCCTAAGTTCATGCAATTTGAGGTTTCAAGCAACTCCTATACTTAAGTGCACATTACAATCCTACAAACATTAAGTGTAGTAAAGTAGCATATATAGATACAGTTATGCATAAAACCGGGGCTTGCCTTCAATAGCTGGGGCTGAGGGGAGATCCTCGATGGCAGTCTCGGGAGCTTGCTCCTGGTCTTCCTCGTGGACAGCTCCTTGCTCGGGGATGAGCACATACTCTCCGTCAGCGAGATTGCAATCTAATGAATGCAATGAGTAAGATATATGCATGGTATGATATGAAATTTAGCAATTAAACTTGGATGGTGAATGATCATTTTAATAAGGTAGGGCTAAATCTTGCTACTTGAAGATTCTTGGGGTATACTTAGTAATTTAGGGTCAAGCTTAGTTAAATTAAGTGGTAAGTCCATTTTGGTGTTCCACTGATTTCCTTTTAATGTCTTAGTGAGGATTTATTAAGATTCCTAGCTGAACTTATTGGAGCGAGGTTTATCTTTCCTCTCTTTCCTTCTATTTCTTTTATGCCTTTAAGGTGAGTTTGAACTACAAGTTAACTTAATAAATTTCCAAAAATTCGGTAAAATTACAGTGGCTTCTTACTGGTGTATAATTCTCTGTCTCAAAATTTGGGGTTCAAAAAGTGAGGGGTTCTCTCTGTATAAAATTATCAAATATTAGGGCAGAAGGGGGTGTTTTGAACTACAACTCCTTTTTAACAGAGGGTTATTCTCTAAGACATATTTTTTCTGGCATCTAGATATTATAACATGACTTTGTACAAATGTTTAGCCATTAATACTTATTAGTTATTTTGCTATGATTTTCTAAAGTTTCTAGCCAAAGAGGTGCTTTCTACTACCACTATATTTGAAAAATATCAAACAATAGATTTCTAATTTTTCCTGCCTTCTTCTTTGTGCAAGAGCAATCATTATGAAGTTTGGCAACTTTTTGCTCAAGGGAAGGGTGGTAGGAATTATTTGGATTAAATGGCCTTTTTCATGAAGTATTGGCAGTGGGTATTATTTTGCAGCCTTCAATTGGATTTTACAGTTTTCTCTGGTGACCTACTTCATTACTTATCTGGTAAAACTTTATTTGCCCACTATTGCACTATTTTTGGCTTACTTATGATTTAATCGAAATATGGCTTAATATCAAGTTCTATTTGTTTACCCTACTTAAAATGATGGACTGAGGTGTTTATCATTTTTGTAGTGGTGTCTTAGTGGATACTGAAAGGGAAATGTGCCCTTGGGCAATTTCTATAATATTTTGGTAATTAAGTGTCCAACACATAGTGACTGAGATATTATGTGCCAAACAAGCAAAAGGTGCAAATCATGTAACAAGGTACGTTTCTAGACTTAGTACATTGTTTTGAGTACTAACATATTGTGTCTAAGTGCTAGAAATAGGAAAAGAAAGAATTGCAAAAGACTTGTCTGAGTACAGCCAAAGTCCAGCTCGGTCTGGCACACCGGATAGTGTCCGGTGCGCCAGACTGGCTTCCAGTGAACTGGCCACTCTCGGGAAAAATCAGCGGCGTAGGGCTATAATTCACCGGACTGTCCGGTGAGCCAACGGCCGGCAGAGCAACGGTCGGCCGCGCAATCCGCGGGCGATGCGTGGCCCGCGCCAACGGTCGGCAAGGGGCACCGGACTGTCCGGTGTGCACCTGACAGTGTCCGGTGCGCCAACTGACTCGGCGCTGCAGCGGTCATCTGCGCCAAAATAGGAAGGAGATCCGCACCGGACCATCTACAGTGACTGTACGGTGGTGCACCGGACTGTCCGGTGCACCACCCGATAGAAGGCAACTTTGGCCTTCCTTGTTGGCCTCCAAGGGCTCCTAGCTTTCTTGGGGCTATAAAAGGGACCCTTAGGCACATGGAGGAGTCACCCAAGCATTCAAGAATCATTCTAAGCCTCCAAGACTTCAACTTCGCGCATTTGATTCTTTGAGATAGTGACTTGAGCTCCATTTGAGTTGTGAACTCCGAGAGTTGTGTTTTGAGCTCAAGTTGTGACTTGTGTGCGTGATTGTGCTATGTTTTGAGTCTTGTGTGTGTTGCTCTCCCCTCCCTTACTTCCGTACATCTTTTGTGATCTTCATTGTAAGGGCGAGAGGCTCCAAGTTGTGGAGATTCCTCGCAAACGGGAGAAAGACAAAGAAAGGAAAAACCGTGGTATTCAAGTTGATCATCGGATCACTTGAAAGGGGTTGAGTGCAACCCTCGTCCATTGGGACGCCACAACGTGGAAGTAGGCAAGAGTTACTTGGCCGAACCACGGGATAAAAATCGCGTGTCTCTTGTGTGCTTTACCTTGATTATCTGTGTTCACAAGAACTCGTTTCAAGCTACTTAGCTGTTCTAAACTTACATAACAAAGTTGTGTGGCTATTAGTGTTGAATTTCCCAGGATCACCTATTCACCCCCCTCTAGATGCTCTCAATTGGTATCAGAGTCGTTCTCTTCATCAAAGGGACTAATCGCTCGAAGAGATGGATCCTAAGGGAAAGGGGATGGTGGTCAACAACAAGGAGAAGGAGTCCCTCTTCAACGAGCCAATGGACGACAAGCCCACTGACTCTGGCTCGAGTCATAAGAAGAAGGACGGGAAGAAGAAGAGGCGCATCAAGAAGATCGTCTACTACGACAGCGACAAATCCTCTTCTTCACCAAGAGACGACGACGATGATGATTCTTCATCAAAGAAAAAGACGGTTAATCAAAACTATTCCTTTGATTATTCCCTCATTCCGTACAATTCAAATGCCCATTTACTTTCTATTCCTCTTGGGAAACCCCCACACTTTGATGGAGAGGATTACTCATTTTGGAGTCATAAAATGCGTAGTCATCTATTTTCGCTCCATCCTAGCATTTGGGAAATCGTGGATAATGGAATGCATTTCGATAGTACGGATAATCCTGTGATGATTAATGAACAAATTCATAAGAATGCACAAGCTACCACTGTTTTGCTAGCATCTTTGTGCAGGGATGAATATAACAAGGTTAGTGGCTTGGACAACGCTAAGCAAATCTGGGATACCCTCAAGATCTCACATGAGGGAAATGATGCCACTATGATCACCAAGATGGAACTGGTGGAAGGCGAGCTGGGGAGGTTTGCCATGATCAGGGGAGAGGAGCTAACTCAAACATACAACAGGCTCAAGACCCTGGTCAACAAAATTAGGAGCTATGGAAGCACAAGATGGATGGACCACGACGTCGTCCGACTAATGCTAAGGTCATTTACTGCAATTGACCCCCATCTTGTCATCCTTATTCTTGAGAATCCCAGGTACACCAAGATGACGCCCGAGGAGATTCTTGGGAAGTTTGTAAGCGGGCGCATGATGGTGAAGGAGGCTCGATATGTGGACGATGCGCTAAACGGTCCATTACCCGTCTACGAGCCTCAACCTGTGGCTCTTAAGGCTACCAGCAGCGGGGAGGCGCTTCCAAGCAGGGTGGCACAAGTAGAGGCTGCTGGCTTCAATGAGGATGGAATGGCGCTTATCATCAACCGCTTCAAGACCGCACTTAAGGGATGCAAGGAGTACCCCAACAAGAACAAAACAAGGGGAAAGCGCTCCTGCTTCAAATGCGGTAAGACTGGTCACTTTATTGCTCAATGTCCCGATAATGAGAATGACCAGGCACAAGAAAGACACGACAAGAGTGAAAAGAAAAAGAACTACAAGAAGGCAAAGGGCGAGGTGCACCTTGGCAAGGAGTGGGACTTCGACTGCTCTTCATCCGACTCCGACGATGAGGGACTGGCCGCCTCAGCCTTCGCCAAGTCTTCACTCTTCCCCAACGAATGCCATACGTGTCTCATGGCTAAGGAAAAGAAGGTAAGTGTTTGAAATACCTCTAAGTATACTACTTCTAGCGATGATGATTCTAGTGATGATGAAGTAGATTATACTGATTTATTTAAGGGTTTAGATAGAACAAAAGTAGATAAAATCAATGAGTTGATTGATGCTCTAAATGAAAAGGATAGATTCTTAGAAAAGCAAGAGGATATATTATATGAGGAGCATGATAAGTTTGTTAGTGTGCAAAAATCTCTTGCTTTAGAGATTAAAAGGAATGAAATGCTATCTTCTGAATTATCTGCCTACCATGAAACTGTGTCTAGTTTAAAGAGTGTAAATGATGATTTAAATGCTAAGCTAGAGGAAGCAAATAAATCTAGTTCATGTGTAGAGCATGTTAGCATTTGTAATAGATGTAAGGATTTCGATGTTGATGCTTGTAATGAACACCTTATGTCTATTACCAAATTAAATGATGAGGTGGCAAGTCTTAATGCTCAACTTAAGACTTGCAAAGTTAATTTTGATCAATTAAAATTTGCTAGGGATGCCTACACCGTGGATAGACACCCCTCTATTAAGGATGGACTTGGGTTTTGAAGGAAACCAAGAACTTAACAAGCCAAAAGGCTCCCGTTCTCAACAAGGAGAAAGGGAAGGCTCCTATGGCTAGTAGTTCCCAAAAATGTCATGCTTACATTTATGATAGAAAACTTTCTAGAAACGCTCATTATAATAGGAGTCATGATGCGTTTAATTCACATGTTATGTTTGCTTCTAGCTCTACTTTTGTGCATGGTAGAAGTAGGCCTAGAAAAAGTAATGTTGTGCCTCATGTGCCTAGGAGAACATGTAATGAACCTTCTACCATTTACCATGCTTGCAACACTTCATTTGCACTTGTATGTAAAAATGAAAAAGTAGTTGCTAGAAAGTTGGGATCCAAATGCAAGGGAGACAAGACTTGTATTTGGATTCCAAAGGCTATTGTAACTAACCTTGTAGGACCCAACAAGAGTTGGGTACCTAAAACCCAAGTGTAAATTGTCTTGCATGTTTATGCATCCGGGGGCTCAAGCTAGATTATCGACAGCAGATGCACAAACCACATGACGGGGGAGAAGAAAATGTTCACCTCCTACGTCAAGAACAAGGATTCCCAGGATACGATCATCTTTGGAGATGGGAATCAAGGCAAGGTCAAAGGCTTGGGCAAGATAGCCATCACCAACGAGCACTCCGTTTCAAACGTATTTCTAGTAGAGTCGCTTGGTTACAACCTCCTGTTTGTAAGTCAATTGTGCCATATGGGCTACAGTTGTTTGTTTACAAATGTTGATGTTTCTGTCTTTAGAAGGAGTGATGGTTCATTAGCATTTAAGAGTGTATTAGACGACAAACTCTACTTAGTTGATTTTTCGAAAGAGGAGGCCGATCTAGATGCATGCTTAATAGCTAAGACTAGCATGGGCTGGCTATGGCATCGCCGTCTAGCACATGTTGGGATGAAGAACCTTCATAAACTTCTAAAGGGAGAACATGTGTTAGGACTAACCAATGTCTGCTTCGAGAAAGACAGACCTTGTGCAGCTTGTCAGGCAGGGAAACAGGTGGGAAGCACTCATCACAGCAAGAATGTGATGACTACATCAAGACCACTGGAGCTTCTTCACATGGACCTTTTCGGACCCGTCGCCTACCTTAGCATCGGGGGAAGTAAGTACGGTCTTATAATTGTAGATGACTTTTCCCGCTTCACTTGGGTGTTCTTTTTGCAGGATAAATCAGAAACCCAAGGGACCCTAAAGCACTTTCTAAGGAGGGCTCAAAACGAATTTGAGCTCAAGGTGAAAAAGATAAGGAGCGACAACGGGTCCGAGTTCAAGAACTTACAAGTTGAGGAGTATCTTGAGGAGGAAGGTATCAAGCATGAGTTCTCCGCTCCCTACACACCACAACAAAATGGTGTGGTAGAGAGGAAGAACATGACGCTTATCGACATGGCGAGGACGATGCTTGGAGAGTTCAAGACGCCCGAGCGATTTTGGTCGGAAGCTGTGAACACAACTTGCCACGCCATAAAACCGGCTCTATCTGCATCGTCTCCTCAAGAAGACCTCATACGAACTCCTTACCAGTAACAAACCCAATGTCTCTTACTTTCGTGTATTTGGGAGCAAATGCTACATTTTGGTGAAGAAAGGTAGACATTCCAAATTTGCTCCCAAAGCTGTAGAAGGGTTTTTACTAGGATATGACTCAAATACAAAGGCGTATAGAGTCTTCAACAAATCATCAGGTTTGGTTGAAGTCTCTAGCGACGTTGTATTTGATGAGACTAATGGCTCTCCAAGAGAGCAAGTTGAACTTGATGATATAGATGAAGATGATGTTCCGATGGCCGCAATACGCACTATGGCGATTGGAGATGTGCGACCACAGGAACAACAAGAGCAAGATCAACCTTCTTCCTCAACAATGGTGCATCCCCCAACTCAAGATGACGGACAGGTTCATCAAGAAGAGGCGTGTGATCAAGGGGGAGCACAAGAAGAACAAGCTATGGAGGAAGAAGCACCACAGGCCCCTCCAACTCAAGTCCGAGCGATGATTCAAAGAGATCACCCCATCGATCAGATTCTGGGTGACATAAGCAAGGGAGTAACTACTCGCACAAGATTAGCTAATTTTTGTGAGCATTACTCATTTGTCTCTTCTATTGAGCCTTTCAGGGTAGAAGAGGCCTTGCAAGATCCAGACTGGGTGTTGGCCATGCAGGAAGAGCTCAACAACTTCAAGAGGAATGAAGTTTGGAGCCTGGTGCCACGTCCAAAGCAAAACGTTGTGGGAACCAAGTGGGTGTTCCGCAACAAGCAAGACGAGCACGGGGTGGTGACAAGAAACAAGGCTCAACATGTGGCAAAAGGTTATGCCCAAGTCGTAGGTTTGGATTCCGAGGAGACTTTTGCTCCTATGGCTAGGCTAGAGTCTATTAGAATATTATTAGCCTATGCCGCTCACCACTCTTTCAGGATGTGAAGAGCGCTTTCGTCAACGGGCCAATAAAGGAGGAGGTGTATGTGGAACAACCCCTTGACTTTGAGGATGACAGGTACCCCGACCATGTGTGTAAGCTCTCTAAGGCGCTCTATGGACTTAAGCAAGCCCCAAGAGCATGGTATGAATGCCTTAGAGATTTCTTAATTGCTAATTCTTTCAAGGTTGGGAAAGTCGGACCCACTCTTTTCACTAAGACTTGTGACAGTGATCTTTTTGTGTGCCAAATTTATGTCAATGACATAATTTTTGGTTCTACTAATCAAAAGTCTTGTGAGGAGTTTAGCAGGGTGATGACTCAAAAGTTTGAGATGTCAATGATGGGCGAGTTGAACTACTTCCTTGGGTTCCAAGTGAAGCAACTCAAGGACGGCACCTTCATCTCCTAAACGAAGTACACTCAAGATCTTCTCAAGAGGTTTGGGATGAAGGACGCCAAGCCCGCGAAGACACCGATGGGAACCGACGGGCATGTTGACCTCAACTAAAGAGGTAAGTCCGTTGATCAAAAGGCATACCGGTCTATGATAGGGTGTTTACTTTATTTATGTGCTAGTAGACTAGATATTATGCTTAGCGTATGCATGTGTGCTAGATTTCAATCCGACCCAAGGGAATGTCACCTTGTGGCCGTTAAGCGGATTCTTAGATATTTAGTCTCTACGCCTTGCTTCGGGATCTGGTATCCAAAAGGCTCTACCTTTGACTTAACTGGATATTCAGACTCCGATTATGCTGGATGCAAGGTTGATAGGAAGAGTACATCAGGGACGTGCCAATTCCTAGGAAGGTCCCTGGTGTCTTGGAGTTCAAAGAAACAAACCTCCGTTGCCCTATCGACCGTTGAGGCTGAGTATGTTGCCGCAGGACAGTATTGCGTGCAACTACTTTGGATGAGGCAAACCCTCCGGGACTTTGGCTACAATTTGAGCAAAAGTCCCACTCCTATGTGACAATGAGAGTGCAATCCGCATGGCGGATAATCCTGTTGAACACAGCCGCACTAAGCACATAGACATCCGGCATCACTTTCAGAGAGACCACCAGCAAAAGGGAGATATCGAGGTGTTCCATATTAGCACTGAGAACCAGCTAGCCGATATCTTTACCAAGCCATTAGATGAGAAAACCTTTTGCAGGCTGCGTAGTGAGCTAAATGTCTTAGATTCACGTTACTTGGATTGATCTATAGCATACATGTGTTTTATGCCTTTGATGATGTTACTTTATGCGTTTATGAAATTTGTTGCTTATTTATGGTGCTCAAGTTGTGCAAGGGATCCCTGGACCTCACAAGTCCATGTGTGAATGATGCACATATTTAGGGGGAGATGTGCCACAACTTGACCCTTTGAGACTAACCTTTGTGTTTAAGTGTACTTGATGTAGTCTCAAAGGTGCATTGAAAGGGAAAAGGTGAACTTGGACCATGCAAAGACTTCCACTGCACTCCGGTATAAGTGTACTCATCTCCAAGTTCATTCTTATGCCCTTATTGCCTTTTTGATCTTAATTGACATTTTTGGTGAGGCAATGGGGTTAAAGGGCCAAGAATGATCCCGTTTTGGTGCTTAATGCCAAAGGGGGAGAAATTAAGGCCAAAGCAAATGGATCAGCTACCACTTGAGAATTTTGAAAATAGTAGAATTAGGATTTTTGATCTGTCTAAAATACTCTTATTGCAAAATTTGGCCTCTTGTGGGGAAAATTTATGATTATGGGAAAAAGGGGGAGTTTTTGGCACTCGATCAATTTTTCCATTGGAATATCTCTCTTTGTGCCTAAACAAGTGTGTTTGACTTAGAGATAGGAAAATGAATTTGATTTGCAAAAACAAACTAAGTGGTGGCAAAGAATGATCCAAATATGCCAAATTAGAATAAAAAATAATTTGGTCTTCATTTTGAATCGATGTTGCATGTTTTGCATTGCTTTTTGATGTGTTGGCATAAATCACCAAAAAAGGGGAGATTGAAAGGGAAATGTGCCCTTGGGCCATTTCTATAATATTTTGGTGATTAAGTGTCCAACACATAGTGAGTGAGATATTATGTGCCAAACAAGCAAAAGGTGCAAATCATGTAACAAGGTACGTTTCTAGACTTAATACATTGTTTTGAGTACTAACATATTGTGTCTAAATGCTAGAAACAGGAAAAGAAAGAATTGCATAAGACTTGGCTGAGTACAACCAAAGTCCAGCTCGGTCTGGCACATCGGACTGTCCGGTGGTGCACCGGACAGTGTCTGGTGCGCCAGGCTGGCTTCCGGTGAACTGGCCACTCTCGGGAAAAATCGGCAGCGTACAACTATAATTCACTAGACTGTCTGGTGGTGCACCGGACTGTCCGGTGAGCCAACGGCCACCAGAGCAACGGTTGGTCGTGCAATCCGCGGGCGACGCGTGGCCCGCGCCAATGGTCGGTAGGGGGCACTAGACTGTCCGGTGTGCACCGAACAGTGTCCGATGCGCAAACTGACTCGGCGCTGCAACGGTCATCTGCGCCTAAATAGGAAGGAGATCCGCACCGGACCGTCTATAGTGACTGTCCGATGGTGCACCGGACTGTCCGATGCACCACCCGCAACTTTGGCCTTCCTTGTTGGCCTCCAACGGCTCCTAGCTGCCTTGGGGCTATAAAAGGGACCCCTAGGCGCATGGAGGAGTCACCCAAGCATTCAAGAAACATTCTAAGCCTCGAAGACTTCAACTTCACACATTTGATTCTTTGAGATAGTGACTTGAGCACCATTTGAGTTGTGAACTCCGAGAGTTGTGTTTTGAGCTCAAGTTGTGACTTGTGTGCGTGATTGTGCTGTGTTTTGAGTCTTGTGTGTGTTGCTCTCCCCTCCCTTACTTCCGTACATCTTTTGTGATCTTCATTGTAAGGGCGAGAGGCTCCAAGTTGTGGAGATTCCTCACAATCGAGAGAAAGACAAAGAAAGGAAAAACCGTGGTATTCAAGTTGATCATCGAATCACTTGAAAGGGGTTGAGTGCAACCCTCGTCCATTGGGACGCCACAACGTCGAAGTAGGCAAGTGTTACTTGGCCGAACCACGAGATAAAAATCGCGTGTCTCTTATGTGCTTTACCTTGATTATCTGTGTTCACAAGAACTCGTTTCAAGCTACTTAGCCGTTCTAAACTTACATAACAAAGTTTTGTGGCTATTAGTGTTGAATTTCCCAGGATCACCTATTCACCCCCCGTTAGGTGCTCTCAGTTACAAGTCCACTAGATTTTTATTAACAATTTTGAAATTGTTTTCATAATTCTAATAATTGTTTTTATAGTTTGGTTAGTGCTTAATAAAACATTTCACTTTGAATCTGTTCTGGACTAGGGGTCCCTTTATTTTTTATTGGTTCTCTGTTACTTAAGTAGACTAGGAAAAATAATTGCATTCACTGTTCATTATTTTCTAATGCCTTTCTGATTTTCCTAAGTTTTGGGCAAAAATGGCTTTTAATAGATAACCTTACTTAAACTTTCAATACTGGGGTGCTCACTATTTTTAAACAGTGCCTAAGGGGGTTTACACATCTACAAATTTTCTTAAGTTCAGCACAGAAGCATAACAAATTTTCTTTAATTTAATAAGGTTTTGTTATTTTCCTTAATCAATTCCAAGCTCTAAAATTTAAAATAGAAAGTAGAGGGTTCATTATTTTTAATTGATAGCCCATAATATTTTGAATCCAGCAAAATTGGTTTGGTCAAATTTGGTTGAATATAACTCAAGATATAACTTCTCTAAGTTTTCTGCTGAATTTAAAAAGGTTTAAAAGAAATGGATAAAGGAAAATGGTTTTGCACTGGGGTCCCTGGCGAAAGATCTTAAGTGAATTACAGACAGGTCCTCGGTGCACTATTCACATGAGTCTACGGCTCTACAGAAAACCCCCTAGGGTTTCTGGAAATCGAACCCACGGTCCTTCCCTAATGGAACAGTGGCCGCAGAGGAAGAAAGAGGAGGGGCTTACCGGCGATGAGACTGCTCCGGTGAGGTGGTCGAGGGTGTAGGGGTGGTCCTGAGGGTCACGGTGATGTGCGGGTCGCCGTCGGGGATGGTCGGAGTCGGTCGGTCCACGTGCGCAGGCGGGGGAGCTCATCGGCGGCGAGGAGTCCGGCCTAACCAGGGCATGATAGTTCAATCAAATGGGCCAGTGAGCTTCACCAGAGATCAAGGAAGACGTGTGTGCAAGGAATCGGAGAATGGCTAAACGGATTGCTCGGTCCACGCGCGGCCGCGGGCGACCGAAGTCCGGCGAAGATGATCTCGGGTCTCCGGTGAGGTTCTGTTGGGTCCGAGGACTTGGGGAGCTTCACGGGCCACTGGCAAAGCTAACCGAGGGGCAGGCACAACTTGGACGCGACTGGAGCGGGCTGGCCTCGGTGGCCGAGGCTTGGGCAGTGGTGGTTGGCGGAGGAAAAGCTCGCTGGAGCAAAGAAGGGGCGTCTGGCCAGCGAGGGTGACCATGGGGTGAGGTTTGGCATGCCTGGGGAGGCTTTAAAGGCGCGGGTGAGCACGACCGAGGGCGAGGGCGCGCGGCAGACTTGACCAGACACTGGGGCAAGCGCGCGCGCGGGTTGGGCAAACGCCGACGTGCCGACTATGGTCAAACACGTGTGCGCGTTCATTTTGCCCGAGTTCTGGCGCGTGTGGTCATTCATCCGAGCCTGCTCTTGCCTTGGTCAGTGCACAAAACCTCTTCTCCTCCCTATAAGCAACCGATCTTGTGTGGGGGTCATAGGATTTGGCTTACTGGTTTCAAAGGTTTGGAGCTCTGAAGTCTGGTCTGTCTCCCAGCCCGAGCCCGAGGCAAATCTTCGGTTTTGTCGTCTCTAGGGCTCGCGTCCCAATGCCATCTTCTGACATGTGATGGAGGGGTTAGTTAGACACGTTTTTGTCAATGGGAGCATTAGGATTAGAGCTAAGCATCAAGGTGAACGCGCTCTGTTTTGGTTCAAGGGCTGAAAATTCAGAAATCTGAATTTCAGATTTCCCCATTGAACCTCCACTTGAATGGCTTGTTTGGAGTTTTTAATAAACTATTTTGGCCAAACTTTCTTAATTTTTATTGTAGCTTATTTAGTGTATTTCAATTTTCATAATTGGCCTAAGCCATGATTTCAAGTTTTTCATGGTCTTTCATCCCTTTTCTTCATTTCTACTTAAATAGCTTAATTAGGGTTGATATTAGGGTTTCAACATTTTTCCTTTTTGAAAACCTCAATTGTGTTAGACATGATTCTTTTAGATATAAACTTAGTGGATCTTTGATTCTTAATTTGATTTGGTGCTTCATGCTCAATTTGGCTTACATGAATGATGGTTCTTGGGTTAGCACTGAGAAAAGCCCTAGGTGACACTGGGGTGTCACGGCCTTCCCCCCTTAATGGAATCTCGGCCCAAGATTCGGGTCAGAGTCCTCCCGGGGTGAAGCGAAGGATGAGACTTACATGAAGTGGGTGCTTTATTTATTAAGACAAACTACTCTTCGAATGTCATTCTCTTTGCAACTTCAGAAGGAAGTCCTTTTATCTTTAGTTCTATAATTAACTCATTCTACTTTAAGATCATTTTTTCTGAAATTTAGATTCGAAGGGCAGGAGGAGGGGTTGGGCATGATTACATACCAATTTCCTTATGTAGGCAATCGGGGAAGTTGGAACGCAGAAATTCTTCAGTCTCCCAAGTAGCCTCTTCCTCTGAGTGATTACTCCATTGGATCTTATACATCTTGATCGGTTTAGCTCGAGTTGATCTTTCTTTGCAATCCAGAACCTTGGAAGGGTACTCTTGGTAGGATAGATCTGGCTCTATCTCCAATTCTGGTTCTGCTATGATCTCGATCGGTAATCGAACACACTTCTTTAGTTGGGATACATGGAACACATTGTGGATAGTAGACATTTTTGGAGGTAACTTCAATTTGTATGCCACGGGTCCACATGCTTCTATGATCTCATAAGGTCCAATGTAACGAGGGGCTAACTTGCCTTTGATCCCAAATCTCTGCACTCCCTTAGTGGGTGATACTTTCAAATATACGAAATCTCCCACCTCAAACTGGAGAGGTTTCCTCCTCTTATCATGGTAACACACGATCCGGTCAATGTACAACTCTACATACTTTTGAGCCATATCAGTGGTGTGCACTGGGAGAAAATGTGCCACTTTCGTCAGTCGGTCCACAATAACCCAAATCGAATCATGATGACGAGAGGTGTTGGGCAGACCCACAATGAAATCCATGCTGATGTCATCCCATTTCCATGAAGGTATAGATAGGGGTTGCAAAGCTCCAGCTGATTTCAAGTGGCTTGCCTTTATCCTCTGACAGGTGTCACATTCCGATACATACTGGGCTATCTCCCTCTTCATTCTGGTCCACCAATACAAGGGCTTCAGATCATGGTACATTTTGGTGCTCCCTGGATGCATAGAGAATTTGGAGAGATGGGCCTCGTCCAAGATTTTCTTCTTGAGATCCTTATTTTTAGGAACCACCAATCTACTTTCAAACCACAATATACCCTTTCAATCTTGGCAGAAACATTTATACTTCTCGGTCTTCTGATGGAGGTTCTCCTTAATAATTTGCACTCCCTTGTCACTGAGCTGGGCCATGATGATCTGGTCTTTCAAAGCTGGCTCAACGGAAATGTGAGACAAAGCACCAGAAGGAATCACTTCAATCTTCATCTTGCTCAACTCATCACACAAGGTGTCAATGTGAGAATCCATCATAACACAGTTGCATTGCAATTTCGGACTCCAGGTCATGAGTGGGATAATTTTGCTCATGAGGCATGGGTGCTCTTGATGCGTAAGCAATGACTCGGTTGTCTTGCATCAAGACTGTCACACCCGGCTTTAAGGAACAAAGCCAGGTGCATCTCATACATGCGCCAAGAAGACAACATATATAATAACAGAGTGTATAGAGATAAATGTCATAAAACATCAGAGTATTTATTACATAGCGGAAGACTTATTACAAAATAAAATAATAAAGATAAAACGAACTAAGGATCGTCGGCGCCAATGTCAACTGAGAAACGCCACCTAGATCAGATCATACTCCTCGCCTTGTGGCTCCTCCTGAACCACCTGCTCTTCTCCTGTGGGGGGGGGGGGGTGTGAGACAGCAAGGGTGAGCTCACACATGATCATCGCTCAACAAGTTGTGGGGAATAATGTGACATGAACTCACCAAAGGTGGGAGCTCATGGAGTGTAAGGCTTATCAAAGAGAATGGTTAAAGCTGAGCATTGCTTTTAATGTTGGTCAAACTTTTATTAGCAGTTACTAAGTGTAAGTAATTACCAAACCATAATAAAATAATAGAGAACAAAATTAATAATATACCCATGCAAATGCAAATGACAAATTGAGTTTAGGTTCCATAATTTAATCATCAGAGAGTCCTGAGCTGCTCATGACCGTGAGCTCGGCTAGTATACCAGTTTTACACTCTGCAGAGGTTGTACCCTTTACCCACAAGTCGTGTATCCCATGTCGCCAGGGTTAGCTAGGCCCTTAGACACTACCGAGGTGAATGGCTAGGGATCCACTACGAGGCCTTTATAAAGTTCCACTAGCTTCCGAAAACCCGCTACAGTTTATGGGAAGAGCACTTGCAAGAATCCCCCGTCCGACCGCCATCGCAGCTAAATCAACCCGAGAACCTCCTTGCATGCAACTCCCCTACTGCCCTTGCCCCTTTCGGGTAAGGTAGTCTTCCACTAGCTTTCCTAATTAATCAGCCAAGGGCGTCCATAAACCCTTGTGGTGGCACGTGTTTCTCAAGTTAAGCTCTATGTTCCAATTAACATTAATGATCTTGACATGAACATAAATAGAATAACAAAAGAATTGGAACATAGATATAATAAATGATTATCCCAAAACCATGTAAAGCAATAGCAAAACTACCCAAGTGATTCAGGGGTAAACAAGGTAATGAGATAAACAATCTAGGGTGACCTATCGGGTCCCATCAAAATTAACCTATGCATGGTAGATGATTATAAAGAACATTATTGGGTAACAAAAGTGAATCAAGGGCACAACTTGCCTTCAATGAGCTCCTGCTCAGCTACTTCAACCTGCTGCTCACCAGGATCCTCAGTCACGTGCTCTTCTACTCGCCACAATACAAACAAGCACAGTGCATATAGAGAAATTAACATTACACCAAACATGTAAACAAAATACACAGTAATATTCTACACATTAAAATAAAATCCTAGGAACAGGAATCATAATTTTTCGAGTTATAGATTTTAAGTTATGGATTTTCAAAGGTTTTATGTGTTTAAAATAGGATTAAGTGTGAGATTAATTTTCTTACTGTTGTCATGATAAAACAGAGGCTCTAAGTGGTAAAGAATAATATTACAAAAATTTAGAAATTTGAAATGGGTTAATTTGGACCAAAAATAAATTTTCTATGAATTTAGCAAGTTATAACAATTATTTATATATTAAAAATCTATTTATAATTTAATTTCTCTGATTTTTCTACTCTCTGGTCTGGGCGCAACAATACTGAGAAAGGCAGGGGCCTCAGGGTAAGTTTCCTAAGACACAGAGAATAGTTCCTGTGGACCGCGGGTTGGTTCTCTAAAATCATAAGGTTCTTTCCGCAAACTGCGCAAACGAAGGGGTTCCGCGAATCTAGGGCCATTGGATCCATCCTGAACGGCCCGGATTAGACCGAACGCCATCCAGAATCCACGCGCAACGCAGTTCCTCGGATCTCGCATCAACGGTGTATATTCTTAAGTACTTAGATTGTTTGCCACCCGTTTGATTCGCAGCGGACGGCGGGGATGAACCCAGGCCAAACCGGTATCTGTGTTCTAATCAAGACCGTGCATTCAGATCTAACGGCAGAGACTTCCTCTCCCCTCCCAACGCCGACGACGAGGACCTCCCTGGACTCACACGGCGGTGCCCCAACGAATGCAGTGGCGGGCTCGCCGGAGCCACACCCGATTGCGCATCAGAGCACCGTTTTCCTATCCAAGAGGCGCAACACAAGGCGGAGCTCATGGTGAGTAAGGTTAGCGGCATCTTACCGGCTATGGAGTCGACGACGTGGTTGACCATGCCGCATGGAGGATCCGTGGCCGCAGCATCCGACCGACGAGCAATTTGGACGAGTCCGTCCATCTCCTTGCTCCAGGGAGTTATCTCCAGGTTCGCTGCACACCGGTAGCCCTTCGCCCTCCCTCCGAGGCCGGACCGACGACCAGGATAGAATCTAACCGCAGCGGCACTCACACAAATCTCTCTGCGATCGTTAATGGTGGACACGACGGAAGCGATAGGGACAGCTCGGTAGGGGTCGTGGTCGCAGAGGCCAGCGAAGAAGACGGGGTAGCAGAGCGTGGCGGCACACCTTTTATGCCCAGGGCGAAGAAAAGTCAGCAGGCCGCAGAGGTAGTTGCGCCCGCCCGTGATTTCCGTTGAGCTAACCCCAGTTGAGAAGGAAACGGGGAAGAGGAACAGTGGGTCTGCGCCCCACCTGTCAGCCGAATAACGCGCGCGGCGCAGAGGTGGTGTGGCTGAGCGGTGGGCCCCGCCCGTCGGTGTAATGGTGAATGAGCTGGGCTGCGCGGTATGGAATCAGAAGTGGGCCGAAATGGTTATTCACGGCCCAATTAGGTTTCGTCTCTTTTTTTTTCTTTTTATTTTCTGTTTCATTTCATTTTTAAATCTCCATTTTGAATTCAAACTTGTTTGTGAGCTTCATAACTGAGTTAAATACCTAAATTAAAATATTAGTAGGGACAAAATGTATTCTTTCATATATTTATTTTCCTCTATTTTGTATAATCTCTTCCTTCTCTCTTTTCTTAATTCTAGGATTATTTAGGATTTAAATCCCCATCTGGATATTTAATGTATTTCTTTTCACATTATTATAATATTGTCACAAAGATGTACACACAAATAAAATATTCAGCATGATGCATTGATTTAGTAGCATATCTTTTTATTAATTGTTTTTGGACATGGTGTTCACATGTGATGATGCACAAAGGTTAAACTGACATAAGGAGAAATTGTTTTCTCTATTCATATTATTACAAAGTGGGTGTTACAAATCCTACCCCCCTTAAAAATAATCTCGTCCCCGAGATTTAGGAAGAACGAGGGAAAAGGTGGGGGAAATCTATGCGAAGCTCTTCTTCTCTTTCCCAAGTTGCTTCATCTTCACCGTGGTGGCTCCATTGCACTTTGCACATCTTTATAACCTTATTCCTCGTAACTCGAGTCAAAGTATCCAAAATCTTGATGGGGTACTCAGCATAAGTCAGGTCATCTTGAACACTAAGGTCTTCCATTGGTAACTGTTCTTCAGGTACACGGAGACACTTCTTAAGCTGAGATACGTGGAACACATTATGCACATCCGATAGACTAGCAGGTAACTCGAGTTGGTATGCCATCTCCCCAACTCGCCTAAAGATCAAGAATGGTCCAATGTAGCGAGGGGACAATTTGCCCTTAACTTTGAATCTCCTCATTCCACGAAGTGGTGACACCTTGAGATACACATAATCTCCTTCAAATTCCAGTGGTCTTCTTCTATTATCTGCGTAGCTCTTTTGCCTGGTTTGAGCCACCCTCAAATTCTCTCGAATTATACGGACTTGTTCTTCTGCTTCTTGAATCAATTCAGGCCCAAAGAATTGTCTTTCTCCAGTTTGATCCCAATACAGAGGAGTCCTGCACTTCCTCCCATATAAAGCTTCAAAAGGTGACATCTTCAGACTGGCCTGATAACTATTATTATATAAGAACTCAGCATATGGTAGACTTTTATCCCAACTTCCTCCATGTTGAAGGGCACAAGCTCTCAACATATCCTCCAAAACTTGATTTGTCCTTTCAGTCTGTCCATCAGTCTGAGGGTGATAAGCTGTATTGAAATTCAACTTTGTACTCATGTTCTTATGAAAACTTTTCCAAAATCTGGAGGTAAACTGTGATCCTCTATCCAAAATGACCTTCTTCGGTACACCATGTTGAGACACACTCCGAGCCATATATAATTCAAACAATTGAGATCACTTATAAGTAGTCTTGATCGGAATGAAATGAGCCACTTTGGTCAGTCTATCCACAATAACCCATATAGAATCATATCCTTTCGAGGTGCGAGGCAATCCAGTAATGAAGTCTATACCAATCTCTTCCCACTTCCACTTGGGTATCTTTAGTGAATGCAGTAGTCCAGTTGGTCTCTCGTGTTTAGCCTTAACTCTTTGACACACATCGCACATAGCCACATGTGCAGCCACATCTCTTTTCAATCCATACCACCAGTATTTCAGCTTCAAATCATGATACATCTTAGTACTCCCAGGATGAATAGAATAATCCGAGTCATGGGCCTCCTTTAAAATAGTCTGATGAAGGCTATCAATCTTAGGACACATATCTGATCCTTGAACCATACGGTGCCTTGTTCATCTTCCGTGAATTCCGGACCTCGACCTTCAGTAATCAGATCCTTGATCTCTTGTATCCTAGCATCACCAATCTGTCCTTTGCGGATTTCTTGCTCCAGGGTAAGTTCCACATCAATAGTAACTCCTTCAGTGTGAGCAACCATCCCCAGGTTAAGTCTCTTGAAGTCCTCAACAATCTCATCGGGTAGCTGGGCAACAACAACTGAATGAACATGCTCCTTTCGACTCAAGGCATCTGCAACCAAATTCGCCTTGCCCGGGTGATAGTGAATTTCCAAATTATAGTCCTTAATTAGCTCCATCCAACAGCGTTGCCTAAGGTTGAGATCCTTCTGAGTGGATATGTAATTCAAACTCTTATGATCCGTGTATACTTGGCACTTCTCGTCCCACTTAAACTCTCTTCCCTTCTCCAGAAGTGAGGTCATAGGCTTGGCAATCTTAACGAACCCTTCAATAAACCTCCAATAATATCCTGCGAGTCCCAAGAAACTCCGAATCTCAGTAACTGTAGTGGGCACTCTCCACTCCATTATCTCCTTCACTTTAGCAGGATCCACTGCTATTCCTCCATTAGAAATAATATGACCAAGGAATGGCACCTTGTCAATCCAAAACTCGCACTTGCTAAACTTGGCATAGAGTTGATTATCTCGTAGCTTCTGTAGCACCAATCTCAGATGTCCCTCATGATCACTATCACTCTTAGAATAGATAAGAATATCGTCGATGAATACCATGACGAATCTGTCCAGATCATGAACACCTTATTCTTCAGATCCATAAAATAGGCTGGTGCATTAGTTAATCCAAATGACATAACAACGAACTCATATAAACCATATCGGGTCGAGAAATCCGTCTTGGGCACATTCGATGGCCTAATCTTCATTTGATGGTAACCCGATCGGAGATCAATCTTCGAGAATACCCTTGCATCTCTCATCTGATCAAATAAATCTTCAATGCGGGGTAACGGGTACTTGTTCTTCGCGGTAACATCATTAAGGGTCCTATAATCCACGCACATCCCTTGCGATCCATCTTTCTTCTGTACAAATAGAACTGGCGCTCCCCCAAGGTGAGGAACTCGGACGAATGTACCCAGCCTCTTGCAACTCCGTTAACTTCTTCTTAAGTTCCTTTAACTCTTCTACATACATCCTATATGGCCGTTTAGAAATAGGGGCAGTTCCAGGTAGAAGATCAATTACAAACTCAACTTCTCTATCAGGTGGCATCCCTGGCAACTCCTCTGGAAAGACATCCGGAAAATCTCTAACCACACGGATGTTGTCTCCAATAAACTCCTCCGGTATAAAGAACATTGCCCGTTTGAATGAGGTGGTTACTGCAATATTAACTTGAATTCTTTCTCCTTTGGAACTGGTGAGTTCTATGATTCCCTTAGCACAGTGTATATACTACCTTTGCCTTTCTTAACCACGATATACCAAGGATCACGTCTATACTGCTCTCTTCTAACAGTATAGGGGTAGCCATCTAGATTAGAAACATAGGGTAAGAAAGGAAGAATTGTAGACAAGGCGAGTAATTACGAGAAATGTTACTGCGGGGGATTTATTAGCTAAGTAGATTAGTGTGTTATCCACTAAAGCTAATACATTACCTTATGGTGGTACATGCTAAGATGTCCATATATAATATATCAATCAATCAAAGAAGCAAATCAAGCATTGATCATCAGAACAATCAACCAACATTTTTTTAATAGAAAAATAATTTTAATTTTTGTCTTAGGTTTCCTAACTCTTAAAATATCATAGATGTAGGATTCCAAGGTGTGAAATCCATCTCGTCTCAGAGTAGAGAAGGTAAGAGTAATCAGAGTAGGAAAGCAAAAGGTGAGACAAGATCAAGATGAGATAAGTATAGAATGAATTAGAGTAAGGTAAGTAGTGAAGGGTTTTGTCCATTTCTATCTAGATTTCGTCCTACAGTCAACATTTCCTCTGATACCACTTCTGTCACACCCGGCTTTAAGGAACAAAGCCAGGTGCATCTCATACATGCACCAAGAAGACAACATATATAATAACAGAGTGTATAGAGATAAATGTCATAAAACATCAGAGTATTTATTACATAGCGGAAGACTTATTACAAAATAAAATAATAAAGATAAAACGAACTAAGGATCGTCGGCGCCAATGTCAACTGAGAAACGCCACCTAGATCAGATCATACTCCTCGCCTTGTGGCTCCTCCTGAACCACCTGCTCTTCTCCTGTGGGGGGGTGTGAGACAGCAAGGGTGAGCTCACACATGATCATCGCTCAACAAGTTGTGGGGAATAATGTGACATGAACTCACCAAAGGTGGGAGCTCATGGAGTGTAAGGCTTATCAAAGAGAATGGTTAAAGCTGAGCATTGCTTTTAATGTTGGTCAAACTTTTATTAGCAGTTACTAAGTGTAAGTAAATACCAAACCATAATAAAATAATAGAGAACAAAATTAATAATATACCCATGCAAATGCAAATGACAAATTGAGTTTAGGTTCCATAATTTAATCATCAGAGAGTCCTGAGCTGCTCATGACCGTGAGCTCGGCTAGTATACCAGTTTTACACTCTGCAGAGGTTGTACCCTTTACCCACAAGTCGTGTATCCCATGTCGCCAGGGTTAGCTAGGCCCTTAGACACTACCGAGGTGAATGGCTAGGGATCCACTACGAGGCCTTTACAAAGTTCCACTAGCTTCCGAAAACCCGCTACAGTTTATGGGAAGAGCACTTGCAAGAATCCCCCGTCTGACCGCCATCGCAGCTAAATCAACCCGAGAACCTCCTTGCATGCAACTCCCCTACTGCCCTTGCCCCTTTCGGGTAAGGTAGTTGTTGGGGACTTGTTCTCAAGTGCTAAGAGTTAAGAACAAGGCAACATAGAAAATGTTAATCGTTAACGCCCTTCGTCCTCCGAAGCATTATTTCCCCTAGGATATAATGACTTACGGACGAAGGTTATGAAGGTCATACCTTCATAAATCCAAACAATGACGAAGGATGAAATATAAAGAATGTAAAAGAAAACATGAACAATCATTTATTATTATTGAGCATAAACAAAAATATTATTGAACTACAAGTGTACCTTCAATCGGAAGGAAATGACAGTACAAGCGTGACGCAAAAAGCGAATGCCAAGTCAGCGTGAACAGTACGGGGATACTGTTCACCTATTTATAGACACGGGACACAGCCCTTACAAAATTACATTCATGCCCTTTACATTTGATAATAACTCTATAGTAGTCTATCGAGGTCTGAATAGCCTTTTCATCTTTAAGTCGGTTCCACTCTTTGCTGTTACGCCGAAGCATTCCTGCTCAACACCTTCGGCTCTGTATCAAGCTTCGTATTATTCCAGTCTACTGCAATGCCGACTCTAGTCCGAGGGTACCTGTTCACACATTGTACTACAGAAATACTGTTAAATCCTGTTTTTGAGGACCTTCGGACGCCGAAGGTCCCCAACAGTAGCCCCTCGCAATATTAATTTGTTTGAAATAATAAATTTAGATTGCGATATGGACGAAGGCTTTACGCCGAAGGTCCGAAAAAACACCTTCCCTTTGCTAGAATAGCAACATTCAATGACAAGTGGGGTCTTTCAACTTTCAACGCACCAAGCGTATAAATACGGCCATACCGCAAACTCATTTTGCACGCTTTCTGGCCAACCACTCCCGCTCACTCAATTTTTAGCTCTTGTGCGCTGTGATTTGCTAAGCTTTCAGCTTTGAAGCTTCGGCTTTGAAAACAGTTTTTTAGTGTTTCCGAAGATGTCTGAAGCTGCTAAGAAGGCTGCTGCTGAGATGAAGCTGAGTCTTGATGAAGAGAAGAACTTAGGATTTCTTATAGCGATGTCGAAGACCAACACAGAAAAAATCACCAAGGAGATTCTGGAAGGGCTGTCTGAAGATACTGGTGACAGTGAAAGTTATGATGTGGACAGCGGTGGCGAAGACTCCGAAGATCGCCCCTGGCGACCAAGCCATTCAGTTTATGGTAAATCAACTATCAAAGAGAATCATCTTGTTAACATGAGAGGAAGGTATTTCCGGGACTTGTCCGTTGTGAGGGCCGACGAAGGGGAGAAGACTTGTCCACACCCCGAAGAGAATGAAGTCGTAGTGTTCCGAAGCTTTTTGAAGGCTGGGCTGCGATTGCCCTTGAGCAGCTTCGTCGTGGAGGTGCTGAAGATTTTTGAAGTCTATCTTCACCAACTTACCCCCGAGGCAATCATAAGGCTGAATATCTTTGTGTGGGCCGTGCGAAGCCAAGGTCTGAAGCCTGATGCAAAAAGTTTCTGCAATATGCACGAATTATCATACGAAACGATACCTTGGGGTAAGGAACAGTATCACAATAACTTTGGCTGCTACAATTTTGTTTCTCGGTCTGGATCAAGCTGCCCCGTGCCAACTTTTCGGAAAAGATGGCCCAGCGGCTGGATGACAGAATGGTTCTATGTAAAAAATGATCTGAAAGCTCGAGAAGATATCAAGGGTATAATTATGCGCCCTATTTGGCAAAGCTTCGGCCTTCGCAGGCCGAAGGTTGAAATGAATGAAGCTGCCGAAGAATGCCAGAGAGCCTTCGGCATTGTCTGTTCTTTTATAGGAACAAGGGACTTAGTACAAGAGCACATCGCCTTCAGGGTGTGGCCGCTTGCAGAGAAATGGGAAATGCCACAAGAAACCATTAAAGAGGCCGACGAAGGTGGACTTGTCAGGTTTAAGTACACTTTTAAGTTTGGAGATAAATTTATTGAACCAGATGATGAGTGGTTGAAAAGCATTGATAATTTAAGTGATGAGCTGCTTGGTACCTACTCGAAGGCCGAAGATACTGCAATGTCAGCAGCCTTCGGAGGCCGAAAAAAGAAGAGGCTGAATCGGGTATTTGATGCTATCAGGTTTGTCTACCCTGACTATTGCTATCCCACCCGAAGGCAGAAAAGAAAAAACACAACCTCTGCAAAAGAAGAAACTGCAGCTGCTCCTAGCGAGCCAGAACCGAAAAGGAAGAAGATAAAGGTTCTCACGCATCGGCCGCGCTATATTGAACCAGCTTCGGTGCCTGAGTTTACCGGAGAAACTTCTTCGGCCACCGAAGCTAAAAAACCAGCGGAGCCAACTTTGCTGCCAGAAGTCGCAGAAATGGCCGAAGTGCCAACAAAGACAAAATTGGAGCAATCAAAGATTTTGTTACCAGAAACGAAAGAGAAGGCCGAAGCGCCATTCACAGAAAAAATGGAAGAGATAAAGGAAACAACTGAGGGCTCCAAAACATCAGAAGTTTTGAGTCCTACAGCAATCATTGGGACAGCAAAAAATGAAAAAGTGCCAGCCGTAACTCCGAAGAGAAAGAGAATGGCTAATGTGCTAGATGTACTAGAAACGATCAAATCTTCGAGCACACCTCCGAAGAAGGCTGCTGTTACTCCTGAAACAACAGTTGAAACTTCTGGTTCTACAATCCCAGAGCAAGGGGCTGAAGCCGAAGCTGGGCCCTCAGAGCCCGTAAAGGGAAAACCTTTGGAAAGTGAGGCAGAAAAAATAACAAAGCCAACTTTTGTTGAAGAAACCGGTGTTGTTGCCCCCGAAGCATCCCCCAAAATTCGTGATTATATTTTCCGTCATGCTTCGGGGAAAAATTATCAGAAAAAGAAGAACAAGAGGCCCAGCATTATGCCCAAAAACTGAAATATCCAAAGGGGGCGTTAATATTTAATGGCAGTGGAGAAGAAGACTTCTTGTATTGTCTTCCCGACAGCAAGGAAATTTCTGTCTGCCGGGAGATGAGCAAGAGCTTCGGATTCCCGACTTTAGAAGACGGGCTCTCAGTGCTGTCGAAGAACGATCTGGCCGACAGCCTAGCTTACAATAGCTTAAAGGTACGATATATGAAATCCTTGTATTTTTCCGTTCGTTTAAACCCACTGACACACACACATATTTCTTTTTGCAGGGCTTGATACTTAGCAATGCTCTTAGAGCACAGAAAGATGCTGAAGACGAAGGGTGTACAATAGCCCTGAGCAACCTTCGTTCCGAAGTAATTGAACTGAGGAACGAAGGTCTCGAAAAAGACAAAATATTATACTCATTGATAAATAAAATAAAAGAGGACGAAGCTGCTTTTAAAATTCAAGCTGAAGCTCAGAAACGCGAAATTGAAGACCTTCGGAAACAACTGGCCAGAGCCAAGGAAGAACGCATACTTGAAGAAACAAAGCGTGAACTCAGCGATCAATGGGCAGATCACCTAGAAGTGACTGTTGAAGAGCTTCGTTCGTCCAAAAAGAGATGCTACAATAAATCTATAGATTGTGTCAAGAAATTAAAGGCTAGCTTCGCCAAGGTCGGCGCATTCTCAAGTGAGGAAAACTTTTCAAGAGGCAATCCCGAAGGTGTCATCGAATGGATTAACCACGAAGCCGAAGCCTTTGAAGAAATTTTAAATAGCCGAGGAGATATATGTGCCTTCTCTGGCGCCAGAGGGATTGCCACTATCTTAGAGAAGGAGGGCTGTGAACATGTAAAAATTTTAGCACAGTCCGAAGCTGCTTTGTCCTTTGAAGATACAAAAGATCCTTCGGCCGAAGCTAGTATAATTGGTGGAAAGTTTTTTACTGATATCTGGGATAATGGTGGCCGAGAGATGGCCGGAGAAATTATTCGAAGAAGTGAAAAGGGTATTCACGATGCTAGAGAAGTAGCTGAGGCTGCTAAAAAGAGCGCAGAGGCCGAAGGTCAATTAGGTATCAACTAATAGTTTTTATCGTGTTGTAATCTTAGGCTTTAAGATTTGTTTATGATTTGTAATAGCAATATAGCCGTGTCCTGTCCTTCCTCAGATCCTACTGAAGTATCTCCGGGCGCTCGGCCTAGGGGTGATGATGAAATTAAAAAGATGGCTGAAACTATTATAGATGAAGTTGTCGATCGGTTGCTGAACGAAGCTGCAGAAGTGGTACTTAGGGAAGACCAAATGCTACTGTAAAAACATTTTAAATGTAACATGTGTAATATCTTGTAATCCTGTATGAAATATATTTGTTTTATTTTTCTTTATGGTTCAATTCTTTACGATGCATGAAACTTTACATACGTACCGTTTTTGAGTCTTTGGCGAAAAAAACACCTTCCCTTCTTTTCATGCTTCGTGAAGAAGAATTACCATTTATCACAACAATATCCGAAGTGTTCTGAAAAGTGTTGAAGCTTCGTAGAAACATCCTTCAAAACTATGCTTCAGAGATCAATATTGTTTCTCCTTGTGACTTGGCATGATTTGCCCCTTTTTTCAAAGTGTCTTCCCGAGGATTGATACCATATCTCTTTCTTATGCCACATGCAGTATGATGTATGATGCTTATGTTATGCAAAAATGATGTGATGATGTTATGCTATATAAGGTGGTAGTCCGAAGGTACACGCATATCTGCGCGATAAGACACAATCTTTTTGTGAATCAGCGTTGACTTTTCTCTATAAGCCTCCCTTAGGAGCTTCTTCGCCTTTTACTTAGGCGGTATCAGCGTTGACTTTTCGCTATAAGCCTCCCTTAGGAGCTTCTTCGCCTTTTACTTAGGCGGTATCAGCGTTGACTTTTCGCTATAAGCTCTGCATTCCCTTAGGAACGACTTTGGAGCTTCTTCGCCTTTTACTTAGGCGGTATCAGCGTTGACTTTTCGCTGTATGCTCTGCATTCCTTTTGGAACGACTTTGGAGCAGAAAACTTACACTGCGCTCCCTTCGGAGCGGCTTTTTTTCGTGACTTCGTCAAACTTACTCTGCGTTCGTTAGAACGACTTTTTGTTGCTTCGAAGAATTTTTGATAGTTCGAAGGTCCTTCTTATTATCACAAGTCTTTGAACTTCGATCAATTTGAGCCTGTGGAGAAAACAACATATTTTTTGTAGGAATCAACGAAACTAATTACACGAAACCTAAACAATATCCTTTATTACAGAAAATAAAACTGGATGAAAAAGATTGCTATAAAGGTAGGATATTCGTCAATAGATGTGCTTAGACTCTGGCACAGTGCTATTGACTGTACGAGCTTCGGACTGCTCTCTGAAGTCCCTCTGGTGTGGGGTATACTGGCTCCCTTCTGGCTGCTGGCCTTGCTGCAACGGAGGTGGAGGCAGAGGCTGTTGCCAGGAAGCTTGAGGCTGGCTCGCCGAAGCAACAGAAACTGCAGGATGATTACCCACGTATTCTGGAATGTAGGGCGAATGATACGAAGCTGTATGCATGACCTGCTTCGGCGGAGCCTGTTGTGCTGCTGCTTCAGCTATTTCCTTTTGCTTCTGAATAGTAACATGGCACATCCTGGTAGTATGGCCTTTGTTCTCACCGCAGAATAAGCAAAAGATTCTTCTCGGTTGGTCGCCAAATCTTCCTCCGAAGCCCCTGGCGCCTCTGCCTCTTGGAGCTGGAGGTCGGAAGGAGCTCTGTTGTTGCCCTGAAGCCTGTGAGGAGTATTGTGGCCTTTGTTGCTGACTCCCTTTATCATCATTCTGAGTAGAATTGTGAATTGACCTGACATGCCTCGGGTAAAACCTTCCTCCGAAGCCCCTGGTCATTTCAGAAAACCTGAAAGCCTCCTCCCTTCTTTGACGAAAATCATTGTCAGCTCGAATGTATTCGTCCATCTTCTGGAGCAGCTTTTCCAGCGTTTGTGGTGGCTTCCTGGCAAAATATTGTGCTGACGGCCCTGGCCGAAGCCCCTTGATCATAGCCTCAATGACAATTTCATTGGGCACTGTTGGCGCCTGTGCCCTTAATCGTAAAAACCTTCGGACATATGCCTGAAGGTACTCTTCATGGTCCTGGGTACATTGGAAGAGAGCCTGAGCAGTGACCGGCTTCGTCTGAAACCCTTGAAAGCTAGTTAACAGCAAATCCTTCAGCTTCTGCCATGAAGTGATCGTTCCTGGTCGAAGGGAGGAATACCAGGTTTGAGCAACACTTCTGACAGCCATAACGAAAGATTTGGCCATGACTGAAGCATTGCCACCGTACGAAGACACTGTTGCTTCGTAGCTCATCAAAAACTGCTTCGGGTCTGAGTGGCCATCAAATACGGGGAGCTGAGGCGGCTTGTAGGACGGAGGCCAAGGTGTAGCCTGTAACTCAGCGGACAGGGGAGAAGCATCATCAAAAACAAAATTCCCATGATGGAAATTGTCATACCAGTCATCTTCGTTGGGAAAGCCCTCCTGATGAAGGTCTTGATGCTGAGGCCTTCGGTGTTGCTCATCCTGAGCAAGATGACGAACTTCTTCAGAGGCTTCATCTATCTGCCTCTGCAGTTCAGCTAGCCTGGCCATCTTCTCCTTCTTGCGTTGAACCTGCTGCTGAAGGATTTCCAGATTTTGAATCTCCTGATCTAGATCATCCTCCGGAGGTGTTGGACTGGTAGCCTTCCTCTTCTGGCTTCGTGCCTCTCTAAGAGAAAGGACGTCTTGATTGGGGTCCAGCGGCTGCAGCGTGCCAGCCCCTGGTGCTGAAGCCTTCTTCGGCGGCATGACGAAGGTGATGCTTGCCGAAGGTGTTGAAAAGCTCAAGAAATGGAAGTGAGTTCACCGGAGGTGGGCGCCAATGTTGGGGACTTGTTCTCAAGTGCTAAGAGTTAAGAACAAGGCAACATAGAAAATGTTAATCGTTAACGCCCTTCGTCCTCCGAAGCATTATTTCCCCTAGGATATAATGACTTACGGACGAAGGTTATGAAGGTCATACCTTCATAAATCCAAACAATGACGAAGGATGAAATATAAAGAATGTAAAAGAAAACATGAACAATCATTTATTATTATTGAGCATAAACAAAAATATTATTGAACTACAAGTGTACCTTCAATCGGAAGGAAATGACAGTACAAGCGTGACGCAAAAAGCGAATGCCAAGTCAGCGTGAACAGTACGGGGATAC
The DNA here is from genome assembly GCF_902167145.1 of Zea mays. Classification (NCBI taxonomy): domain Eukaryota; kingdom Viridiplantae; phylum Streptophyta; class Magnoliopsida; order Poales; family Poaceae; genus Zea; species Zea mays. The sequence continues at coordinate 44,588,262 of NC_050103.1, forward strand.
TGTTCACCTATTTATAGACACGGGACACAGCCCTTACAAAATTACATTCATGCCCTTTACATTTGATAATAACTCTATAGTAGTCTATCGAGGTCTGAATAGCCTTTTCATCTTTAAGTCGGTTCCACTCTTTGCTGTTACGCCGAAGCTTTCCTGCTCAACACCTTCGGCTCTGTATCAAGCTTCGTATTATTCCGGTTTACTGCAATGCCGACTCTAGTCCGAGGGTACCTGTTCACACATTGTACTACAGAAATACTGTTAAATCCTGTTTTTGAGGACCTTCGGACGCCGAAGGTCCCCAACAGTAGTCTTCCACTAGCTTTCCTAATTAATCAGCCAAGGGCGTCCATAAACCCTTGTGGTGGCACGTGTTTCTCAAGTTAAGCTCTATGTTCCAATTAACATTAATGATCTTGACATGAACATAAATAGAATAACAAAAGAATTGGAACATAGATATAATAAATGATTATCCCAAAACCATGTAAAGCAATAGCAAAACTACCCAAGTGATTCAGGGGTAAACAAGGTAATGAGATAAACAATCTAGGGTGACCTATCGGGTCCCATCAAAATTAACCTATGCATGGTAGATGATTATAAAGAACATTATTGGGTAACAAAAGTGAATCAAGGGCACAACTTGCCTTCAATGAGCTCCTGCTCAGCTACTTCAACCTGCTGCTCACCAGGATCCTCAGTCACGTGCTCTTCTACTCGCCACAATACAAACAAGCACAGTGCATATAGAGAAATTAACATTACACCAAACATGTAAACAAAATACACAGTAATATTCTACACATTAAAATAAAATCCTAGGAACAGGAATCATAATTTTTCGAGTTATAGATTTTAAGTTATGGATTTTCAAAGGTTTTATGTGTTTAAAATAGGATTAAGTGTGAGATTAATTTTCTTACTGTTGTCATGATAAAACAGAGGCTCTAAGTGGTAAAGAATAATATTACAAAAATTTAGAAATTTGAAATGGGTTAATTTGGACCAAAAATAAATTTTCTATGAATTTAGCAAGTTATAACAATTATTTATATATTAAAAATCTATTTATAATTTAATTTCTCTGATTTTTCTACTCTCTGTTCTGGGCGCAACAATACTGAGAAAGGCAGGGGCCTCAGGGTAAGTTTCCTAAGACACAGAGAATAGTTCCTGTGGACCGCGGGTTGGTTCTCTAAAATCATAAGGTTCTTTCCGCAAACTGCGCAAACGAAGGGGTTCCGCGAATCTAGGGCCATTGGATCCATCCTGAACGGCCCGGATTAGACCGAACGCCATCCAGAATCCACGCGCAACGCAGTTCCTCGGATCTCGCATCAACGGTGTATATTCTTAAGTACTTAGATTGTTTGCCACCCGTTTGATTCGCAGCGGACGGCGGGGATGAACCCAGGCCAAACCGGTATCTGTGTTCTAATCAAGACCGTGCATTCAGATCTAACGGCAGAGACTTCCTCTCCCCTCCCAACGCCGACGACGAGGACCTCCCTGGACTCACACGGCGGTGCCCCAACGAATGCAGTGGCGGGCTCGCCGGAGCCACACCCGATTGCGCATCAGAGCACCGTTTTCCTATCCAAGAGGCGCAACACAGGGCGGAGCTCATGGTGAGTAAGGTTAGCGGCATCTTACCGGCTATGGAGTCGACGACGTGGTTGACCATGCCGCATGGAGGATCCGTGGCCGCAGCATCCGACCGACGAGCAATTTGGACGAGTCCGTCCATCTCCTTGCTCCAGGGAGTTATCTCCAGGTTCGCTGCACACCGGTAGCCCTTCGCCCTCCCTCCGAGGCCGGACCGACGACCAGGATAGAATCTAACCGCAGCGGCACTCACACAAATCTCTCTGCGATCGTTAATGGTGGACACGACGGAAGCGATAGGGACGGCTCGGTAGGGGTCGTGGTCGCAGAGGCCAGCGAAGAAGACGGGGTAGCAGAGCGTGGCGGCACACCTTTTATGCCCAGGGCGAAGAAAAGTCAGCAGGCCGCAGAGGTAGTTGCGCCCGCCCGTGATTTCCGTTGAGCTAACCCCAGTTGAGAAGGAAACGAGGAAGAGGAACAGTGGGTCTGCGCCCCACCTGTCAGCCGAATAACGCGCGCGGCGCAGAGGTGGTGTGGCTGAGCGGTGGGCCCCGCCCGTCGGTGTAATGGTGAATGAGCTGGGCTGCGCGGTATGGAATCAGAAGTGGGCCGAAATGGTTATTCACGGCCCAATTAGGTTTCGTCTCTTTTTTTTCTTTTTATTTTCTGTTTCATTTCATTTTTAAATCTCCATTTTGAATTCAAACTTGTTTGTGAGCTTCATAACTGAGTTAAATACCTAAATTAAAATATTAGTATGGACAAAATGTATTCTTTCATATATTTATTTTCCTCTATTTTGTATAATCTCTTCCTTCTCTCTTTTCTTAATTCTAGGATTATTTAGGATTTAAATCCCCATCTGGATATTTAATGTATTTCTTTTCACATTATTATAATATTGTCACAAAGATGTACACACAAATAAAATATTCAGCATGATGCATTGATTTAGTAGCATATCTTTTTATTAATTGTTTTTGGACATGGTGTTCACATGTGATGATGCACAAAGGTTAAACTGACATAAGGAGAAATTGTTTTCTCTATTCATATTATTACAAAGTGGGTGTTACAAAGACACAACCTAGTCCAGTGCAAGAGGCATCACAATACACATCAAATGGCTTGCTGCTGTCGGGTTGCGCTAACACTGGCGCTGTGGTCAGATGTTCCCTCAATGCATGAAAGGCATCTTCGCACTTCTGACCCCAAACAAACTTGGCTTCTTTCTTCAACAGCTCAGTTATGGGCTTCGCAATTCGAGAGAAATCCGGAATGAATCTTCGGTAATAACCAGCTAATCCCAGAAAACTCCGAATCTGACGAACAGTCGTTGGCGGCTTCCAGTTCATCACCTCTTGCACCTTATCAGGATCAGCAGCTATACCTGCCTGAGAGATAGTGTGACCCAAGAATTTGATCTCCTTTAGCCAAAAATCACATTTTGACAATTTGGCATAAAGATGGTGCTCTCGCAGACGTTGAAGCACTACATGCAAATGCCCGACATGTTCTTCTTCGTTCTTCGAGTACATCAAGATATCATCGATGAAAACCACTATGAACTTGTCCAATTCAGGCATGAAAACAGAATTCATCAGATACATGAAATATGCTGGTGCATTAGTCAGCCCAAAAGACATCACCAAGAATTCATATAGCCCATATCTAGTTGAGAAAGCAGTCTTCGGAATATCACTTGCTCGTATCTTGATCTGATGATAGCCGGAGCGAAGGTCTATCTTTGAAAACACTTTGGCTCTGACCAACTAATCAAAAAGAACATCAATACGAGGCAAAGGATACTTGTTCTTGATAGTCATCGCATTAAGTGGGCGGTAATCTATACACAGCCTCAAGCTTTCATCTTTCTTCTTTACAAACAAGGCTGGACATCCCCAAGGCGAAGTACTTGGGCGAATAAAGCCTTTGTCCAGCAATTCTTGCAATTGCTTCTTCGATTTTGCCAACTCAGCGGGTGGCATCCGGTAAGGTCTCTTGGAAATAGGTGTCGTTCCCGGTTGCAACTCGATGGTGAATTCAATATCCCGATCTCGGGCATTCCTGGTAATTCATCAGGAAAAACATCTGCATACCCACAGACCACTGGAATCTTCTTCAAAGGTAACTCCGTCATAGCAAAAGCACATGACTGAGTAGAGTCTTGACGGGGCAGAAACAAGGTGAAATTCCCACAGATTGGGGAATTGGTTTCCACGATGCGACTGGCTACATCAAGCACTACTTGGTGTAGTGTCATCCAATTAGCTCCCAAAATAATATCCACATTTTCCAAACCCAAAACAAGAAGAGCGGTTTTGATAATGTGGCTTTCCAGTTGAACAGGCACACTTTGGTTTAATTAGTTAGTTGCAATTTTACCTCCAGGTGTGGCTATCATAAATTACCCTTTTGTGTGATAGAAAGGCAGTTGACATTTAGCACTGAACTTTTGGCTATCGAAACTATGAGATGCATCAGAATCAAACAGAATTAAAGCAGGTTGATTATAAACTGAAAGATACCAATCATGACGAGGGCTCCCTCAGGTAACTCCTCTAGAGTAGTGAAGTTGAGCTTCCCTTGCGTGACTTGTACCTTCTGCTTTCTTCCCTTGTCTTGATTTGGTGCTGGCATCTGCCTCTGCTGATTTCTTGGGCAATTCTTGGCATAGTGGCCCACATTGCCACAAGTAAAGCACTTGTTCCCATTGCCCTGGCGGAACTGCTGCTGCTATGGAGGCTGATTGTTCCTTGGAGCGGGAGCTGGAAAACGAGTGGGTGCCGGCTGCTGCTGCTGAGGTGGCCTGATCACTCATCTGCCTGCATGCTGCTGAAATCCCCTGCTCTGATTGTGAGAAACAATCCTGAACCTCTGGGCCTGAGCGAATGGTGCTGCCATTGGTGCCTTTCTCTTCTTCTGTGCCCGGTGAGCTACAATACAATCCTCCTGGGAGATGGCCAGGTTGACCAACTCATTGAAGCTATCAGCCCGGACAGAGTTGAGATGCTCACGCAACTTAGTATTGAGACCCCTGCGAAAGCGGTCTCTCTTCTTCTCATCGGAATCAGCATGATAACCTGCGTACTGGCACAGGTCATTGAAGGCCTGAGCGTACTACAATACCGTGCGGGTTCCTTGATTGAGTGCCAGGAATTCATTCAGCTTGCGATCAAGAATTCCTGCTGGAATATGGTGCCCTCTGAAAGCAGTCTTGAATTCCTCCCAAGACACTTCACGATCAGCGGGTAGCATAGCACGGAAGTGGTCCCACCAAGTCCGAGAAGGGCCGCGAAGCTGCTGCACGGTGAAGCGAGCCTTGGTATCATCACGGCAGTCTCCCGTGAGGAGGGGAAACTTGGACTCAATGACGCGGAGCCACACGTCGGCATCCAACGGATCCTCTGCCTTGGTGAACAAGGGCGGCTGCGTGCTCAGGAATTCCTGGTAGGTTGCCGCTGCCGGAGGTCGCTGCGGCTGGCCTCGACCATAGTGCTGAGGGTGGGGCTGGCGCTGCAAGAGCTGTCGCAGAATCTCATTCTGCTGGGCCATTAGCTCCTGCACTGTGGGAGCTGGAGGAGGTGGCGGGGGAACTTGCTCGTTATGCCCGCGACGCTGCCTAGCTGCCATCTGAAAACAGAGATTGTCGCCATTGTTATCCCGATCCACAATTTCGAACGACATGCTATTATCTCATATGGAAAGAAAATTGCCATAATCATAACATTAAGTTCGAATGAAGATAACATGGTTACAAACATCCCACAGATCTCAAAAGTTCTCAAGGGTTTCATCAATTAGGGGAAGTACCCGTAAGCCTAGTCCAAAATCTATCATTAACTAAGCTCACGTAGGTTTCTATCCTCTAAGACGTCAAAACAACCGATCAACCCTGAGCGGTGGAAGCGACACTGGATGCGGGTGAAGGGGGCATCGCGGAGGTAGTCCCGTTGGCACCAGGGGCTGGTCCTAACTCCTCGGGAGCCTCTTCTCCCTCGCTTCCGGCCTCATTGGCCTCCATCTCTAAGTGGTGCATGTCCAGGTGGTCATTAGCTTCTTCAAGTTCTCGCTGCACATCATGGAGCTGGTTCTCCAAGACATCAATAGTGTTATCTCGGATTTCCACCTGCTGCTCCAAGGTGGTAATGCGCTGGCTCAGCCTTTCCACTTGTAGGTCCTTCTCCACCAACTCGGAGGACAAGTCGACCATAAAGTCTTCTCGGCTGTCGAGGGTGAGCTTGGTGGTTTGAGCGATGTTAGCAAGATGTGCCATAGCGTCGCTCTGTAGGGCCTAAAGGCGGTACAGCGCACTCATGCACTGAACAGTGACCCTCCCAACCAAGTCAGGATACATTGCCCACACATCCTTCACATGGCTCACACGGTTACACCACATGGGGTCATCCTTCTTCTCAGTAGGGAAAAGTCCCAAATTGTGCATCACCATCTCCAGGGGGTGGTAGCCACAGAAAGTTGTCAGAGTCTTCATGGCTGCTGCTTCAGTGGTGTCGTCCGTCCTGAATCCAATCGTCTCGGAGTCAAGAGAACACCAACCCGGCTTAAGGGGATGAGCCTCCAAAGTCAGCCAGACTCGGCAACGTGGTACCCGATGCTCCTCGTACAACTGCACCGTGTACAGAGGGGGCGTAGGGTAACCGGCGGAGTTAAGCACTTCCCACAAGATGGAAGGAAAGCCATCATGAGAAAGGAAGTCAGAGCTGAAACGAGTGTCTCCTCCATTGGTGGGGGTGGGTGATGTCATCTGCGGAAGGGTATAAGATGTCAAAATTATGGTGGAAGGAAGAAAATAAAAAGCCTGAGTGGTTTAAAAAGGAAGCGGTTTAGCTCAAGTTTTTGCTTCTTTAGTTCTTAATCCCTTTTAATTTTATAATGCATGCATGCTGAAAATAATGTCTCCTTTCTGAATAAAAGGGTGCTTTTTAGAGCATCCTTTAAAAAATCTAAATACTGGCCCACAGGGCCTACTTAATGAGCCACCTATTTCTCCCTCTTTTCCTGAGGTCTTTCGTCCTAGGTCTAGCGTTCTAGTCCTGACGATTCTTATTAGTTTCTAAGCAAGTTTTAGATTTCAAAAATTAGTATTCATGGTTTATTGTCCTTCTCTGTGGTGGTATTTGCTCCGATACCAGCTGTGGCAGAACCGCCCGAATTATTCAAGCTTACGTGCCTAAGTCAAGCCTCGGGGGCTGTAACACACTTAAATCGGAATAACCTGTCAGTCCCTCAGATCTAGTCTGATAAAGCCACTTAACCAGGATCAAATACCACATACTCACTCGAAGGTGAGTCATAGAAGAAATACAATAAAATAGGAAAACCTCAAATTAAAGTACTGAATTATTACAGAAATCGGAGTTTTTCAAGTAGCTGGTAAAAGTTCATAAAATAATATGCAGCGGATAATCGATGTCGTCGGTAGCGAGGAATTGGGCAAGGCCTAGCCCACTACTCCTCTTGCTCCTCTCCTGCCGGAGCAGCATCTCACTCGACCGTCCAACCCGATGGAAGGGTGATAGGCCAAGTCACACCATCAACCATATCCTGAAGCGTACCTGCAAAAATTATGCCACAAGCAAGGCTGAGTATACTAATACTCAGCTAGACTTACCCAGTGTGAGGAATCTACTCCTCTACCTCTAGACCATGCAGTTGTTTGGTTGAGGGGTTTGGTTTGACAAAAGCACTAGCTGTATCTAAAATCAAATTTTAGCTTTTCAATTTCTAGCATCATTATCTTAACTGAGTTTGTTCCTTCTAAGCATACATGGTAGCAAGCATTTAGTACAAACAACAAGTTATCTCATGTAACCTCATTTCACTTCTTACTCAATGTAGTACAAGGGGTCGAGCAGTCTCATTAGCTGCGAGAAGCAGACGATTCGAATCGAGTTTTATCCTTGCAAGGTGAACCTAAACACACGGCATGTCAGGGCACTCTGTCTCCACACACGTCAACTGTCCCCATCGATTCCCCGTTCGCGGCCAGGCCTCACCACCTTGGCATACAATGCTCCACTGACCCTGGCTGCCGCCGTGCAGTGACCGCACTTGTACCCACCATAGCTAGCATGGGAGACGTAGTCTCAGGTCGCGTGAGGGATAAAGTCCGCGCCCGGCTTCACTCAGGTACTAGGTTTACCGGTTACCATATTTCCCGACATGTGTTTAGTACGTTCAAAAGCTTGACTCAGGTATCCACACATTAATCCTTAATTCCTTTTTCCCGTCTCATGAACAAGGCATCCTCCCTGGATCCAAGTCCATAGACTAACATATATCCCGTTATCAAGATGAATACAATCAATTCCTGACCTCGCGCGAGTGCTAGGAAAATCACTCGACTTCTACCGAGATCCTGATTAGCAAAGCAGCTACTCGACCTAGCATAATAGTATCCATCTCAAAAAGGAATCCTAAGTTCATGCAACTAGAGGTTTCAAGCAACTCCTACACTTAAGTGCACATTACAATCCTACAAACATTAAGTGTAGTAAAGTAGCATATATAGATACAGTTATGCATAAAACCGGGGCTTGCCTTCAATAGCTGGGGCTGTGGGGAGATCCTCGATGGCAGTCTCGGGTGCTTGCTTCTGGTCTTCCTCGTGGACAGCTCCTTGCTTGGGGATGAGCACGTACTCTCCGTCAGCAAGATTGCAATCTAATGAATGCAATGAGTAAGATATATGCATGGTATGATATGCAATTTAGCAATTAAACTTGGATGGTGAATGATCATTTTAATAAGGTAGGGCTAAATCTTGCTACTTGAAGATTCTTGGGGTATACTTAGTAATTTAGGGTCAAGCTTAGTTATATTAAGTGGTAAGTCCATTTTGGTGTTCCACTGATTTCCTTTTAATGTCTTAGTAAGGATTTATTAAGATTCCTAGCTGAACTTATTGGAGCGAGGTTTATCTTTCCTCTCTTTCCTTCTATTTCTTTTATGCCTTTAAGGTGGGTTTGAACTACAAGTTAACTTAATAAATTTCCAAAAATTTAGTAAACATTACAGTGGCTTCTTACTAGTGTATAATTCTCTGTCTCAAAATTTGGGATTCAAAAAGTGAGGGGTTCTCTCTGTATAAAATTATCAAATATTAGGGAAGAGGGGGTGTTTTGAACTACAACTCCTTTTTAATAGAGGGTTATTCTCAAAGACATATTTTTGCTGGCATCTAGATGTTATAACATGACTTTGTCCAAATGGTTAGCCATTAATACTTATTAGTTATTTTGCTATGATTTTTAAGTTTCTAGTCAAAGGGGTGCTTTCTACTACCACTATATTTGAAAAATATCAAACAACAGATTTCTAATTTTTCCTACCTTATTCTTTGTGCAAGAGCAATCATTCTGAAGTTTGGCAACTTATTGCTCAAGGGAAGGGTGGTAGGAATTATTTGGATTAAATGGCCTTTTTCATGAAGTATTGACAGTGGGTATTATTTTGCAGCCTTCAATTGGTTTTACAATTTTATCTGGTGGCCTACTTCATTACTTATCTAGTAAAATTTTATTTGCCCACTATTGCACTATTTTTGGCTTACTTATGATTTAATCGAAATATGGCTTAATATCATGTTCTATTTGTTTACCCTACTTAAAATGATGGACTGAGGTGTTTATCATTTTTGTAGTGGTGTCTTAGTGGTTACAAGTCCATTGGATTTTTTTAACAATTTTGAAATTGTTTTCGTAATTCTAATAATTCTTTTTCTAGTTTGGTTAGTGCTTAATAAAACATTTCACATTGAATATGTTCTAGACTAGGGGTCCCTTTATTTTTTCTAGGTTCTCTGTTACTTAAGTAGACTAGGAAAAATAATTTCATTCACTGTTCATTATTTTCTAATGCCTTTCTGATTTTCCTAAGTTTTGGGCAAAAATGGCTTTTAATAGATAACCTTACTTATACTTTCAATACTAGGGTGCTCACTATTTTTAAACACTGCCTAAGGGGGGTTTTACACATCTACAAATTTTCTTAAGTTCAGCACAGAAGCATAACAAAGTTTCTTTAATTTAATAAGGTTTGGTTATTTTCTTTAATCAACTCCAAACTCTAAAATTTAAAACAGAAAGTACAGGGTTCAGTATTTTTAATTGATAGCCCATAATATTTTGAATCCAGCAAAATTGGTTTGGTCAAATTTGGTTTAATATAACTCAAGATATAACTTCTCTAAGTTTTCTGGTGAATTTAAAATGGTTAAAAAGAAATGGATAAAGGAAAATGGTTTTGCACTGGGGTCCCTGGCGAAAGATCTTAAGTGAATTACAGACAGGTCCTTGGTGCACTATTCACATGAGTCTACGGCTCTACAGAAAACCCCGTAGGGTTTCTGGAAATCGAACCCGCGGTCCTTCCCAAATGGAACAATGGCCACAGAGGAAGAAAGGGGAGGAGGGGCTTACTGGGGGCGAGACTGCTCCGGTGAGGTGGTCGAGGGTGTAGGGGAGGTCCTGAGGGTCACGGCGATGTGCAGGTCACCGTCGGGGATGGTGGGAGTCGGCCGGTCCATGTGCGCAGGCGGGGCAGCTCGTCGGCGGCGAGGAGTCCGGCCTAACCAGGGCACGATAGGTTAATCAAATGGGTCAGTGAGCTTCACCAGAGATCAAGGAAGGCGTGTGTGCAAGGAATCGGAGAATGGCTCACCGGATTGCTCGATCCACGCGAGGCCGTGGGTGACCGATGTCCGGCGAAGATGATCTCCGGTCTCCGGTGAGGTTCTGCCGGGTCCGTGGACTTGGGGAGCTTCACGGGCCATTGGCGAATCTAACCGAGGGGCAGGCGCAACTTGGACGCGACTGGAGCGGGCTGGCTGCAGTGGCCTAGGCTTGGGCAGTGGTGGCGGGCGGAGGAAAAGCTCGCTGGAGCTAAGGAAGGGCGTCTGGCCAGCGAGGGTGAGCATGGGGTGAGGTGAGGCGTGCCTGGGGAGGCTTTAAAGGCGCGGGCGAGCACGACCGAGGGCGAGGGCGCACGGCGGACTTGACCTGACGCTGGGGCAAGCGTGCGTGCAGGTTGTACGAACGCCGGCGTGCCGACCAGGGTCGAACATGTGTGCGCGTTCATTCTGCCCAAGTTCTGGCGTGTGTGGTCATTCATCCGAGCCTGCTCTTGCCTTGGTCAGTGCACAAAACCTCTTCTCCTCCCTATAAGCTACCGATCTTGTGGGGGGTCATAGGATTTGGCCTACTGGTTTCAAAGATTTGGAGCTCTGAAGTCTGGTTTGTCTACCAGCCCGAGCCCGAGGCAAATCTTCGGTTTTGTCGTGTCTAGGACTCGCGTCCCGATGCCATCTTCTGACATGTGACAGAGGGGTTAGTTAGACACGTTTTTGTCAATGGGAGCATTAGGATTAGAGCTAAGGATCAAGGTGAACGCGCTCGGTTTTGGTTCAAGGGCTGAAAATTCAGGAATATGAATTTCAGATTTCCCCATTGAACCTCCACTTGAATGGCTTGTTTGGAGTTTTTAATAAACTATTTTGGCCAAACTTTCATAATTTTTATTGTACCTTATTTAGTGTATTTCAATTTTCATAATTGGCCTAAGCCATGATTTCAAGTTTTTCATGGTCTTTCATCCCTTTTCTTCATTTCTATTTAAATAGCTTAATTAGGGTTGATATTAGGGTTTCAACATTTTTCCTTTTTGAAAACCTCAATTGTGTTAGACATGATTCTTTTAGATATAAACTTAGTGGATCTTTGATTCTTAATTTGATTTGGTGCTTCATGCTCAATTTGGCTTACATGAATGATGGTTCTTGGGTTAGCACTGAGAAAAGCCCTAGGTGACACTGGGGTGTCACACAAGCCAAGCACGCTTAACTTGGAGGTTCTTTCGAGATAGGCTTCCGAAAAAGAAGATGCACCTTGTTGGTATGGATACTCTATTAATTCTATTAAGCCTTGGGCCAGGACATCACCATCTTAGGGGCTAGGATATCACTGGAGAAGTATTGTGTTTATCAAACCTAGAGAAACCTAATGGGTAGTTATACCTTTAGGGAATATGTAACACCCCTGTTGGGGGCCTTCGTCCTCCGAAGGTCCTCAAAAACGTAATTTAACAACGTCTTCCAAGTATGGTTTATGGACAGGTACCTTCGGACTCAGAGTAAAAGAATACACAACGGGAGGAGCATGGTCATGACGAAGGTTGCCGCTGCTCCGAAGCCACGCTCAAGAAAGCTTCGACTCAATCGCAGATGAGGGAACTGACTTAAAGGGGAAAGGGTTGTTTATTCCTCATAGATTTATCTATAAGTCAATAATAAATGTAAAGGGCATGATTGTAATTTCTCACAGGCTGCGTCCTGTGCCTATAAATAGATGAATAGTACCCCTGTGCTGTTCACGCTGACCTGTACTTGCTTTTGCGTCACACTTATACTTTTTGCCTTCTATCAAGCCGAAGGTACTTTTTGTAATTCAATGTTGTTCCTGCCTTTTCATGATTATATAAAATGAATCAATAATGTTATGTGATTGTATATATATATTGTTTCCTATATTTCATATGCTTCTTCTTCTTTTACTTAACGTATATTGCGGTGATGATGAAGGTATGTCCTTCATGACCTTCATCTGAAGATCATTATATCCTAAAGGAAATAATGCTTCGAAGGACGAAGGGCTTTAGCATTTAATATCTTGTGTTGCCTTGTTCTTAATTCATAGCATTTGAGAACAAGTCCGCAACATTTGCGCCCACCTCCGGTGAACCCTTTTTCGACCACCTTCAGCAAGCACTGACCTTCATCATGCCGCCAAAGAAAGCTTTAGCGCCAGGGGCTGCCGCACTACAGCCACTGGACCCAAACCAGGAGACCCTTTCTCTTCGAGAGGCCCGAAGCCAGAAGAGAAAGGCCACTAACCCAACACTCCAGGAGGAGGAGTTGGACCACGAAATCAGAAACATGGAGATAATCCATCAGCAAGTACAAAGGAAGAAGGAGAAGATGGCCCGACTGGCTGATCTTCAAAGGCAGATTGATGAAGCCACTGAAGAAGTACGCCATCTTGCTCAAGACGAACAAGATCGAAGGCCTCAACACAGGGAGCTTCATCAAGAAGGCCTATTCAATGAGGATGGATGGTATGATGATTTTAATCATGATACCTTTACCTTTGATGATGCTTCTAAATTGGCAGCAGAACTGCAGGCTATCCCATGGCCTCCATCATACAAGCCACCTCAACTCCCTATGTATGATGGGCATTCGGATTCGAAGCAAGTTTTGATGAGTTATGAAGCAATCATATCTTCATACGGAGGCAATGCAGCTGTCATGGCCAAATCTTTCGTCATGGCAGTTCGGAATGTGGCCCAAACATGATATTCTTCTCTTCGGCCAGGGACTATTACTGTGTGGCAGAAGCTCAAGGATATGCTACTGACAAGCTTTCAAGGCTTTTAGACGAAGCCGGTCACAACTCAGGCCTTGTTTCAATGCACGCAAGACCATGAGGAGTATCTTCAGGCGTACGTCCGAAGGTTCTTGTGTCTCAGAGCACAGGCGCCTACAGTGCCAAATGAAATTGTCATTGAGGCCATGATCGAGGGGCTTCGTCCAGGACCTACTGCCTAGTATTTCACCAGGAAGCCTCCACAGACTCTGGAGAAGCTGCTTCAAAAGATGGATGAGTACATCAGGGCTGACAATGACTTCCGCCAAAGAAGGGAGGAAGCTTACAGGTTCTCTGAGATGACCAGGGGCTTCAGAGGAAGAATCGACCGAGGCATGTTAGGTAAATTCACAACTCCACTCAGAATGATGACAGAGGAAGTTAGCTGCAGAGGCCGCAGTATTCTTCACAATCTTTAGGGCAGCAACAAAGGTCTTTTCGCCCGCCAGCTCCAAGAGGCAAAGGCGCCAGGGGCTTCGGAGGAAGATATGGGGACCAACCCAGGAAGATTTACTGTCTATTTTGTGGTGAAGACAATGGCCATACTACAAGAATGTGCCAAATCACCATCCAAAAGCAGAAGGAGATCGCAGAAGCCGAAGCCCGGCAAAGTCAACCGAAGCAGGTCCTACACACTGCTTCGTGTCACTCACCCTACATACTAGAGTATGTGGGTAATCATCCTGCAGCTTCTGTTGCTTCGGCTAGTCAGCCACAGGCTTCTTGGCCACAGCTTCCACCTCCGCCGCCGCTACAACCTGCCTATTCACGTGGTCAGCAGCCAGAAGGGAGCCATCAGACTCATCAGCAGCGAGATCTCAAGGAGGAATCCGAAGCTCGCACAGTCAACAGTACTATGCTAGAGTCAAAACACATCTACTGAGAGATATCCTACCTCTGAAGCATTTTTACATTCATTGTCATTTTCTTTTTAATAAGGAACAATTGATGTAAATCTAGTCTTTTTGTCACTTTTAATTTCTTGTAATAGCTTCGTTCTTGTCATAGTGAAATATATCTTTCCTACAGACTTACGAAGCTCAAAAACTGTCGAAGCTCAAAAGTCGTTCCTAAGGGAATGTAGACCTAAAAATTGCATTGCAAGTTTTACCGAACCTACAAAAGTCATTCCTAAGGAGCGCAGCGTAAGTTTGCCGAAGCTACAAAAAGTCGTTCCCAAGGGAGCGCAATGTAAGTTTTCTGCTCAAAAGTTGTTCCAAAGGGAATGCAGAGCCAAATACCGCCGAAATATAAGGCGAAGCGTGAAAAGTCAACGCGAATACCACCGAAATATAAGGCGAAGCGCGAAAAGTCAACGGGAATACCACCGAAATATAAGGCGAAGTGCGAAAAGTCAACGCGAATACCGCCGAAATAGAAGGCGAAGAAGTTCAAAAGACGTTCATAAGGGGATGCAGAACTTACACCGAAAAATAAGCGGTGAAGCCGAAAAATAAACCGCAAAGAGATTTTTGATGGTTCCTAAGGGAACGCAGATATTGTGTTTCAGCGTGGGTACGTGTCTTCGGCATTAGCATCATTCTTTGCATCATATCATCGCATCATATCGCATAGCATAACATCATACATCATATCACATCAATGACATCAATTGGAAACGAGGCCGATCTTCGGAGAATGCTTTACAAAAAATGGAAGGATGCCAAGGCACAAAGTAACATGAGAATTACAGCTTCATCAGTTCTGATGTGGAAAATCTATTGTTTACGAAGTATTGATGTTTTTACAAAATGAGGATGATTCTTATGAGGCAGAAAAACTCTTCTTTACGAAGCATGAAAAGAAGGGAAGGTGTTTTTTTGCCGAAGGCTCAAAAACGGTATTTACATAAAGTTTCATGCATCGCAAAGAACTGAATTACAAACAATTCATATATTACATTCAAATCTATAAGTACCAAATATTACAAACATAGTTCAACAAATGTTACATTAATATTCTAGAAATGTTTTTTACAATAGCTATTCTTCTTCCTTCAGAACTTTTTCTGCAGCTTCGGTTAGTAGTTTGGTAACAACTTCGTCTACAATAGCTTCGGCCATATTAATAATTTCTATTGGTTTCTTTGTGTCTGGGTCGGCGAGTGGGTCGAATGGCTCTGGGGAGGAGATAGTTCAGCTACGGTAGAAGACACAAATTAGTTCGAAGTCAAGAAAATAAACAACAAAGCTAAAAGCCATTAAGTAATACATATCCGTCTTTGGAGTTCCGCAACTTTTTCAGCTTCTTTCGTTGCTTCTCGAGCGTCATGAATATTTTTTTCGCTCTTCTTCATTATTTCATGAGCCATCTCTCAGCCGCCATTTTCCCAGATATCAGTGAAAATTTTTCCACCAATTGAACTCGCTTCGGCCGAGGGGTCCTTCGTATCATCAACAGAGAAGGCAGCTTCGACCTGGGCCAAGGTTTTAACATGTTCACAACCTGCCTTCTCCAAAATGGCTGCAACCCCCCTAGCACCAGAGAATGCACAGACGTCCCCGCGATCACTCAAAATCCCCTCAAAAGCTTCGGTTTCATTACTGATCCACTCGATGACGCCCTCAGGGTCGCCCCGTATGAAGTTGTCTTCGTTTGAGTAGGCGCCCACGTTGGCGAAGCTAGTCTTTATCTTTTTTACGCATTCCACAGATTTTTCAAAACATCTTTCTTTTGATGTGCGAAGCTCTGCAACTGTTTTTTCAAAATAATTTTTCCAGTACTCACTGGCATCTCGATCAGCTTCGGCAACAGCGCATTTTAATTTGGCCTCAGCTAATTGTTTCCGAAAATCTTCAATTTCACTTTTTTGGGCCTCAGCTTGAACTTTGGAACTAGCTTCGTCTTCTTTTATCTTGTTTACCAATGAAATTAATATTTTATCCTTTTCAAGGCCTTCGTTCCTTAGTTTAATAACCTCCAAGCGAAGGTTGTTCAGAGCCATTGTGCACCCTTCATCTTCGATATTTTTCTGTGCCCTGAGGGCATTGCTAAGGATCAAGCCCTGCAAGAGGAGTATAGTATTAAGTATAAGCAAATGAAATAATTTGTTTTTAAATACAAAAATTGATTTTCACACTTTTATACTATTATATGCCAAACTGTCGGCTAATTCATCCTTTGACAGTACTGAGAGCCCATCTTCCAATGTTGGGAATCCGAAGCTTCTACCCATCTCCCGGCAAACAGATATCTCTTTACTATCTGGGAGACAGTACAAAAAATCTTCTTCTCCGCTGCCGTTAAACACTAATGCCCCTTCGGATATTTCAGCTTCTGGGCATAGTGTTGGGCTTCTCGTTCTTCTTCTTTAGAGAGTCTTTTTCCCGAAGCATGATGAATGATATATTCAATATTTTCTTTTAAAGCTTCGGGAGCAGGAGCGACAGCTTTTTCAGGAAAAGTCTATTATATAGCCTCTTCCTCCGCTGCCTTCTCTTTGATTTTCGAGGGTTTTTTCTTAGCAGGCTCTAAAGGCCCAGCTTCGGCAATAACCTGGCTCATTGCAGCTTCGACTTCGGTCAGTTTTGTTTTAGCTTCGATTTGCATTTTCGAAGCCTTGGCAATTTTCCCTGTAGTAGGGCTTGAAGCCTTTACTGTTTCTAGCACATCTAGTACACTTGCCTACCTTCTTCTTTTGGGAGTGGCCGCAAGACCTTTTTGTATCTTCGGCACTATTACTTCCGCCGAAGGGCTTAAAACTTCTAAAATTTTTGTTCCTTCAGTCTTTGGCTCTTCGGCCTTATCTTTACCAGTCTTTGCCTCAGCTTGCTCGGCTGAGGGTGCCTTCGGCATGGTAGCCGGTTCTTCAACCTTCTACGTAGGAGGAATTGGCTCCTTTGGATCAGCAGCTGAAGAAGTCTTCCCGCCAAACTCGGGCACCGCGGCCGTCTCAATATAACGGGGCTGGTGGGTGAGGACTTTCAACTTTTTACTCTTCGGCGCAGGCTCGCTTGGAGCAGCCAAAGCAGCAACCTTTCCAGAGGTTGCACCCTTTCTTTTCGGCCCCCGTGGCGGGTAGCGATAGTCAGGGGTACACAAATCCAATAGCATCAAAAACCCTATTTAATCTTTTCTTTTTTCGGCTCCCGAAGGCAACAGATAGTGCATTATCTTCAGACTTGGAATATGCTCCAAGTAACTCATCGCTAGTATTTTCAATACACTTCAGCCAGTCATCATCTAGTTCGACAAACTTGTCCCCAAACCTGAAGGTGTATTTCAATCGATCCAGGCCGCCTTCGCTAGGGTTAGTGATTGTTTATTTTGGCATTTCCCAGCTGTCTATAAGTGGCCATATCCTGTAGGCTACATGTTCTTGAAGTAAGTCTCATGTCCCAATAAAAGAGCAAACTATGCTGAAGGCCCTTCGGCATGCTTCGACTGCCTCATCAATTTCTACCTTCGGCTTTCGGAGGCCGAAGCGGGACCAGATGGGGCGCATGATGATCTCTTTAATGTCTTCTCTCGCTTTCAAATCATTTTTCACATAAAACCATTCTTCCATCCAGGCCCCGGGCCATCTCTTCCGAAACGTTGGCACTGCGTAGCTTGCGCCAGAGCGAGCAACGAAGCTATAGCGACCGAAATTGTTATGATATTGTTCTTTACCCTAGGCCTTCGTCTCATACGAAAGTTCATGCATACTGCAAAAACATCTTGCACTTGGCTCTAGACCTTGACTTCTCACAGCCTAGACGAAGATCCCCATTCTAATAACTGCTTCGGGAGTGATCTAGTGAAAGAAAAATCTGGTATGTCTTTAAAACTTCAACCACAAATCTGCTCAACGGGAATGGAAGTCCAGCTTTGAAGAAGCTTCAGAAGATCACAACTTCGTTTTCTTCGGGAGCAGGAACGGCCCTGTCTGCGTCAGCCCTCACAATAGACATATCTCGAAAATACCTTCCTCTCATATTATCAAGATGACTCTGTTTGATAGTTGATTTCCCGAAGACTGCATGACTTGGTCGCAAGGGCCGATCTTCAGAGTCTTCGCCTCCACTCTCCACATCATAGCTGTCGCTATCATCAGTATCTTCAGACAGGCCTTCTAGTATCTCTTTAGTAATCTTCTCTGTATTTGTTTTTGCTATTGACTCAACAAATCCAGCAGTCTTCTCCTCAAGGAGCTTCTCCTCTTCGGTTAGCTTCGTCTCAGCAACTGTCTTCTTGTCTTGAGACATCTTTTCTTCGGAAATAACCAAAACGTGTCCTTAAAACCGAAGCTTAGAAAAGTCTGAGAAACTAAGCAAGCGTTGGTGAGCAAGAGCTAAAAGTTGAGCAAACAAAGCAACTGCCACAAGTAGCGTACCAAATGTGGTCAGGGAGAGTTCTTATTTATACGATCGACGCGCTCCAAATTGGAGGGCCCCGTCTATCATAGACTGTTGCTATTCTAGCAAAGGGAAGGTGTTTTTTGGACCTTCGGCTTAAGGCCTTCGTCCATGTTGTAGTCTGAATTCGTTATCCTAAACAAATTAATACTGCGAGGGGCTACTGTTGGGGGCCTTCGTCCTCCGAAGGTCCTCAAAAACGTAATTTAAAAACGTCTTCCAAGTATGGTTTATGGACAGGTACCTTCGGACTCAGAGTAAAAGCATACACAACGGGAGGAGCATGGTCATGATGAAGGTTGCCGCTGCTCCGAAGCCACGCTCAAGAAAGCTTCGGCTCAATCGCTGACGAGGGAACCGACTTAAAGGGGAAAGGGCTGTTTAGTCCTCATAGATTTATCTATAAGTCAATAATAAATGTAAAGGGCATGATTGTAATTTCTCACAGGCTGTGTCCTGTGCCTATAAATAGATGAACAGTACCCCCGTACTGTTCATGCTGACATGTACTTGCTTTTGCGTCACGCTTATACTTTTTGCCTTCTATCAAGTCAAAGGTACTTTTTGTAATTCAATGTTGTTCCTGCCTTTCCATGATTATATAAAATGAATCAATAATGTTATGTGATTGTATATATATATTGTTTCCTATATTTCATATGCTTCTTCTTCTTTTACTTAACGTATATTGCGGTGATGATGAAGGTATGTCCTTCATGACCTTCGTCTGAAGATCATTATATCCTAAGGGAAATAATGCTTTGAAGGACGAAGGGCTTTAGCATTTAATATCTTGTGTTGCCTTGTTCTTAATTCATAGCATTTGAGAACAAGTCCCCAACAACCCCTGGTGCTACTGGCACTAAAATTTGAGCATAACATCATGTGCATTGACATTTCATGTTGTTTGTCACACCTAGAATGCATTCACTAGGTAAAAATTTCAAAAGAAGTTGTGATGAGGTGACTTGAGGTGTGATCAACCCTAGGGTAGGGTAGTTAACCCTGGGATTAGGGCATGAGGGTAGTAGTAAGCCCAACATGAGTAAGAATTTCCTAAGCCATGAGAAATGTTCACAAGGTATCAAAGATGATGAACTTTAGTGGCACAAAAACTCTAATGTGCCAAACACTAAAAACAAACCCTAGAAAACCCTAATTGGAACCGTAGGGGGTTAAATGCAAATTTTAGGCACTTTTGGACCAAAGTGCAAATATCAAAGTGATAAAACATCACAAACCAAGTAACTTTCACATTGGAGAATTTCCAAGTGGAGTGATAAAGTTTGGACTTATTTGCAAAAAGTACCCATGAATACTATATGGTTAAGTCTGAATTTCAGTTGAATGGGGTCAACTTTGGAGCTTGGTATCTCTGAATTCATAAAGATTTTGCCCTAGGTCAATACATCAAACTTGTAGATCTATGTAAGGGGTACAAATTTGATTAAGTAAGTAAGCCCTAGTACTACATGAAAATGGGAGAAAAGAGACTTGAAATTGGCCTGTTAGACAGCCTTAATTCTGAAAACCTAAGTTCGGTGACATTTGGTTAACTTTGGGAGCAGTTCATGGTTGATTCAATGGAGATAAGGTTAGGGTCACTCTGGCAAAATTGAAGCCCTAACATTAGTGAACAACTTTTCTATACCAAGCTTGACTAGGTGCTGAACAATTTTTGGAGTAAATCGCTCTCAAACACGCTCTGCCAGGCGCTCTATATGGAGTTCTGATGGTACAGTACACTGAAAAAGATCGCAGGTTCGCTGTATCTCGACGCCGATGACTCCGCGCCGCGATCCTCTCTGGCGCTGTGATTCGTGCCCGGTGGAGTGCAGATAACTACACAGGATAAGAAATATCGCATAGGAGATGAACTTGGGGCACTATTTCGCCCTGTCGCCGTGCCCACTTGCCCAGCGACGTGGCCGTGATCATCGCCGTGGCTGCCACCGTTCATTCGGTCGCGCCACGCCTTGGGCCGTTTGACCATGTCGCTTTGAACCGTGGAGACTAACCAGTGATAGTCGTACACCTTTGTCCAATGAACGCCACAGTAGATCGTCGCGGTGACTCATCCCCTCTTCTCGGCCGCCAACGCGATTTCTTCAACTTGGGCGACACTGCTGATGGACCCTATAAATCAATGCCCCAGTGAGCTCCGTTAGGTTGTTACGCATCCAGTGCACCAGCCCTCGCCTCCGATTAGCCACTGTAGCTCGCGAATTCCAAACTTCCCTCAAATCGGGTTTCCGCGCCACCGTGAACACCTCACCGTGGCCAGCCCTCTCTAGGTCAGTTCAAGCTTCTTTGCTTGATGTTCTAGCCTCCCTTGAGTCCCCTGCTACTTGTAGACCCATTTAATTGAACTAGACTACCCTAGATCACCAAGAACATGTTGGATTGTTCTCGGTTTTTGTCGTTGTCGTGGACAGAGAGATTCCGACCCGGATTAGTGCAATTAGTTGAGGGATTAAGGTCGCCAGGGCTGGAATTAGGTGTCAGCCAAGCTAGAGCGCCGGTCATTGCGTATCTTGGCCAGTACAGGCTCACCGGAGGGATGCTCGTCGCCGTCCACCGTCGAAGATCGGGCGCTGCGAAGAAATAGAAATGCGGGGCCTCCGAGTAAATGTCAGTGAGACATTGGAATAGTGTTCAGGGGCTCTTTACCGGTTATTCAAATGGCTAGGGGCCTATGTGCAAATCCACCAGCGCGGGCGCGCGCGTGTTTCTCCCGTCTGCTGGCCGACTTGGGCTGAATTGAGCCCAATACTATTCATTGTTTCTCTTTTTCTTTTTGTTGGCAGATTAAGGAATTTATAGGAAAATTCTAGAAAAATACTAAAAATATGAGACCAATTTTACTAGATTCCTAAATTCCCCTAGTATTTAATAAAAATAGTTACAAGATTTTTAGCCCCAACCATTAATTGTTTAGTATTTAAAAGGGCCTAAACCTAGACTTTTGGAATTTTAGAAATTACTAAATAACTCTAAAAATCATAAAAGTTTTTGGGTAAACTTAATTTGATAATTAGGACCCATGGGTGAAGTTTGACATGTGTTGGACATTGTTTGATTCCCAAACCCAAAACCCTAGCTTTCTAGGTAATATTTGCCTTATTCTAGTAGAGTACTGACTCAAAAAACCCTAGTTTCCCTGGTGTATCGTGAAGGAAAGTTGTATTCATGATACAACTTGATGTGTCTCTATTATAATTTCATATTCATAGCATCACATGAGCATTCATTTATATGTATGGTTATGTATAGAAAACAAAGAAGAAGTAAGTGTTGAAGAAGAAGAGACTGCACCACCAACTGAAACTCCACCTGCCGGGAACTGTTTTTATTTTGATATTTGTAGAACAGATCCTGAATCCCCTACAACACAAGGCAAGCTCCGGTGCATTTACCTTTCCTTGTGATTTTAAACTCTTTATCACTTGAATGATGCATGAGGTGATAGGAGTTGGGTGTTAAGCCAATTGCTGCATTTCCTTCCTTGGAACTGTTTATCCTTCCTTGATTACCTGTTTTATTAAAAGGTTTTATGATGCTTAGTCTTGCTTTAGAAAAAAATGTTTTGTTTTTAACAAAAGGTGATGCTTCAGATGGAATTGGATGTTTTCAAAAATAAAACTTGATGGTGGATCCATCATGGCTGTGATGGGTTCAACATCGGACAAGATGTACCTCTGCCAGGTACCAAACTTTGCAATTTTAAATGATAAGCTGAGACCGGGTGGGTGACTTGCACGAGAAGAGAGTCTCGGGTAGTGTCTCCATCGGAGTCAATCAAGGACCGTGTCGATGTAGGCTTGATGATCGAGGACCTTTTAACTGGTCACATGCCTCATCATGGGTAAGCTTTGCGGGCAGACTAATACCAGAAAGGCCAACACGCAATGGGAGTGGAGAGATGGTGAGAGTAGCATGTACCCTCCGTGGCAAGAGGCTGGACGGTGGTGTATCTGTGCTCTCGGTTGGCGTGAACCCGGTCTGGTCTTAAGAAACCCGATGGCGAGTTGACATATGCAAGGGTTAAGTGCTACATATGTCGTGTGATTGGAGATCCCCAGCTGGGTATAAATCGATTCAGATCGCCGTTACTTCTCGGACATGAAGACTTGGTCACTGACTTACACATAGCATTCCAGTGAATTCAAAGGGTTGATAAAAGACGGCTAGTATAGGCCAAGTGCTTGAACTAGGGTAGAAAGAACTTTAGCTGCAGGTAATGACTTAACTTGATAATAAAACTAGATTTTTTAAGGATCCACTGTTAGTAAGCATTTCTGCAAACAGAGTCTTTGATTCTTGAATAGCCTTACCTTGACTCCCTCAAGCGAGCATATCCTTGAGAGTCTTTTCTTTTGTTGGGTAATACTTGCAAAAGTACACTCCGTACTTAGGGTTGTCAAACCCATGTTGTTGTAGGTGAGGAAACAACAAACTTTTGCTGTTTTTGTTCAAAGGTGGTACCCAAAGAAGAGCCCTAGCAGTGAAGTCTATCACGGGAGGATGATGGCCTCCCACTTTAAAAACAATATACTTTTGTGCGGGAGGGTGTTTTACCTCCCGGGTCTGTAATAATAATACTTTATGCACTCATAGTACCCTGGTATTGTAATAATAATAATACTCTCTCTCTCTATTGATGAATGTAAATTAAGTTTTTGTAATTTGCTTCCGCTTATTCTTTCCTCCGATATGATGTAATATCTGCGTGACAGGTGAAGTGCTCTTGAGCGAAATGATGAGGGTACAGTAACCGAACTTGTCAAGTGATTAAGTGCATCTACAGGGTTGTCCAAGGTCCATAGGACAAGGACAACTCTAGGTGGGCCTAATACCTTGGGAGGTTCCATCACAGCTTGTATCGGAGCGAAGCCCATCTCTCCAGATGTTACGTAGCACTTCAAAAGAATTTTCAAATACTCACCTAGAAATATTCTTTCATTCTTACCTTACCACTTTCTGGTAGTCCCTTATCTTGAAAGGTCAGGGTAACATAGTGCAATATATAGGAAGTTGGGGATCAACAAAGGTTGATTCCATATTTGTTAGGTTATGCATGCATCATGTTAAAAATCTACTAATAAATCTTCCCCTCTCCATGACGCGTACAAGGAAAACAGCAACAAATCTACTGGACCTTTTGGCGTGCCTCGTCATCAGTTAGCCCCCAGACATGAAGGGAGTAGTAGTGGCAGCAATGACCCAATTGGAGACTTGGAAGCCAAGGTGGAACAACTTCGGTTAGAGCTACGTCACCGGAATAGGGCATGGGCGAGGACAACCAACGTATAGCTAAATTGTCAACTGACGTCAGCTGCTTGCAATATGAGATTTCAGAACAGGATTGGGCCATTGATTGGGCCATCAACTCGCGTTCGATCGATTGGGACCGCGAAGCAAAAGCTCGAGCTCGTGCGGCAGAGCTTAGCCCTCGACAACCTGCAAGTGTACTGTAATACTTTACATGAAGAAGTACATGTACTGTATGCTCGACTGCACCCGGACGTGCCTTCTGACGTTGCTGCAATGGGAGCCAGACCATCAGGAACAACAAATGAAGGACCTGATGGGGAGTTGGACCTTTTTAGGCCCCCTCCTTCCATGAACCTTGCTGATGAACGGTCTCCCGCAGCAGGAAATGAAGCAACAAAGGATGACGAAGACTAGAATAGTATACTTTAGATGTTATACTTATGTAAAATAAGTACTGAAGTCAAGTTGTACGCTGGAGTCTGTATAATTAATACGTTTTGGTAATGTAATATGATGGTGTGTGCTGGCATGTTATATTTTTTCCAAATGTTTATTTGCCTCAGATGCCATCACGGACTCGCGCACATGATGATGCGGGGACTTCCCGCGGTCGAGAAGATACTCCTAACCCGCCACCAGTACCACCGACTTTGGCCGAGGCTATCGCTGCCCTGGTCAATGCCACTGTGAATAATACGCGCTTCTTGCTCGAAATGGCGGGCAATCAGTTTCAACAGCATGGTGGGAGAGTTCCTCCTCAAGGACCGCGTGAAACTACATATCAGGAATTCTTTGAGACTCGACCCCCGCTCTTTATTAAAGCAGAAGAACCTCTAGAAGCTTATGAGTGGGTAAGAGTTATGAAACAGAAGTTTGGGTTGATTCGCTGCACAGAGACGCAAAAGCCTTTGTTTGCTGCCCAACAACTAAGAGGGCCCGCCAGTACTTGGTGGGCAAATTTTGTAGCAATTCAACCGGCTAGACATCAGATCACCTGGGAGGAATTCAAGCTAGCATTCCGAGAGCATTATGTTCCAGAGGGAGTGCTCCATATGAAACAAGAAGAGTTCAACCGGTTAAAGTGAGGGGGAGATACTGTAATGCAGTATCTCAACAAATTCAACCATCTATCCCAGTATGCCATCGACCAAGTAAATACAGATCTGAAGAAAAAGAATTGTTTTATGAGGGGACTTAATGACAGGCTTCAACGGAAAATGGCAACATGTCTAGATCTTACCTACAGTAGGGCTGTCAGTACAGCACTGGCAGTGGAAGCCAAAAATATCGGGCATGTAAAATCAAAAGGGTTTGGAGGTGAAATGTCAAACCAAGGACCTGAGAAGAGAACCAGGTTGGTGATCCAACCTTTTAATCAAAATCGTTCTTCACCTCGTCCACCTTCATATCCCTTTAAGCAGCCTATTTTTATTCGTCCCACTACTGTCCCTGCTCCTACTAATCAGTCGAGTGCCCCTGGTACTCGTTTCCCTGCTCTCCCTAGTTCTTCTACTGGTTGCTTCAACTGTGGAAAGTCCGGACACTTCATCAAGGACTGTCCATACCCGATGCAAAATAAAACCAACTTCCAACAGAACTCTGGGAATTCCAACCAAGGAAAGGGGAACACGACTAATACTTCAATGGGCAAGAACTTCAAGAAAACATGACGGATTTGTTATATCCAAGTGGCTACAACACCGGAGGGCGAGCCAGTAATGATGGGTATGTTTCTTGTTGCCAATTACCCAGCAGTTATTCTCTTCGATTCTGGTGCATCGCACACCTTCATAAGCAAGAATTTTGTGGAAAAGAATTGCATTTCTTGCACTAAATCAAGGGAAGGATTTATTATCCATTCACCTACGGGACGGATATTTACTAAGGAAGTAGTCTTCCATATACTAGTAACGTTGGCCGGACGGGAATTTCCTACCAACATGATTGTAAGGTCAAGACATAGATGTAATCCTGGGCATGAACTGGTTAGCCCAGCATAAGGCCATCATCAATACAGATTTAAGGACTATCAAATTGAGCCATGGCCATGAAGAGATTCAATTGTCCATCCCCGTAGCTGTCCCAGTCAAATCATCTGGGCAAATTTATGAAGCTATTATACCAAAAATCCAGGATATTATGGTGGTATGTGAATTTCCGGATGTTTTTCTTGAAGATTTGCCTGGGGTTGCCTCCTAAAAAGGATGTGGAATTTGTGATTGAACTAAAGCCCGGTATGGCTCCTATTTCTAGGAGGTCATACCGAATGCCACCTAATGAATTGGCAGAACTCAAGACTCAACTCCAAGACTTGCTTGAGAAGGGGTTCATTAGGCCCAGTTCATCACCATGGGGATGTCCAACAATTTTCGTCAAGAAGAAGGATCAGACACTTCTAATGTGCGTGGACTATAAACCCATTAATGAGGTCACTATCAAGAACAAGTACCCTCTTCCTCGGATCGATATCTTATTCGATCAACTTACTGGAGCTCGGGTATTCTCAAAGGTTGACCTTAGGTCAGGTTATCATCAGATCCGTATTCGACCCGAAGATATTCCCAAGACCGCATTTACTACACGGTATGGATTATTTGAATATTTGGTCATGTCTTTCAGATTGACAAATGCTCCAGCCCACTTCACATACTTAATGAACTCGGTGTTTATGCCCAAGTTAGATAAATTTGTGGTGGTCTTCATTGATGACATCCTGATCTATTCCAAAAATGAAGAGGAGAATGCTAAGCACATACGGATCGTGCTAACGCGCTTAAGGGAGCACCAGTTGTATGCTAAGTTTAGTAAATGCGTGTTTTGGTTGGAGGAAATATAGTTTCTGGGACATGTATTATCTGCAAAAGGAATTGCAGTCGATCCCAGTAAAGTCAGGGATATTCTAGAATGGAAACCGCCAAGTACAGTACATCAAGTTCGAAGCTTCCTTGGACTAGCTGGATATTACCGCAGGTTTATTCCAGATTTCTCCAAGATTGTTAAACCTATTACAGGTTTATTGAAGAATGATACCAAGTTTGACTGGTCCTCAAAATGCAATGAAGCTGTTGGGGGCCTTCGTCTTCCGAAGGTCCTCAAAAACATAATTTAACAATGTTTTCTGAGTGTAATATGTGAACAGGCGCCTTCTGTCTCGGATCAGAATCACACGGTGTAAAAAGCATGAATAATATGAAGGTTGACGCAGCGCCTAAGCTACACGCAAGGGAGCTTCGGCATAACGGCAGAAAAGGGGAACCGACTTAAAAGGGAAAAGGCTATTTAGACCTCGGTGGATTACCTTAAAGTTATTAGCGAATGTAAAGGGCCTGGATGTAATTTTACACGGGCTGTGTCCCGTGCCTATAAATAGGTGAACAGTACCCCCGTACTGTTCACGCTGACCGGTACCTGCTTTTGCGTCACAATTGTACTTTTTGCCTTCTGTCAAGCCGAAGGTATTTTTGTAATTCAACATTGTTTCTACCTTTTCATGGTAATATATAAGAATGAATTAACAACATTATATGATTGTTTATGTCGTTTCTTATATTTCATATGCTTCTTCTTTTATTAATATATGCTGCAATGATGAAGGTGTGTCCTTCATGACCTTCGTCTGAAGATCATTATATCCTAAGGGGAATAATGTCTCGAAGGACGAAGGGCATTAACATTTAATATCTTGTGTTGCCTTGTTCTTAATTCATAGTATTTTAGAACAAGTCCCCAACATTGGTGCCCACCTCCAGTGAACCCTTTTCGACCACCTTAGGCAAGCACTGACCTTCGTCATGACACCGAAGAAAGCTTCAGTGTCAGGGGCTACCGCGCTGCAGCCACTGGACCCGAACCAGGAGACCCTTTCTCTTCAAGAGGCCCGAAGCCATAAGAGGAAGGCCACTAGTCCAACTCCAGGAGGAGGAGTTGGACCAAGAAATCAGAAACATGGAGATAATCCATCAGCAAGTGCAAAGTAAGAAGGAGAAGATGGCTCGATTAGCTGATCTTCAAAGGCAGATCGACGAAGCCACTGAAGAAGTACGCCATCTTGTTCAAGACGAACAAGATCAAAGGCCCCAACACAGGGAGCTTCATCAAGAAGGCTTGTTCAACAACGATGGATGGTATGATGATTTTAATCATGATACCTTTACTTTTGATGATGCTTCTCCCTTGGCAGCAGAATTGCAGGCTATCCCATGGCCCCCATCATACAAGCCACCTCAGCTTCCCATGTATGATGGGCATTCATACTCGAAGCAGTTTTTGATGAGTTATGAAGCAACTATATCTTCATATGGAGGCAATGCAGCTGTTATGGCCAAGTCCTTCGTCATGGCAGTTCGGAATGTGGCCCAAACATGGTATCCTTCTCTTCGGCCAGGAACCATTACTTCGTGGCAGAAGCTCAAGGATATGTTGGTGACAAGTTTTCAAGGCTTCCAGACGAAGCCAGTCATAGCTTAGGCCTTGTTTCAGTGCACGCAAGATCATGAGGAATATCTCTAGGCATATGTCCGAAGGTTCTTGCGTCTCAGAGCACAAGTGCCTACAGTGCCCAATGAAATTGTCGTTGAAGCCATGATTAAGGGGCTTCGTCCAGGACCTACTGCTCAGTATTTCGCTAGAAAGCCCCCACAGACTATAGAGAAGCTGCTTCAGAAGATGGATGAGTATATCCGGGCTGATAATGACTTCCGCCAAAGAAGGGAGGAAGCATACAGGTTCTCTGAAATGACCAGTGGCTTCGGAGGAAGAATCCACCCGAGGCACGTTAGGTCAATTCACAACTCCACCCAAAGTGATGACAGAGGAAGTCAACAGCAGAGGCCGCAATATTCTTTGCAAGCCTCGGGGCAGCAACAAAGCTCTTTCCGTTCGCCAGCTCCAAGAGGCAGAGTCACTAGGGGCTTCGGAGCAAGATATGGGGACCAGCCCAGGAATATCTACTGCTTATTTTGTGGTGAAGACAAGGGCCACAATACAAGAACGTGTCAAATCACCATCCAAAAGAAAAAGGAGATTGCAGAAGCCGAAGCCCGGCAATGTCAACCGAAGCAGGTCCTGCACACTGCTTCGTGTCATTCACCCTATATACCGGAATTTGTGGGTAATCATCTCGCAGCTTCTATTGCTTCAGCTAGTCAGCCGCAAGTTTCTTGGCCACAACTTCCACCTCCACCGCCACTACAACCTGCCTACTCACAAGGTCAGCAGCCAGAAGGGAGCCAACACACCCATCAGCAGCGAGATTTCAGGGAAGGGTCCGAAGCTCGCACAGTTAATAGCACTGTGCCAGAATCAAAACACATATATTGAGAGATATCCTACCTCTGGCACAGTTTTATATTCACTGTCATTTTCTTTTTAAATAAGGAACTATCAATGTAAAACTAGTTTTCTTGTCATTTTTAATTTCCTGTACTAAGCTTCGTTCATGTCATAAATGGAATATACCTTCGTCACAGACTTATGAGAATGCCGAAGCTACAAAGAAATATTCCTTCAGGAATGCAGAGCCAGAAATCGCAGTGAAACTTTCACCAAAGCCACAAAAAGTCGTTCTTAAAGAGCGCAGTGTAAGTTTGCCGAAGCTTCAAAAAGCCGTTCCCAAGGGAACACAGTGTAAGTTGTATGCTCAAAAGTTGTTCCTTAGGGAATGCAGAGCCAAATACCGCCGAAATATAAGGTGAAGCGCAAAAAGTCAACGCGAATACCGCCGAAATAGAAGGCGAAGAAGTTCAAAAGACGTTCCTTAGGGAATGCAGAACTTACACCGAAAAATAAACGGTGCAGCCGAAAAATAAACGGCAAAGAGATTTCAGTCATTCCTTAGGGAATGAAGGTTGTGGATGAAGCTTCGGATATGTGTGTTTGGGCATTTATTGGCACGATACATTAACATCATTCTTTGCATCATATCATCGTATCATATCGCATAGCATCACATCATACATCATGTCACATCAATGACATCAATTGAAAACGAGGTCGATTTTGGGAAATGCTTTACAAAAAATGAAAAGATGCCAAGGCACAAAGTGAGCTGAGAATCACAGCTTCATCAATTCTGATGCGGAAAAAGGATTTATTGTTTGCAATGCATTGATGTTTTACAAAGTATGGATGATTTTTACGAAGCATAAAAGCTCTTCTTTACGAAGCATGAAAAGAAGGGAAGGTGTTTTTTCGCCGCAGGCTCAAAAACGGTATGTATAAAAAGTTTCATGTATCACAAAGAACTGAAACCACTCATATATTACATTCAAATCCATAAGCACTGAATATTACAAATATAGTTCAGCAAATGTTACATTAACATTCTAGAAAATGTTTTTACAATAGCTACTCTTCCTTCAGAACTTTTTCTGTAACTTCGGTTAGCAGCTTGGTAACAACTTCATCTACAATAGCTTCGGCCATATTAATAATTTCTATTGTTTTCTTTGTATCTGGATCACCCAGTGGGTCGAATGGCTCTGGGGGAGGAGATAGTTCAGCTGCGGTAGAAGACATAAATTAGTTCGAAGTCACAAAAATAAATAACAAAGCTAAAAGCCATTAAGTGATACCTATTCGTCTTTCGAGTTCCGCAGCTCTTTTAGCTTCTTTTGTTGCTTCTCGAGCGTCATGAATATCTTTTTCGCTCTTCTTCATTATTTCATGGGCCATCCCTCGGCCACCATTTTCCCAGATATCAGTGAAAAAATTTCCGCCTATTGAGCTTGCTTCGGCCGTGGGGTCCATCGTATCGTCGATAGAGAAGGCAGCTTTGGCCTGGGCCAAAGCTTTAACATGTTCGCACCCTGCCTTCTCCAAAATAGCTGCAACTCCCCTCACACCAGAGAAGGCACAGATGTCCCCGCGGTCACTCAAAATCTCTTCAAAGGCTTCGGCCTCACCGCTGATTCACTCGATTACGCCTTCAGGGTCACCCCGTATGAAGTTATCTTCGCTTGAGTACGCGTCCACGTTGGCGAAGCTACTTTTTATCTTTTTTACGCATTCCACAAATTTTATAAAGCATCTTTCTTTTGATGCGCGAAGTTCTGCAACTGTTTTTTCAAAATAATTTTTCCAGTACTCACTGGCATCTCGATCAGCTTCGACAACAGCGCATTTTAATTTGGCCTCGGCTAACTGTTTCCGAAGGTCTTCAATTTCACTTTTCTGGGCCTCATCTTGTGCTTTGGAACTAGCCTCTTCTTCTTTTATTTTGCTCACCAATGAAATTAATATTTTATCTTTTTCAAGACCTTTGTTCCTTTGTTCAATTACTTCCGAACGAAGGTTGTTCAGGGCTATAGTGCATCCTTCGTCTTCAATATTTTTCTGTGTCCTGAGGGCATTGCTAAGGATCAAGCCCTACAAAAGGAGCATAGTATTAAGCATAAACAAATGAAAAAATTCGTCCTTTATACTATTATATGCTAAACTGTCGGCCAATTCATCCTTTGACAGTACTGAAAGCCAATCTTCTAATGTTGGGAATCCGAAGCTTCTGCTCGTCTCCCGGCAGACAGATATCTCCTTGCTGTCTGGGAGACAGTACAAGAAATCTTCTTCTCTACTGCCGTTGAACACTAATGCCCCCTTTGGATATTTCAGCTTCTGGGCATAGTGTTGAGCTTCTCGTTCTTCTTCTTTAGAGAGTCCCTTTCCCGAAGCATGACGGATGATATATTCAATATTTTCTTTTAAAGCTTCGGGAGCAGGCGCGGGAGTTTTTTCAGGAAAACTCTGTTCTATAGCCTCTTCCTCTGCTGACTTCTCTTCAAATCCCGAAGGTTGTTTATCAGCAGGCTCTGAAGGCCCAACTTCGGCGCTGGTCTGGCTCATTGCAGCTTCGGCTTCGGTCAGTTTTGTTTTGGCTTCAATTTGCACTTTCGAAGCCTTGGCAATCTTCCCTGGAGTAGAGCTTGAAGCCTTTACTGTCTCCAGCACATCTAGCACACTTGCCATCCATTTTCTCTTGGGGATCGCCGCAAGACCTTTTTGTGCCTTCGGCATTGTCACTTCTGCCGAAGGGCTTAAAACTTCTAATGATTTTGTTCCTTCGACTCTTGGCTACCCTTCGACTCTTGGCTCCTCAGCTTTATTAGTCTTCGGCTCAGCTAACTTGGCTGAGGGTGCCTTCGGCAAGGTGGCCGGTTCTTCAGCTTTCTGCGTAGAAGAAATTGGCTCCTTTGGAGCGGCAGCTGAAGAAGTTTCCCCGCCAAACTCGGGCACCACGGCCGGCTCAATGTAACGGGGCCGGTGGGTGAGGACTTTTAACGTTTTACTCTTCGGCGCAGGCTCGCTTGGAGCAGCCGGAGCAGCAACCTTTACAGAGGTTACACCCTTTCTTTTCTGCCCCCGTGGCAGGAAGCGATAGTCAGGGTACACAAATCCAATAGCATCAAAAACTCTATTTAATATTTTCTTTTTTCGGCTCTCGAAGGCTGCAGATAGTGTATTATCTTCGGACTTGGAATATGCTCCAAGTAACTCATCGCTAGTATTTTCAACACACTTCAGCCAATCATCATCTGGTTCGACAAACTGGTCTCCAAACCTGAAGGTATATTTCAATCGAACCAGGCTGCCTTCGCTAGGGTTAGTGATGGTTTCTTTCGGCATTTCTCAGCTGTCTATCAGTGGCCATATTATGTAGGCTACATATTCTTGAACTAAGTCTCTTGTCCCGATAAAGGAGCAAACTGTGTTGAAGGCCCTCTGGCATGCTTCGGCTGCCTCATCAATTTCTACCTTCGGCTTTCGGAGGCTGAAGTGGGACCAGATGGGGCGCATGATGATTTCTTTAATGTCTTCTCTCGCTTTCAAATCATTTTTCACGTAAAACCACTCTTCCATCCAGGCCCTGGGCCATCTCTTCCGAAACGTCGGCACTGGGTAGCTTGCGCCAGAGCGAGCAACGAAGCTGTGGCAACCAAAATTATTATGATATTGTTCTTTACCCCAATGCTTCATCTCATACGAAAGTTCATGCATACTGCAAAAGCATCTTGCACTTGGCTCTAGACCTTGACTTCTCACAGCCTAGACGAATATCCCCATTCTAATAACTGCTTCAGGAGTGATTTGGTGAAGGAAAATCTGGTATGTCTTCAAAACTTCAACCACAAATCTGCTCAACGGGAACCGAAGCCCAGCTTTGAAGAAGCTTCGGAAGATCACAACTTCGTTTTCTTCATGAGCAGGAACGGCCCTATCTACGTCAGCCCTCACAATAGACATATCTCGAAAATACCTTCCTCTCATATTATGAAGATGACTCTGTTTGATAGTTGATTTCCCGAAGACTGCATGACTTGGTCGCCAGGGCCGATCTTCAGAGTCTTCGCCTCCACTCTCCACATCATAGTTATCACTACCATAAGTATCTTCAGACAAGCCTTCCAGAATTTCTTTAGTAATCTTCTCTGTATTCATTTTTGCTATTGACTCAACAAATCCAGCAGTCTTCTCAAGGAGCTTCTCCTCTTCGGTTAGCTTCATCTCAGCAACTGTCTTCTTGTCTTGAGACATCTTCTCTTCAGAAATGACGAAAACGTGTCCTTCAAACCGAAGCTAAAAAGCTTGAGAGCTATCAAGCGCTAGTAAGCACAAGTTAACAAATTGAGAAAATAAGGCAAATGGCACAAGCAGTGTATCAAATGCAGGCGGTGTGAGGTCCTATTTATACTCCCAGCACACTCCAAGTTGGAGGGTCCCGTCTGTCACTGACTGTTGCTATTCTAGCAAAGGGAAGGTGTTTTTTCGGACCTTCGGCTTAGGGCCTTCGTCCATGTCGCAATCTGAATTCTTTATTCTAACAAATTAATATTGCGAGGGGCTACTGTTGGGGGCCTTCGTCTTCCGAAGGTCCTCAAAAACATAATTTAACAATGTTTTCCGAGTGTAATATGTGAACAGGTGCCTTCTATCTCGGATCAGAATCACACGGTGTGAAAAGCATGAACAATACGAAGGTTGACGCAGCGCCGAAGCTACACGCAAGGGAGCTTCGGCATAACGACAGAAAAGGGGAACCGACTTAAAAGGGAAAAGGCTATTTAGACCTCGGTGGATTACCTTAAAGTTATTAGCAAATGTAAAGGGCCTAGATGTAATTTTACACGGGCTGTGTCCCGTGCCTATAAATAGGTGAACAGTACCCCGTACTGTTCACGCTGACCGGTACCTGCTTTTGCGTCACAATTGTACTTTTTTCCTTCTGTCAAGCCGAAGGTATTTTTGTAATTCAACACTGTTTCTACCTTTTCATGGTAATATAATAAGAATGAATTAACAACGTTATATGATTGTTTGTTGTTTCTTATATTTCATATGCTTCTTCTTTTATTAATATATGCTGCAATGATGAAGGTGTGTCCTTCATGACCTTCGTATGAAGATCATTATATCCTAAGGGGAATAATGTCTCGAAGGACGAAGGGCATTAACATTTAATATCTTGTGTTGCCTTGTTCTTAATTCATAGTATTTGAGAACAAGTCCCCAACAAAAGCCTTCGAGCAGCTGAAGGTGTTATTGACCACTGCTCCGGTATTGGCTCAACCGGATATAGAGAAGCCTTTTGATGTGTATTGTGACGCATCAGACAGTGGACTCGGATGTGTCCTAATGCAAGAGGGGCGAGTCATAGCTTATGCTTCAAGACAATTACGCCGGCATGAGGAGCACTATCCAACTCATGATTTGGAACTAGCTGCAGTTGTTCATGCCCTCAAGATATGGCATCATTATCTGCTGGGAAATACTTGCCATTTATATAAAGATCATAAAAGTCTGAAATATATCTCTACCCAGTCAGAGCTGAACATGAGGCAGAGAAGATGGCTTGAGCTGATTAAAGATTATGATTTAGAAATCCATTATCACCTAGGAAAAGCGAATGTGGTGGTAGATGCACTGAGTCGCAAAGCTTCCTGTCATTGTCTTATAGTAAGGACCTCTAACACCACAATATGTCAAGAAATGGAAAAGTTGCACCTGGAAATGATACAACATGGAACTTTGACACAATTAAAGCTTGAGTCAGTTCTTCTACAGAGAATTATTGATGCCCAAAGAACCGACAAGGGTATTGTTGGTCACTTGTTCTCAAATGCTATGAATTAAGAACAAGGCAACAAAAATGTTAATAGTTAAAGACATTCGTCCTTTGAAGCATTATCTCCCTTAGGATATAATGATCTTCAGACGAAGGTTATGAAGGGCAAACCTTCATCATCTTAATATGTAATGAACAACAAAAACATATGAGACATATAAAGAACATGAATAATGACATCAAATTATTATATTATCTATATTCTCATTATATGATTATGAATAAACAATGATAATATTGAATTACATTTGTACCTTCGGCTTGACAGAAAGTTAGATTCCAAGAGTGACATGCGAATGAATACAAGTCAGCGTGAACAGTACGGGGGTACTATTCATCTATTTATAGGCACGGGACGCAGCCCGGACAAAATTTCATTTATGCCCTTAACAACTAATCATAATCATGATACGAACTATCAAGGACTATGAGGTCTTTTCCTCTTTAAATCGGTGCCACCCTTCGTCTCAAGCGTATCATCATGCCGAAGCTCTTTAGATTGTAGCTTCGGCATACAACATTATGTCACGCCTATTTGCATGTCATCTTGCCGAAGGTGTTTTTGCTTAGAGGACCTTCGGTGGAGAAGAAGGCCCCCAACAGTAGCCCCTTCACGGTGCTAGATCATTTTTTCATAACGAGCTCGATCCGTGAAAACACTCGAAGGCTTCGGAATGCCGAAGGTCCGAAAAACACCTTCCCTGAGCTCGTTGCCGAGAAACGATTATAATATTCCGAGCGCTAAGTGGTCCACCGTTCAGCGAGTGCGGGCGAGCTGGCGGTTTGTCTTCCCACCTGCAACACTATATAAACAGACGGGTTGGTGAAGAGTTACCACAACATTCATTGCCATTGCACTGTTGCGCTGTTAAAATTTTTTAACCATAGCCGAATCTTGTTGCACTGCGCTCTCAAGCAAGCACTTCATGATTTAAAGTTAACTTCGTCAGACGAGTTAGCTTCGTCAAATTGTAAAAACCATCCAAATGGCCAGAGTGCGATCAACTGCAAGGGTGTCTCGTGAGGGAGAAGAGACTGAGGTCACTGAGACAGCACCAATTTCAGAAGTAATGGAACGATCAGGTCTAGTTGTGACAGAGGGAGCAATTGACGAAGGTGCTCCTGATGCCGAAGCTGAACAAACTGTTGTGGAAGAAGAAAATGTTGATGAAAGTGAAGATTACAGTATTTTGATCCCAACAAAGCCCAGTCATTTAGATTTTGAGAAATCTACTGTGTCCGAAGACGACATGCCCATGATGATGAAACTGGGTTATTTTGGGGAAGCTGAAAGCAAACTTGTCCAGTTTGCCGGAGAAGAGACTACCCCAACACCAAAGAATGATGAAGTACTGGTTTTAAGAGCTTCTTTAGAGCAGGACTGCAATTTCCTCTGAACGAGATGATAGGGGAAGTGCTAAAGAATTTCAAAATATATCTTCATGAGCTGACCCCTAACGCCATTGTTAGGCTCAGCGTCTTTATTTGGGCTCTTCGAAGCCAAGGGATGAGCCTGGATGCCGAAGCTTTCTGCCGCGTGCATGAGTTGTACTATCAGAGAAGGCTAGGGCAGATGGTCTTCACGAAAATTTTGGTTGTTACAATTTTGTGTATCGCAAGGATACGAAGGCACCAGTCCTCAGCTATCGCACAATGTGGCCAACCGGCTGGAAAATGAATGGTTTTATATGAAGGCTGATGAGCGAAACAGAGAGAAGCTGACGACCATGGTCATGAGTCCACTGTCTTTAAACTTCGGAATGAACAGGCCCCTATGCAACATGCAACTGGGGTCACCATGTCAGTTGGCTGAAGTGGAGTTCAGAGTGGTAGCTGAGCAAATCAGTACCAGGGACCTAGTGCAGGAATACCTGGCCAACCGGACATATCCAACGTCAAGCGGCTAGGGAATGCCGAAGATGAAAGAAACGACGACGAAGCATGAACTTGTTCGACTAGCTTATCGTTTCAAGTTTGAAAAACAATTCAAAAAGTCAAGCAAAGAGTGGCTGGACATGATCGAGACAATGTGCAATGAAATACTTGGAAATTATACCAAAAAGGAAGACCAACTGATGGCCGCAGCCTTCGGCACCCGACCCAAACGAAGGTTGAACCGGGTGATGGATGCCTTGAAATTTGAATATCTTGATTATGAAAGGCTTGATAAAGGTGCTGAAGGTGTGAAAAGAAAGAGAATTGTCAGTATTCTGAGCAGGAAAGCTGCTAGAATGGTGAAGGTGGATGAAAAAGCTTTGAAGAAAAGAAAATCCACTCCTGAGTCGAAGGCTGCTGCTTCGAAGAAGAGGAAGGCTGACAGTCCAGAGCCAAAGATACCGAGGCAGCAGAGGAGACTCCTTCGACGCCTCCTGCTGCTGAAATAGCAAAAATTTTAAAGGTAATGACTGAATCTTTACCCATCAAGCTGCTAAGTCCTCTGGGGCTAGAACTAACGAAACTTTTGCAGAAGAAGGATGAGCCTTCGGCTACAAAGAAGAAGGTGGATGGGTAGAAAAAATGAAGAATCGTTACTGTTATGCAAGCCATTGAACGGATGCCACCGTCGGCATCGGCATCCAAAATAACACCCATTGCAAGCGCCGAGGCTGTTGCCAAAGCTAATACCTCTGCCGAAGCTGCAGCAGCTGCTGCTGCTGAAGCTTCCAACCTTGAGAGTACGCTGTCTGGGATTGATAAAATGCTCTCGGATATGGCTGCGAAAGAAACAGCTGTGGCTGCAGAGAAGGCCATGGCCACAGTGCCTGGTAAAGGGAAAAAGAT
The DNA here is from genome assembly GCF_902167145.1 of Zea mays. NCBI lineage: Eukaryota > Viridiplantae > Streptophyta > Magnoliopsida > Poales > Poaceae > Zea > Zea mays. The sequence goes on from NC_050103.1 coordinate 44,625,818, forward strand.
TGCCGATGCTGCTTCAGAAGAAAGGGACTTTGAACTTAAGAACCTAGTCGGTCAAGAATTATCCGAAGCTGAAAAGACGAAGGTACAGGATTATGGTATATCCTATGGCTACTAGCCAAGAGCTATGCTCTTTGGTGGAATCGACGAAGGTGCCTTAGGATGCATTAGAGACCGCGCCGGGGCAAAGATAATTGGCACTGTGTTGAAGAGTGTCGGTTTCTCGAAGCTTGAAGCTGATATCAACGGCTACCGACGACAACATATCATTGTCAGTTTGTTTTACTCCAACTTCAAGGTAAAATTCTGATGTCTGAATTTCTTTTATTTTTTTGATGAAGCAAGGTTTTTTGATATCGGCTTATCTCTACAGAGTATGCTTCTGAGTAAGGCACTTAGAATGCAACAAGACCTCAAAGACAAGAAGAATGAAATCATAATCGAGGGCTTGGAAAGCAAAATTAAAGATTACGAAGCCACTCTTGAGAAGAAAGACTTCCTGCTTCAGGCGATAGAAGATTCCCTCGTAGAGCTTCAAACTAAAAATGCCAGATTAATCGAGGAGCTTCTCGAGGCGCAAGAAATTTTAAAGAAAAATTCAGAATGCTTCGAGCAAGAGAAACAAGAACTACAAGCAAAATGCAAAGCCGAGGCTAATAATAATACAAAGCTATAGAAGTTTTTGAAAGAGCTTCGGATTAAGTGTCTGGATATCGGTAGCAGTTGCGTGCAACGGCTGAAAAAGGTCTTCAGCTCAGTTGGGGCCAGCTCTGAAGATATTACCCCTTCGGCTGAAGACATATCAAACACCTTCGATCATATTGAGAATGAAGTTGATGCTCTTGATGAAGTGATAGCCGGGCACAGTGACTTATGTGCCTTGCTAGCTTCTCGCGGCATAACTGCAGCATTTTTTAAGGCTAGCTGCACGCATGCAAAGACTGTGAATAGACCAACCTTCAGCCTGTCTCCAACAGATTTGGTTGATATCCCCAGTGAAGCCCGGAGCATAGTGAATAGATTTATAACACAGATTTGGGCTAAGGGTGGGCGAGAGTTGGCTAGTGACGAAGCCCGAAACTTACTCAAACCGGTATGGAACTTATTCCTGTTGCTTGCCTTCTCTTGTAATTACTTTTTACCCTATACCATTTGTTTGTTTGCAGGATGGTGGTGCCGAAGATTGATAATCTAAAGCACGTTCCGAAGGCTGCTGAAGCTTCTCTTTAGGCCTGCCTGTATAGAGCTTAGGAACATTTGTATTAAGTTTGTAGAAACAACTGTAATCGAGGATTGAACAATGCTATGTATAACTGGCCATACCTTGTAATATATTTTTACCTTTTCATCCATATACAAGTTTCTTTGCTGTGGACGAAACTTGTATTTTTTGAGCCGAAGGCGAAAAACACCTTCTCTTCTTTTCGTACACAACGAAGCATGATGTTGCGTCACATGTATTCGTTTGAAACGAAGCTTCTTTGTATTCATCGAAGCACTATCATCGAAGATGGAGTATTTCTGTTTGTGCTTCATGTTATGATGATGATGATCCTACAAATGTCTAAATAAATGTGTATGAATGCAATGTATGATGTAATGTAATGTGCAAATGAATGTCCCGAACACACACGAAGCCACACCAGACTCTGCATCCCCTTAGGAACGACTTTGGAGTCTTTAAGCTCTGTATCCCCTTAGGAACGACTTTGGAGCATCTTCACATTATATTTCGGTGGCATTTAAGCTCTGCATACCCTTAGGAACGACTTTGGAGCTTCTTCACCTTATATTCCGGTGGTATTTGGCTCTGCATTCCCTTAGGAACGACTTCTGAGCAGAAAACTTACTCTGTGCTCCCTTAGGAACAACGTTTTTGTGGCAGAACTGCCCGAATTATTCCAGCTTAAGTGCCTAAGTCACGCCTCGGGGGGTCGTAACACACTTAAATCGGAATAACCCGTCAGTCCCTCAGATCAAGTCTGATAAAGCCACTTAACCAGGATCAAATACCACATAATCACTCGAAGGTGAGTCACAGAAGAAATACAATAAAACAGAAAAACCTCAAATTAAAGTACTGAATTGTTACATAAATCGGAGTTTTTCAAGTAGTTGGTAAAAGTTCATAAAATAAGATGCAGCGGATAATCGATGTCGTCGGTAGCGAGGAATTGGGCAAGGCCTAGCCCACTACTCCTCTTGCTCCTCTCCTGCCGGAGCAGCATCCCACTCGACCGTCCAACCCAGTAGCAGGGTGGTAGGCCAAGTCACACCATCAACAATATCCTAAAGCGTACCTGCAGAAATTATGCCACAAGCAAGGCTGAGTATACTAATACTCAGCTAGACTTACCCGGTGTGAGGAATCTACTCCTCTACCTCTAGACCATGCAGGTGTTTGGCTGAGGGGTTTGGTTTGCCAAAAGCACTAGCTGTATCTAAAATCAAATTTTAGCTTTTCAATTTCTAGCATCATTATCTTAACTGAGTTTGCTCCTTCTAATCATACATGGTAGCAAGCATTTAGTACAAACAACAAGTTATCTCATGTAACCTCATTTCACTTCTTAATGTAGTACAAGGGGTCAAGCAGTCTCATTAGCTGCGAGAAGTAGACGATTCGAATTGAGTTTTATCCTTGCAAGGTAAACCTAAACACATGGCATGTCAAGGCACTCTGTCCCCACACATGTCAACCGTCCCCATCGATTCCCCGTTCGCGGCCAGGCCTCACCGCCTTGGCATACAATGCTCCACTGACCCCGGCTACCGCCGTGCAGTGACCGCACTTGTACCCACCATAGCTAGCATGGGAGACCCAGTCTCAGGTCGCGTGAGGGATAAAGTTCGCACCTGGCTTCACTCAGGTACTAGGTTTACCGGTTACCATATTTCCCGACATGTGTTTAGTACGTTCAAAAGCATGACTCAGGTATCCACACATTAATCCTTAATTCCTTTTTCCTGTCTCATGGACAAGGCATCCTCCCTGGATCCAAGTCTATAGACTAACATATATCCCATTATCAAGATGAATACAATCAGTTCCTGACCTCGCGCGAGTGCTAGGAAAATCACTCGACTTCTACCGAGATTCTGATTAGCAAAGCAGCTACTCAACCGAGCATACTAGTATCCATCTCAAAAAGGAATCCTAAGTTCATGCAACTAGAGGTTTCAAGCAACTCCAACACTTAAGTGCACATTACAAACCTACAAACATTAAGTGTAGTAAAGTAGCATATATAGATACAGTTATGCATAAAACCGGGGCTTGCCTTCAATAGCTAGGGCTACGGGGAGATCCTCGATGGCATTCTGAAGAGCTTGCACCTGGTCTTCCTTGTGGAGATCTCCTTGCTCGGGGATGAGCATGTACTCTCCGTCAGCGAGATTGCAATCTAACGAATTCAATGAGTAAGATATATGCATGGTATGATATACAATTTAGCAATTAAACTTGGATGGTGAATGATCATTTTAATAAGGTAGGGCTAAAACTTGCTACTTGAAGATTCTTGGGGTATACTTAGTAATTTAGGGCCAAGCTTAGTTAAATTAAGTGGTAAGTACATTTTAGTGTTCCACTGATTTCCTTTTAATGTCTTAGTGAGAATTTATTAAGATTCCTAGCTGAACTTATTGGAGCGAGGTTTATCTTTCCTCTCTTTCCTTCTATTTTTTTAGGCCTTTAAGGTGGCTTTGAACTACAAGTTAACTTAATAAATTTCCAAAAATTCTGTAAAAATTACAGTGGCTTCTTACTGGTGCATAATTCTCTGTCTCAAAATTTGGGGTTCAAAAAGTGAGGGTGTTCTCTCTGTATAAAATTATCAAATATTAGGGCAGAGGGGGTGTTTTGAACTACAACTCCTTTTTAACAGAGGGTTATTCTCTAAGACATATTTTTTCTGGCGTCTAGATGTTATAACATGACTTTGTACCAATTTTTAGCCATTAATACTTATTAGTTATTTTGCTAGGATTTTCTAAAGTTTCTAGCCAAAGGGGGTGCTTTCTACTACCACTATATTTGAAAAATATCAAACAACAGATTTCTAATTTTTCCTATCTTCTTTTTTGTGCAAGAGCAATCATTCTGAAGTTTAGCAACTTTTTGCTTAAGGGAAGGGTGGTAGGAATTTCTTGAGCTAAATGGCCTTTTTCATGAAGTATTGGTAATGGGTAGTATTTTGCAGCCTTCAATTGGGTTTTACAATTTTCTCTGGTGGCCTACTTTATTACTTATCTCGTAAAATTTTATTCGCCCACTATTGCGCTATTTTTGGTTTGCTCATGATTTATTTGAAATATGGCCCAATATCAAGTTTTATTTGTTTACCCTACTTAAAATGATGGGTTGGGGTGTTTATCATTTTTGTAGTGGGGTTCTAGTGGTTACAGGTCCACTGGATTTTTATTAACAATTTTGAAATTGTTTTCATAATTCTAATAATTGTTTTTCTAGTTTGGTTAGTGCTTAATAAAACATTTCACTTTGAATCTGTTCTGGACTAGGGGTCCCTTTATTTTTCCTAGGTTCTCTGTTACTTAAGTAGACTAGGAAAAATAATTGCATTCACTGTTCATTATTTTCTAATGCCTTTCTGATTTTCCTAAGTTTTGGTCAAAATGGCTTTTAACAGATAACCTTACTTAAACTTTCAATACTGGGGTGCTCACTATTTTTAAACAGTGCCTAAGGGGGGTTTACACATCTACAAATTTTCTTAAGTTCATCACAGAAGCATAACAAATTTTCTTTAATTTAATAAGGTTTGGTTCTTTTCCTTAATCAATTCCAAACTCTAAAATTTAAAACAGAAAGTACAAGGTTCAGTATTTTTAATTGATAGCCCATAATATTTTGAATCCAGCAAAATTGGTTTGGTCAAATTTGGTTGAATATAACTCAAGATATAACTTCTCTAAGTTTTCTGCTGAATTTAAAAAGGTTAAAAAGAAATGGATAAAGGAAAATGGTTTTGCACTGGGGTCCCTAGCGAAAGATCTTAAGTGAATTACAGACAGGTCCTCGGTGCACTATTCACATGAGTCTACAGCTCTACAGAAAATCCCCTAGGGTTTCTGGAAATCGAACCCGCGGTCCTTCCCTAATGGAACAGTGGCCGCGGAGGAAGAAAGGGGCGGAGGGGCTTACCGGCGGCGAGACTACTCTAGTGAGGTGGTCGAGGGTGTAGGGGAGGTCCTGAGGGTCACGGTGATGTGCGGGTCGCCATCGGGGATGGTCAGAGTCGGCCGGTCCAGGTGCGCAGGCGGGGGAGCTCGTCGGTGGCGTGGAGTCCGGCCTAACCAGGGCTCGATAGGTCAATCAAATGGGTCAGTGAGCTTCACCAGAGATCAAGGAAGGCGTGTGCAAGGAATCGGAGAATGGCTCACCGGATTGCTCAGTCCACGCGCGGCCGCGTGCGACCGAAGTCCGGCAAAGATGATCTCGGGTCTCCGGTGACGTTCTGCCGGGTCCAAGGACTTCGGGAGCTTCACGGGCCACCGGCAAAGCTAACCGAGGGGCAGGCGCAACTTGGACGCGACTGGAGCGAGCTGGCCGCGGTGGCCGAGGCTTGGGGAGTGGTGGCGGGCGGAGGAAAAGCTCGCCGGAGCTAAGGAGGGGCGTCTAGCCAGCGAGGGTGAGCACGGGGTGAGGTGAGGCGCGCATGGGGGAGGCTTTAAAGGCGCGGCAAGCACGGCCGAGGGCGAGGGCGCGCGGCGGACTTGACTAGACGTTGGGGCAAGCGCGCGCGGGTTGGGCGAACGCCGGCGTGCCGACCAGGGTCGAACACGTGTGCGCGTTCATTCTGCCCGAGTTCTGGCACGTGTGGTCATTCATCCGAGCCTGCTCTTGCCTTGGTCAGTGCACAAAACCTCTTCTCCTCCCTATAAGCTACCGATCTTGTGTGGGGGTCATAGGATTTGGCCTACTGGTTTCAAAGATTTGGAGCTCTGAAGTCTGGTTTGTCTCTCAGCCCGAGCCCGAGGCAAATCTTTGGTTTTGTCGTGTCTAGGGCTCGCGTCCCGATGCCATCTTCTGACATGTGACATAACGGTTAGTTAGACACGTTTTTGTCAATGGGAGCATTAGGATTAGAGCTAAGGATCAAGGTGAACGCGCTCGGTTTTGGTTCAAGGGCTGAAAATTCAAAAATCTGAATTTCAGATTTCCCCATTGAACCCCCACTCGAATGGCTTGTTTGGAGTTTTTAACAAACTATTTTTGGCCAAACATTCATAATTTTTATTGTAGCTTATTAAGTGTATTTCAATTTTTATAATTGGCCTAAGCCATGATTTCAAGTTTTTCATGGTCTTTCATCACTTTTCTTCATTTCTACTTAAATAGCTTAATTAGGGTTGATATTAGGGTTTCAACATTTTCCCTTTTTGAAAACCTCAATTGTGTTAAACATGATTCTTTTAGATATAAACTTAGTGGATCTTTGATTCTTAATTTGATTTGGTGCTTCTTGCTCAATTTGGCTTACATGAATGATGGTTCTTGGGTTAGCACTGAGAAAAGCCCTAGGTGACACTAGGGTGTCACATTTTTGCAGCTTCGGAACTTATGTTACGCTCCCTTAGGAATGACTTTGTGCAGCTTCGTCATGCTCTGCATCCTCTTGGTGACGTCTTTTGAGCTTTTCCCTGTTTTCTTTTTGCACTCGATGGTGCAGGCTCTGATTTTACATATTACATCTTTGGGGGATTTTGGCCCTTGTATTGCGTAGGGCTAAATAAGAATGAAAAATTACAAGCTATGGCCCCATTAAAAACCTTTCTCCCCTCCTAAAAGGAAAAGGGTGCCACAGAAAAAAATGAAAAAAGATTACATCAAATTACACATAGTACCGTCGAAGTTCATCCGCATTCCAAGATCTGGGTATGTCGTTGTCGTCCATATCCTTCAATCTGTAAGAACTGGGTCTTGACGAAGATACTACCAGAAAAGGACCTTCCCACTTCAGTTGTAACTTGCCCACTGTATCTGGGTTGGCCACTCTCCGAAGCACCAAATGTCCTGGCTTGATGTTTTTCAATCGAACTTTCCTATCATGCCACCTTATTGTTTCGGCCTGATATTTATTGATGTGTTATATATCCTGAAGTCTGGTCCCTTCTATAGTATCTTTTGTTGTTTGATAATCAGCTTTGTCTTCCGCTGAAGCTGTTGTTCTTATTGACCCTGTCTTTGCTTCTTCTGGTGTTATTGCTTCGTCACCGAACAAGAGCTTGAAGGGTGTAAATCCTGTTGACCTTGACACAGTTGTGTTGTGGCTCCACACCACTTTAATCAACTCATCTGACCACTTTCCTCTGGGCTGGATGAAGATTAACTTCATTATTCCTGTCATTATAATGCCATTTGCTCTTTCTACCAGCCCATTTGACTCTCGGTGCCTTACTGATGCAAAATGAATCTTTGTACCAATTCGGTCACAGAAATCTTTGAATTTTTCAGCATCAAATTGTGTTCCATTGTCCACAGTTATTGCCTTCGGCACGCCGAAGCGGCAAACAATGCTTTGCCAAAAGAATTTCCGTACTATGGCCGAAGTTATTGTAGCTAAGGGTTTTGCTTCGATCCACTTAGAGAAAAATTCCACTGCTACAACGACATATTTCAAATTTCCCTGTGCAGGTGGAAGTGGACCTAACAAATCCAGACCCCACCTTTGCAGTGGCCAAGTTGGCTGTCTTAACTGGGTTAGAGACGAAGGTTGTTTCTGGTCCTTTGCACATCTTTGACAATTTTCACACTTTGAACCAGATCAGCTGCATCTGAAGTGGCCTTCGGCCAATAAAATCCTTGTCTAAAAACCTTCCCCAGCAAAGGCCTAGAGCCAATATGAGATCCACATAAACTTGCATGTATTTCCATCATCAGCTCTTGACCTTCGATTCTGGATAAACACTTGAGTAGTGGAGAGCAGACTCCATGTTTATATAACTCCCCTTGTATTATCACATAAGGTCTTGTTCTTGCTTCCATTCTTTCATTATAAACTTTGTTATCCGAAAGACAGTTACCTTGGAGGAAAGATATAATTTCAGTCCTCCAATCTTGACTATACAGGTGATATTGCAAGCACTGCTCTCTCCATAAGTTCAACCGAAGGTGCTTTTATTGTCTCAAAGAATACTTCCGAAGGTAGAGGGAGCCCCTATGCCGCTGACTTAACTAGCAGATCTGCATGCTCATTTTCCCCTCTTGGAATATTTTTACATAAAATCCTTCGAAAGAAGCCTCCAATCTTCGGACTGTATCCAAGTATTTTCAAGCTTCGGATCCCATACCTTGCTTCTTTTGTCTACATGGCTAGAAATAACTTGAGAATCAGTTTTAAGGACTGCCCTTCTTATTCCCATTGCCTTTAGCTTCCGAAGCCCCAACAAAAGGGCTTCCTATTCAGCAATGTTATTTGTACAACTAAAGTTCAGTCTTGCTGCGTAGCATGTCCTGACTTTAGAGGGTGCTACTAGAACAGCAGCCGCTCCTGCGCCGAAGGTTCCCCAAGAACCGTCACAGAATAATGTCTAGGCTTCGGCGTCTTTTATTGCTTCTTCTCCCTGAGCCCCTGGCATCCAATCAGCAATGAAATCTGCTAACGCCTGAGACTGAATTGAGGATCTATGTACATAATCAATAGTGAATTCATTGAGTTCCGCAGCCCATTTTCCAATTCTTCCTGTAGCTTCTCTGTTTCCCATTATGTCCTTCAGAGGTTGTGATGAAGGTACAGTTATATGATAGGTTTGAAAATAATGCTGAAGCTTTCTGGAGGCCATTAGCACAGCATACAACACCTTCTCCAATTATGTGTAATTTTGCTTTGATAAACTGAGTACTTTGGAGACGAAGTATACTGGTGCTTGTCTTTTTACTTGACCATCTTGCTTCTCCTGTACTAGTGCCGCACTGACTGCAGAATGGGAGGCGACTACATACAGGAGTAACGGAGTCCCTGATGAAGGTGGAGTTAGAGTTGTCAAGTTTATCAAGTATTGCTTTAACTCTTCAAAAGCCTTTTGTTGAGCCGGACCCCATTGAAAAACTTCGGCTGACTTCAGTATTTCAAAGAATGGCAGATTCCTTTCTGCTAATCTTGATATAAATCTATTTAATGATGCCAACCTTCCTGCCAATCGTTGAGCCCCCCTTTTTGAATTTGGCGGCTCCATACAAAGGATAGCTTCGATCTTACTTCGGTTAGCTTCGATTCCCTTCGTTGATACTAGACAGTCGAGGAACTTGCCCTTCTTTACTCCAAAAACACACTTTTCTGGATTTATCTTAAGACCAGCTTGCCTAAAATTGGCAAACGTCTCTTGCAAGTTGGCAATATGATTCTCTTGTTTTGTGCTTTTTACTATGATGACATCAACATAAGTCAGCACATTCCTGCCTATTTGAGAGTGAAGAACCTTGGCTGTCATTCTGCTGAAGCTTCCTTTAGCATTCTTGAGCCCCTCAGGCTTCCGAAGGTAACAATAAGTACCGCTGGGAGTTATGAAGCTTGTCTTTGGCTCATCTTCTTTCTTCATCCAAATTTGGTGATAGCCCGAGTAATAGTCCAATAGGCTCATGAGTTCCGAAGAAGCTGTTGCATCTACAAGGGAGTCTATTCTTGGTAAAGGGAACTCATCCTTCGGACATGCCTTGTTGAGATCTGTGAAATCAATGCACATTCTCCATTTCTCATTAGCTTTGTTCACCATAACAGTGTTGGCTAGCCACTCTGGATATGATACTTCTCTGATAACACCTGCACTGAGAAGTCTTTTTACTTCATTTCGAGCACCTTCGGCTTTATCCTCAGACATTTTTCGAAGTCTTTGCTTCCTTGGCCTGAAAGATGGATCCACATTGAGTGAATGTTCAATGACATCTCTGTTGACACCATAGAGATCATTAGCTGTCCAAGCGAAGACATCTTTGTTGTTGAACAAAATTCTTAGTAGAGTCTTTTCTTGTTCATCAGATAACTGAGATCCCAGCAGTACCCTTTGATCTGCTATATCTTCACACAGGAGCATAGGATTCGTCTGATCTGCCGAAGTGGCCTTCTCTCTTTTGTGCTTATATTGTTGACAAGCTTCGGCTCCATCTATGTTATGGATCGCCTTTGAATCCGTCCAACTCCCTTCAGCCCTCCTGGTAGCTTGTTGACTCCCGTGAACAGCAATGGGCCCTTGTTCCGAAGGTATCTTCATGCATAAGTACGCTGGGTGAAGTATGGCTTCGAAGGCATTAAGCGTCCCTCGACCAATGATTGTGTTGTATGGGTATTCCATGTCAACGATGTCAAAGACAACTTGTTCAGATCTTGTGTTGTGGACGTAACCGAAGGTAACTGACATTGTCATTTTGCTAAGTGCTACAATTTGTCTTCCTCTGAAGCCACAAAGAGGGTGTGTAGCATCATGAATCTTGTCTTCTGGTTCTTGCATTTGTCTGAAAGCCTTTGCAAATATGATGTCCGCTACACTGCCTGTGTCAACCAAAACATTGTGTACCAAAAATCCCTTGATGACATAGGATATAACCATGGCATCATTGTGAGGATAGTCTTTAAGCTGAAGATCCTCCTGGGAGAAGGTGATTGGGATATGAGACCACTTGGATCTGATGAAGGGTCCTTGCACCCCAACATGCTGCATTCTTCTTTGTGCTTCCTTCTTTGATGCATATTATTAGAATTAGTTTGTTAGTTAAAATTTCATGCATGATTTTGGGTAGTTGTTACAATTGATGCATAATTTCTTGTTCATTGTAAATTAATCGATGTTAGGTTCAATGTTTGGTTAAATATTTTTTATGTCTAGTGATCCTTCCTAATAGAAGAAGGGCTTAACGATGTTTATTTACATATTTTTTATACATTGAGTTATTTTGTTTTGGAAATGGATGACAATAGAAGAAGGGCGATGTATGATGGATTCAATAGCGTGACTCTAGGTCACTCAAAGGAATGGGTTAGGGTTGCAAAACAATTCGTGGATCTCGCATTTTCTGGTGGACCTTGTGTGGTGAAGTGTCCGTGTACCAAGTGTCGGAATTTTAAGTATGTGAGAAAGATCGAAGAACTGGAGCATCACCTTTGCAAGAATAGGTTTATGCCTAACTATCTTATGTGGCGCTCACATGGAGAAGTAGAGCAGAATATCACAGAGTCAGAAAGAATTGATGATGAGGAGGAGGATCGGATGGATGACTTGGTGGCTGATATTAGTAGAGAGTATCCAACATTGGCCTCAGAATAGGCTACACCAGATGAAGTGCAGGAGTTTTATAAGCTTCTTCACGCGTCAGAGGAAAAAGTGCATGACGACACCATTGTGACCGTGTTGCAGGTGGTTACATGTCTTATGGCAATGAAGGCAAAGTATAACTTATCGAATAATTGCTATAACGATATAATCAATCTGATTATTGATCTCATCCCATCGAACCATAAGATGTCAAAAGACTTATACTAGTCTAAAAAGATTGTGTCCGGTCTTGGCATGAAGTATAAGAAGATTGATGTGTGCGAAGATAATTGCATGTTGTTCTGGAAGGAATATGAAGCGGCCATCCATTGTCAGAAATGCGGTAAATCAAGATATGCAGAGGTACTAAAAGAGGATGGAGCTACTTTGGCTACAAAAGTGGCAGATAAACAGCTTCGATATATGCCCATCACTCCAAGGCTTAAACGTCTGTTTTTAACCCCAGAAACTGTGAAGCTAATGTTGTGGCATAAGGAAAGAGAACGTGAGATCCAAGACCCAGACATTATGATGCATCCATCAGATGGCGATGCTTGGAAGGCTTTGGATCGTTTTGACTCCGAATTTGCAAGAGACGCTAGGAGTGTTCGTCTAGGCTTGTCCACTGATGGTTTCACTCCTTACGACAAAAGTTCCAATTCATACTCTTGTTGGCCGGTTTTCATCATGCCCTACAACCCCCATCCCAACAAATGCATGAAAGAAGGGTTCATATTTCTTGCCCTTATTATTCCAGGGCCTAAACATCCTAGAAAGAAGATCAATGTATTCATGCAACCGTTGATTGAAGAGTTCAAAGAGCTATGGGTAGGGGTAAAGGCTTATGATGGTCATTGTTGGGGACTTGTTCTCAAATGCTATGAATCAAGAACAAGGCAACACAAAATGTTAAAGGTTATTGTTGGGAGATGGCTCACGAAATTATGAAGAAAAGTGAAAAAGATATTCATGACGCCCGAGTACAAGCAAAACAACCTGAAGAAGCTGCAGAGCGCGAGAAATGTATAGGTATTATTTCGTGGCTTTTGGCTTTGGGATTTGTTTTTTGTGGCTTCGGACTAATTAATTTTTTCTACTGTAGCTGAATTATCTTCACCACCAAAACCGTTCGATCCCATGTCCGATCCAGAAACGAAGAAAGCACTGGAGATTATCAATATGGCCGAAGCTATTGTTGACGAAGATGTTAACAAATTGCTAAATGAAGTCGCGGAGAAGGCCCTGAAAGAGGACTAGTGTTTATTTTAAAAACATTTTTAGATGGTCAATGTAATTTTGCTGTAACAAGACTGTAATATTCGATGTGTATATCTTTGAATCTAATATGTAAATTATTTGGTAATTCACCTCTTTGCGATGCATGAAACTCTCATATACATACCGTTTTTGAGCCTTCGCGAAAAAACACCTTCCCTTCTTTTCATGCTTCGTAAAGAAAAAGATCCATGCTTCGTGAAAATATCCATGCTTCGTAAGAACATCCAAGCTTCGTAAAAACATCCATACTTCGTAAACAGGGGATCCCTTCTTTTGCAACAGAGCTGATGAAACTGTATTTATCATCTTACTTTGTGCCTTAGCACATTTTCATTTTTATAAAGCATTCTCCGAAGACCGACTTTGTATTTAATTCGTGTCATTGGTGCGATATGATGTATGATGCAATGCTATGCGAAATGATGTGATGATATGATGCAAAGAATGATGCTAATACCGAAAACACACACCCACACGCCCACGCTGAAACACACAATCTCTGCATCCCCTTAGGAACGATCGGAATCTCTTTGCCGTTTATTTTTCGGCTTCACCGCTTATTTTTCGGTGTAAGTTCTGCATCCCCTTAGGAACATCTTTTGAACTTCTTCGCCTTCTATTTCGGCGGTATAAGCTCTGCATCCCCTTAGGAACGTCTTTTGAACTTCTTCACCTTATATTTTGGTGGTATTTGGCTCTGCATTCCCTTTGGAACGACTTTTGAGCAGAAAACTTACACTGCGCTCCTTTAGGAACGACTTTTTGTAGTTTCAGCGATTTTTAGCTCTACATTCCCTTAGGAACGACTTTTTGAGCTTCGGCAGTTTTTGAGCTTCGTAAGTCTGTGACGAAGATATATTTCATTCTGATAGAAGCGAAACTATTACAAGGAATTAAAACTAGATTTACATTGATTGTTCCTTATTGAAAAACAAAATGAAATAAAGCATAAAAGTATTTCAGGGGTAGGATATTGCTCAATAAATGTGCTTCAATTCTAGCACAATACTATTGACTGTGCGAGCTTCGGATTCCTCCCTGAAGTCCTGTTGCTGTTAGGTGTGCTGGCGCCCTTCTGGCTGCTGGCTTCGGGAGTAGGTCGGTTGTAGTGGTGGTGGGGGTGGGAGTTGCGGCCAGGAAGACTGTGAATGGTTAGCCGAAGCAACAGAAGCTGCAGGATGATTGCCTACATACTCTGGTATGTAGGGAGAGTGGCACGAAGCAGTGTGCAAGACCTGCTTCGGCTGATTCTGCTGAGCTTCGGCTTCTGCGATCTCCTTTTGCTTTTGAATAGTGATTTGGCACATTCTTGTAGTATGGCCCTTGTCCTCACCACAGAATAAGCAGTAGATCTTCCTGGGTTGATCCCCAAATCTTCCTCCGAAGCCCCTGGCGCCTCTGCCCCTTGGAACTGGCGGCCTGAAAGAGCTTTGTTGTTGCCCCGAAGATTGTGAGGTGTATTGTGACCTCTGAGGCTGGCTCCCTTTGTCGTTGTTTTGACTGGAGCTGTGAATCGACCTGACATGCCTCGGATGGATTTGTCCTCCGAAGCCCTTGGTCATCTTAGAGAATATGTACGCTTCCTCCCTTCTTTGGCGGAAGTCGTTGTCAGCCCGGATGTATTCATCCATCTTCTGAAGTAGCTTCTCCAGAGTTTGTGGTGGCTTTCTGGTGAAATACTGAGCAGTAGGTCCTGACCGAAGACCCTTGATCATGGCCTCAATGACAATTTCATTGGGCATTGTAGGCGCTTGTGCCCTCAGTTGCAAGAACCTTCAGACATATGCCTGAAGGTATTCCTCATGGTCTTGCGTGCACTAGAACAGGGCTTGAGCTATGACTGGCTTTGTTTGAAAGCCTTGGAAACTGGTAACCAGCATGTCTTTGAGCTTTTGCCACGACATGATAGTCCCTGGCCGAAGAGAAGAATACCATGTCTGGGCTACGTTCTGGACTGCCATGACGAAGGACTTCGCCATGACTGCGGTATTGCCCCTGTACGAAGATATAGTTGCTTCATAACTCATCATAAACTGTTTTGGATCTGAGTGCCCATCATACATGGTAAGCTGGGGTGGCTTGTATGATGGGGGCCATGGGGTAGCCTGGAGTTCTGCTGCCAAGGGAGAAGCATCATCAAAAGTAAAGGTATCGTGATTAAAATCATCATACCATCCATCTTCGTTGAATAGGCCTTCTTGACAAAGCTCCCTGTGTTGGGACCATCGGTCTTGTTCATCTTGAGCAAGATGACGCACTTCTTCAGTAGCTTCGTCGATCTTCCTTTGAAGATCGGCCAGCCGCGCCATCTTCTCCTTTTTCCTTTGCACTTGTTGATGGATGATTTCCATGTCCCTGATCTCTTGGTCCAACTCGTCCTCTTGGAGTGTTGGACTGGTGGCCTTCCTTTTCTGGCTTCGAGCCTCTCGGAGAGAGAGAGTTTCCTGATTTGTGTTCAGTGGCTGCAGCGCAGCAACCCCTGGCGCTGAAGCTTTCTTCGGTGGCATGACGAAGGTCAGGGATTGCCGAAGATGGTCAAGTGAGTTCACCGGAGGTGGGCGCCAATGTTGGGGACTTGTTCTCAAATGCTATGAATCAAGAACAAGGCAACACAAAATGTTAAAGGTTAAAGCCCTTCGTCTTTCGAAGCATTATTTCCCTTAGGATATAATGATCCTCAGACTAAGGTCATGAAGGACATACCTTCGTCATTGCGGTATATATTAATAAAAGAGGAAGCACATGACATATAAGGGACAACATAAACAAACATGAACAATCATACAACATTATTGATTCATTCTTATTATATTATCATAGAAAGACAGGAATAATATTGAGTTACAAATGTACCTTCGACTTGATAGAAAGTAAAAGTACAAGCGTGACGCATAAGCAAGTACCGGTCACCGTGAACAGTACGGGGATACTGTTCATCTATTTATAGGCACAGGGCGTAGCCTGTGTAAATTTACATTCATGCCCTTTATATTTACTATTGACTCATGGATAAACCAACGAGGACTAAATAGCCTTTTCCCCTTTAGGTCGGTTCCTTTTTCCGCCACTTAGCTAAAACTCCCTCGTGCGTAGCTTCGGGAATGGTTCAACCTTCGATCTGACCTTGCTTTCCATATTATATACAGCTTCCTCCCATGTGCGAAGGTTCCTGCACATATATTATACTTTGGGAAACATTGTTAGTCATGTTTTTGAGGACCTTCGGAAGACGAAGGCCCCCAACAGTCATCAAAAACGTGAATTTACCTTACGTGCTATATATTTGTGGTCAATTCATGATTTGCCTGCATATGGTATTTGGTCTGGCTGGTGTGTCCACGGTCGACTGTGTTGTCCCATATGCATGGGGGACACACAAGCATATCGATTGGAGCATGGTAAAAAGGTCTCATTCTTTGATTGTCATCGACGGTTTTTTCCATCCAATCACCCGTTTCGAAATGATACGAAGTCATTTAGAAGAGGCATAAAAGTTAAAGAGGGTCCACCAAAACGTTTAATGGGTGAAGATATCATGATACCACATCGTGCCCTTCAAAGGGCTATAGAAGGTCATGAGTTTGAAGGTTATGGTCAAGATCACAACTGGACTCATATTTCTTTTCTCTGGGAACTTCCTTATGCGAAGGTATTGATTTTACCACACAACATAGATTTGATGCACCAAGAGCGCAATGTTGCTGAAAGCATCATAAGCATGTGTCTAAACATTAAGGGTAAAACAAAAGACAAGATCAATGCGAGGAAAGATTTAGCTAATCTTTGCGATCGCCCTAGCCTTGAGGTCAAATTAAATCCTAATGGAAAGGAGAGGACACCACGAGTTCCATATTGTCTAAAGCCGGAAGAGCGAAAAGAAGTATTTTGATGGTTGAAAATGTTGAAGTTTCCAGACCGCTATGCAGCTAACATAAAACGTACTATTAACCTCGACACTAATAAACTAAATGGTTTGAAGGCTCACGATTACCATATTTTGATGGAAAGACTCATGCCGGTAATGTTCCGTGGCTATTTGAAGCCTCCTCTGTGGAAGATGATTGCTGAACTTAGTTACATATATAGACATATATGTGCTAAGCAGATCTCAAAGAAATTGATGATTCAATTTGAGAAACAAATCACGATGCTTGTATGCAAGATGGAAAAAGTATTTCCGCCTGAATTTATGAATGTGATGCATCATTTGCTAGTGCACTTACCTTATGAAGCATTGGTAGGAGGACCAGTGCAGTTTCCATGGATGTATAGTTAAGAAAGAGAATTGAAAAAACTTAGAGCTACTGTGCGAAACAAAGCAAGGGTTGAGGGGTGTATTGCAGAGGCCTTTGCAGCTAAATAGATCACAATCTTCTCAAGTCAGTATTTATCACACACTAACAACGTGAATGCTCAGTCAACACGGTATCATACTGAAGAAGAAGGTCCTTCGACCGACCTTAGTGTTTTTCTCTGGAAGGGGAAAGGGGTCGGGGCTTCTACTGCACATTATGTTGACATAAGAGAGCGTAATTTCACCATGCTCTACTTGTACACCAACATGGAGGAACTTGATCCATACTTTGAAATGTTTGATTCCATATATTTAGCTGGTCACAAACCTACACCAAAGGAACTGGATAATCTATGTATGAAAAGGATGAACGGAGGTCCATGTTTCATTGAATGGTTCCACAATCATGTAATTATCTCTTTATAATTTTCCTTTGTGTACTTAGTTTGGACATACGACTTGCTATTTAACTATATCTTTTTTCTGCTCTATGTAGTGTAAGAAACTTGACTCTCTAGTCTCGGATGATTTGCAACAGATATCACATGGTCGGATGGAAGCAAGAAAATATAGCCGCTATGATATTAATGGATACCATTTTCGAACATCAATATTAGAAAAAATCAACCCGCAGGCAGCCACGACAAATAGTGGAGTAGTAGCAACTGCCACAAATGCAGACAGAGGCACTCATGACTATTATGGTGTTCTTCAAGACATAACTGAGTACACTCTTGGTGGGGCCAAAGAGTTCATGTTTGTGTTATTTGATTGTGAATGGTTTGATCCTCAACAAACGCGAGAGGATGAATTTGAAATTGTGGAGGTAAAGCATGAATCACGGTTTAAAGGCAACGAGTATAGCAATGTTGTGCTTGCACATCAAGCGCAATAGGTGTACTATCTAACATATCCTCATGAAAACTTGAAGTCTTGTTTACAAAATTAGTCCTGAAGTCCATCCGTTACGATATGATTATTACAACACAAATAACGAAGATGATGATTCTGTTAATATTTATCAAGAAGAAGGCGATCAGTCAGAAAATAGAGAATTTACTGAGGATTTAGGGCTCAATGAAGTAGCTAGTATCGCCATAGATTTGATGGTAGAAGAACCAGGTCCTTCTAGGGAAAGGACTCATAAGTCATAGAGAATTCTTGAAAAACAACAAAGACTTGAAATAATTGAGCAGCGCATTGCTGAAGCAGATTCTGATGCCGATGATTTTTGAAAAGTATATATATTTAAATTCTTGTATATGCATTCTTATTTCAATCCTAAAAGTATATATAATTAAATTCTTGTAATGAAATTTGTGCAGATGATGAGGGTCATGGACAAGCTCAAAGGGAAGAAGCGCGGAGACCGTGGTGACTCCTCGAGGTCACGGTCGACTAGGGGTTCAGGTGGTGGGGATACATCCTCTATGTTGTTCCAGGTATTTAATTTGTTTTATTTTCTTTTCTTCTACGTATGTAATAGTATTATCACCTAGCTTATTTTCGATTACTTGATATATCTCATTGTTGATTATGTTTGTAGGGCTCTACAACGTCAAGGCAACGGTTAGAGCATCTCCTTGGTTGCATGGAGGAGCAGGGGCGCGAAGTGGCAAGCCATAGTGCACCTAGGCAAGAGCGCGAGGTGGCAGGCCATAGTGCACCTGGGCAAGAGCACGAGGTGGCAGGCCATAATGCACTTGAGCAAGAGCGTGAGGCGATAGGCTCAAGTGGTCCTATGCTAGAGCTGGACCACAATGCATTTGAGCAAGAGCGCGAGGCGGCAGACCACAATGCACCTAGGCAGGAGGACGAGCTAGCAGGCCAAGGTTCATCGATGCGTGATGATGATGACTATGGGGAGGACTACGATGGAGAGGCCGATGACGAGGTTGTTACAACGACACAGGCAACGAACTTCAGGTATTTTTATTTTGACGACGAGTTCTATTTTCTGTTGGATTGATATTATTACCCGTGCACAATTTACAATTTTGTAGGTTTCGGCGGTCCCTTAGAGTTCCACCGACACGACCCTTGGACCAACGTAGGGTCATAAACCCTGCAGGAGAGAGGAGCTGGGTGGAGGTGGCATGGAGTGGCAAAGGTCACCGGACACCAGTTAACACAGTGCTGGGATCTATAGCTTGTTTTCACTATCCAGGGGTGGTACAATTCAACGGGGCAGAGATAGGGACGTATCACTGGGCTCACTGGGGCCTCAAACCATATGGACCCGACCGTACTCACCAAGACGCAGTGCAGTCATCGTTTTGGGTTTGTTTATTATGTCTTTTAAATTTTCTTACTGTGGGCATCTATAAATGAATTTAATTGCTTCTTCATTATGCAGGAACAATTTAGATTGGACGAAACAGCGAACGAAGAACATGCAAAACATGTATTCCACAATGCTGCTAGGAAAGTTACACTACTAAAAAATCACCTTCTTGCAATGGGCAAAAATCGTTGCGATAGACCATAAATCGTTGCGAAAGGCACCAATTGCGATAGAACAACTGCCGTTGCCTGCTGTTGCAGAAAACAGAGTGGCAATAGGCTATAGCAACAATTTTACGTTCTGTTGCAATTACTACATCTTTTGTAACGTATTCAAGTGTTGCAATCGTTCGTTGTTACAATGGACTATTCTGTTGCAATAAGTTATATTGCAACATTTACGATAGTTGCCAAAAACTCTATTGCCACAACATATTTCATGGTAATAAGTGTTAATGCCACGTTTAAATCTGTTGCAAATGGCTTTGTTACCACAAGATGCTTCGTGGCAACAAAACACTAGTGCCACACAAGTGACTCATGGCAACAAGATGTATTGCAATGCAAATAATTTCGTTGCATTTGATCATTTTGCAACATAATGTGTCTCGTGGCTACATGATCTTTTTGCTATAAAAATTATCTATGGTAAGAACCGTTATAACAACAACAACAAAATATCATAACTAATGATGTTGCAACAAGAAGAAAAGGTTGCGACTACTGAAGTCCCAACGAAATAGATCCATGGTAATTACATCTTATTGCAACAAAAAAATCATTGCAACTGAACCATACAACAACTAATAAATCCGTTGCATTTACACATATTCAAACCCACAATTTATACGACAATGCATTTTGCATTTCTATTGGGTATAAAATGTTATGCAAAAGAATTATATTTTACATCAGTAACGTCAGAACCAAAATTGACAACCATAATATTTGTCTCTTGTCTCATATATTAACTATATCCATACCATAAGTTGTAACAAATAGGTTGCACCAAATAAATAGTGGCCAAATACAAATTAATTTGATAACATAGCTCACAATCACAGCATCCTCGTACTAGCTTGGATTGTGATAACATAGATAATAAACTACTCAGGACTAGCAAATTATTGGAAGTTTTTTTTGCCATCGTGTACCCCTCCATCCCCTCCATTGATGCAGGCGATGGTTAGCTAGGCTGACGACGATATCACGACGACAAGGAACCTGTTGGAAGTGTTCAAAACAATAATTAGTAAAGCTACAATAACTTGGTTAATCATTAGTGGAAGACTACAACTGTAGTGCCTACAGCTACAGCTACAACTACAGCACAACTCCTAGCAAGCAGCATCAGCAGCAACCATCAGCAAGCAGCAAGCAGCAACACGCAACAAGCAGCAAGCAGCAAGCAGCAGCAACAACACGCAGCAGCACGCAGCTAGCAGCGGCAAGAAACAAACAGTAGCACGCAGCAACAGGAAGCACGCAGCAGCAAGCATTCTACTCTATCTCTACCAGAGAAGGCAGCTGCAGCACCAGCCTAACAAGAGCGAAAACAAGCTATAAAATAAGCATGCTGCACAGAGCCACAAACATGTGTACTGCTCCTATGGTTAACTAAAATCTGTTTAGGCTACTAAAATCCATTGCATGCACAACTACAAAAGAAATAAAAATAGATTGTGGACATACCTTAAACACACTTTGATAGAGCTTCTTAAGTTGATCTACCTTGCTTCTCGCTTGCACTTGCGGATTGTACCTATTATCATATTCAGGATTACAAAAACAAAACTATCAAAAAAATGTTGTAAAACAGTTTATATGATCATAATGCAAGAACATTTGCATTCCATACACATTCGCTTCTTTTGTTGCCCCTTGCCTGCACACGTCTTGTCACAGCATTCCTTAGAGTGTAAGAGCTAATATAGTTTGCTGGCATATTGTCTTTCTTATTGTTTGTGTCTGGTGTACGAACGTTGTTTGCACTACTTGGTGCAGGTGCAGGAGGATCAGCTAGGATGAGTTCAGGAGGTTTAGTAGGGACAATGGAAGAAGGATCGATTGGAGTGGTGCTTTCACGGTTGCTCTGCATTAAACAATTGATCAAACAATTTATGTTGCAAAAGTTTCTAATAGCAATGATGGTAAAAATACAAATATCAAATTTTATACCTGTTGTGCTACAGCAGCAAGGGCAGCAACCATTTCTTGTCTCATTTCTTCTCTAAGCACTTGTCTTTTTATTTCTTCTTCTTCTTGCAGTGCTTGCATTTTTTCCTGTAGTATTCTTTCTCGTTCTGCAACCTCACACGCAAGTTTTTCATTTAACAACTGGACCTGACTTTCGAGTTCAATGTTCTTTTGGTTGGTTGCAACCGTGGCACGAGCTTGTTCGAGGAACTTTGATTCCATCACTTGACTTCTTGTTGGATATCTTGATAGGTACCCATGACCATGAAGTCTGTTTGCCTTACATCCTGTTGTTTCCTTGAATGTTGTTTGGAAAATAGCATTTTCCTCTTCTCTTGTTAGATGATATCTTTCTGTTTGATATATTTTCTCAACAATTTTCTCAGCTGCCTTCTCCTGAAAAGAACAATATAGTTCAAGTTAGCTCAATTCAAATAAGAATTCATGCCCAGTATTTTAAAGTATGTTTTAGTAGTAAGCTTTGTGATTTACTCACATAAATGCCACGTGAAGCCTCTTCCGACCATTCATCATTTTTACAATGAGTAGTCATCCAAAGGGATAGATCGGTTGGTTCTATACCAGTTTCTGGATCTCTCTGTGTTGTGGCTGCTGCGTGGTGGTAGGCGAGGGGTATGCAGGGGAGAGTGGAGGAGGAGAGTGGCTTGAGAACAAGAACGCAGAACGTAGCGAGGAGGTCTGTCGTCGCCGGCGGCTGAAGGCGCCACCGTCGAAGAACAGCCCACCTCTAGGAGGTAACTGTATTATTCTTCGATGCCCTCTTACAAACTAGCAGCCAGCCTTTATAGTATAGGCGGCAGGGAACACACCCAATCAACTTATTACTTTCTATAATGGAAATAGGAAACTCTACTGTCTGCTATAGCAGAAATAGGAAACTACTGATTGATATACTGGAGATAGGACTCGCCTGATCCTCTTCCCTTGCTTCCAATTCGGCTGCCTGATTGCTTGCTTCCTTTCCTATTCTTCCAGCTCTTCTAGCTCGGTTGCCTTATTGGTGGAGGTTCCCTTCTTGTGCCTGCGCCCATAGGTGTTCCTGTAGAAGAATGAGTCCACAACACTTCCCCCCTCCCCTTGGAACAGCTCGTCCTCGAGCTGAAACACCGGATATTCTTTCTTGAATTCTTCTAGTGAAATCCAAGAAGCATCAACAGCTGTCCGTCCGTCCCAATGTACCAACAATTCCCATACTCCATGGTTGAGACGAGCACGAATGACCTTCAAGGGATTAGGAACCACTCTTCCATGAACAAGAGATGGCAACTGCACTGGATCACCTACCGGAGGGGTACCCACGAAAGGCTTAAGAAGAGCCACATGAAACACATTATGGATGCGAGCTGCTGCTGGTAAACGAAGACGATAAGCTACTGATCCAATCTGCTCTAGCACTTCATAAGGTCCAAAGTACTTAGGGCCCAGCTTGGTGGCACGAGCTGGAGTGATACCCACGACTGTGCGGTGATGCAAACGGAGCCAAACCCAGTCTCCTACTGCAAAGACAACCTCCCGGTGCTTCTTATCATGCTGAGCACGCATTACCTCCTGAGCCAACAATAACCGATCACGGATTTCAGCAAGGAATTCATCTCTATCTCTGAGTTGGGCTTCTACTGCTGCCACCTTTGCCGCCCCCTGTTCAAATTGCAGCAAGGTTGGTGGAGGCCGGCCATAAACCACCTGGAAAGGAGAAACACCAATAGCTGTTTGGAAAGAAGAATTGTAGCAAAATTCTGCCCATGGTAACCACTGTAGCCAAGAACGAGGTCGATCTCCTGCTAAGCAACGAAGATACATAGTGATAATGCGATTAGTGACCTCCGACTGCCCATCCGTTTGTGGGTGAAAAGCTGAACTGAGAAGCAATATCACCCCTGCTAAACGGAATAATTCAGTCCAAAAAGTGCTAGTTAAAACCGGGTCCCGGTCACTAACAATAGAACATGGGAACCCATGTAGCCGAACAATCTCATCAAAGAAGGCTTTGGCAACAACGGTGGCTGAATATGGATGGCTGAGTGGGATGAAATGAGCATATTTGGAAAACCGGTCCACCACAGTCAAAATAACTGATTTCCCACCAACTTTGGGAAAGCCCTCAACGAAGTCCATAGCAATATCACTCCAAACAGAAGAGGGAACTGGCAGGGGCTGCAGCAGTCCAGCTGGGTGCAAGTGCTCAGTTTTATTGCGCTGACAAACTCCACAACCTTTGACATACTCTCTGACCAAACGGCTGCTGTGAGAGTTGAAGAAGGATAACCGAAGACGATAGAGTGTCTTCTGAATACCCTCATGTCCTGCTGCATGTGCATTCTCCAGTAGCTGTGGCCATAGGGGAGATGAATCTGGAACATATGCTTTGCCCTGAAATAACAGCAGTCCATCCACCTCCGTCCACCCTGCTGGTGCAGTGCCACTGGCTAACTGGGCCCGAATTTCTTGTGCTCTTGGATCAGCAAGGAGTTCTTGACGAATTGCGTCAAAAACTACAAATGATGTTGTCGATAGGGCATGAATACTGAAGGCCTCCTCATCCCGACGAGATAAGGCATCTGCTGCTACATTTTGCTTCCCTGGGCGGTACACCACATCCAGATCATAACCAAATAGCTTCGTGACCCAAGTGTGCTGTGGAATAGTGGTCAGACGTTGGTCCAATATGTACTTCAAGCTGCAATGATCAGTGCGGACTGTGAATGACCTGCCCCACAAGTATGGCCTCCAATTGCGAACGGTTTTGACTAAGCCGATCAGCTCTCTTTCATATGCGGGCAACTTGGCGTGGTGAGGGGCCACGGCGCGACTGAAGTAAGCCACGACGCCCTCTCCCTGGTGCAGCACCGCGCCAAAGCCGGAGCCCGAAGCATCGCAGTCGACGTAGAAGCGCTTGGAGAAGTCTGGTAGTCGGAGCAGTGGAGCAGACACTAGCGCCTTCTTCAGGGCTTGGAAGGCCGATGCCGCTTGGGAAGTCCAGGAGAAAGTCGCCCCCTTGAGGAGAGCAGTTAAGGGCTCGGCCACCGCACCGTACCCCGCAATAAACTTGCGGTAGTACCCGGTGAGGCCAAGAAAACCCCGCAGCGCCCGTGCAGTCCGCGGTTGTGGCCATGCCTCCACAGCCGCCACCTTGGATGGGTCCATGGCCACGCCCTCCTTGGAGATAATATGGCCCAGGTAGGCCACCGTTGGTTCGCCGAAGAAACATTTAGACTGCTTGATGAAGAGGCAGTTGGCGCGTAACAACTGAAAAACCATCCTGACCTGCTGCACATGTGTCTCCCAAGAAGAACTATAGATGAGTATATCATCAAAAAAGACTAGAACGAACCGGCGGAGAAATGGCTTGAGGATGGCATTCATGAGAGCTTGAAATGTTGCTGGCGCGTTCGTCAAGCCGAAAGGCATGACGAGGAACTCAAAATGGCCATGATGCGTGCGAAACGCGGTCTTGGCGATATCCTCTGGATGCATCCGGACCTGGTGGTACCCGCTGCGGAGATCAATCTTGGTGAAGAAACAAGCGCCCGACAGCTCATCAAGGAGCTCGTCGACCACTGGGATAGGAAATTTGTTCTTGACCGTCTTGTCATTTAAGGCCCGAAAATCCACACAAAATCGCCAAGTACCATCGTGCTTCTTCACAAGGAGAACAGGGGAGGAGAAAGGGGATGTGGTTTCCCGAATAATCCCCTGTGCCAACATTTCCTGACATTGGCGCTCAATCTCATCTTTCAAAAGCTGCGGGTATCGGTACGGTCGGACTGCAATGGGAGCCGTACCCGGCAACAAATGAATGTGATGGTCATGGCGTCGCGCGGGCGGCAGTCCACGCGGTTCTGCAAACAGGTCAGTAAAATCTTGCAGTAATGAATTCATGAGGTCTCTGGTCGCCGTCATAGCAGCAAGGCTAACTCCCTCACCACCGATCCCATGCCACATGACGGGACGATCATGGTGCCAGAAAGCCATGGATCGCGCCGTGAAGTCCCATGTAATGGGTCCCAGCGTCTTGAGCCAGTGGACACCGAGGACGACGTCGAAGCCCTCGAGAGCTAAGGCATAGCAGTCGATGGAGAACGTCTGGTCCTGGATGACCAATGTCATTGCTGCACAGATGCCCAGACTGTGCAGCTGCTGTCCATTAGCAACAGTGACCACCAGACCCGGCCGATGGGTGATGTCGAGGCCGAGTCGGTGGGCGACGCCCTGGTTGATGAAGGAGTGGGTGGAGCCGGAGTCCACAAGTGCCGTCAGCTCTTCCCCTTGGATCTTGACGCGAAGACGGATGGTGTCACCAGCAGGGACCCCCGTCAACGCGTTCAGCGAGATGCAGACTTCCTCCGTGATGTCGTCGTCCTCTGGCGCAACGTCGTCCAGGGACAGACAGAACACGCCGCCCCGCGCCGCACACTTGTGATCCCGGGAGAATTTCTCCGGGCAAAAATAACATTGCCCCTTGGCACGTTTGTCGGCGATCTCCTCAGCCGACAGCCGACGAACGCGTGGTCGCTGTGGTTCCTCCATCGTCGGTGCTGGTGTCATTGACTGTGGACGAGGACGGGAAGGCTGGCGCGGCATGGACGGGTAGATGGCGCGAGCCGCCTCAGCGGAACGGCGCTCGAAGGCCCGGGCCAGACTCATGGCTGTCTGAAGGTTCGCCGGATGTTGCATCTCGACGTCGGATGACAAGGGCTGACCCAACCCGGCATTGAACAAGTCGATTTGGTGCTGCCGGGTCAGGTTGTCGCAGCGGCACAGGAGAGCCAAGACCTGGCGCTGGTATTCCTCCACCGTGCCGGTACGGTGGAGCTCCTTCAACTCCCCAAGCGCGTTGGAGCGGATGGGCGGGCCGAAGCGCATGTTGGTGAATTCGACAAAGCGCGGCCACATGATGATGCCGAGATCACGCTCCAACTGGTAGTACCATTGTGCCGCCGTGCCGTCGAGATGGAGAGAGGCCATCCACACCTTATCCTCCTGCAGCGTGCGGTAGCCGCGAAAAAAGCCTTCACACTTGTTCAACCATGGGAGCGGATCCGACTCACCATCGTAGTGCGGGAAGTTGAGGTTGGGCTCGCGTGGGCCACTGCTGTCATGACGTCGAGGGCCATTCCCGCGGCCCCCACTGAAGCTGCCTTCCTCGGTGCCTCCGTGTCGTCGACGATCAGGCGAACCCTGCGGCTCGTGGTCCGCTTCATCACCGGACTGAAATTTCTCCGTGCGCGCGATGCGCTGGTCATGCGCGTTCAGGCGGTTGTTCATGGTTGTGAGCTGCGCGCTGAGGCGGTCCAGCTTCACCGAATCAGGCTCAGGATCGCCCGCGACGCCGGACATGGTCGGGGCACTTGTCTCCGATACCAATTTGTTGTGGCTGCTGCGTGGTGGTAGGCGAGGGGTATGCAGGGGAGAGTGGAGGAGGAGAGTGGCTTGAGAACAAGAACGCAGAACGTAGCGAGGAGGTCTGTCGTCGCCGGCGGCTGAAGGCGCCATCGTCGAAGAACAGCCCACCTCTAGGAGGTAACTGTATTATTCTTCGATGCCCTCTTACAAACTAGCAGCCAGCCTTTATAGTATAGGCGGCAGGGAACACACCCAATCAACTTATTACTTTCTATAATGGAAATAGGAAACTCTACTGTCTGCTATAGCAGAAATAGGAAACTACTGATTGATATACTGGAGATAGGACTCGCCTGATCCTCTTCCCTTGCTTCCAATTCGGCTGCCTGATTGCTTGCTTCCTTTCCTATTCTTCCAGCTCTTCTAGCTCGGTTGCCTTATTGGTGGAGGTTCCCTTCTTGTGCCTGCGCCCATAGGTGTTCCTGTAGAAGAATGAGTCCACAACACTCTATAATGTGAAGAATGTATCATACAAGTTTGTCATTAATCATGGAAAATAAAGTAGTGGTCATATCATTACCTGTTGAAAGCTTATTTGGGAAAAAGTTCTAGAACCCATTATATGCTTCGTTCTTTGTTTCTGACGGTTTTCTGAGTTCTGGCTGCTTATTTTCTAGAAAATAATAATAGTTGGAAATGAATTAATAAATAAATCGCTAGAATCATCCATATTATGCAAGTGCCAATCGTTAAAGTAAAGGAAATGAAACAGCAAACCTGGAATTTCTCAGATCCAAAATACAACATCATGTAATGCCACTCGACGATGTCTACATCTTCAGGCTTGTTTTTCATCCTTTCAGCATAACTATTGTATGCCTTGTATGTTGATCTTAACATTGATCGCCATCCTTTGTATCTCTCCTTAGCAATAGACCAGATCTTTTCATGCGCGTCCTCATTGGTTAGAAACTCCCACCTTCGCTGTTTCAGTTTTGATATAAAGAGAAGGTTAATTGTCTAGTAATTTGGGAATAGTAGACCACTAATAGTTCTAGCTAACTGTTAGGGCTCAAGTAAAGAAATTTCACATACCAGTACGTCAGAGGCTATAGAAGATCTAACATTGAGCTCTATATCTTTCCACTTTTTCACTCCAATGAGTGGTGCCTTTTTCTTTGTAAACAATACGATTTCATCCACAAAAGTGCGAGCGTTTGGTCCTACAGGACCTCCAAGCTTAGATGAAAATTCAATCTTAAGTTTGTGATCACCGTTCTTGATTCGCTTGGTGGCTGCTGCTATACCCTTAAGGGTACCACGCCCCTCCTTTTTAAAGACTCCATCGTTATCTACATATATACCAATAACATCTGAATGGGTAGAAATATTCAAAGTAGAAGATTGCAACATTTAAATAAAAAACACTCTTAGTAAAAAATACCAGGATCTCTTTTCCTATGACGTCTAGCATGAGATGGCCAATTAGCAGTAGGTTTGCTGCTGCCATGAATTTCTTCATCTAATAATATTAGGTCATCATTGCTTTGTCGTTCATACAATACTGCGGATAGCATAGGCATCAGTTACATCTCTAACAATTTGCGAAAATATACACTATATGTTAGTAGGCTGTAAATAAAAGAAATTACAGATATCTGGAAGATCGCCTTGATGCCTTAACCATTCTTTATATGTTTTGATCGTATCCTCCCTGAAGTCATCCATTAAATCTGCACTTAAACAATATGTAAGTTTAACTGTGGAAACTATAACATATCATGTATTTAATGTAATGAGTTTGACATCTTAACTTACCCGTTTCTGGATTATCATGTTGTAGTATTGCAAGCCACTCCTTATATGCATCAATCGACACTTCTATAGTTTCTTCATCAACATTTGTTCGCTGCCTTGGACGCTTGATGGGAGTTATGCTTACCTCTAGATCACTGGGTGGATCTTTTGTGAGCACAAAACTTATTTTTCTCTCATCCATGTTATCAGACAGCATGGCCTCTTCTTGGTGGATGTAATCAAGTGCCAATAGCCTGGATCGATCAATGCCACATCGTTTCTTGTAAAACAAGAAGTCCCTCCCAGAATATCCAAGTTTCGATTTTATGTACACCACGTTGTAAAAGGCAACATAAGCTTTATCAATATTTACTGTGACAATTTCTTTTCCAGGTTGTGCTCCAATGCAATGGAATTTCAAGGTCCATATCTCACCAGTCAACCTGCAACACAAATATATTCTAAGCAAACAATGACTAAAATAGTGTTGTAAAAAGATTTCATTCAACAATTAAAAGGTATGAAAACAATATACTATAATTATGATCTGCGCCAAGGCCAAAGCAGTAGAGACCAATATGGGTAGATAGATTTTTACTTGTCAGGAAGATCAAAGAAGACGTTCTTCCCGGCCATAATCTCGTCCACAATCCGTGTACCAAGTTGGCTACCATTGTCGTTGGTGCACATATTAGCTTCATTGCTTGTCGGCTGCAAACCTCCTTGAGTCGTCATCATAGGTCAGGAAAATAGATGCTGACAGGGCAGGGAACAAAAAAATCATGTAAGTATAACAATAGATTGGTTTATGGAATTATGTGCAGTAATAGATGCTGACGGTAAACACCAACAAGTTTATTGAGTTCTATGATGTAAGAGCAGCAGAGGCTGCTCTTCGGTCACTGAATAAAAGTGAGATAGCTGGAAAACGAATCAAGTTGGAACCAAGTCGTCCTGGTGGAACACGCAGAAAGTATGACTCTGATTTAGTTTTCAAGGCTATTTGCTTGTTACAGCTTCTCACCAATATTCTGAATTATATATATATATATTTATATATATTTATATATATATATATTTATAATTGCTGGAGCTATCATTTTGCTGTGGTTCTGGGTGCCACATTCTTATGATGATACTCTAGAGACTTATGAAGTTACTGCTTCTAATAAGCTTGGAAGTTAGATGTATAGTGCAGTGACGGCTGACTTTATTTTGAATAATTCACTTGCAATTTAAATTGTCCGTTTCTTTACTCCTTCCGGAGTCATTTAATGTGTGTGAATCTACATGTCTGAAATTGAGCTTTTGGCACCATGCTGTTTCACTTACTTTTCCTACATGTGAATTTTTCCCATATAGTTTACTGATCATTACTTATCTGATATTTTTAAATTTTTTCTAATGTAGTTTACTGATCTGATATTTTTTTTGTTTTCTTATGACTTAGCTTGATGCAGCAGCTTGGTCACGATTTGGACCAAGAAGAGCCAAGAACCTACAGACATTCTCATGTTGGCTCACCTATTGCTAACTCTCCTCAAGGTACTTCTGTTGGAACTAGTTTTTGTATAACGCTGCCCCCATGTATTTTGGAGTCAATCCCCCTGTATATAAAAATTAATTAAGTTTTTTTCCCTAATCCTTGTGGCAGGGGCATGGGCTCAATACAGTAGTCCAACAGATAGCAATATGCTGCAAGCTTTCACCAGATCTCCAACTGGAAATGGAATGAGTCCTATCAGAATTCCTTCCCTGATTTCAAATGCTCCAAAGATTGCTCCTATTGGCAAGGATAGCAACCGGTCTAAGTATGATCAAGTGTTTTCAAATGGTAACCAGTCCCTGGGAGCTGCATTTCAGCACTCCCACTCATACCAAGATCACAACAGTAACCAGGAATCGGGGGAGGTCTAAAGCCATATTCAGAACTCCTGAGCATTTCAGCACTCCTGGGACTTTATCAGGGCCCCAGTTTCTCTGGGGCAGTCCAAAGCCATATTCAGAACATTCAAAATCCCCTATTTGGCATCCACCAGGAATCGGGGGAGGTCTCCTGCTGGGCATGGCTAATCGTGCTTCTGTGAATCCTGGTTCTTCTCTAATTGGAAGTCTGACAGATAACACACAACAGCAAGATCCAAAACGCACAAGCCAAAACAGTAACCAGACCTGGCACCGACGCGTGCAAGCTGCCAACAATAGAGAAAAAAAAAGAGACAGCCGATGCTTCAGAGATGAACGACGGACCAGGGAGAGTGTGTGCCGGTGCGTGCCTGCTCGGTCCCAGGTCGGCCTGGAGAGTGGAGCCGAACGACGGACGGCGAACAGAGATTGGGGGACGGAGCTCGGAGATTAGGAATGGAGATTGGGGGCGGCGCGTACCTCAACCTGAAACCCGGACGGGCGACGGCTGATGAAACCCTTGCAGTAGAGCAGATTAGGAAGGAGGAACGAGGAATGCCTGCCCTTGCGCCCTTCCCATTTGGGAACGTTGCCTGGATGAAGAAAGGTGTAATTGTTGTGAATAATGCTCGTTAATATGTTTTCTTTGTATTATTGTTTTTTTGCAGGCAAGTCTACACTTACAGATTCCCTTGTGGCAGCTGCTGGGATTATTGCCCAGGAAGTTGCTGGTGATGTTCGCATGACTGATACTCGTGCAGATGAAGCCGAGCGTGGCATCACAATCAAATCTACTGAGGAAAAGGCAGGAAACCCGCTCAAGAAATCCGCTCAAGAAATCCCGGCCGTTCTACGCCCGAACAGGCAGGCAGAGGCACAGACGGACATGCCACACGCGCCGAGCCCTTTTTCCTCCGGCAAGCTGGCCGCCCCCGCACCTCCGGCGGCATAATCCCTGGCGGGGCCAAGTGGCTGCGTGTTGCGTGATTCCACGCCCCAGCGCATCGCGAACGAGCCCCGCCCGCATCCACAACCGCGCGCAGCAGGCCCCGCCCCGCGCCACGACGCGACCACTGCGAACGAACGGGGGCCCGTCGTACGCCCGTCCGCCCGCCCGTCAACCATCCGTGTTGTTGGTATGAGGAGATAAGGCAGGCAGAGCAGTAGAGCACGATGGAATGGAAGGAGGACGCGTGCGTGCGTGCGTGGCCGTCGCGGTCGCGGAGCTTGACCCAGGCCGATCGAGGGGAGGCTGGGAGCCCGCGACAGCGAGCGCCGGGATTGTGTCTGAGCTAGCCAGGCCAGCTACCACTCGCTTCCGCTTTCCCTGACGGACTTTGCCCGGGCCCCGGGCGCTCGTTTTTTTCTCGCTCCGGGTGGCTGGCTGGAGGCTGCTGGCTTCTGCTGGCGCTAAACTGCTAGTGCGCAGTGGCGGACACATGGCGATTATTCGTAATAGCCAATAACACTATATGATAAAATTAAACAAGACCATAAATAACTTTCATAGAATTCAAGTTCTATATCAATACATGATACAAGTTTAATGTATAGATAAAAAAATCAAACTTATCACTAAATTCATAATAACCGAATCAAAGTCGTGCATGTCGAATGTTGATCTTCTTGAAGGCATGGGCGCCAAAAAAGGGGTGGGGCCACGCTATTTCGCAGTTTGAGGGATAGGACTCGCTGGTTCGTTAAGCTCGCCGACCATCGAGTACGGGTTGCATCATTGCGACGAGTGAGCTTGTTGGATGGTGTTGGGGTCTTCATCTTCCGAAGGTTCTCAAAAATACGGCTAACATGTTTTTCAAGTATAATATACTGTCACAGGAACCTTCGGCCTTGAGATGAAGGTGCGCATGGTATGAAAGGCGCAATCTGGTAGAAGGACGAACCAGTTCCGAAGCTACGGATGGAGAAGCTTCGGCTTAACAGTGGAAAATGAAACCGACCTAAACACTTGCACTTGTCTTTTTCTTTCTTCTTCTTCTTGCAGTGCTTGCATTTTTTCCTGTAGTATTCTTTCTCGTTCTGCAACCTCACACGCAAGTTTTTCATTTAACAACTGGACCTGACTTTCGAGTTCAATGTTCTTTTGGTTGGTTGCAACCGTGGCACGAGCTTGTTCGAGGAACTTTGATTCCATCACCTGACTTCTTGTTGGATATCTTGATAGGTACCCATGACCATGAAGTCTGTTTGCCTTACATCCTGTTGTTTCCTTGAATGTTGTTTGGAAAATAGCATTTTCCTCTTCTCTTGTTAGCTTAAATCTTTCTGTTTGATATATTTTCTCAACAATTTTCTCAGCTGCCTTCTCCTAAAAAGAACAATATAGTTCAAGTTAGCTCAATTCAAATAAGAATTCATGCCCAGTATTTTAAAGTATGTTTTAGTAGTAAGCTTTGTGATTTACTCACATAAATGCCACATGAAGCAACATAGTATGTTTTAGCTCACATAAATGCAACATAGTATGTTGGTAAGTAAATACTTGTTGGCTGGATATAGTGTGAACAATATAGTGTGATTTACTCACATAAATGCAACATAGTATGTTTTAGCTCAATTCAAATAAGTTTTGACTGGATTTTTTAGCTTAACATATAACTCAGGGAGCCATGCGATTTTGGGGCGATCAAACTGTTGGTAAGTAAATACTTGTTGGCATGTTGCTCTTCTTTTAGCTATAGCTGACCCTAATTTTTCTTGGTTGAGGAAACTGTAGTTAGTGATAGCTCAGTATTCTGTGTGTAGAAACCTGTATAAAGTATTGGACATGTATTTCATAGTTTTTATAACTTATAAGGCTATGTAAGTCAGAGATTAACTCTTCAAAGAATTATACAACAAAGAAATCAGCTCAGAAATGGGATCTTTGCATTTTTAGTCTTGCTCATTAAGACAATAGTGTTAATAAGGTGTTAACTTAGGATTGCTCATTTTTTAGTATTCCTGTATGACTCATGGTTTTCTAGAGAAAAATATTGGACCGTTACAATAATGCTAATATGGAGTTAATCTAGGATTGCTCATTTTGAGTATTCTTGTACGACTCATGGTTTTATAGAGAAAAGATCTTGGACTATTGCACTACCTCCACTTGCAACACATGGACACATATCTCTAACAATATAACACACATATACATAAGTTATCGTGTTATTATACGGTTCCGTTGCAACGCACGGGCACTCAACTAGTAGAAGCTTAAGCGTGTAGATCACTCTCTCAATGAAACCTAACTGAATTGTTTCCTCTCCATTTTACAAGGAGGGAACAAGCACCAGAACTCAGCGACAGTGGATTCCATTTAGTTTGTATGGTACATATCTGTCTAACTTTTTCACGTGTTTTTCATAAACAAATATAGGTTTTGCACTTTCCTCTCACACCACATAAACATTTTAATTAATATATTAGCTGCCCTAATTACTTAAAAATTGTACCATAACACAAATGAGTTATTTAATAGGATTAAAGCTATTTTATAGAGGAGTTGGAAGAAGAAATAGATTGGTGCAATTCATAAATCCAACCAAAGAGGAAAGATTATTACAGCAACAGTCATTTGAATGAAATACCATAGTATTACAACCACTTTCCTTTTAAAAAAGAAGAAATAGATTGGTGCAATGCATAAATCCAACCAAAGAGGAAAGATCGGTCACGCGACGTGTTGGGAAGCGACATCTGGCGATGTGACCTATGGGTGAGCGGCGGTCCGATGGTGGAGGCGAAGGTTGTGTCACGTGTATTGGATCTGGCTGCCTCGTTGCAAGGGAAATAAAAAAGAGCACGCTGGACCTGACTAAATTACTAAAAAGAGCACACTGGATAGTAAGTAACTAAATTTAGCAAATCCATTCGAAGAACTATTAGAATGTGTTATGCAAACTCGTATTCTTGCTTTTATCGTAGAGCAAGAATCCATGAATTTGGTGATTGTTATGGGTGAACACACTCGGAAGCGGTCGGCAAACAGTCGACAAACAGTCGGTAATTCATAAATATCAAAAATAGAAATAACATTGTGTTTTTGTTTTAAAATTTCCATTTCCTCTTCTCAGACTAACAGGAAACGAGGGAGTAGCAACAATACTCATGTTTTTAATGTATCGAGGAGGACGCGTGCAAGCACACACGGAGGCAAATCGATCGCCATCGTGGGCATCGAGAGTATCGACGCATCTGCCTGCTGTCTTCATCAGTCTATCTCGACCCATTCCCGCGAGCCGTCCCCCTTCCCTCTTCATCCGCTCGCTCCGTCTCCCGCGCTCCTGCCATCCCCTCCGGCCACTCCGACCTTCCATGGAGGGAGATTCCTTGCCCGGTGGGAATCTTAGGGCTGATTTGAAGACTGCCGGCAAAGATCCATCGAGGAGGCGGCGATTCCATCCCGAATCACGACATCCGGCCTAAGCGAAGGAGCTGAATAGGCGCGCATCACCCTCGTCGTCCTAGCCGTCACCGGCTCCGTGAGTATCGCTGCTCCCCCTCAGAACCCCCAAAGCCGATGTTGCTTGTGTAGTCTGCTAATCTGGCTCTTCTTTTTTTTGGAGATTTGAATGTGCCTTCAGTTGCTAGTCCCCGAACCCTATCCCTCTGCCGTCCTCAAGGTGCAGGTCCACCTGATGCGACACAACTCGCCTACCGAGCTCGACGTCCCATCGTCGGCTTCCTCTCTCCAGGGTCCAGGCAAGTCCCCGAACCCTATCCCTCCGCCCGTCCCTTAGAGGGGCAGGAGCATACGTATCATCGTCTTTTGCAATAACTAGTAACGGTTGCGCGCCTCGCGTGCGTGGATAAAAAATTGCACGCATGGATAAAAAGTGTACATGGATAAAAAACGTAACGTAAATGATAATTACAGTATTATGTCGTTTAGAAGATGTGCATACACATTTTGCAATTGTAGAGATAATTCAGTAAGCTGTTCATACACATTTTACAAAGGTAGAGAAGGGGATAATTCTGTCTTTTTCATCTTCTGAAATTAGTTTCTTATATTTACACAATTTCTTCTAAGGTTAAACATGAATACATCCATAATTATACCGTGTGCATAAAATAAGCACCTTAGAACTTCATAGAGTGTTCATGTAGAAGCCTAGAAGGCAATATCTAGTTTTGGGAAGTTTTTTTGGTAGTTTCTTTTCGGATGCGTAAGGGTTCTTGCTTGAACCTGTTGATGAATGATCATGAAAAAATAGCGAGGTGCTATAAATTTTACTTATGGACTATTTAGTCAGGTAGCCCATTTCAAGAGATTGAGAGTATTGAGACTCTACGAAAAAGTTATACATAAAAAGCATGATAGATGCACATAAATATTAATTTAAATTCGTAATAAGAAACAAAAACACGTGCACAGAAATAATAATACCAGAAGAACAAAATTTCTGGTTAAATGCCAACAACAACAACAATGTGATCTTTTAACTACATATTGAAATTTTCCTGTCAAGCATTGAATGTGTACAACAGTGAGCGCTTGCTTTGAAGCGATATCCGTATATATAGCATCACACAACGCATACAAATACATTACACGCTCAGTAAGCTAGTGCATCATAGTATGATGTTGCACGTGGATTTGGTACGTTTTTTTTTGTTGGGTTTCTTACAAAAGGTCTTCATTTATTCAGTGTATAGAAACTTTTGAAAGTGAGTCTATACTACACTGTTTGAGATTGTTATATACTTCCTTGTGTTGTAACTTTGATTGACTTAATATAAAGGAGAAAAGATGTTTTAGTGTATTAGGATTGTGTTTCTAGTTTATTCTGAGTCGGTTTGTAGCATATTTTTTTTAGCTGGTTACAGTTTGTAGCATATTAAAGCTTTGTATTGTTTGCACTGTGATATATACCTCAGTAGTTGGGCATTATTGAATATATGCTGCCATAGAATTTAATATAAAGTTTATCTTCAATCTAATCTTATACATATGAAGAAGTCATAATTTCCTTTTTATCAAAAAAATCAGTCGTTGTCCACTAAAGTCATGACAACCAAAATCTACTGATCAGAACTGGATATGTAATAGTTACGCGATTGTACGTGTTTGCCTCAATTCAGTGTGTGCCAACCTCGGATAACATCTTTCTCGTATCCAATAGTCTGTGACTTTTCTTTTAAACAAAAAAATCATCATCGTTTGCGTCGCGTGACGAGTCCACAGGTGCTACATATCCATCATCAATGTATGTGTTGTCTTCTTCGTCCTCCTCATCTGCTAACCCAATATCATGTGATTCTTCCACAAATTCAGCAAGTGCTTTCTCAATGACACAAGCATCACCGATTACACCTTCCATGTTAGATCTTCTCCACTTCACCAATACTTCATCGCTGCTTGAAACACTCATGCCTTCGAATCCCACGTGCAGCGAATCAAGATCAATTTCTGAATTTTCAGATTCTGGCATGGCGAACAGATTTCGGGGATTCATTCTTACAATAGTGCACCAATCTTTTTTCTTTGTACCATTGACATAAAACACCTGCTCAGCTTGTGAACCAAGAATATAAGGCTCATCTAAATAGCACAACCGAGTTTTATCAATATCAATAATTCCATACTGATCCCTTTGGTAGCCTCGTCCTTTGTTCTTGGCAGTAGGAACATGGAACCAGTTGCACTGAAAGAGGAAAACTTCCTTACCTTGAGGAAAATCTAGTGCAATAATTTTTTTAATCACACCATACCAGTCAATATTACCAGAGCTTTCATCTCCTTTCACAACAACACCACTATTTTGTGTGCATAGGTTCTGCTCTATCTTTTCTGTACGAAAAAGAAATCCATTGATGAAGCATCTGTTGAAAACACGAGCCCGATGGTCTGGTCCTTGTGAAAGTGTGTAGAGCAGGTCACTTGTCTTCCCTTGTTGATTTAGTTTGCTGATCTGCAGCCAACAAAACATGTTTAAGTTATTTGCAAATATAATACTGAGCAGCAGTTAGTGGATGACATTACAAATAAAACAAATTACTCATAACCCACCTTTTGCTCGAACCAGCCTACAAATTGTTCCTTGTGCCTTTGATCAACATTCCGTGTACTTAATTTTTTTAGTTCGTCCATATGCTCGCTACAATATTTTAAAAGAGGGCTTCAGGTAATTCAAATTCTATGAAACATGCCAATGCATAGTATCAAAATATAGATTTTGAAATAAGATCTTACTTTATCCATGGAGTAGCCTCATCACAGTTTTGTAATATGTAGTGCCTCATTCCTTGCAGCTCACTCCTAGAAAGTGACTCGACAGTGAATCCTTTCTTAGTGTAGTCAATGTTGGCAAATACGCTTAAGCCAGATGGTGGTTCATTCACAGCAGCAGCTTCATGACGGTCTGCATGATTAAGCTTGGTTTCCACGTCTTGCAAGAAGCGACTGCAAAATGTCATGCACTCCTCTAATATATATCCCTCAGCTATCGAGCCTTCAGGGTGCGCTGTGTTCCGTACATAGGCTTTAAGAGTACGTAGATATCTCTCAATTGGATACATCCATCTATAGCACACGGGTCCACCAAGTTTAGCCTCTTCAGCTAGATGAATTGACAAATGAATCATTATATCAAAAAAGGCTGGTGGGAAAATCATCTCAAGCCGACAAAGGGTTTCAGGAATCGAGGTGCTCAACTGCTCTAAATCTTCAGCACTCAACTCCTTTGAACATATTGCATTAAAGTACCTACTAAGCTGAATCAATGGAAGAGCAACATTTTCTGGCAAAACATTGTGAACTGCAATGGGTAATAGTTTTTGAAAAATAACATGACAGTCATGAGTTTTTAGACCAGACACCTTACACTTGTTCACATCCACACTCCTCTTTATGTTAGAGGCATAACCATCAGGCATCTTCACGCCTTCTAGGAATTGGCATAACCATATCATCTCATCCTTACCCAATGTGTAAAATGCTGATGGCAAGGTGTATTTTCCATTCCCGAGCACAATGTGTTGATCCTTCCTGATGCCTAAATGCTCCATGTCAAGTCGAGCCTTCTCGCCATCCTTAGATTTCCCTTCCATACCTAGCAAAGTCCCCAATATGCTGTCACAAATGTTTTTCTCAATGTGCATCACATCCAAATTATGCCTTACGAGCAATTTTTCCCAGTATTGTAGTTCAAAAAAAATACTCCTTTTCCTCCAATTGTGCCATCTAGTTTCTTCCTCACGTTGCTTCCTTTTCCTTGTAGACTTCCCAAAAGTGATTTGCTCAAAACTTTCATACTGTTGCAGAACCCCTTCACCACTCAATGGCACTGGAGGCTCCCTTGTTTCCACAGTATTGTTGAAACTGGCCTTGTTCTTGCGCCACCTATGATCCATAGGCAGAAACCGACGATGTCCCATGTAGCAATGCTTGGATCCACATTTCAACCATAAGAAGTCGGTATCCTTGTGGCAGTATGGACATGCAAACTTGCCTTTTGTGCTCCAGCCAGATAACATCCCATATGCTGGGAAGTCATTAATTGTCCAGAGAAGAATTGCTCTCAAATTAAAATTCTTCTTCTCCTTGGCATCCCATGTCTCAATACCTTTTCCCCAAAGGTCTTTGAGCTCATCAATCAGAGGCTGCAAATATACATCAATATTGTTTCCTGGAGAGTTTTTACCGGGTATCAACATTGACAACATCCAGAAAGGTTGTTTCAAACACAACCAAGGTGTCTAGTTGTAAGGGATTAAAATGACAGGCCATATAGTGTACACAACATTGACCATCCCAAATGGATTGAAGCCATCAGATGCAAGACCCAACCGAATGTTACGAGGATCAGTAGCAAAATCTTTGTATATGTTATCTACATGCTTCCATGCCTTAGAGTCAGCAGGGTGCCTCATTTTGTTATCTTGGACTAAGCCCTCCTTGTGCCAACGCATATATTCAGATGTGGTCGAATTCATATACAACCTTTGCAATCGAGGAATAACTGGGAAATATCTTAGGATTTTCCGTGGGGCACGCTTGTTGGTTGCCTCCTCATGATGACCAGAAATCGTTGGTTGCCATCTAGACTCACCACATGTTGGACATGTATCCATGGCTGCATATTCTTTCCGAAACAACAAACAATCATTGACACATGCTTGTATCTTTTGGTAGTCAAGGCCAAGATCATGAATAACCTTTTGTACTTTATCCAATGTGTCCGGAACACAGTGGCCTTCTGGGAGAACAAGCCGAAACAACTGAAGTACGGCCGCTAATGCACTTTTACTAAGACCAAACATGCATTTAATCTGAAAGAGCCTTACTATAAAAGATACCTTAGTGACCTCCTTGCAACCTGGATACAATTCCTTCTTTGCCTCTGTTAATAGATTAAAGAATGCCTTTGCTTTTGCATTTGGCTCTTCATTAATATTTCCTATGATGTCTTCGTGTATAGCACCACTGATTAGCGTTGAAACTAGTTCGGTCACAGAACCACTGTCACCTGTTTCATCATCATTGACAACTACTGCAGCATTGCCCTCATCTGAATCATTTTCTTGGTTTCCTTCTTCGATGA
This sequence comes from Zea mays, assembly GCF_902167145.1. Lineage (NCBI taxonomy): Eukaryota > Viridiplantae > Streptophyta > Magnoliopsida > Poales > Poaceae > Zea > Zea mays. Next base: position 44,665,748 of record NC_050103.1, read on the forward strand.
AGCTCTCATCAAACCCTCTAATAACCAAGTGACTTTGAACCTGAGATTGTGTTCTGTAGGACATGCATCGACATCTTGAACATGGACATGGTGCAGTTTCTCCTCTAGCAGTGCCACTAAATGTAGTTTGTATGAACTTTCTGAAATTTGTTTGCCACTCATTTGTCGTGAAGTGCATGCGCATCCAACTCCTACTATTCTGAGACATGGCTTTCTAGTCAAAGATTAAAATCACCAGTCGAGCCTTGTAACAAAAAAAACAAAGTTAAACTGATTTTCAGTCATAACCAGTATTGAGCTTTAAAGTTTAATGATAAGTTATTAATTCATGCAATATGTAGTCACTAGCAACAAGACAGTTTTCAAAATCCTATTTACTCTCCTGTTAGCAAGTTGACATGAGATGTTTGTGGTATATATGTAGATAACTTGATGTGTAGCTGCTAAGTGATTTCCAGCCATTCAAATGTTATTGACAACTGGAACCCCTCCTTGATGTGTAGGTATTTTGTAAATCATAACTTGATGTTATTCATATATATATGCTCACCTATATACTTCTAAATAATCTCCTTGATGTTGCCCTTTTAATGCCTAGAACCTGCACCCAAGAACCAAGTCAAATATACTGGAATCAAACTGTCCTCAATTGCTGACTGACATCAGAGCGATCTAATATTCCATCTTACTTTTAAATTGCCAACAATCATAGAATGCAGAGCAAATTATAAAATTTTAGTGTGCAATCATGTTGAGTTTGAAAATGATGAAAATGATTCCAGAAAAACGCCAAACATGAACAACAAATTATGTTGATTCCATGGCTTCAGTTAGTTTTTCTTTGTACGTTTTCACCCTTTTATTAGATTGTGTTATGGTGTGAAATTATTGCTCAATTAGTTCTTATCATTTGTAGTTGGGGGTCATATCTTTTCTTTAAGCGCACTCCTGAAAATAACACATCTCTACAATACGAACTTCTCTCTTTTTCATATTCTAGGAGTTAGTTTTTCATATTTTTTCTCAAGCATTTCTCCATACTTCTCTCTTTTTCTACTTGCGACATGATTATATTTTCCTCTTTTTTCTGTAATACTATCTATTGCAGGATAATCTAAAGTAACGACGAGCAAATAGAAGATCGGTGGATCTCAGAAAAATGTATGTTTTATTAACTCACAAAGTACATAATAAAGGAAACAAAATTATCTCTTTTTTATCATAACTAAAATATTAAACTTGTTGTTTCTCTCTCTAGCTGTTGTCGTATCTGCTTAAACAAAATGGTATGATCTCTCTGTCCTTCCTTCGCCTGTGATAAAATGTTTTTTTAAGATTTGAGTTTGAAGAATAGTTTAAGTTGTCTACAAAGTACCTAATAAAAATATAGAAACTTGAAAATCAATAAGAGAGTAAAACAAAATGGTAACATGTAAGAAATAGTTGTATGCACTTTGTCTATAGTGTTTAACTCTAAACTTTTCTTTTTTGTCTGTAAAAGAAACATAATGAATCCATTTTCTGATAGAAACAAATTTCTTTATACTAGATATTATGTACTTGGACTGCCCAACCCATTCATCGCCTCAGCGTTGTACATATCTGCAAAGTTTTAATACCATACAACTACTCATGTGAATGCAGCTATTTAGATGGGTCTCAAAGCTTTATATTCCTATTTTCCATGCATGTTAGTTCAATTTTGTGTGGCTGTATTATCATACATTATGAATGCACTGAACACTATTTGATTGTTGTTGCTCTGTATATTCCAAAGGAGCTTCCATTGGGTTTGCTGGGAGTTATTTCTTGTCACTTGGAAGAACATCAAACGTCGTTGCAGGAAAACCCAGCACTGAAAATGAAGGCTCGGAAGAAAAAACATAGACCAAAGATAATCAGAGAGAATAAGCTAGCCAAAGTCAGAAGGATCACCTGAAGGCTAGCGCGTGGAGTCCCTGGCTCAAGGCTGGCGCGTGGAGTCCTTGGCGCGTGGAGTCCCTGGCTGGCTGAAGGTGGCTGAAGGCTGGCGCGTGGAGTCCCTGGCGCGTCGAGTCCAATTATTTGATGGCTTTAAAGCACCGGTAGCAGTAACACTTTGGGTCTAATCACTTTGTGTCTAATCTAGAAGCCATTAATAGTTGTATGTACTAGTATAGGCATGCAGACAACAATTGGAAAATTGTATGATTCATGTGATCATTTTCCTTGTATTCTTTTCTATTGTTGGTTATATACCAGATTTTAGAAGATTCTTGTGATCCTTTTCCTTATATTCTTTTCTATTGTTGGTTATATATCAGATTTTAGAAGATTCTTGAGATCCTTTTCCTTGTATTCTTTTCTATTGTTGGTTATATATCAGATTTTAGAAGATTCTTGTGATCCTTTTCCTTGTATTTTATTCACCTGCGTGTTTTATTGATGTGTGTCTGAGAGAACAGAAACTTCTAGATTGTTCTTTGTATTTTTCTTGTAACGTATCAATAAATTGAATATATTTCCCATCGCGATCCAGATACAGAATGCAAAGTTGGATCACGGCTTAGACATGTCGCGCGTGGCAGGTCCGTATATACTGCGATTTCCTTGGCCTTGCGCAGACATGAGAGTATATGACATAGGGTGGCCTCACCCTCCCTGCACGCCCGGTCGGTTTGGATGAAAAAAAGAATTCTACGCACATGTCGCGTCTCGCTTTACACTGCTACTAATGCTACCACTTTACTGATGTTGTAATATCCAGTGAGCCACTAGGGACATTTTTGCAACAACTGTTCTAGTGATAGCAATAACATCTTTCTCTTGCAACGAAAGTCGTGATTATTGCAACGCACAAATAAAGTGGCAAAAATGTGCATATTTTGCAACCACTTTTAAAGGCTGTGGCAATAACTAACACGTAATGCTACAACTTTACTGATGTTGTAATATCTGGTGAGCCACTAGGGACATTTTGCAACAACTATTCTAGTGGTAGCAATAACATCTTCATGATTATTGCAACGCACAAGTAAAGTGGCAAAAAAGGTGCATAAATTGCAACCACTTTTAAAGGCTGTGGCAGTAAGTAACACCTAATGCTACAACTTTATTGTTGTTGCAATATCCGTGTGACACTAGAGTAATTTTGCAACAATTGTTCTAGTGGTCGCAATAACACCTTTCTCTTGCAACGAAAGTCATGGTTATCGCAATGCACAAAAAAAGTGGCGAAACGGTCCATATATTGCAACCACTTTTAAAGGTCATGGCAATAAATAATATCTAATGCAACAAAAATATTGTTGTTGCAATATCTGTCGTGGCATTAGGGTGATTTTGCAACAACTGTTCTAGTGGTCGCAATAACACCTTTCTCTTGCAACGAAAGTCATGGTTATCGCAATGCACAAAAAAAGTGGCAAAATGGTCCATATATTGCAACCACTTTTAAAGGTCGTGGCAATAAATAACATCTAATGCAACAAAAATATTGTTGTTGCAATATCTGTCGTGGCATTAGGGTGATTTTTTAGTAGTGTTATAAATGGTTCAATGTCAGATGCACGGGTCAAAGCTGTTACCGTGTACTTCAAGAAAGTGAAGGGTCAAAGAATGACCAACAAGCAGGCGTGTGAAATCCACTTGACAGCTGAGGAGTACAAACAAAGTGAAGTGGACTGGCTCACTGCTCATCCTAAAGCTTGGGTCAAGCTCTGCGAGTACTGGGCCTCAGATGAGTACAAAGTGATTTTAGATAGAAATCGTTTGAACCGGAAGAGCAAACCGGGCCTCCATCGATTTGGAGCAGATGGATTTATTGGGAAATCACAACGAATAGTATGACGAGCTAAGTAACATTTAGTCTTTTTCCCTCTATCAAATTTGTATATTTCATTATGTCTCTTACTGCAGGAGGCTCGTGATGGTGTTGAACCCCGATTCATTGACGTTTACATGGAGGGACACCGAGGTCCAGATCCAGAGCATCCAGATATTTTATGTGACAACAGCGCGACAGAAAAGCTGGTAGGTGTAAATAATAACTATCTATTCTTCATTAACTTGTGACTCATTTTTATAATTAACATAAATTGTTTTGTAGACTCGTTATGCTGAGGAGGTTAGGAGGAAAGCAGGAGACGATGGTCTAGATTGGAGGGAGGCACCTTTTGATCCGGACGCAGCATATGTTGCTGGTGGTGGGCTACCACATGGGAGGTATGATAAGATCAAAGCTGTGATAAATAAAAACTATTTGTTCATAACTTGTGATGTTTCTAGGTTGGGGATCGGTGATGGGGTTGTGAGTCGCGATAGCTTTGGTCGTCGGTCTGTTTCCTCGGTGGGGAGTAGATCTCGAACTTCAACTTCGAGGAATCAGAGCTTGATGAGCAACTAAGACAACAACAACAACAAGTTCAACAACTATCTCAACAAGTTCAGATGATGCAGGGAATGTTGATGCAGGTAATAATTTTAGTAATCCACCATTCATTCGATTTTCAGATGCATTGCAAAAACTCAAGCTTATTGTATTTGCAGATGTATAGTGCTCAGATGGGATCTCAAATGGGACCCCAGTTCACCTGTCCGTCACAATCTGGACAGACCCCAAATACCAACGAAACACAGGTATAGTTTTGTAGTATATTTACTTTCATTTACAATTATAATTATAATCATGCATCGTTTTATTTGGTTATAGGGTTCTGAGACCGGACAAGGAAACCCACAGATGGACATGCAGTGGTCGATGCCCCCTAGAGGACAGATTCTTCCTCCTCCACAACCAGGTATGGGATATTGGCCGCCACCACCATGGGGATATCCTACACATCCAATGGGGCCTTGGGGATGCCCCCATGGCCAACACAGCCACTTCCATCACCAGCGTATGTTCCTGATTCATGCTGCTTGTTACTTTTATTTGCTACAAATTGGACTTTTTTTGGGGACTACTCCACTGCTGCTTGTACATCTGGCGTTTGATCAAGCTCGTAGTGGACAAACTTGCAAGTCTGGATATTGTACAACATATTACATATGTATCCGATTTAAACATGTTAAGTTTTAGATGATTTTACATGGGTCGAAATTCAAAGATCTGTTTTTCTTGTTTTCTAAGTTTGGGAGCCAAATAACACAGTGTGCCAAGTTTAAGGACCACTTATGCATTTTATTCGTCCATCTAAAATCCACCACACATAAGCTGCTTTTCCAAATCTAGCAGGACCACAACCATTGAGATCTTGTTGGAGAAAACATATTGTTAGTTGTTACAGTGACCCTTGAGTCGCTGCTGGTTGACACCTCAGCTAATGCTGACTCTTGTCGAAGTGAAAGCCTGATGGTTTTGTTGTTGTTTCCTTCAACAGTGTTCTAAGTACCTGGACACAGCCACATAAATTGTTAAGAAGTTGTTGTTGCAGTGCACAATTTAACCTTTTTTAGAGAATAGCCACTGGTCGCTTGTTGTACTACGTAGACATTTCTCCAATAGCTTTAGTTACATCGGTCTATCAGGCCTTGAGTCCAAAGTAGTTTCTTGGACAGTTAACATCGCGGATCCTTTGCACGATGCATCATTTTAAATAACACGGTCCTGCGTCTTGAAATGAAGTCTATTTTCACTCTCATGTTCATGTTTCTTGTCCACCCAAATCCTTGTAGAATACGAATTCCAGTATCAAAAAGGAAATGTACTGCAGATTTGAATCGGACGATATCTGTGTAAACCATATATATGTTTAACAAACTAGTAGTAGAAATCTATAACCAACATTTCTTCCTTTACAACAAGAAGGGCCTGCCTAGCCATCTTCTTAAGGCTGCATTATTCCGTTCTAGAGCTTTTGAAGAGAAAAGGTGGATTCATCTTTGACAAATTCCTAAGTTTCAGATAAGAATAGATTTCAGTGCAAGCCAGGCACTACAAACAAGGTCTACTTTCCTTGGGCCATATGTGAAGCAACTGCATTTTGGATCCTTTGAGTGGTCCGTCTCCAGTGTAAGCAAAGATTGTTTTTTTTTCAAGACTATGGAACGGGTTGTTTCTTGCCATCAAGTATGGGCTTAGCCAGACAACTAAATCGAACGATCTCAACATACTAGAGCATTGAATCCCAAGCTTATCGAGCTCTACTCTGTGCTACCTTTTTAAAATGGTACTACCATCCTTTGTTCCCTCTTCCCTGTATGCATGGGGCATGGCAAACCCAGTGCATCAAGCAATGATGAAGTCGTTCTCGTCCCTGTGGATACAAGGGGTGCACAACACAAAGATGAACTCCACTACTCTAGAATAGTGCAATGGACGACGTAACTGCAAGCAAGGTGTAGGTTTCACAGAAGGCGGCTTATGAACTCGTGGATTAGGGCAGCCACTAGCAACTGCATGTTTGGCTGCAAGCTGCATTTGGACATACAGAGAAGAGTCAAGTTTTGCGTGCGCACACGCTTAGCTGTTGCAAATTGAGATAGATATTGGAAACTCTTGTCCTCGTCATCAAATACATTAAGTAACTAGTATATGTTTTTATGAAGCATGGAATCAAAACCCTTGAACAGCCATTGAGATCTTGTTGGAGAAAACATATTGTTAGTTGTTACAGTGACCCATAAAAAAATCAAACCATCAGTTTGCAGAGTTGGAACATTAAGTGTCCTCATTTCATCATCAGCCATTGTGCCATATGGTAGCTCCATATGAATATCCCAAGGTGGTCGGCAATAATTACTCCATATGGAAGCCACATTTTGTGTTTATCATGCTTTCCTATATCTTTGTGTACATGTGATTTAATGCCAGTTGTATATTTATGAGAATTTTGGTTTATTTTGTAGGATTTTGGCTCTCATCAAGTGACTCCTCCCCCTCACGATGACTTTGCGGACAGATGTCTCAATTCTAGTGGTGGAGCTACGAACAACAAGCCGATGTCCTGATCAAGAGCGATGGAGCTAATGTTTGAACTTGTGTGTTTGAACTTGTGAACTAAAAATGTAAACTATGGATGTGAACTTGTGTAAATTTGTGAACTTATGTATTTGGACTTATGTGAATTTGTGAACTTATGTATTTGGACTTTTGTTAATTTGTGATATGAACATATATCCATGTGTTCGAAATTTGTATTGTATGTGATATTCTGTGTTGCATGTGATATTATGTGTGTCTAATTTTTCATTTCTATATTTTTTATTTTTTTTCTGGAAAAGGGTTAAGAACGTGGAATGTGGGTACCATTGAACTTAATGTGCAGCCCTCACAGACCCACGCAGGCCACATAAGTTCGATGGCCACATGGCCCCGTCGAACTTAACCGTAAGAACGTGGGTACCGTCGAACTTTGAGCATTAAATCTCGGACGAGATTCTTTTATGGGGGGAAGGATGTAACACCCCTGGTGTTACTAGCACTAAAATTGAGCATAACATCATGTGCATTGACCTTTCATGTTGTTTGTCACACCTAGAATATATTCACTAGGTAAAAATTTCAAAAGAAGTTGTGATGAGGTGACTTGAGGTGTGATCAACCCTAGGGTAGGGTACTTAACCCTGGGATTAGGGCATGAGGGTAGTAGTAAGCCCAACATGAGTAAGAATTTCCTAGGCCATGAGAAATGTTCACAAGGTATCAAAGATGATGAACTTTAGTGGCACAAAAAACTCTAATGTGCCAAACCCTAAAAACAAACCCTAGAAAACCCTAATTGGAAATCTAGGGGGTTAAATGCAAATTTTAGGCACTTTTGGACCAAAGTGCAAATATCAAAGTGATAAAACATCACAAACCAAGTAACTTTCACATTGGAGAATTTCCAAGTGGAGTGATAAAGTTTGGACTTATTTGCAAAAAGTACCCATGAATACTATATGGTTAAGTCTGAATTTCAGTTGAATGGGGTCAACTTTGGAGTTTGGTATCTCTGAATTCATAAAGTTTTTTCCCTAGGTTAATGCATCAAACTTGTAGAGCTATGTAAGGGGTACAAATTTGATTAAGTAAGTAAGCCCTAGTACTACATGAAAATGGGAGAAAAAAGAGATTTGAAATTGGCCTGTCAGACAGCCTTAACTCTGAAAACCTAAGTTCAGTGACATTTGGTTAACTTTGGGAGCAGTTCATGGTTAATTCAATGGAGATACGGTCAGGGTCACTGTGGCAAAATTGAAGCTCTAACATTAGTGAAAAACTTTGCTATACCAAACTTGACTAGGTGCTGAACAATTTTTGGAGTAAATCGCTCTCAAACATGCTCTGTCGGGCGCTCTGAATGGAGTTCTGATGGTACAGTACACTGAAAAAGATCGCAGGTTCGATGTATCTCGCCGCCGATGACTCCGTGCCGCGATCCTCATCGGCGCTGCGATTCGTGCCCGGTGGAGTGCAGATAACTACACAAGATAAGAAATATCGCATATGAGATGAACTTGGGGCACTGTTTCGCCCTGTCGCCGTGCCCACTTGCCCGACGACGTAGTTGCACGATCATCGTCGTGGCTGCCGCCGTTCATTTGGTCGCGCCACGCCTTGGGCCGTTTTACCACATCGCTTTGAGCCGTGGAGGCTAACCAGTAATAGACGTACGCCTTTGTCCAATGAACGCCACGATAGATCGCCGCGGTGACTCATCCCCTCTTCTCGGCCGCCAGCACGATTTCTTCAAATTGGGTGCCACCGCTGATGGACCCTATAAATCAATGCCCTAGTGAGCTCTGTTAGGTTGTTACGTGTCCAGTGCACCAGCCCTCGCCTCCAATTAGCCACTGTAGCTCGCAAATTCCAAACTTCCCCCAAATCGGGTTTCCGCGCCACCGTGAACACCTCGCCGTGGCTAGCCCTCTGCAGGTCAGTTCAAGCTTTTTTGCTTGATGTTCTAGCCTCCCTTGAGTCCCCTGCTACTCGTAGACCCGTTTAATTGAACTAGACTACCCTGGATCACCAAGAACACGTCGGATTGTTCTTGGTTTTTGCTGTTGTCGTGGACAAAAAGATTCCGACCCGGATTAGTGGAATTAGTTGAGGGATTAAGGTCGCCGGGGGTGGAATTAGGTGTCATCCAAGCTTGAGCGCCGGTCATTGTGTATCTTGGCCGGTACAGGCTCGCCGGAGGGATGCTCGTCGCCGTCCACCGTCGTGGACCAGGTGCTGCAAAGAAATAGAAATGCGGGGGCCTCCGAGTAAATGTCAGTGAGAGATTGGAATAGTGTTTAGGGCTCTTTACCAGTTATTCAAATGGCTAGGGGCCTCTGCGCAAATCCACCAGCATGGGCGCGGGCGTGCGCATGTTTCTCCCGTCTGCGGGCCGACTTGGGCTGAATTGAGCCCAATACTATTCATTGTTTCTCTTTTTCTTTTTGCTGGCAAATTAGAGAATTTATAGAAAATTCTAGAAAAATACTAAAAATATGAGACTAATTTTAATAGATTCCTAAATTCCCCTAGTATTTAATAAAAATAGTTCCAAGATTTTTAGCCCCAACCATGAATTATTTAGTATTTAAAAGGGCCTAAACCTAGACTTTTGGAATTTTATAAATTACTAAATAACTCCAAAAATCATAACACTTTTTGGGTAAACTTAATTTGATAGTTAGGACCCATGGGTAAAGTTTTACATGTGTTGGACACTGTTTGATTCCCAAACCCAAAACCCTAGCTTTCTAGGTAATATTTGCCTTATTCTAGTAGAGTACTGACTCAGAAAACCCTAGTTTCCCTGGTGTACCGTGAAGGAAAGTTGTATTCAAGATACAACTTGATATGTCTATATTATAATTGCATATTCATAGCACCACATGAGCATTCATGTATATGTATGGTTATGTATAGAAAACAAAGAAGAAGTAAGTGTTGAAGAAGAAAAGACTGCACCACCAACTGAAACTCCACCTGTCGGGAACTGTTTTTATTTTGATATCTGTGGAACAGATCCCGAATCCCCTACAACACAAGGCAAGCCCTGGTTCATTTACCTTTCCTTGTGATTTTAAACTCTTTATCACTTGAATGATGCATTAGGTGATAGGAGTTGGGTGTTAAGCCAATTGCTGCATTTCCTTCCTTGGAACTGTTTATCCTTCCTTGATTACATGTTTTATTAAAAGGTTTTCTGATGCTTAGTCTTGCTTTAGAAAACAAAAATATTTTGTTTTTAACAAAAGATGATGCTTCAAATGGAATGGGATGTTTTCAAAAATAAAACTTGATGGTGGATCCATCATGGCCGTGATGGGTTCAACATCGGACAAGATGTACCTCTGCCAGGTACCAAACTTTGGGATTTTAAATGATAAAGCTGAGACCGGGCGGGTGACTTTCACGAGAAGAGAGTCTCGGGTAGTGTCTCCATCTGAGTCGATTAAGGACCATGTTGATGTAGGCTTGATGATCGAGGACCTTTTAACTGGTCACATGCCTCGTCATGGGTAAGCTTTGCCTCAGGCAGACTAATACCAGAAAGGCCAACACGCAATGGGAGTGGAGAGATGGTGAGAGTAGCGTGTATCCTCTATGTCAAGAGGCTGGACGGTGGTGTATTTGTGCTCTTGGTTGGCGTGAACCTGGTCTGGTCTTAAGAAACCCGGTGGCGAGTTGACATATGCAAGGGTTAAGTGCTACATATGTCGTGTGATTGGAGATCCCCAGCTGGGTATAAATCGAATCAGATTGCCGTTACTTCTCGGACATGAAGACTTGGTCACTGACTTACACGTAGCATTCTAGTGAATTGAAAGGGTTGATAAAAGATGACTAGTATAGGCCAAGTGCTTGAACAGGGTAGAAAGAACTCTAGCTGCAGGTAATGACTTAACTTGATAATAAAACTAGATTTTTTAAGGATCCACTGTTAGTAAGCATTTCTGCAAATAGAGTATTTGATTCTTGAATAGCCTTACCTTGACTCCCTCAAGCCAGCATATCCTTGAGAGTCTTTTCTTTTGTCGGGTAAAACTTGCAAAAGTACACTCCGTACTCAGGGTTGTGAAACCCATGTTGTTGTAGGTGAGGAAACAACAGACTTTTGCTATTTTTGTTCAAAGGTGGTACCCAAAGAAGAGCCCCAGCAGTGAAGTCTGTCGCGGGAGGATGATGGCCTCCCACTTTAAAAACAATATACTTTTGTGCTGGAGGGTGTTTTGACTCCCAGGTCTGTAATAATAATACTTTTATGCACTCACACAACAACAGCTACAGGCACTTTCGGCGGCCATGGTTATTTTCGGCGGCCTGTACCCGACCGCCGAAAATAAGCCCGTATTTCCGGCGGCATTATGAAGCCGCCGAAAATAGCCTTATTTTCGGCGGCTGTGTCAGTCGCCGCCGAAAATAAGGCTATTTTCGGCGGCCCGAGCCCTGGCCGCCGAAAATACGGCTATAACGGCACGTCCCTTCTCTCTTCTCTCTCTTTCTCTCCTCACGCAGCCGCTCTGTCTTCCGCGCCGCCAGCCGCCAGCGCGCCCCGCCCAGCCTCGCCTTCCCTGCGAGCCCGCCCACTCGCCGCCAGCGAGCGCTGCTCCGGCCGCCGCCCCGCCGGCCTCCCCGGCGCGTCCCGCCGCCAGCCGCCCAGCCTGCTTCCCTGCGCGCTGCCGCGGCCGCCGCCCCGACCGGCCTTCCCCTGCGCGCTGCCGCTGCCCCGACGAGCCCCAGTCGCGCTCGCCCTTGCCCGCGCGGCAGCCGCCAGCGCCGCTCGTCGTCCTGGCCGTCCGACGCCGCCAGCGCCGCTCGCCGTCGCCACCGTCCGGTGCGAAGCTCTACTCCTCCGGATCCTACCACTCCACCGTCGCGTCACCATCCATAGGTTATTTTTTCGTATTTTATTTCATATTTTCGGCGGTCTTTATTTAATTGCCGCCGAAATTAGTGCATATTTGTATATATATTTGTTTGATTTATGTGTGTGATTAGTACATATTTGTAATTATGTTTGTTTAATTTCTGTGTATGATTAGTATATATTTATAATTATGTTTGTTTGATTTGTGTGTTTGATTAGTGTTACTGTTTAATTTGATTTCATTAATATATTAGTGGTATATGTGGTTTAGGTATTAGTGGCATATTGAATTTGTGGCATTAATTTTATATTAATATTATATTGTTAGTTTTACAAGAATATTATATTGTTATTTGTTGCATTATTAGTGTATATGGTGGTTAGTTTGATTTGATTTGATTAGTAGTATATCATTCTGTGTTTTATATATACGTAATATGTTGTTTAGTGGCAGCGAGGTTATGCTGCCGAAATTTATTTGGTCCTGCTAGCTTGCGGTGGGTTTAGAATCTATCCTTGCCTATACATATAGGACCGAAACCCTTAACAAAGTTGAATAATGTTTTCACGATATGGTTCGGTTTAACAGTCTCAGGCATGGCTGACGATCGTGCATGGATGTACAATGGCTGGAGTAGGAATGTACGTCATTCTGATGAGTGGGTAGCCAAGACCAAAGATTTTGTGGACCACGTATTCGCCTTGTCCTTAACCGGCACTGTCAGATGCCCTTGTAGGCGGCACGAAAACAATATATTTCTTAATAAGGAAAGAGTTAGCCTAGATCTTTGTCAGTTTGGATTTATGCCCGGATATGAGGTGTGGGAACATCATGGTGAGGTAGTACCCAACCGGAATGTAGAAGAGGAGGAGAACAATGATTGGTCTAGCGATGATGCGATGCATGAGATGCTAGATTCGCTACGTCCAGAATTCAACCTAAGCTCCGAGGATCCTCCCACACCAGAGGTTTCCAGATTTTTTAAACTACTAAAAGACTCTGAAGAGCCGTTGCATGAACACACAGATGTGAGTATACTCGCTTTTGTGACTCGGCTCATGGCCATTAAGTCCAAGTACTTTTTCTCGAACAATTGTTACAATGATATTTTAAAGTTATTAGGAGATGTGCTCCCAAAGCCCAATAAGTTGCCTAAAGACATGTACCAATCAAAGACAATTATCAAAGGTCTCGGTATGGATTATGAGAAGATTGATGTGTGCAAAAATAATTGTATGCTTTTCATGAAGGAGCATGCGGAAGAGAAAAAATGTCTGAAATGTGGACAATCTAGATTTGTGGAAGTTGTTAATGATGAGGGTGAGAAGGTGATGACAGATGTTGCACATAAGCAGCTCCGCTACTTGCCACTAACTCCTCGAGTGAAACGGATGTTTCTATCTAAAAAAACCTCTATGCACATGCCATGGCACAAAGAAGGTGTCCGTGATAACAATGACCTAATTGTGCACCCTTCAGATGGGGATGCATGGAAGGCTCTCGACACGTTTGATCCCGAGTTTGCAGCTGATCCGAGGAATGTTCGAATCGGCCTCGCGACCGATGGCTTTACACCTTTTGGACAAATGGCATCATCATACTCATGTTGGCCCGTCTTTGTTATTCCATACAACCTTCCACCTTCTCTTTGTATGAAATATGAATTTATATTTCTTTGCTTAATCATTCCTGGCCCAGACTATCCTGGAAAGAACCTCAATGTCATGTTAAAACCCTTGATTGAAGAGTTGAAGGAGCTTTGGAAAGGTGTTGAAGCATACGATGTTTTTACAAAACAGATATTCAAACTTCGAGTTGCGTATTTGTGGTCGGTGCATGACTTCATGGCGTATGCTATTTTTACCGGTTGGAGTACACATGGTAGATTGACATGTCCATATTGCGGTTCAGATACAGATTGCTTCCGTCTTGCTCATGTTGGAAAGATCATTTACTTCGATTGTCATCGACGCTGGTTGCCCAGGAAACACCCCTTTAGGAGCGATAAGAAAAACTTTTATAAAGAACACTGTGGTCACCAAAGGTCCGCCTAAACGTCTTAACGCGGCAGAAATATATGCTCAGCTGAACAACCTTGTCCTAAATGAAAAGGGGGACAAGTACGAAGGATTCGGAGTGGACCACAACTGGACACATATATGTGGTCTCTGAGAGCTCCCTTATATGTCGTCATTGATTCTTGTGCACAACATTGATGTCATGCACCAAGAAAGTAATGTTGTTGAAGCCCTCATACACACCTGCATGCATTTTGACAAAACAAAGGACAATCTGAAAGCTCGAAGAGATCTAGCAATGCTTTGTGACCGACCAACCCAAGTGCTCAATGACAACGGTAAGCCGCCACGTGCCTTGTTCTGTCTTACCTCTAAAGACAAGATCGAGGTAATGGGATGGATGAAAAAAATTAAATTTCCCGATGGTTATGCTGCGGGCTTGAAAAGAGCTGTGAATTTGAAAACGGGAAAACTAACTGGGTTAAAGAGCCATGACTTCCATATATTAATGGAGAGGATTATCCCTGTCATGTTTCGTGGTTATATGCCCGACGCCATGTGGCAAGCAATAGCTGAGCTAAGTTATTTCTACAGGCAGATCTGTGCCAAACAAATAAGTAAAAATATGATGGAGAAGTTGGAGAAACAAATACCAGTGTTGTTATGCAAGCTAGAAAAAATATTCCCACCTGGATTCTTCAATCCGATGGAGCATCTACTTATTCACATTCCATATGAGGCAAAGGTTGGTGGACCTGTACAATATAGGTGGATGTATCACATTGAACGTGCACTTAAAAACCTGCGAGGCATGGTTCGAAATAAGGCTAGAGTAGAAGGATGCATCGCTGAAGCTTTTTTGCTAAAGGAGGTTTCATACTTCACGAGTGTGTATTTCGCAGAGGAACATAATGTCTATGCTGCTACCATGCGATACAATGTCGATGAGGAACCTCCTGTCAGTGATCTCAACATTTTCCAATGGAGAGGCACAAGTACTAGTAAGGACATGTTCTACCACCTTAGCAAGGATGAAAGAATGTCCGCATTGCTATACATGTACTCTAATATGGAAGAGATGGAGCCATATTTCATGTAAGTCTTTATTTTACCCCTTAATTTCTTTACCAAAGGAGCCATATTTAATTACTTATTTGTCGTATAGTAAGTTCGACGAGGAAAAAATTGGACTTATTCCCATCAGCCTACAAGCAAACAACTAGATACTATGCGACGACATGGGAGGCAAGGAAGACCTAATTTTGTTGACTGGTTTCGCGAGCATGTAAACTCTTTATATTCCTTACTTTCATGTCATTTAGCCTTTTACGTGAGGTAGTCATTTTAACTGTATATTATTTGCAGTGCACAAAGACTCCTAACATACACGAGGACTTGAGACAGCTATCTTATGGGACGGTCACTTGCAGAACATTTGGTCGATACGATGTGAATGGCTTTCGTTTTCGTTCAGACCAATTTGAAAAGTCTCGTCCTCGTGCAGCCACACGTAACACTGGAGTTCTGACTAGGGCACTCGATGCACTCGGCAGAGAAACTAATTATTATGGCATCATTCAAAACATCCTAGAGTTTAATTTTGCAGGGAACAAACCTTTGAAATTAGTATTCTTTCTATGTGATTGGTTTGACAGCACTAATGGGATTAGACAAAGTCAATATGGTATAACTGAAGTAAAGCACAAGGAACGACTTCGAGGCCATGATAATTTTATCCTTGCACACCAGTGCGAGCAGGTCTACTATATGTCGTACCCAAATCCGAAGTTTGAAGCATGGTGGGTAGTTCATAAGGTGAACCCTAGGGAACGTTTACATACTCCTTGCACTGTTGGTTATCAATTCGAAGACAAACATGTCGATGATGTTTATCAAGAAGAAGAATTGCCAACTACTTTTACTATCGATGAGGGTGTTGCACTGAACTCACTAGTCGGAGACCGTAACGATGTCACTACTGATGAGTGTGTTGCACCGAAACGAAAACGAAATCCAAGGAACAAAAAAGCCACATTGCGAGCTTTGGATCGAAGAAGACTCCTTGATCGTGATTCTGATGAATTTTGATGTGTAATGCAAAATTTCATATTATGTGATGTATTATTTGATTTTTTATTAGTTCACTTAATTTTATGGAGCTAATACATTTAATGTTTTTCTATTGAACAGGATGAGTGGTAGGAATAAACCAAAGCGCACTGCTAGGGGGTTTCTTAATGCGGCTAGCAGGATACTCCCTGGTGC
This sequence comes from Zea mays, assembly GCF_902167145.1. Lineage (NCBI taxonomy): Eukaryota > Viridiplantae > Streptophyta > Magnoliopsida > Poales > Poaceae > Zea > Zea mays. The sequence continues at coordinate 44,681,800 of NC_050103.1, forward strand.
ACGTTCCCTTTTCCAAGGGAGTTCTTCTAGCCAGAGCAGACAGGAGGCGTTGCTGAGACACGCTCGGCCAGAACTACGTGATACACCTATCGCTCTACAACGGAGTACCGATGTAAATGTTTATTTAATTGATCTTATTTTGTGAGTCACTTATGTAATTGATCTTATGTAAATGTTTATGTAAATTTTTACGTATCTCTATTTCATGTCCATAGGAAGAGGAGGACGATGAGGAGGAGGTGCAACACCATGAGGAGGAGGACGAGCAGGCCCATGAGGAGGATGACGAGGAGGAGGTGCAACACCATGAGGAGGAGGACGAGCAGGCCCATGAGGGCATAGATGCTGAGGCGGATGACGATACCACCGAGGCTCCTGTCGTTCGACGAAGGGGCACTCGGAAGGGCCACTTTGTCCTACCTCTGTCAGCGCCTGCACAATCTGAAGCTCAAGTACTGATCATCCCGGTTGGTGATAGGTACTCACGTTTGGCCACTTTGTTCTTACTTATTTGTTTATTTTACACTATATATATGACATGACTTTCTTGTTTTTTTTGTCATGCATCCAATGGGAAGACACGTCATTTGACGGTCGAGGTCACCATAGACAGGTTAATCAAGTCTTAGGTAACCTCTGTCGTCTACAGAACCCAGGAATTGTCACCGACCCGAAAGGTGTGGTGGTTCCTTGCCCTAGTTGGTCGCACTTCGCACTAGCTCCACATGCTACATATGGAACAGCTCAAGGCGCCGTCAAGCACGACTTTTGGGTAATTTTTTTGAATTAACATTTATTAGTTGTTTCAACCTAACATTTATTAGTTGTTTTTGAACTAATTTTATTTTTGATGTTGGACAGATACGCTATCGTGTGGAACCTGAGGCTCAAGAGCATGCAGACCGAGTATTAGAGAAAAATGCGAAGAAGGTGTGCAGGGATGCATTTTCCGATGCTCGTCTACAGGTTGTGAACGCGTACATGAAGCGCCGAGGTCATTCTATCAACAACTTTTGACAATATCCAGATGTCTACTTGACTGTAGACCAGTACATGGAGGTAAAAAACTAATTTAACAGCTCATTCAGATGTGAATGTAATTTTGAGCTAACGCTTTATATGCAGGTAACTCTTCCATGGATGGAACACCGGCCGCAGGCTTACAAGGCTTTGTGTGAGATATGGGCTTCGCCCGAGTGGATTGAGAAGTCAAACAGAAATCGACATAGGCAGCGCCATCAGCAGGACGAGGACGATGATGAGGTCGTAGTCAACCATACCTATGGGGCTGATGGACACATTCGGTTGGCTAAGCGAATGGTGAGTATGTAGTATATTCTGTTTTACTCAGAAATGAAATAGGATTGAACTCATATATTTGCAGGAGGCTCAAACTGGAGTTGTCCCGAGCCCAATCGATGTTTATTGGAGAGGGCATCGAGCGAAAAACAGTGAAATCTCCGATGAGCTATGTAGTCAAGCGGCCGTTGAGCGTATGGTTAGTTGTTGTTATGATTAATGTTTTCTTGCCATATAGCTATAAATTACATGTGTGCTGAACCTTCATATTGTATTGCAGGAGACATATGGGCAGGAGATGGTTAAGAAGTATGGAGAAGACTACGATTGGCGAGGAGCGCCTACCATCGACGCTGAGGTTGTGCATTCACTTGGAGGCAAGGCGCATGGACTGTATATGAACTTGTGAATTGTTTTCAATAATATTGGAACTACGACCGAATAGCTAATTTTCTTGTTCTTCAAGATATTCTATGTTTACCGGTGTTATCGGTTCGACGGAGTTGCGTTCTCGTGGCGGCTCTTCGTCGCAGGCGGGTTGTGGTAGTAGTAGCCGTAGTCGCCGCTCTGTATCTAGCATGGAGGAAGCTATGAGGGAGCAGCAAGAAAAGTTTCGTGAAGAGATGCGGCAACAACAAATGGCATTTCTCCAACAGCAATCAGAGTACATGGCTGCTTACAACGCAAAGGCGCAACAAGCAATGAACGTGAGTGTCTTATTTATTCTCAACACGCTCGATATTGGTTCTATAACTAATATATTATATTTGCAACAGTCTTGGTTTCCACAGCAGGCACAGCAGCAACCATTTGTTTTCCCTCAATTTCAGCCGCCGATGCCTCAGTGGGGATTACATGCTCCGCCACCTCCACCTCCACCTCAGGTTATTCAATTTAGTTAAGACTTGTCGTTTGTATCAACCTAATTTCAAATCTTTACTAAACTTGATTTTGTAGGGATCCGGGGTCATGGGCCACAACACGCCACCACCGGTCATACCAGCACCAGGAGGAGCTTATGCAGGGGAGGGAGCTTATGCAGGAGAGGTTAGTTTGAGAAACAATTTGTTTGAATAGTCGTTATACATGTAACCAATGCCGTTATTAATGTCATCTTTTTTTTAGGATCCAAACCCGTTACACGACTTCGTCGACCAGTTATTCGCTTCTGGAGGTAGTGGCACAACTCCAACGACCCCAATGTGTGATTAAGTTAGCTTTGTGCCGCACTGTGTTGCAATGAACTATTTGTGGATTTTATGTTTGTATGGACTATTTGTGGACTTTATATTTGTATGGACTCAAGTTTTATGTTGTGAACTCAAGTATGAATTTTCTGTTATTGTATGGAATTTCTGTTATTGTATGAATTTTGTATGAAATTCTGTTATTTTTCGCTTTTTTCAATTTTTTTGCTCTGAAATTAGTAATTTTCGACCCCCCGGCCACCGAAAATAGGGATTTTATTTTCGGCATTTTTAATTTCTGGCGGCTGACTGCGGGACCGCCGAAAATAATCTGTTATTTTCGGCGGCCAGGGAGCCAGCCGCCGAAAATAAGCTGTTTTCGGCGGTCTGGTCCTGGCCGCCGAAAATAAAGACTTATTTTCGGCCGGTTTTTTTTGGCGGCCAGACGCCGCCGAAAATAAACCCTTTGCCGCCAAAAATAGCTTATTTTCAGCGGCAAAGGGCTTATTTTCGGCGGCGTCTGGCCGCCGAAAATGACTGTAGCTCTTGTTGTGTCATAGTACCCTGGTATTGTAATAATAATAATACTCTCTCTATATATTGATGAATGTAAATTAAGTTACTGTAATTTTCTTCCGCTTATTCTTTCCTCCGATGTGATGTAATATCTGTGTGACGCGTGAAGCGCTCTTGGGCAAAATGATGAGGATACAGTAACCGAACTTGTCAAGTGATTAAGTGCATCTACAGGGTTGTCCAAGGTTCGTAGGACAAGGACAAATGTAGGTGGGCCTAATCCCTTGGGAGGTTCTGTCACAAAATATTTGTAAAGGCTACATTCAACCTTGCTGACTCACTTTGGGAGTGTTTAAGGGTTTGATCAAGCTGAAGCGAAAGGGATCATGACTCATGGGTAAATTGTGTGACTCCGAACACAAGGTTGACTTTTCTCTAATGGTTCAGGTTGATGATGAGTGATTGTCAATGGGTAGTGTCTTAGGTTGAGTCATGGATTTGGCTTGTGGTGTGTTGGTGTGGAGCACAGGGACAGTGGTCGACGACGAAAGTGAAGGTCATGTGGGTTTGTGCCAATGGACTAGGAGCAGTGAGGATGAGCACTAGGATTTGATCGAGGGACTGGAGTCATCAGGTGACTAGCTATGTTGCTAAACCTGGGACACGTACTCACGCGAGGACATGGCGGAGCAGGCCGTGTTGCTGGCGCGGTCGAGGATTGGCGAGAGACATGTCCATAACATGGGGGACGAGCACTCGGTGCGATACTCACAGGGGTTTGGTGGCGGAACCTCGAAAAACCACCCAGTGCTACTGACGATTGGTTTTTGATCAAGTTTGGCCACAAAACTCGGTGATGGTGGTTTCGACGGGAATCATATGTGGCACGTGGTGTCATCACATTAGGTGTGTCGAGGCAAAGCAACTTCGTGTGGAGCACGTGGCCGTCAAGTCAAAATTCCAGGAGTTGGTCCATTTCGCCCTGGCTAAGTTGATAGACTCTATGTATTTAGGAGTGGTTTAGGTAGTAGTAATAACCCTCTATAAATAGAAGGGTGGGCTGATTGGTTCAGTATCTCTGTTGGCTATCTCTTGGGCTTAGAGTTTTAGCTCTTGTGGTTTTCCATTCCCTTGACAACTCTAGTTTTGTAGCTAGAGATCCACACCGCTTTGTGAAAGATCTCTTGTGGGTTTTGGTGGTTTGGATGACAACCCAATTAAAGGACTAACATGTGTGCTAAGTGTTGAATAGGTGCTTAATGCAAAGCTTACATGTTCAAAACAAGTGAACAAGTATGATGGCCCAAAGACTGGAATATCTATAGATAATGGACATCACAAGTAAGATGGACATTCCTTAAGTGAGACTCGATGTGAGTAACTCGGAGACAACTGATCAAGCCAAGGATGGAGGCAAGAAGAGCTTTGAGGTACCGAGTGCACGGGAGAAGGTCAAGGAGACCGAGGAACCCAAACCCAGGGGTGAAGAAGAAGACTTGCAAAGTAAAGGTTGATCGAGTTAAGAAGAGTTAAGGTGCATCAAGGATCACTACATGAGGACATGACTTACAATCAATGAGTTAAGATTTACAGTTATGTGGTGTAAGTCATAAGGCTCAAGATCAAGCTCGAGAAGAGAACAAGGTCACTAGAAGGAGGAGCAGTGTCAAAACCAGAACTGGAAGCAACCCAAAAGAGCTAAGTACTTTGACCTTTAGTTTGGGTTGTTCTTATGTTTGGATATGTTCTATGTGACCTTTGCAAGGTGTTGGAGCTTATGTGTATTAATCTAGATCAAGTCAAATTCACTTGATGGTTTTGAAGCTCTGTCTAAAGTAGATAAAAATCCTGGAGTAAAGAGGTATGATCCCAAGACTTAATCAATTGTTTTAGTGGCTAAATGTGTGTGTCTATGTGCTAGGGATCATCCCAAAAGAAGACAAATTTAAGCAAAAAGTTGCACTAGTCTGGGAACACTAGACTGTCCGGTGCCCAGGTTGGCCCTTCGGTGAATAGGCCCCTCTCGGGAAAAACTCAGTGCGCCGCGGCTATAATTCATCGGACTGTCCATGAAAGTCGCGTAGAGGGGGGTGAATAGGCGAAACCTGAGATTTATAAACTTAAACACACACTACGGCCGATGTTAGCGTTAGAATTTAATTCGAGTGCGGAAGATTGTTTCTCTTGTTAAGAGTTGCTCAATTGATGCGGATGACGTTTGGGAGCAAACTCAAATCAATATTAGCAAGGAAACTTTAGAGAGAGGAAAGAGGGCAAACAAATCAAGCGAAGATCAATACAAGTGAACACGGTGATTTGTTTTACCGAGGTTCGGTTCCAAAGAACCTAGTCCCCGTTGAGGTGGTCACAAAGGCCAGGTCTATTTCAACCCTTTTCTTCTCTCTAACGGTCACTTAGAACGAATGAGCCTTCTCCTTAATCAATTGGGTCACTAAGACCCCGTAAGGACCACCACACACTTAGGTGTCTCTTGCTAGCTTTACAAAGCACTTAGAGAAATAAGGATGGGGAGGAGAAAGCAATCCAAGCAACAAGAGCAACAAAATGAACACAAAACTCTCTCTCTCTCTCTCAAGTCACTAAGTGGTTGAGTTGATTTTGAGACTTGGAGAGGATTTGATCTTTGGAATGTGTCTTGGAGTGAATGCTATTGCTCTTGTATTGAATAGGAACTTTAGAAAACTTGGATGCAATTGAAGGAGGTGGTTGGGATATTTATAGCCTCCAACCACTTCCTAGCCATTGGCAGTTTTTGCTGGCGATGGGCACACCGGACAGTCTGGTGGTGCATAGGACAACCACTGTTCACTGTCCGGTGAGTGCCACGTCAGCACGCCCGTTGGGGTTTGGAGCGACTTGATCCTTGGAACCTTTGTCCTGTAGTTGCACCGGACAGTCCGGTGCCACACCGGTATGCTCTGACTTCTCTACTCTGAGCTCTGACGTACAATGTTCACTTTGTACTCGACCGTTGGCGCCAGGTTACTGTTGCTCTGTTGGCTCACCGAACATGTCCGGTGCACACCGGACAGTCCGGTGAATTGTAGCGGACTACGGCTTGGAAATTCCTGAGAGTGGCATGTTCGCTTGCGCGCGGACCTGGTGCACCGGACACTGTCCGGTGCGCCATTAGCAGCACACACTTAAGTCCTTTGCTCCAAATTTATTTGCGTCCCCATCTTAATTCTTTCTTGGTTTGTGTTGAACCTTATGTACCTGAGATAAATGACATCTAGGCAAACTAATTAGTCCACATGTTTTGTGATGGACATCAACCATCAAAATTGATTATAGGAAATGACTAAGCCTATTTCCCTTTAAATCTCCCCCTTTTTGGTGATTGATGCCAACACAAAACAAAGAAAATATAAAGTGCAAGAATGTAACTAGTTTGCAATTTTGACATAAGTGCATAAGTCACTTAGAATTTAAACCAATTGAAAGACTTTATACATATGTCTAAGAATAAAAGTGATTGCTTTCTTCTATTTAACATTTTGTACCACATTTGCACCACTTGTTAGTTTTTGCAAATCTTTTGGAAAATCTCTTCAAGTTCTTTGCAAATAGTCAAAGGTATAAGAATATGATTTCAAGAAGCATTCTCAAGATTTGAAATTCCTCCCCCTGTTTCAAATGCTTTTCCTTTGACTAAATAAAAAGCTCCCCCTGAAGAAATTCTCACCTTAGCTTTCAAAGAGGGTTTTTGAAACGATTTCCCCTTTTTGAATAGATATCAAATGAAATTGTACCAATTGAAATTTTTATACTAACTTGAAATTTTGAAACCAAATAAGATACCAATTGAACATTTTGAGATTAACACAAATACTGATTGAAATAATTTATTCCTTTGGTTTTTGAAAACTTTAAAATGGTGGTGCGGTCCTTTTGCTTTGGGCTTAATACTTTCTCCCCTTTTGGCATTAATTGCCAAAAATGGAGAACTTGAGAGCCCTATACAATTCTCCCCTTTTGGGGCCGAATACTTTCTCCCCCATTGGTAAAAGAAATACGAGTGAAGATTTATACCAATTGAGAGTTTCCTGAGTATCGGCAAAGGATAAATGGTACCGTCACAGTTGGAGTGGAAGCCTTGTCTTTGTCGAATACTCCATTTCCCTTTAAATTTAAGACTAATCATAGATATTCAGTTGAGAGCACATTAGTCTTAGCCTTGGTACAAGAAGAATAAGAAATATGCATTTGTACCAAATGAAAGAGACATGATCAAAGGTATATTAATTATCTTTGTGTGCAATGTTTCAATCAAAGTTCCGAGAATCAAGTATATTTAACTCATTCATCAGTTTGCTAAAGGTCATTTCATCTAGTGGCTTGGTAAAGATATCAGCTAATTGGTTGTGGGTGTTAACATAAGCAATTTCGATATCCCCCTTTTGTTGGTGATCTCTCAGAAAGTGATACCAGATGTCTATGTGCTTAGTGTGGCTGTGTTCAACGGGATTATCCGTCATGCGTATTTCACTCTCATTATCACATAGGAGAGGGACTTTGATCAATTTGTAGCCATAGTCCCTAAGGGTTTGCCTCATCCAAAGTAATTGTGCACAACAGTGTCCTGCAGCAATATACTCGGCTTCGGCAGTGAAAAGAGCTATTGAGTTTTGTTTCTTTGAAGCCCAAGACACCAGAGATCTTCCCAGAAATTGACAAGTCCCTGATGTCCTCTTCCTGTCAATCTTACATCCAGCATAATCGGCATCAGAATACCCAATTAAATCAAAGGAAGATCCCTTGGGGTACCAATGTCCAAACTTAGGAGTGTAAACTAAATATCTCATGATTCTTTTCACGGCTCTAAGGTGAACTTCCTTAGGATTTGCCTGGAACCTTGCACACATGCATACAGAAAGCACAATATCCGGTCGTGAAGTACATAAGTAGAGTAAAGAAACTATCATCGACCGGTATCCTTTTTGATCTACGGATTTACCTCCCGTGTCGAGGTCGAGATGCTCATTAGTTCCCATGGGTGTCTTGATGGGTTTGGCATTCTTCATTCCAAACTTCTTAAGAATATCTTGAATGTACTTAGTTTGGCTAATGAAGGTGCCCTCTTGGAGTTGCTTGACTTGAAATCCAAGGAAATACTTCAACTCCCCCATCATTGACATCTCAAATTTCTGAATCATAATCCTACTAAACTCTTCACAAGTTGACTTGTTAGTAGACCCAAATATAATATCATCAACATAAATTTGGCATATAATCAAGTCTTTAGCAATTGATTTAGTGAAGAGAGTAGGATCAACTTTTCCAACTTTGAAGCCATTAGTGATAAGAAAGTTTCGCATGCATTCATACCATGCTCTTGGGGCTTGCTTGAGCCCATAAAGCGCCTTAGAGAGCTTATACATATGGTTAGGATACTCACTATCTTCAAAGCCAGGAGGTTGCTCAACATATACCTCTTCCTTGATAGGGCCATTGAGGAAGGCACTCTTCACGTCCATTTGATACAACTTAAAGCCATGGTAAGTAGCATAGGCAAGTAATATACGAATTGACTCAAGCCTAGCTACGGGTGCATACGTTTCATCAAAATCCAAACCTTCAACTTGTGAATAACCTTTTGCAACAAGTTAGGCTTTGTTCCTTGTCACCACACCATGCTCATCTTGTTTGTTGCGGAATACCCACTTGGTACCTACAACATTTTGGTTAGGACGTGGAACTAAATGCCATACCTCATTCCTCATGAAGTTGTTGAGCTCCTCTTGCATAGCCACCACCCAATCCGGATCTTTTAATGCATCCTCTACCCTGTATGGCTCAATAGAGGACACAAAAGAGTAATGTTCACAAAAATGAGCAACTCGAGATCTAGTGGTTACCCCCTTGTGAATGTCACCAAGTATGGAGCAACACCGGTATGGCGGTCTTTGATTCCGAATCTCTTGATCATCTTCCTTGTCTTGATCATCTTCATCTCCCCTTTGATCAATGTCCTCCTCTTGAGGTGGCTCATCATCTTGATCTTCATCTTCTTCTTCTTGAGCCTTATCCTCATCTTGAGTTGGTGGAGATGCTTGCATGGAAGATGATGGTTGATCTTGTGCTTGTGGAGGCTCTTCAGATTCTTTTGGACACACATCTCCAATGGACATGTTCCTTAGCGCGATGCACAGAGCCTCTTCATCATCTAATTCATCAAGATCAACTTGCTCTACTTGAGAGGCATTAGTTTCATCAAACACAATATCACAAGAAACTTCAACTAATCCAGTGGACTTATTAAAGACTCTATATGCCCTTGTGTTTGAGTCATAACCAAGTAAAAAACCTTATACTGCTTTAGAAGCAAATTTAGAATTTCTACCTCTCTTAATAAGAATAAATCATTTGCTCCCAAAAACTCTAAAATAAGAAACATTGGGCTTTTTACCAGTGAGGAGTTCATATGATGTTTTCTTGAGAATTCGGTGAAGATATTGTAATACTCAAAAGTGTAATAAAGAGAATAGAGATAATCTCAATAGATTGTGGTCTCTACTAATTATTTCATGTGATCAACACTAGTTAAAAGTGGATGAATAGAACAATGAACACATAATTAATCTGTGCATCATGCTGAGTTTTTATTTGATTGTGCATTTGTGCTTAAAAAAATGTATCATTAATAGCATATCAATGGATCCATAGAATTCAAAGTCTAACTTGAAAATAAAACCATGAAAATAGAGGAGAGAAAGGAAAATTCAATGATTTAAAAAAAGAAGAGAATAAAAATATATATAACATAATATATTATTTCTACATTAAGGTTTGAAATTGTACATTTACTCAAGGGTGAGACTCATATTCAAATTCAAATTGGATTCAAATAATTATAAAAGAAAACAGAAAATAAAACATAAAAGAAAAAGTAAAGGAAGCTTACCTAGGCCGGCTTACCACATTTCAGCCCACCAGAAACCCCCTCCGCGCGGCCCATGCAGCTATTCCTCCATCGCGTGCCGACGACTGGGCCCCATCGGGCAGTCTCTGGCCGTGCCCCTTTCACCGGTTTACTGCCGTGTGGGTCCCGGGCGCAAGCCTCTTTCGTCCGCGCGTCTGGCTCACTGGTGCGGGGGCCCTACTTGTCATCTCGTCGCGCCTTCTGCTGGTCATAGCCGAACGACCGACGCGAATCCTCCGCCGCGGAGTTCGCGGGCGTGGACTTCTCAACCGATTAATCCTTGGGGTTATATAGTCGTGCGTCGGGGAGCTCCGTTCCTCCATTTTCGTTCCCCAGCGACATCCACCACAGCTGCGCGGGCGCCGTCCATCCCATGGCGGAGGCTCCCTGCCCGGACTGCTTTCCCATGGCCCTCACCAGCCATCGAAACTCCACCGGCCTCACTGCCAGCTTGCCTCGCCAAATCGCCAGGATCACGACGCCCCACCTGCGACCGCCGGCGGACCCAGGACGGTGTGCCGTGATTTCTCCTCCGCCATTACCGAGAAGAAATAGTTCCGCTGCTTGGGCGAATCCCTCTGCGTAGGCATTCGGGGAATGGATTCGCCGAAGTCGCCGTGGGGGAAACACCCAACCGCCGTCGTTCGGACGTCCGTGAAGGAGCCAGGGGTGTTCGCCCAATCGTGTTGTGCGTCTTCGCGAACTTGTGGTGGCCGGAGATCACTACGGCGGCGGAAATCTCTTGGATGAAGGGCTCGGGAATCGTCAAATCCAGTGCCGGTGCATCTTCGGTAAGGTCCACAGCTTCTTCCCCGCATCCGCTGCACGTATTGGTGCCTTAATCCGAGATTTCCGAGTTGTGAGCGTGTCGGGTTATTTCCGTCGGTGTTGGTATGGCGAGGCTGCCGCCGCGGGCGGTAGAACGGCCTCAGCTTGGGATAATTAGTGACGAGTAGATTTCTTCTCGATCCCGTTGTAGCCTCTACGATTCCGGGGAACATCGATCGAACGCGGGTCGCCGGTGGGGAAGGGAGAATCACTCAACTCCGGTGAGCTCATCGGAGTTTTGGCGGAGCTTTGCCGCCTGGGCACTCGGTTAGGAAGAGACATTGTGGGCGGTCGATGGACAGATCGACAGTCCAGGGCATGACACGGTGTAGAAGTAATCTGGGCCACTGGATTGATCATAGTTGGTGCATCTGGCCGTCTGTTCCGCAGTGATCGCGTAGGATTAGGTCTGGGTAGCGTTTTGCCCGCGACCATTAGATATCGATCGGACGGTGCGGGATGGATCAAGCTTCATAAAATCAGGGTCGTCGGTTTCCGATCCTGTGGCTTCCCTTGCGTACCGGTTCGCAAGATGGCCGATCTATTCTGATCCGTGGATGTATGATCCAACGGCCCAAATCCCTCCTTACCCCTTCGGCCGTGACCTTTTTACTAAAGAGACCCCAAACTTTCGCAGAATCAACCCGCAGTACCCCTCGGGTGTGGCTGTGTCTGGGCGATTTTGCAAGTTAAACCCCGAGCTTCCTGGTTATTGTGTGCGCAGTCCAGAGCTCAGAGAAAATAGGAAAAAATGAATTTAGAAAATGAATTTTCAATGTAAAAAGAATTCTAGAACCTATTTAATGCATAGAAAATTCATTTTAGCTCCTTTTTAATCCATTCCAGTTCCTATAATTTTGTATATTACTTGGTAACACTATTTTAACATGAAACCCATACTAGAATTAATTACTCAATTAATTTTGTAGCAAGCACATAAAACCTTCAGAAATTCATAACTCCTCCGTTATAATTCCGATTTGATCCGTTCAAGTTGTGTTAGTCTCGTATAAATATTTACTATGCAATAACAATATTTATTATACCATGCCTCATTATTTTATAATTAGATTTCTATTTAACTTAGGTTGGTTAGTTTCGTTAATGTATTCATCATTACTAGCTAAACTATGATATATGAATAATTTATAACTTAGATTAAAGTTGAGATAATTATTTATAGAATAACCACTCATATGATTTACACTAACCAATTTATAATATGGTTTAATATTTAAATCACGTAGAACTTCTTAATCGTAACTCCGATCTCAGTAGTTCTCGATCCCACGAGCTCGTAGCGACGCGTAGATCATTATTATTCAGTTGTACTTATGTTTGGTGTGATGTTAATTTTGTCTATACCATGTTTGTTTGTATTGCTACGACTAGCAGTGAGGTTTCGAGTCACCTGAAGATCACCCTGGTAATTGGAATCTCAAGTGCCAGGCAAGTTGTGCCCTTGATCACTTCTTTTTACCCACTCATGTTCTAATTAATCATAATGATCTGCATAGGTTAATTTTGATGGGACCCAATAGGTTACCCTAGTTTGTTTATCCTGTTTACCTTGTTTACCCCTGAATCAATTGGGTAGTTATGCTATTGCTTTATATGGTTTTCGGGTTAATATTTCATTACATCCATGTTCCAATTATTCTGTTATGTTATTTATGTTCATGATAAGATCATTATGTTAATTGGAACATGGAGCGACCACCCGGGAAAACAGTGCTACCACAAGGGTTTAATGGGACGCCCTTGGCTGATTAACTAGGAAAGCTAGTGGAGGTCTTCCTTACCCGAAAGGGGCAAGGGCAGTAGGGGAGTGGTCAGTGTAGGGAGGCCCTCGGGAGGATTTTGCTGCGATGGCGGTCCTGCAAGGGATTCCTGCATTGGAGCTTCCTATAAACTGTAGCAGGATTTCTGAAGCTAGTGGAACTTTGTAAAGGCCTCATAGTGTTACCCTGCCTCGCCTCCTCGGTAGAGGTGTATGGGACTCATGACCCCTTGGCAGATGGGTAACACGACTTGTGGGTAAAGATGCGCAACCTCTGCAGAGTGTAAAACTAGTATACTAGCCGTGCTCACAGTCATGAGCGGCTCGGACCCTCACATGATTAATTTATGGAACCTAAATTCAATTTGTCATTTGCATTTGCATGGGATTCTTTATTAATTTTGTTCTATTACTTTTATTAAGGTTTGGTATTTACTTACACCTAGTAATTGCTAATAAAAGTTTGACCAACATTAAAAGCAATGCTCAGCTTTAACCATTTTCTTTGATAAGCCTTACACTTCATGAGCTCTCACCTTTGGCGAGTTCATGCACATTATTCCCCACAACTTGTTGAGCGATGAACGTATGTGAGCTCACTCTTGCTGTCTCACACCCCCCCCCCCCCACAGGAGAAGAACAGGTGGTTCAAGTGGAGCCGCTTAATGAGGAGTTCAATTCGATCTAGGTGGCGTCTCCCAGTTGACTTTCTGGCGCCAAGGATGGATTTTAGATCCTGCTATATTTATCTTTTATTTTGTAAGACTTCCGCTATGTAATAAGTACTCTGATTATTGTGACATTTATCTCTATACACTCTGTGATTATATATGTTGTCTTCTTTGGCGCATGTATGAGATGCACCCGGCTTTGTCCCTTAAAACCGGGTGTTACAGAAGTGGTATCAGAGGAATGTTGACTGTAGGACAAAACCTAGATAGAACCAGATAACCATTATCTACTTACCTTTGCTACTCTGATTCATTTCTAAACTTTTCTTATTCTTTTCTCATCTATTTCCGCTTTACTCTGATTATTCTTACCTTTTCTCTCTAAAGACAAATGTGGATCTCACACTTTGAAATCCTGTGCATAAAGTGACTTTAGGAATAGGAGACCTACTCTTAGGAACAAAAACAAAACTATTGTTATAGGTATTTATATGCTTGAGTGCTTGTTCTTATGATACTTGTATGATTTGGATCTTTGATTGAGTGTGATGAGTTGTGGAGTAATGTCCACAGTTACATCTGCATACATATAGTATAAATATAAATAAATAAAATTCATAAGATAACTAGATAAACTATATTATCCCTCATTAAAATATATATATCCTCATAGATCCATCTTATCTTAAAAGATACTTTATTACCTTGATAAATTTATCTTATCTTGAAGGAATCACCTTATCCTAACCACTATACTTATCTCATTCTAAAATAACAATCATGATCTAATCCAAATTAATGAGGTCTTAACTAGTCTAATCTAGTTATATCCAATCTAATCTAGAACACCATCTAATCCAATATGATAAAATCAAAAGTGAGTTATTAATAGGTTAGTTAATCTAGTGATATGGGTTAGACACTGCTTCAACAAACATAACCTAACCTAAAATTAATGTCACATACCAACTTGTCCATAAACAACAATATAACCTACATCACAGGCTGCCTAGTCCATTTGTTCCAAAAGCAAAATACAACTCTGTTCGAACCTACCTACCTCGTGTACCCCGTCTATCCTAACTATATGTCCTTAACTCAGATGGCAATTCCAAGAAGAAAGACCAAAGAAGACCAATCACGTCAAGGGAGGATAAGCACCAACTCAAGTATTCAAAGATCAAGTTGGATCGCCAGAAGAATCAAGGTCCAGAGTTTAGGATGAAGTCTTTCCTTATTATACCCTTGCCACAACTCCTACTTGCCATAACCGTACCTCATCTGACCTAATAGATGGCTAGACATACAATATCCATATGTTCTAAATCGTCTACTAACTGTTATGTAAAAACTTGAACAAAACTTTGATTTCCAAAACTCGATGAGAAACGAAAATTCTAAACCAAACCTATTGTATCCCTTTTCTTACAAATCTCGAGGACGAGATTCTTGTTAAGGGGGTAGGATTTGTAATACTCAAAAGTGTAATAAAGAGAATAGAGATAATCTCAATAGTTTGTGGTCTCTACTAATTATTGCATGTGATCAACACTAGTTAAAAGTGGATGAATAGAACAATGAACACAAAATTAATCTGTGCATCATGCTGAGTTTTTATTTGATTGTGCATTTGTGCTTAAAAAATGTATCATTAATAGCATATCAATGGATCCATAGAATTCAAAGTCTAACTTGAAAATAAAACCATGAAAATAGAGGAGAGAAAGGAAAATTCAATGATTTTAAAAAAAAGAGAATAAAAATATATATAACAGAATATATTATTTCTACATTAAGGTTTGAAATTGTACATTTACTCAAGGGTGAGACTCATATTCAAATTCAAATTGGATTCAAATAATTATAAAAGAAATCAGAAAATAAAACATAAAAGAAAACGTAAAGGAAGCTTACCTGGGCCGGCTTACCACATTTCAGCCCACCAGAAACCCCCTCCGCGCGGCCCATGCAGCTATTCCTCCATCGCGTGCCGACGACTGGGCCCCATCGGGCAGTCTCTGGCCGTGCCCCTTTCACCAGTTTACTGCCGTGTGGGTCCCGGGCGCAAGCCTCTTTCGTCCGCGCGTCTGGCTCACTGGTGCGGGGGCCCTACTTGTCATCTCGTCGCGCCTTCTGCTGGTCATAGCCGAACGACCGACGCGAATCCTCCGCCGCGGAGTTCGCGGGCGTGGACTTCTCAACCGATTAATCCTTGGGGTTATATAGTCGTGCGTCGGGGAGCTCCGTTCCTCCATTTTCGTTCCCCAGCGACATCCACCACAGCTGCGCGGGCGCCGTCCATCCCATGGCGGAGGCTCCCTGCCCGGACTGCTTTCCCATGGCCCTCGCCAGCCATCGAAACTCCACCGGCCTCACTGCCAGCTTGCCTCGCCAAATCGCCAGGATCACGACGCCCCACCTGCGACCGCCGGCGGACCCAGGACGGTGTGCCGTGATTTCTCCTCCGCCATTACCGAGAAGAAATAGTTCCGCTGCTTGGGCGAATCCCTCTACGTAGGCATTCGGGGAATGGATTCGCCGAAGTCGCCGTGGGGGAAACACCCTACCGCCGTCGTTCGGACGTCCGTGAAGGAGCCAGGGGTGTTCGCCCAATCGTGTTGTGCGTCTTCGCGAACTTGTGGTGGCCGGAGATCACTACGGCGGTGGAAATCTCTTGGATGAAGGGCTCGGGAATCGTCAAATCCAGTGCCGGTGCATCTTCGGTAAGGTCCACAGCTTCTTCCCCGCATCCGCTGCACGTATTGGTGTCTTAATCCGAGATTTCCGAGTTGTGAGCGTGTCGGGTTATTTCCGTCGGTGTTGGTATGGCGAGGCTGCCGCCGCGGGCGGTAGAACAGCCTCAGCTTGGGATAATTAGTGACGAGTAGATTTCTTCTCGATCCCGTTGTAGACTCTACGATTCCGGGGAACATCGATCGAACGCGGGTCGCCGGTGGGGAAGGGAGAATCACTCAACTCCGGTGAGCTCATCGGAGTTTGGGCGGAGCTTTGCCGCCTGGGCACTCGGTTAGGAAGAGACATTGTGGGCGGTCGATGGACAGATCGACGGTCCAGGGCATGACACGGTGTAGAAGTAATCTGGGCCACTGGATTGATCATAGTTGGTGCATCTGGTCGTCTGTTCCGCAGTGATCGCGTAGGATTAGGTCTGGGTAGCGTTTTGCCCGCGACCATTAGATATCGATCGGACGGTGCGGGATGGATCAAGCTTCATAAAATTAGGGTCGTCGGTTTCCGATCCTGTGGCTTCCCTTGCGTACCGGTTCGCAAGATGGCCGATCTATTCTGATCCGTGGATGTATGATCCAACGGCCCAAATCCCTCCTTACCCCTTCGGTCGTGACCTTTTTACTAAAGAGACCCCAAACTTTCGCAGAATCAACCCGCAGTACCCCTCGGGTGTGGCTGTGTCTGGGCGATTTTGCAAGTTAAACCCCGAGCTCCCTGGTTATTGTGTGCGCAGTCCAGAGCTCAGAGAAAATAGGAAAAATGAATTTAGAAAATGAATTTTCAATGTAAAAAGAATTCTAGAACCTATTTAATGCAAAGAAAATTCATTTTAGCTCCTTTTTAATCCATTCCAGTTCCTATAATTTTGTATATTACTTGGTAACACTATTTTAACATGAAACCCATACTAGAATTAATTACTCAATTAATTTTGTAGCAAGCACATAAAACCTTCAGAAATTCATAACTCCTCCGTTATAATTCCGATTTGATCCGTTCAAGTTGTGTTAGTCTCGTATAAATATTTACTATGCAATAACAATATTTATTATACCATGCCTCATTATTTTATAATTAGATTTCTATTTAACTTAGGTTGGTTAGTTTCGTTAATGTATTCATCATTACTTGCTAAACTATGATATATGAATAATTTATAACTTAGATTAAAGTTGAGATAATTATTTATAGAATAACCACTCATATGATTTACACTAACCAATTTATAATATGGTTTAATATTTAAATCACGTAGAACTTCTTAATCGTAACTTCGATCTCAGTAGTTCTCGATCCCACGAGCTCGTAGCGACGCGTAGATCATTATTATTCAGTTGTACTTATGTTTGGTGTGATGTTAATTTTGTCTATACCATGTTTGTTTGTATTGCTACGACTAGCAGTGAGGTTTCGAGTCACCTGAAGATCACCCTGGTAATTGGAATCTCAAGTGCCAGGCAAGTTGTGCCCTTGATCACTTCTTTTTACCCACTCATGTTCTAATTAATCATAATGATCTGCATAGGTTAATTTTGATGGGACCCAATAGGTTACCCTAGTTTGTTTATCCTGTTTACCTTGTTTACCCCTGAATCAATTGGGTAGTTATGCTATTGATTTATATGGTTTTCGGGTTAATATTTCATTACATCCATGTTCCAATTATTCTGTTATGTTATTTATGTTCATGATAAGATCATTATGTTAATTGGAACATGGAGCGACCACCCGGGAAAACAGTGCTACCACAAGGGTTTAATGGGACGCCCTTGGCTGATTAACTAGGAAAGCTAGTGGAGGTCTTCCTTACCCGAAAGGGGCAAGGGCAGTAGGGGAGTGGTCAGTGTAGGGAGGCCCTCGGGAGGATTTTGCTGCGATGGCGGTCCTGCAAGGGATTCCTGCATTGGAGCTTCCTATAAACTGTAGCGGGATTTCTGAAGCTAGTGGAACTTTGTAAAGGCCTCGTAGTGTTACCCTGCCTCGCCTCCTCGGTAGAGGTGTATGGGACTCATGACCCCTTGGCAGATGGGTAACACGGCTTGTGGGTAAAGATGCGCAACCTCTGCAGAGTGTAAAACTAGTATACTAGCCGTGCTCACGGTCATGAGCGGCTCGGACCCTCACATGATTAATTTATGGAACCTAAATTCAATTTGTCATTTGCATTTGCATGGGATTCTTTATTAATTTTGTTCTATTACTTTTATTAAGGTTTGGTATTTACTTACACCTAGTAATTGCTAATAAAAGTTTGACCAACATTAAAAGCAATGCTCAGCTTTAACCATTTTCTTTGATAAGCCTTACACTTCATGAGCTCTCACCTTTGGCGAGTTCATGCACATTATTCCCCACAACTTGTTGAGCGATGAACGTATGTGAGCTCACTCTTGCTGTCTCACACCCCCCCACAGGAGAAGAACAGGTGGTTCAAGTGGAGCCGCTTAATGAGGAGTTCGATTCGATCTAGGTGGCGTCTCCCAGTTGACTTTCTGGCGCCAAGGATGGATTTTAGATCCTGCTATATTTATCTTTTATTTTGTAAGACTTCCGCTATGTAATAAGTACTCTGATTATTGTGACATTTATCTCTATACACTCTGTGATTATATATGTTGTCTTCTTTGGCGCATGTATGAGATGCACCCGGCTTTGTCCCTTAAAACCGGGTGTTACAGATATAACCGGTTGATGGAGTAGCAGGCGGTGTTAATCGCCTCCGCCCAAAACCGGTCCGGTGTCTTGTATTCATCAAGCATAGTCCTTGCCATGTCCAATAGAGTTCTATTCTTCCTCTCCACTACACCATTTTGTTGAGGTGTGTAGGGAGAAGAGAACTCATGCTTGATGCCCTCTTCCTCAAGAAATCCTTCAATTTGTGAATTCTTGAACTCTGTTCCATTGTCGCTTCTAATCTTCTTGATTCTCAATCTGAACTTGTTTTGAGCCTGTCTTAAGAATCTCTTTAGGGTCTCTTGAGTTTGAGATTTTTCCTGCAAAAAGAATACCCAAGTGAAGCGAGAATAGTCATCCACAATAACAAGTCAATACTTACTTCCGCCGATGCTTATGTAAGCAATCAGGCCAAATAGATCCATATGGAGTAGTTCAAGCGGCCTGTCGGTCGTCATGATGTTCTTGTGTGGATGATGAACTCCAACTTGCTTCCCTGCTTGGCATGTGCTACAAATCCTGTCTTTCACAAAATGAACATTTGTTAGTCCTAATATGTGTTCTCCCTTTAGAATCTTGTGAAGATTCTTCATCCCAACATGGGCAAGTCGGCGATGCCAGAGCCAGCCCATATTGGTCTTAGCAATTAGGCAAGTGTCTAGTTCATCCTTGTTATCATTAAAATCAACTAAATATAGTTGACCATCTAACACTCCCTTCAATGCTATTGAATCATCAGTTCTTCTAAATACAGTAACACCTATATCAGTAAAAAGACAGTTGTAGCCCATTTTACATAATTGAGAAACAGAAAGCAAATTGTAGTCTAAAGAATCAACAAGAAAAACATTAGAAATGGAATGGTGAGGAGATATAGCAATTTTACCCAAACCTTTGACCAAACCTTGATTTCCATCCCCGAATGTGATAGCTCTTTGGGGATCTTCATTTTTCTCATATGAGGAGAACATCCTTTTCTCCCCTGTCATATGGTTTGTGCACCCGCTATCGATTATCCAACTTGACCCACCGGATGCATAAACCTACAAAACAAATTTAGGCCTTGTTCTTAGGTACCCAAATGGTCTTGGGTCCTTTCACATTAGAAACAAGCACCTTGGGTACCTAAACACAAGTCTTGGGACTCTCGAGTTTTCCCCCAACATATTTGGCAACTACTTTGCCTAATTTGTTAGTAAGCACATAAGATGCATCAAAAGTCGTAAATGAAATGTCATGCTCATTTGATGCATTCACAATTTTCTTTTTAGGCATTTTGATATGATTTGAATGCCTAGAGTTAGAAGCCTCATTTTTATACATAAAAGCATGATGAGAAACATTATGAGGTTTTTAGCATGAATCTTCCTAATCTTATGCTCAGGATAATTTTTAGGATATAAAATGTAACCTTCTCTATCCTGAACCATGGGAGCCTTACCCTTAACAAAATTAGATAATTTCTTGGGGGCATTAAGTTTGGTGTTGCTTTGGCTCCCTTGTTGGAAACCAATACCATCCTTAATGCCAGGGCGTCTCCCATTATAAAGCATGCTACGAGCAAACTTAAAATTTTCATTTTCTAATTCATGCTCGGCAATTTTAGAATTTAATTTAGCTATGTGATCATATTGTTCTTTAATCATGGTAAGGTGATCGTCAATAGCTTCAACATTAACATCTCTACATCTAGTACAAATAGTGACATGTTCAACAGTAGATGTAGAGAGTTTGCAAACATTCAATTCTTTTATCTTAGCATTTAAACTAGCATTCTCATCTCTAAGGCAGGAATTTGAATTATTGCACATGCTAAGCTCCTTAGTTAAGTTTTCACATTTTTCTACTTCTAGAGCATAAACATTTTTCAACTTAACAAATTTTTTATTTTCCTTAATGAGCAGGTCCTCATGGCATTCCAAGTGATCATCCTTCTCATTAATGGTTTCTATTAATTCATTTAATTTTTTCTTTTGGTCCATGGTAAGGTTGGCAGAGAGAGAAATTAAATCATCATTATTATCACTAGAGCTACTCTCTTCATCAGATGTAGTATATTTGGGGTATCTCTAGAATGTACCTTCTTCTTCTTGTCATCCTTAGCCATGAGACACTTGTGGCCGACGTTGGGGAAGAGGAGGCCTTTGTTGATGGCGATGTTGGCAGCGTCCTCGTTGGAGGAGGAGTCGGTGGAGCCCTCGTCGGAGTCTCATTCCCGCCCCATGTGTGCCTCGCCACCTTTCTTCTTGTAATACATTTTTTCTCCATTTTCTTCTTCCCCTTCTTGTCTTCGTCCCTATCACTATCACTTGTATATGTACATTTAGCAATAAAGTGACCAGACTTACCACACCTATAGCATACCCTCTTGGAACAGGGCTTATAATCCTCCCCTTCCTTTGTTTGAGGATTTGCCGAAAGCTCTTAATGATACGAGCCATCTCCTCGTTGTCGAGCTTGGAGGCATCGATTGGAAGTCTACTTGGTGTAGACTCCTTCTTTTCTTCTGTTGCTTTGAATGCAACAGGTTGCACCTCGGGTGTGGAGGTGGCTCCTTGCTCCAAGTTAACAATGTATTTGGAGTCTTTGATCATAAGTTCAAAGCTCACAAACTTGCCAATCACTTCCTCGGGAGACATCTATTTATATCTAGGATCCCCATGAATTAATTGAACTTGAGTAGGATTACGAAAAATGAGGGATCTTAGAATAACCTTGACCATTTCATGGTCATCCCACTTGGTGCTCCCAAGGTTGCGCACTTGGTTGACCATCGTCTTGAGCCAGTTATACATTCCTTGTGGCTCCTCTCCTTTGTTGAGGACGAATCGACCGAGCTCTCCCTCGATCGTCTCGCGCTTGGTGATCTTGGTCACCTCGTCCCCTTCGTGCGTTGTTTTGAGGGCGTCCCAAATTTCTTTGGCATTTTTTAACCCTTGCACCTTATTATACTCCTCTCAACACAAGGAGACGAGGAGTATAGAAGTTGCTTGGGAGTTAAAATGCCTAATTTGGGTGGCCTCATCCGAGTCATAGTCCTCGTCGCCCACCTATGGTGCCTGCGCTCCAATCTCAACAATATCCCATATGCTTTCGTGGAGTGAGGTTAGATGGTGCCTCATTTTATCACTCCACATGCAATAATCTTCACCATCAAAATATGGTGGCTTGCCTAAGGGTACCAAAAGTAGAGGATCACGTTTAGGAATGCGAGGATAGCGTAGAGGCATCTTACTATACTTCTTACGCTCATGGCGCTTTAAAGTTGTAGACTCAGCGCCAGATGTGGAAGGTGATGAAGAGTCGATCTCGTAGTAGACCACCTTCTTCATTTTCTTTTTATTCTTATCACCATTCCTATGTGACTTGATGGAGGAAGAGGATTCCTCCTTGTACTTGTCGTCGGACTCCCATGATAGTCTTTCCCGAGACCATGGCCTTGTCGACGTGACGATCTCCCTCTTGGCGTGATCTCCAGACATCACTTCGAGTTTGTTAGACTCTTAATGAAGCACTGGCTTTGATACCAATTCAAAGTTGCCTAGAGGGGGTGAATAGGCGAACCCTGAGATTTATAAACTTAAACACACATTAAGGCCAGGATTAGCGTTAGAATTTAATTCGAGTGCGGAAGATTGTTTCTCTTGCTAAGAGTTGCTCAACTGATGTGGATGACGTTTGAGAACAAACTCAAATCAATATTAGCAAGGAAACTTTAGAGAGAGGAAAGAGGGCAAACAAATCAAGCGAAGATCAATACAAGTGAACACAATGATTTGTTTTACAGAGGTTCGGTTCCAAAGAACCTAGTCCCCATTGAGAAGGCCACAAAGGCCCAGTCTATTCAACCCTTTCCCTCTCTCAAACAGTCACTTAGACTGGATGAGCCTTCTCCTTAATCAATTGGGTCACTAAAACCCTGCAAGGACCACCACACACTTAGGTGTCTCTTGCTAGCTTTACAAAGCACTTAGATAAATAAGGATGGGAAGGAGAAAGCAATCCAAGCAACAAGAGTAACAAAATGAACACAAAACTCTCTCTCTCTCAAGTCACTAAGTGGTTGAGTTGATTTTGAGACTTGGAGAGGATTTGATCTTTGGAATGTGGTCATAAGCACCCTTTTCCTTTCAAGAGGGGAGAAAGGTTTTTAATGGGGTCATAAGTTGTAATTTTCATTTTTTTCTCTTTTGTAGCCTGTGCAATGCAAGGGCCAGCTTCCCCCACATGTAAAATGTAAAGATCTGGGATTACACCATCAGGTGTAAAAAAGTATGAAAAAGCTCCAAAGTCGTCCCTAAGGGGATGCAGAGCTAAAATGCCACCTAAGTGAAAGGTGAAGAAGCTCCAAAGTCATTCCTAAGAGGATGCAGAGCTTAAATGTCACCTAAGTCAAAGGTGAAGAAGCTCCAAAGTCGTTCCTAAGGGGATGCAGAGCTTAGCTCCAAAGCTGTTCCTAAGGGGATGCAGATCTGAAATACCACCTAAGTAAAAGGTGAAGAGACTCCAAAGTCATCGTTCCTAAGAAGATGCAGAGTCTGGGTGTGTATTCGCGTGAGTTTTTTTACCTTCTGCACACATTTGCATACTTCATCACATCATCTTTTGCATTCATACGAACATACATTAGGCATCTGTAGCTTCATTGCATCATGGCATAACACATAAGGCATTAACAGGAGAAGAAGCGAGGGTTTCTGCCTTCAACGAGAAAATGCTTCATTGTGAACGAAGATGCTTTGTTATATATGAGGGGCATTCGTTGATTTTGGTCCAAAGTTGTTTTCAGAAAAAGAAAGGAAAATGCTTCGTTATATATGAGGGGACATTCTTTGATTTTGGTCCAAAGGTGCTTCGATGTGAACAAATAGAAGGGAAGGTGTTTTTTTGCCTTCGGCTCAAAAAGCTGCGAGCATCGGTTTCGTCCATAGCAAAGCAGACAACAGTCGAATAAAAGGTAAAGCAGCATTACAAAGCATTCACAAATATTTACAAAAATTGTTCACATTCAATTACAATTCTTTGTCGAATAATACACTTTCTTGTACAAAGAACCTCCAAAAGTGTTTCGACAGATATCAATAAGAGAAGCTTTTGAAGTCTCCTTCAACGCTCCAGAACAAGCTTCGGTTCATTAGTTTTCAGCAGTATCACCCTGAAAAATGACAAAGGCAAGGGTATTGAGAAATATGGTAAGGAAAAATATAAAATAAAGGCATAAAGGTAAAGAGATTTTCTATACTTTGTTAAGTAGGTTTCGAGCTTCGTCTCCAGCCATCTCTCGGCCGCCCTTTGCCCAGGAATATCTTCAGCAGAAAGGATAACTTCTTTAGATATGGCTTCAACAGAATTGAAGATACCCTTCGGCCGGGCGATGCATTGAGTAGCAAAGCTAAAGCATTTATTTCGAAGAGTTTTGATTGTTTTGTTCAGTTTAAGATTTTTTTTAACTTTGGCCTTGATTGTCGCGTTTAGCACTTCGGACTTGCGTTTGAAGGGATCCGAGTTCCTTTCCAAAAATGTTCGAGCTTCTTCCAACTCTTTGCTCAATTTTTCATTTTGAGATCGAGCTTCGGCGAGAGAACCTTTGGCCGAATGCAGTAGGTTGTCTTTTTTCCTTCAATGAAGTTTCAAGTTTATTAATCCTACTTTCCAAGCCTTCGATAACAAACTCACTTTTCCTGTCTTCGTCGTCCTGCTGCATTTTTAGGGCCTTGCTCAGCAGCAGACTCTGAAAGACGAATTAAAGTCAGATCCCCATTATTGAAATACTTAAATCGACATGATGAAAGAGAAAATAGTAAATGAACCTTACTTTAAAATTTGAGTAAAATAAGCTGCCAATAATGTGTTGTCTTCTGTAGCAGCTGATGTCCTTCTCTAGTTTCGGGAATCCAATGCTCTTTGATAATGTGCTTATAATTTTAGCTCCGGCGCGGTCGTGAATACATCCTAAAATCTCTTCGTCGACGCCGCCAAAGAGCATAGATCTGGGCTGATAGCTGCAAGATATGGCAAATTCTTTCCATTTCGATATATCCTCTTAGGAAAGTTGTTGACCACCCAGGTGCCAAAGATCAAAATTTTTATCTTCCAAAGAGGTCTCCTCAGTTCTCTTTCCATTATCAGTAGACGTTTCGGCTACGTTTTTCTTAGGAACCACATCAGATATAAGTTTGTCAATTTCTGACATTGTGGTAGCAAGATTATCGATTTCAGGTGTAGCTTCATTAGCTTTGGCTTCGGCAGCATCTTCTACTTCAGTAGGCACAATAGTTTTTTCCGTCGAAGCCAGGGCGGGGTCTGTTTGATGGCTTGCATCAGATTCATCATTCGTCATTTCTTCTGACCCCCAGCATTTGCCCCGGTAGCCGAAGCGGTCTCCTTTGACTGCAATAGGCTAGTCAGATATGACCCTAGAGGAGTTATCATTGCGAACGGGAAAGGTTCGGTCATTACCTTCAGAATTTGTGAAACATCAACAAAGGAAGGTGAAGAAGGGCCTGCAGTCTTTTCTGGCACATCTTGTACCTTCGTCTCTTCAGGAGATATTCTGACAAGCTTTCGTTTATTGGGAGCCGAATCCTTCGGCTCCACTAGAATTTTTTGCTTCTTGACAGCCCTCTGATCTTCCTTGATGGATCGGATGGCCTGCCTTTTTAGAATACTAACAATCCTCTTTCTTTTCGCTCCTCCGATCCCTTCATCAAGGCTATCGTAATCTGGGTACTTAAAGTTGAGAGCATCCATCACCCGATTTAACTTTCATTTTTCACGGGTGCCGAAGGCAGCTATCATCAGTTGATCTTCTTTCTTTGTGTAGTTCCCGAAAATTTCATTGCACATTGTTTCTATCAGCTCCATCCATTCTGTGCAGGGTTTGCTGGATCTATTTTGGAACTTAAACCGATAAGGAAGTCAAACAAGTTCATACTTTTTTCCTTCCTCCTTTTTCTTCGGCATTCCCCACCCACCAGAGGTCGGAAACGTCCTATTTGCCAAGTATTCTTGCACCAAGTCCCTAGTGCTGATATGCTCTGCCACAACTCTAAATTCCACCTCGGCTAGTAGGTAGGGGGACCCCAACTACATGTTACACAGGGGTCGAGTCATGCGAAGCTCAGTCTCAAGGGACCCGTTACCATGCTCATGAGCTTCTCCCTCTTCTTTTCGTCAGCCTTCACATAAAACCACTCATTTGTCCACCCGGTCGGCCACTTAGTACGATAACCAATCATGGGGGCCTTGGTATCCTTTTGGTATGCAAAATTGTAGCACCCGAAGTTCTTGTCCAGACCATCGGCTCTAGCCTTCGTTTGATAATGAAGTTCGTGCACTCGACAGAACCCTTCGGTATTGGCACTTTTTCCATGGCTTCGAACAGCCCAAATATACACGCTAAGTCTAACAATGGCATTGAGGGTCAGTTGATGTAGGTAAATTTCGAACTTCTTCAAAACTTCACCGATCATCTCATAAAGGGGGAACCGAAGTCCTGCCCTGAAGAAGGTTTTGAAGACGACGACTTCATCCTCTTTTGGCTCTAGAATCACCTCCTCTCCAGCAAAACGAACTAGTTCGTCATCATTCTCTCCGAAGTATCCTAGTTTCTGCCTTAACTGTGGATCTCCCGAATTCGATATGGCTGGGTTTGCTCGGGCTTAGGATGTTGTCATCATCCTCATCTTCATTTTCGCTATTAGCTTCGGCAATAGTCTGTTCAGCTTTGGCGTCTGTCGGAACTACTTCTGTATCTTCTTGCACAACCAACCAGAACGCTTCATCACCTCCGAAATCGGGGCTGTCTTAGAAGTCCCAACTTCGTCTCCTTCGCGCGCCACCCTAGCAGTAGATCTTACTCTAGCTATTTCAGTGTCCAGTCTTTAGCAAGCAAAGTTACACTTAAGTGATGGAACGTTTGTCTGAAGCGTAAAGCAGCAAGCTCCGACTTCAGTAAAAAAATTTAGCACCACAATGGTGCAATATCAATGAATGGTATGGTAACTTCTCACCAACTCGTCTATTTATATAGCCTTGCAGGAGAAGATGGCGAACCGCCAAGACGCGCGCACTGTAACACCCCAGTTGTTTATATTCCGCTCGACAATGAGTATGGATTTAAGCACGTGATATCAGTAAATAAAACGGACACTAAGGTCTAATCATCTTCGTCTATCGCGATTTAAATATCGCATCTGTTTATGTCTATTCAGATTTTTCCTAAAGTTTTCGCGAAATTCGGAACGTAATTGTTCCAAAAATTTGCGAGTCCTGTGCCTATTTAAAATTTATTAATTACGCGATACAAGTCTGGAAACTTTACCCTGTCTTGTGATTTTTGTCCCGGGCAAATTAATTTGAACTCGGCGACAAAAGTTTTAATGCAAAATTAAATTGGACCACACTCGGAATCCAAGAAAAACCAGGCGCATGATTGTTAATTGAATTGTTCTCGGATCGAATATTCAGACAATAGGTGAAGTTTGTCTGATTTTAATTAATCTAACATCCATTAAAATATGGTGACAAAAATCATTTTAATTTAGTCTTCTTACACCTTTCCAAATTCTAACCTCGATCTCCGGCTAATATTTAAGCTTTTATTTAAATTTTTGAGTAAAAAAAAGGAAGAAATGAAAATATCTTCACATATTTTTTCTTCTTCAGCCGTTCCTATCCAGGAAGCTGAGCGGCTCTCTCACGTTTCTCTCTCCATCTAGTTTTCTCGCCGCACAACAGCCGTCGTTATCCCCTGCGCCGCTCCTCTGCTGGCCATCGCGCTCCTCCCTGCGCGCGCCTTCTCCAGTCGGCTCTGCTCCCTCTCTTCCCCAAGCAGCGGCCGAGTTTCTCCTCTCTCTCCCTCTGCGTTTCTCTCTGCCGTGCCCTGCTGGCCCTCCTGCGTCGCGCCCAGCTCAGTCCTGACGCGCGCCACCACATGTTCCCAGCCGAGCCCCTCCATGGCGCCCCTCCTTGCTCCTTCCGGGTCCTCCTAGGTCTGGCTATGGCGCTCGCCCGCGACGCTCGGCGTTCTGCCTGTTCGTGCTCGCCCCTGCGCGCTCCTCCCCTGTTCTACTCCATGGCCGACAACCCCTGCTCTTCTGTGGTCGAGCTCGACCCAGGTGCTCGCCTTGGCTGTGTGGCCATTGCCACCGGTGAAAGCCCAGCCATCGATCTCGCATGATATTGGTTGTTTTCTTCGACCTCGCCTCGATTTAAATCACAGGCCGCATCTCCTTCCCATGGCTTTCGGCTTTCCCCAGGTCCAACCATGGAGCTCTTCTCTGGTGCCCAGATACGTCTTCCTCAGCTTCGCTCTAGCCGTCGGAGCAGCAGCCATGGCTTTCTGCGCTCGGTCTTGGTCGTCTCCTCTGCCTCCGATCTGCGGCGCCATCGCGAGCTCGCAAGCCGCTGTGGTCTTGTCCGCGCCAGCACGCGTCCATGGTCACGTCCGCCAAGTTCGCCAACGCTCTATTACCAAATCGACTATTGTCGCTGCGGCGTGCCTTGCTGCGCGCTCGTCGGGGTGCCATTTGTTGTGCCCCTGCACCCGCTCTTGTCGCTTGTGTCAACTCCGGCCATCACAGGCTCCGTCCGGCGTAGTTCCCTGCTCAGCCTTCACTGCTAGCGCGACGTCTTTTGTCTGTGGTCGAGCGTCTACTCCACCCCGTTGCCCGGCACTTGTGCTCGACAAAAAGGCCAAACGAGTTGTCATGCCGTTGTCGACATCAAATGGAAAATTATGGTGCCGACACGTCGTCGTCGTCGTTCGTCTCCTCTTCGGGCCTTCAACAACATCGCCTATCCCTCCTTGGTGCTTGTCATCGATCCGTCGCCTTGCCCCGATGTTGGCTCCTACGTGACGTCTCCCACGAGTGTTCACGCCAAAAATCCGAGAAGATTAGGCGCCGAAGGAAATAAATCAGTACGCGGCCGGAGAATTCTTGATGTGGATGAATAAGAAAGCGAAGCCGCACAACACCCGTCTGATGTTCGACGACAAGCCCGAGCCAGGATTTATCAGCATTCGTACGAGTATTGAGTCACGTTTGATGCTGGTGAGCTGATTTATAGTTTTTGTAAGTTTATCTGATGATTGGATTAACTAGACTTATTAGTCGTAATAATTCTCGTGTTTAGCAGGCGCGTCGTGTTTGTGTTAGATGTTTACTAAAATACCTCAACACCACCGGTAATGTAATCATGTGAATAACTACGTAATATGGTACAACTTAGGTCTAAAATGTAGGATTTACGAAGAATGTTTTAGAGAACGAATAGGTTAAGTATGCATAGGTTGGTCCGTCGTTTGTGAAAAATGGTCAAGTTAATAATATAAGAAAGATAGATTTAGTATTTCACACGAATATCCGATAAGCCTTGTCCTTATTGATTATGTTGAATTTATTTGCTTAGTAATTTTAGTGCTTTGCTGGTAGGTGTTATCGACATTTCATGTGAGGAATTTTAGTTGTGCAGTAAAGTCAGTGCTATGCTTTCATAGTCATTATATTCTTTGTTAATGATCAATTAAGTGCCCTAGATAAATATCTAGCATTACCAAAATGAGTGAAAGCGAATAATATCGATAAGTTTGTTTCTGTCAGAATTGAATCCAGCTAAGTTAAAATAATGTAGATATGATACTTAGTGTTATGTAGACATTTAGTCTTGATTTTCCTCCTTATGTGCATACATGTGCATTATGCATATCATTCCGGTACGTTAAGTGATCACGTGATGCGGAGGACCAGAACTGAGTCGACCACAAGATACTGGAAAGAGTAAGCTTCTCCGCAAGGTGATGTTGATGGACCAACCTGAAGATGGATAAACCAAGCAAGTGCTCGACTAAGAGATGATCGCCAAGTGGACGTCATCTAACAAACACTAACCTAGTGTCATTCCAGGCAAACTCCGATGCATTTGCCACCTCCTTGCCGTTTTAAAATCTTTATCACCTTGTTTGATGCATTAGGTGATAAGAGTTGTGTTCTAAACAATTGATGCATTTCCTTCCTTGGAAAATTGATTACCCTTCCTTGATACCTTTTATGAAAATGATTTTATGATGCTTAGCCTTGCTTAGAAAAACAAAATGTTTTGTTTTAAAAACAAAAGGTGATGCTTCACAGTGGATGTGAATTTTTACAAAGAAAAGGACTTATGATGGTGGATCCATCACGACCATGATGGATTCAACATCTGAAAAGATGTACCTCTGCCAGGTACTAAACCTTGGGTTTAAAATAATAAAGCTGAGACCGAATGGTTGACTTGCACGAGAAGGAAGTCTCGATGTAGTGTCTCCGTCTGAGTCGATTAAGGACCATGTTGATGTGGGCTTGATGATCGAGGACCTTTTAATTGGCCACATGCCTCGTCATGGGTAAGCTTTGCCTCGGGCAGACCAATACTGGAAAGGCCAACACGCAATGGGAGTGAAGAGATGGCGAGAGTAGTATGTACCCTCCGTGGCAAGAGGCTGGAAGGTGGTGTATCTGTGCTCTCGGTTGGTGTGAACCCGGTCTGGTCTTGAGAAACCCGGTGGCGAGTTGACATATGCAAGGGTTAAGTGCTACATATGTCGTGTTGTTGGAGATCCCCAGCTGGGTATTAATCGATTCGGATCGCCGTTACTTCTCGGACATGAAGACTTGGTCACTGCCCTAAACGTAGCAATCCAGTGAACTGGAGGGTTGATAAAAAGATGGCTACTGTAGGCCAAGTGTTTGAACTAGGATAGAAAGAACTTTAGATGCAGGTAACTTTACTTAACCTGACAATAAAACTAGATTTTTAAGGATCCACTGTTAGTAAGTATTTCTGCAAAAGAGCCTTCGAATCTTGTTAAACCATACCTTGATTCCCAAAAGCCATCATATGCTTGAGAGTCTTTTTCTTTAGTCGGGTAAGACTTGCGAAAGTACACTTTGAATCCTTCGAAGGAGGCTTCCATTCTTCGGACTATGTCAAGATATTTTTCAAGCTTCAGATCCCTTGTCTTACTGTTTTTTCAACCTGGCCTGTTATTACTTGAGAGTCAGATTTAAGTACTGCTCTTCTTATTCCCATGGCCTTAAGCTTTCGAAGCCCTAAGAGGACCGCTTCGTATTCTGCGAAGTTGTTTGTGCACTTGAATTTTAGCCTGGTTGCATATCAGGTGTTGGGGACAAATGCTATGAGTTAAGAACAAGGCAACACAAAATATTAAAGGTTAATGCCCTTCGTCCTTCGAAGCATTATTTCCCTCAGGATATAATGATCTTCATACGAAGGCTGTGAAGGACGTACATTCATCATCGCAGTATACATTAATGAAAAGAGAAGTATGCGAGACATGAGAAACAACATGAATGATTATGTGACATTATTAACTCATCTTATATTATATTATCATGAATAAACAGGAATAAGGCACAATTATATTTGTACATTCGGCTTGACATAAGAAAATAGTACAAGCGTGATGTACGAGCGAGTACAAATCAGCGTGAATAGTATGGGGGTAATGTTCATCTATTTATAGGCACAGGACGCAGCCTGTATAAAGTTACATTCTTGCCCTTCGTGTTTACAATTGACTAAAGGATAGTCTAATGAGGACTAAATATCCTTTTCCTCTTTAAGTCGGTTCCTTTTTGTGCTATTGAGCCAAAGCTTCCTTGCGCATAGCTTTGGGATTGATTCGACCTTCGTCCTGATCGACCTTCGTGTCGATCATGCTTTCCATATTGTATATGCTTTTAACCCGAGTCCGAAGGTACCTGTTCATATGTCACACTTGGAAGACATTGTTAAATCATGTTTTTGAGGACCTTCGGAAGATGAAGGCCCCCAATAGTAGCCCCTCGCAGTATTAATTTGTTAAGATAACGAATTCAGACTGCGACATGGACGAAGGCCTTAAGCCGATGGTCCGAAAAAACACCTTCCCTTTGCTAGAATAGCAACAGTCAATGACAAACGGGGCCCTCCAATTTGCAGTGCACTGGGCGTATAAATAGGAACTCATACTGACAACACTTGATACACTGCTTGTGCCATTCGCCTTATTTTCTCAATTTTATAGCTCTTGCTCAATAGCGCTTGATAGTTATTCAAGCTCTCCGAGCCTTGATTTAGAAAATGTGTTTTCACCATTTCTGAAGAAAAGATGCCCCAAGTAAGAAGATTGCTGCTGAGACGAAGCTGACTGAAGAGGAGAAGCTTTTTGAGGAGAAGAATGCTGTGAATCCTTATATTGCTGGATTTATTGAGTCAATGGCAAAAACAAATATAGAGAAGATTACTAAGGAGATACTGGAAGGCCTGTCTGAAGATACTGGTGAAAGTGATAGCTATGATGTGGAAAGTGGGGGCGAAGATTCTGAGGATCGGCCCTGGAAGCCAAGTCATTCAATTTTCAGAAAATCGACCATCAAACAAAGTCATATTGAGAACATGAGGGGAAGGTACTTTCGGGATATGTCTATTGTGAGGGCTGGCGGAGACAACAACGTTCCTGCCCCTGAGGAGAACGAAGTCGTGATTTTCCGAAGCTTCTTCAAGGCTGGGCTTCGGTTCCCTTTGAGTAAGTTTGTAGTTGAAGTGCTAAAGACCTACCAAATCTTCCTTCATCAGATCACCCCCGAAGCCATAATAAGGATGGGGATTTTTGTTTGGGCAGTAAGGAGCCAAGGGTTAGAGCCAAGCACGAAATGCTTCTGTAACATGCATGACCTACTATATGAGACGAAGGCCATGGGTAAAGAACAGTACCACAACAACTTCGGTTGTTATGGATTTATCGCCTGTCCCAACGCAAGCCACCCAGTGCCAACATTTCGGAAGAGATGGCCCGGAGCTTGGATGGAGGAATGGTTTTATGTGAAGAATGATTTGACAGCAAGGGAAGATATTAAGGAAGTTATCATGCGCCCCATCTGGTCCCGCTTCGGCCTCCGAACGCCAAAGGTCGAAATTGATGACGCCGCCGAAGCATGTCAGAAGGCCTTCAGTACTGTCTGTTCCTTCATCGGCACAAGATATTTAATTCAAGAGCATATAACATTTAGAGTATGGCCGCTTGTAGAAAGCTGGGAAATGACGAAGGAGACCATCACCAAGTCTAGCGAAGGTGGACTGGTCCGGCTGAAGTATACATTTAGATTTGGGGATAAGTTCGATGAACCAAACGACGACTGGCTGGAATGTATCGAAGCTACAAGTGATGAACTGCTTGGAGCTTATTCCAAGGCAGAAGATAATGCGCTATCTGCATCCTTCGGAGGTCAGGGAAAAAAGAGAATGAATAGAGTTTTTGACGCCATAGGCTTCGTCTACCCCGATTACCGCTACCCGCTGCGGGGGCATGGGAAGAAGAGAAAAGCTGCTGCTTTGGCGGCCCTAGCTGAACCTGTGCCGAAGGCTGCAGGCAAAAAGATGAAGGTTCTTACCCACCGGCCACGTTACATTGAACCGGCCGTGATACCTGAATTTGGCGAAGGGGCTTCTTCGGCCGCCAAATCAAAAGAAATTGTTCCTCCTGCGCAGAGGACTGAAGAGCCAGCTACAATGCCGAAGCTACCTTCAGCTGAGCTAGCTTGGACGAAGACTGATAAGGTTAAGGCTGAAGAGCCAAATATTGAAGAAATAAAAGTGTTAGAAATTTTGAGCCCCTCATCAGAGGTAACATTGCCGAAGGCACAAAAGAGTTCTGCCACAACTCCAAAGAGGAGAAGGATGGCAAATGTACTAGATGTATTAGAAACAACAAAGACCTTGAACTCTAATCCTTCAAGGAAAATTGCCGAAGCTTCGAAAGCGCAAACCGAAGCTGAAACAAAGCAGGCAGAAGTTGAAGCTGCAGTAATTCAAGCTGAAACCGAAGTTGGGCCTTCAGAGCCTTCTGAGACAGAGCCTGTCGTAGTTGAAGAAAAGGCGAGAGAACAAGTTGCGCCTGAAAAGGTTGAAGCTCCTGCTTTCGACGCTTCAAAAGAAAGCATTGATTACATCATTCGCCATGCTTCGGGGAAGAGACTTTCTCAAGCAGAAAAGCTGGAAGCACTATACTATGCCCAAAAATTAAAATACCCGAAGGGGGCATTAGTGTTTAATGGTAGCGGGGAAGAAGATTTTCTGTACTACCTCTCGGATAGTAAAGAGATATCCGTTTGCCGAAAGATAGGGACAAGCATCTGATTCCCGACGCTGGAAGATGGCCTTTCAGTCTTATCGAAGGATGAGCTTGCTGACAGCTTAGCGTACAATAGCATGAAGGTATAAGTTCTAATTTTGTATTTGAAAGCAAAATATCTTATTTGTCATACTTAATTCTGTCCTCCTGTTGCAGGGCTTAATTCTTAGCAATGCGCTCAGAGCTCAGAAAAACATTAAGGAAGAAGGATATATGATGGCTCTGAACAACCTTCGTTCAGAGGTAATCGAACTAAGAAACGAAGGTCTTGAAAAAGACAAAATCTTGATTTCACTGGTAGAAAAAGTAAAAGAAGATGAAGCTAGTTTCAAGGCTCAAGCTGAAATTCAAAAGAATGAAATTGAAGACCTTCGGAAACAGCTGGCAGAAGCCAAAGAAAAATGCGCACTCACAGAAACTAACCGAGAGATCAGTGAATATTGGAAGAACTATTTGGAGAAAACTGTTGAAGAACTTCGCACATCCAATGAGAGGTGTTTTGAAAAATCCTTGGAATGTGTGAAGAAAATAAAAACTAGCTTCGCCAATGTGGGCGCTTATTCTACCGAAGAAAACTTCATATGAGGCGACCTTGAAGGCGTTATCGAATGGATAAGTGGGGAGGCCGATAGCTTTGAAGAAATCTTAAGTGACCGGGGGATATTTGTGCATTTTCTGGTGCACGTGGGATTTCAGCTATCTTGGAGAATGCAGGGTGCAATCACATCAAAACCATGGCCTAGGCCGAAGCTGCCTTCTCCACTGACGTCACGAAGGATCCTTCAGCTGAAGCAACCTTGATGGGCGGAAAATTTTATAATGATGTGTGGGAGAATGGTGGCCGAGAAATGGCTCATGAAATTATGAAGAAAAGTGAAAAAGACATCCATGAGGCCCGAGCCGAAGCAAGGTGAGCTGAAGAAGCTGCCGAGCGTGAAAAACACATAGGTATTGTTTCGCGGCATCTAACTTCGGCATTTGTTTTTGTGGCTTCAGAATGATTAATTTTTTTTTACTGTAGTTGAATTATCTCCGCCACCGGAACCGTTCGATCCCATGGCCGATCCAGAAACGAAGAAAGCACTGGAGATCATCAATATGGCCGAATCTATTGTTGACGAAGTTGTTAACAAATTGCTAAATGAAGTCGCGGAGAAGATCCTGAAAGAGGACTAGTGCCTATTGTAAAAACATTTTCTGATGTTCGATGTAGCTTTGTTGTAACAAAACTGTAATATTCAATGTGTATATCATTAAATCTAATATATAAATTATTTGTAATTCACTTCTTTGCGATGCATGAAACTTTTATATACATACCGTTTTTTAGCCTTCGGCGAAAAAACACCTTCCCTTCTTTTCATGCTTCGTAAAGAAAAAGATCCATGCTTCGTGAAAATATATGTGCTTCGTAAAAACATCCATACTTCGTAAAACATCCATGCTTCGTAAAACATCCATGCTTCGTAAACAAGGGATCCCTTCTTTTGCACCAGAGCCGATGAAACTGTATTTCTCATCTTACTTTGTGCCTTAGCACATTTTCATTTTTGTAAAGCATTCTCCAAAGATCGACTTCGTATTCAATTCGTGTCATTGGTGTGATATGATGTATGATGTGATGCGATGCGGGATGATGTGATGATATGGTGCGAAGAATGATGCTAATGTCGAAGACACACACCCACACGCCCACACTGAAACACACAATCTCTGCGTCCCTTAGGAACGATCGAAACCTCTTTGTCGTTTATTTTTCGGCTTCACCGCTTATTTTTCGGTGTAAGTTCTGCATCCCCTTAGGAACGTCTTTTGAACTTCTTCGCCTTCTATTTCGGCGGTATAAGTTCTGCATCCCCTTAGTAACATCTTTTGAACTTCTTCGCCCTATATTTCGGCGGTATTTGGCTCTGCATTCCCTTTGGAACGACTTTTGAGCAGAAAACTTACACCGCACTCCTTTAGGAATGACTTTTTGTAGCTTCGTCAAAACTTACACTGCGCTCCCTTAGGAACGTCTTTTTTTGTAGCTTCGGCAGTTTTCTAGCTCTGCATTCCCTTAGGAACGACTTTTCTGAGCTTCGGCAATTTTTGAGCTTCGTAAGTCTGTGTAGAAGATATATTTCATTTTAATAGAAGCGAAACTATTACAAGGAATTAAAACTAAATCTACATTACTTGTTCCTTATTGAAAAATAAAATGACATAGAACGTAAAAATATTTCAGAAGTAGGATATCTCTCAATAATTGTGCTTTGATTCCGGCATAGTACTGTTGACTGTGCGAGCTTCGGATTCCTCCCTGACTTCCCATTGCTGGCGCCCTTCTGGCTGCTGGCTTCGGGAATAGGTCGGTTGTAGTGGTGGTGGGGGAGGGAGTTGTGGCTAGGAAGCCTGTGAATGGCTAGCCGAAGCAACAGAAGCTGCAGGATGATTGCCCACATACTCTGGTATGTAGGGAGAGTGACACGAAGCAGTGTGCAAGACCTGCTTCGGCTGATTCTACCGAGCTTCGACTTCTGCTATCTCCTTTTGCTTCTGAATGGTGATTTGGCACATTCTGGTAGTATGGCCCTTGTCCTCACCACAGAATAAGCAGTAGATTTTTCTAGGCTGATCCCCAAATCTTCCTCCGAAGCCCCTGGCGCCTCTGCCCCTTGGAGCTGGTGGCCTGAAAGAGCTTTGTTGTTGCCCCGAAGATTGTGAGGTGTATTGTGACCTCTGAGGCTGACTTCCTTTGTCATCACTCTGAGTGGAGTTATGGATTGACCTGACATGCCTCGGGTGGATTCTTCCTCCGAAGCCCCTGGTCATTTCCGAGAATCTGAAAGCTTCCTCCCTTCTTTGGCGGAAGTCGTTGTTAGCCCGTATGTACTCATCCATCTTCTGAAGCAGCTTCTCCAGAGTTTGTGGGGGCTTCCTGGCGAAGTACTCAGTCGTAGGTCCTAGCCAAAGGCCCTTAATCATGGCCTCAAGGACAATTTCATTGGGCA
Source organism: Zea mays (assembly GCF_902167145.1). Classification (NCBI taxonomy): domain Eukaryota; kingdom Viridiplantae; phylum Streptophyta; class Magnoliopsida; order Poales; family Poaceae; genus Zea; species Zea mays. Next base: position 44,718,616 of record NC_050103.1, read on the forward strand.
CTATGGGCGCTTGTGCCCTCAATCGCAAGAACCTTCGGACATACGCCTGGAGGTATTCCTCATGGTCTTGCATGCATTGGAACAGGGCCTGAGCTGTGACTGGCTTCGTCTGAAAGCCTTGGAAACTGGTCACCAGCATGTCCTTGAGCTTCTGCCACGACGTAATTGTCCCTGGCCGAAGAGAAGAATACCATGTCTGGGCCACATTCCGGACTGCCATGACGAAGGATTTAGCCATGACAGCTGCATTGCCTCCGTATGAGGATATTGTTGCCTCATAGCTCATCAGAAATTGTTTTGGGTCTGAGTGTCCATCATACATTGGTAGTTGTGGTGGCTTATAAGATTGTGGCCATGGGATAGCCTGCAGTTCTGCTGCTAAGGGAGAAGCATCATCAAAAGTAAAGGTATCATGATTAAAATCATCATACCATCCATCTTCGTTGAATAAGCCTTCTTGACGAAGCTCCCTGTGTTGGGGCCTTCGATCTTGTTCGTCTTGAGCAAGATGACGCACTTCTTCAGTAGCTTCGTCGATCTTCCTTTGAAGATCAGCCAGCCGCACCATCTTCTCCTTCTTCCTTTGTACTTGCTGATGGATGATTTCCATGTCCCTAATCTCTTGGTCCAACTCCTCCTCCTGGAGTGTTGGACTGGTGGCCTTCCTCTTCTGGCTTTGAGCTTCTCGGAGAGAAAGAGTTTCCTGGTTTGGGTCCAGTGGCTGCAATGCAGCAGCCCCTAGCGCTTAAGCTTTCTTCGGCGGCATGACGAAGGTCAGTGCTTGCCGAAGGTGGTCGAAAGAGTTCACCGGAGGTGGGCGCCAATGTTGGGGACTTGTTCTAAAATGCTATGAGTTAAGAACAAGGCAACACAAAATATTAAAGGTTAATCCCCTTCGTCCTTTGAAGCATTATTTCCCTCAGGATATAATGATCTTCAGACGAAGGTTGTGAAGGACGTACATTCATCATCGCAGTATACATTAATGAAAGGAGAAGTATGCGAGACGTGAGAAACAACATGAATGATTATGTGACATTATTAACTCATCTTATATTATATTATCATGAATAAACAGGAATAAGGCACAATTATATTTGTACCTTCGGCTTGACAGAAGAAAATAGTACAAGCGTGATGTACGAGCGAGTACAAATCAGTGTGAACAGTACGGGGGTACTGTTCATCTATTTATAGGCACAGGACGCAGCCTATATAAAGTTACATTCTTGTCCTTTGTGTTTACAATTGACTTAAGGATAATCTAACGAGGACTAAATAGCCTTTTCCTCTTTAAGTCGGTTCCTTTTTCTACTATTAAGCCGAAGCTTCCTTGCGCATAGCTTTAGGATTGATTCGACCTTCGTCCCGATCGACCTTCATCCCGATCATGCTTTCCATATTGTATATGCTTTTAACCCGAGTCCGAAGGTACCTGTTCATATGTCACACTTGGAAGACATTGTTAAATCATGTTTTTGAGGACCTTTGGAAGACGTAGGCTCCCAACAGTAGGTTTTGATTTTTGATGGTGAAATTAAAACAGTTGTTGCACCTGCGCCAAAGGTTCCCCATGATCCATCACAGAACACTGTCCAAGCTTCGTCATCTATCAGATGTCATTCTTCATGAGCCCCTGGCATCCAATCGGCAATGAAGTCTGCCAGTGCTTGAGATTGGATCAAAGATCTATGAACAAAGTCAATGGTGAAATCGTTTAACTCTGCAGCCCACTTGCCAACCCTTCCTGTAGCTTCTCTATTTCTTATGGTGTTCTTTAAGGGTTGAGACAAAGGTACTATTATATGGTAAGACTGAAAATAATGCCGAAGCTTCCTGGAATCCATCAATAAAGCATATAGTACCTTCTCCATCTCTGTGTAATTCCTTTTTTATGGACTTAATACTTCGGAGACGAAGTAAACTGGGACTTGTTTCTTTGTTTGTTCAACCAAATGTGGAGATAGAGCCAGATCTATCATACCAAGAACACCCCTCCAAGGTTTCGGATTGCAAGGAAAGATCAACGCGTGCAAGATCAATCAAAATGTATAAAATCTAATGGAGCAACCATTCGGAGGAAGAGTCTACCTAGGAGACTGATGATTTTCTGCGCTCGAACTACCCCGATTGTCTACCTAAGGAAATCGATATGTAACCATACCCCAGCCCCTTCTGCCCTCTGAATCCAAATATAGGAAAGATGATCTTAACATAAACCAAGTTAAGCTATAAAACTAGAACAAAAAGGGCTTCCTTCTGAAGTTGCAAAGAGGATGACATTCGAAGAGAAGGTTTTCTAAAAAACCTTATTAAGCAAACCAATACCATGAAAGCAAGCTGTAACCTTCTCCTCACCCCTGGAGGACCCCGACCCGAATCTCGGGGCGAGAATCTTTTAAGGGGGAGGGCTGTAACACCCTAGGTGTTACTCAGGATTTTCCCTCCACACCCACATTGGTGGACATTATAACATGTGAATTAAATTGACCAAAAGAAACCAAATTTGGGAAGCAAGAACTAAATCAAGTCTTTTTCATCTCAGGAAACATACCATAACCACAACATGCACCTCAAGTGGGAAAAATATTCAAAACCCTAGATCTACCCTATTTAAGCCATTTGAGTACCAAAAGGAAATTTAGTGCAAAGACTATGAAAAACATAAAATCATAATTTCGACCAATTAACAAAGTTGTAGTACACTAAATAAGCTACAAAATATAGTAAGAAAGCTTGATCAAAAGGGTTTTGCAAAATTCTCAAAACAGCCACTTAAGTGAAGACCCAAATGGAAATTCAGAAATTCAGAATTCTGAAATCTGACCTTCTCATCAAAATCAATCGTGTTAACCTAGTTCCAAGGCTCAAATCTGCTAGGTCCAAATAACAAATTGGCGCCAAATTACCTTAGGCAAGCCCTGGAAAAATTTGGAGACAAATCCCAGCCATTTGACATGATCTTGGCACAGATTTACCTCGGGACGCAGCAGCCAGACACTGACAACTTGGCGACACGACAACTCTCTGTACACGACCGAGAACCCCTCGGCTCCCACACAAAAACGACAAAGCATACCCGGAACATATCTTACAATATCATCTTGCCCAAATTAGCGAAGATTTGAAGCCTATCGGGGTTAGAACAGGAGCAGAAGCAATGTGCCACGTGCTCGACCGCGGCTGACGCGCTGGTGCACGCCTGCCCGTGCGCCCGCGCCGAGCCGTGCTTGCCCGCACCGGCCCACGCCCGACCGTGCATCGCGCCCACGCCTATAAGAGCATCACAGCCTCGGTCGTACTCCCTCCGCACCGCGCCGAACTCCCCAGAGCCAGCCGTAGCTCCGGCGGCCTCCCCGTGAACCGCCACCACCGCGAGAGCTCGGCCACCATGGCCAAACTTATTCCCGACCACCTCCAATCGATCCAGCGCCCCGGCTAGCTCCCCAAAGCCCCGTAGAGCTCCCCGAAGCAAGAAACCGAACACATCGTCACCTGATACGCCGTTCCACCCTCGCAAGAGTTAATAAATAGAGAAAAATAGAAATACTTTTAGACTAGGCTTGAGAAAAATTGTGAAGACACTCACCTAGTAGATACACTGTTTAAAAATAATAAACACCAGAGTATACCAAACTAAGCCAGATATATCCATTAAAGCCTATTTCTGCCCAAACTTTAAGAAAATGAAAAAGGAGATAGAAAATAGAAACCAGAGGATGACCATATTTTTCCTAGTATGCTTAAGTGATGTAGTTCATAGGAAAAATATATCGAACCCTAGCCAGTACTGATCTAAGGATATAATTTTATTTAGGTGTTAAGAAGTTAATAAAGACCATAATTAAAAATATAAGGACGCATGCAAGAGTGGCAAGAAAAATCGAGTAGACCCCTGACCACTAATATACCACTACAAAAATGATACCCACCCCAAACCATCACAGTAAATGGGTTAAACAAATAAAACTAGGATTTTGCCAATACTTCAAATAAATCAAAAGAAAGACTAAAAATGGGAAACATTGAGCAACCCTTTTTTTAACTAAGTACTTATGATGTATACTACAAGAGAAAATTATAAAACTAAGGTAAAAATGTAATGGAATACATCTCACCCCCTGCCCCATGAAAAAGACCATAAATTCCAAGAAATTTTACAACCCCTTTCTTATGACCAAAATTAACCAACTTAAGGAATGATTGCTCTTGCGCAAAGAAGAAGATAGAAAAATTAGGAAATATGTTGTTTGACATTTTTCAAAAGTAATAGTAGTGGAAAGCTCCACTAAGCCCTTAGGTATCTTTGGCTAATATTTGGCATATAGTCATATTATTGCACCTAGATACCAGCAAAAATAAACCATAGGGTAAAATCCACTACTAGAGGAGAGTTGTTGTTCAAAGCACCCCTCTGCCCTAAATGTTAATATTTTTGTTTAGAGAAATTCATTCTCATTTTAAGCCTCAAATTTTTTGACTGAACTATACAAACCAGTGAGAAGCCACTGTAATTCTTACAGACTTTTTGTAAATTTCTAAATCAGTGTTGTAGTTCAAAGCCACTCTAAAACCCAAATAGGAAAAGGGAAAAGAAAGGATTAATGAAGTACTAAATTAAGCCATAAATAACTTCAGCCTAGAACCTTACTAAGTCTTCACTAAGACATTGAAGGATTGTTGAGTACAACCTTAATCCAACTTTTTAGACTGGCCACACCTACTTCTAATTACCAAGTATACCACTAAAATTTTCAATAATAAGACTAAGAATCATCTTGTTAACTTGAGTACCTCACCTTGCAATTTAATTATTAAACTTACATACCATAGCATACATGCATCTGATTCATTACATTCATTTAGATTGCAACCTCGCTGACGAGGAGTACGTGCTCATCCCCGAGCAAGAAGTTGCCCTAGAGGAAGTCTAGGATCCAGCTCCAGAGCCTGCCACCGAGGATCTCCCTGCAGCCTCAGCTTTTGAAGGCAAACCCTGGTTTTATGCATAACCGTTATTATATGCTACTTTACTACACTTAATGTTTGTAGGTTTGTAATGTGCACTTAAGTGTAGGAGTTGCCTAAACCCTAGATGCATAAACTCAGGATTCCTTTTTGAGATGGATACTAGTATGCTAGGTCGAGTAGTTGCTTTGCTAATTAGGGATCTCGGTAGAAGTCGAGTGATTTTTCTAGCACTCGTGTGAGGTCACAAATTGATTGTATTCATCTTGATAATAGGATCTATGATGGTCTATGGACTTGGATCCAGGGTGGATGCCTTGTCTATAAGACGGAAATGGAATTAAGGATTAATGTGTGGATACCTGAGTCAAGCGTTTGAACATACTAAACACATGTTGAGAAATATGGTAACCGGTAAGCCTAGTACTAGAGTGAAGCCGGGCGCGGACTTTATCCCTCACTTGTCCTAAGACGGGGTCCCCCATGATAGCTATGGTGGGTGCAAGTCCAGCCACTGCACGACGGCAACTGGGGTCAGTGGGGCTTTGCATGCCAAGGCGGTGAGCCCTGGCCACGAATGGGGGATCGATGGGGATGGCTGATATGTGTGGGGGCGAAGTGCCCCTACATGTCGTGTGTTTAGGTTTACCTTGCAAGGTTAAAAACTCGATTCGAATCGTTTGCTTCTCGTAGCTAATGAGACTGTTTGACCCCATGTACTGCATTGAGTAAAAAGTGAAATGAGATTTTACTTGAGATAACATGTTGATTGTACTAAATGATTGTTACCATGTATGCTTAGAGAGGAGCAAACCTAGCTTTATTAAAAATGCTAGAACTGGAAAAGCTAAAATTGTTTTTAGACTCAGCTAGTGCTTTTGGTAAACCAAACCCCTCAGCCAAACAACTTCATGGACTAGAGGTAGAGGAGTAGACTCCTCACACCGGGTAAGTCTAGCTGAGTATTAGTATACTCAGCCTTGCTTGTGGCATATTTTTTTCAGGAACGCTATAGGAAATGATTGATGGTGTGACTTGGCCTTCCACCCTGCCACCGGGTTGGACGGTCGAGTGGGATGCTGCCTCGATAGGAGAGGACGAGGAGGAGTAGTGGGCTAGGCCTTGCCCTATTCCTCGGTATCGTCGTTATTGATTATCCGCTGCATTTAATTATGAACTTGTTATCTTTTGTTAAAACTCCGATTTATATAATAACTCCAGTACTTTAATTTGTAGTTTCATGTTTATTGTATTCTCTCTGAGCCTCACCATCGTGTGAGCTAATGGTATTCGATCCTTGGTAAGTGGCTTTATCGGACTAGATCCGAGGGACTGACGGGTTATTCCGATTTAAGTGTGTTGCTGCCTCCAAGGCGTGACTCGGGCACTTAAGCTGGAATAATTCGGGCTGTTCTGCCATAGCAGCTACTCGACCTAACATACTAATATTCATCTCATAAGGGAACTTAAGTTTATGCAACTAGGGTTTTCGAACAACTCCTACACTTAAGTGCACAATACAAGTGTTGGGGCCATGCTTCGTCGCCGAAGGTCCTGCAGGAAGAAACACCTTCGGCAAATCCGTTTAAACGTAGTGCCGAAGCTACCACTCATGAAGCTTCGGTACTATAACGTATCTGAAGACAAAGGTTCGAACCGACTTAAAGAAGAAATGACTTCTTAGTCCATAAGGGTCTGAGTCATAATTGTAATCTTTTGTAACGGGCATGGTTGTAATTTCTCACAGGCTGCGTCCTGTGCCTATAAATAGATGAACAATACTCCTTTACTGTTCATGGGAATCCTGTAATCATCGACACATCACACTGGAATTATTGTTCTTTGCCAAGGCAAAGGTATAAATGTGCCTAAATATTATGTTTTAATACTTAAGTTTGTATAATAAAATATATGTATAATAATATTTGTTTTTGGTATAAATTTCTTTAATGTTTCATGTTCTAGCATTGTTTACATTGTTTTATAGAACTGATCACGAAGGTAAAACCTTCGTGATATTTTGCTTATGGTCTTCGTCCGAAGTTCATTATACCCTAAGAGAGATAATGCTTCAGCGGACGAAGGGCATTAACATTTAACATCTTATGTTGCCTTGTTCTTAATTCATAGCATTTGAGAACAAGTCCCCAACATTGGCGCCCACCTCCGGTGAACTCACTTCCACTTTCTGAGCTGATGGCTTCGTTCAACAACAAAGCTAGCGCTGCTTCGGCTACAAAGCTGGTGCTCCCAATAATAGGCGGATCGTGCTCAGAACCGGCCAATAAGAAGCAGAAGAAGGAGGCACAGAGAAGGGTACAACATGTCGGGGTACAGGGACCCTTCATCAAGTCAAGATGGTCTCATATCCCAATTACCTTCTCCCAAGAGGACCTTCAGCTCAAGGATTACCCTCATAATGATGCTATGGTCATATCTTGTGTCATCAAAGGATTTCTAGTCCACAATGTTTTGGTTGATACAGGAAGTGCAGCCGACATTATATTTACTAAAGCCTTCAGACAGATGCAAGAGCCAGAAGACAAGATTCATGATGCTACGCACCCTCTTTGTGGCTTCAGAGGAAGACAAATTGTAGCGCTTGGCAAGATTACCATGCCAGTGACCTTCGAATTTGTCAACAATACAAGGACTGAGCAAGTTGTGTTTGACATTGTCGTCATGGAGTACCCTTACAATGCAATCATTGGTCGCGGAACACTCAATGCTTTCGAAGAAATTCTTCATCCAACATATCTTTGCATGAAGATACCTTCGGATCAAGGACCTATTGCTATTTATGGGAGTCAAGAAGCTGCTAGAAAGGCTGAGGGGAACTGGACAGATTCAAAGGCTATCCATAATATAGATGAAGCCGAAGCTTGTGAGCAGTACAAGTACAGAAGGGAGAAGGCTGCTTCGGCCGATCAGCCGAAACCCATACTTTTATGCGAATATATCGTAGAGCAGAAGGTGCTACTAGGATCTCAATTGTCTGAGGAACAAGAGAAAACCTTGATAAGGTTTCTGTTCAACAACAAAGATGTCTTTGCATGGTCAGCTAATGATCTCTGTGGTGTTAACAGGGATGTCATTGAACACTCGCTCAATGTTGACCCATCCTTCAGACCTAGAAAGCAGAGGCTTCGGAAAATGTCTGACGACAAAGCTGAAGGTGCTCAGAACGAAGTAAAAAGACTTCTTAGCGCTGGGGTCATCAGAGAAGTGAAATACCCAGAGTGGCTAGCCAACACTGTTATGGTGAAGAAAGCCAATGGTAAATAGAGAATGTGTATTGATTTTACTGATCTCAATAAGGCTTGTCCAAAGGATGAATTTCCATTACCAAGGATAGATTCTCTGGTAGACGCAGCAGCTTCGTCAGAGCTTATGAGTCTGCTAGACTGTTACTCAGGCTATCATCAAATTTGGATGAAAAAGGAGGATGAGCCAAAAACCAGCTTCATAACCCCTAGTGGAACATATTGTTATCTTCGGATGCCTGAGGGGCTCAAGAATGCTGGAGGAAGCTTCAGCACAATGACAGCGAAGGTTCTCCATTCTCAGATAGGCAGAAATGTGCTAACCTATGTTGATGATATTATAGTAAAAAGCACCAAGCAAGAAAATCACATTGCTGATCTGCAGGAGACATTCGCTAATTTCAGACAAGCTGGTCTGAAGCTGAATCCAGAGAAGTGTGTCTTTGGAGTAAAGAAGGGGAAATTCCTTGGTTGTCTGGTCTCAACAAAAGGAATCGAAGCTAATCCAAATAAGATCGAAGCTATTCTTCGGATGGAGCCACCAAGCACGAAGAAGGGGGCTCAACGACTGACAGGAAGACTGGCATTTCTCAATCGATTCATATCTAGATCAGCAGAGAGAAATTTACCATTTTTCGAAGTGCTGAAGTCAGCCGAAGTCTTTCAATGGGGATCAGCTCAGCAGAGAGCCTTCGAAGAGCTGAAGCAGTATTTGATAGACCTAACGACGTTAACTCCACCAGCGCCAGGGGCTCCTCTGTTGCTGTACGTGGCAGCTTCGCACTCAGCAGTGAGTGCGGCACTTGTTCAAGAAAAACTTAAGGGACAAACCAAAAAGCAAGCCCCAATATACTTCATCTCCGAAGTTCTTAGTCTATCAAAGAAGAATTATACAGAATTGGAGAAGGTCTTATATGCCGTCTTAATGGAATCCAGGAAGCTTCAACATTATTTTCAAGCATATCATATAATTGTTCCTTCGTCACAACCTTTGAAGGATGTCATGAGGAACAGAGAAGCTACTGGAAGAATTGGAAAGTGGGCTGCGGAGCTCAATGAGTTCAGCATTGATTATGTGCACAGATCCTCAATATAGTCCCAGGCGTTAGCAGACTTCATTGTCGATTGGATGCCAGGGGCTCAAGGAGAAGAAACAACTAAAGATACCGAAGTATGGACGGTATTTTGTGACGGTTCTTGGGGAACCTTCGGGGCAGGAGCAGCTGCTGTGTTAGTTGCACCCTCCAAAGTTAGAACTTGCTACGCAGCAAGACTTGATTTTAGCTGCACAAATAATATTGCTGAGTACGAAGCTTTGCTTTTGGGCCTTCGGAAGTTAAAGGCAATGTGGATTACAAGGGCGGTTCTTAAAACCGATTCCCAGGTTATTTCTGGCCATATTGACAAGAGTTGTAAAGCAAGAGACCCGAAGCTTGAGAAATATTTAGACACGGTCCGAAGGATTGAAGCTTCCTTTGAAGGGTTTTCTGTCAAAAACATTCCTCGAGGAGAAAATGAACATGCTGATTTGCTAGCCAAGTCAGCAGCACAGGGGCTGCCCTTACCTTCGGAAGTATTTTTTGAAACAATAAAAGCACCTTCGGTTGAACTTCTTGAAAGAGCAGTCCTCAATATATCTCCTGTTCATAGTGAAGATTGGAGAACTGAGATCATTTCTTTCCTTCAGGGTAATTTCCTTTCAGATGACGAAGCTTATAATAAGAGAATAGAGGCAAGAGCTCGACCATATGTTATAATAGAAGGGGAGCTATACAAGCATGGAGTCTGTTCTCCACTACTCAAATGTTTATCCAGAGCCGAAGGTATAGAATTGATGAAGGAAATACACGCAGGCCTGTGTGGATCTCATATTGGATCTAGGCCTTTGCTGGGAAAAGTTTTTCGTCAAGGATTTTATTGGCCAAAGGCAGCTTCGGATGGAGCGGAATTAGTCCAAAAGTGCGAAGGCTGTCAAAAATGCGCAAGAGATCAAAAACAGCCTTCGTCTCTGACTCAGTTAATACAACCCACTTGGCCATTGCAAAGGTGGGGCCTTGATTTGTTAGGCCCGCTACCACCAGCACAAGGAAATTTAAAATATGTTGTGGTAGCAGTAGAATATTTTTCCAAGTGGATTGAGGCGAAGCCTTTAGCCACAATAACTTCGGTTACCATTCAGAAATTTTTCTGGCAGGATATCGTTTGTCGCTTCGGAGTGCCGAAGGCCATTACTGTGGATAACGGAACACAATTTGATGTTGAAGCTTTTAAAGAGCTCTGTGGACAAATTGGCACAAAGATCCATTTTGCATCGGTTAGGCACTAGAGTCAAATGGACTTGTCGAAAGAGCTAATGGCATCATAATGATGGGAATAATGAAATTAATCTTCAATCAGCCCAGAGGAAAATGGCCATATGAATTAATTAAAGTGGTGTGGAGCCACAATACAACGGCATCAAGGTCAACAGGCTTTACACCATTCAAGTTATTATTTGGTGACGAAGCAATAACTCCGGAAGAAGCAAAAGCAGGATCAATAAGAACAGTGGCTTCGGCAGAAGACGAAGCTGATTATTCTGTGGACAAAGATGCTATAGAAGGGATCAGGCTATGGAAAACATCAATAAATACCAAGCCGAAACAATAAAATGGCGTGATAGAAAGGTTCGGCTAAAGAATATTAAGCCAGGACATTTGGTGCTTCGGAGAGTGGCCAACCCAGACACAGTAGGCAAGCTACAACTGAAGTGGGAAGGACCTTTTCTGGTAGTATCTTCGTCAAGACCCGGTTCCTACAGATTGAAGGATATGGACGGCAACGACATTCCTAGATCATGGAATGCGGATGAGCTTCGGCGATATTATGTCTAGATTGATGTAATTTTTTCTATTCTTTCTTATGGCACCCTTTTCCTTTCCAAAGGGGGAGAAAGGTTTTTAATGGGGCCACAACATGTAATTTCTCTTTTTCTTATTTCAGCTCTATAGGAGCAATATCCCCCAATGATGTAAATGTAAAAGCTGAGAACACACCATCGAGTGCAAAGGAAAAAGAAAAGAAAACAGGGAGAAGCTCAAAAGTCGTTCCTAAGGGAATGCAGAGCTTATAGCGAAAAATAAACGCTGATTCCGCCGAAGTAGAAGGCGCAGAAGCTCCTAAGGGAGGCTTACAACGAAAAATAAACGCTGATTCCGCCGAAGTAGAAGGCGAAGAAGCTCCTAAGGGAGGCTTACAGCGAAAAGTCAGCGCTGATACACCGAAAAATAAACGGTGAAGCCGAAAAATAAGCGGCAAAGAGATTTGAGTCATTCCTAAGGGAATGAAGGCTATGATTATGGCTTCGAATATGTATTTGGACATTCATTTGCACGATACATTACATCATGACATTTGTATTCATAAACATTCATTTAGACATACATAGGATCATTATCATCATATCATACAGAGAAGGCAGATGCTTCGGCTATGAGGATAAAGCTTTGGGGAAAAACAGAAAGAAGAAATTTTCATGCTTCGTTGTGTACGAAAAGAAGGGAAGGTGTTTTTCGCCTTCGGCTCAAAAAGAAAATTTCGTCCACATCAAAGCAGATCGTGCATGGACAAAGGGGTAAAGATATATTACGAGGTACGCACAAATTTACATAAATTTCTTTACAATCATATTACAAAATTTTTCTCTAAAATCTTCTGCAGCAAAGTCTTTCTGAACATCTGTTAAGGCTTCAGCTCATCATTCTTTAGCTTCATCATCCTGTACATATTAAAACGGAATGAGAAAAGCGCAGAGTTCAAGGAGAAGGTAAAAGTAACAAGTATAAGTTTCTCACTGGCTTAAGGTGGCTTCGAGCTTCGTCACCAGCCATTTTTCGCCCGCCATTTATCCAAATTTGAGTCATAAACCTGTTTCCTATACTTCGAGCTAGGCTGGGGATGTCAATCAAATCTGCTGGTGACAAACTGAAGTTTGGCCTATTAACAATTTTCCCGTGCGTGCAGCCAGTCTTCAGGAAAGCAGTAGTTATGCCTCGAGAAGCTAACAGGGCGCAGAAATCGGCATGCCCAGCGATAACTTCGTCAAGCGCATCAACTTCGCCCTCAGTATATTCAAAGGTGTTTGGTAGGTCTTGAACTGAAGGTGTAAACTTCTCAGAGTTGGCTCCAATTGAGTAAAAGACATCCTTCAGCCGCTGCACGCATCGGTTGCCGAAGTCTAAACATTTATCCTGAAGCTCCTTCAATGATTTCTGCAAATTTGAACTCTTCTCAATTTCGGTTTTGAGATTCGTTTCAAGATTCTTCTTTTCTTGCTCAGATTTTTTTGATTTTATGAGTAATTCGCTGTTTAATCTGTCAATTTCGGCTTGAGCTTCTGCCAGCGAACCTTCCATAGAGTGGATAACGAGGTCCTTTTTCTCCAAAGCAGCTTCGTGGTCTTTGACTTTATTTTCTAGATCTTTAATTGTAGCTTCGTTTTTCTCGTCTTCGAGATCTTGTTGCATCCTCAGCACTTTACTTAGTAATATACTCTGGCAAAACAACCTTCGTCAGAAAACATCTTAATTCAAAAATAATAAAAAGTTAAGAGTTTTACCTTAAAGTTAGCATAGAATAGGCTACCGGCGACATGCTGTCATCGGTACCTGCAGAGGTCCGCCTCAATCTTCGGCAGGCCAACATTCTTCGAGAAAGTCCTAACGATCTTTGCCTCGGTTCGATTCCAAAGGCATCTCAATTTCCGTTCATTGACTCCGCCAAACAGCAAAGCCCCTAGTTTGTACCCACAGGATACAGCATATTTCTTCAGTTCTTCTTTTTCAGTTTCTGATAACTCTTGCTCTAGTATATCTTGAAAATTGAAGTTTTCCTCTTCCAAAGTATCTTCAATTTGCTCTTTTCCTTTCTCAATTGTTGTGTCCACCGTGGCCGCAGCAGCTTCTTCCTCAGCCATTTTTAGAAGTATGTTATCAATATCTCCAAGTGTGGTTTCTAGATCAGAATCTTCGGCGATTTCGGCTTTGGCACCTTCGGCTTCGGCGGCTTCAGCTTCGGCAGCGCCAGCACCTTCAGTAATTGGTATTTTTGACGCCGATGTCGGCGGCGGTGTCTGATGAATAACATCGGCCACTTGGATAATTCTCCGTTTTTTCAGCTTAGCAGGACTTTCCATTGCCGAAGGCTCCTTTTCCTTCTAAAAAAGCTTTGTCAGTTGTGGCACCAGCGGACTTAGCTTGATAGGCAAAGGTTCAGTCATTACCTTTAGAATTTCTTCCACATCGGCAGCAGAAGGCGTCGCAGGAGCTTCTCCCTCATGGCCCGACGTTTTTGGTTTCGGGGCCGTAGCTTTCCTTTTCTTTGAAGTAGCTATCTTCGGCTCAGGGCTCAGTTTTCTTTTCTCAAAAATTTCTTTGTCCTTTTTAGCCAATTTAGTAGCTTCTTTGTCAAGGACGCTGGCAACTCTTTTTCTTTTCTGGCCCTCGGCACCTCTGCCCAGTTGCTCATAGTCAGGATAATCAAAATTCAAGGAATCCATCACCCGATTCATTCTTCGCTTCGGACGAGTACCGAAAGCTGTAGTCATTAACTGATCTTCTTTCTTAGAATAGTTGCCAAGGATCTCGTTGCACATAACCTCAATTGTGTCCAACCACTCTTGACAAGGTGCTTTAAAATGTTTTTTAAACTTGTAATAATAAGGTAGCCGAACAAGCTCTTTCTTCTTTTTCTCCCCTTTCAGCTTCGGCATGTCCCATTCCTTCAAAGTTGGGAATACTCTAAAGGCTAAGAATTCTTGGACCAGATCCCTGGTGCCAATGTGCTCTGCAACAACCCAAAATTCGCCTAGTGCAATCTGGCATGGACTATCTGGATCCATGACGCATCGGGGCCTAGTTTCTCCGAAAGTTAAACTCAAAGGGCTCTGAACTAGCTTCTCCTTCTTCTCATCTACTTTGACATAAAACCATTCACTCTTCAAGCCAGCTGGCCATTTCGTACGATAGCTGATAACTGGATACTTGGCACCTTTCCGATATGCAAAATTGTAGCAGCCGAAGTTATCATGCAGCCCATCTTCTCTAGCTTTTGTCTGGTAATGAAGCTCGTGTGCCCAGCAAAAACCTTCGGCAAGTGGCTCTGCCTCCTGGCTTCGGAGTGCCCAGATGTAAACACTAAGCCTAACATTGGCGTTAGGAGTTAACTGATGAAGGTGAATCCCAAATCTCTCTAAAACATTTGCAACCATCCCATGTAGGGGAAATCTTAACCCTGCTTTGAAGAAGCTCTTAAAAACCACCACCTCATCTTTTTCTGGCTTCGGGGTAACTTCCTCTCCCCCGAAGCGAATCAGCTCCCTTTTGTCTTCACTAAAATAGCCTAGCTTCAGTAGCTTAGCCATATCACCTTCGGTAATAGTAGACTTCCCAAACTCTAAGTGGCTGGGTTTAGATGGCATTGCACCGTACTCATCTTCAAATTCATCTTCTTCAACGTCAGCTTGTTTTGCTTCGGTGGCAGATGTATCCTCTGATGTTGCCAGCCCAGACCGCCTCATTGCTTCGGAAATTGGGACAGTTTCAGTGGCTTCGGTCTCATCTCCCTCACGATCAACCCTGGCAGTGGAGCGCACTCTAGCCATTTGATTATGAATTTCTAGAAGTTTTTTGGAATTAATGACCTTTTTTCCGAAGCTCTTCTTGGGACGAAGCAGAATCCGAGGTGGTGCTTCGTTTTAGTGCAAGGGTCAAGCTTCGGCTATGGTTAAATTCCTGGCAGCAAAACAGTGCAATAGCAATGAATGCTGTGGTAACTTCACACCTACTCGTCTGTTTATATAGTGTTGCAGGTAAGAAGATGAATCGTCAAGTCTCCTACACCGGACGAACAGTTGCTCGCACCCACTGAACGGTGGGCCACAAAACCCGAGAAGGTGAATTTGCATGGTGGGACCACTCTGCGCTCGGAAATTTTATCGTTTCCCGGCAACGAGCTCAGGGAAGGTGTTTTTCGGACCTTCGGCTTCCCGAAGCCTAAGAGACTTTTTCATGGATCAAGCTCGTTACGAAAAACGATCTAGCACCGCGAAGGGGCTACTGTTGGGGCCATGCTTCGTTGCCGAAGGTCCTGCAGGAAGAAACACCTTTGGCAAATCCGTTTAAACATAGTGCCGAAGCTTGAAGCTTCGGTACTATAACGTATCTGAAGACGAAGGTTTGAACCGACTTAAAGATGAAATGACTTCTTAGTCCATAAGGGTCTGAGTCATAATTGTAATCTTTTGTAAGGGGCATGATTGTAATTTCTCACAGGCTGCGTCATGTGCCTATAAATAGATGAACCATACTCCTTTACTGTTCACGGGAATCCTGTAATCATCGACGCATCACACTGGAATTATTGTTTTTTTGCCAAGGCAAAGGTATAAATGTGCCTAAATATTATGTTTTAATACTTAAGTTTGTATAATAAAATATATGTATAATAATATTTGTTTTTGGTATAAATTTCTTTAATGTTTCATGTTCTAGCATTGTTTACATTGTTTTATAGAACTGGTCACGAAGGTAAAACCTTCATGATATTTTGCTAATGGTCTTCGTCCAAAGTTCATTATACCCTAAGGGAGATAATGCTTCAGCGGACGAAGGGCATTAACATTTAACATTTTATGTTGCCTTGTTCTTAATTCATAGCATTTGAGAACAAGTCCCCAACAACAAGCCTACAAACAATAATTGCAGTAAAATAGCATATATAATGGTTATGCATAAAAGTGGTGCTTGCCTGGAGTACAACACAAGTTAGTGTTTGCTAGAAAACATTCGCTTGGTGAGCATCACCTATCTTGGTGCTTATCTCGTTCATCCTTCTTCAGGTTGTCCATCAACTTCTTCTTGTGGTTGGCACCACTTCACTTCTCATGATCATCATTTCTCGGTCCTAAATGAGATGCAAGATGCATATGTATGAACATGGTGGAAAAAGAGCTCAAGATACTCCAAAGCACACGGTAGCGATCAAAACATTAAATCATAAGACACCGTAAACAACCACACACTAGCGCTAGCTATCTACCCGTCATCAGGCACGCGTAATCAATCATCACTGGAAAATGACGAACATTTCCTATACTTAGCCAACGCAAATACGACATCGTGATTACATGCATTACCACATTCACTCTAATCTTTCATTAGTTCATTTATTATTATTATACTAGTTAAGTACATGTACATTCACTACAACTTCTATATAGACAGACTTAGTGAAAAAGGAATAATCACTTAATTGGGTTCTACAATCATTCACAATATTATAGTGCAAGCACACACCAAGGAGAACATGCAGGAGGAGATAGTCTAATCACAATTACATATTATATTATTTTAATGAGGTTGATTATTTGGTAATATTCAAGGTTAGCGACACAAGTAGAAGATAGTGGTAACATGTCATCAACTGCATGAATCCATTTTCATAAGCACTATAAAGTAGCACTATCAATCCTACTTAAGCAAGACAAGAGAGTAGAGCAATCAACCACAACTAACATGTTTAGGACAGCAGCACAACAATTACATGTTTCAATCATATCTCAAAAGATATTCACCCAAAAATAGTGAACAAAAACTTTATAAAAATCTTAAGATGTGCTCTACAATTTTGGTATTACTATCTTAACGTGATTAGACACTTAACAAGGTCGATTTGTGTTATAACGACATCTCTGCCTAGAGTTGGACAGATTCAGACTTCTTACTTCATAACTAAGGACTCATGCATCTAAAATAAGTGATCCTAGACTTTCTAGAAAGCTAATTAAATTTTCTACAAATAATATATGAACAACTCAGGTTGATTCAATGCATATCAAGGGTAAAGGATGCTGGGAAGGCCTTGCTGTCTAGATTTGGACAGATTCATGCTCCATACTTTAAATAGCTATAACTTGACCTTTAGACCCCAAAAAATGGCGATCCAAGACTTTTTGGAAATCTTAGAAAATGTACTATAGAACATATATAATAACCAAGAAGTGATTCCAAGTTTAATCAACCCAAACAACACAGTTTTCAAAATCTGCTCAGAGAGTGAAAAGAATACAACAATCATTTTATAAAAATCATAACTCTCAAACTATCAGGCCTATGGTCATACAGTTTTAACACAAGCAAGATACAAAAGTTATCTACAACTTTATTATGATTATCGTAAGGTGAGTTGGTAGTAACTAGCTCAAACAACACAAATATGCAATGCTATTCAGGTTTGGGACATATTTCGATGTGCAACTTAAAACTGTCATAAATAGAGTTCTATATATCAAATAAATGTGGTTCTAGATTTTTTAGAAAGCTTATGAACATTACTACAACTCTTATAATTTCCCTAAGATGTGATTCTAATTATAAGTTAGTCAAACAACATAATCATTCAGATCTACATAGAAACATACAAAAACCTAATAGTGAACTTGCTACAAGAATAACTTCTAAACCATTTAGCATAAACTCATGAACTTTTTGTACAAGCTATATATTGAAGTTAACTACTTATTTTGTATATAACACATCGACATAAATGATAATTTTCTTAACTAAACCAACACTACAATAAGAGAACATACAAGCAGCAGATTCCAGTTCATGGGCATTCCCACTTAACTTAATCCACAAGCAAAACAATAAGGGAGTATCACTAATACTTGGCTTTATATCACGATGGCATACCCATAAAACATCTAATTGGTACTAAGTTTTCATTTAAACATCCCAAGAAACATACACGATCTTACTTACATCAAATCCTTCACTAAGTCTTCTTATAATTATATAATGGATAATATTTTAGCACCATATGAGACTTTCTAATTTGGGGCTAATATATTTACGAGGTATAGATGATAACAATTCATGACTAATGTATAAATTTCACATTCTCAGGTTTTATATATTAATTACTACAAAAAGAAATAAACTATTGATGCTATAAAGTATGGCGAGCAAGTTAAATCTTAAACTAATTATTTTCTCTTGGTGCATGACCATATTAAGTTTCCTTAGTCTACTATAATATCATGCAAGGACAGTGGAACACCATTTTCAGATTTTACATCCATATGTTATTTATAAACCATTTAAAACTACTTAATATGCATCAAACAAGCTAAATCCATAACTTAGTGATATATGCATCACAAATCATAAAATATTTACCAGTAACCAAGCATCACATAGAGAGCCTGCTGTAAAAATTTTGAGGATCCAAAAATAACAATCAAATTAATCATATTTTTCCTATTTAACATGATTTAATTTACACACCACGAAAATAGTAAACAAAACATGAGTTTTATATTTTTCTTAACTTGACAATGACATAGAAAACTAACAAAACAAGCCTCATAATTTTAGAACATATAAAACTCAAATGATGGAGAGAAGCAAGTTAGTTGGTTTTATAAACCACTTTTCAAAATTAATTTGTACAGCACACAAATGTAAACGAAACATCACATTTTATAAACCTATCAGGTAGATAATTTCACATGGAAGTTAACAGAACATGTTTCGCTATTTTAGCGGCTCTAAAACAAAAGATATGAATTTTGGAAGTTAAATGAGAATCTACGTTTTCGAGCACAAATAGAAATGCTACTAAGGCCCACATGTCATAGAAAGAAAGATGCTTCTTCAACCTTCTTCCTCACGTTTGTTGCTGCAGGGAGGAGCCGGGGAGGAACAAGGTCGGAGGTGGGGGGAGATATAGGTCTGGTGGCGATTTGAACTTGAGGAGGGGGCTCAGCAGCCATGGAAGTGGTACCCTGTTGCTGGCGTCCATGGTGGAAAGGGGGTGTCTGCACTTCCCTGTGCACAAACAGGGAGAGGCGCGGCCAAGGCCTGGTGCTGGAGCTAGCTCGACCGTGAGAAGGGCGCCGAGTGGGGGAGAACAGGGGGAGATGAGCAGGACGCGTGCTGCTCTGAAGGGAGCGCCGAGCTAGAGAAGGATATGGCATGGGGGAGAAGGGAGAGGGGTGGGCTGCCATTTATAGAGAAGACGCTCTGGACATGCTAGCCAACATTGAACACTTGGTGGGTGCAATAGTGTCGATATTGGGCGGCCGATTTTTGTTGTTTCCCGTTGGATTTGGATCTTGGTCACTGTTGGAGATATTTTTCTTGATCTACACTCTACAAATCTTATACAGAGATTGTGGTGGTTCAGGCATTCGTTAGAGAGTTATAGACCCACGAAAATAGGTTTGTTAATGCCTTGAAAATCAATGGAAACTGAGTGTCAAAACATGTCAAATAGGGTTAGATGGATGCCATCTTTTGATATGGTGTGCCTCCATTAGTTATTAACAACTTTTATATTTTGGGAAACTCGAGTTGTTTAACAAAAATTTGGGAACGCGAGACGTCGACCTGATCGACACTGATTTAAGACTTAGAAAGATTTCGAATCCTAAATTCAGATTTTTGATCCAACTTGAGGGCTCTGTTTGGACCACTTAGGCATTTAATCAAGGCTTGGGTTAACAATGACATTTGTTGCATAACATAGGGTCTACAACTTTTATTAATGGTCAAACCTCATATCTTGATTAGAAATTGAAATTCACTTTGGTCAAGGTAGTATCATTATAAAGTTTCAATTTACATTTTTAAGCCAATCAGAGTACTTTCTCGACATCTTCTTGACATGGACCCTTAATAACTTTTGTTGTAGAGTTCAAATAGAGTTGTTTGAGCAAGATGCAAGGCTTGGTTGAATTTCAAATTTGCATTTGTTTAAAATTTTATTGCGAATACAGATTTGAATAAAATATTCTGGCAACGATCAAATATCGAGGAATCAGACTCGAACACAGATTGATTGACTTTTGCCAAAAAGTTCAAACAAAGTAGTTTTAGACGAGATTTGCAAGACGAGATTAATGTTCGAATATGCATTTGTTTCACGAAATAAAAGTTTTAACATGCTCAAAATTTGGGCATTTCTCGGGATCAAATAACTCCGAATTTGGTGGAACTTCTATGAATAATCTTGATAAATAGAGATAGACGTGACCGAGAAATCCAAATTTCCAATGTCGATCTGAGCTTAGGACCAATCTCACGGCATTATAAGAAATAAACACCCGGGGTGTCACATTATCACTATTGGAACATAATAATGTTGATGCATCTTAGAGCAATGGGTGGAAAGATTTGGCAAATTATCAGGGACAGATTTGTTGTATTGAAGTAAGATGAACCATTGGCTAGTGACAATGAAAATGTTCTTACCAATGATCAAGCCATGAATATGTTCTATGATGATCTAGGCATCAATGAGTTCAATAGAATCAAGAATCTCAAAACTACTCATGAGATTTGGACCAAGCTAGTGGAATTTTATGAAGGAACCACAATTTTGAAGAGTGCCAAACTATATGTGTGCAAAGAGAAATTTAAGCAATTTATCATGAAGGAAGATGAAAGTGTATCCGACATGTTCAACCGTTAAATGAGATAGTAAATGAGCTCAAGGGACTTAGTCTTGATGTACCGGATGTGGATTTTACGCATAAGTTCCTTAGATCCCTTCTAAAGAAATATGAAACTATTGTAACCATGCTAGTGAGAAGTGATTTGACCACAACTCTCCAACCGAAGTATTGGGAGAAATTCTTTACTCAAGACATATTCATGAAGTCTCAAGCGGAGGCCATAAGTTTGACAAAGAAAGTGAAACATGAATCAATAGCTCTCAAGGCTAAAGCTTTTGAGGCCATAGAAAAGGAAGAAAGTAATGATGAAGAAAATGGAAGTGAGAGTGATGAAGAATTAGCTCTCTTTGAGAAGAAGTTCAATAAGTTCATGAAGAATAAAAGGGGTCAATTTAGAAGAGGTTAATTGTCAAGAAGGAATGCTTTCAATGATAGGAAGTGCTTTGAATGTGAGGAACCCGATCACATTGCAATGAATTGCCCAACTAAGAAGAAGAAGAAGAAAGATGGAGAGGACAAGAAGAAGAAGAAGAAATTATATCACAAGAAGGATGACAAAGCATATCTAGTGGAATGGGATTCGGATGCAAGTTTGGATGATAATGATGACTCTTCATCCAATCTTAATACCGGCATCGCCGTCAAGGAAGCTTCTTCACTCTTCTCATCTCCACATTGTCTTATGGCAAAGGTAGATGATAAGGTAAAAATAATAGGCGATTTAAATGATATTGATGATGATGATGAAGTAGTAGATGATCTAGATGATGATATAGTTAAAATGTTAGGTGAGGCCGATGATTACATGTGTTGGTCAGTTGTTCTCAATTGCTGTGAATCAAGAGCAAGGCCACACATTTGTTATATGTTAAATACATTTGTCATCTGAAGCATTATTCCCTCTTGTGTATAATGAATCTTAGACGAAGGTCCTAAATAACAAGTCCACATTATTCAAAAATATAAAGTATACTCGTAAGATGTAATTTCATGTCATGTATTCATTTCATAATGATTATATGTTTACTTTTAAAGATTGTATTACATTAATACCTTCGGCTTGATTGAAGGTAATGGCGTGAGAGCAATTACAATCTAGCGTGAATAGTACAGGGGTACTGTTCATCTATTTATAGGCAATCATAAGGCTTCATGCGTTATTACATTCATGCCCTCAACAATTACATACAAGGTTTACAAATGTCACAAGGACATGATCATCATTTGTATTTAATAACTTGAACAACACTTTCTCCTTATTTCGCCATGATGAAGCCTGCTTGATGAAGCTTGCTTCGTCGTACTTCTCTTGTGTTATGTCAAAGCTTTTCTGGTGACGAAACTCCTGTAATATTTAGTAGTATGCTGAAAGCAAAATGGTTAGCCGTGTTTTTGAGGACCTTCAGAAGAGGAAGCCCTCAACAATAGCCAATCGCAGTATTAGTTTGTTTCTTTGTAACTAATTCAGACTGCGAATAGAATGAAGGCATTTAGCTGAAGGTCCAAAAAAACACCTTCCCTTCGCTAGAATAGCGAGCCATTCTGTATTGTGGGACCCATCATTCAGTGATGCTTTGTGTATATATATGAGGGTTTGCATTGAAAATATTACTGATGAGATGTTAGTTGGACTGTCTGGAGACTCAAGTGGCAGTGAGAGTTTTGATATCGAGAGTGACAATGATGATGAAGATCGACCATGGAGGCCAAGTCATGTTGTGTTTGGGAAATCCACCGTTAAGAAGAGACAAATTGAAGCAATGAAGGGCAAATATTTTCATGATATATCTATTGTGAGGGCTGGAGGAGAGAACACTGTTCCTCTTCCTGAAGCTGATGAAGTGGTTGTTTTCAAGAGTTTTATGAAAGCTGGTTGTTGGGGGCCTTCCTCTTCCGAAGGTCCTCAAAAAACATGACTCTTCCGAAGGTCCTCAAAAAACATGACTAATCATATGCTTTTAGTATGACATAGACTATTACAGGAAGCTTCGGCTTTGGGATGAAGACATGTGAAATGAGGAAACAGCCCAAAGGCAACATGGATGGACGCCGAAGCTATGGCTAAAGGAGCTTCGGCTTGGCATGTTAGCGAAGATGAAGGACGAAACCGACCTAAGGGAGAAAAGACTACTTAGTCCTTGATAGTTTGTATTATGATTAAGAATAGATGTCAGGGGTATGAATGTAATCTTTTCTGGGCTGCGTCCCATGCCTATAAATAGATGAACAGTAACACCGTACTGTTCACTCTGGATTGTGATCACTCTTGCGTCACTCTCGCATCTTCACCTTCTGGCAAGCCGAAGGTATCAATGTAATATAGATATTGTCGATGTTTATTCATGCTTATGAAATGAGAATATAAATAACTTATTAATTCATATTCGTTATTTATATTCTTTCATATTTCATATACACTTATTTATATATGTTCACTGAGATGATGAAGGTATGCCCTTTGTGACCTTCGTCGGGAGACCATTATATACGAATTGAGATAATGCTTCGAAGGACAAAGGTCTCTAATTATTAACAATCGTGTTGTATTGTTCTTGATGTATAGCATTTGAGAACAAGGACCAACATTGGTGCCCACCTCCGGTGAACTCAATTGACCACCTTCGGCAAGCATCGACTTTCGTAATGCCGCCGAAGAAGGCAACAGTGCCAGGGGCTGCCATATAGCCACTGGACACTAATCAGGAGACGCTGCGAGAAGCTAGGAGCCAGAAGAGGAAGGCTACTAGCCCAACACCTCAGGAGGAGGAGCTAGATCAGGAAATCAGGGATTTGGAGGCTATCCACCAGCAGGTACATAGAAAAAGGGAAAAGATGCTTCGGCTCGCCGACCTTTAGAGAAAGATCGACGAAGCTGCTGAAGAAATGTGTCACTTTACCCATGATGACCAAGACCGAAGGCCCCAACATAGGGAGCTTCGTCAAGAAAGCCCAATTAATGATGATGAGTGGTATGGTGACTTTCATCATGGCAATTTTTCTTTTCATGATGCTTCTCCCTTGGCAACAGAATTGCAGGCTACCCCGTGGCTGCCGTCATACAAGCCACCCTAGCTCCCCATGTATGACGGGCACTCAGACCCGAAGCATTTTTTGATGAGCTACAAAGCAACCATATCCTCATATGGGGGCAATACTGCGGTCATGGCAAAGTCCTTCGTCATGGCAGTAAGAAGCGTGGCTCAAACATGGTAGTCTTCTCTTAGGCCAGGGACAATCACGTCGTGGTAGAAGCTAAAAGACATGCTGGTCACTAGCTTCCAAGGTTTCCAAACGAAACCAGTCACTGCCCAAGCTCTGTTTCAGTGTACACAAGACCGGGAAGAATACCTCCAAGCGTATGTCCAAAGGTTCTTGTGCTTGAGAGCTCAGGCGCCTATAGTGCCCAATGAGATTGTCATCGAGGCCATGATCAAGGGGCTCAGACCAGGACCAACGGCACAATACTTTGCAAGGAATCCGCAGCAAACCTTGGAGAAGCTTCTCCAGAAAATGGATGAGTACATCAGAGCCGACAATGACTTTTGGAAAAGAAGGGAAGAAGCCTACAGATACTTTGAGATGGCTAGGGGCTTCGAAGGAAGAATCCACCCTAGGTGTTGGGGGCCTTTGTCTTCCGAAAGTACTAAAAACATGATTAACAATGTTTTCCATGTGAAATATATGTACAGGAACATTCAGGCTTGGAACGAAGTTGTCCACAATATGGAAAGCATGATCGGGACGAAGGTTGAATCAATTCTGAAGCTATGCGTGAGGAAGCTTCGGCTCAATAGCAGAAAAAGGAACCGACTTAAAGAGGATAAGGCTATTTAGTCCTCGATAGATTGTTCTTAAGTCAATTGTAAACATGAAGGGCATGAATGTAATTTCATACAGGCTGCGCCCTTTGTCTATAAATAGATGAACAGTACCCCCGTACTGTTCACGCCGACTTGTATTCATTCTTGCGTCACGCTTGGACTTTTGCCTTCTGTCAAGCCGAAGGTACAAAAGTAATTCGATATTGTTCATATTCATTTATGATGATTTAATAAAGATATGTTAAAGATGTTGTATAATTATTCATGTTGACTCTCATGTTTCACATGCTTCTTCTCTCATTAATATATATGTACTGCGATGATGGAGGTACGTCCTTCATGATCTACGTCTGAAGATCATTATATCCTAAGGGAAATAATGCTTCAGAGGATGGAGGGCTTTAATCATTAACATTTTGTGTTGCCTTGTTCTTAACTCAGCATTTGAGAACAAGTCTCCAACATTGGTGCCCACCTCCGGTGTACTCACTTCCACAATCATCAGCAAAGCATCAACCTTCGTCATGCCGCCGAAGAAGATAACCGCGCTAGGGGCTGCTCTGTAGCCAATGGACACAAACCAGGAGACTCTCTCCCTCTGAGAGGCCAGAAGCCAAAAGAGAAAGGCCACCAGTCCGACACTTCAGGAGGAGAAGTTGGACCAGGGACATGGAAATAATTCACCAGCAGGTGCAAAGGAAAAAGGAGAAGATGGCTCAGCTGGCCGACCTTCAGAAGAAGATCGATGAAGCTACTGAGGAAGTGCATCATCTTACTCAAGATGACCATGACCGAAGGCCCCAACACAGGGAGCTTCATCAAGAGGGCTCATTCAACGAAGATGAATGGTACGATTATTTTAATCATGGTACCTTTACTTTTGATGATGCTTCTCCCCTGGCAGCAGAATTGCAGGCTATCCCATGGCCACAATCCTACAAGCCACCTCAGCTACCCATGTACGATGGGCAATTGGACTCAAAGCAATTTTTGATGAGCTATGAGGCAACAATATCCTCATATGGAGGTAACGCAGCTGTCATGGCAAAGTCCTTCGTCATGGCAGTCCAAAACGTGGCCCAGACATGGTACTCTTCTCTCCGGCCAGGGACAATCATGTCATGGAAGAAGCTCAAGGACATGCTGGTTACCAGTTTTCAAGGCTTTCAGATGTAGCCAGTCACAGCTCAAGCCTTGTTCCAGTGCACACAAGACCATGAGGAATACCTTTAGGTGTATGTCCGAAGGTTCTTGCGACTAAGAGCACAAGCGCCCATAGTGCCCAATGAAATCGTCATTGAGGCCATGATCAAGAGTCTTCGGTCAGGACCTACGGCCCAGTACTTCTCTTGGAAACCTCCCCAGACTCTGGAGAAGCTGCTTTAGAAAATGGATGAGTACATCCGGGCTGACAATGACTTCCGACAAAGAAGGGAGGAAGCTTATAGATTTTCTGAGATGACTAGGGGCTTCGAAGGGAGAATCCACCCTAGGCATGTTAGATCAATCCACAACTCTAGTCAGAATGATGACAAAGGAAGCCAGCTTCAGAGGCCACATCACACCACACAATCTTCGGGATAGCAGCACATCTCCTTCAGGCCACCAGATCCAAGGGGTAGAGGCGGTAGGGGCTTGGAGGAAGATATGGGGATCAGCCCAGAAAAATCTATTGCTTATTTTGTGGTGAGGACAAGGGTCACACTACAAGAACGTGCCAGATCACTATTCTTAAACAAAAAGAGATTGTCGAAGCAGAAGCTCGGCAGAATCAGCCAAAGTAGGTCCTACACACAGCTTCGTGCCACTCTCCCTACATACCAGAATATGTGGGCAACCAACCTAAAGCTTCTGTCGCTTCGGCAAGCCATTCATAGGCCTCTTGGCCTCAGCTCCCACCGCCACCACTACTGCAGCCTACCTATTCTCGAAGCCAGCAGCAAGAAGGGCGCCAACACTCCCAACAACAACGTGACTTCAGGGAGGAGTCCAAAGCTCGTACAGTCAATAGTATTGTACTAGAGTCAAAACACATATACTGAGCAATATCCAGCTTTTGAAATACTTTTACCTTCTAAGCTATTTTACTTTTTGAATAAGGAACAAGCAATGCAAGTTTAGTTTTAATTTCTTGTAACGATTTTGCTTCTATTAGAATGAAATATATCTTCTTCACAGATTTACGAAGCTCAAAAGTCATTCCTAAGGGAATGCAGAGCCAAAATCGACGAAGCTACAAAAAGTCGTTCCTAAGGGAGCGCAGCGTAAGTTTTGTGCTCAAAAGTCGTTCCTAAGTGAATGCAGAGCCAAAATCGACGAAGCTACAAAAAGTCGTTCCTAAGGGAGCGCGGCGTAAGTTTTCTGCTCAAAAGTCGTTCCAAAGGGAATGCAGAGCCAAATACCGCCGAAGTATAAGGCGAAGAAGTTCAAAAGACGTTTCTAAGGGGATGCAGAACTTATATCACCGAAATAGAAGGTGAAGAAGCTCAAAAGTCGTTCCTAAGGGGATGCAGAGCTTGTGTGTTCCAGTGTGGGCGTGTGGGTGTGTGTCTTCGGCATCCTCATCATTTTGCATCATATCATCACATCATTTCGCATAACATCACATCATACGTCATATTGCATCATTGACACGAGAATTGAATACGGAGCTGACCTTCGGAAAACGCTTCGTCAAAATGAAAATGTGCTAAGGCACGAAGTAAGCTTCGGGAAATACAGTTTCATCAGCCTTGTCACAAGAAGGGATCTCTCTTTGCGAAGCATGGATATCTTTTTTTACGAAGCATGGATCTTTTTGTTTACGAAGCATGAAAAGAAGGGAAGGTGTTTTTTCGCCGAAGGCTCAAAAATGGCATGTATGTAAGTTTCATTACAATAATTTACATATTCGATTTAAAGTTACACACATCAAATATTACAGTCTTGTTACAATAGAAGCACAATGCCCATTCTAGTGTCTCATACATCGACCATTTCAAAATGTTTTTACAATAAAGCTTATTCCTCTTTAAGGACTTTCTCTGCAACTTCGTTCAATAATTTGTTGCCGACTTCATCGACAATGGATTCAGCCATGTTTATGATGTCCAACGCTTCCTTCATTTCTGGATCAGCTAGGGGATCGTACGATTCCGGTGGCGGAGGTAGTTCAACAGAAATAGGAAAAATTGATTAGTTCGAAGCCACAAAACAAGTACCGAAGCTAAAAGCCAAAAAATAATACCTATACACTTTTCGTGTTCTGCAGCTTCTTCAGCCTACTTTGCTTCTGC
Organism: Zea mays; assembly: GCF_902167145.1. Classification (NCBI taxonomy): domain Eukaryota; kingdom Viridiplantae; phylum Streptophyta; class Magnoliopsida; order Poales; family Poaceae; genus Zea; species Zea mays. The sequence continues at coordinate 44,746,439 of NC_050103.1, forward strand.
TCTGGCATCGTGGGTGTCTTTTTCATTCTTTTTTATAATCTCATGGGCCAGCTCTTGGCCACCATTCACCCAGACATCATTGTAAAATTTCCCGCTCATCAAGGTTGCTTCAACTGAAGGATATTTCGTATCATCTATGGAGAAGGCAGCTTCGGCCTAGGTTACGGCTTTAATGTGATCACATCCCGCCTTCTCCAAGATGGCTAAAATTCCCCGCGCACCGGAAAACGCGCAAACATCCCCACGATCACTCAAAATTTCTTCGAAGGCTTTGGCTTTTCCATTTATCCATTCAACGACGCCTTCAGGGTTGCCTCGTATGAAGTTTTCTTTAGCAGAGTAGGCACCCACGTTGGTGAAGCTAGTTTTTAATTTTCTCACGCAATCCAAGGATTTCTCGAAGCATCTTTCCTTGGATTCGCGAAGTTCTTTAACATTTTTCTTTAGATAATTTTTCCAATATTCGTTGATTTCTTGATTAGCTTGTGCGAGTGCGCAACTTTCCTTAGACTCGACCAGTTGTCTCTGAAGGTGTTCAATTTCAGTCTTCTGGGCTTCGGCCTGATCTTTGAAATTAGCTTCGTCTTCCTTTACTTTGTTCACCAATGAAATTAAGATTTCGTCTTTTTCTAGACCTTCGTTTCTTAATTCAATCACCTCTGAATGAAGGTTATTAAGAGCCATTGTATACCCTTCGTCTTCAATATTCTTCTACGCCCTAAGGGCATTACTACGAATTAAGCCCTACAAAGAGGAGGAAAAAATTGAGCATGATAAATAAAATACTTCATTCTCAAATTCAAAATTAACTTCTATACCTTTATACTGTTGTATGCAAGGCTGTCAGCAAGATCATCCTTTGACAAAATCGAAAGGCCATCTTCCAGCTTCGGGAATCCCATGCTCTTACGTATCTCCCGGCAAAGAGATATTTCTTTATTGTCTGGGAGACAGTACAGGAAATCATCTTCATTACTGCCATTAAACACTAAGGCTCCTTTCGGATACTTCAGTTTTTTGGCATAATGCCTTGCTTCTGCAATTTCATCTTCGGACAATTTCTTCCCCGAAGCATGTCAGAAAATGTAATTAGCAGCTTCGGCCGGCGCTTCGGAGGCAGGAGATTTTGCCCTTTCCACCATATCTTGCCCTGTTGTCAGAATGGTATCCGAAGTTTGCTTACCAGCTTGAACTTCAGACGTGACAACCTTCGTCTCGCTAGGCGCTGAAGGCCCAGTTTTGGCTTCGGCCTGAGCCTTCGTAGCTTCGGTTGCTGCTTGCCCAGTTTTGGCTTCGGTTTGCGCTTTGGTGGCTTCAGCAATTTTCTTTGTAGGAGCAGGGCTCAAGGCCTTTGTAGTCTCCAACACAGCATCCAGCACGTTGGCCATCCTCCTCCTCTTGGGAGTCGCGGCAGAAGCCTTCTGCACCTTCGGCAGTTTTGCCTCTGTTGGAGGGCTCAGAATTTCTGACATTTTCATTATTTCTTCAATCTTTGGATCTTCAGCCTTATCAACCTTAGCTTCGACTGGCTCGACTGTAGGCGTCTTCGGCATTACAATTGGTTCTTCAACGCTCTGTGCAATTGAAGCAGCTTGTCTTGCTTCAGCAGTTGAAGAGGCTCCTTCGACAAATTTAGGCACCACGGTTGGTTCAATGTAACGGGGCCGGTGGGTCAGAACCTTCATCTTTTTGCCCTTCGGCTCAGCTACAGTGGCCGAAGTGGTAGTCTTCCTCTTTTTTCCTTGCCCCCACAGCGGGAAGCGATAATCGGGGTATATGAAGCCAATTGCATCAAAGACCTTGTTCAGTCTTTTCTTCCCCCGGCCTCCAAAGGCTGCGGACAAAGCATTATCTTCGGCCTTGGAGTAAGCTCCAAGTAGCTCATCACTGGTAGCTTCAATACACTTCAGCCAGTCGTCGTTTGGCTCATCAAACTTCTCCCTAAATCTGAAGGTATACTTGAGTCGGACTAGACCACCATCACTAGAGTCGGTGGTGGTCTCCTTCGGCATTTCCCAGCTTTCCACAAGTGGCCATACCCTGAAGGATATATGCTCTTGAATCAAATCCCTTGTGCCAATGAAGGAACAAACAGTGCTAAAAGCTCTTTGACATGCTTCAATAGCGTCACCAATTTCCTCCTTCGGCCTTCAAAGGCCGAAGTGAGACCAAATGGGTCGCTGAATGATTTCTTTGATATCTTCCCTTGCCTTTAAGTCAATTTTAACATAAAACCACTCCTCCATCCAGGCTTCGGGCCATCTCTTCTGGAATGTTGGCACCGGGTGCCTTGTGTTGGGGCGGGCAATAAATCCATAACAACCGAAGTTGTTGTGGTACTGTTCTTTGCCAGTAGCCTTCGTCTCATACAAAAGCTCGTGCATACTACAGAAGCACTTTGCGCTTGGCTCTAGCCCCTGACTCCTTACAGCCCAGACAAAAATCCCCGTCCTTATTATGGCTTCGGGGGTGATCTGATGAAGGAAGATCTGGTATATCTTCAGCACTTCAACCACAAACTTGCTCAAAGGGAACCGAAGACCAGCCTTAAAAAAGCTTCGGTAGATAACAACTTCATTTTCCTCAGGGGCAGGGACGATGTTGTCTCCGCCAGCTCTCACGATAGACATGTCACGAAAGTACCTTCCTCTCATGTTGTCAAGATGACTCTGTTTAATAGTCGATTTTCTGAAGACAACATGGCTTGGTCGCCAGGGCTGATCTTCAGAATCTTCATCCCCACTTTCCACATCATAACTATCACTGTCATTAGTGTCTTCAGACAAACCTTCCAGTATCTCTTTAGTAATCTTCTCTGTGTTTGTTTTTGACATAGACTCAATAAACCCAGCGATAAAAGGATCCACAACTTTCTTTTCTTCAAACAACTTCGTCTCCTCAGTTAGCTTCGTCTCTGCATTCATTTTCTTTTCCTCGGTCATCTTTTCCCCAGACATGGTGAAAACACATCTTTAAACCGAAGCTCAAAAGGCTTGAAAATCAGGCGAGAGCTAGTGAGCAAGAGCTAAAAATTTGAGAAAATAACGCAAATGACAGAAATGGCGTGTAGAATGCTGCCGGCGTGGGTTCATATTTATACGCCTAGTGCGTTACAACTTGAAGGGCCCCGTCTATCATTGACTGTTGCTATTCTAGCAAAGGGAAGGTGTTTTTCGGACCTTCGGCTTAAGGCCTTCTTTCACGTCGCAGTCTAAATTCGTTATTATAACAAATTAGTACTGCAAGGGGCTACTGTTGGGGGCCTTCATCTTTCGAAGGACCTCAAAAACATGATTAACAATGTTTTCCAATTGAAATATATGTACAGGAACCTTCGGACTTGGAACGAAGCTATCCACAATATGGAAAGCATGATCGCGACGAAGGTCGAATCAATTCCGAAGCTATGCGCGAGGAAGCTTCGGCTCAATAGCAGAAAAAGGAACCGACTTAAAAAGGAAAAGGCTATTTAGTCCTCAATAGATTGTTCTTAAGTCAACTGTAAACATGAAGGGCATGGATGTAATTTCATACAGGCTGCGCCTTGTGCCTATAAATAGATGAACAGTACCCCCGTACTGTTAACGCTGACTTGTATACATTCTTGCGTCACGCTTGGACTTTTGCCTTCTGTCAAGCCAAAGGTACAAAAGTAATTTGATATTGTTCATATTCATTTATGATGATTTAATAAAGATATGTTAAAGATGTTGTATAATTATTCATGTTGACTCTCATGTTTCACATGCTTCTTCTCTCATTAATATATATGTACTGCGATGATGAAGGTACGTCCTTCATGACATTCGTCTGAAGATCATTATATCCTAAGGGAAATAATGCTTCCGAGGACGGAGGGCTTTAATCATTAAGATTTTGTGTTGCCTTGTTCTTAACTCATAGCATTTGAGAACAAGTCCCCAACACTAGGCATGTCAGGTCAATCCATAATGCCTGCTCAAGTGACGACAGAGGAAACCATACCCAAAGGCAACAGCACAGCTCTCAGTCGTCAGGAGCACAACAAAGCTCTTTCAGGCCACCGGCTCCAAGAGGCAAAGGGGGAGAAGCTTCAGAGGAAGATATGGAGATCAGCCTAGGAAATTGTTTTGCTTGTTCTACGGTGAAGATAAGGGGCATACCACAAGAACCTGCCAAGTTACGATTTAGAAGCAGAAAGAAATTGCCGTGGCTGAAGCACGACAGAATCAGCCGAAACAGGTTCTTCATATCGCTTCATGTTACTCTCCCTACGTCCCAGAGTATGTAGACAATCAACTGCCTATGACCTACGTCGCTTCGGCAAGCCATTCTCAAGCTTCCTGGGCCCAGTTGCCACCTCCACCACCGCTAGCACCTGCCCTGATTCGCAGTCAACAGCCAGAAGGGCACCACCATGCTCAGAAACAGCGTGACCTTTGGGAGGAGTCTGAAGCTTGCACAATCAACAACACTGTGCCTGAGTCGAAGCACATCTATTAAAGGTGCCACGGTGATTCGGTTAAAGGATATCCTACCCTGATGTATCTTAGTTTTTTCCGCCATCTTATTTCCTTGCATGAAAAACAATTCACAGAGGATTAATTTCTAATTTGATGTAATAATACCATGGTCGCATCATCGAGTGTGGAGCGCATCCACTACTACAAAACATGTTATATGAGACGGTTAATTTTCAGTTCTTAAGACGCTTATGAAGTGTTCAAAATTGATGGAGTCGTAAAAGATGTCCCACATTTAAGATGTTTATAAACCGTCTTAAAAGAAATTATATAAGACAACTTTTAATTTATAACCGTCTGAAAAAGGTATTTGTTTAAGTCATTTTATCCGATAAACCGTCTTGAATTAGGTTTTTGTTTAAGACACTGCTTCTAAAAAACCGTAGAGAATACAAACATTATAAGTCATAAATTATTTATCAAACTGTCTCGAATATCTTACAATAATAGACGATTACAATAGGAAAACCATCTTATTTAGGTGACTAAAAATGGACGTTTTAGAAACCGTCTTATTTAAGAGACTGATATTAGACATTTTGGTGACCGTCTTATTAAGATTTAAACGAAATGACTTACACGGCAGTACATTCTTCAATTTATAATCATTTTTTCAGACATCACGTTATAATAATTTGAAAGAGAAATATACATACAAATATATTGAACAACATTATAATTAATATAATATAAATAAGTACCATTCAATATATCATAAATAGGTATTGTCAAACAACACATACATAAGTGTACTCTAAATCTAAACTAAAATACAACTGTTTGCACTAATGTTAAGCCTAACTTTATATAAATTCAAGTCTCTACACTTTTGCGACCACCAAATATTAATTGAAGTTGGAGGCATCGATGGCGAAGCAATCTTGTTGTCCCCTATGACTTCAATATTAACACCATCCTCTTTGTCATTCTCATCAAGAGAATACTTCAACCTGTTAGCCAGTGCCTGAAATGTGATGTACAGTGAAATATAAACATCCACTAGTATATGAAACATTTGCAAGTTGCAACTGCTCTACCATGAACATTGCATTACCACTTCATGTGTACTCTAAACAGCTCTAATCTCTTGCCAATATTCGTCTGGTGACTTGGAGAGAATGAAGCATTGTTCTTCCTTCTTCCTTTTAAATGATTCCATCCGAGCTCTACTGCCAGCTTCAGGAAGATGCCTGTCAGGGATGTATCTTGCTGACAAGTAAACTGCTGCATTGATCCCTTCTAAAGTGTATTTGCATTTATGGTAAGTCTCATATTTCTCACGCAGACCAAGTAATATCTTGACAGCGTCCTCCTGTAGGAGTATGTAAAAATTAATGAGAAAACTGACACCAACCCTACAAAGTGGCTTTTGGAAGAGAAATTTGAGCTACCTGGCTAGGCTCATTCACCAATACTGGCTGGAATCTGCGAGCCAAAGCCTTATCCTTCTCAAAATGCAAACGGTGTTCATCTAGAGTTGTCGACGCAATGCACTGTGAGCAAAGACAAAAATAACCACAGGGAAAGAAAACAAATCTCAGGCAGCTGGGTGGCTCATGAAACACTTAATATTCTATCACAGATTGGAAAACCTGTTTTACCTCAAGCAGAAGTTGCATTCATAAAACCAAATCTCATTCAAGTGACAAAGCATACACTACAGTGTAACAAGAGCAATACAATAGTGGTGGGCATATAATTAATCAATGACCAAAGACAACCAAATTACTGAGACCTAAATCGAAACTTGTTGGTGAAAGAAGAAAGTAAGATAAAATATAAAACTCAAGTGAAAGAAGAAAGTGTACTTGATACCATAGGACTGCTTTGTCTCAGCAACAACAGATGATTATAAGAAAATCGTGTGCCAAGTACCACAATATAAACAGAGTGTTATTGGCATAATTGGGGCCAAGAGCTCAACAGACTCTACTATCTTACAAAAGGGTGTTTCCACTGTTCATCATTGAGAAACAATTGTTGTCTTAATAGTTGGACATGACTAGTGTCAGTTTAGTCTTTGTTACCATCAGTTCTGATGAAAATATACTCACACATCAACGCTACAAGTGTTCCCGACATGTCTTATAAAAAGTTTCTATTTATTGTGACATTGAAACAAAACTGAGTGCAAATAAATAACTAGAAACAGTTGTATCTATGCTACAAATGTAAAAGTTGAAATGCACAAGCACATATTAGTTATGATAAACTTACAGATCAAATCTTTGATATGGTTCCTCAATTTGTCTGGAGTCCAGCAACATAGTTATCTCTGGAGCACTTTCGCCCATCGTAGTCCTTACTCCTTAGGTGGATGAAATGAATTATTTTAGTACTACACCTAGCAGATACACAGTTTTTTGTTCATTCTGGAAGATTGCACTAGAGATGACATGTGTTAGATACCCGTCTCTTGTAATGGGCTTGGCCCAGTTATTTGGTCTATTAATACACTGCCAACCCTATTCTAGGGTTAGGATTTTTCCCATTCAACATGGTACCAGAGCCACTGTAGTTTTTTTCTCCTCTCTCTTCTCCCTGTCGCGCCGCCGCGCACCGCGTTCCCCTGGATGCTGCCTCTCCTCACCACTGTCCCCTGCCGCGCCGCCGCGCTCCCCTAGGCGCCGCCGTCCCCTGCCCGACGCCCCTCCAGCCGCCCAGCCAGGGCCGCGTGCCGCCCTGCGCACCGGCCGGACAGACGCCCCTGCCGTCGCCGCGCCAGGAAGCCGCCCAAGGCCGTCCGCGCCGATCCCGCACGCCCGGCCGCCTCATGCCCGCACCCCGACGCGACTCCGCGCCTTCTCCCTCTCTTCTGGGTCGCCGTCGGCCAACTCCTGTCTGCGCCGGCCGCCTCCCTCTGCTCCCACCGGACCGCGCACCTGCGCCGTCTCCTCCAGCCGCCGGTGCCGCGCGCGCCCTGTCCTGTCACGCCCGCACCGCCGGACCCCCTCCCGTTGCGCCTGCACCGCCGTATCTGTCTCCCTCCGCGCCAGCGCCGCCGGATCCGTCCCGGCCCGCTTCTCCCCCTTCTCCATCGGCCGGCGTCCAGCCGGCCTCCTCCCCTCGCTCACGTCGGCCGCTGGTTCCCAACTGCCCTTCTCCCTACCACGAGCACTCCCCGCTGCGGCCTCCTCTTCACTTGCGGTCCGGCGCTGTCGGCCCCATCTCCCAGCCATGCCGCCCGACTCGTTCCTACTGGCAGCGTGCGCCCTTCTGGACGGCCCTCCTCGCTACTCGCGCAGCTGCGCTTCTACCAGTCTTGTCCCCACCCACACCGATTCCATGGCGTCACCCCCGCCGTACATGAGCTTTACCTCGCCCGTCGCTCCTGTGACTGTGCGTGCCCTCCTCTACAACGGCCAGCTCATCCGGGGCATGTTCGTGTCCTTCGATCCAGTCTGGAACCCTATTTTCTGGGACTGCGTCGAGATCCACCCTCAGGCGGGCCGCACGTGCCTGGACCGCTTGTCTTCCCATGTGCTGTGATCGCCTCCCTAGCGGTTGAGCCAGTGTCATCTCCCTCCCTCCCTAGCGCCTCTATCGGGGCACCTTCTTTAGCTCTCTCCGCTCACACCGTTCCTTCGCCACCACCACCTCCCCCTCCCACCACCGATTGGGTGGTTGACTCCGGGGCCTCCTTCCACACTACCCCCACAACTAGTTCGTTACTCCACTCCCATCCACCACACCCCTCACATCCTTCCTCCATCGTCGTTGGCAACGGTTCCACCCTCCCGGTCACCTCAGTAGGTGCATCGGTTCTTCCAGGACCATTCTGCCTTAACGACGTCCTTGTTGCTCCTGGACTGACTCATCCCCTCCTCTCGGTTCGTCACTTCACTAGTGACAACCAGTGCTCTATGGAGTTCGACCCCTGGGGTCTCACCATACGCCACCTTCCCACACATGCTGTGCTCGCTCGCTATGACAGCTCTGGCCCCCTCTATTCCCTTCACTTGCCCACCAATCCCCACACCAGAGTAGCCTCATCTCCTGCCCTTACTACTACCACCACATCACATGCTCTTGCTACTACAGCCAGCCCGCAGGCTTCGTCGACGCTGACCGTCCAGATCTGGTCTGCCGGCTGAACCGGTCCCTGTACGGCCTCAAGCAGGCGCCACAGGCATGGTACAGTCGCTTCGCCTCCTACCTGGCCTCCATCGGCTTCGTTGAGGCCAAGTCGGACACGTCCCTGTTCATCTACCGGCGCGGCGATGACACCGTCTACCTCCTGCTCTACATCGACGACATTGTGCTCACGGCATCCACCGCCGACCTTCTACAGAGCACGATCGTCGCCATTCAGCGGGAGTTCGTGATGAAGGACCTGGGGCCCCTACACCACTTCCTCGGCATCACCGCCGAGCGCCGGCCTTAGGGCCTCTTCCTCCACCAGCGCCAGTACGCCATCGACATCCTGGAGCGGGCTGGCATGTCTGACTGCAAGACCTGCTCCACGCTTGTCGACACTCAGGCGAAGCTCTCTGAGGACGACGGGCCTCCGGTCTCCGACGCGACGTCCTACCAGAGCCTCACCGGCGCGCTCCAGTACCTCACCTTCTCCAGGCTCGACATCGCCTACGCCGTCCAGCAGGTGTGCCTGCATATGCACACTCCTCGGGAGCCCCATCTCACCGCGCTCAAGCGGATTCTGCGCTACCTCCACGGCTCCCTCGACTACGACCTCCTTCTCCGACCATCCCCGACGTTGGAGCTCGTGGTCTACACCGACGCTGACTAGGTTGGCTGTCCCGACACGCGCCGGTCCACCTCCGGTTACGCCGTGTTCCTGGACGCCAACCTCGTCTCTTGGGCCGCCAAGCGTCAGCCCGTCGTCTCTCGCTCCAGCGCTGAGGCCGAGTACCGTGCTGTGGCCAACGGCGTGGCAGAGGCCTCCTGGCTGCGCCAGCTTCTCCACGAGCTCCACAGTCCCCTCCAGCGCGCCACTCTCGTCTACTGCGACAACGTCAGCGCGGTCTACCTCTCCACCAACCCCGTGCAGCATCAGCGCACGAAGCATGTGGAGATCGACGACCTGCACTTCGTCCGCGAGCGTGTCGCTGCCGGTGACGTTCGGGTTCTCAGCGTCCCCACCACGCCGCAGTTCGCCGACATCTTCACCAAGGGATTACCGTCGAGTGTATTTTTAGACTTTCGATCCAGTCTCAACATCTGTACAGGATAGAGTTGTGACTGCGGGGGGGTGTTAGATACCCGTCTCTTGTAATGGGCCTGGCCCAGTTATTTGGTCTATTAATACACTGCCAACCCTATTCTAGGGTTAGGATTTTTCCCTTTCAACAACATGCAAAACAATCAGGGTACTGCACAGAATGCGCTTGCCTTCACTGCCACCCATCAGTAAACTTATGGCTTGATTACAACAGCCATGAAACAAGACAGACCATCAAGATCATAGGATCTTGTGATGAGATGAATACAACTAGCTCCATCCTACTAGTCAATAGTCATATGAATTGATCTTTTCGTGTAGCAGTGATGCATTAATCCCAAGAAAACAAGGGTTTAACTCTATTACTGCCTTTAAGTCCTGCATGGAGATGGAATTTGTCTCTGGAGGTATAACAGAACTCTGCCCAGGAACATGGTTATGCACTGATACACCATTTATTAGCTTTCGGCACAGCTGCTGCTTCAATGTCTCATGCCTTAGTTTGCCATGTCGAGACCTTGCTCTAACTAATTCAATGCAAGATCCAATTAACTGCTTCATGAAAACATCAATGTCACTATTCAACAAATTAGCACACTCTATCGAGACCCCTTCCAACCCATTTGCTCCTGCCACTTTGTCCATCCTTTTCTTCACTGACGAAGTATCACAGAGTTCACCATCTTCAATACAAGTATCAGAGGTATCCTTTGAACTCATAGAAGCAAGGGGTAAAGGTATTTGGGCCACACCAAAACTGCCATGACGTAACTGAATGCTAAGTGGTGCTTGAATGACCAAAGACTACTTAGGTGAAAGATGACATTTTCTAAGCCATGTCCTAATCAAGCAGTAGATGGATAGTAAGTTTCAGTCCCAGTAGTGGAAATTATTTGTTATTCAGAATCAAGTACATGTTACTACAGAGGTAAGCTACTGTATAATTCCCTAAGTCCACAAGTTAGATTTCATTTCTATCAAGTGAACCACACGCCAAGCTAAACACGGAAAAAAGCATTCAACGCAGTTATACCAAGTAAAGTATGAAATAATGCAAAATTAGCGCCAATTCACCATCTTCAAAACAAGTTGTCGACCCCACTAAGGAACAATAAAGTATTATATGTTGACAGGTTTCCTGCTGCAATAGCTGCCTAATTTGAATAGATCATTCAAGTACTATTTTGTTTGGCATAATTCTATGCTGTTAGAAAGGACAGTGGATTGCATATACTGAATACACTTAGCAAATCATGAATACTTGTGCATAAAATGCATTTTGATCAATTACATGATACAGATCGCATGCTAATCATAGTGCATGAGAAGGTGGAAGAGGTGACAAGTCACAGAACCCACAACAACAATTGTAGTATTTAACACAAATCTACGCTGGACTGGTAGGAATATTTTTTAGTTTTCATGGACAGTCCAGAGAAAGTAATGTGTTAAAAAAGGTGAAGATGGTAACGGAGGGTTAATCATCATAATACCATAGCTAGACAACACAAGCAATCATAATATTTAACAAAAAACTATGGTGGATCGGTAGAATTTTTTTAGTTCTCATAGGTAGTTCAAGAGAAAGCAATATGTTTAAAAAGATGAAGATCGTAATGGTCAGGGTGGGGGTGGGGGTAATCATTGCAACGCCATAGTAACTTAAGGCAACACAAACTGAAATTCACACATGTTGCTGCTGCACAATGCTCAAACTTAACCACTATTAGCTCACATGCTTGGATTTGTGTCAGTAAAAATATGTATAACTACTCTACTACAGATAAAATTCAGAAACTTACCAGAACAACCTAGGGAGAATATCTCATGCATTATCCACCTTTGCTTGTGTTGCTGGGTGCATAGCCTGCTACAAGAAGTGAAACCACTATCAGTGCTGAAACAGGCAAAAGAGGAGCATGTCTTTCTACTTTCTTATAACGAAACCAAAAAGACAACATTGCAAAATCAGAAGCAAGCCAGGGAAAATCTTGTGTGGAACATGATGATATAGAGAGAAATAACAAAGAGACAACATCTAAAGCAGAAAAGGCACCTAAACATTTTTCCTTTTGATTCATTGAACTATGTGTACAACCCTTCTCCATTTCAGTAACGGACATATTTCTTAACTGAAGCAAGGTTCCAAATTTTCAAGGACTGTTTTTTGTCTATGGCTGCTATGGAGATGGTTAATGGGGCTGCGAAAGGATGTTTCTTGGTGTATAATCAGCAAGCACCGACTTTTCTTAAAAAAGGAAAAAGTCTACTTAAACCTTTCCCCAACTATTGATGGTTGTTTACTTCATCTTCTCACCCATAAAATCAGTCATTCTATCCTTTGAACTATTAAAAACAATAAATTAACCCTCTAAGACATGTTTAAAAATTGGTTTAGCTGCCATGGCATACTTATAAGGGGGTGTTTGGATCCAGGCTACTAAATTTTAGTCTAGCCATATCGGATGTTTGGATGCTATTTAAAAGTAGTCAATGTAGTAAATTAGAAAACTAAGTAGACAAATGAGTACTAAATGGCAAGACAAACAATTGAACCTAATTAGTTCATGGTCCGTACATGTGATGCTATAGTAAACATTTGATCATGGATTGATTTGTCTCGCCATTTAGCTCATATTTGACATTTAAACATTTGATATGACATGAACTAAACTTAATCGAAGGAACCAAATAGAACAAGCATCACAAAAAATATAAAAAGCTAGAGATGCATATAAGTATAGGCTGAGGTGTGCTAGCAATCTGAATAATAGAGATGACCTTTTCTATAGCTTCTTTCTCATATTTATGCATTTTTTGAAATAATCCCAAAGCATGTCGTAATCGACCACATGGAGTTGATTTCCCATAATCAACATGACCAACCAAGAAAATTGTTTTAGTCAAACTTGAGTAGAACAAATCAATTAACTACATGTAAATAATTGGGAAAAAATAAATGCAATTGTTGCTTACAATGGCAAGACTTAACTGATTACAAATTTGTTTCAGCAAGAACGGCGACCGGGGACCCCCCCCTCCCGAACGGCGCGGGTGGCGAGCAGAACAACAAGAGGCGGAGCCGACTCTCTGGCCTCCGCTCCCTACCAAGCATCGCCGCAGCCCGCATACTCTGGCAGACGTCGCAGCGCCTGTGTGATCCTTGGCCGGAGTCCTTGACCAGCATCGTCCTCTCGTTGTCGAAGTTGAGCGCGATGGGCTTGATGGCGGTGTTCTACTCCCAAGACCCCCTACGCAGCGTTGTGGGGTCAGCTACGCCTTCGGGGAGCGGGATGGAGAGTGCGACGGGGACGGCAACCGGAAGGCCCCTCCATCGTCGTTCATGGCCGGAGATCTACTGACCGGCGGCACGGAAGGAGGGGGAAGAGGGTTTCCTTGGGGATGTGTCCAAGATGGGGAATGTGGAAGCACGGACGACAATCACTGGGTTCACACTCGCAGTGTGTGGACGCGTCGAGGCCGTTGGTCTGGCGCAGTAGGGCACAACCGTGGAGGGCATCCAGCACGCGCCATCTGCTGAGGAAGAGAAGTAGCTGAGACTGCTGAGAAGAGCGCAGAGCCCGAAGGGCAATTAGGTATTAACTAATAGTTTTTATTGTGTTGTAATTTTTGGTTTTAAGCTTCGTTTGCTATTTGTAATAGCAATGTAGCCGTATCCTGTCCTACTTCAGATCCTGCTAAAGCGTCTCCGGGCCCACAGCCGAAAGGAGACGACGAAATTAAAAAGATGGCTGAAGCCATTATGGACGAAGTCGTCAATCGACTCCTGAATGAGGCTGCAGAAGTTGTTCTGAGAGAAGATTAAATACTATTGTAAATTAAACTTCTGAAATGTAATATGTGTGACATCTTGTAGCCCTGAATGTAATATACCTGCTTTTATTATTTAATTCTTTACGATGCATGAAATTTTACATACGTACCGTTTTTGAGTCTTTGACGAAAAAAACACCTTCCCTTCTTTTCATGCTTCATGAAGAATAATTTCCATTTGTCACCACAATATTCGTGGTGCTCTGATGAATAATATCCAAGCTTCGTGAAAATGTTCTCCGAAGCTACTTAGCATGATTTTCCCCTTTCAAAACATTCTTCCGAAGATCGATGTCATGTCCCCTTCTTGTGCCATATGCAGCATGATGTATGATGCTTATGCTATGCGAAATGATGCGATGATGTTATGCTGTGTGAGATGTTGTTTATTCCGAAGATACACACATTCCTGCGACAAAACACATAATCTTTTGAATCAGCATTGTCTTTTTACTATAAGCCTCCCTTAGGAGCTTCTTCGCCTTTTACTTCAGCGGAATCAGCGTTTATTTTTCGCTGTAAGCCTCCCTTAGGAGCTTCTTCGCCTTTTACTTTCAGCGGTATTCGCGTTGACTTTTCGCGCTTCGCCTTTTACTTAGGCGGTATCAGCGTTGACTTTTCGCTGTATGCTCTGCATTCCCTTTGGAACGACTTTGGAGCAGAAAACTTACACTGCGCTCCCTTTGGAACGACTTTTTTGTGACTTCGGCAAACTTACTCTGCGTTCCTTAGAACGACTTTTTGTTGCTTCGAAGAATTTTCGATAGTTCGAAGGTCCTCTTTGTTATCACAAGTCTTTCAACAATTTAAGCCTGTGAAGAAAATATATTTTCCTTGTGGGAATCAACGAAACTATTTACATGAAACCTAAACAATGTCTTTTATTACAGAAAATAAAACTGAATGAAAAAGATTGCTATTAAGGTAGGATATTTGTCAATAGATGTGCTTTGACTCTGGCACAGTGCTGTTGACTGTGCGAGCTTCGGACTGTTCTCTGAAGTCCCTTTGGTGTGGAGCATATTGGCTCCCTTCTGGCTGCTGGCCTTGTTGCAGCGGTGGTGGAGGCGGAGGTTGTTGCCAGGAAGCCTGAGGTTGACTCGCCGAAGCAACAGAAACTGCAGGGTGATTGCCTACATACTCTGGGATGTAAGGCGAATGATACGAAGCAGTGTGCATGACCTGCTTCGGCTGAGCCTGTTGTGCTGCCGCTTCGGCTATTTCTTTTTGCTTCTGGATGGTAACATGGCACATCCTGGTGGTATGACCTTTGTTCTCACCACAGAATAAGCAAAAGATTCTTCTCGGCTGATCGCCAAATCTTCCTCCGAAGCCCCTGGCGCCTCTGCCTCTTGGAGTTGGTGGTCGGAAGAAGCCTTGCTGTTGCCCCGAAGCCTGTGAGGAACATTGTGGCCTTTGCTGTTGGCTCCCTCTATCATCATTTTGTGTAGAGTTATGAATTGATCTAACGTGCCTCGGGTAGAACCTCCCTCCGAAGCCCCTGGTCATTTCAGAAAACCTGAAAGCCTCCTCCCTTCTTTGGCGAAAATCATTATCGGCCCGAATGTACTCGTCCATCTTCTGGAGCAGCTTCTCCAAAGTTTGAGGAGGCTTCCTAGCGAAGTACTGAGCTGACGGTCCTGGCCGAAGCCCCTTGATCATGGCCTCAATGACAATTTCATTGGGCACCGTTGGTGCCTGTGCCCTCAAACGCAAGAACCTCCGGACATACGCCTGAAGGTATTCTTCGTGATCCTAGGTGCACTGGAACAGAGCTTGAGCAGTAACCGGCTTCGTCTGAAACCCTTGGAAGCTAGTTAACAACAAGTCCTTCAGCTTCTGCCATGAAGTGATCGTTCCTGGTCGAAGGGAGGAATACCAGGTTTGAGCAACACTCCTGACAGCCATAACAAAAGATTTGGCCATGACTGCAGCATTGCCACCATACGAAGATACTGTTGCTTCGTAGCTCATCAAAAACTGCTTCGGGTCTAAGTGGCCATCGAATACGGGAAGCTGAGGCGGCTTGTAGGACGGAGGCCAAGGTGTAGCCTGCAGCTCAGCGGACAGAGGAGAAGCATCATCAAAAACAAAATTCCCATGATGGAAATTGTCATACCAGTCATCTTCGTTGGGAAAACCCTCCTGATGAAGGTCTTGGTGCTGAGGCCTTCGGTGTTGCTCATCCTGGGCAAGATGACGAACTTCTTCAGAGGCTTCGTCTATCTGCCTCTGCAGTTCAGCTAGCCTGGCCATCTTTTCTTTCTTCCTCTGCACTTGTTGATGAAGCATCTCCATATCTCTGATTTCTTGATCTATCTCGTCCTCTGGTGGTGTCGGGCTGACAGCCTTCCTTTTCTGGCTTCGGGCATCCCGAAGGGAGACTGTCTCCTGATTGTGGTCCAGCGGTTGCAGAGCTGCAGCCCCAGTCGCTGAAGCTTTCTTCGGCACCATAACGAAGGTTTATGATCGCCGAAGGTGTTCAAAAAACTCAAAGAGTGGAAGTGAGTTCACCGGAGGTGGGCGCCAATGTTGGGGACTTGTTCTCAAATGCTATGAGTTAAGAACAAGGCAACATAGAAAATGTTAATCGATAAAGTCCTTTGTCCTTCGAAGCATTATTCCCCTCAGGATATAATGGTTTTCGGACGAAGGTTATAAAGGGCACACCTTCATAAATATACTTTATAGTGACGAAGGATGAATTATAAGGAATATAAAAGATAGCATAGATAATTGTATATTATTATTATTTATAAACAGAAATAACGATGAATTACAAGTGTACCTTCAACTTGAAGAAGATGAAAGTACAAGCGTGACGCAAAAGCGAATGCCAGATCAGCGTGAACAGTACGGGGGTACTGTTTGCCTATTTATAGGCACAGGACACAGCCTATGCAAAATTACATTCATGCCCTTTACATTTGATAATAATTCTATTGTAATCTATCGAGGTCTGAATAGCCTTTTCATCTTTAAGTCGGTTTCGTTTTGTTGCTATCATGCCGAAGCTTTCCTGCTCACACCTTCGGCGCTGTATCAACCTTCGTATTATTCTGGTCTGCTGTGATACTGACTTGAGTCCGAAGATGCCTGTTCACACATTAAACTCCAGAAATACTGTTAAATCCTGCTTTTGAGGACCTTCGTAAGCCGAAGGCCCCCAACAGTGCTGAAGCACAAAGTGTACCTTCGGCAACTATAATTTTACATACCAAGAAAATCTTCGTCGACAACAATATTATATAACAGCTACGTCATAAGAAGGGGTGATTTTTTTATGTGCGAAGCATGAAAAGAAGGGAAGGTGTTTTTTCGCCGAAGGCTCAAAAACAGGTAAGTACATCGATTTCATGCATCACAAAGAAATATATTACATTAATATACATAGAAATGTTTGATGTTCGTCTCATACACGAATATTACATTTCTTAGTACATAAGAATTTAGTCTTCTTTCAATATATTCTCGGCACCTTCATTTAGGAGTCTGTTTACAGCGTCGCCAACGGCTTCTTTAGCAATCCTTATTATTTCTAATGCTTCCTTCATAGCCGGATCGGCCTCGGGATCATATGGCTCAGGAAGCGGTGAAAGCTCAGCTGTAGTAAAGAACAAGTTGTTAATCCGAAGCTAAAAACAAACACCGAAGCTAAAATTCAGTAATAATACCTATACGCCTTGCGTGTTCAGCAGCCTCTTCGGCTCGCTTAGCTTCTTCTCGGGCATAATGGGATAATTTTTCATTTTTCTTTATAGCTTCGTCGGCTATCTCACGGCCGCGCTTCATCCAAACATTGGAATAAAATTTCCCGCCGATCAAGGTAGCTTCGGCCGAAGGCTCCTTCGTGTCGTCTATGGAGAAGACGGCTTCTGCCTGGGCTGCAGCTTTAACATGTTCACAGCTAGTTTTCTCCAAAACTGCTGCAACCCCTCGAGCACCGGCAAAGGCACAAAAATCCCCACGATCGCTAAGTATTTTCTCAAAGCTTCGACTTCTTCGCCGATCCATTGAATGACTCCTTCGGGATCGCCTCGAATAAATTTTTGCTCCGATGAGTATGCATCCACCTTTGCAAATTTGTCTTTCAGTTTCTTTGCACAGCCCATGGATACTTCGTAGCATTTCTCTCTAGAACCCCGAAGTTCTTCAACATTCTTTTCCAGCCTGGAGCTTGTCCATTCACTTATCTCTTGTTTTGCCTTTGCAAGTTCAAAATTTTCACTCATTTTGGCAAGTTTTTTCCGAAGGTCTTCGACTTCGGCTTGGTGAGCTTAGGATTGTGCATTAAGTTTTGCTTCATTGCTCTTCAGCTTATCTACTAAGGAAAATAGTATTTTATCTTTTTCAAGCGCCTCGTTCCTTAGCGTAATAACTTCTGCCCGAAGGTTCCCAAGGGCTATTTGGCAGCTTTCGTCTTCTGCTTTCTGTTGTGCCCTTAAAGCCTTGCATAGGATTAAGCCCTACAAAAAATAAAGGATTAGCACACAATAATAAGAAAAGATACAAAAAGTAATCTGCTTATAAGCTAAAACATCCTCACCTTCAGAATGTTATAAGCAAGGTTGTCTGCAAGGTCATCCTTCAACATGGCAGACAGGCCAAGCTCTAGCTTCGGGAATCCTATATTCTCTGCCATCTCTCGGCAAACAGATATCTCCTTGTTGTCTGGAAGGCAGTACAAAAAATCATCTTCGTTAGTGCCATTAAAGACCAAGGATCCTTTTGGGTACTTTAAATCACTGACATATTGCTTAGCTTCAACAATCTGCTCTTCCGATAATTGTTTCCCCGAAGCATGTCGTATCATAAAATCTAGCTCTTCAGCAGGTGCCTCGGAGATAGGAGATTTAACCTTCTAGGGTGCGCTTTCTTTTTCTAAGATCAAAGTAGCTCCCGAAGGATTTGCTTCAGTAGAAGCTGGCGATCTAGCTTCGGTAGTTTCCTTTGTATTTTTCTCACCCATGCTAGGTACTTCTCTAGAGGCAGGAGTTAGTACCTTTGTCGATTCTATGACAGCATCTAGTACACTGGCCATTCTTCTCCTTTTTGGAGTTACTGCAGGCATTTTTGACATCTTTGGCAGCTCCGTCTCTTGCGACGGGCTCAGAATCTTCGGTTGCTCTACCGATTTCCTCAAATCTGGCTCTTCGACCGTTTTTGCCTCACCTTCGGCAAGACGCTTCGGCACTTCGGTCATATCAACTTTCTGCTGTTCCGTTATTACCTTGGATTCAGGCACTTCGGCTGACTTTCTCTTAGCTTCGGCGCGGGTGGGGCAGTCTGACCCAGAAGCAGAAGGCCCTTCAGCAGGTTTCGGCGCTTCGGCCGCCTCAGCGCGCTTGGGGCGATGTGTTAAAATCTTAACCTTTTTCTGCTTTGGCGTGCTGGCGATCGCCGAGGTAGCAGATTTTCTCTTTCTTCCTTGCTTTTGCGAAGGATAGAGATAATCCGGGTATACGAAGCCAATAACGTCAAAAACTCTATTCA
The DNA here is from genome assembly GCF_902167145.1 of Zea mays. Taxonomy (NCBI): domain Eukaryota; kingdom Viridiplantae; phylum Streptophyta; class Magnoliopsida; order Poales; family Poaceae; genus Zea; species Zea mays. Next base: position 44,765,447 of record NC_050103.1, read on the forward strand.
ATCTTTTCTTGCCCCGTCCTCCGAAGGCCAATGTCATGGCATCGTCTTCGGCCCTTGTGTAGGCACCAAGTAACTCATCGCTAGTTGCCTCAATACAATCCAACCAGTCATCGTTCGACTCATCGAATTGATCTATGTACCTGAAGGTGTATTTCAGATAAATTAAGCCACTTTGACTAGACCAGGCAACAGCTTCCTTCGGCATCTCCCAGCCACTTCCATGAGGCCACACTCTGTAAGCAATATGCTCCTGGACTAAGTCCCTTGTGCCAATATAAGTGCATACGGTGTTAAATGCCACCTGGCATGCTTGAATATCATTTCCAGGGCCAGTGGCTGGCCTCCTAATGCCGAAGCGAGACCAGATAGGGCGTTGAATGATCCCCTTTATATCTTCTCTTTCAACTAAGTCGTTCTTCACATAAAACCACTCTTGCATCCAGGCTCCTAGCCACCTCTTCCAAAATGTCGGGACTGGATATCTCACATCAGAGCGAGGCACAAAGCCATAACAACCAAAGTTATTATGATATTGTTCTTTGCTTGTAGCCTTCGTCTCATAGGACAGCTCATGCATGTTGCAGAAGCATTTTGCATTCGGCTCTAAACCCTGGCTTCTCATGGCCCAAATGAAAATCCCCATTCTGATGATAGCTTCGGGGGTAATCTGATGAAGGTAGATTTCAAAAGTCTTCAAAACTTCAACTAAAAATTTGTTCAGGGGGAATCGAAGCCCTGCTTTCATAAAACTCCTGTAGGCAACAACTTCGTCTACTTTGGGCGCAGGGGCACTGCTATCTCCTCCAGCCCTCACGATAGAGATATCGTGGAAGTATCTTCCTTTCATTGCATCAATCTGACTCTGTTTGATGGTTGATTTACCAAAAATGGTATGACTCGGCCACCAGGGCCGATCTTCAGCACCTTCATTTCCACTTTCTAAGTCAAAACTTTCACTATCGATGGAATCTTCAGATAATCCAGACAGTATCTCATTGGTAATCTTCTCTATATTTGTCTTCTCCATAGCTTCATAAAACCCGGCCAATGCAGGGTCAGTAATCTTCTTCTCTCCATCCATTTAGACAACGTTTGCACGATTGCTGAAGCTCACAATTCAATCAAGGCTTGGAAGAGCAAGAAAATTTAGAACGACGAGCACAGTATACGCAACTAAAATGGTGCAGCAAATGCTATCAATGCGGCTCCCTATTTATATGCTCAACGCCTCACAACTTGGTGGGCCATACATGTCAGTGTCTTTCACTATTCAAGCGAAGGGAAGGTGTTTTTTCGGGCCTTTGGCTAAAGGCCTTCGTTCACGTCGCAGTCCAAATTTATTACAAAGAAACAAATTAATACTGCGAGGAGCTACTATTGGGGGCCTTCCTCTTCCGAAGGTCCTCAAAAAACATGACTAACCATTTGCTTTCAGTATGACATAGACTATTACAGGAAGCTTCGGCTTTGGGACGAAGATGTGTGATATGAGGATACAGCCCAAAGGCAACATGGATGGACGCCGAAGCTATGGCTAAAGGAGCTTCGGCTTGGCATGTTAGCGAAGATTAAGGACGAAACCGACCTAAGGGAGAAAAGACTACTTACTCCTTGATAGTTTGCATTATGATTAAGAGTAGATGTCAGGGGCATGAATGTAATCTTATTCGGGTTGCGTCTCGTTCCTATAAATAGATGAACAGTAACACCGTACTATTCACGCTGGATTGTGATCACTCTTGCGTCACTGTCGCATCTTCACCTTCTAGCAAGCCAAAGGTATCAATGTAATATAGATATTGTCGATGTTTATTCATGCTTATGAAACGAGAATATAAATAACGTATTAATTCATATTCATTATTTATATTCTTTCATATTTCATATACCCTTATTTATATATGTTCACTGAGATGATGAAATTATGCCCTTCGTGACCTTCGTCGGGAGATCATTATATCCGAAAGCAGATAATGCTTCGAAGGACGAAGGTCTCTAATTATTAAAAATCGTGTTGTCTTGTTCTTGATGTATAACATTTGAGAACAAGGACCAATACTGGCCTTCGATTTCCTCTGTATAAAATGCTGGTTAAAGTGTTAAATCAATTTGAAATATACCTTCATCAACTTACTCTCAAAGCTTTATATAAAGTCGGAATTTTTATTTGGGGGATGAGAAGCCAGGGGTTGGAACCGGACGCTGATTGCTTTTGCAACATTCACGAGTTGTCTTATCAAACGAAGGCCACTGGGAAGGAGCGGTACCATAACAACTTCATATGTTATAACTTCGTGTACCAGTCTGACATGAGGTGTCATGTGCCAACATTTCAAAAAAATGTCCGGGGTCATTTATGAAGCAATGGTTTTATGTTAAAAATGATTTGAGTGAGAGGGAGGATGTGAAGGATGTAATCCAGCGCCCATACGATCGCGCTTCGGAATTAGGAGACCTTCGATTGTGGGTGGTAACAAAGCTCAAGCATGTGTGATGGCCTTCAACACCGTGTGCAGCTACATTGGTACCAGAGATTTGGTCCAGGAACACATTGCTTTTAAGGTATGGCCCCTTGTTAATGATTGGGAGATGCCGAAGGAAACCGCTGCTGGTTCCAGTGAAGGCGGTCTGGTTTATCTAAAATATACCTATCGTTATAGAAGTCAGTTCGGCGAGCCAGATGATAAATGGCTTGAAGTCGTTGAGGCGACCAGTGACGAATTGCTGGGGGCTTATTCGAAGGCAAAGGACGAAGCCATGAATAATGCCTTCGGTACTCGTGGAAAGAGAAGGCTCAATAGAGTTTTTGATGTAATTGGATTTGTCTATCCTGACTACTGCTTTCCTGCACGGAAACAAGGAATGAAGAGGAAAATCACAACTATGACCTCTTCTGTCGCGCCAAAGCCAAAAAGGACTAAAGTTTTAACTCATCGGCCAAAGTTGTATTCCTTAGAGAGGGTTGTTGCACTGCCTGTTACAGAAAAGATGGAAGATGTTGAATCTACCGAAGCTACCCTCTCATCTTTGGAGATAATACCTGCTGCATCAGTCAAAACTACCACCGCTCAGCTAGAGATACCAGAACTAGAGAGTTCTAAGACCGAGCAGCAACCGAAGCTGTAGTGTCCTCCAGCAATGATTGGGTTATCAAAGACAACAATCGTTCTAGCGGCGACTCCTAGGAAAGGGAGGAGAATGGCTAGCGTTCTACACATTGTCCTGAAACCTCCAAAGATAACAACACTTGCTCCAACAAAGATTTCCGAAGGCAAGGTTGATGAATTGAAAATGACTTCTGACGAAGCTACTCTTCCCGATTCTACCAAAGTTGGACCGATGGAGACCAAACCATTGGAACAAAAATGCAAAAGTCTACCCGAGAAAATAAAGTGCCAATACTCGAATCGGCTTCTCGTGGCAACTTTGGATACATTGTTCGCCATGCTTTACGGAAACAATTATCAGAATAGCAAATTGCTGAAGTGCAATATTTTGCAAAGGACCTGAAGTATCCTCAAGGATCCCTGATATGTGGAGGAAATAACAAAGATGATTACCTTTACTGCCTGCGGGACAAAAAAGAGATAGATGTTTGCAGGGAATTAGTGGATAATATGGGTTATCCCAAGCTTGAACTTGGTTTATCTGCAATGCCAAAGGTTCAGTTGAAGACTGCCTTGCTTACAACAGCTTGAAGGTTTGCACATTTTATTTTTGTATTTGTTATTTTATGTTTTTCTTTTTTAGAAAGGTTTTATGCTAAACGATTTGCGGTAATGCTTATTGCTATTTATTTGTATGTTTTCTTTATCAGGGTCTTATTCTTAGCAAGTCTTTGAAGGCTCAAAAAGATGTTGAAGATGAAGGCACATGGATAGCCTTCGAAAATCTGCGCTCAGAAGTTATAACACTTCGGAAATGAGGCCCTTGAGAAAGACAAGATCCTGCTTTCCTTAGTCGAGAGGCTAAAGACTAGCGAAGCTAAATTGGCTAGATTCTCTGAAGTGGACCAAAAATTTCTGAAATTTGAGAAAGAAAAAGAAGTAGATGCAAAGCATATTGCTAATCTAGAATATGTTTTATCCATTCAAGTGGGATTACACAGATCCAAAGTAGCACGACCGGAGAAGAAGTTTGATGAAGTTACTGAAAACCTCAACGTCGAGGAATCAAAACATGAGATATCCAATACCAAACAGTTGAGGGTTCAGAAGAATGTTGAGGAGCTTCGTGAGGTGAAGGAGTGCTACAATGTTGTTATGCTGTCACACCCGGTTTTAGAAGGCAAACCGAATGCGAACCATGTACGTGCCAGGATCACTAATTCACGTACATAGCAGTTACATAACTGGACATCATCACACAGTGCTCAAATCATAATATAAAAGGGGAATAGTAGTCGATTACATCATATGTCTGAGACATCCACATAGTCTTTACAATAATCAAAGTGCGGAAAAGAAACGTAGATACACGCGGCCTTCACAGGCAGCCGACTGGGGGTTGCCGCTAACCCACGCCTAGAACTCGTCGTAATCTTGGAACTCCTGGAAGTCTCCTTCCACGGCTTCATCTTCTCTTGAGCAGTGGTTGCAATGCAGACAACCTGGGGATGTGGGGGTTTGGTGTGTAGAGCAAGGGTGAGTACACATCAACATACTCAGCAAATGTCCTGTTTGGCTGTAGTGGACTAGCTTTATGTGGGGGGGGTAAGTCAAGCAGTTGCTTATAGTTGGTCAGATTATTATTACTAATAGAGAGCCAGGTTTTAGAATTAACCCACGTTATTAACCCAAATGTACCCTTTCCAAATGGAAAGAATACCACTTACCATTACCATAGTCAATACCAAAACCGTAATTCTCATTGCCACCAGTAATACGAACATCTCTGATCAAGTGTCACTAATCAATGGAGCTCCCTTGGCCGCTCATAACCGCGAGCACGGCTGATATATCAGTTTCAAACACTCTGTAGAGGTTGCGCACTTTACCCACAAGCCATGATTCCCTTTCTGTCTGGAGATCATGACTCTCCATTGATCACTACCAAGGTGACCCAACAGGGTATCACTACGTAGCTTTTACAAAGATTCCCCGGGGTTGTAGCCGCCCGTTAGGTTTCCTAAATGCACTGTACTCCTCCCCAAAAGGCGAACCAACCTTGACAGAGCGAGCCGCATACACCGAGCCCCATTAACGGCACGACGGCTAAGCGAACTACACCCCCGATTCTTCTAATTATTCAGCTAAGGGCGTCCCACTCCACCCTCATGGTTGCACTGTTTTTCCAGGCAGTCATCCAACGAACAGGTCCTTACGGAGAGGCACTCGAGAAACCGCTCGAGCCCCCTTAAATGCCACAAGTATAACATCATAATAAAGAAGGGATACAACGTATTATTGATAAATCTCATCATGTTCATTGATTAGTGTTATGCACTAGCATAAAGCTAAACCATAATAATCCAACCCAAATAGGTAAACAAGGACATGGATAACAAAAGCTAGTCAATCCTTAGGTATAGACTGTGCAAATGCAGAAAGTGAATTAAGGAATGTATAGGACAAAGATAGGTCAAGGGATACTTGCCTCCACCAACCAGCTGCTGCTCAGGGGCTTCTCCTGCGAGTTCTTCGGACTCCTCAACCAGACCGTTATCTATGCGAGCGCAAACATACATCCATCCATTTGCATTAGAAAATAAAAAGTACACCATACAAGAGAGCAGATAAGTCAAATATGCATGAGATATGACATACGATTTGCATTCGCAATTGCTGGAAAGAAAAGGAGAAAGGTCTCGCAGTGGCTAAAGCTATAATCGAAGCGTATTACGGGTAGATGTATAATTAACCATTAGGTCATCTATTTCCACTTAGTTACACTAACAAGTATTAACCACATGCACTAACAGAGTTATAACTATTTCCAATTGGTCGACATTAAACTAAGTCGATGATTAACTACGTGAGATAATTAACGTAATCAATTTTCGAGTTGAGTTTCCATTTCATTAAAACAAGTAACGTGATCAACGCGCATAAAATACACGGGGGGGGGGGGGGGTACACGGGTGGCTAGGGGTAGACAGGCACGTCTAGGGGTAGACGAGCACGTCACCCGCGATAGGATGCTACACGTCGCGTCGAGGGCACGACGAGCCGCGCCAAAGCACTGCGCGCACCATGTGAGCACGCGCACACGCCGCCCTACACAGGGGCACCGTGGCCGCGCCGGGATAGGGGCAGGGAGTCGCGCGCCTGGCTGCGAGCCGCGCGCCAAGGGGCGGGCCACACCATGGGAGCCACGACCGTGCGCCTGGCCTTGAGCGGCCACGCGCGCCAGGGGGCCGAGCCGCGCCACGGCCGCGCGCCGAGGAGGTGGGAGCGCGTGCGCAGGGGGCCGCGCCGCGCCACCAGGCCATGGTCGTGGGCGCGCCGTGCCGTGAGGTGGGCTCGGGGTGGGGGAAGGACGTGAGGGGGGGCGAGGCCATGCCGAGCGGGGTGCCACGGCCGCACGCCGAGGCCGCACCGCGCTGACCCGCGTGCGTAGGGGGCGGGTTGCCGGGGCCGCGCGAGGGAAAGGGAGGGAGGCCGCGCCGAGCTAAGGAAGGAGAAGGGGAAGGCAGGGGAGAGGGGAAAGGGAGCTCACCGTGCAGGGAGGGGGCGAGGGTGGCACCGGGACAGGGCCGAGCGCGGGCGGATGGAGGAGGAAGATGAGCGGCACAAGGGAGAGGGAGATCGTGCGCGGGGAGAGAGAGAGAGAGGGGTTTGGGGGGAGGAGGGGCGGCTGACGGGCGGGGCCCACAGGGGGGAAGGCGGCGGCGGTTCCAACCGTCGCGCGCACGGCGCGCATGGGGGGCGGGGGGAAGCTGGGCCTGCGGTTGGGCCACCGAGCCAGCTGGGCCGCGCGCCTGGCCGGGCCACAAGGGGAGGGGGGTTTTCCTTTTCTAATCTATTTGCTAAATGTATGATTTCACAGTTCCACTCAACCAAAATAAATGCATGGACCGGCATGGTGCAACAAACAGAAGAAAATATTTCTAGGGTTTACTTACACAAGGTCTCGAGCTAAATCTCGCTAGAACTTTGAAAATGAACAAGGCTTAGCGAGAAGAAAAAGAAAGAGGAAAGGTAACTCCCGAATTTGGGGGAGTGCTGGAGAAATAAAACAAATTCAACTCTCAAATTCGGGGTGTTACAAACCTATCCCCCATAAAAGAATCTCGCCCTCGAGATTCAAGGTTGGCTAGCAAAGAGCTCAGGATATTTAGCCATCAGATCATCTTCACGCTCCCACATTGCTTCTTCTTCGGAGTGATGACCCCATCTGACTTTGCACATTCTGATAGTCTTCTTTCGGGTGGCTCTGTCTGCAGTCTCAGTAATTTGCATTGGCCTCTCAATATAGGTCAAGTCTTCTTGGACTTCAAGACCCTCCACTGGCAGCTGCTCTTCTAGCACATACACAGACATTTCTTTAACTGAGACACATGGAAGACATCATGCACCGCAGACAAATTTTCTGGCAGGCTGAGCTGATAAGCCACTTCTCCACGCCTTGCAAGAATCTGATACGGACCAATGTAGCGGGCTGCTAGCTTGCCTTTGACTCCGAATCTTCTGACTCCTTTGATAGGCGATACCTTCAAATAGACAAAATCTCCAACTTCGAAACTCAGCTCTCTTCTTCTTGTGTCTGCATAGCTTCGCTGCCTTGATTGCGCTATCTTCAGGTGTTGGGGGCCTTCGTCCTCCGAAGGTCCTCAAAAACGTAATTTAACAATGTCTTCCAAGCATGGCTCATCGACAGGTACCTTCGGACTCAGGTTAAAAGCATATACGATGAGAAGAGCATGATCGTGACGAAGGTTGTCGTTGCTCCGAAGCTACGCGCAGGAGATCTTCGGCTCAATCGCAGACAAAGGAACCGACTTAAAGGGGAAAAGGCTATCTAGTCCTCATTGATTTATCTATAAGTCAATAGTAAATGTAAAGGGCATGACTGTAATTTCTCACAGGCTGTGTCCTATGCCTATAAATAGATGAACAGTACCCCCGTACTGTTCATGCTGACTTGTACTTGCTCGTGTGTCACGCTTGTACTTTTACCTTTTGCCAAGCTGAAGGTACATTTGTAGTTCAATATTATTTCTATTTTTCTATGATAATAAAATGAAGATGAATTGACAAAGCTATACAATTGCTCATGTTATTTCTTACATTTCATATGTTTCTCGTGTTATTAAGATTTTCATCGTGATGATGAAGGTATGTCCTTCATGACCTTCATCTGAAGATCATCATATCCTAAGGGAAATAATGCTCTGAAGGACGAAGGACATTAATAATTAATATTTTTGTGTTGCCTTGTTCTTAATTCATAGCACTTGAGAACAAGTCTCCAACATTGGCGCCCACCTCCGGTGAACCCTTTTCGACCACCTTCGGCAAGCACTGACCTTCATCATGCCGCAGAAGAAAGCTTCAGCACCAGGGACTGCTGCACTACAGCCGCTGGACCCAAACCAAGAAACCCTTTCTCTTTGAGAGGCTCGAAGCCAGAAAAGGAAAGCCACTAGTCCAACACTCCAGGAGGAGGAGTTGGACCAAGAGATCAGGGACAAGGAGATCATCCATCAGCAAGTGCAAAGAAAAAAGGAGAAGATGGCGTGACTGGCTGATCTCCAAAGAAAGATCGACGAAGCCACTGAAGAAGTGTGTCATCTTGTTCAAGATGAACAAGATCGAAGGCCCCAACACAGGGAGCTTCGTCAAGAAGGCTTATTCAACGAGGATGGATGGTATGATGATTTTAATCATGATGCCTTTACTTTTGATGATGCTTCTCCCTTGGCAGCAGAACTGCAGGCTACCCATGGCCCCCATCATACAAGCACCTCAGCTCCCCGTGTATGATGGGCACTCAGATCCAAAGCAGTTCCTGATAATCTACGAAGCAAATATATCTTCGTATGGGGGCAATACTGCAGTCATGGCGAAGTCCTTCGTCATGGCAGTCCGGATGTAGCCCAAACATGGTATTCTTCTCTTCGGCCAGGGACTATCATGTCGTGGCAAAAGCTTAAGGACATATTGGTTACTAGCTTCCAAGGCTTTCAAACGAAGCCGGTCAGAGCTCAGGCTCTGTTCAAATGCGCACAAGATCACGAAGAATACATTCAGGCATATGTACGAAGGTTCTTGCGATTGAGGGCACAAGCGCCTACGGTGCCCAATGAGATTGTCATTGAGGCCATGATCAAGGGTCTTTGTCCAGGACCTACTGCCCAATATTTCGCCAGGAAGCCTCCACAAACTCTGGAGAAGCTGCTTCAGAAGATGGATGAGTACATTCGAGCTGACAATGATTTTCGCCAAAGAAGGGAGGAAGCTTACAGATTCTCCGAAATGACCAGGGGCTTTGGAGGAAGAATCCATCCGAGGCATGTCAGGTCAATCCACAACTCCACTCAAAGTGACGACAAAGGAAGTCAGTCTCAGAGGTCACAATATACCTCACAATCTTCGGGGCAACAACAAAGCTCTTTTAGGCCACCAGCTCCAAGGGGCAGAGGCGCCAGGGGCTTCGAAGGAAGGTTTGGGGATCAGCCGAGAAAGATTTACTGCTTATTCTATGGTGAGGACAAGGGCCATACTACAAGAATGTGCCATATCACCATTCAGAAAGAAAAGGAGATAGCAAAAGCCGAAGCTCAGCAGAATCAGCCGAAGCAGGTCTTGCACACTGCTTCGTGTCACTCTCCTTACATACTAGAGTATGCGAACAATCATCCTGCAGCTTCTGTCGCTTCGGCTAGCCATTCACAGGCTTCCTGGCCACAACTTCCACCTCCGCCACCACTACAACCGACCTATTCCCGAAGCCAGCAGCCAGAAGGGCGCCAGCACTCTCAACAGCAACGGGAATTCAGGGAAGAATCCGAAGCTCGCATAGTCAACAATACTGTGCCAGAATCAAAGCACATCTATTGAGAGATATCCTACCTCTGAAACATTTTTACATTCATTGTTATTTTGTTTTTCAATAAAGAACAATCAATGTAAACCTACTTTTAATTTCTTGTAATAGCTTCGCTCCCAAACTTACGAAGCTCAAAAATTGCTGAAGCTCAAAAGACGTTCCTAAGGGAATGCAAAGCTAAAAATCGCTGTGCAAGTTCCACCGAAGCTACAAAAAGTCGTTCTTAAGGAGCGCAGCGTAAGTTTGTCGAAGCTACAAAAAGTCGTTCCTAAGGGAGCGCAGTGTAAGTTTTCTGCTCAAAAGTCGTTCCAAAGGGAATGCAGAGCCAAATACCGACGAAATATAAGGCGAAGCGCGAAAAGTCAACGCAAAAAATATCGCTGAAATAGAAGGCGAAGAAGTTCAAAAGACGTTCCTAAGGGGATGCAAAACTTACACCGAAAAATAAGCGGTGAAGCCGAAAAATAAGCGGCAAAGAGATTTTGATCGTTCCTAAGGGGACGCAGAGATTGTGTGTGTCAGCGTGGGTGTGTGTCTTCGGCATTAGCACCATTCTTCGCATCATATCATTGCATCATCTCGCATATCATCACATCATACCACACCAATGACACGAATTGGAAACAAAGTCGACCTTCGGAGAATGCTTTACAAAAATGAAAAGGTGCTAAGGCATAGAGTAAGTTGAGAATTGCAGCTTCATCAACTCTGATGTGGGAGAAGAGATCTATTGTTCACGAAGAATTGATATTTTTACGGAGCTTGGATGTTCTTTATGAAGCGTGGAAATGCTCACGAAGCATAAATATTCTTATTTTACGAAGCATGAAAAGAAGGGAAGGTGTTTTTTTGCCGAAGGCTCAAAAACGGTATGTATATAAAAGTTTCATGCATCGCAAAGAAGTAAATTGCAAAATAGTTTACATATTAGATTCAAAACTATACACATCAAACATTACAGACTTAGTTCAGCAAATGTTACATTAATAGCCTAGAAATGTTTTTACAATAACTATTATTCTTCCTTCAGAACTTTCTCTGCAACTTCGTTAAGCAATTTGTTAACAACTTCGTCAACAATAGCTTTGGCCATATTGATGATTTCTATTGCTTTCTTTGTTTCTGGGTCGGCCAGCGGGTCGAACGGCTTCGGTGGAGGAGATAATTCAGTTGCAGAAGGAAAAAACAGTTAGTTCAAAGTCACGAAAACAAATGCCGAAGTTAGATGCCGCGAGACAATACCTATACGTTTCTCACGCTCAGCAGCTTCTTCAGCTCGTTTTGCTTCAGCTCGAGCTTCATGGATGTCTTTTTCACTTTTCTTCATAATTTCATGAGCCATTTCTCGGCCGCCATTTTCCCTGATGTCAGTGAAAAATTTTCCGCCCATTAAACTTGCTTCGGCCGACGGATCCTTTGTGTCATCCATGGAGAAGGCAGCTTCGGCCTAGGCCAAGGTTTTAACATGTTTGCAACCCGCCTTCTCCAAGATGGCTGAAACTCCTCTTGCACCAGAAAATGCGCAGACATCTTCACGATCACTTAAAATTTCCTCAAAATCTTCAGCTTCTCCGCTGATCCACTCGATAACACCCTCAGGGTCGCCTCGTATGAAGTTATCTTCGTTTGAATAGGCGCCCACGTTGGCGAAGCTAGCCTTTATCTTCTCCACACAGCCCAAAGATTTTTCAAAACATCTTTCTTTGGATGTGCGAAGTTCTTCAACTGTTTTTTCTAAATAATTTTTCAAATATTCACTGGCCTCTCGGTTAGCTTCTGCCACAGCGCATTTTTCTTTGGCCTCAGCTAATTGTTTCTGAAGGTCTTCAATCTCATTCTTTTGGACCACAGCTTGAGCTTTGGAACTAGCTTCGCCTTCTTTTACTTTGTTTACTAATGAAATTAATATCTTGTCTTTTTCAAGGCCCTCGTTCCTTAGTTCAATCACCTCTGAACGAAGGTTGTTCAGAGCCATTGTATACCCTTCATCTTCAATGTCTTTCTGTGCTCTAAGGGCATTGCTAAGGATTAATCCCTGCAAGAGGAGGACAAGATTAAGTATAAACAAATGAAGTAATTTGTTTTCAAATACCAAATTGACTTTCATACCTTTATGCTATTATATGCTAAACTGTCAGCTAATGTATCCTTTGATAATACTGAGAGGCCATTTTCTAGCTTCGGAAATCCGAAGCTTCTTCCTATCTCCTGGCTGACGGATATCTCTTTGTTATCCGGGAGATAGTACAAAAAATCTTCCTCCCCACTGCCATTAAACACTAATGCCCCCTTTGGGTATTTCAGTTTTTGGGCATAATGTTGAGCTTCTCGTTCTTCTTCCTTAGAAAGTACCTTTCTCGAAGCATGGCAGATGATGTAATCAATGCTTTCTTTCAAAGCTTCGGGAGCAGGAGTGGCAACCTTTTTAGGCGAAATTTGCTCTGTGGCTTTTTCTTCTTTTGCCTTTTCTTCAATTTCCGCAGGCTTTTCTCAGTGGGCTCTGAAGGCCCAGCTTTGGTACCAGCTTGAATTACTGCAGTTTCAATTTCGGCCTGCTCTGTTTCAACTTCAGTTTGCGCCTTCGAGGCTTTGGCAATTTTCTTTGAAGGAGTCGAGTTCAAAGTTTTTACTGTTTCTAGCACATCTAGTACATTTGCCATCCTTCTCCTCTTGGGAGTTGCAGCAGAACTTTTCTGTGCCTTCAGCATTGTTACTTCTGATGAAGGGCTTAAAATTTCTAACACTTTTGTTCCTCCAATTTTTGGCTCTTCAGCCTTATCCTTATCAGTCTTCGACTCAGCTAGCTCAGCTGAGGGTACCTTCGGCATTATAGCCGGCTCTTCAGCCTTCTGTGCGGGAGGAACGAGTTCTCTTGGTTCAGCAGCTGAAGAGGCCTCCCCGCTAAAGTCAGGCACCACAGCCGGTTCAATGTAGCGTGGCCGGTGGGTAAGGACCTTCAACTTTTTGCCCTTCGGCGCAGGCTCGTCTGGAGTGGCCGAAGCGGTAGTTTTCCTCTTCTTTCCCTGACCTCGCAATGGATAGCGGTAGTCGGGGTAGACGAAACCAATGGCATCAAAAATTCTGTTCAATCTCTTTTTTCCCCAGCCTCCGAAGGCTGTGGATAATGAATTGTCTTCCGCCTTGGAATATGATCCAAGCAGTTCATCACTGGTAGCTTCGATGCATTTTAGCCAATCATCGTTTGGTTCATCGAATTTATCCTCGTATCTGAATGGGTACTTCAGCTGGACCAGTTCACCTTCACTAGATTCGGTGATGGTCTCCTTCGGCATTTCCCAGCTCTCTATAAGCGGCCATACTCTATATGCTATGTTCTCTTGAACCAAATCTCTCGTACCAATAAAGAAGCAGACAATACCAAATGCCTTCTGACATGCTTCGGCGGCTTCGTCAATTTCAACCTTCGGCCTTCGGAGGCCGAAGCGGGACCAAATGGGGCACATAATAACTTCCTTAACATCTTCTCTTGCCTTCAAGTCATTCTTCACGTAAAACCATTCCTTCATCCAGGCCCCGGGCCACCTTTTCCAGTATGTTGGCACCGGGTAGCTTGCGTTGGGGCGGGCGATAAATCCATAACAGCCAAAATTGTTATGATATTGTTCTTTGCCCATGGCCTTCGTCTCGTATACAAGCTCGTGCATACTGCAAAAGCATTTTGTGCTTGGCTCCAGTCCTTGGCTTCTCACAGCCCAAACAAAAATTCCCATTCTAATAATAGCTTCGGGGGTTATCTGATGAAGGTAAATCTGATAAATTTTCAGCACTTCGACCACAAACCTGCTCAATGGGAACCGAAGCCCAGCCTTGAAGAAGCTTCAGTAAATCACAACTTCGTCTTCCTCGGGGGCAGGGACGTTGTTATCTCCACCAACTCTGACAAAAGACATATCCCGAAAGTACCTTCCTCTCATATTGTCAAGATGACTCTGTTTAATTGTTGATTTCACAAAAATTGTATGACTTGGCCTCCACGGCCGATCCTCAGAATCTTCTCCCCTGCTTTCAACATCATAATCATCACTGTCACTGGTATCTTCAGACAGGCCTTCCAGTATTTCCTTAGTGATCTTCTCTGTATTTGATTTTGCCATTGACTCGATAAACCCAGCTATGTAAGGATTTGCAGCCTTCTTTTCCTCAAAGAGCTTCTCCTCTTCAGTCAGCTTCGTCTCAGCAACAACCTTCTTGTCTTGAGACATTTTCCCTTCGAAAATGACGAAAATGTGTTTTTTAAACCAAAGCCCAGGAAGCTTGAAAAACTAGCAAGCGTAAGTGAGCAAGAGCTATAAAATTGAGAAAACAAAGCAAATGGCACAAGCAGTGTACCAAATGTGGTTGGTGCGAGTTCTTATTTATACGCTCGGCACGCTCCAAGTTGGAGGGTCCCGTCTGTCATTGACTGTTGCTATTCTAGCAAAGGGAAGGTGTTTTTTCGGACCTTCGGCTTAAGGCCTTCGTCCATGTCGTAGTCTGAATTCGTTATCCTAAACAAATTAATACTGCGAGGGGCTACTGTTGGGGGCCTTTGTCCTCCGAAGGTCCTCGAAAATGTAATTTAACAATGTCTTCCAAGCATGGCTCATGGACAGGTACCTTCAGACTCAGGTTAAAAGCATATACGAAGAGAAGAGCATGATCGTGACGAAGGTTGTCGTTGCTCCGAAGCTACGCGCAGGAGATCTTCGGCTCAATCACAGATAAAGGAACCGACTTAAAGGGGAAAAGACTATCTAGTCCTCATAGATTTATCTATAAGTCAATAGTAAATGTAAAGGGCATGACTATAATTTCTCACAGGCTGTGTCCTGTGCCTATAAATAGAAGAACGGTACCCCCGTACTGTTCACGTTGACTTGTACTTGCTCGTGCGTCACGGTTGTACTTTTACCTTTTGCCAAGCTGAAGGTACATTTGTAGTTCAATATTATTTCTATTTTTCCATAATAATAAAATGAAGATGAATTGACAACGCTATACAATTGCTCATGTTATTTCTTACATTTCATATGTTTCTCCTGTTATTAAGATTCATCGTGATGATGAAGGTATGTCCTTCATGACCTTCGTCTGAAGATCATCATATCCTAAGGGAAATAATGCTCTGAAGGACGAAGGGCATTAATATTTAATATTTTTGTGTTGCCTTGTTCTTAATTCATAGCACTTGAGAAGAAGTCCCCAACATCAGGTTCTCCCGAACCATATTGATGTTCTCCTCAGCTTCAAGCAAAATGTCTGGCCCAAACACTTGCCTTTCTCCAGGTTGTTCCCATTGCAACGGGGTTCTACAACTCCTTCCATAAAGTGCCTGGAATGGTGACATCTTCAAGCTGGCCTGGTAACTGTTGTTATAGGAGAACTCTGCATAAGGTAATCTCTTGTCCCATCCAGACTGATCATGCAACGCACAAGCTCTCAACATGTCTTCGAGGATTTGATTGGTTCTTTCGGTATGACCATCTGTCTACGGATGATAAGCTGAACTGAAATTCACATGTGTACCAAAGGCTTCATGCAACTGCTGCTAGAATTGAGAGGTGAACTGTGTTCCTCTGTCTGACACTATCTTCTTTGGCACACCATGAAGACAAACGATCCGGGACATGTACAACTCTACCAATACTGCACTGCTGTAGTTGGTCTTGACAGATATGAAGTGGGCCAACTTGGTTAAGCGATCCACCACTACCCAAATGGAATCGTAGCCGGCTCGAGTGCGAGGCAATCCAACTATGAAGTCCATTCCGATTTCATCCCATTTCCACTGAGGAATTTGCAACGGTTGCAACAACCCAGCTGGTCTCTGATGCTCTGCCTTGATTTGTCAACAACTATCACACATGTTCTGCGATCTCCCTCTTCATTCCGTACCACCAGAACTTTTTCTTCAGATCCTGATACATCTTCTCACTTCCAGGGTGTATAGAGTAAGCTGTCTCATGAACTTCCTTGAGGTTCAATTCCTGAATAGACTGGACATTGGGAACACACAAGCGGTCTTTGAACCATATCACACCTTCTACATCTTCCCGAAAATCTTTGTCTCTGCCTTCTAGAATCAGTTGCCGGACTTCATTGATCTTCTTATCATTCTTCTGTGCTTCTTTGATTTCCCGCTCCAAGGTGGGTTCTAACTCAACTGTTACTCCTCGCATATTGTTCAGAAATCCGAGGCTCAACCTGTCAAACTCTTTGGCCGACTCATAAGGCATCAGATGAGCGACCCTCATATTGACTTGACTCTCCCTGCTCAAAGCATCTGCCACTACGTTCGCTTTGCTTGGGTGGTAATGAATCTCCAATTCATAGTCTTTGATCAACTCTAACCATCTTCGCTGCCTCATATTCAGCTCTGACTGAGTGAATATATACTTCAAAAACTCTTGTGGTCTGTGTAAACATCACATTTCTGCCCATACAGATAGTGCCTCCATGTCTTCAGTGTGTGAACCACTGCTGCCAAATCTAGGTCATGGATTGGGTAATTCTTCTCATGAACCTTCAGCTGTCGGGACGAGTAAGCCACAACTCTTCCCTCTTGCATCAACACGCATCCCAAACTAGTGTAACAAGCATCGCAATACACCGAGAAGGGCTTGTGCACATCAGACAAAACTAAGACAGGCGTCGTAGTAAACTTCTCTTTCAGCGCTTCAAAGGCCTCTTGGCATTTCTGGGTCCACTTGAACTCAACTTTGTTGCCTAGCAAAGCTGTCATTGGTTTCACGATCTTAGAAAACCCTTCAATGAATCGCCGATAATATCCGGCCATTCCATGAAGCTCTTGATTCCTCGAGCATCTGTTGGCGCTTTCCAATTTAGAATGTCTGCCACTTTCTTCGGATCAACAGCCAATCCTTCTTTGTTGATTATGTGACCCAAGAACAGGACTTCATCAATTCAGAACTCACACTTGCTCAACTTTGCATACAGCTGGTGCTCTCGCAATCTCTGCAATACCATCTTCAAATGATCTGCATGCTCCTCCTCACTTTGAGAATATATAAGAATGTCATCAATAAATACCACCACAAACTTGTCAAGATAATCCATGAATACACTGTTCATCAGATTCATAAAAAAGGCTAGCGCATTTGTTAGACCAAAAGACATCACAGTGAACTCGTACAACCCATACTTGGTAATGAATGTCGTCTTCAGAATGTCTGAAGCTCGAATCCTGAGCTCGTGATAACCTGACCTCAGATCTATCTTTGAGAACACGCTGGCTCCTCTCAACTGGTCGAACAGATCTTCTATTCTGGGCAAGGGGTACTTTTTCTTGATCGTGACCACATTCAGAGCTCGATAATCGATACACATCCTTCTGGTGCCATCTTTCTTCCCCACAAATAAGACAGGGGCGACCCAAGGTGAGGTGCTTGGCCGGATGTAGCCTTTCTCTGACAGCTCATCAATCTGCTTCTTAAGCTCAACCAACTCTAGTCCAGATACTCTCTAAGCTCTCTTAAAGATGACGGCGGTTCCAGGAAGAAGCTCTATGACAAACTCAACTTTTCGCTCAGGTGGCATACCTGGTAACTCCATTGGAAACACATCTGGGAACTCAGACACAACCTTGATAATCTCAAGTGGATCTGCTTCACTGCTATCAACAGCCGTCTGATAACAACTTCCTTTCTTTGGCTCCGGTTGAACTAACTCGGTCACCACTTCCTCTCCTAGTGGGGACATCAACTTGATTCTCCTCTTATCACAACTGATAACTGCCTGATACTTATCTAGCCAGTTCATCCCTAGGATGACATCTATTCCCTAAGTACCCATTACTATGAGGTTAGCGGGAAACGTTATCCCCCTTATTTCCACACTGACATTCAAGCAAATGCTATCGGCTTGAGTTCTACCACCGACTGAGTCAATTTGAATGGGGGTTGACATGGTAGTTATTGGAAGGTTATGTGCTTCTACCCATGATGCATTAATGAATGAAAGCGTTGCTCCAGTATCAATTAACACTTCTGCAATATAGGAGTCGACTGGGAACATTCCTACTATCATGCTGAGGGCCTCCTGAACTGCTTCAGCCTCCAAGTGGTTCAGTCTCACATGGTTGTAGCGTGGCTAGGAGCGGTTGCCTGCTCCAGGCTGGGACACATTCTGCTTTGCTGGGGCACTGGGGCCTGACTGCTGCTAGGCTGCCTTCTTCGAACATTGCATCACCTAATGGCCTTGCTCTCCACAGTGGAAACACGCCCTGCTGTCGCTTGATTGTTTTGCTGGGTTGCTGGGGCAGGAAGACGAGGTGCTTGCTGATTCTGCCTCTGGATCTGACCACCTCCTGACTGATTGTTCTGGCAATTCTGCTGCTGGTGCTGAGGGTACTGCCTTTGGAACTGCTGCTGCTGAGGTGGACGCTAGTTCTGCTTGAACTGCTGAGGTGGGTTGCCTGAGAAACGAGGGCGATTGTTGTTTCCAAGCTGAGGCCCACTGATCTTGCGCTTGCGATCCTCCATCTCTTTGCGCTTCCTCTCTATCATGATTGTTGTGTCAATCAGGTGTTGAAACGTGGGAAGGTATGATTCATCAGCTGATACTGCAGAGGATCAACTAAGCCTCTCAAGAAGCGATACTGCCTCTTAGCATCTGTGTTGACATCCTCAGGAGCATAGGGATACAGCTACAGAAACCTGTCTCGATACTCACTGACAGACATTGACCCTTGCTTGAGTGCCAGAAACTCCTCCTTCTTCACTTTCATCAGACCTGCAGGAACATGGTACTGATAGAAGCTATCTCTGAATTCTTCCCAGGTGATGGTATCGAGGTTGGCATGGGTGGCGAGGTAAGACTCCCACCAAGACTGAGCTGCTCCTCTCAACAGACGGGGACCATACAGAACTTTCTCCCTATCATCACACTGAGCGGTATGCAACTCCCGCTCCACAGTGCGCAGCCAGTCTTCATCATCCATGGGGTCAGAAGAATGAGCGAACACTGGGGGATGACCTCTCATGAATTCAGCACGCTTGTCCCTGGTGATAGTAGATGCGGCCCAATCTTTCGTGAGATATGATAATTTGATTGAGTGAAGATCTCGACGTTGATGATCCAAGGCTCTGAGCGAACGGTTCCTCGCAATCACTACACCATGGCTCCGTTGGTTATCACGCGTGCCACACGAATGACCTCGCCATGAAGGCTTATCCATGCAAGCGCAATTAAGAACACAAGCAAGAATAGGAAAGAAACGCAACCAAAATTATATTGATTACGGGATGGTGTCTCACAAGCCGATGACGGTGATACTGTTTGATGACAGAATTGATCTAAGCAAAACCCAAACCTAAATGTGGCGGCGGCTACTGAATAAATAGAGTATTAGGGCGTGCGTGACCCCTGGACTCGCCCCTAATGGGCTCCGACGCGATACACGGCCCAACGGCCCAACAGACGGTGTCGCAGCACCAAAATAGAATCTGAATGCTGACTTGTTTCCACGATTCCTGTTGACTTCGGATGAATTTTAGGGTGGAACCAGTTGGGTTGGTTAGATAATCTCATTATCTTTCCAACCGTATCTAGTCCGTCGCAATCGGAGTCCGGATGCATCTTGGACGTCCATTTTAGTGCAGACTGGTCCTGGAACCCGAGCTGGAGTCGCAGCCGACTCGAACTTGATCTCCTTCCTGTTGTGGACGCCCTTGCTGCTCCTCCCCAACACCTTGGCCTTTCCCAAGTCCTTGCTGGTCCTCTCCAAGGTACCTAATCATCAAAACATCCATGGCCCCAAGCGTAAGCTCTGAAACACAATTGACTAAGGTAGAACGTACCAGGAGATTTAGCTGTCGTGCACGAGATCGTGTTATCGGTCCATTCATTGTATGTATAGAAGTGATGTCCTCATCATCCTCCTCCTCTTGAATTGGAGTCGTCCTCGACTCGATCTCATCTTCGTCACCCATATATGACTTGAAATCTGAAATGTTAAAGGTGGAACTAACCCAAAAATCTGGAGGCAACTCATGTGGTAATCCAGGGGGTATCTCAGAGGGAAACACATATGTGATGGAACCTCCCAAGTAATTAGGCCCACCTATAGTTGTCCTTGTCCCACGGACCTCAGACAACCCTGTAGGTGCCCCTGAATCACTTGACAAGTTTGGTATCTGCTTTTCTTACCTTTCCCAAGAGCGTTTCACCCGTCACGCAGACATTACAAGCATCGGAGTTACGAGAATGCGGAAGCAATTACATAAACTTACCTTTATTTAAAAGTAAGATAAAGTTGAATATTTACATACCACAATATATCCTAGGAGTGCAGAGTAATATTATTACATACCAAGGGAGGCAAAAACTCCTCCCATAAAGTTTTTAAACAAAAGTTCTAATGGAGGATCCTTTCCTCCCGCACTTCATTCCTGGTGTTCTTCCTTTGGTACCACCTTAGAACAGAAGCAACAAAAGTTTGTCGCTTCCTCACCTAAAAACAACGGGGAATAAAACTCTGAGTATGGAATTACTCAGCAAGTCTTACCCGACTAAAGAAAAGACTCTCAACGGTATGCTGTTTATAAGGGAGTCAAGGTAAGGCTTCTCAATAATCAAAGACTCTGTTTTGCAGAAATGCTTACTAACAGTGGATCCTTAAAAATCTAGTTTTATTTGTCAAGTTAAGTAAAATTACCTGCAACTAGAGTTCTTTCTACCCTAGTTCAATCACTTGACCTGCACTAGCCAATTTCTTAACAAACCAATCATCTTTAGTGGATTGCTACGTGTAAGTCAGTGACCAAGTCTTCATAACCGCGAAGGTACGGCGATCCAAATCGATTATACTCAGCTGAGGATCTCCAATCACACGACATATGTAGCACTTAACCCTTGCATATGTCAACCCGCCACCGGAGTTCTTAACACCAGATCAGGTTCACGCCAACCGAGAGCACAGATACACCACCGTCCAGCCTCTTGCCACGGAGGGTACACGCTACTCTCACCACCGCTCCACGCCCATTCCGTGTTATCTTATTCTGGCCTTAGTCTGCCCGAGGCAAGGCTTACCCATGACAAGGCATGTGACCAGTTAAAGGGTCCTCGGTCATCAAGCCTACATCGAGACGGTCCTTAATCGACTCAGACGGAGACACTACACCGAGACTCCTTTCTCGTGCAAGTCACCCGCCCGGTCTCAGCTTAATCATTTCAAACCCAAAGTTTGGTACCTGGCAGAGGTACATCTTTTCCGATGTTGAACCCATCACGGCCATGATGGATCCACCATCAAGTTTTATTTTCGAAAACATCCCACCCACTTTTGCCACATCATCTTTTGTAAAACAAAACATTTTGTTTTTCTAAAGCAAGGCTAAGCATCAAAAATCTTTTGTAAAACGGGTGATCAAGGAAGGTAATCAAATCCAAGGAAGGTAATGCATGAATTGTTTTAGCAATCAACTCCTATCACCTAATGCATCAAGCAAGTGAGAAAGATTTTAAAAACATCAAGGAGGGTGGCAAATGCACCGGGGCTTGCCTTCGTTTATAGGTGAGTCAGGCTCAGATCCGCAGATATCAAAGTAGAAACAATTTCCTTCCTGAGATTCCGAAGGTGGTGGTGTCTTCTCTTTGGTTACTTCGACTTCTTCGTTTTCTAAATATAATCATATAGGTATATATATATATATAAGAATGAATGCCATGGAATGCTCATGAGAGTGCAAAGATAATAAGAATTTATTATCTAAAGTCTTGAATACAACTTTCCTTCACGGAACTCCGAGAAATTAGGGTTTCCGGAGTCAGTAAAGGAATTCAAAGGGCAGGGGTAGGGTTTTGGGTTCTAATTATCAAACAAGGTCCAAATCAAACCAAACTCTACCCAAGGCTTCTAAATAATGTGTAGAGCTCATATAAAAAGTTTGGGAATTTTTGGATTTATTATCTATTTCCTAAAAATCCAGAAGCAATGTTTTAGGCTATTTTAAATAACCCAAAATTCCCTAATTTCCCTAAAAATCAGTCAACTATTTTTATTAAATACTATGGAAAATAAGGAATCTAGGAAAATTAGTTTGACATTTTTAGGGTTTTTCTATAATTTTCTACAGCTTTTCAAAGTTCTACTGAAAAAAGAAAAGGGAAAAACTAGAACAGTGCTGGGCCGATTCCAGCCCAGGCGGCCCAAGTCCAGAGGAAAACGCGCCCGCGCTGGTTGTTTTGCAAAAAGGGCCTCGGCTTACTGTTCAATCTGAAGTGGGTTCAATTACTATTGCACTGAGTCGTTGATGGTTTGCAGAAAAGCCCTTCACGTTCTATTCCTTCACCGCGCCAGGTCCTCGACGAAGCTCCGCACGGGAAGCCGAACTCCGGCGAGCTATACTGGCCGGAGAGGGCCAAGACCGGCGCTAATATTTGGTTCACACCTGATTCTACCCCTAAGGAGTATTTCCCCTCACTAAATTTCTGAATTGGAGCTCTACCGTACTCTGTCCACGGGGACAGTGCGGAGAATCTAAGGAACAACGTGTTCCCGGCAACCCATGGCAGTCTAGTTCAATTGGACGATTCGGTGAGCATCAAGGGCATGGGAGGATGTTGGAACAATAGCAAAGAGGGCGAGATCGGACCTAAGTTGAGCTGGCCGCGACGAGCTTGATCTTCGTGGTGGCAGAGACCAGTTTGGGGGAAGTTTGAAATTCCAGAGCTCAGGTGAATGATTAAGGGTGGGAGCGGGTGCTATGGCTTCGGGATTATACAGCGCAACAGCCCCGGCCATCAATTTATAGGAGGCTTAGGCGGTGGCGCGTAATTTGGCTGAGCAGTGCTGGCGGCCGGAGATAGAGAAGAACCTTGGCTCAGTGGATTGGTGTCCTCAGCCGTGGCGAACTCACCGGCGATGATTAGACGGGTATAAAGAGTCACGGTGCCGCGACGGAGGTGTTCAGATACATGGCGCAAGGCCGTGCGACGGCAGTCACCGGCGTTCTTATCGGTTTCCACCGCGGTGAACATGGTACGGCGGCCGGAATTGTTTATCGGCCGGAGTTTATCCCCGACGACGTACACCGGGTGTTATCCACTCACCCCGAGCACAAATTGGACCGACGGTGGCACGAATCGCGGCGGAAATCGATCGTCGGCGGTGAAGCTGCTGCGCTGGCGGTCTGATCCCTTTGGTCTACTGTACCATCGCGAGCTGCCATTAGTGCACCTGACAGTGCAACTTCAGGGCAATCTTTCTCTCATATTTCTATAGCAACTCGTACCAAGTTCTGCAGCAAAGTTGGAGAGCTACAAATAAGATACATCTTTGTCATAGCAACTATGGACAGATTCTGGCTTGATCATACCTGAATTCATGCTCAAATTTTCTGTGGTTGCATTGTCTGAAATTCAGACCTTATCAGACTGACAGCCCGACTTTGGGCTTATTTATCTCCCATTTCTTCTCAACAACTATGCTTACACTTTTAAGCAAAGTTGTTCTCCTTTGTTAGGCCTACAAGTTTGATGTGGTGACCCAGGGCAAACTCTTAATGATTTGAAAGCTATAAAGCTCCAAAGTTGAGCCAAATCTCTGATTTCAGACTTAACATAGAACTCAAATGAGGTCCATTTTGCAAATAAGCCCAAAATCCAAGAATTTGCTTACAAATCCACACATTTGTGAACCAAATGACTTAGGATACTTATTTATCATGGTTTTTGCACTTTAGTCCAAAAGTGGACTAATTTTGCACTTAACCCCCTAGGGTTTGGATTTAGGGTTTTCCAGGGTTTCAATTAGGGTTTCTGGTATCTCAGCGGTACGAATGTAATGTAGATCCATCTTTGGTAACATTTTATGATTGTTTTACTTAAACCTTAGGGTTTTCTCATATTGGGTAATGTTTTACCCTCCTGGTCCCTATTTAGGGTTAAGTCCCCTATTCTAGGGTTCTATTAGCAAAATGCCATAACAATACAACTTGCTTCAAATTTTTGCCTAGTGAATGCACTCTAAGTGTATCAAACATATGCAATGCCAATGCTTATGATGTTATGCTCAAGTTTTAGTTACAGTAACACCAGGGGTGTTACATCCTTCCCCCCATAAAAGAATCTCGTCCCGAGATTAAAAGTCCTAGCTAGGGTAGGTAATGGAAAAGAAAACACATCATACTTTTATTTCCTTATTTCTGGTACAAAGAAGGGGTGGTTTGGGGATTTACTCCTTTATTACAGCAGCTATACATGCTTTACAAATTACATGAGGCCAAAAAGCCTGGGAAATTCTTATCTAAGAAGTCTTGAGTTTCCCATGTAGCCTCATCTTCGGAATGTTGGTTCCACTGTATCTTATAAAACTTGAGAGCTTTTCTCCGGGTAACCCTATCCTTTTGATCCAAGACTCAAATGGGATGTTCAGAATATGTCAAGTCTGGTTCAAGGACAACATCTGTGACTTCAATGGTTTGATTGGGAACCCGAAGACACTTCTTCAATTGTGACACATGGAACACATTATGTACAGCAGACAAGGTTTCGGGTAATTGGAGTGGGTATGACACTGGTCCACATTGCTCAAGTATAGGGAAAGGACCAATGTACCGGGGTGCAAGCTTCCCTTTAACCCCGAAACGTGATACACCCTTCATTGGTGAAACTTTCAGGTAGACATAATCTCCAACCAGAAAGTATAAGGGCATCCGTCGTTTGTCTGCATAGCTTTTCTGACGAGCTTGAGCTTTCTTCAAATTATGAATTATTCTTTGAACTTTTTCTTCGGTCTCTTTCACCATATCAGGCCTGAAGAAGTACCTTTCACCAGGTTCAGACCAATTTAGCGGAGTACGACATCGTCGTCCATATAAAGCTTCGAAGGGTGCCATCTTGATGCTTTCTTGATAGTTATTATTATATGAGAATTCCGCTAACGGCAAACATTGATCCCATTTTTGTGGGAATTCCAGAACACATGCCCGTAGCATATCTTCAAGTATTTGATTGACTCTCTCAGTCTGCCCACTTGTTTGAGGATGATAGGCCGAACTGTGGAGCAATTTGGTAACCAGGGACTTATGAAGTTCTTCCCAGAATTTGGATATGAATTGAGGTCCACGATCTGACACTATAGTCTTCGGAACACCATGCAGACTAAGAAATATGAGCAATGTGCAGTTGGGCATAGACAGTAACCGGGTGATTTGTCTTGACTGGCAGAAAATGAGCAATTTTCGTAAGTCGATCAGTTATAACCCAGATAAAATCATACCCTTTTGTAGTCCTGGGTAATCCCACAATGAAGTCCATACTAATATCTTCCCATTTCCATGTTGGGATAGGTAAAGATTGTAATGGACCAGCAGTCTTCATGTGTATGGCCTTGACACGTCTGCAAGTGTCACACCTAGCCACATAGCGTGCAATTTCAATTTTTCATCTTTGCCCACCAATAGAGACGATGTCAGCCAGAAGAACACATAAGGTTCCATGTGTGCAATTTGCTTCTTCTGATGACACTGTACTATCTGAGTCTGTTGGGCGGGCGGCAATTATGCAATTTTACCCAAACCGAATCAGATGCACCATCTTGGGTAAAACACACAGAAAGAGGTTTACCAACAAGTGGTTACAGTAAATTCATAGCACATGAGACGGGTGTGAATGTCGAATAACATCACGGTAAACTCGTGTTAGCCAGGGAATCCAAGCCCACGAAAGGTGATATAGATTCAAGAAAATCACCAGCGGAGAGATCTGTAGATGCGGACTTTGCAACCAGTCCATTTTATCCAGCACTAGTCATGGATCGGCATGATCACACACGTAGGAAAAGCACGCGTGAGGCGGTCGAGGCGCGACTAGAGCGATAATTAAGTGGTTAGTGGTCGACTTAATTTGATTTTGGTAAGTACTTTCTCTAGGGTGGGTTGAACCAAAGTGAGTTTAGACAACTCGATAATACGATCTCTAAACTCAGCCTTCGTTCATTGGGCAGTTACAAGTTAGTCAAAACCAACTTGTTGAACTACTTTTGACATTAAGCAAATCCTCTCAGTACCATTGGTAAGCTAAGGGGTTGAGAGTTCACTCTTTGTTAATAAGAGATTATGTATGTGGGTAAAAATTTATTTGGTCAAGTTGTTCATCCGTTTTCTCATGTGAGATGAATTATCCACATGGTTAGGGAATATATGGATTAAATAAGAGAGCGAATGAACAAACTCCTGCATTTCAACAGCAGGGGAAGCAGATCTCTATTTTGAGAGCTAATCAGTTGTTTTCCAACACTAAAAAGTTCCAAGGCTTTACCTTCACACAAAGGATGTAAAGGGAACTTGTATGAGTAGTCACTACCAAGATCAAAAGAAATAAGACCACACATGAAAGTGGTATGCCCTTTTGATCCAACGGAAATGACAGATGTTGCTTGATCTCTTTCACAAACAACATAGAAATTGTTTCAAGGAAAGGTCAGTGGAAGATAACACATCAGTGTAATTCCATAATGGATCATGACTAGAGACCTGGATACCGGCATGCGCTAAGCAGCAAAATCCTGTGTGCACATTCACAAGGGGCTCTCAGTTTCGCCACAGTACCATAAGTCCTTAACCATGACACCATTACAAAACTGGCACCAATAATAAATCTCACGTGGTAAGAACAATTTGCACAAAGATAACATATCGATATAACCTAATAATGGATTATGACTACGAACGGTGATACTAGCGGGTGCCAAGTAGTGCAACCATGTGTGTGCATCCATAGGAGGCCCTCGGTTTCATCGCGGTGCCATCGGTTTTAGTTATAACACCATTACCAGATGTAATCAATAAGAAATCTCGCGCCACACCATTAGAGTAAGCGAGGATGACAATATATAAAGAGATACTCCACCTGTAAGAATGGTTACAAGTAGAGAGCCAAATAGATCATGGCCCGATAAAATGAACAAGGTATGGCCATAACCTAAATTGGTTGGTGAGGGAGTACGATGGGAGACTGATAATTTAGCCCCAAGCATATTTCTATGCCCATCGCAATGATTACAAGGTCAAGGATTAGTATCTGATTAGATACGGAGAGAAAACAATCATAAGATTAAGTTGGTATGCCTTCGAGAGATATGAAGAAACCAAAGGCATCGAACTTAAGAAAATGGTCGGACATGCTTTTCCTAGGTTAGGTTGATAAAACAGCATGGCGATCCGCAAGGAGAGGCCAGATACACTAGAGACCTGAACCTGCATCAACTAAATAAGAGAATGATGCTAGAAGGAGACATGACTTGAGATCCTTATTTTAAGTCCAGGTACACTTTAGGTCCGACAAAGAAATTATCTAGGCATTTATTTGTATGTGTTTGGTCATGGAATGATAACGAAAAATTCAACTTTAGGTCGGGTCATGGTTCACTAAATACGAATATAGCCTAATCTTGGGTTTAGGCAATCAAGTCACCAACTCTCTATTGGCCATAACTCAACCTGATGGTTCTCAGATCAGGGTTGAGAATTGCTTTATGCTAGGCTAACCAGTTCATGCCCAAGATGACATCTATGGCCTTTCAGAACCATCATATTAGTAGGAAAGTCCCGTCTGGCCAATGTTACGGGCACTTGATAAGCCACTTCCTTTCACTTTTGGTAGCTTTACTGTCGGGCATAGAAGACCATTCGTCAACCAACTTCATAGAGGGAGGGGGTCTTGAAAAGGTCCAGTTCACCACCAAGTGCTTCTCCCGCTACTCTAGAAGGTCCGGCTTCCATCCCGACAGGATCCGCAAGGACGTTCGGGTGCAGTTGTGAATACAACACATGAACTTCTTCATGTAGTGTATTATAATAGACCTGCAAGTTATCCATGGCTGAGCTAAGCTCCTCCACGCGGGCTCGAGCTTTGGCTTCCTTAGCCCAGGCGAGTGGACGAGAGTTAACCGCCCAATCGAGCGCTAGATCTCGTTTTGCGAGTTGGTCTTGCATGTAGCGGATGGCTGCTCTTAATTTGTTTATTCTTTCACCATCTGCGACCCATAGATCATTCCTGTGACGGAGTTCTGATTGAAGCAATTCGACTTGTGCTTCCAGATCCCCGATAGGATCGTTGCTACCACTGCTACTTTCTTCATGTCTTGGGGCAAGTTAATGGCGGGGTACGCCAATGGGTCTAGTAGATTTGCGCGCGGTCTTTCTGGTGCGTGGCGGCATTTCTCTAAGGGGGAAAATTTTATTAGCATAGTTCTTAGTATGATGCATGTGTAATTACAGAACCAACCTTAGTTGATTCACACCTTCTATATGTTGCACTCCTACTATCTCGTCTTAAAGATAAACTCTTCAGAAATACTTAGGTAAGAAGGGAAGAGATTTTCTAGATAAGTCTTTTACAAAATCCTTTTGAAGATGCCTCATAATATTTGCAGAGAAGGGCTTCGCTCCGATACCAGCTGTGACGGAACCTCCCAAGTAATTAGGCCCACCTATAGTTGTCCTTGTCCCACGGACCTCAGACAACCCTGTAGGTGCCCCTGAATCACTTGACAAGTTCGGTATCTGCTTTTCATACCTTTCCCAAGAGCGTTTCACCCGTCACGCGGACATTACAAGCATCGGAGTTACGAGAATGCGGAAGCAATTACATAAACTTACCTTTATTTGCCACCTGTAAACCAAAATGTCTCTAATCAAGTACCACTAATCACTGGAGCTCCCTTGGCCGCTCATAACCGCGAGCACGACTGATATATCAGTTTTCAAACACTCTGCAGAGGTTGTGCACTTTACCCACAAGCCGTGATTCCCTTTCTGCCCAGAGATCATGACTCTCCATTGATCACTACCAAGGTGACCCAGCAGGGCATCACTACGTAGCCTTTACAAAGATTCCCTGGGGCTGTAGCCGCCTATTAGGTTTCCTAAATGCACCGCACTCCTCCCCAAAAGGTGAACCCAAACTTGGCAGAGCGAGCCGCATACACCAAGCCCCATTGACGGCACAACGGCTAAGCGAACTACACCCCAGATCCTCTGATTATTCAGCTAAGGGCACCCCATTCCACCCTCATGGTTGCAATGGTTTCCCAGGCGGTCATCCAAAGAACAGGTCCTTACGGAGAGGCACTCGAGAAACAACTCGAGCCCCCTTAATGGCCACAAGTAGAACATCATAATAAGAAGAGGGGGAAAACAGTGTATCATAGATAATCTCATCATGTTCATTGATTATAGTTGAGCAATAGCATAAAGCTAAACAATAATAATCCAACCCAAATAGGTAAGCAAGGTAATGGATAACAAAACTAGTAACTTAGGCATAAATGTGTAATGCGGGCGGTGAATTAAAGAATGAATAGGACAGAGATAGGTCAAGGGACACTTGCCTCCACCAACCGACTGCTGCTCAAGGGCTTCTCCTGCTAGTTCCTCAGGCTCTTCAACCGAATCGTTCTCTACGCGATTGCAAACATACACACATCCATCCATTCAAATTAGGAAACAAACAGTACACCATACAAGAGAATAAGTAGATTAAAAAAGCATAAAATATGACATACGATATTGCATTTATCATGGTTAGAAAGAAACGGGGAAAGGTCTCGCATGGGTTAAAGCTTATGCTCGAGGCGCACTTACGGGTAGACCAATAACTAAACGTTACGTGCTCTAGTTCTACTTAGCTCCAATAATAAGGATTAGCTACATGCACTAATGGAAACGTGACCACTTTTAGTAGATTAACGTTAAATGAGATAGACGATTAGCTATATAAATTAACTAACGTAACCAATTTCTAAATTGAGTTTCCTATTTTATTAACATGAACAATGTGATTAGCACGCATAAAATATAGGGGGGGTAGACGGGCACGTCCATGGGTAGACGAGGGCACGACGAGTCGTGCCAAGGCACTGCGCACTACGCGAGCACGCGCGCGAGGCCGCACGCACGCGTCGCGAACTAGCCGTGCGCACGTCGGGGCCGCGCGCTGGCCGAGCTCAAGGCCACGCGCCACAAGCACGCTAGGCCGAGCTCGAGGCCGCGTCGGGGCCGTCACGACGCGAGCAGGGCATGCCGGGGCGGGCGGGCGAGCACGGACCACGGGCGGGGCGGGCGGGCGAGCACGGACCACGGGCAGGGCGGCGCAGCCGGGGCTGGGACGGGGGCGGCCGGTGCCGGGGCGGCACGGCCGGGCGCGGGTTGGGGGCGGAGGCGGGGCCGGGCGCGGGCGCGGCGGGGCCGGGCCGAGGCGGGGGCGGCGACGGGGGCGGCTGGACCGGGGCGGGCGCGGGGCGCCATGGCCGGGGACAGGGCGCCTTGGCCGGGGAGAGGGAGGGAGGGGGAGAGGAGAGGGAGGAGGGGGAGGGGCTTACTGCGCAGGGGGGGGCGGCGGCGGCGCGCAGGGGAGGGAGGCGGCGGCGGCGGCGCGCAGGGGTAGGGGGGCGCGGCTAGGGTAGGGGAGAGGGAGAGAGGGAGAGAGAATGACGGGCGGGGCCCGCAGGGGAGGAGAGAAAAATTTTGGGGGAGGGGATGGGGGCGCGGCTGGGCCGCTTTGGGCCCAAATGGGGCGCGCGGGGGGGCGGGAGGGGGGCGGCTGGGCCGGCCGGGGCGGCCCACAGCGCGGGGGAGGGAAAGGGGAGGGGGGGCGGCTGGGCCGGCCGGCTGGGCCGGGCGCGAGGGGGAGGGGCGGCTGGGCCGAAATGGGAGTAGAGGGGGGGAAGAGAAAAGAAAAAGGTTTTCCTTTTTTTTCTAAAATCTATTTTTCTCTAAATGAATGCATTCACATTTTCAAACAATCAAAAAGGATGCACGATTCGGCATGGTGCATCAAACAAAATAAAGTATTTTAGGGTTTTGCTTTACATGGGATCCCAAGCCGAATCCCGCTATAACTTTGGAAAAGATCAAGGTTTAGCGAGGAGAAAAGGGAAAAGGAAAGGGTAACGCCCGAATTTGGTGGGGGAAAAGAAGGAAAAATTCTACCCCCAAATTCAGGGCGTTACAAACCTATCCCCCTTAAAAGAATCTCGCACTCGAGATTCAGGGTTGGCTAGCAAAGAGCTCAGGGTATTTAGCCATCAGATCATCCTCACGCTCCCAGGTTGCCTCTTCCTCTGAATGGTGATTCCACCTGACTTTGCACATTCTGATGGTCTTCCTTCGGGTGACTCTGTCTGCGGTCTCAAGCATTTGCGCTGGTTTCTCTGTGTAGGTCAAGTCCTCCTGGACTTCAAGACCTTCCACTGGCAACTGCTCTTCCGGCACACGCAAGCACTTCTTCAACTGAGACACATGAAAGACATCATGCACAGCAGACAAATTCTCTGGCAGGCTGAGCTGATAGGCCACTTCTCCACGCCTTGCGAGAATTTGATACGGACCAATGTAGCGGGGTGCTAGCTTGCCTTTGACTCCGAACCTTCTGACTCCTCTGATCGGTGACACTTTCAGATAGACGAAGTTTCCAACCTCGAAACTCAGCTCTCTTCTTCTTGTGTCTGCATAGCTTCACTGTCTTGACTGCGCTATCTTCAGATTCTCTCAGACCATCATGATGTTCTCTTCGGCTTCAAGCAGAATGTCTGGTCCGAACACTTGCTTTTCTCCAGGCTGATCCCATTGCAACGGAGTTCTACAACTCCTTCCATAAAGCGCCTGAAAAGGTGACATCTTCAAGCTCGCCTGGTAACTGTTGTTATAGGAAAACTCTGCATAAGGCAATCTCTTGTCCCATCCAGACTGATCTTGCAATGCAAAGGCTCTCAACATGTCTTGAAGAATTTGATTGGTTCTTTCAGTCTGACCATCTATCTGTGGATGATACGCTGAACTAAAATTCAGATGTGTGCCCAAGGCTTCGTGCAACTGCTGCCAGAAATGAGAGGTGAACTGTGTTCCTCTGTCTGACACTATCTTCTTTGGCACACCATGAAGACAAACAATCCGAGACATATACAGCTCCGCCAATACTGCACTGCTGTAGTTGGTCTTGACAGGTATGAAGTGGGCTGACTTGGTCAAGCGGTCCACTACTACCCAAATGGAATCATAGCCGGCTCGAGTGCGAGGCAATCCGACTATGAAATCCATACCGATTTCATCCCATTTCCACTGAGGAATTTGCAACGGTTGCAACAATCCAGCTGGTCTCTGGTGCTCTGCCTTGATCCGTCGACAACTATCACACATAGCTACATGCTCTGCGATTTCCCTCTTCATTCCGTACCACCAGAATTTCTTCTTCAGATCCTGATACATCTTCTCACTACCAGGGTGAATCAAATAGGCTGTCTCATGAGCTTCCTTGAGGATCAACTCCCGAATAGACTGGACATTGGGAACACACAAGCGGTCTCTAAACCATATCACACCTTCTGCATCTTCTCGAAAGTCTTTGCCTCTGCCGTCTAGAATCAGTCGCCGGATCTCACTGATCTTCTCATCATTCTTCTGTGCTTCTTTGATTTCTCGCTCCAGGGTAGGTTCCAACTCAACTGTGACTCCTCGCGTGTTGTTCAGAAATCCGAGACTCAACCTGTCGAACTCCTTGGCCAACTCATAAGGCATCGGACGAGCGACCATCAGATTGATCTGACTCTTCCTGCTCAAAGCATCTGCCACTACGTTCGCTTTGCCTGGATGGTAATGGATCTCCAACTCATAGTCTTTGATCAACTCTAACCATCTTCGTTGCCTCATATTCAACTCTGACTGAGTGAATATGTACTTCAGACTCTTGTGGTATGTGTAGACATCACATTTCTGTCCATACAGATAGTGCCTCCATGTCTTCAGTGCGTGAACCACTGCTGCCAACTCTAGATCATGGATTGGGTAATTCTTATCATGAAATCTCAGCTGTCGGGACGAGTAAGCCACAACTCTTCCCTCTTGCATCAACACACATCCCAAACCTGTGTAACAAGCATCACAATACACTGAGAAGGGCTTGTGCACATCAGGCAAGACTAAGACAGGCGCTGTAGTCAACTTCTCTTTCAGCGCTTCAAAAGCCTCTTGACATTTCTGGGTCCACTTGAACTCAACCTTGTTGCCTAGCAACGCTGTCATTGGTTTTGCAATCTTCGAAAACCCTTCAATGAATCACCGATAATATCCGGCCATTCCAATGAAACTCTTGATTCCTCGAGCATCTGTTGGCGCTTTCCAGTTCAGAATGTCTGCCACTTTCTTCGGATCCACAACCAATCCTTCTTTGTTGATTATGTGACCCAAGAACATGACTTCACTGATCCAGAACTTGCACTTGCTCAACTTTGCATACAACTGGTACTCTCGCAATCTCTGCAATACCATCCTCAAATGATCTGCATGCTCTTCTTCGCTTTGAGAATAAACCAGAATGTCATCGATGAATACCACCACAAACTTGTCGAGATAATCCATGAATACATTGTTCATCAGATTCATGAATAAGGCTGGTGCATTGGTCAAACCAAAAGACATCACAGTGAACTCATACAAACCATACATGGTAATGAATGCCATCTTCGGAATGTCCGAAGGTCGGATCCTGAGCTGATGGTAACCTGACCTTAGATCAATCTTGGAGAACACGCTAGCTCCTCTCAACTGGTCGAATAGATCTTCTATTCTGGGCAAGGGGTACTTGTTCTTGATTGTGACTTCATTCAGAGCTCGATAATCGATACACATCCTTCTGGTGCCATCTTTCTTTTCCACAAATAGGACGGGGGCGGCCCAGGGCGAGGTGCTTGGCCAGATGTAACCTTTCTCTGACAGCTCATCAATCTGCTTCTTAAGCTCAACCAACTCTGGTCCGGATATTCTGTAAGCTCTCTTAAAGATGGGGGCGGTTCCAGGAAGAAGCTCTATGGCAAATTCAACTTTCCGCTCTGGTGGCATACCCGGTAAGTCCTTTGGAAACACATCTGGAAACTCAGACACAACCTTGATACTCTAGATTGGGTCTACTTCACTGCTATCGACAGCCATCTGATAACAACTTCCTTTCTTTGGCTCAGGCGGGACTAACTCGGTCACCACTTCCTCTCCTAGTGGGGACACCAACTTGATTGTCCTCTTATCACAACTGATAACTGCCTGATACTTATCTAGCCAATTCATCCCTAGGATGACATCTATTCCCTGAGTACCCATTACTATAAGGTTAGCGGGGAACGCTATCCCCCTTATTTCCACACTTATATTCAAACAAATGCTATCGGCTCGAATTCTACCACCGGCTGAGTCAATTTGAATGGGGGTTGACATGGTAGTTATTGGAAGATTATGTGCTTCTACCCATGATGCAGTAATGAAAGAATGTGTTGCTCCAGTATCAAATAACACTTATGCAATATGGGAGTCGACTGGGAACATACCTACTATCATGCCGGGGGTCTCGTGAACTGCTTCAGCCTCCAAGTGGTTCAGTCTCCCATGATTATAGCGCGGTTGAGAGCGGTTGCCAGCGCCAGGCTGACACACATTCTGCTTTGCTGCAGCATTGGGGCCTGACTGCTGCTGGGCTGCCTTCTTCGGACATTGCATCACCCAGTGGCCTTGCTCTCCACAGTGGAAACATGCCCTGTTTCCATCCTGAGCTGGTGCTGTCTGACTGTTCTGCTGGGTTGCTGGGGCAGGAAGATGAGGTGCCTGCTGATTCTGCCTCTGAAACTGACCTCCTCCTGACTGGTTGTTCTGACGATTCTGATACTGGTGCTGAGGATACTGCCTTTGGAACTGCTGATGCTACTGAGGTGGACGCTGGTTCTGCCTGAACTGCGGAGGTTGATTGCCTGAGAAACGAGGACGGTTGCTGCTTCCAGGCTGTGGTCCACTGATCTTGCGCTTACGATCCTCCATCTCCTTACACTTCCTCTCTGTCATGATTGCTCTGTCAATCAGGTGCTGGAATGTCGGGAAGGTGTGATTCATCAGCTGATACTAAAGATGGTCAACCAAGCCTCTCAGGAAACAGTACTGTCTCTTGGCGTCGGTGTTGACATCTTCAGGAGCATAGCGAGACAGCTGCAGAAACCTGTCCCGGTACTCACTGACAGACGATGACCCTTGCTTGAGAGCCAGGAACTCCTCCTTCTTCACTGTCATCAGACCTGCAGGAACATGGTACTGACGAAAGCTACCTCTGAACTCTTCCCAGGTGATGGTGTCGAGGTTGGCGTGGGTGGCGAGGTAAGACTCCCACCATGACTGAGCTGCTCCTCTCAACAGACGGGGACCATACATGACTTTCTCCCTGTCGTCACACTGAGCGGTATGCAACTCCCGCTCCATAGTGCGCAGCCAGTCTTCAGCATCCATGGGGTCAGAAGAGTGAGCGAACGTTGGTGGATGACCTCTCATGAATTCGGCACGCTTGTCCCTAGGCATCTGAGGCATCTGAGGCTGAGGTGGTGCCTGCTGCTGCTGCTGCTGCTGAATGGCGGCCAGAGTCTGACCGATGGCTTGGACTGCCTGAGTCTGCATCAGAAACATCTGCTCGATCGACATCGGGGGCGGGGGCGGCAGCTGCTGTTGCTGGGGTACCTCTTCCTGTTGAGCGGCTTGCTCCTGCTGAGCACGCCTTCCTCCTCTGCGCCTGTTCTCTGACATCTGCAGAATGCAACCACACATCAGAACTGATCTTGCAAATCTTGCAGCATAAGAAAAGGGTATAGAATTCTCCACCACACTGAACAGATGAGCATCTTCACTGATCTCCAACACAGACCAACACAGCTTCTCAGATAAAGAGGAAAGTGGAATAAAAGGTTTCCAAACTAGATAGCTAACTCCTTTAACATAACAGGTAAACCAAAATGCAGGGGATACCCGCACTCTGGTGACAGTCATTACAAAGATCCAAACCAAACATAGTTCATCATGACAAACATAAATGCACAGGATATAGCAAACTATCCTGTCTAACTAAGACTAACTAAGAGCGAGACTAACGCTAAGACTGTAGCTTCTACGTATATATTTTGTATTAATTACAAGATCCAACTCTAACGATCTATGGTTCTAGATTTATCTTGGTCTTGCAGTCGGGATTGCCATAAGACTGGCGTCCACCCGAGGTGAGCGGTACGGGTGCTGAGTCCCGACGGGAGCGGGGGAACCATCGTCAAGGTGACGACGCTCCGCGCGCTCAGCCCACAGCAGGGCGATCTCAGCACGAGCCCTACTCAGCTCGTCTAGTGCATGGTCCAGCTCCGTGTTTAGCACAGCGGCCAGGTTGACTGTGCTACTCAACCTAGGATTGTCCTCACCAACAGGTGAGACAATCATGCCTCCTGTGCTGCCAGATGAACGGCGGGGGTAATACTTCAGGTTGAGACCGTCAGCTACCCCACCGAGAACCGAGCAGTAGTGCGAAAGCGCACGCCGTGCAGCATCTTGCATGGCCGCCTCAGCTGAGTCCCGCTCAGAGATAGAATAGTGCTCTGAGCAGACCTCAGCACCCTGGAGACTGTTCTCCAGATGGCGCACCAAGCAGGTCGCCTCCCAGCGGTCCGGGTAGACCCCGCGACTATGCTGGTAGACCACACAGCGATACTCGATAGACCAAGTACGCCGGTTAAGTGCCCGACGTAGCAGGATGTCGAGCGCGTCATGGAAGTGACACCCGCGAGCAGCGTCCCGAGTGATGGGTCGAGCACCCCATCCTTCCGGCTCCTGGTCAGCAGAAAAGTCGGTGTCGTGGCTCGAGCTGTCGTCGCCACCTCCATCGTCTGGGTCTTCTCCAGCAGCTACTCCAGAGGCTGGGGCGCCCAGTGGTGGTGCAGGGGG
This sequence comes from Zea mays, assembly GCF_902167145.1. Lineage (NCBI taxonomy): Eukaryota > Viridiplantae > Streptophyta > Magnoliopsida > Poales > Poaceae > Zea > Zea mays. The sequence continues at coordinate 44,802,190 of NC_050103.1, forward strand.
CGCCTCCAGAGGAAGCACAGGGGAGCAGCTCCTCACAGACTCTATCTCCTGCTGGAGCGAGAAGGAAGAGCCCTGCTGCTCCTGTCGTCGACGTTCCTGCTCCTCATGCAGGCGGTGGTGCAGCTTCTCCAAGTGGCTGGACTGTCCGGCCACGGGACGGCGAAGCGGACGCTTAGCAAGGCGGGAGGGTAAGAAGGGGATGACGAACTTTCGTGCAGTGTGTCTAAGACGAGCCATCTACAAAAGACACCGCAAGCAAAAGAGTGAGAACAGAATTAATATGACCAGCAAGTAATGAATCATAAATAAATGAAGGATTAGAATAAAACATAATTTTCAGCAAGGTATAATATATGGTAGAACATAGGTTTGGTCGGTATGACCAACTTTTGAAGGGATATCAAAGTCAAGGCAGGGACAGAGGTCTATAGTCCTTAGAACGACCATTCTACTCTAGGTTAGCGGTCCTACTGTCAGCACGGCTTTGATACCACCTATGTCACACCCGGTTTTAGAAGGCAAACCGAATGCGAACCATGTACGTGCCAGGATCAGCAATTCACGTACACAGCAGTTACATAACATGGACATCATCACACAGTGCTCAAATAGTATTAAAAAGGGAAATAGTCGATTACATCATATGTCTGAGATATCCACATAGTCTTTACAATAAATCAAAGTGCGGAAAAGAAACGTAGATAAACGCGGCCTTCACAGGCAGCCGACTGGGGGTTGCCGCTAACCCACGCCTAGAACTCGTCGTAGTCTTGGAACTCCTAGAAGTCTCCTTCCACAGCTTCATCTTCGCCTAAGCAGTGGTTGCAATGCTGACAACCTGGGGATGGGGGGGTTTGGTGTGTAGAGTAAGGGTGAGTACACATCAACATACTCAGCAAATATCCTGTTTGGCTGTAGTGGACTAGCTTTATGTGGGGGTAAGTCAAGCAGTTGCTTTTAGTTGGTCAGATTATTATTTACTAGTAGAAAGCCAGGTTTTAACATTAACCCAAGTTATTAGCCCGATGTACCCTTTCCAAACGGAAAGAGTACCACTTACCAGTACCATAGTCATAACCAAAACCAACAGTCTCATTGCCACCTGTAAACCAAAATGTCTCTGATCAAGTACCACTAATCACTGGAGCTCCCTTGGCTGCTCATAACCGCGAGCACGGCTGATATATCAGTTTTCAAACACTCTGCAGAGGTTGTGCACTTTACCCACAAGCCGTGATTCCCTTTCTGCCTGGAGATCATGACTCTCTATTGATCACTACCAAGGTGACCCAGCAGGGCATCACTATGTAGCCTTTACAAAGATTCCCCAGGGCTGTAGCCGCCCATTAGGTTTCCTAAATGCACCGCACTCCTCCCCAAGGGGCGAACCCAAACTTGGTAGAGCGAGCCGCATACACCGAGCCCCATTGATGGCACAACGGCTAAGCGAACTACACCCCGGATCCTCTGATTATTCAGCTAAGGGCACCCCATTCCACCCTTATGGTTGCACTGTTTTCCCGGGCGGTCATCCAAAGAACAGGTCATTACGGAGAGGCACCCGAGAAACCGCTCGAGCCCCCTTAAAGGCCACAAGTAGAACATCATAATAAGAAGAGGGGGAAAACAGCGTATCATAGATAATCTCATCATGTTCATTGATTATAGTTGAGCAATAGCATAAAGCTAAACAATAATAATCCAACCCAAATAGGTAAGCAAGGTAATGGATAACAAAACTAGTAAATCCTTAGGCATAAATGTGTAATGCAGGCGGTGAATTAAAGAATGAATAGGACAGAGATAGGTCAAGGGACACTTGCCTCCACCAACCGACTGCTGCTCAGGGGCTTCTCCTGCTAGTTCCTCGGGCTCTTCAACCGAATCGTTCTCTACGCGATTGCAAACATACATACATCCATCCATTCAAATTAGGAAACAAACAGTACACCATACAAGAGAATAAGTAGATTAAACGTGCATAAAATATGACATACGATATTGCATTTATCATGGTTAGAAAGAAACGGGGAAAGGTCTCGCAGGGGTTAAAGCTTATGCTCGAGGCGCACTTACGGGTAGACGAATAACTAAACGTTACGTGGTCTAGTTCTACTTAGCTCCAATAATAAGGATTAGCTACATGCACTAATGGAAACGTGACCACTTTTAGTAGATTAACGTTAAATGAGATAGACGATTAGCTATATAAATTAACTAACGTAACCAATTTCTAAATTGAGTTTCCTATTTTATTAACATGAACAATGTGATTAGCACGCATAAAATATAGGGGGGGGGGGTAGACGGGCACGTCCATGGGAAGACGAGGGCACGACAAGTCGTGCCAAGGCACTGCGCACTACGCGAGCACGCACGCGCCGCGAACTAGCCGTGCGCACGTCGGGGCCGCGCGCTGGCCGAGCTCAAGGCCGCGCGCCACAAGCACGTTGGGCCGAGCTCGAGGCCGCGCCGGGGCCGTCACGACGCGAGCAGGGCACGCCGGGGCGGGCGGGCGAGCACAGAGCACGGGCGGGGCGGGGCACAGCCGGGGCCGGGACGAGGGCGGTCGGGGCCGGGGCGGCACGGCCGGGCACGGGGCGGGGGCCGGGGTGGTGGCGCCATGGCCGGAGCCGAGGCGGGCGCGGCCGGACCGGGGCGGGGGCCGGGCGGCGCGACCGGGCCGAGGTGGGGGCGGCGGAGCCGGGGCGGGGGCGGCCGGGGTCGGGGCGAGGGCCGGCGAGCCAGGCACGGCGGGGACGGGCCGAGGCGGGGGCGGGGGCAGCCGGGGCGGCGGCGGGGGCGAGCGGACCGGGGCGGGCGCGGGGCACCATGGCCGGGGACGGGGCGCCTTGGCCGGGGAGAGGGAGGGAGGGGGAGAGGAGAGGGAGGAGGGGGAGGGGCTTACCGCGCAGGGGGGCGGCGGCGGCGGCGCGCAGGGGAGGGAGGCGGCGGCGGCGGCGCGCAGGGGGAGGGGGGCACGGCTAGGGCAGGGGAGAGGGAGAGAGGGAGAGAGAATGACGGGCGGGGCCCGCATGGGAGGAGAGAGAAATTTTGGGGGAGGGGAGGGGGCGCGGATGGGCCGCTTTGGGCCCAAATGGGGCACGCGGGGGGGGCTGGGCCAGCCGGGGCGGCCCACGACGTGGGGGAGGGAAAGGGGAGGGGGCGCAGCTGGGCTGGCCGGCTGGGCCGGGCGCAAGGGGGAGGGGCGGCTAGGCCGAAATGGGAGGAGAGGGGGGAAAGAGAGAAGAAAAAGGTTTTCCTTTTTTTCTAAAATCTATTTTTCTCTAGATGAATGCATTCACATTTTCAAACAATCAAAAAGGATGCACGATTCGGCATGGTGCATCAAACAAAATAAAGTATTTTAGGGTTTTGCTTTATATGGGATCCCAAGCCGAATCCCGCTATAACTTTGGAAAAGATCAAGGTTTAGCGAGGAGAAAAGGGAAAAGGAAAGGGTAACACCCGAATTTGGTGGGGGAAAAGAAGGAAAAATTCTACCCCCAAATTCAGGGCGTTACAGCACCGCTCTCCACTTTGGTATAATCTTCACTCTTATTGCTAGTACCAATGGGGAGAAAGTAAAAAGGGCTCTCAAATGTCTCCGTTTTTTTGGCGATTAATGCCAAAGGGGGAGAGAGTATTAGCCCAAAGCAAAAGGACTGCACCACCACCAATTTTAGAGTTTTTAAAAGAAGTTTTCAATTAGTTAGTATTTTTCAAATTGGTAATCAAAAATATTTAATCTTCTTTCAATTGGTAAAACCCTCTTGAACACTTAGAGGAGAATTTCATTCAGGGGGAGTTTTGTTTTAGTCAAAGGAAAAGCATTTCAAATAGAGGGAGAAAATTTCAAATCTCGAAAATGCTTCTCGAAATCTTATTCATATACCTTTGACTATTTGCAAAAAGACTTTGAATTTTTTTTCCAAAAGAATTTGCAAAAACAAAACAAGTGGTGCAAATGTGGTCCAAAATGTTAAAAAGAAAGAAAGCAATCCATGCATATCTAATGAAAATATAAATTGGTTTAATTCCAAGCAACCTTTGCACTTACCTTATGCAAACTAGTTCAATCCTGCACTTATATATTTGCTTTGGTTTGTGTTGGCATCAATCACCAAAAAGGGGGAGATTGAAAGGGAAATAGGGTAAAACCTTTTCCTAAATGATTTTGGTGGTTGAATTCCCAACACAAATATTGGACTAACTAGTTTGCTCTAGATTACATGTTCTACAGGTGCCAAAGGTTCAACACAAACCAATATAAAGATTAAATTTAGGGTTCAAAAGAAAGGAGCAAAAGAAACCGAAGTGAACCCTGGTCTGGTGCACCGGACTATCCGGTGTGCCACCGGACAGTGTCCGGTGCACCAGGGTGGATTGACTTCAAACTCTTCACCTTCGGGTTTCTGAGGCCGCGCTCCGCTATAATTCATCGGACTGTCCGGTGTGCCAGTGGAGCAACGGCTCCCAAGCACAACGGTCGACTCCAACGGTCGCCTGCAACGTGAACAGTGCATGGACAGTTCGCGCAGAGTCAGAGCAGTGCAAGAAGGTGCACCGGACAGTGAACAGTGACTATCCGGTGGCCCAGACTGTTAGAGCTCCAACGGTCGAAACCATCAGAACCCTAACGGTTGGGTGACGTGGCTGGCGCACTGGACAGTGTCCGCTGGCGCACCGGACTGTCCGGCGCGCCCATCAACAGCAGTCATCTCCAACGGCTGTTTTGGTGGTTGAGGCTATAAATACCCCCCAACCACCACCATTCAAGGCATCCAAGTTTCCAGCATATTGCATTCAATACAAGAGCTCTAGACTTCACTCCAAGACACAAACAAGAGATCAAATCCTCTCCCAAGTCCAAAATCACTCCAAACAATTAGTGACTAGTGAGAGAGAGATTTCCGTGTTCATTTGAGTTCTTCTTCCTCCACTCTTGTTCTCAAGACACTTGTAATCAAAGCAAGAGACACCAAGTTGTGGTGGTCCTTGTGAGGGGTCTAAGTGATCCGTTTGATTAAGGAGAAAGCTCACTCGGTCTAAGTGACCATTTGAGAGAGGGAAAGGGTTGAAAGAGACCCGGTCTTTGTGACCACCTCAACGGGGAGTAGGTTTGCAAGAACCGAACCTCGATAAAACAAATCACCGTGTCACTCGTTTTATTTCTTGGTTGATTTGTTTTCATCCCCTCTTTTAGACTTCGATTTTATTCTAACGCTAAACCCGGCTTGTAGTTGTGCTTCAGTTTGTAAATTTCAGTTTTCGCCTATTCACCCCCCCTCTAGGCGACTTTCAGGTTCGACCGAGGCAAAGCTTACACATGACGAGGCATATGGCCAGTTAAAAGGTCCTCGGTCAGCAGGCCTACATCGGCTCAGTCCTTAAGCGACTCAGACGGAGGCACTACACCGAGACTTCCTTCTCGTGCTAGTCACCCGCCTAGCCTCGTCTTTACCATTTACAACCCAAAGTTTGGTACCTGAAAGAGGTACATCTTTTTAGATGTTGAGCCCATCACGACCATGATGGATTCACCATCACCAGTCTTTTCTTTGTAAAATCTCCATCCCATATGAAGCATCACCTTTTGTTTAAAACAAAACATTTTGTTTGCTAAAGCAAAGCTAAGCATCAGAAAACTTTAAGTAAATCAGGTAACAAGGTATGGCGGAACCGCCCAAATTATTCCAACTTAAGTGCCTAAGTCCCACCTTAGAGGCTAGACCACACTTAAATAGGAATAATATGTCAGTCCCTTGGATCTAGTCCGACAAGGCCACTAACAGAATCAAGTACCACGTACTCACTCAAAGGTGAGGCACAGAGCAAATACAATAAAGCATAAAACCACAAGTTAAAGGAGTACTTAAGGTTATTACAACACCATCGGAGTTTTGCAAAAGTAAAATTCATTGTTCGGGATGCAGCGGAAATTAACTAACGATACATAAGGGAGGATGGGGAAGCCTGGCCCATCACTCCTCCTGCTCCTTTCCTGCTGAGGTAGGGTTCCACTCGACTGTCCAACCCAGTGGAAAGGTAGACGGCCAAGTCACTCCAGCAACCATATCCTCATAGAACCTGTAAAAAATTATGCCACAAGCAAGGCTGAGTATACTAATACTCAGCTAGACTTACCCGATGTGAGGAGTCTACTCCTCTACCTCTAGACATGCAGCTGTTTGGCTGAGGGGTTTGGTTTGCCAAAAGCACTAGCTGAGTCTAAAATCAAGTTTTAGCTTTTCCAGTTTAAGTGTGATTCTCTTAAGACTAAATGTGTACCTAGCTAATCATACATGGTATCAGACATTTTAACAATCAACATCTTTTGCCAATCAACTCATTTCCACTTATTACTCAATATAGCAGCATGGATCAAGCAGTCTCATTAGCTGCGAGAAGCAGACGATTCGAATTGAGTTTTTAAACCTTGCAAGGTAAACCTAAACACACAACGTGGCGAGGCCCTCCATACCCACACATATCAACCGTCCCCATCGATATCAACAGAACATGGCTCATCGCCTTGGCGTACAATGCCTCACTGACCTCGACTGCCGTCGTGCAGTGACCGCACTTGTACCCACCATAACCGGAATGGGAGACCACGTCTCAAGTCGCGTGAGGAGTAAAGTCTGCGGGCAGGTTCACTCAGGTACTAGGCTTACCGATTTACCATATTTCTCGGCATACGTTTAGTACGTTCAAATGCTTGACACACGGTACCACACCTTAATCCTTATTCCAATTTCCGTCTCGTAGACAACGCATCCCCATGGATCGTTGTCCACAAACCATCATCATTCCGATATAAAAATGGATACAACCAATTCCTAACCTCGCGCGAGTGCTAGAAAAATCACTCGACTTCTACCGAGATCCCTAATTAGTAAAGCAGCTACTCGACCTAGCATACTAGTATCCATCTCAAAAGGAATCCTGAGTTCATGCAACTAAGGTTCCAGTCAACTCCTACACTTAAGTGCACAGTACAAGCCTACAAACATTAAGTGTAGTAAAATAGTATATATAAACAGTTATGCATAAAACCGGGGCTTGCCTTCCAAAGCTGGGGCAGGCAGATCCTCGATGGCAGGCTCTGGTGCTGGCTCCTGGACTACCTTTCTGAGCAGCTCCTTGCTCCGGAACGAGGATGTACTCTCCGTCAACGAGATTACAGTCTATCGAATGCAATGAATAAGATACATGCATATTAGTAACATGTAATTTTGTAAATGCTATGTATGGTGAAACAATATTAAAACAGTGGGTCAACTAGGGTTTCTTTATAGGATGTTGTCTTAAGTGTTCCACACACACTTATCTTAGGGCCTTGAGTGAACTTAAAACTTTTAATCATCTCTTTTATGTTTTATGGGACTCTTAGAGAGATTTAGTTGTATAATCTTAATTTCTTCCACAATTTCTCTTTTACTTTCTATTTATGCTTATTATTGAGTGCCTTTGAACTACCATGGTAATTTAGAATTTTCCAAAAATGTTGCAAAAATTACAGTGGGTAGACATTGGTCTCTGTAGTCTATTCTAAAATTTTGAGGTTAGAATTAATTCAGATAACCCTTGGGCAAAAATGACAAAAGTGAGGGTAAAAGGTCACTTTGCACTACAGCTCTGATTTAGGTGAGGGTTCTGGACTAAAACTTATTTTTATCAAGATTCATGTGTGATAATAGGTCTCTGTGCCAAAAATCACAGAAAAAGTCTTAATGGTTATTTAATTATGATTTTCTAAAGTTTAATGTCCAAAAAGGTACTTATAACTAACTTGTTATTTGAAAAATATCAAACAACAGAACTTATATTTTTCCTAGATTTATACTAGCATATTATTAGTTATCCCAAGGATTGGGGTGGTTTCTCCTTAGGGTTATTTTTCTAGGATTTTTCTAAGTTCTTATTGTTTTCATGAAATAAAATGTGGTGCATTCCTTTTGTACTAACAGAGGGTTCAACAAAATTTCTTGTGATCTATGTTACTTAAGTAAGCCAGGAAAAATGTGAGTGCCCCCTAGTTAGTGTTTTAAATCCCCTTTTTCATTTTCTCAATGTTTGGGTAAATGCAAGTTTTAATGGTTAATCCCTCCTTAATCTGGTATACTTAGGAGTTTAACATTTTTAAACATGGTAGTTAGTAGTTGAGTGTTTCTCCAATTTTTCTCAACCTCAGTCCAAAAGTATTTCTATTTTTCCTCTATTTATTTAGTTTTGGGTAGTACACTTAATTAAATTAAAACTCTAAAAGTCTTGCAGTACTCAAGGTGTTTGTTATTTTTCCTAAGTAGTTCACAATATTTAGGACCTAGCAAAATTAGTCTAACCAAATTTGGCTGGATAAAAATGGAGTTATGAATTTTGCAAGTTCTGTATTCATTTAAAAGAATAAAGTTTAAAAGGTTTAAGGAAAATCAATTTGCATCGAGGCCCCTCTGGTTTCCTATAACCATTTCTTTCAACGTTGCCCCAGCGGAACTATTCCCCTGAGTCACTGACTTCACAAAAAAACCCCCGGCTCTTCCTTCTTTCAACCTGAGCTCCTTCCCCATTGTAACAGTAACCGCGGAGAGGAAAAAGGGTGGCGCGGCTTACCAGCAGCGAGGGAGGTCCGGTGAAGGGCTGGGTGAGGTCCAGGAGGTCCTGACGGTCACGTCGAGGTGCAGGTCATCGACGGTGATGGCCGGAATAGGTCTGACCGCGTGCACAGGCGGTCGGGCTCTTCGGCGGCGTGTGCTCCAGCCTGCTCACAGCGGTAGGGCTCAATCAAATGCACAGGGAGCTTCACGGGATGCTAAGGGTGCTATAGGTACAAGGAATCGACGAATGGCTTACCGTGGAGCTCGGTCTACGTGCGACGGCGGCCGGTTGAAGACCGGCAACGTCGATCCGGCTTCTCCGGTGAGGTATTGTTCAATCCTCGGCTCGGGGAGCTTCACTGGGGTCCGTAGAAGTTAACCCGAGGGTCGGACGGGGCAGAGGATGGCTAGTTTGGTCGGTTGATGGTGGTCCTGGCTTGCGCTGCCGCTGGTACGCCGTTCTCTGGGCAAACACCAGCGAACTCGAGCTCGGGTTGGGTCAGGGACGCGCGAGGGTGTGTGGTCAAGGCCGTGGTGGCTTTTATAGTCGCGGGCGCGGGCGTGGGCGCGGGGTTGGCACGGTGCGGGGCTGCGCACGCGGGCTGAGCACCGAGGGCGTGCTCTGTCATTGGTAGGGCGCGTCGAACACGTGGCCGTGTTCATCTGCCCAAGTTCTTGTGCCTGCACATGTCACAACCGTGCGAATCTCGCCAAAGGTCTTGTGCAAGATTTCTTCCTGGCACCTAGGGCTAGCTAGTTTGTGTAAGTTCCAATGGAAGATCTTCCCTAGCTTGTGAGATATGTGGGCGCCAAGTCTTGTCTGTCTGCACTGTTCACCAGCGACAAAACTGATGCCAAACCATGTCAAACGACCATGGTTTGATTTCAAATTTTTTAGGGGTGTGCCTTGGGTAATTTGGCCACTTTTTGTTATTTGGTCCAAGTGGGTTTGGCGCCAGCACAAGGGTGAACACATCTGATCTTTAGGCTAGGGTTTTTTTTGGGACTTAGAGAAAATTTGGTGGCTCTATTGTGCTCCCCACTTGGTGAATTGTTTTGGGGTTTTTGTTGGGCCTTTTTGTAATACCTTCCTTAATACATTTTGTAGATTTACTAATATACTTCTTTGTTAAAGGTTCCCTTTTATGATTTGGCCATTTGCCCACTCTTTTCCCCTTTAATCCCATGTTTAAGGTTTAATGGATTAAGAGGGGATTTAGGGTTTTAAAGTCTTTTCATGAGTGAGAATGTATGAAGGCTAGGTTATCTCTCTTTTTATGATCAATACTTAGCTTAGCCATGCTTCCAAAACTTTTGGTGCCTTCACTCTCCAATTTAGCATATTGGATAAGAGGCCAAAGGTGTGCTCACTGGGCTAGGGCCCTGGGTAACACCTGGGGTGTTACAGCCCTCCCCCCTTAAAGGAATCTCATCCCGAGATTTGGGTAGGGATCCTTTAGCGAGGTGCCCAGAAGGTGCGTGCTGATGTATTGTGTTTTCTTTTGGTCAAGATTCTCTAGTAAACTGCTCTTTGAATATCATTCTCTTTGCAACTTCAGAAGGAAGTCCTTCTAGATTTATTTCCACAACTTACTCTACTCTTATTAACTATGCTTCTCTTATTTTTAGATTCAAAGGGCAGGTGGGGGTGTGTGTTTTGGGTTATGTATTGATGCCTTTAGGCAGAAAATCGGGGAAGTGCGAGCACAGAAAATCCTCAGTTTCCCACGTAGCCTCTTCTTCTGAATGGTTACTCCACTAAATCTTATACATTTGGATTGACCTTGCTCGAGTTGACCTTTCCTTTTGGTCCAATACCTTGAGGGGGTGCTCTTGATATGACAAGTCCGGTTCTATCTCCAATTCAGGTTCAGGTAGCACTTCCGTGGGTAAGCGAACACACTTCCTTAGCTGAGACACGTGGAACACATCATGAATTGCTGACATATGAGATGGCAACTTCAACTGGTATGCTACAGGTTCACAAGCCTCCTTGATTTCATAGGGCCCAATATAGCGAGGAGCTAATTTGCCCTTGATCCCAAATCTCTGAACACCTTTGGTGGGTGACACTTTGAGATACACATGATCCCCCACCTCGAACTGTAGAGGCTTCCTTCTTTTATCGTGATAGCTCTTTTGCCTGGCCTGAGCAGCCTCCAAGTTCTTCTTAATGATTCTGACTTTATCCTCAACTTCAAGCACTATGTCAGGTCCAAATATTTCCCTTTCTCCGGCTTGTGACCAATTTAGCGGTGTTCTACACCTTCTCCCATACAAAGCTTCGAAAGGTGCCATCTTTAGGCTGGATTGGTAGCTATTATTGTAAGAGAATTCAGCCAAGGAAAGGCACATATCCCAATCCTTACCATAGTGTAACACACATGCTCTTAACATGTCCTCAAGAATCTGATTTACTATTTCCATCTGGCCGTCAGTTTGAGGATGGTATGCTGAGCTCCTTATCACATGGGTTCCAAGTGACTCTTGCAGTTGCTCCCATAAACATGCTACGAACGGTGCTCCTCTGTCTGACACGATAGTCCTTGGTATTCCATGCAAACACACTATTTGGTCAATATATATTTCTGCATACTTTTCAGCCCTATGGGTGGTATGTACTAGCAAGAAATGAGCTGTCTTGGTTAGCCTATCCACAATGACCCAAATTGAATCGTGGTGCCAGGAGGTGTTGGGCAAACCCACAATAAAATCCATACAAATGTCCTCCCACTTCCAAGAAGGAATGGGAAGAGGCTGTAAGGTACCTGCTACCTTCAAATGACTAGCCTTGATTCTTTGGCAAGTGTCGCACTCATATACATACTTAGCAATTTCTCTCCTCATCCTAGTCCACCAATACAATGGTCTGAGGTCATGATACATCTTGTTACTTCCGGGGTGCATAGAAAATTTTGAGAGATGAGCTTCGTCCAATATTTTCTTCCTGAGTTCTGGGTTCTTGGGGACAACCAATCGGTCTTCAAACCATAGAACACCCTTGTTGTCCTGACAAAAGCATTTATACTTATCCACCTTTTGTTTGAGCATTTCTTTAATGACTTGAACACCCTTGTCACCAATCTATGCCATGATTATCTACTCTTGCAAGGTTGGCTCCACTGAGATATAATCCAAGGTACCTAGGGAAACAACTTCCATGTTCAGCTTGCGCAATTTGTCACACAAAGTGGCGATCTTAGAGTCTATGGTTATACAGTTACACTGGGCTTTTCAACTTAAGGCATCTGCCACAACATTCGCCTTGCCAGGATGGTAATGCACTTCCAGATCATAATCCTTGATTAATTCCAACCACCTTCTCTACCTCATATTAAGATCAGCTTGAGTGAAAATATACTTGAGACTCTTGTCAGTATAGATATTACAATGTGCTCCCATTAGATAATGTCTCCATATCTTTAGAGCATGAACCACTGCTGCTAACTCCAGATCATGTGTGGGTTAATTTCGTTTATGAGGCCTGAGTGCTCTAGATGCATAAGCAATAACTCTGTTGTCTTGCATCAAAACACAACCTAGTCCAGTGCCCGAAGCATCGCAATAAACATCAAACGATTTGGTGTTGTCAGGCTGTGCTAGAACGGGTGTTGTTGTCAGATGCTGCCTTAATGCATGAAAGGCATCCTCACACTTCTAACTCCATTCAAATTTAATCCCTTCTTCAAAAATTACGTCATTGGCTTAGCAATCCTGGAGAAATCCGGAATGAATCACCGATAGTATCCTGCCAATCCCAGAAAACTCCGAATCTGTCACACGGTGGTAGGAGGCTTCCAATCCATCACTTCTTGCATCTTCTCCGGATCAACTGATATCCCATCTTGAGAAATGGTGTGACACAAGAATTTTATTTCCCTTAGCCAGAAATCACACTTTGAAAGTTTGGCATACAAATGATGATCGCGCAGTCGCTGAAGTACTATATGCAAATGCATAGTATGCTCAACTTTATTTCTTGAATAGACCAGAATATCATCAATGAAAACCACCACAAATTTGTCCAGTTCTGGAATAAACACTGAATTCATCAAATACACAAAATATGCTGGGGCATTGGTCAGCCCGAATGACATCACCATGTACTCATAAAGCCCATATCTAGTAGAGAAAGCCGTCTTCGGAATATCGTTGGCCCTGATCTTGAATTGGTGATAGCCAGAGCGAAGGTCTATCTTGAAAACACCTTGGCTCCCCCCAACTGATCAAACAACACATCAATGCAGGGCAACAGATACTTATTTTTAATCGTTACCGCATTGAGAGGGCGGTAATCAACACACAATCTCAGACTCTCATCCTTCTTCTTTACGAACAAGACCGGACATCCCCATGGTGAAGTACTTGGGCGAATGAACCCCTTGTCCAATAATTCTTGCAACTGCTTCTTCAGTTCGGCTAACTCTGCTGGAGGCATCCTATAGGGTCTCTTGGATATAGGTGCGGTCCTAGGTTGCAATTCGATGGCAAACTCTAAGTCTCTATCGGGTGGCATCCCTGACAATTCGTCTGGGAAAACATCAGGGTATTCACAAACCACTGGAATTCTCTCTACGGGTGACTCTATCACTGTGAGTGCACAAGAATGGGTACAACCCTGATTAGGCAAGTACAGTGTGATTTCACCACAATTAGGTGAGTGTATTTCTATGGCTCTCGCTACGACATCAATCAATGCCTGATGTCGTGATAACCAGTCATCTCCCAAGATGATATCCATGCTTTCCAATCCCATGATAAGGAGGGTGGTTTTAAACACAAGACTACCCAATTTTATAGGCACTTGTCGGTTGAGTTGATAGGTGGCAACCCTGCCTCCCGGGGTTGAAATCGTAATACCCCCATTTGTGTGGTAAAAGGTTAGCTGACATTTGGCACTAAATTTTGCGCTGATGAAGCTGTGTGATGCACCGGAATCAAAAAGAATGACAGCAGGGTAATTCAAAACGGAAAAGATACCAGTCATGACGGGTGCTCCCTCTGGAATATCAACCAATGTGGTGAAGTTCAGCCGGCCCTGCCTCACTTGAACCCTCTACCTCTTGCCTTGGTTCTGATTTGAAATTTGCCCCTGCCTCTGCTGGTTCTTGGGACAATTCTTGGCATAATGTCTAGTGCTGCCACAAGTGAAGCACCTGTTGTCATTGCACTGGCGGTACTGCTGCTGTGGCTGGTTGTTGTTCCTCTGAACTAGGGGTTGAGAGCGGTTGGGTGTTTAACACCCCAGGTGTTACCCAAGGCCCTGGCCCACTACATGCACTCGTGGCCTATTATCACATGTGTTTAAGTAGAGGAGAAGGAGCACCAAAACTTTAGAAACCAAGGAGTAATTAAGGAATGATCATGACAACAGAAATACCCAAGATTTTCATACATCTTCACCTTGGAAGAAGTGGCTCAAACCTTAGACCCCTTCTTGAGCCATTAGACCTCCAAGCATGGGATTAGTGGGAAAGCTATGCAAATGACCATATCATGACTTAAACCCTCTACCAAAGTTGAAGTACATTAATATATCTACAAGAAATAGTAAAGAAAGTATTCCAAAAAGGTCCCACAAAATTCTCAAATTCAGCCCCCAAGTGAAGAACACTTAAGAGCAACCAATTTTTCTCTAAGTCAAAAATCAGACTTCTTCCAAAGATCCTAGATGTTCACCTAGTTGCTGGCGCCAAATCCATGAGGTCCCATTTACAAAAAGGAGCCAAATTACCTAAGGCACACACTGGAAAAGTTTGAACCAAAGCCAAGACTGTTTGACACGAGTTGACACCTGTTTTGTCTCGGGATGAACAATGCCGACAGACCCATCTTGGCGCCCACATATCTCCCAAGCCAGGGCATATCTTCCCTTGGAACTCACATGAAATATGTAGCCCTAGGTGCATGGAAGAGATCTCACCACAGTCTTATGGCGAGATTCGCATGTTTGGCTGCTCAGCAAGGGCTAGAACACGGGCAGAAGGAAATGGCCACGTGTTCAACGTGCCCTGGCGACGCCAGAGCACGCCCCGACGCTTGCCCCCGCGTGCACCGCTCCGCGCCAAGCAAGACCTCGTGCCCGTGCCCGCGCCTATAAAGCCGACCCCGGCCTTGACCGTACACCCCCGCTCACTCTCCACCCCGCCGGAGCGCAAGTTCACCGGCGATCGCTCTGCGCACGGCGTGCCAGTGGCCGCCTGAGACCCGACCACTGTAGACCGTCCACCTTAGCCATTCCCCGCCCCGTCTGACCCTCGGGATAGCCTCTGCGTGCCTTGGTGAAGCTTCTAGAGCCAGGAATCGAACTATACCTCGCCGGAGACACCAGATCGACCTCGCCGGACTTCACTCGACCGCCGGCGTACGTAGACCGAGCTCCACGGTGAGTCTTCCTTCGATTCCTTGCACGGGTAGCATCCTTCGCACCCCGTGAAGCTCCTTGTGCCATTGGATTGAACTCTACCGCCGTGAGCAGGCCGAAGTGCACGCCGCCGACGAGCCCGCCCGCCTGCGCACGTGGCTCGACCGATTCCGGCCTTCACCGTCGACGAGCCATACCTCGACGTGACTGCCAGGACTTCCCGGAGCTAACTTCGCCCTTCGCTGGACCTCCCTCGCCGCCGGTAAGCCGCGTCGCCCTGTTTACTTCTGCGGTTACTGTTTCAAAGAGGGGAGGGATCTCGGGGAGAAAGAAGAAGAAGCCGGGGGGTTTTTAAATAGTCAGATACTCAGGTGAATAGTTTCGCAGGGGCATAAGTTAAAGATTTGGTTTTGGAAAAGCCCAAGGGTCTTGGTGTAAACTGGTTTTTCTTAAAACCTTTAAACATTATTCATTTAAATATAGACAGAGCTTGTAAAATTCATAACTTCAGTTTTATCCAACCAAATTTGTTCAAACCAATTTTGCTAGGTCCTAAATAAGGTGAACTACTTAGGAAAAATACCAAACACCCTAAGTATTGTAGAAGATTTTAAGGTTTAGATTTACTTAGTAAACTGACCAAAAGGTAAATAAAGAAGGGAAAAATAGCTACACTTTTAAACTAGGGTTAATAAAAATTAGAGAGGTACTTAACCACTCCCTAGCCTGTTTAAAAATAATAAACCCCTCAGTACACCAGATTAAGGAAGGGTTTACCATTAAAACTCACTTTGACTCAAAGTTAAAGAAAATAGAAAAGGGAGTTTAAAATAAGAACAAGGGGCAACCACATTTTTGCTAGTTTACTTCATTCACATAGTTCACTGGAAAATTTTGCTGAGCCCTCTGTTAGTACAAAAGAAATGCACTACCTTTTATTTCATGAAAACAATGAGAACTTAGAAAAATCCTAGAAAAATGATCCTGAAGAGAACCCACCCCAAATCCTTGGGATAACTAATAATATGCTAGTCTGAATCTAGGAAAAATATAAGTTATATTGTTTGACATTTTTCAAATGACAAGTTAGTTATAAGTGCATTTTTGGCATTAAACTTTAGAAATTCACAACCAAATATCCAGTGGGTCTTTTGCTGTAAATTTTAACACAAAGACCTATTATCACTTAAGAATCATGGCAAAAATAAAATGTAGTACAGAAACCTCATCTAAAGCAGAGCTATAGTTTAAAGTGCCCTTTTACCCTTACTTTTGTTAATTTTGCACAAGGAGCATCTGAATTAATTTCAACCTCAAATTTTTGGATAACCCACAGAGGTCAATGTTTACCCACTGTAATTTATACCATTTTTGGAAAATGTTAACTTGCCATGATAGTGTAAAGGCACTCACTAAGAAGCATAATTGAAAGTAAAATAAGAAATTTGAAAAGAATAGTGGGGTGCAACCTTAAATCTTCCAAGAGCAAAAGAAAACCTCTAAAAGATGACTGAAATTTTAAGTTTATTCAAGACACTAAAATGAATGTATGAAACCCTTAAGGATAACCAAAGAAAATCCTAGTATACCCCTATTTTAATACTGTTTCACTATGCTTCGTGTATCCAAAATGCCATATCATTAACACGCACACATCTTATTCATTGCATTCGATAGACTGTAATCTCGCTGACGGGGAGTACATCCTCATTCCGGAGCAAGGAGGTGCTTAGGAGGTAGCCCAGGAGCCAGCACCAGAGCCTGCCATCGAGGATCTGCCTGCCCCAGCTTTGGAAGGCAAGCCCCGGTTTTATGCATAACCCTTATTATATATGCTATTTTACTGCACTTAATGATTATAGGCTTGTACTGTGCACTTAAGTGTAGGAGTTGTTTGAAACCCTAGTTGCATGAGATGGATACTAGTATGCTAGGTCGAGTAGCTGCTTTACTAATTAGGGATCTCGGTAGAAGTCGAGTGATTTTTCTAGCACTCGCGCGAGGTCAGGAATTGGTTGTATCCATTTTGATATCGTAATAATGGAGGTCTGTGAACAACGGTCCATGGGGACACATTGTCTACAAGATGGAAATTGGAATAAGGATTAAGGTGTGGTACTGTGTGTCAAGCGTTTGAACGTACTAAACACATGCCGAGAAATATGGTAAATCGGTAAGCCTAGTACCTGAGTGAACCTGCCCGCAAATTGCCCTCCTCACGTGACATGAGACGTGGTCTCCCATTCCGGTTATGGTGGGTACAAGTGCAGTCACTGCACGATGGCAGTCGGGGTCAGTGAGGCATTGTACGCCAAGGCGGTGAGCCCCTTTCTGTTGACGGGGAATCGATGGGGACAGTTGATATGTGTGGGGATGGAGTGCCTTGCCACGTCGTGTGTTTAGGTTTACCTTGCAAGGATAAAAACTCGATTCGAATCCTCTGCTTCTCGCAGCTAATGAGACTGCTTGATCCATGCTGCTACATTGAGTAACAAGTGGAAATGTGTTGATTTGGCAAAAGATGTTAATTGCTAAATGTTTGATATCATGTATGATTAGATAGATACACATTTAGTCTTAAGAGAGTCACACTAAAACTTGAAAAGCTAAACTTGATTTTAGACTCAGCTAGTGCTTTTGGCAAACTAAACCCCTCAGCCAAACAACTGCATGTCTAGAGGTAGAGGAGTAGACTCCTCACACCGGGTAAGTCTAGCTGAGTATTAGTATACTCAGCCTTGCTCGTGGCATAATTTTTATAGGTTCTCTGGAGGACATGGTTGCTGGCCTGACTTGGTCATCCATCTTGCCACCGGGGTGGACAGTCAAGTGGGACCCGACCTCGGCAGAGGTGGAGCATGAGGAGTGATTGGCCAAGCTTCCCCATCCCTCCGTTTATTTACCGTTAGTTATATTCCGCTGCATTCCGAACAATGATCACTACTTTTGAAAAACTCCGATGATGTTGTAATAAATTAAGTACTCCTTAATGTATGGTTTATGTTTTATTGTATTTTCTCTGTGCCTCACCTTCAAGTGAGTACGTGGTACTTGATCCTGTTAGTGGCCTCGTCGGACTAGATCCGAGGGACTGACGTTTTATTCCTATTTAAGTGTGGTCTTGCCTTTAAGGTGGGACTTAGGTACTTAAGTTGGAATAACTCTAGCGGTTCCGCCATAGCTGGTATCGGAGCTTGTACCACCACAGAGGAATCAATAAACCGTAATTACCATCCTTTTCAAAAAGTAAAACTTGTTAGAAACCAATGTTGGATAGATCGGTAAGGCGATAGGGATGGACCTAGAGCGTGAAGCCTTAGGATACTAGATAGGTAGCTAGGTGGCTAATTGAATGTGCCCTACGGGCTACTATAAGGGAGGGAGATTTCTCTATCCCCATAGGTTGATGTGAGGTCACTTAGGACGAGCATGCATGCATCATTTTATTCAAACTACTTGGTAAGTGGTCAAGAACTTTAAAAGCTATGAGGCATGATAATAAAAGATTAAGTATACTCCAAAACCTCAACGTAACCTTAGAAAAGCTAAGCACTAACTCCCTTTTATTTTTGTAATTATTTTTCTTTTTGCTTACGCTTACCCTTACATAGATGACTTCTCACGAATCCTCGGAAGGAGGGAACACACATTCCCACATGGACGGACTTGCACGCGAGGGTTTTCCCTGCATCTTGTGGGAGGTACTGCAGGGAGCCGGTTATACGACGCCTCCCTAGTATGCGGTGCAGTTGTTCGAGGAGCACCGGGTACCCCGCTGTAGGGTGAGGATGACCTTGGAGCCTCATCCCTTACAGCCGGGCTGGCGTTCGTTGGACTCCGAGTCTTTTGGATTCAGGGCTGAAGATACTATCTAGTCCATTGCTCTCCACGGACTGATGACCTTTTGTGGCTTTCACCCCTTGGAGCTGTCCACTCATCCCATTGGCTTGTTCCCCGCTGAAAAGGAGGACGACCCAATGTGGAAGGACCCAGTGGAGTATGCCAAGGATGTGTGGGCTCTGTACCCAGGGCAGACTACTCACTTGACAGTGCGATGCATGAATGCCCTGTACCGTCTGCAAGCAGTGCGAGCAGAGGCAATGTCCCAGCTGATGCGCTTGGTGGAGTCTACCAAGATCACCCTGGATAATAGGGAGGACCTTGTGGTAGATCTGTCCACTGAGCTGGTGGAAAAGGACCTGCAGGTAGAGCAGATGGCCACCCAAATCCAAGAGCTTGAGGAGCAAGTAGGAGCCAGAGAGAACACCATCAAGGTTCTCGAGGATCAGCTCCTGACTACGCAACAACAACTTGAGGAAGCCAACCAGCACTTGGATATGCACCACCAGGAAATTCAGGACATGGAGGCAGAAGGAGCCGACGAGGATGTCAACATCGAGGGAGGAGAGGAGCCGGAGCCTGCATCTAGTTTGGACAGTGCTTGGCTCGGGAAGACCACCTTCCCTCGAGTCTAGTGTTGCCTCGTTTGCCCATTAGGTTTCAGAAATTGGGATAGAAGTGTGCGGCAGTAGAACTCCTCAAAGCTAGCTTAGCTTTTGCGCCATTGAGGTACTAGTCTAGAAAGAGTTGAGTCTTTTGAACACTTCTATACCCGTTAGAAAACTCTTTTGGATTTATGAATGATGGATGATGTCAATTTTAAGTTATGAAGGAAATTTATGTCATGTGGTACCTTTTATGAAAGTGCAAGGAAATGTTTGACATTTTACGAACTCTGTCCTTTAAATCCTCTTACCATGTGAAATCCCTGATTTCAAGGAATGATATTATGAGCATCCTGAATTTCAGATGGTAGGAAGAGCGCGCCGTGGACAGAATGAGCGCATTCCTCCACCACCGTCGCCGCCTCCTACCATGCAAGAACTAATGGCTCAGCAGAATGAGATTCTGCGACAGTTAGCTCAGCGTCAGCCACCACCCCAGCACTATGGTGGTGGTGATCACCATCAGCGTCCCCCAGCAACGGCCACCTATCAGAAGTTCCCCAGCACGCAGCCGCCATTGTTCACTCGGGCAGAGGATCCCCTTGATGCTGACGTATGGCTCAGGGTGGTGGAATCCAAATTCCCACTGCTTAATAGAGTTTGTTCAGATGTGGCTAAGGTCCGTTTCGCCACCCAGTAGCTTCGCAGACCCGCGAGGACATGGTGGGATCACTTCCTCGCTATGCAGCCAGTTGACCATGTGGTGGAATGGGGAGAATTCAAGGCAGCATTCAGAGGAGATCACATACCGGCAGGCATCATGGACCGCAAACTTAATGAGTTTCTGGCACTTACTCAGGGGAGTCGTACAGTGTTGCAGTACGCCCGAGCCTTCAACGACCTGTGTCAGTATGCAGGCTATCATGCAGACACTGATGAGAAAAAGAGGGACAGGTTCAGGAGGGGCCTCAGTACTAAGCTCTGCGACCGTCTCAACACAGTCAGGTCCAACAACTACAATGAGTTAGTCAACATGGCCATTTCTCAGGAAGACTGCATCACAGCTCGCCAGGCAGAAAAGAAGAGGAAGACCCCTATGGCAGGACCTTCAGCTCAGCCTCAGCGCTTCAGGATTGTGTCCGACACTCAGAATAGGGGGGCTCAGCAGCAAGGACGGTGGGTGATCCGACCACAACAGCAGCAGCAGACACCCAACCGCTCTCAGCCCCCAGTTCAGAGGAACAACAACCAGCCACAGCAGCAGTACCATCAGGCCAATGACAACAGATGTTTCACTTGTGGTAGCACTGGACACTACTCTAAGAATTGCCCCAAGAACCAGTAGAGGCAGGGGCAAATTTCCAATCAGAACCAAGACAAGAGGCAGAAGGTGGAAGTGAGACAAGGCAGGCTGAACTTCACCACCATGGCTGATATTTCAGAGGGAGCACCCATCATGACTGGTATCTTTTCTATTTCGAATTATCCTGCAGTCATTCTTTTTGATTCTGGTGCAACACACAGTTTTATCAGTGCAAAATTTAGTGCCAAATGCTAGTTACCTTTCCATTACAATTTCAACACCAGGAGGCAGGGTTGCCACCTATCAAATCAACAGACAGGTGCCTATAAAATTTGGTAGTCTTGTAATTAGAACCACCCTCCTTATCTTGCTATTGGATAGTGTGGATATCATATTAGGAACTGACTGGTTATCCAGGCATCAGGCAGTGATTGATATCGCAGCAAGGTCCATTGAGATACACTCACCTACTTGTGGTGAAATTGTGTTATATTTGCCTAACCAGGGCTATACCCGTTCCTATGCCTTCGCCCTAACAGAGTCACCTGTTGAGAGAATTACAGTGGTTTGTGAGTACCCAGATGTTTTTACAGATGAATTGCCAGGAATGCCACCCGACCGAGACGTAGAGTTTGCAATTGAACTGCAACCCGTAACTGCCCCTATATCCAAGAGACCCTATAGGATGCCTCCAGCGGAGTTAGCAGAACTAAAGAAGCAGTTACAAGAGTTGTTGGACAAGGGATTCATTCGCCCAATCACTTCTCCATGGGGATGTCTAGCCTTGTTCGTGAAGAAGAAAGATGAGAGTCTGAGATTGTGTGTTGATTACCACCCTCTCAATGCGGTGACAATAAAAAATAAGTATCCATTGCCCCGCATTGATGTGTTGTTCGATCAGTTGGTGGGAGCCAAGGTGTTTTCTAAGATAGACCTTCGCTTTGGCTATCATCAGATCAAAATCAGGGCTAGCGATATTCCGAAGACGGCTTTCTCTACCAGATATGGACTCTATGAGTACTTGGTGATGTCTTTCATGCTGACCAATGCCCCGGCATATTTCATGTATTTGATGAACTCAGTATTTATGCCAGAACTGGATAAGTTTGTGGTGGTTGTCATTGATGACATTCTAGTATATTCAAGAAATGAACAGGAGCATACTATGCACTTGCATACAGTACTGCAAAGGATGAGCGATCATCGCTTATATGCTAAATTGTCCAAATGTGATTTCTGGCTGAGGGAAATTAAATTTTTGGGTCACACCATTTCTCAGGATGGGATATCTGTGGATCCTGAGAAAGTACAAGAAGTGATGAACTGGAAGCCTCCTACCACCGTACGACAGATTCGGAGTTTTCTGGGATTGGCAGGGTATTATCGGCGATTTATTCCGGATTTCTCCAGGATTGCCAAGCCAATGACTGAATTGTTGAAGAAATGGGTAAAGTATGAATGGAGTCAGAAATGTGAGGATGCCTTTCATACGTTAAGGCCGCATCTGACAACAGCATCCGTGCTAGCACAGCCTGACAACACAAAACCCGTTGAGGTTTATTGCAATGCTTCAGGCACCGAATTGGGATGTGTCTTGATGTAGGACAATAGAGTTATTGCTTATGCATCCCGAGCAATCAGGCCTCATGAGCAGAATTACCCCACCCATGATCTGGAGTTAGCAGTCGTCGTTCATGCTCTGAAGATATGGAGACATTATTTGATGGGAGCTCATTGTAATATCTATACTGACCACAAGAGTCTCAAGTATATTTTCACTTAGGCAGATCTAAATATGAGGCAGAGAAGATGGTTGGAATTGATCAAAGACTATGATTTAGAAGTGCATTACCATCCGGGCAACGCCAATGTTGTGGCAGATGCCTTTAGTCGAAAGGCCCAGTGCAACTGTGTAACTATGGACTCCAAGGTCGCCACTCTGTGCGACGAGTTATGCAAGCTGAACTTGGAAGTTGTTTACTCGGGTACCTTGAATTATATCTCAGTGGAGCCCACTTTACATGAGCAGATAATTATGGCCCAGATTGGTGACAAGGGTGTTCAAGTCATTAGGGATATGCTAAAACAAAAGGTGGATAAGTACAAATGCTTTCGTCAGGACAGCAAGGGAGTTCTATGGTTTGGAGACCGATTGGTTGTTCCTAGGAATTCCGAACTCAGGAAGAAAATATTGGATGAAGCTCATCTTTCCAAATTTCCATGCACCCCGGCAGTAACAAGATGTATCATGATCTCAGATCCTTGTATTGGTGGACCAGGATGAAGAGGGAAATTGCTAAGTATATATCTGAATGTGACACTTGCCAAAGAGTCAAGGCCAGTCATTTGAAGGTAGCAGGTACCTTATAGCCCCTTCCCATACCATATTGGAAATGGGAGGACCTCAGCATGGATTTTATTGTGGGTTTACCCAACACATCCCGACACCACGATTCGATTTGGGTCATTGTGGATAGGTTAACCAAGACAACTCATTTCTTGCCGGTACATACCACCCACAGGGCAGAGAAGTATGCAAAAATCTATATTGACCAGATAGTGTGTTTGCATGGAATACCAAGGACTGTCGTGTCAGACAAAGGAGCACCATTCGTAGCACATTTCTGGGAGTAGTTGCAAGAGTCACTTGGAACCCATATAATAAGAAGCTCAGCGTACCATCCTCAAACAGATGGTCGGATAGAAAGGGTAAATCAGATTTTGGAAGACATGTTGAGGGCATGTGTGCTGCACTATGGGAAGAATTGGGACAAGTGCCTTTCCTTGGCGAAGGTCTCTTATAACAACAGCTACCAGTCTAGCCTAAAGATGGCACCATTCGAGGCCTTGTATGGGAGAAGGTGTAGAACACCGCTAAATTGGTCACAAGCTGGTGAGAGGGAGATATTTGGACCTGACCTAGTACTTGAAGCCGAGGAGAAAGTCAGAATCATTAAGAAGAACCTGGAAGCTGCTCAGGCCAGACAAAAGAGCTATCATGACAAGAGGAGGAAGCCTCTACAATTTGAAGTGGGAGATCATGTTTATCTTAAGGTGTCACCCACCAAAGGTGTTCAGAGATTTGGAATCAAGGGCAAGTTAGCTCCTCGCTATATTGGGCCCTATGAAATCAAAGAGACTTGTGGACCTGTAGCCTACCAATTGAAGTTACCCCTCATATGTCAGCAGTTCATGATGTGTTCCATGTGTCTCAGCTACGAAAGTGTGTCCGCTTACCCACGGAAGTGCTACCAGAACCAGAATTGGAGATAGAGCCAGACTTGTCTTATCAAGAGCACCTCGTCAGGGTATTGGACCGAAAGGTAAGATCAACTCGAGCAAGGTCAATTCAAATGTATAAGATTCAGTGGAGCAACCACACAGAAGAAGAGGCTACGTGGGAGACTGAGGATTTTCTACGATCTCGCTTCCCCGACTTTCTGCCTAAAGGAGTCGGTACATAACCCAAAACACCCACCCCCACCCGCCCTTTGAATCTAAATATAAGAAAAACCTAGCTCATAAGAGTAGAGTAAGTTGAGGAAAGAAATCTAGAAGGACTTCCTTCTGAAGTTGCAAAGGGGATGACATTCGAAGAGCAGTTAACTAGAGAAACTCGGATAAAGGAAACTGCAACACCCCAACTTACACCTTCTTGGTACCCCACTAAAGGATCCCTACCCAATCTCGAGACGAGATTCTTTTAAGGGGGGAGGGCTGTAACACCCCAGGTGTTACCCAAGGCCCTAGCCCACTACATGCACTCATGGCCTATTATCACATGTGTTTAAGTAGAGGAGAAGGAGCACCAAAACTTTAGAAACCAAGGAGTAATTAAAGAATGATCATGACAACAGAAATACCCAAGATTTTCATACATCTTCACCTTGGAAGAAGTGGCTCAAACCTTAGACCCCTTCTTGAGCCATTAGACCTCCAAGCATGGGATTAGTGGGAAAGCTATGCAAATGACCATATCATGACTTAAACCCTTTACCAAAGTTGAAGTACATTAATATATCTACAAGAAATAGCAAAGAAAGTATTCCAAAAAGGTTTCACAAAATTCTCAAATTCAGCCCCCAAGTGAAGAACACTCAAGAGCAACCAATTTTTCTCTAAGTCAAAAATCAGCCTTCTTCCAAAGATCCTAGATGTTCACCTAGTTGCTGGCGCCAAATCCATGAGGTCTCATTGACAAAAAGGACCCAAATTACCTAAGGCACACACTGGAAAAGTTTGAACCAAAGCCAAGACC
This sequence comes from Zea mays, assembly GCF_902167145.1. Lineage (NCBI taxonomy): Eukaryota > Viridiplantae > Streptophyta > Magnoliopsida > Poales > Poaceae > Zea > Zea mays. The sequence goes on from NC_050103.1 coordinate 44,827,160, forward strand.
GTTTGACACAAGTTGACACCTGTTTTGTCTCGGGATGAATAGTGCCGACAGACCCATCTTGGCGCCCACATATCTCCCAAGCCAGGGCATATCTTCCCTTGGAACTCACATGAACTAGGTAGCCCTAGGTGCAGGGAAGAGATCTCACCACAGTATTATGGCGAGATTCGCACATTTGGCTGCTCAGCAAGGGCTAGAACATGGGCAGAAGGAAATGGCCACGTGTTCGACGCGCCCTGGTGACGCCAGAGCACGCCCCGGCGCTCGGCCCCGCGTGCGCCGTGCCAAGCAAGACCCCATGCCCGTGCCAGTGCCCGTGCCTATAAAGCCGACCCCGGCCTTGACCGTACACCCCCTCTCACTCTCCACCCCGCCGGAGCGCAAGTTCACCGGCGATCGCTCTGCGCACAGCGTGCCAGCGGCCGCCCGAGACCCGACCACCGTAGACCGGCCACCCTAGCCATTCCCTGCCCCGTCCGACCCTCGGGATAGCCTCTGTGTCCCTCGGTGAAGCTTCTAGAGCCAGGAATCGAACTATACCTCGCTGGAGACACCGGATCGACCTCGCCGGACTTCACCCGACCGCCGGCGTATGTAGACCGAGCTCCACGGTGAGTCTTCCTTCGATTCCTTTCACGGGTAGCATCCTTCGCACCCCGTGAAGCTCCTTGTGCCATTGGATTGAACTCTACCGCCGTGAGCAGGCCGGAGCGCACGCCGCCGATGAGCCCGCCCGCCTGCTCACGTGGCCCGACCGATTCCGGCCATCACCGTCGACGAGCCGTACCTCGACATGACCGCCAGGACTTCCCGGAGCTAACCCCGCCCTTCACCGGACCTGCCTCGCCGCCGGTAAGTCGTGTCGCCCTGTTTACTTCCGCGGTTACTGTTTCAAAGAAGGGAGGGATCTCGGGGAGAAAGAAGAAGAATCCGGGGGGTTTTAAAGATTTGGTTTCGCAGGGGCATATGTTAAAGATTTGGTTTTAGAAAAGCCCAGGGGTCTCGGTGTAAACTGGTTTTTCATAAAACCTTTAAACATTATTCATTTAAATGAAGACAGAGCTTGTAAAATTCATAACTTCAGTTTTATCCAACCAAATTTGTTCAAACCAATTTTGCTAGGTTTTAAATAAGGTGAACTACTTTGGAAAAATACCAAACACTCTAAGTATTGCAGAAGATTTTAAGGTTTAGATTTACTTAGTAAACTGACCAAAAGGTAAATAAAGAAGGGAAAAATAGCTACACTTTTAAACTAGGGTTAATAAAAATTAGAGTGGTACTTAACCACTCCCTAGCCTGTTTAAAAATAATAAACCCCTTAGTACACTAGATTAAGGAAGGGTTTACCATTTAAAATCACTTTGACTCAAAGTTAAAGAAAATAGAAAAGGGAGTTTAAAATAAGAACCAGGGGCAACCACATTTTTGCTAGTTTACTTTATTCACATAGTTCACTGGAAAATTTTGCTGAGCCCTCTGTTAGTACAAAAGAAATGCACTACCTTTTATTTCATGAAAACAATGAGAACTTAGAAAAATCCTAGAAAAATGATCCTGAGGAGAACCCACCCAAATCCTTGGGATAACTAATAATATGCTAGTCTGAATCTAGGAAAAATATAAGTTATGTTGTTTGACATTTTTCAAATGACAAGTAAGTTATAAGTGCATTTTTGGCATTAAACTTCAGAAAATCACAACCAAATACCTAGTGAGTCTTTTGCTGTAAATTTTAACACAAAGACCTATTATCATTTAGGAATCATGGCAAAAATAAAATCTAGTACAGAAACCTCACATAAAGTAGAGCTATAGTGTAAAGTGCATTTTTACCCTTACTTTTGTTAATTTTGACAAGGAGCATCTGAATTAATTTCAACCTCAAATTTTTGGAATAACCCACAGAGGTAAATGTTTACCCACTGTAATTTTTATAACATTTTTTGGAAAATGTTAACTTGCCATGATAGTGTAAAGGCACTCACTAAGAAGCATAATTGAAAGTAAAATAAGAAATTTGAAAAGAATAGTGGGGTGCAACCTTCAATCTTCCAAGAGCCAAAGCAAACCTCTAAAGGATGACTAAAATTTTAAGTTTATTCAAGAACCTAAAATGAATGTATGAAACCCTTAAGGATAACCAAAGAAAACCCTAGTATACCCCTATTTTAATATTGTTTCACTATGCTTCGTGTTTCCAAAATGCCATATCATTAACACGCACACATCTTATTCATTGCTTTCGATAGACTGTAATCTCGCTGACGTGGAGTACATCCTCGTTCCGGAGCAAGGAGCTGCTCAGGAGGTAGCCCAGGAGCCAGCACCAGAGCTTGCCATCGAGGATCTGCCTGCCCCAGCTTTGGAAGGCAAGCCCAAGTTTTATGCATAACCCTTATTATATATGCTATTTTACTGCACTTAATGATTGTAGGCTTGTAATGTGCACTTAAGTGTAGGAGTTGTTTGAAACCCTAGTTGCATGAGATGGATACTAGTATGCTAGGTCGAGTAGCTGCTTTACTAATTAGGGATCTCGGTAGAAGTCGAGTGATTTTTCTAGCACTCGCGCGAGGTGAGGAATTGGTTGTATCCATTTTGATATCGTAATAATGGAGGTCTGTGAACAACGGTCCATGGGGACGCGTTGTCTACAAGACGGAAATTGGAATAAGAATTAAGGTGTGGTACCGTGTGTCAAGCGTTTGAACGTACTAAACACATGCCGAGAAATATGGTAAATCGGTAAGCCTAGTACCTGAGTGAACCTGCCCGCAGATTGCCCTCCTCACGCGACCTTAGATGTGGTCTCCCATTCCGGTTATGGTGGGTACACGTGCGGTCACTACACGATGGCAGTCGGGGTCAGTGAGGCATTGTACGCCAAGGCGGTGAGCCCCTTTCTGTTGACGGGGAATCGATGGGGACGGTTGATATGTGTGGGGACGGAGTGCCTTGCCACGTCGTGTGTTTAGGTTTACCTTGCAAGGATAAAAACTCGATTCGAATCGTCTGCTTCTCGCATCTAATGAGACTGCTTGATCCATGCTGCTACATTGAGTAACAAGTGGAAATGTGTTGATTTGGCAAAAGATGTTGATTGCTAAATGTTTGATATCATGTATGATTAGATAGATACACATTTAGTCTTAAGAGAGTCACACTAAAACTTGAAAAGCTAAACTTGATTTTAGACTCAGCTAGTGCTTTTGGCAAACCAAACCCCTCAGCCAAACAGCTACATGTCTAGAGGTAGAGGAGTAGACTCCTCACACCAGGTAAGTCTAGCTGAGTATTAGTATACTCAGCCTTGCTTGTGGCATAATTTTTACAGGTTCTCTGGACGACATGGTTGCTGGCGTGACTTGGCCGTCCATCTTGCCACCGGGGTGGACAGTCGAGTGGGACCCAACCTCGGCAGAGGTGGAGCATGAGGAGTGATGGGCCAGGCATCCCCATCCCTCCGTTTATTTACCGTTAGTTATGTTCCGCTGCATTCCGAATAATGATCACTACTTTTGAAAAACTCTGATGATGTTGTAATAAATTAAGTACTCCTTAATGTATGGTTTATGTTTTATTGTATTTGCTCTATGCCTCACCTTCGAGTGAGTACGTGGTACTTGATCCTGTTAGTGGCCTCGTCGGACTAGATCCGAGGGACTGACATTTTATTCCTATTTAAGTGTGATCTTGCCTTTAAGGTGGGACTTAGGCACTTAAGTTGGAATAACCCGGGCAGTTCCGCCACAGGGTGCTTGCTGCTGCTGCTGTGGTCGGATCACCCATCGTCCTTGCTGTTGCTGAGGTCCCCTACTCTGAGTGTCGGACACAATCCTGAAGCGCTGAGGCTGAGCTGAAGTTCCTGCCATAGGGGTCTTCCTCTTCTTTTCTGCCTGACGGGCCATGATGCAATCCTCCTGAGAGATGGCCATGTTGACTAACTCATTGTAGTTGTTGGCCCTAACTGTGTTGAGACGGTCGCGGAGCCTAGTACTGAGGCCCCTCCTGAATCTGTCTCTCTTCTTCTCATCCGTGTCAGCATGATAGCCTACGTACTGACACAGGTCATTGAAAGCTTGGGCGTACTGCAACACGGTACGACTCCCCTGAGTGAGTGCCAGAAACTCATTGAGCTTGCGGTCCATGATGCCTGCTGGTATGTGATGTCCTCTGAATGCTGCCTTGAACTCTCCCCACTCAACCATATGGTCAACTGGCTGCATAGCGAGGAAATGGTCCCACCATGTCCGCGCGGGCCCACGGAGCTGCTGGGTGGCGAAATAGACCTTGGCTGCTTCGGAACACTCTCCATTAAGCAGTGGGAATTTTGATTCCACCATCCTGAGCCAAACATCTGCGTTGAGTGGGTCTTTTGCCCTAGTGAACAACGACGGCTGAGTACTGAGAAACTCCTGATAGGCGGCCGCTGCTGGGGGACGCTGATGATGATCACCACCACCACCATAGTGTTGAGGTGGTGGCTGACGCTGAGCTAGCTGTTGAAGGATCTCATTCTACTAAGCCATCAGCTCCTGCATGGTAGGAGGCTGCGGCGATGGTGGAGGAATGCGCTCATTCTGTCCACGGCGCGCTCTTCATGCCATCTGAAATTAAGGATGTTCTTAATATTTTACTTTGAAATCCGTGATTGCACATGTTAAAAGATCTTAAATAACAAGGTCTGTAAGATTCCAAATATTTCCTTGCCTTCCACAATTGGTATCAATAGAATAAAATTTCAATCATACTTAAAAGTAGAAGCCATCCATCATTCAACATGCCAAAAGAGTTTTTCCAACGGTTACAGCAGTGCTCAAAATACTCGACTCTCTCTAGCCTAGTACCTCCAAGGTGCAAAAGCTAAGCTAGTTTCGAGGAGTTCTACCGCTGCTCACCTCTATTCTTATCACTGAAATCTAATGAACAAACGAGGAAACGCTAGACTCGGGGGAAGGTGGTCTTCCTGAGCCAGCAGTGTCCAAGCTGGATGCAGGCTCCGGCTCCTCTCCTCCCTCGATGTCGACATCCTCATCGGCCCCTTCTGCCTCCATGTCTTTAATCTCTTGATGGTGCAGATCCAGGTGCTGGTTGCCTTCCTCAAGCTGTTGCTGTGTGGTTTGGAGTTGATCTTCTAGAACCTCGATGGTGTTATCCTTGGCCTCCACCTGATCTTCGAGCTCTTGGATTTGGGTGGCCATCTGCTCCACCTGGAGATCCTTTTCCACTAGCTCAGTGGACAAGTCTACAACAAGGTCCTCCCTGTTATCCAGGGTGATCTTGGTAGACTCCACTAGTCCCATCAGTTGGGACATTGCCTCACCTCGCAATGCCTGCAGACAATATAGGGCATTCATGCAACGAACCGTCAGGTGAGAATTCTGTCTAGGGTAGAGAGCCCACACATCCTTGGCGTGCTCAACCCGATCCTTCCACATTGGGTCGTCCTCCTTTTTAGTGGGGAATAAGCCAATGGGATGGGTTGATAGCTCCAAGGGGTGAAAGCCGTAGAAGGTCGTCCGCACATGCAGAGAAGTGGACTCAATAGTATCCTCGGCTCTAAAACCGAATGACTCGGAGTCCAACGAACGCTAGCCTGGCTGCAAGGGATGAGGCTCCAAGGTCATCCTCACCCTACAGCGGGGTACCCGGTGCTCCTTGAACAACTGCACCATGTACTGGGAGGCGTAGCATAACCGGCTCCCTGTAGTACCTCCCACAAAATACGGGGAAAACCCTCTCGTGCAAGCCCGTATCTGTGGGAATGTGCATTCCCCCCTTCCGAGGATTCGTGACAAGTCATCTGTGTAAGGGCAAGCGTAAGCGAAAAAGAATTACAAAAATAAAAGGAAACTAGTGCTTGGCTTTCCCAGGGTTAAGTTGAGATCTTCGATGTAGACTTAAATTCTTATTACGGTGTCTCTTTGATTATATAGCTTTTTATTAATATTGACCTTTTACTAAGTAGATAGAAAAATAATGCATGCATACTCGTCCTAAGCGACCTCACATCGAGTACATGGGGTATGGAAATCCCCCACCTATATCATAGCAGCCTGTAGGGCATATTCAAATACCCACATAGGTACCCATCTAGTATCCTAAGGCTACATGTCCTAGGGTTATCCTTATCGTGTTAACGATCTATCCAACATTGGTTTCTAAGCAAGTTTTACTTTTGAAAAGGTTGGTAATTACAATTTTTTGATTCCTCTGTGTTGGTACAAGCTTCGATACCAGCTGTGGCGGAACCGCCCGAATTATTCCAACTTAAGTGCCTAAGTCCCACCTTAGAGGCTAGACCACACTTAAATAGGAATAATATGTCAGTCCCTCAGATCTAGTCCGACAAGGCCACTAACAGGATCAAGTACCACGTACTCACTCGAAGGTGAGGCACAGAGCAAATACAATAAAGCATAAAACCACAAATTAAAGGAGTAATTAAGGTTATTACAACACCATCGGAGTTTTGCAAAAGTAAAATTCATTGTTCGGGATGCAGCGGAAATTAACTAACGATACATAAGGGAGGATGGGGAAGTCTGTCCCATCACTCCTCCTGCTCCTCTCCTGCTGAGGTAGGGTTCCACTCGACTGTCCAACCCAGTGGCAAGGTAGACGGCCAAGTCACTCCAGCAACCATATCCTCTAGAGAACCTGTAAAAAATTATGCCACAAGCAAGGCTGAGTATACTAATACTCAACAAGACTTACCCGGTGTGAGAAGTCTACTCCTCTACCTCTAGACATGCAGCTGTTTGGCTGAGGGGTTTGGTTTGCCAAAAGCACTAGTTGAGTCTAAAATCAAGTTTTAGCTTTTTCCAGTTTAAGTGTGATTCTCTTAAGACTAAATGTGTACCTAGCTAATCATACATGGTATCAGGCATTTTAACAATCAACATCTTTTGCCAATCAACTCATTTCCACTTATTACTCAATTTAGCAGCATGGATCAAGCAGTCTCATTAGCTACGAGAAGCAGACGATTCGAATCGAGTTTGTAAACCTTGCAAGGTAAACCTAAACACACGACGTGGAAAGGCACTCCGTCCCCACACATATCAACTGTCCCCATTGATTCCCCGTCAACAGAACAGAGCTCACCGCCTTGGCGTACAATGCCTCACTGACCCCGACTGCCGTCGTGCAGTGACCGCACTTGTACCCACCATAATCGGAATGGGAGACCACGTCACAGGTCGCGTGAGGAGTAATGTCTGTGGGCAGGTTCACTCAGGTACTAGGCTTACCGATTTACTATATTTCTTGGCATATGTTTAGTACGTTCAAACGCTTGACACACGGTACCACACCTTAATCCTTATTCCAATTTCCGTCTCGTAGACAACGCATCCCCATTGATCGTTGTCCACAAACCATCATCATTCCGATATAAAAATTGATACAACCAATTCCTGACCTCGCGCGAGTGCTAGAAAAATCAATCGACTTCTACCGAGATCCCTAATTAGTAAAGCAGCTACTCGACCAAGCATACTAGTATCCATCTCAAAAGGAATCCTGAGTTCATGCAACTAAGGTTCCAGTCAACTCCTACACTTAAGTGCACAGTACAAGCCTACAAACATTAAGTGTAGTAAAATAGTATATATAAACGGTTATGCATAAAACTAGGGCTTGCCTTCCAATGCTGGGGCAGGCATATCCTCGATGACAGGCTCTAGTGCTGGCTCCTGGACTACCTTCTGAGCAGCTCCTTGCTCCGGAACGAGGATGTACTCTCCGTCAGCGAGATTACAGTCTATCGAATGCAATGAATAAGATACATGCATATCAGTATCATGTAATTTTGTAAATGCTATGTATGGTGAAACAATATTAAAATAGTGGGTCAACTAGGGTTTCTTTATCGGATGGTGTCTTAAGTGTTCCACACACACTTATCTTAGGGCCTTGAGTGAACTTAAAACTTTTAATCATCTCTTTTATGTTTTATGGGACTCTTGAGAGATTTAGTTGTATAATCTTAATTTCTTCCACAATTTCTCTTTTACTTTCTATTTATGCTTATTATTGAGTGCCTTTGAACTACCATGGTAATTTAGAATTTTCAAAAATGGTTGCAAAATTACAGTGGGTAGACATTGGTCTCTGTAGTCTATTCTAATATTTTGAGGTTAGAATTAATTCAGATAACCCTTGGGCAAAAATGAAAAAAGTGAGGGTAAAAGGTCACTTTGCACTACAACTCTGATTTAGGTGAGGGTTCTGGACTAAAACTTATTTTTACCAAGATTCATGTGTGATAATAGGTCTCTGTGCAAAAAATCACATAAAAAGTCCTAATGGTTATTTAATTGTGATTTTCTAAAGTTTAATGCCCAAAAAGGTACTTATAACTAACTTGTTATTTGAAAAATATCAAACAACACAACTTATATTTTTCCTAGATTCATACTAGCATATTATTAGTTATCCCAAGGATTGAGGTGGTTTCTCCTTAGGGTTATTTTTCTAGGATTTTTCTAAGTTCTTATTGTTTTCATGAAATAAAATGTGGTGCATCTAACAGAGGGTTCAAAAAAAATTCTTGTGATCTATGTTACTTAAGTAAGCCTAGAAAAATGTGAATGCCCCCTGGTTCTTGTTTTAAATCCCCTTTTTCATTTTCTCAAAGTTTAGGTAAATGCAAGTTTTAATGGTTAATCCCTCCTTAATCTGATGTACTAAGGAGTTTAACATTTTTAAACAAGGTAGTTAGTAGTTGAGTGTATCTCCAATTTTTCTCAAACTCAGTCCAAAAGTATTTCTATTTTTCCTCTATTTATTTAGTTTTGGGCAGTACACTTAATTAAATTAAAACTCTAAAAGTCTTGCAGTACTCAGGGTGTTTGTTATTTTTCCTAAGTAGTTCACAATATTTAGGACCTAGCAAAATTAGTTTGACCAAATTTGGCTGGATAAAAATGGAGTTATGAATTTTGCAAGTTCTGTATTCATTTAAAAGAATAAAGTTTAAAAGGTTTAAGGAAAACCAGTTTGCACCGAGGCCCCTCTGGTTTCCTCTAACCATTTCTTTCAACGGTGCCCGTGCGGAACTATTCCCTTGAGTCACTGACTTCGCAAAAACCCCTCGGCTCTTCCTTCTTTCAACCTGGGCTCCTTCCCCCTTGTAACAGTAACCGCGGAGAGGAAAAAGGTGGTGCGGCTTACCGGCGGCGAGGGAGGTCCGGTGAAGGGCTGGGTGAGGTCCGGGAGGTCCTAGCGGTCACGTCGAGGTGCGGGTCGTCGACGGTGATGGCCGGAATAGGTCTGACCGCGTGCACAGGCGGTCGGCCTCATCGGCGGCGTGTGCTCCAGCCTGCTCACGGCGGTAGGGCTCAATCAAATGGCACAGGGAGCTTCACGGGATGCTAAGGGTGCTATAGGTACAAGGAATCGACGAATGGCTTACCGTGGAGCTTGGTCTACGTGCGACGACGGTCGGTTGAAGTCCGGCGACATCGATTCGGTGTCTCCGGTGAGGTATTGTTCAATCCTCGGCTCGAGGAGCTTCACTGAGGTCCGTAGAAGCTAACCCGAGGGTCAGACGGGGCAGAGGATGGCTAGTTTGGTCAGTCTACGGTGGTCGTGGCTTATGCTGCCGCTGGCACGCCGTTCTCTAGGCAAACACCAGTGAACTCGATCTCGGGTTGGGTTAGGGACGCGCGAGGGTGTATGGTCGAGGCCAGGGTGGCTTTTATAGTGGCGGGCGCGGTCGCGGGGTTGGCACGGCGCGGGGCTGCGCGCGCGGGGTGAGCGCCGAGGGCGTGCTCTGGCGTTGCCAGGGCGCGTCGAACACGTGGTCGTGTTCATCTGCCCAAGTTCTTGCGCCTGCACAGGTCACAACCGTGCGAATCTTGCCAAAGGTCTTGTTAAAGATTTCTTCATGGCACCTAGGGCTAGCTAGTTTGTGTAAGTTCCAATGGAAGATCTTCCCTAGCTTGTGAGATATGTGGGCGCCAAGTCTTGTGTGTCTGCACTGTTCACCAGCGACAAAACTGATGCCAAACCATGTCAAACGACCATGGTTTGATTTCAAATTTTTCAGGGGTGTGCCTTGGGTAATTTGGCCACTTTTTGTTATTTGGTCCAAGTGGTTTTGGCGCCAGCACAAGGGTGAACACATCTGATCTTTAGGCTAGGGTTGTTTTGGGACTTAGAGAAAATTTGGTGGCTCTATTGTGCTCCCCACTTGGTGAATTGTTTTGGGGTTTTTGTTGGGCCTTTTTGTAATACCTTCCTTAATACATTTTGTAGATTTACTAATATACTTCATCTTTGGTAAAGGTTCCCTTTTATGATTTGGCCATTTGCCCACTCTTTTACCCTTTAATCCCATGTTTAAGGTTTGTTGGCGTAAGAGGGGATTTAGGGTTTTAGAGTCTTTTAATGAGTGAGAATGTATGAAGGCTAGGGTATCTCTCTTGTTATGATCAATACTTAGCTTAGCCATGCTTCCAAAACTTTTGGTGCCTTCACTCTCTAATTTAGCATATTGGATAAGAGGCCAAAGGTGTGCTCACTGGGCTAGGGCCCTGGGTAACACCTGGAGTGTTACACAAGGAATGGTAATTAGTTCCAAGGAAGGGAATGCATCAATTGTTTAGCACACAACTCCTACCACCTAATGCATCATATAAGCTGATAAAGTTTTTAAAACATCAAGGAAAGGGGATAATGCACCAGGGCTTGCCTTGTGTTGCAGGAATTTCTGGGTCTACTCCACATATGTCGAAGTAGAAGTTATTCTCGGCTAGAGGATTCTCAGCTTGAGTGACAACTTCTTCTTCAACCACAGTTTCTTCCTCGTTTTCTATACATGACAGTACATGTACATGAATGCTTATGTGATGTCATGAATATGTAGTTACATGATATAAACATACTAAGTTGTACCTTGAATACAACTTTTCCTTCATGGTACAAACTAATCACTAGGGCTTCCTAAGTTGGTATTCTATTAGTGTTAAGTAAATTAACTCTAGGAGGCTAGTTATTGGGTTTGTGACCAAACAATGTCCAAATCATTTCAAATTTCACCCAAGGTTTTCAATCCTCATACTAAGCCTTACCAAAAAGTTTTACCATTTTTGGAGCTACTAAATTATTTCTAAAATTCTAAAAGGATTGGTTTGAACACCATTAAAGCCTACATAATTCTAGGTTTGGGATAAAAATCTTGGAATTATTTTTATTAAATACTAAATGATTTTAGGAGTCTAGCAAAATTTGTCCCATAATTTTATCATTTTTCTACTATTTTCTACATAATTCTTAATCTGCCATTAAAAAGAAAAAGACAAATCGTGAATAGTGTTGGGCCAATTCTGGCCCAAGCCAGCCCGCGAACAGGGGAATACGCGCGCGCCCACGCTGGCAAACTTGTGCATGGGCCCCTGGCTATTTAAATAACCCGTAAAGAGCATGCGTCACTTATCATCTGTTTCACTGACAGATGCATAAAACCCCTTGCACTTCTATTTCTTTACGGCTTTTGGTCCACGACGGAACCACGTCGAGCACATGGCCGGAGTCGTGATTCCACAGCGACGGCGACCAGTACAGGAGGCAACAAGCATACAAACATCGTGCGCAAGTCTACCTGAGCAAAAGCCCTCACTCAATTGGATGGGTTCGACCTTAATCGATGCTTGATCACGGTCACGGCGGCACAAGGGCTCTGGTGAGCGTGTTTTGAGCAACCAAACACGGTAGCGCCTAAATTGAATCTAGGTTGATTTTCACTGATTCACCAGAGGTCGGGTATATGCACGAATTTGGACAGAACGGGGGTGGAAAAGTGGGTCGACGTGAGTGTGCGCTTGGAGGTGTTCCACGACGGCGAGATGATGTTCTCGATGCCCTATCGCAGTAGTGTTCAATCGGTTGCGCAGACGATCTATGCTAACGTTTAAGGATGCTAAAACATGGCACAGAAGGGAATGAATAGACCTGGAATGGGCTAAACACGGCAGGATGCCTCACGGTGGCGCAAGTGACCCGATTTGGGGGAAATCCGGTGACTGTGGGCTATGGTGCACGGCAGAGGCAAACTGCAGGTGGTATGAGCGAGTAATAGAGAGGCGGAGCGAGGGTAGTGCTCAATTCAAAGGAACCGGCAACGTGCTTCACCAATTTGGGCCGAAGACGATCATGGTTGTTGGGGACTTGTCCTCAAATGCTATGAGTTAAGAACAAGGCAACATAGAAAATGTTAATCGTTAAAGTCCTTCGTCCTTCGAAGCATTATTTCCCTTAGGATATAATGGTTTTCGGACGAAGGTTATGAAAGGCGTACCTTCATAACTTCATTATACAGTGACGAAGGATGAAATGTAAGGAATATAAAAGACAACATAAACAATTATATATTATTATCAGGCATAAACAGAAATATCGTTGAATTACAAGTGTACCTTCAACTAGAAGGAGATGATATTACAAGCGTGACGCAAAAAGCGAATGCCAAGTCAGCGTGAACAGTACGGGGGTACTGTTCACCTATTTATAGGCACGGGACACAACCCATACAAAATTACATTCATGCCCTTTACACTCGATAATAATTCTATAGTAATCTATCGAGGTCTAAATAGCCTTTTCATCTTTAAGTCGGTTTCACTTTTTGCTGCCACGCCGAATCTTTCTGCTCACACCTTCGGCGATGTATCAACCTTCGTATTATTCTGGTCTACTGTGATGCCGACTTGAGTCCGAAGATACCTGTTCACACATTATACTCTAGAAATACTGTTAAATCCTGTTTTTGAGGACCTTCGGAAGCCGAAGGTCCCCAACAGTAGCCCCTCGCAATATTAATTTGTTTAAAATAATAAATTTAGATTGCGACATGGACGAAGGCTTTACGCCGAAGGTCCGAAAAAACACCTTCCCTTTGCTAGAATAGCAACATTCACTGACAAGCGGGGTCTTTCAATTTTCAACGCACTTGGCGTATAAATACGGTCATACCGCAAACTCATTTGACACGCTCTTTGGCCAACTGCTCCCGCTCACTCAATTTTTAGCTCTTGTGCACTAAGATTTGCTAAGCTTTTAGTTTTGAAGCTTCGGCTTTGAAAATAGTTTTTTAGTGTCTCCGAAGATGTCTGAAGATAAGAAGACTGCTGCTGAGATGAAGCTGAGCCTCGACGAAGAGAAAAACTTGGGGTTTCTTATAGCGATGTCAAAGACCAATACCGAAAAAATCACCAAGGAGATTCTGGAAGGTTTGTCTGAAGATACTGGTGACAGTGACAGCTATGATGTGGACAGTGGTGGTGAAGACTCCGAAGATCGTCCCTGGCGACCAAGCCATTCAGTTTATGGTAAATCAACTATCAAAGAGAATCATCTTGTCAACATGAGAGGAAGGTATTTCCGGGATTTGTCCATTGTGAGGGCCGACGAAGGGGAAAAAACTTGCCCACACCCTAAAGAGAATGAAGTCGTAGTGTACCGAAGCTTTTTGAAAGCTGGACTGCGATTTCCCTTGAGCAGCTTCGTCGTGGAGGTGCTGAAAATCTTCGAAGTCTATCTTCACCAACTTACCCCCGAAGCAATCATAAGGCTGAATATCTTCGTGTGGGCCGTGAGAAGCCAAGGTCTGAAGCCTGATGCAAAAAGCTTCTGCAATATACACGAATTATCATACGAAACAAAACCTTGGGGTAAGGAACAGTATCACAATAATTTTGGCTACTACAGTTTCGTTTCTCGGTCCCGGTCAAGCTGTCCCGTGCTAACCTTTCGGAAGAGATGGCCCGGAGACTGGATGACAGAATGGTTTTATGTGAAGAATGACCTGTCAGTACGAGAAGATATCAAAGGTGTAATTATGCGCCCTATTTGGCAAAGCTTCGGCCTTCGGAGGCCGAAGGTTGAAATGAATGAAGCTGCCGAAGAATGCCAGAGGACCTTCGGCGTTATCTGTTCTTTTATTGGAACAAGAGATTTAGTACAAGAGCATATTGCCTTCAGGGTATGGCCGCTCGCGGAGAAATGGGAAATGCCACAAGAAACCATAAAAGAGGCCGACGAAGGTGGACTTATCAGATTGAAGTACACTTTTAAATTTGGAGATAAATTTGTTGAGCCAGATGATGACTGGTTAAAAAGCATTGAAAATTTAAGCGATAAACTGCTTGGGGCTTATTCGAAGGCCGAAGATACTGCACTGTCAGCAGCCTTCGGGGGCCGAAAAAAGAAAAGACTGAATCGGGTGTTTGATGCAATCGGGTTTGTCTATCCTGATTACCGTTATCCCATTCGAAGGCAGAAAAGAAAAAACACAACCTCTGCGAAAGAAGAAGTTACAACTGCTCCTAGCGAGCTAGAACTAAAAAGAAAGAGAATAAAGGTCCTGACACATCGGCCGCGCTATATTGAACCAGCTTCGGTGCCTGAGTTTACTGGGGAAACCTCTTCGGCCACCGAAGCTGAAAAACCAACCGAGCCAACCTTGCTGCTAGAAGTCGCAGAAACGGTCGAAGTGCCAACAAAGATAGAATTGGAAAAACCAAAGATTTTGTTATCAGAAACGAAAGAGAAGGCCGAAGCGCCGTCCACAGAAAAAATGGAAGAAGTAAAAGAAGCAACTGAGGGATCAAAAACATCAGAAGTTTTGAGTCCTACAGCAAATATTGAGACAGTAAAAAACCAAAAGGTGCCAGCAGTGACTCCGAAAAGGAAGAGAATGGTCAATGTGCTAGATGTTCTGGAGACAATTAAATCTTCAAGCACATCTCCGAAGGAGGCTGTCATCATTCCCGAAGAAAAAACTGCAGTCTCTGATACTAAAGCTCCAGAGCAAGAAACTGAAGCCGAAGCTGGGTCCTCAGAACCCACGAAGATAAAATCCCTGGAATTCGAAGAAGAAAAAATAACAGGGCCAACTTTTGTTGAAGAAATCAGTGCTGCTGCCCCCGAAGCATCCCCCAAAGTCTTTGATTATATTATTCGCCATGCTTCGGGGAAACAATTATCAGAAAAAGAAAAACAAGAGGCCCAACTTTACGCCCGAAAACTGAAGTATCCAAAGGGGGCATTAATATTCAATGGCAGTGGAGAAGAAGACTTTTTGTATTGTCTCCCTGACAGCAAAGAGATTTCTGTCTGTCGGGAGATGAGCAAGAGCTTCGGATTCCCAACACTGGAAGACGGACTCTCAGTGCTATCGAAAAATGATTTGGCCGACAGCCTGGCATATAATAGCTTGAAGGTACAACAAATGGAATCTTTGCATTTTTTGTTGAGACTAAAATTTTTCGTTTGTTTAAACCTATTGACGCACACATATTTCTCTTTGTAGGGCCTGATACTTAGCAATGCCCTCAGGGCACAGAAAGATGCTGAGGACGAAGGTTGTACTATAGCCCTGAGTAACCTTCGTTCCGAAGTAATTGAACTGAGGAACGAAGGTCTCGAAAAAGATAAAATATTACACTCATTGATAAATAAAATAAAGGAAGACGAAGCTGCTTTTAAAGGCCAAGCTGAAGCTCAGAAGCGCGAAATTGAAGATCTTCGGAAACAACTGGCCAGAGCCAAGGAAGAACGCATACTTGAAGAAACAAAGCGAGAACTCAGCGACCAATGGGCAGATCACTTAGAAGGAACTGTTGAAGAGCTTCGGTCGTCCAAGAAGAGATGCTATAACAAATCTATAGAGTGTGTTAAGAAGTTAAAGGCTAGCTTCGCCAGAGTCGACGCATTCTCAAGCGAGGAAAACTTTACGAGAGGCAATCCTGAAGGTCCCATCGAATGGATCGACCACGAAGCTGAAGCCTTCGAAGAAATTTTAAATAGCCGTGGAGATATATGTGCTTTCTCGGGTGCCAGAGGAATTGCCACCATTCTAGAGAAAAAAGGCTGCGAACATGTAAAAATTTTAGCGCAATCCGAAGGTGTTTTGTCCTTTGAAGATGCAAGGGATCCATCGGCCGAAGCTAGCATGGTTGGTGGAAAATTTTTCACCGATATCTGGGATAATGGTGGCCGAGAAATGGCCCGAGAAATTATTCAAAAGAGCGAAAAGGGCATTCATGATGCTAGAGAAGTAGCTGAGGCTGCTGAAAAGAGCGCAGAGCCCGAAGGTCAATTAGGTATTAACTAATAGTTTTTATTGTGTTGTAATCTTAAGTTTTAAGATTCGTTTGCAATTTGTAATAGCAATGCAGCCGTATCCTGTCCTACTTCAGATCGTGCTAAAGCGTCTTCGGGCCCTCAGCCGAAAGGAGACGACGAAATTAAAAAGATGGCTGAAGCTATTATGGACGAAGTCGTCAATCGGCTCCTGAACGAGGCTGCAGAAGTCGTTTTGAGAGAAGATTAAGTATTATTGTAAAAACTTCTGAAATGTAATATATTGTAACATTTTGTAATCCCAAATGTAATATACCTATTTTTGTTACTCAATTCTTTACGATGCATGAAACTTTACACGTACCGCTTTTGAGTCTTTGACGAAAAAACACCTTCCCTTCTTTTCATGCTTCGTGAAGAAGAATTTTTCTTTGTCACAACAATATCCAGTGTTCTGATGAATAATATCCAGGCTTCGTGAGGATATTTTCCGAAGCTACACTTCCGAAGATCAATAATGTATCTTTTTGTGACATTATGATTTTTCCCTTTTTCCAAAGCGTTCTTCTGTAGATTGATAACGTGCCCACCTCTTGTGCCATATGCAAAATGATGTATGATGCTTATGCTATGTGAAATGATGCGATGATGTTATGTTATGTGAGATGATGTTTATTCCGAAGATACATACGCATCCCTGCAATAAAACACATAATCTTTTATAAGCCTCCCTTAGGAGCTTCTTCGCCTTTTACTTCAGCGGAATCAGCGTTTATTTTTCACTGCAAGCCTCCCTTATGAGCTTCTTCGCCTTTTACTTTCAGCGGTATTCGCGTTGACTTTTCGCGCTTCGCCTTTTACTTAGGCGGTATCAGCGTTGACTTTTCGCTGTATGCTCTGCATTCCCTTTGGAACGACTTTGGAGCAGAAAACTTACACTGCGCTCCCTTTGGAGCGACTTTTTGTGGCTTCGGCAAACTTACTCTGCGTTCCTTAGAACGACTTTTTGTTGCTTCGAAGTATTTTCGATAGTTCGAAGGTCCTCTTTGTTATCACAAGTCTTTCAACAATTTAAGCCTGTGAAGAAAATATATTTTCCTTGTGGGAATCAACGAAACTATTTACATGAAACGTGAACAATGTCCTTTATTACAGAAAATAAAACTGAATGAAAAAGATTGCTGTTAAGGTAGGATATTTGTCAATAGATGTGCTTTGACTCTGGCACAGTGCTGTTGACTGTGCGAGCTTCGGACTGTTCTCTGAAGTCCCTTTGGTGTGGGGCATATTGGCTCCCTTCTGGCTGCTGGCCTTGTTGCAGCGGTGGTGGAGGCGGAGGTTGTTGCCAGGAAGCCTGAGGTTGACTTGCCGAAGCAACAGAAACTGCAGGGTGATTGCCTACATACTCTGGGATGTAAGGCGAATGATACGAAGCAGTGTGCATGACCTGCTTCGGCTGAGCCTGTTGTGCTGCCGCTTCGGCTATTTCTTTTTGCTTCTGGATGGTAACATGGCACATCCTGGTGGTATGACCTTTGTTATCACCACAGAATAAGCAAAAGATTCTTCTCGGTTGATCGCCAAATCTTCCTCCGAAGCCCCTGGCGCCTCTGCCTCTTGGAGCTGGTGGTCGGAAGGAGCCTTGTTGTTGCCCTGAAGCCTGTGAGGAACATTGTGGCCTTTGCTGTTGGCTCCCTCTATCATCATTTTGTGTAGAGTTATGAATTGATCTAACGTGCCTCGGGTAGAACCTCCCTCCGAAGCCCCTGGTCATCTCAGAAAACCTGAAAGCCTCCTCCCTTCTTTGGCGAAAATCATTATCGGCCCGAATGTACTCGTCCATCTTCTGGAGCAGCTTCTCCAAAGTCTGAGCAGGCTTCCTAGCGAAGTACTGAGCTGACGGTCCTGGCTGAAGCCCCTTGATCATGGCCTCAATGACAATTTCATTGGGCACCGTTGGTGCCTGTGCTCTCAAACGCAAGAACCTCCGGACATACGCCTGAAGGTATTCTTCGTGATCCTGGGTGCATTGGAACAGAGCTTGAGCAGTAACCGGCTTCGTCTGAAACCCTTGGAAGCTAGTTAACAACAAGTCCTTCAGCTTCTGCCATGAAGTGATCGTTCCTGGTCGAAGGGAGGAATACCAGGTTTGAGCAACACTCCTGACAGCCATAACAAAAGATTTTGCCATGACTGCAGCATTGCCACCATACGAAGATACTGTTGCTTCGTAGCTCATTAAAAACTGCTTCGGGTCTGAGTGGCCATCGAATACAGGAAGCTGAGGCGGCTTGTAGGATGGAGGCCAAGGTGTAGCCTGCAGCTCAGCGGACAGAGGAGAAGCATCATCAAAAACAAAATTCCCATGATGGAAATTGTCATACCAGTCATCTTCGTTGGGAAAACCCTCCTGATGAAGGTCTTGGTGCTGAGGCCTTCGGTGTTGCTCATCCTGGGCAAGATGACGAACTTCTTCAGAGGCTTCGTCTATCTGCCTCTGCAGTTCAGCTAGCCTGGCCATCTTTTCTTTCTTCCTCTGTACTTGTTGATGAAGCATCTCCATATCTCTGATTTCTTGATCTATCTCGTCCTCTGGTGGTGTCGGGCTGACAGCCTTCCTTTTCTGGCTTCGGGCCTCTCGAAGGGAGACTGTCTCCTGATTGTGGTCCAGCGGTTGCAGAGCTGCAGCCCCAGTCGCTGAAGCTTTCTTCGGCGCCATAACGAAGGTTTATGATCACCGAAGGTGTTCAAAAAACTCAAAGAGTGGAAGTGAGTTCACCCACGGTGGGCGCCAATGTTGGGGACTTGTCCTCAAATGCTATGAGTTAAGAACAAGGCAACATAGAAAATGTTAATCGTTAAAGTCCTTCGTCCTTCGAAGCATTATTTCCCTTAGGATATAATGGTTTTCGGACGAAGGTTATGAAAGGCGTACCTTCATAACTTCATTATACAGTGACGAAGGATGAAATGTAAGGAATATAAAAGACAACATAAACAATTATATATTATTATCAGGCATAAACAGAAATATCGTTGAATTACAAGTGTACCTTCAACTGGAAGGAGATGATATTACAAGCGTGACGCAAAAAGCGAATGCCAAGTCAGCGTGAACAGTACGGGGGTACTGTTCACCTATTTATAGGCACGGGACACAACCCATACAAAATTACATTCATGCCCTTTACACTCGATAATAATTCTATAGTAATCTATCGAGGTCTAAATAGCCTTTTCATCTTTAAGTCGGTTTCACTTTTTGCTGCCACGCCGAAGCTTTCCTGCTCACACCTTCGGCGATGTATCAACCTTCGTATTATTCTGGTCTACTGTGATGCCGACTTGAGTCCGAAGATACCTGTTCACACATTATACTCTAGAAATACTGTTAAATCCTGTTTTTGAGGACCTTCGGAAGCCGAAGGTCCCCAACAATGGCGTCGGTGGGATATTCCACAGGATGAGCTCGTCGTGGCGTCCGCTGGTACAACGGCTCAAGGACGGTAATTCTAGGCTTGCCACGGTTATAGCTACGTGGTTAAACGGTCACGGCGTGGCGCAATCGCGGAGAACGGTGGCCACTACAGTGATGATCGTCTGGCCACGTCGTTGCGCAAGTGGGTACGGCGAACTGAGCAGTAACAGTGCCCAAGCTCATCCCAATGTCGAGATGTTTTACCGCAAGCCGTTATCTGTGCGCCACAGAGCACGAATCCCAACGCCGGCGTGGATCGCGGCGCGGATTCACCGGCGGCGAGATTCACTGCACCTGATCTTCTTCAGGTTACTGTACCATGAAAACATCATTCAGTGCACCTGACAAAGCAAGTTAAGGAGCTTCTTTCTGAAATTTTCATGTGGGAAGTTACCAATCCATCTGTATCAAAGTTGTTGCTCTACATACCAGCTTTGATTTTGTTATAAAGTTCTTGATCAAACATCCACTGGATTGGGCGCTATTTGGTCCTAAAGTTGATTTGATGTCACTGCAAGTCTGAATTTTAGACTGACAATTGACTGACAGCCCATTTTTCAAGTTCATTTTTCTCTAATTTCCATACAGCTCCAGGGCTTAACCACTTAATCAAACTTAGACTACTATAGTAGCTCTACCAATTTGTTGTAGTAACCTATGGCAAAATCTCCATGGATTAAGAGATATAGGGTCCCAAAGTCATCCTAATCACATTGTTTTTCAGAGGTAAGCCATATGGGTTCCTTTGAGACTTTTTGCACTTAACTCCAATTTGTTCCACAAAACTTGGAAATCTCCCAATGTAAAAGTTGCTTAATTTTTGATACTCTACGACTTTGATATAAGCACTTTGGTCCAAAAGTGTACATAAATTGATCTCATCTCAAAGAGCACTAATTAGGGTTACAGAGTTCTTATTAGGGTTTGAGTGTTCTAGGGTTTAAGTGGCACTCAAACTTCCAAGTTTAGTCTATCTTGAACATCTCCACTAGTCTTTTGAGATGATACTCCAATTATTATGTCACACACACCCACATACCTCTATACCTTGGTTAAGTACCATATCCTAGGGTTAAGGATCACTTCAAGTCATCACATCACAACTTGTTTTGAAGTTTTTAGCCTAGTGGATGCACTCCAATGTAACATACATAATGAAATGTCAATGCATATGATGTCATGCCCAAGTTTTAGTTCATGTAACACCAGGGGTGTTACATCCCACATCCCTATCCTTTCAAACCTCCTGCCCAAACCATCACCCTCACTGAGACCGTCGTTGCCTGCTCCTGCCATTTCTTGTGCCATCGTCGCACCGCTTCTCAGTCATCCCTAACCATGGCAGCCACGCCAGTTGTGTCGCGCCAGAGTCCAGCCGGTCGATCATCGTCCCGAGGTAAGCCCACCCGACCACATCTGTCTACCCCCCCCCCCCCCCCCTTGTTGAGCCCGAGGGCAGCTACCTCCCCTCTCGCCTCTCTCTACAATGCGGCCAGTCCGTGGCCCAACCAACCGATGCCCGACCAGCCAATGACACGATCAGCCAACCGCCTCTAGTCGGTCGTGGCTTCTCCCAGCTAAGCTATGGCCCGTCCCTAGACGACCATCGTGGCCAAACACTATCACCCACTACACAACCTCGCCGCACATCGTTCGCACTCGTCAGCACGCTAATTTGCACGACGTTCGCGTGTAGTCAGCATGTTGATTCTCGTGTCATTTGCGCTTAGTCGGCACACTGATTGGCACGTCGTTCGCATGCGGTCAGCACACTGATTCGTGCATCCTTCACACGTCGTCTGTGTGTCGTCAGCACATTGATTCATGTGTCGTCCGCGCGCTTCATTAAATCACTTCACTATAATCGCCCATGTATTTAATTTGTTTTTGTGCAACTTAATGACCTCTTACTGCATGGTGTATTGTTCGTTTTGTTTCCAAATGTATTGATTATATATTTTCATCGCATAGACAACAAGCAGCCTGTGTTTCTTAAAGGTGTAGCAGAAGAAGTCCTGAGCAACAACTATTTTGTGAATGCAAGTGTCCTAACCTATTATGTCTTATTCACATGAATTCATATACGCTACCATGATTCAAACCTAAGGATTGCCTAGCTTTTGGGTTAGGCTAGTATGGTTAGCTTTATGCTGACGCTCTAACTTAATAAATGAACATGATGAGATAAATTTATGATATGATGCTTTTATTCTGAATATGACTATGATCTTGTGACATTAAAGGAGGCTTGGGTTGTTTCCCAAGTATGTCTCCTTAAGGACCGATTCGTTGGATGACCACCCTGGAAAATAGTGCAGCCATGAGGGTGAAATAGAACTCTCTTAGCTAATTAATTAGAGAAACTAGAGGTGTAGTTGCTTCATCGTCGTGACGTCAATAGGGCCCGAGGCACAGTGCTTTCTCTATCGAGGCTAGGTGCCGAGGTTCTTTCATTTTGCTTTTGTTAGTCACCCCCTGCGTAGAGAAGTATTGTGTTTATCAAACCTAGAGAAACCTAACAGATGGCTATACCTTTAGGAAATATTTGTTAAGGCTACGTAGTGAACCTTGCTGACTCACCTTGGGAGTGTTTAAGGGTTTGATTGACCCAAGGCAAAAGGGATCATGGCTCATAGGTAAAGTTTGCGACCTCTGCAGAGGGTTAGAAACTGATATATCAGCTCCTAATTCAAAAGGGTGGCCTTAGGAGCTCCTTTGATTAGAGATACAATGGTTACAGTTTATGATGATGGCACTATTAATGGTGATTTTGACTATGGATTCTGTTATTTCCTCTATGAGTAGGCACTCTTTGGGATTATAGCTTGAGATTTATGATAACACTTGGCTTATATTAATGAGTAAAACTTGACAAAGTAAAAGCAATATGCTATCAGCCTAACTCCACATAAAGGTAAGTCCACTTCAGCCAAACAAGACACTTGTTGAGTACATTGATATGGTACTCACCCTTGCTTTAACACAAAACACCATGTTGCCCCCACCACAATCAATAAGCCAAAAGCAATGAAGCGGAGTTCCAGGAGTTCTAGACTTATTTTTGCGCAATCCCTCAGTCAGCTGCCTATGAGAGGCCTTTATCTTTACTGTGTTTCGTGTTAGCCCTTTGAGAATTGTTGAGTCAGTGACTATGTGGTTGTCCTCGACATCTGGTTGTAATAAGTTAATACTCTTTATGTTGTTATTCGAGCACTGTGCAATGATATTTATTTATGTAATTGTTGGGTATGTGAGTTCTGATCCTGCCACGTACATAGTTTGCATTTGGTTTACTTTCTAACTCCGAGTGTAACACAGGTCCTCTAGTGGGGGATACTCAAGGACAGGTGCCCCCGGAGCAGGAGTTGCTACTGCCTGAGCGTCAAGTATAGGAGCATCCAAATAAAGAACTCTATAAGTGACTCTGAAGTCCACGGTCGGTCGATATCCACTGACTTGTCTGGGGTCCTCCTCTTTGGGATCGACTCCGTCCTCATCGGGATTGTTGTGAAAAGTTGTCTCTTCAAAAGACACCTCTTCACCAAAGAAGATGATCTCATGCATCCATTATGAAGACCACATCAAGACATAGATTAGGCAGTTACTTGTAACCAAAGGGTGTGTCCTTTGGCATGAATGCAGTGAACATTTGTCTCTAGGATTAGACATCTACTCACTGCACCCCTTCCCATTGTATAAATATGTACAAAGATCAATACAGAGTTACACTTCCTCCATTCCCTCTACTCTCACTTTACTTCTAATTCTAACATGTTATCAGCACGAGGCCTCTAACCAACCGCACAAGACAGGAGGAGATCACAAGAGGCAGCAAGGCCTTCGACCCATCACGGTAAGCATCATGGCGAGAATCAACTTGCCTTACCACGCTGATCGAGCTATGTTCATTGCCCTCCGTCGAGTTGGAGCCCTTCATCACCGCGGCTACTGGGTACCACGCTACCGTCCATGGATGATGTGAACACCACAGCGCTCCGTCTTCAACCGTCTAAGCCCTCACGTCCATCCCAACCGCCAACTCCGGCACCAACCGTGCAGGACGCGTACTGGTGCCTAGAACACGGATGGACTATGGAGCCCCATTTGTGGCAACCGTCATTGAAGATGATGGTGAAGACCACGTCTTCACCCCACGCCCAGGTTAGCCAAGACTACGTCCCCATGTTAACATGAGCTCCACCATCAACCGCTCGCCCTCTTGCCCATATTTCAAGAAAGGTTGCTAAGTACTAAACAAATTAAGCTAATTTCCAAAGCCAGAGCCATGATAGCACTCGTGGTTTGCACTGTTATCCTGGGTGGTCACTCCATATTCCATTTAATACAAAATGATATTGTTTAACTATCGGGTTAACATCATAATACAAATTTCATTTCTAGAACAATAGTATCATTAAATAGTGACATCATAATTAACAAGTTGAGCAGTAGCAAAAATTGCTAAGCATAGCATTTATCCGAGGATAATCAAGGAATAGTGTTGGTATTTCTAGGAAATCCTATTTAGGCAAAAACCATAAAATTATGCAAATAACCAAAAAGTAAACATTATTATATGCATTACTTGGGTACAAATAGAAATGCAGAGGGAAAATCCACTTGCCTTGCTCAAAGGTGTCCTGCGGGTCATCCTTGAACGTATTCGGTCCGTCTACCACACAGTCAGCATCTAATATCGATTTGCATATCGTACATTTAAAAGAAAACATACACCAGATAAATAAAAATACATCATTACATGGGTAACATGCACCATTACATGAACAATCACATACCACGCAACTATACTCATAAATAATGCCTAAATCATAATTATTTTATTAATCCTCTAAAATTTCCACTTTGAATTATCATTGGTGCAAATTATATGGGCATGTGACTACGAAAGTATTTTACCTAGCATAGTTTAAATGAAATGATTTAACAAATTCTACAGAAATAAATAGCTAATTAATCATTTTCTTTAATACCAATAATATACTTTTGGTTTTGTCCTTTCTTTTCTAAATAGAAATTATACGTATCGTTAAAATGTTATTTATAAATCTCATAACATTAATATTCTAAGAACTTAATGTAAACTACTAATTTTGGACTTTAGTAACATAATCATGGTCATTTCGATATAAATAGATATTCTACCAATTCTTAGTGAATAAGCGGTATGCGTATGGATACTTATATCATGATTAGTAAAAATTTATATATTAGCTTAACTAAAAAGTTGTGGCCTAGTACCTCTTTCAATTTTTTATATCAGTAAAATTATCCTTAAACAACTACTAACATAATATTGTTTTATGCGCTAAAATGAGAAGTTAATCGTAAACGGTTCTAGTACAAAGTTAATGAATCGTAACATTATTTATTTTCGAAATATAAAAATAATGTCCACATCCAAGATATTATTGCTGGGGTTGATTCACAATTAAACATAAAATTTTAGGACTTCTTTTAAATACATTTATACTGCAGAAAATACATGAATTATTTATAGAAAACCGGACGGCCAAAATGCAAAACGGCTTTCTTCTACCTTGGGCTCGTGCGCAGGGGAGGGGTTCGGTGAGGGGGTGTTCGACGAGCAGTTGAGTGGAACGGATCGTCGACGGCGAACGAAGGAGCTCGATGGCGTGGGTGCGACTCCGACGTGGTTCGGTTGGCAGAGCTCGACAGGACGGGGCTGGGCACGGCGCGGCACGGCAAAGCTCGACGACGTGGGCGCATGACGTGGGAGCGAGGACAGAGAGCGCGAGGAGGAAGAATGGGGCGAGCTCATCAGGGTAGAGGGAGCTTCGGTCGGTCCTATTTATATAGAGAGTAAGAGAAGGGGCACTGGGGTGAGAGATGGTCGGCCATCAATGGCGGCAGTTTCTTTCCATTGATTGGAGAGGGAACGTGGGGGAAAGAGGAGAGAAGTGGAAACAGTGACGGTTTTCGGTGTGGAAAACCGAGCAGTCAAGATGGCGGCCGGGTGCGCGCGGTCGCGGGTGCGGCTGGGCACGTCTTCGCGAGGAAGATGAACAGTGCGCCGCGCCGGGCCCACCAGGACGAGAGAGGGGGGCGCTGCACCAGGGCGAGGCGGCAGGTGGGCTGGGCCGCGCGATTTGTTATGTTATGGTTTTTCTTTTTTTCTTTTTTTATCCTTATCTCCCAATACAAAAATAGGCATAAACATATTTTAAAATATCTCTAAATATTCATAATAATTATTCCAACATTATTTATCATTAAATAATGTTTTTGACAAAAGTTCTCATATTAATTATGTAACACCCCTGGTGTTACTACCACTAAAACTTGAGCATAACATCATGAGCATCAGCATATCAGGTGATTGTTACACTTAGAATGCATTCACTAGGCAAAAATTTCAAACAAGTTGTATTGATGTGACTGGTCATGGGTAAAACCCTAGAGTAGGTACTTAACCCTAAACTGGGCTTAAAAGAGTAAACAAATCCTAAATAAGAGAAAACTTCAAAACTCATTAGTAATGATCATATAATGTCACCATTAATGGACTTAAGTAGCATCCAAACCCTAGAAGTGCCAGAAACCCTAAATAGACCCCTGGAAAACCCTGGATTGAAACCCTAGGGAGTTTTATGTAAATGTTGCACACTTTTGGACCCAGGTGCAAATACCAAAGTAATAGAAGCCCACAAATCATGTGTTTCTCACATTTAAAGAATTGCAAGTCAAAATGTGGGTTTTGGGCTTATTTGCAAAAAGACACTACTTAAGCCATATAAGCCTAAGTCTAAAAATCAGTGAGCCTGAGGCATATTTGGAGCCTTATATCTCTTAATCCATAAAGAATTTGCCTAGGGTCAATACATCAAAATTGAAGAGCTACTAAAGGAGTATAACTTTGTTTAAGTCATCAGACACAAGTGTTGTACAAAAGTTGGAGTTAAATGGACTCAAAGTTGGGCTGTCAGTCAACTTAGAATCTAAAATGTTACTGACAGTAAAATAGGATGAACTTTGGGAGCTCTTTCGAAGATAATCTAGTGAGTGTTTGGGCATGGTTACCATAGCAAGGTTGTAGCTAGATTATAGGGCTAGAACTTTGTTACAGAGAGATTAACCAGTTGCCACACAAAAAATAGAGATTAATGCCCTACAAATGGCCCTTTCAGATAAACTGAATGGTGTTCTGATGGTACAGTGCACTGAAGGAGATCAGGTGCAGTGCACCTCGCCGCCGGTTAACCATGCGCTCAGATTCACGTCGATCGCCGTGATTCGTGCCACCGGGAGGTGGATTGCGTTCGGCCGTAAAAAGATCTCATCGCGGATGTGTTCGGGACACTATGGCCGCGCTGTCCCTCGACCATTTGCGCCGGCGACGTGGCCTAACGGTCGTGACCGGAGTTGGCATCCTTCACCGCGATTGTGCCATGCCCCAGGCCTTTAACCACGTCGCTACTAGCCACAACAGCTCACCAATGTCCGCCGTAGCCCCTCAACTGGTGAGTGCCACGGTAAACCGCGCAGGTGACTCATCCCTTCTTTCCAGCCGCCGCACGTCTCCATCGAATTCACTAGCCACCGCTCAAGCACGCTATAAATTGAGCACACCCTCGGCTTCGCTAGGTAGTCAAGCACCTAATCCAGCAACTCGTGCCTCAAATCATCCACTAGAGCTCGCCAATTCGTGATTTCCCCCAAATCGGTTCTCCGCCGCCGTAGAAAGGATCTCACCGTGGCCAGTGCACTTCAGGTCCATTCATGTCCTCTGCCCTCTTGTTTCTGCACCCCTACCTGCCCCTGATGCCTCTCGAACTGACCGATTAGGCTAGGACCCCTTAGATCGCCGGGAACACTTCATGATGTCCATTGTGCCCACTGTCACCGTGGACAGGGTGATGTAGAGCTCAAATCCAGCAATTAAGCGAGGGGAAATGCTTGTTAAGGGTTCAATTTGGTGTCTGCCGCACGAGAGCACAGTTAGTTGAGTAATCCGGTCAGTGTAGGCTCGCCGGAGCTCAGTTCTCCATCGCTCCACGTCGTGGACCTCGGGGTGTGAAGAAATAGAAGCGCGGGGGTTTATTTGCAAGTGTTAGTGACCCATTAAAAACCAGCCGAGGACTCCTTCTCAAATATTTAAACCGACAGGGGCTTTTGCGTAAAGTTCACCACGAGGTCGCGGGCGCGCCCCCGTATTCCACTTAGAATTGGGTCGGTTGGGTCAGTTTTGGCCCAACACTGTTAGAAGTTTTCCATTTTCTTTTTCTAAGAAGCTTTAGAAGTCCATAAGAAATTATAGAAAAACGCTAAAAATACGAGACCAATTTTGCTAGGCTCCTGATTTTCTATAGTATTTAATAAAAATAGTTTCATGATTTTTAGTTCAAATAGGGAATTATGGGATATTTAAAATAGCCAAAACTAATACCCCTAGAATTTTAGAAATTAATTAATAATTTCAAAAATCACCAAACTTTTTAGATAAGTCTTAAATATTATTTAGAAGCCTTGGGTAAAGTTTGGCATGATTTGGACCATGTTTGGTACCTAGAACCCAAAACCCTAGTCTTCTGCCCTATGAACTTCACTATTGACTCCAAAAACCCTAGTTTCCTGGAGATTCGTGAAGGAAAATTGTATTCAAGACATTAGATAATATACTTTTATTGTATTTGCATTTTCATGAGCATTACATGAGCATTCATGATTATATATGGCTATATATAGAAAACGAAGAAGAGATAGAAGTTGAAGAAGCAAGGACTACACCACCACCTGAAGAAACCCAGGCCAGGAACTGCTTTTATTTTGACATATGTGGAGCAGAGCTTGACTCACCTATAACACAAGGCAAGCCCCGATGCATTTGCCACCTCCTTGCTATTTTAAAATCTTTCTCACTTGCTTGATGCATTAAGTTATAGGAGTTGTGTGCTGAACAAATTGTTGCATTTCCTTCCTTGAGAATTTGATTCCCTTTCCTTGATCCCATGTTTTATAAAAAGGTTTTTCTTATGCTTAGCCTTGCTCTATAAAAACAAAATGTTTGTTTTAACAAAAGATGATGCTTCAAGTGGGTGGGATGTTTTCAAAATAAAACTTGATGGTGGATCCATCATGGCCATGATGCGTTCAACATCGGAAAAGATGTACCTCTCCCAGGTACCAAACTTTGGGTTTGAAATGATAAAGCTGAGACCAGGCGGGTGACTTGCACGAGTAGAGAGTCTTGGTGTAGTGTCTCCATCTGAGTCGATTAAGGACCGTCTCGATGTAGGCTTGATGATCGAGGATCTTTTAACTGATCACATGCCTCATCATGGGTAAGCTTTGCCTCGGGCAGACTAATACTAGAATAAGATAACACACAATGGGAGTGGAGAGATGGCGAGAGTAGCGTGTACCCTCCGTGGCAAGAGGCTAGACGGTGGTGTATCTGTGCTCTCGGTTGGCGTGAACCTGATCTGGTCTTAAGAACCCCGGTGGCGAGTTGACATATGCAAGGGTTAAGTGCTATATATGTCGTGTGATCGGAGATCCCCAGCTGGGTATTAATCGATTCAGATCACCGTTAATTCTCGGACATGAAGACTTGGTCACTGACCTACACATAGCAATCCAGTGAACAAGAAGGGTTGATAAGAAATTGGCTAGTATAGGTCATGTGCTTGAACTAGGGTATAAGAACTCTAGAACTCAGGTATTGACTTAACTTGCTAATAAAACTGGACTTTTAAGGATCCACTATTAGTAAGCATTTCTGCAAACAGAGCCTTTGATTATTGATAAGCCATACCTTGATTCACAAAGGGCAGCATATCCTTGAGAGTCTTTTATTTTGATGGATAAGACTTGTGAAAGTACACTCCATACTCAGGGTTTTTGTACCCATGTTGTTGTAGGTGAGGAAGCATCAATTTTTTGTTGCTTTTGTTCCAAGGTGGTGCCTAAGGAGGAAAACCAAGAGTGAAGCCTCGGGAGGAAGTGTCCTCCCTTAAAACTTTTTACTGTTAATCGGGAGGGGGTTTTGCCTCCCAAGATATGTAATAATATTACTCTAGCACTCTTATATTTTACTGGTCTATAATAATACTACTCTTTCTATACTTTAATATAAAATAAAGTTTTTGTAACTACTTCCTCATATTCGTACCTCCGATGTGTTGTAAAATCTACATGGTGGGTGAAACGCTCTTGGGCAAGGTAAAGAACACAGATACCGAACTTGTCAAGTGATTAGGTGCACCTGCAGGGTTGTCCGAGGTTCGATGGACAATGACACTGTAGGTGGGCCTAATGACTTGGGAGGTTCTGTCACAGCTGGTATCGGAGCGAAGCCCATCTATGCAGATGTTATGAGACATTTTCAATAAGAATTTTCAAAGACTTATCTAAGAAAATTTCTTTCCTTCTTATCTAACTACCTTCTGAAATACTTATATTAAGACGAGATAGTAGAGTGCAATGTATACAAGGTTGTGAATCAACTAAGGTTGATTCTGTAGTTATGCATGCATCATGTTAAAAACTATACTAATAAGATTTTCCCCCTTATGGAGATATGCCGCCGCGCACAAGGAAAATCGCGAGCAAGTCCACTGGACCGATTGGCGTGCCTCGCCATCAGCTGGCTCCAAGGCATGAGGATAGTAGGAGCGGCAGCAATGATCCCGTTGGAGATCTAGAAGCTCAGGTGGAGCATCTTCGAATGGAATTGCGTCATAGAAATAGTGTGTGGGTCGAGGATGGTCAGCGCATAAATGAATTAAGAACTGACATCCGGCATCTGCAAGACGAGCTTGCTGAACGAGATTTGGCACTCGATTGGGCCGTCAACTCGGATTCCATTGCTTGGGACCGAGAGGCTAAAGCTCGAGCCTGTGTGGAGGAGCTTAGCACGACTGTTGATAACTTGCAGGTGTACTGCAATACATTGCATGAGGAAGTTCATGAATTATATTCGCGACTGCACCATGACGTACCTGTAGACCCTGTCGGAATGGGAGCTGGACCTTCTGGAACAGCAGGTGAAGCATTTGGTGGGGAACTGGATCTTTTCAAGCCCCCTCCTTCAATGAACCTGGCTGATGAATGGACCCCTACACTCGACAACGAAGCTGCTAAGGATAATAAATACTAGTAGTAGTATAGATTAGAAATAGTGTTAATGTAAAATAGGTAATGTAGTCACGTTGTACATTGAGTTTGTAACATTACATCTTAAGTAATGTAAAATGATGGTATGTATCAGCATGTGATATTTTCCAAATATTTCTTTGCTTCAGATGCCATCTCGAACTCGTGCACATGACGGTGCGGGAACATCCAGTGGCCAAGATGATACACCAAATCCACCACCGGTTCCACCCACGTTGGCCGAGGCTATCGCTGCCTTGGTCACCGCGACCGCTGACAACACCCGCTTCCTTCGTGAAATGGCGGGACAACAACTTCAGCAACAAGGCGGAAGAGCTTATCCACAGGGACCCTGCGAAACTTCGTACTTGGATTTCTCGGAAACCCGTCCCCCACTATTTGTCAAAGCTGAAGATCCTCTCGAAGCTAACGAATGGATATGGGTCATTGAGCAGAAGTTTGGACTCCTTCGATGCACGGAGACCTAGAAGCCCTTGTTTGCGGCTTAGCAGTTAAGAGGCCCTGCCAGCACCTGGTGGGGAAATTATGTGGCCATTCAGCCTGCCGACCATCAAGTCACTGGGGACGAATTTAAGTTGGCATTTCGGGAGCACTACATTCCAGAAGGAGTGCTCCATATGAAGCAAGAAGAATTCATGAAGCTTAAGCAAGGTGTATCTGAACAAGTTCAATCATTTGTCCCAGTACGCCATTGACCAGGTCATCACTGACCTGAAAAAGACGAACCGTTTTATGAGGGGCCTTAATGACCGGCTACAATGGAAGATGGCCACCTGCCTCGACCTCTCCTACAACAAGGCTGTCAGCACCGCGCTGGCAGTTGAAGCCAAGTATGCAAGCCTAGGGAAGTCAAAGGGCTTTGGAGGTGACAGGCCCAACCAGGGGCCTAAAAAGCGACAAAGGTTGGTGATCCGAGCTTTCAATCAAAACTGTTCTTCACCTTGTCCACCCTCATACCCCTTTAAACAGCCTGTATTCATCCGCCCTGCCACTGCCCCCACTTCAACAACTCAGACGAGTGCCCTTGGTACTCGTTTCCCTGCACTCCCGAGTTCATCTACTCGTTGCTTCAATTGTGGGAAGTCTGGACATTTCATCAAAGACTGCCCATATCCGAGGCGGAACAACTCCAATAATCAGCAGAACTCGGGAAGTTCCAGCCAAGGCAAGGGAAACACAACAAATAATGCAGCGGGCAAGAATATGAAGAAAACTGGGCAAATCTATTATACACAAGTGGCCATGACACCGGAGGGAGAGCCGGTCATGATGGGTACATTTCTCGTGGCCAATCACCGTGCAATTATTCTCTTTGATTCTGGTGCTTCACATACATTCATAAGCAAGAAGTTTGTGGAGAAATATTGCATTCCATACATTGAATCAAGGGAAGGGTTTATTATTCATTCGCTTGGGGGACAAATATTTACTAAAGAAGTGGCTTTCCATGTGCCCGTAATATTGGCTGAACGGGACTTTCCCACAAATATGATTGTTCTACAAGGCCAAGATATAGATGTAATTCTGGGCATGAATTGGTTATCCCAACATAAAGCTATCCTCAACACTGATCTAAGAACCATCAGGTTGAGCTATGGCCAGGAAGAGGTTCTCTTGTCCATTCCCGTAGCTACTACAACTAAACCATTTGGCAGAGTATATGAAGCCATCATACTGGAGATCCAAGATATTCCGGTAGTATGTGAATTCCCAGACGTCTTTCTGGAAGATCTGCCTGGATTGCCTCCAGAGAGGATGTAGAATTTGTGATTGAGTTGAAGCATGTTACGGCTCCTATTTCTAGAAGGTCGTACCGAATGCCTCCGAATGAGTTGGCAGAACTCAAGACACAATTACAAGATCTGCTAGAAAAGGGATTCATCCGACCAAGCTCGTCACCTTGGGGTTGTCCAGCCATCTTTGTCAAGAAGAAGGACCAAACGCTTCGGATGTGCGTGGATTACAGACCCCTTAATGAGGTCACAATCAAGAATAAGTACCCTCTTCCCTGGATTGATATCTTATTTGATCAGCTTACCGGAGCTCGGTTATTTTCCAAGATCGACCTCAGGTCGGGTTACCATCAGATCCGTATCCGACCCAAAGATATACCCAAGACCGCATTCACTACGCGGTATGGATTATTTGAATATCTGGTTATGTCTTTCGGATTAACAAATGCTCCTGTCCACTTCACATATCTTATGAACTCGGTATTCATGCCCGAGTTGGATAAATTTGTTGTAATCTTCATTGATGATATTTTAATATATTCCAAGAATGAAAAGGAGCATGCTCGGCATTTGCGGATCGTATTAACGCGCCTAAGGGAGCATCAGTTATTTGCTAAATTCAGTAAATGCGCGTTCTGGCTGGAGGAGATCCAATTTTTGGGACACGTCTTGTCTGCCAAGGGGATTGCGGTTGATCCCAGCAAAGTCAAGGATATTTTGGAGTGGAAACCACCAACCACTGTACATCAAGTCTAAAGTTTCCTTGGACTAGCTGGTTATTACCACTGATTTATTCCAGATTTTTCCAATCTTGTGAAACCAATCACAAGTTTATTGAAGAACGATACCAAATTTAATTGGTCTTCAAGATGCAATGAAGCCTTCGAGCAGCTGAAGGTGTTATTAACCACTGCTCCGGTATTAGCTCAACCAGACATTGAAAAGCCATTTGATGTGTAACACTTCATGCTGTCCATTGTTACCGCTGTCACCGTGGACAGGGTGAAGTAGAGCTCAAATCCAACAATTAAGCGAGGGGAAATGCTTGTTAAGGGTTCAATTTGGTGTCTGCCGCACGAGAGCACCGGTAGTTGAGTAATCCGGTCGGTGTAGGCTCGCCTAAGCTCGATTCTCCGCCGCTCCCCGTCGTGGACCTCGGGGTGTGAAGAAATAGAAGCGCGGGGGTTTATTTGCAAGTGTCAGTGACCCATTAAAAACCAACTGAGGACTCCTCAGATATTTAAACCGACAGGGGCTTTTGCGCAAAGTTCACCGCGCGGTCGCGGGCGCGCCCCCGTATTCCACTTAGAATTGGGCCGGTTGGGTCAGTTTTGGCCCAACACTGTTAGAAGTTTTCCATTTTCTTTTTTCGAGAAGCTTTAGAAATCCATAAGAAACTATAGAAAAATGCTAAAAATACTAGACCAATTTTGCTAGGCTCCTGATTTTCTATAGTATTTAATAAAAATAGTTTCATGATTTTTAGTTCAAATAGGGAATTATGGGATATTTAAAATTGCCAAAACTTATACCCTGGAATTTTAGAAATTAATTAATAATTTCAAAAATACCCAAACTTTTTAGATAAGTCTTAAATATTATTTAGAAGCCTTGGGTAAAGTTTGGCATGATTTGGACCATGTTTGGTACCTAGAACCCAAAACCCTAGTCTTCTGCCCTATGAACTTCACTATTGACTCCAAAAACCCTAGTTTCCTGGAGATTCGTGAAGGAAAATTGTATTCAAGACATTAGATAATATACTTTTATTGTCTTTGCATTTTCATGAGCATTACATGAGCATTCATGATTATATATGGCTATATATATAAAACGAAGAAGAGATAGAAGTTTAAGAAGCAAGGACTACACCACCACCACCTGAAGAATCCCAGGTCGGGAACTGCTTTTATTTTGACATCTGTGGAGCAGAGCCTGACTCACCTATAACACAAGGCAAGCCCTGGTGCATTTGCCACCTCCTTGCTATTTTAAAATCTTTCTCACTTGCTTGATGCATTAAGTTATAGGAGTTGTGTGCTAAACAAATTGCTGCATTTCCTTCCTTGAGAATTTGATTCCCTTTCCTTGATCCTCTATTTTATAAAAAAGGTTTTTCTTATGCTTAGCCTTGCTGCTTAGCCTTGCTCTAGAAAAACAAAATGTTTGTTTTAACAAAAGATGATGCTTCAAGTGGGTGGGATGTTTTCAAAATAAAACTTGATGGTGGATCCAACATGGCCATGATGGGTTCAACATCGGAAAAGATGTACCTCTGCCAGGTACCAAACTTTGGGTTTGAAATGATAAAGCTGAGACCGGGCAGGTGACTTGCACGAGAAGAGAGTCTCTATGTAGTGTCTCCATCTGAGTCGATTAAGGACCATCTCGATGTAGGCTTGATGATCGAGGACCTTTTAACTGGTCACATGTCTCATCATGGGTAAGCTTTGCCTCGGGTAGACTAATACCAGAATAAGATAACACACAATGGGAGTGGAGAGATGGCAAGAGTAGCGTGTACCCTCCGTGGCAAGAGGCTGGATGGTGGTGTATCTCTGCTCTCGGTTGGCGTAAACCTGATCTGGTCTTAAGAACCCCAGTGGCGAGTTAACATATGCAAGGGTTAAGTGCTACATATGTCGTGTGATCAGAGATCCCCAGCTGGGTATTAATCGATTCGGATCGCTATTACTTCTCGGACAAGAAGACTTGGTCACTGACCTACACGTAGCAATCCAGTGAACAAGAAGGGTTGATAAGAAATTGGCTAGTATAGGTCAAGTGCTTGAACAAGGGTAGAAGAACTCTAGAACTTAGGTCATGACTTAACTTGCTAATAAAACTAGACTTTTAAGGATCCACTATTAGTAAGCTTTTCTGCAAACAGAGTCTTTGATTATTGATAAGCCATACCTTGATTCCCAAAGGCCATCATATCCTTGAGAGTCTTTTATTTTAATGGGTAAGACTTGCGAAAGTACACTCCGTACTCAGGGTTTTCGAACCCATGTTGTTGTAGGTGAGGAAGCAGCAAATTTTTCTTGCTTTTGTTCCAAGGTGGTGACTATGGAAGAAAACCAAGAGTGAAGCCTCGGGAGGAAGTGTCCTCCCTTAAAACGTTTTACTGTTAATCGGGAGGGGTTTTTGCCTCCCAAGGTATGTAATAATATTACTCTAGCACTCTTATATTTTACTGGTCCGTAATAATACTACTCTTTCTATACTTTAATATAAAATAAAGTTTTTGTAACTACTTCCGCATATCCGTACCTCCGATGTGTTGTAAAATCTGCATGGCTGGTGAAACGCTCTTGGGCAAGGTAAAGAACACATATACCGAACTTGTCAAGTGATCATGTGCACCTGCAGGGTTGTCCGAGGTCCGATGGACAAGGGCACTGTAGGTGGGCCTAATGACTTGGGAGGTTCTGTCACAAATTAATTTGGTTTTGAATATAAAAGAAATTCCACAAAAAAACAACCATCAAACAAGTATGAGCAAACAAAATTTTATTCTAAAGGTAAAAATCTAACACTTGAAATAAAAATTATTTACTATAATTACCACTAAAATTTAAATGCATTATTTTAAGTTGATGGTTTTGAGGTGTTACAAACCTACCCCCCTAAAAAGAATCTTGTCCTCGAGATTAAGGAACTTCTGAAAATAGTTGGGGGAACTCTGCTCGGACTTCATCTTCTCTTTCCCAAGTGGCCTCATCCTCCGAATGATGACTCCACTAAACTTTGCACATGTTGATAACTTTGCTTTGAGTAATTCTGCGAGATATTTCCAGAATTCTGATAGGATACTCCGAATAAGTGAAATCCTCATTAACGTTGAGTTCTTCCATAGGTAATTGTTCCTCGGGTATTCTTAAGCACTTCTTAAGTTGCGATACATGAAATATGTAATGCACGTCCGATAAACTATTGGGTAGCTCCAACTGATACGCTACTTCACATTTCTTTCCAAAATTTTGAATGGGCCAATGTAGCGAGGAGATAATTTACCTTTAACCTTAAATATTTTCATTCCTCTCATTGGTGAAACCTTAAGACATACGAAGTCTCCAACTTCAAAAATCGATTCTCTTCTTCTATTATCAGCATAGCTTCTCTGCCTTGATTGTGCTGTTTTCATATTCTCTCTGACAATCTGCACTTGCTTCTCTGCTTCTTGGAGAATTTCTGGACCAAATACTTGACTTTCTCCCGTTTGATTCTAGTATAGCGGTGTTCTGCATTTCCATCCATAAAGTGCTTCAAATTGTGTCATCTTTAGACTTGCATGAAAACTGTTGTTATATAAAAATTCTGCATAAGGCAAACTTTTATCCCAACTTCTACCATGCTTTAGAGCAAAAGCTCTTAACATATCTTCCAACACTTGATTTGTTCTTTCTATTTGTCCATTTGTTTGCGGATGATAGGTTGAGTTGTAGTTTAGCTTGGTGTTGGTCACTTGTTCTCAAATACTGTGAACCAAGAACAAGGCAACACAATTGTTAAAGGTCAAGGACCTTCGTCCACTGAAGTATTATTTCCTCTCGGATATAATAATCTTCAGACGAAGGTCATGATGGACATGCCTTCATGATTCATAAGAATTGGGATATGTTAAGACAATGAATGTAATCTATTGGCTCATACATATATGTATTTCATAATACGCATATGGACATTAATAGAATTTATATTACACTGATACCTTCGGCTTGTTCAAAGGTGTTGATGTGAGAGCGATTGTAATTCAGCGTGAACAGTACGGTGCTACTGTTCATCTATTTATAGGCACGGATTGTAGCCCGAGTAAAAGTATATTTGTGTCATCAACATTTACTCATAACTATAACATAAATCATTAGGGACTCGCTAGTCTTTTTCACTTCAGGTCAGCATCATGTTTTGTCTTCATCATCATTTTAAGCCGAAGTTGCTGCTCCTCGGCTATAGCTTCAGGGTTCATTCTTATCATCTTTGGGCTATATCTTCATCTTTTATACCTTTGCCATGGGAGAAAACCTCCATCCTGAAACCGAAGCTCCCTGTAGAAATTCATGTTATGCTAAAAGCATATGGTTAGTCATGTTTTTGAGGACCTTCGGAAGAAGGCCCCCAACAGTAGCCCCTCATAGTATTAATTTGTTCCTCTATAACGAATTCAGACTACGACATGAACGAAGGCCTTTAGCCGAAGGTATGAAAAAACACCTTCCCTTCGCTAGGATAGCGAACCATTCTGAACAGCGAGACCCACCAATCGGTGGAGCTCTGAGTATATATATAGAGGTCTATGTCGTGAATATTTTTCGTGCCATTTAGCTGTTTGTGTTGCAATTTCTATTTTAGCATTCTTCTCTTTGCGAGCTCGATTGATTTCTGAGCTTCGGCACATACCGTAACCATCATCCAAATGGCTGAGGACAAGAAGATTACATACCCCGCAATGGCTGGGTTTTACGAAGCAATGGAAAAGACCAACGCGGAAAGGATTACAATGAGATGTGTTGGAGACTTGTTCTCAAATGCTATGAGTTAAGAACAAGGCAACACAAAGAATGTTAAATGCCCTTCGTCCTTCGAGGCATTATTACCCTTAGGATATAATGATCTTCGGACGAAGGTTATGAAGGACATACCTTCATCAGTACAGCGTATGGTAATGAAAAGAGAATCATATGAAATGTAAAAGATGACATGAATGATTATGTATTATTATCGACTCATTTCTATTTTATTATCATAGAAAAATAGAAATGATATCAAGTTACAAATGTACCTTCGCCTTGAAAGAAGGTAAGGGTACAAGCGTGACGCAAAAGCAAGTGTCCAGTCAGCGTGAACAGTACAGGAGCACTGTTCATCTATTTATAGGCACGGGACACAGCCCATGTAAAATTACATTCATGCCCTTTACATTTGCTAATGATTCTATAGTAATCCATCGAGGTCTAAATAGCCTTTTACCTTTTAAGTCGGTTCCCCTTTCTACTATCATGCCGAAGGTCCCCTGCATATCTTCGGCTCTGCGCCAACCTTCGCATTCTTTGTACTTCTTCATATTGTGGTTCTGATCCGAGTCCGAAGGTACCTGTTCATGTATTATACTCCAGAAACATTGTTAAATCATGTTTTTGAGGACCTTCGGAAGACGAAGGCCCCCAACAGTAGCCCCTCGCAAGGTTAATTTGTTAGAATAACGAATTCAGATTGCGATATGGACGAAGGCCCTAAGCCGAAGGTCCGAAAAACACCTTCCCTTTGCTAGAATAGCAACAGTCAATGACAGACGGGGCCCTCCAACTTGGAGCGCGCTGGGCGTATAAATAAGAACTCACCCCGAGCACATTTGGTATGCCTGCTTTGCTTTGCTTGATTTCTTAGCTCTTGCTTTCCAGCAGTTGCTTAGCTTCTTAAATTTTCTAAGCTTCGGATTTAAGGACATATTTTCGTTAGTTCCGAAGATAAGATGTCTCAAGATAAAAAGACAGTTGCTGAAGCGAAGCTAACCGAAGATGAGAAGCTTCTTGAGGAAAAAACGGCTGGATTCATCGAGTCAATTGCAAAGACCAATACAAAAAAGATTACAAAAGAAATTCTAGAAGGCTTATCTGAAGATACTGATGACAGTGATAGTTATGATGCAGAAAGCGGGGGCGAAGACTCCGAAGATCGACCCTGGCGACCAAGTCACGAAGTCTTCAGGAAATCGACTATCAGACAGAGTCATCTTGATAACATGAGAGGAAGGTACTTTCGAGACATATCTATTGTGAGGGCTGACAACGGAGACAGGACTATTCCTGTTCCTGAAGAGAATGAAGTCGTAATCTACCGAAGCTTCTTCAAGGCTGGGCTTCGGTTCCCCTTAAGCAGATTTGTGGTTGAAGTTCTAAAGATATATGAGATTTTCCTTCACCAGATTACCCCCAAAGAAATTATCAGAATGGGGATCTTCGTCTAGGCCGTGAGGAGTCAAGATTTGGAGCCAAGTGCAAAATGTTTCTGCAGCATGCACAAACTTTTATATGAGACGAAGCCCTAGGGTAAGGAACAGTATCATAACAATTTTGGTTGCTACAGCTTCGTTGCTCGTTCAGGCTGAAGCTGCCCAGTGCCAACCTTTCGGAAGAGATGGCCTAGAGACTGGATGAAAGAATGGTTCTATGTGAAAAATGATTTAAAGGCGAGGGAAGACATTACAGAGATCATCATGCGCCCCATTTGGTCCCGCTTCGGCCTTTGGAAACCGAAGGTAGAAATTGATGAAGCAGCCGAAGGATGCCGAAGGGCCTTCCGCATAATTTGCTCTTTGATCGGGACAAGGGATTTAGTCCAAGAACATGTGGCCTACAGGATATGGCCATTGGTAGACAACTGGGAGATGCCAAAAGAGACCATCAGCAACCCTAACGAAGGTGGTTTGGTTCGATTGAAATATACCTTCAGGTTTAGAGACCAATTTATCGAACCAGACGATGAATGGCTAAAATGTGTTGAAAATACCAGTGATGAACTACTTGGGGCCTACTCCAAGTCTGAAGATAACACACTATCTGTGGCCTTCGGGAGCCGAAAAAAGAAGAGGCTAAATAGAGTTTTTGATGCTATTAGATTTATGTATCCTGACTACCGCTACCCACCATGGGGGCAGAAGAGAAAGAGTGGAACTTCTGGGAAGGATGTTGCTTAAGCCGCCTCAAGCGAGCCCGCACCGAAGAAGAAAAAGGTGAAGGTTGTTACTCACCGACCGCGCTACATTGAACCGGCCATAGTGCCTGACTTCGGTGAGACCTCTTCGGCTACTGAAGCCGAAAGACCTGCCCTTACGCAGAGGATTGAAGAGCTGGCTGCAATGCCGAAGGCTGACAAAATTGAAGAACCAAGACCCGAAGAGACAAAAACATCAGAAATTCTAAGACCTTCGGTAGGAGTGGAGGCGCC
The DNA here is from genome assembly GCF_902167145.1 of Zea mays. Lineage (NCBI taxonomy): Eukaryota > Viridiplantae > Streptophyta > Magnoliopsida > Poales > Poaceae > Zea > Zea mays. The sequence continues at coordinate 44,867,567 of NC_050103.1, forward strand.
GAAGATACAAAAAGATCTGGCAACAACCCCAAAGAGAAAAAGGATGGCTAGTGTGTTAGATGTGCTGGAGACTATAAAAACTTCAAGTTCTTCTCCAGGAAAAATTGCCAAGGCTTCGAAAGCACAAGTTGAAATCGAGACAAAGCTGACCGGAGCCGAAGCTACAATGAGTCGGGCCGATGCTGAAACTGGGCCTTCAGGGCCCATCAAAGAGAAATCCTTGGAAATTGAAGAAAAGGCAACGGAGGAAGAAGCTATAGAACAAATTTTGTCTGAAAAATCTGCCGCTCCTACTCCCGAAGCTTTGAAAGAGAATACTAAGTATATTATCCGTCATGCTTCGGGAAAAATCTCTCTAAAGAAGAAAAGCGAGAAGCTCAATATTATGCCCAGAAACTGAAATATCCAAAGGGGGCATTGGTATTCAACGGCAGCGGAGAAGAAGATTTCTTGTATTGTCTCCCAGACAGCAAGGAGATTTCTGTCTGCCGGGAGATGAGCAGAATCTTTGGATTCCCGACACTAGAAGACGGGCTTTCGATGCTATCAAAAGATGAATTGGCCGACAGTTTAGCATATAATAGTTTAAAGGTGTGAGAATGAATTGTTTGTACTTAAAAACGAATTTTTATATTTGCTTATACTTAATACCACACTTCTTTTGCAGGGCCTGATTCTTAGTAATGCCCTCATGGCGCAGAAAAATGCCGAAGACGAAGGATGCACTATAGCTCTGAACAACCTTCGTTCCGAAGTAATTGAACTAAGGAACGAAGGTCTTGAAAAAGATAAAATATTAAATTCATTGGTGAACAAAATAAAAGAAGATGAAGCTACTTCCAAAGTCCAAGCTGAAGCCTAGAAATGCGAAATTGAAGACCTTCGGAAACAGCTGGCTGAAGCAAAATTAAAATGCACTGTTGCCGAAGCTGAACGAGATGCCAGTGATTACTGGAAAAATACTGGGAAAAAACAGTTGCAGAACTTCGCGCATCAAAAGAAAAATGTTTTGAAAAATCTATAGAATGTGTGAAAAAGGTAAAAACTAGCTTCGCCAATGTTGGCGCATATTCAAGTGAAGATAACTTCGTACGAGGCGACCCCGAAGGCCCAATTGAGTGGATCAGCAATGAAGCCGAAGCTTTTGAAGAAATTTTGAGTGACTGCGGGGACGTCTGTGCCTTCTCTGGTGCAAGAGGAGTCGCAACTATTCTGGAGAAAGCAAGGTGCGAACATGTGAAAATTTTGGCCCAAGCCGAAGCTGCTTTCTCTGTTGACGATACAAAAGACCCCTCGGCCGAAGCAAGCTTAACTGGTGGAAAATTCTTCACTGACATCTGGGAAAACGGTGGCCGAGGGATGGCCCATGAAATAATAAAGAAGAGCGAAAAAGATACTCATGATGCTAGGGAAGCAACAAAAGCAGCTGAAAAAGCTGCGGAACTCGAAAGGCGAATAGGTATTGCTTAATGGGTTTTAACTTTACTATTTATTTTTGTGGCTTCGAACTGATTCACATTTTCTACCACAGCTGACTATCTCCTCTCCCCGAGCCCTTCGAGTCATTGGCCGACCCAGAGGCAAAGGAGTCATCAGAAATTATTAGCATGGCCGAAACTATTATGGACGAAGTTGTTACCCAGCTGCTGACCGAAGCTGCAGATAAAATTTTGAAAGAAGAAAAATAGCTATTTTTAAAAACATTGCCAAAATATGAATGTAACATTTGCTGGACTATGCTTGTAACATTTGGTGCTCATGGGTTTTGAATGTAATATATAAATGGTTTTGTAATTCATTTCTTTGCGATGCATGAAATTTTTATGTACATACCATTTTTGAGCCTTCGGCGAAAAAACACCTTCCCTTCTTTTCATGCTTTGTAAAGAAGAGCTTTTATGCTTCGTAAAAAATCCTCCAACCGTCGCAAAAACATTAATGCTTCGTTAACAATGGGTTTTTACTCCATATCAGAGTGCTTTGTAAAAATCCTCCAGACGTCGCCAAAAACATTAATGCTTCGTCGACAATAGATTTTTCCCTCCACATCAGAGCTGATGAAGCTGTATTTCTTCAAAACTTATTTTGTGCCTTAACACAATTTCACTTTTTCGAAGCATTCTCCGAAGATCAACACTATATCCCCTTCTTGTGCCATTGATGCAACATGATGTATGATGTTATGTTATGCGAAATGATGTGATGATGTTATGCTATGCAAAATGTTATTTGTGCCGAAGACACACACGCATCCCCATAGTGGAATACACAATCTCTTTGCCATTTATTTTTGGGCTTCACCTCTTATTTTTCGGTGTATCAGCGCTGACTTTTCGCTGTAAGTTCTACATTCCCTTAGGAACGTCTTTTGAACTTCTTCGCCTTCTATTTTGGTGGTATTCGCGTTGACTTTTCGCGCTTCACCTTATATTTCGGCGGTATTGGCCTCTGCATTCCCTTTGGAACGACTTTTGAGCAAAAAACTTACACTGCGCTCCCTTAGGAACGACTTTTTTGTAGCTTCGGCAACTTACGCTGCGTTCCTTAGAACGACTTTTTGTATACTTATGCCGCGTTCCTTAGAATGACTTTTTGTAGCTTCGGCGAGTCTGTGGAGAAGATATATTTCACTATGGCAAGAACGAAGCTATTACAAGAAATGGAAAATGATGAGAGAACTAAGTTTTCAATAATTGTTCCTTAAAAAAAAGAAAATGGCAATGAATGTAAAAACTGTTTCAGGGGTAGGATATCTCTCAATAGATATGTTTCGATTCTGGCACAGTACTGTTGACTGTACGAGCTTCAGACTCCTCCCTGAAGTCTCGCTGCTGTCGGGTCTGTTGGCTCCCTTCTGGCTGCTGGCTTCGTGAATACACAGGTTGTAGTGGTGGCGGAGGTGGAGGTTGTTGCCATGATGCCTGTGGCTGGATAGCCGAAGCAACAGAAGCTGCAGGATGGTTACCCACATACTCTGGTATGTAGGGTGAGTGATACGAAGCAGTGTGCATGACCTGCTTCGGCTGGTTCTATTTTGCTGCAGCTTCTGCTATTTCCTTCTGTTTCTGAATGGTGACATGGCACATCCTTGTAGTATGGCCCTTGTCCTCACCACAGAATAGGCAATAAATTTTTCTGGGCTGATCCCCAAACCTTCCTCCGAAGCCCCTGGCGCCTCTGCCTCTTGGAGCTGGCGACCGAAGATAGCTTTGTTGCTGCCCTGAAGCTTGCGAGGAATATTGTGGCCTTTGTTGCTGACTTCATCTGTCGTCATTCTGGGTGGAGTGGATTGATCTGACGTGCCTTGTGTGGATTCTCCATCCGAAGCCCCTGGTCATCTCAGAGAACCTGTAGGCTTCCTCCCTTCTTTGACGAAAGTCATTGTCAGCGTGGATGTATTCATCCATCTTTTGAAGCAGCTTCTCCAAAGTCTGTGGAGGCTTTCTAGCAAAATACTGGGCAGTAGGTCCTGGACGAAGCCCCTTGATCATGGCCTTAATGACAATTTCATTGGGCACTGTAGGCGCTTGTGCTCTCAGACGCAAGAACCTTCGGACGTATTCCTGGAGATACTCCTCATGATCTTGTGTGCATTGAAACAGAGCCTGAGCTATGACTGGCTTCATCTGGAAGCCCTGGAAGCTTGTCACCAGCATGTCCTTGAGCTTCTGCCATGAAGTGGTAGTTCCTGGCCGAAGAGAAGAATACAATGTCTAGGCCACATTCTTAACTGCCATGACGAAGGATTTGGCCATGACAGCTGCATTGCCTCCATATGAAGATATGGTTGCCTCATAACTCATCAAAAACTACTTCGGGTCTGAATGCCCATCATACATTGGAAGCTGAGGTGGCTTGTATGATGGGGGCCACAGGATAGCCTACAGTTCTACTGCCAAGGGAGAAGCATCATCAAAAGTAAAGGTATCATGATTAACATCATCATACCATGCATCGTCGTTGAACAAGCCCTCTTGATGAAGCTCCCTGTGCCGGGGCCTTCGGTCTTGCTTGTCTTGAGCAAGGTGACGTACTTCTTCAGTAGCTTCGTCAATCTGCCTTTGTAGGTCAGCTAGTCGAGCCATCTTCTCCTTCTTCTTTTGCACTTGCTGATGAAGCATATCCATATTTCTGATTTCTTGGTCCAACTCGTCCTCCTGGGGTGTTGGACTGGTAGCCTTCCTCTTCTGGCTTCGGGCCTCTCGAAGAGAAAGGGTCTCCTGGTTTGGGTCCAGCGGCTGCAGAGCGGCAGCCCCTGTCGCTGAAGCTTTCTTCGGTGGCATGACGAAGGTCAGTGCTTGCCGAAGGTGGTCGAAAAGGATTCACCGGAGGTGGGCGCCAATGTTGGGGACTTGTTCTCAAATGCTATGAGTTAAGAACAAGGCAACACAAAGAATGTTAAACGTTAATGCCCTTCGTCCTTCAAGGCATTATTTCCCTTAGGATATAATGATCTTCGGACGAAGGTTATGAAGGACATACCCTCATCAGTACAGCGTATGGTAATGAAAAGTGAATCATATGAAATGCAAAAGATGACATGAATGCTTATGTATTATTATCGACTCATTTCTATTTTATTATCATAGAAAAATAGAAATGATATCAAGTTACAAATGTACCTTCGGCTTGAAAGAATGTAAGGGTACAAGCGTGACGCAAAAGCAAGTGTCCAGTCAGTGTGAACAGTACGGGAGCACTGTTCATCTATTTATAGGCACGGGACGCAGCCCATGTAAAATTACATTCATTCCCTTTACATTTGTTAATGATTCTATAGTAGTCCATCAAGGTCTAAATAGCCTTTTCCCTTTTAAGTCGGTTCCCCTTTCTGCTATCATGCCGAAGGTCCCCTGAGCATAGCTTCGGCTCTGCGCCAACCTTTGCATTCTTTATACTTCTTCATATTGTGGTTCTGATCCGAGTCCGAGGGTACCTGTTCATGTATTATACTCCAGAAACATTGTTAAATCATGTTTTTGAGGACCTTTGGAAGACGAAGACCCCCAACAAGATGCTAGCTGGGTTGTTTGGGGATTCCAGCGACAGTGACAGTTTTGATGTGGAGAGTGGAAATGAAGATGCCGAAGATCGGTCGTGTAGGCCGAGCCATGTTGTTTTTAAGAAGTCAACTGTTAAGGAAGGGCAAATCAAAGCGATAAAGGACAAATATTTTCATGTTATTTCTATAGAGAGGGTCGGGGGAAAGCATTGTTCCTCTTCCCGAAGCTGATGAGGTGGTAGTCTTTAAAAGCTTCATTAAAGCTGAGCTTCGCTTCCCACTACACAAGATGTTGGTTGAAGTTCCGAAGACATTCAAAATATACCTTCATCAACTTACCCCCGAAGCCTTTATTAAAAGTGGGGGTTTTTATATGGGCTATGAGGAGTCAAGGGTTAGAGCCGGATGGTAGGTGTTTCTACAATATTGATGAGTTGTTCTACCAGACAAAGGCAACCGAAAAGGAACAATACCATAACAACTTCGGATGTTACAGCTTCGTGCCCCGCTCTGAGGCAAATTATCTCGTGCCAACATTTCGGAAGAAGTGGCTGGGCTCTTGGATGAACCAATAGTTCTGCGTAAAGAATGATCTGAAACAGAGGGAGGATGTGAGGGGCATCATTCAACGTCCCATATGGTCACGCTTCGGCATTAGAGGACCATCAATTGCAATTGGGAATGAGGTGCAAGCATGCCTAATGGCTTTCAACATCGTATGTACTTACATCGGTACAAGGGATTTAGTTCAAGAACACATTGCTTTCAATGTATGGCCTCTTGTGAATGAATGGGAAATGTCAAAGGAAACTGCTGCTGGCTCCAGCCAAGGTGGCTAGGTTTATCTTAGGTACACCTTCCAGTATAGAAGCCAATTTGACGAACCAAATGATGATTGGCTAGATGCTATAGAGGCAACCAGTGATGAGCTACTCGAAGCCTACTCAAAGGCAGAGGACGAGGCCATGACTGATGCCTTTGGCGCTCGAGGGAAAAGAAGACTGAATAGAGTTTTTGATGCAATTGGGTTTGTTTATCCTGATTACTGTTTTCCTACCCGAAGGCAAGGAGGAAAAAGGAATGTTGCTACTTTGACCTCTTCTGGAGCGTCGAAGCCGAAGAGGGCCAAGGTCCTGACACGTTAGCCGAAGCTTATCAGGACGGCTGTAGTGCTCACGATAAAGGAGATAGAGTTTTTTGAGAATGTCGAAGTTGTCCCTGCCATGCCAGCCGAAGCTGCGGAAGCAGTTCCTGTCATGTCAACCAAGGCTAGTGCTGGTGAGGTAGAAGAACCAGAAACCAGGAAAACAACAGAAGAACAACCAAAACCGCTGGGCCCTCCAATAATGGCAGAGTTGCCGAAGCCATTAACTACGAAGCCAAGGTGTTTTGGATGTTGTTATGGAGTCCCTGAAAACGGTGACTCCTGCCTCTGCCAAGGCCTCTAGTGAGAATATTAAAGATACAAGAGAAGTGGTTACCGCAAGCACTGCTTCTATTCATGCTGAAGTAGGATTTTTGGGGGCTAGACCAGTGAAGTTAATAGAAGAAAGTCTACTAGAGAAGCCCACATCACCTGCTCCTGAAGCACCTTCACAAAGTGATCTAGAATATATAGTTTGACACGCTTTGGGAAAGCACATTATACCACAACACCAAATTAGTGTCTGACGACCGTCGCTATAAATAGAGAATTAGCATCAAATTATTAGTCGGTATACATGGCCACAGATGGTGAGTCGGCATATGTCTATATTCCAACTGAGTGTTAGTCGTTATATTTATATGTGAATAGTGTCGCGTTGTCAGTTGGCAATTCATACCTATAGCATCGCGCTGCCAGTCGCCATAGAAAACATGTGCAATTTATCGGGCCTGTTGGCGCGCAAAGCCCAAAACCCTATCTTCCTTTCCCGAGCCGCCGCAGCCCAAAACATCTAGCCACCGACAACCGCCGTCACCAGGCGAGTGCCCTAGCCGGCCGGCCACCAACCGCGCGCTGTCTCCTCCCCAGTCGTGTGTCGTCGTCTCCTCCGATCCGCCAACAACGCGTGCAATCCGTCGTGTCCCGTTCCCAGCCTCGCGCGCAGTCCGCCGTCTCCTCCCCAGCCGCACGTGCAGTCCGCCGCCAACCGCGCGCAGACCGCCGTCCCGTCCCCAGCCCAGTCGCGCGCGCAGTCCGCCAGCCGCGCGCGCAGTCCGTCGTCCCGTCCCCAGCCCAGCCGCGCGCCCTGCTATGCCAACCGTCGTCCCCTGTCTCGCACCCTGATAGCTTCATCCCCCCAGTCGCGTGCCCTGCTAGAGCCTCCTCCAATAACCGCACGCCCTGCCAACATCCGTCCCCAGCCGGCGCCCCACTTCTACTGGAGCAAGGCCGACCGCACTGGAACGAGTCAAGCGGAGAAGCGCCGGCGCGGCTACAGTACTGTCGTCCGATCCCAGGCAAGTTTTATGTCTCCTTACCTTTTAGTTTAGTAATGCTACTTTGCTACTATGTGATTTAGATCCTAGGATCTAAAAATGGCCACCAAGAAAAAACTATTTGGTTAATGATAAGTAGTCTTGCTCATGTAAAACTTCAAATTATGATACAATGTTTAAATGTAAATTAGTGGGGAAGGAGGGAGTTGTGAGTTGATAACCTGAAATATATTTTTCTATAACTTTAATGTTGCAGTCACTGATTTCTAAGAAGTAGTCCTAAACCATGGTGGATAAGACATGGATCAATGATGATGCTAGGTACAAATCTATTATAACACAATTATAAATATAATATCTTTAGCTTAAATGGAATTTAACCTAAGAATGAAAATGATTATGCATGTAGGCATGGCAAGACATATTTACAAGGTGTAAACAGCTTCTTGGCTTTTGCATTTAGAAATTCGGCTATAGGGAACAAGATTTTATGCCCTTGTAGAAAGTGTGTTAACTCGTTTTGGAAAGAGGCAAGTGAAATACGTGAGCACTTAATATGCAATGGGTTTTCTAAAAGGGTACACGATATGGAACTTGCATGGGGAGACTAGCTCTGTTGTGAATCATGGAAACTATGATTACAATGAGGTTATGGAGGAACCTAATGAAGATGATGACATTTCTGATTTGCTTAGAGACTTAGCTACTGGTTTAGATGATAGAGGAGATTTTGAGGATACAAGCTCTTTTGTTGACCCCTATGAGGAGCTAGTTTCTATTCAAAAGTTGGTTGCAAAAAATAGCAAAGAGTTATATCCAAACTGCAAGAAATATACGCAGCTATGTTTCCTGATTAGATTACTCCACATCAAACTCCTCGGAGGATGGACTGATAGATCTTTTAACTTACTACTTGATTTACTTAATGATGCACTCCCTGAGGGTTCAGCACTCCCGAAATTTTTTTATGAAGCTAAGAAATTGGTGAAACCCGTAGGAATTGGGTATATAAGTATTCATTCATGTGAAAATGATTGCATTCTCTATTGGAAGGAGAATTTAGATCTGAATTCATGTCCAAAATGTAAGGTTTCACGATGGAAATCAATAAAGAAGAGTCTAGATGGGAAACATGTGTATAAGGTTCCAAAGAAGGTTCTTCGATACTTCCCAATAAAGAAAATGCTCCAAAGGTTATTTTTGACCTCCAAAATAGCAAACCTAACATGATGGCATGCTGAAGGTCGAAAAAAAGAAGGTTTACTTAGACATCCAGCAGATTCACCCCTATGGCAGGACTTTGACAACAAACCTCCAGAGTTTGCTGCAGATAGCCGTAATATTCGCCTTGCATTTGCAACTGATGGCTTTAATCCATTTAGGTTCATGAATGTTAGCTATAGTGTTTGGCCTGGTATTTGTATTCTGTACAACTTTCCACCTTCAATGTGCATGAAGCAATCAAATTTCATCCTTTCTTTGTTGATTCCTGGTCGAAATGGACCTGGTAGTGACATGGATGTCTATTTTCAACCCCTTGTTGATGATCTGCTAGATATGTTCGTCAATGGAGCTAGAACTTATGATGCTTCAAAGGGTGAATTCTTCAAGTTGCGAGCTACACTATTATGGACTATTACTGATTTCCTAGGTCAAGGATACACATCTGGATCTGTCACATCTGGTGAAGCAGCATGTCCTAATTGCAACTACCACACTTGTTCACTTAGACTTAGTAATGCAGCAAGAATTGCTATATGGATCATCGTAGATTCTTTCTTGATGACCATCCATTTAGGTTTGACATTGATAGATTTGGTAAAACTGGGTTTAGGCCAGCACCTACTCCGCTTTCTGGAGAACACATTTTAGAGTGCACTAAAGATCTTAATCAAACTTTTAGCAAGGATCCATCTAGGAAGAAACCGGCAAACAAGAGACGCAAGAAAGGGGAACCATTAATCATTCTCAAAAGGAGATCTATTTGGTTTCAACTACCATATTGGAAAGATTTATTGTTGATACATAATTTTGACATCATGCACATAGGGAAAAATGTGAGTGAAAGCTTACTTAATACATTCCTGGGCACATATGGGAAATCAAAGGATAACTTGAATTCTCAGTTGGACCTTCAGGCCCTAGGTATTAGAAGTGATCTTCACCCTATTGAAGTAGAAGCCCAACTTTATTTACCACCAGCACCTTACTCAATGAGTCCTGTCGAGAGGAAATTATTTTGCCAAGTACTAAAAGGGGTGAAGTTTCCTGATGGTTATGCAGCTGATATACGACATAATGTACATGTCAATGAGAGGAAAATAATTGGACTTAAGAGTCATGAGTGCCACATTATTCTACAACACTTGCTGCCACTTGCTGTTAGAAAAATATTGCCTACAATAGTCAGTGCTGGAGTGATCCGTATATCTAATTTTTTCAAGAAACTTTCTGCACCAGTCATTCAAATAAGTGACATGAAAAATCTTGAGGCTGATATAGCTGAAACTCTGAGCTTTCTTGAGACTACATTCCTGCCTTCTTTTTTTGATATTATGGAACACTTGATGGTACATCTTCCCACTCAAGCAAAAATAGCAGGTCCAGCCCATTTTCGAAGCATGTGGTCGATAGAGAGGTACTTTCATATGCATATTGTAGCATAGCGAATAAAAATCATGTACGCTATGCTATAATGTTATCAATGATCCTTTTATTTATGTGCATAGGTATCTAATGAGATTGAAGGGTTCTGTTAATACAAAAAGTCATTGTGAAGGATCAATCATGGAGTGGTTTATGTTTACTGAATGCCTTACATTTTGTGCTCGCTATTTACATGGCGAGTCTCAATTGAACCATCTAGATGCAAATGATGAAGATTGTAGTACAACTCCTTTCTTCCATAGAATTGGTCGTGGATTGTCTGGAAAATGCATAGTTACTTTAGACCACAAGACATGGCTACAAGCCCACAGATATGTTTTGTTCAACTATTACAATATAGGGCCTTACTTGGAGTAAGTTATCTATATAAGTATATATCTTCTTATCACATGATCACTACCTTTTGCATGTTGAAGTGATAAAATGACCTTTGCATCAAGCATGCTCACTATCTATCCTCAATTGGTCTTCAAAATAAACGAGATATCAACCGCATGCAGCATCAATCCTTTCATGAGTGGCTTAGGTTGCATGTAAGTAAGAAATAAACTTAATAGATTTATTTGAGATGGAATTCACATATACTTTAACGGTAGCATTTCAAATTCAAGTGGAAGAAACGTGTGAAGAAGCATCAGACGAGATTAAAATTTTAGCCAAGGCACCAATGAAGGGGTATTACAAAATTGGAGGACATATTTGCAAGGGGATCTGAGATGGCAAAAATTAAGATAGAACTGAATGAATTTGGTCAACCTATTGGAAACAATTCAAGGAAGTTTTCTGTTGGGGACTTGTTCTCAAATGCTAAGAGTTAAGAACAAGGCAACATAAAAAGTGTTAAGTGTTAAAGTCCTTCGTCCTTCGAAGCATTATGTCCCTTCGGGAAATAATGAGTTTCGGACGAAGGTCATAAGAGACATACCTTCGTAAACATAACAAGTAATGACGAAGGACTCATATAAAGCATGAAATATAATATAAGCATCATCATAGAATCATTTCTATTTTATTAACATGGAAAAATAGAAATGATTTCAAATTACAAATGTACCTTTGGTCCTGAGAGAAGGTAAAAAGTACAAGCGTGACGCAAAAGCAAATGCCAAGTCAGCGTGTGAACAGTACGGGGGTACTGTTCATCTATTTATAGACACAGGACGCAGCCTGTGACGAATTACAATTATGCCCTTTACAAAAGTTTACAACATTATCTTAGACCTCTATGGATAAAAAGGTCATTCTATCTTTATGTCGGTTTGCAACGCCGAAGCTCTATAAAAAGGAACCTTCGGCCATTTCCTGGGGACGATTTCAGCCGAAACTGCTTCTTCACGCAAGACCTTCGGCGCAACGAAGCATGGACCCAACAGTAGCCCCTTTCGCGGCGCTAGATCGTTTTTCGTAACGAGCTTGAACCGTGAAAAAATCCTCTCAAGCTTCGGGAAGCCGAAGGTCCAAAAAACACCTTCCCTGAGCTCGTTGCCGAGAAACGATCCATTTCCCGAGATCGTGTCGGTCCCACCTTGCAGAGTCACTGTTTGGTCTTTGCGGTCCACTGCGCAGCGAGTACAAGTTACTGCCCGCCTGGTGTAAAAACCCTGCCGCTTCGCCTTCTTACCTGCAGCACTATATAAACAGACGAGTAGGTGTGAAGTTACCACAGCATTTACTGCTATTTGCACTGTTTTGCTGCCAAAATTTTTAACCATCACCGAAGCTTGTTTGTCAGATTTGAACGAAGCTCTATCTTGAAGCCTGCTTCGGAGAAAAAAGTATCAAAGTTTCACAAGTTCATAATTAAATGGCCAGAGTTCGCTCTACAGCTAGGGTTGAGCGTGAGGGGGACGAAACTGAAGCTTCGGAGACTGTGCCCATCTCCGAAGCGATGCAGCGCTCCGGACTGGTGACTGCGGAAGAAATGCCTGCTGCCGAAGCAAACCCGACAGCTGCCGAAGGAGAAGGGAACATTGAAGAAACCGACTCCGAAGATGACTACCGTATTGCCATGCCCAGCAAACCCAGCCACCTAGACTTCGGAAAATCGACTGTTTCAAAGGTTGATCTCGCCAAGATGGTGAAAGCAGGTTTTTTCAGTGAAGATCAGAAGAAGCTACTTCGCTTCGGGGGAGAAGAGACCACCCCGAAGCCAGAGAAGGACGAGGTTGTCATCTTCAAAAGCTTTTTAAAGGCTGGGCTAAGATTCCCTGTTCACGAGATTGTTGCGGAGATATTGAAGAGGTTTGGCATCTACCTTCACCAGTTAACTCCTAACGCTATCGTTAGGCTTAGCGTTTATATTTGGGCCCTCCGAAGCCAAGCAGTGGAGCCTTTTGCTGACAGTTTCTATCGAGTTCATGAATTGCATTATCAAACAAAGGCCAGAAAAGATGGGCTTCATGAAAACTTCGGTTGCTACAATTTTGCCTACCGGAAAACCGCAAAGTTTCCTGTAATCAGCTACCGAAGCAAATGGCCGGCAGGCTGGAAATCAGAATGGTTCTATGTCAAGGTTGATGAGGACAAGGAGAAGCTTGTGCAAAGTCCACTCGAGCTAACTTTCGGAGAAACCCGACCCCACTGCAACATGACACTAGAGTGTCAAACTCAACGGGCAATGGATGAATTCAGAATCATTGCAGAGCATATTGGTACCAGGGATCTGGTTCAAGAATTCTTAGCATTCAAAGTCTTCCCTACTCTGAAAAAATGGGAAATGCCAAAGTTAAAGGGGGAGAAGAAGGAAGGGGATCTTGTCCGGCTTCCTTACCACTTCAAATTCAAGAAATATTTTAAGAAGCCCTGCCAAGAGTGGCTGGATACAGTTGAGGTGATGTGTAATGAAATTCTTGGAAATTATTCGAAAAAAGAAGATCAACTGATGACAGCAGCCTTCGGCACCCGTCCGAAGCGAAGGCTGAACCGAGTGCTTGATGCACTGGGTTTCGAATATCCTGATTATGCGCAGCTGAACAAGGGTGCTGAGGGCCAGAGAAGAAAAAGAGCGGCCGAAGCTTTAAACAAGGATGAAGAACAACCACCAAAAAAGAAGAAAATTGTCAAGAGAAAATATCAACTCCAAAGCGAAAACTATCCGAAGAAGAGGGGACCCCCACACCACCTTCTACTAGCGACGTGGAGGAAATTCTAAAGGTAATGACTGAACCCATGCCCACGAAGCTAAGTCCATTAGGGCCTCGACTGACGAAGCTTTTTCAAAAGGTGGCGGAGCCGGAAAAAACGAAGATAGCCAAAGCGAAAAGGCAAAGAATTATTGCCGTAACAGAAGTTATTGACAAGACGCCACCGAGGGCGTCAATTCAGAAAACACCAGCTGTTGAGGGCACAGAAAATGTCGAAGTCGCACCTTCGGAGGTCGCGGCTACCGAAGCCGCTACAGCCGAAGATGTAAACTTAGAATCTACTATTGAAGACATCAACAAAATTTTAACAGACATGGCTGCAGAAGAAGCTGCCACCACTGCTGAAGAAACCATGGCCACAGTGCCTGGGAAAGGGAAAGAAATAGCCGAAGACACTTCGGACGACGAAGCCTACTCATTTCAAAATTTAGTCGGGCAAAAACTGTCGAAGGCCGAAAAAGAAGAGCTTAAGGAATACGCCAAATCTTGCGGATACAAGCCAGGAGCTCTTCTATTTGGAGACATTGATGATGAAAAACTGGGCTGCATCCGGGACTCAGCTGGGGCTAAGGTCATCGGTACTCTATCAAAGAGTATCGGTTTTCCGAAACTAGAGACAGACATCAGCCGCTACCGACGACAACATATCGTCGGCAGCTTATTTTATTCAAATTTCAAGGTAAACATCCTTCTCTCTAACTTCTATTGTTTTTTAATAATGGCAATATTCTTTAACGAAGGTTGTTTATTTGCAGAGCATGCTTCTAAGCAAAGCTTTGAGGATGCAGCAAGATCTAGAAGATAAGAAGCACGAAGCTATAATTGAAAATTTAGAGAGCAAGATAAAAGAACAATCAGCTATTATTGAAAAGAAAGACTTCGAACTTCAATCAACCGAAGGCTTGCTGGCAGAGACTGAAGCCAAAGTAGCAGAATTGAATTTGAAGCTTCTCTGCCAATCAAAACAATTTGAACAAGAGAAGCTAAAACTTGACTCGAAACTTGAAGCCGAAGTCCAAGCCAACTCAAATTTGAAGAAATCATTAACAAGCCTTCAGGATAAATGTTTGAATTTTAGCAACAATTGTATCCAACAACTAAAGAAGATCTTTTACTCAGTTGGAGCCAGCAGCGGGAAATTTACCCCTTCGGATGAAGATTTACCAAAAGCCTTCGATCATATCGAAGCTGAAATTGAAGAACTTGACGAAGTTATAGCTGGGCACGGTGACTTCTGTGCCTGGGTAGCTTCTCGGGGTACTGCTGCAGCATTACTGAAGGCTGGCTGCGAGCATGGAAAGATTGTCAACAGGCCCAACTTCGCCCTGTCTCCATCAATTCTCGACGACATTCCTGACCTCGCCCGGAGCATCTCAAATAGATTCATAAAAATGATATGGACAAAAGGCGGGCGAGAGAAGGCTGGGGACGAAGCTCGAAGTCATCTTGAACCAGTAAGAAATCATACTTTGTACTTACCTCCTCCTTCACACTTGATTTTTACTCGGGATACCTTGATTCATGTAGGATGACGAAGCTGAAGGTGATACTTAAAGGATATGCCGCCGAAGCAGAAACCTGACGAAGATTATTAGGAGTAGACTAGAAAAAACTCAGGAGAATTTGTAACAACTTTTTGTAAATACAATTAATCTATTCTCAAGGAACTTTGTTCATACCTTGTAATATATTCTTACCCTTTTATTGAGACGCTTTGATGTGGACGAAATCAGTATTTTGAGCCGAAGGCGAAAAAACACCTTCCCTTCTTTTCGGACACAACGAAGCATAAAAGACCATTTCTTCTTTTTGCCAAAGCTTTTCTTTTTTGTACATGACGAAACATAAAAGACCGCTTCTTCCTCTTGCCGAAGCTTTTTCTTTTTTGTACATGACGAAACATAAAAGACCGCTTCTTCCTCTTGCCGAAGCTTTTTCTTTTTTGTACATAACGGAACATAAAAGACCACTTCTTCCTTTTGCCGAAGCAACCACTTAGGAACACAAATGCTATGAATGAATGCTTATGAATGCAAATGCTATGATGTAATGTGCGAATGAATGTCCAAAGCATATAACCGAAGCCACACTCAACCATTATTTCCTTGGAATCAACCACACATCAGCTCTGCATTCCCTTAGGAACGACTTTGGAGCTTCCTCGTCTTTTACTTAGACGGTATAAACTCTGCATTCCCTTAGGAACGACTTTGGAGTTTCTTCGCCTTTTACTTAGGCGGTATAAGCTCTGCATTCCCTTAGGAACGTCTTTGGAGCTTCTTCGTCTTTTACTTAGACGGTATAAACTCTGCATTCCCTTAGGAACGTCTTTGGAGTTTCTTCGCCTTTTACTTAGGCGGTATAAGCTCTGCATTCCCTTAGGAACGTCTTTGGAGCTTCTTCTCTTTTTTCTTTTTCAGTTTCTGCACTCGATGGTGCGTTCTCAGCTGTTACATTTACATTTTTTGGGGGATTTTGCTCTTATAAGACTAAAAAAGGAAATTACACATGATGGCCCCATTAAAAACCTTTCTCCCCCTTCGGAAAGGAAAAGGGTGCCATGAAAAAGAAAAGAAAAAACATAAAAAATTACATCATGTTATACATAGTATCGCCGAAGCTCATCCGCATTCCAAGACCTTGGAATTTCGTTGCCATCCATGTCCTTCAATCTGTACGATCCAGGCCTTGACGAAGATACTACTAAGAATGGTCCTTCCCATTTCAACTGTAGCTTACCCACTGTATCTGGGTTAGCCACTCTCCGAAGCACCAAGTGTCCCGGCTCAATATTTTTTAGCCGGACTTTTCTATCTCGCCATTTAACTGTTTCAGCCTGATATTTATTGATATTCTCCACGGCCTGAAGCCTGATCCCTTCTAAAGCATCCTTTTCCACAAGGCAAGCATCTTCGGGACCTGATTCTGCCGAAGCTACTACTCTTATTGATCCAGCTTTTGCTTCCTCCGGAGTTATTGCTTCGTCACCGAATAATAATTTGAATGGGGTAAAGCCTGTAGACCTTGATGTTGTTGTATTGTGGCTCCACACCACTTTGATTAACTGATCTGGCCACTTTCCCCTGGGTTGATTGAAGATTAACTTCATTATTCCTGTCATTATAATGCCGTTGGCCCTTTCAACGAGCCCATTTGACTCCGGATGCCTGACTGATGCGAAATGGATCTTCGTTCCAATTTGATCACAGAAATTTCTGAAAGCTTCGGAGTCAAACTGCGTTCCATTATCTACAGTGATTGCCTTCGGTACCCCGAAGCGACAGACAATATTCTGCCAGAAAAACTTTTGGACAGTGGCCGAAGTTATTGTGGCCAATGGCTTCGCCTCAATCCACTTGGAAAAATACTCCACAGCCACTATAACATATTTTAGATTCCCTTGAGCCGGTGGTAATGGACCCAACAAGTCAAGGCCCCACCTTTGCAATGGCCAGATGGGTTGTATCAGCTGTGTCAAAGACGAAGGTTGTTTTTGATCTCTTGCACATTTCTGACAACCTTCGCACTTTTGCACTAACTCCGCCGCATCCGAAGCTGCCTTCGGCCAATAAAACCCTTGGCGGAAGACTTTCCCAAGTAATGGCCTGGATCCAATGTGGGATCCACACAGGCCTGCATGTATCTCTTTCATCAACTCTATACCTTCGGCTCTAGATAAGCACTTGAGCAGCGGAGCGCAAACTCCATGTTTGTATAATTCCCCTTCTATCATGACATACGGACGAGCTCTTGCCTCTATTCTTTTATTGTAAGCTTCGTCATCTGAAAGGAACTTACCCTGAAGGTAAGAGATTATTTCAGTTCTCCAATCTTCGCTGTAAACAGGAGATATGTTGAGGACTGCTCTTTCAAGGAGCTCCACTGAAGGTGCCTTTATTGTTTCGAAGAACACATCCGAAGGTAACGGCAGCCCCTGTGCCGCAGACTTAGCTAGCAAATCAGCATGCTCATTTTGTCCTCGAGGAATATTCTTGACAGAGAATCCTTCGAAGGATGCTTCGATCCTTCGGACCGTATCTAGATATTTTTCAAGCTTCGGATCTTTAGCCTTGCAACTTTTGTCAACATGACCCGAAACCACCTGGGAATCAGTTTTAAGAATTGCCCTTCTGATTCCCATTGCCTTTAATTTCCGAAGGCCCAGAAGCAGGGCTTCGTACTCAGCAATATTGTTCGTGCAGCTGAAATCAAGTCTTGCTGCATAACAAGTTTTGACCTTGGATGGTGAAACCAACACAGCAGCTGCACCTGCTCCGAAGATTCCCCAAGAGCCATCACAAAACACTGTCCACACTTCGGCATCTTTATTTGCTTCTTCATCCTGAGCCCCTGGCGTCCAGTCGGCAATGAAATCTGCCAATGCTTGAGACTGGATCGAAGATCTATGCACATAATCAATGTAAAATTCGTTGAGCTCTGCAGCCCATTTCCCAATCCGTCCAGTAGCTTCTCTATTTCTCATTATATCCTTCAACGGCTGCGAAGAAGGAACAATGATATTGTATGCCTGAAAATAATGCCGAAGCTTCCTGGATGCCATTAAAACGGCATATAATACCTTCTCCAGCTCTGTATAATTTTTCTTTGAGACACTAAGGACCTCAGATACAAAATACACTGGAACTTGCTTCTTGAGCTGGCCATAAAGCTTCTCCTGGACAAGCGCCGCACTTACTGCTGAGTGCGAAGCTGCCACATATAACAACAGAGGAGCCCCTGGCGTTGGCGGAGTTAATGTTGTGAGATCTATCAAGTATTGCTTCAACTCTTCGAAGGCTTTTTGTTGACTTGGGCCCCATTGAAAGACTTCGGCTGACTTTAGCACCTCGAAAAATGGTAAGTTTCTTTCTGCTGATCTGGATATAAATCTGTTGAGAGATGCCAGCCTTCCTGTCAATCTTTGGGCCCCTTTTCTTGTAGTTGGTGGCTCCATTCGAAGTATAGCTTCGATTTTATTTGGATTAGCTTCGATTCCCTTTGTTGAAACCAAGCATCCAAGAAATTTACCCTTCTTTACTCCGAAGACACATTTCTCTGGATTCAGCTTCAAACCAGCTTGTCTGAAGCTGGCGAAGGTCTCCTGCAGATCAACAATATGATTTTCCTGCTTCGTGCTTTTGACGATAATATCATCAACATAGGTCAACACATTTCTGCCTATTTGAGACTGAAGAACCTTCGCAGTCATTCTGCTGAAACTTCCTCCAGCGTTTTTGAGCCCCTCAGGCATCCGAAGATAGCAATACGTGCCACTTGGAGTTATGAAGCTAGTTTTCGGCTCATCTTCCTTTTTCATCCAGATTTGATGATATCCTGAGTAACAGTCCAAGAGACTCATGAGCTCTGAAGAAGCTGCTGCATCGACTAGAGAGTCTATCCTTGGCAACGGGAATTCGTCCTTCGGACAAGCCTTGTTGAGATCTGTGAAATCGATACACATTCTCCACTTGCCATTGGCCTTCTTCACCATAACAGTGTTAGCTAGCCACTCTGGATACTTCACTTCTCTGATAACTCCTGCACTGAGGAGTCTTTTTACTTCATTGCGAGCCCCTTCGGCCTTGTCATCAGACATTTTCCGAAGCCTCTGCTTTCGGGGTCTGAAGGATGGGTCAACATTGAGCGAATGTTCAATAACATCCCGATTTACTCCACAGAGATCATTAGCCGACCATGCAAAAACATCTTTGTTGTTGAATAAAAACCTTATCAAGGTTTTCTCCTGGTCTTCAGATAATTGCGAGCCCAACAGCACCTTCTGCTCTGCTATGTCCTCACACAATAGCATGGGCTTCGGCTGATCTGCTGAAGCTGCCTTCTCCCTTCTGAATTTGTACTGTTCACAAGCTTCAGTTCCATCTATATTATGGATTGCCTTGGAGTCGGTCCAGCTTCCTTCGGCCCTTCTAGCAGCTTCCTGGCTTCCATGGATAGCAATAGGCCCTTGGTCCGAAGGTATCTTCATGCAAAGATAGGCAGGATGAAGGATTGCTTCGAAGGCATTAAGAGTACCACGACCAATAATTGCATTGTAAGGATATTCCATGTCAACAATGTCAAACACAACTTGCTCAGTTCTAGTGTTGTTGATGAATCCGAAGGTTACTGACATGGTGATCTTGCCCAGTGCTACAATCTGTCTTCCTCCGAAGCCACAAAGAGGATGTGTAGCATCATGAATCTTATCTTCTGGCTCTTGCATTTGTCTGAAGGCTTTAGCAAATATGATGTCAGCTGCACTGCCTGTATCGACCAAGACATTGTGAACCAGAAATCCTTTGATAACACAAGAGATAACCATGGCATCGTTGTGTGGGTAATCTTTGAGCTGAAGGTCCTCTTGAGAGAAGGTAATAGGAATGTGAGACCATCTTGATTTGATGAAGGGTCCTTGCACCCCAACATGCTGTACTCTTCTCTGCGCTTCCTTCTTCTGCTTCTTGTTAGCTGGCTCTGAGGACGAGCCACCTGTGATCGGGAGCACCAGCTTCGGGTCCGAAGCAACTCCAGCTTGATTGTTGAACGAAGCCATCAGCTCAGAAAAGTGGAAGTGAGTTCACCGGAGGTGGGCGCCAATGTTGGGGACTTGTTCTCAAATGCTAAGAGTTAAGAACAAGGCAACATAAAAAGTGTTAAGTGTTAAAGTCCTTCGTCCTTCGAAGCATTATGTCCCTTCGGGAAATAATGAGTTTCGGACGAAGGTCATAAGAGACATACCTTCGTAAACATAACAAGTAATGACGAAGGACTCATATAAAGCATGAAATATAATATAAGCATCATCATAGAATCATTTCTATTTTATTAACATGGAAAAATAGAAATGATTTCAAATTACAAATGTACCTTTGGTCCTGAGAGAAGGTAAAAAGTACAAGCGTGACGCAAAAGCAAATGCCAAGTCAGCGTGTGAACAGTACGGGGGTACTGTTCATCTATTTATAGACACAGGACACAGCCTGTGACGAATTACAATTATGCCCTTTACAAAAGTTTACAACATTATCTTAGACCTCTATGGATAAAAAGGTCATTCTATCTTTATGTCGGTTTGCAACGCCGAAGCTCTATAAAAAGGAACCTTCGGCCATTTCCTGGGGACGATTTCAGCCGAAGCTGCTTCTTCACGCAAGACCTTCGGCGCAACGAAGCATGGACCCAACATTTTCTAGTGCTATTGGGTGTCATGTGAGAAAGAAGTTGTCAGTTAGCAGTGTTGACTGGAGACTAGTGGATGGTGAGAAGAAGTATGAAGTCTGGACTGACCTAAAGGTATTTGCCCAAGTACATTATTATCGTTTCTTAGGTTGAATTTGTTTCTGACCATTAGACCAAGTTGTGATTATCTTTTTTTGGTTGGAAAATCAGAAAATCTTCGATGTAGATGATGCTGCCTTTAACTGGTTTTTAACCACTGCTGGAAGGAAATGGAAGGATTTTAAGTCAACCCTAAAGGCGCAGTATTTTAATGAGAATTTAACAGAAGAGGGCATGAAGAACAAACATAGTGGAAGGGTTAGTGATGAGGATTGGAAGTTTCTTTCTGAATATTGGGTGTCTCCTGAATGTGAAGGAAAGACAAAAAAGCCAAATTTAGTCGTTCAAAGGTTGGGGTACTTCATACATCTGGTAGCAAGAGCTTTGCTCGCTCTGGCCATGAAATTTGACTGTTGAATTTACATTATGATTTTTCATTATGAATTGTTAATATTAAAACAATTTACAGTCTAAGGAACTAGGCCACCCTCCTCGAAGAGATGAACTCTATATCAAAACACATACCAGAAAGAATGGAGTTCCAACAAGACTTGTTGAACCAGTTATTGTAAGTTTTTGTGAACTTGACATTTATTATAAGGTGTTTTTGCATCACATTTGCTTCTGTTTCCTATAGTGGTAGGTACTGAACCTTTCTCTTTTGCAACTCAATTTGGGTAGAACAAACTTAAAGAATATGTTGAGGCCCATCCAGAGTTGAAGGAAAGAACAATTCAAGAAGGTGATGCTTTTGCTGCTGTTTGTGGAGAGAAAGAGCCAAGAGGTCGTGTCCGAGTTTTGGGTCTAGGACCAACTCCCCAATATATTGGTACACCGTGCTTGAGATGTTACACACCCACAAGACTCCAAATGGAAGTCCTAGCCCGCAAAAAGGCTAAACGTGAGAAAGCTGCTCTAGAACAACGCATAGCAGAAATGGAGGAGAAAATGCAGGAGCAAAGGATGGCTCATGAAATGAGAGATGTGGAAATCATCTCGCATGATGGTTCTAATACACGACACCATCCGGTAAAGTAGCTGAACATCTTAGAGACATTTTGAAATCTATGGAATATTTATTACTTATTACCCTCATATTTATTTTAGGACATGAGGTCTGGACAACATATTGATCAAACACATAATATTGCTCAGTTTCATGAAGATGAAGCTTATGTGGAGGATGAAATCTCTGATGAGGGTGAAAACTTGCTTGGCAGCAATCATGTTAGTGTTACCCCTGCAGTACATCCATCTAAAGGCAACCCTATCAATGGTACCCCAACAATGCAGCCCTCTAGCAAGACGACCAATACAACCCCAGTAGTGCAGCTATCTCAAGGCAACCCTACTAATGTGTCCCTAGCAGTGCAACCCTGTCAAGGCAACACTAGAGCTATCCCAGCAAGTCTGCCTCTTCACACTGAACTTGTAATTTTTTCATCCATCCTTCAAAGTTTCTAATTCTCATTTGCTAGTGGTTCTGTACATTTATTATATTCTTATAATTTCATTGATTGCTTCAGATTGGAAAGGATGTGATCTTATATGCCATATTGAGAGATCATCCTGTGGCTAAGAGAACAATTATTTCAACTAATCCAACCTCAGTGCTAGGAGGAGTTGCTCTAGGAAAGAAATATTGTGAGGTTGTTGTGAATGTTGTGCTGAAAAGGGATGCCCTTATACCTCGCCCATATGGTTATTTGGAGGAGATGGGTGATGCTGATCGGATGTCGATCGCATGGCCGTACAAGAGAGTAATAAGCTATCTCTTTGTTGTTTTTTCATATATGGTGATTGCATATTTTCTAACTAATGGTTTCTATGATTATATAGCTAAAGGTGAGCAAGTCATCAAAATCATTCCAGAGTGCTACAGGTATATATATGATTGACATTGTACCACAATTCTATTTTGTGGCATCTACCACTCATTTCAGTAGATATTCTTAGTTATGACTGCTTCTGGCTATGTGGCTGATTTCAGTAGATATTCTTCATTTTAGTAAGTATGTGGCTGGTACTAGTTATGACTGAATGGATATATCTCTATTAGTCGAGCTCTACTAGTCACTGAAAACTTAAGCTAGCAAATGATCTCCATGGCATGCTGGTTTGTTCCTTAAAAACTCAAGGGTTGTTTGCATGGATCATTGATAGAAGTTTATGCTCTCTAGTTTGATATTTTGAGTAGCAGCAAGGTGTCCTTGAGTAGCAGCAAGGACACTTGCTTGATCAACATAGCATGGACCCTAGCAAGGACACTTAAATAACTGCTCTCTAAAATTCATGCAGCTCAATAAGCAGCAGCAAGGTGTTGTGATCATGCAGTTTTGTTGTGTTCAACTATTGTATATTTAGCTTAATCATGGAGCAATGGTGGTATCTATTCTATAGTTTATTTTGGAATGGATTTCTAAGTAGTCTACTAATGATTTGGGTTTTAATTTTATCAGGAGGGAGGCCCTAGAGGTAGTAAGTCACTTGTTTACTCCATGATGACAATAGCAAGCAGATCGTGGTGGTGCCTATGGATGCTACAACAAGAAAGATCAAAAGTTCTTTTGGATGGATGCAGCTAGATATTTTGTTTTGTATTTTCTCCAAAAGAGAAATTTGCAAGTGAACTTAATGTATGAATGCAGTATGATCTCCAACAAGCTGCTTATTTTGATCTTTATTACAACAAAAGCAAACTTGTGAACTTTATGTATGAATGCAGTACAATTGTTATTGTCATATGTATTGTTGGGGACTTGTTCTCAAATGCTAAGAGTTAAGAACAAGGCAACATAGAAAACGTTAAATGTTAAAGTCCTTCGTCCTTCGAAGCATTATTTCCCTTGAGATATAATGATTTTCGGACGAAGGTTATGAAGGACATACCTTCATAAACATTACACATCATAATGAAAAGGGAATTACATGGAATATAAAAGATAACATGAATAGTTATGTATTATTATCAACTCATTTTTATTTTATTGTTATAGAAGAATAGGAATGATGATGGGTTACAAATATACCTCTGACTTGAAAGAAGGTAAAAGTACAAGCGTGATGCAATAGCCAATGCCAAGTCAGCGTGAACAGTACGGGAGTACTGTTCACCTATTTATAGGCACGGGTCGCAGCCCATGCAAAATTACATCCAGGCCCTTTGCTTTTGATAATAACTCTATAGTAATCTATCGGGGTCTAAATAGTCTTTTCCTCTTTAAGTCGGTTTCCTCTTTTCTGCCATCATGCCGAAGCTTCCTTGCGCACAGCTTCGGCTCTGTTCCATCCTTCGTTCTCTTTGTGTTTCTTCATACAACAATTTTGACTTGTCCGAAGGGTCGTGTCCGAAGGTACCTGCTCATGTATTATACTCCAGAAACATTGTCAAATCACGTTTTTGAGGACCTTCGGAAGCCGAAGGCCCCCAACAGTAGCCCCTCACAATATTAATTTGTTAGGATAATAAATTCAGATTGCGATATGGACGAAGGCCCTAAGCCGAAGGTCCGAAAAAACACCTTCCTCTTACTAGAATAGCAACAGTCAATGTCAAGCGGGGCCCTCCTGTTCTCAATGCGCCAGATGTATAAATAAGAGCACACCGCAATGTCATTTGGTACGCTTTCTTTGCCATCTGCTCTTGCTTACTCAGTTTTTAGCTCCTGCGCAACAAGACTTGCTTAATTTGTAAGTTTTCTAAGCTTCGGCTTTAAAAGCGGTTTTTAGCGTTTCCGAAGATGTCTGAAGATAAGAAAGTTGTTGCTGAAACAAAGCTGAGCCTTCTTGAGGAGAAGAATCTTGGCTTTCTTGAATCAATATCAAAGACAAATACAGAAAAGATTGCAAGAGAAATTTTGGAAGGCTTATCTGAAGATACTGGTGATAGTGATAGTTATGATGCCGAAAGTGGTGGGGAGGACTCGGAAGGTCGACCCTGGCGGCCAAGCCATGCAGTTTTTGGAAAATCAACCATTAAACAAAGCCATCTTGCCAATATGAGAGGTAGATATTTTCTGGATTTGTCTATTGTGAGGGATGACGAAGGAGAGAAAACTTGCCCTACTCCCGAGGAAAATGAAGTCGTGATCTTCCGAAGCTTCTTCAAGGCTGGGCTTCGGTTTCCTCTAAGCAGTTTCGTGGTTGAAGTTTTGAAGATATTTGAAATCTGCCTTCATCAAATTACTCCCGAAGCAATCATAAGGATAGGAATCTTTGTATGGGCCGTGAAGAGCCAAGGTTTGGAGCCAAATGCAAAAAGTTTCTGCAATATGCATGAGCTATTATATGAGACGAAACCCTAGGGTAAAGAACAATATCATAACAATTTTGGCTGCTATAGCTTCAGTGCTCGATCTGGGTCAAGCTGTCCCGTGCCAACCTTTCGAAAGAGATGGCCCAGAGACTGGATGAAGGAATGGTTCTATGTGAAAAACAATTTGAAAGCACGAGAAGATATTAAAGACATCATCATGTGCCCCATCTAGCAGCGTTTCGGCCTCCGGAAACCGAAGGTGGAAATGGATGAAGCAGCCGAAGAGTGCCAGAGGGCCTTCGGCATAGTCTGCTCTTTCATCGGGACTAGGGACTTAGTTCAAGAGCACGTGGCCTACAGGATATGGCCATTAGTAGCTAACTGGGAAATGCCGAAGGAAACCATCAACAACCCACACGAAGGTGGCCTGGTTTGACTAAAATATACCTTCAGGTTCGTAGACCAATTAATCGAGCTAGACGATGATTGGTTGAAATGCGTTGAAGCTACAAGCGATGAACTGCTTGGGCCATACTCGAAGGCAGAAGATACTGCACTATCTGCGGCCTTTGGAGGCCAGAAGAAGAAAAGACTCAATCGAGTTTTTGATGCTATTGAGTTCGTCTATCCTGACTACCGTTACCCAATACGGGGCCAGACAAGAAAAGGTACGGCTTCTGTGAAGGAAGTTGTTTCGGCCGCTCCTAGTGAGCCAGCGCCGAAGAGAAAAAAAGATAAAAGTTCTTACACACCGGCCACGCTATATTGAGCCGGCCATAGTGCCTGAGTTTGTCGGTGAAACTTCTTCGGCCACTGAAGCCAAAAAGCCTACTCATCTGCAGAATATTGAAGAGCTGGCTGCAATGCCGGAGACGGAAAAAATGGAAAAACCGAGGGCTGAAGAGACAAAAACATCGGAAGTTTTAAGTCCTTCAGCAAGAGTTGAGGTACCAATGCCAACACCGAAAGCACAAAAGGACCTTACAACAACTCCCAAGAGAAAGAGAATGGTTAACGTGCTAGATGTGCTAGAAACAATAAACTCTTCAAGCTCTACTTCGAAGATAGCTGTCGAAGCTCCAAAAACAGAAATTGAGGCCGAAGCTGCCAAAAGCCAAGTGGAAACCGAAACTGGGCTTTCAGAGCCTGCCAAGAGGGAATTCTTGGAAATTGGAAAAGAAACAGAAAAAGAACCTGTAGAAGAAATTTTATCTGAGAAAACCGCCATCCCTATTCCTGAAGCATCTTCCGAAGCTCCCAACTATGTCTTACACCATGCTTAGGGTAAAAATCTGACTGAAAAAGAAAAGCGGGAAGCTCAGTTCTATGCGCAAAAATTGAAATATCCGAAAGGGGCGCTGATATTCAATGGCAGCGGAGAAGAAGACTTCTTGTATTGCCTCCCAGACAACAAGGAGATCTCTGTGTGCCGAGAGATGGCAAGAAACTTCGGATTCCCAACTCTAGAAGATGGGCTTTTGGTTTTGTCAAAAGATGAATTGTCCGACAGCTTAGCATATAACAGCTTAAAGATGAGAAAATACAATTTTTGTGTGGTTAAAAATTCATGTGTTTATTTCTTAATATCACATTCCTTTTGCAGGGCTTTATTCTCAGCAATGCCCTTAGAGCACAAAAAGGTGCCAAAGATGAAGGGTGCGCCATGGCTTTAAACAACCTTCGCTCCGAAGTAATTGAGCTAAGGAACGAAGGTCTTGAGAAGGATAAAATATTACATTCACTGGTGAATAAAATAAAAGAAGATGAAGCTGCTTCCAAAGCTCAAGCTGAGGCCCAGAAGCGCGAAATTGAGGATCTTCGGAAACAGCTAGCCGAAGCTAAAGAAAAATATGCAGTTGCAGAAGCTAAACGAGAAATCAGTGAACAATGGGCAAATCATTTAGAGAAAAACGTTGAAGAACTTCGTGCATCCAAGGAAAGGTGTTATGAAAAGTCTATAGAGAGTGTTAAGAAAATAAAAACTAGCTTCGCCAACGTTGGCGCGTATTCAAGCGAGGAAAATTTCGTAAAGGGCGACTCCGAGGGCCCAATTGAATGGACCAGCCACGAAGCCGAAGCTTTTGAGGAAGTTTTGAATGGCCGCGGAGACATATGTGCCTTCTCGGGTGCTAGGGGGATTGCCACTATTTTGGAGAGTAGAGGTTGCGATCATGTGAAATCCTTGGCACAAACCGAGGCCGCCTTATCTTCTGAAGATATAAAAGACCCCTCGGCCGAAGAAAGCTTGGTTGGTGGTAAATTTTGCACCGACATCTGGGAAAATGGTGGCCGGGAGATGGCCCAAGAAATTATAAGGAAAAGTGAAAAAGGTATTCATGACACTAGAAATGTAGCAGAGGCCGCTGAGAAAAGTGCGGATCTCGAGAGGCAAATAGGTATTGACTACTAAGTTTTGACTTTATGTTGTAATTATATTATTTCGGGCATATTTACACTTTGTAACACAGCCGCGCTGTCTTCTCCCCCAGAGCTCGCCGAGCCATTGGCGGATCCCAACGCAAAGGGGATGACGAAATTAGAAAAATGGCCGAAGCTATTATGGATAAGGTTGTTGATCAATTACTAAATGAAGCTGCGGAAGTAGTCTTAAGAGAAGATTAGCTGCTATTGTAAAGACATTGAGAATGTAATATTTGCTGGACAAAGTGTGTAATATTTTTATAACCTTGAATGTAATATATAAGCTGCTTGTAACTCAATTCTTTACGATGCATGAAACTTTACGTACATACCGTTTTTGAGCCTTCGGCGAAAAAAAACACCTTCCCTTCTTTTCATGCTTCGTGAAGAATATCCATATTTCATAAAAACATCCAATCCTCGTAAAAATGTTGTGCCTCATAAACAATAAGTCTTTTCATTTTAGAATTTGACGAAGGTATGCTTCTTCAATAATTATTTTGTGCCTTGGCACTGCTTCTTCAAAACAATCTCCGAAGATCAATCATTGAAACCCCTTCTTGCGTCATTGATGCAATATGATGTATGATGTTATGCTATGCAAATGATGTGATGATGTGATGTTATGCAAAATGATATTTGTGCCGAAGATCATTGCTGAGTTTTCGCTACAAGCCTTCCTTAGGAGCTTCTTCGCCTTCTATTTCGGCGGAATTAGCATTTATTTTTCACTGTAAGCCTCCCTTAGGAGCTTCTTCGCCTTCTATTTCAGCGGAATCAGCGTTTATTTTTCAGTGTAAGCCTCCCTTAGGAGCTTCTTCGCCTTCTATTTCAGCGGAATCAGCATTTATTTTTCGCTGTAAGCTCTGCATTCCCTTTGGAACGACTTTTGAGCAGAAAACTTACGCTGTGCTCCCTTAGGAACGACTTTTTGTAACTTTGGCAACTTACGCTACGTTCCGTAGAACGTCTTTTTTGTATCTTCGGAGATACTTTCTGTAATCACGAGCTCTTAAGACCGAGCCTTCGTGCTTCGGCAATTTTTCTGACTCCGTAAATCTATGGAGAAGATATATTTTCACTATGGTAAAAGACGAAGCTGTTACAAGAAATTGAAAATGAGAAGAAAAACTTAAGCTTTAACGATTGTTCCTTATTTAAACGAAAAATGAAAACGAGTGCAAGAACTGTTGCCGACGTAGGATATCTTCTAGTAGATGTGCTTCGACTCTGGCACAGTACTATTGACTGTGCGAGCTTCAGACTCCTCTCTGAAGTCCCTTTGCTGATGAGTGTGCTGGCTCCCTTCTGGCTGCTGGCCTCGTTGCATTAGTGGTGGAGGTGGAGGCTGAAAGGGAAGTGTGCCCTTGGGCCATTTCTATGTATTTTGGTGATTGAGTGCCAACACATGTGCTTAATTGGGAATTTATGTACATGGATGAACAAGGTGAAAATCATGAAGTAAAGGTATGTTTCTAAGCCTTAGTACATTGGTTTTAAGTACTAATATATTTGTCTAAGTGTTAGAAACAGAAAGAAGAAGAATAGAGAAAAGGAGAAGGGACTTGGCTGTGTGCTGCCAAGACCCAGCTCGGTCTGGAGCACCGGACTGTCCGGTGTGCACCGGACAGTGTCCGGTGCGCCAGGCTGGCGCGACTCGAACTGGCCGCTCTCGGGAAATTGACCGGCGACTTCGGCTAAAATTCACCGGACTGTCCGGTGTGCACCGGACTGTCCGGTGAGCCAACGGTCGGCCAGGGCCAACGGTCGGCCGCGCAATCCGCGCGGGACACGTGGCCGAGCCAACGGTCGGAAGACGGCACCGGACTGTCCGGTGTGCACCGGACATGTCCGGTGCGCCAACAGCGCCAGATCTGCCAACGGTCTGCAACGGTCGTCTTCGCCGTTTAAGGAAACAAATCGGGCACCGGACAGTGTCCGGTGTGCACCGGACTGTCCGGTGCCCCCGACGACAGAAGGCAAGGATGGCCTTCCGGATTTGCTCTCAACGGCTCCTAGCTGCCTTGGGGCTATAAAAGGAGCCCCTAGGCGCATGGAGGAGACACACAAGCAACCTTTGAGCATTCTTGATCATCCACACTAAGTCTCTGCGCATTCGTTTGTGTTTCTAAGTGATTCGAGCTCTGTTCTAAGTGAGAACTCTGAGATAGTCTTGTGAGCTCGATTCTTGGCCGTGTGTGTGCGCTTTTGCTGTGGATTTGTGTGTGTTGCTTCCCTCCCTTACTCTGTGTTTCATTTGTGATCATATACTTGTAAGGGCAAGAGACTCCAATTTGTGGAGATTCCTTGCAAACGGGATAGTGAAAGGAAAACAAAACACCGTGGTATTCAAGTGGGTCTTTGGACCGCTTGAGAGGGGTTGATTGCAACCCTCGTCCGTTGGGACGCCACAACGTGGAGTAGGCAAGCGTTGGTCTTGGCCGAACCACGGGATAAAACCACTGTGTCACTCTGTGCTTGATTGGATTCTTGTGGTTATTGTGTTTTGACTCCTCTCTAGCCACTTGGCATAAGCTGTGCTAACACCTAATCAAGTTTTGTGGCTATAAGTTTGAAGTTTTTTACAGGATCACCTATTCACCCCCCCCCTCTAGGTGCTCTCAATTGGTATCGGAGCCGTTCTCTTCAAGAAAGGGACTAACCGCCCGAAGAGATGGATCCTAAGGGGAAGGGAATTGTGATCAACGACAAGGAGAAGGAGTCCTTCGTCAACGAGCCAAGGGATGACAAGTCCAATGACTCGGGCTCGGGTCACAAGCGAAGAGATGGGAAGAAGAAGAAGACAAGACGCATCAAGGAGATCGTCTACTACGACAGCGATGAGTCTACTTCTTCCCAAAAGGACGAGGACCACAACAACTACGAGAGAAGAAAACCGGTTAATTCGAACTTTTCTTTTGATTACTCTCGTATTCCGCAAAGTTCACATTCTCATTTGCTCTCCATTCCACTCGGCAAGCCCCCACACTTTGATGGAGAGGACTACGGATTTTGGAGCCACAAAATGCGTAGTCACCTATTCTCTCTCCATCCTAGTATATGGGAGATTGTAGAGAGTGGAATGCATTTTGATAGTTCGGATAGTCCCATGTTCATTAATGAACAAATTCATAAGAATGCACAAGCTACTACTGTTCTTCTAGCTTCCTTGTGCAGGAATGAATACCATAAGGTGAGCGGCTTGGATAACGCCAAGCAAATCTGGGACACCCTCAAGATTTCTCATGAGGGGAACGACGTCACCTTACTCACCAAGATGGAGTTGGTGGAGGGCGAGCTTGGACGGTTCGCAATGATAAGGGGCGAGGAGCCAACGCAAACATACAATCGGCTCAAGACCCTTATCAACAAGATAAGAAGCTACGGGAGCACGCGATGGACGGACCACGACGTCGTCCGCCTAATGCTAAGGTCATTTACCGTTCTTGATCCTCACTTGGTGAACAATATACGTGAAAATCCCAGGTACACCAAGATGTCGCCCGAAGAAGTTCTTGGGAAATTTGTTAGCGGGCGAATGATGATCAAGGAGGCGAGATATGTGGACGACGCCTTGAATGGTCCGATCAACGAGCCGCAACCTCTCGCTCTCAAGGCAACACGAAGCAAGGAGGCGCTACCTAGCAAGGTGGCACAAATTGAGGCGGCCGGACTCAACGATGAAGAGATGGCTCTCATCATCAAGAGATTCAAGACGGCGCTAAATGGTCGCAAGGGGCAGCCAAGCAAGACCAAGACCAAGGGGAAGCGCTCATGCTTCAAATGCGGTAAGTTTGGTCATTTTATCGCTAACTGTCCCGATAATGAAAGTGACCAGGAAAAGGGAAACAAAAGAGAAAAGAAGAAGCAATACAAGAAGGCAAAGGGCGAGGCGCATCTAGGAAAGGAGTGGGACTCGGATTGCTCCTCCTCCGACTCCGACAACGAAGGACTCGCCGCCACTGCCTTCAACAAATCGGCTCTCTTCCCCAACGAGCGTCTCACATGTCTTATGGCAAGGGAGAAGAAGGTGAGTACTCAAGACTCCACTTATGCTTCTTCTAGTGATAGTGAGTCTAGTGATGATGACATAGATTATTCATGCTTGTTCAAGGGCTTAGATAGATCTAAGATAGATAAAATCAATGAATTGATTGATGCATTGAATGAAAAGGATAGGCTTTTAGAAAAGCAGGAGGATTTATTGTATGATGAACATGATAAATTTGTAGAGGCACAAAAATCATATGCTTTAGAAGTAAAAAGAAATGAAATGCTTTCTTATGAACTATCTACTTGTCATGAAACCATTTCTACTTTACAAGGTGTTAACAATGATTTAAATGCTAAGTTAGAAGTAGCAAATAAATCTAATTCTTGTGTAGAACATGTTAAGATTTGCACTAGGTGTAAGGATTTCGATGTTGATGAACATCTAGTTTTAATTTCCAAATTAAATAAGGAAGTGGCTAGTCTTAATGCCCAACTTAAGACTAGCAAGAATGAAGTTGATAAAATAAAATTTGCAAGGGATGCCTATACGGTTGGTAGACACCCCTCAATTAAGGATGGTCTTGGCTTCAAGAGAGAGGCCAAGAACTTAACAAGCCATAAGGCTCCCATCTTCGTCAAGGAGAAAGGGAAGGCCCCTATGGCTAGTAATGCTAAAAAGAACCATGCTTTTATGTATTATGATAGGAGAAATGCTAGAAATGCTTATAATGATTTTGATTCACATGTTTATGATTCTCATGCCATGTTTGCCTCTAGTTCTTCTTATAAGCATGATAGGGATATGCCTAGGAGAAATATTGCTCATGTGCCTAGAAAGAATGTTATTCATGCTCCTAGGAAAGTAGTGAATGAACCTTCTATAATTTATTGTGCTTTAAACACTTCCTTTGCTATTTGTAGAAAGGATAGGAAAATAGTTGCTAGGAAGTTAGGGGCAAAATGCAAGGGAGACAGGACTTGCATCTGGGTCCCTAAGGATATTTGCACTAACCTTGTAGGACCCAACATGAGTTGGGTACCTAAGACCCAAGCCTAAATTTACCTTGCAGGTTTATGCATCCGGGGGTTCAAGCTGGATTATTGATAGCGGATGCACAAACCATATGACGGGGGAGAAGAAGATGTTCACCTCCTACGTCAAGAATAAGGATTCCCAAGATTCAATCATATTCGGTGATGGGAATCAAGGCAAGGTAAAAGGGCTAGGTAAAATTGCAATTTCTAATGAGCATTCTATATCAAATGTATTCTTAGTGGAGAGTCTTGGATATAATTTGCTATCTGTCAGTCAATTATGTCAAATGGGATATAATTGTTTATTTACAAATGTAGATGTGTCTGTCTTTAGAAGAAGTGATGGTTCACTAGCTTTTAAGGGTGTATTAGACGGCAAACTTTATTTAGTTGATTTTGCAAAAGAAGAGGCCGGTCTAGATGCATGCTTAATGGCTAAGACTTGCATGGGCTGGCTGTGGCATCGCCGCTTAGCACATGTGGGGATGAAGAACCTCCACAAGCTTCTAAAGGGAGAACATGTGATAGGTCTAACCAATGTTCATTTCGAAAAAGATAGACCTTGTGCAGCTTGTCAAGCAGGGAAACAGGTGGGAGGAGCGCATCACAGCAAGAATGTGATGACCACTTCAAGACCCCTGGAGCTGCTGCATATGGATCTCTTCGGACCCGTCGCCTATCTAAGCATAGGGGGAAGTAAGTATGGTCTAGTTATTGTTGATGACTTTTCCCGCTTCACTTGGGTGTTCTTTTTGCAGGATAAGTCTGAAACCCAAGGGACCCTCAAGCGCTTCCTCAGGAGGGCTCAAAATGAGTTTGAGCTCAAAGTGAAAAAGATAAGGAGCGACAACGGGTCCGAGTTCAAGAACCTTCAAGTGGAGGAGTTCCTTGAAGAAGAAGGGATCAAGCACGAGTTCTCCGCTCCCTACACACCACAACAAAATGGTGTGGTAGAGAGGAAGAACAGGACGCTCATCGACATGGCGAGGACGATGCTAGGAGAGTTCAAGACCCCCGAGTGCTTTTGGACGGAAGCCGTGAACACGGCTTGCCACGCCATCAACAGGGTCTACCTTCATCGCCTCCTCAAGAAGACGTCGTATGAGCTTCTAACCGGTAACAAACCCAATGTATCTTACCTTCGTGTATTTGGGAGCAAGTGCTACATTCTAGTGAAGAAAGGTAGAAATTCTAAGTTTGCTCCCAAAGCTGTAGAAGGGTTTTTGTTAGGTTATGACTCAAATACAAAGGCGTATAGAGTCTTCAACAAATCATCGGGTTTGGTTGAAGTCTCTAGCGACGTTGTATTTGATGAGACTAATGGCTCTCCAAGAGAGCAAGTTGTTGATTGTGATGATGTAGATGAAGAAGATGTTCCGACGGCCGCTATACGGACCATGGCGATTGGAGAAGTACGGCCACAAGAACAAGATGAACGAGATCAACCTTCTTCCTCAACTATGGTGCAACCCCCAACCAAAGATGACGAACAGGTACCTCAAGTGGAGGCGCTTGATCAAGGGGGAGCACAAGATGATCAAGTGATAGAGGAAGAAGCGCAACCGGCACCTCCAACTCAAGTTCGAGCGATGATTCAAAGGGATCATCCCGTCGACCAAATTCTGGGTGACATTAGCAAGGGAGTAACTACTCGATCTCGATTAGTTAATTTTTGTGAGCATTACTCCTTTGTCTCTTCTATTGAGCCTTTCAGGGTAGAAGAGGCCTTGCTAGATCCGGACTGGGTGTTGGCCATGCAAGAGGAGTTAAACAACTTCAAGCGCAATGAAGTTTGGACACTGGTGCCTCGTCCGAAGCAAAATGTTGTGGGAACCAAGTGGGTGTTCCGCAACAAACAGGACGAGCACGGGGTGGTGACGAGAAACAAGGCTCGACTTGTGGCAAAAGGTTATGCCCAAGTCGCAGGTTTGGATTTTGAGGAGACTTTTGCTCCTGTGGCTAGGCTAGAGTCAATTCGGATCTTGCTAGCATATGCCGCTCACCATTCTTTCAGGTTGTTCCAAATGGATGTGAAGAGCGCTTTCCTCAACGGGCCAATCAAGGAGGAGGTGTACGTGGAGCAACCCCCTGGCTTCGAGGATGAACGGTACCCCGACCATGTGTGTAAGCTCTCTAAGGCGCTCTATGGACTTAAGCAAGCCCCAAGAGCATGGTATGAATGCCTTAGAGATTTCTTAATTGCTAATGCTTTCAAGGTTGGGAAAGCCGATCCAACTCTTTTTACTAAGACTTGTAATGGTGATTTGTTTGTGTGCCAAATTTATGTCGATGACATAATATTTGGTTCTACTAACCAAAAGTCTTGTGAAGAGTTTAGCAGGGTGATGACGCAGAAATTCGAGATGTCGATGATGGGCGAGTTGAACTACTTCCTTGGGTTCCAAGTGAAGCAACTCAAGGACGGCACCTTCATCTCCCAAACGAAGTACACGCAAGATCTGCTAAAGCGGTTTGGGATGAAGGACGCCAAGCCCGCAAAGACTCCGATGGGGACCGACGGACACACCGACCTAAACAAAGGAGGTAAGTCCGTTGATCAAAAAGCTTACCGGTCAATGATAGGTTCTTTGCTTTACTTATGTGCTAGTAGACCGGATATTATGCTTAGCGTATGCATGTGTGCTAGATTTCAATCCGATCCTAAGGAGTGTCACTTAGTGGCGGTGAAGCGAATTCTTAGATATTTGGTTGCTACGCCTTGCTTCGGGCTCTGGTATCCAAAGGGGTCTACCTTTGACTTAGTTGGATACTCAGACTCCGACTATGCTGGATGTAAGGTTGATAGGAAGAGTACATCGGGGACGTGCCAATTCTTAGGAAGGTCCCTGGTGTCATGGAACTCTAAGAAACAAACTTCCGTTGCCCTATCCACCGCTGAGGCCGAGTATGTTGCCGCAGGACAGTGTTGCGCGCAACTACTTTGGATGAGGCAAACCCTCCGGGACTTTGGCTACAATCTGAGCAAAGTCCCACTCCTATGTGACAATGAGAGTGCTATCCGCATGGCGGAAAATCCTGTTGAACACAGCCGCACAAAGCACATAGACATCCGGCATCACTTTTTGAGAGACCACCAGCAAAAGGGAGATATCGAAGTGTTTCATGTTAGCACCGAGAACCAGCTAGCCGATATCTTTACCAAGCCTCTAGATGAGAAGACCTTTTGCAGGCTGCGTAGTGAGCTAAATGTCTTAGATTCGCGGAACTTGGATTGAATTGTAGCATACATGTGTTTATGCATTTGATCAGGTTCATTCTGCATTTTGTTGCTTATTGTGGTGCTCAAGTTGTACAAACCCTCCCTGGACCTCACAAGTCCGTTGCAAAGTGATGCACATGTTTAGGGGGAGATGTGTTACAACTTGACCCTTTGAGACTAACCATGTGCTTGAGTTTGATAATTTAGTCTCGAAGGAGGATTGAAAGGAAAAAGGTGGACTTGGACCATGAAAGACTTCCACTGCACTCCGATGAGAGGGTAACTAATTCCAAGTTCATCTCATGAAATCTTATTACCATTTGCTCTTTATTGAAGACTTTGGTGAGGCAATGGGGTTAGAAGGCCAAGATTGATCCCGTTTTGGTGCTTGATGCCAAAGGGGGAGAGAATAAAGGCCAAAGTGATAAATGGATCAGCTACCACTTGAGAGATTTTGAAAATAGTAGAATAGAGTTTTTGTTTTGTCAAAAGCTTTTATTGTCTCTTATTGTCTCTATTTTCAAAAGTTGGCTTCTTGTGGGGAGAAGTGTTGATTATGGGAAAAAGGGGGAGTTTTTGAAATCTTTGATCAATCTCTTTTGGAATGACTCTCTTTATACTTCAACATGTGTGTTTGACTTAGAGATAGAGATTTGAGTTTGATTTGCAAAAACAAACCAAGTGGTGGCAAAGGATGATCCATATATGCCAAAATTGAATCAAAACCAATTTGAGTTTTTATTTGAAGTGATTTTGCACTTGTTCCACTTGCTTTATGTTGTGTTGGCATAAATCACCAAAAAGGGGGAGATTGAAAGGGAAGTGTGCCCTTGGGCCATTTCTATGTATTTTGGTGATTGAGTGCCAACACATGTGCTTAATTGGGAATTTATGTACATGGATGAACAAGGTGAAAATCATGAAGTAAAGGTATGTTTCTAAGCCTTAGTACATTGGTTTTAAGTACTAATATATTTGTCTAAGTGTTAGAAACAGAAAGAAGAAGAATAGAGAAAAGGAGAAGGGACTTGGCTGTGTGCTGCCAAGACCCAGCTCGGTCTGGAGCACCGGACTGTCCGGTGTGCACCGGACAGTGTCCGGTGCGCCAGGCTGGCGCGACTCGAACTGGCCGCTCTCGGGAAATTGACCGGCGACTTCGGCTAAAATTCACTGGACTGTCCGGTGTGCACCGGACTGTCCGGTGAGCCAACGGTCGGCCAGGGCCAACGGTCGGCCGCGCAATCCGCGCGGGACACGTGGCCGAGCCAACGGTCGGAAGACGGCACCGGACTGTCCGGTGTGCACCGGACATGTCCGGTGCGCCAACAGCGCCAGATCTGCCAACGGTCTGCAACGGTCGTCTTCGCCGTTTAAGGAAACAAATCGGGCACCGGACAGTGTCCGGTGTGCACCGGACTGTCCGGTGCCCCCGACGACAGAAGGCAAGGATGGCCTTCCGGATTTGCTCTCAACGGCTCCTAGCTGCCTTGGGGCTATAAAAGGAGCCCCTAGGCGCATGGAGGAGACACACAAGCAACCTTTGAGCATTCTTGATCATCCACACTAAGTCTCTGCGCATTCGTTTGTGTTTCTAAGTGATTCGAGCTCTGTTCTAAGTGAGAACTCTGAGATAGTCTTGTGAGCTCGATTCTTGGCCGTGTGTGTGCGCTTTTGCTGTGGATTTGTGTGTGTTGCTTCCCTCCCTTACTCTGTGTTTCATTTGTGATCATATACTTGTAAGGGCAAGAGACTCCAATTTGTGGAGATTCCTTGCAAACGGGATAGTGAAAGGAAAACAAAACACCGTGGTATTCAAGTGGGTCTTTGGACCGCTTGAGAGGGGTTGATTGCAACCCTCGTCCGTTGGGACGCCACAACGTGGAGTAGGCAAGCGTTGGTCTTGGCCGAACCACGGGATAAAACCACTGTGTCACTCTGTGCTTGATTGGATTCTTGTGGTTATTGTGTTTTGACTCCTCTCTAGCCACTTGGCATAAGCTGTGCTAACACCTAATCAAGTTTTGTGGCTATAAGTTTGAAGTTTTTTACAGGATCACCTATTCACCCCCCCCCCCTCTAGGTGCTCTCAGAGGCTGTTGCCAAGACGCCTGAGGTTGGCTTGCCGAAGCAACAGAAGCTGCAGGATGGTTACCCACATACTCTGAAATGTACGGTGAGTGATATGAAGCAGTATGCATAACTTGCTTCGGCTGGCTCTGTTGGGCTACAGCTTCTACTATCTCTTTCTATTTCTGGATGGTGACATGGCACATCCTGGTAGTATGGCCCTTGTCCTCACTGCAGAATAAGCAATAAATTTTCCTGGGCTGGTCCACAAATCTTCCTCCAAAGCCCCTGGCGCCTCTGCCCCTTGGAGCTGGCGGCCGAAGATAGCTCTATTATTGCCCCAAAGCCTGAGAGGAGTATTGTGGCCGTTGTTGCTGACTTCCTCTGTCATTATTTTGTGACGGAACCTCCCAAGTAATTAGGCCCACCTACAGTTGTCCTTGTCTCACAGACATCAGACAACCCTGTAGGTGCCCCTGAACTACTTGACAAGTTCGGTATCTTTCCTTACCTTACCAGGAACGTTTCACCCATCTTGTAGACATTACAGAACATCGGAGATAAAGAAATGCGGAAGCGAATTACATAATCTTACATTTATTTCAAAAGCAAGCTTGAGTTATGTTATTACAGACCAAACTAAAAGTGAGTGCATAGGAGTAATATTATACAAACCAGGGAGGCACCAACTCCTCCCGAGAAGCTAAAAGCAAAAGATTCTTAAGTGGAGGACCGAGTCCTCCCGCACTTCAGTCTTGATTTTCTTCTTTTGGAACCACCTTGGCACAGAAGCAGCAAAAGTCTGCTACTTTCTCACCTAAAAACAACGAAGGGATAAACCCTGAGTATGGAATTACTCAGCAAGTCTTACCCGACTAAAGAAAAGACTCTCAAGGGTATGCTGGTTATATGGGAGTCAAGGTAAGGCTTTTCAATATTCAAAGACTCTGTTTTGCAGAAATGCTTACTAAAGTGGATCCTGAAAAATCCAGTTTTAATTTGTCAAGTTAAGTAAAATTACCTGCACTAGGGTTCTTTCTACCCTAGTTCAATCACTGGTCCTGCACTAGCCAATTTTTACAAAAGCCCATTGTCTTTAGTGGAATGCTACGTGTAGGGCAGTGACAAAGTCTTCATAACCGCGAAGGTACGGCGATCCGAATCGATTATACTCAGCTGAGGATCTCCAATCACACGACATATGTAGCACTTAACCCTTGCATATGTCAACCCGCCACCGGGGTTCTTAAGACCGGATCAGGTTCACGCAAACCGAGAGCACAGCTACACCACCGTCCAGCCTCTTGCCACGGAGGGTACACGCTACTCTCGCCACCGCTCCACGCCCATTTCGTGTTATCTTATTCCGGCCTTAGTCTGCCCGAGGCAAGGCTTACCCATGACGAGGCATGTGACCAGTTAAAGGGTCCTCGATCATCAAGCCTACATCGAGACGGTCCTTAATCGACTCAGACGGAGACACTACACCGAGACTCTCTTCTCGTGCAAGTCACCCGCCCGGTCTCAGCTTAATCATTTCAACCCAAAGTTGGTACCTGGCAGAGGTACATCCTTTCCGATGTTGAACCTATCAAGGCCTTTGATAGATCCATCATCAAGTTTTATTTTCGAAAAACATCCCACCCTCTTTTGCCACATCATATTTTGTAAAAACAAAATCTTTTGTTTTTCTAAAGCAAAGCTAAGCATCAAAAAGCTTTTGTAAAACAGGTGATCAAGGAAGGTAATCAAATTCAAGGAAGGTAATGCAGGAATGGTTTTATCAAGCAACTCCTATCACCTAATGCAGCAATCAAGTGAGAAAGATTTTTAAATAGCAAGGGAGGTGGCAGAAAAATGCAGCTGTGACGGAACCTCCCAAGTAATTAGGCCCACCTACAGTTGTCCTTGTCCAACGGACATCAGACAACCCTGTAGGTGCCCCTGAACTACTTGACAAGTTTGGTATCTTTCCTTACCTCACCAGGAACGTCTCACCCATCTTGTAGACATTACAGAACATCGGAGATAAAGAAATGCGGAAGCGAATTACATAATCTTACATTTATTTCAAAAACAAGCTTGAGTTATGTTATTACAGACCAGACTAAAAGTGAGTGCAGAGTAGTAGTATTATACAAACCAGGGAGGCACAAACTCCTCCCGAGAAGCTTAATAAACAAAAGATCCTAAGTGGAGGACCGAGTCCTCCCGCACTTCAGTCTTCTTTTTCCTCGTTTGGTACCACCTTGG
The DNA here is from genome assembly GCF_902167145.1 of Zea mays. Lineage (NCBI taxonomy): Eukaryota > Viridiplantae > Streptophyta > Magnoliopsida > Poales > Poaceae > Zea > Zea mays. Next base: position 44,907,322 of record NC_050103.1, read on the forward strand.
AGCAGAAGCAACAAAAGTTTGTCGCTTCCTCACCTAAAAACAACAAAGGGATAAACCCTGAGTATGGAATACTCAGCAAGTCTTACCCGACTAAGGAAAAGACTCTCAAGGGTATGCTAGATAAATAGGAGTCAAGGAGAGGCTTTAGCAAAAATCAACTTATACTTTTGCAGAAGTAGCTTACTAAAGTGAGTCCTTACTTTCAATCTTTTAACGCCATGTTAAGTATTAATAGACTCCATTTGCATCTAGTCTAATTTCACATCACATCAAGACAACATCATTCTTATCCATTGTGTTCACATCTTGACTCTAGGTTGCAGGGAAGTGACCAAGTCTTCATAACCGCGAAGGTACGGCGATCCGAATCGATTATACTCAGCTGAGGATCTCCAATCACACGACATATGTAGCACTTAACCCTTGCATATGTCAACCCGCCACCGGGGTTCTTAAGACCGGATCAGGTTCACGCAAACCGAGAGCACAGATACACCACCGTCCAGCCTCTTGCCACGGAGGGTACACGCTACTCTCGCCACCGCTCCACGCCCATTTCGTGTTATCTTATTCCGGCCTTAGTCTGCCCGAGGCAAGGCTTACCCATGACGAGGCATGTGACCAGTTAAAGGGTCCTCGGTCAGCACGCCTACATACGCGTTAATCCTTAACCAACCTGGGTAGAACATCACCTGTTCCTACCCCAAGTTTCAATTTAAGTATTTCCATCCTTAGGATTGTGTCTGTTCCTTAGGATGAAAGAGCATCACAGGCAACTTTGCAGTAAGATCCCACTATTGCTCCAAATGAAAATATTCTTGCAGGTAGAAGCTATCCTCTCCATGGTTAAATTGAGGACAACTTCTATCCACAAGATCTAAGCAAGGCTAAGCATTTTTGTAAATCATATTTTGATACTTCACAGAAGTATCTATAAAAGGTATGGATATCAAGGAAAAGCAATGCATCCAAGGGTTTCAAGTAACTCCTATCAACTTAATGCACATTTCATTAGACTTAAGTGTGCGAAAGGTATTTAAAAACACAAGGAAAGGGGTTGCATGCACCGGGGCTTGCCTTCGTTCACAGGTGAATCAGGTTCAGAACCACAGATATCAAAGTAGAATTGATTCCCGGCCTGAGACTCCGAAGGTGGTGGTGTCTCCTCTTCAGTTACTTCTACCTCTTCTTCTCGTTCTAATCATAACCATACATATGTATAAGAATGGATGCCATGGGATGCTCATGAGGATGCAAAGACAACATAAACTTATTATTTATGTCTTGAATACAACTTGCCTTCACGGAGTTCCGGGAACTTAGGGTTTCTGGAGTCGGTAAAGGAGTTCATAGGGCAGGGGGGTGTTTTGGGGTTTGGTGATCAAACAAGGTCCAAATCAATTCAAACTCTACCCAAGGCTTCTAAATAATGTATCACACTCATACAAAAATTTTGGGCATTTTAGGACTTACCAATTATTTTCTAAAAATCCATAATAAATATTTTTAACCATTTTAAATACCCTAAAATTTCTTACTTTCACTAAAAATTACCAACTTATTTTTATTAAATACTATGGAAAATAACAAACCTAGGAAAATTAGTTTCACAATTTTAGCATTTTTCTACATTTTTCTATATTTGTTTTGGCTCTGGGGATAAAAGAAAAAGAAAAACATTTAAACAGTATTGGGCCGAATCCAGCACAGGCGGCCCAGGTCCAGAGGGAAAGCGCGCCCGCGCGCCCCGCCCGCTGTGGAGTTTTTGCAGAAGGGCCCTTGGGTTATAGACTAAATGGATACACGTTCGTTTACTGTTTCCCCACGTCGCTGACATGTTGCAAAAAGACCCTCGGTCTTCTATTCTTTCGCGCGACGGGGTCCACGACGGTGCTCCGCATGGGCGGCACAACTCCGGCGAGTTAGACTGGCCGGGGAAGATCGAGACCAGTGCACAGCTTCGGATTAAACCGGATTCGTGACCTAAAGAGTATTTTCCTAACTTAATTGCACAAATAACCAACCCCCGAACTCTGGCCACGGTGACCGAGAGCAGAGCGGCAAGATCGCCGTGTTCCCGGCGACCAGAGAGTTCCCAGCTCACTTACATGGGTCGGCAAGCATCACTAACATGCACAGATGCTAGAACAGGAACAAAGAGGGTATGAGCAGACCTGTGGAGGGCTGGCCGCGGTGAGGTTGATTTCGGGTGGCGGAAACTTGATTTGGGGGAAAACCGAAATTCAAGCGCACTGGTGCACGATTGCTAGCGATTCACGGTGGCTAGGTGGGTGATGATGTTGCGAAGCTAGTGGGGGCTTCAATTTATAGGCGGAGTGATCGGTGGCCGCAAATTTTGGACGAGCAACGCGGCGGCCGGAGGGGAGGAAGAAGCCTGGCGCGGTGAATACGTGGCTATTGCCGTGGCAAGCTCCCCGGCGACGATGGGACGGGTAGAGGGAGTCATGGCGACGCTGTAAAACGGCTAGGCCACGCGGCGCACGGTCGGGAAGCGGCGGTCGACGGCGAACTTATCGTGCCAGCCGCAAAGCAGAAAGGAAGACAGGAGAGGGGGTCGTCGGAGTGGTGGCCAGCTCACCGGCGGTGAGGATCTTTACCGAGCCATGTTTATCCGATGGCCACGACGCACGAATCACGACGAGCGGCGATCAACGGTGAGGGACCACCGGCGGCGAGCAAAGGGATGGGATCTTCTTCAATTACCCGTTACTGTACCATGGCAAGCGCTTCATCAGTCGCCTGACAACCAAAGTTGAAGCTGAGTTTCCTCTCGATTTCCCATAACAACTCCAACCAAGATCTGCAGCAAAGTTGTAAAGCAACATGCCCTCTACAATCTTGCCATCTGATGTTGCCCCAAAAAGCCACTGCATCTGGTTTGAAATTGGGCTTGAAGTTCAGGGCAAGAATCTGTTAGTCTGATATTCAGACAGAACCAGACTGACACTCCAACTTGGGTTGAGATTTTCTCTATTTTTTTCATAAGGACATGGCTTGAACCCTTAAACAAAGTTGTTCTCCTATGATTGGGCTATCAACTTGATGTGGTGACCTAGGGCAAAAACCCTATGCTTTGAAAGTTACAAAGCCCTAAAGTGGAGCCTTTAACACTGAATTTCAGACTTAGTGTAGAACTCAAATGAGGTCCATTTTGCACTTAAGTCCAAATCTCAGGGTTTGGCTTGTAAATTCACATATTTGTGAACCAATTGGCTTTAGATGCATAAACATGGTAGTTTTTATATTTTAGTCCAAAGGTTCATCACTTTTGCACATAAGCCCCTAGGGTTTGGACTTAGAGTTTTCCAGGGTTCCAATTAGGGTTTCTGGTATCCCAGGGGTACAAAAAGTGATTCAAGTTTATTCTTAGGGTCATTTTATGACTTTTACCCTAAAGTCTTTTGGTTTTCTTAACTTGGGTAAAGTTTTACCCCTATAATCTCTATTTAGGGTTAAGTTCCTTAACCAGGGTTCTAGTTGCAAAACACTTAAAACAATACAACTTGTTTGAAATTTTTGACTAGTGAATGCACTCTAGGTGTGTCACACATATGCAATGCCAATGCTTATGATGTCATGCTCAAGTTTTAGTTACAGTAACACCAGGGGTGTTACATCCTTTCCCCCCATAAAAGAATCTCGTCCCGAGATTAAGATCCTAGGGTAGGTAATGGTAAAGGAAACACATCACATTTTTATTTCCTTATTTTTGGTACAAGACAGGGGTAATGTGGGGGTTACTTCTTTATTACAACAACTATACAGGCTTTACAATTTACATGAGGCTAGAAAGCCTGGGAAATTCTTATTCAAGAAGTCTTGGGTTTCCCATGTAGCCTCATCTTCAGAATGCCGGTTCCACTGTATCTTATAAAACTTGAGAGTCTTTCTTCGGGTGATCCTATCCTTTTGATCCAGAACTCGAATAGGATGTTCCGAGTATGTTAAATCTGGTTCCAGGACAACATCAGTCACTTCAACGGTTCGATCAGGAACCCGAAGACACTTCTTCAGTTGTGACACGTGGAACACATTGTGCACAGCAGACAATGTTTCGGGGAGCTGAAGTCGGTATGCCACTGGTCCACATTGTTCAATCACCCAGAATGGACCAATGTACCTGGGTGCAAGTTTCCCTTTAACCCCGAAACGCGATACACCCTTCATTGGTGAAACCTTTAAGTAGACATAATCATCTACCAGAAAACATAAGGGTTGTCTTCGTCGGTCTGTATAACTCTTTTGTCGAGCCTGAGCTTTCTTCATATTATGAACAATTCTCTGAACCTTTTCTTCGACCTCTTTCACCATATCAGGTCTAAAGAAGTATCTTTCTCCAGGTTCAGACCAATTTAGCGGAGTTCGACACCGTCGTCCATATAAAGCTTCAAAAGGTGCCATCTTGATACTTTCTTGATAACTGTTATTGTATGAAAACTCCGCTAGGGGCAAACATTCATCCCATTTTGGTGAGAAGTCCAGGACACATGACCGCAGCATATCTTCAAGTATTTGGTTCACCCTTTCAGTCTGCCCACTGGTTTGAGGATGATATGCCGAACTGTGGAGTAACTTAGTACCCAAGGAGTTGTGAAGTGCTTCCCAAAACTTGGCTACAAATTGAGGTCCACGATCCGACACAATGGTCTTCGGAACACCATGCAAACTGAGAATACGGGCAATGTATAATGCTGCATAAGTGGCTACTGTATATTTGGCCCTGACGGGTAAGAAGTGGGCAATCTTTGTGAGTCGATCAACGATAACCCAAATAGAATCATACCCTTTGGCTGTCCTGGGCAGTCCCACAATAAAGTCCATACTGATGTCTTCCCATTTCCATGTTGGGATTGGCAAAGATTGTAATGGACCAGCGGTTTTCATGTGTATGGCCTTGACACGTCTACAAGTGTCACACTTAGCCACATAGCGTGCAATTTCAATCTTCATCTTAGTCCACCAGTAGTGTTGCTTTAAGTCTTGATACATCTTAGTGCTTCCGGGATGAATAGAATAGCGACTAAGATGTGCTTCATCCAAAATTTGCTGGCGGAGTTCTTCGTTCTTTGGCACTACTATGCGGTTTTTAAACCATATCACACCTTGATCGTCTTCCTTGAAACACTTGGCTACTCCAGCCTTTATCTTCTCTCGAATGTGCTTCATACCCAGATTATCCTTTTGAGCATCAATTATTCTTTGCAAAATGATTGATTCAAGCTTTAGTTGATTTAGAGTCCCTTGTTGGATGATTCCCAGGTTTAGCTTTTCCATTTCCTGACACAAAGTGTTCTCGGAGGTCTTCGCCATAAGACAGTGGCAGACAACCCTACGGCTCAATGCATCTGCCACCACATTGGCTTTGCCTGGGTGATAATGGATCTCCAAATCATAGTCTTTAATGAGCTCAAGCCATCGTCTTTGTCTCATATTTAACTCTGACTGGGTGAAGATGTACTTCAAACTTTTATGATCTGTATATATGTGACAGATATTACCCAGTAGATAGTGACGCCAAATCTTTAGGGCATGAACCACAGCAGCTAGCTCCAGATCATGAGTTGGATAGTGCTCCTCATGCCGGCGCAACTGCCTTGAAGCATACGCAATCACTCGGCCCTCTTGCATCAGTACACAGCCGAGCCCACTGCCAGATGCATCACAATATACGTCAAAAGGTTTAGTGATGTCCGGTTGAGCTAATATCGGAGCAGTGGTCAATAGTGTCTTTAGTTGCTCAAAGGCTTCATTGCACTTAGAGGACCAATTGAACTTAATGTCATTCTTCAACAAACTTGTGATTGGCTTCACAAGCTTAGAGAAATCTGGTATGAATCTGCGATAATACCCAGCTAGTCCAAGAAAACTCCGGACTTGGTGAACAGTTGTTGGGGGTTTCCACTGTAGAATATCCTTGACCTTGCTAGGATCTACCGCAATTCCTTTAGCCGATAATACGTGCCCCAAAAATTGAATTTCTTGCAGCCAGAACGCGCACTTGCTGAACTTGGCATATAGCTGGTGTTCCCTTAGGCGCGTCAATACAATCCTTAAATGCTGAGCATGGTCTTCTTCATTCTTGGAATATATCAAGATATCATCAATGAAGACTACCACGAATTTGTCCAACTCGGGCATGAACACCGAGTTCATCAGATAAGTGAAATGGGCAGGAGCATTTGTGAGCCCGAAAGACATTACCAAGTATTCAAACAATCCATATCGCGTAGTAAACGCGGTCTTCGGTATATCCTCGGGCCGAATACGGATTTGATGATAGCCCGACCTGAGATCAATTTTGGAAAATACCCTTGCCCCAGTCAGTTGATCAAATAAGATGTCGATCCTTGGAAGAGGGTACTTATTCTTAATAGTGACCTCATTTAGGGGTCGATAATCCACGCACATTCTCAAGGTTTGATCCTTCTTCTTAACAAAAATGGCGGGACAACCCCACGGGGACGAGCTTGGCCGGATGAATCCTTTATTCAGTAGATCTTGCAATTGAATCTTCAGTTCCGCTAATTCATTAGGGGGCATGCGGTACGATCTTCGGGAGATGGGAGCCGTACCGGGCTTTAGCTCAATTACGAATTCTACATCTCTTTCAGGGGGCAGTCCCGGCAAATCTTCCGGAAATACATCTGGAAACTCACATACTACCGGAATATTCTTGATCTCCGGTACAATGGCTTCATAGACTCTACCAGAAGTTTTGGCCGGATTGGTTGCGGGGAGAGTCAAGAGAATCTCTTCTTGGTTATAGCTCAACCTGACGGTTCTGAGTTCAGTGTTGAGGATTGCTTTGTATTGGGTTAACCAATTCATTCCCAAAATTACATCTATATCCTGGCCCTTTAGAACAATCATGTTAGCAGGAAAGTTCCGTCCGGCCATTGTTACTAGCACTCCATAGGCCACTTCTCTAGTATAAATGTGTCCCCCAGGTGAATGAATTTTAAATCCCTCCTTTGATTCATGGTATGCAATATGATATTGTTCCACAAACTTCTTGCTAATGAATGTATGTGAAGCACCAGAATCAAAAAGAATAATTGCTGGGTGACTGGCCACAGGAAACGTACCCATCATCACCGGCTCTCCTTCCGGTGTGGTAGCCACTTGAGTGTAATATACACGCCCCGTTTTCTTCATATTCTTCCCCATAGCATTTCCTTTAGGCTGAACTGATTTCCCCGATCCTTGCGAAGCATTAGATTGATTTTGCCTAGGATATGGGCAGTCCTTGATAAAATGTCCTGATTTGCCGCAATTAAAACACCCAGTTGAAGAACTAGGCAAGGCAGGGAATCGAGTGCCTGGGGCACCCGGCTGTTTTGGGGTAGTGGGAGTATTGTTGGGGCGGATAATAATGGGCTGTTTGAAGGGAAATGAAGGTGGACGAGAAAAAAGGCGATTTTGGCTTGAAGGTCGGATCACAAACCGTGGTTTCTTCGCCTGGCCCTGATTAGGCCTCTCACCACCGAATCCCTTATTCTTTCCAGAATTTGTGTATTTGGCTTCAACAGATAAGGCTGTGCTGACAGCCTTTCCATATGTGAGGTCTATGCATGTGGCCATTTTCCTTTGTAGCCGATCATTCAGTCCCCGCATAAAACAGTTCTTCTTCTTCAAATCTGTATTCACCTGATCGATAGCATACTGCGACAGGTGATTGAATTTGTTGAGATATTGGTTGACGGTATCTCCACCTTGTTGTAACTTCATAAACTCCTCTTGTTTCATATGCAGCACTCCTTCGGGGATGTAGTGTTCACGGAAAGCTGCTTTAAACTCATTCCAGGTGACTTGATGGTTGTCAGGTTGAATAGCCATGAAATTTCTCCACCAGGTACTGGCAGGACCACGGAGTTGTTGTGCGGCAAACAACGGCTTCTGCGTCTCTGAGCAACGAAGAAGACCAAACTTTTGCTCGATAACCCGAATCCACTCGTCAGCTTCTAGGGGATCTTCTGCTTTGACGAATAGAGGTGGATGAGTTTCCGAGAAATCCAGATAGGTGGTCTCACGGGGACCCTGCGGATAACCTCTTCCCGCCTGCTGCTGGAATTGTTGCTGACCCGCCATTTCCCTAAGGAAGCGGGTATTATCGGCGGTGGCATTCACCAAGGCGGCAATCGCCTCGGCTAACGTGGGAGGAACTGGAGGTGGGTTTGGGGTAGCATCTCGTCCCCCAGACGTTCCTGCTGCGTCCTGTCCTCGAGTCCTGGTCGGCATCTGTGGCAAAAACATTTGAAGTAAACATAATGTGCCAGAGAAAACCTTCCATTTTACATTACTATAAAAAGTAATGATACAGACTCGATATTACATAACAGGATACAATACCCACTATACAAAGGTTCAACCTAATATACAACAGTACACCCTACAATACCCTACCATACACTACTCTACTTCTATTACACCTTTATTCCTGCTTGCCATTACTCTTGGCGGCTTCATCGTCAGGTGTGGGAGTCCAGACATCAACCAACCTCAAAGAAGGAGGGGGCTCAAAAAGGTCTAACTCCCCACCCAGTGCACGTCCCGCAACGTGAGATGGTCCAGCTTCCGCCTCAGGTTGTGCAGGCTCACTTGGGTGTAATTGTGAGTATAATACATGGACTTCCTCGTGCAACGTATTGCAGTAAACCTGCAGGTCATCGACAGTCGAGCTAAGTTCTTTAATTCGGGCCTGAGCCCTTGCTTCCTTAGCACACATTAGCAAACAAGACTGCACGGCCCAGTCAAGTGCTAAGTCTCGATCAGCGAGTTGATCCTGCAAGTGTCGGATGTCCCTTCTCAGTTCATTGATTCTGTCTCCGTCGGCAACCCAAGCATCGGTCCTCTGTTGAAGAACTGCTTGAAGTCGACTCACACGAGCTTCAAGGTCTCCAATGGGGTCGTTACTTCCACTGCTGCTACTTTCATGTCGGGGAGCCAATTGATGCCGAGGCACCCCAATTGGTCCCGTAGACTTGCGTGCCGTTAGCCTGGTACGTGGCGGCATCTTTTCTAAGGGGGAAAATGTTATTAGAATAGTGCTTAGCATGATGCATGTATAATTACAGAATCAACCTTAGTCGATTCAACCTTCTATATGTTGCACTCTTCCTATCTGGTCTTTAAGATAGACTCTTCAGAATACTTAGGTAAGAAGAGAGAAGAATTTTTAGGTAAGACTTTTGAAACTCCTTTTGAAGATGCCTCATAATATCTGCCAAGAAGGGCTACGCTCCGATACCAGCTGTGACGGAACCTCCCAAGTAATCAGGGGCACCTACAGGGTTGTCTGATGTATGTGAGACAAGGACAACTGTAGGTGGGCCTAATTACTTGGGAGGTTCCGTCACACATTTTGAGTGGAATGGATTGATCTTACATGTCTTGGGTGGATTCTCCCTCCGAAGCCCCTGGTCATTTCGGAAAACCTGTAAGCTTCCTCTCTTCTTTGATGAAAATCATTATCAACGCGGATGTATTCATCCATCTTTTGGAGCAGCTTTTCCAGGGTCTGAGGGGGCTTCCTGGCGAAGTATTGGGCCGTAGGTCCTAGCCGAAGCCCCTTGATCATGGCCTCAATGACGATTTCATTGGGCATCGTTGGTGCCTGTGCCCTCAGACGCAAGAACCTTCGGACATACGCCTGAAAGTATTCTTCGTGATCCTAGGTGCACTGGAATAAAGCTTGAGCGGTGACCGGCTTCGTTTGAAACCCTTGGAAACTGGTAATCAGCATGTCCTTCAGCTTCTGCCATGACGTGATTGTTCTTGGCCGAAGAGAGGAGTACCAGGTTTGTGCAACATTCTTGACAGCCATGACGAAAGACTTCGCCATGACTGCAGTATTGCCACCAAAAACTGCTTCGGGTCTGAGTGTCCGTCGTACATGGGAAGCTGGGGTGGCTTGTAAGACGGGGGCCAAGGTGTAGCCTGCAGTTCTGCTGACAGAGGAGAAGCATCATCAAAAGCAAAATTTCCATGATGGAAATCCTCATACCAGTCATCCTCGTTGAAGAAGCCCTCTTGATGAAGCTCTCTATGATGAGGCCTTCGGTTCTGCTCATCTTGAGCTAGATGACGAACTTCTTCAGAAGCTTCATCTATCTGCCTTTACAGATCAGCTAGCCGAGCCATCTTTTCCTTCTTCCTTTGTACTTGCTGATGGAGCATCTCCATATTCATGATCTCTTGGTCCAAGTCGTCCTCCTGGGGCGTTGGACTGGTGGCCTTCCTCTTCTGACTTTGGGCCTCTCGAAGAGAAAGGGTCTCCTGGTTTGGGTCCAGCGGCTGCAGAGCTGCAGCCCCTGCCGCTGAAGCTTTCTTTGGCGGCATGACGAAGGTCGATGCTTGCTGAAGGTGTTTGAAACTCAAAAAGTGGAAGTGAGTTCACCGAAGGTGGGCGCCAATGTTGGGGACTTGTTCTCAAATGCTAAGAGTTAAGAACAAGGCAACATAGAAAACGTTAAATGTTAAAGTCCTTCGTCCTTCAAAGCATTATTTCCCTTGAGATATAATGATTTTCGGACGAAGGTTATGAAGGACATACCTTCATAAACATTACACATCATAATGAAAAGGGAATTACATGGAATATAAAAGATAACATGAATAGTTATGTATTATTATCAACTCATTTTTATTTTTTTGCTATAGAAGAATAGGAATGATGATGGGTTACAAATATACCTCTGACTTGAAAGAAGGTAAAAGTACAAATGTGATGCAAAAGCCAATGCCAAGTCAGAGTGAACAGTACGGGAGTACTGTTCACCTATTTATAGGCACGGGTCGCAGCCCATGCAAAATTACATCCAGGCCCTTTGCTTTTGATAATAACTCTATAGTAATCTATCGGGGTCTAAATAGTCTTTTCCTCTTTAAGTCGATTTCCTCTTTTCTGCCATCATGCCGAAGCTTCCTTGCGCACAGCTTCGACTCTGTTCCATCCTTCGTTCTCTTTGTGTTTCTTCATACAGCAATTTTGACTTGTCCGAAGGGTTCGTGTCCGAAGGTACCTGCTCATGTATTATACTCCAGAAACATTGTCAAATCACGTTTTTGAGGACCTTCGGAAGCCGAAGGCCCCCAACATGTATGAACTTTATGTATGTATGAACTTTATGTATGAATGCAGTATAATTGGAAACTTTATGTATGAATGCAATGTAACTTGTGAACTTGTGAACTTTATGTATGTATGAACTTTATGTATGAATGTAGTATAATTGGAAACTGCTAGTAATATATTTTTTTAGGCTCATATAGCAGTAGCGTTTGATTGTTAGTCGGTAAAAATACATATATCGCATCAGACAGTGTGTCGGTATAAGTCCTAACAGACTGTCCATGGGGATAAATATGTTAGTCGGTATATCTTTTTAACGTCTAACCGTTCGTCGGTATAAACATGTCTGTCGCTATAAGTTTGTGCCGACGCCGCTTACAGCGTCAGAAAGGGTTAATCGGTATAACTCTATAGCGACTGATAGTACGTTGCTATAACGGTTTATACCGACTCTAAGTAAGTCGTTATAGCTTGGTTGTGGTATAGTGGCAGTTATCATCAGAGCAAATTGCCGAGGTGCAACATTATGCCAAGGACTTAAAATACCCTTGAGGGTCCTTGGTATATGGAGGAATTGACGAAGATGACTTCCTCTACTGTCTACCAGACAGTAAAGAGATTAATATTTGTCGCGAGATGATGGACAACATGGGCTATCCGAAACTTGAGCTTGGCTTGTTTGCGATGACTAAGGACCAACTTGTTGATAGTCTCGCCTACAATAGCTTGAAGGTTTGTACATTTTAGCTTCGTATTTGGTATTTTTTTTGTTTCAGTAAACTATTTTTTGTTGTAATTCTTATTGTTATTATTTGTTCATTCTTTGTTTGGAAGGGACTAATTCTTAGCAAGGCCTTAAAAACTCAAAAAGATGCAGAGGATGAAAGCTATCAGGTGGCAATTGGAAACCTTCGATCAGAGGTTATAACTTTGAGAAACTAAGCTCTTGCAAAGGATAAGATTTTACTATATTTGGTCGAAAGACTGAAATCCAGTGAAGCTAAACTGTCCGCTCAAGCAGAAGTGCACAAAGCTGAAGTGCAAGAATTAGAAAAGAAACTTGTCGAAGCAACTGAAAATTTTAATGTAGAGCTAACAAAACGTGAAATATCTGATATTGAACACGCAAGGGTATAGAAAAATGTTGAAGAGCTTCGTCAAGCTAAGGAAGAGTGCTATAATGTTGCTACAGAATGTGCTAAGAATTTGAAGAATAGCTTTTCTAAAGTGGCGCATTTTCCATAGAGCAGAATTTCATCCGCGGTGATTCTGATGGGATTACCCGCTGAATTAACAGCGAAACTGAAGCTTTCAAAGAAATTCTCAGTGACAGAGGAGATTTTTGTGCCTTCGTCAGCGTCCGAGGGGCCATGTCGATCCTGGAAAAGGTCGGCTCTGAACATACTAAGGCTGTGGTTCAGCCAGGATTCTCGCTTTCAGCTGATGACATTAAAAACCCTTCGGCCAACGCTACTGCATTAAGCGGAAAATTCTATTCTGAAGTATGGCTGAAGGGTGGCCGAGAGATAGCTGACGAAGCTATTAAAAGAAATGAGAAAGAGTCTCACGACACCTTAGAAGAGGCTAAGAGAGCTGAAGAAACTGTTGAACGCGCAAGGCTTATAGGTATATCCATTACAGCTTAGTTTCGACAATTATTGTAGCTTCGGTACTAACAGATACTTGTATTTTGATGCAACTGAGCTTTCTCCCCCTCTAGAGCCATACGATCCTAAAGCTGATCCATATCTAAAGGGGGTGCTCGACATAATTAGAATTGCTAACGAGGCCGTTGACGAAGCTGTCAATGGACTGTTGAACGAAGCTGTCAACGGACTGTTGAACGAAGCTGCCAAAAAAGTCTTAAAAGAAGACTAAAGTTTGTATATTTGATAGTTTAGGGTCTTTGTACATAGTTTTAGTTTTTGTAAGAAACAATTATTAGATATTTGCATGTGTATTGATGTAATATATTTCTTTGTGATGCGTGAAACCTCCGTACGTACCGTTTTTTAGCTACTGGTGTAAAAATATCTTCCCTTCTTTTCACGCTTCACAAAGAAAGAAATCTCTCTTCTTTTTGCCGAAGTAACTCTAAAAGTTTTGCCCTGAACTTTGCATAAGAATATTGTTGGGGTCTGCTTCGTCGCCGAAGGTCCTTTAAGCAGAAACACTTTCGGAAGATCAGCACATAAGCAAATACAGCGCAAAGGTACACGCCGAAGCTACGATCCAGGGAGCTTCGGCATAGCGACATGCCTTGAGACGAAGGGCTGCACCGACTTAAAGAGGAAATAACCGATCAGTTCATGATGATTTGTGTCATGATTGTAAGTAGTCATCAAGGACATAAATGTAATTCTGATCGGGCTTTGTCCCGTGCCTACAAATAGGTGAACAGTACCCCCGTACTATTCACGCTGATTGTATTCGCTCGTGTATCACGCGTGGACTTTTGCCTTCTGTCGAGCCGAAGGAACAAACGTAATTCAATATTGTTCACGTTCATTCATGATGATATAATTAAGATATATTGATGATGTCATATGATTATTCACGTTATCTCTCATGTTTCATATGCTTCTTCTTTCATTAATATATATTGTGATGATAAAGGTATGTCCTTCATGACCTTCGTCCGAAGATCATTATATCCTAAGGGAAAATGCTTCGAAGGACGAAGGGCATTAACCATTAACCTCTTTTTGTGTTGCCTTGTTCTTAACTCATAGCATTTGAGAACAAGTCCCCAACATTGGCGCCCACCTCCGGTGAACTCACTTCCACTTTTGAGCTGATGGCTTCGTTCAACAACCAAGTCGTAGCACCTTCGGCTACGAAGCTGGTGCTCTCGATAACAGGTGGTTCAAGTTCAAAGCCGGCTAACAAGAAGCAGAAGAAGGAAGCGCATAGAAGGGTGCAGCATGTTGGGGTGCAGGGACCCTTCATCAAGTCCAAATGGTCCCACATCCCAATCACCTTCTCCCAAAAGGACCTTCAGCTCAAAGATTACCGTCACAATGATGCTATGGTCATATCTTGTGTCATCAAGGGATTTTTGGTCCATAATGTTCTGGTTGACACAGGCAGTGCAGCGGATATCATATTTGCTAAGGCCTTCAGACAGATGCAAGAGCCAGAAGACAAGATTCATGATGCTACACATCCTCTTTGTGGCTTCGGAGGAAGGCAGATTGTCGCACTTGGTAAAATCACAATGTCAGTTACTTTAGGCTATGTCCACAACACAAGGACTGAACAGGTTATCTTTGACATTGTTGACATGGAGTACCCCTACAATGCAATCATTGGTCAAGGGACACTCAATGCCTTCGAAGCAATACTTCATCCAGCATATTTATGCATGAAGATACCTTCGGAACAAGGGCCCATTGATGTCCATGGGAGTCAAGAAGCTGCCAGAAGGGCCGAAGGGAATTGGACAGATTCAAAGTTAATCCATAACATAGATGGAGCTGAAGCTTGTCAGCAGTACAAATACAAAAGAGAGAAGGCTGCTTCGACGGATCAGCCGAAGCCTATGCTTCTATGTCAAGATATAGCAGAACAAAGGGTACTGCTGGGGTCTCAGTTATCTGATGAGCAAGAGAAGACTTTGCTAAGATTTTTATTCAACAATAAAAATGTCTTTGCTTGGTCAGCCAATGATCTTTGTGGTGTCAATAGAGATGTTATTGAACATTCACTCAATGTGGATCCATCCTTGAGGCTAAGAAAACAAAGGCTTCGAAAGATGTCTGAAGACAAAGCTAAAGGTGCTCGGAACGAAGTAAAGAGACTTCTTAGTGCTGGTGTCATCAGAGAGGTGAAATACCCAGAATGGCTAGCCAACACTGTTATGGTGAAGAAGGCCAATGGTAAATGGAGAATGTGTATTGATTCCACAGATCTCAACAAGGCATGCCCAAAGGACGAGTTCCCATTGCCAAGAATAGACTCTCTAGTAGATGCAGCAGCTTTTTCAGAGCTCATGAGTCTACTAGATTGTTACTCAGGCTATCATCAAATTTGGATGAAGAAGGAAGACGAGCCAAAGACTAGCTTCATAACTCCCAGTGGCACCTATTGCTACCTTCGGATGCCTAAGGGGCTCAAGAATGCTGGAGGAAGCTTCAGCAGAATGACAGCCAAGGTCCTTCATTATCAAATAGGCAAGAATGTACTGACCTATGTTGATGATATCATAGTGAAAAGCACGAAGCAATAAAATCACATTACTGGCTGATTTGCAAGACACATTTGCCAATTTCAGGCAAGCTGGCCTGAAGTTAAATCTAGAAAAGTGTGTTTTTGGGGTGAAGAAGGGCAAGTTCCTTGGCTGTTTGGTATCAACGCAGGGAATTGAAGCCAACCCGAGCAAGATTGAAGCTATCCTTCGGATGGAGCCGCCAAGCACAAAGAAGGGGGCCCAACGGCTAGCAGGAAAACTAGCATCATTAAACAGATTCATATCCAGATCAGCAAAAAGAAATCTGCCATTCTTTGAAATACTGAAGTCAGCCGAAGTTTTTCAATGGGGTCCGGCTCAGCAAAAAGCTTTCGAAGAGTTGAAGCAATACTTGATCGATCTAACAACACTAACTCCACCTTCACCAGGGGCTCCATTGCTCTTATATGTGGCAGCTTTGCACTCTGCAGTAAGTGGGGCGCTCGTACAGGAGAAGCTAGATGCCCAAATCAAAAAGCAAGCCCTAGTATACTTCGTCTTCGAAGTTCTAAGTTTATCAAAGAAAAACTATACAGAATTGGAGAAGGTGTTGTATGCTGTGTTAATGGCCTCCAGGAAGCTTCGACATTATTTTCAAGCATATCACATAATTGTTCCTTCATCACAGCCTCTGAAGGACATAATAAGGAACAGAGAAGCTACTGGAAGGATTGGAAAATGGGCTGCGGAGCTTAACGAATTCAGTATTGACTATGTACATAGATCCTCAATTCAGTCCCAGGCATTAGCAGACTTCATTGCTGATTGCATGCCAGGGGCTCAAGAAGAATAAACAAATAAAGACGCCGATGCTTGGACAGTTTTCTGCGATGGCTCCTGGGGAATCTTCAGCGCAGGAGCGGCTGCTGTCCTAGTTGCACCTTCTAAAGTTAGAACATGTTATGCAGCAAAGCTTGACTTCAGTTGTACAAATAATATTGCTGAATATGAAGCACTTCTGTTGGGGCTTCAGAAGTTAAAGGCAATGGGAATAAGAAGGGCCATCCTTAAAACTGACTCTCAAGTCATTTCTGGTCATGTAGACGAAAGTAGTAAGGCGAGAGATCCGAAGCTTGAAAAATATCTGGATACAGTTCGAAGGCTGGAGGCTTCTTTTGAAGGTTTTTCTGTCAAGAATATTCCAAGAGGAGAGAACGAGCATGCAGATTTGTTAGCCAAATCAGCGGCACAGGGGCTCCCTCTACCTTCGGAAGTGTTTTTTGAAACAATAAAAGCACCTTCGATTGAACTTATGGAGAGGGCAGTGCTTACAATTTCCTCTGTACAAAGTGAAGATTGGAGGACTAAAATTATATCTTTCCTCCAAGGCAATTGTCTTTTGGATGACGAAGCTTATAATAAGAGAATGGAAGCGAGGACAAGACCGTATGTGATAATAGAAGGGGAATTATAGAAGCATGGAGTCTGTTCTCCACTCCTCGAGTGTTTATCCAGAACCGAAGGTATAAAATTAATGAAGGAGATACATGCAGGCCTGTGTGGATCTCATATTGGGTCTAGACCCTTGCTGGGAAAAATGTTTAGACTAGGATTTTATTGGTCGAAGGCAGCTTTGGATACAGCAGAGTTAGTTCAAAAGTGCGAGAATTGTCAAAAAAATGTGCAAGAGACCAGAAGCAACCTTCATCTCTCACCCAGCTAATACAGCCTACTTGACAATTGCAAAGATGGGGCCTGGATTTGTTAGGCCCACTTCCACCAGCGCAAGGTAATTTGAAATATGTTGTGGTGGCTGTAGAATATTTTTCTAAGTGGATTGAAGCAAAGCCTTTGGCTACAATAACTTCGGTTACGGTCCAGAAATTCTTCTGGCAAAATATTGTTTGTCGCTTCGGCGTGCCGAAGGCTATAACTATGGACAATAGAACACAGTTCGATGCTGAAACGTTCAAAGATTTCTATGACCAAATTGGCACGAAGATTCATTTTGCATCAGTAAGGCACCCAGAATCAAACGGACTGGTAGAAAGAGCAAATGGCATTATAATGACAGGAATAATGAAGCTAATCTTCAAATCAGCCCAGAGGAAATTGGCCAGATGAGTTGATTAAGGTGGTATGGAGTCACAATACAACCATGTCAAGATCAACAGGATTCACACCTTTCAAACTATTATTTGGTGACGAAGCTATAACTCCAGAAGAAGCTAAAGCAGGATCAATAAGAACAGCAGCTTCGGCAGAAGACAAAGTTGATTATCACGTAGCAAAAGATACTATAGAGGGGACCAAACTTTAGGCTGTGGAGAACATCAATAAATATCAAGCCGAAACAATAAAATGGTGTGACAGAAAAGTTCGATTGAAGAATATCAAGCCAGGGCATCTGGTACTTCGGAGAGTGGCCAACCCAGACACAGTGGGAAAATTACAACTGAAGTGGGAAGGACCTTTTCTAGTTGTATCTTCGTCAAGACCCGGTTCGACCCGGTTCTTACAGATTGAAGGATATGGACGGCAACGACATATCCAGATCTTGGAATGTGGACGAGCTTTGGCGATATTATGTGTAATTTGATGTAATCTTTTTTCATTTTTTCTATGGCAACCTTTTCCTTTCAAAAGGGGGAGAAAGGTTTTTAATGGGGCCATAGCTTGTAATTTTTTCTCATTTAGCTCCATGAGAGCCAAATCCCCCAAAAAAGGTTGTAAAATGTAAAATCTGAGCATGCACCATCGAGTGCAGAGAGAGAGAAAAAAGAGGAAAACAGGGAGAAGCTCAAAAGTCGTCCCCAAAAGGATGAAGAGCATGACGAAGCTACCAAAAGTCATTCCTAAGGGAGTGCAGCGTAAGTTTTCTGCTCAAAAGTCGTTCCTAAGGGAATGCAGAGCCAAATACCGCCAAAATATAAGGTGAAGAAGTTCAAAATTCATTCCTAAGAGGATGCCGAACTTATACCACTGAAATAGAAGGTGAAGAAGCTCAAAAGACGTCCCTAAGGGGATGCAAAGCTTAAGACTCAAAAGACGTTCCTAAGGGGATGCAGAGTCTAGATGTGGCTTCATGTGCACGTGTTTTGGACATTCATTTGCACATTACATTACATCATTCATTGCATTCATACACATTCATGTAGACATTCGTAGGATCATCATTATCATAACATGGAGTACAAACAGATGCTTCGGCTTTGATGACAATGCTTCGATGAGCATAAAGAAGCAAAGATACGCTTCGTTGTGTACGAAAAGAAGGGAAGGTGTTTTTCGCCTTCGGCTCAAAACATACGAGTTTCGTCCACGTCAAAGCAATTCACACATGGATGGAAAGGTAACAATATATTGCAAGGTATGAACAAATTTACAGAGTAATGTTTGATTCCTAAATTACAATATCTTTTACAAAGACAATCCAAATGTCTCTAAAGCTTTGTGCAGCAGCTTCATCAATCTTCGTTGAGTTTCGGATTATTGACCTTCGGCATCATCATCCTGTACACAACAAAGCAGTATAAGGTAAAAAGTAACTTCAAGAGAAGGTAAGCAACAAGTATAAATATCATACCGGCTTAAGATGACTTCGTGCCTCGTTACCAGCTAAGTCCCGCCCACCCTTCGTCCAAATTTGTGTTATGAATCTATTCCCAATACTTCGGGCTAGGTTGGGGATATCAGCTAAGTCTGCTGGTGATAGACTGAAGTTCGGTCTGTTTACAATCTTTCCGTGCATGCAACCAACCTTCATAAAAGCTACACCTGTGCCGCGAGAAGCCAGCAGGGCATAGAAGTCGCCATGCCCAGCTATGACTTCGTCAAGTGCCTCAACTTCGCTTTCAATAAGCTCGAAGGTGCTTGGCAAGTCTTCAATCGAAGGTTCAAATTTTTCAGAGCTAGCTCCCACTGAGTTAAAGACCTGCCTTAGCCGTTGCACGCAGCAGTTGCTGAAGTTTAAGCAAACATTCTGAAGCACTTTTAGGGATTCTTGCAATTTTGAGTTTTTCTCGACTTCGGCTTCAAGCCTTGCATCAGAACTTTTCCTTTCTTGTTTAAAGATTTCTGATTTTCAGAGGAGTTCATCGTTTAATCTGGCAACTTCGGCTTGGGCTTCTGCCAATGAACCCTCCATTGTCTGAAGAAGGAAGTCTTTCTTTTCTAGAGAAGCTTCATAATCTCATTCTTTTTATCTTCGAGGTCTTGTTGCATTCTCAGAGCATACTCTGTGCAAAATAGCCTTCATCATAAATCTTTGCTTCATCACAAAAGATTAAAAAGCTGAGGAAAAAACTTTACCTTAAAATTGGAATAGAATAAGCTGCCGACGATATGTTGTCGTCGGTAGCTGCTAATATCAGCTTCAAGCTTCGGAAAACCAACACTCTTCGACAGAGTGCTGATAATCTTCGCCCCAGTGCGATCTCGAATACATCCTAAGGCTTCTTCATTAATTCCACCAAAGAGCATGGCTCCTGGCTGGTAGCCACAGGATATAGCATACTCCTGTAGCTCCTCCTTCTCAGCCTTGGATAAATCTTGAACAACTAGATTTTGGAAGCTGAAGCCTTTTTCTTCCGAAGCAGCTTCGGCAATTTCTTTCCCTTTCTCAGGCACTGCGGCCATAACTTCTTCTTCTCCTCTGCAGCTATATCCAAGAGCATTTTATCAATAGCAGATAATGTACTCTCCAGATTGGTAGCTTTAGCGGTTGCAGCTTCGGCAGAAGTATCTGCTTCGGCAGCTGGTGTCATCTTTGATGCTGAGGCCGGCGGTAGCGTTTCCTCAATAGCTTGCATAACCGTAACAATTCTTCGCTTTTTAGGCCCAACCACCTTTTTCATTGCCGAAGGATCGTCCTTCTTCTGTAAAAGCTTCGTCAGATGTGGCCCCAAAGGACTTAGCAGCTTGATAGGTAAGGATTCAGTCATTACCTTTAAAATTTCTTCTACTTCGGCAGCAGAAGGCGTTGAAGGAGCTTCCTCTTCTATCTCAGCCATCTTCGGCTCTAGAGTTGCAGTTTTTCTCTTCTTCGAAGTCGCCACCTTCGGCTCAGGACTGTATTTTCTCTTTTTCGGAGTTTTTTCATCCTCTTTCACCATCCTAGCAGCCTATCTGCTCAGAACACTGACAACCCTTTTTCTCTTTGTCCCTTCGGCACCCTTGCTTAGTCGTTCATAATCAGGGTATTCAAAGTTTAAAGCGTCCATTACCCGATTCAACCTTCGTTTTGGTCAGGTGCTGAAGGTTGCAGTCATTAGTTGATCTTCTTTTTTGGTATAATTGCCCAAAATTTCATTGCACATAGTCTCAATCATCTCCAGCCATTCTTGGCAAGGCTCTTTAAACTGTTTCTCAAACTTGAAGCGATAGGGTAATCGAACAAGTTCATTCTTCTTCTTTGTTCCTTTTAGCTTCGGCATACTCCATTCACTCAACGTTGGAGATACCCAGTTGGCCAGGTATTCTTGCATTAGATCCCTGGTGTTGATTTGTTCAGCCACCACTCTGAATTCTGCTTTGGCCAGCGGACATGTTGACCCTAGCTTCATGTTGCACAAGGGTCTGGTCATCCCGAAGCTTAAGGACAGCGGGCTCATCACCATCGTCATCAGTTTCCCTCTTTTCTTCTCATCAGCCTTAATATAAAACCACTCACTCTTCCAGCGAGTTGGCCACTTGGTGCAATAGCGGAGGACCGGAGCCTTTGTATCCTTGCGATACGCGAAGTTATAACAACCAAAATTTTCATGTAACCCGTCTTCTCTGGCCTTCATTTGGTAATGCATCTCATGCACTCGGCAGAAAGCTTCAGCATTTGGGTCCATCCCTTGGCTTTGAAGGGCCCAGATGAAAATGCTGAACCTAACGATGGCGTTAGGGGTCAGCTGATGAAGAAAAATCTCAAAATTATCCCAAACTTCTCCAATCGTCTCATTCAAGGGAAACCGTAATCCTGCCCTGAAAAAGCTTTTGAAAACCACTACTTCGTCGTCCTTCGGCTTTGGAGTGGTTTCTTCTCTGGCAAAACGAATAAGCTTCTTTTCAGCTTCTCCAAAGTAACACAGCTTCATCATCATGGGCACGTCGGCTTCAGACACAGTAAATTTTTCAAAATCAAAGTGGCTAGGTTTTGATGGGATCAGAATACTATAGTCTTCCTCTTCTTCATCAGCATTTTCTTCCTCAATATCAGCTTGTTCAGCTTCGGCGGTAGGTGCACCTTCGTCAATGGCTCCCTCTGTCACAACTAATCCCGATTGTCTCATGACTTCGGAGATCGGAGCTGTCTCGGTGGCTTCAGTCTGCTCTACTTCACGGGTCACCCTCGCAGTCGAGCGTATTCTGGCCATCTGATGATGAATCTTTTGCGGTTTCTACAAAGCTGATGTTTTTTTTACAGTTTTTGATGAAGCTCTCTTTTTTGACGAAGCTCTCTTTTTTGACGAAGCTAATTCAAAATGATGGTTCGCTCGAGAATGCAGTGAAAAAGCTTCGGCTATGGTTAAAATTTTCAACAGCACAACAATGCAGTGGCAATGAATGTTGTGGTAACTTCACACCTACCCGTCTGTTTATATAGTGTCGTAGGTGGGAAGGCGAATCACCAAATCGCCCGCAGCCGCTGAACAGTTACCCACACCCGTTGAACGGTGGGCCACTCGGCGCTTAGGAAGAGAATCATCAAACCGTTCGTACCCGCTGCGTGGTGGGCCACTCGCGCTTGAAATATTTTAATTGTTTCTCGGCAACGAGCTCTGGGAAGGTGTTTTTTGGACATTCGACATTCCGAAGCCTTGGAGATTTTTCACGGATCAAGCTCGTTACGAAAAATGATCTAGCACCACAAAGGGGCTACTGTTGGGCGCCTGCTTCGTCGCCGAAGGTCCTTTAAGCACAAACACCTTCGGAAGATCAGCACATAAGCAAATATAGCGCGAAGGTACACGCCGAAGCTACGATCTAGGGAGCTTTAGCATAGCGACATGCCTTGAGACGAAGGGTTGCACCGACTTAAAGAGGAAATGACCGATCAGTCCATGATGATTTGTGTCATGATTGTAACTAGTCATCAAGGACATAAATGTAATTCTAACCGGGTTGTGTCCCGTGCCTATAAATAGGTGAACAGTACCCCCGTACTGTTCACGCTGGATTGTATTCGCTCGTGTATCACGCGTGGACTTTTGCCTTCTATCGAGCCAAAGGTACAAACGTAATTCAATATTGTTCACATTCATTCATGATGATATAATTAAGATATATTGATGATGTCATATGATTATTCACGTTATCTCTCATGTTTCATATGCCTCTTCTTTCATTAATATATATTGCGATGATGAAGGTACATCCGAAGATCATTATATCCTAAGGGAGATAATGCTTCGAAGGACGAAGGGCATTAAACATTAACCTCTTTTTGTGTTGCCTTGTTGTTAACTCATAGCATTTGAGAACAAGTCCCCAACAAATACTTTTGTTGAAGATATAAGCTTCATATGACAACACCTGTCAAAAGCATGTATCTTGTATTTTTGATATGGTCTTTTACCGAAATAGGCTTAACCTCATGGGTTAAGCAGTATGTCTGAAGGAGCAATTTTCCTTCTTTTTACATTGTTTCTGTTGATACAGGATGATGTATGATGAGATGCTATGCAATATGATGTGATGATATGATGCAAATGACATTGATGCGCAAATAAGACTGCATCCCCTTAGGAACGACTTTGGAGTCTCTTCACCTTTTACTTAGGTGGTATTTCAGCTCTACATTCCCTTAGGAACGACTTTGGAGCTAAGCTCTGCATCCCATTAGGAACGACTTTGGAGCTTCTTCACCTTTTACTTAGGTGGTATTTTAGCTCTGCATTCCCTTAGGAACGACTTTGGAGCTTCGTCACCCTTCTTGTTACACTCGATGGTGTAACCACAAATTTATTACAACAGTCCGAAGGTTGAACCTTCTTATATTGCCTTTGGAGGGGAAATATAAGGATAGAAAAGTAAAAAATACATTGAACTTGGAAGCTTTCTGGTCGAGCCCCTATATTGCTTAAGTGAATATGTCTCGATTCGGGCACAGTGTTGTTGACTGTGCGAGCTTCGGACTCCTCTCGTATGTTGCGATGTTGCTGCGCTTGACGATGCCCTTCTAGTTGCTGATTGTGAATCAAGGTTGGTGCCATAGGTGGTGGTGGTGCTAGCTGAGCCCATGCAGCTTGAGAATGACTTGCCGAAGCAACTGATGTTGTGGGTTACTAGTTGCCCACATACTCAGAGATATATGGCGAAAAGCATGAAGTAGTGTGCAGGACCTACTTTGGCTGATTTTGTCGTACTTCGGCTTCAGCTACCACTTATTACTTTTGGATCGTGACTTGGCACGTCCTTGTTGTATGTCCCTTATCCTCCCCCATAGAATAAATAGAACAACCTCCTGGGTTCGGAGCTGAACCTTCCTCCGAAGCTTCTTCCTCCTTTGCCCCTTGGAGCTAGTGGCCTGTAAGAGCTTTGTTGCATTCCTGAAGATTGGGAGCTTTGTTGGTTGCCTTGAGTGTGGTTTGCCCTATCATCACTTGAGCTGGGATTCTGGGTAGTTCTGACATGCCTAGGGTGGAGCCTTCCTCTGAAGCCCCTAGTCATCTCAAAATACATGTAGGCCTCCTCCCTTCTCTGCCGAAAGTCATTACCAGCCCTGATGTACTCATCCATCTTCTAGAGGAACTTTTCCAGAGTTTGCGGTGGCTTCCTAGGAAAATATTGCGTTGTTGGTCGTGGTCAGAGCCCCTTCATCATAGCTTTGATGACAATCTCATTTTTCACCGTTGGCGCCTAGGCTCTGAGTCGCAGAAATCTTCGGACATATGCCTACAAGTACTCTTCATGGTCTTGCATACACTAGAATAAGGCTTGGGAAGTTACTGACTTCGTTTGGAAACCCTGAAAGCTAGTTACCAGCATGTCCTTCAGCTTTTTCCATGATGTGATCGTTCCCAGACGAAGGGAAGAATACCACGTATGAGCTACACTCCTGACTGCTATGACAAAGGATTTGGCCATGACAGCCGTGTTGCCACCATATGAGGATATGGTTGCTTCGTAACTCATGAGAAACTACTTTGGATCCGAATACCCATAGTACATGGGAAGCTACGGTGGCTTGTAAGATGGTGTCCATGGGGTTGCCTGCATTTCTGCTGAGGCTCTCTCTGTTACCATAATGAAAGTCATCATACCATTCATCATCATTGATTGGACTTTCTTGACGAAGCTCTCTCTGTTGAGGCCTTCGTCCTTGGTCATCTTGGGTGATGTTGTAACACCTCTAGTGTTACCAAAACTAAAACTTTGTCATAACATCATTTGCACTAACATTTCACTATGTATAATACACCTAGAGTGCATCCACTAGGTAAAAATTTCAAAACAAGTTGTGATGTGATGACTTGAATTGATTCTTAACCCTAGGATAGGGTGCTTACCCAAGGAGTAAAGGTATGTAGGTGTGTGAGAAAGCAATTTGAGTATGAACTCAAAGATTTGTGGAAATGTTCAAAAGAGACTAAACTTGGAGTGTTTGAGTGGCACATAAACCCTAGAACACTAAAACCCTAATATGGGTCCTAGAAACCCTAATTAGTGTGTTATGAGGTGACTCAAATTTCTATGCACTTTTGGACTAAAGTGCATAAATCAAAATGGTAGAGTAACAAAAACTAGGCAACTTTTGTATTAGGAGCTTTCTATGTACTATGGAATAAATTAGAGTAAATTGCAAAAAGGTCCCAAAGGCACCCAAATGTTTAACTCTGAAAAACAGTAATTTGGTGCTGACTTTAGCTCTCTGTATCTCTTGATCTATGGAGATTTTGTCATGGGTCATTAAAACAAATTTGTAGAGCTATTAAAGTAGTCCAAGTTTGATTAAGTGATTAAGCCCTAGAGTTGTATAGAAATTGGGGAAAATGGCTTGGAAGTTGGGCTGTCAGTCGTGTGTTAGTCTGAAGGTTAGACTGACAGTGGCATTAGATCAAGTTCGGAACCAAATTGCGACTACTCGAGTGGAGGTATGAGCAAGAAGCTTATAACGAAATTGAAGCTGGCATGACAGACAACAACTTAAATGTTGTCGGATAAGCAAGTTGTCACATAAAAATTTGAGAAAGGAGCTCCTCAAATCGCTCTGTCAGGCGCGCTGAACAAACATCGCCCCGATACAGTGAACTGAACAAGATTAAGTGCCGTGTGCTCGCCGTCGACGTCCCGCTACCATGATTTGAGCTCACACCACGATTGGTGCCGCCGAGATGTGGATCAATGCGTGGTAAAAAGATCTCTGGCTCGGATTCGGTGATCGAATTACCGCTCTAGCCACGGACACCACGTGTCCTCACCGTGATTCATCCACCACCACCGTAGCCAGCCACCGGATGCTCCGGTCGTCCACGTAGCTGGTTGGAGGCTCGCGTATTGAACT
The DNA here is from genome assembly GCF_902167145.1 of Zea mays. Lineage (NCBI taxonomy): Eukaryota > Viridiplantae > Streptophyta > Magnoliopsida > Poales > Poaceae > Zea > Zea mays. The sequence goes on from NC_050103.1 coordinate 44,933,077, forward strand.
GACGTAAAGGGTTCGCAGTAAGTCCGCCACGTTACTAGCCTGTGGACACCGTTGAGGCTAATGTGGAGCTCCTCGGGCTATCGCCGCCACCATGAGTCAGCGATCAAATTGATCACCGACGTGGTGACTCCCTTTAAATTGAGCATGTGCTCAGTCCCGCCTCTCCATGAGGCACCCAAGCCACCCTTTGTTTCCGCTGTTCCATCGTCGATAGCCAAGAACACCGGTTTTTCCTCATCGGTGGTCACCAGCGCCGCCGAGCAGTGCAACCACGTGGTCAGACTTTCCTAAGGTTAGTCATAGTTGTTTAACTCGTGTTTCGTAGTCTATAGATCATGGTGAAGCTTATGCGCTTGCTCATTTGATCTCTACCGCACAGGATTAACTACAACATCGCCGTGTCGTTCGGTGAATGCCGCTGAAGGAAGTGTCCATGTCGACCGGCCAACCCGTAGCTCATACGAACAAACCTAGGTGAGCATCGTATGTCTGATGTATTACTAGTACTCGTAGTGACTTTGGATTGAACCCTATCGTACTCGAAACCTCGGTACACCTCACCGGAGCTCGTCAATCTGCCGTCAGCATGGCTAGTGAAGCCCTAGATGGTTTAAGGTCGATTAACTTAGGGGAAATAGGAAATAAGTCTCGGGAATCACATTTGTAGGATCGGTTTCATCGGAGATGGTCGCCATCGATGGGTCTAAGCGGCGGATGGTCGGCGCTCGTCGGGATTCGACCGTGGACCGGAGTTTGTGAATAGAAGGGAAGCCGAGGGCCTATGTGCAACTGTTAGTGAGACACGTGAATAGTATCTGGGGTTCTTTACTGGTTATTCGAATACCTCGGGGCCCTCATGAAAATCTGTAACGCGGGCACGGGCGCGCGTGTGTTTCTTCTATCGTGGGCTGACTCGGGCCAGAATCGGCCCAACACTATTCATCATTTTTCTTTTTCTTTTTACTGTCAGCTTAAGAAATTTATAGAAAATAGTAGAAAATCGATAAAATCATGATACTAATTTTTCTAGACTCCTAAAAACACAGAATAATTAATAAAAATAGATTTCAAGATTTTTTACCCCGAGCCTGAGATTATTTAGCCTTTCAAGATGCTCAAATCAAGCCTTTTAGAAATTTTGAAATAAAACCCTACATCCAAAAATCATAAAAAATTGTTGCAAGATTATATACCCTTAGAATAGCTCCTGGATAAAATTTGAGCCTGTTCGGAGTTGATTTTCCCAAAGGGCTAGAGCCTAGCTAAGAATAAGTAATCAAAACCCTAAACTTTGGTATTGATTTAGGGTTAGATCCAACTTGAGTTCTACATAGTGTTAAATAGCCAAATGACAAACTAGAACTTATATAGTTCTCTGATTTTCTAAAGTAAGCTTAATTTGATACCTTTAGGCAAAAACTATACTACCCAGAAACATGAGTGTAATTGTCATATCCTTAGTTAAGAATATGTGAGCTTTCCACCTCTCGCTAAATGCGAGTTTGCATGGCATATCATTACATGAGCATTCATATACTTCCAATTGACTTGTAGAGCACCTGGAAGAAGAATTCAAAGTTGAAGTGGAAGAGGAGTCTGCTCCTGCATCTAAAACTGCTCCAACTGAAGTTGTCTCTGAAGGTCCTCCATAAGGTGCCCCGATAGGGTATGCTGCTAACTGCAACATCCTAGTAGAAGAGCCTGACTCTCCTCCTCATCAAGGCAAGCCCTGGTGAATTTGCCACCTCCTTGTTGTTTTAAAACTTTTATCACTTATATGCTGCATTAGGTAGTAGGAGTTGAATGATTAAACTTTTGCTACATAACTTCCTTGAATTATTGATTATCATCCTTGATACCTGATTTGAAAAGCTAGATGTGCTTAGTATGCTCATAGATTAGGAACAAAATGTTTGATCTATGAATCATGTTTTTACAAAGAAAAAAGGGCTGGAATGATGAAGGTATCAAAGGCTTTGATGACTTCATCATTTCAGTAGGGTACCTCTGACAGGTACCAGGTTTTCGGAAAATATTTTAATGTGAGGTCAGACGTTGAGCAGGAAAGGTCACCCATCTGTGTCGCTTAAGGACCGTATGATTGTTGGCCTACTGATCTAGGACCCTTTAACTGGCCACATGCCTCATCATGGGTAAGCTTAGCCTCGGCTGGACCAAAACCAGAAAGGCCGGCCCGCAATGGTAGTGGAGAGATGGCGAGAGCATCGTGTATCCACCTGGCAAGAGGCTGGATGGTGGGGTACTGAGCTTTCGGTTGGCGAGGACCCGTTCTGGTTTTTAGAAACTCATGAGCAAGTTGACATATGCAAGGGTTAAGTGCTACATATGTCGTGTGGTTGGAGATCCCCAGCTGGTATTAATCTATTTGGATCGCCAAACTTCTCGGATATGAAGACTGGATCTTTGACCCTCATCGTAGATAACAAGTGAAACTAAAGTTGATAAAATGAAGCTAGTGTAGGATAAGTGAATGATCTAGATTAGGCAAATCTAGATTCAGGAAGAAACATAACTTGTGAAGTAAAATTTTGGCATAAGGATCCATTACTAGTAAGCTTTTCTGCAAAACTAAGTCTTTGAAATTTGATAAGCTTTACCTTGATTCTCGACAAAATAGCATACCCTTGAAAGTCTTTTCTTTAGTCGGGTAAGTATCGCTGAGTAATTGCGTACTCAGGGTTTTATTCCCATTGTTGCTGCAGGAGAGACTATTAACACCTTTGAGTTTTGCTAAAACTCATACTCGAGGTTTCTACTTTTGTTGATGATCATTATGTGTGTGCCGCAGGAAGATGGTTTCTTCCCGGTTGTTGTAATAAGTTAGCACTTGACTCTACCTCAGGCATGTCTCTACTACTCTATATGTTAGCAGTGTAGGCATCCACACAGAGCGTTCTGCCGCGTTCTGCCACCTGCAGCCGCCCCGCAGGCAACCGCCCGCATCTACAGCAGCGCCTCAGCCGCGGCTTCCATCCATGGCGCCGTGCTTCCATCAATCAACAGCGCGCCCTCCGCAATCTTTCCGCAATCCCGCTCCTTTGTCAGCTGTCGAGGACGCAATCCTAGCTGTTGCGTCCGTGATTCGCGCCCCCACCCGCCGACAGCCATCGGCGATCCCATCCACGCGTCGTGCCCCATCCGTGCCCCTCCATCGGCGCCCCACCTCAAACCACCTGTTTCTTCGCTCACCTCGGCCCCCAAATCCGAGCAAGCACTGCCCGCCGCTCTTCGTCGTCCTCCAGACGCCCATGCCGCCGCCCTCTCCCCAACGCTACTGCTCTGTCCCCAACGATGTCGCCCTGCTCAGCTCCCTAAACCCCATCCCTTACGGCTGCGGTTGGGGAAGAGAGAGATCGAAGAGAATCAGGATAATGCAGATGATATCGATGGAATTCGTAGCGCCGGCGTTGGAGGAGCTTTTGCCGGAACTTTCCCTCGAGGAGCAGCCACGGTTGCAGAACTAATCCCGCGAGCGTGACCGCATCCGGAAGCGACATACCAAGCACTCTTCTCCTCCCGGTCCGTCGTTGATCTCGGTACGGTACGTGATGAAGATGGGATCGATGGGAATGGATTTCGTGGTGCCGGCGTTGGAGGAGCTGCTGTCGGATCTTTCCCGCGAGGAGCAGCTACGGTTGCAAAACAAAGCCCACGGGCATGACTGCATCTTGAAGCCACATAACAAGCACGCTCCTCGTCTCCGTCCGTCGTCGTTCTCGGAATGGTACGTACGGTCGGCGTCTAGCTCCTCATTTCTCAATTTGAATTCATCTGTGCAATTTCTCTCTGCCAAAATTTCAATCTGGGTGAGGAACAAAAAAGAGATCTAGCGTTATTTCGGCCGAACCGATACATTTAGTATTTTATTTTATTTACCGAAATAATTATCATATACCGTCTTATTATTGCATTACATAAGAACTTTGTTTTTATATATATTGTGATGTATCATATGGTGAATTATTGGCATGAACGCACAATGTAGTATACCCATCGATTGCTCCTAATTGCCTGCTTGAATTTGGATGGTTTCTAAATGCATATACACAGGGATCAGTGCAACTTCTTCAAAATTCCCTAGGTTCTCCAGGCTCTCGCCCACTACAATGCCAGGCACCCTGTATGTCTGCCCTTTAGTACTAGATCGCAAATATCTGCATTATACTGCAATGTCGTGGACATGACCTAGCTTAATTGGAGTATGCATTGCAGGGTGGCGAGTTCGATGATGTGAAGCCCCTAAAGCAGAGCCGCGTGGGATTCCGGGGCCAGGCATGGTTCCATATCAACTTCTGGGCTCGCCCCCGCAGCAGCAGCAGCAGTAATAACAAGACAATCAAGCGCTTCTTTGCTGAGGTGCACTACAAGCCAACCCTGATCACCAGCCCCTCATCGTCTTCGTCATCACTTGCAATAACTGCAGTTTCTATAGTTGAAATATGCATCATTATCGGTAAGCTAGCAAGATCCTCCTCCTCAACTTGTAGAGATCAGATCAGACATACTGTACTAGGTGTTGTTTTCAGAAGGAACAATTGTGGGTCGAATTCCCACAGTTAGGGATATGGTGATGGTGTGATAAGCCACATATTGATGTACTATGCATTTTGATCAGATCTGTACGGTGTGGTTCACCTGAATTATTTGCTAATTTGTCAGTCAGATTTTTCATCGGTCCGGTTTGTAATTATCAAGCAAGATTTATTAGGCATATCTACGTCATCTATTGTTATCTGGTTGCAATTGGCTCAGTTCAGTGTCGGCCTCCTTGTGTGTGGACAGGTTACCGGGCTTGAGTTTATAGACCCGATCTGTTTTTTTCGTGTGAGCCCGACCATGGTCTTTGGTCTCTCTCATTTCTGGCCTTCTGTAGCAGTCTGTCAGCATATAGAAATAGAACACATCCTGGAAGTGCTCTCAAGTTTTATCTCCAGGTGAAATGTGACTCCATCTTTTCTGAGTCGATTCGACTGATAGCAGGATCTGTAAGTATTTGCCAGTGGCATAGTTTGTTTGTTGTTGCCCAAAATAGGTTCCTTGATGGCTTTTGGTGTCGTCCAAGTTCACTCTGGCACTAATGTGGGATGCTTGACTGGTGGTTGCGGTGCTGTTTGCTCCAATTCAATGTGCATGGAGATTCGAGGACGGAGGAGAGCTTCGTGTCCTGGCCTTTGATGTGCTTCATATCCTCATGTGTTGCTTCAAACTTGAAGGTGTATGTGGTTTGTCTCTATCTGTGCAACTTGTTCATTGTAAGGTGTTATAGTACGTACGACTATTAGAAATTCTTCTTTGAAATACAGATGCCGGTCTAGCTAGCTCATGTTGATTTTTTAGTGCTTCAGTTGAACTAAATTCTATAATATCTGTGCGATTAAGCTTAGCCTATAAGTAGATAGTGTCGCTTGCTATGCAATCCTAAAATTAAGGGCTGATAGTTATAAGAATAATTTGGCTATGGAGAGAATCTGGGGAACTATGTGTAGATGAGTATGAAGGAGTCCGTATGGTTTAGTATCTAGGAAGTAATAGATTCCTATTATCATGATGGCTCAGACGATTCTGTGATCACGTTGATTTCAGATGGTTTTCACCAAAGCGGCTCTCACAAAAGCAGGTCGAAAAGCTGAGTGTTTAGCAATCTACAACAGTTTCTGGTGGCTAGAAGTTGAAAAAAAGACGAAACAAACATGCCCTGAAACCTGGCTACATTAAATAATCTAGCTTAAATAAGTTGAGAGGCAAACAAACAACATAGATTATTAGAGTGAATTATATAATATATATACCTATAGTATGATAATTCATAAGTAGATCACTAGGTGAGCGCCCGTGCTGTCGTGCGTTGCAACGGAGACATATAATACACACATTTTATATATAAGTTACTGTGATATTATATGTCCCCGTTGCAATGCACGAGCACTCAACTAGTAATAATAATACCTACTACTTGGTTTGGATACATTAAAAGTCTGTTAATATATTATCTTATTGTAAAGTCTTCCGCTCAACTCATGTATTTAAAGTGTATGTTCTTGTGGGATTATTGTAATACTTGCAACTATGGTGAATGGTCCTTGAGAATGAACGAGTTCATCGAAACTCGGCACTCCGAGTAAGTTATCTGATTCACTTACATATCTATCCAAGGCCTTGAGGGCAAGGATTGGTGTACGTGGTGGGCCCGATAACTTGGTTGCGTTGTGACAGCTGGTATCGGAACCATTCACACATTTTTGCAAATATTAGAATAATTATCTGAACATGTCTTTAAATGAAATTGAGTTTAAATGAAAATATTTGGAAAAATCTAAACTAGGATTACATGCCTGGTAGTAGAAGTGCAGTTAGTCCTATAGTAAGTTAAGGACTAATAGGTGGCTTAGATTGAGATACTAACCACTAACCCACAACTTAGGCTGGAATAGAATTTTCTGCAGGTATATTCACAAAACCTTAGAAGATTACGACTAGTTAATTACGGAGTGAGTAGGATTGCCACCGTCATAAAGCGTGATAGCCAAATATGTTGGTAGTAGTTGAGAGGCGAATAGGAAACAAAGCATGCATCATAACATCCACTCTTTTGATAAAAGATTTCCCCCTAAAGCTAAATGGTTACTAGAATATATGTGGGTTTAAAAATTATTCTTACTAATCCTACTAATCCTTTGATCTTTTCTTTCATCTTTATTCCTTAAAAATTTAGAATGGCTCCTCCTAAGCAGACACCCCGCATGCGTGTTGGACCATGAGGTGCGCCCAAGCATCAGATGGCTTCACGTGCAGTGGAGGCAGGCAGTAGCAGTCGCACACCTCTGATGCAGGTGGAGCAGCTGCAGCAGAGCCTAGATGTGTCCTTCAATGAGCAGTGTCTTGACAACCCATATTCTTGAGTTGCTGGCAGAAAAGAAGCAGCTTTAGAAGGAATTGATAGAGCAGAAGGAAGGCCTAGCGGCAACCATGCGATCTCGGGAGGTAGCTTCTGCCCGTGAGGACCACTTCAGGGGCCGTTTTCAAGATTTGGTTCTAGCCTATAATGATCTGTAGGATTACTTTAATGAGTTGCAAGAAGAAGTTCACCAACTTTACTATCAGCTGCACCCCAATGATGCGCCAGGAGCCGCAGAAGCAGAAGAAGGTGTGGTGCTAGCTGATGGAGGTGAGCCTAACGCAGACTTAGAGGAAGGAGTCGCTCCTATGTTTGTACCAGGTGGTGAGTCTCCAGGAGGTAGTGATGCTTCTGAGATAGCTAGTGATACAGAGGGTTAGTGTGACATGTGTATGGTGTCGTGACCTCTAGTGTAGACATAGGATATTAAGCTATGTAAATTTTGGTACTGTAATGAATAAAACTTCATGTACCTACTTTATGTAATATATTTCATGGTTATGGATGTTTATTCATGAGTTTGTTTTACTCTAGATGCCTATGCGTACTCGTGGGTCAGATGGGGCTGGCACATCGCGTGGTGGTGTAGAAGCTGATATCAACCCTCCACCACCACCAGTTCCACCTACAATGGCAGATGCCATTGCTGCCCTAGTAAATACCAGTACTAATAATGCTAGGGTTTTACATGAGATCGCTCACCATCAAAACAATCAGGGTGGGCCTCATATTCCCTAGAATCAGCAAAGGAATGCAACATATATGGAATTTATGGAGATTGGGCCGCCAGTGTTTGCTAAAGGAGAAGAGCCTCTTGACGCAATTAAGTGGCTGCATGTGATTGAGCAGAAGTTTGGCCTTATTCAGTGCACTAAGGTACAAAAGTCTCTATTTGCTGCACAATATCTTCGTGGAGCTGCCAGCACTTGGTGGTCCAACTTTGTTGCCATACAACCTCCAGATCAACAGGTTACTTGGGTTGAATTTAAAGAAGCTTTCCGTACTCATCATGTTCCTGACGGGGTTTTACAAATGAAGCTTGAGGAGTTTCTGAGACTTAGGCAAGGGGCAGATACTTTGATGCAGTATATTGGGAAATTTAATCACCTTTCTCAGTATGCTATTGAGCATTTAAACACGGATATCAAGAAAAGAGATTGCTTTATGAGAGGCCTCAACTCAAAATTGAAAAAGAAGATGGCCACTTGCTATGATCTTACCTTCAATCGGGCAATAAGTGTGGTCATAGCTGTGGAAGAAAAGGCACGAGTACATCAAAATGTGAAGCAGGCATGGAAAGGTTCTAGGTCAGGGTTTTCTCAGTCGACGGTGAAGCGCCAGAAGGTGGTAATTAGGACTGCTGGTTCTACAAATGTTCCTTATCGTTCAACTACCTATCCATTCAAGAACCCCACTTATATTCGTCCCACCAACTGGCCAAACCAACTTCCACCTGCAAACACCCAAGTTCCCCTCTTGCATGATCCCACTGGCACAAAATATCCTTGTTACAATTGTGGAAAAGCGGGACATTTCATTAAAGATTGTCCTTATTCCCACCAAAATAACTCCAATTTCCAGAGGTTGGCAGGAAACAATTCTCAAAATCAGAACAAGAATACTTCTGGTAACAGTGCAAAAGGGAAGGACAATAAGAAATCTGGGCGAGTGTTCTATACTCAAGTGGATGTGAGTCCAGAAGGGAATCCAGTGCTGATGGGTACGTTCTTTGTTGCCCAATCATTTTGCTAAAGTACTTTTTGATACTGGTGCATCTCATACATTCATTAGTAGAACTTTTACTATGAATCATGATGTTCCAATTCAAGAAACAAATATGGGAGTTATTGTAAAATCTCCTGGGGGAAAGTTAGGCACAAAGGAAGTAGCATTTCATGTGACAGTAGAATTGGGTGGGCATACCTACCCCACCAATATGATAGTGCTGAAAGGCCAGGACACAGATGTGATCCTAGGTATGAATTGACTAACTCAACATGAAGCCATTATTGACACAAAGAAGTGGACAATTCAGATAAATACAACGTTAGGAGAAAGTCAGTTAAAGATCCAGTTGTCTTCTCTAGAAGAAGTTCAGGGAAGGGCTTATAATGTGAAAGTCGAAGAGTTAGTTAATATCCCGGTGGTGCGAGAATTTCTGGATGTGTTTCCAGAAGAGTTGTTAGGCCGCCAGAGCGTGATGTGGAATTCTCTATTGAACTTAAGCCTGACACAGCTCCTGTTTCTCGGAGATCATTTAGAATGACCCCAAATGAACTGGCAGAATTGAAAACTCAATTGCAAGATTTGCTATAAAAGGGTTTTATTCGACCCAGTTCCTCCCCATGGGTTGTCCTGCAATTTTTGTGAAAAAGAAGGATCAAACCTTAAGGATGTGTGTCGACTATAGACCCTTAAATGAAGTAATTATCAAAAAACAAGTATCCGCTGCCGCGAATAGACGTGTTATTTGACTAGCTTGTTGGGGCAAAGGTATTTTCAAAGATTGATCTCTGTTCGGGTTATCATCAAATTCAGGTTCGGCCGGAGGATATTCCAAAGACCGCTTTCACAACAAGATATGGGTTATATGAGTATTTGGTTATGTCGTATGGACTTACTAATGCTCCTGCCCATTTCACCTATTTAATGAACTCGGTGTTTATGCCCAAACTGGATAAGTTCGTGGTACTTTTTATCGATGACATCGTGATTTATTCTAAGAGTAAGGAAGAACATGCTACTCATCTTTGGCTTGTGCTAACTCGACTTCAAGAACACAAGTTATATGCTAAATTCAGCAAGTGTGAATTTTGGTTAGATCAAGTTCCATTTCTTGGTCATATTTTGTCAGCGGAAGGAGTAGCCATGGATCCTAGTAAAGTGAAGGATATTTTAGAATGAAAACCGCTGTAACACCCCTGGTGTTACTGTCACTAAAACTTGAGCATAACATCATGAGCATTAGCATATCATGTGTTTGTTACACCTAGAGTGCATTCACTAGGTAAAAAGTTAAAAAATGCTGAACTAATATGATTTGATGTGTGTGTAACCCTAGGGTAGGGTACTTAACCCTAAAACAGGCTTAGGAGTGACAATGAAGCCCAAACATGAGAAAACTTTAAAACTCATTAGAAATGGTCATAAGATATCACTATTAATGGACTTGAGTAGCATCCAAACCCTAAAAGTGCCAAAAACCCTAAAAAGACCCCTCGAAAACCCTGAGTTGAAACCCTAGGGGGTTATATGTAAATTTTGCACACTTTTGGACCCAAGTGCAAAAACCAAGGTATTAGGGCACCTCAAATCATATGCTTCACACATTTGAGGATTTCCAAGCCAAAGGATGAGAATTGGGCTTATTTGCAAAAAGCCACTCTATACCTCTCATATGCTTAAGTCCCAAAACCAGTGAACAGGGCTAACTTTGGAGCTCTATATTTCTAAAAAAATAATAAATTTGCCTAGGGTGAACACATCAAACATGTAGAGCCACTATAGGAGTACAACTTTGCTTAAGTGATTAAGCATTGTTGTTATACAAAAAGTGGAGATAATTAGCCCTAAAGTCTGGCTGTCAGACTCCTCTGAGACTGAACATTGACTGACAGTGAGTTCTAAGGAACTTTGGGCTCGATTCTTGTGCAAGGAGATAAGCAAATGGGCAAGATTCCTATAGCAAAATTGTAGCTGGTATATAGGGCTACAAGTTTGTTACAGATGGATTGGCAAGTTCTTGCACAAAAATCCAAGATCGGCGTTGCAAATATGTCTGTCAGGCGCTCTGAATCTGGTTTTCGATGGTACAGTGTTCGGATCAGATCGCCAGGTTCTGTTCATCTCGCTGCCGGTGATCCCGCGCCATGATCTTCGTCGCCGTTGCGATTCATGCTCTGTGGGGTGCAGATAACTCATAAGGGTAAGAAATATCGCATCGTGGATGAACTCACGCCACTATTCCGCTCCGGCCTCCGTACTCGCCTGAGTCACGACCGCTTCGGATAAACTCACCGGAGTTAGCCACCTCGCGACCTTGCACCATGTTCTTTGGTGCTTTAACCATGTCGCAGTGAGTCACCTTAGCCACCCGTTCATCGCCGGTGAGTTTGCCATGGTGAACGCCACGAATTGCTTGCGCTAGTAACCTCTTCCCTCTCCGGCCGCCACCGCGCCAACTCCAAATCACAAGCCACCGTCTCCGAATCCTATAAGTTGAGCACACCCTCGGCTCCGCTATGTAAGTATGCACCCAACACACCCACTCGTGCCGCCAATTACTCACCAGAGAGCCTCAATTTGAAACTTTCCCCAATTCGGTCTAGAGCACCACGCTTCGTGAGCTCACTGTGGCCAGCGTGCTACAGGTCTGTTCATGCCCTCTGCTCTCCTGATGCTCCTCGGCCTGTTCAATTAAGCTAGACCATGCTAGATCATCGGGAACGCCTCTGTTCATCCATAGTTTGAGCTGTCACCGTGGACAGTGTGATTAAGAGCTTAGATCATGCAATTGATCGAGGGGAAATGATTATTAGGTGTTGAATTAGGAGTCAACCAAGTTAGAGCACTGGTCGTTGCATATTCCGGCCAGAACGAGCTTGCTGGAGCTACTGCTCCGCCGCTCCACATCGTGGACCTGACTTTATGAAAGAATAGAAGGGGAGGGACCTTGATGCGAATGTCAGTGAGACAAAACCATAGTGTTGCGGACTCTTTATGGGTTGTTTAAAAGCATGGGTCTTCTGTGCAAAGTCAACACCGCGAGCGCGCGCGGGTGCATTCCGCTGAGATTGGGCTGGATCGGGTTGAACTAAGCCTAGTACTGTTGATACTTTTTTCCTTTTCTTCCAGACTTAGATAATCCATAGAAAATTTTTGAAAAATGCTAAAAATGTAAGACCATATTTGTTAGACTCCTAAATTTCTATAGTATTTAATAAAAATAGTTTTATGATTTTTAGTCCAAATAAGGAATTATGGAGTATTTAAAATAGCCAAAACCTATACTCCTGGAATTTTAGAAATTGATTAATAACTCCAAAAATCACTAAACTTTTTGGATAAGCTTAAAATAATATTTAGAAGCCTTGGGTAAAGTTTGGTATGCTTTGGACAATGTTTGGTACCTAAACCTCAAAACCCTAAACTTCTAAGTAGTGTCTGCCCTATGAACTACAATACTGACTTCAAAAACACTAGTTTCCTGGAGTCCCGTGAAGGAAAATTATTCAAGACCTAATATGATGTACTTTTATTATCATTGCATTTTCATAAGCATTACATGAGCATTCATGATTGTATATGATATATATAGAAAACGAAGAAGTAGAAGTTGAAGAAGGAAGAGCTACACCACCACCTGAAGACCCACCTGCTGGGAACTGCTTTTATTTCGATATTTGTGGAGCAGAGCCCGACTCTCCTATAACACAAGGCAAGCCCCGGTGCATTTGCCACCTCCTTGATATTTTAAAATCTTTCTCACTTGCTTGATGCATTAGGTGATAGGAGTTGTGTGCTAAACACTTGCTGTATTTCCTTCCTTGGAAGATTGACAACCTTGATCACCTGTTTTATGAAAAGGTTTTTCTGATGCTTAGTCTTGCTCTAGAAAAACAAAATGTTTTGTTTTCGACAAAAGATGATGCTTCAAGTGGGAAGGGATGATTTTCAAAAAAATAAAACTTGATGGTGGATCCATCATGGCCGTGATGGATTCAACATCAGAAAAGATGTACCTCTGACAGGTACCAAACTTTGGGTTTGAAATGACAAAGTTGAGATCGGGCGGGTGACTTGCACGAGAAGGGTGTCTCGGCGTAGTGTCTTCGTCTGAGTCGATTAAGGACCGTCTCGATGTAGGCTTGATGATCGAGGACCTTATAACTGGTCACATGCCTCATCATGGGTAAGCTTTGCCTCGGGCAGACTAATACCAGAATAAGATAACGCACAATGGGAGTGGAGAGATGGCGAGAGTAGCGTGTACCCTCCATGGCAAGAGGCTGGACGGTGGTGTATCTGTGCTCTCGGTTAGCGTGAACCTGATCTGGTCTTAAGGAACCCAGTGTCGAGTTGACATATGCAAGGGTTAAGTGCTACATATGTCATGTGATTGGAGATCCCCAGCTGGGTATTAATCGATTCGGATCGCCGTTACTTCTCGTACATGAAGACTTGGTCACTGCCCTACACGTAGCATTCCAGTGAACAAGAAGGGTTGATAACAAGATGGCTACTATAGGCCAAGTTCTTGAACTAGGGTAGAAAGAACTCTAGATTTAGGTAATGACTTGTTAATAAAACTGGATTTTAAGGATCCACTCTTAGTAAGCATTTTTGCAAACAGAGTCTTGATTCTTGATTAAGCCTTACCTTGACTCCCTCAAGCCAGCATATCCTTGAGAGTCTTTTATTTTGACGGGTAAGACTTGCGAAAGTACACTTCGTACTCAGGGTTTTCGAACCCATGTTGTTGTAGGTGAGGAAGCAGCAAAATTTTGTTGCTTTTGCTCTAAGGTGGTGCCAAAGGAAGAAGCTCAAGAATGAAGTCGCGGGAGGATGTTGTCCCCCTTTTAAAAACACTTTACTGTTATGCGGGAGGGGTTTTTGCCTCCCAGGTTTGTAATAATATTACTCCTGCACTCCTATATATTACCGGTCTGTAATAACAATACTCTCCCTATATTTTAATGTAAATTAAGTTACTGTAATTGCTTCCGCTTATTCGTTCCTCCGATGTGTTGTAATATCTGCGTGATGGGTGAAACGCTCTTAGGAAAGGTAAAGAATACATATACCGAACTTGTCAAGTGATCAGGTGCATCTACAGGGTTGTCCAAGGTCCGTTGGATAAGGACAACTGTAGGTGGGCCTAATAACTTGGGAGGTTCTGTCACAGCTGGTATTGGAGCGAAGCCCATCTCTTCATATATTATGAGACATTTCAAAAAAAAAGAATTTTCAAGGACTTGTCTAAAGAAAATTTATTTCATTCTTATCTTATTACTTTCTGAAGTACTCATCTTATAAGACCAGATAGTTGAGTGCAATGTATAGAAGGTTGTGAATCAACGAAGGTTGATTCTGTAATTATGCATGCATCATGTTTAAAAACTATACTAATAAAGTTTTAACCCTTATGGAGATATGCCGCCGCGCAAGAGGAAAACTGCGCGTAAGTCCACTGGACCGATTGGCATACCTCGGCACCAGCTGGCTCCAAGGCATGAAGAGAGCAACAGCGGCAGTAACGACCCCATTGGAGACCTAGAAGCCCAGGTGGAGCAGCTTCGAACGGAGCTACGTCATAGAAACAAGGTGTGGGTAGAAGATGGTCAGCGTATAAATGAGTTAAGAGCTGACGTCCGACATCTGCAAGACGAGCTTGCTGAACGGGATTTGGCAATCGATTGGGCTGTCAACTCAAGTTCAATTGCTTGGGATCGGGAAGCCAAAGCTCGAGCCCGTGTGGAGGAGCTTAGTGCGGCCGTTGACAACTTGCAGGTGTATTGCAATACATTACATGAGCAAGTCCATGTACTGTATTCGCAACTGCACCCAGACGTACCTGCCGACCCTGTTGGAATGGGAGCCAGACCTTCTGGAACAGCAAGTGAAGCACTTGGTGGGGAATTGGACCTTTTCAAACCCCCTCCTTCTACGAACCTGGCTGACGAACGGTCCCCTACAACTGATAGTGAAGCAACCAAGGACGATAAGTACTAGAGTAGTAAAGTTTAGATATAATACTAATGTAAAATATGTAATGAAGTCATGTTGTACATTGAGTCTGTATTATTACATCCTGGTAATGTAAAATGATGGCATGGGTCAGCATGTTATATTGTTCCCAAATATTTCTTTGCTTCAGATGCCATCGAGGACTCGTGCACATGACAGTGCCGGTACTTCCCGTGGTCGGGAAGACACACCCAATCCACCGCCAGTACCACCAACGTTGGCCGAGGCTATCGCTGCCTTGGTCAATGCAACCGCCGACAACACCCGCTTTCTACGTGAAATGGCGGGAAATCAATTTCAGCAACAAGGCGGAAGGGCTTATCCGCAGGGACCCCGTGAAACTTCGTACCTGGATTTCTCAGAAACCCGTCCCCCACTATTCGTTAAAGCCGAAGACCCTCTTGAAGCCGACGAATGGGTACGGGTTATTGAGCAGAAATTTGGACTCATCCACTGCACTGAGACCCATAAGCCGTTGTTCGCGGCCCAACAATTAAGAGGCCCTGCCAGTACCTGGTGGGGAAATTATGTGGCCATTCAACCTGCCGGGCATCAGGTCACATGGGACGAATTTTAATTGGCGTTTCGTGAGCACTATATTCCAGAAGGAGTGCTGCACATGAATCAGGAGGAATTCATGCGACTCAAGCAAGGAGGAGATACTGTCATGCAGTATCTCAACAAATTCAATCATTTATCCCAGTATGCAATTGATCAAGTTAATACTGACTTGAAAAAGAGGATATGTTTCATGAGAGGCCTCAATGACCGGCTTCAAAGAAAGATGGCCACCTGCCTTGAAGCTAAGCATACAGGCCCAGGAAAATCAAAGTGATTCGGAGGTGACAGGTCCAATCAGGGGCCTGAAAAGCGACAAAGGTTGGTAATCCGACCTTTCAATCAAAATCGTTCTTCACCTCGTCCACCCTCCTACCCCTTCCAATAGCCTGTCTTCATCCGCCCTGCCACTGCCCCCACTTCAACAAGTCAGTCGAGTGCCCCTGGTGCTCGTTTCCCCGCCCTCCCTAGCTCCTCAATTGGCTGCTTCAATTGTGGGAAGTCTGGACATTTTATCAAAGGCTGCCCATATCCGAGGCAGAACAAATCCAACAATCAGCAGATCTCAGGGAGCTCAAATCAAGGCAAGGGAAACACGACAAATAATGCAGCGGGCAAGAATATAAAGAAGACTGGGTGAATATACTAAACACAAGTGGCCACTACACCGGAGGGAGAGCCGGTTATGATGGGTACGTTTCTTGTGGCCAATCACCCAATAGTTATTCTCTTTGATTCTGGTGCTTCGCATACATTCATAAGCAAGAAGTTTGTGGAGAAATATTGCATTCCTTGCATTGAATCAAGGGAAGGGTTTATTATTCATTCGCCTGGGGGACAAATATTCACTAGAGAAGTGGCTTTCCATGTGCCCGTAACATTGGCTGAACGGGACTTTCCCACCAATATGATTGTTCTGAAAGGCCAAGATATAGATGTAATTCTGGGCATGAATTGGTTAGCCCAGCACAAAGCTATCCTCAACACTGATCTGAGAACCATCAAGTTGAGCTATGGCCATGAGGAGGTTCTCTGGTCCATCCCTATAGCTATTCCAGCTAAACCATTTGGCAAAGTTTATGAAGCTATCATACCGGAAATCCAAGATATTCTGGTAGTATGTAAGTTTCCTGACGTCTTTCCTGAAGATCTGTCGGGATTACCTCCAGAAAGAGATGTGGAGTTTGTGATTGAACTGAAGCCCGGTACGGCTCCTGTTTCCAGAAGGTCGTACCGAATGCCTCCAAATGAGTTGGCAGAACTCAAGACTCAATTACAAGATCTACTGGAGAAGGGATTCATCCGACCTAGTTCGTCACCTTGGGGTTGTCCCGTAATCTTTGTCAAGAAGAAAGATCAAACGCTTCGGATGTGCGTGGACTACAGACCCCTTAATGAGGTCACAATCAAGAATAAGTACCCTCTTCCCCGGATTGATATCTTATTTGATCAGCTTACCGGAGCTCGGGTATTTTCCAAAATTGACCTCAGGTCGGGTTATCATCAGATCCGTATCCGACCCAAAGATATACCCAAGACCGCTTTTACTACGCGATACGGATTATTCAAATATTTGGTTATGTCTTTCGGATTAACGAATGCTCCTGCCCACTTCACATACCTTATGAACTCGGTATTTATGCCCGAGTTGGACAAATTTGTGGTGGTCTTCATTGATGATATCTTGATATATTCCAAGAATGAAGAGGAGCATGCTCAGCATTTACGAATCGTATTAACGCGCTTAAGGGAGCATCAACTATATGCTAAATTTAGCAAGTGCGCATTTTGGCTGGAGGAAATGTAATTTCTGGGACACGTATTGTCTGCCAAGGGGATTGCGGTTGATCCCAGCAAGGTCAAGGATATTTTAGAGTGGAAACCGCCAACCACTGTACATCAAGTCCAAAGTTTCCTTGGACTGGCTGGTTATTACCGCCGTTTTATCTCGGATTTCTCTAAGCTTGTGAAGCCAATCACAAGTCTATTGAAGAATGATACAAAATTTAACTGGTCTTCAAGATGCAACGAAGACTTCGAGCAGCTGAAGGTGTTATTGACCACTGCTCAAATATTAGCTCAACCGGACATTGAACAGCCTTTTGATGTGTATTGTGACGCATCAGGCAGTGGTCTAGGCTGTGTCTTAATGCAAGAAGGATGAGTTATAGCATATGCTTCAAGACAGTTGCGCCGACATGAGGAACATTATCCAACTCATGACTTAGAGTTAGCTACCGTGGTTCATGCCCTTAAGATATGGCGTCATTATCTGCTGGGAAATATCTGCCATATATATACAGATCATAAAAGTTTGAAGTACATATTTACCGAGTCAGAACTAAATATGAGGTAGAGGAGATGGCTTGAGCTGATTAAAGATTATGAATTGGAAATTCATTATCACCCAGGCAAAGCCAACGTGGTGGCAGATGCACTAAGTCGCAAGGCTTCCTCTCATTGTCTTATGATGAAGACTTCTGACATCACATTATGCCAAGAAATGGAGAAATTAAACCTGGGAATGATTCAGCATGAAACATTAAATCAATTGAAGCTTGAGTCGGTTCTTCTGCAAAGAATAATTAATGCACAAAGAAGTGATGAGGGTATGAAACACATTCATGAGAAAATAAAGGTCGGTAAAGCAAACTGTTTCAGAAAGGATGATCAAGGTATAGTATGGTTTAATAACCGCATAGTTGTGCCCAAGAATGATGATGTCCGCCAGCAAAATTTAGATGAAGCACATCTTAGTCGCTATTTTATTCATCCCAGAAGCACTAAGATGTATCATGATTTAAAGCAACATTATTGGTGGACAAAAATGAAGATCGAAATTGCACGCAATGTGGCAAGATGCGACACTTGCAGACGTGTCAAAGCCATACACATGAAAACTACTGGTCCATTGCAATCTTTACCTATCCCAACCTGGAAATGGGAGGAAATTAGCATGGACTTCATTGTGGGATTACCTAGGACAGTAAAAGGTTTTCATTCCATCTGGGTTATCATTGATCGACTTACAAAGATCGCCCACTTCCTCCTTGTTAAGGTAAAGTATCCAGTAATCACATATGCAGAACTTTACATTGCTCGTATTCTCAGTCTGCACGGGATTCCGAAAACAATTGTGTCAGACCGTGGACCACAATTTTTATCCAAATTCTGGGAAGAACTCCACAAATCTTTGGGTACTAAGTTGCTTCACAGTTCGGCCTATCATCCCCAAACAAGTGGGTAGACTGAAAGAGTGAACCAGATACTTGAAGACATGTTGCGAGCATGTGTTCTAGAATTTCCGCAGAAATGGGATGACTGTTTACCATTGGCAGAGTTTTCATATAACAACAGTTATCAAGAAAGTATCAAGATGGCACCCTTTGAAGCTTTATATGGACGACGGTGCCGTATTCCATTAAATTGGTCTGAACGAGGGGAAAGGTGGTTTTTCAGGCCTGATATGGTTAAAGAAATGGAAGAAAAAGTTCAACGAATTATACATAATTTGAAAGAAGCACAAGGTCACCAAAAGAGTTATGCAAACAAACGACGCCAACCATTATACTTTCAAGTTGAAGACTATGTGTACCTTAAAGTATCACCAATGAAGGGTGTATCTCGTTTCAGGGTAAAAGGAAAACTTGCACCTTGATAAATTGGTCTGTTTCCTATCCTTGAAAGATATGGACCAGTGGCGTACCGATTCCAACTACTCGAAACATTGTCTGCAGTACACAATGTGTTCCATGTGTCCCAATTGAAGAAGTGTGGCGGAACCGCCCGAATTATTTCAACTTAAGTGCCTAAGTCCAACCTTAAAGGCTAGACCACACTTAAATGGGAATAAAACGTCAGTCCCTCAGATCTAGTCTGACGGGGCCACTAACAGGATCAAGTACCACGTACTCACGCGATGGTGAGGCATAGAGCAAATACAATAAAGCATAAAACCAATATAAAGGAGTATTAAATTTATTACAACATCATCGGAGTGTTAACGAAAACAGTGATCATTGTTCGAAATGCAGCGGAATAAAACTAACGATAAATAAACGGAGAGGGGATGGGGAAGCCTATCCCATCACTCCTCATGCTCCTCCTCAGCCGAGGTAGGGTCCCACTCGACTGTCCAACCCGGTGGCAAGATGGACGGCCAAGTCACTCCAGCAACCATGTCGTCTAGAGAACCTGTAAAATTATGCCACAAGCAAGGCTGAGTATACTAATACTCAGCTAGACTTACCCGGTGTGAGGATTCTACTCCTCTACCTCTAGACATGCAGCTGTTTGGCTGAGGGGTTTGCTTTGCCAAAAGCACTAGCTGAGTCTAAAATCAAGTTTTAGCTTTTTCAAGTTTTAGTGTGACTCTCTTAAGACTCAATGTGCACCTCTCTAATCATACATGCTATCAAACATTATTAGCAATCAACAACTTTTGCCAATTCATCACATGTCCACTTGTTACTCAATGTAGCAGCATGGATCAAGCAGTCTCATTGAAGTAGACGATTCGAATCGAGTTTTTAAAACCTTGCAAGGTAAACCTAAACATACGACATGGTGAGGCACTCCGTCCCCACACACATCAACCGTCCCCATCGATTCCCTGGCAACAGATCAGGGCTCACCGCCTTGGCGTACAATGCCTCACTGACCTCGACTGCCATCGTGCAGTGACCGCACTTGTACCCAACATAACCGGAATGGGAGACCACGTCTCAGGTCGCGTGAGGGGTAAAGTCTGCGGGCAGGTTCACTCAAGTACTAGGCTTACCGATTTACCATATTTCTCGGCATATGTTTAGTACGTTCAAACGCTTGACACACGGTACCACACCTTAATCCTTATTCCAATTTCCATCTCGTAGACAACCAATCCCCATGGATTGTTGCCCACAGACCAACATCATTATGATATGAAAGTGGGTACAACCAATTCCTGACCTCGAGCGAGTGCTAGAAAAATCACTCGACTTCTACTGAGATCCCTAATTAGTAAAGCAGCTACTCGACCTAGCATACTAGTATCCATCACAAAGGAACTCCTGAGTTCATGCAACTAAGTTTTCAGTCAACTCCTACACTTAAGTGCACAGTACAAACCTACAATCATTAAGTGCAGTAAAATAGCATATATAAACGGTTATGCATAAAATCTGGGCTTGCCTTCCAAAGCTGGACAGGCAGATCCTCGATGGCAAGCTCTGGTGCTGGATCCTGGGCTACCTCCTGAGCAGCTCCGTGCTCCAGAATGAGGATTATTCCCCGTCGGCGAGATTACAGTCTATCGAATGCAATGTATAAGATATATGCATAAAATGATATGAACATTTGTAAAGGTTATGCATAGTAAAACAGTATTAAGTTTAGTGTTTCTCTAGGGTTTCTTTTTGGATATACTTAAGGGCTTTGTATTTTCATCTATTTCTCCCCAAAGTTTCCCTTTTTCTTTCTATTGCTTCTTTATTAAGCGTTCTTGAACTATCAGGGTTAGTTAACATTTTCCAAAAATGTTATAGAAATTACAGTGGGTAAATATTGACATTTGTGGGTTCTCCTAAAAATTAGAGGTGGAAATTAATTCAGATACTACTTGTGCAAAATTAACAAAAACAAGTGTAAAAGAGCATTTTACACTATATCTATAATTTAAGTGAGGTTTTTGTACCAATTTTTATTTTCGTCCAAATTCATAGGTGATATTAGGCCTCTGTGTTAAAAATCACAGAAAAAGACCTACTGGATATTTAGTTGTGATTTTCTAAAGTTTAATGGCAAAAATGTACTTATAACTAAGTTGTTATTTGAAAAATATCAAACAACAGAACTCATATTTTTCCTATGTTCATAATAACAAAATATTAGTTACCCCAAGGTTTGGGGTGTTTTCTTCTCAGGATTATTTTTCTAAGATTTTCCTAAGTTTTCATTGTTTGCACGAAATAAAAGGTATCTCATTTCTTTTGTACTAAACAAAGGTCTAATAAAATTTTCTAGTGAACTATATTAAATAAGTGAGCTAACAAAATTGTGGTTGCTCCCTGGTTCTTCTTTTAAACTCCCTTTTCTCTTTTCTTTAACTTTAGGCTAAAAATGATTTAAATGGCAAACCCTACCTTAATTTGGTGTACTGAGGGGTTTACTATTTTTAAACAGATTAGGGAGTGATTAAATACTTCTCTGATTTTTCTTAACCTTAGTCTAATAGGGTAATTATTTTTCTTTCTTTTATTTAGTTTTTGGTCAGAACACTATTTAATTCCAAACATTAAATTCTTCTGCAATACTTAGGGGTTTTGTATTTTTCCTAAGTAGTTTACATTATTCGGAACCTAGCAAAATTGGTTTGACTCAAATTGGTTGAATAAAACTGAAGTTATGAATTTTACAAGCTCTATTTGTATTAAATTTAGAAATGTTTAAAAGGTTTTCTGGAAAAACCGGTTTACACCGAGGACCCTGGGCTTTTCCTAAACCAGTTCTTTAACTTATATCCCTGCGCAACAATTCATCTGAGTCACTGACAATTCAAAAACCCCCCTGACTTCTATTCCTTCTTCCCCGAGGTCCCTCTCCCCTTTTGAACAGTACCCGCGGAAGGAAATAGGGCGGCGCGGCTTACTGGCGGCGAGGGAGGTCCGGTGAAGGGTGGGGTTGGCTTCGGGAGGTCCTTGCGGTCACGACGAGGTACGGCTCGACGACAGTGATGGCCGGAATCGGCCGGTCCACGTGTGCAGGCGGGCGAGCTCGTCGGGGGCGAGCTCGTCGGCGGCGAGTGCTCCGGCCTATCCACGACGATATAGGTCAATCCAAGGGCACGAGGAGCTTCACGGGGTGCTAATGAGTCGACCCGTGCAAGGAATCGAAGAATAACTCACCGTGGAGCTCGGTCTACGTTCGCCGGCGGTCGGGTGAAGTCCGGTGACCTTGATCTGGCGTCTCCGGTGAGGCAGAGCTCGATTCCTCGCTCTGGGAGCTTCACCGAGGCACTTAGAGTCTCTCTCAAGGGTTGGACGGGGCGGAGGATGGCTCGGTTGGTGGGTCTACGGTGGCGGGTGCTCGGGCGGCCGCTGGCACGCCGTGTGCAGGGCAAACTCCGGCGATCTCGTACTCCGGTGAGGTCGAGAGCGCGCGGGGGCGTACGGGTGAAGCCTTGGCTGGCTTTATAGGCGCGGGCAGGGGACACGGGCGTGGCACGGCGCGGCGCGGGGCTCGCGGGTTCGGGCGCTAGGCGTGCTCTGGCGCGTTCAGGGCGCGTCGAACACGTGGAGGTGTTCTTCTGCCCATGTTCAAAAGCTTGCTGAGATCGCAAACGTGCGAATCTTGTCGAAAATCCGGCGCAGACTTCTTCCTGGCACCTATGGCTATCTCTTGTATGTGTCATGAGTAAAATATCACGAAGATTTCTCCTTCGTGATTATATTTGTAAAATAACAAACAATGAGAAATGAAATATAAAGTATAAAATATATTCACATGTTTTATTATATGAGTATATAAGTATTAAAACATATTATTCGGGCACATTTATACCTTCGCCTTGGCGGAAAGCAATAATTCAAGCGTAACGTGCCAGTGATTACAGGATCGCGTGAACAGTGTCGGGATACTGTTCACCTATTTATAGGCACAGGATGCAACCTGCGCAAAATTACATTTACGTCCTTTACAATCGACTACAATAATGACACAAAACATCATGGGTATTTAAGTCAATTCATCTTTAAGTCGGTTCGACCCTTCATCTTGAGATCTGTCTTTGTGTCGAAGCTTTATAGATAATAGCTTCGGCGCTTGCTTCTGAGAAGACCCTTCGAAGGTGTTCTCTCTCTTTAAGATCTTCGGCTATGAAGCATACCCCCAACAGTAGCCCCTTCGCGGTGCTAGATCGTTTTTCGTAACGAGCTTGATCCGTGAAAATGTCTTCTAGGCTTCGGGACGCCGAAGATCCAAAAAACACCTTCCCTGAGATCGTTGGCGAGAAACGATTAAAATAATCGTCGTGCGCGCCCCATCTTGCACCAATTGCGCGCGCGTCAGCGATTCACCTTCTCGGACCCTGTGGCCCACCGTTCAGCGAGTGCGGGTGACTGTTTGTTCGGTGCTGGAGACCTTGCCGATTCACCTTCCCACCTGCGGCACTATATAAATAGACGGGTAGGTGTGAAGTTACCACAACATTCATTGCTATTGCACTGTTTTGCTGCCAAAATTTTAGTCATAGCCGAAGCTTAAACATCGTGCTCAGACGAAACTTCGGTTTTGGTTCTGCTTCGTCACAAGAGGAAGAGCTTTGGGAAAATCAGAAAAGTCAACAATAAAAATTTCAAGAAAAAGTCATAATCAAATGGCTAGAGTTCGCTCCACTGCTAGGGTTGATCGCGAGGGAGATGAGGCCGAAGCTGCTAAGACTGTTCCGATTTCCGAAGCCATGAGGCGGTCTGGGCTGGTAGCACCGGAGGACGTTCCTACCGCTAAAGCAGAGCAAGCTGATGTTGGAGAGACGGATTCTGAAGGTGATTACAGCAGCGCGGTGCCAAGCAAACCTAGCCACCTGGATTTTGGAAAATCCATGATCTCCGAAGGCGACCTAGCTAAGATGTTAAAATTGGGCTATTTTAATGAAGAGAAGAAAGAGCTGATTCGCTTCGGTGGAGAGGAAACTACTCCGAAGCCATGAAAAGATGAAATAGTAGTTTTTAAGAGTTTTTTCAAAGCTGGTTTGAGATTCCCTTTGAATAAGATGATTGCTGATGTGCTAAAGAAGTTTGGGATCCATTTCCACCAGCTAACTCCTAACGCTATCGTTAGGCTTAGTGTTTACATTTGGGCTCTCCAAAGCCAAGGGCTGGAGCCGTTTGCCGAAGGTTTCTGTCGGGTGCACGAGCTGCATTACCAAACCAAGGCCAGAAAAGATGGATTACATGAAAACTTTGGCTGTTACAATTTTGCTTACCGGAAGACTACAAAATTTCCCGTGATCAGCTACCGAAGCAAGTGGCCGGCAGGCTGGAAATCGGAATGGTTCTACGTCAAAGTTGACGATGATAAGGAGAAGTTGGTCCAGAGCCCGCTAGAGCTGATCTTCGGAGAGACCAGACCCCAATGTAATATGAAACCAGAGGGTCCAACCCAAACTGCACTAGCTAAATTCAGGATTATCGCGGAGCACATTGGCACTAGGGACTTGGTGCAGGAATTTTTGGCTTTCAAAGTATTTCCAACTATGAAAGAGTGGGCCATGCCGAAGCTTAAATGAAAGAAGGAGGGAGAGCTCATCCGGCTGCCCTACCACTACAAGTTCAAGAAACATTTCAAAGTACCCTGCCAAGAATGGCTGGATACAATCGAAGTAATGTGCAACGAAATTCTTGAAAATTATTCCAAAAAGGAAGATCAATTGATGACAGCGGCCTTCGGCACCCGTCCGAAACGAAGGCTAAACCGAGTGATGGATGCTATAGGCTTTGCATATCCTGACTATGAGCGACTGGACAAGGGTGCCGAAGGGCAAAAAAGAAAAAGAGTGGCTAGTGCTCTAAATAAGGACGACGAAGATCAATCAAAGAAGAAGAAACAAGAGTCTGAGGTTAAAACAGTTGCTTCGCAGAAAAGAAAAGCTTCAACTCCGAAGCAAAAATTAATTGATGAAAAAGAAAAGACTTCTGCGACATCTTCTGCTGCTGAAATAGAAGAAATCTTAAAGGTAATGACTGAAACTTTGTCTGTCAAACTAAGTCCATTGGGGCTACATCTGACGAAGATTTTTCATAAGGAAAAGGAGCCCTCAAAAACAAAGGCACCTAGGCCAAAGAGGCAAAGGATTGTTACTGTGACAGAAGTTATCGAAGCAACACCACCAAGGGCTTCAGCACCGAAGGTGCCGGCTATTGAAGTTGTACCTTCGAAAATTGCCGCAGCAGAAACCAGAGCCGAAGATGCTAAATCCGAACACATTAATTTAGAAAGCATAGCTACCGATATAGACAAAATGCTGTTAAACATGGCCACGGAAGAAGCTGGCGCAGCCACCGAAGAGACCACGGCCGCAAAACCTGAGAAAGAAGAAATGACCGAAAATACTTCGGAGGATGAAACTTTTGACTTCCAAAACTTAGTTGGCCAAAAGCTGACAGAAGCTGAAAAAGAGGAACTAAAAGAGTATGCTATATCTTGCGGGTACCGGCCGGGGGCGCTTCTCTTCGGTGGCATTGATGATGATGGGTTAGGCTGCATACGAGATCAAACCGGTGCGAAGGTTATAGGTACTCTATCAAAAAGTATCGGTTTCCCGAAGCTCGAAGCGGATATGAGCCGCTACCGACGACAACACATTGTCGGTAGTTTGTTCTATTCCAATTTTAAGGTAAACATCTTGTGTCTAACTCCTATTATTTGTAATAACAGAAATATTTTCTAACGAAGGTTATTTGTCCATAGAGTATGCTTTTGAGCAAGGCCTTAAAAATGCAGCAGGACTTAGAGGACAAAAGGCACGAAGTTATAATTGAGAACTTGGAAAACAAGATAAAAGAACAATCAGCTGCCATCGAAAAGAAAGACTTCGAGCTTCAGACAACCGAAGGCTTATTAGCGGATGCTGAAGCAAAAATAACAGAATTAATTCGAAGCTTCTTTCCCAATCAGAAAATTTCGAACAAGAAAAGCTGAAACTTGATGCAAAGCTTGAAGCCGAAGTTCAAAGAAGTTCGGAGCTGAAAGAATCCTTGAAAAATCTTCAGAATTAGTGCCTGGAGTTCAGCACTCGATGCATTCAACAATTGAAGCAGGTGTTCCATTTTGTTGGAGCCAGTAGTGAAGAGTTCACTCCTTCGGCTGAAGATCTGCGTGGTGCCTTCGAGCATATTGAAGGTGAAATTAATGATCTTGACGAAGTTATAGCTGGGCATGGCGACTTCTATGCCCTGGCAGCTTCTCGGGGCACAGCTGTTGCCTTTTTGAAGTCTGGCTATGAACATGGCAAGATAGTTAATAGACCCAACTTCAGCCTGTCACCAGCAGACCTAGATAACATTCCCAGTCTGGCTCGAAGTATTGCGAATAGATTTATAAAATTAGTGTGGACAAAGGGTGGACGAAGCAAAGCTGGTGACGAAGCTCGAAGCCACCTTAAGCTGGTAACAAAATCATACCTTATGCTTACCTTTTCCTTTGAATTTGAATTTAGCTTATAATACTTTCATACATGTTGACCAAGCCGAAGTTGAAGCTGCAGAGTAAAAGGACGAAGCTCCAGAGATGTTGTCGAAGCTCGAATAGTCTGTAAAAATAGCTCAAAAAACTCCTGTGATAACTTGTATAAAGTATGATGTAATTGAGTTTCACTTTGTAATATAATCTTACTTTTCCATCCATGTATGAAATGCTTTGGTGTGGACGAAATTAATACTTTTGGGCCATAGGCGAAAAACACCTTCCCTTCTTTGCGTGCATAGTGAAGCATAAAATTGCCTCTTTTTCTCTTTTTTCCGAAGCCTTCTCTTTCGAAGTTGAAGCAAGTTTGTATGTTATGATGATGATGATCCTATGTATGTCTAAGTGAATGTTTATGAATGCAAATGTATGATGTAATGTATCGTGCAAATGAATGTTCGAAGACACATATTAAACCATAATAACAAATCTTTGCCGTTTATTTTTCGGCTTCACCGCTTATTTTTCGGTGTATCAGCGCCGACTTTTTGCTGTAAGCCTCCCTTAGGAGCTTCTTCGCCTTTTATTTCGGCGGAATCAGCGTTGACTTTTCGCTGCAAGCCTCCCTTAGGAGCTTCTTCGCCTTTTATTTCGGCGGAATCAGCGTTGACTTTTCGCTGCAAGCTCTGCATTCCCTTAGGAACGACTTTTGAGCAGAAAACTTACGTTGCGCTCCCTTAGGAACGACTTTTTGTAGCTTCGTCGTCCTCTGCATCCCCTTAGGGACGTCTTTCGAGCTTCTCCTTGTTTTTCTTTTTTCTCGTTGCACTCGATGGTGCATGCCTAGTTTTTACATTTACATCTTCGGGGGATACTGCTCTTGTAGAGCTGATATAAGAAAAAGAGAAATTACATGCTATGGCCCCATTAAAAACCTTTCTCTCCCTTTGGAAAGGAAAAGGGTGCCATAGGAAAGAATAAAAAGATTACATCAGGTTACACATAGTACCGCCGAAGCTCATCCGCATTCCAAGATCTAGGAATGTCGCTGTCGTCCATATCCTTCAACCTGTAGGAAACGGGTCTTGACGAAGATACTACCAGGAAAGGCCATTCCCATTTCAACAGTAGCTTGCCTACTGTGTCTGGGTTGGCAACTCTCCGAAGTACCTAGTGTCCTGGCTTAATATTTTTTAACCGAACCTTTCTGTCACGCCATTTTATTGTTTTGGCTTGATATTTATTGATATTCTCTACAGCCTGAAGCCTGATCCCTTCTATGGCATCTTTTGCCACAGAATAATCAGCTTCGTCTTCTGCCGAAGCCATTGTTCTTATTGATCCCGTTTTAGCTTCTTCTGGGGTTATTGCTTCGTCACCAAACAACAGTTTAAATGGTGTAAACCCTGTTGACCTTGATATTGTTGTGTTGTGGCTCCACACCACTTTGATTAATTCGTCCGGCCACTTCCCTCTGGGCTGGTTGAAGATTAACTTCATTATTCCTGTTATTATAATGCCATTAGCTCTTTCGACAAGTCCATTTGACTCCGGATGCCGAACTGATGCAAAATGGATCTTCGTGCCAATTTGTTCACAAAACTTTCTGAAAGCTTCGGCATCAAACTGCGTCCATTGTCCACGGTAATGGCCTTCGGCACTCCGAAGCGACACACAATATTTTGCCAGAAAAACTTTTGAACAGTGACCGAAGTTATTGTGGCTAAAGGCTTCGCCTCAATCCATTTAGAAAAATATTCCACTGCCACTACAACATATCTTAAATTCCCTTGTGCTGGTGGAAGTGGGCCTAGCAAATCAAGGCCCCATCTTTGCAATGGCCAGGTGGGCTGTATTAATTGAGTTAGAGACGAAGGTTGTTTTTGATCTCTTGCACATTTTTGACAACCTTCGCATTTTTGGACTAATTCTGCTGCATCCGAAGCTGCCTTTGGCCAATAGAATCCTTGACGAAAAACTTTACCCAACAAAGGCCTAGATCCGATGTGAGATCCACATAGGCCTGCATGTATTTCTTTCATCAGCTCTATACCTTCAGTTCTGGATAAACATTTGAGTAATGGAGAACAGACTCCATGCTTGTATAACTCCCCTTCTATTATTACATATGGACGGGCTCTTGCCGCTATTCTCTTTTGATAAGCTTCGTCATCTGAAAGGAAATTGCCCTGGAGAAAAGACATGATCTCAGTTCTCCAATCTTCGCTATAAACAGGAGATATATTGAGCACTACTCTTTCAAGAAGGTCAACCGAAGGTGCTTTTATTGTTTCAAAGAAAACTTCCGAAGGTAATGGCAGCCCCTATGCCGCTGACTTGGCTAGTAGATCAGCGTGTTCATTTTCTCCTCGTGGAATATTCTTAACAGAAAACCCTTCGAAGGAGGCTTCAAGTCTTCGAACTGTATCCAAATATTTTTCAAGCTTCGGATCTCTTGCTTTGCAACTTTTGTCAACATGGCCAGAAATAACTTGGGAATCGATTTTGAGGACCGCCCTTCTTATCCCCATTGCTTTCAACTTCCGAAGACCCAAAAGCAAAGCTTCGTATTCAGCAATATTATTTGTACAACTAAAATCAAGTTTCACTGTGTAGCATGTTCTGACTTTGGAAGGTGCAATTAAAACGGCAGCTGCACCTGCCCCGAAGGTTCCCCAGGAACCATCGCAGAATACTGTCCAAGCTTCGACATCTTTAGTTGCTTCTTCTTCCTGAGCCCCTGGCGTCCAGTCAGCGATGAAATCTGCTAGCGCTTGGGACTGAATCGAAGATCTATGCACATAATCAATGCAGAACTCATTGAGTTCCGTAGCCCACTTTCCAATCCTTCCAGTAGCTTCTCTGTTTCTCATAATATCCTTCAAAGGCTGTGAAGAAGGAACAATTATATGGTATGCTTGAAAATAATGTCGAAGCTTCCTGGAGGCCATTAAAACAGCATACAACACCTTCTCCAATTCTGTATAATTTTTCTTCGATAAACTGATAACTTCGGAAACAAAGTATACTGGAGCCTGCTTTTTCAATTGCCCTTCAAGCTTCTCCTGAACAAGCGCCGCACTTACTGCAGAGTGCGATGTTGCCACATATAACAGCAGAGGAGCCCCTGGCGCTGGTGGAGTTAAAGTTGTTAAATCTATCAAATATTGTTTCAGTTCTTCGAAGGTTTTTTGCTGAGCTGATCCCCATTGAAAAACTTCGGCTGACTTCAGCACTTCAAAGAATGGTAAATTTCTCTCTGCCGATCTAGATATAAATTGATTCAAAGAAGCCAGTCTTCCTGTCGGCCGTTGAGCCCCTTTCTTTGTGCTTGGCGGCTCCATCCAAAGGATAGCTTCGATTTTATTTGGATTAGCTTCGATCCTTTTTGTTGAAACCAAACAACCAAGGAATTTCCCCTTCTTTACCCCGAAGACACATTTTTTCGGATTCAGCTTCAGACCAGCTTGCCTAAACTTAGCGAATGTCTCCTGCAGATCAGCAATGTGATTTTCTTGCTTCGTGCTTTTTACTATGATATCATCAACATATGTTAGCACGTTTCTGCCTATCTGAGAATGAAGGACCTTTGCTGTCATTCTGCTGAAGCTTCCTCCAGCATTCTTGAGCCCCTCAGGCATCCGAAGGTAACAATATGTACCACTGGGGTGATGAAACTGGTTTTTGGCTCGTCTTCCTTCTTCATCCAGATTTGATGGTAGCCTGAATAACAATCTAGTAAAC
Organism: Zea mays; assembly: GCF_902167145.1. Lineage (NCBI taxonomy): Eukaryota > Viridiplantae > Streptophyta > Magnoliopsida > Poales > Poaceae > Zea > Zea mays. Next base: position 44,963,201 of record NC_050103.1, read on the forward strand.
TCATGAGCTCTGACGAAGCTGCTGCGTCTACCAGAGAATCTATCCTTGGTAATGGAAATTCATCCTTCGGACAAGCCTTGTTGAGATCAGTAAAATCAATGCACATTCTCCATTTACCATTGGCTTTCTTTACCATAACAGTGTTGGCTAGCCATTCTGGGTATTTCACTTCTCTGATGACTCCGGCGCTGAGGAGTCTTTTCACTTCATTCCGAGCACCTTCGGCCTTGTCGTCAGACATCTTCCGAAGCCTCTGCTTTCTGGGTCTGAAGGATGGATCAACATTGAGCGAGTGTTCAATAACATCCCTATTGACTCCGCAGAGATCATTAGCTGACCATGCAAAGACATCTTTGTTGTTGAACAGAAACCTTATCAGAGTTTTCTCCTGTTCCTCAGACAATTGAGATCCCAATAGCACCTTCTGCTCTGCTATATCGTCACATAAGAGCATGGGCTTCGGCTAATCGGCCGAGGCAGCTTTCTCCCTTCTGTACTTGTATTGCTCACAATCTTCAGCTCCATCTATGTTATGGATTGCTTTTGAATCTGTCCAGTTTCCTTCGGCCTTTCTAGCAGCTTCCTGACTTCCATGAATAGCAATAGGCCCTTGATCCGAAGGTATCTTCATGCAAAGATATGCTGGGTGAAGAATTGCTTCAAAAGCATTGAGAGTACCACGACCAATGATTGCGTTGTAAGGGTACTCCATGTCAACAATATCAAACATAACTTGTTCAGTCCTTGTGTTGTTGATAAATCCGAAGGTTACTGGCATCGTGATCTTGCCAAGTGCTACAATCTGCCTTCCTCCGAAGCCACAAAGGGGATGTGTGGCGTCATGGATCTTATCTTCGGGCTCTTGCATCTGTCTGAAGGCCTTAGCAAATATAATATCCGCTGCACTCCCTGTGTCAACCAAAACATTGTGGACCAGAAATCCTTTGATAACACAAGAGATAACCATAGCATCATTGTGAGGGTAATCCTTGAGCTGAAGATCCTCTTGGGAGAAGGTAATCGGGATGTGAGACCATCTTGACTTGATGAAGGGTCCTTGCACCCCTATATGTTGTACCCTTCTCTGTGCCTCCTTCTTCTGCTTCTTGTTAGTCGGCTCTGAGCATGAACCGTCTGTTATCGGGAGTACGAGCTTCGGAGCCGAAGCAACTCCAGCTTTGAACGAAGCCATCAGCTCAGAAAGTGGAAGTGAGTTCACCGGAGGTGGGCGGCAATGTTGGGGACTTGTTCTCAAATGCTATGAATTAAGAACAAGGCAACACGAAGATGTTAAGTATAAATGTCCTTCGTCCGTTGAAGCATTATCTCCCCAAGGATTTAATGAGCTTCGGACGAAGGTCATGAGTAAAATATCACGAAGATTTCTCCTTCGTGATTATATTTGTAAAACAACAAACAATGAGAAATGAAATATAAAGTATAAAATATATTCACATGTTTTATTATATGAGTATATAAGTATTAAAACATATTATTCGGGCACATTTATACCTTCGCCTTGGCGGAAAGCAATAATTCAAGCGTAACGTGCCAGTGATTACAGGATCGCGTGAACAGTGTCGGGATACTGTTCACCTATTTATAGGCATAGGATGCAACCTGCGCAAAATTACATTTACGTCCTTTACAATCGACTACAATAATGACACAAAACATCATGGGTCTTTAAGTCAATTCATCTTTAAGTCGGTTCGGCCCTTCATCTTGAGATATGTCTTTGTGCCGAAGCTTTATAGATAATAGCTTCGGCGCTTGCTTCTGAGAAGACCCTTCGAAGGTGTTATCTCTCTTTAGGATCTTCGGCTACGAAGCATACCCCCAACAGATATCACCATTAATGGACTTGAGTGGCATCCAAACCCTAAAAGTGCCAAAACCCCTAAAAAGACCCCTGGAAAACCCTAAGTTGAAACCCTAGGGGGTTATATGTAAATTTTGCACACTTTTGGACCAAAGTGCAAAAACCAAGGTATTAGGGCACCTCAAATCATATGCTTCACACGTTTGAGGATTTCCAAGTCAAAGGATGAGAATTGGGCTTATTTGCAAAAAGTCACTCTATACCTCTCATATGCCAAAGTCTCAAAACCAGTGAACATGGCTAACTTTGGAGCTCTGTATTTCTAAAAAATAATAAATTTGCCTATGGTCAACACTTCAAACTTGTAGAGCCACTGTAGGAGTACAACTTTGCTTAAGTGATTAAGCATTGTTGTTATACAAAAAGTGGAGATAATTAGCCCTAAAGTCTGGCTGTCAGACTCCTCTGAGACTGAACATTGAGTGACAGTGAGTTCTAAGGAACTTTGGGCTCGATTCTTGTGCAAGGATATAAGCAAATGGGCAAGATCCCTATAGCAAAATTGTAGCTGGTATATAGGGCTACAAGTTTGTTACAGATGGATTGGCAAGTTCTTGCACAAAAATCCAAGATCTAGGCGTTGCAACTCTGTCTGTCAGGCGCTCTAAATCAGGTTTGCGATGGTACAGTGTTCGGATCAGATTGCCAGGTTCAGTTCATCTCGCCGCCGTTGTGATTCATGCTCTGTGGGGTGCAGATAACTCATAAGGGTAAGAAATATCGCATCGTGGATGAACTAACGCCACTGTTCTGCTCCGGTCGCCGTACCCGCCTTAGTCACGACCGCTTCGGATAAACTCACCTGAGTTAGCCACCTCGCGACCTTGCGCCACATGCTTTGGTGCTTTAACCACGTCGCAGTGAGTCACCTTAGCCACCCGTTCATTGTCGGTAAGCTTGCCACGGTGAACGCCACGAATTGCTTGCGCCAGTAACCTCTTCCCTCTCCGGCCGCCACCGCGCCAACTCCAAATCACGAGCCACCATCCCCGAATCCTATAAATTGAGCACACCCTTAGCTCTACTATGTAATTATTCACCCAACACACCCACTCGTGCCTCCAATTACTCACCAGAGAGCCTCAATTTGAAACTTTCCCCAATTCAGTCCAGAGCACCGCACTGCGTGAGCTCGCCGTGGCCAGCGTGCTACAGGTCCGTTCATGCCCTCTACTCTCCCATTTCAGTACCCTTATGTTCTCATGATGCTCCTCGGCCCGTTCAATTAAGCTAGACCGCGCTAGATCATCGGGAACGCCTCTGTTCATCTATAGTTCGCGCTGTCACCGTGGACAGTGTGATTAAGAGCTCAGATCATGCAATTGATCGAGGGGAAACAATTATTAGGTGTTGAATTAGGAGTCAACCAAGTTAGAGCACTGGCTGTTGCGTATTCTGGCCAGAACAAGCTCGCTACATCTGAAACTGCTCCAACTGAAGTTGTCTGCTCCTACATCTGAAACTGCTCCAACTGAAGTTGTCTCTGAAGGTGCTCCAGAAGGTGCCCCGATAGGGTCTGCTGCTAACTGCAACATCCTAGTAGAAGAGCCTAACTCTCCTCCTCATCAAGGCAAGCCCTCGTGCATTTGCCACCACCTTGTTGTTTTAAAACTTTTATCACTTATATGCTGCATTAGATAGTAGGAGTTGAATGATTTAACTTTTACTGCATAACTTCCTTGAATTATTGATTATCATCCTTGATACCTGATTTGAAAAGCTAGATGTTCTTAGTATGCTCATAGATTAGGAACAAAATGTTTTGATCTATGAATCATGTTTTTACAAAGAAAAAAGGGCTGGAATGATGAAGGTATCAAAGGCCTTGATGACTTCATCATTTCATTAGGGTACCTATGACAGGTACTAGGTTTTCAGAAAATATTTTAATGTGAGACCAGACGTTGAGCAGGAAAGGTCGCCCGTCTGTGTCGCTTAAGGACCATATGATTGTTGGCATGTTGATATAGGACCCTTTAACTAGCCACATGCCTCATAATGGTTGCCTCGGCTGGACCAATACCAGAAAGGTCGGCCCGCAATGGGAGTGGAGAGATGGCGAAAGTATCGTGTATCCACCTGGCAAGAGGCTGGGTGGTGGGGTACTGAGCTCTCGGTAGGCGGGGACCCGTTCTGGCTTTGAGAAACCCGTGGGCGAGTTGTGGTTGGAGATCCCCAGCTAGGTATTAATCGATTCGGATCGCCGAACTTCTCGGATATGAAGACTGGATCTTCGACCCTCATCGTAGATAACAAGTGAAAATAAAGTTGATAAAATGAAGCTAGTGTAGACAAGTGAATGATCTAGATTAAGCAAATCTAGATTTAGGAAGAAACTTAACTCGTGAAGTAAAATTTTGGCATAAGGATCCATTACTAGTCAGCTTTTCAGCAAAACTAAGTCTTTGAAATTTGATAAGCTTTACCTTGATTCCCGACAACCCAGCATACCCTTGAGAGTCTTTTCTTTAGTCGGGTAAGTCTCACTGAGTAATTGCGTACTGAGGGTTTTATTCCCATTGTTGCTGCAGGAGAGACTATTAACACCTTTGAGTTTTGCTAAAACTCATACTGGAGGTTTCTACTTTTGTTGATGATCATTATGTGTGTGCTGCGGGAAGATGGTTTCTTCCCGGTTGTTGTAATAAGTTAGCACTTGACTCTACCTCAGGCATGTTATAATAATACCTACTACTTGGTTTAGATACTTTAAAAGTTTGTTAATATATTATCATATTGTAAAGTCTTCCACTCAACTCCTATATTTAAAGTGTATGTTCTTTTGGGATTATTGTAATACTTGCAACTATGGTGAATGGTCCTTGGGAATGAATGAGTTCGTCGAAACTCGACACCCCGAGTAAGTTATCTGATTCACTTACATATCCATCCAAGGCCTTGAGGGCAAGGATTGGTGTACGTGGGCCCGATAACTTGGTTGGGTTGTGACAGATGTGACGAATTTCTTCAGCAGCTTCGTTGACCTTCCTCTGAAGGTTAGCTAGCCGAAGCATGTTCTCTCTCTTCCTCTGCACTTGTTGGTGTATGGCTTCCAGGTCTCTGATTTCTTGGTCCAACTCCTCCTCCTTTTCTGGCTCCAAGCTTCTCTCAAAGAGAGAGTCTCTTGGTTGGTGTCCATTGGCTGAAGGGCAGCCCCTGGCGCTATCGCCTTCTTCAACGGCATGACAAAGGTGAATGCTTACCGAAGGTGGTCGTTTTATTTCACTGGAGGTGGGCGCCAATATTGGTCACTTGTTCTCAAATATTGTGAATAACGAATAAGGCAACACAATTGTTAAAGGTCAAGGACCTTCATCCTCCGAAGTATTATTTCCTCTCAGATATAATAATCTTTAGACGAAGGTCATGAAGGACATGCCTTCATGTTTCATAAGAAATGGGATATGTAAAGACAATGAATGTAATCTATTGGCTCATACATATATGTATTTCATAATATGCATATGGACATTAACAGAATTTATATTACACTGATACATTCGGCTTATTCGAAGGTGTTGATGCGAGAGTGATTATAATTCAGCGTGAACAGATGGTGCTACTGTTCATCTATTTGTAGGCATGGGACGCAGCCCGAGTAAAAGTACATTTGTGTTGTTGGGGGCCTTCGTCTTCTGAAGGTCCTCAAAAATATGATTAACAATGTTTTCCAAGTGAAATATATGTACAGGAACCTTCAGATTTGGAACGAAGTTGTCCACAATATGGAAAGCATGATCGAGACGAAGGTCGAATCAATTCTGAAGCTATGCGCGAGGAAGCTTCGGCTCAATAGCAGAAAAAGGAACCGACTTAAAGAGGAAAAGGCTATTTAGTCCTCGATAGATTGTCCTTAAGTTAATTGTAAACATGAAGGGCATTGATGTAATTTCATACAGGCTGCGTCCTGTGCCTATAAATAGATGAACAGTACCCCCCGTACTGTTCACGCGGATTGGTATTCATTCGTGCGTCACGCTTGGACTTTTGCCTTCTGTCAAGCCGAAGGTACAAATGTAATTCAATATTGTTCGTCTTCATTTATGATGATTTAATAAAGATATATAAAAGAGGTATGATTATTCATGTTGTTTCTCATGTTTCATATGCTTCTTCTTTCATTAATATATACTGCGATGATGAAGGTACGTCCTTCATGACCTTCGTCTGAAGATCATTATATCCTAAGGGAGATAATGCTTCGGAGGACGAAAGGCTTTATTCATTAACATTTTGTGTTGCCTTGTTCTTAACTTATAGCATTTGAGAACAAGTCCCCAACATTGGCGCCCACCTTCGGTGTACTCACTTCCAAAATCTTCGGCAAAGCATCAACCTTCATCATGCCGCCGAAGAAGATAACCGCGCCAGGGGCTGCTCTGCAGCCACTAGATACAAACCAGGAGACTCTCTCCCTCCGAGAGGCCAGAAGCCAAAAGAGAAAGGCCACCAGTCTGACACTTCAGGAGGAGGAGTTAGACCAGGGAAATCAGAGACATGGAAATCATTCACCAGCAGGTGCAAAGGAAAAAGGAGAAGATGGCTCGGCTGGCCGACCTTCAGAAGAAGATCGATGAAGCTACTAAGGAAGTGTGTCATCTTACTCAAGATGACCATGACCGAAGGCCCCAACACAGGGAGCTTCGTCAAGAGGGCTCATTCAATGAAGATGAATGGTACGATGATTTTAATCATGGTACCTTTACTTTTGATGATGCTTCTCCCCTGGCAGCAGAATTGCAGGCTATCCCATGGCCACAATCCTACAAGCCACCTCAGCTACCCATGTACGATGGGCACTCAGACCCAAAGCAATTTTTGATGAGCTATGAGGCAACAATATGAGTATGGAGGCAACGCAGCTGTCATGGCAAAGTCCTTCGTCATGGCAGTCTGAAATGTGGCCCAGACATGGTACTCTTCTCTCCGGCCAGTGACAATCACGTCATGGCAGAAGCTCAAGGACATGCTGGTTACCAGTTTTCAAGGCTTTCAGACGAAGCCAGTCATAGCTCAAGCATTGTTCCAGTGCACACAAGACCATGAGGAATACCTTCAGGCGTATGTTCGAAGGTTCTTGCGACTAAGAGCACAAGCGCCCACAGTGCCCAATGAATTCGTCATTGAGGCCATGATCAAGGGTCTTCGACCAGGACCTACGGCCCAGTACTTCGCCAAGAAACCTCCCCAGACTCTGGAGAAGCTGCTTCAGAAAATGGATGAGTACATTCGGGCTGACAATGACTTCCGACAAAGAAGGGAGGAAGCTTATAGATTTGCTGAGATTACTAGGGGCTTTGGAGGGAGAATCCACCCTAGGCATGTCAGATCAATCCACAGCTCTAGTCAGAATGATGACAAAGGAAGCCAGCTTCAGAGGCCACAGCACACCTCACAGTCTTCGGGACATCAGCACAACTCTTTCAGGCCACCAGCTCCAAGGGGCAGAGGCGGCAGGGGCTTCGGAGGAAGATATGGGGATCAGCCCAGAAAAATCTATTGCTTATTCTGTGGTGAGGACAAGGGCCACACTACAAGAACGTGTCAGATCACTATTCTGAAACAAAAAGAGATTGTCGAAGCAGAAGCTCGGCAGAATCAGCCGAAGCAGGTCCTACACACTGCTTTGTGCCACTCTCCCTACATACCAAAATATGTGGGCAACCAACCTGCAGCTTCTATCGCTTCGGCAAGCCATTCACAGGCTTCTTGGCCTCTGCTCCCACCGCCACCACTACTGCAGCCTACCTATTCCCGAATCCAGCAGCCAGAAGGGCGCCAACACTCCCAACAACAACGTGACTTCAGGGAGGAGTCTGAAGCTCGTACAGTCAATAGTACTGTACCAGAGTCAAAACACATATATTGAGCAATATCATGCTTTTGAAATACTTTTACCTTCTAAGCTATTTTACTTTTTGAATAAGGAACAAGCAATGCAAGTTTAGTTTTAATTTCTTGTAATAATTTTGATTCTATCAGAATGAAATATATCTTCTTCACAGATTTACGAAGCTCAAAAGTCGTTCCTAAGGGAATGCAGAGCCAAAGTCGACGAAGCTACAAAAAGTCATTCCTAAGGGAGCACAACGTAAGTTTTGTGCTCAAAAGTCGTTCCTAAGGGAATGCAGCGTCAAAATCGACGAAGCTACAAAAAGTCGTTCCTAAGGGAGCGCAGCGTAAGTTTTCTGCTCAAAAGTCGTTCCAAAGGGAATGCAGAGCCAAATACCGCCGAAATATAAGGCGAAAAAGTTCAAAAGTTGTTCCTAAGGGGATGCAGAACTTATACCACCGAAATAGAAGGTGAAGATGTTCAAAAGACGTTCCTAAGGGGATGCAGAACTGATATCACCGAAATAGATGGTGAAGAAGCTCAAAAGTCGTTCCTAAGGGAATGCAGAGCTTGTGTGTTCCAGTGTGGGCGTGTGGGTGTGTGTCTTCGGCATCCTCATCATTTTGCATCATACCATCATATCATGCCGCATAACAATACATCATACATCATATTGCATCAATGGCACAAAAATCAAATACGAAGCCAACCTTCAGCAAATGCTTCGTCAAAATGAAAATATGCTAAGGCATGAAGTAAGCTTCGGGAAATACAATTTTATCAGTCTTGTCACAAGAAGGGATCTTATTCTTTACGAGGTATGGATCTTTTTCTTTACGAAGTATGAAAAGAAGGGAAGGTGTTTTTTCGCCAAAGGCTCAGAAACGGTATGTATGTAAATTTCATGCATCACAAAGAAATAAACTACAATAATTTACGTATTCAATTTAACATTACACACTTCAAATATTACATACCTTTGTTACAATAGAAGCATAATCTTCCTTCACTTGTTATATACATCAAGCTTTTCAAAATGTTTATTACAATAAAACTCATTCCTCTTTAAGGACTTTCTCTGCAACTTCGTTCAATAATATGTTGACGACCTCATCGACAATGGATTCAGCCATGCTTATGATATCCAATAATTCTTTCATTTCTGGATCGGCCAGGGGGGTCGTACGGTTCCGGCAGCAGAGATAGTTCAGCTGAAATAGGTAAAATTGATTAGTTCGAAGTCAAAAAACAAGTACCGAAGCTAAAAAAACCAAAAAATAATACATATACGCCTTTCGCGTTCTGTAGCTTCTTCAGCTTGTCTTGCTTCTGCTCGGGCGTCATGGGTGTCTTTTTCACTCTTTTTTATAATTTCATGGGCCATCTCTCGGTCACCATTCACCCAGACATCATTGTAAAATTTCCCGCCCATCAAGGTTGCTTCAGCTGAAGGATCCTTCGTATCATCTACGGAGAAGGCAGCTTCGGCCTGGGCTACGGCTTTAATGTGATCACATCCCGCCTTCTCCAAGATGGCTGAAATTCCCCGCGCACCGAAAAACGCGCAAACATCCCCGCGATCACTCAAAATTTCTTCGAAGTCTTTAGCTTCTCCATTTATCCATTCAACGACGCCTTCGGGGTCGCCTCGTATGAAGTTTTCTTCATCAGAGTAGGCACCCACTTTGGCGAAGCTAGTTTTTAATTTTCTCACGCAATCCAAGGATTTCTCGAAGCATCTTTCCTTGGATTCGCGAAGTTCTTTAACATTTTTCTCTAGATAATTTTTCCAATATTCGCTGATTTCTTGATTAGCCTGTGCGAGTGCGTAGCTTTCCTTAGCCTCAGCCAGTTGTCTCCGAAGGTCTTCAATTTCAGTCTTCTGGGCTTCGGCCTGAGCTTTAAATTAGCTTCGTCTTCCTTTACTTTGTTCACAAATGTAATTAAGATTTTGTCTTTTTCCAGACCTTCGTTTCTTAATTCAATCACCTCTGAACGATGGTTATTAAGAGCCATTGTATACCCTTCATCTTCAATATTCTTCTGCGCCCTAAGGGCATTACTAAGAATTAAGCCATGCAAAGAGGAGCAAAGAATTGAGCATGATAAATAAAATACTTCATTCTCAAATTCAAAATTAACTTTTATACCTTTATACTGTTGTATGCAAGGCTGTCAGCAAAATCATCCTTCGACAAAATCGAAAGGCCATCTTCCAGCTTCGGGAATCCCATACTCTTACCTATCTCCCAGCAAACAGATATTTCTTTATTGTCCGGGAGACAGTACAGGAAATCATCTTCATTACTGACGTTAAACACTAAGGCTCCTTTCGGATATTTCAGTTTTTCAGCATAATGCCTTGCTTCTGCAATTTCATCTTCGGACAATTTCTTCCCCGAAGCATGTCGGTAAATGTAATCAGCAGCTTCGGCCGGCGCTTTGAAGGCAGGAGATTTTGCCCTTTCTACCATATCTTGCCCTACTGTCAGAATGGTATCTGAAGTTTGCTGACCTGCTTGAACTTCAGACGTGACAGCCTTCGTCTCGCTGGGCGCTGAAGTCCCAGCTTCGGCTTCAGCCTGAGCCTTTGTAGCTTCATTTTCTGCTTGCCCAGTTTCGGCTTCGGTTTGCACTTTGGCAGCTTCAGCAATTTTCTTTGTAGGAGCAGGGCTCAAGGCCTTTGTAGTCTCCAACACAGCATCCAGCACGTTGGCCATCCTCCTCCTCTTGGGAGTCGCGGTAGAAGCCTTCTGCACCCTCGGCAGTTTTGCCTCTGTTGGAGGGCTCAGAATTTCTGACATTTTCATTATTTCTTCAACCTTTGGATCTTCAGCCTTATCAACCATAACTTCGACTGGCTCGACTGTAGGCGTCTTCAGCATTACAGTTGGTTCTTCAACGCTCTATGCAATTGAAGCAGCTCGTCTTGCTTCAGCAGTTGAAGAGGCTCCTTTGACAAATTTAGGCACCACGGCCAGTTCAATGTAACGCGGCCGGTGGGTCAGAACCTTCATCTTTTTGCCCTTCGGCTCAGCTACAGTGGCCGAAGTGGCAGTCTTCCTCTTTTTTCCTTGCCCCCGCAGCGGGAAGCGATAATCGGGGTGTATGAAGCCAATTGCATCAAAGACCCTATTCAGTCTTTTCTTCCCCCGGCCTTCGAAGGCTGCGGACAAAGCATTATCTTCGGCCTTGTAGTAAGCTCCAAGTAGCTCATCACTGGTAGCTTCAATACACTTCAGCCAGTCGTCGTTTGGCTCATCAAACTTCTCCCTAAATCTGAAGGTATACTTCAGTCGGACCAGACCACCATCACTAGAGTCGGTGGTGGTCTCCTTCGGCATTTCCCAGCTTTCCACAAGCGGCCATACCCTGAAGGATATATGCTCTTGAATCAAATCCCTTGTGCCAATGAAGGAACAAACAGTGCTAAAAGCCCTCTAACATGCTTCAACAGCGTCATCAATTTCCACCTTCGGCCTTCGAAGGCCGAAGCGAGACCAAATGGGTCGCTGAATGATTTCTTTGATATCTTCCCTTACTTTTAAGTCATTTTTAACATAAAACCACTCCTCCATCCAGGCTCAGGGCCATCTCTTCCGGCATGTTGGCATCGGGTGGCTTGCGTTGGGGCGGGCAATAAATCCATAACAACCGAAGTTGTTGTGATACTGTTCTTTGCCAGTAGCCTTCGTCTCATACAAAAGCTCGTGCATACTACAGAAGCACTTCGCGCTTGGCTCTAGCCCCTGACTCCTTACAGCCTAGACAAAAATCCCCATCCTTATTATGGCTTCGAGGGTGATCTGATGAAGGAAGATCTGGTATATCTTTAGTACTTCAACCACAAACTTGCTCAAAGGGAACCGAAGACCAGCCTTAAAAAAGCTTCGGTAGATAACAACTTCATTTTCCTTAGGGGCAGGGACGATGTTGTCTCCGCCAGTTCTCACGATAGACATGTCACGAAAGTACCTTCCTCTCATGTTGTCAAGATGACTTTGTTTAATAGTCGATTTTCCAAAGACAGCATGGCTTGGTCACCAGGGCCGACCCACTTTCCACATCATAACTACCACTGTCATCATTGTCTTCAGATAAACCTTCTAATATCTCTTTAGTAATCTTCTATGTGTTTGTTTTTGACATAGACTCAATAAACCTGACGAGAAAAAGGGCAAGACCCTTGCAGACACCACCCACCAAGAAGCCTGTGAAGACGACGCACTCAGCAAGAGACAGCGCAACGACCAACCCACTCCCAAAGGCTCCCTCCGCACCTGTAGCTCCAGAGGACAACCACAAGAACCACCCCCAGGCTTCGCTCCACTAGAGGGCGAGGACGCCATAGAAGACGGCGAAATCATCGGCATCCCAGCCGAGGAACAGCTACAGCTGCGGGCCCTACGCATCAAGAACCGAAACCTACAGAAACAGAAAGAAATCCTCGAGGCCAAGCGCCAACGTGTCTCTGCGCAGGCCAAGGTGCGCCAGATGATACGAGATGAGGAGCAGAGGGCTTGAGAGCTCGAGCAAGAGATTGCACTCATGCAGCGCGAAGGCCAACATGATCTGCAACACGGCCCGCCCCTCCAACAGCGCGCGCTGGTCGGAGACCTATTCATTCCTCAGCATGGACCCTTCGCCCCACACGCCGCAGCATTCCAAGGCATCAACTACCTTGATGAGCGGAGCCCCCTGGCGCCGCAACTGCAAGTGTCACCATGGCCCACCAACTTCAGGGCAGGGACCTACCCCAAGTACAATGGCAGCACCGACCCAGCACAGTACATCATGAGCTATCAAGTCAATGTCGCATCATCTGGAGGGGACGACGCCACGATGGCCAAGTCCTTCATCATCGCCCTCGAAGGTCCGGCCCTGACCTGGTACACCAGGTTGCCCCCATTGTCCATTGACTCCTGGAGAAGTCTCCGGGACAAATTTCTGCTCAACTTCCAAGGGTACCGCCCAGACACCGATGCCTTGGCCGAACTGTCACTCTGCAAGCAGCTAGAGAAAGAAACCCTGCGGGAGTACTACCGCAAGTTACTGACTCTCAAGTCACAACTGCCTTCGGTCGACGACCAAATTGCCATTCACTACGCCATCAGTGGCCTTCGGGCTGGCGTCCTTTACAGTCACTGCATCAGGGACCCACCCAAGAACCTCCAAGAGCTCTATCAGCTGTTTGAAAAGTACGCCAAATCTGAAGAGCTCCACCAGCGCAAGGTTGAGTCCCAGAGGAAACCCAAGGACCCTCCGCAGTCCAGCCGAACATGGACAAGACCTTCGCAGTCAGACTCCGATCGGGATAGCCGCAGTCAGCAGCAGGTGCATAATATCACCAACCAGCACCCCGCTGGCGAGGCCCCTTGCCGTTAAGATTATCCCCCCAGGGCCGCGGCAATGGTACTCGTGGTCGGGGCCGAGGACGGGCGCAGCAGCCGCACAGATTTTACTGCCTCTTTCATGGCGAAGACTGCGCGCACCCAACGAGGGACTGCCCGGAAATGAAGGCCACCAGGGACAGGATGTCTCGGGCACAACCAGCCGACAACCCAAGAGTTGTCGCGCACACATATCAACATCACCTCCCACAACCATACAACCACGACCCCACTCAGCATCCACCTAACCACGCATACCAACACCACCCAGAGGTGCAAATCGTACCCCCCCCACTCCCGCCTCTGCACCCGCATCAGCCAAACATCCACCACCCAAATCACCCCCAAGCACCAAAACAGGAAGACTTCGCTGATCAGCCGTATCGCGGAGTCATTCACATGATCACTGGGGGGTCCAGCATCGACTTCGACACGAAGCGACAGAAGAGGGACCACTACCGAAGCATCAACCACGTCGCCGTCACCGGACTAGTCGTGCAAACGAAGTGGTCCCATGTGCCGCTGACCTTCGACGCCAGAGATGTCGACCTGCGCAGTGCACCCTACAATGACGCCATGGTAATCAACTGCAGTGTGGCAGGCTGGGACCTGCACAAAGTCTTAGTTGACAATGGTAGCTAGGCGGACATCATCTTCCTCCACGCCTTCGACCGCATGGGCATCAGCCACAATTTACTTAAGCCTTCGGACAATCCCCTATATGGCTTCGGTGGCAAGGGTACCTTTCCTGTGGGCAAGATAGAGCTACCCTTGTCCTTCGGTGTAGCACCCAATGCACGAAGTGAGCAGGTCACCTTCGACATCGTCGACATGGTATACCCGTACAACGCCATAATTGGTCGGGGCTCCATCAACAAGTTTGAAGTGGCCATTCACGGACTTTACCTGTGCATGAAAATCCTAGGTCCGCAAGGCGTGATCAAAGTCTATGGCAGCCAGCAGACTGCGTGCAACATTGAAAGAGACTTCGTTCCAGGGCAACGGAATGAACACTGCCTTACGACACAGCGCGAGGTCCCCGATGCTACCCGCCCAACCGCCAACGAGCTTGAGAAGGCACAGCTGCAGAGCAACGACGGAACAAAGACGGTCCCCCTTGACCCGGCAACGCCCAAGCAAATGGTCATCATAAGCGAAGACCTGACTTCGCAAGACGAGGAGAAACTCATCTCCTGTCTTTCCAGAAATAAGGATGTCTTCGCCTGGTCTGCCCTCGACCTGGTCGGAGTCAGTCGCACTATCATCGAACACAGTCTGGGCATCGACCCTTCGGTGCGGCCGAAGAAGTAGAGGCTGCGCAAAATGTCTGATGAAAAAACAGAAGCCGCCAAAGCCGAGGTACACCGCCTGCTTGAGGCCAATTTCATCGAACCAGTCGCCTACCCTACGTGGCTCGCTAACATAGTCATGGTGCAAAAGAAAAGCGGCAAGTGGTGGATGTGCATCGATTTCACAAGCCTCAATAAAGCCTGCCCCAAGGATAATTTTCCGCTGCCATGGATCGACAAGATAGTCGATAGTGCAGCCGGATGCGAAGTCATGTCGCTCCTCGACTGTTTCTCCGGCGACCACCAAATATACATGAAGGAGGAAGACATGGCCAGTACCAGTTTCATCACGCCCTTCGGCACGTATTGCTTCGTTAGAATGCCGGAGGGACTAAAGAACGCTAGGTCCACCTTCTCTCACCTCACCAAGACGGTGCTCGAGAGCCAAGTAGGCCGGAACATTTTCACGTATGTGGACGACATCGCCATTGCCAGCAAAAACAAAGAGGATCATCTGGTCGACCTCGCAGAGACATTCGCGAACATGCGGGACGCACGACTTCACCTAAACCCCGAGAAGTACGTCTTCGGAGTTCGCTAGGGGAAGATACTGGGCTACCTGGTGTCGCACCGCGGAATCGAGGCCAACCCGACCAAGATCCAGGCTATCATCAACATGATGCCTCCGCAGTCAGCCAGAGACGTCCAACGTCTGACAAGCAGACTGGCCGCCCTCAACAGATTCATTTCCAAGTCCGCAGAGCGAAGCCTACCTTTCCTCAAGATGCTACGTGGCGCAAAAGACTTTGCATGGGGACCAGAGCAAGCGGCAGCCTTCGCATCTCTCAAGCAGCACCTGTCAGAGTTGGCAACTCTTACAAGCCCCGACCCCTCGCTACCTCTGTTGCTCTACGTCGCAGCTTCGCCATACGCAGTCAGCGCAGCGTTGGTCCAAGAGCAGGACAGAGAGGGCACAACTCGGTAGTGCCCAGTTTATTACGTCTCCGAAGTCCTCACAACTTCCAAATGCAACATGACGGAGTTGGAAAAAATTGCCTACGCAGTCGTCATGGCATCGCGCAAGTTGCGCCACTACTTCGAAGCGTTTCAAGGTGCGGGTCACCTCGGACATGGGACTCGGCGAATTATTTAGAAATCCAGAGGCGTCCGTCCGCATCGCCAAATGGGCAGCCGAACTCTCCGAATACCACATCACCTTCGAGCCCAGGACAGCAATCCAGTCGCAAGTCCTCACAAATTTCATCGTCGACTGGACAGGGCCGGCACGGCACCAAGAAGAGCCCTCAAAGAAGGTGTGGACCATCCACTGTGACGGCGCATGGTGCCATGCGGGGGCAGGCGCGGCTGCAATTATCACATCACCCACCAGCGTCAAGCACAGATACGCAGCACGCCTCAGCTTCGCTCTGGAATCCGACAGGTGCACAAACAACATAGCAGAGTATGAAGCCATTATCCTGGGCCTTCGCAAGGTGAAAGCACTCGACGTGACCACCTGCATAATCAAGACAGACTCCAAAGTCGTTGCTGGCTAGGTCGAGAAAGACTATTCAGCCAAAGACCCCGCACTTATGCAGTATCTTACGGCCATTCACAGTCTTGAGAAACAATTCAAGGGTTTCACCCTGCAGCATGTGGACCACGCAAGGAGCGAAGAGGCCGACGCGTTAGCCAAAGCCGCAGCCAGAGGCGAAGCCCTGCCCTTCGACGTGTTCTACCACGTCATCGGCACACCAGCCTTCCGCAATCCAGAGGGTCTGCAATTAACCACCAACGTCGAGGGCCATCGCATCGTCAACCTCATCATGACCGAAGACTGGCGGGGCCCAATAACCCTGTTCTTGCAAGGATATTACCATCTAGGTGATGTCAACGAGGCCAAGCGCCTCAAACACCGAAGCCAGGATTTCACACTTATTGAGGGCCATATGTACAAGAAAGGGATCAGTCAACCCATGCTCAAATGTGTCACAGAGACCGAAGGCCTCCAGATCCTGCGCGAAGTCCACAGCGGAACTTGTGGTTCTCACTCGGGGCCTAGGGCCCTCGCTGCCAAGGTGATCCGTCAAGGTTTCTACTGGCCCGCTATAATCTGCGTCGCGAATTGAGTCACGAGGTCGTGCGAAGCTTGCTAGAAGTTTTCCCCCCGTACGGGCAACCCTTCGCAATTCACGAAGCTGATCTCCCACACATGGCCACTTCAACGCTGGGGGCTAGACATTGTCGGCCCACTACCCACGGCCCAAGGGAACCTCAAGTTCACCTTCGTCGCCGTCGAGTATTTTACCAAGTGGATCGAGGCAAGGGAAGTATCCACATTAACGTCGAAGATTGCCCAGAAATTCTTCTAGCAAAACATTGTTTGTCGTTTCGGTGTCCTGTCCGAGCTCACAGTCGACAATGGCAAACAGTTTGACAGTCAGGACTTCAGGGACTTCTGCTTCTCCATTGGCACCAAGCTTGCCTTCGCCTTAGTATATCACCCACAATCTAACGGCGTCGTGGAGCGCGCCAACGACAAGATTTTCACTGCCATCAAGAAAATGCTTCTCGACGACAAGAAGGGTAAATGGGCTGACCTGCTACCTAAAGCAGTCTGGGCGCTGAACACGACCGAGTGTCGGGCGACTGGATTCACTCCCTTTCGCCTGCTATACGGATCGGAGGCCATGACCCCGTAGGAAATAAAACATGGGTCACCATGGACAAGCGCTTCAGTCGTCCCCGACGTAGACGAACCAACCTCCAAAGACCTCATCGACAGAGACCATGTCTTCGCCCTGTAGGCCCTCAACAAATACCAAGCTCAAACGAAGGCCTGGCGCGACCACGCAGTCGTCCCAAGAGAATTCGATGAAGGGGACCTCGTACTCGTCCAAACAACCCGGACAGAGTCACGGGGCAAGCTGGAGCCAAAGTGGGAGGGTCCATTCATCATCAAGACGAAGGCGTCCGCTAGCGCGTATAGGCTAACAACGCCATCTGGTGAGGACCTAGAGCATTCCTGGAATATCGATAATCTCCGCAAATTTTTTGTTTGAATCCTCAGGGCCAACACGACCTTGTAATTCACCAAACAGTATCATTCCAGCCCGCACTCTTTTCCTCCCGGGGGGTGAGGTTTTTAATGAGGCGAAGCCATGTAATATACCTGCATAAATCCCCCACAAAAACTAAGACACAATATGTCAAAAAAGACCACATCGACGGTCTTCGGCATTCGACCACACCAAAGTCACCGTGAGGGGCAGCGCAGACTACCCTCGCGTGCGACACTCCGCGTAAAAGTTGCCTAAGGGTGCAGCCGGAACAGCACAACAAGTGCGCAAAATCGAAGTCTTTTCCAAAAGACTCTCCATGCAAAAGTCGCCTAAGGGTGCAGCCGGAACAGCACAACAAGTGCGCAAAATCGAAGTCTTTTCCAAAAGACTCTCCGTGCAAAAGTTGCCTAAGGGTGCAGCCGGAACAGCACAACAAGTGCGCAAAATCGAAGTATTTTCCAAAAGACTCTCCGTGCAAAAGTCGCCTAAGGGTGCAGCTGGAACAGCACAACAAGTGCGCAAAATCGAAGTCTTTTCCAAAAGACTCTCCGTGCAAAAGTCGCCTAAGGGTGCAGCCGGAACAGCAAAACAAGTGCGCAAAATCGAAGTCTTTTCCAAAAGACTCTCCATGCAAAATTCGCCTAAGGGTGCAGCCGGAACAGCACAACAAGTGCGCAAAATCGAAGTCTTTTCCAAAAGACTCTCCGTGCAAAAGTCGCCTAAGGGTGCAGCCGGAACAGCACAACAAGTGCGCAAAATCGAAGTCTTTTCCAAAAGACTCTCCGAGCAAAAGTCGCCTAAGGGTGCAGCCGAAACAGCACAATAAGTACGTAAAGATCGAAGTCTTTCACAAAAGACTCCGTGCAGAAGTCGCCTACGGTTGTGGCCGGATCAACGAAGGTGCGCGCCTTATCATACAAATTACGGTTACATACACACAGCGAGGGCATCATATATTACATTGGCTCAACCTTCGGGATGATACCCATCTCCCAGTAGTTGAACAGCATTATCCTCAATTCCTCACCCTCAAAAAGATTTCGCAGCTCCCCTTCACCTACACTCGCCCCAATCAGCGAGGGCAACAATTCTCTTTTACCAGTCCCATCCACGCGAAGACGACCACTCTCCATCTCATTACGATGACGCCCACCACTTCACGACAATTCACTCACTCTCCGTTTCACCACCTCCCTTCGCCGCCTATACCCAGTACTCGCACCCGGGAGCCCCTCGGAACCCTCCACGCGCGGCGAAGGCTCCGCTGCAGCCACATCTAACGCTGCAAAATAATCCATGTCCTCATCCAAAGACTCCTCCATCCATGCAATCGAACTCCCAGAATCATCAGACTCAAAACACTTAGACATAGAGCCAAACGAATCATCATTGGCAGCCACGGTCGAAGCCGCCACAAAAATAGTATTGTCAGTAGCGGTTGCGTGCGCAGGCCCCAACCTCAGAACCTGCGCAGCAACCGAGGTTCAGTATCACACAGACAAAACTTACAAACTCCTCAACACCTATTCAGCCACCTGCGAAGGCCCGACCAAGGTCATGGGGTCTTCAGAAGACGGCTCGGCCACCGCCTTCAAGGCGTCCTCGCCCGTTGGCGCGGGGTCTTCGCTGGCTCCGATTGGCACTGTCAGTGCAGGGACTGTTGAGGGGCCCTTGTTGACATCGGATGGCGGCGCCACCTCCACCCCCGATGTCACGGGCAGCGCACTGTCCAGATCACCAAGGTTTTCGACCTCCTCGGCATGTGCCATCTGCAGAAATAGCAGAGTCAGCAAAACCACCACACTCACACATATAACCGCGCAAAATGAGCCCTCACCTGATCAATTGCCCGGTCAGACCTCTCCCGGACCACCTCCTGGCCGTGCGGACCCCACATCCTGTCGAAGAGCGCCCCCGTCGACTGCTTAAGCACCGGGTCTTCGACGTGGAAGATTTCGCGTTCGAAGTTCTCGTCCGAATGGTCGAAGACCTCAAAATGCCCGCACCCCTCGCGGGACAAAGCATTCACGGCACCCTCGCAGGTGGCGAGGGAGGCAAACGACATGAGGCCCGTCATGATGGTCGGAAGCACCGCCAGCTCCTCCTGTAACCACTCGAGGAAGCGGTGGCCCACCTATTGGCTGGGGCGTGTCGAAGGCGGCGGTACACGCACCCAGCTCCTGGTACGCGTCCACGAACTGCGCATGCGTCCGCACGACCTCCGCGCGCGTCGAGGCCTCGGCTTTATCCGCGCGATGGCGCAGGCTGTTGAGCCTTGCCTCTAAATCCTCGGCATGTTGGCAAGTGAGACTGCCCTCCGCCCGTGCAAGCTTGGCATCGGCCTATGCAGCCTGCGCATCGGCAATGGCTTTGTTCACCTCCCGCATCTCCTCCACCAGCTGGCGCCGGAGTTCCCCCTTCTCGGCCTCCATAGCGGCCAACTTCTCCGTCAGCCTTCGGCTTATGCTTTCCGTAGCCAACTTCTCTCGGACAGCATCCTCATGCTGCACCCGGAGACGCTCGACTTCGGCAGCAAACTCTGCAGTGAGCGCACCCGACGCGACATGGTCGGTGAAGTCGGTCGCCTGACACAAAAACCATGAGACTCACAACCTCATAAAACCAATGAAACATCAAAGTCCACCATGACTTACATGATTCAGCTGCTGCGACGCCCGCCTCAACTGCTGGGACACGGAGCTCGCCACATCCTTAGCGGCGGCGGCCGACGAAATCATGCCGCTCGCGCAGAAGGCGGACCACGGGTCTCGCGAAGCACCCTTCGCCCCAATCGTCGCCGTAGGCGAAGGGGCCGCCACCGGAGTCGGGACGAGAGGCAGTTGCCCCACATCCGAGCCTGCACCATAATATTGGTTAACGACTTAAAAAAATCTTCAAGTCAGCGCCGGGGAGGGCACCCTTATTAGAGTCAAAGTCGGCGACACTTACCAACAAGATAATCCGACACATTGATGTCCGTGTCGAAGTTGATGACACGTGCCCCCACCTCATCACCACGCACCAGGGAGGGCACCCTTCGCCCCTTGACGGGCTCGCCCGAGTGTGGTTTGCCCGCGCCAGAAGAGGCAGCCTTCGCACCTGTCGAAGACTTCTTGGGCCCAAGGGCGGCCTGCTTCGCAGTCGGTGCTGACTTGCTGCTGCCGGGGGCAGCAGACTTCGCCCCCCCCCCCCCCCCACACCCTCTTGGCCTCGCGGAAAGGATCTCCGATCCTAAAGACTGCCCGACGCTTCTGTGCAGCATCTTGACGATCCTTCTCCATCACTGCCGACACAACAGCAGCAACATTCCGTCCGTAAGGGAAAATCTTCAAGTCACGAGCCATACGAGACGTAAATATGTCTTCGCCAGCCGCGCGGGGGATCAGAACATTCTTGGACCATCGACCCCCGGTAACCTTCAGCATTCGCGCCGAAGACTCCCGGAGCTCGGACGAAGACATCCTTCCCCCAGGGGCCGCGCATGTCCCCATCAGCTCCACAGCAAAACTAATAGAGACCCCCACTCCCCCAACTGCAGTACCTATTTTTCTCTTCTTAGTGACCGGGGTAGCCTCCTGCGAAGGCCCTTCCTCGGTCACGTCCACCAATTTCTTCCCGCGGCGGTCGGCAGCGTCATCCCCGGGATAGCCACCGTATGGCAAGCAGTTTAATTCGAAGACCCGATTCAATCTAACATTGGACCCCCGGATATCCCAACTCCGTAGACCCTCTGTCCTCGGCACATAGCGCCCCCACAATCCTCGCTGCACCATCCTCCACTTCATGAACGAATGCGGCTGGATCCCGGCCACGCAGATCCAACGCGAAGGCTGGACTTCGCACTCGCTGCCCACCCATGGAGGGCATCTCGCGAGGGCATACTTCGCCCAGCGCCCAGCCATGTGCCAATGGCCACACCCCATAACCGATGAATTCCTCAACTAAATCACGCCCGCTACTCATGCGGGCAGCGCACCGAAGGGCTCCTTCATTTTCATCATCCTCTGCCACCTCAAATTGCGGGTACACCACATAATAATGGGAGCACATCACGGCCACGGGGAGCCCTGGGTGGTTTTCGACTTCGCTCTCGAAAACATAAAACCAGAAATTCCACCAGTTGCCCCACTTATTGCGGGCACAGGGAACTAACTCCACGACTTCCATCGAAGTCTTTCTGGTCCTCGACGTAAACGTGCATGATCCAAACTATGCAATCTTGTGTCCAATTTTTCTTTTTTGCCAATGCAGACAGTAATGTTTGGCGAAGACCTCCACAGAAGGATGACCGCCATACGAAGTTGCCGCCCAGACATACTTCTCCAAGGCCACCACGGCGTTAGGTGTCAGCTGGTGGACCTGGACCTCAAATCTCTGTAGGACCTCCGCCACAAAGCGATGTGCAGGCAGGCGAAGGCCAGCGGTGAAAACGCCTCAAACACGATTAACTCGCCCTCGGGCTCGGGAACCTCCTCCGCCCCCGAAACACGCCCAACTCCGCTGCCAAAATACCCCAGCTGCTGCATAACCTGCACGCGGACCGAGGAAATCCTCGAAACGCCGAACTCCACCGTATCACCCCGGATGTAGCTCCGCCGCTGCCACATTGCTCAAGGTATCCTCGGACGATGAATCGGTCGGCGGCGTGTTTGCAGCAGAAGAGGAAGAAGACGGCATTGGCTACGTACCATCGGCGGCGGCGCGCGGTCTGCTTGACGCGGGCCAGATCCCCGACGAATAGGAGCAAGGAGGGCAGCGCAAGTGGGTGAACAGTTTCAAAAGGAGGCTAGGGTTTTGCGGCGCACAGAAAGGTAAGAGAACCTGACCCGCGCCGCCAACCTTTTATACACAGGACGCGACGCTTCGGGAAACCCTCAGTCCAACAGTACTGCGTCCGTCAACGGTCACATCAAAAACCCCCGCGGAACCACTTCGAGCGAGGGCAGCGTCTCCACCATCTAGCAATGTCTTCGGCACCAAATGACTTAGTCGAACTGGTCCCTCGGAGGGCAAATGTTGGGGCGAAGGCAAAGACGCTACCCTTCGCTCCAGGCCCTTGTCACCTCGACGCACCAACGGAAGCTAGACGACCGGCGCAGGTCACCCTTCGTCCTTCTCACCTCAAGACGAAGACCCATGACGAAATCTCGCCATCCCATGTCCTCACCCAACCTGGAGGCCCACGTGGTATAGCGGCCCATCATGACAGGCCCCGCATGGAGAAGCATGTTACGGGCCCGGTTTGTAATGGCTTTTCTGTAATGACAGTCTGTAACCCTCCATTATGGGAATATTCTAGGGATAATCCAGGTGCCTGAGGGCATAAACGTCCTTACATCAGGACGTTGGGCACCTGGACACCTATAAATACCCCCGTACAGTGCCCTTGAGAGGCTAGATTAATAGAGCAATCGCCATCTCGAGCAAAACTTTGTTTACATTCGTTTCACTCCCCCATTGGATCATCTTGCCTAGGAGAGCAAGTTCCAACACACATGAGTCTATTGGATTATTATTCAGGCTATCATCAAATCTGGATGAAGAAGGAAGATGAGCCGAAGACTAGCTTCATAACTCCCAGTGGCACCTATTGCTATCTTCGGATGCATGAGGGACTCAAGAATGCTGGAGGAAGCTTCAGCAGAATGACAGCCAAGGTCCTTCATTCCCAGATAGGCAGAAATGTGCTGACTTATGTTGATGATATTATAGTGAAAAGCATGAAGCAAGAAAATCACATTGCTGATTTGCAAGAAACATTTGCCAACTTCAGGCAAGCTGGCCTAAAATTAAATCCAGAAAAATGTGTTTTTGGAGTGAAGAAAGGCAAGTTCCTTGGATGTCTGGTATCAACGAAAGGAATTGAAGCTAACCCAAGCAAGATCGAAGCTATCCTTCGGATGGAGCCACCAAGCATGAAGAAAGGGGCTCAACGGCTGGCAGGAAGATTAGCATCATTAAATAGATTCATATCCAGATCAGCGGAAAGAAATCTGCTATTTTTTGAAATACTGAAGTTAGCCGAAGTCTTTCAATGGGGCCCGGCACAACAAAAAGCTTTTGAAGAGTTGAAACAATATTTGATTGATTTAACAACATTAACTCCACCCGCGCCAGGGGCTCCATTGCTCTTATATGTGGCAGCTTCGCATTCTGCAGTAAGTGCGGCACTGGTACAGGAGAAGCTAGATGGTCAGGCTAAAAAGCAAGCTCCAATATACTTCATCTCTGAAGTTCTAAGTCCATCAAATAAAAATTACACATAATTGGAGAAGGTATTATATGTTGTTCAATGGCCTCCAGAAAGCTTCGGCATTATTTTCAAGCATACCACATAATTGTTCCTTCGTCACAACCTCTAAAGGACATCATGAGGAACAGAGAGGCTACTGGAAGGATTGGAAAATGGGCTGTAGAGCTTAATGAATTCACCATTGATTATGTGCATAGATCTTCAATTCAGTCCCAGGCGTTAGCAGACTTCATCGCTGACTGGACGCCAGGGGCTTAGGAAGAAGAGATAAATAAAGATGTCGAAGCTTGGACAGTGTTCTGCGATGGTTCTTGGGGAACCTTTGGTGCAGGAGCAGTTGTTGTTCTAGTTGCACCTTCGAAAGTCAAAACATGTTATGCAGCCAAGCTAGACTTCAGTTGTACAAATAATATTGCCGAATATGAAGCACTCATGTTGGGGCTTCGGAAGTTAAGGGCAATGGGAATAAGAAGGGCTATTCTGAAAACTGATTCTCAAGTCATTTCTGGCCATGTAGATAAAAGTAGCAAGGCAAGAGATCCGAAACTTGAGAAATATCTGGATACAGTCCGAAGGATGGAGGCTTCTTTCGAAGGTTTCTCTGTCAAGAACATTCCAAGATGCGAAAATGAGCATGCAGATATGTTAGCCAAATCAGCGGCTCAGGGGCTCCCTCTACCTTCGGAAGTATTTTTTGAAACAATAAAGGCACCTTCGATTGAACTCATGGAGAGAGCAGTGCTCGCCATTTCTCCAGTACATAGTGAAGATTGGAGGACTGAAATCATATCTTTCCTCCAGGGTAACTGCCTTTCGGACGATGAAGTTTATAATAAGAGAATGCAAGCAAGAACAAGACCGTATCTCATATTGGGTCGAGGCCTTTATTGGGAAAGGTTTTTAGACAAGGATTTTACTGGCCGAAGGCAGCTTCGAATGCAGCAGATCTAGTCCAAAAGTGCGAAAATTGTCAAAAATGTGCAAGGGACCAAAAACAACCTTCGTCATTAACTCAGTTAATACAACCAACCTGGTCATTGCAAAGATGGGGCCTGGACTTGTTAGGCCCACTTTCACCAGCACAAGGTAATTTGAAATATGTCGTTGTGGCTATAGAATATTTCTCTAAATGGATTGAAGCAAAGCCTTTGGCTACAATAACTTTGGTTACAGTCCAGAAATTCTTCTTGCAAAATATCGTTTGTCGCTTCGGCGTGCCGAAGGCTATAACTACGGACAATGAAACACAGTTTGATGCCAAAACTTTCAAAGATTTCTGCGACCAGATTGGCACGAAGATTCATTTTGCATTAGTTAGGCACCCGGATTCAAACGGGTTGGTTGAAAGAGCAAATGGTATTATAATGACGGGAATAATGAAGTTAATCTTCAATCAACCCAGAGGAAAGTGGCCAGATGAGTTGATTAAAGTGGTGCGGAGCCACAATACAACTATATCAAGGTCGACAGGTTTTACACCGTTCAAGTTATTGTTTGGTGACGAAGCTATAACCCCAGAAGAAGCTAAAACAGGGTCAATCAGAATAGTAGCTTCGGCATAGGACGAAGCTGATTATTCTGTGGCAAAAGATACTATACAAGGGACCAGACTCCAGGCCATGGAGAATATCAATAAATATCAAGCCGAAACAATAAAATGGCGTGACAGAAATGTTCGGCTGAAAAACATTAAGCCAGGGCATCTGGTACTTCGGAGAGTGGCCAATCCAGACACAGTAGGCAAGCTACAGCTGAAGTCGGAAGGACCCTTTCTGGTGGTATCTTCGTCAAGACCCGGTTCTTACAGATTGAAGGATATGGACGGCAACGACATTCCTAGATCTTGGAATGCGGATGAGCTTCGACGATATTATGTGTAACTTGATGTAATCTTTTTCATTTTTTCTATGGCACCCTTTTCCTTTCTGAAGGGGGAGAAAGGTTTTTAATGGGGCCATAGTTTGTAATTTTTTCTTTCTTATCCAGCTCTACGAGAGCAAAATCCCCAAAATATGTAAAATGTAAAATCTGAGCATGCACCATCGAGTGTAGAGAGAAAAAAACATGGAGAAGCTCGAAAGTCGTCCCTAAGGGGATGCAGAGCACGATGAAGCTACACAAAGTCGTTCCTAAGGGGATGCAGAACTTACACCGAAAAGTCAACGGTGATACCACCGAAATAGAAGGCGAAGAAGTTCAAAAGACGTTCCTAAGGGGATGCAAAACTTACACCGAAAAATAAGCGGTGCAGCCGAAAAATAAACGACAAACAGATTTCAGTCATTCCTAAGGGAATGAGGAGTTTTGATGTGGCTTCGTAAGCGTGTGTCTGGACATTCATTTGCACAATACATCACATCATTCATTGCATTCATAGACATTCATTTAGACATACATAGGATCATCATCATCATATCATACAAATACAGACAGTTGCTTCGGCTCTAATGATAAGGCTTCGGCGAAAGGAAAGGAAGCAGATTTATGCTTCGTTGTGTACGAAAAGAAGGGAAGGTGTTTTTCGCCTTCGGCTCAAAAAATACAAGTTTCGTCCACATCAAAGCAGTTCATACATGGATGGAAAGGTAAAAATATATTACAAGGTATGGACAAATTTACAGAGTAGTATCTGATTCTTAAATTACAATATTCTTTACAAGGATAATCCAAGAGTTTCTCTAGAGTTTTTTTTCACAGAATGTCTTCGGCTTCATCACCATCCGCTAAGCTTCGGATCATCCTCCAAGCTTCGGATCATTGCTCTTCGGCTTTGTCATCCTATACATAACAAAGCGTTATAAGGTAAATTCAAGATTCAAGGAAAAGGTAAGCACAAGGTATGAGTTTATTACCGGCTTAAGGTGACTTCGAGCTTCGTCACCAGCCAAGCTTCGTCCACCCTTCGCCCAAATTTGAGTTACGAATATGTTCCCAATGCTTCGGGCCAAGCCGGGGATGTCATTCAAATCCGCTGGTGATAAGCTGAAGTTCAGCCTGTTTACAATATTTTCGTGCGTGCAACCAGCCTTCATAAAAGCAACAGTTGTTCCACGAGAAGCTAGCAAAGCGCAGAAGTCACCATGCCCAGCTATGACTTCATCGAGAGCATCAACTTCGCCTTCAATATGATCGAGGGTGCCTGGCAGGTCTTCAGCTGAAGGTTTAAACTTTTCAGAACTGGCTCCAACAGAGTTGAAGACCTGCTTCAGTCGTTGCACGCAACGGTTGCCGAAGTTCAGACATTTATCTTGAAGTTCCTTCAATGACTTTCGCAAGTTCGAACTCTTTGCAACTTCAGCTTCAAGCTTTTCATCAAAATCCTTCTTCTCTTGTTCGAAGCTTTTTGATTTCGTGGAGAGTTCACTATTTAATCTAGCAATCTCGGCTTGGGCTTCTGCCAGCGAACCCTCCATCGTTTGAAGCTCGAAATCCTTCTTCTCCGGAGCAGCTTCGTGATCTTTAATTTTGCCCTCTAAGCCCTCAATTATAATTTCATTTTTCTTGTCCTCGAGGTCCTGCTGCATCCTCAGAGTTTTACTTAGTAGTAGACTCTAAAAAAATAACCTTCATCAGAACTAACCTTCATCTCGGAAACAATAAAAAGTTAAGGTAAGAACTTTACCTTAAAATTAGAATAAAACAAGCTACCGGCGATATGTTGCTGCCGGTATCTGCTGAGGTCGGTCTCAAGTTTCGGAAAGCCAACACTCTTTGATAGAGTGCCGACAACCTTCGCTCCAGTCCAGTCCCGGAGGCATCCTAAACTCTCTTCGTCAACGCCACCGAAGAGCAATGCTCCTGGTTGATAGCCGCATGATATTGCATAATCCCTCAGCTCTTCCTTCTCAGCCTTTGACAGCCTTTGACCAAGTATGTTTTGAAAATTAAAATCCTTTTCCTCCGAAGTATCTTCGGCAATCTCCTCTTTCCCGGGCACTGGGGCCAGGGTCTCTTCGACAGCTGTAGCAGCTTCTTCCGCGGCCATGTTCAAAATCATCTTATCAATATCAAAAAGTGCGCCCTCAAGATTTGTGGCTTCGGTCGCAGCTTCGGCAGTTGTACCTTCGGCGGGAGCAGCTTCGGCAGGTGGTGTTTTTGACCCTGAAGTCGACGGTGGCATTTCTTCAATAGCATCAATAACAGTGATAATCCTTCGCCTTTTTGAGCATGCTTCTTGATTGCCGCAGGCTCCTCCTTCTTCTGTAAAAGCTTCATTAGTTGTGGCCCTAATGGACTTAGCTTGTGAGGTAAAGATTCAGTCATTACCTTTAAAATTTCCTCCATGTCAACAGCAGGAGGCGTTGAAGGAATTTCTTCCTCTATGCCAGTTGTTTTTGGCTTCGCAGCCGAAGCTTTTCTTTTCTTCGGAACAGCCACCTTCGGCTCAGGGTTGGATTTTTTATTTTTCAAACCTTTCTCATCTTCTTCTATCACTCTAGCAGCTTGCCTGTTCATGACACTGACAACTCTTTTTCGCTTTGGCCCTTCAGCACCCTTTCTTAACCGTTCATAGTCAGGGTATTCAAATTTCAGGGCATCCATTACTCGGTTCAGCCTTCGTTTCGGTCGGGTGTCGAAGGCCGCGGTCATCAATTGGTCTTCTTTCTTAGTATAGTTGCCCAAAATTTCATTGCACATAGCTTCAATCATTTCCAACCATTCTTGGCAAGGCTCTTTGAAATGTTTCTTGAACTTGAAGTGATAGGGCAGTCAAACAAGTTCATTCTTTTTCTTTTCTCCTTTAAGCTTCGGCATATTCCATTCCTTTAACGTCGAGAATACTCTATTGGCTAAGTATTCCTGTACCAAATCTCTAGTACCGATATGCTCAGACACAACTCGGAATTCGCCCACAGCTGTTTGGCATGGTGACCCTTGCAGCATGTCGCACAGGGGCCTAGTTAACCCGAAGGTTAGGTCCAGTGGGCTCTGAACTATCTTCTCCTTCTTCTCATCAACCTTAACATAAAACCACTCATTCTTCCAGCCGGTTGGCCATTTGGTGCGATAACTGATCATCGGAGTCTTCATATCTTTGTGGTAAGCAAAGTTGTAATAGCCGAAATTCTCGTGTAGCCCATCTTCTCTAGCCTTCGTTTGATAATGAAGCTCGTGCACCTGGCAGAAAGCTTCAGCAAGCGGATCCACTCCTTGGCTTTGGAGAGCCCTCATAAAGACGATGAGCCTAACGATAGCGTTAGGAGTCAGCTGATGAAGATAAATTTCAAAATCTTCCAAAACAACCCCAATCATTTCATGCAAAGGAAACCTCAATCCTACTTTAAAAAAACTTCTGAAAACTACCACCTCATCATTTTCTGGCTTCGGAGTGGTTTCTTCCAAACCAAAACGAATCAGCTTCTTCTCGGCTTCCCCGAAGTAGCCTAGCTTAATCATCATGGGCATATCAGCTTCGGAGACAGTAGACTTTCCAATGCTTCGGAGTTGTAATCTATCTCTTCTTCATTAGCATCACCCTCTTCAATGTCAGCCTGTTCAGCTTTGGCAGCAGGTGCACCTTCGTCAGAAGCACCCTCTGTCAAAATCAGTCCCGATTGCCTCATTACTTCGGAGATTGGGGCAGTCTCGGCAGCTTCGGTCTCCTCTCCGCCGCGTGTAACTCTAGCAGTTGAACGCACTCTGGCCATTTGACACTGAATTTCTTACGGTTTTGACGAAGTTGATGACTTTTTGCAATCTTGCTGAAGCTCCCTCTTATGATGAAGTTAAACCAAGACGATGCTATGAGTGAAAATACGATGAATAAGCTTCGGCTATGGTCAAATTTTTCAGCAGCACAATAGTGCAATACTAATAAATGCTATGGTAACTTCACACCTACCCGTCTGTTTATATAGTGCTGCAGGTGGGAAGGTGAATCATCAAGTCGCTCGCACCCGCTGAACAGTCGCCCACACCCACTGAACAGTGGACCACAGTGCGCGAGAAGGTGAATCACCAAATCGCGTGTACCCGTCGTATGGTGGGACCACCTTGCACTCGGAATATTTAATCGTTTCTGGACAACGAGCTCAGGGAAGGTGTTTTTCGGACCTTCGGCATTCCGAAGCCTAAGAGAATTTTTCACGGGTCGAGCTCGTTACGAAAAACGATTTGGCACCGTGAAGGGGCTACTGTTGGGGGTCTGCTTCGTCGCCGAAGGTCCTGTAAGGAGAAACACCTTCGGAAGATCAACATAGAAGCAAAGCCGAAGCTACCAGCTGGGGAGCTTCGGCATATCGACACGCCTTGAGACGAAGGGTGGCACCGACTTAAAGATGAAAAGACCGATTGGCCCATGAAAATTTGTGTCATGATTGTAATCAGTTATAAAGGGCATGAATGTATTTTTACACAGGCTGCGTCCTGTGCCTGTAAATAGATGAACAGTACCCCGTACTGTTCACGCTGACTTGTATTCACTCGCATGTCACACTTGGATTTTTACCTTCTGTCAAGTCAAAGGTATAAATGTTATTCAATATTGTTTATATTCATTTATGATTAAATAACAGTAAATGTATATTGTAACATCATTCTATTATTCATGTTGTTTCCCATGTTTCGTATGCTTCGTCTTTCGTCTAAGTACACTGTCATCATGAAGGTATGTCCTTCATGACCTTCGTCCGAAGATCGTTATATCCTTAGGGAAATAATGCTTCGGAGGACGAAGGGTATTAACCTTTAACCCATTTTTCGTGTTGCCTTGTTCTTAATTCATAGCAATTGTTGGGGGCCTTCGGCTTCCGAAGGTCCTCAAAAACAAGATTTAACAGTGTTTCTGGAGTATAATGTGTGAACAGGTATCTTCGGACTCGAGTCGATATCACAGTAGGAGAAGCCCAAATAATACGAAGGTTGATACAGCGCCGAAGATGTGAGCAGGAAAGCTTCGGCGTGGTAGCAGAAAAGGAAACCGACTTAAAGATGAAAAGGCTATTCAGACCTCGGTGGATTACTATAGAATTACTACCAAATGTAAAGGGCATGGATGTAATTTTATATGGGCAGTGTCCCGTGCCTATAAATAGGTGAACAGTACCCCCGTACTGCGGACGCTGACTGGGCATTTGCTTTTGCGTCACGCTTGTACTTTCGCCTTCTTTCAAGCCGAAGGTACATTTGTAATTTGATATTATTTCTACTTTTCTATAATAATAATACAGAAATGAGTTGATAATAATACATAATGGTTTATGCTATCTTTTGTGTCTCATATGATTCCTTCTTCATTATTATATGTTGAATTTATGAAGGTATGTCCTTCATAACCTTCGTCCGAAAATCATTATGTCCTAAGGGAAATAATGCTTCGAAGGACGAAGGACTTTAACGTTTAACATTTCTTGTGTTGCCTTGTTCTTAATTCATAGCATTTGAGAACAAGTCCCCAACATTGGCACCCACCTCCGGTGAACTCACTTCCACTCTTTGAGTTTTGAACACCTTCGGCGATCATAAACCTTCGCTATGGCGCCGAAGAAAGCTTCAGCAACTGGGGCTGCAGCTCTGCAACCGCTAGACCCCAATCAGGAGACTCTCTCCCTTCGGGAGGCCCGAAGCCAGAAGAGGAAGGCTGTCAGCCCGACACCGCCAGAGGATGAGCTAGACCAAGAAATCAGAGACATGGAGATGCTTCATCAACAGGTGCAGAGGAAGAAGGAAAAGATGGCCAGGCTAGCTGAACTGCAAAGGCAGATAGACGAAGCCTCTAAAGAAGTTCGTCATCTTACTCAGGATGAGCAGAACCGAAGGCCTCAGAATAAAGACCTTCATCAGGAGGGTTTCCTCAACGAAGATGACTGGTATGAGAATTTTCACCATGGAAATTTTGCTTTTGATGATGCTTCTCCTCTGTCCGCTGAGCTGCAGGCTACACCTTGGCCTCCGTCCTACAAGCCGCCTCAGCTTCCCATATTCGACGGCCATTCAGACCCGAAGCAGTTTTTGATGAGCTACGAAGCAACAATACCTTCGTATGGTGGCAATACTGCAGTCATGGCAAAATCTTTTGTTATGGCTGTCAGGAGTGTTGCTCAAACCTGGTATTCCTCCCTTCGGCCAGGAACGATCACTTCATGGCAAAAGCTGAAGGACATGTTGTTAACCAGCTTCCAAGGGTTTCAGACGAAGCCGGTCACTGCTCAAGCTCTATTCCAGTGCACCCAGGATCACGAAGAATACCTTCAGGCGTATGTCCGGAGGTTCTTGCGTTTGAGGGCACAGGCACCAACAGTGCCCAATGAAATTGTCATTGAGGCCATGATCAAGGGACTTCGGCCAGGACCTTCAGCTCAGTACTTTGCTAGGAAGCCTCCTCAAACTTTGGAGAAGCTGCTCCAGAAGATGGACGAGTATATTCGTGCCGACAATGATTTTTGTCAAAGAAGGGAGGAGGATTTCAGGTTTTCTGAAATGACCAGGGGCTTCGGAGGAAGATTTTATCCGAGGCATGTTAGGTCAATTCACAACTCTACTCAAAATGATGATAAGGGAAGTCAGCAGCAAAGGCCACAGTGCTCCTCACAGGCTTCGGGGCAACAGCAAAGCTCCTTCCGGCCGCCAGCTCCAAGAGGCAGAGGCGCCAGGGGCTTCGGCGGAAGGTTTGGAGATCAACCAAGGAGAATATTTTGCTTGTTCTGTGGTGAAAACAAGGGCCATACCACCAGGATGTGCCATGTTACCATCCAGAAGCAAAAGGAGATAGCCGAAGCTGCAGCACAATAGGCTCAGCCGAAGCAAATCATGCACACTGCTTCGTATCATTCGCCTTACATCCCAGAATATGTAGGCAACCACCCTGCAGTTTCTGTTGCTTCGGCGAGTCAACCACAAGCTTCCTGGCAACAGCCTCCGCCTCCACCACCGCTGCAACAAGGCCAGCAGCCAGAAGGGGGCCAATATGCTCAACACCAAAGGGACTTCAGAGAACAGTCCGAAGCTCGCACAGTCAATAGCACTGTGCCAGAGTCGAAGCACATCTATTGACAAATATCCTACCTTGATAGTAGTCTTTTCCATTCAGTTTTATTTTCTGTGTAATAAAGGACATTTTTTAAATTTCATGTAATAGTTTCGTTGTTGGCCACAAGGAAAATATATTTTCTCCACAGGCTTAAGTTGTTGAAGCTTAAAGATTTGCGATAACAAGGAGGACCTTCGAATTATCAAAAATTCTTCGAAGCAACAAAAAGTCGTTCTAAGGAACGCAGAGTAAGTTTGCTGAAGTTACAAAAAGCCGTTCCAAAGGGAGCGCAGTGTAAGTTTTTTGTTCCAAAGTCGTTCCAAAGGGAATGCAGAGCTTACAGCGAAAAATAAACGATGATACCGACTAAGTAAAAGGCGAAGCGCGAAAAGTCAACGCGAATACCGCTGAAAGTAAAAGGCGAAGAAGCTCCTAAGGGAGGCTTACAGCGAAAAATAATCGTTGATTCCGCTGAAGTAAAAGGCGAAGAAGCTCCTAAGGGAGGCTTACAGCGAAAAGTCAATGCTGATTTAAAAAGATTATGTGTTTTATTACAGGGATGTGCGTGTATCTTCGGAATAAATACCATTTTACATAGCATAACATCATCACATCATTTCGCATGGCATAAGCATCATACATCATGCTGCATATGGCACAAGAAGGGGACACAATATCGATCTTCAGAAGAATGTTTTGAAAAAGGGGGAAATCATGCTAAGTCACAAGGAGATACACTATTGATCTTCGGAAGTGTATCTTCGGAAAATATCTTCACGAAGCTTGGATATTCTTCATCAGAACACTACGGATATTGTTGTGATAAATGAAAATTCTTCTTCACGAAGCATGAAAAGAAGGGAAGGTGTTTTTTCGTCAAAGACTCAAAAATGGTACGTATGTAAAATTTCATGCATCGTAAAGAATTGAACCATAAAAAAGACAAGTATATTACATTCAGGATTACAAGATATTATACATATTATATTTCAGATGTTTTTACAATAGCACCTAGTCTTCCCTAAGTACTACTTCCGCAGCTTCATTCAGGAGTTGATTAACATCTTGATCCATGATAGCTTTAGCCATCTTTTTAATTTCATCGTCATCTTTCGGGGGAGGGCCCGGAGACGCTTTAGTAGGATCTGAGGGAGGACAGGATACAGCTACATTGCTATTACAAATTGCGAACGAAGTTTAAAATCAAAAATTACAACACAATAAAAACCATTAGTTAATACCTATTTGCCCTTCGGGCTCTGCGCTTTTCTCAGCAGCCTCTGCTACTTTTCTAGCATCATGGATGCCCTTTTCGCTTTTTTGGATAATTTCTCAGGCCATTTCTCGACCACCATTGTCTCAGACATCGGTGAAAAATTTTCCACCAACCATGCTAGCTTCGGCTGAAGGATCTTTTGCATCTTCGAAGGACAAGGTAGCTTCGGATTGCGCTAAAATCTTTACATGCTCGCAGCCCTTTTTCTCCAAAATGGTGGCAATCCCCCTGGCACCCGAAAAAGCACATATGTCCCCACGGCTATTTAAAATTTCCTCGAAGGCCTCAGCTTCGTGATTAATCCATTCGATGGGATCTTCGGGGTTGCCTCTTGTAAAGTTTTCTTCGCTCGAAAATGCGCCAACGCTGGCGAAGCTAGCTTTCATTTTCTTAACACACTCCATAGATTTGTCGTAGCATCTTTTCTTGGACGAACGAAGCTCTTCAACAGTTCCTTCTAAATGATTTGCCCATTGGTCGCTAAGTTCTCGCCTCGTTTCTTCAAGTATGCGTTCCTCTTTAGCTCTGGCTAGTTGTTTTCGAAGATCTTCAATTTTACGCTTCTGAGCCTCAGCTTGACCTTTAAAAGCAGCTTCGTCTTCTTTTATTCTATTTATCAATGAATGCAATATTTTATCTTTTTCGAGACCTTCGTTCCTTAGTTCAATTACTTCGGAACGAAGGTTGCTCAGGGCCATAACACACCCTTCATCTTCGGCATCTTTTTGGGCCCTAAGGGCATTACTAAGTATAAGGCCCTGCAAAGAAAAATGTATGTGCGTCAATAAATTTAAGCAAACGAAAAATTTTGGTTTCAAGAAAAAATACAAAGACCTCATTTTTTGCACCTTTAAGCTATTGTACGCCAAGCTGTCGGCCAGCTCGTTTTTCGACAACACCGAGAGCCCGTCTTCAAGTGTTGGGAATCTGAAGCTCTTGCTCATCTCCCGACAGACAGAAATCTCCTTGCTGTCAGGGAGACAATACAAGAAGTCTTCTTCTCCGCTGCCGTTGAATATCAACGCCCCCTTTGGATATTTCAGTTTTTGGGCGTAAAACTGGGCCTCTTGCTTTTCTTTTTCAGACAACTTTTCCCCGAAGCATGTCGAACAATATAATCAAGGACTTTGGGGGATGCTTCGGGGGCAACAGCACTGATTTCTTCAACAAGAATTGGCTCTGTCATTTTTTCTTCCTCGGTTTCCAAGGATTTTACCTTCGTGGGCTCTGAAGGCCCAGCTTCAGTCTCAGTTTGTTGCTTTGGAGCTCCAGCATCAAAGATTTCAGTTTCCGCTTCGGAAGTTTCAACAGTCTTCTTTGGAGTCGTGCTTGAGGACTCAATTGTCTCCAGAACATCTAGCACAGTGACCATTCTTTTTCTTTTTAGGGTCACCGCTGGGCCCTTTTGGTTTTTTGTTGTCTCAACACTTGCTGAAGGACTTAAAATTTCCAATATTTTCGTTCCTTCAGTACTCGGTTCTTCTGCTTTCTCTGCTGAAGGTGCTTCAGCTTTTTCTTCGAACTTCGGCTCTGAAGTTAGTTCTTTAATTTCGGTGGCCGAAGAGGTTTCACCGGCGAACTCAGGCACTATAGCTGGTTCAATGTAGCGTGGCCGGTGTGTGAGAACTTTTACCCTTTGTCTCTTCGGCGCTGGCTCGCTGGGAGCGGCTGAAGCAGTTTCCTGTGCAGAAGTTGCGCTTTTTCTTTTTTGGCCCCGCGTTGGATACTGGTAGTCGGGGTACACGAACCCAATTGCGTCAAACACTCGGTTCAGTCTTTTCTTTTTCCGGCCTCCGAAGGCTGCTGACAATGCAGTATCTTCGGCCTTTGAATAAACCCCAAGTAGTTCATCACTTACATTTTCAATGCTTTGTAGCCAGTCATCATCTGGCTCTACGAATTTGTCTCCGAATTTGAAAGTATACTTCAGCCTGATAAGTCCACCTTCGTCAGCCTCCTTTATAGTCTCTTGTGGCATTTCCCATTTTTCCGCGAGCGGCCATACTCTGAAGGCAATATGCTCTTGGACCAAATCTCTCGTTCCAATAAAAGAACAAATAACTCCGAAGGCTCTCTGGCATTCTTCGGCAGCTTCATTCATTTCAACCTTCGGCCTCCGTAGGCCGAAGCTTTGCCAAATAGGGCGCATAATTATACCTTTAATATCTTCCCGTGTTTTCAGGTCATTCTTCACATAAAACCATTCTGTCATCCAGTCGCCGGGCCATCTCTTCCGAAAGGTTGGCACGGGACAGCTTGACCCAGACCGAGAAACGAAACTGTAGCAGCCAAAATTATTGTGATACTGTTCCTTACCCCAGGGTTTTGTCTCGTATGATAATTCGTGTATGTTGCAGAAACTTTTCGCATCAGGTTCCAGACCTTGGCTTCTCACGGCCCACACGAAGATATTCAGCCTTATGATTGCTTCGGGGGTAAGTTGGTGAAGATAGACTTCAAATATTTTCAGCACCTCTACGACAAAGTTGCTCAGGGGAAATCGTAGTCCAGCTTTCAAAAAGCTTCGGTACACTACGACTTCATTTTCTTCAGGGTTCGGACAAGTCTTTTCTCCTTCGTCGGCCCTCACAACGGACAAGTCCCGGAAATATCTTCCCCTCATGTTGACAAGATGATTTTCTTTGATACTTGATTTGCCGAAAACCGCATGGCTTGGTCGCCAAGGGCGATCTTCGGAGTCTTCACCACCACTATCCACATCATAACTGTCGCTGTCATCAGTATCTTCAGACAAACCTTCTAAAATCTCTTTGGTGATTTTTTCTGTATTGGTCTTTGACATTGCTATAAGAAACCCCAGGTTTTTCTCTTCAGAGAGACTCAGCTTCATCTCGGCAGCAGCCTTCTTATCTTCAGACATCTTCGGAAACACTAAAAAACTGTTTTCAACGCCGAAGCTTAAAAACTTAAAAAGCTAAGCAAGTCTTGGTGCGCAAGAGCTAAAAATTGAGTGAGCAAGAGCAGATGGCAAGAGAGCGTACCAAATGAGCTCGCGGTATGCTCTTATTTATACGCCCAGTGCGTTGAAAATTGGAAGACCCCGCTTGTCAGTGAATGTTGCTATTCTAGCAAAGGGAAGGTGTTTTTTCGGACCTTCGTCTTAAGGCCTTCGTCCATGTCGCAATCTAAATTTATTATTCTAACAAATTAATATTGCGAGGGGCTACTGTTGGGGGTCTTCGGCTTCCGAAGGTCCTCAAAAACAAGATTTAACAGTGTTTCTGGAGTATAATGTGTGAACAGGTATCTTCGGACTCGAGTCGATATCACAGTAGGAGAAGCCCAAATAATACGAAGGTTGATACAGCGCCGAAGATGTGAGCAGGAAAGCTTCGGCGTGGTAGCAGAAAAGGAAACCGACTTAAAGATGAAAAGGCTATTCAGACCTCGGTGGATTACTATAGAATTACTACCAAATGTAAAGGGCATGGATGTAATTTTATATGGGCAGTGTCCCGTGCCTATAAATAGGTGAACAGTACCCCCGTACTGCGGACGCTGACTGGGCATTTGCTTTTGCGTCACGCTTGTACTTTCGCCTTCTTTCAAGCCGAAGGTACATTTGTAATTTGATATTATTTCTACTTTTCTATAATAATAATACAGAAATGAGTTGATAATAATACATAATGGTTTATGATATCTTTTGTGTCTCATATGATTCCTTCTTCATTATTATATGTTGAATTTATGAAGGTATGTCCTTCATAACCTTCGTCCGAAAATCATTATGTCCTAAGGGAAATAATGCTTCGAAGGACAAAGGACTTTAACGTTTAACATTTCTTGTGTTGTCTTGTTCTTAATTCATAGCATTTGAGAACAAGTCCCCAACAGCAATTGAGAACAAGTCCCCAACACCCAACATAATTCCTGTGGCATCAAATAGGTAGTAAGATTGCCCACTTGACCTTTACGGCTCAAAGCATCTGCCACTACATTTGCTTTTCATGGTTCATACTGTATTTCCAAATCATATTCTTTGATTAACGCAAGCCATCTTCGTTGTCTTAGGTTGAGTTCTTTCTGCGTGAATATGTATTTCATGCTTTTGTGATCCGTGAAGATTTTATGCATGTTTCCAACCGTGTAGTGCCTCCAAATCTTCAAAGCGTGCACTATGGAAGCTAATTCCAGATCATGTGTAGGATAATTCTTTTCATGCTTCTGTAACTGCCTTGAGGCATAAGCTATTACTTTTCCTTCTTACATTAATACACATCCAAGTCCTAGATGTGATGCATCGCAATACATGTCAAATCCTATGTGAATATCAGGCATTATCAAAACTGGTGTTGTGGTTAGCTTTTCCTTTAATTCGTCAAAACATTTCTGACATGGTTCATCCCATTTAAACTCTTTACCTTTCTCCATCAATGAAGTAAGTGGTTTCACTATTTTGGAGAAGCCTTCAATGAATCTTCTGTAGTATCCTGCTAATCCGAGAAAACTCTTGATTTTAGACACATCCGTTGGTTGCTTCCAATTTAATATTTCACTTATTTTATCGGGGTCTACCTTGATTCCTCCATTTGTGATAATATGACCTAGGAAAGTGACTTCCTTCAGCCAAAAATCACACTTTGAGAATTTTGCATACAACTCATTGTCTCAAAGCTTCTATAGAACTAGTCTCAGATGATCTTCATGTGTTCCTTCATTCTGAGAGTATACTAGTATATCGTCGATGAATACAACCACAAACTGGTTTATTCATCAAATTCATAAAATAAGTCGGTACATTGGTTAATCCAAATGGCATAACCAAAAACTCATATAGTCCATATCTTATAGTGAAGGTTTTCTTAGGTACAACTTTAGTTCGAATCTTCAACTGATGATAGCCTGATCTTAGATCTGTTTTTGAGAATACCTTAGCTCCTCTCATATAATCAAACAAATCTTCAATCCGAGGTAACGGGTATTTGTTCTTAATTGTTACTTCGTTCAAACTTCTATAATCGACACACATTCTTCTCGAACCATCTTTCTTGCTCACAAATAGAACTGGGGCTAATCAAGGAGATGAGCTTGGGCAAATAAAACATTTTTCTAGTAATTCTTATATTTGTTTCTTCAGTTCAACTAAATCCTTGACATCCATTCTATAAGGTCTTTTCAAAATAGGTGCAGTTCTTCCGGTAATACGTCTGGGTACTCATAGACCACCTTGATGTTTTCTAGGGACTTTTCTTCCAAGTGATTTACCACTATTTCTGCTTCCGCTTGCGAGTTGGTGCTGACACTAATTCTTTCTCCTTGTGGGCTTGTCAACACAATTATTTCTTTGGCACATTATAACACTCCATGACAACTTTTCAACCAGTCGTATCCAAGAATCACATCGATATCGTTGGATCCTAGGACCACAAGGTTGACTAGAAAATTTATTCCTTGAATCTTGAGACTAACATGAGGTCATGAGTGTGTGGCCTTCATTTCACCTCCCGGTGAAATAATAAGTAACGTCTTCTTAGGACGATGCTTTGGTATGTTATGTTTTTCCACGAATGACTCTTTTATAAATGAATGAGATGCTCCGAAATCGAACAAAACTGAAGCAGGTATGGAGTTAATGAGATACGTACCAAGTGCTACAGCTGCTGCGTCCTAAGTTGATTCTGTGGTGATATGGTTAACCCTTCCCTTGTTCTAGTTTTGATAACTTTTACCTTGAGTGTTGTTACGAACAGATGTTCCTTGGTCAACCCATTGACCGTTGTTTTTTTTAGGTATCTGAGTGTTGCGCTTTGGGCAATTATTGGCATAGTACCCAATTTCTCTACACTTGAAGCACCCATTGGGCTGAACTGGGGTGATCCGATTATTACTCCTGGCCTGTGAGTTTATAGCGTTCCCTTGATGAATTTGTGGATGTCCTCCAGACCCTTGTCCTTGTTGATAATTAGTTCTCTGTCGGTTGCTTTTCTGGCCTTGCTGTCCAGAGTGTTGCACTTGATAATTGTTATTTCCACTCTGATTTCCAGAGCAAAACTGAGAACCTTGGGAGTTGTTTTGTCGAGTATTCTTGCTGGTCTAGCCTTGTCACTAAAATTTCCTCTTATGATCAAATAATTCCTTCCTCTTACTTTCCAAGCAAATTGCTTTGTTGAGCAGAGTCTAGAAGTTTGGAAAACTGTGACTCTGCAGCTGATAGTTAAAAGGTCCAATCAAGCCTTCCAAGAAACGTTCTTGGCGCTTCTCATTAGTGCCTACTTCTTCTGGTGCGTAACGTGAAAGCTGGGTGAAGCGATCACGGTACTCACTAATAGACATGTTTCCTTGAGTAAGTGATAAGAATTCTTTCTTCTTAAGCTTCATTATTCCCGAGGGAATATGATGAGCATGGAAGTTCTCCTGAAATTCCTGCCAGGTTATAGTGTCTGTGTTTGCATGGGCCACAGTGAAGGCATCACACCAGTCGGACGCGGCTCCTTCCAGTCTTCCAGAAGCATATAGGATCTTTTCTCGGTCATTGCACTGCGTAATGTCCAGCTTCTTGCCTATTACCTTGACCCAGTCATCGGCATCCAAGGAATCAATCGAGTGAGAGAAAGTAGGCGTGTGATGGCTTGTTGGTCACTTGTTCTCAAATGTTGTAAATCAAGAACATGGCAACACAATTGCTAAGCATTAAGGACCTTCATCCTCCAAAGCATTACCTCCTCTCGGATATAATGATCATCAGACAAAGGTCATGAAGGACATGCCTTCATCATTTCATGAATAAATGAGAATACATAAAGATGAAGAATATAATGCATTGGTTCATTCACATTTATATAATATACACATGAATATTAACAAAGTTTATATTACATTGATACCTTCGGCTTGCTCGAAGGTGCTGATGTGAGAGTGAATACTTTTCAACGTGAACAGTACGGGGATACTGTTCACCTATTAATAGGCACGGGCCGCAGCCCAGGTAAAAGTACATTTATAACCTTTAACATTTGTCCATAATCGTAACACAAATCACTAGGGACTAGCTAGTCTTTTCCTCCTCTATTTGGTCTAAGCCGAAACTGGTGGCAGCTTCGGCACTTGCCATTGTTGCTTCTAGACGAGATCTGCGTCTTGAGGACCTTCGGCAGAAAGAAGAGAGTCTTCAGAATCACTTTGTTGATGGTGTCTTTGTCTTGAGGACCTTCGGCGGAGAAGAAGACCCCCAACATGGCTCATGAAGTCTCTATGCTTATCCCTGGCTTGGGGTGCATTCTGTTGTTATTGGTTCTACTGGTTTTGCTGATTCTGCTGGTTTTGTTGACTCTGTTGCACTGAAGCAGTAAGACCTTGCAAAAGCTGCATTTGTGCCACGATAAATTGCTCCATTGTTGGATTTGGCAGCGGTGGTGGCAACTGCTGACCAGTACGCTGATTTCTGGTGTTCTTGGGACCTGAGCGAGCGTTCACCATATGGTTGGTTAGAAAGTGCAACCTTTAGATATGTGAAGCGAAAAATTATAGGGGGAATAGTTTATAACTAAAGTTAAGATTATTTGTTAATTTTAAATGTTCTTATGGCCATCATTCCATAAGACCATTGCACTCAAGTGAAAATCCAAATCAACCATTATGCAAACATCACCATCACATGGTTGTTATTATAAGCATAGTATCATGAAAAAGGTTCATCGTCTAACGCAAAATCGATCTTATTACAATGTCTTATAAATCTAAAGCATACTGGTGATAGATCCTAGGTCTCCATAGCAAATCCTCTTGCGGGGCGGGGACATAGCCAAGGCCGGGACTTGAGCTTCAGGGGGGTTCCTTCCTTCCAGTTGAGCTTCCAGAGCTGTAATCCTTGCATGTGCATCTTCCAGCTCCTCATGTACCCTGGAGAGGTCTAGGGTAGCATTGTCCAGGTCGGTGTTAAGACCTGTCACCACACCAACAAGGGTGTTGAGGTGATCTTCTCTAACTTCAGCTAGAACAATGCTTGTCTGGATTTCTCCGCGAAGGCGTAGAGGAAGATGCTTGTACCTCGTGTCATGCAGCTGTTGTTGGTAAGTGTGGCTGAGAGACCATAGAGCTCAACTAGCAGCATTGCTGACCAAAGCAGCATAGGTGGATAGCAGCGTCAGAGACTCATGAGCTGATAGAGACCAGAAACCCCTATCTCCTGCATCCATCACCCTGATATGCACGCGAGTGATGTAGTAGCAAGCCCGAGGGGGCTCAAACACTCGCCTTGTGTCATACAGGGGTCGAACATAGATCCTTAGTGCATGCAGGACATCTTGCAGCAGGTTAGGGAAGTGCCTCATCTAGAACATTGAAGTATAATGTTCAGTGACAGGACATATCCCAACAAAGTTGACCTCCTGCTCATCGTTGGCTTCCTCGTTGTTCTCCTCTTCTTCATCATCATCATCATCATCACCAGAATCATCTGGATCGTCGCCTCCAGGATCAGGGGCTTGGACTGCCGGTGCTAGTGGTGCTGAAGATGACGCTCCAGCTGCAAAGCCTAGTGATTCTGACAACGGGGTGGGCGTCGCCAGAATCTCTAGTGAGATTTCCTCCTGAATAACTCTATTCTCCACACGAAGGTGATGGAGATTCACAGGGACTTCCTCTACTACCACTAGGTAGACAGGAGCCTATCGTGGCGGAGGGATGTAGTTGGTATTCACCCGAGTAGTCTGGATAGTACGCACCATCCACAAGAGAAAATGTCAACTTAGTTGAATTTTAAAGAGGCAAGATGGATAAAATAAATTTTGTAAGAGCAAAATAAGCATATTTGGAACAGACTGGGCTTTCTATTTCTAACTAGTCTAATGACCTAGAGTCAGCATAGCTCTGATACCACTTCTATCATAGCCAGTTTTGGGGTCAAAACCGAATGCATAGCATATGTGTGTGAGAATCCATTTTCCACACATATGTTGATGTCATAAGTGTAATATATCAAAAGACAATGCAATAAAAGCGTAAAGAGAGTAGAGTAACTTTATTACATCATCCAGACAATAGTATCTTAAAAATATCATTATCAAATTATAGCAGAATTGGTCACTCTTCCACATGAAGGTGACTGGCGCATCGTCAGACTTAGTATTCGTCGACATCATCTGCAAAGTCTTCTTCATCGCCCTCTGATCACAATATTCGCAAGGGGTGAGCTCACTTATGGTCGGGGCTCAACAAGTGGGAGGAGTAATGCAAGTTTAACAAGGTAGGATATGGTTAAGCGATAAGCATTTTAGTTGGTCAAAATATTTTATTAACAATGCCTAACTTACTAATTGAAAGTGTATACCAAAGTATCCCAATTAAACATAAATATATGATTATATCAAAAACACTTAAGTGAAACAACTTAAGCAAATCATTTATGGATCATTGGATCACGATTTATTTTCACTTATCATGTGAGGGTCCAGGTTGCTCTTAATCGTGAGCACGACTGACATATCAGTTTTACACTCTGCAGAGGTGGTACAACTTTACCCACAAGCCATGTATCCCATCTAACCTGGGTTGTACGGACCCTTAAACACTGCCGAGGTGAATGCCTAGGGATCCATTATGACGCTTTCACAAAATACACTCAGTACAAAACAACCTACTAAGGTTTCCAAATCGATGTGGAGGCCCTCTGGGCGAGGCAGCTTAGCTAAGACTATGTCACCATGTTAACATGAACTGCCACCATCAACCGCTCCCCCTCTTGCCCATATTTTAGGAAAGGTTGCCAAGTACTAAGCTAATTACAAAAGCTAGAGCCATGATAGCACTTGTGGTTGCACTGTTATCCTGGGTTGTCGCTCCATGTTCCATTTAATACAAAATGATCTTGTTTAACCATCGGG
The DNA here is from genome assembly GCF_902167145.1 of Zea mays. Taxonomy (NCBI): domain Eukaryota; kingdom Viridiplantae; phylum Streptophyta; class Magnoliopsida; order Poales; family Poaceae; genus Zea; species Zea mays. Next base: position 45,006,999 of record NC_050103.1, read on the forward strand.
TTAACATAATAATACAAATTTTATTTCCGAAACAATAGTATCATTAAAGAGTGACATCATAATTATCAAGTTGAGCAGTATCAAAAATTGCTAAGGGCTAGTTTGGAAGCCCCATTTTCCCAAGGGATTCCTATTTTCCCAAGGAAAAATAGGAATCCGTTGGGAAAATAGAGTTCCCAAACTAGCCCTAAGCATAGCATTTATCCCGGGGTAATCAAGGAATAATGTTGGTATTTCTAGGAAATCCTATTTAGGCAAATCTCAACAAATTATGCAAATATCCAAAAAGTAAACATTATTATATGCATTACTTTGGTACAAATACAAATGCAGTGGGAGAATCCACTTGCTTTGCTCAAAGGTGTCCTGCGGGTCGTCCTCAAACGTATTCGGTTCGTCTACCACATAGTCAGCTTCTAATATCGATTTGCATATCGTACATACAAAAGAAAACATACACCAAATAAATAAACATACACCATTACATGGGTAACATTCACCATTACATGAACAATCACATACCACGCAACTATACTCATAAATAATGCCTAAATCATAACTATTTTATTAATCCTCTCAAATTTCCATTTGAATTATCATTGGTGAAAATTATATGGGCATGTGACTATGAAAGTATTTTACCTAGCATAGTTTAGATGAAATGACTTAACAAATTCTACAGAAATAAATAGCTAATTAATCATTTTCTTTATGACCAATAATATTCTTTTGGTTTTATCCTTTCTTTTCTAAATAGAAATTATACGTATCTTTAAAATGTTATTTATAAATCTCATAACTTTAATATTCTAATAACTTAATGTAAACTACTAATTTTGGACTTAAGTAACATAATCATGATTATTTTGATATAAATAGATATTCTACCTATTCTTAGTGAATAAGCGATATGCGTATGAATACTTATATCATGATTAGTAAAAATCTATATTTTAGCTTGACTAAAAAGATGTGGCCTAGTACCTCTTTCAATTTCTTATATCAGTACAATTATACTTAAACAACTACTAACATAATATTGTTTTATGCGCTAAAATGAGAAGTTAATTGTAAACGCTTCTAGTACAAAGTTAATGAATCGTAACATTATTTATTTTCGAAATATAAAAATAATATCCACATCCATATTATTGCTGCCAGGGTTTATTCACAATTAAGCGTATACTTTGGGGAGTAGCACGTAGGATTTTAGGACTTCTTTTTAATACATTTATACTGCAGAAAATGCAGGAATAATTTACAGAAAACCGAAGGGCCAAAATGCAAAACGACTTTCTTCTACCTTGGGCTCGTGCTCATGCGAAGAGGAGGGGTTCGGCGAGGGGGTGTTCGGCGAGCAGGAGAGTGGAACGGATCGTCGACGGTAAACGGCGGAGCTCGACGGTGTGGGCGCGACTCTAGCATGGTTCGGTTGGTAGAGCCGGGACCGGGCTGGGCACAGCACGGCAAAGCTCGACGGTGTGAGCGCACGGCGCGGGAGCGAGGACAAAGAGCACGAGGAGGAAGAGAGGGGCGAGCTCGGCAAGGGAGAGGGAGCTCCGGCCGATACTATTTATAGAGAGAGGGGAAGAGAAGGGGAGTCGGGGTGAGAGATGGCCAGCCATCAATGGCGGCGGTTTTCTTTCCATTGATTGGAGAGGGAACGTGGGGGAAGAGGAGAGGAGAAGTGGAAACGGCGGCGATTTTTGGTGCGAAAGACCGAGTGGCCGTGATGGCGGCCGGGTGCGCGCGATCGCGGGTGCGGCTAGGCACGTCTTCACGAGGAAGATGAATAGTGCGTCGCGCTGGGCCCACCTAGAGGTGAGAGGGGGGCGCGCAGCACCAGGGCGCGACGACGAGTGGGCTAGGCCACACGGTTAGTTAGGTTAGGGTTTTTATTTTTTATCCTTATCTCCCAATACAAAAATAGGCATAAATATATTTTTAGATATCTCTAAATATTCAGAATAATTATTCCAACATTATTTATCATTAAAGAATTTATTTTTTAGCAAAGTTCTCATATTAATTAATTGGGTTTTCAATTTAAAAGAAATTCCAAAAAACAACCATCAAACAAGTATGAGCAAACAAAATTTTATTCTAAAGGTAAAAATCAAACACTTGAAAGAAAAATTCTTTACTATAATTACCACTAATATTTAAATGCATTATTTTAAGTTGATGGTTTTGAGGTGTTACACCATGGCGGCGCGAACTAGAGCTCCATGCCTCTACGACCACCATCCCATCCCTACGAATGGAATGCCGGCAGAGGATGACATGGTTACTACTCCGGGGGGTCAGCATCCTCATCAACCCCGACAGCAAACGCGCTGCTCGCTGTGGATGGCCACCATACTTCATCGACGAAGACACCGGTCTTCCAACACCAACGCCGGCTTCACCGGTACCGGCTCGGACTCCATGGAATCCGGCCTTCACCTTCCTCCCGAGCGTAGGCACCCTCAACGCTAATAGTGGAGGAGGCGCCTTCTTCTCCCCTGGCAAGGGGGATACCCCTTGGAATTAAACCAGGAGAAGGGGCAAGGGGTCGGCAGTGCCCGTGGGGGCCTCGACCGGAGCGCCCAAGGCTAGGACGCTCTCAGCCGGCGCGCCCTCTGCTGACGCGCACGTGGCTGGTGCGCCCTCGGCCGATGCACCCTTGGTCGGCGCGCCCTAGTTCGCCACCATGGCTAGGATGCTCTTGGCCGGCGCGCCCTCGGCCGGTGCACCCTCGGCTGGCGCGGCCACATCGACTACGGCAATGGATGGATCTCCACGGCAACAGCGGCGACGGCGGGTGGCGTCCATTGGCGGCGGCGGTTACAGGGCGCCGGCAGCTGTAGGGCGATTAGGGTTTCCCTGTCGCGCCTCAAATAGGCCATGCACCTCTGTTGGGTCGGCCTGCAAGGCCCAGCACCGTCTACCCTCCCCCTCCTTACTACGCCATAGTTGGGTCGGTCCCTAGGCCCAATGTCCGCCTCCCCCTGCGCCAATGGGCTGACCTACAAGTTGGCCCATCTAGCACTCCCATACACATTTACCTTTATATTTTTAAAGTTCAGTTCTAAATTCGCAAGAAAACCTTTCAGTCTCCATGTAATTTAGTGCTGGTTTATAATAGTATTTCGCTGTTTGTGAGCATTTCATTGTATAAATACCATGACTTTATCAATGATTATGCCACTGATATTTTACTTGTGTAAATACTTAATATGTTTAAGTGCAAAAATCATCAATGTGTTTATCTCAATTTGTATAATACAATGTTCATAAATTCTTGAATATTGGCCATACACAAGGTAGAACCATAGTTACTACTGTGGGATTTTAATCCTCAACGTGCGTACCCAATGTAAAAAATCATTTAGAACAATGGTCTACATCTTCTTAAAGCTAACTACCATAATTCATGATCTCTATTGGCCATAAACAAGGTAGTAGCATAGTTACTACTACAGGATTTTAATCCTCAACGTGCGTACCCAATGAGAATAATGAATTAAAGAAGGTATACACTTTACAAGTGATGACCTAAATGTGTTCATACAACGTTATATAACAAGTGGCATCAAATGCCCCATCAGAGATCTACACCATTTTTTGGTGATTATCTCCTACAATCTTAAGACAAATTTTGAGATTTACAGTGGTGATACAAGAATTTACTTGCTTATGTATTATTTTACATCTTATACAACACCATATGATTTGGTTGCCCCATGTAGGAACAATGGCCAATAAAGAGTTTGAATTACTCGCTCTTGATGGATACAACTATCCCACATGGGCTATGGACACAAAAGTTAGTCTTACAACCCGTGGACTTTATAATGCACTTCTTGAACAATAAGATAATGCTCCACCAATAGATGATCAACATAAGTATGCTGCTTTATACATCATAAGGCAACACATACATCCACACCTTAAGTCTGAATACATGTTGGAAGAAAATCCACGTGGACTATGGCTTGCACTCAAGCAACGCTATGAACAGCAAAAGGCAATTATCTTGCTCGAGGCCAATTATGAATGGGCCCAGCTTTGCCTTTAGGATTTCAAAACTGTTGGTGACAACAACCATGTTGTACATAGGTTCAGCACTAAGATGCAAATCTGTGAAAAGGCACTTTCAGATGCAGATAAAATTGAAAAGACTCTGTCTACTATGCTTCCCGCTAAAAGAATCCTTCAACAACAATACCGTGAGAGACATTTCACGGTTTATGTTGAACTTATTCAAACATTACTTCAGGCTGAAATACATCGTGAACTCATGTTGTGGAATAATCAACAGCGCCCTCTTGGCTCTGCCCCATTGCCCGAAGTACATGCCAATACTCAACATAAACCCAAAAATGATGTTCACACTAAGAACTATCAAAGAAACTCTTGTGGTAAAAACAAACACAGACACAACAAGAAGCAAATGCAATGTGTTCCCAACAAGGGTAAGAACATTTCCAAACAAAGGACTGACAAACAACATTGTCAGAAATGTGGTTGCTTTAACCACATCATAAAGAAATATCGTACCCCAAGTCATCTTGTTGATCTCTATTTAAAGTCTATGGGACACAGATGTGCTGCCCTGGGAGAGAAGTATGAAGCCCATTTCAACTTTCAAGCGGAAAACTACAAGGAAGAGGCTAATTGTTCACAGCAAGTTCCACAGGAACCAAGCAACAACATCATACCAGAAGACAAGGATCGGACTAACACACATGGAATTTCATTCTAATGACATGTTTGGAGACCTCGCATAGGTTCCCAATCTCTTATGTCCCAAGTCTAGTTTCCCTTATATTGTAATAATATAGCACCATTATGTCCTATGTGTTGTATTAAATAAATTTGTAATATGTACACTCTCTATATTCAATAAAATTTGTATGTGTCCTATATATAGATTCACCAAGCATTTGAAATGTTTCTTTATATATATTTCTATGGGAGTCCATCTGATGGAGGAGGAATTGTGCCTAGTAGATAGTTGTAGTACTAATTCTATACTGTAACACCTCGTCCAATCCCTGGACCAGCGGTACTTACTCCTGGCAGCTCTCTAAGATCATATATCGTCCCCACATACCAACACGAGTCTTTTGTGCGCACTTTGTCCTCACTCATGCGCACCCAAGAAAACTTCCCGGTCGGTCACCCATCCCAAATTGCTCCAAGCCAAGCACGCTTAACTTGGAGGTTCTTTCGAGATAGGCTTCTGAAAAAGAAGATGCACCTTGTTGGTATGGATACTCTATTAATTCTATTAAGCCTTGGGCTATGATATCAACATCTCAGGGGCCAGGATATCACAATCCACCCCCTTAGAAGATCGACGTCCTCATCAGTAACTCCAATCCAGGAACCTCCCCTCTTAGCCACGTCTATGTGTCTAGTGTCGTCATATGCCATGCCATGTGACCACTTCCGGTCCACATGCGCCATGCGCCATATACCCGAACCCCCTAGCCCATGCACGCCCGTGAAACCTCGAGGGTCGGCTCTGATACCACTTGTAACACCCCGTCCAATCCCTAGACCAGCGCTACTTACTCTTGGCAGCTCTCTAGGATCATATATCATCCTCACAGACCAACACGAGTCTTTTGTGCGCACTTTGTCCTCACTCATGTGCACCCGAGAAAACTTCCCGATCGGTCACCCATCCCAAATTTCTCCAAGCCAAGCACGCTTAACTTGGAGGTTCTTTTGAGATAGGCTTCCGAAAAAGAAGAAGCACCTTGTTGGTATGGATACTCTATTAATTCTATTAAGCCTTGGGCCAGAATATCACCATCTCAGGGACCAGGATATCACATATACTTAGGGAAACAAAATATTTCCAAACTCTCACAAAGAGACAAGGAAAAGTTTTGACAATCGCTGGACGCGATGCGACAATAGTTGGTTCAGGTTGTGCCACTATCACCCTTCCTATGGGTACTCAAATCACAATTAAGGATGCATTATTGTATCCCGATTTAACACGTACCTTGTTAAGTTATAGAAATATTCGGAATAATGGTTTCCATATTGAAACTCATAATGCAAATAATGAGGAGTTTCTCCTCATTACTAAAGACTCTGGATATGGCAAACAATCACTTGAAAAAAATCATCTTTACAATTCGGATTGTACTACACATACATCAAACCCATACCACATGTTGCGTACAAGGTAATTTTTCAGAATGTTAATGCATTCCAAACTTGGCATGATCGCCTTGGCTATCCTAGAATAGGGATGATGCGAAAAATTATCTGCAATTCCAATGGTCATAATCTACATACTGCCAAATTCCCACAACCATTTGATTTTATTTGCACCGCATGTGCAACAGGGAAATTGATTTTAAAACCCTCAAATCTTAAAATCCAACATGAGTCACTCAAATTCCTTGAACGGATTCAAGGTGATATATGTGGCCCTATACAACCATTATCTGGACCATTCAAGTATTTCATGGTTCTAATAGACGCATCCACGCGATGGTCTCATGTGTGCCTCTTATCCATACTGTTGGGGGCCTTCGGCTTCCGAAGGTCCTCAAAGACATAATTTGACAATGTTTTCCAAGTATGCGAGCAGGTACCTTCGGAATCAGGTTGCGGATATACAAAAGCGTGGTCAAGACGAAGCTTGGTTGAAATAGAAGACGATCGTGACGAAGGATGAAACGATCACGAAGCTATGTGCAGAAAAGCTTCGGCGTGACAACAGAAAAAGGTAACTGACTTAAAGATGAAAAGCCAAATTAGACCTTGGAGAATTACTACAGAGTTATTGATAAAAACAAAGGGCATTAATGTAATTTTACATGGGTTGCGTCCCGTGCCTATAAATAGATGAACAGTACTCCCGTACTGTTCACGCTGACTTGGCATTGGCATCACGCTTGTACCCTTACTTTCCTTCAAGCCGAAGGTACATTTGTAATTTGTTGTCGTTTATATAAGTGAAATAAATAAAAATGAGTTAATGTTCAAAGTAATCATATTATTTTATGTACGAACCTTTCTTACCTTTCATTATGATTATGAAGGTGTGACCTTCATAACCTTCGTTCGAAATCCATTATATCCAAAGGGTTATAATGCTTCGAAGGACGAAGGTGTAACACCCTAAAAAAATAAACCATTTTTATAATCCAAATATGGTATGTCCTATGGATGATCGGAGGCCGTAGATGTATTGATCTCATCAAGATGATTCCGATCAATCACTAGTTTGCCTTGTTTGGAGTCCGGATGAGTCTTTTTGAGTGCCGGTTGATCTGAGCCATTGGATATTAGGATTGTGGAAGTTTTCTTCTATTTATACCTCCCTAACCCTAGAAGCCACGTCCTCCCACCCCTAGCAGCCGTCACCCTTTTGTGCCTTGCCCCAAGAGAAGAGAGGAAGAAAAAAGAAGAGAAGAGAGGGGAGATGAGGGCATACCGTCGCCCATCATCGTCGTTCCTCTCCAAGAATTGGTTGGATTTCCTTTCCTCTCTCTCTCTTTTATCCACTTGATGAATGCTTTCTCTTGTTTTGGATGAGTTTTAGGCCCTGCAATTAGTTTTTTTGGTTAGATTGGATGGGAGATTAGATTTTAATCTCGAAATTAGTTTCTGCAGAATGGCAGATTCAATAGTTTCTGTTCATGCCAGTTTTCCGTGGTCTTAGTGGCCTCAAAAAAATAAAAAGTCTATCTATGAGTCGTAGATAATTTGTAGATCTTTCCGTGGCCGTGAAGAACACCTCAATCGGATATCAGATCAGAAAGTTATTGCAGTTTGATTATATCAGTTTTTCAGTCTCATAATTCTGTACAGAATCTGTTCTCTTAAGCTTTAGGCAATTTTATCAACAGAATTAAACTTTAGGATTGTAAAAGAAGTTGTAGACAATTTCATAAGCTTTCCAGATTGTTAAAGAGCGCATTCATATGAATTATGAAAGTCCAGTTATGTTTGTTTTACTGTGGCTGTTCCTGTTTGCCTGACAAAAATGAGCGGGTCTGTTCACTGGTGGGTTTCATATAGTAAATAGCCAAATTGGCTGTTCCAACTATGGAGACATTTGTAGAGGGATAAAAGTTCTTACTGCCAGCAGAATTTCATAATTTTTGGTTGAGTAGTTTGGTAGATATTGAATTTTTAAGTTAACTATGCTGCTGTCTGAAACAGATTCAGACATTTATCTTATCAGATGTTTTAGAACTTATAGATGGCAGAATTTAATTATCCATTGAATACCGAAGTTATAGAATATTTTGTGTAGACACTCATAGAGTATTTGTTTAATATCACCATTGTTATAATTTTAAAGATACAAAATTAACAAACAGCGCTGCTGCTGTTTGGCATGTGGTTCACGGTGGGAGTCTTTCCACCGGGATTTGGTTTCAAGTGTACGAGCGATTTGTTGTGTAACACCCCAGGTGTTACTCAGAGTGTCCATACTAGAGTTTCCCCTTTTACCCATTATCACATGAAGGCTGAATTGGGCAAAGTATACAAAACTTGGAATTCTAGGTCCTAAGCAAGTGTAATCCACCTTGGATGTCATGCCCTAGCTTATCATGCACATCTAAGTGGAGATCTCCCAAAACCCTAGAGCAAAACCCCCATAGGCAATTATAACCCTAATTGAAGCCATGATCAAAAGATCATGTAAACATCATGACCATGGTTTGGGCCAAATATAAAAGTTGTAATATACTTAATAACCTACAATTAATAGTAAGGAAGTACCCCCAAAAAGTTTTCAGAAAGGTCCTCAAAAGATCACCAAAGGTTGAACACAAGGGAGAAATTCAGATTTTGCCTAAGTCAAAAATCAACCCTTGAGCAAAGATCCCACCTGTTCACCTTGATCCCCTTTTCAAAACCAGTCGACCTAATGGACAAAGTGGCGCCAAATGAACCCTAGAATGCCCTGGACAAGTTTGAACCCAAGCCAAAACCATTTGACACGAGTTGGCACTGGTTTTGTCTCGGTTTGCACAGGGCAGACAGACAAGACTTGGCGCCACCATATCTCCTCAACCAGACCACATCTACTCTTGGAACTCACATGAACTAGGTAGCTCTAGGTGCAGGGAAGAGATCTCCCACAGGCGGTAGGGCAAGATTCGTACGCCTGGCCGCTCAGCAGAGCGAAGAACACGGGCAGAAGCAACGCGCCACGTGTTCGACGCGCTCTGAGCTCGCCAGAGCACGCCCGCGCGCGCGCCCCGCGTGCCCGCGTCGCGCCAAACGGTCGAACCGACGCCCCGGCCGCGTCCGCGCCCATAAAACCCACCCCGGCGCTCGGTTGCCTTCCCCGTTACCTCCTCCGTACCTCGCCGGACTCGCCCGAGCCAGCCATTGCCTCCGGCGACCTCCCCGCAGCCCGCCAGTGCCGACCAAGAACCACCGCAGTGGCCAACCCCTCTCCAGTCCCCCTCCGTTCGATTCAAGCCCCAGGTAGCTTCCTGGTGAGACCGTGAGCCTTGCTCAAGCTTGAACCGAGGGCCCGCGTCACCGGAGAAGTCAAATCGCGCTCACCGGAGTTCAAGAACTCGCCGGCGCACGTGGACCGGGTAAACCCCTTCACCATTTCCCGATTCATTGAGCACATGGCCTCTGTGTCATCCCGTGAAGCTCCTCGTGCCCATTAATTGAACTCTCCCGCCGTGGTTTGGCCGGAGCAGGTGCCGCCGTCGATCCCCGCCGCCTGTGTTCGTGGCCAGGGGAGCTCCGACCACCTCTGACGCCGACCCGCACATCGACGTGACCGTCGCGACCTCCTGAACATCACCGACCACCTCGCCGGACCTCCCTCACCGCCGGTAAGCCGCGCCACCCTTTTCTTTCCCGCGGCTACTGTTTCAGTTAAGGGAGGGACTGCGGGTGAGAGGGAAAGGAATCCAGGGGGTTAAGTGAAAAGTCAGAGACTCAAGTGAATAGTGGCGTAAGGGTAGATCTGCGAGGTTTGATTCGGTTTAAACCCAGGGACCTCGGCGCAAACTGTTTTTCCAGGAAAACTTAATTAAAACCTGATTTAAATTCAAACAGAAACTTTAAAAACCCATAACTTCTGTTTGGTTTATCCAAATTTGGTCAAATTAATTTTGCCAGACTCTAAATATTGTAACCTATTTAAGAAAAATATAAAACCCCATAAGCACTAGAGAAAAATATAAGGTTATGATTTAATTACAGGTTAGACCAAAAGCTTAATAATAGCAAGAAAAATGGTTGTACTATTTAACTAAGGTTAGAAAAATTTGGAGAAGTTTATATCTACCTACTGACCTAGTTAAAAATGTTAAACCCCTCTGTCCATTACATTAAGTTAGTTTTAACCCCTTATTCCATAATATGCTTAAGTTTAAGAAAAATAGAAAAAGTGACATAAATAGTGAGCCAGAGGGCACCCCTATTTTTGTTGAGATACTTAGTCAATGTAGTTCACTGGAAAAATGTATCATACCCTGTTGTAGTGTAAAATAAGAAAGCTACCTTTTAAATTAATAAAACAAGGATAACTTAGAAAAACCCTACAAAAATAACCCCAAGGTAAAAACACCCCCACCCTTGGGATAACTATTGTTTTATTAAAGAGAACTTAGGAAAAATATGAAATCTGCTGTTTGACATTTTTCAAATAATGATGTAGTAGACAGAGCCTTTTTGACATTAAACTTAAGAAAATCATAACTAAATAACCACCCCTTAGTTTTCTGTGATTTTTAGCACAGAGTCCTATTATTACCAAAGGATGCCAACAAAAATAACCTCTAGGACAGAACCTACCCCTAACTAGAAGGTGTAGTGTAAAGTGGCCCTTTTTGCCTAACTTTTGTTATTTTTGTTTAAAACCTAACATTTATACTCTAAGCCTCAAATTCTTAAAAACAAGCTAGAATAGCCAGTGACAACCCACTGTAATTTTTACAGAATTTTTGAAAAGTATTAAAACCCTGTTGTAGTTCAAACCTACCCTAGAAACCCTAAATGGAAATCAAGGAAAGGAAAATGAATAATGTGAATTAATGTTATCCCAAAACCCTTGAAGTCTGTCCACTAAAAAATGTATCAAGGTAATACCAATCCACTATGTTATCCTCACTAAAAAAACCCAAGCCTAAGGAGTATTAAACCTAACCCACTGGAAGCCCCGCATAACTAAGAAAACCCTAAGTTACTTCTTAACTTAGTTTCTTTTAGCTTATGTTCTTAAATCTTGCATAATCATGACATACATGTTCATTGCATTTCGATAGACTGTAATCTTGCTGACGGAGAGTACATCCTCGTGCCGGAGCAAGGAGCTGCTCAGGAGGTAGCCCCAGATCCAGCACCAGAGCCTGCACCAGAGGACCTGCCTGCCACTGCTTTGGAAGGCAAGCCCCGGTTTTATGCATAACCTGTTATTTGTGCTATTTTACTATACTTAATGATTGTAGGATTGATTGTGCACTTAGGTGTAGGAGTTGACTGAAACCCTAGTTGCATGATCTCAGGAATCCCATTGAGATGAATACTAGTATGCTAAGTCGAGTAGTTGCTTATTTAATTAGGATCTCGGTAGAAGACGAGTGATTTTTCTAGCACTCGCGCGAGGTCAGGAAATTGATTGTATCCACTTTCTTATCATAATGATGTGGTTGTGGACAACAATCCATGGGGATTGGTTGTCTACGGGATAAAATTTGAATAAGGATTAAGGTGTGGTACCGTGAGTCAAGCGTTTGAACGTACTAAGCACATGCCGAGAAATATGGTAAATCGGTAAGCCTAGTACCTGATTGAACCTGGCAGCAGATTGCCCTCCTCACGCGACCTGAGACGAGGTCTCCCATTCCAGTTATGGTGGGTACAAGTGCGGTCACTGCACGACGGCCAGTCGGGGTCAGTGAGGCATTGTACGCCAAGGCGGTGAGCCCCTCTCTGCTGACAGGGAATCGATGGGGACGGTTGATGTGTGTGGGGACGGAGTGCCCCTGCATGTCGTGTGTTTAGGTTTACCTTGCAAGGATAAAAACTCGATTCGAATCGTCTGCTTCTCGCAGCTAATGAGACTGCTTGATCCATGCTGCTACATTGAGTAACAAGTGGAATGATGCGGAGATGATATAAGATGTTGATTGCTAAAATGTTTGCTACTTTGTATGAATAGATAGTACACTTTAAGCCTTAAGAGAGTCACACTTAACTTGACTAAGTTAAAATCTTGACTTAGAAACTCAGCTAGTGCTTTTGGCAAACAAACCCCACAGCCAAACAGCTGCATGTCTAGAGGTAGAGGAGTAGACTCCTCACACCGGGTAAGTCTAGCTGAGTATTAGTATACTCAGCCTTGCTTGTGGCATAATTTTTACAGGTTCTCTGGAAGAGATGGTTGCTGGGATAACTTGGCCGACCACCCTGCCACCGGGTTGGACTGTCGAGTGGGACCCTGCCTCAGCCGAGGAGGAGCATGAGGAGTGATGGGACAGGCTTCCCCATCTCTCTATTTATTTACCGTTAGTTTATTTCCGCTGCACTTCGAACAATGATGGTTACTTTTGCAAAAACTCCGATGATGATGATGGTGATGTAATAATTTAACATTATGGCATGTATGGTTTTATGCTTTATTGTATTTGCTCTGTGACTCACCTTCGAGTGAGATTGTGGTACTTGGTCCTGTCAGTGGCCGTGTCGGACTAGATCCGAGGGATTGACGGGTTATTCCCATTTAAGTGTGGTCTAGCCTCTAAGGCGGGATTTGGACACTTAAGTTGGAATAATTCGGGCAGTTCTGCCACATGTTGATTGTTAGCAAATGTTTGTGAAATATTTGTACTAATTTTTATGCCCGCTAGCAGGTGGCTACACTCCGGATCATGCCTAGTACATCTTTCTTCTTCGATGAAGGCAAGTGAATGTAGCAGTGGTTGCTACCGTTTTGACTTGTTGTTTTTTTATCGCCTACGCTCTAATATTCAGAATTATGGAATTCTTTCATAATTGAACTCTATGGTGATGCTTTACTTGCTTGTATTATACTGATGCTCAATCATATATTGATGATGATTATGGTTCGAGTATGACCCATGAGATTAATTTACACCCCTGAAGGCAGATAAAGTATTATTTGAGATTTATATTGTATCTGAAGGCAGATGAAGTATTATTTGAGGTTTGTTTTGTATCTGAAGGAAGTGAAGTATATTGATAAATGCAGCATGCCATATGCATTACATTATTCATTTGCATCTGAAGTTTGGTCGTGACCTATGGTCCGACCGTACCGGTACAACTTAGCATCGTACGTTGCCCGAGGAGGGGTACGATGCGGCTTCATACCCTTAGAGGTATGAAGGCAGAGGACATATGCATTGCATTTATATGCATTCATTGAAGTGATATTAGCAGATGATGTGGTTTTATACTCTCAGAGGTATGAGGGCAGATGACCTACACATTGCATTCCTATGCATACATTGAAGTGATATCTACAGGTATTGTTGACGCAGGGAAGGGTTATACAACCTATTGTGGTTGTTCGAGGAAATGAGATGGTATTGGTTATATTCGGGCTATTGAGTTCTATATCTACAAGTATTTCTGATCTCAATTGGGATTCCTTTAAAATGTTGTTTAATTCAATTTGTGGTTTAAATATCTCGTCAAAATAATTTGCTTGCTGAGATGTATCATCTCACTCTTGCATTACTCAATGCAGGTATTTGATTCATGTTGGGAATGAGGGAAGTAGCAGCACGTCCACCTTCACTATTATAATAACGCTGCCCAGTTGCAGCCATGATTTAATTAGAAACTCGATGTCAAATGATGTTTGTTTTTTCTAGTCGTGTGCACTGGTTAATTCAGTTCATGTTGTTATGTTTAACTTTCCTTTGCTAGCATATTAATAATGCTTAGTATGTTTTTTGTCATGATATATGTTTATACACTGTTGCCCCTCGTTTATGCAATCTTTCAAAGGAGATGCTGCCGAAATTTTATATATGGATGTCAGATGTGTAGTTCAGTAGCATTCCGGGGTGTTTGTGGACTCTGGGGTGTTACAGTTGGTATCAAAGCATAGGCTTTAGATTCTTGGCAATTTGAAGATAAATTTGATACACTTGCACATATAGGAAGGGTATGGGTTCAAATATCTTTGATATATATTAGTGTCTTTGAAGTGCAGATGACAATAATTTCACCCCTCCCTATTCCTTTACGGTGATGTGGTAAGTTGTTTATGACTTAATGCCTAATATGTTTTATCTCTAAATCTTTATATTGTTTTATTAATGCGATTGATATTGTTGGTCTTTGGTAAGATCGAAGTTGTTATTATGCTTGTGATATACAAGTATGCCTATGTTGTTTTCATCATGTTTTTCGTGGTTGAGTTTTATTGCAATAATATTGTTATATATGCTTGATTGTGGATGTTCCTAAGAGGAGTGTGAATTGCGTGTTTTGGGTTACAAGGTAACCATCAATTTGAATTTAAGTTGTTGAGTGGTTGGTGGATAGTTCCAACTATTTTTGCAAAGAATGATTGTTTATGTCGAGAAACCAGTTCTGAAAGAAATGAATATTGATACTTTTATATGAATTTTGGGGAAGTCTTTACATAGCCAGAATGGCTTACATGTCTCTCTTCTATTGTGTGTTTTAGTAGCCACAAAGCCTAGAGGTGGTTTAAAGTGGTTGCATGTTAGTCATGCTAGTTGTAGAATAAATCTCTGTTTTTCTTGGTCCATTGATTATGTATTAATACGTTGAGGATCAGATGGTTCTCTCCCCGATGCATGCTGGTGGAGCCATTGTTGGACCACCTATCTATTGGTTTGAATGAAGTCATTGCCTAGCCTAGAGTTGGTTGTGTGTGGTTAGTCACCTATTCCTAAATGATGTGGTTTTTACAACAACTTGAGATGTTTGTCAAATGTGTGAAGGATTACGGGGTTATTATTGACCTCGTATATCTGGTACTTTGAGTGCATCATATGATAGAATGAAATGTAAGTTTCTGAACTACAGTAGATGAAGACTTATATTATTTGTAGGTTAACCTTACTAGTTTGGTTATTTTTCTTAGTTGAGTTGTTGGATGAAGTATAGCGACATTGGTTAAGCAAGTATTGTGTTGTTGTTGTGCTATCAATGCTCTTTGTGGAGTTTTTGGCATTTCTTCGATGAAATGTGTCGCGCAGAATGTTATGGGCTTCTTGTCGGCTTTATTGCTCCATTAGTTCTTTAGACTTTCTCCCTTTTGTGGGGTGCAAAGAATGTTAGATTACATGATTATCTTTTCATGATGGCAAGAACGGGGTTTAGGAAGATTAGGAGTTTTGTTTCAATAGAACTACTTGTTTTGTGGTGCTGTGAAGTGAGGTGTTTGATCTTCATATACGTTCATCTGGTGTGGATGTTTTACCATTGAATTAAAATGAATTGTTGAAGTTGGTAAGGGTTGTGCTTAGTGCATATTACCCCTTCATAAAAGAGTGTGGTTTTAAGACATTGATGCTGATGTATGGCTGCATCCAAATTCGATGTTGTGAAATTATAGTGTTGATCGCATCTATGACTTGCTTTGAGCTTCATTGCAGGTTGTTTCATGCTTGTTGTCAGGTTGTGTAGCTTCCTTAGGCCATTAGTACGAGGTAGAAGTTCTTGTGTTGATTAATACCAATGATGGACTCATGTTTTGAATGGCGGTGCTATTTGGGGTACCTTGGATGTTTTGCTTGGAGTGGTCGAATTCGAGGACGAATTCTTTTTAAGGGGGGTAGAATGTAACACCCTAAAAAAATAAACCATTTTTATAATCCAAATATGGTATGTCCTATGGATGATCGGAGGCCGTAGATGTATTGATCTCATCAAGATGATTCCGATCAATCACTAGTTTGCCTTGTTTGGAGTCCGGATGAGTCTTTTTGAGTGCCGGTTGATCTGAGCCATTGGATATTAGGATTGTGGAAGTTTTCTTCTATTTATACCTCCCTAACCCTAGAAGCCACGTCCTCCCACCCCTAGCAGCCGTCACCCTTTTGTGCCTTGCCCCAAGAGAAGAGAGGAAGAAAAAAGAAGAGAAGAGAGGGGAGATGAGGGCATACCGTCGCCCATCATCGTCGTTCCTCTCCAAGAATTGGTTGGATTTCCTTTCCTCTCTCTCTCTTTTATCCACTTGATGAATGCTTTCTCTTGTTTTGGATGAGTTTTAGGCCCTGCAATTAGTTTTTTTGGTTAGATTGGATGGGAGATTAGATTTTAATCTCGAAATTAGTTTCTGCAGAATGGCAGATTCAATAGTTTCTGTTCATGCCAGTTTTCCGTGGTCTTAGTGGCCTCAAAAAAATAAAAAGTCTATCTATGAGTCGTAGATAATTTGTAGATCTTTCCGTGGCCGTGAAGAACACCTCAATCGGATATCAGATCAGAAAGTTATTGCAGTTTGATTATATCAGTTTTTCAGTCTCATAATTCTGTACAGAATCTGTTCTCTTAAGCTTTAGGCAATTTTATCAACAGAATTAAACTTTAGGATTGTAAAAGAAGTTGTAGACAATTTCATAAGCTTTCCAGATTGTTAAAGAGCGCATTCATATGAATTATGAAAGTCCAGTTATGTTTGTTTTACTGTGGCTGTTCCTGTTTGCCTGACAAAAATGAGCGGGTCTGTTCACTGGTGGGTTTCATATAGTAAATAGCCAAATTGGCTGTTCCAACTATGGAGACATTTGTAGAGGGATAAAAGTTCTTACTGCCAGCAGAATTTCATAATTTTTGGTTGAGTAGTTTGGTAGATATTGAATTTTTAAGTTAACTATGCTGCTGTCTGAAACAGATTCAGACATTTATCTTATCAGATGTTTTAGAACTTATAGATGGCAGAATTTAATTATCCATTGAATACCGAAGTTATAGAATATTTTGTGTAGACACTCATAGAGTATTTGTTTAATATCACCATTGTTATAATTTTAAAGATACAAAATTAACAAACAGCGCTGCTGCTGTTTGGCATGTGGTTCACGGTGGGAGTCTTTCCACCGGGATTTGGTTTCAAGTGTACGAGCGATTTGTTGTGTAACACCCCAGGTGTTACTCAGAGTGTCCATACTAGAGTTTCCCCTTTTACCCATTATCACATGAAGGCTGAATTGGGCAAAGTATACAAAACTTGGAATTCTAGGTCCTAAGCAAGTGTAATCCACCTTGGATGTCATGCCCTAGCTTATCATGCACATCTAAGTGGAGATCTCCCAAAACCCTAGAGCAAAACCCCCATAGGCAATTATAACCCTAATTGAAGCCATGATCAAAAGATCATGTAAACATCATGACCATGGTTTGGGCCAAATATAAAAGTTGTAATATACTTAATAACCTACAATTAATAGTAAGGAAGTACCCCCAAAAAGTTTTCAGAAAGGTCCTCAAAAGATCACCAAAGGTTGAACACAAGGGAGAAATTCAGATTTTGCCTAAGTCAAAAATCAACCCTTGAGCAAAGATCCCACCTGTTCACCTTGATCCCCTTTTCAAAACCAGTCGACCTAATGGACAAAGTGGCGCCAAATGAACCCTAGAATGCCCTGGACAAGTTTGAACCCAAGCCAAAACCATTTGACACGAGTTGGCACTGGTTTTGTCTCGGTTTGCACAGGGCAGACAGACAAGACTTGGCGCCACCATATCTCCTCAACCAGACCACATCTACTCTTGGAACTCACATGAACTAGGTAGCTCTAGGTGCAGGGAAGAGATCTCCCACAGGCGGTAGGGCAAGATTCGTACGCCTGGCCGCTCAGCAGAGCGAAGAACACGGGCAGAAGCAACGCGCCACGTGTTCGACGCGCTCTGAGCTCGCCAGAGCACGCCCGCGCGCGCGCCCCGCGTGCCCGCGTCGCGCCAAACGGTCGAACCGACGCCCCGGCCGCGTCCGCGCCCATAAAACCCACCCCGGCGCTCGGTTGCCTTCTCCGTTACCTCCTCCGTACCTCGCCGGACTCGCCCGAGCCAGCCATTGCCTCCGGCGACCTCCCCGTAGCCCGCCAGTGCCGACCAAGAACCACCGCAGTGGCCAACCCCTCTCCAGTCCCCCTCCGTTCGATTCAAGCCCCAGGTAGCTTCCTGGTGAGACCGTGAGCCTTGCTCAAGCTTGAACCGAGGGCCCGCGTCACCGGAGAAGTCAAATCGCGCTCACCGGAGTTCAAGAACTCGCCGGCGCACGTGGACCGGGTAAACCCCTTCACCATTTCCCGATTCATTGAGCACATGGCCTCTGTGTCATCCCGTGAAGCTCCTCGTGCCCATTAATTGAACTCTCCCGCCGTGGTTTGGCCGGAGCAGGTGCCGCCGTCGATCCCCGCCGCCTGTGTTCGTGGCCAGGGGAGCTCCGACCACCTCTGACGCCGACCCGCACATCGACGTGACCGTCGCGACCTCCTGAACATCACCGACCACCTCGCCGGACCTCCCTCACCGCCGGTAAGCCGCGCCACCCTTTTCTTTCCCGCGGCTACTGTTTCAGTTAAGGGAGGGACTGCGGGTGAGAGGGAAAGGAATCCAGGGGGTTAAGTGAAAAGTCAGAGACTCAAGTGAATAGTGGCGTAAGGGTAGATCTGCGAGGTTTGATTCGGTTTAAACCCAGGGACCTCGGCGCAAACTGTTTTTCCAGGAAAACTTAATTAAAACCTGATTTAAATTCAAACAGAAACTTTAAAAACCCATAACTTCTGTTTGGTTTATCCAAATTTGGTCAAATTAATTTTGCCAGACTCTAAATATTGTAACCTATTTAAGAAAAATATAAAACCCCATAAGCACTAGAGAAAAATATAAGGTTATGATTTAATTACAGGTTAGACCAAAAGCTTAATAATAGCAAGAAAAATGGTTGTACTATTTAACTAAGGTTAGAAAAATTTGGAGAAGTTTATATCTACCTACTGACCTAGTTAAAAATGTTAAACCCCTCTGTCCATTACATTAAGTTAGTTTTAACCCCTTATTCCATAATATGCTTAAGTTTAAGAAAAATAGAAAAAGTGACATAAATAGTGAGCCAGAGGGCACCCCTATTTTTGTTGAGATACTTAGTCAATGTAGTTCACTGGAAAAATGTATCATACCCTGTTGTAGTGTAAAATAAGAAAGCTACCTTTTAAATTAATAAAACAAGGATAACTTAGAAAAACCCTACAAAAATAACCCCAAGGTAAAAACACCCCCACCCTTGGGATAGTAAATAGCCAAATTGGCTGTTCCAACTATGGAGACATTTGTAGAGGGATAAAAGTTCTTACTGCCAGCAGAATTTCATAATTTTTGGTTGAGTAGTTTGGTAGATATTGAATTTTTAAGTTAACTATGCTGCTGTCTGAAACAGATTCAGACATTTATCTTATCAGATGTTTTAGAACTTATAGATGGCAGAATTTAATTATCCATTGAATACCGAAGTTATAGAATATTTTGTGTAGACACTCATAGAGTATTTGTTTAATATCACCATTGTTATAATTTTAAAGATACAAAATTAACAAACAGTGCTGCTGCTGTTTGGCATGTGGTTCACGGTGGGAGTCTTTCCACCGGGATTTGGTTTCAAGTGTACGAGCGATTTGTTGATTGTTAGCAAATGTTTGTGAAATATTTGTACTAATTTTTATGCCCGCTAGCAGGTGGCTACACTCCGGATCATGCCTAGTACATCTTTCTTCTTCGATGAAGGCAAGTGAATGTAGCAGTGGTTGCTACCGTTTTGACTTGTTGTTTTTTTATCGCCTACGCTCTAATATTCAGAATTATGGAATTCTTTCATAATTGAACTCTATGGTGATGCTTTACTTGCTTGTATTATACTGATGCTCAATCATATATTGATGATGATTATGGTTCGAGTATGACCCATGAGATTAATTTACACCCCTGAAGGCAGATAAAGTATTATTTGAGATTTATATTGTATCTGAAGGCAGATGAAGTATTATTTGAGGTTTGTTTTGTATCTGAAGGAAGTGAAGTATATTGATAAATGCAGCATGCCATATGCATTACATTATTCATTTGCATCTGAAGTTTGGTCGTGACCAATGGTCCGACCGTACCGGTACAACTTAGCATCGTACGTTGCCCGAGGAGGGGTACGATGCGGCTTCATACCCTTAGAGGTATGAAGGCAGAGGACATATGAATTGCATTTATATGCATTCATTGAAGTGATATTAGCAGATGATGTGGTTTTATACTCTCAGAGGTATGAGGGCAGATGACCTACATATTGCATTCCTATGCATACATTGAAGTGATATCTGCAGGTATTGTTGACGCAGGGAAGGGTTATACAACCTATTGTGGTTGTTCGAGGAAATGAGATGGTATTGGTTATATTGGGGCTATTGAGTTCTATATCTACAAGTATTTCTGATCTCAATTGGGATTCCTTTAAAATGTTGTTTAATTCAATTTGTGGTTTAAATATCTCGTCAAAATAATTTGCTTGCTGAGATGTATCATCTCACTCTTGCATTACTCAATGCAGGTATTTGATTCATGTTGGGAATGAGGGAAGTAGCAGCACGTCCACCTTCACTATTATAATAACGCTGCCCAGTTGCAGCCATGATTTAATTAGAAACTCGATGTCAAATGATGTTTGTTTTTTCTAGTCGTGTGCACTGGTTAATTCAATTCATGTTGTTATGTTTAACTTTCCTTTGCTAGCATATTAATAATGCTTAGTATGTTTTTTGTCATGATATATGTTTATACACTGTTGCCCCTCGTTTATGCAATCTTTCAAAGGAGATGCTGCCGAAATTTTATATATGGATGTCAGATGTGTAGTTCAGTAGCATTCTGGGGTGTTTGTGGACTCTAGGGTGTTACAGAAGGGCTTTGATATTTAACATTTTATGTTGCCTTGTTCTTATTTCATAGCATTTGAGAACAAGTCCCCAACATTGGCGCCCACCTCCGGTGAACTCACTTCCATTTCTTGAGCTTTGAACACCTTCGGCAAGCATCACCTTCGTCATGCCGCCGAAAAAAGCTTCAGCGACAGGGGCTGCTACTCTGCAGCCGCTGGACCCCAATCAGGACGTCCTTTCTCTAAGAGAGGCCCGAAGCCAGAAGAGGAAGGCCACTAGTCCAACACCTCCGGAGGACGACTTGGATCAGGAGATCCAAAACCTGGAGATCCTTCAGCAACAAGTGCAATGAAAGAAGGAGAAGATGGCTCGCTTAGCTGATCTTCAGAGACAGATAGATGAAGCTTCGGAAGAGGTTCGTCATCTTGTTCAAGATGACCAGAACCGAAGGCCTCCGCGCAGAGAGCTTCATCAGGAAGGCTTCTACAATGAGGACGACTGGTATGAAGATTTCCATCATGGAAACTTTGCTTTTGATGATGCTTCTCCTCTATCAACAGAATTGTAGGCTACACCATGGCCCCAGTCTTACAAGCCACCCCAGCTCCCCATGTACGACGGTCATACAGACCCGAAGCAATTCTTGATGAGCTATGAAGCAACCATATCTTCATATGGTGGCAATACTGCAGTCATGGCAAAGTCTTTTGTCATGGCCGTCAAGAGTGTCGCTCAAACCTGGTACTCCTCTCTTCGGCCAGGGACAATCACCTCTTGGCAGAAGCTGAAGGATATGTTGATAACCAGCTTCCAAGGGTTTCAGACGAAGCCAGTTACTGCACAAGCTTTATTCCAGTGTACCCAGGACCACGAAGAATACCTCCAGGCGTATGTCCGAAGGTTTCTGCGTCTGAGGGCACAGGCGCCAACAGTGCCCAATGAAATTGTCATTGAGGCCATGGTTAAGGGACTTCGACCGGGACCTTCAGTGCAATACTTTGCCAGGAAGCCACCACAAACTTTGGAGAAGCTACTCCAGAAGATGGACGAGTATATCCGAGCTGACAATGACTTCCGCCAAAGAAGGGAGAAGGCATTCAGGTTCTCTGAAATGACCAGGGGCTTCGGAGGAAGATTTTATTCGAGGCACGTCAGGTCAATTCATAACTCCACTCAAAGTGATGATAGAGGGAGCCAACAGCAAAGGCCACAATACTCTTCGCAAGCTTCGGGGCAACAACAAAGCTCTGTTCGGCCGCCAGCGCCAAGGGGTAGAGGCGCCAGGGGCTTTGGGGGAAGATTTGGGGATCAGCCAAGAAGAATTTACTGTCTATTCTGTGGTGAAGACAAGGGCCATACCACCAGCATGTGCCACGTCACCATCCAGAAGCAAAAGGAGATAGCAGAAGCTGCAGCACAACAGAGTCAGCCGAAGCAGGTCATGCACACTGCTTCATATCATTCGCCTTACATTCCAGAGAATGTAGGCAATCACTCTGCAGCTTCTGTTGCTTCAGCGAGTCAACCCCAAGCATCTTGGCAACAGCCTCCACCGCCACCACCAACGCAGCGAGGACAGCAGCCAGAAGGCAGTCAGCACACTCACCTTTAGAGGGACTTCTTCTATCATGGTAACTCTTCTGTCTGGCCTGAGCAGCTTCTAGATTCTTCCTGATTAGTTTGACCTTCCTTTCGGCTTCAGTCACTAAGTCAGGTCCAAAAACTTCTCTTTCTCTAGGTTGAGACCAATTGAGTGGTGTCCTGCACCTTCTTCCATAGAGAGCTTCAAAAGGTGCCATCCTTAGGCTAGATTGATAACTATTGTTATAAGCAAACTCTGCCAAGGAGAGGTGCTTATCCCAGTTCTTGCCACAATCGATTGCACAAGCTCTCAGCATATCCTCCAGAATTTGGTTTACCCTTTCCGTCTGACCATCAGTGTGTGGGTGGTAAGCTGAACTCCTGATTACCTTGGTTCCCAAAGACTCTTGCAATTGTTCCCAAAATCTGGCAACAAATTGGGCTCCTCGGTCAGAAATAATGGTCCGAGGTAATCCGTGCAAACACACGATCCGGTCAATATACAATTCTGCATACTTCTGAGCCTTATCAGTGGTGTGCACAGGAAGAAAATGTGCCACTTTCGTCAGTCGGTCCACAATAACCCAAATCGAATCATGATGACGAGAGGTGTTGGGCAGACCCACAATGAAATCCATGCTGATGTCATCCCACTTCCACGAAGGTATAGACAGGGGTTGCAAAGCTCCAGCTGATTTCAAGTGGCTTGCCTTTATCCTCTGACAGGTGTCACATTCTGATACATATTGAGCTATCTCCCTCTTCATTCTGGTCCACCAATACAAAGGCTTCAGGTCATGGTACATCTTGGTACTTCCCGGATGCATAGAGAATTTGGAGAGATGAGCCTCATCCAAAATTTTCCTCTTGAGGTCCTGGTCTTTAGGAATCACCAATCTGCTTTTGAACCATAACACACCCTTTTCATCTTGGTGGAAACAATTATACTTCTCGACCTTCTGATGGAGATTCTTCTTGATAATTTGCACTCCCTTGTCACTGAGCTGGGCCATGATAATCTGGTCTTGCAAAGCTGGCTCAACAGAAACGTGAGACAAAGAACCAGAAGAAATCACTTCAATTTGCATCTTGCTCAACTCATCACACAAGGTGTTAATGCGAGAATCCATCAGAATACAATTGCATTGCAACTTCCGACTCAAGGCATCTGCTACCACATTAGCTTTTCATGGGTGATAATGTACCTCCAGGTCATAATCCTTGATCAGCTCTAGCCATCTTCTCTGCCTCATGTTGAGATCAGCCTGAGTAAAGATGTACTTAAGGCTCTTATGATCAGTGAAGATGTTGCAGTAGGTTCCCATTAGATAGTGCCTCCACATTTTTAATGCATGAACCACTGCTGCCAACTCGAGGTCATGAGTGGGATAGTTTTGCTCATGAGGCCTGAGTGCTCTTGAGGCATAAGCGATGACTCGGTTGTCTTGCATCAAGACACAACCTAGCCCAGTGCCAGAGGCGTCGCAATATACATCAAAAGGCTTGTTGTTGTTGGGTTGCGCCAATACTGGTGTTGTGGTCAGATGCTGCCTTAATGCATGGAAGGCGTCTTCGCACTTCTGACTCCAAACAAATTTGTCTTCTTTCCTCAGCAACTCAGTTATCGGCTTCGCAATTCGAGAGAAATCCGGAATAAATCTTCGGTAATAACCAGCTAATCCCAGAAAACTCCGAATCTAACGGACAGTTGGTGGTGGCTTCCAGTTCATCACCTCTTGCACTTTATCAGGATCAACAGCTATTCCAGCCTGAGAGATAGTGTGACCCAAGAATTTGATTTCCTTTAGCCAAAAATCACACTTGGATAACTTGGCATAAAGGTGGTGCTCTCGCAAACGTTGAAGCACTACATGCAAATGCCCGGCATGTTCTTCTTCGTTCTTTGAGTACACCAAAATATCATCAATGAAAACCACTACAAACTTGTCCAATTCAGGCATGAAAACAGAATTCATCAGGTACATGAAATATGCTGGTGCATTTGTCAGCCCGAATGACATCACCAAAAATTCATATAGCCCATATCTGGTTGAGAATGTCGTCTTTGGAATATCACTTGCTCGTATCTTGATCTGATGGTAGCCAGAGCGAAGGTCTATTTTGGAAAACACCTTGGCCCCGACCAACTGGTCAAAAAGAACATCAATACGAGGCAAAGGATACTTGTTCTTGATAGTTACCGCATTAAGAGGGCGGTAATCTATACACAGCCTCAAGCTTTCATCCTTCTTCTTTACAAACATTGCTGGACATCCCCAAGGCGAAGTACTTGGGCGAATAAATCCCTTATCCAGCAACTCTTGCAATTGCTTCTTCAATTCTGCCAACTCAGCGGGTGGCATTCGGTAGGGCCTCTTGGAAATTGGTGTCGTTCCCGGTTGCAACTCGATGGCGAATTCAATATCCCGGTCTGGTGGCATTCCTGGCAATTCATCAGGAAAGACATTTGCATACTCACAGACTACTGGGATCTTCTTCAGAGGTAACTCCGTCATAGAGAAAGCACTTGACTGAGTAGAACCTTGGCTGGGCAGAATTAAGGTGAAGTTCCCGCAGAACGGAGAATTAACTTCCACGGTACGGCTGGCTACATCAAGCACAACTTGGTGCAAGGCCATCCAATTAGCTCCCAGAATAATGTCCACATTCTCCAAACCCAACACAAGAAGAGTGGTTTTGACAATGTGGCTTCCCAGTTGAATAGGCACACTTTGGTTTAATTGATTAGTTGAAATTTTACCCCCCAGGTGTGACTATCATAAATGACCCTTTTGAGTGAGAGAATGGCAGTTCACATTTAGCGCTGAACTTCTGGCTAATGAAACTATGAGATGCACCAGAATCAAACAGAATTAAAGCAGGTTGATTATAAACTGAAAAGATATCGGTCATGATGGGAGCTCCCTCAGGTACTTCCTCCAGAGTAGTGAAGTTGAGCTTCCCTTGCCTGACTTGCACCTTCTGCTTTCTTCCCTTGTCTTGATTTGGTGCTGGCATCTGCCTCTGCTAGTTCCTGGGACAATCCTTGGCATAGTGGCCCACATTGCCACAAGTGAAACACTTGTTCCCATTGCCCTGGCGGAACTGCTGCTGCTGCGGAGGCTGATTGTTCCTTAGGGCGGGAGCTGGAAAGCGGTTGGGTGTCGGCTGCTGCTGCTGAGGTGGCCTAATCACCCATCTGCCTGCCTGCTGCTAAAAACCCCTGCTCTGATTGTGAGAAACAATTCAGAACCTCTGAGCCTGAGCGGATGGTGCTGCCATTGGTGCCTTTCTCTTCTTCTCTGCCCAGTGAGCTACAATGCAATCTTCCTGGGAGATGGCCATGTTGACCAACTCATTGAAGCTATCAGCCCGGACAGTGTTGAGTCGTTCCCGCAGCTTGGTATTAAGACCCCTACGGAAGCGATCTCTCTTCTTTTCATCAGAATCAGCATGGTACCCTGCATACTAGCATAAGTCGTTGAAGGCTTGCATACTGCAGTACCGTGCGGGTTCCTTGATTAAGGGCCACAAATTCATTCAACTTCCGATCAAGAATGCCAGCTGGGTTGTGGTGTCCTCTGAAGGCAGTCTTGAATTCCTCCCAAGACACTTCACGATCAGCGGGGAGCATAGCACGGAAGTGGTCCCACCAAGTCCGAGCAGGGCTGCGAAGCTGCTGTGCGGCGAAGCGAGCCTTGGCCTCATCAGGGCAGTCTCCCGTGAGGAGGGGAAACTTTGACTCGACGACGCGAAGCCACACGTCGGCGTCCAACGAATCCTCTGTCTTGGTGAACAAGGGCGGCTGCGTGCTCAGAAACTCCTGGTAAGTTGCCATTGCCGGAGGTCGCTGATGCTGGCCTCCACCATGCTGCTGAGGGTGGGGCTGGCGCTGCAAGAGCTGTCGCAGAATCTCATTCTGCTGGGCCATCAGCTCCTGCACTGTGGGAGCTGGAGGAGGTGGTAGGGGAACCTGCTCGTTATGCCCGCGATGCTGCCTAGCTGCCATCTGAAAACAGAGATTGTCGCCATTGTTATCCCAACTCACAGTTTCGAACGACAAGATATCATCTCATATGGAAGGAAAAATGCCATAATCATAATATTAGGTTCGAAATGAAGATAACATGGTGACAACATCCCACAGATTTCAAAGGTTCACAGGGTTACATCAATTAGGGGAAGGTACCCATAAGCCTAGTCCAAAATCTGATATTAACTAAGCTCGCATAGGTTTCTATCCGCCTAATAGTGCCGAAGTGACTGCTTAGCCCTGAGCGGTGGAAGCGACACTGGATACGGGTGAAGGAGGCATCGCGGAGGTAGTCCCATGGGCACCAGGGGTTGGTCCTAGCTCCTCGGGAGTCTCTTCTCCCTCGCTTCCGGCTTCATTGGCCTCCATCTCCAGGTGGTGCATGTCCAAGTGGTCATTTGCTTCCTCGAGTTCCCTCTGCACATCGTGAAGCTGGTTCTCCAAGACATCAATAGTGTTGTCTCGGATCTCCACCTGCTGCTCCAAGGTGGTGATGCGCTGGCTCAGCCCCTCCACCTGCAGATCCTTCTCTACCAACTCGGTGGATAGATCGACCAAAAAATCTTCTCGACTGTCGAGAGTGAGCTTGGCAGTTTGAGCGGTGTTAGCAAGGAGTGCCATAGCATCGCTCTGAAGGGCTTGAAGGCGGTACAGCGCACTCATGCACTGAACGGTGACCCTCCCAACCAAGTCAGGATACATCGCCCACACATCCTTTACATGGCTCACGCGGTTACACCACATGGGATCATCCTTCTTCTCAGCAGGGAAGAGTCCCAAG
This sequence comes from Zea mays, assembly GCF_902167145.1. Taxonomy (NCBI): domain Eukaryota; kingdom Viridiplantae; phylum Streptophyta; class Magnoliopsida; order Poales; family Poaceae; genus Zea; species Zea mays. Next base: position 45,034,261 of record NC_050103.1, read on the forward strand.
GGGTGCATCACCATCTCCAGGGGATGGTAGCCACAAAAAGTCGTCAGAGTCTTCATGGCTACCGCTTCAACGGTGTCATCTGTCCTGAGTCCAATTGTCTCAGAATCAAGAGAACGCCAACCCGGCTGAAGGGGATGAGCCTCCAAAGTCAGCCAGACCCGACAACGAGGTACCCGATGCTCCTCATACAACTGCACCGTGTACAAAGGGGGCATAGGGTAACCGGCGGAGTTAAGCACTTCCCACAAGATGGAAGGAAAGCCATCGCGAGAAAGGAAGTCGGAACTGAAAAGAGTGTCTCCTCCACTGGCGGGGGTGGGTGAATTCATCTGCGAGAAGGGAACCAAAGGTAAAGATTATGGTGGAAGGAAAAAGAAAAAGAGAGCCCGGATGGTTCTAAAGAAAGTGGGTTAGCTCAAGTTTTTAATTCCTCTTTGTGTTTATAATGCATGCATGATGGGAGTAACGTTGCCTCTCCAAAAAAAATAGGGTGCTTTTTAGGGCATCCTTAGAGATATAAGTACTGGCCCACGGGGCCTAATTAATTAGCCACCTATTTCTCCCTCTATGCCTAAGGCCTTTCGTCCTAGGTCTAGCGGTCTAGTCCTGACGATCCGTAGCAGTTTCTAGGCAAGTTTTAGATTTTGAAAATTGGTATTCATTGTTTATTGTCCTTCTCTGTGGTGGAATTTGCTCCGATACCAGCTGTGGCGGAACCACCCGAATTATTCTAGCTTAAGTGCCTGAGTCACGCCTCAGGGGCCGTAACACACTTAAATCGGAATAACCCGTCAGTCCCTCAGATCTAGTCTGATAGAGCCACTTAACCATGATCAAATTCCACAATCTCACTCGAAGGTGAGTCACAGAAGAATTACAATAAAATAGGAAACCTCAAATTAAGTGCTGAATTATTACATAGATCGGAGTTTTTGGGTAGCAAATAAGAGTTCTCAAAATAAAATGCAGCGGATAATCGATGTCGTCGGTAATGAGGAAATGGGCAAGGCCTAGCCCACTACTCCTCGTGCTCCTCTCCTGCCGGAGCAACATCCCACTCGACCGTCCAACCCGGTGGCAGGGTGGTAGGCCAAGTCACACCATCAACCATTTCCTGAATGGTACCTGCAAAAATTATGCCACAAGCAAGGCTGAGTATACTAATACTCAGCTAGACTTAATTGGTGTGAGGAGTCTACTCCTCTACCTCTAGACTATGCATGTGTTTGGCTGCGGGGTTTGGTTTGCCAAAAGCACTAGCTGTTTCTAAAATCAAGTTTTAGCTTTTCAAATTCTATCATCATTAACTTAGCTAGATTTGCTCCTTCTAAGCATCCATGGTGACAAGCATTTAGTTCAATGTGGCGGAACCGCCCGAATTATTCCAGCTTAAGTGCCCAAGTCGCACCCTTAAGGGCAGCAACACACTTAAACAGGAATAACCTGTCAGTCCCTCGGATCTAGTCCGATAAAGCCACTAACCAGGATCGAATACCACTAGCTCACTCGAAAGCGAGGCATAGAGAAATACAATAAAGCATAATACCACAAGCTTGCTGCACGCCAGGGACAGAAGAGGGAGGAAGAAGCTGCTGCTGGGGGTGTGGTGCCATGGACAGGGGGCGCCAGCTTCAAGGGAGTGGAGGTCAGCCATGGCTGCTAGCGGCCGAGCGAGCAGAGCGAGAAGGAAAAAAAGGAGCAACGACGTCGTGCCATGGGAGGGAGCTGCTGCTCGCCATGCTGCAAGGGTACCGAGTTGGGGAGGCTGAGCGCAGGGAGACCAGGAAGGAGGGCGCCATGGGAGCTTGGAGCTCGGCTCCCTGCGCGCTGGCTGCTGCGCCGTGAAGAAGAAGAGGCAAAGAAGCTGTGGCGGCTGGAAATTTTTGAGGGGTGGGAGTGCAAAATAACCAAGTGCAAGGAGAGAGGGCTGCTATTTATAGAAGAAGCCCTAGGGTTAGGGTTCCCTTAGTGGGCCTAATGGGCTGGGCTGGAATGGGCTTGGCCCAAAACACGAATCGGGCTGCGCTTAATTATTTTTCCGAAAAAAAAATGTTCCCGCGGAATTCGTTTCTACAGAGAACGGAGCGAATTAGAGTTTCGGCGAACGGACGATTGAGCGATTAATTCGGCCGAGAGTCTAATTTGATTTCGCTCGGAAATAATACTTCACACACTATTTTAGAAATAAATGTTTCTCTCAGACTTCTGATCGGCTTCGGATTTTTAGTCGGAGAAGGCGAATCGTGACATTTTAAAATCGCTGTTAATACGGGGTTTTGAATTCGGTTCGGACATGAGATATTTGGCTGAGTCGAGTAAGAATTAATTAGAGGACGATATACGGAGTATTCCGTGTGAGAGTACGGATTTGGATTAAAATAGTTGGACATCGATCAAGGTTCGAGGAATCGGATTCAGACACAGCTCGACTATCAACTGTCGAGCGTTTGATTAAACGAGCCTTAGACGAGTTTGATAAATTGAGAATGATTATCGAGTTTGCATTTGTTCCGAGAAATAAAAGTTTTAACAGGCTCCAAAATTGGTCTTTTGTGAGACTGAGAAACTCTGAATTCAGTGAAACATAAATGAATAGTCTGGATAATCAGAGACATACGCGAGCGAGAAATAGAAATTTTCACTGAGCATCCGAGATTAGGAAAAATCTCGCGACGTAACACGAAACTGACACCTGGGGTGTCACAGCCTTCCCCCCTTAAAAAGAATCTCGTCCCGAGATTCGAATGAGGATCTTCAAGGGTGGAGAAGCATGTAACTCCCAAGCTGGAGATAGATGCAAATTTATGAGATGGGATCTGACAGGATACTGAAGATAGATTTGGGTAGAATATCGCGGCATGCTGAGACAAAATGCAGCGATCATTCTGAGAGTGTCCACAAAAGATAGCACATCAGTATAGTCTCGTAACGGATCACGACTATTAACCGTGATACCAACGCGTGTCGAGCAGCTCAACCATGTGTGCACCATAGTAGGCTCTCGGTTTCGTCGCGGCACTATCAGTCGTTAGTCATAACACCATTACCAAACGTAACCAACGATAAATCCACGTGACATAAATAGATGGAGCCCATGAGAGTATGGCCCAGAAAATAAGAATGTGATCAGAGTTGAAGCAGAGATTGCTGGCAAAAGAGCATCACATAAGAACTTTCTTCAACTCAGAGAATTATTTTATGATTAATACGGAGATTATCAGGTCAGAGATTTATACGAGAGTGGATATGAGGGGAACCAACCATGAGATCAAGATTGGCAACATGCTGAGACATGAGAGAACTAAAGTCAACAGCATAATCCATTGAACCAAATGAATACACTGCTTAGAGATAGAATCGATAAAATGGCGTCATGATGCCTAGAGAATGAGCATCAGAAAGACTAGAAATGAGAGATTTAGGTAAATTAACATCTGATACTTGAGAACAGGTTATAGCAGATAACCAGATAATAGGGCAGAATCATAGGGGATCCCGAGATTCGGATGATAAAGCCACAACATGATTCACAAGGAAAGAGATCACCAGATCCATGCGAAAGGAGAGGTAGGCAAACAAGATCGGCTAGGATGATCAATAGAAATGTTATAAAGTTTCAGGACAGGATCTATGGAAAGAAACATGGCCTTGATAGGGTTTGCGCAACTAGACACCAAACAACAGTTTTTTTGACATAACCACGTGCACAAGGGAGTTTCGGTTTGGCTAGCGGTTAAGCAATGGGGGTCTACAAGTTGTGTAGGTGCAACTTCAGGGTAAAACACACCAGGGTTAGAAAACACCAACATAAGAATGAAAATTTTTTAAGAGGTTTCACTTGCTAAACTCAAGGTTGTTTGGGTGGGGATCTTTTTATGAACAGAACAAGCAACAAAATGTTTTGCAAAAAGGGTTGAACAATTGCAATACCACCTAGATAGCAAGACAAGAGGAACACATAACACAACCTAACAAGACTTACCAATCTGACACGAGGTAATGCATTTCTAACATAGCAGTACATCACATTATTCACAAGTTTTTATTATTGGAATAAGGGTGAGAGAAGCACGTTGATGCACAAGAGACAATTATAATGCGTCAATCATGATGCATGCTCATTCTAGTCGTCTTCTCAGACCTAACTAGTTTGTCGGATGCTTCTACAGCATCCTAATAGTAGTAGTAGTAGCCTTTATGGCCTATATAAATAGCCACCTAGCTACCCATCTATTTCCTAAGGCTTCACGTCCTAGGTCTATCTTATCGTCCTGACGATCTATCCAACATTGGTTTCTAGCAAGTTTTACTTTTAGAAAAGGTTGGTAATCATGACTTATTGACTTCTCTGTAATGGTATTCGCTCAGATACCAGCTGTGGCGGAACTGCCCGAATTATTCCAGCTTAAGTGCCCAAGTCGCACCCTTAAGGGCAGCAACACACTTAAACAGGAATAACCCGTCAGTCCCTCGGATCTAGTCCGATAAAGCCACTAACCAGGATCGAATACCACTAGCTCACTCGAAGGCGAGGCACAGAGAAATACAATAAAGCATAATACCACAAATTTAAGGAGTATCATTAGTGATTACATCATCGGAGTTTCAAAAATAATAACCATAAATTTTAATGCAGCGGAAATAACTAACGGAGAAAACCGAGTAACATGGCGAAGCCTGGCCACGCTACTCCTCCTGGTCCTCTCCTGCGGAAGCAATAACCCACTTGACCGTCTATCCCGGTGGCAGGGATGGAGGCCAAGTCACACCATCAACCAATCATCCTAAGGAGTACCTGCAAAAATTATGCCACAAGCAAGGCTGAGTATACTAATACTCAGCTAGACTTACCCGGTGTGAGGAGTCTACTCCTCTACCTCTAGACATGCAGCTGTTTGGCTGAGGGATTTGGTTTGCCAAAAGCACTAGCTGAGTCTAAAATCAAGTTTTAGCTTTTCAAGTTTTAGTATGATCCTTTTAACTAGATGTGTACCTAGCTATTCATACATGATATCAAACATTTTATCAATCAACATCATTTTGCCAGTCACCTCATTTCCACTTATTACTCAATGTAGCAGCATGGATCAAGCAGTCTCATTAGCTGCGAGAAGCAGACGATTCGAATCGAGTTTTTAAACCTTGCAAGGTAAACCTAAACACACGACATGTAGGGGCACTCTGTCCCCACACACATCAACCGTCCCCATCGATCCCCTGGCAACAGATCAGGGCTCACCGCCTTGGCGTACAATGCCTCACTGACCCCGACTGCCGTCGTGCAGTGACCGCACTTGTACCCACCATAACCGGAATGGGAGACCACGTCTCAGGTCGCGTGAGGGGTAAAGTCTGAGGGCAGGTTCACTCAGGTACTAGGCTTACCGATTTACCATATTTCTCGGCATATGTTTAGTACGTTCAAACGCTTGACTCACAGTACCACACCATAATCCTTATTCAAATTTTTGTCCCGTAGACAACCAATCCCCATGGATTGTTGCCCACAAACCAACCTCGTTATGATATGAAAGTGAGTACAACAAATTCCTGACCTCGCGCGAGTGCTAGAAAAATCACTCGACTTCTACCGAGATCCCTAATTAGTAAAGCAGCTACTCGACCTAGCATACTAGTATCCATCTCAAAAGGAATCCTGAGTTCATGCAACTAGGGTTTCATTCAACTCCTACACTTAAGTGCACAGTACAAGCCTACAAACATTAAGTGTAGTAAAATAGCATATATAAACGGTTATGCATAAAATCGGGGCTTGCCTTTAATTTAACACTTAAATAGTGTTTGCTGGGTGGCACTCGCTTGGCGAGCATCCACTGGTTATGTCCATCCTTCCTTGGGTCGTCCACCGACTGCATCTTGTGGGTGGCACCACATCACTTGCACGGTCAGCATCTCTCGGTCCTAAATGAGATGCAAGATGCATATGTATGAATATAATGAAATAGCACATGATACTTTAAGTACACGCTAGTGAATTAAACACTAAGTAATGAGACATCGCAAATAACCACACACACTAGCGTTAGCTAACTACATATCGTCGAACGCACAACATTAACACCACTAAAAAGACGACAAACATTTTGGACATTTACGCAACACAATACTACATCACAATTTACTAGAGAAAGAAACGTATAAAAACATGACACATATGTTATCTCAAGCTTAGTCATGGCAACTCTATATGAATTTAGTGATAACCAACCATTTTTAGCCAAAAGGGTGAACTAACAATTAATTGAGCACATGCAGATTTTTAGGACAGCAGCACAGCAGTTACTAGTTTTAATCATATCTCTTCAAATGTTAATCCAAAAATAGCAAACTAGGACTTTCTAGAAAGCTTGAAAAGTTCTTTACAACTTTGGTATTGTCATCACAGCATGATTAAACACTTAGCAAGGTCAAAAGGTGTTAACACAACAGCGCGGTCCAGATTTGGACAGATTCAGACTTATGACTTTAAAAATTCATAACTGAATCTTCAGATCACCAAAAATAGTGATCCAAGACTTTTTGGAAAGCTTAGAAAAAGCACTACATAACTTTTATAATCACCAAGAAGTGATTCCAGTTTTAATCAAATCAAACATTACAGTTTTCGAAATCTGTTCTGACAGAGGACAGAACACAGCAACCAGTTTGTAAATTTCATAACTCTTAAACCGTCAGGCCTTTAGTTATGAAATTTTAACACAAGCAAGATCAGAAAAGCATCTACAACTTTCTTATAAGGACCATGAACATATTTGTCGGGGACCATAATTAGGGGTACCCTCAAGACGCCTAATTCTCAGCTGGTAACCCCCATCAGCATAAAGCTGCAAAGGCCTGATGGGCATGATTAAGTCAGGGATCAGTCCACACGAGTGACTCGATCACGCTTCACCCGAGCCTAGCCTCGGCCGAAGGCAGCCGACCTCGAGAGACTTCCGTCTCGCCCGAGGCCCCCTTTTTATGGCGGACACATCACCGGCTCGCCCAAGGCCTTGGCTTCGCTCAGAAGCAACCTTGACTAAATCACCACACCGACTGACCAAATTGCAGGGGCATTTAACGCACAGGAGGCCTGACACCTCTATCCTGACACGCGCCTCCGGCAGAGCCGAGGTGACCGCCGTCACTCCACCGCTCCACTGGCCAGTCTGACAGAAGGACAGCGCCGCCTGCGCCACTCCGACTGCAGCGCCACTCGACAGAGTAAGTCTGACAGGCAGTCAGGCCTCGACAAAGGCGCCACGGCGAACTCCGCTCCGCCCGACCCCAGGGCTCGGACTCGGGCTAAGACCCGGAAGACGGCGAACTCCGCTCCTCCCGACCCAGGGCTCGGACTCGGGCTAAGACCCGGAAGACGGCGAACTCCGCTCCGCCCGACCCCAGGGCTCGGACTCGGGCTAAGACCCGGAAGACGGCGAACTCCGCTCCGCCCGACCCCAGGGCTCGGACTCGGGCTAAGACCCGGAAGACGGCGAACTCCGCTCCGCCCGACCCCAGGGCTCGGACTCGGGCTAAGACCCGGAAGACGGCGAACTCCGCTCCGCCCGACCCCAGGGCTCGGACTCGGGCTAAGACCCGGAAGACGGCGAACTCCGCTCCGCCCGACCCCAGGGCTCGGACTCGGGCTAAGACCCGGAAGACGACGAAACTCCGCCTCGCCCGACCCCAGGGCTCGGACTCCGCCCTGGCCTCGGCCAAACGACTTCCGCCTCGACCGACCCCTTGGCTCGGGCTCGGCCACGGCAACAGAAGGCAGACTCAACCTCGGCTTCGGAGGAAACCCCACGTCGCCCTGCCTAGGGCACAGACCGCCACGTCAACAGGAGGCGCCATCATCATCCCACCCCGAATCGACTCGGGTCACGGAGAACAAGACCGGTGTCTCATCCGGCCAGCTCCGCCAGAGGGGCAATGATGGCGCTCCACAAGCTCTATGACGACGGCGGCCCCTAGCTCTCTTACGGAAGCAGGACAACGTCAGCAGGGACTCGACCGCTCCGACAGCTGTCCCTCCATCAGGCTCCGCCGCACCTCCAACAGCTACGACATCACGCCAGCAGGGTGCCCAGATCTCTCCGGCTGCCACATTGGCATGTACCTAGGGCGCTAGCTCTCCCTCCGCTAGACACGTAGCACTCTGCTACATCCCCATTGTACACCTGGATCCTCTCCTTACAACTATAAAAGGAAGGACCAGGGCCTTCTCAGAAAGGGTTGGCCGCGCGGGACCGAGGACGGGACAGGCGCTCTCTTGGGGCCGCTCGCTTCCCTCACCCGCGTGGACGCTTGTAACCCCCCTACTGCAAGCGCACCTGACCTGGGCGCGGGACGAACATGAAGGCCGCGGGACTTCCACCTCTCTCACGCTCGGCTCCGGCCGCCTCGCTTCTCCCCCCTTCGCGCTCGCCCACGCGCTCGACCCATCTGGGCTGGGGCACGCAGCACACTCACTCGTCGGCTTAGGGACCCCCCTGTCTCGAAACGCCGACAGTTGGCGCGCCAGGTAGGGGCACGCTGCGTGCTGACGAACAGCTCCCCGTCAAGCTCCAGATGGGCAGTCTCCAGCAACCTCTCCGGCCCGAGACGGTGCTTCGTTTCGGGACTCTTGAGTTCATGTCCTTCGACGGCAGCTACGACATGACACTTCTTCCACCGCCGCGCGACTACGACAATGGCGGCCGACAACCCGCCCGCCGGCGGCGGAATCGACGACGTCTACCCCGCGTGGTGGAAGAGCAACATTCGGGCTCGCTCCGTTCTCTCCCCCGCCAACGGAGGAGGAGGCGGGGCCGTCAAGGCCAGCCGGGAGGCCACGCTTCACCGGCCGTCGAGCGAATCGACGCCCCCGACGCCCCGACGGAAGGCACGCCGGACGTCGACCTCACGTTCGAGACGGAGGCAAGCGCCGTCCCCCCGCGGCACGCTGACCCCGAGCAAGAAGACGACGCCGGCGCGCTCGCGGAAAGCCTGCAGGACGTCGCCCTCGAACCAAAGACGACGGCGCAACCAGTCCCCGATGTGACTACATCGCTCCACGTCGACCAAAAGGTAACAACTAACTCCCATCTTGCGTCATTTCGACTCGGCCTCAACCCGCCAAACGACCTCATTTTGGCGGGCGCTCTAATTGAGGCGAGTGCAACCCCACTGAGGTTCTGTATGCGGTCGCCTTGGGACCGACTGACGGACATCTCGACCTACGGGCCCTCCGGGTCCGAGGAAGATGACGATCCCAGCATCGGTTGGGATTTCTCCGGACATGGCAACCCCAGTGCCATGCGGGACTTCATGACCGCATGTGACTACTGTCTATCCGACCGTTCCGACGGAAGCCGCAGCCTCGGTGACGAGAGCTGCAGCCCAAGCCGCGAATGTTTCCACATCGAGCTAGGGGATCCCACCGAAGGCAACCATCTTGGCATGCCGGAGGATGGTGATCTCCCTAGGCCGGTGCCTCGCGCCGACATCCCACGGGAGCTAGCTGTGGTCCCCGCTCCGGCGGGGGGTTACGACCCACAACTCGAGCAAGTCCGCGAGGCGCAGGCCAGGCTCAACGAGGGAACAGGGGCGCTTGAGCCGATCCGTCGGGACGCCGGACAGGCATGGGTGGGCCAACCCCTGGCCGGAGAAATACGTCATCTGCCCCAAGGTCTCCAGCATCGCGTCGCCAACGACGTCAGGATCAGGCCGCCGCCCGCATCCAGCGGGGTCGGTCAGAACCTGGCGACCGCAGCGATGCTCATCCGCGCGATGCCGGAGCCGTCAACCACCGAGGGGCGGCGAATCCAGGGAGAACTCAAGAATCTCCTGGAAGGCGCTGCGGCCCGGCGGGCCGAGAGCACTGCATCCCGGAGGCAAGGATATCCCTCGGAACCTCATGTCGCGACTTCCCGATTCATGCGGGAGGCCTCGGTCTACACCGGGCGCACGCGCAACACCGCGCCTGTGGCCCCGGGCCACCTCGGCAACGAGCACCATCGACGCGACCGTCGGGCTCACCTCGACGAAAGGGTGCGCCAAGGCCACCACCCCAGGCGTGGGGGGCGCTACGACAGCGGGGAGGATCGGAGTCCTTCGCCCGAACCACCCGGTCCGCAGGCCTTCAGTCGGGCCATCCGACGGGCGCCATTCTCGACCCGGTTCCGACCCCCGACTACTATCACAAAGTACTCGGGGGAAACGAGACCGGAACTGTGGCTCGCGGACTACCGCCTTGCCTGCCAACTGGGCGGAACGGACGACGACAACCTCGTCATCCGCAACCTCCCCCTGTTCCTCTCCGACACTGCTCGCGCCTGGTTGGAGCACCTGCCTCCGGGGCAGATTTCCAACTGGGACGACTTGGTCCAAGCCTTCGCTGGCAATTTCTAGGGCACATACGTGCGCCCCGGGAACTCCTGGGACCTTCGAAGCTGCCGGCAACAGCCGGGGGAGTCGCTCCGGGACTACATCCGGCGATTCTCGAAGCAGCGCACCGAGCTGCCCAACATCACCGACTCGGATGTCATCGGCGCGTTCCTCGCCGGCACCACTTGCCGCGACCTGGTGAGCAAGCTGGGTCGCAAAACCCCCACCAGGGCGAGCGAGCTGATGGACATCGCCACCAAGTTCGCCTCCGGCCAGGAGGCGGTCGAGGCTATCTTCCGAAAGGACAAGCAACCCCAGGGCCGCCCGTCGGAAGAAGCTCCCGAGGCGTCTGCTCCGCGCGGCGCCAAGAAGAAAGGCAAGAAGAAGTCGCAATCGAAACGCGACGCCGCAGACGCGGACCTTGTCGCCGCCGCCGAGTATAAGAACCCTCGGAAGCCCCCCGGAGGTGCAAACCTCTTCGTCAAGATGCTCAAGGAGCCGTGCCCCTACCATCAGGGGCCCGTCAAGCACACCCTCGAGGAGTGCGTTATGCTTCGGCGTCATTTCCACAGGGCCGGGCCACCCGCCGAGGGTGGCAGGGCCCACGACGACGACAAGAACGAAGAACACCCAGCAGAGGGGTTCCCCGAGGTCCGCGACTGCTTCATGATCTATGGAGGGCATGCGGCGAATACCTCGGCTCGGCACCGCAAGCAAGAGCGCCGGGAGGTCTGCTCGGTGAAGGTGGCGGCGCCAGTCTACCTAGACTGGTCCGACAAGCCCATCACTTTCGACCGGGCCGACCACCCCGACCATGTGCCGAGCCCGGGGAAATACCCGCTCGTCGTCGACCCCGTTGTCGGCGATGTCAGGCTCACCAAGGTCCTGATGGACGGGGGCAGCTGCCTCAACATCATCTACGCCGAGACCCTCAAGCTTCTGCGCGTCGATCCGTCCTCCGTCCGAGCAGGTGCTGCGCCCTTCCACGGGATCATCCCTGGGAAGCGCGTCCAGCCCCTCGGGCGACTCGACCTCCCAGTCTGCTTCGGGACACCCTCCAACTTCCGAAGGGAGACCCTGACGTTCGAAGTGGTCGGGTTCCGAGGAACCTACCACGCCGTGTTAGGGAGGCCATGCTATGCGAAGTTCATGGCCGTCCCCAACTACACCTACCTGAAGCTCAAGATGCCGGGCCCCAACGGGGTCATCACCGTCGGCCCCACGTACAAACACGCGTTCGAATGCGACGTGGAGTGCGTGGAGTACGCCGAGGCCCTCGCCGAGTCCGAGGCCCTCATCGCCGACCTGGAGAACCTCTCCAAGGAGGTCCCAGACGTGAAGCGCCATGCCGGCAACTTCGAGCCAGTAGAGACGGTCAAGGCCGTCCCCCTCGACCCCAGTGGCAACACCACCAAGCAGATCCGGATCGGTTCCGGGCCCGACCCCAAATAGGAAGCAGTGCTCGTCGACTTTCTCCGCGCAAACGCCGACGTCTTTGCGTGGAGTCCCTCGGACATGCCCGGCATACTGAGGGATGTCGCCGAGCACTCGCTGGATGTTCGGGCCGGGGCCCGATCCGTCAGGCAGCCTCTGTGCCTCGATCATTAAGGAAGGGTCGGCCTCGCCATGGCGGAGCCCGACCCTCCCTCGGGGGCTAAAAAGGGGGAACCCCTCTGCGTCAAGATCTTTTTAAATCAAAAAAGGGGGGGGGGGCCTCTTGCGTTCTCCCAGCTACGTTCTCCTGGCTATGTCAGAAGCCGGGTCTCGAGGAGCGAACGCGGGTTCATGAAAATGGCAAGGCCGATTGAGCCGAGGAACTCCCGTACCTCCGGGTTAGGGATACCTCACTCATCACCTGCCACGAAGAATGGTCCAACTCGAGAAGCCACTCTATTATCGACGAGCTAGGACGAACATGCAGACGGAAAGAGAGGAGAGTACGACTCCATGCAAGAAAGACAAAAGTGTTCAGGCCTCAGCGGCCGTGGTGAGACACACGTTCAACAAGAAACTGTTCAAGCGAGAATCAGGTGCCGCCTTGGGAAGGAGCCGTGCCTTCAACTCCACCCCCGCCATCGGTGGGGTCCATCTCGACCTCCGGTGACGCCGCAGGAGGAAGGACCTCCGCCTCAAAGGTAGTCGCCAGCACCGCGCTCGGGCCGGCGGCAACCGCGTCAAGCCGCTGCACCTCCGCCAGAGCAGCATCGTCTTCGTCAGGAAGACAGTACCCCTCACTAACCCGCTCCAGATCCACAACATAGTGAGAAGCGAGCACGGCGAAGGCCCGCCTGACGCCATGGTGTAGCGCTTCGCGGACTCTGCCGCGGGCGTGACCACCCAAGCCTCGAAGGCGGCTCTGAGGGGAGCTTCCTGAAGGGACGTCATCAGAGCCGAGGGCACGGTAAAAGTCCGAGACGGCCTCGGACATGGCCGCAAGGTCCGCCTCCCTCTGCTCGGCGGCCCCAGCAAGCGCCTCAGCAAGCGCCTTGGCGGACTCATCAAGGGCGGACTCAAGCTCTGCAAGTAGCCAGGAGAAATACCTCAAGCACAAGCAAGGGAGACGGACAAGAAAAAGAACTAGGGAGGACCAAGACGTACTCCCGGCTCGGGCACGGTGCTCCGAGGCCGCGACTTGGGTCGCAGCTAAGTCAGCCGCGAGGGCCTCGGCTCGGCTTTCGGCCTCGGCGGCCCGGTCTTGAAGTCGGTTCCGTTCCTCGACGACCCGGGCGAGCTCCGATCGCTGCTGTTGCGCCTCCGCACGCGCCGCTGCCGCCTCGGCTCTCAGGTCGGCGCATAGCAGCTGGAGATCCGCCACCTTGGCATCTTGCTGAGAAAGGCGCGTGGTAGGCCCGGCGAGCGAAGACCTCAGGGATCGCAGCGAGCCCCAGACATCAACCTCACGGCGGATGAACGACGACTTAGCGGCGCTCCGGTCCGTCAGATCCTGGGAAAGGGAAATAGGGCGTTACAGCGAGTATTACACAGAAGGAAGAAAGGGACGCCCGAAACCGCTACCTGGAGGATTTTGGGGACGTCTCTGCAGAAAACCTCCAGCGACGCCCGGAGCGACCCCACCGTCGCCTCTGCGCGCTCGCGGAGCTCACCCCAGGACTGGTCCTCCTGCTCATCATCGAGAACGAAGACGGGGTCCGAGGCCTCGCGGGTCCGGAATCGGAGCAACGGGCGCCGGGCCTCGGGGCTCCGCCGCACAGCGAGGAGGCTGTCGCCCGGCTGGACAGATTGCGCGACCGCGCCCACCTCTTCTGGGGTCTTGGGCACCGACGCATCAGCCATCCCAGCGCTGGCGGCGGCTGGACACCCTTCGACAAGGACGGCGGCAGCCTCGACGGTGGCAGACGCCGGCATGACCGGCACGACAGGCGAACTCAGAGCCGCGTGGGCGTCAGCCGCCTCCTCAACCACGATCGCCGCCTCGGCTGAAGAGCCGGCCTCGAGAGCCCGCTCCTCCGAGATTGGCGACGCCCGAACCCCCGATGTCGGGGTACCCTGCGAGAGGGTCGGTCGAATGGCGCTGGCCGCACAGTTCGGCGCCGTCTTGAGGGCCTTCCGGGGTGCCAGGTCGGTCTGGCCGTGACTTCGCTTGCTGGATAAAAAAAGGAAGGGGATCACAACCAAAACATACGAATGGGAGGCCAAGACGAAGACATTCCGAGGTACTCACCCACTCCGGGCCATGATCCACCGCGCCTGGGGAGAGCCTTCTTGGATCCCGGCTCTCGAAACGGCCGCCGAGGTCCGCTTCGCCGGCGCTTGGGGCGCCTGGGAGACAGGTTCCCTGGGCACGGCAGCGACGACCTGAGGGTCACTCCCGTCCGCTACCGGCACAAGCGGCGGCCTCTGGGAAACAGACGCCTTGGTCTGGACCTCCGGAACTACTTCAGCGGAGGGGTCAGGTGGCCTCTCGGTTCGCCCCCGCGCCTCGGGTCAGGAGCCCGACGCCCCGACTTCGGGGGCTGACGGAGTCGGTTCGCTCGGGGGCTGGCTCGACGGCTCTTGGCCATACCCCAGGCCGAGGCTGAGGTCGAGACGGGCGGCCATGCCGTCATCATCATCATCATCATCGTCATCATCGTCGTCAGGCGTCTCCGGCGACGGCTCCCTCGGGAGTCCGTCCCTCTCCTGCTGGCGGCGGCGCTTCTCCAAGGCGTCCCGAGCCCGCCTCCGCTCACGAGCCCGGGCCTTCTCCGCGTCCTTCTTTTTCTTCTTCTCCTCCGCGGCAACCCGCCGCGCTGCACGGACCACCGCGTCCTCCGGGACCCGCGGCAGGGAGGGTTTGTGACACCCCACATCCTAAAAGGAGGGGAAAAAGGAACCCGATCATAAGGACCTGGAGCAACAAGACATACGAAGAAGGGAGGAGCAAACGCTCACCAAAGTCACGCACCCCTGATCGGGGCGCATCCGAAGCTGGGAGTATGCGTGGGGGTCCGGCTTCCCCATCGCGGCCGACACCCGCCATTGGAGGGCGTCGAAAGGGAGAGGATCAGGGGACATTCGTGAGCCCTCCCAGTCGGCTTCCGGGGTCATCTCCCAGAGCGACAGCCGCCGCTCCACCAATGGGAGCACCCTCCGACGGTGAATGGCGGCGATCACTCCCGCAGCAGTAAGTCCCCCCTCCCGCAACTCCTTCAGGGCCTGGAGAAGGGGCTCGAGATTTTTCTGCCTCTCGTGCGGGGTCCCGTGGCACCAGGCGTCGGTGGCAGCTGTAACTACTCGCTAGGAAAATGGTGGGAGCAACTCACTGTCGTTCCGGAGGTAGAACCACCGGCGCTGCCACCCCTTGTTCGAAGACGCGAGAATGGCAGGAATGTACTGCGACGCCCGCGACTGCCTCAACAAGAGAATGCAGCCGCCGGCCCGCACCGCTGCACGGATCCTCCTCTCCCCCGTCGACAAGGCGAAAGGCTCGGCGAGGAAGAAGTAAGTCCACAAATCCCAATGGGGAGCAATCCCCAAGTACCCTTCGCATAGCGCTACGAAAATAGCGGCCTGCGAGATAGAGTTGGGGGAAAGGTTGTGCAACTCCACCCCGTAGTGGAATAAGATGGCCCGCATAAAGCGGCCCGCCGGCGCACCAAATCCCCGCTCATGGAAGGAGACGAAGCTCACAACATACCCCGGCGGTGGGGACGGAGCGGCTCCACCCACGGGAGGAATCCACTCCGGCCGCTGCTTGTCGGTGAGGGGGCGGAGTAAACCTTCGCCGACCAGCTCCTCCAGATCACTCGCCGTCACCGTGGAGAAGGGCCACGGGTCGCGCGGGGGGATTATAGTCACTCGGTCCGCCATCACCAAGACGGAGAAGATGGCGGCGCGGGGGGCAGGGAAGGCAGTTTCTCTCTCCTCCGGCTAAAGTTTCCCGGGTAGCGAAAACCTGAAGGAAAAAGAAGGGAGCAGAGTGAAGAACCGTCACCGGGCCCCCTCTCGAGTATATGAAGGCCAGGGCAAAACCGTTTCCAGCACGCCGCCTGGACCGGACACAGGATTCGAAAAACGCGAAGCGGCACAGCCGTTCCTCGAAACGGCTCGCACACGCGTAACGGCCGCCCCGCCGACCACTCGCCCTGTCGCATTAACTCCACGGCAGGACACGCGGCGCCTCTGGCGGGAGGAGCGCGCGACGCTTCACCTTCGTCGTAATAACCGCTTCAGAAAAGGTACGCCACGTCGTCCGATTTCGTATCCTTTTCCGTTTTCCTCTTTCTCTATCTCTTGCAACAGGGACCGGGAAAGGGGGATACCCCGAAAGGGATCCTTCTCCGCGAAGGAACCGGGCTCCGAGCCCCCCATTACTGATCAGGGGTTCGAAGGCTGGCCCCCCGAGGGTTCAACAGTCGCCTCAGATCGCGTGGGCCCGACACCCACTACTGGTTAGGGGTTCGAAGGCCAGCCCCCCGAAGGGCTTCATGGCCGCCTCAGGCTACTCGGGCTCCGCGCCCATTACTGATCAGGGGTTCGAAGGCTGGCCCCCGAAGGGTTCACAGTCGCCTCAGACACCGAGCGAGGGATGACCAGGGGTACGTTCGATACATAACCGAGGCTCGGGCTGCGCTCCCGAGGTACCCTAGGACATTTCCGAGACCAGTGGGAACGATCTTGTAACGGAATCCCATCGGAGGGAGGCATCGAGCCCTCGGACCCCGTCGCCAGGGGACCGGGTCCGGCAAATCACCCGCAGGTACTTTTGGGCGTGCCTCTGGGCCCCTAGCCGACCCCCAACGAACGGGGCACGGACGTCCACTCGGATTACCCGCTTGCAGCTCACCGGAGACACCATGTTCGGTGCCCATCGAGGGTAACATGGCGCACTCCCCCCCTCCTCCTTGCGGAAAGGCGACGAAGGGGCATATGTAAAAAGCCGAGTATGTCCCTGATCGTCCTCTCGCCCTGTGCAGAGGCTCGGGGGCTGCTCTCGCAAAAACCGGCTCCGGCCAAATCGTTGACAGCGTCAACATACCAGCCCGAGAGCTTGGGCCCCGACCGTGCACCCGGGCTACGGCCAGTTCGCATGAGGGAACGACCAGACCAGCCAAAGTATTAAGACCTCGGAGGAGTGTAACCACTCCTCCGAGGCCTCGGGGGCTACACCCGGCGGGTGCGCTCGCGCGCACCCTCCGGAACGAAATGCAACCGAGAAAGGCTGGTCCCCTTGCAAAAAAGTGCGACAAAAGCCTCCAAGCGAGTGCTAACACTCCCTTCGAGGCTCGGGGGCTACTGTCGGGGACCATAATTAGGGGTACCCTCAAGACGCCTAATTCTCAGCTGGTAACCCCCATCAGCATAAAGCTGCAAAGGCCTGATGGGCATGATTAAGTCAGGGATCAGTCCACACGAGTGACTCGATCACGCTTCACCCGAGCCTAGCCTCGGCCGAAGGCAGCCGACCTCGAGAGACTTCCGTCTCGCCCGAGGCCCCCTTTTTATGGCGGACACATCACCGGCTCGCCCAAGGCCTTGGCTTCGCTCAGAAGCAACCTTGACTAAATCACCACACCGACTGACCAAATTGCAGGGGCATTTAACGCACAGGAGGCCTGACACCTCTATCCTGACACGCGCCTCCGGCAGAGCCGAGGTGACCGCCGTCACTCCACCGCTCCACTGGCCAGTCTGACAGAAGGACAGCGCCGCCTACGCCACTCCGACTGCAGCGCCACTCGACAGAGTAAGTCTGACAGGCAGTCAGGCCTCGACAAAGGCGCCACGGCGAACTCCGCTCCGCCCGACCCCAGGGCTCGGACTCGGGCTAAGACCCGGAAGACGGCGAACTCCGCTCCGCCCGACCCAGGGCTCGGACTCGGGCTAAGACCCGGAAGACAGCGAACTCCGCTCCGCCCGACCCCAGGGCTCGGACTCGGGCTAAGACCCGGAAGACGGCGAACTCCGCTCCGCCCGACCCCAGGGCTCGGACTCGGGCTAAGACCCGGAAGACGGCGAACTCCGCTCCGCCCGACCCCAGGGCTCGGACTCGGGCTAAGACCCGGAAGACGGCGAACTCCGCTCCGCCCGACCCCAGGGCTCGGACTCGGGCTAAGACCCGGAAGACGGCGAACTCCGCTCCGCCCGACCCCAGGGCTCGGACTCGGGCTAAGACCCGGAAGACGACGAAACTCCGCCTCGCCCGACCCCAGGGCTCGGACTCCGCCCTGGCCTCGGCCGAACGACTTCCGCCTCGACCGAACCCTTGGCTCGGGCTCGGCCACGGCAACAGAAGGCAGACTCAACCTCGGCTTCGGAGGAAACCCCACGTCGCCCTGCCTAGGGCACAGACCGCCACGTCAACAGGAGGCGCCATCATCATCCCACCCCGAATCGACTCGGGTCACGGAGAACAAGACCGGCGTCTCATCCGGCCAACTCCGCCAGAGGGGCAATGATGGCGCTCCACAAGCTCTATGACGACGGCGGCCCCTAGCTCTCTTACGGAAGCAGGACAGCGTCAGCAGGGACTCGACCGCTCCGACAGCTGTCCCTCCATCAGGCTCCGCCGCACCTCCAACAGCCACGACATCACGCCAGCAGGGTGCCCAGATCTCTCCGGCTGCCACATTGGCATGTACCTAGGGCGCTAGCTCTCCCTCCGCTAGACACGTAGCACTCTGCTACATCCCCATTGTACACCTGGATCCTCTCCTTACAACTATAAAAGGAAGGACCAGGGCCTTCTCAGAAAGGGTTGGCCGCGCGGGACCGAGGACGGGACAGGCGCTCTCTTGGGGCCGCTCGCTTCCCTCACCCGCGTGGACGCTTGTAACCCCCCTACTGCAAGCGCACCTGACCTGGGCGCGGGACGAACACGAAGGCCGCGGGACTTCCACCTCTCTCACGCTCGGCTCCGGCCGCCTCGCTTCTCTCCCCTTCGCGCTCGCCCACGCGCTCGACCCATCTGGGCTGGGGCACGCAGCACACTCACTCGTCGGCTTAGGGACCCCCCTGTCTCGAAACGCCGACAATATTGCAACATTAAATTGAGCAAACAATGCAGTTTCTGAAATCTGTACAGAATTTGGACAGATTCAGTTACTGAATTTGTAAAAAGCATAACTCCTAAACTGTCAGACCTATGGCTGTCAAATTTTAACACCAGCAAGATAATAAAGTTGTCCACAAATTTCTTGTGACCACCAATCACTTATTTCAACATTAACTTAAGCAACCATTGCAATTTCTGAAATCTGTTCAGAAATTTGACAGATTTAGGTGCTGGGCTTGTGAAAAGCACAACTCCTAAATGATCAAGTTTATGGCTGTCAAATTTTAGTACAAGCAAGATAATCATGTTATCTACAACTCTTCTATATGACTTTTCTACAGGAAACATGATTTGGTTTATCAAACAAACAGCACAACAAAAACAGCGCGTGCAGCCCAAAACAGCAATTAATAAATTTCAGCTCTTATACAATTCAAGAATTGCCGCGTTCTAGAGATTTGAATTATTCTAACACTTTACCATTCGTTAGAGTTAAATTAATTAAATAAGGACTAACAAGTAGACTTACAAATTTTATTCAAATCATTTAGTGCACTAAAACTACTACAACCAATCAACGACGCATTCTCCTCGATAATCACCCAACCATTTGCGTTTTAAATTAGACATCATATGAGCACGAATACTTTTCATCCGCGACCGTAACCATACGCATTTAGAATACAACAAGCAATTCATCGTGACTACTAGAATTCGCGAGCACCACCATATACTATACGCAAAGCATAATTTACGAACACATAATGCGCATCGACTCGACTCGACTTATAAATATGGAGAAGCGATGACTACTTTGGCATGTCACCACCTCTCTATTTAAGCCAATCCAATTATTAACCATTACGACTAAACATTCATGTCGAGCACACTTTATTTTACCCTGTCTCGCATACAACCATATTGTGGCGTGCACTCGAGACATTTCGATCAACGTAGCGTAACTTACTAGTATATAAACTCCGACACTCATGTATTAACAATACATCCTCCACGCAAACTAGCATTCTCTAAACTACATGTCACATCAATAAATATACTTCCTATATAATCATGAATCCCATCACATTGCATAAAACAATCATACTTTTCACATGAACACATATCGATACATTTCCCGAAACATAATCCGCATTTTGTAACTTAGTTTTTCGCATCAAACAACGCATCACATATTGTTCCTACCAAGATATAAAAAAACATCATAGTTCTTTTCTACTTCATTTTCCTCTCTACACGCTTCCATTCATACAAATGTATTTTCACACACATAATCACACATGCACATCATCGATCAAAACCTAATTAGACTAACTACAAATCTCACACATCAAATAACCTCTTGTTCTCCAATCGCAAACGCGATCCTACCAATGCGCATAACCGAAACATTTTACACACATCCATTCAAAATAATTAATCGAGTCGATCGAGAGCGACATGCATCGGCTCACCATAAACAAACCCAATCGGTGTTTGTAACGACGATGGCGATTTCGATTTGTGCATCGCTACGAACATCGACGAGCGTTGAGCGGCTTGCCTTCTCCTCGCAAAACACGGGGTTTCTCTCCTCCACCAAACACAACAAAACAGCACACACACACAATTAATCATAGGAAAATAATACCGATGCAGAATCGAACAAGGATTTACGTGGCCTCACCGGGGGTGAACAACGACGACGACGGGGCTGCGCAAAAACAGCAAACCACCGACGGGCATCACGGCGTGCTACTCACTGCGCAACAAAACAGCAAGCCGACAGCGCGCGGAGCCGTCGAGGCTGCTGCACATTTCGTCGAGCACCCTGCGCTCATCGGAAAGTAGCAAGGGAAGGGGCTTTGCGCAGGGCTGCTGTTTTTGGATCGGAGGGCTGGGCGCAGGGACTTGGTCGCCGTGGCTGCAGGAACAGCGGCGTTTCGCCGAGGAGCTGCGCAGCAAGGGAAAAGGAGAAGCTCGCTGCAAGGGGGCTGCTCGACCATGGAGATGTGGTCGGGGCGAGCAGCGCTGCGAGGGCATTAGCTCCCTGTTCTAGCACCCAGGACAGGTGGTTCATCGGTCTGCACTGCGGCTAAAAAGGGGTGCCATGGGGCTAGAGCCGAGGAGCCGAGCTGCTGGACGCCGGCCATGGAGAGGAGGAGCAGGGGCGCCATGGAAGGGAGCTGGAAATCAGGGCGCCATGGACAGGGATAGCATAGCTGCTGCTGGGCGCCATGGGAGGAGAGCTGAGCCCCCAGCTTGCTACACGCCAGGGACAGAAGAGGGAGGAAGAAGCTGCTGCTGGGGGTGTGGTGCCATGGACAGGGGGCGCCAGCTTCAAGGGAGTGGAGGTCAGCCATGGCTGCTGGCGGCCGAGCGAGCAGAGCGAGAAGGAAAAAAAGGAGCAACGACGTCGTGCCATGGGAGGGAGCTGCTGCTCGCCATGCTGCAAGGGTACCGAGTTGGGGAGGCTGAGCGCAGGGAGACCAGGAAGGAGGGCGCCATGGGAGCTTGGAGCTCGGCTCCCTGCGCGCTGGCTGCTGCGCCGTGAAGAAGAAGAGGCAAAGAAGCTATGGCGGCTGGAAATTTTTGAGGGGTGGGAGTGCAAAATAACCAAGTGCAAGGAGAGAGGGCTGCTATTTATAGAAGAAGCCCTAGGGTTAGGGTTCCCTTAGTGGGCCTAATGGGCTGGGCTGGAATGGGCTTGGCCCAAAACACGAATCGGGCTGCGCTTAATTATTTTTCCGAAAAAAAAATGTTCCCGAGGAATTCGTTTCTACAGAGAACGGAGCGAATTAGAGTTTCGGCGAACGGACGATTGAGCGATTAATTCGGCCGAGAGTCTAATTTGATTTCGCTCGGAAATAATACTTCGCACACTATTTTAGAAATAAATGTTTCTCTCAGACTTCTGATCGGCTTCGGATTTTTAGTCGGAGAAGGCGAATCGTGACATTTTAAAATTGCTGTTAATACGGGGTTTTGAATTCGGTTCGGACATGAGATATTTGGCTGAGTCGAGTAAGAATTAATTAGAGGACGATATACTGAGTATTCCGTGTGAGAGTACGGATTTGGATTAAAATAGTTGGACATCGATCAAGGTTCGAGGAATCGGATTCAGACACAGCTCGACTAGCAACTGTCGAGCGTTTGATTAAACGAGCCTTAGACGAGTTTGATAAATTGAGAATGATTATCGAGTTTGCATTTGTTCCGAGAAATAAAAGTTTTAACAGGCTCCAAAATTGGTCTTTTGTGAGACTGAGAAACTCTGAATTCAGTGAAACATAAATGAATAGTCTGGATAATCAGAGACATACGCGAGCGAGAAATAGAAATTTTCACTGAGCATCCGAGATTAGGAAAAATCTCGCGACGTAACACGAAACTGACACCTGGGGTGTCACAGCCTTCCCCTTAAAAAGAATCTCGTCCCGAGATTCGAATGAGGATCTTCAAGGGTGGAGAAGCATGTAACTCCCAAGCTGGAGATAGATGCAAATTTATGAGATGGGATCTGACAGGATACTGAAGATAGATTTGGGTAGAATATCGCGGCATGCTGAGACAAAATGCAGCGATCATTCTGAGAGTGTCCACAAAAGATAGCACATCAGTATAGTCTCGTAACGGATCACGACTATTAACCGTGATACCAACGCGTGTCGAGCAGCTCAACCATGTGTGCACCATAGTAGGCTCTCGGTTTCGTCGCGGCACTATCAGTCGTTAGTCATAACACCATTACCAAACGTAACCAACGATAAATCCACATGACATAAATAGATGGAGCCCATGAGAGTATGGCCCAGAAAATAAGAATGTGATCAGAGTTGAAGCAGAGATTGCTGGCAAAAGAGCATCACATAAGAACTTTCTTCAACTCAGAGAATTATTTTATGATTAATACGGAGATTATCAGGTCAGAGATTTATACGAGAGTGGATATGAGGGGAACCAACCATGAGATCAAGATTGGCAACATGCTGAGACATGAGAGAACTAAAGTCAACAGCATAATCCATTGAACCAAATGAATACACTGCTTAGAGATAGAATCGATAAAATGGCGTCATGATGCCTAGAGAATGAGCATCAGAAAGACTAGAAATGAGAGATTTAGGTAAATTAACATCTGATACTTGAGAACAGGTTATAGCAGATAACCAGATAATAGGGCAGAATCATAGGGGATCCCGAGATTCGGATGATAAAGCCACAACATGATTCACAAGGAAAGAGATCACCAGATCCATGCGAAAGGAGAGGTAGGCAAACAAGATCGGCTAGGATGATCAATAGAAATGTTATAAAGTTTCAGGACAGGATCTATGGAAAGAAACATGGCCTTGATAGGGTTTGCGCAACTAGACACCAAACAACAGTTTTTTTGACATAACCACGTGCACAAGGGAGTTTCGGTTTGGCTAGCGGTTAAGCAATGGGGGTCTACAAGTTGTGTAGGTGCAACTTCAGGGTAAAACACACCAGGGTTAGAAAACACCAACATAAGAATGAAAATTTTTTAAGAGGTTTCACTTGCTAAACTCAAGGTTGTTTGGGTGGGGATCTTTTTATGAACAGAACAAGCAACAAAATGTTTTGCAAAAAGGGTTGAACAATTGCAATACCACCTAGATAGCAAGACAAGAGGAACACATAACACAACCTAACAAGACTTACCAATCTGACACGAGGTAATGCATTTCTAACATAGCAGTACATCACATTATTCACAAGTTTTTATTATTGGAATAAGGGTGAGAGAAGCACGTTGATGCACAAGAGACAATTATAATGCGTCAATCATGATGCATGCTCATTCTAGTCGTCTTCTCAGACCTAACTAGTTTGTCGGATGCTTCTACAGCATCCTAATAGTAGTAGTAGTAGCCTTTATGGCCTATATAAATAGCCACCTAGCTACCCATCTATTTCCTAAGGCTTCACGTCCTAGGTCTATCTTATCGTCCTGACGATCTATCCAACATTGGTTTCTAGCAAGTTTTACTTTTAGAAAAGGTTGGTAATCATGACTTATTGACTTCTCTGTAATGGTATTCGCTCAGATACCAGCTGTGGCGGAACTGCCCGAATTATTCCAGCTTAAGTGCCCAAGTCGCACCCTTAAGGGCAGCAACACACTTAAACAGGAATAACCCGTCAGTCCCTCGGATCTAGTCCGATAAAGCCACTAACCAGGATCGAATACCACTAGCTCACTCGAAGGCGAGGCACAGAGAAATACAATAAAGCATAATACCACAAATTTAAGGAGTATCATTAGTGATTACATCATCGGAGTTTCAAAAATAATAACCATAAATTTTAATGCAGCGGAAATAACTAACGGAGAAAACCGAGTAACATGGCGAAGCCTGGCCACGCTACTCCTCCTGGTCCTCTCCTGCGGAAGCAATAACCCACTTGACCGTCTATCCCGGTGGCAGGGATGGAGGCCAAGTCACACCATCAACCAATCATCCTAAGGAGTACCTGCAAAAATTATGCCACAAGCAAGGCTGAGTATACTAATACTCAGCTAGACTTACCCGGTGTGAGGAGTCTACTCCTCTACCTCTAGACATCCAGCTGTTTGGCTGAGGGATTTGGTTTGCCAAAAGCACTAGCTGAGTCTAAAATCAAGTTTTAGCTTTTCAAGTTTTAGTATGATCCTTTTAACTAGATGTGTACCTAGCTATTCATACATGATATCAAACATTTTATCAATCAACATCATTTTGCCAGTCACCTCATTTCCACTTATTACTCAATGTAGCAGCATGGATCAAGCAGTCTCATTAGCTGCGAGAAGCAGACGATTCGAATCGAGTTTTTAAACCTTGCAAGGTAAACCTAAACACACGACATGTAGGGGCACTCTGTCCCCACACACATCAACCGTCCCCATCGATCCCCTGGCAACAGATCAGGGCTCACCGCCTTGGCGTACAATGCCTCACTGACCCCGACTGCCGTCGTGCAGTGACCGCACTTGTACCCACCATAACCGGAATGGGAGACCACGTCTCAGGTCGCGTGAGGGGTAAAGTCTGCGGGCAGGTTCACTCAGGTACTAGGCTTACCGATTTACCATATTTCTCGGCATATGTTTAGTACGTTCAAACGCTTGACTCACAGTACCACACCATAATCCTTATTCAAATTTTTGTCCCGTAGACAACCAATCCCCATGGATTGTTGCCCACAAACCAACCTCGTTATGATATGAAAGTGAGTACAACAAATTCCTGACCTCGCGCGAGTGCTAGAAAAATCACTCGACTTCTACCGAGATCCCTAATTAGTAAAGCAGCTACTCGACCTAGCATACTAGTATCCATCTCAAAAGGAATCCTGAGTTCATGCAACTAGGGTTTCATTCAACTCCTACACTTAAGTGCACAGTACAAGCCTACAAACATTAAGTGTAGTAAAATAGCATATATAAACGGTTATGCATAAAATCGGGGCTTGCCTTTAATTTAACACTTAAATAGTGTTTGCTGGGTGGCACTCGCTTGGCGAGCATCCACTGGTTATGTCCATCCTTCCTTGGGTCGTCCACCGACTGCATCTTGTGGGTGGCACCACATCACTTGCACGGTCAGCATCTCTCGGTCCTAAATGAGATGCAAGATGCATATGTATGAATATAATGAAATAGCACATGATACTTTAAGTACACGCTAGTGAATTAAACACTAAGTAATGAGACATCGCAAATAACCACACACACTAGCGTTAGCTAACTACATATCGTCGAACGCACAACATTAACACCACTAAAAAGACGACAAACATTTTGGACATTTACGCAACACAATACTACATCACAATTTACTAGAGAAAGAAACGTATAAAAACATGACACATATGTTATCTCAAGCTTAGTCATGGCAACTCTATATGAATTTAGTGATAACCAACCATTTTTAGCCAAAAGGGTGAACTAACAATTAATTGAGCACATGCAGATTTTTAGGACAGCAGCACAGCAGTTACTAGTTTTAATCATATCTCTTCAAATGTTAATCCAAAAATAGCAAACTAGGACTTTCTAGAAAGCTTGAAAAGTTCTTTACAACTTTGGTATTGTCATCACAGCATGATTAAACACTTAGCAAGGTCAAAAGGTGTTAACACAACAGCGCGGTCCAGATTTGGACAGATTCAGACTTATGACTTTAAAAATTCATAACTGAATCTTCAGATCACCAAAAATAGTGATCCAAGACTTTTTGGAAAGCTTAGAAAAAGCACTACATAACTTTTATAATCACCAAGAAGTGATTCCAGTTTTAATCAAATCAAACATTACAGTTTTCGAAATCTGTTCTGACAGAGGACAGAACACAGCAACCAGTTTGTAAATTTCATAACTCTTAAACCGTCAGGCCTTTAGTTATGAAATTTTAACACAAGCAAGATCAGAAAAGCATCTACAACTTTCTTATAAGGACCATGAACATATTGCAACATTAAATTGAGCAAACAATGCAGTTTCTGAAATCTGTACAGAATTTGGACAGATTCAGTTACTGAATTTGTAAAAAGCATACTCCTAAACTGTCAGACCTATGGCTGTCAAATTTTAACACCAGCAAGATAATAAAGTTGTCCACAAATTTATTGTGACCACCAATCACTTATTTCAACATTAACTTAAGCAACCATTGCAATTTCTGAAATCTGTTCAGAAATTCGACAGATTTAGGTGCTGGGCTTGTGAAAAGCACAACTCCTAAATGATCAAGTTTATGGCTGTCAAATTTTAGTACAAGCAAGATAATCATGTTATCTACAACTCTTCTATATGACTTTTCTACAGGAAACATGATTTGGTTTATCAAACAAACAGCACAACAAAAACAGCGCGTGCAGCCCAAAACAGCAATTAATAAATTTCAGCTCTTATACAATTCAAGAATTGCCGCGTTCTAGAGATTTGAATTATTCTAACACTTTACCATTCGTTAGAGTTAAATTAATTAAATAAGGACTAACAAGTAGACTTACAAATTTTATTCAAATCATTTAGTGCACTAAAACTACTACAACCAATCAACGACGCATTCTCCTCGATAATCACCCAACCATTTGCGTTTTAAATTAGACATCATATGAGCACGAATACTTTTCATCCGCGACCGTAACCATACGCATTTAGAATACAACAAGCAATTCATCGTGACTACTAGAATTCGCGAGCACCACCATATACTATACGCAAAGCATAATTTACGAACACATAATGCGCATCGACTCGACTCGACTTATAAATATGGAGAAGCGATGACTACTTTGGCATGTCACCACCTCTCTATTTAAGCCAATCCAATTATTAACCATTACGACTAAACATTCATGTCGAGCACACTTTATTTTACCCTGTCTCGCATACAACCATATTGTGGCGTGCACTCGAGACATTTCGATCAACGTAGCGTAACTTACTAGTATATAAACTCCGACACTCATGTATTAACAATACATCCTCCACGCAAACTAGCATTCTCTAAACTACATGTCACATCAATAAATATACTTCCTATATAATCATGAATCCCATCACATTGCATAAAACAATCATACTTTTCACATGAACACATATCGATACATTTCCCGAAACATAATCCGCATTTTGTAACTTAGTTTTTCGCATCAAACAACGCATCACATATTGTTCCTACCAAGATATAAAAAAAACATCATAGTTCTTTTCTACTTCATTTTCCTCTCTACACGCTTCCATTCATACAAATGTATTTTCACACACATAATCACACATGCACATCATCGATCAAAACCTAATTAGACTAACTACAAATCGCACACATCAAATAACCTCTTGTTCTCCAATCGCAAACGCGATCCTACCAATGCGCATAACCGAAACATTTTACACACATCCATTCAAAATAATTAATCGAGTCGATCGAGAGCGACATGCATCGGCTCACCATAAACAAACCCAATCGGTGTTTGTAAGGACGATGGCGATTTCGATTTGTGCATCGCTACGAACATCGACGAGCGTTGAGCGGCTTGCCTTCTCCTCGCAAAACACGGGGTTTCTCTCCTCCACCAAACACAACAAAACAGCACACACACACAATTAATCATAGGAAAATAATACCGATGCGGAATCGAACAAGGATTTACGTGGCCTCACCAGGGGTGAACAACGACGACGACGGGGCTGCGCAAAAACAGCAAACCACCGACGGGCATCACGGCGTGCTGCTCACTACGCAACAAAACAGCAAGCCGACAGCGCGCGGAGCCGTCGAGGCTGCTGCACATTTCGTCGAGCACCCTGCGCACATCGGAAAGTAGCAAGGGAAGGGGCTTTGCGCAGGGCTGCTGTTTTTGGATCGGAGGGCTGGGCGCAGGGACTTGGTCGCCGTGGCTACAGGAACAGCGGCGTTTCGCCGAGGAGCTGCGCAGCAAGGGAAAAGGAGAAGCTCGCTGCAAGGGGGCTGCTCGACCATGGAGATGTGGTCGGGGCGAGCAGCGCTGCGAGGGCATTAGCTCCCTGTTCTAGCGCCCAGGACAGGTGGTTCATCGGTCTGCACTGCGGCTGAAAAGGGGCGCCATGGGGCTAGAGCCGAGGAGCCGAGCTGCTGGATGCCGGCCATGGAGAGGAGGAGCAGGGGCGCCATGGAAGGGAGCTGGAAATCAGGGCGCCATGGACAGGGATAGCAGAGCTGCTGCTGGGCGCCATGGGAGGAGAGCTGAGCCCCCAGCTTGCTGCACGCCAGGGACAGAAGAGGGAGGAAGAAGCTACTGCTGGGAGTGTGGTGCCATGGACAGGGGGCGCCAGCTTCAAGGGAGTGGAGGTCAGCCATGGCTGATGGCGGCCGAGCGAGCAGAGCGAGAAGGAAAAAAAAGGAGCAACGACGTCGTGCCATGGGAGGGAGCTGCTGCTCGCCATGCTGCAAGGGCACCGAGTTGGGGAGGCTGAGCGCAGGGAGACCAGGGAGGAGGGCGCCATGGGAGCTTGGAGCTCGGCTCCCTGCGCGCTGGCTGCTGCGCCGTGAAGAAGAAGAGGCAAAGAAGCTGTGGCGGCTGGAAATTTTTGAGGGGTGGGAGTGCAAAATAACCAAGTGCAAGGAGAGAGGGCTGCTATTTATAGAAGAAGCCCTAGGGTTAGGGTTCCCTTAGTGGGCCTAATGGGCTGGGCTGGAATGGGCTTGGCCCAAAACACGAATCGGGCTGCGCTAAATTATTTTTCCGAAAAAAAAATGTTCCCGCGGAATTCGTTTCTACAGAGAACGGAGCGAATTAGAGTTTCGGCGAACGGACGATTGAGCGATTAATTCGGCCGAGAGTCTAATTTGATTTCGCTCGGAAATAATACTTCGCACACTATTTTAGAAATAAATGTTTCTCTCAAACTTCTGATCGGCTTCGGATTTTTAGTCGGAGAAGGCGAATCGTGACATTTTAAAATCGTTGTTAATACGGGGTTTTGAATTCGGTTCGGACATGAGATATTTGGCTGAGTCGAGTAAGAATTAATTAGAGGACGATATACTAAGTATTCCGTGTGAGAGTACGGATTTGGATTAAAATAGTTGGACATCGATCAAGGTTCGAGGAATCGGATTCAGACACAGCTCGACTAGCAACTGTCGAGCGTTTGATTAAACGAGCCTTAGACGAGTTTGATAAATTGAGAATGATTATCGAGTTTGCATTTGTTCTGAGAAATAAAAGTTTTAACAGGCTCCAAAATTGGTCTTTTGTGAGACTGAGAAACTCCGAATTCAGTGAAACATAAATGAATAGTCTGGATAATCAGAGACATACGCGAGCGAGAAATAGAAATTTTCACTGAGCATCCGAGATTTGGATAAATCTTGCGACGTAACACGAAACTGACACCTGGGGTGTCACATTCAATCAACAAATTATCTCATGTAACCTCATTTCACTTCTTACTCGATGCAGTACAAGGGGTCAAGCAGTCTCATTAGCTGCGAGAAGCAGACGATTCGAATCGAGTTTTAACCTTGCAAGGTAAACCTAAACACACGGCATGTCAGGGTACTTCGACCCCACACATGACAACTGTCCCCATCGATTCCCCGTTCGCGTCCAGGCCTCACCGCCTTGGCATACAATGCTCCACTGACCCCGGCTGCCGCCGTGCAGTGACCGCACTTGTACCCACCATAGCTAGCATGGGAGACCCAGTCTCAGGTCGCATGAGGGATAAAGTCCGCGCCCGGCTTCACTCTGGTACTAGGTTTACCGGTTACCATTTTTTCCCGGCATGTGCTTAGTACATTCAAAAGCTTGACTCAGGTATCCACACATTAATCCTTAATTCCTTTTCCCGTCTCATGGTCAAGGCATCCTCCCTGGATCCAAGTCCATAGACCAACATAGATCCTGTTGGGACCATGCTTCGTCGCCGAAGGTCCTGCAAAAAGAAACAGCTTCAGCTGAAGCTGCTTGAACATGATGCCGAAGACACCGTTCACGAAGCTTCGGAACTACAGCATATCCGAAGACGAAGGGTCGAACCGACTTAAAGATAAAATGACCTTTTAGCCTTCAAAGGTCTGAGTCATTGTTGTAAACTTTTATGAGGGGCATAATTGTAATTCCTCATGAGCTGTGTCATGTGCCTATAAATAGTGAACAGTATTCCTTTACTGTTCACACATTCCTGTAATTGCTAACGCATCACTCGAGAATTATTGTTTGTCAAGGCAAAGGTATAAATGTAGTTAAACGTTGTATTCAAATATCTAAAATTCATATAATAAGATATGTGAATGAGGTCATTTGTTTTCAAGATATTTACCTTTAATGTTTCATGTTTTAACTTTACTTTGTATTATCTTTATATGTTTAATTACGAAGGTGTTGGGACTATGCTTCGTCGCCGAAGGTCTTGTAGGAAGAAGCAGTTTTCGGCTGAAGCTGTTAGTATGAGATGACCGAAGGTTCCTCTTCATGAAGCTTCGGAATCTGCAAACCGACATAAAAGTAGAATGACCTTCTAGTCCATAAATGTTTGAGTCACCGTTGTAATCCCTTATGAGGGATATGATTGTAATTCCTCACAGACTACGCCCTGTGCCTATAAATAGGTAAACAGTACCTCTGTACTGTTCACGCAATCTTGTAATCACTGGCACATTACGCTGGAATCATTGCTTTCTGACGAAGGTATAAATGTACCTAAATGTTATGTTTCAATATTTAAGTTCATATAATAAAATATATATGAATATCGTTATTCATTTTCGACATGTCTTTCTATAATGTCTTATATTTCACATTTTACTTCATATTGTTTTTCAAGTCTGATCACGAAAGTATGACTTTCGTGATATTTTGTTTATGGCCTTCGTCCGAAGCTCATTAAATCCTTGGGGAGATAATGCTTCCGCGGACGAAGGGCATTAATATTTAATATTTTATGTTGCCTTGTTCTTAATTCATAGCATTTGAGAACAAGTCCCCAACATTGGCGCCCACCTCCGGTGAACTCACTTCCACTTTTTTGAGCTGATGGCTTCGTTCAACGATCGAGCTGGAGCTGCTTCGGCTCCGAAGCTGCTGCTCCCGATAACAGGTGGTTCGTGCTCAGAACCAGCCAACAAAAAGCAAAAGAAAGAGGCGCAGAGAAGGGTACAACATGTTGGAGTGCAGGGACCCTTCATCAAGTCAAGGTGGTCCCACATACCAATCACCTTCTCCCAGGAGGACCTTCAGCTTAAGGATTTTCCTCATAACGATGCTATGGTTATTTCTTGCGTTATCAAAGGGTTTCTGGTCCACAATGTCTTGGTTGATACAGGCAGTGCAGCTGATATCATATTTGCTAAGGCCTTCAGGAAAATGCAAGAACCAGAAGATAAGATTCATGATGCTACACACCCTCTCTGTGGCTTCGGAGGAAGACAGATTGTAGCACTGGGCAAGATCACCATGCCAGTGACCTTCGGATTCATCAACAACACCAGAACTGAGCAAGTTGTGTTCGACATTGTTGACATGGAATACCCTTACAATGCAATTATTGGTCGCGGCACCCTCAATGTTTTCGAAGCAATTCTTCATCCTGCTTACCTCTGCATGAAGATACCTTCGGATCAAGGACCCATTGCTATTCATGGGAGTCAGGAAGCTGCCAGAAGGGCTGAGGGAAACTGGGCTAACTCAAAAGCAATCCATAACATAGATGGAGCTGAAGCTTGTGAGCAGTACAAATTTAGGAGGGAGAAAGCAGCTTCAGCAGATCAGCCGAAGCCCATGCTCTTATGTGAGGACATAGCAGAGCAGAGGGTGCTGTTGGGCTCTCAATTATCCGAAGAACAAGAGAAAACCTTGATAAGGTTTTTGTTCAACAACAAAGATGTTTTTGCATGGTCAGCCAATGATCTTTGCGGGGTTAACAGGGATGTTATTGAACACTCGCTCAATGTTGACCCATCCTTCAGACCCAGAAAGCAGAGGCTTCGGAAAATGTCTGATGACAAGGCCGAAGGTGCTCGTAATGAAGTCAAAAGACTCCTCAGTGCAGGAGTTATCAGAGAAGTAAAGTACCCAGAATGGCTAGCTAATATTGTTATGGTAAAAAAGGCCAATGGCAAATGGCGAATGTGTATCGATTTTACAGATCTCAACAAGGCCTGTCCGAAGGACGAATTCCCTTTACCAAGAATAGACTCTTTAGTTGATGCAGCAGCTTCTTCGGAGCTCATGAGTCTACTAGACTGTTACTCAGGCTACCACCAAATCTGGATGAAGAAGGAAGATGAGCCGAAGACTAGCTTCATAACCCCAAGTGGCACATATTGCTATCTTCGGATGCCTGAGGGGCTCAAGAACGCTGGAGGAAGTTTCAGCAGAATGACTGCGAAGGTTCTCCAGTCTCAGATAGGCAGAAATGTGCTAACTTATGTTGATGACATCATTGTAAAAAGCACGAAACAGGAAAATCACATTGCTGATTTGCAGGAGACCTTCGCCAGTTTCAGACAAGCTGGCCTAAAGTTGAATCCAGAAAAATGTGTCTTCGGAGTAAAGAAGGGGAAATTTCTTGGATGCTTGGTTTCAACAAAGGGAATTGAAGCTAATCCAAGTAAAATTGAAGCTATACTTCGAATGGAGCCACCAACTACAAAAAAGGGGGCCCAAAGATTGACAGGGAGGTTGGCATCTCTTAATAGATTTATATCCAGATCAGCAGAAAGAAATTTACCATTCTTCGAAGTGCTGAAATCAGCCGAAGTCTTTCAATGGGGACCAAGTCAACAAAAAGCCTTCGAGGAACTGAAGCAATATCTGATAGATTTAACAATATTAACTCCACCAACGCCAGGGGTTCCTTTGTTATTATATGTGGCAGCTTCACACTCGGCGGTAAGTGCAGCGCTTGTTCAGGAGAAGCTTGATGGCCAAGTCAAGAAGCAGGTCCCAGTGTATTTTGTATCTGAAGTTCTTAGTATATCAAAGAAAAACTATACAGAATTAGAGAAGGTGTTATATGCTGTTTTGATGGCATCCAGGAAGCTTCGGCATTACTTTCAAGCATACAATATTGTTGTTCCTTCTTCGCAGCCGTTGAAAGATATTATGAGAAATAGAGAAGCTACTGGGCGGATTGGAAAATGGGCTGCAGAGCTCAATGAATTTTGCATTGATTATGTGCATAGATCTTCGATCCAGTCTCAAGCGTTGGCAGATTTTATCGCCGATTGGACGCCAGGGGCTCAGGATGAAGAAACAAATAAAGATGCCGAAGTATGGACAGTGTTTTGCGATGGGTCTTGGGGAACCTTCGGAGCAGGAGCAGCCGCTGTGTTGGTCTCACCATCAAAAGTTAAAACTTGTTATGCGGCAAGACTCGATTTTAATTGTACAAACAATATCACTGAGTACAAAGCCCTGCTTTTGGGTCTTCGGAAGTTAAAAGCAATGGGAGTCAGAAGGGCCATTCTTAAAACTGATTCCCAGGTTGTTTCGGGTCATATCGACAAGAGTTGCAAGGCTAAAGATCCAAACTTGAAAAATATCTAGACACGGTCCGAAGAGTCGAAGCTTCCTTCGAAGGATTTTCTGTCAAAAATATCCCTCGAGGACAAAATGAGCATGCTGATTTGCTAGCTAAGTCAGCAGCACAGGGGCTGCCCTTACCTTCGGATGTGTTCTTCGAAACAATAAAAGCACCTTCAGTGGAACTTCTTGAAAGAGCAGTCCTCAATATATCTCCTGTTTATAGCGAAGATTGGAGAACTGAGATCATCTCTTACCTTCAGGGTAAATTCCTTTCAGATGACGAAACTTATAACAGGAGGATAGAGGCAAGAGCTCGCCCATATGTCATGATAGAAGGGGAGTTGTACAAGCATGGAGTTTGTGCTCCACTACTCAAGTGTTTATCTAGAACCGAAGGCATAGAACTGATGAAAGAAATACATGCAGGCCTGTGCGGATCTCACATTGGATCTAGGCCGTTACTTGGAAAAGTTTTCCATCAAGGGTTTTACTGGCCGAAGGCAGCTTCGGATGCAGCGGAATTAGTTCAAAAGTGCGAAGGTTGTCAGAAATGTGCAAGAGATCAAAAACAACCTTCGTCCTTAACCCAGCTCATACAACCCATCTGGCCATTGCAAAGGTGGGGCCTTGACTTGTTAGGTCCGTTACCACCGGCCCAAGGAAACTTAAGATATGTTGTAGTGGCTGTGGAATATTTTTCTAAATGGATCGAGGCAAAGCCTTTAGCC
Source organism: Zea mays (assembly GCF_902167145.1). Lineage (NCBI taxonomy): Eukaryota > Viridiplantae > Streptophyta > Magnoliopsida > Poales > Poaceae > Zea > Zea mays. The sequence goes on from NC_050103.1 coordinate 45,068,878, forward strand.
ACAATAACTTCGGCCACCATCCAAAAGTTTTTCTGGCAGAATATTGTTTGTCGTTTCGGGGTACCAAAGGCCATCACTGTAGATAATGGAACACAGTTCGACTCCGAAGCTTTCAGAGATTTCTGTGATCAAATTGGTACGAAGATCCATTTTGCATCAGTCAGGCATCCGGAGTCAAATGGACTCGTTGAAAGAGCCAATGGCATTATAATGACAGGAATAATGAAGTTAATCTTCAATCAACCTAGGTGAAAGTGGCCAGATCAATTAATCAAAGTGGTATGGAGCCACAACACAACAATATCAAGGTCAACAGGCTTTACTCCATTCAAACTATTGTTTGGTGACGAAGCAATAACTCCGGAGGAAGCCAAAACTGGATCAATAAGAGTAGTAGCTTCGGCAGAGTCAGATTCTGAAGCTGTTTATTCTGTGGAAAAAGATGCTATAGAAGGGATCAGGCTTCAAGCTGTGGAGAACATCAATAAGTATCAAGCCGAAACAATCAAATGGCGTGATAGAAAGGTTCGGTTAAAGAATATTGAGCCAGGACATTTGGTGCTTCGGCGAGTGGCTAACCCAGATACAGTGGGCAAGTTGCAGTTGAAATGGGAGGGACCTTTTTTGGTAGCATCTTCGTCAAGACCCGGTTCATACAGATTGAAGGATATGGACGACAACGACATTCCTAGATCTTGGAATGCGGATGAGCTTCGGCGATTTTATGTGTAACTTGATGTAATTTTTTATGTTTTTTCTTTTTCATGGCACCCTTTTCCTTTCTGAAGGGGGAGAAAGGTTTTTAATGGGGCCATCATATGTAATTTCCTTTTTTAGTTCTATAAGAGCAAAATCCCCAAAGGAATGTAAATGTAAAAGCTGAGAACGCACCATCGAGTGCCGAAAAGTAAAAAACCGAAGAAGCTCCAAAGTCGTTCCTAAGGGAATGCAGAGCTTACAGCGAAAAGTCAACGCTGATTCCGCCGAAAGTAAAAGGCGAAGAAGCTCCAAAGTCGTTCCTAAGGGAATGCAGAGCTTACAGCGAAAAGTCAACGCTGATTCCGCCGAAAGTAAAAGGCGAAGAAGCTCCAAAGTCGTTCCTAAGGGAATGCAGAGCTTACAGCGAAAAGTTAGCACTGATATGTGATTGTTTCTGAGGAAATAATGGCTGTGATTATGGCTTCGGATATGTGTTTGGACATTCATTTGCACATCACATTACATCATAGCATTTGCATTCATAAACATTCATCCAGGCATATGTAGGTGAAAGGGAAATGTGCCCTTGGGCCATTTCTAAGTATTTTGGTGATTGAGTGCCAACACAAGTGCTGAAATGTGAATTTATGCCCATGGATGAACAAAGTGCAAATCAAGAGTAAAGGTATGTTTCTAAGCCTTAGTACATTGGTTTTGTGTACTAATATACTTGTCTAAGTGTTAGAAACAGAAAGAAGAAGAAAAGAAAAGAGGTGAAAAAGACTTGGCTGTGTACAGCCAAGACTCAGCTCAGTCTGGCACACCGGACTGTCCGGTGGTGCACCGGACAGTGTCCGGTGCGCCAGGCTGACTCGGCGTGAAGTGGCCGCTCTCGGGAATTTGCCGACGGCGTACGGCTATAATTCACCGGACTGTCCGGTGTGCACCAGACTGTCCGGTGAGCCAACGGTCGGCCGAGCCAACGGTCGGCCGCGGAATCTGCGTGCGACACGTGGCCGGGCCAACGGTCGGAAGGGGGCACCGGACTGTCCGGTGTGCACCGGACATGTCCGGTGCGCCAACGGCTCCCATATCTGCAACGGTCGGCCGCGCCATTTAAGGAAAGAAATCGGGCACCGGACAGTGTCCGGTGTGCACCGGACTGTCCGGTGCACCCGACGACAGAAGGCAAGATTGGCCTTCCAGATTTGCTCTCAACGGCTCCTAGCTGCCTTGGGGCTATAAAAGGGACCCCTAGGCGCATGGAGGAGAAGACCAAGCAACCTTAGAGCATTCTTGATCATCCACACTCAGTCTTTGCGCATTCGTTTGTCATTCTCAGTGATTCGAGCTCCGTTCTAGTGAGAACTTTGAGATAGTCTTTTGAGCTCGATTCTTGGTTGTGTGTGTGCGCATTTTGCTGTGGATTTGTGTGTGTTGCTTCCCTCCCTTACTCCGTACTTCTTTGTGAAATTCACTTGTAAGGGCGAGAGACTCCAAGTTGTGGAGATTCCTCGCAAACGGGAAAAGATCAAAGTAAAGAAGAACACCGTGGTATTCAAGTTGATCATTGGATCACTTGAGAGGAGTTGAGTGCAACTCTCGTCCGTTGGGACGCCACAACATGGAGTAGGCAAGTTTTGTACTTGGCCGAACCACGGGATAAACATCGTGCCATCTCTGTGTTTTATTGTGGTTATTGTGTTTGGACTCATCTCTAGCCACTTGGCACTATTGTGCTAACACTTAACAAGTTTTTGTGGCTATAAGTTTAAGGTTCACAGGATCACCTGTTCACCCCCCCCCCCTCTAGGTGCTCTCAATTGGTATCAGAGTTGTTCTCTTCAAGAAGGGACTAATCGCTCGAAGAGATGGATCCTAAGGGGAAGGGAATCGTGATCAACGACAAGGAGAAGGAGTCCTTCGTCAACGAGCCGAAGGATGACAAGCCTACTGACTCGGGCTCGGGCCACAAGCGAAAAGATGGGAAGAAGAAGAAGACAAGGCGCATCAAGGAGATCGTCTACTACGACGATAGCGATGAGTCTACTTCTTCCCAAAAGGACGACGACAACGACTACAGGAAGACGGTCAATTCGAACTTTTCATTTGATTATTCTCGTATTCCACATAGTTCGAATTCGCATTTGCTTTCCATTCCTCTTGGCAAACCTCCACACTTCGATGGGGAGGACTACGGATTTTGGAGTCACAAAATGCATAGTCACTTATTCTCTCTCCATCCAAGCATATGGGAGATTGTAGAGAATGGAATGAAATTTGATAGCTCGGATAGCCCTATGCTTATAAATGAACAAATCCATAGAAATGCACAAGCAACTACTATTCTATTAGCATCTTTGTGCAGGGAAGAGTACAATAAGGTGAGCGGCTTGGACAACGCCAAGCAGATATGGGACACCCTCAAGATCTCTCACGAGGGGAACGACATCACCATGCTCACTAAAATGGAGTTGGTGGAGGGCGAACTTGGACGATTCGCAATGATAAGGGGAGAGGAGCCAACCCAAACTTACAACCGGCTCAAGACCCTTATCAACAAAATAAGGAGCTACGGAAGCACGCGATGGACGGACCACGACGTCGTCCGCCTAATGCTAAGGTCCTTTACCGTTCTTGATCCTCATCTCGTAAACAATATTCTTGAGAATCCCAGGTACACGATGATGACGCCCGAGGAGGTACTCGGAAAATTCGTAAGCGGGCGGATGATGATCAAGGAGGCGAGATACGTCGACGACGCTCTAAACGGTCCAATCAATGAGCCTCAACCGCTTGCTCTCAAGGCAACAAGAAGCAAGGAGATGCTACCTAGCAAGGTGGCACAAATTGAGGCGGCCGGACTTAATGATGAAGAGATGGCTCTCATCATCAAGAGATTCAAGACGACACTAAAAGGACGCAAGGGGCAGCCAAGCAAGACCAAGACAAAGGGGAAGCGCTCATGCTTCAAATGTGGTAAGCTTGGTCATTTTATTGCTAGCTGTCCCGACAATGATAGTGATCAGGATCAAGGGAACAAGAGGGAGAAGAAGAAGAACTATAAGAAGGCAAAGGGCGAGGCGCATCTAGGCAAGGAGTGGGACTCGGACTGCTCCTCTTCCGACTCCGACAATGAAGGACTCGCCGCCACCGCCTTCAACAAATCAACTCTCTTCCCCAACGAGCGTCACACATGCCTTATGGCAAGGGAGTAGAAGGTATGTACTCGAAACTCTACCTATGCTTCTTCAAGTGAGGACGAATCTAGTGATGAGGATGAAGTAGATTACTCATGTTTGTTTAAGGGCCTAGATAGAACCAAGGTAGACAAAATAAATGAATTGATTGATGCCTTGAATGATAAGAATATGCTGTTAGAAAAGCAAGAGGATTTGTTGTATGAAGAACATGATAAATTTGTAGAAGCACAAAGATCTCATGCTCTAGAAGTTAAAAGAAATGAAATGCTTTCTTGTGAATTATCTTCTTGCCATGAGACAATTTCTAAATTAAGGAGCATTAATGATGATTTGAATGCTAAGTTAGAGATTGCTAGTAAATCTATCTCTTGTGTAGAAAATGTTGTAATGTGCACTAGGTGTAAAGATATTAACATTGATGCTTATAGTGATCACCTAGCTTGCATTTCTAAATTAAATGAAGAGGTAGCTAGTCTTAATGCCCAACTTGAGACTAGCAAAAGTGATTTTGATAAGCTAAAATTTGCAAGGGATGCCTACACGATTGGTAGACACCCCTCAATTAAGGATGGACTTGGCTTCAAGAGAGAAGCCAAGAACTTAACAAGCCATAAGGCTCCCATTCCCGCCAAGGAGAAAGGGAAGGTCCCTATGGCTAGTAGTGTGCAAAAGAACCATGCGTATATGTGCCATGATAAGAGACAAACTAGAAATGCCTATAGGAGTTACAATGCTTATGATGATTTTGATTCTCATGACAAGTTTGCTTCTAGTTCTTTCTATGTGCATGATAGAAATGTTGGTAGGAGAAATGTTGTTCACAATATGCCTAGGAGAAATGTTGTTAATGTTCCTAGGAGAGTTAATGAACCTTCTACAATTTATTGTGCTTTAAATGCTTCCTTTGCTATTTGTAGAAAGGATAGGAAAATAGTTGCTAGGAAGTTAGGGGCAAAATGCAAGGGAGACAAAACTTGCATTTGGGTCCCTAAGGATATTTGCACTAACCTTGTAGGACCCAACATGAGTTGGGTACCTAAGACCCAAGCCTAAATTTGCCTTGCAGGTTTATGCATCCGGGGGTTCAAGCTGGATTATCGACAGCGGATGCACAAACCATATGATGGGGGAGAAGAAGATGTTCACCTCCTACGTCAAGAATAAGGATTCCCAAGATTCAATTATATTCGGTGATGGGAATCAAGGCAAGGTAAAAGGGTTAGGTAAAATTGCAATTTCTAATGAGCACTCTATCTCTAATGTGTTTTTAGTAGAGTCTCTTGGATATAATTTGCTATCGGTTAGTCAATTATGCAATATGGGATATAACTGTCTATTTACAAATGTAGATGTGTCTGTCTTTAGAAGAAGTGATGGTTCACTAGCTTTTAAGGGTGTATTAGACGGCAAACTCTATTCAGTTGATTTTGCAAAAGAAGAGGCCGGTCTAGATGCATGCTTAATAGCTAAGACTAGCATGGGCTGGCTGTGGCATCGCCGCTTAGCACATGTGGGGATGAAGAACCTTCACAAACTTCTAAAGGGAGAACACGTGATAGGTTTGACTAACGTGCAATTCGAAAAAGATAGACCTTGTGCAGCTTGTCAAGCAGGTAAACAAGTGGGAGGAGCACATCACAGCAAGAATGTGATGACCACTTTAAGACCTCTGGAGCTGCTGCATATGGACCTCTTCGGACCTGTCGCCTATCTGAGCATAGGAGGAAGTAAGTATGGTCTAGTTATTGTTGATGACTTTTCCCGCTTCACTTGGGTGTTCTTTTTGCAGGATAAGTCTGAAACCCAAGGGACCCTTAAGTGCTTCCTCAGGAGAGCTCAAAATGAGTTTGAGCTCAAGGTGAAGAAGATAAGGAGCGACAACGGGTCCGAGTTCAAGAACCTTCAAGTGGAGGAGTTCCTTGAGGAGGAAGGGATCAAGCACGAGTTCTCTGCTCCCTACACACCTCAGCAAAATGGTGTGGTAGAGAGGAAGAACAGGACACTAATCGATATGGCGAGGACGATGCTAGGAGAGTTCAAGACCCCCGAGTGCTTTTGGACGGAAGCCGTGAACACGGCTTGCCACGCCATCAACAGGGTCTACCTTCATCGCCTCCTCAAGAAGACGTCGTATGAACTAATAACCGGTAACAAACCCAATGTCGGGGACCATAATTAGGGGTACCCTCAAGACGCCTAATTCTCAGCTGGTAACCCCCATCAGCATAAAGCTGCAAAGGCCTGATGGGCACGATTAAGTCAGGGATCAGTCCACACGAGTGACTCGATCACGCTTCACCCGAGCCTAGCCTCGGCCGAAGGCAGCCGACCTCGAGAGACTTCCGTCTCGCCCGAGGCCCCCTTTTTATGGCGGACACATCACCGGCTTGCCCAAGGCCTTGGCTTCGCTCAGAAGCAACCTTGACTAAATCACCACACCGACTGACCAAATTGCAGGGGCATTTAACGCAAAGGTGGCCTGACACCTCTATCCTGACACGCGCCCCCGGCAGAGCCGAGGTGACCGCCGTCACTCCACCGCTCCACTAGCCAGTCTGACAGAAGGACAGCGCCGCCTGCGCCACTCCGACTGCAGTGCCACTCGACAGAGTGAGTCTGACAGGCAACTAGGCCTTGCCAAAGGCGCCACGGCGAACTCCGCTCCGCCCGACCCCAGGGCTCGGACTCGGGCTAAGACCCGGAAGACGGCGAACTCCGCTCCGCCCGACCCCAGGGCTCGGACTCGGGCTAAGACCCGGAAGACGGCGAACTCCGCTCCGCCCGACCCCAGGGCTCGGACTCGGGCTAAGACCCGGAAGACGGCGAACTCCACTCCGCCCAACCCCAGGGCTCGGACTCGGGCTAAGACCCGGAAGACGGCGAACTCCGCTCCGCCCGACCCCAGGGCTCGGACTCGGGCTAAGACCCGGAAGACGGCGAACTCCGCTCCGCCCGACCCCAGGGCTCGGACTCAGGCTAAGACCCGGAAGACGACGAAACTCCGCCTCGCCCGACCCCAGGGCTCGGACTCCGCCCTGGCCTCGGCCGGACGACTTCCGCCTCGCCCGACCCCCTGGCTCGGGCTCGGCCACGGCAACTGAAGGCAAGACTCAACCTCGGCTTCGGAGGAAACCCCATGTCGCCCTGCCTAGAGCACAGACCGCCACGTCAACAGGAAACGTCATCATCACCCTACCCCGAATCGACTCGGGTCACGGAGAACAAGACCGGCGTCTCGTCCGGCCAGCTCCGCCAGAGGGGCAATGATGGCGCTCCACGAGCTCTATGACGACGGCGGCCCCCAGCTCTCTTACGACAGCAGGACAACGTCAGCAGGGACTCGACCGCTCCAACAGCTGTCCCTCCATCAGGCCCCGCCGCACCTCCGATAGCCACGACATCACGCCAGCAGGATGCCCAGATCTCTCCGGCTGCCACATCGGCATGTACCTAGGGCACTAGCTCTCCCTCCGCTAGACACGTAGCACTCTGCTACATCCCCATTGTACACCTGGGTCCTCTCCTTACGACTATAAAAGGAAGGACCAGGGCCTTCTCAGAGAAGGTTGGCCGCGCGGGACCGAGGACGGGACAGGCGCTCTCTTGGGGCCGCTCGCTTCCCTCACCCGCGTGGACGCTTGTAACCCCCCTACTGCAAGCGCACCTGACCTGGGCGCGGGACGAACACGAAGGCCGCGGGACTTCCACCTCTCTCACGCTCGGCTCCGGCCGCCTCGCCTCTCCCCCCTCCGCGCTCGTCCACGCGCTCGACCCATCTGGGCTGGGGCACGCAGCACACTCACTCGTCGGCTTAGGGACCCCCCTGTCTCGAAACGCCGACAGTTGGCGCGCCAGGTAGGGGCCTGCTGCGTGCTGACGAATAGCTCCCCGTCAAGCTCCAGATGGGCAGTCTCTAGCAACCTCTCCGGCCCGGGACGGTGCTTCGTTTCGGGGCTCTCGAGTTCATGTCCTTCGACGGCAGCTACGACATGATACTTCTTCCACCGCCGTGCGACCACGACAATGGCGGCCGACAACCCGCCCGCCGGCGGCGGAATCGACGACGTCTACCCCGCGTGGTGGAAAAGCAACATTCGGGCTCGCTCCGTTCTCTCCCCCGCCAACGGAGGAGGAGGCGGGGCCGTCAAGGCCAGACGGGAGGCCGCGCTTCGCCGGTCGTCAAGCGAATCGACGCCCCCGACGCCCCGACGGAAGGCACGCCGGACATCGACCTCGCGTTCAAGACGGAGGCAAGCGCCGTCCCCCCGCGGCACGATGACCCCGAGCAAGAAGACGACGCCGGCGCGCTCGCGGAAAGCCTGCAGGACGTCGCCCTCGAACCAGAGATGACGGCGCAACCAGTCCCCGATGTGACTACGTCGCTCCTCGTCGACCAAAAGGTAACGACTAACTCCCATCTTGCGTCATTTCGACTCGGCCTCCACCCGCCAAACGACCTCGATTTGGCGGGCGCTCTCATTGAGGCGAGTGCAACCCCACTGAGGTTCTGTATGCGATCGCCTTAGGACCGACTGACGGACGTCTCGACCTACGGGCCCTCTGGGTCCGAGGAAGATGACGACCCCAGCATCGGTTGGGATTTCTCCGGACTTGGCAACCCCAGTGCCGTGCGGGACTTCATGGCCGCATGTGACTACTGTCTGTCCGACTGTTCCGATGCAAGCCGCAGCCTTGGCGACGAGAGCTGCGGCCCAAGCCGCGAATGTTTCCACATCGAGCTAGGGAATCCCACCGAAGGCAACCATCTTGGCATGCCGGAGGATGGTGATCTCCCTAGGCCGGTGCCTCGCGCCGACATCCCACGGGAGCTAGCTGTGGTCCCCGCTCCGGCGGGGGGTTACGACCCACAACTCGAGCAAGTCCGCGAGGCGCAGGCCAGGCTCAACGAGGGAACGGGAGCGCTTGAGCCGATCCGTCGGGACGTCGGACAGGCATGGGTGGGCCAACCCCTGGCCGGAGAAATACGTCATCTGCCCCAAGGTCTCCAGCACCGCGTCGCCAACGACGTCAGGATCAGGCCTCCGCCCGCATCCAGCGGGGTCGGTCAGAACCTGGCAACCGCAGCAATGCTCATCCGCGCGATGCCGGAGCCGTCAACCACCGAGAGTCGGCGGATCCAGGGAGAACTCAAGAATCTCCTGGAAGGCGCCGCGGCCCGACGGGCCGAGAGCACTGCATCCCGAAGACAAGGATATCCCTCGGAACCTCATGCCACGACTTCCCGATTCATGCGGGAAGCCTCGGTCTACACCGGGCGCACGCGCAACACCGCGCCTGCGGCCCCGGGCCACCTCGGCAACGAGCACCATCGACGCGACCGTCGGGCTCACCTCGACGAAAGGGTGCGCCGAGGCTATCACCCCAGGCGTGGGGGACGATACGACAGCGGGAGGATCGGAGTCCTTCGCCCGAACCACCCGGTCCGCAGGCTTTCAGTCGGGCCATCCGACGGGCGCCATTCCCGACCCGGTTCCGACCCCCGACTACTATCGTAAAGTACTCGGGGGAAACGAGACCGGAGCTGTGGCTCGCGGACTACCGCCTTGCCTGCCAACTGGGTGGAACGGACGACGACAACCTCATCATCCGCAACCTCCCCCTGTTCCTCTCCGACACTGCTCGTGCCTGGTTGGAGCACCTGCCTCCGGGACAGATTTCCAACTGGGACGACTTGGTCCAAGCCTTCGCTGGCAATTTCCAGGGCACATACGTGCGCCCCGGGAATTCCTGGGACCTTCGAAGCTGCCGGCAACAGCCGGGGGAGTCGCTCCGGGACTACATCCGGCGATTCTCGAAGCAGCGCACCGAGCTGCCCAACATCACCGACTCGGATGTCATCGGCGCGTTCCTCGCCGGCACCACTTGCCGCGACCTGGTGAGCAAGCTGGGTCGCAAAACCCCCACCAGGGCGAGCGAGCTGATGGACATCGCCACCAAGTTCGCCTCCGGCCAGGAGGCGGTCGAGGCTATCTTCCGAAAGGACAAGCAGCCCCAGGGCCGCCCGTCGGAAGAAGCTCCCGAGACGTCTGCTCCGCGCGGCGCCAAGAAGAAAGGCAAGAAGAAGTCGCAATCGAAACGCGACGCCGCAGACGCGGACCTTGTCGCCGCCGCCGAGTATAAGAACCCTCGGAAGCCCCCCGGAGGTGCAAACCTCTTCGACAAGATGCTCAAGGAGCCGTGCCCCTACCATCGGGGGCCCGTCAAGCACGCCCTCGAGGAGTGTGTTATGCTTCGGCGTCATTTCCATAGGGCCGGGCCACCCGCCGAGGGTGGCAGGGCCCGCGACGACGACAAGAACGAAGATCACCAAGCAGGAGAATTCCCCGAGGTCCGCGACTGCTTCATGATCTACGGAGGGCATGCGGCGAATGCCTCGGCTCGGCGCCGCAAGCAAGAGCGCCGGGAGGTCTGCTCGGTGAAGGTGGCGGCGCTAGTCTACCTAGATTGGTCCGACAAGCCCATCACTTTCGACCGGGCCGACCACCCCGACCATGTGCCGAGCCCGGGGAAATACCCGCTCGTCGTCGACCCCGTTGTCGGCGATGTCAGGCTCACCAAGGTCCTGATGGACGGGGGCAGCTGCCTCAACATCATCTACGCCGAGACCCTCAAGCTCCTGCGCGTCGATCCGTCCACCGTCCGAGCAGGCGCTGCGCCCTTCCACGGGATCATCCCTGGGAAGCGCGTCCAGCCCCTCGGGCGACTCGACCTCCCAGTCTGCTTCGGGACACCCTCCAACTTCCGAAGGGAGACCCTGACGTTCGAAGTGGTCGGGTTCCGAGGAACCTGCCACGCCGTGTTAGGGAGGCCATGCTACGCGAAGTTCATGGCCGTCCCCAACTACACCTACCTGAAGCTCAAGATGCCGGGCCCCAACGGGGTCATCACCGTCGGCCCCACGTACAAACACGCGTTCGAATGCGACGTGGAGTGCGTGGAGTACGCCGAGGCCCTCGCCGAGTCCGAGGCCCTCATCGCCGACCTGGAGAACCTCTCCAAGGAGGTCCCAGACGTGAAGCGCCATGCCGGCAACTTCGAGCCAGCGGAGACGGTCAAGGCCGTCCCCCTCGACCCCAGCGGCGACACCACCAAGCAGATCCGGATCGGTTCCGGGCTCGACCCCAAATAGGAAGCAGTGCTCGTCGACTTTCTCCGCGCAAACGCCGACGTCTTTGCGTGGAGTCCCTCGGACATGCCCGGCATACCGAGGGATGTCGCCGAGCACTCGCTGGATATTCGGGCCGGAGCCCGACCCGTCAGACAGCCTCTGCGTCGATTCGACGAGGAGAAGCGCAGAGCGATTGGCGAAGAGATCCACAAGCTAATGGCGGCAGGGTTCATCAAAGAGGTATTCCATCCCGAATGGCTTGCCAACCCTGTGCTTGTGAGGAAGAAAGGGGGGAAATGGCGGATGTGTGTAGACTACACTGGTCTCAACAAAGCATGTCCGAAGGTTCCCTACCCTCTGCCTCGCATCGACCAAATCGTGGATTCCACTGCTGGGTGCGAAACCCTGTCCTTCCTCGATGCCTACTCGGGGTATCACCAGATCCGGATGAAAGAGTCCGACCAGCTCGCGACTTCTTTCATCACGCCATTCGGCATGTACTGCTACGTCACCATGCCGTTCGGCCTGAGGAATGCAGGCGCGACGTACCAGCGGTGCATGAACCATGTGTTCGGCGAACACATCGGTCGCACAGTCGAGGCCTACGTCGATGACATCGTAGTCAAGACACGGAAGGCTCCCAACCTCCTCTCCGACCTTGAAGTGACATTCCGGTGTCTCAAGGCGAAAGGAGTCAAGCTTAATCCTGAGAAGTGTGTCTTCGGGGTGCCCCGAGGCATGCTCCTAGGGTTCATCGTCTCTGAGCGAGGCATCGAGGCCAACCCGGAGAAGATCGCGGCCATCACCAGCATGGGGCCCATCAAGGACTTAAAAGGGGTACAGAGGGTCATGGGATGCCTCGCGGCCCTGAGCCGCTTCATCTCACGCCTCGGCGAAAGAGGTCTGCCCCTGTACCGCCTTTTAAGGAAAGCCGAGTGTTTCGTTTGGACCCCTGAGGCCGAGGAAGCCCTCGGCAACCTAAAGGCGCTCCTTACAAAGGCGCCAGTCTTGGTGCCACCGGCGGACGGAGAGACCCTCTTGGTCTACGTCGCCGCGACCACTCAGGTGGTTAGCGCCGCGATTGTGGTCGAAAGGCAGGAGGAAGGGCATACATTGCCCGTTCAGAGGCCGGTTTACTTCATCAGCGAAGTGCTGTCCGAGACTAAGATCCGCTACCCACAAGTTCAAAAGCTGCTGTATGCTGTGATCCTGACGAGGCGGAAGCTACGACACTACTTCGAGTCCCATCCGGTGACTGTGGTGTCATCCTTCCCCCTGGGGGAGATCATCCAGTGCCGAGAGGCCTCGGGCAGGATCGCAAAGTGGGCAGTGGAGATCATGGGCGAAACGATCTCGTTCGCCCCTCGGAAGGCCATCAAGTCCCAAGTGTTGGCGGATTTCGTGGCTGAATGGGTCGACACCCAACTACCAACGACTCCGATCCAACCGGAGCTCTGGACCATGTTTTTCGACGGGTCGCTGATGAAGACGGGGGCCGGTGCGGGCCTGCTCTTCATCTCGCCCCTCGGAAAGCACTTGCGCTACGTGCTGCGCCTCCACTTCCCGGCGTCCAACAATGTGGCCGAGTACGAAGCTCTGGTCAACGGATTGCGGATCGCCATCGAGCTAGGGGTCAGACGCCTCGACGCCCGCGGTGATTCGCAGCTCGTCATCGACCAAGTCATGAAGAACTCCCACTGCCGCGACCCGAAGATGGAGGCCTACTGCGACGAGGTTCGGCGCCTGGAAGACAAGTTCTTCGGGCTCGAGCTCAACCATATCGCTCGGCGCTACAACGAAACCGCAGACGAGCTGGCGAAGATAGCCTCGGGGCGAACGACAGTCCCCCCGGACGTCTTCTCCCGGGATCTGCATCAACCCTCCGTCAAGCTCGACGACGCGCCCGAGGTATCCTCGGCTCAGCCCGAGGTACTCTCGGCCCCCGAGGGCGGGGCATTGAACGTCGAGGAAGGGCAGAGCGGGGCCACGCCAGACCAGGATTGGCAGGCCCCGTACCTGCAATATCTCCGTCGAGGAGAGCTACCCCTCGACCAAGTCGAGGCTCGGCGGGTAGCGCGACGCGCCAAGTCATTCGTCTTGCTGGGCGACGAAGAGGAGCTCTACCATCGCAGCCCCTCGGGCATCCTCCAGCGATGCATCTCCATCGCCGAAGGTCGGGAACTGCTGCAAGAAGTACACTCGGGGGCTTGCGGCCACCACGCAGCACCCCGAGCCCTTGTTGGAAATGCTTTCCGGCAAGGCTTCTACTGGCCAACGGCGGTGGCTGACGCCACTAGAATTGTCCGCACCTGCGAAGGGTGCCAATTCTATGTGAAGCGGACACACCTGCCCGCTCAGGCTCTGCAGACAATACCCATCACCTGGCCCTTCGCTGTATGGGGTCTGGACCTCGTCGGTCCCTTGCAAAAGGCGCCCGGGGGCTACACGCACCTGCTGGTCGCCATCGACAAATTCTCCAAGTGGATCGAGGTCCGACCTCTGAACAGCATCAGGTCCGAGCAGGCGGTGGCATTCTTCACCAACATCATCCATCGCTTCGGGGTCCCGAACTCCATCATCACCGACAATGGCACCCAGTTCACCGGCAAAAAATTCTTGGATTTTTGCGAGGATCACCATATCCGGGTGGACTGGGCCGCCGTGGCTCATCCCATGTCGAATGGGCAAGTAGAGCGTGCCAACGGCATGATTCTACAAGGGCTCAAGCCTCGGATCTACAACGACCTCAACCAGTTCGGCAGGCGATGGATGAAGGAACTCCCCTCGGTGGTCTGGAGCCTAAGGACGACGCCGAGTCGTGCCACGGGCTTCACGCCGTTTTTCCTGGTCTACGGGGCTGAAGCTATCCTGCCCACTGACCTGGAATACGGCTCCCCAAGGGCGAGGGCCTACACCGAGCAAAGCAACCAAGCCAGCCGAGAGGAATCGCTGGACCAGTTGGAGGAAGCTCGGGACAGGGCCTTACTACACTCGGCGCGGTACCAACAGTCCCTGCGACGTTACCACGCCCGAGGGGTCCGGTCCCGAGAACTCCAGGTGGGCGACCTGGTGCTTCGGCTGCGACAAGACGCCCGAGGGAGGCACAAGCTCACGCCCCCCTGGGAAGGGCCGTTCGTCATCGCCAAAGTTCTGAAGCCCGGAACATACAAGCTGGCCAACAGTCAAGGCGAGATCTACGGCAACGCTTGGAACATCAAACAGCTACGTCGCTTCTACCCTTAAGATGTTTTCAAGTTGTTCACATACCTCGCACCTACGCAAAGTTTAGTTGTCAAGGAAGGGTCGGCCTAGCCTCGGCAAAGCCCGACCCTCCCTCGGGGGCTAAAAGGGGGGAGACCCCCTCTGCGTCGAATTTTTTCCTCGAAAAAGGACCTCTTTTTAGCAGGATTTCTTCCGTGCTTCTTGACTACTTTGGAAAGCGGATCCTGGAAACGACGAGGTACACGTAAGCAGCCAAGGCTGACCGAGCCGAGGGACTCCTACGCCTCCGGGATACGGATACCTCACTCGTCCCCTTCTGCGATAAGTAACTTGCGCTCGGATAAAGCGACTCCGTGGACCAAACGAGTCATCACGTTCGGAAGCTCTCCTGCCGAAGCAGTCCTTCAAGCTTTCTCGACTAAATCGGGGACAGGGCCTCATGGACGGGTGAAAGTACGCGTAAGCGGCAAGGCCGACCGAGCCGAGGGATTCCCACGCCTCTGGGATACGGATACCTCACTCGTCCCTTCCGCGAAAAGCAACTCTCGCTCACACAAACATCCCTATTACCGACAGAGTCCAGATGCTCGAAACAAGAGGAAAAAAGGACGCAGCTTCGCAAGCGCGGCGAGGGCGTGTTCTTCTGGCCTCGGCGGCCGCAGAAAACACACGCTACAAGACGATCTGATCCTGCAGGCTCGGGTCTTCACGCCGAGGGGAGCCGTAGCACCCTCGGCATCGACGACGTCTACAGCAAAGCCCGACCCAGCCTCGGGCGGCGCCGAGGTCCAGGGGCTCCTCCAGGAATCCGGCCCGAGCAGGCGGCTCAACCGGTTACCCCTGGGGCCTCGGGCAACCGGCTTCCAAGGGCGCTAGCCCGATCCGAGGCCTCGACTGACCGACTTGGGCGTCGGCACCGCTGACGGGCGACACGGCTAGGCTCCGGCCGACCAGGTTCCCCATTCTCGAGCCAACTCCGCCTCTGTTCATACTGATATCGCTACCCCCGGCCTCGATCCACCAAAGGGCGGCCGAGGGGTCCCTTCAACTAAGCTAGAGGAGCCTCACGTAACAAGGACGAACGGGCCGAGGGATTCCTACGCCTCCGGGATACGGATACCTCACCCGTCACCTTGACACGGGGCAACTCATGCTTGGTAAAGCGGTTTAGATAATAAAACAGGCGAGACTTAGTGCTCGGAAATGAGGAAAAAACACGGCTCCGTGCCAAACTTACATACACGTTCAGGCCTCGACAGCCACAATGAACGAACTCACTGGCATTCGAAGTGCCATTGCAAACGAGACTCCGGTTCCGTCCCCGAGGATACAAGCGACCTCGGGCCTGCGGGGCAACAACCTCTGCAGCGGCAGCCATGGCCCCAGGTGAACGCAGTCACCGGAAGGCTTTTGTTCGCGGTCCCACTCAAGGGATGCGAACAAGCCATCAAAGCCAAAGAGCGGGCCGCCCCCAAGCGCTCCGGTAGATCTTCGCTGCCGTCCTCGCCCCGAATGCGAGGGGGAAGACGGAATGTTGCATCCTAGCTGGACAGCAACAGTTCGCCTTCCCCGGCATGACTGGAGGACGACTCCGTCGCAGCGCGGGAGGACGATTGCCACCACCAGAAGCTGGAAGAGGAGGTGGTTCGCCGACCCGCACGTGAGGTAGAGCCCCGGCTCGCCTCGGCCCCCGCCCCAGCGAGGATGACGAACGCACCCGACGCTGGGGGCGGGACCACAGCCTGGTCTGTCTCTCCCCATCCAGGAGCTGGAGGTCACTGTCTTGGGTGGCCACCGGCGGAAGGGAGCAGCCAGGCTGCGCGATGAAAATCCTTGAAGCCGAACGATGGCTGAGAGGTACCAACTCCCATGGAGTTGCGTTCCTCCAACGAGGAGGCGGAAAGGCGGCGGATATCCCCCATCCGGGGGCTTGGAAGACGGGAAGACCCGGCGCTTAAGGGAGGAAGAAGACATGGTCGCCTTACGAAAGGAGCCTCCCTCCTTTTAAAGGTAACTCCCCCTACGTGCGCCCCCAGGCGCCGCGGGCCGAGTCTTCTCCAACACGCTCCAAGGCCCTCCCCTGCGACTCGGGGGCTGGGTCCCGCATGTCATGCAAGCCGGCTCAGGGCAGAAGAAGCCAAACCGCCGCGCATGGTGCGCACGACCGTCCAGCGGTTACAGGCGACCCCCCATTTCCGCCCAGACCGACGGGCAGAAGGGGCGAGCAGCCATGCAGGCGGCATGCAACCGCGCCAGATGGACGCGCTTCTCCAACTTCTGACACGCCAGCCTGGGGCCCAGGCCCACGCGTCGAGCAACTGGCACGCCAGTTGCCGCATGCAAGCAACCGCACCGCCACTTGTGCCACTGTCGCGCCTCTTCGGTTGTGAAGCCTATGCCACGACTCGAGGCGACCCAACAGCGCCAGACTGGCGCGTCGGTCAAAGCGACCGAAAGTGGGCCGGCAGTAATAGCGGTGGCAGGCGGGCGGGCGCAGCGGTCACGTCGTCAGCCAGGCTCACGTCTCATCCTGAGACAGCAAGAGAGCCTCCTCTCACGGCGTGAAGACGGTGCACCCGTGACCCGTTCCTCGAACGGATCACCTACGCGCAACGGCCGCCCCGCCAACCACTCGCCCCGTCGCATTAACTCCGCGGCGGGACACGCGGCGCTTCTGGCGGGAGGAGCGCGCGACGCTTCACCTTCGCCTTAATAACCGCGTCAGAAAAGGTACGCCACGTCGTTTGATTTCGTATCCTTTTCCGTTTTCCTCTTTCTCTATCTCTTGCAACAGGGACCGGGGAAGGGGGATACCCCGAGAGGGATCCTTCTCCGCGAAGGAACCGGGCTCCGCGCCCCCCATTACTGATCAGGGGTTCGAAGGCTGGCCCCCCGAGGGTTCAACAGCCGCCTCAGATCGCGTGGGCCCGACACCCACTACTGGTCAGGGGTTCGAAGGCCAGCCCCCCGAAGGGCTCCATGGCCGCCTCAGGCTACTCGGGCTCCGCGCCCATTACTGATCAGGGGTTCGAAGGCTGGCCCCCGAAGGGTTCACAGTCGCCTCAGACACCGAGCGAGGGATGACCAGGGGTACGTTCGATACATAACCGAGGCTCGGGCTGCGCTCCCGAGGTACCCTAGGACATATCCGAGACCAGCGGGAACGATCTTGTAACGGAATCCCATCGGAGGGAGGCATCGAGCCCTCGGACCCCGTCGCCAGGGGACCGGGTCCGGCAAGTCACCCGCAGGTACTTTTGGGCGTGCCTCTGGGCCCCTAGCCGACCCCCAACGAACGGGGCACGGACGTCCACTCGGATTACCTGCTTGCAGCTCACCGGAGACACCATGTTCGGTGCCCATCGAGGGTAACATGGCGCACTCCCCCCCTCCTCCTTGCGGAAAGGCGACGTAGGGGCGTATGTAAAAAGCCGAGTCTGTCCCTGATCGTCCTCTCGCCCTGTGCAGAGGCTCGGGGGCTGCTCTCGCAAAAACCGGCTCCGGCCAAATCGTTGACAGCGTCAACACACCAGCCCGAGAGCTTGGGCCCCGACCGTGCACCCGGGCTACGGCCAGTTCGCATGAGGGAACGACCAGACCAGCCGAAGCGTAAAGCGAAGCATTAAGACCTCGAAGGAGTGTAACCACTCCTCCGAGGCCTCGGGGGCTACACCCGGCGGGTGCGCTCGCGCGCACCCACCGGAACGAAATGCAACCGAGAAAGGCTGGTCCCCTTGCAAAAAAGTGCGACAAAAGCCTCCAAGCGAGTGCTAACACTCCCTTCGAGGCTCGGGGGCTACTGTCGGGGACCATAATTAGGGGTACCCTCAAGACGCCTAATTCTCAGCTGGTAACCCCCATCAGCATAAAGCTGCAAAGGCCTGATGGGCACGATTAAGTCAGGGATCAGTCCACACGAGTGACTCGATCACGCTTCACCCGAGCCTAGCCTCGGCCGAAGGCAGCCGACCTCGAGAGACTTCCGTCTCGCCCGAGGCCCCCTTTTTATGGCGGACACATCACCGGCTTGCCCAAGGCCTTGGCTTCGCTCAGAAGCAACCTTGACTAAATCACCACACCGACTGACCAAATTGCAGGGGCATTTAACGCAAAGGTGGCCTGACACCTCTATCCTGACACGCGCCCCCGGCAGAGCCGAGGTGACCGCCGTCACTCCACCGCTCCACTGGCCAGTCTGACAGAAGGACAGCGCCGCCTGCGCCACTCCGACTGCAGTGCCACTTGACAGAGTGAGTCTGACAGGCAACTAGGCCTTGCCAAAGGCGCCACGGCGAACTCCGCTCCGCCCGACCCCAGGGCTCGGACTCGGGCTAAGACCCGGAAGACGGCGAACTCCGCTCCGCCCGACCCCAGGGCTCGGACTCGGGCTAAGACCCGGAAGACGGCGAACTCCGCTCCGCCCGACCCCAGGGCTCGGACTCGGGCTAAGACCCGGAAGACGGCGAACTCCGCTCCGCCCAACCCCAGGGCTCGGACTCGGGCTAAGACCCGGAAGACGGCGAACTCCGCTCCGCCCGACCCCAGGGCTCGGACTCGGGCTAAGACCCGGAAGACGGCGAACTCCGCTCCGCCCGACCCCAGGGCTCGGACTCAGGCTAAGACCCGGAAGACGACGAAACTCCGCCTCGCCCGACCCCAGGGCTCGGACTCCGCCCTGGCCTCGGCCGGACGACTTCCGCCTCGCCCGACCCCCTGGCTCGGGCTCGGCCACGGCAACTGAAGGCAAGACTCAACCTCGGCTTCGGAGGAAACCCCACGTCGCCCTGCCTAGAGCACAGACCGCCACATCAACAGGAAACGTCATCATCACCCTACCCCGAATCGACTCGGGTCACGGAGAACAAGACCGGCGTCTCGTCCGGCCAGCTCCGCCAGAGGGGCAATGATGGCGCGCCACGAGCTCTATGATGACGGCGGCCCCCAGCTCTCTTACGGCAGCAGGACAACGTCAGCAGGGACTCGACCGCTCCAACAGCTGTCCCTCCATCAGGCCCCGCCGCACCTCCGATAGCCACGACATCACGCCAGCAGGATGCCCAGATCTCTCCGGCTGCCACATCGGCATGTACCTAGGGCACTAGCTCTCCCTCCGCTAGACACGTAGCACTCTGCTACATCCCCATTGTACACCTGGGTCCTCTCCTTACGACTATAAAAGGAAGGACCAGGGCCTTCTCAGAGAAGGTTGGCCGCGCGGGACCGAGGACGGGACAGGCGCTCTCTTGGGGCCGCTCGCTTCCCTCACCCGCGTGGACGCTTGTAACCCCCCTACTGCAAGCGCACCTGACCTGGGCGCGGGACGAACACGAAGGCCGCGGGACTTCCACCTCTCTCACGCTCGGCTCCGGCCGCCTCGCCTCTCCCCCCTCCGCGCTCGCCCACTCGCTCGACCCATCTGGGCTGGGGCACGCAGCACACTCACTCGTCGGCTTAGGGACCCCCTTGTCTCGAAACGCCGACACCCAATGTATCTTACTTTCGTGTATTTGGGAGCAAGTGCTACATTCTAGTGAAGAAGGGTAGAACTTCTAAGTTTGCTCCCAAAGCTGTAGAAGGGTTTTTGTTAGGTTATGACTCAAATACAAAGGCGTACAGAGTCTTCAACAAATCATCGGGTTTGGTTGAAGTCTCTAGCGACGTTGTATTTGATGAGACTAATGGCTCTCCAAGAGAGCAAATTGTTGATTGTGATGATGTAGATGAAGAAGATGTTCCGACAGCCGCTATACGAACCATGGCGATTGGAGAAGTGCGGCCACAGGAACAAGATGAACGAGATCAACCTTCTTCCTCAACAATGGTACATCCCCCAACTCAAGACGATGAACAGGTTCATCAATAGGAGGCGTGTGATCAAGAGGGAGCACAAGATGATCATGTGATGGAGGAAGAAGCGGAACCGGCACCTCCAACCCAAGTTCGAGCGATGATTCAAAGGGATCATCCCGTCAACCAAATTCTGGGTGACATTAGCAAGCGAGTAACTACTCGGTCTCGATTAGTTAATTTTTGTGAAAATTACTCCTTTGTCTCTTCTATTGAGCCTTTCAGGGTAGAAGAGGCCTTGCTAGATCCGGACTGGGTATTGGCCATGCAAGAGGAGCTCAACAACTTCAAGAGGAATGAAGTTTGGACGCTGGTGCCTCGTCCTAAGCAAAATGTTGTGGGAACCAAGTGGGTGTTCCGCAACAAACAAGACGAGCACGGAGTGGTGACAAGGAACAAAAGGCTCGACTTGTGGCAAAAGGTTATGCCCAAGTCGCAGGTTTGGACTTTGAGGAGACTTTTGCTCCTGTGGCTAGGCTAGAGTCCATTCGTATCTTGCTAGCATATGCCGCTCACCATTCTTTCAGGTTGTTCCAAATGGATGTAAAGAGCGCTTTCCTCAACGGGCCAATAAAGGAGGAGGTGTACGTGGAGCAACCCCCTGGCTTCGAGGATGAACGGTACCCCGACCACGTGTGTAAGCTCTCTAAGGCGCTCTATGGACTTAAGCAAGCCCCAAGAGCATGGTATGAATGCCTTAGAGATTTCTTAATTGCTAATGCTTTCAAGGTTGGGAAAGCCGATCCAACTCTTTTCACTAAGACATGTGATGGTGATTTGTTTGTGTGCCAAATTTATGTCGATGACATAATATTTGGTTCTACTAATAAAAAGTCTTGTGAAGAGTTTAGCAGGGTGATGACGCAGAAATTCGAGATGTCAATGATGGGCGAGTTGAACTACTTCCTTGGGTTCCAAGTGAAGCAACTCAAGGATGGCACCTTCATCTCTCAAACGAAGTACACGCAAGACTTGCTAAAGCGGTTTGGGATGAAGGACGCCAAGCCCGCAAAGACTCCGATGGGAACCGACGGACACACCGACCTCAACAAAGGAGGTAAGTCCGTTGATCAAAAAGCATACCGGTCAATGATAGGATCATTACTTTACTTATGTGCTAGTAGACCGGATATTATGCTTAGCGTATGCATGTGTGCTAGATTTCAATCCGATCCTAAGGAGTGTCACTTAGTGGCAGTGAAGCGAATCCTTAGATATTTAGTTGCTACGCCTTGCTTCGGGCTCTGGTATCCAAAGGGGTCTACCTTTGACTTGATTGGATATTCAGATTCCGACTATGCTGGATGTAAGGTCGATAGGAAGAGTACATCGGGGACGTGCCAATTCTTAGGAAGGTCCCTGGTGTCGTGGAACTCTAAGAAACAAACCTCCGTTGCCCTATCCACCGCTGAGGCCGAGTATGTTGCCACAGGTCAGTGTTGCGCGCAACTACTTTGGATGAGGCAAACCCTCAGGGACTTTGGCTACAATCTGAGCAAAGTCCCACTCCTATGTGATAATGAGAGTGCTATCCGCATGGCGGAAAATCCTGTTGAGCACAGCCGCACAAAGCACATAGACATCCGGCATCACTTTTTGAGAGACCACCAGCAAAAGGGAGATATCGAAGTGTTTCATGTTAGCACCGAGAACCAGCTAGCCGATATCTTTACCAAACCTCTAGATGAGAAGACCTTTTGCAGGCTGCGTAATGAGCTAAATGTCTTAGATTCGCGGAACTTGGATTGAATTGCAGCATACATGTGTTTATGCCTTTGATCATGTTCATTCTGCATTTTGTTGCTTATTGTGGTGCTCAAGTTGTACAAACATTCCCTGGACCTCACAAGCCCCTGTGTAAGTGATGCACATATTTAGGGGGAGTTGTGTTACAACTTGACCCTTTGAGACTAACCATATGCTTGAGTTTGCTTGATTTAGTCTCGAAGGAGAATTGAAAGGGAAAAGGTGGACTTGGACCATGAAAGACTTCCACTGCACTCCGATGAGAGGGTAACTTATTCCAAGTTCATCTCATGAACTCTTATTGCCATTTCCTCTTAATTGAAGATTTTGGTGAGGCAATGGGGTTATAGGGCCAAGTTTGATTCCGTTTTGGTGATTGATGCCAAAGGGGGAGAAAATAAAGGCCAAAGCAATAAATGGATCAGCTACCACTTGAGAGATTTGAAAATAGTAGAGTAGAGCTTTTGGTTTGTCAAAACTCTTTCATTATCTCTTTTGTCAAAAGTTGGCTTCTTGTGGGGAGAAGTGTTGATTATGGGAAATAGGGGGAGTTTTTGAAATCTTTGATCAATATCTTTTGGAATGACTCTCTCTATGCTTCAACATGTGTGTTTGACTTAGAGATAGAGATTTGAGTTTGATTTGCAAAAACAAACCAAGTGGTGGCAAAGAATGATCCATATATGCCAAAATTGAATCAAAATAAATTTGAGTTTTATTTGAAGTAATTTTGCACTTGTTCTAGTTGCTTTATGTTGTGTTGGCATAAATCACCAAAAAGGGGGAGATTGAAAGGGAAATGTGCCCTTGGGCCATTTCTAAGTATTTTGGTGATTGAGTGCCAACACAAGTGCTTAAATGTGAATTTATGCCCATGGATGAACAAAGTGCAAATCAAGAGTAAAGGTATGTTTCTAAGCCTTAGTACATTGGTTTTGTGTACTAATATACTTGTCTAAGTGTTAGAAACAGAAAGAAGAAGAAAAGAAAAGAGGTGAAAAAGACTTGGCTGTGTACAGCCAAGACTCAGCTCAGTCTGGCACACCGGACTGTCCGGTGGTGCACCGGACAGTGTCCGGTGCGCCAGGCTGACTCGGCGTGAAGTGGCCGCTCTCGGGAATTTGCCGACGGCGTACGGCTATAATTCACCGGACTGTCCGGTGTGCACCGGACTGTCCGGTGAGCCAACGGTCGGCCGAGCCAACGGTCGGCCGCGGAATCTGCGCGCGACACGTGGCCGGGCCAACGGTCGGAAGGGGGCACCGGACTGTCCGGTGTGCACCGGACATGTCCGGTGCGCCAACGGCTCCCAGATCTACAACGGTCGGCCGCGCCATTTAAGGAAAGAAATCGGGCACCGGACAGTGTCCGGTGTGCACCGGACTGTCCGGTGCACCCGACGACAGAAGGCAAGATTGGCCTTCCAGATTTGCTCTCAACGGCTCCTAGCTGCCTTGGGGCTATAAAAGGGACCCCTAGGCGCATGGAGGAGAAGACCAAGCAACCTTAGAGCATTCTTGATCATCCACACTCAGTCTTTGCGCATTCGTTTGTCATTCTCAGTGATTCGAGCTCCGTTCTAGTGAGAACTTTGAGATAGTCTTTTGAGCTCGATTCTTGGTCGTGTGTGTGCGCATTTTGCTGTGGATTTGTGTGTGTTGCTTCCCTCCCTTACTCCGTACTTCTTTGTGAAATTCACTTGTAAGGGCGAGAGACTCCAAGTTGTGGAGATTCCTCGCAAACGGGAAAAGATCAAAGTAAAGAAGAACACCGTGGTATTCAAGTTGATCATTGGATCACTTGAGAGGAGTTGAGTGCAACTCTCGTCCGTTGGGACACCACAACGTGGAGTAGGCAAGTTTTGTACTTGGCCGAACCACGGGATAAACACCGCGCCATCTCAGTGTTTTATTGTGGTTATTGTGTTTGGACTCATCTCTAGCCACTTGGCACTATTGTGCTAACACTTAACAAGTTTTTGTGGCTATAAGTTTAAGGTTCACAGGATCACCTATTCACCCCCCCCCCTCTAGGTGCTCTCAGTAGGATAATCATCATCATAGCATAAGTGGTCGCTTCGGCAAAAAAAAAGAGCTTCTTCGTGTACGAAAAGAAGAGCTTCGGAAGAAAGGGAAATGTTGTTTTCTATGCTTCGCTGTGTACGAAAAGAAGGGAAGGTGTTTTTTCGCCTTCGGCTCAAAAAGATAATTTCGTCCACATCAAAGCACCTCTCATACATTAATGGAAGGATAAGAGCATATTACAAGGTATGAACAGAATTCATTAAAGACAAGTTTAGTTACATTTACAAAAGTTATCTCAAAAGTTTCTTGAGTCTGTCTACAGTCTACTCCTATTTAATCTTCAAGGGACTTCAGCTTCGGCGTCATTCTTTTTAACCATCGGCTTCGGCTTCGTCATCCTACATGAATTAAGTTGCTGTAAGTCAAAATCGAGCTTGAAGGAAGAGGTAAGCACAAGGTATGATTTCTTACTAGTTCAAGATGACTCCGAGCTTCGTCTCCAGCCTTTTCTCGCCCGCCTTTTGTCCATATCATCTTTACAAATCTATTGGAAATGCTTCGGGCGAGATCAGGAATGTCATCTAGAATTGATGGTGATAAAGTGAAATTGGGCCTATTGACAATCTTTCCATGATCGCAGCCAGCTTTTAGGAAAGCTGCAGCAGTGCCCCGAGAAGCTACCCAGGCGCAGAAGTCACCGTGCCCGGCTATAACTTCGTCAAGCTCATCAATTTCACCCTCAATATGTTCGAAGGTCTTTGGTAAATCTTCAGCTGACGGGGTGAATTTCTCACTGCTAGCTCCGACTGAATGGAAAATTTTTCTTAGTCGCTGAATACATTTGTTGCTAAATTCTAAACATTTGTCTTGAAGGCCCGCCAATAGTTTTTTCAAAACTAAATTTTGTTGGACTTCAGCTTCAAGTTTTGCATCAAGTTCTTGCTTTTCTTGTTCAAACTGTTCAGATTGGCAGAGAAGCTTCGTGTTCAGTTCTGTTATTTTAGCTTCGGCTTCCGCCAATAAGCCTTCAGTCGCTTGAAGCTCGAAGTTCTTCTTTTCAATAGTAGCTGATTGCTCTTTTATTTTGCCTTCTAAATTTTCAATTATAACTTCATGTTTCTTGTCTTCCAGATCTTGCTGCATTTTTAAAGCTTTGCTCAACAGCATGCTCTGCACGAAAACAACCTTCGTTAGACATGTCTTCATTATCCAAAACAATAAAAGTCAGGGGAAAAATAGTTCACCTTGAAATTGGAATAAAATAAACTACCAACGATATGTTGTCGTCGGTAGCGGCTAATGTCCGTTTCTAGCTTCGGAAAACCGATACTCTTTGACATAGTACCGATAACCTTAGCTCCAGTTTGATTTCGGATACAGTCCAATTTTTCATCATCAATACCTCCAAAGAGGAGTGCTCCAGGTTTATATCCGCAAGATTTGGCATACTCTTTAAGCTCTTCTATTTTGGTTTTGGACAATTTTTCTCCAACTAAATTTTGAAACATGAAGGCCTCGTCCTCTGAAGCTTCGTCAGCTTCGTCAGCAATTTCCTTTTCTTTCCTAGGCACTGCAGCCATGGCCTCTTCGGCGGCAGTAGTAGCTTCTTCTGTGGCCATGTCTAGCAGCATTTTGTCGATGTGCTCGATTGTGCTTTCCAAGTTCAAATCTTCAATTGAAGTAGCTTCGCCAGCTGCGACCTCCGAAGGTGTGATTTCAATATTTGTTATTTCTTCATCTGCTGGTATCTTCAGAGCTGAAGCTCTCGGTGGTGTCTTGTCAATGACTTCTGTCACTGCGATGATTCTTTGTCTCTTTGTTTTAGTCGTTTTCTTCATTTTTTCCGGCTCCTTTTCCATCTGAAAAAACTTTGTCAGTTGAGGCCCCAATGGACTTAGCTTCGCAGGCAGGGATTCAGTCATTACCTTCAAAATTTCTTCCACGTCAGTGGCAGAGTGTGATGCGGGAGTCTCCTCTTCGTCGGATACTTTTTGCTTCGGAGATGTCACTTTCCTCTTCTTCGGAATTTTCTTCTCTTTTGATGGTTCTTTCTCATCTTCATTTAAAGCTTCGGCTATCCTTTTCCTTTTCCGGCCTCCGACACCTTTATTCAAATTTTCGTAGTCAGTGTATTCAAAACCCAAGGCGTCCAGCACTCGATTCAATCTTCGCTTCGGACGGGTACCGAAGGCCGCAGTCATCAACTGATCTTCTTTTTTGGAGTAATTGCCGAGTATTTCATTGACATTACTTCAATTGTATCCAGCCACTCTTGGCAAGGTGTTTTAAAGTATTTCTTAAACTTGAAATAGTAAGGCAACCGCACAAGTTCTCCTTCTTTTTTCTCCCCCTCTAGCTTCGGCATTTCCCATTCTTTTAAACTAGGAAAAACCCTGAAAGCCAAAAACTCCTGAACCAGGTCTCTTGTACTGATATGCTCTGAAATAATTCTGAATTCATCCAATGCTTGTTGGGTTGGACCTTCTGGTGTCATGTTGCAACGAGGTCGGGTTTCTCCGAAGATTAGTTCAAGTGGACTTTGCACAAGCTTCTCCTTGTCATCATCAACCTTGACATAGAACCACTCCGACTTCCAGCCTGCTGCCCATTTGCTTCGGTAGCTGATTACAGGAAACTTTGTGGTCTTCCGATAAGCAAAATTATAGCAACCAAAATTGTCATGCAATCCATCTTTTCTAGCCTTCGTCTGATAGTGCAGCTCGTGAACTCGACAAAAGCTGTCCGCAAACGGCTCCACCGCTTGGCTTCGGAGGGCCCAGATATAAACACTAAGCCTAACGATAGCGTTAGGAGTCAACTGATGAAAGTAGATACCAAACCTCTTCAGTACCTCTGCAATAATCCCATGTAGGGGGAATCTTAATCCAGCCTTTAGAAAGCTCTTGAAAATGACTATTTCATCCTTCTCCGGCTTTGGGGTAGTTTCTTCCCCCCCGAAGCGTAATAGCTTCTTCTGACTTTCACTGAAAAAACCCGACTTTACCATCTTGGAGAGATCAGCCTTCGAAACAGTAGACTTTCCGAAGTCCAAGTGGCTGGGTTTACTTGGCATAGCAATACGATAATCATCTTCAGGATCAGTTTCCTCAATGTTCTCTTCTTCTACTTCGGCAGTTGCTTGTTCTGCATCGGCACTGGGGATTTTTTCCGAAGTTACCAGCCCGGATCGTTGCATTGCTTCGGAGATGGGAATAGTCTCCGAACCTTCAGCTTCGCCTCCCTCACGCTCAACCCTAGCGGTAGAACGCACTCTGGCCATTTACTTCTGAATTTGTGGG
Organism: Zea mays; assembly: GCF_902167145.1. NCBI lineage: Eukaryota > Viridiplantae > Streptophyta > Magnoliopsida > Poales > Poaceae > Zea > Zea mays. The sequence continues at coordinate 45,096,047 of NC_050103.1, forward strand.
AATTAAATACTTTTTCTTCCGAAGTTTTTTCTTCTGACGAAGCAGGCTTCAAGCTGGAGCTTCGTTCGATTCCGAGAGTCAAGCTTCGGCTATGGTTAAAAATTTTGGCAGCAAAACAGTGCAAATAGCAATGAATGTTGTGGTAACTTCACACCTACTCGTCTGTTTATATAGTACTGCAGGTAAGAAGGCGAAGCGCCAGGATTTTTACACCACGTGGACAGCCGCTTGCACTCGCTGCGCGGTGGACCGCAGAGACCAAACAGTAACTCTGCAAGGTGGGACCGCTATGCGCTGGGAAACTGAATCGTTTCTCGTCAACGAGCTCAGGGAAGGTGTTTTTTGGACCTTCGGCTTCCTGAAGCTTAGGAGACTTTTTTTCACGGATCAAGCTCGTTACGAAAAACGATCTAGCACCGCGAAAGGGGCTACTGTTGGGACTATGCTTCGTCGCCGAAGGTCTTGTAGGAAGAAGCAGTTTTCGGCTGAAGCTGTTAGTATGAGATGACCGAAGGTTCCTCTTCATGAAGCTTCGGAATCTGCAAACCGACATAAAAGTAGAATGACCTTCTAGTCCATAAATGTTTGAGTCACCGTTGTAATCCCTTATGAGGGATATGATTGTAATTCCTCACAGACTACGCCCTGTGCCTATAAATAGGTGAACAGTACCTCTGTATTGTTCACGCAATCTTGTAATCACTGGCACATTACGCTGGAATCATTGCTTTCTGACGAAGGTATAAATGTACCTAAATGTTATGTTTCAATATTTAAGTTCATATAATAAAATATATATGAATATCGTTATTCATTTTCGACATGTCTTTCTATAATGTCTTATATTTCACATTTTACTTCATATTGTTTTTCAAGTCTGATCACGAAAGTATGACTTTCGTGATATTTTGTTTATGGCCTTCGTCCGAAGCTCATTAAATCCTTGGGGAGATAATGCTTTCGCGGACGAAGGGCATTAATATTTAATATTTTATGTTGCCTTGTTCTTAATTCATAGCATTTGAGAACAAGTCCCCAACAGAAGGTAAAATCTTCGTAATATTATGTTCGTGACCTTCGTCCGAAGTTCATTAAATCCTTGTGGAGATAATGTTTCGGCGGACGAAGGGCGTTAATATTTAACATTTTATGTTGCCTTGTTCTTAATTCATAGCATTTGAAAACAAGTCCCCAACATTGGCGCCCACCTCCGGTGAACTCACTTCCACTTTTTTGAGCTGATGGCTTCGTTCAACATTCAAGTTGGAGCTGCTTCGGCTCCAAAGCTGGTACTCCCGATAACAGGTGGTTCATGCTCAGAGCCAGCCAACAAGAAACAGAAGGAGGCACAGAGAAGGGTACAGCATGTCAGGGTGCAGGGACCCTTCATCAAGTCAAGATGGTCTCACATTCCAATTACCTTCTCCCAAGAGGATCTTCAACTCAAGGATTACCCACACAACGATGCTATGGTTATCTCTTGTGTGATCAAAGGATTCCTGGTCCATAATGTTTTGGTTGATACAGGCAGCGCAGCTGATATCATATTTGCTAAGGCCTTCAGACAAATGCAAGAGCCCGAAGACAAAATTCATGATGCCACGCATCCCCTTTGTGGCTTCGGAGGAAGGCAGATTGTAGCACTCGGCAAAATCACAATGCCAGTGACCTTCGGATTTATCAACAACACAAGGACTGAACAAGTTGTGTTTGATATTGTTGACATGGAATACCCTTATAATGCAATCATTGGTCGAGGCACTCTCAATGCCTTCGAAGAAATTCTTCATCCAGCTTATCTTTGCATGAAGATACCTTCGGACCAAGGGCCCATTGCTATTCATGGAAGTCAGGAAGCTGCCAGAAGGGCCGAAGGAAATTGGACAGACTCAAAAGCAATCCATAATATAGATGGAGCTGAAGCTTGTGAGCAATACAAGTTCAGAAGGGAAAAAGCTGCTTCGGCTGATCAGCCGAAGCCCATGCTCTTATGTGAGGACATAGCAGAGCAGAAAGTGCTATTGGGATCTCAAATGTCCGAAGAACAGGAGAAAACCTTGATAAGGTTTTTGTTCAACAACAAAGATGTTTTTGCTTGGTCAGCTAATGATCTTTGCGAAGTTAACAGGGATGTTATTGAGCACTCGCTCAATGTTGATCCATCCTTCAGACCAAGAAAGCAAAGGCTTCGGAAGATGTCTGATGACAAGGCGGAAGGTGCTCGGAACGAAGTGAAAAGACTCCTCAGTGCCGGAGTTATCAGAGAGGTAAAATATCCAGAATGGTTGGCTAACACTGTTATGGTAAAGAAGGCCAATGGTAAATGGAGAATGTGTATCGATTTTACTGATCTCAATAAGGCCTGTCCGAAGGACGAGTTTCCATTGCCAAGGATAGATTCCTTAGTCGATGCAGCAGCTTCATCAGAGCTTATGAGTCTGCTGGATTGCTATTCAGGCTATCACCAAATCTGGATGAAGAAGGAGGATGAACCGAAAACCAGCTTCATAACCCCTAGTGGAACATATTGTTACCTTCGGATGCCTGAGGGGCTTAAGAATGTCGGAGGAAGTTTCAGCAGAATGACAGCGAAGGTCCTCCATTCTCAGATAGGCAGGAATGTGCTAACTTATGTTGATGATATCATTGTAAAAAGCACGAAGCAAGATAATCACATTGCTGATCTGCAGGAGACCTTCGCTAATTTTAGACAGGCTGGTTTAAAGCTGAATCCAGAAAAATGTGTCTTCGGAGTGAAGAAGGGGAAATTTCTTGGTTGTCTAGTTTCAACAAAGGGAATTGAGGCTAATCCAAGCAAAATCGAAGCTATACTTCGAATGGAACCACCAAGTACAAAGAAGGGCGCTCAAAGATTGACAGGAAGGCTGGCATCTCTCAACAGATTCATATCTAGATCAGCAGAGAGAAATTTACCATTTTTCGAAGTGTTGAAGTCAGCCGAAGTTTTTCAATGGGGACCAGTTCAGCAGAGAGCCTTCAAAGAACTGAAGCAATATTTGATAGATCTAACAACACTAACTCCACCAACGCCAGGGGCTCCTTTGTTATTATATGTGGCAGCTTCGCACTCAGCGGTAAGTGCAGCACTTGTCCAGGAGAAGCTTGAAGGCCAAGTCAAAAAGCAGGCCCCAATATATTTTGTATCCGAAGTTCTTAGTTTATCAAATAAAAATTATACAGAATTGGAGAAAGTACTGTATGCTGTTTTGATGGCCTCCAAGAAGCTTCGGCATTATTTTCAAGCTTACAACATAATTGTTCCTTCTTCACAACCTTTGAAGGATATTATGAGAAACCGAGAAGCTACTGGAAGGATTGGAAAATGGGCTGCAGAGCTCAATGAATTTTGTATTGATTATGTCCATAGATCTTCGATTCAGTCCCAAGCGTTGGCAGACTTCATTACTGACTGGACACCAGGGGCTCAGGAGGAAGAAACGAATAAAGATGTCGAAGCATGGACAGTGTTTTGCGATGGGTCTTAGGGAACCTTCGAAGCAAGAGCAGCTGCTGTGTTGGTTTCACCTTCCAAAGTTAAAACTTGTTATCCGGCAAGACTTGATTTCAGTTGTACAAACAATATTGCTGAATACGAAGCTCTGCTCTTGGGTCTTCGGAAGTTAAAGGCAATGGAGATCAGAAGGGCCATTCTTAAAACTGATTCCCAAGTTATTTCTGGTCATGTTGACAAGAGCTATAAAGCAAAAGATCCGAAGCTTGAAAAATATCTAGATACAGTCCGAAGGATCGAGGCTTCCTTTGAAGGATTCTCTGTTAAAAATATTCCTCATGGAGAAAATGAATATGCTGATCTATTGGCCAAGTCAGCAGCACAGGGGCTGCCTTTACCTTCGGAAGTATTTTTCGAAACAATAAGAGCACCTTCGGTCGAGCTTCTTGAAAGAGCGGTCCTCAATATATCCCCTGTCTATAGTGAAGATTGGAGAACTGAAATCATCTCTTTCCTTCAGGGTAATTTTCTTTCAGACGACGAAGCTTACAACAAAAGAATAGAAGCAAGAGCTCGACCATATGTCATAATAGAAGGGGAGCTGTACAAGCGTGGGGTCTGTTCCCCGTTGCTCAAGTGTTTATCCAGATCCGAAGGTATAGAATTAATGAAGGAAATACACGCAGGCCTGTATGGATCTCACATTGGATCTAGGCCTTTGCTTGGGAAAGTTTTTCGTCAAGGATTTTATTGGCCAAAGGCAGCTTCGGATGCAGCAGATTTAGTCCAAAAGTGCGAAGGTTGTCAGAAATGTGCAAGAGATCAAAAACAACCTTCGTCTTTAACTCAATTAATACAACCCACTTGGCCGTTGCAAAGGTGGGGCCTTGATTTACTAGGTCCATTACCACTGAAAGGGAAATGTGCCTTTGGGCCATGTCTAAGTATTTTGGTAATTGAGTGCCAACACAAAGTGCTTAAATGAGAATTTATGCCCATGGATGAACAAAGTGCAAATCATGAGTAAAGGTATGTTTCTAAACCTTAGTACATTGGTTTTGTGTACTAATATGCTTGTCTAAGTGATAGAAACAGAAAGAAGAAGAAAGAAGAAGAGTTGGCTGTGGACAGCCAAAAGGCTGCTTCGGTCTGGGGCACCGGACTGTCCGGTGGTGCACCGGACAGTGTCCGGTGCGCCAGGCTGCCTCGGGCGAAGAAGCCGCTCTCGGGAATTTGCCGACGGCGTACGGCTATAATTCACCGGACTGTCCGGTGTGCACCGGACTGTCCGGTGAGCCAAAGGTCGGCCGAGCCAACGGTCGGCCGCGGATTCTGCGCGCGACACATGGTCTGGCCAACGGTTGGAAAGTGGCACCGGACTGTCCGGTGTGCACCGGACTGTCCGGTGCGCCAGATCTGCAACGGTCGGCAACGGTCGGCTGCTCTGTTTAAGGAAGGAAATCGGGCACCGGACAGTGTCCGGTGTGCACCGGACTGTCCGGTGCGCCCGACGACAGAAGGCAAGGATGGCCTTCCAGATTTGTTCTTAACGGCTCCTAGCTGCCTTGGGGCTATAAAAGGGACCCCTAGGCGCATGGAGGAGAACACCAAGCATTCCTACAACATCTCTAAGCACCAAGACATCGATCTCGCGCATTCGTTTCATTGTGATAGCATATAGAGCTCTTGTGGAGTTGTGAACTCTTTGAGTTGTGTTGCGAGCTCTTGTTGCTGCCTGTGTGCGTGTTGCTCTGATCTTTTGAAGTCTTGTGTGCGTTGCTCATTCCCTCCCTTACTCCGTATTTCTTTGTGAATCTTAAGTGTAAGGGCGAGAGACTCCAAGTTGTGGAGATTCCTCGCAAACGGGATATTGAAAGGCAAAGCAAAACACCGTGGTATTCAAGTTGGTCTTTGGACCGCTTGAGAGGGGTTGATTGCAACCCTCGTCCGTTGGGACGCCACAACGTGGAGTAGGCAAGCGTTGGTCTTGGCCGAACCACGGGATAAACCACTGTGTTCTCTCTGTGTTTGATCTCTTGTGGTACTGTGTTTTGTTGAGACTCCTCTCTAGCCACTTGGCAATAATTGTGCTAACACTTAACAAGTTTTTGTGGCTATAAGGTTAAGTTTTACAGGATCACCTATTCACCCCCCCCCTCTAGGTGCTCTCAATTGGTATCAGAGTCGTTCTCTTCAAGAAAGGGACTAACCGCCCGAAGAGATGGATCCTAAGGGGAAGGGAATCGTGATCAACGACAAGGAGAAGGAGTCCTTCGTCAACGAGCCAAAGGATGACAAGTCCAACGACTCGGGCTCGGGCCATAGACGAAAAGATGGGAAGAAGAAGAAGACAAGGCGCATCAAGGAGATTGTCTACTACGACAGCGACGAATCTTCCTCTTCCCAAAAGGACGACGACAACGACTACAGGAAGACGGTCAATTCGAACTTTTCATTTGACTATTCTCGTATTCCACATAATTCGAATTCGCATTTGCTTTCCATTCCTCTTGGCAAACCTCCACACTTCGATGGGGAGGACTACGGATTTTGGAGTCACAAAATGCGTAGTCACTTATTCTCTCTCCATCCAAGCATATGGGAGATTGTAGAGAATGGAATGAAATTTGATAGCTCGGATAGTCCTATGCTTATAAATGAACAAATTCATAGAAATGCACAAGCTACTACTGTTCTCTTAGCATCTTTGTGCAGGGAAGAATACAATAAGGTGAGCGGCTTGGACAATGCCAAGCAGATATGGGACACCCTCAAGATCTCTCACGAGGGCAACGACGTCACCATGCTCACCAAGATGGAGTTGGTGGAGGGCGAACTTGGGAGATTCGCTATGATAAGGGGGGAAGAGCCAACCCAAACATACAACCGGCTCAAAACCCTTGTCAACAAGATAAGGAGCTATGGAAGCACGCGATGGACGGACCACGACGTCGTCCGCCTAATGCTAAGGTCCTTTACCGTTCTTGATCCTCATTTGGTGAATAATATTCGTGAGAATCCCAGGTACACCAAAATGTCGCCCGAAAAAGTTCTTGGGAAGTTCGTAAGCGGGCGAATGATGATCAAGGAGGCAAGATACGTGGACGACGCGTTGAACGGTCCTATTCATGAGCCTCAACCATTGCTCTCAAGGCAACAAGGAGCAAGGAGGCGCTACCAAGCAAGGTGGCGCAAGTTGAGGCAGACGGGCTAAATAATGAGGAGATGGCCCTCATCATTAAGCGCTTCAAGACAGCGCTTAAAGGTCGCAAGGGACAGCCAAGCAAGACCAAGACAAAGGAGAAGCGCTCATGCTTCAAATGTGGTAAGATTGGTCATTTCATTGCTAACTGTCCCGATAATGAAAGTGACCAGGAAAAAGGGGACAAGAGGGAAAAGAAGAAGCATTACAAGAAGGCAAAGGGCGAGGCGCATCTAGGCAAGGAGTGGGACTCGGATTGCTCCTCTTCCGACTCCGACAATGAAGGACTCGCCGCCACCGCCTTCAACAAATCAACCCTCTTCCCCAACGAGCGTCACACATGCCTTATGGCAAGGGAGAAGAAGGTATGTACTCGCAACTCTACCTATGCTTCTTCAAGTGAGGACGAATCTAGTGATGAGGATGAAGTAGATTATTCATGTTTGTTCAAGGGCCTAGATAGATCTAAGATAGACAAAATTAATGAATTAATTGATGCCCTCAATGAAAAGAATATACTTTTAGAAAAGCAAGAGGATTTGTTGTATGAAGAACATGATAAGTTTGTAGAGGCTCAAAGATCCCTTGCATTAGAAATTAAGAGGAATGAAATGCTTGCTTGTGAAGTGTCAACATGCCATGATTCTATTTCTAACTTAAAGAGCATAAACGATGATTTAAATGCTAAACTAGTAGAAGCAAATAAATCCAACTCTTGTGTTGAATATGTTGAAATTTGCACTAGGTGTAAGGATATTGATATTAATGCTTGTAGCGAACACTTAGTTTCTATTTCAAAATTGAATGATGAATTAGCTAGTCTTAATACTCAACTTAAGGCTAGCAAGAGTAATTTTGATAAACTAAAATTTGCTAGGGATGCCTACACGGTTGGTAGACACCCCTCAATTAAGGATGGGCTTGGCTTCAAGAGGGAAGCCAAGAACTTAACAAGCCATAAGGCTCCCATCTCCGCCAAGGAGAAAGGGAAGGCCCCTATGGCAAGTAGCACTAAAAGGAATCATGCTTTTATATATCATGATAGGAGACAAACTAGAAATGCTTATAGGAGTTATAATGCATATGATGATTTTAACTCTCATGCCATGTTTGCTTCTAGTTCTTCCTTTATGCATGGTAGAAATGTGCCTAGAAAGAATGTTATTCATGCTCCTAGGAAAGTAGTGAATGAACCTTCTACAATTTATTGTGCTTTAAATGCTTCCTTTGCTATTTGTAGAAAGGATAAGAAAATTGTTGCTAGAAAGTTAGGGGCAAAATGCAAGGGAGACAAAACTTGCATTTGGGTCCCTAAGGACATTTGCACTAACCTTGTAGGACCCAACATGAGTTGGGTACCTAAGTCCCAAGCCTAAATTTGCCTTGCAGGTTTATGCATCCGGGGGTTCAAGCTGGATTATCGACAGCGGATGCACAAACCATATGACGGGGGAGAAGAAGATGTTCACCTCCTACGTCAAGAATAAGGATTCTCAAGATTCAATTATATTCGGTGATGGGAATCAAGGCAAGGTAAAAGGGCTAGGTAAAATTGCAATTTCTAATGAGCACTCTATTTCAAATGTGTTTTTAGTAGAGTCTCTTGGATATAATTTGCTATCTGTTAGTCAATTATGCAACATGGGGTATAACTGTCTATTTACAAATGTAGATGTGTCTGTCTTTAGAAGAAGTGATAGTTCACTAGCTTTTAAGGGTGTATTAGACGGCAAACTTTATTTAGTCGATTTTGCAAAAGAAGAGGCCGGTCTAGATGCATGCTTAATAGCTAAGACTAGCATGGGCTGGCTGTGGCATCGCCGCTTAGCTCATGTAGGGATGAAGAACCTTCACAAGCTTCTAAAGGGAGAACACGTGATAGGTTTGACTAACGTTCAATTCGAAAAAGATAGACCTTGTGCAGCTTGTCAAGCAGGTAAACAAGTGGGAGGAGCACATCACAGCAAGAATGTGATGACCACTTCAAGACCCCTGGAGCTGCTGCATATGGACCTCTTCGGACCCGTCGCCTATCTGAGCATAGGAGGAAGTAAGTATGGTTTAGTTATTGTTGATGACTTTTCCCGCTTCACTTGGGTGTTCTTTTTGCAGGATAAGTCTGAAACCCAAGGGACCCTCAAGCGCTTCCTCAGGAGAGCTCAAAATGAGTTTGAGCTCAAGGTGAAGAAGATAAGGAGCGACAACGGGTCCGAGTTCAAGAACCTTCAAGTGGAGGAGTTCCTAGAAGAGGAAGGGATCAAGCATGAGTTCTCTGCTCCCTACACACCACAGCAAAATGGTGTTGTAGAGAGGAAGAACAGGACGCTCATCGATATGGCAAGGACGATGCTAGGAGAGTTCAAGACCCCCGAGTGCTTTTGGACGGAAGCCGTGAACACGGCTTGCCACGCCATCAACAGGGTCTACCTTCATCGACTCCTCAAGAAGACTTCGTATGAGCTTCTAACCGGTAACAAACCCAATGTATCTTACTTTCGTGTATTTGGGAGCAAGTGCTACATTCTAGTGAAGAAAGGTAGAAATTCTAAGTTTGCTCCCAAAGCAGTAGAAGGGTTTTTGTTAGGTTATGACTCAAATACAAAGGCGTATAGAGTCTTCAACAAATCATCGGGTTTGGTTGAAGTCTCTAGCGACGTTGTATTTGATGAGACTAATGGCTCTCCAAGAGAGCAAGTTGTTGATTGTGATGATATAGATGAAGAAGATGTTCCGACAGCCGCTATACGAACCATGGCGATTGGAGAAGTGCGGCCACAGGAACAAGATGCAAGAGATCAACCTTCTTCCTCAACAACGGTGCATTCCCCAACTCAAGATGATGAACAGGTTCATCAACAGGAGGCGTGTGATCAAGGGGGAGCACAAGATGATCATGTGATGGAGGAAGAAGCGGAACCGGCACCTCCAACCCAAGTTCGAGCGATGATTCAAAGGGATCATCCCGTCGACCAAATTCTGGGTGACATTAGCAAGGGAGTAACTACTCGGTCTCGATTAGTTAATTTTTGTGAACACTACTCTTTTGTCTCTTCTATTGAGCCTTTCAGGGTAGAGGAGGCCTTGCTAGATCCGGACTGGGTGTTGGCCATGCAAGAGGAGCTCAATAACTTTAAGAGGAATGAAGTTTGGACGCTGGTGCCTCGTCCTAAGCAAAATGTTGTGGGAACCAAGTGGGTGTTCCGCAACAAACAGGACGAGCACGGAGTGGTGACAAGGAACAAGGCTCGACTTGTGGCAAAAGGTTATGCCCAAGTCGCAGGTTTGGACTTTGAGGAGACTTTTGCTCCTGTGGCTAGGCTAGAATCAATTCGTATCCTGCTAGCATATGCCGCTCACCATTCTTTCAGGTTGTTCCAAATGGATGTCAAGAGCGCTTTCCTCAACGGGCCAATCAAGGAGGAGGTGTACGTGGAGCAACCCCCTGGCTTCGAGGATGAACGGTACCCCGACCATGTGTGTAAGCTCTCTAAGGCGCTCTATGGACTTAAACAAGCCCCAAGAGCATGTTATGAATGCCTTAGAGACTTTCTAATTGTTAATGCTTTCAAGGTTGGGAAAGCCGATCCAACTCTTTTTACAAAGACATGTGATGGTGATTTGTTTGTGTGCCAAATTTATGTCGATGACATAATATTTGGTTCCACTAACCGAAAGTCTTGTGAAGAGTTTAGCAGGGTGATGACGCAGAAATTCGAGATGTCGATGATGGGCGAGTTGAACTACTTCCTTGGGTTCCAAGTGAAGCAACTCAAGGACGGCACCTTCATCTCCCAAACGAAGTACACGCAAGATCTGCTAAAGCGGTTTGGGATGAAGGACGCCAAGCCCGCAAAGACTCCGATGGGAACCGACGGACACACCGACCTCAACAAAGGAGGTAAGTCCGTTGATCAAAAAGCATACCGGTCAATGATAGGGTCATTACTTTACTTATGTGCTAGTAGACCGGATATTATGCTTAGCGTATGCATGTGTGCTAGATTTCAATCCGATCCTAAGGAATGTCACTTAGTGGCGGTGAAGCGAATCCTTAGATATTTAGTTGCTACGCCTTGCTTCGGGCTCTGGTATCCAAAGGGGTCTACCTTTGACTTGGTTGGATACTCAGATTCCGACTATGCTGGATGTAAGGTCGATAGGAAGAGTACATCGGGGACGTGCCAATTCTTAGGAAGGTCCCTGGTGTCATGGAACTCTAAGAAACAAACCTCCGTTGCCCTATCCACCGCTGAGGCCGAGTATGTTGCCGCAGGACAGTGTTGCGCGCAACTACTTTGGATGAGGCAAACCCTCAGGGACTTTGGCTACAATCTGAGCAAAGTCCCACTCCTATGTGATAATGAGAGTGCTATCCGCATGGCGGAAAATCCTGTTGAGCACAGCCGCACAAAGCACATAGACATCCAGCATCACTTTTTGAGAGACCACCAGCAAAAGGGGGATATCGAAGTGTTTCATGTTAGCACCGAGAACCAGCTAGCCGATATCTTTACCAAGCCTCTAGATGAGAAGACCTTTTGCAGGCTGCGTAGTGAGCTAAATGTCTTAGATTCGCGGAACTTGGATTGAATTGTAGCATACATGTGTTTATGCCTTTGATCATGTTCATTCTGCATTTTGTTGTTTATTGAGGTGCTCAAGTTGTACAAACACTCCCTGGACCTCACAAGTCCGTTGCAAAGTGATGCACATGTCTAGGGGGAGATGTGTTACAACTTGACCCTTTGAGACTAACCATATGCTTGAGTTTGTTTGATTTAGTCTCGAAGGAGGATTGAAAGGGAAAAGGTGGACTTGGACCATGAAAGACTTCCACTGCACTCCGATGAGAGGGTAACTTACTTCAAGTCCATCTAATGAACTCTCATTGCCATTTGCTCTTAATTGGAGATTTTTGGTGAGGCAATGGGGTTAAAGGGCCAAAGTTGTTTCCGTTTTGGTGCTTGATGCCAAAGGGGGAGAAAATAAAGGCCAAAGCAATAAATGGATCAGCTACCACTTGAGAAATTTTGAAAATAGTGAAATAGAGCTTTTTGTTTTGTCAAAACACTCTTATTGTCTCTTTTGTCAAAAGTTGGTTTCTTGTGGGGAGAAGTAGTGATTAAGGGAAAAAGGGGGAGTTTTTGAAATCTTTGATCAATCTCTTTTGGAGTGACTCTCTTTAAGCTTCAACATGTGTGTTTGACCTAGAGATAGAGATTTGAGTTTGATTTACAAAAACAAACCAAGTGGTGGCAAAGGATGATCCATATATGCCAAAATTGAATAAAACTCAAATTTGTTTTATTTGAAGTGATTTTGCACTTGTTCTAGTTGCTTTATGTTGTGTTGGCATAAATCACCAAAAAGGGGGAGATTGAAAGGGAAATGTGCCTTTGGGCCATGTCTAAGTATTTTGGTAATTGAGTGCCAACACAAAGTGCTTAAATGAGAATTTATGCCCATGGATGAACAAAGTGCAAATCATGAGTAAAGGTATGTTTCTAAACCTTAGTACATTGGTTTTGTGTACTAATATGCTTGTCTAAGTGATAGAAACAGAAAGAAGAAGAAAGAAGAAGAGTTGGCTGTGGACAGCCAAAAGGCTGCTTCGGTCTGGGGCACCGGACTGTCCGGTGGTGCACCGGACAGTGTCCGGTGCGCCAGGCTGCCTCGGGCGAAGAAGCCGCTCTCGGGAATTTGCCGACGGCGTACGGCTATAATTCACCGGACTGTCCGGTGTGCACCGGACTGTCCGGTGAGCCAAAGGTCGGCCGAGCCAACGGTCGGCCGCGGATTCTGCGCGCGACACATGGTCTGGCCAACGGTTGGAAAGTGGCACCGGACTGTCCGGTGTGCACCGGACTGTCCGGTGCGCCAGATCTGCAACGGTCGGCAACGGTCGGCTGCTCTGTTTAAGGAAGGAAATCGGGCACCGGACAGTGTCCGGTGTGCACCGGACTGTCCGGTGCGCCCGACGACAGAAGGCAAGGATGGCCTTCCAGATTTGTTCTTAACGGCTCCTAGCTGCCTTGGGGCTATAAAAGGGACCCCTAGGCGCATGGAGGAGAACACCAAGCATTCCTACAACATCTCTAAGCACCAAGACATCGATCTCGCGCATTCGTTTCATTGTGATAGCATATAGAGCTCTTGTGGAGTTGTGAACTCTTTGAGTTGTGTTGCGAGCTCTTGTTGCTGCCTGTGTGCGTGTTGCTCTGATCTTTTGAAGTCTTGTGTGCGTTGCTCATTCCCTCCCTTACTCCGTATTTCTTTGTGAATCTTAAGTGTAAGGGCGAGAGACTCCAAGTTGTGGAGATTCCTCGCAAACGGGATATTGAAAGGCAAAGCAAAACACCGTGGTATTCAAGTTGGTCTTTGGACCGCTTGAGAGGGGTTGATTGCAACCCTCGTCCGTTGGGACGCCACAACGTGGAGTAGGCAAGCGTTGGTCTTGGCCGAACCACGGGATAAACCACTGTGTTCTCTCTGTGTTTGATCTCTTGTGGTACTGTGTTTTGTTGAGACTCCTCTCTAGCCACTTGGCAATAATTGTGCTAACACTTAACAAGTTTTTGTGGCTATAAGGTTAAGTTTTACAGGATCACCTATTCACCCCCCCCCCCTCTAGGTGCTCTCAACCACCAGCACAGGGAAACTTAAGATATGTTGTAGTGGCAGTGGAATATTTTTCCAAGTGGATTGAGGCAAAGCCTCTAGCCACAATAACTTCGGTTACTATTCAAAAGTTTTTCTGGCAAAATATTGTTTGTCGCTTCGGAGTGCCGAAGGCCATTACTGTGGATAATGGGACACAGTTTGATTCGGAAGCTTTCAGAGAATTTTGTGATCAAATTGGTACGAAGATCCATTTTGCATCATTTCGACATCCGGAGTCAAACGGACTTGTCGAGCGAGCTAATGGGATCATAATGACAGGAATAATGAAGTCAATCTTCAATCAGCCCAGGGGAAAGTGGCCAGACGAGTTAATCAAAGTGGTGTGGAGCCATAACACAACCATGTCAAGATCAACATGCTTTACGCCTTTCAAACTATTGTTTGGGGATGAAGCAATAACCCCGGAAGAGGCCAAAGCAGGATCAATAAGAACGGTAGCTTCGGCAGAAGGTGAAGACGAAGCTGATTGCTCTGTGGAAAAAGATGCTATAGAAGGGATCAGACTTCAGGCTGTGGAAAACATCAATAAATATCAAGCCGAAACAATAAAATGGCGTGCCAGAAAGGTTAAGCTGAAGAACATTGAACCAGGACATCTGGTGCTTCGAAGAGTAGCTAACCCTGAGACAGTGGGCAAAATACAGCTGAAGTGGGAAGGACCTTTTTTGGTAGTATCTTCGTCAAGATCCGGTTCCTATAGATTGAAGGATATGGACGGCAACGACATCCCTAGGTCATGGAATGCGGATGAGCTTCGGCGATATTATGTTTAATTTGATGTAATTTTTTCTATTCTTTTTTGTGTGGCACCCTTTTCCTTTCCAAAGGGGGAGAAAGGTTTTTAATGAGGCCACAACATGTAATTTTTCTTTTCTTTATTTCGATTCTATAAAAGTGATATCCCCCAAAAAATGTAAATGTAAATGCCAAGGGAAAAGAAAAGAAAACAGGGAGAAGCTCAAAAGTCATTCCTAAGGGAATGCAGAGCTTACAGCGAAAAGTCAACGCTGATTCCGCTGAAAGTAAAAGGCGAAGAAGCTCCTAAGGGAGGCTTACAGCGAAAAGTCAACGCTGATACACTGAAAAGTAAACGATGAAGCTGAAAAGTGAAAAGATTTGAATTATTCCCAATATTCATCTCCACAATACATTTCATCATGTCATTTGCATTCATAAACATTCATTTAGACATATATAGAATCATCATCATATCACACAAAAAAGATAGGCGCTTCGGCAATGAGGAAAGACTTCGAAAAAGGAAAAAAATTTATGCTTCGTTATGTACGAAAAGAAGGGAAGGTGTTTTTCGCCTTCGGCTCAAAAAAGAAGTTTCGTCCACAACAAAGCAGATTGTACACAGATAGCGGAAACAAAATATATTACAAGGTATGTACAAATTTACATGAGTTTTTCCATAATAATATTACAAAAGTCTCTCCAGAATTTTTGCAGGAAAGAATATTGTAGCAACTATCAAGCTTCAGCTTCGTCATACTTTAGCTTTGTCATACTTCAGCTTCGTTATACTTCAGCTTCGTCATCCTACGAATATTAAAGAACAGAATAAGAAAGGTGCAAATTTCAAGGAGAAGGTAAAAGTAACAAATATAAGCTTCTTACCGGCTTAAGATGACTTCGAGCTTCGTCACCCGCCATTTTCCGCCCGCCATTTACCCAAATCTGGGTCATAAATCTATTCCCGATACTTCGGGCTAGGCTTGGAATATCTATCAGATCTGATGATGATAAGCTGAAGTTGGGCCTATTGACAATTTTTCCATGCGTGCAGCCAGCCTTCAGAAAAGCGGTAGCTGTGCCCCGAGAAGCTACCAGGGCGCAGAAGTCAGCATGGCCACCAACAACTTCGTCAAGAGCTTCAACCTCGCCTTCAATATATTCTAATGTGTTGGGCAAGTTTTCAGCTGAAGGTGTAAATTTTTCAGAGCTGGCTCCAATAGAATGAAACACATCCTTCAGCCGCTGCACGCATTGGCTGCCGAAGCTTAGGCATTTCTCTTGAAGCTCCTTCAAGGATTTTTGCAAATTTGAATTCTTTTCCATCTCAGTTTTAAGGCTTGCTTCAAGGTGTTTCTTTTCCTGCTCAGATTTTTCTAGTTGTTTGAGCAATTCATTCTTTAAACTGTTATTCTCGGCTTGGACCTCAGCCAAGGAGCCTTCCATAGACTAAATAACAAAGTCTTTCTTTTCTAATGCACCTTCGTGTTCTTTAGTCATGATTTCAAGGTCCTGGATGGTGAAGTCCTTCATTTTCAGAACAGCTTCGTAATTTTCAACTTTTTCTTCCAAATCTTTGATGATAGTTTTGTTCTTCTCCTCTTCGAGATCTTGTTGCATTTTTAGAACCTTACTCAATAGTATACTCTGCCAAAACAATCTTCGTCAGAAAATGACCTAAAAAACAAATAAAATAATAATAATAAAATTTGTTACCTTAAAATTAGCATAGAGC
Source organism: Zea mays (assembly GCF_902167145.1). Classification (NCBI taxonomy): domain Eukaryota; kingdom Viridiplantae; phylum Streptophyta; class Magnoliopsida; order Poales; family Poaceae; genus Zea; species Zea mays. The sequence goes on from NC_050103.1 coordinate 45,111,875, forward strand.
AGGCTTCCGGCGATATGGTGTCGTTGATACCTGCAGAGGTCCGCTTCTAGTTTCGGCAGACCAACGCTTTTGGAGAGGGTTCTAACAACTTTGGCCTCGGTGCGGTTCCGAAGGCATCTTAGCTTCCCTTCGTTGACCCCACCAAATAGCGTAGCCCCTGGCTTATACCCGCAAGATATGGCATATTTTTTCAACTCTTCTTTTTCGGCGCCTATAGCTCTTGTCCAAGCAAATCTTGATAGTTAAAACTTTCTTCTTCTAAAGTGTCATCGATCTGCTCCTTTCCCTTTCCAGTTGTCGTGGTTACCGCAGCCACAGCAGCTTCTTCCTCAGCTATTTTCAGGAGAATATTGTCAATAACTTCAAGGGTGGTTTCCAGATTCGAACCTTCCGTGGTCCCAGCTTCGGCCCCAGCAGCTTCGGCGTCGCCGGTTTCAGCTTCGGTGGTTTCCACTCTGGAAGCTTCGGCTTCAGCGGTCTTGGCAAAAGCAATTTTTGACACTATCGCCGGTGGCGGTGTCTGATGAATCACATCTGCTATTTGAATAATTCTTTGTTTTTTCGGCAGTGCAGGACTTTCTTCTGCCAAAGTTGTTTTGTCCTTCTGAAAAAACTTCGTCAGTTCCGGCGCCAGCGGACTTAGCTTGACAGGAAAGGGTTCAGTCATTACCTTCATAATCTCTTCTACTTCGGTAGCAGAAGGCGTTGCAGGAGTGTCTTCTTCTCGAACCAACGTTTTTGGTTCTGGAGATGCAGTTTTCCTTTTTCTTGCAGCGGTCACCTTCGGCTCAGGACTTAACTTTTTAGGACTCAGCTTTTCAGAAATCTCCTTTTTCTTTTTGGTCACTTTGGTGCTCTCTTTGTCAACGGCACTGGCAATTCTTTTTCTCTTCGGGCCGCCAGCATCTCCGCCCAATCGCCCATAAACAGGATATTCAAAGCCTATAGCATCAAGTACTATGTTTAGCCTTCGTTTCGGACGGGTGCCGAAGGCTGCTGTCATCAATTGGTCCTCTTTTTTAGAGTAATTTCTAAGAATTTCAGTGCTCATTATTTCGATTGTGTCGAGCCATTCTTGGCAGGGTGCCTTAAAATATTTCTTGAATTTATAATGATAAGGTAGTCGGACAAGCTCCCCCTCTTTCTTCTCTCCTTTAAGCTTCGGCATAGCCCATTCCTTCATAGTTGGAAATACTTTGAAAGCCAGAAATTCCTACACCAAATCCCTAGTGCCAATGTGTTCTGCAATAATTCTGAATTCAGCCAACGCCGTTTGGGTTGGACCTTCTGGTGTCATATTGCACTGGGGACAGGTTTCTCCGAAGATTAGTTCAAGCGGACTCTGTACAAGCTTCTCCTTGTCGTCATCAACTTTGACGTAGAACCATTCTGATTTCCAGCCTGCCGGCCACTTGCTTCGATAGCTGATCACATGAAATTTTGTAGTTTTCCGATATGCAAAGTTGTAAACCAAAATTTTCATGTAGCCCATCCTTTCTGGCCTTAGTTTGGTAGTGTAGCTCGTGTACTCGGCAGAAACCTTCGGCAAATGGCTCCACTGCTTGGCTTCGGAGAGCCCAAATATAAACACTAAGCCTAACAATAGCGTTAGGAGTTAGTTGGTGAAAATAGATCCCAAATTTTTTCAGCACATCGGCAATCATCCTATTCAAAGGAAATCTCAAACCAGCTTTGAGGAAACTCTTAAAAATCACTATTTCATCTTTTTTGTTGCTTCGGGGTAATCTCTTCTCCACCAAAGCGAATCATCTTTTTCTCATCTTCGCTGAAGTAGCCCGACTTCACCATCTTTGGGAAATCAGCCTTCGAGATAGTCGACTTCCCGAAGTCCAGATGACTAGGCTTGCTCGGTACTGCGATATTGTAATCATCGTCAGTACCAGCCTCCTCAATATCTACTTGTTCTGCTTCAGCAGCAGGGATGTCTTCTGATGTCATCAATCCAGATCGCTTCATTGCTTCAGAGATAGGAACAGTTTCCGCACCTTCGGCTTCGTCTCCCTCGTGCTCAACTCTAGCAGTAGAGCGCACCCTGGCCATTTAATTTTGAATTTCTTGAAAAATTTCTTGGAAAATAATAACCTTCTCTTCCGAAGCTCTTCTTCTGACGAAGCAAACAACAAATTGGAGCTTCGTTTGAATGCGAAAGTCAAGCTTCGGCTATGGTTAAAAATTTTGGCAGCAAAACAGTGCAATAGCAATGAATGCTATGGTAACTTCACACCTACCAGTCTGTTTATATAGTGCTACAGCTAAGAAGGTGAATCGTCAGGATTTTTACACCAGGCAAACAGTTGCTCGCACCCGCTGAACGGTGGGCCGCGAAAACCAGAACAGTGAACCTGCATGGTGGGACCGCTACATGCTCGAAAGCTGTATCGTTTCTCGACAACGAGCTCAAGGAAGGTGTTTTTCGGACCTTCGGCTTCCTGAAGCCTAAGAGACTTTTTTCACGGATCAAGCTCGTTACGAAAAACGATCTAGCACCGCGAAGGGGCTACTGTTGGGACCATGCTTCGTCGCCGAAGGTCCTGCAAAAAGAAACAGCTTCAGCTGAAGCTGCTTGAACATGATGCCGAAGACACCGTTCACGAAGCTTCGGAACTACAGCATATCCGAAGACGAAGGGTCGAACCGACTTAAAGATAAAATGACCTTTTAGCCTTCAAAGGTCTGAGTCATTGTTGTAAACTTTTATGAGGGACATAATTGTAATTCCTCATGAGCTGTGTCATGTGCCTATAAATAGTGAACAGTATTCCTTTACTGTTCACACATTCCTGTAATTGCTAACGCATCACTCGGGAATTATTGTTTGTCAAGGCAAAGGTATAAATATACTTAAACGTTGTATTCAAATATCTGAAATTCATATAATAAGATATGTGAATGAGGTCATTTGTTTTCAAGATATTTACCTTTAATGTTTCATGTTTTAACTTTACTTTGTATTATCTTTATATGTTTAATTACGAAGGTAAAATCTTCGTAATATTATGTTCGTGACCTTCGTCCGAAGTTCATTAAATCCTTGTGGAGATAATGTTTCGGCGGACGAAGGGCGTTAATATTTAACATTTTATGTTGCCTTGTTCTTAATTCATAGCATTTGAGAACAAGTCCCCAACAGATCCCATTATCAAGATGAACGCAATCAATTCCTGACCTCGCGCGAGTGCTAGAAAAATCACTCGACTTCTACCGAGATCCTGATTAGCAAGCAGCTACTCGACCTAGCATACTAGTATTCATCTCAAAAAGGAATCCTAAGTTCATGCAACTAGGGGTTTCAAGCAACACCTACACTTAAGTGCACATTACAAGCCTACAAGCATTAAGTGTAGTAAAGTAGCATATAATAATACGGTTATGCATATAAACCGGGGCTTGCCTTCAATTGCTAGGGCTGCAGGGAGATCCTCAATAGCAGCCTCGGAAGCTTGCTCTTGGTCCTCCTCTTGGACAGATCATTGCTCGGGGATGAGCACGTACTCTCCGTCGGCGAGATTACAATCTAATGAATGCAATGCGTAAGATACATGCATGATATGATATGTGCTTTAGAAATTTCAACTTTTGACGGTGTATGATCTACTTGAGTTAGATAAAGTTAAACCTTACTTATGTAAGACCCTTGGGTGGTATACTTGATAAATTGGGTCAAACTTTAGCTAAGATAAGTGGTAGGTTTATTTTTGGGGTTCCACTGAATTCTTTTTAAGCCTTAGTGAGAATTGATAAGTACTCAAGCTAGACTTATTGGAGTGAGGTTTATTTCTTCTTCCCTTTTCTTTTATTCTCTTTAATGTTTTGGAGTGGGTTTGAACTACAGGTTGCTTAAATAAAATTCTAAAAATTCTGTAAAAATTACAGTGGCTTGGTACTGGTGTATATTGTTTTGCCTCAAAATTTGGGGGTCAGAAGGTGAATATTTTTCTCTGGACAAAATTACCAAATTTTAGGGCAGAAGGGGTGCTTTGAACTACAATTATTATTTAACAGCGGGTAATTCTATAAAACTTATTTTTGCTGGCTTTTAGGTGCTATAACATGACTTGATACAAATTTCTAGCCATTAATACCTTTTAGTTATTTTACTATGGTTTTCTCAAGTTTCTAGCCAAAGAGGTGCTTTCTACTACCACTATATTTGAAAAATATCAAACAACAGAGTTCTTATTTTTCTTAGCTTTTGTTTTGCGCAAGAGCAATCATTCTGAAGTTTGGCATCTTTTTGCTTAAGGGAAGGGGTGGTATGCATTAATTGGATTAAGTGGCCTTTCTCATAAACTATTAGCACTAGGCATGATTTTGCTCCTTTTTCATGGGTTTGCATTTTTCTCTGGTGGTTTATCTCATTATGGACTTAGAAAATTTTTGGTTGCCCATTATTGCATCATTATGGGTTATTCATGATTTATTTGGAAAATGCCTCATTATAATCTTATTTTTATTTTCCTTACTTAAAATGTTGGGCTGAGGTGTTCATTATTTTTGCAGTGGGGCTCTGGTGGTTTTAAGTCCACTGGATTTTTATTATCAATTTTGGGTATAGTTTTGTAATTCTAATAATTGATTTTCAGTTCAAATAATGCTAAATAAAACATTTTATTTTAAAACTGATCTGGACTAAAGGTCTCTTTATTTTTCCTAGGTTCTCTGTTACTTAAGCAAACCAGGAAAAATAATTCCACTCACTGTTCATTAATTTCTAATGCCTTTCTGATTTTTCCTAAGTTTTGGGTAAAATAGCTTTAAATAAATATCTACACTATATTCTTCAATACTGGGGTTTCTACTATTTTTAAACAGTGCTTAAGTAAGGTTTGGACATCTACAAATTTTCTTAGGTTCAGCACAGAAGTAAAACTAATTTTCCTTAATTAAACAAGATTTGGTCAGTTTCTGTTTTTAATTTTAAACCCTAAAATTTAGAACAGAAAGCATAGGGTTTATCATTTTTAAATGATAGTTCATAATATTTAGGATCTAGCAAAATTAGTTTGACAACTTTTGATTAAGAATTCATCAAGTTATGGATTTTATAAGTTCTCTGGTTATTTTAAAAAGATTAACAGAATAGATTAAAAGGAAAACTACTTTGCACTGGGGTCCTTGGCGGGTGTTTTAAGTTTTCTTCGCGGATCAGTCCCTGGGCTACTATTTAAATGAGTCACTGACGTTACAGAAAACCCCCCGGGTTCTTCTAATCCTAACCCGAGGTCCTTCTCCTAACTTAAACAGTAACCGCGGCGGAAGAAAGGGCGGAGGGGCTTACCGGCGGCGAGATTGCTCCAATGAGGTGGTCGAGGACGTAGGGGAGGTCTTGGGGATCACAGCGATGTGCGGGTCGCCGTCGGGGATGGTCGAAGTCGGCCGGTCCACGTGCGCAGGTGGGGATGCTCGTCGGCGGCGAGGAGTCCGGCCTGCTCACGGCGCGATAGTTCAATTGAATGGGTCAGAGAGCTTCACCAGGGAACAAGGAAGGAGTGTGCGCGAGGAATTGAAGAATGGCTCACCGGAGAGCTTGGTCCACGCGCGCAGGCGGGCGACCGAAGTCCGGTGAAGTCGATCTCGGGCTTTCGGTGAAGTCCTGCCGGGTCCGAGGGCTTGGAAAGCTTCACGGGCCACTGGCGGAGCTAGCCGAAGCACTGGCTCGACTTGGGGGTGGCTGGAGTGGGCTGGCCACGGTGGCCGAAGCTCTGGCGGCAATGGCGGGCGGAAAAGAGCTCGCCGGAGCTAAGGAGGGGTGGCTGGCCGGTGATGGTGAGCGCGGGGTGAAGTGAGGCGCGCCCGGGGAGGCTTTATAGGCGCGGGCGGGCACGGCCGAGGGCGGGGCTCTGACAAGCGCTCGGGGCGTGCGCGGCGAACGCCAGTGCGCGCTCTGGCGCCTAGCACAACGTCGAGCACGAGGTAGCGTAGAGAGAGGTCGAGTTCAAGCGCGGATTGGCTCCAAATCTTTGAGATTATGGCCATGGTCCCGTTGAGAGATCTCTTCCTCTCAGGTCCCTTTGTCGTTTGTGTGTGGAGGCTAGCAGGTTTTGCTGACTGGATTAAGAGATAGAGAGGGGAGAAATCATGTTTGTCTCACTGCCACACACAGGGAGAAGATCTCTGGTTTGACGTGTCCAAGGCACGCGTCCCAATGCCATCTCCTGGCACACGATAGAGGGGTTAGTTAGGCACATTTTTGTTAATGGGGCCATTAGGATTCGAGTTAAGGATCAAGGTGAACATGCTTGATCTTTGCTTCAAGGTCTGAAATTCAGAATTCCCCATTAAGTCCCCACATGAGAAGCTTGATTTGGGGTTTTATTTGAGTTATTTTGGCCAAGCTTTCTCAACCTTTCTTGTTGCTTAATGAATATACTTCAAGTTTTATGATTGGCCCAAGCCATGATTTTAAATTTTTCATACCCTTTTCCCTATTTTCTTGAATTTTGCTCATGGGGCTCACTTAGGGTTTTTATTAGGGTTGCAACATTATTACCTTTTTGAAAGACCCATTTGTTTTGATCATGATACTTTTAAGTATATGCTTGGTGGATCCTTTACTCTTAAGTCAATTGATGCTCATGCTTAATTTGGTTCACATAAAATGATGGTTCTTGGTTTGGCATTTTGAGAGAAACCCTAGGTGACACTGGGGTGTCACAGAAACTTAGATAGAAATGGACAAAACCATTACCTACTTACCTTACTCTAATTCTTTCTATACTTATCTTGATCATGTCTCACCTTTGATGTTCTACTCTGATTGTTCTTATCTTTTCTACTCTAAGACAATATGGATTTCAAAACTTGGAATCCTACAATTATGACCTTTTTAAGAGATAGGAGACCTAAGAAAAAACTATTTTCTCTATTTTAAAATGTTGGTTGATTGTTCTGATGATATGCCTAATTTGCTTCTTTGATTGATTGAAATATTATAGATGGACATCTTAGCATGTACCACAATAAGGTATTGTATTAGCTTAGTAGGTGTTGGGGCCTTCGTCTTTCGAAGGTCCTCAAAAACATGATTTAACTAATAAATCCCTCAAAGTAACATGAGTTGTAATTACTTAGCTAATAAATTCCTCAAAGTAACATGATTTGTAATTACTTGCCTTGTCTACAATTCTTTCTTACCATATGTTTCTAACTCAGATGGTCAATACCAGGAAGGCTGGTGGAATTGATCTACCCCCTAATCGACACAATCAGAGGGTACTTATACAGCAACAGCAACAAGCAGAGATGAATCCTCCAAATCCTCCACCAACCGGGGTTGATCCAATAGTTGCAGACCAGATGTGGATAATGCAACAGATGGCTGATACGATGGCTGATATGCACGCGCAGATGCAACAAGAGCATCAGGAGATTCGCCAAGAGAGGGAGGAGATGCGCCAAGAGAGGGAGGAGATGCGCTAGGAGTGAAGGGTGCAACAGCAGCCAGCACCACTGCCACCACCACCACCACCAGTTCCACCCCGGGACAAGCACCGGGGATTCATGAGCCACAAGCCACCGACGTTCTCCAGCTCTCTAGATCCTCTGCACGCTGATGATTGGTTGAAGTCTGTGGAGAAGATGTTGATTATTGCACAGTGCTCCGACCGGGAGAAGGTTCTATATGCTTCTGGTCATCTAACTGGTCCTGCACGCTGATGATTGGTTGAAGTCTGTGGAGAAGATGATGATTGGCTGAAGTCTGTGGTTTATGACCTTCATCTAAGTTTCATTATACCGAAGAGGGAATAATGCTTCGGGGGGACGAAGGTCTTTAACATATAACAAATGTGTTGTCTTGCTCTTTATTCACAATAATTGAGAATAAGTGAATAACATTGGCGCCCACCTCCGGTGAACTTGAACGACCACCTTCGACAATAAGAACTCGATCAACTACCTTCGCCATGCCGCCAAAGAAGGCAGTAGCACTAGGGGGCTGCCCTTGCACTGCTGGACATCAATCAAGAGGGGCTCCCTCTGATGGAGACCCAAAACCAGAAAAGGAAGGCCATTAGCCCAACACCACATGAAGAAGAGTTGGATCAAAAAATCAGAGATCTAGAGGCTATCCACCAACAAGTGGAGAGAAGAAGGGAGAAAATGCTTCGGTTGTCTGAACTCCAGAAGAAGATTGATGAAGCTGCCAAAGAGATGCGCCACATCACACAAGACAACGAGCAAGGGCGTAGGCCACAGCAAAGAGAGCTTTGTCAGGAAAGCCCAAGCTATGATGACATATGGTATGTGATTTCTATCATGATAACACTGCTTTTGATGATGCTTCCCCCCTAGCCACAAAATTATAGGCTACCCCAAGACCACCTTCGTACAAACCACCACAGCTTCCCATGTATGATGGGCATTCAGATCTGAAGCAGTTCCTCATGAGTTACGAAGCAACCATATCATCATATGGTGGCAACAATGTTGTCATGGCGAAATCCTTCATCATGGCTGTTAGTGTGGTATTCTTATCTTCGGCCGGGAACAATCACATCGTGTCAGAAGCTGAAGGATATGCTAGTCACCAGCTTTCAGGGTTTTCAGACGAAGCTAGTGACTGCTCAAGCCCTATTCCAGTGCACACAGGACCACGAGGAGTACTTGCAACTTGCAAGCGTATGTCCGAAGGTTCCTACGTCTCAGAGCTCAGGCGCTAATGGTGCTAAATGAGATTGTTATTTAAGCATGATCAAGGGACTTCGTCCAGGACCAATAGCTCAGTATTTTGCCAAGAAGCCCCCACAAACCTTGGAGAAGCTTCTACAGAAGATGGACAAGTACATCAAGGACGACAATGATTTCTGGTAAAGAAGGGAAGAAGCCTACGGATATTCTAAGATGACCAGGGGCTTCAAAGGAAGGCTCCACCCAAGGCATGTCAGGATGATACACAATCCCAGCTCAAGCGAAGATAGAGGCAATCACACCCAAGGGCATCAGCACAGCTCCCAATCAGCTCGGACACAACAAAGCTCCTTCAGACCACCAACCCCAAGAGGTAGAGGGGGACGAAGCTTTGGAGGAATATTCAGCTCACAACCAAGAAGGTTGTTCTACTTGTTCTGTGGAGAAGATAAGGGGCACATAAATAGGACATGCCAAGTCACAATACAGAAGCAAAAGGAGATAACTGAGGCTGAAGCACGACAGAATCAGCCGAAGTAAGTCCTACATACTGCTTCGTGCTATTCCCCGTACATTCTGAGTTGTGGGCAATCAACAGCCATTTTCACAACCCAAATTGTCAGCAGCTTTGGCGAGCCACTCCCCAGCTACATGGGCCTTGCCACCACCACCACCAATCATGGCTCCAACTTCGTCTCACAATCAATAGCCTGAAGGGCATCGCCAAATTTAGCAACAACGCGATGCACAGGAAGAGTTCAAAGCCCAGACAGTCAATAGCACTGTACCAGAATCAAGACACATTTACTGAAGTAATAGATGGATTGGATCAAAAAAATTTATACTCGTCTAATGTAATTTTCATTTATCTTGATTTCATGTTTTTCCTCAAAGGCAATTTGAGAAGTTACAACCTTCGACATGTTGTAATAAATCTGGAGTTACACCATCGAGTGTAATAGAAAGGGTGAAGAAGCTCCAAAGTTGATAGGAATGGGGGTGCCCGATCTTCCGTCAGGTGAAGATAACTATCGATTCGGTGGAGATGTCACAGAGACGATCCGGCTTCCAATCAACACGACTAGAACCCCGCAATCGCAGCACCACTTCTCCTCTGGTTATCAACCGTGCGCTGTGCGATTGACCTCACCACGAAGGCTAATCCTTGCCTGCGGATCGAAGACACAAGCAAGAACAAGAAAGAACACAATCTAGAATATTGCGGATGAATGAATAAGCTCACAAGTTGGGGTCTCACAAACCGATCTACGGTGACTGTTCTTGACAGATCTAAACTTAAGCAAAACCCAACCCTAATGTGGCGGCAGCTGCTGAATAAATAGAGTATTAGGGCGTGCGTGACCTCTAGACTCGCCCCTAATGGGCTCCGACGTGATACACGGCCCAACAGACGGTGTCGCAGCACCAAAATAGAATCTGAACGCTGACTTGTTTCGACGATTCTCGTTGACTCCGGCCGAATTTTAGGGTGGAACCAGTTGGGTTTGTTAGATAATCTCCTTATCTTTCCAACCATATCAAGTCGATCGCAATCGGATTCCGGATGCATCTTGGGCATCCATTTTAGTGTAGACTGGTCCTGGAACCCGAGATGGAGTCGCAGCCGAGTCGGACTTGATCTCCTTCCTGTTGTGGCGCCCTTGCTGCTCCTCCTCAACACCTAGGCCTTTTCCAAGTCCTTGCTGGTCCTCTCCAAGGTTCCTAATCATCAAAACATCCATGGCCCCAAGCGTAAGCTCTGAAACACAATTGACTAGGGTAGAACATACCTAGAGATTTAGCTGTCGTGCACGCGATCGTGTTATCGGTCCATTCATTGTATGTATAGAAGTGATGTCCTCATCATCCTCCTCCTCTTGAATTGGAGTTGTCCTCGACTCGATCTCGTCTTCGTCACCCATATATGGCTTCAAATCTGAAATGTTAAAGGTGGGACTAACCCGAAAATCTAGAGGCAACTCAGGTGGTAATCCAGGGGGTATCTCAGAGGGAAACACATCCATGTCCTCATCATCCTCCCCATCTTGAAGTGGAGTCGCCCTCGACTCAAGCTCATCTTCTTTTCCCAAATACGGCTTTAAATCTGAAATTTTAAATGGTCCAGCAGCACGGTTGGGCAAGCTCGCTCCAGGAATCAAATCAATTTGGTGCTCAATCCCACGAATGGGAGGAAGTCCTGGAGGTAACTCAGAGGGAAAAACATCTCGGTACTGCTGCAAAAGGTTAGTCACAGATGCAGGCAAAGTGCTAGCAATATCATCAATAGAAAAGAAAGCATCTTTGCAAACCAAGGCATAGCAACAAGCATCAGTAGCATGAGTTTCAAGAAGATCAGATTTAGTAGCAAGCATGACATGAGCTTTCAATTTAATTTGTTGCTGAATTTCTGTCTCATTAGTTGGTTCCTTATAGGTACTTGCAGCTCTATCTTTATCAGCTTGTACAATTTCAGTAAGAGTCAAAGGTAGCAAAGTAATGTTTTTATCTTTATGCCTAAAAGTGTTTGTATTACTCCTACCATGGTGACATGCATCAGTATCATATTCCTAAGGTCTACCCAACAAAAGAGAACAAGCTTCCATAGGTACTACATCGCAATCCGCATAATCAGAATACATATCAATGGAAAAATGCACTCGTACCATGTGTGTTACCTTAACCTTGCCTGAATCATTGATCCATTGAATGTGGTATGGATGTGGCCGTGGACGTGTGGTCAAGCCAAGCTTCTTGACCAAATCTGAACTTACCAAATTATTGCAGCTTCCACCATCAATAATAACACGTGCACGTCGATTCTCGATGGAGAAGAAAGTCTGGAACAAATTATGGCGTTGCTACTTCTCTGATGGTTCAGGCTGAGAACTAAGAACACGTTGTACCATGATGCTTCGAAGGTTCATCGTAGCATCAGCACCAAGTATGGCATCATCATTAGCAGCAACATCACTGGAGTCATCATCGTCACCCTCACCGTCGGAATCACTAATATAGCCATCATCTGTAGCAATGTATGTTTGCTGACTCGGGCAATCCTTCTTCACGTGACCAATCCCATGACAGCGGTGGCAAATAATACCCGAAGAACGACCACTGGAAGATGCTGCAGGTGCTGGTGAATTCTGTTTCTTGGCGGGTACCTGCAAAGGAAGGTTACCAACGTGTGCAGCAGGTGTCGAGGGAGTATGACTCGAGGCAGGTGTGTGCGTCCGTGATGCAGAGGAGGCGCCAAAAGTAGTCCTAGGTCGATGTTGGCGTCCCTACAATTCTTTCTCTGCAAGCATAGCAAACTGGAACAACTTGTTGACAGTGTTAAAATCTTTGTAATCCACAATGTCTTGAATGTCACGCCGCAAACCTGAATAAAAATGGCAAAGAGCATCCTCATGTCCCTCTACTATCCCACAACGCTGCAATCCCTTCTGAAGCTCAGCATAATAATCTTGAACAGATTTATCCCCTTGCTCTAAACGCATCCATTTCTTACGCAATTCTCTATGATAAGATGGTGGAACAAATCTATCGTGCATAGCTACCTTAAGATCTTCCCAAGTCGTAGGTGCTTGAAAGTAGCCTAGAGGGGGGGTGAATAGGCTACACCTGAAAATTTTCACTAAAAAACTTCGAAATAGGTTAAATTAAAGTTGCACAGGTGCAAACCGGTTCAGTCGATTTTAATCACAACTGAACAAGTTTGAACCCGCTCAACTTAAATTTGATAATCTATTGAACAAATGCGAAGTAGTGAAGAATATAGCTAAAGATTTGCCCTACACAAAGTCTACTCAAGTGAATAATATGAACCAACCACTGAATATAAAACGCTTGATAAGAACACACAAGAACACGTGATATAACCCGAGGTTCGGCAACCACCACAAAGGTGTCCTACTCCTCGTTGAGGAACCCACAAAGGGCCGGGTCTTTTCCAACCCTAATCCTCCACAAGCCGACCACAAAGGTCAAGGCAATCTCTTCTCAAATCAGCTCAAGGAGCGGGTGATACAAACTTCTTGGGGTCGTCCACAAATTTGGAGACTCCCAAGCAACCTCTAACCGTCAAGGAACACGAGGTTCCAAGAGTAACAAATCCGCACACGGTTAAGTTTGCAACGAGCTCAAGAACAAGAGAATGGGAGAATCGAGATGAAATTGACAGCGAGTTCGATCGAGTTCACCTCACACCAAGGGTCCTTCAAATGATTGAAGGAGATGCGATTGCGGGTGTGAAAGGTGAAGTGAATGCTCTTGTTTGAAGGTTGGTCAGCCAAGAATTCGTGGGAGAGGCAGGAGTAAATGAGAGAGAGAGTGTGTGAGGGGGTATATAAAGGATCCCCCAAAAGCTGGCAGCCGTTGGGAGAAAATGGGCAAAAACCGGTTGAACCGGTTTCTACCAGGGGGATCCCGGTCCACTGGGCTACTCAGCCGGACACTCGACCGGTTTCAAAACCGGCTGAGTAGGGACAAAATTCGGCTCAACCGGTTTTGGAAAAATATCTGCTGCGACTTTTTCTGACAGCTCTGACTGTCAGATAGGTTAGAGCAGAGGTGGCAGATGAACAGTACCGAAACCGGTTGAACCGGTTTCAGGACCGGTTGAACCGGTTTTGGGGGCTGAAACCAAACTTTGAGAATTTTGAAGAGAACAAAAGGGGAGACTTTGTGGGAAGTAAAATTTGTTTTTCTCAAGGGCATTCATGATCTGGGAAAATGATCTCCAAGGAGTTTTCAAAAGATTTTGAACTTGGCTCGTTTCACAACTTACTTAACCGTCGCGGATCCCTCTTAATTGTACGGCGATTCCTATGACTCAAGAATTATAAACTTAGCACCGCCGTTGTTTCATAGCACTTGGAGCACGCCATTTGATGTGGAATTTTATATCCGCTGTGCTTTATACTTTTATGCTCGTAAGATCTGTGCTTCTCCTGTCTGTAGAAATACTGTGTACATACTAGGAGCAAACTTGTTAGAATCTTAGTTTGTTTTGTCATTAATCACCAAAACCCTCAATTAGGGTTGATTGTACTTACAATCTCCCCCTTTTTGGTGATTGATGCCAAAACAAACTAGAATGGAAATAAGAATTAAAAGTTACAAGTACTTGCGATATAAAATCTTTTGTGTATGTGTAGCTCCCCCTAAATATGTGCATGAGTTTTGCGATATTAGCATTGACTTGATATGTCAATTTGCAACATATTTAGAGAGAGAGAACAATCAACACCATACACAAGAAATGATGAGGTATGAAACATAATTGAATAGAAAGAGTAAAAGCACATTCAAGCTCATTATTGCATAGCATATGATATGAAAAAAAGTTCTACAGCTATTACAATAATGAGAGCTCGTCTCATCACATCATAAAAGTGTTTATGGCATTCAAGCCATGCAAGCATCAAATAGTTATTACAGACCAAGTGTTCATTACAAAAATAAAGGGGCATAATAAACTTTCTCCCCCTTTTTGGCAACAAGAACCAAAAAGAGAGAGAAAAACGCCGATCCAATGATCACCAGTGGGGAGGAGGATGATGAGGAGCGAAGAGGTGTTGCGCCAGGTCGGAGGCAAAGTGTTCCTCTCCAGACTGGGCCGGAGGAGGAGCACTGCCAGACGGGTCCTGGGGCGGAGGATAAGAGGACGATTGGCCCGGATCCCCGTGATATGGGGGCGGGACAAACTGCTCCGGATCATCAAAATAAGTTTCTTCTTCTTCGACGTCATCAGCTGTTGAAAAAGGTACCCCACATGCCTGCTGGTACCACTCGTTGACATCTGGAGGAGGAGGGTGGAGAGGTACATCAGGAGAGCGAGGGGCGAAGGGAGTACCCAAAGCGGAAGCTTGACGATGTAGGTTGTCGTCGGTCTCCCGCTGACGTCGAGCCACCTCATGGACATCTGCAGCAATATTTCGGCACATGGAGAAGAAAGCCGCAAACCCGTGGGCCAAGCGGGCACCCATCCCACGGACACGACCACGACCACGACCACGTGGTGTGGGAGATCCGCGGCCAGGGGAAGGGCGCGAGGCACCAGCAGCAGCACCAGCACCAGCACCAGCAGACGGACCCGCAGATGTATGACCACGAGAACTGGAGGGGGCTCTCCTGAGGCGCCCAGCTGGATTGTTGGGATCAATCCAGAAAGGGGTGTATGACTGATGTCGGGTACCTTTGTCAAATCTGAACTGGGTCACGACCTCAATCATCTTCATAATGAATGGAGCATGAAGACACCCCTTCAAAGGAAAGCAGGCGGCATGAATAATTTCCTGCCATATCATGTCAAAGACATTAATCCTTTCTGAGCTGTTGGGTTTCATAAAAGAGAGCAAGACCTTGCTCTCCCCAAGGATGTTCATCTGATTTCCCCCTTTTGGAATGAGGGTCATCCTGCAGAGGGAGTTAATATAACGATAATACTTATGAATGTTGGTCGACTCCCAATACTTTCCAGACTCAGAAAGATGAAGATCCTTGGCTTCATCTCTAGTGGGCTGCCGGAAATCATGAATCTTGATCTTGTCCCCAGATATATCATCGTCAGAAAAGCCAAGAATGTGAGCAAATCAACGATAGCTCACCTTATACCAACTACCTTCAATGAAGAAGTTCAGATAGGGGTAGTTGTAATGACTCTCCTCGTCAGCAAGCTTTATCCATAGGGTGGAGTAGAATTGAGCAATCACTTCATCATTCCAATCATATTGGAATGTCATGATATTCTTCATTTGTTTCCTTTCACAGGCCCTCAGTGCCTGTGACATTTCTGGGTCCCCAATGGCTTCACAACCTTCCCAGTTAATATATCGTTGATGCAGGATAGGTTGATGCTTCTTGGGGAGAATGACGGAATTATAGAAATCCACGTGGTGAAGTGTCCAAAAGCGATTTCTATCGATCCTGGCATCGCGAATACGCAATACAGGATTTTGGAAACGAAGATCCTGGAGAAGAGCAGAGCCTCCACTGGCAGTGAAGTCAGTGACTAGCTCATTGCCAGCACGCCGAGCCTCTGCCCGGTGGAGGACCAAGCCGCGAAACACAGGAGCGTGGGCCGGGGGAAGATCAACTTCATCGTCCTTCCCGCCATCATCATCACTTGCAGGCTCCCACGCCTGCGGATTCGTCGCAGGTCGAGACCGACCGGAAGGATTCCGGGAAGTCCGACCGCGAGCACTTTGAGACCCGGAGGCCTCAGCACCCGGCATGACATTGCCGCTTCCGCGCCCTCGCTTGGATCGAGAGCGAGGAGGAGTATCTCCATGGATTTCCTGGTCATCCGAGGAGTCGGATTCGACCACCGACGGGTTCCTTCGACGCACCATTCTAAGAAATAAGAAATAGAACCTATGATGAGCAAGGATCAAACACGTTTGAGTAGAAACGCATAAGATATTGAGCATGCACTTCAACCGTTCATATGAGCGGTTCAACTACAACGAACAATATCAAATCGCTAATCTTCTAACAATGTTTGTGACAAAATGAAGATAATCTAAGTGTTGCAATCACTTAAACTAAAATGTACCCAACGAATGATACATTTGATAATCAAGAACGCGTAGGATCAAGTACAAGGAAATAACATAGGGCAATACCTCGATCCGAAGATTGGGTCAAGAACTCCCAACGAGATGGAGGAAGATGGTGGAAACACGCCGGGAAGAACGGATCTCCAACAACTCTTCCAAAAGTGTGAGGGTGAAAGGGAATTAGGCTTACACCTAGTTCCTAAATAATTTTGGTGGTTGAATTGCCCAACACAAATATTGGACTGACTAGTTTGCTCTAGTGTATAAGTTATACAGGTGCAAAAGGTTCACATCTAGCCAATAAAAAGATCAAGTGTTGGATTCAATAAAGGAGCAAAGGGGCAACCGAGGGCACCCTTGGTCTGGCGCACCGGACTGTCCGGTGTGCCACCGGACAGTGCACAGTACATGTCCGGTGCACCAGGGGACTCAGACTCAAACTCTTCGCCCTCGGGAATTCTCGGAAGCCGACGCGCTATAATTCACCGGACTGTCCAGTGTGCACCGGACATGTCCGGTGCTCCAAGGAAGCTCGGCCTCCTGAACTCGCCAGCCTCGGGTTCGCGCGGCAGCCGCTCCGCTATAATTCACCGGACTGTCCGGTGTGCACCGGACTGTCCGGTGTGCCAGCGGAGCAACGGCTCCCTGCGGCGCCAACGGCTCCCTGCGGTGCATTAAATGCGTGCGCAGCGCGCGCAGAAGTCAGAATCGCCCATGCCGGTGCACCGGACATCAAACAGTACATGTCCGGTGTGCACCGGACACCCAGGCGGGCCCACAAGTCAGAAGCTCCAACGGCTAGAATCCAACGGCAGTGATGACGTGGCAGGGGCACCGGACTGTCCGGTGTGCACCGGACTGTCCGGTGCGCCATCGAGCAGACGCCTCCAGCCAACGGTCACTTTTGGTGGTTGGGGCTATAAATACCCCAACCACCCCACATTCATTGCTATCCAAGTTTTCCACTTCTCAACTACTACAAGAGCTCTAGGCATTCAATTCTAGACACATTCAAAGAGATCAAATCCTCTCCAATTCCACACAAAACCCTAGTGACTAGAGAGAGTGATTTGTCGTGTTCATTTGAGCTCTTGCGCTTGGATTGCTTCTTTTCTTTCTCACTTGTTCTTGAGATCACAACTCCATTGTAATCAAGGCAAGAGGCACCAATTGTGTGGTGGCCCTTGCGGGGAAGTTTTGTTCCCGGCTTTGATTAGAGAAGAGAAGCTCACTCGGTCCGAGGGACCGTTTGAGAGAGGGAAGGGTTGAAAGAGACCCGGCCTTTGTGGCCTCCTCAACGGGGAGTAGGTTTGCAAGAACCGAACCTCGGTAAAACAAATCTCCGTGTCTCATTTGCTTATTCGCTTGGGATTTGTTTTTGCGCCCTCTTTTGCGGACTCATTTATTATTACTAACGCTAACCCCGGCTTGTAGTTGTGTTTATATTTGTAAATTTCAGTTTCGCCCTATTCACCCCCCCTCTAGGCGACTATCAATTGGTATCAAAGCCCGGTGCTTCATTAGAGCCTAACCGCTCGAAGTGATGTCGGGAGATCACGCCAAGAAGGAGATGGAGACCGGCGAAAAGCCCACTACAAGCTACGGGAGCACTTCATCGGAAGAGTCCCGCACCAAAAGGAGGGAGAAGAAGAAGAGCTCCTCCAACAAAGGGAAGGAGAAGAAATCTTCTTCCCACCACAAAGAGAAGAAGGAAAAATCTTCTTCCCACAAGCCGCATCGGAAAGGCGACAAGCACAAGAGGATGAGGAAGGTGGTCTACTACGAGACCGACACTTCATCAACATCGACCTCCGACTCCGATGCGCCCTCCGTCACTTCTAAGCGCCAAGAGCGCAAGAAGTATAGTAAGATCCCCCTACGCTACCCTCGCATTTCCAAACATACACCTTTACTTTCCGTCCCATTAGGCAAACCACCAACTTTTGATGGTGAAGATTACGCTAGGTGGAGCGATTTAATGCGATTTCATCTAATCTCGCTCCACAAAAGCATATGGGATGTTGTTGAGTTTGGTGCGCAGGTACCATCCGTAGGGGATGAAAACTATGATGAGGATGAGGTGGCCCAAATCGAGCACTTCAACTCTCAAGCCACAACCATACTCCTTGCCTCTCTAAGCAAGGAAGAATACAACAAAGTGCAAGGATTGAAAAATGCAAAGGAGATTTGGGATGTGCCCAAAACTGCGCACGAGGGAGATGAGCTCACCAAGATCACCAAGCGGGAAACGATCGAGGGGGAGCTCGGTCGGTTCCGGCTTCAAAAAGGAGAGGAGCCACAACACATGTACAACCGGCTCAAGACTTTGGTGAACCAAGTGCGCAACCTCGGGAGCAAGAAATGGGATGACCACGAAGTGGTAAACGTTATTTTAAGATCTCTCATTTTTCTTAATCCCACTCAAGTTCAATTGATTCGTGGCAATCCTAGATATACTAAAATGACCCCCGAGGAAGTTATCGGGCATTTTGTAAGTTTTGAGTGCATGATAGAAGGCTCGAGGAAAATCAACGAGCTTGGCGACTCATCCGAAGCCCAACCCGTTGCATTCAAGGCAACGGAGGAGAAGAAGGAGGAGGCTACACCAAGTCGACAACCAATCGACGCCTCCAAGCTCGACAATGAGGAAATGGCGCTCGTCATCAAGAGCTTCCGCCAAATCCTCAAGCAAAGGAGGGGGAAGGACTACAAGTCCCGCTCCAAGAAGGTTTGCTACAAGTGTGGTAAGCCCGGTCATTTTATTGCTAAATGTCCTATATCTAGTGACAGTGACCGAGGCGACGACAAGAAGGGGAGAAGAAAGGAGAAGAAAAGGTACTACAAGAAGAAGGGCGGCGATGCCCATGTTTGTCGGGAATGGGATTCCGACGAAAGCTCAAGCGACTCCTCCGACGACGAGGACGCCGCCAACATCGCCGTCACCAAGGGACTCCTCTTCCCCAACGTCGGCCACAAGTGCCTCATGGCAAGGGACGGCAAAAAGAAGAAGGTTAAATCCAACTCCTCCACTAAATATGAATCTTCCAGTGATGATAATGCTAGTGATGAGGAGGATAATTTGCGTATTCTCTTTGCCAATCTTAACATGGAGCAAAAAGAAAAACTAAATGAATTGATTAGTGCTATTCATGAAAAGGATGATCTTTTGGACTCCCAAGAGGATTGTCTAATTAAAGAAAACAAGAAACATGTTAAGGTTAAAAAGGCTTATGCTCTAGAAGTAGAAAAATGTGAAAAATTGTCTAGTGAGCTAAGCACTTGCCGTGAGATGATTGACAACCTTAGAAATGAAAATGCTATTTTAAATGCTAAGGTTGATTCACATGTTTGTAATGTGTCAATTCCCAATCTTAGAGATGATAACATTGACTTGCTTGCTAAGATTGATGAATTGAATGCATCTCTTGCTAGCCTTAGATTAGAGAATGAAAATTTAATTGCTAAGGCTAAAGATTTTGATGTTTGCAATGCTACTATTTCCGACCTTAGAACTAAGAATGAAATGTTGCATGCTAAGGTTGTAGAATTAAAATCTTGCAAACCCTCTACATCTACCATTGAGCATGTTTCCATTTGTACTAGATGTAGAGATGTTGATATTAATGCTATTCATGATCACATGGCTTTAATTAAAAATCAAAATGATCATATAGCAATATTAGATGCTAAAATTGCCGAGCACAACTTAGAAAATGAGAAATTTAAATTTGCTCGTAGCATGCTTTATAATGGGAGACGCCCTGGCATCAAGGATGGCATTGGCTTCCAAAGGGGAGACAATGTCAAACTTAATGCTCCTCCAAAGAACTTATCTAACTTTGTTAAGGGCAAGGCTCCCATGCCTCAGGATAACGAGGGTTACATTTTGTACCCTGCCGGCTATCCTGAGAGCAAAATTAGAAAGATTCATTCTAGGAAGTCTCACTCTGGCCCTAATCATGCTTATATGTATAAGGGTGAGACATCTAGCTCTAGGCAACCAACCCATGCTAAGTTGCCTAAGAAGAAAATTCCTAATGCATCAAATGATCATGCCATTTCATTTAAAACTTTTGATGCATCTTATGTGCTTACTAGCAAATCCGGCAAGGTAGTTGCCAAATTTGTTGGGGGCAAACACAAGGGTTCCAAGACTTGTGTTTGGGTACCCAAAGTTCTTGTTTCTAATGCCAAAGGACCCAAAACCGTTTGGGTACCTAAAGTCAAGAACTAAAATTGTTTTGTAGGTTTATGCATCCGGGGGCTCAAGTTGGATACTCGATAGCGGGTGCACAAACCACATGACAGGGGAGAAAAGGATGTTCTCCTCATATGAGAAAAACCAAGATCCCCAACGAGCTATCACATTCGGGGATGGAAATCAAGGGTTGGTCAAAGGTTTGGGTAAAATTGCTATTTCACCTGACCATTCCATTTCCAATGTTTTTCTTGTTGATTCATTAGATTACAACTTGCTTTCTGTTTCCCAATTATGTCAAATGGGCTACAACTGTCTTTTTACTGATGTAGGTGTCACTGTCTTTAGAAGAAGTGATGATTCAATAGCATTTAAGGGAGTGTTAGAGGGTCAGCTATACTTGGTAGATTTTGATAGAGCTGAACTCGACACTTGCTTAATTGCTAAGACTAACATGGGTTGGCTCTGGCATCGTCGACTAGCCCATGTTGGGATGAAGAATCTTCATAAGCTTCTAAAGGGAGAGCACATTTTAGGATTAACAAATGTTCATTTTGAGAAAGACAGGATTTGTAGCGCATGCCAGGCAGGGAAGCAAGTTGGAGTCCATCATCCACACAAGAACATCATGACGACCGACAGGCCGCTTGAGCTACTCCACATGGATCTATTCGGCCCGATTGCTTACATAAGTATCGGCGGGAGTAAGTATTGTCTTGTTATTGTGGATGATTATTCTCGCTTCACTTGGGTATTCTTTTTACAGGAAAAATCTCAAACCCAAGAGACCTTAAAGGGATTCTTGAGACGAGCTCAAAATGAGTTCGGCTTAAGGATCAAGAAAATAAGAAGCGACAACGGGACGGAGTTCAAGAACTCTCAAATTGAAGACTTCCTTGAGGAGGAGGGCATCAAGCATGAGTTCTCCTCCCCCTACACGCCACAACAAAATGGTGTAGTGGAGAGGAAGAATCGAACTCTATTGGACATGGCAAGAACCATGCTTGATGAGTACAAGACACCGGACCGGTTTTGGGCTGAAGCAGTCAACACCGCCTGCTACGCCATCAACCGGTTATATCTTCACCGAATCCTCAAGAAGACATCATATGAACTCCTAACCGGTAAAAAGCCCAACATTTCATATTTTAGAGTTTTTGGTAGCAAATGCTTCATTCTTATTAAAAGAGGTAGAAAATCTAAATTTGCTCCTAAAACTGTAGAAGGCTTTTTACTTGGTTATGACTCAAACACAAGGGCATATAGGGTCTTTAACAAGTCCACTGGACTAGTTGAAGTTTCTTGTGACGTTGTGTTTGATGAAACTAACGGCTCTCAAGTAGAGCAAGTTGATCTTGATGAGATAGGTGAAGAACAGGCTCCATGCATCGCGCTAAGGAACATGTCCATCGGGGATGTGTGTCCTAAGGAATCCGAAGAGCCTCCAAGTACACAAGATCAACCATCCTCCTCCATGCAAGCATCTCCACCAACTCAAAATGAGGATGAGGCTCAAAATGATGAAGAGCAAAATCAAGAAGACGAGCCACCTCAAGATGATAGCAATGATCAAGGGGGAGATACAAATGATCAAGAAAAGGAGGATGAGGAAGAACCAAGACCGCCACACCCAAGAGTCCACCAAGCAATCCAACGAGATCACCCCGTCGACACCATCCTCGGCGACATTCATAAGGGGGTAACTACTCGATCTCGGGTTGCTCATTTTTGTGAACATTACTCTTTTGTTTCCTCTATTGAGCCACACAGGGTAGAGGAAGCTCTCCAAGATTCGGATTGGGTGGTGGCGATGCAAGAGGAGCTCAACAATTTCACGAGGAATGAGGTCTGGCTTTTAGTTCCACGTCCTAACCAAAATGTTGTAGGAACCAAATGGGTCTTCCGCAACAAGCAAGATGAGCATGGTGTGGTGACAAGGAACAAAGCTCGACTCGTAGCCAAAGGGTATTCACAAGTCGAAGGTTTGGATTTCGGTGAAACCTATGCACCCGTAGCTAGGCTTGAGTCAATTCGCATATTATTGGCCTATGCTACTTACCATGGCTTTAAGCTCTATCAAATGGACGTGAAAAGTGCCTTCCTCAATGGACCAATCAAGGAAGAGGTCTATGTTGAGCAACCTCCCGGCTTTGAAGACAGTGAGTATCCTAATCATGTCTATAGGCTCTCTAAGGCGCTTTATGGGCTCAAGCAAGCCCCAAGAGCATGGTATGAATGCCTTAGAGATTTCCTTATTGCTAATGGCTTCAAAGTCGGCAAGGCCGATCCTACACTCTTTACTAAAACTCTTGAAAATGACTTGTTTGTATGCCAAATTTATGTTGATGATATTATATTTGGGTCTACTAACGAGTCTACATGTGAAGAGTTTAGTAGGATCATGACACAGAAATTCGAGATGTCGATGATGGGGGAGTTGAAGTATTTTCTAGGATTCCAAGTCAAGCAACTTCAAGAAGGCACCTTCATTAGCCAAACGAAGTACACTCAAGACATTCTTGCCAAGTTTGGGATGAAGGATGCCAAACCCATCAAGACACCCATGAGAACTAATGGGCATCTCGACCTCGACACGGGAGGTAAGTCCGTGGATCAAAAGGTATACCGGTCGATGATTGGTTCATTGCTTTATTTATGTGCATCTCGACCGGACGTTATGCTTTCCGTTTGCATGTGTGCAAGATTCCAATCCGACCCTAAGGAATCACACCTTACGGCCGTAAAACGAATCTTGAGATATTTGGCTTATACACCTAAGTTTGGGCTTTGGTACCCTCGGGGATCCACATTTGATTTACTTGGTTATTCGGATGCCGATTGGGCGGGGTGCAAAATCAATAGGAAGAGCACATCGGGGACTTGCCAGTTCTTGGGAAGATCCTTGGTGTCTTGGGCTTCAAAGAAGCAAAATTCGGTCGCTCTTTCCACCGCCGAAGCCGAGTACATTGCCGCAGGACATTGTTGCGCGCAATTGCTTTGGATGAGACAAACCCTGCGGGACTACGGTTACAAATTAACCAAAGTCCCTTTGCTATGTGATAATGAGAGTGCAATTAAAATGGCCGACAATCCCGTCGAGCATAGCCGCACTAAGCACATAGCCATTCGGTATCATTTTCTTAGGGATCACCAACAAAAGGGGGATATTGAGATTTCGTACATTAATACTAAAGATCAATTAGCCGATATCTTTACCAAGCCACTTGATGAACAATCTTTTACCAGACTTAGGCATGAGCTCAATATTCTTGATTCTAGAAATTTCTTTTGCTAAGCTTGCACACATAGCTCTTTTGAATACCTTTGATCATATCTCTTTTATATGCTATGACTAATGTGTTTTCAAGTTTATTTCAAACCAAGTCATAGGTATATTGAAAGGGAATTGGAGTCTTCGGCGAAGAAAAAGGCTTCCACTCCGTAACTCATACTTCGCCACCACTCCGAGCAACTCTCTTTTCTTTGAGGGAGAAATGAGCATCAAGGAAAAGGACTTCATCCTTGAGAGAGAGTAAAAGCTCAAACGCAAAAGGACTTCGTCTTTGGTATAATCTTAACTCACTTATTTATGACCAAAGGGGAAGATTGCAATCCGAGGGCTCTAATGATTCCGTTTTTGGCGATTCATGCCAAAAAGGGGGAGAAATGAGCCCAAAGCAAAAGGACCGCACCACCACCACCAAATTCAAAAACTTAGTGCTTCCAAAAGTCTTTATCATCTGGTATCCTATTGTGTTTAAAAGGGGGAGAAAGTAGTATTTCAAAAATGGTATATCAAAACCCTCTTGAACACTAAGAGGTGGATCTCTTTTAGGGGGAGTTTTGTTTAGTCAAAGGAAAAGCATTTGAAACAGAGGGAGACAATTTCAAATCTTGAAAATGCTTTGCAAACTCTTATTCATGTACCTTTGACTATTTGCAAAAGATCTTTGAAATAGATTTACAAAAAGAATTTGCAAAAACAAAACATGTGGTGCAAACGTGGTCCAAAATGTTATATAAGAAAGAAACATTCCTTGCATATCTTGTAAGTAGTTATATTGGCTCAATTCCAAGTAACCTTTGCACTTACATCATGTAAACTAGTTCAATTATGCACTTCTATATTTGCTTTGGTTTGTGTTGGCATCAATCACCAAAAAGGGGGAGATTGAAAGGGAATTAGGCTTACACCTAGTTCCTAAATAATTTTGGTGGTTGAATTGCCCAACACAAATATTGGACTGACTAGTTTGCTCTAGTGTATAAGTTATACAGGTGCAAAAGGTTCACATCTAGCCAATAAAAAGATCAAGTGTTGGATTCAATAAAGGAGCAAAGGGGCAACCGAGGGCACCCTTGGTCTGGCGCACCGGACTGTCCGGTGTGCCACCGGACAGTGCACAGTACATGTCCGGTGCACCAGGGGACTCAGACTCAAACTCTTCGCCCTCGGGAATTCTCGGAAGCCGGCGCGCTATAATTCACCGGACTGTCCGGTGTGCACCGGACATGTCCGGTGCTCCAAGGAAGCTCGGCCTCCTGAACTCGCCAGCCTCGGGTTCGCGCGGCAGCCGCTCCGCTATAATTCACCGGACTGTCCGGTGTGCACCGGACTGTCCGGTGTGCCAGCGGAGCAACGGCTCCCTGCGGCGCCAACGGCTCCCTGCGGTGCATTAAATGCGTGCGCAGCGCGCGCAGAAGTCAGAATCGCCCATGCCGGTGCACCGGACATCAAACAGTACATGTCCGGTGTGCACCGGACACCCAGGCGGGCCCACAAGTCAGAAGCTCCAACGGCTAGAATCCAACGGCAGTGATGACGTGGCAGGGGCACCGGACTGTCCGGTGTGCACCGGACTGTCCGGTGCGCCATCGAGCAGACGCCTCCAGCCAACGGTCACTTTTGGTGGTTGGGGCTATAAATACCCCAACCACCCCACATTCATTGCTATCCAAGTTTTCCACTTCTCAACTACTACAAGAGCTCTAGGCATTCAATTCTAGACACATTCAAAGAGATCAAATCCTCTCCAATTCCACACAAAACCCTAGTGACTAGAGAGAGTGATTTGCCGTGTTCATTTGAGCTCTTGCGCTTGGATTGCTTCTTTTCTTTCTCACTTGTTCTTGAGATCACAACTCCATTGTAATCAAGGCAAGAGGCACCAATTGTGTGGTGGCCCTTGCGGGGAAGTTTTGTTCCCGGCTTTGATTAGAGAAGAGAAGCTCACTCGGTCCGAGGGACCGTTTGAGAGAGGGAAGGGTTGAAAGAGACCCGGCCTTTGTGGCCTCCTCAACGGGGAGTAGGTTTGCAAGAACCGAACCTCGGTAAAACAAATCTCCGTGTCTCATTTGCTTATTCGCTTGGGATTTGTTTTTGCGCCCTCTTTTGCGGACTCATTTATTATTACTAACGCTAACCCCGGCTTGTAGTTGTGTTTATATTTGTAAATTTCAGTTTCGCCCTATTCACCCCCCCTCTAGGCGACTATCAGAGGGCACGAGAGAGTTTTTGAGTGGAGTGAGAAGGTGAGAGAGGAGAATGAGAGGGCGACGGCGGCTGTAAAAAAGAGACTGAGAAGGGAAGAGGAGAGAGGGAGAGATATAAAAAGGGGAAGAGTCGGCCGCCAAAAAATCGAAAACCGGTTCAACCGGTTTCTGGTCAAACTGCGCAGTAAAAGCGCGCAGAAAACGGTGTTGACTGCACGAAAATCCTGGCAGTCTGACAGCACAGACTGCAAAACTGACAGCGCAGACTTCGCAGCTGTCAGCGCAGACTGCACGCTGACTGACGGCGCGACGGCCAAAACCGGTTCAACCGGTTTTTATACCGGTTCAACCGGTTTCCACCAGGGAGAAACCGGTTGAGTGGCCTACTCAGCCGGTTTACTCAACCAGTTTCCAGATATTGCCCGGAAGGGCTGTAATAGCACTTAGCAAATATGACATGAGATATTTTAAAGATAAAAATGTTATTTCTCATTTCATATTGCTCAAACAATTAATTTTCAACCATCAAATTTGATCAAAATTTTAGTTATTAAGACACGTTTCGAGAATCCAAGATATTTAGCTCACTCCTAAGAAAACAAAACCTAGTCTCATCAAGGGGTTTTGTGAAGATATCGGCTAGTTGATTTTCGGTGCTCACATGAAATAGTTCGATATCTCCTTTGGCTTCATGGTCTCTCAAGAAATGGTGTCTGATGTCAATGTGTTTAGTTCTAGAGTGTTGCACCGGATTGTTTGCAAGTATTATGGCACTCTCATTGTCACACAAAAGTGGAATTTTGTTAAACTCACAACCAAAATCTCTAAGGGTTTGCTTCATCCATAACAACTATGCACAACATGCCCCAGCTGCTATGTATTCAGCTTCTGCAGTGGAAAGTGCAACACAATTTTTTTTCTTGGAACTCCATGACACTAAGGACCGCCCAAGGAATTGGCAAGTCCCAGTAGTGCTTTTTCGATCTACTTTGCAACCGGCATAATCTGAGTCAGAGTAGCCAAGCAAATCGAAAAGGGAGCCTTTAGGATACCATAATCCTAGGTTCTGGGTGTGGACTAAGTATCTTAGAATTCTCTTAACGGCTACAAGATGACAATCTTTAGGATTTGCTTGAAAACGTGCACACATGCAAACACTCAACATTATATCAGGTCTAGATGCACATAAGTAAAGCAGTGATCCTATCATTGATCTATATAATTTTTGATCTACAGGTTTACCTTCCTCATTTAGGTCGAGATGTCCATTTGATGACATTGGAGTCTTGGCGTGCTTTGCTTTTTCCATGCCAAACTTCTTGAGCATATCTTGAGTATATTTAGTTTGGCATAGAAAGGTACCTTCCTTGAGTTGTTTGACTTGAAATCCCAGGAAGTATTTAAGCTCGCCCATCATAGACATCTCAAACCTGTTCGTCATTACTTTGCTAAACTCTTCACAAAATTTTTCATTAGTACTACCAAATATAATGTCATCAACATATATTTGGCACACAAATAATTCATTATCAACTTTTCGAGTAAATAAAGTAGAGTCAGCTTTTCCTATTGTAAACCCATTTTTAATTAAAAAATCTTTAAGATAGTCATACCAAGCTCTAGGGGCTTGTTTAAGCCCGTAGAGTGCCTTGTGAAGAAGATAAACATGATTTGGCTTCTTTGGGTCTTCAAAGCCCGGTGGTTGCTCCACATATACTCTCTCTTGTAGTGGTCCATTTAGAAAAGCGCTCCTGACATCCATTTGATATAGCTTGAAATCATGGTTAGTAGCATAGGCAATTAATATTCTAATTGATTCTAACCTTGCTACCGGCGCATATGTTTCACCAAAATCAAGTCCTTCCACTTGAGTATAGCCTTGAGCAACCAACCATGCCTTGTTTCTTGTAACCATGCCATTTTCATCTTGCTTGTTCCTAAAGACACATTTAGTCCCAATCACATTTTGTTTGGGTCTTTGGACTAAGGACCAGACTTCATTCCTAGTGAAGTTGTTCAACTCCTCTTGCATGGCAATTATCCAATCCGGATCACCCAATGCTTCTTCAACCTTAAGTGGCTCAAGAGAGGAAACAAACGAGTAAAATTCACAAAAATTAGCTAAACGAGATCGAGTTGTTACCCCTCTCCTGATGCTACCCAGGATGTTGTCCACTGGATGATCCCTTTGAATTGTTTGATGGACTCTAGGATGAGGCACTGATGGATGTCTTTGTATTTGTTCCTCCTCATCAATTACTTGATCAAGAGGCACCTCACCATCAATACTTTCTTGTTCATCTTCTACCACTGTTGGCATCCTTTGATGATTTTCTTCGTGGCTTGGATGACTTGAGGTTGATGGGTTTGCTTGGGTGGAGACTTTGTCACTCACCACCCTTGCACCCACATCAACTACCTCATTGGTCA
This sequence comes from Zea mays, assembly GCF_902167145.1. Taxonomy (NCBI): domain Eukaryota; kingdom Viridiplantae; phylum Streptophyta; class Magnoliopsida; order Poales; family Poaceae; genus Zea; species Zea mays. The sequence continues at coordinate 45,140,204 of NC_050103.1, forward strand.
TCCATAAGGTTCCTTCTTCATCATCCCTTTCTTGAGGTCTCACCTCACCTATTGCAAGTTTCTTTATGGCCTCACAAGGTAGTTCTTCATTTCCTGCAGTGTCATTAGAAACATGCCCTTGCGAGCCATTAGACTCATCAAATGTCACGTCTATCGCTATTTCAACAAGACCGGTGGTATTGTTGAAAACACGATATCCATGCGCATTTGATGCATAACCAAGCAAGAAGCCCTCGTCCACTCTAGGAGCAAACTTTGAGCTCTTGACTTTCTTGTTAAGAATAAAACATTTACAACCAAATACTCTAAAATAATCAACTTTAGGTTTGTTACCAGTGAGAAGCTCATAAGCAGTCTTTTTGTAGATCTTATGAAGATAGAGACGGTTGATTGCATGACAGGCGGTGTTGACCGCCTCTGCCCAGAAGTTGTCAGGTGTCTTGTATTCATCCAACATGGTTCTTGCAGCTTCAATTAGAGTTCGGTTCTTTCTTTCCACAACACCATTTTGTTGTGGAGTGTAAGGCACCGAGAACTCATGTTTGATTCCCTCTTCTCCTAAGAATTCTTCGACACCTGTGTTCTTGAATTCCGTCCCATTATCGCTTCTCACTTTCTTGATTTTGAGCTCAAATTCATTTTGAGCTCTCCTCATGAATTTCTTCAAAATTTCTTGAGTTTCACCTTTGTCACTTAAAAAGAAAACCCAGGTGAATCGAGAAAAATCATCAACAATAACTAAACCATACTTACTACCACCAATGCTAATGTAGGCCACAGGTCCGAAGAGGTCCATGTGAAGAAGCTCCAATGGCCTCTTTGTTGTGACCACATTCTTTGATTGATGTGGGACTCCATGTTGCTTTCCTGCTTGGCATGCGCCACAAACCCTATCTTTCTCAAATACAACATTTGTTAGTCCAATGATGTGATTATCCTTTTGAAGTTTGGCCAAATTCCTCATACCGACATGGGCTAGCCGGCGATGCCATAGCCAACCCTTGTCGGATTTTGCCACTAAACAAGTCTCAGGCGTCATTTTACTTGTTGTGAAATCAACAAGATAAAGCTTGCCCTTCAAGCGACCGGTAAAGGCAACTGAGGAGTCCTCCCTTCTAAGGATCTTCACATCCACATCCGAAAATAGGCAATTATAACCCATTCCACAAAGTTGTGAAACGGACAACAAATTATAGCTTAAGGAATCTACTAATAACACATTTGAAAGTGATTGTTGGTCAGAGATAGGAATTTTACCAATACCAATCACCTTACTCTTGCCACTATCTCCAAACACAATTTCTTGTGCTTCTTGAGTTAGTTGCAATGTATGAAACATGTCTTTCTCCCCGGTCATATGATTTGTACATCCACTGTCAAGCACCCAACTTGACCCACCAGAGGAGTAGACCTGCAAAACAAGTTTTAGGCTATGCTCTTAGGTACCCAAATTGAATTGGGTCGTACAGTGTTAGTTATAGCCTTGGGTACCCACACACTTCTTTTCATGACTTTTCGTTTAGTGTAGGCACCCACATATTTCACAACCAATTTCCCTGAATCCCAAGTCAACATATAATCACAAAGATATGAGTGGGAAATGGGAGCATTAGATTTTTGTCCACTTGAGGATCCCACTTCCTTCATCTTACTCTTTGTGGAACTCAAGTTAACCTTTACCTGAGGTGACTTGTCATTTGAGGAGTGAATCCTCCCCAAGGCATCATATAGGGTGGTTCCCTCTATGAACTTGGGGGATCTCCACCCCTTATGCACTGTGCTAGGGTTTTCCTTGGATGAGTTGAACCCAAGCCCCCTTCTTCCATTGTTGGGCTTAAGGGACTTGTACTTGGGTTCAACTTTCCTTAACCCATCATTGCTAGAGCATCTTTTCAAAATTTCTTTGACCTTCACCTGTGGGCTATGCTTCCTTGCATGGTTAGTTAGACAACAAGAAGCATGATATTTGGCACAATGCTTGCAAGAATCATCATTAGTGCTAGACTTAGATTCAAATACTAAAGAGGAGGCATTGATGTTCTTGCAATTTTCAAGTTGCACTTGAAGTTCTTGATTTTGAACATTCACGCTTAACATGCTTGATTCAAGTGCATTCTTTTCATTTGCAAGATTATCTATAGAGGTTTTCATGTTAATTACTTCTTTATCTTTATTGTGAATCAACTCTTGAAGCTCTAGGTTTCTTTCCTTTTCAAGGATAAGCAAGTCTTCTTGAGCATCAAGAGTTGCTTTTCTTTTATCTAGCTTTTCCATTAATTTGGTGATAACATTGTATCCATTTAAGCCAAATTCTTTAATCATTTTATTTTTCATGGCAATTTGATCATCATCATCATCATTTGAAAAATCATTACTAAATAAAGTTACCTTATCTCCCTTTGCCATGAGGCAAGTTGGAGTGTAGGAGTCGTCTTGTAGGTTGGTGAAGAGTTGCGCGCTTGATGTAGATTGGATGGCCACATTTGCCACCACTTCCTCTTCCTCAGAGCTAGAACTCTCTTCATCGGAGTTCCATTCTTCACCAATATGAGCTTGACCATACTTCTTCTTCTTGAAGTATCCCTTGGTCTTGCCTCCCTTTTTAAACTTGTCCTTCTTGTATTCCTTCTTAGCTTCTTGTTCCTTCTTGTTAGGACAATCCGCTATGAAATGACCGGTTTGGCCACATTCATAGCATGCCCTCTTCTTTCCTTTCCTTTGGAACTTGTCATTCTTCCTTACAAATTTCTTGAATGTTTTGATGAACATAGCTGTGTCTTCATCACTTGAGCTATCTTCATCACTTGAGGTCTCGACCACTTTCTTTGCTTTGTGGTCTTTGTTCTTCTTGAGGTTGTCTTGTTCATTTGTGATCAAGGCATGAGAGTCTCTTGTCTTGATGGGAGCTTCTTCGGACTCGTGTTGTTGAATTTTTGCAAATAATTGATGAGGCGTCATATCCTCATAGTCATCATGATCCCTTATCATCCTTGCAAGACTTTTATCCTTCTCTTTATAAGCTCTCATGAACAATCTTGTGACCTTGGAGTCACTCCAATCTTCACTCCCAAGAACTCTTATTTTGTTGACCAACACCATCAACCGATCAAAGAGTGATTGGAGCGACTCACCCTTTGTCCAATCATATCTTGCAAGCTCACTTTCCAAAGCTTCAACTCTATGTCTTTTAGCTTTGGGATCTCCTTCATGTGACATTTTAAGAATATTCCAAATGTCACGGGCATCTTCTCTTCCTTGAACTTTCCGGTATTCTTCCGGACAAAGACTTCCTTTAATTATGCTCACTGCTTGAGCATTTCGATGAACCTCTTGCATCATTTCCGGAGTCATCTCTTCTCCTTGGGCGGGCTTATACATACCTACATTAACAATCTCCCAAAGACTAGGATGCACACCGATTAAATGCGACTTCATCTTGTCGGCCCACTCATCATAGTTCAACTCACTAAGAGTTGGTAACTTTCCAAGTGGGGCGGAAGAGAAGTTGGGAATATAATTTCTAGAGTAATCGAATTGAACTTTGCTAAAGTCATTACCTTTGCTTTTGGTAGATGATCCTTCGGTGTTGAGACTTACCTTGCTCAATACCTTAGACACCAAAAGGTCCACTAGATCGTCATTATAATCAAATGTTCCCTTACCTTTATCTTCTTCGGCCTTTCTTCTTGATTCTTCTTCTTCGGCCTTTTTCTTAGCATCTTCCTCTTTCATTTTGAGGAACATTCTCTCGGCAATCTTCATGGCGAGGTCGAGGACCTTGGGGTCCACTTCCTCACCGGAAGATGTGACGGGGATTTCCTCGAGGAGAGGATCCACATGGTCCCGTTGTGTAGACATGATCGTTTCCTCACGCGGATAAGCGTAAAACGAGGCACGTAGCTTTGATACCAACTGAAAGTAGCCTAGAGGGGGGGTGAATAGGCTACTCCTGAATATTTTCACTAAAAAACTTCGAAATAGGTTAAATTAAAGTTGCACAGGTGCAAACCGGTTCAGTCGATTTTAATCACAACTGAACAAGTTTGAACCCGCTCAACTTAAATTTGATAATCTATTGAACAAATGCGAAGTAGTGAAGAATATAGCTAAAGATTTGCCCTACACAAAGTCTACTCAAGTGAATAATATGAACCAACCACTGAATATAAAACGCTTGACAAGAACACACAAGAACACGCGATATAACCCGAGGTTCGGCAACCACCACAAAGGTGTCCTACTCCTCATTGAGGAACCCACAAAGGGTCGGGTCTTTTCCAACCCTAATCCTCCACAAGCCGACCACAAAGGTCAAGGCAATCTCTTCTCAAATCAGCTCAAGGAGCGGGTGATACAAACTTCTTGGGGTCGTCCACAAATTTGGAGACTCCCAAGCAACCTCTAACCGTCAAGGAACACGAGGTTCCAAGAGTAACAAATCCGCACACGGTTAAGTTTGCAACGAGCTCAAGAACAAGAGAATGGGAGAATCGAGATGAAATTGACAGCGAGTTCGATCGAGTTCACCTCACACCAAGGGTCCTTCAAATGATTGAAGGAGATGCGATTGCGGGTGTGAAAGGTGAAGTGAATGCTCTTGTTTGAAGGTTGGTCAGCCAAGAATTCGTGGGAGAGGCAGGAGTAAATGAGAGAGAGAGTGTGAGGGGGTATATAAAGGATCCCCCAAAAGCTGGCAGCCGTTGGGAGAAAATGGGCAAAAACTGGTTGAACTGGTTTCTACCAGGGGGATCCCGGTCCACTGGGCTACTCAGCCGGACACTCGACCGGTTTCAAAACCGGCTGAGTAGGGACAAAATTCGGCTCAACCGGTTTTGGAAAAATATCTGCTGCGACTTTTTCTGACAGCTCTGACTGTCAGATAGGCCAGAGCAGAGGTGGCAGATGAACAGTACCGAAACCGGTTGAACCGGTTTCAGGACCGGTTGAACCGGTTTTGGGGGCTGAAACCAAACTTTGAGAATTTTGAAGAGAACAAAAGGGGAGACTTTGTGGGAAGTAAAATTTGTTTTTCTCAAGGGCATTCATGATCTGGGAAAATGATCTCCAAGGAGTTTTCAAAAGATTTTGAACTTGGCTCGTTTCACAACTTACTTAACCGTCGCGAATCCCTCTTAATTGTACGACGATTCCTATGACTCAAGAATTATAAACTTAGCACCGCCGTTGTTTCATAGCACTTGGAGCACGCCATTTGATGTGGAATTTTAAATCCGCTGTGCTTTATACTTTTATGCTCGTAAGATCTGTGCTTCTCCTGTCTGTAGAAATACTGTGTACATACTAGGAGCAAACTTGTTAGAATCTTAGTTTGTTTTGTCATTAATCACCAAACCCCTCAATTAGGGTTGATTGCACTTACAGTGCTCTACCATCCCCAACTAGACCAATCCACCAGACAATAGCAAAATCTTTAAATTCACTAGTGGCTTGTCTAACTTGATGTCGTTCAGATACAAGATGGGCAGCAAATTTCTGTTCTATCGTCATCTCCCAATCAAGATATCCTTCAGCATCATAATGACCCGAAAAAGATGGTATAGAAAATTTAATCTTAGCATAAGGGTCATCAGGACCACGATTGTTATTACCTTGCTGGCGGTGTGGCATACCTTCTGTGTTTTGATGAAGACGACGACGGAGGCGCAAATCTCTGGTGGCCGCTTCATCATAATTACCTTCTTCATCAATCACCGCATCATCGGGAAGACGTGGACGAGGAGGCGATGGTGGCGGTGCTTGTTGTTGCATCTCCAACACAGCAAGTCTGTCGACGATCTGGGACAATCGTCGATCCAGCCTCTCGTAAGTCCTGCCACGGTCCATGTTAATGAAGGCATCATGCATTGACTTGTGGACCGTCTCCTCCATTTGCTCCTTCAGGAGCTTGTTGTTTGCCTCAAGATCTTGGCGGCTAACACATTCATCGAAGTCTGTAGGGATCCTTGCTTCTTCGTCGTCGCCTGCCATCGAAACACAAAAACAGGAAACAAACGGTGAAGGTTATCCCTAATAATCTCACTACACGCTCCTCTCGGGTGGAACACAGGAACACGCTCTAATGTATCTTACCAAGCTCTTACAAGTGTCTGACGAAATACAAGCAAATAATGGTACAATCGGAGGATGGTTCGTGATACTTACCAAGAGGTAGTGAAACCGCGATTGCAAGGTCAAATCTGTATTGATCAGAAGATATAGTATGTGGAGCTGTAGGACATGCACAATATGTATGTGAATGTGGAACAAAATCGAGTGCAGATTAGTGAAGTTCAATAAGTGTCCAAAGCACAAGTCACAATTGCTGACTAAGAGGTGTCCTATCGAAGCACAACAAGATAAAAGTAACAAACTAGCAGAATGGCAGTTCTGTAAATAGCGCAGATTTTTCCAGCACTAGTAGAAATCAAAGGCGTGTTTCCAAAGGAGTACCAGCAAACGAGCTCGAAATATTCTGAATTTTTTATCACTGATCCAAAATCACAATTGATGGAAGCACATAAAATTTCACTTGAAACAGAGTTGTATTGTGGCCTAGAGAAAATCACAAAGGATCTCTAAAATTCTTGAAAACACTTAAACAATTTTTTTAATTATGTTCCCGATTTTTTTGAATTTTTTGACCGAACCAAACAGGTCATAAGCCAGTTTGGGTCAACCCAGAATGGAGTCAGGAATCTGCTGTAAAAATTTGAGCTCAAACGGATCACCGAGCGAAAAGTTATGCCCGTTTTATGGAAGGTACCTCAAGTTATAGTTTTCCATGGCACAAATTGGTAGGAACCGTAGCGGCGGCTATAGAGCACAAGGGAACAAACCTCCCTGGTATAAGCAATAGGTAAGCGCTAGATGATGAAACAAGGAGGGGCTGCAATGCAATGCGGCTTGCAATCTAATCTAGGGCTAGCATGGCGAGAATTCACACAAGACGGCTAGCGAGGGCAAATCGAGTAATGTGGTGTCTCGACTTGTAATCTGGGTAAGGTGGATGGGATAGCGGCGGAAACAAATAACAGCGATGGAGCGGTTGAACTACGATTACGACACGACCTAAACCAGCAACAAGACTCGACACGGACACAAACTCAACAAAGCAATCTGAAACGAAATTGCAAGGCTAAACAAGGTTTCTAGGACAGCGGAATATTTTTTGTATGGCAATTATCTGGAGTTATAGGATGAAAAAACTAAACTAAACTAGGGTAAGCCTGATGGTAATACCTGGGTCTTTGAATACCACTTGATAGGAATGGGGGTGCCTGATCTTCCGTCAGGTGAAGATAACTATCAATTTGGTGGAGATGTCACACAGACGATCCGACTTCCAATCAACACGACTAGAACCCCGCAATCGCAGCACCACTTCTCCTCTGGTTATCAACCGTGCGCTGCGCGATTGACCTCGCCACGAAGGCTAATCCTTGCCTGCGAATCAAAGACACAAGCAAGAACAAGAAAGAACACAATCTAGAATATTGCGGATGAATAAATAAGCTCACAAGTTGGGGTCTCACAAACCGATCTACGACGACTGTTCTTGACAGATCTAAACTTAAGCAAAATCCAACCCTAATGTGGTGGCGTTTGCTGAATAAATAGAGTATTACGGCGTGCGTGACCTCTAGACTCGCCCCTAATGGGCTCTGACGCGATACACGGCCCAACGGCCCAACAGACGGTGTCGCAGCACCAAAATAGAATTTGAACGCTGACTTGTTTCGACGATTCCCGTTGACTCCGGCCAAATTTTAGGGTGAAACCAGTTGGGTTGGTTAGATAATCTCCTTATATTTCAACCATATCAAGTTCGTCGCAATCAAAGTCCGGATGCATCTTGGGCGTGCATTTTAGTGCAGACTGGTACTAGAACCCGAGATGGAGTCGCAGCCGAGTCGGACTTGATCTCCTTCCTGTTATGGCACCCTTGCTGCTCCTCCTCAACACCTAGGCCTTTTCCAAGTCCTTGCTGGTCCTCTCCAAGGTTCCTAATCATCAAAACATCCATGGCCCCAAGCGTAAGCTCTGAAACACAATTGACTAGGGTAGAACATACCTGGAGATTTAGCTGTCGTGCACGCGATCGTGTTATCGATCCATTCATTGTATGTATAGAAGTGATGTCCTCATCAAAAGTCATTCCTACGGGAATGCAGAGCTAGCTCCAAAGTCATTCCTACGGGGATACAGAGCTAAAATACCACCTAAGTAAAAGATGAAGAAGCTCCAGAGTCGTTCTTACGGGAATGCAGAGCTTAGCTCCAAAGTCGTTCCTATGGGGATGTAGAGCTAAAATACCACTTAGTAAAAGGTGAAGAAGCTACAAAGTCGTTCCTACGGGGATGCAGAGCTTAGCTCCAAAGTCGTTCCTACGAGAATGCAGAGCTAAAATACCACCTAAGTAAAAGGTGAAGAGACTCCAAAGTCGTTCCTAAGGGGATGCAGAGTCTTACTATTATGAAGTGTTTGTTCATTAACATTTGTTGCATCATATCATCGCATCATTCGTCATCACGCATCATTCAAAGCACTGGAAAAGAAGGGAAATTGCTCCTTCGTCTACAATGGTTAACTCACGAAGCTAAGTGTTTCTTTGACAAAGAATTATGAAAAGGATGCTGTAACTTTGCTCGTTGCTATTAAACGATAAAAAATTCCACATACAAGACCTACAACAAGAGCTCCGAGACTAATGTTGTTACTTCTACAATGGTATTCTTTATGAAAGACTCATGGCAAGACTTTTGAGTTTGTTAACGCTGCTTCGGCGAGAATGGGATCTTTCTTTATGAAGCGTGAAAAGAAGGGAAAGTGTTTTTTCGCCTTGGACCCAAAAACGGTACGTACGACAATTTCACGCTACACAAAGAAATATATTACATCATGAGATATATAGTTGGCAATTGTTTTTACATAAGAAAACAACATACAAAATTTCTACAAGAGTTTTTTATACATAGCCTAATCATCCCACTTCAAAACTTTCTCAACAGCTTCGTTTAGAAATCTATCCACAACTTCATCAATTGCTTCATTTGTTATTCTCATTACATCGAGAGCACCCTTCAGGGATGGATCGGCCTCAGGGTTGTATGGCTCTGGAGGAGGAGACAGTTCAGCTACACCAAAATATAAGCTTTTGTCAGGCACGAAGTTAACATACTTACGAAGCTAAAATATGACAAACGTACCTATACGTCTTTCACGTTCAGCAGCCTCTTCGGCTTTTCTTGCTTCTTTTGAGGCAAGATGAGCTTCTTCTTCATTTCGCCTAATGGCTTCGTCTGCCATCTCTCGACCGCCATTCATCCACACTTCGGAATAAAATTTCCCACTGAGGGTGATAGCTTCGGCTGACGGCTCCTTGATGTCAATCGCTGAAACTGAGAAGTCTGGCTGAATTACAGCCTTGTCATGTTCACATCTAGTTTTTTTCAGTAGAGATATAGCCCCCAAGCCCCTACACATGCACAAAAATCTCCCCTGTCATTTAGGACTTCATCAAATGCCCTGAATCCACTTGATTACACCCTTGGGATCACCACGAATGAAATTTTGCTTAGCCGAGATGCACCAACACTAGCAAAAACATTTTTCAACTTATTTGAACATTGCATAGCAACATTGTAGCACTCCTTTTTCGCCTGACGAAGCTCCTCAACATTCTTTTGAACCCTCAACAATTCAGTATCAGATATCTCACGTTTTGATTGCTTGACGTTGAAGTTTTCAGTAACTTCATCAAGCTTCTTCTCCAGTCCTACTACTTCAGATCTATGTAATACCACTTGAATGGATAAAGCATATCCTAGATCAGCGATACGCTTTGCATATGCTTCTTTTTCTTTCTCAAATTTCAGAATTTTTTGGTCCATTCAAAGAATCTAGCCAATTTAGCTTCGCTAATCTTTAGCCTTTTGACTAAGGAAAGCAGGATCTTGTCTTTCTCAAGGCCCTCATTCCAAAGTGTTATAACTTATGAGCGTAGATTTCTGAAGGCTATCTGGGTGCCTTCATCTTCAGCATCTTTTTGAGCCTTCAAAGCCTTGCTAAGAATAAGACCCTAAAAACAAAAACATACAACTAAATAATAATAAGCATTACCACAAATCGTTTACCATAAACCTTTCTAACATAAATTAACAAATACAAAAATAAAATGTGCAAACCTTCAAGCTGTTGTAAGCAAGGCAGTCTGCAAGTTGATCCTAAGGCATTGCAGATAAACCAAGTTCAAGCTTCGGATAACCCATATTATCCATTATTTCCCGGCAAACATCTATCTCTTTGTTAGGCAGTAAAGCTAATCAGCTTCGTCATTTCCTCCATATATCAGAGACCCTCGAGGATATTTCAGGTCCTTTGCATAATTTTGCACTTCGGCAATTTGTTGTTCTGATAATTTTTTCCCTGGAGCATGGAGAACAATGTATCCAAAATCGCCACGGGAAGCCGCTTCGGGCATGGACAGTGTTAGCTTCTCTAGCAGACTTTCCTTTACTTGCTCTAGCTTCTCTGGCAGACTTTCCTTCACTTGCTCCACTGACCTGGTTTTCGAAGGTCCAGCCTCAGCACTTGTAGCAGCAGCTTCTCCCAATTCTTCAATTTTGTCCTCAGAAACCTTAGTAGAAGCAGGAGTAGACACCTTCGAAGGTTTCAGAACAGCGTCCAGAACGCTGGCCATTCTCCTTCCTTTCCTAGGAGTTGCCGCTGGAACGATTGTTGTCTTTGACAACCCCGCCATTGCTGGAGGACTCTGCAGCTTCGGTTGCTGCTTGGCCCTAGAACTCTCTTGTTTGATTTCTCTAGCTGAGCGGTGGCAGCTTCGGCAGACCCAGCAGGTATTATCTCTAAGGCTGAGGGGGTAGCTTCGGCAGATTCAACAGCTTCCATCTTTTCTGTAGCAGGCAATGCAGCAGCCCTCTATAAGGAATACGACCTCGATCGATGAGTTAAAACTTTAGTCCTTTTCGGTTTCGGTGTAGTGGAAGAGGTCGTAGTTGTGATTTTCCTCTTCGTTCCTTGTTTTCGTTCTGGAAAACAGTAGTCAGGATTGACAAATCCAATTACATCAAAAACTCTGTTCAGCCTTCTCTTTCCACGAGCACCGAAGGCAGTATTCATGGCTTTGTCCTCTGCCTTCGTATAAGCCCCCAACAATTCATCACTGGTCGCCTCAACGGCTTCAAGCCATTAATCATCTAGCTTGCCGAACTGAGTCCTATAACGATAGGTGTATTTCAAATAAACCAGGCCACCTTCACTGGAACCAACAGCGGTTTCCTTCGGCATCTCCCAATCGTTAACAAGAGGCCATAGCTTGAAAGCAATGTGCTCATGGACCAAATCTCGGGTACCAATGTAGCTGCACACGGTGTTGAAAGCCATCAAACATGCTTGAGCTTTGTTAGCATCCGCGATCGAAGGTTTCCTGATGCCGAAACGTGATCGTATGGGGCGCTGGATTACGTCCTTCACATCCTCCCTCTCACTCAAATCATTTTTAACATAAAACCATTGCTTCATCCATGAACCCGACCACTTTTTTCCGAAATGTTGGCATAGGACACCTCACGTTAGACCGGTACACAAAGTTATAACATCCGAAGTTGTTATGATAACGCTCCTTCTCAGTGGTCTTCGTTTGATAAGACAACTCATGAATGTTGCAAAAACAATCAACGTCCGGTTCCAACCCCTGGCTTCTCATCGCCAAAATAAAAATCCCAACTTTAATTAAAGCTCGGGAATAAGTTGATGAAGGTATATTTCAAATCGATTTAACACTTCAACTAGCATTTTATGTAGAGGAAACCGAAGGCCAACCTTCATAAAACTCTTGAAAACAACCACTTCATCAGCTTCAGGAAGAGGAATAATGTTCTCTTCTCCAGCCCCCACAATAGATATATCATGAAAATATTTTCCCTTCATTGCTTCAATTTGTCCCTTCTTAACGGTGGATTTTCCAAACATAACATGACTTGGCCTCCATGGCTGATCTTCGGCATCATCGTTGTCACTCTCGACATCAAAGCTCTCGCTGTCGCTTGAGTCTCCAGATAGTCCAACTAACATCTCATCAGTAATTTTCTCAACATTGTTCCTTTCCATGGCTTCGTAGAAACCAGCTAGAGTGGGATCCACACTTTTCTTTTCTTCGGCCATCTCGGTGTTGATTGCAACAAAAAACTGAAGCTCCAAAAGCAACCGCGATTACAGAAATCAGAAAGCTAAAACGACAAACCCAACACAAAGCTTGATAGCACGAAAAATATCTTCAATGCAAACCCTCATATATATACACACAAAGCACCACTGAATGATGGGCCCCGCAATATAGAACAGCTCGAGATTCTAGCGAAGGGAAGGTGTTTTTTTCGGACCTTCGGCTAAAGGCCTTCGTTCTTTTCGCAGTCTAAATTTGTTACAAAGAAACAAACTAATACTGCGAGGGGCTACTGTTGGGGGCCTTCCTCTTCCAAAGGTCCTCAAAAACACGTCTAACCATTTGCTTTTAGTATACTACTAAATATTACAGGAGCTTCGTTACCAGAAGAGCTTCGACATAACACGAGAGAAGTGCGACGAAGCAAGCTTCATCAAGCAGGCTTCATCATGGTGAAACAAGGAGACAACGTAGGGAGAAGGTGTTGTTCAAGTTATCAAATACAAATGACGATATCATCCTTGTGACGTTTTGTAAACCATGTATATAATTGTTGAGGCCATGAATGTAATAACGCATGAAGCCTTACGATTGCCTATAAATAGATGAACAGTACCCCCGTACTGTTCACACTGGATTATAATTGTTATTGCGTCAATACCTTCAAACAAACCGAAGGTATCAATGTAATACAATCTTTGAAAGCATATCTATATTCATCATGAAATGAATACATGGCATGAAACTACATATTGCGAGTTTATTTTTAAATTTATGAATAATGTAAACTTGTTATTTATGACCTCCGTCTAAGATTCATTATACCCAAGAGGAAATAATGCTTCAGAGGACAAAGGTCTTTAACATATAACAAATGTGTTGCCTTGCTCTTGATTCACAACAATTGAGAACAAGTGAACAACACCCTCCACAACCATCTCTAGCGGCTTCTGGTGTGTAAAAAATATATAAAGCTTGGGATTGGGTAGGGGGTCACTTGAGATAAACTTTTCTATCCCAAGGATAAGAATGGGGGGTGAAATCAATCTTATGATTGTGCTGCCTGCTTGCTTGTTTACTGTCCAAAGGGCATTGACGCAGCTATTGTCCCCTGTGTCTTCCCCTTACGTGGTCGTCATGCAGTAGATATGTGGACCATATTAGCCTTTGTTTTCCTCTGCGGTAAGCCTAGTAAAGCCACAACAATCCAATTACTTATGCCTTCTTGCCATGGTAGTTTGAAGCCCAAACTGAACTTGGTTATGTTCCCGTCGCTCCCATGGCCTGCTCACCGTGCCTAACCCTCCCTCTACACCTAGGTTAAACCCTCACCCTTCCCTAGACCTCTTGTTGCTTTATCAAGGCCGGAACATGAAGTTCTCCCTGTGTGTGGTGACCACGCCGGGTCGTCGGCCAACTGTCCACCTCACCGTGGCCAACATCTTCCAAGGTCTATCTCGTCCGACTTGTTTGTGTTCCTTGATCATCCAGTGGTAGTGATGCTTGCAGAGCTTTTCGTTTGAATGCTACCGTAGCCTGTCCCTAGGAATGCCAGGCCGTAAACTACCTTCAGCGTCGACCAGTTTCTTCAGGTTTTTCTCGATCAACTTTGTGTGAGCACCATAGTTTGGGTAGGTCACTGATACTTTTGTGCCTTTGCGTTTGAACTCTACCGTGGCATAGTCTTGGGTGTAGCTTCATCGGGTTCGTGTATCCATCGTTGTCGGGAATAGATAGGGTCTAAGGCCGTGGTGGTCAGATTCACTTAGGGTTATTAGTCGGCTAGGTTCTGGGATGGTGTGTGAGTGCTCGTTTCCGCCGGGAATGGTCGTCGTCGGTGAGTTCGTGCGCTTGTGGCTAGGTGTTCGACCAGTGTTCGCCGAAGTTGGAGTCGTGGACCTGAAGTTGTAAATGAGAAAGAAGGTGAGGGTCTTCGGTGGAACTGTCAGTGTTGGTGAAGGGTGAGCTGAGTTAGGTCGGTTTCGGACCAGTCCTATTCCTAGGTTTTTCCTTTTTCTTTTTGCTAGCAACTTTTAAAAGTTCACCAACAATCGTAGGAAAATGTAATAATCGTGAAACCATATTTATTGAGTTCATAAAATTGTGATGTTTTTATTAAAATAAGGTTTAGGATTTTTACTGTAGAGATAGATTTTAGATAATTTAAAAGTGCTCTTAGAATGATTATATGAATTCCAGTATCAAAATTAGAGCTCTAAAGACAATGAATTATTTTGGGTAAACTTAACAGGTCCATTTGAGTCTCTAGTTAAATTTTGAACTTGTTTGGAGTTTGATTGCCTAGGGAACATGATACTAGCTAAAAGTAGAGTTTTAATCCTTAATGTTTAGTATATGTTTAAAAGGGATTAAACAATATAGTTTGTTGGTATGAAAGGTTTTGTAAGTTCAAATGTGTTGAGCTCTCTGGTTTCTCTTAGTAGATTTAGTTTGGTTTCTTTCATCAAGTTTTTTGTTATGTAAATTCATGTATACTTGTCCTATGCTTCTTTTAGTGGTGTTTATGTTTCCCCACCTCTCCTTTGTGAGAGTTTGCATTTCATGTCATTGCATAAGTATTCATGTATTTCTAACTGACTTGTAGAACACCTAGAAGAACTGGAAATTGAAGTGGAAGAGGAAGCAATTCCTCAATCTGAAGGTCCTTCCGAGAATCCTTCTGAAGGTGCTATCGTGGGCTGTATGGCAAATTGTGATATCCGTGTAGAAGAACCAGAATATCCTCCTCAAGGCAAGCCCCGGTGCATCTCACCAATACCTTATGTTTTATTTTTTTATCACTTCTATGATGCATTAGATGGTAGGAGTTGAGTGACTAAACCTTTGTTGCATGACTTTTCCTTGTATTATTGATTACCATCCTTGACATATGTTTTTCAAAGTTTAGAAATGCTTAGTTATGCTTATAGATTACGAACAAAAATGTTTTTGATCTATGAATCATGTTTTACAAATGAAAAAAGGCTTGGGATGTTGAAGACATCAAAGGCCTGACGAATTAATCATTCAAGCGGGGTACCTCTGACAGGTACAAGTTTTGAGAAATAGTTGAAAATAGACCAAACGTTGAGCAGGAGAGTTCGTCCGTCTATATCATTTAAGGATCGTAACATTGTTGGCCTCCATGATCTAGGACCTTTTAACAGGTCACATGCCTTGTCATGGGTAAGGTTTGTCTCGGTAAGACCAATACCAGAAAGGCTAACCACACAATCGGACTGGAGAGATGACTAGAGTATCGTGTATCCACGCGCAAAAAACTGGATGGTGGGGTATTGTTCTCTTGGTTGGCGTGAACACGTTATGGTCTTGAGAAACCCGAGTGCAGGTTGATATATGCAAGAGTTAAGTGCTACATATGTTGTGTGGTTAGAGATCACCAGCTAGGTATTAATCGATTTGAATCACCATTACTTCTATGAAATGAAGACTGGATCACTGACCTGCATCGTAGTAACAAGTATAACAAAGTTTTGATGAAAGAAAGTTAGTATAGGCTAAACAAATAATCTAGATTAGTTGAATCTAGATTCAAGTAACAACCTAACTCGTAAAGTTAAAATTTTGGCTTAAAGATCTACTGCTAATAAGCTTTTCTACAAAAAGAGTCTTTGAAATTTGCTAAACTATACCTTGAATCCCTTTAAGCCAGCATATCCTTAAGAGTCTTTTGTTTAATCGGTTAAGACTTGCAAAAGTACCTTCGTACTCAGGGTTCTTTGAACCCAATGTTGCATGTGATCAGGAGTATACCATAACAATAGAAAGCTTAATAATTTCTTAATAGTTACTCATCACTTAGTTAAGTATTTTCTCATTTTTTATTTCTCATATTTTAGTTTAAAAATAAACTAGCAGATGACAAATATTGAAAACGGAGGTAGTATAAACATATATCGATCATATGTTCACATAAATAAACAATCAGAAATTAGAAACAGAAATAAACAAAACAGAAACAGAAGGCGAGATGAAAAAAAAACCTAAGACATAAAGACGACCGGATAAAAAACCGAATCAAACTAACGGATAAAGAATACCGTTAAAATTATTTTACTGTTTATATTTATAACTTTAACAGAAAGATCCTTGTTTTTGTTAGAAAAGAAAAGAAAACAAAAATAAACACAATTTTTGTTTTCATCATTTCGTTCGTGTGCGGAGAATATTTTCGCCTTTTCTGCGTCCCGCCCGCTGCTTCCCCAGCACGATTCCCGTCCTCCCCCCTTCTTCCTCCGGAAGGAACCCGCCATCAAAACCCCGTCGACCCCCAAAACGGCAGAACCCCGTCGAGAGTAGGGCTGGATATCGAGCCAGCTCGGCTCGGCTCGTTCGAGCTCGAGCTGGCTCGTTAAGCTAACGAGCTGGCTCGGCTCGGCTCGTTAAGGTAGCGAGCCACAGAGTCAGCTCGGCTCGGCTCGTTTACGAGCTCGAGCTGGCTCGTTTAGCTCGCGAGCCAGAGCAGAAAAAAATAATATGTGTATAATAATCAATTTCTAGTTAATTTTAAGCTAATTTAACAACATAAAATAGTAATTATACTCATAGTTTCATAGACCGTATCAATATAACACCAAATTAACACCACTCATCAATTCACTATCCACACACGTTCAGCAGTTTAACCCACACTTATATTCGTATAGACCAATTTCATATATAGACATAATTCATCAATCATTAGTTTAACTTATAGGTTATATACACCACACATACATATAACATATTCATCAATTGTTACGTACATGATATGTATATAGTTTTGTTTTGCTAAAATGTGATAGCTCGTTTAGCTCGCGAGCTGGCTCGTTAACAAACCGAGCTGGCTCATTAAGAAACCGAGCTAGGATGCCAGCTCAGCTTGTTAAAAAATTCAAACGAGCCGATCCGAGCCGAGCCGAGCTGGCCACGAACCGAGCGAGCCAACGAGCCGCGAGCATTTTGTCCAGCCCTAGTCGAGAGCGAGCCAAAAACTCGAACTGTTCAAACCCCGCCAGCCCTTCCGCTCCCACGACCCAACCCCACTGCCCGGAGCCCCCGAGCCTTCTCGAATCTTGCGAGAACCCCAGGGGCGAGGAGCAGATGTCGGCGAGGCTACGGGTGGCGGAGCTCCGCGCGGAGCTTCAGCGCCGCGGCCTCGATGTATCCGGCACCAAGCCTGCTCTCGTGAGTCCTCTCGCCTTTCCCCAAGTCGTCAGAAGCGTACCCCAGCAATCGCCCAGCTGCTATTTCGCGTCCGATTTTTACTGTGGTGTGCGCGGTCCAGCTGCGCGAATGAGTGCCAAGGCTTGCCGTGGTTGTGCTAGGTTTTTATTGAAGCGTCTGCGATCCTTGTGACTTTACTGCTGCAATGTCCTCTGCCCCAGGTGCGGAGGCTGGACGCCGCAATTTGCGAGGCGGAGAAGGCCGTGGTGGCTGCTGCGCCAACCAGTGTGGCAAATGGGTATGACGTAGCCGTAGATGGCAAAAGGAACGGCGGGAATAATAAGAGGAAAAGGTCCGGGGATGGGGGTGAAGAGGGAAACGGCGATACGTGTACAGATGTGACAAAACTAGAGGGCATGAGCTATCGTGAGCTGCAGGGATTGGCCAAGGCACGTGGAGTTGCGGCAAATGGGGGCAAGAAAGATGTTATCCAGAGGTTGCTCTCGGCGACTGCTGATCCTGCTGCAGTTGCAGATGGTGGTCCTCAGGGCGAAAAGGAAGTCATAAAAGGTCTCCAATTCTGAAGATCTATTTGTTCCTTCATGTATTCCGCCCCTGAATTGGATTGAAGTACCTCAGCTCATTCATGAAAGGTGATGGTACTGTTCCTGTAATTGATTGGTACAGGTGGTGATGAGGAGGTTGAGGTGAAAAAGGAGAAGATGGTTACTGCCACGAAGAAGGGAGCTGCAGTGCTGGATCAGCACATTCCCGATCACATAAAAGTGAACTATCATGTCTTGCAAGTGGTACGTTGATTTACTTTGCGTTTATAATTGTCTTATATACTTGCTGTGTGCCTTGGGTGTGCACTTCAATTTGCTCCACCTCATAGTCATATGATGAACTAATGAAAAATATGATCCCTCCATCACGAAAAAATAGACCATTTGTGCCCCCCCTAAGCCAAATCACATACGACAGCCCTCGGGCATTATATTAAGAAGACCTCTCACGCAGGTCGAGATATGAGAAATGACCGCGAGTGTGTGACAGATGAGAGGATTTTTTTAACCACAACCTCAAATTCGCTCCCACGTGGAGTCGAACCCAGGACCTGAGGAGTGCTACTCAGACCACTTAACCAACTTAGCTAGAGGCCCTTTTGCAGGTTTTGATATTGAAAGTAGGTGTAAAGTTTTTTAGTAGACATCTTTTTAGAATACTCTTGAACTGATTTTTGATGACCTTCCCCAATATTTAGTACCCTTTAACTGATTTTTGATTACCTTCTTTTTTCGTTATCATGTTTATGGTGGGCATGCTTTCTACAGGGCGATGAAATCTATGATGCCACCTTGAACCAGACTAATGTTGGAGACAACAACAATAAGTTCTATATCATTCAAGTTTTAGGTTTGTCATGCAAATTTCTTTCTGCAGATGTCTTTCCTCAATCCATTTTAATTTGTCAATAACTGAGCGATATTAAATTGGCCGTTGAAAATGCCATGCTTTCAAAAAATGTTGCTACTTGCAAGTTTCTCATTTGGCTCTCATGTGCATTTGTCCTATTTTATTCAAGTGTAATAATGCACTAATGCATAAGTCAAATGTATGTTGCCAGCCATACTGTTACATGATTTCAATCTACGAACGATGGCTGATACTAGATAGAGAGTTAACTTGTGCCTGTTAATTGTAGAATCTGATGCTGGTGGAAGCTTTATGGTTTACAATAGATGGGGAAGAGTTGGGGTACGAGGTCAAGATAAACTACATGGTCCCTTCCCAACACGAGACCAAGCAATATATGAATTTGAGGGGAAGTTCCACAACAAAACCAATAATCATTGGTCTGATCGCAAGAACTTCAAATGTTATGCAAAGAAATACACTTGGCTTGAAATGGATTATGGTGAAACTGAGAAAGAAATAGTAAGTTTCACTGATCAAATTGATTCTAATTTGATATTTGTATTGGTTTTAATTCTTTCTTATTTGTTCCAGGAGAAAGGTTCCATTACTGATCAGATAAAAGAGACAAAACTTGAAACTAGAATTGCGCAGTTCATATCCCTGATCTGCAATATTAGCATGATGAAGCAAAGAATGGTGGAAATAGGTATGTTGTATTGTTCCTGTTCTTCAAACAGATTCTAGTATCATGGTGTTTATTTCCTAAGTTGATATTATTATCACCGAATAATCTTCGATGCTGTGTGCCACCTTCATACGTTTTGTGGAATAATTAATGCTTTGCATGTTATAATAGACTCAATTTCAAAAAGAAAAACTGAGATTCAAGGGACTAAATTGTCACCAATTAAATTAGTACTGCTGATTTAATTCAGGAAAAAGCTAACAATCAATTGCACGCTTTTATCTTGCCCCAGTATTTCTCGATTATGTTAAAAAATGAAAATATATTCATGTTCCTTATACATTTAGCATTAGCGTGTACTTATTATCTTGCTCAATCAAATAGGTTATAATGCTGAAAAGCTTCCCCTTGGAAAGCTAAGGAAAGCTACAATACTTAAGGTGAGTTATGTTGATGTTTATAATTGGGAATTATGAAATCGTTGTGGACATAATACTACAGGCTGAAAAAATATTCACAGATTTAACTTGCACTTAAACTATCTTACAAGCTTGGTGAAAGAATAGCATAGAGTTGCATTGGCACAAACTTTACAATTAAATAACTTAAATATATCATACACTGAAAATATTTTACAAGATGTGTGTTAAAACCTTCACTTTGTTTTACTAATAATAACATTTCTGATCTTTTCATAGGGTTATCATGTTTTGAAAAGGATATCCGATGTTATTTCAAAGGCGGACAGGAGACATCTTGAGCAATTGACTGGGTAAGCTAATTATTACTAACCTTGGGATTAACAATAGATGATTAGTCCCTAAGGACTATATATATATGCAGTAGGCCTGGGCGGCTGTGCCTAATGGGCCTTAACACCCCTCCTCAAACTCAAGGTGGAAATGGAGGATCTGAAGCTTTGAGTTTGATCAATTGAAACTGATGCTGTGCTCTTGTTGCGCTTTGGTGAAGGAATCTACCAATTGAGATTTTGAGGGCACATATTGAAGATCAATAGTCTTCTGCTGACAATGAGACTGAGTAAATGATGCATCCACACCAATGTGTTTAGTAAGTTCATGCTTCACTGGTGTCGGGGACCATAATTAGGGGTACCCTCAAGACGCCTAATTCTCAGCTGGTAACCCCCATCAACATAAAGTTGCAAAGGCCTGATGGGTGCGATTAAGTCAGGGATCAGTCCATGCGAGTGACTCGATCACGCCTCGCCCGAGCCTAGCCTCGGACAAGGGCAGCCGACCCCGAGGGATTTCCGTCTCGCCCGAGGCCCCCCTTTTTACGGCGGACACATCTCCGGCTCGCCCGAGGCCTTGCCTTCGCTAAGAAGCAACCCTGACTAAATCGCCGCACCGACTGACCGAGTCGCAGGAGCATTTAACGCAAAGGTGGCCTGACACCTTTATCCTGACGCGCGCCCCCCGGCAGAGCCGAAGTGACCGCCGTCACTTCGCCGCTCCACTGACCGGTCTGACAGAAGGACAGCGCCGCCTGCGCCACTCCGACAGCAGTGCCACTTGACAGAGTGAGACTGACAGGCAGTCAGGCCTTGCCAAAGGCGTCATAGGAAACTCCGCTCCGCCCGACCCAGGGCTCGGACTCGGGCTAAGACCCGGAAGACGGCGAACTCCGCTCCGCCCGACCCAGGGCTCGGACTCGGGCTAAGACCCGGAAGACGGCGAACTCCGCACCGCCCGACCCAGGGCTCGGACTCGGGCTAAGACCCGGAAGACGTCGAACTCCGCTCCGCCCGACCCAGGGCTCGGACTCGGGCTAAGACCCGGAAGACGGCGAACTCCGCTCCGCCCGACCCAGGGCTCGGACTCGGGCTAAGCCCCGGAAGACGGCGAACTCCGCTCCGCCCGACCCCAGGGCTCGGACTCCGCCCTGGCCTCTACCGAACGATCTCCGCCTCGCCCGACCCAGGGGCTCGGGCTCGGCCTCGGCTACGGAAGACAGACTCGACCCCAGCTTCGGAGGAGCCCCCACGTCGCCCGGCCTCGGGCGCGGGCCCGCCACGTCAACAGGGAGCGCCATCATCACCCTACCCCGAGCCGACTCGGGCCGCAGAGAACAAGACCGGTGTCCCATCTGGCTAGCTCCGCCAGATAGGCAATGATGGCGCCCCGCGTGCCCTGTGACGACGGCGGCTCTCAGCTCCCTTACGGAAGCAGGGGGACGTCAGCAAGGACTCAACCGCTCCGACAGCTGTCTCTCCGCCAGGCTCCGTTGCTCCTTCGACAGCCACGACATCACGCCAGCAGGGTGCCAAGATCTCTCCGGCTGCCACATTGGCATGTACTCAGGGCGCTAGCTCTCCCTCCGCTAGACACGTAGCACTCTGCTACACCCCCATTGTACACCTGGATCCTCTCCTTACGCCTATAAAAGGAAGGACCAGGGCCTTCTTAGAGAAGGTTGGCCGCGCGAGGACGAGGACGGGACAGGCGCTCTCTTGGGGCCGCTCGCTTCCCTCACCCGCGTGGACGCTTGTAACCCCCTACTGCAAGCGCACCCGACCTGGGCGCGGGACGAACACGAAGGCCGCGAGATTTCCACCTCTCTCACGCCCGTCTCCGGCCACCTCGCTCTCCCCCCTTCGCGCTCGCCCACGCGCTCGACCCATCTGGGCTGGGGCACGCGGCACACTCACTCGTCGGCTCAGGGACCCCCCGGTCTCGAAACGCCGACAGTTGGCGCGCCAGGTAGGGGCCTGCTGCGTGCTGACGAACAGCTTCCCGTCAAGCTCCAGATGGGCAGTCTCCAGCAACCTCTCCGGCCCGGGACGGTGCTCCGTTTCCGGAGTCTTGAGTTCATGTCCTTCGACGGCAGCTACGACATGATACTCCTTCCACCGCCGCGCGACAACGACAATGACGGCCGACATCCCGCCCGCCGGCGGCGGAACCGACGACATCTTCCTCGCGTGGTGGAAGAACAACATTCGAGCTCGCCCCGTCCTCTCCCCCGCCAACGGGGGAGGAGGCGGGGCAACCAAGGCCAAGCAGGAGGCCGCGCTTCGTCAGCTGTCGAGCGAATCGACGTCCCCAGCGCCCCAACGGAGGGCACGCCGGGCGTCGACCTCGCGTTCGAGACGAAGGCAAGCGCCGTCCCCCCGCGACACGCCAATCCCGAGCAAGTGGACGACGCCAGCGCACTCGCGGAGAGCTTGCAGGACGTCGCCCTCGTACCTGAGACGACGGTGCAACCAGTCTCCGATGTGACTACGTCGCTCCTCGTCGACCCAAAGGTACTGACTAATTCCCATCCTACGTCATTTCGACTCGGCCTCAACCCGCCTAGCGACCTCGCTTTGGCGGGCGCTCTCGTTGAGGCGAGTGCAACCCCACTGGGGTTTCGTATGCGGTCGCCTTGGGACCGATTGACGGACGTCTCGACCTACGGGCCCTCTGGGTCCGAGGAAGATGACGATCCTAGCATCTGTTGGGATTTCTCTGGATTTGGCAACCCCAGTGCCATGCGGGACTTCATGACCGCATGTGACTACTGCCTCTCCGACTGTTCCGACGGTAGCCGCAGCCTTGACGACGAGGACTGCGGCCCAAGCCGCGAATGTTTCCACGTCGAGCTAGGGGATCCCTCCGAAGGCAACCATCTTGGCATGCCGGAGGACGGTGATCTTCCTAGGCCGGTGCCTCGCGCCGACATCCCGCGGGAGCTAGCTGTGGTCCCCGTTCCGGCGGGGGGTCACGACCCACAGCTCGAGCAAGTCCGCGGGGCGCAGGCCAGGCTCGACGAGGGAGCAGGAGCGCTTGAGACGATCCGCCGGGACGTCGGGCAGGTATGGGCGGGCCAACCCCCGGCCGGAGAAATACGTCACCTGCCCCAGGGTTTCCAGCACCGCGTCGCCAACGACGTCAGGGTCAGACCGCCACCCGCATCCAGTGGGGTCGGTCAGAACCTGGCAGCCGCCGCGATGCTCCTCCGCACGATGCCGGAGCCATCAACCACCGAGGGTCGACGAATCCAGGGAGAGCTCAAGAATCTCCTGTAAGGCGCTGCGGCCCGACGGGCCGAGAGCTCTGCCTCCCGAAGGCAGGGGTACCCCTCGGAACCTCACACCGCGACTTCCCGATTCATGCGGGAAGCCTCGGTCTACACCGGGCGCACGTGCAACATCGCGCCTGCGGCCCCGGGCCACCTCGGCAACGAGCACCACCGTTGCGACCGTCGGGCCCACCTCGACGAAAGGGTGCGCCGAGGCTACCACCCCAGGCGTGGGGGCCGCTACGACAGCGGGGAGGATCGGAGTCCCTCGCCCGAACCACCCGGTTCGCAGGCCTTCAGTCGGGCCATCCGACGGGCGCCGTTCCCGACCCGGTTCCGACCCCCGACTACTATCACAAAGTACTCGGGGGAAACGAGGCCGGAACTGTGGCTCGCGGACTACCGCCTGGCCTGCCAACTGGGTGGAACAGACGACGACAACCTCATCATCCGTAACCTTCCCCTGTTCCTCTCCGACACTGCTCGCGCCTGGTTGGAGCACCTGCCTCCGGGGCAGATCTCCAACTGGGATGACTTGGTCCAAGCCTTCGCCGGCAATTTCCAGGGCACGTACGTGCGCCCCGGGAATTCCTGGGACCTCCGGAGCTGCCGGCAACAGCCGGGAGAGTCGCTCCGGGACTACATCCGGCGATTCTCGAAGCAGCGCACCGAGCTGCCCAACATGACCGACTCGGATGTCATCGGCGCGTTCCTTGCCGGCACCACCTGCCGCGACCTGGTGAGTAAGTTGGGTCGCAAGACCCCCACCAGGGCGAGCGAGCTGATGGACATCGCCACCAAGTTCGCCTCTGGCTAGGAGGCGGTCGAGGCTATCTTTCGAAAGGACAAGCAGCCCCAGGGCCGCCCATCGGAAGAGGCTCCCGAGGCGTCTACTCCGCGCGGCGCCAAGAAGAAGGGCAAGAAGAAGTCGCAATCGAAACGCGACGCCGCCGACGCGGACCTTGTCGCCGCCGCCGAGTACAAGAACCCTCGGAAGCCCCCCGGAGGTGCTAACCTCTTCGACAAGATGCTCAAGGAGCCGTGCCCCTATCATCAGGGGCCCGTCAAGCACACCCTCGAGGAGTGCGTCATGCTTCGGCGCCACTTCCACAGGGCCGGGCCGCCCGCAGAGGGTGGCAGGGCCCGCGACGACGACAAGAAGGAAGATCACCAAGCAGGAGAGTACCCCGAGGTCCGCGACTGCTTCATGATCTACGGTGGGCATGCGGCGAATGCCTCGGCTCGGCATCGCAAGCAAGAGCGCCGAGAGGTCTACTCGGTGAAGGTGGCGGCGCCAGTCTACCTAGACTGGTCCGACAAGCCCATCACCTTCGACCAAGCTGACCACCCCGATCACGTGCCGAGCCCGGGGAAATACCCGCTTGTCGTCGACCCCATCGTCGGCGACGTCAGGCTCACCAAGGTCCTGATGGACGGAGGCAGCTGCCTCAACATCATCTACGCCGAGACCCTCAGGCTCCTGCGCGTCGATCTGTCCTCCGTCCGGGCAGGCGCTGCGCCCTTCCACGGGATCATCCCTGGGAAGCGCGTCCAGCCCCTCGGACGACTCGACCTTCCCGTCTGCTTCGGAACACCCTCCAACTTCCGAAGGGAGACCTTGACGTTCGAGGTGGTCGGGTTCTGAGGAACCTACCACGCGGTACTGGGGAGGCCATGCTACGCGAAGTTCATGGCCGTCCCCAACTACACCTACCTGAAGCTCAAGATGCTGGGCCCCAACGGGGTCATCACCGTCGGCCCCACGTACAAACACGCGTTCGAATGCGACGTGGAGTGCGTGGAGTACGCCGAGGCCCTCGCCGAGTCCGAGGCCCTCATCGCCGACCTGGAGAACCTCTCCAAAGAGGTGCCAGACGTGAAGCGTCATGCCGGCAACTTCGAGCCAGCGGAGACGGTTAAGGCCGTCCCTCTCGACCCCGGTGGCGACACCTCCAAGCAGATCCGGATTGGTTCCGGGCTCGACCCCAAATAGGAAGCAGTGCTCGTCGACTTTCTCCGCGCAAACGCCGACGTCTTTGCGTGGAGTCCCTCGGACATGCCCGGCATACCGAGGGATGTCGCCGAGCACTCGCTGGATATTCGGGCCGGAGCCCGACCCGTCAGGCAGCCTCTGCGCCGGTTCGACGAGGAGAAGCGTAGAGTGATAGGCGAGGAGATCCACAAGCTAATGGCAGCAGGGTTCATCAAAGAGGTATTCCATCCCGAATGGCTTGCCAACCCTGTGCTTGTGAGGAAGAAAGGGGGGAAATGGCGGATGTGTGTAGACTACACTGGTCTCAACAAAGCATGTCCGAAGGTTCCCTACCCTCTGCCTCGCATCGATCAAATCGTGGATTCCACTGCTGGGTGCGAAACCCTATCCTTCCTCGATGCCTACTCAGGGTATCACCAAATCCGGATGAAAGAGTCCGACCAGCTCGCGACTTCTTTCATCACGCCCTTCGGCATGTACTGCTATGTCACCATGCCGTTCGGTTTGAGGAATGCGGGCGCGACGTACCAGCGGTGCATGAACCATGTGTTCGACGAACACATCGGTCGCACAGTCGAGGCCTACGTCGACGACATCGTAGTCAAGACAAGGAAGGCTTCCGACCTCCTCTCCGACCTTGAAGTGACATTCCGATGTCTCAAGGCGAAAGGAGTCAAGCTCAATCCTGAGAAGTGTGTCTTCGGGGTGCCCCGGGGCATGCTCCTGGGGTTCATCGTCTCCGAGCGAGGCATCGAAGCCAACCCGGAGAAGATCGCAGCTATCACCAGCATGGGGCCCATCAAGGACTTAAAAGGCGTACAGAGGGTCATGGGATGTCTCGCGGCCCTGAGCCGCTTCATTTCACGCCTCGGCGAAAGAGGTCTGCCTCTGTACCGCCTCTTAAGGAAGACCGAGTGTTTCGCTTGGACCCCTGAGGCCGAGGAAGCTCTCGGGAACCTGAAGGCGCTCCTTACAAAGGCGCCCATCTTGGTGCCCCCAGCTGATGGAGAAGCCCTCTTGGTCTACGTCGCCGCGACCACTCAAGTGGTTAGCGCCGCGATTGTGGTCGAGAGGCAAGAAGAAGGGCATGCATTGCCTGTTCAGAGGCCAGTCCGAGACCAAGATCCGCTACCCACAAGTTCAGAAGCTGCTGTATGCAGTGATCCTGACGAGGCGGAAGTTGCGACATTACTTCGAGTCTCATCCGGTAACTGTGGTGTCATCCTTCCCCCTGGGGGAGATCATCCAGTGCCGAGAGGCCTCGGGCAGGATCGCAAAGTGGGCGGTGGAAATCATGGGCGAAACGATCTCGTTCGCCCCTCGGAAGGCTATCAAGTCCCAGGTGTTGGCGGACTTCGTAGCCGAATGGGTCGACACCCGGCTGCCGACGGCTCCGATCCAACCGGAGCTCTGGACCATGTTTTTCGACGGGTCGCTGATGAAGACGGGAGCCGGCGCGGGCCTGCTCTTCATCTCGCCCCTCGGGAAGCACCTACGCTACGTGCTACGCCTCCATTTCCCGGCGTCCAACAATGTGGCTGAGTACGAGGCTCTGGTCAACGGGTTGCGGATCGCCATCGAGCTAGGGGTCAGACGCCTCGACGCCCGCGGTGACTCGCAACTCGTCATCGACCAAGTCATGAAGAACTCCCACTGCCGCGACCCGAAGATGGAGGCCTACTGCGATGAGGTTCGGCGCCTAGAAGACAAGTTCTACGGGCTCGAGCTCAACCACATCGCTCGGCGCTACAACGAGACTGCGGACGAGCTGGCTAAAATAGCCTCGGGGCGAACGACGGTTCCCCCGGACGTCTTCTCCCGGGATCTGCATCAACCCCTCCGTCAAGGTCGACGACACGCCCGAGCCCGAGGCACCCTCGGCCCGGCCCGAGGCGCCCTCGGTTCAGCCCGAGGTACCCTCGGCCCCTGAGCGCGAGGCACTGCACGTCGAGGAGGAGCAGAGCGGGGCCACGCCTGATCGAAATTGGCAGACCCCGTACCTGCAATATCTCCGCCGAAGAGAGCTACCCCTCGACCAGGCCGAGGCTCGGCGGGTAGCGACGCGCCAAGTCGTTCGTCTTGCTGGGCGATGAGGAGGAGCTCTACCACCGCAGCCTCTCGGGCATCCTCCAGCGATGCATCTCCATCGCCGAAGGACAGGAACTCCTGCAAGAAATACACTCGGGGGCTTGCGGCCATCATGCAGCGCCTCGAGCCCTTGTCGGGAATGCTTTCCGGCAAGGCTTCTACTGGCCAACGGCGGTGGCTGACGCCACTAGAATTGTCCGCACCTGCGAAGGGTGCCAATTCTATGCGAAGCAGACCCACCTGCCCGCTCAGGCTCTGCAGACGATACCCATCACCTGGCCCTTTGCTGTATGGGGTCTGGACCTCGTCGGTCCCTTGCAGAAGGCGCCCGGGGGCTACACGCACCTGCTGGTCGCCATCGACAAATTCTCCAAATGTATCGAGGTCCGACCCCTGAACAGCATCAGGTCCGAGCAGGCGGTGGCGTTCTTCACCAACATCATCCATCGCTTCGGGGTCCCAAACTCCATCATCACCGACAACGGTACCCAGTTCACCGGCAAAAAAATCTTGGATTTTTGCGAGGATCATCACATCCGGGTGGACTGGGCCGCCGTGGCTCATCCCATGTCGAATGGGCAAGTAGAGCGTGCCAACAGCATGATTCTACAAGGGCTCAAGCCCCGGATTTACAACGACCTCAACAAGTTCGGCAAGCGATGGATGAAGGAACTCCCCTCGGTGATCTGGAGCCTGAGGACAACGCCAAGCCGAGCCACGGGTTTCACGCCGTTCTTCCTGGTCTACGGGGCCGAGGCCATCTTGCCCACTGACCTGGAATACGGCTCCCCGAGGACGAGGGCCTACAACGATCAAAGCAACCAAGCTAGCCGAGAAGAATCGCTGGACCAGCTGGAAGAGGCTCGGGACAAGGCCTTACTACACTCGGCGCGGTACCAGCAGTCCCTGCGACGCTACCACGCCCGAGGGGTCCGGCCCCGAGACCTCCAGGTGGGCGACCTGGTGCTTCGGCTGCGGCAAGACGCCCGAGGGAGGCACAAGCTCACGCCCTCCTGGGAGGGGCCATTCGTCATCGCCAAAGTTCTGAAGCCCGGAACATACAAGCTGGCCAACAATCAAGGCGAGATCTACGGCAACGCTTGGAACATCAAACAGCTACGTCGCTTCTAGCCTTAAGATGTTTTCAAGTTGTTCATATACCTCGCGCCCACGCAAAAGTTTAGTCATCAAGGAAGGGTCGTCCTCGCCTCGGCAAAGCCCGACCCTCCCTCGGGGGCTAAAAGGGGGGAGACCCCCTCTGCGTCGAAATTTTCCTCGAAAAAAGATCTCTTTTTAGCAGAATTTCTTTCGTGCTTTTTGACTACTTCGAAAAGCGGATCCTGGAAACGACGGAGTACACGTAAGCAGCCAAGGCTGACCGAGCCGAGGGACTCCTACGCCTCCGGGATACGGATACCTCACTCATCACCTTCTGCGATAAGTAACTCGCGTTCGGATAAAGTGATCCCGCGGACCGAACAAGTCTTTACGTTCGGAAGCTCTTCTGCCGAAGCGGTCCTTCAAGCCTTCTCGACTGAATCGGT
The DNA here is from genome assembly GCF_902167145.1 of Zea mays. Lineage (NCBI taxonomy): Eukaryota > Viridiplantae > Streptophyta > Magnoliopsida > Poales > Poaceae > Zea > Zea mays. The sequence goes on from NC_050103.1 coordinate 45,169,309, forward strand.
GACAGGGCCTCATGGACGGGTGAAAGTACGCGTAAGCGGCAAGGCCGACCGAGCCGAGGGACTCCCACGCCTCCAGGATACGGATACCTCACTCATCACCTTCCGCGAGAAGCAACTCTCGCTCGCAGAAATATCCCTGTTACCGACGAAAAGTCCAGATGCTCGAAATAAGAGGAAAGGAGACGCAACTTTACAACGCAGCGAGAGTGTGTTTTCTGGCCTCAGCGGCCGCAGAAGGCACACGCTACAAGGCGATCTGATCCTGCAGGCTCGGGTCTTCACGCTGGAGGGGGGGTGTAACACCCTCGACATCGACGACACCTTCAGCGAGGACCGACCCAGCCTCGGACGACGACGAGGTCCAGGGACTTCTCCGGGAATCCGGCCCGAGCAGGCGGCTCGGCCGGTTGCCTCAGGGGCCTCGGCCAACCATCTTCCAAGGGCGCCAGCCCGACCCGAGGCCTCGGCTGGTCAACTCCGGCGTCGGTCCCGCTGACGGACAACCCGGCTAGGCTCCGGCCAACCAGGTTTCCATTTTCGAGCCAACTCCGCCTCTGTTCGTGCTGATATCGCTACCCCTGGCCTCGGCTCATCGAAGAGCGGCCAAGGGGTCTCCTTAACTAAGCTAGAGGAGCCTCAGACAACAAGGCCGATTGAGCCGAGGGACTCCTACGCCTCCGGGATACGGATACCTCACTCGTCACCTTGACACGGGGCGACTCATGCTTGGTGAAGCGGTTCAGATAATCAACAGGCGAGACTTAGTGCTCGAAAATGAGGAAAAAACACGGCTCCGTGCCGAAATTACATACATGTTCAGGCCTCGACAGCCACGATGAACAAAGACAATGGCATTCAAAGTGCCATTACAAATGGAACTCCGGTTCCCCCTCCGCAGGTATGAACAACCCCACTCCATGGGGGAAGGCCTGCGGAGCAACGGAAGGCCGACGAACGGCGCGCCGCCACCTGCTCCAGCAGCGGCGACGACGACGACTTCTGCTCCGGGGGGTCAAACAGTGGCAGCACTGACCTCAGGGCGGGTGCTGCTGCCAGGAGGCCCCCGCTCATGCCAAAAACTTGTGAGGCAAGGGCGGGCAGAAGGCCGTAGAGTTGAAGGTCGGTCCGTGGCCGGCCTTGGCTATCTCGCCGGCAGAAGAACCTCTTCAAGCTGCCGTGGCGGACGCCGGCGCCGCGAGCGGCTCCGAAGCCACTCGCGTCCGAGAGCCAGGCACGGTGCAGCTGCCAGCGCCACGGACGATGACCGCCCTTCCCTCCGATCACTGAGTGAAGGAGCGGGCCGCCGCCCACGCGGGGGCCGACCCCAACTCGGCACACTCCCCTCCCCAGCCTTGGTGATGAAAATCCTTGAGGCTGAGGGAGGGGGAGAGGCTGCAGCCCGGCTCGCTTTCCCCCACCATCAAGCTGGAGGTCACCGTCTTGGGTGACCACCAGCGGAGGGGAGCAACCGGGCTGCGTGATGAAAATCCTTGAAGCCGAACGATGGCTGAAAGGTACCAACTCCCATGGAGTTGCGTTCCTCCAACGATGGGGCGGAAAGACGGCGGGTACCCTCCATCCGGGGGCTTGGAAGATGGAAAGACACGACGCATAAGGGAGGAAGAAGACATGGTCGCCTTCCGAAAGGGGTCACCCTCCTTTTAAAGGCAACTCTCCCTACGTGCGCCCTCAAACGTCACGTGGGCTGAGTCTTCTCCAACACGCTCCAAGGCCCTCCCCTGCGGCGCGGGGGCTAGGTCCCGCATGTCATGCAAACCGGCTCAGAGCAGAAGAAGCCAAACCGCCGCGCGTGGCGCACACAACCGCCCAACGGTTACAAGCGACCCCCCACTTTTGCCCAGACCAACGGGCGGAAGGGGCGGGCAGCCATGCAGGCGGCATGCAACCGCGCCAGGTGGACGCGCTTCTCCGACTCCCAACACGCCAGCACGGAGGCCCAGGCCCACGCGTCACGCAACCGGCGCGCCGGATGCTGCATGCAGGAAACTACACCGCCACTTGCGCCACCATCGCGCCTCTTCGGTTGCGGAACCAATGCCGCGGCTCGAGGCGACCCAGCGCACGACCCAGCGGCGCCAGCCTGGCGCGAGGGTCAATGCAGCCGAAAGCGGGTCGGCAGTAATGACGGTGGCAGGCGAGCGGGAGCAGCGGTCACGTCGTCAGCCAGGCTCACGTCCCATCCAGGGGCAGCAAGAGAGCCTCCTCTCACGGCGTGAAGACGACGCGCCCGTGGTCCGTTCCTCGAACGGCTCGCGCACGCGCAACGGCCGCCCCGCCAACCACTCGCCCCGTCGCATTAACTCCGCGGCGGGACAGGCGGCGCCTCTGGCAGGAGAAGCGGGCGACGCTTCGCCTTCGCCGTAATAACCGCGCCAAAAAAGGTACGCCACGTCGTTCGACTTCGTATCCTTTTCCTTTTTTCCTCTTTCTCTATCTCTTGCAACAGGGACCGGGAAAGGGGGATACCCCGAAAAGGATCCTTCCCTGTGAAGGAACCGGGCTCCGAGCCCCCCCTACTGATCAGAGGTTCGAAGACTGGCCCTCCGAGGGGTTCAACAGTCGCCTCAGATCGCGTGGGCCCTACACCCACTACTGGTCAGAGGTTCCAAGGCCGGCCCCCCGAAGGGCTCCACGGCCGCCTCAGGCTACCCGGGCTCCGCGCCCATTACTGATCAGGGGTTCGAAGGCTGGCCCCCGAAGGGTTCACAGTCGCCTCAGACGCCGAGCGAGGGATGACCAGGGGTACGTTCGATACATAACCGAGGCTCGGGCTGCGCTCCCGAGGTACCCTTGGACATTTCCGAGACCAGCGGGAGCGATCTTGTAACGGAATCCCATCGGAGGGAGGCATCGAGCCCTCGGACCCCGTCGCCAGGGGACCGGGTCCGGCAGATCACCCGCAGGTACTTTTGGGCGTGCCTCTGGGCCCCTAGCCGACCCCCAACGAACGGGGCACAGACGTCCACTCGGATTACCCGCTTGCAGCTCACCGGAGACACCATGTTCGGTGCCCATCGAGGGTAACATGGCGCTCTCCCCCCCTCCTTGCGGAAAGGCGACGTAGGGGCGTATGTAAAAAAGCCGAGTCTGTCCCTGATCGCCCTCTCGCCCTGTGCGGAGGCTCGGGGGCTGCTCTCGCAAACCCGGCTCCGGCCGAACCGTTGACAGCGTCAACATACCAGCCCGAGAACTTGGGCCCCGACCGTGCACCCGGGCTACGGCCAGTTCGCATGAGGGAACAACCAGACCAGCCGAAGCATTACGCAAGGCATTAAGACCTCGAAGGAGTGAAACCACTCCTCCGAGGCCTCGGGGGCTACACCCGGCGGGTGCGCTCGCGCGCACCCACCGGAACAAAATGCAACCGAGAAAGGCTGGTCCCCTTGCAAAAAAGTGCGACGAAAGCCTCCAAGCGAGTGCTAACACTCCCTTCGAGGCTCGGGGGCTACTGTCGGGGACCATAATTAGGGGTACCCTCAAGACGCCTAATTCTCAGCTGGTAACCCCCATCAGCATAAAGTTGCAAAGGCCTGATGGGTGCGATTAAGTCAGGGATCAGTCCATGCGAGTGACTCGAACACGCCTCGCCCGAGCCTAGCCTCGGACAAGGGCAGCCGACCCCGAGGGATTTCCGTCTCGCCCGAGGCCCCCCTTTTTACGGCGGACACATCTCCGGCTCGCCCGAGGCCTTGCCTTCGCTAAGAAGCAACCCTGACTAAATCGCCGCACCGACTGACCGAGTCGCAGGAGCATTTAACGCAAAGGTGGCCTGACACCTTTATCCTGACGCGCGCCCCCCGGCAGAGCCGAAGTGACCGCCGTCACTTCGCCGCTCCACTGACCGGTCTGACAGAAGGACAGCGCCGCCTGCGCCACTCCGACTGCAGTGCCACTTGACAGAGTGAGACTGACAGGCAGTCAGGCCTTGCCAAAGGCGTCATAGGAAACTCCGCTCCGCCCGACCCAGGGCTCGGACTCGGGCTAAGACCCGGAAGACGGCGAACTCCGCTCCGCCCGACCCAGGGCTCGGACTCGGGCTAAGACCCGGAAGACGACGAACTCCGCACCGCCCGACCCAGGGCTCGGACTCGGGCTAAGACCCGGAAGACGGCGAACTCCGCTCCGCCCGACCCAGGGCTCGGACTCGGGCTAAGACCCGGAAGACGGCGAACTCCGCTCCGCCCGACCCAGGGCTCGGACTCGGGCTAAGCCCCGGAAGACGGCGAACTCCGCTCCGCCCGACCCCAGGGCTCGGACTCCGCCCTGGCCTCTGCCGAACGATCTCCTTCTCGCCCGACCCAGGGGCTCGGGCTCGGCCTCGGCTACGGAAGACAGACTCGACCCCAGCTTCGGAGGAGCCCCCACGTCGCCCGGCCTCGGGCGCGGGCCCGCCACGTCAACAGGGAGCGCCATCATCACCCTACCCCGAGCCGACTCGGGCCGCAGAGAACAAGACCGGTGTCCCATCTGGCTAGCTCCGCCAGATAGGCAATGATGGCGCCCCGCGTGCCCTGTGACGACGGCGGCTCTCAGCTCCCTTACGGAAGCAGGGGGACGTCAGCAAGGACTCAACCGCTCCGACAGCTGTCTCTCCGCCAGGCTCCGTTGCTCCTCCGACAGCCACGACATCACGCCAGCAGGGTGCCAAGATCTCTCCGGCTGCCACATTGGCATGTACTCAGGGCGCTAGCTCTCCCTCCGCTAGACACGTAGCACTCTGCTACACCCCCATTGTACACCTGGATCCTCTCCTTACGCCTATAAAAGGAAGGACCAGGGCCTTCTTAGAAAAGGTTGGCCGCGCGGGGACGAGGACGGGACAGGCGCTCTCTTGGGGCCGCTCGCTTCCCTCACCCGCGTGGACGCTTGTAACCCCCTACTGCAAGCGCACCCGACCTGGGCGCGGGACGAACACGAAGGCCGCGGGATTTCCACCTCTCTCACGCCCGTCTCCGGCCACCTCGCTCTCCCCCCTTCGCGCTCGCCCACGCGCTCGACCCATCTGGGCTGGGGCACGCGACACACTCACTCGTCGGCTCAGGGACCCCCCGGTCTCGAAACGCCGACAACTGGATCATGAGAAATCTGTATATCACTCAAGTTATCACATAACAGAGTGTAGGAGTGTCACAAAAGACACCAAGATCAGCCAATAGCCAACGCAGCTAAATAATTTCAGCAGTGGTAGTAGCAAGAGTCCGAAGTTCGGCTTCAGCACTAGAACGAGATATGGTTGCTTGCTTCTTGGATTTCCAGGCAATAGGAGAGGATCCAAGAAGAATACAATAACCTACAGTAGAACAACGGTCAACAAGATCACTTGCCCAAGTGGCATCAGAATACGCATGTAGCTGAAGTGGGCTATCAGAAGCATAGAGTAAACATCTGGATCTTGTCCCGCGTAAATATCGAAGCACACGAAGCAAATGACCATAATGAACTGAGGTTGGTGTGGATACAAATTGGCTCAACATATGAACATCATGAGCAATATTAGGTCTGGTCGAAGTTTTAAATGAATATCCATTGGTGTTGCAACTGTGCGTGTATCAGTAATTCCAGAGCGATCAAGAAGATCTTGTATATACTTGGACCGAGACAAATAAAAGCCTTTTGGAGTTTGATGAACTTCAATGCCTAAGAAATAACTAAGTGGACCCAAATCAGACATCTGAAATTCCTTACTAAGATGCTGCTTGACATGAGAAATATGTTCTGAGTTGTCACCTGTAATCAGCACATCATCCACATAATAGAAGTAAAGTGCGTCCTTTTGGAGAGACATGAACAAACAATGTAGGATCATGTTCACTAGAAGAAAAACCTGCAGCCGTGATGACAGAGATGAATCGCTCAAACCAAGCACGAGGAGCTTGTTTCACCCATACAATGCGCGATGGAGACGACAAACGTGCCCTGAGGGAGTATCAACCCTCAGAGGAGGGTGCATATAAACTTCTTCATGTAGATCACCATTGAGAAAAACATTTTTGACATCCATCTGGGAGATAGTCCAAGAAGATGAGGCTGCAACTGCAATCAAGGTTCGAACAATAGTCATATGCGCAACAGGTGCAAAAGTCTCATCATAATCAAGTTCTTGAGTCTGTTGGAAACCACGAGCCACATGACGAGCTTTATACCTCAATGGAACCATCTGATAGGAACAACATGCGAGGGTAAAGGAACGATATCCCATGTACCAGTGCGTTCAAGAGCAGCCAATTCATCAATCATAGCTAGTTGCCACTCAAGAATTCCAGAAGCTTCTTGATAAGTAGTGGGTTCAACAATTGCCACACCAGCTCGTGGAAAACCATAGCGATCTGGAGGTTCAATGGTACCACGATCACGAAGACGATATCCCTGACTAAAAACATCATTAGACTCATTGTTAGTACAATAATCGGGTACAAGATTAGTATCAGGACCAGCCGTAGGAATAGAGCGAGAACCACGAATGTAGGTTTGGATGATAGGTGGTTTGGAAGAGTAAGAAGAAGATCACGTGGAGGTGGAAGGTGGTGTTATGGGAATGAGAACATCAGATGTGGATGTAGAAAATGATGGTTCAGATGCAGGAATGGAAGGAAGACACATGAAATAAGTAGATTCTGTGGGATAATATGAGGAGTGAGTAGACTGGTTGTGAAAGAAGGGACGATTTTCATTGAAACTCACATCTCTAGAAATTCGAATACGGCGAGTAGATGGATTATAACAACGATAGCCTTTGTGTTCAGGTCTGTATCCAAGAAATACACACCCTACAACAAGGTTATATTAAGCGCTAGGCGTTAGGCCACTGCTTAGTGCCTAGAGAGGTTAAGCATAGATTAATCGTGCTTAAGCGTTTATAGGAATATAATATATATATATATATATATATATATATATATATATATATATATATATATATATATATATATATATATATAGTTGCATAGAAAAACAGTTTTAGCTAGGCTCAGATGAAGACATCTTATACAAAGCATGTGCATGTACTAATTAAGCTTTCAAGTCAAAGCATCCGTCTTAAACATAGAACATAACAGAGGAGATAGAGGATCAGCAGATAAATAGCAAAGGGGGAGACTGGAAGAGCAACAGAACTATGACGTCGCTGACCTTGGTGGGCAGCGGCTGGGGAAGACAGGAAGAGCCAAAGAGGACAAACGGGCAGGCGGCGATGGCAGACCTGGTCGACTAGGGAAGAGGGCCTGACCGGCAGCGGCAACAACAACTTCCACGAGCTTTCTTTCCCGCCGTTTCCCTCATCTCCCACGCAACAGCTCTCGCCCTGTTTCCCTCCTCTCACGTGCAGTAGTAGCTCCCACCTCCTGCGTGCCTTTTAAACTTTCATGCGCTTTTTCGTGTGCCCAGGCCCGCTCCAAGCGCGTTTTTCCGCTTTAGCGCGTAGAGCGCAAATTAGGCGTCGCCTACGCGCGCCCACCGCGGAAAACAGCGCCTATGGCATAAGCGCTGCGCTAAGGCATCGCTTAGCGCCTAATCGTGATTAGGCGGGCGCTTAATCACACTTTTTTGAACATTGCCCTACAGATCGAGCAGTCAATTTAGTCCACTCACGTGGTGGTAACAAGACATAACATATACATCCAAACACACGAAGATGATCATATCGTGGAGGAGTCCCAAAAAGAACTTCACCCGGTGATTTGACAGAAAGTTTAGATGATGGTTGTCTATTAATGAGATACACGACAGTGGAAACAACTTCACTCCAAAAGTATGAAGGCACAAAAGAAGATATCAAAAGAGTACGAGCAAAAAAAAAACTCGTCCGAGGAGGGAAAGACTACCCTCCCGGTATTATATTAAGAAGAGACCGAAACAATGGTCTCGGCCGAGAAAATCCCCGAACCCTGGCCCCCCATCACTAACGGGTCGGCGTCAACTGTCCACTCTGCAACGGCCCAACCGGAGGGTGGCGAGCACTCTCAATAATATGACGGTGTTTGCGTTCAGCAACACCATTTTGGGCATGAGCATCAGGACAAGAAAGTTGAGCTAGAGTACCCTCTATGGTCAATATCTGGCGGAAATTATCAGATAAAAATTCACCACCAGAATCGGAACAAATTTTTTTAATAGTAGCAGAAAACTAGGTGTGAACCATGCGAGTGAAGGACTTGTAAATAGAAGGCAATTCCGAGCGGCGTTTCATGAAGTAAATCCAAGTATAACGAGAATGATCATCAATAAAAATGACATAATATTTATGACCACCTTTGGAAACAAATGGAGCTGGACCCCAAACATCAGAGTGAAATAGATCAAAAGGTTTAACAAAATGAGAATCACTAGTAAAATATGGAAGTTATATTTGTTTTCCAAGATGACAACCTTTACAATGAAAAATAAACTCAACATGTGTAGGGCCTAAACATCCTGACTTTATTAGAGTAGACAGACGAGATCCACATAAGTGACCAAGACGATGATGCCACTAGGCGAACGACGTCGTGGGACCCGAAGTAGCATGCACATGAGTTGTAGTGGTATGGTATGAAGGAAGACGCAAGGTGTCCAAGATATAGAGGCGAGGCGAAGATTTACGGCGACGGCCAGTCCCAATCACATCTCCTGTGTGTCGATCCTGTACAAAACAAGATGAGTCATCAAATCCAATAAAACAATTGTGATCGGTAATTTGACCAACTGATAGTAGATCCATGGATAACTTAGGTACAAAAAATATATTTGGGACAGTAAAATTGGGATCGGAAAGAGAACCCTTGTGGGTGACATGACATAATGTACCATCAACAGTCTGAACAGAAGTACCCTAGGTGACAGGTGTAGTAGACGTCAGCCGTGACTAATCAGATGTCACATGAAATGAAGCTCCAGAATCAAGAACCCAAGATGATGACAAAGCACCAGCAGATGAAGTAGCAACAACCGCAACTGAGCCTCTAGGAGATGGTCCTGTACCACGACCACGAGTAGTACGACGGACACAAAAATCAGCCAGCTTCTCTAGAAACTTAGCAAAGCAGTTCTTAGACCGATGAGTGGTCTTTTTGCAATGTTCACAAGGCTGAAAAGAGGTGTTTGTGGATTTCTGAGCAGCGGCCAACACACTGTGAGAAATCACATCAGTAATAGAAGACATAGACTTAAGACGAGTCTCTTCAACAAGTAATTCAGACAACGCCTGAGCCATGGTGAGAGTATCAGAACTATGAAGCAGCCTTGCATGAAGAGAATCAAATTAGATCGAACTCCCATAACAAATCTGTAGGTAAAGAACTTCTCAATGAACTTATGGGCTGGGCAAGGCACAACTGTACAAGCAGGCACCATGGAGGTCAATGCACTCATAAGACGATCAAAGGCTAAATAGTATTCATCAATGGACATATCATGTTGCTCAATGACATGAGTCTGTTGCATAAGGGTATGTAAAAGAGCACCGCTGTCCTAAACAAACCGGTCCTTCAGATGTGACCAGATAGCCTTAGCAGTGGTGAATTTGGACAGACTCATAATCATAGTTGGTTTAGTGCTATTGACCATTGTAGCCATTACCTTGCCATCATTGATCTGCCATGTTTTGATTGCAGCAGCATTGCTTCTATCGACTGCTAAAACTGGTGAATCTTTAGTAAAATGAAATAGTAAACTGTGACCTCTTATTGCAGTTTGAACACGAAAGGCCCACTTTGGGTAATTGTGCCCATCAAGCACAATATTGACAATAATAACGTTGGCCGACATATTGAAGAGCAAGAGAACATTGAAGAATAACATATCTGAGAAAGACTGACTAGATGGTACCAAAATCCTTGGCAGGTGTCGCAGATGAAAAGTGTAGCCTGAACAAAACTGTGCGAACTCCTAGCAGACGAACAGATCTCGGCAGATCGACACAAGTGGCAGTCGGATTCTGGGCTACGCGAGGATGGTGGCGGACGACGTGGACGGTGATGGCCGACTCTCCCTGGTGGAGGTGGTGCAGGGGATATGGACGACCGGAGGTGGCCATGTCGGCGAAGCGGATCTGGGCGGCCAGAGGTGACCATGTTAGGAGGCTCCCTAGTGGAGGTGGTGCAGGGGATCTGGGCGGAGGTGACCACGTCGGCTGGCTCCCTGGTGGATGTGGTGCAGGGGATTTGGGTGGCCAGAGGTGGCCGCGTCGGAGTAGCGAGGAAGACACAGATGGCAGCAGCGGGCGGTGGCGGAGAAGGGCCGGCGGTGGATGGCGCGGATGACAGCCGACAAAGATGGCGTGGGCGGTCGGAGGTGGACGCGTCGGTGCGCGAGGAAGGCGCAGATGGTGTGACGACGCAGGAGGTCCGCGACGACATCTGCTGTTAGACTACCCGTCTAGGGTTTGTGCTATTCCCTGTGTAATGACCATTATACCCCTGTGTAATGGGCCTTGGCCCAGTTACTCTCCCTATTTAATACCACTCCCAACCCCTGATTAGGGTGTGGGTTCAGTCTCCAACATGGTATCAGAGGTCTAGGTTTAGGTTTTCTGTTTCCTCTCCCCTGCGCAGCCGCCAGGCCGCCGACCTCTGGCCGCCGCCACCCCCGAGCCGGCGAGCTCGGGCTCCCTCCGGCCGCCACCCTATTCCTCTCCCCTCCCCTACTCTCTCTCCTCCCTACCTTGCTTCGTCCGCGCGCCAGGGCCGACCGCCCCTGTCCTGGCCACGCCAGGTCGCGACGACCCCGCTGCCCTGCGCCGTGCCCGGCCGACCCCGCGCGTGCCCCGACGGCGCGCTGCATCGACCGGCCGCGACCCGACGCGTCTGAGCCGACCAAGCCACCCGAGCCGGCGAGCTCGGGCTCCCTCCGGCCGCCTCCATCCCTTCCCCGACCGCGCCTCTCCCTCATCTCCCCTGCGCCGGCCGCCGGTCTCCAGCCGCCGACCACCGCGCGCCGTACAGCCGCCGCCGCAGCGTGCAGGCGGGCCTCCCCTCACCGCGGGCCGTCGCCGCTCGACCCGTCCGCGCCGACGCCGTGCGCCGCGGCCAAGTCGCCAGGACGCCGCCGCGCCGTTCTCCTGCGCCGCCCCGACGGTCGCCCTCTGCCCCGACGTCCGTGCGGCCCCTCGTCGCTGCAGTGCTGCACCGTCCGTCGCGCCCTGGTGCCGACCGACCGGAGCCCCGGCACAGGACCTGTCGCGCCGTCCAGGAGCGCCCGCCCGGCGGACGCGCGCCCCTGCTGTTCCACGCGGATCTGCACCCCTGCTGTCCCGTGTCGTGGACGCCCGGTTGTCCAGTCCGCGCCTCCCTGCGTCGGCTGACCGCTCCCCGGCTCCAGCAGTGCCTCGCCCCTCCTGCACCGGTCGCCATGCCCGCCGCTCTCGTGACTGTGCGTGTCCTCCTCCACGACGGCCAGCTCATCCGTGGCATGTTCATGTCCTTCGATCCAGTCTGGAACCCTATTCTTCGGGACTGCGTCGAGGTCCACCCTCAGGCGGGCCGTCACGTGCCTGGACCGCTTGTCTTTCCACGTGCTACGATCGCCTCCCTAGCGGTTGAGCCCGTGTCCTCTCCCTCCCTTCCTAGTGCACCTGTCGGGGCACCTTCCCTGGCCCTCTCCGCTCACACCGTACCCTCGCCACTTCCACCTCCCCGAACCACCACCGATTGGGTGGTTGACTCCGGGGCCTCCTTCCACACTACCCCCACCACTAATTCGTTACTCCACTCCCATCCACCCCACCCCTCACATCCTACCTCCATCGTCGTCGGTAACGGTTCCACCCTCCCGGTTACCTCAGTAGGTACATCGGTTCTTCCAGGACCATTCTGCCTTAACGACGTCCTTGTTGCTCCCGGACTGACTCATCCCCTCCTCTCGGTTCGTCGCTTCACTAGTGACAACCAGTGCTCTATGGAGTTCGACCCCTGGGGCCTCACCATACGCCACCTCCCCACACATGATGTGCTTGCTCGCTGTGACAGCTCCGGCCCCCTCTATTCTCTTCACTTGCCCTCCACTCCCCACACCAAAGTAGCCTCATCTCATGCTCTCGCTACTACCACCACCTCCTCCGACATTTGGCACCGTCGCCTCGGGCACCCTGGACCTGACGTCATGTCCCAACTTTCCGGCCACTCAGACATATCATATACTCGGGGCTCTTCTGAGCGCCTCTGCCATGCTTGTCAGCTCGGCCGTCACTCACGTCTCCCTTTTTCCACTTCCACGTCCAGGGCTGTTCAGGCCTTTGATCTTGTCCACTGTGACCTCTGGACGTCTCCTGTCCTTAGCCTCTCCGGCTACAAGTACTACCTAGTCATTCTGGATGACTACTCCCATTTCCTTTGGGCTTTCCCCCTTCGGCTGAAGTCCGACACGTTTCCCACCCTCACTCACTTCTTCACCTGGGTATCCACCCAGTTCCGGCGCCCGGTCCGTGCCCTGCAGTGCGACAATGGCCGCGAGTTCGACAACAACGCCTCCCGTTCTTTCTTCCTCACTCACGGCGTCCAGTTGCGTCTCTCGTGTCCCTACACCTCTGCTCAGAACGGCCGGGCCGAGCGTATGATTCGCACCACCACCAACATGATCCGCTGCCTTCTCTTTCAGGCGTCTCTCCCCGCCACCTACTGGGCAGAGGCCCTTCATACTGCCACGCATCTCCTCAACCGTCTTCCCTCGAAGGCGGTGAGCCACCCTACTCCTCACTTTGCCCTGTACGGCACAACCCCTTCCTACGACCACCTGCGCGTGTTCGGCTGTGCCTGCTACCCTAACACTTCCGCTACCGCTCCACATAAGCTTTCTCCTCGCTCCACCCGCTGTCTATTCCTTGGCTACTCCCCTGACCACAAGGGGTACCGGTGTCTGGACCTCACCTCCCACCGCATCATCATCTCTCGTCATGTCATCTTTGACGAAGATGTGTTTCCCCTTGCAGGCTCCACCCCACCCACCGATCTTGACTCCCTCCTCGAGTCCGATCCGCTTCCTCCCCCACCTTCGGCTCCCCGACTTGCGCCGTTACCTGCTCCTCGTGCGGCCCCCACGACCTCTTCCGCGCCACGCGCGGCCCCGTCGACCCCGCCTGCGCCACGCGCGGCCCCGTCGACCCCGCCTGCGCCACGCGCGGCCCCGTCGATCCTGCCCGCGCCACGCGCGGCCCCGTCGACCCCGCCTGCGCCACGCGCGGCCCCGTCGATCCTGCCCGCGCCATGCGCGGCCCCGTCGATCCTGCCCGCGCCACGCGCGGCCCCGTCGATCCCGCCTGCGCCTCGCGCGGCCCCGTCGACTCCGGCTCCTGCGCCACACGCGGCCCCGTCGACCCCGCCTGCGCCACGCGCGGCCCCGTCGATCCTGCCCGCGCCACGCGCGGCCCCGTCGACCCCGCCTGCGCCTCGCGCGGCCCCGTCGACTCCGGCTCGATTCGCCAACCCCGCCCTCGTCTACCATCGCCGCGGCCACGCCACTACCTCGGCGCCCCCCGACTCGGGCCCGTCAACGAGTGCGGCCCGATTCGCCGACCCCGCCGTCGTCTATCACCGCCGTGAGCCGGCCCCACCAGCCGCTCCCGACGTCCCGGCGGTCCACTCCGAGTCGTCCGTATACCACCCGGTCGCCATCCACCGCGACCCCGGGCACGTCCACCCGATGGTGACTCGGCGCGCTGCTGGCGTTCTTCGCCCCGTCGACCGGCTCATCCTGGCAGCTGCTACGACCAGCACTCCACCCGACGCTTCGCCGGTACCCTCCTCCGTTCGCACTGCCCTCGCCGACCCACATTGGCGTCGTGCTATGGAGGAGGAGTACGCAGCCCTCTTGGCCAACCACACCTGGGACCTGGTGCCGCGTCCACCAGGCACCAACGTGGTCACCGGCAAGTGGCTATTTCGCCACAAGCTGACCTCGGATGGCTCCCTCGACAGGTACAAGGCCCGTTGGGTCCTTCGGGGCTTCACCCAGCGCCCCGGAGTGGACTACGACGAGACCTTCAGCCCTGTCGTCAAGTTCGCCACTGTTCGCGCCGTCCTCTCCCTCGCCCTCTCCCGCGACTGGGCGATCCATCAGCTCGATGTCAAGAATGCCTTCCTCCATGGCACTCTGACGGAGACTGTCTACTGCAGCCAGCCCACCGGCTTCGTCGACGCTGACCGTCCGGATCTGGTTTGCCGGCTGAACAGGTCCCTGTACGGCCTCAAGCAGGCGCCACGGGCTTGGTACAGCCGCTTCGCCTCCTACCTGGCCTCTGTCGGCTTCGTCGAGGCCAAGTCGGACACGTCCCTGTTCATCTACAGGCGCGGCGACGACACCGTCTACCTCCTGCTCTACGTCGACGACATTGTGCTCACGGCATCCACCGCCGACCTCCTTCAGCGCACGATCGTCGCCCTTCAGCGGGAGTTCGCGATGAAGGACCTGGGGCCCCTCCACCACTTCCTCGGCGTCACCGCCGAACGTCGGCCCCAGGGTCTCTTCCTCCATCAGCGCCAGTACGCCATCGACATCCTGGAGCGGGCTGGCATGTCTGACTGCAAGCCCTGCTCCACGCCTGTCGACACTCAGGCGAAGCTCTCTGAGGACGACGGGCCTCCGGTCGCCGACGCGACGTCCTACCGGAGCCTCACCGGCGCGCTCCAGTACCTCACGTTCTCCAGGCCCGACATCGCGTACGCCGTCCAGCAGGTGTGCCTGCATATGCACACTCCGCGGGAGCCCCATCTCACTGCGCTCAAGCGGATTCTACGCTACCTCCGCGGCTCCCTCGACTACGGTCTCCTACTCCGCCCATCCCCGACGTCGGCGCTCGTGGTCTACACCGACGCTGACTGGGCTGGCTGTCCCGACACGCGCCGGTCCACCTCCGGCTACGCCGTCTTCCTGGGCGCCAACCTCGTCTCTTGGGCCGCCAAGAGGCAGCCCGTCGTCTCTCGCTCCAGCGCTGAGGCCGAGTACCGTGCCGTGGCCAATGGCGTGGCCGAGGCTTCCTGGCTGCGCCAGCTCCTCCACGAGCTCCACAGTCCCCTCCAGCGCGCCACCCTCGTCTACTGCGACAACGTCAGCGCGGTCTACCTCTCCACCAACCCCGTGCAGCATCAGCGCACGAAGCATGTGGAGATCGACCTGCACTTCGTCCGCGAGCGTGTCGCTGCCGGTGACGTCCGCGTTCTCAGCGTCCCCACCACGCTTCAGTTCGCCGACATCTTCACCAAGGGGTTACCGTCGAGTGTCTTTTTAGACTTCCGATCCAGTCTCAACATCTGTACAGGATAGAGTTGTGACTGCGGGGGGGTGTTAGACTACCCGTCTAGGGTTTGTGCTATTCCCTGTGTAATGACCATTATACCCCTGTGTAATGGGCCTTGGCCCAGTTACTCTCCCTATTTAATACCACTCCCAACCCCTGATTAGGGTGTGGGTTCAGTCTCCAACATCTGCGATGGCGGAGGAGGGCCGCGACGCGACCGGCGGCGGACGGCGTGAATGGTAGCCGAAGATGGCCGCGACGCGACCGACAGTGGACTGCGCGGACGACGGCGGAAAAGGGGAGGGCCGCGACAGCGGTCGGGAGGAAAGGCCGCGACAGCGGCTAGAAATTTAGAGAAACCCTAATCGTAACTTGCTCTGTTACCATGTTACTAACCTTGGGATTAACAATAGATGATTAGTCCCTAAGGACTATATATATATATATATATATATATATATATATATATATATATATATATATATATATATATATATATATATATATATATATATATATATATATATATATATATATATATATATATATATATATATATATATATATATATAGGCAGTAGGCCTGGGCCTAATGGGCCTTAACACTAATAACTTTTTTTCTTCTCGTATGAAAATATATTGAGTATGCTTTCAAATATTCACATTTTGTTGCTTCACATGTTATTGTCTTTTTACTCATTAGCCTATTACATTGTGGCAAATTGGACATTGTTTAATACAAGTCATAGACTTTCAAAATATCAATGATAACTGTCAGTATGTTCCTGTTGCCATACATGGTATGGTCTTCAATATCGTAACGATTGATTATGGTTGTTTGCCAATCTCAAGGTATGAACTAATTTATTGGAAATATTGATAGCTGTTCTATTCTTGAAATCATCCATGTCCAGTATAGAGAATAGTCAAATTCTACTGATTCTGGTTGCAGTAGAATTTTTTTTTGTCCTTCAACCACTAAACTGTTTTGTATGTTGCCTCTGGTTGTAGGGAATTCTACACCGTGATTCCTCATGACTTTGGTTTCAGAAAGATGCGTGAGTCTTGAACTTTTCAAGCTTAGTAGTGTCGTTAGAGAATGATATATCATCTTCAGCATTTGTTTGGTTCAGGGGACAAGTGGAGATGGGACTTGATGATACTCTTTCCACCAGTGTTTGGTTGTGGGGGCAAGCCCACGTTCATTTGTAGGTGTAGTTGGTGGGTTTAGTACCATCTTGGAAGTTTAGAAGGGTGAGGGCCAGCTTATAGTCTTTGTTTCTCCAAACATAGTACCCTGAGAATGTACGTGTAAGAGATGTGCTATGCTTATGCAGGCTCATTCCTTATGTGAGCTGGGCTGTAAGCAGATTTTGGACCTGGGGGTTTTATAGAGCCCATCCCTCGTTGATGGTGTCGTTCTCTGTCTTCGACTCTAGGCACATCACCAAGGTGGGAGTTTTGATGCGGGCCAGCTCGAGGCCGAGCTGCTTCGCTGCAGGTGTGAGGCGGTGCATGTAACCTTGAATCTGAGCCGCACTGGATGAGAGCAACAGACGAGCTCTCGAGCCTTTCAGGTGCGTGGGGATGAGGGTGGCATGGGGACCTCTAGCCGATCTGGCACTGTGGTGGCATGGTGGGTGAGGCCAGCGTGCTGAGCTCCATCGGTTGTGGCAGTAGGCAACAGTGATGGGAAGCAAGAAGTTACAATCTTGGGTACGGCGGGAGCAGTATGATGGACTGAGGATGGATTTGTTTTTTTTTGTTGAGGAAAAAAGATGTTGCACCTGAGTTTGACAGGTGCGTCCCATGGCTGACAGATTGGCTCCACTAGATGCCATCCTACCTACCAAACAAAAAACTGGGATTGACCTACACAACAAAACACGAAGTGGGACAGTTACACCCCAAAATATAGGGATGAGATCATCCTGTCCCACCTCATCTTCAAACCAAACAGATGTTTAGAAGTGATTGACCTTCTAACAAACATCATCTGACAGGTGAATTTATTATCGAT
Source organism: Zea mays (assembly GCF_902167145.1). Classification (NCBI taxonomy): domain Eukaryota; kingdom Viridiplantae; phylum Streptophyta; class Magnoliopsida; order Poales; family Poaceae; genus Zea; species Zea mays. Next base: position 45,186,551 of record NC_050103.1, read on the forward strand.
ACTCCTCAGAAACTAAAAGCTAAGCTGGAGATGGTAATAGGCTACTGCCTTCTACTTATTTCTATTATCATGCTCTTCTCAATTCTTATTTGTTTAGAAACAGAATGCATTTAGTTCATTTTAAGTTCTGATATCCTAGTTTTTATATGTAATTGGGAAACACACCTGTCATTTTTATGCAAGAATTGATTTAAGTTTCATATCATTGTTATTCATATCACTTATTGACAGATTCAAGTCATGCACGTCATGTGTGTATGATGCAGCATACGGCTGCATATTGTCCTCTAGGGCTGATGTTTGTGCAGAATCTGCTCACGTTGTTTTCTTACACTAGGTTGAAGCCCTTGGTGAGATTGAAATTGCAACTAAACTTTTGGAGGATGATTCAAGTGACCAGGTATTCCATTTCACTAATGGTCAAGTTTTTTAGGAATAATTCCTTATATGGTACCAACTGTACCTTGAATCCTTGACATGACACTGTCAGTGACTGTGGGTGTTAGTGATGGCATATCTGGGATCGTGAGTTTTCTGTGGCATATAAGGAAATTACCCTTTATGTACCATTGTTTTGCTGCAGTCCTTGATATGCCATTGCAAAATCTGTTGTCTCTTTGGCTTTAAAAAGTTGAATCAGTTATATGCCATTATCAGTTTGGCCACAAGTTCCATATGCCCTAAATATGGCTTGCTGTACCTTTTTATATACCATCTCTTCCAAATTATAGTTCACTGTAGATTTGTCTCAAGTTAGATCTCGTAACTTTGAAATGTTTATAGAAAAATACATTGACATCTAGAAACCAAATTAGTTTTATATACACAAAATGCGAAAGGGCCTCTAGCGTAATGGTTAAGGCTTTTGAGTAGCACCCCCAGGTCCTGGGTTCGATCCCTCTCGGGGGCGAATTTCTGGCTTGGTTAGAAAAATCCCCTCGCTGTGTCCCGCCCGCTCCCGGGTTACGTCCTGTGCGCCACCCTCCGGCTGGGCCGTTGCAGAGTGAGCGGTGACGGCTTGCTAGTGATGGGGGGCCAGGGTTCGGGGATTTTCTCGGCCGGGACCTTGTTTCGGTCTCTTCTTAATATAATATCGGGAGGACGGTCTTTCCCTCCCCGACCGAGTTTTTTTTATATACGCCAAATATGTTTAAATTAAGCATTTGTCTGTTATATACGCCAATATTTTTTTTTTCAAAAAAAAAATGATCTAAGTTACGGAAGCTTGACTTAGGACAAAGCCAAAGTGAACTATAGTTTGGGTCATTTGGGATGGAGGGAGTATATATCATTATAAAATAAATAATTTATTTATTTTCCATTAATTTTGATTATTTTTTAGTGAATCTACAAAAACATACATATATGTGAACTATTTTTTTTTCTCGGAACACATCATGTGAACCATCATAAAACTGCAGACTTCATAGAACTCGAGTCTACATATTGGATCTTATTCACCAGATTTCTGTTGCGTTTATCATGAATCTGCACAAGTGGTTTTATTTGAACCTTACACATCGAATGTTGAAACATAACTACATAAGTGAATTGGCAACTTTTTTCTATAAGCTTAAGCTCTTAGGTTGAACTGGTTGGTACATGCAACTTAATATAGTATCAAAGCTAGTGGTCTCAAGTTCAAATCCTGGTTAGCATAATTAAATAAAAATAAAAAAACAATTGTTACTTGCTCCCGTCCCACGCCTTAGGCCTCAGCAAGCCTCAACATAAGGGGGATTGTTGGAATATAAGTGAATTGTCTTTCTCTTTCTATCAGCTTAAGCTTTTGAGTTGAACTGGTTAGCGTGTCCACTCTAATATCAAATTTGAACAAAAATATGTAGTTTTGAGAGTCGTGGAAAATTATAATAATGAATATGCAATTTTCACTTGTTTTTTAGTTAGCGGCACATTTTGATTTGTTTAGGTAACTAAAATAATTATTCCCATGCTTCATACGCTTGCATGTTTTTAAACATAAACATATAATGAATTCATGATTCAAAATGTAGGATGATCCGTTGTATGCTCGATACAAGCAACTTCATTGTGATTTCACACCTCTTGAAGCTGATTCAGATGAGTACTCTATGGTAATTTTCCTACCAACAATATACATAGTTACATACATATATTGTGGACGTTCGAGTCTTTCCCTCAAAGGGATTCTTTCGCATTTTAAGCTAACTTATTTATTTGGATAATACTTTGTACTTGTCCTTGGTAACATTTGCAAAATGATCCTTTTACATCTCAAGCTTACATATTTTTTTAGATATGGGGATTCAGCCTTATAAATAAATGTGTGGAAACATTCTTATGCAACATGGAGTGGTGGAATGTCTTTATTCTTGTCTGCTGTCTTTTCAAATTGTTCATTTGAACTTTTTAACTATTTACAAAAATGTCTGCTGTCCAGATAAAATCATATTTGAGAAATACACATGGAAAAACACACTCTGGTTATACGGTGGACATAGTGCAAATATTTAAGGTTTCAAGGCATGGTGAAACAGAGCGATTTCAAAAAGTGAGATATTTCTGTTCTGTTATTATCTGCACAACCCAAAAGATCGAACTGCGTCACATGATTGATTTTCAACATATCCATGCAGTTTGCTAGTACAAGAAATAGGATGCTTTTGTGGCATGGTTCTCGGTTGAGCAACTGGGCTGGGATCCTTTCTCAGGGTAATTCATGCTATCTAAAATTATTACTACCACTTCTATATCTGCACAGAATATGGCTTGATGAGTTACTTCCTGCTATCTACTCGTCCTAGAGCTCTCAAGATCAGCATCTAGTTCTTACTGGGACTGCTGAGATTTCAGCATTAAATTTATCACCATGAATTGAATGCTTCATTTTCATGAGAATTTGTTATGGAGCTTTGCTTTACATTTTAACGCTTGTGTAGTTAGGTGGTTGAACTAGCAAAGTTTGTTTATTCTAATGGAAAAGCTAAATTCAGCTTGTGTTACCTTGTGCTATTTGAGTCAGTAGTGCAGTGGTCTTACTGTGTCACCAGGTCACGGGTTCGAAGCAGCTTCTCTGCATTTGCGCAGGAAGGCTTGTCTCAGTTTATCTCTTTTGTAGACCCCACTCATGTGGGAGCCTCTGGCACTGGGTCTCCCGGTTTTTTAACCTTTTGTGCTCTTTGAAACTTGGCAGTTTTATAGGTCATGGTTCTTGTCTTGAATTACTATCTTCCAGGTCTGCGAATCGCTCCTCCTGAAGCACCTGTTACTGGTTACATGTTTGGCAAGGGTGTTTACTTTGCTGACATGTTTTCAAAGAGTGCAAACTATTGCTACGCCTCTGAAGCATGTAGATCTGGAGTACTGCTTTTATGTGAGGTCTGTCGCCTACTGAATATTCATGCATGATTTTACAAGCTTCAGATTGTGTGCTATTTTTCTGTTTGTTACAGGGTTGATTGTCATATGTGCATGTCCCAATTATTTTGTTTGTTACACTAGTTACTTTGTCATATTGAGACGGGTTCTGCCCGATTATTTTGTTGTAAGGGATTTGCTGAGTTCATGGTAAATGCAGACTACGAGTGGGCTATTTAACTTCAATTTGCCAGGTTGCATTGGGCGATATGAATGAGCTACTGAATGCAGATTACGATGCTAATAACCTGCCCAAAGGAAAATTAAGGTCAGTTGCTGATGCAGTTTTTCTTTTGGTTATAACACCTTTTGTCTCCCTAAATCATTTTCTGTATGTATTCCTTTGGCCAGTTCTTAATGTTGAATTATATGCAAGAATGAAGACGCTATTTTTCCTAAATCATTGTTTGCTTGTGTTTATCTTGTGGCCACTTCCTGATGTTAACTCAGTACATGTACATATATAATGGCGCAAGATCGGAAGATATTTTTTATGCTCCATTTAATATGTACTACTGCAACGCCCCTCATCTATCCCTCCGTCCACTTTTTTGGTTTGTCCTAAGTCAATTAATTTCAACTTTGACCGGTTATACTGCATGTTTCATAAGATTTTACAACATAAAAATAAAGTTTCTAGATTCATTATGAATTAAACTACCATAATATATAATTTTTTAGTTTAAAATAATTTAATCTTATATTTATTGTTGGTCAAAGTTTAAATAGTTTTGACTTAGGACAAATCCAAAACGACTAAATCATATGTACAGAGGGAGTACAAGATAATGGATTAGTTGCATGCTAGTGGCTGAAAGTATTATGCTTGCTGCTGATATGAACAAGATTTGGTTGCAATTTTTTTGTGCAGTACCAAGGGAGTTGGTCAAACAGCACCTAACATGGTCGAGTCTAAGGTCGCTGACGATGGTGTTGTTGTTCCCCTTGGCGAACCCAAACAGGAACCTTCCAAAAGGGTATGCACATTTCCGTGCTGCATTTACACGGTTATATATTTCCAAAATGCAAATCCAATATGGGAACTGCTCTTTGGTTGCAGGGTGGCTTGCTTTATAATGAGTACATAGTGTACAACGTAGACCAGATAAGAATGCGGTATGTCTTACATGTTAACTTCAATTTCAAGAGACGGTAGATGTTGCAAAGAGCTGAAACTGTTGCTGAGATCTTAGCAGAACATATGTGGACTTATAGCACCAGGTGCCCTCAGCCTCATTTTCTGAGCAAATTTGGTAGCCTTTGCATTTCGATTTTGGTTTCAGGCTTCTAGCCCCATTGATGATTGATACTGAGTGTATATATGAACCATTGATATCCACCTTCCATGTACTTAAGTTTTTTTAACATGTCCCATGCATATAAATCTGATGAAGCATATAGCACTAATACGATTCTAACTTGAGAATGTATTTTGTGCACAAGATCTCTTTCATGCATCAATGCACAAAATCAATCTTGATCCTCCATCCAACATCCTTTGGCTTAGACCGTCTCCAGTAGAGTTTGTAAAATATGGGACTTAGAATTGTAGATGATACTGTTTACAGAGAGAAATTTAAAATAGAGCTCCATATATGTAGCTACATATTTGAAAAAAAACCGTGTGTTAAGTTCAAGGTTATTAAACAACGGTCTAGATTGATTGTCTATAGGTGCACCAAGGAGTACATATGATACGTTCCCTTCTAACTATCCACGATCTAAGACTAAGGCTGTCTCCAACGGATTATGTATATGGTTGTGTAAAACATAACCTAACATGGCCCACTACTCGCATGCCAACGACTGCTATGCAAGCCGTCCTTCTATGCAAACGTGCAAACAAACCATCTGATCCATTAGATTACAATCCAACCGTAGGTCATATTTAACACTTAAATCTTTTCACCACCAGCTCAATAATCTTTATAAACTCCCTCTAACAAACCATGGTTGTATCTATGGTTAGATCGTAATCTAATTGATCAGATAGTTTGTTTACACGCTTGCACATAAGGACTGCTTGCATAGCACTTGTTGACCTAACTAACATGGCCTATCTAGTTTTTTTTCAAGGAATTGTAAAATTGTGCACCCTTAAAAGCTACTCTAAGCGCTATGAAACCTGAATGGATAATTAATAATAGGCTATTGTAATTTCGGAAATTCTTGTCTGTATGAGGCAACGACAATAAATCATGAGATAATGGGACATGTTTCTGCACATCAACTTGGCAGGTGCACAATAAATCATGATACATGATATTAATCGATTATACTAAAACCAATGGAGGCTTGGATGAGAGTTTGTCCTATTTTTAGGGTCTGTTTGGTAGTACTTTTTTATGGGTTAGTTTGGTAAGTTGGCTAGAATTTGTCCTGGCTAGATCTTATAGACAAGCTGGTCGTGGATGTTGCCACCGTGGTCTGAGGTGGTGTAGTAACCTAGCCGTTGTTTGGTTTACCTGGTTATCTGGGTGGCTTAAATTAATTTGTTGTTTGATTAAGCCAAACCACATTTCATACAGATTTTGGCTATGTCCTTGCATGTTGTTTTGAATTTGGTTTTATTTAAAATTGACACGGCTGTTGTTTAATCTAAAGAGAGTTAATACAATTTGAAGAAAGACTTATTATTATCACATTACACCAAATATTAGTACATCTTATTCATCTGTTTCGTAAAGTTATATAATAATGTAGCACATGAGGATAATAATAATTACAAACTACATAAAAATGACGTATTTGACATTAGTACATCTAAATCCTACTATCTTAGTACCGCTAGTTCTATTTTTAAGTTTGATACTACTGCAATCTAATTTAGACACTTTGAAGGCCGTGTATGCATATCCGGCTTCTTCCCTTTCATATCGCTTGAAGGAGGCACCGTGGTAGCCTATGACTTGCTCATTGCACTCTGTCCGGTCCTTATATACCCGAGTTCTGCGACCATGAAACAGAACATACTAAGGCATCACCATCTGCAATTGTTAGTAAGGTTGCAAAGTATTTGGATGGTGAAATTGTAAGGTTGATAACAGCCAGAACACAGAGAAGCTCTACACTAATGTGATGTGTTTGTCCTTTATTGTCAAGCATTGCAGCCATACACATATATGAAGCTTTACAATGATAACAATTAACATGCATTGCGTGCCATGCCAATGCTAAGAAAAGTAAGGTTAGATTGACTGGACACCCTTTAAAAGGATTGAGCTAAACATCACTTGTTCTGTATTCAAATATGTCCTTTGTTTCCAAATGTCAACGGCCATGGTATGTTTCAATGTTTGTCATAAAAAATCTAAAACTTTACTACTAAGGGCTAGTTTGGAAACCCCATTTTTCAAAGGGATTTCCATTTTATCAAGAGAAAATTAACTAATTTCCCTTAGAAAAATGGAAATCCCTTGAAAAAATAGGGTTCCCAAACTAGTCCTAACAAGTATGATATTTTATTTCTGGAGAGATTTTTGTCTAGCTTATCTATCATATCAATGTGCACCTAGTTTAGTTTCAGTTTCATCGATTTTTGTTCAGCCCAAGTGAATTTTATGCAGCAAACCTTCTCCATGTGGACTATCACATGCAATGCAAATCAAAACTCTCATCAAATTTAGAGAAGTGAAAGGAAGACTGGCACCATTTGATCATGAGCTAACTTCTTCAGTAGCACTACATAACTCTGCAGAACTAAGACATAGTCACACTTTCTGAAGAAAATAAAAAAATAAGTAATTAAAAATCATAGTCACAGATGAAGATAATTATTGTGAACAACACACTGCAATGTAGCATATCTACAGATATGACATATATAATAGGGGTTTCTTAAAACTACAAATTTTCCCTACCTTATGTTTTTTTGCAACAATTTGATCTACGAACTAATCTGGAGACAATAACAATGGAACACTGATGAAGCTATCACTTCCATGATGGAATGCACACCAAAACTGCTATTGGGATTAGACTAAAACATCACAGTACACGTCGGCAACTTCTATTTGCGCAAGAGCTCGCAGAATTGCTAACTACAACATCACTAGACCACACAATCCTTGAGCTTGAGCATTAGGCTGTGTCTAGCAAATCATGTATATAGTCGTGTAAAACACTGTTTTACATTATATATACCACTATTTGTAAAGTAGAGTTTAAAATAGAGGACACGATAAAGAGTGAAATAGGATAGTTATTGAAGATAGCCGAAGACCACACAAATACATGATCGTCCCACGACCGAAAGGCAACATGCTGTCTTAGAGCATTTTCAAAACCGTGAGCATCTTCAGAACCAAAATGCAGCATTACTGTCTTGGTGCATCTTCAATGCAATTGGCTATTGCGGCCAGTTCGCCGACCAAATCCCTCACAAATGTGGTGTCCCCCTTCCTTACCGCTAGAGATGAAAGTTAAGCTGGCCCCAGGCCAGCACGGTCCGGGCCTATCGTGTTTCGAGCCAATTTTTTCGGACCAGAATGACATGAAATAATTTCGGGCTAGACTAGGCACGACATGGCCTAAAACACTACCATGCCGGCCTAAGCACGTCATGAAAGGAAAATTGGTATATGTCTAAAAATATATCTTTAAATTATTCATAACTTGCTTATATATATATATATACTAAAAGAATCATATAAGAAAGAGAAAGTATTTTAAAATACATTACCCAAGAACGATAGATTTGACAAAGGTGGAGGCGACCACGACCCGACGAGCGGTGTGGGCAGCAGCTACGATGGCAATGTCGGGATTGGAGTCGCCGTCGTCGAGAGCTAGCACAATGTCAGGAACATGGGATTTGTAGAGGAGCAATTGGAAGGCTGAACGAGCAGAAGGTTGAGCAGGAGGAGTAATCTGAGTAATTGAATTTTGTTTGTGATTAGGCCTATTGGGCCAGGGGTTTGGGCCGTCTGGCCTTGTAAGGAGGGTGTACTTAAACCCTGAATCATCTATTAATCGGCAGGAAGAAAATAGAAGAAAAACAACCACGAAACATAATTTCTGTTTACCTGCGCTTGTCCTCCCCATCGGAGGCAGCCACCCTGAGTTGCGCTACTCCGACCACGGGTCTCACACTTGGTATCAAAGACGGGTCAGCGGTCGTTGCTGGGCAGCGATCACCGACGTTGTCAATACGACGCCTATCACCAAACCATCAGTTCAGGCACGTTTTGTTTTGGAAGCCATGGCAGATCGGGATAGGGAAACTCAGGAGAGTTTGAGCAAGGTCATGGAGACTCTGGTAGTGGTGAGTGATCGATTGAAAGATGTCGAGCGCGTGCAACAACAGATGATGATGTGCATGGATTTGGCTGCGTCTGTTGCGGAGCAGGCGACAAAGGAGCGAGTCGAGTTATGTCGTAAGGTGGAAGAAACAGGGAAGGTGGTGGCCCAGATCCGTTTGGAATTGATGGGGAAGCAGTTGGAGGATTCTTCTGGGGCGCATAATTTCCATCTTCAGCTCATCAACATCATAGTAAACCTCCAGGTTTCAGGGGAAGACATGAGCATGTGGAATCCCGTGGCAAATTCAGAAGTGGTCCTTCTAGACCATCTGGTGATGTTCATCAGCATTCAGACCATTTTCATCAGGTATTGCCCAAACTTCCATTTCCGAGATTTGCTGAGGGTGATCCTGTGGTTTGGTTGGACAAGTGCTTGGAGTATTTTTCTGTCTACCAAGTTCCAGCATCTATGTGGGTGTCTGTTGCTTCGATGAATTTGGAGAATATTGTTGTGCAGTGGTGGCACTATCATAAACTGAAGTATGGGTTGGGTGGTTGGCATGAATTTGCTGCAACTGTTGTCAGTAAGTTTGGTGCCGAGGCTTATCCTAAGCGTTGTGAAGACTGTTTTCGTCGCGTCAGTTAGGCACGCTGGATAACTATGTTCATGAATTTGAGCAGGCTCGGTATGGAGTGGCGGTGCATAATGCTCAATATGATGAAACATTCTTTGTTACCCACTTTGTTCGTGGCCTCAAATTTGAACTACAGGATGTGGTGCAAGTTCAGGTTCCCACTACGGTGGATCGTGCTATATTGCTAGCACAAATTCAACATGTGGTGTTGCCATATCTGATACAGCAACATGCACTTCCAAAAGGGGATGATAAAGGGCAACAAGGTGCTGATCTTACTCGAGAAAGACAACTTAGGGACTTCAGGCGTCTCAATGGTTTATGTTATGCTTGTGGAGAACAGTTTGAGCTCGGGCATATTGCTAAATGTGCAAAGAGGGGTTCAGCTCAGTTGAATTGAGTAGTGGATGAGGAGGTGTCTGAAATTTTGACCGATGAGATTCTACATCAGCTAGAAAAGGAGGATCAAAGTGGGAATTATGTTGTCATCTTTCTTTTCAGGCAGTTTCTGGTACTAACAATGACTATAACATGAGAGTGCGATCTATTATGGGTAAACATACTATGTTGATGTTGGTGGATTCTGTGAGTTCCATCAATTTTATTAGTCAACATATGGTGCAAAAGTTGGGGTTAGCTGTGACATCTTGTCCATCTGTTTCAGTTAAGGTGGCACAATGGGGAGTCCATGATCAGCCAGGCTATGGCGAAGAATTTGGAATGGTGGGCACATGGGCATTTTTATCACACTGACATGAGAATTCTACCTTTGGGGGCTTTTGATGCTATTTTGGGTTATCAGTGGTTAAGGCAACACAGTCCTATGGAGTGTGATGGGTCAATAAAGTGTTGCAGTTTAAGGATGAGGATCAACAAGTTACTCTATATGGTGATGGGAATTAGACCAGTTCTCAGGTAGATCTTGTTTCAACATTACAAGTGCAAAAATGGATCTCAGGGAATGATGTTTGGTCTTTGGTATTAGTAGAAAAAGTGCAGGAGGAGCAACCTGAGACTGCTGATGCAGATATTCAAGGGCTGTTGAAGGAGTTTGTTGATATTTTCACAGTTCCTACTCAATTGCCACCTGCTAGACAGTTTGATCATCACATTCCACTGGTTCCAGGAGCGGTGCCAGTTAATTCTAAACCCTATAGATACCTTTTCACAAGGATGAAATAGAGCGTCAGGTGATTGCATTATTGCAAGCTGGGCTGATCGTTCCTAGTTCTAGTCCCTTTGCCTCTCCAGTTCTTTTAGTGAAAAAGAAGGATGGGACATGGCAGTTTTGTGTTGATTACAGACGACTGAATGATCTCATTATTAAGAAAAGGTTTCCTATCCATTTGTGGAAGAGGTTTTGGAGGACTTGGTGGGTACAAAATTTTTCACAAGCTTGGACTTGACAGCTGGATACCACCAAATCAGGATGGCAGAGTCTGAGGAATATAAAACTGCTTTTTAAAACTCATCAAGGGCATTATCGATTCCATGTTATGCCTTTTGGACTTACAAATGCCCCGGCTACATTCCAATGTGCAAGGAACTCGATTTTGGCCCCTTTTCTCAGGAAATTTGCCATGGTTTCATTTATAGTGATTCTTGGACTACTCATCTTGAGCATATTCGGTTGGTGTTTACAAAACTGAGGGAGTATCAGTTCTTCCTTAAAAGGACTAAATGTGATTTTGGCAAAACTGAACTCTCTTATTTGGGCCATATTATTTCACAGAAGGGTGTTGCTGCAGATCCTTCTAAAACTGAGGTGATGAGCAAGTGGCTTACTCCTACATCTGTCACTGAGGTGAGAAGTTTTTTGGGACTCACGGGGTATTATAGAAGGTTTGTGAAGAATTATGGAGTGATAGCCAAACCTTTGACTAAGCTGCTGCAGCACAAATCTTTTGTGTGGGACACGACAACTGATATGGATTTTCAAGCATTGAAGCAGGCTAAGGTGACCACACCTGTTTTAGCTTTACCTTAGTTCAAGGAACCTTTTGAAGTGGAAACTGATGCATGTGCTACTGGAATTGGGGCAGTTTTGATGCAACATCATAGGCCTATTGCATATCTCAGTAAAGCCTTAAGTTCCAAGAATCAGTTGCTTTCCATTTATGAGAAAGAGTTTTTGGCTCTATTGTTGGCAGTCACTAAATGGAGGCAGTATTTGTAGCATACTGAATTTATTATTAGAACTGATCATAAGGCTCTAAGTTTTTTGGAGGATCAAGTACTCCATTCAGAGTGGCAGAAAAATGCTATGACCAACTTATGGGGTTGCAGTTTCGAATGGTGTATAGAGAAGGGAAGGAGAATGTTGCTGCTGATGCACTTTCTCAGGTAGGCCATGCGATGGTGATGCATGCTGTGACAGAAGTGCAACCTGTTTGGCTACATGATGTGTTGAACTCTTATATCACTTATATGGAGGCTCAAGACTTATTGGCTCAGCTGGCTGTTCATAGTCCTAGTGAGTAGGGGTTTTCTTTGCAAAATGGTCTCATTCGAAAGGATGGTTTAATATGGATTGCAAATAATTTAGCCTTAAGGACAAAGCTCATTTCAGCTCTGCATGATGGGGCTGTGGGTAGTCATTCGGACAGTTTAGCCACTTATCATCGTGTCAGGCGTTTGTTTTGGTGGAAGGGCTTGAAAGCTGATGTGGTGGAGTATGTGAAACAATGTGACATTTGTCAAAGGGCTAAAGCTGAAAGGATACATTCTCCTGGTTTGCTGCAACCTATGCCCATTCCATAGGGAGCTTGGCAAGATCTTGCAATGGATTTTATAGAAGGTCTTCCAAAGTCCGAAGGGTATGACACAATTTTGGTGGTGGTTGATCAGTACACTAAGTATGCCCATTTTTTTCACTAAAGCATCCTTTTTCAGCTTCTATGGTTGCCAAAGTGTTTTTGGATAATGTGATTCGTCTTCATGGGACTCCAAGATCTGTGGTCTCGGATAGAGATAAGATATTTACTAGCCATTTTTGGAAGTCTGTTTCAGGTTTTAAACACCAAGCTAGCTCTTACTACAATATATCATCCCTAGTCCGATGGACAGTTAGAGCGGGTTAATCAATGTTTGGAGATGTATTTGTGCTGTGCTATTTTGGACAGTCCTAAACAGTGGAAAACTTGGTTACCATTGGCTGAATTTTGGTACAACTCTTCATATCACACTGCTTTAGGGTGTTCACCTTTTAAAGCTTTGTGTAATACCTAAATTTGTAACTCATATGAAGAGAGAATATTTCCTTTATCTATATGTGTGTACCATCTCTAGTTAATATCACAGGTGAATAAACACCATCAAAAAGGGGATTGAATAACCAATAACGCCTAAATAAATCATGCATCATGCTGAGTTTTACTTGATTGTGCATTTGTGGCTAATAAAATAAAGGTATTGTTAATATATTAATAGACACATGGATTTAAATTCTATTTTTGGAAAGCAAAATTCTAAAGAAATGTGGAGAAGGGGGAAAAGCATTAGCCATCATCAAATAAAATTTCTTAAAAATAAATTAATCTCATGTCATATTCAAGTGGGATATTTAAGTTGGAGACAAGTTTGTCACAGAAATCAAATTTAAATTCAAGTTGAAATTTGAAATAAGGAAAAGTAAGAAAAGAAAAAAAAGAAGAAGGATAAAAACCTCACCTGGGCCGGCTTACCATATTTCAGCCCACCAGGGGAAGCCATCCGCGTGGCCCAGGTTGCTTCTCGCGCAGCGGAAGCGTGGTGGCCCCACTGGACAGGCCTCCACCGGGCGCTAGTCTTTACCTGCACACGCATTTGCTCCCAGGCTGGATGACGGGTGGGACCGAAGCGTCAGCTCTATCCCCTCCACGGTAACCAAACGAAGGCAGGGCTGCAGCCAAAACGGAGTTCGCGGAATCGGTAGAAAATCGAGCAAACCCCGCTGAAATCACGCCCGCCAAATTCGAGTTCGGTTGGACTCGGCTCGGACTCTACCTTCACCTGAGTATATAACCAGACCTTTCTTACAAGCCAGCGCCACCACGGAGCTCATGTCTCCACCACCGTTGAACTTGAGCCGAGCCGCAGGAGAGCAGGCGCAACGGGGGTAGCGATCCTCGCCGTGTCTTCGCAGGTTGGGGCATGGTCGGGCTTCGACGCCGTGGCCGGATTGGCGCTGCGGGGGCCCGGGTGTGGTCCTCCGCCGCATGGTGTCTGGGTATTCCGCCGCCGGGCCACTGTGCATCGTGGATGGGGATCGTCGTGGCTTAATCACAGGTATCGTCGCCCCCATTACGTCTTCCCTTCCCTCCACATCATGTAGCATCTCTCTGATTGGGTTTTGGGGCATTGTGTGACCAGCGGGGGGGTCGCTGGTGTCCGCGCCGCCGTTGGCTTGGGGGCGCCAACGCGACTGGGCGTTCGGGTGGAGAAGAAGAGGGCACGACCGTTGATCTAGAATTTAACGGCACTGGTTAGGGCAGGGTGTTCGAAGGGCGCTACACCGTTGATCGACTGCCCTGCGGTTAAGATTAGATCTTCGGGAAACGATTCGGTCGGAATAGCGTGGGTCGTCCGATCTGGATCCCGTGACCCTGATTCAATCTCGTTTCATTAAACCACGGCCGCTGATTCCGGATCCAACCGCTATGGGCGCATACCGGTTCGCAGAGTGGGTAGTCTAATCTGAGCCACAAGATCTAGATCCTACGGGCAATAATAGAGAATACCCTTTCGCGGCGCTAGACTTACAAAAGAGCCCCTGTCTTTATTAACAATAAACCCGCCGTCCTACTGCATAGTATTCTGAGTCTTAGGATCTTTTGCGCCTGGGCCCCTGCTGTTCTCAGAAATGAAGGCCCAGTCCAGAGTATTATAAAACCCGAGAAATTGAATTATAAAAGGATTTTTTTAATGTGAAAATATATGCTAGAACTTTGATAATTCATAGAAAATTCATATGAGCTCCAAATTACTCCATTCCAGTTTCTAAAATTTTGTACTTTTATTCTCCATCACTTAGAGCCTCTGTTTGGTCATGAAAACAGTAAGAAAATTTATTCCTCATCTAACTCTATTTCAAACACATAAAACCTTTGTAAATTCATAACTTAAAATCTGTAACTCCAAAAATTATAATTCCTGTTCCTGTGATCTTATTTCAATATATAGATCATTATTATGTATTTTGCATATATGTTTGATGTGATGTTAATTTTGCCTATGCCATGTTTGTTTGTATTGCTACGACTAGCGCGAGGTTACGAGCCACCTGAAGATCATCCTGGTACCTGGAATCTCAAGTCCCAGGCAAGTTGTGCCCTTGATCACCTCTTTTTACCCAGCCATGTTCTAATTAATCATAATGATCTGCATAGGTTAATTTTGATGGGACCCAATAGGTTACCCTAGTTTGATTATCTTTATACCTTGTTACCACTGAACTTTTTGGGTAGTACTTGCTAGTGCTTTATGTGGTTTTGGGTATGAAGATACATTACTCATGATTATACTTTTGTTATCCGTTGTTATTTATCGTTCATGATAAGATCATTATGTTAATTGGAACATGGAGCGACCACCCGGGAAAACAGTGCTACTACAAGGGTATAATGGGACGCCCTTGGCTGATTAATTAGGAAAGCTAGTGGAGGACTACCTTACCCGAAAGGGGCAAGGGCAGTAGGGGAGTGGTCAGTGTAGGGAGGCCCTCGGGAGGATTTTGCTGCGATGGCGGTCCTGCAAGGGAATTCCTGCATTGGAGCTTCCTATAAACTGTAGCGGGTTTTCTGAAGCTAGTGGAACTTTGTAAAGGCCTCGTAGTGTTACCCTGCCTCGCCTCCTCGGTAGAGGTGTATGGGAAGTCGCGATCCCTTGGTAGATGGGTAACATGACTTGTGGGTAAAGATGCGCCACCTCTGCAGAGTGTAAAACTGGTATACTAGCCGTGCTCACGGTCATGAGCAGCTCGGACCCTCACATGATTAAATTATGGAACTAAAACTCAATTTGTCATATGCATTGCATCGCAGGTGAGGTTGTTACTTTTGGTTCTACTACTTAATTGGGCTGGTATTTACTTATACTTAGTAATTGCTAATAAAATTTTGACCAACTTTAAAAGCAATGCTCAGCTCTAACCATCCTCTTTGGTAAGCCTTACACTTCACGTGAGCTCCCACCTTTGGTGAGTTCATGCACATTATTCCCCACAACTTGTTGAGCGATGAACGTATGTGAGCTCACTCTTGCTGTCTCACACCCCCCCATAGGTCAAGAACAGGTACCACAGGATGAGGCGCGTGGAGGATGCTGTGGCGAGTTCGTGAGAGGTCTAGGCCGTCGTCTCCCAGTCAACTTTGGGTTGCTGGACCGTTGTCTCCTTATGATGTAATTATTTATTTATTTTATACAAAACTCCGATTATATAGTAAAGATGTGACATTCGATCCTGTGCCATGATTCATCATATGTGTGAGACTTGGTCCCAGCACACCTGGTGATTATGTTTACGCCCGGGCTTTGGACCCCTAAAACCCGGGTGTTACACTTTGTATGGCTACGATCCAGTGTTTGCGGCTGCACCGATTGTTGCAGGACCTGATTCTACAGTGGAGAGCTTGATTCAGGATCGGTTGGCTTACTCTTCTTTGTTGAGAGAGAGGTTGGCTGCAGCTCAGAACCGCATGAAGGTGCAAACTGATAAGCATCGGGTGGAGCGTGTGAGTTGGTGATCAGGTCTTACTCAAACTCCAGCCTTATGTTCAAAATTCGGTGGCCAGTCAAGCTCACCCGAAGCTCGCTTTCAAGTTCTTTGGACCCTTTAAGGTGCTTCAGCGTATAGCGTCAGTTGCATACAAGTTGGAGTTGCCGGCTACAACTTTGGGGCATCCGGTTTTCCACGTTTCTCAGTTGAAGCCGTTTACACCTAACTTCACTCCGGTGTTTTCAGATATCTCTCAATTGGTGGATTTGTCTCAAGTACAAGTTTATCCTGTTCAAATTGTGGAGAGGCGAATGGTTCGAAAGGGTAACAAACCGGTGGTTCAGATTCGAGTGGCTGGATCGAATCTCCCCACAGACGCAACAACTTGGGAAGATTATGAGGTTCTAAGAGGCGCTTTCCTGATGCACAACTTTTGATGGGGTGGGGGAGATGTCAGGAACATGGGATCCGTAGAGGAGCAATTAGAAGGCTGAAAGAGAAGAAGGTTGAGCAGGAGGAGTAATATGAGTAATTGAATTTTGTTTGTGATTAGGCCTACTGGGCCAGGGGTTTGGGCCATCTGGCCTTGTAAGGAGGGTGTACTTCAATCCTGAATCATCTGTTAATCGGTAGGAAGAAAATAGAAGAAAAACAACCACCAAACAGAATTTCTGTTTACCTGCGTTTGTCCTCCCCATCGGAGGCAGCCACCATGAGTGCACGGGAGCCTTAGATGGCCAGTGGATGGATGTGTGGACCCTGGCTCCGAGGAAACGTTTGATCCCCGCGTGCTAACGGAGCCAAGCTACGGCGATCTAGTTGCATCCATGTGGCCAAGCTTCCATACTTTGGTCGCGCAAACAAACACAACCAGCTGCATTATTGTAGGATTTCTTTAAAAGAGAGCGGGCTAACATATCCTTTTGGAGGTGCCATTTTTAGTGAAATAAAGAATTGCAAAGCCATTTTAAAGGAGCCCTGATAAACACCCACTTGGACTACACAAAAGAGAGAAATTAAACCTAGTGTGTAACAAGTCAACCTACTTTTGTATAACACAAAACCACCATGATTTTATAAACGAATGTTCCAAGTTTTGGAGAGGAATTTGGATTTTTCCTTTTGAATATAATATTATATATTTTTTCAATTAAGAGAGAGAAATTATCTTTGTATAAAAAACTTTAGCATGAAATGAGCCCAAATTGTACTAAGGTGTTCTTCTGTTTTCCTGATTTTTTTTGAAGTGGTTTGGATTTCAAAACTAAACTTAAAATTCAAATATGAAAATGGAAATAGATAAAACAATGAATCAGGCGGCTAAGGAGCATTTGGGTCTGAGTCCTCACACACCAAGTTCGAGCAGCTTACACATGGGACCCACCTATCATCCTTTTACCTCCTGTGCCTGTTTCTACTGTTCACTGATGTGCATGCCGCCGCTAAACTCGCCCTTGCAAGGCTCAACCAGACTTCCCATCTTTATCAATCGAAGGTGGGGATCTCACGCACATATTCACCCCTTATCCCTGCTCGATCACCACCATCACTGCCCCATCCGCGCTATTGTCGTCGTTGCTTCCTCCCTCCCATCAATGGCCCTAGCATATATAAGGACCCCCTACACGTTTTGCTCCTCACCCACTAAGCTTCCAACCACCATAACCCCCTCTCCTCGGCACCAATGGATTGCAAAGTTATGATGCAAGAATTGGATGACTTCGAGTACCAGATCTCCTATAAGAAGAATGACTCGTCAGGAGGGACGAACATGTCTAACGACAACATCCTAGAGGACTACCATAATCCCTGTTAGAATTAGAAGTAAAGTGAGAGTAGAGGGAATGGAGGAAGTATTTGGCATATTTCCACGTACTAATTGTAGTGGGGAAGCAGTATGAAATGCACTTGGTCGCAATTGAATTAAGTCAGCAGCGTGTAAGACTGCATGACCCCAAAATGAAGTTGATAGGTTGCAATTTTGTAATAAGGGTCTTGCAATCAACTTAATTCTCTTTATAAGAGATTCTGCCAAACCATTTTGAGTGTGGACATATGCGACAGAGTGCTGAACTTGATTTCCAAAAGCCATGCAATAATCATTAAATGCACATGAGAATTCAGCAGCATTGTCCAATCTAATAGATCAGATCTGATGTTCAGGATATTGTGCTTTTAGCTTAATTACCTCAGATATAATTTTTGCAAAAGCATGGTTACGTATGTGTTGGGGACTTATTCTCAAATGCTATGAATTAAGAACAAGGCAACATAAAATGTTAAATATCAAAGCCCTTCGTCCTTCGAAGCATTATACCCCTTTGGATATAATGGATTTCGGACGAAGGTTATGAAGGTCACACCTTCATAATCATAATGAAAGGTAAGAAAGGTTCGTACATAAAATAATATGATTACTTTGAACATTAACTCATTTTTATTTATTTCACTTATATAAACGACAACAAATTACAAATGTACCTTCGGCTTGAAGGAAAGTAAGGGTACAAGCGTGATGCCAATGCCAAGTCAGCGTGAACAGTA
This sequence comes from Zea mays, assembly GCF_902167145.1. NCBI lineage: Eukaryota > Viridiplantae > Streptophyta > Magnoliopsida > Poales > Poaceae > Zea > Zea mays. The sequence goes on from NC_050103.1 coordinate 45,205,063, forward strand.
CGGGAGTACTGTTCATCTATTTATAGGCACGGGACGCAGCCCATGTAAAATTACATTAATGCCCTTTGTTTTTATCAATAACTCTGTAGTAATTCTCCAAGGTCTAATTTGGCTTTTCATCTTTAAGTCGGTTCCCTTTTTCTGCTGTCACGCCGAAGCTTTTCTGCACATAGCTTCGTGATCGTTTCATCCTTCGTCACGATCGTCTTCTATTTCAACCAAGCTTCGTCTTGACCACGCTTTTGTATATCCGCAACCTGATTCCGAAGGTACCTGCTCGCATACTTGGAAAACATTGTCAAATTATGTCTTTGAGGACCTTCGGAAGCCGAAGGCCCCCAACAGTAGCCCCTCGCAATATTAATTTGCTGTAATGATAAATTCATATTGCGATATGGACGAAGGCCTTAAGCCGAAGGTCCGAAAAAACACCTTCTCTTTGCTAGAATAGCAACAGTCTTTGACAAGCGGGACCCTCCAGTTTTCAACGCATTGGGTGTATAAATAAGAGCTCATCCCGAGTTTATTTGGTATGCTCTCTTGCCAACTGCTTTTACTCACCCAACTATTAGCCTGCGCGCAACAACACTTGCTTGGCTTTTTGGATTTTTAAGCTTCGGTTTCGAGAGCACTTTCTCAGCGTTTACAAGGATGTCTGAGGATAAAAAGGCTGTTAGTGATTCGAAGCTAAGTCTTTCTGAGGAGATGCATCTGGGCTTTCTTCAATCAATGTCGAAGACTAATACAAAGAAGATTACTAAAGAAATTTTGGAGGGTTTGTCTGAAGACACTGGTGACAGTGACAGCTATGATGTAGAAAGTGGGGGCGAAGACTCCGAAGATCGACCGTGGCGACCGAGCCACACAGTCTTCGGCAAATCGAGTATTAAGCAGAGTCATCTTGATACCATGAAAGGAAGGTATTTTCGAGACATGTCTATTGTGAGGGCGGATATTGGGGAGAAAACTGTGCCTACCCCCGAAGAAAATGAAGTTGTGGTATTCCGAAGCTTCTTGAAAGCTGGACTACGATTTCCCTTAAGCAGTTTTGTTGTGGAAGTACTGAAGGTTTTTGAAGTCTACCTTCACCAACTCACTCCCGAATCAATCATAAGGATGGGCATCTTCGTCTGGGCCGTGAGGAGCCAAGGTTTGGAACCAAATGCTAAAAGTTTTTGCAACATACATGAGTTGTTGTACGAGACGAAACCTTGGGGCAAAGAACAGTATCACAACAACTTTGGCTGCTACAGCTTCGGCGCCCGATCTGGGTCAAGTTGCCCCGTGCCAACCTTTCGGAAAAGATGGCCCGGCAACTGGATGACAGAATGGTTTTATGTGAAGAATGATTTAAAAATCCGAGAAGATATTAAAGTTATCATTATGTGCCCTGTTTGGCAACGCTTCGGCCTTCGGAGGCCGAAGGTGGTGATGGATGAAACAGCCGAAGAATGCCAAAGAGCCTTCGACGCAGTGTGCTCTTTTATTAGGACAAGGGATTTAACGCAAGAACATATTGCCTTCAGAGTATGGCCACTTGCAGATAACTGGGAAATGCCGGAGGAAACCGTTAAAGAACCTGACGAAGGTGGACTAGTCAGGCTAAAATACACATTCAAATACAGAGATAAATTCGTTGAGCCAGATGATGACTGGCTAAAAAGCATTGAGACTGTAAGTGATGAACTGCTTGGGGTGTACTCAAAGGCTGAAGATACTGCATTATCAGCGGCCTTCGGAGGCCGAAAGAAGAAGAGGCTCAATCGAGTATTTGACGCAATTGGGTTTGTCTACCCCGACTACCATTATCCAGTGCGGGGTCAAAAAAGAAAGAATACTTCCTCTGCGAAGGAAACTACTTCAGCCGCTCCTTGTGAGCCGGCGCCGAAGAGGAAAAGGGTAAAGGTTCTCACACACTTGCCACGTTATATTGAACTGGCCACAGTGCCTGAGTTCGCCGGTGAGACCTCTTCGGCCACCGAAGCTAAAAAATCAACGCTGCTGCCAGAAATCAAACAGTTGGCCGAAGTGCCAGCAATAGAAAAGATAGAAGAACCAAAGACTGAAGAAGCAAAAACATTAGAAGTTTTAAGTCCTTCAGCAAAAATTAAGACAGGAAAAAGCCAGAAGGGTTCAACAGTGACCCCGAAAAGAAAAAGGATGGTTAATGTGTTAGATGTTTTGGAGACAATTAAATCTTCAAGCATAACTCCAAAGAAAACTGTTGAAACTTCTGAAGTGTCTACTGAAGCCTTTGTTGCTGAAGCTTCGAAGCAACAATTTGAAATTGAAGCTGGGCCTTCAGAGCCCACCAAGGAAAAACCTTTGGAAACCGAAGAAACAAAAATTACAAAGGCAGCTTTGGAAGCCGAAAAAATAAAAATGTCAGAGCCAATTTTGGTTGAAGAAATTGACACTGCTGCCCCCGAAGCACCTTCCAAAATATGCGATTACATTGTGCGACATGCTTCGGGGAAGAAATTATCTGAAGAAGAGATTTTTGAAGCTAATCACTATGCCAGAGAACTGAAATATCCGAAGGGGGCACTAGTGTTCAATGGGACAGACGAAGATGACTTCCTATACTGCCTCTCTGACAACAAAGAATTATCTGTCTGCCGGGAGATGGCTAGGAGTATGGCGTTTTCGAAGCTTGAAGCTGGACTCTGCGCTATGACGAAGGAGGATCTTGCGGATAGCCTTGCATATAATAGTCTGAAGGTGTGAGAATTGTATATTTAGAAATTTACAATTTTTGAATCATTCTTTTATTCTTATACTAATTCTTTTTTCATATAGGGTTTAATACTGAGCAACGCCTTGAGAGCGCAAAAGAATGCCGAAGACGAGAGCTATAATATTGCTTTCAACAACCTACGAACAGAGGTTATCAAGCTGAGGAACGAAGCTTTGGAAAAAGATAAAATTCTGCTTACACTAGTGGATAAAATAAAGGAAGACGAAGCTACCTCTAAGGCTCAAGCTGAAGCCCAAAAACGCGAAATTCAGGATCTTCAGAAACAACTGGCTAGAGCTAAAGAAGAACGCATATTAGAAGAAACAAAACGAGAACTTAGTGATCAATGGGCAAATCATTTAGAAATAAGTGTTGAAGAGCTTCGTGCTTCCAAGAAAAGGTACTATGATAAATCCATGGAGTGTGTTAAGAAGATAAAATCCAGCTTTGCCAGCGTTGGCGCATTTTCTAGCGAAGAAAATTTCACAAGGGGGAATCCAGAAGGCCCGATTGAATGGATCAGTCACGAAGCCGAGGCCTTCGAGGAAATCTTGAACAGTCGCGAAGACATATGTGCTTTTTCAGGCGCCATGGGGATTGCTACTGTATTGGAAAGAAAAGGCTGTAATCATGTGAAATCTTTAGCGCAAACCGAAACCGCCTTATCTTCCGAAGATATAAAGGACCCCTCGGCCGAAGCAAGCCTGGTTGGTGGAAAATTTTTCACCGACATTTGAGATAATGGTGGCCGAGAAATGGCTCAAGAAATCATTCAAAGAAGCGAAAAAGGCATCCATGATGCTAGGAAGATAACAGAGGCTGCTGAGAAAAGCGCAGAGCCCGAGGGGCAAATAGGTATTAACTAGTGGTTTTTATTCTGTTGTAATTTTTGATTTCAGACTTTTGTTCGCGGTTTGTAATAGTAATATAGTCGTATCTTCTCCTCCCTCAGAACCTACTGAGGCATCTCCGGGCCCCCACCCGAAGGGGGACGACGAAATTAGAAAAATGACCGAAGCCATCATGGACAAGGTTGTCGATCAGCTACTGAACGAAGATGCAGAAGTAGTTCTTAGGGAAGATTAGATGCTCTTGTAAAAATATTTGGAATGTAGCATGTGTAATACATTGTAACTTTGAATGTAATATATAATCTATTTATAGTTCAATTCTTTACGATGCATGAAATTTTGCATACATACCAGTTTTTGAGCCTTCGGCGAAAAAACACCTTCCCTTCTTTTCATGCTTCGTGAAGAAAATCTTTTATATATCACAAGAATTTCCATACTTCTCTGATGAAGAATATTCAAGCTTCATGAAAATATTCTCCGAAGCTATAAAAAAGTTTTATGCTGTCTCTCTAATGAAGCTACACTTCTTCTCAATTTATCCTGTGTCTTAGCACGATTCTCTTTTTCAAAACATTCTTCGAAGATCAATACTGTATCCCCTTCTTGTTCAACATGCAATATGCTGTGTGATGCTTATGTTATGCAAAATGATGTGATGATGTTATGTTATGCAAAATGATATTTGTGCCGAAGATACACACATCCCTGCAATAGAGCACGCACTCTTTTTATATCAGCGCTGACTTTTTGCTGTAAGCCTCTCTTAGGAGCTTCTTCGCCTTTTACTTTCAGCGGAATCAACATTTATTTTTCGCTGTAAGCCTCCCTTAGGAGCTTCTTCGCCTTTTACTTTCAGCGGAATCAGCGCTTATTTTTCGCTGTAAGCCTCCCTTAGGAGCTTCTTCGCCTTTTACTTTTGGCGAAATCAGCGCTTATTTTTCGCTATAGGCTCTAGAAAACTTACACTATGCTCCCTTAGGAACGACTTTTTACTGCTTCGAATAAATTGCACTGTGTCCCTTAGAGCAAATTTTTGATAATTCAAAGGTCCTTCGTGCCACCATGAATTCATACGCTTCGGCAACTCAAGCCTATGGAGAAGATATATTTTCATTATGGCAAAAAACAAAACTATTACAAGAAATTGAAAAACGACAAAAAACACTTAGATTTCCCATAATTGTTCCTTATTCAACAAAAAAGTAACACTGAATGTAAAAATGCGAAAAAACTGCTGTCGAGGTAGGATATTTGTCAGTAAATGTGCTTCGACTCTGGCACAGTGCTATTGACTGTGCGAGCTTCGGACTCCTCTCTGAAGTCCCTCTAAAGGTGAGTGTGCTGACTCCCTTCTGGCACACTCACCTTTAGAGGAAACCTCACCAGTTCGAGGTGGGAAGTTTTGTATACCTCAAGGTATCACCCACCCAGGGAGTGCAGAGGTTTGGGATCAAAGGCAAGCTAGCCCCTCGCTACATTGGACCTTATGAGATCATAGAAGCATGTGGACCCGTGGCATATAAGCTGAAGTTACCTTCAAAAATGTCTGCCATTCACAGTGTATTCCATGTATCTCAGCTGAAGAAGTGTGTTCGATTGCCGACCGAGATCATAGCAGAGCCAGAATTGGAGATAGAGCCAGATCTATCGTACCAAGAGTACCCCTCCAAGATTCTGGATTGCAAGGAAAGATCAACTCGGGCTAAATCGATCAAGATGTACAAGGTCCAGTGGAGTAATCGCTTAGAGGAAGAAGCTACTTGGGAAACCGAGGAATTCTTGAGATCCAACTTCCCCGATTGCCTACCTAAGGAAACTGGTACGTAATCACACCCAACCCCTCCTCCTGCCCTTCGAATCTAATTTCCAAAAATGTGATCTTAATTCAGAAGGAAGTAACTATGAAGTAAAACTTAAAAAGGGCTTCCTTCTGAAGTTGCAAAGAGAATGACATTCGAAGAGCAGTTTTACCCTAATAATAACAATAATCACCCATTTCCTATAAGTCTCACCCTTCGCTTCACCCTAGGAGGACTCTGGCCCGAATCTCGGGACGAGATTCCTTTAAGGGGGGAAGGCTGTGACACCCGAGTGTCACCTAGGGTTTCTCTCAAAATGCCAAACCAAGAACCATCATTTTATGTGAACCAAATTAAGCATGAGCATCAATTGACTTAAGAGTAAAGGATCCACCAAGCATATACTTAAAAGTATCATGATCAAAACAAATGGGTCTTTCAAAAAGGTAATAATGTTGCAACCCTAATAAAAACCCTAAGTGAGCCCCATGAGCAAAATTCAAGAAAATAGGGAAAAGGGTATGAAAAATTTAAAATCATGGCTTGGGCCAATCATAAAACTTGAAGTATATTCATTAAGCAACAAGAAAGGTTGAGAAAGCTTGGCCAAAATAACTCAAATAAAACCCCAAATCAAGCTTCTCATGTGGGGACTTAATGGGGAATTCTAAATTTCAGAATTCTGAATTTCAGACCTTGAAGCAAAGATCAAGCATGTTCACCTTGATCCTTAACTCGAATCCTAATGGCCCCATTAACAAAAATGTGCCTAACTAACCCCTCTGTCGTGTGCCAGTAGATGGCATTGGGACGCGTGCCTTGGACACGTCAAACCAGAGATCTTCTCCCTGTGTGTGGCAGTGAGACAAACATGATTTCTTCCCTCTCTATCTCTTAATCCAGTCAGCAAAACCCGCTAGCCTCCACACACAAACGACAAAGGGACCTGAGAGGAAGATATCTCTCAACGGGATCATGGCCATAATCTCAAAGATTTGGGGCCAATCCGCGCTTGAACTCGACCTCTCTCTGCACTGCCTCGTGCTCGACGCTGTGCCAGGCGCCAGAGCGCGCACTGGTGTTCGCCCGCACGCCCCGAGCGCTTGTCAGAGCCCCGCCCTCGGCCGTGCCCGCCCGCGCCTATAAAGCCTCCCCGGGCGCGCCTCACTTCACCCCGCGCTCACCATCACCGGCCAGCCACCCCTCCTTGGCTCCGGCGAGCTCTTTTCCGCCCGCCATTGCCGCCAGAGCTTCGGCCACCGTGGCCAGCCCACTCCAGCCACCCCCAAGTCGAGCCAGTGCTTTGGCTAGCTCCGCCAGTGGCCCGTGAAGCTTTCCAAGCCCTCGGACCCTGCAGGACTTCACCGGAAGCCCGAGATCGACTTCACCGGACTTTGGTCGCCCGCCTGCGCGCGTGGGCCAAGCTCTCCGGTGAGCCATTCTTCAATTCCTCGCGCACACCCCTTCCTTGTTCCCTGGTGAAGCTCTCTGACCCATTCAATTGAACTATCGTGCCGTGAGCAGGCCGGACTCCTCACCGTCGACGAGCATCCCCGCTTGCGCACGTGGACCGGCCGACTCCGACCATCCCCGACGGCGACCCGCACATCGCTGTGATCCCCGAGACCTCCCCTACGTCCTCGACCACCTCACCGGAGCAATCTCGCCGCTGGTAAGCCCCTCCGCCTTTTCTTCCGCCGCGGTTACTGTTTAAGTTAGGAGAAGGACCTCGGGTTAGGATTAGAAGAACCCGGGGGGTTTTCTGTAACGTCAGTGACTCATTCAAATAGTAGCCCAGGGACTGATCCGCGAAGAAAACTTAAAACACCCGCCAAGGACCCCAGTGCAAAGTAGTTTTCCTTTTAATCTATTCTGTTAATCTTTTTAAAATAACCAGAGAACTTATAAAATCCATAACTTGATGAATTCTTAATCAAAAGTTGTCAAACTAATTTTGCTAGATCCTAAATATTATGAACTATCATTTAAAAATGATAAACCCTATGCTTTCTGTTCTAAATTTTAGGGTTTAAAATTAAAAACAGAAACTGACCAAACCTTGTTTAATTAAGGAAAATTAGTTTTACTTCTGTGCTGAACCTAAGAAAATTTGTAGATGTCCAAACCTCAATTAAGCACTGTTTAAAAATAGTAGGAACCCCAGTATTGAAGAATATAGTGTAGATATTCATTTAAAGCTATTGTACCCAAAACTTAGGAAAAATCAGAAAGGCATTAGAAATTAATGAACAGTGAGTGGAATTATTTTTTCTGGTTTGCTTAAGTAACAAAGAACCTAGGAAAAATAAAGAGATCTTTAGTCCAGATCAGTTTTAAAATAAAATGTTTTATTTAGCATTTTTTGAACTGAAAATCAATTATTAGAATTACAAAACTATACCCAAAATTAATAATAAAAATCCAGTGGACTTATAACCACTAGAGCCCCACTGCAAAAATAATGAACACCTCAGCACAACATTTTAAGTAAGGAAAATAAAAATAAGATTATAATGAGGCATTTTCCAAATAAATCATGAATAACCCATAATGATGCAATAATGGGCAACCAAAAATTTGCTAAGTCCATAATGAGATAAACCACCAGAGAAAAATGAAAACCCATGAAAAAGGAGCAAAATCATGCCTATTGCTAATAATTTATGAGAAAAGCCACTTAATCCAATTAATGCATACCACCCCTTCCCTTAAGAAAAAAGATGCCAAACTTCAGAATGATTGCTCTTGCGCAAAACAAAAGCTAAGAAAAATAAGAACTCTGTTGTTTGATATTTTTCAAATATAGTGGTAGTAGAAAGCACCTTTTTGGCTAAAAACTTGAGAAAACCATAGTAAAATAACTAAAAGGTATTAATGGCTAGAAATTTGTATCAAGTCATGTTATAGCACCTAAAAGCCAGCAAAAATAAGTTTTAGAGAATTACCCGCTGTTATATAATAATTGTAGTTCAAAGCACCCCTTCTGCCCTAAAATTTGGTAATTTTGTCCAGAGAAAACTATTCACCTTCTGACCCCCAAATTTTGAGGCAAAAAAATATACACCAGTACCAAGCCACTGTAAATTTTTTACAGAACTTTTAGAATTTTATTTAAGCAACCTGTAGTTCAAACCGACTCCAAAACATTAAAGAGAATAAAAGAAAAGGGAAGAAGAAATAAACCTCACTCCAATAAGTCTAGCTTGAGTACTTATCAATTCTCACTAAGGCTTAAAAAGAATTCAGTGGAACCCCAAAAATAAACCTACCACTTACCTAAAGTTTGACCCAATTTATCAAGTATACCACCCAAGGGTCTTACATAAGTAAGGTTTAACTTTATCTAACTCAAGTAAATCATACACCGTCAAAAGTTGAAATTTCTAAAGCACATATCATATCATGCATGTATCTTACACATTGCATTCATTAGATTGTAATCTCGCCGACGGAGAGTACGTGCTCATCCCCGAGCAAGGATCTGTCCAAGAGGAGGACCAGGAGCAAGCTTCCGAGGCTGCTATTGAGGATCTCCCCGCAGCCCCAGCAATTGAAGGCAAGCCCCGGTTTATATGCATAACCGTATTATTATATGCTACTTTACTACACTTAATTCTTGTAGGCTTGTAATGTGCACTTAAGTGTAGGTGTTGCTTGAAACCCCTAGTTGCATGAACTTAGGATTCCTTTTTGAGATGAATACTAGTATGCTAGGTCGAGTAGCTGCTTGCTAATCAGGATCTCGGTAGAAGTCGAGTGATTCTTCTAGCACTCGCGCGAGGTTAGGAATTGATTGTGTTCATCTTGATATTAGGGTCTATGTTGGTCTATGGACTTGGATCCAGGGAGGATGCCTTGACCATGAGACGGGAAAAGGAATTAAGGATTAATGTGTGGATACCTGAGTCAAGCTTTTGAATGTACTAAGCACATACCGGGAAAAATGGTAACCGGTAAACCTAGTACCTGAGTGAAGCCAGGCGCGGACTTTATCCCTCATGCGACCTGAGACTGGGTCTCCCATGCTAGCTATGGTGGGTACAAGTGCGGTCACTGCACGGCGGCAGCCGGGGTCAGTGGAGCATTGTATGCCAAGGCGGTGAGGCCTGGACACGAACGGGGAATCGATGGGGACGGTTGTCATGTGTGGGGTCGGAGTACCCTGACATGCCATGTGTTTAGGTTTACCTTGCAAGGTTAAAACTCGATTCGAATCATCTGCTTCTCGCAGCTAATGAGACTGCTTGACCCCTTGTACTGCATCGAGTATGAAGTGAAATGAGGTTACATGAGATAATTTGTTGATTGAACTAAATGCTTGTCACCATGGATGCTTAGAAGGAACAAATCTAGCTAAGTTAATGATGATAGAATTTGAAAAGCTAAAAATTGATTTTAGAAACAGCTAGTGCTTTTGGCAAACCAAACCCCTCAGCCAAATAGCTGCATAGTCTAGAGGTAGAGGAGTAGACTCCTCACACCGGTTAAGTCTAGTTGAGTATTAGTATACTCAGCCTTGCTTGTGGCATAATTTTTGCAGGTACCATTCAGGAAATGGTTGATGGTGTGACTTGGCCTACCACCCTGCCACCGGGTTGGACGGTTGAGTGGGATGTTGCTCCGGCAGGAGAGGAGCACGAGGAGTAGTGGGCTAGGCCTTGCCCATTTCCTCATTACCGACGACATCGATTATCCGCTGCATTTTATTTTGAGAACTCTTATTTGCTACCCAAAAACTTCGATCTATGTAATAATTCAGCACTTAATTTGAGGTTTCCTGTTTTATTGTAATTCTTCTGTGACTCACCTTCGAGTGAGATTGTGGAATTTGATTCTGGTTAAGTGGCTCCATCAGACTAGATTTGAGGGACTGACGGGTTATTCCGATTTAAGTGTGTTACGACCCCTGAGGCGTGACTCAGGCACTTAAGCTGGAATAATTCGAGTGGTTCCGCCACAGCTGGTATCGGAGCAAATTCCACCACAGAGAAGGACAATAAACAATGAATACCAATTTTCAAAATCTAAAACTTGCCTAGAAACTGCTACGGATCGTCAGGACTAGACCGCTAGACCTAGGACGAAAGGCCTTAGGCATAGAGGGAGAAATAGGTGGCTAATTAATTAGGCCCCGTGGGCCAGTACTTATATCTCTAAGGATGCCCTAAAAAGCACCCTATTTTTTTGGAGAGGCAACGTTACTCCCAGCATGCATGCATTATAAACACAAAGAGGAATTAAAAACTTGAGCTAACCCACTTTCTTTAGAACCATCCGAGCTCTCTTTTTCTTTTTCCTTCCACCATAATCTTTACCTTTGGTTCCCTTCCGCAGATGAATTCACCCACCCCCGCCAGTGGAGGAGACACTCGTTTCAGTTCCGACTTCCTTTCTCGCGATGGCTTTCCTTCCATCTTGTGGCAAGTGCTTAACTCCGCCGGTTACCCTACGCCCCCTTTGTACACGGTGCAGTTGTATGAGGAGCATCGGGTACCTCGTTGTCGGGTCTGGCTGACTTTGGAGGCTCATCCCCTTCAGCCGAGTTGTCGTTCTCTTGATTCTGAGACAATTGGACTCAAGACAGACGACACCGTTGAAGCGGCAGCCATGAAGACTCTGACGACTTTCTGTGGCTACCATCCCCTGGAGATGGTGACGCACCCCTTGGGACTCTTCCCTGCTGAGAAGAAGGATGATCCCATGTGGTGTAACCGCGTGAGCCATGTAAAGGATGTGTGGGCGATGTATCCTGACTTGGTTGGGAGGGTCACCATTCAGTGCATGAGTGCGCTGTACCGCCTTCAGGCCCTTCAGAGCGATGTTATGGCACTCCTTGCTAACACCGCTCAAACTGCCAAGCTCACTCTCGACAGTCGAGAAGATTTTGTGGTCGATCTATCCACCGAGTTGGTAGAGAAGGATCTGTAGGTGGAGAGGCTGAGCCAGCGCATCACCACCTTGGAGCAGCAGGTGGAGATTCGAGACAACACTATTGATGTCTTGGAGAACCAGCTTCACAATGTGCAGAGGGAACTCGAGGAAGCAAATGACCACTTGGACATGCACCACCTGGAGATGGAGGCCAATGAAGCCAGAAGCGAGGGAGAAGAGGCTCCCGAGGAGCTAGGACCAGCCCCTGTTGCCCATGGGACTACCTCCGCGATGCCTCCTTCACCCGTATCCAGTGTCGCTTCCACCGCTCAGGGCTAAGCAGTCACTTCGGCACTATTAGGCGGATAGAAACCTATGCGAGCTTAGTTAATATCAGATTTTGGACTAGGCTTATGGGTACCTTCCCCTAATTGATGTAACCCTGTGAACCTTTGAAATCTGTGGCATGTTGTCACCATGTTATCTTCATTTCGAACCTAATATTATGATTATGGCATTTTTCCTTCCATATGAGATGATATCTTGTCGTTCGAAACTGTGAGTTGGGATAACAATGACGACAATCTCTGTTTTCAGATGGCAGCTAGGCAGCGTCGCGGGCATAACGAGTAGGTTCCCCCGCCACCTCCTCCAGCTCCCACAGTGCAGGAGCTGATGGCCCAGCAGAATGAGATTCTGCGATAGCTCTTGCAGCGCTAGCCCCACCCTCAGCAGCATGGTGGAGGCCAGCATCAGCGACCTCCGGCAATGGAAACTTACCAGGAGTTTCTGAGCACGCAGCCGCCCTTGTTCACCAAGGCAGAGGATCCGTTGGACGCCGACGTGTGGCTTCGCGTCGTCGAGTCCAAGTTTCCCCTCCTCACGGGAGACTGCCCTGATGAGGCCAAGGCTCGCTTCGCCGCACAACAGCTTCGCGACCCTGCTCGGACTTGGTGGGACCACTTCCGTGCTATGCTCCCCGCTGATCATGAAGTGTCTTGGGAGGAATTCAAGACTGCCTTCAGAGGACACCACAACCCAGCTGGCATTCTTGATCGGAAGTTGAATGAATTTCTGGCCCTTAATCAAGGAACCCGCACGGTACTGCATTATGCGCAAGCCTTCAACGACTTATGCCAGTATGCAGGGTACCATGCTGATTCTGATGAAAAGAAGAGAGACTGCTTCCGTAGGGGTCTTAATACCAAGCTACGGGAACGACTCAACACTGTCCGGGCTGATAGCTTCAATGAGTTGGTCAACATGGCCATCTCCCAAGAAGATTGCATTGTAGCTCACCGGGCAGAGAAGAAGAGAAAGGCACCAATGGCAGCACCATCCGCTCAGGCTCAGAGGTTCCGGATTGTTTCTCACAATCAGAGCAGGGGTTTTCAGCAGCAGGCAGGCAGATGGGTGATCAGGCCACCTCAGCAGTAGCAGCCGGCACCCAACCGCTTTCCAGCTCCCGCCCCAAGGAACAATCAGCCTACGCAGCAGCAGCAGTTCCGCCAGGGCAATGGGAACAAGTGTTTCACTTGTGGCAATGTGGGCCACTATGCCAAGAATTGTCCCAGGAACCAGCAGAGGCAGATGCCAGCACCAAATCAAGACAAGGGAAGAAAGCAGAAGGTGCAAGTCAGGCAAGGGAAGCTCAACTTCACTACTCTGGAGGAAGTACCTGAGGGAGCTCCCATCATGACCGCTATCTTTTCAGTTTATAATCAACCTGCTTTAATTCTGTTTGATTCTGGTGCATCTCATAGTTTCATTAGCCAGAAGTTCAGTGCTAAATGTGAACTGCCATTCTCTCACTCAAAAGGGTCATTTATGATAGTCACACCTGGGGGTAAAATTTCAACTAATCAATTAAACCAATGTGTGCCTATTCAACTGGGAAGCCACATTGTCAAAACCACTCTTCTTGTGTTGGGTTTGGAGAATGTGGACATTATTCTGGGAGCTAATTGGATGGCCTTGCACCAAGTTGTGCTTGATGTAGCCAGCCGTACCGTGGAAGTTAATTCTCCGTTCTGCGGGAACTTCACCTTAATTCTGCCCAGCCAAGGTTCTACTCAGTCATGTGCTTTTTCTATGACGGAGTTACCTCTGAAGAAGATCCCAGTAGTCTGTGAGTATGCAGATGTCTTTCCTGATGAATTGCCAGGAATGCCACCAGACCGGGATATTGAATTCGCCATCGAGTTGCAACTGGGAACGACACCAATTTCCAAGAGGCCCTACCGAATGCCACCCGCTGAGTTGGCAGAATTGAAGAAGCAATTGCAAGAGTTGCTGGATAAGGGATTTATTCGCCCAAGTACTTCGCCTTGGGGATGTCCAACACTGTTTGTAAAGAAGAAGGATGAAAGCTTGAGGCTGTGTATAGATTACCGCCCTCTTAATGCGGTAACTATCAAGAACAAGTATCCTTTGCCTCGTATTGATGTTCTTTTTGACCAGTTGGTCGGGGCCAAGGTGTTTTCCAAAATAGACCTTCGCTCTGGCTACCATCAGATCAAGATACGAGCAAGTGATATTCCGAAGACGACATTCTCAACCAGATATGGGCTATATGAATTTTTGGTGATGTCATTCGGGCTGACAAATGCACCAGCATATTTCATGTACCTGATGAATTCTGTTTTCATGCCTGAATTGGACAAGTTCGTAGTGGTTTTCATCGATGATATTTTGGTGTACTCAAAGAACGAAGAAGAACATGTCAGACATTTGCATGTAGTGCTTCAACATCTGCGAGAGCACCACCTTTATGCCAAGTTATCCAAGTGTGATTTTTGTCTAAAGGAAATCAAATTCTTGGGTCACACTATCTCTCAGGCTGGAATAGCTGTTGATCCTGATAAAGTGCAAGAGGTGATGAACTGGAAGCCACCAACAACTGTCCGTCAGATTCGGAGTTTTCTAGGATTAGCTGGTTATTACCGAAGATTTATTCCGGATTTCTCTCGAATTGCGAAGCCGATAACTGAGTTGCTGAGGAAAGAAGCCAAATTTGTTTGGAGTCAGAAGTGCGAAAACGCCTTCCATGCATTAAGGCAGCATCTGACCACAACACCAGTATTGGCGCAACCCGACAACAGCAAGCCTTTTGATGTATATTGCGACGCCTCTAGCACCGGGCTAGGTTGTGTCTTGATGAAAGACAACCGAGTCATCGCTTATGCCTCAAGAGCACTCAGGCCTCATGAGCAAAACTATCCCACTCATGACCTCGAGTTGGCAGCAGTGGTTCATGCATTAAAAATGTGGAGGCACTATCTAATGGGAACCTACTGCAACATCTTCACTGATCATAAGAGCCTTAAGTACATCTTTACTCAGGCTGATCTCAACATGAGGCAGAGAAGATGGCTAGAGCTGATCAAGGATTATGACCTGGAGGTACATTATCACCCAAGAAAAGCTAATGTGGTAGCAGATGCCTTGAGTCGGAAGTTGCAATGCAATTGTATTCTGATGGATTCTCGCATTAACACCTTGTGTGATGAGTTGAGCAAGATGCAAATTGAAGTGATTCCTTCTGGTTCTTTGTCTCACGTTTCTGTTGAGCCAGCTTTGCAAGACCAGATTATCATGGCCTAGCTCAGTGACAAGGGAGTGCAAATTATCAAGAAGAATCTCCATCAGAAGGTCGAGAAGTATAATTGTTTCCGCCAAGATGAAAAGGGTGTGTTATGGTTCAAAAGCAGATTGGTGATGCCTAAAGACCAGGACCTCAAGAGGAAAATTTTGGATGAGGCTCATCTCTCCAAATTCTCTATGCATCCGGGAAGTACCAAGATGTACCATGACCTGAAGCCTTTGTATTGGTGGACCAGAATGAAGAGGGAGATAGCCCAATATGTATCAGAATGTGACACCTGTCAGAGGATAAAGGCAAGCCACTTGAAATCAGCTGGAGCTTTGCAACCCCTGTCTATACCTTCGTGGAAGTGGGATGACATCAGCATGGATTTCATTGTGGGTCTGCCCAACACCTCTCGTCATCATGATTCGATTTGGGTTATTGTGGACCGACTGACGAAAGTGGCACATTTTCTTCCTGTGCACACCACTGATAAGGCTCAGAAGTATGCAAAATTGTATATTGACCGGATCATGTGTTTGCACGGATTACCTCGGACCATTGTTTCTGACCGAGGAGCCCAATTTGTTGCCAGATTTTGGGAACAATTGCAAGAGTCTTTGGGAACCAAGCTAATCAGGAGTTCAGCTTACCACCCACAGACTGATGGTCAGACGGAAAGGGTAAACCAAATTCTGGAGGATATGCTGAGAGCTTGTGCAATCGATTGTGGCAAGAACTGGGATAAGCACCTCTCCTTGGCAGAGTTTGCTTATAACAATAGTTATCAATCCAGCCTAAGGATGGCACCTTTTGAAGCTCTCTTTGGAAGAAGGTGCAGGACACCACTCAATTGGTCTCAACCTGGAGAAAGAGAAGTTTTTGGACCTGACTTAGTGACTAAAGCTGAAAGGAAGGTCAAACTAATCAGGAAGAATCTAGAAGCTGCTCAGGCCAGGGAGAAGAGTTACCATGATAGAAGAAGGAAACCTCTCCAGTTCGAGGTGGGAAGTTTTGTATACCTCAAGGTATCACCCACCAAGGGAGTGCAGAGGTTTGGGATCAAAGGCCAGCTAGCCCCTCGCTACATTGGACCTTATGAGATCATAGAAGCATGTGGACCCGTGGCATATAAGCTGAAGTTACCTTCAAAAATGTCTGCCATTCACAGTGTATTCCATGTATCTCAGCTGAAGAAGTGTGTTCGATTGCCGACCGAGATCATAGCAGAGCCAGAATTGGAGATAGAGCCAGATCTATCGTACCAAGAGTACCCCTCCAAGATTCTGGATTGCAAGGAAAGATCAACTCGGGCTAAATCGATCAAGATGTACAAGGTCCAGTGGAGTAATCACTCAGAGGAAGAAGCTACATGGGAAACCGAGGAATTCTTGAGATCCAACTTCCCCGATTGCCTACCTAAGGAAACTGGTACGTAATCACACCCAACCCCTCCTCCTGCCCTTCGAATCTAATTTCCAAAAATGTGATCTTAATTCAGAATGAAGTAACTATGAAGTAAAACTTAAAAAAGGCTTCCTTCTGAAGTTGCAAAGAGAATGACATTCGAAGAGCAGTTTTACCCTAATAATAACAATAATCACCCATTTCCTATAAGTCTCACCCTTCGCTTCACCCTGGGAGGACTCTGGCCCGAATCTCGGGACGAGATTCCTTTAAGGGGGGAAGGCTGTGACACCCCAGTGTCACCTAGGGTTTCTCTCAAAATGCCAAACCAAGAACCATCATTTTATGTGAACCAAATTAAGCATGAGCATCAATTGACTTAAGAGTAAAGGATCCACCAAGCATATACTTAAAAGTATCATGATCAAAACAAATGGGTCTTTCAAAAAGGTAATAATGTTGCAACCCTAATAAAAACCCTAAGTGAGCCCCATGAGCAAAATTCAAGAAAATAGGGAAAAGGGTATGAAAAATTTAAAATCATGGCTTGGGCCAATCATAAAACTTGAAGTATATTCATTAAGCAACAAGAAAGGTTGAGAAAGCTTGGCCAAAATAACTCAAATAAAACCCCAAATCAAGCTTCTCATGTGGGGACTTAATGGGGAATTCTGAATTTCAGAATTCTGAATTTCAGACCTTGAAGCAAAGATCAAGCATGTTCACCTTGATCCTTACCTCGAATCCTAATGGCCCCATTAACAAAAATGTGCCTAACTAACCCCTCTGTCGTGTGCCAGGAGATGGCATTGGGACGCATGCCTTGGACACGTCAAACCAGAGATCTTTTCCCTGTGTGTGGCAGTGAGACAAACAGGATTTCTCCCCTCTCTATCTCTTAATCCAATCAGCAAAACCTGCTAGCCTCCACACACAAACGACAAAGGGACCTGAGAGGAAGAGATCTCTCAACTGGATCATGGCCATAATCTCAAAGATTTGGGGCCAATCCGTGCTTGAACTCGACCTCTCTCTGCGCTGCCTCGTGCTCGACGATGTGCTAGGCGCCAGAGCGCGCACTTGCGATCGCCGCGCACGCCCCGAGCGCTTGTCAGAGCCCCGCCCTCGGCCGTGTCCGCCCGCGCCTATAAAGCCTCCCCGGGCGCGCCTCACTTCACCCCGCGCTCACCATCACCGGCCAACCACCCCTCCTTAGCTCCGGCGAGCTCTTTTCCGCCCGCCATTGCCGCCAGAGCTTCGGCCACCGTGGCCAGCCCACTCCAGCCACCCCCAAGTCGAGCCAGTGCTTCGACTAGCTCCGCCAGTGGCCCGTGAAGCTTTCCAAGCCCTCGGACCCGGCAGGACTTCACCGGAAGCCCGAGATCGACTTCACCGGACTTCGGTCGCCCGCCTGCGCGCGTGGACCAAGCTCTCCGGTGAGCCATTCTTCAATTCCTCGCGCACACCCCTTCCTTATTCCCTGGTGAAGCTCTCTGACCCGTTCAATTGAACTATCGCGCCGTGAGCAGGCCGGACTCCTCGCCGCCGACGAGCATCCCCGCCTGCACACGTGGACCGACCGACTCCGACCATCCCCGATGGCGACCCGCACATCGCTGTGATCCCCGAGACCTCCCCTATGTCCTCGACCACCTCACCGGAGCAATCTTGCCGCCGGTAATCCCCTCCGCCCTTTCTTCCGCCGCAGTTACTGTTTAAGTTAGGAGAAGGACCTCGGGTTAGGATTAGAAGAACCCGGGGGGTTTTCTGTAACATCAGTGACTCATTTAAATAGTAGCCCAGGGACTGATCCGCGAAGAAAACTTAAAACACCCGCCAAGGACCCCAGTGCAAAGTAGTTTTCCTTTTAATCTATTCTGTTAATCTTTTTAAAATAACCAGAGAACTTATAAAATCTATAACTTGATAAATTCTTAATCAAAAGTTGTCAAACTAATTTTGCTAGATCCTAAATATTATGAACTATCATTTAAAAATAATAAACTCTATTCTTTTTGTTCTAAATTTTAGGGTTTAAAATTAAAAACAGAAACTGACCAAACCTTGTTTAATTAAGGAAAATTAGTTTTACTTCTGTGCTGAACCTAAGAAAATTTGTAGATGTCCAAACCTCACTTAAGCACTGTTTAAAAATAGTAGGAACCCCAGTATTGAAGAATATATTGTAGATATTCATTTAAAGATATTTTACCCAAAACTTAGGAAAAATCAGAAAGGCATTAGAAATTAATGAACAGTGAGTGGAATTGTTTTTCCTAGTTTGCTTAAGTAACAAAGAACCTAGGAAAAATAAAGAGACCTTTAGTCCAGATCAGTTTTAAAATAAAATGTTTTATTTAGCATTATTTGAACTGAAAATCAATTATTAGAATTACAAAACTATATCCAAAATTGATAATAAAAATCCAGTGGACTTATAACCACCAGAGCCCCACTGCAAAAATAATGAACACCTCAGCTCAACATTTTAAGTAAGGAAAATAAAAATAAGATTATAATGAGGCATTTTCCAAATAAATCATGAATAACCCATAATGATGCAATAATGGGCAACCAAAAATTTGCTAAGTCCATATTGAGATAAACCACCAGAGAAAAATGCAAACCCATGAAAAAGGAGCAAAATCATGCCTATTGCTAATAATTTATGAGAAAGGCCACTTAATCCAATTAATGCATACCACCCCTTCCCTTAAGCAAAAAGATGCCAAACTTCAGAATGATTGCTCTTGCGCAAAACAAAAGCTAAGAAAAATAAGAACTCTGTTGTTTGATATTTTTCAAATATAGTGGTAGTAGAAAGCACCTCTTTGGCTAGAAACTTGAGAAAACCATAGTAAAATAACTAAAAGGTATTAATGGCTAGAAATTTGTATCAAGTCATGTTATAGCACCTAAAAGCCAGCAAAAATAAGTTTTAGAGAATTACCCGCTGTTAAATAATAATTGTAGTTCAAAGCACCCCTTCTGCCCTAAAATTTGGTAATTTTGTCCAGAGAAAACTATTCACCTTCTGACCCCCAAATTTTGAGGCAAAGAAATGTACACCAGTACCAAGCCACTGTAATTTTTACAGAATTTTTAGAATTTTATTTAAGCAACCTGTAGTTCAAATCCACTCCAAAACATTAAAGAGAATAAAAGAAAAGGGAAGAAGAAATAAACCTCACTCCAATAAGTCTAGCTTGAGTACTTATCAATTCTCACTAAGGCTTAAAAAGAATTCAGTGGAACCCCAAAAGTAAACATACCACTTACCTTAGCTAAAGTTTGACCCAATTTATCAAGTATACCACCCAAGGGTCTTACATAAGTAAGGTTTAACTTTATCTAACTCAAGTAGATCATACACCGTCAAAAGTTGAAATTTCTAAAGCACATATCATATCATGCATGTATCTTACGCATTGCATTCATTAGATTGTAATCTCGCCGACGGAGAGTACGTGCTCATCCCCGAGCAAGGATCTGTCCAAGAGGAGGACCAGGAGCAAGCTTCCGAGGCTGCTATTGAGGATCTCCCCGCAGCCCCATCAATTGAAGGCAAGCCCCGGTTTATATGCATAACCGTATTATTATATGCTACTTTACTACACTTAATGCTTGTAGGCTTGTAATGTGCACTTAAGTGTAGGTGTTGCTTAAAACCCCTAGTTGCATGAACTTAGGATTCCTTTTTGAGATGAATACTAGTATGCTAGGTCGAGTAGCTGCTTGCTAATCAGGATCTCGGTAGAAGTCGAGTGATTTTTCTAGCACTCGCGCGAGGTCAGGAATTGATTGTGTTCATCTTGATAACGGGATCTATGTTGGTCTATGGACTTGGATCCAAAGAGGATGCCTTGACCATGAGACGAGAAAAGGAATTAAGGATTAATGTGTGGATACCTGAGTCAAGCTTTTGAATGTACTAAGCACATGCCGGGAAAAAATGGTAACCGGTAAACCTAGTACCTGAGTGAAGCCGGGCGCGGACTTTATCCCTCATGCGACCTGAGACTGGGTCTCCCATGCTAGCTATGTTGGGTACAAGTGCGGTCACTGCACGACGACAGCCGGGGTCAGTGGAGCATTGTATGCCAAGGCGGTGAGGCCTGGACGCAAACGGGGAATCGATGGGGACGGTTGTCATGTGTGGGGTCGGAGTACCCTGACATGCCGTGTGTTTAGGTTTACCTTGCAAGGTTAAAACTCGATTCGAATCGTCTGCTTCTCGCAGCTAATGAGACTGCTTGACCCCTTGTACTACATCGAGTAAGAAGTGAAATGAGGTTACATGAGATAATTTGTTGATTGAACTAAATGCTTGTCACCATGGATGCTTAGAAGGAGCAAATATAGCTAAGTTAATGATGATAGAATTTGAAAAGCTAAAAATTGATTTTAGAAACAGCTAGTGCTTTTGGCAAACCAAACCCCTCAGCCAAACAGCTGCATAGTCTAGAGGTAGAGGAGTAGACTCCTCACACCGGTTAAGTCTAGCTGAGTATTAGTATACTCAGCCTTGCTTGTGGTATAATTTTTGCAGGTACCATTCAGGAAATGGTTGATGGTGTGACTTGGCCTACCACCCTGCCACCGGGTTGGACGGTCGAGTGGGATGTGGCTCCGGCAGGAGAGGAGCACGAGGAGTAGTGGGCTAGGCCTTGCCCATTTCCTCATTACCGACGACATCGATTATCCGCTGCATTTTATTTTGAGAACTCTTATTTGCTACCCAAAAACTCCGATCTATGTAATAATTCAGCACTTAATTTGAGGTTTCCTGTTTTATTGTAATTCTTCTGTGACTCACCTTCGAGTGAGATTGTGGAATTTGATCCTGGTTAAGTGGCTCCATCAGACTACATCTGAGGGACTGACGGGTTATTCCGATTTAAGTGTGTTACGGCCCCTGAGGCGTGACTCAGGCACTTAAGCTGGAATAATTCGGGTGGTTCCGCCACAGTTTCGTCCTACAGTCAACATTTCCTATGATACCACTTCTATCACACCCGGATTTAAGGTATAAAGCCGGGTGCATCTCATATATGCGCTAAAGAAGACAACACATATAATAATAGAGTGTATAGAGATAAATGTCACAATATCATAAAAGTACTTATTACATAGCGGAAGTCTTACAAAATAAATTATAAATATAAAACGAACTAAAGTCCATCCTCGGCGCCATAAAGTTGACTGGGAGACGCCACCTAGATCAAGTCGACTCCTCGTTGTGCGGCTCCTCCAGGGCCACCTGTTCTTCTCCTATGGGGGGTTTATATATCGCAAGTGTGAGCTCACAAAAGATCATATCTCAACAAGTCGTGGGGAATAATGTGCATGAACTCACCATAGGTGGGAGTTCATGTGATGTGTAAGGCTGATCAATAATAGGGGTTAAAGCTGAGCATTGCTTTTAATAAGTTGGTCAAATTTTATTAGCAGTTACTAAATGTATGTAAATACCAAACCATAATAAGAATAGAACAAAATTAATAAATAATCTCATGCAATGCAAATGACAAATTGAATTTAGTTTTATAGTTTAATCATGCGAGAGTCCTGAGCTGCTCATGACCGCGAGCACGACTAGTATACCAGTTTTACACTCTGCAGAGGTTGTACCCTGTACCCACAATTCATGTTACCCATCTGCCAAGGGGTCATGAATCCCATACACCTCTACCAAGGAAGCACGACAGGGTACCTTTACAAAGTTCCACTAGCTTCAAAAAACCCGCTACAGTTCTAGAAAGAGCAATGCAGAAATCCCCCGTCTGACCGCCATCATAGCAAAATCAACCTGGGAACCTCCCTACACGCCTACTACCCTTGCCCCTATCGGGTAAGGTAGTCCTCCACTAGCTTTCCTAGTTAGTCAGCCAAGGGCGTCCCATTCCACCCTTGTGGTGGCACGCGTTTCTCAAGTTAAGCTCCATGTTCCAATTAAAAATAATGATCTTGACATGAACATAAATAAAATAACAGAATAATTGGAACATGGATATAATGTGATATTAATCCCAAAACCATATAGAGCAATAACAAAACTACCCAAATGATTCAGGGGTGAACAAGGTAAAAGATAAACATACTAGGGCAACCTGTTGGGTCCCATCAAAATTAAACCTATGCATGAATAAATGATTATAAAGGACATTATTGGGTAATAGAAGTGGTCAAGGGCACAACTTGCCTTCAATGAGCTCCTGCTCAACAACTTCTATCTGCTGAACACTGGGATCCTCAGCCACTGCTCTTCTACTCGCCACAATACAAACAAACATAGTATAAAGGAGAAAGTAACATCACACCAAACATGTAAACAAAATACATATTAATACTCTACATATTAAAATAAGATCATAGGAACATGAATCATTAATTTTGGAGTTATGGATTTTAAGTTATGAATTTCTGAAGGTTTTATGTATTTGATACAAGATAAACTAAGAGATCCCTTTTAATATTGTTTTTATATCAAAACAGAGACACCAGTTGATAAACAATAATATTACAAAATTATAGAAACTGTAATGGATCAATTTGAACTTAATATGAATTTTCTAGGATTTATACAAGTTTCTCCAATTAATTTCATTCTAGAAATCAATTTCCATATTTATTTATCCATTTCACTGACTTCTGGACTGCACGCGTAATAAACAGAGAGTGCATGGCTTCCTTGTAAGTAACTCGAGACTCAGTCAACAGTGATACTGGACGACGGGTTAGTTTCTAATAAAGCCAGGGTTTCTTTAGCAAGATTACACGACTGAAGGGGTACGGGCAGTCGCTGGCCGTCCGATCAGAATTTGGCCGTCCAAATTAGGCTGGTTGTGCGCTCGGACCGGTACCGAGCCCCATCCGTGCAATCACAGATGAACGCACCGGATTTAAAACCCTCTAGATCTAACTTCGCCCGTCCATATTCCGATCAACGCCCAGGATCAACCTTGCCGAATCGTTACGCGCGATCTAATCACGGCCGTTGCCACAAGATCCGACGGCCCCGAACTCTTCTCCCAACCAAGACCCGCGCACGGCGGTGCCGCCCGCTCACCTGGTGGTGGCCATGGCCGGAGACGGTCATCTCGGTTTTCTGAACCACAAGCTTTGATCCAAATCATGTTGCGCGATGCGTGGAGAAAGGCAAGAGCAGGTGACTATTTCTTACCGGTGATCGAGGGATGGCGAGGTAGGTCCACTGCGCAGTTGAAGCCACGACGGGTTGGGCACTCCGACGAGCAATTGCCGACGGCGCGGTAGATTCAACGTTGTGTTCGGTCACCGGCGAGCTTCAACAGCGTCTAACAAAGTCCTTGGACCCTTTTCCGGAGCTCGGGCGACGCCAACGGCTCTAGGTGTCGACGGCGGATTGTGACACCCCAGTGTCACCTAGGGTTCTTCCCTAAGCTAACCCCAACCTATTATCACATGTAAATTGAGTAAAGGGTTGAACATCAAAAGAAAATTTAGAGCAAAGGTTTATAATGAATCTTCTTAAACTCTCCTTAATCTTGTCATGAACCTTGAGAGAGAAAGACTCTCAAACCCTAATAAATCCTAAGTGAGCCAATTTAAGCATAAAGGGTAATTGGGAGAAGTCATGGGGGGAAAATGCAAATTTTAGATTTGACCAAATTACAAAGTTTTAGTTCATCAAATAACTAACAAATCATAGTAAGAGAGTTTGGCCATTTGGTTTTTTTCAAAATTCCCAAATCAGCCCTTGAACCATGATCCCTTGCAGAATTTCAGATTTCTGAATTCTGAATTTCAGACCTCTTTCCAAGGATCAACTGCGTTCTCTGTTTTTCGAAACTCAAAACCAGAAGATCCAAATATCAAAGTTGTGCCAAATTCCCTTGAACACGCCCTGGAAAAGTTTGAACTCAAACCAAATTCATTTGACACGGTTTTGGCGCAGTTTGACCTCGATACCAGACATTCTGACACTGGCACCTTGGTGACGCTACAACTCCCTATCCCTAGCCTAAACCGTGCGACGTCCATACACAAAAGACAAAGCAAGGTCAGGTGAACAAATCCTTCACAGCGATATTGCCCAAATTCGCGAAGATTTGCACCCAATCAGCGCTAGAACTTGGGCAGAGGCAACGGTTCCACATGTTCGACTGTGGCTGACACCTCCGGTTCACGCCCGTTCGCGCACCCACGCCTCCCACTGTATGCCCGCGCACGCTCGCCGGTCCACGGCCGCCCGTGCACCGCGCCCTGCCTATAAAGCCATCCCAAGCCTCGGTCATTCCTCCCCGCGCGCTCTCAAGTCTTGCCCAAGTCAGAGATCACCGGAAATTGCCCCGAGCACACCGCGCCACCGCTCGCCAAGCTTTCAGAGCCTCGGCCGCCGTGGCCAGCTCTCTCCAGTCGCGTCCAAGTCGCGCCAACGCTTCGGTTAGCTTCGCCATTGGCGAGTGAAGATTTCCAAGTCCTTGGACCCGGCAGAACTTCACCGGAAGCCCGAGATCACCCTCGCCGGACTTCGGTCGCCCGCCCCCGCACGTGGACCGAGCTCTCCGGTAAGCCATTGTCAAATTCCTTGCACCCATGTCTTCCCTAGCACCCAGTGAAGCTCCCTGACCCGTTCAATCGGTCAATTGTGCCCTGGATAGGCCGGACTCCTCGCCGCCGACGAGCTCCCCCGCCTGCGCACGTGGACCGGCCGACTCTGACCATCCCCGACGGTGACCCGCACATCGCCGTGACCCTCAGGACCTCCCCTACACCCTCGACCACCTCATCGGAGCAGTCTCGCCGCCGGTAAGCCCCTCCGCCCTTTCTTCCGCCGCGGGTACTGTTTAAATTGGGGAAAGGACCTCAGGTTAGGATTAGAAGAATCCAGAGGGTTTTCTGAGATGTCAGTGACTCAATTGAATAGTAGCCTAGGGACTAGTCTGTAAGGAAACTTGAAAACACCCGCCAGGGACCCAGTTGCAAAGTAGTTTTCCATTTAATCATTTCTGTTTAATCTTTTTAATGAACAGAGAATTTAGGAAATTCATAACTTAAGAAATACTTAACCAAAAATTGTCAAACCAATTTTGCTGGATTCTAAATATTATGGACTATTCATTATAAATACTGAACCCTATACTTTTTGTTCTAATTTCTAGAGTTTAAAATTAAATACAGAAACTGACCAAACCTTGTTTAATTAAGGAAAATTTGTTATGCTTCTGTGCTGAACCTAAGAAAATTTGTAGATGTTCAAACCCCATTTAAACACTGTTTAAAAATAGTGAGAACCCCAGTATTGATAAATTTAGTGGAGATATCTATTAAAAGCTATTTTTGCTTAAACCTTAGGAAAATCAGAAAGGCCTTAGAAATTAATGACGAGTGGATGAAATTATTTTTCCTAGTTTGATTAAGTAACAAAGAACCTAGAAAAAATAAAGGAACCTCTAGTCCAGATCGGATTCAAAGTGAAATGTTTTATTTAGCATTATTCCAACTAGAAATCAATTATTAGAATTATAAAACCAGACCCAAAATTGATAATAAAAATCCAGTGGACTTGTAACCACCAAAACCCCACTGCAAAAATAATAAACACCCCAGCCCATCATTTTAAGAAGGGTAAATAAATAGAACATGATAATGAGTCATAGTTCAATTAAATCATGAGTAACCCAAAAAAATGCAATATTGGACAAATAAAATTTTGCTAGGTCACTAATGAAATAGGCCACTAGAGAAAAATACAAACCCATTGGAAAGATGCAAAATAATACCTATTGCCAATATTTTACGAAAAAGGCCATTTAATCCAATTAATGCATATCACCCCTTCCTTTAAGCAAAAAGATGCCAAACTTTAAAATGATTGCTCTTGCACAGAATAGAAGCTAGGAAAAATCAGAATTCTGTTGTTTGATGTTTTTCAAGCATAGAGGTAGTAGAAAGCACCCCTTTGGCTAGAAAATTTAGAAAATCCTAGTAAAATAACTAATAAGTATTAATGGCTAGAAATTTGTACCAAGTCATGTTATAGCATCTAAATGCCTGCAAAAAAAAGTCCTAGAGAATTACCTACTATTGAATGGTAGTTGTAGTTCAAATCACCCCTTCTGCCCTAAAATTTGGTAATTTTGTCCAGAGAGAACTATTCACTTCTAGAACCTTAAATTTTGAGACAGAGCATTATACACCATTAATAAGCCAATGTAATGTTTACAGAATTTGTGGAAATTTATTAAGATGATTTGTAGTTCAAACCCACCCTAAAACCATAAACAAAATCAAGGGAAAAAGAGGAAAGATAAACCTCACTCCAATAAGTCCAACTTGAATTCTTGGCAATTCTCACTAAGACTTTAAAAAGAATTCAGTGGAACCCCAAAATAAACCTACCACTTAACTTAGCTGAGTTTGATCCAAATTACCAAGTATACCACCAAAAATCTCGTGTAAGCAAAATTTAACTCTATCTAACTCAAGTAGATCATACACCATCAAAAGATTAAATTACTAAAGCACATATCATATCATGCATATATCTTATGCATTGCATTCATTAGATTGTAATCTCGCCGACGGAGAGTACGTGCTCATCCCCGAGCAAGGGACTGTCCAAGAGGAAGACCAGGAGCAAGCTCCCGAGGCTGCTATCGAGGATCTCCCCGCAGCCCCAGCTATTGAAGGCAAGCCCCGGTTTATATGCATAACCATATTACTATATGCTACTTTACTACACTTAATGTTTGTAGGGTTGTAATGTACACTTAAGTGTAGGAGTTGCTTGAAACCTTAGTTGCATGAACTCAGTTTTTTCCCTTGTGATGGATACTAGTATGCTAGGTCGAGTAGCTGCTTTGCTAATCAGGATCTCGGTAGAAGTCGAGTGATTTTTCTAGCACTCGCGCGAGGTCAGGAATTGATTGTATTTATCTTGACAACGTGATCTATAATGGTCTATGGACTTGGATCCAGGGAGGATGCCTTGACCATGAGACGGGAAAAAGGAATTAAGGATTAATGTGTGGATACCTGAGTCAAGCTTTTGAACGTACTAAGCACATGTCGGGAAATATGGTAACCGGTAAACCTAGTACCTGAGTGAAGCCAGGCGCGGACTTTATCCCTCACGCGACCTGAGACTGGGTCTCCCAAGCTAGCTATGGTGGGTACAAGTGCGGTCACTGCACGACGGCAGCCGGGGTCAGTGGAGCATTGTATGCCAAGGCGGTGAGGCCTGGACACGAACGGGGAATCGATAGGGACGGTTGGCATGTGTAGGGACGGAGTACCCTGACATGTCGTGTGTTTAGGTTTACCTTGCAAGGATAAAACTCGATTTGAATCGTCTGCTTCTCGCAGCTAATGAGACTGCTTGACCCCTTGTACTACATTGAGTAACAAGTGAAATGTGGTTACATGAGACAATTTGTTGATTGAACTAAATGCTTGTTACCATGTATGCTTAGAAGGAGCAAACTTAGCTAAAATAATGATACTAGAATTGGAAAAGCTAAGAATTGATTTTAGAAACAGCTAGTGCTTTTTGGCAAGCCAAACCCCTCAGCCAAACAACTACATGGTCTAGAGGTAGAGGAGTAGATTCCTCACACCAGGTAAGTCTAGCTGAGTATTAGTATACTCAGCCTTGCTTGTGGCGTAATTTTTGCAGGTACGATTCAGGATATGGTTGATGGTGTGACTTGGCCTACCACCCTGCCACCGGGTTGGACGGTCGAGTGGGATGTTGCTCCGGCAGGAGAGGAGCACAAGGAGTAGTGGGCTAGGCCTTGCCCATTTCCTCGATACCGACGACATCGATTATCCGCTGCATTTTATTTCGTGAACTCTTATTTGCTACTCGAAAAACTCCGATCTATGTAATAACTCGGTACTTAATTTGAGGTTTCCTGTTTTATTGTATTTCTTCTGTGACTCACCTTCGAGTGAGATTGTGGAATTTGATCCTGGTTAAGTGGCTTTATTAGACTAGATCTGAGGGACTGACGGGTTATTCCGATTTAAGTGTGTTGCAGCCCCTGAGGCGTGACTTAGGCACTTAAGCTGGAATAATTCGGGCGGTTCTGCCACAACTGGTATCGGATCAAATTCCACCACAGAGAAGGACAATAAACCATGAATACCAATTTCAAAATCTAAAACTTGCCTAGAAACTGCTACGAATCGTCAGGACTAGACCACTAGACCTAGGACGAAAGGCCTTAGGCATAAAGGGAGAAATAGGTGGCTAATTAAGTAGGCCCCGTGGGCCAGTACTTAGACTTTTAAGGATGCCCTAAGAGCACCCTATTATTCGGAAATGAGACGTTACTTCCAGCATGCATGCATTATAAACACAAAAGGGAATTAAAACTTGAGCTAACCCACTTGCTTTAAAAACCATCCGGGCTCTTTTTTTTTCCTTCCACCATAATCTTTACCTTTGATGCCCTTCCGCAGATGAATTCACCCACCCCCGCCAGTGGAGGAGACACTCGTTTCAGCTCTGACTTCCTTTCTCACGATGGCTTTCCTTCCATCTTGTGGGAAGTGCTTAACTCCGCCGGTCAGCCTACGCCCCCTTTGTACACGGTGCAGCTGTATGAGGAGCATCGGGTACCTTGTTGTCGGGTCTGGCTGACTTTGGAGGCTCATCCCCTTTAGTCGGGTTGGTGTTCTCTTGATTCTGAGACGGTTGGATTCAGGACGGACGACACCACTGAAGCGGCAGCCATGAAGACTCTGATGACTTTCTGTGGCTACCATCCCCTGGAGATGGTGATGCACCCCTTGGGACTCTTCCCTGCTGAGAAAAAGGACGACCCCATGTGGTGTAACCGCGTGAGCCATGTGAAAGATGTGTGGGCAATGTATCCTGACTTGGTTGGGAGGGTCACCGTTCAGTGCATGAGTGCGCTGTACCGCCTTCATGATTTTTGTGGTCGATATGGCACACCTTGCTAACATCGCTCAAACCACCAAGCTCACTCTCGACAGTCGAGAAGATTTTATGGTCGATTTATCCTTCGAGTTGGTGGAGAAGGATCTGCAGGTGGAAAGGCTGAGCCCGCACATTACCACCTTGGAGCAGCAGGTGGAGATCCGAGACAACACTATTGATGTCTTGGAGAACCAGCTCCACGATGTGCAGCGGGAACTCGAAGAAGCGAATGACCACCTAGACATGCACCACTTGGAGATGGAGGTCAATGAAGCCGGAAGCGAGGGAGAAGAGGCTCCCGAGGAGCTAGGACCAGCCCTTGGTGCCAATGGGACTACCTCCGTGATGCCTCCCTCACCCGTATCCAGTGCCGCTTCCACCGCTCAGGGTTGATCAGTCACTTCGACGATTTTAGGCGGATAGAAACCTATGCGAGCTTAGTTAATGTCAGATTTTGGACTAGGCTTACGGGTACCTTCCCCTGATTGATGTAACCCTGTGAACTTTTGATTTTTGTGGGATGTTTTGTAACCCTGTTATCTTCATTTCAAACCTCATATTATGATCATGGCATTATTCCTTCCATATGAGATAATGGCTTATCGTTGAGATTATGAGATGAGATAACAATGGTGACAATCTCTGTTTTCAGATGGCAGCTAGGCAGCATCATGGGCATAACGAGCAGGTTCCCCCGCCACCTCCTCCAGCTCCCACAGTGCAGGAGCTGATGGCCCAGCAGAATGAGATTCTGCGACAGCTCTTGCAGTGCCAGCCCCACCCTCAGCAGCATGGTGGAGGTCAGCATCAGCGACCTCCGGCAGCGGCAACCTACCAGGAGTTCCTGAGCACGCAGCCACCCTTGTTCACCAAGGCAGAGGATCCGTTGGACGCCGACGTATGGCTCCGCATCGTTGAGTCCAAGTTTGCCCTCCTCACGGGAGACTGCCCTGATGAAGCCAAGGCTCGCTTCGCCGCACAGCAGCTTCGCGGCCCTGCTCGGACTTGGTGGGACCACTTCCATGCTATGCTCCCCGCTGATCGTGAAGTGTCTTGGGAGGAATTCAAGACTGCTTTCAGAGGGCACCACATCCCAGCTGGCATTCTTGATTGTAAGCTGAATGAGTTTCTGGCACTCAATCAAGGAACCCGCATGGTATTGTAGTACGCGCAGGCCTTCAACGACCTATGCCAGTATGCAGGTTACCATGCTGATTCTGATGAGAAGAAGAGAGACCGCTTCCGCAGGGGTCTTAACACCAAGCTGCGGGAACGATTCAACACTGTCCGGGCTGATAGCTTTAATGAGTTGGTCAACCTGGCCATCTCCCAGGAGGACTGTATTGTAGCTCACCGGGCAGAGAAGAAGAGAAAGACACCAATGGCAGGACCATCCGCTCAGGCCCAGAGGTTCAGGATTTTTTCTCACAATCAGAGCAGGGGTTTCCAGCAGCCGGCAGGCAGATGGGTGATCAGGCCACCTCAGCAGCAGCAGCCGGCACCCAACCGCTTTCCAGCTCCCGCTCCAAGGAACAATCAGCCTCCACAGCAGCAGCAGTTCTGCCAGGGCAATGGGAACAAGTGCTTCACTTGTGGCAATGTGGGCCACTATGCCAAGAATTGTCCCAGGAACTAGCAAAGGCAGATGTCAGCACCAAGTCAAGACAAGGGAAGAAAGCAGAAGGTACAAGTCAGGCAAGGGAAGCTCAACTTCACTACTCTGGAGGAAGTACCTGAGGGAGCTCCCATCATGACCGGTATCTTTTCAGTTTATAATCAACCCGCTTTAATTCTGTTTGATTCTGGTGCATCTCATAGTTCCATTAGCCAAAAGTTTAGTGCTAAATGTGAACTGCCATTCTCTCACTCAAAAGGGTCATTTGTGATAGTCACACCTGGGGGTAAAACTTCAACTAATCAATTAAACCAAGTGTGCCTATTCAACTAGGAAGCCACATTGTCAAAACCACCCTCCTTGTTTTGGGTTTAGAAAATGTGGACATTATTCTGGGAGCTAATTGGATGACCCTGCACCAAGTTGTGCTTGATGTAGCCAGCCGTATCGTGGAAATCAATTCTCCGTTCTGTGGGAACTTCACCTTAATTCTGCCCAATCAAGGTTCTACCCAGTCATGTGCTTTCTCTATGACGGAGTTACCTCTGAAGAAGATCCTAGTGGTCTGTGAGTATGCAGATGTCTTTCCTGATGAATTGCCGGGAATGCCACCAGACCGGGATATTGAATTTGCCATCGAGTTGCAACCGGGAACGACACCAATTTCCAAGAGGCCTTACCGAATGCCACCCGCTGAGTTGGCAGAATTGAAGAAGCAATTGCAGGAGTTGCTGGATAAGGGATTTATTCGCCCAAGTACTTCGCCTTGGGGATGTCTAGCCCTGTTTGTGAAGAAGAAGGATGAAAGCTTGAGGCTGTGTATAGATTACCGCCCTCTTAATGCGGTAACTATCAAGAACAAGTATCCTTTGCCTCGTATTGATGTCCTTTTTGACCAGTTGGTCGGGGCTAAAGTGTTTTCCAAAATAGACCTTCGCTCTGGCTACCATCAGATCAAGATACGAGCAAGCGATATTCCGAAGACGGCATTCTCAACCAGATATGGGCTATATGAATTCTTAGTGATGTCTTTCGGGCTGACTAATGCACCAGCATATTTCATGTATCTGATGAATTCTGTTTTCATGCCTGAATTGGACAAATTCATAGTGGTGTTCATCAATGATATCTTGGTGTACTCTAAGAACGAAGAAGAACATGCCGGGCATTTGCATGTAGTGCTTCAACGTCTGCGAGAGCACCACCTTTATG
Organism: Zea mays; assembly: GCF_902167145.1. Classification (NCBI taxonomy): domain Eukaryota; kingdom Viridiplantae; phylum Streptophyta; class Magnoliopsida; order Poales; family Poaceae; genus Zea; species Zea mays. The sequence goes on from NC_050103.1 coordinate 45,237,072, forward strand.
CCAAGTTTTCAAAGTGTGATTTTTGGCTAAAGGAAATCAAATTCTTGGGTCACACTATCTCTCAGGCAGGAATAGCTGTTGATCTTGATAAGGTGCAAGAGGTGATGAACTGGAAGCCACCAACAACTGTCTGTCAGATTCAGAGTTTTCTGGGATTAGCTGGTTATTACCGAAGATTTATTCCGGATTTCTCTCGAATTGCAAAGCCTATAACTGAGTTGTTGAAGAAAGAAGCCAAGTTTGTTTGGAGTCAGAAGTGCGAAGATGCCTCCCATGCATTAAGGAAACATCTGACCACAGCCCCGGTGTTAGTGCAACCCGACAACAGCAAGCCTTTTGATGTGTATTGTGGTGCCTCTGGCACTGGACTAGGTTGTGTCTTGATGCAAGACAACCGAGTCATTGTTTACGCCTCAAGAGCACTCAGGCCTCATGAGCAAAATTATCCCACTCATGACCTCGAGTTGGCAGCAGTGGTTCATGCATTAAAAATGTGGAGGCACTATTTAATGGGAACCCACTGCAACATCTTCACTGATCATAAGAGCCTTAAGTACATCTTTACTCAGGCTGATCTCAACATGAGGCAGAGAAGATGGCTAGAGCTAATCAAGGATTATGACCTGGAGGTATATTATCACCTAGGGAAAGCCAATGTGGTAGCAGATGCCTTGAGTCGGAAGTTGCAATGCAATTGTATTCTGATGGATTCTCGCATCAACACCTTGTGTGATGAGTTGAGCAAGATGCAGATTGAAGTGATTCCTTCTGGTGCTTTGTCTCACATTTCTGTCGAGCCAGCTTTGCAAGACCAGATCATCATGGCCCAGCTCACTGACAAGGGAGTGCAGATTATCAAGGAGAATCTCCATCAGAAGGTTGAGAAGTATAAATGTTTCCGCCAAGATGAAAAGGGTGTATTATGGTTCAAAAGCAGATTGGTGATTCCTAAAAACAAGGACCTCAAGAAGAAAATTTTGGACGAGGCTCATCTCTCCAAATTCTCTATGCATCCGGGAAGCACCAAAATGTACCATGATCTGAAGCCTTTGTATTGGTGGACCAGAATGAAGAGGGAGATAGCCCAGTATGTATCGGAATGTGACACCTGTCAGTGGATAAAGGCAAGCCACTTGAAATCAGCTGGAGCTTTGCAACCCCTATCTATACCTTCGTGGAAATGGGACGACATCAGCATGGATTTCATCGTGGGTCTGCCCAACACCTCTCGACATCATGATTCGGTTTGGGTTGTTGTGGATCGACTGACGAAAGTGGCACATTTTCTCCCTGTGCACACCACTGATAAGGCTCAAAAGTATGCAGAGTTGTACATTGACCGGAATGTGTGTTTGCACGGATTGCCTCGGACCATTATTTCTGACCAAGGAGCCCAATTTGTTGCCAGATTTTGGGAACAACTGCAGGAGTCTTTGGGAACCAAGCTAATCAGAAGTTCAGCTTACCACCCACAGACTGATGGTCAGACTGAAAGGGTAAACCAAATTCTGGAGGATATGCTGAGAGCTTGTGCAATTGATTGTGGCAAGAACTGGGATAAGCACCTCTCCTTGGCAGAGTTTGCTTATAACAACAGTTATCAATCCAGCCTAAGGATGGCACCTTTTGAAGCCCTCTATGGAAGAAGGTGTAGGACACCGCTCAATTGGTCTCAGCCTGGAGAAAGAGAAGTTTTCAGATCTGACTTAGTGACTGAAGTCGAAAGGAAGGTCAAACTAATCAGGAAGAATCTAGAAGCTGCTCAGGCCAGGCAGAAGAGTTACCATGATAAAAGAAGGAAACCTCTCCAGTTCAAGGTGGGAGATTTCATTTACCTCAAGGTATCACCCACCAAGGGAGTGCAGAGGTTTGGAATTAAAGGCAAGCTAGCCCCTCGTTAGGTTGGACCTTATGAGATCATAGAAGCATGTGGACCCGTGGCATACAAATTGAAGTTACCTCCAAAAATGTCTGCCATCCACAGTGTGTTCCATGTATCTCAGCTGAAGAAGTGTGTTCGATTGCCGACCAAGATCATAGCAGAGCCAGAATTGGAGATAGAACCAGATCTATCGTACCAAGAGTACCCTTCCAAGATTCTGAATTGCAAGGAAAGATCAACTCGGGCTAAATCGATCAAGATGTATAAGGTCCAGTGGAGTAATCACTCAGAGGAAGAGGCTACTTGGGAGACCGAGGAATTCTTGCGATCCAACTTCCCCGATTGCCTACCTAAGGAAATTGGTACGTAATCACACCCAACCCCTCCTCCTGCCCTTCGAATCTAAAATTCAGAAATATGATCTTAAATCAGAATGAAGTAATCATGGAACAAAATTTAAAAAGGACTTCCTTCTGAAGTTGCAAAGAGAATGACATTCGAAGAGCAAATTGCCCTAATAATAAGAGCACCCACTTCCTATAAGTCTCACCCTTCGCTTCACCCCGGGAGGACTCTGACCCGAATCTCGGGACGAGATTCCTTTAAGGGGGAAGGCTGTGACACACTAGTGTCACCTAGGGTTCTTCCCTAAGCTAACCCCAACCTATTTGTTGGGGGCCTTCGGCTTCCGAAGGTCCTCAAAAACATGATTTAACAATGTTTCTGGAGTATGATACATGAACAGGTACCTTCGGACTTAGGTCAAAACCACAGTGTGAAGAAGCATAAAGAATACGAAGGATGGCGTAGAGCCGAAGCTATGGGCAGGGGAGCTTCGGAGTGATAGCAGAAAAGGAAACCAACTTAAAGGGGAAAAGGCTATTTAGACCCTGATGGATTACTATAGAGTTATTAGCAAATGTAAAGGGCATGGGTGTAATTTTACATGGGTTGCGTCCCGTGCATATAAATAGATGAACAGTGCTCCCATACTGTTCACGCTGACTTGGCATTCGCTTTTGCGTCACGCTTGTACTTTTACCTTCTTTCAAGCCGAAGGTACATTTGTAACTCGTTATCATTTCTATTTTTCCATAATTATAAAATAGAAATGAGTTGATGATAATATATAACTGTTTATGTTATCTTATATATTTCATTTGCCTCCTTCGTTATTTATATGTTGTATTGACGAAGGTGCGTCCTTCATAACCTTCGTCCAGAAATCATTATCTGTCAAGGGAAATAATGCTTCGAAGGACGAAGGACTTTAATGTTTAACATTTTCTGTGTTGCCTTGTTCTTAACTCAAAGCATTTGAGAACAAGTCCCCAACATTGGCGCCCACCTCTGGTGAACCCTTTTCGACCACCTTCGGCAAGCATCGACCTTCGTCATGCCGCCAAAGAAAGCTTCAGCGACAGGGGCTGCCGCTCTGCAGCCGCTAGACCTGAACCAGGAGACCCTTTCTCTTCGAGAGGCCCGAAGCCAGAAGAGGAAGGCCACCAGTCCAACACCTCAAGAGGATGAGTTGGACCAAGAGATCAGGAATATGGAGATGCTTCATCAGCAAGTGCAAAAGAAGAAGGAAAAAATGGCTCGGCTAGCTAACCTACAAAGGAAGATAGACAAAGCCACTGAAGAAGTACGTCATCTCGCTCAAGATGAGCAAGACCGAAGGCCCCAACGCAGAGAGCTTCACCAAGAGGGCTTCTTCAACAAGGATGATTGGTATGAGGACTTCCATCATGGAAATTTTTCTTTTGATGATGCTTCTCCTCTGTCAGCAGAACTGCAGGCTACACCTTGGCCCCCGTCTTACAAGCCACCCAGCTCCCCATGTACGACAGACATTCAGATCCGAAGCAGTTTCTGATGAGCTACGAAGCTACCATATCTTCATATGGAGGCAATACTGCAGTCATGGCGAAATCTTTCGTCATGGCAGTCAAGAATGTTGCACAAACCTGGTACTCCTCTCTTCGGCCAGGAACAATCACATCATGGCAGAAGCTAAAGGACATGCTGATCACCAGTTTCCAAGGGTTTCAGACGAAGCCGGTTACTGCTCAAGCTTTGTTCCAGTGCACGCAAGATCACGAAGAATACCTCCGGGCGTATGTCCGAAGGTTCCTCCGTCTGAGGGCACAAGCGCCAACAATGCCTAATGAAATTGTCATTGAGGCCATGATCAAGGGGCTTCGGCCAGGACCTTCGGACCAATACTTCGCCAGGAAGCCCCCTCAGACCCTGGAGAAATTGCTTCAGAAGATGGATGAATACATCCGCGCTGATAATGACTTTCGTCAAAGAAGGGAGGAAGCTTACAGATTCTCCGAGATGACCAGGGGCTTCGGAGGGAGGATTCATCCAAGGCATGTCAGATCAATTCACTCCACCCAGAATGATGACAGAGGCAGCCAGCAACAGAGGCCACAGTGTTCCTCGCAGGCTTCAGGGCAGCAACAAAGCTACCTTCGGCCGCCAGCTCCAAGGGGCAGAGGCGCACTACAACACAAACCCCCCTACAACAACGCATCCGTAGCTACACATGGTTTTATGTGTTGTAAGAAATTAGCAGGCAACACTTAATATGCGTTGCAAGCATCATCTGTTAAGTTATTAAGGTGGTGGCAACGCTTAATATGTGTTGCTAGCACCATCCGTTCATTAACTAGGATGTGGAAACACTTATTATGTGTTGCTAGCAGCATCCATTGTTTAAATAGGATGCGACAACACTTAATATGCGTTGCTAGCGGAATGTATTGATTAACAAAGAAATGGCAACAAATAATCACTACAAGAACAAACTAAATCAATGTTGGGCACACTAATTCATGTTCGCTAAATTTAGCTGTCGTAATTAATACGTGCGGCTAATTTGGAGAAGACGCGCGGCGGCCGGAGAGGGGGAAGAGTTTCTGGTTGCTCAGTCGTGGCGCTTGCCGGTGCAATAGCTCTTGAGGTGGTAAATCCAGATGCACCACGATTACTATAGCATGGTAATGGACTACGGCGTGGCATATTTGGGGTCGTCGACGTACTACAGCGACACCGGTGATTCGGCCACGTTGCGCGGCTATAGGCGCGGTTGATAAGCTTCAACCCGCGACCAAATACACTCCCTTTCTGATCTTTTCACCCTCCTGGTACTATCCTGCCCAAGTTCTACTAGAATCACTGCGATCAGCGCAAATCCTTGCGCGGAGGTCGCCGGCGGCGAGGTTCACTGAATCTGATCCTATCCAGTCACAGTACCATTGGAACCGTTCATTAGAGTGCCTGACAGAGCAGATTAAAGGCCTTGGTTCTCCAATTTTTGTGTGACAACTTGATAAGCCTTATGTAACAAAGTTGTTGTTCTATATATTAACTACAATTCGACTACAGAGACCCTTCTCATTTACTTACTCCCTCGAGCTAGAATCGAATCCAAAGTTCATCCCAAGCCACTGTCACTAAAATTTCAGTTTCAGAGTGGATTGACAGCCCGACTTAAAGTCCATTTTACTCCAAATTTTGTATGACATCAAGGTTTAATTACTTAAGCAAAGTTAGGCTCCTATAGTAGCTCTATAATTTTGATGTATTGATCCTAGGCAAATTCCTTGTAAATTCAGAAACATATAGCTCCAAAGTTAGCCTTATACAACTGAATTTAGACTTAGGCATATGGAGTGTATTAGGGGCTTTTTGCACTTAAGTCCAAATCCCCACTTTTTGACTTGCAAATCCTTTAATGTGAGAAATACATAGTTTGTGGTGTTGTATTACTTTGGTAATTTGCACTTTGGTCCAAAAGTGCACCAAATTTACACTTAGCCCCATAGGGTTCCAATCTAGGGTTTTCCAGGGGTCTTTTCAGAGTTTTTAACAATTTAGGGTTTTGGTGCTACCCAAGTCCATTAAATGTGATATCTTATGATCATTTCTAATGAGTTTTGAGATTTTAACTTATTTGGGCTTCATTTTCACTCATAAGCCTAGTTTAGGGTTAAGTACTCTACCCTAGGGTTACTCACATACCAAGTCACATCAATACAACTTGTTTGAAATTTTTGCCTAGTGAATGCACCCTAAGTGTAACAAACACATGATATGCTAATGTTCATGATGTTATGCTCAAGTTTTAGTGACAGTAACACCAGAGGTGTTACAACTAATGTGCTTTCAAGTGTATTTCTATGATTAGTCTTAGATTGAAAGGGAAATGGAGTATCCGACAAAGGCAAGGCTTCCACTCCAACTCTGACGGTATCATTTATCCTTCGCCGTTACTCAGGAAACTCTAAATTGGTATGACCTTTCACTCATATTTCCTTCACCAATGGGGAGAAAATATTAGGCCCCATAAGGGGAAATTGTTAAGGGCTCTCAAGTTCTCCGTTTTTGGTGATTAATGCCAAAGGGGGAGAAAGTTTTAAGCCCAAAGCAAAAGGACCGCGTCACCATTTTAAAATTTTCAAAAACTAAAGAAAGAAATTACTTCAACTAGTGTTGATTTCAATTGGTATTTGAGTTAGTCTCAAAATGGATTTTCAATTTGTATCTCATTTGGTTTCAAAATTTCAATTAGTATGGAAAATTTCAGTTGATATAATTTCATTTGGTATCTATTTCAAAAAGGGAAAATCATTTCAAAAACCCTTTTGAAAGCTAAGGGGAGAATTTCTTCAGGGGAGCTTTTATTTAGTCAAAGGAAAAGCATTTGAAACAGGGGGGAAATTTCAAATCTTGAGAATGCTTCTTGAAACCTTATTCTTATACCTTTGGCTATTTGCAAAAGAATTTGAAAAGGTTTTTCTAAAAGATTTGCAAAAACAAGCAAGTGGTGCAAATGTGGTCCAAAATGTTAAATAGAAGAAAGCAATCACGATTATTCTTAGTCATATGAATAAAGTCTTTCAATTGGTTTAAATCTAAGTAACCTATGCACACCAATCATAAATGCAAACAAGTTACATTTCTGCACTTTATATTTGCTTTGTTTTGAGTTGGCATCAATCACCAAAAAGGGGGAGATTGAAGGGAAATGGGCTTAATCATTTCCTATAATCGATTTTGGTGGTTGACGTCCATCACAAACCACGTGGACTAACTAGTTTGTCTAGATGTCATTTATCTCAGGTGCATAAGGTTCAACACAAACCAAGAAAGAATTCGAGTTGGGGACTCAAAAAAATTTGGATCAAGACATGAGAGTGTGCTACCGCTGGTGCACCGGACAGTGTCTGGTGTGCACCGGACACTGTCCGGTGCCCTAGGCCCACGCGCAAGCAAATAGGCCACTCTCGGGAATTTCTCAGCCACGCTCCGCTATAATTCACCGGACTATCTAGTGTGCACTGAACATGTCCGGTTAGCCAACGGAGCAACGACTATCTGGCGCCAACGGTCGACTGTCGAAAGTAAACAGTGATGAACAGTGCACGACAGAAGTCAGAGCAGAGAAGTCAGAGAGCACCGGACTGTCCGGTGTAGCTACAGGACAAGGGTTCCAACGGTCAACTCGCTCCAAACCCCAACGGACGTGCTGACGTGGCACGCACCGGACAGTGAACAGTGGTTGTCTGGTGCACCACCGGACTGTCCGGTGTGCCCATCGCCACCAAAAACAGTCAACGGCTAGGAAGTGGTTGGAGGCTATAAATACCCCCAACCACCTCCTTCAATGGCATCCAAGTGTTCTGAACATCACATTCATTGCAAGAGCAAAGGCAACCACTCCAAAGACACATCCAAAGCATTCAATCCACTCCAAGCCATAAAATCGACTCCATTGCTTAGATATTTGAGAGAGGATCATTTGTGTTTTTTTGTTGCTCTTGTTGCTTGGATTGCTTTCTCCTTCCCATTCTTATTCTCATAAGTGCTTTGTAAAGCATGCAAGAGACACCTAAGTGTGTGGTGATCCTTGTGGGGTCTTAGTGACCCATTTGATTAAGGAGAAGGCTCATCCGGTCTAAGTGACCGTTTGAGAGAGGGAAAGGGTTGAAATAGACTCGGCCTTTGTGGCCTCCTCAACAGGGACTAGGTTCTTTGGAACCGAACCTCGGTAAAACAAATCATTGTGTTCACTTGCATTGATCTTCGCTTGATTTGTTTGCCCTCTTTCCTCTCTCTAAAGCTTCCTTGCTAATATTGATTTGAGTTTGCTCCCAAACGTCATCCGCATCAATTAAGCAACTCTCACCAAGAGAAACAATCTTCCGCACTCGAATTTAGTTCTAACGCTAACCCCGGCCTTAGTACGTGTTTAAAGTTTATAAATTTCATGTTTCGTCTATTCACCCCATCCCCTCTATTCGACTTTCAGAAGCATAGGAATCCCCCATCCGGAAAGCTAGGCAATCCAACCTGAGAACCTCCCTATACTCTGCAGCGACGCCTCCCCACTTGCCCCTTTCAGGTAAGGTAATATCTCCCTAGTTTTCCTAATTACTTGGCCAAGGGTGTCACATTCCACCCTTGTGGTAGCACTATTTTCCTAGGTGGTTCTCCATGTTCCAATTAACACAGTAATCTTATCATGAACAATAAATAATCAACAGTAATAATAAAGAATGATCATGTGTCAAATTTATCTCAATACCCAAAACCACATATAGCAATAGCAAGGCTACCCAAAAGTTCAGTGGTGATCAAGGCACCAGATAAAGCAGACTAGGGAGACCTATTGGGTCCCATCAAAATTAAGCCTAAACATGCCATAGTGACTAAAAACAACATTATTGTGTAAATAAAAGTGGTCAAGGGCACAACTTGCCTTCAACGAGCTCCTGCTTAGTACTATCCACCTGCTGAACACCTGGGTCCTTAGTGGCTTGCTTGTCTACTCGCAATAATACAAACAAACATGGTACATGAGAAATTAACATAACACCAACCCCCAGCAGATAATGCATGATAATATTCTATGCATTGTAACAAGATCGTAGGTTCGAGAATCACTAAATTCGGAGTTACGATTATCGAGTTATGATTTTCTGAAATTATTAAGTGTTTGGTACAGAATATACTAGGTGAATAATTCTAATCTATGTTTCATGATAAAATAGAGTTGCCAGGTGATAGAAAATATTAATACAAAATTAATGCAACTAGAATGGATAAAAAGGAATTAAAATGAATTAGTTATGAATTAAATAAGTTTCTGGAATTATTTTTATACTAAAAACTATTTTCTATACAAAATTATCCTATTTTATTTATTTTTGGACTGTGGCCACTAATATCACAAAGTTCAGGGGTTGTTTTATAAATGTCCAGGGCATGAACGCAATTATATTGTACTGACTACGGATGGCGGGTTGATATAAAAAATGTTAGGGGCTCTTTTGCAAGACATCATGACCGAAGGGGTACACATGAATCACAGTCGTCCGATCTAACAGCTATGCACCAGATTAGATCAAAGCTGCCCAAACTCCTCGACCGCCAGATCTGAAATGAATTGCCCAGATTAGATCCACTATCAAATGAATCGGTACTCCACAATAGCCCTAGGATCTGGATCCGACGACCAGGATTTAATAAAATCTTGACCACACACAACCCTATGATTACCGATCAACGATTGCCATTTGCCCCGACACAATGACACCCTGATGTAATCCTATCTGTCCACCAACGATCTAACGGCCACGAGACCGTCGTCCACCTGGTGGCAGCACGCAGCAGAGCTGCCCACCATCCACGGTGAACCATCGTCGGAGCAATCCCCATCAATAACTCCCATGCGCCAAACACTAGTGTAGATCGCGCTGCGCAAGGAGGGGATCAAGGTGAATGTGATGGAGGGTCATACCAGCGGCTAACTTGAGGTAAAGTCCGCCCACAGTGTAGGAGAGTCCCCGGTGGAGCTCTGTTCCGGTGAGTAACCGCGAGCGTGCGGAATGGGTTGTGTTACAACGGTTCTCGAGGCGGTGCTGCTTCCCTCCTGACTTGGCGGCGACGACAGAGTGCACAACGACTTAATAGTCGGAGGGCACCGGCTTGGCGCCAAGTAGCTCGACACCGGGGCGGGTGGAAGTCGCTGGCCGAAGTCGAAGTGGTCCAACACTGGCGGCGCACCAGGACAGCGAGAGGAATATGGGAGCGGGGAAAAAGAATGGGAGCTAGATCCACGAGGGGAGGCTTTATGCAACTGGGGAGGTGCGGCCGTCGCGGATCCCGCGCGGTCCGTTGCCGAAATTGTCGCCCGGATTTCCCCCGAGCTCACCGGTGATGCCGTTGTGGGGAGGAGGAGCCCTACGACGTGGTCCCGCGTGTTAGTGTCAACTTGCGATGCGCGCACGGCGACTGATGAGTGGGCCCAGCCCGTCAGTGAAGGTGGAGTCCGCGGTATGGCCAGCGCGCGACCGAGCGGCTAACTAGTGGGGTCCACCTGTCGGCGCCTCTAGGCTCGCGGAGTGGGTCTTGGGCCGAGTGGTGGCATTTGGCGAGTGGGTCGAATTCTAGAGTTTTGGCTCGACCGCCCCCCATTCTCCTTTTCTTTATTATTTTGAATTTCCTGTTTTGTTTTCTTTTTCTTTTTTTGAATTGCGAATTTGAATCCAAATTTTGTTGTGAATTTTATACTTAGATTAATTGTACAAATAAAAAATGCCAGTATGAAAAGGTACATTTATTTATATTTTTCTTCACATTGTATATAGGGTTTTCCTTTTTCTCCTCTTTTCTTTTCTAATTCATTTCCAAATTCTAGATTTCAAATTAGGTTTAACCCTAATTTCAACATTAATACATTTCTATTACTATTATTATTATCATTAAATGCACAAACAAATAAACTCCAACATGATGCATTATTCCCTTTATTTAATATAGTAGTTAGTTGTCAAGTTGACCCCATGATTTTAATATGTCAAAAATAAGAAACACAAAGCAAGTAGTCAAATAACCCTTTTATATTTCCCAATTCTTGTACATTCTATAAATTCAATTATTTGGGTATTACAAATCCTACCCCCCTTAAAAATAATCTCGACCTCGAGATTAAGATGAACTATGGAAGAGGTGGGGAAATTCTATTCACAACTCTTCTTCTCTCTCCCAAGTAGCTTCATTTTCACCATGATGACTCCATTGCACGTTGCACATTTTTATCACTTTATTTCTTGTCACACGAGTCAAAGTCTCAAGGATCTTGATAGGATGCTCAATGTAGGTTAGATCACCTTGCACACTAAGTTCTTCCATTGGCAACTGTTCCTCCGGGACATGGAGAGGCTTCTTGAGTTGAGATACATGGAATACATCATGCACATCAGATATATGATCTGGTAGCTCAAGCTGTTAGGCCATCTCCCTAACTCGCTTAAAGATTCTGAAGGGTCCAATAAAGCGAGGGGATAACTTGCCTTTAACTTTAAACCTTCTCATTCCGTGAATTGGTGACACCTTTAAGTACACGTGATCACCCTCTTCAAACTCCAGTGGTCTTCTTCGATTATCATCATAGCTCTTCTGTCGAGTCTATGCTATCCTCAAGTTCTCCTAGATCATACGAACTTGTTCTTCTGCCTCTTGAATAATTTCAGGCCCGAAGAACTGTCTCTCGCCAGTTTGATCCCAATACAGAGGGGATCTGCATTTTCTGCCATATAAAGCTTCAAATGGAGACATCTTCAGACTAGCCTGATAACTGTTGTTGTAAGAGAACTCTGCATATGGTAGACTCTTGTCCCAACTGCCACCATGCTTCATAGCACAAGCTCTCAACATATCTTCTAGTATTTGGTTAGTTCTCTTAGTCTGGCCATCAGTTTGAGGATGATAGTGTTGGTCACTTGTTCTCAAATGCTATAGATCAAGAACAAGGCAACACAAGTGTTAATAGTTAAATACCTTCGTCCTTCGAAGCATTATTTCCCTTCGGATATAATGATCTTCAGACGAATGTCATGAAGAACATACCTTCATCATTTTAACATAGTAATATGAATAATTAAGCAGTAGAACATAAAGAAATAAAGATCATGATTATGAATCAGTTATATATTTATATTCTGTGAATATGAGTAAATATCAATAATATTCGTATTACATTGTTACCTTCGACTTGGCAGAAGGTAAGGATGCGAGAATGGCGCGAGAGTTATTACAATCCAGCGTGAACAGTACGGGGGCACTGTTCATCTATTTATAAGCACGAGACGCAGCCCGGGTATAATTACATTCATGCCCTCGAACATTTGTTTATAAGTAATTGGAGCTAATAAGGGCTATCTAGTCTTTTTTTCCTTCTTTGCTTGGTCTGGGCCGAAGCTATTGACCTTCGACATTTTGCACTGTCGCCAAAGCCCTTGAGCTTCGTCTCGAGGAGTTGAGTCGAGGCTGAAGATAGCTTCAGCAAGCCTTTGTATCATTTTGTCGAAGGTGTTTTGCCTTGAGGACCTTCGGCGGAGAAGAAGACCCCCAATAGTAGCACCTTCGCGGTGCTAGATCGTTTTTCGTAACGAGCTCGATCCGCGAAAAAGACAAAGGCTTCGGAATGCCGAAGGTCCGAAAAACACCATCCTTAAGCTCGTTGCCAAAAAACGTTTAAAATATTCTGCGCCTCGGGCGGTCCACCGCTCAGCCAGTGTAAGCGGTATGGCGATTCATCTTCCTTCCCTGCAGCACTATATAAACAGACATGTTGGTGAGGAGTTACCACAACATTCTTTGCCATTGAACTATTGTGCTGTTAAAATTTTTAACCATAGCCGAAGCTTTCTGGATTGCATTTTCGAACAAGCGCTTCGTCACTCGAGATCAGCTTTGTCTTAAAAAGCGTGAACACTGAAATGGCCAGAGTACGATCCACTGCTAGGGTGTCTCATGAGGGGGACGAGACTGAAGTGACCGAAACAGCACCAATATCAGAAGTGATGAGGCAATCGGGTCTTGTTGTGCCAGAGGAGGCTGTTGCCGAAGGTACCTCCACTACTGAAGCTGAAAAGATCGTGGCTGAAGGAGGAAGTGAGAACGAAGGTGAGGACGACAACACTATTCTCAGCCCAATGAAACCTAGCCACATTGAATTTGGTAAATCTACTGTGATGGCAGACGATATGGTTATGATGAAAAAATTGGGCTACTTTGGGGAAGCCGAGAGCAAGCTTGTCCGGTTTGCCGGGGAGGAGGTGGTTCCGCAGCCAAGGGAGGATGAAGTCGTTGTTTTTAAGAGCTTCTTCAGGGCAGGGCTTCGGTTCCCTCTACATGAGATGATTGGAGAAGTTTTAAAGAATTTTGAGATATACTTTCATCAGTTGACACCCAATGCAATCGTTAGACTTAGTGTCTACATATGGGCTCTCCGAAGCCAGGGTATGAGTCCTAATGACGAAGCTTTCTGTCGGGTGCATGAGCTACACTATCAAACGAAGGCCAGAGCAGATGGTCTTCATAAGAACTTCGGCTGTTACAACTTTGCATATCGGCAAGATACGAAGGCCCTGGTAATTGGCTAGCTTACCAAGTGGCCGACCGGTTGGACAAGCGAATGGTTTTACATAAAAGCGGACGAGAAGAAAAGGGAGAAGCTAATGACTATGGTCATGAGTCCATTGAAATTAAGCTTCAGGATGACAAGGCCCTTGTGCCACATGTAGCTTGGCTCCCCATGCGAGCTAGCCGAAGTGGAATTCAGAGTGGTACCTGCCGAAATCAGCACTAAAGATCTATTACAAGAGTACTTGGCAAATAGAATATTTCTGACCTCTAGTGGCTGGGGAATGCCTAAGAAAAACGAGGGGGGCAAAAAATACGAACTTGTTCTACTCCCTTATCGATTTAAATTTGAGAAGGAATTCAAGATGCCATGCAAAGAGTGGCTAGAAATGATCAAAACTATGTGTAACGAGATTCTTGGCAACTACACCAAGAAAGAAGACCAATTAATGACTGCTGCCTTCGGCACCCGGCCGAAACGAAGGCTGAATCGGGTGATGGACGCATTAAACTTTGAATACCCGGATTATGAGAGGCTTGACAAAGGGGCCGAAGGGGTAAAAAGGAAAAGGATTGTCAGCATCCTAAGTAGGCAAGCTGCTCGGCTAGTGAAGGAGGATGAAAAAGTTTTGAAGAAAACAAAAACAGCTCCTGAGCCAAAGGCGGCAATTTCTAAAAAGCGAAAGCTTGACACAGCGCCCTCTTCTGAACTGAAGGTAGATGAGACAGGAGAAGAAGCTCCTCCGACGCCCTCTGCCGCCAAAGTAGCCGAAATTCTAAAGGTAATGACTGAATCCCCGCCCTTCAAGCTGCTAAGTCCTCTGGGATCAGAACTGACAAAAAATTTACATAGGAAAGAACAGCCTTCGGCTACAAAGGAGAAAGTTAAAGAACAAAATAAACGACGAATTGTAAATGTAATGGAAGCAACTAAACAAACACCCTCAGCTTCGGCGGCCAAAACAGTGATTCCTGCGGACGCCAAAGCTGAAGCTGAAGGTGTCGCCGAAGCTAAAGACGCTGATGAAGTCGAGACAACAATGTCAGATATTGATAGGCTTGTGTCAGACATATTTGCGGATGTGACTGCGGAGACAAATGTAGCTCTAGAAGAAACCATGGCCACAGTGCCAGATAAAGGAAAAGAAATTGATGAAACTTCTTCGGACGAAGGGGATTTTGACCTTCGGTACCTGGGCGGTCAGGAGCTGTCCGAGGAAGACAAGGAGGAGTTGAAAGAATACGCAATATCTTGCGGTTACCAACCGGGATCTTTGCTCTTCGGTGGGGTTGATGAAGAAATTCTAGGATGTATTCGCGACCGCGCCGGGGCGAAGATAATCGACACTCTGTCTAAGAGTGTCGGATTCCTGAAGCTGGAGGCCGACATCAGCGGTTACCGACGACAACACATTGTCGGTAGCCTATTTTATTCCAATTTTAAGGTGATATCTTTATCTAGATTTTTGTTACCTTTGTGATAGGTTGAGCGCTCTAACTTTGTTTTGTTTTTGTAGAGCATGCTGCTAAGCAAAGCAATGAAAATACAGTATGATACCGAGGACAGAAAAAACAAAGTCATAATTAAGGGCTTGGAGGATAAGATAAAAGAACTTGAATCCTTTCTGAAGGAAAAAGACATCCTGTTGCAGACAGCCGAAGGTTCACTTGTGGAATTACGATCTCAAAACTCTAAGGTAAGCAAGGAACTGAGCGAAGCTCGGACGATTTTGGATGAAAGTTCACGGCGCTTCGACCAAGAGTCGAAAGATCTTAAAACAAGGGTCGAAGCCGAAGCTAAAAAGAATACAAGGTTGCACGAGTTTATTAAGGATCTTCAGAACAAGTGTGTAGACTTTGCTACCCGGTGTGTAGACTGGCTTAAGGGGATATTTAACTCAGTTGGAGCTGCTTCTAAAAATTTTACCCTTTCGGCCGGAGACATCCCTGGGGCCTTTAATCACATTGAAAACGAAGTTGAAGCCCTCGACGAAGTTATAAGCGGACACAGAGATTTCTGTGCCCTTGTAGCTTCTTGAGGCACAGCTGCGCATTTATGAAGGCTGGATGCACTCACGCCAAGACGGTTAACAAACCAACTTTCAATCTTTCAATGTCAGTTATAGTGGATATCCCAGCCGAAGCCCGGAGTATAGAAAACATATTCATTACACAAATTTGGGCTAAGGGCGGGCGTGAGTTAGCTGGGGATGAAGCTAGGAAACTGCTTAATTCAATATGAACCTTTTACCTGTCTTTTTACTCTAGTTTTCCTTTATTAAATTTCCGATTACCTTATACCTTCATCTGTCTGCAGGAAGGTGGAGCCGAAGGTTGTTGAGCCGAAGCTTGTTCTGAAGTCCTGAAGGCTCTTAGGACTTTCTTTTGTAACTATCTATAAAAACTTAGGGTCTCTTTGCATTATTTTGGCAAAGAATTGTAATTCTTAGTTGAACAAAATATTGTACTAATTTGGGAATATCTTGTAATATAATTTTACCTTTTTGCTCCTGTATGAATTGCTTTGATATGGACGAAACCACCGCTTGCAATTTTTGAGCCAGAGGCGAAAAACACCTTCCCTTCTTTTCGTTCACATCGAAGCATTTTTTATTAAAAACGATTCACCTTCATACGCCATGAAGTTTTATCTGAGACGAAGCATCTTCATTTTCAACGAAGCATTTTATCACTGAAGACAGGCATCTTCTGTCTTTTCCTGTTAGTACTTTATGTCATGATGATGATGATCCTATGAATGGCTAATGAATGCTTGTATGAATGCAATAAATGATGTAGTGAGCTATGCAAATGCATGCCAAAAACACACCCAGACTCTGCATCCCCTTAGGAACGACTTTGGAGTCTCTTCACCTTTTACTTAGGTGGTATTTTAGCTTTGCATGCCCTTAGGAACGACTTTGGAGCTAAGCTCTGCATCCCTTTAGGAACAACTTTGGAGCTTCTTCACCTTTTATTTAGGTGGCATTCAAGCTCTGCATCCTCTTAGGAACGACTTTTGAGCTTCTTCACCTTTTACTTAGGTGGCATCTTAGCTCTACATTCCCTTAGGAACGACTTTTGAGATTTGGAACTTACTCTGTGCTCCCTTAGGAACGACTTTGTAGCTTCTTCACCTCTTAGGTGATATTTTAGCTCTGCATCCCCTTAGGGACATCTTTTGAGCTTCTCCCTGTCCCTTTTTGCACTCGAAGCTGCAAATCTGGATGTTACAATTTACATATGGGGGAATTTTTCCTTTATATTGCATAGGCCTAAACAAAGAATGAAAATTACAACCTATGGCCCCGTTAAAAACCTTTCTCCCCACTTGAAAGGAAATGGGTGCCATAGGGAAATAATAAGAAAATTACATTGTTTACACATAATATCTTCGAAGCTCATCTGCATTCCAGGATCTTGGAATGTCATTTTCGTCCATTTCTTTCAACCTATAAGAGCCAGGTCTTGACGAAGATACAACCAGAATGGGTCCTTCCCACTTAAGCTGAAGCTTCCCCACTGTATTAGGGTTGGCCACCCTTCAAAACACCAAATGACCTGGCTTGATGTTTTTCAATCTAACTTTTCTGTCACGCCATTTGACTATTTCAGCCTGGTATTTATTAATGTGTTCTAAGGCTTGAAGCATGGTCCCTTCTAAGGTATCCTTTGTTACTTGGCAGTCGCCTTCATCCTCTGT
Organism: Zea mays; assembly: GCF_902167145.1. Classification (NCBI taxonomy): domain Eukaryota; kingdom Viridiplantae; phylum Streptophyta; class Magnoliopsida; order Poales; family Poaceae; genus Zea; species Zea mays. The sequence continues at coordinate 45,254,096 of NC_050103.1, forward strand.
CGAAGCTAAAGTTCTTATTGAACCCGTTCTTGCTTCTTCCGGTGTAATTGCTTCGTCACCGAATAGAAGTTTGAACGGAGTAAATCCTGTCGACCTTGATACAACAATGTTGTGGTTCTAGACCACTTTTATTAATTCATCTGGACACTTTCCCTTGGACTGATTGAAGATTGACTTCATTATTCATGTTATTATAATTCCATTTGCCCTTTCTAGCAATCCATTTGACTCTGGATGCCTCACTGATGCGAAGTGTATTTTTGTACCAATTTGGCTACAAAAGGTTTTGAAAGTTTCGGCATTGAACTGAGCTCCATTATCAACAGTGATAGCCTTCGGCACGCCGAAGCGACAAACGATGTTTTGCCAGAAGAATTTTTGTACTGTGGCCGAAGTTATTGTAGCCAAAGGCTTTGCTTCAATCCACTTAGAAAAATATTCCACCGCCACCACAACATATTTCAAGTTGCCTTGTGCCGGTGGGAGTGGTCCTAACAGATCCAAACCCCATCTTTGCAGTGGCCAAGTTGGTTGTATTAGTTGAGTCAAAGACGAAGGTTGCTTCTAGTCTTTGGCGCATCTTTGGCAATTTTCACATTTCTGTACTAATTCTACTGCATCCAAAGATGCCTTCGTCCAGTAGAAACCTTGTCTGAAAACCTTCCCCAGCAGGGGCCTAGATCCTATGTGGGCCCCACATAATCCTACATGTATCTCCTTCATTAGTTCTTGCCCTTCGGTTCTGGATAAACACTTGAGCAATGGAGAGCAAACTCCTTGCTTGTATAACTCCCCTTCTATTATTACATACGGTCTTGTCCTTGCCTCCATTCTTTTATTATAACCTTCGTCATCCGAAAGACAGTTGCCCTAGAGGAAAGATACAATCTCAGTCCTCCAATCTTCACTATGTACTGTTGAAATTGTGAGCACCGCTCTTTCCATAAGCTCAACTGAAGGCACTTTTATTGTTTCAAAAAACACCTCCGAAGGTAGTGGAAGCCCATGTGCCGCTGATTTGGCCAATAAGTCTGCATGCTCATTTTCTCCCCTTGTGATGTTTTTTACAGAGAAACCTTCAAAAGAGGCTTCCAACCTTCGAACTGCATCTAGATATTTCTCAAGCTTCAGATCTCTTGCCTTGCTACTTTTGTCCACATGACCCGATATAACTTGTGAATCAGTCTTGAGAACGGCCCTTCTTATACCCATTGCCTTAAGTTTCCGAAGCCCCAAGAGGAGGGCTTCATACTCTGCAATATTATTTGTGTAGCTGAAATCCAATTTTACTACATAGCAAGTTCTAACTTTGTTGAGAGTGAAGAACTTTGGCAGTAATTCTATTGAAGCTTCCTCTAGCATTCTTGAGCCCCTCAGGCATCCGAAGATAACAATAAGTGCCACTAGGAGTTATGAAGCTTGTCTTCGGCTCATCGTCCTTTTCATCCATATTTGATGATAGCCTGAGTAGCAATCAAATAAGATCATAAGTTCCAAAGTGGCTGCTGCATCCACTAGAGAATCTATTCTTGGCAACAGGAATTCATCCTTCGGGCATGCCTTGTTGAGATATGTAAAATCAATACACATTCTCCATTTTCCGTTAGCTTTCTTCACCATGACAGTGTTGGACAACCACTCTAGGTATGTTACTTCTCTAATAACGCCGACACTTAGAAGTCTTTTTACTTCATTTCGTGCACCTTCGGCTTTATCATGAGACATTTTCCAAAGCCTCTGCTTTCTTAGTCTGAAGGACGGGTCCACATTGAGTGAGTGTTCAATGATGTCTCTATTGACACCACAGAGATCATTGGTTGTCCAAGCAAAAACATCTTTGTTGTTAAACAAAAATCTTAGCAAGGTCTTTTCTTGTTCATCAGATAGTTGTGATCATAGCAGTACTTTTTTGCTTGGCTATGTCTTCACACAAGAGCATAGGCTTTGGTTGGTCTGCCGAAGCAGCCTTTTCTCTTTTGTGCTTATACTACTGATAAGCCTCGGCTTCATCTATATTATGAATATCCTTTGAATCCGTCCAACTTCCTTCGGCTCTCCTAGCAGCTTCTTGACTCCCATGAACAGCAATGGGCGCTCGTTCCGAAGGTATCTTCATGCATAGGTATGCTGGGTGGAGTATTGCTTCGAATGCATTGAGTGTCCCTCGACCAATGATTGCATTGTATGGATACTCCATATCAACAATATCAAAGACAACTTGCTATGTCCTTGTGTTGTTAACGTAGCCGAAGGTGACTGGCATTGTTATATTGTCAAGTGCCACTATTTGTCTCCCTCTGAAACCACAAAGAGGGTGTGTTGCATCATGTATCTTATCATCTGGCTCTTGCATTTGCCTGAAGGCCTTCGCAAAGATGATATATGCTGCACTGCCTGTGTCCACTAAGACATTATGGACCAAAAACCCCTTGATGACACAAGATATGACCATTGCATCGTTGTGAGGATAATCTTTAAGCTGAAGGTCTTCCTGAGAAAAGGTGATTGGAATATGAGACCACTTGGACTTGATGAAGGGTCCTTGCACTCCAACATGTTGTACCCTTCTATGTGCATCCTTCTTCTGTTTCTTGTTGGCTGGTTCAGAACTTGAGCCACCTGTGATTGGAAGCACTAGCTTCATGTCCGAAAATGCCACAGCTTGGTTACTTTGTGAAGCCATCATCACAGTTGTGGAAGTGAGTTCACCGGGGTGGGCGCCAATGTTGGTCACTTGTTCTCAAATGCTATAGATCAAGAACAAGGCAACACAATTGTTAATAGTTAAAGACCTTCGTCCTTCGAAGCATTATTTCCTTTTGGATATAATGATCTTCAAACAAAGGTCATGAAGAACATACCTTCATCATTTTAACATAGTAATATGAATAATTAAGCAGTAGAACATAAAGAAATAAAGATCATGATTACGAATCAGTTATATATTTATATTCTGTGAATATGAGTAAATATCAATAATATTCATATTACATTGTTACCTTCGACTTGGCAGAAGGTAAGGATGCGAGAATGGCGTGAGAGTGATTACAATCCAACGTGAACAATATGGGGGTACTGTTTATCTATTTATAGGCACGGGACACATCTCGGGTATAATTACATTCATGCCCTCGAACATTTGTTTATATGTAATCGGAGCTAATAAGGTCTATCTAGTCTTTTTTTTCTTCTTTGCTTGGTCTGGGCCGAAGCTATTGACCTTCGACATTTTGCACTGTCGCCAAAGCCCTTGAGCTTCGTCTCGAGGAGTTGAGCCGAGGTTGAAGATAGCTTCAGCAAGCCTTTGTATCATTTTGTCGAAGGTGTTTTTGCCTTGAGGACCTTCGGCGGAGAAGAAGACCCTCAAAAGATAGGTCGAGCTGAAATTCAACTTTGTGTCTAGTAGCTTCTGCCAGAATTGAGACGTGAGCTGGGATCCTCGGTCAGACATGATCTTCTTAGGTACTCCGTGCAGACAAACTATTCATGTCATATACAACTCGGCTAGCTTGGCACTTGTGTAAGTAGTTATCACAAGGATGAAGTGAGCTACTTTGGTTAGTTTGTCCACGATTACCCAAATGGAGTCATAACCAGCAGAAGTGCGGGGTAGACCAACGATGAAGTCCATACCAATTTCTTCCCACTTCCACTCAGGTATCTTTAGCGGATGGAGTAATCCAAATGGTCTCTGATGTTCAGCTTTTACCCTTTGGCAAACATCACATACTGCCACATGTGAGGCTACATCCCTTTTCAGCCCATACCACCAATACTTTTGCTTCAGATCTTGATACATTTTGGTGCTACCAGGATGAATAGAATAATCAGAAGTGCGGGTAGACATCTAGAAATTTTCTAACAATTTTGATGTGATCTCCCACAAATTTACCATTGATCATGTATACAACAGGTGTGTTAGATGTGGGTGGTGCAACTGTGACTTCAAATCTTTCCCCATCAGGACTAGAAAGCTCTACTGTCCCTCTAACACAATGTATTACTGCATTCCACTATTTTAACTAGTTCATGCCAAGGATTAAGTCTATCATACTCTCTTGTAGAACTATAGGCATAGCCCAAAACTTTGTTCCCAAAATTGTTACTTCTATTCTATGACTCATATATGTTGCTTCATAAGCCCCTTTAGGTGTAATGACTATCATAGGTCTACGCAGTGCAAGGTAAGGTAGACTATTTGCATGAACATAACGAGCAGATATGAATGAATGCAAAGCTCTAGAATCAAAAAGTATAGTAGCTGACACTGAATTAATGAAGAACGTACAAATGACGATGTTAGGACCATCCTTAGTAGCTTCAACATTGATTTGATTAACCTTGGCAATGTTGTAACCATGGTTGTTGCCTGGAGTCTGTGTCTGCTTGCCCTTAGAATTACCACGAGCCGGTGTGTTGGGGTTCCTCTTCAGACAAACATTAGCATAGTGACCAGCCTCACCACACTTGAAGCATGTGGTGCCTGTAGCAGTGCCCAGGCCTATAGGTTTCACCAGGGTGCTAGTGAGGGCAGCCTGACGAGTATGCGGAGTCGGTGGTATCACTTGTGGTGTCTGCTGAGCAGGTCGTTTGTAGGACTGTTTCCCACCTCTGGGACGAGCTGGTGTACCCTGGGGTGGAACATAGCGAGGGTGGATGCTACTGCTCCCCTGTTCCTAGGTAATAGCCTTCCTTTTCATCTCGCCCAGCTGAACACGTTTGTGTTCAACGACTATAGCCTTGTCCAGAAGCCCTTGGAAAGATGGAAAGGTATGAGATACCAGCTGGTACTGGAGTGGCCCAATGAGTCCCTCCATGAAATGCTCCTGCTTCCTTTCATCATCAGCAACCTCGTCTGGAGCATAGCTTCATAGCTGAATAAATTTATCACGATACTCAGTGACTGACATGTTGCCTTGCTTGAGTGACAAGAACTCTTTCTTCTTTATTTTCATCAGGCCAGCAGGAATATGGTAGTTTCTGAATTGTGTAGAAAATTCTGCCCAGGTAATAGTGTTGGCGGCAACATGGGTAGCACTGTAGGAGAACCACCAATCAGCAGTGGGGCCAGTGAGACGACCCGACTCATAGATCACCTTCTCCTGATCAGTACATTGAGCAATTGTCGGGGACCATAATTAGGGGTACCCCCAAGACTCCTAATCTCAGCTGGTAACCCCCATCAGCACAAAGCTGCAAAGGCCTGATGGGTGCGATTAAGTCAAGGCTCGATCCACTCAAGGGACACGATCTCGCCTCGCCCGAGCCCAGCCTCGGGCAAGGGCAGCCGACCCCGGAGGATTTACGTCTCGCCCGAGGGCCCCCTCAAGCAACGGACACACCTTCGGCTCGCCCGAGGCCCAGCCTTCGCCAAGAAGCAACCTTGGCCAAATCGCCACGCCGACCGACCGTATCGCAGGAGCATTTAATGCAAGGATGGCCTGACACCTTATCCTGATGTGCGCTTGTCAGTCGACAGAGCCGAAGTGACCGCAGTCACTTCGCCGCTCCACTGACCGACCTGACAAGAAGACAGCGCCGCCTGCGCCACTCGACAGAGTGAGGCTGACAGCAGCCAAGTCTGGCCTCGGGCGCCATAGGAAGCTCCGCCTCGCCCGAGCCCAGGGCTCGGACTCGGCCTCGGCCCCGGAAGACGACGAACTCCGCCTCGCCCGACCCAGGGCTTGGACTCGGCCTCGACCCCGGAAGACAACAAACTCCGCCTCGCCCGACCCCAGGGCTCGGACTCGGCCTTGGCCCCGGAAGACGACAAACTCCGCCTCGCCCGACCCTAGGGCTCGGACTCGGCCTCGGCCTCGGAAGACGACGAACTCCGCCTCGCCCGACCCCAGGGCTCGGACTCAGCCCTGGCCTCAGCCGACGGTCTCCGCCTCGCCCGACCCAAGGGCTCGGACTCGACCTCGACCTCGGAAGACAGACTCGACCTCGACCTCGGAGGAGCCTCCGCCTCACCCTACCCAGGGCTCGGACCGACCATGTCACAGGAGGGGCCATCATTAGCCTACCCCTAGCTAGCTCTGGCTACGGGGAACAAGACCGGCATCCCATCTGGCTCGCCCCGGTAAAACAAATAATGATGGCGCCCCACGTGCTCCATGACGACGGCGGCTCTCAGCCCCTTTACGGAAGCAAGGAGACGTCAGCAAGGACTCGACAGCCCCGACAGTTGTCCTTCCGCAAGGCTCCAGCGCTCCTCCGACGGCCACGACATCACACGAACAGGGTGCCAAAGCCTCTCCGGCTACCACGACGGCATGTACTTAGGGCACTAGCTCTTCTCTGCTAGACACGTTAGCACACTGCTACATCTCCCATTGTACACCTGGACCCTCTCCTTACGCCTATAAAAGGAAGGTCCAGGGCCCTCTTACAGAGGGTTGGCCGCGCGGGGAAGGACGGGACGGCGCGCGCATAAGCCTCTCCCTCCCTCCCGCGCGGACGCTTGTAACCCCCTACTGCAAGCGCACCCGACCTGGGTGCGGGACAAACACGAAGGCCGCGGGTTTCCCCTTTTATGCCTGTCTCCCTCCGGTTTTTCCCCCCTTCGCGCTCCATCTCGCGCCGACCCATCTGGGCTGGGGCACGCGGCGACAATTTACTCGTCGGTCCAGGGACCCCCCGAGGTCGAAACACCGACAGTTGGCGTGCCAGGTAGGGGCCTGCTACGTGTTGACGAACCGCTTCCCGTCAAGCTCCAGATGGGTAGTCTCCAGCAACCTTTCCAGCCCGGGACGGTGCTCCGTTTAGGGAGTCTTGAGTTCATGTCCCTCGACGGCAGCTACAACATGATACTCCTTCCCCCGCCGCGCGACAGCGACAATGGCGGCCGACAACCCGCCCGCCGGTGGCGGAATCGACTGTTGGGTCTATGCTTCGTCGCCGAAGGTCTTATAGAAAGAAGTGGTCCTCGGCTGAAGCCGTTTGTATAAGATAGCCGAAGGTTCCTCTTCGTGAAGCTTCGGTATTACAAACCGACTTAAAGATAGAATGACCTTTTAGTCCATAAAGGTCTGAGTCAATGTTGTAAGCTTTTATAAGGGGCATACTTGTAATTCCTCACAGGCTGCGTTCTGTGCCTATAAATAGTGAACAGTATTCCGTTACTGTTCACGCATTCTGGTAATTGCAATCGCATCTTTTGGAATCCAACCTTTTGCCAAGGCAGAGGTATTATTGTATTCAATAACTCAATATATTAAGTAAATATAATGTAATTCGTCTATGATTTATTTATCCCTTTTATACCTTTTATTTTATGTTATCTTATAATTTCTACTGAAATTTTATTACGAAGATTTAAGCTTCGTAATTATGCTCTTATCAGCCTTCGTCCAAGGCCCATTATCTTCAAGGGAATAATGTTTCATGGACGAAGGACGTTGACATTTAACACTTCATGTTGCCTTGTTCTTAATTCATAGCATTTGAGAACAAGTCCCCAACATTGGCGCCCACCTCCGGTGAACTCACTTCCACTTTTTGAGCTGATGACTTCGTTCAACGACCAAGCTGGAGCTACTTCGGACCCGAAGCTGGTGCTCCCGATCACAGGTGGTTCGTCCTCAGAGCCAGCTAACAAGAAACAAAAGAAGGAAGCACAGAGAAGGGTACAGCATGTTGGGGTGCACGGACCCTTCATCAAGTCAAGATGGTCTCACATTCCTATTACCTTCTCCCAAGAGGACCTTCAGCTCAAAGATTACCCACACAACGATGCCATGGTTATCTCTTGTGTTATCAAAGGATTTCTGGTCCACAATGTCTTGGTTGACACAGGCAGTGCAGCTGACATCATATTTGCTAAGGCCTTCAGACAAATGCAAGAGCCAGAAGATAAGATTCATGATGCTACACATCCTCTCTGTGGCTTCGGAGGAAGACAGATTGTAGCACTGGGCAAGATCACCATGTCAGTGACCTTCGGGTTCATCAACAACACTAGAACTGAGCAAGTTGTGTTTGACATTGTTGACATGGAATACCCTTACAATGCAATTATTGGTCGTGGTACCCTCAATGCCTTCGAAGCAATCCTTCATCCTGCCTATCTTTGCATGAAGATACCTTCGGATCAAGGACCCATCGCTATCCATGGAAGTCAGGAAGCTGCAAGAAGGGCCGAAGGCAATTGGACTGACTCAAAAGCAATCCATAACATAGATGGAGCTGAAGCTTGTGAACAGTACAAATTCAGAAGGGAGAAAGCAGCTTCAGCAGATCAGCCGAAGCCTATGCTCTTATGTGAGGACATAGCAGAGCAGAAGGTGCTGTTAGGCTCTCAATTATCCGAAGAGCAGGAGAAAACCTTGATAAGGTTTTTGTTCAACAACAAAGATGTTTTTGCATGGTCAGCTAATGATCTTTGCAGAGTAAATAGGGATGTTATTGAACACTCGCTCAATGTTGATCCATCCTTCAGAGCCAGAAAGCAGAGGCTTCGGAAAATGTCAGATGATAAGGCCGAAGGTGCTCGTAACGAAGTCAAAAGACTCCTCAGTGCAGGAGTCATCAGAGAAGTAAAGTACCCAGAATGGCTGGCTAACACTGTTATGGTAAAAAAGGCCAATGGCAAATGGCGAATGTGTATCGATTTTACAGACCTCAACAAGGCGTGTCCGAAGGACGAGTTTCCATTGCCAAGGATAGACTCTTTAGTAGATGCAGCAGCTTCTTCCGAGCTCATGAGTCTGCTAGACTGTTACTCAGGTTATCACCAAATCTGCATGAAGAAGGAAGATGAGCCGAAGACTAGCTTCATAACCCCAAGTGGCACATATTGCTATCTTCGGATGCCTAAGGGGCTCAAAAACGCTGGAGGAAGTTTCAGCAAAATGACTGCGAAGGTTCTCCAATCTCAGATAGGCAGAAATGTGCTAACTTATGTTGATGAGATCATTGTAAAAAGCACGAAACAGGAGAATCATATTGCTGATCTGCAGGAGACCTTCGCCAGTTTCAGGCAAGCTGGCTTAAAGTTAAATCCAGAAAAATGCGTCTTCGGAGTAAAGAAGGGGAAATTTCTTGGATGCTTGGTTTCAACAAAGGGAATTGAAGCTAATCCAAGTAAAATTGAAGCTATACTTCGGATGGAGCCACCAACTACAAAGAAGGGGGCTCAAAGATTGACAGGAAGATTGGCATCTCTCAATAGATTCATATCCAGATCAGCAGAGAGAAACTTACCATTCTTCGAAGTGCTGAAGTCAGCCGAAGTCTTTCAATGGGGACCAATCCAGCAGAAGGCTTTTGAAGAGCTGAAACAGTATTTGATAGATATAACAACATTGACTCCACCAACGCCAGGGGCTCCTTTGTTATTATATGTGGCAGCTTCGCACTCAGCGGTAAGTGCAGCGCTTGTCCAGGAGAAGCTTGATGGTCAAGTCAAGAGGCAGGCCCCAATATATTTTGTATCCGAGGTTCTTAGTTTATCAAAGAAAAATTATACAGAGTTGGAGAAGGTACTGTATGCTGTCTTGATGGCCTCCAGGAAGCTTCGGCACTATTTCCAAGCTTACAACATAATTGTTCCTTCTTCCCAACCTCTGAAGGATATTATGAGGAACCGAGAAGCTACTGGAAGGATTGGAAAATGGGCTGCAGAGCTCAATGAATTTTGTATTGAATATGTTCATAGATCTTCGATTCAGTCCCAGGCGTTGGCAGACTTCATTGCTGACTGGACGCCAGGGGCTCAGGAGGAAGAAACGAATAAAGACAACGAAGCATGGACAGTGTTTTGTGATGGATCTTGGGGAACCTTCGGAGCAGGAGCGGCTGCTGTGTTGGTTTCACCTTCCAAAGTCAAAACTTGTTACGCGGCAAAACTTGATTTTAGTTGCACAAATAACATTGCCGAGTACGAAGCCTTGCTTCTAGGTCTTCGGAAGTTAAAAGCAATGGGAATCAGAAGGGCCATACTTAAAACTGATTCCCAGGTTGTTTCGGGTCATATTGACAAGAGTTGCAAGGCTAAGGATCCGAAGCTTGAAAAATATCTGGATATGGTTCGAAGAGTTGAAGCTTCCTTCGAAGGGTTTTCTGTCAAAAATATCCCTCGAGGACAAAATGAGCATGCTGATTTGCTAGCTAAGTCAGCAGCACAGGGGCTGCCTTTACCTTCGGATGTGTTCTTCGAAACAATAAAAGCACCTTCGGTGGAACTTCTTGAAAGAGCAGTCCTCAACATATCTCCTGTTTATAGCGAGGATTGGAGAACTGAGATCATCTCTTACCTTCAGGGAAAATTCCTTTCAGATGACGAAGCTTATAACAGGAGGATAGAGGCAAGAGCTCGTCCATATGTCATGATAGAAGGAGAGTTGTACAAGCATGGAGTTTGTGCTCCGCTACTCAAGTGTTTATCCAGAACCGAAGGTATAGAGTTGATGAAAGAAATACATGCAGGCCTATGTGGATCTCACATTGGATCCAGGCCATTACTTGGAAAAATTTTCCGCCAAGGATTTTATTGGCCGAAGGCAGCTTCGGATGCAGCGGAATTAGTTCAAAAGTGCGAAGGTTGTCAGAAATGTGCACGAGATCAAAAACAACCTTCGTCCCTAACACAACTCATACAACCCATTTGGCCATTACAAAGGTGGGGCCTTGACTTGTTAGGTCCGTTACCACCGGCCCAAGGGAACCTAAGATATGTTGTAGTGGCGGTGGAATATTTTTCTAAATGGATTGAAGCAAGGCCTTTAGCCACAATAACTTCGGCCACCGTCCAAAAGTTTTTCTGGCAGAATATTGTTTGTCGTTTCGGGGTACCAAAGGCTATTACTGTGGATAATGGAACACAGTTTGATTCCGAAGCTTTTAGGGATTTCTGTGATCAGATTGGTACGAAGATCCATTTTGCATCAGTCAGACATCCGGAGTCAAATGGACTCGTTGAAAGAGCCAATGGCATTATAATAACAAGAATAATGAAGTTAATCTTCAATCAACCCAGGGGAAAATGGCCAGATCAGTTAACCAAAGTGGTGTGGAGCCACAATACAACAACATCAAGGTCTACAGGCTTTACTCCATTCAAGTTATTATTCGGTGACGAAGCAATAACTCCGGAGGAAGCTAAAACCGGATCAATAAGGGTAATAGCTTCAGCAGAATCAGGTTCCGAAGCTGCTTATTCTGTGGAAAAAGATGCTTTAGAAGGGATCAGGCTGCAAGCCGTGGAGAACATCAATAAATATCAAGCCGAAACAATTAAATGGCGAGGTAGAAAGGTTCGGTTAAAGAATATTGAGCCAGGACACTTGGTGCTTCGGAGAGTGGCCAACCCAGAAACAGTGGGCAAGTTGCAGTTGAAATGGGATGGACCTTTCTTAGTAGCATCTTCGTCAAGACCCGGTTCATACAGATTGAAGGATATGGACGGCAACGACATTCCTAGGTCTTGGAATGCGGATGAGCTTCGGCGATATTATGTATAACTCGATGTAATTTTTCATATTTTTTATTTTTCTTTCATGGCACCCTTTTCCTTTCCGAAGGGGGAGAAAGGTTTTTAATGGGGCCAACACATGTAATTTCCTTTTTTAGTTCTATAAGAGCAAAATCCCCCAAGGAATGTAAATGTAAAAGCTGAGAACGCACCATCGAGTGCCAAAAAGTAAAGGCGAAGAAGCTCCAAAGTCGTTCCTAAGGGAATGCAGAGCTTACAGCGAAAAGTCAACGCTGATTCCGCCAAAAAGTAAAGGCGAAGAAGCTCCAAAGTCGTTCCTAAGGGAATGCAGAGCTTACAGCGAAAAGTCAACGCTGATTCCGCCAAAAGTAAAGGCGAAGAAGCTCCAAAGTCGTTCCTAAGGGAATGCAGAGCTGATGGGTGATTGTTATTAAGGAAATAATGGCTATGAGTATGGCTTCGGATACGCGTTTGGACATTCATTTGCACATCACATCACATCATAACATTTGCATTCATGAACATTCATCCAGGCATATGTAGGATAATCATCATCATGGCATAAATGCTTGCTTTGGCAAAAAGAAAAAAAAAGAGAGAGGAAGAAAGAGCTTCGTGTACAAAAAGGAGAGCTTCGGAAAGAAGGGAAATGTTGTTTTCTATGCTTCGCTGCGTACGAAAAGAAGGGAAGGTGTTTTTTCGCCTTCGGCTCAAAAAAGGAAAATTTCGTCCACATCAAAGCACTTCTCACACATCAATGGAAGGGTAAGGATATATCACAAGGTATGAACAGAATTCATTAAACACAAGTTTTAGTTACATTTACAAAAGTTATCTCAAAAGTTTCTCAAGTACTGTCTAGTCTACTATTTAATCTTCAAGGAGCTTCAGCTTCGGCGTCAGTTTTTAATCATCGGCTTCGGCTTCGTCATCCTACATGAATAAGGTCGTTGTAAGTCAAAATCAAGCTTGCAGGAAAAGGTAAGCACAAGGTATGGTTTCTTACTGCCTCAAGGTGGCTACGAGCTTCGTCTCCAGCCTTTTCTCGCCCACCTTTTGTCCATATCATTTTTACAAATCTATTAGAGATACTTCGGGCGAGATTAGGAATGTCATCCAGGATTGATGGTGTTAAAGTGAAATTTGGCCTATTGACAATCTTTCCATGATCACAGCCAGCTTTCAGGAAAGCTGCAGCAGTGCCTCGGGAAGCCACCCAGGCACAGAAGTCACCGTGCCCAGCTATGACTTCGTCGAGCTCGTCAATCTCACCCTCGATATGTTCGAAGGTCTTCGATAGATCTTCAGCTGAGGGGGTGAATTTTTCACTGCTGGCTCCAACTAAGTGAAAATTTTTTCTTAATCGTTGAATGCATTTGTTGCTAAATTCCAGACATTTTTCTTGAAGGCTTGTCAATAGTTTTCTCAAATCTGAATTTTGTTGAGCTTCAGCTTCAAGTTTTGCATTAAGATCTTGCTTTTCTTGTTCGAACTGTTCAGACTGGCGGAGAAGCTTCGTGTTCAGTTCTGTTTTTTTTTTGCTTCAGCTTCCGCCAATGAACCTTCGGTTACCTGGAGCTCAAAGTTCTTTTTCTCGATAGCATCTGATTGCTCCTTTATTCTGCTTTCCAAATTTTCAATTATAACTTCGTGCTTCTTGTCTTCAAAATCTTGCTGCATTTTCAAGGCTTTGCTCAATAGCATACTCTGCACGAAAACAACCTTCGTCAGACATGTTTTCATTATTAGAAACAATAAAAGTTAAGGGAAAAGTAGTTCACCTTGAAATTGGAATAGAATAAACTACCAACGATATGTTGTCGTCGGTAGCGGCTGATGTCCGTTTCTAGCTTCGGAAAACCGATACTCTTTGACAGAGTACCGATAACTTTGGCTCTAGTTTGATCTCGAATACAATCTAATTTCTCATCATCAATGCCTCCGAAGAGGAGTGCTCCAGGTTTGTACCCGCAGGATTTTGCATATTCTCTAAGCTCTTCTCTTTCAGCTTTTGATAGTTTTTCTCCAACTAAATTCTGGAACATGAAAGCTTCGTCTTCTGAAGCCTCATCAGCAATTTACTTCCCTTTCCCCGACGCTGCGGTCACGGCCTCTTCGGCGGCGGTGGTAGCTTCTTCCGCAGCCATATCTAGCAGTATTCTGTCAATATTTTCGATTGTGCTCTCCAGGTTCAAACCTTCAGCTGAAGCAGCTTCGGCAGCCGCAACCTCCGAAGGTGCAATTTCAACATCTGTCCCTTCCGCAGCGGCTGGCGTTTTTTGAGCTGCAGCTCTTGGCGGTGTCTTGTCAATTACCTCTGTCACAGTAATAATTCTTTGTTTCTTTGCTTTGATTGTTTTCTTCGATTTTTCGGGCTCCTTGTCCTTCTGAAAAAACTTTGTCAGTTGAGGCCCCAGTGGACTTAGCTTCGCAGGTAAGGATTCAGTCATTACCTTCAGAATTGCCTCCACATCAGTGGCAGAGGGTGATGCGGGGGATTTTTCTTCGTCGGATATTTTTCGTTTCGGAGAAGACGCTTTCCTTTTCTTTGGAATCTTCTTTTTTGGTGTCTCTTTTTCATCTTCGTTTGAGGCTTCGGTTATCCTTTTCCTTTTTTGGCCTCCGGCACCTTTGTTCAGATTTTCATAGTCAGGGTATTCAAAATTCAAGGCGTCCAGCACTCGATTTAGCCTTCGCTTCGGACGGGTGCCGAAGGCTGCGGTCATCAATTGATCTTCTTTTTTGGAATAATTGCCAAGTATTTCATTGCACATTACTTCAATTGTATCTAGCCACTCTCGGCAAGGTGTTTTGAAGTACTTTTTAAACTTGAAATAGTAAGGTAAACGTACAAGTTCACCTTCTTTCTTTTCCCCCTGTAGCTTCGGCATTTCCCATTCTTTCAAACTGGGAAAAACTTTGAAAGCTAAAAACTCCTTGTAACACTCAAAATTGTTTACAAGGAATAAATAGTGAATTCCCTATGGTATGTGCCTTATTTGCATCATAAAAAGAACACACATATAATTAAGAGTGATTAATTAGAACAAATGATACTAAATAAAACAAAGTGCATCTCGTTGGAGTTTTATATGTTTGTGCATTAAATAAAATAACAAGGATAATAATAATAAGATAATAATTACTAGAAAGCTTGAATCCTAAATTGAGAATTAGGGTTTGAATTAAGAGAAGGGAAGAACTGAGAAAAATACTACATAAAATAAAATAGAAATCAGAATAAATACCTTTCACACTTATATTATTAAACTATACATTTCAAACTGAGTACAAGTTATTCACAAAGTTTGAATTTAAACTTGAATTCAAATTGGATTTGAAAATGGAGAAAAAGAAATGGAAAAGAAAAGAATAAAACAAAACTACCCTACATGGGCCGCCATACCTCAATCTGGCCCACCTTCCCTTTAACCCAGCGCGACCCAGTCCCCTGCGCTTGCCGTCACTGTGCTTCGGGCCCATATGTCAGCGCATCCACGAGGGCGTGTCGCGAGCTAGCTTCGACCGACTTGCGGGTCCCACCCGTCAGCCGGTACTGTGGATCTTCTCGCTGGTAGCCACGCGGTGGCGCTTGCCGCGGCGGACTTAGCGGCGGCCGTTGCGCCCGCGTTGAATCAACCGCCAGACGACCATAAAGCGGGCCTCGGGGATCTTCGCCTTCCCTTTTACCCTCCACACACCAGAGCCGGCCAGGAGAGAGCTGCGTGGGCGAAACCGTGGACTGCGTAGATCGCCGCCGCTAGGAAACTTCATTTAGGGTGCCAATCCGGGCCCTAAATCGGGTCAGTAACCTTCACCGATGCTCACCGCATGCGTCTATCGGTCTTCGGTGTTGATGGGATGGATTGGCGCAGCTGAATTCCTCACCGTCGACCCGATGCCGCCGCGGAGCCGTGACCTTCCGTGGATAGAGCCATCGCCGCTTCACGCCGAGGTCTGGCCACTTCGCTGCTCCAACCACTGGTGAGACAACCTCCTTGTAACCGCCCTTGCTTTGATTTCAATTTCGCGCACCACCGGGGGAATGTTGTCGCCGGAGCGGGCGGATTTGGGTTGCGCCGGTGGGGATCTCCGCCGTAGGGCGGCCCGCTGTGTCCCTGGTGTCTGGGCGGGGAAGAGACCGTGCGGGTCGTCGATCAACCAACGCACGGCTGAGATGAGTTTTGGGCTACTGCGTCACCACACCTATTGTGCACCGTTGATATCCGATCTCGCGGGCGAGAGGAGACTAGCGCATATTGAATCAAGACCTTTAGATCGGGATCCGATGGTCCCCGTAGGATACCGATTCGAGTGGCTGCAGATCTAATCCTCGCCACCCGTTTCTAATCGGACGACCAGCAATCACTCGTGCCTTTTCACTGGGTCATTTTGCTAAAGAGTCCATAACCTTTCTGGAAAATAACCCGCCGTCCAGGAACCCTGTTCTCTGGGTCTAGGATATCTTGCGCAGAGCCCCCTGCGCTTCACAAAAAATGAGGCCCGATCCAGAACTGTTTTAAATCGAATAAAATGAATTAGAAATGGATTTTTAATATGAAAATAATTACTATAACTTGATAAATTCATAGAAAATCCATTTTTAGTCCAAATTACTTCATTCCAGTTCCTAAAATTTTGTAATTTTATTCTCTAGCAATTAGAGTCTCTGTTTTGACATGAAAACAGTAAGAAAATTAATTTATCATTTAATCCTATTTCAAGCACATTAAACCTTAGAAAATTCATAACTTGAAATCTATAACTCCAAATTTAGTTACTCCAGTTCCTATGGTCTCATTTTAATGTGTAGATTTTTACTGTATATTTTATTTACATGTTTGGTGTGATGTTTATTTTGGCTATACTATGTATGTATTGTGTTGATGCGGATAGACGAGCAAGCCATTGTGGAAACTGAGGTTCAACAAGTAGAGATAGCTGAGCAGGAGCTCATTGAAGGCAAGTTGTTCCCTTGATCACTTACTTTTCCCAACCATGTTCTTATTAATTTTAATGATCTGCATAGGTTAATTTTGATGGGAGCCTTTATGTTACCCCAGTTTTGATTACCTCTATACCTTGTTCACCCCTGAAATATTTTTGGGTAGTACTTGCTATTGCTTTATGTGGATTGGGTATGGAGTTACACTACACATGATTATTCTGTTATTATCTTGTTATTATTATTGTTCATGTTAAGATCATTAAATTAATGGGAACATGGAGCGACCACCCGGGAAAACAGTGCTACCACAAGGGTTTAATGGGACGCCCTTGGCTGATTAACTAGGAAAGCTAGTGGAGGTCTTCCTTACCCGAAAGGGGCAAGGGCAGTAGGGGAGTGGTCAGTGTAGGGAGGTCCTTGTTTGATTTTGCTGCGATGGCGGTCAGGCAAGAACCCTGCACTGGAGCTTCCTATAAACTGTAGCGGGATTTCTGAAGCTAGTGGAACTTTGTAAAGGCCTCGTAGTGTTACCCTGCCTCGCCTCCTCGGTAGAGGTGTATGGGATTGGCCGTCTCTTGGCAGATGGGTAACATGACTTGTGGGTAAAGATGCGCAACCTCTGCAGAGTGTAAAACTAGTATACTAGCCGTGCTCACGGTCATGAGCGGCTCGGACCCTCACATGATTAAATATGGAACTTAAATTTAATTTGCCATTTGCATCGCATTTGGGATTATTTTACTATTACTGTTCTTTATTATTATTAAGGTTTGGTATTTACTTACACTTAGTAATTGCTAATAAAATTTTGACCAACTTATAAAAGCGATGCTCAGCCTCAGCCTTTACTTCATTGATCAGCCTTACACTTCATGAACTCCCACCTTTGGTGAGTTCATGCCACATTGTTCCCCACGACTTGTTGAGCTATGAACGTATGTGAGCTCACTCTTGCTGTCTCACACCCCCCCACAGGAGAAGAACAGGTGGTCGAAGAGGAGCCGCCTAACACTGAGGCATTCGACTTGATCTAGGTGGCGTTTCTCAGTCGACATTGGCGCCGACGATCCTTAGTTCGTTTTATATTTATTCTTTTATTTTGTAATAAGTCTTCCGCTATGTAATAAATACTCTGATGTTTTGTGACATTTATCTCTATACACTCTGTTATTATATATGTTGTCTTCTTGGCGCATGTATGAGATGCATCCGGCTTTGTCCTTTAAAACCGGGTGTTACAGAAGTGGTATCAAAGGAATGTTGACTATAGGACGAAACCTAGATAGAATGGACAAACCCTTACTTACTTATCTCATTCTGATTCATTCTACACTTACCTTACTCTGATTCTTTCTACACTTATCTTGATCCTGTCCCACCTTCTACTGTTCCACTCTGATCATTCTTACCTTTTCTACTCCAAGACAAGACGGATTTCACACCTTGGAATCCCTACCCCTATGACATTCTTAAGAGTTAGGGAAGCCTAAGACAAAATTAAAACTATTTTCTCTATTAAAAAAATGTTGGTTGATTGTGCTGATGATCAATGCCTGATTTGCTTCTTTGATTGATTGAAATAGTATAGACGGGCATCTTAGCATGTACCACCATAAGGTAATGTATTAGCTTTAGTGGATAACACACTAATCTACTTAGCTAATAAATCCCCCGCAATAACATTCCCTGTAATTACTTGCCTTGTCTACAATTCTTTCTTTCTTACCCTGTATTCCTAACCCAGATGGGCTACCCCTATAGTGTTAGAAGAGAACACTATGGATGTGATCCTTGGTATTTCATGGTTAATAGAGGCAAAGGCAATATATACATTGTGCTAAGGGAACCGTAGAACTCACCAGTCCAAAGGAGAAAGATTTGAAGTTGGAGTTGCAGTAACTACCACCATCAGACTAGCAGCATTCTTAGTAGATGAGAAGTTTGTGGGTGGCAACATCCATGCAGTTAGGGATTTTCCGGATGTCTTTCCAGAGAAGTTACCAGGGATGCCACCAAATAGGGAAGTTGAGTTCGCTATTGATCTCTTACCTGAGACTACCCCTATTTCTAAACGACCATACATGATGTCCGTAGAAGAGCTAAAGGAAATTAAGAAGCAATTAATGGAATTATAAAAGGCTGGGTACATTCATTCGGATTCCTCACCTTGGGGGAGCGCCAGATCTATTTGTACAGAAGAAAGATGGATCGTAAGGGATGTGCGTGGATTATAGGTCCCTTAACGATGTCACTGTGAAGAACAAGTATCCATTACCTCGCATTGAGGATTTATTTGATCAGATGAGAGGTGCAAGGGTATTCTCGAAGACTGATCTCCGATCGGGTTACCATCAAATTAAGGTTAGGCCATCGGGTATTCCCAAGACAGATTTCTCGACCCGATATGGTTTATATGAGTTCACTGTTATGTCATTTGGATTAACTAATGCACCAACCTATTTTATGGATCTGAAGAATAAGGTGTTTATGGAGTATTTGGACAGATTCGTCGTAGTATTTATCGACGATATTCTTATCTATTCTAAGAGTGAAAGTGATCATGAGGAACATCTGAGATTGGTGCTACAGAAGCTACGAGATAATCAACACTACGCCAAGTACAGTAAATGCGAGTTCTGGATTGACGAAGTGTCATTCCTTGGACATACCATTCCTAATGGAGGGATATCAGTGGATCCTGCTAAAGTCAAGGAGATAGTGGTGTGGAGCATACCCACTACAGTTACTGAGATCCAGAGTTTTTGGGACATACAGGATATTATCAGAAATTTATCGAAGGATTTTCTAAGATTGCTAAGTCTATCACCTCACTTCTGGAGAAGGAAGAGAGTTAAGTGGGACGAGAAGTGCCAAGACAGCTTTGATCAATTAAAGAAAAGATTGATGTAACCACCAGTGTTGGATATGCTAGATCTACAGAAGAGATTTGGCATTTATTGTGATGCATGTGGCTAAGGCTTGGGATGTGTGCTCATGCAAGAAGGTCATGTGATTGCCTATGCATCTCGTCAGTTGCGGAAACACGAATTGAACTACCCCACTCATGACTTGGAGCTGACAGCAGTTGTGCATGCACTTAAGATTTGGAGACACTACATTATGGGAACTAAGTGCCAAGTATACACGGATCATAAGAGTTTGAAGTACATATTCACTCAGAAGGATCTCAACCTTAGGCAACGCCGTTGGTTGGAGCTCATTAAGGATTATGATTTGGAGATTCACTATCACCCAGGCAAGGCAAATTTGGTTGCAGATGCCTTGAGTCGGAAGGAGCATGTTCACTCCGTTATTGTTGTCCAGCTACCCGATGAATTAGCAAAGAATTTTGAGAGGCTCAACCTGGGGATTGTTACATATACGGAAGGAATTACCATTGAATTGGAACCTACCTTAGAGCAGGAAATTCGTAAAGGTCAGATTGGTGATGCTAAGATTCAGGAGATCAAGGATCTGATAACAGAGGGTAGAGGCCCGGAGTTCACAGAGGATGAGCAAGGCACCATATGGTTCAAGAATCGGATCTGTGTTCCCGATATTGATAGTCTTCGGAAAACCATATTGGAGGAGGCACATGACTCGGTTTATTCTATCCACCCTGGGAGCACTAAGATGTATCAGGATTTGAAGCAAAAGTATTGGTGGTATGGACTGAAGAGAGATGTGGCTGCACATGTGGCTATGTGCGATGTGTGCCAAAGAGTTAAGGCTGAACACCAAAGGCCAGCCGGACTACTGCATCCACTGAAGATACCTGAGTGGAAGTGGGAAGAGATTGGTATGGACTTCATTACTGGATTGCCTCGCACACTCGAAAGGATATGATTCTATGTGGGCTATTGTGGATAGATTGACCAAAGTGGCTCATTTCATTCCGGTCAAGACTACTTATAAGGTATCTCAATTGGCAGAGTTATATATGGCTCGGATTGTGTCTCTACACGGTGTACCGAAGAAGATCATTTTGGATAAAGGATCGCAGTTTACCTCCGGATTTTGGAAAAGTTTTCATGAGAATATGGATACAAAGTTGAATTTTAGTTCGACCTACCATCCTTAGACTAATGGGCAGACTGAAAGGACCAATCAAGTATTGGAGGACATGTTGAGAGCTTGTGCCCTCCAGCATGGTAGTAGTTGGGACAAGAGTCTACCTTATGCTAAGTTCTCATATAATAATAGTTACTAGGCTAGTCTAAAAGATGTTACCGTTCGAGACTCTATATGGCAGGAAGTGCAGGGCTCCTCTATATTGGGATCAGACTAGAGGAAAGACAGTTCTTTGGACCCGAACTTATTTAAGAGGCAGAAGAACAAGTCCGTATAATTCGGGAGAATTTGAGGGTAGCTCAGACCAGGCAGAAGAGCTACGCTGATAATAGAAGAAGACCAATGGAATTTGAGGAAGGAGATTATGTGTACCTCAAGGTGTCACCACTACGTGAATTGAGGAGAGTTAAAGTTAAGGGCAAATTATCCCCTCACTTTATTGGACCATTCAGAGTTTTTAGGCAAGTTGGAGAGATGGCCTATTAACTCGAGCTACCTGATAATCTATCTGCTGTACATAATGTATTCCATGTGTCTCAACTTAAGAAGTGTCTCCGTGTCCCTGAGGAACAGTTACCAATGGATGAGCTCAGTGTTCAGGGTGATTTGACTTACACGGAGTATCCCGTCAAGATTCTTGACACTTTGGCTCGAGTTACAAGAAATAAGGTTATAAAAATGTGCAAAGTGCAATCGAGTCACCATGGAGAAGATGAAGCTACATGGGAAAGAGAATAAGAGCTTCACATAGATTTTCCCTATCTTTTCTGTAGTCCTTCCTAAATCTCGAGGACGAGATTATTTTTAAGGGGGGTAGGATTTGTAACACTCAAAATTGTTTACAAGGAATAAATAGTGAATTCCCTATGGTATGTGCCTTATTTGCATCATAAAAAGAACACACATATAATTAAGAGTGATTAATTAGAACAAATGATACTAAATAAAACAAAGTGCATCTCGTTGGAGTTTTATATGTTTATGCATTAAATAAAATAACAAGGATAATAATAATAAGATAATAATTACTAGAAAGCTTGAATCCTAAATTGAGAATTAGGGTTTGAATTAAGAGAAGGGAAGAACTGAGAAAAATACTACATAAAATAAAATAGAAATCAGAATAAATACCTTTCACACTTATATTATTAAACTATACATTTCAAACTGAGTACAAGTTATTCACAAAGTTTGAATTTAAACTTGAATTCAAATTGGATTTGAAAATGGAGAAAAAGAAATGGAAAAGAAAAGAATAAAACAAAACTACCCTACATGGGCCGCCATACCTCAATCTGGCCCACCTTCCCTTTAACCCAGCGCGACCCAGTCCCCTGCGCTTGCCGTCACTGTGCTTCGGGCCCATATGTCAGCGCATCCACGAGGGCGTGTCGCGAGCTAGCTTCGACCGACTTGCGGGTCCCACCCGTCAGCCGGTACTGTGGATCTTCTCGCTGGTAGCCACGCGGTGGCGCTTGCCGCGGCGGACTTAGCGGCGGCCGTTGCGCCCGCGTTGAATCAACCGCCAGACGACCATAAAGCGGGCCTCGGGGATCTTCGCCTTCCCTTTTACCCTCCACACACCAGAGCCGGCCAGGAGAGAGCTGCGTGGGCGAAACTGTGGACTGCGTAGATCGCCGCCGCTAGGAAACTTCATTTAGGGTGCCAATCCAGGCCCTAAATCGGGTCAGTAACCTTCACCGATGCTCACCGCATGCGTCTATCGGTCTTCGGTGCTGATGGGATGGATTGGCGCAGCTGAATTCCTCACCGTCGACCCGATGCCGCCGCGGAGCCGTGACCTTCCGTGGATAGAGCCGTCGCCGCTTCACGCCGAGGTCTGGCCACTTCGCTGCTCCAACCACTGGTGAGACAACCTCCTTGTAACCGCCCTTGCTTTGATTTCAATTTCGCGCACCACCGGGGGAATGTTGTCGCCGGAGCGGGCGGATTTGGGTTGCGCCGGTGGGGATCTCCGCCGTAGGGCGGCCCGCTGTGTCCCTGGTGTCTGGGCGGGGAAGAGACCGTGCGGGTCGTCGATCAACCAACGCACGGCTGAGATGAGTTTTGGGCTACTGCGTCACCACACCTATTGTGCACCGTTGATATCCGATCTCGCGGGCGAGAGGAGACTAGCGCATATTGAATCGAGACCTTTAGATCGGGATCCGATGGTCCCCGTAGGATACCGATTCGAGTGGCTGCAGATCTAATCCTCGCCACCCGTTTCTAATCGGACGACCAGCAATCACTCGTGCCTTTTCACTGGGTCATTTTGCTAAAGAGTCCATAACCTTTCTGGAAAATAACCCGCCGTCCAGGAACCCTGTTCTCTGGGTCTAGGATATCTTGCGCAGAGCCCCCTGCGCTTCACAAAAAATGAGGCCCGATCCAGAACTGTTTTAAATCGAATAAAATGAATTAGAAATGGATTTTTAATATGAAAATAATTACTATAACTTGATAAATTCATAGAAAATCCATTTTTAGTCCAAATTACTTCATTCCAGTTCCTAAAATTTTGTAATTTTATTCTCTAGCAATTAGAGTCTCTGTTTTGACATGAAAACAGTAAGAAAATTAATTTATCATTTAATCCTATTTCAAGCACATTAAACCTTAGAAAATTCATAACTTGAAATCTATAACTCCAAATTTAGTTACTCCAGTTCCTATGATCTCATTTTAATGTGTAGATTTTTACTGTATATTTTATTTACATGTTTGGTGTGATGTTTATTTTGGCTATACTATGTATGTATTGTGTTGATGCGGATAGACGAGCAAGCCATTGTGGAAACTGAGGTTCAACAAGTAGAGATAGCTGAGCAGGAGCTCATTGAAGGCAAGTTGTTCCCTTGATCACTTACTTTTCCCAACCATGTTCTTATTAATTTTAATGATCTGCATAGGTTAATTTTGATGGGAGCCTTTATGTTACCCCAGTTTTGATTACCTCTATACCTTGTTCACCCCTGAAATATTTTTGGGTAGTACTTGCTATTGCTTTATGTGGATTGGGTATGGAGTTACACTACACATGATTATTCTGTTATTATCTTGTTATTATTATTGTTCATGTTAAGATCATTAAATTAATGGGAACATGGAGCGACCACCCGGGAAAACAGTGCTACCACAAGGGTTTAATGGGACGCCCTTGGCTGATTAACTAGGAAAGCTAGTGGAGGTCTTCCTTACCCGAAAGGGGCAAGGGCAGTAGGGGAGTGGTCAGTGTAGGGAGGTCCTTGTTTGATTTTGCTGCGATGGCGGTCAGGCAAGAACCCTGCACTGGAGCTTCCTATAAACTGTAGCGGGATTTCTGAAGCTAGTGGAACTTTGTAAAGGCCTCGTAGTGTTACCCTGCCTCGCCTCCTCGGTAGAGGTGTATGGGATTGGCCGTCTCTTGGCAGATGGGTAACATGACTTGTGGGTAAAGATGCGCAACCTCTGCAGAGTGTAAAACTAGTATACTAGCCGTGCTCACGGTCATGAGCGGCTCGGACCCTCACATGATTAAATATGGAACTTAAATTTAATTTGCCATTTGCATCGCATTTGGGATTATTTTACTATTACTGTTCTTTATTATTATTAAGGTTTGGTATTTACTTACACTTAGTAATTGCTAATAAAATTTTGACCAACTTATAAAAGCGATGCTCAGCCTCAGCCTTTACTTCATTGA
The DNA here is from genome assembly GCF_902167145.1 of Zea mays. NCBI lineage: Eukaryota > Viridiplantae > Streptophyta > Magnoliopsida > Poales > Poaceae > Zea > Zea mays. Next base: position 45,278,237 of record NC_050103.1, read on the forward strand.
TCAGCCTTACACTTCATGAACTCCCACCTTTGGTGAGTTCATGCCACATTGTTCCCCACGACTTGTTGAGCTATGAACGTATGTGAGCTCACTCTTGCTGTCTCACACCCCCCCACAGGAGAAGAACAGGTGGTCGAAGAGGAGCCGCCTAACACTGAGGCATTCGACTTGATCTAGGTGGCGTTTCTCAGTCGACATTGGCGCCGACGATCCTTAGTTCGTTTTATATTTATTCTTTTATTTTGTAATAAGTCTTCCGCTATGTAATAAATACTCTGATGTTTTGTGACATTTATCTCTATACACTCTGTTATTATATATGTTGTCTTCTTGGCGCATGTATGAGATGCATCCGGCTTTGTCCTTTAAAACCGGGTGTTACACTCCTGAACCAGGTCCCTTGTGCTGATATGCTCTGCAATAATTCTGAACTCACTCATTGCTTGTTGTGTTGGACCTTCGGGTGTCATGTTGCAGCGTGGTCGGGTTTCTCCGAAGATTAGTTCGAGCGGACTTTGCACAAGCTTTTCCTTGTCGTCATCAACCTTAACATAGAACCACTCAGATTTCCAGCCTGCTGCCCATTTGCTTCGGTAGCTAATTACAGGAAACTTTGTAGTTTTCCGATAGGCGAAGTTATAGCAACCAAAATTGTCGTGCAATCCATCCTTTCTAGCCTTCGTTTGATAATGCAACTCGTGAACCCGGCAAAAGCTGTCCGCAAATGGTTCCACTGCTTGGCTTCGGAGTGCCCAGATATAAACAATAAGCCTAACGATAGCGTTAGGGGTCAGCTGGTGAAAATAGATACCGAACCTATTCAGTACCTCTGCAATAATCCCATGTAGGGGGAATCTTAATCCAGCCTTTAGAAAGCTTTTGAAAATAACAATTTCATCCTTCTCCGGCTTTGGGGTAGTTTCTTCTCCCCCGAAGCGCAATAGCTTCTTCTGATTTTCAGTAAAAAAGCCCGATTTTACCATCTTGGACAGATCAGCCTTCGAAACAGTAGATTTCCCGAAGTCCAAGTGGCTGGGTTTGCTTGGCATGGCAATGCGATAGTCATCTTCGGGATCAGTTTCCTCAATATCTTCTTCCTCTGCTTCAGCGATTGCTTGTTCTGCATCATCACTAGGAATCTTTTCCGAAGTCACTAGCCCGGATCGTTGCATGGCTTCGGAGATGGGGACAGTCTCCGAAGCTTCAGTTTCGTCCCCCTCACGCTCAACCCTGGCGGTAGAACGCACTCTGGCCATTTAATTATGAACTTGTGAAACTTTAATACTTTCTTCCTCCGAAGCAGGCTTCAAGCTGGAGCTTCGTTCGATTCCGACAGACAAGCTTCGGCGACGGTTAAAAATTTTGGCAGCAAAACAGTGCAAATAGCAATGAATGCTGTGGTAACTTCACACCTACTCGTCTGTTTATATAGTGCTGCAGGTAAGAAGGCGAAGCGCCAGAATTTTTACACCAGGCGGACACCCGCTCGCACTCGCTGCGTGGTGGACCACAGAGACCGAACAGTAACTCTACAAGGTGGGGCCGCTACACTCTGGGAGATTGAATCGTTTCTCGACAACGAGCTCAGGGAAGGTGTTTTTTAGACCTTCGGCGCTCCGAAGCTTAAGATACTTTTTTCACGGATCAAGCTCGTTACGAAAAACGATCTAGCACCGCGAAAGGGGCTACTGTTGGGTCTATGCTTCGTCGCCGAAGGTCTTATAGAAAGAAGTGGTCCTCGGCTGAAGCCGTTTGTATAAGATAGCCGAAGGTTCCTCTTCGTGAAGCTTCGGTATTACAAACCGACTTAAAGATAGAATGACCTTTTAGTCCATAAAGGTCTGAGTCAATGTTGTAAGCTTTTATAAGGGGCATACTTGTAATTCCTCACAGGTTGCGTCCTGTGCCTATAAATAGTGAACAGTATTCCGTTACTGTTCACGCATTCTGGTAATTGCAATCGCATCTTTTGGAATCCAACCTTTTGCCAAGGCAGAGGTATTATTGTATTCAATAACTCAATATATTAAGTAAATATAATGTAATTCGTCTATGATTTATTTATCCCTTTTATACCTTTTATTTTATGTTATCTTATAATTTCTACTGAAATTTTATTACGAAGATTTAAGCTTCGTAATTATGCTCTTATCAGCCTTCGTCCAAGGCCCATTATCTTCAAGGGAATAATGTTTCATGGACGAAGGACGTTGACATTTAACACTTCATGTTGCCTTGTTCTTAATTCATAGCATTTGAGAACAAGTCCCCAACATCGACGATGTCTTCCCCACGTGGCGGAAGAACAACATTCGGGTTTGTCCTGTCGCCTCCCCCGCCGATGGAGGAGGAGGCGGGGCAACCAAGGCCAAGCAGGAGGCGGCACCTCGTTGGCTATCGAGCGAGTCGGTGGCGCCGGCGCCCCAACGGGGGACACATCGGGCATCGACCTCGCGTCTGAGACGAAGACGAGCGCCGTTTCCCCGCAACACGCCAACTCCAAGCGGACGGACGACGCCAGCACGGTCGCAAAGGACTTGCTGGGCGTCACCCTCGTACATGAGACGACGGTGCAGTCTGCCCCTGACGTGACTTCGTCACCGCCCGTCGACCAAGAGGTGCCGACCGATTCCCATCTCGTGCCTTTTGGATTCAGCCTCGACCCACCAAGCGACCTCGCTTCGGTGGACGCTTTCATAGAGGCAAGTCCAAACCCTCCGGGGTACGGTATGCGGTCACCCTGGGACCGGCTGGCAGCCGTCTCGACCTACGGGCCCTCGGGTTCCGAGGAAGATGACGAGCCCGACTTTTGTTGGGATTTCTCCGGACTTGGTAACCCCAGTGCCATGCGGGACTTCATGATCGCATGCGACTACTGCCTTTCCGATTGTTCCGACGGTAGTCGCAGCTTCGGCGACTAGGGCTGCGGCCCAAGTCATGAATGTATCCACGTCGATCTAGGGTGTCCCGGCGAAGGCAACCATCTTGGTATACCGGAAAATGGTGATCCCCCTAAGCCTGTGCCTCGCGTTGACATCCTTCGGGAGCTAGCTGTGGTCCTAGTCCCTGCGGGGGGTCAGGACTCACAGCTCGAGCAAATCCGCGAGATGCAGGCCAGGCTCGACGAGGGAGCAGGAACACTTGAGCCGTTCCGCCGGGACATCGGGCAGGAATGGGCAGGCCAACCTCCGGCCGGAGAAGCGCGTCATCTACCCCAGGGCATCCAGCACTGCATCACCGATGATGTCAGGGCAAGGCCGCCACCGGCTTCAAGTGGGGTCGGCCAGAACCTGGCTGCAGCGGCAATACTTCTCCGCGCGATGCCAGAGCCATCAACCACCGAGGGGCGGCGTATCTAGGGAGAGCTCAAGAATCTCCTGGAGGATGCCGCGGTCCGACGGGCCAAAAGCTCTGCCTCCCGAAGGCAGGGGTACCCCTCGGAGCATCGCACCGCGACTTCCCGATTCATGCGGGAAGCCTCGGTCCACACCGGGCGCACGCGCAACACAGCGCCTGCGGCCCCGGGTCGCCTCGGCAACGAGCACCATCACCGCAGCCGTCGAGGCCACCTCGACGAGAAGGTGCGCCGAGGCTACCACCCCAGGCATGGGGGACGCTACGACAGTGGGGAGGATCGGAGTCCCTCGCCCGAACCATCCGGTCCGCAGGCTTTCAGCCGGGCCATACGACGGGCGCCGTTCCCGACCCAGTTCTGAACCCCGGCTACTATCACAAAGTACTCAGGGGAGACGAGGCCGGAACTGTGGCTCGCGGACTACCGGCTGGCCTGCCACCTGGGTGGAACGGACGATGACAACCTCATCATCCGCAACCTCCCCCTGTTCCTCTCCGACACCGCTCGAGCCTGGCTGGAGCATTTGCCTCCGGGGCAGATCTCCAACTGGGACGACCTGGTCCAAGCCTTCGCCGGCAACTTCCAGGGCACGTACGTCCGCCCTGGGAACTCCTGGGATCTCCGAAGCTGCCGCCAGCAGCCGGGAGAGTCTCTTCGGGACTACATCCGGCGATTCTCGAAGTAGCGCACCGAGCTGCACAACGTCACAGACTCGGATGTCATCGGCGCGTTCCTCGCCAGCACCACCTGTCGCGACCTAGTGAGCAAGCTGGGTCGCAAGACCCCCATCAGGGCGAGCGAGCTGATGGACATCGCCACCAAGTTCGCCTCTGGCCAGGAGGCGGTTGAGGCCATCTTCCGGAAGAATAAGCAGCCCCAGGGCCGCCAGCCGGAAGATGTCCCCGAGGCGTCCACTCAGCGCGGCACCAAGAAGAAAGGCAAGGAGAAGTCGCAAGCGAATCGCGACGCCGCCGACGCGGACCTTGTCGCCGCCGCTGAGTACAAGAACCCTCGGAAACCTCCCGGAGGCGCCAATCTCTTCGACAAGATGCTCAAGGAGCCATGCCCCTATCATCAGGGGCCCGTCAAGCACACCCTTGAGGAATGCGCCATGCTTCGGCGCCACTTTCACAAGGCCGGGCCACCTGCGGAAGGTGGCAGGGCCCACGACGACGATAAAAAGGAGGATTGCAAGGCAAGAGAGTTCCCCGAGGTCCACGACTGCTTCATGATCTACGGTGGGCAAGTGGCGAACGCCTCGGCTCGGTACCGCAAGCAAGAGCGTCGGGAGGTCTGCTCGGTAAAGGTGACCACGCCAGTCTACCTAGACTGGTCCGACAAGCCCATCACCTTCGACCAGGGCGACCACCCCGACCGCGTGCCGAGTCTGGGGAAATACCCGCTCGTTGTCGACCCCGTCATCGGCAACGTCAGGCTCACCAAGGTCCTCATGGACGGAGGCAGCAGCCTCAACATCATCTACGCCAAGACCCTCGGGCTCCTGCGGATCGATCTATCCTCGGTCCGGGCGGGCGCGGTGCCTTTTCACGGGATCATCCCCGGGAAATGCGTCCAGCCCCTCGGACAACTCGATCTACCCGTCTGCTTCGGGACTCCCTCCAACTTCCGAAGGGAAACCCTCACATTCGAGGTGGTCGGGTTCCGAGGAACCTACCACGCAGTGTTCGGGAGGCCATGCTACACCAAGTTCATGGCCGTCCCCAACTACACCTACCTCAAGCTCAAGATGCCGGGCCCCAACGGGGTCATCACCGTCGGTCCCACGTACCGACACGCGTACGAATGCGACGTGGAGTGCGTGGAGTACGCCGAGGCCCTCGCCGAATCCGAGGCCCTCATCGCCGACCTAGAGAGCCTCTCCAAGGAGGCGCCAGACATGAAGCGCCATGCCGGCAACTTCGACCCAGCAGAGACGGTTAAGTCCGTCCCTTCGACCCCAGCAACGACGCCTCCAAGCAGATCCGGATCGGCTCCGAGCTCGATCCCAAACAGGAAGCAGTGCTCGTCGACTTTCTCCGCGCAAACGCCGACGTTTTCGCGTGGAGTCCCTCGGACATGCTCGGCGTACCGAGGGATGTCGCCGAGCACTCGCTGGATATCCGAGCTGGAGCCCGACCCGTGAAGCAGCCTCTGCGCCGATTCAACGAAGAAAAGCGCAGAGCCATAGGCGAGGAGATCCACAAGCTAATGGCGGCGGGGTTCATCAACGAGGTATTCCATCCCGAATGGCTCGCCAACCCTGTGCTTGTGAGAAAGAAAGGAGGGAAATGGCGGATGTGTGTAGACTACACTGGTCTAAACAAAGCATGTCCAAAAGTTCCCTACCCTCTGCCTCGCATCGATCAAATCGTGGATTCCACTGCTGGGTGCGAAACCCTGTCTTTCCTCGATGCCTACTCAGGGTATCAGCAAATCAGGATGAAAGAGTCCGACCAGCTCGCGACTTCTTTCATCACACCTTTCGGCATGTACTGCTATGTTACCATGCCGTTTGGTTTGAGGAATGCGGGTGCGACATACCAAAGGTGCATGAACCACGTGTTCGGCAAACACATTGGTCGAACGGTCGAGGCTTACGTCGATGACATCGTAGTCAAGACGAGGAAAGCCTCCGACCTCCTTTCCGACCTTGAAGCGACATTTCGGTGTCTCAAGGCGAAAGGCGTAAAACTCAATCCTGAGAAGTGTGTCTTCAGAGTCCCCTGAGGCATGCTCTTGGGGTTCATCGTCTCCGAGCGGGGCATCGAGGCCAACCCGGAGAAAATCGCGGCCATCACCAACATGGGGCCCATCAAGGACTTGAAAGGCGTACAGAGGGTCACGGGATGCCTTGCGGCTCTGAGCCGTTTCGTCTCACGCCTCGGCGAAAGAGGCCTGCCTCTGTACCGCCTCTTAAGAAAGGTCGAGTGCTTCACTTGGACCGCTGAGGCCGAGGAAGCCCTCGGGAACCTGAAGGCGCTCCTCACGAATGCACCTATCTTGGTGCCTCTCGCTGCTGGAGAAGCCCTCTTGATCTACATCGCCGCTACCACTCAGGTGGTCAGCGCCGCGATCGTGGTTGAGAGACAAGAAGAGGGGCATGCATTGCCCGTCCAGAGGCCAGTCTACTTCATCAGTGAGGTACTGTTCGAGACCAAGATCCGCTACCCACAAATTCAGAAGCTGCTGTACGCGGTGATCCTGACGCGGCGGAAGTTGCGACACTACTTCGAGTCTCATCCGGTGGCTATGGTGTCATCCTTCCCACTGGGGGAGATCATCTAGTGCCGAGAGGCCTCAAGTAGGATTGCAAAGTGGGCAGTGGAAATCATGGGCGAGACAATCTCGTTCGCCCCTCAGAAGGCCATCAAGTCCCAAGTCTTGGCGGACTTTGTGGCTGAATGGGTCGATACCCAGCTCCCGACATCTCCGATCCAACCAGAACTCTAGACCATGTTCTTCGACGGGTCACTGATGAAGACAGGGGCAGGCGCAGGCCTACTCTTCATCTCACCCCTCGGGAAAGCACCTATGCTACATGCTATGCCTCCACTTCCCGGCGTCCAACAATGTGGCTGAGTACGAGGCTCTGGTCAACGGGTTACGCATCGCCATCGAGCTAGGGGTCCGATGCCTCGACGCTCGCGGTGACTCGCAGCTCGTCATTGACCAAGTCATGAAGAACTCCCATTGCCGCGACCCGAAGATGGAAGCCTACTGCGATGAGGTTCGGCGCCTGGAGGACAAGTTCCACAGGCTTGAGCTCAACCACATCGCCCGACGATACAATGAGACTGCGGACGAGCTGGCTAAGATAGCCTCGGGGCGGACAACGGTTCCCCCGGACGTCTTCTCCCGAGACCTGCATCGACCCTCCGTCAAGACCGACGACGCGCCCGAGCCCGAGAAGGCCTCGGCTCAGCCCGAGGCACCCTCGGCCCAGCCCGAGGCGCCCTCGGCCACCGAAGGTGAGGCACTGCGCGTTGAGGAGGAGCGGAGCGGGGTCACGCCTAATCGAAACTGGCAGACCCCGTACCTGCAATATCTCCACCGAGGAGAGCTACCCCTCGACCGAGCCGAAGCTCGGCGGTTGGCGCGGCGCGCCAAGTCGTTCGTCTTGCTGGGGGACGGGAAGGAGCTCTACCACCTCAGCCCCTCAGGCATCCTCCAGCGATGCATATCCATCGCCGAAGGCCAGGAGCTCTTACAAGAAATACACTCGAGGGCTTGCGGTCATCACGCGGCGCCCCGAGCCCTTGTTGGAAACGCCTTCCGACAAGGTTTCTACTGGCCGACCGCGGTGGCCGACGCCACTAGAATTGTCCGCACCTGCCAGGGGTGTCAATTCTACGCAAGGCAGACCCACCTGCCCGCTCAGGCTCTAAAGACGATACCCATCACCTGGCCGTTTGTTGTGTGGGGTCTGGACCTCGTCGGCCCCTTGCAGAAGGCACCCGGGGGCTACACGCACCTGCTGGTCGCCATCGACAAATTCTCCAAGTGGATCCAGGTCCGACCCCTAAACAGCATCAGATCCGAGTAGGCGGTGGCATTCTTCACCAACATCATCCATCGCTTTGGGATCCCGAACTCCATCATCACTAACAACGGCACCCAGTTCACCGGCAGAAAGTTCCTGGACTTCTGCGAGGATCACCACATCCGGGTGGACTGGGCCGCCGTGGCTCACCCCATGACGAATGGGCAAGTAGAGCGTGCCAACGGCATGATTCTGCAAGGACTCAAGCCGCGGATCTACAACGACCTCAACAAGTTCGGCAAGCGATGGATGAAGGAGCTCCCCTCGGTGGTCTGGAGTCTGAGGACAACGCCGAGCCGAGCCACGGGCTTCACACCATTCTTTCTAGTCTATGGGGCCGAGGCCATCTTGCCCACAGACTTAGAATATGGTTCCCCGAGGACGAGGGCCTACGACGACCAAAGCAATCGAGCTAACCGAGAAGACTCACTGGACCAGCTGGAAGAGGCTCGGGACATGGCCTTACTACACTCGGCGCGGTATCAGCAGTCCCTGCGACGCTACCACGCCTGAGGGGTTCGGTCCCGAGACCTCCAGGTGGGCGACTTGGTGCTTCGGCTGCGACAAGACGCCCGAGGGCGGCACAAGCTCACACCTCCCTAGGAAGGGCCGTTCGTCATCGCCAAAGTTCTGAAGCCTGGGACGTACAAGCTGGCCAACAGTCAAGGCGAGGACTACAACAATGCTTGGAACATCCGACAGCTACGTTGCTTCTACACCTCGTTCACACACAAAGTCTAACCATCAAGGAAGGGTTAGCCTTGCCTCGGCAAAGCCCGACCCTCCCTCGGGGGCTAGAAGGGGGGAACCCCCTCCGCGTCAAAATTTTCCTCGGAAAAGATCTTTTCTGCCAGAACGTCTTTCGTGCTTTTCGACTACTTCGAATGTGGGATCCTGAAAACGATGGAGTACACGTAAGCAGCCAAGGCTGACCGAGCCGAGGGACTCCTACGCCTCCGGGATACGGATACCTCACTCATCACCTTCTGCGATAAGTAACTCACGCTCGGATAAGTGATTCCGCGGACCGAACAAGTCTTCACGCTCGAAAACTCTTCTGCCGAAACGATTTTTCGGGCCTTCTCGACTATATCGATGGCAGAATCCTACGGACGAGTAAGAGTACACGTAAGCGGCAAGGCCGACCGAGCTGAGGGACTCCTACGCCTCCAGGATACGGATACCTCACTCATCACCTTCCGTGAAAAGTAACTCTCGCTCGGACAAACAATTCTGTTACCGACAAATAAGTCCAGATACTCGAAACAATGGGAAAAGAAATGCAGCTTTACAACACGACGACAGTATGTTTGGGCCTGGCGGCCACAGAAAACATACGCACACTACAAGATAAACCGATCCTGCAGGCTCGGACCTTGACGGAGGGGGAGCAGCAGCACCCTCGGCGTCAACCCCACCTTCGGCGAAGTCCGACCGAGCCTCAGACGGCAACACGGTCGGAGGATCTCCACTCCGAAGGACGACATCAGCACCACGCCCGGGCCATCGCCGCCAGGGTCTTCTCCAGGAATCCGGCCCGAGCAGACAGCTCGGCCGGCCACCCCGAAGCCTCAGCCAGCTGTCCCCCGAGGACATCAGCCCGGCTCGTGGCCTCGGCAACTCGACTCCGGCATCGGTCCCGCCAGTGGACAGCCCGGCCAGGCTCTGGCCGACGAAGTCTTCTTTTCGAGCCAACTCTGCCTCTGTCCATGCTGACACCGCTGCCTCCGGCTTCGGCTCATCGAAGAGCGGCCGAGGGTTCCTATAACTAAGCAAGAGAAGCCTCGGGCGGCAAGGCCGACCGAGCCGAGGGACTCCCACGCCTCTGGGATACGGATACCTCACTCGTCACCTTCGCACGAGGCAACTCACACTTGGTTAAGCGGTTCAGTTAGCCGACAGGCGAGTCCTAGTGCTCGAAATGAGGAAAAAACACGGCTCTGTGCCGAAAATACATACATGTTCAGGCCCCAACAGCCACAATGAACAAGACACCGGCACTCAAGGTGCCATCAAAAATGGAACTCCGGTTCCACCTCCGCAGGTACGAACAACCCCCCACGATTGGAGGGCCTGTGGAGCAACAGAAGGCCGACAGATGGCTCGCCGCCGCCCGCTCCAGCAGCAGTGACGACGACCTCTGCTCCGAGTGGCCGAACAGCAGCAACGATGACCTCAGGGCGGATGCTGCTGCCATAAGGCCCTCACCCACGTCCCCACTCGAGGGGCGAGGACGAGCAGAAGGCCGTAGAGTTGGAGGTCAGTCCGCGGGCGGCACCGACTATCTCGTCGGCGGAGAAACCTCTTCCGGCTGCCGCGGCGGAAGGTGGCACCGGAAGCAGCGCCGAAGCCGCTCGGACCGGAGAGCCGGACACGCGGCAGTTGCCAGCGCCACTAACGGCGAACGCCCTTCCCCCCGATCGCTGAGGGAAGGAGCGGGCCGCTGCTCGCGCGGAGACCGACCCCAACTCGGCGCACTCCCCTCCCCAGCACTGATGATGAACATCCTTGAAGCTGAGGGAGGGGCAGAGGCCGCAGCCCGGCTTGCTTCTCCCCACCCAGGAACTGGTGGTCACCGTCTTGGGTGACCACCGGCGAGGGGATGCGGCCGGGCTGCCTGATGAAAATCCTTGAAGCCGAACGATGGCTGAAAGGTACCAACTTCCGCGATGTTGCATTCCTCCAACGACAAGGCGGAAGGACTGCGAGTGTTCCCCATCCGGGGGCTCGGAAGGTGGAAAGACGCGACGCATGAGGGGAGCGTAAGGACATGGTTGCCTTTCAAGGGGGTCACCCTCCTTTTAAAGGCAACTCTCTCCACTTGCGTCCTCAGCCATCGCGGGCTGAGTCTTCTCCAACACGCGTCCTCCCCCTACGACACAAGGGCTAGGTCCCACGCGTCATGCAAGCTGGCCAGGGGCAGAAGAAGCCAAACCGCCGCGCGCGGTGCGCGCAACTGCCCAGCGTTTACGAGCATTCCTCCACTTTCGCCCAGACCAGCGGGTGAAAGGGCGGACCGCCATGCAGGCGGCATACGACCGCACCAAGGGGGCGCACCCTTTCGACTTTGACGCGTCCAGCATGGAGGCCTAGGCCCACACGTCATGCAACCAGTTCACCGGTTGCTACGTGCAAGAAACTGCACCGCCACTCGCGCCACTACCGTGCCTCCTCGACTGCGGAACCAGTACCGCGACTCGAGGCAACCCTGCGCATTACCCAACAGTGCCAACCAGGCACATCGGTCACGGGCCAGTCAGCCGCGGGAGAAGGCGCGATGGTCGATACGGCTAGAAAGGGGCCGACAGTAATGGCAGTGGCAGGCGGGCGGAAGCAGCGGTCAAGTCGTCAGCCAAGCTCACGTCCCCTCTTGGGACAGCGAGAGAACCCTCTCCCACGCCGTGAAGACGACGCGCCCGTGTTCCGTTCCTCGAACGGCTCGTGCACGCGCAACGGCTGCCCCGCAAACCACTCGTCCCGTCGCATTAACTCTGCGACAGGACGGGCGAAGCAGGCGATGCTTCACCTCCGCCATAATGACCGCGTCAAAAAAGGTGCGCCACGTCATTCGATTTCGTATCCTTTTCCTCTTCCTCTTTCTCTCTCTTACAACAGGGACTGGGAAAGGGGATACCCTGAAAGGGATCCGTTTCTGCGAAGGAAATGGGCCCCGAGCCCCCCTACTGATCAGAGGTTCGAAGGCTGGCCCCTCGGAGGGGTTCAACAGCCGCCTCAGAGCGCTCGGGCTTCGCGCCCACTACTGGTCAGAGGTTCGAAGGCCGGCCCCTCGGAAGGGTTCAACGGCCGCCTCAGGCCACTCGGGCTTCGCGCCCACTACTGATCAGGGGTTCGTAGGCTGGCCCTCGAAGGTTTCACAGCCGCCTCAGACGCAGAGCGAGGGATGACCCTAGGTACGTTCGATACATAACCAAGGCTCGGGCTACGCTCCCGAGGTACCCTAGGACATTTCCGAGACCAACGGGAACAATTTTGTAACAGAATCCCATCAGAGGGAGGCATCGAGCCCTCGGACCCCGTCAAAAGGGGACCGGGTCCGGCAAATCACCCGCAGGTACTTTTGGAGCGCGCCTCCGGGCCACTAGCCGACCCCTAACAAATGGGGCACAGGCGTCCATTCGGATTACCCGTTAGCAGCTCACTGGAGACACCATGTTCGGCGCCCTCCAAGGGCAACATGGTGCTTTTCCCCCCTCCTCCTTGCGGAAAGGCGACACAGGGGCGTATGTAAAAAAGTCGAGTCTGTCCTTGACCATCCTCTCGCTCTGTGCGGAGGCTCAGGGGCTGCTCTCGCGAACCCGGCTCCGGCCAAACCGTTGACAGTGTCAACATACCAGCCCGAGAACTTGGAACTCGACTGAGCACCCGGGCTACGGCCAGCTCGCATGAGGGAACAACCAGACCGGCCAAAGCATCACAAAACGCATTAAGACCTCGAAGGAGTCAAACCACTCCTCCGAGGCCTCGGGGGCTACACCCGACGTGTGCGCTCGCGCGCACCCACTAGAACAAAACGCAACCGAGAAAGGCCGGTCCCCTTGCAAAAAAGTGCGACAAAAGCCTCCAAGCGAGTATTAACACTCCCTTCGAGGCTCAGGGGCTACTGTCGGGGACCATAATTAGGGGTACCCTCAAGACTCCTAATCTCAGCTGGTAACCCCCATCAGCACAAAGCTGCAAAGGCCTGATGGGTGCGATTAAGTCAAGGCTCGGTCCACTCAAGGGACACGATCTCGCCTCGCCCGAGCCCAGCCTCGGGCAAGGGCAGCCGACCCCGGAGGATTTACGTCTCGCCCAAGGGCCCCCTCAAGCAACGGACACACCTTCGGCTCGCCCGAGGCCCAGCCTTCGCCAAGAAGCAACCTTGGCCAAATCGCCACGCCAACCGACCGTATCGCTGGAGCATTTAATGCAAGGATGGCCTGACACCTTATTCTGACGCGCGCTTGTCAGTCGATAGAGCCGAAGTGACCGCAGTCACTTCGCCGCTCCACTGACCGACCTGACAAGAAGACAGCGCCACCTGCGCCACTCCGACTGCTGTGCCACTCGATAGAGTGAGGCTGACAGCAGCCAAGTCTGGCCTAGGGCGCCATAGGAAGCTCCGCCTCGCCCGACCCCAGGGCTCGGACTCGGCCTCGGCCCCGGAAGACAACGAACTCCGCCTCGCCCGACCCCAGGGCTCGGACTCGGCCTCGGCCCCGGAAGACGACGAACTCCGCCTCGCCCGACCCCAGGGCTCGGACTCAGCCTCGGCCCCGGAAGACGACGAACTCCGCCTCGCCCGACCCCAGGGCTCGGACTCGGCCTCGGCCCCGGAAGACGACGAACTCCGCCTCGCCCGACCCCAGGGCTCAGACTCGGCCTCGGCCCCGGAAGACGACGAACTCCGCCTCGCCCGACCCCAGAGCTCGGACTCAGCCCTGGCCTCAGCTGACGGTCTCCGCCTCGCCCGACCCAAGGGCTCGGACTCGACCTCGACCTCGGAAGACAGACTCGACCTCGACCTCGGAGGAGCCTCCGCCTCGCCCTACCCAGGGCTCGGACCGACCACGTCACAGGAGGGGCCATCATTACCCTACCCCTAGCTAGCTCTGGCTACGGGGAACAAGACCGGCGTCCCATCTGGCTCGCCCCGGTAAAACAAATAATGATGGCACCCCGCGTGCTCCATGACGACGGCGGCTCTCAGCCCCCTTACGGAAGCAAGGAGACGTCAGCAAGGACTCGACAGCCCCGACAGCTGTCCTTCCGTAAGCTCCAGCGCTCCTCCGACGGCCATGACATCACACGAACAGGGTGCCAAAGCCTCTCCGGCTGCCACGACGGCATGTACTTAGGACACTAGCTCTTCTCTGCTAGACACGTTAGCACACTGCTACATCTCCCATTGTACACCTGGACCCTCTCCTTACGCCTATAAAAGGAAGGTCCAGGGCCCTCTTACAGAGGGTTGGCCGTGCGGGGAAGGACGGGACGGCGCGCGCATAAGCCTCTCGCTCCCTCCCGCGCGGATGCTTGTAACCCCCTACTGCAAGCGCACCCGACCTAGGCGCGGGACAAACACGAAGGCCGCGGGTTTCCCCTTTTACGCCTGTCTCCCTCCAGTTTTTCCCCCCTTCGCGCTCCGTCTCGCACCGACCCATCTAGGCTGGGGCACGCGGCGACAATTTACTCGTCGGTCTAGGGACCCCCGGGGTCGAAACGCCGACAGCAATATTAAGCATCTTCTCCACTGATTTCAGCCAATCATCAGCATGTAGAGGATCTAGAGAGCTGGAGAACATAGGTGGCTTGTGACTCATGAATTCCTGGTGCTTGTCCCGGGGAGGAGCTAGTGGTGGTGGTGGAGGTAGTGGTGGTTGTTGCTGCCATTCCAGCTGTTCTTGTCTCATCTCCTGTTGCATTTCCTGTCGCTCCTGGCACATCTCCTGACGTTCCTACCGCATCTGAGCTTGCATTTTCGTCATAGTATTTGACATCTGTTACATCAGCTGCATCTGAGCGGCAACCACTAGATCTGTCCCAGCCGGTGGAGTGTTTTGTGGATTCATCTCTAGTTGAGGTTGGTTAACAAGCCTCCTGCTATGGTGGTTGGCAGGTAGATCGATTCTACCTCCCTTCCTGATATTGACCATCTGGGTTAGAAACATATGGTAAGATAGAATTGCATATAACATGAGTAATTACAAGACATGATCTTTTGGGGGTTTTATTAGCTCAATAGATTAGTGTGTCACCTACTAATACTAACATACTACCTTATGGTGGTACATGCTAGAATGCCCTGCTATACTATTTTAGTCAATCAAAGAAGAAAATCAAGCATTTATCATCAGAACAAACATCCAAACACTTTAGATAGAGAAAATATGTATATTTTTTGTCTTTGGTCTCCTATCTCTTTAGGGAGTCTTTAGATGTAGGATTCCAAGGTGTGAAATCCTTCTTGTCTTTCTAGAGTAGAAAAGGTAAGAGCAGTCAGAGTAGAACAGCCAAATGTGAGACATGATCAAGAAGAGTATAGAAAGAATCACAGTAGGGTAAGTAGGTAAGGGTTTTGTCCAGTTCTATCTAAGTTTCGTCCTACAGTCAACATTTCGTCTGATACCACTTCTGTCACACCCGGATTTAAGGGATAAAGTCGGGTGCGTCTCATATGTGCGCCAAAGAAGAACAACACATATAATGACCAAGTGTATAGAGATAAATGTCACAAATATTATTACATAGCGTAAGTGTCTTACAAAAATAAATGATAACAATAAAACGAACTAATAATTATTCCATGGCGCCATCAAGTTGACTCGGAGACGCCACCTAGATAACCTCGTACTCCTCGTTGTAGACCTCCACCTGGACTACCTGCTCTTCACCTGTGAGGGGTTTATATATCGCAAGGGTGAGGTCACAAAAGATCATAGCTCAACAAGTTGTGGGGAATCATGTGCATGAACTCACCAAAGGTGGGAGTTCATGTGTAGTGTAAGGCTGGTCAACAAATAATGGTTAAAGCTGAGCATTGCTTTTAATAAGTTGGTCAAAATTTATTAGCAGTTACTAAATGTAACTGTATACCAACCCAAAGTAATAGCAGATCAAAATTAATAATAAATCACAATGTGATGCAAATGACAAATTAAATTTACTTCCATAAATTAATCATGTGAGTGTCCGAGCCTCTCATGACCGTGAGCACGACTGATATACCAATTTTACACTCTGCAGAGGTTGAACATCTTTACCCACAAGCCATGCTACCCGTTTGCCAAGGGGTCTAGAAGTCCCATTCATCTCTACCGAGGAGACGAGGCAAGGTAGCACTACAAGGCCTTTCCAAAGTTCCACTAGTTCGAGAAAACCCGCTATGGATTCAGGAAGAAGGAAGCATAGGAATCCCCCGTCCGGAAAGCTAGGCAATCCGACCCGAGAATCTCCCTATACTCTGCAGCGACGCCTCCCCTCTTGCCCCTTTAAGGTAAGGTAATCTCTCCCTAGTTTTCCTAATTACTTGGCCAAGGGTGTCCCATTCCACATATATCAATGATATTCTGGGTAGTGGTGGACCGCTTGACAAAGGCGGTCCATTTCATACCAGCCCATTTCATAGTGGCAAAACATTCTTATATTATGTGTTGTCTTCATATTCTGTCGAACCATTCTGAATGAAGTCGAAGAGAATATATGAATGGTTCGAGAGAATCTGAAGACAGTGCAGTCCAGGCAGCGAAGAGATCTGAGATTCGAAGTGGGAGACTATGTCAACTTGAAGGTGTCACCCATCAGAGGAATCAAGAGGTTTGGAGTCAAGGGCAAACTAGCACCTCGATATATCGGACCGTACTAGATTCTGGCAAGACTTGGAGAAATGGCATATCAACTCAGTCTACCAGAAAGTCTATCAACCGTGCATGATGTGTTCCATGTGTCTCAGCTGAAGAAATGCTTGCGAGTGACAGAAGAGCAATTGCCAACTGAGGATCTCGAGGTTCAAGAAGACTTAACTTACATTGAGAAGCCAACTCAGGTTCTGGAGATAGTAGACCGAGTCACTCGAAGAAGCACCATCAGAATGTGCAAAGTCAAGTGGGGCCATCATTTAGAAGAAGCAACTTGGGAAAGAGAAGATGATCTAAAAGCTAAATATCCCGAACTCTTTGCTAGCCAACTCTGAATCTCGAGGGCGAGATTCTTTTTAAGGGGGATAGGTTTGTAACACCCTGAATTTGGGGGTATAAAATTTCTTCTCTATTATCTACCAAATTCAGGTGTTACCTCTTGTCTCTCTCTCTCTAAACTCATTCTCTCTTTCTTTTGATTGCAATTATGTTAATTAAGTGAGGGGTTAACTATTTATTTATTTTATCAAAACCAATGTGAGTAATGAAATGTTGCATCATGTTGAGCCTAAATTATCCTTTTGTTTGATGCACATGTTTGGAATTGTTTGAATTTGAATTTGGTTCGAATTTGATTTGAAATCCATAGTGAAAATAAAAAGAAAAGCAATTCGAAATTCCCTAGAAAAAGATAAACCCGTTTCAACCCAGCAGGCCCAATCTAGCCCAGCCAGGCCGCGCGCGCCTGCGTTGCCTGACAGGTAGATCCCACCTCTCAGCGACGGCCCGCACCCGCACTCTCTCCCTCTCTCCCTCTCGCTGCTCGGTGGGACCAGATTCTCGGCGCCAGTTTCCTCACGCGCCCACCTTCCCCCTCCCTCGCTCTCGCTGCCATGTGAACCCGCCTTGTCGGTGCAGTCGCGCGCCCACGCGCACCTCCCTCCTCTCGCTGCCGTGTGGGGCCCGGCCGCCAGGCGCCTCGCTGGTGCGCATCCGTAGCCTCGGTTCCGCTGAACAGCGGGTCCCACCTGTCAGCTCCCCCTTCCTCGCCGCAACCGCCATTCGCGCCCGCCGTGCCCACGTCCGCGTGGATCGTGGCGACCGCGAGTCGGGGCATAAACCCCCCTAACGGTCACCCCTCCCCCTGCTTGCCTCATTTATCCATAGCACCCAGCCAGTCCTTCTCCCCTGCACTCGCTATGCCTCGCTGAAGTTCGCCGAGGAGCGTCGTCGTCTGCGCATTCGTCAAGCCTCGGTAGCACCGCAGTCGCTGTACGTGTGCTTGCCACGCCTGGAACACCGCCGCCCTTCCGTTGAGCTGATCGGCCGAGCACCACCGTGGGTGAGAACCGCCAATCCTCCCTCCCCTCTTTCTCTCCCTCGCTCGTCCTCCCCTCTCTTCTCTGCCATCGTCGGTGTGCGCCTAGGGCCGTTGCATGCCGAAGAGGCAAGCTCCCCGAGCAATCCCCGTCGGCCAACCTACCCTTGGTCCTCGCCATTCGCCAATCCCGACCATGGCACTCCACGCCGTGCACGAGCGGGAGGAGGACGAAGGTCCCGACACGTGGGGCCCTCAGGTCAGCCTCTCCCACGCCACCGCTCTCTTTTCCCCTCTGAGCCTCAAACGAGCAGACCCCACACGCTAGGATGCGCTTGCGCCCCACCCTTCACCGCTGACCGGTGGAGTCACGTGGCCCCACACGTCAGCACCACGCGCTGCGTGCCCCGCACCGAACCCATCACTGACCAGCGGGCCCCGTTCCGCTGGGGCCCTCCAGTCAGTCCGACCTACGCCCAAGCCACCCACCTGATCCATTGACTCATGGGCCCGGTGCCTCAGTGTCTTGCCTCGCCTTGGGTCCATCTGACAGGCGCCCGCTGTTTCTAATCCTGGCCATTGATCGTGGATCTGACGGCTGCCATGACCCAATACCCATTCGTGTCGTCTTTTTGTTAAAAAGACCCTTGGGTTTCCGAGAATCAACCCAATGTCCCTCAGTTTCGCGCGCAGGCCTCTGAGAATTTGTAGAAAGACCCTCACCCTTTTGTTTTATTGCAGAATTAGACCTAATTTTGTATTTTGGATTCCAAAACATGTTTATTTCATATCTTTTGCATATGAGCTCCAAATTGAGTGATTCAAATTGCAAAATGTTCATAAGATTATTCTCTATATACTTAAATTATAATCATACACTGTCTTCCCGTATTAATTTCATGCCTAGACTATAGATTAGTATTAGTGATGGTTTATTTATTTAAAAAACCCTAATGGTAATTAGATGATTAACTTTGTTAGTTTAATATCATATGAACCCATCGATGGTATAATGTTAGTAATTCATTTAGATAAATGAAGTTAAGTTATGCAATCTATTGAGATAAGTTGTGTTTATAGAATCATGAACCTCTAGGTATATTAGGCCGCCCTATAACCTAAGTTTACCACTTGTGTTTTTACTGTTCTTTCAAGCTTATGTTCACTTGTTTGTACATGTTTGGTGTATTGTTCCTTTGTCTTTATACAAACGTATTGAATGCATGATCACTTTGTTTAGACAACGAGCAGCCCATGGTTCCTGAGTGTGTTGTCGAAGATCTTCCTAAGCAACAACCTGGTGAAGGCAAGTGTCTTCTACCGAGGCTGGTTGCCGAGATTCTTTCGATTTGATTTTGTTAGTCACCCTTCCTATGGGGAGAAGTACGGTGTTTATCAAACTGGAGAAACCTAATGGGCGGCTATGATCTCTAGGGAATCTTTGTAAAAGCTACGTAGTGAGACCCTGCCAGTTCACCTTGGAAGTGATCAATGGGGAGTCATGATCCGGGCAGAACAAGTGTGCAACATCTGCAGAGTGTTAGAAACTGGTATATCAGTCGTGCTCACGGTTAAGAGCACCCTTGGGATCCTCTTTGATTAGAAGAACTTTTGATACATTTATGGTGTTGGTTAATGATGATGATTATAACTCTGGTTTCTGGTATTTCCTCTTGGAGGGAGTACTTTTGGGTAATAACTGGGTTTATTACTAAAACTTGGCTTATTACTAGTAATAAATACTTGACCAACTAAACGTAACTGCTTTAACCTAAACTTCACATACAGCTAGTCCACTTTAGCCAAACGAGACATTTGCTGAGTACGTTGATGTGTACTCACCCTTGCTTTGAAAACCACCCCACCCTAGGTTGTCCCCACTGTAATCAGTGCTCAGAAGGAGATGCGAGCAACATGGAGGACTTTGAGGAGTTTCAGGACTACGATGAGTTCTAGTTGTGTTAGTGGCAACCCCCCAGTCAGCTAGCTGCCTGTGAAGGCCTTATCTGCTACGTTTCGTATTCCGCACTTTGATCACGTTTATGACTATTTAATGTTAATGACTCGGTGGATGTCTTAGACATCTTGATGTAATAAGGTACCTTTTTCACTATTAATTTGAGCAGTGTGTGATGATATCCAATTATGTAATCGTTGTGTACGTGAGTTTCTGATCCTGGCGCGTACATGGTTCGCATTCGGTTTGCCTTCTAAAACCGGATGTGACAGAAGCTCCTATAATATTTAGTAGTATACTGAAAGAAAATAGTTAGCCGTGTTTTTGAGGACCTTCAGAAGAGGAAGACCCCAACAGAGGGAGATATTATTTTTAGATATTTTTGCCTAGCTCTAAAATTGTCCAAGTCGACTACATCACCAAGTTCAACCCCTCCTTTCTCCCAGAATCAGACAACAACAGGAGGACCAACCTTAAAGAAATTTGTTCACCAACTAACACCCTAACTTTTTGTTAAAGAAACTATGATCCAAAATTCTACAGATCAATCACAAGAAGGCTCTAAAATATAGAGAAAAACATTGAACCATATCTACAGTCGACTGAATCAGATTTGCACTCCACATGCCTAACAGCGGTTTGGACACCATTTACTCCTAAATTTATGTAGCATCAAATCCATATCACTTTAGGAAACTTGCTCACCTTACTATGTTCTCTAATTTTACTATAGAAACTACAGCCTAAAACTACATGGATTGATCACAAAAGAGCTCTAAACTGGGCACCATACACTGCATTATAGCTTCGAGTTGATTGAACAAAAATTCAGTTGCTGCAACCTGACAGTCTGTAGCACCCAAAATCCTATTTTGGCTGAATTAGGAAAAACTCATTTTATGACTTAAATAAATGTTTCCTAATAAAAAAGTAAAAGCATTAGTTGGTAAATACTATACATTTATTTATTCTAAAATAAGCAATGAATATTTATTTTTGAATTAACTTTTGATTTTGTTACACATTCAAGGTACTAATAATCTAAAGGGGATAATATGTGAGTATATCATATTTTGAGGCATTTGATTAAATAAATAATTGATATGTAAAATAAAATTAACCATGCATTTCATGTTGAGATCTTCTTGTTTGTGCATTTAAATGTCTATTTGAATTTAAGTTCGAAATAGGGGAAAATATATAAAACAGGAAACATGAAAAAGGAAAAAGAAGCA
Source organism: Zea mays (assembly GCF_902167145.1). Taxonomy (NCBI): domain Eukaryota; kingdom Viridiplantae; phylum Streptophyta; class Magnoliopsida; order Poales; family Poaceae; genus Zea; species Zea mays. The sequence goes on from NC_050103.1 coordinate 45,298,999, forward strand.
GAAGCTTACCTAGGCCGAAACCTACACTACCACCTACTCCCGCGTGCTCCGTCGGCCTACCTGGGCGATTCCCGCGCTGACAACCAGGGCCCACAGTCAGCCACCATCTCTGATCCACTACACAGAGTCACTGCCGTGTGGGACCTTGACGTCAGCCACCGTTACACCCTCATACACGCCGCTGCTTCACCACGTGACCCAAAGCACCGCCCTGTGTCCCCGGCCGACAGATGGGCCCGACCAGACAGTGTTTATCCCAATGCGCTGGCGATGCAAACACTGACTTGCGGACCCGTGCCATCATTCGGCCCCGCCCTCACGCGCTGGATGACTCCCTCTGCTATGTGGGCCCCTTTTGGCAGCTTCCCTTTCCCGGTTTGAGTGCAGATGACCGTAACAGAATCATTTGTGTCGCTGGGATTCAAGCCTTGGATCATAGAGAATTCAATCTCGTACCCTTCTTCCCTCTACATAATCTGACCCTGTGACCCTCCGCTCATCCATCATCTGTCACCGTGAATCGGGACCGCCGGAGGCCAGGAACTAGAGACCACCGCAAGCGAAGGAGATCGCCGCCCTCGGGATCCCAGTACGTCGATGCTTGGCAACCACTGAGAGGCAAGATGGGTGCGCAATAGCGTGCTTGAGGAGTAGGGTGAAGCCACCGAGTTTGGGAGGTCGTGGCATGCTCGGGAGTGCTCCTCGGAGCAACTTAGCCATAGTGGTGCCGCAAGCTCTCATGGACACATGCGTGTACCTACCTCGGGGTCCCCATGTTGAGCCCGGGGCTTCACTGAGTCACCAATACAGTGCATATGGCCGTGCCGAGTTGGTGGAAGCTGGAGAACCCCGACAATTGTTCGTCGGAGCTCAACGTCTGCCACCGTGCCGCACTGCTCTGTGGGCAAAGATCCTCACGACACAATTCACGGTAAGTCTTCCACTATCATGTTTGTCGTAGCCTTTGCTTCATTTTGCACTGGTTAGGGAAAAGATTGGGACACCAGGGAGCCAATGTGCTTTTTGCCGGTACTATTCTCCGCCGTGGAGGAAGAGCAGCGCTGCCGTCCCTGGGGGGAGAACGCACGTTGGCCGTTGGATCCAGATGGACGGTGGATGTTAAGTTTTAGAAATCGATTAGGGTGGGCGGATTAGGAGCATCGATCTAAGATCGTGACGATGACATTAGATAAGACCTTGTTGAATCTAAGCCATCGATCTAAGATCGGTGGAGTAATAATAGATCTTGTGAAAATAAAATTGGAACCGTTAATTTGGATCTAGGCGGATCAGGGCACACCGTACCACTTCGGCCTTGCACGTTTTCAAAAGAGCCCCTGTACAATTAACAAATAAACCTATAGTCCAGTTAGTTTGAAGATCCATGGAACAGGTCCTATTTTATTCAAATTAAACCCTGACTTTTACAATAATAGAAACGACAGTCTATTAATCCTTGGATATTTATAAAAAAAAATCAGAAATTGATTTTTAAATATAAAATAAATCTAAAACCTATAAAATACATGTCTTATCCGTTTTTACTCCGATTTTAGTGGTTCTCGAACCTACGGTCTTGCAACAACGTGTAGAATGTTATTATGTTGTTTGTTTACATGTTTGATGTAATGTTATTTTTAAGTATTTGTTAGGGGCCTTCTTCTCCGCCGAAGGTCCTCAAGGCAGAAACTCTTTCGGCAAAACAGTACAAAGGCAGGTATAAGCCGAAGCTACGGTTGAAGAAGCTTCGACATGATGGCGTGCTAAAGACGAAGGACGATACCGACTTAAAAGGGCAAAGACTGTGTAGTCCCTGATGATCTGTACTGTAAACGTAATTAGTCGTTAGGGACATGAATGTAATTTTGTCCAGGCTGTGTCCCATGCCTATAAATAGATGAACAGTACCCCCATACTGTTCAAGCTAAATTATTATCACTTTGGCGTCACTCCCACTTTTCTACCTTCTGTCAAGCCGAAGCATTCGAGAACAAGGACCAACATTGGTGCCCACCTCCGGTGAACTCACTTCCACAGTTGTGACGATGGCTTCGCACAACAACCAAGTTGTATTACCTTCGTCCACGAAGCTGGTGCTCCCAATAACAGGTGGTTCAAGCTCTGAACCAGCCAACAAGAAGCAGAAGAAGGAAGCACAAAGAAGAGTGCAGCATGTTGGGGTGCAAGGACCATTCATCAAATCCAAGTGGTCTCACATTCCAATTACCTTCTCCCAGGAAGATCTTCAGCTCAAAGATTATCCTCACAATGATGCCATGGTTATATCTTGTGTCATCAAGGGATTTCTGGTCCACAATGTTTTGGTTGACACAAGCAGCGCAGCGGACATCATCTTTGCAAAGGCTTTTAGGCAAATGCAGGAGCCAGAAGACAAGATACATGATGCAACACACCCTCTTTGTGGCTTTGTGTCACACCTGTTTCCAAGGGGCAGAGCCGGGTGCATAGCATATGTGTGCCAGGATCTATTTCCACACATATGTTGACGTCAGAAGTGTAATATATCAAAAGAACAATGCATAAAAGCGTAAATAACGATTATATTAACATATTACACTTCGAACAGACATAATGTCTTAACCTTTATTCATGAAAGTACAGCGAAACAAGGACATCCATCCATAGGAAGATGACCGGGGGTATCACTAGACTAGCATCCATGGAGTTCAGCATCATATCTTCATCTGCAAACTTCTGATCAAAATTAAGCAAGGGTGAGCTCACTTATGGTCGGGGCTCAGCAAGTGGGGGAAAAACTAATGCAAGGTAACAAGGTGAGACTAAGGTTGAGCATTAAGCATTTTAGTTGGTCAACATTTTATTAACAACACATGTCTCACTAATAAGTGTGAATCCCAAGTATTCCCATTAAACAAAGGTATAAGAATATATCAACAACACTTAAGTAAAACCACTTAAGCAAACCATTGGTAGATCATCGGATCTCGATTTATTTCCATCTTCAAGTTCAATTATCATGTGAGGAGTCCAGGCTGCTCATAACCGTGAGCACGACTGATATATCAGTTTTACACTCTGCAGAGGTGGCGCATCTTTACCCATGAGTCGTGATTCCCTTCAAGCCCAGGTTAGCTAGACCCGTATTCACTTCCGAGGTGAATGGCCAGTGTCTCACTACGAGGCTTCTCCATAGAGTCCTCATTACGCAAATGCTGGAAATGGTCAAACTGCATAAGGCACACCTACCGTAACCAACTTATAGTCCAGACTACAGGGTAAAGCTTTTGGAACTATGCCCGTATCCAATCTGCCTGAGCCGGAACTATAAGAGCTTGCCAGATGCCCCCGTTCCTGTCGACCACGACCAGCACCCAACATAAGACTTCCCTAGTTATTTAGCCAAGACCAGAGCCATGATAGTTCTCATGGTAGCACTGTTTTCCCGGGTGGTCACTCCATGTTCCAATTAATATGCAATAATCTTGTTTAACCATCGGGTTAACAACAATAATGTAAACTTACCATTTTGGAACATTAATATCATAAGCGGGAGTGGCTGCATAAAGTTAAGTTGTAGCAATAGCATAGCTACTTGATTAAATCATAATCCCAGGTTAAACAAGGAGTAAGGTTGGAAAGGTTATCTAAATAGGTAACCCGTCAAGTTATGCATATATATCCAAAAGAGTAAACTTTATTAAATGTATTGTTTGGGATCAAACAGAGTATGCAGAGGGAGAAGTCCACTTGCCTTGCTTATTGAAAACTTGAGGTTCTTCCATGAAATATATCTTGATTCTCAACTATTAGATCAACCACTGAATATCACACAAACAAACAAGCAGAACAAACACCATTCAATAACATACAACAGTCACCATACGTAGAGCTAAAAGAAAGTCTAACGAAAAGAGCGTTCGCTTTTCAAAAACGTTGTAAGTAATGGTTATAATTAAGAAGGTATTCTTTTTAAAAATGTGTGATCTATAATTTATAAACAAGACATGAGCTTAAAAAATATTAATTTAAATATAAATATTTGGTTCATCAATTTAATCTTTTATAAAACGTCATATGTGATACATCTAAGACTAAGGGTTTATAAGATGATAAAACACGTTATAACAATATTAAACCTTTTAGAACACATATAAGTTATATCTAAGGTTAATGGGCTACGAAACATGTTATTAATTTTAGAAGCATTATGGAATGTATTATAATTCATTGTTAGACCTTCACTTAAGACAAATTAAGATATAAGTCTAAATAAGTTTTATGTGAAAAGGTCATTATTATTATTAAACACCTATTTATGGAAAGTTATGGTATATGCTTTAAATGAGCTTTTATGTAAAAGACAATGAACACACAACTATCTTTTAATTTTGTTTAAAAACACATAGCCTATATTATTATATTCGAAGTCGATATATAAAGTAACATTTTAAGTTATAAAAGAATTTAAACTCTTATTACTTTATTTTATCCTTTAGGAAAAGCTAAGTGATTCGTATATAATGTGGACTAAATTCTATGAAATCATTAATCACACCATAAATCTAATTAAGAACAAATTGACTATAGGTTTGATTAATACATTATGATAAAGGATAATTAACCTATTAATTATCTTTAATTCTATTGTAGGAACAAATGATCTAATTCATTAGAAGGAAGTTATGTATAAACTATCATTTTAGTTTATAAAAGTAATGACTCATGTTATCTTTTAATTAAGAACCTATAAACTAATCTATTAATTATATTTTGTTTCAACTTAGGGACATATGACTTAAATCATTTGAAATGAATACTATATTCATTGGTATATTATTAACTATCATTTTAGTTATGATGGTGTGAGCACTTAATTAAGCCATTATTAGAAAAGTTATATGGCATAATTCTATTGTGAAGCATATTATTATGGGTACTTAAACATGAGACTAAATGAGTTTTATGTGAAGGGATAATAATTATCATTCTATTAAGAAAACACTGAATCTATATTTGTTGAGAAAACTACATTCAAACCGATAGATCATCATTTTAAAGATATGAACACTAATTCTATTATTTTAGTATCTCTTTAGAAAACTCTATTCTTTCTGTTTTCTCCTTTCTTTTCTAAATAGAATTTATACGCATACTAAAAATTGTTTATTTAATTCTTCTAACATTAATATACCAGAATTAGTTGCAAATTTCTAAATGAGACTTTTAATAACATAATCATGGTTATTATGACATAAATAAATGTCTTACTAATTCTAAGTACTAAGCGCCACACTTATGAATTCATTTATTATAAATAGTAAACTCTATACATTTTTCATTCGACCAAAAATACGTGGCTTAATTCCTATTTCAATTTCTTATATCGCATATATCAATACTAACCAATTGTCGCTCCATACACTAAAGCGAAATTAACTAAACATTTCTAGTATGAAAATTACTAAGTTAGTGAATAGTGACTATACTCATTTTTAAAATTATAAAATCATACGCATATTCAAAGTATTATCGCGAGGTTCGATTTTGGTTACCCGTATACAACGGAAATCTCTATAATCATACACGAATCGCCAAATCGCATCATCTCAATTTTACAACAATAATTCACCATATATTTAAAACCTGATTTAGAAAATAAATATTTCAGGATTGTTTTCAACCTTGAGTTCTCGTTCTTGCGCAGGGAGCGATGAACGTCGACGAGCTGGGAGGGTTCAACAGGCAGGAGAACGGGCGCGATCGTCGTGCTGCGCGGATGGAACTCCGGCGGGGTTCCACGGACAACGGACAACGACGGCGTGGATGAACTCCGGCGATGAGCAAGGCGCTGCTCCAGGGGCGAGCGGTCTGGGTGGTTCTGGTGAACTACACTGCGAGAGCGAGGGAGGCACGAGAAGAGAGAGCGAGTTCGGGCAGGGAGAGGGAGAGGGCTTGTCGTTCATTTTATAGGCGAGTAGAGGGAGAGAGAGAGCCAGGGAGAGGGTAACGGTCGCCGGTGTCATGGCTTCAAGGCGCCATTAATGGTATTCACGGAGCTTGAATGGAGGGGGAGAGAATAGAAAATAGAAGCAATGAACTCAAATAACGAAACGGACGGCGCGGGCGTCAGTTTCCTGTGCGTCGATGGCGCGGTCGGTTTCTGGCTTGGGCGCGCGTCTTGGCTTGCTCGGCTCTGTCGCGGCGGTTCAGATTCGCGGCTTGGACAGGCAGGGGCGCGAGGACTGGGCGCGCTCGGCGGCTGGCGCAGAAGCTCCTGGCGCGGCGTCGAGTTGGGTGGCTCGGTCGGCATCGGGCGGGTGCGCGCTCGGCGCTGGGCGCAAGGCTCGCGCAGCTTCGGCGTCCTAGCGCGGGCTGCACGGTCGCGGTCGGGCTCGGCTGCTCGGCCGCGGGGCAGGGCGCTGGGTGCGGGTCAGGGCGGTCGCTCAGTGGGCGCGGCGCGGCTGGGGCTCCTGGCGCGTGGAAGAGAAGCAAGGGGAGGAGAGAAGAGAGAGAAGAGGGAGGGAGGAGTGGCGGCGGCGGCTGCTAGGAGCAGGGAGCGGCGGCTTAGGGTTAGGGGAGCAGGGGGCGCGACCGGCTCCTAGCTGGGCCTAATGGGCCTTAGGTTAGGGTTGGGTTTTTTTTCTTTTCTTTTCTATTTAAAATATAAATAACTATACTTTAAAATAATTCAAAAAAATCATAATAATTCAGAAAAAAAATTATTTATAACTAAAATATTTATTTTTGGATCAATAATTATATTATTATTTTACTAGGATTTTCATTTAACAAGAAATGCTATTAAATATCCGAAATCAATCATGCGCAATCAAAAATTATTCCAAAGGAAAATAAATAACGAACACTTAAGAGAAAATTAATTACCATAAATATCATTATTAAATAAATGTATTATTTTTATTTAATGATTTTCATAGTGTCACACTTTGGAGGAAGACAGATTGTGGCACTTGGCAAGATAACAATGTCAGTTACCTTCGGATACGTCCATAACACAAGAACTGAATAGATTGTCTTTGACATTGTTGATATGGAGTATCCATACAATGCAATCATTGGTCGAGGAACGCTTAATGCCTTCGAAGCAATACTTCATCCAGCATATTTATGCATGAAGATACCTTCGGAACAAGGGCCCATTGCTGTTCACGGGAGTCAAGAAGCTGCCAGGAGGGCCGAAGGGAGTTGGACGGATTCAAAGGCTATCCATAATATAGATGAAGCTGAAGCTTATCAGCAGTGTAAGCACAAAAGAGAGAAGGCTGCTTCAGCAGATCAGCCGAAGCCTATGCTCTTGTGTGAAGACATAACAGACCAAAAGGTACTACTGGGATCTCAGCTATCTGATGAACATAAAAAGACTCTGTTAAGGTTCTTATTCAACAACAAATATGTCTTCGGTTGGACAGCTAATGATCTCTGTGGTGTCAATAGAGACGTCATTGAGCATTCACTCAATGTGGACCCATCCTTCAGACCAAGAAAGCAGAGACATCGGAAAATGTCTGATGATAAAGTCGAAGGCTAATGGAGAATGTGCATTGATTTCACAGACCTCAACAAGGCATGTCCGAAGGATGAGTTCCCTTTACCAAGAATAGACTCCCTTATAGATGTAGCAGCTTCTTCAGAACTTATGAGCCTATTGGACTGCTACTCGGGCTATCATCAAATTTGGATGAAGAAAGAGGATGAGCCAAAGACAAGCTTCATAACTCCTAGTGGTACATATTGCTACCTTCGGATGCCCGAGGGGCTCAAAAATGCTAGAGGAAGCTTCAGCAGAATGACTGCCAAGGTTCTTCACTCTCAAATAGGCAGGAATGTGCTGACTTATGTTGATGAAATCATAGTGAAGAGCACAAAACAAGAAAATCATGTTGCCGATTTGCAAGAGACGTTTTCCAATTTTAGACAAGCTGGTCTCAAGTTGAACCCAAAAAAATGTGTTTTCGGAGTGAAGAAGGGCAAGTTTCTGGCTGCCTGGTATCAACAAAGGGTATCGAAGCTAATCCAAGAAAGATTGAAGCTATCCTTCGGATGGAACCACCAAATTCAAAGGAGGGGGCTCAACGGTTGGCAGGAAGGCTGGCATCATTGAATAGATTCATATCAAGATCAGTAGAGAGAAATTTACCATTCTTTGAAATACTGAGGTCAGCCGAAGTCTTTCAGTGGGGTCTGGTCAACAGAAAGCCTTCGAAGAGTTAAAACGGTATCTGATAGATTTAACAACCCTATCTCCACCTTCATCAGGAACTCCGCTACTTTTGTATGTGGCTGCTTCCCATGTTGCGGTCAGTGCGGCACATGTATAGGAAAAGCAAGATGGCCAAGTAAAAAGACAAGCACTGATATACTTCGTCTCCGAAGTACTCAGCTTATCAAAGAAAAATTACACAGAATTGGAGAAGGTATTGTATGATGTATTGATGGCCTTCAGGAAGCTTCGGCACTACTTTCAAGCGTATCATATAATAGTGCCTTCATCACAACCCCTTAAAGACATAATGAGGAACAGAGAAGCTACATGAAGGATCGGAAAATGGGCCGTGGAACTTAATGAATTCACCATTGATTATGTACATAGATCTTCAATTCAATCTCAGGCATTAGCAGACTTCATTGCTAATTGGACGCCAGTGGCTCAGGGTGAAGAAGCAACAAAAGATGCCGAAGCTTGGACGGTATTCTGCGACGTGCCTTGGGGAACCTTCGGTGCAGGAGCAGCTGCTGTTCTAGTAGCACCCTCTAAAGTCAGAACATGTTATGCAGTAAAGTTAGACTTTAGTTGCACAAATAACATCGCCGAGTACGAAGCTCTTCTTTTAGGGCTTTGGAAACTAAAGGCAATGTGAATAAGAAGGGAAATTCTCAAAACCGATTCACAAGTTATTTCTGGCCACGTGGATAAAAGTATCAAATAAAGAGATCTGAATCTTGAAAAATATTTGGATGCAGTCCGAAGGTTGGAAGCTTCTTTTGAAGGATTTCTGTCAAAAATATCCCAAGGGGGGAAAATGAGCATGCCGATTTGCTAGCTAAGTCTGCGGCATAGGGGCTCCCTTTGCCTTCGGAAGTATTTTTTGAAGTAATAAAAGCACCCTCAGTTGAACTCATGGAGAGCAGTGCTCACAATATCACCTGTACATATTGAAGACTGGAGGACCGAAATAATGTCCTTCCTCCAAGGCAACCGCCTCTCAGATGACAAAGCTTATAATAAGAGAATGGAGGCAAGAACAAGACCGTATGTAATAATTGAGGGGGAGCTATATAAGCATGGAGTTTGTTCCCCATTACTTAAATGCCTCTACAGGAATGAATGATAGGAATTAATGAAAGAAATACAAGCAGGACTATGTGGAGCCCACATCGGATCCAGGCCTCTATTAGGAAAGGTCTTTAGACAAGGTGTTTATTGGCCGAAGGCAGCTTCGGATGCAGCATACTTGGTCCAGAAATGTGAAAATTGTCAAAAGTGCGCCAGAGACCAGAAACAACCTTCGTCTTTGACACAATTGATCCAACCTACTTGGCCATTGCAAAGATGGGGTCTCGATTTGTTAGGTCCGCTCCCACCAGCACAAGGGAATTTAAAATATGTTGTGGTAGTGGTGGAATATTTCTCGAAGTGGATTGAAGCTAAACCTCTAGCTACCATAACTTCGGCCATGGTCCAGAAGTTTTTCTGGCAAAATATTGTTTGTCGCTTCGGTGTGCCGAAGGTTATTACAATCGACAATGGAACTCAATTCGATGCTGAAACATTCAAAGATTTTTGTGACCGAATTGGTACAAGAATACATTTTGCATCAGTAAGGCATCCAGAATCAAATGGGCTAGTAGAGAGAGCAAATGGAATTATAATGACAGGAATAATGAAGTTAATCTTCAACCAGCCTAGAGGAAAGTGGTCAGATAAGTTGATCAAAGTGGTGTGGAGCCACAACACTACTGTCTCAAGGTCAGCAGGTTTTACTCCCTTCAAGCTCCTTTTCGGTGACGAAGCAATAACACCAGAAGAAGCAAGAACATGATCAATAAGAACCACAACTTCAGCAGAGGATGAAACTAATTCTCAAATAACAAAAGTCACTATAGAAGGGACCAGACTTCAGGCTATAGAGCACATCAATAAATATCAAGCCGAAACAATAAAATGGCGTGATAGAAAAGTTCGATTGAAGAATATCAAGCCAGGCCATTTGGTGTTTCGAAGGGTAGCCAACCCAGATACAGTGGGTAAGCTACAGCTAAAATGGGAAGGTCCTTTTCTGGTAGTATCTTCGTCAAGACCCAGTTCTTACAGATTAAAGGATATGGACGGCAACGACATACCCAGATCTTGGAATGCGGATGAGCTTCGGTGATATTATGTGTAATTGATGTAATCTTTTTTTATTTTTCCTATGACACCATTTTCCTTTCAGGAGGGGAGAAAGGTTTTTAACGGGGCCATAATTTGTAATTTTCATTCTTACTTAGCCTGCAATACAAGGGCCAAAATCCCCCAAAAATGTAACATGTAATATCAGAATCTGCACCATCGAGTGCAAAAGAGAAGGGAAAAGCTCAAAAGACGTCGCTAAGGGGAAGCAGAGCTATAATCACACCAGGGCTGACGAAGCTACAAAAGTCGTTCCTAAGTGATCGCAGAGTAAGTTCTGAAGCTACAAAAGTCGTTTCTAAGGGAGCGCAGAGTAAGTCCTAAAGCTCAAAAGTCGTTCCTAAGGGAATGCATAGCCAAATACCACCGAAATAGAAGGTGAAGAAGCTCCAAAGTCGTTCCTAAGGGGATGCAGAGCTTAAATGCCACCGAAATAGAAGGTGAAGAAGCTCCAAAGTCATTCCTAAGGGAATGAAGAGCTTAAATGCCACCGAAATATAAGGTGAAGAGACTCCAAAGTCGTTCCTAAGGGATGCAGAGTCTGGGTATGGCTTCGTGTGCGTCTGGGTCATACATTTGCACATTACATTACATCATTCATTGCATTCATACAGACATCCATTATACATTCATAGGGTCAACATCATCATGACATGAAGCATGAACGATAATATCGACAGAAATGGTTCGACTTTGGCGACAAAGTGCTTCGTTGAACACGAAGAAGCTTTGTTTCGAACATAAATACATGCATTTTATGTAAGGAAATGATTCGATGTGTATGAAAAGAAGGGAAGGTGTTTTTCGCCTTCGGCTCAAAAGTCATATGGATTTCGTCCACAACAAAGCAATTCGCACATGGATGGAAAGGTAAAATTATACTACAAGGTGAGGACAAATATACATACTATTGAGTTCAACTCTCGATTACAATTTTTTGCAAAAATAATGCAAATATACTCTAAGCTCTATACAGGAAGGCATAAAAGCAAGCTTCAGCCCAGCAGCCTTCGGAATGTGCTTTGGATTATCAACCTTCGGCACCACCATTTGCAGACAAAACAATGGTATAAGGTAAAAGTGATGATAAAAATCAAGGTAAACAACATGTACAAGTTTCATACCGACTTAAGCAGATTCCGAGCTTCGTCTCCAGCCAACTCTCGTCCGCCTTTAGCCCAAATTTGAGTAATGAATCTATTTCCGATACTTCGGGCCTCACCAGGAATATTAATCAAATCTGACGGCGACAGACTGAAGGTTGGCTTGTTTACTGTTTTTGCATGCGTGCATCCGACCTTCAAGAATACGGCAGCTGTGCCGCGAGAAGCTAACAGAGAACATAAGACACCATGCCCAGTTATTACCTCATCGAGAGCATCAACTTCATTTTCAATGTGCTTAAAGGTATCTGATATTTCTTCAGCCGAAGGGGCAATTTCATCAGAACTGGCCCCAACCGAACTGAAGATTCCTTTTAATCGTTGCACGCAGCGGCTACCAAATTCCAAGCATTTGTTCTGAAGCTCCTTCAGAGATTCCTGCAGCTTTGTGTTCTTATCAGCTTCGTCTTTACATTTTGCTTGCAGTTCTTTCTTCTCTTGTTCAAAACACTCTAATTTTTTCTTTAAAGTTGCTTGAGTTTGGAGAAGCTCCTCGTTTAATCTGGCATTCTCAGCTTGAAGCTCCACGAGGGAACCCTCCGTTGCCTGAAGCAAGAAGTCCTTCTTCTCGAGAGAAGTTTCGCAATCTTTGATCTTGCTTTCCAAGCCCTCAAATATGATCTAATTTTTCTTGTCCTCGAGGTCTTGTTGCATTCTCAATGCTTTACTTAGCAGCATACTCTATGGAAATAGGCTGACTTCAGAAAATTTTAATTTATCACAAAGATAACAAAAATTTAGGCAAAAGAATTTTACCTTGGAATTGGAATAAAAGAGGCTGCCAACGATATGTTGACGCCGGTAACCACTAATATCAGACTCAAGCTTTGGGAAACGACACTCTTTGATAGAGTGCCGATTATCTTCGCCCCAGCTCGGTCGCGGATACACCCTAGTATTTCCTCATCAACACCACCGAAGAGCATGGATCCCGGCTAGTACCCATAAGATTTTGCATATTCTTCCAGCTCCTCTTTCTCTGCCTCAGACAATTCTTGACCTCCCAGGTATTGAAGTTTGAATTCTTTTACTTTTGACGAAGTATCAGCAACTTCTTTATCTTTGTTGGGCACCGGGGCCACAATTTCCTCTATGGTCGCAACTGCCTCCTCTGCGACCATGTCTGATATCAGTTTGCCAATCCCTGACATTGTGGTCATAAGGTTAGCATCTTCGGCAGCAGTTGCAGCTTTGACAGTAGTTCTAGCTTCGACAGTGGTCTCAGCCTCGGTACTTGCAACATGCATTATTCTAGAGGCCGAGGCTAGAGGTAGTGTCTGCTCAATGGCATGCATAACATTGACAATTATTCGCCTATTCTGACCTCCAGGCTTCTCCTTTATAGCCGAAGGTTGATCCTTCTATAAAAGTTTCGTCAGTTCTGGTCTCAGAGGATTTAGCAGCTGGATGGGCAAGGATTCAGTCATTACCTTTAGAATTTCTGCTACTTCAGCAGCAGAGGGCGTTGGAGTTTCTTCTCTTGCCTCAGCTACCTTCGGTTCCAGCACTTTAGGCTTTCTCTCAGGCTTCCTCTTTTTTGAGACTGCCGCCTTCGGCTCAGGAGCAAATTTTGTCTTCTTTGCAATCTCATCCTCTTTAACCAGTTTGGTAGCTTGTCTATTTAAAATACTAACAACTCTTTTCCTCTTCAAACCTTCGGCACCCTTGTCAAATCTCTCATAGTCTGGATATTCAAAATCTAGTGTGTCCATCACACGATTCAACCTTCGTCTCGGCCGGGTGCCGAAGGCAGCAGTCATTAGTTGGTCCTCCTTCTTGGTATAATTACCAAGGATCTCGTTGCACATAGTTTCAATCATCTCCAGCCATGGCTTCTTGAACTCTTTTTCAAACTTGAACCGGTAGGGTAGCCGAACAAGTTCGTGCTTCTTGCTTGCATCCTTCTTCTTAGGCATCCCCTAGCCACTAGAGGTCGGGAATACCCTGTTTGCCAAGAACTCTTGCACCAAATCTCTAGTGCTGACCTCGGCCACCACCACTCTAAACTCCACTTCATCTACTTGGCATGGGGAGCCAAGCTACATGTGGCACAAGGGCCTCGTCATTCCAAAGTTTAAAGTCAGTGGACTCATAACCATACTCATCAGCTTCTCCCTCTTCTTCTCGTCTGCTTTCATGTAAAACCATTCACTCTTCCAGCCAGTTGGCCACTTGGTGCGGTAGCTGAGAACTGGTGCCTTTGTATCCTTTCGATATGCAAAATTGTAGCAGCCAAAATTTTCATGAAGGCCATCTGCCCTGGCCTTTGTCTAGTAGTGCAGCTCGTGCACTCTACAAAAATCTTCGGCATTATGGCTCATCCCCTGGCTTCGGAGAGCCTAGATGTAGACACTAAGTCTAACAATGGCGTTGTGTGTCAATTGATGAAGGTATATTTCAAAATTCTTCAAAACCTCCCCTATCATATCATAGAGAGGGAACCGAAGCCCTGCCCTGAAGAAGCTTTTAAACACGATAACTTCATCATCCTTCGGCTCTGGAACCACTTCTTCGCCAGCAAAACGAACAAGCCTACTCTCGGTTTCTCCAAAGTTACCCAATTTTTTCATTATAACCATGTCATCTGCTGTCACAGTAGATTTACCAAAGTCAAGGTGACTAGATTTTTCTAGGATCAAGATAGTGTAATCTTCTTCTTCTTCATTACCACTTCCCTCTTCAACTATGACTCCTTCAACTTTGGCAGTCAGTGTACCTTCGGTAATAGGCTCTTCTGATACAACAAGACCCGACTGCCTCATCACCTCTGATATTGGTGCTGTCTCAGTCACTTCAACTTCGTCTCCCTCGCGAGACACTCTTGTAGTTGATCGCACTCTGGCCATTTCAATGTTTTCACTTTTTCACGAAGCTAATTTCAAATGATGAAGCGTTTGCTCGAGAGTGCAATACAAAAAGCTTCAGCTATGGTTAAATTTTTTAACAGCGGAACAGTGCAATGACAATGAATGCTGTGGTAACTCCTCACCAACCTGTCTGTTTATATAGTGCCGCAGGGGGGAAGGTGAACCGCTAGGCCGCTCGCACTCGCTGAACGGTGGACCGTCTGACGTCTGGAATATTATAATCGTTTCTCGACAACGAGCTCAGGGAAGGTGTTTTTCGGACCTTCGGCATTCCGAAGCCTTCGTATTTTTCGTGGATCGAGCTCGTTACAAAAAATGATCTAGCACCGCGAAGGGGCTACTGTTGGGGGCCTTCTTCTCCACCGAAGGTCCTCAAGGAAGAAACACCTTCGGCAAAATAGTACAAAGGCAGGTATAAGCCGAAGCTACGGTTGAAGGAGCTTCGACATGATGGCGTGCTAAAGACGAAGGACGATACCGACTTAAAAGGGAAAAGACTGTGTAGTCCCTGATGATCTGTACTGTAAATGTAATTAGTCGTCAGGGACATGGATGTAATTTTGTCCAGGCTGTGTCCCGTGCCTATAAATAGGTGAACAGTACCCCCATACTGTTCACGCTGAATTATTATCACTTTGGCGTCACTCCCACTTTTCTACCTTCTGTCACGCCGAAGGTACAAATGTAATATTAATATTATTGATGCTTATTCATGTCTATAAATTGAGAATATAAATAATCTAATGATTTGAAATGATTGTTTATATTCTTTTTATGTCTTCATGTTTCTATTTACATCTTTGCTCACTGGAATGATGAAGGTATGCCCTTCATAACCTTCGTCTGAAGATCATTATATCCTAAGGGAGATAATGCTTCGAAGGACGAAGGTCCCTAATCATTAACAATTATGTTGCTTTGTTCTTGATGTATAGCATTCGAGAACAAGGACCAATAGTATTGTTTGTTGTAACACCCAAAAATATCATTTTGGGTAATTTAGGGAAAAAATATATTCTGAAGTAAAAATAGTTATGTTTTGAAACAAGTGGTTAAATAAAAGGTCCAATTATGAATGATTGTCGTAGTAAACTATGTAGAAATTAGTTAAACAATATATTAGTAAAAGATTATGCATTAGAAAATCTTTTCTATCAAAATGGATGAATATGAACTTTTGAATATAGTTTTAATTTGACTACAAACAATGTGTGTATATGTTGCATATTGGAGACATTCTTAAATAAATAAAGTATTTAATACAAAAATATAATTGCATTTCATGCTGAATTTTTGTATGTGCATTTGAACTCCAATCCTAAATTTGAATCTTTTGCGAAATTATAAATTCCAAATAGAATTCAAAAGAAAAAAAATAGAAAACTGAAAGGAAAAAAGAGGAAGGGCCAGACCAGCACCTGGGCCCAAAAACACCCTGGTCGGCCCATTTATCCTTTCTCCGCGCTAGCCCACTCCAACCCTTCAGCCACTCGTCCCACGACGCGCTTGAGTTCTCTGGCCAACGCGCGGGTCCTACCGTCTGGTCTACTTACGCGCTTGTCGTTGGCTTGATCTAGACACTGCCATGTGGGCCCTCTCTGTCGGATCTATCCTCTTCCCTCTCCGTCTCCTTTCAACAGAATGCGAAGTCGCGTAGGTATATCGGAGTCACACCGTGATCTTCGGGGAATCGTTGGGATTCTTGGCCATAGGGGCATAAATAGCAGCGTTGCATACCCTTCTCGGCCTCCAAGCCAATACGCGGGCCTCATGGCGGATCGAGGGATCATGGGGAAGAAACCTGGCGCAGTGAAGAATGGCGGGCTGGCACGGTCGGTCCCTGTCCTGGCTACTGGTTTGCCACCGAGGCCTCCAAACTTCCTAGGGATGTTCGTCGGTGCCCTATGAAGCTTTGCGTGGCATCGGTGAGCCGGTTGCGTCTGGGGCACTGCTCCAAATTGTTCATTGGAGCATGGCGGCGTGGTGGAATCGCCCCTCAACGTGGTCAGGACTCCCATCGCTGCCATACGCGGTAAGAAGACCTTCGTCGGGTTCGCTGCTATCTCTACTACGCGTAGCGCTAGGGAATCATGAACTGAACGTCTATGCGTGTGGTTGGGGTGCTCAGGTGATGTCCTCCGCCGCGGTATGCCCCGCGCCGCCGTGTCTAGTAGGTAAAAGGAAGAAGAACGGTCCCGGGCCGTTAAACCGTTGATGAACGACTCAGATGAGACCTCTATACCCCTTCGACTGGGACTCCTGTTGTCCGTTGATCAGCAATCAAGCGCCCAGGATGAGATCTCGCATAGTTTTGATCCAAGCCATAGATCGTTGATCGAACGGGTGCCACTCCATACCTCTTCGTGGGGAGCTTGGTCTAATCCTATCCATAGATTAGTGATCCAACAGCCAAAAAATAACCATACCCCTTCGGACAGGTACAATTGCAAATGAGCCCTCGAACTTCAATTAAATGAACCCGTCGTCCACCGTGGGTAGATCTGAGTCTAGGAAATCTTATCGATTAAACCCTGTGCTTCTCTGGTTTTGTGCGCCCAGTCCAGAGAATTAGAAAACCCAGTAAAAGTAATTAGAAAATGATTTTTATGTGAAAATAAATGCTAGAAACTTGTATAATTCATAGAAAATTCATATTAAGTCCAAATTGATCCATTCCAGTTTCTATAATTTTGTAATATTATTGTTTTTCAACTAGTGTCTCTGTTTTGACATGAAAACCATATTAAAATTAATATCCTAATTAATCTTGTACCAAGCACTTAGAACTTTTGGAAATTCATAACTTAAAATCCATAACTCCAAAATTAATGATTCTTGTTCCTATGATCTTATTTTAATATGTAGATTATTAATATGTATTTTGTTCTTATGTTTGGTGTGACGTTAATTTTTCCTATACCATGTTTGTTTGTATTGCTACGACTAGAGCGAGGTCATGAGTCATCTGAAAAGCAAGTGGGTACCTAAAATCTCAAGTCCCAGGCAAGTTGTGCCCTTGATCATTTCTTTTTACCCAGTCATGTTCTGATTAATCATAATGATCTGCATAGGTTAATTTTGATGGGACCCAATAGGTTACCCTAGTTGACTATCTTTATGCCTTGTTTACCACTGAATTCTTGGGTAGTACCTGCTAGTGCTATATGTGGATTTGGGCATTGAGATACACATTATTCATACTTTTGTTATCATTTGTTATTTATTGTTCATGATAAGATCATTATGTTAATTGGAACATGGAGCGACCACCCGAGAAAACAGTGCTACCACAAGGGTGGTATGGGACGCCCTTGGCCGACTAATTAGGAAAGCTAGTGGAGGACTACCTTACCCGAAAGGGGCAAGGGCAGTAGGGGAGTGGTCAGTGTAGGGAGGTCATTGGGTTGATTTTGCTGCGATGGCGGTCAGGCGAGGGATCACTGCACTGGAGCTTCTTATAAACTGTAGCGGGTTTTCTGAAGCTAGTGGAATTTTTTAAAGGCCTCGTAGTGTTACCCTGCCTCGCCTCCTCGATAGAGGTGTATGGGATTGGTTGTCTCTTGGCAGATGGGTAACATGACTTGTGGGTAAAGATGTGCAACCTCTGTTGAGTGTAAAACTGGTATATCAGCCGTCCTCACGGTCATAAGCAGCTCAGACCCTCACATGATTAATTTATGGAATTAAATTCAATTTTTCATATGCATTGCATCGCAGGTGTTGTTATTACTTTTGTTCTACTACTTAATTGGGTTGGTATTTACTTATACTTAGTAATTGCTAATAAAATTTGACCTACTTTAAAAGCAATGCTCAGCTTCAACCATCTCCTTTGGTAAGCCTTACACTTCACGTGAGCTCCCACCTTTGGCGAGTTCATGCACATTATTTCCCACAACTTGTTGAGCGATGAACGTATGTGAGCTCACTCTTGCTGTCTCACACCCCCCACAGGTCAAGAACAGGTACCACAGGATGAGGCGCATGGAGGATGCCGTGAAGAGTTCGTGAGAGGTCTAAGTCGTCGTCGCCTAGTCAACTTTGGGTTGCTGGATTGTGTCTTCATATGATGTAACTATTTATTTATTTTGTACGGAACTCCTATTATATAGTAAAGATGTGACATTCATTTCTATACCACTATTCATCATATGTGTGAAACTTGGTCCCAACACACCTGGTGTTTATTTCGCGCCTGGGTTTTGGTCCCCTAAAACCCGGGTGTGGCAAAAGTGGTATCAGAGGAATGTTGACTGTAGGACGAGACCTAGATAGAACTGGACAACCATTGTCTACTTACCTTTGCTACTCTGGTTCTTTCTAAAAGTTTCCTTAATCTTTTCTCATCCGCTACTGCTTTACTCTAATTACTTTTATCGTTTTTTCCTTCCTAAGACAAATGTGGATTTCACACTTTGAAATCCTATGCCTAAAGTGACCTTTTGGAATAGGAGACCTACTCTTAGGAACAAAAACAAAACTATTTTTTATATGTATCTATACACTTGAATGTTTGTTCTTATGATACTTGTCTGATTTGGATCTTTGATTGAGGGTGATGAGTTATGGAGTAATATCCACAATTACATCTGCATATACATATAGGAAAAAAATTGTTTATAAGATAAACTAGATCAATTAAGAATACCACCACTAGAATATATCAAGCCTAATGGATCCATCATATCTTAAAGGATTCTCTCTTATCTCAAAAGATTCATCTTATCTTGGAAGATTCATCCTGTCCTAACCACTTTGCTTATCTCATCCTAAGGAAACAACCATGAGGTAATCCCAAAATTTAATTAGATCTTATCTAGTCCAAGCTAGTCACACCAATTTAACTTGGATCTGATCTAATGTGACAAATTAATCTAACCTAACGAAGGCTAACCTTAGGTTGGGCTAATCTAATGAAAGTTGCTTAACAGGAAGGATACTACTGATGAAATAAATGAGACTCTAATCCTATGGAACATGTTTTATCTTAGTTCACTCTGCACTAAATAAAGCACGACCGACCAACCCGAACATATGCAACTACCTTACCCATCTAATAGTTGCATAACCCCTCTATTTTAACCTATCAGAGATTCTGACCTACCTACATCATGTAGTCCATCCCATCTCAAAAGATTCTAACATATCCTTATAATATATATTCTACCCTGGTAGATCTACCTAACCTAAACTAGTCTAATCTAGTCATATCCAACCTAATCTAGATTTTATCTAAGCTATTATGATCTAATCTAGAGTAAGTTACTTAATGCTGGTACAAAAGATAAGGCCATACCCCTCATGCACTTAAAACTAAACTAGTGCCTTAAACCAACTCATCCACATGCATGAGAACTGATCCAACCAATAGAGTCATGAAGAATTGTATAATCCATCTATTCCCACCTAACATTAAAACAAACTTTTGACCTACATCATGCAGTCTATCTCATCCAAATCTATCTTCACCATATTCCCCAATCGCGACGATATACACTAACCTCGAATAAGTGAGACCAAGGTCGGAAAAGAAGAGATCAACCTCGTCAAGGAAGGAGAAAAGTCAAACTCAATGTTCAGATGCCTTACCACTCAACATGGAGTTCTTTCCCACCATAAACTTTCTTACCCTAGGCTATTCTTGCTCTAAACTACCCATCTTTTAGCCTACATAATAATGTGGCTATACCTATGTATACCTATGCTCTTCTAATCACCCACAAATTTTTTTGAGACTCTAGACTTTACCAATAATAGACTAAAAGTTGAATTACAAACCAAACCTTCTGTATCTCGTTTCTTACAAATCTCGAGGACGAGATTTCTGTTAAGAGAGGTAGGATTTGTAACACCCAAAAATATCATTTTGGGTAATTTATGGAAAAAAATATATTATGAAGTAAAAATAGTTATGTTTTGAAACAAGTGGTTAAATAAAAGATCCAATTATGAATGATTGTCGTAGTGAACTATGTAGAAATTAGTTAAACAATCTATTAATAAAAGATTATGCATTAGAAAATCTTTTCTATCAAAATGGATGAATATGAACTTTTGAATATACTTTTAATTTGACTACAAACAATAAGTGTATATGTTGCATATTGGAGACATTCTTAAATAAATAAAGTATTTAATACAAAAATATAATTGCATTTCATGCTGAATTTTTGTATGTGCATTTGAACTCAAATTCTAAATTTGAATCTTGTGTGAAATTATAAATTCCAAATAGAATTCAAAAGAAAAAAATAGAAAACTGAAAAGAAAAAAAGAGGAAGGGGCAGACTTGCGCTTGGGCCCAAAAATGCCCTGGTTGGCCCATTTATCCTTTCCCTGCGCCAGCCCACTACAACCCTTCAGCCACTCGTCCCACGGCGCACTTGAGTTCTCTGGCCGACGCGCGGGTCCCACCGTCCAGTCTACTTGCGCGCTTGTCGTTGGCTTGATCTAGACACCGCCGTGTGGGCCCTCTCTGTCGGATCTATCATCTTCCCTCTCCGTCTCCTTTCAACAGAATGCGAAGTCGCGCATGTATATCGGAGTCGCACCGTGATCTTCGGGGAATCGTTGGGATTCTTGGCCATAGGGGCATAAATAGCAGCGCTGCATACCCTTCTCGGCCTCCAAGCCAATACGCGGGCCTCATGGCGTAGTGAAGAATGGCGGGCCGCCACGGTCGGTCCCTGTCCTCGCTGCCAGTTCGCCACCGAGGCCTCCAAACTTCCTGGGGATGTTCACCGGTGCCCTCTGAAGCTTTGTGTGGCATCGGTGAGCCGGTTGCGTCCGGTGCACTGCTCCAAATTGCTCATCGGAGCATGGCGGCATGGTGGAATCGCCCTCAACGTGGTCAGGACTCCCCTCGCTGCCAAACGCGGTAAGAAGACCTTCGTCGGGTTTGCCGCTATCTCTACTACGCGTAGCGCTAGGGAATCGTGAATTGAACGTCTATGCATGTGGTTGGGGTGCTCGAATGATGTCCTCCGCCGTGGTATGCCCTGCGCCGCCGTGTCTGGTAGGTGAAAGGAAGAAGATGTAACACCTCAGGTGTTACTGTAACACCCGGCTTTAAGGAACAAAGCCGAGTGCATCTCATACATGCGCCAAGAAGACAACATATATAATAACAGAGTGTATAGAGATAAATGTCATAAAACATCAGAGTATTTATTACATAGCGGAAGACTTAATACAAAATAAAAGAATAAACATAAAACGAACTAAGGATCGTCGGCGCCAATGTCAACTGAGAAACGCCACCTAGATCAGATCATACTCCTCGCCTTGTGGCTCCTCCTGAACCACCTGCTCTTCTCCTGTGGGGGGGTGTGAGACAGCAAGAGTGAGCTCACACATGTTCATCGCTCAACAAGTTGTGGGGAATAATGTGGCATGAACTCACCAAAGGTGGGAGTTCATGAAGTGTAAGGCTGATCAATGATATAAGGCTGAAGCTGAGCATTGCTTTTAGAAGTTGGTCAAAATTTTATTAGCAGTTACTAAGTGTAAGTGAATACCAATCCATAGTAATAATAAATAAAAGTAATAATAAAATAATCCCAAATGCAATGATATGACAAATTAAGTTTAAGTTCCATAAATTAATCATGTGAGTGTCCGAGCCGCTCATGACCGTGAGCACGGCTAGTATACCAGTTTTACACTCTGTAGAGGTTGCACATCTTTACCCACAAGTCGTGTTACCTATTTGCCACGGAGTTGATCAGACTCCATACACCTCTACCAAGGAAGCGAGGCAGGGTACCACTACGAGGCCTTTACAAAGTTCCACTAGCTTCAGACTACCCGCTACAGTTTATAGGAAGCTCCAGTGCAGGGTTCTTGCCTGACCGCCATCGCAGCAAAATCAACCCAAGGACCTCCCTACACTGACCACTCCCCTACTGCCCTTGCCCCTTTCGGGTAAGGTAGCCATCCACTAGCTTTCCTAGTTAATCAGCCAAGGGCGTCCCATAAACCCTTGTGGTAGCACTGTTTTCCCGGGTGGTTCTCCATGTTCCCATTAACATAATGATCTTATCATGAACATAAAATAATGAACAGATAATAGAAAGTGTAATCATGGGTCATAAATATCTTTATACCCAAATCCACATAAAGCAGTAGCATGTACTACCCAAAAATTTAGTAGTAAAACCAGTGGTGAAACAAGGTATAAAGATAGTCAAAATCTAGGGTAACCTATTGGGTCCCATCAAAATTAACCTATGCAGATCATTATGATTAATAGGAACATGAATGGGTAAAAGAAGTGATCAAGGGCACAACTTGCCTTCAATGAGCTCCTGCTCAGCTATCTCTACTTGCTGAACCTCAGATTCCACAGTGGCTTGCTCGTCTACTCGCATCAACACAATACATACATAGCATAGCATAAATTAACATCACATCAAACATACAAATATAATATACAGTAATAAACTAGACATTAAAATATGATCATAGGAACTGGAATCATTAAATTTGGAGTTATATATTTTAAGTTATGGATTTTCTAATGTTTTATGTGCTTAATACAAGATTAAGTGCTAGATAAATTTTAAATCATCTCTCATGTTAAAACAGAGGCACTAATGGTTAGACAATAATTTTATAAAAAAATAGGAACTGGAATGGACCAATTTGGAGTTTATATGCATTTTCTATGAATTATACAAATTCTATGAATTGTTTTTATATTAAAAACTCATTTTCTAATTCGTTTCCCTGGTTTTACAATTCTCTGGACGGGGCATCAAATACTGAAAACTGCAGGGACTCACTGGTAACTTATCCTAGACATAGTGAACATCAATATGGGACGGCGGGTTCAATTTTCTTATTTCCCGAGGACTCTTTAGAAAAATGACCATCGCGAAGGGGTATCGAGAGATCTTGGCCGCCCGATCCGCAACGGTCGGCCCAGATTAGAAGTATTATACGCTGAACCGGTATGCAATCTGAGCCGCAGGATACGTGATCTACGGCTTAGATTAGTTCCTAACGCGCAGCGCACTTCTACCCTTGGATCCAAATCGAGCGGTCCACACGTGCGATCGATCTGGGCCGTGAGTTCGAAAATCAGCGGCTGCTGATCGTCTTCTTCCTCTAGCTGACCGAGCGACGGAAACAGGCACGCCCACGGCGGCACGCACGCCGGAGCAAGGTGATCGACCCGCCTGACCACCCACTACCCCGACTACCAGGTTCTATACACGGCAGGAGGTAATAGTGGACCAGAGGGGAGGCCTTTTACCTTGATTCGTCGTGGTGACGACCCGTACCGCAGCGCAGGGTAGCACGGACACCGACAGGATCTCCGGTGAGGATTTCCCAGGGCCCCAGAGGTTAATCCCGGCAGCGATGCATTGGATGCCCTTCCCTCGGTCCCGGAGATGATCCTGGACACCACCGAAGGCGCGGTCGATTGCCCAGTTGAGGATTCTCCCGCGGCGACTCCCTTTATCTTTCCTCTCTCTCTCGTACGTGGCGGGGTTTGGTTTCCAGGGCTTGAGTCGGGGCACACGAGGTCCAAGGAACACTATAAATGTGGCATAGGTGGCGGTCGAGCGATTGAAAGGCGGTTGGGCCGGCTGCCGATGCCCGGGTCACGCGCGTGAGTTTGTTAGGCGCGGGGAAGATAAACAGTGCCCACGTGAGACCATGACAGATGGGCCCACAGGGCAGCCAGTGGAGAAAGGAAACCGGTGGCAGCATGTTAGGTGCTCGGTTCACCTGACAGCCAGGGCGCAGTTGCCAGCGTTAGACGAGCAGCGCGGACGAAGACCTGAGTAGTGGGGCCCACATGGAAGCGGCTAAGCGCGCATGTGAGATTGGCTTCGTGGGCTGCGCGGGGAAACAGGAAATGAGCAGGTGGGCCAAAATGAGGTCTAGAGCCCAGTTGAGCTTTCCTTCCCTTTTTTTCTTTTGTTTTTATTTTCTGTTTTTTTTCTTTTATTCATAATTCTTTTGAATTCCAAATTTTGAATTCCAATTCACTGTGGATTTATTATTTCAATCTAACACATAATCTGAGTATACTAGTATCACTTTTATAATATTTATTTTATATATTTTCCCTTTAGTACCTCTCTTCTCCCTTTCCACTTTTCTTTAGAGATTTGTTTTCCAATTAGGGGTTAAATTCCATGGATCCATTAATACATTGTTAATGAAATATTTATTTTATTATTTGCAAATGCGCAATCCAATAAAGCTCGGCATGATGCATGATTTATCTAGGTGTCTTTGGTTATTTAATCCCTTTTTTGGATGATGTTTATTCACATGTGATAGCAGGTATAGTCAATACACACAAGGTCATTACCTCTTCTTATGATTTAAAATTCTGGGTATTACAAATACTACCCCCCTTAAAAAGAATCTCGTCCTCGAGATTTAGGAAGGACTAGGGAAAAGGTGGTGAAAATCTATGCGAAGCTCTTCTTCTCTCTCCCAAGTAGCTTCATCTTCACCATGGTGACTCCATTGAACCTTGCACATTTTAATCACCTTATTCCTTGTAACTCGAGTCAAAGTGTCTAGAATCTTGATAGGGTACTCAGCATAGGTCAGATCATCCTGCACACTGAGGTCTTCCATTGGCAGTTGCTCCTCAGGTACCCTGAGGCACTTCTTTAGCTGGGACACATGAAACACATCATGTACATCTGACAGATGATCGGGTAATTCCAGTTGATATGCAACTTCTCCCACTCGCTTTAAGATCAAGAAAGGTCCAATGAAGCTTTCCTTTAACTTTAAATCTCCTCATACCCCGGAGTGGTGACACCTTCAAGTAGACATGATCACCCTCCTTAAACTCCAGTAATCTTCTCCTATTGTCAGCATAGCTCTTTTGCCTGGATTGTGCAATTCTCAAATTTTCTCTTATCATTCGAACTTGCTCTTCTGCCTCTTGTATAAGTTCAAGCCCGAAGAACTGTCTTTCTCCAGTCTGATCCCAATACAGGGGAGTCCTGCATTTCCTGCCATACAGAGCCTCAAATGGTGACATCTTCAAACTGGCCTGGTAGCTATTATTATAAGAAAACTCAGCATATGGTAAGCTCTTATCCCAACTTCCACCATGTTTAAGAGCACAAGCTCTTAACATATCCTCCAGTACTTGATTAGTCCTCTCTGTCTGTCCATCAGTATGGGGATGGTAGGCTGAACTAAAATTCAACTTTGTATCCAAGCTCTCATGCAACTTCTTCCAAAATCGAGAAGTAAACTGCGATCCTCGATCAGACACGATCTTTTTAGGCACACCATGTAGACAAACTATCCGAGTCATATACAATTCTGCTAGCTTGGCTCCCGTATAATTAGTCCTCACAGGTATGAAATGAGCCACTTTTGTCAATCTATCCACAATTACCCAAATAGAGTCATATCCTTTCGAGGTGCGAGGCAATCCAGTCATGAAGTCCATACCAATCTCTTCCCACTTCCACTTAGGTATCTTTAATGGGTATAATAGTCCAATTGGCCTTTGGCGTTCTGTTCTAACTCTTTGACACATATCGCACATAATCACATGTGCAGCCACAACTCTCTTCAATCCATACCACCAATACTTCCGCTTCAAATCCTGATACATCTTGGTACTACCAGGATGAATAGAATAATCTGAGTCATGGACCTCCTTTAAAATAGTCTCATGAAGGTTTTCAATCTCAGGGACACATATCTTGTCCTTGAACCATATTGTGCCTTGCTCATCTTTCGTGAATTCCAGACCTGGACCTTCAGTAATCAGATCCTTAATCTCTTGAATCTTAGCATCACCAACCTGACCCTTACGAATTTCTTGCTCCAAGGTAGGTTCCACATCAATAGTAACTCCTTTAGTGTGAGCAACTATCCCCAGGTTAAGTCTCCTGAAATCCTCAACAATCTCATCGGGTAGCTGGACAACAACAGCTGAATGAACGTGTTCCTTTCGACTCAAGGCATCTGCAACCAAATTTGCCTTGCTCGGGTGATAGTGAATCTCCAATTCATAATCTTTAATAAGCTCCAACCAACGGCGTTGCCTAAGGTTGAGATCCTTCTGAGTAAATATATACTTCAAACTCTTATGATCCGTGTATACTTGGCACTTAGTTCCCATAATGTAATGCCTCCAAATCTTAAGTGCATGCACAACGGCAGCCAGCTCCAAGTCATGAGTGGTGTAGTTCAATTCATGCTTCCTCAACTGACGAGACGCGTAGGCAATCACATGTCCTCCTTGTATGAGCACACATCCCAATCCTTGGCCACATGCATCACAATAAATGTCAAATCCCTTCTGTAGATCTGGCATAACCAACACTGGTGGAGACATCAATCTTTTCTTCAATTGATCAAAGCTGTCTTGGCATTTCTCATCCCACTTGAATTCTCTTCCTTTCTCCAGAAGCAAGGTCATAGGCTTGGCAATCTTAGAGAATCCTTCAATAAATCTCCGATAATATCCTGCAAGTCCCAAGAAAGTCTGAATCTCAGTAACTGTAGTGGGCACTCTCCACTCCATTATCTCCTTCACTTTAGCAGGATCCACTGCTATTCCTCCATTAGAAATGATATGTCCAAGAAATGGCACCTTGTCAATCCAAAACTCGCACTTGCTAAACTTGGCATAGAGTTGATTATCTCGTAGCTTCTGTAGCACCAACCTTAGATGTTCTTCATGATCACTTTCACTCCTAGAATAGATAAGAATATCGTCGATGAACACCACGACGAATCTGTCCAAATACTCCATAAACACCTTATTCATCAAATTCATGAAATAAGCTGGTGCATTGGTCAATCCAAATGACATAACAGTGAACTCATATAATCCATTTCAGGTTGAGAAAGCCGCCTTAGGAATATCTGATGGTCTAATCTTCATTTGATGGTATCCCGATCGGAGATCAATCTTCGAGAATACCCTGGCTCCTCGCATCTGATCGAACAAATCCTCAATACGGGGTAATGGATACTTGTTCTTCACAGTAACATCATTAAGTGATCTATAGTCCACACACATCCTCTGGGATCCATTCTTCTTTTGTACAAATAGAACCGGTGCTCCCCAAGGTGATGAACTCGGACGAATATACCCAGCCTCTTGTAATTCCGTTAATTGCTTCTTAAGTTCCTTTAATTCTTCTGAGGACATCCTGTATAACCGTTTAGAAATAGGAACAGTCCCAGGTAAGAGATCAATGACAAACTCAACTTCCCTATCTGGTGGCATCCCTAATAACTCCTCCGGAAAAACATCCGGAAAATCCTTAACCACACGGATGTTGTCACCAACAAACTTCCCATCTACTAAGAATGCCGCTAGTCTGGTGGCGGTAGTTACTGCAATTCCAACTTCAAACCTTTCTCCTTTGGAACTGGTGAGTTCTACGGTTCCCTTAGCACAGTGTATATATTGTCTTTGCCTTTCTTAACCATGACATACCAAGGATCACGTCTATAGTGCTCTCTTCTAACATTATAGGGGTAGCCCATCGGGGTTAGAAATACAAGGTAAGAAAGGAAGAATTGTAGACAACGCGAGTAATTACGAGAAATGTTACTGCGGGGGATTTATTAGCTAAGTAGATTAATATCTTACCTACCATAGCTAATTCAATACCTTATGGTGGTACATGCTAAGATGTCCATCTATAATAATTCAATCAATCAAAGAAGCAAATCAGGCATTTATCATCAGCACAATCAACCAATCTTTTTTTTAAATAAAGAAAATAGTTTTAAATTTTGTCTTGGGTTCCCTATCTCTTAAAAGATCATAGTGGTAGGATTCCAAGGTGTGAAATCCATCTTGTCTTGAAGTAGAAAAGATAAGAATAATCAGAGTAGAACAGTAGAAGGTGAGACAGGATCAAGATAAGTATAGAGAGAATCAGAGTAAGGTAAGTATAGAATGAATCAGAAGAAGGTAAGTAGGGAAGGGTTTTGTCCATTTCTATCTAGGTTTCGTCCTACAGTCAACATTTCCTCTGATACCACTTCTGTAACACCCGGCTTTAAGGAACAAAGCCGAGTGCATCTCATACATGCGCCAAGAAGACAACATATATAATAACAGAGTGTATAGAGATAAATGTCATAAAACATCAGAGTATTTATTACATAGCGGAAGACTTAATACAAAATAAAAGAATAAACATAAAACGAACTAAGAATCGTCGGCGCCAATGTCAACTGAGAAACGCCACCTAGATCAGATCATACTCCTTGCCTTGTGGCTCCTCCTGAACCACCTGCTCTTCTCCTGTGGGGGGTGTGAGACAGCAAGAGTGAGCTCACACATGTTCATCGCTCAACAAGTTGTGGGGAATAATGTGGCATGAACTCACCAAAGGTGGGAGTTCATGAAGTGTAAGGCTGATCAATGATATAAGGTTGAAGCTGAGCATTGCTTTTAGAAGTTGGTCAAAATTTTATTAGCAGTTACTAAGTGTAAGTGAATACCAATCCATAGTAATAATAAATAAAAGTAATAATAAAATAATCCCAAATGCAATGATATGACAGATTAAGTTTAAGTTCCATAAATTAATCATGTGAGTGTCCGAGCCGCTCATGACCGTGAGCACGGCTAGTATACCAGTTTTACACTCTGTAGAGGTTGCGCATCTTTACCCACAAGTCGTGTTACCCATTTGCCACGGAGTTGATCAGACTCCATACACCTCTACCAAGGAAGCGAGGTAGGGTACCACTACGAGGCCTTTACAAAGTTCCACTAGCTTCAGACTACCCGCTACAGTTTATAGGAAGCTCCAGTGCAGGGTTCTTGCCTGACCGCCATCGCAGCAAAATCAACCCAAGGACCTCCCTACACTGACCACTCCCCTACTGCCCTTGCCCCTTTCGGGTAAGGTAGCCATCCACTAGCTTTCCTAGTTAATCAGCCAAGGGCGTCCCATAAACCCTTGTGGTAGCACTGTTTTCCCGGGTGGTTCTCCATGTTCCCATTAACATAATGATCTTATCATGAACATAAAATAATGAACAGATAATAGAAAGTGTAATCATGAGTCATAAATATCTTTATACCCAAATCCACATAAAGCAGTAGCATGTACTACCCAAAAATTTAGTAGTAAAACCAGTGGTGAAACAAGGTATAAAGATAGTCAAAATCTAGGGTAACCTATTGGGTCCCATCAAAATTAACCTATGCAGATCATTATGATTAATAGGAACATGAATGGGTAAAAGAAGTGATCAAGGGCACAACTTGCCTTCAATGAGCTCCTGCTCAGCTATCTCTACTTGCTGAACCTCAGATTCCACAGTGGCTTGCTCGTCTACTCGCATCAACACAATACATACATAGCATAGCATAAATTAACATCACATCAAACATACAAATATAATATACAGTAATAAACTAGACATTAAAATATGATCATAGGAACTGGAATCATTAAATTTGGAGTTATATATTTTAAGTTATGGATTTTCTAATGTTTTATGTGCTTAATACAAGATTAAGTGCTAGAAAATTTTTAAATCATCTCTCATGTTAAAACAGAGGCACTAATGGTTAGACAATAATTTTATAAAAAATTAGGAACTGGAATGGACCAATTTGGAGTTTATATGCATTTTCTATGAATTATACAAATTCTATGAATTGTTTTTATATTAAAAACTCATTTTCTAATTCGTTTCCCTGGTTTTATAATTCTCTGGACGGGGCATCAAATACTGAAAACTGCAGGGACTCACTGGTAACTTATCCTAGACACAGTGAACATCAATATGGGACGGCGGGTTCAATTTTCTTATTTCCCGAGGACTCTTTAGAAAAATGACCATCGCGAAGGGGTATCGAGAGATCTTGGCCGCCCGATCCGCAACGGTCGGCCCAGATTAGAAGTATTATACGCTGAACCGGTATGCAATCTGAGCCGCAGGATACGTGATCTACGGCTTAGATTAGTTCCTAACGCGCAGCGCACTTCTACCCTTGGATCCAAATCGAGCGGTCCACACGTGCGATCGATCTGGGCCGTGAGTTCGAAAATCAGCGACTGCTGATCGTCTTCTTCCTCTAGCTGACCGAGCGACGGAAACAGGCACGCCCACGGTGGCACGCACGCCGGAGCAAGGTGATCGACCCGCCTGACCACCCACTACCCCGACTACCAGGTTCTATACACGGCAGGAGGTAATAGTGGACCAGAGGGGAGGCCTTTTACCTTGATTCGTCGTGGTGACGACCCGTACCGCAGCGCAGGGTAGCACGGACACCGACAGGAACTCCGGTGAGGATTTCCCAGGGCCCCAGAGGTTAATCCCGGCAGCGATGCATTGGATGCCCTTCCCTCGGTCCTGGAGATGATCCTGGACACCACCGAAGGCGCGGTAGATTGCCCAGTTGAGGATTCTCCCACGGCGACTCCCTTTATCTTTCCTCTCTCTCTCGTACGTGGCGGGGTTTGGTTTCCAGGGCTTGAGTCGGGGCACACGAGGTCCAAGGAACACTATAAATGTGGCACAGGTGGCGGTCGAGCGATTGAAAGGCGGTTGGGCCGGCTGCCGATGCCCGGGTCACGCGCGTGAGTTTGTTAGGCGCGGGGAAGATAAACAGTGCCCACGTGAGACCATGACAGATGGGCCCACAGGGCAGCCAGTGGAGAAAGGAAACCGGTGGCAGCATGTTAGGTGCTCGGTTCACCTGACAGCCAGGGCGCAGTTGCCAGCGTTAGACGAGCAGCGCGGACGAAGACCTGAGTAGTGGGGCCCACATGGAAGCGGCTAAGCGCGCATGTGAGATTGGCTTCGTGGGCTGCGCGGGGAAACATGAAATGAGCAGGTGGGCCAAAATGAGGTCTAGAGCCCAGTTGAGCTTTCCTTCCCTTTTTTTCTTTTGTTTTTATTTTCTGTTTTCTTTCTTTTATTCATAATTCTTTTGAATTCCAAATTTTGAATTCCAATTCACTGTGGATTTATTATTTCAATCTAACACATAATCTGAGTATACTAGTATCACTTTTATAATATTTATTTTATATATTTTCCCTTTAGTACCTCTCTTCTCCCTTTCCACTTTTCTTTAGAGATTTGTTTTCCAATTAGGGGTTAAATTCCATGGATCCATTAATACATTGTTAATGAAATATTTATTTTATTATTTGCAAATGCGCAATCCAATAAAGCTCGGCATGATGCATGATTTATCTAGGTGTCTTTGGTTATTTAATCCCTTTTTTTGATGATGTTTATTCACATGTGATAGCAGGTATAGTCAATACACACAAGGTCATTACCTCTTCTTATGATTTAAAATTCTGGGTATTACAGTTACTCAGGGTGTCCACCCAGGACTACACCTGTTAAACCTACTATCACATGTGGGATAGTTTGAGCAAAGTATCTCAAACTTGGAATTCAAGGTCCTAAGAAAGTGCCACCCATCTTGGATATCATGCCCTAGCTTGTCATGCACATCTAAGGGGAGAATTTCCCAAAACCCTAAAGCAAACCCCTTTTGGACAATAGGAACCCTAGATGTAAGTGGGATCAAAAGGTCATGAAAACCTTATGATCATGGCTTGGGCCAAATATAAAAGTTGTTATACACTTGATAACCTACAAATAATAGTAAGAAAGTAACCCCAAAAAGATTTCAGAAAAGCCCAAAAAGTTCACCAAAGGGTTGAACACAAAAGAAAAATCAGAAAATGCCTAAGTCCAAAACTAACCCTTGGACAAAGATCACACATGTTCACCTTCATCCAAAATTCAAAACACTTCGACCCAATTGACAAAGTGGCGCCAAATTAACCCTAGAATGCCCTGGAAAGAGTTGACACCTACCCTTAGACGTTTGACATGACTTGGCACCATTTTTGTCTCGGTTTGGACATGTCTGACACAGCCGACTTCCCACCCCCATATCTCTCTAACCCGACCACATCTACTCTTGGAACTCACATGAACTAGGTAGCTCTAGGTGCAGGGAAGAGATCTCCCACAGGCTCTAGGGCAAGATTCGTACGTTTTGGCCGCTCAGCAGAGGGAAGAACATGGGCAGAAGCAAAGAGCCACGTGTTTGACGCGCTCTGAGCTCGCCAAAGCACGCCCGCGCGCGCCCCCTCGTGCCCTGCGTCGCACGAAAGGCCAGCCGACGCCATGGCCTGCGCCCGTGCCTATATAACGCCCAGTGACCTTAACCGTACCATTCCGCGCACGCTCAACCTCACCGGAGCTCAAACTCACCAGCGTTTGCCCGTGCACGGCGTGTCCGCGGCCACCCGAGCCCCTGCCACTGTAGACCGGCCAACCAAGCCCTTTCCAACCCCGTCCGACTCCTGGAGAAGACTGAGCACACCTCGGTGAAGCTCCCCGAGCGAGGAATCGAAGTCTGCTTCACCGGAGAGGCTAGTCCACGGTCGCCGGACTCCATCCGACCGCCGGCGAGCGTAGACCGGGTAAGCCACTGCGCCATTTTTCGATTCAATGCACAGATAGCCTCTACATCACCCCGTGAAGCTCACCGTGCCAATGGATTGAACTAGATTGCCGTGATTTGGCCGGCACACCCGCCGCCGATGAGGACACCCGCCTGCGTACGTGGACCGAGCGATTCCGGTCACCCCCGCCGTCAAGCCGTACACCCTTGTGACCGCCAGAGCCTCCCCGAGCCAACCCCGCCCCTCGCCGGACCTCTCTCGCCGCCGGTAAGCTGCGCCGCCCTTTTCTTTCCCGCGGGTACTGTTTACATTAGGGGAAGGACCTCGGGAAAGAAGAAGGAAAGGTCAGGGGGAATTTTGAACTGTCAGTGACTCAGAGGAATAGTGGCGCAGGGGTAGATTTGAGTGGGTTGATTTGGTTTAAACCCAGGGTCCTCGGTGCAAAGTAGTTTTCCATGAAACCTTTATTAAATCTGATTTAAAAATTGAACAGAACTTGAATAATTCATAACTTCTGTTTTATTCATCGAAATTTAGTCAAACCAATTTTGTCAGATCTTAAATAATATAAACTACTTAGGAAAAATATAAAACCCCTATGTACTACAGAAAACTTTAGGGTTCTGATTTAATTATTGTTTTGGCCAAAAGCTAAATAATAGGAAGAAAAATAGTTACACTATTTGACTAGGGTTGGAAAAATTTGGAGAAGTTTATGTCCACCTACTGACCTGTTTAAAAACGCTAAACCTCTCTGTCCACCCCATTAAGTTAGTTTTTGCCATTTATTTTACCATATGCTTAAGGTTAAGAAAAATAGAAAAGGTGATTTAAATAATGAACTAGGGGATACTCCTATTTTTGTTAGGGTACTTATTCAGTGTAGTTCACTAGAAAAAATCTATGATACCCTGGTTTAGTATAAAATAAATAGGATACCTTTTATTTTAAGAAAACAAGAAAAACTTAGAAAAACCCTACAAAAATAACCCCAAAGTGAAAACACCCCAACCCTTGGGATAGTTAATGTTTTGTTATTAAGAACTTAGGAAAAATATGAAATCTGCTGTTTGACATTTTTGAAATAACAATGTAGTAGAAAGTGCCTTTTTGGCATTAAACTTTAGAAAATCATAACTAAATAACCATCCCTTAGCTTTCTGTGATCTTTGGCACAGAAGCCTATTATTACTGTTAGATGCCAACAAAAATAACTTTTAGGACAGAACCCAACCCTAATTAAGAGTTGTAGTGCAAAGTGGCCCATTTACACAACTCTTGTTATTTTTGTCTAGAGCATAGCTTTTTTTTTAAAATTGAACCTCAAAGTCCTAGAACAGGCTATATTAACCATAGGCAAGCCACTGAAATTTTTACAAAATTTTTGGAAAAAGTTAAACCAATATTGTAGTTCAAACCTACAGTAGAATTCATAAATAGAAAATAGAGAAAGGAAAAAATGAATAATGGAAAGTGGTGTCATCCTAAAACCCTTTGAAAATTGTCCACTAAATTATAATAAGGAGATACCAATCCTATATGCTTATCCTTAACAAAAACCTAAACCAAGAGTGATAAGCATAAACCACTAAAAGCCCCGTATGACCAAGAAACCCTAAGTTACTCATTAAACTTAGTTTTTCTTCTTTTTAGCATAATGTTATTTAATCCTGCATAATCATGACATACATGTTCATTACATTTCGATAGACTGTAACCTCGCTAACGGAGAGTACGTCCTCGTGCCGGAGCAAGGAGCTGCTCAGGAGGTAGCCCCGGATCCAGCACCCGAGCCTGCACCAGAGGATCTGCCTGCCACAGCCTTGGAAGGCAAGCCCCGGTTTATGCATAACCTGTTATTTATGCTATTTTAATATACTTAATGATTGTAGGATTGATTGTGCACTTAGGTGTAGGAGTTGTTTGAAACCCTAGTTGCATGATCTCAGGAATCTTGTTGAGATGAATACTAGTATGCTAGGTCGAGTAGCTGTTTTATTAATTAGGATCTCGGTAGAAGTCGAGTGATTTTTTTTGCACTCGCGCGAGGTCAGGAATTGGTTGTACCCACTTTCATATCATATTGATGATTGGTCTGTGGACACGGATCCATGGGGATGCGTGGTCTATGAGATGAAATTGGAATAAGGATTAACATGCGGATACCTGTGTCAAGCGTTTGAACGTACTAAACACATACCGAGAAATATGGTAAATCGGTAAGCCTAGTACTTGATTGAACCTGCCCGCAGACATATCCCCTCACGCGACCTGAGACATGGTCTCCCATTCCGGTTATGGTGGGTACAAGTGCGGTCACTGCACGACGGCAGTCGGGGTCAGTGAGGCATTGTACGCCAAGGCGGTGAGCCCTGATCTGTTGCCAGGGAATCGATGGGGACGGTTGATGTGTGTGGGGACGGAGTGCCCCTGCATGTCGTGTGTTTAGGTTTACCTTGCAAGGAAAAAACTCGATTCGAATCGTCTGCTTCTCGTAGCTAATGAGACTGCTTGATCCATTGTACTACATTGAGTAACAAATGGAATTATGATGAGATGATACAAGATGTTGATTGCTATAAATGTTTGCTACTATGTATGAGTAGATAGTACACATTTAGCCTTAAGAGAGTCACACTTAAATTGACAAAGTTAAAACTTGATTTAGAAACTCAGCTAGTGCTTTTGGCAACCAAACCCCATAGCCAAACAGCTGCATGTCTAGAGGTAGAGGAGTAGACTCCTCACACCGGGTAAGTCTAGCTGAGTATTAGTATACTCAGCCTTGCTTGTGGCATAATTTTTCAGGATCTTTGGAGGACATGGTTGCTGGAGTGACTTGGTCGTCCATCTTGCCACCGGGTTGGACTGTCGAGTGAGACCCTACCTCGGCTCAGGAGGAGCATGAGGAGTGATGGGACAGGCTTCCCCATCTCTCTGTTTATTTACCATTAGTTTTATTCCGCTGCACTTCGAACAATGATGACCACTTTTGCAAAAACTCCGATGATGATGTAATAATTTAATACTCCCCTATGCATGGTTTTATGCTTTATTGTATTTGCTCTGTGACTCACCATCGAGTGAGATTGTGGTACTTGATCCTGTCAGTGGCCTTGTTGGACTAGATCCGAGGGATTGACGGGTTATTCCCATTTAAGTGTGGTCTAGCCTCTAAGGCGGGACTTCGGCACTTAAGTTGGAATAATTCGGGCAGCTCCGCCACAGCTGGTATCGGAGCTTGTACCACCACAGAGGAATCAATAAAATATAAATACCATCCTTTTCTGAAGTAAAACTTGAAAGAAACAATGTTGGATAGATCGTAGGACGATCAGGATAGACCTAGGACGTGAAGCCTTAGGATGATAGAAGGGTAGCTAGGTGGCTAAGTGTTTAAGCCCTACGGGCTACTATAAGGGATGGGAGTTCTTCCCTATTCCCTTTTTATTGATGTGAGGTCGTTTAGGACGAGCATGCATGCATTCTTAATTAAGCAAATGGATAATTGAGTAAAGACTTAAATACAAAATGATGACCAACTAAGTACCCCAATACCATTTTTATAGTTGGAGAGAAGCTGAGTCTTATTTTCTTGTTCTTTTTATAATTCTTTTTCTTTTACTTACGCTTAACCGTCCACAGATGACTTCCCACGGATCCTCAGACGACGGGAATGCACTATCCCACACTGACGGGCTTGCACGAGAGGGCTTTCCCCGCATTTTGTGGGAGGTACTTCAGGGGGCCGGATACACGACACCTCCTCAGTACGCGGTGCAGCAGTTCGAGAAGCACCGAGTGCCCCGTTGTAGGGTGAGGATGACCTTGGAGCCTCATCCCCTGCAGCCAGGCTGGCGTTCACTGGACTCTGATTCCTTTGGATACCGGGCTGAGGACACGATCGAGGCAATTGCTCTGCACGGATTGACCACTTTCTGCGGATTCCATCCCTTGGAGCTGTCTACCCACCCCATTGGCTTGTTCCCCGCGGAAAGGGAGGACGACCCAATGTGGAAGGATCGGGTGGAGCATGCCAAGGATATCTGGGCTATCTACCCAGGTCAGACTGCTCACTTGACCGTGCGGTGCATGAATGCCCTGTACCGTTTGCAAGTGATGCGTGGTGAGACAATGTCCCATCTGATGGCATTATTGGAGGCAACAAAGATCACCTTGGACAACAGAGAGGAGCTTGTGGTTGATTTGTCCACTGAGATGGTGGAAAAGGATTTGCAGGTGGAGCAGCTATCCAATGAGATCCAAGAGCTGGAGGAATTAGTGGGTACCAGGGAGAACACCATCGAGGTTCTCGAGGATCAGCTCATTAACACCCAGCAGCAGCTTGCCGAGGCGAATGAGCACCTGGATATGTATCACCAGGAGATCCAGGATATGGAGGCCAACGAGGACGTCGACATTGAGGGAGGAGAGGAGCCTGCCTCCAGCTTGGACACTGCTGGCTCAGGGAGACCACCTTCCCCTGAGTCAAGTGTTGCCTCGTTCGCTCACTAGGTATCAGGAGTAGGGTTAGAAGTCAGTGATGGTAGGACTCCTCCCAGCTAGCTTAGCTTTTGCACCCTTGGGGTACTAGGCTAGTTAGAGTTGAGTCTTTTGGACCGTTGATGTAATCATGTTAAACTCTTTTGGAAGCATGGTTGATGGATGATGTTAGTTTTAAATTTGGAAGAGAAAGTTTATGACTTTTGAGATCTTTTATGTTTATGTCGGAATCTATCAATTCACCTTTTTAACTCTTTTGCCAAGATTAAACCTTAAACTTGAAGACGTGTTATTGAGGATATATGTGATTTTTCAGATGGCCGGGAGAGCGCGTCGTGGCCAGAACGAGCGCGTTCCTCCACCGCCGCCACCGCCTCCCACTCTGCAGGAGCTAATGGCTCAGCAGAATGAGATCTTGAGGCAGCTAACTCAGCGTCAGCCACCACCTCAGCACTATGGTGGTGGAGATCATCAGCGTCACCCCGCGGCAGCTACCTACCAGGAGTTCCTCAGTACCCAGCCTCCTTTGTTCACCAGGGAAGAGGACCCACTTGATGCAGATGTGTGGTTGAGAGTAGTGGAATCCAAATTCCCGCTACTCCATGGAAATTGCTCAGAGGTCACCAAAGTCAGGTTCGCCACTCAGCAGCTTCGCGGACCCGCAAGGACTTGGTGGGATCATTTTCTTGCTATGCAGCCAGATGACTGAGAGGTGGAATGGAGAGAGTTCAAGGCAGCTTTCAGGGGATACCACATACCAGCCGGGATTATGGACCAAAAGCTCAACGAATTTCTGGCACTCACTCAGGGCAACAGGACAGTGTTGCAGTATGCTCAGGCTTTTAATGACCTGTGCCAGTATGCTGGGTATCATGCAGATACGGACGAGAAGAAGAGAGACAGGTTCAGGAGGGGGCTCAGCACTAAGCTCCGTGACCGTCTCAACACCGTCAGGACCAACAGCTACAATGAGTTGGTCAACATGGCCATCTCCCAGGAGGACTGTATCACAGCTCGTCAGGCAGAAAAGAAGAGGAAGACCCCTATGGCAGGACCCTCAGCTCAGCCACAACGCTTCAGGATTGTGTCTGGCACTCAAAGCAGGGGACCTCAGCAGCAGCAAGGGCGATGGGTGATCCGACCACAGCAGCAGCAACAGTAGGCACCCAACCGCACGCAGTTTCCAGCTCAGAGGAACAATCAGCAGCAGCAACAGTATCGACAGGCAAATGACAACAGGTGTTTCACATGCGGCAACACCGGACATTATGCCAAGAATTGCCCCAGGAACCAACAGAGGCAGGGGCAGAATGTGAATCAGAATCAAGGCAAGAGACAGAAGGTGCAAGTGAGGCAGGGCAGGCTGAACTTCACCACCATGGCTGATATTGCAGAGGGGGCACCCGTCATGACTGGTATCTTTACAGTTTTGAATTATCCTGCTATTATTCTTTTTGATTCTGGTGCATCGCATAGTTTTATCAGTGCCAA
The DNA here is from genome assembly GCF_902167145.1 of Zea mays. Lineage (NCBI taxonomy): Eukaryota > Viridiplantae > Streptophyta > Magnoliopsida > Poales > Poaceae > Zea > Zea mays. Next base: position 45,337,838 of record NC_050103.1, read on the forward strand.
ATTTAGTGCTAAGTGCCAGTTGCCTTTTCACCACACCAATGGGGGCATTACAATTTCAACACCAGGAGGCAGGGTTGCCACCTACCAAATCAACAAAAATGTGCCTATAAAGTTTGGTAGTCTGATAATTAAAACCAACCTCCTCATTTTGGGTTTGGATAGTGTGGATATCATATTGGGAACTGACTGGTTAACCAAACATCAGGCTGTGATTGATATTGCAGCTAGGGCCATTGAAGTGCACTCACCAACCTGTGGTGAAACCACATTATATTTGCCCGACCGGGGATGTACCCGTTCTTGTGCCTTCGTTATGATAGAATCCCTAGTGGAAAAGATCCCAGTGGTCTGTAACTACCCAGATGTTTTTCCAGATGAATTGCCAGGGATGCCACCTGACCGAGACATTGAGTTCGCCCTTGAATTGCAACCCGGGACTGCTCCTATCTCCAAGAGACCCTATAGGATGCCTCCCGCGGAATTGGCAGAATTGAAGAAGCAATTGCAGGAGTTGTTGGACAAGGGGTTCATTCGCCCAAGTACTTCACCGTGGGGATGTCCTGCCTTATTCGTGAAGAAAAAGGATGAGAGTTTGAGAATGTGTGTTGATTACCGCCCTCTCAATGCGGTGACCATCAAGAACAAATACCCACTGCCCCGCATTGATGTTTTGTTCGATCAGTTGGTGGGAGCCAAGGTATTCTCCAAAATAGACCTTCGCTCGGGTTACCATCATATCAAGATCTGTGCTAGTGATATTCCCAAGACAGCCTTCTCAACCAGATATGGGCTTTATGAGTTTTTGGTGATGTCTTTTGGGCTGACCAATGCCCCGATTTATTTTATGTACTTGATGAACTCAGTATTCATGCCAGAGCTGGACAAATTCGTGGTCGTTTTCATTGACGATATTCTGGTGTATTCCAAGAATGAAGCCGAGCACACCAAGCATTTGCATACTGTACTTCAGAGGCTGCGTGGCCATCAGTTGTATGCTAAGTTGTCTAAATGTGAATTATGGTTGAAGGAGATTAAATTCTTGGGTCACACAATTTCTCAGGATGGGATATCAGTTGATCCTGAGAAGGTACAAGAGGTAATGGATTGGAAACCCCCGACTACAATGAGGCAGATTCGGAGTTTTCTGGGATTAGCAGGGTATTATCGACGATTTATTCCGTATTTCTCTAGAATTGCCAAACCAATGACTGAACTGTTAAAGAAGGGAGTCAAGTATGATTGGAGCCAAAAGTGCGAAGATGCTTTTCATACACTAAGGCAGCATTTGACAACAGCCCCAGTGCTGGCTCAACCTGACAACACCAAGCCATTTGAAGTTTATTGTGATGCTTCCGGTACTGGTTTGGGATGTGTCTTAATGCAAGACAATAGAGTAATTGCTTATGCTTCCCGAGCACTTAGACCCCATGAGCAGAACTACCCTACACATGATCTGGAGTTGGCAGCTGTGGTTCATGCTCTCAAGATATGGAGACACTACTTGATGGGAGCTCACTGTAACATTTACACTGATCACAAGAGCCTCAAATACATTTTCACTCAGGCAGATTTGAACATGAGGCAGAGGAGATGGTTGGAATTAATGAAGGACTATGATTTGGAAGTACATTACCACCCGGGCAAGGCTAATGTTGTGGCTGATGCCTTGAGCAGAAAGGCCCAGTGCAATTGTATGAGCATGGATGCAAGAGTTACCACCCTGTGTGATGAGTTGTGCAAGCTGAACCTGGAAGTTGTTTCTTCGGGTGATTTAAATTATATCTCGGTAGAGCCCACATTACAAGAGCAAATAATCAGGGCCCAGATTGAAGACAAGGGTGTTCAGGTTATCAAAGAAATGATCAAGCAGAAGGTAGAGAAATACAAGTGCTTCCGTCAGGACAGCAAGGGAATTCTATGGTTTGGAGATCGATTGGTTGTTCCCAAGGACCCTGAGCTCAGAAAGAAGATATTGGATGAAGCTCACCTTTCTCCATGCACCCTGGTAGCAACAAAATGTATCATGATCTCAGATCTATATATTGGTGGACCAGAATGAAGAGAGAAATTGCCAAGTACATATCCGAGTGTGACACCTGCCAGAGGATCAAAGCTAGTCATTTGAAGGCAGCAGGCCCTTTGCAACCCCTTCCCATACCATCTTGGAAATGAGAGGACATTTGCATGGACTTTATCGTGGGATTGCCCAATACTTCCAGGCACCATGATTCCATTTGGGTTATTGTGGACAGATTGACCAAGACTGCTCATTTCTTACCAGTGCATACCACCCACAAGACAGAGAAGTATGCAGAAATTTATGTCGATCAAATAGTGCGGTTGCATGGTATTCCAAAGACCATTGTGTCTGACAGAGGAGCACTGTTTGTGGCACGCTTTTGGGAGCAGCTGCAAGAATCACTTGGGACCCATGTAATACGAAGCTCAGCATACCATCCTCAAACAGATGGCAAACCGAAAGGGTAAATCAGATTTTGGAAGACATGTTGCGGGCATGTGCACTACACTACGGAAAGGATTGGGACAAGTGTCTATCTTTGGCAGAGTTTTCTTATAATAACAGCTATCAGTCTAGTCTAAAGATGACACCTTTTGAAGCCTTATATGGGAGAAGGTGTAGGACCCCGCTGAATTGGTCTCAAGCAGGAGAAAGGGAAATATTTGGGCCAGATTTGGTACTTGAGGCAGAGGAAAAGGTCAGAGTTATTACAAAGAACTTAGAAGCTGCTCAGGCCAGGCAAAAGAGCTATCATGACAAGAGGCGGAAGCCTCTACAATTTGAAGTAGGAGACCATGGTTATCTTAAGGTGTCACCCACCAAGGGTGTCCAGAGATTAGGGATCAAGGGCAAGTTAGCTCCTCGCTACATTGGACCCTACAAGATCAAAGCAAGTTGTGGACCCGTGGCCTATCAATTGGAATTGCCACCTCACATGTCAGCTATTCATGATGTGTTCCATGTATCTCAGCTGAGGAAATGTGTTCGCCTACCTACCGAAGTGCTACCTGAACCAGACATTGAGATAGAACCAGACTTGTCCTATCAAGAGTACCCCGTCAAGATATTGGATCAGAAGGAAAGGTCAACGCGGGCAAAGTCAATCAGAATGTATAAGGTTCAGTGGAGTCACCATTCAGCAGAAGAAGCCACGTGGGAAACTGAGGATTTTCTACGCTCTCGCTTCCCCGACTTTCTACCCAAAGGAGTCAGTACGTAACTCAAAACCCCACACCCCCCACCTGCCCTTTGAATACAATTATAAGAAAAACTTAGATAGCAAGGGTAGTCTAAGTTGTGGAATTAACTTAAGAAGGACTTCCTTCTGAAGTTGCAAAGAGAATGACATTCGAAGAGCAGTTAACAAGAGAACCTGGGTAAATGAAAGAGTAGCCCACCAACACACCTTCAAGTACCCCCCTCCAAGAGACTCTACCTGAAATCTCGGGACGAGATTCCTTTAAGGGGGGAGGGCTGTAACACCTCAGGTGTTACTCAGGGTGTCAACCCAGGACTACACCTGTTAAACCTACTATCACATGTGGGATAGTTTGAGCAAAGTATCTCAAACTTGGAATTCAAGGTCCTAAGCAAGTGCCACCCATCTTGGATATCATGCCCTAGCTTGTCATGCACATCTAAGGGGAGAATTTCCCAAAACCCTAAAGCAAACCCCTTTTGGACAATAGGAACCCTAGATGTAAGTGGGATCAAAAGGTCATGAAAACCTTATGATCATGGCTTGGGCCAAATACAAAAGTTGTTATACACTTGATAACCTACAAATAGTAGTAAGAAAGTAACCCCAAAAAGATTTCAGAAAAGCCCCAAAAAGTTCACCAAAGGGTTGAACACAAAAGAAAAATCAGAAAATGCCTAAGTCCAAAACTAACCCTTGGATAAAGATCACACATGTTCACCTTCATCCAAAATTCAAAACACTTCGACCCAATTGACAAAGTGGCGCCAAATTAACCCTAGAATGCCCTGGAAAGAGTTGACACCTACCCTTAGACGTTTGACACGACTTGGCACCATTTTTGTCTCGGTTTGGACATGTCTGACATAGCCGACTTCCCACCCCCATATCTCTCTAACCCGACCACATCTACTCTTGGAACTCACATGAACTAGGTAGCTCTAGGTGCAGGGAAGAGATCTCCCATAGGCTCTAGGGCAAGATTCGTACGTTTTGGCCGCTCAGCAAAGGGAAGAACACGGGCAGAAGCAAAGAGCCACGTGTTCGACGCGCTCTGAGCTCGCCAGAGCACGCCCGCGCGCGCCCCCGCGTGCTCCGCGTCACGCCAAAGGCCAGCCGACGCCATGGCCCGCGCCCGCGCCAATATAACGCCTAGTGACCTTAACCGTACTATTCCTCGCACGCTCAACCTCACCGGAGCTCAAACTCACCGGCGTTTGCCCGTGCACGGCGTGTCCACGGCCACCCGAGCCCCTGCCACCGTAGACAGGCCAACCAAGCCCTTTCCAACCCCGTCCGACCCCAGAGAAGACTGAGCACACCTCGGTGAAGCTCCCCGAGCGAGGAATCGAAGTCTGCTTCGCCGGAGAGGCCAGTCCACGGTCGCCGGACTCCATCCGACCGCCGGCGAGCGTAGACCGGGTAAGCCACTGCGCCATTTTTCGATTCAATGCACAGATAGCCTCTACATCACCCTGTGAAGCTCACCGTGCCAATGGATTGAACTAGATCGCCGTGATTTGGCCGGCACACCCGCCGCCGACGAGGACACCCGCCTGCGTAAGTGGACCGAGCGAATCCGGCCACCCTCGCCGTCAAGCCATACACCGTTGTGACCGCCAGAGCCTCCCCGAGCCAACCCCGCCCCTCACCGGACCTCTCTCGCCGCCGGTAAGCCGCGCCGCCCTTTTCTTTCCCACGGGTACTATTTACATTAGGGGAAGGACCTCGGGGAAGAAGAAGGAAAGGTCAGGGGGAATTTTGAACTGTCAGTGACTCAGGGGAATAGTGGCGCAGGGGTAGATTTGAGTGGGTTGATTTGGTTTAAACCTAGGGTCCTCGGTGCAAAGTAGTTTTCCAGGAAACCTTTATTAAATCTGATTTAAAATTTGAACAGAAATTGAATAATTCATAACTTCTGTTTTATTCATCCAAATTTAGTCAAACCAATTTTGTCAGATCTTAAATAATATAAACTACTTAGGAAACATATAAAACCCCTATGTACTACAGAAAACTTTAGGGTTCTGATTTAATTATTGTTTTGGCCAAAAGCTAAATAATAGGAAGAAAAATAGTTGCACTATTTGACTAGGGTTGGAAAAATTTGGAGAAGTTTATGTCCACCTACTGACCTGTTTAAAAATGCTAAACCTCTCTGTCCACCCCATTAAGTTAGTTTTGGTCATTTATTTTACAATATGCTTAAGGTTAAGAAAAATAGAAAAGGTGATTTAAATAATTAACCAGGGGTACTCCTATTTTTGTTAGGGTACTTATTCAGTGTAGTTCACTAGAAAAAAAATCTATGATACCCTGGTTTAGTATAAAATAAATAGGATACCTTTTATTTTAAGAAAATAAGAAAAACTTAGAAAAACCCTACAAAAATAACCCCAAGGTGAAAACACCCCAACCCTTGGGATAGTTAATGTTTTGTTATTAAGAACTTAGGAAAAATATGAAATCTGCTGTTTGACATTTTTCAAATAACAATGTAGTAGAAAGTGCCTTTTTGGCATTAAACTTTAGAAAATCATAACTAAATAACCATCCCTTAGCTTTCTGTGATCTTTGGCACAGAAGCCTATTATTACTGTTAGATGCCAACAAAAATAACTTTTAGGACAGAACCCAACCCTAATTAAGAGTTGTAGTGCAAAGTGGCCCATTTACACAACTCTTGTTATTTTTGTCTAGAGCATAGCCTTTTTTTTTAAAATTGAACCTCAAAGTCCTAGAACAGGCTATATTAACCATAGGCAAGCCACTGAAATTTTTACAAAATTTTTGGAAAAAGTTAAACCAATGTTGTAGTTCAAACCTACAGTAGAATTCATAAATAGAAAATAGAGAAAGGAAAAAATGAATAATGGAAAGTGGTGTCATCCTAAAACCCTTTGAAAATTGTCCACTAAATTATAATAAGGAGATACCAATCCTATATGCTTATCCTTAACAAAAACCTAAACCAAGAGTGATAAGCATAAACCACTAAAAGCCCCGTATGACCAAGAAACCCTAAGTTACTCATTAAACTTAGTTTTTCTTCTTTTTAGCATAATGTTATTTAATCCTGCATAATCATGACATACATGTTCATTACATTTCGATAGACTGTAACCTCGCTGACGGAGAGTACGTCCTCGTGCCGGAGCAAGGAGCTGCTCAGGAGGTAGCCCCGGATCCAGCACCCGAGCCTGCACCAGAGGATCTGCCTGCCACAGCCTTGGAAGGCAAGCCCCGGTTTATGCATAACCTGTTATTTATGCTATTTTAATATATTTAATGATTGTAGGATTGATTGTTCACTTAGGTGTAGGAGTTGTTTGAAACCCTAGTTGCATGATCTCAGGAATCCTGTTGAGATGAATACTAGTATGCTAGGTCGAGTAGTTGTTTTATTAATTAGGATCTCGGTAGAAGTCGAGTGATTTTTTTTGCACTCACGCGAGGTCAGGAATTGGTTGTACCCACTTTCATATCATATTGATGATTGGTCTGTGGACACGGATCCATGGGGATGCGTGGTCTATGAGATGAAATTGGAATAAGGATTAACGTGCGGATACCTATGTCAAGCGATTGAACGTACTAAACACATACCGAGAAATATGGTAAATCGGTAAGCCTAGTACCTGATTGAACCTGCCCGCAGACATATCCCCTCACGCGACCTGAGACATGGTCTCCCATTCCGGTTATGGTGGGTACAAGTGCGGTCACTGCATGACGGCAGTCGGGGTCAGTGAGGCATTGTACGCCAAGGCGGTGAGCCCTGATCTGTTGCCAGGGAATCGATGGGGACGGTTGATGTGTGTGGGGACGGAGTGCCCCTGCATGTCGTGTGTTTAGGTTTACCTTGCAAGGATAAAAACTCGATTCGAATCGTCTGCTTCTCGCAGCTAATGAGACTGCTTGATCCATTGTACTGCATTGAGTAACAAGTGGAATTATGATGAGATGATACAAGATGTTGATTGCTAAAAATGTTTGCTACTTTGTATGAGTAGATAGTACACATTTAGCCTTAAGAGAGTCACACTTAAATTGACAGAGTTAAAACTTGATTTAGAAACTCAGCTAGTGCTTTTGGCAACCAAACCCCACAGCCAAACAGCTGCATGTCTAGAGGTAGAGGAGTAGACTCCTCACACCGGGTAAGTCTAGCTGAGTATTAGTATACTCAGCCTTGCTTGTGGCATAATTTTTTAGGATCTTTGGAGGACATGGTTGCTGGAGTGACTTGGCCGTCCATCTTGCCACCGGGTTGGACTGTCGAGTGGGACCCTACCTCGGCCGAGGAGGAGCATGAGGAGTGATGGGACAGGCTTCCCCATCTCTCTGTTTATTTACCGTTAGTTTTATTCCGCTGCACTTCGAACAATGATGACCACTTTTGCAAAAACTTCGATGATGATGTAATAATTTAATACTCCCCTATGCATGGTTTTATGGTTTATTGTATTTGCTCTGTGACTCACCATCGAGTGAGATTGTGGTACTTGATCCTGTCATTGGCCTTGTCGGACTAGATCCGAGGGATTGACGGGTTATTCCCATTTAAGTGTGGTCTAGCCTCTAAGGCGGGACTTCGACACTTAAGTTGGAATAATTTGGGCAGTTCCGCCACAGAAGAACAGTCCCAGGCCGTCAAACCATTGATGAACGGCTCAGATCAGACCCCCCATACCCCTTCGACTGGGACTCCTCTCATCCGTTGATCATCAATCAAGCGCCCATGATGAGATCTCACATAGTTTTGATCCAAGCCATAGATCGTTGATCGTACGGGTGCCACTCCATACCTCTTCATGGGGAGCCTGGTATAATCCTATCCATAGATTGGTGATCCAACAGCCGAAAAATAACCATACCCCTTCGGACGGGTACAATTGCAGATGAGCCCTCGAACTTCATTTAAATGAACCCGTCGTCCACCATGGGTAGATATGAGTCTAGGAAATCTTATAGATTAAACCCTGTGCTTCTCTGGTTTTGTGCGCCCAGTCCAGAGAATTAGAAAACCCAGTAAAAGTAATTAGAAAATGATTTTTATGTGAAAATAAATGCTAGAAACTTGTATAATTCATAGAAAATTCATATTAAGTCCAAATTGATCCATTCCAGTTTCTATAATTTTGTAATATTATTGTTTTTCAACTAGTGTCTCTGTTTTGACATGAAAACCATATTAAAATTAATATCCTAATTAATCTTGTACCAAGCACTTAGAACTTTTGGAAATTCATAACTTAAAATCCATAACTCCAAAATTAATGATTCCTGTTCCTATGATCTTATTTTAATATGTAGATTATTAATATGTATTTTGTTCTTATGTTTGGTGTGATGTTAATTTTTCCTATACCATGTTTGTTTATATTGCTACGACTAGCGCGAGGTCATGAGTCATCTGAAAAGCAAGTTGGTACCTGGAATCTCAAGTCCCAGGCAAGTTGTGCCCTTGATCACTTCTTTTTACCCAGTCATGTTCTGATTAATCATAATGATCTGCATAGGTTAATTTTGATGGGACCCAATAGGTTACCCTAGTTTGACTATCTTTATGCCTTGTTTACCACTGAATTCTTGGGTAGTACCTGCTAGTGCTATATGTGGATTTGGGCATTGAGATACATTATTCATACTTTTGTTATCAGTTGTTATTTACTGTTCATGATAAGATCATTATGTTAATTGGAACATGGAGCGACCACCCAGGAAAACAGTGCTACCATAAGGGTGGTATGGGACGCCCTTGGCTGACTAATTAGGAAAGCTAGTGGGGGACTACCTTACCCGAAAAGGGCAAGGGCAGTAGGGGAGTGGTCAGTGTATGGAGGTCCTTGGGTTGATTTTGCTGCAATGGCGGTCAGGCGAGGGATTCCTGCGCTGGAGCTTCCTATAAACTGTAGCGGGTTTTCTGAAGCTAGTGGAACTTTGTAAAGGCCTCGTAGTGTTACCCTGATCGCCTCCTCGGTAGAGGTGTATGTGATTGGTCGTCTCTTGGCAGATGGGTAACATGACTTGTGGGTAAAGATGTGCAACCTCTGCAGACTGTAAAACTGGTATATCAGCCGTGCTCACGGTCATGAGCATCTCAGACCCTCACATGATTAATTTATGGAACTAAATTCAATTTATTATATGCATTGCATCATAGGTGTTGTTATTACTTTTGTTCTACTACTTAATTGGGTTGGTATTTACTTATACTTAGTAATTGCTAATAAAATTTTGACCAACTTTAAAAGCAATGCTCAACTTCAACCATCCCCTTTGGTAAGCCTTACACTTCACGTGAGCTCCCACCTTTGGCAAGTTCATGCACATTATTTTTCACAACTTGTTGAGCGATAAACGTATGTGAGCTCACTCTTGCTGTCTCACACCCCCCACAGGTCAAGAACGGGTACCACATGATGAGGCACATGGAGGATGCCGTGAAGAGTTCGTGAGAGGTCTAGGTCGTCGTCTCCTAGTCAACTTTGGGTTGCTGGATCGTGTCTTCATATGATGTAACGATTTATTTATTTTGTACAGAACTCCTATTATATAGTAAAGATGTGACATTCGTTTCTGTACCACTATTCATCATATGTGTGAGACTTGGTCTCAGCACACCTGGTGTTTATTTCGCACCTGGTTTTTGGACCCCTAAAACCCGGGTGTGACATTTGTTTTCATGTATGTTTTGCTGTGAATAGAAGCGTGGTTACGAAGAACCTGTGCACTAAAAAAGTAAGTTGTGCCCTTGATCACTTTCTTTACCTAATAATGTCCCTGATAATCACCATGACATGCTTAGGTTAACTTGATGGAACCTAATAGTTTATCTAGTTTTGTTTACCCTACACCTTGAAAACAAATGAACTATTGGGTAGTCTTGCTATTGCTTTACCTGGTTTTGGGATTAATATTATATCTGAAACTATGATCATGCTTTATTGTTATTGTTGGCTCCATTATTGTTCATGATAAGATTATTGTGTTAATTGGAACATGGAGCGACCAACCGAGAAAACAGTTCTACCACAAGGGTGGAATGGGATGCCCATGGCCAAGTAATTAGGAAAGCTAGTATGAATTAATCCTTTCCTGAAAGGGACAAGCGGGGTGTGGGGAGCTGTTGGTGTAGGGAGGTTCTCGGGTCAATCTATCTGTGATAGCTTTTTAGGCGAGGGATTCCTACATCACCCCCTCCTGCCTGATTCCGTAGCAGGTTCTCTCATGCTAGTGGAACATTGGAAAGGCCTCGTAGTGAGCCCTTGCCTACTCACCTTGGTAGTGTTTAATGGTTTGCATAACCCAAGGCAAATAAGGGATCACGACTTATGGGTAAAGATGTGCAACCTCTATAGAGTGTAAAACTGGTATATCAGCCATGCTCACGGTCATGAGCAGCTCGGACCCTTGCATGAGTAATTTATGGAATTAAACTTAATCTATCATATGCATTGCATTATGGGATTTATTATTCATTGTGATCAATTATTAAATTGGGTTGGTATCTAATTACACTTAGTAATTGCTAATAAAATTTTGACCAATTTATTAAAAGTAATGCTCAGCCATAAACATTTTCCTCGGTAAGCCTTACACTTCATATGAGCCCCCACCGTAATTGAGATCATGCACATTATTCCCCACAACTTGTTGTGTGATAAACATATGTGAGTTCACCCTTGTTGTACTCACACCAGGTCAAGAACAGGTACCGTTAGAGAAACATGAAGGATGATGCTATGAGTTCGGAGAGATCTAGGTCGTTGTCTCCCAGTCAACTATGGTTGCGGAGGATCGTTGTCATCATATGATGTATTTATTTAGCTATTTTGTACAGAACCCCTATTATATAATAAAGATGTGACATTGATTTCTGTACCATGAGTCATCATATGTGTGAGACTTGATCCTAGCACACATTTGAGATGCGCCCGGTTTTCCCTTGAATCCTGGTGTGACAGAAGCGGTATCAGAGGAATGTTGACCGTAGGACGTACTCTAGATAGAACTGTTCGAACCCTTACCTACTTTCCTATCCTACTCTGATTCTTTCCAAACTTTCCTTAATCTTTTCTCATCTATTGTTGCTTTACTCTGATTACTCTTACCTTTTCCTTCTTTAAACCAGAACAGAATTTCACACCTTGGAATCCTATACCCAAATTGTCCCTAAGTAATAGGAGTCCTAATCATAGGCATAAAAAACTATTTTTATAGGTATCTATGTGCTTGAATGCTTGTAGTCATGAACCTTATTTGATTTGGTTCTTTGATTGAGTGTAATGAGTTGCGAAGTAATGTCCACAATTGCATCTGCATATATTTAGGCATCAAAATATATTTATAAGATAACTAGACAACTTAGATTATCCCCCATTAAAATTTATCTAGCTTAATAGATCCATCTCATCTTAACAGATTCCATCTTATCCTAGCAGATCTATCTTACCCTAATAGATTCATCTAATCTAGACTAGTCTAATCTAGTTATACCAATATAATCTAGATCCCCTCTAATCTAATATGGTCTAACCTAATCTAATAAAACCTAATCTAATCGGCTCGTATTTCTTGCACTTATCTAAAGGGTAGAGCAAATTAACCCAGGTTAGTTAATATATCTCTACACATGTAAACTCTTTCCCCACCTAGTTCACTTAATCATAAGTTGTTCCCTTAGACCAACTCGGCCATGCACAACTACCTGACCTACCTTATGGGTTGCCTAAATCCACCTATCCCAACCTAAAAGCAAAAGTAAAACCATGTTTGACCTATCTCATGGTTTAAAACCATCCACCTACCTAAAACCTCCTAAACCCTAGATGAAGACACTAAGACTCTGTCACACCCGATTTTGGAAGGTAAACCGAATGCAAACCGTGTACGTGCCAAGATCAGAAATTCACATACACAACGATTACATAATTGGACATCATCACGCGTTGCTCAAAATAATAGCGAAAATAAGTACTTTATTACATCACGATGTCCAAGAAATCCACAAAGTCATTAAGTTAAATCATCATCAAAGTGTTGAACGAAACACAATACGATAAGGCCTTCATAGGCAGCTGACTGGGGGGGTTTGCCATTAATCTAAACTATAACTCATCGAAGTCTTGAAACTTCTGAAAGTCCTCCATGTTGCCTTCATCTTCTCTTGAGCACTAGTTACAAATAGTATAACCTGGGGTTTAGTGTTTTTAAGCAAGGGGGAGTACACATCAACATACTCAACAAATGTCCCGTTTGGCTAAAGTGGACTAGTTGTATGTGTGGTTAAGCTCAAAGCTAGCGTAGGGCACGCGTGTTGGAAAAGGAGCAGAGGGAGCAGGCGGCTCGGCCGTGTGCTCGGATGAGCGGCCAGGGGGCAAGCGGTGGCGGCGGGATAACTACCTCTCCGTGTGCCTCGGCAGAAGAAGCCTAGGATTAAGGAAATACAGTGGTTATCCTCCTCTCCCCTACCTGATAAGTATGGAGACGAGCTCTCCCCTGGTCGCGGTCTCTCTCTGGTTCACTCAGCACACGGGTGTTCTAGCAATCCCCTGCTCCTCTATCGTTCCAGTCCCTGTTTGACTGAGTATTTTCTCTATTGGTGATTGCTTACGAGAGTTAGAGGAGCGCTGTGTTCTTGCAGCAAGGTTCTCTGTGTGCCTCACTGCTCCTCCGTGCGCCTGTGTGGTGCTGGTCTGATCTGGTCTCTGTCCACCGTGGCCTGGTGCTTGGGCTCCCTGTTGTGCGGTGTTCTTCTTCTCGGGCTGGTGCTGTGGACGTCTCACACGGCCTCAACAGCGGCTCTAGTATCTCCGTCAACCTCTCGCCGTGCAGGTCCGGATGTGGGCGGCGGAATTAGTTTTCTGGGACAGAACCTTGTGTTCGCTGAGCTGGTCTTCCCACGTAGACAATCTACGTGCTGTGAGTTACCCGTTGTCTCTCTATATTTATTTAGTAATTTTGTGCATTCTGCTAGTATTATTTACTTGGGTGTGATTGCACAATTTGTGGGCGGATTTGATTGCTCTATGATGATAGCGGTGTAGTGAGACGATGTGACAGTCTGGATTTTAGTGTGTTGTTATTTTCAGCATTGATATTATATGTGCCTAATTATATCTCTATTTGTTGAGGTTGTTTACCTGTGTTAAATTCTGTTATATTATTTACTACACAGCTCCTTACTATTAGTATTTATACTTGATTATTAGGCTTATTACATCTGATATAAAACCCTGATTTGGTAAGATAGGACTGTCACATTAGTCGAGGATCTCTGATCACCATTTAGCATTGAAGGGCTATTTATTACAACAACCCGCTATTTTGAGAGCAACATTTTAAGATAAACAATCATGTTTATTTGTTTAATCTTCCTTCTTCATCTACAATCCATGTTTAATTTACAAATGGACCTGAGTAGCTATGTTTCATGTTTTCAATTAATGGAATTGCTACTGTTCATTGCCGTTAAAATTACATATGCCATTTATCTAAGTTATATGCTTGTTTTATTCGGAATTAGAATATTTAATTTATTTAAATATATTGGAAGCATGTCACTTATTTCTTTAATTTTACAACAATCCAGAAAACCAATTTGTATAATGGCCTCCGGTTCTGATGTCATTAAGCCTGAAGCGTTCGACGGTGCAAGCTTTAAGCGCTGGCAGATTAAGACTCACATGTGGCTCACTGACCTAAAATTATTTTGTGTAGTGGCGTCGGCTGTTCCCCAGGCTGCATCAGATGATTTTGATGATGCAGCGAAGGCCGCCGCACTAGCGGAGCAGGCCAAGTGGGACGAAGCCAGTGAGGCATGCTTGTCTCGTTTGCTAAACGTCTTGTCGAACCGCTTATTTGACGTGTACTCTAGTTTTACCTCCGCTAAGGGTCTATGGACTGAACTTGAGAACGAGTTCTCTGAAGTTGACAATGGCAATGAGTCATTCACAACGGAAAACTACCTCAACTATAAAATGGCTGAGGGAAGGTCTGTTATGGAGCAGCTACAGGAGATTCAACTCCTTGTTAGGAACTTGGTCCAATATGGCTGCGTCCTACCAGATAGTTTTTAGGTGAATGCAATACTGGCAAAGCTCCCGCCTTCTTGGTGAGACTTTGTGACTTCACGCCGCCACATCAAGAAGCGAATGACTCTCAATAAGTTGTCAGCTGCGATAAATGTGGAAGAGCGTGCAAGGTCCAGTAACAAGCCATCCAAGCAACTCCAGGCTCACGTTGTTGAGAAGGGTGGAGATAGAAAATTCCAGAATAAGAAGAATAACTCTCCACAGAAGAATCTGAACCAACCTAAGTCCAAAAAGATGAAGAAGAAAAAGGAGGACTTTATCTGCTACGTTTGTGGTGTCTCCGGGCATACAGCTCGGAGGTGCAAGCTTAGGAAGGGAAAAGGTCCTCCACCTCAGCGCAAAGAAAGGAACATGGTGGTTAATTCCACCCCATGGTATGCACCTCAGGCCTTTATGGCAAGTCCATCAGATGACTGGTGTATGGATTCCGGTGCTATTGTTCATATTTGTGATGATCGATCCATGTTCTCTTCATTCTAGGGATAGAACAGTGCACGAGTCTTGATGGGAAATGGTGTTCCGGCAGCAGTTCAAGGTACTGGACAGGTCTACCTAAAGTTAACTTCAGGAAAGACGCTCGTGCTGAAGGACGTACTCTATGTGCCCTCGATGAGCCGGAACCTCATATCAGTGTCGCTGCTATGTCGACAGGGTCCCAAATTAGTGTTTGAGTCTAATAAAGTGGTCCTGTCTAAGTTTGGTACTTTTGTTGGAAAGTCATATGAGTCAGGTGGTTTGTTCCGTCTTTCTGTTTTGAATAATCATTCTTCTTGCCATGTTAATGTGGTCTGTAATAACGATTTCATTAATGATATATGGCATTTCCGTTTGTGTCATGTGAATTTTGAGGCCATTAAGAGATTAAGTGACATGTCTTTAATTCCTGAAAATAAACATATTAAAGGTGTAAAATGTGGTATTTGTGTGCAAGCTAAGCAGCCTAGAAAACCGTTTCATACGGTTGAAGGAAGAAGTACCACTCCTTTAGAACTAATTCACTCAGATATCTGTGAGATGAATGGTATAATCACAAAAGGCGGTAAAAGATACTTTCTTACCTTGATAGATGATGCTATCAGGTTCTGTTATATTTACTTACTCAGAACTAAAGATGAGCACTAGAACTCTTTAAGATCTATAAGACTGAAGTTGAAAACCAGCTAGACAAGAAAATTAAAAGGTTACGGTCTGATAGAGGAGGTGAATACCTTTCCAACCTTTTTGATGAGTACTGCAAAGAGTGTGGAATCATTCATGAAACCACCGCTCCATATTCACCTCAGTCAAATGGGGTAGCTGAAAGGAAGAACCGAACGATGTGTGACTTAGCTAATGCTTTGTTGCAAAGTTCGGGGATGCCTGACATCTGGTGGGGCGAGGCAGTACTCACGGTGTGCTATGTCCTGAACAGGGTGCCGCCTCGCAACCGTGAGGCCATGCCCTATGAAGGATTTAAAGGAAGGAAGCCAGATCTTTCTCATCTTCGGACTTGGGGCTGCCTTGCGAAGGTGAATGTCCTGTTGCCGAAGAAGAGAAAGTTAGGCCCTAAGACCGTAGACTGTGTCTTCCTGGGTTATGCGCATAACAGTTCAGCTTATAGATTTCTAGTGGTCCATTCCGAGACAAGCGAAGTCGCTGTAAATGTCATAATGGAATCTCGGGATGTGACATTTTTTGAGAGCATCTTCCCTATGCAGAATAAGGAAGTAGTAGCCCCAGATGGTCCATCTCGGACATATTCTCTGCCCTTGAGTGTCCATGACTAGACTCCATATTTGGAGTTAAGGAGGAGTAAGAGACAAAGGCCTGAAAAGTCTCTGGGTGATGATTATATTATTTATGTAGTGGATGAAGAACCACACTCCCTCA
The DNA here is from genome assembly GCF_902167145.1 of Zea mays. Lineage (NCBI taxonomy): Eukaryota > Viridiplantae > Streptophyta > Magnoliopsida > Poales > Poaceae > Zea > Zea mays. Next base: position 45,354,024 of record NC_050103.1, read on the forward strand.
CAGAGGCATATACATCTCCGAATGCAGAGTACTGGAGGGAGGCTGTCCGTAGCGAGATGGACTCAATCATCTCGAACGGAACTTGGGAGATAACTGATCTCCCAGTTGGTTGCAAGCCTATGGGCTGCAAATGGATCTTTAGGAGGAAAAGGAGACCCGATGGTACTATTGAAAAGTACAAGGCCCGTCTTGTGGCTAAGGGTTTTACTCAAAATAAAGAGGAGGATTATTTTGATACTTATTCTGCGGTGGCTCGATTGCCCACAATTCGTGTGCTTTTGGCACTGTCTGCTGCTTATAAACTTCTTGTTCATGAAATGGACATAAAGACAACATTCCTAAATGGAGAGCTGGAAGAGGAAATTTATATGTAGCAACTAGAAGGATTTGTGGTTAAAGGACAAGAGAGCAAAGCGTGTCGCTTGATTAAATCCTTATACGGTCTTAAGCAAGCTCCCAGACAATGGCATGAGAAGTTTAATAATACTCTGACCACTGTCGGGTTTTGTGTAAATGAAGCCAACAACTGTGTGTATTATCGCTTCTCTGGGGGCAAAGGTGTCATCATGTGTTTATACGTTCATGACATATTGATATTTGGGACCGATTTGGAGGCTATCATGGAGACAAAAGTATTCCTCTCCAAGAACTTTGACATGAAGGACTTGGGTGAAGCTGATGTAATATTGAACATCACGCTAATAAAGGGTGAGGATGGGATTACTTTGTCACAATCCCATTATGTGGAAAAGGTCCTGACTTGCTTTGGACATATGGACTGTAAACCAGTCACCACGCCCTATGATCCATCCTACACGCTCAGTAAACATGAAGGCGAGCCTGTGAACCAGCTACTATATTCGCAGGTCATCGGATCTCTCATGTACCTGAGCAGTGCAACTAGACCAGATATCTCATATGCAGTATGCAGACTGGCTCGTTATTCAGTCAGTCCAGGAGATAGACACTGGGTAGCTTTATACAGAGTGCTTCGGTATTTGAAGGGAGCGATGAATCTTGGTATTAAATATACCGGATTTCCGTCAGTACTTGAAGGATTCAGTGAGGCAAACTGGATCTTTGACTCGGACCAAATGAAGTCTACAAGTGGCTATGTGTTCACTTTAGCTGGTGGGGCCGTGTTGTGGAGATCGTCTAAACAAACAGTATCGACACGTTCCACCAAGGAGGCTGAATTAGTTGCACTTGATTCAGCAGCATTGGAGGCTGAATGGTTGAGAGACCTGTTGTCAGACCTTCCAATGTTAGCAAAGCCGATATCGACTGTCCTAGTATACTGTGACAACACTTCTATGTTGCTGAAAGTGAACAGTAGAAAGGACAACAAAAAATCCTCATGGCATATCAGAAGACGACTTGATTCATGTCGGCATGCTTGAGAGACGGGTGTAATAACTGTAGATTACATCAAGTCTGAAAGGAACCTTGCTGATCCTTTCACCAAAGGACTGGCTCAAAAGCCAATCCAAGCAGCGTGCATGGGAATGGGACTCATACCCTGTTAGCGGTTTCAACTGCGGATAACTGTCCTGTGTGACCGGAGGTCCCGAGATCCAGTCTCCAGGAAACGAAGCACTGTGGAACCAAGAGCACAAAAGACAAAGAGTCTCATTAGCTGTTGTGCTCTGTCTGTATGGTAGGTTGAGCAATATGCTCTTAATGAAGTCAATGCTATAAGTAGGGAAATTGTCCTACATAATTTCCTTAATGATTTCACCTATATGAGCTGACTGTGGGGTCACAGTCCGTGAGAGAATGGGGTTTTCTCTCTAGTGAGTTCATGAATAGATATTAAAGGGCATGATCGTAACTCCCTGCCCCGTAAGAGAAGCAGATAATCTGCCTAGTACTATGTGCCTTTTGTGCGAAGATTCTCACACTAGGGTTTGTGGATCAAGGCATAGTCCTCCGCTTATTTGTGCAGGGTTGGAGTGGGCCGCTGCCAGGCCCACGGCCGAGCAGCCCAGCCCAGCCGACCGGCAAGAGCTGGCATAGGGCACGCGTGTTGGAAAAAGGAGCAGAGGGAGCAAGCGGCTCAGCCGTGTGCTCGGATGAGCGATCAGGAGGCAAGCGGCGGCGGCGGGATAACTACCTCTCCGTGTGCCTCGGCGAAAGAAGCCTGGGATCAAGGAAATACAGTGGTTATCCTCCTCTCCCCTACCTGATAAGTATGGAGATGAGCTCTCCCCTGGTCGCGGTCTCTCTCTGGTTCACTCAGCACACGGGTGTTCTAGCAATCCCCTGCTCCTCTATCATTCCAGTCCCTGTTTGCCTGAGTATTTTCTCTGTTGGTGATTGCTTACGGGAGTTGGAGGAGACGTTGTGTTCTTGCAGCAAGGTCCTCTGTGTGCCTCGCTGCTCCTCCGTGCGCCTGTGTGGTGCTGGTCTGGTCTAGTCTTTGTCCACCGTGGCCTGGTGCTTGGGCTCCCTGCTGTGCGGTGTTCTTCTTCTCGGGCTAGTGCCATGGACTTCTCACACGGCCTCAGCGGCTCTAGTATCTCCGTCAACCTCCCGCCGTGCAGATTCGGACGTGGGCGGCGGAATAGGTTTTCTAGGACATAACCTTGTGTTCGCTGAGCTGATCTTCCCACGTAGACAATCTACGTGCTGTGAGTTACCCGTTGTCTCTCTATATTTATTGAGTAATTTTATGAATTCTGCTAGTATTATTTACTTGGGTGTGATTGCACAATTTGTGGGTGGATTTGATTGCTCTATGATGATAGCGGTGTAGTGAGACGGCGTGACAGTCTCGGTTTTAGTGTGTTGTTATTTTCAGCATTGATATTATATGTGCCTAATTATATCTCTATTTGTTGAGGCTGTTTACCTGTGTTAAATTCTGTTATATTATTTACTACACAACTCCTTACTATTAGTATTTATACTTGATTATTAGGCTTATTACATCTGATCTAAAATCCTGATTTCGTAAGATAGGACTGTCACGTTAGTCGAGGATCTCTGATCACCATTTAGCGTTGGAGGGTTGTTTATTACAGCAACCCGCTATTTTGAGAGCAACATTTTAAGATAAACAATCATGTTTATTTGTTTAATCTGTCTTCTTCATCTACAAGCCATGTTTAATTTACAAATGGACCTGAGTAGCTATGTTTCATGTTTTCAATTAATGGAATTGCTACTGTTCATTGCCGTTATAATTACATATGGCATTTATCTGAGTTATATGCTTGTTTTATTTGAAATTAGAATATTTAATTCATTTAAATATATTGGAAGCATGTCACTTATTCCTTTAATTTTACAACAGCTTTTAGTTGGTCAAGTATTTATTACTAGTAGAGAGCCAAGTTTTATCAATAATCCCAACTCCCTCTAAGAGGAAACACCAGGATTCATAATTATAATCACCATCATTAAGCATCATCATGAAAGTATCCAGAGTAATTCTAATCAAAGGAGCTCCCAAGGCTGCTCATAACCAAGAGCACGACTGATATACTAGTTTCTAACCCTATGCCGAGGTTGCACACATTACCCATGAGTCATTATCCCTTCCCATAAAATTGAGACATGGAAAAAATGGGTGAACATAATTTAAACAGATAACAGTATGAGCATTTTGCTATTTGAACCACCCAATTTGGAGTTCATATGCAAAAGTTATGAAATTTACAAGTTTTGGAAGTCAAAAACCCTAAATTAAACCTATTTCTGTGATTAAAATAAAGTCTAGGGGTCTCTCTGCAAGAAACCAGGGACCCATGTGCAAGAAAACTGGACCGCGGGTTCTATTCCCGGGAAAGCTAGGGGTTCTTTAATAAAAATGCCAAACTAAGGGGGTATCGGGTTGTCTCGACCATCAGATGTCAGGTCAATGGCCAAGAAAAGATCCCAGTTCTTGGCTATCGATGGTGGAACGACGGAAACAAAGGGTGGCTAGGGTCGTAACGGAGAGGCGGGACTGAGCGTAGGCTCAATTTAAAGGAAGTCACCACGACGATGGGGGGCGGCGGCGATAGCCTGAGGAGCTCCACGTTAGCCTCAAGGGTGTCCACAGGCCAGTAACGTGGCAGACTTAACACAAACCCATTATGGTGGTTCAATACTCGAGCCTCCAACCAGCTGCATGGATGGCCAGAGCGTCCGGTGGCTGGCTACGGCGGCGGTGGATGATTCATGGTGAGGACACGTGGTGTCAGTGGCTAGAGCGGTAATTCGATCATCGAATCCGAGCGAAGATCTTTTTACCACGCATTGATCCACATCTCGGCGGCTCCAATCATGGCGCGAGCTCGAATCACGGCGGCGGGACGTCGATGGCAAGCACATGGCACTTAATCTTGTTCATTTCACTGTACCATGGCGATGTTCATTAGCGCATCTGACAGAGCCATTTGAGAGTCATTTCCCTTTGGCTTTTGTTCAACAACCTACCAAGTCGACCATAGCAAATTTGTTGTCCATCATATCAGCTTTAATTTTGTTATAGAGTTCTTGTTCATACCTCCACTCGATCAAGCACAATTCAGCTCTCAAGTTGATCTAATGCCACTGTCAGTCTAACCTTTAGGCCAACCCCCGACTGACATCCCAACTTCCTTGCCATTTTGCTCCAATTTTTGTACAACTTTAGGGCTTAATCACTTAATCAAACATGGGCTACTTTAATAGCTCTACAAAATTGTTGTAATGACCCATGACAAAATCTCCATAGATCAAGAGATACAGAGAGCTAAAGTCAGCACCAAATTACTGTTTTCAGAGTTAAACATTTGGGTGCCCTTGGGACCTTTTTGCAATTTACTCCAATTTGTTCCATAAAACATGGAAATATCCAAATACAAAAGTTGCCTAGCTTTTGTTACTCAACCACTTTGATATATGCACTTTGGTCCAAAAGTGCATAGAAATTTGAGTCACCTCATAAGCACTAATTAGGGTTTCTAGGATCCTTATTAGGGTTTTAGTGTTCTACGGTTATGTGCCATTCAAACACTCCAAGTTTAGTCTATTTTTAACATTTCCACTAATCTTTGAGTTCATACTCAAATTGCTATCTCACACACCCACATGCTTTTATTCCTTAGGGAAGCACCCTATCCTAGGGTTAAGGATCAATTCAAGGCACCACATCACAACTTGTTTTGAAACTTGTACTTAGTGGATGCACTCTAGGTGTATCATACAGAATGAAATGCTAGTGCAAATGATGTCATGCCAAAGTTTTAGTTTTGGTAACACCAGGGGTGTTACAACCGCCACCGCAACAAAATCAACTCAAGGACCTCCCTACACTGACCACTTCTCTACTGCCCTTGCCCATATCGGGTAAGGTAGTCCTCCACTAGCTTTCCTAGTTAGTCAGCCAAGGGCCTCCCATACCACCCTTGTGGTAGCACTGTTTTCCTGGGTGGTTCTCCATGTTCCACTTAACATAATGATCTTATCATGAACAGTAAATAACAAACCGATAATAAAAGTATGATCATTAATAATGTGTATCTTCATACCCAAAACCACATATAGCAATAGCAGGTACTACCCAAAAATTCAATGGTAAACAAGGTATAAAGATAGCCAAACTAGGGTAACCTATTGGGCCCATCAAAATTAACCTATGCAGATCATTATGATTAATAAGAACATGATTGGGTAAAAAGAAGTGATCAAGGGCACAACTTGCCTTCAATGAGATCCTGCTCAGCAGTCTCCACCTGCTGAACTCCCAGATCCTCAGTAGCTGGCTCGTCTACTCGCAATAATACAAACAAACAAGGTATGGCAGAAATTAACATCACACCAAACATCAGAACAGAATGCATTATAATATTCTACGCATCATAATGAGATTGTAGGAACAAGAATCACTAAATTCGGAGTTACGGTTATCTAGTTATGAATTTCTGGTGTGGACTAACTCAAGTGACAAATTTTAATCTATATTTCATGGCTAAATAGAGTTACTAGTTGATGAACAATATTAAAACAAAATTAATGCCACTTGATTGAATTAAAAAGGATTTAATATGAATTTTCTATGAATTAAATAAGTTCTAAGATTTATTTTAATACCAAAAACCCATTTCTTTATTTCTTTTATTCAGTTTACTGATCCCTGGATTGTGCGCCAAAAACAGAGAATTCCAGGGGCTATCGCAAAAGAATCCTAAGACTCTAGTGTTGGGGGTCTTCCTCTTCCAAAGGTCCTCAAAAACACAACTAACATGTTTTTCAGTATAGTATACTGTCACAGGAAGCTTCGGCTTTGAGATGAGGGTGTGCATGGTATGAAAGGCGCGATCTGGAAGAAGAATGAACCAGCTTCGAAGCTGTGGATGGAGAAGCTTCGGCTTAGCACAAGGACGGTGGTGGAGAATGAAACCGACCTAAAGGGGAAAAGACTGCTTAGTCCTCAACAGCTTACCTTTTGCCTAACAGTAAATGTCAGGGACATGAATGTAATTTTGCCCAGGCTGCGTCCTGTGCCTATAAATAGATGAACAGTATTGCCATACTGTTCACGCTGGATTGTAATCGCTCTGACGCCATTCCTTACTTTCTTATCTTTTGTCAAGCCGAAGGTACATATGTAGTATTAATATCATTGATATTTGTTCATGTTTATATAATAAAGAATATGAATAATCTGATGATTTAAAATGATTATTCATATTCCCTTTGTGTTTTATATGTCCTTATTTACATCCTTGTTTATGGAAATGATGAAGGTATGTCCTTCATGACCTTCGCTCGAAGATCATTATATCTTAAGAGAGAATGCTTCGAAGGACGAAGGTCTTTTAACCATTAACATTTGTGTTGCCTTGTTCTTGGTTCATAGCATCTGAGAACAAGTGACCAACATTGGTGGCCACCTCCGGTGAACTCATTCGACCACCTTCGGCAAGCTTTGACCTTCGTCATGCCGCCAAAGAAGACAGCAGGGCCAGGGGCTGCACTGCAGCCACTGGACGTTAATCAGGAGACGCTACGCGAAGCTAGGAGCCAGAAGAGGAAGGCTACCAGCCCAACACCTAAAGAGGAGGAGTTGGATCAAGAAATCAGGGACCTCGAAGCTATCCATCAACAGGTTCAAAAGAAGTAAGAGAAAATGCTTCGGCTCGCTGATCTCCAGAGAAAGATTGATAAAGCCGCTGAGGAAATGCGTCAACTCACCCAGGATGACCAAGACCGAAGGCCCCAGCACAAAGAGCTTCGTCAACACAATTCATACAACAATGATGAATGGTATGAGGATTTTCATCATAGCAATTTTTCTTTTGATGATGCTTCTCCTTTGGCAGCAGAGTTGTAGGCTACCCCATGGCCCCCATCATACAAGCCACCTCAGCTTCCTATGTATGATGGGCACTCAGACCCCAAGCAGTCCTGATGAGCTACGAAGCAACCATATCTTCATATGGGGGCAATACTGCAGTCATGGCGAAATCCTTCGTCATGTCAGTTAAAAGCGTAGCGCAAACTTGGTAATCTTCTCTTTGGCCAGGGACAATCACATCATTGCAGAAGCTCAAGGATATTTTAATTACTAGCTTCCAAGGCTTTCAAACAAAGCCAGTCACTGCTCAGGCTCTGTTTCAATGCACACAAGACCATGAGGAGTATCTTCAAGCGTATGTCCGAAGGTTCCTATGTCTGAGGGCACAAGCGCCTACAATGCCCAATGAAATTGTCATTTAGGCCATGATCAAGGGGCTTCGGCCAGGACCTACGGCTCAGTATTTTGCTAGGAAGGCCCCACAAACCCTGGAGAAGCTTCTTCAGAAGATGGATGAGTATATCTGAGCTGATAATGATTTCCGCCAAAGAAGGGACGAAGCATACAGGTTTTCTGAGATGGCTAGGGGCTTCGGCGGAAGAATTCACCCCAGGCATGTCAAGTCGATCCACAATTCCAACCCAAGTGATGATAGAGGAAGTCAACCCCAAAGGCAACAACACAGCTCCCAGTCATCAGGGCCACAACAAAGCCCCTTTAGGCCACCAGCCCCAAGAGGCAGAGGGGGCAGAAGCTTCGGAGGAAGATACAGAGATCAGCCCAGAAGACTATATTGCTTATTCTGCGGTGAAGACAAGGGCCATACCACAAGAACATGCCAAGTCACAATTCAGAAGGAAAAGGAGATTGCCAAAGCTGAGGCACGACAGAATCAGCCGAAGCAGGTCCTACATACTGCCTCATGCTACTCTCCTTATGTCCCAGAGTACGTAGGTAATCAACAGCCTACTACCTCTATCGCTTCGACAAACCACTCTCAAGCTTCCTAGGCTCAGCTCCCACCACTACCACCGCTACCACCTACTCTGACCCGAAGCCAGCAGCCAGAAGGGCACCAGCATGCCCAACAACAGCGCGATTTTCGGGAGGAATCCGAAGCTCGCACAGTCAATAGTACTGTGCCTGAATCCAAGCACATCTACTAAAGAATATCCTACCCTTGGTGTATCTTTACCTTTTTTGTCATTTTACTTTTCTTGTATGAAAAACAAGTCACAAAGGACTGAATTTTGATTTCATGTAATAATAGTGCCCGTATCATTGAGTAAAGTGCTTCCTCTTAACGAATTTCTGAAGCTACAAAAGCTGTTCATAAGGGAGCGCAAAGTAAGTCTTGAAGCTACCAAAGTCGTTCCTAAGGGAGCACAGAGTAAGTTCCGAAGCTACAAAAGTCGTTCCTAAGGGAGCACAAAGTAAGTTCTAAGGCTCAAAAATCGTTCCTAAGGGAACGTAGAGCCAAAATGCCTCCAAAATAGAAGGTGAAGAAGCTCCAAAGTCGTTCCTAAGGGGATGCAGAGCATAAATACCACCGAAATATAAGATGAAGAAGCTCCAAAGTCATTCCTAAGGGGATGCAGAGCTTAAAGACTCCAAAGACATCCCTAAGGGGATGCAGAGTCTTGAGAGTTTCAGTGTGGGCGTGTGTATTCGGCACAAACATCATGTTGCATCATATTATTACATCATTCTACAAAGCATTACATCATACATCATATCACATCAACAACAAAGAATGAGTATGAGGCAGATCTTCGACAATAACGTGATGAATGAAAATGTGCTGAGGCACGAAGCGAACCTTCGGCAAATACAATTTTACTTGGAAAGCCTATTGACAACAAGTGTCACACAACGGCTTTGCTATAAAAGGGCTCTTTTCTTTTCGAAGCATGAAAAGAAGGGAAGGTGTTTTTTCGCCGAAGGCTCAAAAATGGTATGTGCGTAAATTTCATGCATCGTAAAGAAATATATTACATTAATATACATGTTTGATAATTGTTTCATACACAAATGTCACATTGTTTCATTACAACAAAAGCCTAGTCTTCTTTGAGAATTTTTTGGTATCCTCATTCAGTAGTCTATCGACGACTTCGTCGACGATGGAATTGGCAACACTCATCACATCCAGCGCCTCTTTCATAATGGGATCAGCCTGGGGGTCGTATGGCTCGGATACAGGTGAGAGTTCAGCTATAGTAAACAAAAAACCGTTACTCCGAAGCCAGAAAACAAACACTGAAGCTAAAATTCAAAAATAATACCTATATGCCTTGCGCGCTCGGCAGCTTCTTCGGCTCGCTTAGTTTCTTCCCGAGCATCATGGGTTTCTTTTTCATTTTTATTTATAATTTTGTTGGCCATTTCTCGGCCACCATTCACCCAGACATTGGAATAAAACTTCCCACCCACCAAAGTGGCTTCGGCCGAGGGGTCTTTCGTGTCGTCTGTGGAGAAGGCGGCTTCGGTCTGTGCCGCAGCTTTAACATTGTCACAACCAGCCTTCTCCAGAATTGCTGCAACCCCTCCCGCGCCGGCAAAGGCACAAATGTCCCCACGATCACTGAGGATCTCTTCAAAAGCTTCGACTTCTTCGCTTATCCAATCAATAACTCCCTCGGGGTCACCTCGAATGAAATTCTCTTCGGAAGAATATGCACCCACCTTGGCAAAGCTGGTTTTCAATTTTCTTAGGCAATCCAAGGATTTCTCAAAGCATCTCTCCTTGGATTCACGAAGCTCCTCAACATTCTTCTCCAGCCTAGCGTTCGACCATTCACTTATTTCTTGCTTCACTTTTGCAACCACAAAATTTTCATTGGCCTCAGCAAGCTTTTTCTGAAGGTTCTCAACTTCAGCTTTATGGGCTTCGGATTGAGCATTAAATTTTGCCTCGTCTTTCTTCACTCTATCCACTAAGGAAAGCAGAATTTTGTCTTTCTCTGCAGCTTCGTTCCTCAGTCTGATAACCTCTTACCGAAGGTTGCCGAGGGCTATCTGGCAACTTTCATCTTCAGCATTTTTCTGCGCCCTCAAAGCGTTGCTAAGAATTAAACCCTACAAAAAGAAGGGAGATAAAGGATCAGCACGAGAATAAAAGACAAAGATAATCTATTTACAAGTCCATAACTTCTGTACCTTCAGGCTGTTGTATGCAAGGCTGTCTGCGAGGTCATCCTTTGACATGGCACAGAGGCCAGCTTCAAGCTTCAGAAATCCCATATTTTTGGCCATCTCCCGGCAAATGGATATTTCCTTGTTGTCTGGGAGACAGTATAGGAAATCATCTTCTTCCGTGCCACTGTACACCAAGGCCCCCTTCGGGTATTTCAGTTCCCGAGCGTAGTGTTGGGCTTCCGCGATTTCTTCTTCTGATAACCTTTTTCCCTAAGCATGTTGAATAATAAAGTCAAGATCTTTGGACGGTGCTTTGGGAATAGGAGATTTAGCTTTTTCGGGCACGTATTTCTTCTCTAGAGCCAAGCCAGCATCTAGAGATTCTTGTTCAGATCCTTGCCCAGTTCCAACAGACTCTGTCTCAGCGAGCACTGAGGGCCCAGCTTTGGTTTCAGCGCGACCAGTAGCAGCTTCGGCAATTTTCTTTGCAGGGACAGGAGTTAATGCCCTTGTCGACTCCATGACAGCGTCCAGCACGCTTGCCATTCTCCTCCTCTTAGGAGTTATTGCAGGAGCTCTTGATATCTTCGGCAATCCTGGCTCTGCTGGTGAGCTCAAGATTTTTGGCAGCTCTACCGTTTCCCCTAGCTCTGGCTCTTTGGCTGCCTTTTCTTTCGCTTCGGCACCGTGTTTTGGCGTTTCGGCTGGCCCGGCTGCACGAACCTTTGGCAATTCAGTTAGGTCTTCCCTGGGGATGGCAGGAGCAGGCTGTTCTGCTTCGGCAGTGGAAGATGTCCCTTCACCAAGCTTTGGCACTGTGGCTGTCTCAATGTATCTCGGCCGGTTCGTTAAGACCTTAATCTTTTTGCCCTTTGACACAACAGAGATGGCCGAAGCGGCATTTTTCCTTTTCTTTCCCTGATTTCACGAGGGATAGCTATAATCAGGGTATATGAAACCAATGACGTCAAAAACTATATTCAATCTTTTCTTGCCTTGGCCTTCGAAGGCCAAGGTCATTGCATCGTCTTTGGCCCTTGTGTAGGCCCCAAGCAATTCGTCACTGGTTGCCTCAATACTGCTCAACCACTCATCGTTTGGCTCATCAAACTCGCCTCTATATCTAAAGGTATATTTTAAATAGACTAGGCCGCCCTGACTAGACCCGGCAGCTGCCTCTTTCGGCATCTCCCATTCACTCACAAGCGGCCATACTCTGTAGGCGATGTGTTCTTGAACCAAGTCTCTTGTGCCAATAAAAGTACACATAGTGTTGAAGCTTCTCTGGCATGCTTCTATATCGTTCCCAAGAGCGGTGGCTGGTCTCCTGATGCCGAAGCGAGATCAAATGGGGCGTTGAATAATTCCTTTTATATCTTCCCTCTCAACTAAATTATTCTTCACATAGAACCATTCTTCCATCCAAGCTCCTGGCCACCTTTTCCGAAATGTTGGAACTGGATAGCTTACATCAGGGCGAGGCACGAAGCCATAACAACCAAAGTTGTTGTGATATTGCTCCTTGCCAGTAGCCTTCGTCTCACACAGCAGCTCGTGCATGTTGCAAGAGCATTTTGTGCTTGGCTCTAGCCCCTGGCTTCTCACAGCCCGAATGAAAACCCCCATCCTGATAATGGCTTCAGGGGTAATTTGATGAAGGAAAATTTCGAAGGTCTTCAGCGCTCCAACCAGGAATTTGCTTAATGGGAACCGAAGCCCTGCCTTCATGAAGCTCCTGTAAACAACCACCTCATCTTCTTCGGGAGCAGGTGCGGCACTGTCCCCTCCAGCTCTCACAATTGAAATATCTCGGAAATATCTCCATTTCATAGCGTCAATTTGACTCTGCTTAATGGATGATTTTCCGAAGATAGTGTGACTTGGTCGCCAGGGCCGATTTTCCGCATCTTCGTCTTCACTTTCCATATCAAAGCTTCCACTATCTTCAGAATATTCAGACAAACCAGCTAGTATTTCGTTTGTAATCTTCTCTATGTTTGTTTTTTCTATGGCCTCATAAAAACCAACTAGTGCAGGATCAGCAACCTTCTTCTCGTCAGCCATTTGATGGACAATTGAACAAATGCCGAAGTTCACAAAACAAGCGAAATCTGACAGCAAGAAAATTAAAACTTGAGAAAATAGCACAAGTGATCGAAATGGCGCAGCAGATGCTGTCGCTGCGGGTTTCTATTTATATGCCCAGTGCATTGCAACTTGGCGGGCCCCATTTGTCTTTGACTTTCGCTATTGTAGCGAAGGGAAGGTGTTTTTTCGGACCTTCGGCTAAAGGCCTTCGTTCATGTCACAGTCTGAATTTGTTAAACGCAAAAACAAATTAATACTGCGAGGGGCTACTGTTGGGGGTCTTCTTCTTTCGAAGGTCCTAAAAACACAACTAACATGTTTTTCAGTATAGTATACTGTCACAGGAAGCTTCGGCTTTGAGATGAGGGTGTGCATGGTATGAAAGGCGTGATCTGGAAGAAGAATGAACCAGCTCCGAAGCTGTGGATGGAGAAGCTTCGGCTTAGCACCAGGATGGTGGTGGAGAATGAAACCGACCTAAAGGGGAAAAGACTGCTTAGTCCTCGACAGCTTACCTTTTGGCTAACAGTAAATGTCAGGGACATGAATATAATTTTGCCCAGGTTGCGTCCTGTGCCTATAAATAGATGAACAGTAACACCACTTACATTCATGTGTTAAGCCTGGGCAAAATTACATTCATGTCCCTAACATTTACTGTTAGCCAAAAGGTAAACTGTCGAGGACTAAGCAGTCTTTTCCCCTTTAGGTCGTTTTCATTCTCCACCACCGTCCTTGTGCTGAGCCGAAGCTTCTCCATCCACAGCTTCGGAGCTGGTTCATTCTTCTTCCAGATCGCGCCTTTCATACCGTGCACACCCTCATCTCAAAGCCGAAGCTTCCTGTTATAGTATACTATACTGAAAACATGTTAGTTGTGTTTTTGAGGACCTTCGGAAGAGGAAGGCCCCCAACATTAGCTACAACCGGAATAGAACTCCGGGTCGATTTCAGTATGCAAGGGCTCTTTTGCAAAGCCAACGAACGAAGGGGTATCGTGGGTTCTCGGGCGTCGGATCGAGTACAGACGGACTGGATTAGATCGGTCATGGTTAACCCACCCGCTACGCTCTCAGTCGTTGGATCCAAAATCCGCGCTCAAGATCTAGCCACGTATCACTCTCACCCGAGCCATCGGATCGGTTTGCAACGATTGCAACTTAATATTCTGAAACATTATCTCGCTTCTAATCGAGACCATCGCCGTAGGGATCAATGGTCCTGGATTCACGCATCAGTTTCACAACACCTCACGGCGGCGCCATGACGGACGTGACGGTGCATCGACGGGGCTAACCGAAACCCAGTCCCCAATGCCCCAAAATCCAATTAATACCCTTCTACTCGATGCCAGGCAAAAAGTGAGACGTGGGGAGGGAGTATTACTGACTGGTGCGGCGCGAAGCTCACTGCGCGCAGTGAGTAGGGTAACACGGCGATCGTCCCAGTGTCGGCGAGGAATTACGCCAAGCACCGCAGTCATCCCCGGTCGTGGGTGTCATGGCTACTTCCGGCTGTCCCCGCAGAGGCCGCTGACCAATTTTTAGAGGCTGGATGGCGGAGTGCGCGGTTTAAGCTGGCGACGAAGCATGGGGTTCCGGTGGCGCCCAAACTTTACCATGTCGACGGCGATTCAGTCCAATTGCGGCACCGACTCGAGGCATCCAGTCGGGCGCACCCCCAGGGTCTTCCTATTTATCCTTCGCGGGGTGGGCCGAGTCATCGGAAAAAGCACGATTTCCACGCGTGCGGATTCCATGGAGTTCGGCCGAGTGGAGACGATGCACAATAGCCACTCGAGGGCCCACATGGCGGAGACCAGGAGCAGCCACGCGCTAACGCGACCAGCTGACTGAGCGGGGCCACATCCTAGCGGTGGTTAGCGTCACACACGACTGTTCAATGGGTCCGGGGTGTCAGCGCGCACGCAAACACGAGGAAATTGGGCCGCTTAGAATCAGGCTGGCTGGGCCGAGGCATCGGACTTTGGGCCTAGGCAAGTTTTTCCCAATTCCTTTTTATTTTCTATTTTCTTTTCCCTTTCCAAATTCAAATTTCAATTCCAATTTAAATTCAAAGTTTGTCGCAAAGTTGTCTTCACATTAACTATTCAATTTGAACATAGTATGGATAAATTTATTTATTTATCAATTTATTTTGTTTTGTATAGTATTTTCTCTCTTATTTTCTATATATTATTTCCAATTTCCTAAAGTGCACCTTTGGGTTAAATTCAAATTCAAATTCTCATCTCATTATTATATTTCTATTATTATTATTTTATTATTAAGTGCACAAACAGGCAAAACTATAATATGATGCATATTTATTGATGTGCCTTTTTTAATTCCTTAAATGTGATTATCCCCGTGTGATGATGAGTGGATGACAAGACATGTAACGAGACCAACTCTTTTATGAGTTTTTATATTTTTGGGTATTACAAATCCTACCCCCTTACAAAGAATCTCATCCTCGTGATTAGGAAGGACTAGGGAAGAGGTGGGGAAAATCTACTCGTAGCTCTTCTTCTCTTTCCCAAGTAGCCTCATCTTCACCACGGTGACTCCATTGCACTTTGCCCATTTTTACCAATTTACTCCTTTTGACACGAGTCAAAGTATCAAGTTTCTTGATAGGATACTCCGTATAAGCCAGATCATCTTAAACACTCAGATCCTTCATAGGTAGCTGCTCCTCGGGTACCCTGAGACACTTCTTCAGTTGAGACACGTGGAAGACATCATGCATATCTGCAATATGATCAGGTAATTCTAGTTGATAGGCAACTTATCCCACTCGCTTTAGGATCAAGAAGGGACCAATAAAGTGAGGGGACAACTTCTCTTTGACTTTAAATCTCCTCATACCCTGGATCAGTGACACCTTTAGATACACATGATCACTCTCCTTAAACTCTAGCAGTCTTCTCCGGGTATCCGCATAGCTTTTCTGTCTTGACTGCGCAGTTCTCAAGTTCTCCCTTATCAATCGTACCTATTCTTCTGCCTCTTATATAATCTCTGGCCCAAAGAACTGCCTTTCACCAGTTTGATCCCAATACAATGGAGTCATGCATTTTCTGCCATATAAAGCCTCAAACGGGGACATCTTCAAACTGGCATGGTAGCTATTATTGTAAGAGAACTCTGCATAGGGTAAGCTCTTATCCCAACTGCCACCATGTTTAAGAGCACAAGCTCTTAACATATCCTCCAGTACTTGGTTGGTCCTCTCGGTCTGCCCATCAGTTTGAGGATGGTAGGTGTTGGTCTTTGTTCTGAAATGCTATACATCAAGAACAAAGCAACACAATTGTTAACGATTAAAGACCTTCGTCCTTCGAAGCATTATCTTCTTTTGGATATAATGATCTTCAGACGAAGGTCATGAAGGACATACCTTCATCATCTCAGTAAATGAATATAAATAAGGGTATATGAAATACAAGAGAATATAAATAATGATTATATACTAGTAACTTCTCATTCTATAAACATAAATTAACATTCATAATATTTATATTACATTGATACCTTCGGCTTGCCGGAAGGTGAAGATGCGAGAGTGATTACAATTCAGCGTGAACAGTACGGGGGTACTGTTCATCTATTTATAGGTGTGGGACGTAGCCTGGACACAATTACATTTAAGTCCCCGACATTTACATGCAATCATAATGCAAGTGATCAATGACTAAACAGTCTTTTTCCCTTGAGTCGGTGACGACCTTCGACTTCGTCATAATACTAAGACGAAGCTCCTTCAGCATAGCTTCGGCTTCCATCTGTGTCATCATGTCGCGTATGCCTTTGTATTATCTTGTCCGAAGGTATTTTTGCCTTGAGGACCTTCGGCGGGGAAGAAGACCCCCAACAGTAGCCCCTTCGCGGTGCTAGATCATTTTACGTAACGAGCTCGATCCGTGAAAAACACAAAGGCTTTGGAATGCCGAAGGTCCGAAAAACACCTTCCATGAGCTCATTGGCGGGAAACGATTAAAGTATTTCGATCATCGGTCTGTCCACCGCTCAGCCAGTGTAAGCGGTATGGCAGTTCCCCTTCTCCCCCTGCAGCACTATATAAACAGACGGGTTGGTGAGAAGTTACCACAACATTCATTGCTATCGCGTCGTTGTTCTGTTGAAATTTTTAACCATAGCCGAAGCTTCCTGCGTTGCATTTTCAAGCAAGCGCTTCATCACCTGAGATCAGCTTCGGCTCAAAGAACTTGAAAACACAAATGGCCAGGGTGAGATCCACTGCTAGGGTATCTCATGAAGGAGAGGAGACCGAAACCGCCGAGACAACACCAATTTCAGAAGTGATGAAGCGGTCGGGTCTGGTTGTGTCAGAGGAAGTTGCTGCCGAAGGTGCCTCCAATACCGAAGCTGAACAGATTGTAGCTAGAGGCAAAAGTGACAATGAAAGTGAAGAAGATAACAACATCCTGAATCCAACAAAGCCTAGTCACATTGAGTTTGGGAAATCTACTGTAAGAGAGGATGACATGGTTATGATGAGGAAACTTGGTTATTTCGGGGAGGCTG
This sequence comes from Zea mays, assembly GCF_902167145.1. Lineage (NCBI taxonomy): Eukaryota > Viridiplantae > Streptophyta > Magnoliopsida > Poales > Poaceae > Zea > Zea mays. The sequence continues at coordinate 45,371,067 of NC_050103.1, forward strand.
AGAGCAAGCTTGTCCGGTTTGCTAGGGAGGAGATTATTTTGGAACCAAAAGAAGACGAAGTTGTCGTTTTCAAGAGCTTCTTCAGAGCAGGACTTTGGTTCCCCTTAAATGACATGATAGGGGAAGTTTTAAAGAACTTTGAGATATACCTTCATCAATTGACACCCAATGCTATTGTTAGGCTCAGTGTTTTTATATGGGCTCTCTGAAGCCAGGGTATGGACGCCAATGTAGAAGCTTTTTGCCGGGTACATGAACTGCATTATCAGACGAAGGCCAGGGCAGATGGTCTTCATAAGAACTTTGGCTGCTACAACTTTGCATATAGGAAAGATATAAAGGCTCCAGTGATTGGCTATCACACCAAATGGCCAACCGGGTGGACAAATGAATGGTTTTATGTGAAAGCAGGTGAGAAGAGAAGGGAGAAGCTGATGACTATGGTCATGAAGCCTATGAAACTAAGCTTTGGGATGACCAGGCCCTTGTGCCATATGCAACTTGGCTCTCCATGCCAGGTAGCCGAAGTTGAGTATAGGGTGGTAGCTACCAAAATTAGTACTAGAGACCTAGTACAAGAATATTTTGCAAACAAGACATTTCCAACTTCCAGCGGTTGGGGAATGTTGAAGAAGAAAGAAGGGCAGAAAAGCATGAGCTTGTACGGCTCTCCTATTGCTTCAAAATTGAGAAACAATTCAAGAAACCTTGCAACAAATGGTTGGAGATGATTGAGACCATGTGCAACGAGATACTTGGTAATTACACCAAGAAAGAAGATCAATTGATGACTACCGCCTTCGGCACCCGGCCAAAACGAAGGCTGAACCGTGTTATGGATGCCTTAAACTTTGATTATACTGACTATGAGAAGCTCGATGAAGGAGCCAAAGGGATAAAAAGAAAAAGAATAGTCAGTATTCTGAGAAGGCAAGTTGCCCGATTGATAAAGGAAGATGAAAAAGCTTTGAAGAAACCAAGAACAGCTCAAGAGCCAAAGATAGCAATTTCTAAGAAGCAAAAGCTTAACATAGTGCCTTCTTCTGAGCCATAGGAAGAGAAAGAAACTCCTTCGATGCCCTCTACCGTCGAAGTAGCAGAAATTCTGAAGGTAATGACTGACTCCCCACCCTTCAAGCTACTAAGTCCACTGGGATCAGAACTGACACAATTTTTACAGAAGAAAGGACAACCTTCAGCTACAGAGGAGAAAGTGAAAGAACCAAAGAAATGACGAATAGTAAATGTGATGCAAGCCATTGAACGAACACCGCTTTCAGCTTTGGCAACTACGCATGCCGAAGCTAATGCTGGTGCTGCTATCGAAGCCAAGGACGCCGGGGAAGCCGAAGCTACAATGTCGGATATTGACAGCATTATATCAGAGGTAGTTAAAGATGTTACTGCGGAGGAGGACGTGGCCACAGCGCCAGATAAAGAAAGGGGAATTGATTCCGGTCCTTCGGGAAAAGAAGATTTTGAACTTCGGCACCTGGGTGGTCAGGAGCTTTCGGAAGAATAAAAATTGGAGCTAAAAGAATTTGCCATGTCGTGCGGATACCAAGCGGGAGCTTTGGTGTTCGGCGGGGTTGATGAGGAGATCTTGGGATGTATCCGTGACCGCGCCTGGGCGAAGATAGTCGGCACTTTATCAAAGAGTGTCGGCTTCCCGAAGCTAGAAACTGATATCAGCTGCTACCGACAACAACATATTGTCGGTAGCTTATTTTATTCCAACTTCAAGGTGAGACATGTGACTAGGTTATTATTATTATCTTTGTGGTGAATTAAATGTTCTGACTATAATTTGTTGTTGCAGAGTATGCTGCTAAGCAAAGCGTTAAAACAACAACAGGATAACGAAGATAAGAAAAACAAAATTATAATTGAAGGCTTGGAGGGTAAGATAAAAGATCTTGAAGCTTCTCTAGAGAAGAAGGATTTCTGCTGCAAGTGGTCGAAGGCTCCCTCACAGAAGCACAATCTCAAAACACTAAATTAAGCGAGGAACTTGACAACACTCGAACAATTTTGAACAAAAAATCAGAGCACTTCGACCAAGAAATAAAAGAACTCCAAGCAAAAGCTGAAGCTGAAGCTGAAGCCAAAGCTGAGAAAAATACGAAAAGAACTGCAAGCAAAAGCTGAAGCTGACGCCAAAGCTGAGAAAAATATGAAGTTGCATGAGTCTTTGAAAGACCTTCGGAACAAGTGCGCGGATTTTGCCACCCGTTGTGTAAACCAACTGAAGGGAATTTTCAACTTAGTTGGAGCTGCTGTCAAAGAGATTACCCCTTCGACTGAAGACATCCCCAGGGCCTTCGAACATATTGAAAACAAAGTTGAAGCCCTAGACAAAGTTATAAGCGGGCACGAAGATTTCTGTGCCTTGGTAGCTTCTCGCGGGACGAATGCTGCGTTTATGAAGGCGGGATGTACTCACGCCAAGGTGGTTAACAAGCCAACTTTTAATCTTTCGGCGTAAGATATAATTGATATCCCGGTCGAAGCCCGAAGCATAGTGAACAAATTTATTACTAAAATTTGGGCTAAGGGCGGGCGCGAGCTGGCTGGGGATGAAGCTCGAAAATTGCTTGATTCGGTATGAGACTTTTACTTATCTTTTACATTTGTTTTCCTTTATTTCTGATTACCTTATACTTTCATTTGTGTGCAGGATGGTGGCACCGAAGGTTGTTGAGTCGAAGCTTGTTCCAAAGAGCTGAAGACTCTTGTAGCTTCGTTTTGTAATTATCTGTAAAAAACTTAGGATCTCTTTGCATTATTTGGAAAATGATTGTAATTATTAGTTGAACAAAACATTGTACATTTTGTCCATACCTTGTAATATAATTTTACCTCTTCGTCCATGTGTGAATTGCTGCTGTGGACGAAACCCACACTTTCAATTTTTTGAGTCGAAGGCGAAAAACACCTTCCCTTCTTTTCGTTCACATCGAAGCATTTTTCATTAAGAACGAAGTGCCTCCACACACCATGAAGTTTTATCTGAGACGAACCATCCTCATATTCAACGAAGCATTTTGTCACCACAGAGAGGCATCTTTTTCCTTTCCTGTTAATACCTGTGCTTCATGTCATGATGATGATTATGATGATCTTACAAATGTCTAATGAATGTTTGTATGAATGCAAAAATGATGGAATATGCAAATGTATGTCCCAAACGCACATGAAACCACACCCAGACTCTACATCCCCTTAGGAACGACTTTGGAGTCTCTTCACCTTTTACTTAGGTGGTATTTCAGCTCTGCATCCCCTTAGGAACGACATTGGAGCTAAGCTCTGCATACCCTTAGGAATGACTTTGGAGCTTCTTCACCCTTTACTTAGGTGGTATTTAAGATCTGCATCCCCTTAGGAACGACTTTGGAGCTTCTTCACCTTTTATTTCAGTGGTATCTTGGCTCTGCATTCCCTTAGGAACAACTTTTGAGCTTTGGAACTTACTCTGCGCTCCCGTAGGAACGACTTTGTAGCTTTGTCACCTCTTAGGTGACATTTTAGCTCCGCATCCCCTTAGGGACGACTTTTGAGCTTCTCCATATGGTGCGTTTCCTGGTGTTACATTTTACATGTGGGGGAATTTGGCCCTTGTATTACATAGGGCTAAGCAAGAAAAATTGAAAATTACAACCTATGGCCCCATTAAAAACCTTTCTCCTCGTGAAAGGAAAAGGGTGTCATAGGGGAAAATAAGAAAATTACATCAATTACACATAATATCACCGAAGCTCATTTGCATTCCAAGACCTGGGTATGTCGTTGTCGTTCATATCCTTCAGCCTGTAAGAACCGGGTCTTGACGAAGATACCACCAAGAAAGGGCCTTCCCATTTGAGCTAAAGCTTCCCTACTGTATCGGGGTTAGCCACTCTTTGAAGCACTAAATGACCTGGCTTGATGTTTTTCAATCTAACTTTTCTATCACGCCATTTTATTGTTTCGGCCTGATATTTGTTGATATGCTCTATGGCTTGAAGTCTGGTCCCTTCTATGGTATCTTTTGTTACTTAGCAGTCGGTTTCATCCTCTGTTGAAGCTAAGGTTCTTATTGAACCCATTCTTGCTTCTTTCGGTGTTATTGCTTCGTCACCGAACAGAAGCTTGAACGGAGTGAACCCTATTGACCTTGATACAACAGTGTTGTGGCTCCAAACCACCTTTATTAATTCATCTGGCCACTTTCCTTTAGGCTGATTGAAAATTGACTTCATTATTCATGTCATTATGATTCCATTTGCCCTTTCTACCAACCCATTTGACTCAGGATGCCTCACTGATGCAAAGTGTATTTTTGTGCCAATTTGGCTACAAAAAGCTTTGAAAGTTTCAGCATTGAACTAAGTTCCGTTATCAATGGTAATAGCCTTCGGCACTCCGAATCGACAAACGATACTTTGCCACAAGAATTTTTGTACTGTAGCCAAAGTTATTGTAGCTAGAGGCTTTGCCTCAATCCACTTGGAAAAGTATTCCACCGCCACCACAACATATTTTAGGTTGTCTTGTGCTGGTGGTAGTGGTTCTAACAAATCCAAACCCCATCTTTGCAGTGGCCAAGTTGGTTGTATTAGTTGAGTCAAAGACGAAGGTTGCTTCTAATCTCTGGCACATCTTTGGCAATTTTCACATTTCTGTACTAATTCTGCTGCATCCGAAGCTGCCTTCGGCCAGTAGAAGCCTTGTCTGAAAACCTCCCCCAGCAGAGGTCTAGACCCAGTATGAGCCCCACATAGTCCTGCATGTATCTCTTTCATTAATTCTTGTCCTTCAGTTCTAGATAAACACTTGAGTAATGGAGAGAAAACTCCATGCTTGTATTACTCCCCTTCTATTATTACATATAGTCTTGTCGTTGCCTCCATTATTTTATTATAACCTTTGTCGTCCGAAAGACAGTTGCCCTAGAGAAAGGATACAATTTTAGTCCTCCAATCTTCACTATGTATAGGTGAAATTGTGAGCACTGCCCTTTCCATGAGCTCAACAGAAGGTGTTTTTATTGTTTTGAAAAATACTTCCGAAGGTAAAGGGAGCCCCTATGCCGCTGATTTAGCTAATAAGTCTGCATGCTCATTCACTCCCCTTGGAATATTTTTTTACAGAAAATCCTTCAAAAGAGGCTTCCAACCTTCAGACTGCATCTAAATACTTTTCAAGCTTTGGGTCTCTTGACTTATAGCTTTTGTCCACATGACCTGAGATAACCTGTGAATCGGTCTTGAGGATTGCCCTTCTTATTCCCATAGCCTTTAGCTTCCGAAGCCCCAAGAGAAATGCTTCGTACTCGGCAATATTATTTGTATAGCTAAAGTCCAATTTTATTGCATAACATGTTCTGACTTTGGAAGGTGCAACCAGGACAGCTGCTGCACCTGCACTAAAGGTCCCCCATGACCCATCGCAAAATATCGTCCAAGCTTCGACATCTTTTATTGTTTCTTCATCCTAAGCACCTAGCGTCCAATCAGCAATGAAGTCTGCTAATGCCTGAGATTGTATTGAAGATCTATGTACATAATCAATGGTGAATTCATTGAGTTCGGTGGCCCATTTTCCGACCCTTCCTGTTGCTTCCATGTTCCTCATTATATCCTTTAAGGGCTGTGATGAAGGCACTATTATATGATATGCTTGGAAGTAATGCCGAAGCTTCCTGGAGGCCACCAATACAGCATACAGTACCATCTCCAATTCTGTGTAATTTCTCTTTGATGGGCTAAGTACTTCGGAGATGAAGTATACTGGTGCTTGCTTTTTTGCTTGGCCATCTTGCTTCTCCTGTACAAGTGCCGCACTAACCGCAACATGGGAAGCAGCCACATACAGAAGTAATGGGGTCCCTGATGAAGGTGGGGTTAGAGTTGTTAGATCTATCAAGTACTGCTTTAGCTCTTCGAAGGCTTTCTGCTGAACTGGACCCCATTGGAAGACTTTGGCTGATTTCAATATTTCAAAGAAAGGTAGATTCCTTTCTGCTGACCTTGAAATAAATCAGTTTAATGATGCTAGCCTTCCTACTAACCACTGAACTCCCTTTTTTGAATTTGGCGGCTCCATCCGAAGGATGGCTTCGATTTTGCTCACGTTAGCTTCGATGCCCTTTGTCGATACCAGGCAACCAAGAAACTTGCCCTTCTTCACTCCGAAGACACATTTTTTGGGTTCAACTTGAGACCAGCTTGTCTGAAATTGGCAAATATTTCTTGCAAATCAGCAACATGATTTTCTTGCTTTGTGCTTTTTACTATAATATCATCAACATATGTCAGCACATTTCTGCCAATTTGGGAGTGGAGAACTTTAACAGTCATTCTGCTCAAGCTTCCTCCAGCATTCTTGAGCCCCTCGGGCATCCGAAGGTAGCAGTAGGTGCCACTAGGAGTTATGAAGCTTGTCTTCGGCTCATCCTCCTTTTTCATCCAGATTTGGTGATAGCCTGAGTAGCAATCCAATAAGCTCATGAGTTCCGAAGTAGCTGTTGCATCTACAAGGGAGTCTATTCTTGGCAATGGAAATTCATCCTTTGGACATGCCTTGTTGAGATCTGTAAAATCAATACACATCCTCCATTTTCCGTTGGCTTTCTTTACTGTGACTGTATTGGCCAGCCACTCTGGGTATGATACCTCTCTAATAACACTAGCACTTAGAAGTCTTTTTACTTCATTTTGTGCACCTTCGGCCTTGTCATCAGACATTTTCCGAAGTCTCTACTTCTTTGGTCCGAAGGACGAATCTACATTGAGTGAGTGCTCGATGATGTCTCTATTAACACCACAGAGATCATTAGCTGTCCAAGCGAAAACATCTTTGTTGTTAAACAAGAACCTTAACAAAGTATTTTCTTGCTCATCAGATAACTGAGACCCTAGTAGCACTTTTTGCTCTACTATATCTTCACACAAAAGCATAGGCTTTGGCTGATCCGCCGAAGCAGCTTTTTCTCTTTTATGCTTATAATGCTGTTAAGCTTCGGTTTCATCGATGTTGTTAATAGCCTTCGAATCCATCCAACTTCCTTCGGCTCTCCTAGCAGCTTCTTGACTCCCATGCACAGCAAATGGGCCCTTGTTCCGATGGTATCTTCATGCAAAGGTATGCTGGGTGGAGGATAGCTTCGAAGGCATTGAGCGTCCCTCGACCAATGATTGCATTGTATGGATATTCCATATCAACAATATCGAAGACAACTTGCTCTGTCCTTGTGTTATGAATGTAGCCAAAGGTGACTGGCATTGTTATCTTGCTAAGTGCCACTATCTGTCTCCCTCCGAAGCCACATAGAGGATGTGTTGCATCATGTATCTTGTCATCTGGCTCTTTCATTTGCATGAAAGCCTTTGCAAAGATGATATCTGCGGCACTGCCTGTGTCCACCAATACATTGTGGACCAAAAATCCCTTGATAACACAAGATATGACCATTGCATCGTTGTGAGGATAATCCTTAAGCTGAAGGTCTTCCTGAGAGAAGGTGATTGGAATATGAGACCATTTGGACTTGATGAAGGGTCCTTGCACCCCCAACAAGTTTTACCCTTCTCTGTGCTTCTTTCTTCTGCATCTTGTTATCTGGTTCAGAAGTTGAACCGCCTGTGTTTGGGAGCACTAGCTTTGTAACCGAAGGTTGGTTGCTTTGCAAAGGCATCATCACAGTTGTGGAAGTGAGTTCACCAGAGGTGGGCACTAATGTTGGTCTTTGTTCTCAAATTCTATACATCGAGAACAAAGCAACACAATTGTTAACGATTAAAGACCTTCGTGCTTCGAAGAATTATCTCCTTTTGGATGTAATGATCTTCAGACGAAGGTCATGAAGGACATACCTTCATCATCTCAGTAAATGAATATAAATAAGGGTATATGAAATACAAGAGAATATAAATAATGATTATATACTAGTAACTTATCATTCTATAAACATAAATTAACATTCATAATATTTATATTACATTGATACCTTCGGCTTGTCGGAAGGTGAAGATGCGAGAGTGACGCCAGAGTGATTACAATTCATCGTGAACAATACGGGGGTACTGTTCATCTATTTATAGGCACGGGACGTTGCCCAGACACAATTACATTTATGTCCCCGACATTTACATGCAATCATAATGCAAGTGATCAAGGACTAAACAGTCTTTTTCCCTTGAGTCGGTGACGACCTTCGGCTTCATCATAATACTAAGCCGAAGCTCCTTCAGTCATAGCTTCGACTTCCATCCATGTCATCATGTCGCATATGCCTTTGTATTATCTTGTCCGAAGGTGTTTTTGCCTTGAGGACCTTCGGCGGGGAAGAAGACCCCCAACAGTAGGCTGAGCTGAAATTCAACTGTGTATCCGAGCACTTGTGCAACTTCTGCCAAAACCAAGAAGTAAACTGTGATCCCCAGTCTAACACGATATTCTTAGGTACTCCATGTAGACAAACTATCCGAGCCATATACAGTTCTGCTAGCTTATCTCACGTGTAATTACTCCTCACCAGAATGAAGTGAGACACTTTTGTTAGCTTGTCCACAATCACCCAAATAGAGTCATACCTAGCAGAAGTGCGGGGTAAACAAACAATGAAGTCCATGCCAATTTCTTCCCATTTCCACTTGGGTATTTTCAGTGGGTGAAGTAGTCCAGCGGGTCTCTGGTGCTCGGCTTTTACCCTCCGGCAAACATCACATTCCGCCACATGTGCAGCAACATCCCTCTTTAGTCCATACCACCAATACTTCTGCTTCAAGCTCTGGTACATCTTGGTACTACCCGGATGGATGGAATAAGTTGAGTCATGTGCTTCCTTCAATATGGTTTCACGAATATTGTCGATCTCAGGAACACAAATCATGTTCTTGAACCATATTGTACCCTGCTCATCTTCTGTGAAGTCTGGGCCTCTTCCTTCTATTATTAGATCTCTGATCTCTTGAATTTTGACATCTCCGATCTGACCCTTTCGTATTTCTTGCTCTAAGGTAGGCTCCACTTCTATGGTAATTCCTTCCGTATGAGCAACTATCCCCAGATTGAGCTTCTCAAAGTCCTCTACTAACTCATCAGTTAACTGGGCTACAATAGTTGTGTGGATGTGTTCCTTCTGACTCAAGGCATCTGCAACCAGATTCGCCTTGCCCGGATGGTAGTGAATTTCCAAGTCATGGTCCTTGATGAGCTCCAACCAACGGTGTTGCCTATGGTTGAGATCCTTCTGAGTGAAGATATACTTTAAGCTCTTATGATCAGTGTAGACTTGGCACTTAGTCCCCATAATATAATGTCTCCATATCTTGAGTGCATGCACTACAGCTACCAGTTCTAAGTCATGTGTGGGGTAGTTCAACTCATGTTTCTGCAACTGGTGAGACGCATAGGCGATGACGTGTCCTTCTTGCATAAGCACACATCCCAAGCCCTGGCGGCACACATCACAATATATGTCAAATCCCTTCTGCAGATCTGGCATAATCAACACTAGGGGTGACATCAACTTAAACCTTAATGGTGTGTTTGGTTTGTGGAGTTACTCTATGCCTCATGAGGTGATGCATCATAAGTTCATAAGTTCATTCCATCAATTTTGGTGGAATCAACCCAGTCCTCATGTATATACTAATTATTAGCTTATGAGGAATGAGGTTGTTGGGGGCCTTCGTCCTCCGAAGGTCCTCAAAAACATGATTTGACAATGTTTTCCAAGTGGATTATGTGAACAGGTACCTTCGGACTCAGAATTACGAACATGAAGTGCGGTCAGGACGAAGCCTGAACCAGACGAAGGACGGGCTGATTACCAAGCTCCACGAAGGATGGTGCACAGCCGAAGCTGTGCGCAGGGAAGCTTCGTCGCGATAGCAGAGAGGGGAACCGACTTAAAGATGAAAAGACTACGTGGACCTTGTCAGGTTTCCATAAGTCATTGACAAATGTAATGGACATAAATGTAATTTTACGTGGGCTGCGTCCCGCGTCTATAAATAGATGAACAGTACTCCCGTACTGTTCACGCTGACTTGGCATTTGCTTTTGCGTCACGCTTGTACTTTTTATCTTCTCTCAGGACCGAAGGTACATTTGTAATTTGAAATCATTTCTATTTTTCCATGTTAATAAAATAGAAATGATTCTATGATGATGCTTATATTATATTTCATGCTTTATATGAATCCTTCGTCATTACTTGTTATGTTTACGAAGGTATGTCTCTTATGACCTTCGTCCGAAACTCATTATTTCCCGAAGGGACATAATGCTTCGAAGGACGAAGGACTTTAACACTTAACACTTTTTATGTTGCCTTGTTCTTAATTCTTAGCATTTGAGAACAAGTCCCCAACAGAGGTGGTGATGGATCAACCCATTCTATTCCACAAACCAAATAAAAAAGTGAGGAGTGAGAAGAAGATGGATCACTTCATTCCTCAAACCAAACACACTCTAATTGATTGAAACTCTCTTGACATTCCTAGGTCCAATCAAACTCCTTTCCCTTTTCTAACAATGAGGTAATAGGCTTTGCTATCTTAGAAAATCCTTCAGTGAATCACCGGCAATAACCCGCGAGTCCCAGGAAACTCTAAACCTCAATGGCTGTCTTTAGTATCTTCCAACCCACTATCTCCTTTACTTTAGCCGGATCCATTGAGATCCCACATTTAGAAATAATATGTCCAAGGAATGGTACTTCATTAAGCCGGAACTCGCACTTGGTAAACTTGGCATAGAGCTGATTATCCCGTAATTTCTGTAGCACCATCCGCAGATGTTCCTCATGATCACTATCATTCTTGGAATATATGAGAATGTCGTCGATGAATACCTCGACGAATCTATCGAGATATTTCATGAACACCTTGTTCATCAGATTCATGAAATAGGCTGGTGCATTGTTTAAGCCAAACGACATGACTCTGAATTCATATAGACCATATCAGGTAGAGAAAGCCGTCTTAGGAATATCAGATGGCCTAATCTTCATTTGGTGATAACCCGACCTGACTGCACTTGAAACATGTGGGTCATGTCCTCTGTCCTATAGGCCTCGCCGGGGTGCCAGTGGGGGCAGCCTGACGAGTGTGGGGTGTCTGTGGAGTCCCCTATGGAGTGTACTGAGCCGGGCGTGGTCCCCCTCCTGGACGAGCTGGTGTACCCTGGGGCGGAGCGTAGCGAGGGCGAATACTATGGCTACCCTGCCCCTAGGTAATGGCCTTCCTCTTCATGTCTCCCAGTTGAACATGCTTGTGTTCAATAGCTAAAGCTTTGTCAAGAAGCCTCTAAAATGATGGAAAAGTGTGAGCAACCAGTGCATAATGTAGTGGCCCATTGAGTCCCTCTATAAAGTGCCCTTGCTTCTTCTCTTCATCAGCCACTTCATCAGGAGCATATCTTGATAGTTGAATGAATCTGTCATGGTACTCGCTGACTGACATGTTGCCTTGCTTGATTGACAGAAATTCCTTCTTTTTTATCTTCATCAGTCCAGCTGGAATGTGATAATTTCTGAACTATGTGGTGAATTCCGCCCAAGTGATAGTATCAGCAGCGTCATGGCAGCAATATAAGAATCCCACCAATCAGCGGCAGGACCAGTTAGACGACCAGAAGCATAGAGAACCTTCTCCCGGTCGGAGCATTGGGCAATATTTAGCATTTTCTCCACCGACTTTAACCAGTCGTCGGCATGCAGAGGATCTGGAGAGCTGGCGAAGGTAGGTGGCTTGTGGTTCATAAATTCCTGGTGCTTGTCCCGGGGTGGAACTGGTGGTGGTGGAGGCAATGGTGCTTGATGTTGTTGCCCCATTCTTTCTTGACGCATCTACTCCCGCATATCTTGGCTTTCCTAGCACATTTCTTGGCGTTCCTGCCGCATCTGCGCTTGCATATCTACCATAGTATCGGTCATTTGTTGCAGCATCTGTATTTGGGCTGCAACCACTGGATCAGTTCCGGGTTGTGGAGGATTTGGAGGATTCATCTCTGCTTGTTGTTGTCTAAGCACCCTCCGGTTGTGTGTGTTGGCAGGTAGATCAATTCCGCCTCCCTTCCTGGTATTGACCATGTGGGTTAGAAATACATGGTAAGATAGAATTGTAGAATAGACGAGTAATTATGAGGCAGAATTTTATGGGGGTTTTATTAGCTAAGTAGATTAATGTGTCACCTACTCATATTAGTTACCTTATGGTGGTACATGTTAGAATGCCCTGCTATACTAGTTCAATCAATCAAAGAAGCAAATCAAGCATTTACCATCAGAACAAACATCCAATTTCTTTAAGTAGAGAAAATAATTTTAAATTTTGTCTTGGGTCTCCTATCTCTTTATAGGGTCATGGATGTAGGATTCCAAGGTGTGAAATCCTCCTTGTCTTAGAATAGAAAATATAAAAGTAGTCAGAGTAGAACATCAAAAGGTGAGATAGGATCAAGAAAAGTATAGAAAGAATCAGAGTAAGGTAAGTAGGTAAGAGTTTTGTCCAGTTTATCTAGGTTTCATCCTACAATCAACATTTCCTCTGATGCCACTTCTGTCACACCCGGATTTAATGGATAAAGACGGGTGTGTCTCATATGTGCGTCAAAGAAGAATACCAAATATAATGACAAAGTGTATAGAGATAAATGTCACAAATATCATAAATGTCATTATTACATAGCGGAAGTCTTACAAGAAAATAAATAATAATAAAGCGAACTAAGTATTATTCCTTGGCGCCATCAAGTTGACTGGGAGACGCCACCTAGATCAATCCATACTCCTCATTATAGGGCTCCTCCTGGACCACCTGCTCTTCACCTGTGGGGATTTATATATCACAAGAGTGAGCTCACAAAATGTCATAGCTCAACAAGTTGTGGGGAATAATGTGCATGAACTCACCAAAGGTGGGAGTTCATGTGAAGTGTAAGGCTAATCAACAAATAAGGGTTAAAGCTAAGCATTGCTTTTATAAGCTGGTCAAATTTTATTAGCAGTTACTAAATGTAAGTAAATATCAAACCAGAGTAATAATAGATCAAAATAGTAATAAATCCCAATGCGATGCAAATGACAAATTGAATTTAATTCCATAAATTAATCATGTGAGTGTCCGAGCAGCTCATGACCGTGAGCACGACTAATATACCAGTTTTACACTCTGCAGAGGTTGCACATCTTTACCTACAAGTCATGTTAGCCATCTGCCAAGGGATCGCGACTTCCCATACACCTCTACCAAGGAAGCGAGGCAGGGTAACACTACAAGGCCTTTACAAAGTTCCGCTAGCATCAGAAAACCCACTACAGTTTCTAGGAAGCTCCAATGCAGGGATCCCTCGCCAGACCGCCATCGCAGCAAAATCAACCCAAGGAACTCCCTACACTGATCACTCCCCTACTGCCCTTGCCCCTATTGGGTAAGGTAGTCCTCCACTAGCTTTCCTAGTTAGTCAGCCAAGGACGTCCCATACCACACTTGTGGTAGCACTGTTTTCCCGGGTGATTCTCCATGTTCCAATTAACATAATGATCTTATCATGAACAGTAAATAACAAACCAATAATAAAAGTATGATCATGAATAATGTGTATCTTCATACCCAAAACCACATATAGCAATAGCAGGCACTACCCAAAAATTCAGTGGTAAACAATGTATAAAGATAGCCAAACTAAGGTAACCTTTTGGGTCCCATCAAAATTAACCTATGCATATAATTATGATAAAAAAGAACATGATTGGGTAAAAAGAAGTGATCAAGGGCACAACTTGCCTTCAACGAGCTCCTGCTCAGCAGTCTCCACCTGCTGAACTCCCGGATCCTCAGTAGCTGGCTCATCTACTCGCAATAATACAAACAAACATGGTTTGGAAGAAATTAACATCACACCATGAAAGGATCACGATGCCCAAGAGGGGGGGTGAATTGGGCTTTTCTAAAATTCGACTATAATTAAACCCCAAGAAAGAGCCCAACTTCACCCCAACAACTAGTAATAAGGGAATACTACTAGAAATACAACAATGCTAAGACAATACTTCAAATACTTGCTAAACAAATACACAATGTAAAATGCTTGAATTAAGTGCGGAATGTAAAGCAAGGTTTAGAAGACTCGTCCAATTTTTCCCGAGGTATCGAAGAGTCAGCACTCTCCCCTAGTCCTCGTTGGAGCACCCGCGCAAGGGTATCTGTGACACCCCAGTGTCACCTAGGGTTTCTTCCTTAAGCTAACCCAAACCATTATCACATGTAAACCAAATGAAGGGATGAACATAAAAAATTAATAACAAAGGTTTAAAGTGAGTCTTTTTCATCTTAAGAAACTCTCCTTAATCATGTCATGAACCTCAAGGTAAGAAGAACTCTCAAACCCTAATTAATCTTAAGAAGACCATTTAAGCACATAAAGGGCATTTGGGAAAAGACTTGGGAGAAAAATACAAATTTTGGTAAAAACCAAATAACAAAGTTTTAGTTCACTAATTAACCAAAAAAAGTGTAGTAAGAAAGTTTTGCCATTTGAATTTTTCAAAATCCCTAAATCAGCCCCTAAACTAATGCACTTGGGAAAAATTCAGAAATTCAGAAATCAGAATTTCAGCCCCTTTCCAAAGATCAACCGCGTTCTTAGTTTTTCAAAACTTGAATCAAACAAGTCCAAATAGCAAAGTGGCGCCGAATTCCCTGGAACACACCGTGGCAAAGTTTGGAAACCTCTCTCCACCGTTTGACACAATCTTGACATGGATTTACCTTGGGACTCAACCTTGTGACACTACCACCTTAGCGACGCGACAACTCTCTGTACACAGCCCCAAACCCTCGACTTCCACACATAAACGACAAAGCTCTGTCAGGAGAGCAAATCTTGTGCAGTGATCATGCCCAAATACGCAAAGATTTCCAACCTATGGGCGTTTGAACTCGGGCAGAAGCAAAGAGCCACGTGCTCGACGCCGTGTCAGGCCGGCCGAGCGCGGACTGGCCGTGGCAGCGCGCGCCCCGCGTGTGGTCGCCTCGCCCCGCGCGTCTGCACCTCGCCCTCACCTATAAATGCCTCCAGAGGCCTTAGCCGTTGGCACTCGCACACCCAGAGCCCCGCCCGAGCCAGAGATCATCGGAGCTCGCCATGGAAAGCAAGCACCACCGCTCGCCATCTCCACCCGAGCTCGGTCGTCGTGGCCAGCCCCTTCTGTTGACCCTCGGCCTCGCCCTAGCCCCTGGACCGCTTCCTCGTGAAGCCGTGAAGCTCCTCCAAGCTTGAGCCGAGGCATTGCCTCACCGGAGAGGCGGATTCACCCTCACCAGACTTCGGTCACCCGCCGCCGCGTGTGGGCAGAGAAATCCGGTGAGCCATTCTCCAATTCCTTGCACCATTGTCCTTCTTGACCTCTGGCGAAGCTCTCTGACCGGTTCACTTGGACAATCGTGCCATGAGCAGGCCGGATTCCTCACCGCCGACGAGCATCTCCGCCTACGCACGTGGACTGGCCGACTCCGACCATCCCCGACGGCGACGCGCACATCGTCGTGACCATCGGGACCTCCCCTACATCCTCGACCACCTCACCGGTGCAGTCTCGCCGCCGGTAAGCCCCTCTAACCCTTTCTTCCTCCGTGGCCACTGTTTCCTTAGGGAAGGACCGCGAGTTCGATTTTGCAAAACCCTAGGGGGTTTTCTGCAGAGCCATAGACTCAAGTGAATAGTGCACTGAGGACCTGTGTGTAATTCATTTAAAATCTTTCACCAGGGACCCCAGCACAAAACTGCTTTTCCTTTAAACAATTCTAGTTAATCTTTTTATATTCAGCAGAGAACTTAGAAAATTTATATCTTGAGTTATATTCAACCAAATTTAGCCAAACCAATTTTGCTAGATTCAAAATATTATGGACTATCAATTAAAAATACTGAACCCCATGCTTTTCTGTTTTAAATTTTAGATTTTAAAATTAATTACAGAAGCTGACCAAACCTTATTAAAATAATAAAAATTAGTTATGCTTCTGTGCTGAACTTAAGAAAATTTGTAGATGTTCAAACCTCATTTAGACACTGTTTAAAAATACTAAACACCCCAGTATTGAAGATTTGAGCAGAGTTATCTTTTAAAAGCCATAATTGCCCAAAACTTAAGAAAATCAGAAATGTATTAGAAAATAATAAACAGTGAATGTAATTATTTTTCCTAGTCTTCTAAGGTAATAGAGAACCTAGGAAAAATAAAGGAACTCCTAGTCCAGAGCAGATTCTAGGTGAAATGTTTTATTAAGCATTAATCAAACCAAAAAAACAATTATTAGAATTATGAAAACTATTCCAAAATTGCTAATAAAAATCCAGTGGACTTGTAACCACTAGAACCCCATTAATGATAAACACCCCAGCCCATCATTTTAAGTAGGGTAAACAAATAGAACTTGATATTGAGCCATATTTCAAATAAATCATAAGCAAGCCAAAAAGTGTGCAACATTGAGCAAATAAATTTTTACCAGATTAGTAATGAAGTAGACCACCAGGGAAAAATGCAAAACCCAGTTAAAAGCTATAAATAATACCCATTGTCAATACTTCATGAAAAAGGCCATTGAGTTCAAGAATTTCCTACCACCTTTCCCTTAAGCAAAAAGTTACCAAACTTCAGAATGATTGCTCTTGCACAAAGAATAAGATAGGAAAAATTAGAAATCTGTTGTTTGATATTTTTCAAATATAGTGGTAGTAGAAAGCACCCCTTTAGCTAGGAACTTTGGAAAATCATAATAAAATAACTAATAAGTATTAGTGGCTGAAAATTTGTACAAAGTCATGTTATAATAGCTAGATGCCAACAAAAATAACTCTTAGAGAATAACTCACTGTAAAAGGAAGGTTGTAGTTCAAAACACCCACCTCTGCCCTAATATTTGATAATTTTATATAGCGAAGACCACTCACTTTTTAAACCCCAAATTTGGCGAAAGAAACTTATACACCAGTAAGAAGCCACTGTAACTTTTGCAGAATTTGTGGGAATTTATTGAGCTAGCTTGTAGTTCAAACCCACCTTAAAAGCATAAAAGAAATAAGAAGAAAGAGAGGGAATAATAAATCTCACTCTAATGATTCAGCTAGAAATCAGTAGAACACCAAAATAAACTTACCAATTAGCTTAACCAAGCTTGACCCTAATTTGCTAAGTGTACCACAAGAATCATCAGTAGCAAGATTAAGCTCTACCTTATTTAAGTGGATCATTCACCATCAAAGTTTAATTGCTAAACTGCATATCATATCATGCATGTATCTTACTCATTGCATTCATTAGACTGCAATCCCGCTGACGAAGAGTACATGCTCATCCCCGAGCAAGGAGTTGTCCACGAGGAAGACCAAGAGCAAGCTCCCGAGACTGTCATCGAGGATCTCCCCGCAGCACCCGCTATTGAAGGCAAGCCCCGGTTTATGCATAACCGTTTATATATGCTACTTTACTACACTTAATGATTGTAGGCTTGTAATGTGCACTTAAGTGTAGGAGTTGCTTGAAACCTTTAGTTGCATGAACTCAGGATTCCTTTTTAGATGGATACTAGTATGCTAGGTCGAGTAGCTGCTATGCTAACTAGGATCTCGGTAGAAGTCGAGTGATTTTTCTAGCACTCGCGCGAGGTCAGGAATTGATTGTATTCATCTTGATAACGGGATCTATGATGGTCTATGGACTTGGATCCAGGGAGGATGTCTTGTCCATGAGATGGGAAAAGGAATTAAGGATTAATGTATGGCCTAAGTCAAGCATTTGAACGTACTAAACACATGTCGGGAAATATGGTAACCGGTAAACCTAGTACTTGAGTGAATCCAGGCGCGGACTTTTCCCCTCACTTGTCCTGAGACTGGATCTCCCATGCTAGCTATGGTAGGTACAAGTGCGGTCAATGCACAATAGCAGCCGGGGTAAGTGGAGCATTGTATGCCAAGGCGGTGAGCCCTGGCTGCGAACGGGGAATCGATGGGGACGGTTGACATGTGTGGGGACAAAGTGCCCTGACATGTCGTGTGTTTAGGTTTACCTTGCAAGGATAAAAACTCGATTCGAATCGTCTGCTTCTCGCAGCTAATGAGACTACTTGACCCCTTGTACTACATTGAGTAAGAAGTGAAATGAGGTTTACATGAGATAACTTGTTGTTTGTAGTAAATGCTTGTTACCATGTATGCTTAGAAGGAGATAACTTAGCTAAGATAATGATACTAGAAATTGAAAAGCTAAAAGTTGATTTTAGACTCAGCTAGTGCTTTTGGCAAACCAAACCCCTCAGCCAAACAGCTGCATGGTCTAGAGGTAGAGGAGTAGTTTCCTCACACCAGGTAAGTCTAGCTGAGTATTAGTATACTCAGCCTTGCTTGTGGCATAATTTTGCAGGTACGCTTCAGGATATGGTTGATGGTGTGACTTGGCCTACCACCCTGCCACCGGGTTGGACGGTCGAGTGGGATGCTGCTCCAGCAGGAGAGGAGCAAGAGGAGTAGTGGGCTAGGCCTTGCCCAATTCCTCACTACCGACGATATCGATTATCCGCTGCATCTTATTTTATGAACTTATATCCGCTACTTGAAAAACTCTGATCTATGTAATAACTCAGTACTTTAATTTGAGGTCTTCCTGTTTTATTGTATTTCTTCTGTGACTCACCTTCGAGAGAGATTGTGGTATTTGATCCTGGTTAAGTGGCTTTATCGGACTAGATCTGGGGGACTGACGGGTTATTCCGATTTAAGTGTGTTACGGCCCATGAGGCGTGACTTGGGCACTTAAGCTGAAATAATTCGGGCGGTTCTGCCACAGCTGGTATCGGAGCAAATACCACCACAAAGAAGCACAATAAACCATGAATACCAATTTTCACAAATCTAAAACTTGCTTAGAAACTAGTATGACTCGTCAGGACTAGACCGCTAGACCTAGGACGAAAGGCCTTAGGAATAGAGGGAAAATAGGTGGCTAAGTAAGTAGGCCCTATGGGCCAGTCCTTAGCTTTTTAAAAGGATGCCCTAGGAGCACCCTTTATTTTGGAGAGGAGACGTTATTTTCAGCATGCATGCATTATAAAAATAAAAGGGAATAGGACCTAAAGAAGTAAAAATTTGAGCTAACCCGCTTCCTTTTAAACCACTTAGGTTCTTTTTTTCTTTTTCTTCCTTCCACCATAATCTTTACATCTGATATCCTTCTGCAGATGAATTCACCCACCCCCGCCAGTGGAGGAGACACTCGTTTCAGCTCTGACTTCCTTTCTCATGATGGCTTTCCTTCCATCTTGTGGGAAGTGCTTAACTGTGCCGGTTACCCTACACCCCCTTTGTACACGGTGCAGCTGTACGAGGAGCATCAGGTACCACGTTGCCGAGTCTGGCTGACTTTGGAGGCTCATCCCCTTCAGCTGGGTTGGCGTTCTCTTGACTCTGGGACGATTGGATTTAGGACGAACGACACCACTGAGGCGGAAGCCATGAAGACTCTAACAACTTTCTGTGGCTACCATCCCCTGGAGATGGTGATGCACCCCTTGGGACTCTTCCCCGCTGAGAAGAAGGATGACCCCATGTGGTGCAACCGTTTGAGCCATGTGAAGGATGTGTGGGCGATGTATCCTAACTTGGTTGGGAGGGTCACTGTTCAGTGCATGAGTGCGCTGTACCGCCTTCAGGACCTGTAGAGCGACACTATGGCACATCTTGCTAACATTGCTCAAACCACCAAACTCACCCTTGACAACCAAGAAGACTTTGTGGTCGACTTGTCCTCCAAGTTGGTGGAGAAGGACCTATAGGTGGAAAGGCTGAGCCAGCACATCACCACCTTGGAGCAACAGGTGGAGATCTGAGACAACACTATTGATGTCTTGGAGAATCAGCTCCATGATGTGCAGCGGGAACTCGAAGAAGCTAATGACCACCCGGACATGCACCACTTAGAGATGGAGGACAATGAGGCCGGAAGCGAGGGAGAAGAGGCTCCTGAGGAGTTAGGACCAGCCCCTGGTGCCAATGGGACTACCTCCACGATGCCCCCTTCAGCCGCATCCAGTGTTTCTTTCACCGCTCAGGGTTTATCAGTCGCTTTGACACTTTAGGCGGATAGAAACCTACGCGAGCTTAGTGATGGCAGATTTTGGACTAGGCTTATGGGTACTTTCCCCTAATTGATGTAACCCTTGCAAACTTTTGAGATCTGTGGGATGTTTGTAACCATGTTATCTTCATTCAAGCTTAATGTTATGATTATGGCAATTCCTTTCCATAGGAGATAATAGCATGTTGTTCGAACTTGTGGATTGAGATAACATTGGCGACAATCTATGTTTTCATATGGCAGCTAGGCAGCGTCGCAGGCATAACGAGCAAGTTCCCCCGCCACCTCCTCCAGCTCCCATAGTGCAGGAGCTAATGGCCTAGCAGAACGAGATTCTGCGACAGCTCTTACAGCGCTAGCCCCACCCTCAATAGCATGGTGGAGGCCAGCCATAGCGACCTCCGGCAGCGGCAACCTACCAGGAGTTCCTGAGTACGCAGCCGCCCTTGTTCACTAAGGCAGAGGATCCATTGGATGCCGACGTGTGGCTACACATCATGGAATCCAAGTTCCCCCTCCTCACAGGAGACTGCCCTGATGACACCAAGGCTCGCTTCGCCGCGCAGCAGCTTCGTGGCCCTGCTCGGACTTGGTGGGACCACTTCCGGCTATGCTACCTGCTGGTCATGAAGTGTCTTGGGAGGAATTCAAGACTGCTTTTAGAGGGCACCATATCCCCGCTGGAATTCTTGATCGCAAGTTGAATGAATTTCTGGCACTCAATCAAGGAACTCGCACGGTATTGCAGTACGCTCAGGCCTTCAATGACCAGTGCCAGTACGCAGGTTATCATGCTGATTCCAACGAGAAGAAGAGAGATCACTTCCGCAGGGGGTCTCAATACCAAGCTGCGGGAACATCTCAACACTGTCCGGGCTGATAGCTTCAATGAGTTGGTCAACCTGGCCATCTCCTAGGTGGACTGTATTGTAGCTCACCGGGTAGAGAAGAAGAGAAAGGCACCAATCGCAGCACCATCCGCTCAGGCCCAGAGGTTCAGGATTGTTTCTCACAATCAGAGCAGGGGATTTCAGCAGCAAGCAGGCAGATGGGTGATCAGGCCACCTCAGCAGCAGCAACCGGCACCCACTCGTTTTCCAGCTCTCGCTGCAAGGAACAATCAGCCTCCGAAGCAGCAGCAGTTCCGCCAGGGCAATGGGAACAAGTGCTTCACTTGTGGCAATGTGGGCCACTATGCCAAGAATTGCCCAAGAAATCATCAGAGGCAGATGTCAGCACCAAATCAAGACAAGGGAAGAAAGCAGAAGGTGCAAGTCAGGCAAGGGAAGCTCAACTTCACTACTCTAGAGGAGTTACCTGAGGGAGCCCCCATCATGATTGGTATCTTTTCAGTTTTTAATCAACCTGCTTTAATTCTGTTTGATTCTGGTGCGTCTCATAGTTTCATTAGCCAGAAGTTCAGTGCTAAATGTCAATTGCCTTTCTGTCACACAAAAGGGTCATTCATGATAGCCACACCTGGGGGTAAAATTGCAACCAACCAATTAATCCGAAGTGTGCCTATCTCAATGGGAAGTAAAATCTTCAAAACCACACTCCTAATTTTGGGATTAGAGGGTATGGACATCATTCTCGGAGCCGGCTGGATGACTCATCATCATGTAGTATTGGACGTAGCTGCCAGAGCTCTGGAGATTTGTTCCCCTACCTCCGAAGACCTGGTGTTGTATCTACCCAGCCAAGATTCCACTCAATCATGTGCTTTTGCTATGATGGAGTCACCTGTGAAGAAGATTCCCGTGGTCTATGAGTATGCAGATGTTTTTCCTGATGAATTCCCAGGAATGCCACCAGACTGGGACATCGAGTTTGCCATCGAGTTGCAACCGGGAACAACACCTATTTCCATGAGGCCTTACCGGATGCCACCCATTGAGTTGGCAGAATTGAAGAAGCAATTGCAAGAATTGCTGGACAAAGGTTTTATTCGCCCAAGTACTTTGCCTTGGGGATGTCCGGCCTTGTTTGTAAAGAAGAAGGATGAAAGCTTGAGGTTGTGCATAGATTACCGCCTCCTTAATGCGGTAACTATCAAGAACATGTATACTTTGCCTCGTATTGATGTTCTTTTCGATCAGTTGGTCGGAGCCAAAGTGTTTTCCAAGATAGACCTTCGCTCCGGCTATCATCAGATCAAGATACGGGCAAGTGATATTCCGAAGACCGCTTTCTCAACCAGATATGGGCTGTATGAATTCTTGGTGATGTCATTTGGGCTGACCAGTGCACCAACATACTTCATGTATATGATGAATTCTGCTTTCATGCCTGAACTGGACAAATTCATAGTGGTTTTCATCGATGATATCCTGGTGTACTCAAAGAACGAAGAAGAGCATGCCGGGCATTTCCATGTAGTGCTTCAACGTCTGCGAGAGCACCGTCTTTATGCCAAATTGTCAAAATGTGATTTTTGGCTAAAGGAAATCAATTTCTTGGGTCACACTATCTCTCAGGCAGACATAGCTGTTGATCCTGATAAGGTGCAAGAGGTGATGAACTGGAAGCCGCCAACGACTGTCCGTTAGATTCGGAGTTTTCTGGGATTAGCTGGTTATTACCGAAGACTCATTCCAGATTTCTCTTGAATTGCGAAGCCCATAACTAAATTGCTGAAGAAAGAAGCCAAGTTTGTTTGGGGTCAGAAGTGTGAAGATGCCTTCCATGCATTGAGGCAACATCTCACCACAGCACCGGTGTTAGCGCAACCCGACAACAGCAAGCCATTTGATGTGTATTGTGATGCCTTTTGTAACACCCTAGGTGTTTATATTCCGCTCGACAACGAGTACAGATTTAAGCACGTAATATCAGTGGATAAAACAGATGCTAAACTCTAATTATTTTCGTCTATCGCGATTTTAATATCGCATCTGTTTCATCTGTCGTGAGTGCGACGTCGTTTTTATTTTTATCTATCCGGACTCGTCCTAAATTTTCATGCTGTTCGGGACATATTTGTTCTGAAAATTGGTGCGTCCGGTGATTATTTAAAATTCACCGCTCACGCGAATACGAAATTCGGAAGCTCGACCCACTCGGACGATTTATCTCGGTCCAATTAAATAGAATTCGTCGACTAAGGTTTTCGGCGCAAATAATTCTGTCTCCACTCGTCAACCGAGAAAATCGTGTCTGAGAATTTATAATTGAGATTCGATTCTATACATAAATTATCTGTTTACGTGGAATCGGGTGTCGACTGCGGATGAAATAATTTGATTTCAAATCAAATTGAACACCATCTGAAATACGGTTGTTCACACCGTTCGGATTTGTTCTGACGACGTCTCGCCCGATCTAAAACTTTGGATATAAATAACAGGTGCAAATTCATTTGAGTCTAAGGTATTCGCCAAATTAAAATCATGTCACGATTACTGTCTACCCCGTATACGTCGCTAAGAAGGGTTGGGATCTTAAATATCTATGATTTTCGGTATAAAAAAATGGAGAAAAAGAGAAAAAAAATCCCAAAAGAAAAATCTGGCGCCGTCGTCTCTCTCCCTAATTTTTTTCCTTTACCGCGAGGCTTATCTCTGCCGCTTCCTTCAGCCTGAAAAATCCCACCGCTCTAAGTCTCCTTCTTCCTTATCCCTTACGCGCGCGGGAGCTTTATCTGGTCGCGGCTGCCGTCGGTCGTCGTCATCATCGTCGCGCAGCTCCTCCACGCCCGTTTCTCTTCTCTGCACCCCACGTTCCTTCTCTGCACTGCTTCCTCTGCTCCATCTTCAAGCACGCCGCGCTCCAAATCGCCTGTTGTTCCTCTTCCCCAGCCATGGCCGCGCCTGGCTCGCCGACGTTCAGGCCGCGGCTTCCTCCTCCAACTCCGGTCGGCCAAGAGCCTAGCTGCCCCCTTGCTTCTCTCCCTCCATTTCTCAGCAGCGCCCTGTCCCTGTCGAAGCCCTTCTATGGCGCGCGTGGATTTCTCCTCCTCCATCCCCAGCCAGCCTGCGAGCTCCTCCCTCCTCCCTGCATCCATGGAGCTCGGCGCCCATCTCCATGGCTCGCCCTGCGTCCAGCCGCCGCGCCCGGTTCCGAGTCCCTTTCCTGGCCGAGTTCCCTGCTCCATCTCTGCCCTCTGCCGGCGCTCCAGCTGCTCCATCCATGGCCATGCCCTGCTGCTCGTCGGTGCTCGTCGCGGGAGACGGCGCTTGGTCGCCCAACCTTCCTGCTCCTCACCGGCTGTCACTCCCAATCTTCAGCTCATCGACTCACCATCGTGTTTCTTGTTCTCCCTCGTCGGTCGGCCTCGCCGTGGCTAAGTATGTCCGCCGTGCTATGTGCTTCGGTCTTTGGTCGCTGCCTCTTGCTCACCATCCCCTATTCGATCTCGTCGTCAAGCTTCGCCTCAGCCTTAGCTCGTCGGTCACACTCATCAGATGTGCGATCGAGGACTTCAGCTGAAGGCTGTCGTCAGGCAACTACCAAATCGAGTTGTGATGTGGTGAGCCGATTCACTATTTTTATTATCGGTTTTATGAACGTAAATTAAGACACTTCGTATACGTATACGATTAAGTTACAAATACTAGTAATGCGAGGTGTGCACTTGGTAATTATGGCTAGATTCGTTATTATGTCGTTAGGGTGTGTGATATTAGGGAGTCGATGATAGAAGTGAAATTCTAGCTGTTGGGCGATGACGGGAAGGACGTTGTTCATCGCGTGCTTAATGTTTGATGGATAGTATGAACTGATATCATCGTCGTTCTCATGAATTTTGTATCGACTAGTAATAGTACACTGGTTCGCTAGTTTTTATTATTAGTTCAAGGCTTGGATTAATTAGTTATATTAGTTGCGTCAGTTCTCTCGACGATAGTAACCGTGCGTTGTGGTTGTATTAATTGTTTATTAAAATGCTTCATCGTATATAGTGTATTGGTTTATATAAATATATACATATGAGATGTGTAGGTGATGAGTAGGATAGGTTTAGTGTTCTAATTAATTAGCTGATAAGTTGTGTTTAGGCTAATTATATTAAATATGTATTGTTTGTTATTTCTTGATGTTTGCGTTAGATTCGGTTAATCTAGAGAAGCGTACTTATTGCGCTCAGTCGTACATCGATAACTAGTGTTTTAGTATAAAATTGTACAACGCCTCGCCACTAGGTGTTTAATGCGCTATCATATAACACTATTTAGATTTGTGCTATTTCTGTTAATATGCATTCATGTGCATCGTGCATTTCAATTAGGTACGATCGTTGATCGCGTAATGTGGAAGACGACCCCAAGTCGACCCAGGATAATGCAGAGATTGGACATCTCCGCAAGACGACGTCGTCAGTCGGACGAACCTGAATATGGATAATCTGATGAATGCCAAGACAAAGGATGGTCATCAAGTGGACATCGTCTAACAAACACTAACTTAGTGTTACCCAGGCAAGCCTCGTTGCATTTGCCCCTTCCTTGTGTTTTAAATGCTTTTTCACCTTATCTGATGCATTAGGTGATAGGAGTTGTGTGATAAACAATTGATGCATTACCATTCCTTGGAAACTCCTTAATCCCGGTTTTATAAAAAGAACTGATAATGCTTAGCCCTGCTTAGAAACTGAAAAATCATTTGTTTTCAAAAAGAATGATTGTGGAACATTGGTTATGGGCCTTTCGTTTCAAAAATCAAAGCAAACTTATGGTGATGATTCCACTTCGGCCGGAGTGGGTTCATCATTTGGAAAAGAGTACCCCTGTCGGGTACCAAAAATGGGAAAATGGTTTGAATACATCTAGACCAGACGCTGAGCGGACGTGGTCGCCTGTCTGTGTCGATTAAGGACCGTTCGATGTAGGCCTGTTGTGGTGGAAACCTTGCAACTAGCCACATTCTCCGGTAAGCCTGAACCCGGCTATTCCATACGTGAAAAGACAACCGCGCACTGGGCGTGGGAGATGGTGGGAGTAGCGTGTACCCTCCTGGCTAGAGGCTGGATGGAGGAGTACTATGCTCCCGGGTAGCGCGGACCGGTTCATGTTGTGGAGGATCTATGGGAACGGTTGACATATGCAAGGATTAAGTGCTACATATGTTGTGTGGTTAGGGATCCCCAGCTGGGTATAATCGGTTCGAATCGTCGTTGCTCCTCGGTCATGGAGACTCTACCCTCTGACCACTCATCGTAGTTGACAAGTGAAATATGAATTGGCTAAAAGAAAGCTAGACCAGGACAAGTGGATGCTCTAGATTAGGCAAATCTAGATTCAAGAAAAAATACTAAACTTGTGAAGTAAAATTTTGGCATAAGGATTTACTAATAGTAAGCTCTTCTGCAAAACAGAGTCTTTGATTCTTGATAAGCCATACCTTGAATCCCTCTAGCCAGCACACCCTTGAGAGTCTTTTCTTTAGTCGGGTAAGTCTTGCTAAGTAATTTCATACTCAGGGTTTTATTCCCTGTTGTTTTTCAGGTTATAGTTTTGTGCTGCTGTTGATGGTGTTAAGTGTCGGTGGGCTCGACCTTCTTATAAGTCTAAGTAATTCTTCTATACTTCTTATTAAGGATGGTCACATGAGCTAGCATATATTTCAAACTTACAAATAATTTATAACATCTCAAAGTTATTCCTTTGAACCACTTTTGTAATCACTCCGATAAATACAATGTAAACTTGTTGTAACTTGTAAAATTTGGTAATAAGATTTTCCGCTGCAAAATGTTGGTGTGTGATTTGTGTTTAGTTAATCTTGCGATCCTGGTTGTAAGTGGTTTATCCGGGGTCCTTGGGACACTCGGACGGATCCTGTTAAGTTATCTGGTGCACATGCATAGCTATCTGAGGTCTTTGAGACAAGGACAGGTGCATGTGGGCCCAATAACTTGGGAGGTTCTGCCACTGCTGGTTTCGGAGCAGGATTAAGCATATACGGTCACGTACGTATTTTCAAAACAAAAGTTTTGGTTTTAGAAAACCTATTTTCAACTAAACACATTGTTTGTCTTTGAAAAACAGTTTTGAAAAACTGTAATGCTAGCGACATTCTCTGTTAAGCCCTAAACTAAGGACTATCAGGTGGCTTAGTTGAAAAAACACTAACCCACAACCGGGGGTATTGCATACATGTGTATTGTTATCTTGAGGCCATTCAGTTCTGAATGGATCGACGCTCAGGTAAGGTGAGATGTGAGAGCATGACCGAACAACCGTCGGTCTAGGGAAGTGCTTAATTGTGGCGCTTGATTATATACATGTTCCACATATGTATATATGAAGGCTGCGATGTGGAGTATTTAATTTTTTTGGAATTCAGTACCCCATGGATGTGTATGGGTATACAGACATGGGAATACTGAGAAGTGTAATGTACTTGTAACGACGCACCTACGCTCAGGTAAGAAGGTGAGTTACCATAATGAGTTGCCCTATGGTTAAAGTGTGGCAACGGCGCCTATGCGTGGCTCGGCGCTTAATGATGAGCTGGCCTCCATATAGCAATATATGGAGTATACACTGTGATAAAACTGTCATATGTGAATTGCATCATTGGGAAATTGGGTTGTGATGGATTTTTCTGCAGGTACACTAACCTCGAAAATGTATGTGTAGCTGACGACTAGCAAAATACCGTGAGAGTCGTAAGTATGCCACCGATATGGAACGTTATTGCCACAGTAAGTTGGCAAACTCGTGAGGACGTATAAGACGAGCATGCATCCTGATTGTTGCATCTTGTTTGTCACCTATACATCCAAAATGCTTTTCTTATCTTTATTCCAGTAAACCGTGATTGTGGATAATGTGGTGTAATGCTATAGTATGGACTTCAGTGAAATAGTTGTCCTCCATTCTTTAGGTAACCTATTAAGGTCTTATATGGTGTTTGCTCTTGTGCTTGATGTGTCGATAGAAGGTTGGTGACTTGTTTGCCTAAACTCAAAACTAGGCTATGTTCTTATTTAGTGAGCCATGACCCAAAATTCAAGTTTTCCGTTATCACTCCATGACCAAACACATAAAAATAAATGCCTAGATAATTTCTTTGTTGGACCTAAAGTGTACCCGGACTTGAAACAAGAATCTCGAGTCATGTCTCCATCCTAAACCATATCCTTATTCAGTTGGTGCAAGCTGATGTACCTTATTCAGTTCGCCTGTTCTTAAGGATCGCCATGTTGCTTTATCAACCTAACCCAGAAAAGACCTGTCTGAGTATTTTCTTGAATTTGATGCCTTTGGTTTCCCCATATCTATCAAAGGCATACCAACTTAAGTTGATGATTGTTTTCCCTCCGTATCTAATCAGATACTAATCCTTGACCTTGTAAAGTTGTAATCTCTATGATGAGCATAGAAATATGCTTGGGGCTGAATTAACAGTCTCCCATCATACTCCCTTCATCAACCAATTTAGTTTATGGCCATACCTTGCTTGTTTCATCGGGCCATGATCTATTTGACTCTCTACTTGTAACCCTTCTTACAGGTGGAGTGTTTCTTTGTATATTATCACCTTGCTCAATCCATTTGTGTTGTGCGAGATTTCTTATTAGTTTTGTCTGGTAATGGTGTTATGACTAAAACCGGTGGTGCCGTGACGAAACCAAGGGCCTTTTATGTGTGCGCACACATGGTCGTGCTGCTCGGCACACGCTGGTATCACTGTTCGTAGTTGTAATCCATTATGAGACTATGTCAATGTGTTATCTTGGCGCAATCTGTCTTCGCTACGTGGGACTCATTATTGGTGCCAGTTCGGTGATGGTGTCATGGTTAATGACTTATGGTGCCGCAGCAAAACTGAGAGCCTCCTGTGAATGCGCACACAAGACTGTGCTACTCGTTAGATGCTGGTATCAAGGTCTCTAGTCATGATCCATTATGGAACTACACTGATATGTTATCTTTTGTACCCTACTTCCTTGAAATAATTTATGTTGTTTGCGAAGTGATCAAGCAACATCTATCATATCTGTTGGATCAAAAAGGCATACCACTTTCATGTGTGGTTTCTTTCCTTGACTTTGATAGTGACTTCACACATACACATTCCCTTTGCATCCTTTGTGTAAAGGTGAAGCCTTGGAGCTTTTTAGTGTTGAAAAATAGCTAATTAGCTCTCAAAATGGAGATTGATTTTCCCTGCTGCTGAGATACAGGAGTTTGTTCATTCGCTCTTTCATTAATCCATGTATTCCCTAACCAAGTGAATAGTTCATCTTGCTTGAAGAAACGGATGAACAAACTGACCAAATGGATTCCTACCCAAGTGCAAAATCTCCTATTAACTTGAGTGAACTCTCAACCCTTGGCTTACTGATGGTACTGAGAGGACTTGCTCAATGTCAAAAGTAGTTCAATAAGTTGGTTTTACTAACTTGTAACTGCTCAATGAACGAAGGTTGAGTTTAGAGATCGTTTTATCGATTTGCCTGAACTCACTTTGGTTCAAATCTTCTTAAGGAAGTACTTTTAAGAATCGAGATTAAGTCGACTAGTAACCACCTAATCATCTCTCTAGTCGTGCCTCGATCGCCGCACATGTGCTTTTCCAGCATGAATGATTGGGTCGAGTCATGCTTAGTGCTCGATAAAATGGACTAGTTGCAAAGTCCGCATCTATAGATCCCTCCGTGGGTGATTTTCTCGAATCTATACCATCTTTCGTGGACTTGAATTCTCGGGTTAACCATATGTTATCCACGACAGTATTCGACATCCACACTCGTCTCGTGTGCTACGAGCTTACCGTGACCACTTGTTGGTAAACCTCCTTCGGTGTGTTTTACCCAAGATGGTGCATCTGGTTCTGTTTGGGTAAAATCACGTATTCACCGCTCGCTCAACAGACTCAGATAGTACAGTGTCATTAGAAAAAGTAAACTGTGCACATGGAACCTTATGTGTTCTTCTGGCAGACATCATCTCTATTGGTGGACATTTCTAAAATAGCCTAAGGCGATGCATGTTATGTCCACTAGAAAAACGACATCCTGAGACAGTCGCCCTTGTTTAGAACTGTCTCACGATTACCGCTGATATGGACATGGGTATATGCTTCTGTACCCTTAGAAGTCTTTCGCTCCGAATCTCGGGACAAGATTCTTTTAAGGGGGGAGGGCTGTAACACCCTATGTGTTTATATTCCGCTCGACAACGAATACGGATTTAAGCACGTAATATCAGTGGATAAAACAGATGCTAAACTCTAATTATTTTCGTCTATCGCGATTTTAATATCGCATCTGTTTCATCTGTCGTGAGTGCGACGTCGTTTTTATTTTTATCTATCCGGACTCGTCCTAAATTTTCGTGCTGTTCGGGACATATTTGTTCTGAAAATTGGTGCGTCCGGTGATTATTTAAAATTCACCGCTCACGCGAATACGAAATTTGGAAGCTCGACCCACTCGGACGATTTATCTCGGTCCAATTAAATAGAATTCGTCGACTAAGGTTTTCGGCGCAAATAATTCTGTCTCCACTCATCAACCGAGAAAATCGCGTCTGAGAATTTATAATTGAGATTCGATTCTCTACATAAATTATTTGTTTACGTGGAATCGGGTGTCGACTGCGGATGAAATAATTTGATCTCAAATCAAATTGAACACCGTCTGAAATACGGTTGTTCACACCGTTCGGATTTGTTCTGACGACGTCTCGCCCGATCTAAAACTTTGGATATAAATAACAGGTACAAATTCATTTGAGTCTAAGGTATTCGCCAAATTAAAATCATGTCACGATTACTATCTACCCGTATACGTCGCTAAGAAAGGTTGGGATCTTAAATATCTATGATTTTCGGTATAAAAAAATGGAGAAAAGGAGAAAAGGAAATCCCAAAAGAAAAATCTGGCGTCGTCCTCTCTCTCCCTAATTTTCTTTCCTTTACCGTGAGGCTTATCTCTGCCACTTCCTTCAGCCTGAAAAATCCCACCGCTCTAAGTCTCCTTCTTCCTTATCCCTTACGCGCGCGGGAGCTTTATCTAGTCGCGGCTGCCGTCGGTCGTCGTCATCGTCGTCGTGTAGCTCCTCCACGCACGTTTCTTTTTCCCTACGCCCCGTGTTCCTTCTCTGCACTGCTTCCTCTGCTCCATCTTCAAGCACGCCGCGCTCCAAATCGCCTGCTGTTCCTCTTCCCTAGCCATGGCCACGCCTAGCTCGCCGGCGTTCAGGCCACGGCTTCCTCCTCCAACTCCGGTCGGCCAAGAGCCTAGTTGCCCCCTTGTTTCTCTCCCTCCATTTCCCAGCAGCGCCCTGTCCCTGTCGAAGCCCTTCTATGGCGCGCGTGGATTTATCCTCCTCAATCCCCAGCCAGCCTGCGAGCTCCTCCCTCCTCCCTGCATCCATGGAGCTCGGCGCCCATCTCCATGGCTCGCCCTGCGTCCAGCCGCCGCGCCCGGTTCCGAGTCCCTTTCCTGGCCGAGTTCCCTGCTCCATCTCTGCCCTCTGCCGGCGCTCCAGCTCCTCCATCCATGGCCATGCCCTGCTGCTCATCGGTGCTCGCCGCGGGAGACGACGCTTGGTCGCCCAACCTTCCTCCTCACCGGCTGTCGCTCCCAATCTTCAGCTCATCGACTCACCGTCGTGTTTCTTGTTCTCCCTCGTCGGTCGGCCTCGCCGTGGCTAAGTATGTCCACCGTGCTATGTGCTTCGGTCTTTGGTCGCTGCCTCTTGCTCACCATCCCCTATTCGATCTCGTCGTCAAGCTTCGCCTCAGCCTTAGCTCGTCGGTCACGCTCGTCAGATGTGCGATCGAGGACTTCAGCTGAAGGCCGTCGTCAGACAACTACCAAATCGAGTTGTGATGTGGTGAGTCGATTCACTATTTTTATTATCGGTTTTATGGTTGTAAAATAAGACACTTCATATACGTATACGATTAAGTTAGAAATACTAGTAATGCGAGGTGTGCACTTGGTAATTCTGGCTAGATTCGTTATTATGTCGTTAGGATGTGTGATATTAGGGAGTCGATGATAGAAGTGAAATTCTAGCTGTTGGGCGATGACGGGAAGGACGTTGTTCATCGCGTGCTTAATGTTTGATGGATAGTATGAACTGAAATCATCACCGTTCTCACGAATTTTGTATCGAGTAGTAATAGTACACTGGTTCGCTAGTTTTTATTATTAGTTCAAGGCTTGGATTAGTTAGTTATATTAGTTGCGTCAGTTCTCTGGACGGTAGTAACCGTGCGTTGTGGTTGTATTAATTGTTTATTAAAATGCTTCATCGTATATAGTGTATTGGTTTATATAAATATATACATATGAGATGTGTAGGTGATGAGTAGGATAGGTTTAGTGTTCTAATTAATTAGCTGATAAGTTGTGTTTAGGCTAATTATATTAAATATGTATTGTTTGTTATTTCATGATGTTTGCGTTAGATTCGGTTAATCTAGAGAAGCGTACTTATTGCGCTCAGTCGTACATCGATAACTAGTGTTTTAGTATAAAATTGTACAACGCCTCGCCACTAGGTGTTTAATGCGCTATCGTATAACACTATTTAGATTTGTGCTATTTCTGTTAATATGCATTCATGTGCATCGTGCATTTCAATTAGGTACGATCGTTGATCGCGTAATGTGGAAGACGACCCCAAGTCGACCCAGGATAATGCAGAGATTGGACATCTCCGCAAGACGACGTCGTCAGTCGGACGAACCTGAATATGGATAATGTGATGAATGCCAAGACAAAGGATGGTCATCAAGTGGACATCGTCTAACAAACACTAACTTAGTGTTACCCAGGCAAGCCCCGGTGCATTTGCCCCTTCCTTGTGTTTTAAATGCTTTTTCACCTTATCTGATGCATTAGGTGATAGGAGTTGTGTGATAAACAATTGATGCATTACCATTCCTTGGAAACTCCTTAATCCTGGTTTTATAAAAAGAACTGATAATGCTTAGCCCTGCTTAGAAACTGAAAAATCATTTGTTTTCAAAAAGAATGATTGTGGAACATTGGTTATGGGCCTTTCGTTTCAAAAATCAAAGCAAACTTATGGTGATGATTCCACTTCGACCGGAGTGGGTTCATCATTTGGAAAAGAGTACCCCTGTCGGGTACCAAAAATGGGAAAATGGTTTGAATACATCTAGACCAGACGCTGAGCTGACGTGGTCGCCCGTCTGTGTCGATTAAGGACCGTTCGATGTAGGCCTGTTGTGGTGGAAACCTTGCAACTAGCCACATGCTCCGGTAAGCCTGAACCTGGCTATTCCATACGTGAAAAGACAACCGCGCACTGGGCGTGGGAGATGGTGGGAGTAGCGTGTACCCTCCTGGCTAGAGGCTGGATGGAGGAGTACTGTGCTCCCGGGTAGCGCGGACCGGTTCACGTTGTGGAGGATCTATGGGAACGGTTGACATATGCAAGGATTAAGTGCTACATATGTCGTGTGGTTAGGGATCCCCAGCTGGGTATAATCGGTTCGAATCGTCGTTGCTCCTCGGTCATGGAGACTCTACCCTCCGACCACTCATCGTAGTTGACAAGTGAAATATGAATTGGCTAAAAGAAAGCTAGACCAGGACAAGTGGATGCTCTAGATTAGGCAAATCTAGATTCAGGAAAAAATACTAAACTTGTGAAGTAAAATTTTGGCATAAGGATTTACTACTAGTAAGCTCTTCTGCAAAACAGAGTCTTTGATTCTTGATAAGCCATACCTTGAATCCCTCTAGCCAGCATACCCTTGAGAGTCTTTTCTTTAGTCGGGTAAGTCTTGCTGAGTAATTCCATACTCAGGGTTTTATTCCCTGTTGTTTTTCAGGTTATAGTTTTGTGCTGCTGTTGATGGTGTTAAGTGCCGGTGGGCTCGACCTTCTTATAAGTCTAAGTAATTCTTCTATACTTCTTATTGAGGATGGTCACATGAGCTAGCATATATTTCAAACTTACAAATAATTTATAATATCTCAAAGTTATTCCTTTGAACCACTTTTGTAATCACTCCGATAAATACAATGTAAACTTGTTGTAACTTGTAAAATTTGGTAATAAGATTTTCTGCTGCAAAATGTTGGTGTGTGATTTGTGTTTACTTAATCTTGCGATCCTGGTTGTAAGTGGTTTATTCGGGGTCCTTGGGACACTCGGACGGATCCTGTTAAGTTATCTGGTGCACATGCATAGCTGTCTGAGGTCTTTGAGACAAGGACAGGTGCATGTGGGCCCAATAACTTGGGAGGTTCTGCCACACCTTTGGCACTGGACTAGGTTGTGTCTTGATGCAAGACAACTGAGTCATTGCTTATGCATCGAGAGCACTCAGGCCTCATGAGCAGAATTATCCCACTCATGACCTGGAGTTGGCAGCCGTGGTTCATGCATTGAAAATATGGAGACACTACTTGATGGGAACCCACTGCAACATCTTCACTGTTCATAAGAGCCTTAAGTATATCTTTACTCAGGCTGATCTCAACATGAGACAGAGAAGATGGCTAGAGCTGATCAAGGATTATGACCTGGAGGTACATTATCACCCAGGAAAAGCCAATGTGGTAGCAGATGCCTTGAGTCGGAAATTGCAATGCAACTGTGTTATGATGGATTCTCGCATTAACACCTTGTGTGATGAGTTCAGCAAAATGAAGATTGAAGTGATTCCTTCTGGTGCTTTGTCTCACATTTCCGTTGAGCCAGCTTTGCAAGACCAGATCATCATGGCCTAGCTCAGTGACAAGGGAGTGCGAATTATTAAGGAGAACCTCCATCAGAAGACCGAGAAGTATAAATGTTTCCGCCAAGATGGAAAGGGCATATTGTGGTTTGAAAGCAGATTGGTAGTTCCTAAAAATAAGGATCTCAAGAAAATCTTGGATGAGGCCCATCTCTCCAAATTCTCCATGCATCCAGGGAGCACCAAAATGTACCATGATCTGAAGCCCTTGTATTGGTGGACCAGAATAAAGAGGGAGATAGCCCAATATGTATCAGAATGTGACACATGTCAGAGGGTAAAGGCAAGCCACTTGAAATCAGCTGGAGCTTTGCAACCCCTATCTATACCTTCATGGAAATGGGATGACATCAGCATGGATTTCATTGTGGGTCTGCCCAACACCTCCCATCATCATGATTCGATTTGGGTTATTGTGGACTGACTGACGAAAGTGGCACATTTTCTCCCAGTGCACACCACTGACAAGGCTCAAAAGTATGCAGAGTTGTACATCGATCGAATCGTGTGTTTGCACGGATTGCCCCGGACCATTGTATCTGACCGAGGAGCCCCATTTGTTGCCAGATTTTGGGAACAACTGCAAGAGTCTTTGGGAACCAAGCTAATCAGAAGTTCAGCTTACCACCCACAGACTGATGGTCAGACCGAGAGGGTAAATCAAATTCTTGAAGATATGCTAAGAGCTTGTGTGATCGATTGTGGCAAGAAATGGGATAAGCACCTCTCCTTGGCAGAGTTTGCTTATAACAACAGTTATCAATCCAGCCTAAGGATGGCACCCTTCGAAGCTCTCTATGGAAGAAGGTGTAGAACACCCCTCAATTGGTCTCAGCCTGGAGAAAGAGAAGTTTTTGGACCTGACTTAGTGACTGATGCCAAAAGGAAGGTCAAACTAATCATGAAAAATCTAGAAGCTGCTCAGGCCAGGCAGAAGTGTTACCATGATAAGAGAAGGAAACCTCTCCAGTTTGAAGTGGGAGATTTCGTATATTTGAAGGTATCACCCACCAAAGGAGTGCAAAGCTT
The DNA here is from genome assembly GCF_902167145.1 of Zea mays. Classification (NCBI taxonomy): domain Eukaryota; kingdom Viridiplantae; phylum Streptophyta; class Magnoliopsida; order Poales; family Poaceae; genus Zea; species Zea mays. The sequence continues at coordinate 45,406,903 of NC_050103.1, forward strand.
TGGGATCAAAGGCAAGTTAGCCCCTCGTTACATTGGACCTTATGGGATCATAGAAGCATGTGGGCCCGTGGCATACAAATTGAAGTTACCTCCAAAAATGTCTGTCGTCCACAATGTGTTCCATATATCTCAACTGAAGAAGTGTGTTCGATTGCCGACTGAGATCATAGCAGAACCAGAATTGGAGATAGAGCCAGATCTATCGTACCAAGAGTACCCTTCCAAGGTTCTGGATTGCAAAGAAAGATCAACTCGGGCTAAATCGATCAAGATGTATAAGGTCCAGTGGAGTAATCACTCAGAGGAAGAGGCTACTTGGGAGACTGAGGAATTCCAGCGTTCCAACTTCCCCGATTGCCTACCTAAGGAAATTGGTACGTAATCATGCCCAACCCCTCCTCCTGCCCTTCGAATCTAAATTTCAGAAAAATGATCTTAATATAAAGAGAGTTAATTATAAGACAAGAAATAAAAGGACTTCCTTCTGAAGTTGCAAAGAGAATGACATTCGAAGAGCAATTGCCCTAATAAAATAAAGCTTCCACTTCAAGTAAGTCTCACCCTTCGCTTCACCCCGGGAGGACTCTGACCCAAATCTCGGGACGAGATTCCTTTAAGGGGGGAAGGTTGTGACACCCCAGTGTCACCTAGGGTTTCTTCCTTAAGCTAACCCAAACCATTATCACATGTAAACCAAATGAAGGGATGAACATCAAAAATTAATAACAAAGGTTTAAAGTGAGTCTTTTTCATCTTAAGAAACTCTCCTTAATCATGTCATGAACCTCAAGGTAAGAAGAACTCTCAAACCCTAATTAATCTTAAGAGGACCATTTAAGCACATAAAGGGCATTTGGGAAAAGACTTGGGAGAAAAATACAAATTTTGGTAAAAACCAAATAACAAAGTTTTAGTTCACTAATTAACCAAAAAAGTGTAGTAAGAAAGTTTTGCCATTTGAATTTTTCAAAATCCCTAAATCAGCCCCTGAACTAATGCAATTGGGAAAAATCCAGAAATCCAGAAATCTGAATTTCAGCCCCTTTCCAAAGATCAACCGCATTCTCTGTTTTTCAAAACTTGAATCAAACAAGTCCAAATAGCAAAGTGGCACCAAATTCCCTAGAACACACTGTGGCAAAGTTTGGAAACCTCTCTCCACCGTTTGACACGATCTTGACATGGATTTACCTCGGGACTCAACCTTGTGATACTGCCACCTTAGCGACGTGACAACTCTCTGTACACAGCCCCAAACCGCTCAACTTCCACACATAAACGACAAAGCTCTGTCGGGAGAGCAAATTTTGTGCAGTGATCATGCCCAAATACGCGAAGATCTCCAACCTATGGGCATTTGAACTCGGGCAGAAGCAAAGAGCCACGTGCTCGACGCCGTGTAAGGCCGGCCGAGCGCGGACTGGCTGCGGCAACGCGCGCCCCGCGCGTGGTCGCCTTGCCCCGCGCGTTTGCACCTCACCCTCGCCTATAAGTGCCTCTAGAGGCCTTAGCCGTTGGCACTCGCACACCCAGAGCCCCGCCCGAGCCAGAGATCATCGGAGCTCGCCGTGGAAAGCAAGCACCACCGCCCGCCATCTCCACCCGAGCTCGGCCGTCGTGGCCAGCCCCTTCTGTTGACCCCTGGCCTCGCCCCAGCCCCTGGACCGCTTCCCCGTGAAGCCGTGAAGGTCCTCCAAGCTTGAGTCGAGGCATTGCCTCACCGGAGAGGCGGATTCACCCTCGCCGGACTTCGGTCGCCTGCCGCCACGTGTGGGCAGAGAAATCCGGTGAGCCATTCTCCAATTCCTTGCACCATTGTCCTTCTTGACCTCTAGCGAAGCTCTCTGACCGGTTCACTTGGACAATCGCGCCGTGAGCAGGCCGGATTCCTCGCCGCCGACGAGCATCTCCGCCTGCGCACGTGGACCGGCCGACTCCGACCATCCCTGATGGCGACCCGCACTTCGCCGTGACCCTCGGGGCCTCCCCTACATCCTCGACCACCTCACCGGAGTAGTCTCGCCGCCGGTAAGCCCCTCCGCCCCTTTCTTCCTCCACGGCCACTGTTCCCTTAGGGAAGGACCGCGGGTTCGATTTTGCAAAACCCTAGGGGGTTTTCTGCAGAGCCGTAGACTCAAGTGAATAGTGCACCGAGGACCTGTCTGTAATTCATTTAAAATGTTTCGCCAGGGACCCCAGCGCAAAACTGCTTTTCCTTTAACCAATTCTAATTAATCTTTTTATATTCAGCAGAGAACTTAGAAAATTTATATCTTGAGTTATATTCAACCAAATTTAGCCAAACCAATTTTGTTAGATTTAAAATATTATGGACTATCAATTAAAAATACTAAACTCCATGCTTTCTGTTTTAAATTTTAGAGTTTGAAATTAATTACAAAAACTTACAAAACCTTATTAAAATAAGAAAAATTAGTTCTGCTTCTGTGCTGAACTTAAGAAAATTTGTAGATGTTCAAACCTCATTTAGACACTGTTTAAAAATACTAAACACCCCAGTATTGAAGATTTGAGCAGAGTTATCTTTTAAAAGCCATATTTGTCCAAAACTTAAGAAAATCATAAATGTATTAGAAAATAATAAACAGTGAATGTAATTATTTTTCCTAGTCTTCTAAGGTAATAGAGAACCTAGGAAAAATAAAGGGACCCCTAGTCCAGAGCAGATTCTAGGTGAAATGTTTTATTAAGCATTAATAAAATCAGAAAAACAATTATTAGAATTATGAAAACAATTCCAAAATTGCTAATAAAAATCCAGTGGACTTGTAACCACTAGAACCCCACTACAAAAATGATAAACACCCCAATCCATCATTTTAAGTAGGGTAAACAAATAGAACTTGATATTGAGCCATATTTCAAATAAATCATAAGCAAGCCAAAAAGTGTGCAACAGTGAGCAAATAAATTTTTACCAGATTAGTAATGAAGTAGACCACCAGGGACAAAATGCAAAACCCTGTTAAAAGCTACAAGTAATACCCATTGCCAATACTTCATGAAAAAGGCCATTTAGTTCAAGAATTTCCAACCACGTTTCCCTTAAGCAAAAAGTTACCAAACTTCAGAATGATTGCTCTTGCACAAAAAAGAAGATAGGAAAAATTATAAATCTGTTGTTTGATATTTTTCAAATATAGTGGTAGTAGAAAGCACCCCTTTGGCTAGGAACTTTGGAAAATCATAATAAACTAAATAATAAGTATTAGTGGCTGAACATTTGTACAAAGTCATGTTATAACAGCTAGATGTCAACAAAAATAAGTCTTAGAGAATAACTCACTGTAAAAAGGAGGTTGTAGTTCAAAACACCCCCCTCTGCCCTAATATTTGATAATTTTATACAGAGAAGACCACTCACTTTTTAACCCCAAATTTAGAGACAGAGACTTATACACCAGTAAAAAGCCACTGTAATTGTTGCAGAATTTTTGGAAATTTATTGAGCTAGCTTGTAGTTCAAACCCACCTTAAAAGCATAAAAGAAATAAGAAGGAAGAGAGGGAATAATAAATCTTACTCTAATGATTTAGCTAGAAATCTTAATAAACTCTCACAAAGACATTAAAGGGAAATCAGTAGAACACCAAAATAAACTTACCAATTAGCTTAACCAAGCTTGACCCTAATTTGCTAAGTGTACCACAAGAATCTTCAGTAGCAAGATTAAGCTCTACCTTATTTAAGTGGATCATTCACCATCAAAGTTTAATTGCTAAACTGCATATCATATCATGCATGTATCTTACTCATTGCATTCATTAGATTGCAATCTCGCTGACGGAGAGTACGTGCTCATCCCCGAGCAAAGAGCTGTCCACGAGGAAGACCAGGAGCAAGCTCCTAAGACTGTCATCGAGGATCTCCCCGTAGCCCCCACTATTGAAGGCAAGTCCCAGTTTATGCATAACCGTTTATATATGCTACTTTACTACCCTTAATGATTGTAGGCTTGTAATGTGCACTTAAGTGTAGGAGTTGCTTGAAACCTTTAGTTGCATGAACTCAGGATTCCTTTTTTGAGATGGATACTAATATGCTAGGTCGAGTAGCTGCTATGCTAACTAGTATCTCGGTAGAAGTCGAGTGATTTTTCTAGCACTCGCGCGAGGTCAGGAATTGATTGTATTCATCTTGATAACGGGATCTATGATGGTCTCTGGACTTGGATCCAGGGAGGATGCCTTGTCCATGAAACGGGAAAAGGAATTAAGGATTAATGTGTGGATACCTGAGTCAAGCGTTTGAACGTACTAAACATATGTCGGGAAATATGGTAACCGGTAAACCTAGTACCTAAGTGAAGCCGGGCGTGGACTTTTCCCCTCACTTGTCCAGAGACTAGGTCTCCCATGCTAGCTATGGTGGGTACAAGTGCGGTCAATGCACGGCGGTAGCCGGGGTAAGTGGAGCATTGTATGCCAAGGCGGTGAGCCCTGGCCGTGAATGGGGAATCGATGGGGACAGTTGACATGTGTGGGGACGAAGTGCCCTGACATGTCGTGTGTTTAGGTTTACCTTGCAAGGATAAAAACTCGATTCGAATCATCTGCTTCTCGCAGCTAATGAGACTGCTTGACCCCTTGTACTACATTGAGTAAGAAGTGAAATGAGGTTTACATGAGATAACTTGTTGTTTGTACTAAATGCTTGTTATCATGTATGCTTAGAAGGAGCAAACTTAGCTAAGATAATGATACTAGAAATTGAAAAGCTAAAAGTTGATTTTAGACTCAGCTAGTGCTTTTGGGAAACCAAACCCCTCAACCAAACAGCTGCATGGTCTAGAGGTCGAGGAGTAGTTTCCTCACACTGGGTAAGTCTAGCTGAGTATTAGTATACTTAGTCTTGCTTGTGGCATAATTTTGCAGGTATGCTTCAGGATATGGTTGATGGTGTTACTTGGCCTACCACCCTGCCATCGGGTTGGACGGTCTAGTGGGATGCTGCTCCGGCAGGAGAGGAGCCAGAGGAGTAGTAGGCTAGGCCTTGCCCAATTCCTCGCTATCGACGATATCGATTATCCACTGCATCTTATTTTATGAACTTATATCCACTACTTGAAAAACTCGATCTATGTAATAACTCAGTACTTTAATTTGAGGTCTTCCTATTTTATTGTATTTCTTCTGTGACTCACCTTCGAGTGAGATTGTGGTATTTGATCCTGGTTAAGTGGCTTTATCGGACTAGATCTAAGGGACTGACGGGTTATTCCGATTTAAGTGTGTTATGGCCCCTCAGGCTTGACTTGGGCACTTAAGCTGGAATAATTCGGGAGGTTCTGCCACAGTATCGCTCCCCCTTGGTCCTCGTAAGAACCAAGTGCTCACTATGAGATGATCCTTTGCCACTCTGGCGCGGTGGATCCCTCACGACCGCTTACAATCTTAAGCCGGGTCACCAACAAGATCTCCAAGGTGATCACCGAGCTCCCAATGCCACCAAGCCATCTAGGTGATGCCGATCACCAAGAGTAACAAGCCGTAGACTTTCACTTGACCAAGAGAAGCCTATTGCATGTGGTGTGTGCTCTAGGTGGCTCTCACTAGCACTAATGAGGTCCAAATGTAGGATTAAGATTTTCTAATCACCTCACTAAGCTTTGTGGTGCTTGCAATGCTCTACCAATGTGTAGGAGTAAATGTGGGTAGCAAGACAATCAATATGGTGGGTGGAGGGGGTATAAATAGCCCTCACCCACCAATGAGCCGTTAACCAAACCTGGCTGCGCATGGGCGCACCGGACAGTCCGGTGCGCCACCGGTATGCCAACGGTAACTTCCAACGGCTAGTTCTGATAGCTAGCTGTTGGGCAGATGGCACACCGGACAGTGAACAGTCACTGTCCGGTGCACACCAGATAGTCCGGTGTGTCAGCTATAATTCAACTTTATAAACTCCAAGCTCTCGGGTTTCTGGATGGGGAAAGGGTATTCCCCAGGCCAGGCTGGCCCCACTTGCAGAGATAGTCCGGTGCCCCTAGGCCAGAAACCCTAGTTTCTGTTTTCTTCTGTTTTTCAAATTGGTTTTCGTTCTAACTCGTGAGTATGTTCTAGAGTGACACCTAACACTATATGTGAGTGTGAAAATGCACCACCACTACACTAGAACTCTCTTGGTCAAACTACTCATCGACAACCCCTCTTTATAATACGGCTAAAACAAAATAAAAGACCTAACTCTATACTAAGTGTCTGCAACTCCTTGACACTCGGAATACGAAGACCTTCTTCTTTTGTTTCATCGTTTTAGGCGTCGCTTCAAGTTCTTATCTCCAGGATTGTTTTCACCGTTGTAGTACATCTTCCTGTAATGCGACCTAACTTACCATTTGTCTCTGCAAAACACACGTTAGTCACATATAATATTACGTTGTCATTAATCACTAAAACCAACCAGGGGCCTAGATGCTTTCAATCTCCCCCTTTTTCGTGATTGATGACAACCCTACAAGAGTGTGAGAGTAGTTTGTTTGAAATTTCTGTCAATAGAGAAGATGGTTAGTTATACTCAATAATTTTTGACAGAAAGAGTGTGTAATAGACAACCCTACAACGTAAGTTTCTTGTTCATATAAGAATAAAATGAAATCGATGAACAAGAACTAGAAGAATGGTGATAACATATTAGGTGAAAACACAATACACACAGTCAACATAAGCATCGAGAGCATATAATAGAGTTTGCGAGTAAAATTGTCATACAAAAGTGGAGCTAGTACAGAGAGTATCAAGCACATATATTACATCAAAATACACAAGACACTCTCAACTAACTCCCTAACTCCCCCTAGCTCTCACAACTCTCATATCTCTCCCACTTTGGCATCAAACACCAAAAGGGTAACCCAAACCTACAGCTCAGAAGAGGAAGGAGGAGGCGGGGGCGCATCCGGTCGTGGTCGTGGCAGAAGAGCAAACGCTAGATGAGGGTCAGAGTCAGTCTCGGATCCAGGATCTGCCGTAGAAGCTAGAGCTAGTACTGACTCGGACTAAGGCTGTGCTGCAGGAGTTACCGGAGCTAAAGTGGTCACAGACACCGCCACAGCATCAGTGGTAACAGCAGGCGCTGGTGGCACTGGCGGTTGAGCACTGACGGAGCTGATGACCAGCGACAAAGCAGAGAGGGAGACCGGCCGGAGCGGAGAGGGAGAAGGACCGAATGAAGGTAGTGGGGGTCCTGCCTGAATCGCTGGTACAACAGCGCCCTGAAGAGCTAGAGGTGGTGCAGAATGAACAGGAGGAAGCTGAACACCGGTATGCTGAAGAATGTGAGTCATGAATTCCTGGTGCTCAGCCCTGTCTGCCAAAAGCTGCTGCTACAGAGCGTCCTATCTATCCTGAATAGTCTGAAACATGGATAGCATTCTCTCGGACATCTGCTGCTGGGCTGCTGCCATATGAGCCTGCTGCTGAGTAAGAGACTGGAGGATTGTAGCCAGAGCAGGGTCAATGGCAGGAGGGGCAGCAGGGCTAGCACTGGAACTCCCATCCTCATGATCATGTGAGCGTGGAGGCACAGGAGGCGGAGGCGGGATCCCAAAATCATCATCATTAGGAACGGTTGTGCCCTGAGTCTCGAACTAATGGAATACCGCATCCTCTGCATGAGTGTCTGGCACTGGATCTGGTACTGGCAATGGGTCCTTAGGGGCTGGACGATAGGAGCCAAATTGGAGGCATGAGGCCTCGAGGGTGCCCTGGAACTGTGGTGGCCGGATCAGCTGCGCGAAGATGAAGCAGAGATAATGTGCATACGACAACTGTCGCCAGGCATGAAGACCATCTAACATGGTGTCCTCAATCTCATAGATAAGGAAATCAACCATATCAAACTCTGAATGTGAGAATAGGGCACCAAGTAGCTAGAGCTGGATGTGAGTGGTGGCCTCTCTATAACCCATCCGGGGCAGTAGCGTCTGTCTCATGATCTGCTAGAGATACTTGGCCGTTGGAGTGAAATCTGCTGGAGAGCGTCGTGACCCATCTGTGAATGGCGGTCGGAACAGGGCCGCGACGTGAGTTGTGGCTGGAGCGACTCCGCCGTGAGGGCATCGAGGAGAATCAGAAGTACCATAGCACAAGCTGTGAAGGCGAGTCGACGACTCAGTAAATCCAAATAGCTGGTGCATCTGGCTGGCATGAATAGTGACATCCTCTCGCACAAAACGGAACCGCATCCACTTGTGGTCGGGGTCTATCCATACTGAAGCATAAAACATTCAGACCCACTCCTCAACATATCTGCCGCTGGTAACCAGTAGAGTGAGTAGACCAGGCAGATAGGAGAGGTGCACCTCAGAATCTGCACCGGCTGCTAGCAGAAAAGCAGGGAGATCCAATAGCCGGTGTGCACGCAGAGCTATCTGGGCTGACATCTGACCTCGAAAGAACAACTCCTAAAATCTGGTGCTGAATAAATCTGCCGCTGCAGGGTCCCTTTGAGCAGGTAGCCAAGACTCCACGGGTACGTGTCTGAACCGACGTACCCGGGCCGCAGTAGCACGCTGTAGATTGATCAGACGAGGATCGGCAGCCAGTGGTCACACCTCGGTCTCGTCTCACTCCCGGAAGCGGGCAGGTGGAATGGGTGGAGCGGAAATGGGAGCGGGAGGAGGAACAATGGAAGAGAGAGTGGTGGAGGTGGTAGGTATGGCTGAAGTGGTGGATGGCTCAAGAGCGACTGGAGCTGGCGAAGTGGGAGGTGGAGTGGTAGCTGTGGCGGGTGTAGAGGGAGCGGAGGAGCGAGGCCGAGACGTGAGACGACAGACCCGGTAGGCAATCTGATATGATGATATCTGTAGTTCTCCACCCGCTCTCTGCCTGCTCTGTTGCTGCTCTCACTGCAAGAGCTGCTCGGGCTGCTCTATCCAAACGCTGCTTCTTGCGGCCTTCGTGCTGCTCTAAGTATACGGTCTTCCCCTTGACCTGCCTGAAGGGGCGAGGAGGGTCCTCGTCATCTCCTCCCCTGGCACTGACACATTCTTTGTGCGCACCATACTAAACTGAAGGCTGCCTAGGAGAGTGAAAAACTAAGCACGAGTAGATAGCAGCTGAGAGGATTACAAAAGAATGGAAAACTACCTGGAAACCTCACGTGAGAGAGAAAGAATCCAGGCAGGACAGGAGACGGGCTCACGAGCAGGCGAGACCACTGAAATGACAGAAGAGGTGAGCACATATTAGTCACATAGTCATAAGTATATGAAATGTGAATAAATACATACATAGAAAATGAGTGATTTGGCGATAGAGAGGTCAAACGACGCGAAAACGACGTTTGAACGATGAATAGTGACATAGGAGGTTTGAAATTGGAATTGAGGCATGAAATGACTGGGAATTGAGCCGATACTTCACGAGTAGGTTTATATGAGTAAGTATGAGTGAAGTGTGCGCTTGGTTCAAATTTGGGCGAAGAAAGTGGATTTGTAGCACTCGGCTCGGAATCGATCGCTAGAAATGGGAATTTGTGGAAATGTGAAGTCTGGGATATCATATTGGCGTGAAATTTGGCAAATATGTTACTGGAGGCATTATGAAGGTGCCTGAAAAATTTGGGATCGATTGGAGCAAGTTTGGCTGGTTTGGACATTTTATCGAGCACCTGGCGTGCGAGGGTTTAGGTGTCGAGGGAAATGGCTAATAGAGGTGGTGAAACCCTCCCTAAGGAGCTAGAAACCTGCAGGGGATCTCCATGAAGCACAGAGCACACATCCATGCACAAGATTCAAATGGATTTGCACAGAATTTTGGATTTGAGTTAAAAGGTGGGGGAGTGAGCATAGAGCAGCACACTGGACAGAGAAGGAAAAGGAGAGGAGAAGCTTAGGGCTGCTCACCAGAGGCTCCTAGGCTGGAGGAGGTCACCGGAGCACGGCTGCCGGCGATCGCCATCGGTGAACCGAGGGGAAGAGGAGATCGCCAGAGAGGTGAGGGCGCCAAAGCTGAGAGGGAATCGGCTGAGAAAGACTGCCTGGCCTCGGGCTCGAGCGGGGAAAGGTTTTTTAAAAACGCATTATGGGCGCACGACAGTCTACAGTGCCTGTCCGGTGCACACCGGACAGCGCACAACACAAAGGGGATCTGCGCACGCTCAACCGGTGCACCGGACAATGCACAGTGCAGTGCCCGGTGCACACCGAACTGTCCGGTGAGCCCAAACATAGGGTTTTTTTCTTTTTAAAAAATTTTCTATCTGATTTTGAACCAAACCAAATCCCAACTTATAAGCACACAAAAGAACACCTATTGGGACAGGTATTGGTACCCTCATATATTTTCCCATAATTTTCAAAATATTTTGCCATAGGCTAGATAATTTTTAGAGAAAATAGCCAAATGGTGAGATTTGCATTTTGGCTTTGCACTAGGGTTTTCATAAACGATTTGAGTTATGAATACATCCCCTAAGTGCAGTGCCTCATGCATATCTTAAGAACCGACAATTGCATAGTAAATAAAAATTTAAGTACTAAAAGCTTAAAACTAAGACTTGTCAAGTTTTAGCCCAAGTTAAGCTTTTTCACTCGCTTTGTTGGCGGTTATCTTAACTAGGTTAGACAAGCCCTGGATGCAATACAAGAAATTTAAATATGAAATGCAGGCTTGACAACACCGTTTTGAGATTTTAAATGAAATTTCTGAGATCAAGGATGTTCAATTCATTCCTCAACATACAAAAGCGGGTTTTATCTAGTGGCTTTGTGAAGATGTCCGCTAATTGGTCTTCCGATCTCACTCCTTCTAAAATAATGTCTCCTTTAGCAACATGATCTCTAAGGAAGTGATGACGGATATCAATGTGCTTGGTGCGAGAGTGTTGTACAGGGTTATTAACAATTTTAACAGCACTCTCATTGTCACACAACAAAGGTACCTTTTCTAGAACAACACCATAGTCTAGAAGAGTTTGTTTCATATATAAAATCTGTGTGCAACAAGCACCCGTGGCAATGTATTCCGCTTCGGCGGTTGACAAGGCAACACTACTTTTCTTCTTTGAAGTCCATGATACTAGTGATCTCCCAAGCAAATGGCACCCCAGAAGTACTTTTTCTATCAATTTTGCAACCGGCATAATCCGAATCAGAATAGCCAATTAAATCAAAAGTAGCTCCTTTGGGATACCAAAGGCCAACGCTTGGGGTGTGCTTAAGACAGCGCGAAGATGAGCTTTCTTAGGATTTGATTGAAATCTAGCACACATACAAACACTAAACATGATATCGAGCCTAGATGCGGTAAGATATAATAAACTACCAATCATAGAACGGTAGAGAGTTTGATCAACCGGGTTACCTCCCTCATCTAGGTTGAGATGTCCATTTGTAGGCATAGGTGTCTTGATTGGTTTGCACTTCTCCATGTTGAATCTTTTCAACAAGTCTTTGGTATACTTCTCTTGTGAGAGAAAGTTACCATCTTTCATTTGCTTGACTTGAAAGCCAAGGAAGTATGTCAGCTCACCAATCATAGACATCTCGAACTCCTTCGACATCAACTCACCAAATTCCTTGCAATGATAGTCATTTGTCGAGCCAAAAATTATATCATCAACATATACTTGACAAATGAAAATATCACCGTTATGTTTATTTGTGAATAAGGTTGTGTCGATGGTCCCGATCTTGAAGCCCTTTTCGATGAGGAAGTCGCGAAGACGCTCATACCAAGCCCTTGGAGCTTGCTTCAACCCATGTAGCGCCTTGGACAACATATAAGCATGATTAGGATATCTAGGGTCTTCAAACCCGGGTGGTTGCTCAACATATACAAGTTCATTTATAAAGCCATTTAAAAATGCACTTTTACATCCATTTGATATAGCTTTATATCATAGCATGATGCATATGCGAGTAGGATACAGATGGCTTCAAGTCTAGCAACCGGTGCAAAGGTCTCTCCAAAATCTAAGCCTTCAACTTGAGAGAAGCCCTTTGCAAAAGTCTTGCCTTGTTCCGCACAATCATGCCTTGATCATCTTGTTTGTTTCTGAACACCCATTTTGTTCCTATGATCCTTGCATCTTGTGGAGGCTTCTCCAGGGTCCAAACTTGGTTACGGGTGAAGTTGTTTAGTTCTTCATGCATGGCATTCACCCAGTCCAGATTCTGTAGCGCCTCATCTATACATGTAGGCTCAACATAAGAAACAAAAGAGTGATGTTCAATAAATGAAGCATGTTTATGTGATCGAGTAATAATCCCTTGTGAAGGACTCCCAAAGATTTGATCTTGTGGGTGTGCTTGAAGTAGTGATGAGTTTCTCCTGTCAACCACTTGGGAAGAAGATCTTAGAGCATCAACATCTTCGGCTTGTACCCTTGCTTGTTCATGAGAGACAAATGTATCTTCATTTGCAAGCGTCTCATCTTTTTCATCATCTTGTGGTACACTTGATGAAGAAGGCATGTCAATGTTTTGCACCTCTTCTTCATCTTATTTTGGTTTGATAGCTCCAATTGGCATGTTCTGCATGGCTTCCCTAAGTGGCTCGTCACCTACATCATCAAGATTTTCAAGTGCTCCTTGGGAGCCATTAGTCTCATCAAACTCCACATCATATGTTTCTTCTACCACACCAGTGGCATGATTGAATACTCGATATGCTTTGGACTTTGATGAATAACCAAGTAGTAAACCAATATCACAACGTCTTTGAAACTTCCCTAGGTGATGGTGTTTCTTGTAGATGTAGCATTTGCATCCAAACACCTAAAAGAAGGAGACGTCTGGCTTTTTCCCATTTAGCAGTTCATAGGGAGTCTTCTCAAGTAGCCGGTGAGGAAATAGCATGTTTGATGCATAACATGCAGTGTTGACAGCTTAGGCCCAAAACCTCTCCAGTGTGTTATACTCATCAATCATTGTCCTTGCAAGTGTGATCAAGGTCCTATTCTTCCTTTCAACAACTCCATTTTGTTGAGGTGTATATGTTGCTGAAACTTCATGCTTGATCCCAATCTCATCACAGTATTCATGTATGTTGGTGTTATCAAATTCTTTTCCATTATCACTTCTAATCTTCTTGATCTTGCAATCAAGTTCATTTTGAGCTTTCTTGGCAAACTTCTTGAATATATATGCAACTTCAGATTTGTCATGGAGAAAGAACACCCAAGTGTATCTTGAAAAATCATCAACTATAACCAGATAGTGAGGTTGCCACCAGCACTTGCATAAGCTGTTGGTCCAAATAGATCCTGTGAAGTAGCTCAAGTGGCCTTGATGTTGACATGAAAGCTTTTGTAGGATGTATATCAGCAACTTGCTTTCCAGCTTGACATGCACTACAAGGCTTGTCCTTTTCAAATACAACATCCTTTAGTCCTCTAACTGATGAGGACATCAACACCAACACGAGTACATCTACACCAGCAGCACCTTCTCCAGCCCAGGCACCATCTTCCCCAGTCCAGGCACCACCCCTTCCACTTGGGCCAGTGACTCGGGCCCGTGCAAGAGAATTGAACTACATCATGCTGTTAAAGAACAAAGGCCCAGAAGATTAGAAGATGGCCCAACAGGAAGGCCCGGATGGGGCGCCTAGGGAAGTCGTGAACAGTAACCGCGGTACTGTAGCACCGGCTCTACTGTTCACGCCTCTCCTCTATTTAGTCAGAGTCATGTTTCATTTAGAACTTGAGTTTTGTTTTACATCTAGCTTTAGCTACCCCAGAACACGCACAAATACGTGTTGTCCTCTGTGATTCAGAACTCCACCTCGAGTGATATTAAGATTGCTCGCATCTTTTTCTTGTTCGTTCTTCGATTGCGCACAGGAAACGATCTTCGTGATCAGGCCGATCTCGCATTAGCAAGGTTGGTAACCATTGGGAGTTGGTTCAGCGATTGCATTGGCGCTTCGGGTTCGCTCGTCATAGTCGGATCGTGAGGGTCTACTTCCACCAAATCGGAATTATCTCCACTCACCGAAAGATTGGGCACTCCAGCTCTATCAAGTGGTATCAGATTTCCAGGTTGATCGGTGAGTTTATCGAGTGTTTTTTTCTCCTATAGTCCACAAAACCACATAAAAATTTAGGTTAGACCTTATCCCAGCACCCTTTTGAGCCTCACACTTTCTTTCAATAATCTGCATTGTTGAATTTGTGTGCTTTCACGTCATTTGTTGCTGGTTGCGTTGTGTTATTCCACCGTTCAAACCCTAGCGCGCCGCCACCATATTCCGTTTGATCACACCACAAACCGAGTCAACGCCGCTTCCTTATTTTTCTCCTTCGGTTACGTAAAAAACAGAAAAAAAACAAACCGAGTCAACGCCGCTTCCTTGTTTTTCTCCTTCGGTTACGTAAAAAAAACAGAAACAAAAAAAAAGAAAACGAAGGAGAAAGGATACAAAGCGATTGTCTCATCTCGGTCGTTTTAAACATACCTTCCTTAAACCGGGCATAACTTTTCGCTCGATTGTTCAAAAATCTGAAATTTTTACAGGAGCTTGTTGACACCATTCTGAGGCCGGCCAAACTGGCCTACGACCTGTTTGGTTTCGATAAAATTGTCAAAACAATTCAGGAAAATTGTCAAAAAAATTCGTCAAAGTTCTCGCACGCTTTTCAGAGAACTTCCTGATTTTCTGTAGACCACATCTGAACTCTGTTTTAGATGAAACTTCGTGTAGCTCCTGTTTTGTTGTTCCTTGTGCTGAGAAAAATATCAAAAAAATCATACAAAAAAGAAAAACAAAATCACCTGTGATTCCTACTAGTGCCTTTTTGGCCTCGCTAGTACAATATTTACGGTACTGCCATTTTGCTAGTTCCATCCGTCCTTTGTACTTGTGGCCAGCAATATAGTTTTGTGTTTTGCACTATACTTCAACTTTGCATTATTGTTTGATCGTGCTAATCCTTGACTTGAGTGCAGCCTACCCAAAACTCCACATATTTCTATGACGAGAAGGTTTCTGTTTCTCCAGGCAATCGCTCATCCAATCTTGCACCGGTTCCACCTGTTGGTTGCAGTTCACCACTATGGCTTAGTAAGAACGGATAAGAACTTGATAACAGCATTCCATTGAGCGAGTTGTCACCACCATTTCCCTGTTGTCGTCGGTTTTTCTCCTTTTGGTGTTTTGGTGTTTGCGCTAACTATGGCAGGAGCACACGACACGGTGGATGCCCAGTTGCTGGAAGTAAGGGGACAAGTTGATGGACTTGCTGCTGACATTAGGTCAATGCATGAATGGCTTGATTCAATGGTCACTTCGACGACCGAGCGTTTCAACCAGCTTGACCTTGCTCAAACGGCGACTCGCACCACACTCGACACCATCCTGGCACGCGTTGATGTGTTGACCACAAAGATGGAGCAGGACTACGGCGGTGACACTGAGCAGGACGATGGAGATCGCCGTGGTCGTGCACGCCGTGTGGTTCGTCATCCCCCTAATGACTTATTTTCTAAGATTAAATTTAAAATTCCACCTTTTAATGGCAAATATGATCCTGCTGCATATCTTGATTGGGAGTTAGAGGTTGAACAAAAATTTTCATGCCATGATATTGTTGCACATTCTCAGGTTAAAGCTGCTATTAGTGAATTTACTGATTTTGCTTTAATTTGGTGGCATGAGTATAAAATAAAACATCCCACTGCCATTTCAACCACTTGGGATCAGTTGAAAGCTGCGATGCGACATCGAATTGAGCCTTCGTATTATTCTCGTGATTTGCTTAATAAAATGCAGCGTTTTCAGCAAGGTTCTCAATCTGTTGAGGACTATTTCCAGGAGTTACAAAAAGGTATGATTCGTTGTGGGATATTGGAAGACAACGACACTGCTATGTCACATTTTCGTGGTGGTTTAAACCGTGAAATCCAGGATATACTTGATTATAAGGAATATTATGATATGACTACTTTATTTGAATATGCTTGCAAAGCTGAACGTGAAGTGCAGGGACGCCGCTCGAAGCCATATTCTAACCCTTTTGCAGGACGAAGCTCGACATCCACCTCAGCACAAGTTCCCCCTGCGCCATCCACGTCCACCACTACTCCATGCGAGAAGACGACCAAACTAGCCAGCACTGCCCCACCCACAGGTCGTACACGGGATATTCAGTGTCATCGCTGTAGAGGATTTGGCCATGTGATTCGGGACTGCCCAAACAAGCGCACTTTGCTCATTCGTGACGATGATGAGTACTCTTCCGCTAGTGATTCTGAAGAAATTGAACATGCACTACTTGCCACTGACCATGCAGCTCAGGCGGAGGTACATGTCAACCCGAGCGACGCTGATAGGTATGAAAGTCTTGTTGTGCAGCGTGTTCTTAGTACACAGGACGCTTTGCCCGAGAAGAATCAGCGACACACTCTGTTCCATACAAAGGGTGTTGTGCAGGAGCGGTCAATTCGCATCATTATCAACAGCGGCAGTTGTAACAATTTGGCGAGTACCATGCTGGTTGAAAAGTTGTCGTTACCCACTCGTAAGCATCCAAACCCATATCATATTCAATGGCTTAATGATGGTGGTAAAATAAAATTTACACATTCCGTGCGTGTTCCTTTCTCCATGGGTCCTTATTCTGATTTTGTTGATTGTGATGTTATTCCCATGAAAGCATGCACTTTGTTACTTGGTCGACCTTGGCAATATGATACTGATAGCTTGCATCATGGTCGTTCGAATCATTATTCTCTCATTTTTAAGGGTCAGAAAATAATTATACATCCAATGACACCTGAACAAATTGTTAAAGATGATCTTGCCCGAGCTGCTATAACTGCTAAACAACTTGATCCATCGCCCTCTATTCCTTCTGAAATCAAGTTGAAGGCTCCTGTTTTACTTGCTACACGTGCTGATTTTGATGATCTACACGGTGCTCATTTGCCATGCTATGCACTTGTATGCTCTAGTGTCCTCATTTCACTTGATGATGCACCATCTTTGGCTATTCCCCCTGTGGTTGCTAACCTTTTGCAGGAGTACGCTGATGTCTTTCCCAAAGACTTACCACCGGGTCTCCCACCGCTTCGTGGCATTGAGCACCAGATCGACCTCATCCCCGGCGCACAGCTTCCGAACCGCGCACCGTACCGTACAAATCCGGATGAGACGAAGGAGATTCAGCGCCAGGTACAGGCGTTGCTTGACAAGGGATACATTCGTGAGTCTCTTAGCCCTTGCTCTGTTCCTGTGTTACTTGTTCCCAAGAAAGATGGGTCATGGCGTATGTGTGTAGATTGTCGTGCTATTAATAACATCACTATTCGTTATCGATATCCTATACCACGCATTGATGATATGCTAGATGAGATTAGTGGTGCCATTATTTTCACTAAGATTGATTTGCATAGTGGTTACCACCAGATTAGAATGAAACTGGGTGATGAATGGAAAACGGCTTTTAAAACGAAATTTGGTTTATATGAATGGTTGGTTATGCCGTTTGGATTGACTAATGCTCCCAGCACTTTTATGCGAGTGATGAATGAAGTTCTGAGGCCCTTCATAGGATTGTTTGTGGTTGTTTATTTTGATGATATCCTTATTTACAGCAAATCTAAGAAAGAGCATTTGGAACATTTAAGTGTTGTTTTTGATGCATTGTGTGCTGCCCAGTTATTTGCTAACATGGAAAAATGCATCTTTTGCATACGACGTGTCTCGTTTCTTGGTTATGTTGTTACTCCACAGGGCATTGAGGTGGATAGCAGCAAGATTGCTGCCATTCGGGAGTGGCCTACACCGACGACGGTCACACAAATTCGGAGCTTTCTTGGATTTGCCGGTTTCTACCGCAGATTTATTCGTGATTTTAGCTCCATTGCAGCGCCTCTACATGAGCTTACAAAGAAAGATGTGCCATTTGCTTGGAGTGATTCGCAGGAGGTAGCGTTCAGCACTTTGAAAGATAAGTTAACCCAAGCTCCCCTATTGTAATTGCCTGATTTTAATAAAGTGTTTGAGCTTGAATGCGATGCTAGCGGTATTGGGCTAGGTGCTGTTTTGTTACAAGAAGGAAAACCAGTTGCTTATTTTAGTGAAAAATTAAGCGGTGCTAGTCTAAAATATTCTACTTATGATAAGGAGCTTTACGCTTTAGTGCGCACTTTGCATACATGGCAGCACTATCTTTGGCATCGTGAGTTCATAATTCATTCTGATCATGAGGCTTTAAAACATATTCATACCCAAACAAATCTGAACCGTCGTCATGCTAAATGGGTAGAATTCATTGAGTCTTTTCCTTACATTATTAAACACAAGAACGGGAAGGACAATGTTATTGCTGATGCTTTGTCTCGTCGCTATACCATGTTGTCACAGTTAGATTTTAAAATCTTTGGTTTGCACACTGTGAAAGATCAATATGTTGACGATGCTGATTTTAAAGATGCTTTCGGCCATTGTATTAATGGGAAACCATAGGGCAAATTTCACATACAGGATGGGTTCCTGTTTCGCGCTAACAAGCTGTGTGTTCCAGCTAGCTCGGTTCGTCTTTTGTTGTTACAGGAAGCGCATGGAGGCGGTCTCATGGGGCACTTTGGCGTCTACAAGACACATGAGGTGTTGGTTGCCCACTTCTTTTGGCCTCGGATGCGCGCTGATGTTGAGCGCCTTGTTGCATGCTGCACTACTTGTCAGAAAGCTAAGTCACGGTTGAACAACCATGGTTTGCATATGCCTTTGCCTGTTCCTACTTCCCCTTGGATTGATATTTCGATGGATTTTGTTTTGGGATTGCCTAGAACTAAGAAGGGGAGGGATAGCATTTTTGTGGTTGTTGATCGATTCTCCAAAATGGCTCATTTCATACCTTGTCATAAGACTGATGATGCTAGCAATGTTGCTGAATTGTTTTTTAGAGAGATTATTCGTTTGCACGGTATTCCCAATACAATAGTCTCGGATCGTGATGCTAAGTTTCTCAGTCATTTTTGGAGATCTCTGTGGAATAAATTGGGAACTAAATTGCTGTTTAGCACCACCTGTCACCCTCAGACTGATGGTCAAACTGAGGTAGTTAATCGAACTTCGTCTACCATGCTTAGGGTTGTTTTAGGCAAAAATTTGAAACGTTGGGAGGATTGCTTGCCTCATGTTGAGTTTGCTTATAATCATGCAACACATTCTTCTACAAAGATGTGCCCTTTTCAAATTGTTTATGGTTACATTCCTAGGGCGCATATTGCTTTGTTTTCGCTTGATGCTGCGGACACCCCACACATAGATGTTGTTGCACATGTTGAACAAATGATTAACCTCCATGAACAAACTCAACAAAACATTGCTGCTGCTAATGCTAAATATCATATTACTGGTAGTAAAGGCCAGAAACTAGTTACTTTTGAACCTGGTGATATGGTTTGGTTGCATTTGAGAAAGGATCGTTTTCCTACTTTGCGTCGTTCTAAATTGAAGCCTCGTGCTGCTGGTCCTTTTAAGATACTAACCAAGATTAATGCTAATGCTTATATCCTTGATCTGCCTTCGGAATTTGGTGTTTCCACTAGTTTTAATGTTGCGGATTTGAAACCGTATGCGGGAGAAGATGAGGAGTTGCCGTCGAGGACGACTTTAGTTCAAGAAGGGGAGGATGAGGAGGACATCAACACCAACACGAGTACATCTACACCAGCAGCACCTTCTCTAGCCCAGGCACCATCTTCCCCAGTCCAGGCACCACCCCTTCCACCTGGGCCAGTGACTCGGGCCCGTGCAAGAGAATTGAACTACATCATGCTGTTAAAGAACGAAGGTCCAGAAGATTAGAAGATGGCCCAACAGGAAGGCCCGGATGGGGCACCTAGGGAAGTCGTGAACAGTAACCGCGGTACTGTAGCGCCGGCCCTACTATTCATGCCTCTCCTCTATTTAGTCAGAGTCCTGTTTCATTTAGAACTTGAGTTTTGTTTTACATCTAGCTTTAGCTACCCCAGAACACGCACAAATACGTGATGTCCTCTGTGATTCAGAACTCCACCTCGAGTGATATTAAGATTGCTCGCTTCTTTTCCTTGTTCGTTCTTCGATTGCGCACAGAAAATGATCTTCGTGATCAGGCCGATCTCGCATCAGCAAGGTCGGTAACCATTGGGAGTTGGTTCAGCGATTGCATTGGCGCTTCGGGTTTGCTCGTCGTAGTCGGATCGTGAGGGTCTACTTCCACCAAATCGGAATTATCTCCACTCACCGAAAGATCGGGCACTCCAGCTCTATCACTAATCATGTCCTTCTTTAGAACTTTCTTGAGTGTGCTCATTCCAACATGTGCAAGCCTTCTATGCCATAGCCATCCAAGTGATGATTTGGTAATGAGGCAAGTTCTTAAGTCTGCATCTTCAGAGGTGAAATCCACTAAGTAGAGATTGTTGTATTTAAATCCTTTGAAAATCATTGATTCATCATCCATTTTTGATACAATAACCTCTGTAGGAGTGAATAAGCATTGAAGGCCAAGATCACAAATGTAACACCCCAGTGTTACCTAGGGTTTTCCAGTACCCCAACTTGTGACCATTATCACATGTGGCCCAAATGATGCATGAAACACCAAACTTAAAGGGTTAAAGGCCTAAGCAAAATCTTTTTCAGCTCAAGAATTATACCCTAAGCACATCATGCACTTTAAGTGAGAAAAACATCTAAAACCCTAACACCTTTCAAATAGGCCATTTAAGCACATAAAGGGAATTGGAGAAAAGACTTGGGAAAAATACAAAATTTTGATATGAACCAACTAACAAAGATTTAGTGCACTAAATAACCTACAAAATGTAGTAAGGAAGATTGGTCATTTGAATTTTCCAAAATCCCCAAAACAGTCCATGAAGTAATGCCCTATGGGGAAATTCAGAAATCTGAATTTCAGCCCCTTTTCAAAGATCAACTGTGTTCTCTGTTTTTCAAAACTTGAATCAAATAAGTCCAAATACCAAAATGGCGTCAAACTACCTTGAACACGCCCTGGCAAAGTTTGAGAAAGTTTCTCAAACGTTTGACACGATTTTGGTGCAGATTTTCCTCGCAACTTGGTTGTGTGACACTGGCGATTTGGCGATGCGACAACTCCCTGTCCCTAGCCCAAAACCGCACAGCGTCCACACACAAACGACAGAGCTCAGTCGGGGGAACAAATCCTACACGGCGATCTTGCCCAAATTCGCAAAGATCTGCGCCCTATCAGCGTTAGAACAGGAGCAGAAGAAACCATACCACGTGCTCGACCGCGGCTGACATGCCCGGTGCACACCAGCCCGCGCACCCGCGCCGAGCCATGCCCGCCCGCGCGCACGCTCTGGTCCACGCTGCCCGTGCACCGCTCCGCACCTTTAAAGGACACCCCCGGACGCGCAACACTTCACTTCGCGCTTGCCCTCCCTGTCCCAGCCAAGTCCATAGCTCCAGCGAGCTCTGCGTCGCCCGCCAAGCTACCCGAGCGCTCGGCCGCCATGGCCAGCTCTTCCCGACGACCCCCAGCCTCGCCCTAGCCCCTGGACGGCTTCCTCGAGAGGCGGAGAAGCTTTCCCAAGCTTGAGCCGAGGCATTGCATCACCGGAGAAGCAAGCTCGACCTCACTGGACTTCGGCCGACCGCCACTCCGCGTAGACCGAGTCACTCGGTGAGTCTTTTTCCGATTCCTTGCACCCACATCACCGCTGACCTTCACTAAAGCTCCCCGAGCACTTTAATTTGACTCTACCGCCGTGAGCAGGCCGGAGCACGCACCGCCGGCGAGCCCGACCGCCTGCGCACGCGGACAGCCCATCTCCGACCACCACCGCCGACGATCCGCACCTCGACGTGATCGCCATAGACCCCCGGACCTCACCCGACCCTTCGCTGGACCTCTACCGTCGCCGGTAAGCCACGCCACCCCTTTTTCTTCTTCAGTCACTGTTCAGGCGAAGGAGGAGCGCGGGTTAGATGGGATGAAAACCTAGGGTGTTAAGTGCGAAGTGAGTGACTCAGGTGAATAGTGCTTCAGGGGCACGGATTAAACGACTCAGATAGGAATAAGCCCAGGGACCCCGATGCAAAGTCATTTTTCTTTAACCATTTCTGTTTATTCTTTTTAAATGAGCACAGAACTTAGAAAAATCATAACTTGAGTATTATTCAACCAAATTTAGTCAAACCAATTTTGCTAGGACCTACATGTTGGTCCTTGTTCTCGAATGTTATACATCAAGAACAAAGCAACACAATTGTTAATGATTAGAGACCTTCGTCCTTCGAAGCATTATCTCCCCTGGGATATAATGATCTTCAGACGAAGGTCATGAAGGGCGTACCTTCATCATTTCAGTGAGCAAAGATGTAAATAGAGACATATGAAACATAAAAAGAATATAAATAATCATTTCAAATCATTAGATTATTTATATTATTTATTTGTAGACATGAATAAACATCGATAATATTTATATTAGATTTGTACCTTCGGCTTGACAAAAGGTAGAGAAGCGGGAGTGACGCCAGAGTGATTACAATTCAGCGTGAATAGTACGGGAGTACTGTTTATCTATTTATAGGCATGGGACACAGCCCGGACAAAATTACATCCATGTCCTTGATAACTAATTATATTTACAGTACAGATCATCAGGGACTACACAGTCTTTTCCTCTTTAAGTCGGTATCGTCCTTTGTCTTTAGCATGTCACCATGCTGAAGCTCCTTCAATCGTAGCTTCAGCTTATATCTTCATGTCGTGCTGAAGGTGTTTTTGCTTAGAGGACCTTCGGTGGAGAAGAAGGCCCCCAACAGTAGCCCCTTCGTGGTGCTAGATCGTTTTCCGTAACAAGCTCGATCTGCGAAAAACACGAAGGCTTCGGAATGCCGAAGGTCCGAAAAACACCTTCCATGAGCTCGTTGCCGAGAAACAATTATTATATTCCAGGCGCCGGATAGTCCACCGTTCAGTGAGTGCGGGCGGCCTAGCGGTTCACCTTCCCCCCTACGACACTATATAAACAGACAGGTTGGTGAGGAGTTACCACAACATTCATTGCCATTGCACTGTTGCGCTGTTAAAAAATTTAACCATAGCCGAAGCTTTCTGCATTGCGCTCTCGAGCAAACGCTTCATCATTTGAGTTTAGATTCGTCAAAAAGTGAAAACATTGAAATGGCCAGAGTGCGATCGACTGCTAGGGTGTCTCACGAGGGAGACGAGGTCGAAGTGACTGAGATAGCACCAATATCAGAGGTGATGAGGCAATCGGGTCTTGTTGTATCAGAAGAGCCTGTTGCCGAAGGTACTCTGACTGCCGAAGCTGAGGGAATCACAGTTGGAGAGGGAAGTGGTAATGAAGACGAAGAAGATTACACCATCTTGATCCCAGAAAAACCTAGTCACCTTGACTTTGGTAGATCTACTGTGACAGCAGATGATATGGTTATAATGAAAAATTTGGGTTACTTCAGAGAAGCCGAGAGTAGGCTTGTTCATTTTGTTGGCGAAGAGGTGGTTCCAGAGCCGAAGGGTGATGAAGTTTTTGTGTTTAAAAGCTTCTTCAGGGCAGGGCTTCGGTTCCCTCTCTATGATATGATAGGAGAGGTTTTGAAGAATTTTGAAATATACCTTCATCAATTGACACCCAACGCAATTGTTAGGCTTAGTGTCTACATCTGGGCCCTCCGAAGCCAGGGATGAGTCCTAATGCCGAAGCTTTCTGCCGAGTGCACGAGCTGCATTACCAGACAAAGGCCAGGGCAGATGGCCTTCATGAAAATTGTGGCTGCTATAATTTTGTGTATCGAAAGGATACAAAGGCACCAGTTCTTAGCTACCGCACCAAGTGGCCAACTGGTTGGAAGAGTTAATGGTTTTACATGAAAGCAGACGAGAAAAAGAGGGAGAAGCTAATGAGTATGGTTAAGAGTCCACTGACTTTGAACTTCGGAATGACGAGGCCCTTGTGCCACATGCGGCTTGGCTCCCCATGCCAAGTAGCCGAAGTGGAGTTTAGAGTGGTGGAGGCCGAGGTAAGTACTAGGGATTTGGTGCAAGAGTTCTTAGCAAACAGGGTATTCCCGACCTCTAGTGGCTGGGGGATGCCCAAGAAGAAGGATGCGAGCAAGAAGCACGAACTTGTTCGCCTACCAACCAATTCAAGTTTGAGAAAGAGTTCAAGAAGCCATGCCAAGAGTGGCTGGAAATGATTGAAACTATGTGCAACGAAATCCTTGGTAATTATACCAAGAAGGAGGACCAACTAATGACTACTGCCTTCGGCACCCGGCCAAAACGAACGTTGAATCGCGTGATGGACACGTTAGATTTTGAATATCCGGACTATGAAAGATTTGACAAGGGTGCCAAAGGTTTGAAAAGGAAGAGAATTGTTAGTATTTTAAACAGATAGGCTGCCAGACTTGTTAAGGAGGATGAGAAAATTGCAAAGAAGACAAAAATTGCTCCTGAGCCGAAGGCGGCCGTCTCAAAAAAGAGGAAGGCTGAAGTACCGGAGCCGGAGGTAGCTGAGGCAAGAGAAGAAACTCCAACAACCTCTGCTGCTGAAGTAGCAGAAATTCTAAAGATAATGACTGAATCCTTGCCCATCCAGCTGCTAAGTCCTCTGAGACCAGAACTAACAAAACTTTTACAGAAGAAGGATCAACCTTCGGCTATAAAGGAGAAGACTGGAGGTCAGAAGAGACGAAGGATTGTCAATGTTATGCACGCTATTGAGCGGACACCACCTCCAGCCTCGGCTTCTAGAATAATGCCTATTGCAAGTACCAAGGCTGAGACCACTGCCGAAGCTGAAACTACTGCCGAAGGTGCAACTGCTGTCGAAGCTGATAATCTTATGAGCACCATGTCAGGGATTGACAAATTGATATCAGATATGGTCGCAGAGGAGGCAGTTGCGGCCGCAGAGGAAATTGTGGCCACGGTGCCCGGCAAAGATAAAGAAGTTGCTGATACTTCGTCAAAAGGAAAAGAATTTGACCTCCGGCACCTGGGGGTCAAGAATTGTCTGAGGCAGAGAAAGAGGAGCTGGAAGAATATACAAAATCTTGTGGATACCAGCCGGGATCCATGCTCTTTGGTGGTGTTGATGAGGAAATTCTTGGGTGTATCCGCGACCGAGCTGGGGCGAAAATAATCAGCACTCTATCAAAGAGTGTCGGCTTCCCGAAGCTAGAGTCTGATATTAGCGGTTACCGGCGGCAACATATCGTCGGTAGCCTCTTTTATTCCAATTTCAAGGTAAAATTCTTTTGCCTAGATTTTTGTTATCTTTGTGATGAATTAAAATTTTCTGAAGTCAGCTTATTTTCACAGAGTATGCTGCTAAGCAAAGCATTGAGAATGCAACAGGACCTCAAAGATAAGAAAAATGAGATCATAATTAAGGGCTTGGAAAGCAAGATTAAAGATTGCGAAGCTTCTCTTGAAAAGGACTTCTTGCTTCAAGCAGCGGAGGGTTCCCTTGTGGAGCTTCAAGCTGAAAATGCTAGGCTAAATGAGGAGCTTCTCCAGGCTCAAACAATCTTAACGGAAAAATCATAGTGCTTTGAACAAGAGAAGAAGGAACTGCAAGCGAAATATACAACCGAAGCTAATAAAAACACGAAGCTGCAGGAATCTCTAAGGGATCTTCGGAGCAAATGCTTGGAATTTGCTAGTCGTTGCATGCAACGGTTAAAAGGAGTCTTCAGCTCGGTTGGGCCAGTTATGAAGAGATTGCCCCTTCGGCTGAAGATATATCAAATACCTTCAAGCACATTGAAAATGAAGTTGATGCCCTCGATGAAGTAATAACTGGGCGTGGTGACTTTTGTGCTCTGTTAGCTTCTCACTGCATGGCTGCTGCATTCTTGAAGGCCAGATGCACGCATGCAAAAACAGTGAACAAGCCAAACTTTAGCTTGTCGCCGTCAGACTTGATTAATATTCCTGGTGAGGCCCGAAGTATCGGAAATAGATTCATTACTCAAATTTGGGCTAAAGGCGGACGAGAGTTGGCTGGAGACGAAGCTCGGAATCTCCTTAAATCGGTACAAAATTTGTACCTGTTGTTTGCCTTGATATTTATCATCACTTTTACCTTATGCCATTATTTGTCTGCAGGATGGCGGTGCCGAAGGTTGATAATCCAAAGCACATTCCGAAGGTTGCTGGGCTGAAGCTTCCTTTTATGCCTTCCTGTATAGAGCTTAGAATATATTTGCATTATTTTTGCAAAAAATTGTAATCGAGAGTTGAACTCAATACTGTATATATTTGTCCATACCTTGTAATATAATTTATGTTTCCATCCATGTGTGAATTGCTTTGTTGTGGACGAAATCCATGTGACTTTTGAGCCAAAGGCAAAAAACACCTTCCCTTCTTTTCGTACACATCAAAGCATTTCCTTGCATAAAATGCCTATATTCATGTTTGAAACGAAGCTTCTTTGTGTTCAACGAAGCACTTTGTCGTCGAAGCCGGACTATTTATGTTCATATTATCATTCATGCTTCATGTCATGATGATGATGACCCTACGAATGTCTAATGAATGTCTATATGAATGCAATGAATGATATAATGTAATGTGCAAATGTATGACCCAAACGCACATGAAGCCATACCCAGACTCTTTATCCCCTTAGGAACGACTTTGGAGTCTCTTCACCTTATATTTCGGTGGCATTTAAGCTCTGCATTCCCTTAGTAACGACTTTGGAGCTTCTTCACCTTCTATTTCGGTGGCATTTAAGCTTTACATCCCCTTAGGAACGACTTTGGAGCTTCTTCACCTTCTATTTCGATGGTATTTGGCTCTGCATTCCCTTAGGAATGACTTTTGAGCTTCGGGACTTACTCTGCGCTCCCTTAGGAATGACTTTTGCAGCTTCGGAACTTACTCTGTGCTCCCTTAGGAACGACTTTTGTAGCTTTGTCACCCTTGGAGTGATTATAGCTCTGCATCCCCTTAGGGACGTCTTTTGAGCTTTTCCCTGTTCTCTTTTGCACTCGATGGTGTAGATTCTGATATTACATGTTACATTTTTGGGGGATTTTGGCACTTGTATTACATAGGGCTAAACAAGAATGAAAATTACAAACTATGGCCCCATTAAAAACCTTTCTCCCCTCCTGAAAGGAAAAGGGTGCCATAGGAAAAATAAAAAAGATTACATCAATTACACATAATATCGCCGAATCTCATCAGCATTCCAAGATCTGGGTATGTCGTTGCCGTCCATATCCTTCAATCTGTAAGAACCGGGTCTTGACGAAGATACTACCAGAAAAGGACCTTCCCATTTCAGCTGTAGCTTGCCCACTGTATCTGGGTTGGCTATCCTTCAAAGCACCAAATGGCCTAGTTTGATATTCTTCAATCGAACTTTCCTATCACGCCATTTTATTGTTTTGGCATGATACTTATTGATGTGCTCTATAGCCTGAAGTCTAGTCCCTTCTATAGTGTCTTTTGTTATTTGAGAATCAGTTTCGTCCTCTACTGAAGTTGTGGTTCTTATTGATCCTGTTCTTGCTTCTTCTGGTGTTATGCTTCGTCACCGAACAAGAGCTTGAAGGGAGTAAAACCTGTTGACCTTGAGACAGTAGTGTTGTGGCTCCACACCACTTTGATCAACTCATCTGGCCACTTTCCTCTAGGATGATTGAAGATTAACTTCATTATTTCTGTCATTATAATTCCATTTGCTCTCTCTACTAACCCATTTGATTCTGGATGCCTTACTGATGCAAAATGTATTCTTGTTCCAATTCGGTCACAAAAAACTTTGAACGTTTCAGTGTCGAATTGAGTTCCATTGTTGACTGTAATAGCCTTCGGCACACCAAAGCGACAAACAATATTTTGCCAGAAAAACTTCTGGACTGTGGCCGAAGTTATGGTAGCTATAGGTTTAGCTTCGATCCACTTCGAGAAATATTCCACCGCTACCACAACATATTTTAAATTTCCTTGTGCTGGTGGGAGCGGTTCTAACAAATCGAGGCCCCATCTTTGCAATGGCCAAGTAGGTTGGATCAATTGTGTCAAAGACGAAGGTTATTTCTGGTCTCTAGCGCACTTCTGACAGTTTTCACATTTCTGGACTAAGTCCGATGCATTCGAAGCTGCCTTCGGCCAATAAAAACCTTGTCTAAAGACCTTTCCCAGTAAAGGCCTGGATCCGATGTGGGCTCCACACAGTCCTGCATGTATTTCCTCCATTAATTCATGTCCTTCATTCCTGGAGAGGCATTTAAGTAATGGGGAACAAACTCCATGCTTGTATAGCTCCCCCTCAATTATTACATACGGTCTTGTTCTTGCCTCCATTCTCTTATTATAAGCTTCGTCGTCTGAGAGGCGGTTGCCTTGGAGGAAGGACATTATTTCGGTCCTCCAATCTTCACTATGTACAGGTGATATTGTGAGCACTGCTCTCTCCATGAGTTCGACTGAGGGTGCTTTTATTGTTTCAAAAAATACTTCCGAAGGCAAAGGAGCCCATGTGCCGCTGACTTAGCTAGCAAATCGGCATGCTCATTTTCCCCCCTTGGGATATTTTTTACAGAAAATCTTTCAAAAGAAGCTTCCAATCTTCAGACTGCATTCAAATATTTTTCAAGCTTTGGATCTCTTGTCTTGCTACTTTTATCCACGTGGCTAGAAATAACTTGTGAATCGGTTTTGAGGATTACCCTTATTATTCCCATTGCCTTTAGTTTCTGAAGCCCTAAAAGAAGAGCTTTGTACTCAGCAATGTTATTTGTGCGACTAAAGTCTAACTTTACTACAAAACATGTTCAGACTTTAGAGGGTGCTACTAGAACAGCAGCTACTCCTGCACCGATGGTTCCCCAAGATCCGTCGCAGAATACCGTCCAAGCTTCGGCATCTTTTGTTGCTTCTTCACCCTGAGCCCCTAGCGTCCAATCAGCAATGAAGTCTCCTAACGCCTGAGATTGAATTGAGGATCTGTGTACATAATCAATGGTGAATTCATTAAGTTCAGCGGCCCATTTTCCGATCCTTCTTGTAGCTTCTCAGTTCCTCATTATGTCTTTGAGGGGTTGTGATGAAGGCACTATTATATGATATGCTTGAAAATAGTGTCGAAGCTTCCTGGAGGCCATCAATACAGCATACAATACCTTCTCCAATTCTGTGTAATTTTTCTTTGATAAGCTGAGTACTTCGGAGACGAAGTATATCGGTGCTTGTCTTTTACTTGGCCAATTTGCTTCTCCTGCACAAATGCCACACTGACCGCAGCATGGGAAGCAGCCACATACAGAAGTAGAGGAGTTCCTGATGAAGGTGGAGTTAGAGTTGTCAAATCTATCAGATACTGTTTTAACTCTTCGAAGGCTTTCTGTTGAGCCAGACCCCACTGAAAGACTTCAGCTGACTTCAGTATTTCAAAGAATGGTAAATTTCTCTCTGCTGATCTTGATATGAATCTATTCAATGATGCCAGCCTTCCTGCCAACCGTTGAGCCCCCTTCTTTGAATTTGGTGGTTCCATCCGAAGCATAGCTTCGATCTTGCTTGGATTAGCTTCGATACCCTTTGTTGATACCAGGCAACCAAGAAACTTTCCCTTCTTCACTCCTAAAACACATTTTTCTGGGTTCAACTTGAGACCAGCTTGTCTGAAATTGGCAAACGTCTCTTGCAAATCGACAACATGATTTTCTTGTTTTGTGCTTTTCACTATGATGTCATCAACATAAGTCAACACATTCCTGCCTATTTGAGAGTGAAGAACCTTGGCAGTCATTCTGCTGAAGCTTCCTCCAGCATTTTTGAGCCCCTCATGCATCCGAAGGTAGCAATAGGTACCACTAGGAGTTATGAAGCTTGTCTTTGGCTCATCCTTTTTCTTCATCCAAATTTGATGATTGTAACACCCCTGGTGTTACTGCCACTAAAACTTGAGCATAACATCATAAGCATTGGCATATCATGTGTTTGTTACACCTAGAGTGCATTCACTAGGCAAAAAGTTCAAACAAGTTGTATTGATGTGACATGTTAAGTGAAACCCTAGGGTACAGTACTTAACCCTAGATTGGGCTTAATGGAGCAAACAAAGCCTAAAAGGGGAAAACTTCAAAACTCATTAGAGATGGTCATAAAATGTCACCATGGATGAACTTAAGTAGCATCCAAACCCTAAAAAGAACCCGGGAAAGCCCTAGACTTAAACTCTAGGGGGCTAAGTGCAAAACTAGTGCACTTTTGGTCTAAAGTGCAAAAACCAAGGCATTAGGGTACCTTAAGTCATGTGGTTCACAAGTATGTGGATTTGCAACCTAAACCCTGAGATTTGGACCTATTTGCAAAAAGGGCCACCCTTGTGCTCTATTGGTTAAGTCTGAAAACAGTGAAGTAGGGCTGACTTTACGGCTCTGTAGATCCAAAAACATTGAGGATTTGCCTAGGGTCAATACATCAAACCTATAGAGCTATGTAAGGAGAACAATTTTTATTAAGTAAGTAAGCCTAGTGCTACATGAAAGTAAGAGAAAAATAGACCTGAAGATGGTCTGTCATTCGAGCATAACCCTGAAATCAGATTGACAGTGGCCTAGAACTAGGTTTGAGAGCCATTTTGAGCTAGATCTGTTGCTCGATTGATGATTGTTGCTATAGCATAATTGTAACTGGTATGAAGGGCTGCAAGTTTGCTACTGGCGAATTAGCAAGTTCTTATGTAGAAATCTATGTTCTGGACGCTACAA
Source organism: Zea mays (assembly GCF_902167145.1). Classification (NCBI taxonomy): domain Eukaryota; kingdom Viridiplantae; phylum Streptophyta; class Magnoliopsida; order Poales; family Poaceae; genus Zea; species Zea mays. The sequence goes on from NC_050103.1 coordinate 45,437,622, forward strand.
GTTGGGTTGTCAGGGGCTCTGAATTGCATTTTTGATGGTACAGTATCCCGATCAGATCGCCAGCTCAGTCCCTCGCCGCCGACGAGCCACGCGCGGATTCGTGCTATCGCCGCCGTGATTCACGCTCAGATTAGCTGGATAGCACCGGGGGTTAGTAAATATCACACCGTGGATATGCTCCGGCCACTAAATTACTCCGACCACCGTACCCGAGCTAGTCACGGTTGCTCCGGATGGGTTCGCTGGAGATTGCCACCTCACGGCCTTGCGCCACGTGCCCAGGCATCTTACCACATCGCGGTTAGTCGTGTTAGGCATATCCGGTGATCACCGGAGGGACTGCCACGGTGAAGCCACTAAGCGCTTGCGCCAGTGCCCCTCTTCCTCTCCGGTCGCCGCTCGTCTTCATCCAATTCACCGGCCACTGCTCACGGACTCTATAAATTGAGCACGGCATCGGGTCCGTAGGGTAATCACACACCAAGCCACCAAGTCATGCCTCCAATTGTTCACCAGAGCTCTCCAATTTCTCATTTCCCCCAAATCACTCAAGAACACCGCTCGGTTTGACCTCACCATGGTCAGCGAATCCCAGGTCCGTTCATACTCCATGTTCTCTCGTTTTAGCGTGCTTGTGTGCCCCTGTTGCTCCCCGACCCCGCCAATTGAGCTAGGACCCCTTAGATCGCTGGGAACGCACTTGGTTGTCCATTGTGCCCGCTGTCACCGTGGACAGAACGTATTAGCGTGCCATTAGTGAAATTAGTTGAGGGGAAACCCTCTTTAGATCTTGAATTTAGTCTCTACCAAAGAAGAACACCAGTCATCAAGTATTCTAGTCGATACACGCTCACCGGAGCTCGGCTCCCCGGCGTTCACCGTCGTGGACTGGAAATTGTGAAGAGAGGAAAGCGCAGGGTTGTTTTTGTAAGGTGTCAGTGAGACAGAGGAATAGAGTGTGACCTTTTTCCTGTTATTCAAATCATCAGGGACTTATTCATAAAGAATACAGCGCAGGCGCATTCTGCCCTAGCTAGGCCGGTTCGGGCCAGATTCAGCCCGGGACTGTTCATAGTTTTTCCTTTTTCTTTTTCTGCCAGACATTGAAAATCTATAAGAAATTGTAGAAAAATAATAAAAATACTAGACCAATTTTGCTAGACTTCTAATTCCTATAGTATTTTATAAAAATAGTTTCATGATTTTTAGTTCCAATAGGGATTTTTTTGGGTATTTAAAACAACCAAAAACTATGCTTCTGGATTTTTAGGGAATAAATAATAAATCCAAAATTCACTAAACTTTTAGGGTAAACTTTAAATAATATTTAGAAGCCTTGGGCAGACTAATACCAGAATAAGATAACACGCAATGGGAGTGGAGAGATGGCGAGAGTAGCATGTACCCTCCGTGGCAAGAGGCTGGACGGTGGTGTATCTGTGCTCTCGGTTGGCGTGAACCTAATCTGGTCTTAAGAATCCCGGTGGCGAGTTGACATATGCAAGGGTTAAGTGCTACATATGTCGTGTGATTGGAGATCCTCAACTGAGTATAATCGATTCGGATCACCGTAACTTCGTGGACATGAAGACTTGGTCAGCGACCTACACGTAGCATTCCAGTGAATAAGAAGGGTTGTTAAGAAATTGGCTAGTATAGGTCAAGTGATTGAACTAGGGTAGAAAGAACTCTAGTTGCAGGTAATTTTACTTAACGTGACAAATAAAACTGGATTTTTAAGGATCCACTATTAGTAAGCATTTCTGCAAACAGAGTCATTGATTATTGATAAGTCTTACCTCAACTACCTTAAAGCCAGCATATCCTTGAGAGTCTTTTACTTTGTCGGGTAAGTCTTGCGAAAGTACACTTCGTACTCAGGGCTTTGTCCCATGTTGTTTTAGGTGAAGAAGTGTAACACCCCGGGATCCACAAACACCCCAGAATGCTACTAAACTACACATCTAATATTCATATATAAAATTTCGACAGCATCTCCTTTGAAAATTGCATAAACGGGGGAAGCAACAAAGTATAAATAGATATCATGATAAGAAAACATATAAGACATTAATAATCTGCTAGCAATGGGAAGACAACCATAACAACATGAACTGAATTAATCAGTGCGCACGACTAGTTAAAAACAAACATCCTTTGACAAGAAGTTTCTAATTAAATCATGGCTGCGTCTGGGCAGCATTATTATGAGAATGAAGGTGGATGTGCTGCTACTTCCCACTCCCCTTGATGAGCAACAAGCACCTGCATTGAGTAATGCAAGAGTGAGATGAAACATCTCAGCAAGCTAATTGTTCTGACGAGATATTTAAACCACAAATTGAATTCATCAACATTTTAAAAGAGTCACAATTAAAAATCAGAAATGCTTGTAGATATAGAACTTAGTAGTCCCACTATAACCAATACCATCTCATTTCCTCGAACAACCACAATAGGTTCTATAACACTTCCCTGAGTCAACAATACCTGCAAATATCACTTCAATGTATGCATAGGAATGCAATGTGTAGGTACTCTATCTTCATACCTCTGGGGGTATAAAACCACATCATCTGCAAATATCACTTCAATGAATGCATATGAATGCAATGCATATGTCCTCTGCCTTCATACCTCTAAGGGTATGAAGCCGCATCGTACCCCTTCTCGGGCAACGTACGATGCTAAGTTGTACCGGTACGGTCGGACCATAGGTCACGACAAAACTTCATATGCAAATGAGTCATGCAATGTATATGGCATGCTACATTTATCAATAAACTTCACTTCCTTCAGATACAACACAAACCTCAAATAATACTTCATTTACCTTCAGATACAATACCAACCTCAAATAATACTTCATTTACCTTCAGGGGTGTGAATTAATCTCATGAGTCATACTCAAATCATAATCATCATCAATATATCATTGAGCATCAGTATAATGCAAGCAAGTAAAGCATCACCATAGAGTCCAATTATGAAAGAATCTGATACTTCTGAATATTAGAGTGTAGGCGATAGAAATAACAGGTCAGAACGGAAGCAACCACCGCTACATTCACTTGCCTTCATCGAAGAAGAAGAAATGTACTAGACATGATCTGGAGTGTAGCCACCTGCTAGTGGGCATAAAACTTAGTACAAATATTTCACAAACATTTGCCATCAATCAACAAAACACTCCTACACTTGAAACCAAGACCCAGTGGAAAGACTCCCACCCTGAACCACATGCCATACAGCAGCAACGCTGTTTGTTAATTTTGTATCTTTAAAATTAAAACAGCGGTGATATCAAACAAATACTCTAGGAGTATCTACACAAAATACTCTACAACTTCAGTATTCAATAGATAATTAAATTCTGCCATCTACAAGTTCTAAAACATCTGACAAGATAACTGACTGAATCTGTTTTAGACAGCAGTATGGTTAACTTTAAAATTCGATATCTCCAAAACTGCTGAACCAAAAATTATGAAATTCTGCTGGAAGTAAGAACTTTTATCCCTCTACAAAAGTCTCCATAGTTGGAAGAGCCAATTCGGCCATTTACTAGATGAAACCCACCAGTGAACAGACCCACTCATTTTTGTCAGGTAAACAGGAACAGCCACAGTAAAACAAACATAACTGGAGTTTCACAAATCATATGAATGCACTCTTTAACAATCTGGAAAGCTTATAAAATTATCTACAACTTCTTTTACCAACCCACAGTTTAATTCTGTTGATAAAATTGCCTAAATCTTAAGAGAACAGATTCTGCACAGAATTATGAGACTGAAAAACTGCTATAGTAAAACTGCAATAACTTTCTGGTCGGATGTCCGATTGAGGTGTTCTTCGCGGCCACGGAAAGATCTACAAATTATCTACGACTCATACATAGACTTTTTATTTTTTTGAGGCCACTAAGACCACGGAAAACTGGCATGAACAGAAACTGTCGAATCTGCCATTCTGCAGAAAACTAAATTCGAGATCAAAACCTAACCCCGCATCAAATCCAACCTCTAATCCTTTAATTCCCATGATCCACAACCTCCAAAAGCCTATAATTACAGGGAGGAACAAGGATCTCATCCATACCTAGGGTTTCCCCAAGAAATCTTCAAGATGAGATGGGGAAGAACATCTCCTTGATCCTCTCTTCCTCTTCAATTCAACGTGCCCCTCCTTTTCTTGATCCTTGCTGCGTAGGGGGAGATCTTGGGGGAGGAAGCAATGGAGGATGGCTGCCATAGGGGGAGGGGGCGTCCAGCCAAGGGGGAGAAAAAGGGGGTGGCGACCAAGAGGGGGGGTGAAGGGAAAAAAAAAGGGTGGCCACCTAGGGTTTTTGTGGGAGAAAGAAACGACGTCTCAGATGACTTCTATCTTTGCATCCAATGGCCCACAACCCTTTACCTCATCCACGCACCAGAGATTAACTTTTGGTCAACATTTTTTTTGGGATATTACACTCTACCCCCCTTAAAAAGAATTCGACCTCGAATTCGGCCACTCCAAGCAAAACACCCAAGGTACCCCATATAGCACCACAATTCAAAACATGGGTCCATTATTGGTCTTAATTAACACAAGAACTTCTACCTTGGACTAATTGTCTAAGGAAACTACACGACCTGACATCAAGCATGAAACATGTAATGAAGCTCAAAGCATGTCATAGTTGCAATCAACACTCCAATTTCACACCATCAAATTTGGATGCAGCTATACATCAACATCAATGTCTTAAGACAACACTCTTTTATGAAGGGGTAATATGCACCAAGCACAACCCTTACCAACTTCAACCATTAATTTTAATTAAATGGTGAAACATCTACACCCGACGAATGTATAAGAAGATCAAACGCCTCACCTTAAAGCACTATGAAACAAGTAGTTCTATTGGAACAAAACTCCTAATCTTCCTAAACCTTATTCTTGCCATCATGAAAAGATAATCATGTAATCTAACATTCCTTGCACCCCACCAAAAGGGAGAAAATCTATAGAACTAATGGAGCAATAAAGCCAAAAGAAGCCAATAACATCTTGTGCGGCATAGTTCATCGAAGAAATGCCAAAAACTCTACATAGAGCACTGATAGCCCAACAACAACACAATACTTGCTTAACCCATGTCACTATACTTCATTCAACATCTCAACTAAGAAAAATATCCAACTAGTAAGGATAACCTACACATAATATAAGTCTTCATCTACTGTAGTTCAGAAACTTACATTTCATTCTATCATACGATGCACTCAAAGTACCAGACATACAAAGTCAATAATAATAACCCCTAATCCTTCACACATTTGACAAACATATTAAGCTGATGTAAACACCACATGATCTAGGAATAGGTGACTAGCCACACCCAACCAACTCTAGGCTAGGCAAGGACTTCCTTCAAACCAATAGATAGGTGGTCTAAAAAAATGGCTCCACAAGCATGCATCGAAAAGGGAACCATCAGATCCTCAATGTATCAATACATAATCAATGGATCAAGAGAATCAAAGGTTTATTCTTCAATTAGTATGACTAACAGGCAACCACTTTAAACCACATCTAGGCTTTGTGGCAACTAAAACACACAATATGAGAGCGACATGTAAGCCATTCTGGCTATGAAAAGACTTCCCCCAAAAATCCATATAAAGTACCAATATTCATTTCTTTCAAAACTAGTTTCTCAACATAAACAATCATTCTTTGCAATGATAGTTGGAGCTATCCACCAACCGCTCAACAACTTAAATTCAAATTGATGATTACCTTGTACCCCAAAACACGCAATTCACACTCCTCTTAGAAACATCCACAATCAAGCATATATAACAATATTATTGTAATAAAACTCAACCATGAAAAACATAGTGAAAACAACATAGGCATACTTGTATATCACAATCATAATAACAACTTCATTCTCACCAATGACCAGCGATATCTACCGCATTAATAAAACAATATCAAAATTTCAGAAATAAATTATATCAAGCATTAAGCCATAAACAACTTACCACATCACCGTAAAGGAATAGGGAGGGGTGAAACTATTGTCATCTGCACTCCAAAGACATTAATATATATCAAAGATATTTGAACCCATACCCTTCCTATATGTGCAAGTGTGTCAAATTTATCTTCAAATTGCCAAGAATCTAAAGCCTATGCTTTGATACCAACTGTAACACCCCGGGATCCACAAACACCCCAGAATGCTACTAAACTACACATCTAATATTCATATATAAAATTTCGACAGCATCTCCTTTGAAAATTGCATAAACGGGGGAAGCAACAAAGTATAAATAGATATCATGATAAGAAAACATATAAGACATTAATAATCTGCTAGCAATGGGAAGACAACCATAACAACATGAACTGAATTAATCAGTGCGCACGACTAGTTAAAAACAAACATCCTTTGACAAGAAGTTTCTAATTAAATCATGGCTGCGTCTGGGCAGCATTATTATGAGAATGAAGGTGGATGTGCTGCTACTTCCCACTCCCCTTGATGAGCAACAAGCACCTGCATTGAGTAATGCAAGAGTGAGATGAAACATCTCAGCAAGCTAATTGTTCTGACGAGATATTTAAACCACAAATTGAATTCATCAACATTTTAAAAGAGTCACAATTAAAAATCAGAAATGCTTGTAGATATAGAACTCAGTAGTCCCACTATAACCAATACCATCTCATTTCCTCGAACAACCACAATAGGTTCTATAACACTTCCCTGAGTCAACAATACCTGCAAATATCACTTCAATGTATGCATAGGAATGCAATGTGTAGGTACTCTATCTTCATACCTCTGGGGGTATAAAACCACATCATCTGTATAGGTCAAGTGATTGAACTAGGGTAGAAAGAACTCTAGTTGCAGGTAATTTTACTTAACGTGACAAATAAAACTGGATTTTTAAGGATCCACTATTAGTAAGCATTTCTGCAAACAGAGTCATTGATTATTGATAAGTCTTACCTCAACTACCTTAAAGCCAGCATATCCTTGAGAGTCTTTTACTTTGTCGGGTAAGTCTTGCGAAAGTACACTTCGTACTCAGGGCTTTGTCCCATGTTGTTTTAGGTGAAGAAGCAGCCAACTTTTGTTGCTTCTGTTCCAAGGTGGTACCGAAAGAAGAGAATCAAGACTAAAGATGCAGAAGGAAAGGCCCTCCGTTAAAAAACTTTTACTGTTTATTTGGGAGGGGTTTTTGCCTCCCATGTTATGTAATAATAATACTCTACACTCTTATATTTTGGTTCTGGTCTGTAACTATATAACTCTATCTTACTTTTTCAATAAAAGTAAGTTATTGTAACTGCTTCTGCACTTTCATATCTCCGATGTATTGTAATGTCTGTGTGACGGGTGAAACGCTCTTGGGAAAGGTAAGGAATTCAGATACCGAACTTGTCAAGTGATCAGGTGCATCTGCAGGGTTGTCTGAAGTCCGTTGGACAAGGACAACTATAGGTGGGCCTAATGACTTGGGAGGTTCTGTCACAATGATAGCCCGAGTAGCAGTCCAATAGTCTCATAAGTTCTGAAGAAGCGGGTGCATCTACAAGGGAGTCTATTCTTGGTAAAGGGAACTCATCCTTCGGACATGCCTTGTTGAGGTCTGTGAAATCAATGCACATTCTCTATTTACCATTAGCCTTCTTCACCATAACGGTGTTAGCCAGCCACTCTGGATATGTTACTTCTCTGATAACACCGGCACTGAGAAGTCTCTTTACTTCATTTTGTGCACCTTCAGCTTTATCATCAGACATTTTCCAAAGCCTCTGCTTTCTTAGTCTGAAGGATGGGTCCACATTGAGTGAATGCTCAATGATGTCTCTATTGACACCACAGAGATCATTAGCTGTCCAAGCGAAGACATCTTTGTTGTTGAATAAGAACCTTAGCAGAGTTTTTCCTATTCACCAGATAGCTGAGATCCCAGCAGTACCTTTTGGTCTGCTATGTCTTCACACAAGAGCATAGGCTTCGGCTGATCTGCTGAAGCAGCCTTCTCTCTTTTGTGCTTATACTGCTTATAAGCTTCGGCTTGATCTATATTATGGATAGCCTTTGAATCCGTCCAACTCCCCTCGACCCTCCTGGCAACTTCTTGACTCCCGTGAACAGCAATGGGCCCTTGTTCCGAAGGTATCTTCATGCATAAATATGATGGATGAAGTATTGCTTTGAAGGCATTAAGCGTCCCTCGACCAATGATTGCATTGTATGGATACTCCATATCAACAATGTCAAAGACAACCTGTTCAGTTCTTGTGTTATGGACATAGCCGAAGGTAACTGACATTGTTATCTTGCCAAGTGCCACAATCTGTCTTCCTCCAAAGCCACAAAGAGGGTGTGTTGCATCATGTATCTTGTCTTCTGCTCTTGCATTTGCCTGAAAGCCTTTGCAAAGATGATGTCCGCTGCGTTGCCTGTGTCAACCAGAACATTGCGGACCAGAAATTCCTTGATGACACAAGATATAACCATGGCATCATTGTGAGGATAATCTTTGAGCTGAAGATCTTCCTGGGAGAAGGTAATTGGAATGTGAGACCACTTGGATTTGATGAAGGGTCCTTGCACCCCAAAATGTTGCACTCTTCTTTGTGCTTCCTTCTTCTGCTTCTTGTTGGCTGGTTCAGAGCTTGAACCACCTGTGATTGGGAGCACCAGCTTTGTGGCCGAAGGTGCTACAGCTTGGTTGTTGTGTGAAGCCATCGTCACAACTGTGGAAGTGAGTTCACCGGAGGTGGGCGCCAATGTTGGTCCTTGTTCTCGAATGCTATACATCAAGAACAAAGCAACACAATTGTTAATGATTAGAGACCTTTGTCCTTCGAAGCATTATCTTCCCTGGGATATAATGATCTTCAGACGAAGGTCATGAAGGGCGTACCTTCATCATTTTAGTGAGCAAAGATGTAAATAGAGACATATAAAACATAAAAAGAATATAAACAATCATTTCAAATCATTAGATTATTTTTATTCTTTATTTGTAGACATGAATAAACATCGATAATATTTATATTACATTTGTACCTTCGGCTTGACAGAAGGTAGAGAAGCGGGAGTGACGCTAGAGTGATTACAATTCAGCGTGAACAGTACGGGGGTATTGTTCATCTATTTATAGGCACGGGACACAATCCGGATAAAATTACATCCATGTCCTTGATAACTAATTATATTTACAGTACAGATCATCAGGGACTACACAGTCTTTTCTCCTTTAAGTCGGTATCGTCCTTTGTCTTTAGCATGTCACCATACCGAAGCTCCTTCAATCGTAGCTTCGGCTTATATCTTCATATCGTGTCGAAGGTGTTTTTGCTTAGAGGACCTTCGGCGGAGAAGAAGGCCCCCAACACTAAATATTATAGACTATCCAGCAAAAATAGTAAACCCCATGGTTTCTGCAACACTTTTTAGAGTTTTGATTTAAATTAGGAAAATACCCAAAACCTATTAATCCAGAGAAAAATAGAAATACTTCTATACTAGGCTTAAGAAAAAATGTAGGGATACATTTCCAACATACACATTGTTTAAAAATACTAAGCACCACAGTATACAAGAATAACTCAAGAATGCCCATTAAAAACTAATTCTACCCAAAACTTAGAAAATTAAGAAAGGCAATGGAAAATAATGAACAGAGGATGAACATATTTTTCCTGGAATACCTAAGGGATAAAGAACATAGGAAAATAAAGAGACCCTAGTCTAGAGCTAATCCAAGGTTAATTATTTTATTAGGCACTAAGAAATCAAGGAAAACCATGATTAAAAATATAAGGTCCAATGCAAAAATGGTAAGGAAATTTCAATAGACTCCTAACTGCTAGAACACCACTACAAAAATAATAAACACCCCAACCCATCACAATAAGTGAATTGAACAATTAAAACTTGGATTTGACCTATGTTTTAATTAAAGTACGTGAAAGCCTAAAATTATGCAACAGTGGGTAAACAAATTTGTACCCAATTACTTATGAGGTAAACCACCAGAGAAAAATATGAAACCCAATTAAAAATGTAAGGTAACACACATTACCCCCTACCCCATGAAAAAGACCATATACTCCAAGAATTTCTACCACCCTTTCCCCTAAGCAAAAAGTTGCCAAATTTTAGAATGATTGCTCTTGTACAAAGAAGAAGGTAGGAAAAAATAGAAATATGTTGTTTGACATTTTCCAACTATAGTAGTAGTAGAAAGCAACACTAGGCCCCAAAACTTGAGAAAATCACAATAAAATGACCAATAGATATCATTGGGTAAAACTTGGTACAAAGTCATATTATTGCACCTAAATACAAGCAAAAATAAGCCTTAGGGAATAATCCACTGTTAGAAGAGAATTGTAGTTCAAAGCATCCCCTCTGCCCTACAACTTGATAATTTTGTTCAGAGTAAACCCTTAACCTTTTAAGCCTCAATTTTTGAGACTCAGAGTTATGCACCAGTGAGAAGCTACTGTAATTGTTACAGAATTTTTGGGAATTTATAAAGCTATGTTGTAATTCAAGCCCACCTTAAAAGCATAAGAGAAAAAGAGAAGAAGAGAGAATTAGTAAGAATAATGAATCTCACCCCAATGAATTCAGCATGGATCATAATAAACTTTCACTAAGACACTAAAGGGAAATCAGTGGTGCACTAAAATAATCTGACCATTTAAATTAACCATACTTGACCCTAATTGGCTAAGTATACCACTAGAATTCCCGTAGTACGATTTAACCTTATTTTACCAATGTAATCATTTCTATTACTACCACATTGCATATCATGGCATACGTATAACTCACTCATTGCATTCATTAGATTGCAACCTCGCTGACGGTGAGTACGTGCTCATTCCCGAGCAAGGAGTTGTCCATGAGGAAGACCAGGAGCCAGCTCCTGAGCCTGCCATAGAGGATCTCCCCGTAGCCCCAGCATTTTAAGGCAAGCCCCGGTTTTATGCATAACCAATTTATATATGCTACTTTACTACACTTAATGTTTGTAGGCTTGTAATGTGCACTTAAGTGTAGGAGTTGCTTGAAACCCTTAGTTGCATGAACTCAGGATTCCTTTTGAGATGGATACTAGTATGCTAGGTCGATTAGCTGCTTTGCTAATTAGGGTCTCGATAGAAGTCGAGTGATTTTCTAGCACTCGCGCAAGGTCAGGAATTAATTGTATTCAACTTGATAACGGGATCTGTAATGGTCTATGGACTTGGATCCAGGGTGGATGCCTTGTCCATGAGACGGAAATGGAATTAAGGATTAATGTGTCGATACCTGAGTCAAGCGTTTAAAAGTACTAAACACATGTCGGGAAATATGGTAACCGGTAAACCTAGTACCTGAGTAAAGCCGGGCGTGGACTTTCCCCCTCACTTGTCCTGAGACTGGGTCTCCCATGCTAGCTATGGTGGGTACAAGTGCGGTCACTGCACGGCGGCAGCCAGGGTCAGTGGAGCATTGTATGCCAAGGCGGTGAGCCCTGGCCGCGAACGGGGAATCGATGGGGACGGTTGATGTGTGTGGGGACGGAGTGCCCCTACATGTCGTGTGTTTAGGTTTACCTTGCAAGGTTTAAAAACTCGATTCGAATCATCTCCTTCTCGTAGCTGATGAGACTGCTTGATCCCTTGTACTGCATTGAGTAAAAAGTGGAATGAGGTTTACTTGAGGTAACATGTTGATTGTACTAAATGATTGCTACCATGTATGCTTAGAAGAAGCAAACTTTGCCAAAATTAATGATGCCAGAATTGGAAAAACTAAAATTAATTTTAGACTCAGCTAGTGCTTTGGCAAACCAAACCCCTCAGCCAAACAGCTGCATAGTCTAGAGGTAGAGGAGTAGACTCCTCACACCGGGTAAGTCTAGCTGAGTATTAGTATACTCAGCCTTGCTTGTGGAAAAAATTTTGTAGGTACGCTACAGGACATGGTTGATGGTGTGACTTGGCCTTCCACCCTGCGATCGGGTTGGACAGTCGAGTGGGATGCTGCTCTAGCAGTGATGTGCACCCGTTGGGTGATTGCCCGATCTTTCGATGAGAGGGTGTGGAATAACTCGATTGGGGGAGGAGACGACGTTCACGGCCCGACTACAGCCTTCCAAAGACGCTGCACCTTAGCAACCGATACACCACCTCTTATGGCTGTCACGATCTTGTGGAGCGTGACACCCTGGCCACTAGGGCACTCGTCCTGCAAGCAATCGAAGAACTAGCAAGAACAAGTAGAACAAGTATTGAATTACCAGATCTAAATGTAGGTTTCAAAATCAAACTCCAATATGGTGGGGTTCCGAAGACAAGAAGACGGGCGGCTGAACCAGCACGCGCGCTTACTAGCAAGTAGCGAGAGCTAAACTTGATCTAAACAAAACCCACTGTTCTTGGTGGCGGCTAGGGGGTTTATAACCATGGGAGGATGACCACAAGGGTATTGGAGTCGTGCTGCAACCCTAGGATGCGTCCCTAATGGACCCAACTTGATACACGACCCATTGGGCCAAAATAGGGTCACGCAGCACCATGGGCAGAAAAGGCAGGAAATGTCTCGATAAGGAAACAATGATTACGGCGGCCTCAGAATAGATATGACTATAATTCCGGATCCATATGAAAGTAGACTTGATAAGCTTTCCATGTTGTGCTTGAACATTCCAATCCGAGCCCGCATGTGACCGTGGTGACTGTCACAAGTTGGTGTTCTTCTGCAGTCCGAATCCAGCATGTTCAAATCCTTTTCCCTTTCGGTCTTCTCCCTGGTTCCTAAGCAAAACAAGAGTGCACGGGTCTCCATGGTCTAAATATGATGGACATGCACTCAAGAGTGTAATCACCTGATGGTTGAGTTGACGAGCACGAGCGCGAGTAATGGGACCAGAAGTAATGGGACCAGAAATTGGTACTTGTATTGGCATAGATGTATCAGTAGTGTGGATGTCTTCATCATTCTCCCCTTCTTGCATTTGAGTCGTCCTCGACTCAAGCTCAACTTCCTCTCCCAAGTAGGGCTTTAAATCTGCAATGTTAAATGTGGGGCTAACCCCAAAGTCTGCAGGCAGATATAGCCTATATGCATTGTCGTTAATTTTCTCTAGCACTTTAAACGGTCCATCGGCTCGAGGCAACAATTTAGATTTTCGCAATTCAGGAAACCTTTCCTTTCTCAAATGCAACCAAACTAAATCTCCAGGTTCAAAATTTATTTCCTTTCTACCTTTATCACTAGCAAACTTATATCTAGCATTCATACGCTCTATGTTTTCTTTAGTAGTTTCATGCAGTTTTAACATCAATTCAGCATGCCTAGTAGCAAAAAAATTTAGTTTTTCAGAAGATGGCAAAGGCATTAAATCAATAGGAGCACGAGGCAACAAACCATATACAATCTGAAATGGGCACATCTTTGTAGTAGAATGCAATGATCGATTATAAGCAAATTCAACATGAGGCAAACAGTTCTCCCACATCTTAATATTCTTCTTTAGAACCGCCCTTAACATAGTAGACAAAGTTCTATTCACAACCTCAGTTTGACCATCAGTTTGAGGATGACATGTAGTAGAAAATAAAAGCTTAGTCCCCAATTTTGCCCACAAAGTCCTCCAAAAATGACTAAGAAATTTAGCATCACGATCAGAAACGATTGTGTTGGGCACACCATGCAAGCGAACAATTTCACAAAAGAACAAATCAGCAATATGAGTAGCATCGTCAGTTTTATGACATGGTATGAAATGTGCCATCTTAGAAAATCTATCAACAACCACAAACACACTATCACGTCCCTTCCTAGTCCTAGGCAATCCCAGCACAAAATCCATAGAAATATCTTCCCAAGGAGCACTAGGAACGGGTAGAGGCAAATACAAACCATGTGGATTTAACCGTGACTTCGCCTTTTGACATGTCGTGCAACGAGCAACCAATCTCACCACATCTCTTCTCATCTTGGGCCAAAAGAAATGACCAGAAAGTATGTCCTCCATTTTCTTTGCTCCAAAATGTCCCATTAAGCCACCTCCATGTGCTTCCTGTAACAACAACAAACGAACGGAGCTAGCTGGAATGCATAGCTTGTTAGCTCTAAACACAAACCCATAACTAACGATATATTTGTTCCATCCTTTCTCATATTTACAATGCAGCAACACATCTTTAAAATCAGCATCATGAATATATTGGTCTTTAATCGTCTCTAATCCAAAGATTTTGTAGTCAAGTTGATTCAGCAAAGTAAATCTCCTAGACCAAGCGTCAGCAATGATATTCTCTTTTCCTTTCTTGTGCTTAATAACATAAGGAAACGATTCGATAAATTCAACCCACTTAGCATGTCTACGGTTCAGTTTTCCTTGACTACGAATATGTTTCAAAGATTCATGATCAGAATGAATAACAAACTCTTTGGGCCACAAATAATGCTGCCATGTTTCTAATGTTCGCACAAGAGCGTATAATTCCTTATCATAAGTAGAATAATTTAGAACAGACCCACTCAATTTTTCACTAAAATATGCAACAGGTTTGCCTTCTTGTAACAAAACACCACCCAATCCAATTCCACTAGCATCACATTCAAGCTCAAAAGTCTTATTAAAATTAGGAAGTTGGAGGAGAGGTGCATGTGTCAACTTATCTTTCAGCACGTTGAAAGAGTGCTCTTGTACTTTGCCCCAACTAAAATGCACTCCCTTCTTCGTAAGCTCATTCAAAGGTGCAACAATGGTGCTAAAGTCCTTCACAAAACGGCGATAGAAGCCGGCAAGTCCTAGGAAACTCCGCACATGTGTGATAGTCTTTGGCATAGGCCATCCATGTATCGCTTCTACCTTGGCTTGATCAACCTCAATTCCCTATGGAGTCACAACATAACCAAGAAACGAAACTCGGTCGGTGCAAAATGTGCACTTCTCAAGGTTACCAAATAAACGTGCATCTCGTAAAGCATTAAAAACAGCACGCATGTGATCAACATGTTCATCCATAGATTTGTTGTAGATCAATATGTCATCAAAGTATACTACCACAAATTTTCCAATGAAGGCACGCAAAACCTCGTTCATTAATCTCAAGAAAGTGCTAGGTGCATTAGTTAACCCAAAAGGCATGACTAACCACTCATACAATCCGAACTTAGTTTTGAAAGCAGTTTTCCATTCATCTCCCAATTTCATACGAATCTGGTGGTACCCACTACGCAAATCAACTTTAGAAAAGACGATGGCACCACTCAATTCATCAAGCATATCATCTAAACGTGGAATAGGGTGTCGATACCGTATCGTGATATTATTAATAGCCCTACAATCAACACACATACGCCATGTTCCATCTTTTTTAGGCACTAAAATAACCGGAACAGCACACGGACTAAGAGACTCACGCACGTAACCTTTGTCGAGTAGTTCTTGAACTTGTCGCTGAATTTCTTTTGTTTCCTCCGGATTTGTCCTATATGGAGCACGATTTGGCAAAGATGCACCAGGAATAAGATCAATTTGGTGCTCAATCCCTCGTATAGGTGGCAGCCCCTCTTGTATCTCACTTGGAAATACATCAGAATACTCCTGCAAAATGTTAGTAACAACAGGAGGCAAAGAATGTTGCATATCTTGAATTGAAATCAAAGCATCCTTGCATACCAAGGCGTAGGCAACAGAAGTGGAAGCAAATAATTCATTAACATCAGTTTTTGTCGCAAGCAAGCAATGTCCTTTCAATTTTATCCCATCTTTGTTATTACCAACAGCTTTAATATTCTTGTTGTTCTTAGTTTTAGCTTTGGTAGCTTTAGCAACATCATCACGCACAATAGCCTCAGGGGACATGGGAAGCAAAATAATTTTCTTATCATGGTGTATGAGAGAATATTGATTTGATCTACCATGATGCATACAATCTGAATCAAATTGCCATGGTCTACCCAGTAGAATATTACAAGCATCCATAGGCACAACATCATAGTCAACAACATCACGATATGAACCAATAGCAAAATTAATTCGTACTAGCTTGGTTACCTTGACCTTACCACTATTGTTAAGCCATTGAATGTGATATGGATGAAGGTGCGGTTTGGTCGTAAGTGCAAGCTTCTCCACCATGTCGCTGCTAGCCAAGTTGTTGCAACTACCTCCATCAATGATTAAACGACATGAACGCTCCTTAATGACACACTTTGTTTGAAACAACGTATGTCGCTGATTCTGCTCTGCCTTCTTCATTTGTGCACTAAGCACCCATTGTACAATGAGGCTCTCATAATGCTCTGCATCATCTGCACCAATCTGTTCTTCAGGTGGTTCCTTAGTGTCTGCATCATCAGCCGTAAGCAAAGCAAGTGTAGCTTCATCCAAATCACTAGCAGAGGAATACCCACCATCGTCTTTTACCACCAAAACACGCTGATTAGGACAATCACGCTGCACGTGTCCATAGCCCTTGCATTGATAACACAGAACATCTCTTGTTCTACCCGTGGAGGCTACTGAAGAGGCACTACCTGCTGGTTTCTAGGCAGATTTGGTTGCTGAATTTGTGGAAGATGCACGTGGTTTGTCGCCGGAGGAAGGCGGTGGTGCTGGTCGACTCGGCGAGGGAGTTGGTGCTGGTGTACGGCCGGTCATGGACGTAGTCGTGCACTGTTGCCATGGTGTAGATTTTCCTGCAGAAACATTAGACCTTGCACTAGCACGTCGTCCCTGCACTTCCCTTTTAGCTTTGTAAGCAAGATGAAACAATCGGGTTACATTAGCATAATCTTTATAAGCAAGGATGTCCTGAATTTCCATATTTAACCCGCCCAAAAATCTAGCCATAGCAGATTCCTCACCCTCCTCTATGTTACAACGCAGCATACCCATTTGTAATTCCTGATAATATTCTTCTACACTTTTAGTACCCTGTCTCAATTGTTGCAACTTGTTTAGCATATCACGTGCATAATAAGAAGGAACAAATCTAGCCCGCATGACCCGTTTCAACGCATCCCAAGTTTGTGGCATGTTATTAGGATTCTTCTTACCATGTTCTATCTACCAAACAGAAGCAAATTCAATAAACTCATAGTAGCAGCTCTAACCCGCGCATTCTCAGGAAATTCATGGCATGCAAACTTTTGATCAACCGCAATCTCCCAAGTAATGTAAGCATCAGGGTCATATTTACCATCAAAAGGAGGTATTTTAAATTTAACCTTACTAAAAGCATCATCATTACCATGTACCTCACGTTGGCGAAAACCACCCATACCTCTACGGTTAGTACGTAGTCGCCGGTGATTAGGTGCTTCTTGGTCATCTTGTTCAGTATCAGCAACATAGTCATCCCAGTTACCTTCGGTGCCCTCATCACGCCCACCATTGGTATTAGCATGCATCTCATCAAATCCCCTCAAGAGTGCGACAAGGCTCTTGTCAATATGAGCAACTGTCATTTCCACATTTGCAAGTTTGGTGTTTGTGTCGATCTGTGTGGCCTCCAATTGCCCCATCTTTTCATTCGTCACCTGCATGTCATTATCAAGACCTTCCGTGTGCGTCTTCACCAGCCTTACAAAGTGTTGTATGATACCCTTGGTGCGAGGAGAGTGTGGCATATTAAGAGAAGCATCATCAACCTCCAATCATGCCATGGTTAGACGAACAGAGTCAACAAGAAAAAAACGTGAAGGAATAAAAACTCTACAAATATTAGGATGTAGCTACTGCAAGGCGCTCACTCTCAACCTGCCACACAAGCTCTTACCAATTATTACCTTGCACAATAGGAGGGGTCAGCAACCAACAAGTCTGCAACCGTGGAATAAGTGTATCGGTGCCGCAGCAACACGACCTGTCAAACTGTAGTCGAAATATGTAGAGTTGTAGGTGGGCTGAAGCAAGGAATACACTAGTACCACGATAGTTACAAAAGCAAGCTGAATAATCGTTCAACGGTGGTACTGTGCTGGTCCTAGGCTAAACCATGCTAGAGACGTGAGCCTAGGCACAAAGGTAGTCACTGAAAAAGAACAACTAGCATAGCACAAAGAGAAACAACAGATTTAGAGATTCAGCCCCCTTCTTTCTTCTTCTTTTCCTTTTTTTCTTTTCTTTTCTTTTTTTCTTCTTCTTTTTTTGCAGGGGCCTAAACCCTTTTTCACTATGACAACCCAAACAATAAGGATATTGCTAACAACCCCTTTAAATCAGATTTAACAAATCTTGTTAATATAGAAAGTCCAGAAATCTCTATGATGATTGTGGAGCGCTCAGAATGAATTTTGAGACAAGGTCAGATCCATTGGAAAGAAGATAAGATAAGTCTTCCAGATTGTATTTAAACTTCCAAATCGGACATGAGATGTATCCGTGGTGGCAAAAACGAACCAGAGATGTTTATGGTGATGGTGGATCTCGTGGTGACCAAAACGTGGTAGAACTCAAAACTCTAAAGGAATAAACTAAGACCAGCAACTCAACACAACCGATGCAACCAAAAACTCAACAAGCCCTAGCTAAGTAGTACTAGTATATGCTCAATGGTTTATAGGATTGCGGTAAAACTAATCTACTATTTTTTGGCTCTTTCTAGACTATAGGAGATAAGAAAACATCGAAGAAAAGTAAATCTCTCACCGATAAACCTTGCTCTGATTACCAACTGATGTGCACCCATTGGGTGATTGCCCGATCTTTCGATGAGAGGGTGTGGAATAACTCGATTGGGGGAGGAGACGACGTTCATGGCCCGACTACAGCCTTCCAAAGACGATGCGCCTTAGCAACCGATACACCACCTCCTATGGCTGTCACGATCTTGTGGAGCGTGACACCCTGGCCACTAGGGCACTCGTCCTGCAAGCAATCGAAGAACTAGCAAGAACAAGTAGAACAAGTACTGAATTACCAGATCTAAATGTAGGTTTCAAAATCAAACTCCAATATGGTGGGGTTCCGAAGACAAGAAGACGGGCAGCTGAACCAGCACGCGCGCTTACAAGCAAGTAGCGAGAGCTAAACTTGATCTAAACAAAACCCACTGTTCTTGGTGGCGGCTAGGGGGTTTATAAACATGGGAGGATGACCACAAGGGTATTGGGGTCGTGCTGCAACCCTAGGATGCGTCCCTAATGGACCCAACTTGATACATGACCCATTGGGCCAAAATAGGGTCACGCAACACCATGGGCAGAAAAGGCAGGAAATGTCTCGGTAAGGAAACAATGATTATGGTGGCCTCAGAACAGATATGACTATAATTCTGGATCCATATGAAAGTAGACTTGATAAGCTTTCCATGTTGTGCTTGAACATTCCAATCCGAGCCCGCATGTGACCGTGGTGATCGTCACAAGTTGGTGTTCTTCTGCAGTCCGAATCCAGCATGCTCAAATCCTTTTCCCTTTCGGTCTTCTCCCTGGTTCCTAAGCAAAACAAGAGTGCACGGGTCTCCATGGTCTAAATATGATGGACATGCACTCAAGAGTGTAATCACCTGATGGTTGAGTTGGCGAGCACGAGCGCGAGTAATGGGACCAGAAGTAATGGGACCAGAAATTGGTACTTGTATTGGCATAGATGTATCAGTAGTGTGGATGTCTTTATCAGGCAGGAGAGGAGCAGGAGGAGTAGTGGGCTAGGCCTTGCCCTACTCCTCAGCATTCGACGTTATCGATCATCCGTTGCACTTTATTTATGAACTTGTTCCCTTTCACTTAAAACTCTGATTTATGTAATAACTCCAGTACTTTATTTTGTGGTTTCCTGCTTTATTGTATTTTTATCTGGACTCACCTTCGAGTGAGCTAGTGGTATTTGATCCCGAAGAAGTGGCTTCATCAGACTAGATCTGAGGGACTGACGGGTTATTCCAATTTAAGTGTGTTGCTGCCTCTAAGGCGCGACTTGGGCACTTAAGCTGGAATAATTCGGGCGGTTCCGCCACAGCTGGTATCGGAGCAAATACCACCACAGAAATAGCAATAAATCGAGAATACCAACTTTTCAAAAATAAAACCTGCTTAGAAACCAGTATTGGAATCATCAGGACTAGAACGCTAGACTTAGGACGAAAGGCTTAGAAATAGTGGGAAAAACAGGTGGCTAATTAAGTAGCCCCTATGGGCCAGTTTTAGAATTTCAAGGATGCCCTAAAGGCACCCTTCTGAGCGGTGAGGAGACGTTCTTTTCAGCATGCATGCATTATAAAACATGAAAGGATTAGAAATTAAAGGAAAGATACATCTAAGTATGAATGTAGCCAATAGGGAAAATAATAAATAAAATAAGGAGTAAAAATTTAATCTAACCCACCTCCTTTTAACAACTCGGGCTCACATGTTTTTCCTTTCCACTACCGTAACGTTTACGTCTAATCCTCTTCCACAGATGACTTCACCCACCCCCGCCAACGGAAGAGACACTCGTTTCAGTTCCGATTTCCTTTCCCATGAGGGTTTCCCTTCCATCTTGTGGGAGGTGCTCAGCTCCGTCGGTTACCCTACACCCCCTTTGTACACGGTGCAGCTGTACGAGGAGCATCGGGTACCATGTTGCCAAGTCTGGCTGACAATGGAGGCTCACCCCCTATAGTCGGGTTGGCGTTCCCTTGACTCTGAGACTATTGGATTCAGGTCGGACGACACCACTGAGGCAGCAGCTATGAAGACTCTGACGACTTTCTGCGGTTACCATCCCTTGGAGATGGTAATGCACCCATAGGGACTCTTCCTCACTGAGAAGAGGGATGACCCCATATGGTGCAACTGTGTGAGCCATGTGAAGGACGTGTGGGCCATGCATCCCGACCAAGTTGGGAGGATCACTGTTCAGTGCATGAGCGCACTGTACCGACTTTAGGCTCTGCAAAGTGACGCCATGGCACACCTTGCTAACCTCGCCCAGACCACTAAGCTCACCCTCGACAGCCAAGAGGACTTCGTGGTCGACTTGTCTTCAGAATTGGTAAAGAAAGACCTACAGGTGGAACAATTGAGCCAGCCCCATCGCCACCCTGGAGCAGCAGGTGGAGGTCCGAGACAACACCATTGATGTCCTAGAGAACCAGCTCCATAATGTGCAGGAAGAGCTTGAGGAAGCTAACGACCACCTGGAGATGCACCACCAGGATATGGAGGCAAACGAGGCCGAAAGCGAGGGAGAAGAGGCTCCCGAGGAGTTCGAACCAGCCCCTGGTACCAATGTGAATCCCTCCGAGATGCCCCCGTCGCCCGTATCCAGTGTCGCTTCTACTACTCAGGGCTGATGGGTTAGCTTGACATATTAGGAGGGTAGAAACTCACGCGAGCTTAGTTGGCATCAAATTTTGGACTAGACTTATGGGAACTTTCCCCTAAAATTTATGTAACCCAGGAGAACTTTTGTGAGTAAGGAAGTGAATATAATCATGTTATCCTCGTCCAATTCGATGTTATGTTATGACATTTCTTTTCATATGATATAAAGAGTATTGTTCGGAGTTGTGAATTGGGATAACAATGGCAACGATCTCTGTTTTCAGATGGCAGCTAGGCAGCGTCGCGGGCATAACGAGAAAGTTCTCCCACCACCTCCTCCAGCTCCCATGGTGTAGGAGCTGATGGCTCAGCAGAATGAGATTCTACGGCAGCTATTGCAGCACCAGCCCCACCCTCAGCAGAATGGTGGAGGCCAGCCGCAGTGACCTCCGACCGCGGCAACCTATCAGAAGTTCCTGAGCACGCAGCCGCCCCTGTTCACCAAGGCAGAGGATCCGCTTGACGCCGATGTGTGGCTACGAGTCGTGGAGTCCAAGTTTCCCCTCCTCACAGGAGCTGGCCCTGATGACACCAAGACTCGTTTCTCCGTGCAGCAGCTTCGCGGACTTGCTCGAACATGGTGGGACCATTTCCGCGCCATGCTACCTGCTGATCATGAAGTGACATGGGAAGAGTTCAAGACTGCTTTCAGGGGACACCACATTCCAGCAGGGATTCTAGATCGCAAGCTGAATGAGTTTCTGGCATTAACTCAGGGAACCCGCACTGTGCTACAGTATGCCTTGGCCTTCAAGGACCTGTGCCAGTATGCGGGATATCACGCAGATTATGATGAGAAGAAGAGAGACCGCTTCCGCAGGGGTCTCAACACCAAGCTGCGTGAGCGTCTCAACACTGTTCGGGCTAACAGTTTCAATGAGTTGGTCAACCTGGCCATATCACAGGAAGACTGTATTGTAGCTCATTGGGCAGAGAAGAAGAGGAAGGCACCAATGTCAGGACCCTCAGCTCCACCCTAGAGGTTCAGGATTGTCTCCAATAGTCAGAGCAGAGGATTTCAGTAGCAGGCAGGAAGATGGGTTATCAAGCTGCCTTAGGAACAGCAAGCACCCAACCGTTTTCTAGCTCCCGCCCCAAGGAACAATCAACCCCAGCAGCAGCAGTTCCGCCAAGGAAATGGAAACAAGTGCTTCACATGTGGCAATGTGGGTCATTATGCCAAGAATTGCCCTAGGAATCAGCCGAGGCAGGTGCCAGCACCAAATCAAGACAGAGGGAGAAAGCAGAAGGTGCAAGTCAGACAAGGGAGGCTCAATTTCACTACTCTAGAGGAGCTACCTGAAGGAGCCCCCATCATGACTAGTATCTTTTTGGTTTTTAATCAACCTGCATTAATTCTGTTTGATTCTGGTGCATCATATAGCTTCATTAGCCAGAAGTTCAGCGTTAAATGCCAACTGCCTTTCTATCATACAAAAGGGTCTTTCATGATAGCAACACCTGGGGGCAAAATTGGAACAAACCAATTAAATCGAAGTGTGCCTATCTCACTGGGAAGTAAAATCTTCAAAACCACACTCCTGATTTTGGGATTAGAGGGTATGGACATCATTCTCGGAGCAGACTAGATGACTCAACACCGGGTGGTGTTGGATGTAGCTGCCAGAGCTCTGGAAATCTGTTCTCCTACCTTCGGAGACCTTACATTGTATCTGCCCAGCCAAGAACCCACTCGATCATGTGCTTTTGCTATGATAGAGTAACCCTTGAAGAAAATTCCAGTGGTATGTGAATATGCAGATGTTTTTCCTGATGAGTTGCCAGGAATGCCACCAGACCGGGATATTGAATTCGCCATCGAGTTGCAACCGGGAACGACACCTATTTCCAAGAGGCCTTACCGGATGCCACCCGCTGAATTGGTAGAATTGAAGAAACAGCTGCAAGAGTTGTTGGACAAGGTTTTCATCCGCCCAAGTACTTCATTGTGGGGATGTCCAGCCTTATTTGTGAAGAAGAAAGATGAAAGCTTGAGGCTATGTATAGATTACCGCCCACTCAATGCGGTGACTATCAAAAACAAGTATCCTTTGCCTCATATTGATGTTCTTTTCGATCAATTGGTTGGAGCTAAAGTGTTTTCCAAAATAGACCTTCGTTCCAGCTATCATCAGATCAAGATACGAGCCAATGATATTATGAAGACTGCCTTCTCAACCAGATATGGGTTGTATGAGTATTTGGTGATGTCGTTTGGGTTAACTAATGTGCCAGCATACTTCATGTATCTAATGAATTCAGTCTTCATGCCTGAACTGGACAAGTTCATGGTGGTTTTCATTGATGATATCTTGGTGTACTCAAGAAATGAAGAAGAGCATGCTGTCATTTGCATGTAGTGCTCCAACATCTGAGAGAGCATCGTCTTTATGCCAAAATGTCTAAATGTGATTTTTGGCTAAAAGAAATCAAATTCTTGGGTCACACTATCTCTCAGGAGGGCATAACTGTTGATCCGAATAAAGTGTAAGAAGTGATGAATTGGAAGCCGCCAACAACTGTCCGTCAAATTCAAAGTTTTCTGGGATTGGCCGGTTATTATCGAAGATTCATTCCACACTTCTCTCGAATTGCGAAGCCTATGACTTAATTGTTGAAGAAGGGAGCCAAGTTCGTTTGGGGTCAGAAGTGCAAAGATGCTTTCCACACCTTGAGGCATCATCTGACCACAACACCCGTGTTAACGCAACCCGACAACAACAAGCCATTTGATGTGTACTGTGATGCCTCTGGCACTGGACTGGGTTGTGTTTTGATGCAAGACAACCGAGTCATTGCCTACGCATCAAGGGCACTCAGGCCTCATGAGCAAAATTATCCCACTCATGACTTGGAGTTAGCAGCCGTGGTTCATGCATTAAAAATGTGGAGGCACTATTTGATGGGAACCCACTGCAACATCTACACAGATCATAAGAGCCTCAAGTACATCTTTACTCAGGCTGATCTCAACATGAGGCAGAGAAGATGGCTAGAACTGATCAAGGACTATGACTTTGAAGTACACTACCACCCGGGGAAAGCCAATGTGGTAGCTAATGCCTTGAGTCGGAAGTCACAATGCAACTATGTTATGATGGATTCTCGCATCAATACCCTGTGTCACAACAGAAATCCAATTAATTCCCGTCGGCTAAAAACCGACGGGAATAACCTATAAACCGACGGGAATAACTAATTCCCGTCAGTATATGGCTAACTCTCGTCGGCCTTAAGCCGATGGCCATCAGATGTCGGGGATAAGATAATTCCCGTCGGCGGCTGACGGGAATAAGTAATCCCCGTCGGTCAGGTCAAATCGACGGGGATTAACGATGGCCCAGTAACTCCCGTCGGCCAGGTCGAACAGACGAGGATTAACAATTAATTCCTGTCGGCCCTACCTGGCCGACGGGAGTTACTGGGCCAACGGAAATTAATTGTTAATCCCCGTCGGTTTGACCATAGCCGACGGGAATTAACTGGGCCGACGAGAATTAACCTATACTGCTACAAAACCAACACCAAATTAGGTCACTATTTCTCCAGAATTGCACACAAAACATATATATCATCACACAGAACAGACACATTACAAACACATGCATTGATAATCAATTCACACATCACATACTTGACATCACCAACATAGTTTACACAAGCATTTCAAACAACGAGATAAGTTCAAGTGTTCAGTTCATGAAAAACATAGTGTCCACGCGTTGAGAAACACAGCGTGCACGAGTTCAAGTGTTTAGAGATAACCACCACTTGGCTGGTTAGAGCTTTGACCACTGTCGCCACCAGGAGGAGGGAACGCGAAGAGGGAGTCAACAAATCCAGGCCCTGCTGTGGGATCAGACCCACTATGACCCGCTTCGGGTGTAACCTATGCAAGTTAGCAAATATCAACATTTTTAATACAAATATCAACACGTTAAATGCTAATATAAAAAATCATACATGTGTATAAATTCATCAAGAGTTATCAAACGTACCCTATCTCTAGGTGCAGGTATATGTGTCGGAGGGGTGTTGAACTGTGGTGGCGGAGCTGGTGTGGATGCAAACTGGCTCCATTGTGGTGGTGGTGGAATATTTGTTGTCATGCCCTATTGCTGCATTAACTGTTAAACATATGTGTTACTATTGAAGATGTTGTATTG
Source organism: Zea mays (assembly GCF_902167145.1). Lineage (NCBI taxonomy): Eukaryota > Viridiplantae > Streptophyta > Magnoliopsida > Poales > Poaceae > Zea > Zea mays. Next base: position 45,463,134 of record NC_050103.1, read on the forward strand.
AAATATAATAATTTAGAGTTCGGATTATGTATACTCACTTGATACATCGCTTGGTTATGTGCATTACAAGTCTCCATATATTCTCGTTGTTGTCTTATCTCTTCACGCATCCTCATAATCTTCAACTCCTGCTCGTTCGGTCGACGAGAGCATGAGCTACGGGAAGACAAACCCGTCTTCTGAGATCTCACCGACGACGAGTCAATGAATCCGTCGAAGAGTGCGTATCTATAAGTGATTCAAAAATTGTGATTACTGCATAATCAATTTAGTGTCAACCATGTAATTTCATAAGTTAGAGCTTACCGTCCATGCGCTTTTCCACCACCACTTGCGTACACCACCGAGGGATCCACTGGTTCATGTCGCCACTCGAATTCAGGGCCATGGCGACGAACCATCTCCTCCCCATATGCCGCCTATACATCATTCACAACCTTACAAATGCGGGAATTTCTATACTTTGAACGTTTGTACTTTTGGGCCAAAACTCACCAGCCGATCCGTGGCTGTCTGGCTGCAGAGCTGGTCAGGGTTGTTAGGGTCTGGTCCTTTGTGGCCCTCCTAGTAGACCTCAATGTCACTAGGCTTTTGGCCACAGGTAGCTTCTTGTATAAACAAAAAAAATCCATAAGCAATTGTACTATTTGGTGATCGACATAGCTAGATTTTACCATTTTTAAAGCTTTTCGGAGCATGTCGTCATCGCCAAACTTGTGGTTAGGATTGGTTCCTCGACATTGCCTGTGATGCGCTGACGCTTTCTAGAAGCCTTCGGAAGCCCAATATCGACACCAAGCATAGTACACATCAGGCACGGGCGCCATCCATGGAACCATCACCTGCACACACAATGTTACATATTATATCAATCACAACAATCAACAAAAAGGGTAAAACAAACTGAATACTAACCTCACAATATTGATCCTCAGTCAAATATATCTTTAAGGACCCTTCCTTTTTATTCAAGGGGCCTGCTTCTTCCGGATGATTTTGAAAATACAGGTTTGTAGCCTGAATTCTCGCATAGTATATGGCATCCTTCACTAACTTCTTTGCATTGTTATGGAACACATGTTCAGCGTGCCCCATGTAATCCTCTCCGTTAGGCAACCGATATCGAAGCTACAACATAAAAGAATACAAATACAATGGTATAAGTCATAGAATTACAATATTAAGAAACAGAACAAAAACAATAAATAATTCATACACAAAAGTCATGACGCACAAGTCCCTGTCTGTCGGTGTGGTTTAGTTCCTTTTTAAACTTGTACTCATCCCAGGTACTGACGAGCACCTCATCAACGATATCTCCGTCTGAAACCTTCACTATACTAGGGTAGTGAAGGCGGCAAAGAGAACCCAACGTAAGGTTAACCTGAGTGTGGTGTCCCTTGCCGTCAAAGGACAGGTCCTCCCAATTCCTGCATTACACAAAAACATTAACAATACACATAATAGTTATATGAGATAAGTTAATATATTACACTCACCAATCTCCATGAGGCATGATTAAGATCCTATCAGCCTCTCGCTCTATCGCGTGATGAGGCTTCACTAAGTGGCTTTTTCTTGAGCGACGTGTGTGTGTCGCTGAAGAGCCTCCTGAGCCATCATCCATCGAGTTGTCAGCCGGTTCGGCCTGTTGGCCCCACTAGTCCCACGCCTGTTGCTGCTCTCTCTGGTGGTCCCACTGGTCCCATGGCTGGTGATGCTGCACGGCCTGGTCCCGTGTCGCATGCTCCACCTCCTCATTGTGCTCCATCTCCTCATTGTGCTGCTCAGCCTCATTGTGTTGCTTCTCCTCATTGTGCTGCTCCTCAGTGTGCTGCTCATCCTGGTACATACAACTCAAGATTTATTTGTAAACATGTAAACAAATTTATTTGTACAAGATATCTTAGGTGTCTCTTACATACAGGTAAATATGTAAACAAATTTATTTATACAAGATATGTTACCTCATCTCCATGTACAGCGCTCAACAGCTCTCGACGTCTGTTGCTGCTCGAAGAACTGCCCTGAAATAGGCCCAGGCCCTTGAACAGCCCCTTCACTGACTTCTTTGACTTTGGAGGCATCCTGCATCAAAAATAAGAAAATATTCATTAGTGCATCAAAAATGACATAATCCTTAAAAATTAGAAACAAATGAAAGAACAAAATAACTTTACTTGTTAAATATCATCAAAATCAGGATCTATATGTTCTCTTCTATGCAGAGGTCGCCATGTAACTTTTCTCCTAACAGGTTGTCTTCTCCGTCTCTCGAGAAAAGTTAAATCGGTAACGTCTGCAACTAGTGAATCTAATGCCGGTGCAGGATCAATATGAAAACTAGTTGGCAACTCTTCTTCTTGAAACACCTCATCAACTAGCTCAAGGTGACCAAATTGATATTCATCCTCACCAGGAGTGTATAGGCGTTCGCGGGGATTTACATTGTACACAACCCTCCATGTAGACAACTTTTTACATGGATATGTCGAGAAATAAACTTGGTTTGCTTGATGGTCAAGGATATACGTGTCGTGTCCTTGAAGCAATTTTTTAGGTTGGATCTGTGTCATCCCAAATTCGGTTCTATAATACTTCGGGTCATACCATTTACACTCAAAGAAAACTAGCGCTAAAGGCTTATTTCCAGCAAATGTAATCTCGATTATATTTTTTATTTTCCCGTAATAGCAGGCTTCGTGTCCTTCCATGTCGGTTGCCCTAGTAACGACTCCACTATTATGAGTGGCAGCCATAGGATGACTTGATTCGAAAATGCTTGATTGAAAGCGATATCCATTGACGTCGTAACGTCCATAGCTTTTGGCAGTTACGCTTCCAATAGATAACTGACGTAAGTCATCATTCAAATTCATTTCCTCCCCAAACTGTCAATTATGCCACAAAGCATTAGCAAATTCTGTAATATTAGTTAACTAAAATTAGGTCTCGGAGCCACATAATTGAGACTTACACGGTTCCAAAGCCACATAATGAAATTAGGTCGCCCATGCATACCATCGTGTCGCAATTTGTCTATGTCTCTCGCTATTGGCCTAACGAGACACCTCATGGTTTTTCATCAAACTCGCTGTCAAATATTATTGTATGACATGAGATATTTGATAACATAAACTAATTCACATATGAACAATTTAAGGAAATAAGTCTTACACAAAGTATTTCTCCACCTCAGGCATATTCGTGAACATGTGCAGTAAAGCAGACTTCTGTTCTTCCATAGTTATGTGATATGCCTTGGGTGGACCAACGGCTTTGCCGTTTGTCTGAAAAATCGAAAGATCACTACACGGAGGCATCTCTGGTTCATCAACATGGTACCTCTTCTTTCGAGCAAATACATTATGTTCTTCTGCAAAGTAACAACTTGTGAAGTGTGTTACCTCCTTCAGTTTAAATTGTTCCACAATACATCCTTCAACTCTAGTCTTATTGCCCACCATTGTTGTAAGCTTTTTTAATGCTCTTTCTATATGAAACATTCACCTGTACTGAACAGGACCACCAACCTTAGCCTCATATAGAAGATGTATAAAGAGATGCTGCATAGGATTGAAGAAACCCGGTGGAAATATTTTTTCCAATTTACACAAAAGCACTGGTGCCTCTTTCTCCAGTTGTTCCATCACATCTCTTCTGATTTCTTTAGCACACAACTATCTATAGAAATAGCTAACTTTAGCTAACGTTTTCCACACAGCATCGGAAATGTACCCACGAAACATTACAGGTGTTGGGACTATGCTTCGTCGCCGAAGGTCTTGTGGGAAGAAGCAGCTTCGGCTGAAGCTGTTCGCATGAGATGACCGAAGGATCCTCTTCATGAAGCTTCGGAATTACAAACCGACTTAAAAGTAGAATGACCTTTTAGTCCATAAATGTTTGGGTCGCTGTTGTAATCCCTTATAAGGGGCATAATTGTAATTCCCCACAGGCTGTGTCCTGTGCCTATAAATAGTGAACAGTATTCCTTTACTGTTCACGCTTTCCGGTATTTGCAATCGCATCATTCGGAAATCAATATTTGCCAAGGCAGAGGTATAATTGTATTCAATGATTAAATATACTGAGTAAATATAATATGGTTCGTTTATGATTCATTTACCTTCGATACTCTATATTTTATGTTATCTTATACAATCTATTAAAATTCAATTACGAAGATTTAACCTTCGTAATCGTATTGTCATCAACCTTCGTCCAAGGTCCATTAATCCCCAAGGGAATAATGCTTTGTTGGACGAAGGACATTAACATTTAACATTTTATGTTGCCTTGTTCTTAATTCATAGCATTTGAGAACAAGTCCCCAACAACAGGCATTAGCCTTTCCATAATTATGTGGAAGTCACCTTCGTCACATTAACATGATAATCATTAATTAACAATATTTGCAACATCCAAATTTAGGTCAAATCATACTAACAAATAACAATATTAAATAAATTGTAATCGCATTACAGTTAACTCCCGTCGGCCATAAAAACCGATGAAAATAAACAATATTTGCAACATTAAATCCATTAAATTAAATAATATTTTCAGAACATCAAATTTATTATTACATTAATAAATAACATCAAATTCAACAATTCAATAGCATAAGTTAAATCTACTATAATAATAGAATTAATACTTACCTAACATCAAGCCACACAAGTCATATTAAACTAACTCTAATCACACTCTAATCACATGTGATATTAAACTAACTCTAATCACATGAAAGTTAACTCTCGTCGTCCATAAAAAACCGACGAAAATAATCACATGTATTTACAAATAGGTAGGATTATACCTCGACGAGCCTGCGGTGGCTAAACGGCGCGTCGGTACACGGGCGGACGGTGGACGACGGCGGGCTGGAGACAGTGACACTCGGGGTACGAGGAGCTCGAGGGCTAGAGGCGGCGTTCGGGCGGGGACGGCGGCGCTCCAGGGCGAGCAAGGGGGCGGCGGCGCTCAAGCCGGGCCGGTGGGCGGCGCTCGAGCCGGGCCAGGGGGCGGCGGCGCACGGGCGGGTGCGGCCACAGAGGGCGGCGCTCGGCGGGGCTGGGCTGGGCGCGGCGGCGGCGCACGGGCGGCTGAAGCCTTGGGGGTCGGCGCTCCGGGGCGGCGCTCGGGCGGGGCTGGGCGCGGCGGTGCTCAGGCGGGTGCTGGGCGCGGCGGGCGGTCGAACGCGCGGGCAGCAGACGACGGTGGTTCGAGTGACGGAGAAGAAGAAATGAGCCCGCGCGTCCGCGTCCTGGCTCTAAAACACTTAATCCCCATCGGCTTGTGACGTGGCCGACAGGAATAACTTAACCCCGTCGGCTTGTGACTTGGCCGACGGGAATAACTTAACCCCCGTCGGCTACTAGATGGCCGGCGGAAATTACTTAATTCTCGTCGGCTTTTTCACTGGCCGACGAGAATTACTCTAGCCGATGGGAATCGACTGGATTCCTGTAGTGTGTGATGAGTTGAGCAAGATGAAGATCGAAGTGATTCCTTTTGGTGCTTTGTCTCACATTTTCATTGAGCCAACCTTGCAAGACCAGATAATTATGGCCCAACTCAGTGACAAGGGAGTGCAAATCATTAGGGAGAACCTCCATCAGAAAGCGGAAAAGTATAAGTGTTTTCACCAAGACAGCAACGGGATATTGTGGTTTGAAGACAGATTGGTGGTTCCTAAAAGTAAAGATCTCAAGAAGAAAATCTTGGATGAGGCTCATCTCTCCAAATTCTCTATGCATCTGGGAAGCACCAAGATGTACCATGATCTGAAGCCCCTGTATTGGTGGACCAGAATGAAGAGGGAAATAGCTCAATATGTATTAGAATGTGACACATGCCAGAGGATAAAGGCAAGCCACTTAAAATCAGCCGGTGCTTTGCAGCCCCTATCAATACCTTCATGGAAACGGGATGACATCAGCATGGATTTCATTGTGGGTCTGCCCAACACCTCTCGGCATCATGATTTGATTTGGGTCATTGTGGACCGATTGAGGAAAGTGGCACATTTTCTTCCAGTGCACACCACCGATAAGGCTCAGAAGTATGCAGAAATGTATATTGACCGAATCATGTGTTTGCACGGGTTACCCCGTACAATTGTTTCTGACCGAGGAGCCCAATTCGTTGCTAGATTTTGGGAGCAATTGCAAGAGTCTTTGGGAACTAAGCTAATAAGAAGTTTGGCTTACCACCCCCAGACTGATGGTCAGACAGAAAGGGTAAATCAAATTCTTGAAGATATACTAAGGGCTTGTGCGATCAATTGCGGCAAGAACTAGAATAAGTACCTCTCTTTGGCAGAGTTTGCTTATAACAACAGTTATCAATCCAGCCTAAAGATGGCACCCTTTGAAGCCCTATATGGAAGAAGGTGTCGAACACCTCTCAACTGGTCTCGGCCTGGAGAAAGAGAAATTTTTGGACCTGACTTAGTGACTGAAGCTGAAAGGAAAGTCAAACTAATCAGGAAGAATCTAGAAGCTGATCAGGCTAGGCAGAAGAGTTACCATGATAAGAGAAGAAAACCCCTCCATTTTAAAGTGGGAGATTTCGTATATTTGAAAGTGTCACCCACCAAAGGAGTGCAAAGGTTTGCGACCAAAGGCAAGTGAGCCCCTCGCTACATTGGACCTTATGAGATCATGGAAGCATGTGCACCTGTGGCATACAAATTGAGGCTACCTCTGAAAATGTCTGCCATCCACAATGTGTTCCATGTATCCCAATTGAAGAAATGTGTTCGATTGCCAACCGAGGTCATAGAATAACCAAAAGTGGAGATAGAGCCAGATCTATCATATCAATAGTACCCTTCCAAGGTTCTGGATTGCAAGGAAAGATCAACTCGTGCGAAGTCGATCAAAATGTATAAGATCCAATCGAGCAATCACTCAGAGGAAGAAGCTACTTGGGAGACTGAGGAATTTCTATGTTCGAACTTCCCCGATTGTCTACCTAAGAGAATCGATACGTAACCATACCTAGCCCCTCCCCCTGCCCTTTGAATCTAAATATAAGAAGAATGATCTTAACATGAAATGAGTTAGTTGTAAACCTAAATCAAAAAGGGCTTCCTTCTGAAATTTCTACATTCGAAGAGCAGTTTACTAAAGAACCTTAATAAATAAACCCACAACATACGAGCAAGCCATAACCTTCTCTTTGCCCCGGAGGACTCTGACCCGAATCTCAGGTAGAGATTCCTTTAAGGCGGGAAGGCTGTAACACCCCAGTGTCACCTAGGGTTTTCTAGTACCCCAACTTGTGACCATTATCACATGTGGCCCAAATGATGCATGAAACACCAAACTTAAAGGGCTAAAGGCCTAAGCAAAATCTTTTTTAGCTCAAGAATTATACCCTAAGCACATCATGCACTTTAAGTGAGAAAAACATCTAAAACCCTAACACCTTTCAAATAGGCCATTTAAGCACATAAAGGGAATTGGAGAAAAGACTTGGGAAAATACAAAATTTTGTTATGAACCAATTAACAAAGTTTTAGTGCACTAAATAACCTACAAAATGTAGTAAGAAAGATTGGTCATTTGAATTTTCCAAAATCCCCAAAACAGCCCATGAAGTAATGCCCTATGTGGAAATTCAGAAATTCAGAAATCTAAATTTCAGCCCCTTTTCAAAGATCAACTGTGTTCTCTGTTTTTCAACACTTGAATCAAATAAGTCCAAATACCAAAATGGCGCCAAACTACCTTGAACACGCCCTGGCAAAGTTTGAGAAAGTTTCTCAAACGTTTGACATGATTTTGGCGCAGATTTTCCTCGGAACTCGGCCTTGTGACACTAGCGATTTGGGGACGCGACAACTTCCTATCCCTAGCCCAAAACCGCACAACGTCCACACACAAACGACAGAGCTCAGTCGGGGGAACAAATCCTACACGATGATCTTGACAAATTCACAAAGATCTGTGCCCTGTCGGTGTTACAACAGGAGCAGAAGAAACCATGCCACGTGCTCGACCGCGGCTGACATGCCCGGTGCACGCCAGCCCACGCACCCGCGCCGAGCCATGCACGCTCGCGCGCTCGCTCTGGTCCATGCCGCTCGTGCACCGCGCCGCGCCTTTAAAGGCCACCCCTAGACGCGCAACACTTCGCTCCGCGCTTGCCCTCACTGTCCCAGCCCAGTCCTTAGCTTCGGAGAGCTCTGCGTCGCCCGCCAAGCCACCCAAGCGCTCGTCCACCGTGGCCAACTCTTCCCGACGACCCCCAGCCTCGCCCTAGCCCCTGGACGGCTTCCCGAGAGGTGGAGAAGCTTTCCCAAGCTTGAGCCGAGGCATTGCATCACCGGAGAAGCAAGCTCAACCTCACCGGACTTTGACCGACCACCACCGCGCGTAGACCGAGTCACTTGGTGAGTCTTTTTCTGATTCCTTGCACCCACATCACCGCTGACCTTCACTGAAGCTCCCCGAGCACTTTAATTTGACTCTACCATCGTGAGCAGGCTGGAGCACGCACTCCTGCGAGCCCGACCGCCTGCGCACGTGGACAGCGCATCTCCGACCACCACCGCCGATGATCCGCACCTCGACGTGATCGCCAGAGACCCCCAGACCTCACCCGACCCTTCGTCGGACCTCTACCGTCGTCGGTAAGCCGTGCCACCCCTTTTTCTTCATCGGTCATTGTTCAAACGAAGGAGGAGCGCGAGTTAGATGGGATGAAAACATTTGGGGTTAAGTGTGAAGTCAGTGACTCAGGTGAATAGTGCTTCAGGGGCACGGATTAAACGACTCAGATAGGAATAAGCCCAGGGACCCTGATGCAAAGTCATTTTCCTTTAACCATTTCTGTTTATTCCTTTTAAATGAGCAGAGAACTTAGAAAATTCATAACTTGAGTATTATTCAACTAAATTTAGTCAAACCAATTTTGCTAGGACCTACATATTATAGACTATCCAGCAAAAATAGTAAACCTCATGGTTTCTGCAACACTTTTTAGAGTTTTGATTTAAATTAGGAAAATACCTAGAACCTATTAATCTAGAGAAAAATAGAAATACTTCTATACCAGGCTTAAGAAAAATTGTAGAGATACATTTCCAACATACACACTTTTTAAAAATACTAAGCATCCCAGTATACAAGAATAACTCAAGAATGTTCATTAAAAACTAATTCTACCCAAAACTTAGAAAATTAAGAAAGGCAATGGAAAATAATGAACAGAGGATGAACATATTTTTCCTGGAATACCTAAGGGATAAAGAACATAGGAAAAATATAGAGAACCCTAGTCTAGGGCTAATCCAAGGTTAATTATTTTATTAGGCACTAAGAAATCAAGGAAAACCATGATTAAAAATATAAGGACCAATGCAAAAATGGTAAGGAAATTTTAGTAGACTCATAACTGCTAGAACACCACTACAAAAATAATGAACACCCCAACCCATCACAATAAGTGAATTGAACAATTAAAACTTGGATTTGACCTATGTTTTAATTAAAGCATGTGAAAGCCTAAAATTATGCAACAGCGGGCAAACAAATTTTTACCCAATTACTTATGAGGTAAACCACCAGAGAAAAATATGAAACCCAATTAAAAATGTAAGGTAACACACATTACCCCCTACCCCATGAAAAAGACCATATACTCCAAGAATTTCTACCACCCTTTCCCCTAAGGCCCCGTTTGTTTCCTTTCATTTCGAGGAATTGGAATCTTACTAATGGAATAGACTATTTTTTTAGAATATGACATTCCACCACTTTCCAAATTTATCATATAAGCCTACCTCAAATTCATGGGGTAAGAGATGGAAATTGATTCTATAGATTTACATGCTATTTTTCCGATGTACAACTTATAGCACATTCTTCTACTTGCGCCTCTATAACATAAATGTAGTATATAACTATCTCTCTCATATGATTTAGGACAATATACAAATATATTGCATATATAAATATATAAACTTAATTAGTTTTGTCTAAATTATAATTATTAAAATGGAATTCAATTCCAACGAAACAAACGGGCCCTAAGCAAAAAGTTTCCAAATTTTAGAATGATTGCTCTTGCACAAAGAAGAAGATAGAAAAAATAGAAATATGTTGTTTGACATTTTCCAACTATAGTAGTAGTAGAAAGCACCACTAGGCCCCAAAACTTGAGAAAATCACAATAAAATGACCAATAGATATCATTGACTAAAACTTGGAACAAAGTCATATTATTGCACCTAAATACAAGCAAAAATAAGCCTTAGGGAATAATCCACTTTTAGAAGAGAATTGTAGTTCAAAGCACCCCCTCTGCCCTGGCCGCGAACGGGGAATCAATGGGGACGGTTGACGTGTGTGGGGACGGAGTGCCCCTACATGTCGTATGTTTAGGTTTACCTTGCAAGGTTTAAAAACTCGATTCGAATCGTCTGCTTCTCGCAGCTAATGAGACTGCTTGACCCCTTGTACTGCATTGAGTAAAAAGTGGAATGAGGTTTACTTGAGATAACATGTTGATTGTACTAAATGATTGCTACCATGTATGCTTATAATTAGAAGAAGCAAACTTTGCCAAAATTAGAAGAAGCAAACTTTGCCAAAATTAATGATGCTAGAATTGGAAAAACTAAAATTAATTTTAGACTCAGCTAGTGCTTTGGCAAACCAAACCCCTCAGCCAAACAGTTGCATAGTCTAGAGGTAGAGGAGTAAACTCCTCACACCGGGTAAGTCTAGCTGAGTATTAGTATAATCAGCCTTGCTTGTGGCAAAATTTTTGCATGTACGCTACAGGACATGGTTGATGGTGTGACTTGGCCTTCCACCCTGCCACCGGGTTGGACGGTCGAGTGGGATGCTGGTCCGATAGGAGAGGAGCAGGAGGAGTAGTGGGCTAGGCCTTGCCCTAATCCTCAGCATTCGACGTTATCGATCATCTGTTGCACTTTATTTATGGACTTGTTCCCTTTCACTTAAAACTCTGATTTTATGTAATAACTCCAGTACTTTAATTTGTGGTTTCCTGCTTTATTGTATTTTTCTCTGGACTCACCTTTGAGTGAGCTAATGGTATTTGATCCCAGGGAAGTGGCTTCATCAGACTAGATCTGAGGGACTGACGGGTTATTCCGATTTAAGTGTGTTGTTGCCTCTAAGGCGCGACTTGGGCACTTAAGCTGGAATAATTCGGGCGGTTCCACCACAACAAAGTTGACCCGCTGATAATAAGTTGAAGCTCAAAGGTGCAACCAAGAGAACATTTGAAATTGATAGATCATTTGAAATGGCCACCTTGCCAAGTCCTTGAACTTTTCCCTTTGAATTATCCCTGAAAGTGATTTTGTCTTGTCCATCAACCTTCTCATCAAGTGAGGTGAACATCCATGAGTTGCCTGTCATATGTTGTGTGCATCCACTATCAATAACCCAATGGATCCCACTGGTCTTGTAGTTCACCTACATCCACAGATAAATCAAGCTTGAATTTTGAGGGCCCTATTTTGCATAGGACCAGTGACTTTCTCAATCAAGGACTTTGCAACCCAAATTTGTCTAGGTCTACTCTTGCTTGGTGGACCTAGGACTGTAACTTTGACTTTTCCATTTGCTACTTTTCTTAGAACATAGTGGACATTGAAGGCAAATGGTCTTGAGTTCTTTGGCAAGGGAGTTGGTGGTTTGGCTTTGTAGTTGTGGGCAAAATGACCTTCTTTTCCACACTCAAAGCATTTGATAGGCTTATGAGTCTGCTTTGGCTTGTATTGAAATGTATCTTTCTTTTGCACAAAATAATTATATCCAATATCACTCTTGTTGTTTCTCATGACAGTGTTCATGAGCAATTCATTTTGGAGGTATTGGCCCTTGTTGAACTTTTGCACACTTGTTGCAAGATGTTCATTTTCACTCTTAAGTTTCTTGACCTCATTTTTAAGCCTTTCGTTATCCACTACCAACTCATTGTTGAAGTCATTGTTCTCAATGGCAACCTTTCCTCTAGTAGTTGCATCAGTCAAATATCTCTTCAATTTTTGGTTGTCTAATGTCAAGTTCAACTTTTTCAGTCAGTTCATCATGAAGACTAGTTTGATCATCTTGGCTCAAATCATCATATGAGGTTGCTACATCAATCTTAACAACAGGGTTAATAGCCTCATGTGTATTGCAAGATAAAAGCTCATTTGCAACAAGAAGATTATCATGATCAATTTTAATCTTTGTATAGTCTTCCTTAATTTTCACTAGTCTATCTTTCAACTACCTATTTGCTTCATTTAATTTGTCACACTTATCCTTAGCATCTTTTAGGGAGGATTTAAGCTCATTTACAGTGGATGACATAGTTTTGTTTTCTTCTTTCATCTCATCACTAGCTTTTACAACTATGTCATATTTGGCATTTAAAAATTCATTTTCATCTTTCAACTTATCACATTTGGCTTTTGACTTCCTAATGATTTGAGTGTATTCCTTAAGCAGATCAGCTAGTTCATCATAGGAAGGTGAAGCAAATTCATCATCACTATCACTATCACTATCATCAATAATATCATTATCATTTTGTACCTTCCGTTCACCTCTAGCCATGAGGCATAGGTGAGAAGTTGATGAAGGTGATGGTGGTGGTGAAGACAAGTCTCCAGCGATGGCGGCAACTTTTTCATCATTTTCTTCTTCACTTTAAGATGACCCACTTGATGACTCAATGTCAGTGAGCCAGTCACCAACAATGTATGCCTTTCCATTTTTCTTTTTGTGTAACCTCTTGTGCTTCTCATCCTTCCTCTTGAAGAATTTCTTTTCCTTTTCTCGTCATCGTTGTCATCATCTTTCTTGCCCTTGAACTTGTTCTTCTTGGCTTGTTGCATTGATGAGCAAGATGACCAAGCTCTCCACAGTTGTAGCAGCCCATTTCAGAAATGGGCTTTCTTTTACTGGATAAGAATTTCTTCTTTCTTGAGTCAAACTTGATGCCTTCTCTATTGAGATTTTTTAACATCCTTGGTGGTCTTCCTCACCATCAAGGCAATGTTAGCATCAAGATCATCATCACTTGAGGATTCCTCCTCAATTTGTACTTTAGCTTTTCCTTTCTTTTCTTGATTAGGTTTGAGAGGCAAATCCTTTCTCTTGGAAGATGACTCATCCTTGTCATTGATGTGCATGTACATTTCATGAGCATTGATCTTTCCCAATATTTGTGTGGGGGTAGCAACTGAAAGATCCATCTGATGCAACACTATGACAATGTGTCCATATTTGTCAATTGGGAGGACACTAAGAATCTTCCTCACAACATCAGGTTGTGAAATTTGTGTAAGCCCCAAGCCATTTACTTCCTCTACAAGAATATTGAGACGTGAGTACATAGCATTGGCATTTTCATTTGCAAGCATCTCAAAAGAATTTAACTTTCTCATAGCAATATGATATCTCTCCTCACGCTCACTTCTAGTCCCTTCATGTAAAGCACATATATCCATCCACAAATCATGAGCATTTCTATGGTTTCTAACTCTATTAAACACATCTTTACAAATGCCTCTAAAAAGAGTGGTTTTGTCCTTAGCATTCCATTTCTCATAGTTAAACTCTTCTCCTACAAGATTTGTGGGATCTCTAGGTTTGGGGAACCCTTGTGTGGCGGCTTTGTAGACACCAATGTCTATAGCCTCTAAATAAGCTTCCATACAAATTTTCCATATGGAAAATCGTCACCATCAAAAACGGGAGGAGGTCCATCCCCACCGGACATCGTTACTCTAGCGGTTAAGCTGATCTAAGAGCAACAATGCTCTGATACCAATTGAAAGGATCACAATGCCCAAGAGGGGGGTGAATTGGGCTTTTCTAAAATTCAATAATAATTAAACCCTAAGCAAGATCCCAACTTCACCCCAACAACTAGTAATAAGGGAATACTACTAGAAATACAACAATGCTAAGACAATACTTCAAATACTTGCTAAAAAAATACACAATGTAAAATGCTTGAATTAAGTGCGGAATGTAAAGTAAGGTTTAGAAGACTCCTCCAATTTTTACCGAAGTATCGAAGAGTCGACACTCTCCCCTTGTTGGAGCACTCGCGCAAGAGTATCGCTCCCCCTTGGTCTTCGCAAGAACCAAGTGCTCACTATGAGATGATTCTTTGCCACTCCGACGCGGTGGATCGCTCACGAGCGCTTACAATCTTGAGCCGGGTCACCAACAAGATCTCCAAGGTGATCACTGAGCTCCCAACGCCACCAAGCCGTCTAGGTGATGCCGATCACCAAGAGTAACAAGCCGTAGATTTTCACTTGACCAAGAGAAGCCTAATGCATGCGGTGTGTGCTCTAGGTGGCTCTCGCTAGCACTAATGAGGTCCAAATGCGGAATTAAGATTTTCTAATCACCTCACTAAGCTTCGTGGTGCTTGTAATGCTCTACCAATGTGTAGGAGTAAATGTGGTTAGCAAGACAATCAATGTGGTGGGTGGAGGGGGTATAAATAGCCATCACCCACCAACTAGCCGTTACCCAAACCTGGGTGCGCATGGGCGCACCGAACAGTCCGGTGTGCCAACAGTAACTTCCAATGGCTAGTTCTGACAGCTAGCCGTTGGGCAGATGGCACACCGAATAGTCTAGTGTGCTGGCTATAATTCAACTTTCTGAACTCCATGCTCTCGGGTTTATGGAGGGGGAAAGGGTATTCCCTGGGCCAGGGTGGCCCCACTTGCAGAGGGCGCACCAGACAGACCGGTGCCCCTAGGCCAGAAACCCTAGTTTCTGTTTTCTTCTGTTTTTCAAATCGGTTTTCGTTCTAACTCGTGAGTATGTTCTAGAGTGACACCTAGCACTATATGTGAGTATGAAAATGCACCACCACTACACTAGAACTCTCTTGGTCAAACTACTCATCGACAACCCCTCTTTATAGTACGGCTAAAACAAAATAAAAGACCTAACTCTATACCAAGTGTCTGCAACTCCTTGACACTCAGAATACGAAGACCTTCGTCTTTTGTTTCGTCGTTTTAGCCGTCGCTTCAAGTTCTTATCTCCGGGATTGTTTTCACCGTTGTAGTACATCTTCCTATAATGCGACCTAACTTACCATTTGTCTCTGCAAAACACACGTTAGTCACATATAATACTATGTTGTCATTAATCACTAAAACCAACCAGGGGCCTAGATGCTTTCACACCAAATAGCAGAACAGAAAGCATGATAATATTCTACACATCGTAACAAGATCGTAGGAACAAGAATAACTAAATTCGGAGTTACAGTTATATAGTTATGAATTTCTGAAGTTATTTAGTACTTGGTGTGGACTAACTCAAGTGACAAATTTCAATCTAAGTTTCATGGCTAAACAGAGTTACTAGTTGATGAACAATATTAAAACAAAATTAATGCCACTGGAATGAATTAATAAAGGTTTAATATGAATTTTCTATGAATTAAATGAGTTCTAGGATTTATTTTAATACCAAAAACACATTGCTTTGTTTCTTTTATTCAGTTTACTGATCCCTGGACTGTGCGTCAAAAACATAGAATTCCAGGGGCTATCGCAAAAGAATCCTAAGACTCTAGCTACACCCGGAATAGAACTGTGGGTCGATTTCAGTAGGGATGAAAACGGGACAGGTACAAGGAACGGGTATCGGATATGGGTACTAAAATTATCCGAATTTTCGGATACAGATATGAGTATTTTTTTGTCGGGTCGGATACAGACACTACCCGGATATTGAACTCTCGGATACGGGTAGGATACGGAATCTCTTGTTACCCTGCCGAATTTTTTGTATTTTGGCCATTTTTTGGAAAAAAATTATGTTTGGACCAAACGAAAATTTAATGTCATTTTTGGACCCTTTGCTCGGCACCATAGCCTATAGCGCCGAGGTAACACAGCTCGGCGCCACAGGCTATGGCGCCGAGATACCTGCTACGCTGGCACAACCGGAAGACGTGGCGCCGACGTGGCACCGAGCTCAGCGCCACAGATCTTGGCGCCGAGCTCGGTTGTAACCGTGTGGCTTGGATACACGAGTCGCGAGAGCAGAGCAGGGACTGGCGGCGATGCGCGGTGGATTGGATGCGAACGCGTCAGATCAGTCCAGCAGTCTGGTGCCTCCGCGGAGCAAGCAGAGAACAACAAGTGGAGGGCGGCTTCCGGCTTGGAACAGTTGAGGTGCAACCGATGACAATATTTATTATGTTGTAGCACGGCAAATGAACAATCCAGGAGGTGCAACCGCGTAGGTTTGAACTGTTCTTGCATATGGCTGGTCGCTTTCATACCAGTGCAAACTATTAAGATTTATGTTGACACTGTAACAAGATTAGTTCATAAAGAGAGAAGTAAGTTCAAAGAAAGTTGTTGAAATAGTGCAAGTAATCATTATCTTTAAATTCAGATTATATGTGTTATGTGCTACAACAGATCAGGAAGGCTCCATTCCTTAGTATACAAGATCAACGAGTCAATGACCAAAAATTATTCATCCCTTTTTTCTCTCCGTCTTGTTTTCTCTCTAGCGACCAAAAAAGAACTAGCATACAGGAGTGATTATGCCCACGGATAATTTTTTTATTTGAAACTTAGGTTGGCTATGTACAGCATGCATGTGCATGGCCTGCCGAACTTGACACTCCACACAGTGCGCAAGCTGTGCGCGCAGCAACTTTTTTTTCTTCTTCTTTTTGACCACTTTTGCAGCCATTTCATTTCAGTCAAGTCCAAACAGAGAACCGGCAGGCTTTATTATGGCCCGGCCTGTTGTCTGCACATGCATGCTCCGTCCTCTCTCACTCTATGCCATCCTGCTAACAGTATAATGTGAATCTGTGATGTGAAGAGGTCATGTGTGTCACTGCTGCATGCATGAGAATTTTTTTTTTGGCTCCCAGACAGTGCCGTCGGTGGTCAGTTTGTGTTTTGGTTTCCATGCAATGCATGCATGGGCGGTAGAGGAAAAGAGAGCTCGGCGCCAAGATCTGTGGCGTCGAGCTCGGTGCCACGTTGGCGCCACAACGTCCGGGTTGTGCTAGCGTAGCAGGTACCTCGGCGCCATAGCCTATAGCGCCGAGCTGTGTTACCTCGGCGTCATAGGCTATGGCGCCGAGTAAAGGATCCAAAAATGACATTAAATTTTTGTAGGGTCCAAACGTGATTTTTTTCCGAAAAAGAGCCAAAATACAAAAAATTCAGGTTACCTGGCAACTACCCGGATACCTTGGGTCGGATACGGGTAAAATACGTTCGGGTAACTGGCCTGGCGGTGCATCTTGCCTTGCGCATTGGCGGTTTGGTCTGCTACGGTGCTCTCTGCTGGCTCAATGTGGCCCATTAACGATATGTGCCCAAGTCTAAAGCAAAACTGCAAGTCGCCCAAAGCAAAACAATAGGTTCTATGGTTTCGTTTCATCGTTGCTCTCTGCAGGTGGTTGAGTCACAATATTATTTGAGTCACTTTATTTTTGGCGCTTCGATATGGGAATCCTTATGTGCCAATAGAGTAGTCTTTGTCAGACTAGTGAAATTAAAGCATCTCTCTTCACACAAACTTCTTGTATCTATTTTTTACAAATTTCTCTTTAAAAAACGAAAAATTAATGCATGCACACCTGCAGCTGCATGAAACAATCATTAATGGTTCAAGCAGGCCCATAAACAATAATTCGATTTGGATCCTAATACTAGCTAGCTATATATCCTTGTGATTAGTCACTTTGAATTGATGTATATGATTATATCCATTTTTATTTTATTTGTTTGTTGGATGGTTAAGCAACTAATATTATCGGGATGAATTATCCGACAAATATCCGTTATCAACCCGGGTAATATCTAATATCTGTTTCTTACCCGCCCAAATTATTACCCGGTCACGTTCTGTATCCGTCCCGAATTTTAACTACCCGTACCTGGTCCTGTATCCGAGAGAAATACATTAGAGTAGGATATGGGATGACCCTATATCCGCCTGTATCCGTCCCGTTTTCATCCCTAGATTTCAGTATAATGCAGGGGCTCTTTTGCAAAGCCAACGAACGAAGGGGTGTCGCGGGTTCTCAGGCGTCAGATTGAGTACGGACGGACTAGATTAGACCAGTCATGCTTAACCCACCCGCTATCGCTCTCAGCCGTTGGATCCAAAATCCACGCTCAAGATCTAGCCACGTATCACTCTCACCCGAGCCGTCGAATCGGTTTGCGACGGTTGCGACTTAATATTCTGAAACGTTATCTCGCTTCTAATCGAGACCGTCGTCGTAGGGATCAACGGTCCCGGAATCATGCATCAGTTTCACATAGAGATGGCAATGGGTAAATACCCACCGGGTATTACTACCTCATACCCATACCCACGACAAAAAAAAACTCATCGGGTCACCCATATACACTGGCGGGTATGGATTTACCCCCATACCCATACCCATGTGGGTATGGGTCACCCATCGGGTCACCCGAACCCACAAAAAATAAACATCTATCAAAATATTATATTATATAAATGTCAAGTATATCCATCTAAATACCATTACAAATTTCTAGCACCATTTAACCATCCATTCAACACACCAAAGATAATTAGATAAACTAGTAACACTAGGACAATACTACATAACATATTACTGAAAGGGAAATGTGCTCTTGGGCCATTTCTATAAGTGTTTTGGTGATTAAGTGTCCAACACAAATGTTTTGAACTCCTTGTGTGTTAAACAAGCAAAAGGTGCAAATCAAAGACAAGGTATGATTCTAGACTTAGTATATTTGTTTTTGAATACTAATGAGGTTATCTAAGTGCTAGAAATAGCAAGAAAATAAACTGAAAAGACTTGGCTCGGTGAAGCCAAATTCAGCTCAGTCTGGCACACCGGTGCACCAGGCTGGTCCGCGTGAAAAGGTCGCTCTTGGGACTCGACGGCGGCGTACGGCTATAATTCATCGGACTATCCGGTGAGTCGTCTGCGGCAGACTCGTCGCTCTCGGGAAACGGAAAAGGCGACATGGCTATAATTCACCGGACTGTCCGGTGCTGCACCGGACTGTCCGGTGGTGCACCAGACTGTCCGGTGAGTCAATAGTCCCCAGCGCAATGGTCGGCCGCGCAATCCGCGGGCGACGCGTGGCCCGCAGCAACGGTCGGTTGGGCACAACGGACTGTCCGGTGTGCACCGGACAGTGTCTGGTGCGCCAACTGCCCCTTAGGACCAATGGTCGGATGCGCCAGAAAAAGGAGATAGCGCACCGGACAGCTACAGTGACTGTCCGGTGGTGTACCGGACTGTCCGGTGCACCACCCGACAGAAGGCAAGTTTGGCCTTCCAAGTTGGCCTCCAACGGCTCCTAGCTGCCTTGGGGCTATAAAAGGGACCCCTAGGCACATGGAAGAGTAACCCAAGCATTCTCTAAGTACTCTTAAGCATCTAGACTCCGCTCCCACGCATTTGATTCTCTGTGTTAGCGATTTGAGCTCCATTTGAGTTACAAACTCCGTGTGTTGTACTTCGAGCTCAAGTTGTGACTTGTGTGCGTGGTTGTGCTGTGGATTTGAGTCTTGTGTGTGTTGCTCTCCCCTCCCTTACTTCAGTGCTTCTTTTGTGATCATCATGTAAGGGCGAGAGGCTCCAAGTTGTGGAGATTCCTCGCAAACGGGAGAAAGACTAAGGAAGAAAGTCGTGGTATTCAAGTTGATCATTGGATCACTTAAAAGGGGTTGAGTGCAACCCTCGTCCATTGGGACGCCACAACGTGGAAGTAGGCAAGTGTTACTTGGCCGAACCACGGGATAAAATCGTGTGTCTCTTGTGATTGCTCTCTCTGTGATTATTTGTGTTCGTAAGAGCTCGCCTCATAGACTTGATTAACTTGTGCTAATATCTCTTAAATCAAGCTTGTTGGAATTTAGTGTTGAATTTTACAGGATCACCTATTCACCCCCCCCCCTCTAGGTGCTCTCAATTGGTATCAGAGTCGTACTCTTCATCTAAGGGACTAACCGCCCGAAGAGATGGATCCTAAGGGAAAGGGGATGGTGGTCAACGACAAGGAGAAGGAGTCCCTCTTCAACGAGCCAAGGGATGACAAGCCCACTGACTCAGGATCGAGTCACAAGAAGAGGGACGGGAAGAAGAAGAGGCGCATCAAGAAGATCATTTACTACGACAGTGACGCCTCCTCTTCTTCACCAAGAGACGACGACGACGATGACTCATCGAAAAAGAGAACGGTTAATCAAAACTACTCTTTTGACTATTCTCGCATGCCGTACAATTCGAATGCACATTTACTCTCTATTCCTCTAGAAAAACCCCCACACTTTGATGGAGAGGATTACTCATTTTGGAGTCATAAAATGCGTAGTCATCTATTTTCTCTCCATCCTAGCATTTGGGAAATTATGGAAAATGGAATGCATTTCGATAGTACGGATAACCCTGTGATGATAAAATGAACAAATTCTTAAGAATGCACAAGCTACCATTGTTTTGCTAGCATCTTTGTGCAGGGATGAATACAACAAGGTTAGCGGCTTGGACAACGCCAAGCAAATCTGGGACACCCTCAAGATCTCACATGAGGGAAATGATGCTACAATGATCACCAAAATAGAGTTGGTGGAAGGCGAGCTAGGGAGATTCGCCATGATCAGGGGAGAAGAGCCAACACAAACCTACAACAGGCTCAAGACCCTGGTCAACAAGATTAGAAGCTATGGAAGCACAAGATGGACGGATCATGATGTCGTCCGACTCATGCTCAGGTCATTTATGGTTATTAACCCCCATCTTGTGAATCTTATTCGTGAAAATCCCAGGTACACCAAGATGACGCCCGAAGAAATTCTTGGAAAATTCGTGAGCGGGCGCATGATGGTGAAAGAAGCACGATAAGTAGATGATGCGCTTAATGGTCCACTACTCGTCTACGAGCCACAACCCATTGCTCTCAAAGCAACGAGCAGCAGGGAGGCGCTACCAAGCAAGGTGGCACAAGTTGAGGCTGCCGGGCTAAACGAAGATGAGATGGCCCTAATCATCAAGCACTTCAAGACCGCACTAAAAAAGGACGCAAGGAGTACCCCAACAAGAACAAAGCAAGGGGAAAGCGCTCCTGTTTCAAATGCGGTAAGACTGGTCATTTCATAGCTCAATGCCCCGATAATGATAATGACTAGGAACAAGAAAAGTATGGGAAGAAAGAGAAGAAGAAGAATTACAAGAAGGCGAAGGGCGAGGCGCATCTTGGAAAGGAATGATGAAGGATTGGCTGCCTCGGCCTTCGACAAATCTTCGCTCTTCCCCAATGAACACCATATGTGCCTTATGGCTAAGGAAAAGAAGGTATGTATTCGGAACACTCCCAAGTATACTTCTTCTAGTGATGAAGAGTCATCTGATGATGAAGTAGACTATACTGAATTGTTAAAAGGCTTAGATAGAAACAAAGTAGACAAAATTAATGAATTAATTGATGCCCTTAATGAAAAGGATAGATTGCTAGAGAAGCAAGAAGATATTTTGTATGAAGAGCATGACAAATTTATTAGTGTTCAAAAATCTCTTGCTTTAGAAATTAAAAGAAATGAAGTGCTATCCTCTGAATTGTCTGCTTGCCATGAATCTGTCTCTAGTTTAAGGAGTTTAAATGATGAATTAAATGCTAAGCTAGAGGAAGTAAGTAAAATAAATTCATGTGTAGAGCATGTTAGTAATAGATGTAAGGACTTTGATGTTGATGCATGTAATGAACATCTTATTTCTATTACTAAGTTGAATGATGAAGTGGCAAGTCTTAATGCTCAACTTAAGACTTGCAAAAGTGATTTTGATACATTAAAGTTTGCTAGGGATGCCTACATTGTTGGTAGACACCCCCTCAATTAAGGATGGACTTGGTTTTCGAAGGGAAACCAAGAACTTAACAAGCCAAAAGGCTCCCATTCTCACCAAGGAGAAAGGGAAGGCCCGTATGGGTAGTAGCCCTCAAAGAAACCATGCTTTTATTTATGATAGGAAAATTGCTAGTCATAATAAGAGTCATATTCATGTTGCTTATAATGATTCACATGCTATGTTTGCCTTTAGCTCTACTTTTGTGCATGGTAGAAGTAGGCCTAGGAGAAGTAATGTTGTACCTCATGTGCCTAGGAGAATGTGCAATGAACCTTCTACCATTTACCATGCTTGCAATACGTCATTTGCGCTTTTATGTAAGAATGAAAAAGTAGTTGCTAGAAAGTTGGGATCCAAATGCAAGGGCGACAAGACTTGTATTTGGGTTCCAAAGGTTATTGTGACTAACCTTGTAGGACCCAACAAGAGTTGGGTACCTAAAACCCAAGCGTAAATTGCCTTGCAGGGTTATGCATCCGGGGGCTCAAGCTGGATTATTGACAGTGGATGCACAAACCACATGACGGGGGAGAAGAAGATGTTCACCTCCTACGTCAAGAACAAGGACTCCCAGGATACAATCATATTTGGAGATGGGAATCAAGGCAAGGTCAAAGGTTTGGGAAAGATAGCCATCACAAGCGAGCACTCTATTTCAAATCTATTTTTAGTAGAGTCGCTAGGATACAACCTCCTGTCTGTAAGTCAATTGTGCCACATGGGCTACAATTGTTTGTTTACAAATGTTGATGTATCTGTCTTTAGAAGGAGTGATGGTTCATTAGCATTTAAGGGTGTATTAGACGGCAAGCTCTATTTAGTTGATTTTTCGAAAGAGAATGTCGATCTAGATGCATGCTTAATGGCTAAGACTAGTATGGGCTGGCTCTGGCATCGTCGTCTAGCACATGTTGGGATGAAGAACCTTCATAAGCTTCTAAAGGGAGATCATGTGTTAGGACTAACCGATGTTTGTTTTGAGAAAGACAGACCTTGTGCAGCATGTCAGGCAGGAAAACAGGTGGGAAGCACTCATCACAGCAAGAATGTGATGACAACATCAAGACCTTTGGAGCTTCTTCACATGGACCTCTTCGGACCCGTTGCCTACCTTAGCATCGGGGGAAGTAAGTATGGTCTAGTAATTGTTGATGATTTTTCCCGCTTCACTTGGGTGTTCTTTTTGCAGGATAAATCAGAAACCCAAGGGACCCTAAAGCGCTTTCTAAGGAGGGCTCAAAACGAATTTGAGCTGAAGGTGAAAAAGATAAGGAGCGACAACGGGTCTGAGTTCAAGAACCTACAAGTTGAGGAGTATCTTGAGGAGGAAGGTGTCAAGCACAAGTTCTCCGCTCCCTATACACCACAGCAAAACGGTGTGGTAGAGAGGAAGAACATGACGCTTATCGACATGGCGAGGACAATGCTTGGAGAGTTCAAGACACACGAGCGTTTTTGGTCGGAAGCTGTGAACACAGCTTGCCATGCCATAAATCGGCTCTATCTGCACCGCCTTCTCAAGAAGACCTCCTACAAACTCCTAACCGGTAACAAACCCAACGTTTCTTACTTTCGTGTATTTGGGAGCAAATGTTACATTCTGGTGAAGAAAGGTAGACATTCCAAATTTGCTCCCAAGGCAGTAGAAGGGTTTTTACTAGGGAATGACTCAAATATAAAGGCGTATAGAGTCTTCAACAAATCATCGGGTTTGGTTGAAGTCTCTAGCGACGTTGTATTTGATGAGACTAATGGCTCTCCAAGAGAGCAAGTTGATCTTGATGACATAGATGAAGATGATGTTCCGACAGTCGCAATGCGCACGATGGCGATAGGTGATGTGCGACCACAGGAACAACAAGAGCAAGATCAGCCATCTTCCTCTACAATGGTGTATCCCCCAACTCAAGATGATGGACAGGTTCATCAAGAAGAGGCGTGTGATCAAGGGGGAGCACAAGAAGAACAAGTTATGGAGGAAGAAGCACCACGGGACCCTCCAACTCAAGTCCGAGCGACGATCCAAAGAAATCACCCCATCGATCAGATTCTGGGTGACATAAGCAAGGGAGTAACAACTCGCTCACGTTTAGCTAATTTTTGTGAGCATTACTCGTTTGTCTCTTCTATTGAGCCTTTCAGGGTAGAAGAGGCCTTGCAGGATCCGGATTGGGTGTTAGCCATGCAGGAAGAGCTCAACAACTTCAAGAGAAATGAAGTTTGGAGCCTGGTGCCACGTCCCAAGCAAAATGATGTGGGAACCAAGTGGGTGTTCCGCAACAAGCAAGACGAGCACGGGGTGGTGACAAGAAACAAGGCTCGACTTGTGGCAAAAGGATATGCCCAAGTCACAGGTTTGGATTTCGAGACTTTTGCTCATGTGGCTAGGCTAGAGTCTATTCGAATATTATTAGCCTATGCCACTCACCACTCTTTCAGGTTGTTTCAAATGGACGTAAAGAGTGCTTTCCTCAACGGGCCAATCAAGGAGGAGGTATACGTGGAACAACCCCCTGGCTTTGAGGATGACAGGTACCCCGACCATGTGTTTATACTCTCTAAGGCGCTCTATGGACTTAAGCAAGCCCCAAGAGGATGGTATATGCCTTAGAGATTTCTTAATTGCTAATGCTTTCAAGGTTGGGAAAGCCGATCCCACTCTTTTCACTAAGGCTTGTGATGGTGATCTTTTTGTGTGCCAAATTTATGTCGATGACATAATATTTGGTTCTACTAACCAAAAGTCTTGTGAGGAGTTTAGCAGGGTGATGACTCAAAAGTTTGAGATGTCGATGATGGGTGAGTTGAACTACTTCCTTGGGTTCCAAGTGAAGCAACTGAAAGATGGCACTTTCATCTCCCAAACGAAGTACACTCAAGATCTTCTCAAGAGGTTTGGGATGAAGGACGCTAAGCCCGCGAAGACACCGATGGGAACCGACGGGCATGTCGACCTCAACAAAGGAGGTAAGTCCATTGATCAAAAGGCATACCGATCTATGATAGGGTCATTACTTTATTTATGTGCTAGTAGACCGGATATTATGCTTAGCATATGCATGTGTGCTAGATATCAATCCGACCCCAATGAGTGTCACCTTGTGGCCGTTAAGCGAATTCTTAGATATTTAGTTTCTACGCCTTGCTTCGGAATCTGGTATCCAAAGGGGTCTACCTTTGACTTGATTGGATATTCAGACTCCGATTATGCTGGATGCAAGGTTGATAGGAAGAGTACATCAGGGACATGCCAATTCCTAGGAAGGTCCCTGGTGTCCTAGAGTTCAAAGAAACAAACATTCGTTGCCCTATCCACCGCTGAGGCTGAGTATGTTGCCGCAGGACAATGTTGCGCGCAACTACTTTGGATAAGGCAAACCCTCCGGGGCTTTGGCTACAATCTGAGAAAGTCCCACTCCTATGTGACAATGAGAGTGCAATCCACATGGCGGATAATCCTGTTGAACACAGCCGCACTAAGCACATAGACATCCGGCATCACTTCCTGAGAGACCACCAGCAAAAGGAAGATATCGAGGTGTACCATATTATCACCTAGAACCAGCTAGCCAATATATTTACCAAGCCGTTGGATGAGAAAACCTTTTGCAGGTTGCGTAGTGAGCTAAATGTCTTAGATTCGCGTAACTTGGATTGATCTATAGCATACATGTAGTCTATGCCTTTGATCATGTTACTTCATGCATTTATGTGATTTGTTGCTTATTTATGGTGCTCAAGTTGTACAAGGGATCCCCGGACCTCACAAGTCCATGTGTGAATGATGCACATATTTAGGGGGAGATGTGCTACAACTTGACCCTTTGAGACTAATCTGTTTGTTTGAGTATACTTGATGTAGTCTCAAAGGTGCATTGAAAGGGAAAGGTGAACTTGGACAATGAAAAGTCTTCCACTGCACTCCGGTATTAGTGTACTCACCTCCAAGTTCCTACTTATGCTCTCATTGCATTTTTGCTCTTAAATGACATTTTTGGTGAGGCAATGGGGTTAAAGGGCCAAGAATGATCCTGTTTTGGTGCTTAATGCCAAAGGGGGAGAAATTAAGGCCAAAGCAAATGGATCAGCTACCACTTGTGAATTTTGAAAATAATAGAGTTAGAATTTTTGATTTGTCCAAAATGCTCTTATTACAAAATCTGGTCTCTTGTGGGGGAGGATTTTGATTATGGGAAAAGGGGGAGTTTTTGGCACTTGATCAATTTCACTCTTGGATTATCTCTCTTTATGCCCAAACAAGTGAGTTTGACTTAGAGATAGGAAAAAGAATTTGATTTGCAAAAACAAACCAAGTGGTGGCGAAGAGTGATCCAAATATGCCAAATTATAGTCAAAAACAATTTGGTCTTCAATTGCATTGATGTTGCACTTCTTTTTGTTGCTTTTTTATGTGTTGGCATAAATCACCAAAAAGGGGGAGATTGAAAGGGAAATGTGCCCTTGAGCCATTTCTATAAGTGTTTTGGTGATTAAGTGTCCAACACAAATGTTTTGAACTCCTTGTGTGTTAAACAAGCAAAATGTGCAAATCAAAGACAAGGTATGATTCTAGACTTAGTACATTCGTTTTTGAATACTAATGGGGTTATCTAAGTGCTAGAAACAGCAAGAAAAGAAACTGAAAAGACTTGGCTCAGTGAGGCCAAATTCAGCTCAGTCTGGCACACCGGACAGTCCGGTGGTGCACCGAATAGTGTTCGGTGCGCCAGGCTGGTCCGCGTGAAAAGGCCGCTCTCGAGACTCGACGGTGGCGTACGGCTATAATTCACCGGACTGTCCGGTGAGTCGTCCGCGGCGCACTCGTCGCTCTCGGGAAACGGAAAAGGCGACATGGCTATAATTCACCGGACTGTTCGGTGGTGCACCGGACTGTCCGGTGAGTCAACAGTCGCCAGCGCAACGGTCAGCCGCGCAATCCGCAGGTGACGGGTGGCCCGCAGCAACGGTCGGTTGGGCACACCGGACTGTCCGGTGTGCACCGGACAGTGTCCGGTGCGCCAACTGCCCCCGAGGACCAACGGTCGGATGCGCCAGAAAAGGAAGGAGATCGCGCACTGGACAGCTACAAGTGACTGTCCGGTGGTGCACCGGACTGTCCGGTGCACCACCCGACAGAAGGCAAGTTTGGCCTTCCAAGTTGGCCTCCAACGGCTCCTAGCTGCCTTGGGGCTATAAAAGGGACCCCTAGGCGCATGGAAGAGTAACCCAAGCATTCTCTAAGTACTCTTAAGCATCTAGACTCCGCTCCCACGCATTTGATTCTCTGTGTTAGCGATTTGAGCTCCATTTGAGTTACAAACTCCGTGTGTTGTACTTCGAGCTCAAGTTGTGACTTGTGTGCGTGGTTGTGCTGTGGATTTGAGTCTTGTGTGTGTTGCTCTCCCCTTCCTTACTTCAGTGCTTCTTTTGTGATCATCATTGTAAGGGTGAGAGGCTCCAAGTTGTGGAGATTCCTCGCAAACGGGAGAAAGACTAAGGAAGAAAGTCGTGGTATTCAAGTTGATCATTGGATCACTTGAAAGGGGTTGAGTGCAACCCTCGTCCATTGGGACGCCACAACATGGAAGTAGGCAAGTGTTACTTGGCCGAACCACGGGATAAAATCGCGTGTCTCTTGTGATTGCTCTCTCTATGATTATTTGTGTTTGCAAGAGCTCGCCTCATAGACTTGATTAACTTGCGCTAATATCTCTTAAATCAAGCTTGTTGGAATTTAGTGTTGAATTTTACAGGATCACCTATTCACCTCCCCTCTAGGTGCTCTCAATTGGTATCGGAGCCGTACTCTTCATCTAAGGGCCTAACTGCCCGAAGAGATGGATCCTAAGGGAAAGGGGATGGATGTTCCATTACATGGTCATTAAATTGTTGTTAAGCATTTTATGACATTATGGCCTAGAAGGTTGTTAAATAGTAAAAAAGATGGATGACTAAAGTCCAAGTTCATGCTTGGGCTAAGTTTATATTGGGTATTTTATACACACAGGTTAACGGGTATGGATGAAGGTGGAACGTTCTAATACTCGTTTACCCATTGGGTGAAGATTTTCGCCCAATAACAGACCCATGGGTAGAATATTTAGCCCATATACAAACCCTAATGGAGTAAATACCCATCGGGTATCGGGGCGCGGGTACCCATTGCCACCTCTAGTTTCACAGCACCTCACGGCGGCACCCACGACGGACGCGGCAGCGCATCACCGGGGCTCACCGAAACCTGGTCCCCACTGCCCCAAAATCTAATTAATACCCTTCTACTCGATGCCAGGCGAAAAGCGAGACGTGGGGAGGGAGTATTATCGGCTGGTGCGGCGCGAAGCTCACTGCGCACGGTGAGTAGGGTAACACGGCGGTCGTCCCAGTGTCGGTGAGGAATTACGCCAAGCATCACAGTCGTCCCTGGTCGCGGGTGTCACGGCTACTTCCAGTTGTCCCCATAGAGGCCGCTGACCAATTTTTAGAGGCTGGGTGGCGGAGTGCGCGATTTAAGTTGGTGGTGGAGCATGCGGTTCCGGTGGCTCCCAAACTTTACCACGCTGGCGGCGATTCAGTCCAATTGCGGCACCAACTTGAGGCATCCAGTCGGGCGCACCCCCAGGGTCTTCCTATTTATCCTTCGCGGGGTGGGTTGAGTCACCGGAAAAAGCGCGATTTCCACGCGCGCGGATTCCGTGGAGTTCGGTCGAGTGGAGATGATGCACAGTAGCCGCTCGAGAGCCCACATGGCGGAGACCAGGAGCTGCCACGCGCTAACGTGACCAGCTAACAGGCCGAGGCCACATCCCAGTGGTGGTTAGCGGCACACACGACTGTTCAATGGGTCCGGGGTGTCAGCGCGCACGCGGGCGCGGGGAAATTGGGCCGCGCAGAATGAGGCTAGCTGGGCCGAGGCATCAGACTTTGGGCCCAGGCGAGTTTTTCCCAATTCCTTTTTATTTTCTATTTTCTTTTCTTCCTTTCCAAATTCAAATTTCAATTCCAATTTAAATTCAAAGTTTGTGGCAAAGTTATCTTCACATTAACTGTTCAATTTGAACATAGTATGGTAATTTTTTTCTTTTGTATAGTATTTTCTCTCTTATTTTCTATATATTATTTCCAATTTCCTAAAGCGCACCTTTGGGTTAAATTCAAATTCTCATCTCATTATTATATTTATATTATTATTATTTTATTATTAAGTGCACAAACAAGCAAAACTCCAATATGATGCATATTTATTGATGTGCCTTATTTAATACCTTAAATGTGATTATCCCCATGTGATGATGAGTGGATGACAAGACATGTAACGAGACCAACTCTTTTATGAGTTTTTATAATTTTGGGTATTACACATTGCCATTAACCCAGATTAGAATTACTACACAAAAGGTCGATGCGTTCAACTACACAAAAGGTATAACTAAAAACAGTGATGTCGATGCATTGAACTTCACAAAAGGTATATCTAAAAATAGTGACCAAAATTTCAACTATGCCAAGGCATGAATTAGCACAAATGGGATTAAGTTATAGATGTCGCAACAGAATTAGAAACAATAATCGAGTAGACTGCTTTCCGCTCCAATCATATGAAAAGTTCTCCAATCCTATGATGAGTAATAAAAATTTGGGACAAGTGCAGACTAACAATAGTTCTTCTATGAAAAACAATTACCTTTGGTATTGGATTATCTAATGGCAAGTTGATAGAACCAGACCCTAAAGTGTTTTCCACTGCACCATGCACAATCTGTTGTTCCTTGAGGTCCTTCTCAAGCTAAAGAATCTACATAATATGATTTTATGAGTATACAATATGGAAGATTTAGTAGAAAAATAAGAAGTAGAAGGCTAAGGAAAAAATGGACTTTCACCATTTCTGACAGATTATTTGAGCATTTTTAGCTAACTTCAAGGGACATAACACTTTTAGAGTGTCAACAAATATGTTGTGTCATTTAGTGAAGTTAGACATAAAAGACTTGGATGAATGAAAACGACATATCTGAGGATTTGTACTTCTCAAAGGAAAAAGTCTCTTTCTTCAGACCTGGCTTTGTGTGCTAGTACCCTGTGTTTGTCTCTAGATCCATAGGTGGAGGCTTTGTTGCAACCAATCCATTCACCGTCGTCTTCTTGAGACCCTTAAACATCCCAAACAAGTCCCTCCTAGCTTTTATTGGCACCAGCGGAGCAGTAGCATTCAGCACCAAGATCAAGAGCATATCTTGTTGGGTGCATAGGTGAGCACATACCTGAATATTGGATTAGAGCCTGCATTCCACTATTCTTCTCAAACATGATGATTTTTTTTAAAAGTGCCAAAAACAGAAAACACCTGAAAATATCACATTAATGTAACTATACAACTGACTTTCATGTTAGCCCTTTATTTGAATTAAACAAAAGGTATTTGGTTATTCTTACAGTGTGCAGAACATCCACCGTCACGGCATATTGCATGTTCTCAAATCTCAACTGATCCTAAAAGCACGCTGCTCTTAGGCTCATTTTATCTTCACATCACGACCTACCGTGGGCTGCAAATTTTTCTTTGAGTTAGAGCAACAAAAATTAAAAAGGGGGAGGGTGGGGCTGGGGTTGGGGGTGAAACACCATGAGATATGAACATACGAAGCATACCTGCACAATCCCCTCAATTATTGTTTGGTTGACAAAACGGTCAGGATTGGTGTAATCCCTTTTAAAGCAACAAAACGGTGTCACAATTCATAAGGGATACTTGGTTAATAAATAGCATAGCACCTAAAAAGATAATATTATCATCGAAGAATTATGACCAGGAAGACACAAAATGTAGCTTATGCCACTTATCAACAAGAAGTGGAAGACTCTGCCTATACCACTTTCTAGTACATGCTGTGATGCGACCGAAATTTGATATTCAAATCTTTATGTGCAGAAAAGGCTATGGACATGTGGTAGGCATCATTATGTTCTAGAAGGAAATATAGAGTTAGTCGCATAAGTATTTTCATATTGCAGGCTTGATAATCCACAACAGCAATTAGTAAATTTGTAAAATGCATTACTTGGGGATGCTTACTCCATCTAATGACTTTTTAGCTTCAAGAGCAGTTGGGGCATCAGTATACTGGATAAGTGGCTGTCAAAAGTCTGACAGTTAAGCTCACTGCAAAATAGAAAAGTGTTCTGCAAAAACACAAGTTCTGCTAAAACACAATGACGTTTTAGCTCCAAGATGATGAATGCATACAAAATATTGGAGTGTTGGACTAGTGGCCTTCCTCTTCTGGCTTCGGGCCTCTCGAAGAGAAAGGGTCTCCTGATTTGGGTCCAGTGGCTGCAGTGCGGCAGCGCCTGGCGCTGAAACTTTCTTCGGTGTCATGATGAAGGTTAGTGCTTGCCGAAGGTGGTCGAAAAGAGTTCACCAGAGGTGGGCGCCAATGTTGGGGACTTGCTCTCAAATGCTATAAATTGAGAACAAGGCAACACTAAAACAGGTTACTTGTTAATGCCCTTCGTTCTTCGAAGCCCTATTTCCCCAAGGATATAATGATCTTCGGACGAAGGTCATGAAGGGCATACCTTCATCATCTCAACATACATATATGTATAATTATTAACAACGAATGGAGCATGTAAAGCATAAGAAACAATGTGAACAATAACATTATCATATATATTTCTCAGTATATAATCGTAAATTGATATAAGGACGATATTGAATTACATTTGGTACCTTCGGCTTGACAGAAAACAAAGGTACGAGTGTGACGCAGAAGCAAATGTCAAGTCATCGTGAACAGTACGGGAATACTGTTCATCTATTTATAGGCACAGGACGCAGCCCATGTGAAATTACATCCATGCCCTTTACATTTGCTAATGACTCTAAGGTAATCCATCGAGGTCTAAATAGCCTTTTCCCCTTTAAGTCGGTTCCCTTTCCTGCTGTCATGCCGAAGCTCTCTTGTGCGTAGCTTCGGCGCTGCGTCAACCTTCGTATTGTTTGTGCTTCTCACACTGTGGTTCTGATTCGAGTCCGAAGGTACCTGTTCATGTATTACACTACGGAAACATTGTTAAATCATGTTTTTGAGAACCTTCGGAAGACGAAGGCCCCCAACAACTACTTAAGTACAAATAAGATTATGATGACTTACACGTAGACAAACTTAGTTAAAAAGGAATAGTTACTTAATCGGGTTTTACAATTGTTCGCAATACTCTAATGCAAGCATACATCCAAGGGCACACAAGAAAGTGATATCCTAATCACACTGCTTATTATACTAATCTATTGAGGTTGATTATTTAGTAATACTCAGATTAGCAGCATAATTATTAGAAATGGTAACATCTCATTAATTTTGTTTTTCGTTCATATAGTGACACTTGCTAAATTGATGTTGATCGAAGCTAATTTCTTACTAGACGTCAACCATTTAATTTACTACTGCACTAGTTACTTGTATACCTCTAATTATATAATCTACTAATATAGGGATCATGAGATATCACTATCAATCATACTTAAGCAAGACAAGAGAGTAGAGCAATCCACCACAATCAACAAGATTATGACAGCAGCACAACATTTACTTGTTTCAGTCGTAACTCACAAAATATTCATCTAACAATAGTGATAAAATACTTTTTGGAAGGTCTAAGAAGTTCTCTACAACTTTGGTATTGTCATCTCAATGTGGCTAGATACTTGACAAGGTTAAATAGTGATAAACGACAGCTTTATTCAGATTTGGACAGATTCAGACTTGTGACTTCAAAAATTCATAACTAGAGATTCAGGCATCAAAACAAAGTGATCCTAGACTTTCTGGAAAGATAATGAAATTGTCTACAAATCATTTATAAACAACCCAGGTGGATTTAAAGTGTATCAAGGTTAAAAGACACTAGGAAGGCTTTGCTGTCCAGATTTGGACAGATTTAGTCTTCACACTTCAGACATCCATAACTTAACCTTCAGATCACCAAAAAGAGTGATCCAAGACTTTTTGAAAATCTTAGCAAAAGTAATACATAACTTTTATAATCACCAATAAGTGATTCTATTTTTAACTAAACCAAACAATTCAGTTTTCAAAATATGTTCTGACAGTGGACAGAATACAGCAATCATTTTATAAAATTCATAACTCTCAAACTATCAGTTTTATTGCCATAAAAATTTAACGCAAGTAAGATAAGTACATTATCTACAACTTTCTTATAGTTGACAAGGACTGATTCTAAGTTGAACTTAAGCAAACAATGCAATCTCTAAAATATGTACCGATATTGGACAGATTCAGTTACTGAATTTACAAAAAGCATAACTTCTAAACGATTAGGTCTATGGCTGTCAGATTTTAACACAAGCAAGGTAATAAAGTTATTTACAACTTTTCCATGTGACTTTTCTACAGAAAACAGAATTTAGTTCATTAAATAAACAGCACGACGAAAACAGTGATTGCAGCCCAAAACAACAACTATAAATTTCAGTTCCTATTTACTTAAAGAATTATCATGTTCTAGAGACTGAAATTACTCTAACACTTTACTATTTATTAGAGTTGTAACAAACAAATTAGGACTAACAAGTCACTTACAAATTTCATCCGAGTCATTTCGTGCGCTAGAGTTATTACCACACAATTTAACAAACACATGCACCAAAATAAAGTACTTCGGCACACATGTCCGACATCACACAAAATTATGGTGAAGTACTAATATTTAACTTTAGACCATAATGACATAACCATTTAAACTCTAATTGGTTTTAAGGTGTAACTCAAGCATTCCATGAAACATGCATGATTTTGTTTACTCCTATTTTTTCACTAACTATTGTAATTATAAAATGGGTGTTATTTTAGTACCATATGAAACTATCTAATTTAGGGCTGGCATTTTTATGAGACATAGGTAATAACAAATCATGACCAATGTATAAATTTCACATGCCCGGGTTTTATATTTTATTTAATACAAAAATATCAAATTGTTAATGCAATAAAGCTTGTGAGAGCAAGTTAATTCTAAAATTAATTATTTTCTGTGGATGCATGACCATATTAAGTTTTCTTAGGCTACTATAATATCATGCAAGGATAGTGGAACACCATTTTCCATTTTTGCATCTATACATTATTTTTAAATCATTTAAAACTACTTAAGGTGCATTAAACAAGTTAAATCACTAACTTAATCATACATGGACAACAATTCATGAAATTTTTATCAGTCACTAAGCATTACACAGAGGGTCTACTGTAAAACTTTCAATCCATTTAGAGCACTGGAGCTATAGATCCAAAAATAACAATCAAAACAATCATTTTTTCCTATTTAACATGTTTTAATTAACACACCAAGAAAACAATGAACAACCTGTAAGTTTTATATTTTTCTTAGATGGAGTATGACAACATCTGACTAACAAAACAAGTTTCGTCATTTTTAGATTTTTATAAATAAAACTATGGAGAGAAGCAAGTTCATTTATTTTCTAAACCAATTTTTAAATACGAATTTCTACATAAAAACTTTTCCACTAAAACATACCAACATATAGATCACTAGTTAGAGCATTTCATAAGCAAGCCAACAAAACAAATTTCACGATTTTAGGAGCTATAAAACTCGAGATATGAATTTTTGAACACAACACAAGAATCTGCAACTTTGTGTACTCACATCTCGCCTCGGGCCCACTTGTCATAGACTCAGGGAGGTCTTCTTCTTCCTCTGGACTACATGAAGATGGACGCATGGCTTGCTGCGTGTGTCGTCGAGTGAAGTAGAGAGGGGTAGATAGCGTGCGCTGGGCCTTGTTCCCTTCATCACCCAACTCTAATCCATCCCAAACCTCCACGCACACATGCATAAGTGAAAGGAGCCTGAACAGCACCGGCCATGGCGAGGTTGACCGGCGCATGGAAGAACAAGGGCGACGGCTCGCCAAAGGTGTAGGTCCAAGCGGTTTAATGGCTACCAAATCCGAGCAGGGCGAGTGCGTAGCTCGGACCTGGGCGCGCGAGGGGTAGGGATAGGACGTGGACGCAGAGAAGCGGCCGGCGTGACGTGAGAAACTTGCGGCGATGCCATAGGAAAGCAAGGACTGCAAAGGGAGGTGTAGCCATGGGAGAAGAAGAGCTCCCCACTGCTCTGAGTTTTGGATCGAGAGGAGGAAGAGAGGAGATGGCGTGAGGGAGAAGGGATAGGGCAGGGGGCTGCCATTTATAGAGCCAAGCTCTGGACATGTCAGCTAGCTGCAGCAGGTGGTAGATGCTACACTAATAACCTTGGGCGACATGTTTTGGCAGTTTCTGTTTGAAATCGGATCTTGGTTGCTGCACAAAATATCTTCCTTGATCTACACTCTACAAATCTTGTAAAGGGCTTGGGGTGATTCGGGCACTGGTTAGAGAGTTATAGACCCACGAAAATTGGTTTGTCAGTGGGTTAGAAATCAGTGGAAACTTGTGAAAACTGAATGTCAAGATATGTCAAACGGAATTGGATGAATGCCATCTTTTAATATGTTGTGCCCCTATTAATTATTAACAACTTTTGTATTTGGAAAAACTTGAGTTGTTCAACAAAAATTTGGGAACGCGAGACGTCGACGCGAACGACACTGATTCCAGACTTAGAAGAATTCGAATTCTAAAATCAGATTTTTATTCTGTCTTGATGACACTGTTTGAGATACTTAGAAATTGAATCAAGGCTTGGTTTAAATATAAAATTTGTTGTATTACACAGGTTCTACAACTTTTATTAAAGGTCAAACCTCATATCTTGAATATAAATTAAAGTTTCACTTTGGTCAAGGTAGCATCATTATGAAGCTTCAAACTATATTTTTAAGGCAATCGGGGTATTCTCTCGACATTTTTTTGGCATTTTCTCTACATGAACCCTTAATAACTTTTGTTGTAGAGTTCATATAGAGTGTTTTGGGAAAGGTTGGCATAACTAGGTTGAATGTCTAAATTTGCTTTTACTTAATCGAGCAGTTTCAAGCAAGCGTATGATTTATAATTTCATACAAATATTTGGTTCAAACTTTGAGAAATCTTTAGAATACACTTAATAGATAGAGATGAATGATGACATAAATATAACAAGCTGAATTACATAAGAAATAATTAGAGGTTGACACTACAGAGATTCTGCGGGAGAATGCGGATTCAGATTACGTATTTAGACGTAGACCGACTATCGAGAAAGCGGATTCGAACACCGATTGGATAACATAACAACTATCGAGAGTCCGAATAAATGTGTCTGGACAGGACTTGCGAGACGATATTGACTTTCGAATGTGCATTTGCTCCGAGAAATAAAAGTTTTAACAGGCTCCAAATTTGGCTATTCTTGAGATCGAATAATTCCAAATTTGGTGAAACATTCATGAGTAACTTGATAAATGGATATAAATGTGATAAAGATATAGAAATTTTCATTGAGCATCCGAGATTAGGATAAATCTCCCAATATAATGCGAAATAGACACCTAGGGTGTCATAGCCTTCCCCCTTAAAAGAATCTCGTCCTGAGATTCGAACAATGACTCTTAAGGGTGGAGAAGTATGTAACTCCCAGACTGAAGATAGATGCAAATTTATGAGAGGGTATTTGACGAGATACGAAAGATAGATTTTGATAGAATATCGCGACATGTTGAGACAAAATGCAGCGATCACTTAGAGAGAATGTCCACAAAATATAGCACCTCGGTATAGTCTCGTAATGGACCACAGCTATTAACCGCGATACCAGCGTGTGCCGAGCAGCTCAACCATGTGTGCGCCATAGAAGGCTCTTGGTCTCGTCGCGGCACCATCGGTCGTTAGTCATAACACCATTACCAAATGTAACCAATGAGAAATCCACATAGCACAGATAGATGGAGCCCATGAGAATATGGCTCAGAAAATGTGACTGAAGTTGAAGTAAAGATTGTTGGCAAAAGAGCATCACATGAGAATTTTCTTCAACTCAGAGAATTATTTTATGATTAACACGGAGATTATTAGGTCAGAGATTTATACGAGAGTGGATATGAGGGGGAACCAACCATGAGATCAAGATTGGCAACTTGCTGAGACATGATAGAACTAAAGACAACATCATAATCCATTGAACCAAATGGATACACCACTTAGAGATAGAATCGATAAAACAACGTCATGATCCTCAGAGAGGGGGTATGAGAATGACAAAAAATGAGAGATTTAGGCAAGATCAACATCTGATACTTGAGAACAA
This sequence comes from Zea mays, assembly GCF_902167145.1. Classification (NCBI taxonomy): domain Eukaryota; kingdom Viridiplantae; phylum Streptophyta; class Magnoliopsida; order Poales; family Poaceae; genus Zea; species Zea mays. The sequence goes on from NC_050103.1 coordinate 45,500,325, forward strand.
GTTATAGCAGATAACCAGATAACGGGGCAGAATCATTAAGGGACCCGGAGATTCAGATGATAAAGGCGCCACATGATTCACAAGGAAAAGATGACCAGATCCAGGTGAAAAGAGAGGTCATCAACCCAGATGGCTTCTAGGTTGAGCAGAGGAGAATTTAATGAGAAATTTGGACAAGGTTTCCAAAAAGAATTTGAAGAAAGACATGGTTTGCGTGAACAGACAATAATTTTTTTTGACATAAACAAGTGCACAAGGAAGCTTCGGTCGAGCTGGCGGTCAAGCTATAGAGATCTACAAGTTGTGCAGGTGCAACTTCAACGGTAAAACACGCAAGGGTTCGAAAAACACTAACACAAGCATGTGATTTGATTGATTTTTTAAGGGTTTCACTTGCTAAACTCAAGGTTGTTTGGAGGGGGGTTCTTTTCATGAGTAGAACAGACAACATTTTTTTGTAAAAAGGGTTGAACAATTACAATACCACCTATCTAGCAAGACAAGAGAAACGCATAGCACGACCTAACAAGACTTATCAATCTGACATGAGGTAAGACATTTCTAACATAGCAGTACATCACATTTTCATAAGTTCTTATTATTGGAATAAAGGTGAGAGAAGCATGTTGGTGCACAAGAGACAATGATATGACAATCATGATGCATGCTCATTCTAGTCGTCTTCTCAGACCTAACTAACTTTTCGGATGCTTCTACAACATCCTTATTAATAGTAGTAGTAACCTTTATTGCCTAAATAAATAGCCACCTAGCTAACCATCTATTTCATAAGGCTTCACGTCCTATGTCTAACCTTATCGTCCTGACGTCTATCTAACATTGGTTTCTATGCAAGTTTTACTTTAGAAAATGTTGGGAATTATGACTTATTGACTTCTCTATACTGGTACTCGCTCCGATACCAGCTGTGGTGGAACCGCCTGAATTATTCCAGTTTAAGTGTCCAAGTCTCGCCTTAGAGGCAACGACACACTTAAATCGGAATAACATGTAAGTCCCTCGGATCTAGTCCGATAAAGCCACTTATCCAGGATCGAATACCACTAGCTCACTCGAAGGTGAGGCACAGAGAAATACAATAAAGCATAATACCATAAATTAAGAAAGTATCATTAGTGATTACATTATCGGAGTTTTAGAAATAATAACAATAATTTTAGTGCAGCGGAAATAACTAACGGAGAAAACCAAGTAATATGGCGAAGTCTGGCCACGCTACTCCTCCTGGTCCTCTCCTGCGGAAGCAGTAACCCACTCGACCGTCTATCCTGGTGGCAGGGATGAAGGCCAAGTCACACCATCAACCAAATCAAGGAGGTACCTGCAAAAATTATGCCACAAGCAAGGCTGAGTATACTAATACTCAGCTAGACTTACCCGGTGTGAGGAGTCTACTCCTCTACCTCTAGACATGCAGCTGTTTGGCTGAGGGGTTTGGTTTGCCAAAAGCACTAGATGAGTCTAAAAACAAGTTTTAGCTTTTCAAGTTATAGGATAATAATTTAGACTAGATGAGAACCTATCTATTCATTCATGGTGTCAAACATTATATCAATCAACATCTTTTGCCAGCCATCTCATTTCCACTTATTACTCAATGCAGTACAATGGATCAAGTTGTCTCATTAGTTGCGAGAAGTAGACGATTCGAATCAAGTTTTTACCTTGCAAGGTAAACCTAAACACACGACATGTAGGGGCACTCCGTCCCCACGCACGTCAACCGTCCCCATCGATCCCCCGTTCGCGGCCAGGGCTCACCGCCTTGGTATACAATGCTCCACTGACTCCGGCCGCCGCCGTGCAGTGGCCGCACTTGTACCCACCATATCTAGAATGGGAGACCCAGTCTCAGGACAAGTGAGGGGAAAAGTCCGCGCCCGGCTTCACTCAGGTACTAGGTTTACCGGTTACCATATTTCTTGACATGTGTTTAGTACATTCAAACGCTTGACACAGGTATCCGCACGTTAATCCTTATTCCAATTTTGTCTCATAGACAACGCATCCCCATGGATCTGTGTCCATAGACCATTACCATTCTGTTATCAAAATGGATATAACCAATTCCTGACCTCGCGTGAGTGCTAGAAAAATCACTCGACTTCTATCGAGATCCTGATTTAGCATAGCAGCTACTCGACCTAGCATACTAGTATCCATCTCAAAAGGAATCATGAGTTCATGCAACTAGGGTTTCAGGCAACTCCTACACTTAAGTGCACGATACAAGCCTACAAACATTAAGTGTAGTAAAATAGCATATATAAACGGTTATGCATAAAACCGGGGCTTGCCTGGAATTCAACACTTAGATAGTGTTTGCTAGATGACACTCGCTTGGCGAGCAACCATGGTTAAGTTCATCCTTCTTTGGGTCGTCCACCAACTGCATCTTGTGGTTGGCACCACATCACTTGCACGATCATCATCTCTCGGTCCTAAATGAGATGCATGATGCATATGTATGAATATAATGAAAGTAGCACAAGATGTTCAAATACATGGTAGCGAACTAAACATTAAATTGTAAGACACCGTAACAACCACACGCACTAGCGCTAACTCTCTACACGTCATCGAGCACACGTAATCACTACCACTGGAAAGATGACGACATTTACCATACTCAACCAACGCAAACACAACATCACCCGTATAAGCATTTACAACATTCACTTTAATCATTTATTAGTTACTTTATTATTAAACTACTTAAGTACAAATAAGATTATGATGACTTACACGTAGACAAACTTAGTTAAAAAGGAATAGTTACTTAATCGGGTTTTACAATTGTTCGCAATACTCTAATACAAGCATACATCCAAGGGCACACAAGAAAGTGATAGCGTAATCACACTGCTTATTATACTAATCTATTGAGGTTGATTATTTAGTAATACTCAGATTAGCAGCACAATTATTAGAAATGGTAACATCTCATTAATTTTGTTTTTCGTTCATATAGTGACACTTGCTAAATTGACGTTGATCTAAGCTAATTTCTTACTAGACGTCAACCATTTAATTTACTACTGCACTAGTTACTTGTATATCTCCAATTATATAATCTACTAATATAGGGATCATGAGATATCACTATCAATCATACTTAAGCAAGACAAGAGAGTAGAGCAATCAACCACAATCAACAAGATTATAACAGCAGCACAACATTTACTTGTTTCAGTCGTAACTCACAAGATATTCATCTAAAAATAGTGATCAAATACTTTTTGGAAGGTCTAAGAAGTTCTCTACAACTTTGGTATTGTCATCTCAAGGTGGCTAGACACTTAACAAGGTTAAATAGTGATAAACGACAACTTTATTCAGATTTGGACAGATTCAGACTTGCGACTTCAAAAATTCATAACTAGAGATTCAGACATCAAAACAAAGTGATCCTAGACTTTCTAGAAAGATAATGAAATTGTCTGCAAATCATTTATAAACAACCCAGGTGGATTTAAAGTGTATCAAGGTGAAAAGACACTAGGAAGGCTTTGCTGTCCAGATTTGGACAGATTCAGTCTTCACACTTTAGACATCCATAACTTAACCTTCAGATCACCAAAAAGAGTGATCCAAGGCTTTTTGAAAAGATTAGCAAAAGTACTACATAACTTTTATAATCACCAAGAAGTGATTCTATGTTTAACTAAACCAAACAATTCAGTTTTCAAAATCTGTTCTGATAGTGGACAGAATATAGCAATCATTTTATAAAATTCATAACTCTCAAACTATCAGGTTTATTGCCATAAAAATTTAACACAAGTAAGATAAGAAAGTTATCTACAACTTTCTTATAGTTGACAAGGACTGATTCTAAGTTGAACTTAAGCAAACAATGCAATCTCTGAAATATGTACCGACATTGGATAGATTGAGTTACTGAACTTACGAAAAGCATAACTTCTAAACGATCAGGTCTGTGGCTGTCATATTTTAACACAAGCAAGGTAATAAAGTTATTTACAACTTTTCTATGTGGCTTTTCTACAGAAAACATAATTTAGTTCATTAAATAAACAGCACGACGAAAACAGTGCGTGCAGCCCAAAACAGCAACTATAAATTTCAGCTCCTATTTACTTCAAGAATTGTCATGTTCTAGAGACTGAAATTACTCTAACACTTTACTAATTATTAGAGTTGTAACAAACAAATTAGGACTAACAAGTCACTTATAAATTTCATCCGAGTCATTTCGTGCGCTAGAGTTATTACCACACAATTTAACAAACACATGCACCAAAATAAAGTACTTCGGCACACATGTCTGACATCACACAAAATTATGATGAAGTACTAATATTTAACTTTAGACCATCATGACATAACCATTTAAAATCTAATTGGTTTTAAGGTGTAACTCAAGCATTCCATGAAACATGCATGATTTTGTTTACTCCTATTTTTTCACTAACTATTGTAATTATAAAATGGGTGTTATTTTAGTACCATATGAAACTATCTAATTTGGGGCTGACATTTTTATGAGACATAGGTAATAACAAATCATGACCAATATATAAATTTCACATACCCATGTTTTATATTTTATTTAATACAAAAATATCAAATTGTTAATGCAATAAAGCTTGTGAGAGCAAGTTAATTCATAAGACTCAGGGGAGATATGAAACTCGAGATATGAATTTTTATAAGCAAGCCAACAAAACAAATTTCACGATTTTAGGAGCTATAAAACTAGATATATGAATTTTTGAACACAACACAAGAATCTGCAACTTTGTGTACTCACATCTCGCCTCGGGCCCACTTGTCATAGACTTAGGGGAGGTCTTCTTCTTCCTCTGGACTACATGAAGATGGACGCATGGCTTGCTGCGTGTGCCGTCGAGCGAAGTAGAGAGGGGCAGATAGCGTGTGCTGGGCCTCGTTCCCTTCATCACCCAACTCAAATCCATCCCAAACCTCCACGCACACATGCATAAGTGAAAGGAGCCTGGACAGCACCGGCCATGGCGAGGTTGACCGGCGCATGGAAGAACAAGGGCGATGGCTCGCCAAAGGTGTAGGTCCAGGCGGTTTGATGGCTACCAAATCCGAGCAGGGCGAGTGTGTAGCTCGAACCTGGGCACGCGAGGGGTAGGGATAGGACGCGGACGCAGAGAAGCGGCCAGCGTGACGTGAGGAAACTTGCGGCGACGCCATAGGAAAGCAAGGGACTGCAGAGGGAGGCGTAGCCATGGGAGAAGAAGAGCTCCCCACTGCTCTGAGTTTTGGATCGAAAGGTGGAAGAGAGGAGATGGCGTGAGGGAGAAGGGAGAGGGCAGGGGGCTGCCATTTATAGAGCCAAGCTCTGGACATGTCAGCTAGCTGCAGCAGGTGGCAGGTGCTACAGTGACAACCTTGGGCGACGTGTTTTGGCAGTTTATGCTTGGAATCGGATCTTGGTTGCTGCATAAAATATCTTCCTTGATCTACACTCTGCAAATCTTGTACAGGGCTTGAGGTGATTCGGGCACTGGTTAGAGAGTTATAGACCCACGAAAATTGGTTTATCAGTGGGTTAGAAATCAGTGGAAACTTGTGAAAACTGAATGTCAAGATATGTCAAACGAAATCGGATGAATGCCATCTTTTAATATGTTGTGTCCCTATTAATTATTAACAACTTTTATATTTGGAAAAACTTGAGTTGTTCAACAAAAATTTGGGAACGCGAGAAGTCGACCCGAACGACACTGATTCTAGACTTAGAAGAATTCGAATTCTGAAATCAGATTTTTATTCTGTCTTGATGGCACTGTTTGAGATACTTAGAGATTGAATCAAGGCTTGGTTTAAATATAAAATTTGTTGTATTACATAGGTTCTACAACTTTTATTAAAAGTCAAACCTCATATCTTGAATATAAATTAAAGTTTCACTTTGGTCAAGCTAGCATCATTATGAAGCTTCAAACTATATTTTTAAGGCAATCGGGGTATTCTCTCGATATTTTTTTGGCATTTTCTCTACATGAACCCTTAATAACTTTTGTTGTAGAGTTCATATAGAGTGTTTTGGGAAAGGTTGGTATAACTAGGTTGAATGTCTAAATTTGCTTTTACTTAATCGAGCAGTTTCAAGCAAGCGTATGATTTATAATTTTATACAAATATTTGGTTCAAACTTTGAGAAATCTTTAGAAAACACTTGATAGATAGAGATGAATGATGACATAAATATAACAAGCTGAATTGCATAAGAAATAATTAGAGGTTGACACTACAGAGATTCTACGGGAGAATGCAGATTCAGATTACGTATTTGGACATAGACCGACTATCGAGAAAGCGGATTCGGACACCGATTGGATAACATAACAACTATCGAGAGTCTGAATAAATGAGTCTGGACAGGAGTTGTGAGACGATATTAACTTTCGAATGTGCATTTGTCCCGAGAAATAAAAGTTTTAACAGGCTCCAAATTTGGCTATTCTTGAGATCGAATAATTTCAAATTTGGTGAAACATTCATGAGTAACTTGATAAATGGAGATAAATGTGATAAAGAGATAGAAATTTTCACTGAGCATCCGAGATTAGGATAAATCTCCCGATATGATGCGAAATAGACACCTGGGGTGTCACAGGTAACAACCGCGTTCTGGGGCAAAAGCTTTGGCGAACAAAATCCGTGCAGGCTATGCACATCCATGTATACTCAAAATAATACATAAATTGATGCAACGATACCTTGCCGCCAACCACCTTTGGTAGCAGAGCCATTAAGGTTGTCCCCCTTGTACTAGATTTAAAATTCAAAATAAATATTAGACTTAAGTGCACCAAATGATCTATTCTACGTATATATAAAAAGTTCTACGTAAATCCATATGGGGTTCCTTGGTCGGTTGCTTCTGTAAAATGCTCAATGATGAGCCAAAGTAAGGGGTTCTGATGACTCATTTGGATGAGCATGTTTGCCATCCTTGTAAGTACATCGGTTGTGGGATTTGCCATCTGATCACGAATTTAAACTTTACATCAGTGCTCCTGATTAATTCTAAGCTAAGATGTGTAAAATATCAGTTTAAAATATCATTTTATTTAATCACTTCAGTTTGGTTTAATCCAAACATGGCTGATGTGTCCAGCGTGTGAATCCATACGAAACAATAGAACACAATCCTGAAAGGACAAATCTACATGAACAAACCCTATCAAATCCCTCCAAATGGATCGTCAAATCCAAGCCTGACCAAACAAACTCATTCCGCAGGGTAAACAAGGGGACATGCATGGGTGGGGGCTTACCTTGGAGTCGTGAATCCTGGCAGATGATCTAGTGGTGGTGGTCGCCAGAGGGACGGTAAAGGCAGTTGTAGGAGGCCTCACTGACGAGGTAGATCCTAAAGGCGACGATGCAGATGCTGAGCCTGGGTGTAGCGCCCACCATCGGGTGCATCCTCCACTCGTCCCTCCACGGAGGCGGGTGTACGCGCGGAGGTGGGTGAACAGATGGAGGTGGTATCACGACAGTCGCGGACGGGCGGATGACGCTGAGACGCAAGCAATAGAGCGGAGGAAGCAGATGCGAGGTGGGCGGGCGATGCGGGGGAGCCGAGGATGCTGGCAGGGAGCGCGGGCGCGAACCCGAGGGATAACGGGGGAGCGAGGCGGGGGCGAGAATGTCAGGGCGGAGACATGGTGCACCCTATGAACACCCACACGATATTTATAGAGTAGCAGTAGATAATAGACTTAGCCGCAGGCGCCCGATGCCGACACAGCACCACGACACACCACACGGCACACGCTACTTCCGTTCGCTGAAAACATTTGCCGATTTTTTTGTATTTTAGCCCAATTTATGGAAAATGTTCACATTTAGACCTATGGACGACTTAACAGCAGTTTTAGACCCTTTGCTCGGCGCCATAAATCTTGGCGCCAAGGTGTGTGTCACGCTGGCCACCGGGCGCTGACGTGGTGCCGACGTGGAACCGAGCTCGGCGTCATAGATCTCGGCACCGAGCTCAGAAGTAAAATATCTACCAACTTTTCTCTATCCTGTTGCTCTCTCCCATCCATCCTTTCTCCAATCTCCCACTTGTCGTCCCCAAGCTCCCACGTGCCGCCGTTCGGCCAAGCTCCCACGCCCCAGTCGCGCTCAAGCGACGCCGTCCGGCCACACCGCCGCGCCCAAGTGTCCCCGTCCGACCAAGCTCCCACGCCCTAGCCGCGCTCAAGCAACGCTGTCCAGCCACACCGTCGCGCCCAAGCGCCGTCGTCCGACCAAGCTCCCACGCCCCAGCCACGCTCAAGCGACGTCGTCCGGCCACACCGCCGTGCCCAAGCGCCGCCATCCGACCAAGCTCCCATGCCCTAGCCACGCTCCAGCGACGCCGTCCGACCACACCACCGCGCCCAAGCACCGCCGTCCGGCCGCCTCGCCGCCCGTCCGGTCCCAGCGCCGCGGCCGTCCGTCCCCAGCACCGGCCACCCCGTCTACCCCCATGTGCCTTCTCGTCGACTGGTGATTAGCTAATTGTTATTTAGTTGTTAGTTAGTAGTAGTGGTGTATTGTCTTAGTGTTTAGTTAGTGGTTAGTTAGTAGTTAGTGGTTAGTTAATATTAGTTTAGTTTAGTACGTAGTATTGTATTGTCTTAGTGTTTTTATAGTTTAGTTAGTAGTTTAGTATTACTTTAGTACTTATCTAGCACATGTTTTGAAGTATATAGTTAGGTAGATATTTAGTCGTTAGTGTATATAGTTAGCTAACTATTTAGTTGTTAGTATATTTACATGGAATGAGTATGTCAGCCATCGTGTTGTTGTTTCTTTGCAGGTTATAGAAACTTCACCGTATAGGGGAGGTGCTGACGATTTTTTTACTGACAATACTAATTTTTTTACATAGGTGCCGGACTCGACCTTCGCCACCGTGAGTTTGACTCATCCGCGATCTCGGGTATACCTTGTTTTCGTACATTATTCGTAGATTATGTATTTCTGTTTGTTGTGGTCATTTATATAATTATTAGTTAGTAAGTAGGTATTACTTATTTATTACTTAGTAAGTATTTAGGCATTAGTATTTAGTCATTAGTAGGCTAGGCATTATTGAGTTATGAATCCGTGTTTGCAATAGATGGACACCCTAGTAACACTATACCATGGAGGAAGCGTGGAGGAAGATGTTTATGAGAATGTTAGTTTTTATGGTATGAAGAAGGTGACTGTGATGTTCGATGAAAGACCCTCTTTTGGCCAAATTTTTGCTCGAGCTTCTGAGGAGATTAGTTGCAATTTAAACAACCCTAGCATATCAATTGAGGGTTTATTGTCCCATGTTGCATCTGGGACAGTTGTCCGACGGTTGATCTCCATTGGCTCTGAAGATGATTGGGTGAAATATATCAACCCTAAACCCTAAAACCCACAACAAAGATTATATTGATGAATGGGATCAGGAGTCAGACCTAAACTACGAGAACGACCAGCCACACATGAACTACCACTTCCGCAGGTATTTGACTTGGTATGCTGGTGTCACTAGGTACAAGCTTAAGGGCCAGTGGATAGCTACAGACTATGCGGAGTAAGAGTCCTCAGACGATGAAGACACTTCGTTCGATATAGCTGCTCGGCTAGGGTCTCAAATTGAGGCTGCTCCAATCGTAGATAGAGTGGTACCAAGTTGTTTACTCAATTTAGTTCTGTTAATTCGATGCATTATGTTTTGTTATCTGCATCCTAATGTTTTAACTTGTGAATATGGAAACTCTATGCTGGTATCTGTGGGTGGACTTGAGCGTATCTCATGGAGGACTTCAGACACCATGACACTTTCTTTACTATCAGTGAGTATGAATGTTTAGAAGCGAAGCAAATTCGTTTATTTGTATGTTCTAATCTATGTGTGTAACTAAACTTTCAATTACAGAGGGTATCGCGTCGCCTTCATCGTGCAGCGGCTCGTTGTGGATGTCGGTCCCTAGCCAGCGTTGACGTGCACCTGCCTGTGCCTCCTAGGCAGCCGAATGTTCACCTTCCCGTTCCTGCAGCTGGACAGAGCTCATCGCGTTCGACGCGTGATACGTTTGCAGATGTGAACGATGACGACGACGATGACGACGACGATGACGACCAGGGGAGGAGAACATCGTGGCCACAGGTCAGGACGTTATTGGACCGTCCCAGCTGTAGGACGCTCCCACAACTCAGCCGTCACAACTCACACCACGTCGACGACGTCCATGTGACCCCTACACTGCAGGCACCGACGCTCTTGGTGCCAAGGGTAAGGGTAAGGCTAGGAGGAAGTGAGTACTATGTGATATGGACTTTGTGATGTAAACTTTGTGATGTGGACCTTATGATGTCAACTTTGTGATGTGGACTATGTTATGTGGACCTTGTATTAAGGACTATGTTATGTGGACTTTGTGATATTCTATGTTATTTGTGATGTATTATATGCTGAAATGTGGTGATATCTTATCATATGTGATTATTTCAATTATGGTTGTTAATAAAACAAGGGAAACTCTTGCGATTTTTTTGTGAATTGGAAAAAACATGACAGTGCAATAGAAACATTACGAATCTGAAACATTACGGTTCTAAAACATTTTGGATATGAAAGTACTACATAACACACTACTAGCTTGTTCAATCAGAATCACAATCTATAAGTAACTCATCATCAGAGTCATCCGTCGCGCAATCCTCAACGACAACCTCGTTCCACTTGCTGCATCGTCCTGCATCACACTTTTCCACATTTCTCTTGTAATAATTGGCTTCTGCTTTATCTGCAGCTTAGGAGAATAGCTGATCCTCAGCCTAATCACACTTTTGCTTGTAATAAGCGGGCTCTACCTCTTCGGCGGCCTGAGACATAAACTCGTCCTCCTTCTCTTGAGCACGTAATCCTGCCTCAGCTAGTGCGATGAGCTCACTCAACCTTGATGTGTCGTCCTCCTCTTCCCCATGTAATCCCGCCTCAGCGAGAGCGATAAGCTCACTCAACCTTGATGTGTCCTCCTCCATTAGTTCCGCCGTCGCCATTTTTTCCTGAACGTATCTTGCACGAGCCTCATCTGCGAGATAGCTCACGGCACATCCAATCTCTGCAAATGTAATGAGACAAATAAGTTTGCAAAGTCAGGATAAATAAATTGTACAAGCGAAACTATCATGTCATTTTTCTCACTCACTTCCATTGAGACGATCAACAAGATTCCCTAACATTTATTTCTCGGCTCTAGCCGCCTCCCATTCCCTTGCATCCTGTGCTCTCTTCTCATTTGCCGCCTTCAATCTCCTCTGCTTTGCACACATCGGACTGTCAAAACTCATTGATTTCATGAACCTACGCATGTCCTGTATGCGATCGTTAATGTACAAATCGACGAGCTGAGATCCACAACGTATCTTCTGTCCCATTAGTCTCTCAGACTCTATTGTATGCATCACCTCTTCTTTGTCGTCGTATCTCTCCCAACCGCATTTTCTCGTATCCTACACAAAAGACAATAAGTACGGGTGCAACATTGTAGCTGATGCAAACAAAAAATAAATATCAACCTCATCGTAATCTACCATATGTCCATAAAAATAGCCAACACCAAGTTCGGAAGGAATTAATCCAAACTTAGCTTCAATACCACATTTGCAGAGCACGTGATCAAACTTCAACTCTTCCGCCCACTCATTTTTTTTCTTTTCCTTTGCCTCTGCTCTAGCCAATGGGACATAGGACCGTACAACCACTCTAAGAAATGACACTTACGCCACCCGTATGGCTGCAGGAGAATAATTTAGTAAATTTATGAAAAATAACAAAAGTTTGGACATTTTTTATGCACTCACATAATTAAAGTTCGGACACACGAAGTGCTTCGCAGTGTCCTCGTCGATGACAACACTATCTCTGCAATCGCATCGAGGTGACGACTCCATTCGTCTTTCTGTTGCTACACCCTTCTCCACATTCGTCATTGGTGGAGGATTCATGGGAGGAGGAACCCAACGCTTAAAACACTCATGACTAGTCCTTCCACACAACAAATTAGCGAAAAGAAGATATCGAAGGTCAAATTTATCAGGACCGTCGATCCACTAGAAAAACACCTCAGGTGCTCCTACAAAAATGGAACGAAACATCAGTACAAATCTAGTAAACAATATTAACTCACAAGTCATAAGCTACGTACGTTAAAACCGCCACAAAGGTAGAAGCACGTGTCTGGATGTTTGGATTGACATATCCAAGCCAGTCTGTCACAATCACATTCAGGCACAGGAAGATCAGGAGGAATAGGAGCATCCTTACTAGATACATCCGGATATAACTCCCGAGGACGACCTTTCTTCTGCCACAACGTCTCCCGATATATGTCTTTCATCTAAGAAACAATTATATATTAACACAAGTATCTAATAACCTGTATAATTGGATTTCACAAACTATCAAATAAACTGTAGTCATCATATGAACTATATATCCTTTTTTAGGAAGAACACACGTTCTGCATTATTGATTCAAAGTGACATTACAATCCCTGCTAGCAGCTTCCATAAGCCAACTAGGAAAGCAATCCAGCTAGAATAACACAGGAGCCAACTCTATAGCCTTACTTGCACAAAGGTGAGCTACCTCATTACCCTCTCTATTAACGAAAGATACTTCAAATGATCTGAAATTCATACTCCTCTCTTTGATTTCTTGCCATAAGCCTGCAATAGCACTCCTTCTTCCCTCCTCAGACCGGAGAAGAGCCACCAGGACAGAGTTGTCAACTTCTAAAATCGCTTTTTCCACGCTAAGCATCTGGGCCAGCACCACGCCGTCACGAGCAGCCAAAGCTTCACTGGTTAGCGCATCAGGGATGTGTTCATATAGTTGTGCTGCTGCCGCCAAAACCTCTCCCTGCGAGTTCCTCATCACCACACCCCCAGCCCCTTTGCCCGTCTCAGCAACAAAAGCAGCATCCGAGTTAATTTTCACCCAACCCTCCAATGGCGCTTTCCATTTAACCCGGCAACGCAGAGAGGCTTGCGGCCCCGGCACTTTTAAACAAACTAGATCCTCTAACATTTTCGCCACATGACTCACTGTAGCGTATGGATTCCAACGGTCACGCCCAAACCTTCTAGCATTCCTTCCTGGCCATAAGGACCAGGCACCACAAATAACCATCGTTTTAACTGAGTCAGTGAAGTGGTCATCAGCCAATAAGTCCTTTGCCCAAGTGACCTCCAAAAAAACTGGTAGTTTTATTCCTGTAATGTTTTTAACCACTCGCCAGAACTGCTTTGCAACTGGACAATCAATAGCAATATGGAAAAAAGATTCTCCTTCCTCCTGAAAGGGAAATGTGCCTTTGAGCCATTTCTAAGTATTTTGGTGATTGAGTGCAAACACAAGTGCTTAAATGTGAAAATATGCCCAAGGATGAACAAAGTGCAAATCACAAGTTAAGGTATGTTTCTAAGCCTTAGTACATTGGTTTTGTGTACTGATATATTTGTCTAAGTGTTAGAAACAGATAAAAGAAGAGAAGAGAAGACTTGGCTGTGTACAGCCAAGGGGCTGCTTCGGTCTGGGGCACCGGACTGTCCGGTGGTGCACCGGACAGTGTCCGGTGGTGCACCGGACAGTGTCCGGTGCGCCAGGCTACCTCGGCCGAAGAGGCCGCTCTCGGGTTTTTCTCCGGCGACTTCGGCTAAAATTCACCGGACTGTCCGGTGTGCACCGGACTGTCCGGTGAGCCAACGGTCGGCTGGGCCAACGGTCGGCCGCGCGATCGGCGCGCGACACGTGGCCGAGCCAACGGTCGGAAGGAAGCACCGGACTGTCCGGTGTGCACCGGACTGTCCGGTGCGCCAGATCTGCAACGGTCGGCAACGGTCGGCTTCGCTTTTTATGGAAACAAATCGGGCACCGGACAGTGTCCGGTGTGCACCGGACTGTCCGGTGCGCCACGAGACAGAAGGCAAAGATGGCCTTCCAGATTTGTTCCCAACGGCTCCTAGCTGCCTTGGGGCTATAAAAGGGACCCCTTGGCGCATGGAGGATGACACAAGCAACCTTTGAGCATTCTTGATCATCCACACTAAGTCTCTGCGCATTCGTTTGTGTTTCTAAGTGATTCGAGCTCTGTTCTAAGTGAGAACTCTGAGATAGTCTTGTGAGCTCGAGTCTTGGCCGTGTGTGTGCGCTTTTGCTGTGGATTTGTGTGTGTTGCTTCCCTCCCTTACTCTGTGTTTCATTTGTGATCATATACTTGTAAGGGCAAGAGACTCCAATTTGTGGAGATTCCTTGCAAACGGGATAGTGAAAGGAAAACAAAACACCGTGGTATTCAAGTGGGTCTTTGGACCGCTTGAGAGGGGTTGATTGCAACCCTCGTCCGTTGGGACGCCACAACGTGGAGTAGGCAAGCGTTGGTCTTGGCCGAACCACGGGATAAAACCACTGTGTCACTCTGTGCTTGATTCTCTTGTGGTACTGTGTTTTGTTGAGATTGTTGAAGACTTCACCTTAGCCACTTGGCAATAATCGTGCTAACACTTAACAAGTCTTTGTGGCTTAAGTTTGAAGTTTTTACAGGATCACCTATTCACCCCCCCCCCCTCTAGGTGCTTTCAATTGGTATCGGAGCCGTTCTCTTCACAAAGGGACTAACCGCCCGAAGAGATGGATCCTAAGGGGAAGGGTATAGTGATCAACGACAAAGAGAAGGAATCCTTCGTCAACGAGCCGAAGGACGATAAGCCTACCGACTCCGGCTCGGGCCAAAGACGGAAGGAAGGGAAGAAGAAGACCAGGCGCATCAAGGAGATCATCTACTACGACAGCGACGAGTCTACTTCTTCCCAAAAGGACGAGGACCACAACGACTACGAGAGAAGAAAACCGGTTAATTCGAACTTTTCTTTTGATTACTCTCGTATTCCGCAAAGTTCACATTCTCATTTGCTCTCCATTCCACTCGGCAAGCCCCCACATTTTGATGGAGAGGACTACGGATTTTGGAGCCACAAAATGCGTAGTCACCTATTCTCTCTCCATCCTAGTATATGGGAGATTGTAGAGAGTGGAATGCATTTTGATAGTTCGGATAGTCCCATGTTCATTAATGAACAAATTCATAAGAATGCACAAGCTACTACTGTTCTTCTAGCTTCCTTGTGCAGTAATGAATACCATAAGGTGAGCGGCTTGGATAACGCCAAGCAAATCTGGGACACCCTCAAAATTTCTCATGAGGGGAACGACGTCACCTTACTCACCAAGATGGAGTTGGTGGAGGGCGAACTTGGACGGTTCGCAATGATAAGGGGCGAGGAGCCAACGCAAACATACAATCGGCTCAAGACCCTTATCAACAAGATAAGAAGCTACGGGAGCACGCGATGGACGGACCACGACGTCGTCCGCCTAATGCTAAGGTCATTTACCGTTCTTGATCCTCACTTGGTGAACAATATACGTGAAAATCCCAGGTACACCAAGATGTCGCCCGAAGAAGTTCTTGGGAAATTTGTTAGCGGGCGAATGATGATCAAGGAGGCGAGATATGTGGACGACGCCTTGAATGGTCCAATCAACGAGCCGCAACCTCTCGCTCTCAAGGCAACACGAAACAAGGAGGCGCTACCTAGCAAGGTGGCACAAATTGAGGCGGCCGGACTCAACGATGAAGAGATGGCTCTCATCATCAAGAGATTCAAGACGGCGCTAAATGGTCGCAAGGGGCAGTCAAGCAAGACCAAGACCAAGGGGAAGCGCTCATGCTTCAAATGCGGTAAGCTTGGTCATTTTATCGCTAACTGTCCCGATAATGAAAGTGACCAGGAAAAGGGGAACAAAAGAGAAAAGAAGAAGCAATACAAGAAGGCAAAGGGCGAGGCGCATCTAGGAAAGGAGTGGGACTCGGATTGCTCCTCCTCCGACTCCGACAACGAAGGACTCGCCGCCACTGCCTTCAACAAATCGGCTCTCTTCCCCAACGAGCGTCTCACATGTCTTATGGCAAGGGAGAAGAAGGTGAGTACTCAAGACTCCACTTATGCTTCTTCTAGTGATAGTGAGTCTAGTGATGATGACATAGATTATTCATGCTTGTTCAAGGGCTTAGATAGATCTAAGATAGATAAAATCAATGAATTGATTGATGCATTGAATGAAAAGGATAGGCTTTTAGAAAAGCAGGAGGATTTATTGTATGATGAACATGATAAATTTGTAGAGGCACAAAAATCATATGCTTTAGAAGTAAAAAGAAATGAAATGCTTTCTTATGAACTATCTACTTGTCATGAAACCATTTCTACTTTGAAAGGTGTCAACAATGATTTAAATGCTAAATTAGAAGTAGCAAACAAATCCAATTCTTGTGTAGAACATGTTGAAATTTGTACTAGGTGTAAAGACTTTGACATTAATGCTTGTAGTGAACACCTAGTTTCAATTTCCAAGCTTAATGATGAACTGGCTAGTCTTAATGCTCAACTTAAGACTAGCAAGAATGATTTCGATAAGCTAAAATTTGCAAGGGATGCCTACACAATTGGTAGACACCCCTCAATTAAGGATGGACTTGGCTTCAAGAGAGAAGCTAAGAACTTAACAAGCCATAAGGCTCCCATTCCCGCCAAGGAGAAAGGGAAGGCCCCTATGGCTACTAGTGCTAAAAGGAACCATGCATTTTTGTATCATGATAGAAGACAAACTAGAAATGTAAGTCATGATGCTTATGATTCATATGTTTATGATTCTCATACCATGTTTGCTCCTAGTTCCTCTTATGTGTATGATAGAAATGTTACTAGGAGAAATGTTGTTCCTAAAAGAAATGCTATTCATCATGTGCCTAGAAGGAATGTTATTCATGCTCCTAGGAAAATAGCAAATGAACCTTCCACAATTTATTATGCTTTAAATGCTTCCTTTGCTATTTGTAGAAAGGATAAGAAAATTGTTGCTAGGAAGTTAGGGGCAAAATGCAAGGGAGACAAAACTTGCATTTGGGTCCCTAAGGATATTTGCACTAACCTTGTAGGACCCAACAAGAGTTGGGTACCTAAGTCCCAAGCCTAAATTTGCCTTGCAGGTTTATGCATCCGGGGGTTCAAGCTGGATTATCGACAGCGGATGCACAAACCATATGACGGGGGAAAAGAAGATGTTCACCTCCTACGTCAAAAATAAGGATTCCCAAGATTTAATTGTATTCGGTGATGGGAATCAAGGCAAGGTAAAAGGGTTAGGTAAAATCGCGATTTCTAATGAGCATTCTATCTCTAATGTATTTTTAGTAGAGAGTCTTGGATATAATTTGCTATCTGTTAGTCAATTATGTCATATCGGGTATAACTGTCTATTTACAAACGTAGATGTGTCTGTCTTTAGAAGGAGTGATGGTTCACTAGCTTTTAAGGGTGTATTAGACGGCAAACTTTATTTAGTTGATTTTGCAAAAGAAGAGGCCGGTCTAGATGCATGCTTAATAGCTAAGACTAGCATGGGCTGGCTGTGGCATCGCCGCTTAGCACATGTGGGGATGAAGAACCTTCACAAGCTTCTAAAGGGAGAACACGTGATAGGTTTGACTAACGTTCAATTCGAAAAAGATAGACCTTGTGCAGCTTGTCAAGCAGGGAAACAGGTGGGAGGAGCACATCACAGCAAGAATGTGATGACCACTTCAAGGCCCCTGGAGCTGCTGCATATGGACCTCTTCGGACCCGTCGCCTACCTAAGCATAGGGGGAAGTAAGTATGGTTTAGTTATTGTTGATGATTTTTCCCGCTTCACTTGGGTGTTCTTTTTGCAGGATAAGTCTGAAACCCAAGGGACCCTCAAGCGCTTCCTCAGGAGAGCTCAAAATGAGTTTGAGCTCAAAGTGAAAAAGATAAGGAGCGACAACGGGTCCGAGTTCAAGAACCTTCAAGTGGAGGAGTTCCTTGAAGAGGAAGGGATCAAGCACGAGTTCTCCGCTCCCTACACACCACAGCAAAATGGTGTGGTAGAGAGGAAGAACAGGACGCTCATTGACATGGCGAGGACGATGCTAGGAGAGTTCAAGACCCCCGAGTGCTTTTGGACGGAAGCCGTGAACACTGCTTGCCACGCCATCAACAGGGTCTACCTTCATCGCCTCCTCAAGAAGACGTCATATGAGCTACTAACCGGTAACAAACCCAATGTATCGTACTTTCGTGTATTTGGGAGCAAGTGCTACATTCTAGTGAAGAAGGGTAGAAATTCTAAATTTGCTCCCAAAGCTGTAGAGGGGTTTTTGTTAGGTTATGACTCAAATACAAAGGCGTATAGAGTCTTCAACAAATCATCGGGTTTGGTTGAAGTCTCTAGCGACGTTGTATTTGATGAGACTAATGGCTCTCCAAGAGAGCAAGTTGTTGATCTTGATGATGTAGATGAAGAAGATATTCCGACGGCCGCCATACGAACCATGGCGATTGGTGATGTGCGACCACAGGAACAAGATGAGCAAGATCAACCCTCTTCCTCAATTATGGTGCATCCCCCGACTCAAGACGATGAACAGGTTCATCATAAGGAGGCGTGTGATCAAGGGGGAGCACAAGATGATAACGTAATGGAGGAAGAAGCGCAACCGGCACCTCCAACCCAAGTTCGAGCGATGATTCAAAGGGATCATCCCGTCGACCAAATTCTGGGTGACATTAGCAAGGGAGTAACTACTCGATCTCGATTAGTTAATTTTTGTGAGCATTACTCCTTTGTCTCTTCTATTGAGCCTTTCAGGGTAGAAGAGGCCTTGCTAGATCCAGACTGGGTGTTGGCCATGCAAGAGGAGTTAAACAACTTCAAGCGCAATGAAGTTTGGACACTGGTGCCTCGTCCGAAGCAAAATGTTGTGGGAACCAAGTGGGTGTTCCGCAACAAACAGGACGAGCATGGGGTGGTGACGAGGAACAAGGCTCGACTTGTGGCAAAAGGTTATGCCCAAGTCGCAGGTTTGGATTTCGAGGAGACCTTTGCTCCTGTGGCTAGGCTAGAGTCAATTCGAATCTTGCTAGCATATGCCGCTCACCATTCTTTCAGGTTGTTTCAAATGGATGTGAAGAGCGCTTTCCTCAACGGGCCAATCAAGGAGGAGGTGTACGTGGAGCAACCCCCTGGCTTCGAGGATGAACGGTACCCCGACCATGTGTGTAAGCTCTCTAAGGCGCTCTATGGACTTAAGCAAGCCCCAAGAGCATGGTATGAATGCCTTAGAGACTTTTTAATTGCTAATGCTTTCAAGGTTGGGAAAGCCGATCCAACTCTTTTTACAAAGACATGTGATGGTGATTTGTTTGTGTGCCAAATTTATGTCGATGACATAATATTTGGTTCTACTAACCAAAAGTCTTGTGAAGAGTTTAGCAGGGTGATGACGCAGAAATTCGAGATGTCGATGATGGGCGAGTTGAACTACTTCCTTGGGTTCCAAGTGAAGCAACTCAAGGACGACACCTTCATCTCCCAAACGAAGTACACGCAAGATCTGCTAAAGCGGTTTGGGATGAAGGACGCCAAGCCCGCAAAGACTCCGATGGGGACCGACGGACACACCGACCTCAACAAAGGAGGTAAGTCCGTTGATCAAAAAGCATACCGGTCAATGATAGGTTCTTTGCTCTATTTATGTGCTAGTAGACCGGATATTATGCTTAGCGTATGCATGTGTGCTAGATTTCAATCCGATCCTAAGGAGTGTCACTTAGTGGCGGTGAAGCGAATTCTTAGATATTTGGTTGCTACGCCTTGCTTCGGGCTCTGGTATCCAAAGGGGTCTACCTTTGACTTAGTTGGATACTCAGACTCCGACTATGCTGGATGTAAGGTCGATAGGAAGAGTACATCGGGGACGTGCCAATTCTTAGGAAGGTCCCTGGTGTCATGGAACTCTAAGAAACAAACTTTCGTTGCCCTATCCACCGCTGAGGCCGAGTATGTTGCCGCAGGACAGTGTTGCGCGCAACTACTTTGGATGAGGCAAACCCTCAGGGACTTTGGCTACAATCTGAGCAAAGTCCCGCTCCTATGTGATAATGAGAGTGCTATCCGCATGGCGGAAAATCCTGTTGAACACAGCCGCACAAAGCACATAGACATCCGGCATCACTTTGTGAGAGACCACCAGCAAAAGGGAGATATCGAAGTGTTTCATGTTAGCACCGAGAACCAGCTAGCCGATATCTTTACCAAGCCTCTAGATGAGAAGACCTTTTGCAGGCTGCGTAGTGAGCTAAATGTCTTAGATTCGCGGAACTTGGATTGAATTGTAGCATACATGTGTTTATGCATTTGATCAGGTTCAGTCTGCATTTTGTTGCTTATTGTGGTGCTCAAGTTGTACCAACACTCCCTGGACCTCACAAGTCCGTTGCAAAGTGATGCACATGTTTAGGGGGAGATGTGTTACAACTTGACCCTTTGAGACTAACCATTTGCTTGAGTTTGCTTGATTTAGTCTCGAAGGAGGATTGAAAGGGAAAAGGTGGACTTGGACCATGAAAGACTTCCACTGCACTCCGATGAGAGGGTAACTAATTCCAAGTTCATCTCATGAAATCTTATTGCCATTTGCTCGTAATTGAAGACTTTGGTGAGGCAATGGGGTTAGAGGGCCAAGATTGATCCCGTTTTGGTGCTTGATGCCAAAGGGGGAGAAAATAAAGGCCAAAGTGATAAATGGATCAGCTACCACTTGAGAGATTTTGAAAATAGTAGAATAGAGTTTTTGTTTTGTCAAAAGCTTTTATTGTCTCTTATTGTCTCTATTGTCAAAAGTTGGCCTTGTGGGGAGAAGTGTTGATTATGGGAAATAGGGGGAGTTTTTGAACTCTTTGATCAATCGCTTTTGGAATGACTCTCTTTATGTCTCAACATGTGTGTTTGACTTAGAAATAGAGATTTGAGTTTGATTTGCAAAAACAAACCAAGTGGTGGCAAAGGATGATCCATATATGTCAAAATTGAATAAAACCAATTTGAGTTTTTATTTGAAGTGATTTTGCACTTGTGCTATCTACTTTATGTTGTGTTGGCATAAATCACCAAAAAGGGGGAGATTGAAAGGGAAATGTGCCTTTGAGCCATTTCTAAGTATTTTGGTGATTGAGTGCAAACACAAGTGCTTAAATGTGAAAATATGCCCAAGGATGAACAAAGTGCAAATCACAAGTTAAGGTATGTTTCTAAGCCTTAGTACATTGGTTTTGTGTACTGATATATTTGTCTAAGTGTTAGAAACAGATAAAAGAAGAGAAGAGAAGACTTGGCTGTGTACAGCCAAGGGGCTGCTTCGGTCTGGGGCACCGGACTGTCCGGTGGTGCACCGGACAGTGTCCGGTGGTGCACCGGACAGTGTCCGGTGCGCCAGGCTGCCTCGGCCGAAGAGGCCGCTCTCGGGTTTTTCTCCGGCGACTTCGGCTAAAATTCACCGGACTGTCCGGTGTGCACCGGACTGTCCGGTGAGCCAACGGTCGGCCGGGCCAACGGTCGGCCGCGCGATCGGCGCGCGACACGTGGCCGAGCCAACGGTCGGAAGGAAGCACCGGACTGTCCGGTGTGCACCGGACTGTCCGGTGCGCCAGATCTGCAACGGTCGGCAACGGTCGGCTTCGCTTTTTATGGAAACAAATCGGGCACCGGACAGTGTCCGGTGTGCACCGGACTGTCCGGTGCGCCACGAGACAGAAGGCAAAGATGGCCTTCCAGATTTGTTCCCAACGGCTCCTAGCTGCCTTGGGGCTATAAAAGGGACCCCTTGGCGCATGGAGGATGACACAAGCAACCTTTGAGCATTCTTGATCATCCACACTAAGTCTCTGCGCATTCGTTTGTGTTTCTAAGTGATTCGAGCTCTGTTCTAAGTGAGAACTCTGAGATAGTCTTGTGAGCTCGAGTCTTGGCCGTGTGTGTGCGCTTTTGCTGTGGATTTGTGTGTGTTGCTTCCCTCCCTTACTCTGTGTTTCATTTGTGATCATATACTTGTAAGGGCAAGAGACTCCAATTTGTGGAGATTCCTTGCAAACGGGATAGTGAAAGGAAAACAAAACACCGTGGTATTCAAGTGGGTCTTTGGACCGCTTGAGAGGGGTTGATTGCAACCCTCGTCCGTTGGGACGCCACAACGTGGAGTAGGCAAGCGTTGGTCTTGGCCGAACCACGGGATAAAACCACTGTGTCACTCTGTGCTTGATTCTCTTGTGGTACTGTGTTTTGTTGAGATTGTTGAAGACTTCACCTTAGCCACTTGGCAATAATCGTGCTAACACTTAACAAGTCTTTGTGGCTTAAGTTTGAAGTTTTTACAGGATCACCTATTCACCCCCCCCCCCTCTAGGTGCTTTCACCTCCCCACACACTTCACAGAAATTTTCACGAAGAATATGTCTCCTCTTCAATTCCTGTTTGGATGGCAAATAATTATGAAGGACTCTCCATCAGAAAATTCTTATTTTTGGAGGTATATTCAGCTTCCATAGTTTTCTCCACCAGTCTTCTTCATTCGATGAGCTTGCTGCATTTACAACATGAGCCTTCCCGACACTTTGAGACTGCTTCAACATTCGATAACATGACCGAACTGAGAACACACCATTTTTCTCATGCGCCCACCCCATCACATCAGCATCCATCCGAGTGCCAGGCCTCAGCTTCAGAATTTCCTTAGCATCCATAGCAACGAAAGACTTCCTCACCAAATCAACATTCCAGCATCTAGTACCTGGCAGAAAAAGTTCGTCCACAGATTGCACTTGGACTCCTTCAAGATGGACAGTGGGCTTCAACTGCCTAAGACTTGGAATCTAGTTGTCCTCCCAAATACTTATTGAGGATCCAGGACCCACTCTTTTAATCAAGCCCTGCCATAAGGCTTCACGTCCAAACAACACCGCCTTCCAGATTTCTGAACTTTGCTTCTTTTTATTTGCTTTCAAAAAATCATTATTGGGGTAATATTTCCCTTTAATGATCCTCGCACAAAGAGAATTAGGCCTTGTCATTAGTCTCCATCCCTGTTTTGCAAGCATCGCCTTGTTAAACAGAGGTAAGTCTCTAAAGCCCATGCCCCCACTTATTTTAGGCATTGTCAGCTTGGACCAGCTTTGCCAATGAATTTTGTGACTGTCTACTGCACTTCCCCACCAAAAATTTGAAATATAAGTCTGCATCTTTTTACACACATGTGCTGGCAATTTAAAACAGCTCATGGGATAAGTAGGAACTGCCTGGAGATTAGCTTTGATGAGCACCTCTCTGCCCGCACAACTAAGCTTCTTTTCACTCCACCCATACACAAAGTTTCTAATATGATCAGCATAAGACTTTATCACGCCATCTGTAGCTCTTCCGGGTGCTATCGGCAGGCCCAAATATTTTTCACCCAAAACTTCGGAACTGATCCCAAGAGACTGCAGCACCTCCTGTTTCCCTTCCTGATCGCAGTTAGCACTGAACAAGACACCAGATTTCTGCTTATTAACCAACTGACCTGAGATCTTGTTATAGAGATCCAGGATCGAAGCAATCCGGTCAGCGCTCCTCTTATTTGCCTGGCCAAAAACCAAACAGTCATCAGCAAACATCAAGTGGGATACCCAAGGTGTCCGCAGACTGATACGAATCCCCCTCGCAATATATTGTGGTCCAGTGTTCTTTAACATACACGTCAGACCTTCTGCACATAACAAGAATAAATAGGGTGAAATTGGATCACCCTGCCTTATGCCCCGAGATGGCTCGAATACCTCAGACAAACATCCATTGACCTTGACTGAAAAAGTAACAGAAGTAACGCACCGCATCACCAGATCACGCCATTTGTCAGCAAAGCCCAAGGCTCTCATCCCTGACTCCAAATATGTCCACTCCACATGATCATACGCTTTTGCCATATCAAGCTTCACTGCAAAGGCTCCGACCTTCCCCTTCTTCTTTCTCAGATAGTGAAAACATTCATGAGCAATCACTACATTGTCAGTGATGAGCCGGCCAGGGATGAACGCACTCTGCTCCTCTGAGATAATATCATCAATCACTGCCCTTAGTCTATTGGCCATGGTTTTGGAACAAAGCTTATAGAGCACATTACACAAAGAAATGGGTCTGAATTGTGTAAGTTCTTGAGGGTTAGCCACTTTAGTGATAATAACTAGAACTATTGCGTTAATAGAATCCGGAAGCTCCCCATCGTTCAAGAAATCCACCACTGCAGCCCCCACTTTCCTTTCAAAAGGTTCCAGTGTCTTTGGAAAAAACCAGCCGTAAAACCATCCTCGCCAGGTGCTTTATTCGGGCCCATCTGCATCAAAGCTGCTTCTACCTCCTCCACTGTGAACTGACGGCACAAAGTTTCATTCATTTGGTCAGAAACTTTTCGTGTCACGAACTCACATACCTTCTCTGGTTGCAGATCAGATTGGGTTGTGAACAGCTGTTGGTAGAACTCATTTACCATCCTCTCAAGATCTACTTGATCAGTAAAGACCGATCCATCCTCCCGTCGCAGAGCTTGGATTTTATTAGTTCTTGCCCGAGATTTAGCCTTTCCCTGAAAAAAGCAGTGTTTCGATCGCCTTCCTTGAGCCATTCCACTCGAGAACGTTGGCGCTCCATGATTTCTTCTCTCATCAGAGTCTTTGACAAATCAGCCATTAACCCCCTCTCTCTAGCCGTTGGACCCCTATAAAGTGTGGCATTCCTTTCCTCCTCCAGCTGCACATGAATGGTTCTGAGCCTAGCTTTGACCGATCCAAAAAACTTTTTATCACAGGTACTAAGCGATGATCGTAAACCAGCCAGAGAAGATGCAACCATCGCCAAGTTGCAAGGTTCAGGCCCCGGATCCCAGGTTCTCTCCACAAAAGGCCCATAATCCTGATGTCGCTGCCACATATTTTCGTATCGGAAAACCCGACGAGTATTTTGTCCTTTCGGTCGAGGATCCCTTTCCGAAGCACGAACCTGCACCAGCACAACACAGTGATCTGATTTCGCCAATGGAATATGCTTCACCCACGTCTCCCCAAACCTGTCCAGGAAACTTTGGTCGCCCAACCCCCTATCCAATCGAACCTTCACATTCCTACTTCCCTCTTGTCTGTTGTCCCAAGTGTATGGCACACCAGAGAAGCCAAGGTCCATAAAGCCACAATCCTGCACCACTTCCTGAAAACCATCCATCTATCATTGTTCCCTCCCATTGATCCCAAAATGCTCATTTGCTTCCAATACTTCATTAAAATCTCCAACACACAGCCATGGAACACCCAATTGTGCCCGAAGAAACCGAAGAAGGTACCAACTATTCTTCCTCATCGCTCTCCTTGGTTCCCCATAAAAACCAGTAAGACGCCATTGTCGATTACCAAGCCTGTCATATGTGAGAAGAACATCAATATGAGATCTCAACATACTTTGTATAGCCACAGTAACATCCCCCCTCCACAGTAACATTAAACCTCCGCTTTGGCCTAGAGAGCTAACAACCTCTGCGTTCTGAAAACCCAGCAACTGCTTTAAGTTCATCACACGGTCCCTGTGCATTTTTGTCTCCATCAAAAACACCACTGCAGTCTTAACAGATTCCACCACATGGCGAATCTCCTGAACTACCTCGGGCCGCCCGCAGCCCCGGCAGTTCACACTCAAACAATTCATTGTGCCCGGCGGGGGCTGCCCATCGCAGCCGCCACCGATCTTGCCTTTGGTTGGGAATACTCCTTTTTTTGTTTCTTCGATAACTCATCAGGGACAACAGGAGGATCTCCATCCCCCTCATCATCAAAAAGTTGATTCACCTGAATGGACACTGAATCTGCCGGTACAATAGCCATGTTGTTCATAGGCAGTTGGCTGTGACCCGGTGAATTATCCGAACCCGGTTCTGACATCTTAGATTTCCTTTTCCTTGGAAGGCCCCTGTTTCCCTCTGAACTCTTCTTGAACATAACATGGCGAGCATTCAGGGGGTTTGAAGCCTGCCCTTTCCCAACTCTTGAATCATCAAACTGTGGCCCTGGGACCTCCCTATTCTCCTCTTGATTCACCTTATCCTTATGAGCATCTGAACTCCCAGATCCCCCAGAGTCCCCCATAGCCTGCTCTCGCTTTGAATGAGAGGAAGACTCCCTCCCAAAGGATTCAGCCGCTGCTTCCGAGAAACTCTGCATCTTCCTCCTTCTAGGCTCGAAAACCCGAAGATTAACATCATAAGGCAGCTTCCCCTCTGCATTCCGAACTAGGGGTTTATCACAATTCAGTTGAGAATGACCGATGATACCACACGCCAGGCAATAGAACGAAAGCTTCTCATATTGAACCTCAAACCACTCAGGCGAACCATCTTTTTTTGTTTTCAGTTTCACTCCTCTACGCACCGGCTTTGACACCTCGATAGCCACTCGAGCACGAAGAAATGGACCACTGGCCTTTCCCCCACCGTCGACATCCATTTTTTTCACCTCACCAATCAGACCCATAGCCCGTTCACCCTTCAGCTTATTCATCCAGCCTAGTGGAAGATCAAGAATTCTGACCCAAATGTCCAACGTGTCAAAACTGATCTCCGAGGGCTTCAGTCGCTCATCATACTCATGCAGAATCACTGCATGCTTCCCCACCACCCATGGAGAACCACCCAACGCCCGCTCCATGTCTTGCTTAAAACAAAACTCCGCCACAAAAAGATTCTCTTCCTTCGCGCCAACCATGCGAATATTCAGACCAGCCGGGTTGCCCCACGCCGGCTCCATCGCTCCCTGAATCGACGTGGCATGAACAATCGTCGGAGACAAAACTTTACCGACCAGAGCCCAACTCGCATCAGGGACTCCCTCGTCCTCCTCGTCGCTAAAATCCGCAACCTCTTCCTCCTCTGCTGTCAGAATTAGGCCCTTCAACAAATCCGCAACTTCATCTTCCCTGTGATCCAAAAATCCATCTTCCCTGTTAGCCATATCTGCCAAAACGGGGAGACAAAACACGAGGATGTGATATGTGCACGAAGCTGTAGCACTCACACCAGATAATCCCAAAAAAACTAGGGTCCTAAGCGGCACTGCCCCTAGTGGGAAAATTTTGTGGTCAACGGCGCCAGAGCGGCTAACCGTCGATATGCGTTGGCCGCCGGGGACAGGCACGTCTCTGGCGTGGCGTGGACACCGTGGCCGCAGTGGCCGGCGGCGAAGCAGGTCTCAAGCCGCGTCGGAGAAGACCGCAGATAGACAATCGTCAGGATCGCCTCGCCAATCGCCTCTCCGTGATTAGCGGGCGTTTCCTTTCCGTAGCAAATTTGCCATAGTATGAACTATATATCCTAGGAGCAACAATCAAAACTAATAATCGAAAAATTATAATTCAATATACAAAACGAATCAGTGAGACACCATACCTTGGTATACAAAGTATTCCAACTCGATTCCGACCGTTTTTGAAAAAGATTTGAATGGAGGGAAAGTTGAGAAATGAGAAGGGCGCATCTCTCGGCTAGCAGAACGGTCGATTTATAGGACTTTCTAGCTCGGCGCAACACCAGCCCTAGCCACCGCGAGCCGCCACCGCCACGTTAGAGCTCGACGCTATTGACTATGACGCCGACATGTGTAAGTTCGGTGCCATAGTCTATGACACCGAGCTAAGTGTCCAAATCCTGAAATAAGTCATTCAGTGGTCTAAATATATATTTTTATCGGAAATATAGTTAAAAAAGAAAAATTCCGAAAACATTTGAATCTGCCTGAGAAAAGTGGAGCTCACCCCATTCCTCCTACTTTCTACCTTTTCCACGTAAAAAACTAATATCTGCGAGCTCTCTCCTCTGCGTGGTGTATTTTCAAATTTGTGTGAGCAGAATCAAGGCCACCAATAGCCAACAGGCAACAGCAGCGGAACATCTCGCCTTCTCTGAAAGCCATTTCAGAACCACCTTCAAAGTTCGAACTCCATCTCCTCCGCGTCCGCAAACCAATCCCTAGATCCTCTCGCCCTCGCACCAACCCCCAATTCGATCCACCCCGTCCCCTATCCGCCTCGAGTCCCACCCAATTCGGCGCTAGCCTGATCGGCATTGCCTGCCGGCCTCGTCGTACAGATCTGAGCGCCGTCTCGAGCGCCAGATCTCGCCGGCTCCGCGCCTAGCATTCCGCCAGGACCAGGATTCGCGCAGCGCCGGCGCCGGCACCGGCACCGGCGCCTGACGCCAAGTTGGCGCCTCAGAAGCGGTCCCAGCGTGGCGGCGGCGGAGGTGGCGCCTCCGCCGCCGCCGCGGCTTCGTCAGCCGCCGCGGGGGACTCCGGCGACGCCGTTATGGCGCGGTGGCTGCAGTCCGCAGGTCTGCAGCACCTCGCCGCGTCCTCGGCCGCAGGCGGGGCCGGGGCCGGCGACCTTCGCGTTGGTGGCCTGAGTGGCGGTGGCGGCGGCGGCCTTCTCCCGAGTCTTCTCATGCAGGTCTGTCGAAGATTCCGTGTCTTGCCTATTACGCGTTGGACTTGTGCTTTCTGGTTTCTTCGCCGGCTGTAACCATATATCTTTTGTACGTCTGTATAACGGAATCCATGGAACCGTACCTGTAACCATGTATCTTTTGGATTCTTCTTGCATTTATCCCGTTATAGAAATGGCCGGAATCCACTGAGTTTTGCCACACTTGCTGAATATAGCTCATATACATTTAAACAACATCCATTCTTAAATTTCATTTTACATCTTTATATTATTATCAAAGTGATTTTAGTGAAAGAAATTGCATGTTTCTCATCGAGCCAATCGTCATAGTTCATACATTTAAACATGTTGATAGTCCAAAGTTTCAAAGTTTGGCAACAATGATTCTAGGATGTCAGTGGAAAAGACCGGGGGATTAGCATCCTTTTATGTCTTGGATTTTTACCGGTAGCTCGCACAGCTTGATTGTTTGAGTTTGTAACTTAACAAGGGGTTTACTGCAGAACCTTGTGCTAACTGCTAAGGAAGTAACTAGAAAGTGAGCTTACACATTGCATGGTAAGTTTACTAGTGATCAAATATTGCTGATGGTGTGCATGTGGCTTTGTTATTATTGTTATTTTGCTGGGTGTGGGTAGTTATTACATCTGTACTGTATTTCAAATATGTTTTCTCATAGTATTATGGTGCTTTTGATTGAGCTGTGGCTTTTAAAAAAGCTGTTGTGATATGTGGGCTGTGGCAAAACTACGGTAGATTGTGGACTATGGAAAAGGCGTAAGCTGTTTGGTTCAAACAAGTATAAAACTCACCTTCTATCTCTATTTTTCTTGAAACAACTGTGAAACAACTCTCTATTTGCACCATTTTGGAAAGAAGAAAGCCAAAAGCATGATCCAAGGTGCTTTCAAAACTGTACTAACCAAAATTAGCTGCTTCTGAAAATTAGCTTCTAGTTTGCAACCTTTTTGTTGGCTTTTGGCTTTTCGGAAGCAAAAGTAGCTCCCATAGGCCCAACCAAAAGCACCCTTAAACTGGTACCGGTAACTAGTGGGAGGAAAGAATGTATCCTTGATTCTGATTGTAGGCCACATTTTCTTATAAGATAAGATGTGGTCTGCATAGTTTGCTCTATATTAAATTCATACATGAAACATGGCTCCAAATCTTTGTCATCGTTTAACAATTAGGGGGTAAATGTAACTTAATGATTTTTTTTCTCGAAAGCGCAGGGGAACTGCGCCTTTAATTATATTAAGAAGAGGAGAAACATAATACATAGTACAATAGCTCTCCTTACGGAGGCCAGAAACAAGCATAAAGAAACAAATCCATTAGGAATTCAGGCTACCGACAAAGGAGCAGCCAAAAAGGAGAGACCCTTGGCCCCTGCTAGCTCCCAAAGGTTTCTCTCCTCATCAGCCTGCTGCAGGATTCGAGAGAGGCTGGGGGTCTCTCCATAAAACACACATCTATTGCGGAGGTTCCATATCTTCCAGGCACCCAATATGATGAGAGAATTCAGCCCTTTCTTGACCATTCCCTGCACTGCCTCAGTAGCCCCTTTCCACCACTCTAAGAAGGATGTGAGGCCAGGCTGTGGGGCCAGGGCATGTAACCCAAATTTCCTTAGGAGCATATACCAGAAAATTCTTGTGAAGACGCAGGAAATAAGGAGGTGGTTCATGGTTTCATCTTCCTGGTCACAAAGAAGACACCTTTGCGGGTGATTCAGGCCCTTTTTGGCCAAACGATCAGCAGTCCAGCATCTGTTGTGTGCCACCAACCAAATGAAAAAACGGCACTTTGAGGGGGCCCAAGATCTCCAGATTCTTTTGTAGTGATCAAAAGTAGCAGATCCTAAAAACAGGCCATTATAAGCTGCTTTCGCTGTGTATTTACCATCTGCAGCAAGGCTGAAAACATGTTTATCCCTTATGTTTGGCTGTAACTCAATCCCTGAAAGAGATTCCCAAAGGTTTAGATAATCAACCAAGACTCTTACTGTAAGAGCCCCCTTAATATCTGAAATCCATTTCCTGTTTACAAGTGCTTCTTTCACCGCCCTTTTGTTAGCAATTCTTCTTGGAATTGACTTGTGCAGGCTAGGGGCAATATCAGCGATTTGAGTGCCATGCAGCCATCTATCATTCCAGAACAAGGTGTTTGAACCATCCCCAACCATAGAAACAAGAGCCATAGAGAAAAAAGCCCTAGCTTTGTTTGGGACCTGTATGGGAAGACTTGCCCAAGGCCGCCCCAAATCTGTTTTCTGCAACCACAGCCATCTCATGCGGAGAGCCCAACAAAGCTCAGGGAGACTAGAGATTCCCAAGCCTCCCAGCTGAAGGGGACGACACACCTTTCCCCAGGCAACCAAACAGTGTCCTCCCTTTGCTTCCTTTGTGCCTCTCCAAAGAAAACCCTTTCTTATCTTATCAATGGCATCTAAGGCCCATTGTGGGATGTCAATTGCCATTGCTAAATAAACTGTCATGCCTGTGAGAACATGTTGCACATGAATTCTCCTTCCTGCTCTAGACATTAAGTCAGCTTTCCAATTAGGGAGTTGATCTGCAATTCTTTCAACAAAGGGCTGGAACTGCTGCCGAGAAAGCTTATGCAAGGATAGGGGGAGTCCCAAATATCTGCAGGGGAAGGTTGCCATCTCACAAGGCAGCAAACTCTGAACTTCCATCAAATTTCCCCCGGAGCATTGAATAGGATATACATTTGATTTCTGCACATTATTTATGAGGCCAGAAGCATCTCCAAAAAGTTGCAGGATGTCTAGAGTGATAGAAGTTTCTTCAGCAGTAGGATGTAAAAACACAGCCGCATCATCTGCATAAATAGAAATCCTATGGAGCTTCTTTCTTCTAGATAACTGCTGTAGCAAACCTGCTTCTTCAGCTTTAGCGAATAAGAGGCCAAGAACATCCATAACTAGGATGAATAGCATGGGGGAGAGGGGGTCTCCCTGCCTGAGCCCTCTCCTATGGGCTAAACGTTCCCCCGGGGAACCATTGAGCAGCACTTGTGTAGTGGAGGAGGCCAATAACCCACAAACAATATCCCTCCAGATATGACCAAAACCAATCTGCTGCATGACTTCAATTAGGAATGGCCAGGACACTGAATCAAAGGCCTTAGTGATATCAAGTTTGAGGAGTAGGCGAGGCAATTTCTGCTGGTGAAACAACCTTGCAGTTTGTTGTACCAACATGAAATTATCTTGGATGAACCTTCCCTTTATAAATGCGCTTTGAATCGGAGAGACCAGCTCATTGAGCCTTTTGGCCAGCCGGTTAGCAAGAATCTTGGTGATTAGTTTTGCAAAACTGTGCACAAGACTAATAGGCCTAAAGTCTTTGACCTGCTCTGCCCCCTCTTTTTTCGGTATCAAGGTAATAAAGGCCGTGTTGAGCTTGTAGAAATTGTTGAAATTCCTGCTCCAAACTGCCCTAACTGCAGCCATAACCTCTGCTTTAATACTTCCCCAGCAATCTTTATAGAATCGCCCTGTGAATCCATCCGGCCCTGGGGCCTTATCCAAAGGCAAGCCTTTAATGGTTTCCAAAACCTCTTGTTCTGAAAAAGGGGAGTCTAGATCCTCCAGATTATGTCTAGGCAGTCCAAGGGCATCCAAATCAATAGTCCTTTCCCTGTTTCCACATTGTCCAATGAGGTTTGTATAAAACTGATCCACTGCTGCTGCTTTTTCACTGTGGTTGGTTAGGATACGATCTCCATCAACCAACATGGCCACGAAATTCTTCCTCTTACGATGCCTTGCATGAATATGGAAAAATCTTGTGTTCGCATCCCCCTCTTTGAGCCATGAAATTCTTGACCTTAATCTTGCCATGGTTCGCTTGAAGGAGGACAACATCAAAGATTGTTTTTTGAGCCTGTTTTTAAGCCAGATCTCTGCCGGGGTAAGTGGTCTTTCATCATGTGCCATCTCCAGTCTATGCAGCAACTCCTTTGCCAAAGCCAACTGCAATCTTACATGCCCAACCTGCTTGTCACTCCAACCTTGCAGTCTTCTTGCTGTCATCTTTAGCTTCTTCTCTAGAGTCTGGAAAGGGCATCTGACAGCTTCGTCTGAGTTCCATGCTGAATGCACTTCCTCCTGAAAACCTTCAAGCTTGGTCCAAAAGGATTCGAAATGGAAACGTCGTTTTCCAGGCCTATTGTCACTGAGTCCCAGAAGCAAAGGACAGTGGTCCGAATCAAGTGATGCAGCACTATGAAGAAGAACTCTGGGGAAGGTTAGCTCCCAATCCACAGTACAAAACACTCTATCAAGCTTAACAAGGACAGGGTTATCTTGCTGGTTAGACCAAGTGAATTTGCGTCCTAACAGCGGAATCTCCTTGAGGCCAAGATCATTGATCAAATCCCTGAAACGACCCATCATGGCTCTATTAAAACTGGAGTTATTCTTATCTGATGTTTTATAGATGAGGTTAAAATCCCCAGCCACCAACCAAGGGCCAGCACAGGCTGTTCTGACATCTCTGAGTTCCTGAAGAAAAAGGATTTTTCCATCATCTCCCTAAGGGCCGTACACACAGGTAAGCCACCAAGCCTGCCCTTGCTCCATGCACAACTGGACTGAAACACTGTGATTGTCGATTCTTTGCTGCCCTGTATGACCTATATGTCTTTTCCAAGTGATCAAGATGCCACCACTTGCACCTGTTGATGGCAGGTAGACGTAATCAGAGAACTCAGCTCCAAGCATGGAGAGGATAGTTCTTGTTGAAATGTTTTGCATTTTAGTTTCCTGGACACAAACCACATCCACTTGGGAAGAGTCCACAAGCTCTCTGACTGAGTCTTGCCGTACTGAGGAGTTCAGTCCTCTCACATTCTAGAATAAAATTTTGTTTGGATTCATGGATAACAGTCTACAGAACACTACCACAAAGAACAGGGGGAGGAACCTAGGCTTCAAACAGGCCCTTCTGGTGGCGTGGGCCAACCGAAAAGGGCTGACAAGGCCTCCACCTGGAGCTGAGAAAGTGGGTGCTTGAAAAGCTCTGCATAAGCCTTGAGGGCTTCCTGACTGATGCCTTCATCTTCAGTAATAATCTGCAGGGCTTTCATGGCTTTTTTGGTGGCCCTGCCACCCCAATCTTGCATGCTGAATTCCAATCCAGCTCCAGCGACACGTCGGCTTCGTCTTGGCGCAGCAGCATGTGTTGTTGGAGAGGGAGGAGTTGCTTTCTTGCTGTTTTTATTTGGTATCAGCAGACAAGCGTCAGGTCTTCTACAGATTTTGTTGAGGAACTCTTCTTTTCTTGTCGCAGACAGCGGAGCACCCATGGCTGTGAGGGTATCAGGTCTTGGATCAGTTGTATGCCCATTCTCTGTTGCCAACAACTCCCTTCCTGTTCCATCTTGTTGGCCGTCGTGAAATTGACTTGCTTTTGACCCTCTGCGGTAATAGACCTTCAGCATTCTAGTTGGCTCTGTCTGCAAGGATGCAGCTGTCTCAAGCGACCCAGGCGGATGCTGAGGTGAGACAGGCGCAGGCAAGGCCATCTTCAGTGTCCTAGTATCTTCAATTGGCAAGACATCATCTGGGGTCATCTCTGGCGTCCCAACTCGAGGCCGGGGCGAGACATGCACAGAAGGCACGATCTCAAGCATCCCTGCTCGAATGTGGGGCGAGACAGCCCCAGGCATCGTCGTGTTCAGGAGCCCAGGTAGACAGTGGGGCGAGACTGGCGCTGGAAGCCTCGTCTCTAGCGTCAGGCAAGGCTGGGGCGAGACAGGCCTTGGGAGCCATGTCTCAAGCGGCCCAGTTGGCCGAAGGGGCGAGACCGAGGCATTCCAGGCCATCTCAGGCGGCCCAATCAGGTTCCGGGGTGAGCCCACCATCTCAGACGACGTTCCAACAGTCATGTCGCATTCAATCCGGGGACTGTTTATCTTCCCCGGGGAGATCTGTCCCACCATAACTGTCACGGTAGTCTCTCTGTCTTCCTGGGGCTCCTCGGAAACCGGTGTCTCATCAATGCGCAAAGAAGGCAGCGCATCTCGATCAGGATCTCTCACCGGATATGCTGTTTCCCTTCCCGAGGTCGTTGACGGCGCTGGAAGCGCAACCCGAGGCGCCAGGGTTGCAGCGCCGCGTCCCAACGACATCTGCGGGTCCAGGCGAAGATGAACCGATCGCCGCAGGAACAGGGACGGCGCGGGAAACACCGCCCGAGGCGCCAAAGTTGCAGCACCGCGTCCTGACGGCAGCTGCGGGCCCAGGCGAAGATGAACCGGTCGCCTCTGGAACAGGGACCCGTTCGAACGACGAGACTGGGGGTCCTGGTCCTCGCCGCCGCCGCCATCACCATCAGGTCTCCTGCCGTACGCCGGAGGTGGGGGCGGTGGAGGCCCCAGGTCCGCCGCAGATAGTTCTGACAGGGTAGCGCTCACACTGATCTTGTAAGTGAGGCATCTCTTCTCAAGTGCGTGCAATCCAGGCTCGACGATGAGAAGGTCCATATCACGGTGTAGTCTTCCAGGATCAAAACACCAAGCACTGACCCGAAAGGCTGAGTAATCTTTCTTTTGCAAAGTATCAGGATGCACGTCCGAAATCCAGCAAGAGTCTCTCAAGATGTTTTCTGCCGTAGAACGAAACCAAGCGTGCTCTGGGATTCCTCTAATCTCAACCTCCACCATACCAGACATGATCGTCGAAGATGCATGAGTAAACCTCGACCAGCGCTTGAACTTCAAACTGAAATGAGGCCCCCTATATGCCTTGCCATCATTAAGCACCCTTGAGGCAGTTTCTTCATCAGGTAGAATCAAGACGAAATCCTCTGGCTGGACTTGATGAATCCACATGGCTTCAACCTAATATTTAGCAAAATCGGATCTATTTGAATTAGCAAACAATTTCAGTGTCCACTATTTCTAGTAGCTGCAATGATAATGGGAAAGACACTGTTCTTTTTCTTAAAAAATATCATAGAACATATTACATGCATGACATAATCACATGACTTGGTTGTATTGTATGATTGTTTCTATGCCACTGGGAAACATGATACTCCTTATTTGATGCTTTTTATTTTTTGCGGCTTCCAAGATGCAAGTTTGAGCATTAATTGTTATGCCATACTACCTTTTATGAATTTATTTTAAAACAAAATGTCCAGTAATATAATTTCTGCAGTCAAGCTTGACAATTTAACCATATTAATTGTCAAACTTTGGAATTTTGATAACATGCTAGAATGAGAATTCAGAAAGAAAATTGGAGGGAATGTGTGAATTGCTTGCACTTTCAGTATCATTGTTTCTATGCATTGTTTTCTTGAACTTATTGGGATATGCCATTTTTTTCTCTTTTTTGGAGATAACTTGTCTATTCTTTCCTTCTCGTTTTGTGTTATCCCACGATTCACTCACCGTCTTAGTTTCATGGCTTCTGCTACTGCTACTGCATTGACACAGTAAGCATGCCTTAGTTTGTCCATGATTTTTTTTACAGTTTATCAGAATCAGCGCATCTTAGGACTTACTCATTGACAGTGATCCATAGTTGTTAAGACATCGCCTAGGTGACGCCTAGGCGGTAAGGCGCCCCGGCGACGTAAGGCGTCTTGCTCGCCTTACTCCTGCACCTAAGGCGAGTGGGAGAGGCTGTCGGCAGCTGGTGGGGTGGTGGTGGCTGCTCCAGCAGCGGCGCGGCGGCGCCGACACAGGAGAGAGGGAGCCAGCAGGGAGAGAGGGAGAGAGCTGGTAAGGAGTGTGAGCTCTGTTGTCTTGCCGGTAACAAATCACTCAAGGAGCTGCACGGTGGGGCGCGAAGGCTAGGCGCCTAAGTTTGTCATGTAGGGTCGTTGGTTTGTCCTTGCGTGTGGCAAACTTGTACTCTAGAGTGATGTGTGGTGAGGGGTGGACCTCATGCCTCCCCTCATGTGTTGTACTGTTATCTTTTTTCTTAATGAAATTACACGCAGCTCTCCTGCGTTGTTTGAGAAAAAAAGGGAGGGAGCTAGGAGAGAGGGAGAGGCGTCTGGGAGGAGGGAGTCGGCTGGGACTGGGAATGAGGCAACTGGGAGGAGGGAGTTGGCTGGGAGAGATGGAGAGAGGAAGTGGGCTTAACCTAATTTCAATGGGCTAGTGGGCTAGTTGGGTGTATTTGTAGGTTGATTGGACTGACTGGGCTAGTCCTTTTCTTTTCTTTACCTTTTTCTCTTCTTTTTAAATATTTTTGTGCTAAATACTTTCTCAAATATCAATAATTTTTTTTTCTATTTTTAACTATATTTAAGGCGTTGCCTTTGCTTAAGCCTTTTTTTCTCGAACGGCGCAGGAGGTCTGCGGTCATTTCATTAAGAAGAGTAGAAATAGGATCGTCCAGCATGGCCGGACAGAGAACACAACAACCATACACACCCCTACAAACCAAACTGAAACAATAGAAAAAAA
The DNA here is from genome assembly GCF_902167145.1 of Zea mays. Classification (NCBI taxonomy): domain Eukaryota; kingdom Viridiplantae; phylum Streptophyta; class Magnoliopsida; order Poales; family Poaceae; genus Zea; species Zea mays. The sequence continues at coordinate 45,537,268 of NC_050103.1, forward strand.
AGATAGAAAAACCTGAAACTAGATCAGCAACAAAACTCTAAAGAAAAAGACCTGCTGCAAATCTAACTACACAACCAACAGAGAGCACAAAAACCTGGGGAAAACCTCCAGAAAGGGACTGTGGAGAATCATACATTCCTGGACAGGGCCCAGACATTGAAGTCCAAAAGCTTTGAAGCTCCAGCCCACCCCCACTTTTTGCATTCCCCCCAATCTGTGTAAGCAGGGCCTTGCATTTTCAAAGACGCGTGAATTCCGGTGCTTCCAAGTCTCCCAGGCTGTCAAGATGATTAACGAATTCAGACCCTTTTTCCTTTCTTTTGGCATAAGTCTAGACACTTTTCTCGACCAATTGGGGAAGCTAGACTCAATCAAAGTAGGAGCCAAATCTTGTAGTTTCAGAGCCTGGAAAATATGCGTCCAGAGCTGTCTAGTGAAAACACAGCTAACCAGAAGGTGTGGATGGTTTCCTCGTCCTGATCACAGAGAGGGCAGGCCTCAGGATGAGATAGCCCTCTTTTAGCTAGCCTATCCGCTGTCCAACAGCGATTTTTGAACACCAACCAAATTAAGAATTTGCAACGGAGGGGGGCCAACTCTTCCACATTCGCTTCCAAGGTGCAAACTTGATGGATCCATTGAAGAAAGCAGCGTAAGCTGACTTGCTACTGTAATAACCAGTCTGGGATAACCTCCACTTATATGTATTAGGCATATCATGATGTAGGATTGTTCCTTCCACTTGGTCCCAAACCTGGACATATTCTTCCAGCACCTGTACCGTTAGTTTCCGACGAATGTCAGCCACCCATTGGCGATCATTTAAAGCTGCTGCTACTGTTCTCCGGTTAGCCACTCTTTAGGGATAATCTGATTCAGATGGGGAGCGAAATCAGCAATGCAGTTTCCATTCAGCCACCTGTCCTTCCAGAATAGGATTTTCTCACCATTGCCTACAATTGAGGTAACTACTGAGTTGAAAAGAGCCTTAGCATTTATGGGGATCTCAATATGGAAACCAGCCCAAGGCCGAGGCTGGTCAGTTTTTTGTGCCCAGAGCCATCTGATTTTTGGCCCATCCCAGCTTCTCAAGACTCAAAATACCTAGGACGCCATATTCCAGAGACCTCTGCACATTTTCCCAAGACACATGACAGTTACCTCCTTGAGCCTTTTCCTATCCCATCCATAGGAAGCCCCTCCTTATCTTGTCTACTGCCTTGATAACCCATTTTGGGAGGTCCACAGCTAACATAAGATATACAGGTGAAGCTGTTAGCACAGCCTTGACCATGATTGAACAACCAGCCCGGTTCATTAAGGAAGGTTTCCACCCAGGGAGATAATTTGCAACCTTATCCACAAGCAGCTGCAAGGACTCCTTTGGGGGGGGGGTCTGTGGGCAGCAAGGGGCAGTCCAAGATAGGTGCAGGGTAACTCCTTAATGTTACAAGCCAGAGTTTCCACCAATAACATCCTCTCATCAGAGCAATGAATGGGAACAATGGAGCTTTTGGATAGGTTAGTATGCAGTCCAGAGATGTGGCTAAACATATCAAGAATATGCTTGATAACAAGTAAATCAGTTTGAAAAGGCCCTAAAGTAATTTTATTTTTAGCCCAGCCATTGGAACCAGAGGGGGTATTCTTGTAGCGTGGCGGGACAGAAACCTTTCCACTGGAGTTTCTGTCATCAAGGAGTTTTCGGTGTCAGTTCAGTTTCAGTTGCTGTCAGGTCAACTCTGGTGGTTCACAGGTGTTTATGGGCCTCATCAAGATAACCTTAAACTTGCCTTTCTTCAGGAGCTCGGTGTGGTCAGGAATGAATGTGAAGGGCCATGGATCATTGCTGGGGATTTTAACATGATTTATAGAGCAGAAGATAAGAATAATTCCAATATCAATCGAGCTTTGATGGGAGATTTCAGAAGCTGGATCAATTCTCTGGAGTTAAAGGAATTACCGCTTTGTGGGAGGAGATTCACCTGGTCAAATCAGAGAGAAGATCCTACCCTTGTCAAGCTGGATCATGTCTTCTGCACTAACAGCTGGGAAGAATTTTTTCCGGATTGTATGCTCTTTAGTAATGCCACTGTGGCCTCTGATCACTGTCCCTTGACTCTCAAACTCAAGATGGATATTAGGGGGAAGCGCAAATTTCATTTTGAAAGTTTTTGGCTTAAGCTCCCTGGGTTCCTTGAGGAGGTTGCTGCCTCCTGGAATCAGCCAGCTCACTGTTTCTGTCCTCTTGAGAAAGTGTCCATGAAGCTGAGGAGATTGTCCAAGAGACTGCAGTCTTGGGGGCACAAAACGGTGGGTAATGTTGGGACTCAATTGGGTTTGGCTCGCGAGGTGTTGCACAGACTGGAGATTGCCCAGGATGTTAGGACCCTGGCTGTGGAAGAGGTTTGGTTGCTGCGAAAGCTGAAACAACATTGTCTCGTCCTAACCTCTTTACAGAGGACAATTGCCCGATTAAGGTCTCGGATACAATATTTGAAGGAAGGGGATGCAAATACAAGTTTTTTCCATATGCAGGCTTGCTTTAGAAAAAAGAGAAACTTTATTTCTCATTTGGAGGATGAGGGCAGGACTGTGACTAATCATGACCAGATGCAGGAGCTGTTGGATAATTTCTTTTCAGATCTTTTGGGGACTGAAATCCAGAGACCTTTCACTCTTAATTTGTTAAATTGCCACAGGGATCCAGTTGACCTAAGCGATTTAGAATCTCCTTTCTCCGAAAGGGAGGTTCAGGATACTATTGCAAGCCTTCCCAATGATAAAGCACCTGGTCCTGATGGTTTCACTGGGAGGTTTTACAAATCTGCTTGGCACATCATTAAGACAGATATTATGGCTGCGCTGGACTATCTTCGTTTTGGAAATGCTCACAGTTTGGGGCTGCTGAATTCTGCATATATTGTGCTTATCCCAAAAAAACGGAGGCCTTGTCAGCCAGGGATTTTCGGCCTATTAGCCTAATTCACAGCTTCGCTAAATTGGTTACCAAGTTGCTTGCTAATAGGCTTGGCCCCCACCTTCAGAAGTTAGTGGCTGCTAACCAAAGTGCTTTTGTGAAAGGAAGATCGATTCATGATAATTACATGATGGTGCAACACGCTATTAAATCTCTTCACAAAAAAGAGTCAAGTTTATTTTTAAAATTGGACATCTCCAAGGCTTTTGACTCCGTTTCTTGGGCTTTTCTCATTGAGGTGCTTTCTCACCTTGGATTTGGAAATATTTGGCGAAATTTGATTTCGAATCTGTTGGCTTCATCATCCACTCAGGTGCTGCTGAATGGATCTCCTGGTATTCCTATTAGGCATCGGAGAGGGCTTCGCCAAGGTGATCCCCTTTCCCCAATGCTATTTGTGCTAATAATGGACGTCCTTAGTAGTATGTTTCTGCTAGCTGAAGATAGGGGGCTGCTCCATAACCTTCTGGAAGGGAATGTCCGAAACAGAATTTCTATTTATGCTGACGATGTGGTTCTGTTTGTTAAACCTATAGTGGAAGATCTGAATTGTGTTAAGGTAATATTGGACTGCTTTGGTTCAGCGTCTGGACTGGTGTGTAATATGAACAAGAGCTGCGCCATCCCAATTAAATGTAGCGACCAGGCTGTGCAGCAGGGTTGCAACCTTCTTCGTTGCAGCTCGGCGTCCTTCCCCTGTAATTATTTGGGTCTTCCAATATCAGATAGAAAGCTCAGAAAGGCAGATCTTTTGGACTGGGTTGAGAAGATAGCAGATAGACTCCCCAATTGGAAGGCTCGGCTACTTAATCTTGCTGGCAGGACGACGTTGGTGCGTTTTGTTCTCTCTGCCATCCCTATTTATCTCCTCATTGCCATGAGTATTCCCAAGTGGGTGATCAAATCGATTGATAAGATTCGCAGAGGGTTCTTATGGAGAGGCAGAAAGGACGTGAATGGAGGTAATTGTTTAGTCTCTTGGGATGTCGTTACAAGGCCGCTTCTATTTGGTGGGCTTGGGGTCCCAAATTTGTATTATCAGAGCTGGGCTCTGCAAGCTAAATGGTTGTGGCTGGAGAAAACAGATTCAAACAGGCCCTGGCATGGGCTTATGCTGCCTGTGCCGTTGCAGGTCAGGAAGTTCTTTCATGCTTCGGTTATTACTGCGGTGGGCAACGGAAACAACACTTTATTTTGGACTGATAGATGGATAAATGGCGGCTGCATCAATGATTTTGCTCCTGATGTCGTTTCCAAGGTTGATAAAATTATTGTCTCCACTAGAACAGTGGCCCAGGCTCTTGGAGGACAGCAATGGATCAGTGACATCTTGACACCTCTTTCCTGGATGGGGATCCAACAATTTTTGCTGATTTGGGATGCTGTTAGCACTATTGTGTTAACTCAGGAGGCGGATATTCACACCTGGCTGCATACTTCCTCTGGTCAGTTTTCTTCTAGGTCTTGTTACAGGGCTTTATTTATGGGAGCTATTACGTTTGAACCTTGGAAGAGGCTTTGGAAATCTTGGGCTCCCCCTAAGTGCAAGTTTTTCTTATGGCTGGCCATTCGGAACAAATGTTGGACTTCAGATAGATTGGAGAAGAGAGGTCTGGACCACCCAGTGTCTTGCCTACTCTGTGATCAAGAGCAGGAAACCATACAACATATTTTGTGTACATATGTCTTTGCAAGACAGTTCAGGCATTCCATTCTGTTTGGATTGAATGTTGGTAATCTCTCTCCATCTGGAGATGAGGTCTCCTTTGCTGATTGGTGGCGAAAAACAAGTAAGAAGATTCATAAAAGCAAGAGAAAGGGCATGAACAACATCATTATCTTAGGGGCCTGGTGTTTATGGATCCACCGCAACAAAGCTGTTTTGATGGGGAGACCCCTTCGCTAAGCTCTATCAGATGCGTCTTCCTTGATGAGATTGGGTGTTGGATTACGGCTGGTGCCAAGCATCTTCAGAGCTTTGGCTTAGAGCTTGCACGTAACCTTCACAGGGTCTAGGGAGTGGTGTGTGTTTTGTGTTTTTTCGTTTTTTGAGTAAGCCTGCTTAGGGCTTTGTACCTTGGTCCATTTTGGACCTTTTTTCTTCTCTAATTAAAATGATGCGCAGTTCTCCTGCGCTTTCAAAAAAAAGGCCCTAAAAAATGACTGCACCATCTGCATAAAAGGAAATCCGATGCTTGGCATGATGTGGACAGCAAGGGGCTGAAGCAGATGGTTATTTGTAGCATAATTAACCAAAGAATTCAGAGTATCCATGACCAAGGTGAAGAACATGAGGCTGTGTCCAGCAAGGTCCGGTAAAGGATCCGATACCTTAAATGTAGCGGACGTCAGCCTCCTTTTTCCCTCCAGCAAGGCACGCTAAATGCTCCGGTAATATAGCGGACAACGTCAGCGCCCGCCAAATGTGGAGGCTCTCTCAGTGCTCGCTATCACGTCTCTGCCTTCGCTCCCGCGCCCACTCGGAAAGTTCCCCTCGCACTCGTCGCCACCGCTCTGAGCAATGAAGCAGGTTCGTGTTTGTTCGGAGGCTTTCACTTCTGCTTCTGGTAGAGATTTGAGGCCTGTAGTTAAGTTGGCACCTACGAAATCAAATGAGAAGACATCTTGCTTCGCCATGGCCTGCTCAGCCGCTACATCCAGAGGTGAAATCTCTTGTTGAGGTACTCCCGCACAGCAGCCGTCTCATCTTAACGGTCAGTTCTTGGTGGCTAGGAGAAGCTCGTGAATCTTGAGAGCATGCAGTACTTGCAATGGTATGTGGTGCACACCAGTAAGGGAGATTCTTGAACGAGGAGACGTTCTGAATCATGAGGGCATGGGTTTCTTGTCGTTGATATCGTTAGCGCACATATGGTGTTTGACGGAATGCCATAAGCTATGCCATGCATTGTTGCTATTTTTTTTCAGCCCATGTGACTTACCGGCAAAGCCTTCGCTTGTCCTTGTCGGTCCCTCCGTCCTAAGGACTTCGCTTGGTTGGAGTAGACTTCGCTTTCCCCCGTCATGATTTATCCTGTTCACGTTATAAATGAACCGAGCGAGGGGGGCAAGTGTTGGGGCGAGGGCTGAATGCCCCCCTCGCTCGGTTCATTTCTAACGTGAACATGATAAATCATGACGGAGGGAAAACGAAGTCCACTCCAACCAAGCGAAGGCCTTAGACGGAGGGACCGCCAAGACAATCGAAGGCTTTGCCGGTTCCCGGTTCGGCTAGGAAAGGCGAAGGCCTTGTCGATTCCCAAAGACCCGGCGCCCTAAGACGAAGACTACTGTCACTACCCGCGCGTGTTAATAAAGCAGGCCCGTGCAGAACTGCCCTGGGTCGCCTGACCCCACTTGTAAGCCACAACGCAGGTAGGATAAATGGTGTGCCCATCCGTGTTGTACTTAACCACACTGTAATGACCTGTAATAACTCTTGAGGGGGGAATATTCCAGGAATAACGTAGGTAATCAGGGGCATAACTGTATTTACCAAGGTGAGACTGTCCCTTGGTTACCTATAAATACCCCTGCATTGTACCCTGATGGGACACGCTGAAAAAACACTGTTGCTCTAATCCACCGTGTTGTTAAGCATCAAAACATTCCTGTTCTCCCACTGTTTGGACTCGCTCGACCACGTGTTAGTGAGTTCCAACAAAGGCCTTGATGATGATAAATTGGCAGCCCAGGCTCCCCATTCACAAGAATGCGGGTGGAAGAGGTGGACAGCAGCAGACTAATGAGATCACACCAACGCTGTTCAAAATCCACATACCTCAACCTCCATAAGGAAAGGCCAAGAAATAGAGTCAAAAGCTTTAGATATATCTAATTTGAGAAGCACATGTGCTTCATTCTTCTTATGCAAGGCTTTTCAACATTTGCTGCACAAAGAGAAAATTATCATGAATATTCCTTCCCCTGACAAAAGCGCTCTGAGTCGTGGAAACAAGAGAGGACAGCACTGGCGCCAGTCTGTTTGCTAAAGTTTTTCTCACCAATTTGGCAAAACTATGTATTAAACTTATGGGCCTGTAATCCTTCACCTGGTTAGCATCGACTTTCTTGGGCAGAAGGGAGATGAAGGCCGTATTGAGCAATCTGAATATGAAGATATTACCCCTTGAAATGGCAGCAAAAGCTTCAATCACATCATATTTAATGGTACTCCAACATTCTTTATAGAATCGTCCAGTGAAGCCATCAGGCCCTGGGGCTTTATCAGAGGGTAAGTCCTTAATAGTTGCCCAGATTTCTTCCTCAGTAAAAGGAGCATCCAGACTAGAGAGATCATGTTGATGTATATCAATTTCAGAAAGGTCTAAAGTGGAAGTCCGATCTTCGGCAGTTCCTAAGACCCTTTCATAATAGTCAAAAACTGCTTCCTGTTTTTCCTCTTGGGTAACAGCCAGGGAAGTTTCAGTTTGGAGCTTTGCAATGAAATTCTTCTTTCTAAAGCGGGCCTGCTGGTGGAAAAAGGAAGTGTTAGCAATCCCCCTCCCGAAGGTAAAGAATTCTAGAGCACATCCGAACAATGGTGCGCTCCAGGGAGGCAAGATCAAGGCAGTGCAACTTTAGCTTCTTTGTCAACCAATCCTCACTATTGGAGAGTTTCCAACTCCCCTTGCAATTTCTAGTCGATGCAATATTTCCTTTGCCATTTGCAATTGGAGTTTGATGTTTCCCACCTTTTGCCCCCAATGTTGTAGGCCTTTACCGAGGCGCTGCAACTTAAGGAAAAGGCGCTCAACCGCGCAGGTAGACTGCACGGGAGCGCACCAATTCTGTTGAACAGCCTCATGAAACCCTGGTATCTTGCTCCAGAAATTATCATAATGGAATCGCCGCTTACCTTTGGTTTGTACTTTTAATCCCTGCCTTATGCCTTATCGCTTAAAAGGTAAAAAGGGGGACAATCGCCTTACCTCGCCTTGCCGCCTTAACAACTATGCAGTGATCTGAAATCTGCAGTTCATATTAGATCTATGTGCAAGGTTCCTATGTTGAACCTTTGGTTCTCATAGTTTGATAAGTTTGAATGTCGTTTTGTGCTTTTATTATTGCCTATCATGTAGTTGAAGTATATGCAATTTGTTTTTGCTCGTAGGTGCTTTATTAATGCACATTTGCTGCCACTGGTCGTGTTTATGTAGTTTAACAATATGGTAGTATTGTTTTTTGTAGGGATATGGACCACAAACAATCGAGGAGAAACAGAAGCTTTATACATTATTGAGGAGCCTAAATGTTAATGGTGGATTAGCATCTGCATCTATATCCGAGCCCTATACTTCAACAGGACAGAGCTTTGCTGGTGGTGCTCCTGTAGATGGATTTTATTCACCTGAACTTAGAGGTGAATTTGGGGCTGGCCTTTTGGATCTTCATGCAATGGATGACAGCGAGCTTCTTTCTGAGGTATTTCTCTAGATTTTACCTGCACGGTGTATTCCAAAAGATGCATGTCTACACTCTACACTTTGTTTCTCCCTTCCTTTCTGTTCCTTCTAGAAACTGGAGAGATGATTCTGTTGACTAAGATGTTCTCTAAAAATTTATATCCCTATTTGTTTCATGAGTTGCGATATCATTTTCATGCATCTAATCTAATTATATTATTGTCTTATCAGAATGCTGCATCAGAACCATTTGAGCCTTCGCCTTTTATGCCAAAAGAAATGGATGATGACGACTACGATGTAATAGCAGAAAACCAACAAGGTCTAGTAGACAACCAGAGTGCCTTCACCAACGAAAAAGAAAACACTGTGGTCAGTGCAAGAGAAAGTAATGTAGCAAAGATTAAAGTCGTGGTATGTTGATTCTGCCTTCTTCTGGTCCACTACTGTCATACATTTAAATCAAAATTCACTCTCTCTTTATTTCCTATTTCATTGAAAACAAGCTTTATCTCATCAACTGGCAGGTAAGGAAAAGACCTCTGAACAAAAAGGAGGTATCTCGAAAAGAGGAAGACATCATAGATGTACACAATTCTCAATTCTTAACTGTCCATGAGCCTAAACTAAAGGTGCTGCCTGTTCACCAAAGTACTTAATTATTTCTGTGATGGTAGTTTCACAAAAATAGTTAATTGTTTTGTCAAATATTGAAAAGTTACCTTATTGGGTTTGTTGGAATAGTTTGATTATTTTTTGATGCTAGTGATGATATTTATTGATTGTGAAAGAGAAAGATGCAATACACGTTCTCCTTCAACGGGTTACATGATAACCACTGTAGCTGTGTATGTAGGACAGCCTGCATGTTGACAATATTTATATTCACCTTGGCTTCGCTTAAGAAACAAAGCAACACTAAGTAATTATGATGCCAGCATGATTTAGGTAATTATGTATTATAACTTGAATTAACAAGCATGCTTTGAAGTGCTGAAGTTGACTGTTCTGATTGAATGGAAAATCACAAGGAATTTCAGAAATTGAATGTTCTGGTTGTCCAAAGATCTCAATTTCAGTCGGCATTTTGAGTTGTTTGTGGTCTACTGCGTCTCCCTGCAGTTAGCCTGTCCTTTTAGAGAAGTGGGTAGTATGTTGATTCTGGGCCTAGATGTACATTGTTATATAATAATCTGCATGGTGTTGTCACTATCTATAATTGAAATCGAACAAGGTTTTTTACCAGGGTTGCAAAATAACTTTCTATAAAGCTGGACTGATGGAAAGACAAACCATTCCTTATTTTACTATTTTATATAAGTGTATCGTATGCTTGCTCTGTTGATCAATGTGTTTATAGATGCACGAGCCAACATGCTTTAGGAACATAAGTTTCATTCCAAACATTTTTAATACCTTTTCATATCAAATATACTAATATATTGTTTTCACTGAAAGGTGGATTTGACAGCTTATGTGGAAAAGCATGATTTCTGCTTTGACACTGTCTTGGGCGAGAATGTAACTAATGATGAGGTATTTTTAATTATAATTATATCCAGTTATTGATCTCTAAAATGATTACCTTGCACTGCCCTCAATGGATGTTGTAGAATGTCCCCTTTCTTGTATTCATCTACATGTTTTGACATTATACTTGCTGTTTTCTTTAACAGGTGTACCGTGAGACTGTGGAGCCTATTATACCATTAATTTTCCAAAGGACAAAAGCGACATGCTTTGCATATGGCCAAACAGGTTATATAAGCTAAACACTAGAAGTCTATTTTATTTTTGGTGTAATTGTGACTTATGTCCTGGCTCTGCTAATGATTATTTGTTTTATCTCCTCGGTGAACTCTTTGGAAATAAGCTTGTGCTTGTGATTCTGTTTACCATGCTTCAAATTCTCCACTGCAATTTGTTTAATGGTAAACTTTGTGCTTGTCAAGCATTTTACTCTAGAGATATTGCAAGCATCGATTTGCACGACCCATTGGACATGATAAATCCAAGCATCTGAGATTTGACACTAAGTACAACTAGTGTGGAAACATTGGCAGTTTAGGGCTAGTTTGGTAACCCCATTTTCCCAAGGGATTTACATTTTCCCAAGGGAAATTAGTTCATTTTCCCTTGGGAAAATAAAAATCCCTGGGAAAAATGGAGTTCCCAAACTCGTCCTTAATAGTTTTTACATAAGTTTGATCCCTGTTTGGGGAACATTATTTTTGGGGGAAAGGTGCTTAAAATTGATGGTACTTGAACTACATGTTGCAATTATTAAATTATCTATTGTCTGAATGCCATGGTCTTCTTTTATTTGTCTCAGCTGGATCATATGGCAGTCATGGTGAATTATGATAAGGACCGTTCCTGTATATAGTTGTTACTCCTGAATTCTTTATTGTTTTACTTGGTAGTTTGGCTTATGAATCTTCATGTGCAGGCAGTGGCAAGACCTATACAATGCAACCCCTACCTCTTAGAGCTGCACATGATATGGTTTGTCTTTTACATCAACCTATGTATCGGAATCAACATTTCAAGTTATGGCTTAGCTACTTTGAAATTTATGGTGGCAAACTCTTTGATCTTCTTAGCGAAAGGAGGTAGGTTACTTGAATTCTTATGTTCATTTTTGGCATAGTATAATCCATCGGAATTTTTGTTTTTGGGTCATTGGTCAGATATACACTTTGGTTGCTTGCAGATTATTATGTATAATTCAAGTGCTCCCTCCGTTTTAAATTGTAAGATATTGTCTTTCATAGATAGTTAGATACATTACGTTACTAAGTATCTAGATGTATAAATACCTGCATAGTAAAAGCTATGTATGTAAAAAAGCCAAAATGTCTTACAATTTGAAATAGAGAGAGAGTATAATACAAGTGGTCATTTTGGTTCTTGTTCCTTTTTTCTTGTGCGCTCATCTTCATGTACTACTTTCACGCTGATGTGCCTTCCCTCCATATAAAATATAAAGATTTCTGGGTTTGTCCTAAGTCTTGCTAAATTTATATGAAAGAACAATAATATTTGTGATACCAAACGAGCATCATCAGAATAATTCTGAAATATATTTTTAATTTACTCATTTAATCTAGTAGACACTGTTTTAAAGGCGTCGCCTAGCTAAATCAGCAAGAGGGCAGAGGGGAAGAGGAAGGGGCGCCGCTGAATCAGGCTGGTGGCGGCTGAATTGGGGTCGGAGGCAGCAAATCTGAGGCCGCGGCGGCGAGATCAGGGGCAGTGGCGGCCGAATTGGGGCCGGCGGCACCTAGATCGGAGGTGGCAGCGGCGAAATCAAGTGGCGGCGGCTGAATCCTGGGGGGAGAGAAGGAAACCAAGGGGAGGAGAGAAGGAAAGCAGCAGCTCAATCGTGGGGGGAGAGAGGGAAACATGGGGAGTATATGGGTTGGCTGCTGGGCTTGGCTTCCTACCCCTTTCTTCTCCTTTTTCCTTTTTTCTTTTTGTTCCTCCTCCATGCTGATGTTTTGCCGGTTCTCATGTTGATAAGGTGTCGCCTTGCTCGCCTTAAGCGTTGCCTATGCGTCCAGGCGGTGGTCCAACACCTTATCTCGCCTTACCGCTTTAAGAAATGTTAGACAGTGTGTGTTCTATGTGTAGATGGGCTGGCACCACTATTGGGCTGCCGACCCATTAGGGTTAGGGTTTTCCCTGAGTCTATCTATTTGTATCCATCCTGTATGCAATACATCCAATAATTTACATTCTTACATGGTATCAAAGCTAGGGTTTGATTTCCCTTCCCTCCCACCCCACAACCGTCGACCACCTCTTGCACAGTCGCTGGCACCTGCTTCCGTGTGTTGTCTCCGGGAGGCTCATCCTTCCCTCCTGGGGCGGCCACCTTCCCAGTCGCCGGTCTTCCCTCCTCTCTTCTGCTCGCCCCCACCAGGACGCTAAGGTCCTCCCTCTGCCATCGATCTGCACCCCGCCCTGCTCCAACCCGGCAAGGCCGAGCAGCACGCCCAGGGTTGCCGTTACTGGTCCTGAGCCCTGCGACCACGCCGTTCGGCCCTCCAGCGCCCTACCCGTGGAGCTCGGTCACGCTGGGGCCTCGTCAAGATCCAATCGCGGCCACTCCTTCCATGGCGTGCGTATGTTTTCCTCACAGTAGAGGCCACCACGGCCACGCGGGCGTGCGCGCAGGCATCCGCCGTGGGACGCGAGGGAGTAGCAGCCGTTGCGGCTTTGCGGGCGATCCCTTCCCCAACGGCTGTCTACCCTTCCTCCACTGGCGTGGCGCCCCTCCCGCTCCCCTTGGCTGTCGGATCCACGTTGCTGCGGCCTTCCCAGCTGGATCCGTCGCCCCTTTGGCCGGATCGTCGTTTTCATGTCTAGACCCGTCCATGCTTATTAAAACGACGTTTAAACGTCGTTTAAACTATAAAACGCTGACAGGAAGTGAAACGACAAAACGTTTTACGATTCGTCGTAAAACGTCGTTTAAACGTCGCGTTTTGACGTTTAAACGCGGTATAGAGTGAAACGCCGCGTTTCGGGCATTTAATGCGTCTGCTGCTAGAAATTGGCCCACCCCAATTAGAAACTACCGCCCAGGCCGCACTTTCACCAGCCCAATTAGTAACTCGCGTTCTCACCAGTCGCCGCACTCCAGGGCGCGCTCTAGCCTCCAGGCCGCCGCTGCTCCAACCCTCCTGCGCCGCCAGGCCCGCCTCTGCGTGCCGCCGCTCCAGGCAGCTGCTCTCCAGGCTGTCCTCCCTCCAGGCCGCTGCTCTCGAGGCCGTCCTCCAGCCCCGCCTCAGAGCCTCTGCGTGCCGCCACGCTCCAGGCCGTCCTCCCTCCTGCGCCGCCCGTCCGGCGTTGCTAGCCCCTCCAGCCCCGCCTCTGCTGTCCCACTGCTGCAGGACTACAGAGTAGAGAGACTGACTGTCCCACTGTTTGGTATTTGACTTGATATAATTGCCTAAAATTATGATATATTAAAATTTCCCTATGTTGTTTAAAACTACGTTTAAACTTTGTTTAAACCGTTTAAAAGTTAAAACTCACCCATGAGCGTTTCAACGTTTCGTCGTTTTAATAACCTTGGACCCGTCGCTGCCGTGGCCTTCCCGACCGGATCAAATGTCACAGTTGAGGTGGAGGCCGGCGCTGGGGGAGAGCACGTCGGCAACTTGGCCACCATGGACGCTCGTCGGCCACGGGGCACTCCCGCAGGGGGCGCTGTTCGCCGGCCGTTGAAGGCCAGGGCGCGAGCGCAGGTCGGCCGCCACTGGCCCGCGAGGCTGGGGGCGAGCATGCCATGCAGGACGTCGGGAGAGCCGACGCTAGCTGCTCGCGCGAGAGGGAAGTCGTCGGGGAGCCACCGATCAACGGGAGGCACAGTCAGGGGGGTGGCAACGCGACCAGGCAAAGGAGGGGGCGTGCGGCGTGTCCGCAACCGAGGGGGGGGGTTGCCTAGGGCGATGACCCCATGGGGGAGGAGCTCGGTGGACTCCTCAGGGACGACGACGCAGGGAGCGACGCAGTCCGGCTGGGAGCCTGGCTCTGGGGAGTTGTCCGGGGAAGCAGCCAAGCAGGACACGCGCCGTGGGCATGGAGGACGCCTGCGTCTAGGGCACGAGCAGGAGAGGCGGCGACCGGGTCGGGGACGAGGGCGGCCGCCGTGCACGCGCCCAGAGAGGAGGTACTAGAGAGAGCCATAGTGGGGTCTGTCGGCAGCCATGAAGGCAGCGGCGACATATCTGGTGGGGGCGCCGGCAGAACGGCCGTCAGAGGTGGGTAGGGAGAGACGAACGACATCTCAGGGGAGGTCCGCCATGGAGGAGAAGGGGTTTAGTAGGTGCCGGCGCTGAAGAAGGAGGTCGCCCTCGGGAGAGGATGAGCCTCCCGAGGACGACGACGTGGAAGCAGGTGCCGACAGCTGTGCAGGAGGTGGTCGGCTGCTGTGGGGTGGGGAGGGGAGAATGAAACCCTAGCTTGATACCATGTGGGCTTATGTGGAATGTTTGATGTATTGCATAGGAGGTGGTTACATATATATAGAGACACAGGGTAAACCCTAACTTTAATGGGCCGACAGCTCAATAGTGGTGCCAGGCTGCCAGACCGTCTACGGATACATATAGGAACACACACTCTAACAGACCAGTCCAGAACTTGGTGTTTGCCCTATTGCCAACTTCTGTAGTTATAGCAGCAGCAAAAAGGGCCTGTGCCTTCCCATGAATTGAGACCGGGAAGGCTGCCCATGGTTTGTTGGGCTTAGTTTTACCCAACCACAACCAGCGGACTCTAAGCGCCCATCCAAATCTCTGTAGGTCTAAAATGCCCAAACCGCCTAACTCCTCCGGATGGCTTGGGCCATGCTATTAAACAGTGACCTCCCTTTGCCTCCTTATGTTTGCATAGTTTCATGGCACAATATTATCCTTTTGACTTAGTTTTGTGGATATTTTTTTTTACTTTTATGTATTTAAATCAGGCTACATTTTTATTCTTTTGCTTTTCTGTAGGCAACTCTTAATGAGAGAAGACGGAAAGAAACAGGTCTGTATTGTTGGTTTACAGGAGTTCGAGGTTTCTGATGTCCAGATTGTCAAAGAATACATTGAGAAAGGAAATGCTGCAAGAAGCACAGGCACAACTGGAGCCAATGAAGAGTCCTCACGATCTCATGCTATTCTGCAATTGTCTGTGAAAAAGCATATCCCAGTTACTGAAACCCGGAGACAGAGAGACCGAGATGCTATTGAAGCAAAGAATACAAAGCATGTGGGGAAAATGTCATTTATTGATCTTGCTGGAAGTGAGCGTGGTGCTGATACAACAGATAATGACAAACAAACAAGGTATTGTTTTTTTGCACTAGATTTGGTTTTTCAGCTTATTGTGCTCGTGCTGTATGATATTCATTTTTCCTTATGCTTACACGCCTTGTGCCAGAATTGAAGGTGCAGAGATCAACAAGAGCCTTTTGGCTCTCAAGGAATGTATTCGGGCACTGGATAACGATCAAATACACATTCCTTTCAGAGGAAGCAAGCTAACAGAGGTGCTTCGGGACTCCTTTGTTGGAAACTCCCGTACAGTGATGATTTCTTGCGTTTCACCAAGTTCAGGTTCATGTGAACACACACTGAATACGTTAAGATATGCTGACAGGTAATATTTCTTTTACTGTACTGAATTTACATGTATGCTCACATACTTTGAATATATATCTATAGTTATGAGTTATCTAGTTGTTAATTCTACTCTGGTTCCTACTCTAGTAAGTCTGCATACAGTTCATTCTTTTTTGAGTTTATTAAGTTTGCACCTTTGATGAGAATTTGGAGATCCTGGGCACCCTGTAATTTTTTTGGTGGTTTGTGGTCAAAAATCGGTGCGGGGCAGCAGATAGATTATCCAGACGGGGTTTACCTCATCCTGCTGCTTGCTTATTGTGTGACCAGGCTGAAGAATCCATCCAACATATTTTAGTTTCTTATATACTTTTGCTCGGCATGTGTGCCTGAGGGTGCAATTCAAAACGTGCAAGTGGTTCTCCAGATGGTGAGTATTGGGAGCAGCCTTTGGTGCTTTAATCCTCTGCGCTCCACAAGCTGCTCCTTTAGTTGCTCCCCCTTTGAGTGTGGTCCAGTATTCCTTGGTCATGATTGTGGTTGTATATATTTGCATTTAGTTTAGGTGTGGGCGTGGGTGTGAGTTGGAGTTTTTGGGGTGTTTCTAGAGTATGCCTTGTGCCTCTTGTTTCCCCTCCTTTTGTTTCTCTGTTTGAAATGGCACTCAGGTCTCCTGTGCCGTTCCAGAAAAAATCTTACTGATATCACGGATTGATAAACAGGGTTAAAAGTCTTTCAAAAGGTGGTAACACAAAAAAGGAGCAGTTTGCTGTGCAGTCTGTATCATCTGGCAAGGAATCTACCTACACATCGTACCCTTTATCATGTGAAGCTGAAGAGACTATGGAGCAGACTCAAGAAATTAGGCCTGTTGATTCTTCTAGGAAAGGTGTTGACAGTTTCACTTCCAATTCTTCCATTGAGCCTGAGAAAAACTCCTATTGTATGATTCCAAGCTATCCACATAAAGGAAAAGAAGAAACTAGTACTAGATCTGGTTTGAATGATAGGGAGAGAGGGGACTTGAAATATAACCAGGCTGGTTTTAATAGTAAAACACATTCACTTCAGGAATCAATAAATTCACAAGAAGAGGTGAAAGTGACAAAAGTCTCACCACCCCGGAGAAAAGCTAACAGGGATGAGAAATCAGAAAGGCAGGTCAACTACATGAAAAAAGAAAGTGGGCCTGAAATTAGTCGGACTGGTGTTAAGCAGCAACAGCAACTTAAACAGCTGCAAAGGCCATCATCAACCTCATCGTCGCAGGTTTTATCCAAGCAATCTGAGAAGGAAGATATGGAAATAAACACAATACTTGAGGTGAAGTCTTTTTTAATCAGCATGAGATATTGTTTGATCCTGAGTAGAGATGTGATATGAAATCTATTTTTTGAGTGCATCTTAGGAAGAGGCGCTGATAGCAGCTCACAGAAAGGAAATTGAAAGTACAATGGAGATAGTACGAGAAGTAAGTTCAAGTTACTCAGTTGTATTTAAATGTCACCACAGATGTCAGTGTTTGGTAATAAATGGTTGTCCAACTCTATGTTGCTCATCTCAGTAAAAAAATTTGCCAGTTCCATGTCTCAGCATTGCACTATGCTGCTAAACATGACATGCTTTTTTTTCAGGAGATGAATCTATTAGCAGAGGTCGATCAGCCAGGTAGTCTTATTGACAACTACGTGGCACAGCTAAGCTTTCTGTTGTCGCGGAAGGCTTCTGGTTTGGTAAGCCTTCAGGCACGCTTGGCACGGTTTCAGCAGCGCCTCAAGGAACAGGAGATTCTTAGCCGTCAAAAACCATTGAGATAGTTTAAACCGCCCAAAATGGAAACCTTTCGGTTTGTCGTTGATCGCGAGAAGCCTCGGATACTGGAAACTGCCATCGATTGCGACAGCCTCGGATCATGGCCTCCAACATCGCCTTTTAGGGATCTAAGGGTGAAAGGATGGGAGATGGAAATGTGGGCTGATGAAGTGCGCATTCATTATTGATTTTGAGGTTTTATGAACCAGTTTACTAATTTTTCTTTTACTGAAAAGGGTGCTTGAGTGTATTTTCTATCGATGTCATGGGTTTGTCAACGTTTGCCATTTTCTTTTGTACGAGTATAGTTGTAACTGTTGTTCGAATACCGGTAGTGAA
Source organism: Zea mays (assembly GCF_902167145.1). NCBI lineage: Eukaryota > Viridiplantae > Streptophyta > Magnoliopsida > Poales > Poaceae > Zea > Zea mays. Next base: position 45,554,925 of record NC_050103.1, read on the forward strand.
GTGCTGCGAGTGAGGAAATAACCTTGCCTTGCCGTTATGGTGTTGTATCTTTTGTTGATATTTATTTCGCATCAACAAAAGAAAAGCAGCGTTCGATAAATGTCTACAGGATTTGCTTTGTACCTTGGGGGTGCCCTGTTTATTGTGACTACAAGTCTGTGATATGCATTTTTTATACCTTTATTTTTTGTACCTTTTTCTGATTGAATCCGAAATCCACACAACACCCGAAGCCAAATGTCAGACAAAAATAGTGCTCAGGCAAAAAAAAAAGAGCTCCTAGTTGCAGGGCCATTAGAAAGAGCTCGAGACATTATTCTTTGGAGGCTTCTAAATTTCTGTTGAGGTTGTAGTTCTATTTATTTCAGCTTCTATCAGAATCGGTTTCTGATAGCCAAACACTTCGTTTTAAGCTTGCTTTTGTGAAAATTGCTCAAATTAATGTAAATGTAGAAGTCGTCAAGTCATCGTGACGGGAGGAATCTATTGCTTACTAAATTCTAAACCGTGTAGATCCTTTCATCTTCTTTCACACGTAAGTCCTGCGATCTCAAATTTCTTGTGGCAGAAATCCAAATTCTTAGAAAAACTATTCTCAATATGCTTTGTATCTCTCACTTGATCATGAATTTATCTTGATCACGAATTTATCGATGGACCTCCACTTCTCTCCCTAGCCTAGGGGTTTAAACAATACAAATATTATCCGAGCATCCAACCATCAAAAAATGTCAATTATCGGGTTGGATAGTTTTTTTGGATATCTGTGACGTATCTAGATTTTCGAATTTGGATACGGATAGTATAGTTCGGATTGCAGATACAACTCATATCCTTCGGATTTTGGATATCCGGATCTTCCTGGATATATCTTTCTGGATAGTTGTGTGTATTTTGACGATTTTCTGTAGAAAGAAACTAATAATACATATATAGCCCTAGAAATTCATGAAATGTTATCTCTACTTAATCCTTAAGACGATAGTGTAGACTAGGCACAACTATGCCCCCGCCTCCATCCCCACCGTCCGATTGCGATGCCATCCTCGCTTGCGCCTAACGCCGGATCCGCCCCCGCATGCCTCGCTCCTGCTCTCGCCCCAGCATGCCTCGCTCCCGCCCCCGCCTCCATCCCCGCCATGCGCGCAACCGCCTCCGCCCAACAACCATGTGGGATCCTCGCTAGCGCCTAGCGGCCGTCGTCCAACAGGGATCCGCCCCCGCATGTTCAATCCAACGATGGATTAGGAGGACTCACGAGGCACATTGGGCTTCTGGTCGGTGGTGAGCTGCATGGCCTTCAGGTAGCCCGTCTCCGACACGGTCACCAGCACGGCCGTGGAGTCGCCGAGGTTGGCGACGACGAGGTCCTCCCCCTGCTTGATGGCGCACACGGCCGTGGTGCCACTGAAGCCGCAGTCCACCCTAGCCTGGACCCCGAGCTCCCTGTCCATGGTCTTGAACGCGTTGACGCAGGCCTCCCGCCACACCTCCAGCATCCGCGCCGGCGCCAGCGACGACGACGACCGCTCGCTGCGGCTGCCGTCCGTGGACGACGACGCCGCGGGCGACGTCGCTAAAGGTCAGGTCGTCCCCGTCACCGTCGGAGCCCAGGAGCAGCGCGTTCCGCTGGCTCAGGATCATGAAGGGGAGGTGGTCCCTCGCCAGCTTGCTGACCAGCTGCCCGGCGGACACGCCGTCCTCCATGCCGAATCCCTAGAGACGACAGATGAATCATGATCCAGGATGCTAGCCACCGACGGTCCGTACGACGTCGACAAATTAAAACTCTTGGGTTGTTTCGTCGTCGTAGCAAACCCCAAAAAAAACGGCGCAGAAATTCGAAACAGGAATCATCGTGATCTTTCCACCCTAATCGTACGGTGAATTGGTTGTGGTTGCTGTGTATTTACCCCCACTGTAGTACGGTGAATTGGTTGTGGTTGCTGTGTATTTATCCGACCGTACGGTGAATTGGTGGTGGGTGGCTGGTGTGATTGTTTTCGTACTGGTAATTGGTAGGACAGTTCCTGGAATTTCTTGACCTCCCAGTTCAGTCCCAGGTCAAGCGCTTGGGCAAGGACCGCGGCGTTACCCCCGCGAGGAAGAAAGACCAGCAGAGAAATCTCTGTACCATCGATGCAAGGAAAAATGAAGTACAGTCCGTGGAGTAAATTTTTTTGAAGGGATTAATTTTTTTAACCCAAACAAATAAATCTCTGTACCAGCAGAGAAATTCAGAGGATTGTTGAGACAACATCGAGAGCACCCCCCTCAATCAAGAAGCACCAGTCCGTTGACAGAGATTCGGTTCGGAAACTATTCGCACAAATAGTGGGTGAAGCGAAGAAAATAAAGCAATCCGCAGAAGAAACGACAAAAAACCATCTTTTTTGCTCCAGAAATAATGGTCGCTAATGATTGACGAAGTGAAAGCTCGAAGTGAATCGAGGCATGGCGGAAGAGAGATCGTGAGCGAATGAGTAGACAGGAGGAGCACGAACCTGGCAGAGGATGACGACGTCTTGGTTGGGCCCCTTCTTGCCCTTCTGCGAGAAGAGGGAGGCGGCCACGACCGTCCCCTCCCCTCCCCCGCCGTCGCCCTACCCATCCACCACCACGTACACCACGTTCTCGTCCGAGTCCTCCTCCTCCTACTCCACGTGCTTGGACGATGCGCAGATCCCCATAGCAAAGCAACCGAGAGCATACACCCCTCCACTGGCTGGCTGGCTGGCTCAACTCAGGCAACCGTCTCCCCTTCGCCTTCTTGGCGGGAGCACAGAGCTAAGCAACGGAAGCGTTGGCGGCAGGTGGCAGATGCGCTCGAGCTTGCTCACAATGATGGCAGCGAATCGCACAGGGATGATAGAGTGGTGGCCGGTGGGTGGGTGGGGGCGATGTGAGCCGCACTTGGATGCGCCGTGGCTTTTCTAAGGTGTGGAGGGCAAAACAGTGGGTGGATTTCCGGTGGTGTGGTGCGGTGCGGTGGCAAGCATGCTCGTTCGTGTGATGACCAAGTTTTTGGCGCGTTTTTTTATTATCATCTTTGCCCCGTGAAAACGTCCCCACGGCTACGGGAAGTCGTGCTCCGACTCTATTTTTAAGTGGCAACATACAATTCAACCTGGTGTTCCAATTAACTTAAAAGAGTATTTTCTCCGTACCATCTTCTTAGCAATTTCAATTTTTTCTATGATTTCTATTGTATTTAACTTAGTTGGCAAAACATTATTCTATAGGCTTAACACCAGCTACCTTATCCTACAAGCTATGGCCATGTGGGGGAATGATAGTCGAATGAAATTTGTTAGGGTGAGTGGAGTACGTTCCTTTCATATTCAAACATACATTCCAGTTACATAATAAAATGTTCTCTTATATGTCTTATGTGTAGGGTGCAAAGATTCTTCGGAGGAACTTTATCGAACTGTTAAGTTACGAGGACAATTCGTGCAGATATGCCATTCCAACAAATATACAACAGAGAGTTAACAATATTGTTAAAAAAGATTAGATTAGTGTACAAGGTGTCAACATATTTACTTATGATTAAGCATTATATATTTACTCTTTAGAAATAATTTGTGTGATTTCATTTCAATCTATTTGGGTATACACATTTATATCGTTCTGTATCTATGTTTAATAATCACATATTTTGTCGTCACTATTGTACTCACGCCGCCCGTCGCCAGGGCCCTAAGTCCATTGGAGGGTCGCAATTTGTGTTCCGTGGCATCGCACGGAGACGTTCCTAGTGGAGACATAATATGCCCAACATATAATCCTCAAATATTTGGACCACAAATTCCACAAAATACGAGCGTTTCTTTCATTTCACTTCCACTTGTTGCGTAAGTTACACATGAAATCACTCTAAGTATCCAACATAATCAATACTTCAGTAGTCTTATAAGATGTGTATATTTGATATTATATTCTTATAAAATGTTTATTAGTACACGTAACTTATTTGTAATTTTTGGTCGACACTAGAATATTTTATGAATTTAATTGCATTTTGATGATTTTCTAAAAAAGTAATATTACACAAATAACCTTTAATTCCATGAAATTTTACATAGGCGCAACATTTATCCATATATAATCCTAAAAAATGTTTGGACCATAAAATCTACAAGATGTCAACTTTTCTTTCGTTTCACTTTCAGTTGTGAATTACACATGAAATCACTCTAACTATCCAAGTTTCAACACAATCAATATTCACTTTATCATTTTCATATGAGGACTTGATGTTATCTTCTTATAGAATGTTTATTAGTCTTGGTAACTTATTTGCAATTTTGGCTAACACTAGAATATTTTATGAATTTAATTACATTTTGATGATTTTCTGGAGAAAGAAATTAATAATATATAGATAGCATAAAAAGTTTATGAAATTTTATGGAGGCACAACATATGTCCACATATGATCTTAAAAATGTTTAGACTAAAAGATTGGCTAAATGATTACAATAACCGTGTTATGTGTGGAATGGTGTTTTACACGATATCCAACAAAAATTCGTTACTGACGATATTTGTGCCTGAATAGTTTGCACGTTGCTATCCGTATTTGTATTATTCGTATCCGAATTCAAATCTGAATAAAAATATGAAAACAAATATGATTTCAATGATATATGTTCGTATTCAATTATACCCGTACCCTAGCCCACCAGCGCTCGCTCGCAACTAGAGCGATGGCTAGAGCTGAGGACCTATGCCGACTATGCCCTATTCTACAGGGTGGCCTTAAATACAAAGGAAATACTCTAATTTAAAGATTAGAGCTAGTGTTGCTCTAAGGTGTCTACAACAACATCATTTATATATGTCCTTTACGATCTCTTCTACAAGATTCCCTCATTTATACCTTTTTCCTCTTCAGGAGCGACCTATATATCTCATCCTTTATACATAATTATCAATATTAGATATAATGAAAGATCCCTTGTGGGTTTTGGTGTTTTGGATGGTGACACAATTAAAGGTCTTACTAGAGTGTTAAGTGTTGAATAGGTTCTAAGTGAAAAGTCTAAAAGGTTCAACACATAAAGACAAAAGTGATGGTCCATATAAGTTGAATTCACAATGGATTGTGAACATCACAAGTAAAGTTGAAGGATAATTGCTTATGGGAGTCTCGATGTTCATAACTTGGAGACAACTGGTCAACCCAAGGATGGAGGCAAGGAAAGCTTTGAGGTACCAAGTACACATGAGAAGGTCAATGTAACACCCTAAATTTGGGGGTATAAAATTTCTTCTCTAATATCTATCAAATTTAGGTGTTACCCCTTTTCTTTTCTCTATAGATTTCTTCTCTCTTCCTTTTAATAGAGTTTGTTTATTTATTTGGGAGATGTATTATTTCTTTAGTATATTAAAACCTATGGGAGACATGAATTGTTGCATCATGCTGAGCTTAAACTTTGTTTTTGGTTGATGCACATGTTTGAAATATTTAAATTTGAATTTATAGTTTGGTTGGATTTGAATTCAAAAGATAAAATAAAAAGAAAAGGGAATAGAAATTCAGAAGAAAAAAACCCAAAACAGACCAGCCACCCCTCCCTCTCGGCCTTTCAACCCATCAGGCGCAGCTCGCCCTCGCGCGCATCCACCCTTCCCTCCCTCTGCCCGTTGGGGCCGACCTATCGGTGCCGCTCCCTTCGCGCATGTGCCCCCGCTCTCTCTACGCTGTGGGCCCGCCCCATCAGCGTTGTACCATTTCAGCCTCGAGCGCGCTCGCGCCTCTACGCCATGGGCCCACCCTGTTAGTCCCGTCTTCCCCGCAACCGCCGCTGACCCATGCATGCATGCATGCCGAGAAGTCCAGCCACGTCGCCTACCCATGTCCCTCAGCTCCCTTTTGAGTCCGCCCGCACCTGCTCTCGGTCTCTCTCGTGCTCAGTCACCGCCGCCCGAGCTCACCGGAGAAACGCGCCCGTCGTGCCGTCCACCCGAAGCTCCAGACGCCATGCCGAGAATCCCCGAGCGTCGTCCCAAGGTGAGGAACATTTCCCCGTGCTCTGGTTGCCCTGATTATGCCTTGTCGTAGTGAATTCGCGCTCGCCGGAGCTCTGCCTTGCCGGTCTACCGCACTCGCACGATGTCTGGTCGATTTAGCCCCGCCTCACGACTGTGCTTTGGCTCTAGGTGTTCCCCATCCCTCACCCAAGGTCGTGCCAGCCTTGGCGCACCCAATTCCCGCTCCCCGCGGCCGGGATTGCTTGCCAGAGTAACTTCGACTCGCCTAGAGCGCCCCCTCTGCCATCCACTCGCTTCCAGTCACGTTCTCACAGCCGGAACGCCGCCATCGAGTTCGCTGGGCTCCCCTCACTGGTCCTGACCAACTCTGGTGACCCCAGATCCCCCGGAGTCCGCGCCTACCTCATCTCCGGCGACTTCACCGCCATGGACGGGAGCAGCGTCGACCACCGTGTTGTTAACCCCCTTGGCGTCTGATGCCAGCCATCCAGCCCTGATCCAGCGGTCTAGATCGCTGGATACCGCTTCGCGTGGGCGCCAATGCCCCTGGGCCCCACTCATCGGCCGCCTGCGCCCCTGGCGCTGGGCCTAACTGGTTAGCCCTCCCTCGCCCTATGCCGCCGACTGCCCTGGCCCAGCTGTCAACGCTCGCTCACGCCCCCGCGCGTGCTCGCTCGCAGATCTCATCTCTGCCGTTGATCTGTGATCGGATGGCCGAGAGCGCCTGATACCACTTCGGTTGGAATTTTTGTTAAAGAGCCACTCAGGTTTCCGAAAATCAACCCGCAGTCCATTTTTCTTGCGCCTGAATTTGGGGTATAAAATTTCTTCTCTAATATCTACCAAATTTAGGTGTTATCCCTTTTGTTCTCTCTATAGATTTCTTCTCTCTTCCTTTTAATAGAGTTTGTTTATTTATTTGAGAGATGTATCATTTCTTTAGTATATTAAAACCTAGGGGAGACATGAATTGTTGGATCATGCTGACCTTAAACTTTGTTTTTGGTTGATGCACATGTTTGAAATATTTAAATTTGAATTTGTGGTTTGGTTGGATTTCAATTCAAAAGAGAAAATGAAAAGAAAAGGGAATAGTAATTCAGAAGCAAAAGGAAAACCCCAAAACAACCCAGCCACCCCTCCCTCTCGGCCTTTCAGCACATCAGGCCCAGCTCGCCCTTGCCACGCTCGCCCCTCTGTCCCTCTGCCCAGTGGGGCTAACATGTCGGCGCCACCCCCTCTCTCTCTGCGGTGCGGGCCCATCCCATCAGCGCTGTACCGTTTCCCCCTCGTGCGCGCCCGTGCCTCTGCGCCGTGGGCTCGCCCGGTCAGTCCTGTCTTCCCCATAACCGTTGTTGACCCGCATGTTCACGCACGCCGAAAAGTCCGACCACATCGCCTACCCATGTCCCCCAGCTCCCTTTTGAGTCCCGCCTGCATCCACTCTCCCTCCGCTGCCTCATTTCACCCGCTCTCGGTCTCTCGCTCTCAATCACCGTCGCCCGAGCTCGCCGAAGAAGCGTGCCCACCGTACCGTCCACTTGAAGCTCCAAACACCGTACCGAGCCTCCCCGAGTGCCGTCCCAAGTTGATGAACCTTTCCCCATGCTCTGGTTGCCCTGATTTTGCCTTGCCGTAGTGAATTCACGCTCACCGGAGCTGTGCCTCGCTGGTCTGCCGCACCCGCATGGCGTCTGGCCGATTTAGCTCTGCCCCATGCCCATGCTTTGGCTCTAGGTGTTCCCCATCCCTCACCGGAGGTCGTGCCAGACTTGGCACACCCGATTCCCCCTCCTCGTGGCTGAGATTGCTCGTCGGAGTAACCCCGACCGCCAGAGCGCCCCCTCTGCCATCCACTCGCCTCCTGTCACGTTCTCACAGCTAGAACCCCGCCATTGAATTCGCTGGGCCCCCCTCACTGGTCCTAGCCATCTCCGACGACCCCAGATCCCTTGGAGTCCGCGCTTGCCTCGTCTCCAGTGACTTGGATGGGAGCAGCGCCAGTCGCTGTGCTTTTAACCCCCTGCCTGATCCTAGCCGTCCAGCCTGATCCAGCTGTCCAGATCGCTGGATACCGCTTTGCGTGGGAGCCCCTGCCCCTAGGCCCCACCAGTTGGCCGCCTGCGCCCCTGGCGTTGGGCCCGACTAGTCAGCCCGCCCTCGCCTTGAGCCACTGACCACCCTGGCCCAGCTATCAGCACTCGCTCACGCTCGTCCGCAGATCTGATCTCGGTCGTTGATCTGTGATCGGATGTCCGAGAGCGCCTGATACCCCTTCGCTTGGAAATTTTATTAAAGAGCCCCTCAGGTTTTCGAGAATCAACCCACATTCCATTTTTCTTGCGCCTGAGTCCCTGGTTTCTTGCATAGAGACCCCTGGACTTTATTTTAATCAAAGAAATAGGTTTTATTTAGGGGTTTTGAATTCCAAAACACGTAAATTTCATATCTTTTGCATATGAACTCCAAATTGGTTGGTTCGGATTGCAAAATGTTCATAATGTTATACTCTCTATCTGTTTAAATTGTATTCATTCACTGTTTTCATGTCTCAATTTTGTGGCTAGTCTCTAGGTTAATTTAAAGTGATAGAATATTTACTAAAGGAGAATAAAAGGTAAAACCCTAGTGAATATTCATGTGCCTAAATTTGAAGACCTAACCTCATTTAATGTAATCCCATCCCTGGAATTAATTTATTTAAGTAAGTAATTTATTGAGATAGACTTAGTTAGAGAACAGTAGACCCATAGGCATAGTGATCTACCCTAGAACCTAGATTTCACCGGTGTGCCTGTACCTTTTTTATTGAACCTTTGTTCACTCTGTTGCATATGTTTGGTGTACTGTTCTTTTGTCAATCCCCAAGTGTGTTGAATGAATGATTGCTTTGCATAGACAACGAGCAGTCCGAGGTTCCTGAGTGTGTTGCAGGAGACTTCCCAGAGCAGCAACCTGGTGAAAGGCAAGTGTCCTCTGACCCATTATGTCCTATTTACTTTATAATTCACTGTCTTGCATATTATGATCAACCTAAGAATTGACTAGTGTTCTGTTTTTCCTATCCTTGTTTACCCTTTGGTAATTGGTTACTATGGTTAGTATTATGCTACTTCTTTACTTTAATCAATGAACACGCTGAGAACATTTATGACATGTTGATGATATCTTGATCTATGATGATGAACTTGTGATACTTTAGGGGACTTGGGCTTTTTCCCGAGTACCTCTCCGTAAGGACCTGTTCGTTAGATGACCACCTTGGAAAACAGTACAACCAAGAGGTGGAATGGGACGCCCTTAGCTAATTAACTGGATGAATCTGGGGGTGTAGTTTGCTTCATAGTTGTGCCGTCAATGGGGACCGGGGCATAGTTTTTGCTCTGCTAAGGGTGGGTGCCGAGGTTCATTCGATTTGGTTTTGTTAGCCACCCACCTTAGGGAGGAGTGCTGTGTTTGTACAAATGGCGAAACCTAACGGGCAACTACACACCAGGGGAATCTTTGTAAAGTCTACATAGTGAAACCTTGCCGACTCACCTTGGTAGTGTTTGAGGGTTTGATCGACCTGAGGCAAAAAGGAATCACGACTCGTGGGTAAAGTTTGCAACATCTGCAGAGTGTTAGTGTCACACCCGGATTTAAGGGCAAATCTAGATGCGAATCAAATGTGTGCTAGGATCAAGTCTCACACATATGATGACTCATGGTACAAAAACGAATGTCACATCTTTACTATATAATAGGAGTTCTGTACAAAATAGCTAATTATTTACATCATTTGAAGACAATGATCCAACAACCATATTTGACTGGGAAACGGCGACCTAGACCTCTCATGAACTCATCGCGACATCCTTCATGCTCTTAATCTTGCGGTACCTGTCCTTGACCTAGGGGATGTGAGTACAGCAAGGGTGAGCTCACATACGTTCATCGCTCAACAAGTTGTGGGGAATAATGTGCATGAGCTCACTTACGGTGGGGGCTCATGTGAAGTGTAAGGCTTACCAAAGGAGATGGTTAAAGCTAAGCATTGTTTTAAAAGTTGATCAAAGTTTTATTAGTAGTTACTAAGTATAAGTAGATACTAACCCAATTAAATAAGAGATCACAATTAATAATAACACCCACAATGCAATGCATATGACAGATTAAGTTTAGTTCCATAAGTTAATCATGTGAGAGTCCTGAGTCGCTCATGATCGTGAGCACGACTGATATACCAGTTTTACACTCGACAGAGGTTGCGCATCTTTACCCACAAGAAGAGTTTCCCATTTAGCCAGAGTTAGCTAGACCCTTATCTCGCTATGCACCTCAGGATGTCAACACTGATGCCAAGAGGCTGTACAGGTTCTTGAGAGGTTTGGTCGACCCCCTGCACTATCAGATGATGAACCACACCTTCCCTACCTTCCAGCATCTGATTGATAGAGCTATAATGACTGATAGAAAGTGCTAGGAGATGGAAGACCGAAAGCGCAAGATTGGTGGACCGCAGACCCGGAGTAGCAACCGTCCCTGTTTCTTAGGCAATTCACCCTAGCAGTTCAAGCAGAGTCACCCTCAGGGATATCAACACCAGAATCAGCGTCCGCATCAATAGCAATTCCAGAGGCAGTTCCCTCATTAGCAGCAGTAGTACCGCCAACACAACCAACTAGGAGGAAGTCAGTATCAGAGGCAAAGTAGTCAGGCTCCTTGCCTTCCTGCCCCAGCAACTAATCAGAACATTCAGACAGCCCCAGCGCAAGCAGCAGGCCAAGGATGTTCCATTGTGGAGAACAAGGCCATTATGCATCGTACTGCCCAAAGAAAGAAGCTCAACAGCAGTCAGCTCCCAATGCCCTAGCACGACAGAATGCACAACAGCAAGGAGCAAACAACCGTGGACAATCCCGTGCTCAACATGGAAATGTGAACCACCTAGAGGCCGACACAGTTCAGGAGACCCCATGAGTGGCACTAGGTACATTCTTAGTCAAATCTCATTCTATAAATGTGTTGTTTGATACTGGAGCCACACATTCTTTTGTGACTGCATCATGGGTAGAAACACACAACATACCAGTATCACACATGTATCCACCTATGAGGGTTAGTTCTGTTGGTGGGAGGACCCAAACAGATAAATTTTGTCCAAGTGCAAGAATCCAAATAAGAGGGATAGAATTTCCCGCTGATCTGATAGTAATGGGTACTGGGATGTAGACATAGATGTCATCCTAGGGATGAATTGGTTGACCAAGTGAGAGCTAGAGGGGGGGGGGGGGTGAATAGGTGATCCTGCAATAATCAACTCTAAACAACACAAACTTGGTTTATAAATGTTAATGAAATGAAAACCAAGTTATTGTGAATAGAGAGAGAGAGGAATATAACTCTTCACTTGATTGTTCCTCTGAGATATGAATTAAACTTTGGTACAATAATGCAAGTGAATATGTGAGATCTCTATGGAAGAAAGACAATAACACTAAATAAATGCACAAGTGACATAGTGATTTTATCCCATGGTTCGGCCAATGCTTACTCCACGTTGTGGTGACCTCCTTCGGTCAAGGATTGCACTCAATCCCTCTCAAGTGATCCAAAGATCAATCTCGAGTACCATGATTTTCTTCCTTTTCTCAAGAATTCCCTTTGTGGGGAATCTCCACAAGTTGGAGTCTCTCACCCTTACAAAATTGATCACAAGTAAACCACAAGAGTAAGGGAGGGAATAGAAACACATACAAGAACTAGAGTCGCAACAACAACATGCACACAAGTCAAGAAATGAGCACACGAAACAACGTAGCGGAGTTACAACTCAAAGAAATGCTCAAATCTCTATCACAATGAAACGAATGCGTGGTTGCAAAGCCTAGGCGTTGTAGGATGTTCAATGGATGCTTGGTGTAGAGCTCCATGCGCCTAAGGGTCCCTTTTATAGCCCCAAGGGACCTAGGAGCTGTTGGAGCTCCATTTGGTAGGTTTTGGTTGCCTTCTGTCCGTGGGTGCACCAGACAGTGAACAGTACGTGATTCCCTTCCTTGTTTGGTGAAGCCAACCGTTGCAGCCACCAGCCCCTTGGCACACCGGACAGTCCGGTGCGGTCTGGTGACCGTTGGTGAAGTCCATGTGTAGTCCGTTGATTGCGCGACCGATCGTTGGCTAGGCGCTCGGTTGGCACACCGGATAGTTTGGTGGCGCACCAGACAGTCCGGTGAATTTTAGTCGCGGCGTCCCTAACTTTTCCCGAGTGCAGCCAGTTCACCGGGGCGCCAGCCTAGACACCAGACACTGTCCGGTGCAACGCAGGCTGGTGCAAGTTTTGGCTGTACTTAGCCAAACTTCTCCAACTTAATTTCTCTTGAATGGAGAAGATTCCTGACACTTAATAGAACATAGCTAGTACCAAATACAATTTACTAAGTGATAGAATCATACCTTTGTTTCTCCAATTTGCTTCTCCTTAACTCTGAGCTCATACTAGACAAAACAATATGTGTTGAGCATCTAATCACCAAAACTCATAATGCATTTACATATCCAAATACAAGCTAAAAAGCGCAAATTGATGTCAAATTGAAGACCAATTAAACTTCACGTAGGATTTGGCATATTTGGATCACTTTTGCCACCACTTGGTTTGTTTTTACAAAACAAATTCATTTTCCTATCTCTATGTCAAAAACACTTGTTTTGGAAAATCAAAACATCTTTAAAGACTAGTTTTGATCAAACACCAAAACTCCCCCTTTTTCCCATAATTAACTTTCTCCCCCTTACGAGAGTAGTTTCTGCATTAAAAGGGTTTTGATCAAAAAACAAGTATACTTTCACTATTTTTTTTGAAATTCTCAAGTGGTAGCTGATCCAGTTGCTTTGGCCTTAATTTCTCCCCCTTTGGTATTAAGCACCAAAACAGAAGAACTATTTGGCCTTTTTAACCCCATCGCCTCACAAAAATCACAAGTAAAACCAAAGGCAATGAGAAAAACATAGATAGGGACTTGGGACAAGATACATTGATATCGGAATGCAGTGAAAGCCTCTTCTTTGTCCAAGCCCACCTTTTCCCTTTCAATCCATCTTTGAGACTAAATCAAAATTACTCAAACAACCATATTAGTCTCAAAGGGTCAAGTTGTAGTATATCCTCCCCCTAAATATGTGCATCATTTGCATAAGGATTTGTGAGGTCCGGGGATGACTTGTACAACTTGAGCACCGAAATAAGCAAGTAAAGATAGAAATTCTTAAAAGAACATGATCAATGGCATAAAACACATGTATGATAAAGATCAATCCAAGTTCCACGAATCTAAGACATTTAGCTCAACACGCAACCTGCAAAACCTTTTCTCATCTAAAGGCTTGGTGAAGATATCAGCTAGCTGGTTTTCGGTGCTAATGTGGCAAACATCGATATCTCCCCTTTGCTGGTGGTCTCTCAAAAAGTGATGCCGGATGTCTATGTACTTAGTGCGGCTGTGTTCAATATGATTATCATCCAAGCGGATTGCACTCTTATTATCATATAGGAGTGGGACTTTGCTCAGATTGTAGCCAAAGTCCCAAAGGGTTTGCCTCATCCAAAGTAATTGCATGCAACACTGGCCTGCGACAACATACTCGGTCTCAGCGGTGGATAGGGCAACAAATGTTTGTTTCTTAGAGCTCCAAGACACCAGGGACCTTCCCAGAAACTAATAAGTCCCCGATGTGCTCTTCCAATCAACCTTGCACCCGACATAGTCAGAATCTGAGTATCCGATTAATTCAAAGGTAGACCCCCTTTGGATAGCAGATCCCGAAGCAAGGCATATGGACTAAATATTTTAGAATTTGCTTTACGGCCACAAGATGACATTCCTTGGGGTCGGATTGAAATCTACACACATGCATACACTAATAATTATATCTAGTCTACTAGCACAAAGATAAATTAATGAACCTATCATAGACCGATATGCCTTTTGATCAATAGACTTACCTCCTTTGTCGAGGTCCAAATGCCCGTCGATCCCCATTGATGTTTTTGCGGGCTTTGCGTGCTTCATCCCAAACCTTTTGAGTAGGTCTTGAGTGTACTTTGTTTGGGAGATGAAGGTTCCTTCCTTGAGTTGCTTCACTTGGAATCCAAGGAAGTAGTTCAACTTGCCCATCATTGTCATTTCAAATTTCTACATCATTACCCTCCTAAACTCTTCACAATACTTTTGATTAGTAGAACCAAATATTATTTGGCATACAAACAAATCACCATTACAAGTCTTAGCAAAAAGAGTAGGATCCTCTTTCCCAACCTTGAAAGCATTAGAAATGAGAAAATCCCTAAGCATTCATACCATGCTCTTGGAGCTTGCTTAAGTCCATAGAGCGCCTTATAGAGCTTATAAACATGGTCAGGATACCTGTCATACTTGAAGACAGGGAGTTGTTCCACGTACACTTCCTCCTTGATTGGTCCATTGAGGAAGGTGTTCTTCACATCCATTTGAAACAACTTAAATGAGTGGTGAGCAGCATAGGCCAGTAATATGCATATTGACTCGAGCCTAGCTGCAGGAGCAAAAGTCTCCTCAAAATCCAAACCTGTGACTTGGACATAACCTTTTGCCACAAGTCGAGCCTTGTTCCTTGTCACCACCCCTTGCTCATCTTGCTTGTTGTGGAACACCCACTTGGTTCCCACAACATTTTGCTTTGGACGTGGCACCAGGCTCCATACTTCATTTCTCTTGAAGTCATTGAGCTCTTCCTGCATGGCTAACACCTAGTCCGGATCTTGCAAGGCTTCTTCTACCCTAAAAGGCTCAATAGAAGAAACAAAAGAGTAATGTTCACAAAAATTAGCTAAACATGAACGAGTGGTTACTCTCTTGATGATGTCACCCAAAATCTGATCCACTGGATGATTCCTTTGGATGGTGGTTCAGACTTGAGTTGGAGGTGCCTGTGGTACTTCTTCCTCTTTATCCTTTTCTTCATGTGCTCCCCCTTGATTCATGCCTGCGTCTTGAGGTAATTCACAGATTTAAAAAGATAATTATCAATACAATATTACACCATATATTTATATCATAATGAATGTATTGATACTATCAAAATCTGTATCATGCTGATACCTTCAGCTTGCTTGAAGGTAATGACATGAGTACAATTACAATCCAGCGTGAACAGTACGGGGTACTGTTCATCTATTTATACGCAATCATACAACTTCGTACGTTATTACATTCATACCCTTAACAATTGCATACAAGGTTTACAAATGTCACAAA
Source organism: Zea mays (assembly GCF_902167145.1). Classification (NCBI taxonomy): domain Eukaryota; kingdom Viridiplantae; phylum Streptophyta; class Magnoliopsida; order Poales; family Poaceae; genus Zea; species Zea mays. Next base: position 45,570,203 of record NC_050103.1, read on the forward strand.
GACAGTACTGTCATTTGTGATCAACAACTTGAACAACACCTTCTCCCTATGTTGCCTTCCTGCTTCATCGTAACGAAGCTTACTTCGTTCCCATTGATATAGTTCAAAGCTTTTCTGTTATTGAAGCTCCTGCAATACTTAATAATATGCTGAAGACAGATGGTTAGCCTTGTTTTTGAGGACCTTCAGAAGACAAAGGCCCCCCAACAAACAACATCCTAGAGAAGGTGACCAAAGCACATGAGGAGCTAAGGTGCTATAATGATGATTTGGTCCAACAGTATGATTTGATTTTAATCGAGCAAGTTTTATCTTGTGTTGCTCAGTTTAAAGTTGAAAATGACATGCTTAGAAGTCAAGTAGAAATGATAAATCTAGAAAAACTTGCTCTAAGTGAAAAGTATGCTATGTTGTCTTATTCTCATAATGAATTAGTTGATGAGCATATTATGCTTAACATTGCTCATAAGGTCGTTATGACTAGCTTTAATTATTGTGAACCTCATTCTTGCACATGTGCAAATCTAGATAATATACCATGATGTGCTAACCCGTAATGCCAATCACTAATTGAGAAACCAGCTACAACAACAATAGATAAGATTGTGGAGAACGTGCCATGCTCAACCTCCTCAAGATATCCACGGGCACGTGGTGTAGAACCTTGAGAAGGGAGAAACTGAAGCATGTGAAAGACTCTATCGACCACATGTTCCTGGAGCAACAAAGGAAGCAAGCAACTTGAATAAAGATAAAGGTAACAAATCAAGTGTTCATATTGTTTGCACTGATGATATTGTTATGTACTCTAAGAACAAAAAGGGAAGAGGAAAAAGGAGATGCTTCAAGTGCAAGGAGTTGGACTACTTCATTGCCTCATGTCCACACATAGACACTGAGAATGAAGTAAGAAGATGTTTCACATACTTGTGCTAAATCACATACTTGTGCTAGATCTATGATTAGTTCACCTAGACCAAGCACAAAGGCAATTTGGGTACCCAAGGTAGTGTTTGCTGATGTGTATGGACCCATCTCGAGATGGGTACCAAAATGTGCCAACTAGACCATGCAGGTGCCCGAGATGAACTAGAGACCTTGGGAGAGCTTAAGATGGTTAATTCAAATTCAAAACTTAAGCTATCAATTTCATGGTTTAAGCTATCAATTTCATGCTTTACTTATTGACCCATGTTCATCTCGAGTTTAGTTGAGTTGTAGGGATAAAGGACTTCAATGGAGAATGAAGCAGAAAACCTACAACATGGATATCTCCAAATGATGTTAACTTTGTGCATTAATTTCAATTAGCATACTCCTTGTGCTTTGAGTAGTCGCATAGGAAATTCTTGATGCTATTGAGTATGTGTATTTTCCTTTTTATCCGTCTTTGGAGTGCTTCTTCATATGAGATTGCTTATGTGTTATCTAGCTCTTTCTAGCAAACTGTATGTTTAATTTGGTTTAATCATGTCATAGTCTTCAAATGGTGCTTATCATGTGTATCAAATCATGAGATCATTCTATTTTTTTCATGTATCTTCCATGGCTTATGATATGCTGATTAATGTGGCTAAACCTGGAGTTCGTCTCTTGTATTAATCATGCTATCTTGATTTGGCGCATTTCTAAAATTGGCATAAGTATGCGTCAAATGGGTATTCACTTTATGCAAGCATGATATTTAAAAGTTTATGCCATATTTATGAGATTTCTTTGTTTTAGTAACCTTGGGTTGCTAGAAAAAGAAAAAATCTCTTGATTGTGTTTTAATGCCTCTGTGAGCTATGCCAAGTAGAGATTAAATCAGGAGTGGCATGCACAAGCAAAGTAAGAATTTCCTTGAGATTGTACTGCGTTGCAGTCAGGTAAAAAGGTAAAGGTATGGAACTACATACTTCTTTTGGCATTATATGAGTAGTTCCATTGATTGATGTTCCTAAAGTGCATGTGGTGTGCTTTTACCTTTCAATTGGTATCCATATGCACTAGAGTTGAAGAAATTTGATTAATGCTTGATGATTTGTTTTACTTCATTTGAAATATTGTAGTGATTATCCTTATGTATAGCATGTCTGTTTTTGGAGTTATGTGATTTAAAGGCATGTTCTTGAGTAGGAATAGAATTAAATTCTTTCAATCATTTGTATGCCTTGACCAGGATATGTGTGGCATCCCTCTAGCTTCGTAAATGCTAGAATGTGCATAGGGCAAGTCATTCAGGTACTTGATGCACATTTTAGGGGGAGCACATATATCTTGTGTCATTTGAGACTAACAACTTTCTTGAAGTGATATCATGTAGTATCATGCGGGGAAAATAGTTGAGCGAGGTACAAGAAGACAATTTAGACATGGTACCGTCAAAGTTTGAAAATTTGGTATCTCAGCGAGTACTCTAATTTGATGTCTCAAGCTTTGTTGCAATTTTCCCTGATAAGCTACTCATGTCACGTGTTGAAATGCTTCCTTGCTCATTCATGCTAAATAGTGCATCCTGCTTCATGATAGATGAATGATTATCCTTGTATGATTTTTGTTAGGCATTCATCTCGTTTAGATGTACTACCTTGATAGGAAGTCATCAATCTATTGTCTTGCGAAGTTCTGTGATTCATGCTTCATTTCAGTTGATTCTGATTCGTGCTTCAGTCTCTTGATATGTTTAATTGGTATTGTATAAATCACTATATTGTAGGGTGTTTTCATCTAGTGTTTCATCATATGGTTATTGAGTATCAATTGGTATAATAAGGTGATCACTGGCTTTAGAAATATTCTCTTGTTTCATTAATGCTATAACTTGTTTTTAGCCCATTGGTTAAGTTACAAGTGTAGATTAACATGAAGGATCAAGCACAACGAGAATCTCCTATGAGAAGACTCTAAATTGGTGTCATTAAAGAGGAGTCTTCATCTAGTATCAATGAAAAGGTACATAGGGAGTTAAATCACTTGTAACATTTATCCATGTACCTAGATTCCCTCTAATGTTTATGGTGCATAATTTTAAGTTGTAAGGGGGAGTAATGTTAGTGTGATGCATTTCCCTACTTCATACTCTGCTTTCCATTGACATCATCATATGTTCTTTTTTAGTATAGTTTTCGTGTTTGATGTCAAGGGGGGGGGGGAGAATTTGTGCATTGAAGCTTGCCTCGAACTGAGAGGGAAGCTTATCTTAAGGGTGAAGGTGTTTTGTGTGCTAAAGGGCTCAAAGCTCAACCATGTGATGATGATGTACTCACCTTGGTTAAGGTGGGGTTTCCTTGAGTTCCTTTAGATCTTAAGGGGGAGAATGCATTAAGTGTTAATAATGCTTATCATGATCTTCTTGTTGATTATATGGTTATAATGAAATAGTGTTATTTTTTTGTGTTAATCGATGCTTAGGCCCTGTTTGGGATCGCTCCAGGTCCAAGAAATTTGGTGGAGTTGGTGGAGCAGGTCATTAGGTGCTCCAAAAAATCGTGGAGCTAGAGCTGTAAGGCTTTAGAAGACACTTAGATAAGTCATTTTGTATATTATTTAGATTAAAAATATTTTTAAAAATATTTAAATTGATATTATAAACTACAGCTCCACACTGGAGTTAGAACCTGGAGCCATCCCAAACACACCCTTAATCTTTCATTTGATATGATCTTGGTGTAGCATCACCATAGCTGTTATTGTGTTGTATATGTTGTAGATCAATTGGTATCTTTGGTGTTCTTTGTTTATCTTGTTGATAGATAGCCATGTTTTGATATGGTGTCTTAATCGATATCTTTATGGTGTATAGTGATAGGTTGGGATCCTAGAGTCATATCTGTTGGGGACTTGTTCTCAAATGCTATGAATTAAGAACAAGGCAACACAAAATGTTAAAAGTTAATGACCTTCGTCCTTTGAAGCATTATTTCCCTTAGGATATAATGATCTTCAGACGAAGGTCATGAAAGACGTACCTTCATCATTTTGTGTTGCCTTGTTCTTAATTCATAGCATTTGAGAACAAGTCCCCAACATTGGCGCCCACCATGGGGAAGCTAGTCTTTATTTTCTTCACGCAGCCCAAGGATTTTTGAAAGCATCTTTCCTTGGATGCGCGAAGTTCTTCAACAGTTTTCTCTAAATGTTTTTTCCAATATTCGCTAATCTCTCGGTTAGCTTCTGTGAGTGCGCATTTTTCTTTGGCTTCTGCCAACTGTTTCCGAAGGTCTTCAATTTCATTCTTTTGGATTTTGGCCTGAGCCTTGAAACTAGCTTCATCTTTCACTTTGTTTACCAATGAAATCAAGATTCTGTCTTTTTCAAGACCTTCATTTCTTAATTCAATTACCCCTGAACGAAGTTGTTCAGAGCCATCGTATACCCTTCATCTTCAATGTTTTTTGAGCCCTAAGCGCATTGCTAAGAATTAATGAGAGCACCTAGAGGGGGGGGGTGAATAGGTGATCCTGTAAAAATTTAAAACTTAAAGCCACAAAACTTGATTAAGTGTTAGCACAATGTAAATCACGTGGCTAAGGACTAAGCTCGTGTGAAACACAATAGTCACAGTGAAAACAAGTACACGAGACACGATGATTTATCCTGTGGTTCGGCCAAGTATAACACTTGCCTATTTCACATTGTGGCGTCCCAATGGACAAGAGTTGCACTCAACTCCTCTCAAGTGATCCAATGATCAACTTGAATACCACTGTGTTCTTTTTCTTTACTCTTTCCCGTTTGTGAGGAATCTCCACAACTTGGAGTCTCTCGCCCTTACAATAAGGATCAAAGTGAAAGCACTAGAGTAAGGAAGGGAAGCAACACACACAAATCCACAGCAATACGCACACACACAGCCAAGACTTGAGCTCAAATGAATAGCACAAAGTTCACCACTAGAACGGAGCTCAAATCACTAAGAATGTCAATCGAGTGCGCAAAGACGGAGTGTGAATGATTAAGAATGCTCAAAGTATTCTTGGTGTACTCCTCCATGCGCCTAGGGGTCCCTTTTATAGCCCCAACGCAGCTAGGAGCCGTTGAGAGCAATCTAGGAAGGCAATTCTTGCCTTCTGTCGGGTGACGCACCGGACAGTCCGGTGTGCCACCGGACAAGCACTGTTCACTGTCCGGTGCAGATTTCTTTCCTAATTTGGTGCTGCCGACCGTTGAAGATTTGGAGCCGTTGGCGCACCAGACAGTCCGGTGCCCCCATCAGACCGTTGGCTCGGCCACGCGTCACGTGCGGATTGCGCGGCCGACCGTTGGCTCACCGGACAGTCCGGTGCACCACCGGATAGTCCGGTGCACCACCGGACAGTCCAGTGATTTTTAGCCGTACGCCGCCAACGAAATCCCGAGAGCGGCCAGTTTGACCAAAGCCAGCCTGGCGCACCGGACAGTCCGGTGCACCCAGACTGCGCAGAGTCTTGGCTGCAAAGCCAAGTCCTTTTTCCTTTTGTCTTTTCTCTGATTCTAGCACTTAGACAAATATGTTAGTACACAAAAAAACAATGTACTAAGTCTAGAATCATACCTTTGCGTTGATTTGCACTTCATTCACCAGTTGGCACAGTTTAACACTTAGACCATTTGTGTTGGCACTTAATCACCAAAATACTTAGAAATGGCCCAAGGGCACATTTCCCTTTCAATCTCCCCCTTTTTGGTGATTTATGCCAACATAACAAAAAGCAACACATAGAAGTGCAACATCAATGCAAATGAGAACAAGAATTGTTTTTGATTCAAATTTGGCATATTTGGATCATCCTTTGCCACCACTTGGTTTTGTTTTTGTAAATCAACTTCAATTTCCTATCTCTAAGTCAAACACACTTGTTGAGGCATAAAGATAGGTATTCCAAGAGAAATTGATCAAGGATTCAAAAAACTCCCCCTTTTTCCCATAACCAAACATTCTCCCCACAAGAGACCAACTTTTGACAAAAAGAGACACTTAGAGTATTTTGACAAATCAAAACATCTAACTCTACTATTTTCAAGTGGTAGCTGGTCCATTTGCTTGCTTTGGCCTTAATTTCTCCCCCTTTGGCATCAAGCACCAAAACGGGATCAATTTTGGCCCTAAAACCCCATTGCCTCACCAAAATCTTCAATTAGGAGTAAAAAGGCAATAAGAGCATGGAGATGAACTTGGAGTAAGTTACCCTCTCATCGGAGTGCAGTGGAAGTCTTTCATGGTCCAAGTCCACCTTTCCCTTTCAATCCACTTTTGAGACTAGAACAAGTAAACTCAAACACAAGGTTAGTCTCAAAGTGTCAAGTTGTAGCATGCCTCCCCCTAGATAAGTGCATCACTTGCAAATGGACTTGTGAGGTCCGGGGATCATGTGTACAACTTGAGCACCATAAATAAGCAACAATATGCATAAAGAACACGATCAAAGGCATAAACACATGTATGCTATAGATCAATCCAAGTTACATGAATCTAAGACATTTAGCTCACTACGCAGCTTGCAAAAGGTCTTCTCATCTAAAGGCTTGGTAAAGATATTGGCTAGCTGGTTCTCGGTGCTAACATAAAACACTTCGATATCTCCCTTTTGCTGGTGGTCTCTCAAAAAGTGATGCCGGATGTCTATGTGCTTAGTGCGGCTGTGTTCAATAGGATTATCCTCCATGCGGATTGCACTCTCATTATCACATAGGAGTGGGACTTTGCTCAGATTGTAGCCAAAGTCCCTGAGGGTTTGCCTCATCCAAAGTAGTTGCACACAACACTGTCCTGCGGCAACATACTCGTCCTCAGCGGTGGATAGGGCAATGGAAGTTTGTTTCTTAGAACTCCAAGACACCAGGGACCTTCCTAAGAATTGGCACGTCCCTGATGTACTCTTCCTATCAACCTTGCATCCAGCATAATCGGAGTCTGAGTATCCAATCAAGCCAAAGGTTGACCCCTTTGGATACCATATCCTGAAGCAAGGCGTAGCAACTAAATATCTAAGAATTTGCTTAACGGCCACAAGGGCACACTCCCTTGGATCAGATTGAAATCTAGCACACATACATACGCTTAGCATAATATCCGGTCTACTAGCACATAAATAAAGTAAAGACCCTATCATAGACCGGTATGCCTTTTGATCAACGGACTTACCTCATTTGTTGAGGTCGACATGTCCATCGGTTCCCATTGGAGTCTTTGTGGGCTTGGCGTCCTTCATCCCAAACCGCTTTATCAAATCTTGCGTGTACTTCGTTTGGGAGATGAAAGTGCCGTCCTTGAGTTGCTTCACTTGGAACCCAAGGATGTAGTTCAACTCGCCCATCATCGACATCTCAAACTTTTGAGTCATTACCCTGCTAAACTCGTCACAAGACTTTTGGTTAGTAGAACCAAATATTATGTCATCGACATAAATTTGGCACACAAATAAGTCACCATCACAAGTCTTAGTGAATAAAGTTGGATCGGCCTTCCAAACCTTGAAAGCATTAGCAATTAGAAAGTGTCTAAGGCATTCATACCATGCTCTTGGGGCTTGCTTAAGTCCATAGAGCGCCTTAGAGAGCTTACACACGTGGTCGGGGTACTGTTCATCCTCAAAGCCAGGGGGTTGCTCTACGTACACCTCCTCCTTGATTGGCCCGTTGAGGAAAGCGCTCTTAACATCCATTTGGAACAACCTGAAAGAATGGTGAGCGACATAGGCTAACAATATGCGAATAGACTCTAGCCTAGCCACAGGAGCAAAAGTCTCCTCAAAGTCCAAACCTGCGACTTGGGCATAACCTTTTGCCACAAGTCTAGCCTTGTTCCTTGTCACCACCCCATGCTCGTCCTGTTTGTTGCGGAACACCCACTTGGTTCCCACAATGTTTTGCTTGGGACGTGGCACCAATGTCCAAACTTCATTTCTCTTGAAGTTATTGAGCTCTTCCTGCATGGCCAACACCCAGTCTGGATCTAGCAAGGCCTCTTTTACCCTAAAAGGCTCAATAGAAGAGAAAAAAGAGTAATGCTCACAAAAATTAGCTAATCTAGAGCGTGTAGTTACTCCCTTGCTTATATCACCCAATATCTGGTCGACGGGATGATTCCTTTGAATCGTTGCTCGGACTTGAGTTGGAGGGGCTTGTGGTCCTTCTTCCTCCATAACATGATCATCTTATGCTCCCCCTTGATCACACGCCTCTTCTTGATGAACCTGTTCATCATCTTGAGTTGGGGGATGCACCATTGTTGAGGAAGAAGGTTGATCTTGCTCTTGGTGTTCCTGTGGTCGCACATCTCCAATCGCCATGGTGCGAATTGCGTCCGTTGGAACATCATATTCATTTACATCATTAAGATCAACTTGCTCTCTTGGAGAGCCATTAGTCTCATCAAATACAACATCGCTAGAGACTTCAACCAAACCCGATGATTTGTTGAAGACTCTATATGCCTTTGTATTTGAGTCATAACCTAACAAAAACCCTTCTACAGCTTTGGGAGCAAATTTGGAATTCCTACCTTTCTTCACTAGAATGTAGCATTTACTCCCAAATACACGAAAATATGAAATGTTGGGTTTGTTACCAGTTAGAAGTTCGTACAACGTCTTCTTGAGGAGGCGATGAAGGTAGACCCGGTTTATGGCGTGGCAAGCCGTATTCACGGCCTCTGACCAAAACCGCTCGGGTGTCTTGAATTCTCCAAGCATCGTCCTCGCCATGTCTATGAGCGTCCTGTTCTTCCTTTCTACCACACCATTTTGCTGTGGTGTGTAGGGAGCGGAGAACTCGTGCTTGATTCCTTCCTCCTCAAGGTACTCCTCCACTTGAAGGTTCTTGAACTCGGACCCGTTGTCGCTCCTTATCTTCTTCACCTTGAGCTCAAATTCATTTTGAGCTCTCTTTAGGAAGCGCTTGAGGGTCCCTTGGGTTTCAAATTTATCCTGCAAAAAGAATACCCAAGTGAAGCGGGAAAAATCATCAACTATAACAAGACCATACTTACTTCCCCCGATGCTGAGGTAGGCGACGGGTCCGAAGAGGTCCATATGCAACAGCTCTAGGGGTCTTGATGTGGTCATCACGTTCTTGCTGTGATGAGCATTTCCCACTTGTTTACCTGCTTGACAAGCTGCACAAGGTCTATCTTTTCCGAAAGTTACATTTGTTAGACCTAACACATGTTCTCCCTTTAGAAGTTTGTGAAGGTTCTTCATCCCCACATGTGCTAGACGGCGATGCCACAGCCAGCCCATGCTAGTCTTAGCAATTAAGCATGTATCTAGACCGGCCTCCTCTTTTGCAAAATCGACTAAATAAAGTATGCCATCTAGTACACCCTTAAAAGCTAATGAACCATCACTCCTTCTAAAGACAGACACATCTACATTGGTAAATAAACAATTATACCCCATATTACATAATTGACTAACAGACAACAAGTTATACCCGAGCGACTCAACTAAAAACACATTAGATATGGAGTGCTCGGATGAAATAGCTATTTTCCTAGTCCTTTAACCTTGCCTTGATTCCCGTCACCAAATATGATTGAATCTTGGGAATCTTTGTTCTTGACGTAGGAGGTGAACATCTTCTTCTCCCCCGTCATGTGGTTTGTGCATCCGCTGTCGATAATCCAGCTTGAGCCCCCGGATGCATAAACCTGCAAGGCAAATTAGGCTTGGGTTTTAGGTACCCAACTCTTGTTGGGTCCTACAAGGTTAGTAACAATAGCTTTAGGGACCCAAATGCAAGTTTTGTCTCCCTTGCATTTTGCCCCTAATTTCCTAGCAACCACTTTCTTATTTTTACATGAGAGTACAAAATCAGTGTTGCAGGCATGTATAACTGTAGCATTTTCATTATGCATTTTCCTAGGTATATGAACAACATTCCTCCTAGGCATATGGTGAATAATATTTTTCCTAGGCATATCTCTACCATGCATAAACGAAGAGCTTGAAGCAATCATGGCATGTGAATCATAAGCATCACAACTCCTATTATGATAAGCATTTCTAGAGAATTTTCTATCATAAATAAATGCATGATTCTTTTGACTACTATTAGCCATAGGAGCCTTCCCCTTTTCCTTGTTGAAAATAGTAGCTCTTTGGCTTATTAAGTTCTTGGCTTCCCTTTGAAAGCCAAGCCCATCCTTAATTGAGGGGTGTCTACCAATAGTGTAGGCATCCCTTGCAAATTTTAGTTTATCAAAGTCATTCTTGCTAGTCTTAAGTTGGGCATTAAGACTAGCCACTTCATCATTTAATTTGGAAATGGAAATTAAGTGTTCACTACAAGCATCAACATTAAAATCCTTACACCTATTGCATATCACAACATGTTCTACACAAGACCTTGATTTATTAGCTATTTCTAACTTAGTATTTAAATCATCATTAATACTCTTTAAGCTAGAAATAAATTCATGGTATGTAGATAATTCACATGAAAGCATTTCATTTCTTTTAACTTCTAAAGCAAGAGAATTTTGTGCATTAACAAATTTATCATGCTCTTCATATAAAAGATCCTCTTGTTTCTCTAACAATATATTCTTCTCATTCAAAGCATCAATTAATTCATTGATCTTATCAATTTTGGTTCTATCTAAGCATTTGAATAAGCTAGCGTAGTCTACTTCATCATCACTAGACTCATCATCACTTGAAGAAGCATATGTAATGGTACTTCGAGTACTTACCTTCTTCTCCTTTGCCATGAGGCAGGTGTGATGCTTGTTGGGGAAGAGAGACGATTTGTTGAAGGCTATGGCGGCGAGTCCTTCGTCGTCGGAGTCGGATGAAGAGCAATCCGAGTCCCATTCTTTTCCAAGGTGTGCCTCACCCTTAGCCTTCTTGTAAACCTTCTTGTTCTCTCTCTTCCCATTCTTTCCTTGTTCCTGGTCATTATCATTGTTGGGACAATTAGCAATAAAGTGACCAACCTTACCACACTTGAAGCAGGAGCGCTTTCCCTTCGTCTTGCTCTTGTTGGGATGCTCCTTGCGACCTTTGAGCGCCATCTTGAAGCGCTTGATGATGAGGGCCATTTCATTCTCATTTAGCCCGGCCGCCTCAACTTGCGCCACCTTGCTAGGTAGCGTCTCCCTTCTACTTGTTGCTTTGAGAGCAACGGTTTGAGGCTCGTGGATCGGCATTGGGCCATTCAACGCCTCATCAACATATCTTGCCTCCTTGATCATCATTCGCCCGCTTACGAACTTTCCGAGTATTTCCTCGGGCGTCATCTTGATGTACCTAGGATTCTCACGAATAGAATTTACAAGATGAGGATCAAGGACAGTGAAGGACCTTAGCATAAGTCGGACGATGTCGTGGTCCGTCCATCTCGTGCTCCCATAGCTTCTTATCTTGTTGACCAGGGTCTTGAGCCTATTGTACGTTTGAGTTGGCTCCTCTCCCCTGATCATCGCGAACCTTCCTAGTTCGCCTTCCACCAACTCCATCTTGGTGAGCATGGTGGCATCGTTCCCCTCATGCGAGATCTTGAGGGTGTCCCAGATTTGCTTGGCGTTATCCAAGCCGCCCACCTTATTGTATTCTTCCCTGCACAAGGATGCTAAGAGAACAGTAGTAGCTTGTGCATTTTTATGGATTTGTTCATTGATAAACAGGGAATTATCTGAACTATCAAATTGCATTCCATTTTCTACTATCTCCCATATACTTGGATGAAGAGAGAACAAATGGCTACACATTTTGTGACTCCAAAATCCGTAGTCCTCTCCATCAAAGTGTGGAGGTTTACCAAGAGGAATGGAAAGCAAATGAGCATTTAAATTTTGCGGAATACGAGAATAATCGAAAGAAAAGTTCGAGTTAACCGATTTCTTTTTCTCCTCGTATTCGTCGTCTTTTTGAGAAGAGGAAGATTCGTTGCTGTCGTAGTAGACAATCTTCTTAATGCACCTCTTCTTCTTTCCATCCTTCTTCTTTTGACTCGAGCCGGAGTCATTGGCTTTGTCGTCCCTTGGCTCGTTGAAGATGGACTCCTTCTCATTGTCATTGACCACCATCCCCTTTCCCTTAGGATCCATCTCTTCGGGCGATTAGTCCCTTTCGTGAAGAGAACCTGGCTCCGATACCAATTGAGAGCACCTAGAGGGGGGGGGGGGTGAATAGGTGATCCTGTAAAAATTTAAAACTTAAAGACACAAAACTTGATTAAGTGTTAGCACAATGTAAATCACGTGGCTAAGGACTAAGCTCGTGTGAAACACAATAGTCACAGTGAAAACAAGTACACGAGACACGATGATTTATCCCGTGGTTCAGCCAAGTATAACACTTGCCTATTCCACGTTGTGCCATCCCAATGGACAAGAGTTGCACTCAACTCCTCTCAAGTGATCCAATGATCAACTTGAATACCACGGTGTTCTTTTTCTTTACTCTTTCCCGTTTGTGAGGAATCTCCACAACTTGGAGTCTCTCGCCCTTACAATAAGGATCAAAGTGAAAGCACTAGAGTAAGGAAGGGAAGCAACACAAACAAATCCACAGCAATACGCACACACACAGCCAAGACTTGAGCTCAAATGAATAGCACAAAGTTCACCACTAGAACGGAGCTCAAATCACTAAGAATGTCAATCGAGTACGCAAAGACGGAGTGTGAATGATTAAGAATGCTCAAAGTATGCTTGGTGTACTCCTCCATGCACCTAGGGGTCCCTTTTATAGCCCTAAGGCAGCTAGGAGCCGTTGAGAGCAATCCAGGAAGGCAATTCTTGCCTTCTGTCGGGTGGCGCACCGGACAGTCCGGTGTGCCACCGGACAAGCACTATTCACTGTCCGGTGCAGATTTCTTTCCTAATTTGGCGCTGCCGACCTTTGAAGATTTGGAGTCGTTGGCGCACTGGACACTGTCCGGTGCACACCGGACAATCCGGTGCCCCCATCAGACCGTTGGCTCGGCCACGCGTCACGTGCGGATTGCGCGGCCGACCGTTGGCTCACCGGACAGTCCGGTGCACCACCGGACAGTCCGGTGATTTTTAGCCGTACGTCGCCGACGAAATCCCGAGAGCGGCCAGTTTGACCAAAGCCAGCCTGGCGCACCGGACAGTCCGGTGCACCCAGACTGCGCAGAGTCTTGGCTGCACAACCAAGTCCTTTTTCCTTTTGTCTTTTCTCTGATTCTAGCACTTAGACAAATATGTTAGTACACAAAAAAACAATGTACTAAGTGTAGAATCATACCTTTGTGTTGATTTGCACTTCATTCACCAGTTGGCACAGTTTAACACTTAGACCATTTGTGTTGGCACTTAATCACCAAAATACTTAGAAATGGCCCAAGGGCACATTTCCCTTTCAATTAAGCCCTGCAAGAGGAGGGCAAAATTAAGTATAGCAAATAAAATATTTCGTTTTCAAATACAAAATTAGCTTTTATACCTTTATGCTATTATACGCTAAGCTGTCAGCAAGCTCATCCTTCGATAAGATTGAAAGGCCATCTTCCAGCTTCGGGAATCCGATGCTTCTACCTATCTCCCGGCAAACGGATATCTCTTTATTATCCGGGAGACAGTACAAAAAATCTTCTTCCCCACTGCCATTAAACACTAATGCCCCCTTCGGGTATTTTAATTTTTGGGCATAGTGTACTGCTTCTAGCTTTTCTTCTTGAGAAAGTCTCTTCCCCGAAGCATGACGAATGATGTAATCAGTGCTTTCTTTTGAAGCTTCGGAAGCAGGAGCTTCAACCTTTTCAGACGCAATTTGCTCTATCGCCTTTTCTTCAACTACGGCAGGCTCTGTCTCAATGGGCTCTGAAAGCCTAGCTTCGGTTTCAGCTTGAATTGTTGCAGCTTCAACTTCTGCCTGCTTCGTTTTAGCTTCGGGTTGCACTTTGGAAGCTTCGACAATTTTTCTTGAAGGAGCAGGACTCAAGGTTTTTGTTGTTTCTAACACAACATCTAGCACATTTGCCATCCTTCTCCTCTTGGGGGTTGCGGTAGAACCCTTTTGTGCCTTCGGCACTGTTACCTCTGATGAAGGGCTCAAAATCTCTGGCATTTTTGTTATTTCTTCAATTTTTGACCCTTCAGCCTTATCCTTATCAGCCTTCGTCTCAACTAGCTCAACTGAAGGTAACTTCGGCATTATAGCCGGCTCTTCAGTCCTCTGCGCAGGAGGAACAATTTCTTTTGTTTTGGCAGCCGAAGCGGCCCCTTCGCCAAATTCAGGTATCATGGCCGGTTCGATGTAACGCGACCGGTGAGTCAGAACCTTCATCTTCTTGCTCTTCGGCTCAGCTATGATGGCCGAAGCGGCAACCTTTCCAGAAACAACAATCTTTCTTTTTACCCCTTGCCCTCGCAGCGGGTAACAATAGTCAGGGTATACGAAGCCAATAGCATCGAATACCCTGTTCAACCTTTTCTTATTCCGACCCCCGAAGGCTGCAGACAAGGCATTGTCTTCCGTTTTGGAATACGCTCCAAGCAGTTCATCACTTGTAGCTTCGATGCACTTCAGCCAGTCGTCGTTTGGTTCATCAAACTTATCCCCAAACCTGAATGTATACTTCAGCCGGACCAAACCACCTTCGCTAGAGTTAGTGATGGTCTCCTTCGGCATTTCCCAGCTTTCTACAAGCGGCCATACTCTGAATGCTATATGTTCTTGAATTAAATCTCTTGTGCCAATGAAGGAGCAAATAGTACTGAAGGCCTTCTGACACGCTTCGGCGACGCCATCAATTTTGACCTTCGGCCTTCGGCCTTCGGAGGCCGAAGCGGGACCAGATGGGGCGCATAATGATTTCTTTTATGTCTTCCCTCGTCTTTAGATCACTTTCACATAAAACCACTCTTCCATCCAGGCCCTAGGCCATCTTTTTCGAAATGTCAGCACCGGGTGGCTTGCGTTGGGGCGGGCGATAAATCCATAACAACCGAAGTTGTTGTGGTACTATTCTTTACCCATGGTCTTCGTCTCATATAGAAGTTCGTGCATACTGCAAAAGCACTTCGCGCTTGGCTCTAGCCCCTGACTGCTTACTTCCTAGACAAAATTCCCCATCCTTATTATGGCTTCGGGGGTGATCTGATGAAGGAAGATTTGGTAGGTCTTCAACACTTCAACTACAAACTTACTCAAAGGGAACCGAAGCCCAGCCTTGAAGAAGCTTTGGTAAATCACAACTTCGTTCTCCTCAGGGGCAGGGACGTTGTTGTCTCCGCTAGCCCTCATAATAGACATGTCCCAAAAATACCTTCCTCTCATGTTCTCAAGATGACTCTGTTTGATGGTTGATTTTCCAAAGATTGAATGACTTGGCCTCCAAGGCCGATCCTCAGAATCCTCATCCCCACTTTCCACATCATAGCTTTCGCTGTCACTAGTATCTTTGGATAAACCTTCTAGTATCTCTTTAGTAATTTTCCCTGTGTTTGTTTTTGCCATCGACTCGACAAATCCAGCAATATAAGGATTCACAACCTTCTTCTCCTCAAATAGCTTCTCCTCTTCGGTCAGCCTCGTCTCCACCACAACCTTCTTTTCCTGAGACATCTTTTCTCCAGAAATGGTGAAACACGTCTTTTAAACCGAAGCTCAGAGAGCTTGAAAATATAGCAAGTGCTAGTGAGCAAGAGCTATAAGGTTGAGAAAATAATGCAAATAGCAGAAACAATGTATCAAATGCAGCTGATGTGAGCTCCTATTTATACGCCCAGTGCGCTGTAGATTGGGGGGGGGCGTCTGTCATTGATTATTGATATTCTAGCAAAGGGAAGGTGTTTTTTCGGACCTTCAGCTTAAGGCCTTCGTCCATGTCGTAGTCTGAATTTGTTATCTTAACAAATTAATACTACGAGGGGCTACTGTTGGGGGCCTTCGTCTTCCGAAGGTCGTCAAAAACATGATTTAACAATGTTTTCCAAGTGTGACATATGAACAGGTACCTTCGGACTCGGGTTAAAACCATACGTGATGTGAAAAGCATGATTGAGACGAAGGCTGATGTAGCTCCGAAGCTACACGTAAGGGAGCTTCGGCTAAGTGGCCGAAAAAGGAACCGACCTAAAGGGGAAAAGGCTATTTAGTCCTCATTGGTTTACCCATAAGTCAATAGTAAATATAAAAGGCATGAATGTAAATTTACACAGGCTGCGCCCTGTGCCTATAAATAGATGAACAATACCCCCGTACTGTTCACGCTGACGGGTACTCGCTCGTGCATCACACTTGTACTTTCACCTTCTGTCAAGCTGAAGGTATAAATGTAATTCAATATTGTTTTTGTATATCCATGATAATGTAATAAATATGCATTGATAATTTCATGTGATTATTCATATTGTCTCTTATATTTCGTATGCTTCTTCTTCTATTAACATATACCGCGATGATGAAGGTACGTCCTTCATGACCTTTGTCTGAAGATCATTATATCCTAAGGGAAATAATGCTTCGAAGGACGAAGGGCATTAACCTTTAACATTTTGTGTTGCCTTGTTCTTAATTCATAGCATTTGAGAACAAGTCCCCAATAATATCTATTTAAGTGGTATCTCTATAGTGTGTAACTTTGATTGTGTGCATTTGAGTGTCATACACATCATGATTTAATTCATGACACAATACATTCATAGATGCTAAGGTGTAGTAATGCTTCGCACTTAGCCTAAGTATGTGCAATTTGACATATGAGGCCAAAGTTGAGATTTTTCATGTAAGCACATATTTAGGGGGAGCATTCTATAGCTTGAATTCAAAAATTGTGCTTTGATTTTATATTGTTTGTAAGCTTTAATTGTGTTGCCATCAACCACCAAACAGGGGGACATTGAAAGCTCTCTTGTGGGTTTTGGTGTTTTGGATGACAACATAATTAAAGGTCTAACCAAGGTATTAAGTGTTGAACATGTTCTAAGTGAAAAGTCTAGAAGGTTCAACACATAAAGACAAAAGTGATGGTCCACATAAGCTGAATTCACAATGGATTGTGAACATCACAAGTAAAGTTGAAGGATAATTGCTTATGTGAGTCTCAGTGTGCATAACTCGGAGACAACTAGTCAAGCCAAGGATGAAGGCAAGGAGAGCTTTGAGGTACCGAGTGCACGAGAGAAGGTCAAGGAGGCCGCAGTACCCAAAGCCAGGGGTGAAGAAGAAGACCTGCAAAGTCAATGTTGATCGAGTTGAGAAGAGATATGGTGCATCGAGGATCATGACTTAAGGACGTGACTTATAACCAGTGAGGTAATACCTATGGTTATGTGGTGTAAGTAACATGCTCAAGATCAAGCTCAAGAAGTGAACAAGGTCAAAGCCACAACCTAGAAGCAACCCAAAAGAGCTAAGTTCACTTTGACCTTTAGTTTGGCTTGTTCCTGTGTTTGGATATGTTCTATGTGACCTTTATAGGGTCTTAGAGCTCATATATGTCAATCTAGATCAAGACTTGATCGTTTGGAGTCCAACATCGACCTTAAATAGGCCAAAATGGGTAGAACAATGAACAAGGTTAAGTATGTAAGGTTTGAGTGTTCAACTATGTTTGATACACCTTTTACTACATGTTTGGTACTTTGGTTTGCTCTCTAACACTTTTTCTAGAGAAAGTGCCATTACAGGCTCTGTTTGAGGAAACAGAAAAACTGGGAAAAATGGGAAAGAGGTAATTTTCTGAGACTAAATCAATTGGATTTTACTCTAAATGTGTTTGTCTAAGTCTCAGGAAAGTCCTCCCAAAAGTTGAAGTCAAATGGAGAAAGAATGGAAGTGTTGGTCACTTGTTCTCAAATGCTATGAATCAAGAACAAGACAACAAAATTGTTAATGGTTAAAGACCTTCGTCCGTCGAAGCATTATTTCCTCTTGGATATAATGATCTCCAGATGAAGGTCATGAAGGACATACCTTCATCATTTCAACATATAACTATAGATAAGAATGTAAAGGAATACAAAGGAATAAAGGTAATAATAATTATGTATCAATAATCTATTTATTTTTGTATTCCATAAACATGAATAAACATCAATAATATCCATGTTACATTGGTACCTTCGGCTTGTCAGAAGGTGAGGGTGCGAGAATGACGCGAGAGTGATTACAATTCAGCGTGAACAGTATGGGGGTACTGTTCATCTATTTATAGGCACGGGACGCAGCCCGGGTAAAATTACATCTGTGCCCTCGAACAGTTGCTTACAAGTAACTAAAACCAATATGGCCTATCTAGTCCTTTTTCCTTCTTTGCTTGGTCTGAGCTAAAGGCATTGAGCTTTGGCATCTTGCGCTGTCACCTCTACATAGAGTCTTCGTCTTTAGGAGCTAAACCGAGGCTGAAAGTGGCTTCGGCGGTCCTTTGTATCATTTTGCCGAAGGTGTTTTTTCCTTGAGGACCTTCGACGGAGAAGAAGACCCCCAACAGTAGCCCCTTCGTAGTGCTAGATCATTTTTTGTAACGAGCTCGATCCACGAAAAACACGAAGGCTTCAGAATGCCGAAGGTCCAAAAAACACCTTCCCTGAGCTTGTTGTCGAAAAACGATTAAAATATTCCGAGCGTCGGACGGTCCACCGCTCAGCCAGTGTAAGCGTTGTGGCGGTTTGCCTTCTTTCCCTGCAGCGCTATATAAACAGACAGGTTGGTGAGGAGTTATCACAACATTCAATGCCATTGCACTACTGTGCTGTTAAAATTTTGACCAAAGCCGAAGCTTTTCCAGATTGTTCCTTGCAGACACACGCTTCGTCATTCGGAACCAACTTCGGCTTAAGGAACCGCGAAACTTGAGATGGCCTGAGTGAGATCCATCGCTAGAATGTCCCGCGAGGGAGATGATGCTGAGACGACAGAGATAGTGCCAATATCAAAAATGATGAGGCGATCAGGTCTAGTGGTATCGGAAAAATATGTTTCCGAAGGTGAAGCTGCACAAGCTGAGCAGATTGCAGCTGAGGACGGGAGTGATGATGAAGCTGAGGAAGACTACAGTATTTTGAGCCTGTCGAAGCCGAGCCACATCGAATTTGGAAAATCTACTATGACAGCAGAGGACATGATTATGATGAAGAAGCTGGGTTATTTTGGGGAAGCTGAGAGCAAACTTGTCTGTTTTGCTGGGGAGGAAGTGGTTCTGGAGCCAAAAGAGGACAAAGTTGTTGTTTTCAAGAGCTTCTTCAGGGCAGGGCTTCGGTTCCCTTTATATGACATAATAGGAGAAGTTTTAAAGAAATTTGAGATATATCTTCATCAGCTAACACCAAGTGCCATCGTCAGACTTAGTGTTTATATATGGGTTCTCCGAAGCCAGGGCATGAGTGCCAATGCCGAAGGTTTCTGCCGGGTGCATGAGTTGCACTACCAGACGAAGGCCAGGGCAGATGGCCTTCACAAAAAATTTGGATGCTATAATTTTGCATACCGAAAGGATACCAAGGCCCCGGTCATCGGCTACTTGTCACACCCGGTTTTGGAAGGCAAATCGAATGCGAACCATGTACGTGTCAGGATCAGAAACTCACGTACACAACGATTACATAATTGGACATCATCACACAATGCTTGAAATAAATAGCAGAAAGGTACTTAATTACATCAAGATGTCAAAGACATCCACAGAGTCTATTACATAACCATTGTTCAACATAATTATCAAAGTGCGGAGAAACAAAACATAGATGCTAAGCCTACACAGGCAGCTGACTGGGGGTTTGCCACTAAGAAAGAACTAGAACTCATCATATTCCTGGAACTCCTCGAAGTCATCCATGTTGCCAACATCACCTCCTGAGCACTGAGTGCAGTGGGGACAACCTGGGGTGGGGTGGTTTGTAAAGCAAGGGTGAGTACACATCAACGTACTCAGCAAATGTCCCATTTGGCTAAAGTGGACTAGCTGTATATGGAGTTGAGGTTAAGCAGTTGCTTTTAGTTGGTCAAGTATTTATTACTATTAGTAGAACCAAGTTTTAGTAATAAACCCAGTTATTACCCAGAAGTACCTCCTCAAAAGAGGAAATACCAGAGACCAGATTTTATAACATCATTATTAACCATCATCATAAAAGTATCCAAAGTTCTTCTAATCAAAGAGGATCCCAAGGCTGCTCTTAACCGTGAGCTCGGCTGATATACCAGTTTTTAACACTCTGCAGAGGTTGTACACTTTACCCACAAGTCGTGATCCCTTTCCAGCCTGGGTTGTATAGACCCGATCTTAACTACCAAGGTGAATGGCCAGGGATACACTACGTAGCCTTTGCAAAGACTCCCCTGGTGCATAGCTACTCGTTAGGTTTCGCCAGTCGTACAAACGTAGTACACCTCCCCAAGGTGGGTGACTAACTAAACCAAATCGAAAGAACCTCTGCACCCCATCCTTGGCAGAGCGAGCACTACGCCCCGACCCCTATTGACGGCCCTCCGGCAAAGCCAACTACACCCCCAGGTTCATCTAATTAATCAGCTAAGGGCGTCCCATTCCACCCTCATGGTTGTACTGTTATCCCGGGTGGTCACTCCATGAACAGGTCCTTACGGAGAGGTACTCAGGAAAAAAAAGCCTGAGGCCCCTAAGGTATCACAAGATCATCCACATAATCAGGATAACAATATCGTATTATAAATGTTCACATCATGTTCATTGATTAAGTTAAGGCAGTAGCAACATGCTAACCATGATAACCCCAAAAGGGTAAACAAGGATAAAGTAAATAGAAAGCTAGTCAATCCTTAGGTTTAAGTAATGTAATGCGGGACAGTGAATCATAAAGTACGTAGGACATAATAGGTCAGAGGACACTTGCCTTCACCAGGTTGTTGCTCAGGGAGGTCTCCAACAACACACTCAGGAACCTCGGACTGCTCGTTGTCTAAATAAAGCAAGCATGCATTCAATATTTGGAAAGTACAAATGAACATCACACCAAACATGTACAAACATTGGAACACATCTTAAAAGGACACAATACTACACAAGGGATACTGAATTCAAAGTATAACATGAACTATAACATACATTTACTTTATTTGAAAATAGATTGTTATTTCCCCTAAGTGTTACTTATAAGTAAATAATCATAGTTCAACTTATTTTATTGTGACCTAAAATTTAGAACAGAAGTAAACTCATGTAATACACATTATTTAATCTCACAAGCTTACACATGTTTAAATCTCTAAGGTTCTCCTTTTATTTATTTTGTTAAATAAATAAAAGTACATCTACATTAGTTCATATTCAATCCTAAAAATTAGAATGTGCAGACAGTAAGTGAAACCATTTTATTTAAACAGAGAATAATTCTATGAACATTTTGCAATTTGAATCACTAAATTCGGAGTTCATATGCAAAAGTTATGAAATAAACAAGTTTGGGAATTCAAAATATGAAATTAGGTCTAATTCTGTGAATATTTAAAAGTACAGGGCTAAATCTGCAAGATTACAGGGCCTTGCGCGCGAAAACCAGGGACGACAGGTTGATTTCCATTAAACCGAGGGTCTCTTTAATTAAAACTACCACACGAAGGGGTATCGGGTGATTCCAACCGTTAGATCAGAAACCAACATCCGAGATTAGATCTGCGGCCGAGGGCGCGCGCGCGGGCGAGCGCTGACAAGCGGGCCAGGAAGTGTCAGCGACAGAGCGGGAGAGCGCGCTGACCGAGCGGGCCCAGCGCCAGGGGTCTTGGGTGCTAACAGGTGGGCCACGACATCAGGCGCGCGTGCACGAATCATTATCCATGATCTGAGCCGTGCGATCTGAATCAGATGGAGGGGATCAGACCAGGGGGGATGAACTGTAACACCCCTGGTGTTACCTAGAGCCCTGGCCAAAGAAACACATTATGTCCTACTCAAACCTTGTGCTATAATGGAAAGGAGGGGACTAAAAGTTTTAGAATCATGGCTAAGCTAAGCATTAACCATAACAACGAAGAAAGTCTACCCTTCATACAATGTTCACCCACAAACAAGATTCTAAAACCCTAACTATTTCTTACGCCTTAAGCCCTAACAATGGGATTAAAGGGGGAAGAATGGGCAAATGATCAAAACAACAAAAAAGAACCTTTATTAAGGATGAAGACTATTAGTAAAGCTACAAAACTTAGTAAGAGAAATATTACAAAAAGGCCCCACAAAAACCCCAAATCAGTTCACTAAGTGGAGAGCACCCTAGAGCCATCCATTTTCTTTCTAAGTCCCAAAACCACCTTAATCCAATGATCAGAGGTGTTCACCTTTGTGCTGGCGCCAAAACCTTTTGGTCCAAATAACAAAAGTGGAAAAACTACCTAAGGCACACCCTGGAAAAATTTGAACCGAAGCCAAGACCATTTGACACGATTTGACATCCGTTTTGTCCTGGGGTGAACAGTGCCGACAGACCTGATTTGGCGCTCGCATATCTTGAGAACTAGGGCGTATCTCCCATTGGAACTCACACATAATAGCTAGCCCTAGGTGCCAGGAAGAGATTTGCACAAGACCCTTGGCAAGATTCGCACGTTTGTGATCCCTGCAAACGCTTGAACAGGGGCAGAAACAAACGCCCACGTGTTCGACGCGTTCTGGCGCGCCAGAGCACGCCCTCGGCGCTCCGCTCATGCGCGCAGCCCCGCGCCGCGCCAACCTCGTGTCCACGCCGCGCTCGCGCCTATAAAAGCCATCCCGGCCTCGACCGTACACCCCCACACGCCACTGACCCAGCCCAAGCTCGAGTTCACCGGAGTTCGCCCCGTGAGCAAGGTGCCAGCGGCCGCGGAAGCCACGACCACCGTAGACCGACCAACCTAGCGATTCCCCGCCCCGTTCGACCCTCGAGATAGCCTCTGTGTGTCTCGGTGAAGCTTCCAGAGCCAGGAATCGAACTCTACCTCGCCGGAGACACCGGATCGACATCGTCGGACTTCACCCGACCGCCGGCGTACGTAGACTGAGCTCCACGGTGAGTCTTTCTTCGATTCCTTGCACGGGTAGATTCCTTAGCACCCCGTGAAGCTCCCTGTGCCCTTGGATTGAACTCTACCGCCGTGAGCAGGCCGGAGCACACGCCGCCGACGAGCCCGCCCGCCTGCGCACGTGGCCCGACCGATTCCGGCCATCACCGTCGATGAGCCGTACCTCATCGTGACCGCCAGAACCTCCCGGAGCTAACCTCGCCCTTAGCCGGATCTCCCTCGCCACCGGTAAGCCGCGTCGCCCTGTTTACTTCCGCGGTTACTGTTTCAAAGGGGGAGGGATCTCAGGGAGAAAGGAGAAGAAGTCGGGGGGGGGGGGGGGGGGGTTGAACAGTCAGAGACTGAGGTGAATAGTTTCACAGGGGCATAAGTTGAAGACTTGGTTTAGGAAAAGCCCAGGGGTCTCGGTGTAAACTGGTTTTTCTTAAAACCTTTTAAACAATATTCAAGTGTAAACAGAGCTGGTAAAATTCATAACTTCAGTTTTATTCAACCAAATTTAGTCAAACCAATTTTGCTAGGTTCTAAATAAACTGAACTACTTAGGAAAAATACAGAACACCCTAAGTATTGCAGGAAATTTTAAAGTTTTGATTTAAATAGTAAACTGGGCAAAAGCTAAATAAAAGATAGAAAAATAGCTACACTGTTAGACTAGGGTTAAGAAAAATCAGAGAGGTACCAAACCACTACCTAGCCTGTTTAAAAATAATAAACCCCTCAGTACACCAGATTAGGGAAAGGTTTATCATTTAAACTTACTTTGACTCAAAGTTAAAGAAAATAGAAAAGGGAGTCTAAAATGAGAGCCAGGGGCAACCACATTTTTGCTAGCTCACTTATTTAACATAGTTCACTGGAAAATTTTGTTAGACCCTCTATTAGTACAAAAGAAATGAAATACCTTTTATTTCATGAAAACAATGAAAACTTAGAAAAACCTTAGAAAATTAATCCTGAGGAGAAACCACCCCAAGCCTTGGGATAACTAATAAAATGTTATTATGAATCTAGGAAAAATGTAAGTTATGTTGTTTGACTTTTCTAAAATAACAAGTTAGTTACAAGTACCTTTTTGGCATTAAACTTTAGAAAATCACAACTAATTATCCAGTAGGTCTTTTTCTGTGATTCTTAACACAGAGACCTATTATCATTCAGGAATCATGGAAAAAATAAAATTTAGTACAAAAACCTCACCTAAAGCAAAGCTATAGTGTAAAGTGCCCTTTTACCCTTACTTTTGTTAATTTTGCACAAAGAGTATCTGAATTAATTTCACCCTCAAATTTTTAGGATAACCCACAGAGGTTAATGTTTACCCACTGCAATTTTTATAACATTTTTTGGAACATGTTAACTTGCCATTGTTGGGGGCCTTCGTCTTCAGAAGGTCCTCAAAAACATGATTTAACAATGTTTCTGGAGTATAATACATGAGCAGGTACCTTCGGACTCGGATCAGAACCACAGTATGAGAAAGCACAAAGAATACGAAGGATGACGCAGAGCCAAAGCTATGTGCAGGGGAGCTTCGGCATGATAGCAGAAAAGGGAATCGACTTAAAAGGGAAAAGGCTATTTAGACCTCGATGGATCACTATAGAATCATTAGCAAATGTAAAGGGCATGGGTGTAATTTTATATGGGTTGTGTCCCGTGCCTATAAATAGATGAACAGTGCTCCCGTACTGTTCACGTTGACTGGACATTTGCTTTTGTGTCATGCTTGTACCCTTACCTTCTTTCAAGCCGAAGGTACATTTGTAACTTGATATCATTTCTATTTTTCTATGATAATGAAATAGAAATGAGTCGATTATAATACATAATTATTCATGCTATCTTTTACATTTCATATGATTCTCTTTTCGTTATCATACGCTGTACTGATGAAGGTATGTCCTTCATAACCTTCGTTCGAAGATCATTATATCCTAAGGGAAATAATGCCTCGAGGGACGAAGGGCTTTAACATTTAACATTCTTTGTGTTGCCTTGTTCTTAACTCATAGCATTTGAGAACAAGTCCCCAACATTGGCGCCCACCTCCGGTGAATCCTTTTCGACCACCTTCGGCAAGCACTGACCTTCGTCATGCCACCGAAGAAAGCTTCAGCGACAGGGGCTGCCACTCTGCAGCCGCTGGACCCAAACCAGGAGACCTTTCTCTTCGACAGGCCTGAAGCCAGAAGAGGAAGGCCACTAGTCCAACACCTCAGGAGGACGAGTTGGACCAAGAAATCAGAAACATGGAGATGCTTCATCAACAAGTACAAAGGAAGAAGGAGACGATGGCTCGACTTGCCGACCTTCAAAGGCAGATTGATGAAGCCACTGAAGAAGTACGCCATCTTGCTCAAGATGAACAAGAACGAAGGCCACAACACAGGGAGCTTCATCAAGAAGGCTTGTTCGATGATGATGGATGGTATGATGATTTTAATCATGGTACCTTTACTTTTGACGATGCTTCTCCCCTGGCAGCATAACTGTAGGCTATCCCGTGGCCCCCATCATACAAGCCACCTCAGCTTCCAATGTATGATGGGCATTCAGACCTGAAGCAGTTTTTGATGAGTTATGAAGTAACCATATCTTCATATGGAGGCAATGCAGCTGTCATGGCCAAATCCTTCGTCATGGCAGTTAAGAATGTGGCCTAGACATGGTATTCTTCTCTTCGACCAGGAACTATCACTTCATGGCAGAAGCTCAAGGACATGCTGGTGACAAGCTTCCAGGGCTTCCAGACGAAGCCAGTCACAGCTCAGGCTTTGTTTCAATGCACGCAAGATCATGAGAAGTATCTCCAAGCATACGTTCGAAGGTTCTTGCGTCTGAGAGCATAAGCGCCTATAGTGCCCAATGAAATTGTCATTGAGGCCATGATCAAGGGGCTTCGTCCAGGACCTACTGCCCAGTATTTTGCTAGAAAGCCTCCACAAACTTTGGAGAAGCTGCTTCAAAAGATGGATGAATACATCCACGCTGACAATGACTTTCGTCAAAGAAGGGAGGAAGCCTACAGGTTCTCTGAGATGACCAGGGGCTTCGGAGGGAGAATCCACCCAAGGCATGTTAGATCAATCCATTCCACCCAGAATGATGACAGAGGAAGTCTGCAACAGAGGCCACAATATTCCTCGCAAGCTTCGGGGCAACAACAAAGCTATCTTCGGCCGCCAGCTCCAAGAGGCAGAGGCGCCAGGGGTTTCAGATGAAGGTTTGGGGATTAGCCTAGAAAAATTTATTTTCTATTCTATGGTGAGGACAAGGGCCATACTACAAGGATGTGCCATGTCACCATTCAGAAACAGAAGGAAATAGCAGAAGCTGCAGCCCAACAGAATTAGCCGAAGCATGTCATGCACACTGCTTCGTATCACTCACCCTACATACCAGAGTATGTGGGTAACCATCCTGCAGCTTCTTATGCTTCGGCTAGCCAGCCACAGGCATCATGGCAACAGCCTCCACCCCTGCCACCACTACATCCTGTGTACTCACGAAGCCAGCAGCCAGAAGGGAGCCAACAGACCCATCAGCAGCGAGACTTCAGGGAGGAGTCCGAAGCTCGCACAGTCAACAGTACTGTGCCAGAATCGAAGCATATCTACTGAGAGATATCCTACCCCTGAAACAGTTTTTACATTCATCACCATTTTCTTTTTTAATAAGGAACAATTATAGAAAACTTAGTTCTCTCGTCATTTTCCATTTCTTGCAATAGCTTCGTTCTTGCCATAGTGGAATATATCTTCTCCACAGACTCGCCGAAGCTACAAAAGTCATTCTAAAGAACGCGACATAAGTATCACCGAGGCTACAAAAAGTTGTTCTAAGGAACGCAGCGTAAGTTGCCGAAGCTACAAAAAGTCGTTCCTAAGGGAGCACAGTGTAAGTTTTCTGCTCAAAAGTCGTCCAAAGGGAATGTAGAGCCAAATACCGCCGAAATATAAGGCGAAGCGCGAAAAGTCAACGCGAATACCGCCAAAATAGAAGCCAAAGAAGTTCAAAAGACGTTCCTAAGGGAATGCAGAACTTACAGCGAAAAGTCAGCGCTGATACACCGAAAAATAAGCGGTGAAGCCGAAAAATAAACGGCAAAGAGATTGTGTATTCCACTATGGGGATGTGTGTGTGTCTTCGGCACAAATATCATTTTGCATAGCATAACATCATCACATCATTTCGCATAACATAACATCATACATCATGTTGCATCAATGGCACAAGAAGGGGATACAATGTTGATCTTCGGAGAATGCTTTGAAAAAGTGAAATTGTGCTAAGGCACAAAATAAGTTTTGAAGAAATACAGCTTCATCAGCTCTGACGTGGAGGAAAAAATCTATTGTTGACGAAGCATTAATGTTTTAGCGACGTTTGGAGGATTGTTTACGAAGCACTCTGATATGGAGGAAAAAACCCATTGTTGACGAAACATTAATGTTTTTGCGATGATTGGAGGATTTTCACGAAGCATAAAAGCTCTTCTTTACGAAGCATGAAAAGAAGGGAAGGTGTTTTTTCGCCGAAGGCTCAAAAACGGTATGTACATAAAAATTTCATGCATCGCAAAGAAATGAATTACAAAACCATTTATATATTACATTTAAAACCCATGAGCACCAAATATTACAAGCATAGTCCAGCAAATGTTACATTCATATTTTGGCAATGTTTTTACAAATAGCTATTCTTCTTCTTTCAAAACATTGTCTGCAGCTTCGGTCAGCAGCTCGGTAACAACTTCGTCCATAATAGCTTCGACCATGCTAATAATTTCTGCTGACTCCTTTGCCTCTGGATCGGCCAATGACTCGAAGGGCTCGGGGAGAGGAGATAGTTCAGCTGCGGTAGAAAATGTAAATCAGTTTGAAGTCACAAAAATAAACAATAAAGTTAAAACCCGTTAAGCAATACCTATCCGCCTTTCGAGTTCCGCAGCTTTTTCAGCTGCTTTCTGAAAGGGAAATGTGCCCTTGGGCCATTTCTAAGTATTTTGGTGATTAAGTGCTCAACACAAATGGCTTAAGTATAAATTGTGCAAAATGGTGGATGAAGTACAAATCATCAATAAGGTATGATTCTAGACTTAGTACATTGTATTTTGTGTACTAACATATTTGGCTAAGTGCTAGAATCAGGGAAAACAGAAAAAGAAAATGACTTGGCTGAAGCAGCCAAGACTCAGCACAGTCTGGGTGCACTGGACTGTCCGGTGGTGCATCGGACAGTGTCTGGTGCGCTAGGATGGAGTCTGGTCAATTGGCCGCTCTCGTGAATTCATCGGCGGCGTACGACTAAAATTCACCGGACTGTCCGGTGGTGCATCGGACTGTCCGGTGAACCAACGGTCGGCCGCGCCAACGGTCGGTCGTGCAATCTGCGCGTGACGCGTGGCCTAGCCAACGGTCTGATGGGGGCACCGGACTGTCTGGTGCACCAACGGCTCCAAATCTTCAATGGTCGGCTGCGCCAAATTAGGAAGGCTATCTGCATCGGACAGTGAACAGGGGATGTCCGATGGTGCACCGGACTGTCCGATGCGCCACCCGACAGACGGCAAGTATTGCCTTCCCTGATTGCCTCCAACGGCTCCTAGCTGCCTTAGGGCTATAAAAGGGACCCCTAGGCGCATGGAGGAGCACACCAAGCATTCTTTGATCATCTCTAAGCACCAAGTCTTCATTCTAGCGCGTTTGATTCTTTGTGATAGCAATTTGAGCTCCTCTTGAGTTGAGAACTCCGTGTGTGAACTTAGAGCTCAAGTTGTGACTAGTGTGCGTGTTTGAGCTGTTGCTTTTGAGACTTGTGTGTGTTGCTTTTCCCGCCCTTACATCTGTGCTTCTTTGTGATCATCATTTGTAAGGGCAAGAGGCTCCAAGTTGTGGAGATTCCTCGCAAACGGGATATAGTGAAAGAAAGAAACATCGTGGTATTCAAGTGGATCCTTGGATCACTTGAAAGGGGTTGAGTGCAACCCTTGTCCATTGGGACGCCACAACGTGGAGTAGGCAAGTGTTGTACTTGGCCAAACCACGGGATAAATCATCGTGTCTCTTGTGCTTGTTCTCACTATGACTATTGTGTTTCACAAGAGCTCGGTCTCTAGCCACTTGATTTAACCGTGCTAACACTTAACCAAGTTTTGTGGCTATAAGTTTTAAGTTTTTACAGGATCACCTATTCATCCCCCCTCTAGGTGCTCTCACTTTCGTTGCTTCCCTAGCATCATGAGTATCTTTTTCGCTTTTCTTTATTATTTCGTGGGCCATCCCTCGGCCGCCGTTTTCCCAGATGTTAGTGAAGAATTTTCCACCAGTTAAGCTTGCTTCGGCCGAGGGGTCTTTCGTATCGTCAATAGAGAAAGCAGCTTCGGCTTGGGCCAGAATTTTCACATGTTCGCACCTTGCTTTCTCCAAAATAGCTGCAACTCCTCTTGCACCAGAGAAGGCACAGACGTCCCCGCGGTCGCTCAAAATTTCTTCAAAGGCTTCGGCTTCGTTGCTGATCCACTCAATAGGGCCTTCGGGATCGCCTAGTATGAAGTTATCTTCACTTGAATATGCGCCAACATTGGCAAAGCTAGTTTTTATCTTTTTCACACATTCAATAGATTTTTCAAAACATTTTTCTCTTGATGCGCGAAGTTCTGCAACTGTTTTTCCCAGTAATTTTTCCAGTAATCACTGGCATCTCGTTCAGCTTCGGCAACAGCACATTTTAATTTTGCTTCAGCCAGCTGTTTCCGAAGGTCTTCAATTTCACATTTCTAGGCTTCAGCTTGGGCTTTGGAAGTAGCTTCGTCTTCTTTTATTTTGCTCACCCATGAATTTAATATTTTATCTTTTTCAAGACCTTCGTTCCTTAGTTCAATCACTTCGGAACGAAGGTTATTCAGAGCTATAGTGCATCCTTCGTCTTCGGCATTTTTCTGCGCCCTAAGGGCATTGCTAGGAATCAGGCCCTGCAAAAAGAAATGCGATATTAAGTATAAGCAAATGAAAAAAATCGTTTTTAAGTACAAAAAATTCATTCTCACACCTTTAAACTATTATATGCTAAACTGTCGGCCAATTCATCTTTTGATAGCACCGAAAGCCCGTCTTCTAGTGTCGGGAATCCGAAGCTTCTGCTCATCTCCCGGCAGACAGAAATCTCCTTGCTGTCTGGGAGACAATACAAGAAATCTTCTTCTTCGCTGCCGTTGAATACCAATGCCCCCTTTGGATATTTCAATTTCTGGACATAGTGTTGAGTTCTCGCTTTTCTTCTCTAGAGAGATTTTTTCCCGAAGCATGACGGATAATATATTCAGTATTCTCTTTCAAAGCTAGGAGCGGCAGATTTTTCAGGCAAAATTTGTTCTATAACTTCTTCCTCTGCTGCCTTTTCTCCAATTTCTGAGGATTTCTCTTTGATAGGCTCTGAAGGCCCAGTTTCAGCATCGACCCGACTCATTGTAGCTTCAGCTTCGGTCAGCTTTGTTTCGGTTTCAATCTGTGCTTTCGAAGCCTTGGCAATTTTTCTTGGAGTAGAGCTTGAAGTTTTTATCGTCTCCAGCACATCTAACACACTAGCCATCCTTTTTCTCTTTGGGGTTGCTGCCAGATCTTTTTGTATCTTTGGCGCCTCCACTCCTACCGAAGGGCTTAGAATTTCTGATGTTTTTGTCTCTTCGGGTCTTGGTTCTTCAATTTTGTCAGCCTTCGGCATTGCAGCCGGCTCTTCAACCCTCTACGTAAGGGCAGGTCCTTCGGCTTCGGTAGCCAAAGAGGTCTCACCGCCAAAGTCAGGCACTATGGCCGGTTCAATGTAGCGCGGTCGGTGAGTAAAAACCTTCACCTTTTTCTTCTTCGGCACGGGCTCGCTTGAGGCGGCTGAAGCAACATCCTTCCCAGAAGTTCCACTCTTTCTCTTCTGCCCCCGTGGAAGGTAGAGGTAGTCAGGGTACATAAATCCAATAGCATCAAATACTCTATTTAGCCTCTTCTTTTTTCGGCTCCCGAAGGCTGCAGATAGTGTGTTATCTTCAGACTTGGAGTAGGCTCCAAGTAGTTCGTCACTGGTATTTTCAACACATTTCAGCCAGTCGTCGTCTGGTTCGATAAATTGGTCTCTAAACCTGAAAGTATATTTCAATCAAACCAAACCACCTTTGTTAGGGTTGCTGATGGTCTCTTTTGGCATCTCCCAGTTGTCTACCAATGGCCATATCCTGTAGGCCACATGTTCTTGGACTAAATCCCTTGTCCCGATGAAAGAGCAAACTATGCCGAAGGCCCTTCGGCATCCTTCGGCTGCTTCATCAATTTCTACCTTCGGTTTCCGAAGGCCAAAGCGGGACCAAATGGGGCGCATGATGATCTCTGTAATGTCTTCCCTCGCCTTTAAATCATTTTTCACATAGAACCACTCTTTCATCCATTCTCTAGGCCATCTCTTCCGAAAGGTTGGTACTGGGCAGCTTGAGCCTGAACGAGCAACGAAGCTATAACAACCAAAATTGTTATGATACTGTTCCTTACCCCAGGGCTTCGTCTCATATGAAAGTTCGTGCATGCTGCAGAAACATTTTGCACTTGGCTCTAAACCTTGGCTCCTCACGACCCACACGAAGATCCCCATTCTGATAATTGCTTCGGGAGTAATCTGGTGAAGGAAAATTTCATATATCTTTAAAACCTCAACAACAAATCTGCTTAAGGGAAACCGAAGCCCGGCCTTGAAGAAGCTTCGGCAGATCACAACTTCATTTTATTCAGGAACAGGAACAATCCTGTCTCCGTTGTCAGCCCTCACAATAGATATGTCTCGAAAATACCTTCCTCTCATGTTATCAAGATGACTCTGTCTGATAGTCGATTTCCCGAAGACTGCGTGACTTGGTCACTAGGGCCGATCTTCGGAGTCTTCGCCCCCACTTTCCGCATCATAACTATCGCTGTCATCAGTATCTTCAGATAAGCCTTCTATAATTTCTTTTGTAATCTTTTCTGTATTTGTGTTTGCAATCGACTCAATGAATCCAGCAGTCTTTTCCTCAAGAAGCTTCTCCTCTTCGGTTAGCTTCGTTTCAACAACTGTCTTCTTGTCTTGGGACATCTTATCTTCGAAACTGACGAAAATATGTCCTTAAAACCGAAGCTTAGAAAATTTAAGAAACTAAGCAACTGTTGGAAAGCAAGAGCTAAGAAATCAAGCAAAATAGGCGTACCGAATGTGCTCGGGGGGAGTTCTTATTTATATGCCCAGCGCGCTCCAAGTTGGAGGGCCCCGTCTGTCATTGACTGTTGCTATTCTAGCAAAGGGAAGGTGTTTTTTCGGACCTTCGGCTTAGGGCCTTCGTCCGTATCGCAATCTGAATTCATTATTCTAACAAATTAACCTTGCGAGGGGCTACTGTTGGGGGCCTTCGTCTTCCGAAGGTCCTCAAAAACATGATTTAACAATGTTTC
The DNA here is from genome assembly GCF_902167145.1 of Zea mays. NCBI lineage: Eukaryota > Viridiplantae > Streptophyta > Magnoliopsida > Poales > Poaceae > Zea > Zea mays. The sequence continues at coordinate 45,602,577 of NC_050103.1, forward strand.
TGGAGTATAATACATGAGCAGGTACCTTCGGACTCGGATCAGAACCACAGTATGAGGAAGCACAAAGAATAAGAAGGATGACGCAGAGCCGAAGCTATGTGCAGGGGAGCTTCGGCATGATAGCAGAAAAGGGAACCGACTTAAAAGGGAAAAGGCTATATAGACCTCGATGGATCACTATAGAATCATTAGAAAATGTAAAGGACATGGGTGTAATTTTACATGGGCTGTGTCCCGTGCCTATAAATAGATGAACAGTGCTCCCGTACTGTTCAAGCTGACTGGACATTTGCTTTTGCGTCACGCTTGTACCCTTACCTTCTTTCAACCCGAAGGTACATTTGTAACTTGATATCATTTCTATTTTTCTATGATAATGAAATAGAAATGAGTCGATTATAATACATAAGTATTCATGCTATCTTTTACATTTCATATGATTCTCTTTTCGTTATCATACGCTATGCTGATGAAGGTATGTCCTTCATAACCTTCGTCCGAAGATCATTATATCCTAAGGGAAATAATGCCTCGAGGGACGAAGGGCTTTAACATTTAATATTCATTGTATTGCCTTGTTCTTAACTCATAGCATTTGAGAACAAGTCCCCAACAGCCACGATAGTTCAAAAATACTTAATAAGAAGCACAATAGGAAGAAAAATGGGAATTTTGGGAAAACTGGATATTGTACAACTAAAACCTAAAGATGTAATTAAAAATTGTAAGTTCATTCAAAACCCCAAAAATGAAGGTATAAAAACCCTTAATGATAACCAAAGGAAACCCTAGTATACCACTAAATTAGTACTGTTTCACTATGCGTAGCATTTACAAATTGCCCTATCATTAATATGCATACATCTTATTCATTGCATTCGTAGACTGTAATCTCGCTGACGGGGAGTACATCCTCGTTCTGGAGCAAGGAGTTGCTCAGGAGGTAGCCCACGAGCCAGCACCAGAGCCTGCCATCGAGGATCTGCCTACCCCAGCTTTGGAAGGCAAGCCCCGGTTTTATGCATAACCATTTTATATATGCTATTTTACTGCACTTAATGTTTGTAGGCTTGTATTGTGCACTTAAGTGTAGGAGATGACTGAAACCATAGTTGCATGAACTCAGGATCCCTTTTGTGATGGATACTAGTATGCTAAGTCGAGTAGCTGCTTTACTAATTAGGGATCTCGGTAGAAACCGAGTGATTTTTCTAGCACTCGCGCGAGGTCAGGAATTGGTTGTATCCACTTTGATAACAGAATGATGGTGGTCTGTGGACACGGATCCATGGGGATGCGTTGTTTATGAGACAGAAATTGGAATAAGGATTAACGTGCGGATACCTGTTTCAAGCGTTTGAACGTACTAAGCACATGCCGAGAAATATGGTAAATCGGTAAGCCTAGTACCTGAGTTAACCTGGCAGCAGACTTTACCCCTCACGCGACCTAAGACGTGGTCTCCCATTCCGGTTATGGTGGGTACAAGTGCGGTCACTGCACGACTGCAGTCGGGGTCAGTGAGGCATTGTACGCCAAGGCGGTGAGCCCTGATCTGCTGACGGGGGATCGATGGGGACGGTTGATATGTGTGGGGACGGAGTGCCTCGCCACGTCGTGTGTTTAGGTTTACCTTGCAAGGATAAAAACTCGATTCGAATCGTCTGCTTCTCGCAGCTAATGAGACTGCTTGATCCATTGTACTGCATTAAGTAATAAGTGGAAATGTGTTGATTTGCAAAAGCTGTTGATTGCTAAATGCTTGATAACATGTATGACTAGTTAGGTACACATTTAGTCTTAAGAGAGTCACATTAAAATTTGAAAAGCTAAACTTGATGTTAGACTCAGCTAGTGCTTTTGGCAAACCAAACCCCTCAGCCAAACAGCTGCATATCTAGATGTAGAGGAGTAGACTCCTCACACCGGGTAAGTCTAGCCGAGTATTAGTACACTCAGCCTTGCTTATGGCATAATTTTTTACAGGTTCTTTGGAGGATATGGTTGCTGGAGTGACTTGGCCATCCATCTTGCCACCGGGTTGGACAGTCGAGTGGGACCCTACCTCAGCAGAGGAGCATGAGGAGTGATAGGACAGGCTTCCCCATCCCTCCGTTTATTTACCGTTAGTTATAATCCGCTGCATGAGGAGTGATAGGACAGGCTTCCCCATCCCCATCACTACTTTTGATAAACTCCAATGATGTTGTAATAAATTTAAGTACTCATTAATGTATGGTTTTATGCTTTATTGTATTTGCTCTGTGCCTCACCTTCGAGTGACTGACGTTTTATTCCTATTTAAGTGTGGTCTAGCCTCTAAGGCGGGACGTAGGCACTTAAGTTGGAATAATTCGGGCAGTTCTGCCACAGCTGGTATCGGAGCTTGTACCACCACAGAGGAATCAATAAACCATAATTACCATCCTTTTCGAAAAGTAAAACTTGTTAGAAACCAATGTTGGATAGATCGGTAAGGCGATAGGGATGGACATAGAGCGTGAAGCCTTAGGATACTAGAGGGGTAGCTAGGTGGCTATTTGAGTGAGCCCTACAGGCTACTATAAGGGATGGGGATTTCTCTATTCCCTATAGGTTGATGTGAGGTCGTTTAGGACGAGCATGCATGCATCATTTTATTCAAACTACATGGTAAGTGGTCAAGAACTTTAAAAGCTATGGGGCATGATAATAAAAGATTAAGTATACTCCAAGACCTCAACGTAACCTTAGAAAAGCCAAGAACTGATTCCCTTTATTTTTTTGTAATTCTTTTTCTTTTCGCTTATGTTTACCCTTAAATAGATGACTTCTCACGAATCCTCGAAAGGAGGAAACACACTTTCCCACACGGATGGACTTGCGCGGGAGGGTTTTCCCCACATTTTGTGGGAGGTGCTGCAGGGAGCCGGTTATACGACGCCTCCCCAGTATGCGGTGCAGTTGTTCGAGGAGCACCGGCTACCCCACTGTAGGGTGAGGATGACCTTGGTGCCTCATCCCTTGCAACCAGGCTGGCGTTCGTTGGACTCTGAGTCTTTCGGATACCGGGCTGAAGACACTATTGAGGCCATTGCTCTCCACGGGCTGACGACCTTTTGTGGCTTTCACCCCTTGGAGCTGTCCACTCATCCCATTGGCTTGTTCCCCGCTGAAAAGGAGGACAACCCAATATGGAAGGATCGAGTGGAGCATGCCAAGGATGTGTGGGCCCTTTACCCAGGGAAGACTGCTCACCTGACGGTGCGATGCATGAATGCCCTGTACCGTCTGCAAGCGGTGCGAGATGAGGCAATGTCTCAACTGATGGGCCTGGTGGAGGCTACCAAGATCACCCTGGATAACAGGGAGGACCTTGTGGTAGACCTGTCCACTGAGCTGGTGGAGAAGGACCTCCAGGTGGAGCAGATGGCCACCCAGATCCAAGAGCTTGAGGAGCAAGTAGGAGCCTGGGAGAACACCATCGAGGTTCTCAAGGATCAGCTCCTAAACACTCGGCAGCAACTTGAGGAAGCCAACCAGCACCTGGATATGCATCATCAGGAAATCCAAGACATGGAGGCCGAAGGGGCTGACGAGGATGTTGATATCGAGGGAGGAGAGGAGCCGGAGCCTGCATCCAGTTTGGACACCGCTGGCTCAGGGAGACCACCTTCTCCCGAGTCTAGTGTTGCCTCGTTTGCCCATTAGGTCTCAGAAATTTGGATAGAAGTATGCGGCAGTAGAACTCCTCAGAACTAGCTTAGCTTTTGCACCTTTGTGGTACTAGGCTAGGAAGAGTTGAGTCTTTTGAGCACTGCTGTAACCGTTAGAAAACTCTTTTGGATTTATGAATGATGGATGATGTCAACTTTAAGTTATGAAGGAAGTTTTATGTTAGGTGGTATCTTTTATGAAAAATGCAAGGAAATGTTTGGCATTCTACAAACTGTCCTTTCAAATCTTTTACCATGTATAAACCCTGATGTCAAGAGTATATTAAGAGCATCCTAAATTTTCAGATGGCAGGAAGAGCGCGCCGTGGACAGAATGAGCGCATTCCTCCACCACCGCCGCCGCCTCCTACCATGCAAGAACTGATGGCTCAGCAGAATGAGATTCTGTGACAGTTGGCTCAGCGTTAGCCACCACCTGAGCACTATGGTGGTGGTGATCACCATCAGCGTCCCCCAGTAGCGGCCACCTATCAGGAGTTCCTCAGCACTTAGCCACCGTTGTTCACTCGGGCAGAGGACCCCCTTGATGCTGATGTGTGGCTCAGAGTGGTGGAATCCAAATTCCCACTGCTTAATGGAGTTTGTTCAGATGTGGCCAAGGTTCGTTTTACCACCCAGAAGCTTCACGGACCCGCGCGGACATGGTGGGATCACTTCCTCGCTATGCAGCTAGTTGACCACGTGGTGGAATGGGGAGAGTTCAAGGCAGCATTCAGAGGGCATCACATACCGGCAAGCATTATGGACCGCAAGCTTAATGAGTTTCTGGCACTTACTCAGGGGAATCGTACTGTGTTGCAGTACGCTCAGGCCTTCAATGACCTATGTCAGTATGTAGGCTATCATGCTGACACAGATGAGAAGAAGAGGGACAGGTTCAAGAGGGGCCTCAGTACTAAGCTCCGCGACCTTCTCAACACAGTCACGGCCAATAGCTACAATGAGTTAGTCAACATGGCCATTTCTCAGGAGGACTGCATCACAGCCCGCCAGGCAGAAAAGAAGAGGAAGACCCCTATGGCAGGAACTTTAGCTCAGCCTCAGCGCTTCAGGATTGTGTCTGACACTCAGAACAGGGGACCTCAACAGTAGCAAGGACGGTGGGTGATCCGACCACAGTAGCAGCAACAGGCACCCAACCGCTCTCAGCTCCCAGTTCAGAGGAACAACAACCAGCCATAGCAGCAGTACCGTCAAGCCAATGACAACAGGTGTTTCACTTGTGGCAGCACTGGACACTACGCCAAGTATTGCCCCAAGAACCAGCAGAGGCAGGGGCAGAATTCAAATCAGAGCCAAGGCAAGAGGCAGAAGGTGCAAGTGAGACAAGGCAGGCTGAACTTCACCACCATGGCTGATATTCCAGAGGGAGCACCCGTCATGACCGGTATCTTTTCCATTTCAAATTATCCTGCAGTCATTCTTTTTGATTCGGGTGCATCACATAGTTTTATCAGTGCAAAATTTAGTGCCAAATGTCAGTTGCCTTTTCATCACACCAATGGGGGCATTACCATTTCAACACCAGGAGGCAGGGTTGCCACCTATCAAATCAACAGGCATGTGCCTATAAAATTTGGTAGTCTTGTAATTAAAACCACCCTCCTTATCTTGGGATTGGATAGTGTGGATATCATCTTAGGAACTGACTGGTTATCAAGGCATCAGGCAGTGATTGATATCGCAGCAAGGGCCATTGAGATACATTCACCTACTTGTGGTGAAATTACGTTATATTTGCCTAACCAAGGTTGTACCCGTTCCTATGCCTTCACCCTGATAGAGTCACCCGTTGAAAGGATTCCAGTGGTCTGTGAGTACCCTGATGTTTTCCCAGATGAATTGCCAGGGATGCCACCTAACCGAGATATAGAGTTTGCAATTGAACTGCAACCCGAAACTGGCCCTATATCTAAGAGACCCTATAGGATGCCTCCAGCAGAATTGGCAGAATTGAAAAAACAGTTACAAGAGTTGTTGGACAAGGGAATCATTTGCCCAAGTACTTCACCATGGGGATGTCCAGCCTTGTTTGTGAAGAAGAAAGATGAGAGTCTGAGATTGTGTGTTGATTACCGCCCTCTCAATGCAGTGACAATCAAAAATAAGTATCTATTGCCCCGCATTGATGTATTATTTGATCAGTTGGTGGGAGCCAAGGTGTTTTCCAAGATAGACCTTCGCTCTGGCTATCATCAAATCAAGATCAGAGCCAGTGATATTCCGAAGACGACTTTCTCTACCCGATATGGACTTTATGAGTACTTGGTGATGTCTTTCGGGCTGACCAATGCCCCGGCATATTTCATGTATTTGATGAACTCAGTGTTTATGCCAGAGCTGGACAAGTTTGTGGTGGTCTTCATTGATGATATTCTGGTCTATTCAAAGAATGAAGACGAGCATACTGAACACTTGCACATTGTACTTCAGCGACTGCGCGATCATCGCTTATATGCTAAGTTGTCCAAATGTGATTTCTGGCTGAGGGAAATTAAATTTTTGGGTCACACCATTTCTTAGGATGGGGTATCGGTTGATCCTGAGAAGGTACAAGTGGTGATGGATTGGAAGCCTCCTACCACTGTACGGTAGATTTGAAGTTTTCTGGGATTGGCAGGATATTATCGGCGGTTTATTCCGGATTTCTCCAGGATTGCAAAGCCAATGACTGAACTGTTGAAGAAAGGAGTAAAGTATGATTGGAGTCAGAAATGTGAAGATGCCTTTCATACATTGAGGCAGCATCTGACAACAGCACCCGTGCTAGCACAGCCGGACACCAAATCTTTTGATGTTTATTGCGATGCTTCAGGCACCGGATTGGGATGTGTCTTGATGCAAGACAACTGAGTTATTGCATATGCATCCAGAGCACTCAGGCCTCATGAGCAAAACTACCCCACACATGATCTGGAGTTAGTAGCAGTAGTTCATGCTCTGAAGGTATGGAGACATTATTAGATGGGAGCTCATTGTAATATCTATACCGATCACAAGAGTCTCAAGTATATTTTCACTCAGGCCGATCTTAATATGAGACAGAGAAGATGGTTGGAATTAATCAAAGACTATGATTTGGAAGTGCATTACCATTCGGGCAAGGCCAATGTGGTAGCAGATGCCTTAAGTCGGAAGGCCCAGTGCAACTGTGTAACTATGGACTCTAAGATCACCACTCTGTGTGACGAGTTATGCAAGCTGAACATGGAAGTTGTTTCCTCAGGTACCTTGAGTTACATCTCAGTGGAGCCCACTTTACATGAGTAAATAGTCATGGCACAGATTGGTGACAAGGGTGTTCAAATCATCAAGGATATGCTCGAACAAAAGGTGGATAAGTACAAATGCTTTCGTCAGGACAACAAGGGAGTTCTATGATTTGAAGACCAATTGGTTGTTACTAAGAATTCCGAACTCAGGAAGAAAATATTGTATGAAGCTTATCTTTCCAAATTCTCCATGCACCTCGACAGTAACAAGATGTATCATGATCTCAGATCTTTGTATTAGTGGACCAGGATGAAGAGGGAAATTGCTAAGTATATATCTGAATGCGACACTTGCCAAAGAGTCAAGGCCAGTCATTTGAAGGTAGCAGGTACCTTACAGCCCCTTCCCATACCATCTTGGAAGTGGGAGGATATTTGCATGGATTTTATTGTGGGGTTGCCTAATACCTCCCGGCACCACGATTCTATTTGGGTCATTGTGGATAGATTAACCAAGACAGCTCATTTCTTGCCGGTACATACCACTCACAAGACAAAGAAGTATGCAGAGATCTATATTGACCAAATAGTGCATTTGCATGGAATTCCAAGAACTATTGTATCTGATAGAGGAGCACTGTTTGTGGCACGTTTTTGGGAGCAGCTCCAAAGGTCACTGGGAACCACCATGATTAGAAGCTCAGCGTACCGTCCTCAGATAGATGGTCAGACGGAGAGAGTGAATCAAATTCTCGAGGACATATTGCGAGCCTGTGTGCTGCACTATGGGAAGAATTGGGACAAGTGCCTTTCGCTGGCAGAATTCTCTTACAACAACAGCTACCAGTCCAGCCCAAAGATGGCACCGTTCGAGGCCTTGTATGGGAGAAGGTGTAGAACACCACTAAATTGGTCACAAGCTAGAGAGAGGGAAATATTTGGACCTGACCTAGTACTTGAAGCCGAGGAGAAAGTCAGAGTCATTAAGAAGAACCTGGAAGCTGCTCAGGCCAGACAAAAGAGCTATCATGACAAGAGAAGGAAGCCTCTACAATTTGAAGTGGGAGATCATGTTTATCTTAAGGTGTCACCCACAAAAGGTGTTCAGAGATTTGGAATCAAGGGCAAGATAGCTCCTCGCTACATTGGGCCCTATGAGATCAAAGAGACTTGTGGACCTGTAGCATATCAGTTGAAGTTGCCACCTCATATGTCTGCAGTTCATGATGTATTCCACGTATCTCAGTTACGGAAATGTGTCCGCTTACCCACGAAAGTGCTACCGGAACCAGAATTGGAGATAGAACCAGACTTGTCTTATCAAGAGCACCCCGTCAAGGTATTGGACCAAAAGGAGAGATCAACTCGGGCAAGGTCGATCAAGATGTATAAGGTTCAGTGGAGCCACCATTCAGTAGAAGAAGCTACGTGGGAAACTGAGGAATTTCTACGTTCTTGCTTCCCCGACTTTCTACTTGAAGGAGTCGGTACGTAACCCAAAACACCCACCCCCACCTGCCCTTTGAATCTAAATATAGGAGAAACCTAGTAAATGGGAGTAGAGTAAGTTATGAAAACAAATATACAAGGACTTCCTTCTGAAGTTGCAAAGAGAATGACATTCGAAAAGCAGTTAATTAGAGAAACTTGGTTAAAGGAAACTGCAACACACCAACACACCTTCTTGGTACCCCACTAAAGGATCCCTACCCAATCTCGGGACAAGATTCCTTTAAGGGGGGAGGGTTGTAACACCCCTGGTGTTACCCAGACCCCTGGCCAAAGAAACACATTATGTCCTACTCAAACCTTGTGCTATAATGGAAAGGAGGGGACTAAAAGTTTTAGAATCATGGCTAAGCTAAGCATTAACCATAACAAGGAAGAAAGTCTACCCTTCATACAATTTTCACCCACAAACAAGATTCTAAAACCCTAACTATTTCTTAAGCCTTAAGCCCTAACAATGGGATTAAAGGGGGAAGAACGGGCAAATGATCAAAACAACAAAAAGGAACCTTTATTAAAGATGAAGAGTATTAGTAAAGCTACAAAACTTAGTAAGAGAAATATTACAAAAAGGCCCCACAAAAACCCCAAATCAATTCACTAAGTGGAGAGCACCCTAGAGCCATCCATTTTCTTTCTAAGTCCCAAAACCACCTTAATCCAATGATCAGAGGTGTTCACCTTTGTGCTGGTGCCAAAACCTTTTGGTCCAAATAACAAAAAGTGGCCAAACTACCTAAGGCACACCCTGAAAAAATTTGAACCGAAGCCAAGACCATTTGACACGATTTGACATCCGTTTTGTCTCAGGGTGAACAGTGCCGACACACCCAATTTGGCGCCCGCATATCTTGAGAACTAGGGCATATCTCCCATTGGAACTCACACATAATAGCTAGCCCTAGGTGCCAGTAAGAGATTTGCACAAGACCCTTGGCAAGATTCACACGTTTGTGATCCCTGCAAACGCTTGAACAGGGGCAGAAACAAACACCCACGTGTTCGACGCGTTCTGGCGCGCCAGAGCACGCCCTCGGCGCTCTGCCCACGCGCGCAGCCCCGCGCCACGCCAACCTCGCGTCCACGCCGCGCCCGCGCCTATAAAAGTCATCCCGGCCTCGACCGTACACCCCCACGTGCCACTAACCCAGCCCAAGCACGAGTTCACCGGAGTTCACCCGTGAGCAAGGTGCCAGCGGCCGCGCAAGCCACGACCACCGTAGACCGGCCAACCTAGCCATTCCCCGCCCCGTTCGACCCTCGAGATAGCCTCTGCGTGTCTCGGTGAAGCTTCTAGAGCCAGGAATCGAACTCTACCTCGTCAGAGACACCAGATCGACGTCGTCAGACTTCACCCGACCGCCGGCGTACGTAGACCGAGCTCCACGGTGAGTCTTTCTTCGATTCCTTGCACGGGTAGATTCCTTAGCACCCCGTGAAGCTCCCTGTGCCCTTGGATTGAACTCTACCGCCGTGAGCAGGCCGGAGCACACGCCGCCGATGAGCCTGCCCGCCTGCGCACGTGGCCCGACCGATTCCGGCCATCACCGTCGACGAGCCGTACCTCATCGTGACCGCCAGGACCTCCTGGAGCTAACCCCGCCCTTTGCCGGACCTCCCTCGCCGCCGGTAAGCCGCGCCGCCCTGTTTACTTCCGTGGTTACTGTTTCAAAGGGGGAGGGATCTCGGGGAGAAAGGAGAAGAAGTCGGGGGGGTTGAACAGTCAGAGACTCAGGTGAATAGTTTGACACGGGCATAAGTTGAAGACTTGGTTTAGGAAAAGCCACGGGGTCTCGGTGTAAACTGGTTTTTCTTAAAACCTTTTAAACAATATTCAAGTGTAAACAGAGCTGGTAAAATTCATAACTTCAGTTTTATTCAACCAAATTTAGTCAAACCAATTTTGCTAGGTTCTAAATAAACTAAACTACTTAGGAAAAATACAGAACACCCTAAGTATTGCAGGAAATTTTAAAGTTTTGATTTAAATAGTAAACTAGCCAAAAGCTAAATAAAAGAGGGGAAAATAGCTACACTGTTAGGCTAGGATTAATAAAAATCAGAGAGGTACCAAACCACTACCTAGCCTATTTAAAAATAATAAATCCTCAGTACACCAGATTAGGGAAAGGTTTACCATTTAAACTTACTTTGACTCAAAGTTAAAGAAAATAGAAAAGGGAGTCTAAAATGAGAACCAGGGGCAACCACATTTTCGCTAGCTCACTTATTTAACATAGTTCGCTGGAAAATTTTGTTAGACCCTCTGTTAGTACAAAAGAAATAAAATACCTTTTATTTCATGAAAACAAGGAAAACTTAGAAAAACCTTAGAAAATCAATCCTGAGAAGAAACCACCCCAAGCCTTGGGATAACTAATAAAATATTATTATAAATCTAGGAAAAATGTAAGTTCTGTTGTTTGACCTTTTTTAAATAACAAGTTAGTTACAAGTACCTTTTTGGCATTAAACTTTAGGAAATCACAACTAATTATCCAGTAGGTCTTTTTCTGTGGTTCTTAACATAGAGACCTATTATCATTCAGGAATCATGGAAAAAATAAAATTTAGTACAGAAATCTCACCTAAAACAAAGCTATAGTGTAAAGTGCCCTTTTACCCTTACTTTTGTTAATTTTGCACAAAGAGTATCTGAATTAATTTCACCCTCAATTTTTTAGGATAACCCACAGAGGTTAATGTTTACCCACTGTAATTTTTATAACATTTTTTCGAACATGTTAACTTGCTATGATAGTTCAAAAATACTTAATAAGAAGCACAATAGGAAGAAAAATGGGGATTTTTAGGAAAACTGGATAATGTACAACTAAAACCTAAAGATGTAATTAAAAACTGTAAGTTCATTCAAAACCCAAAAAATGAAGGTATAAAAACCCTTAAGGATAACCAAAGGAAACCCTAGTATACCACTAAATTAGTACTGTTTCACTATGCGTAGCATTTACAAATTGCCCTATCATTAATATGCATACATCTTATTCATTGCATTCGATAGACTGTAATCTCGTTGACGGGGAGTACATCCTCGTTTCGGAGCAAGGAGTTGCTCAGGAGGTAGCCCAGGAGCCAGCACCAGAGCCTGCCATCGAGGATCTGCCTGCCCCAGCTTTGGAAGGCAAGCCTCGATTTTATGCATAACCATTTTATATATGCTATTTTACTGCACTTAATGTTTGTAGGCTTGTATTGTGCACTTAAGTGTAGGAGATGACTGAAACCATAGTTGCATGAACTCAGGATCCCTTTTGTGATGGATACCAGTATGCTAAGTCGAGTAGCTGCTTTACTAATTAGGGATCTCGGTAGAAGCCGAGTGATTTTTCTAGCACTCGCGCGAGGTCAGGAATTGGTTGTATCCACTTTGATAACAAAATGATGGTGGTCTATGGACACGGATTCATGGGGATGCGTTGTTTACGAGACAGAAATTGGAATAAGGATTAACGTGCGGATACCTGTGTCAAGCATTTGAACGTACTAAGCACATGCCGAGAAATATGGTACATCGGTAAGCCTAGTACCTGAGTGAACCTGGCAGCAGACTTTACCCCTCACGCGACCTGAGACATGGTCTCCCATCCCGGTTATGGTGGATACAAGTGCGGTCACTGCACGACGGCAATCGGGGTCAGTGAGGCATTGTACACCAAGGCGGTGAGCCCTGATCTGCTGACGGGGGATCGATGGGGACGGTTGATATGTGTGGGGACGGAGTGCCTCGCCACGTCGTGTGTTTAGGTTTACCTTGCAAGGATAAAAACTTGATTCGAATCGTCTGCTTCTCGCAGCTAATGAGACTGCTTGATCCATTGTACTGCATTGAGTAATAAGTGGAAATGTGTTGATTTGCAAAAGTTGTTGATTGCTAAATGCTTGATACCATGTATGACTAGTTAGGTACACATTTAGTCTTAAGAGAGTCACACTAAAATTTGAAAAGCTAAACTTGATGTTAGACTCAGCTAGTGCTTTTGGAAAACCAAACCCCTCAGCCAAATAGCTGCATGTCTAGAGGTAGAGGAGTAGACTCCTCACACCAGGTAAGTCTAGCTAAGTATTAATATACTCAGCCTTGCTTGTGGCATAATTTTTTACAGGTTCTTTGGAGGATATGGTTGCTGGAGTGACTTGGCCGTCCATCTTGCCACCGGGTTGGACAGTCGAGTGGGACCCTACCTCGGTAGAGGAGGAGCATGAGGAGTGATGGGACAGGCTTCCCCATCCCTCCGTTTATTTACGGTTAGTTATAATCCGCTGCATTCCGAACATTGATCACTACTTTTGATAAACTCCGATGATGTTGTAATAAATTTAAGTACTCATTAATGTATGGTTTTATGTTTTATTGTATTTGCTTTGTGCCTCACCTTCGAGTGAGTACGTGGTACTTGATCCTGTTAGTGGCCTTGTCGGACTAGATCCGAGGGACTGCCGTTTTATTCCTATTTAAGTGTGGTCTAGCCTCTAAGGCGGGACATAGGCACTTAAGTTGGAATAATTCGGGCGGTTCCGCCACATGAACGGCTGCAGGCAGCGCTGTTCCTCTCCGCGGCGGTGAGGTCGCCGAAGTTGAGGCTGGCATGGGCTAGGGTGGCTCCAGGGTCACCGGAGATGGGCAGAGAGGGAGAGAATGCCACGACAAACTCAATGGCGGGGAAGAGGCCATGAATCCACGGGCAGAGAGGGGAGAACGGCGATGAGAAGGTCTCGAGCGGGCCAGAGTAACTCCGGTGAGGCATTCCGGCCACGGGGATGGGGCTTAAGGCGCACTAAGGCCTAGGATAGCTTCAGCAGAGGTGACACAGGGACCTACTCCAGGGAACTAGACCGGGCAAAATCGGCCGGACACCGCACAAGCACGGTGGTCCGCCACGGCCGAGCACTGCCGAAGGCGAAATTGGCCGAGCACAGGGTGCAATAGGGGAAATTGGGCATGGGGATGGGTGTCTCACCTCGGGGCGGAGCTCGAGGAGGCTTGGAGCGGTCTCCGACGAGCTCGATGGCCGGGAACACGGGCGCGGGTCTCCGGCGGTGGCTGGCAGCGTGGGCAGAGCGCGAGAGAGGGTGAAGCTGTGCAAAATGAGGCGAGGGGCGTGCGCGGGGCACTAGCGGGGCTCTAAGAAGGGAGCTGGATGCGTGGGCAGGCGTCGTGGCCAAGAAACCCGGTGACGTGCGCGAGTGCACACTCTGTGACGGAACCTACCAAGTCATTAGGCCCACCTACAGTTGTCCTTGTCCATCGGACCTCACACAACCCTGCAGGCGCACCTGACCACTTGACAAGTTCGGTATCTGTATTCTTTACTTTGCCCAAGAGCGTTTCACCCGTCACACAGATATTACAACACATCGGAGGAACGAGTATGCAGAAGTAGTTACAATAAATTTATTTTATATTAAAGTAGAGAAAGAGTAGTATTATTACAGACCAGTAAACTATAAGAGTGCTGGAGTAATATTATTACATATTTTGGGAGGCAAAACCCCTCCCGATTAACAATAAAATGTTTTTAAGGAGGACACTTCCTCCTGCGGCTTCAGTCTTAGTTTTCTTCCTTAGGCACCACCTTGGAACAAAAGCAACAAAAATTTGCTGCTCCCTCACCTACAACAACATGGGTTCGAAAACCCTGAGTATGGAGTGTATTTTCTAGAGCAAAGCTAAGCATAAGAAAAATTTTTTTATAAAACAGGGGATCAAGGAAAGGTAATCAAATTCTCAAGGAAGAAAATGCATCAATTTGTTTAGCACGCAACTCCTATCACCTAATGCATCAAGCAAGTGAGAAAGATTTTAAAATAGCAAGGAGGTGGCAAATGCACCGGGGCTTTCCTTGTGTTATCGGTGATTCAGGCTCTGCTCCACAGATGTCAAAATAAAAGCAGTTCTCGACCTGGGGTTCTTCAGGTGGTGGTGTAGTCCTTGCTTCTTCAACTTCTATCTCTTCTTCGTTTTCTATATATAGCCATATATAATCATGAATGCTCATGAAAATGCAAAGATAATAAAGGTATATTATTTAATGTATTGAATACAATTTTCCTTCACGAATCTCCAGGAAACTAGGGTTTTTGGAGTCAATAGTGAAGTTCATAGGGCAGAAGACTAGGGTTTTGGGTTCTAGGTACCAAACATGGTTCAAATCATACCAAACTTTACCCAAGGCTTCTAAATAATATTTAAAGCTTTTCTCAAAAGTTTGGTGATTTTTGGGATTATTAATTAATTTCTAAAATTCCAGGGGTATGGGTTTTGGCTATTTTAAATACACCATAATTCCCTATTTGGAATAAAAACCATACTACTATTTTTATTAAATACTATAGAAAATTAGGAATCTAACAAAATTGATCTCATATTTTTAACATTTTCCTGGAATTTTCTATGGATTTTCTAAGCTTGACAAAAAAGAAAAAGAGAAAACTGTGAACAGTTCTGGGCTGAAACTGGCCCAATACAGCCCACGCCCAGGCGAAACACGCCGCGCGCGCGCCTGCTTTGGTGGATTTACACAGAGGCCCCCGATGGTTTGGATAACTAGTTAAGAGCCCTGCATCCTATTTCATTGTGTCACTGACAGTCACAATTAGGCTCGTGCGTTCTTATTTCTTTACAACGCCAGGTCCACGACGGTGGACGGCGGAGCAAGATCTCCAGCGAGCTCATACCGGCCGGATAACTTAACTACCGGTGCTCCGGTGCGGTTGACACCAAATTTGACCCCTCCTAGCCATTTCCCCTCCATCAATTGTAGAGTTCGAGCCCTTAATCATACTGCCCATGGTGACAGCGCGAGGAATGGATTGACCGAGATGTTCCCGATGATCTAATGGATTCTAGCTCAATTGGATGGGTCAGAGAGTATCAAGAGCACCTAAGGATACTAAAACGAGGAGTCAGAGGACATGAACGGACCTGAAAAACGTTGGCCACGACGAGATCACTTTGCGCGGCGCTCGAAATCGATATGGGGAAATCTCAAATTGGCGAGCTCTGGTGAGCAATTGGAGGCACGACTTGGTGGATTGGGTGCTTGACTACCTTACGGACCCGACGACATGCTCAATTTATAGGCTCCGAGGGCGGTGGCGCGTGAATTGGAGATGGCGCGGTGGCGGTCGGAGAGAAGGAGATGTACTGTCGCGAGAGCTTGGTGGCTTTCATCGTGGCAGACTCACCGGCGACGAGCCAGTGATATAGAGCGGCTTACGGTGACATGGTGAAGCCTCATGGCACGTGGCATCTGATCGACGGGCGGCCAACTCCGGTGACTTATGTGAGCCGGCCGTAAAGCAAAAGGGGTACGGCGGCACGACGGTGAGCAAGTCCGAGCTAATCCGAGCGCCAAGATTTTTACCCATCTTCGTTATCCATCTGCGCTGGGCACGAATCACCGTGGCTGGCGCGAATCCGAGCGCACGGCTCGTCGGCGGCGAGGGGATCTGAACCCAGGATCTTTTTCAGTTACTGTACTATGAGCACTTGTTCAGAGCGCCTGACAGACCAAATTACAGCGCCAAGATCTCGAATTTTTGTGCAAGAACTTGCCAATCCATCCGTAGCAAACTTGTAGCCCTATGATCCAGCTACAAATTGACTATGGCAACTATCCTCAATCGAGCAACAGATCTTACTCAAAATCAAGCCCTAAGTTCATCCAACTTTACTGTCACTGAAAGTCCGGATCCAAGGCTGACTGACAGCACAACTTTGGGCTCATTTTTCTCCAAATTTTGTATGTAAACAAAGTTTAGTTACTTAAGCAAAGTTGTTTTCCTATTATAGCTCTATAACCTTGATGTATTGACCTAGGGCAAATTATTCATGGATTAAAAGATATAAGGTTCCAAAGATGCCCTAAGTTCACTGAATTTCAGACTTAACCCAATAGGGTTTAAGTGGTGCTTTTTGCAAATAAATCCAAATCTCATGGTTTAATTTGCAAATCCTCATACATGTGAACCATGTATTTTGAGGTGCCCAAATACCTTAGTTTTTGCACTTTGGTCCAAAATTGTACAAAATTTACACTTAACCCCCTAGGGTTTCAATTCAGGGTTTTCGAAGGGTCTTTTCAGGGTTTTTAGCACTTCTAGGTTTTGGTGCTATTAAACCCTATTAAAGGTGATATCTCATGACCATTTCTAATAAGTTTTGAGAATTTAACTCATTTAGGCTTTATTGGCACTCTGAAGTCCAGTTTAGGGTTAAGTACCCTACCCTAGGGTTTCACCCATGACTAGTCACATCAATAGAACTCATTTGAAATTTTTGCCTAGTGAATGCATTCTAAGTGTAACAATCATATGATATGATAATGTTCATGATGTTATGCTTCAAGTTTTAGTGGCAGTAACACCAGGGGTGTTACACACTCGCCGGTCCACTGCGAGCGCGAAGGGGGCAGAACTGACAGGGCAGGCCCACGGCGCAGAGAGAGAAGAAAGGGGCGTGCGGGGCAACGACTCGGTGACTGGCGATCCAGGCCCGCGAGACAGAGAGTGAGTGGGAGCGCGCGGGTGAAGAAAACTGGCACTGAGAGGTTGGCTCCAGCGGGTAGAGAGCGAGAGAGAGAGAGAGAGCGCGCGGGAGAGGGGAACTGCCGCTTACAGGCGGGGTCCGCCTGTTAAGCGGCGCGGGCGCGTAGCATGGCTGGGCCGAGCTAGGCTGGTTTGGGCTGCTTTCTCCTTTTCTTTTTCTCTAGATTTTCTAATTCCTTTTCTATTTCTTTTCTATAGGGTTTTCAAATTCAAATTCAAACTAGGTTTCAAATTCAAATAAATTCAAACATGTGCAACATTTCAAAGAATATTTTAAGCTCAGCATGATGCAACATGTCATGACCCATAATGTTTTGGCAAAAATAAATAATTAACCTCCACTAGTTTAAGCTGATTCCACTCAAAAGGAAAAGGGAGAAAGAATCTAGAGAGAGATAAAACCTAGAGTGAGAAAAAGAAGAGTAACACATGATTTTGGGTGATAGTTAGAAAGAAAATTTATACCCCCAAAATCAGGGTGTTACACTACCGCACCAAGTGGCCGACCGGGTGGACAAGTGAGTGGTTCTACATAAAAGCGGACAAGAAGAAGAGGGAAAAATTGATGACTATGGTCATGAGTCCGATGAGATTGTCCTTCGGAATGACAAGGCCCCTGTGCCACATGCAACTTGGCTCCCTGTGCCAGCTGGCCGAGGTCGAATTTAGAGTGGTGGCTGCTGAGATTAGCACTAGAGACCTAGTGCAGGAATACTTGGCAAATAGAACATTTCCAACCTCTAGCAGCTAGGGGATGTCGAAGAAAAAGGAAGGGGGAAAAGGTATGAACTTGTTTGGCTCCCTTATTGATTCAAATTTGAGAAGCAGTTCAAGAAGCCATGCAGTGAGTGGCTAGAAATGATCGAAACCATGTGCAATGAAATTCTTGGCAACTACACGAAGAAAGAGGACTAGCTAATGACTACTGCCTTCAGTACCCAACCAAAATGAAGGCTGGACCGGGTAATGGATGCATTGAACTTCGAATACCTAGATTATGAAAAGCTTGACGAAGGGGCCAGGGGGTGAAAAGAAAAAGGGTTGTCAGCATCCTAAGTAGGCAAGCTGCATGGTCCATAAAAAAAGATGAAAATGCCCTGAAGAAAGCAAAAACAGTGCCAGAGCCGAAGGCAACAATTTCTAAGAAGCAAAAGCTTGACCGGATACCTTCTACTGAACTCAAGGTAGACAAAGCAACACAGAAACCCCCTCCGTCGCCGTCTGCTGCCAAAGTGGTCAAATATTTGAAGGTAATGACTGAATTTCCGCCATTCAAGCTGCTAAGTCCTCTAGGATTGAACTGACAAAACTTTTACAGAGGAAGGAAACACCTTCGACAACAGAGGAGAAGATTGAAGGGCAAAAGAAACGGCGAATTGTGAATGTAATGCAAGCAATTGAGCAAACGCCGCCTTCAGCTTCGGCGATGAAAGCAGCAATTCCTGTAGATGCTGAAGATGCTGGCAAAGCCAAAGCTGAAGACCTTGCAGCCAAAATGTCAGAAATTGACAAGCTTATATCAGATGTGGTTGCAGAAATTGATAATACTCCTTCGACGAGAAAGATTTTAATCTTTGGCACCTGGGTGGCCAAGAACTTTTTGAGGAGGAAAAGTTAGAATTGAAAGAATTTGCTATATCTTGTGGTTACCAACCGGGGTCCATGCTCTTCGCTGGGGTCGATGAGGAAATCTTAGGATGCATTCGCGACCGCGTCGGGGCAAAGATTGTCAGCACCCTATCCAAAAGTGTTGGATTCCCGAAGTTGGAGACCAATATTAGCTGCTACCGATGGCAACATATTGTCGGTAGTTTGTTTTATTCCAACTTCAAGGAGAGACTTTTCTCTAGATTTTTTACTACCTTCGTAGTGGATTGAGTGTTCTAATTTTATCTTGTTTTGTAGAGCATGTTATTAAGCATGGCCTTGAAAATGCAGCAGGATACTGAAGATAGAAGAAACGAAGTTATAATTGAAGGCTTAGAGTATAAAATTAAGAACCTTGAAGCTTCTTTAAAGGAAAAGGACATCCTGCTACAATCAGCTGAAGGCTCCCTCGCAGAAGCACGATCTCAGAATAATAAGTTGAGCGAGGAGCTAGACGAAGCTCAAACAATCTTGAACGAGAGGTCACAGCACTTCGACCACGAGACAAAGAAGCTCAAAGCAAAGGTCGAAGCCGAAGCTAAAAGAAATACGAAGCTACACGAAGCTATTGAGAATCTTCGGAACAAGTCCTTTGACTTTGCCACTTAGTGCACTAATCGGTTGAAGGGAATATTTAACTCGGTTGGAGCTACTTCTGAAGAAATCAACCCTTCGGCCGAAGATATCCCCAGGGCCTTCGAACATATTGAAAATGAAGTTGAAGCCCTTGATGAAGTTATAACCGGACACGTAGATTTCTGTGCCCTAGTGGCTTCACGCGGCACAGCTGCAACATTTATGAAGGTCAGGTGCAATCACGCCAAAACTTTTAAAAGCCAACTTTCAATCTTTCAACATCAGATGTAGTTGATATTCCAGCCAAAGCCCGAAGCATAGGAAACATATTTATTACCCAAATTTGGGCAAAGGGTGGGCGTGAACTGGCTGGGGATGAGGCACGAAAACTGCTTAACTCAGTATGAAACTTTTACCTTTGTATTTTTACCTTGGTTTTCCTTTATTAAATTTCGGATTACCTTATACCTTCATCTTTCTGCAGAATGGTGGCGCCGAAGGTCCTTAAGCCGAAGCTTGTTCCGAAGTACTGAAGACTCTAGAACTTCGTTTTGTATCTATCTGTAGAAAGACTTAGGAACTCTTTGCGTCATTTGGCAAAAAATTGTAATTGACAATTGAACAAAATATTGTACTTATTTGTCAATACCTTGTAATATAATTTTACCTTTTCGCTCATTTGTGAATTGATTTGTTGTGGACAAAACCAATGCTTGCAATCTTTTGAGCCGAAGGCGAAAAACACCTTCTCTTCTTTTCGTTCACATCGAAGCATTTTTTCATTAAAGACGGAGTACCTTCCCTTCTTTTATCTAACATGAAGCATCTTCGTATTCAACGAAGCATTTTGTCACTGAAGATAGGCATCTTCTATCTTTCCTGTTAATGTTTGTGCTTTATGTCTTGATGATGATCCTACGAATGTATAATGAATGTTTGTATGAATGCAAAAAATGATGTGATGAATTATGCAAATGTATGCCAAAAACACACCCAGACTCTGCATCCCCTTAGGAACAACTTTGGAGTCTCTTCACCTTTTACTTAGGTGGTATTTCAGCTCTGCATTCCCTTAGGAACGACTTTGGAGCTTCATCACCTTTGACTTAGGTGGCATTTAAGCTCTGCATCCCCTTAGGAACGACTTTGGAGCTTCTTCACCTTTGATTTAGGTGGTATTTAAGCTCTGCATTCCCTTAGGAACGACTTTGGAGCTTCGTAACTTACTCTGCGTCCCTTCAGGAACGACTTTGTACTTCTTCACCTCTTGGGTGACATTTTAGCTCTACATCCCCTTAGGGACGACTTTTTAGCTTCTCCATGACTTCTTGCACTCGATGGTGCGGATCCTGATGTTACATTTTACATGTGGGGGAATTTGGCTCTTGTATTGAACTGGGCTAAACAAAAAATGAAAATTACAACCTATGGCCCCATTAAAAACCTTTCTCCCCTCTTGAAAGGAAAAGGGTGCCATAGGGAAAAAATAAGAAAATTACATTGTTTATACATAATATCGTTAAAGTTCATCCGCATTCCAAGACCTCGGTATGTTGTTGTCGTCCATGTCTTTCAGTCTGTAAGACCCAGGTCTTGACGAAGATACCACCAAAAAGGGACCTTACCACTTGAGTTGAAGCTTCCCCACTGTATCAGGGTTGGCCACCCTTCGAAACACCAAATGACCTAGCTTGATATTCTTCAATCTTACATTTCTATCACGCCATTTGATTGTTTCGGCCTGGTATTTATTGATGTGCTCTATTGCTTGTAGTCTAGTCCCTTCTATGGTGTCTTTTGTTATTTGGCAATCACCTTCGTCCTCTGTCAAAGCTAAGGTCCTTATTGAACCTGTTCTTGCTTCTTCCAGTGTAATTGCTTCGTCACCAAACAGAAGTTTGAACAGGGTAAATCCTATTGACCTTGATATGACAGTGTTGTGGTTCCACACCACTTTTATTAATTCGTCTAGCAACTTTCCTTTGGGTTGGTTGAAGATTGACTTTATTATTCCTATTATTATGATTCCATTTGCTCTTTATACCAATCCAATTGACTCCGGATGCCTCACTGATGCGAAGTGTATTTTTGTACCAATCTGGCTACAAAAGGTTTTGAATGTTTCAGCATCGAACTGAGTTCTGTTATCAACAGTGATAGCCTTCGGCACGCCGAAGCGACAAATGATATTTTGCCAGAAGAATTTCTGTATGGTGGCCGAAGTTATTGTAGCCAAGGGCTTTGCCTCAATCCACTTAGAAAAATATTCCACTGCCAGCACAACATATTTCAAGTTGCCTTGTGCTGGTGGGAGTGGACCTAAGAAATCCGAGCCCCATCTTTGCAGTGGCCAAGTTGGCTGTATTAGCTGGGTTAGAGACGAAGGTTGCTTCTGGTCTCTGGCACATCTTTGGCAATTTTCACATTTTTGAACTAAATCTGCTGCATCCAAAGTTGCCTTTGGCCAGTAAAAACCTTGTCTGAAAACCTTCCCCAGCAGAGGCCTAGACCCAATGTGGGCCCCACATAACCCTGCATGTATTTCCTTCATCAATTCTTGACCTTCAGCTCTGGACAAGCACTTGAGCAGTGGAGAGTAGACTCCATGCTTGTATAATTCCCCTTCTATGATTACATATGGCCTTGTCCTTGCTTCCATTCTTTTATTGTAAACTTCATCATCCGAAAGACAGTTGCCCCGGAGGAAAGATACAATCTCAGTCCTCCAATCTTCACTATGTACCGGTGAAATTGTGAGCACCTTCTTTCCATGAGCTCGACTGAAGGTGCTTTTATTGTTTCAAAAAATACTTCCGAAGGTAGTGGGAGCCCATGTGCCACTGATTTGGCTAATAAGTCTGCATGTTCATTTTCTCCCCTTGGGATATTCTTTACAGAGAAACCTTCAAAAGAGGCTTCCAACCTTCGGACTGCATCTAGATACTTTTCAAGCTTTGGGTCTTGTTGGGGGCCTTCGTCTTCCGAAGGTCCTCAAAAACATGATTTAACAATATTTCCCAAGTGTAATATATGTACAGGAATCTTCGGACTCGGGATGAAGCTGTACACAATGTGGAAAGCAGGGTCCGAACGAAGGTTGAACCAGTGACGAAGCTGCACGAAAGGGAGCTTCGGCTCAGTAGCAGAAAAAGGGACCGACTTAAGGAGGAAAAGGCTATTTAGTCCTCAATATATTGTTCTTAAGCCAATAGTGAACATGAAGGGCATGAATATAATATCACACAGGCTGCGCCCTGTGCCTATAAATAGATGAATAGTGCCCCCGTACTGTTCACGCTGACTTGTACTTGCTCGTGCGTCACGTTTGTACTTTTGTCGTCTGTCAAGCCGAAGGTACAAATGTAATTCAATATTGTTCCTATTCATCCATGATTATATAATAAGGACATGTAAATAATGTTATATGATTATTCATGTTATTTTCTCATGTATCATATGGTTCTCCTTTCATCAATGTAAACTGTGATGATGAAGGTATGTCCTTCATAACCTTCGTCCGAAGATCGTTATATCCTAAGGGAAATAATGCTTCGAAGGACGAAGGGCATTAACCATTAACTTCTTTCTGTGTTGCCTTGTTCTTAATTTGTAGCATTTGAGAACAAGTCTCCAAATTGGTGCCCACCTCCGGTATACTCACTTCCACAATCTTCGGCAAAGCATCAACCTTCGTCATGCCGCCAAAGAAGATAACAGCGCTAGGGGCTGCACTGCAGCCACTGGACACAAACCAAGACACACTCTCTCTTCGAGAGGCCAGAAGCCAAAAGAGGAAGGCCACCAGTCCAACACTTCAGGAGGAGGAGTTGTACCAGGAGATAAGGGACCTAGAAATCATTCACCAGCAGGTGCAAAGGAAAAAGGAGAAGATGGCTCGGCTGGCCGACTTTCAGAACAAGATTGACGAAGCTACTGAGGAAATGTGTCATCTTACTCAAGATGATCACGACCGAAGGCCCCAACACCAGGAGCTTCGTCAAGAGGGCTCATTCAACGAAGATGAATGGTACGATGATTTTAATCATGGTACCTTTGCTTTTGATGATGTTTCTCCCTTGGCAGCAGAATTGCATGCTATCCCATGGCCACAATCTTACAAGCCACCTCAGCTACCCATGTACAATGGGCACTCAGACCCAAAGCAATTTTTGATGAGCTATGAGGCAACAATATCCTCATATGGAGGCAATGCGGCTGTTATGGCAAAGTCCTTCGTCATGGCGGTCTGAAACGTGGTCCAGACATGGTAGCCTTCTCTTCGGCCAGGGACAATCACGTCATGGCAGAAGCTCAAGGACATGCTGGTTACTAGTTTTCAGGGTTTTCGTACGAAGCCAGTCATAGCTCAAGCCTTGTTCCAGTGCACACAAGACCATGAGGAATACCTACAGGCGTATGTCTGAAGGTTCTTGCGAATGAGAGCACAAGCGCCCACAGTCCCCAATGAAATTGTCATTGAGGCCATGATCAAGGGTCTTCGGCCAGGACCTACAGCCCAATACTTCGCCAGGAAACCTCCCCAAACTCTGGAGAAGTTGCTTTAGAAAATGGATGAGTACATCTGGGCTGACAATGACTTCCGACAAAGAAGGGAGGAAGCTTACAGATTTTCTGAGATGACTAGGGGCTTCGGAGGGAGAGTCCACCCTAGGCATGTCAGATCAATCCATAGCTCCAGTCAGAATGATGACAAAGGAAGCCATCTTCAGAGGCCACAGCACACCTCACAGTCTTCGGGACAGCAGCAAAGCTCTTTTAGGCCGCCAGCTCCAAGGGGCAGAGGCGCCAAGGGCTTTGGAGGAAGATATGGGGATCAGCCTAGGAAAATCTATTGCTTATTCTGTGGACAGGACAAATGTCATACTACAAGAACCTGCCAAATTACCATCCTGAAGCAAAAGGAGATTGCCGAATCAAAAGGACGGCAGAATTAGCCGAAGCAAGTCCTACAT
This sequence comes from Zea mays, assembly GCF_902167145.1. Lineage (NCBI taxonomy): Eukaryota > Viridiplantae > Streptophyta > Magnoliopsida > Poales > Poaceae > Zea > Zea mays. The sequence continues at coordinate 45,626,778 of NC_050103.1, forward strand.
ACTACTTCGTGCCACTCTCCTTACATACCAGAATATGTGGGCAACCAACCTGCAGCTTCTGTTGCTTCGGCAAGTCATTCACAGGCTTCTTGGCCTCAGCTCCAACCGCCACCTCTACTGCAACCTACTTACTCCCGAAGCCAGCAGCCAGAAGGGCGCCAGCACTCCCAACAACAACGTGAATTCAGGGAGGAGTCCGAAGCCCGTATAGTCAATAGTAATGTACCAGAATTGAAGCACATATACTGAACGATATCCTGCTTCTTAAATACTTTTATACTCTAGGATATTTTGTTTTTTGAATAAGGAACAAGCAATGAAAACTTAGTTTTAATTTCCTGTAATGATTTTGCTTCTATCAGAATGAAATATATCTTCTTCACAAATTTACGAAGCTACAAAAAGTTGTTCCTAAGGGAGCACAACGTAAGTTTTTTGCTCAAAGGTCGTTCCTAAGGGAATGCAGAGCTAAAATTGCTGAAGCTACAAAAAGTCGTTCCTAAGGGAGCGCAGTGTAAGTTTTTTGCTCAAAAGTCATTCCTAAGGGAATGCATAGTTAAAATTGCCGAAGCTACAAAAAGTCATTCCTAAGGGAGCGCAACATAAGTTTTCTACTCAAAAGTCGTTCCGAAGGGAATGCAGAGCCAAATACCGCCGAAATATAAGGCGAAGAAGTTCCAAAGTCTTTCCTAAGGGGATGCAGAACTTATACCGCCGAAATTGAAGGCGAAGAAGTTCAAAATACGTTCCTAAGGGGATGCAGACCTTATATCACCGAAATAGAAGGTGAAGAAGCTCCAAAGTCGTTCCTAAGGGGATGTAGAGCTTGTGTGTTCCAGTGTGGGTGTGTGGATGTGTGGCTTCATCATCATCATCATTTTGCATCATATCATCACATCATTTCGCATAACATCACATCATACATCATATTGCATCAATGACACGAGAATTGAATACGGAGCTGATTTTCGACAAATGCTTCGCCAAAATGAAAAAAATGCTAAGGCACGAAGTAAGCTTCGGGAATTACAGCTTTCATCAGCCTGGTCACAAAGAAGGGATCTTTCTTTACGAAGCATGGACCTTTTTCTTTACGAAGCATGAAAAGAAGGGAAGGTGTTTTTTCGCTGAAGGCTAAAAAACGGTATGTATGTAAGTTTCATGCATCGCAAAGAAATAAATTACAATAATTTACACATTCGATTCAAAGTTACACACATCAAATATTACAGTCTTGTTACAATAAAAGCACAATGTCCATTCTAGTGTCTCTTATATTGACCATTTCAAAATGTTTTTACAATAAGTGCTATTCTTCTTTATGGACCTTCCCTGCAACTTCGTTTAGCAATTTATTGACGACTTCGTCGATAATGGATTCAGCCATGTTTATAATATCCAGCGCTTCTTTCATTACTGGATCCGCTAGGGGATCGAATGGTTCCGGCAGAAGAGATAATTCAGCTGAAGTAGGAAAAATTAGTTAGTCCGAAGCCACGGAAACAAATGTCGAAGCTGAAAACCAAAAAATAATACCTATATGCTTTTCGCGCTTTGCAGCTTCTTCAGCTTGTCTTGCTTCTACTCGGGCGTCATGGGTGTCTTTTTCACTTTTCTTTATAATTTCATAGGCCATCTCTCGGCCACCATTCACCCAGACATCATTATAGAATTTTCCGCCCATCAAGGTTGCTTCAGCTGAAGGATCCTTCGTATCATCTATGGAGAAGGCAGCTTCGGTCTGGGCCATGGTTTTAATATGGTCGCATCCCGCCTTCTCCAAGATGGCTGAAATTCCCCGCACACCGGAAAACGCGCAAACATCCCCGCGATCACTTAAAATTTCTTCGAAGGTCTCGGCCTCTCCACTTATCCATTCAATAACGCCTTCGGGGTTGCCTCGAATGAAGTTTTCTTCGGCAGAATAGGCACCCACTTTAGCGAAACTAGCTTTTATTTTCTTCACACAATCCAAGGATTTTTCAAAGCACCTTTCCTTGGATGTGCGAAGTTCTTCAACATTTTTCTCTAGATGATTTTTCCAATATTCGCTGATTTCTTGATTAGTTTGAGCGACTGCGCATTTTTCCTTAGCTTCAGCCAGTTGCCTCCGAAGATCTTCAATTTTCGTTTTCTGGGCTACGGCTTGAGCTTTATAGCTAGATTCATCTTCCTTTACTTTATTTACCAATGAAATTAAGATTTTGTCTTTTTCCAGACCTTCGTTTCTCAATTCAATAACTTCTGAACAAAGGTTATTCAAAGCCATTGTATAGCTTTCGTCTTCAATATTCTTTTGTGCCCTCAGGGCATTACTAAGGATCAAGCCCTGTAAAAAGAAGAAAGAACTAAGTATGACAATGAAATATGCTAGTTTCTAACTTAAAAGTAAACTTTTATACCTTTATGCTATTGTATGCTAGGCTATCAGCAAGTTCATCCTTCGATAAAATCGAAAGGCCGTTTTCCAGCTTCGGGAATCCTATGCTCTTACTTATCTCCTGGCTAACGGATATTTCTTTGTTATCCGGAAGACTGTACAGAAAATCTTCTTCGTTACTACCATTGAACACTAACGCCCCCTTCAGATATTTCAATTTTTGGGCATAGTGTCGTGCTTCTAGCATTTCTTCTTGGGATAGTTCTTTTCCCGAAGCATGACAAATGATGTAGTCAGTGCTTTTGTTCGAAGCTTCGGGAGCAGGAGCTTCGATCTTTTCAGATGCAATCCGCTCTGTCGTTTTTCCTTAGGATCAACAAGCTCCATCTCGGTGGGCACTGAAGGCCCAGCTTCAGCTTTAGTTTGAGCTTGCGCAGCTTTGGTTTCTGCTTGCCTAGTTTTGGCTTCGGCCTGCGTTTTTGTAGTTTCAGCAACTTTCTTTGTAGCAGCAGGGCTTAAAACCTTTGTAGTTTCCAGCACATCATCCAGCACGTTGGCCATTCTCCTCTTCTTGGGAGTTGCAGCAGAAGCCTTTTGCACCTTTGGCAGTGTTGGGACCATGCTTCGTCGCCGAAGGTCCTGCAAAAAGAAACAGCTTCAGCTAAAGCTGCTTGAACATGATGCCGAAGATACCGTTCACGAAGCTTCGGAACTACAGCATATCCGAAGACGAAGGATCGAACCGACTTAAAGATAAAATGACCTTTTAGCCTTCAATGGTCTGAGTCATTGTTGTAAACTTTTATGAGGGGCATAATTATAATTCTTCATGAGCTGTGTCCTGCGCCTATAAATAGTGAACAATATTCCTTTACTGTTCATGGATTCCTGTAATTGCTAACGCATCACTCGGGAATTATTGCTTGTCAAGGCAAAGGTATAAATGTATTTAAACGTTGTATTCAAACATCTTAAATTCATATAATAATATATGTGAATAAGATCATTTGTTTTTCAATACATTTATCTTTATTGTTTCATGTTTTAACTTTACTTTATGTTATCTTTATAAGTTTAATTACGAAGGTGAAACCTTCGTAATACTATGTTCGTGACCTTCGTCCGAAGTTCATTAAATCCTTATGGAGATAATGTTTTAGCGAACGAAGGGCATTGATATTTAACATTTTATGTTGCCTTGTTCTTAATTCATAGCATTTGAGAGCAAGTCCCCAACATTGGCGCCCACCGTGGGTGAACTCACTTCCACTTTTTTGAGCTGATGGCTTCGTTCAACATTCAAGCTGGAGCTGCTTCGGCTCCGAAGTTGGTACTCCCGATAACAGGCGGTTCATGCTCAGAGCCAGCCAACAAGAAGCAGAAAAAGGAGGCACAGAGAAGGGTACAACATGTCGGAGTGCAAGGACCCTTCATCAAGTCAAGATGGTCTCACATTCCAATTACCTTCTCCCAAGAGGATCTTCAACTCAAGGATTACCCACACAACGATGCTATGGTTATCTCTTGTGTGATCAAAGGATTTCTGGTCCATAATGTTTTGGTTGATACAGGCAGCGCAGCTGATATCATATTTGCTAAAGCCTTCAGACAGATGCAAGAGCCTGAAGATAAAATTCATGATGCCACACATCCCCTCTGCGGCTTCAAAGGAAGGTATATTGTAGCACTCGGCAAAATCACAATGCCAGTGACCTTTGGGTTTATCAACAACACAAGGACTGAACAAGTTGTGTTTGATATTGTTGACATGGAATACCCTTACAATGCAATCATTGGTCGTGGCACTCTCAATGCCTTCGAAGCAATTCTTCATCCAGCTTATCTTTGCATGAAGATACCTTCGGACCAAGGGCCCATTGCTATTCATGGAAGTCAGGAAGCTGCCAGAAGGGCCGAAGGAAATTGGACAGACTCAAAAGCAATCCATAATATAGATGGAGCTGAAGCTTGTGAGCAATACAAGTTCAGAAGGGAAAAAGCTGCTTCGGCTGATCAGTCGAAGCCCATGCTCTTATGTGAGGACATAGCAGAGCAGAAGGTGTTATTGGGATCTCAACTGTCCGAAGAACAAGAGAAAACCTTGATAAGGTTTTTGTTCAACAACAAAGATGTTTTTGCTTGGTCAGCTAATGATCTTTGCGGGGTTAACAGGGATGTCATTGAGTACTCGCTCAATGTTGATCCATCCTTCAGACCAAGAAAGCAAAGGCTTCGGAAGATGTCTGATGATAAAGCCGAAGGTGCTCGGAACGAAGTGAAAAGACTCCTCAGTGCTGGAGTTATTAGAGAAGTAAAATATCCAGAATGGTTGGCTAACACTGTTATGGTAAAGAAGGCCAATGGTAAATGGAGAATGTGTATCGATTTTACTGATCTCAACAAGGCCTGTCCGAAGGACGAGTTTCCATTGCCAAGGATAGATTCCTTAGTCGATGCAGCAGCTTCATCAGAGCTTATGAGTCTGCTGGATTGCTATTCAGGCTATCACCAAATCTGGATGAAGAAGGAGGATGAACCGAAAACCAGCTTCATAACCCCCAGTGGAACATATTGTTACCTTCGGATACCTGAGGGGCTTAAGAATGCCGGAGGAAGCTTCAGCAGAATGACAGCGAAGGTCCTCCATTCTCAGATAGGCAGGAATGTGCTAACTTATGTTGATGATATCATTGTAAAAAGCACGAAGCAAGATAATCACATTGTTGATCTGCAGGAGACCTTCGCTAATTTTAGACAGGCTGGTTTAAAGCTGAATCCGGAAAAATGTGTCTTCGGAGTGAAGAAGGGGAAATTTCTTGGTTGCCTAGTTTCAACAAAGGGCATTGAGGCTAATCCAAGCAAAATCGAAGCTATACTTCGAATGGAACCACCAAGTACAAAGAAGGGGGCTCAAAGATTGACAGGAAGACTGGCATCTCTCAACAGATTCATATCTAGATCAGCAGAGAGAAATTTACCATTTTTCGAAGTGCTGAAGTCAGCCGAAGTTTTTCAATGGGGACCAGTCCAGCAGAGAGCCTTCGAAGAACTGAAGCAATATTCGATAGATCTAACAACACTAACTCCACCAACGCCAGGGGCTCCTTTGTTATTATATGTGGCAGCTTCGCACTCAGCGGTAAGTGCAGCACTTGTCCAGGAGAAGCTTGAAGGCCAAGCCAAGAAACAAACCCCAATATATTTTGTATCCGAAGTTCTTAGTTTATCAAAGAAAAATTATACAGAATTGGAGAAAGTACTGTACGCTATTTTGATGGCCTCCAGGAAGCTTCGGCATTATTTTCAAGCTTACAACATAATTGTTCCTTCTTCACAACCTTTGAAGGATATTATGAGAAACCGAGAAGCTACTGGAAGGATTGGAAAATGGGCTGCAGAGCTCAATGAATTTTGTATTGATTATGTCCACAGATCTTCGATTCAGTCCCAAGCGTTGGCAGACTTCATTGCTGACTGGACGCCAGGGGCTCAGGAGGAAGAAATGAATAAAGATGTTGTAATACCCAAAAATGTATACAAGAGAATATAGTTGATCTCCCTATTTTATGTGCCATATATTCATTATAACAAGAGCATACCTATTGTAACACCCCGGGATCCACAAACACCCCAGAATGCTACTAAACTACACATCTAACATTCATATATAAAATTTCGACAGCATCTCCTTTGAAAATTGCATAAACGGGGGAAGCAACAAAGTATAAATAGATATCATGATAAGAAAACATATAAGACATTAATAATCTGCTAGCAATGGGAAGACAACCATAACAACAATGAACTGAATTAATCAGTGCGCACGACTAGTTAAAAACAAACATCCTTTGACAAGAAGTTTCTAATTAAATCATGGCTGTGTCTGGGCAGCATTATTATGAGAGTGAAGGTGGATGTGCTGCTACTTCCCACTCCCCTTGATGAGCAACAAGCACCTGCATTGAGTAATGCAAGAGTGAGATGAAACATCTCAGCAAGCTAATTGTTCTGACGAGATATTTAAACCACAAATTGAATTCATCAACATTTTAAAAGAGACACAATAAAAAATCAGAAATACTTGTAGATATAGAACACAGTAGTCCCACTATAACCAATACCATCTCATTTCCTCGAACAACCACAATAGGTTCTATAACACTTCCCTGCGTCAACAATACCTGCAAATATCACTTCAATGTATGCATAGGAATGCAATGTGTAGGTACTCTATCTTCATACCTCTGGGGGTATAAAACCACATCATCTGCAAATATCACTTCAATGAATGCATATGAATGCAATGCGTAGGTACTCTATCTTCATACCTCTGGGGGTATAAAACCACATCATCTGCAAATATCACTTCAATGAATGCATATGAATGCAATGCATGTGTCCTCTGCCTTCATACCTCTAAGGGTATGAAGCCGCATCGTACCCCTTCTCGGGCAACGTACGATGCTAAGTTGTACCGGTACGGTCGGACCATAGGTCACGACAAAACTTCATATGCAAATGAGTCATGCAATGTATATGGCATGCTACATTTATCAATAAACTTCACTTCCTTCAGATACAACACAAACCTCAAATAATACTTCATTTATCTTCAGATACAATACCAACCTCAAATAATACTTCATTTACCTTCAGATATGTGAATTAATCTCGTGAGTCATACTCAAATCATAATCATCATCAATATATGATTGAGCATCAGTATAATGCAAGCAAGTAAAGCATCACCATAGAGTCCAATTATGAAAGAATCTGATACTTCTGAATATTAGAGTGTAGGCAATAGAAATAACAGGTCAGAACGGAAGCAACCACCGCTACATTCACTTGCCTTCATCGAAGAAGAAGAAATGTACTAGACATGATCTGGAGTGTAGCCACCTGCTAGTGGGCATAAAACTTAGTACAAATATTTCACAAACATTTGCCATCAATCAACAAAACACTCCTACACTTGAAACCAAGACCCAGTGGAAAGACTCCCACCCTGAACCACATGCCATACAGCAGCAACGCTGTTTGTTAATTTTGTATCTTTAAAATTAAAACAGCGGTGATATCAAACAAATACTCTAGGAGTATCTACACAAAATACTCTACAACTTCAGTATTCAATAGATAATTAAATTCTGCCATCTACAAGTTCTAAAACATCTGACAAGATAACTGACTGAATCTGTTTTAGACAGCAGTATGGTTAACTTTAAAATTCGATATCTCCCAAACTACTGAACCAAAAATTATGAAATTCTGCTGGAAGTAAGAACTTTTATCCCTCTACAAAAGTCTCCATAGTTGGAAGAGCCAATTCGGCCATTTACTAGATGAAACCCACCAGTGAACAGACCCACTCATTTTTGTCAGGTAAACAGAAACAGCCACAGTAAAACAAACATAACTGGAGTTTCACAAATCATATGAATGCACTCTTTAACAATCTGGAAAGCTTATGAAATTATCTACAACTTCTTTTACCAACCCACAGTTTAATTCTGTTGATAAAATTTCCTAAATCTTAAGAGAACAGATTCTGCACAGAATTATGAGACTGAAAAACTGCAATAGTAAAACTGCAATAACTTTCTGGTCGGATGTCCGATTGAGGTGTTCTTCGCGGCCACGGAAAGATCTACAAATAATCTACGACTCATACATAGACTTTTCATTTTTTTGAGGCCACTAAGACCACGGAAAACTGGCATGAACAGAAACTGTCGAATCTGCCATTCTGCAGAAAACTAAATTCGGGATCAAAACCTAACCCCACATCAAATCCAACCTCTAATCCTTTAATTCCCATGATCCACAACCTCCAAAAGCCTATAATTACAGGGAGGAACAAGGATCTCATCCATACCTAGGGTTTCCCCAAGAAATCTTCAAGAAGAGATGGGGAAGAACATCTCCTTGATCCTCTCTTCCTCTTCAATTCAACGTGCCCCTCCTTTTCTCGATCCTTGCTGCGTAGGGGGAGATCTTGGGGGGAGGAAGCAATGGATGATGGCTGCCATAGGGGGAGGGGGCGTCCAGCCAAGGGGGAGAAAAGGGGGTGGCGGCCAAGAGGGGGGGTGAAGGGAAAAAAAGGGGTGGCCACCTAGGGTTTTTGTGGGAGAAAGAAACGACGCCTCAGATGACTTCTATCTTTGCATCCAATGGCCCACAACCCTTTACCTCATCCACGCACCAGAGATTAACTTTTGGTCAACATTTTTTTGGGATATTACACCTATATGTAAGAGTGATTAGTTAAAATAAATGGTACTAAAATGGAATATGCATCATGCTGAGATATTATGTTGTGTGCATTTTGTGACAACAATGTAAAAAAAATAAATATGTTAATACCCAAATTAGAATTTAAATCCTAAAGGAAAATCCTAGAATTGGGAAAAAGAGAAGAAAACACTATACAAACAGTATAAAATAAAAATATAAATGAACAAAAATTCAGTTTATGTTGTCATGTAAATATAGAAAATTAACCTGAGTTTGAACTTCCCACAAAAATAGATTCAAACTTGAAATCTAAATCTGAAAAGGGAGAAAACAAAACAAAAAAAAGAGAAGCTTGAGAACTCGACTGGGCCGAATCTGGCTGGCCCAGCTCGGATTCCCTCCCGCGCAACCCATCTCCTTCCCTTTCCCTTTTCTTTATTCCTGGCGCTTACATGTGGGCCCCATCTGTCATTCCCTTCACCCACCACTCGATGCTCCTGCCGCACGCGCCTGTCACCTAGCTGGGAACGCTAAACCGTGTGTGTGACAGGTGGACCCCCCCAGTGCTCGGACTTATCTCCTCCACTCCTCCGACTAAATCGCCGCCCACCTCCGCAACGGCCTGGTCGCCATGGCCGACTTCTGCACGGGTGGCGCGGATAGCACGGTGGTGACGCATTTTACTCTCCGCCGCTTGGGCCCGAGTCGTCCGGTCCCCCTTCCCAACGGAATCGTGCACCCACCGTAGGAACCGTGCCGCAAAACGCACGCATCGTGCGCTCCGTTGAATGAATCCCCCTAGAAATCGGACTTGATCCTGAGTATAAGAGTCATGGCGCAATTTACTCGGGGTCTTGGGTGGCTCGCTTGTGCTCCACGTGTGTATTGGTGGCGGCGAACTCTAGCTGTGGACCCGATACACCTCCGCCGAGCGGAGCAGAGAGCGTGGCCGCCAACATGGATCTCGTCCGTGGGCAACTCCCCGGCCCGACGGGTGTTCCAGGCGCGTCGCGGGATGCCGCCGCGTGTATTGGACCGACTTCCAGGGTGGATCCGCTTGCCCATCGTCGATGAATTGCTCGCCGGTGTCAAGAACCCTCGCGGAGCCGCCAAACCCCGTCGTTGGCCCTCTGCACCGATCTATCACCGGTATAATACCCTTAACCTAACTCCACGTGATCTCCTCTTCGTGCGGACACTTTTGGGCTGAAGTTTGGGCGGTTGTGTGCGATGGTGGTGGTACCCGGCTATGGCGCCGCCGCGGGCTGTTCACCGCCGTGCTGGGTATCAGCTGAGGGAAGAGGACGGTGCCGTGGCCGCAAGATCCGAAATGGGCGGTCAAGATTAGATCGTGAAAATATTAATCCTCGACCGTCCGATGTTTGTTGAACGCTTGGGATCGCGTCGTGTATACCCCCTACGCGCTTCTAATCCTGACCGTGGATCTCAGATCCAACGGCTGTGGGCCTATACCGGTTCGATGTTGTCCCGATGTGATCTGGGCCCTCCATCTCTAATCGGGCGGCCAGGACTTATCCGTACCCCATCGCTTGGCATTCTTACTTAAGAGCCCCTGCCCTTTGCCACAATTAACCCGCCGTCCTCGACTGTAAAGAAACCCATACAGCCGAGGCCCTGGAATTTATACAAATAACCCCGAGCTCTCTGGTATTTGCGTCCGCAGTCCATAAATCCCAGAAATTCATAAAATAAGTATTAAAAATACATAGAAACTTGTTTATTCCATAATTTATTCATTTTAACTCTGATTTGATCCATTCAAATTGCGTTGGATTCATAAAAATATTGTCTACGCAGTGGCAACATTAATTGTACCATAGAACATACTTTTATAGTTAGATATTTATTTAACCTATGTTTAGTATATTAACCTCTCTAAATCAAAGGTAATCTGTCTATAATTATAGTTTGGCTAAAATATGATCCCTAATTATATTATAATTCAAAGTTGGATTAATTATTTAATTAGATTATTTTCTCGTAGGATCTATTAAATCAACATAAGGTCTAGTTTTTAACTCTTTAAAGTGCATGGGTCTTATGAAAACCATACCCTTTTCAACCATGACTCCGATTGTAGTGATTCTCGAGCCAACGATCTCGTAGCAGCGCGTAGATAATTATTACTCAGTTTGTTCTTATGTTTGGTGTGATGTTAATTTTATCTATACCATGTTTGCTTGTATTGCTACGACTAGCGCGAGGACACGTGTTATCTGAAAAGCAAGTTGGTACCTGGAATCTCAAGTGCCAGGCAAGTTGTGCCCTTGATCACTTCTTTTTACCCAGCCATGTTCTGATTAATCATAATGATCTGCATAGGTTAATTTTGATGGGACCCAATAGGTTACCCTAGTTTGATTATCTTTATACCTTGTTACCACTGAACTTTTTGGGTAGTACTTGCTAGTGCTTTATGTGGTTTTGGGTATGAAGATACATTACTCATGATTATACTTTTGTTATCCGTTGTTATTTATCGTTCATGATAAGATCATTATGTTAATTGGAACATGGAGCGACCACCCGGGAAAACAGTGCTACCACAAGGGTATAATGGGACGCCCTTGGCTGATTAATTAGGAAAGCTAGTGGAGGACTACCTTACCCGAAAGGGGCAAGGGCAGTAGGGGAGTGGTCAGTGTAGGGAGGCCCTCGGGATGATTTTGCTGCGATGGCGGTCATGCAAGGGATTCCTGCATTGGAGCTTCCTATAAACTGTAGCGGGTTTTCTGAAGCTAGTGGAACTTTGTAAAGGCCTCGTAGTGTTACCCTGCCTCGCCTCCTCGGTAGAGGTGTATGGGATTCATGACCCCTTGGCAGATGGGTAACACAGCTTGTGGGTAAAGATGCGCAACCTCTGCAGAGTGTAAAACTGGTATACTAGCCGTGCTCACGGTCATGAGCGGCTCGGACCCTCACATGATTAATTTATGGAACCTAAATTCAATTTGTCATTTGCATTTGCATGGGATTATTTATTAATTTTGTTCTATTACTTTTATTATGGTTTGGTATTTACTTACACCTAGTAATTGCTAATAAAAGTTTGACCAACATTAAAAGCAATGCTCAGCTTTAACCATTTTCTTTGATAAGCCTTACACTTCATGAGCTCCCACCTTTGGCGAGTTCATGCACATTATTCCCCACAACTTGTTGAGCAATGAATGTATGTGAGCTCACTCTTGCTGTCTCACACCCCCCCACAGGAGAAGAGCAGGTGGTTCAAGAGGAGCCATAACAAGGAGTTCGATTCGATCTAGGTGGCGTCTCCCAGTTGACTTTTTGGCGCCAAGGATAGTTTTTAGATCCTGCTATATTTATCTTTATTTTTGTAAGTCTTCCGCTATGTAATAAGTACTCTGATGTTTTATGACATTTATCTCTATACACTCTGTTATTATATATGTTGTCCTCTTGGCGCATGTATGAGATGCACCCGGCTTTGTCCCCTTAAAACCGGGTGTTATAGAAGTGGTATCAGAGGAATTGTTGACTGTAGGACGAAACCTAGATAGAAATGGAAATAACCATTACCTACTTATCTTACTCTGGTTCTTTCTATACTTTTCTTGATCTTGTCTCACCTTTTACTGTTCTACTCTGATTAACCTCACCTTTGCTACTCTGATTCTTTCCTAAACTTATCTTAATCTTTTCTCATCTAATTCCGCTTCACTCCGATTATTCTTACCTATTCACTACTAAAGACAAAAGTGGATTTCACACTTTGAAATCCCATGCCTAAATTGACCTTTAGGAATAGGTGATCTACTCCTAGGAACAAAAACAAAACTATTTTTATAGGTATTTGTATGCTTGAGTGATTGTTCTTATGATACATGTTTGATTTGGATCTTTGATTGAGTGTGATGAGTTGTGGAGTAATATCCATAATTACATCTGCATATATATATAGACAAATAGAATTCATGAGATAACTAAATAACTTAGATTATCCTCCATTAAAGTGTATCTATTTTAAATAGATCCTTCTTACCTTAAAAGATTCTTTCTTACTTTAATGGATCCCTCTTATCTTAAAGGACTCTCTCTTATCTTAAAATGATCCATCCTATCTTAAAAGATACTCTCTTACCTTAATAGACCCATCTCATCTAGGAAGGATTCTCATCTTATCCTAATAGATCTAACTAATCTTAAAAGATTCTACCATGATCTTTGAGATTTATCTTGTTCTAATAAGCATACTTACCTCCACCACTTTGCTTATCTCATAATGGTGTGACCGACATAATCTATTCTAAAATAAACTAAGTAGATCTTATCTAGATTAATCTGGTCTTGCCTAGACCCCATTCAACCTAAATTGGTGTCTTAGACCAATTCATCCGAGAAACCACGACCTCGCCTATGTTATAGATTGCCCAACCTGTCTATCCCAAAAGCAAAAGTAAAACTCTGTTCAATCTACCTACCCCATGTACCCACACCTATCACAACTATGTCCCTAGATATGGTAACACCAATACCCATTATCCTTGATGATAACACCAAACTTGACCGATATAACAGGTTACATAACTTATCCAACCAATCTAGAAGCAAAATAACAAGACAGACTCTGCTTAAACTTATTTAACTCATAACCACCTATTAACCTATTTTGTTTACCTAAGAATCTACCTTCACTACATGTCCCAAATTCGGATAACAACTTCAAGAACGAAGATTGAAGAAGATCGACCTCATCAAATCAAGGAAGGATAAGATTCAAGCTAGATCTTCAAAGGAATCAAGATCCATAATCTTGGATGGAGTATTTCCTTACCCTATCCTTTCTTGCCCAAACCTATCTATGCTTTAAAGGCATCTTCTACTCTACATAATAAAGCGGACATACATATATACACCCATGCTTTCCTAACCACCCGCTCCACTACATAAACATATATATAAATTACTACTATTTGTAAGATCTAAATGTTACTTTAGTTAGTAAATGGTATGATACTATTTTAGGAGGAATAATAAGGTCTAAGTGACCCCATGCATTGTTAATAAATTATGCATCATGCCGAGATTTTTGTTTGTGCACATGTTTTGAGACAACATGGTTATATACCCTTTCCTTACAAATCTCGAGGACGAGATTTCTGTTTAGGGGGTAGGATTTGTAATACCCAAAAATGTATACAAGAGAATATAGTTGATCTCCCTATTTTATGTGCCATATATTCATTATAACAAGAGCATACCTATATGTAAGAGTGATTAGTTAAAATAAATGGTACTAAAATGGAATATGCATCATGCTGAGATATTATGTTGTGTGCATTTTGTGACAACAATGTAAAAAAAATAAATATGTTAATACCCAAATTAGAATTTAAATCCTAAAGGAAAATCCTAGAATTGGGAAAAAGAGAAGAAAACACTATACAAACAGTATAAAATAAAAATATAAATGAACAAAAATTCAGTTTATGTTGTCATGTAAATATAGAAAATTAACCTGAGTTTGAACTTCCCACAAAAATAGATTCAAACTTGAAATCTAAATCTGAAAAGGGAGAAAACAAAACAAAAAAAAGAGAAGCTTGAGAACTCGACTGGGCCGAATCTGGCTGGCCCAGCTCGGATTCCCTCCCGCGCAGCCCATCTCCTTCCCTTTCCCTTTTCTTTATTCCTGGCGCTTACATGTGGGCCCCATCTGTCATTCCCTTCACCCACCACTCGATGCTCCTGCCGCACGCGCCTGTCACCTAGCTGGGAACGCTAAACCGTGTGTGTGACAGGTGGACCCCCCAGTGCTCGGACTTATCTCCTCCACTCCTCCGACTAAATCGCCGCCCACCTCCGCAACGGCCTGGTCGCCGTGGCCGACTTCTGCGCGGGTGGCGCGGATAGCGCGGTGGTGACGCGTTTTACTCTCCGTCGCTTGGGCCCGAGTCGTCCGGTCCCCCTTCCCAACGGAATCGCGCACCCACCGTAGGAACCGTGCCGCAAAACGCACGCATCGTGCGCTCCGTTGAATGAATCCCCCTAGAAATCGGACTTGATCCTGAGTATAAGAGTCATGGCGCAATTTACTCGGGGTCTTGGGTGGCTCGCTTGTGCTCCACGTGTGTATTGGTGGCGGCGAACTCTAGCCGTGGACCCGATACACCTCCGTCGAGCGGGGCAGAGAGCGTGGCCGCCAACATGGATCTCGTCCGTGGGCAACTCCCCGGCCCGACGGGTGTTCCAGGCGCGTCGCGGGATGTCGCCGCGTGTATTGGACCGACTTCCGGGGTGGATCCGCTTGCCCATCGTCGATGAATTGCTCGCCGGTGTCAAGAACCCTCGCGGAGCCGCCAAACCCCGTCGTTGGCCCTCTGCACCGATCTATCACCGGTATAATACCCTTAACCTAACTCCACGTGATCTCCTCTTCGTGCGGACACTTTTGGGCTGAAGTTTGGGCGGTTGTGTGCGATGGTGGTGGTACCCGGCTATGGCGCTGCCGCGGGCTGTTCACCGCCGTGCTGGGTATCAGCTGAGGGAAGAGGACGGTGCCGTGGCCGCAAGATCCGAAATGGGCGGTCAAGATTAGATCATGAAAATATTAATCCTCGACCGTCCGATGTTTGTTGAACGCTTGGGATCGCGCCGTGTATACCCCCTACGCGCTTCTAATCCTGACCGTGGATCTCAGATCCAACGGCTGTGGGCCTATACCGGTTCAATGTCGTCCCGATGTGATCTGGGCCCTCCATCTCTAATCGGGCGGCCAGGACTTATCCATACCCCATCGCTTGGCATTCTTACTTAAGAGCCCCTGCCCTTTGCCACAATTAACCCGCCGTCCTCGACTGTAAAGAAACCCATACAGCCGAGGCCCTGGAATTTATACAAATAACCCCGAGCTCTCTGGTATTTGCGTCCGCAGTCCATAAATCCCAGAAATTCATAAAATAAGTATTAAAAATACATAGAAACTTGTTTATTCCATAATTTATTCATTTTAACTCTGATTTGATCCATTCAAATTGCGTTAGATTCATAAAAATATTGTCTACGCAGTGGCAACATTAATTGTACCATAGAACATACTTTTATAGTTAGATATTTATTTAACCTATGTTTAGTATATTAACCTCCCTAAATCAAAGGTAATCTGTTTATAATTATAGTTTGGCTAAAATATGATCCCTAATTATATTATAATTCAAAGTTGGATTAATTGTTTAATTAGATTATTTTCTCGTAGGATCTATTAAATCAACATAAGGTCTAGTTTTTAACTCTTTAAAGTGCATGGGTCTTATGAAAACCATACCCTTTTCAACCATGACTCCGATTGTAGTGATTCTCGAGCCAACGATCTCGTAGCAGCGCGTAGATAATTATTACTCAGTTTGTTCTTATGTTTGGTGTGATGTTAATTTTATCTATACCATGTTTGCTTGTATTGCTACGACTAGCGCGAGGACACGTGTTATCTGAAAAGCAAGTTGGTACCTAGAATCTCAAGTGCCAGGCAAGTTGTGCCCTTGATCACTTCTTTTTACCCAGCCATGTTCTGATTAATCATAATGATCTGCATAGGTTAATTTTGATGGGACCCAATAGGTTACCCTAGTTTGATTATCTTTATACCTTGTTACCACTGAACTTTTTGGGTAGTACTTGCTAGTGCTTTATGTGGTTTTGGGTATGAAGATACATTACTCATGATTATACTTTTGTTATCCGTTGTTATTTATCGTTCATGATAAGATCATTATGTTAATTGGAACATGGAGCGACCACCCGGGAAAACAGTGCTACCACAAGGGTATAATGGGACGCCCTTGGCTGATTAATTAGGAAAGCTAGTGGAGGACTACCTTACCCGAAAGGGGCAAGGGCAGTAGGGGAGTGGTCAGTGTAGGGAGGCCCTCGGGATGATTTTGCTGCGATGGCGGTCATGCAAGGGATTCCTGCATTGGAGCTTCCTATAAACTGTAGCGGGTTTTCTGAAGCTAGTGGAACTTTGTAAAGGCCTCGTAGTGTTACCCTGCCTCGCCTCCTCGGTAGAGGTGTATGGGATTCATGACCCCTTGGCAGATGGGTAACACGGCTTGTGGGTAAAGATGCGCAACCTCTGCAGAGTGTAAAACTGGTATACTAGCCGTGCTCACGGTCATGAGCGGCTCGGACCCTCACATGATTAATTTATGGAACCTAAATTCAATTTGTCATTTGCATTTGCATGGGATTATTTATTAATTTTGTTCTATTACTTTTATTAAGGTTTGGTATTTACTTACACCTAGTAATTGCTAATAAAAGTTTGACCAACATTAAAAGCAATGCTCAGCTTTAACCATTTTCTTTGATAAGCCTTACACTTCATGAGCTCCCACCTTTGGCGAGTTCATGCACATTATTCCCCACAACTTGTTGAGCGATGAACGTATGTGAGCTCACTCTTGCTGTCTCACACCCCCCCCCCACAGGAGAAGAGCAGGTGGTTCAAGAGGAGCCATAACAAGGAGTTCGATTCGATCTAGGTGGCGTCTCCCAGTTGACTTTTTGGCGCCAAGGATAGTTTTTAGATCCTGCTATATTTATCTTTATTTTTGTAAGTCTTCCGCTATGTAATAAGTACTCTGATGTTTTATGACATTTATCTCTATACACTCTGTTATTATATATGTTGTCCTCTTGGCGCATGTATGAGATGCACCCGGCTTTGTCCCCTTAAAACCGGGTGTTACAGATGCCGAAGCATTGACAGTGTTTTGCGATGGGTCTTGGGGAACCTTCGGAGCAGGAGCAGCTGCTGTGTTGGTTTCACCTTCCAAAGTTAAAACTTGTTATGCGGCGAGACTTGATTTCAGTTGTACAAACAATATTGCTGAATACGAAGCTCTGCTCTTGGGTCTTCGGAAGTTAAAGGCAATGGGGATCAGAAGGGCCATTCTTAAAACTGATTCCCAAGTTATTTCTGGTCATGTTGACAAGAGCTATAAAGCAAGAGATCCGAAGCTTGAAAAATATCTAGATACAGTCCGAAGGATCGAGGTTTCCTTTGAAGGATTCTCTGTTAAAAATATTCCTCGTGGAGAAAATGAATATGCTGATCTATTGGCCAAGTCAGCAGCACAGGGGCTGCCTTTACCTTCGGAAGTATTTTTTGAAACAATAAAAGCACCTTCGGTCGAGCTTTTTGAAACAGCGGTCCTCAATATATCCCCTGTCTATAGTGAAGATTGGAGAACTGAAATCATCTCTTTCCTTCAGGGTAATTTTCTTTCAGACGACGAAGCTTACAACAAAAGAATAGAAGCAAGAGCTCGACCATATGTCATAATAGAAGGGGAGCTGTACAAGCGAGGGGTCTGTTCCCCATTGCTCAAGTGTTTATCCAGATCCGAAGGTATAGAATTAATGAAGAAAATACACGCAGGCCTGTGTGGATCTCACATTGGATCTAGGCCTTTGCTTGGGAAAGTTTTTCGTCAAGGATTTTATTGGCCAAAGGCAGCTTCGGATGCAGCGGATTTAGTCCAAAAGTGTGAAGGTTGTCAGAAATGTGCAAGAGATAAAAAACAACCTTCATCTTTAACTCAATTAATACAACCCACTTGGTCGTTGCAAAGGTGGGGCCTTGATTTACTAGGTCCATTACCACCAGCACAGGGAAACTTAAGATATGTTGTAGTGGCAGTAGAATATTTTTACAAGTGGATTGAGGCAAAGCCGCTAGCCACAATAACTTCGGTTACTATTCAAAAGTTTTTCTGGCAAAATATTGTTTGTCGCTTCGGAGTGCCGAAGGCCATTACTGTGGATAATGGGACACAGTTTGATTCTGAAGCTTTTAGAGAATTTTGTGATCAAATTGGCACGAAGATCCATTTTGCATCAGTTCGACATCCGGAGTCAAACGGACTTGTCGAACGAGCTAACGGGATCATAATGACAGGAATAATGAAGTCAATCTTCAATCAGCCCAGGGGAAAGTGGCCAGACGAGTTAATCAAAGTGGTGTGGAGCCATAACACAACCATGTCAAGATCAACAGGCTTTACACCTTTCAAACTATTGTTTGGGGATGAAGCAATAACCCCGGAAGAGGCCAAAGCAGGATCAATAAGAACGGTAACTTCGGCAGAAGGTGAAGACGAAGCTGATTGCTCTGTGGAAAAAGATGCTATAGAAGGGATCAGACTTCAGGCTGTGGAAAACATCAATAAATATCAAGCCGAAACAATAAAATGGCGAGACAGAAAGGTTAAGCTGAAGAACATTGAACCAGGACATCTGGTCCTTCGAAGAGTAGCTAACCCTGAGACAGTTGGCAAATTACAGCTGAAGTGGGAAGGACCTTTTTTGGTAGTATCTTCGTCAAGACCCGGTTCTTATAGATTGAAGGATATGGACGGCAACGACATCCCTAGGTCATGGAATGCGGATGAGCTTCGGCGATATTATGTTTAATTTGATGTAATTTTTTCTATTTCTTTTTTGTGGCACCCTTTTCCTTTCCAAAGGGGGAGAAAGGTTTTTAATGGGGCCACAACTTGTAATTTTTCTTTCCTTATTTCGGTTCTATAAAGGTGATATCCCCCAAAAAAATGTAAATGTAAAATGCCAAGGGAAAAGAAAAGAAAGCAGGGAGAAGCTCAAAAGTCGTTCCTAAGGGAATGCAGAGCTTACAGCGAAAAGTCAACGCTGATTCCGCTGAAAGTAAAAGGCGAAGAAGCTCCTAAGGGAGGCTTGCAGCGAAAAGTCAACGCTGATTTCGCTGAAAGTAAAAGACGAAGAAGCTCCTAAGGGAGGCTTACAGCGAAAAGTCAACGCTGATACACTGAAAAGTAAACGATAAAGCTGAAAAGTGAAAAGATTTGAATCATTCTCAATATTCATCTCCACAATACATTTCATCATGTCATTTGCATTCATAAACATTCATTTAGACATATATAGAATCATCATCACATCACACATTCAGCAATGAGGAGAGACTTTGAAAAAGGAAAATTTTTTTATGCTTCGTTATGTACGAAAAGAAGGGAAGGTGTTTTTCGCCTTCGGCTCAAAAAAGAAGTTTCGTCCACAACAAAGCAGATTGTACACAGATAGCGGAAACAAAATATATTACAAGGTATGTACAAATTTACATGAGTTTTTCCATAATAATATTACAAAAGTCTTTCCAGAATTTTTGCAGGAAAGAATATTGCAGCAACTATCAAGCTTCAGCTTTGTCATGCTTCAGCTTCGTTATACTTCAGCTTCCTTATACTTCAGCTTCGTCATCCTACGAATATTAAAGAACAGAATAAGAAAGGTGCAAATTTCAAGGAGAAGGTAAAAGTAACAAATATAAGCTTCTTACTGGCTTAAGATGACTTGGAGCTTCGTCACCCGCCATTTTCCGCACGCCATTTACCCAAATCTTGGTCATAAATCTATTTCCGATACTTCGAGCTAGGCTTGGAATATCTATCAGATCTTATGATGATAAGCTGAAGTTAGGCCTATTAACAATCTTTCCATGCGTGCAGCCAGCCTTCAGAAAAGCGGTAGTTGCGCCCCGAGAAGCTACCAGGGCGCAGAAGTCAGCATGGCCACCAATAACTTCATCAAGAGCGTCAACCTCGCCTTCAATATATTCTAATGTGCTGGGCAAGTTTTCAGCTGAAGGTGTAAATTTTTCAGAGCTGGCTCCAATAGAATGAAACACGTCCTTCAGCCGCTGCACGCATCGGCTGCCGAAGCTTAGACATTTCTCTTGAAGCTCCTTCAAGGATTTTTGCAAATTTGAATTCTTTTCCATCTCAGTTTTAAGACTTGCTTCAAGCTGTTTCTTCTCCTGCTCAGATTTTTCTAGTTGTTTGAGCAATTCATTCTTTAAACTGTTATTCTCGGCTTGGACCTCAGCCAAGGAGCCTTCCATAGACTGAATAACAAAGTCTTTCTTCTCTAATGCACCTTCGTGTTCCTTAGTCATCATTTCAAGGTCCTGGATGGTGAAGTCCTTCTTTTTTAGAACAACTTCATAATCTTCAACTTTTTCTTCCAAATCTTTGATGATAGTTTTGGTCTTCTCTTCTTCGAGATCTTGTTGCATTTTTAGAACTTTACTCAATAGTATACTCTGCCAAAACAATCTTCGCCAGTAAATGACCTAAAACATAAATAAAACAATAATAATAAAATTTGTTACCTTAAAATTAGCATAAAGCAGGCTTCCAGTGATATGGTATCGTTGATATCTGCAGAGGTCAGCTTCTAGTTTCGGTAGGCCAACGCTTTTGGAGAGGGTTCTAACAACTTTAGCCTCGATGCGGTTCCGAAGGCATCTTAACTTCCCTTCGTTGACCCCACCAAATAGCGTAGCCCCTGGCTTATACCCGCAAGATATGGCATATTTTTTCAACTCTTCCTTTTCGGCAACTGTTAGCTCTTGTCCAAGCAAGTCTTGAAATTTAAAACTTTCTTCTTCTGAAGTGTCATCGATCTGCTCTTTTCCCTTCCCAGTTGCAGTGGTTACCGCAGCCACAGCAGCTTCTTCCTCAGCCATTTTCAGGAGAATATTGTCAATAACTTCAAGGGTAGTTTCCAGATTCGAACCTTCCGTGATCCCAGCTTCGGCCCCAGCAGCTTCGGCGTCGTTGGTTTCAGCTTCGGTGGTCTCCACTCTGGAAGCTTCGGCTGCGACGCCTTCGGCTTCAGCGGTCTCGACAAAAGCAATTTTCGACACTGTCGCCGGTGGCGGCGTCTGATGAATCACATCTGCTATTTGAATAATTCTTCGTTTTTTCGGCAGTACAGGACTTTCTTCTGCCGAAGCTGCTTTGTCCCTCTAAAAAAATTCGTCAGTTCCGGCGCCAGCAGACTTAGCTTGACAGGAAAGGGTTCAGTCATTACCTTCATAATCTCTTCTACTTCGGCAGCAGAAGGTGTCGCAGGAGTTTCTTCTTGAACCAATGCTTCCGGTTCCGGAGATGCAGTTCTCCTTTTTCTTGCAGCAGCCACCTTCGGCTCAGGGCTCAACTTTTCAGAAGTTTCCTTTTTCTTTTTGGCCACTTTGGTGCTTTCTTCGTCAACAGCGCTGGCGATTCTTTTCCTCCTCGGGCCTCAACCATCTCCGCCCAATCGACCATAGTCAGGATATTCAAAGCCTATAGCATCAAGTACTCTGTTTAGCCTTCGTTTCGGCCGGGTGCCGAAGGCTGCTGTCATCAATTGGTCCTCCTTTTTAGAGTAATTTCCAAGAATCTCTGTGCTCATTATTTCGATTGTTTCGAGCCATTCTTGGCAGGGTGCCTTAAAGTATTTCTTGAATTTATAGTGATAGGGTAACCGGACAAGCTCCCCCTCTTTCTTCTCTCCTTTAAGCTTCGGCATAGCCCATTCCTTCATAGTTGGAAATACTTTGAAAGCCAGAAATTCCTGCACCAAATCCCTAGTGCCAATGTGCTCTGCAATAATTCTGAATTCAGCCAACGTCGTTTGGGTTGGACCTTCTAGTGTCATATTGCACTAAGGTCGGGTTTCTCCGAAGATTAGTTCAAGCGGACTCTGCACAAGCTTCTCCTTGTCGTCATCAACCTTGACGTAGAACCATTCCGATTTCCAACCTGCCGGCCACTTGCTTCGATAGCTGATCACAAGAAATTTTGTAGTTTTCCGATATGCAAAGTTGTAACAACCAAAATTTTCATGTAGCCCATCCTTTCTGGCCTTAGTTTGGTAGTAGCTCGTGTACTCGGCAGAAACCTTCGGCAAATGGCTCCATTGCTTGGCTTCGGAGAGCCCAAATATAAACACTAAGCCTAACAATAGCGTTAGGAGTTAGCTGGTGAAAATAGATCCCAAATTTCTTCAGCACATTGGCAATCATTCTATTCAGAGGAAATCTCAGACCAGCTTTGAGGAAACTCTTAAAAATCACTATTTCATCTTTTTGTGGCTTCGGGGTAATCTCTTCTCCACCAAAGCGAATCATCTTCTTCTCATCTTCGCTGAAGTAGCCCGACTTCACCATCTTTGGGAAATCAGCCTTCGAGATAGTCGACTTTCCGAACTCTAGGTGACTAGGTTTGCTCGGTACTGCGATATTGTAATCATCGTCAGTACCAGCCTCCTCAATATCTGCTTGTTCTGCTTCAGTAGCAGGGATGTCTTCTGATGTCATCAATCCAGATCGCTTCATTGCTTCAGAGATAGGAACAGTTTCCGCACCTTCGGCTTCGTCTCCCTCGCGCTCAACTCTAGAAGTAGAGCGCACTCTGGCCATTTAATTTGAATTTCTTGAAAAATTTCTTGGAAAATAATAGCCTTCTTTTCCGAAGCTATTCTTCTGATGAAGCAAATTCTAAATTGGAGCTTCGTTTGAATGCGAAAGTTAAGCTTCGGCTATGGTTGAAAATTTTGGCAGCAAAACAGTGCAATAGCAATGAATGCTGTGGTAACTTCACACCTACCCGTCTGTTTATATAGTGTTGCAGGTAAGAAGGTGAATCGTCAGGATTTTTACACCAGGCAAACAGTTGCTCGCATCCGCTGAACGGTGGGCCGCAAAAACCAGAACAGTGAATCTGCATGGTGGGACCGCTGCACGCTTGAAAGCTGTATCGTTTCTCGACAACGAGCTCAGGGAAGGTGTTTTTCGGACCTTCGGCTTCCAGAAGCCTAAGAGACTTTTTTCACGGATCAAGCTCGTTACGAAAAATGATCTAGCACCGTGAAGGGGCTACTGTTGGGACCATGCTTCGTCGCCGAAGGTCCTGCAAAAAGAAACAGCTTCAGCTGAAGCTGCTTGAACATGATGCCGAAGATACCGTTCACGAAGCTTCGGAACTACAGCATATCCGAAGACGAAGGATCGAACCGACTTAAAGATAAAATGACCTTTTAGCCTTCAATGGTCTGAGTCATTGTTGTAAACTTTTATGAGGGGCATAATTGTAATTCTTCATGAGCTGTGTCCTGCGCCTATAAATAGTGAACAGTATTCCTTTACTGTTCATGGATTCCTGTAATTGCTAACGCATCACTCGGGAATTATTGCTTGTCAAGGCAAAGGTATAAATGTATTTAAACGTTGTATTCAAACATCTTAAATTCATATAATAATATATGTGAATAAGATCATTTGTTTTTCAATACATTTATCTTTAATGTTTCATGTTTTAACTTTACTTTATGTTATGTTTATAAGTTTAATTACGAAGGTGAAACCTTCGTAATACTATGTTCGTGACCTTCGTCCGAAGTTCATTAAATCCTTATGGAGATAATGTTTCGGCGGACGAAGGGCATTGATATTTAACATTTTATGTTGCCTTGTTCTTAATTCATAGCATTTGAGAGCAAGTCCCCAACAGGCAGTGTTGCCTCTATCGAGGGCTCAGAATTTTTGGCACTTGCATTATTTTTTTAACCACTGACTCTTTAGCCTTATCAACCTTATCTTTGACTGGCTCAACTATGGGTACCTTCGGCATTACGATCGCCTCTTCAGTGCTCTGTGAAATCGGAGTAGTTTCTGTCGCTTCGGCTGCTGAGGAGGACCCTGCGCCGAATTCAGGCACTACGACCGGTTCAATATAACGTGGCCGGTGGGTCATAACCTTCACCTTTTTGCTCTTCGGCGTAGGCTCAGCTAGGATGACCGAAGCAGCAATCTTCCTCTTTTTCTGTTGCCCTCGCAGCGGGTAGCGATAATCGGGGTATATGAAGCTGGTCGCATCAAAAACCCTGTTCAGTCTTTTCTTTCCCCGACCTTCAAATGCTGCGGACAGAGCACTATCTTCGGCCTTGGAATAAGCTCCGAGCAGCTCATCGCTAGTAGCTTCAATACACTTCAGCCAATCGTCGTTTGGCTCATCAAACTTCTCCCTAAATCTGAATGTATATTTCAGTCGGACCAGACCACCATCACTAGAATCAGTGGTAGTCTCCTTCGGCATTTCCTAGCTTTCCACAAGCGGCCATACCCTGAAGGCTATATGTTCTTGAATTAAATCTCTTGTGCCAATGAAGGAGCAAACAGTGTTGAAAGCCCTCTGACATGCTTCGACAGCATCATCAATTTCCACCTTCGGCCTTTGGAGGCCGAAGCGGAACCAGATGGGGCGCTGGATGATTTCTTTAATGTCTTCCCTTGCCTTTAAATCATTCTTCACATAAAACCACTCTTCCATCCAGGCCCTGGGCCATCTCTTCCGAAATGTTAGCACCGGGTGGCTTGCGTTGGGGCGAGCAATAAATCCATAACAACCGAAGTTGTTGTGGTACTGTTCTTTGCCAGTAGCCTTCGTCTCATATAAGAGCTCGTGCATACTGCAGAAGCACTTCGCGCTTGGCTCTAGCCCCTGACTCCTTACAGCCCAGACAAAAATCCCCATCCTCATTATAGCTTCGGGGGTGATCTGATGAAGGAAGATCTGGTAGATCTTCAGCACTTCAACTACAAACTTGTTCAAAGGAAACTGAAGTCCAGCCTTAAAAAACTTCGGTAGATAACAACTTCGTCTTCCTCAGGAGCAGGGACGTTGTTGTCTCCTCCAGCCCTCACGATAGACATGTACCGAAAGTACCTTCCTCTCATGTTCTCAAGATCACTCTGTTTAATGGTCGATTTTCCGAAGATAGCATGGATTGGTCGCCAGGGCCAATCTTCAGAATCTTCATTTCCACTTTCCACATCATAGCTATCATTGTCACCAGTATCTTCAGATAAACCTTCCAGTATCTCTTTAATAATCTTCTCTGTGTTTGTTTTTGCCATGGACTCAATAAATCCAGCAATATACGGATTCGCAACCTTCTTCTCCTCAAACAACTTCGTCTCTTCAGTCAGTTTCACCTTCTCAGTCATTTTTCCCAGACATGGTGAAAACGCGTCTATTAAACCGATGCTCAAAAAACTTGAAAATCTAGTAAGCAAGAGCTAAAAGTTTGAGAAAATAATGCAAATGGCAGAAACAGTGTATCCAATGCTGCCGGTGTGAGTTCATATTTATACACCTAGCATGCTGCAACTTGGAGGGCCCCATCTGTCATTGAATGTTGCTATTCTAGCAAAGGGAAGGTGTTTTTCGGACCTTCGGCTTAAGGCCTTCGTTCTTATCGCAGTCTGAATTTGTTATTATAACAAATTAATACTGCGAAGGGCTACTGTTGGGGGCCTTTGTCTTCCGAAGGTCCTCAAAAACATGATTTAATAATGTTTCCCAAGTGTAATATATGTATAGGAATCTTCAGACTCAGGATGAAGTTGTACACAATGTGGAAAGCAGGGTAGGAACGAAGGTTGAACCAGTGACGAAGCTGCGCGAAAGGGATCTTCGGCTCAGTAGGAGAAAAAATGAACCGACTTAAGGAGCAAAAGGCTATTTAGTCCTCAATAGATTGTTCTTAAGCCAATAGTGAACATGAAGGGCATGAATGTAATATCACACAGGCTGCGCCCTGTGCCTATAAATAGATGAACAGTGCCCCCGTACTGTTCACGCTGACTTGTACTCGCTCGTGCGTCACGTTTGTACTTTTGTCTTATGTCAAGCCGAAGGTACAAATGTAATTCAATATTGTTCCTATTCATCCATGATTATATAATAAGGACATGTAAATAATGTTATATGATTATTCATGTTATTTTCTCATGTATCATATGTTTCTCCTTTCATCAATGTAAACTGTGATGATTAAGGTATGTCCTTCATAACCTTCGTCCGAAGATCATTATATCCTAAGAGAAATAATGCTTCGAAGGACGAAAGGCGTTAACCATTAACTTCTTTCTGTGTTGCCTTGTTCTTAATTCGTAGCATTTGAGAACAAGTCTCCAACAGGTCTCTTGCTTTACTGCTTTTGTCCACATGACCTGAGATAACTTATGAATCAGTCTTGAGGATCGCCCTTCTTATACCCATTGCCTTAAGTTTCTGAAGCCCCAAGAGAAGGGCTTCGTACTCTGCAATATTATTTGTGCAGCTGAAGTCTAATTTTACTGCATAACAGGTTCTGACTTTGCATGGTGCAACTAGAACAACAGCTGCCCCAGCGCCGAAGGTCCCCGAAGACCCATCACAAAATACCGTCCAAGCTTCAGCATCTTTTATTCTTTCTTCATCATGAGCCCCTGGCGTCCAATCGGCAATGAAGTCTGCTAACGCTTGAGATTGGATCGAAATCTATGAACATAATCAATAGTAAATTCATTGAGCTCTGCAGTCCATTTTCCAACCCTTCCTGTGGCTTCTCTGTTCTTCATGATGTCCTTGAGGGGTTGTGATGAAGGCACTATTATATGGTATGCTTGGAAATAATGTCGAAGCTTCCTGGAGGCCATTAGCACAGCATACAGTACCTTCTCTAGCTCTATATAATTCCTCTTTGATGGACTAAGCACTTCGGAGATGAAGTATACCGGTGCTTGCTTCTTTACTTGGCCATCCTGCTTTTCCTGTACTAGTGCTGCACTAACCGTAGCTTGGGAAGCAGCTACAAATAGGAGCAATGGGGTCCCTTACGAAGGCGGGGTCAGTGTTGTTAGCTCTATCAAATATTGTTTTAGTTCTTTGAAGGCTTTTTGTTGATCTTGTCCCCATTGAAAGACTTCGGCTGACTTCAGCACTTCAAAGAATGGCAGGTTCCTCTCCGCTGACCTTGAAATGAATCTGTTCAATGATGCTAGCCTCCCTGTCAATCTTTGGTCACCCTTTCTTGACTTCGGTGGCTCCATTCGAAGTATGGCTTCTACTTTACTTGGATTAGCTTCGAGACCCTTTGTCGATACCAAGCAACCAAGGAACTTGCCCTTCTTCACTCCAAAGACGCATTTTTCTGGATTTAACTTAAGACTAGCCCGTCTGAAGTTGGCAAATGTCTCTTGCAAATCAGTAACATGGTTTCCTTGCTTTGTGCTTTTTACTATGATATCATCAACATATGTCAGCACATTTCTGCCAATTTGGGAGTGAAGATCTTTGGCAGTCATTCTGTTGAAGCTTCCTCCAGCATTCTTGAGCCCCTTGGGCATCCGAAGGTAACAATAGGTTCCACTAGGGGTTATGAAGCTTGTCTTTGGCTCATCCTCCTTTTTCATCTAGATTTGATCATAGCCTGAGTAGCAGTCCAATAAGCTCATGCGCTCTGAAGTAGCTACTTCATCCACAAGGGAATCTATTCTTGGCAATGGGAATTCATCCTTCAGGCATGCCTTATTGAGATCTATAAAGTCAATACACATTCTCCATTTTCCATTAGCTTTCTTTACCATGACGGTATTGGCCAGCCATTCTGGGTATGTCACTTCTCTGATAACACCGGCACTTAGAAGTCTTTTCACTTCATTTCGTGCACCTTCGGCTTTATCATCGGACATTTTTTGAAGCCTCTGTTTTCTTGGTCTGAAGGACGAATCTACATTGAGTGAATGCTCAATAACATCTCTATTGACACCACAGAGATCATTAGCTGACCAAGCAAAAACATCTTTGTTGTTGAACAAGAATCTCAACAAGATCTTCTCTTGTTCATCAGATAATTGAGATCCCAATAGCACTTTTTGCTCGGCTATGTCTTCGCACAAGAGCATGGGCTTTGGTTGATCTGCTGAAATAGCCTTTTCTCTTTTATGTTTGTATTGCTGATGAGCTTCGGCTTCATCTATGTTATGGATGGCCTTCGAATCCGTCCAACTTCCTTCGGCTCTCCTGGCAGCTTCTTGGCTTCCATGTACAACAATGGGCCCTTGTTCCGAAGGTATCTTCATGCAAAGATATGCTGGATGGAGTATTACCTCGAAGGCATTCAGCGTCCCTCGACCAATTATTGCATTGTAGGGATACTCCATATCGACAATGTCGAAGACAATCTATTCTGTCCTTGTGTTGTGAACATAGCCAAAGGTGACCGGCATGGTTATCTTGCCGAATGCCACAATCTGTCTTCCTCCAAAACCACAAAGGGGTGTGTTGCATCATGTATCTTTTCATCTGGGTCTTGCATTTGCCTGAAAGCCTTTGCAAAGATGATATCCGCTGCACTGCTTGTGTCCACTAGGACATTGTGGACCAGAAATCCCTTAACGACACAAGATATGACCATTGCATCGTTGTGAGGATAATCCTTAAGCTGAAGGTCTTCCTGAGAGAAGGTGATTGGTATGTGAGACCACTTGGACCT
Organism: Zea mays; assembly: GCF_902167145.1. Classification (NCBI taxonomy): domain Eukaryota; kingdom Viridiplantae; phylum Streptophyta; class Magnoliopsida; order Poales; family Poaceae; genus Zea; species Zea mays. The sequence continues at coordinate 45,655,558 of NC_050103.1, forward strand.
GATGAAGGGTCCTTGCACTCCAACATGTTGTACCCTTCTCTGTGCTTCCTTCTTCTGCTTCTTGTTGGCTGGTTCAAAACTTGAGCCACCTGTGATTGGGAGCACCAGCCTCGTAGCCGAAGGTGCCACAGCTTGGTTGCCTTGCGAAGCCATTGTCGCAGTTGTGGAAGTGAGTTCACCCACGGTGGGCGCCAATGTTGGTCACTTGTTCTCAAATGCTATGAATCAAGAACAAGACAACACTATTGTTAATGGTTAAAGACCTTAGTCCGTCGAAGCATTATTTTCTATCGGATATAATGATCTCCAGATGAAGGTCATGAAGGACATACCTTCATCATTTCAGCATATAAATATAGATAAGAAAGTAAAGGAATACAAAGGAATAAAGGTAATAATAATTATGTATCAATAATCTATTTATTTTTGTATTCCATAAACATGAATAAACATCAATAATATTCATGTTACATTGGTACCTTCGACTTGTCAGAAGGTGAGGGTGCAAGAATAACGTGAGAGTGATTACAATTCAGCGTGAACAGTACGGGGTACTATTCATCTATTTATAGGCACGGGACGTAGCCCGGGTAAAATTACATCAGTGCCCTTGAACACTTGTTTACAAGTAACTAAAACCAATAAGGCCTATATAGTCCTTTTTCCTTCTTTGCTTGGTCTGGGCTAAAGCCATTGAGCTTCGTCATCTTGTGTTGTCGCCTCTACACAGAGTCTTTGTCTTGAGGAGCTAAACCGAGGCTGAAAGTGGCTTCGACGATCCTTTGTATCATTTTGCCGAAGGTGTTTTTTCCTTGAGGACCTTCGGCGGAAAAGAAGACCTCCAACAGGAAGAAAAAACACTTAGTGTGCTGGTGGCTGGCGCATAGGACAATGAATAGTAACATGTATGGTGCATAGGATAGTGAATAGAACTTGTCTGGTGCACGGGTCAGTGAATAGTAATAGGCTCGTTGCATAGGTCATTGAATAGTAACATGTCTGGTGCATAGGACAGTGAATGGTAACATGTTCGGTGCACTAACGGATAGCCATTTCATAGAACGAAACAACAAATCATGTCTGGGCAAGTTTTTTTATTTTATTCCAACGTCTATGGAAGGCCTTGGGGCAATAAAAGGACTCCCTAGGCACCCATATTCAAGTGCCCAAGTCTCTCAAGTGCAGCGAAAAATTGTAGACACATTGTGAATCATTTATGTCTCCCACTCTTGTGCATTTCTCACTAGTCTGTGTGTTGGCACAGTTATAAGCCAAGATAGAGTAGAGGAATGTTGTTGCAAGTTAGAACAAGGTCTTGAGTGTACCGTTACTCAGTCAGAGAGGTGCCAACATCTGTGATAGCCCTAGCGTTTTGTAACTCGACATCGACATAGTGGAAGCCTCGATCTGCCATGTGGTGATAGATCTGAGCAAACAGAGGAAGGAGTTGAAATAGACTCCAAGCTAGGTTGTCTATCTCCAACGTGGCCTAGGCAAGCATTTTATGCTTGGCCGAACCACAGGAAAAATCTCTATGTCTTGTGTGCTCTTTTTGTGATGTTCTCTATCTCTCTCTTTGATTGCTTTATCCTTTATATTTCTATACTTATCTTTAGTATAAGTTATGTTTTGAAGTGCATGCAATCTTGAGACAGGGACTCTGATTCTGCTGCTACCTACTCGAAGTGATCTTCATTCCTTTGTGATCTGGTGTTCGAGTAGAGTAAGATTTCTAAATTTTCGGGTTAAATTTTTATTCGCCTATTCACCCTCCCAGTAGGCGACATCCAAATCTTGTTCGCGAGCAAATGGTACTTTCACATATCTCTACTATATTTAGAACTAGTTTGAGAACTCCATTCTCCTAAAATAAAATGAATTAATTTCTCTTGGAAAAATAAAATCCCGAGAAAAAATAGGATTCATAAATTAGCCCTTAAAGGCTAGTTTGGGAAAATGGGGTTCCCAAACTAGCCCTAAGTGTCAAAATCTCCCTTCGAGTGCCCCCTCTCCTAGCGAATGCAGGAAAATGGGATTACCAAACTAGCCCTAAGTGTCAAAATCTCCCTTTGAGTGCCCCCGTCTACCATTCAGGGAAGCCCCCCTCACCCGTCCAACGTAGGTATAACCACAAAAAAGGTGCTTCTAACCATTTGAGCTAATGGTTGTGTTATAAAAGAAAGATATAGTAAATAATATATATCTATATATGATATAGAGGAACCATAGCAATATATAGACAATTAACCAGTTTAATTTTATTATTATATATATAAGGAGGAGGTAATGGAAGCCCAGGGCTTCCATTAGTACCGGGAAGCCCCAGCCAGGTATACCCCACTGTTGGTCACTTGTTCTCGAATATTGTGAATCAAGAATAAGGCAACATAATAGTTAAAGGTTAAGGACCTTCGTCCTCCATAGTATTATCTCCTCTCGGATATAATAATCTTCAGATGAAGGTCATGAAGGACATGCCTTCACGATTCATGAGAATAAGAATACATGAAGACAGTGAATGTAATCCATTGGTTCTTACACATATGTATTTCATAATACACACATAAACATTAACCAAATTTATATTACACTAATATCTTTGGCTTGTTTGAAGGTGTAGATGCGAGAGCAATTACAGTTCAGTGTGAACAGTACAGGTACTGTTCACCTATTTATAGGCATGGGACGTAGCCCGGGTAAAAGTACATTTATGACCTTAACACTTATTTATAATCGTAACATAAATCACTAAGGACTAGCTAGTCTTTTCCTCGTCGGCTTGGCTCCATGTTTGATCTTCGGCATCGTTTTAAGTCGAAGTTGTTGTCCTTCGGTGGTAGCTTCAGTATTCGCCATCATTGCTTTCAGACAGCATCTTCGTCTCGAGGATCTTCGGCAGAGAGAGAGAGAGAGAGTTCTTAAAATCACTTTGTTATTGATGCCTTTGTCTTAAGGACCTTCAGCGTAGAAGAAGACCCCCAACAGTAGCCCCTTCGTGGTGCTAGATCGTTTTTTCATAACGAGCTCGATCTGTGAAAAGTACGAAGGCTTCAGAATGCCAAAGGTTCGAAAAAACACCTTCCCTGAGCTTGTTATTAAAAAATGAATATAAAATTCATAGCGCTTATCAGTCCACCGATCAGTCAGTACAAGCGTCTTGGCGGTTTGCCTTCTTCTCCTGCGCGGCTATATAAACAGACAAGTTGGCGAGAAGTTACCACAACATTCAATGCTATTGCATTGTTGTGCTGCTGAAAATTTTCACCAAAGTCGAAGCTTGTTGGATTGTACTTCGGACAAACATTTCACCGCTCAAATGCAACTTCGTCTGCTAGGGTCTGAACACCGAAATGGCCAGAGTAAGGTCGACTGCTAGGGTGACACACGAGGGAGATGAGGCTGGAACCACTGAGACAGCTCCCATCTTAGAAGTGATGAGGCGTTCTGGGTTAGTTGTGCAGGAAGAAACTATTGCCGAAGGTGTTGGTGATGCCGAAGCTGAACAGACTGCTGCCGAAGCTGAAAGTGAAAATGAAAGTGAGGATGACGATAGTATCCTAAGCCCAGCAAACCCAGCCATGTCGAGTTCAGAAAATCCACAGTAAAGGCAGAGGATCTAGTTTTAATAAAGAAATTAGGATACTTTGGGGAAAATGATGATGAACTGGTTCATTTTGCTGGAGAGGAGACGATTCCCCAGCCGAAAGCGGATGAAGTCGTAGTCTTCAAAAGCTTCTTCAGGGCTGGGCTTCAGTTCCCTTTTATGAGATGATCGGTGAGGTTTTGTAGAAGTTCAAAATCTACCTACAATAGCTGACCGCCAATGCCATTGTTAGGCTCAGCGTGTACATTTGGGCTCTTTGAAGTCAAGGAAAGAGTGCCAATGCCGAAGGGTTCTGTCGAGTGCACGAGCTTCATTATCAGACGAAGGCAAGAGCCGATAGTCAACACAAGAACTTCAGGTGCTATAACTTTGCATACCGAAAGGATACCAAGGCCCTCGTGATTGGCTACCGCACTAAATGGCCGACCGGGTGGACAAACGAGTGGTTTTATGTGAAGGCCAATGAGAAGAAAAGGGAGAAGCTCATGAGCATGGTAATGAGTCCCTTGTGCAACATGCAGCTGGGCTCTCCTTGCCAACTGGCCGAAGTGGAGTTTAGGGTTGTGGCTGAGCACATTAGCACCAGGGACTTGGTGCAAGAATACTTGGCGAACAGGACATTTCCAACCTCTGGTTGTTGGGGAATGCCGAAGAAAAAGGAGGAAGGAAAGAAGTATGAACTTGTTCGACTTCCTTATATGTTTAAATTCCAGAAGAGATTCAGCAAACCGTGCACTGAATGGCTGGAGATGATAGAAACGATGTGCAATGAAATTCTCAAGAATTATACGAAGAAAGAAGATCAACTGATGAGAGCTGCCTTCTGCACCAATCAAAAATGAAGGTTGAATCGTGTGATGGATGATCTGAAATTTGAGTACCCAGATTACGAGAGACTTGATGAAGGGTCTGGAGGAGCTAAAAGGAAAAGAGTTCTTAGAATTTTGAACAGACAGTCCATCCGGTCAGTCAAGGAAGACCACAAGGCCATCAAGAAGCAGAAAATTGTAGTGGAGCCAAAAGATTCGGCTCCCAAGAAATGAAAGTTCGCCAGGATATCTCCTGTGAAGACGAAGGTACAAGATGTGCTAGATAAAGCTGCAGGTGCTATTTCGCCTTCTTGTGCTGATGTTTTAGAAATCCTGAAGGTAATGACTGAACCCATCCTGTTTGCAGTCAAAGGAGACCGCTTCGGCTGCCGAGGGGAAAGCCGGGGGAGCAGAAGAAACGACGGATCATGAACGTGATGCAAGCTATTGAACAGACCCCGCCCCCACCTTCAGTGGAAAAAACAATTATGTCTGCCGATGCTGAAGATACCACCGAAGCCGAAGCTGATAATCTTGCTACCACAATGTCGGAAATTGACAGACTTATATCAGATGTGGTTCTTGAGAAAGACGTAGCCGAAGGGTCTCCTAATAAGGGAAAGAGAATTGAAGAGACCTCTTCGGAAGATAAGAATTTCGACCTTTGGCACCTAGGTGGCCATCAACTTTCCGAAGAGGATATATCAGAATTGAAAGAGTATGCCATATCCTGCGGCTACCAGCCTGGATCCATGCTCTTTGGCGGAGTCGATGAAGAGATTTTGGGATGCATTCGCGGCAGCGCCGGAGCTAAAATCATAAGCACTTTATCAAAGAGCATCGGATTCCCGAAGCTAGAGAAGGACATCAGGTGTTACAGACGACATCACATTATTGGCATCTTATTTTACTCAAACTTTTAAGTAAGGTTCCTTTACTATATATTTTGTTTATCGTGTCAATTTAAGTATTTCAATAATGAGGTTCTAACTTTAATCCATCTTTCAGAGTCTGTTGCTGAGCAAGGCCTTGAAAATGCAGCAGGATGATGAAGACAGAAAAAATGAGATCGTTATCAAAGGCTTGGAAGATAAGATTAAAAAACTTGAAAATTCTTTGAAGGAAAAAAGATAGCCTGCTGCATTCAGTCGAAGGCTCTCTCACCGAAGCTCATTCTCAAAATGAAAAATTGAGCAAAGATATGGAAGAAGCTCGAACACTTTTGGAAAAGAACTCGACTCGCTTCAATCTTGAGTCCGAAGCGCTGAACGCGAGAATTAAAGCAGAAGTTGAAAAGAATGTCAAACTAAGCGAAACAGTCAAAATTCTTCGGGACAAATGCTTCAGTTTTGCTACTCAATGCATTGCTCGGCTGAAGGGTATCTTCAATTCTGTTCGAGCCGTATCTGGACCCTTTCTGCTGAAGATATCCCTGGGGCTCTTGAATGTGTTGAAAAAGAAATTGACGTTCCCGACGAAGTGATAACTGGCCACAGTGATTTCTGTGCGCTAGTGGCTTCTCATGGCACGGCTGCTGCTTTTATGAAAGCCGGGTGTAATCATATAAGAGCTGTTAACAGGCCAAACTTCAGCCTTTCTCCATCAAACCTAGTTGATATTCCAGCCGAAGCTCTAAGCATAGGCAACAGATTTATCACCCAAATCTAGGCGAAGGGCGGCCGAGAGCTGGCTGAAGACGAAGCTCGAAACCTGCTCAACAAAATATAGAAAAACACTTTACCTTTATGCTTTTATTTTATATTTTTTCTTACCATATTCCTCAATACCCATGCCTTTGTCATTCTTCAGGATGATGGTGCCGAAAGCTAGTGAGTCGAAGCTAGATCTAAAGCGTTTAAGAAGACTTCAGAAGTTCCCTTTGTTAATATCTGTAGAAACACTTTTGGAAGTTCTTTGTGCAAGAAACTGTACATTTGACAAAGAATTGTAATTGAATGTGAACAAATTGTTGTAAATATTTTTAAATGCTTCGTAATGTTACTTTACCTTTTATTCATGTGTTGTCTGCTTTGCTGTGGACGAAACCAATGCTCGTAGCTTTTTTTAGCCGAAGGCAAAAAACACCTTCCCTTCTTTTCATTCACATCGAAGCACCTTTTGAGAAAAATCAAAGATCGGCCCCTCATATACAACGAGGAGTTTTCCTTTCTTTTTCTGAAAAACAACTTCATTTGAGACGAAGCATCTTCGTCTTTATAACGTAGCATTTTCTCGTTGGAGGCAAAAAAACCTCGTCTTTCCTGTTAATGCATTATGATTTATGTCATGATGCAATGAATCTAAAGATGCCTAATGTATGTTTGTATGAATGCAAAGGATGATGTGATGAAGTATGCAAATGTATGTCGAAGGTAAAAAACTCACGCAAATACACACCCAGACTCTGCATCCCCTTAGGAACGACTTTGGAGTCTCTTCACCTTTTACTTATGTGGTATTCCAGCTCTGCATTCCCTTAGGAACGACTTTGGAGCTAAGCTCTGGATCCCCTTAGGAACGACTTTGGAGCTTCTTCACCTTTGACTTAGGTGGCATTTAAGCTCTGCATCCCCTTAGGAACGACTTTGGAGCTTCTTCACCTTTGACTTAGGTGGTAATTTAGCTCTACATCCCCTTAGGGACGACTTTGGAGCTTCTTCATACTTTTTTACACTCGATAGTGTAATCCCAGATCTTTACATTTTACATGTGGGGAAAGCTGGCCCTTGTATTGCACAAGGCTGCGCATGAAAAAATCAAAAAATTACAACCTTTGGCCCCATTAAAAATATTTCTCCCCTCTTGAAAGGAAAAGGGTGCCATAGGAAAAAGTAAGAAAATTACATAGTTTACATATAATATCTCCGAAGCTCATCTGTGTTCCAAGATCTTGGAATGTCATTACCGTCCATGTCTTTCAACTTGTATGATCTAGGTCTTGACGAATACACCACCAAGAAAGGGCCTTCCCACTTAAGCTGAAGCTTCCCCACTGTGTCTGAGTTGGCCACTCTTCGAAGCACCAAGTGTCCTGGCTTGATATTCTTTAATTTCACCTTTCTGTCTCGCCATTTAACTATTTTTGGCCTGATATTTATTGATGTGATCTATTGCTTGAAGTCTGGTCCCTTCTATGGTGTCTTTTGTTGCTTTGCAAGCCTCTTCGTCTTCTGCCAAAGCTATGATCCTTATTGAACCTGTTCTTGCTTCTTCCGGTGTTATTGCTTCATCACCGAATAAAAGCTCGAACGGGGTAAACCATGTTGATCTTGAGACAACAGTGTTATGGTTCCATACCACTTTTACCAATTCATCTGGCCACTTTCCTTTTGGCAGATTGAAGATTGACTTCATTATTCCTGTTATAATGATTCTGTTAGCTCGTTCTACCACTCCATTTGATTATGGATGCCTCACAGATGCAAAATGTATTTTTGTAACAATTTGGTCACAAAAAGTTTTGAATGTTTCAGCATCAAACTGAGTTCTGTTATCAACAGTGATGGCCTTTGGCACACCGAACCGGCAAACAATATTCTGCTAGAAGAACTTTTGGATCGTGGCCGAAGTGATTGTAGCTAGGGGTTTAGCTTCGATCCACTTAAAAAATACTCCACCGCTATCACAACATATTTCAAGTTACCTTGCGCTGGTGGAAGTGGGCCTAATAAATCTAGACCCCACCTTTGCAGTGGCCAAGTAGACTGGATTAGCTGAGTTAAAGACGAAGGTTGTTTTTTGTCTCTGGCACACGTTTGGCAGCTTTCACATTTTTGAACTAGATCCACTGCATCTGAAGCTGCCTTCAGACAATAAAATCCTTGTCTAAAAACTTTTCCAAGCAAAGGCCTAGACCCAATATGAGCTCTACATACCCCTGCATGTATCTCTTTCATTAGTTCTTGGCTTTCGGCTCTAGACAAACACTTCAACAATGGAGAACAAACTCCTTGTTTGTACAATTCTCCTTCTATGATCATGTAAGGTCTTGTCCTGGCATGCATTCTTTTTATGTAAACTTCGTCGTCTGAATGATAATTGCCTTGCAAGAAAGATACAATCTCAGTCCTCCAATCTTTGTTGTGTGCTGGTGAGATTGTAAGCACCACTCACTCCATGAGCTCGACTGAAGGTGCTTTTAAAGTTTCAAGAATACTTGCGAAGGAAGTGGGAGCCCCTGTGCCGCTGATTTAGCTAGTAAATATGCATGCTCATTTTCTCCTCTTGGGATATTATTCACTGAAAAACCTTCGAAAGAGGCTTCCATTCTTCAGACTATATCAAGATGGACTGTGATAACCTGTGAGTTAGATTTGAGGACTGCCCTTCTTATTCCCATTTCCTTAAGCTTTCGAAGCCCTAAGAGAAGAGCTTCGTACTTTGCAATGTTATTTGTGTAGTTGAACTCTAATATGGCTGTGTAGCAGGTTCTAATCTTAGATGGTGAAATCAAGACAGCAACTGCACCTATGCCGAAGGTCCCCCATGACCCATCACATAACACTGTCCAAGCTACATTGTCTGTTGTGCTTCCTTCGTCATGAGCCCCTGGTGTCCAATCGACAATGAAGTCTGCTAACGCTTGGGATTGGATCGAAGATCTATGGACAAACTCAATAGTGAACTCATTCAATTCTGCAGCCCATTTGCCAACTCTCCTCGTGGCTTCTATGTTTCTTATAATGTCCTTGAGAGGTTGGGATGAAGGTACTATAATGTGGTATGACTGAAAATAATGTCGAAACTTTCTGGAAGCCATCAATACAACATATAATACCTTCTTTAGCTCTGTGTAATTTCTATTTGATGGACTAAGTACTTCATAGACGAAGTATACTGGGACCTGCTTCTTCGTTTGACCATCTTGTCTCTCCTGCACGAGCGCTACATTGACTGCAGCGTGAGATGCAGCTACATACAGTAGCAGTGGGGCTCTTGATGAAGGTGGAGTCAACATTGTCAATTGTATCATATACTGCTTCATTTCTTCGAAAGCCTTTTGTTGAATTGATCCCCATTGAAAGACTTCTATTGATTTCAGCACTTCGAAGAATGGCAAATTCCTCTCTGCTGATCTTGAGATGAACTTGTTTAGAGATGCCAACCTTCCTGTTAATCTCTGAGCACCTTTTCTTGTCCTTGGTGGCTCCATCCGAAGTATAGCTTCTATCTTGCTTGGATTTGCTTCAATTCCTTTTGTTGATATAAGGCACCCAAGAAACTTTTCGTTCTTCACCCCGAAGACACATTTCTCTGGGTTTAGCTTGAGACCAGCCTTCCTAAAATTGGCAAATGTTTCTTGTACATCGGCAATATGATTTTCTTGCTTCGTGCTTTTTACAATGATCTCATCGACATATGTCAAGACATTCCTGCCAATCTGAGAGCTAAGGACTTTGGAGGTCATTCTGCTGAAACTTCCTCAGACAAAGTTTTCTCTTGCTCACCAGACAATTGGGACCCCAGCAACACCTTCTGCTCGGCTATGTCTTCGCACGGAAGCATAGGCTTTGGTTGATCTGCTGAGGCGGCCTTATCTCTTTTATGTTTATACTGTTGATGAGCTTCGGCTTCATCTATGTTATGGATGGTTTTTGAATCTGTCCAATTCCCTTTGACCCTTCTAGCAGCCTCTTGACTTCCATATGCACAACAATGGGACCCTGGTCAGATGGTATCTTCATGCACAGATATGTTGGATGGAGTATTGCTTTGAAGGCATTTAATGTCTCTCGACCAATGATTGCATTGTAGGGATAGTCCATATTGACAATGTCAAAAACAACTTGTTTTGTTCTTGTGTTGTGAACATAACCAAAAGTGATTGGCATTGTTATCTTTCCGAGTGCCACTATCTACCTTCCTCTGAAGCCACATAGGGGGTGTGTTGCATCATGTATCTCATCATCCTGCTCCTGCATCTGCCTGAAGACTTTAGCAAAGATGATATCTGCTGCACTACTTGTGTCTACAAGGACATTGTGAACCAGAAACCCCTTGATAACACAAGATATAACCATTGCATCATTATGAGGGTAGTCCTTGAGCTGAAAGTCTTCCTTAGAGAAGGTGATTGGTATATGAGACCACTTGGACTTGATGAAGGGTCCCTGCACTCCAACATGTTGTACCCTTCTCTGTGCTTCCTTCTTTTGCTTCTTATTGGCTGGTTCCGAACTTGATCCGCCTGTGATTGGGAGCACTAGCTTCGTAGCCGAAGGTGCCACAGCTTGGTTGCCTTGTGAAGCCATTGTCGTGGTCGTGGAAGGGAGTTCACCGGAGGTGGGCACTAATGTTGGTCACTTGTTCTCGAATGATGTGAATCAAGAACAAGGCAACAAAATAGTTATAGGTTAAGGACCTTCGTCCTCGAAAGTATTATCTCCTCTCGGATATAATAATCTTTAGACGAAGGTCATGAAGGACATGCCTTCACGATTCATGAGCATAAGAATACATGAAGACAATGAATGTAATCCATTGGCTCTTATACATATGTATTTCATAATACACACATGAACATTAACAAAATTTATATTACACTGATACCTTCGGCTTGTTCGAAGGTGTAGATGCAAGAGCGATTACAATTCAACGTGAACAGTACATGGGTACTGTTCACCTATTTATAGGCACAGGACGTGTCACACCCGGATTTAAAGGATAAAGTCGGGTGCGTCTCATATGTGCACCAAGGAAGAACTTCACATATAATGACAAAATGTACAGAGATAAATGTCATAAATATCATAAATGTACTTATTACATAGCGGAAGTCTTACAAAATAAATGATATTAATAAAATGAACTAAATATATTATTTCCCTAGCGCCACAAAGCTGACTGGGAGACGCCACCTAGATCAACTCGTAAGCTTCATTGTAGGGCGGCTCTTCTTCGACCACCTACTCTTCACCTGTGGGGGGTTTATATATCACAAGAGTGAGCTCACAAAGGTTCATAGCTCAACAAGTTGTGCGGAATAATGTGCATGAACTCACCAAAGGTGGGAGTTCATGTGAAGTGTAAGGCTGATCAACAAAATAAAGGTTGAAGTTGAGCATTGCTTTTATAAGTTGATCAAAATTTTATTAGCAGTTATTAAGTGTAAGTAAATACCAAACCATAGTAATAGTAAATCAAAGTAATAATAAATCTCAATGCGATGCAAATGATAAATTGAATTTAATTCCATAAATTAATCATGTGAGGGTCCAAGTTGCTCATGACCATGAGAACGGCTAGTATATCAGTTTTACACTCTGCAGAGGTTACACATCTTTACCCACAAGTCATGTTACCCATCTACCAAGGGATAGCCACTCCCATACACCTCTACCAAGGAAGCGAGGCAGGGTAACACTACAAGGCCTTTACAAAGTTCCAGTAGTTTAAGAAAACCCGCTACAGTTTCTAGGAAGCTCCAATGCAGGGACCCCTCGCCTGACCGCCATCGCAGCAAAATCAACTCAAGGGCCTCCCCACACTGACCACTCCCCTACTGCCCTTGCCCCTATCGGGTAAAGTAGTCCTCCACTAGCTTTCCTAGTTAGTCAGCCAAGGGCGTCCCATACCACCCTTGTGGTAGCACTGTTTTCCCGGGTGGTCACTCCATATTCCAATTAACATAATGATCTTATCATGAACAGTAAATCACAAACTGATAATAAAAGTGTGATCATGAATAATGTGTATCTCCATACCCAAAACCACATAAAGCAATAGCAATTACTATCTAAAAAGTTTAGTGGAATCAAGGTATAAAGACAGTCAAACTAGGGTAACCTATGTTGGGAATAGTTCCATATTGTGTGGTGAGGGCGAGAAAGCATGGTTTATATGGTTGAGGGTGCAACTCCCTGAAAGGCTAGCTTTTTGGGGGAGTGTTGGCCCAAGAAACCTAAAGCCTGCTGCTATACATGCGGGCGCGTGTGTCACGGCCCGACAGTCTGGGTGGGCGTGCCGTGTGTGCGGGCGGTCCCGATGGACACGCCATGTGTCGGCGGTCCGGTTCCTACAATTGGTATCAGAGGCAGGTTGGCCCAGTGCATTCTCAGACAAACCTCGGCTCACAATGTGTGAGGGGGAGATTGTTGGGAATAGTCCCACATTGTGTGGTGAGGGCGAGAAAGCATGGTTTATATGGTTGAGGGTGCAACCCCCTAAAAGGCTAGCTTTTTGGGGGGAGTGTTGGCCCAAGAAACCTAAAGTCCGCTGCTATATGTGCGGGCGCGTGTGTCGCGGCCCGACAGCCTAGGTGGACGCGCCGTGTGTGCGGGCGGTCCCGACGGACACGCCATGTGTCGGCGGTCCGGTTCCTACAACCTAAAGGGTCTCATCAAAATTAACCTATGCAGATCATTATGATTAATAAGAACATGACTGGGTAAAAGAAGTAATCAAAGGCACAACTTGCCTTCAACGAGGTCCTGCTCAGCAGTCTCCACCTATTGAACCCCTGGATCCTCTGTGGCTGGCTTGTCTACTCGCAACAATACACACAAACATGTATGGAAAAATTAACATCACACCAAACAATAGAACAAAATGCATGATAATAATCTACGCATCGTAACGAGATCGTAGGAACAAGAATCACTAAATTCGGAGTTACGGTTATTTAATTATGAATTTCTAAGGTTATTTAGTAGCTAGAATAGAATAACTCAAGTGAATAATTTTAATTCAAGTTTGATGACTAAATAGAGCTACTAAGTGATGAACAATATTAATATCAAATTAATGCCACTGTAATGGTTTAAAAAGGATTTAATATGAATTTTCTATGAATTAAATGGGTTCTAGATTTATATTTATATCCAAAAATCAGCTTTCTATATTATTTTATCTAATTTTACTGCTCTCTGGACAGCGCACACTAATATAGCGAAACTCAGGGACTAGAACACAAAAACTCTAAGACTCAGTGATTCACCTGAGTGGACTGCGGGTTTATTTTGGCGAAGTTCAGGGACCCCTTTGTGAACTGAGCAGGCCGAAGGGGTATTCTAGATTCCTGGTCGTTGGATCAAGTATGAACGTCTCAGATTAAATCTTCTGAATACTAAACCGATACATGCTTCTAACCCTTGGATCAGAAATCGATGCCCCAGATCCCACCACGCCAGCGCCCACTCATGGCCATCGGATGGATAATATACGGCACGGATTTAAAGCGCTAACGGGTACATCCCCAGATTAATCTCAGTCGTCAACCCCTAATCCCACGGCTGCCAGTTTTCTTCTCCACCATAACGCATGCCGACGGCGCCCCTCGAAGATCCCGTGGCCCTCAATGGCGGCGAGGAACGCCAGCAGCCGTCCCCCACCAAAGTTTGCCCCAGCCTCTGCGCCCCAGCCAAGATCGATACTAAGCTGACACCGCACTCTGCGATACACCGAGCAGGCCACTGGTTCTACCCCGATCCATGCATGTATCGACGACGAAGGAAGAGAAGGTGAATCCGAGGTGGTTCCTTACCGACATCTTGTCTAGCTACAATGCTTCCGATGAGCGCACACAAATCGCCTTCGTGGTTCCGACCAACAGCCGAGGGCAAGCGTTGAGAAGCTCAGGCGGCGGCGGTTGGTTGATCCAGGCCTCAATTCTAACCGGCCCTGCGAGGGGTGTGCGAGTCTGGGTTAGAGGGGCATGAGTGAGGGCTTTCCCCCCTCATATACCCGGGAGCCACAGGGAGGGTCACGGCGCAGGTCCAGCATGTCCGACCAGTAGTTACGGAGGTGGTTGCGCAGTAGGCGGACGCGGGAGCTCGGTGGGAGAAGAACAATAGTGCCGCAGGCCCAGTGGTCGGCGCCAAAATAAATGAATGGGCAGACGTGTGCACCGAATTCGGCTGGGAGGTGGAGTTAGCTGGGCCGCGAATGGTGCCCAGGCCCGAGTCAGCTTTCTTCTTTTTATTTTGTTTTGAATTTCCTCCTCAAATTTCAAATCTGATATTTGAGTTCAAATTTGATCTGTAGGTTTCAGACAGATGATATGGGCAAATAAAAGTAACAGTTTAAATAGATATATTTATATATATATTTTTCTTTATATTTTATACTCTTTTCCTTTTCTTTTCTTTTCTTTCCTTTCCGAATTCCATTTTCAAATTCTTATTTTGAATTTAAACTTATCTCATAATTTAATGTACAAATGTAACATTACAAGAACTTCGGCATGATGCACGTTTTATTGAGGTATCATTTATTTTAAACATGTCTCCTAATAATTCTTATAAAGGAGAAGGCAGTACACATACATTTTTATTCCTCTTTTAATTTCTAAAGTTGGGTATTACAGGACGCAACTCGGGTAAAAGTACATTTATGACCTTAACACTTATTTATAATCGTAACATAAATAACTAGGGAATAGCTAGTCTTTTCCTCTTCAGCTTGGCTCCATGTTTGATCTTCGGCATCGTTTTAAGCCAAAGTTGTCATCCTTTGGTGGTAGCTTCGGAATTCGTCATCGTTGCTTTCAAACAGTATCTTCGTCTCGAGGATCTTCGGTAGCGAGAGAGTCCTCAAAATCACTTTGCCAATGATGCCTTTGTCTTGAGGACCTTCGGCGGAGAAGAAGACCCCCAACACCCGCGGTGTACCGATGCGAGTTCTGGCTCGGCCAGATTTAGCGTAAAATGTGAACCAAAATAGCGCAAATGAATATAAATTTTAGCGTAAATCGTAGATCTGTTTCGTAACGGTGAATGGGCCCAAAATTACAGCGTCAAAATCGCACGCGTCCGATTGCACGTGGGTTATGGCGCAGTCAGATTTCAGTGTAAAACGTGAACCAAAACTGTGTAAATGGGTACAAATTTTAATGTAAATCGTCGATCTGTTTCGTAACGACGAATGGGACCCAAATTACGGCATGAAAATTGCTTGCATACGACAGGGCACGGTTCTGACTCAAGCTGATTTTAGCTAAAACATAAACCAAAATAGCGTAAATGAGTTTGAATTTTAGTGTAAATCATAGATATGTTTCATATCAACGAATGTGGCCTAAATGCATCTCTCACTACACGATGTTGTCGTAAAACACATAAAAAAATGTCGTAAATTAGCGTGAAACGCATCAATAAATATCGTAAATTGGCGTAAAATGCAACAATAAGTGATTTGAAGTAATTGTAGTGTAAAATGCAAGCTAACCATTTACAGGATAACTGTTTTAGATTTAATAAGATACAAGAGATAATTATTCCTATACTCAACTATGATAATTATTCATGTACTTAAAAGACAACTATGATATCTAAAAAGGCACAAAATCTTTAAATTACATAACCTATAATATCTTTGATTATTTGTTACAAAATTATGCGAAGGTAAATAGAAAACACTTCAAAGTTCAATAGTTAACATAAGTGTACTGAAACGTCTCTTCAAGACCTGTGAGACAACTCGACAACATATACTAGCACATCTTGCGATAGCATCTAGATCTACAAGACATCAAACAAAGTCAAGAATCGGTGATATGTTTAGGTAATTAGAGCACACTAAATTTTGGATCTAATGATCTAAATAGCATGGATTAACTATTGAATAATGTTATAATCTACAAACAAGTGAAAACTGATCTTACATTCTATTCAATGACCAGGCTCAGTTTAGAAAAAAAATCATCTTTATATGTCACAGTTTCACATCTCAGACACGTTGTTTCATTAGTCAATATCTCCTACAAGAACAAAATTAAGAATTATAGGCACATCTACAAGATAAGACTCTAACATAAGTAGAAGCTAGAGTTCATGTTCATTCTATAGGCACACAAACAAAAGCATTCTAGAACAAATGAATGAAATCTCACCTGGAAGCATTTATTAACCCATGTGGCAGCTAATTCTTTATGCTTACACAACTGGGAAGTGAGAAGTGGTAAAGAAAACATTATCACATTTCCCCCAAAAACATTATGTGATAGTACCTCTCGCTTCCAATTATTCAAGCACAACAGCCATCAAGACGTGGTATTGGTAAAAATAGTATCTCCATGTCACCATGTGTACATAGTAATAGTATATAGGCATTCTTGAGCTCGAAGAGAGCCAAAAAAGATCACCCGAACTTCTAAAGTTCATAGCCTGATAGATCATGTCCCTTCACCTAGCTTACAGTCACATGGTTGTTGGATCAAATCAGTCAAAAAACCATCGTTTGGGCCCACTGACTAAGAAATCTCCTTCAAAGCTTCTAGTGCTTCTTCAACATGAGTAAAATTCATAATAAGCTAGGCCTTAATAGAAATTATGTAGAAATCCTAGCCAAGGCATTAGCACAAATCATCACATCAAAAATGATGTAGTCTCGACAAACTACAACAAAACATAGGCCTTACCAGAAACTACGCAGCAAACGTAAGCAATTTCCAAAACCTACAGAAGGTTGATTTTTGAACTAAACCCCATAATCGAGGAACCAGGATCGTTAACATCATAAGTGGTAAATGGACATAGACATTTTTGGTCCATCTGCTAAATCACTTGATTTTCTGAGGCTAAGGCACATCATTAAACAGAAGTAAAAACTATTGAGATAGTAGTTTACTAAAATTGCTATAGTCTGTTTGCTTTATACTTGATACAATTTATTTTACATGCATTGATGCTGAAAGGAGAACACTTACCTCAGAATCGACCCTATCAAACTTCAGAGTTCTTGCCTCAATCTCTCTCCAATAGAAATGAGATTCCTCCCATAAGTTTTTAAACTTCTCCAATTTAGAATCAATTAATGGTTTCACTTTTCTTTGAAACAATAACACCAACATCAATGATTCAAGCACAAAAGATCTAGTTCAGTGATATGAAGTAATGTGATTTGGTTATGAGCATACAAATAGTTCACTATTACAGTAAAAATAAAAATGAGGATAAATTTAGAATATCATGTCGTATTTCTCATTTTAACCCATAGTTTCCCATCCTTTTCATCCACTATCTAGGTCAATGTTCTCACCATGTCCTGTGGTGAATGTGGCTTCGTTCAATCCAATGGTGGAGATGTTAAAGAGCATTGCATGGTGTACTGACAAAAGGAACAATTTTGCATTACAAAGCACATGGTTTACTAGAATAATTGATTAGCTGTGAATGGAAAAAACAAAGGCACAAACCTTGAAATCATCGTTGGAGAGTTCATAGATTTTGCATTGCAAAGCACAACTCAGCACCACAATTGAGGGAAGCACACATGTTGTGATGAGCCAAGCACAAAACTGAAGAAAACAATATATCGACGACACCTCAAGCAGCACAAACCAACTAACACTGACGGTATAAATAAAATAATGTAATAGAGCAACGAACCTATAGAATCCCTAGATCTACAGAGAGAGTGCCACACCCGGGTTTTAGGGGTCCAAAACCCAGGCGCGAAATAATCACCAGGTGTGCTAGGACCAAGTCTCACACATATGATGAATAGTGGTACAGAAACGAATGTCACATCTTTACTATATAATAGGAGTTCTGTACAAAATAAATAAATAATTACATCATAAGGAGACAACGATCCAGCAATCCCAAAGTTGACTGGGAGACGATGGCCTAGATCTCTCACGAACTCATCACAACATCCTCCATGCGCCTCATCCTGTGGTACCTGTTGTTGACCTGTGGGGGGTCTAAGACAGCAAGAGTGAGCTCACATACGTTCATCGCTCAACAAGTTGTGGGGAATAATGTGCATGAACTCACCAAAGGTGGGAGCTCATGTGAAGTGTAAGGCTTACCAAAGAGGATGGTTAGAGCTGAGCATTGCTTTTAAAGTTGGTCAAAATTTTATTAGTAGTTACTAAATGTAAGTAAATACCAAACCATAGTAATAGTAAATAAAAGTAATAATAAATAATCCCAATGCGATGCAAATGACAAATTGAATTTAATTCCATAAATTAATCATGTGAGGGTCCGAGCTGCTCATGACCGTGAACACAGCTAGTATACCAGTTTTACACTCTACAGAGGTTGCGCATCTTTACCCACATGTCATGTTACCCATCTGCCAAGGGGTCATGAATCCCATACATCTCTACCAAGGAAGCGAGGCAAGGTAACACTACGAGGCCTTTACAAAGTTCCACTAGCTTCAGAAAACCCGCTACAGTTTCTAGGAAGCTTCCAATGCAGGGATCCCTTGCCTGAACGCCATCACAACAAAATCAACCCAAGGACCTCCCTACACTGACCACTCCCCTACTGCCCTTGCCCATTTCGGGTAAGGTAGTCCTCCACTAGCTTTCCTAGTTAGTCAGCCAAGGGCATCCCATACCACCCTTGTCGTAGCACTTTTTTCCCGGGTGGTCGCTCCATGTTCTAATTAACATAATGATCTTATCATGAACAATAAATAATAAATAGATAATAAAAGTTTGATCATGAATAATGTATCTCCATACCCAAAACCACATAAAGCAATAGCAAATACTACCCAAAAAGTTCAGTGGAAATCAAGGCATAAAGATAGTCAAACTGGGGTAACCTATTGGGTCCCATCAAAATTAACCTATGCAGATTATTATGATTAATAAGAACATAACTAGGTAAAAAGAAGTGATCAAGGGCACAACTTGCCTGGGACTTGAGATTCCAGGTACTGACTTGCTCTTCAGGTGACTCGTGACCTCGCGCTAGTCGTAGCAATACAAATAAACATGGTATAGGAAAAATTAACATCACACCAAACATAAGAACATACAGTATAATAATAATCTACGCATCGTAACGAGATCGTGGGTTCGAGGATTACTAAATTAGGAGTTATGATTACATAGTTATGATTTATGGGAGATCTATGTGGTCCAAATATTAAACTATATTACAAATTGATTATTATACAGTATATGAGGAAATATATTCTGAATAACTAATCCAGCTTTAATCTAGATTATAACTTGATTAGGGATTACCATTTACCCAGATTATATTTATAGAGAGATTAACCTAGATTAGCAGAGTTAATATAGTAGACAAAGGATAAATAAATATCTAATTATAAAAGTATTTTTTATGGTATAATTAATATTGTAACTACATAGAGAATATTTTTATGAAGCTAACACAATTTGAATGGATCAAATTGGAGTTAAAATGAATTAGTTATGATTTTCCGAAGTTATTAAATACCTAGTATAAAATAAATCAAGTGGAAAATTTTTATCTAGGTTTCATGATTAAACAGAGTTAATAGATGATAGACAATATTGAAACAAAATTAATGCAACTGGAACGGATTAAAAATGAGTTGTAATGAATTAAATATGAATTAAACAAGTTCCTAGATCATTTTCTGATTTAATTATGAATATCCCTATTAATTCTGGACTGCGGACACAATTTCTAGAAAGCACAGGGTCTAAGTTATAAATTCCAGGGACTTAACCGCGTTTCTTTAGCTCTTTGGTGGACTGTGGGTTTATTTTTGAGTTCCCCAGGGGCTCTTTTACAAAATGACACGGTCGAAGGGGTATCGGCAATTCACAGTCGTCTAATCAGAGTTCTGCGGTTCGGATTAGGTTATCACCCTCCATGAACTGGTATGCGCCCATTGCCACAGGATTCCTGATCAATGGCCAGGAATGTGCCACACCATGATAAGCCTTGAGCCCTCGGATCATATCCCAACGACCTAGGTTTAATCGAGCCAAAGGGGTATGTTTGAGCTAATCTACGTCGTCCACGGACCGATTGACAGCAAGGATTTAAAACATCGAAGCGGTATCTTTACTTCGAATCTCAGTCGTCCATTACTATCACAACGGTCATGATTTGATGAAAACGTGATCTGATCTTGGTCGTTAGACCCAGATCCAACGACCACAGGATCATCTTCTACGTCTGGTCGTCGAATACGATGGCGAGAGAGACCACCCAAGTGGCCGCCATTACTGGAGCATAGACTCGGTGCACAGGTGCTCCCACAGCCTACCCAAATACTGCTATGTGAAGGAAACAGAGAAGTAATTTAGAGCTCTTACCTGAGTTGTTGCCTCTCCTAGACGCAGCATCAGGCCCAAGAGCTCCGAACGCCCTGATGCATGCTGGCGGCACTCGGCAGACATCGCTTATGCAAATTTCCCCCACCGCACAGGAGCAGCCGCACACACGCCACTGCCATGCCGGCATCGCAGTAGCCGCCCAGGAGCGACCCACGGCACCGTCTGTCTCACCGCATAGCGCGCTGGCCAATGGATGAGGAGGGCATGCCACAGCTTGCTTTATATTCGAGTGCGCGCACCAGCAGAGGCAGTTGCAACAGCTCCCGAGATCCACGGCAAGCTAGAGGCGGTGCCCACGGCTTCTGTTCGAGACCGAGCAGGGAAGGGGGATGATCCTGAGGAGGGGGTCCTAGGTGTAGGTGGCTTCGGTGTGTTAGCGTGAAGGTGGGTGGCTGGGCCGGCGCGAGAGCAAAGGAGATGGGCCGCATGTGGCAATTTCGGCCCAGGTGAGGTCTTTCTGTTTCTTTTTTCAGTTTATTTCTCCAATTTCAAACTTCAAATTCAATTTAAATCTAGCTTTAAAATTCATACTCTTATTCAAATGCACCAACAAAATTCCAATATGCAAATGCAAAAATATATATTTGCTTATTTATTTACTTATTATTACTTCTCTTTAGGTAGATGTTCCAAATCATATATATATATATTAAAGATAAATTTACTTATTGTTTGTTTTTAGGAAAAAGAAATATGATGAGTGGTCATTAATTCAAAATTAATATTTGTTACATTGAGTGAAAGATATATATAATACTTTATATTTATTCACTCTTTGTTTACTCTATTCCGATAAGTGTTTGTACGCATGAAATTTAATAAGCATGAGATTTACCAAATATAAGTATTTGATAAAAGATATCTTACCATCATTTTTTTACTTAAGAATATAATTTAAGGATATAACCAAAAATTTATATTTACCATTTCCTAAATATTTAACTTTTAGGGAAATTTCTTATTCCATCATGATACAGTTTTGGAGCATTACAAATTCTACCCCCCTTAAAAATAATCTCGTCCTCGAGATTACTAAGAAAGAGATGCAGAAGGAATGATTTGCAGTCTACTTTTTAATTTGTAATTGTTTTTAATACCACAGATTTTTTTCCATTTTTTCAGGTGATTAGGGAAGCATGGGTATCTTCTATACCTAGCCACATATTATGTAGGATAAAAGATGGGTAGGTTAGGGCAAGAATAGCTTGGGATAAGAGAGTTTATGGTGAGAAAGAACTCTGTGTTGGGTGGTAATGCATCTGAAGATTGAGTTTGACCTCTCTCTTTCCTTGACGAGGTTGATCTTTTACTTTTCTGGTCTTGGTCTCATTGAGTCGGGGTCGGTGCATATCATCGGACTTGGGAATATGGTTAAGATAGATATGGGTGAGATAGACTACAAGATGTAGGTCAAAAGTTGGTTTGACGTTAGGTGGGGATAGACAGATTATGCAATCCATCATGACTCTATGGTTGGGTTAGATCTTCTATTCATGGTTGAGTTGGTCTAGTGCAGTAGTTTAGGTTTAAGTGCATGAGGGGAGAATGAGGTTTATAGGAGTAGGATCTAGTTTATTTCATTAGTGTTAACTTGTTAAGTGACTCACATTAGATTGAATAAGCTCTAGATTAGTATAAGTTAAGTGTGTTACGTCAAATTTTAGTTGGGTGACTTGTTTTAAGTCGGTCCTGGAAAAACAATGATATATATCATTGGGAATATGTAGATCAAGCTGGTAGATTAGAATCTCTCTCTCTCTCTCTTTTTATAGATATATTAGGTAATTTTTCAAGAATGTGTAGGTTGATGGTATATGGCCGAGTTTGACCGAGTTGATCTAAGTTACCGATCTAGGCTTAAGTGAATTAGGAGTATGGCCTTATCTTTTGTACCAGCAATAATTAACTCACTCTAGATTAGATCATAATAGATTAGATAGAATCTAGATTAGGTTGGTCTGGCTAGATTAAACTAGTTATGATTTGATTAATTTATTTAGGGACAAGTAGGTAGATGTGGGTAGGATAAGTTATGATAGTTGAAAATCTTGGGTGCTTATAATTTTATGTCGGTCGATACAGATTTTGCAACCCAACGCATAAGTCAAGTACTTGTATATGGTTGAGCTGGTATAGGGAACCGGTTTAGGTTAATCATGTTTATAGGGGTAGGGTCTAATTTATGCCACTAGCATTATCTAACTTGCTTAAGCAACTTACATTAGATTTTATAATCCTATTTAAGAATATCATATAGTTAAGCATATCAAGATGACTTTATCATTATGAAATTCTAGTACCCCTTTTTTATCCAAGTGGAACTTCCAATTGGTATATTTTTATACACTTGAAATTCTTCATGCCATTAGCTGGTGTGGCATAGAAAACAAGGGTACCTCATGTTTTAGCTATTAGGTGAGTGTAGAGAAGATTTGGGGGTCAAAGAAAGTTAGGTAAGGGAGACTTTTATTCTAGGTGGTGGATCTTGATTCATCTGAAGAACTGTTTCTACTCATATCCTTCATTGTCGAGGTTATCCTTCTTATTGGGTCTGTTTTAGGGACCATCGGTCGTGGTGTTAGATGCCATTATCTGAGTTGGGATAACAATTGCGGGTACATGGGGTAGGTAGATTAAACAGAATTTTACTTTGCTTTTGAGATAAATGGGTTGGGCAACCTATAACATAGGCTAGGTCGTGGTTTCACGGACAAGTTGATCTAAGACACCAATTTAGGTTTAAAACCCATTTATAGGAATATGGTCTAATCTATGTTACCAGTATTAATGAACTTGTTTAAATAACTCCCTTTAGATTGGATCATATTAGATTAGGTAGGGTCTAGATTAGATTGGATATAACTAGATTAGACTAGTTAAACTTAGACAGATCTACCAAGGTAGGATATATAAATATATTATTAGGATATGTTAGAATCTTTTGAGATAGGATGTATTATATGGTGTAGGTAGGTCAGAATCTCTGTCAGGTTAAAACAGAGGGGTTATGCAACCATCGAATGGTTAAGGTAGTTGTATAAGGCGGAGTTGGTCGGTCATTCTTAACTTAGTGCAGAGTGAATTAAGTTAAAACGTATTGTATAGGAGTAGAGTCTCATTTATTTCATCAGTATTATCCTTCTTGTTAAGCAATTTAAATTAGCTCCACTTTAGCCTTCACTAGGTTAGATTAATCTATCACATTAGATCAGATCTAAGTTATATTAGTGTGGCTAGATTAGACTAGATAAGATCTCATTATATTGGATTAGATCCTGGTTGTTACTGTAGGATGAGATAAGTAAAGTGGTTAGGATACGATGATTCCTTCAAGATAGGATGAATCCATTAAGATAAGATGGATCTATTAGGCTTGATATATTCTATTGGGGTATTCTTAGTTGGTCTAGTTTATCTTATAGACAATTTAAGAGAATAAGATAAAAAAATTAAAACATAAGATGAACCTATTAGGATAAGATAGATTCCTTTAAGTTAAGAGGGATCTATTTAAAATAGATACACTTTAATGGAGGATAGTCTAGATTTTTTAATTATCTTATGAATTTTATTTATTTATATTTATGCCTATATGTATATGCATATGTAATTGTGGACATTACTCCACAACTCATCACACGCAATCAAAGATCCAAATCAGACATGTATCACAAATATTTACAAAAATAGTTTTGATTTTTTTTTGTTCCTAAGAGTAGGTCTCATATTCCTAAAGGTCACCTTAGGCACAGGATTTCCAAGTGTGAAATCCACATTTGTCTTTAGAAGGAAATGGTAAGAATAATCAGAGTAAAGCAGAAATAAATGAGAAAAGATTAATAAAAGTTAAGAAAGGATCAGAGTAGCAAAGATAAGTAAATAAGGGTTATCCAGTTCTATCTAGGTTTCGTCCTACAGTCAATATTCCTCTTATACCACTTCTGCCACACCCGGATTCAAGGGATAAAGCCGGGTGCGTCTCATATGTGCGCCAAGGAAGAACAAAACATATAATAACAGAATGCATAGAGATAAATGTCATAAATATCATAAATGTACTTATTACATAGCGGAAGTCTTAAAAATAAATGATTAATATAAAATGAACTCAATATTATCTCCCAGTCAGCTTTGTGGCACCAGGGAAATAATATCTAGTTCGTATATTTATCATTTATTTTGTAAGACTTCCGCTATGTAATAAGTAAATTTATGATATTTATGATATTTATCTCTATGCACTCTGTTATTATATGTGTTGTTCTTCCTTGGCGCACATATGAGACACACCCGGCTTTATCCCTTAAATCCGGGTGTGACAGAGAGCCACTAAAAAAGTGGGATCAAAACGACATTGAATGCGATGATTAACCAAATCGAGCAAGTTGGTTTATAGATCCATGCTATACCAAAGGCAAACCCTTGTAAACCACCAGATCTACTCATGGCACAAAATAAACTCAATAGATTGAGAAAAATACCATGTAGTCTGTGGTGATGGAGGGGTCGTTGACGTTGACGAGGTTGGCATCCTCGCTCTATGGTGCGACATTGGCCAGGAGCTTGCCGATCCTACCGAATCCGAGCAGACGCGGACACATAGAGAATGCACAACTCATATCAGACAAAACCGGGGCGAGGAGGAGAAATAGCATATCATGGGAATACAAACTAACCGCTTATTACGGCAGTACCACGCAACCGAGGACGTGCGAGAGCGTGTGGGTTTCTCTGCCTGATGTCGGTGGCCTAGGTGCTGGCCGAGCGCCGGTGCGGTCGCATGGAGTGAGGGGGAGCCATCGGTGGCTGTTCTGAGCGCTAGGGCTAGATCATTGCCGATGAACTATTGGCCGATCACGGACGTGGGTGAGCAGGAGGAAAGAACTGCCGCCGCCACAGCTCGTTGGCTGGCCTAGTGCGAACACGGCGTGTGGGCTCGTTGGGCTCGGCTAGGCGGTTGACCGCCTCAGGCGGTGGCGACGGGTCATAGAGTGGGAGATGGAACCACCTTTCCCTCCCCCTGAACGGATGATGGCGGCTGGCGATCTAGGGAAGATGGTAATTCGGGGATGATGGCGACGGGTTTGGATTGGGCGAGGGGATGATGGCAGCTGGTGATCCGATAGGGGAGTGCAAGGGATGATGCAGGATTAGATTAGGGTTGCAAGCAGTTGTGGGCGCAAGGGATGATTGGATTGGAGGGCGTATGGTGATTAGGTCGTGGTGGGCCAAGTGAGCACGGGCGTGGGTCAGACATGTCACAATTTGTAGTTTTTTTTTGCGTAAAACAGATTACTAATCTAGCGGGTGGTAGGGGCTCTATCTTGTTAGAGAGAGCCCAAGGCTCCTAATACTTAAACTATATATATATATTTGGAGCCCTGGGCTTCCAATAATTAGAGGAAGCCCTGACCACTCCACGTCACCTAGGCTGACCTGACCCCACGCCCCGTTCTTCGCTAGCGGATCATGTCCACCCAGTCAATTTGACCGATTTCACCAAATTACACCATTCCACGCATCCAAACGCTCACATTCTCACCCACACCCAAAAACCTAACCTCCCATCCGGCCCCACCATCTCTCCCTCAGATCCAGGCTCCTAGAAACCGCATTCCGCCTGTCCTCATGCACTAGTCCTCCAATCTGTGCACCTGCGTGTGCTCTGATCCCCATGGCGGCGGCAGCCGATGACGTTGCCAACAATGCTAGGCCAAGGGCGCTGTTGCAGCACCACTTTGTGCCCACGCCAGGGGAGTACCAACGGTACACCGCTTCGACGCACCTACGCCACAAGCGAGGAGACCATCTATACAGCATGCGTCGCCCAGGATCCCATCCTGTTTCCCCCACGAGGAACACCGCCCAGCCGGACTCCATTGGACCTAGCATCTGACGGTGACGACCTACATCCTAGCTAGGTGCTCCCCCAAGCCGATGGTGAGGGCCCTGCACTCCCCCAAGCCGATGGATTGAGAGTGTATGTACATTGCTCTCCCTATCTTTTGTTTCAATCAGATCTGCATTTTTATGCAATTTTTTTGATGCACTTAGACGCAAAACAAGTTTATGTGTACTCAAGTGGATGGGTGAATTTGTTGCCAAATTATCTTAAAAGTTGCCGCATCCATGTCCTAGTGGCGTGAGATCATAAACCTCTGCTTGTAGCGCATGGACAAGTAGCAGTGGGATCTAGAGACGATGAATAGGGAATATGCTACTTGGAGGACGAACCGTTTATTTTGACTGGCAACATTTTTTTAATGCACCATTATTTGTGGTTTCGGTCTAGCTAATATTTGTCATCCGAAAATAACATATCTACAAAAAACCACTAATATATTATTAAATCATTGTACAAATAAGTGATTGATACATTTATGAACCACTAAATGGAATTGTCGACCATGTATTCTATTAAAATACCAATACCTCTATCCAAATCAGGCTCCTATGCTTCAATTCACAAATTTGTATCAATCTAATATAATTTGATAGTCATTTATGTAGTCTTTCAATACAAATTATGCACATTGAAATTCAATGAATATTTGATGAATTCATTATATGAGAATGCGGCAATGGGGCGCTCTATATATGCTTTTTTCTTATTTCCTTTGTTTTTCTCTGTTTTTACAGACCTATAGGTGTTTGAGTCCAATAATATCGTTATGGAGATGAATATGTCATGTGGCTCTTGGATCTAGTTATCCAGTGACATGGTCATCATGCTGGTCTCGCCTTGCATGTGCATGGTTATTTGACGTCTAGATAGGTGCAGGCCTCTCTTTTTGCTTGCAGCTCTATTGTTGGATGAAATGCTTATTAGATCCAAGGGTAAACAAATGATTGCATACCTTATTCTCATCTTGCTCCTACAGCATGCATTTGCATCTGGTTTGTCATTGCCACCATTAGTTACACTCATAACAACATGTAATTGAGTTTCTATAATAGACATATCATATGTGTGGTTGCGCCAATGGGTTGGTATGCTACTGGAAATATCTTGATTTGCTTGTCTTGATAAATTTTAAACAATTTTTGATGAGGCTAGGTGGTCCGGATTGCTCCTACCCTTAGTTGTTTGTTTTACATGTGTAACATGTTTTTAAAATAATTTGGTTCAAATTTGATATTTTGAAAAGTATTAATATTTCTATGATAGCTTCAGTTAGTTTCTATACATGTATGATTAATGATTTATACATTGAGTCATTGCATCTGTCCTGACTGTCCATTATATAGCATATATGACAAAATTTATTTAGGTTTATGCCATGACAGAGGTATTTTATGTTGATTTCTATGTGTATCTATGTTCCAATAGTAGCATGTTGAAAAATTAATATCCCATCAATTGCTACAAATAAACGATTGAAGATGAGGTTTTCTGATTCCATCTATTGCCACATACGCATGTAGATCTCGACAACATTGCAGTATTTATGCTATTTTTTATCTATATATGTAATTTGTCTACAACTACTAGATGTATATGCTTCTATAGACATGTATTTATGACTACTATTGCAAAATTTATGATCTATTTATTTGTATAGAATCAATCCACAATTACTAGATGTACTACACGTAGTTCATGAATTTATTTTTGTATAAATGATTTGGTAGTATGATCTCAAATTAATGCACATCCTCATATATATAAGTCGGTCCACACTGTATTGTACACTTAAGTGGGTTCTATTATTTCTGAATTGGCCTTTGTCATCTCTTGTTTGTTGACCGTAGGTTTTGTGCGTCCAATTGCAATCAGTGAGCAAAGAACAACAGAATACACAGAACATAATTTTTGAATTGTGTTTTTGATTCATGGCTTTACATACAATATATCTAATACTTCCTGGATTTGTTATTGTTCACTACTATCACAATATATAAGCACTTTGCATAGATTTTAGGAGATTTGGTTCCCTTAGTTTCAAAGTATTCTTTTCTCTGCCTTGTCGTGTGATGGATCATTGTTACATTTATCAATCCTCATTACCTGAGCATCTAGAAGTTGTATTTTTACTTCTCACTTTGGAGGAACACTGGGAACATTTGGTCATCTTAGGGCTTAGGCACATTTGTTTGACGCACTGGTGCATCTCTTGCTGACTAAATTTCAACATGGCAATTTTGCAGGGTAGTAGTTGTGGTATCTATGGTGCTAATTATCCTAAATGGATTATCACAATGAAGGTAAAATGTTGTGTTACCAGATTTTGATTCAATGTCTTCTCATTTTGGCTAGGAAAAATAGATCCAGTAAATTTGTATTCCCCATTAGGAGTGATTTGGTTTTTCCATTTGTCAACGTTTCGACCCCGGGGGGTCCCTGGATGACAAGTAAATTGTCGTTGCGTGTCCCAGCCTAGATGGGTCGGCGCGAGACGGGACACAAAGGGGGGAGAACAGTAAGGGGAAACCGCGACCTTCGTGTTGTCCTGCGCCCAGGGCGGATGGATGCGCTTGCAGTATGGGGTTACAAGCGTTCGCGTGGGAGAGAGAGAGAGCAAGAGCCTTATGCGTCGGCCCGTTCTCCCGCGCGGCCAACCTTCTGTACGAGAGCCCTGGACCTTCCTTTTATAGACGTAAGGAGAGGGCCCAGGTGTACAATGGGGGTGTAGCAATGTGCTAACGTGTCTAGCAGAGAGGAGCTAGTGTCCTATGTACATGCCGTCGTGGCTGTCGGAGAGGTGTTGCTGCCCTGTTCATGTGATGTCGTGGTCGTCGGAGGAGAGCTAGAGCCCTACGGAAGTACAGCTGTCGGGGTTGTCGGATCCTTGCTGACGTCTCCTTGCTGACGTAAGGGGCTGGGAGCTGCCGTCGTCATGGAGCGTGCGGGGTGTCATCATTACTTGTTTACTGGGGCGAGCCAGATGGGACGCCGGTCTTGTTCCCCGTAGCCTGAGCTAGCTAGGGGCAGGGTAATGATGGCCCCCCTGGCGACGTGGTCGGTCTGGACCCGAGTTTGGGCGAGGTGGCGATTCCTCCGAGGTCGAGGTTGAGTCCGAGCCCTGGGGTCGGGCGAGGCGAAGTCCATTGTCTTCCGGAGCCGAGGCTAAGTCCGAGCCCTGGGGTCGGGCGAGGCGAAGTTCGTCGTCTTGTAAGTCGTGGTTGAGTCCGAGCCCTGGGGTCGGGCGAGGCGAAGTCCATCTTCCGAGGCCGAGACAGGAGGTGAACCCTGGGGTCGGGCAAGGCGGAGCTTCCTATGTCGCACGAGGCTGGACTTAGCCGCTGTCGACCTAACTCTGGCGAGTGGCACGGCAGTCGGAGCAGGGCAGGCAGCGCTGTATTCCTGTCAGGTCAGTCACTTCGGCCTTGTCGACTGAAGAGCACGTGTCAGGACAAGATGTCAGGCGATCCTTTCATTAAATACTCCTGCGATATGGTCGGTTGGTGTGGCGATTTGGCCAAGGTTGCTTCTCCGCGAAGCCTACCCGAGTTTTGCCTCAGGCGAGTCGACGGTGCGTCCGTTGCTTGAGGGGATCCTCGGGCGAGGCGTGAATCTTCCGGGGTCGGCTGTCTTTGCCCGAGGTTAGGCTCGGGCGAGGCGGGATCGTGTCCTTTGAGCGGAGCCTTGGCCGGAATCGCGCCCATCAGGCCTTCGCAGCTTTGTGCTGATGGGGTTTACCAGCTGAGATTAGGAGTCTTGGGGGTACCCCTAATTATGGTCCCCGACAGTAGCCCCCGAGCCTCAAAGGGAGTGTTGGCACTCGCTTGGAGGCTTTTGTCGCACTTTTTTGCAAGGGGACCGGCCTTTCTCGGTTGCATTTCGTTTCAGTGGGTGCGCACGAGCGCACCCGCCGGGTGTAGCCCCCGAGGCCTCGGAGGAGTGTTTTGACTCCTTCGAGGTCTTAGTGCCTTTCGTGATGGCTCGACCGGTTTGGTTGTTCCCTCATGCGAACTGGTCGTTGCCCGGGTGCTTAGTCAGGTCCCAAGTTCTCGGGTTGGTATGTTGATGCTGTCAACGGTTTGGCCAGAGCCGGGTTTACGAGAGTAGCCCCCGAGCCTCCGCACAGAGCGAGAGGACGGTCAAGGACAGACTCGGCTTTTTTCATACGCCCCTGTGTCGCCTTTCCGCAAGGAGTAGGGGGGAAAAGCGCCATGTTGCCCTCGGAGGGCACCGAACATGGTGTCTCCAGTGAGTTGCTAACGGGTAATCCGAGTGGACGCCCGTGCCCCATTCGTTAGGGGTCGGCTAGTGGCCCGGAGGCGCGCTCCAAAAATACCTGCGGGTGATTCGCCGGACCCGGTCCCCTTTTAACGGGGTCTGAGGGCTTGATGCCTCCCTCTGGTGGGATTCCGTTACAAAATTGTTCCCGTCGGTCTCGGAAATGTCCTAGGGTACCTCGGGAGCGTAGCCCGAGCCTTGGTTACGTATCGAACGTACCCAGGGTCATCCCTCGCTCTGCGTGCTCTGAGGCGGCTGTCGAAACCTTTGGGGGCCAGCCTACGAACCCCTGATCAGTAGTGGGCGCGGAGCCCGAGTGGCCTGAGGCGGCCGTTGAACCCTTCCGAGGGGCCAGCCTTCGAACCTCTGACCAGTAGTGGGCGCGGTGCCCGAGTGCTCTGAGGCGGCTGTTGAACCCTTCCGAGGGGCCAGCCTTCGAACCTCTGATCAGTAGGGGGCTCGGGGCCCGCTTCCTTCGCGAAGAAGGATCCCTTCCGGAGTATCCCCTTTCCCAGTCCCTGTAGCAAGAGAGAGAAAGAGGAAGTGGAAAAGGATACGAAATCGAATGACGTGGCGCACCTTTTTTGACGCGGTCATCATGGCGGAGGTGAAGCGTCGCCTGCTTTGCCTGTCAAAGGTGCCGCCTGTCCTGCCGCAGAGTTAATGCGACGGGACGAGTGGTTCGCGGGGCAGCCGTTGTGCGTGCTCGAGCCGTTCGAGGAACGGGCGTTTCGCCTTTGAGTTTTGAATCTCGTGGCGGGTTCGGGCGAAGTTTTGAACGGGTCTCGCCTGGGCCTTGTCCGCCCCGCCGCCACCTCTTCTGCTTGGTGATGGCCGACCGGGTAACCATTGTTTCGCCACGCGACCCGTGGCCTTTCTCCACCGTCACGGCGAACGATCTGGAGGCTCTTGTTGCCGATGGTTTGCTTCGTCCTCTCTCCAGTGACCCGCAGCCGGAGTGGATGGCCCCTCCGAGCGGAGCCGCCCCGTCCCCGCCGCCGGGGTATGTGCTGAGCTTCGTCTCTTTTCACGAGCGGGGGTTCGGAGTGCCGGCAAGTCGTTTCATGCGGGCGATTCTGCACTTCTACGGGGTGGAGCTGCACAATCTTAGCCCCAACTCCATCGCGCAAGCAGCCATCTTCGCGGCGGTTTGCGAAGGGTTTTTGGGGATTGCGCCCCACTGGGATCTGTGGACCCATCTCTTCTCTGCGGAGCTTTTTGCCTCGACGACGGGGGAAAGAAGAGTTCGCATGGCGGTGCGGGCCGGTGGCTACATCCTCCAGTTGAGGCAGGCACGGGCGCAGCAGTACATCCCTGTCGTCCTTGTGTCTTCGAACAAGGGGTGGCATCGCCGGTGGTTTTACCTCCGGAATGACGATGGGAGGCTCCCGTCATTTTCTCAACGAGTGGTGACCACCGTCGGCAGTAACTGGCGCTATGGGGCCCCGCGCAAGAGACAGAAGAATCTCGAGCCCCTTTTGAAGGCCTTGGAGGAGCTGCGAGAAGGAGGGCTCACCGCCGCGGGGGTGGTTGCCGCCATCCATCGCCGGAGGGTGCTCCCCTTGATGGAGCGGCGGCTGCTGCTTTCGGAGATGATGTCGGGGGTCGACTTGGAGGGTTCGCAGATGTCCCCGGTCCCCCTCCCCGCCGATGACCTCCACAGGCGGGTAGCCGCCATGGTAGGAAAGCTGGACGCCGGTGCTCTTACCCAGTCCTCGATGCGCCCCGAGCGTGGGTGTATATCCCTAGTGAGTGTTCGTTCCTTCTTCCGTCTCATGTAAGACTGCCCCTGTGTTCTCATAGCTGAGATTTCCGTTCGTCTCCAGGAGGTGGGGTCTCACAAGCCTTCTCTGCCACCAGTCCCAGAGGACGCGGTGGACCGAGACGCGCGGAGGGTCGCTGCTGAGAAGAAGAAGGAAAAGAAGGACGCAGAAAAGGCTCGGGCCCGCAAGCGAATGCGGGCTCGGGATGCCTTGGAGAGGCGTCGTCGGCGGCAGGAGAGGGACAGTCTCCCGAGGGAGCCGTCGCCGGAGACGCCTGATGATGACAACGATGATGATGATGATGAAGAGGATTACATGGCCGCCCGCCTTGGCCTTAGCCCGGATCTAAGGCTGGGCCAGGGGTCGTCGAACCAGCCCCCGAGTGGGCTGGCGCCGTCAGTATCCGGGGCCGGGACATCGGGGTCCCGGTCCGAAGAATGGGGGCAGGCCGAGGGGGTACTTGACCCCTTGGCCGAGGTAGTTGAGGAGACCCCGGGGAGTCAGGCCGACCCGCCTGTTCCCCAAGAGTCGTTGCCCGTGCCGACTGCACAGGAGGCTGATCCTCGGGTCGTCATGTCTACGCTCAGGCGGACCGTCCCTTCGGCGCCCCGGGCGCCCGAGGCAGGGATGGTGCCGAAGCCGGCAGCGGGGCAAACCGTGGGGGTGCCCGCGGGGACCGAGGCTCGAGGGGCCTCCCCGCAGGCACGATTGGTCGTGGCCCGGAGTGGGTAAGTATCTGAGGATTCCTCTGTCCCGGCTCCTTCTTCGTGTGTCCTGATCCTGCTCTTTCCTTTCTTCCCAGCAAACGGAGGCATGGTTCGACCGGTCTGGCTCCTCGGAAGGCCCTTAAGACGGCGCCAGCTTCTGCGGCCGATGCTGCACCGGGCCTCGCCAGCCGGCTGGCCTCTACTCAAGGTGCCCTCGAGCAGGGGGCTCAGGCGGCACAGGTCACCGTGGGGCGAGCTCCCGAGGTCGACCCCTCCATCGAGGCGGTCGTCGTGCCGAGGGAGACTGCTGGCGCGGTTGCGGCCTCGAGCCCTCCAGACGTGTTGCCGGCGCTGGCACCGACTTCTGCCGAGGCTGTTGCCATTCTGGCCGTGGAGCCACCCGTCACCGCCGACGCTGAGATGGCCGAGGCGCCGCTACTTGATGCCTCGGAGGAGGGGGGCGCAGAACCGCGACCTGTCCTGGGGAGCGGCAACCTCGCCCTTGCGCGGTGCAGTCCCGACGGGCGGTGTCAGTCGCTCCGGTTCTGGGCCCGTGGCGCTTCGGATCCCCTCTTCGTTCTTGACGATGAGTGAGAGGAGCAGTCTTGGGACGGGCTTCGTGAGTGTGCCGAGGC
Source organism: Zea mays (assembly GCF_902167145.1). Lineage (NCBI taxonomy): Eukaryota > Viridiplantae > Streptophyta > Magnoliopsida > Poales > Poaceae > Zea > Zea mays. The sequence continues at coordinate 45,689,271 of NC_050103.1, forward strand.
AACGGTGGGGTCGCTTCGGTCGACCTTGGAGGTCCTTTGCAGGGACGTTCCCAAGATCCTTCAGGTAAGGATTTCAGGCATACCTTTCATGTGATCAAGGTATTCTTTGTGACGCCCCGCTTCCTTTCCTTAGGATCTGACGGATCTGAGCGCCGCCAAGTCGTCGTTCATTCGCCGCGAGGCCGACGTCTGGGGTTCGCTGCGGTCCTTGAGGACCACGCTTGCCGAGACTACCGAGTGCCTCTCCCGACGGAGCGCCGAGGTGGCGGACCTTCGGTTGCTCTGTGTCGATCTGGGGGCAGAAGCAGCGACGGCACGCGCAGAGGCGCAGCGGTGGCAGCTGGAGCTCGGCCAGGCCATTGGTGAGCGGGATCAATCCCGAGACCGGGCCGTTGAGGCTGAAAGTGGGGCTGAGGCCCTTGGAGGCCAGCTAGCCGAGGCGTCCGTTCGGGCCGGAGCCCTTGCGGCGGACCTGGCCGTGGTCGTGGGGTCTGCTCAATCTGCCCAAGTCGCAGCCTCAGAGCAGCGTGCCCGGGCTGAAGGTATGTCTTGGCTGTTGTGAGATTTTGATTCAGCTTCATTCTTCAACTTGTGTTTGAGGACTTCTGCTTTGGCGGTTTGCAGAGCTCGAGTCTGCTCTCAACGAGTCCGCCAAGGCACTCGCCCGGGCGACCGAGCAGAGGGAGGCCGACCAAGTGGCTACGTCTGAGGCTATCTCGTCCTTCTGCCAGACTTTTGGCCTTGACGACATCCCCTCGGGAAGCTCTCCCCAGAGTCGCTTGCAGGCCTTGGGCGCCCATGCGCGTGGCAGACTCCGCGAGGTGCTGCATCACGGCGTTAGGCGGGCCTTCGCCGTGCTCGCTTCCCACTACGATGTGGACTTGGAGCGGGTCAGCGAGGGGTACTGCCTCCCCGACGAGGACGAAGCTGCCCTGGCCGAAGTCCAGAGGCTTGACACGGCTGCTGCGGGCCCAAGTGCGGTGCTGGCGTCCACCTTCGAGGCAGAGATCCTTCCTCTTGCGCCGTCGTTCGAAGGCGGGGCGGATCTTGCCGAGGGTGGCAATGAAACCGAGGATGCAGCTCCTCCCCCGGGCAATGCCTGATTCTGCCAGAGCGGTTTATTTTGGACATGTGTGTGTCTTTCGCGGCCGCTGAGGCCTGAACACTTTATCATTGTGAAAATAAAGTTGTGTCTCCTTTCCTCCTTTTTCCCGTATCCGGGCTTGTTTGTCAGTAGCAGGATTGTTTACCCAAGTAAGAGTTATTTTTCATTGTAGGCGGCGAGCGAGGTATCTGTGTCCCTCCGTGTAGGAATTCCTCGGCTCGGTCGGCCTTGCCACTTACATGCACTCTTATTCGTTTCTCGGGGTTTTGTTACTGACATGGCCGGGAAACGCGAAAGTCGTTATGGTGGAAGACTCTTTTCGAGGAAAATTTTGACGCAGAGGGGGTTCCCCCCTTCTAGCCCCCGAGGGAGGGTCGGGCTTTGCCGAGGCAAGGCTGACCCTTCCTTGATGGTTAGACTTAATATGTAAACGAGGTATATGAATGGCTTGAAAACATCTTAAGGGTAGAAGCGACGTAGCTGTCGGATGTTCCAAGCGTTGCTGTAGACCTCGCCTTGACTGTTGGCCAGCTTGTACGTCCCGGGCTTCAAAACCTTGGCGATGACGAACGGCCCTTCCCAGGGAGGCGTGAGCTTGTGCCACCCTCGGGCGTCTTGTCGTAGTCGAAGCACCAAGTCGCCCACCTGGAGGTCTCGGGACCGAACCCCTCGGGCGTGGTAGCGTCGCAGGGACTGCTGATACCGCGCCGAGTGTAGTAAGGCCACGTCCCGAGCCTCTTCCAGCTGGTCTAGTGAGTCTTCTCGGTTGGTCTGGTTGCGTCGGTCGTCGTAGGCCCTCGTCCTTGGGGAACCGTATTCTAAGTCTGTGGGCAAGATGGCCTCGGATCCATAGACTAGAAAGAACGACGTGAAACCCGTGGCTCAACTTGGCGTCGTCCTCAGGCTCCAGACCACCAAGGGGAGTTCCTTCATCCATCATCTGCCGAACTTGTGGAGGTCGTTGTAGATCCTCGGCTTAAGTCCTTGCAGAATCATGCCGTTGGCACGTTCTACCTGCCCATTCGTCATGGGGTGTGCCACGGCGGCCCAGTCCACCCGGATGTGGTGGTCTTCGCAGAAGTCCAGGAACTTCCTGCCAGTGAACTGGGTGCCATTGTCGGTGATGATGGAGTTCGGGACCCCGAAGCGATGGATGATGTTGGTGAAGAATGTCACCGCCTGTTTGGACCTGATGCTGTTTAGGGGTCGGACCTCGATCCACTTGGAGAATTTGTCGATGGCAACCAGTAGATGCATGTAGCCCCCGGGTGCCTTCTGCAAGGGACCTACGAGGTTCAGACCCCACACAACAAACGATCAGGTCATGGGTATTGTTTGTAGAGCCTGAGCGGGTAGGTGCGTCTGTCTTGCGTAGAATTGACACCCTTGGCAGGTGCGGACAATTCTAGTGGCGTCGGCCATCGCGGTCGGCCAGTAGAAACCTTGTCGGAAAGCGTTTCCAACAAGGGCTCGAGGCGCTGCGTGATGACCGCAAGCCCCCGAGCGTATTTCTTGTCAGAGCTCCTGGCCTTCGACGATGGATATGCATCGCTAGAGGATGCCGGAGGGGCTGCGGTGGTAGAGCTCCTTCCCGTCACCCAGCAAGACGAATGACTTGGCACGCCGCGCCAGTCGCCGAGCTTCGGCTCTGTCGAGGGGTAGCTCTCCTCGGTGGAGATATTGCAGGTACGGGGTCTGCCAGTTTCGATTAGGCGTGACCCCATTCCGCTCTTCCTCGATGCGCAGAGCCTCACCCTCGGTAGCCGAGGGTGCCTCGGGCGGGGCCGAGGCCTTCTCGGGCTCGGGCGCGTCGTTTGTCTTGACTGAGGGTTGATGTAGGTCCCGGGAGCCGTTGTTCGCGCCGAAGCTATCTTCGCTAGCTCGTCCGCAGTCTCGTTGTACCGCCGGGCGACGTGGTTGACCTCGAGCCCGTAGAACTTGTCCTCCAGGCGCCGAACCTCGTCGCAGTAGGCTTCCATCTTTGGGTCGCGGCAGTGGGAGTTCATCATGACTTGGTCGATGACAAGCTGCGAGTCACCGCGAGCGTCGAGGCGTCGGACCCCTAGCTCAATGGCGATGCGCAACCCATTGACCAGAGCCTCGTACTCAACCACGTTGTTGGACGCCGGGAAATGGAGGCGTAGCACGTAGCGGAGGTGCTTCCCGAGGGGCGAGATGAAGAGCAAGCCCGCGCCTGCCCCTGTTTTCATCAGCGACCCATCAAAAAACATGGTCCAGAGTTCCGGTTGGATCGAAGCTGCCGGGAGCTGGGTGTTGACCCATTCAGCCACAAAGTCCACCAAGACTTGGGACTTGATGGCTTTCCGAGGGGCGAACGAGATTGTCTCGCCCATGATTTCCACCGCCCACTTTGCAATCCTACCCGAGGCCTCTCGGCACTGGATGATCTCCCCCAGGGGGAAGGATGACACCACAGTCACTAGATGAGACTCGAAGTAGTGTCGCAACTTCCGCCGCGTCAGAATCACCGTGTACAGCAGCTTCTGAATTTGTGGGTAGCGGAACTTGGTCTCGGACAGTACCTCACTGATGAAGTAGACCGGCCTCTGGACGGGCAATGCATGCCCTTCTTCTCGTCTTTCGACCATGATCGCGGCGCTGACCACCTGAGTGGTAGCGACGACATAGATCAAGAGGGCTTCTCCGGCAGCGGGAGGCACCAGGATGGGTGCGTTCGTAAGGAGCGCCTTTAGGTTCCCGAGGGCTTCCTCGGCCTCGGGGGTCCAAGTGAAGCACTCGGTCTTTCTTAAGAGGCGGTACAGAGGTAGGCCTCTTTCGCCGAGGCACGAGATGAAGCGGCTCAGAGCCGCAAGGCATCCCATGACCCTCTATACGCCTTTCAAGTCCTTGATGGGCCCCATGTTGGTGATGGCCGCGATTTTCTCTGGGTTGGCCTCGATGCCCCCGCTCGGAGACGATGAATCCCAAGAGCATGCCTCGGGGGACTCCGAAGACGCACTTCTCGGGATTGAGTTTTACGCCTTTCGCCTTGAGACACTTGAATGTCGTTTCAAGGTCGGAGAGGTGGTCGGAGGCTTTCCTTGTCTTGACTACGATGTCATCGACGTAAGCCTCGATGGTCCGACCAATGTGTTCGCCAAACACGTGGTTCATGCACCTTTGGTATGTCGCACCCGCATTCCTCAAACCAAATGGCATAGTAACGTAGCAGTACATGCCAAAAGGTGTGATGAAAGAAGTCGCGAGCTGGTCGGACTCTTTCATCTTGATTTGGTGATACCCTGAGTAGGCGTCGAGGAATGACAGGGTTTCGCACCCAGCAGTGGAATCCACGATTTGATCGATGCGAGGCAGAGGGTAGGGAACCTTCGGACATGCTTTGTTTAGACCAGTGTAGTCTACACACATCCGCCATTTCCCTCCTTTCTTTCTTACAAGCACAGGGTTGGCAAGCCATTCAGGATGGAATACCTCTTTGATGAACCCTGCAGCCATCAGTTTGTGGATCTCCTCGCCTATGGCTCTGCGCTTTTCTTCGTCGAATCGGCGCAGAGGCTGCTTCATAGGTCGGGATCCAGTTCAGATATCCAGCGAGTGCTCGGCGACATCCCTCGGTATGCCAGGCATGTCCGAGGGACTCCACACGAAAACTTCGGCGTTCGCGCGAAGAAAGTCGATGAGCACTGCTTCCTATTTGGGGTCGAGCTCGGAGCCGATCCGGATCTACTTGGAGGCATCGTTGCTGGGGTCGAGAGGGACAGACTTAACCGTCTCTGCTGGCTCGAAGTTGCTGGTGTGGCGCTTCATGTCTGGTGCCTCCTTGGAGAGGCTCTCTAGGTCGGCGATGAGGGCCTCGGATTCGGCAAGGGCCTCGACGTACTCCACGCACTCCACGTCGCATTCGTACGCGTGTCGGTACGTGGGGCCGACGGTGATGACCCCGTTGGGCCCCGGCATTTTGAGCTTGAGGTAGGTGTAGTTGGGGACGGCCATGAACTTGGCGTAGCATGGCCTCCCCAATACTGTGTGGTAGGTTCCTCGGAACCCGACCACCTCAAACGTGAGGGTTTCCCTTCGGAAGTTGGAGGGAGTCCCGAAGCAGACAGGCAGATCGAGTTGTCCGAGAGGTTGGACGCATTTCCCGGGGATGATCCCGTGAAAAGGCGTCGCGCCGGCCCAGATCGAGGACAGATCGAGCTGCAGGAGCCTGAGGGTCTCGGCGTAGATGATGTTGAGGCTGCTGCCTCCGTCCATGAGGACCTTGGTGAGCCTGACGTTGTCGATGACGGGGTCGACAACGAGCGGATATTTCCCCAGGCTCGGCACGCGGTCGGGGTGGTCGCCCTGGTCGAAGGTGATGGGCTTGTCAGACCAGTCTAGGTAGACTGGCGCTGCCACCTTTACCGAGCAGACCTCCCAACGCTCTTGCTTGCGGTGCCGAGCCGAGGCGTTCGCCACTTGCCCACCGTAGATCATGAAGCAGTCGTGGACCTCGGGGAACTCCTCTGCCTTGTGATCCTCCTTCTTGTCGTTGTTGTGGGTCCTGCCACCTTCCGTCGGTGGCCCGGCCTTGTGAAATTGGCGCCGAAGCATGACGCACTCCTCAAGGGTGTGCTTGATGGGCCCCTGATGATAGGGGCACGGCTCCTTGAGCATCTTATCAAAGAGATTGGCACCTCCAGGAGGTTTCCGAGGGTTCTTGTACTCAGCGGCGGCGACAAGGTCCGCGTCGGTGGCGTCGTGTTTCGCTCGCGACTTCTTCTTGTTCTTCTTCTTGGTGTCGCGCTGAGCGGACGCCTCGGGGACGTCTTCCGGCTAGCGGCCCTGGGGCTGCTTGTCCTTTCGGAAGATGGCCTCAACCGCCTCCTGGCCAGAGGCGAACTTGGTGGCGTTATCCATCAGCTCGCTCGCCCTGGTGGGGGTCTTGCGACCCAGTTTGCTCACCAGGTCGCGGCAGGTGGTGCCGGCGAGGAACGCGCCGATGACATCCGAGTCGGTGACGTTGGGCAGCTTGGTGCTCTGCTTCGAGAATCGCCGGATGTAGTCCCGGAGAGACTTTCCCGGCTGCTGGCGGTAGCTTCGGAGATCCCAGGAGTTCCTAGGGCGCACGTACGTGCCCTGGAAGTTGCCGGCGAAGGCTTGGACCAGGTCGTCCCAGTTGGAGATCTGCCCCGGAGGCAGATGCTCCAGCCAGGCTCGAGCGGTGTCGGAGAGGAACAGGGGGAGGTTGCAGATGATGAGGTTGTCATCGTCTGTTCCACCCAGCTGGCAGGCCAGTCGGTAGTCCGCGAGCCACAGTTCCGGCCTCGTCTCCCCCGAGTACTTTGTGATGGTAGTCGGGGTTCGGAACCGGGTCGGGAACGGCGCCCGTCGTATGGCCCGGCTGAAAGCCTGTGGACCGGGTGGTTCGGGCGAGGGGCTCCGATCCTCACCGTTGTCGTAGCGTCCCCCACGCCTGGGGTGGTAGCCTCGGCGCACCCTCTCGTCGAGGTGGGCTCGACGGTTGCGGTGGTGGTGCTCGTTGCCGAGGCGACTCGGGGCCGCAGGCACCGTGTTGCGCGTGCGCCCGGTGTGGACCGAGGCTTCCCGCACGAATCAGGAAGTCGCGGCGCGATGCTCCGAGGGGTACCCCTGCCTTCGGGAGGCAGAGCTTTCGTCTCATTGGACCGCGGCATCCTCCAGGAGATTCTTGAGCTCTCCCTGGATACGCCGCCCTTCGGTGGTCGATGGTTCCGGCATCGCGCGGAGTAGTATTGCTGCTGCAGCCAGGTTCTGGCCGACCCCACTGGAAGCCGGTGGCGGCCTTGCCCTGATGTCGTCGGCAATGCGGTGCTGGATGCCCTGGGTAGATGACGTGCTTCCCCGGCCAGAGCTTGGTCTGCCCATTCCTTCCCGATGTTCCGCCGGAACTGCTCAAGTGTTCCTGCTCCCTCGTCGAGCCTGACCTGCATCTCGCGGATTTGCTCGAGCTGTGCGTCCTGACCCTCCGTAGGGACTGGGACCACAGCTAGCTCCCGAAGGATGTCAATGCGAGGCGCAGGCCTAGGGGATCACCGTTTTCCGGCATACCAAGATGGTTGCCTTCGCCGGGACCCCCTAGATCGACGTGGAAACATTCACGACTTGGGCCGCAGTCCTCGTCGCCGAAGCTGCGGCTACCATCGGAACAATTGGAGAGGTAGTAGTCGCATGCGGTCATGAAGTCCCGCATGGCACTGGGGTTACCGAGCCCGGAGAAATCCCAACAAAAGTCGGGCTCGTCATCTTCCTCAGAACCCGAGGGTCCGTAGGTCGAGACGGTCGTCAGTCTGTCCCAGGGCGACCGCACATGGTACCCCGGAGGGTTGGTACATGCCTCTATGAAGGCTTCCACCGAAGCGAGGTCGCTTGGTGGGTCGAAGCTGAATCCAAAAGACACGAGATGGGAATCGGTCGGTACCTCTTGGTCGACGGGCGGTGACGAAGTCGCGTCAGGGGCGGACTGCACCGTTGTCTCAGGTACGAGGGCGACGCCCAGCAAGTCCTTCGCGAGCGTGCTGGCGTCGTTCGTCTGCTTGGGGTTGGCGTGTTGCGGGGAAACGGCGCTCGTCTTCGTCTCAGACGCAAGGTCGAAGCCCGACGTGTCCCCCGCTGGGGCGCCGGCGTCGTCGACTTGCTTGACAGCCGACGAGGTGCCGCCTCCTGTTTGGCCATGGTTGCCCCGCCTCCTCCTCCGTCGGTGGGGGAGGTCACGGGACAAACCCGGATGTTGTTCTTCCGCCATGTGGGGAAGACGTCGTTGATTCCGCCGCCGGCGGGCGGGCTGACGACCGCCATTGTCGCTGTCGCGCGGCGGAGGAAGGAGTATCATGTCGTAGCTGCCGTCGAGGGACATGAACTCAAGACTCCCGAAACGGAGCATCGTCCCGGGTTGGAAAGGTTGCTGGAGACTACCCATCTGGAGCTTGACGGGAAGCTATTCGTCAACACGCAGCAGGCCCCTACCTGGCGCGCCAACTGTCGACGTTTCAACCCCGGGGGTCCCTGGACCGACGAGTAAATTGTCGCTGCGTGTCCCAGCCCAGATGGGTCGGCGCGAGACGGGACACAAAGGGGGGAGAACAGTAAGGGGAAACCGCGGCCTTCGTGTTGTCCTGCGCCCAAGGCGGATGGATGCGCTTGCAGTAGGGGGTTACAAGCGTTCGCGTGGGAGAGAGAGAGAGAGCGAGAGCCTTATGCGTCGGCCCGTTCTCCCGCGCGACCAACCTTCTGTACGAGAGCCCTGGACCTTCCTTTTATAGACGTAAGGAGAGGGCCCAGGTGTACAATGGGGGGTGTAGCAATGTGCTAACGTGTCTAGCAGAGAGGAGCTAGTGCCCTATGTACATGTCGTCGTGGCTGTCGGAGAGGTGTTGCTGCCATGTTCATGTGATGTCGTGGCCATCGGAGGAGAGCTGGAGCCCTGCGGAAGTACAGCTGTCGGGGTTGTCAGATCCTTGCTGACGTCTCCTTACTGACGTAAGGGGCTGGGAGCTGCCGTCGTCATGGAGCGTGCGGGGTGTCATCATTACTTGTTTACTGGGGCGAGCCAGATGGGACGCCGGTCTTGTTCTCCGTAGCCTGAGCTAGCTAGGGGCAGGGTAATGATGGCCCCCCTAGCGACGTGGCCGGTCTGGACCCGAGTTTGGGCGAGGTGGCGATTCCTCCGAGGTCGAGGTTGAGTCCGAGCCCTGGGGTCGGGCGAGGCGGAATCCATCGTCTTCCGGAGTCGAGGCTGAGTTCGAGCCCTAGGGTCGGGCGAGGCGGATTCCATCGTCTTCCGGAGCTGAGGCTGAGTCCGAGCCCTGGGGTCGGGCGAGGCGGAGTTCGTCGTCTTCTAAGTTGTGGTTGAGTCCGAGCCCTAGGGTCGGGCGAGGCGAAGTCCATCTTCCGAGGCCGAGACGGGGGTCGAACCCTGGGGTCGGGCGAGGCGGAGCTTCCTATGTCGCCCGAGGCTAGACTTAGCCGCTGTCGACCTCACTCTAGCGAGTGGCACGGCAGTCGGAGCAGGGCAGGCGGCGCTGTATTCCTGTCAGGTCGATCAGTGGAGCGGCGAAGTGACTGTGGTCACTTCAGCCTTGTCGACTGAAGAGCGCGCGTCAGGATAAGATGTCAGGCGATCCTTGCATTAAATGCTCCTGCGATATGGTCGGTTGGTGTGGAGATTTGGCCAAGGTTGCTTCTCCGCGAAGCCTACCCGAGCTGTGCCTCGGGCGAGTCGACGGTGCGTCCGTTGCTTGAGGGGATCCTCGGGCGAGGCGTGAATCTTCCAGGGTCGGCTGTCTTTGCCCGAGGTCGGGCTCGGGCGAGGTGGGATCGTGTCCTTTGAGCGGAGCCTTGGCCTGAATCACGCCCATCAGGCCTTCGCAGCTTTGTGCTGATGGGGTTTACCAGCTGAGATTAGGAGTCTTGGGGGTACCCCTAATTATGGTCCCCGACACCATTATTAGTAAGCCCCAAGCTTCTTATCTGCTTCTGTTTCTGCTTTGTATTTTTTTCTTTAATTTATGGGATTATTTTCCATTATATAGTGTTTATGGTTTTTTGTGGTTATTTATGTTTTCATCAGTACCTACTGAGTTGAGTACGATGGTGAGAAAAGTTAGCATGACTCATTCCATCTTCCTTGCATCTTTCACATCTTGTGTGGCTATGTATTTGGTTGTTCTGTCTTTGGGCACTAGATAGTGTTCCTTCTATTTTCTATCAACAAGAATGAGGAGCAATCACAACCATTTCATTTGTTTCTGTCTTTATATGAATTGTGATACTTGGCTTGTTATGTTGTCATAGAATCGTTCGGTTTGAACTATTTACTTCAATGCTTCTGTTTTTAAATTTGAATGTGAAGAAATTGAAGGTTGTGACAGGATGTGCACTTTGAAGTATAGGAGTGTGCTGCCATGGAACTTCTTGTTGATTACTACACCAGAAAACTTTATTTCCTCTAGAAGTTGGTTGGTAGGAAACTAGGGTTAATCTTTGTTTAGTAGTACATGAAAGTTTGTGTCTCTAGAACCACAAGTATTTTGCTCTACTGCATGCATAGTTCATATTTTATTTTTTAGCTCGTTTATGCTTGCTTATACTTTTGACAGTTGCTAATTTATGCAACAAATCTTGTGTGAAAATTCTTGAGAGATGCCTTGAAGTGGACAACCTCCCACATACAATTTTTTTTGCAATTGGCAGAGCAATCATTCCATAATCTTAGCAACATATTATCATATTAGTTTCTTGGTGTTGGCACCATTTGACCAATATTTTTTTGTTCCTAAATCCTCTAATGAAGGAGAAGGCGAGAAAACACTTGGACTTGAACCGATTAAATTCTAAAGGTCCGAGGGAGGAGGAGGCCATTGATTACAGGGAGGATGAACATATATTTTCAATGACAAAAATGATGCATAATTATTTAGTAGATTAATCCTGCGAGCTGGAATACTGCAAGCCTGCAAGTGAACCACATATTGTGCTTGCTGCATCTTGGTTTTATATCAACATGGGTCACCCGCATAATATATCTTGTGAGCTGGAATACTACACTAAGCTGAGGTGGATGTGTTTTTTGTTTTTTCTTCACCTTATGTTCTTAACAAAGCTTACCCTTATCCTATGTGAAATCCCTCCTCTCCTAGGGTGAAGAAATTCACCTCCATGTCGTTTCAACCTCGATGTTACTCGCATTTTTAATTTTCAAATGCAGTATCCTGATATTATAGTCGACATCTGGTAAAATGTGCATTAGCAACTTCGGTGACAGATAAGGATTCCATTCCAATTCGACAAGCATTAGCTGGCGCACTTCTTTCAAAGCGGGATTAGCATTACCCTTGTCCAGGAGCTCCTAAACTTTTTTGAGCTAGAAGGACTAATTCATGTACATAATTTGATGTGATCGTTGTTGTACTTTATATTTTGGCATACTATGTACAAAACAAGTGCCTTCTATGACCATAGTGATTTATGCATTTTCGAACGAAATTTTATGACATATCTTGTGTTTTACGCTTCCATTAAAAGGTAGTCTTATTGTGTTGTACGTCAAGTTTATTATACTTTTTGACGAATATCGTGTAAAGCAAGATACACAGCAACCACCCAAATCGTCTGTTTTACGCCTGAAATAGTGGATCCCTTGCGTGCAGTTTACGCTAATTTACACACAATTTTACGCTCTTTTGTATCAGTTTTATGCTAAAATTTATAGTCATTTACTCTAAAATCTGTCCGAACCAGAACTCATGCACTTCGTACGTGTCCGATTTTCACGCCATAATTCAGTCCCGATACAGCTCGACGATCTACGCTAAATTTTATACCCATTTATGCTATTTTGGTTCACGTTTTACGTTGAAATCCGTACAAGCCAGAACCCGCACATGATTAGACACACGCGATTTTTATGCTGTAATTTTCGGCTCCATTCGCCTGTACGAAACAAACCTACGATTTACGCTAAAATTCATACTCATTTACACTATTTTGTTTCACGTTTTACGCTAAAATCCGTCCGAACCAGCGCCTGTACACCGCAGGGGTATACCTAGCTAAGGCTTCCCGGTACTAGTGAAAGCCCTGGGCTTCCATTAGCTCGTCTATATATATATATATATATATATATATATATATATATATATATATATATATATATATATATATATATATATATATATATATATATATATATATATATATATATATCATACTTTTAGTTAGAGAATCATAGAATGTTTAGTTACAGACAATTAACCAGTTTACTTTTATTTTATAAAAAAGAGAGATAGTCAAAGTCTAATCACTATATGCATATAATGTTTAGTGAAAGTCTATCATATAGAATCATAGATAATCAATTTTAGTTAGAGAATCACTTGTCATAAAGAATTAACGTCCAAGCAGTTAAAGCACTGGTCAACATGCTTTTAACTTCAATGGTAGGAGAGCTCTACCAAATAAGGCCTAAAACAACTGGTAGCGGATCAGCCATTACAGGTATACATAACAGGCTCAGGAAAGTAGAACGATTAAAAAAATAAAACATGATAAAAACAAAAGGGATTTGAGCATTTCACACAACTATGCACCGAAGCCGGTCATACAGCTTAACCCAGTGATTGCTCACTTGGTCACAGCTCACAGGATGCTCAAGAACACTGGTATATATATATATAGTTCCAAGTTAATCTATACCTCCCTATCTTTGATGAATCTCATTGCAATCTAATGCTTGACCATGCAAAGGCTCACTGTCAAAACTAGGCGCTGCTGTGCTCATGCAAAATTCCCTTCAACCTGTTGCTTGACCGTTGTGCATCCGGAACATTTTCAAAATCATTCCACTCAATGCTATACCTTTAAGCCGTTGCAGCCATTTGTTAAGTACATATTCCAACAAATATCTGAACCTAACCAAAATGACCTATGATGTCCTCCAAGGTTTATTCAGCCCTCAAACTCAGTATTTCCTTTGCCGTCCTCCTGCGGAAGTAGTGCATTTGCTTCTACAAAGTGCATGCAATTTTGTTTCAGCTTTTGCAGATACATCATATCCATTATGAGAAAATGAGACAATGTATTACCTGTCCAAAAATGAGGTCCATATCTCTGCTGTAGAAGTCAATGTATTTGAGCATGAACATGCCACAGTCCCATCTAAGTGACAGACTCAGTACATTAGGCAAACTGAAGAACAAGTGGGAATAGTGCTGTACATTAGGCAAACTAAATGTTCTCAGGTTGGCAATTGCGTGCAATTTTTTTTTAAAGGATTCATTAACTGCACAAGGAAAAACAAAGGTACAACTATGCTTGCTAGGAACAAAGATGAGAAGTACCCATTCTCCTGCAAAGGAAGATTTTCGACACTTTCCTGCTTCCATGAGAGAGCATCAATCTGTTGGTCACTTTTGTCTTTGACCTCATCCACAATATACTTAGCCTGGTAAGCATTTGAAAAAATATATATAATAAAATAACTGGTCCAGTAGATAAATATATAAACAGAACATGAGTGAACTTCAATACAGTCTTTCCGCTTGTACAAGGGGACACCAGAATGCAGCAACAATGACAAAAGCTAGAGGATAACACTAACCAAGATCCTCAAGACCCTCGTGTCCATGCCACCAAGTGAATCCAGATACTGAAACTTTTTGTCCCTTATGTTGATGACTGCTAAACACCAATGGACTTCCTTGTGTATGGGAACAAATATCTGGATAATAAGTTCCGGTTAAATGCATACTAAGTTAAACCCTAGTAAGGTCTAAACCTGAAAAGAGAACCCAAAAGTGTGTTACCTTGTCACAGTCAATTAGACTGTACCCTAACCTCCTTTTTGTTGTCCATCTTCTAACAGCTTTATAATCATACCCACTGGAAATCAGCTGATAGACAGCAATAAGAGAAGAATTATGAGTTACAACTAACACAACATTGCACTCAAATACAAAACGTCACTATTGCGACAAAATATGGTAACGAATGCAACAAGACAGATGACAATAATAATAGGAAAAAAATAGAGAATGACATTAAATGGCAGCTTGTTGCTCGTGTGCAGGCACATGTATGAATCAGCTGAGATGTTTGGGTGGATTGTTGGAAATCTCAAGCGCTCACACGCTCAAACTCACAAAGAACAGAGAGAGATGGAAGATGGAGACGGAAGCTGGAAGAAGAGATAACAGTACACGAGCAAGTTACGGCACCGAACTCCTCCAACGCCCACACACTGGATCCTATTCCTGGCCGTGCTTTTCAAATACGAGTAGTACAGAAGGTTTTTATAGCACTGGGTGATGCATAAGCACTAACTCCACCTAGTCTTATGCTGCGATCCTTCGGACCTGGCCATATGCACAACACGCTCGTACGCGCACAATACTACTACTACTGCATACATGCACTGCATATAAACTTATACCACTACACACGCACACCATGCATGCATGCAACATGCAGCTCCACCATGCGTGGCAAGCTGCAGACACTCGCGCACGTCGCATGCAGCCACAACTCAGTGCTCCGATCGCCACATGATCAGCCTTGACATGCACACAACACACATACGCATGCGCCAGCGGCCAGACCACGCACCTACATGGTCACAGACACCAGGTTTATTCCTAACATGGATATCATATAAATATTAGGAAATCGGTAGTAATTGCATGCATATCATTCATGTACATTTGATGAGAATGGTAGTTTCTTAGAAGCAAGGAAAAATAAACAAAAAAGAATTGGCCCACGAAAAGGTAAAACAAATTCTAACACAAACCTTCTTGTAGAAAAAGGTGTTGAAGAAATGGCATTTTAAGAACTTGCGAGGTTCTCTTAGTTCCCTCTCTTTAAGCAGATCAAGATACAAATTGATAACCTGAAAGTAGTCGGAAGAAAAAAAATAGAAAGAATTTTATACTGACATATTGCATTATGTATGCTTACTACTCCGCAAAGAGTTACAGAAGCAACAAAATGAAAAATACCTCATCATTTAGCCATTCCTGGTTATTCAAGCATTGCAAGATCTCCCTTGTTATCACAATATTTGAAGGTTCATGTACTGCTAACCTCTCACGACTGCATAAAGGACACTTTTAGATACCACTAGTTATGTAGGCATTTGTGTGACTATCACATAACAAAAGAAGATAAAAAGCAAACCTGTTCTTGCCATGAAGAGCCCGACGAACCATTTCTTCATCCTCATCAGTAAGAGGAACAAAAGGTTCAGGCACCTCCTGAAAGGAACGTGTTAATATCGATAACCTTGTTGAAAAGAGTGTTCTATTCTAAAATATAGCCTGGTTTAGTGTACATTAAGTGCAATTCAGTCTCCAGGAACAACATGAATTTCTTTTAATCCATCTATTTTTCAAGGGTATTGAAAAAAAATCACAGGTTTATATCCCACAGACCTCGAAAAGAATTCCTCAAGGGAATTGAAAAAAAATCACAGGTTTATATCCCACAGACCTCGAAAAGAATTCCTCAGAGCATAACAACCAGAAAATCCTTTAGTAGGTCCTTAAGGCTACAAAAGTATCTAACCTATCATATATTTAAGAAAAAATGTCTCAGGGGAAAAACAACCATGATTGAAGAACTAGTTATGGAGACAATCACATTCTCAGAAATTTACAAGCATCAACTGCATATGGTTGGTCTTGCATTATGATCTGGAATGCTAGGTCCTCAAGAGTAGGAAGCACATGCGTTTCTGGCTGTTCAGTTCAACATTCAGAACATCCCAATTGTTTTACCATTCAAGCTCAGTTCAATTCAGTCAACCACCTTGTCCCACACAGACATCCCATCACAAAACAATATGAAACAAAAAAATGAAGAAGAATCCAGGAAAGCAATACCTCCTTCTTTGGCGTAATTCGCGGGAGGGCCTCAGCAAGCCGCTCAAGGCTAAGACGGCCCACCTGGGCGAGCCGCACCTCAAACTCGAGCGTCTTGAGCTTGGCATCCCGCTTCCGTGACTTCTCGTACAGCTCCTTGTACTGTGGCACCCTTCTCACTACCACGCTGCCCCTCACCTCCTCCTCGTCCTGCTGCTTCCTCTCGTCCTCGTCCTCCTCCTCCTCCTCCCCCTCCTCCTCCTCCTCGATGGCCACCACCTCGAGGGGCACCGCCTGCCTCGTAGCATCGGTTGTGGCGGCGGGAGTGGATGGCGCCGGGTGGGAGACGCTGTTGACGAGCTCTACGTACTGCTGGAATCCGAGAGAACAAGGCAGGGGTGATGACGGGGAGAACAACGAGCGGCCGGCAGCGTGGGTCCGTGCAGCCCCACCAAGCCGGAAGACGCGGAGGATCCGCTGTGGGCCGTGGATCGGGCGCGGCAATGGCGGCGGCGGCGGGAGTCGGCGCCTGTGCGGAAGCGGGGTGGAAGCGATGGTGGAAGAGGAGGAAGGGCCCGGCGTGAAGGAGGCGGATGCCGCGGCGGCGGAGTGGATGATTTGGGGAGAAGGACGGATAGGCGGGACGGCGGAGGTGGAGGGATCGAGTTCAGGGAATGTGGCGAGCTTGGTCCGCTTGGAGGGAGGGGTAAGGGGCGGTGGGGGGAACGAGGGATAGGGGAGGCGATGGTCGGCCGAGAGGCAGCGGTCCGCCGAGAGACGCTTCCGGCTGTCAGTGAGGGCGCCCATCGCCGGGGGCGGTGGAAACCCTAGCGGCGGTGGAGAGCGAGAGCGAGAGGGCGGTCTTTCGATGAGAGAATAGAGAATGTGGTTTGTTTTAATTTTTATTTTCTCCTTGCCTTTTTTTGTTTGATTTTATTATTCCTTAATTTCTTTTCGGCACCGTGTGTGTATGTACGAGTGTGTAGGGCGGGAAGGAAGGAGCGCGTTCTGACTAGGATGAAATAAGACTAGAAACTATTCCAGATAACTTGTTATACTACAAATTACACAATTAATTCAGCTGAAATCCTTCCTAGACTAGATTCCTGAATAACTGAACGGGCTCTTAATTGGAGCGAGAGGTAATCGATGTGGATTGATCAGCGAGGAGCTGCCCAACTGGCGCCATGGGGACATGGGGCGCGGGGTATGCTTGTGTCAAGACTCAAGACTTACATCTGTTTGTCAAAAATATATTTGAATTGTTTTCAAAAAATAAAAAAAGGTAATATAAATAAATTGAATAACTTTGTGATTGGATAAAAAAGTTTACCAAATGTTGATGTATTTATGCTGAAGCATATGTTTTGTTTGATTGGTTTTCAAATTCGATATTTGGATTTGAAGAAAATCTCATTTTATAAAATATTGGTAAATTAGTAATATTAGGGAAAATGCATTTTGACATGTTAGTAGTTCTGTTTGTAAGTAATTGCAATTTTTTATTTGATTTTGACTTATCCTTTTTTGTTAAATCCAATTCTATTTAATTATTGGAATTTTCCCTAAATAAGTTATTTTGAAAATGGGTATTTTAGTTGTGTTGATGCTATTTATTTTATATTTATTATAATATATATATAATGTATAATAATAATAATTATTATTATAATCTCTACTACTTATTAAGTAAGCAATAGTAGTCTGCCATTGACTTGTTCTGCCTTTGACCTGTTCTGCCATGGCTCTGGTTCTGCCCCCACAGGTCGTACACGCAGGTGTCCAGCAAAAATTCTTATGCATGCGCGAGTTGAAACTGACCACCAGTTCAGCCACCATTTGAAACTAATCAGTTCAGCCACCGCGCCAAAGCTTATAAGCCGCTCCATGTCTCCTTTACTAGCCAATATGGTACTAAAGTTTTGCAAGACAATACAACAATACAGCAGTGCAGGCGTTTTGGGCTGCTTTTTTGGTGCGGCCCATACTCCAATTAGGTTTGGGCGGCCCATGGTCGCGCGCACAGCAGTCGTTTCTTCCTCCGTCCGCACGATGGAGCGCTCAACCGTCCGTTCCGGCCGCCCCTCGGTCAGCTCCACGACGGCACGACCTCAGCTCTCCAACCTGGGCCTCGGCTACTCCATCGCCATCGCGCTCGGCTTCCTCATCCTGTTTGCCTCCTTCCTGCTGGCTTTCTACTTCTGCTTCGGCCGCGGCGGGGACTACTGGGCCGGGGAAGCAGTCACCACGGCGTCCAGCTCTGGCCACCTCTCCATCACCGTCCCGCGCGTGCTCTTCGTCGCGGAGGGGTCCGAGTCCCCCGAAGACGACGCTTACCCCTCCTCCTCCGCCGCCGCGGCCTGCTCCCCCGTCGGGCTCGACGCGGCCGCCATCGCTTCCTACCCCAAGGTCGCCTTCTCCAGCAAGGCCGCCGAGGCTGACGCCATGTGCTCCATCTGCCTCAGCGAGTACAGGGACGGCGAGACGCTGCGCGTGATGCCCGAGTGCAGGCACGGCTTCCACGTCGCGTGCCTCGACGCCTGGCTGAGCCGGAGCGCGTCCTGCCCCGTCTGCAGGTCCTCTCAGGTCCTTCCCCGTTTTCTCTCCTTTGCAGTTTTTGGTTCCTGAATTCTGCACTGTCAAACCCAAGCTATACATAAACAACTGATGGCTCAATATGCTAAGCAATTCTTTACATTGGGTATAATCAATATAGGGGCATTATGGAATATTAATTATTTTGGTTATATTTGATTGTTTGGAAATATTGTTGTTCTTTACATTCAGGGCTTGGTTGAGCGTATGTTTAGTGACAAAAAAGCATTGATCAGAGAAGCTTCAAATGTCCAAGTCATCCTCTTTCAGGGGAACATTTGCAGGTAGAGGATGGACTGCTTAATGGTTCTATTTACCAGCGCATTTGGCAGTTCTATTTGTCAGAGGCAAATGTGGGTGATTTCTCATATCTACTTGCTATACATCTTGTCAAAGCACTGCTAATAGAAGAAGGGGACCATCTTATGTCAAAAAAAGAAGGGGGCTATCTAAGAATTATATGGTCAATTACACCTAGCATCCAGTTTTACACAATTGGTCCTTGACATTATCTAAGTCACCTAATTGGACATGAAGGCGAGGGGTCCATCTTCCATATTATAAAGGAACTAGGTAAGTTTACTTCCACAAATGGTTGTTGTACTTATGATTTTGCTAACCTTATCTACTCGAGTATAGTCATGTCATCCTTTACTCGTCAACCTGTAACATATCTAATCTAACTACTATAGGATGGGTCGTTAACTTAATGCTAGAGAGAGCAATGGCAATAATGAGTATTTTTTTTCTCAGCAAGCATGAGGCTCACTGATGCTGGTGATGGTCAGGTTTGATCCATATTATCTTAGTTGAGCTAGCATAACCATTTTCATTGGAGACACTTTGATATTACTTACGCCTTTTATGCTACAATTATTTTAGTATAATGTAGCACACATGGAGGATATTGTTCGGTTGATCTCCAAATATCTTCATCTGTTAAAGGAAGTCAGTTAGTGGATATTTAATGAGGTAATGGAAAGGGCCATGGTTTACATATCACGAGAAGCAAATGGTAAGTCAGAAGACCTGAAATATGTAACTAACTTGGACAAATTGCAAGAGGAGACTGGTGGTAGGAGCTTACAAAAGCAATCAAAGCCTTAGAGGGCTTGATGGAAGCAAATAGGGACTTTGAAGAACTAAAAGTATGTGTTCCAGTCTATATACTGTTTATTTTTCTTAGATTTTCATGTACGTACTTCTTTTGGGCACAAATCAAACCAGCTCCTGAACTGCTAGATGAGCTGTGCATTGTGGTTCGTTATAGCTGAAGCACATTTCATGAATAAGGTATAAAATTGATCATTCTATTTCATTCTATTTCCAGTCTGTAAGATATTGAGTTTTCAGGATGGTTATGCCTTGCTTTCTAGGTTGAAGCCTTATCGAGTGTAAACCATAAAAATCTTATGAACCTTGTGGGTTATTGTGAAGATGAAAACCCTTCATCTGGATGATGGTCTTCGAGTATGTTTCAAATGGATCACTATTCGAGCGATTGCATGGTAAGTTTAATTGTGGGGTTACCTTTATCTATTTTGATGTGTACATCACATGGTACTGCGAATCCGAAACACCCTGGTTAACCGCTATTAACAATTTTCAATTTATTGGTATTTTCAATTTATATCTTGAAATAGCATATATCTAAACCTAAGTGTCGGTAATTTGATATGACACGAACTAAACTCCAGTCTGATTATAAATCTAATTACACAGATGAAGACTAAAATAGAAGACATATTTATTAAACATATATTTAATATATAAAATTAATATTCAAACATTTGATATGACATCAACTAAACTTCAGTCTAGGGAACCAAACACCAGCTAACAAGCAGAGTAGTTGCATAGACGATGTTCTTTTCTGGTCACATGCATGGAAGCGCGTGCACAAACTGGCCTAGGTTTCCAGTGAGATGGGATGCCGTCCACCTAAAATTAGGGGATTTGTTTTTATTTTATTGGTATTTGCTTTTGTGGTCTCTTAGTTATTTTGGTTCATAATTTTCAAAAATCAATGGCCACGATTTGTTCGAGATATTACTTTTTATGGGGTATCAGACCCTAGCAAGGCTCATTTAATTATTTACTTATTTGTTTTAGGTTACTCGGCTGATACCAGATGCAAAAGGAACATCATGCAATCAACGGCTTGAGAGAATTAGTGGAACACAACATACTTACATTTTACGAGTTCCCTTCAGAAATGAAAACGGGATACTTAAGAAATGGATATCAAGATTTGATGTGTGGCCATATCTGGAAACATTTGCTGAGCTTCTTTTAATGAAAAAAATCTGAGGAAAGTACCTTATGACTTCATGGTACAATGTAAAATCTGTGAATAGTTAGTTAGGAGACGATATTTGATACCCCCTCAATTTCAAATTGTAATTCAGTTTTTTTTTCTAGATTTGTAGTTTTACTATGTAACTCAGTGAAAATTATATACCTAGAAAGCAAGACAACTTACAACTTGTAATGGAGAGAGTACATATTAAGAAAAGGTCCAACACTCAAAAGGTAAGAATCCAAATTATTTCCAGTAGAGTTGCATGAAAAAGCAACATTTCTGCCTTTGCAAGTGTTGATTTCTTATATGCAAATTTTCTGTGTACCGGTTCTTTTTTTATATGACATTTTCTACTTCAATGGTCTTCCCCATTTGACAAAAGCTGTATTTTCCTTTTTTATATAGGATGCTGCTGGTGAAATTGCTGCTGAATTACAAGGTACTCCAGACTTCATAATTGGAAACTACAGTGATGGAAATCTTGTGGCATCGTTGCTATCTTACAAGATGGGAATTACCCATGTATGCCCTGTTAATCATACTTGAGGTCTTACATTTGTTTCGTTACTAACCATATATGCATGGTCCTTGCAGTGCAACATTGCTCATGCTCTGGAAAAGACTAAGTATCCAGATTCAGACATATTTTGGAAGAATTTTGATGAGAAGTACCATTTCTCCTGTCAGTTCACTACTGATATAATTGCTATGAACAATGCTGATTTTATCATCACCAGCACATACCAAGAAATTGCTGGAAGGTTTTTATTCTGTTTCCGTCTTGTTGGCCACTGTAGATTTCTTCTGGGACTTAGCATTCACCAATTAATTTGCATGCACACTGAATCATGTTTACCTCGCTCATGCATATACTGTTCTGATGTTAAGTTACTGTATTGATTGTAATTATGGTAACATGCAATCCATGCTTTTTCATGCATTAATCTTGCATGGACTGTGATCACATATGGATAATAGCTATTCTTAATTTTCTACAAGACGCTCATATATATACTTATTCTAATTTTTTTCTCAGCAAAAATATTGTTGGACAGTATGAGAGTCATATTGCCTTTACTCCGAGTTGTCCATGGGATCGATGTCTTCGATCCAAAGTTCAATATAGTCTCTCCTGGAGCTGACATGTCCATATACTTTCCACATACCGAGAAGGCCAAGCGACTCACCTCTCCATGGTTCAATCGAAAATTTGATTTATGACCCGGAGCAAAACGATGAACACATGTGAGTACTTTCTGCTATCCTGCCTGGTCCTTTGAGGCCTTTTGGGTTGTGACATGGACGTCCTTCGCAGTATTCTCTTCTAATTCGATTCGAGCTTGGAAATTTCTGCTGATGATATTGTTATCACTAATTCGCAGTGGGCATCTGGATGACCGGTCAAAGCCCATCCTCTTCTCCATGGCAAGACTCGACAGGGTGAAGGACATAACAGGGCTGGTCGAAGCTTTTGCTAAGTGCGCTAAGCTGAGGGAGCTGGCAAACCTTGTTGTCGTTGCCGGGTACAATGATGTCAAGAAGTCCAAGGACAGGGAAGAGATCGCGGAGATAGAGAAGATGCATGAACTCATCAAGACCCACAAATTGTTCAGGCAGTTCCGCTGGATCTCTGCCCAGACAAACAGGGCCCGTAACGGTGAGCTCTATCGCTACATCGTTGATACCCATGGTGCTTTCGTACAGGTGTATATATATGGCTCTGGATTACAATCTAGATTATATAGAGGTTTCATTCCATACCTGGCATATGTATGGTCCGGTCGTTGTCCAGCAACAGCGGCTTACGTACCGACTTTAATCTTGGCATGTTAACTACAACCGACCTTCTATGAAGCGTTCGGTCTCACTGATATAGCTGAATATTTGATTTAATATGTAGGCAATGTGATACTGTCCATACTACAGTAATGAGTTGTTTTATGTATTGCTAATACTTAACATAACTACCTCACATGTCTGATCTATTAATATGTGCATTGTATATGGTTTTTCTTTGCTATGTCCACATTCAGTTTTTTTTTAAAATCTCATGAAATGAGACAATTAGTGTGGACATAGGATTGTATTTTGTTGGTTCTTGTTCTGATCTCCAGATATATTCTTGAACCATCCTTTTCCCCTTGTTAATAATTTCTATTTAGAGTCATTAATCTGGGACACCTGTAACATTATCAAGTTACTCCTTGTGCTGATGACTTTCTGTATTTTGATTTTTGCATGCTTAATGATATTGGTGTTACTCTAATGACTAGAAAATGGCATCGGATTTCCTGGGTACTTCTAGATTTGGGTTGATGCGACTTGGTTTGTCTATACAATTTATGTATGGATAGGATACCAAATGTATTAAGAAACCTTTTCTCATAGCAGTACCGTGGTATTATGTGTTTCCGTTGCAACGCACGGGCACTCAGCTAGTAATAATAATAAACAACAAAACCGAGCCGGCAGCTTGGCCATCCTCGCCAGCAGCCCAGCCATGTTCCATCTCCCTCCCTTCAGTATGCCTTGTGGACCTTCTATCTTTTCCCTTCTCTTTCTATTGCATGTAGGTCCTATTTGTAAAGCCCTTCTTCTACCATTCAACCACAGTTTATAAAATCGTTTTCGGTGGAAAAACCGGTACCTACCGATAACGGTTTACTGCCGGTAAACCGGTAAAAACCGATCGGTTTGGACAATCCAAACCAATTTGAATTTGTATCAGTTTATAAACAAAAAAACCGGTGGTGAACCGCTCTAAACCACCGGTTTTCCACAAAACGAACCGATTTTCGCTGTTTTTTAAAGAAAAAATGGAAAATTTTAACAGGATTTATTTATAATTTGCTCAATTCACATTGCACAGTAAATATTAATTGATCCACATGATATATGTTCACCAAAATAACATACAACATACATATGCAACCACAAACTTCAGTTCTCATGCAACAAACAACCAGCGAACATCGCAATACTCAAATACAAGTTCTTTTACAGCTCTCCAATGAGGCAACGACTCATAGGTCGACTTATTTCCACAATACTCACATGTTCAGCTCGAGTCATAGTGATAGTACTCAGGCATGTTGTAAGGATCGTGATATTGTTCCAATCTGTCATAGTGATAGTGGTAGATCTATACAAAAGATATGAGATATATTAGCGAGAAAACAAGAACGGCAATTAAATATTATCCACAAAGCAAAAATAACATACTGGTGCAGCGGGAATTTGTCCATACCCATACTCTATCTCTATACTCTTTCTCTATCTCTACATTCATCTGACATGTTTTTTACAGATGTGGCAAAAATATAACTTGAAACAATAACTAAACCATAACTAATCCATAAACCATAACCCATCACATATATAACAATACTAAATCATCTTTACAATAGTAGTAAATAATATTATGAGTTACATATATAACTAACTATTAACAATACTAACATACCCAAGCTCTATCTTTATCTCTATCTCCATCCGACAATAACATGAACGAAATCTAACAATAACTATGTGTTTACACAAACATGAACGGAATCTGAAAACCTAAACATTAAAAAACCAAATCTAGGCACTAAATATCTAAAATGAACCTATTGTGAGCATTAAATCCGGTTTCTTAGTAAGAAAACGTTGTTTACCGATTACAAGTAGCGGTTTACGGCTCGATTTGCTCGGTTTACCGGCGGTTTTCATTGGGGAGCTCGGCGGGGACCAGATGAAGAGGGAGCTCGGGGCTGCGGGCGGATAATCGCTCCCGGCGAGCAGTAAAACGTGCCCCACGAGCGGTTAATCGCATCGCCGGGGCGGTTTTTGGCGTTGCGGCGGTGGCTTCGGGCAGGGAGGTGGCGGGTGCAGGAGGCAGGGGCCGAGAGGAGTGGGGAAAGTGAGGGGAAGGGGAGAAGATTTTTTATTTTTGTATAAAAACCCTAATGGCTAATGGGTTTAGTAATGGGTCTAAACGTTTTCTATTTTTAATGGGCTAAACGAGACTAAATTTGAATATCTTGTATATTAGATTACTCGTGAGAAGATATAGTTTTTTTATCATAATTTTTTAAATTTTTATAATTTTTTCCAAATTTTTGAAATATGAATCATAATTTGAAAATAAACCGGTGGTATATCGATACCGCTCAATGGTGGTTTTAGTAAACTGCCCGGTCTGCCGGTTTCCACCGGTTTTGTAAATCGTGCATCCAACACAGGAATTGGACGCTTGCTCGCGTGCATCTCTACGTGCCTTCTCGCTCGCCGCCACGCACTCCCCGACCGCGTCGCTCGCCCATGCCCGAGTCTAGTGGTTGCCTGCTCACTTCGCCTCCCTAGTAGATCAAGTGCCACGTCCTTTCCTATTCCCCTCTCATTTCCACTACCACCGGTAGTTTCTTATCGCCATTAATGGCAGCGAGTTTGTCACCGTCCGCTCCTGCGCATCTATTAGCTTTCAGTTTGTGTAATTAGGCTTTAATTCTCCTCCTCTCCTCTCCTCTTCTATATAAAAGGCACAGCAGCTCATCCTCCTTTTTCCGACATCAACAATTTTTCGTCTGTCATTCTCTGCTCGTGCAGCTCTTATCCATCATCGGTGGAAATTACCCTGGGATTCTCCACGCTAGAGCTTCTCCCCACGCCCATCTCTCGCTCTCGCCCTCTCCCGTGCTTGCCTCTACTCGCAGCTCCAAGCCGCCGCGCCATTGCCGTCGTTCGCCATACTCGAAGTCGTTGTCGAACCCGTGCTGCTACCGCGTATGTGCTCCCTTCACGCAAAACCATCATCGCTTCGTGCCACAACTGTCACAACCTCGCCAGCGTCCACGTCTCTCGCCTACAACCGGAGTTCTGCCTTGCACCGTTGGTGTCCTCGTCGTGCTCGTCGAGTCCCGCATCGAGGCTTTGCTCCTCCGCCACGATGCTTGCTGCTCACCGTTCGTTGACACCAGAGTTCGTTGACCTTTCTGTTCCACGATGCCACGCAACAGCTATCATTCTTCGCCGTCGAAGCCCGCGACATTGTTGAAGTTTAGTTCCCTGCACGTCGCAGTTTCCCGTCGCGCCGTGAAGTCGCTAGTGCGTGAACCGCTGCCCAAGCACGTTGTCATTGAAACCTCCTTCGCCTAGTCTACTCACCTCATGCTGAACCAAAGGTAAAAGAAAAAAATTTGCATGCAACCCCTGCTATCTACATAAGAGCGTAGCTATCCCTGTGTCATTTTTAGTTTATAAAATGGTTATTTGAAGTGCAAATAATTAGATTATTGTGTTGCTAAATTCATAAGTTTATACAAAATACTTATACTAGTATTTGCAACAATTTACATGTTTCATTAATTTAATTTGAATTATGATTTTTATATTCGATTCTTATGTAGTTATCAAACTAAGAAATTTAAAAAGAATTACAACATCTATGTTTTTTAATAAAAAAGATAGTTATTCATAATGATATATGTGCACAAAAATGTAAAATTACTAGCTACCCTCATAGTCTACCATTAATTATATTTTGGTCCCTATTACAGATTTTATTATAAAATGTAAATTTAGAACCCAAATAAAATAGAAATATTTTGTTAGTTTTATTAATTATGTGTTAAGCAATTTAATTAGTGTTTCCAACAGTTCACGTGTTTTTATAGTTCAATTTGAATTACAGTTGTTATATAAGAAATATTAAAATGGTCTTTTTAATCTCTACTACTACTTAAGATGCTACTGTAGGCGTCCACAAATTATTTTGGTGCACGGTTCTGCCGATCCGTCATCAACACGCACGCACCCGTCAAGGAAGGTTGTCGTGCCGCGGATCCCCCCACCGTCCTCCCCCTCTGCTCCCCGCCATCAACGTGCACGCGCCCGTCAGCGCCCGTCAAGGAAGGTTGTCGCGCCGCGGATCCCCCCACCCTCCTCCCCCTTTGCTCCTCGCCATCAACGCCGATCTGGGGATCCACGCCCGCCCTGCCTCCTAGGATGTGATATCCTGGCCCCTGGGATGGTGATATCCTGGCCCAAGGCTTAATAGAATTAATAGAGTATCCATACCAATAAGGTGCATCTTCTTTTTCGGAAGCCTATCTCGAAAGAACATCCAAGTTAAGCGTGTTTGGCTAGGAGCAATTTGGGATGGGTGATCGACCGGGAAGTTTTGTTGAGTGCGCACGAGTGAGGACAAAGTGCGCACAAAAAACTCGAGTTGGTCTGTGGGGACGATATATGATCCTAGAGTGCAGCCAGGAGTAAGTATCGTCGGTCCAGGGATTGGACGAGGTGTTACAAGTGGTATCAGAGCCGACCCTCGAGGTTTCACGGGTGTGTGTGGGCTAGGGGGTTCGGGTATATGGCGCATGGCGCATGTGGGCCCGAAGTGATCACATGACATGGCATATGACGACACTAGACACACAAACGTGGCTAAGAGGGGAGGTTTCTAGACTAGGGTTGATCGACGAGGACGTCGATCTTCTAAGGGAGGTGGATTGTGATATCCTGGCCCCTGGGATGGTGATATCCTAGCCCAAGGATTAATAGAATTAATAGAGTATCCATACTGTTGGGGACTTGCTCTCAAATGCTATAAATTGAGAACAAGGCAACACCAAAACAGGTTGCTTTTTAATGCCCTTCGTCCTTCGAAGCATTATTTCCCCAAGGATATAATGATCTTCGGACGAAGGTCATGAAGGGCATACCTTCATGATCTCAACATACATATATGTATAATTGTTAACAACGAATGGAGCATGTAAAGCATAAGAGACAATGTGAACAATAACATTATCATATATATATTTCTCAGTATATAATCGTAAATTAATATAAGGACAATATTAAATTACATTTGGTACCTTCGGCTTGACAGGAAACAAAGGTACGAGCGTGACGCAAAAGCAAATGCCAAGTCAGCGTGAACAGTACGAGAATATTGTTCATCTATTTATAGGCACGAGACGCAGCCCATGTGAAATTACATCCATGCCCTTTACATTTGCCAATGACTCTAAGGTAATCCATCGAGGTCTAAATAGCCTTTTCCCCTTTAAGTCGGTTTCCTTTCCTGCTGTCATGCCGAAGCTCCCTTGCGTGTAGCTTCGGCGCTGCGTCAACCTTCGTATTGTTCGTGCTTCTCACACTGTGGTTCTGATCCGAGTCCGAAGGTACCTGTTCATGTATTACACTCCGGAAGCATTGTTAAATCATGTTTTTGAGGACCTTCGGAAGACGAAGGCCCCCAACAGTAGCCCCTCGCAATATTAATTTGTTAGAATAACGAATTCAGATTGCGATATGGACGAAGGCCCTAAGCCGAAGGTCCGAAAAAACACCTTCCCCTTGCTAGAATAGCAACAATCAATGACAGACGGGGCCCTCCAATTTGGAGCGCACTGGGCGTATAAATAGGGACTCACACCGACTGCACTTGATACACTGCTCGTGCCATTTGCCTTGTTTTCTCAATTTTACAACTTGTGCTTACTAACGCTTGATAGATTTCAAGCTTTTGAGCTTCGGTTTGAAAGACACGTTTTCGACGTTTCCGAAGACAAGATGTCTCAAGACAAGAAGACAGTTGCTGAGACGAAGCTAAGTGAAGAGGAGAAGCTCCTTGAGGAGAAAACTGCTGGATTTGTTGAGTCAATAGCGAAAACAAATACAGAGAAGATTACCAAAGAGATACTGGAAGGCTTGTTTGAAGATACCGATGATAGCGATAGCTATGATGTGGAGAGTGGAGGCGAAGACTCTGAAGATCGGCCCTGGCGACCAAGTCATGTAGTCTTCGGGAAATCAACTATCAAATAGAGTCATCTTGATAATATGAGAGGAAGGTATTTTCGAGATATGTCTATTGTGAGGGCTGACGTAGACAGAGCCGTTCCTGCTCTCGAAGAAAACGAAGTTGTAATCTACCAAGCTTCTTCAAAGCTGGACTTCGGTTCCCGTTGAGCAGATTTGTGGTTGAAGTTTTAAAGACGTACCAGATTTTCCTTCATCAGATCACTCCCGGAGCAGTTATTAGAATGGGGATCTTCGTCTGGGCTGTGAGGAGTCAAGGTCTAGAGCCAAGTGCGAGATGTTTTTGCAGTATGCATGAACTGTCGTACGAGACGAATCCCTGGGGCAAAGAACAATATCATAACAATTTTGGGTGCTATAGCTTCGTTGCTCGCTCTGGCGCAAGCTACCCAGTGCCAACGTTTCGGAAGAGGTGGCCTGGGGCCTGGATGGAAGAGTGGTTTTACGTGAAAATGATTTGAAGGCGAGAGAAGACACTAAAGAAATCATCATGCGACCCATCTGGTCCCGCTTGGTCTCCGAAAGCCGAAGGTAGAAATTGATGAGGCAGCCAAAGCATGCCGAAGGGCCTTCAACACAGTTTGCTCCTTTATTGGGACAAGATACTTAGTTCAAGAACATGTAGCCTACAGGATATGGCCACTGATAGACAACTGGGAAATTCCAAAAGAAACAATCACTAACCCTAGCGAAGGTGGTCTGGTTCGATTGAAATATACCTTCAGGTTTGGAGACCAGTTTGTCGAACCAGATGATGACTGGCTGAAATGTGTTGAAAATACTAGTGATGAGCTACTTGGAGCATACTCCAAGTCTGAAGATAATGCACTATCTGCGGCCTTCCGGAGCCGAAAAAAGAAAAGATTAAACAGGGTTTTTGATGCTATTGGATTTGTGTACCCTGACTATCGCTACCCGCCACGGGGGCAGAAAAGAAAGGGTGCAACTTCTAGAAAGGTTGCTGCTTCGGCTGCTCCAAGCAAGCCTGCGCCGAAAAGGAAAAAGTTGAAGGTCCTTACCCACCGACCGCGCTATATTGAACCGGCCATAGTGCCTGAATTTGGCGGGGAAACTTCTTTAGTTACTGAAGCGAAAGAACCTGCTCCTCTCACACAGAGGATTGAAGAACCGGCTACCATGCCGAAGGCGCCCTCAACGGAGCTAGTTGAGTCACAGGCTAAAAAATGTAAAACTGAAGAGCCAAAAATCGAAGAAACAAAAAAGCTAGAAATTTTAAGCCCTTCGGCGGAAGTAACAGTGCCAAAGGCACAAGAAAGTCTTGCGGTAACCCCGAAAAGAAAAAGGATGGTAAATGTACTAGATGTGTTAGAAACAGTGACGACTTTAAGGTCTACTCCTTCAAGGAAAATCGCCGAGGCTTCGAAATTGCAAAGCAAAGCTGAAACAAAACCGGCCGAAGTTGAAGCTGCAGCGAGCCAGGCTAGTGCCGAAGCTGGGCCTTCAGAGCCTGCTGATGAACAACCTTCGGAATTCGAAGAGAAAGCAACAGAGGAAGAGGTTATAGAACAGAGTTTGCCTGAGAAAACTCCCGCGTCTGGTCCCGAAGCTTTAAAAGAAAATATTGAATATATCATTTGTCATGCTTCGGGAAAGAAGCTCTCTAAATAAGAAGAACGAGAAGCTCAACACTATGCCCAGAAGCTGAAATATCCAAAGGGGACATTAGTATTCAACGGCAGCGGAGAAGAGGATTTCTTGTACTGTCTCCCAGACAGCAAGGAGATATCTGTCTGCCGAGAGATGAGCAGAAGCTTCGGATTCCCAACATTGGAAGATGGGCTTTCAGTACTGTCGAAGGACGAATTGGCCGACAGTTTAGCATATAATAGTATAAAGGTGTGAAAATCAATTTTTTGTACTTAAAAACGAAATTTTTCATTTGCTTATACTCAATACTATGCTTCTTTTGCAGGGCTTGATCCTTAGCAATGCCCTCAGGGCACAGAAAATATCGAAGACGAAGGATGCACTATTGCTCTGAACAACCTTCATTCAGAAGTAATTGAACTAAGGAACGAAGGTCTTGAAAAAGATAAAATATTAATTTCATTGGTGAGCAAAATAAAAGAAGACGAGGCTACTTCCAAAGCCCAAGATGAAGCCTAGAAAAGTGAAATTGAAGACCTTCGGAAACAGCTGGCTAAAGCCAAATTAAAATGCATTGTTGTCGAAGCTAAACGAGATGCCAGTGAGTATTGGAAAAATTATTGTGAAAAAACAGTTGCAGAACTTTGCTCATCAAAAGAAAGATGTTTTGAAAAATCTGTAGAATGTGTAAAAAAGATAAAAACTAGCTTCGCCAACGTAGGCGCGTACTCAAGCGAAGACGACTTCATACTGGGCGATCCTGAGGGCGTAATTGAGTGGATCAGCGGTGAGGCCAAAGCCTTTGAAGAGATTTTGAGTGACCGCGGGGACGTCTGTGCCTTCTCTGGTGCGAGGGTAGTTGCAGTTATTTTGGAGAAGGCAGGGTGCGAACATGTTAAAACTTTGGCCCAGGCCGAAGCTGCCTTCTCGATCGATGATACGAAGGTCCCCTCGGCCGAAGCAAGCTCAATAGGCGGAAAATTTTTCACTGACATCTGAGAAAATGGTGGCCGAAGGATGGCCCATGAAATAATAAAGAAAAGCGAAAAAGATACTCATGACGCTCGAGAAGCAACGAAAGCAGCTGAAAAAGCTGCGAAACTCGAAAGACGGTATTACTTAATGGCTTTTAACTTTGTTGTTTATTTTTGTAACTTCGAACTAATTTATGTCTTCTACCGCAGCTGAACTATCTCCTCCCCAGAGCCATTCAATCCACTGGCCGACCCAGAGACAAAGAAGGCAATAGAAATTATTAATATGGCCGAAGCTATTGTAGACGAAGTTGTTACCAAACTACTTAACGAAGTTGCTGAAAAAGTTCTGAAGGAAGAATAGCAGCTATTGTAAAAACATTTCTAAGATATTAATGTAATATTTGCTGAACTAAGTCTGTAATATTCGATGTTTGTATCTTTGAATGTAATATGTAAATTGTTTGTAATTCAGTTCTTTACGATGCATGAAACTTTATGTACATACCGTTTTTGAGCCTTCGGCGAAAAAACACCTTTCCTTCTTTTCATGCTTCGTGAAGAAAAACTTTTATGTCCCGTGGGAATATTCATACTTCGTAAAGAACATCCAAGCGTCGTAAAAACATTAATGCTTCGTAAACAATAGATTTCTTCCTCCACATCAGAGCTGATGAAGTTGTACTTCTTCAAAACTTATTTTGTGCCTTAGCACAATTTCACTTTTCCGAAGCATTCTCCGAAGGTCAACATTGTATCCCCTTCTTGTGCCATTGATGCAATATGATGTATGATATTATGTTATGCGAAATGATGTGATGATGTTATGTTATGCGAAATGATGTTTATGCCGAAGACACACACTCACACCCCCATAGTGGAATACACAATCTCTTTACCGCTTATTTTTCGGCTTCACCGCTTATTTTTCGGTGTATCAGCGCTGAATTTTTGTTGTAAGTTCTGTATTCCCTTAGGAACATCTTTTGAACTTCTTCGCCTTCTATTTCGACGGTATTCGCGTTGACTTTTCGCGCTTCGCCTTATATTTCGGTGGTATTTGGCTCTGCATTCCCTTTGGAACGACTTTTGAGCAGAAAACTTACACTGCGCTCCCTTAGGAATGACTTTTTGTAGCTTCGGCAAACTTACGTTGCGTTCCTTAGGAACGACTTTTGGTAGCTTTGGTGATACTTGCAATGTGATTTTTAGCCCCGCATTCCCTTAGGAACGACTTTTGAGCTTCAACAATTTTTGGACTTCGTGAGTCTGTGGAGAAGATATATTTCACTATGGCAAGAACGAAGCTATTACAAGAAATTGAAAACGGCAAGAAAACTAGGTTTACAATAATTGTTCCTTATTAAAAAAGAAAATGACAATGAATGGAAAAACTGTTTCAGGGGTAGGATATCTCTTAATAGATATGTTTCGATTCTGGCACAGTACTGTTGACTGTGCGAGCTTCGGACTCCTCCCTGAAATCCCGCTGTTGATGGGTCTGTTGGCTCCCTTCTGGCTGCTGGCCTCGTGAATATGCAGGTTGTAGTGGTGGCGGAGGTGGAGGCTGTGGCCAAGATGCCTGTGGCTGGCTAGCCGAAGCAACAGAAGCTGCAGGATGGTTACCCACATACTCTGGTATGTAGGGTGAGTGATACGAAGCAGTGTGCATGACCTGCTTCGGCTGGTTCTGCTGAGCTGCGGCTTCTGCTATTTCCTTTTGTTTCTGAATGGTGACATGACACATCCTTGTAGTATGGCCCTTGTCCTCATCACAGAATAAGCAATAAATTTTTCTAGGCTGATCCCCAAACCTTCCTCCAAAGCCCCTGGAGCCTCTGCCTCTTGGAGCTAGCGGCCGTAAAGAGCTTTGTTGCTGCCCCGAAGCTTGCGAGGAATACTATGGCCTCTGTTGTTGACTTCCTCTGTCATCACTCTAAGTAGAGTTGTGAATTGACCTGACATGCCTCGGGTGGATTCTTCCTCCGAAGCCCCTGGTCATTTCAGAGAACCTGTATGCTTCCTCCCTTCTTTGGCGGAAGTCATTGTCAGCTCGGATGTACTCATCCATCTTCTGGAGTAGCTTCTCCAGAGTCTGTGGGGGCTTTCTAGCAAAATACTGGGCAGTTGGTCCTGGACGAAGCCCCTTGATCATGGCCTCAATGACAATTTCATTGGGAACTATAGGCGCTTGTGCTCTAAGACGCAAGAACCTTCGGACATATGCCTGGAGGTACTCTTCATGGTCTTGTGTGCATTGAAACAAGGCCTGAGCTGTGACTGGCTTCGTTTGGAAGCCTTGGAAACTTGTCACCAGCATATCCGTGAGCTTCTGCCACGAAGTGATGGTGCCTGACCGAAGAGAAGAATACCATGTTTGGGCCACATTCCGAACTGCCATGACGAAGGACTTGGCCATGACAGCTGCATTGCCTCCATATGAAGATATAGTTGCTTTATAACTCATCAAAAACTGCTTCGGGTCTGAATGCCCATCATACATGGTGTCGGCGTTTCGAGACAGGGGGGTCCCTAAGCCGACGAGTGAGTGTGCTACGTGCCCCAGCCCAGATGGGTCGAGCGCGTGGGCGAGCGCGAAGGGGGGAGAGGCGAGGTGGCCGGAGTCGAGCGTGAGAGAGGTGGAAGTCCCGCGGCCTTCGTGTTCGTCCCGCGCCCAGGTCGGGTGCGCTTGCAGTAGGGGGGTTACAAGCGTCCACGCGGGTGAGGGAAGCGAGCGGCCCCAAGAGAGCGCCTGTCCCGTCCTCGGTCCCGCGCGGCCAACCTCCTCTAAGAAGGCCCTGGTCCTCCCTTTTATAGTCGTAAGGAGAGGATCCAGGTGTACAATGGGGGGTGTAGCAGAGTGCTACGTGTCTAGCGGAGGGAGAGCTAGCGCCCTAGGTACATGCCAATGTGGCAGCCGGAGAGATCTGGGCACCCTGCTGGCGTGATGTCGTGGCTGTCGGAGGTGCGGCGGAGCCTGGCGGAGGGACAGCTGTTGGAGCGGTCGAGTCCCTGCTGACGTCGTCCTGCTTCCGTAAGAGAGCTGGGGGCCGCCGTCGTCATAGAGCTTGTGGAGCGCCATCATTGCCCCTCCGGCGGAGCTGGCCGGATGGGACGCCGGTCTTGTTCTCCGTGACCCGAGTCGATTCGGGGTAGGATGATGATGGCGCTTCCTGTTGACGTGGCGGTCTGTGCCCTAGGCAGGGCGACGTGGGGGTTCCTCCGAAGCCGAGGTTGAATCTGCCTTCCGTTGCCGTGGCCGAGCCCGAGCCATGGGGTCGGGCGAGGCGGAAGTCGTTCGGCCGAGGCCAGGGCGGAGTCCGAGCCCTGGGGTCGGGCGAGGCGGAGTTTCGTCGTCTTCCGGGTCTTAGCCCGAGTCCGAGCCCTGGGGTCGGGCGGAGCGGAGTTCGCCGTCTTCCGGGTCTTAGCCCGAGTCCGAGCCCTGGGGTCGGGCGGAGCGGAGTTCGCCGTCTTCCGGGTCTTAGCCCGAGTCCGAGCCTTGGGGTCGGGCGGAGCGGAGTTCGCCGTCTTCCGGGTCTTAGCCCGAGTCCGAGCCCTGGGGTCGGGCGGAGCGGAGTTCGCCGTCTTCCGGGTCTTGGCCCGAGTCCGAGCCCTGGGGTCGGGCGGAGCGGAGTTCGCCGTCTTCCGGGTCTTAGCCCGAGTCCGAGCCCTGGGGTCGGGCGGAGCGGAGTTCGCCGTGGCGCCTTTGGCAAGGCCTGACTGCCTGTCAGACTCACTCTGTCAAGTGGCACTGCAGTCGGAGTGGCGCAGGCGGCGCTGTCCTTCTGTCAGACTGGCCAGTGGAGCGGTGGAGTGACGGCGGTCACTTCAGCTCTGCCGGGGGCGCGTGTCAGGATGAAGGTGTCAGGCCACCTTTGCGTTAAATGCCCCTGCAATTTGGTCAGTCGGTGTGGCGATTTAGTCAAGGTTGCTTCTGAGCGAAGCCAAGGCCTCGGGCGAGCCGGTGATGTGTCCGCCATAAAAAGGGGGCCTCGGGCGAGACGGAAGTCTCTCGAGGTCGGCTGCCCTTGGCCGAGGCTAGGCTCGGGTGAAGCGTGATCGAGTCACTCGTGTGGACTGATCCCTGACTTAATCGTACCCATCAGGCCTTTGCAGCTTTATGCTGATGGGGGTTACCAGCTGAGAATTAGGCGTCTTGAGGGTACCCCTAATTATGGTCCCCGACAGTAGCCCCCGAGCCTCGAAGGGAGTGTTAGCACTCGCTTGGAGGCTTTTGTCGCACTTTTTTGCAAGGGGACCAGCCTTTCTCGGTTGCATTTCGTTCCGGTGGGTGCGCGCGAGCGCACCCGCCGGGTGTAGCCCCCGAGGCCTCGGAGGAGTGGTTACACTCCTTCGAGGTCTTAATACCTCGCGCAATGCTTCGGCTGGTCTGGTCGTTCCCTCATGCGAACTGGCCGTAGCCCGGGTGCACGGTCGGGGTCCAAGCTCTCGGGCTGGTATGTTGACGCTGTCAACGATTTGGCCGGAGCCGGTTTTTGCGAGAGCAGCCCCCGAGCCTCTGCACAGGGCGAGAGGGCGATCAGGGACAGACTCGACTTTTTACATACGCCCCTACGTCGCCTTTCCGCAAGGAGGAGGGGGGAGTGCGCCATGTTACCCTCGATGGGCACCGAACATGGTGTCTCCGGTGAGCTGCAAGCGGGTAATCCGAGTGGACGTCCGTGCCCCGTTCGTTGGGGGTCGGCTAGGGGCCCAGAGGCACGCCCAAAAGTACCTGCGGGTGATTTGCCGGACCCGGTCCCCTGGCGACGGGGTCTGAGGGCTCGATGCCTCCCTTCGATGGGATTCCGTTACAAGATCGTTCCCGCTGGTCTCGGAAATGTCCTAGGGTACCTCGGGAGCGCAGCCCGAGCCTTGGTTATGTATCGAACGTACCCCTGGTCATCCCTCGCTCGGTGTCTGAGGCGACTGTGAACCCTTCGGGGGCCAGCCTTCGAACCCCTGATCAGTAATGGGCGCGGAGCCCGAGTAGCCTGAGGCGACCATGGAACCCTTCGGGGGGCTGGCCTTCGAACCCCTGACCAGTAGTGGGTGTCGGGCCCACGCGATCTGAGGCGGCTGTTGAACCCTTCGGAGGGCCAGCCTTCGAACCCCTGATCAGTAGTGGGGGGCTCGGAGCCCGGTTCCTTCGCGGAGAAGGATCCCTTTCGGGGTATCCCCCTTTCCCGGTCCCTGTTGCAAGAGATAGAGAAAGAGGAAAACGGAAAAGGATACGAAATCGGACGACGTGGCGTACCTTTTCTGACGCGATTATTACGGCGAAGGTGAAGCGTCGCGCGCTCCTCCTGCCAAGAGATCCTTTTTCGAGGAAAAATTCGACGCAGAGGGGGTCTCCCCCCTTTTAGCCCCCGAGGGAGGGTCGGGCTTTGCCGAGGCTAGGCCGACCCTTCCTTGACGACTAAACTTTGCGTAGGCGCGAGGTATATGAACAACTTGAAAACATCTTAAGGGTAGAAGCGACATAGCTGTTTGATGTTCCAAGCGTTGCCGTAGATTTCGTCTTGATTGTTGGTCAGCTTGTATGTTCCGGGCTTCAGAACTTTGGCGATGACGAATGGCCCTTCCCAGGGGGGCGTGAGCTTGTGCCTCCCTCGGGCGTCTTGCCGCAGCCGAAGCACCAGATCGCCCACCTGGAGTTCTCGGGACCGGACCCCTCGGGCGTGGTAGCGTCGCAGGGACTGTTGGTACCGCGCCGAGTGTAGTAAGGCCCTGTCCCGAGCTTCCTCCAGCTGGTCCAGCGATTCCTCTCGGCTAGCTTGGTTGCTTTGTTCGGTGTAGGCCCTCGTCCTCGGGGAGCCGTATTCCAGGTCAGTGGGCAAGATAGCTTCAGCCCCGTAGACCAGGAAAAACGGCGTGAAGCCCGTGGCACGACTCGGCGTTGTCCTTAGGCTCCAGACCACCGAGGGGAGTTCCTTCATCCATCGCTTGCCGAATTTGTTGAGGTCGTTGTAGATCCGAGGCTTGAGCCCTTGTAGAATCATGCCGTTGGCACGCTCTACTTGCCCATTCGACATGGGATGAGCCACGGCGGCCCAGTCCACCCGGATATGGTGATCCTCGCAAAAATCCAAGAATTTTTTGCCGGTGAACTGGGTGCCGTTGTCGGTGATGATGGAGTTCGGGACCCCGAAGCGATGGATGATGTTGGTGAAGAACGCCACCGCCTGCTCGGACCTGATGCTGTTCAGAGGTCGGACCTCGATCCACTTGGAGAATTTGTCGATGGCGACCAGCAGGTGCGTGTAGCCCCCGGGCGCCTTCTGCAAGGGACCGACTAGGTCCAGACCTCATGTAGCGAAGGGCCAAGTGACGGGTATTGTCTGCAAAGCCTGAGCGGGCAGGTGCGTCCGCTTCGCATAGAATTGGCACCCTTCGCAGGTGCGGACAATTCTAGTGGCGTCAGCCACCGCCGTTGGCCAGTAAAAGCCTTGCCGGAAAGCATTCCCGACAAGGGCTCGGGGCGCTGCGTGGTGGCCGCAAGCCCCCGAGTGTATTTCTTGCAGCAGTTCCCGACCTTCGGCGATGGAGATGCATCGCTGGAGGATGCCCGAGGGGCTGCGATGGTTGAGCTCCTCTTCGTCGCCCAGCAAGACGAATGACTTGGCGCGTCGCGCTACCCGCCGAGCCTCGACTTGGTCGAGGGGTAGCTCCCCTCGGCGGAGATATTGCAGGTACGGGGCCTGCCAATCTTGGTCTGGCGTGGCCCCGCTCTGCCCTTCCTCGACGTTCAGTGCCCCGCCCTCGGGGGCCGAGGGTACCTCGGGCTGGGCCGAGGGTACCTCGGGCTCGGGCGCGTCGTCGAGCTTGACAGAGGGTTGATGCAGATCCCGGGAGAAGACGTCCGGGGGGACTGTCGTTCGCCCCGAGGCTATCTTAGCCAGCTCGTCTGCGGTTTCGTTGTAGCGCCGAGCGATGTGGTTGAGCTCGAGCCCGAAGAACTTGTCTTCCAGGCGCCGAACCTCATCGCAGTAGGCCTCCATCTTCGGGTCGCGGCAGTGGGAGTTCTTCATGACTTGGTCGATGACGAGCTGTGAATCACCGCGGGCGTCGAGGCGTCTGACCCCTAGCTCGATGGCGATCCGCAATCCGTTGACCAGAGCTTCGTACTCGACCACATTGTTGGACGCCGGGAAATGGAGGCGCAGCACGTAGCGCAAGTGCTTTCCGAGGGGCGAGATGAAGAGCAGGCCTGCGCCGGCCCCCGTCTTCATCAGCGACCCGTCGAAAAACATGGTCCAGAGCTCCGGTTGGATCGGAGTCGTTGGCAGCTGGGTGTCGACCCATTCGGCCACGAAATCCGCCAACACCTGGGACTTGATGGCCTTCCGAGGGGCGAACAAGATCGTTTCGCCCATGATTTCCACCGCCCACTTTGCGATCCTGCCCGAGGCCTCTCGGCACTGGACGATCTCCCCCAGGGGGAAGGATGACACCACAGTTACCGGATGAGACTCGAAGTAGTGTCGCAGCTTCCGCCTTGTCAGGATCACAGCATACAGCAGCTTTTGAACTTGCGGGTAGCGGATCTTAGTCTCGGACAGCACTTCGCTGATGAAGTAGACCGGCCTCTGAACGGGCAATGCATGCCCTTCCTCTTGCCTTTCGACCACAATCGCGGCGCTAACCACCTGAGTGGTCGCGGCGACGTAGACCAAGAGGGCTTCTCCGTCCGCCGGGGGCACCAAGACAGGCGCCTTTGTAAGGAGCGCCTTCAGGTTGCCGAGGGCTTCCTCGGCCTCGGGGGTCCAAGCGAAACACTCGGCCTTCCTTAAGAGGCGGTACAGAGGCAGACCTCTTTCGCCGAGGCGTGAGATGAAGCGGCTCAGGGCCGCGAGGCATCCCATGACCCTCTGTACCCCTTTTAAGTCCTTGATGGGTCCCATGCTGGTGATGGCCGCGATCTTCTCCGGGTTGGCTTCGATGCCTCGCTCGGAGACGATGAACCCTAGGAGCATGCCTCGGGGTACCCTGAAGACACACTTCTCAGGATTAAGCTTGACTCCTTTCGCCTTGAGACACCGGAATGTCACTTCAAGGTCGGAGAGGAGGTCGGAAGCCTTCCTTGTCTTGACTACGATGTCATCGACGTAGGCCTCGACTGTGCGACCGATGTGTTCGCCGAACACATGGTTCATGCACCGCTGGTACGTCGCGCCCGCATTCCTCAAACCGAACGGCATGGTGACATAGCAGTACATGCCGAACGGCGTGATGAAAGAAGTCGCGAGCTGGTCGGACTCTTTCATCCGGATCTGGTGATACCCTGAGTAGGCATCGAGGAAGGACAGGGTTTCGCACCCAGCGGTGGAATCCACGATTTGGTCGATGCGAGGCAGAGGGTAGGGAACCTTCGGACATGCTTTGTTGAGACCAGTGTAGTCTACACACATCCGCCATTTCCCCCCTTTCTTCCTCACAAGCACAGGGTTGGCAAGCCATTCGGGATGGAATACCTCTTTGATGAACCCTGCTGCCATTAGCTTGTGGATCTCTTCGCCAATCACTCTGCGCTTCTCCTCGTCGAATCGGCGCAGAGGCTGCCTGACGGGTCGGGCTCCGGCCCGAATATCCAGCGAGTGCTCGGCGACATCCCTCGGTATGCCGGGCATGTCCGAGGGACTCCACGCAAAGACGTCGACGTTTGCGCGGAGAAAGTCGACGAGCACTGCTTCCTATTTGGGGTCGAGCCCGGAACCGATCCGGACCTGCTTGGTGGTGTCGCCACTGGGGTCGAGAGGGACGGCCTTGACCGTCTCCGCTGGCTCGAAGTTGCCGGCGTGGCGCTTCACGTCTGGCACCTCCTTGGAGAGGTTCTCCAGGTCGGCGATGAGGGCCTCGGACTCGGCGAGGGCCTCGGCGTACTCCACGCACTCCACGTCGCATTCGAACGCGTGTTTGCACGTGGGGCCGACGGTGATGACCCCGTTGGGGCCCGGCATCTTGAGCTTCAAGTAGGTGTAGTTGGGGACGGCCATGAACTTCGCGTAGCATGGCCTCCCTAGCACGGCGTGGTAGGTTCCTCGGAACCCGACCACCTCGAACGTCAGGGTCTCCCTTCGGAAGTTGGAGGGTGTCCCGAAGCAGACGGGGAGGTCGAGTCGCCCGAGGGGCTGGACGCGCTTCCCAGGGATGATCCCGTGGAAGGGCGCAGCGCCTGCTCGGACGGAGGACAGATCGACGCGCAGGAGCTTGAGGGTCTCGGCGTAGATGATGTTGAGGCAGCTGCCCCCATCCATCAGGACCTTGGTGAGCCTGACATCGCCGACAACGGGGTCGACGACGAGCGGGTATTTCCCCGGGCTCGGCACATGATCGGGGTGGTCGGCCTGGTCGAAAGTGATGGGCTTGTCGGACCAGTCTAGGTAGACTGGCGCCGCCACCTTCACCGAGCAGACCTCCCGGCGCTCTTGCTTGCGGTGCCGAGCCGAGGTATTCGCCGCATGCCCTCCATAGATCATGAAGCAGTCGCGGACCTCGGGGAACTCTCCTGCTAGGTGATCTTCGTTCTTGTCGTCGTCGCGGGCCCTGCCACCCTCGGCGGGTGGCTCGGCCCTGTGGAAGTGACGCCGAAGCATAACGCACTCCTCGAGGGTGTGCTTGACGGGCCCCTGATGGTAGGGGCACGGCTCCTTGAGCATCTTGTCGAAGAGGTTTGCACCTCTGGGGGGCTTCCGAGGGTTCTTATACTCGGCGGCGGCGACAAGGTCCGCGTCAGCGGCGTCGCGTTTCGATTGCGACTTCTTCTTGCCTTTCTTCTTGGCGCCGCGCGGAGCAGACGCCTCGGGAGCCTCTTCCGATGGGCGGCCCTGGGGCTGCTTGTCCTTTCGGAAGATAGCCTCGACCGCCTCCTGGCCAGAGGCGAACTTGGTGGCGATGTCCATCAGCTCGCTCGCCCTGGTGGGGGTTTTGCGACCCAGCTTGCTCACCAGGTTGCGGCAAGTGGTGCCGGCGAGGAACGCGCCGATGACATCCGAGTCGGTGATGTTGGGCAGCTCGGTGCGCTGCTTCGAGAATCGCCGGATGTAGTCCCGGAGCGACTCTCCCGGCTGTTGCCGGCAGCTTCGAAGGTCCCAGGAATTCCCGGGGCGCACGTATGTGCCCTGGAAATTGCCAGCGAAGGCTTGGACCAAGTCGTCCCAGTTGGAGATCTGCCCCGGAGGCAGGTGCTCCAACCAGGCGCGAGCAGTGTCGGAGAGGAACAGGGGGAGGTTACGGATGATGAGGTTGTCGTCGTCCGTTCCACCCAGTTGGCAGGCAAGGTGGTAGTCCGCGAGCCACAGTTCCGGTCTCGTTTCCCCCGAGTACTTCGTGATAGTAGTCGGGGGTCGGAACCGGGTCGGGAATGGCGCCCGTCGGATGGCCCGACTGAAGGCCTGCGGACCGGGTGGTTCGGGCGAGGGACTCCGATCCTCCCCGCTGTCGTAGCGCCCCCCACGCCTGGGGTGGTAGCCTCGGCGCACCCTTTCGTCGAGGTGAGCCCGACGGTCGCGTCGATGGTGCTCGTTGCCGAGGTGGCCCGGGGCCGCAGGCGCGGTGTTGCGCGTGCGCCCGGTGTAGACCGAGGCTTCCCGCATGAATCGGGAAGTCGCGGCATGAGGTTCCGAGGGATAACCTTGCCTTCGGGAGGCAGTGCTCTCGGCCCGCCGGGCCGCAGCGCCTTCCAGGAGATTCTTGAGTTCTCCCTGAATTCGCCGACCCTCGGTGGTTGACGGCTCCGGCATCGCGCGGATGAGCATTGTTGCGGTTGCCAGGTTCTGACCAACCCGCTGGATGCGGGCGGCGGCCTGATCCTGACATCGTTGGCGATGCGGTGCTGGAGACCTTGGGGCAGGTGACGTATTTCTCCGGCCAGGGGTTGGCCCACCCATGCTTGTCCGACGTCCCGACGGATCGGCTCAAGCACTCCTGTTCCCTCGTTGAGCCTGGCCTGCGCCTCGCGGACTTGCTCGAGTTGTGGGTCGTAACCCCCCGCCGGAGCGGGGACCACAGCTAGCTCCCGTGGGATGTCGGCGCGAGGCACCGGCCTAGGGAGATCACCGTCCTCCGGCATGCCAAGATGGTTGCCTTCGGAGGGATCCCCTAGCTCGATGTGGAAACATTCGCGGCTTGGGCCGCAGCTCTCGTCGCCAAGGCTGCGGCTTCCATCGGAACAGTCGGATAGGCAGTAGTCACATGCGGTCATGAAGTCCCGCACGACACTGGGGTTGCCAAGTCCGGAGAAATCCCAACCGATGCTGGGATCGTCATCTTCCTCGGACCTAGAGGGCCCGTAGGTCGAGACGTCCGTCAGTCGGTCCCAAGGCGACCGCATACGGAACCTCAGTGGGGTTGCACTCGCCTCAATGAGAGCGCCCGCCAAAACGAGGTCGTTTGGCGGGTTGAGGCCGAGTCAAAATGACGCAAGATGGGAGTTAGTCGGTACCTTTTTGTCGACGAGGAGCGACGTAGTCACATCGGGGACTGGTTGCACCGTCAACTCTGGTTCGAGGGCGACGTCCTGCAGGCTTTCCGCGAGCGCGCTGGCGTCGTCTTCTTGCTCGGGGTCAGCGTGCCGCGGGGGGACGGCGCTTGC
The DNA here is from genome assembly GCF_902167145.1 of Zea mays. NCBI lineage: Eukaryota > Viridiplantae > Streptophyta > Magnoliopsida > Poales > Poaceae > Zea > Zea mays. The sequence goes on from NC_050103.1 coordinate 45,731,611, forward strand.
CTCCGTCTTGAACGCGAGGTCGACGTCCGGCGTGCCTTCCGTCGGGGCGTCGGGGGCGTCGATTCGCTCGACGGCCGACGAAGCGCGGCCTCCCACCTGGCCTTGACGGCCCCGCCTCCTCCTCCGTTGGCGGGGGAGAGAACGGAGCGAGCCTGAATGTTGCCCTTCCACCACGCGGGGAAGACGTCGTCGATTCCGCCGCCGGCGGGCGGGTTGTCGGCCGCCATTGTCGTAGTCGCGCGGCGGTGGAAGAAGTATCATGTTGTAGCTGCCGTCGAAGGACATGAACTCAAGAGTCCCGAAACGAAGCACCGTCCCGGGCCGGAGAGGTTGCTGGAGACTGCCCATCTGGAGCTTGACGGGGAGCTGTTCGTCAGCACGCAACAGGCCCCTACCTGGCGCGCCAACTGTCGGCGTTTCGAGACAGGGGGGTCCCTAAGCCGACGAGTGAGTGTGCTGCGTGCCCCAGCCCAGATGGGTCGAGCGCGTGGGCGAGCGCGAAGGGGGGAGAGGCGAGGTGGCCGGAGTCGAGCGTGAGAGAGGTGGAAGTCCCGCGGCCTTCGTGTTCGTCCCGCGCCCAGGTCGGGTGCGCTTGCAGTAGGGGGGTTACAAGCGTCCACGCGGGTGAGGGAAGCGAGCGGCCCCAAGAGAGCGCCTGTCCCGTCCTCGGTCCCGCGCGGCCAACCTCCTCTAAGAAGGCCCTGGTCCTCCCTTTTATAGTCGTAAGGAGAGGATCCAGGTGTACAATGGGGGGTGTAGCAGAGTGCTACGTGTCTAGCGGAGGGAGAGCTAGCGCCCTAGGTACATGCCAATGTGGCAGCCGGAGAGATCTGGGCACCCTGCTGGCGTGATGTCGTGGCTGTCGGAGGTGCGGCGGAGCCTGGCGGAGGGACAGCTGTTGGAGCGGTCGAGTCCCTGCTGACGTCGTCCTGCTTCCGTAAGAGAGCTGGGGGCCGCCGTCGTCATAGAGCTTGTGGAGCGCCATCATTGCCCCTCCGGCGGAGCTGGCCGGATGGGACGCCGGTCTTGTTCTCCGTGACCCGAGTCGATTCGGGGTAGGATGATGATGGCGCTTCCTGTTGACGTGGCGGTCTGTGCCCTAGGCAGGGCGACGTGGGGGTTCCTCCGAAGCCGAGGTTGAATCTGCCTTCCGTTGCCGTGGCCGAGCCCGAGCCATGGGGTCGGGCGAGGCGGAAGTTGTTCGGCCGAGGCCAGGGCGGAGTCCGAGCCCTAGGGTCGGGCGAGGCGGAGTTTCGTCGTCTTTCGGGTCTTAGCCCGAGTCCGAGCCCTGGGGTCGGGCGGAGCGGAGTTCGCCGTCTTCCAGGTCTTAGCCCGAGTCCGAGCCCTGGGGTCGGGCGGAGCGGAGTTCACCGTCTTCCGGGTCTTAGCCCGAGTCCGAGCCCTGGGGTCGGGCGGAGCGGAGTTCGCCGTCTTCCGGGTCTTAGCCCGAGTCCGAGCCCTGGGGTCGGGCGGAGCGGAGTTCGCCGTCTTCCGGGTCTTGGCCCGAGTCCGAGCCCTGGGGTCGGGCGGAGCGGAGTTCGCCGTCTTCCGGGTCTTAGCCCGAGTTCGAGCCCTAGGGTCGGGTGGAGCGGAGTTCGCCGTCTTCCGGGTCTTAGCCCGAGTCCGAGCCCTGGGGTCGGGCGGAGCGGAGTTCGCCGTGGCGCCTTTGGCAAGGCCTGACTGCCTGTCAGACTCACTCTGTCGAGTGGCACTGCAGTCGGAGTGGCGCAGGCGGCGCTGTCCTTCTGTCAGACTGGCCAGTGGAGCGGTGGAGTGACGGCGGTCACTTCAGCTCTGCCGGGGGCGCGTGTCAGGATGAAGGTGTCAGGCCACCTTTGCGTTAAATGCCCCTGCAATTTGGTCAGTCGGTGTGGCGATTTAGTCAAGGTTGCTTCTGAGCGAAGCCAAGGCCTCGGGCGAGCCGGTGATGTGTCCGCCATAAAAAGGGGGCCTCGGGCGAGACGGAAGTCTCTCGAGGTCGGCTGCCCTTGGCCGAGGCTAGCCTCGGGTGAAGCGTGATCGAGTCACTCGTGTGGACTGATCCCTGACTTAATCGTACCCATCAGGCCTTTGCAGCTTTATGCTGATGGGGGTTACCAGCTGAGAATTAGGCGTCTTGAGGGTACCCCTAATTATGGTCCCCGGGACATGGGAAGCTGGGGTGGTTTGTATGATGGGGGCCATGGGATAGCCTGCAGTTCTGCTGCCAAGGGAGAAGCATCATCAAAAGTAAAGGTACCATGATTAAAATCACCATACCATCCATCATCGTTGAACAAGCCCTCTTGATGAAGCTCCCTGTGTTGGGGCCTTCGATCTTGCTCATCTTGAGCAAGATGGCGTACTTCTTCAGTAGCTTCGTCAATTTGCCTTTGAAGATCAGCCAGTCGGGTCATCTTCTCCTTCTTTCTTTGCACTTGTTGATGGATTATCTCCATGTTTCTGATTTCTTGGTCCAACTCCTCCTCCTGGAATGTTGGACTAGTGGCCTTCCTCTTCTGGCTTCGGGCCTCTCGAAGAGAAAAGGTCTCCTGATTTGGGTCTAGTGGCTGCAGTGCGGCAGCCCCTGGCGCTGAAACTTTCTTCGGTGGCATGACGAAGGTCAGTGCTTGCCGAAGGTGGTCAAAAAGGGTTCACCGGAGGTGGGCGCCAATGTTGGGAACTTGCTCTCAAATGCTATAAATTGAGAACAAGGCAACACCAAAACAGGTTACTTGTTAATGCCCTTCGTCCTTCGAAGCATTATTTCCCCAAGGATATAATGATCTTCGGACGAAGGTCATGAAGGGCATACCTTCATGATCTCAACATACATATATGTATAATTGTTAACAACGAATGGAGCATGTAAAGCATAAGAGACAATGTGAACAATAACATTATCATATATATTTCTCAGTATATAATCGTAAATTAATATAAGGACAATATTGAATTACATTTGGTACCTTCGGCTTGACAGAAAACAATGGTACGAGCGTGACGCAAAAGCAAATGCCAAGTCAGCGTGAATAGTGCAGGAATACTGTTCATCTATTTATAGGCACGGGACGCAGCCCATGTGAAATTACATCCATGCCCTTTACATTTGCTAATGACTCTAAGGTAATCCATCGAGGTCTAAATAGCCTTTTCCCCTTTAAGTCAGTTTCCTTTCCTGCTATCATGCCGAAGCTCCCTTGCGCGTAGCTTCGGCGCTGTGTCAACCTTCGTATTGTTCGTGCTTCTCACACTGTGGTTCTGATCCGAGTCTGAAGGTACCTGTTCATGTATTACACTCCGGAAACATTGTTAAATCATGTTTTTGAGGACCTTCGGAAGACGAAGGCCCCCAATACATACCAATAAGGCGCATCTTCTTTTTTGGAAGCCTATCTCGAAGGAACCTCCAAGTTAAGTGTGCTTGGCTTGGAGCAATTTGGGATGGGTGAACGACCGGGAAGTTTTCTCGAGTGCGCATGAGTGAGGACAAAGTGCGCACAAAAGACTCAAGTTGGTTTGTGGGGACGATATATGATCCTAGAGAGCAGCCAGGAGTAAGTACCGTAGGTCCAGGGATTGTACGGGGTGTTACCTAGGACCCCACCCCCGTCGATGCGCCCAACCGCAACCTCCACCCTCGGTGACGCTAGCCCCGCCAGCTCCCTAGATCACCGTGCACGCGCCTTCGATGGAATCGCACAATCGCGCCATCCTAAACCCCCGCAAACATTGCCCGGATCCGCTTCGTCCCGACATCATGGCGTACCCCGGCCCCTCGCGTCCATGGCGCCCCAATGCTCGCCCACGCTACAATAGACAATTTCATTTGCTGCACCGAAGACGAACCCATCACACCCAGGTATTGTAACACCCTGAATTTGGGGGTATAAAATTTCTTTCTATTTATCAACCAAATTTAGGTGTTACTTCTCTTTCTCTCTAGTTTCTCTCTCTCCTTTTCTTTTTGTAGAATTAGCTTGATTAGTAAGGTATTATTTATTTTATTTTGTCAAAACCATATGAGTCATGAAATGTTGCATCATGTTGAGCTCCAAATATTCTTTGAATTGTTGCACAAGTTTGATTTAATTTGAATTTGAATTGAAACCCTAGAGAAAATAAATAGAAAAGGCATTAGAAATTCCCTGGAAATAGAAAAAGCCAATGTGGCCCAGTTAGCCCAAGTTGGCCTAGCTCGCGCGCGCCCGAGCGTTCTCCCGCGCTGATAGGCGGACCCCGCCTGTCGGCCTGTCTCGCCCTCGCGCTCTCTCCCCTCTCTCCCTCCCGCTGCCAAGTGGGCCAGTCTTATCGGCGTCGTTCCTCTCACACGCACGCCCGCTCTCTCTCTGTCCCGCGACCCCACCTGTCAGTCCATCCCCAACCTCTTGCCCACGTCCCTCGTCGTGGATGCGCCCACGACCGCGTGTTATCCGGCCACCTCCTCACGTCCTCACTCTTTTTGAGCCTGTGCCCCGCTCACCCACTTTCCCTTGCTCACTTGCACCCTCAGTCAAACCCCCTCGCCCCCTCTCTCACCCTGCGCATGCGACCAGACAAGCTCCACCGCCGCTCACCGAAGACCGCCGCCGTTCTGCGACCGTCGTTGAGTCCCTATCGCGTCTGTGGCCTCGGTAAGCACCGCCGCATCACCCGCAACTCAGGACACCCTTCGATTTGCCTTTTCCCTCACTGTTTACTCGGTCCGCGCTCACCGGAGCACTTCTTGCGCAGCTAGAGCCCGCCGTCGTCGACTCGAGGCTCCACCGCACCCCCGCTGTCCCCCAAGCGCTCCAGAGTTCGCACTCAAGGTGAGCAACCTTTTCGTGCCCTTAATTCGTCTGTTATTGTCCTTTTGCCTGCACAATTCCTCGCCGGAGTTGATCCGCGCCGCCGTTAGCCCGCCTCAACGTGTCTCGCACTCCCTGGTGTTCCTGCGCCGGCGTGGTGCCCACGGTCGAGTTCGCTAGATCGCCCTGAGCGCGCTTGAGCTATTCCCCAAACTCCAAGAGCCCCACCGTGGCGATCCCCCTCGTCTCCTGCGAGACTTCGCCGTGGAGCCGAGCGGCGCCGCCCTCATCCGTAAAATCTTCCCAGCGTCGATCTCCACCGTCCAATCCTAATCGCGCGGTCCAGATCACCGGATACCGGTTCGCACCTGCGCGCCCTGTCCCCGGGCCTGCCAGTCAGCGCCTGCGCCCCCTGGCGTTGGGCCCGACCGGTCAGCCCGTCTCCCCCTCTGGTCGCTGACAACCATCCCCGCCTGTCAGTCGCGCCCGCTCCCACGCGCGCGTCCACGGATCTAATCCTGTCCATTTATCTGCGATCCGATGGTTGAGATCGTCTGATACCCCTTCATGTGTATTTTTGCTTAAGAGACCCTCGGGTTTTAGGAAATGAACCCGCCGTCCCTGGTTTTCGCGTGCAAGCCCCTATGTGTCTTTTAAACAGCCCCTTGTGCTTTTAAATAATTACAGAATTAGACCTAATTTCATATTTTAAACTTCAAAACTTGTTTATTTCATATCTTTTTCATGTGAACTCCAAATTTAGTGGTTCGAATTGCAAAATGTTCATAAGATTATTCTCTGTCCAAATAAATTATGTTCATCTATAGTCTGTGCACTTTAATTTTTACCTAGAATATAAGATTAATGTATATGTTGATTTATTCCTTTAATAGAATAAATAAAAAGGAAAACCCTAGAGGGAAATGTATGTTTAATCTTGTGAGTTTAATAATGTGTAAGATAAGAATTAATCTTTGGTTTAACATTTAGGTCTTAATAAAATGAATAGTATTAGATTATGTAATCATGGACAACACTTAAAGAGTAATCAACTCCTAATTAAGATTAGTTCATGTTATAATTTGATCTCCTTCTTCTTTAATTAATACTATACCTTTTGAGATGTGTTCCAATGTTTGTACATGTTTGATGTGCTGTACATTTGTACTTTCCAAATGTATTGAATGTATGATCACTTTACTTAGACAACGAGCAGCCTGTGGTTCCTGAGTGTGTTGCCGAAGATCTCCCTGAGAAACAACCTGGTGAAGGCAAGTGTCCTCAGACCTATTACGTCCTACATAGTTTATAATTGACTGTCCCGCATTACATTATTGAAAACCTAAGGATTGACTAGTCTGTATCTACTTATCCTTGTTTACCTTTTAGGTTATCATGGTTAGCTTTATGCTATTGCTTTACTTTAATTAATGAACATGATGTGAATATTATGATACGATGATGTTATCCCGATGATGTTCTTGTGATTACTTTAGGGGACTCAGGCTGTTTCCTGAGTACCTCTCCGTAAGGACCTGTTTGGGGAGTGACAACCCGGGATAACAATGCAACCATGAGGGTGGAATGGGACGCCCTTAGCTGATTAATTAGAGGAACCAGAGGAGTAGTTGGCTTTGTCGTAGGGCCGCCAATGGGGTCCGGGCACAGTACTTGCTCTGCCGAGGCTGGTTGCAGAGGTTCTCGATTTGGTTTTTGTTAGTCACCCTTCCTTTGGGGAGATGTACTGTGTTTATCAAACTGGAGAAACCTAACAGGCGACTATGACCTCTGGGGAATCTTTGTAAAGGCTACATAGTGAGACCCTGCTAGGTCACCTTGGTAGTGATCGATGGGGAGGCTAGAACCCCAGGCAGAAAGGGAATCACGACTTGTGGGTAAAGTGTGCGACCTCTGTAGAGTGTTAGAAACTTGTATATCAGCCATGCTCACGGTTATGAGTGGCCTTGGGATCCTCTTTGATTAGAAGAACTCTAGTTACTTTATGATGAGGGTTAACAATGATGGTTATAATTTTTGATCTCTGGTATTTCCTCTTGGAGGGAGTGCTTCTGGGTAATAAATGGGTTTATTACTAAAGTTTTGGCTCTATTCATAGTAATAAATGTTTGACCAACTAAAAGCAACTGCTTAACCTCAACCCCACATACAGCTAGTCCACTTTAGCCAAATGGGACATTTGCTGAGTACGTTGATGTGTACTCACCCTTGCTTTACAAACCACCCCACCCCAGGTTGTCCCCACTGTACTCAGTGCTCAGGAGGAGATGCTAGCAACATGGAGGACTTTGAGGAGTTGCAGGACTACAATGAGTTCTAGTTTATCTTAGTGGCAAACCCCCAGTCAGCTGCCTGTGTAGGCTTATCTTCTACGTTTCGTTTCTCCGCACTTTGATCTTAATGTTGAATACTATGGCTATGTATTAGACTCTGTGGATATCTTGGACATCTTGATGTAATTAAAGTATCTTTCCGCTATTTACTTTGAGCATTGTGTGATGATGTCCAATTATGTAATCGCTATGTACGTGAGTTCTGATCTTAGCATGTACATGGTTCGCATTCGATTTGCCTTCCAAAACCGGGTGTGACATAAGTGGTATCAGAGCCTTACTGACTGTAGGACCGCTAACCTAGACTAGAATGGTCGCCCTAAGGACTATAGACCCCTACTCTTACCTTGACCTTAGTGTCCTTTCAAAAGTTGGTCATCTTGACCAACTCTATGTTATTTACTTATCTCAAAAGTTTTGTCTCACTTTTCTTTCTGTTTACTTTCTGGTCTTATAGTTCTACTCTCACTCTTGTGCTTACGATGTATTTTGTAGATGGCTCATCTTAGACGCACTGCACGTAAGTCAGTGATCCCCTTTTTGCCTTCTCGCCTGGCGGAGCGTCCACTGCGTCGCACGGTGCCAGGTCAATCCAGTCACCTGGAGAGACTGCATCGTCGCCTGCACAAGGAGTAGGAGCGTCGACGCAAGGAGCAGGAGCAGGAGGACTCTTCCCCCTCGCCTCAGCAGGAGGTGGAGTCTGGGAGGCCGCCTTCCCCTGCACCTCAGCCAGAGATGCCCTTTGCACCACCACAGGGCATCCTTGCTTCTGGAGGAGACCCTGACGGATACGGAGATGACGACGACACCAGTGGTAGTTCGAGCCACGGCACGGAGCTCTCAGAGGAGCTGGAGCCGAAGGGGTGGATCGCTAGACCCATCACTCATGACGCTACTCGCGGGTGTCACTTCCACGACGCTCTCGACACCCTGCTGCGTCAGGCCTTCGACCGACACACTTGGTCCATCGAGTACCGTTGTGTAGTCTACCAGCATCATCGCGAGTTATACCCGGACCAGTGGGAGGCTACTTGCTTGGTGCGCCGTCCGGACGATGATCTCCGAGGTGCAGAGGCCTTCTCAGAGCACTATTCTATTACTGAGAGGCATGCTGCTGAGGCAGCCATGCAAGATGCAGCACGACGTGCACTTCTTAGTATTGCTCGTTGTTCAGCGGGGTAGCTGATGGCCTTGACCTGAAGTACTACCCTCGCCTTCGATCGGCAGTGCTAGAGGTGTGATTGTCTCACCTGTTGGTGAGGGCAATCCCAGGCTGAACAGCATGGTCAACCTGGCCGTCGTGCTCAACACCGAGCTGGACCACACCCTTGACGAGTTGGGCAAGGTTCGGGTGGAGGTTGCGGAATTGCGTGCTGAGTGCACATCACGCCACTATCTGGATGGTGGTTCTCCCGCCCCTGTCGGGATTCAGCACCCTTACCGCTCACCGTCCCGTGGTCGCTTCGACTATGGTACCCCAGACTGTAGGACCCGGATAGATTTGGATCCATAGATCGACAGAGTCGGAGTCTGTAATAATGCTTAATTCAGTGTCTTAGTCTAGTGAGTCTTAGTTAGAGTTAGTTTGCTTATCATATGTTGGAATGCTTGTCGTGATGAACATGTAGTGAAGTTGGATCTTTGTAATGATTGTCATCAAGGTGTGGGTATCCCCTGCAACTTGGTGTAGTTATTAATAAAGTCAGTCATTTAGTTGGGTAATCCATTTATTTCCACTTTCCTCTTTATCTGAGAAGTTGTCAGCGAAGATGATCATTTGTTCAGTGCTGTGGAGATTTCCGTATATCTTTTCTTATGTTGAAAGACTGCAGAGTCAGATCTGATATGTGTGTGCTTTCTATAGATGTCTGAAAACATGCGCAGATGTGCAAGGCGTGCTCAGTAGGAGCAGTAGGCACCCCAGGAAGATGCATCTCAGCAGCAGTTGCCACCGCCACCCCCGATGACCATTGAGCAGATGTTCCTGATGCAGACCCAAGCAGTCCAAGCAATTGGTCAGACCCTAGCAGCAATGTAGCAGGTGCAGCAGCAGCCACCCCCACCTTAGCCTCCAGTGCAAGTCCAGATGCCACAAGTGCCCAGAGACAAGCAGGCAGAATTCATGAGGGGCCATCCCCCTGTCTTTGCCCACTCTGTTGATCCCATGGAAACATACCGTGGAACGTGAGTTGCAAACTGCTCAATGCAACGATCGTGAGAAGGTGTTGTATGGTCCCCGACAACTAAGGGGAGCAGCATAGTCTTGGTGGGAGTCTTACCTCGCCACTCATGCCAACCCTGAAGCCATCACCTGGGAAGAATTCAGGGACAACTTCTATCGCTACCATGTGCCCGAGGGACTGATGATAGTGAGGAAGGAGAAGTTTCTCGCCCTGAAGCAAGGTCCCCTGTCTGTCAGTGAGTACAGGAACAAGTTTATGCAGTTGTCACGTTACGCCCCAGAAGATGTCAACACGGATGCTAAGAGTAGGGATGAAAACGGGGCGGGTACCCGGAACGGGTACCGGATACGGGTACGAAAACGGGACGAAATTTTGGATACGAAAACGGGTATTTTATTTATCAAGACGGATATGGGTACTACCTGGATATTGAACCTCGAATACGGGTAGGATACAGAATCATTAATACCCGGTCAATACCCGAAAATCCCAGGTAGGATACGGGTACTATTCGGGCGGGTACCTGGATTGTGGATTCGGCTTGGGCCTACTTCCTGTTGGGCTGCTTGATCGGCCGGCCCATCAAGTAAACCTAAGGAGTCCTGGCCGCACAGCATAGCTACCCTACCCACAGCCAGCCGCCCAGCCACACATACACCCCACCGTCCCGTGCTCCCGGCCGCTGCCGCACACCCGCACAGGCCACAAGCGCACCGCACAGCGCGCACAACACAGCAGCCGAGCAGCGCGCACAGCACAGCAGTCGAGCAGTGCCTGGACGAGCACGAACGCCGGTCACCTGATTTTGTGCCCTTTTTTAAGTCAACTGGCACCTGCTTCAGATTATGCCCTTTTTTAGCTGTCCTCTGATTTTGTTCTGTTTGGCTATTCTTCTATTTGTCAATGGCACCCTTTCTATATGACTTGTTCAACAGCAAAGTGGTGGTGCTAACTTTTACCATGCTCTGTTAATATGCTGCTGTTGATTCATTACAGTTCAATCTCTTCTTGTAGCTACACATATTGTTGCCTGCCTTCATGGCTGCATTTTGGGCTTTCTATGCCATGTTGCTGATTAAGGTTGCTCTGACAGGTGTTCCTTGGACTGAAGAAGAACACCGGAGGTTTTTGCTGGGATTACAAAAGCTCGGAAAAGGGGATTGGCGAGGAATTTCTCATAATTTTGTGGTCTCAAGAACACCTACTCAAGTAGCAAGTCATGCTCAAAAATATTTTATACGCCAATCAAGCACGATGATTTTTTGTCGTGATTTTCTACTTGCCATTTTCTCCCGTCTTTATTTGTTTTAGCTTGTTCCTGTTAGTTAATGATCACTCACTCATCTCACAAGCACGATGAGAGCAGTAGTACCAACAAGTTTGCCTGGTACAAAGTGTTTGCTTTGAAACCCAAAACGACCCCTAGTTGCAAGCCAAAACCAGCTTCCCAAGAAGGCATTTACTTGTAGATGATTATGTATTGCCGATTTTTTTAAAAATTGTGATGTTGGTTCCACATTTGATCTATCATATACATGATTATATATTGCTTAATTTATGTGTTTGTTGGATGGTTGGGCAATTAATGTCATCGGTACGAACTACCCGACAACTATCCGGTACCTACCCGATTAGTATCCGTTATTCGTTTCTTATCCGCTCGTATTATTACCCGGTCCCGTCCTATATCCGTCCCGAATCTTAACTACCCGTATCCGGTCCCGTATCCGAGATAAATACATTAGGGTAGGATACGAGATGACACTGTATCCGGTTGTATCCGTCCCATTTTCATCCCTAGCTAAGAGGCAGTATTGTTTCCTGAGAGGATTGGTTGATCCCCTCCACTACCATCTGATGAACCACACTTTCCCTACCTTCCAGCATTTGATCGACAGGGAAATCATGACTGAAAGGAAGCGTCGAGAGATGGAGGACAGGAAACGCAAGATTGGTGGATATTAGGCCGGGAGTAGCAATCGTCCTCGCTACTCAGGCAACTCACCCCAGCAATTCAAGCAAGGTCACCAGCATCAGCGTCAGCATCAACACCAGTACCAGAGGCAGTTTCCTCAGCAGCAGCAGTACCGTCAGAGCAACCAACAGGGAGGAAATCAGTACCAGCGTCAAAATAACCAGGCAGCTCGCCTTCCTGCCCCAGCAATCAACCAGAATAGCCAAGCAGTTCCAGCGCAAGTAGGAGGTCGTGCATGCTTCTATTAAGGAGAACAAAACCACTGGGCGAAGAACTGTCCAAAGAAAGCAGCTCAGCAGTCGCCAACAGTCAATGCCCCAGCAAGACAAGGAGCGCCACAACAAGCACCAGGAGGCCATGGACAGGCCTACAACCGTGGAAAGGTGAACCACCTTGGGGCCGAAGCAATCTAGGATGCTCAGGACGTGGCAATAGGTATGTTTCCCGTCGAATCCTATCCAACGAAAGTACTATTTGATACTGGTGTCACGCATTCTTTTGTTTCTACATCTTGGGTAGAAGCACATAACATCCCCATAAAACCAATGATCCCACCTTTAAGAGTTATTTCAGTTGGGGGAAAAGTTCAGTCCGATAGGATTTGTCCGAATCTAAGGATTGAAATAATGGGGATAGACTTCCTCGCTAACCTAGTAGTAATGGGAACTTAAGGGTTAGATGTCATCCTAGGGATGAATTGGCTGCATAGAAACCAAGCCACTGTCAGTTGTGACAAGAGAACAATTAAGTTGGTGTCCCCATCTGGAAAGGAAGTAGTAACTAAGCTGTACTTGCCTGAACTAGAAGGAGCCTATCACCATTTATCAGTAGATGACAAAGAGTCCAATCTGATTGAGGCAATTAGGATTGTGTCAGAATTCCCCGATGTATTCCCTGAAGAGTTACCAAGCATGCCACCTGAAAGGAAAGTTGAATTTGCCATAGAGCTTATCCTAGGCACTACCCCTATTTCCAAGAGAGCCTATCGAGTGTCCGGACCAGAGTTGGTGGAACTCAAGAAGCAAATTGATGAGCTATTGGAGAAAGGTTACATCAGACCAAGTACCTCACTTTGGGCAGCCCCAGTGCTATTTGTGGAGAAGAAGGATGGTACGAAGAGGATGTGCATTGATTATAGAGCTTTGAATGAAGTCACTGTCAAGAACAAGTACCCCCTGCCTCGAATTGTGGACCTATTTGATCAGTTGAGAGGAGCCAGTGTGTTCTCAAAGATAGATCTGAGGTCAGGTTACCATCAGCTCAGAATCCGACCTTCAGATATACCGAAGACAACATTCATCACCAAGTATGGGCTATATGAGTTCATGGTTATGTCATTCGGTTTGATGAATGCGCTAGCCTACTTCATGTACCTGATGAACAGTGTGTTCATGGACTACCTCGACAAGTTCGTAGTGGTGTTCATTGATGACATTCTTATATATATTCCCAGAATGAGCAAGAGCATGAGGAACATTTGAGGAAAGTACTTCAGAGGCTACGAGATTGCCAGTTGTACGCCAAACTTAGCAAGTGCGAGTTCTGGATCAGCAAAGTTCTGTTCTTGGGTCATATTATAAACTGAGATGGACTAGATGTGGATCTAAAGAAGGTAGCAGCGATTCTGGACTGGAAAACACCAAAAGATGTCCGAGGAATCAAGAGTTTCATTGGAATGGCTGGTTACTATCGGCGTTTCATTGAGGGTTTCTCCAAGCTTGCCAGACCAATGACAGCCTTGCTAGCAAAGAAGGTTGAGTTCAAGGGGACCCTAGCGTGCCAAGAATAATTTGAGATGTTGAAGCAGAAGTTGACAACATCGCCGGTATTGGTTTTTCCAGATGTGCACAAGCCATTCTCAGTATATTGTGATGCTTCGTACACCGGACTAGGATGTGTGTTAATGTAGGAAGGGAAAGTAGTGGCATACTCGTCCCGACAGTTGAAAGTTCATGAGAAGAATTACCCCACTCATGATCTGGAGCTAGCAGCAGTGGTTCATGCACTGAAGACCTAGAGACATTATCTTTATGGGCAGAAGTGTGATATCTACACAGATCACAAGAGCCTCAAGTATATATTTACTCAGTCAGAGCTAAACATGAGGCAGCGAAGATGGCTAGAGTTGATCAAAGATTATGAGCTAGAGATTCATTACCACCCAGGCAAAGCAGATGTGGTTGCAGATGCTCTGAGCAAAAAGTGTCAAGTCAATATGTTGGCCGCTCACCCGATGCCGTTCGAGCTAGCAAAGGGATTCGGTAGACTGAGCCTCGGATTTCTGAACAACACTCAACTGGATGCTTGTGGACCGGCCACTTGGTGTACCCATCCTAATTAATAAGGAGATATCTTTGCTACCATTCAACATAAAAAGAAAACTCACTACAGTAAGCTAACAAAGGATTTGATATCTTTTATCATGTTGTTTTCTAATATTTGTGATATATGCTATTTAATCTCGCATGGTCTAATAGAGACTTAGAGAGTGGGTCTTTATTCATCATATTTGTGATATATGCTATTTAATCCTTTTCATTTTCATATTGTGTGTCTCTTTATAATGATGCTTTTTATCTCTACTATAAGATCAATGGCACCGTCAACACTTAACCAAAATAGGACGGTTGCAGTCCAATCTCCCTTCCCTTCAAAGTCTCCGTAAGTACACATTTTAGAGGTCACACCTATATGTGTGGACAATCTAATCTAAAGTTTGTGTTTCATGTAGTTTCGTGTTATTTGATGATGGTGAAGTAACTGGCTTACCAAGACTAAAGAGCGTCGTAGCGAGAATAGTTGTTAAGTTCCCTAGACGTCATGACAACCAACACTACATTTTACAGGACATCACCGTGAGCGACTTCATCAACATTAAAATAAAATCAACATATAACCATGTAATTTTTTGACTCCTATGACCTGCATTCTGAAATGTCTAGGGATAAAAAATTGAAGGAATTTCATACCATGATAATGTCCAACGCTTTGACGCCTTACTCCAGCAAGGATCTACATATACATTGTATGGAGTGGCGTTCCATGTAAACTGGGGGGCGTATCAATTTCAGAATATTGCACATATTCTAGAATTGAATTGGCAACACATACTGTTGTCGAACCATTCAACCTATCAATTCAGTTCCCTCCATATCCAAAACATCTTATGCCATTTTCTGAGGTGGTCGAACAACGTCATAAGATGTTTGTAGGTAATGACCCATCTTTATTTATGAATTATATCGATTTAACCCTATAAAATATTCATATTTTACCTAATTAATCACACGTGAATGGCCCAGATGTTATTGGAATAGTTATTCATTTGGAGCCATTACAACACATCGCTGGAAGGCCGTACCGAGAGGTCATACTAATGGATTCCAGGTCACTGATTCATAGCTACATTCTTTTTATAAAATTGAACATTTGTTAGGTTTTAGGGTTAACTCATGAGTTTATTTATAGGTGGGATATAATCGTCGTGGCAATATGGCCTGAACTCTTACAAAGGAATGCTCTGCGATGGGTGTTAGCTAGAGAAAACAAAGGCATAATTATTGGAACTATGCTACGTCGTAACAAGTTATATTGTAGCTGATGAAAATGGATCGAAATCGCTTGGACCAAATGTCGATGCTAAGGAACGTAAGAGGCAAAGGGGAAGGGAAGGATATGCCGCGATGTCCGTTAAACAAAAAACGAGAAAAGTAGAAAGCGTTGTGAAGTAAGTCAACGAAATAAAGGACCTCCAATACAGCCACAAGCATCTAGATGTGATGAAAAAGTTAAATTCCTAATTGTTATTATACCTACATGTACCTTATACAAAGTTGACGTGTATTCTTTTGTATATGGTGATATACAAAGAAGACATTAATATGAAGACATGTGAGACGGTTAACTTTGAAATAAGTCGAGATGTGCATCTTGGTTCAGGTATATTATCATTGTAACAATTATTTTAATAGATCCTCTTGTGGATTAGTGAATATCTATTAATCTTATTTTTGGTTTTCATTGTGTTTCACAATTAGTCTTTCAGATGGCTGTAGCACCATTGATTTCACAAACTTTGCAACACAAGGTATTGCAGGTATACCAATCACAATTTTTTCACCCATCGTTTTATATTGCAATGATGTTGTCTTTGACTAGATGTTGGCTCTTTACTTATGCTAAATGCATTTGTCGCCATGAAAATCATTTTACCACTGTTGATTTGGCAGGTCCTAATAATAACACTTCACCGACCGATAATTTTATCGAACGAGAAAGGCAAATGCATAGAGAAAGACATGCAAAAATGTCAGTAGACCAAAGGAACGAGTTGAATAAGAAGCATCGTGAGGCGTGACAACAAAACAAGGGACAACATATGATGTCCACTGTGTCAAGAGGTGATGAAACACATCAAATTTAAATTAATGTTTCTGTGCATAAACCTACACATAGAAAGTAACGTGTTCATTGTTTTTTAGATGGAGACGAAAAAGTAAATGTGAATCAAGATGATGATATCGATTGGTTGCATAGGAATGAGACATTCAAGGAAGATGATGTTTTCACAACGAGAGACCTCCTGACACCAGGTACATGACTGTTCACTCGACTAAATTTGCAAAAACAACTGATTTCAGGCGGTTTAACGTAGACATGCCTTATTCCAGGCTGTGTGCATGAAACTATTGGTAACACGCCTAACCATAATTTGGAAAGGGCTGCCTACTTTAGGGAGCGGTACAAAAACTTAACTCCCACCGAGACGGAGTTTAGGCGTGAATGCCTTAGGTTGTATAATAATACACCAAAGCGGAAAGGGTCAAAGATAGAGTACATAAGAAAACGTAGAGCAGTGTTGGCTAGCACATTGAGTCAGGAGTTCATCGCCATGGAGTCCCCAACATATACCACTGAGGTTGTACACCCTACAATAGATGCAATTGAACCTGATGGATCCGCAGTTACCCCCTGCGACTAGGTTATCCCTGAAATCGCCAGTAACCCTTTCCTGTCAGCTTCAACACAGACTGAGGATGCCGATTCACTGCATATGTCTACTGGACCACTAAGACGTAAACAACATGTGCCATGTGGTGAAACACAAGCTATCTTAGCCCGTCGAAACTGGCAATTTGAAGCATCCATTTCAAGGAACATGGTTAGTGCGACTGAGGATACTATTAGTGACGCTGGGGAAGAGGATGATTGGACACAACCCCATATGACTACAAAGATCAACAACAATGGTAATTACTATCATTGTTTTCAAGTCGAAAGAAGCTGACCGACTTGGACGACTAATCGTGACCAATCTGGATTGATCGAATGACTTGAAAACAATGATTACTATCCTATCATAAATGGATCCAGCATGACGACGATAGCATGTAGTCCGACTAAACGTGTGTTTCCATCAGTACAATGTAGGAATCAATGCCATGGTGCTATCGTGGCAACAAATGAGAGTGCAAGTATGGCCGAACAAGGAAGTGGGGTGGATCATACCCAGTCGAAGCCAAGGGTCATTTCCAATGGTAATTGTTAAGAATCTTTATTTAGGTTACATATTTTCCCCACCCTGTAATCTTGAATGCCCTTGTATTTTATGTGGCTTGTATTTTCACGTTCCAGTTGATGACGATGATGGTGTCGTATTTGAAGACGATGCTGATGAGAACGAGGGATATCTATTTGCTGGGCAATGTACTAATTTCAATCTTTTTATGATACCAAAGCTTGTATAAATACGCATGTCTTACTCATTGTTTTAAAAAAACATCAGATGAGGATACCGATGAGGATATAGAGATCGATGGGTAGTCAAGATGAATCGACTACCACTGATGTTCCTGACCCGTACGACAAGGTGTACAACAACATCCCTGAAGAAACACATATGCTCAAGACTGTTCCCAACTGCGGTTATTGCACCATGAAGAAGTTTGAGTATGAGCCACTTGGTTTTTGTTGTCGTGGTGGGAAGGTTGAGCTAGCCCCACTGGAGACCCCTCCCCAACTCAAGAGGTTGTGGGATAGTGCAGACTCTGATGCTAGGCACTTTCGTGATAACATTATGTTTTTTAATGGCCATTTCTCTTTCACTTCCCTATATTGTTGCCTCGATTGTATGACAACTAATGTAATGGATTCTGGTATATACACGTTCTGAGCACAGGGCATGATGTACCACAATATCAAGTCATTTGGTAGGGAGGGTGGGGGCAGAGCATAAACACATTGAGCTTTACTTTTATGATGATGATCCCACTCTCGAGCATCGATACCGTAAGTGTTGCGAAGAGCATCAACAGAAAGACAAAGAGGTTATTTGACAGATAGTCGACATACTACATGGAAACCCGTACTCCGAGCACCTTAGGACCATAGGCCACGTTGAGAACCTTGATGACTATCGTATCGCATTGAACCTAGACCAGACGTTGAACCAGAAGACTTATAACACACCTCTCACTTCGGAGGTGGCCGCTGTCTGGATCGAAGGGAGCGAAGGGCGAGGCCAGTTCAGCAAGAGTGTTATGCTCCATGGGAAGGACAATTCAAGCCACTGCATCCGCTCATACCATGGATGCTACGATGCTCTATCATATCCATTGTTCTTCCCTAGAGGTGAACTTGGATGGCATGCAAATATCCCAAAGGTTGGAGTATCCATGGACGAAGTTGATGCATACCGTGTGACACATAGGGCAAGTAATGCAAATGATGAAGGTGCGGGTTAGTTGTTTCTTTATAATTTGATATATTTGCGCATTATTAACTATCTTTTCAGCAACACTCACTTTATAATCCTTGTGTATGCAGAATCTCCTAGCCATTTATGTGTGTCTGTACGTGACTAATACTGCTACAAATTACAGATTCGTCCCAGGGTGTAACACCCCAGGTGTTACCATGGCCATGGCACATTTATGAACTAATGACTGTGATCACTTGTGGGAGAGACTTGAGAATAAGAGCATAACACCTTGGGAACCATGTATTAACCAAGAATGTTAATGACCAAAAGCACTACCCAAGCATTTATGCAACTATCACCTTGGGCAAGAGAAGAATCAACCCTAGACCCTTCTTAAGCTCTTAACTCCCAAAACCCTAGTAAAGGGGGGAAGGTTAAGCAAATGTGCAAATCATGAGTTAACCTTTAGCCAAGGTTTAAGTAACATTATAATCTACAAAATACAGAGAGGAAACATTGCAAAAAGACCCCTTAAAGAACCCCAAATCCATTCCTTAAGTGGAGAGAGAGCTAGAGCTCTCTAATTATTTCTAAGTCAAATTTTGAACCTAATCTAAAGATCCACCGTGTTCACTTAGTAAATGGCACCAAAACCACTTGAGTTGTATACAAAAAATGTGTCATACCACCTAAGGCACCCACTGGAAAAAGTTGAAACCGAGCCCAAGACGTTTGACATGATTTGGCATGGCTTTTGTCGCGAGGTGGGCAGAGGGACAAGCCAGATTTGGCGTCCGCATATCTCCCTACCTAGGGCATATCTGCCATGGGGACTCACATACAAGAGACAGCCCTAGGTGCCAGGAGGAGGCCTGCGCCAGATTTTTGCCAAGATTCGCACGCTTGCGATCTCGGCGAGCTGTTGAACACGGGCAGAAGAACACTTCCACGTGTTCGACGCGCTCTGAGCGCGCCAGAGCACGCCCGCGCCCGACCCCGCGCGCCCCGCGCCGCGCTGAGCCGTCCTCGTGTCCCCTGCTCGCGACCGCGCCTATAAAGCCCCCTCAGGCGTCGACCGTACTCCTCCGCGCACGCTCGACCTCATCGGAGCCAGAAACCACCGGCGTTGCCCTGCAAACGGCGTGCCCGCGGCCACCCGATCCCCTGCCATCGTAGACCGGCCAGCAGAGCCCTTCCCAGCCATGCCCAACCCTCAGAATAGACCGTGCATGCCTCGGTGAAGCTCCCCGAGCAAGGAATCACACTTTGCCTCACCGGAGAAGCCAGTCCACGGTCGCCGGACTTCACCCGATCGCTGGTGAACGTAGACCGGGTAAGTCTCTGCACCATTTTTTGATTCCTTGCGCACATAGCCTCTACGTCATCCCATGGAGCTCATCGTGCCGTTTAATTGAACTAGATCGCCGTGGTTAAGCCGGAGCACTCGCCGCCGATGAGATCACCCGCCTGCGCACGTGGACCGGCCGATTCCGGCCACCACCGCCGTCGAGCCGTACCTCGTTGTGACCGCCAGGACCTCCCGAAGCCAACCCCGCCCCTCGCCGGACCTCTCTCACCGCCGGTAAGCCGCGCCGCCCTTTTCTTTCCCGCGGGTACTGTTTGCATAAGGGGAGGGACCTCGGGGAAGAAGAAGGAAAGGACAGGGGGTTTTGTGCGCTGTCAGTGACTCAGGGGAATAGTAGCGCAGGGGTAGAAATGAATGGATTGATTTAGGAAGAACCCAGGGTCTTCGGTGCAAAGTAGTTTTCCAGGAAACCTTTTAAAAATTCTGATTTAAATCCAAACAGAACTTGGAAAATTCATAACTTCAGTTTGGTTTACTCAAATCAAGTCAAACCAATTTTGCCAGACCCTAAATAATGTAAACTACTTAGGAAAAATATAAAACTCCTAAGTGATATAGAAAACTTTAGAGTTTCGATTTAAATGATTAACTAGTCAAAAGCTAAAAGAAATAAGGAAAAATAGGTACACTGTTTGACTGGGGTTAAGAAAATTTGGAGAGATACTCCATCAATTCCTAACATGTTTAAAAAATAATAAACCCTTCTCTACACCCTATTAAGATAGGATTTGTCATTTAAACACTTTTTGCTTAAAGTTAAAGAAAATATTAAAGGTGGTTTAAATAAAGAACCAGGGAGCACCCACATTTTTGTTAGTTCAGTTATTCAGTATAGTTCACTAGAAAATTTATTATGCCCTTGTTTAGTACAGAATAAATGAGATACCTTTTATTTTAGGAAAACAAGGAAAACTTAGAAAAATCATAGAAAACTAACCCCAAGGATAAAACACCCCAAACCTTGGGGTAACTAATGTTTTGTTATTAAGAACATAGGAAAAATATGAAATCTGTTGTTTGATATTTTTCAAATAACAAGATAGTAGTAAGTGCCTTTTTAACATTAAACTTTAGAAAATCACAACTAAATAACCACCAAATAACCTTATGTGATTTTTGGCACAGAAGCATGTTATTACTTCTAGATACCAGCAAAAATGACCTTTAGGACAGAACCCACCCCTAGTTAAGAGTTGTAGTGTAAAGTGACCCTTTGCCCCAACTTTTGTTATTTTTGTCCAGGGCATACTCTATTTATTCTGGACCTCAAATTTATAGGACTACAATAACAACTAGTAACCCCTTGTAATTTTTACAGAATTTTTGAAAAAAAGTTAAATCACTGTTGTAGTTCAAACCCACACTAGAATTCATAAATAGAAAATGAAAAAGGGAAATTATTAGTGGAAATTAATGTTACCCTAACCCAACCAGCAAAACCACTTAAATGCCTATTAAAACATCTAAGGGAAATCCAAGTTCAATCCACTGTGCTTATCCCTAGATAAAACCTAAGCCTAAATTGGTAAGCATAAACCACTAAGAGCCCGTATAACCAGGAAACACAAAGTTACTAGATAACTTAGTTTTTCTTCACTTAGCATAGTGTTTATTAAATTCTGCATAATCATGGCATACATATTCTTATTCATTGCATTCGATAGATTGCAACCTCGCTGACGGAGAGTACGTCCTCGTGCCGGAGCAAGGAGTTGCCCAGGAGGTAGCCCCAGATCCAGCACCAGAGCCTGCCCCAGAGGATCTGACTGCCCCAGCTTTGAAAGGCAAGCCCGGGTTTTTATGCATAACCTGTTTACTATGCTATTTTACTACACTTAATGATTGTAGGATTGAATGTGCACTTAAGTGTAGGAGTTGATTGAAACCCTAGTTGCATGATCTCAGGAATCCTGTTGTGATGGATACTAGTATGTTAGGTAGAATAGTTGCTTTATCAATTAGGGATCTTGGTAGAAGTCGAGTGATTTTTCTAGCACTCGCGCGAGGTCAGGAATTGGTTGTATCCATTTTGATATCGTAATGATGATAGTCTGTGGACAACAGTCCATGGGGATGCGTTGTCTATGATACGGGAATTGGAATAAGGATTAAGGTGTGGTACCGCGTGTCAAGCGTTTGAATGTACTAAGCACATGCCGAGAAATATGGTAAATCGGTAAGCCTAGTACCTGAGTGAACCTAGCAGTGGACATATCCCCTCACATGACCTAAGACGTGGTCTCCCATTCCGGTTATGGTGGGTACAAGTGCGGTCACTGCACGATGGCAGTCGGGGCCAGTGAGGCATTGTACGCCAAGGCAGTGAGCCCTGATCTGCTGACGGGGAATCGATGGGGACGGTTGATGTGTGTGGGGACGGAGTGCCTCGCCACGTCGTGTGTTTAGGTTTACCTTGCAAGGTTTAAAAACTCGATTCGAATCGTCTGCTTCTCGCAGCTAATGAGACTGCTTGATCGATGCTGCTACATTGAGTAACAAGTGAAAATGTGATGACTTGGCAAAAAGTTGTTGATTGCTAAATGTTTGGTACCATGTATGATTAGATAGGTATACATTTAGTCTTAAGAGAGTCACACTAGAACTTGACAAAGCCAAAACTTGATTTATAAACTCAGCTAGTGCTTTTGGCAACCAAACCCCTCAGCCAAACAGCTGCATGTCTAGAGGTAGAGGAGTAGACTCCTCACACCGGGTAAGTCTAGCTGAGTATTAGTATACTCAGCCTTGCTTGTGGCATAATTTTACAGGTTCTCTGGAGGACATGGTTGCGGGAGTGACTTGGCCGTCCATCTTGCCATCGGGTTGGACAATCGAGTGGGATCCTGCCTCGGCTGAGGAGGAGCATGAGGAGTGATGGGACAGGCTTCCCCATCTCTCTATTTATTTATCGTTAGTTTTATTCCGCTGCACTTCGAAAGATGATGACTACTTTTGCTAAACTCCGATGATGATGTAATAAGTTTAATACTCCTTAATGTATGGTTTTATGCTTTATTGTATTTGCTCTGTGACTCACCATCGAGTGAGACTGTGGTACTTGATCCTGTCAGTGGCCTCGTCGGACTAGATCCGAGGGATTGACGGGTTATTCCCATTTAAGTGTGGTTTAGCCTCTAAGGCGGGATTTAGGCACTTAAGTTGGAATAATTCGGGCAGTTCCGCCACAGCTGGTATCGGAGCTTGTACCACCACAGAGGGATCAATAAACTATAAATACCATCCTTTTCTAAAGTAAAACTTGGTAGAAACAAATGTTGGATAGATCATAAGACGATCAGGATAGACTTAGGACATGAAGCCTTAGGGTAATAGAGGGGTAGCTAGGTGGCCATATAGTAAGCCCTACCGGCTACTATAAGGGATGGGAGTTCCTCCCTATTCCCTCTACATTGATGTGAGGTCATTCAGGACGAGCATGCATGCATCCTAAATTAAACTAATGGATAATTGGGTAAGAACTTTAATACAAAATGATGACAAACTAAGTACCCCAGTACCATTGTCATAATCATAGAGAGGCTGAGTTGTGATCCCTTTTCTTTTTATAATTCTTTTTCTTTTACTTACGCTTAATCGTGCACAGATGACTTCTCACGGATCCTCGGATGAAGGGAATGCACAGTCCCACACTGACGGGCTTGCACGAGAGGGTTTTTCCCGTATCTTGTGGGAGGTGCTTTAGGGAGCTGGTTACATGACGCCTCCCCAGTACACAATACATCAGTTCGAGAAGCACCGAGTGCCCCGCTGTAGGGTGAGGATGACCCTGGAGCCTCATCCCCTACAGTCAGGCTGGTGTTCGCTGGACTCTGAGTCTTTTGGTTACAGGGCTGAGGACACTATGGAGGCAATTGCTCTTCACGGACTGACCACCTTCTGTGGATTCCACCCCTTGGAGCTATCCACTCACCCCATTGGCTTGTTCCCCGTGGAGAAGGAGGACGACCCAATGTGGAAGGACCGAGTGGAGCATGCCAAGGATATCTAGGCTATCTACCCAGGTCAGACTGCTCACTTGACGGTGCGGTGCATGAATGCCCTGTATTGTCTGCAAGTGATGCGTGGAGAGGCAATGTCCCATCTGATGGCATTGTTGGAGGCGACAAAGATCACTTTGGATAACAGAGAGGAACTTGTGGTTGACTTGTCCACTAAGATGGTGGAAAAGGACTTACAAGTGGAGCAATTGTCCAATGAGCTCCAAGAGCTTGAGGAGTTAGTGGGAACCAGGGAGAACACATCGAGGTTCTCGAGGATCAGCTGATCAACACCCAGCAGCAGCTTGCAGAGGCTAACCAGCACCTGGATATGCACCACCAGGAGATCCAGGACATGGAGGCCAACGAGGATGTCGACATCGAGGGAGGAGAGGAGCCTGCCTCCAGCTTGGACACTGCTGGCTCAGGGAGACCACCTTCCCCCGAGTCGAGTGTGGCCTCGTTTGCTCACTAGGTCACAAGGATAGAATTAGAAGTCTGTGATGGTAGGACTCCTCGAAGCTAGCTTAGCTTTTGCACCCTTGGGGTACTAGGCTAGATAGAGTTGAGTCTTTTGGGCTATTGATGTAATCGTGATAAACTCTTTTGGAAGCACGGTTGGTGAATGCTGTCAGTCTTAATTTAAGGGGAAAAGTTTGGACAATGTGGAATCTTATATAATTATACAAAAATATATTGGTTTCGCCCTTTTGACTCTTTCACCACGATTGAACCTTGAACCTCAGAATTGTGATATTGAAAATATATATATGATTTTTCAGATGGTAGGGAGAGCGCGTCGTGGTCAGAATGAGCGCGTTCCTCCACCACCACCACCACCTCCTACTCTGCAGGAGTTGATGGCTCAGCAGAACGAGATCTTGAGACAGCTAGCTCAACGTCAGCCACCACCTCAGCACTATGGTGGTGGTGATCATCAGCGTCACCCCGCGGCAGCCACTTATCAGGAGTTCCTCAGTACCCAGCCACCATTGTTCACCAGGGCAGAGGACCCACTTGATGCTGATGTATGGTTGAGAGTAGTGGAATCCAAATTCCCGCTACTCCATGGAGTTTGTTCAGAGGTGACTAAGGTCAGGTTCGCCACCCAGCAGCTTCGTGGACCCACGCGGACATGGTGGGACCATTTTCTTGCTATGCAGCCAGATGACCGAGAGGTGGAATGGAGAGAGTTCAAGGCAGCTTTCAGGGGGCACCATATACTCGCGGGCATTATGGACCGCAAGCTCAACGAGTTTCTGGCACTCACTCAAGGGAACCGGACAGTGTTGAAGTATGCTCAGGCCTTTAATGACCTGTGCCAGTATGCCGGATATCATGCTGACACCGACAAGAAGAAGAGGGACAGGTTCAGGAGGGGCTCAGCACTAAGTGATGAGGACATCACTATGAGTACGACTACACCAGCAGCACCTCCACATCAAGCGCCACTTCCTTCATTAGCTGGGCCAATCACTCGGGCCCGTGCCAGAGATCTTAACTTCGTCATGCTACTGAAGAATGAGGGCCCAGAAGAATAGACGACCAGCCCAACTGCGGCCCATAGTGGACGACCTAGGGTTGGTCGCCCTAGGGGCTGCGCCCCCTCTATTTATGCAGGAGCTGCGCCTCCTTTATTTTGGAGTTTTGTTTTACGTTAGCCTTAGCTACTCTCGAACACGCGCAAATCTGTGCTGTCTTCGTGTATTTAGAACTCCACCCTCGAGTAATAGATTAGATTGCTCGCATCTTTTTCTTGTTCGTTCTTCGATTGCGCACAGGAAACGATCTTCGTGATCAGGCCGATCTCGCATCAGCAAGGTCGGTAACCACAGGGAGTTGGTTCAGCGATTGCATTGGCGCCTCGGGCTTGCTCGTCGTAGTCGGATCGCAAGGGTCATCTTCCGCCAAATCGGAATTATCTCTACTCGCCGAAAGATCGGGCACCTCAGCTACATCAATTGGTATCAGATTTCCAGGTTGATCAGTGAGTTTATCGAGCGTTTTTTTCCTACAGTCCATAAAACCACATAAAAATTCAGGTTAGATCTTATCCCAGCACCCTTTTGAGCCTCGCACTTTCTTTCAATAATCTGCATTGTTGAATTTGTGTGCTTTCGCGTTTCCTTGTTGCTGGTTGCATTGTGTTCTTCCACCATTCAAACCGCGCCGCCACCATCTCCCGTTTGATCACGCCACAAACCGAGTCAACATCGTCTCCTTGTTTTTCTCCTTCGGTTACGTCAAAAAGAAAACAGAAAAAACAAACCGAGTCAACGGCCGTTTCCTTGTTTTTCTCCTTCGGTTACGAAAAAAAACAGAAAAAAAACAAACCGAGTCAACAACCGCTTCCTTGTTTTTCTCCTTCGGTTACTCAAAAAAAAAACAGAAACAAAAAAAAGAAAACGAAGGAGAAAGGATACGGTTGTTTCATCCCGGTCGTTTTTAACACATAACTTGAGGTACCTTCCGTAAAACGGGCATAACTTTTCGCTCGGGTGTCCAAAAAATCTGAAATTTTTACAGGAGCTTGTCGACACCATTCTGAGTCCGGCCAAACTCACATACGGTCTGTTTGGGGTTCGACAAAATTGTCAAAAAAATTCAGGAAAATAAAGAAAAAAATTCGTCAAAGTTCTCGCACGCTTTTCAGAGAACTTCCTGATTTTCTATAGACCATATCTGATTTCTGTTTTAGGTGAAACTTCGTGTAGCTCCTATTTTGTTGCTTCTTGTGCTGAGAAAAATATCAAAAAAATCATACAAAAAAGAAAAACAAAATCACTTGTGATTCCTACTAGTGGCCTCGCTAGTACAATATTTACGGTACTGCCATTCTGCTAGTTCCATCCGTCCTTTACACTTGTGGCCAGCAATATAGTTTCGTGTTTTGCACTATAATTCAACTTTGCATTATTGTTTGATCGTGCTAATCATTGACTTGAGTGCAGCCTACCCAAAACTCCACATATTTCTACGACGAGAAGGTTTCTGTTTCTCCAGGCAATCGCTCATCCAATCTTTCACCGGTTCCACCTGTTGGTTGCAGTTCACCACTGTGGCTTGGTAAGAACGGATAAGAACTTGATAACAGCACTAGTGTGAGCGCCTTGTGAGCAGTACACCCCTGTTTTTGTCGTTTGTTTTTCTCCTTTTGGTGTTTTGGTGTTGCGCTAACTATGGCAGGAGCACACGACATGGTGGATGCCCAGTTGCAAGAAGTAAGGGGACAAGTTGATGGACTTGCTGCGGACATTAGGACGATGCATGAACGGTTTGATTCAACGATCACTTCGACGACCGAGCGTTTCAACCAACTTGATCTTGCTCAAACGGCGACTCGCACCACACTCGACACCATCCTGGCACGCCTTGATGCATTGACCACAAAGATGGAGCAGGAATACGGCGGTGACACTGAGCTGGACGATGGAGATCGTCGTGGTCGTGCACGTCGTGTGGTTCGTCATCCCCCTAATGACTTATTTTCTAAGATTAAATTTAAAATTCCATCTTTTAATGGTAAATATGATCCTGCTGCATATCTTGATTGGGAATTGGAGGTAGAACAGAAATTTTCATGCCATGATATTCCTGCTAATAGCCAAGTGAAGGCTGCCATTAGTGAATTTACTGATTTTGCTTTAATTTGGTGGCGTGAGTATAAACAAAAACTTCCCATTAACAGTGTCATTACTTGGACCCAATTAAAAACTGCCATGCGCCACAGATTTGTTCCTTCCTATTATGCTCGTGATTTGCTTAACAAAATGCAGCGTTTTCAACAAGGTTCACTATCTGTTGAGGAATATTACCAGGAGTTACAAAAGGGTATGCTTCGTTGTGGTTTGGTTGAGTCAGATGACGCTGCTATGGCGCGTTTTCGTGGTGGTTTGAATAGGGAAATTCAAGATATACTTGATTATAAGGATTATTTTGATATAACAACATTGTTTGAATATGCTTGCAAAGCTGAACGTGAAGTGCAGGGACGACGATCAAAGACATATACTAACTCTTTTGCAGGCCGAGGTCCAACACACAGCTCAACTCCTTCCAGCCCTGCACCTTCTACGCCTAGCACTACATCGCGCACAGGGACGACCAAGCCAGTGGCGCCCCTGCCAAAGGCGCCGCTTCTTCCACAGGACGTACACGGGATATTCAGTGCCATCGTTGCAGAGGGTTTGGGCACATGATTCGGGACTGCCCAAACAAGCGTACCTTGCTTATACGTGACAATGGTGAGTACTCTTCAGCCAGTGATTCTGAGGAAACTAGTCATGCTATGATTACCACTAACCATGCAGAAAATGAGGAAGTCCACGTTGATCCCATCGACGCCGATAGGTATGAGAGTCTTGTTGTGCAGCGTGTTCTCAGCACACAGGTTGCCCAGGCCGAAAAAAATCAGCGACACACTCTATTCCATACCAAGGGCGTCGTGCACGAACGGTCGATTCGCATCATCATCGATAGTGGCAGCTGCAACAATTTGGCAAGTACAGCGTTGGTAGAGAAATTATCCTTGCCCACTCGCACACATCCACATCCGTATCACATTCAATGGCTTAATGATGGTGGTAAAATAAAGGTAACACGTTCGGTACGTGTCCCCTTTTCGCTGGGTTCTTATTCTGATTATGCTGATTGCGATGTTATTCCTATGGAAGCATGCTCTTTGTTATTGGGTCGACCTTGGCAATATGATACTGATAGTTTACATCATGGTCGTTCAAATCATTATTCTTTCATGTTTAAAGGCCAGAAAATAATTATACATCCAATGACCCCTGACCAAATTTTGAAAGATGATCTTACTAGGGCTGCTAAAACTGCACAACAAGTCAAATCGACATCAGCCGCACCTATTAAATCTGAAATCAAGTTGCACTCTCCTGTTTTACTTGCTACACGTGCTGATTTTGATGATCTCCATGAAGCTCATATGCCCTGTTATGCACATGTATGCTCGCGCATGCTTGTTCCGCTTGATGATGCACCGTCTTTGGATATACCCCCTGCTGTTGTTAACCTTTTGTAGGAGTATGCTGATGTTTATCCTACGGACTTACCACCGGGTCTTCCTCCCCTCCGTGGCATTGAGCATCAGATCGATCTCATCCCCGGCGCTTCTCTTCCGAACCGCGCCCCGTACCATACAAATCCAGAGGAGACGAAGGAGATTTAGCGCCAGGTGCAGACGCTGCTTGATAAGGGTTACATTCGTGAGTCTCTTAGCCCTTGCTCGGTTCCTGTTTTACTCGTTCCAAAGAAAGATGGGTCATGGCGAATGTGCGTAGATTGTCGTGCTATTAATAACATCACAGTTCGTTATCGATATCCTATTCCACGCCTTGATGATATGTTAGATGAGCTTAGTGGTGTCGTTATTTTCTCTAAGGTTGATTTGCGTAGCGGTTACCATCAGATTAGAATGAAACTCAGTGATGAATGGAAAACGGCTTTTAAAACGAAATTTGGTTTATATGAATGGTTGGTTATGCCATTTGGATTGACTAATGCTCCCAGCACCTTTATGCGTTTAATGAACGAAGTTCTACGGGCCTTCATAGGTTTGTTTGTTGTTGTTTATTTCGATGATATCCTTATTTACAGCAAGTCTATAGAGGAGCATTTAGAAAATTTGCGTGCTGTTTTTGATGCTTTGCGTGCTGCTCGCTTGTTTGGTAACATGGAAAAGTGCACATTTTGCACGCAACGTGTCTCATTTCTTGGTTATGTGGTTACTCCGCAGGGCATTGAGGTGGATAGCAGCAAGATTGCTGCCATTCGGTAGTGGCCTACACCAACGACGGTCACACAAATTCGGAGCTTTCTTGGACTTGCCGGTTTCTACCGCAGATTTGTTCGTGATTTTAGCTCCATTGCAGCGCCTCTACATGAGCTTACAAAGAAAGATGTGTCGTTTGCTTGGAGTGATTCGCAGGAGGTAGCGTTCAGCACTTTGAAAGATAAGTTAACCCAAGCTCCCCTCTTGCAATTGCCTGATTTTAATAAAGTTTTTGAGCTTGAATGCGATGCTAGCGGTATTGGGCTAGGTGCTGTTTTGTTACAAGAAGGAAAACCAGTTGCTTATTTTAGTGAAAAATTAAGCGGTGCTAGTCTGAAATATTCTACTTATGATAAGGAGCTTTACGCTTTAGTGCGCACTTTGCATACATGGCAGCACTATCTTTGGCATCGTGAGTTCATAATTCATTCTGATCATGAGGCTTTAAAACATATTCGTACCCAAACAAATCTGAACCGTCGTCATGCTAAATGGGTCGAATTCATTGAGTCCTTTCCTTACATTATTAAACACAAGAATGGGAAGGACAATGTTATTGCTGATGCTTTGTCTCGTCGCTATACCATGCTGTCACAATTAGATTTTAAAATCTTTGGTTTGGACACTGTGAAGGATCAATATGTTGACGATGCTGATTTTAAAGATGCTTTCGGCCATTGTATTAATGGGATACCATGGGGCAAATTTCATATACAGGATGGGTTCCTGTTTCGCGCTAACAAGCTGTGTGTTCCAGCTAGTTCGGTTCATCTTTTGTTGTTACAGGAGGCGCATGGAGGCAGTCACATGGGGCATTTTGGCGTCTACAAAACGCATGAGGTGTTGGCTGCCCACTTCTTTTGGCCTCGGATGCGCGCTGATGTTGAGCGCCTTGTTGCACGCTGCACTACTTGTCAGAAAGCTAAGTCACGGTTGAACAACCATGGTTTGTATATGCCTTTGCCTGTCCCTTCTTCTCCTTGGCTTGATATCTCTATGGACTTTGTTTTGGGCTTGCCTAGAACTAAGAAGGGGAGGGATAGTATTTTTGTGGTTGTTGATAGATTCTCTAAAATGGCTCACTTTATACCTTGTCATAAAACTGATGATGCTAGCATTGTTGCTGAATTGTTCTTTAGAGAAATTATTCGTTTACATGGTATTCCAAAAACAATAGTCTCTGATCGCGATGCTAAGTTTCTAAGCCATTTTTGGAGATCTCTTTGGAATAAATTGGGAACTAAATTGTTGTTTAGCACTACTTGTCACCCTCAGACTGATGGACAAACTGAGGTAGTAAATAGAACTTTATCTACCATGCTTAGGGTTGTTTTAGACAAGAATTTGAGACGTTGGGAGGATTGCTTGCCTCATGTTGAATTTGCTTACAATCATGCCACGCATTCTTCTACAAAGATGTGCCCTTTCCAGATTGTTTATGGTTACATCCCTAGGGCACATATTGATTTGATTTCACTTAATGCTGCGAACGCCTCACATATAGATGCTGCTGCACATGTTGAACAAATGATTACCATACATGAACAAATGAAACAGAACATTGCTGCTACTAATGCAAAAAATCAGGTTGCTGGTTGTTGGGACTATGCTTCGTCGCCGAAGGTCTTGTAGGGAGAAACAGCTTCGGCTGAAGCTGTCCGCATGTGATGACTGAAGGTTCCTCTGTATGAAGCTTCGAAATTACAAACCGGCTTAAGAGTAGAATGACCTTTTAGTCCATAAATGTTTGAGTCGCTGTTGTAATTCCTTATGAGGGACATAATTGTAATTCCTCACAGGCTGTGTCCCGTGCCTATAAATAGTGAACAATATTCCTTTACTGTGGACGGATTCCTGTAATTGCAACCGCATCATTCGGGAATCAATCTTTGTCAAGGCAAAGGTATAATTGTATCCAATGCTTAAATATATTAAATCAATTTAATATGAAAGTAATGTTGTTCATTTGTAATTTATTTACCTTTGACGCTTCATATTTTATATCACTTTATTCAATCTATTACGAAGATTTAACCTTCGTAATTGTATTGCCTTTAACCTTCGTCCAAAATTCATTAATCCTTAAGGGAATAATGCTTCGTTGGACGAAGGGCATCAACATTTAACACCTTGTGTTGCCTTGTTCTTAATTCATAGCATTTGAGAACAAGTCCCCAACATTGGCGCCCACCTCCGGTCAACTCACTTCCACTTTTTGAGCTGATGGCTTCGATTAGCGATCAAGCTGGAGCTGCTTCGGCCCCGAAGCTGGTGCTCCCGATAACAGGTGGTTCATGCTCAGAGCCAACCAACAAAAAGCAGAAGAAAGAGGCGCAGAGAAGGGTACAACATGTTGGAGTGCAGGGACCCTTCATCAAGTCAAGATGGTCCCACATTCCAATCACCTTCTCCCAAGAGGATCTTCAACTCAAGGATTTTCCTCACAACGATGCTATGGTTATTTCTTGCGTTATCAAAGGGTTTCTGGTCCACAATGTTTTGATTGATACAGGCAGTGCAGCTGATATTATATTTGCTAAGGCCTTCAGACAAATGCAAGAGCCAGAAGATAAGATCCATGATGCTACACACCCTCTCTGTGGCTTCGGAGGAAGACAGATTGTAGCACTGGGCAAGATCACCATGCCAGTGACCTTCGGATTCATCAACAACACCAGAACTGAGCAAGTTGTGTTTGAAATTGTTGACATGGAATACCCTTACAATGCAATTATTGGTCGTGGCACCCTCAATGCTTTCGAAGCAATTCTTCATCCTGCTTATCTTTGCATGAAGATACCTTCAGATCAAGGACCCATTGCTATTCATGGAAGTCAGGAAGCTGCCAGAAGGGCCGAAGGAAACTGGACTGACTCAAAAGCAATCCATAATATAGATGGAGCTGAAGCTTATGAACAGTACAAATTCAGAAGGGAGAAAGCAGCTTCGGCAGATCAGCCGAAGCCCATGCTCTTATGTGAGGACATAGGAGAGCAGAAGGTGCTGTTGGGCTCCTAATTATCCGAAGAACAGGAGAAAACCTTGATAAGGTTTTTGTTCAACAACAAAGATGTTTTTGCATGGTCAGCTAATGATCTTTGCGGAGTTAACAGGGATGTTATTGAACACTCGCTCAATGTTGACCCATCCTTCAGAACCAGAAAGCAGAGGCTTCGGAAAATGTCTGATGACAAGGCCGAAGGAGCTCGGAATGAAGTCAAAAGACTCCTCAGTGCAGGAGTTATCAGAGAAGTAAAATACCCAGAATGGCTAGCTAACACTGTTATGGTAAAAAAGGCCAATGGCAAATGGCGAATGTGTATCGATTTTACGGATCTCAACAAGGCCTGTCCGAAGGACGAATTCCCATTGCCAAGGATAGACTCTTTAGTTGATGCAGCAACTTCGTCAGAGCTTATGAGTCTTTTAGATTGTTATTCAGGCTATCATCAAATTTGGATGAAGAAGGAGGATGAGCCGAAGACCAGTTTCATAACCCCTAGTGGAACATATTGTTATCTTCGGATGCCTGAGGGGCTCAAGAACGCTGGAGGAAGTTTCAGCAGAATGACTTCGAAGGTTCTTCAGTCTCAGATAGGCAGAAATGTGCTAACTTATGTTGATGATATCATTGTAAAAAGCACGAAACAAGAAAATCACATTGCTGATTTGCAGGAGACCTTCGCCAGTTTTAGACAAGCTGGTCTAAAGCTGAATCCAGAAAAATGTGTCTTCAGAGTAAAGAAGGGGAAATTTCTTGGATGCTTGGTTTCAACAAAGGGAATTGAAGCTAATCCAAGTAAAATTGAAGCTATACTTCGAATGGAGCCACCAAATACAAAAAAGGGGCCCAAAGATTGACGGGGAGGCTGGCATCTCTCAATAGATTCATATCCAGATCAGCAGAGAGAAATTTACCATTCTTCGAAGTGCTGAAATCAGCCAAAGTCTTTCAATGGGGACCAAGCCAACAAAAAGCTTTCGAGGAACTGAAGCAATATTTGATGGATCTAACAACATTAACTCCACCAACACCAGGGGCTCCTTTGTTATTATATGTGGCAGCTTCGCACTCAGCGGTAAGTGCAGCACTTGTCCAGGAGAAGCTTGATGGCCAAGTCAAGAAGCAGGTCCCAGTATATTTTGTATCTGAGATTCTTAGTGTATCAAAGAAAAACTATACAGAATTGGAGAAGGTGTTATATGCTGTTTTGATGGCATCCAGGAAGCTTCGGCATTACTTTCAAGCATACAATATTGTTGTTCCTTCTTCGCAACTGTTGAAGGATATTATGAGAAATAGAGAAGCTACTGGACGGATTGGAAAATGGGCTGCAGAGCTCAATGAATTTTGCATTGATTATGTGCATAGATCTTCGATCCAGTCTCAAGCGCTGGCAGATTTCATTGCCGACTGGACGCCAGGGGCTCAGGATGAAGAAACAAATAAAGATGCCGAAGTATGGACAGTGTTTTGCGATGGGTCTTGGGGAACCTTTGGAGCAGGAGCAGCTGCTGTGTTGGTCTCACCATCCAAAGTTAAAACTTGTTATGCGGCAAGACTCGATTTTAGTTGCACAAACAATATTACTGAGTACGAAGCCCTGCTTTTGGGTCTTCGGAAGTTAAAAGCAATGGGAATCAGAAGGGCCATTCTTAAAACTGATTCCCAGGTTGTTTCGGGTCATATTGACAAGAGTTGTAAGGCTAAAGATCCGAAGCTCGAAAAATATCTAGACACGGTCCGAAGGATTGAAGCCTCTTTCGAAGGATTTTCTGTCAAAAATATTCCTCGAGGAGAAAATGAGCATGCTGATTTGCTAGCTAAGTCAGCGGCACAGGGGCTGCCCTTACCCTCGGATGTGTTCTTCGAAACAATAAAAGCACCTTCAGTGGAGCTTCTTGAAAGAGCAGTCCTCAATATATCTCCTGTTTATAGTGAAGACTGGAGAACTGAGATTATCTCTTACGTTCAGGGTAACTTCCTTTCAGATGACGAAACTTATAACAGGAGGATAGAGGCAAGAGCTCGTCCATATGTCATAATAAAAGGGGAGTTGTACAAGCATGGAGTTTGTGCTCCATTACTCAAGTGTTTGTCCAGAGCCGAAGGCATAGAATTGATGAAAGAAATACATGCAGGCCTGTGTGGATCTCACATTGGATCTAGGCCGTTACTTGGAAAAGTTTTTCGTCAAGGGTTTTATTGGCCGAAGGCAGCTTCGGATGCAGCGGAATTAGTTCAAAAGTGCGAAGGTTGTCAGAAATGTGCAAGAGATCAAAAACAACCTTCATCTCTAACTCAGCTGATACAACCCATCTGGCCATTGCAAAGGTGGGGCCTTGACTTGTTAGGTCCGTTACCATCGGCCCAAGGAAACTTAAGATATGTTGTAGTGGCCGTGGAATATTTTTCTAAATGGATTGAGGCAAAGCCTTTAGCCACAATAACTTCGGCCACCATTCAAAAGTTTTTCTGGCAGAATATTGTTTGTCGTTTCAGAGTACCAAAGGCCATCACTGTGGATAATGGAACACAGTTCGACTCCGAAGATTTCAGACAATTTTGTGATCAAATTGGCACGAAGATCCATTTTGCATCAGTTAGACATCCGGAGTCAAATGGACTTGTTGAAAGAGCTAATGGCATCATAATGACAGGAATAATGAAGTTAATCTTCAATCAACCCAGGGGAAAATGGCTAGATCAATTAATCAAAGTGGTGTGGAGCCACAATACAACAACATCAAGGTCAACAGGCTTTACTCCATTCAAATTATTGTTTGGTGACGAAGCAATAACTCCGGAGGAAGCTAAAACTGGATCAATAAGAGTAGTAGCTTCGACAGAATCAGATTCCGAAGCTGATCATTCTGTGGAAAAAGATGCTATAGAAGGGATCAGGCTTCAAGCTGTGGAGAACATCAATAAATATCAAGCCGAAACAATCAAATGGCGTGATAGAAAGGTTCGGCTAAAGAATATTGAGCCAGGACATTTGGTGCTTCGGAGAGTGGCTAACCCAGATACAGTGGGCAAGTTACAGTTGAAATGGGAGGGACCTTTTTTGGTAGTATCTTCGTCAAGACCCGGTTCATACAGATTGAAGGATATGGACGGCAACGACATTCCTAGATCTTGGAATGCGGATGAGCTTCGGCGATATTATGTATAACTTGATGTAATTTTTTATATATTTTTTATTTTTCTTTTATGGCACCCTTTTCCTTTCTGAAGGGGGAGAAAGGTTTTTAATGGGGCCATCACATGTAATTTCTTTTTTATTTCAGTTCTATAAGAGCAAAATCCCCCAGAGATGTAAATGTAAAAACTGAGAACGCACCATCGAGTGCCGAAAAGAAAAAAAAGAAACAGGGAAGAAGCTCGAAAGCCGTCCCTAAAGGGATGCGGAGCACGACGAAGCTACTAAAGAAGTCGCTCCAAAAGGGGCGCAGTGTAAGTTTTCTGCTCAGAAGTCGTTCCAAAGGGAATGCAGAGCTTACAGCGAAAAGTCAACGCTGATACCGCCGAAAGTAAAAGGCGAAGAAGCTCCTAAGGGAGGCTTACAGCGAAAAGTCAACGCTGATACCGCCGAAAGTAAAAGGCGAAGAAGCTCCTAAGGGAGGCTTACAGCGAAAAGTCAACGCTGATACCGCCGAAAGTAAAAGGCGAAGAAGCTCCTAAGGGAGGCTTACAGCGAAAAGTCCGCGCTGATATGTGATTGTTTCTAAGGAAATAACGGTTGTGATTACGGCTTCGGATATGTGTTTGGACATTCATTTGCACACCACATTACATCATAACATTTGCATTCATAAACATTCATCCAGGCAAATGTAGGATAACCATCATCATAGCATAAGTGGTTGCTTCGGCAAAAAGAAAAAAAACTGTCTTTTATACTTCGTTGTATACGAAAAAAAGAGCTTCGGCAGAAAGGAAAAGCTGCTTTATGCTTCGCTGTGTACGAAAAGAAGGGAAGGTGTTTTTTCGCCTTGGGCTCAAAAAGATAATTTCGTCCACATCAAAGCACCTCATACATTGATGGAAGGGTAAGAGCATATTACAAGGTATGAACGAAATTCATTAAAAACAGTTTATCCATATTTACAAAAGTTATTTCAAAAGTTTCTTGAGTTTTTCTGCAGTCTACTCCTACTGATCTTCATGGGGCCTTAGCTTCGGCGTCATACTCTTTAAGTATCAGTCTCCGCTTCGTCACCCTACATGAATTAAGTTGTTGTGAGTCAAAACCAAGTTTGAAAAGGTAAACACAAGGTATGATTTCTTACTGGTTCAAGATGACTCTGAGCTTCGTCTCCAGCCTTTTCTCACCCGCCTTTTGTCCATATCATCTTTACAAATCTATTAGAAATGCTTCGGGCGAGGTCAGGAATGTCATCTAAAATTTATGGTGATAGAGTGAAATTGGGCCTATTAACAATTTTTCCATGGTCGCAGCCAGCTTTCAGAAAAGCTGCAGCAGTGCCCCGAGAAGCTACCCAGGCACAGAAGTCACCGTGCCCGGCTATAACTTCGTCAAGCTCATCAATTTCACCCTCAATATGTTCGAAGGTCTTTTGTAAATCTTCAGTTGACGGGGTGAATTTCTCACTGCTAGCCCCAACTAAGTGGAATATCTTTCTCAGTCGTTGAATACATTTATTGCTAAACTCCAAACATTTGTCTTGAAGGCTTGCCAATAATTTTTTCAAATCTGAATTTTGTTGGACTTCGGCTTCAAGTTTCGCATTAAGTTCTTGCTTTTCTTGTTCAAACTGTTCAGATTGGTAGAGAAGCTTCGCATTCAATTCTGCTATTTTAGCTTCGGCTTCTGTCAATGAGCCTTCAGTTGTCTGAAGCTCGAAGTTTTTCTTTTCAATAGTAGCTGATTACTCTTTTATTTTGCTCTCTAAATTTCCAATTATAACCTCGTGTTTTTTGTCTTCCAGATCCTGCTGCATTTTCAAAGCCTTACTCAACAGCATACTCTGCGCATAAACAACCTTCGTTAGAAATGTCTTCATTATTAAAAACAATAAAAGTCAAGGGAAAAGTAGTTCACCTTGAAATTGGAATAAAATAAACTACCAACGATATGTTGTCGTCGGTAGCGGCTAATATCCGTTTCCAGCTTCGGAAAACCGATACTCTTTGATAGAGTACCGATAATCTTAGCTCCAGTTTGATCCCGGATACAGCCTAATTTTTCATCGTCAATACCTCCGAAGAGGAGTGCTCCTGGTTTATATCCGCAAGATTTGGCATATTCTTTAAGCTCTTCTATTTCGGTTTTTGACAATTCTTGTCCAACTAAATTTTGAAACATAAAGGTTTCGTCCTCCGAAGTATCGTCAGCTATTTCCTTTCCTTTCCCAGACACTGCGGCCATGGTCTCTTCGGCGGCAGTTGTAGCTTCTTCTGTGGCCATGTCTAGCAGTATTTTGTCGATATGTTCGATTGTGGTTTCCAAGTTCAAATCTTCGGCTGAGGTAGCTTCGGTAGCCGCGATTTCCGAAGGTGCGACTTCAACATTTGATATTTCCTCAGCCGCTGGTGTCTTCCGAGCTGAAGCTCTCGGTGGTGTCTTGTCAATGACTTCGGTCACTGCGATGATTCTTTGTCTCTTTGTTTTAGTTGTTTTCTTCGTTTTTTCGGGCTCCTTTTCCTTCTGAAAAAACTTTGTCAGTTGAGGCCCTAATGGACTTAGCTTCACAGGCAGGGATTCAGTCATTACCTTCAAAATCTCTTCCACGTCAGTGGCAGAGTGTGATGCAGGAGTCTCTTCTTCGTCAGATACTTTTCGCTTCGGAGATGATACTTTTCTCTTCTTCAGAATATTCTTCTCTTTTGGTGGTTCTTTTTCATCTTCATTTAAAGCTTCGGCTACCCTTCTCCTTTTCCGGCCTTCGACAATTTTATTCAGTTGTTCGTAGTTAGGGTATTCAAAACCCAAGGCGTCCAGCACTCGATTCAGTCTTCGCTTCGGACGGGTACCGAAGGCCGCAGTCATCAACTGATCTTCTTTTTTGGAGTAATTACCGAGTATTTCATTGCACTTTATTTCAATTGTTTCCAGCCACTCTTGGCAAGGTGTTTTAAAGTATTTCTTAAACTTGTAATAGTAAGGTAACCGCACAAGTTCCCCTTCTTTCTTCTCCCCCTCTAGCTTCGGCATTTCCCATTCTTTTAAAGTAGGAAAAACCCTGAAGGCCAAAAACTCTTGAACCAGGTCCCTAGTGCTGATATGTTCTGAAACAATTTTAAACTCAGCCAGTGCAGCCCAAGTGGGACCTTCTAATGACATTTGGCATCGCGGTCTTGTTTCTCCGAAGATCAATTCAAGAGGGCTTTGTACCAACTTCTCTTTGTCTTCGTCAACTTTCACATAAAACCATTCTGACTTCCAGTCTGCCGGCCATTTGCTTCGGTAGCTGATTACAGGAAACTTTGTGGTTTTCCGATAGGCAAAATTATAGCAACCAAAGTTATCATGCAATCCATCTTTTCTAGCCTTCGTCTGGTAATGCAGCTCATGAACTCGACAAAAGCTGTCGGCAAACGGCTCCACCGCTTGGCTTCGGAGGGCCCAGATATAAACACTAAGCCTAACGATAGCGTTAGGAGTCAGCTGATGAAAGTAGATCCCAAACTTCTTCAATACATCTGCAATAATCCTATGAAGGGGGAATCTCAACCCAGCCTTTAGAAAGCTCTTGAAAATGACTATTTCATCCTTCTCTGGCTTCGGGGTAGTTTCTTCCCCCCCGAAGCGAAGTAGCTTCTTCTCACTTTCACTGAAATAACCCGACTTCACCATCTTGGAGAGATCAGCCTTAGAGACAGTTGACTTTCCAAAATCCAAGTGGCTGGGCTTGCTTGGCATGGCAATATGATAATCATCTTCGGAATCAGTTTCCTCAATATTTCCTTCCTCCGCGTCGGCAGCAACTTCGGAGATGGGGACAGTATGCTCTGTCTCAGCGGTACGGATTCCTTTCGAGGTTACCAGTCCGGATCGTTGCATCGCTTCGGAGATGGGAACAGTCTCCGATCCTTCAGCTTCGCCTCCCTCACGCTCAATCCTAGCGGTAGAACGCACTCTGGCCATTTAATTCTAAATTTTTTGGGAACCAAGTACTTTTTCTTCCGAAGCTTTTTCTTCTGACGAAGTAGGCTTCAAACTGGAGCTTCGTTTGATTCCGAGAGTCAAGCTTCGGCTATGGTTAAAAATTTTGGCAGCAAAACAGTGCAAATAGCAATGAATGCTGTGGTAACTTCACACCTATCCGTCTGTTTATATAGTGATGCAGGTAAGAAGGTGAATCGCCAGGATTTTTACACCAGGCGAACAGCTGCTTGCACCCGCTGCAAGGTGGGACCGCTACGCGCTCGGAAACTAAATCGTTTCTCGACAACGAGCTCAGGGAAGGTGTTTTTCGGACCTTCGGCTTCCCGAAGCCTAAGAGACTCTTTTAACGGATCAAGCTCGTTACGAAAAACGATCTAGCACCGTGAAGGGGCTACTGTTGGGACTATGCTTCGTCGCCGAAGGTCTTGTAGGGAGAAACAACTTCGGCTGAAGCTGTCCGCATGTGATGACCGAAGGTTCCTCTGTATGAAGCTTCGAAATTACAAACCGGCTTAAGAGTAGAATGACCTTTTAGTCCATAAATGTTTGAGTCGCTGTTGTAATTCCTTATGAGGGACATAATTGTAATTCCTCACAGGCTGTGTCCCGTGCCTATAAATAGTGAACAATATTCCTTTACTGTGGACGGATTCCTGTAATTGCAACCGCATCATTCGGGAATCAATCTTTGTCAAGGCAAAGGTATAATTGTATCCAATGCTTAAATATATTAAATCAATTTAATATGAAAGTAATGTTGTTCATTTGTAATTTATTTACCTTTGACGCTTCATATTTTATATCACTTTATTCAATCTATTATGAAGATTTAACCTTCGTAATTGTATTGCCTTTAACCTTCGTCCAAAATTCATTAATCCTTAAGGGAATAATGCTTCGTTGGACGAAGGGCATCAACATTTAACACCTTGTGTTGCCTTGTTCTTAATTCATAGCATTTGAGAACAAGTCCCCAACACTGGTAGTAAAGGAAGAAAACATGTTACTTTTGAGCCAGGTGATATGGTTTGGTTGCACTTGAGAAAGGATCGGTTTCCTATTTTGCGCCGTTCTAAATTAATGCCTCGTGCTGCTGGTCTTTTTAAGGTGCTAACAAAGATTAATGATAATGCTTATATCCTTGACCTGCCTGCGGAATTTGGTGTTTCCACTAGTTTTAATGTTGCAGATTTGAAACCATATATGGCCGAGGATGAGGAGTTATCGTCGAGGACGACTTCACTTCAAGAAGGGGAGGATGATGAGGACATCACTATGAGTACGACTACACCAGCAGCACCTCCACATCAAGCGCCACTTCCTTCATTAGCTGGGCCAATCACTCGGGCCCGTGCCAGAGATCTTAACTTCGTCATGCTACTGAAGAATGAGGGCCCAGAAGAATAGACGACCAGCCCAACTGCGGCCCATAGTGGACGACCTAGGGTTGGCCGCCCTAGGGGCTGCGCCCCCTCTATTTATGCAGGAGCTGCGCCTCCTTTATTTTGGAGTTTTGTTTTACGTTAGCCTTAGCTACTCTCGAACACGCGCAAATCTGCGCTGTCTTCGTGTATTCAGAACTCCACCCTCGAGTAATAGATTAGATTGCTCGCATTTTTTCTTGTTCGTTCTTCGATTGCGCACAGGAAACGATCTTCGTGATCAGGCCGATCTCACATCAGCAAGGTCGGTAACCACAGGGAGTTGGTTCAGCGATTGCATTGGCGCCTCGGGCTTGCTCGTCGTAGTCGGATCGCAAGGGTCATCTTCCGCCAAATCGGAATTATCTCTACTCGCCGAAAGATCGGGCACCTCAGCTACATCACTAAGCTCTGTGACCGTCTCAACACAGTCAGGGCCAACAACTATAATGAGTTAGTCAACATGGCCATTTCGCAGGAGGACTGTATCACAGCTCGTTAGGCAGAGAAGAAGAGGAAGACCCCCGTGGTAGGACCTTCAGCTCAGCCACAGCGCTTCAGGATCATGTCTGACACTCAGAACAGAGGACCCCAGTAGCAACAAGGACGTTGGGTGATCCAGCCACAGCAGCAGCAGGCACCCAACCGCACCCAGTTTCCAGTTCAGAGGAACAATCAGCCACAGCAGTAGTAGTACCGCCAGGCCAATGACAACAAGTGTTTCACTTGTGGTAACACTGGGCATTATGCTAAGAATTGCCCCAGAAACCAGCAGAGGCAGGGACAGAATGCCAACCAGAATCAAGGCAAGAGACAGAAGGTGCAAGTGAGGCAAGGCAGACTGAACTTCACCACCATGGCTGACATTCTAGAGGGAGCACCCGTCATGACTGGTATCTTTTCAGTTTTGAATTATCCTGCTATTATTCTTTTTGACTCTGGTGCATCACATAGTTTTATCAGTGCAAAATTTAGTGCCAAGTGCCAATTACCTTTTCACCACACCAATGGGGGTATTACAATTTCAACACCAGGAGGCAGGGTTGCCACCTATCAAATCAACAAGAATGTGCCTATAAAGTTTGGTACTTTGATAATCAAAACAACCTCCTCATATTGGGTTTGGATAGCATGGATATCATATTGGGAACTGACTGGTTAATAAGACATCAGACAGTTATTGATATTGCAGCTAGGGCCATTGAGGTGCACTCACCGACTTGTGGTGAAACCACATTATATTTGCCCGACCAGGGTTATACCCATTCTTGTGCTTTCGTTATGATAGAGTCCCCAGTGATCTATGACTACCCAGATGTTTTTCCGGACGAATTGCCAGGGATGCCACCCGATAGAGACATTGAGTTCGCAATTGAATTGCAGCCCGAGACTGCTCCTATATCCAAGAGACCCTATAGGATGCCTCCAGCAGAATTGGCAGAATTGAAGAAGCAACTGCAAGAGTTGTTGGACAAGGGGTTTATTCGCCCAAGTACTTCATCGTGGGGATGTCCGGCCTTATTTGTGAAGAAAAAGGATGAGAGTTTGAGAATGTGTGTTGATTACCGCCCTCTCAATGCGGTGACCATCAAGAACAAATACCCACTGCCCCGCATTGATGTTTTGTTTGATCAGTTGGTGGGAGCCAAGGTATTCTCCAAGATAGACCTTCGCTCGGGCTACCATCAAATCAAGATCCATGCCAGCGATATTCCCAAGACAGCTTTTTCTACCAGATATGGGCTCTATGAATTCTTGGTGATGTCTTTTGGGCTGACCAATGCCCCGGCTTATTTCATGTACCTAATGAACTCAATATTCATGCCAGAGCTGGACAAATTTGTGGTCGTTTTCATTGACGATATTCTAGTCTATTCCAAAAATGAAGACGAGCATGCTGAGCATCTACACCTCGTGCTTCAGCGACTGCGCGATCATCGTCTTTATGCTAAGTTGTCTAAGTGTGAATTTTGGCTGAGGGAAATTAAATTCTTGGCTCACACGATTTCTCAAGATGGGATATCAGTTGATCCTGAGAAGGTACAAGAAGTAATGGATTGGAAACCTCCTACCACAGTGAGACAGATTCGGAGTTTTCTGGGATTGGCAGGGTATTATCGACGATTCATTCCGGATTTCTCCAGAATTGCCAAGCCAATGACCGAACTGTTGAAGAAGGGAGTCAAGTATGATTGGAGCCCGAAGTGTGAGGATGCCTTTCATACACTAAGGCAACATTTGACAACAGCACCAGTGCTAGCTCAACCTGATAACACCAAGCCCTTTTGTCACACCCGGTTTTAAGGAACAAAGCCGGGTGCATCTCATACATGCGCTAAAGAAGACGACATATATAATAACAGAGTGTATAGAGATAAATGTCATAATATAATCAGAGTACTTTATTACATAGCGGAAGTCTTACAAAATAAAAGATGAATAAAGCAGGTACTAAAATCTATCCTTGGCGCCAGAAAGCTGACTGGGAGACGCCACCTAGATCAAGTCGAATGCCTCAGTGTTAGGCGGCTCCTCTTCGACCACCTGTTCTTCTCCAGTGGGGGGGTGTGAGACAGCAAGAGTGAGCTCACATACGTTCATAGCTCAACAAGTCGTGGGTAATAATGTGCATGAACTCACCAAAGGTGAGAGTTCATGTGAAGTGTAAGGCTGATCAACAAAGTAAGGGCTGAAGCT
Source organism: Zea mays (assembly GCF_902167145.1). Lineage (NCBI taxonomy): Eukaryota > Viridiplantae > Streptophyta > Magnoliopsida > Poales > Poaceae > Zea > Zea mays. Next base: position 45,774,998 of record NC_050103.1, read on the forward strand.
GAGCATTGCTTTTATAAGTTGGTCAAAATTTTATTAGCAGTTACTAAGTGTAAGTAAATACCAAACCTTAATAATAATAAAGAAAAGTAATAGTAAAATAATCCCAAATGCGATGCAAATGTCCAATTAAATTTAAGTTCCATAAATTAATCATGTGAGGGTCCGAGCCGCTCATGACCGTGAGCACAGCTAGTATACTAGTTTTACACTCTGCAGAGGTTGCACATCTTTACCCACAAGTCATGTTACCCATCTGCCAAGAGATGGCCAATCCCATACACCTCTACCGAGGAGGCGAGGCAGGGCAACACTACGAGGCCTTTACAAAGTTCCACTAGCTTCAGAAATCCCGCTATAGTTTATAGGAAGCTCCAGTGCAGGAATCCCTCGCCTGACCGCCATCGCAGCAAAATCAACCCAAGGACCTCCCTACACTGACCACTCCCCTACTGCCCTTGCCCCTTTCGTAAGGAAGTCATCCACTAGCTTTCCTAGTTAATCAGCCAAGGGCGTCCCATTATACCCTTGTGGTAGCACTGTTTTCCCGGGTGGTCGCTCCATGTTCCCATTAACATAATGATCTTATCATGAACAGTAATAATAAACAGATAATAAAAGTGTAGTAATGAATAGTGTATCTCCATACCCAAAACCACAATAAGCGATAGCAAGTACTACCCAAAAATATTCAGTGGCAAAACAAGGTATAAAGATAGCCAAAACTGGGGTAACCTATTGGGTCCCATCAAAATTAACCTATGCAGATCATTATAATTAACAAGAACATGGCTGGGAAAAAAGTAAGTGATCAAGGGCACAACTTGCCTTCAATGAGCTCCTGCTCAGCTACTTCTATCTGCTGGACACCAGGATCCTCAGTCACGGGTTCTTCTACTCGCCACAATACAAACAAGCACAATATATAAGGAAAATTAACATCACACCAAACATGTAAACAAAATACACAATAATAATCTACACATAAAAATAAAAACCTATGAATAGGAATCATAATTTTTGGAGTTATAGATTTTAAGTTATGAATTTCCAAAGGTGTTATGTGCTTGAAATAGAATTAAGTGAGAAATTAATTTTCTTACTGTTGTCATGACAAAACAGAGACCCTAAGTGATATATAATCAAATTACAAAATTTTAGAAACTGGAATGGGTTAATTTGGAGTTCATATGAATTTCCTATGATTTATTAAAGTCCTAGCACTTATTTTTGTGTTAAAAAATATTTTTTAAAATCAAATAACTGAAATTACAGGGCTGCGGACTGGGCGCACTATTTACAGGGAACTCAGGGGCCTCGGGGTAAAAATCTGTAGACACAGAGCACTATTCGTAGTACTGCGGGTTAATTTCCACAGAGGTTAGGGTCTCTTTTACAAAACCTACGGTCGAAGGGGTATGGGCCACGATGGGCCGTTGGATTAGAATCCTACGGATCAGATCAGACCTACCTGAGATTGAATCGGAGCGAGGCGAGAACCGCACGATCCATGATCTATGGCCAGATCGCGCACTAGTAATCGTTACGCGACTAACTAAATCATAACCGCCCATTGAACCACCCACGACCCAGATTTAACCCAGCCGAAGGTGTATCCTATTTCTAATCGTATCCGCCCACGCGATGATCAACGGGCACGACCACATCTCCTTCCTCCGACCAACCGAGACGGTGGCGCCGCCCTGAACCACGGTGGTCCATTGCCGGACCACACCCAAAACTCTACTCTGGCCGCCGTGAATTGATCCGAGGAGCGTAAACTACTGCATATGGGTAGTGAGATCGGTGGAGGGCATCATACCGGAGTAATTCGCGACGGTCGAGCGGGTCCACGGCAGGGGATTTCTCGAAGTAGATTTGAAATCCGACGAGCAATCACCGGCATACCAGTCACCAACCGTGACCAGAAAGAAGTGGCGCACGGTTCACGTGATCCCGTATGGCACCACGGTTGAGCTCCGGACCTGGAGCACCCTCGCGGACGAACGTCGTCGGTGGCGGCACACCTTCACGCCCGGCGATGTTAATTTGGGCGGCTGGCGATTACCCAACGATATCGGCTGCTCACTTTTTTTTCGCATGGGTTAACGGAGGGTCCAGGGGAGGTCCTAATTTATCTACACGCCCTGGGTGAGGGGAAGACGGGGAGCTTTGTCGCGATCCACGTGCGGCGGCAATTCCGCGCGAGTCTGTTACGACGAAGAGGAACAAGCTGACACGGGTGCCCCACCAGTCAGTGACCTGGTCCGTCTAACGGTGAATCTCGCCATCTCTGGCCCACCTGCCAGCGAGCGCAAGGGCGCGCGGAGATAGCTGACAAGAGGGGGCCTGCGTGGCAGAGGGCGTCAGTGCGTGCCCGTGGAGAGGGACCTGGGCTTCGCGAGGTGTTTTTCCTGATGGGCCGAATTCATGTAAGTTGGCCCGCGAATGGAGTTCTCCTTTATCTCTTTTTTTCTGGTTTATCTTTTCCTCTTTTTGTTTAAATTTCTAATTTAAACTCCAAATATACATGTTACTTTTGCACTCAAATAAATATAGATTTTAATCTTACCACTATGGATAGAGTTTACATTTTATACATTTTGTTTTGTATTATATAGTAATTCTTTTCTTCCTTTCTCACTTCTAGAATCTTTGTTAGACCTTAAATCACCTTTTGGGACTTTAATATATTTCTTGTCACACTATTTCTATATTGTCACCAAATGCACACAAAATAAAATCCCAGCATGATGCATGTATTATTTTAGGGTATCTCTTGTTAATTATTTATTTGTATCAGTAATATGTTCACATGAAATGATAAACATTGGTAACACATATAGATATAGAGTAATATAATTTCTCTTTTTAGACTTTTCTTACAAAGTGGGTATTACAAATCCTACCCCCCTTAAAAAGAATCTCGTCCTCGAGATTTAAGAAGATCTAGGGAAAAGGTGGGGAAAATCTATGCGAAGCTCTTCTTCTCTCTCCCAAGTAGCTTCATCTTCTCCATGGCGACTCCATTGCACTTTACACATCTTTATAACATTATTTCTTGTAACTCGAGTCAAGGTGTCAAGAATCTTGATAGGATACTCCGTGTAAGTCAAATCACCCTGAACACTAAGGTCCTCCATTGGTAGCTGCTCTTCAGGTACCCTGAGACATTTCTTCAGCTGAGATACATGAAAGACATCATGAACATCCGCGAGATTATCTGGTAACTCCAATTGATATGCCGCCTCTCCCACTCACTTTAAGATTAAGAAGGGTCCAATAAAGCGAGGGGACAACTTTCCTTTGACTTTAAATCTTCTCATACCCCTGAGTGGTGACACCTTCAAATAGACATAATCACCCTCTTTAAACTCTAGTTGTCTTCTCCGGGTATCAGCATAGCTTTTCTGCCTTGACTGTGCAGTTCTCAAATTTTCCCTTATTTGCTGGACTTGTTCTTCTGCTTCTTGTGTAATCTCAGGCCCAAACAACTGACTTTCACCATTTTGATCCCAATACAGTGGAGTCCTGCACTTCCTGCCATACAAAGCCTCAAATGGTGACATCTTCAAACTGGCCTGGTAGCTATTATTATAAGAGAATTCCGCATAAGACAAACTCTTATCCCAACTCCCACCATGTTTAAGAGCACAAGCTCTTAACATATCCTCTAGCACTTGGTTAGTCCTTTCGGTCTGTCCATCATCAGTCTGAAGGTGATAGGTTGTACTAAAGTTCAACTTTGTATTCATGTTCTCATGAAAACTTCTCCAAAATCTGGAGGTAAATTGTGATCCTCTATCCGAAACGATCTTCTTAGGCACCCCATGTAAAGACACAATCCGAGCAACATACAACTCTACCAATTAAGATCCCTTATAAGTAGTCTTGACCGGAATGAAGTGAACTTTAGTCAATCTCTCTACAATCACCCATATAGACTCATATCCTTTCGGGGTGCGAGGCAATCCAGTAAATAAATCCATACCAATCTCTTCCCACTCCCACTTGGGTATCTTTAATGGGTATAATAGTCCAGCTTGTCTTTGGTGTTCGGCCTTAACTCTTTGACACACCTTGCACATAGCCACATGTGTAGCCACGTCTCTCTTCAATCCATACCACCAACACTTCTGCTTCAAATCCTGATACATCTTAGTACTCCCAGGATGGATAGAATAAACTGAATCATGTGCCTCCTTCAATATGGTTTCCCGAAGACTATCGATATCAGGAACACAGATCCGATTCTTGAACCATATCGTGCCTTGCTCATCCTCTGTGAATTTCGGGCCTCTACCCTCTGTTATCAGACCCTTGATCTCCTGAATCTTAGCATCACCAATCTGACCTTTACGAATTTCCTGCTCCAAGGTAGGTTCCAATTCAATGGTGACTCCTTTCGTATGTGTAACAATCCCCAGGTTGAGCCTCTCAAAATCTTTTGCCAACTCATCGGGTAGCTGGACCACGAAAGCGGAGTGAACATGCTCCTTCCGACTCAAGGCATCTGCAACTAAATTTGCCTTGCCTGCGTGGTAGTGAATCTCCAAATTATAATCCTTGATAAGTTCCAACCAACGGCATTGCCTAAGGTTGAGATCCTTCTGAGTGAATATGTACTTCAAACTCTTATGATCCGTGTATACTTGGCACTTAGTTCCCATGATGTAGTGTCTCCAAATATTAAGTGCATGCACAACTGCTGCCAGCTCTAAGTCATGAGTGGGGTAGTTCAATTCATGTTTCCGCAGCTGACGAGACGCATAGGCGATGACATGTCCTTCTTGCATGAGCACACATCCCAATCCTTGGCCACATGCATCACAATAAATGTCAAATCCTTTCTGTAAATTTGGCATAATCAACACTGGTGGCGACATCAATCTCTCCTTCAACTGATCGAAGCTTTCTTGGCACTTCTCATCCCACTGGAATTCTCTTCCTTCCTCCAAAAGCGAGGTCATAGGCTTGGCAATTTTAGAAAACCCTTCAATGAATCTCCGATAATATCCTGTGAGTCCCAAGAAACTCCGAATTTCAGTAACTGTAGTGGGCACTCTCCACTCCATTATCTCCTTCACTTTAGCAGGATCCACTGCTATTCCTCCATTAGAAATAATATGTCCAAGGAATGGCACCTTGTCAATCCAAAACTCGCACTTGCTAAACTTGGCGTAGAGTTGATTATCTCATAACTTCTGTAGCACCAACCTTAGATGTTGCTCATGATCACTTTCATTCATATAATAGATAAGAATATTGTCGATGAACACCACGACAAATCTATCCAAATCATGAACACCTTATTCTTCATATCCATAAAATAGGCTGGTGTATTGGTTAGTCCAAATGACATAACGATAAACTCATATAAAACATATCGGGTCAAGAAATCCGTCTTGGGAATATCCGATGGCATAATCTTCATTTGATGGTAACCCGATCAGAGATCAATCTTCGAGAATACCTTGCACCTCTCATCTGAATAAATCCTCAATGCGGAGTAATGGATACTTGTTCTTCATAGTGACACCATTAAGGGACCTTTAATCCACACACATCCCTTGCAATCCATCTTTCTTCTGTACAAACAAAACCGGTGCTCTCCAAGGTGAAGACTCAGACGAATGTACCCAGCCTCTTGCAACTCCGTTAAGTGCTTCTTGAGTTCTTTTAACTCTTGTACAAACATCCTATATGTTCATTTAGAAATAGGAGCAGTTCCAGGTAAGAGATCTATGACAACTTAACTTCCGTATCTGGTGGCATCCCTGGTAACTCCTCTGGAAAGACATCCAGAAAATCCTTAACCAAACGGATGTTGTCACCAACAAACTTCCCATCGACTAAGAATGCCGCTAGTTTGGTGGCGGTGGTTACTGCAATTCCAACTTCAAATATTTCTCCTTTGGAACTGGTGAGTTCTATGGTTCATTTAGCACAGTGTATAAACTGCCTTTGCCTTTCTTAACCACGACATACCAAGGATCACATCTATAGTGTTCTCTTCTAACACTATAGGGGTAGCCCATCTGGGTTAGAAATACAGGGTAAGAAAGGATTATAGACAAGGCATGTAATTACGAAGCATGTTACTTTGGAGAATTTATTAGCTAAGTGTTTTACCTACTAAAGCTAATACATTACCTTACGATGGTACATGCTAAGATGCCCAACTATACTATTTCAATCAATTAAAGAAGCAAATCAGACATTGATCATCAGAACAATCAACCAACATTTTTAATAGAAAAAATAATTTTAATTCCGTCTTAGGTTCCCTATCTCTTAAAATATCATAGGTGTAGGATTCCAAGGTGTGAAATCCATCTTGTCTCAGAGTAGAAAAGATAAGAATAATCAGAGTAGAACAGTAGAAGGTGAGACAGAATCAAGATAAGAATAGAAAGAATCAGAGTAGGGTAAGTATAGAAGGAATCAAAATAAGGTAAGTAGGTAAAGGTTTTGTCCATTTCTATCTAGGTTTCGTCCTACAGTCAACATTTCCTCTGATACCACTTCTGTCACACCTGGTTTTAAGGAACAAAGCCGGGTGCATCTCATACATGCGCCAAAGAAGACAACATATATAATAACAGAGTGTATAGAGATAAATGTCATAATATAATCAGAGTATTTTATTACATAGCATAAGTCTTACAAAATAAAAGATGAATAAAGCAGGTACTAAAATCTATCCTTGGCGCCAGAAAGCTGACTGGGAGACGCCACCTAGATCAAGTCGAATGCCTCAGTGTTAGGCGGCTCCTCTTCGACCACCTGTTCTTCTCCTGTGGGGGGGGGTGTGAGACAGCAAGAGTGAGCTCACATACGTTCATAGCTCAACAAGTCGTGGGGAATAATGTGCATGAACTCACCAACGGTGAGAGTTCATGTGAAGTGTAAGGCTGATCAACAAAGTAAGGGCTGAAGCTGAGCATTGCTTTTATAAGTTGGTCAAAATTTTATTAGCAGTTACTAAGTGTAAGTAAATACCAAACCTTAATAATAATAAAGAAAAGTAATAGTAAAATAATCCCAAATGCGATGCAAATGTCCAATTAAATTTAAGTTCCATAAATTAATCATGTGAGGGTCCGAGCCGCTCATGATCGTGAGCACGGCTAGTATACTAGTTTTACACTCTGCAGAGGTTGCACATCTTTACCCACAAGTCATGTTACCCATCTGCCAAGAGATGGCCAATCCCATACACCTCTACCGAGGAGGCGAGGCAGGGCAACACTACGAGGCCTTTACAAAGTTCCACTAGCTTCAGAAATCCTGCTACAGTTTATAGGAAGCTCCAGTGCAGGAATCCCTCGCCTGACCGCCATCGCAGCAAAATCAACCCAAGGACCTCCCTACACTGACCACTCCCCTACTTCCCTTGCCCCTTTCGGGTAAGGAAGTCATCCACTAGCTTTCCTAGTTAATCAGCCAAGGGCGTCCCATTATACCCTTGTGGTAGCACTGTTTTCCCGGGTGGTCGCTCCATGTTCCCATTAACATAATGATCTTATCATGAACAGTAATAATAAACAGGTAATAAAAGTGTAGTAATGAATAGTGTATCTCCATACCCAAAACCACAATAAGCGATAGCAAGTACTACCCAAAAATATTCAGTGGCAAAACAAGGTATAAAGATAGCCAAAACTGGGGTAACCTATTGGGTCCCATCAAAATTAACCTATGCAGATCATTATAATTAACAAGAACATGGCTGGGAAAAAGTAAGTGATCAAGGGCACAACTTGCCTTCAATGAGCTCCTGCTCAGCTACTTCTATCTGCTGGACACCAGGATCCTCAGTCACGGGTTCTTCTACTCGCCACAATACAAACAAGCACAATATATAGGGAAAATTAACATCACACCAAACATATAAACAAAATACACAATAATAATCTACGCATAAAAATAAAAACCTACGAATAGGAATCATAATTTTTGGAGTTATAGATTTTAAGTTATGAATTTCCAAAGGTGTTATGTGCTTGAAATAGAATTAAGTGGGAAATTAATTTTCTTACTGTTGTCATGACAAAACAGAGACCCTAAGTGATATATAATCAAATTACAAAATTTTAGAAACTGGAATGGGTTAATTTGGAGTTCATATGAATTTCCTATGATTTATTAAAGTCCTAGCACTTATTTTTGTGTTAAAAAATATTTTTTAAAATCAAATAACTGAAATTACAGGGCTGCGAACTGGGCGCGCTATTTATAGGGAACTCAGGGGCCTCGGGGTAAAAATCTGTGGACACAAAGCACTATTCGTAGTACTACGGGTTAATTTCCATAGAGGTTAGGGTCTCTTTTACAAAACCTACGGTCGAAGGGGTATGGGCCACGATGGGCCATTGGATTAGAATCCTACGGATCAGATCAGACCTACCTGAGATTGAATTGGAGCGAGGTGAGAACCGCACGATCCATGATCTACGGCCAGATCGCGCACTAGCAATCGTTACGCGACTATCTAAATCATAACCGCCCATTGAACCACCCACGACCTAGATTTAACCCAGCCGAAGGGGTATCCTATTTCTAATCGTAGCCACCCACGCGATGATCAACGGGCATGACCACATCTCCTTCCTCCGACCAACCGAGACGGCGGCGCCGCCCTGAACCACGGTGGTCCATTGCCGGACCACACCCAAAACTCTACTCTGGCCGCCGTGAATCGATCCAAGGAGCGTAAACTACTGCATATGGGTAGTGAGATCGGTGGAGGGCATCATACCGGAGTAATTCGCGACGGTCGAGCGGGTCCACTGTAGGGGATTTCTCGGAGTAGATTTGAAATCCGGCGAGCAATCACCGGCATACCAGTCACCAACCGCAACCAGAAAGAAGTGGCACACGGTTCACGTGATCCCGTATGGCACCACGGTTGAGCTCCAGACCTGGAGCGCCCTCGCGGACGAACGTTGTCGGTGGCGGCACACCTTCACACCCGGCGATGTTAATTTGGGCGGCTGGCGATTACCCAACGATATCGGCTGCTCGGTTTTTTTCTTTTCGCGTGGGTTAATGGAGGGTCCAGGGGAGGTCCTAATTTATCTACGTGCCCTGGGTGAGGGGAAGACGGGGAGCTTTGCCGCGATCCACGTGCGGCGGCAATTCCGCGCGAGTCTATTACGGCGAAGAGGAACGAGCTGACACGGGTGCCCCACCAGTCAGTGACCTGGTCCGTCTAATGGTGAATCTCGCCAACTCTGGCCCACCTGCCAGCGAGCGCAAGGGCGCGCGGAGATAGCTGACAAGAGGGGGCCCGCGTGGCAGAGGGCGTCAGTGCGTGCGCGTGGAGAGGGACCTGGGCTTCGCGAGGTGTTTTTCCTGATGGGCCGAATTCATGTAAGTTGGCCCGCGAATGGAGTTCTCCTTTATCTCTTTTTTTCTGGTTTATCTTTTCCACTTTTTGTTTAAATTTCTAATTTAAACTCCAAATATACATGTTACTTTTGCACTCAAATAAATATAGATTTTAATCTTACCACTATGGATAGAGTTTACATTTTATACATTTTGTTTTGTATTATATAGTATTTCTTTTCTTCCTTTCTCACTTCTAGAATCTTTGTTAGACCTTAAATCACCTTTTTGGACTTTAATATATTTCTTGTCACACTATTTCTATATTGTCACCAAATGCACACAAAATAAAATCCCAGCATGATGCATGTATTATTTTAGGGTATCTCTTGTTAATTATTTATTTGTATGAGTAATGTGTTCACATGAAATGATAAACATTGGTAACACATATAGATATAGAGTAATATAATTTCTCTTTTTAGACTTTTCTTACAAAGTGGGTATTACACCTTTGAAGTGTATTGCGATGCTTTCGGTACTGGTTTGGGATGTGTCTTAATGCAAGACAACGGAGTCATTGCTTATGCCTCCCGAGCACTCAGACCCCATGAGCAGAACTACCCCACACATGATCTGGAGTTAGCAGCTGTAGTTCATGCTCTCAAGATATGGAGACATTACTTGATGGGAGCCCATTGTAACATTTACATTGACCATAAGAGCCTCAAATACATTTTCACTCAAGCAGATCTTAATATGAGGCAGAGGAGATGGTTAGAGCTAATCAAGGACTATGATTTGGAGGTGCATTACCATCCTGACAAAGCCAATGTTGTGGCAGATGCTTTGAGCAGAAAGGCCCAGTGCAATTGTATGAGCATGGATGCAAGAGTCACCACCCTATGTGATGAGTTGTGCAAACTAAACCTAGAAGTTGTTTCTTCAGGTGCTTTAAATTATATCTCGGTGGAGCCCACATTGCAAGAGCAAATAGTCAGGGCACAGATTGAAGACAAGGGTGTTCAGGTCATTAAGGAAATGATCAAGCAGAAAGCAGAAAAATACAAATGCTTCTGTCAGGACAGCAAAGGAATCCTATGGTTTGGAGATCGATTGGTTGTTCCCAAGGACCCTGAGCTCAGAAAGAAGATATTGGATGAAGCTCACCTTTCAAAATTCTCCATGCACCCCGGCAGTAATAAGATGTATCATGACCTCAGATCCTTATACTGGTGGACCAGAATGAAGAGGGAAATTGCCCAATACATATCCGAATGTGACACCTGCCAGAGAATCAAGGCCAGTCATTTGAAGGTAGCAGGCCCTTTGCAACCCCTTCCCATACCATCTTGGAAATGGGAGGACATTTGCATGGATTTTATCGTGGGATTGCCCAATACCTCCCGGCACCGTGACTCCATTTGGGTCATTGTGGACAGATTGACCAAGACAGCTCATTTCTTGTCGGTACACACTACCCACAGGACGGAGAAGTATGCAGAAATCTAAATTGACCAGATAGTTCACTTGCATGGAATACCAAGGACTATAGTATCGGACAGAGGAGCACCTTTCATGGCACGATTTTGGGAGCAATTACAGGAATCACTTGGGACCCATGTAATAAGAAGCTCAGTATACCATCCTCAATCAGATGGCTAGACAGAAAGGGTAAATCAGATTTTGGAAGACATGTTGAGAGCCTGTGTGTTACACTATGGAAAGGATTGGGACAAGTGTCTTTCATTGGCAGAATTCTCCTATAATAACAGCTACCAGTCCAGTTTGAAAATGGCACCTTTTGAAGCCTTATATGGGAGAAGGTGTAGGACCCCGCTAAATTGGTCTCAAGCTGGAGAGAGAGAAATATTTGGACCAGACTTGGTACTTGAAGCAGAGGAAAAGGTCAGAGTTATTAAGAATAACCTAGAAGCTGCCCAGACCAGGCAAAAGAGCTATCATGACAAGAGAAGGAAGCCCCTGCAGTTTGAAGTGGGAGATCATGTTTATCTTAAAGTGTCACCCACCAAGGGTGTCCAGAGATTTGGAATCAAAGGCAAGTTAGCTCTTCGCTACATTGGGCCCTATGAGATCAAAGCAAATTGTGGGCCCGTAGCCTATCAATTGGAGTTGCCACCCCACATGTCAGCAGTTCACAATGTGTTCCATGTATCTCAGCTACGGAAGTGTGTCCGCTTACCCACTGAAGTATTACCTGAACCGGAAATTGAGATAGAACCAGACTTGTCTTATCAGGAACACCCCGTCAAAGTGCTGGATCAAAAGGAGAGATCAACGCAGGCCAAGTCGATCAGAATGTATAAAGTTCACTGGAGTCACCATTCAGTAGAAGAAGCTACGTGGGAGACTGAGGCTTTTCTACGCTCTCGCTTCCCCGACTTTCTGCCTAAAGGAGTCGGTACGTAACCCAAAACCCCACCACCACCTACCCTTTGAATTCAAATATAAGAAAAACTTAGATGTTAAGGGTAGTATAAGTTTTGGAAATGACTCAAAAAGGACTTCCTTCTGAAGTCGCAAAGAGAATGACATTCGAAGAGCAGTTAACTAGAAAAACTTGAATAAAAGAAGGAACAACACACCAACACGCCTTCATGGCACCCCTCCAGAGGACTCTACCTAAAATCTCGGGGCGAGATTCCTTTAAGGGGGAGGGTTATAACACCCCAGGTGTTACCATGGCCATGGCACATTTATGAACTAATGACTGTGATCACTTGTGGGAGAGACTTGAGAAGAAGAGCATAACACCTTGGGAACCATGTATTAACCAAGAATGTTAATGACCAAAAGCACTACCCAAGCATTTATGCAACTATCACCTTGGGCAAGAGAAGAATCAACCCTAGACCCTTCTTAAGCTCTTAACTCCCAAAACCCTGGTAAAGGGGGGAAGGTTAAGCAAATGTGCAAATCATGAGTTAACCTTTAGCCAAGGTTTAAGTAACATTATAATCTACAAAATACAGATAGGAAACATTGCAAAAAGACCCCTTAAAGAACCCCAAATCCATTCCTTAAGTGGAGAGAGAGCTAGAGCTCTCTAATTCTTTCTAAGTCAAATTTTGAACCTAATCTAAAGATCCACCGTGTTCACTTAGTAAAAGGCACCAAAACCACTTGAGTTGTATACCAAAAATGTGTCATACCACCTAAGGCACCCACTTGAAAAAGTTGAAACCGAGCCCAAGAAGGTTGACATTATTTGGCATGGCTTTTGTCACGAGGTGGGCAGAGGGACAAGCCAGATTTGGCGTCCGCATATCTCCCTACCTAGGGCATATCTGCCATGGGGACTCACATACAAGAGACAGCCCTAGGTGCCAGGAGGAGGCCTGCGCCGGATTTTTGCCAAGATTCGCACGCTTGCGATCTCGGCGAGCTGTTGAACACGGGCAGAAGAACACTTCCACGTGTTCGACGCGCTCTGAGCGCGCCAGAGCACGCCCGCGCCCGACCCCGCGCGCCCCACGCCGCGCTGAGCTGTGCTCGTGTCCCCTGCTCGCGCCCGCGCCTATAAAGCCTCCTCAGGCGTCGACCGTACTCCTCCGCGCACGCTCAACCTCACCGGAGCCAGAAACCACCGGCGTTGCCCTGCAAACGGCATGCCCGCGGCCACCCGATCCCCCGCACCGTAGACCGGCCAGCAGAGCCCTTCCTAGCCACGCCCAACCCTCAGAATAGACCGTGCATGCCTCGGTGAAGCTCCCCGAGCAAGGAATCGGACTTTGCCTCGCCGAAGAAGCCAGTCCACGGTCGCCGGACTTCACCCGATCGCCGGTGAACGTAGACCGGGTAAGTCTTTGCACCATTTTTCGATTCCTTGCGCACATAGCCTCTACGTCATCCCGTGGAGCTCATCGTGCCGTTTAATTGAACTAGATCGCCGTGGTTAAGCCGGAGCACTCGCCGCCGACGAGATCACTCGCCTGCGCACGTGGACCGGCCGATTCCAGCCACCACTGCCGTCGAGCCGTACCTCGCTGTGACCGCCAGGACCTCCCGAAGCCAACCTCGCCCCTCGCCGGACCTCTCTCACCGCCGGTAAGCCGCGCCGCTCTTTTCTTTCCCGCGGGTACTGTTTGCATAAGGGGAGGGACCTCGGGGAAGAAGAAGGAAAGGCCAGTGGGTTTTGTGCGTTGTCAGTGACTCAGGGGAATAGTAGCGCAGGGGTAGAAATGAATGGATTGATTTAGGAAGAACCCAGGGTCTTCGGTGCAAAGTAGTTTTCTAGGAAACCTTTTAAAAATTATGATTTAAATCCAAACAGAACTTGGAAAATTCATAACTTCAGTTTGGTTTACTCAAATCAAGCAAACCAATTTTGCCAGATCCTAAATAATGTAAACTACTTAGAAAAAATATAAAACCCCTAAGTGATACAGAAAACTTTAGAGTTTTGATTTAAATGATTAACTGGTCAAAAGCTAAAAGAAATAAGGAAAAATAGGTACACTGTTTGACTAGGGTTAAGAAAATTTGGAGAGGTACTCCATCAATTCCTAACCTGTTTAAAAATAATAAACCCTTCTGTACACCCCATTATGATAGGATTTGCCATTTAAAACACTTTTTGCTTAAAGTTAAAGAAAATATTAAAGGTGGTTTAAATAAAGAACCAGGGAGCATCCACATTTTTGTTAGCTCACTTATTCAGTACAGTTCACTAGAAAAATTTATTATACCCTTGTTTAGTACAGAATAAATGAGATACTTTTTATTTTAGGAAAACATGGAAAACATAGAAAAATCATAGAAAAATAACCCCAAGGATAAAACACCCCAAACCTTAGGATAACTAATGTTTTGTTATTAAGAACATAGGAAAAATATGAAATCTGTTGTTTGACATTTTTCAAAAAACAAGATAGTAGTAAGTGCCTTTTTAACATTAAACTTTAGAAAATCACAACTAAATAACCACTAAATAACCTTCTGTGATTTTTGGCACAGAAGCATGTTATTACTTCTAGATACCAGCAAAAATGACCTTTAGGACAGAACTTACCCCTAGTTAAGAGTTGTAGTGCAAAGTGACCCTTTGCCCCAACTTTTGTTATTTTTGTCCAGGGCATACTCTATTTATTCTGGACCTCAAATTTATAGGACAGACTACAGTAACAACTAGTAACCCCCTGTAATTTTTACAGAATTTTTGAAAAAAGTTAAATCACTGTTGTAGTTCAAACCCACACTAGAATTCATTAATAGAAAATGAAAAAGGGAAATTAATAGTGAAAATTAATGTTACCCTAACCCGACCAACAAAACCACTTAAATGCCTATTAAAACATCTAAGGGAAATCCAAGTTCAATCCACTGTGCTTATCCCTAGATAAAACCTAAGCCTAAATTGGTAAGCATAAACCACTAAGAACCCGTATAACCAGGAAACCCTAAGTTACTAGCTAACTTAGTTTTTCTTCACTTAGCATAGTGTTTATTAAATTCTGCATAATCATGGCATACATATTCTTATTCATTGCATTCGATAGATTGCAACCTCGCTGACGGAGAGTACGTCCTCGTGCCGGAGCAAGGAGTTGCCCAGGAGGTAGCCCTAGATCCAGCACCAGAGCCTGCCCTAGAGGATCTGCCTGCCCCAGCTTTGAAAGGCAAGCCCCGGTTTTTATGCATAACCTGTTTACTATGCTATTTTACTACACTTAATGATTGTAGGATTGAATGTGCACTTAAGTGTAGGAGTTGATTGAAACCCTAGTTGCATGATCTCAGGAATCCTGTTGTGATGGATACTAGTATGTTAGGTCGAATAGTTGCTTTATCAATTAGGGATCTCGGTAGATGTCCAGTGATTTTTCTAGCACTCGCGCGAGGTCAGGAATTGGTTGTATCCATTTTGATATCGTAATGATGATAGTCTGTGAACAACGGTCCATGGGGATGCGTTGTCTACGAGACGGGAATTGGAATAAGGATTAAGGTGTGGTACCGTGTGTCAAGCGTTTGAATGTACTAAGCACATGCCGAGAAATATGGTAAATCGGTAAGCCTAGTACCTGGGTGAACCTGATAGTGGACATATCCCCTCACGCGACCTGAGACGTGGTCTCCCATTCCGGTTATGGTGGGTACAAGTGCGGGCACTGCACGACGGCAGTCGGGGCCAGTGAGGCATTGTACGCCAAGGCGATGAGCCCTGATCTACTGACGGGGAATCGATGGGGACGGTTGATGTGTGTGGGGACGGAGTGCCTCGCCACGTCGTGTGTTTAGGTTTACCTTGTAAGGTTTAAAAACTCGATTCGAATCGTCTGCTTCTCGCAGCTAATGAGACTGCTTGATCCATGCAACTACATTGAGTAACAAGTGAAAATGTGATGACTTGGCAAAAAGTTGTTGATTGCTAAATGTTTGGTACCATGTATGATTAGATAGGTATACATTTAGTCTTAAGAGAGTCACACTAAAACTTGACAAAGCTAAAACTTGATTTATAAACTCAGCTAGTGCTTTTGGCAACCAAACCCCTCAGCCAAACAACTGCATGTCTAGAGGTAGAGCAGTAGACTCCTCACACTGGGTAAGTCTAGCTGAGTATTAGTATACTCAGCCTTGCTTGTGGCATAATTTTACAGGTTCTCTAGAGGACATGGTTGCGGGAGTGACTTGGCCGTCCATCTTGCCACCGGGTTGGACAGTCGAGTGGGATCCTACCTCGGCTGAGGAGGAGCATGAGGAGTGATGGGACAGGCTTCCCCATCTCTCTATTTATTTATCGTTAGTTTTATTCCGCTGCACTTCGAATGATGATGACTACTTTTGCTAAACTCCGATGATGATGTAATAAGTTTAATACTCCTTAATGTATGGTTTTATGCTTTATTGTATTTGCTCTGTGACTCACCATCGAGTGAGACTATGGTACTTGATCCTGTCAGTGGCCTCGTCGGACTAGATCCGAGGGATTGACGGGTTATTCCCATTTAAGTGTGTGAGAGCACCTAGAGGGGGGGGGGGTGAATAGGTGATCCTGTGAAACTTGAAAACTTAAGCCACAAAAACTTGGTTAATCGTTAGCACAATAATTGCCAAGTGGCTAGAGAGGAGTCAGAACACAATAACCACAAGAAATCAAACACAGAGATGGCACGATGGTTATCCCGTGGTTCGGCCAAGTACAAAACTTGCCTACTCCACGTTGTGGCGTCCCAACGGACGAGAGTTGCACTCAACTCCTCTCAAGTGATCCAATGATCAACTTGAATACCACGGTGTTCTTCTTTACTTTGATCTTTTCCCGTTTGCGAGGAATCTCCACAACTTGGAGTCTCTCGCCCTTACAATTGAATTTCACAAAGAAGTACAGAGTAAGGGAGGGAAGCAACACACACAAATCCACAGCAAAATGCGCACACACACGGCCAAGAATCGAGCTCAAAAGACTATCTCAAAGTTCTCACTAGAACGGAGCTCGAATCACTGAGAATGACAAACGAATGCGCAAAGACTGAGTGTGGATGATCAAGAATGCTCTAAGGTTGCTTGGTATCTTCCTCCATGCGCCTAGGGGTCCCTTTTATAGCCCCAAGGCAGCTAGGAGCCGTTGAGAGCAAATCTGGAAGGCCAATCTTGCCTTCTGTCGTCGGGTGCACCGGACAGTCCGGTGCACACCGGACACTGTCCGGTGCCCGATTTCTTTCCTTAAACGGCGCAGCCGACCGTTGCAGATCTGGGAGCCGCTGGCGCACCGGACATGTCCGGTGCACACCGGACAGTCCGGTGCCCCCTTCCGACCGTTGGCTCGGCCACGTGTCCCGCGCAGATCGCGCGGCCGACCGTTGGCCCGGCCGACCGTTGGCTCACCGGACAGTCCGGTGCACACCGGACAGTCCGGTGAATTTTAGCCGTACGACGCCGGAACATTCCCAAGAGCCGCCACTTTACGCCGAGTCAGCCTGGCGCACCGGACACTGTCCGGTGCACCACCGGACAGTCCGGTGTGCCAGACTGAGCTGAGTCTTGGCTGTACACAGCCAAGCCTTTTTCACCTCTTTTCTTTTCTTCTTCTTTCTGTTTCTAACACTTAGACAAGTATATTAGTACACAAAACCAATGTACTAAGGCTTAGAAACATACCTTTACTCTTGATTTGCACTTTGTTCATCCATGAGCATAAATTCACATTTAAGCACTTGTGTTGGCACTCAATCACCAAAATACTTAGAAATGGCCCAAGGGCACATTTCCCTTTCAATCTCCCCCTTTTTGGTGATTTATTCCAACACAACATAAAGCAACTAGAACAAGTGCAAAATCACTTCAAATAAAACTCAAATTTATTTTGATTCAATTTTGGCATATATGGATCATCCTTTGCCACCACTTGGTTTGTTTTTGCAAATCAAACTCAAATCTCTATCTCTAAGTCAAACACACATGTTGAAGCATAAAGAGAGTCTTTCCAAAAGAGATTGATCAAAGATTTCAAAAACTCCCCTTATTTCCCATAATCAACACTTCTCCCCACAAGAGGCCAACTTTTGACAAATGAGACAATGCAAGAGTTTTGACAAACCAAAAGCTCTATTCTACCAAACCAAAAGCTCTATTCTACTATTTTAAAGTTTCTCAAGTGGTAGCTGATCCATCTATTGCTTTGGCCTTTATTTTCTCCCCCTTTGGCATCAAGCACCAAAACGGGATCAATCTTGGCCCTTTAACCCCATTGCCTCACCAAATTCTTCAATTAAGAGCAAATAGGCAATAAGAGTTTAAAGATGAACTTGGAATAGTTACTCTTTTCATCGGAGTGCAGTGGAAGTCTTGTATGGTCCAAGTCCACCTTTTCCTTTCAATCCTCCTTTGAGGCTAAAACACCCAAACTCAAGCATATGGTTAGTCTCAAAGGGTCAAGTTGTAGCAGAACTCCCCCTAAATATGTGCATCACTTACACAAGGACTTGTGAGGTCCGGGGAATGTTTGTACAACTTGAGCACCACAATAAGCAACAAAATGCAGAATGAACATGATCGAAGGCATAAACACATGTATGCTACAATTCAATCCAAGTTCCGCGAATCTAAGACATTTAGCTCACTACGCAACCTGCAAAAGGTCTTCTCATCTAGAGGCTTGGTAAAGATATCGGCTAGCTGGTTCTCGGTGCTAACATGAAACACTTCGATATCTCCCTTTTGCTGGTGGTCTCTCAAAAAGTGATGCCGGATGTCTATGTGCTTTGTGCGGCTGTGCTCAACAGGATTTTCCGCCATGCGGATAGCACTCTCATTATCACATAGGAGTGGGACTTTGCTCAGATTGTAGCCAAAGTCCCTGAGGGTTTGCCTCATCCAAAGTAGTTGCGCGCAACACTGTCCTGCGGCAACATACTCGGCCTCAGTGGTGGATAGGGCAACAGAGGTTTGTTTCTTAGAGTTCCACGACACCAGGGACCTTCCTAAGAATTGGCACGTCCCTGATGTACTCTTCCTATCGACCTTACATCCAGCATAGTCAGAATCTGAATATCCAATCAAGTCAAAGGTAGACCCCTTTGGATACCAGAGCCCGAAGCAAGGCGTAGCAACTAAATATCTAAGGATTCGCTTCACTGCCACTAAGTGACACTCCTTAGGATCGGATTGAAATCTAGCACACATGCATACGCTAAGCATAATATCCGGTCTACTAGCACATAAATAAAGTAAAGACCCTATCATTGACCGGTATGCTTTTTGATCAACGGACTTACCTCCTTTGTTGAGGTCGATGTGTCCGTCGGTCCCATCGGAGTCTTTGCGGGCTTGGCGTCCTTCATCCCAAACCGCTTTAGCAGATCTTGCGTGTACTTCGTTTGGGAGATGAAGGTGCCGTCCTTGAGTTGCTTCACTTGGAACCCTAGGAAGTAGTTCAACTCGCCCATCATTGACATCTCGAATTTCTGCGTCATCACCCTGCTAAACTCTTCACAAGACTTTTTATTAGTAGAACCAAATATTATGTCATCTACATAAATTTGGCACACAAAAAGATCACCGTCACAAGTCTTAGTGAAAAGAGTTGGATCGGCTTTCCCAACATTGAAAGCATTAGCAATTAAGAAATCTCTAAGGCATTCATACCATGCTCTTGGGGCTTGCTTAAGTCCATAGAGCGCCTTAGAGAGCTTACACACATGGTCGGGGTACCGTTCATCCTCGAAGCCAGGGGGTTGCTCCACGTACACCTCTTCCTTGATTGGCCCATTGAGGAAAGCGCTCTTCACATCCATTTGGTACAACCTGAAAGAATGATGAGCGGCATATGCTAGCAAGATACGAATGGACTCTAGCCTAGCCACAGGAGCAAACGTCTCCTCAAAGTCCAAACCTGCGACTTGGGCATAACCTTTTGCCACAAGTCGAGCCTTGTTCCTTGTCACCACTCCGTGCTCATCTTGTTTGTTGCGGAACACCCACTTGGTTCCCACAACGTTTTGCTTGGGACGAGGCACCAGTGTCCAAACTTCATTGCGCTTGAAGTTGTTGAGTTCCTCCTGCATGGCCAACACCCAGTCCGGATCTAGCAAGGCCTCTTCTACCCTGAAAGGCTCAATAGAAGAGACAAAGGAGTAATGTTCACAAAAATTAACTAATCGAGACCGAGTAGTTACTCCCTTGCTAATGTCACCCAGAATTTGGTCGACGGGATGATCCCTTTGAATCACCGCTCGAACTTGGGTTGGAGGTGCCAGTTGTGCTTCTTCCTCCATCACGTGATCATCTTGTGCTCCCCCTTGATCACACGCCTCCTTTTGATGAACCTGTTCATCGTCTTGAGTTGGGGGATGCACCGTTGTTGAGGAAGAAGGTTGATCTCGTTCATCTTGTTCCTGTGGCCGCACTTCTCCAATCGCCATGGTTCGTATAGCGGCCGTCGGAACATCTTCTTCATCTACATCATCACAATCAACAACTTGCTCTCTTGGAGAGCCATTAGTCTCATCAAATACAACGTCGCTAGAGACTTCAACCAAACCCGATGATTTGTTGAAGACTCTATACGCCTTTGTATTTGAGTCATAACCTAACAAAAACCCTTCTACAGCTTTGGGAGCAAACTTAGAATTTCTACCCTTCTTCACTAGAATGTAGCACTTGCTCCCAAATACACGAAAGTAAGATACATTGGGTATGCTACCGGTTAGAAGCTCATACGACGTCTTCTTGAGGAGGCGGTGAAGGTAGACCCTGTTGATGGCGTGGCAAGCCGTGTTCACAGCTTCCGACCAAAAACGCTCGGGGGTCTTGAATTCTCCAAGCATCGTCCTCGCCATATCGATTAGCGTCCTGTTCTTTCTCTCTACCACACCATTTTGCTGAGGTGTGTAGGGAGCGGAGAACTCGTGCTTGATCCCTTCCTCCTCAAGGAACTCCTCCACTTGAAGGTTCTTGAACTCGGACCCGTTGTCGCTCCTTATCTTCTTCACCTTGAGCTCAAACTCATTTTGAGCTCTCCTGAGGAAGCGCTTGAGGGTCCCTTGGGTTTCAGACTTATCCTGCAAAAAGAACACCCAAGTGAAGCGGGAAAAGTCATCAACAATAACTAAACCATACTTACTTCCCCCTATGCTCAGATAGGCGACGGGTCCGAAGAGGTCCATATGTAGCAGCTCCAGGGGTCTTGAGGTGGTCATCACATTCTTGCTGTGATGCGCTCCTCCCACTTGTTTACCTGCTTGACAAGCTGCACAAGGTCTATCTTTTTCGAACTGCACGTTAGTCAAACCTATCACGTGTTCTCCCTTTAGAAGCTTGTGAAGGTTCTTCATCCCTACATGTGCTAAGCGACGGTGCCACAGCCAGCCCATGCTAGTCTTAGCAATTAAACATGCATCTAGACCGGCCTCTTCTTTTGCAAAATCAACTAAGTAAAGCTTGCCGTCTAATACACCTTTAAAAGCTAATGAACCATCACTTCTTCTAAAGACAGACACATCTATGTTTGTGAATAAACAATTGTATCCCATATTGCATAATTGACTTACAGATAGTAAATTATATCCCAGAGACTCAACTAAAAACACATTAGAAATTGAGTGCTCATTTGAGATTGCAATTTTACCTAACCCTTTTACCTTGCCTTGGTTCCCATCACCGAAAATTATTGAATCTTGGGAATCCTTATTTTTTACGTAGGAGGTGAACATTTTCTTCTCCCCCGTCATATGGTTTGTGCATCCGCTGTCGATAATCCAGCTTGAACCCCCGGATGCATAAACCTTCTTCTCCTTTGCCATGAGGCATGAGTGACGCTCGTTTGGGAAGAGGGATGACTTGTTGAAGGCGGTGGCGGCGAGTCCTTCATTGTCAGAGTCGGAGGAGGAGCACTCCGAGTCCCACTCCTTTCCTAGATGTGCCTCGCCCTTGGCCTTCTTGTAATTTTTCTTCTTTTCCCTCTTGCTCCCGTGTTCCTGGTCACTTTCATTATCGGGACAGTTAGCAATAAAATGACCAATCTTACCGCATTTGAAGCATGAGCGCTTCCCCTTGGCTTTGGTCTTGCTTGGCTTTCCCTTGCGACCCTTAAGCGCCGTCTTGAAGCGCTTGATGATGAGGGCCATCTCCTCATCATTAAGTCCGGTGGCCTCAATTTGTGCTACCCTGCTGGGTAACGCCTCCTTGCTCCTTGTTGCCTTGAGAGCAACGGGTTGAGGCTCATTAATTGGACCGTTTAGAGCATCGTCCACGTACCTCGCTTCCTTGATCATCATTCGCCCGCTTACGAATTTTCCAAGGATTTCTTCGGGCGACATTTTGGTGTACCTGGGATTCTCACGAATGTTATTCACCAAATGAGGATCAAGAACGGTAAAGGACCTTAGCATCAATCGGATGACGTCGTGGTCCGTCCATCGTGTGCTTCCGTAGCTCCTTATTTTGTTGATAAGGGTCTTGAGCCGGTTGTATGTTTGTGTCGGCTCCTCGCCCCTTATCATCACGAATCGTCCGAGCTCTCCCTCCACCAACTCCATCTTGGTGAGTAAGGTGACGTCGTTTCCCTCATGTGAAATCTTGAGGGTGTCCCAGATCTGCTTGGCGTTATCCAAGCCACTCACTTTGTGATATTCATCCCTGCACAATGAAGCTAGAAGAACAGTAGTAGCTTGTGCATTCTTATGAATTTTCTCATTAATGAACATGGGACTATCCGAACTATCAAAGTGCATTCCATTTTCTACAATCTCCCATATACTAGGATGGAGAGAGAACAAGTGACTACGCATTTTGTGACTCCAAAATCCGTAGTCCTCTCCATCAAAATGAGGAGGTTTACCAAGTGGAATAGATAATAAATGAGTATTTGTACTTTGAGGAATACGAGAGTAATCAAAGGAAAAGTTCGAATTGACCGTTTTCTTTTTCTCGTAGTCGTCGTCGTCATCCTTTTGAGAAGAAGAAGATTCGTCGCTGTCGTAGTAGACGATCTCCTTGATGCGCCTTGTCTTCTTCTTCTTCCCGTCTTTGCGCTTGTGGCTTGAGCCCAAGTCGGTAGACTTGTCATTCTTCGGCTCGTTGAAGATAGACTCCTTCTCGTTGTTGTCGACCACCATCCCCTTTCCCTTAGGATCCATTTCTTCGGGCGATTAGTCCCTTCTTGAAGAGAACGACTCCGATACCAATTGAGAGCACCTAGAGGGGGGGTGAATAGGTGATCCTGTGAAACTTGAAAACTTAAGCCACAAAAACTTGGTTAATCGTTAGCACAATAATTGCCAAGTGGCTAGAGAGGAGTCAGAACACAATAACCACAAGAAATCAAACACAGAGATGGCACGGTGGTTATCCCGTGGTTCGGCCAAGTACAAAACTTGCCTACTCCACGTTGTGGCGTCCCAACGGACGAGAGTTGCACTCAACTCCTCTCAAGTGATCCAATGATCAACTTGAATACCATGGTGTTCTTCTTTACTTTGATCTTTTCCCATTTGCGAGGAATCTCCACAACTTGGAGTCTCTCGCCCTTACAATTGAATTTCACAAAGAAGTACGGAGTAAGGGAGGGAAGCAACACACACAAATCCACAGCAAAATGCGCACACACACGGCCAAGAATCGAGCTCAAAAGACTATCTCAAAGTTCTCACTAGAACGGAGCTCGAATCACTGAGAATGACAAACGAATGCGCAAAGACTGAGTGTGGATGATCAAGAATGCTCTAAGGTTGCTTGGTATCTTCCTCCATGCGCCTAGGGGTCCCTTTTATAGCCCCAAGGCAGCTAGGAGCCGTTGAGAGCAAATCTGGAAGGCCAATCTTGCCTTCTGTCGTCGGGTGCACCGGACAGTCCGGTGCACACCGGACACTGTCTGGTGCCCGATTTCTTTCCTTAAACGGCGCAGCCGACCGTTGCAGATCTGGGAGCCGCTGGCGCACCGGACATGTCCGGTGCACACCGGACAGTCCGGTGCCCCCTTCCGACCGTTGGCTCGGCCACGTGTCCCGCGCAGATCGCGCGGCCGACCGTTGGCCCGGCCGACCGTTGCACACCGGACAGTCCGGTGAATTTTAGCCGTACGCCGCCGGAACATTCCCGAGAGCGGCCACTTTACGCCGAGTCAGCCTGGCGCACCGGACACTGTCCGGTGCACCACCGGACAGTCCGGTGTGCCAGACTGAGCTGAGTCTTGGCTGTACACAGCCAAGCCTTTTTCACCTCTTTTCTTTTCTTCTTCTTTCTGTTTCTAACACTTAGACAAGTATATTAGTACACAAAACCAATGTACTAAGGCTTAGAAACATACCTTTACTCTTGATTTGCACTTTGTTCATCCATGAGCATAAATTCACATTTAAGCACTTGTGTTGGCACTCAATCACCAAAATACTTAGAAATGGCCCAAGGGCACATTTCCCTTTCAGTGTGGTCTAGCCTCTAAGGCGGGATTTAGGCACTTAAGTTGGAATAATTCGGGCAGTTCCGCCACACGGGGTATTCAATCCAATACTTCATGGAAAATGGCTTTTCCAGCAGTTCGCGGTCGACACGTACATAAAGATTGAGAGCTCTCGTTTAGATTTCATACGCAAGAATCAGGATCGGTTAAGGGCAGACCTGTACTAGGGCTTGGTGGATAGCATGCTAGATGGAGATATTAGAGCAGAGAAGGTTGGCAAGCGAACTGTGCTGTCGACGTTGTTTATTGGCGGTCCTCATGACATGAGATGTCGGTATATGGATGCTATGGCTCTGGTGCGGACGTTTGGTAAACCAGACGTAATTCTTACCATGACATGTAACCCTAACTAGGATGAGATAAGTAGGGAGCTTCTCCCTGGGCAAACACCGTGAGATCTTCTGGATCTTGTAGTGCGTGTCTTTCATGCGAAGCTACAAGAGTTAAAGCATAGGCTGACTAAACAAGATATTCTTGGTAAGGTCCGAGCCTACGTATAATGCAGAGGAAGTACAAGCTCACATGTCCTGAGCAGTAAGACCTTTTGATCTCAGCCGAGATCCCAAGCAACAAGTACCCTGAACTACGAAAGATGGTTATCAAGCATATGATGCATGGTCCGTGTGGGTCGCTAAACCCTAACTGCCCATGCACTAAGGGTCATAAATCATGCAAGAATCATTACCCTCGACCTTTCAGTGACACAACCTTGCAAGGGAAGGATTCGTACCCTATTTACAGACGTCGTGACGATGACTGTAAAGAAAAGGTCTGAGGGTGCGACCTGGACAATAGATGGGTTGTCCCTTATAACCCATACCTCCTTCGTCTCTTCAACTGTCACATCAATGTCGAGGCATGTGGGAGCATCACGGCTGTTAAATACCCGTTCAAGTACATATACAAAGGCCATGATCGTGTGTTTGTTGTTATGAGAGTTACGAGCAAGGCAGATGACGATGTTGATGAGATCAAGCAGTATAGAGATGCAAGGTGGGTGACTCCTCCAGAAGCCTTGTGGAGGATATACGACTTTGAGCTTAGTTAGATATCTCCACCTGTGATGCAGCTGCAACTCCATCTTCCAAACATGCACATGGTGGCGTTTCACGAGCGGCAAATGGTCGAGCGAGTCGTCAACCGTCTAGGTGTTGATAGGTCGATGCTCACAACATATTTTGAGGCGAATAGGCTACACGAGGAGGTTCGTGGCATCCTATACCGTGACTTCCCTGAGTGGTACACTTGGCAGAGTGATAAGGGCAAAGTATGGCAACGGAGGGAACGAGATACAGGTGGACAAGTCGGTAGAATAGTCTCTGCTCATCTGGCCAAGGGGGAGCGCTACTATCTTTGTGTTCTCCTAAACCACGTGACTGGAGCTTCCTCCTATGTGGATCTAAGGATAGTTGATGGTGTCACCCAACCGACTTTTCGTGAGGCAGTAGAGAGAAGGGGACTGCTTGAGTCGAACAACACACTGGATGAGTGTCTCACTAAACGTGCTCTTTTCCATATGCCATTGGCGCTGCGACGGCTATTTGCCACAATACTGGTGCACTTTGAGCCAAGCGATGTGGCTGTACTCTGGCAGAAACACAAAGATTCTATGTCCAAGGACTATCAACATAGGAGTCAGAACAAAACTCATGTTGAGCAGATGGTATTGATTGACATTAGTAACATGCTGTAGTCAATGGGAAAGGACATAAAGACATCCCCTCTACCTCCTATCATCGACACGTATGACGATGCTATTGGTACTGCTAGGGAGATTTACGAGGAGGAAAGTATCGAACCGACAGCGGGAGATGTGGCTCTCAAAGACTCTCTTAATGAGAAACAGAGGGTCGCCTATGATAAGATTATGTCTGTCGTTGACACCGATCAGGGCAGATTGTTCTTTGTGGATGGACCTAGTGGCACCGTGAAGGCTTATCTATACAGAGTGCTGCTCGCGACGCTACGCAACCAGGGCAAGATTGTAGTGGCAACAGCTACATCTAGCGTTGTGGCTTCCATAATGCCTGGAGGAAGAACCGCCCATTCACACTTCAAGATACCACTCACTATTGACGATGGCGCTGTATGTAGCTTCACGAAGCAGAGTGGAACATCAGAGATGCTATGGAAAGCATCTCTCATTATCTGGGACGAGGCTTCTATGACTAAGAGACAAGCCGTGGAGGCACTGGACAATAGCATGCGCGAGATAATGGGTCACCCCGGACTACCATTTGGTGGTAAAACCATTGTCTTTGGTGGAGATTTCAGATAGGTCTTGCCTATTGTTCGTAAAGGGTCAAGGGCTCAAGTGGTCGCGTCTTCGCTACGGATGTCTTATCTATGGGAGTCCATGTCCCACTTAAAGCTTGTTAGCAACATGAGAGCAAAAAATGACCCTTGGTTTGCGGAGTTTTTGCTGCGCGTAGGCGGTGGAACTGAGGACACAAATAGTGACGGCGACATTCGTCTTCCTGACGATGTATGTGTGCCTTACAGTGGGAGTGACAACGATCTTGACAACCTAATAGACTTTGCTTTCCCAAATCTCAACGAAAATATCTAATTCCACCTACATCACTTCAAGGGCGATACTGTCATCACGGAACGACTGGGTGGATATGATAAATGTTAAGATGATTGATCGTTTTCAAGGGGAGCATATGGTGTACCATAGTTTCGATAGCGCCATGGATGATCCCCATAACTACTACCCACCTGAGTTCCTAAACACATTGACGCCTAATGGGCTGCCACCTCATGTTTTGAAGCTCAAGATTGGATGTCCTATTATATTGCTTTGGAATATAGACCCTGTAAGGGCTTGTTCGGTTAGCTCTCAATCCATGTGGATTGGGTGGGATTGGATGGGTTTGAATCCCAAACAAGTCAAACTTCTTAAGAATTTTTTCCAATCCCATCCAATCCATGTGTATTGGGAATAACCGAACAAGGCCTAAATGGACTTTGCAATGGCACCAGGCTGGTCGTTTGTGGCTTCCAAAGAAATAGCATTGACGTAGAGATTGTACTGGGTCAACATGTTGGAAAACGGATTTTCCTACCCGTATGCCTCTGTGTCCCTCCGATGAAGAGATGTTCCCTTTCCAGTTCAAAAGAAAGTGGTTTCCTGTACGGCTTCGCTTTGCAATGACAGTTAACAAAGCACGGGGTCAGACTATTCCTAATGTTGGTGTATACTTGCCTAAACCAGTGTTCTCTCATGGCCAACTATGTGTTGCTCTATCTAGAGCGACAGCCCGATCGAACATAAAGATTGTGGCGGAACTGCCCGAATTATTCCAACTTAAGTGCCTAAGTCCCGCCTTAGAGGCTAGACCACACTTAAATGGGAATAACCCGTCAATCCCTCGGATCTAGTCCGACGAGGCCACTGACAGGATCAAGTACCACAGTCTCACTCGATGGTGAGTCACAGAGCAAATACAATAAAGCATAAAACCATACATTAAGGAGTATTAAATTTATTACATCATCATCGGAGTTTTTGCAAAAGTAGTCATCATTGTTCGAAGTGCAGCAGAATAAAACTAACGATAAATAAACAGAGAGATGGGGAAGCCTGTCCCATCACTCCTCATGCTCCTCCTCAGCCGAGGCAGGATCCCACTCGACTGTCCAACCCGGTGGCAAGATGGACGGCCAAGTCACTCCAGCAACCATGTCGTCCAAAGAACCTGTAAAAATTTATGCCACAAGTAAGGCTGAGTATACTAATACTCAGCTAGACTTACCCGGTGTGAGGAGTCTACTCCTCTACCTCTAGACATGCAGCTGTTTGGCTGTGGGGTTTGGTTGCCAAAAGCACTAGCTGAGTTTATAAATCAAGTTTTAGCTTTGTCAAGTTTAAGTGTGACTCTCTTAAGACTAAATGTGTATTATCTACTCATTCATGGTATCAAACATATTTAGCAATCAACATCTTTTGCCACATCGTCACATTTCAACTTGTTACTCAATGCAGTACAATGGATCAAGCAGTCTCATTAGCTGCGAGAAGCAGACGATTCAAATCGAGTTTTTATCCTTTCAAGGTAAACCTAAACACACGACATGTAGGGGCACTCCGTCCCCACACACATCAACCGTCCCAATCGATTCCCCGTCAGCAGATTAGGGCTCACCGCCTTGGCGTACAATGCCTCACTGACCCCGACTGCCGTCGTGCAGTGACCGCACTTGTACCCACCATAACCGGAATGGGAGACCTCGTCTCAGGTCGCGTGAGGGGACATGTCCACTGCCAGGTTCACTCAGGTACTAAGCTTACCGATTTACCATATTTCTCGGCATGTGCTTAGTACGTTCAATCGCTTGACACAGGTATCCGCACGTTAATCCTTATTCCAATTTCATCTCGTAGACCACGCATCCCCATGGATCCGTGTCCACAGACCAACATCAGTATGATATGAAAGTGGGTACGATCAATGTCCTGACCTCGCGCGAGTGCTAGAAAAATCACTTGACTTCTACCGAGAGCCCTAATTAGCAAAGCAGCTACTCGACCTAGCATACTAGTATCCATCTCAATAGGGTTCCTGAGATCATGCAACTAGGGTTTCAAACAACTCCTACACTTAAGTGCACATTCAATCCTACTATCATTAAGTGTAGTAAAATAGCTTAAATAACAGGTTATGCATAAACCGGGGCTTGCCTTCCAAAGCTGGGGCAGGCAGGTCCTCTGGTGCAGGCTCTGGTACTGGATCCGGGGCTACCTCCTGAGCAACACCTTGCTCTGGCATGAGGACGTACTCTCCGTCAGCGAGGTTGCAATCTATCGAATGCAATGAATAAGAATATGCATGCCATGATTATGCAGGATTTGGTAAACATTATGCTAAGTAAAAGAAAACTAAGTTAGTTTAGTAACTTAGGGTTTCTTGGTTTTACTTGGCTCTTGGTGGTGTATGCTTATCAACTTAGGTTTGGAGTTTTGTTAGGGATAAGCATAGTGTATTTGTATTTTCTTTACATATTTCAATGGGCAATTTAAAAGGTTTTGCTGGTTGGGCTAGGGTGACCCTAATTTCCACTATTAATTTCCCCGTTTTCATTTTCTATTTATGAATTCTAGTGTGGATTTGAACTACAACAGTGGTTTAACTTTTTCCAAAACTTCTGTAAAAATTATAGTGGGTTACCCTTGGTCACTATAGTCTGTTCTATGAATTTGAGGTCCAGAATAAAAGAGTATGCCTTGGACAAAAATAACAAAAGTTGGGCAATGGGGGTCACTTTGCACTACAACTTCAAACTAGGGGTGGGTTATGTCCTAAGGGTCATTTTTGTTGGTATCTAATAGTAATCACAAGCTTCTGTACAAAAATTCACAGAAAGTTAATTGGTGGTTATTTAGTTGTGATTTTGTAAAGTTTAATGTCAAAAAGGAACTTTCTACTTTCTTGTTATTTGAAAAACGCCAAACAACAAATTTCATATTTTTCCTATGTTCTTAATAACAAATCATTAATTATCCCAAGGTTTGGGGTGTTTTCACTTTGGGGTTATTTTTCTAGGGTTTTTTAAGTTTTCCTTGTTTTCTTAAAATAAAAGGTATCCCAATTATTTTACACTAAACCAAGGTATAATAAATTTTTCTAGTGAACTATACTGAATAAGTAGACTAACAAAAATACGGGTGCTCCCTGGTTCTTTATTTAAACCTCCATTAATATTTTCTCTAACTTTAGGCTAAAAAGGATTTAAATAGTAAACTCTACCTTAACTGGGTATACAGAGGGGTGTATTATTTTTAAACAGGTTAGGAAGTAATTAGGTACTTCTCCAATTTTTCTTAGCCTCAGCCTAACAGTGTAACTATTTTTCCTCCTATTATTTAGCTTTTGGCCAAATCAGTATTTAAATCAAAACCTTAAAGTTTTCTATAACACTTAAGGGTTTTTATATTTTTCTTAAGTAGTTTACCTTATTTAAGGTCTGGCAAAAATTGGTTTGACTCAATTTGGGTGAACAAAACAGAAGATATGAATTATTCAAGTTCTGTTTGAATTTAAATCAGATTATTAAAAAGGTTTCCTGGAAAAATCACTTTGCACCGAAGACCTTGGGTTCTTTCCAAACTAATCCTCTCAGTTATACCCCTGCGCTACTATTCCCCTGAGTCACTGACAATGCACAAAACCCCCTACCCTTTTCTTCTTCTTCCCCGCAGTCCCTCCCCAGGTTTAAACAGTACCCGCGGAAAAGAAAAGGGCGGCGCGGCTTACCGGCGGCGAGAGAGGTCCGGCGAGGGGCGGGGTCGGCTCTGCGAGGTCCTGGCGGTCACAACGGTGTACGGCTCGACGGCGGAGGTGGTCGGAATCGTCCGATCCACGTGAGCAGGCGGGTGATCTCGTCGGCGGCGGGGGTTCCGGCTAAACCACGGCGATCTAGTTCAATCAAATGGCACGATGAGCTTCACGAGGTGACGTAGAGGCTATGTGCACAAGGAATCGAAGAATGGAGCAGAGGATTACCCGGTCTACGTTCACCGGCGGTCGAGCGAAGTCCGGCGACCGTGGATTGGCTTCTCCGGCGAAGCAAAGTCCGATTCCTTGCTCGGGGAGCTTCACCGAGGCGTGCACAGTCTCTTCCAAGGGTCGGGCGTGGCTGGGAAGGGCTCTGTTGGCCGGTCTACGGTGATAGGGGCTCGGGTGGCCGCGGGCACGCCGTGCACGGGGCAAACGCTGGTGGTTTCGGGCTCCGGTGAGGTCGAGCGTGCGCGGAGGAGTACGGTCGATGCCTGAGGGTGATTTATAGGCGCGGGCACGAGGAGGAGACGCGGGCGCGGCTTGGCGTGGCGCAGGGCGCGCGGGGTTGGGCGCGGGCGTGCTCTGGCGCGCGCAGAGCGCGTCGAACACGTGGAGGTGTTCTTCTGCCCATGTTCAAAAGCTTGCTGAGATTGCATATGTGCGAATCTTGGCAAAAATCTGGCGCAGACCTCTTCCTGGCACCTATGGCTATCTCTTGTATGTGAGTTCCAAGGGAAGATAAGCCCTAGGTCAGAAGATATGCGGACGCCAAATCTAGCTTGTCTCCCTGTCCGCTGCGCGACAAAAGTGATGCCTAGACATGTCAAACGTCAAGGGCTCGGTCTCAACTTTTTCCAGGGGGTGCCTTAGGTGGTATGTCACATTTTTGGTATAGAACTTAAGTGGTTTTGGTGCCATCTTCAAGGTGAACACGGTGGATCTTTAGATTAGGTGTAGATTTTGACTTAGAGAGAATTAGAGAGCTCTAGCTCTCTCTCTACTTAAGGAATGGATTTGGGGTTTCTTAAGGGGTCTTTTTGCAATGTTTCCTCTCTATATTTGTTGATTAATATGTTACTTAACTTTAGCCACAAGGTTTGGTCATGATTTGCACATTTGCTTAATCTCTCCCCCCTTCAACCATGGTTTTAGGAGATAGGGGCTCAAGAGGGGTCTAGGGTTTACTTCCTTCTTGCCCAAGGTGGTAAGTGCACAAAAACTTGAGTAATGCTTTTGGTCATTCACATTTCTTGGTTAATCCATGGTCTCCAAGGTTCTTATGCTCTTCTCCTTAAGTTTCTTCCACATGTGATCACAGTCATTAGTGCATAGATGTGCCATAGCCATGGTAACACTTGGGGTGTTACAACCCTCCCCCCTTAAAGGAATCTCGTCCCGAGATTTTAGGTAGAGTCCTCTGGAGGGGTGCCGAGAAGGTGTGTTGGTGTGTTGTTCCTCCTTTAATTCAAGTTTCATTAGTTAACTGCTCTTCGAATATCATTCTCTTTGCGACTTCAGAAGGAAGTCTTTTTTAAGTCAAAACCACAACTTAGACTACCCTTAACATCTAAGTTTTTCTTATATTTGTATTCAAAGGGCAGGTGGGGGTGGGGTTTTGGGTTATGTACCGACTCCTTTGGGCAGAAAGTCGGGGAAGCGAGAGCGTAGAAAATCCTCAGTCTCCCATGTAGCTTCTTCTACTGAATGGTGACTCCACTGAACCTTATACATTCTGATCGACCTTGCCCGCGTTGACCTCTCTTTCTGATCCAATACCTTGACGGGGTACTCTTGATTGGACAAGTCTGGTTCTATCTCAATGTCTGGTTCAGGTAGCACTTCAGTGGGTAGGCGGACACATTTCCGCAGCTGAGATACATGAAACACATTGTGAACTGCTGACATGTGGGGTGGCAACTCCAATTGATAGGCGACGGATCCACAACTTGCTTTGATCTCATAGGGTCCAATGTAGCGAGGAGCCAACTTGCCCTTGATTCCAAATCTCTGGACACCCTTGGTGGGTGACACCTTAAGGTAAACATGATCTCCCACTTCAAACTGTAGAGGCTTCCGCCTCTTATCATGATAGCTCTTTTGCCTGACCTGAGCAACTTCTAAGTTCTTCTTAATGACTCTGACCTTTTCCTCTGCTTCAAGTACCAAATCTGGCCCAAATATGTTCCTCTCTCCAGCTTGTGACCAGTTCAGCGGGGTTCTACACCTTCTCCCATACAAGGCTTCAAAAGGTGCCATCTTCAAACTGGACTGGTAACTGTTATTATAGGAGAATTCTGCCAAAGAAAGACACTTGTCCCAATCCTTTCCGTAGTGTAGCACACATGCCCTCAACATGTCTTCCAAAATCTGATTTACCCTTTCGGTCTGGCCATCTGTTTGAGGATGGTATGCTGAGCTTCGTATTACATGGGTCCCAAGTGATTCTTGCAGCTGCTCCCAAAAGCTTGCCACAAACAATGCTCCCTATCAGAAACAATGGTCTTCGGAATGCCATGAAAACGCACGATTTGATCAACATAGATTTCTGCATATTTTTCTGTCTTATGGGTGGTATGCACTGGTAGGAAATGATCGGTCTTGGTCAATCTATCCACAATGACCCAAATGGAATCATGGTGCCGGGAGGTATTGGGCAATCCCACGATAAAGTCCATGCAAATGTCCTCCCATTTCCAAGATGGTATGGGAAGGGGTTGCAAAGGGCCTGCTGCCTTCAAATGACTGGCTTTGATTCTCTAGCAGGTATCACACTCGGATAGGTACTTGGCAATTTCCCTCTTCATTCTGGTCCACCAGTATAAGGATCTGAGATCATGATACATCTTGTTGCTGCCGGGGTGCATGGAGAATTTTGAAAGGTGAGCTTCATCCAATATCTTCTTTCTGAGCTCAGGGTCCTTGGGAACAACCAATCGATCTCCAAACCATAGAATTCCTTTGCTGTCCTGACGGAAGCATTTGTATTTTTTTGCTTTCTGCTTGATCATTTCCTTGATAACCTGAACACCCTTGTCTTCAATCTGTGCCCTGGCTATTTGCTCTTGTAATGTGGGCTCCACCGAGATGTAACTTAAGGCACCTGAAGAAACAACTTCCAGGTTCAGCTTGCACAACTCATCACGCAGGGTGGTAACTCTTGCATCCATGCTCATACAATTGCACTGGACCTTTCTGCTCAAGGCAACTGCCACAACATTGGCTTTACCAGGGTGGTAATGCACCTCCAAATCATAGTCCTTGATTAGCTCTAATCATCTCCTCTGCCTCATGTTAAGATCTGCCTGAGTGAAAATATATTTGAGACTCTTATGATCAGTGTAAATATTGCAGTGAGCTCCCATCAAGTAATGTCTCCATATCTTGAGAGCATGAACCACGGCTGCCAACTCCAGATCATGTGTAGGGTAGTTCTGCTCATGGGGTCTGAGTGCTCGGGAGGCATAAGCAATTACTCTGTTATCTTGCATTAAGACGCATCCCAAACCAGTACCGGAAGCATCGCAATACACTTCAAAGGGCTTGGTGTTGTCAGGTTGAGCTAGCACTGGGGCTGTTGTCAAGTGCTGCCTTAGTGTATGAAAGGCATCCTCACACTTCTGGCTCCAATCATATTTGACTCCCTTCTTCAATAATTCGGTCATTGGCTTGGCAATTCTGGAGAAATCCGGAATAAATCGCGATAATACCCTGCCAATCCCAGAAAACTCCGAATCTGCCGCACTGTGGTAGGAGGTTTCCAATCCATTACTTCTTGTACCTTCTCAGGATCAACTGATATCCTATCCTGAGAAATTGTGTGACCCAAGAATTTAATTTCCCTTAACAAGAATTCACATTTACACAACTTAGCATTAAGACGATGATCGCGCAGTCGCTGAAGCACGATGTGCAGATGCTCAGTATGTTCGTCTTCATTCTTGGAATAGACCAGAATATCATCAATGAAAATGACCACGAACTTGTCCAGCTCTGGCATGAATACTGAGTTCATCAGGTACATGAAATAAGCCGGGGCATTGGTCAGCCCAAAAGACATCACCAAAAATTCATAGAGCCCATATATGGTAGAGAAGGTCGTCTTGGGAATATCGCTGGCACGGATCATGATCTGATGGTAACCCGAGCGAAGATCTATCTTGGAGAACACCTTGGCTCCCACCAACTGATCAAACAAAACATCAATGCGGGGCAGTGGGTATTTGTTCTTGATGGTCAACGCATTGAGAGGGCGGTAATCGACACACATTCTCAAACTCTCATCCTTTTTCTTTACAAATAAGGCCGGACATCCCCATGGTGAAGTACTTGGGCGAATGAACCCCTTGTCCAACAACTCTTGCAATTGTTTTTTCAGTTCTGCCAGTTCCGCGGGAGGCATCCTATAGGGTCTCTTGGAGATAGGAGCGGTCCCGGGTTGCAATTCAATTGCGAACTCAATGTCTCTATCAGGTGGCATTCCTGGCAATTCATCCAGAAAAACATCTGGGTAGTCACAGACCACTGGGATCTTTTCCACTAGGGATCCTATCATAACGAAGGCACAAGAACGGGTACAACCCTGGTCGGGCAATATAATGTGGTTTCACCACAGGTCGGTGAGTGCACTTCAATGGCCCTAGCTACAATATCAATCACTGCCTGATGTTTGGTCAACCAGTCAGTTCCCAATATGATATCCACACTATCCAAACCCAAAATGAGGAGGTTGGTTTTGATTATCAGACTACCAAACTTTATAGGCACATTCTTGTTGATTTGGTAGGTGGCAACCCTACCTCCTGGTGTTGAAATTGTAATACCCCCATTGGTGTGGTGAAAAGGTAACTGACACTTGGCACTAAATTTGGCACTGATAAAACTATGCGATGCACCAGAATCAAAAAGAATAATAGCAGGATAATTCAAAATTGTAAAGATACCAGTCATGACGGGTGCTCCCTCTGGAATATCAGCCATGGTGGTGAAGTTCAGCCTGCCTTGCCTCACTTGCACCTTCTGTCTCTTGCCTTGATTCTGATTAACATTCTGCCCCTGCCTCTGCTGGTTTCTAGGGCAATTCTTGGCATAATGTCCGGTGTTGCCACATGTGAAACACCTGTTGTCATTTGCCTGGCGATATTGCTGCTGCTGTTGATTGTTCCTCTGAGCTGGAAACTGGGTGCGGTTGGGTGCCTGCTGCTGCTGCTGTGGTCGGATCACCCAACGTCCTTGCTGCTGCTGCGGTCCCCTGTTCTGAGTGTCAGACACAATCCTGAAACGCTGTGGCTGAGCTAAAGGTCCTGCCACAGGGGTCTTCCTCTTCTTCTTTGCCTGACGAGCCGTGATACAGTCCTCCTGAGAA
This sequence comes from Zea mays, assembly GCF_902167145.1. Classification (NCBI taxonomy): domain Eukaryota; kingdom Viridiplantae; phylum Streptophyta; class Magnoliopsida; order Poales; family Poaceae; genus Zea; species Zea mays. The sequence goes on from NC_050103.1 coordinate 45,810,894, forward strand.
ATGGCCATGTTGACCAACTCATTATAACGGTTGGCCCTGACTGTGTTGAGGCGGTCACGGAGCTTAGTGCTAAGCTCCCTTCTGAACCTATCCCTCTTCTTCTTGTCCGTGTCTGCATGATACCCAGCATACTGGCACAGGTCATTAAAGGCCTGAGCATACTGTAACACTGTCCGGTTCCCTTGAGTGAGTGCCAGAAACTCGTTGAGCTTTCGGTCCATAATGCCTGCTGGTATATGGTGCCCCCTGAAAGCTGCCTTGAACTCTCTCCATTCCACCTCTCGGTCATCTGGCTGCATAGCAAGAAAATGGTCCCACCAAGTCCTTGTGGGTCCGCGAAGCTGCTGGGTGGCGAACCTGACCTTAGTGACCTCTGAGCAAATTCCATGAAGTAGCGGGAATTTGGATTCCACTACTCTCAACCATACATCCGCATCAAGTGGGTCCTCTGCCCTGGTGAACAATGGTGGCTGGGTACTGAGGAACTCCTGGTAGGTGGCTGCTGCGGGGTGACGCTGATGATCACCACCACCATAGTGCTGAGGTGGCGGCTGACGCTGAGCTAGCTGCCTCAAGATCTCATTCTGCTGAGCCATTAGCTCCTGCAGAGTAGGAGGTGGTGGCGACGGTGGAGGAACGCGCTCATTTTGACCACGACGCGCTCTGCCGGCCATCTGAAAAATCACATATATTTTCAATAACACATCTTTGAGGTTCAAGGTTCAATCGCGATGAAAGAGTCAAAAGGCAAAACTGGTAGATTCTTGCATAATCATAAAAGACTTCACATGGCATAAACTTTCCTTCTTAAATTAAGACTGACATCATTCATCAACCATGCTTCCAAAAGAGTTTATCGCGATTACATCAATAGCCCAAAAGACTCAACTCTATCTAGCCTAGTACCCCAAGGGTGCAAAAGCTAAGCTAGCTTCGAGGAGTTCTACCATCACCGACTTCTAACTCTATCCCTACGACCTAGTGGGCAAACGAGACAACACTCGACTCGGGGGAAGGTGGTCTCCCTAAGCCAGCAGTGTCCAAGCTAGAGGCAGGCTCCTCTCCTCCCTCGATGTCGACATCCTCGTTGGCCTCCATGTCCTGGATCTCCTGGTGATGCATATCCAGGTGCTCGTTAGCCTCCGCAAGCTGTTGCTGAGTGTTGATAAGCTGATCCTTGAGAACCTCGATGGTGTTCTCCCTGATCCCCAGTAATTCCTCAAGCTCTTGGATCTCATTTGACAGTTGTTCCACCTGTAAGTCCTTTTCCACCATTTCCGTGGACAAGTCAACCACAAGCTCTTCTCTGTTATCCAGGGTGATCTTAGTTGCCTCTAACAATGCCATCAGATGGGACATTGCCTCACCACGCATCACTTGCAGACGGTACAGGGCATTCATGCACCACACTGTCAAGTGAGCAGTCTGACCTGGGTAGATAGCCCAGATGTCCTTGGCATGCTCCACTCGGTCCTTCCACATTGGGTCGTCCTCCTTCTCAGCGGGGAACAAGCCAATGGGGTGGGTGGACAGCTCCAAGGGGTGGAATCCGCAGAAAGTGGTCAATCCGTGAAGAGCAATTGCCTCGATCGTATCCTCAGCCCGGTATCCAAAGGACTCAGAGTCTAGCGAACGCCAGCCTGGCTGTATGGGATGAGGCTCCAGGGTCATCCTCACCCTACAACGGGGCACTCGGTGCTTCTCGAACTGCTGCACCGCGTACAGAGGAGGCGTCGTGTAACTGGCCCCCTGAAGTACCTCCCACAAAATACGGGGAAAACCCTCTCGTGCGAGCCCGTCAGTGTGGGACAGTGCATTCCCTTCGTCCGAGGATCCATGGGAAGTCATCTGTGTACTGTTAAGCGTAAGTAAAAGAAAAAGAATTATAAAAAGAAAAAAAGAATCACAACTCAGCCTCTCTCTAACTACAACAATGGTACCGGGGTACTTAGTTGGTCATCATTTTGTATTAAAGTCGTTACCCAATTATCCATTAGTTTAATTAAGAATGCATGCATGCTCGTCCTGAACGACCTCACATCAACGTAAAGGGAATAGGGAGGAACTCCCACCCCTTATAGTAGCCTGGAGGGCTTAATTACTTAGCCACCTAACTACCCCTCTATCATCCTAAGGCTTCACATCCTAGGTCTATCCTGATCGTCCTACGATCTATCCAACATTTGTTTCTATCAAATTTTACTTTGGGAAAAGGATGGTATTTATAGTTTACTGATTCCTCTGTGGTGGTACAAGCTCCGATACCAGCTATGGCGGAACTGCCCGAATTATTCCAACTTAAGTGCCTAAGACCCGCCTTAGAGGCTAGACCACACTTAAATGGGAATAACCCGTCAATTCCTCGGATCTAGTCCGACGAGGCCACTGACAGGATCAAGTACCACAGTCTCACTCGATGGTGAGTCACAGAGCAAATACAATAAAGCATAAAACCATACATTAAGGAGTATTAAATTTATTACATCATCATCGGAGTTTTTGCAAAAGTAGTCATCATTGTTCGAAGTGCAGCGGAATAAAACTAACGATAAATAAACAGAGAGATGGGGAAGCCTGTCCCATCACTCCTCATGCTCCTCCTCAGCCGAGGTAGGATCCCACTCGACTGTCCAACCCGGTGGCAAGATGGACGACCAAGTCACTCCAGCAACCATGTCCTCCAAAGAACCTGTAAAAATTTATGCCACAAGCAAGGCTGAGTATACTAATACTCAGCTAGACTTACCCGGTGTGAGGAGTCTACTCCTCTACCTCTTGACATGCAGCTGTTTGGCTGTGGGGTTTGGTTGCCAAAAGCACTAGCTGAGTTTATAAATCAAGTTTTAGCTTTGTCAAGTTTAAGTGTGACTCTCTTAAGACTAAATGTGTACTATCTACTCATTCATGGTATCAAACATATTTAGCAATCAACATCTTTTGCCATATCTTCACATTTCAACTTGTTACTCAATGCAGTATAATGGATCAAGCAGTCTCGTTAGCTACGAGAAGCAGACAATTCAAATCGAGTTTTTATCCTTGCAAGGTAAACCTAAACACACGACATGTAGGGGCACTCCATCCCCACACACATCAACCGTCCCCATCGATTCCCCGTCAGCAGATCAGGGCTCACCGCCTTGGCGTACAATGCCTCACTGACCCTGACTGCCGTCGTGCAGTGACCGCACTTGTACCCACCATAACCGGAATGGGAGACCTCGTCTCAGGTCGCGTGAGGGGTTATGTCCACTGCCAGGTTCACTCAGGTACTAGGCTTACCGATTTACCATATTTCTCGGCATGTGCTTAGTACGTTCAATCGCTTGACACAGGTATTCGCACGTTAATCCTTATTCCAATTTCATCTCATAGACCACGCATCCCCATGGATCCGTGTCCACAGACCAACATCAGTATGATATGAAAGTGGGTACAATCAATGTCCTGACCTCGCGCGAGTGCTAGAAAAATCACTCAACTTCTACCGAGAGCCCTAATTAGCAAAGCAGCTACTCGACCTAGCATGCTAGTATCCATCTCAATAGGGTTCCTGAGATCATGCAACTAGGGTTTCAAACAACTCCTACACTTAAGTGCACATTCAATCCTACAATCATTAAGTGTAGTAAAATAGCTTAAATAACAGGTTATGCATAAACCGGGGCTTGCCTTCCAAAGCTGGGGCAGGCAGGTCCTCTGGTGCAGGCTCTAGTACTGGATCCGGGGTTACCTCCTAAGCAACACCTTGCTCCGGCACGAGGACGTACTCTCCGTCAGCGAGGTTGCAATCTATCGAATGCAATGAATATGAATATGCATGCCATGATTATACAGGATTTGGTAAACATTATGCTAAGTAAAACAAAACTAAGTTAGTTTAGTAACTTAGGGTTTCTTGGTTTTACTTGGCTCTTGGTGGTGTATGCTTATCAACTTAGGTTTGGAGTTTTGTTAGGGATAAGCATAGTGGATTTGTATTTTCTTTACATATTTCAATGGGCATTTTAAAAGGTTTTGCTGGTTGGGCTAGGGTGACCCTAATTTCCACTATTAATTTCCCCTTTTTCATTTTCTATTTATGAATTCTAGTGTGGATTTGAACTACAACAGTGGTTTAACTTTTTCCAAACATTCTGTAAAAATTACAGTGGGTTACCCTTGGTCACTATAGTCTGTTCTATGAATTTGAGGTCCAGAATAAAAAGAGTATGCCTTGGACAAAAATAACAAAAGTTGGGCAATGGGGGTCACTTTGCACTACAACTTCAAACTAGGGGTGGGTTCTATCCTAAGGGTCATTTTTGTTGGTATCTAACAGTAATCACAAGATTCTGTGCAAAAATTCACAGAAAGTTAATTGGTGGTTATTTAGTTGTGATTTTCTAAAGTTTAATGTCAAAAAGGCACTTTCTACTATCTTGTTATTTGAAAAATGTCAAACTACAGATTTCATATTTTTTCTATGTTCTTAATAACAAATCATTAATTATCCCAAGGTTTGTAGTGTTTTCACTTTGGGGATATTTTTCTAGGGTTTTTCTAAGTTTTCCTTGTTTTCTTAAAATAAAAGGTATCCCAATTATTTTACACTAAACCAGGGTATAATAAATTTTTCTAGTGAACTATACTGAATAAGTAGACTAACAAAAATATGGGTGCTCCCTGGTTCTTTATTTAAACCTCCATTAATATTTTCTTTAACTTTAGGCTAAAAAGAATTTAAATAGTAAACACTACCTTAACTGGGTATACAGAGGGGTTTATTATTTTTAAACAGGTTAGGAAGTAATTAGGTACTTCTCCAATTTTTCTTAGCCTCAGTCTAACAGTGTAACTATTTTTCATCCTATTATTTAGCTTTTGGCCAAATCAGTATTTAAATCAAAACCTTAAAGTTTTCTATAACACTTAGGGGTTTTTATATTTTTCTTAAGTAGTTTACCTTATTTAAGGTCTGGCAAAAATTGGTTTGACTCGATTTGGGTGAACAAAACAGAAGATATGAATTATTTAAGTTCTGTTTGAATTTAAATCAGATTATTAAAAAGGTTTCCTGGAAAAATCACTTTGCACCGAAGACCTTGGGTTCTTTCCAAACTAATCCTCTCAGTTATACCCATGCGCTACTATTCCCCTGAGTCACTGACAATGCACAAAACCCCCTACCCTTTTCTTCTTCTCCCCCGCGGTCCCTCCCCAGGTTTAAACAGTACCCGCAGAAAAGAAAAGGGCGGTGCGGCTTACCGGTGGCGAGAGAGGTCCGGCGAGGGGCGGGGTCGGCTTCGGGAGGTCCTGGCGGTCACAACAGTGTACGGCTCGACGGCGGAGGTGGCCGGAATCGTCCGGTCCACGTGCGCAGGCGGGTGATCTCGTCGACGGCGGGGGTTCCGGCTAAACCACGGCGATCTAGTTCAATCAAATGGCACGATGAGCTTCACAGGGTGACGTAGAGGCTATGTGCACAAGGAATCGAAGAATGGAGCAGAGGATTACCCGGTCTACGTTCACCGGCGGTCGGACGAAGTCCGGCGACCGTGGACTGGCTTCTCCGGCGAAGCAAAGTCCGATTCCTTGCTCGGGGAGCTTCACCGAGGCGTGCACAGTCTCTTCCAAGGGTCGGGCGTGGCTGGGAAGGGCTCTATTGGCCGGTCTATGGTGACAGGGGCTCGGGTGGCCGTGGGCACGCCGTGCACGGGGCAAACGCTGGTGGTTTCGGGCTCCGGTGAGGTCGAGCGTGCGCGGAGGAGTACGGTCGGCGCCTGAGGGTGATTTATAGGCGCTGGCGCGGCTTGGCGTGGCGCGGGGCGCGCGGGGTCGGGCGCGGGCGTGCTCAGGCGCGCGCAGAGCGCGTCGAACACGTGGAGGTGTTCTTCTGCCCATGTTCAAAAGCTTGCTGAGATCGCATACGTGCGAATCTTGGCAAAAATCCGGCGCAGACCTCTTCCTGGCACCTATGGCTATCTCTTGTATGTGAGTTCCAAGGGAAGATAAGCCCTAGGTCAGAAGATATGCGGACGCCAAATCTGGCTTGTCTCCCTGTCCGCTGCGCGACAAAAGTGATGCCAAGACATGTCAAACGTCAAGGGCTCGGTCTCAACTTTTTCCATGGGGTGCCTTAGGTGGTATGTCACATTTTTGGTATAGAACTTAAGTGGTTTTGGTGCCATCTTCAAGGTGAACACGGTGGATCTTTAGATTAGGTGTAGATTTTGACTTAGAGAGAATTAGAGAGCTCTAGCTCTCTCTCTACTTGAGGAATGGATTTGGGGTTTCTTAAGGGGTCTTTTTGCAATATTTCCTCTCTATATTTGTTGATTAATATGTTACTTAACTTTAGCCACAAGGTTTGGTCATGATTTGCACATTTGCTTAATCTCTCCCCCCCTTCAACCATGGTTTTAAGAGATAGGGGCTCAAGAGGGGTCTAGGGTTTACTCCCTTCTTGCCCAAGGTGGTAAGTGCACAAAAACTTGAGTAATGCTTTTGGTCATTCACATTTCTTGGTTAATCCATGGTCTCCAAGGTTCTTATGCTCTTCTCCTTAAGTTTCTTCCACATGTGATCACAGTCATTAGTGCATAGATGTGCCATAGCCATGGTAACACTTGGGGTGTTACAAAGATTCTTGTCATCCCAGCCGTCGATGGGAGGAAAAAGTCGAGGAAGGGTGTAAAGAAAAACCCCACCGTAGATTGTGGGACATATACCAAGAACATCGTCTACAAGGAGGTCCTAACAAACTAGACCCATGGTAAGAGTTGCATGTTCAGCTAACAAACTAATAGGATGATGTTCGTCTTCTGTTTGATTGGTCTGGTGTATTATCAAGTCATGTTTGCATGCTACAATTGTTTTTATTAGAGCCGCACAATTTTTGATAATCAACAACCTTCTTACTGCATGCATACTGTCTTAAAGTATTGTTGAGTTTTGGATCATTTGTGATATTAGCAATATAATTTATTATGCATCTAACAATTTGTTATGCATTCACTCGAATGTAGGTTTTTGTCCCGCGAGAATGGAATCTCTAATTGTAGGCTTGTCTCGTAACAAGCCAAAAAAATCGGTGGCAACCGCAACAGTTCGAGAAGGTATTATAACTTTTGTAGTACTTTATGGATCAATTTGTATTTTTATGATAACTAATTTTAGTTTTATGTCACGACTGGTTGCTCCTAGACTATATTTGCACGCAGCGTGATCTTTCCCTCATCGTTTTTATTAAGGAAATTCCTTGTGAACCAAGGGTAGAAGTCGTGGTTATTGATGATGCCTTTGTAGAAAGGAAGTGGATGGAGTGTTTATTTCAGCCGAACGCATATTTAGGTGATGAGGTAATCCATGCTTAGTTTTTAGATTTGGCGACCTTGATATTTTTAACCACATATTACACACTTCCAGTTGATAGACTGTTACATAAATTTAATAAAGGCTCAAAAGCATCTAAAGTGTCGATCCGAGGGACGTGCTGGTATCTTGCCATGATCAATGCTAGAAATATGGAGATACAAGTGCTCGATTCACTTGGTACTTCACAAGACCGCAAAGACCTCTCTGACTCTGTGAGTATGCACAAACTAAACAATTATGAATTCACTATTAACTTATCCCAATCTCTAATTTTGTTTTACAATATATAAAGATTAAAGGTCTGCAAAGACAAATTGATATCATATCTCAACGTAAGGAGTTAAAGGACCAGAGGTGGCCAGACCTCCAAGTTGCTTCTTGGCTGCTCAGAGAAATAGACATGGGATATGCAAAGCAAACAGATAGGTACGCCCTAAAATCTTCTTTACCAATTTCTTCATTCATACTAATCTTTATGTTTTTATTAATGTATATTGTAGCTCTTCATGTGGCCTCTTTCTTTTGAACTATATCGAATACTGGACAGGGAATGAACTGTCTAACAGTTTTACCCATGTATATTATTATGACATATATGCACATCTACAGTTAGTGTTACATACATAATGCTAAATTAATTGTTTCTTATTTGTAGGATGACATGTCACACTTCAGGAAAAAATGGCTGCTATATTACTATCTTCAGACCTGAATAAGAGAAGGGGGTGTCTGTTATACAAATATGAAAAAGAAGTTGACTCTGAAAGCCCATCCGATGTTGAGATATTAGAAAACCCAACAAATTCTAAGAAGATGAAACTACTTCACGTGCTTGATGATAGCAAAGCAGTGTTTGAAGATGAGGAAGGCCCTATGTGATATCCCAATTTTCTGAAAAGAAGTTAAATTTCTTTTTCTCTTTTCTTTCATGTTCTGTGGCATTGGGGTTGTGTAGTTTCCTTAGATAATTAGTCCGAGGTAGAAGTTCTTGTGTTAATTAAGACCAATAATGGACCCATGTTTTGAATGGTGGTGCTATATGGGGTACCTTGGATGCTTTGCTTGGAGTGGTCGAATTCGAGGACGAATTCTTTTCAAGGGGGGTAGAGTGTGATATCCCAATTTCTGAAAAGAAGTTAAATTTCTTTTTCTCTTTTCTTTCATGTTTTGTGGCATTGGGGTTTGGAGTTTCGGGAGGCATTCCTCAGGGAAACTGTGGCGGAACTGCCCGAATTATTCCAACTTAAGTGCCTAAGCCCCGCCTTAGAGGCTAGACCACAATTAAATGGGAATAACCCGTCAATCCCTCGGATCTAGTCCGACACGGCCACTGACAGGATCAAGTACCACAATCTCACTCGAAGGTGAGTCACAGAGCAAATACAATAAAGCATAAAACCATACATGCCAGAGTATTTAATTATTACATCACCATCATCATCATCGGAGTTTTTGCAAAAGTAACCATCATTGTTCGAAGTGCAGCGGAATAAAACTAACGGTAATTAAATGGAGAGATGGGGAAGCCTGTCCCATCACTCCTCATGCTCCTCCTCAGCCGAGGCAGGGTCCCACTCGACAGTCCAACCCGGTGGCAAGGTGGACGGCCAAGTTATTCCAGCAACCATTTCCTCTAGAGAACCTGTAAAAAATTATGCCACAAGCAAGGCTGAGTATACTAATACTCAGCTAGACTTACCCGGTGTGAGGAGTCTACTCCTCTACCTCTAGACATGCAGCTGTTTGGCTGTGGGGTTTGGTTGCCAAAAGCACTAGCTGAGTTTCTAAATCAAGATTTTAACTTGGTCAAAATTAAGTGTGACTCTCTTAAGGATAAAAGTGGACTATCTATTCATACATGTTAGCAAGCATTATTAGCAATCAACATCTTATATCAACTCATCATGTTTCCACTTGTTACTCAATGTAGCAGCATGGATCAAGTAGTCTCATTAGCTGCGAGAAGCAGACGATTCGAATCGAGTTTTTATCCTTGCAAGGTAAACCTAAACACACGACATGCAGGGGCACTCCGTCCCCACACACATCAATCGTCCCCATCGATTCCCCGTCAGCAGATCAGGGCTCACCACCTTGGCGTACAATGCCTCACTGACCCTGACTGGCCGTCGTGCAGTGACCACACTTGTACCCACCATAACCGGAATGGGAGACCTCGTCTCAGGTCGCGTGAGGGGTAAAGTCCACTGCCAGGTTCAATCAGGTACTAGGCTTACCGATTTACCATATTTCTCGGCATGTGCTTAGTACGTTCAAACGCTTGACTCACGGTACCACACCTTAATCCTTATTCAAATTTTTATCCCGTGGACAACCAATCCCCATGGATTGTTGCCCACACCCAACATCAGTACGATATGAAAGTGGGTGCAATCAATGTCCTGACCTCGCGCGAGTGCTAGAAAAATCACTCGTCTTCTACCGAGATCCTACTTAATAAAGTAGCTACTCGACCTAGCATACTAGTAGTCATCTCAATAGGATTCCTGAGATCATGCAACTAGGGTTTCAAACAATTCCTACACCTAAGTGCACAATCAACCCTACAATCATTTAGTGAAGTAAAATAGCATAAATAACAGGTTATGCATAAAACCGGGGCTTGCCTTCCAAAGCAGTGGCAGGCAGGTCCTCTGGTGCAGGCTCGGGTGCTGGATCTGGGGCTACCTCCTGAGCAGCTCCTTGCTCCGGTACGAGGATGTACTCTCCGTCAGCAAGATTACAGTCTATCGAAATGCAATGAACATGTATGTCATGATTATGCAGGATTCAATAATATTATGCTAAAGAGAACTAGGTTAAGAAGTAACTTCGGGTTTCTTAGTTATGCGGGGCTTCTAGTGGTATATATATACATAGACTTATTACCTTTTAAGCTTAGGTTTTCTTTTAGGATAATATAGTGGATTTGTATTGTCTTTATAGATTTCAGTGGACAATTTTATAAAGGTTTTAGGACGTCATCAATTTCCATTATTCATTTTCCTTTCTTTAATTTCCATTCAGGGTTTCTAGTGTAGGTTTGAACTACGACAGTGTTTTAATAATTTCCAAAAATTCTGTAAAAATTACAGTGGGTTGTCATTTGCTATTCTAGCTTGTTTAAAGAATTTGAGGCTTAAAGTACAAAGGCTAGGCTTTAAACAAAAATAACAAGAGTTATGCAAAATGGGCCACTTTACACTACATCTCTTAGTTAGGGGTAGGTTCTGTCCTAAAGATTATTTTTGCTGGCATCCCATAGCAATAATAAGTTTCTGTGCTAAAAACCACAGAAAACTAAGGGGTGGTTATTTAGTTATGATTTTCTTAAGTTTAATGTCAAAAAGGCTCTTTCTACTACATTATTATTTGAAAAATGTCAAACAACAGATTTCATATTTTTCCCAAATTCTCCTTAATAAAACATTAGTTATCCCAAGGGTGGGGGTGTTTTTACCTTGGGGTTATTTTTGTAGAGTTTTTCTAAGTTTCACTTGTTTTATTAAAACAAAAGGGATCCTACTTATTTTATACTAAAACAGGGTATGATATATTTTTCCAGTGAACTATATTGAATAAGTATCCTAACAAGAATAGAGGTACTCTCTGGTTCATTAATTAAATTACATTTTCTATTTTCCTTATCCTTAAGCATATTATAGAATAAGGGGTAAAAACTAACTTAATGGAGTGGACAGAGAGGTTTAGCATTTTTATTTGGTTTAGTAGGTAGATACAAACTTCTCAAAATTTTTCTAACCCCAGTCAAATAGTGCAACTAATTTTGGCCCTATTATTAAGCTTTTGGTCAAAACTATAATTAAATCAGAGCTTTAAAGTTTTCTATAGTAGATAGGGGGTTTTATATTTTTCTTAAGTAGGTTACATTATTTAGAGTCTGACAAAATTGGTTTGACCAAATTTGGATGATTTAAACAGATGTTATGCATTTTCAAAGTTTCTGTCCAATTTAAAAACAGATTTAATAAAGGTTTTCTGGAAAAACAGTTTACACCGAGGTCCCTGGGTTTAAACTAAATCAACTTGCGCAAATCTACCCTCGCGCCACTATTCCCCTGTGTCTCTGACATTTCACAAAACCCCCTGACCTTCTCTCCCTCTCACCCGCAGTCCTTCCCCTTATGCAAACAGTAACCGCGGGAAAGAAAAGGGTGGCGCGGCTTACCGGCGGCGAGGGAGGTCCGGCGAAGGGTGGGGTTGGCTCGGGGAGACTCTGGCGGTCATGTCGAGGTACGGCTTGACGTCGGAGATGGCCGGAATCGCCCGGTCCACGCGCGCGGGCGGGTGTTCTCGTCGGCGGCGAGTGTACCGGCCAAACCACGGCGAACTGGTTCAATCCGAGGGCACGGTGAGCTTCACGGGGTAACGTAGCGACCGTGTGCACAAGGAATTGAAGGATGGTGAAGTGGTTTACCCGGTCCACGTACTCCGGCGGGGTTGAGAGCTCCGGCGAGCGTGGACTGCCCTCTCCGGCGAAGCAAACTCCGATTCCTCGCTCGGGGAGCCTCACGGAGGTGTGCACAGTCTTCTCCGAGGGTTGGACGGAGTTGGGAATGGATCCACTGGCCGGTCTACGGTGGCAGAGGGATTGGGCGGCCGCGGACTCGCTGCGCACGGCAAACGGCGACGAGCTAGACTCCGGTGAGGTTTGAGGGTGCGCAGAAGGGTACAATCTAAGTCTGGGAGGGTTTTATAAGCGCGGGCGCGGGCCATGGAATTGGCTTGGCTCGGGCGCGGCGCTGGGCATGCGGGGGCGCGCGTGAGCGTGCTCTGGCGCGGGCAGAAGGCGTCGAACACGTGGAGGTGTGTTTCTTCCATTGTTCAAACGTCTCCAGAGATCGCAAACGTGCGAATCTTGCCATGAATCCGGCGCAGACCTCTTCCTGGCACCTAGGGCTATCTCACATGTGTGAGTTCCAATGGAGGATACGCCCTAGATCAGGAGATAGACGGGCGCCAAATCTGGCTTGTCTCACTGCCCACATTGCGACAAAACTGATGTCAAGAGCTGTCAAACGTCCGAGTCTCGGCTTCCACTTTTTCCAGGGGGTGCCTCAAGTGGTATACCACATTTTTGGTATAGAACCCAAGTGGTTTTGGCGCCATCTTCAAAGTGAACACGGTTGAACTTTAACTTAGGGTTAGAATTTGACTTAGAGGGAAATAGAGAGCTCTAGCTCTCTCTCCACTTGGAGATTTGAATTGGGGTTTCTCCAGGGGTCTTTTTGCAATATTTCCCTCCCCTAATTGATGGTTACTAGGTTAGTTAAGGTTTGGGTAAAATTTACTCATGCTTTGCACACTTGTTCACTCTCTTTCCCTTCTTACCTAGGGTTTTGGGAGATAGGGTTTAGGAGAGGTCTAGGGTTCTTCTCCCCTCTTATCCAAGGTAGTAAGTGTGCAAGGATTAGAGTAATGCTTCTTAGGTCATTGGCAACTTTATTAGCACTTGATCTCCAAGTTCTTATGTGTTGCCCTAAGCCTTTACCCCTTGTGATCACAGCTTCTAGTGCCAAGGTGGGCTCTAGCCAAGGTAACACCTGGGGTGTTACAGCCCTCCCCCCTTAAAGGAATCTCGTCCCGAGATTTCAGGCAGAGTCCCTTGGAGGGTGCTTGAAGGTGTGCTGGTGTTGTTTTTCCTTTACACTTAAGTTCTCTTATTAACTGCTCTTCGAATGTCATCCTCTTTGCAACTTCAGAAGGAAGCCCTTCTTAAATTAAATCCACAACTTAGACTATCCTTGTTATCTAAGTTTTTCTTATAATTGAATTCAAAGGGCAGGTGGGGGTGGGGTTTTGGGGTTACATACCGACTCCTTTGGGCAGAAAGTCGGGGAAGCGAGAGCGTAGAAAATCCTCAGTCTCCCATGTAGCTTCTTCTGTTGAATGGTGACTCCACTGAACCTTGTACATTCTGACCGACCTTGTCCGAGTTGATCTCTCCTTTTGATCTAATACCTTGACGGGGTACTCTTGGTAGGACAAGTCTGATTCTATCTCAATGTCTGGTTCTGGTAGCATTTCAGTGGGTAGACGAACACATTTCCGCAGCTGAGATACATGGAACACATTATGAACTGCTGACATGTGAGGTGGCAATTCCAATTGGTAGGCTACGGGTCCACAACTTGCCTTGATCTCATAGGGTCCAATGTAGCGAGGAGCTAACTTGCCCTTGATCCCGAATCTCTGGACACCCTTGGTGGGTGATACCTTAAGATAGACATGATCTCCCACCTCAAATTGTAGAGGCTTCCGCCTCTTATCATGATAGCTCCTTTGCCTGGCCTGAGCAGCTTCCAAGTTCTTGGTAATAACCCTGACCTTTGCCTCTGCCTCGAGTACCAAGTCTGGCCCAAAAATTTCCCTTTCTCCTGCTTGAGACCAATTTAGTGGGGTTCTACACCTCCTCCCATATAATGCCTCAAAAGGTGCCATCTTCAGACTGGACTGATAGCTGTTATTGTAAGAAAACTCTGCCAAAGATAGACACTTGTCCCAATCCTTTCCATAATGTAGTGCACATGCTCGCAACATGTCTTCCAAAATCTGATTCACCCTTTCTGTCTAGCCATCTGTTTGAGGGTGGTATGCTGAGCTTCGGATGATATGGGTCCCAAGTGACTCTTGCAGTTGTTCCCAAAATCGTGCCACGAATGGTGCTCCTCTGTCCGAGACTATGGTCTTAGGTATCCCATGCAGACGAATTATTTGATCAATGTAGATCTCTGCATATTTTTCCGTCCTGTGGGTGGTGTGCACTGGCAAGAAATGCTCAGTCTTCGTCAACCTGTCCACGATAACCCAAATAGAATCATGGTGCCTGTAGGTATTGGGTAATCCCACTATGAAGTCCATGCAAATGTCCTCCCATTTCCAAGATGGTATGGGAAGGGGTTGCAAAGGGCCCGCTGCCTTCAAGTGACTAGCCTTTACCCTCTGGCAAGTGTCACACTCGAATATGTACTTGGCAATTTCCCTTTTCATTCTAGTCCACCAATATAGAGATCTGAGATCATGGTACATCTTGTTGCTACCAGGGTGCATAGAGAATTTGGAGAGGTGAGCTTCATCTAGTATCTGCTTTCTGAGCTCAGGGTCCTTGGGAACAACCAATCGATCTCCAAACCATAGAATTCCCTTGCTGTCCTGTCGGAAGCACTGGTATTTTTCTGCCTTTTGCTTGATCATATCTTTGATAATCTGAACACCCTTATCCTCAACCTGTGCCCTGACTATCTGCTCTTGCAAAGTGGGCTCCACCGAGATATAGCTTAGGTCACCCGAAGAAACAACTTCCATGCTCAATCTGCACAACTCATCGCACAGGGTGGTAACTCCCACATCCATGCTCATATAGTTGCACTGGGCCTTTCTGCTCAAAGCATCTGCCACAACATTGGCCTTACCAGGGTGGTAATGCACTTCCAAATCATAGTCCTTAATCAACTCCAACCACCTTCTCTGCCTCATGTTTAGATCAGCCTGAGTGAAGATGTATTTGAGACTCTTGTGATCAGTGTAGATGTTACAGTGGGCTCCCATCAAGTAGTGTCTCCATATCTTTAGAGCATGAACTACAGCTGCCAATTCTAGATCATGTGTAGGGTAGTTCTGCTCATGGGGCCTGAGTGCCCGGGAAGCATAAGCAATGACTCTGTTCTCTTGCATCAAGACACATCCCAATCCGGTACCAGAAGCATCACAATAAACTTCAAATGGCTTGGTGTTGTCAGGTTGGGCCAGCACTGGGGCTGTTGTCAAATGCTGCCTCAAGGTATGAAAGGCATCTTCACACTTTTGGTTCCACTCAAATTTGACTCCCTTCTTTAACAGTTCAGTCATTGGCTTGGCAATTCTGGAGAAATCCGGAATAAATCGTCGATAATACCCTGCCAATCCCAGAAAACTCCGAATCTGCTTCACTGTAGTCGGGGGTTTCCAATCCATCACCTCCTGCACCTTCTCAGGATCAACGGATATCCCATCCTGAGAAATTGTGCGACCCAAGAATTTAATCTCCTTCAGCCAGAACTCACATTTAGACAACTTAGCATAAAGATGATGATCGCGCAGCCGCTGAAGCACGATGTGCAGGTGCTCTGTATGTTCATCTTCATTCTTGGAATAGACCAGAATATCATCAATGAAAACGACCACGAACTTATCCAATTCTGGCATAAACACTGAGTTCATCAGGTACATAAAATAAGCCGGGGCATTGGTCAGCCCAAAAGACATCACCAGAAACTCATACAGTCCATATCTGGTAGAGAAAGCCGTCTTGGGAATGTCACTGGCACGGATCTTGATCTGATGGTAACCTGAGCGAAGGTCTATCTTGGAGAATACCTTGGCTCCTACCAACTGATCAAACAGAACATCAATACGGGGCAGTGGGTATTTGTTCTTGATAGTCACCGCATTAAGAGGGCGGTAGTCAACACACATCCTCAAACTCTCGTCCTTTTTCTTCACAAATAATGCTGGACA
Organism: Zea mays; assembly: GCF_902167145.1. Lineage (NCBI taxonomy): Eukaryota > Viridiplantae > Streptophyta > Magnoliopsida > Poales > Poaceae > Zea > Zea mays. The sequence goes on from NC_050103.1 coordinate 45,826,767, forward strand.
TCCCCATGGTGAAGTGCTTGGACGAATAAACCCCTTGTCCAATAATTCTTGTAATTGCTTCTTCAATTCTGCCAATTCCGCGGGAGGCATCCTATAGGGTCTCTTGGAGATAGGAGCAGTCCCGGGTTGCAATTCGATGGCGAACTCAATATCTCGGTCAGGTGGCATCCCTGGCAATTCCTCCGGAAAAACATCCGGGTAGTCACGGACCACTGGGATCTTTTCCACCGGGGACTCTATCATAACGAAGGCACAAGAACGGGTGCATCCCTGATCGGGCAAATATAATGTAGTTTCACCACAGGTTGGTGAGTGCACCTCAATGGCCCTGGCTGCAATATCAATAACTGCTTGATGCCTGGTTAACCAGTCAGTTCCCAATATAATATCCACGCTATCCAAACCCAAAATGAGGAGGGTGGTTTTAATTATTAGACTACCAAACTTTATGGGCACGTGTTTGTTGATTTGATAGGTGGCAACCCTGCCTCCTGGTGTTGAAATTGTAATGCCCCCATCGGTGTGGTGAAAGGGCAACTGGCACTTGGCACTAAACTTGGCACCGATAAAACTATGTGATGCACCAGAATCAAATAGAATAATAGCAGGATAATTCAAAACTGTAAAGATACCAGTCATGACGGGTGCTCCCTCTGGAATATCAGCCATGGTGGTGAAGTTCAGCCTGCCCTGCCTCACTTGCACCTTCTGTCTCTTGCCTTGGTTCTGATTGATATTTTGCCCCTGCCTCTGCTGGTTCCTGGGGCAATTCTTGGCATAATGCCCAGTGTTGCCACATGTGAAGCATCTGTTGTCATTTGCCTGGCGGTACTGCTGCTGCTGCTGATTGCCCCTCTGAGCTGGAAATTGGGTGCGGTTGGGTGCCTGCTGCTGCTGCTGCTGCGGTCGGATCACCCATCGCCCTTGCTGCTGCTGGGGTCCCCTACTCTGGGTGTCGGACACAATCCTGAACCGCTGTGGCTGAGCTGAGGGTCCTGCCACAGGGGTCTTCCTCTTCTTCTCTGCCTGCCTAGCTGTAATGCAGTCCTCTTGGGAGATAGCCATGTTGACCAACTCATTGTAACTGTTGGCCCTGACGGTGTTGAGACGGTCACGGAGCTTAGTGCTGAGCCCCCTCCTGAACCTGTCTCTCTTCTTCTCATCTGTATCTGCATGATACCCAGCATACTGGCACAAGTCATTAAAGGCCTGGGCATACTGCAACACTGTCCTGTTGCCCTGAGTGAGTGCCAAAAACTCATTGAGCTTCATGTCCATGATTCCGGCTGGTATATGGTGTCCTCTGAAAGCTGCCTTGAACTCCCTCCACTCCACCTCTCGGTCCTCTGGCTGCATAGCAAGAAAATGATCCCACCAAGTCCTTGCAGGTCCGCGAAGCTGCTGGGTGGCGAACCTGACTTTGGTGACCTCTGAGCAAGCTCCATGGAGCAGTGGGAATTTGGATTCCACCACTCGCAGCCACACATCTGCGTCAAGTGGGTCCTCCGCCCTTGTGAACAATGGAGGCTGGGTGCTAAGGAATTCCTGGTATGTAGCCGCCGCGGGGTGACGCTGATGGTCTCCACCACCATAATGCTGAGGTGGTGGCTGACGTTGAGCCAGCTGCCTTAGGATCTCATTCTGCTGGGCCATGAGCTCCTGCAGAGTGGGAGGTGGTGACATCGGTGGAGGAACGCGCTCGTTCTGGCCACGACGCTGCCTCCCGGCCATCTGAAAAACCACATACATACTTAACACCACAGTTCCAAGTTCAAGATTTTAGCACGGAGAAAAAGTTAAAACAACATGATAGACTCCGACTTCAACAAAAGGATTTTTAAAAGACACTAATTCCTTCTTCCAAATTTAGACTGATGACAGCATCCAGCAAACAAGCTTTCGAGAGAGTTTAGCACGATTACATCAAATTGTTCCAAAATGACTCAACTCTATCTAGCCTAGTACCCCAAGGGTGCAAAAGCTAAGCTAGCTGCGAGGAGTCCGACTATCCAACTTCTAAGCCTATCCTGAACACCAAGTGAGCGAACGAAGCAACACTCGACTCGGGGGAAGGTGGTCTTCCCGAGCCAGCAGTGTCCACACTGGAGGCAGGCTCATCTCCTCCCTCAATGTCGACGTCCTCGTTGGCCTCTTGGTCCTGGATCTCCTGGTGATGCATGTCCAGGTGCTCGTTAGCCTCAGCGAGCTGCTGCTGAGTGTTAATGAGCTGATCCTCTAGAACCTCGATGGTGTTCTCCCTGGTGCCTACCAGCTCCTCCAACTCCTGAATATCAGTGGATAGCTGCTCCACCTGCAAGTCCTTCTCCACCATTTCTTGAGACAAGTCGACCACGAGTTCCTCTCTGTTGTCCAATGTAATCTTTGTTGCCTCCAGCAGTGCCATCAGGTGGGACATTGCCTCACCGCGCATCACCTGCAGACGGTACAGGGCATTCATGCACCGTACAGTCAAGTGCGCGGTCTGTCCTGGGTAGATGGCCCAGATATCCTTGGCATGCTCCACCCGATCCTTCCACATTGGGTCGTCCTCCCTCTCAGCGGGGAACAAGCCAATGGGGTGGGTGGCCAGCTCCAAAGGATGGAACCCGCAGAAAGTAGTCAATCCATGCAGAGCGATCGCCTCGATCGTGTCCTCTGCTCGGTATCCGAAAGACTCAGAATCCAAAGAGCGCCAGCCTGGCTGCAGGGGATGAGGCTCCAAAGTCATCCTCACTCTACAGCGAGGCACTCGATGCTTCTCGAACTGTTGTACCGCGTACTGAGGGGGTGTCGTGTATCCGGCCCCCTGAAGTACCTCCCACAGAATGCGGGGAAAGCCCTCTCGTGCAAGTCCATCAGTGTGGGTCAGTGCATTTCCGTCATCGGAGGATCCGTGGGAAGTCATCTGTGTACGGTTAAGCGTAAGTAAAAGAAAAAGAATTATAAAAAGAACAAGGAAAAATAAAACTCAGCCCTTCTCTAGTTAAATGAAAAGGCACTGGAGACCTAGTTGGTTGTTATCTTGTTTTTAAGTCCTTTACTCAGTTATCCATTTGCTTAATTATGACTGCATGCATGCTCGTCCTGAACGGCGTCACAACAAGATAAAAGGAATAGGGAAGAACTCCCATCCTGTAAATGTGGCCTGTAGGGCCTAGTTACGTAGCCACCTAGCTACCCTTCTATTATCCTAAGGCTTCACGTCCTAGGTCTATCCTGCTCGTCCTACTATCTATCCAACATTGTTTCTATCAAGTTTTACTTTGGAAAAAGGATGGTATTCATGTTTTATTGATTCCTCTGTGGTGGTACAAGCTCCGATACCAGCTGTGGCGGAACTGCCCGAATTATTCCAACTTAAGTGCCTAAGCCCCGCCTTAGAGGCTAGACCACACTTAAATGGGAATAACCCGTCAATCCCTCGGATCTAGTCCGACACGGCCACTGACAGGATCAAGTACCACAATCTCACTCGAAGGTGAGTCACAGAGCAAATACAATAAAGCATAAAACCATACATGCCAGAGTATTTAATTATTACATCACCATCATCATCATCGGAGTTTTTGCAAAAGTAACCATCATTGTTCGAAGTGCAGCGGAATAAAACTAACGGTAATTAAATGGAGAGATGGGGAAGCCTGTCCCATCACTCCTCATGCTCCTCCTCAGCCGAGGCAGGGTCCCACTCGACAGTCCAACCCGGTGGCAAGGTGGACGGCCAAGTTATTCCAGCAACCATTTCCTCCAGAGAACCTGTAAAAAATTATGCCACAAGCAAGGCTGAGTATACTAATACTCAGCTAGACTTACCCGGTGTGAGGAGTCTACTCCTCTACCTCTAGACATGCAGCTGTTTGGCTGTGGGGTTTGGTTGCCAAAAGCACTAGCTGAGTTTCTAAATCAAGATTTTAACTTGGTCAAAATTAAGTGTGACTCTCTTAATGCTAAAAGTGGACTATCTATTCATACATGTTAGCAAGCATTATTAGCAATCAACATCTTATATCAACTCATCATGTTTCCACTTGTTACTCAATGTAGCAGCATGGATCAAGCAGTCTCATTAGCTGCGAGAAGCAGACGATTCGAATCGAGTTTTTATCCTTGCAAGGTAAACCTAAACACACGACATGCAGGGGCACTCCGTCCCCACACACATCAACCGTCCCCATCGATTCCCTGTCAGCAGATCAGGGCTCACCGCCTTGGCGTACAATGCCTCATTGACCCCGACTGGCCGTCGTGCAGTGACCGCACTTGTACCCACCATAACCGGAATGGGAGACCTCGTCTCATGTCGCGTGAGGGGTAAAGTCCACTGCCAGGTTCAATCAGGTACTAGGCTTACCGATTTACCATATTTCTCGGCATGTGCTTAGTACGTTCAAACGCTTGACTCACGGTACCACACCTTAATCCTTATTCAAATTTTTATCCCATGGACAACCAATCCCCATGGATTGTTGCCCACACCCAACATCAGTACGATATGAAAGTGGGTGCAATCAATGTCCTGACCTCGCGCGAGTGCTAGAAAAATCACTCGTCTTCTACCGAGATCCTACTTAATAAAGCAGCTACTCGACCTAGCATACTAGTAGTCATCTCAATAGGATTCCTGAGATCATGCAACTAGGGTTTCAAACAATTCCTACACCTAAGTGCACAATCAACCCTACAATCATTTAGTGAAGTAAAATAGCATAAATAACAGGTTATGCATAAAACCGGGGCTTGCCTTCCAAAGCAGTGGCAGGCAGGTCCTCTGGTGCAGGCTCGGGTGCTGGATCTGGGGCTACCTCCTGAGCAGCTCCTTGCTCCGGTACGAGGATGTACTCTCCGTCAGCAAGATTACAGTCTATCGAAATGCAATGAACATGTATGTCATGATTATGCAGGATTCAATAATATTATGCTAAAGAGAACTAGGTTAAGAAGTAACTTAGGTTTTCTTAGTTATGCGGGGCTTCTAGTGGTATATATATACATAGACTTATTACCTTTTAAGCTTAGGTTTTCTTTTAGGATAACATAGTGGATTTGTATTGTCTTTATAGATTTCAGTGGACAATTTTATAAAGGTTTTAGGACGTCATCAATTTCCATTATTCATTTTCCTTTCTTTAATTTCCATTCATGGTTTCTAGTGTAGGTTTGAACTACGACAGTGTTTTAATAATTTCCAAAAATTCTGTAAAAATTACAGTGGGTTGTCATTTGCTATTCTAGCTTGTTTAAAGAATTTGAGGCTTAAAGTACAAAGGCTAGGCTTTAAACAAAAATAACAAGAGTTATGCAAAATGGGCCACTTTACACTACATCTCTTAGTTAGGGGTAGGTTCTGTCCTAAAGATTATTTTTGCTGGCATCCCATAGCAATAATAAGTTTCTGTGCTAAAAACCACAGAAAACTAAGGGGTGGTTATTTAGTTATGATTTTCTTAAGTTTAATGTCAAAAAGGCTCTTTCTACTACATTATTATTTGAAAAATGTCAAACAGCAGATTTCATATTTTTCCCAAATTCTCCTTAATCAAACATTAGTTATCCCAAGGGTGGGGGTGTTTTTACCTTTGGGGTTATTTTTGTAGAGTTTTTCTAAGTTTCACTTGTTTTATTAAAACAAAAGGGATCCTACTTATTTTATACTAAAACAGGGTATGATATATTTTTCCAGTGAACTATATTGAATAAGTATCCTAACAAAAATAGAGGTACTCTCTGGTTCATTAATTAAATTACATTTTCTATTTTCCTTATCTTTAAGCATATTATAGAATAAGGGGTAAAAACTAACTTAATGGAGTGGACAGAGAGGTTTAGCATTTTTATTTGGTTTAGTAGGTAGATACAAACTTCTCAAAATTTTTCTAACCCCAGTCAAATAGTGCAACTAATTTTGGCCCTATTATTAAGCTTTTGGTCAAAACTATAATTAAATCAGAGCTTTAAATTTTTCTATAGTACATAGGGGGTTTTATATTTTTCTTAAGTAGGTTACATTATTTAGAGTCTGACAAAATTGGTTTGACCAAATTTGGATGATTTAAACAGAAGTTATGCATTTTCAAAGTTTCTGTCCAATTTAAAAACAGATTTAATAAAGGTTTTCTGGAAAAACAGTTTACATCGAGGTCCCTGGGTTTAAACTAAATCAACTTGCGCAAATCTACCCTCGCGCCACTATTCCCCTGTGTCTCTGACATTTCACAAAACCCCCTGACCTTCTCTCCCTCTCACCCGCAGTCCTTCCCCTTATGCAAACAGTAACCGCAGGAAAGAAAAGGGTGGCGCGGCTTACCGGCGGCGAGGGAGGTCCGGTGAAGGGTGGGGTTGGCTCGGGGAGACTCTGGCGGTCACGTCGAGGTACGGCTTGACGTCGGAGATGGCCGGAATCGCCCGATCCACGCGCGCGGGCGGGTGTTCTCGTCGGCGGCGAGTGTACCGGCCAAACCACGGCGAACTGGTTCAATCCGAGGGCACGGTGAGCTTCACGGGGTAACGTAGCAACCGTGTGCACAAGGAATCGAAGGATGGTGGAGTGGTTTACCCGGTCCATGTACTCCGGCGGGGTTGAGAGCTCCAGCGAGCGTGGACTGGCCTCTCCGGCGAAGCAAACTCTGATTCCTCGCTCGGGGAGCCTCACGGAGGTGTGTACAGTCTTCTCCGAGGGCTGGACGGAGTTGGGAATGGCTCCACTGGTCGGTCTACGGTGGCAGAGGGATTGGGCGGCCGCGGACTCGCTGCGCACGGGCAAACGGCGACGAGCTAGACTCCGGTGAGGTTTGAGGGTGCGCGGAAGGGTACAATCTAAGTCTGGGAGGGTTTTATAAGCGTGGGCGCGGGCCATGGCGTTGGCTTGGCTCGGGCGCGACGCTGGGCATGCGGGGGCGCGCGTGAGCGTGCTCTGGCGCGGGCAGAAGGCGTCGAACACGTGGAGGTGTGTTTCTTCCATTGTTCAAACGTCTCCAGAGATCGCAAACGTGCGAATCTTGCCATGAATCCGGCGCAGACCTCTTCCTGGCACCTAGGGCTATCTCACATGTGTGAGTTCCAATGGAGGATACGCCCTAGATCAGGAGATAGACGGGCGCCAAATCTGGCTTGTCTCACTGCCCACATTGCGACAAAACTGATGTCAAGAGCTGTCAAACGTCCGAGTCTCGGCTTCCACTTTTTCCAGGGGGTGCCTCAAGTGGTATACCACATTTTTGGTATAGAACCCAAGTGGTTTTGGCGCCATCTTCAAAGTGAACACGGTTGAACTTTAACTTAGGGTTAGAATTTGACTTAGAGGGAAATACAGAGCTCTAGCTCTCTCTCCACTTGGAGATTTGAATTGGGGTTTCTCCAGGGGTCTTTTTGCAATATTTCCATCCCCTAATTGATGGTTACTAGGTTAGTTAAGGTTTGGGTAAAATTTACTCATGCTTTGCACACTTGTTCACTCTCTTTCCCTTCTTACCTAGGGTTTTGGGAGATAGGGTTTAGGAGAGGTCTAGGGTTCTTCTCCCCTCTTATCCAAGGTAGTAAGTGTGCAAGGATTAGAGTAATTCTTCTTAGGTCATTGGCAACTTTATTAGCACTTGATCTCCAAGTTCTTATGTGTTGCCCTAAGCCTTTACCCCTTGTGATCACAACTTCTAGTGCCAAGGTGGGCTCTAGCCAAGGTAACACCTGGGGTGTTACAGCCCTCCCCCCTTAAAGGAATCTCGTCCCGAGATTTCAGGCAGAGTCCCTTGGAGGGTGCTTGAAAGGTGTGCTGGTGTTGTTTTTCCTTTACACTTAAGTTCTCTTATTAACTGCTCTTCGAATGTCATCCTCTTTGCAACTTCAGAAGGAAGCCCTTCTTAAATTTTGATATTGTTTTATTAATACGATTGGTATCGCTGGTCTTTTGTGAGATTGAAGTTGTTATTATGCTTGTGATATACATGTATGCCTATGTTGTTTTCAACATGTTTTTCTTGGTTGAGTTTTATTACAATAATATTGTTATATATGTTTGATTGAGGATGTTTCTAAGAGGAGTGTGAATTGCGTGTTTTGGGTTACAAGGTAACCATCGATTTGGATTTAGTTGTTGGGCGGTTGGTGGATAGCTCCAACTATCTTTGCAAGGAATGATTGTTTATACCGAGAAACCAGTTCTGAAAGAAATGAATATTGGTACTTTTATAGGGATTTTGGGGGGAAAGTTTTTACATAGCTAGCCAGAGTGGCTTACATGTCTCCCTTCTATCTTGTGTTTTAGTAGCCACACCTAGATGTGGTTTAAAGTGGTTGCATGTTAGTCATGCTAATTGTAGAATAAATCTTTGATTTTCTTGATCCATTGATTATATATTAATACGTTGAGGATTTGATGGTTAGCTCCCCGATGCATGCTTGTGGAGCCATTGTTGGACCACTTATCTATTGGTATGAATGAAGTCATTGCCTAGCCTAGAGTTGGTTGGGTGTGGTTAGTCACCTATTCCTAAATGATGTGGTTTTTACATCAGCTTGAGATGTTTGTCAAATGCATGAAGGATTACGGGGTTATTATTGACCCTGTATGTCTGGTACTTTGAGTGCATTGTATGATAGAATGAAATGTAAGTTTCTGAACTATAGTAGATGAAGACTTATATTATGTGTAGGTTAACCTTACTAGTTTGGATATATTTCTTAGTAGAGTTTTGGATGAAGTATAGTGACATTGATTAAGCAAGTATTGTGTTGTTTTTGTGCTGTCAGTGCTCTTTGTGGAGTTTTGGCATTTCTTCGATGAACTGTGTCGTGCAAAATATTATTGGCTTCTTGTCGGCTTTATTGCTCCATTAGTTCTGTAGACTTTCTCCCTTTTGTGGGGTGCAAAGAATGTGAGATTACATGATTATCTTTTCATGATGGCAAGAACAAGGTTTAGGAAGATTAGGAGTTTTGTTTCAATAGAACCACTTTTTTTGTGGTGCTTTGAGGTGAGGTGTTTGATCTTCTTATACATTCATCTGGTGTGGATGTTTCACCATTGAATTAAAATGAATTGTTGAAGCTGGTAAGGGTTGTGCTTAGTGCATATTACCCCTTCATAAAAGAGTGTTGTTTGAAGAAATTGATGTTGATGTATAGCTGCATCCAAGTTTGATGGTGTGAAATCGTAGTGTTGATTGCATCTAGGACTTGCTTTGAGCTTCATTGCATGTTGATTCATGTTGGATATCAGGTTGTGTAGTTTCCTTAGACAATTAGTCCGAGGTAGAAGTTCTTGTGTTAAGACCAATAATAGACCCATGTTTTGAATGGTGGTGCTATATGGGGTACCTTGGATGCTTTGCTTGGAGTGGTCGAATTCGAGGATGAATTCTTTTTAAGGGGGGTAGAGTGTGATATCCCAATTTTCTGAAAAGAAGTTAAATTTCTTTTTCTCTTTTCTTTCATGTTCTGTGGAATTGGGGTTTGGAGTTTCGGGAGGCATTCCTCAGGGAAACAGTAGATCTTTTAGCATTTTTTTCGCTGGGGTCGGGAGCTCAGATGAGAGAGCGTGTTCGGGCCTTTGATCTCGATCCGATGGATGGGAGCCCCCCTCCTTCCCAACCCTAGCCGACCCCCTCTCCTTCTCCAAATTGTTGCAGCCGCCCCACCCCTTTGGCCACCACTCCCTCCCTCTTCCTCTCCTCCCCTTGGGCAGCCGCCCTCTACCCTCTCCACGGCTTCCTCCTCCCTCTAGATCTCCCCCACGCAACAAGGATCGAGAAGAGGTGGAGCACGTTAAATTAAAGAGGGAGAGAGGATCAAGGAGATGTTCTTCCCCATCTCTTCTTGAAGATTTTCTTGGGGAAAACCCTAGCAGGTGTCTACACTCCGGATCATGCCTAGTACATTTTTCTTCTTTGATGAAGGCAAGTGAATGTAGCGGTGGTTGCTACCGTTTTGACTTGTTGTTTCATCGCCTACACTCTAATATTCAGAATCATCGAATTCTTTCATAATTGAACTCTATGGTGATGCTTTACTTGATTGTATTATATTGATGCTTAATCATATATTGATGACGATGATGATTCGAGTATGACCCACGAGATTAATTCACACCCCTGAAGGTGAATGAAGTATTATTTGAGGTTTGTATTGTATCTGAAGGTAAACAAAGTATTGTTTGAGATTTGTATTGTATGTGAAGGAAGTGAAGTATATTGATAAATGCAGCATGCCATATACATTGGATGATTGACTTGCATCTGAAGTTTTGTCGTGACCTATGGTCCGACCGTACCGGTACAACTTAGCATCGTACGTTGCCCGAGGAGGGGTACAATGCGGCTTCATACCCTTAGAGGTATGAAGGCAGAGGACATATGCATTGCATTCATATGCATTCATTGAAGTGATATTTGCAGATGGTGTGGTTTTATACTCTAAGAGGTATGAAGGCAGAGGACTTACACATAGCATTCCTATGCAAACATTGAAGTGATATTTACAGGTATTGTTGACGCAGGGAAGTGTTATACAACCTATTGTGGTTGTTCAAGAAAATGAGATGGCATTAGTTATTTTGGGACTATTGAGTTCTATATCTACAAGTAATTCTGATCTCAATTGTGATCCCTTTAAAATGTCGATTAATTCAATTTTTTGGTTTAAATATCTCGTCAAAACAATTTACTTGCTGAGATGTTTCATCTCATTCTTGTATTACTCAATGCAGATACTTGATTTATGTTGGGAATGAGGGAAGTAGGAGCACGTCCACCTTCACTCTCATAATAATGCTGCCTAGGCACAACCATGATTTAATTAGAAACTTCTTGTTAAGGATGTTTGTTTTTAACTAGTCGTGCACACTAGTTAATTCAGTTTATGTCGTTATGGTTATCTTCCCATTGCTAGCAGATTATTAATGTCTAGTATGTTTTCTTATCATGATATCTGTTTATACTCTGTTGCTTCCACGTTTATGCAAATTTTCAAAGGAGATGCTGTCGAAATTTTATATATGAATGTTAGTTGTGTATTTTTAGTAGCATTTTGGGGTGTTTGTGGATCTCAGGGTGTTACACCTATTACTCAAGCAGACTTGCAAAGGTGTTTTGTTAATGATTGGGATAAAATAACTCCTGTAAAAGTCTCGACCGATGGGTGTACCAATGACTTTTAATGGTTGGTCTTTCCACAAAGGACATGCCAGTGACCAAAGCCGATTCAATATATGTTCTATGTGATTATATCATGGCAATAGAAGATGATACGACACTAGAGTAAGTGCTCATTGATTTATCTATTTTATGTATACCAACTACTTAGATTCTTGATATAGACTTTCGTCATGTTACATTACAGGATGACATGGTGCGAAGTTTCAACCCTTTTAAGATAGAAATATCTATCAAAGACCTGCAAAACATATTAATGATAAATCAAGATATGACTCTAAGATGTTTTGACATAGTTGTGTGGCTGATTGCCAATAAAGAGTCATGTAGGCCGAAAGGAGAAATCATAAAGAATAGTAAGCATTATATGGACATGCGTTTCTAGGTAAGTTTGTTTCCAATCATTAATGTATTAATATATAGTATCTACATCTAATCCTCGTGTGGACATGTATATATACTTATCCAGAGAATGGTTGGTTTTGGTAATCTTCCAAAGTACCAGCAGGATCCTACAGCAGAAGAGTCAGCCAAAACACTCGATTTTTGGCCATCAATGAATTATTATATCACGGGTTGTAGATATGTAAGTATGTGTTCATTTCAAATGTATTTATAAAGGAAGCTTGTTTGCAATCCTAATGACTGATATTTTGCAGGTTCTTATGCCATGGAAATTCAACGGATGTCACGCCCTTTTCGTAATAGATCATGTTAAAAGCATGTGACTATTATCGACTTTACACCGAGGTTCGCGGAAGCGATTATCATGGCCTCAAAGAAATATAAGATTGCTTACAGCAAGAAACGTTCTGGATGGGCGGAGGATATTTTAAGTAGGAACATACAATTCGGACTGGTGTTCCAATTGACTTAAGAGGGTATTTTCTTCGTACCACCTTCTCAGCAGTTTAAATTTGTTCTATGATAATCATTGTATAAAACATAGTTGGCCAAATCTTATTCTATAGGCTTAATACCAGCTACCTCGTTCTACAAGCTATGACCATGTGGGGGAATGACAGACGAATGGAATTTGTTAGGGTGAGTGTAGTACATTCGTTTCATGTTCAAAACATACATTCCGGTCATATAATACAAATTGACGTTTTGTTCTCTTATGTCTTTGTCTGTAGGATGCAAAGATTCTTCGAAGGAATTTTGTGATGAATCTGTTAAGTTATGAGGACAATTTGTGCCGATATGCCATCCCTGCAAACATACAACATAGACTTATCGATATCGCTAAAAAGGATTAGTTGATTAGTGTACGGTTGTCGACACATTTGTCTGTAATTAAAAATTCTAAATTAACTATTTAGAAATAATTTGTGTGATATATATAATGTTTTCCACACAGATTTTGCATATTATAGTGATGTTTGTCGTTCAGTATCAATGTTTCATACAAATTTTTTACTTCCGTTGCAACACACGGGCACATACCTAGTAGATATCATAATTTCACAATTTAATAATCTCTACTACTCTATAAGACTCTAATGTAGACCGTCTGTGTACCATGGTTCTGCCTCCATCCCCCTAGCCCCCTCGCGCAAGCCTCGTTGCCTCCGAAATGTCGCCCTCGCCTCGGCCGCCACACGCAGCCTCGAAACCTCGCCGTCTCCCTGGTCCTCGGTGTCCCCTATCCCGGCCGCCGTTGGCCTCAGTGTCGTCCCCCACTATCCAAAAAATGTGCGCTAGGACGTCGCGGCTCACCATCCCTCTGCCCCGCGGCTTCCCCGGTGAGGGCGACGAGGACCGCTGCAAGGACCCACCGCACTAGATGTGAGCCCTCCGGCGCGACCTCGACCATTGTCGCCCGTCGGTGGGTGCTCCGCCCCATGACCTTCAACCATCGTGGCTTCCTAGATGAGGGCCACCAGGACAGCTGTGAGGACCTGACTCGCTGGAGGCACGCCCTCTGCTACATCCTCGACTGCCGAGACAGCACCAGTTGTGTCTTTCGAGATCGACTACAGATTCACGTGCTTGTTGGCCGCTGGGACATCGTCGTGACATGGTGCGGTACCATCACCTGCCTCAAGTGGGTGGCCAATCTAATGGCCAACCAGATCCCCTCTGCGCGAGACGGGAGTGTCGTGCCTAGACCCCGACGTTAAGGCGGATAGAGGGTTCTGCCACTTGTGTAGGTACTCGACACGGTAGCAGGTGCTGGCCGAGGTGCGCAAGCTGGTGGAGCAGTACCACATGCGGGGCGGGTAGGTGAGCGTGACGGTCAAGGGCCATAGCCTGGGCAGCACGCTGGCGATGTTGTGCGCCTTCAACGTCGTGGAGACACGTGCCAATGAGTTGCCGGGCGACGAAAGGGTGGCGTCGGTGTGCGTGTTCTCCTTCGTCGACCCGCTCATCGGGAACGTTGCTTTCCATATGCGGTTCGAGCAGGAGCTGGGCGTGCTGCCAAGTTCGTGGAGCGGTCCGTGCAGCTCTTCCACGCCGACCCCAACGCCGTATGCCGCCGCCGCCCAATCCTCTCTCTTTCTCTCCAAATTCCTTCATGCTTGATTCAGTGTGTCTGATCCTACCTAACTTGTTTGTGCACATGTCTCTGAAGACCCGCTACGTGACGAATTATTGACACTATGAGGGGAAGCTGTGTTCAAGGTCACCAATGACTGTGAGGTACTACCTTGTCCAAGTTGCTTGTACTAAGATCATATTTGCGTTTATGTTCATTGGTTTGAAACACTGATGACTAATATATGCTATGGCTTAGGAGCTGATTGATGATACACTTGTTATTTATAGCTTATAGAATTGAGTGATCGAGGGGTAAGATAAATCATGCACCTTGATAAGGTGGCGTCTTTTGCCTCTGCTTAAATCTCTCTCCCTTTCAAGCGCTCAAGGTATGTAACACCCCGTCCAATCCCTGGACCAGTGGTAATTACTCCTGGCAGCTCTCTCGGATCATATATCGTCCCCACAGACCAACACGGGTCTTTTGTGCGCACTTTGTCCTCACTCATGCGCACCCGAGAAAACTTTCCGGTCGGTCAGTATCCCAAATTGCTCCAAGCCAAGCACACTTAACTTGGAGGTTCTTTTGAGATATGCTTCCAAAAAAGAAGATGCACCTTGTTGGTATTGGATACTTTATTAATTCTATTAAGCCTTGGGCTAGGACATTACCATCCCAGGGGCCAAGATATCACAATCCACTCCCCTTAGAAAACCGACGTCCTCGTCGGTCAACCCTAATCCAGGAACCTCCCCTCTTATCCACGTCTGTGTGTCTAGTGTCGTCATGTGCCATGCCATGTGACCACTCTGGGCCCACATGTGCCATGCGCCATATACCCGAACCCCTAGCCCACACATGCCCGTGAAACCGCGAGGGTCGGCTCTGATACCACTTGTAACACCCCGTCTAATCCCTGGACCAGTGGTAATTACTCCTGGCAGCTCTCTAGGATCATATATTGTCCCCACAGACCAACACGGGTCTTTTGTGCGCACTTTGTCCTCACTCATGCGCACCCGAGAAAACTTCTCAGTTGGTCACCCATCCTAAATTGTTCCAAGCAAAGCACGCTTAACTTGGAGGTTCTTTTGAGATAGGCTTCCAAAAAAGAAGATGCACCTTGTTGGTATGGATACTCTATTAATTCTATTAAGCCTTGGGCCAAGACATTACCATCCTAGGGGCCAGGATATCACAAGGTATGTGCAAATCTATACAAATCAGTTTCTTATTATTTGGAATGTTCAATTTTCGTATAGATAATCAGGTTCCATAATTGAGAGGTGCTCCCATGGAACCCCATTCAACAGGTTAGACTATGGCACAAACATAACATTTTAGCGATTTGTTATGGATGGCACACAGTCAGCACAAGGTTTGGGAAAAGATAAATATCTTGGATTTGCCGAGCACTCATGACAAGTTAACATTAGGAAAAACAAGTAGCATTATAGAGTAATCAAATAATTCATGGTTATTTTATAATGTAGATCTTTCTTATCAGGTGAATATGAATTACCAAGCAGCGATGAATACGCTAACTCTAACTACTACTTGTTGTCTGCCAATTCCATTCGACCAAACAATCCTGTGTTTGTGACCCTTCCGAGAAAAAACCATGTTCAGCGCAGAAATAACCGCATGGTGAGTTTGTTCATATAGCTAAAAGTAAATGAAAATGATTGGATATTTAATCTACATATGTAACACCCCAGGATCCACAAACATCCTGAAATGCTACTAAACTACACAACTAACATTCATATATAAAATTTTGACAGCATCTCCTTTGAAAATTTGCATAAACGTGGAAGCAACAGAGTATAAGCAGATATCATGATAAGAAAACATACTAGACATTAATAATCGGCTAGCAATGGGAAGATAACCATAACGACATGAATTGAATTAACTAGTGTGCATGACTAGTTAAAGACAAACATCCTTTGACAAGAAGTTTCTAATTAAATCATGGTTGTGCCTGGGCAGCGTTATTATGAGAGTGAAGGTGGACGTGCTGCTACTCCCTCATTCCCAACATGAATCAAGTACCTGCATTGAGTAATGCAAGAGTGAGATGAAACATCTCAGCAAGTGAATTGTTTCGACGAGATATTTAAACCAAAAAAATTGAATTAATCAACATTTTAAAGGGATCACAATTGAGATCAGAAATACTTGTAGATATAGAACTCAAAAGTCCCAAAATAACCAATGCCATCTCATTTCCTCGAACAACCACAATAGGTTGTATAACACTTTCCTGCATCAACAATACCTGCAAATATCACTTCAATGTATGCATAGTAATGCAATGTGTAAGTCCTCTGCCTTCATACCTCTTAGAGTATAAAACCACACCATCTGCAAATACCACTTCAATAAATGCATATGAATGCAATGCATATGTCCTCTGCCTTCATACCTCTAAGGGTATGAAGCCGCATCGTACCCCTCCTCGGGCAACGTACGATGCTAAGTTGTACCGGTACGGTCGGACCATAGGTCACGACAAAACTTCAGATGCAAGTGAATCATGCAATGTATATGGCATGCTACATTTATCAATATATTTCACTTCCTTCACATACAATACAACCTCAAATAATACTTCATTTACCTTCAGATACAATACAACCTCAGATAATACTTCATTTACCTTCAGGGGTGTGAATTAATCTCACGAGTCATACTCGAATCATAATCATCATCAATATATGATTGAGCATCAGTATAATGCAAGCAAGTAAAGCATCACCATAGAGTTCAATTATGAAAGAATCCAATACTTTTGAATATTAGAGTGTAGGCAATAGAAATAACAGGTCAGAACGGAAGCAACCACTGCTACATTCACTTGCCTTCATCGAAGAAGAAGAAATGTACTAGGCATGATCTGGAGTGTAGCCACCTGCTAGCGGGCATAAAACTTAGTACAAATATTTCACAAACATTTGCCATCAATCAACAAAACACCCCTGCACTTGAAACCAAGACCCAGTGGAAAGACTCCCACCCTGAACCACATGCCATACAGCAGCAACGCTGTTTGTTAATTTTGTATCTTTAAAATTAAAACAGCGGTGATATCAAACAAATACTCTAGGAGTATCTACACAAAATACTCTACAACTTCAGTATTCAATAGATAATTAAATTCTGCCATCTACAAGTTCTAAAACATCTGACAAGATAACTGACTGAATCTGTTTTAGACAGCAGTATGGTTAACTTTAAAATTCGATATCTCCCAAACTACTAAACCAAAAATTATGAAATTCTGCTGGAAGTAAGAACTTTTATCCCTCTACAAAAGTCTCCATAGTTCGAAGAGCCAATTCGACCATTTACTAGATGAAACCCACCAGTGAACAGACCCACTCATTTTTGTCAGGTTAACAGGAACAGCCACAGTAAAACAAACATAACTGGAGTTTCACAAATCATATGAATGCACTCTTTAACAATCTGGAAAGCTTATGAAATTATCTACAACTTCTTTTACCAACTCACAGTTTAATTCTGTTGATAAAATTGCCTAACTCTTAAGAGAACAGATTCTGCACAGAATTATGAGACTGAAAAACTGCTATAATCAAACTGCCATAACTTTCTGTTCTGATGTCCGATTGAGGTGTTCTTCGCGGCCACGGAAAGATCTACAAATTATCTACGACTCATATATAAACTTTTTATTTTTTTGAGGCCACTAAGACCAGGGAAAACTGGCATGAACAGAAACTGTCGAATCTGCCATTCTGCAGAAATTAAATTCGAGATCAAAACCTAACCCCACATCTAATCCAACCTCTAATTCTTCAATCCACATGATCCACAACCTCCAAAAACACATAATTATATGGAGGAACAAGGATCTCATCCTTACCTAGAGTTTCCCCAAGAAAATCTGTAATAGATGGGGGGGTTAGAACATCTCCTTGATCCTCTCTTCCTCTTCAATCCATCTTGTTCCTCCTCTTCTCGATCCTTGCTGCATGGGGGAGGGGAAGATCTATGGAGGAGGAAGAAATGGTGGGCGGCTGCCATGGGAGGAGAGGGGACGGCCAACCAAGGGAAAAATGGGGGAGGGTGGCGGCCAAGAGAGGGGGGGTGGAGGGAAAAGGGGTGGCCCCCTAGGGTTTTGTGGGAGAAAAGAACCGACGCCCCAGATGACTTCTGCCTTTGCATCCAACGGCCCACAACCCTTTCCCACATCCACGCACCGAAGATCAACTTTTGGTCAACATTTTTTTTGGGATATTACACTCTACCCCCCTTAAAAAGAATTCGTCCTCGAATTCGGTCACTCCAAGCAAAACACCCAAGGTACCCCATATAGCACCATCATTTAAAACATGGGTCCATTATTGGTCTTAATTAACACAAGAACTTCTACCTTGGACTAATTGTCTAAGGAAACTACACAACCTGACATCAAGCATGAAACAACATGCAATGAAGCTCAAAGCAAGTCATAGATGCAATCAACACTACAATTTCACACCATCAAATTGGGACGCAACTATACATCAACATCAATGTCTTAAGACAACACTCTTTTATGAAGGGGTAATATGCACTAAGCACAACCCTTACCAACTTCAATAATTAATTTTAATTAAATGGTGAAACATCCACACCCGATGAATGTATAAGAAGATCAAACACCTCACCTCAAAGCACCACGAAACAAGTAGTTCTATTGAAACAAAACTCCTAATCTTCCTAAACCTTATTCTTGCCATCATGAAAAGATAATCATGTAATCTAACATTCTTTGCACCCCGCAAAAGGGAGAAAATCTACAGAACTAATGGAGCAATAAAGCCAACAAGAAGCGAATAACATTCTGCGCGGCATAGGTCATCGAAGAAATGCCAAAAGCTCCACAAAGAGCACTGACAGCACAATAACACAATACTTGGTTAACCAATGTCACTATACTTCATCCAACAACTCAACTAAGAAAAATATCTTAACCTACACATAATATAAGTTTTCATCTACTGTAGTTCATAAACTTACATTTCATTCTATCATACGATGCACTCAAAGTACCAGACATACAAAGTCAATAATAACCCCTAATCCTTCACACATTTGACAAACATATTAAGCTGATGTAAAAACCACATCATCTAGGAGTAGGTGACTAGCCACACCCAACCAACTCTAGGCTAGGCAATGACTTCCTTCAAACCAATAGATAGGTGGTCTAAAAAAATGGCTCCACAAGCATGCATCGAAAAGGGAACCATCAGATCCTCAATGTATCAATACATAATCAATGGATCAAGAGAATCAAAGATTTATTCTACAATTAGTATGACTAACAGGCAACCACTTTAAACCACATCTAGGCTTTGTGGCAACTAAAACACACAATAGGAGAGAGACATGTAAGCCATTCTGGCTATGAAAAGACTTCCCCCAAAAATCCATATAAAGTACCAATATTCATTTCTTTCAGAACTGGTTTCTCAACATAAACAATCATTCTTTGCAATGATAGTTGGAGCTATCCACCAACCGCTCAACAACTTAAATTCAAATTGATGATTACCTTGTACCCCAAAACATGCCATTCACACTCCTCTTAGAAACATCCACAATCAAACATATATAACAATATTATTGTAATAAAACTCAACCATGAAAACATGGTGAAAACAACATAGGCATACTTGTATATCACAAGCATAATAACAACTTCATTCTCACAAATGACCAGCGATATCTATCGCATTAATAAAACAATATCAAAATTTCAGAAATAAATTATATCAAGCATTAAGCCATAAACAACTTACCACATAACCGTAAAGGAATAGCGAGGGGTGTGGTTATTGTCATCTGCACTTCAAAGACACTAACATATATCAAAGATATTTAAACCCATACCCTTCCTATATGTGCGAGTGTGTCAAATTTATCTTCAAATTGCCAAGAATCTAAAGCCTATGCTTTGATACCAACTGTAACACCCCAGGATCCACAAACATCCTGAAATGCTACTAAACTACACAACTAACATTCATATATAAAATTTTGACAGCATCTCCTTTGAAAATTTGCATAAACGTGGAAGCAACAGAGTATAAGCAGATATCATGATAAGAAAACATACTAGACATTAATAATCGGCTAGCAATGGGAAGATAACCATAACGACATGAATTGAATTAACTAGTGTGCATGACTAGTTAAAGACAAACATCCTTTGACAAGAAGTTTCTAATTAAATCATGGTTGTGCCTGGGCAGCGTTATTATGAGAGTGAAGGTGGACGTGCTGCTACTCCCTCATTCCCAACATGAATCAAGTACCTGCATTGAGTAATGCAAGAGTGAGATGAAACATCTCAGCAAGTGAATTGTTTCGACGAGATATTTAAACCAAAAAAATTGAATTAATCAACATTTTAAAGGGATCACAATTGAGATCAGAAATACTTGTAGATATAGAACTCAAAAGTCCCAAAATAACCAATGCCATCTCATTTCCTCGAACAACCACAATAGGTTGTATAACACTTTCCTGCATCAACAATACCTGCAAATATCACTTCAATGTATGCATAGTAATGCAATGTGTAAGTCCTCTGCCTTCATACCTCTTAGAGTATAAAACCACACCATCTGCAAATACCACTTCAATAAATGCATATGAATGCAATGCATATGTCCTCTGCCTTCATACCTCTAAGGGTATGAAGCCGCATCGTACCCCTCCTCGGGCAACGTACGATGCTAAGTTGTACCGGTACGGTCGGACCATAGGTCACGACAAAACTTCAGATGCAAGTGAATCATGCAATGTATATGGCATGCTACATTTATCAATATATTTCACTTCCTTCACATACAATACAACCTCAAATAATACTTCATTTACCTTCAGATACAATACAACCTCAGATAATACTTCATTTACCTTCAGGGGTGTGAATTAATCTCACGAGTCATACTCGAATCATAATCATCATCAATATATGATTGAGCATCAGTATAATGCAAGCAAGTAAAGCATCACCATAGAGTTCAATTATGAAAGAATCCAATACTTTTGAATATTAGAGTGTAGGCAATAGAAATAACAGGTCAGAACGGAAGCAACCACTGCTACATTCACTTGCCTTCATCGAAGAAGAAGAAATGTACTAGGCATGATCTGGAGTGTAGCCACCTGCTAGCGGGCATAAAACTTAGTACAAATATTTCACAAACATTTGCCATCAATCAACAAAACACCCCTGCACTTGAAACCAAGACCCAGTGGAAAGACTCCCACCCTGAACCACATGCCATACAGCAGCAACGCTGTTTGTTAATTTTGTATCTTTAAAATTAAAACAGCGGTGATATCAAACAAATACTCTAGGAGTATCTACACAAAATACTCTACAACTTCAGTATTCAATAGATAATTAAATTCTGCCATCTACAAGTTCTAAAACATCTGACAAGATAACTGACTGAATCTGTTTTAGACAGCAGTATGGTTAACTTTAAAATTCGATATCTCCCAAACTACTAAACCAAAAATTATGAAATTCTGCTGGAAGTAAGAACTTTTATCCCTCTACAAAAGTCTCCATAGTTCGAAGAGCCAATTCGACCATTTACTAGATGAAACCCACCAGTGAACAGACCCACTCATTTTTGTCAGGTTAACAGGAACAGCCACAGTAAAACAAACATAACTGGAGTTTCACAAATCATATGAATGCACTCTTTAACAATCTGGAAAGCTTATGAAATTATCTACAACTTCTTTTACCAACTCACAGTTTAATTCTGTTGATAAAATTGCCTAACTCTTAAGAGAACAGATTCTGCACAGAATTATGAGACTGAAAAACTGCTATAATCAAACTGCCATAACTTTCTGTTCTGATGTCCGATTGAGGTGTTCTTCACGGCCACGGAAAGATCTACAAATTATCTACGACTCATATATAAACTTTTTATTTTTTTGAGGCCACTAAGACCAGGGAAAACTGGCATGAACAGAAACTGTCGAATCTGCCATTCTGCAGAAATTAAATTCGAGATCAAAACCTAACCCCACATCTAATCCAACCTCTAATTCTTCAATCCACATGATCCACAACCTCCAAAAACACATAATTATATGGAGGAACAAGGATCTCATCCTTACCTAGAGTTTCCCCAAGAAAATCTGCAATAGATGGGGGGGTTAGAACATCTCCTTGATCCTCTCTTCCTCTTCAATCCATCTTGTTCCTCCTCTTCTCGATCCTTGCTGCATGGGGGAGGGGAAGATCTATGGAGGAGGAAGAAATGGTGGGCGGCTGCCATGGGAGGAGAGGGGACGGCCAACCAAGGGAAAAATGGGGGAGGGTGGCGGCCAAGAGAGGGGGGGTGGAGGGAAAAGGGGTGGCCCCCTAGGGTTTTGTGGGAGAAAAGAACCGACGCCCCAGATGACTTCTGCCTTTGCATCCAACGGCCCACAACCCTTTCCCACATCCACGCACCGAAGATCAACTTTTGGTCAACATTTTTTTTGGGATATTACAACATATCCGAGTTCTTTGTAAGTTAGATTCTGATTTGTACTATAGAAAAAAGCTTTCCTCTTTCAAATGGTGCTATTATGGTGGGATTTTTCTAGCAGACATTTGAATGGTGCGTTGTTTTTATGTTTGAAACTACCGAATGGTAGCTATTTCTGTAGTCTGTGTCTTGCCAATCTGACAATGTCCAATATTGAAAACACTCAGCTACCTAAAGCTAGCTAACTACTTTTAAGCTCTAGATAGTATGCTCATTTCCTTGGAGCGCTACCATCAAGGGTTAACGTTATAAGGATGCTTCTACTCAGGCTGGACTTATGAAAAATGAGGATATGGTTAAACCGATGAGTCGCTCTGGAGATTACAGGTTCTCTTACATATACCATTATTTGTCATTTGATACTACCTATGCTCAACTTTTCTGTTCTTATTTTGATGCTTCAGGTCATGGCACTCTGGTAACTAAATTTTCTTTTGAATATAGGGAACTTCTCAAGGGACCACTATATTATGATACTACTATAACTTTTGCCATGTCTCTATTATGGAGAACTTCACCAGTTGCTATAGCACTTATATGCAACTTATGTGCTGGGAATGGTATGTCCATGTATTTGCATTTCACTCTTTTGATCCAAGAATAAACCCAGCATAACTGGAAGGTGGTAAGTTTGTTTCCATTCAATAATGTAGTAATATATAGTATCTACATATAATCCTCATGTAGACATGTATGTATAATACATGAAAATTAGGCAATATGTATATACATGTCCACATGAGGATGATATATGCCATTTTATCTCCATACCAACTTCTCAGCAGCATAAACTTTTTTTCTATGAAAACCATTGTATATAACATAGTTTGGCTAAACATTATTCTATAGGATTCATGCTAGCTACCTCGTTCTACAAGCTATGGTCATGTGGGGGAATGATAGACGAATGGAATTTGTTAGGGTGAGTGGAGTACGTTTGTTTCATGTTCAAACATACATTCCAGTTATCTAATACAAATTTGATGTTTTGTTATCTTATGTCTTTGTGTGTAGGAAGCAAAGATTCTTTAAAGGAACTTTGTGCTTGACCTGTTAAGTTACAAGGACAATTCGTGCCGATATATCATTCCAGCAAACATACAACATAGACTTATCATCACTAAAAAACATTAGATTAATGTACAGTTGTCGATATATTTACCTATCATTAAAAATTCTATATTGACTCTTTAGAAATAATTTGTGCGATATTGATAAAATTTGTGACACAGATTTTGCATATCATAATGATGTTTGTCGTTCCGTATCTATGTTTCATACAATTTTTTAAACTTTCGTGGCAACGCACGGGCATGAACCTAGTGTTGATTATAGATGTTTAAGTATTGCTTTCTTAAATAAAAAAGTAAAAGAAGATATAGACCATATGTTTCTCAATAACAATAAAAGATAATTATATTTATAATTATCTTTTCACATAAAATGAGATTTAGATTTATACTCAAGTTTTTCTTAAATGAGATATATCATGTACCTTGCAATATTAAATTGGCCACAAAGTTTTCCTAAATATGTTAAAAGTGGTATAATTAGTGTTCATGTTTTTGGTAAATAAAATAATGAGTTTATATAGTTTTCTTAATGGAGCTATAGGCCACATATTTGTAGATCAAAGCTAAAAGATAATTGAAAGATTTAGTTTTATGTTCAAGTTTTATACATGTACATATACATCTATATATACATGTATAATGCTTATCCATGTTAATAGTGCATTAGCCTATTCTAAAATTGTTAAAATAAACATAGTAGTGTGCATCATATTTAAAATGATAATTTCATCTTGTAGAAATATGAAGTTTATAGTTTTGATTCCTAATAAAAAATAAACGATGATCATTTGTTCTTATCATTGCATTTAAATATTGTTTAGACCATAATTTAGCTTTTCAATGAGGTATAATAATGTTATAATTTAATTTATAATCTTTGGGCCCATAGCCTTAGTTATTCTATATAACTTTTCAAAAAATATTAAAATGGTTCACCAAACATTCATATCACGCTTATGTATTGTTTTATAAAATAAAAACCAAACCTTTTGGAAAGGATTATCTTTGGTAATAACCCTTGTTGGTGTTGTCTTTGAAAAGTAAATGATATTTTGTTATTTTTTTTGTTAGCTTGATTTATGGTGATTGGTGTATGTTACTGAATGGTGTATGTACCTTCATGTTTGCTTGTGTGTTATTTAGAAGCTGATTCTACGAAAGAAGATGAGGTTTCTGCTTGAGGAAGAGCCTCATGTTTTCATTAAGCAAGGCAAGTGGATTCTTCCTCTGCATTTCTTGTTGTATCAAAACAATACATTTAATAAGATTTACTTTTGGCTATGTGCACAATTTGATGGGTCTTGCCTAAATAGGTTTACCTATAAATACCAACCATGTTCCTTGTTTAACCTAGGATTAATACTATGCTTAGTAACAGTGCTATTGCTAAACGTTACAATCATGTTGTCACTCTTTTTAAGATATTATTGTTCTGGAGATGAAATTTATATTGTTTTTGTTAACCTGATAATTAAACAAGATCATATTGTATTAAACGGAACATGGAGTGACCACCCAAGAAAATAGAGCAACCACAAGTGCTATCATGGCTCTGGCTTTGGTAATTAGCTTAATATACTTAGCGCATAGCGACCTTACCTGAAATATGGGCAAGAGGGGGCAGTAGTGGTTTGGTGGCAGCTCACGTTAACATGGGGTGGTATTCTTGGTTAAGGTTGAAGAAAACTGTGACGGCTAAGAGGGGGTGAATTAGGACTTCGAAAAACTATCTCTAAACTGGGCCACAATTAAATTCCTAGAGCAAAACATATGCAAATAATTAATCTAGAATGTGCAAACTAGGTTTTGTCTAAGTATTTCTATCTCTTCCGCAAAGCCTAAGTTTCAATCCTAAATAATCTAACTAGAAAGACAAGATGGAAACTTAAATACTTAATATAAATGCGAAAGGTAAAGATGCAAACTCTCGTGGATGATGCTGATATTTTTACCTAGGGATCCGAAACCACGCAAGGTCCCGACTAATCCTTGTTGGTGCCCCTATGCAAAGGGAGGCCCACGCGAGGGCCAAGCACCTCGGTCGAGTAACTCCATAGAGAGCCGCATGGCTTCTCCATGCCCAAGTGGTGCTCCGCTTCTAGCTCCACTCGGACGCTCCCCGCCGTCTCCGTTAACGAGCTTCTGGCCGAAACGCCACGGTCCTCGTTCCCTCAGGTACACGGTGGCGGCCATGACACAAACTCGGTTGTCACGGTCTCGCAAGACTCTCGGCCCACTCGATACAATTAGAATGGCTCACACAAGAGCCAAGGGGTTGTGTAGTTTTTCTAAACTCACTCGACTAACTAGGATTCACCTAGAGCAAGCACTAATGTGGTCTAACTAACCTAAGCACTTCGCAAAGCACCTACGCTAATCACCGAGTGATTCTATTAAGCACTTGGGTGTTTGAGAACTTGGAAATGTCTTGGTATGTTGCTTGGGCTCCCACAATTATAGCCTCCCCCACAATTATAGTTGTTGGACAGAAGCAGTAGCTTTCTGTCGACGGGCGTACCAGACAGTCCGGTGCTACAGCCCAAGAGCGCCCGTTGTGGGCCTATCACACCCGGTTTTAGAAGGTAAACCGAATGCGAACCATGTACGTGCCAGAATCAGAAATTCATGTACACAGCGATTACATAAATGACTCATCATAGCACAATGTTTCGAATAACAATAAAGAGTAAGTAATAATATTACAGACTAGAGCCAATTACATAATATAAATCAAAGTACATAGAATCAAAACGTAGCCAACGTAAACAACCCACCACAGGCAGCTGACTGGGGGAGGTCGCTAGTCTAATCCTCGAACTCGTCGATGTCCTGGAACTCCTGGAGATCCACCTCGATGCCTTCTTCTTTACCTAGCATAGATTGCACCAAAGGCAACCTGGTGTTTTGGGAAAGCAAGGGTGAGTACACATCAACGTACTCAGCAAATGTCCCATTTCGCTATAGTGGACTAGCTTTATATGGGGTTAAGGTCAAGCAGTTGCTTTTAGTTGGTCAGGTAATTATACTAGTAGAGAGCCAGGTTTTAACATTAACCCAAGTTGTTAACCCAAAAGTACTCTTTCCAAACGGAAAGAATACCAGAAACCATAATCATAATCATAATAGAAACCAACATTATCCTCATCATCATCTGTAAACAAAGTTTCTCTAATCAATGTGTCTCTAATCAATGGAGCTCCCTTGGCCGCTCATAACCGCGAGCACGACTGATATATCAGTTTCATAACACTCTGCAGAGGTTGCACACTTTACCCACAAGTCGTGATTTCCTCTCTAGCCCGGGCTTGCAAGACCCTTATTCACTCCCAAGGTGAATGGCCAGGGATTCACTACGAAGCCTTTACAAAGATTCCCTGAGGCTGTAGCCGCCCGTTAGGTTTCCTAAATGCACCGCACTCCTCCCCAAGGGGCGAACCAACCTTAGCAGAGCGAGCCGCATACACCGAGCCCCATTAACGGCACGACGGCAAAGCAAACTACATCCCAGTTCCTCTAATTATTCAGCTAAGGGCGTCCCATTCCACCCTCATGGTTGCACTGTTTTCCCGGGCGGTCATCCAACGAACCAGTCCTTACGGAGAGGCACTCGAGAAATAGCTCGAGTCCCCTTAAATGCCACAAGTATATCATCATATCCAGAATAAAACCATAGTATCATCATTGTATCTCATCATGTTCATTAATTAAAGTAAAGAGCTAGCATGAAGCTAACCATAGTAACCCAAAAGGTAATCAAGGACAAGGTAAATAAAAAAGCTAGTCAATCCTTATGTTGTTCATAGTATGCGGGACAGTGAATTATACAGTAAATGGGACATAATTGTCAGAGGACACTTGCCTTCACCAAACAGATGCTCAGGGTCTTCGATCTCGTAGAACTCGAAGAGTTCGATCACTTGGTCGCCATGCTTGATCGTCGATTCCTCGAAGCTCAGAAACGAATCGCGATCTAATCGCAACGCGAAGCGAAGACGAACAGGCACAAGCAAACGAACATATACATATGCATAAGAACATTACACCATACAAGATAAAATGTTATAAAAGCGAGCAATACAAAATAGAGAGCGCCTCTACGGTTACGCGAGGAAAAGAACCACGATAGACGAAGCTATGGTTGAGGGGTTAGCGCGTTTATGTTAAACAAGTACTAAGTAGAACATCCAATTCAACATAATTATATTAATTGATATTAATCAAATATAAATTAATACTACTACCTAGTTTTGACTAACTTACTATTTTAATAGTTGATGATGAAATAAATAACTAATTAGCTCACATGAGTAATTATAAGCGAATGATTTAATCTCGCGTGCGGACAACGCGCGATACGGCGCGTGGCAAGGCGCGCGACAACGCGTGCGAACAACACGCGCGACACTCGCTAACGACTCGCGACGACGCGCGCGAGACAGCACTACAGCACGCGCGCGGTACGCGCGGACCGACATGCAAAACTAATAAATAAATGACAACATGATTACACTAAATGATTATTAATAAGTAATATTTCAGTTAAGGTTAATCATGTTAGTGACTAATTATAAATGCGCAAATCGAATTCCTAAATTAGATTTTTAAATTGAAACGTCGTTATAGTAGCCATTGGTTAAACAAACATTTCAATAAATTAAATAAAATGTGCAACAGTAGGGATAAATATTTCTAAATTAAGATAATTTTAATACGAATCTAACACAACTTGAATGGATCGAATCGGGTTTAAAACGCAAAAGTTATGACTATTTTAATTCATACTGTAATTCGCGCGTACTAATTTACGAGACTGCCATCGTCTTCTTCCTCTCTTCTCTCTACTTCACGCAGGAACTCCATAAACAGGGGCCGACCACGGTAGGTGGACGCGCAGAGGGGGGAGGGGCCTCGGCCGGGCTGGTTGCAGGCTGGCCGCAGCCAGGCCAGCGCCGCGCACAAGTGCGGTGGCTGCACTGTCACACCCGGTTTTAGAAGGCAAACCGAATGCGAACCATGTACGTGCCAGGATCAGCAATTCACGTACACAACAGTTACATAACTGGACATCATCACACACTGCTCAAATAATGACATAAAAGAGGGTATAATAGTCGATTACGTCATGATGTCCGAGACATCCACATAGTCTTTAACAATAATCAAAGTGCGGAAAAGAAACGTAGAT
The DNA here is from genome assembly GCF_902167145.1 of Zea mays. NCBI lineage: Eukaryota > Viridiplantae > Streptophyta > Magnoliopsida > Poales > Poaceae > Zea > Zea mays. The sequence continues at coordinate 45,855,227 of NC_050103.1, forward strand.
ACACACGGCCTACACAGGCAGCCGACTGGGGGTTTGCCGCTAACCTACGTCTAGAACTCATCGTAATCTTGGAACTCCTGGAAGTCCTCCTCCACGACTTCATCTTCACCTGAGTAGTGGTTGCAACGCTGACGACCTGGGGGGGGGGGGGGGGGGGTTTGGTGTGTAAAGCAAGAGTGAGTACACATCAACATAGTCAGCAAAATGTCCTGTTTGGTTGTAGTGGACTAGCCTTATGTGGAGTTAAGTCAAGCAGTTGCTTTTAATTGGTCAGGTTATTATTCAAAATAGAACATCGCGCGACGCCATACATAAACAATCCTGAAATAAAAAATGGATCGTCGCGCGACGAAGCGCGCGACACAGCACGCTAACTAAACAGAGTTTAAAATTAATTAAAAAATCCATGAATCAATCACCGCGCGCGTGGGGCTGCGCACGCGGGAACGCGTTGGGTGAACGGGGGCGGGGGGGGGGGCGAGGCCACGGAGCCGCGCCGCGGGACCACGCTGTCGAAGGTAGGGGCCACGCACCGGGGCCGGGACGGCCGCGCGCAGGGGGCTGGGGGCCGCGCCGGGGAGCAGGGGGGCCGCACCGCCGGGGGCCGAGGCCGCCGTGGGGGAGGGCGGGGGAGCCGCGCCGCGAGGGGCTAGGGCCGCCGTGCCGAGGGGCTGCAGGGGGCGCGCGCAGGGAAGGGAAGAGGGAGGAAGAGGAAGAGGGAGAGAGAGAGAGAGAGGAGAAGGGAGGGGAGCTCACCTCGGGGATCCAACTCCGGCGATCACCGTCTCCAAAACCTAGGGCACCACGGGGAGAGAGAGAGGTTGCTGCGCGGGAGAAATCAAATTAGAGAAAAGGGACCAGGGGGCGCATGGGGAGCAGGGGGCGCCAGGGGCGCGCAGGCTGAGCTGGTCCGGGCCAGGCTAGGCTGGGTCGGGTCGAGCTGGGCTGGGCCGCACCGTGGGTCAAAACCCCATGGCACGCACAACCACAGATCAGAAATCAATTCGCGAAGCAAAAATCTGAAACGAAACTAAGCAATGCACGCGATTAAGCACGAAGTCAGACAAAGAAATATGATTCAGCATGATGCAACACTCATGACCACTTAGGTTTTGTTTACACATGACAAGGACACTAGTTGCTATATTGCTTTGAAATTGGGAAGAAGGAGCGAAACGGGAAAAGAAAAGAGAGTAACGCCTGAATTTGGTGAGTAAAAAGAAGAAAAAGTTCTACCCCCAAATTCAGGGCGTTACAAACCTATCCCCCTTAAAAGAATCTCGCCCTCGAGATTCAAGGTTGGCTAGCAAAGAGCTCAGGATATTTAGCCATCAGATCATCTTCACGCTCCCAAGTTGCCTCTTCTTCAGAGTGATGATCTCATCTGACTTTGCACATTCTGATAGTCTTCCTTTGGGTGACTCTATCTGCAGTCTCATGAATCTGCGTTGGCTTCTCTATATAGGTCAAGTCCTCCTGGACCTCCAGACCTTCCACTGGCAACTGCTCTTCTGGCACACGCAGATACTTCTTCAACTGAGACACATGAAAGACATCCTGCACTGCGGACAAGCCTTCTGGCAAACTGAGCTGATAGGCCACTTCTCCACGCCTTGCAAGAATCTGATACGGACCCACATAGCGGGGTGCTAGCTTGCCGTTGACTCCAAATCTTCTGACTCCTCTGATCGGCGAAACCTTCAAATAGACGAAGTCTCCGACTTCAAAACTCAGCTCTCTCCTTCTAGTGTCTGCATAGCTTCGCTGCCTTGATTGTGCTATCTTCAGGTTCTCTCGAACCATCTTGATGTTCTCTTCAGCTTCGAGCAGAATGTCTGGCCCGAACACTTGCTTTTCTCCAGGCTGATCCCATTGCAACGGAGTTCTACAACCCTCCCATAAAGCGCCTGAAATGGTGACATCTTCAAGCTGGCCTGGTAACTATTGTCATAGGAGAATTCTACGTAAGTTAATCTCTTGTCCCATCCAGACTGATCTTGCAACGCACAAGCTCTCAACATATCTTCAAGGATTTGATTAGTTCTTTCAGTCTGGCCGTCTGTCTGCGGATGGTAAGATGAACTGAAATTCAAATGTGTACTGAAGGCTTCATGCAACTGAAATGAGAGGTGAACTGTGTTCCTCTGTCTGACATTATCTTTTTTGGCACACCATGAAGACAAATAATCCAAGACATGTACAACCCTGCCAATACTGCACTGCTGTAGTTGGTCTTGACAGGTATGAAGTGGGCTGACTTGGTTAAGCGGTCCACCACTACCAAAATGGAATCGTAGCCGGCACGAGTGCGAGACAATCCGACTATGAAGTCCATTCCGATTTCATCCCATTTCCACTGAGGAATTCGCAACAGTTGCAACAATCCAGCTGGCCTCTGATGCTCTGCCTTGATCCTTTGACAACTGTCACATATAGCCACATGCTCTGCGATCTCCCTTTTCATTCCGTACCACCAGAATTTCTTCTTCAGATCCTGATACATCTTCTCACTTCCAGGGTGTATAGAATAAGCTGACTCATGAGCTTCCTTAAGGATCAACTCTCGAATGGACTGGACGTTGGGAACACACAAATGGTCCTTGAACCATATCACACCTTCTGCATCTTCCCAAAAATCTTTACCTCTGCCCTCTAGAATCAGCTGTCGGATTTCACTGATCTTCTCATCATTCTTCTGTGCTTCTTTGATTTCCCGCTCTAGGGTAGGCTCTAACTCAACTGTTACTCCTCGCATATTATTCAGAAATCCGAGGCTCAACCTGTCAAACTCTTTGGCCAACTCATAAGGCATCGGATGAGCGACCATCAGGTTGACTTGACTTTTCCTGCTCAAAGCATCTGCCACTATGTTCGCTTTGCCTGGATGGTAATGAATCTCCAATTCATAGTCCTTGATCAATTATAACCATCTTCGCTGCCTCATATTCAGCTCCGACTGAGTGAATATGTACTTCAGACTCTTGTGGTCTGTGTAAACATCACATTTCTGCCCATACAGATAGTGCCTCCATGTCTTCAGTGCGTGAACCACTGCTGCCAACTCTAGGTCATGGATTGGATAATTCTTCTCATGAACCTTCAGCTGTCGGGACGAGTAAGCCACAACTCTTCCCTCCTGCATCAACACGCATCCCAAACTAGTGTAACAAGCATCGCAATACACTGAGAAGGGCTTGTGCACATTAGGTAAGACTAAGATAGGCGCTGTAGTCAACTTCTCTTTCAGCGCTTCAAAGGCTTCTTGGCATTTCTGGGTCCACTTGAACTCAACCTTGTTGCCTAGCAAAGCTGTCATTGGTTTCGCAATCTTCGAGAACCCTTCGATGAATCATCGATAATATCCGACCATTCCAATGAAGCTCTTGATTCCTCGGGCATCTGTTGGCGCTTTCCAGTTTAGAATGTCTGCCACTTTCTTCGGATCCATAGCTAATCCTTCTTTATTTATTATGTGACCCAAGAATAGGACTTCATCAATCCAGAACTCACACTTGCTCAACTTTGCATACAGCTGGTGCTCTCGCAATCTCTGCAAAACCATCCTCAAATGATCTGCATGCTCCTCCTCACTTTGAGAATATATAAGAATGTCATCAATAAATACCACCACAAACTTGTCAAGATAATCCATGAATACACTATTCATCAGATTCATGAAGAAGGTTGGTGCATTCATTAGACCGAAAGACATCATAGTGAACTCATACAACCCATACTTGGTAATGAATGCCGTCTTCGGAATGTCTGAGGGTCGGATCCTGAGCTGGTGATAACCTGACCTCAGATCTATCTTTGAGAACACGCTGGCTCCTCTCAACTGGTCGAACAGATCTTCTATTCTGCGCAAGGGGTACTTGTTCTTGATCGTGACCTCATTCAGAGCTCGATAATCGATGCACATCCTTCTTGTGCCATCATTCTTCTCCACGAACAGGACAGGGGCGGCCCAAGGCGAGGTGCTTGGCCGGATGTAACCTTTCTCTAACAGCTCATCGATCTGCTTCTTGAGTTCAACTAACTCTGGTCCAGATACTCTGTAGGCTCTTTTAGAAATGGGGGTGGTGCCAGGAAGAAGCTCTATAGCAAACTCAACTTTCCGCTCAGGTGGCATGCCTGGTAAGTCCTCCGGAAACACATCTAGAAATTCTGACACAACCTTGATAACTTTGAGTGGATCTGCTTCACTGCTATCAACAACCATCTGATAACAACTTCCTTTCTTTGGCTCAGGCGGGACTAACTCGGTCACCACTTCCTCTCCTAGTGGAGACATCAACTTGATTGTCCTCCTATCACAACTGATAACTACCTGATACTTATCTAGCCAATTCATCCCTAGGATGACATCTATTCCCTGAGTACCCATTACTATGAGGTTAGCGGGAAACACTATCCCCCTTATTTCCACACTTACATTTAAGCAAATGCTATCGGCTCGAATGTTACCACCGGCTGAATCAATTTGAATGGGTGTTGACATGGTAGTGATTGGAAGATCATGTGCTTCTACCCAAGATGCAGTAATGAATGAATGCGTTGCTCCAGTATCAAATAACACCTCTGCAATATGGGAGTCAACTGGAAACATACCTACTGTCATGCCGGGGTTTTCCTGAACTTCTTCAGCTTCCAAGTGATTCAGTCTTCCATGGTTGTAGCGTGGCTGAGAGCGGTTGCATGCTCCAGGCTGCGACACATTCTGCTTTGCTGGGGCACTAGGGCCTGACTGCTGCTGGGCTGCCTTCTTCGGATATTGCATCACCCAATGGCCTTGCTCTCCACAATGGAAACATGCTCTGCTTCCGCCTTGAACTGGTGCTGCTTGACTGTTCTGGTTGGTTGCTGGGGTGAGAAGACGAGGTGCCTGCTGATTCTGCCTCTGGAACTGACCTCCTCCTAACTGGTTGTTCTGGCGATTCTACTGCTGGTGCTGAGGTGGGCGCTGGTTCTGCCTGAACTGCTGAGGTGGGTTTCCTGAGAAACGAGGGCGATTGCTGCTTCCAGGCTGAGGTCCACTGATCTTACGCTTGCGATCCTCCATCTCCTTGCGCTTCCTCTTTGTCATGATCGCTCTATCAATCAGGTGCTGAAATGTGGGGAAGGTATGATTTATCAGATGATACTGCGAGGGTCAACCAAGCCCCTCAAGAAGCGATACTGCCTCTTGGCATCTGTGTTGACATCCTCGGGAGCATAGCGAGACAGCTGCAGAAACTTGTCTCGGTACTAGGGATGGCAGCGGGTCGGGTTTTGTTCGGGTATAATAATACTCGACCCGAAATTGTACCCGAGACTTCTACAAATATCCATACCCACCAAGCCAATCGGGCGAGAAACTGTACCCGTACCCATGCCCATCGGGTATCCACCGTGTATAGGGTATCCAGTGGATATGTTATTGTAGACTAAATAACATTCGGTCTGTGTTATAATAAATGCATAAAATATTTTAGTTTACATCTAAGCACCAATGCAACACGAGAATGACTATATTTGGCTCCACGTCGATACAATATTTCAACTCATAATTATCACATCCAATAAATTTAAATTTGAGTACAGAGAATAAAAGCTTAATGAGTTCATGACAGTTAACAGTTATAACATTGTCAATGTCTCATTGGTCTCGATTACATTACAGTTGGCTGTTAACACAACACAAATTAATATTCATTAATCAACAACACATGCGAGTGAGTTTTTCTAGTGAATGTAGCACATTTTTAGTGGATGTAGCATATTTAAAGAGGTATATTGATATTTCGGGTATCCACTGGATACCCGTGGGTAAAGTATTTTACCCATACCCGACCCGAAGTATTTCGGGTATCCGACCCGATAGGACCCACGGGTGAGTTTTTGTACCCATATCCATATCCGGTGGGTACGAAACCCGCAGGTATCCATACCCACGGGTCCAACTGCCATCCCTACTCGGTACTCGCTGACGGACATAGGCCCTTGCTTGAGTGCCAGGAAATCCTCCTTCTTTACTATCATCAGGCCTGCGGGAACATGATACTGGTGGAAATTGCCTCTGAATTCCTCCCAGGTGATAGTGTCGGGGTTGGCATGGGTGGCGAGATAGGACTCCCACCAAGACTGAGCTGCTCCTCTCAATAGACAGGGACCATACAGAACTTTCTCCCTGTCATCACACTGAGCGGTGTGCAACTCCCGTACCATAGTGCGCAGCCAATCTTCAGCATCCATGGGGTCAGAAGAATGAGCGAACGTTGGGGGATGACCTCTCATGAATTCAGCACGCTTGTCCCTGGGCATCTGAGGTTGAGGTGGTGGCTGCTGCTGCTGCTGCTGAATGGCGGCCAGAGTCTGACCGATGACTTGAACCGCCTGAGTCTGCATCAAGAACATCTGCTCGATTGTCATCGGGGGTGGTGGTGGCAGTTGCTGTTGCTAGGGTGCCTCATCCTGCTGAGCTGGCCGCTCCTGCTGAGCACGCCTTCCTCCTCTGCGCCTGTTTTCTGACATCTACAGAATGCAATCACACATCAGAACTGATCCTGCAACTTGCAGCATAAGAAAAGAGTATAGAATTCTTCCACCATACTGAACAGATTAACATCTTCACTGACTTCCAACACAGACAAACACAACTTCTCAGATAAAGCGGAAAGTAGAACAAAAGGGCTTCCCAACTAGGTAACTAATTTTATTAACATTCAACAGGTAAAACAAAGTGTAGGGGATGCCTACACCCTGGTGACAGTCATTACAAAGATCCAAATCCAACATAGTTCATCATGACAAACATAAAGGCACAGGATAAGCAAACTACCTTGTCTAACTAAGACTGATGCTAAGACTATAGCTTATATATATATTCGTATTAATTACAAGATCTGACGCTGACGATCTATGGTTCTAAATTTATCTTGGTCCTGCAGTCGGGGTCGCCATAAGTCTAGTGTCCACGCCGAGGTGAGCGGTACGGGTGCTGAGTCCCGACGGGAGCGGGGGAACCATCCTCCAGGTGACGATGCTCCGCGCGCTCAGCCCGCAGCTGGGCGATCTCAGCACGAGCCCTACTCAGCTCGTCTAATGCATGGTCCAGCTCCATGTTTAGCACGGTGGCTAGGTTGACTGTGCTGCTCAACCTAGGATTATCCTCACCAACAGGTGAGACAATCACGCCTCCTGTGCTTCCAGATGGGCGACGGGGGTAATACTTCAGGTTGAGACCATCGGCTACGCCGCCGAGCACTGAGCAGTAGTGCGAAAGTGCATGCCATGCGGCATCTTGCATGGCCGCCTCGACTGAGTCCTGCTCAGAGATAGAATAGTGCTCTGAGCAGACCTCTGCACCTTGGAGACTATTCTCCGGACGGCGCACCCAGCAGGTCGCCTCCCAATTGTCCGGGTAAACCCCGCGACTGTGCTGGAAGACCACACAACGATACTCGATAGACCAAGTACGCCGGTCGAGTGCCCGACGTAGTAGGGTGTCGAGCGCATCGTGGAAGTGACACCCGCGAGCAGCGTCACGGGTGATGGGTCGAGAAACCCATCCTTCCAACTCCTGCTCCTCTGAAAGGTCAGTGTCATGGCTCGAGCTGCTGTCGCCACCTCCGTCGTCTGGGTCTCCTCTAGCGGCTACTCCAGCGGCTGGGTCGCTCAGTGGTGGTGCAGGGGGCGCCTCCAACGGGAGCACAGGGGAACAACAGCTCACAGACTCTATCTCCTGCTGAAGCGAGAAAGAAGAGTCCTGCTGCTCCAGCTCCTGTCATCGACGCTCCTGCTCCTCGTGCAGGTGGTGGTGCAGCCTCTCCAAATGGCTGGACAGACCGGTCACTAGACGGCGAAGCGGACGCTCCGTGAGACGAGAGGGTAAGAAGGGGATGACAGACTTCCGTGCAGTGTGTCTAAGACGAGCCATCTACAAAAGACACCGTAAGTATAAGAGTGAGAACATAACTAATATGACCAGCAAGTAGACCATAAATAAATGAGGAATTAGAATAAAACAAAATTTTCAGCAAGGTATAATAATATACAGTAGAACATAGGTTTGGTCGATATGACCAACTTTTGAAGGGATATCAAAGTCAAGGTGATAATAGGGGTCTATAATCCTTAGAACGACCATTATATTCTAGGTTAGCGGTCCTACAGTCAGCACGGCTTTCATACCACCTATGTCACACCCGGTTTTAGAAGGCAAACCGAATGCGAACCATGTACGTGCCAAGATCAGCAATTCACGTACACAACAGTTACATAACTAGACATCATCACACAGTGCTCAAATAATGACATAAAAGAGGGTATAATAGTCGATTACATCATGATGTCCGAGACATCCACATAGTCTTTAACAATAATCAAAGTGCGGAAAAGAAACATAGATACACACAGCCTACACAGGCAGCCGATTGGAGGTTTGCCGCTAACCCACGCCTAGAACTCATCGTACTCTTGGAACTCCTGGAAGTCCTCCTCCACGACTTCATCTTCACCTGAGCAGTGGTTGCAACGCTGATGAACTGGGGGGTTTGGTGTGTAAAGCAAGAGTGAGTACACATCAACATACTCAGCAAAATGTCCCGTTTGGCTATTGTGGAGTAGCCTTATGTGGAGTTAAGTCAAGCAGTTGCTTTTAGTTGGTCAGGTTATTATTTACTAGTAGAAAGCCAGGTTTTAGCATTAACCCAAGTTATTAACCCAGATGTACCCTTTCCAAACAGAAAGAATACCACTTACCATTAACATAGTCATAACCAAAACCATCATCCTCGTCACCACCTGTAAACCATACATCTCTGATCAAGTATCTCTAATCAATGGAGCTACCTTGGCCGCTCATAACCGCGAGCATGACTGATATATCAGTTTCATAACACCCTGCAGAGGTTGCGCACTTTACCCACAAGCCATGATTCCCTCTTGCCTCGGGCCGATCAAACCCTTAAACACTACCAAGGTGAATAGGCAGGGTCTCACTATGTAGCCTTTACAAAGATTTCCTGGGGCTGTAGCCGCTCGTTAGGTTTCCTAAATGCACCGAACTCCTCCCCAAGGGGCGAACCAACCTTGGCAGAGCGAGCCGCATACAACAAGCCCAATTAACGGCACGACGGCGAAGTGAACTACACCCCAGTTCCTCTAATTACTCAGCTAAGGGCGTCCCACTCCACCCTCATTGTTGCACTGTTTTCCCAGGCGGTCATCCAACGAATAGGTCCTTACGGATCATCATAATCAAAAGGGAAAACAACGTATCATAGATATCTCATCATGTTCATTGATTAATGTGAAGCGCTAGCATAAAGCTAAACTGAAATAACCCAACCAGAATAGGTAAACAAGGACAAGATAGACAAAAGCTAGTCAATCCATAGGTATAAATGTGTAAATGCGGGAAGTGAATTATAAGAATTAGTAGGACATAGATGGGTCAAGGGACACTTGCCTTCACCAACCAGTAGCTGCTCAGGGTCTTCACCTGCAACTCCTTCGGACTCCACCAACTGACCGTCATCTATACGAGTTCAAACATACATTCCATACATTTAATACAAAAGAACAGTACACCATACAATAGAATGCAATAAATAAACAGGCGTTCGACGCAGGGCTCAAACTCACGACTAAGCAAGAAAGAGAAAGTAACGGTCGAGGCTACGGTCGAGAAGCGATCACGTTACACAATTATAAATTAAACTACTCGTTTAAACAGAATGGTATTAATTTGGCCATTGCGTTTAGCATAAGGTAAGGTCATGTTCCATGTTTAATCGTTATAAGCAGTTAAAGGTGAATTAAAGGAAATGGTTGCGTGACGAGACGCGCGACACAACATTTAAATTGAATTAAGAAATAAACGACTCGTCGCGCGACAGAGCACGTAACGAGACTCTTGCATTAACTATAAATAAACGTTAAGCATCGCGCGACGAAACGCACGACGGCATACGTCAACCAAACTGAATTTAAAATAGAACGTCGCGCGACTGGACGCGCGACGCCATACATAAACAATCCTGAAATAAAAAATGGATCGTCACGCGATGAAGCGCGCGACGCAGCACATTAATAGAATGTGAAATTAAACAAATTCATCGCGTGACGCAACACGCTAACTAAACAGAGTTTAAAATTAATTAAAAAAATTCACGAATCAATCACCGCGCGCGTGGGGCTGCGCACGCGGGAACGCGTTGGGTGAACGGGGGGTGTGACAGAACCTCCCAAGTCATTAGGTCCACCTACAGTTTTCCTTGTCCAACGAACCTCAGACAACCCTGCAGGTGCCCCTGATCACTTGACAAGTTCGGTATCTGTATTCTTTACCTTTCCCAAGATCGTTTCACCCGTCACGCAGACATTACAATACATCGGAGGTACGAAAATGCGGAAGCAGTTACAATAACTTACCTTATATTAAAGTAAGAAAGAGTTGGATTATTACAGACCAGAACGAAATATAGGAGTGTTGAGTATTATTATTACATAACCTGGGAGGCAAAAACCCCTCCCGATAAACAGTAACAAGTTTTTCTTAACGAAGGACACTTCCTCCCGAGTCTTCAGTCTTGATTTTCTTCTTTGGGCACCACCTTCGAACAAAAGCAGCAAAAATTTGTCGCGTCCTCACCTAAAGCAACATGGGACAAAGCCCTGAGTACGAAGTGTACTTTCGCAAGAATTACCCGTCAAAGTAAAAGACTCTAAAGGATATGCTGGCCTTTGGGAATCAAGGTAAGGCTTATCAATAATCAAAGACTCTGTTTGCAGAAATGCTTACTAACAGTAGATCCTTAAAAATCCAATTTTATTTGTCTGGTTAAGTAAAATTACCTACAGCTAGAGTTATTTCTACCCTAATTCATTCACTTGACCTATACTAGCCAATTTCTTAACAACCCTTCATCTTCACTGGATTGCTACGTGTAGGGCAGTGACCAAGTCTTCATATCTGCGAAGTTACGGCGATCCAAATCGATTATACTCAACTGAGGATCTCCAATCACATGACATATGTATCACTTAACCCTTGCATATGTCAACTCGCCACCGGGGTTCTTAAGACCAGATCAGGTTCACGCCAACCGAGAGCACAACTACACCACCGTCCAGCCTCTTGCCACGGAGGGTACACGCTACTCTCGCCATCTCTCCAGTCCCATTGCGTGTTATCTTATTCTGGTATTAGTCTATCTGAGGCAAAGCTTACCCATGACGAGGCATGTGACCAGCTAAAGGGTCCTCGATCATCAAGCCTACATCGACACGGTCCTTAATCGACTCAAACGGAGACACTACACCGAGACTCTCTTTCTCGTGCAAGTCACCTGCCCGGTCTCAGCTTTATCATTTCAAACCCGAAGTTTGGTACCTAGCAGAGGTACATCTTTTCTGATGTTGAACCCATCACGGCCATGATGGATCCATCATCAAATTTTATTTTTGAAAATATCCCACCCACTTGAAGCATCATCTTTTGTCAAAACAAAACATTTTGTTTTTCTAGAGCAAAGCTAAGCATAAGAAAAACCTTTTTGTAAATTAGGGATTAAGGAGAAGTAATCAAATCCATGGAAGGAAATGCAGGAATTGGTTTAGCACACAACTCCTATCACCTAATACACCAAGCAAGTGAGAAAGATTTTAAGAGTAACAAGGAGGTGGCAAATGCACCGGGGCTTGCCTTGAGGTTCTTCAGGTGGTGGTGGTGTAGCTACTGGTGAGTCAGGTTCTGCTCCACAGATATCAAAGTAGAAGCAGTTTCCTGCCTGAGGTTCTTCAGGTGGTGGTGGTGGTGAAGTCCTCGCTTCTTCAACTTCTATTTCTTCGTCGTTTTCTAGATATAGCCATATATAATCATGAATGCTCATGAAAATGCAAAGATAATAAAAGTTTTTTATCTAAGGTCTTGAATATAACTTTCCTTCACGGATCCCCGAGAAACTAGGGTTCGCGGAGTCTATAGTGAAGTTCATAGGGCAGGGGGCTAGGGTTTTGGGTTCTAAGTATCAAACATGGTCCAAAACATACCAAATTTTACCCAAGGCTTCTAAATAATATTTAAAGTTTACCTAAAAAGTTTGGTGAATTTTGGGATTATAAATTACTCTCTAAAATTCCAGAAGTATGGTTTTTGGTTGTTTTAAATGTCCCAAAATTCCCTATTGGAACTAAAAATCATGAAACTATTTTTATTAAATGCTATAGGAAATTAGAAGCCTAGCAAAATTAGTTTGGTAACTTTAGCATTTTTCTGTAATTTTCTAGAATTTCTTTAGCTCTGGTAGAAAAGGAAAAAGAAAAAGACTCTACAGTGCTGTGCTGAAATTGGCCTGAGCCGGCCCATCAACAGGCAGAAGCGCGCGCGCCCGCACCCACGGTATTGACTTTGTGAATAAGTCCCCGACATTTTGAATAACTAGAAGCGGGGTCACAGTACTGTTCCTAGAGTCACTAACACCTTACAGAAACATCCCCCGAGTTCTATTTCTTCACAGTCTGAAGTCCACGATGGCAAACAGCGCGGGGTCGAGCTCCGGTGAACTTACATCGGCCGATTCACGCAACAACCGATGCTCTTCTTTGGTTTAAACCTAATTCAAGCCCTAATGAGTGTTTCCCCTCAACTAATTTCATTAACGGGACCCTAACACACTCTGTTCACGGTGACAGCGGACACCACGGGTAACCGAACACGTCCCCGGCGATCCTAGGGACTCTAGCTCAATTGGATGGGTCAGAGAGTATCAGGAGCATCCAAGGATACTGAAACGAGGACTCAGAGGACATGAACGGACCTGAGATGCGCTGGCCACGGCGAGGTCAAACCGCTCGGTGTTCTTGAGTGATTTGGGGGAAATCCCAAATTGGGGAGTTCTAGGGGATGATTCGAGGCACGGGTTGCTTCACTGGTTGCACAACTACCTAGCGGAGCAAGCGGGGTCGGCAATTTATAGTAGGCTTGAGCGGTGGCGTCCAATTTCACGACAATGCGCTGGCGGCCGAAGAGGAAGAAGGTTACTGGCTTTCACCGTGACTGCTCTCCGACGATCACCGGGCATGCATGACGAGTTTCACTGCGACGTGGTCTAGCGCTTTAGCATGTGGCGCACAGCGGTGATCGGCCAACGGCGGCGAGGTCTATCCCGGCCGCACGACGAGCAAGTGGGTACGGTGAAACTCATCCGCGACCGAGCCTGAGCTGATCTAGTGCCAAGATCTTTACTCTGCCGTGGTTATCCACTTACCAGAGAGCACGAATCGCGGCGACGGCACAAATCACGGCGCAAAGGTCACCGGCGGCGAGGGGGGCTGAACTTGTAATATGTTTCAGTTACTGTACCATGGTGGTTACCGTGTCTGACAGACCATTTTGCAGGGCTCGGATCTCAAATTTTCATGTGGCAACTTACGAATCCACCAGTAACAAAATTGTTTCCTGATGCTCCAGCTACAATCCTACTATAGCAATCACTCCTAAATTCTTACTGGATTAGGCTTGAATCCCATCTCAAAGATGGCTCAATCACACTTTCAGTCTGAATTCAGACTTAAGGCAGTCTGACAGCCCATCTTAGGGCCAAATTATCTCAAAACATTTCATGGCGCCAAGGTATAATTCCTATAACAAAGTTGTCCTCCTTGTATAGCTCTACAAACTTGATGTGTTGACCTAGGACAAAAACTTCATAATTTGGAAGATATAGGGCTACAAAGTTAACCCTATGCCACTGAAATTCAGACTTAACTCCATAGGGTTTAAGTGGTGCTTTTTGCAAATACGTCCAATTCACATATTTTGACTTGGGAATCCCCAAATATGTGAACCATATGACTTAAGGTACCCTAATGCCTTGGTTTTTGCACTTTAGTCCAAAAGTGCACTAGTTTTGCACTTAGCCCCCTAGGGTTTTAGTCTAGGGTTTTCAAGGGTTCTATTTAGGGTTTTTGATACTTCTAGGGTTTGGATGCTACTTAAGTTCATCCATGGTGACATTTTATGACCATCTCTAATGAGTTTTGAAGTTTTCTCTTATTAGGCTTTGTTTACTCTTTTAAGCCCAATCTAGGGTTAAGCACTGTTCCCTAGGGTTTCACTTATAACATGTCACATCAATACAACATGTTTGAACTTTTTGCCTAGTGAATGATTCTAGGTGTGACAAACACATGATATGCCAATGCTTATGATGTTATCCTCAAGTTTTAGTGTCAGTAACACCAGGGGTGTTACAGGGGGCGAGGCCGCGCAGAGGCCACGCGAGCCGCGTCGAGGGACCACGCTGCCGAAGGAAGGGGCCGCGCACCGGGTGCCGCGCGCAGGGGGGCGGGGGCCCGCGCCGGGGAGGGGCCAGGGGCCGCGCTAGGGAGGGGCCAAGGGCCGCGCTGGGGAGCAGGGGGGCCGCGCCGCTAGTGGCCGAGGCCGCCGCGGGGGAGGGCGGGAGAGCCGCGCCGCGAGGGGCCAGGGAGCCGCCACGCCGGGGCCCAGGGCCGCCGCGCCGAGGGGCTGCATGGCGCGCGCACAGGGGAGAAGAAGGGGGCGCCCGCAGGGAAGGGAAGAGGGAGGAAGAGGAAGAGGGAAAGAGAGGAGAAGTGAGGGGAGGGGAGCTCACCTCGGGGATCCAACTCCGGCGATCACTGTCTCCAAAACCTAGGGCACCACGGGGAGAGAGAGAGATGGGAGGGAGAGAGGTTGCTGCGCGGGACAAATAAAATGAGAGAAAAGGGACCAGGCGGGCGTGCATGGAGAGTAGGGGGCGCCAGGGGCGCGCGGGCTGGGTCGGGTCGGGCTGGGCTGGGCCGCACCACGGGTCAAAACCCTGAGGCACGCACAACCACAGATCGGAAATCAATTCGCGAAGCAAAAATCTGAAACGAAACTAAGCAACGCACGCAATTAAGCACGAAGTCAGACAAAGAAATATGATTCGACATGATGCAACACTCATGACCACTTAGGTTTTGTTTACACATGACACGGACACCAGTCGCTATATTGCTTTGAAATTGGGAAGAAGGAGCAAAACTAGAAAAGAAAATAGAGTAACGCCTGAATTTGGTGAGTAAAAAGAAGAAAAAATTCTACCCCCAAATTCAGGGTGTTACATGCACCGTGTGGGAGAGAGGCCCCATGGGGCTGCAGCTCGAGCCAAGCGCTCGATCCTATAGCAAGGCGCGCGTCGGCGGCTGGCGTTGCCGTGGCCAGGCGCTGGCTGGGTGGGCGCCGAGCGCTGGGCTGCGCATGCACGAGCAGGGGGGTGCGTCGTCGGGGAACCGGCTGGACATCGAATTTAATAAAATGAAGAACACATGTTGAAAACAATGGAAAAGGCTCACCGGAAAAAGAACCCTCGCCGGAGCCGAGGAGAAAACCATCGATTGACGGAGATTCGGCGGGTCCAATCGACGAACTGAACGTGCTGCGACGAAGCCCTCAATGAGACGAACGCAGCGGTACCCTCGGATTCGGCAAACGATGCACGGATTAAGAGTAATTGCTCGTCGGAGTTGTCGCCGGAGTTGGAATCGCTCCGAACTTCGACGAGCAATACCGGGATCTAGGGTTCGGATTTGGAGAAACCGTTTCGTGTTCTGGATAGGCTCGACGAGATGAATCCGGACATGTATATATATAGGGTTCGGATGAGATTAAAATTTGGTTAAAATTCGGGTTTTACCATTTTTAAACACGGAAAAGCCTATAAATTTATATTTTATGCTCAAAATATTATATATGCTTTCAAAAATTCCTATAAATGTTTTGGCACCTAATGAACTCAAAAAACATAACTAGAATTTCTAAAAACATTTTTAAGTTCCTCAAATAAGTAGATTTTGGTTTCCGAAAAATAGAAAAATATTCCAAAAAATATAAAAATTTACCGAGCGCTTCTATAAGATATGTTAACATGTTTCAAACACATTTTGCACTTAGAAACACCATGCAACAGCATGAATGCAACAACCAAAGTGCCTCTAGGGCTCATTCCACTAGGTTTACGCTAATATAAAACAAAATAATTATCCATTTTTAGGAAAAAGAGAAAGGAAAGCGAAGAACTGAGAGAGTAACACCTGAATTTGGTGGATATTAGAAAATAAATTTTATACCCCCAAATTCAGGGTGTTACAAATCTAACCCCCTTAACAGAATCTCGTCCTCGAGATTGAAGAAGAGGCTAAAGAAAATGAGATTGGTTCATTAGTCTTTCATAGCTTCTTCTAACTCAATTTTGACTCTGTCGGTTTGACTTGTGGATTGGTTGCTTTGACCATCAGATGCTTGAGACCAATTGATGCAATTCTTGAGGATCTCCTGGACCTGTGGGTTAGGACCCACACACGCCTTCGCTGCGCCACTCTGATCTTGTTGGTTGATGTTGATCGCATTTGTTGGGGACTTGTTCTCAAATGCTATGAGTCAAGAACAAGGCAACACAGAGAATGTTAAACGTTAAAGTCCTTCGTCCTTCGTAGCATTATATCCCTTTGAGAGATAATGATTCTCGGACGAAGGTTGTGAAGGACGTACCTTCGTCAAAGCAACATATAAATGAGGAAAGAAACATATGGGATATAAAAGACAATTTCACCAGTTATTTATTACCATCAACTCATTTCTATTTCATTATTAAGGAAAAATAGAAATGATAACAAGTTACAAAAGTACCTTCGGCTTGAAAGAAGGTAAAAATACAAGCGTGACGCAAGAGCAAATGTCCAGTCAGCGTGAACAGTACGGGACGCAGCCCATGTAAAATTACACCCATGCCCTTTACATTTGCTAATAACTCTATAATAGTCCATCGGGGTCTAAATAGCCTTTTCCCTTTTAAGTCAGTTCCCTTTTCTGTTATCACGCCGAAGCTCCCCTGCGCATAGCTTCGGCTCTGCGCCATCCTTCGTATTCTTTGTGCTTCTTCATACTGTAGTTTTGACCTAAGTCCGAAGGTACCTGTTCATGTATCATACTCCAGAAACATTGTTAAGTCATATTTTTTAGGACCTTCGGAAGCCGAAGGCCCCAAACAGTAGCCCCTCGCAATATTAATTTGTTAGAATGATAAATTCAGATTGCGATATGGACGAAGGCCTTAAGCCGAAGGTCCGAAAAACACCTTCCATTTGCTAGAATAGCATCAGGCAATGACAAGCGGGGCCCTTCCACTTGCAACGCACTGGGCGTATAAATAAGAGCACACCGCGAGCACATCTGGCACGCTTTCTTGGCATCTGCTCTTGCTTACTCAACTTTCAGCTCTTTTGCGCACCAACACTTGTTTGGCTTTTTAGGTTTTTTTAAACTTCGGTTTTGAAAGCAGTTTTTTAGCATTTTTGAAGATGTCTGGAGATAAAAAAGCTGTTGCCGAAACAAGGCTGAGTCTTTCTGAGGAGAAGAATCTTGGGTTTCTTGAATCAATAGCAAATACAAATACAGAGAAGATCACTAAGGAGATTTTAGAAGGTTTATCTGAAGACACTGGCGATAGTGACAGTTATGATGTGGAAAGTGGAGGTGAGGACTCCGAAGATCGACCGTGGCGACCGAGTCACACAGTCTTCGGAAAATCAACTATTAAACAGAGTCACCTTGACAATATGAGGGGGAAATATTTTCGAGATATGTCTACTGTGAGGGCAGATGATGGGGAGAAGACTGTACCTACTCCCGAAGATAATGAAGTCGTGGTCTTCCGAAGCTTCTTCAAGGCTGGGCTTCGGTTCCCTTTAAGCAGTTTCGTGGTTGAGGTCTTGAAGATATTCCAGATTTTTCTTCACCAGATTACTCCCGAAGCCATTATAAAGATGGGGGTCTTCGTATGGGCTGCGAAGAGTCAGAACTTGGAGCCGAATGCTAAAAGTTTCTGTAGCATGCACGAGCTTCTATATGAGACGAAGCCCTGGGGTAAAGAGCAGTATCACAACAACTTCGGCTACTATAGCTTCGTTGCCCGCTCCGGGTCAAGCTGCCCTGTGCCCACCTTCCGGAAGCGATGGCCCGGGGATTGGATGAAGGAATGGTTCTACGTGAAAAATGATTTAAAGGCACGAGAGGATATTAAGGAGATTAACATGCGCCCTATCTGGCAACGCTTTGGCCTTCGGAAGCCGAAGGTGGAAATTGATGAAGCAGCCAAAGAATGCCGAAAGGCCTTCGGGATAGTCTGCTCATTCATCGGGACAAGGGACTTAATTCAAGAGCATGTGGCCTACAAGATATGGCCATTGGTAGCCAACTGGGAGATGCCAAAGGAAACTATCAACAACCCCCACGAAGGTGGTTTGGTTCGACTAAAATACACCTTCAGATTTGGAGACCAGTTTGATGAGCCAGACGATGATTGGCTGAAGAGTGTCGAAGCTACAAGTGATGAACTGCTTGGGTCGTACTCCAAAACAGAAGATAATGCACTATCAGCGGCCTTCGGAAATCGGAAAAAGAAGAGACTCAACCGAGTTTTCGATGCTATTGGGTTCATGTACCCTGACTACCGCTACTCGTTACGAGGGCAAAAAAGAAAAGGTGCAACTTCCGGGAAAGATGATGCTTCAGCTGCTCCAAGTGAGCCTACGCCGAAGAGGAAAAAGGTGAAAGTCCTTACTCACCAACCGCGCTTTATTGAACCAGCCATAGTGCCCGAGTTTGTCAGTGAGACCTCTTCGGCCACTGAAGCCAAAGAACCTGCACTTGCGCAGAAAACTGAAGAGACGACTGCAACGCCGAAGGCTGAAAAAATTGGAGAGCCGAGAGCTGAAGGGACAAAAACATCAGAAATTTTAAGTCCTTCGGCAGAAGTTGAAGTGCCAAAAACCCAGAAAGGTCCAGCAATGACCCCAAAAGAAAAAGGATGGTTAATGTTCTAGATGTACTGGAGACAATAAAGTCTTCAAGCTCTACTCCGAAGAAAATTGGCGAAGCTCCAAAAGCGCAAATTGAGACAACAGCCTCTGAAGCCGAAACTACAAAGCACCAGGCTGAGACTGAAGCTAGGCCTTCAGAGCCCGCCAAGGAGAAATCCTTGGAAACCAGAGAAAAGGAAACAGAAGCGGCAGAACAAATTTTGGCTGAAAAAACTGCCACTACCACCCCCGAAGCATTTTCTGAAGTTCTCAATTATATTTTACGACATGCTTCGGGGAAAAAGTTGACTGAAAAAGAAAAGCGAGAAGCTCAGTTCTATGCCCAAAAATTAAAATATCCGAAGGGGGCATTGATTTTCAACGGCAGCGGAGAAGAAGACTTCTTGTATTGTCTCCCAGACAGCAAAGAGATTTCTGTCTGCCGGGAGATGAGCAAAAGCTTCGGATTCCCGACACTAGAGGACGGGCTCTCAGTGCTATCAAAAGATGAATTAGCCGACAGCTTAGCATACAATAGCTTAAAGGTGAGAAAATGAATTTTACTGAAAAGCAAAATTTTTCCATTTGCTTATACTTAATACCGTATTCCTTTTTTAGGGCCTTATTCTTAGCAACTCCCTCAGGGCACAAAAAAGCGCTGAAGACGAGAGATGTACCATGGCCTTAAACAACCTTCGTTCCGAAGTAATCGAGCTAAGGAACGAAGGTCTTGAGAAAGATAAAATATTAAACTCATTGCTAAATAAAATAAAAGAAGACGAAGCTACTTCCAAAGCCCAGGCTGAAGCCCAGAAGTGCGAAATTGAAGACCTTCAGAAACAGCTGGCTGAAGCGAAGTTAAAGTGTACAATTGCCGAAGCTGACCGAGACGCCAGTAACTATTGGAAAAATTATCGGGAGAAGACAGTTGTAGAAATTCGGCCTTCAAAAGAGAAATGCTACGAAAAATCCATAGAATGTGTGCAAAAAATAAAATCTAGCTTCGCCAATGTTGGCGCATTCTCTAGCGAGGATAATTTCGTAAGGGGCGATCCTGAAGGCCCAATTGACTGGATCAGCAATGAAGCTGAAACCTTTGAAGAAGTTTTGAGTGGGCGTGGGGATGTCTGTGCCTTCTCAGGTGCCAGGGGAATCGCGGCTATTTTGGAGAAATCAGGCTGCGATCACGTGAAAGCTTTGACTCAAACTGAAGCTGCCTTATCTATTGAAGATACAAAAGACCCCTCGGCCGAAGCAAGCTTAGTTGGCGGGAAATTCTTCGCTGATATCTGGGAAAATGGCGGCCGAGAGATGGCGCACAAGATAATAAAAAAGAGTGAAAAAGATTCTCATGATGCAAAAGAAGCGACGAAGGCAGCTGAGAAAGCTGCGGAACTTGAAAGGCGGATAGGTATTGCTTAATTGCTTTTGACTTTGTGTTTTATTTCTGCGACTTCGAACTTATTTATGTTTTGTATCGCAGCTGAGCTATCTCCTCCCCCGGAGCCTTTCGAGCCAACAGCCGACCCAGAAGCAAAGAGAGAGGAAGAAATCACTAAAATGGCCGAAGCTATTTTGGATAAAGCTATTTCTCAACTGTTAAACGAAGCTGCGGAAGTAGTTTTAAAAGAAGAATAGCTGCTATTGTAAAAACATTTGGAATGTAATATTTGCTGAACAAAGTGTGTAGTATTTTTATAACTTTGAATGTAATATATGAGCTGCTTGTAACTCAATTCTTTATGATGCATGAAACTTTACATACATACCGTTTTTGAGCCTTCGACGAAAAAACACCTTCCCTTCTTTTCATGCTTCATGAAGGATATCCATATTTCGTAAAAACATCCAATCTCCGTAAAAACGTTATGCTTCGTGAGCAATAGATCTCCTTTTCATATTAGAGTTGACGAAGCGGTACTTTTCAAAACTTATTTTGTGCCTTGGCACTGCTTCTTCGAAACAATCTCCGAAGATCAACATTGTATCCCCTTCTTGTGCCATTGATGCAATATGATGTATGATGTTATGCCATGCAAATGATGTAATGATGTTATGCTATGCAACATGATATTTGTGCCAAAGATACACACACATTCCCTCAGTAGAGCACACAATCTTTTTGCCGTTTATTTTTCGGCTTCACCGCTTATTTTTCGGTGTATCAGCGCTGACTTTTCGCTGTAAGCCTCCCTTAGGAGCTTCTTCGCCTTTTACTTCGGCGGTATTCGCGTTGACTTTTCGCGCTTCGCCTTATACTTCGGCGGAATCAGCGTTTATTTTCGCTGTAAGCTCTGCATTCCCTTTGGAACGACTTTTGAGCAGAAAACTTACACTACGCTCCCTTAGGAACGACTTTTTGTAGCTTCGGCAAACTTACGCTGCGTTCAGTAGAACGACATTTTTGTAGCTTCGGGTATACTTTCTGTAGCCACGAGCTCTTAAGAACGAGTTTTCATGCTTCGGCAACTTTTTGGATTCCGTAAGTCTGTGGAGGAGATATATTTTTACTATGGCAAAAACGAAGCTGTTACAAGAAATTGAAAACGACAAGAAAAACTTAGGCTTTTGATGATTGTTCCTTATTAAAAAGAAAAATGATAACGAATGCAAGAACTATCTCAGAAGTAGGATATCTTCTAGTAAATGTGCTTTGACTCTGGCACAGTATTGTTGACTGTGCGAGCTTCGGACTCCTCTCTGAAGTCTCGTTGCTGATGAGTGTGTTGGCTCCCTTCTGGCTGCTAGCCTCGTTGTATTGGTGGTGGAGGTGGAAGTTGTTGCCAAGATGCCTGAGATTGGCTTGTCGAAGCAACAGAAGCTGCAGAATGGTTACCCACATACTCTGGAATGTACGGTGAGTGGTACGAAACAGTATGCATAACTTGCTTCGGCTGGCTCTGTTGGGCTGCAGCTTCTGCTATCTCTTTTTGTTTCTGGATGGTGACATGGCACATCCTAATGGTATGGCCATTGTCCTCACCGCAGAATATGCAATAAATTTTCCTTGGCTGATCCCCAAACCTTCCTCCAAAGCCCCTGGCGCCTCTGCCCCTTGGAGCTGGGGGGCGAGGATAGCTTTGTTGCTGCCCCGAAACCTAGGAGGAATATTGCGGTCTCTGTTGCTGACTTCCCCTATCGTCATTCTGAGTGGAATGAATTGATCTGACATGCCTAGGGTGGACTCTCCCTCTGAAGCCCCTGGTTATTTCGGAGAACCTATAAGCTTCCTCCCTTCTTTGACGAAAGTCATTATCAGCGCGGATGTATTCATCCATCTTCTGAAGCAATTTTTCCAAGGTCTAAGGGGGTTTCCTGGCGAAGTATTGTGCCGAAGGTCCTAGCCGAAGCCCCTTGATCATGGCCTCAATGACAATATCATTGGGCACTGTTGGCACTTGTGCCCTCAAACGCAAGAACCTTCGAACATACGCTTGAAGGTATTCCTTGTGATCCTGCGTGCACTGAAACAAAGCTTGAGCAGTAACTGGCTTCGTCTGAAACCCTTAGAAACTAGTGATCAGCATGTCCTTCAGCTTCTGCCATGATGTGATTATTCCTGGCCGAAGAGAGGAGTACCAGGTTTGTGCAACATTCTTGACTACCATGACGAAGGATTTCGCCATGACTGCAGTGTTGCCACCATATGAAGATATGGTTGCTTCGTAGCTCATCAGAAATTGCTTCGGATCTGAGTGTCCGTCATACATGGGGAGCTGAGGTGGTTTGTAAGACGGGGGCCAAGGTGTAGCCTGCAGTTCTGCTGACAGAGGAGAAGCATCATCAAAGGCAAAATTTCCATGATGGAAATCCTCATACCAGTCATCTTCGTTGATGAAGCCCTCTTGGTGAAGCTCTCTGTGCTGGGGCCTTCGGTTTTGCTCATCCTGAGCAAGATGACGAACTTCTTCAGAGGCTTCGTCTATCTGCCTTTGCAGGTCAGCAAGCCGAGCCATCTTTTCCTTCTTACAGCATCTCCATATTCCTGATTTCTTGGTCCAAGTCGTCCTCCTGAGGCATTGGACTAGTGGCCTTCCTCTTCTGGCTTCGGGCCTCCCGAAGAGAAAGGGTCTCCTGGTTCGGGTCCAGTGGCTATAGAGCGGCAGCCCCTGTTGCTGAAGCTTTCTTTGGCGGCATGACGAAGGTCGATGCTTGCCGAAGGTGGTCGGAAAGGGTTCACCGGAGGTGGGCGCCAATGTTGGGGACTTGTTCTCAAATGCTGAGTCAAGAACAAGGCAACACAGAGAATGTTAAACGTTAAAGTCCTTCGTCATTCGAAGCATTATATCCCTTTGAGAGATAATGATTCTCGGACGAAGGTTGTGAAGGACGTACCTTCGTCAAAGCAACATATAAACAAGGAAAGAAACATATGGGATATAAAAGACAATTTCACCAGTTATTTATTACCATCAACTCATTTCTATTTCATTATTAAGGAAAAATAGAAATGATAACAAGTTACAAAAGTACCTTCGGCTCGAAAGAAGGTAAAAATACAAGCGTGACGCAAGAGCAAATGTCCAGTCAACGTGAACAGTACGGGAGTACTGTTCATCTATTTATAGGCAAGGGACGTAGCCCATGTAATATTACACTCATGCCCTTTACATTTGCTAATAACTCTATAACAGTCCATCGGGGTCTAAATAGCCTTTTCCCTTTTAAGTCGGTTCCCTTTTCTGTTATCACGCCGAAGCTCCCCTGCGCATAGCTTCGGCTCTGCGCCATCCTTCGTATTCTTTGTGCTTCTTCATACTGTAGTTTTGACCTAAGTCCGAAGGTACCTGTTCATGTATCATACTCCAGAAACATTGTTAAGTCATATTTTTGAGGACCTTCGGAAGCCGAAGGCCCCCAACAGCATTATCTTCATTGGGGTTAGTGGCTAACCCCTTAACAGGAGCATTGATATGCACTTGGTGAAGATGCTGCCGACTCTGATCTTGACTGATTTGGAGGAGTTGGAGGTTGCCAAATGGACAGGTGCAAGAGGAAAGAATAGCGAGAAAAGGTAACTATAGACAAATTAGAGAGAGCAGAGGGAGAACCCAACTACTTAACTCTATGGCACTCACCTAGTAAACAGATTCCATTGCGGACCAAGGGCCACAACACATCAACACTCATTCCAAAGAAGCAAATCAGTCATAGCAGAAGGACAAACATCATGAGCACACAGCAACAAACATCTCGTTGCTATACGTTCCTTTTAATTAAATGGTGGTCTTTCCTTAAAAAGGGAAACTACTCTAAGGCCAACAAAAGGCAAGGGGAATAATAAGACATGGAGGGTAGGGGCATGAGCATAATAAAGGATGGAGCTAAATCAATGATTGTAACTGACAAGGGAGAGAATGCAACTAAGGTCAAGATAGGTAAAACACCATTCTCAAATCGAGATGGAAAAGATGATATTTCAAAAGGTAGGCATAAGATAACATCATGGAAAAGATCTAGAGATTACAAAGGTAAGGGAGGTGAAAGGAAGAAACACACCAAAAGATAGAGTTAGGACAAGACTTGCAACGCGACAGAGGAAAAAGGGAATGAACAAGAGCGGGATAGGCAAGACATCACTCTTGAAATGAAATGGGAGAGGAGGCTTTAAAATGCAGGTGCAAGATAAGCATCATGGTAAAGATCAAGGGATAACAAGGGTTAAGGTGATAACAGACAAACACAACCAAGGATGTATTTTAGACAAAACTTGTGAGGCATCAAAGAAGGGGAAGCAATCAATGGTGAAGTAGGTGAGGCATTATCCTCAAACAGCGATGAAAAAGAGGTGGCTTTAAAGGGTAGGTTCAAAGTAGGCATGTGGCAAGGGCATAGGTATCACGAGGGTTTAAAGGTGATAACAGACAAGGATGTAGGAGAGGAGGTAAATGTGCATAAGAACCAAGAATATAAATACCACAAAGGATGGAGTTAAGACAAGACTTGTAAATGGAAAAGGAGGGGGTACGTCCATGGGCCAGATAGGTAAACTGCCACTCTCAAATTGAGGTGGACGAGAGGAGATTTTTTTAGAGTTGGAATAAAGATGAGTATCAAGGCAAGATCGATGGATGACAAGGTGATGGTGATAGCAAATAAAACACAACAAAGGTTGGAATTAACACAAAACTTGTAAGGCGACAAGAAGTGAAAAGAAATCAAGGGAGAGATAGGTAACTCGCAACTCTCAAACTTTCTCAAAATAAGGGAGAGGCTTTTAAAGGATAAGTTCAAGGTAAGCATTTAGGTAGAAGACATAAATATCGCAAGGGCCAAAGGCGATAACAGACAAGAGTATAGGAGAAACGATGAAGGCATAGAAGAGCCAGTGGTATAAGCACAATAAAGAATGGAGGTATGTCAAGGCTTACACGCGGTAAAGAAGAGGATATTGCCAAGGATAAGATAAGTAAAACATTGTTCTCAATTTGGGATAGGAGATTGGAGATTTTAGATAACAGAAATAATGTCATCACCAAGGTATGGTTGAGAGATGGGAAAGGTCAAGGAACCGCTAAACAGAGACACAACAAAGGATGGAGTTGAAGATTCACAAGCAATGAGGAAGAGGATACGACCAAGGGAAAAGTAGGTAAAGTACAACACTCAGATTGAGATGGAAAAGAGGAGATTTTAAAGGGTCAGTATAAGATAAACATCAAGGTAAGATATAGAGGTGATAAGGGTAAATGTGATAATGATGAAAAGCATAATCCATGGACAGAGTCAAGGCAAGACTCACCAAATGGCAAGGCGGAGAAAACAATCAAGGATAAGATAAGTGAGGTTCCGACAGAAGAGTTGAAGTAAAAATTCATTATTGAAGGAAGTTATAAGGAAACAACGAGATTACCACAGGTGTGCAAAATGAAATGATCACTCGTGGATCATTAATAAACAAGGGTGGTCAAGAACATGTAAGTTGAAATGTCTTAAACAAATACTGGGAGTATGAAGATAAGCATACATAAAGATATAAGAGTATGCAATATTCCAAGGATACAGGCATGCTAAGACAAGGGAATTGAAAAGGCCAAAGGATAACGACTTAACGATGGAATAGGAAGGGGTCTCAGAAGACAAGAAGTTCATGGACATATAAACTGGAGTGTTTAAGTAGGCACGAGAAATTCAGATGTGGGTATTTAAAACAAGAGTATTGAAGAATCTAGGGTTACGAGCATGCCAATACCAAGAGACAAGAAATTGCCGAAAGATAGCGACTTAACAACGGAAGAGGAAAGGGTCTCAAAAGATAAGAAGGTCATGGACATATAAACTAAAATGTTTAAGTAGGCAGTAGAAATTTAGAGGCAAGTATTTGAAACAAGGGTATTGAAGAATTCAGGGATACAAGTATGTTAATACAGAGGACAAGAGTTTGCCAGATGGTAGCAATTTAATGATGAAAGAGGAAAGAACCCTAAAAGACAAGAGGTTTATGGTCAGGGGGCATCTACAAAGATGTCACAAACACAAGAGTGAGATCAGATCTAGTAGATTGAGAAAAGTATAGACCATACTAGAATAAGAATACTTTTGGCAAGGGGGCATATAGGAGCACAACATAGAATTAGTCGAGGTGATTAATATTTTGAAACAACATCAAGGATGAGGTGAAGAAATGATCAATAAGTCCTTAAAACGGCCAATGCTACTCTAGGATAGCGGTCCAATAGTCAGCACGGCTTTGATACCACTTATGTCACACCCGGTTTTAGAAGGTAAACCGAATGCAAACCATGTACGTGCCAGGATCAGAAATTCACGTACACAGCGATTACATAAATGACTCATCATAGCACAATGCTTCGAATAACAATAAAGAGTAAGTAATAATATTACAGACTAGAGCCATTTACATAATATAAATCAAAGTACATAGAATCGAAACGTAGCCAACGTAAACAACCCACCACAGGCAGCTGACTGGGGGAGGTCGTTAGCCTAATCCTCGAACTCGTCAACATTCTGGAAATCCTGGAGATCCACCTCGACGCCTTCTTCTTTACCTAGCATAGATTGCACCAAAGGCAACCTGGTGTTTTGTGAAAGCAAGGGTGAGTACACATCAACGTACTCAGCAAATGTCCCGTTTGGCTATAGTGGACTAGCTTTATGTGGGGTTAAGGTCAAGCAGTTGCTTTTAGTTGGTCAAGTAATTATACTAGTAGAGAGCCAGGTTTTAACAATAACCCAAGTTGTTAACCCAAAAGTTCTCTTTCCAAACGGAAAGAATACCAGAAACCATAATCATAATCATAATAGAAACCAACATTATCCTCATCATCATCTATAAACAAAGTATCTCTGATAATTGTGTCTCTAATCAATGGAGCTCCCTTGGCCGCTCATAACCGCGAGCATGGCTGATATATCAGTTTCATAACACTCTGCAGAGGTTGCGCACTTTACCCACAAGTCGTGATTTCCTCTCTAGCCCGGGCTTGCAAGACCCTTATTCACTCCCAAGGTGAATGGCCAGGGATTCACTACGAAGCCTTTACAAAGATTCCCTGAGGCTGTAGCCGCCCGTTAGGTTTCCTAAATGCACAACACTCCTCCCCAAGGGGCGGACCAACCTTAGCAGAGCGAGCCGCATACACCGAGCCCCATTAACGGTACGACAGCGAAGCGAACTACACCCCAGTTCCTCTAATTATTCAACTAAGGGCGTCCCATTCCAGCCTCATGGTTGAACTGTTTTCCCGGCGGTCATCCAACGAACTAGTACTTACGGAGAGGCACTCGAGTCCCCTTAAATGCCACAAGTATATCATCATATCCAGAATAAAACCATAGTATCATCATTGTATCTCATCATGTTCATTGATTAAAGTAAAGCGCTAGCATGAAGCTAACCATAGTAACCCAAAAGGTAATCAAGGACAAGGTAAATAAAAAAAGCTAGTCAATCCTTATGTTGTTCATAGTATGCGGGACAGTGAATTATACAGTAAATGGGACATAATGGGTCAGAGGACACTTGCCTTCACCAAAGAAATGCTCAGGGTCTTTGATCTCGTAGAACTCGAAGAGTTCGATCACTTGGTCGCCATGCTTGATCGTCGATTCCTCGAAGCTCAGAAACGAATCACGATCTAATCGCAACACGAAGCGAAGACGAATAGTCACAAGCAAACAAACATATACATATGCATAAGAACATTACACCATACAAAACAAAATGTTATAAAAGCGAGCAATATAAAATAGAGAGCGCCTCTACGGTTACGCGAGGAAAAGAACCACGATAGACGAAGCTATGGTCGAGGGGTTAGCGCGTTTACGTTAAACAAGTACTAATTAGAACATCCAATTCAACATAATTATATTAATTGATATTAATCAAATGTAAATTAATACTACTACCTAGTTTTGACTAACTTACTATTTTAATAGTTGATGATTAAATAAATAACTAATTAGCTCACATGAGTAATTATAAGCGAACGATTTAATCTCGCGTGTGGACAACGCGCGATACGGCCCGTGGCAAGGAGCGCAACACACGCGAACGGCGCGCGACAACGCGTGCGAACAACACGCGCGACACTCGCTAACGACTCGCGACGACGCACGCGAGACAACACCACAGCACGCGCACGGTACGCGCGGACCGACATGCAAAACTAAAAAATAAATGACAACATGATTACACTAAATGATTATTAATAAGTAATATTTCAGTTAAGGTTAATCATGTTAGTGACTAATTATAAATGCGCAAATCGAATTCATAAATTAGATTTTTAAATTGAAATGTCGTTACAGTAGCCATTGGTTAAACAAACATTTAAATAAATTAAATAAAATATGCAACAGTAGGGATAAAAATTTCTAAATTAAGATAATTTTAATACGAATCTAACACAATTTGAATGGATCGAATCGGGTTTAAACGCAAAAGTTATGACTGTTTTAAATCATACTATAATTCGCGCGTACTAATTTACGAGACTGTCATCGTCTTCTTCCTCTCTCCTTTCTACCTCACGCAGGAACTCCATGAACAGGAGCCAACCACGGGAGGTGGACGCGCGGAGGGGGGAGGGGCCTCGGCTGGGCTGGTGGCAGGCTGACCGCAGCCAGGCCAGCGCCGCGCACAAGTGCAGTAGCTGCACCGTGTGGGGAGAGAGAGGCCCCATGGGGCTGCTGCTCGAGCCAAGCGCTCAGTCCTGCAGCAAGGCGCGCGCCGGCGGCTGGCGTTGCCGCGACCAGGTGCTGGTTGGGCGGGCGCCGAGCGCGGGGCTGCGCGTGCACGACCCGGGGGCTGCGTAGTCGGGGAACCGACTGGACATCGAATTGAATAAAATGAAGAACACATGTTGAAAACAATGGAAAAGGCTCACCGGAAAAAGAACCCTCGCTGGAGCCGAGGAGAAAACCATAGATTGACGGAGATTCGGGGGTCCAATCGACGAACCGAACGCGCTGCGACGAAGCCCTCGATGAGACGAATGCAGCGGTACCCTCAGATTCGGCAAACGATGCACGGATTGAGAGTAATTGCTCGTCGGAGTTGTCGCCGGAGTTGGAACCGCTTCAAACTTCGACGAGCAATACCGGGATCTAGGGATCAGATTTGGAGAAACCGTTTCGCGTTCTGGATCGGGCTCGACGAGATGAAACCGGACATGTATATATATTTAGGGTTTGGATGAGATTAAAATTCGGTTAAAATTCGGATTTTACCATTTTAAAAACTCGAAAAAGCCTATAAATTTATATTTTATGCTCAAAATATTATATATGCTTTCAAAAATTCCAGAAAAATTCCTATAAATGTTTTGGCACCTAATGAACTCAAAAAACATAATTAGAATTTTCAAAAAAATTTAAGTTCCTCAAATAAATAGATTTTGGTTTCCGAAAAATAGAAAAATATTCCGAAAAATATGAAAATTTACCGAGTGCTTCTATAAGATATGTTAACATGTTTCAAACACATTTTGCACTTAGAAACACCATGCAACGGCATGAATGCAACAACCAAAGTGCCTCTAGGGCTCATTCCACTAGGTTTACGTTAATATAAAACAAAATAATTCTCCATTTTTAGGAAAAAGAGAAAGGAAAGCAAAGAACTAAGAGAGTAACACCTAAATTTGGTGGATATTAGAAAAAAAATTTATACCCCCAAATTCAGGGTGTTACAGGGCCTCTCTGCGCAGACTGCCCGGTGTCCCACCAGACAGTTCGGTGCACACCAGACATGTTACTGTTCAATGTCCGGTGCGCAACCAGTGCGCTGGCTGACTGCCCACTTCATGGATTTCTCCGTTGTTTCTTTAGGCTTATTTTGTTCTTGAGTCTTGGACTTCTATGCTTCTTTTTTGCCTTCTTTTGAGGTGTTGCATCCTCAATGCCTTAGTCCAATCCTCGTCGCATCATGTGAACTATAAACATAAACACTAGCAAACTTATTAGTCCACAGGTTATGTTGATCATCAAACACCAAATCCTTTTAGTTAAATGGCCCGGGGTCCATTTTCCTTACAATCTCCCCCTTTTTGGTGAATGATGACAACACAACCAAAGCAAGCAAATATAACAAATATTTTAATGAAAATATGCAATCTACTTGCTAGGATCATGAGTGTCCCCTCAAAGTGAGATTATGGACTTAAGCCTCCCCTAACTCCATAATTCACTTACTTCCTATTTTAGACCAAAGATTCTTGAAAGACCAAAACCACTTGTAAGATAATAAATTTAAATTTTTTTAATTGGGTGGTGTTTGGTGTTTGATATGGTTTTTATTGCTTTGGTCCCTAAAACTTCTCCCCCTTTGGCATCAACCACTGAAAAGGAAGACATTAAAAGCATATAAGAAGCAAATAAGACTTGCCCTCTAAAAATATTTACCAATTGAAGTTCTAAAAGATTACTCCCCCTAAAAGAGTATTCTCCGTTTTGAAAGAATATTCTCCCCCTTTGTTATGGATGAAGAAATATTCCCCGTGATGGAGATCCTCTACTTAGAAAAACACATGAGAAAGAGAGGGACAAGACATGATTGATTAGTTTGACTCCCCCTATGCATAGATAAAAGATTTATTTTTGACAACATATGCATTTATAGCAACATGGGAAGCGTAAGATATTAATTATAGTCTAATCAAACACTGGAGAAGACATGTAAATGATACCAATTGTAGTCTTGTGAGACATGAAAATACTTGTAGATTTGCAGTGGAAGTTTATTGTCTTTCTCCGGGGACTCTATTTTCCTTCAATGAGACTATTGCACATAATAGACTTGAAATCATGCATTAGTCTAAGAGACTTAGATTATGGAGTAACCTCCCCCCTAAAAGTGTGCATACAAGTTTTGAATACTTGTAGGAGACATGCAGTTTGAATTTGAAGTCAAATAGGGGAAAATTATCTATAATCCGAACTTTGGCACATATAAGTTAAATGATACTAATTGAAGTCTTGAAGGATATCAATTCTAGAATATGTCATTTAAAAATACCAACTGTCGGGGACCATAATTAGGGGTACCCTCAAGGCTCCTAATTCTCAGCTGGTAACCCCCATCAGCACAAAGCTGCAAAGGCCTGATGGGTGCGATTAAGTCAGGGATCAGTCCATTCGAGGGACTCGATCATGCCTCGCCCGAGCCTAGCCTCGGGCAAGGGCAGCCGACCCCGGAGGATCTCCGTCTCGCCCGAGGCCCCCCTCCAGCAACGAACACATTTCCGGCTCGCCCGAGGCCCTGTCTTAGCCAAGAAGCAACCCTGACCGAATCGTCGCGCCGACCGACCAAATCGCAGGAGCATTTAATGCAAAGGTGGCCTGACACCTTTATCCTGACGCGCGCCCTTCAGTCGACAGAGCCAAAGTGACCGCAGTCACTTCGCCGCTCCACTGACCGACCTGACAGAAGGACAGCGCCGCCTGCGCCGCACCGACTGCAGTGCCACTTGACAGAGTGAGGCTGACAGGCAGTCAGGCCCGACCTCAGGCACCATAGGAAGCTCCGCTCCGCCCGATCCAGGGCTCGGACTCGGGCTAAGCCCCTGAAGACGGCGAACTCCGCTCCGCCCGACCCAGGGCTCGGACTCGGGCTAAGCCCCGGAAGACGGCGAACTCCGCTCCGCCCGACCCAGGGCTCGGACTCAGGCTAAGCCCCGGAAGACGGCGAACTCCGCTCCGCCCGACCCAGGGCTCGGACTCGGGCTGAGCCCCAGAAGACGGTGAACTCCGCTCCGCCCGACCCAGGGCTCGGACTTGGGCTAAACCCCGGAAGACGGCGAACTCCGCACCGCCCGACCCAGGGCTCGGACTTGGGCTCAGCCCTAGAAGACGACGAACTCCGCTTCGCCCGACCCCAGGGCTCGGACTCAGCCCTGGCCTCAGCCGACGGTCTCCGCCTCGCCCGACCCAGGGGCTCGGACTCGACCACGGCCACGGAAGACAGACTCGACCTCGACCTCGGAGGAGCCTCCACATCGCCCAACCTAGGGTGCGGACCGACCACGTCGACAGGAAGCGCCATCATTACCCTACCCTAAGCTGACTCAGGCTACGGGGAACAAGACCGACGTCCCATCTGGCTTGCTCCGCCAGATAGGCAATGATGGCGCCCCGCACGCTCTGTGACGACGGCGGCTCTCAGCCCCCTTACGGAAGCACGAGGACATCAGCAAGGACTCGACAACCCCGACAGCTGTCCTTCCGCCAGGCTCCAGCGCTCCTCCGACGGCCACGACACCACACGAACCGGGTGCCAAAACCTCTCCGGCTGCCACGACGGCATGTACTTAGGGCACTAGCTCTCCTCCTCTAGACACGTAGCACTCTGCTACACCCCCCATTGTACACCTGGATCCTCTTCTTACGCCTATAAAAGGAAGGACTAGGGCCCTCTTACAGAGGGTTGGTCGCGCGGGGACGAGGACGGGACAGGCGCTCGCGTGAGGCCGCTCGCTCCCTCTCCCGTGTGGACGCTTGTAACCCCCTACTGCAAGCGCACCCGACCTGGGCGCGGGACGAACACGAAGGCCGCGGGATTTCCACCTCTCTCACGCCCATCTCCGGCCACCTCTCTTCCCCCCTTCGCGCTCGGCCTCGCGCCGACCCATCTGGGCTGGGGCACGCGGCGACACTTCACTCGTCGGCCCAAGGACACCCCGGTCTCGAAACGCCGACAGTTGGCGTGTCGGGTAGGGGCCCGCTGCGTGTTGACGAACAGCTTCCCGTCAAGCTCCAGATGGGCAGTCTCCAGCAACCTCTCCAGCCTGGGACGGTGCTCCGTTTCGGGAGTCTTGAGTCCATGTCCCTCGACGGCGGCTACGACATGATACTCCTTTCCCCGCCGTGCGACAGCGACAATGTCGGCCGACAGCCCGCCCGCTAGCGGCGAAATCGACGACGTCTTCCCCGCGTGGTGGAAGAACAACATTCGAGTTCACCCCGTCCTCTCCCCCGCCGACGGAGGAGGAGGCGGGGCAACCAAGGCCAAGCAGGAGGCAGCGCCTCGTCGGCTGTCGAGCGAGTCGACGCGCCAACGCCCCAATGGGGGGCGCGTCGGGCATCGACCTCGCGTTTGAGACGAAGACGAGCGCCGTCTCCCCGCGACACGCCAATTCCGAGCAAACGGACGACGCCAGCACGCTCGCGAAAGGCTTGCTGGACGTCACCCTCGTACCTGAGACGACGGTGCAGTCAGTCCCTGACGTGACTTCATCACCGCCCGTCGACCAAGAGGTACCGACCGATTCCCATCTCACGCCCTTTGGATTCAGCCTCGACCCGCCAAGCGGCTTCGCTTCGGCGGACGCTCTCGTAGAGGCGAGTCCAAACCCTCTGGGGTATCGTATGTGGTCACCCTGGGACTGGCTGACGGACGTCTCGACCTACGGACCCTCGGGGTCCGAGGAAGATGACGAGCCCGATTTCTGTTGGGATTTCTCCGGACTTGGTAACCCCAGTGCCATGCGGGACTTCATGACCGCATGCGACTACTGCCTTTCCGACTGTTCCGACGGTAGCCGCAGCCTCAGCGACGAGGACTGCGGCCCAAGTCGTGAATGTTTCCACGTCGATCTAGGGGGTCCCTCCGAAGGCAACCATCTCGGTATGCCGGAGAACGGTGATCTCCCTAGGCCTGCGCCTCGCGTTGACATCCTACGGGAGCTAGCTGTGGTCCCCATTCATGCGGGGGGTCATGACCCACAACTCGAGCAAATCTGCGGGGTGCAGGCCAGGCTTGACGAGGGAGCAGGAGCACTTGAGCCGATCCGCCGGGACGTTAGGCAGGAATGGGCGGGCCAGCCTCCGGCCGGAGAAATGCGTCATCTACCCCAGGGTATCCAGCACCGCATCGCCGACGATGTCAGGGTAAGGCCGCCACCCGCTTCCAGTGGGGTCGGCCAGAACCTGGCTGCGGCGGCAATGCTTCTCCGCGCGATGCCGGAGCCATCGACCACCGAGGGGCGGCGAATCCAGGGAGAACTCAAGAATCTCCTGGAGGGCGCCGCGGTCCGGCGGGCCGAAAGCTCCGCCTCCCGAAGGCAGGGGCACCCCTCGGAACATCGCGCCGCGACTTCCCGATTCATGCGGAAAGCCTCGGTCTACACCGGGCGCACGCGCAACATAGCGCCTGCGGCCCCGGGACGCCTCGGCAACGAGCACCATCACCGCGACCGTCGGGCCCACCTCGACGAGAGGGTGCGCCGAGGCTACCACCCCAGGCGCGGAGGACGCTATGACAGCAGGGAGGATCGGAGTCCCTCGCCCTAACCACCCGGTCCGCAGGCCTTCAGCCGGGCCATACGACGGGCGCTGTTCCCGACCCGGTTCCGACCCCCGACTACTATCACAAAGTACTCGGGGGAGACGAGACCGGAGCTGTGGCTCGCAGACTACCGGCTGGCCTGCCAACTAGGTGGAACGGACGATGACAACCTCATCATCCGCAACCTCCCCCTGTTCCTCTCTGACACCGCTCGCGCCTGGTTGGAGCACCTGCCTCCGGGGCAGATCTCCAACTGGGACGACCTGGTCCAAGCCTTCGCCGGCAATTTCCAGGGCACGTACGTGTGCCTTGGGAATTCCTAGGACCTCCGAAGCTACCGACAGCAGCTGGGAGAGTCTCTCCGGGACTACATCCGGCGATTCTCGAAGCAGCGCACCGAGCTGCCCAACATCACCGACTCGGATGTCATCGGCGCGTTCCTCGCCGGCTCCACCTGCCGCGACCTGGTGAGCAAGCTGGGTCGCAAGACCCCCACCAGGGCGAGCGAGCTGATGGACATCGCCACCAAGTTCGCCTCTGGCCAGGAGGCGGTCGAGGCTATCTTCCGGAAGGACAAGCAGCCCCAGGGCCGCCCACCGGAAGATGCCCCCGAGGCGTCAACTCAGCGCGGCACCAAGAAGAAGGGCAAGAAGAAGTCGCAAGCGAAACGCGACGCCGCCGACGCGGACCTTGTCGCCGCCGCCGAGTACAAGAACCCTCGGAAACCCCCCGGAGGTGCCAACCTCTTCGACAAGATGCTCAAGGAGCCGTGCCCCTATCATCAGGGGCCCGTCAAGCACACCCTTGAGGAGTGCGCTATGCTTCGGCGCCACTTCCACAGGGCCGGGCCACCCGCGGAGGGTGGCAGGGCTCGCGACGACGACAAGAAGGAAGATCACCAGGCAGGAGAGTTCCCCGAGGTCCGTGCTACATGATATACGGTGGGCAAGCATCGAACGCCTCGGCTCGGCACCGCAAGCAAGAGCGTCGGGAGGTCTGTTTGGTGAAGGCGGCGGCACCAGTCTACCTTGACTGGTCCAACAAGCCCATCACCTTCGACCAAGCCGACCACCCCGACCACGTGCCGAGCCCGGGGAAATACCCGCTCGTTGTCGACCCCATCATCGGCGAAATCAGGCCCACCAAGGTCCTCATGGATGGAGGCAGCAGCCTCAACATCATCTACGCCGAGACCCTCAGGCTCCTGCGTGTCGATCTGTCCTCGGTCCGGGCAGGCGCTGCGCCTTTCCACGGGATCATCCCCGGGAAGCGCGTCTAGCCCCTCGAACAACTCGACCTTCCCGTCTGCTTTGGAACGCCCTCCAACTTCCGAAGGGAGACCCTTACGTTCGAGGTGGTCGGGTTCTGAGGAACCTACCACGCGGTACTGGGGAGGCCATGCTACGCGAAGTTCATGGCCGTCCCCAACTACACCTACCTCAAGCTCAAGATGTCGGGCCCCAACGGGGTCATCACCGTCGGCCCCACGTACAAACACGCGTTTGAATGCGACGTGGAGTGCGTGGAGTACGCCGAGGCCCTCGCCGAGTCCAAGGCCCTCATCGCCGACCTGGAGAGCCTCTCTAAGGAGGTGCCAGACGTGAAGCGTCACGCCGGCAACTTCTGGCCAGCGGAGACGGTTAAGTCCGCCCCCCTCGACCCCAGCAGCGACGCCTCCAAGCAAGTCCGGATCGGCTCCGAGCTCGATCCCAAATAGGAAGCAGTGCTCGTCGACTTTCTCCGCGCGAACGCCGACGTCTTCGCGTGGAGTCCCTCGGACATGCCCGGCATACCGAGGGATGTCGCCAAGCACTCGCTGGACATCCGAGCCGGAGCCCGACCCGTCAAGCAGCCTCTGCGCCGATTCGACGAAGAGAAGCGCAGAGCCATAGGCGAGGAGATCCACAAGCTAATGGCGGCAGGGTTCATCAAAGAGGTATTCCATCCCGAATGGCTTGCCAACCCTGTGCTTGTGAGAAAGAAAGGAGGGAAATGGCGGATGTGTGTAGACTACACTGGTCTAAACAAAGCATGTCCGAAGGTTCCCTACCCTCTGCCTCGCATCGATCAAATCGTGGATTCCACTGCTGGGTGCGCAACCCTGTCTTTCCTCGATGCCTACTCCGGGTATCACCAAATCAGGATGAAGGAGTCCGACCAGCTCGCGACTTCTTTCATCACGCCCTTCGGCATGTACTGCTATGTCACCATGTCATTCGGCTTGAGGAATAAGGGCGCGACGTACCAGCGATGCATGAACCATGTGTTCGGCCAACACATTGGCCAGACGGTCGAGGCCTACGTCGATGACATCATAGTCAAGACGAGGAAAGCCTCTGACCTCCTTTCCGACCTTGAAGCGACATTCCGATGTCTCAAGGCGAAAGGCGTGAAGCTCAATCCCGAAAAGTGTGTCTTCGGGGTGCCCCGAGGCATGCTCTTGGGGTTCATCGTCTCCGAGCGGGGCATCGAAGCCAACCCGGAGAAGATCGCAGCCATCACCAGCATGGGGCCCATCAAAGACTTAAAAGGCGTACAGAGAGTCATGGGATGTCTCGCGGCTCTGAGCCGCTTCATCTCACGCCTCGGCGAAAGAGGTCTGCCTCTGTACCGCCTCTTAAGGAAGGTCGAGTGCTTCACTTGGACCCCTGAGGCCGAGGAAGCCCTCGGGAACCTGAAGGCGCTCCTCACGAATGCGCCTATCTTGGTGCCCCCAGCTGCCGGAGAAGCCCTCCTGATCTACGTCGCCGCAACCACTCAGGTGGTTAGCGCCGCGATTGTGGTCGAGAGGTAAGAAGAGGGGCATGCATTGCCCGTTCAGAGGCCAGTCTACTTTGTCAGCGAGGTACTGTCCGAGACCAAGATCCGCTACCCACAAGTTCAAAAGCTGCTGTACACGGTGATCCTGACGCGACAGAAGCTGCGACACTACTTCGAGTCTCATCCAGTAACTGTGGTGTCATCCTTCCCCCTGGGGGAGATCATCCAGTGCCGAGAGGCCTCGGGTAGAATCGCAAAGTGGGCGGTGGAAATCATGGGCGAAGCAATCTCGTTCGCCCCTCGGAAGGCCATCAAGTCCCAGGTCCTGGCGGACTTCGTGGCTGAATGGGTCGACACCCAGCTCCCAACAGCTCCGATCCAACCAGAGCTCTAGACCATGTTCTTCGACGGGTCGTTGATGAAGACAGGAGCCGGCGCAGGCCTACTCTTCATCTCGCCCCTCGGGAAGCACCTACGCTACGTGCTATGCCTCCATTTCCCGGCGTCCAACAATGTGGCTGAGTATGAGGCTCTGGTCAACGGGTTGCGGATCACCATCGAGCTAGGGGTCCGACGCCTCGACGCTCGCGGTGACTCGCAGCTCGTCATCGACCAAGTCATGAAGAACTCCCACTGCCGTGACCCGAAGATGGAGGCTTACTGCGATGAGGTTCGGCGCCTGGAAGACAAGTTCTACGGGCTCGAGCTCAACCACATCGCCCGGCGCTACAACGAGACTGCGGATGAGCTGGCTAAAATAGCCTTGGGGCGAACAACGGTTCCCCCGGACGTCTTCTCCCGAGACCTGCATCAACCCTCCATCAAGATCGACGACACGCCCGAGCCCGAGGCACCCTCGGCCCAGCCCGAGGTACCCTTGGCTCAGTCCGAGGCATCCTCGGCACGGCCCGAGGCACCCTCAGCTCGGCCCGAGGCACCCTCGGTTCAGCCCGAGGCACCCACGGCCCCTGAGGGTGAGGCACTGCGCGTCGAGTAGGAGCGAAGCGGGGTCACGCCTAATCGAAACTGGCAGACCCCGTACCTGCAATATCTCCACCAAGGAGAGCTACCCCTCGACCGAGCCGAGGCTCGGCGGTTGGCGCGACGCGCCAAGTCGTTCGTCTTGCTGGGAGATGGGAAGGAGCTCTAACACCGTAGCCCCTCGGGCATCCTCCAGCGATGCATTTCCATCGCTGAAGGTTAGGAACTCCTACAAGAGATACACTCGGGGGCTTGCGGCCATCACGCAGCGCCTCGAGCCCTTGTCGGAAACGCTTTCCGGCAAGGTTTCTACTGGCCGACGGCGGTGGCCGACGCCACTAGAATTGTCCGCACCTGCGAAGGGTGTCAGTTCTACGCAAGGTAGACCCACCTGCCTGCCCAGGCTCTGCAGACGATACCCATCAATGGCCTTTTGCCGTGTGGGGTCTGGACCTCGTCGGCCCCTTGCAGAAGGCACCCGGTGGCTACACGCACCTGTTGGTCGCCATCGACAAATTCTCCAAGTGGATCGAGGTCCGACCCCTAAACAGCATCAGGTCCGAGCAGGCGGTGGCGTTCTTCACCAACATCATCCACCGTTTCGGGGTCCCGAACTCCATCATCACCGACAACGGCACCCAGTTCACCGGTAGAAAGTTCCTAGACTTCTGCGAGGATCACCACATCCGGGTGGACTGGGCCGCCGTGGCTCACCCCATGACGAATGGGCAAGTAGAGCGTGCCAACGGCATGATTCTACAAGGACTCAAGCCTCGGTTCTACAACGACCTCAACAAGTTCGGCAAGCGATGGATGAAGGAACTCCCCTCGGTGGTCTGGAGCCTGAGGACAACGCCGAGCCGAGCCACGGGCTTCACGCCATTCTTTCTAGTCTATGGGGTCGAGGCCATCTTGCCCACAGACTTAGAATACGGTTCCCCGAGGACGAGGGCCTATGCTGACCAAAGCAACCAAGCTAATCGAGAAGACTCGCTGGACCAGCTAGAAGAAGCTCGGGACAAGGCCTTACTACACTCGGCGCGGTACCAGAAGTCCCTGCGACGCTACCATGCCCAAGGGGTCCGGTCCCGAGACCTCCAGACGGGCGACCTGGTGCTCCGGCTACGACAAGATGCCCGAGGGCGGCACAAGCTCACGCCTCCCTGGGAAGGGCCGTTCGTCATCGCCAAAGTTCTGAAACCCGGAACGTACAAGCTAGCCAACAGTCAAGGCGAGGTCTACAGCAACGCTTGGAACATCCAACAGCTACGTCGCTTCTACCCTTAAGATGTTTTCAAGTTGTTCATATACCTCGCTCCCACGCAAAGTTTAGTCATCAAGGAAGGGTCGGCTTGCCTCGGCAAAGCCCGACCCTCCCTCGGGGGCTAAAAGGGGGGAACCCCCTCTGCGTCGAATTTTTTCCTCGAAAAAAGATCCTTTCTGCCAGAATGTCTTACGTGCTTTTTGACTACTTCGAAAGTGGATCCTGAAAACGACGGAGTACACGTAAGCAGCCAAGGCTGACCGAGCCGAGGGACTCCTACGCCTTCGGGATACAGATACCTCACTCATCACCTTCTGCGATAAGTAACTCACGTTCGGATAAGTGATTCCACGGACCGAACAAGTCTTCACGTTCGAAAGCTCCTCTGCCGAAGCGATTCTTTGAGCCTTCTCGACTGCGTCGGTGACAGAACCCTATGGACGGGTAAGAGTGCGCGTAAGCGGCAAGGCCGACCGAGCCGAGGGACTCCTACGCCTCCGGGATATGGATACCTCACTCATCACCTTCCGCGAGAAGCAACTCTCGCCCACACAGACAACTCTGTTACCGACGAAAAAGTCCAGATACTCGAAATAGGAGGAAAAGAAACGCAGCTTTACAACACGGCGAGGGTGTGTTTGGGCCTCGGCGGCCGCAGAAAACACACACTACAAGATAATCCAATCCTGCAGGCTCGGATCTGGACAGTTGAAGGGAGCCGCAGCACCCTCGGCGTCGACAACACCTTCGGCGAGGTCTGACCTAGCCTCGGACGGCGACGCGGTCCGAGGATCTCCACTCTGAAGGACGACGTCATCACCACGCCCGGGCCATCGCCGCCAGGGTCTTCTCTGAGAATCCGGCCCGAGCAGGCGGCTCGGCTGGTCACCCCGAAGCCTCGACCAGCTGTCCCCCGAAGACATCAGCCCGGACCGAGGACTCGGAAGATCAACTCTGGCGTCGGTCCCGCTAACGAACGACCCGGACAGGCTCCGGCCGACCAAGTCTTCTTTTCGAGCCAACTCTGCCTCTGTCCATGCTGACACCGCTACCCCTGGCTTCGGCTCATCGAAGAGCGGCCGAGGGGTTCCTTTAACTAAGCAAGAGAAGCCTCGGACAACAAGGCTGACCGAGCCGAGGGATTCCTACGCCTCCGGGATACGGATACCTCACTCGTCACCTTTACACGGGGCGACTCACGCTTGGTGAAGTGGTTCAGACAACCAACAGGCGAGTCTTAGTGCTTGAAAATGAGGAAAAACACGGCCCCGTGCCAAAAATACATACATGTTCAGGCCTCGACAGCCACAATGAACAAAAACACTGGCATTCAAAGTGCCATTACAAACGGAACTCTGGTTCCACCTCCGCGGGTACGAACAACCCCACTCGATGGGGGGGCCTGCGGAGCAACAGAAGACCGACGAACGGCGCGCTGTCACCCGCTCCAGCAGCGGCGATGACGACGACTTCTGCTCCGGGGGGCCGAACAGCGGCAACAATGACCTCGGGGCGGATGCTGCTGCCGGGAGGCCCCTGCCCATGCCCAAACTCGTGAGGCAAGGACGGGCAGAAGGCCGTAGAGTTGGAGGTCGGTCCGTAGGCGGCCCCGGCTATCTTGTCGGCGGAAGAACCTCTTCCAGCTGCCGTGGCGGGAGCCGGCGCCGAGAGCGGCTCCGAAGCCACTCGGGTCCGAGAGCCAGGCACGCGGCAGCTGCCAGCGCCACGGACGGCAACCGCCCTTCCCCCCGATCACTGAGGGAAGGAGCGGGCCACCGCCCACGCAGGGGCCGACCCCAACTCGGCACACTCTCCCTCCCTAGCCCTGGTGATGAAAATCCTTGAGGCTGAGGGAGGGGCAGAGGCCGCAGCCCGACTTGCTTTCCCCCGCCATCGAACTGGAGGTCACCATCTTGGGTGACCGCCGGCGGAGGGGTGCAACCGGGCTGCATGATGAAAATCCTTGAAGCCGAACGATGGCTGAAAGGTACCAACTCCCACGGAGTTGCGTTCCCCCAACGACAAGGCGGAAGGACTGCGGGCATCCCCCATCCGGGGGCTCGGAAGGTGGAAAGACACGATGCATAAGGGAGCGCGAAGACATGGTCGCCTTTCAAGAGGGTCACCCTCCTTTTAAAGGCGACTCTCCCTACTTGCGTCCCCAGCCGTCGTGGGCTGAGTGTTCTCCAACACGCTCCAAGGTCCTCCCTCTACGGCACGGGGGCTGGGTCCCACACGTCATGCAAGCCAGCCCAGAGCAGAAGAAGCCAAACCGCCGCGCGCGTTGCATGCAACCGCCCAGCGGTTACAAGCAATTCTCCACTTTCGCCCAGACCAGCGGGCGAAAGGGCGAGCAGCCATGCAGGCAGCATGCAACCGCGCCAAGTGGGCGCACCTCTCCGACTTCCAACGCGCCCAGCATGGAGGCCCAGGCCCACGCGTCATGCAACCGGCGCACTGGATGCTGCGTGCGAGCAACTGCACCGCCACCCGCGCCACTGCCACGCCTCCTCGGCTGCGGAACCAGTACCGCGACTCGAGGCAACCCTACGCACGACCCAGCAGTGCCAGCCTGGCGCAACGGTCAATGCGGCCAAAAATGGGCCGGCAGTAATGGCGGTGGCAGGCGGGCAGGAGCAGCGGTCACGTCGTCAGCCAAGCTTACGTCCCATCCTGGGGCAGTGAGAGAGCCCTCTCTCACGGCGTGAAGACGATGCGCCCGTGTTCTGTTCCTCGAACGGCTCGCGCACGCGCAACGGCCGCCCCGCGAACCGCACGCCCCGTCACATTAACTCTGCGGCGGGAAAGGCGGCGCCTTTGGCAGGGGAAGCGAGCGACGCTTCGCCTTCGCCATAATGACCGCGTCAAAAAAAGGTACGCCACGTTGTTCAATTTCGTATTCTTTTCCTTTTCCTCTTTCTCTCTCTTACGACAGGGACCGGGAAAGGGGGATACCCCGAAAAGGATCCTTCTCCGTGAAGGAACCAGGCTCCGAGCCTCCCTACTGATCAGAGGTTCGAAGGCTGGCCCCTCGGAGGGGTTCAACAGCCGCCTCAGAGCGCGTGGGCTCCACACCCACTACTGGTCAGAGGTTCGAAGGCCGGCCCCTCGGAAGGGTTCAACGACCGCCTCAGGCTACTCGGGCTCCGCGCCCACTACTGATCAGGGGTTCGAAGGCTGGCCCTCGAAGGGTTCACAGCCGCCTCAGACGCAGAGCGAGGGATGACCATGGATACGTTCGATACATAACCAAG
This sequence comes from Zea mays, assembly GCF_902167145.1. Lineage (NCBI taxonomy): Eukaryota > Viridiplantae > Streptophyta > Magnoliopsida > Poales > Poaceae > Zea > Zea mays. The sequence continues at coordinate 45,898,080 of NC_050103.1, forward strand.
GCTCGGGCTGCGCTCCCGAGGAACCCTAGGACATTTCCGAGACCAGCGGGAACGATCTTGTAACGGAATCCCATCAGAGGGAGGCATCGAGCCCTCGGACCCCGTCGACAGGGGACCGGGTCCGGTAGATCACCCGCAGGTACTTTTGGGCGCGCCTCTGGGCCTCTAGCCGACCCCTAGCAAATGGGGCACGGACGTCCGCTCGGATTACCCGCCAGCAGCTCACCGGAGACACCATGTTCGGCGCCCACCGAGGGCAACATGGCGCTTTCCCACCTCCTCCTTGCGGAAAGGAGACGCAGGGGCATATGTAAAAAAGTCGAGTCTGTCCCTGATCGTCCTCTCGCCCTATGCAGAGGCTTGGGGGCTGCTCTCGCAAACCCGGCTCCGGCCAAACCGTTGACAGCGTCAACATACCAGCCCGAGAATTTGGGACCCGACCCTGCACCCGGGCTACGGCCAACTCGCATGAGGGAACGACCAGACCAGCCAAAGCATTGCATGAGGCATTAAGACCTCGGAGGAGTCAAACCACTCCTCCGAGGCCTCGGGGGCTACACCCGGCGGGTGCGCTCGCGTGCACCCACCGGAACAAAACGCAACCGAGAAAGGCTGGTCCCCTTGCAAAAAAGTGCGACAAAAGCCTCCAAGCGAGTGTTAACACTCCCTTCGAGCCTCGGGGGCTACTGTCGGGGACCATAATTAGGGGTACCCTCAAGGCTCCTAATTCTCAGCTGGTAACCCCCATCAGCACAAAGCTGCAAAGGCCTGATGGGTGCGATTAAGTCAGGGATCGGTCCATTCGAGGGACTCGATCACGCCTCGCCCGAGCCTAGCCTCGGGCAAGGGCAGCCGACCCCAGAGGATCTCCGTCTCGCCCGAGGCCCCCCTCGAGCAACGAACACATTTCCGGCTCGCCCGAGGCCCGGTCTTCGCCAAGAAGCAACCCTGACCGAATCGTCGCGCCGACCGACCAAATCGCAGGAGCATTTAATGCAAAGGTGGCCTGACACCTTTATCCTGACGCGCGCCCTTCAGTCGACAGAGCCGAAGTGACCGCAGTCACTTCGCCGCTCCACTGACCGACCTGACAGAAGGACAGCGCCGCCTGCGCCGCACCGACTGCAGTGCCACTTGACAGAGTGAGGCTGACAGGCAGTCAGGCCCGACCTCAGGCACCATAGGATGCTCCGCTCCGCCCAACCCAGGGCTCGGACTCGGGCTAAGCCCCTGAAGACGGCGAACTCCGCTCCGCCCGACTCAGGGCTCGGACTCGGGCTAAGCCCCGGAAGACGGCGAACTCCGCTCCGCCCGATCCAGGGCTCGGACTCGGGCTAAGCCCCGGAAGACGGCGAACTCCGCTCCGCCTGACCCAGGGCTTGGACTCGGGCTGAGCCCCGGAAGACGGCGAACTCCGCTCCGCCCGACCCAGGGCTTGGACTTGGGCTAAACCCCGGAAGACGGCGAACTCCGCACCGCCCGACCCAGGGCTCGGACTTGGGCTCAGCCCTAGAAGACGACGAACTCTGCTTCGCCCGACCCCAGGGCTCGGACTCAGCCCTGGCCTCAGCCGACGGTCTCCGCCTCGCCCGACCCAAGGGCTCGGACTCGACCACGGCCACGGAAGACAGACTCGACCTCGACCTCGGAGGAGCCTCCACATCGCCCAACCTAGGGCGCGGACCGACCATGTCAACATGAAGCGCCATCATTACCCTACCCTAAGCTGACTCAGGCTACGGGGAACAAGACCGGCGTCCCATCTGGCTCGCTCCGCCAGATAGGCAATGATGGCGCCCCGCACGCTCTGTGACGACGGCGGCTCTCAGCCCCCTTACGGAAGCATGAGGACATCAGCAAGGACTCGACAGCCCCTACAGCTGTCCTTCCGCCAGGCTCCAGCGCTCCTCCGACGACCACGACACCACACGAACCGGGTGCCAAAACCTCTCCCGCTGCCACGATGGCATGTACTTAGGGCGCTAGCTCTCCTCCGCTAGACACGTAGCACTCTGCTACACCCCCCATTGTACACCTGGATCCTCTCCTTACGCCTATAAAAGGAAGGACCAGGGCCCTCTTACAGAGGGTTGGCTGCACGGGGACGAGGACGGGACAGGCGCTCGCGTGAGGCCGCTCGCTCCCTCTCCCGCGTGGACGCTTGTAACCCCCTACTGCAAGCACACCCGACCTGGGCGTGGGACGAACACGAAGGCCGCGGGATTTCCACCTCTCTCATGCCCATCTCCGGCCACCTCTCTTCCCCCCTTCGCGCTCGGCCTCGCGCCGACCCATCTGGGCTGGGGCACGCGGTGACACTTCACTCGTCGACCCAGGGACCCCCCGGTCTCGAAACGCCGACACCAATTGAAGTGTCATTTACTTAGGAATGTTGAATAAGCTATGTGCCGTGCTTAACTAAACATTTTAAACCATGTAGGTTTGCTCAAGTATTTGAATTGAAAGCAAGCATTCCTTCCATATGATTAACCTAGTATGCATGCAATTAATATAAAGAGTAAATATCATATGTAAAACTAGGTATGTAAGGTAAAAGCTAGATATAAGAAAATAGATACGCATATCTAGAAAGAAAATACAATAAATCTAGTTACCTTAGTCATTGGTGGAGAATTTGGATCCAAAGTATTCACTAACCCACTTGGCAATGGACCTGATCCAATATGATGTATCCCATGATATACATCCCTAATTTTGTCAAGTCTCCAAATTCCCCGTAGTCGTTCGAACTTTTCACTTCCCTCTTAGGATCCAAACCTTCTTGGTGCTTCTCAGGGTTCAGATAATCTCCCTTGGCACCCAGGCGCGTTTGACCCCCTTTCCTTTGTTGGCTTGCTTTGTTGGCCTTGATTGCTACCACCTTTACTTTCTTTTTCTTCTTGATCAAATATGGTGTAGCAGTCTTTTATCCACCTTGTTGATGTAGATGTTGGAGATTTTGCTTGTTGGCTTTTGCTTGAGCTTTTGCTCATCCCCGGTCTTCTCTTTGCATTGGTAAGACTTGTGGCCTTCCTTGTGGCATAGTCTACAAATCACATTTTCTCCCTCCATAGACTTGTTCACCCGCAGTGGTGTTATCCTAAGTAGGTTGGATTTGTTTAGCTTTGCCTTTCTTGTCATATAAAGCATTGCCAAGGTAAGCCACCTCTTACTTTAATTGCTCATTCTCCAGTGCAATCTCATTCGAACATGTTTATATAACAACATTTTTAACAAGAACTTGATTGCAGGGGTTAGAATCATCAATTAAATCAAAGCAAGAAGTAGAAGCATCTTTCTTAATTATTTCAGGCATTTCCACCAAAGATACTCCTGGGGTGCTACTGATGTTTTCTAACTTAGTAGTTAGCTCATTATTATGTATGCTAAGAATTTCTATTTTCCCTAGGAAGTTTTCAATGGCTTCTTGAGAGATAGCAAACTTTGCCTTAAGTTGTTCATTATTTCTAATAAGGTCATTATCGGTAGCTGAGGATGGAGCATTAGATTCTAATTGCTCAATTTTAGTTGTTAGCTCACAATTCAAATTCAAATTTGCAAAAGTTTCAAATTTTTCTAGCAAACATGTATAGTCATTTTGAGAGCTAATCAACTTATTTTTCAAAGTTTTAAGTTGATCCTTTTGTTTAGTGCATACATCCTCAAAAAATTTAACGGCTTCCACAAGCTCATCTAAGGAGGGCTTTCCCTCACCATTGTAACACCCCAAGTGTTTATCGTCTGCTTGCTTACGGGTGCGGACTTTAACACATAATAGCGGCGAAATTCGTTTTGGTTCAACTAAATCGAATGCCTATTAAAATATCGAATCCGATATCGTTTGGTTTGATCCGTTGACATCTGGCTAAAACTCAGCCTTGTAAATTTTTCCTCAAACAAATTCATTTAGAATTCAACAAATAAAGTTTTCAGTTCAAAATAATCTCGACCCCGTGTGTTATCTGAGAAATCGTGTTTGAAGATAATGACGTGGTCTGGTCCGTTATTTCTTGCTCTACTCTAAGCATTCGGGTAGCAAATGAATTTATCGGGTCTCAATTATATCAAAAGAAATCTCCTACGTAGTTGGCAATATCATTTTGGTCTAACCAAATTGAACCTAATTTATACTTGATACTAAATTCAAATCTGAGCACAAATATATATGGATTAATGTGTAAAAAAAGAAAAGGAAATAAAAAAGAAAAAATATCTCAGCCGCTCCTATCCTTCCACCGCTTTCTTCTTGATTTTTCCCTTGGCCGCGTTGGTTTCCTGGGCGTGTCTTTCTTCTCTGCAGGCAGCCACGCTCATCTTCCTGGCCGCGCTCATCTTCCTGCTGCTCCAGCGCGCCCAGCTCCCAGCTCGGATCCCTGCCTCAACTCGCCTCCCTCACGGCGCCCTCCCTCCGTTCCTTCTCCTCCATGGCCGTCGGTCCTCCCCGCGCTGCTCTCTGTCTCTCTCCTAGCCGCGGTCGGCTCTGGCCCAGGTCCGATCGGTGCTCCTCCCTGCTGTAGCGCCGGTCCCAGCTCGGATCCCTCCCAGCCGCGGCTCTCCGGTGTTTGGCCCTGGTCCAAGCTCCTGCTCGTCCAGCCCCCTTCCCAGGCGCCCCTGGCTGAGCTCCCCCATGGCGTCTCCCCCATCCATGGCTGTGTCGTTCCCCTGCTCTGGTGGCTGAGCTATCTCTCTTGTGCTCGACGAAACGACCATGAGGAGTTTTGTGTTGTGTGCAGCCCCATATGCGACACCGTCGAACCCCGGTGAGAACCCGTTCTTCTTCGTGTGTTTATTCCTCGCTAGTACATGTATTCGATGCTGATTAATTAAATGCTAATCCTGTGTATATGTGTATGCTTATGCGTAGGATGTGAGCAGAGAAATCTTTGGAGGTTTGGTTGAATGAAAGCGAAATCCCGAGGTGTCGTTCATTAGGTGCTCGACGTATGGGCTAAAGTGTAGCTTGACGTTGTGCTTATACTTTCCGAGTTGAATTTAATTTTGGGTGAATTCCTTCGCTATCTATAATTGTCAGCTTGAATGATGGGTTAAATAGTTAGGTGGTCGATCACTCTTTTGTGATTAGCATAGGTACTTGTGGTTAGCAGGTGTGGTGTGATCTCCGATTCCCTGTTGTTGGTGTCTTGCTTCATCGTAACCATAGGGAATGATGTCTTTCCTCTAATTACTTGTAATAATTGTGTTTGATTTATATGTTGTCTTAGCTAATTAATGAAAGGCCTTTGTTTGGTGTAATAATATGGTTGCCGTTTTAGTGGGAGGTAGTCGTGTTGTATGTCATAAGTTAGAATTAAGGCGAGTATGTATTGTATTATGAAACTAATTAGAGATGTATGTTGTCCTTGTGAGTTTTTAGTTGATTTAGGTTTTGATGTGCAAATTCATATTTTGGCCAGCTAGTTTAATTATGGATGAATGGATGGTTAGGTGTTTGTGTTGATAATGCTCTTGTGACTACCAAGTGTGGTGTGAAGTGGGATTCGGATTTAAAATGCAAGATTAGGTGAAGTATTTGTGTTCTAGATAATAAAATAGATGTAGCCATTACTTGGGTTAAGCAAATTATATATATATATATATATATATATATATATATATATATATATATATATATATATATATATATATATATATATATATATATATATATATATATATATGAGGATTATGGTCATGCTCATAGAAGTATAATTGAATAAGTTCTATGTTGACTAAATATATAGTTTGATGTAAGGTAATTAGTGAACGACTTATTAGTGTTTATGTGTGGTTATAATTCTAGTGCTCCCAATAAATTGAATGTAGTTGGTAAATCAACTATTGGCTCTTATTTGGTTGTTTGAACTCTAATGAATTATAAAATGATGAAGCATTTTTATGTATCAAGAACATGACACTATAGAGCCTAATTAGGAGCTAAAATTGCATACTCACAGTTTTAGACTGCATGCACAGTTTCTGCCATGCTATTTGTTTGATTTCTGCCATGCTATTTGTTTGACGAACTAAAGTGCATTTTTTGTAGACATATACTATAGAAAAGTTGTAGATAACTGCTTTATCTTGGTTGTGTTAAAATTTTATGACCATAGGTCTAGTAGTTTGAGAGCTATGATTTTCTCAAGTTCAGTATCAGAATCTGTCCAGATTCTGTACTGATTTCGAAAATTGCCTTGTTTGACTAAATTAAACTGAAAATCAACCCTTAGTAATTATAGAAGAATGGTAGTACTTTTCTTAAGTTTCGAACAAATTTTGGATCACCCTTTTTGGTTATCTATAAGTTAATTTACAACTGTTTGAAGTGTGATCTCTGAATCTGTCCAAATTTGGACAGTAGAGCCTTGTTCAACCTTGCTACCAAATGAATTAACCTGAGATGTTTATAAATGAATTGTAGACTATTCTATTAGCTTTCTGAAAAGTCCCGGATCACCTGATTTGGATGCCTGAAACTCCAGTTATGGATTTTTGAAGTGAGTAGTCGAATTCTGTCCAAATCTGGACAGAATTTATGTTTAGTTCTGTTTGACCTTTATAAAGGTCGAATCATGTTGTGATGATTATACAAAAGTTATAGAGGACTTTATAAGCTTTTTAGAAAGTCCTAGTTTACTATTTTTGGATGAATATTTGGTGAGTTATGAATAAAACAGTTAACCACTATGCTGCTGTCTAGAAAATTTGCTTGTGTTAAATTGATTGTTTGGTGCCATTCTTGTTTAGCTAGATAGGATTAGCCAATTCTTGATCCTTGATTGGTGCCAACTTGTTGCATATGGATTGTTTATCGAAATGCCTTATTATATTTGATTAATTTATTTCCTTCTTGCTGTTTGCTCTAAACTTTAGTAATTGGGAAGGAAGTAAATATTTTGGTGAGTGTATTTGAATTAGTGACTATTTAGGCCTTCTGTGTATGGCGAAATTTGTAATGCGAATATGGTTTAGTAGACAAGTATACATAGTATTATTAAGTTGTTTCGGTAGTGTGGTGTTTATAAGTATGAGCTGCTATTCCCACTTGCACTTAACATTTAGTCATTCCAAGTTTTTGCTGCTAAGTGATAGTCGAATGGAATTATGTAATGTGTCGATGGTGTTTTTCTTGCTAAGACATCTGTCTTGTGCTAGTTATACTTGTTCTCATTCATGTACATTATGCATATCATATAGGTACAATAATTGATCACGTATGGTGGAGGACCAAGGATTGATTAATCTCAAGGTAATGCTGATGAATAAACCTGAAGATTTGATGTTCTAATCAAGCACCAGAATGGAGGATGCTCACCAAGTGGTCGTCAATTAACAACACTAACCTAGTATTATTCCTGGTAAGCCCCGGTGCATGCAACCCCTTCCTTGTGTTTTTAAATGATTTTTACACACTTAAAGTCTAGCGAAATGTGCATTAGGTTTATAGGAGTTGCTTGGAAACCCTTTGATGCATTGGCTACCTTGAAATCCATTCCTTTTATAAATACTTCTGGTGAAGTATCAAATATGATTTACAAAATTGCTTAGCCCTACCTAGAGGTAAATCTTGGGGATAGAGTTTGTCCTTTGCACTAATGCCTAGCTCAGGTTTATCCTGAGAAAGGATGACCTCTACCTACAAGAATATTTTCATTAGGAGCGTGGTGGGATCTTACTGCAAAGTTCCCTATAATGCTCTTTTCATCCTAAGGAACACAAACAATACTAAGGATGGAAGTACTTAAATCGAGACTTGGGTTAGGAACAAGTGATGTTCTACCCCGGTTGATTAAGGATTATAGAGAATGTAGGCCTGATGATTGAGGACCTTTTAACTGGTCACATGTCTCATCATGGGTAAGCTTTACCTCGGGCAGACTAATACCAGAAAGGCCAACATGCAATGGGAGTGGAGAGATGACGAGAGTAGCGTGTACCCTCCGTGGCAAGAGGCTGGACGATGGTGTATCTGTGCTCTCGGTTAGCGTGAACCTGGTCTGGTCTTAAGAAACCAGGTGGCGAGTTGACATATGCAAGGGTTAAGTGCTACATATGTCGTGTGATTGGAGATCCCCAGCTGGGTATTAATCGATTCAGGATCGCCGTTACTTCTCGGATATGAAGACTTGGTCACTAACTTGCAATCTAAGTCATGGATGGAATTATAATGAGCAAAAATCGTGTTGTATGGATTAATGTGATGATGAAATTAGACTAGATGCAAACAAGGTCTATTAATACTTAATCTAGCATTAAAATGTTGAAAGTAAGGATCCACTCATAGTAAGCTTTTCTGCAAACAGAGTCCTTGATTCTTGATAAGCCTTACCTTGAATCCTTTTAAAACCAGCATACCCTTGAGAGTCTTTTCTTTAGTCGGGTAAGTCTTGCTGAGTACTTGCGTACTTAGGGTTTTATTTCCATTGTTGTTGCAGGTTACGAGTCACTATGATTGTGATTGGTGTTAAGCGCCGATGGGCACAACCTTCTTATAAGTCTAAGTACTTCTTCTATACTTATTATTGAGGATGGTCACTTAAGCTAGCATATATTTCAAACTTATAATTAATTTATAACATTTCAAAGTTTATTCTTTGAACCACTTTTGTAACCACTCCGATCAATATAATGTAAATTTGTTGTAACTTGTAAAATTTGGTAATTAGATTTCCGCTGCAAATTGTTGGTGTGTGATTTGTGTTTACTTAATCTTGCAATCTTGGTTGTAAGTGGTTTATCTGGGGTCCTTAGGACACTCGGACAGGTTCTGCTAAGTTATCTGGTGCACATGCATAGCCATCTGAGGTCTTTGAGACAAGGACAGGTGCATGTGGGCCCAATAACTTGGGAGGTTCTGCCACAGCTGGTATCGGAGCAAGATTAAGTATAATACGGTCACATATGTATTTTCAAAATAAAGTTTTGGTTTCAAAAATCTATTTTCAACTAAACACATTGTTTGGATTTGAAAAACAGCTTTGAAGAATTATAATGCTAGCGACATCCTCTGTTAAGCCCTAAATTAAGGACTATTAGGTGGCTTATTTAAAAACCACTAACCCACAACCAGGGGTATTGCATACATGTGTATTGTTATTTTTGGAGGCCATTCAGTCTTGAATGGATCGACGCTGAAGGTAAGGTGAGATGTGAGAGCATGACCGAACAAACGTCGGTCTAGGGAAGAGCGTAAAAAGTGCTTGATTATATACATGTTACACATATGTATATATGAAGGCTGCGATGTGGAGTATTTACTTTTCCGAGAATCAGTACCCCATGGATGTGTATGGGTATACAAACATGGGAATACTGAGAAGTGTATTGTACTTGCAACGACACACCTACGCTCAGGTAACAAGGTGAGTTACCATAATGAGTTTCCCTATGGTTAAAGTGTGGCAACGACGCCTATGTGTGGCTCGACGCTTAATGATGAGCTGGCCTCCATATAGCAATATATAGAGCATAAACTGTGATAAACTGTCATGTGTGAACTGCATCATGGGAAATTGGGCTGTGATGGAATTTTCTGCAGGTACACTAACCTAGAAAACGTATGTGTAGTTGACGACTAACAAAATACCGAGAGAGTCGTAAGTATGCCACCGATATAGAACACTATTGCCACATTATGTTGGCAAAATCAGTGAGGACGAATAAGACGAGCATGCATCCTGATTGTTGCATCATGTTTGTCACCTATACATTCAAAATGCTTCTCTCATCCTTATTCTAGTAACTAGTGATTGTAGATAATGGGTGTAATGCTTGTATTATGAACTTCAGTGAAATAGGTATTCTCCATTTCTTTAGGTAATCTCTGTAAGTGTTATATGTGTGTTTGTTCTTGTACTAGATGTACCGATAGAAGGTTGGTGACTTGTTTGCCTAAACCCAAAACTAGGTCATGTTCTTATTTAGTGAACCATGACCCAAAATTTGAATTTTCCATTATCACTCCATGACCCAAACTCATGCAAATGGATGCTTAGATAATTTCTTTGTTGAACATAAAGTGTACCCAGGCTTAAAACAAGAATCTCGAGTCATGTCTCCATCCTAAACCATGTCCTTATTCGGTTGGTGCAAGCTGATATCTCTATTCCACTTTGCCTCTACTTGAGGATCATGTCGTTATTCTATCAACCCAACATAGGAAAGTCATGCCTGATCATTTTCTTGAGTTTGATGCCTTTGGTTTCCTCATATCTATCGAAGGCATGCCAACCTAATCTCATGATTATTTTCCCTCCGTATCTAATCAGATACTAATCCTTGACCTTGTAATCTCTATGATGGGCATAGAAATATGCTTGGGACTCAATTAACGGTCTCCCATCGTACTCATTCATTAACAAGTTTAGGTTATGGCCATGTCTGGATCGTTTCATCGGTCCATGATCTACTTGGCTCTCTACTTGTAACCATTCTTACAAGTGGAGCCTATTTTGTATATTGTCATCTTGGCTCAGTCTAATTGTGTCGCGTGAGATTTCTTATTGGTTATGTTTGGTAATGGCATTATGACTAAAACTGACGGTGCCGCGACAAAACCGAGGACCTTCTGTGGGTGCGCACACACGGTTGTGGTGCTTTGCACGCGTCGGTATCACAGTTAGTAGTCATAATCCATTATGAGACTATATCGATATGTTATCTCTGCACAAATTATTCTTACCACGTGAGATTCATTATTGGTGCCAGTTTAGTAATGGTGTCATGGTTAAGGTCTTATGGTGCTGCGGCGAAACTTAGAGACTCCTGTGAATGCGCACACAGGATTTTGCTGTTTGGCGCATGCTGGTATCAAGGTCTCTAGCCATGATCCATTATGGAACTACCCTAATATGTTATCTTCCATCTCTTCCTTGAAATGATTTCGGTGTTGTTTGTCGAAGTGATCAAGCAACATCTATAATCTCTGTTGGATCAAATGAGCATACCACTTTGATGTGTTCTTTAACGAGTTTTCTACTAATTCATAAGTCTCCATCGAAATCAGAACCAATCTATGCCTAATCATTGCTCTAGTCGTGCCTCGATTGCCTCACGTATGGTTTTCCGACGTGTGTGATCAAGTTGAGCCATGATTAGTGCTCGATAAAATGGATTGGTTGCGAAGGCAGCATCTACAGATTCCTCCGCTGGTGATTTTCTCGAATCTATATCACCTTTTATGGACTTAAATTCCATGGCTAACCATGAGTTGACCGTGAAGTTGTTCGACATCCACACCCATCTCATGTGCTATGGACTCCTAATGCAAACTTATCGACAAATCTTATTTGTGTGTTCTACCCAAGATGGTGCATCTGATTCTGTTTGGGTAAAGTCTCATATTTACCACTCGCTCAACAGACTCAGATAGCACAGTGTCATCAGAAAAAGCAAACTGCACACATGGAACCTTATGTGTTCTTCTGGCAGATACCGTCTCTTATGGTTGACTTCTCTGTTTAGCTAGAAAATGATACATGTTATATCCACTAGAGAAACAACCTCCTAAGACCCTCGCCTTTGCTTGGAACTGTCTTATTATTATCACTAATATGGACAAGGGTTACATGCTTCTCTACTCTTAAAAGTCTTTTGCTCCGAATCTAGGGATGAGATTCTTTTAAGGGGGGAGGGCTGTAACACCCCAGGTGTTTATCGTCTGCTCGCTTACGGGTGCGGACTTTAACACATAATAGCGGTGAAATTCGTTTTGGTTCAACTAAATCGAATGTCTATTAAAATATCGAATCCGATATCGTTTGGTTTGATCCGTCGACATCTGGCTAAAACTTAGCCTTGTAAATTTTTCCTCAAACAGATTCATTTAGAATTCAAAAAATAAAGTTTTCAGTTCAAAATAATCTCGACCCCGTGTGTTATCTGAGAAATCATGTTTGAAGATAATGACGTGGTCTGGTCTGTTATTTCTTGCTCTACTCTGAGCATTCAGGTAGCAGATGAATTTATCGGGTCTCAGTTATATCAAAAGAAATCTCCTATGTAGATGGCAATATCATTTTGGTCTAACCAAATTGAACCTTATTTATATCTTGATACTAAATTCAAATCTGAGCACAAATATATATGGATTATTGTGTAAAAAAAAGAGGAAATAAAAAAGGGAAAATATCTCAGTCGCTCCTATCCTTCCACTGCTTTCTCCTTGATTTTTCCCTGGTCGCGTTGGTTTCCTGGGCGCGTCTTTCTTCCTTGTAGGCAGCCTCGCTCATCTTCCTGGCCGCACTCATCTTCCTGCTGCTCCAGCGCACCCAGCTCCCGGCTCAGATCCCTGCCTCAGCTCGCCTCCCTCACGGCGCCCTCCCTCCGTTCCTTCTCCTCCATGGTCGTCGGGCTTCCCCGCGCTGCTATCTGCCTCTCTCCTAGCCACGGTCCGCTCTGGCCCAGGTCCGATCGGTGCTCCTCCCTGCTGTAGCGCCGGTCCCAGCTCGGATCCCTCCCAGCCGCGGCTCTCCGGTGTTTGGCCCTAGTCCAAGGTCCTTCTCGTCTAGCCCACTTCCCAGGCGCCCCTTGCTGAGCTCCCCCATGGCGTCTCCCCCATCCATGGCTGTGTGTTGCCCCTGCCCTGGTGGCTGAGCTATCTCCCTTGTGCTCGACGAAATGACCATGAGGAGTTTTGTGTTGTGTGCAGCCCCGTATGCGACACCGTCGAACCCCGGTGAGAACCCGTTCTTCTTCGTGTGTTTATTCCTCGCTAGTACATGTATTCGACACCGATTAATTAAATGCTAATCCTGGGTATATGTGTATGCTTATGCGTGGGATGTGAGGAGAGAAATCCTTGGAGGTTTGGTTGAATGAAAGCGAAAACCCGAGGTGTCGTTCATTAGGTGCTCGGACGTATGGGCTAAAGTGTAGCTCGACGTTGTGCTTATAGTTTCCGAGTTGAATTTAATTTTGGGTGAATTCCTTCGCTATCTATAATTGTCAGCTTGAATGATGGGTTAAATAGTTAGGTGGTCGATCACTCTTTTGTGATTAGCATAGGTACTTGTGGTTAGCAGGTGTGATGTGATCTCCGATTCCCCGTTGCCGGTGTCTTGCTTCATCGTAACCTTAGGGAAGGATGTCTTTCCTCTAATTACTTGTAATAATTGTGTTTGATTTATATGTTGTCTTAGCTAATTAATGAAAGGCCTTTGTTTGGTGTAATAATATGTTTCCGTTTTAGTGGGAGGTAGTCGTGTTGTATGTCATAAGTTAGACTTAAGGCGAGTATGTATTGTATTATGAAACTAATTAGAGATGTATGTTGCCCTTGTGAGTTTTTAGTCGATTTAGGTTTTGATGTGCAAATTCATATTTCGGCCAGCTAGTTTAATTATGGATGAATGGATGGTTAGGTGTTTGTGTTGATAATGCTCTTGTGACTACCAAGTGTGGTGTGACGTGGGATTCGGATTTAAAATACAAGATTAGGTGAAGTATTTGTGTTCTAGACAATAAAATAGATGTAATCATTACTTGGGTTAAGCAAATTTCTATATATATGAGGATTATGGTCATGCTCATAGAAGTATAATTGAATAAGTTCTATGTTGACCAAATTTATAGTTTGATGTAAGGTAATTAGTGAACGACTTATTAGTGTTTATGTGTGGTTATAATTCTAGTGCTCCCAATAAATTGAATGTAGTTGGTAAATCAACTATTGGCTCTTATTTGGTTGTTTGAACTCTAATGAATTATAAAATGATGAAGCATTTCTATGTATCAAGAACATGATACTATAGAGCCTAATTAGGAGCTAAAATTGCATACTCACAGTTTTGGACTGCATGTACAGTTTCTGCCGTGCTATTTGTTTGATGAACTAAAGTGCATTTTTTGTAGAAATATACTATAGAAAAGTTGTAGATAACTGCTTTATCTTGGTTGTGTTAAAATTTCATAACCATAGGTCTAGTAGTTTGAGAGCTATGATTTTCTCAAGTTCAGTATCAGAATCTGTCCAGATTTTGTACTGATTTCGAAAATTGCCTTGTTTGACTAAATTAAATTGAGAATCAACCCTTAGTAATTATAGAAGAATGGTAGTACTTTTATTAAGTTTTCCAACAAATTTTGGATCACCCTTTTTGGTTATCTATAAGTTAAGTTACAGCTGTTTGAAGTGTGATCTCTGAATCTGTCCAAATTTGGACAGCAGAGTCGTGTTCATGTCTTTTGACCTTGCTACCAAATGCATTAACATGGGATGTTTATAAATTAATTGCAGACTATTCTATTAGCTTTCTAAAAAGTCCAGGATCACCTGATTTGGATGCCTGAAACTCCAGTTATGGATTTTTGAAGTGAGTAGTCGAATTCTGTCCAAATCTGGACAGAATTTATGTTTAGTTCTGTTTGACCTTTCTAAAGCTCGAATTTTGTTGTGATGATTATACAAAAGTTATAGAGGACTTTATAAGCTTTTCATAAAGTCCTAGTTTACTATATTTGGATGAATATTTTGTGAGTTATGAATAAAACAGTTAACCACTGTGCTGCTGTCCAGAAAATCTGCATGTGTTAAATTGATTGTTTGGTGTCATTCTTGTTTAGCTAGATAGGATTAGTCAATTCTTGATCCATTATTGGTGCCAAATTGTTGCATATGGATTGTTTATCGAAATGCCTTATTATATTTGATTAATTCATTTCCTTCTTGCTGTTTGCCCTAAACTTTAGTAATTGGGAATGAAGTAAATATTTTGGTGAGTGTATTTGAATTAGTGACTATTTAGGCCTTCTGTGTATGGCGAAATTTGTAATGCAAACAGGGTTTAGTAGACAAGTATACATAGTATTATTAAGTTGTTTCGGTAGTGTGGTGTTTATAAGTATGAACTGCTATTCCCACTTGCACTTAACATTTAGTCATTCCAAGTTTTTGCTTCTAAGTGATATTCGAATGGAATTATGTAATGTGTTGATGGTGTTTATCTTGCTAAGACATCTATCTTGTGCTAGTTATACTTGTTTTCATTCATGTGCATTATGCATATCATATAGGTACGATAATTGATCACGTAAGGTGGAGGACCAAGGATGGATTATTCTCAAGGTAATGCTGATGAATAAACCTGAAGATGGGATGATCTAATCAAGCACCAGAATGGAAGATGCTCACCAAGTGGTCGTCATTTAACAACACTAACCTAGTGTTATTCTAGGCAAGCCCTGGTGCATGCAACCCCTTTCTTGTGTTTTAAATGATTTTTACACACTTTAAGTCTAGCGAAATGTGCATTAGGTTTATAGGAGTTGCTTGGAAACCCTTTGATGCATTGGCTACCTTGAAATCGATTCCTTTTATAGATACTTCTGGTGAAGTATCAAATATGATTTACAAAATTGCTTAGCCCTGCCTAGAGGTAAATCTTGCGGATAGAGTTTGTCATTTGCACTAATGCCTAGCTCAGGTTTATCCTGAGGAAGGATGGCCTCTACCTGCAAGAATATTTTCATTGGGAGCGTGGTGGGATCTTACTGCAAAGTTCCCTATAATGCTCTTTTCATCCTAAGAAACACAAATAATCCTAAGGATGAAAGTACTTAAATCAAGACTTGGGTTAGGAACAGGTGATGTTCTACCCAGGTTGATTAAGGATTATAGAGAATGTAGGCCTAATGATCGAGGACCTATTAACTGGTCACATGCCTCATCATGGGTAAGCTTTGCCACAGGCAGACTAATACCAGAAAGGCCAACACACAATGGGAGTGGAGAGATGACGAGAGTAGCGTGTACCCTCCGTGGCAAGATGCTGGACGGTGGTGTATCTATGCTCTCGGTTGGCATGAACCCGGTCTGGTCTTAAGAAACCCGGTGACGAGTTGACATATGCAAGGGTTAAGTGCTACCTATGTCATGTGATTGGAGATCCCCAGCTGGGTATTAATCGATTCAGGATCACCGTTACTTCTCGGATATGAAGACTTGGTCACTGACTTGCAATCTATGTCATGGATGGAATTATAATGAGCAAAAATCGTGTTGTATGGATTAATGTGATGATGAAATTAGACTAGATGCAAACAAGGTCTATTAATACTTAATCTAGCATTAAAATGTTGAAAGTAAGGATCCACTCATAGTAAGCTTTTCTGCAAATAAAGTCCTTGATTCTTGATAAGCCTTACCTTGAATCCTTTTAAAACCAGCATACCCTTGAGAGTCTTTTCTTTAGTCGGGTAAGTCTTGCTGAGTACTTGCGTACTTAGGGTTTTATTCTCATTGTTGCTGCAGGTTACGAGTCACTTTGATTGTGATTGGTGTTAAGCGCCGATGGGCACGACCTTCTTATAAGTCTAAGTACTTCTTCTATACTTATTATTGAAGATGATCACTTAAGCTAGCATATATTTCAAACTTATAATTAATTTATAACATTTCAAAGTTTATTCTTTGAACCACTTTTGTAACCACTTCGATCAATATAATGTAAATTTGTTGTAACTTGTAAAATTTGGTAATAAGATTTCCGCTGCAAATTGTTGGTGTGTGATTTGTGTTTACTTAATTTTGCGATCTTGGTTGTAAGTTGTTTATCCGGGGTCCTTGGGACACTCGGACTGATCCTGCTAAGTTATCTGGTGCACATGCATAGCCATCTGAGGTCTTTGAGACAAGGACAGGTGCATGTGGGCCCAATAACTTGGGAGGTTCTGCCACAACCTTCATCATCACTACTGCTATCATCACTAGGGGATGGAATACTCATTTTACCACATGCCATAAGGCACTTGCGTGATGACCGTGATGAGCGCGATGAGGATCGCTGGTTGTGTGTCCTTTGAGGTTCATCTTCACTTGAACAGTCATCCAAAGTTTTGACACTTGTAAGCACCTTGCCTTTGCTCCTCCCCTTTGTGGGTTCGACCATATTTGGACAGCTGTCCCTGAAGTGACCCTTCTCCCCGCATGCGAAGAATGCTCACTTTCTTTGCTTTTTCCTGTCAATGTTAAAAAGAAGATCCTCGACCTGCAGAGGCACACCCATTAGATTAATCTTGCGGATCATCCCCATTACCTTTCCGACACGTCATATTGTTTCTTCGTCCTCAGACGATGATGTTGATGGTTGATTATCTTCATCATCATCACTTTCTTCTTCTTCTTCTTGTTCACTTGAGGAACTTGGAGTGGGAGCCTTCTTCTTTCCTTTGCTCTTTTCATCACATGCAAAAGCATATGTCCTTGAAGAAGTTGCCTCCTCTTGTCGACCCATTTTTTGCGACATCTCAAATGCCGCAATTTTTCCAATCACAGTGGCAGGATCATTTGACTCAAGTCCTCCATGTTGTAAAGAATAGTGATGATGCTCCCATACTTTTGTTGTGGTAGAAGGGAGATAATCTTCCTCACAATGTCCGCATCACCTAGCTTATTAATGCCAATAGAATTAAGCTCATTGATGGTTAGATTCAAATGAGAGTACATGTCTCTAACAAGCTCATTTTCTTTCATGGCAAAAGAATTATATTCATTTAAAGCTAGACAATGTTTTTGCTCACGGACGTTGGATGTGCCGTCATGAAGCTCATGCAATTTTAACCAAATCTCATTAGCAGTTTTTAATGTAAAAACTTGATTGAAAATTTCCATGCTATTTTTGGCTCTAGCATTCAAATGGATTTCTTTTCCCTCACTCGTGGTGGGTTTCTTGGGATTTTTGGGAGGTTTCATCCCATTACAAGTGACTCTCCAAACACCTAGATCAACGACCTCTAGGTAACAAGCCATTCTAGCACTGTAATATGTGAAGTTAGTGCCGTCAAAGTGTGGTGACCTATGGATATCCATCCCCTTCCTCTAAAAAGTGTCGGCTCGATTAGCGGGGAAGCTAAAACGTTTCAGATGAGCCAAACCAGGCTTTGATACCAATTGAAGGAAACAATGATGCCTAAGAGGGGGAGGTGAATTAGGACTTCTAAAAACTATCTCTAAACTAGGCCACAATTAAATCCATAGAGCAAAACCTATGTAAATAATTAATCTAGAATGTGCAAACTAGGTTTTGTCTAAGTGCTGCTATCTCTACCGCAAAGCCTAAGTTTCAATCCTAAATAATCTAACTAGAGAGACAAGATTGAAACTTAAATACTTAATATAAATGCGGAAGGTAAAGAGCAAGGTAGAGATGCAAACTCTCGTGGATGACGTCAGTATTTTTACTGAGGTATACGAAACCACGCAAGATCCCGACCAATCCTCGTGGTGCCCCTACACAAAGGGAGGCCCACGCGAGGGCCAAGCACCTCGGTCGAGTAACTCCATAGAGAGTCACGGGCCTTCTCCATGCGCAACTGGTGCTCCGCTTTCGGCTCCTCTTGGACGCTCCCTGCCGTCTCCATTAATGAGCTTCCAGCCGAAATGCCCTGGGCCTTGTTCCCACCGGTACAAGATGGTGGCCTTGACACAAACTCGGTTGTCATGGTCTCGTAAGACTCTCGCCCCACCCAGTACAATTACAATAGCTCGCACAAGAGACGAGGGGTTGTGTGGTTTTTATAAACTCACTCCACTAACTAGGATTCACCTAGAGCAAGCGCTAATGCGGTCTAACTAACCTAAGCACTTTGCAAAACACCTACGCTATTCACCAAGTGATTCTATTAAGCACTTGGGTGTTTGAGCACTTGAAAATGTTTACAATATGTCTTAGTATGTTGCTTGGGCTCCCACACCTTGAAATGACCGGTTGGGGGTATTTATAGCCTCCCCCACAATTATAGCCGTTGGACAGAAGCAACAGTTTTCTGTCGACGGGCGCACCGGACAGTCTAGTGCACATCGGACATGCACTGTTCATTGTCTGGTGCCCAGGCCACGTCAGCGACCGTTGGGGTCTATAGCAGTCGACCGTTACCCAGACTGTCTGGTGCACACCGGACAGTCTGGTGCTACAGCCCGAGAGCACACGTTGTGGGCCTCTCTGCGCAGACTACCTGGGTGTCCCATCGAACAGTCCGGTGCACACCGGACAGGTTACTGTTCACTGTCCGGTGCGCTGGCTGACTGCCCACTTCATGGATTTCTTTGCTATTTCTTTGGGCTTCTTTTGTTCTTGAGTCTTAGACTTCTATGCTTCTTTTATGTCTTCTTTTGAGGTGTTGCATCCTCAGTGCCTTAGTCCAATCCTCTTCACATCATATGAACTATAAACATAAACATTAGCCAACTTATTAGTCCATGGGTTATGTTGATCATCAAACACCAAAATCCCTTTAGCCAAATGGCCCGAGGTCCATTTTCCTTACAAAGGTACCTCACCTAGAGGGTCACCAATACTGATGTGGAAACCTTAGTGGGCTGCTTAGCATTAAGTGTATTTTATAAAAGTCTCATAGTGGATCCCTAGCCATTCACCTCGATAGTGAGTACGGGTCCGATCAACCCAGGCTAGATGGGATACATGGCTTGTGGGTAAAGTTGTATCGTCTCTGTAGAGTGTAAAACTGATATATCAGTCGTGCTCACGGTTAACAGCAGCCTGGACCATCACATGATAATTGAACTTGAAGATGAAAATAAATTGTGTTCAATTGCGCGCAAGTGGTTGAGCTTCATGTTGATGATATTTTGGTTTAAGTGGTTCTGAGCTTTATGCTGATGATATATATATATATATATATATATATATATATATATATATATATATATATATATATATGCGCTGATGAATATTGCTTATGCTTAATATGGTTTGGCATATACTTATACTTAGTAATCAGGTGTTGTTAATAAAATATTGACCAACTAAAATGCTCACCGCATTAAATCTCAACCTTACTTTGTTAACCTTGCATCTTCATCCCACTTGCAGAGCTCCCACCGTAATTGTGCTCACCCTTGATTAATTTTGTTCAGAAGGTTATGCAGATGAAGATTATGATGATGAACTTGATAGATGCTAGTCTAGTGATTCCCCCGGTCATCTTCCTATGGATGATGCCCATGTTTCGTTGTACTTTGATGAATAAAGTTAAGACTTTAAGTCTATTCGAAGTGTAATATGTTATCATAATCTTTATTTATGCTTTTATGCATTGTTCCTTTGATATATTACACTTGTGAAGTCAACATATATGTGGAAATAGATCTTGGCACACATATGCTTTACATTCAGTTTTCCCTTAAAACCAGGTGTGACAGTTTGCATCATGGCTCTCCACTTAGGTGGGAGTAGCTCAAACATGAAGGACCATATAGGTGTTGTCTATACATATCTCCCAAACTCACGAGCCAAATGCTCTAAAAATATACATGCATACAGATCTTCTTGTACAAGTAGTTGGATTCAAAAAAATGGTGGCTTGCCAACACCATGCTCTCTGTTGCCTTCTTGGATCAAGAAATGTCTAAGGTTGATTGATCCTTAACCCATTGTGATACCAATTGATGGACCAAAATAGACAACCAGAGGGGGTGAATGGGAGTCACTAAAAATCTTTGCATAATGCAATCTTAGCTTGATTCTAAAATATACAAACAGTCTCCCAAAGCACCAAAACTCACAAATGAGATGATCTTGATGTAACACCCCTGGTGTTACCAGAACTAAAATTTGGGCATGGCATCATATGCATTGACATGCCATTATGTTTGTTACACCTAGAATGCATCCACTAGGTTAAAACTTCAAAACAACTGTGATGTGGTGACTTGAAGTGTTCTTAACCCTAGAGTAGGGTACTTAACCATGGGATTAGGGTATATGGGTGTGGTGAGGACAAATTGAGTATTACCTCAAAAGGTTATTGGAAATGCTCACAAGAGACTAAGTTTGATGAAATTGAGTGGCAGACAAAACCCTAGACTACCCAAAACCCTAATGGGAACCCTAGAAACCCTAATTTGTGCCCTATATGGTGATTTTGATTTCTAGGAACTTTTGGACCAAAGTGCATATATCAAAGTTGTAGGGTATCATAAACCAAACAACTTTTACATTTGGAGATTGTCAAGTTGTGTGGAACAATTTGGACTTAATTGCAAAAAGCCTCAAGACCATCTATGTGGCTTTACTCTGAAAAATCAGTGTGATTAGGCCAAGTTAGGGGCCTTGTATTTCCTAATCCATGAAGATTTTGCCCCAAGTCATTACAATAAACTTGTAGAGCTATGTTAGGGGTACAAATTTGATTAAGGGACTAAGCATTGTGCTGTACAGAAATTGGAGAAAAATAGACATGAAGTTGGACTGTCAGTCAACCTTAAGACTGAATCTTGACCATCAATGAAATTGGATGAAATTTGAGATCGATTTGCGGGGGATTTAGTGGATGTTTGAGGAAGGTCTTTGTAACAAAGTTGCAGCTGGTACATTGGACAACAACTTTGATACAGACATATTAGTAGGTCGCCACATGAAAAATTGATAACAAAGCTCTTCAATTCGCTCTGTCAGAACGTCCGATGAAGAACGTGATGGTACAGTAACTGAACCAGATTGCTGGTTCAGTGAACCTGTCACCGTCGGTGGGCATGCGCTGCGATCCTCGTCGGCGTTGCGATTCGTGTCCTCTGATGTGCGGATAACGACCAACGGTGAAAAGATCTTGACCGCGGATGAGGCCATGAGCTGGCTGCCGTACCCACTTGCCCTGCGGCCGGTCGAGATGACCCTCGACGGAGTTTGCCGCTTGACGCCTAGACGCCACATATTCAGAAGTGTTACCACGTCGCAGTAGACCGCCGTAGGTAGCCTGTCCATCGCCTGAGACATTGCCCCGGTGAACGCCACGTAGTTCGCGCCGGTGACTCACCCCCCTCTTCGGCCGCCAGCCTCCCTTTTCCAAATTTGGAGCCACCGCTCACAGATACTATAAATTGAGTGCACAACCAGCTCCATTAGTTTGTTACGAAGCCAGAGCGTCAACCCTTGCCCTCGATTAGCCACCATAGCTGGAGAATTTCGTTCTTCCCCCAAATATGTTGGCTGCGCCACCATGAGACGCGTGTCGTGGCCAGCCACCTCCAGGTCCACCCTCGCCCTCCTGTCCGTGTTTCAATGCCCACACATGCTTGTGATGCTCGTCGGCTCGGCCAATTAAGCTATACCATGCTAGATCGTTGGGAACACGTCGGGAAGGTCTCAAGCTCCGCGAGTTTGTGTGGACTGAGCTCTAGAGCAGCGTTCGGGCTCAATTAGTGATCCCAGTGGAGCGCCAAGGTTAGAATTAGGCGTAGACCGAAGTAGAGCACAGATTGTTGGGTATTGCGGCCGGTACAAGTTCGCCGGAGCGCCCACGCCGCCGTTCGTGGTTGGGGACCCGATCTTGCGAAGAAGAGAAAAGAGAGGGGTTTTAGTGCACATGTTAGAGACACATGTGAATAGGGAATAAGATTCTTTACTAGTTTTTCGAATCGCTGGGGACCTCTGCGCAAAATGGCCAACGCGGGTGCGCGCGGGCGTGTTTTGCCTGGTGGTGGGCCGGATCGGGCTAGATTGAGCCCAGTACTATTTATCGTTTTCCTTTTTCTTTTTCTGCCAAACTTGGGAAATTGTAGGAAATTCTAGAAAAATGGTAAAATTATGGGACCAATTTTGCTAAACTCCTAAATTCATCTAGTATTTAGTAAAAATAGTTCCAAGATTTTTAGTTCAAACCTAGAATTATTTAGCATTTAAAGATGCCTAAACCAAGCCTTTTAGAATTTTAGAATTAAATTGGTAGCTCCAAAAATAATAAAACTTTTTGGGTAAGCTTAGTTTGATGATTAAAGCCCTTGGGTAGAGTTTGAAATGCTTTGGACATTATTTGGTCCCAAAACCCAATACAATAGCTCTCTAGGATTTAATTACCTAACCCTAATAGAATACTAACTCAGGAAACCCTAGTGACTAGTGTGTACCGTGAAGGAAAGTTGTATTCAAGATACAACTTGGTATGTTTCTATTATATACCTGAATATTCATAGTATCACATAAGCATTCATGTATATGTATTGTAATGTATAGAAAACAAAGAAGTTGCCCCGCAAGCTGAGAATCCCCCGGTTGAGAACAACTTCTATTTTGACATTTGTGGGACAGACCCAGAACCTCCTGCAACATAAGGCAAGCCCCGATGCATTTACCCCTTCCTTGTTGTTTTAAACTCTTTATCACTTGAAATGATACGTTACGTGATAGGAGTTGTGTGCTAAACAATTGCTGCATTCCCTTCCTTGGAACTCATTACCATTCCTTGATACATGTTTTACTTAAAAGTTTTCTGATGCTTAGCTTTGCTTTAGAAAACAAAATGTTTTGTTTTAAACAAAAGTTGATGCTTCATATGGGATGGGAAATTTTCAAGGAAAAGACTTGATGGTGAATCCATCATGGCCATGATGGGTTCAACATATGAAAAGATGTACCTCTGTCAGATACCAAACTTTGGGTCGAAAATGATAAAGACGAGACCGGGCGAGTGACTTGCACGAGAAGGAAGTCTCGGTGTAGTGTCTCCGTCTGAGTCGATTAAGGACCGAACCGATGTAGGATTGATGATCGAGGACCTTTTAACTGGCCACATGCCTTGTCATGGGTAAGCTTTGCCTCGGTCGGACCAATACCAGAAAGGCCACCACACAATGGGAGTGGAGAGATGGCGAGAGTAGCGTGTACCCTCCGTGGCAAGAGGCTGGACGATGGTGTATCTGTGCTCTCGGTTGGCGTGAACCCGTTCTGGTATTGAGAAACCCGGTGGCGAGGTGACATATGCAAGGGTTAAGTGCTACATATGTCGTGTGGTTGGAGATCCCCAGCTAGGTATTAATCGATTCGGATCGCCGTTACTTCTTGGTTATGAAGACTTGGTCACTGACTTACACGTAGCAATCCAGTGAACTCAAGGGGTGATGAAAGATGGCTAGTGTAGGCTAAGTGCCTGAACTAGGATAGAAAGAACTCTAGATACATGAAATGACTTAACCTGATAATAAAACTGGATTTTTAAGGATCCACCGTTAGTAAGCTATTCTGCAAACAGAGTCTTTGATTCTTGATCAGCTTTACCTTGAATCCCACTAGCCAGCTGTTGGGGGCCTTCATCTTTTAAAGGTCCTCAAAAACACAACTAACATGTTTTCCAGTATAGTGTACTGTAACAGGAAGCGTCGGCTTTAAGATGAAGGCGTGCAGGATATGAAAAAGCGTGATCTAGAAGAAGGATGGACCGACTCCGAAGCTGTGATTGGAGAAGCTTTGGCTTAGCACAAGGACGATGGTGGAGGATGAAACCGACCTAAAAGGAAAAGACTGCATAGTCCTCGACAGCTTACCTTTTGGCTAACAATAAATGTTAGGCACATAAATGTAATTTTGCCCAGGCTGCGTCCTGTGCCTATAAATAGATGAACAGTAACACCGTACTGTTCACGCTGACTTGTAATCATTCACACGTCACTCCTGCTTTTTCACCTTCTGTCAAGCCGAAATTACAAATGTAGTTCAAATATCGTTGATGTTTGTTCATGTTATAAATAAGAATTTGAATAGTCTAAAGATTTGAAATGATTATTCATATTCCCTTCGTGTTTCATATGTCTTTGTTTACATCCTTGCTTATTAAAATGATGAAGGTATGTCCTTCATGACCTTCGTCCGAAGATCATTATATCCTAAAGGAGATAATGTTACGAAGGACGAAGGTCTTTAACCATTAACACTTGTGTTGCCTTGTTCTTGATTCATAGCATTTGAGAACAAGTGACCAACATTGTCGCCCACCTCTGGTGAACTCATTCGACCACCTTCGGCAATCTTTGACCTTCGTCATGCCATCGAAGAAGATAGCAGGGCCAGGGGCTGCACTGCAGCCACTGGACGTTAATCAGGAAACGCTACGTGAAGCAAGGAGCCAGAAGAGGAAGGCTACAAGCCCAACACCTCAGGAGGAGGAGTTGGACCAAGAAATTAGGGACCTCGAAGCCATCCATCAACAGGTTCAGAAGTAGAAAGAGAAGATGCTTCGTCTCGCCGATCTTCAGAGGAAGATTGATGAGGCCGCTGAGGAAATGCGTCGTCTCACCTAGGATGACCAAGACCGAAGGCCTGAAAACAGAGAGCTTCGTCAAGACAATTCATACAACGACGATTTTCATCTTGGCAATTTTTCTTTTGAAGATACTTCTCCTCTGGCAGCAGAGTTGCAGGCTACCCCATGACCCCCATCATACAAGCCACCTCAGCTTCCTATGTATGATGGGCACTCAGACCCAAAGCAGTTCCTAATGAGCTACGAGGCAACCATATCTTCATATGGGGGCAATACTGCAGTCATGGCGAAATCCTTCGTCATGGCAGTCAAAAGCGTAGCACAAACTTGGTACTCGTCTCTCCGGCCAGGAACAATCACATCATGGCAGAAGCTCAAGGATATGCTAATCACTAGCTTCCAAGGATTTCATACGAAGCCAGTTACTGCTCAAGCTTTGTTTCAGTGCACGCAAGACCATGAGGAGTACCTTCAGGCGTATGTCTGAAGGTTCCTACGTCTGAGAGCACAAGCGCCTATAGTGCCAAATGAAATTGTCATTGAGGCCATGATCAAGGGGCTTTGGCCAGGACCTACGGCTCAGTATTTTGCCAGGAAACCCCCACAAACCCTAGAGAAGCTTCTTCAAAAGATGGATGAGTATATCCGAGCGGACAATGATTTCTGCCAAAGAAGGGAAGAAGCATACATGTTTTCTGAGATGACTAGGGGCTTCAGAGGAAGAATTCACCCCAGGCATGTCAGGTCGATCCACAATTCCAACCCGGGCGATGACAGAGGAAGTCAACCACAAAGGCAGCAACATAGCTCCCAGTCTTCAGAGCCACAACAAAGCTCTTTCAGGCCACCAGCCCCAAGAGGCAGAGGTGGCAGAGGCTTCGGAGGAAGGTACGAAGATCAGCCCAGAAGACTATAATGCTTATTCTGCGGTGAAGACAAGGGCCACACCACAAGAACATGGCAAGTCACAATTCAGAAGCAAAAGGAGATTGTCAAAGCTGAGGCACGATAGAATCAGCCGAAGCAGGTCCCACATACTGCCTCATGCTATTCTCCCTATGTCCTAGAGTACGTAGGTAATCAACAGCCTATGGCCTCTGTCGCTTCGGCTAGTCACTCTCAAGCTTCCTGGGCTCAGCTCCCACTGCCACCACCGGTACCACCTACTCTGACCCGAAGCCAGCAGCCAGAAGGGCACCAACACACTCAACAACAGCACGATTTTCGGGAGGACTCCGAAGCTCGCACAGTCAAGAGCACTGTGCCTGAATCCAAGCACATCTACTAAAGAATATCCTACCCTTGGTGTATCTTTATCTTTTTTGTCATCTTATTTTACTTGTATGAAAAACAAGTCACGAAGGACTGAATTTGGGTCTCGTAATAATCGTGCCCGTATCATTGAGTAAAATGCTTCTTCCTAACAGATTTCCGAAGCTATAAAAGTCATTCCTAAGGGAGCGGAGTAAGTTCCAAAGCTCCAAAGTCGTTCCTAAGGGAGCGCAGAGTACGTTTCGAAGCTACAAAAGTCGTTCCTAAGGGAGCACAGAGTAAGTTCCGAGGCTCCAAAGTCGTTCCTAAGGGAATGCAAAGCCAAAATACCATCGAAATAAAAGGTGAAGATGCTCCAAAGTCGTTCCTAACGGGATGCAGAACTTAAATACCACCAAAATAGAAGGTGAAGATGCTCTAAAGTCGTCCCTAAGGGGATGCAGAGCTTAGATACCACCGAAATATAAGGTGAAGAAGCTCCAAAGTCGTTCCTAAGGGGATGTAGAGCTTAAAGACTCCAAAGACGTCCCTAAGGGAATGCAGAGTCTTGGGTGTTCCAGTATAGGCGTGTATATGTGTTTGACATAACCATCATATCGCATCATATCATTGCACCATTTTGCATAGCATTACATCATACATCATATCGCATCAACAACAAAGATTGGGTACGAAGCAGACCTTCGACAATAATTTTTTGAATGAAAATGTGCTGAGGCACAAACAAAACCTTCGGCCAATACAATGATAACAATATCACACAATAGATTTGCCATAAAAAGGGGCTTCTTTCTTTACGAAGCATGAAAAGAAGGGAAGGTGTTTTTTTCGCCGAATGCTCAAAAACGGTATGTGCGTAAATTTCATGCATCGCAAAGAAATATATTACATTATTTTACATATATGTTAATTGTCTCAAACACAGAATGTTACATTGTATCATTACAATAAAAGCCTTATCTTCTTTAAGAATTTTTTCCACGGCCTCATTCAGCAGCCTCTCGACGACTTCATCGACGATGGAATTAGCGACGCTCATTACATCTAGCGCTTCTTTCATGACGGGATCAACTTGGGGGTCGTATGGCTCGGGCAGTGGTGAGAGTTCAGCTGTAGTAGACAAACTGTTAGTCCAAAGCCAGAAAATAAACACCGAAGCTAAAATTAAAATATAATACCTATACGCCTTGCGCGATCGACAACTTCTTCGGCTCGTTTAGCTTCTTCTCGAGCATCGTGGGTTTCTTTTTCATTTTTCTTTATGATTTTGTTGGCCAATTCTCGGCCACTGTTCACCCAAACATCGGAGTAAAATTTTTTGCCCACTAAAGTAGCTTCGGCCGAGGGGTCTCTCGTGTCGTCTGTGGAGAAGGCGGCTTCGGTCTGGGCTGCAGCTTTAACATGGGCTTCGGTCTGGGCTGTAATCCCTCGAGCGCCGGCGAAGGCACAAATGTCCCCGCGATCACTGAGGATCTCCTCAAAAGCTTCAGCTTCTCCGCTTATCCAATCAATAACACCCTCGGGGTCACGTCGAATGAAATTCTCTTCGGAAGAGTATGCACCCACCTTGGCAAAGCTGGTTTTCAATTTTTTTACGCAATTCAAGGATTTCTCAAAGCATGTCTCCTTGGATTCCCAAAGCTCCTCAACATTTTTCTCCAGTCTAGTGTTCGACCATTCACTTATTTCTTGTTTCACTTTTGCAAGTTCAAAATTTTTATTAGCTTCGACAAGTTTTTTCCGAAGGTCGTCAACTTCGGCTTTATGAGCTTCGGATTGAGCGTTAAATCTTGCTTCGTCTTTTTCACTTTGTCCACAATGAAAGCAGAATTTTATCTTTCTCCACGGCTTTATTTCTCAGCTTGATAACTTCTGACCGAAGGTTGCCGATTTCTATCTGGCAGCTTTCATCTTCAACATTCTTCTGCGCCCTCAAAGCACTACCGGAATCTAGGACTTTGCCGAGTGCCGGACGCTTTGCCGAGTGCCTTTAATCGGGCACTCGGCAAAGACGGCTTTGCCGAGAGCCGCACTCGGTGAATTCCTGCTTTCGGTAACGAGCTGGTTTACCGAGTGCAGGACACTCAGCACAGGAGAACTCTCGGCAAAGACATGTTTGCCGAGTGTCAAACACTTGGCAAAGGTGGCGCTCGGCAAAGGGTCGTCAGCGACCGTCATAAAGCTAACGGCCGTTAGCCTTTGCCGAGGGCCGAGGGTCGGCACTCGGCAAAAAGGCTTCTTTGCCGAGTGCCAAATATTTGACACTCGACAAAGAACTCTTTGCCGAGTGTCTTCTCTAGACACTCGGCAAAGCATATTTTTATTTTTTAGATTTTGTCTCCAAACTTTTTGTGGTATGTTCCTACACTTTGTAGACCTACATGTATCATTTGTGGACAATTATAGAAGAGTTTTCAATCGTTAGTAGATTTAGTTCGTTTATTTGAATTTCTTCGGAAAATTCAAATTTGAACTGCAGGTCACTCGAAACTTGAAAAACCATGCATGCAAAAATGATATTCATGTTACTTAACATAAGTTACGACCGATTCCAGGAGCAGACCGGAAACTTCGAGCAACATACTCACTAAACATGGCCGTGAACTTGACATCCACATGTTTAAAAATTGTATAAAACACAAACAAACTCAGAAAATCATGAAACTTGTCCACGTGTCATGATATCATATGTAGAGGCTGTGATAAAAATTTGAAAAAGTTTCGAGAAAACTGTGACGCACTATGTGTAGAAACCTAAGAGATCCACATTGAAACTCTATGATTTCATGTGTAGTTCTCTTAGGTTTCTACACATAGTGTCTCACAACTTTCTCCAAACATTCTAAAATTTTTATCACAGCCTCTACATATGATATCATGACACGTGGACAAGTTTCATCATTTTCTGAGTTTGTTTGTGTTTTATACAATTTTTAAACAACTGGATAGCAAGTTCACGGCCATGTTGAGTGAGCATGGTGCTCGAAGTTTCCGGTCCGCTCCTAAAGTCAGCCGTAACTTGTGCTAAATAGCATGGATATTATGTTTGCACGCACGATTTTCCAAGTTTTGAGTGACTTGCAGTTCAATTGTGAATTTTCCGAAGAAATTCAAATAAACGAACTAAATCTACTAGCTATAGAAAAAACTTTTCTAATTGTCCCAAAATGGTACATGTAGGTCTACATAGTGTAGGAACATACCACAAAAAGTTTGGTTGCCAAAATTTAAAAAATAAAAATGTACTTTGCCGAGTGTTAAATTATGACACTCGGTAAAGATAGCTTTGCCGAGTGTCAGCCGGTTGACACTCGGCAAAGAATCTTCTTTGCCGAGTGCCATCCCCTTGGTACTCGGCAAAGAACCTAGAACAGATCTTTGCCGAGTACCTGTCAGTTGACACTCGGCAAAGCCGTCTTTGCCGAGTGCCCGCGATCTGACACTCGGCAAAACATATTTTAAAATTAAAAAAAATCTTTGCCAAGTGCCAGATCGCGGGCACTCGACAAAGAGGAGAAATAAACGGCCCGCATGCCTTCTCCTTTCTCCTTCCTCTCCTCTAACTCGTCTTTGTCACCCGCTGCTCGCCGTGCGCCGCCACTGCACCCCGTCATCACCACAGCCGCGTCGTCGTGTTCTTATTTGTTTACTCTTAATTGCAGGTTTTTGGACAAATATGGTCGGCGGTAATTGGTGGATAGGTGGTGTTTGGCTGAGTGGGACGAGGCGCACAACGCTAGCCGGGAACGGCGTATGATGATGCAAGGTCCCTCCCACCACCAAGGCAGCCAGAGCCTGGGCCAATATGCCGAAGCATGGGTACGCCCTCTTTTTTATTTAGGTATATAGCACTGGATTAGATATTATTTCTAACTATCTCGTTGGTTTTCTTGCAGTCGGCGTGACAAGGTGGCCGGCCTTGCTCCACCTTCTCGGCCTATGCTATGGCCCATAAGGGTAAGGCGACGTCCGACGTCATCTACAACCTAGATGACGGGCCCGAGGCCTACACCAACCCACCGTCTACAGCCGCCTCCATGACTACACCGCCATGGCGCGGAGGTCCATGGCCCAGAATATGATCCGAGCACCGAGCCGATCGACCCCGATGTGCTCATGAGGGTCGGAGGAGGCAAGACACATGGGCGGTACTGGATTGCCGACGGGGCAATCGACTCGTCTTCCACTCCCACTCTGTCTCAGGTGAGAGCAAGGAGCACGGGCTCGAGTCCAGCCATACGACCTCGGCACGACAGCTCACAGCTTCGCATACAACAACTTGATGTTAGTGCTTCTATAACTCGTCCTTCCTTGAGTTATATACCTTCTCTTTGAATTACTATAACGTTGGCTTGTAATATTACATACTCAACTAGAAGAAGAGAGGAGGGAACGTCACGAGATGGAGGCGAGGATTATGGCGGAGCGGGAGGCTCGCCTGGCAGATCATCAGAGGATGGCGGAGATGTTCCAGTACATGCAGAGCCTTGGCGCTGCACAGGGCATCGCTCCACCACCTCCATTGTTCCCTCCAGTTGACCCTGCTCTCTTCCATACTCCTGTGAGTATCAAAATTGTAGTTAGATGTTGGTAATGCATGTGGTATAACACATGCAATCTCTTCTCTGTGCATGGCCAATCTGGGGCGGCATCGAACAACCCTCCGGAAGGGTTCAGCCCAACGCAGCACCAGTCGAACTGCCCACCTCCATGAGTGTTATGTTTTCAGTGTTTAGACTTCAGAACTTGTGTTGAATACTTATGTTTGTGTTGGATAATTATGTCAGAGCTTGAGACGTATGAGACTTATGTTTGTGTTGGATACTTGTGTTGAACACTTATGTTTGTGATGGATATTTATGTTTGTGTTGGCTATTTATGTTTGTGATGATATCTGTGATGTATATATGTGATATATATGTGATATCTTTTGTTTGTGTGGATGGAATATAAAAATCAAATAAAAAAGGTGCCTACTGGTCACTTTGTCGAGTGTAACACTCGGCAAAGAGGTTCTTTGTCGAGTGTCAAGGCCATAGCACTCGGCAAAGAACCAAGACCTGGGCACCGGTATAGGTTCTTTGCCGAGTGTAATGTCCCTGACACTCGGCAAAGAGGCACGCTTTGCCGAGTGCCGCACATAGCACTCGGCAAAGAACCTGACATGGGGACCCTCCCTGGCGGGTTCTTTGCCGAGTGTCCTAGGTGGCTCTCGGCAAAGATTGATTCTTTGCCGAGTGCTGTCGGGCAGACACTCGGTAAAGGTAAATCCTTTGCCGAGTGTCACCCGGGACACTTGGCAAAGACGCTGTCTCCGTCACCCGGCGCCGTAACGGCTGCTTTTCTTTGCCGAGTGCTCGAGAAAAAGTACTCGGCAAAGAAGGCTTTGCCGATGCACTGTATGGCGAGCCTTCTTTGCTGAGTGCGACACTCGGCAAAGCCTTTGCCGAGTGTTTTTAAGGCTTTGCCGAGTGCTTCAGGCACTCGGCAAAGGCGGCGATTCCGGTAGTGAAGAATTGCTAAGAATTAAGCCCTACAAAAAGATAGGATCAGCACGAGAATACGAGACAAGATAATCTATTTTTAAGTCCATCACTTCCGTACCTTCAGACTGTTGTATGCAAGGCTTTCTGCGAGGTCATCCTTTGACATGGCGGAAAGGCCAGCTTCAAGCTTTAGAAATCCCATATTTTTGGCCATCTCTCGGCAGACGGATATTTCCTTGTTGTCTGGGAGACAGTATAGGAAATCATTTTCATCAGTGCCATTGTACACCAAGGCCCCCTTCGGGTATGTCAGTTCTCAGGCATAGTGTTTGGCCTCCTCAATTTCTTCTTCAGATAGCCTTTTTCCCGAAGCATGTCGAATAATAAAGTCAAGATCTTCGGATAGTGCTTCAGGAATAGGAGATTTAGCTTTTTTGGGCGCATCCTTCTCTAGATCTATGCCAGCATCTAGAGATTCTTTCTCAGCTCTCTGTTTAGTTGCAGCAGGCTCTGCCTCGGCGAGCACTAAGGGACCAGCTTCAGGTTCGGTGCAAACTATAGCAGCCTCGGCAACCTTCTTCGTGGGGGTAGGAGTTAATAACCTTGTTGTCTCCATGATAGCGTCTAGCACGCTAGCCATTCTCCTCCTCTTAGGAGTTGTTGTGGGAGCCTTTGCAACCTTCGGCAATTCTGCCTCTGCTGGTGGGCTCAAGATTTTTGGCAGCCCTATTGCTTTCCCTAGCTCTGGCTCTTTGGTCGCCTCTTCTTTGGCTTCGGCACCATGTTTTGGTGTTTCGACTGGCCCGGCTGCAGGAACCTTCGGCAATTCTGTCTGTTTTGCCTCAGCAGTGGAAGATGTCTCTTCGCTGAGCCTTGGCACTATGGCCGTTTCAATGTAGCTTGGCCGGTGCGTTAAGACCTTGATCTTTTTGCCCTTCGGCACAACAGAGATGGCCGAAGTGGCAGTTTTTCTTTTCTTTCCGTACTTTCATGAGGGATAGGTGTAGTCCGGGTACACAAAGCTGATGACATCAAAAACTCTGTTCAACCTTTTCTTGCCCCGTCCTCCGAAGGCCAAGGTCATTGCATCATCTTTGGCCCTTGTGTATGCCCCAAGCAACTTGTCACTGGTTGCCTTTATGCTGCTCAACCACTCATCATTTGGTTCGTCAAACCGGTCTCTATATCTAAAGGTGTATTTCAAGTAAACCAGTCCACCTTGGCTAGACCCGGCAGCAGCTTCCTTCGGCATCTCCCATTCATTCACAAGCGGCCGTACTCTATAAGCTATGTGCTCCTAAACTAGGTCTCTTGTGTCGATGAAGGCGCAAACATTGTTGAAGGCCTTCTGGCATGCTTCGGTATCATTCCCAAGCACAGTAGCCGACCTTCGGAGGCCGAAGCGAGACCAGATAGGGCGTTGGATAATCCCCTTTATGTCCTCTCTTTCAATCAGATTATTCTTAACATAAAACCATTCCTCCATCTAGGCCCCGGGCCACCTTTTCCGAAATGTTGGAACTGGGTAGCTTACATCAGAACGAGGAACGAAGCCATAACAACCGAAGTTGTTGTGATATTTCTCTTTGCCAGTGGCCTTCATCTCGTATAGTAGTTCGTGCATGTTACAGAAGCACTTTGCGCTTGGTTCCAGCCCTTAACTTCTCACGGCCCAGACAAAAATAACCATCCTGATTATAGCTTCGGGAGTAATTTGATGAAGAAAGATCTCAAATGTCTTCAAAACTTCAATAAAAAATTTGCTCAATGGGAACTGAAGGCCTGCATTCATGAAGCTTCTGTAAACAACGACTTCATCTTCCTCGGGTGCAGGTGCGGCACTGTCTCCCCCAAATCTCACAATAGACATGTCACAAAAGTATCTTCCCTTCATGGCATCAATCTGACTGTTTGATGGACGACTTTCCGAAGATGCTATGACTTGGTCGCCAGGGCCGATCTTCGGGATCTTTGTAACACCCCTGGTGTTACTACCACTAAAACTTGAGCATAACATCATGAGCATTAGCATATCATGTGTTTGTCACACCTAGAGTGCATTCACTAGGCAAAAATTTCAAACGAGTTGTATTGATGTGACATGTCATAGGTAAAACCCTAAGGTAGAGTACTTAACCCTAAACTGGGCTTAAAAGAGTAAACAAATCCTAAATAAGAGAAAACTTCAAAACTCATTAGTAATGATCATAAAATGTCACCATTAATGGACTTAAGTGGCATCCAAACCCTAGAAGTACCAAAAACCCTAAATAGACCCCTGGAAAACCCTAGATAGAAACGTTAGGGGGTTATATGTAAATTTTGCACACTTTTGGACCTAAGTGCAAAAACCATGGAATTAGGGTACCTTAAGTCATGTGGTTCACATATTTGAAGATTTACAAAAGAAACCATGAGATTTGGGCCTAAATGCAAAAAGGCCACTCTAGTGATCATATGGTTAAGTCTGAAATACAGTTGATTGAGGCTGACTTTGGAGCCCTACATCTCAGGATTCTTGAAGTTTTTGCTCAAAGTCAATATAGAAAAGTTGTAGAGCTACTATAGGACAACAACTTTGCTATAGCGATTAAGCCTTGGTACCATGAAAAATTTTGAGAAAATTGGATCCAAAGTCGGGTTGTCAGTCAGTTTTTAAACTAAAACAAGGCCACCAGTGGTATTGGCCGAACTTGGGATCAAATTTGAGTTGGATTCAATGAGAATTTGACTAGGGGTGCTATGGAAAAATTAAAGATGGATTGAAGCTCAACAACTTTGATATGGGCAGATGAGGAAGTTGCCACATAAAATTTGAAGAAAATTTGCCCAAGATTGTGCTCTGTCAGTTGTTCTGAAGATCAATCGCGATGGTACAGTAACAGGAATATCTCTGATACAAAGCACCTCGCTGCCGGCACTGATCCACGTCGTGATTCGTGTCGTGGTCCGATTAATCGCTCGGCGGGCATCTCTTCGCGATAATATTCGTGAATCGGGTAAGATCGCCGTGGTGGAGGGTAACTATTCCGGCCGCCACGCGACCACTGATCTTTACGGCCGTGCCTGGTCACCGGCGCCGCTCCTCTCCGTTCATCCACGACATCGCCGATTTGACCGCATTACTGTCGCGGCGAGACGTGTCCAACTCCTAGAAAGGGACCGTGCCCGACGTTGCCGTTGATCGCCAGCGACATCCAGTGAAGGTTATCACCATGGTCGTCGCTGTAGATCACTGGGCCTATAAATTCACCACGCTCTCACCCCGTCATCCAAATCAACCAAGCACTACTCTTCGCCCCTTAGTTATGAAGCTAACGACTCTCTAGCCACCCTGTTTTGTCCACCATCATCGGAGATCATTGGATTTCCCTGGGATCGGTCTCTTCCGCCGCCGTGAAGGACCCCTCTGTGGCCAGTCCTCCTCAGGTCAGTACTCGCCCATTTGGCTCTTGTTCTGGCTTGTCTTTAACTTCCTATTGCTCTCGGAGCCGGCCAATTGAACTTTACCAAAGCCCACACTCCGGAACACCCAGTCGTCCCATAGAACACCGCCGCAGACACCCTCTCTGTTGACCCACTCTCCGATTCTTGCTTAGTCCAAATTCAAGCGTGTACATAGCCTCTCGTGAACCTGTGAAGCTTCCCCGAGCTTCAATTTTAGCATCCATGCCGTTAGTTGTTCAGAACGCGATCACCATGGTCATTCCGTCGCCGTGACCTTGAACAAGCTCCAATTAGGGTTGAATCCTTCAAATTAAGTGAGGGCTTTTGACCGGATAGGCTTGCACACAACATCTATGTACTTATTCCCTCTTGTTCGGGTCACCCTCCCCATAGAATCGCGGCTCCGACCTGGTGCTCGACGCGGTTCCGCCATGGACCCAGCTTGGTGAAGAAACAGAAAGGAGGGGGTTTTTCGCAAAGGTCAGTGAGACAGTAAATAGTAGCCAGGGTTTCTTCACCAATTATTTAAACAACCAAGGGTCTTCGTGCAAAAACTGAACGCGCGGGCGTGGGCGCGCGCACGGGCGAGTTCTATCTTTGTTGGGCCGTCTCGGACTGAAATGAGCACAATACTGTAGCACCTTTCTCTTTTTCTTTTTCTGTTAGGACTAGAGAATTCCTAGAAAATTACAGATAAATGCTAAAAATACCAGACTAATTTTGCTAGGCTCCTGATTTTCCATAGTATTTAATAAAAATAGTTTTAGGATTTTATTCCAAATAAGGAGTTATGGAGTATTTAAAATGGCCAAAACCCATACCCCTGGAATTTTAGAAATTTATTAATAATTCCAAAAATCACCAAACTTTGTTGATAAGCTTTAAATATTATTTAGAAGCCTTGGGTAAAGTTTGGTATGATTTGGACTATGTTTGGTACCTAGAACCCAAAACCCTAGTCTCCTGCCCTATGAACTTCACTATAAACTCCAAAAACCCTAGTTTCCCGGAGATCCGTGAAGGAAAATTATATTCAAGATCTAAGATAATATACTTTTATTGTCTTCGTATTTTCATGAGCATTCATGATTATATATTGCTATATATAGAAAACGAAGAAGAGATAGAAGATGAAGAAGCAAGGACTACACCACCACCACCTGAAGAACCCCAGACCGGGAACTGCTTTTATTTTGACATCTGTGGAGCAGAGCCTGGCTCACCTATCACACAAGGCAAGCCCCGGTGCATTTGCCACCTCCTTGCTAATTTAAAATCTTTCTCACTTGATTGATGCATTAGGTGATAGGAGTTGTGTGCTAAACCAGTTGCTGCATTTCCTTCCTTGAGTATTTGGACCATGTTTGGACATGAAGACTTGGTCACTGCCCTACACGTAGTATTCCAGTGAACATGAAGGGTTGATAAGAAAGTGGCTAGTATAGGTCAAGTGCTTGAACTAGGGTAGAAAGAACTCTAGAACTCAGGTAATGACTTAACTTGCTAATAAAACTGGATTTTTAAGGATCCACTATTAGTAAGCATTTCTGCAAGCAGAGTCTTTGATTATTGATAAGCCATACCTTGATTCCCAAAGGCCAGCATATCCTTGAGAGTCTTTTTATTTTGACGGGTAAGACTTGCGAAAGTACACTCCGTACTCAGGGTTTTCGAACCCATGTTGTTGTAGGTGAGGAAGTAGCAAATTTTTGTTGCTTTTGTTCCAAGGTGGTGCCTAAGGAAGAAAATCAAGACTGAAGCCTCGGGAGGAAGTGTCCTCCTTTAAAACTTTTTACTGTTTATCGGGAGGGGTTTTTGCCTCCCAAAGTTATGTAATAATATTACTCCAGCACTCTTATTTTTGCTCTTGTCTGTAATAATACTACTCTTTCTCTACTTTAATATAAACTAAAGTTATTGTAACTGCTTTTGCATTCTCATTACTCCGATGTGTTGTAATGTCTGCATGATGGGTGAAACGCTCTTGGGCAAGGTAAATAATACAGATACCTGTCGGCGTTTCGTACCCACGAGGACCATCAACCGACCAGTGAATTTGTCGCTGCGTGTCCCTACCCAGATGGGTTGATGCAAGATGGAACACAAGCGGGAGGATGAGGCTTATATTATCTTGCACCGGGGTGCTCGTAGTAGGGGTTACAAGCGTTGTGAGAGAGCGAGAGCGAGAGAGAGAGAGAGGGTTTGGCCTTGAGGTGAGCTGTCTAAGCTTGCCTCCACCGCGTCTCTCCTACTCTGCCTGCCTCTGCTCGCCTGCCTTCGCCCTCTCCCCCCCTTAGGAAGGCCCTGGACATCCCTTTTTATAGATACAAGGAGATGCCCAACTGTACAATGGGGGTGTAGCTATGTGCTAACGTGGCTGGCGGAGAAGTGCCTTGAGCCCTGTACACGTGCTAACGTGGCCGTCGGAGAAGTGCTTGAGCCCGGTAGAAGCGTAGCTGACCGTGTGGACTGGGGTCCTGCTGACGTTTCCTTGCTTCCGTAAGGAGCTGAGAACCATCGACATCATGGACGCACGCGGGGAACCATCATTACCTGCTATCAGAGTAGTTTGATGTGACTCCGGTCTTGTTCCTTCATAGCAAGGGGTGGCTAGCTAGCGGTAGGTTAATGATGTATCCCCTGTAGCGTAGTCGGTCTGAGGCCGAGGTCGGGCGAGGCGAAGACTTCTCCTGAGGCCGAGGCTGAGGTCGGGTGAGGATGTGACTCCTCCCGAGGCCGAGGCTGAGGCCGAGGCCTGGGGTCGGGCGAGGCGAAGACCTTCTCCTGAGGCCGAGGCCTAAGGTCGGGCGAAGCGGAGCTCCTTGTTGCGCCTGAGGCTGAACTCGGGGGAGGTCGTGACTCAGCTTTACCCTGGTGGTTGGCACAGTAGTCGGAACAGGGTGAATAGTGTTGTTTTCTTGTTAGAATGGTCAGTAAAGGAGCGAAGTGACTGCGGTCACTTCGACCTTGCCGACTGAGACGCGCGTGTTAGGATAAGGTGTTAGGCGATCCCCGCATGAAATGCGCATGCAATACGGTCAGTTGGTAAGGCGATTTGGCTGAGGTCGCTGTACGACAAAGTCTGCCCGAGCTGGGCTTCGGGCGAGCCGAGGGTGCGCCCACTGCCTGAGGAGGCCCTCGGGCGAGGCGTGAATCCGTCCGAAACTACTGTTCCTGCCCGAGGCCGGGCTCGGGCGAGGCGAGATCGCGTCCCTTGGTAGACGAGGCCTTGACTTGAACCGTGCTTATCAGTCTTTGCAGTTTGTTCTGAAGATGTTTTCCAGCCAGGTTAAGGAGCATTGGGGGTACCCCTAATTACGGTCCTCGACAGTAGCCCCCGAGCCTCGAAGGGAGTGTAGGTACTCGCTTGGAGGTTCTGCCGGAGTTTTTGCAAGGGGACTAGCCCTTCTCGGTCATGTCCCGTTCCGATGGGTGCGCGCGAGCGCACCCGTCGAGTGTAGCCCCCGAGGCCTCGGAGGAGTGGTTTGACTCCTCTGAGGTCTTAATTCTTTTTGTGATGCCCCGGTCAGCCTTGTTGTTCCCTCATGCGGCCTGGCCGTAGCCCGTGTGCACGGTCAGGCTCCGAGTTTTTAAGCTGGTTTGTTGACGTGGTCAACAGTTTGGCCGTAGCCTGGTGCGAGAGCAGCCCCCGAGCCTCTGCACGTAGCGAGAGGACGATCAAGGACCGTCTCGACTTTTATTGTACGCCCCTTCGTTGCCTCTCCGCAAGGAGGAAGGGGGGGAAAGCGCCATGTTACCCTCGGAGGGCACCGAACATGGTGTTTCCAGTGAGTTGCTAACGGGTGATCCGAATGGACGCCTGAGCCCCATTCGATAAGGGTCGGCTAGTGGCCCAGAGGCACGCTCCAAAAGTACCTACAGGGGATTTGCTGGACCCGGACCCATTTGATAGGGTCCGAGGGCTCGGTGCCTCCCTCCGGTGGGATTCCATTACAAATCGTTCCCGCTGGTCTCGGAAATGTCCTAGGGTACCTCGGGAGCATAGCCCGAGCCTCGGCCATGTAACGGATGTACCCAGGGTCATCCCTGACTCTACGTGCTCTGGGGCGGCTGTCGAACCCTTCCGAGGGGCCAGCCTTCGAACAACCGATCTGTAAAGGGCTCGGAGCCTGAGTGCTCTGGGGCGGTTGCTGATCCCCGCAGGGTGCAACCTTCGAACCTCTGATCAGTAGGAGGGCTCGGGGCCCATTTCCTTCGCTGAGAAGGATCCTTTTCGAATATCCCCTTTCCCGGTCCCTGTGGCAAGAGAGAGAGAGAGAGAGGAAAAGGATATGAATTTAAATAATGTGGCGCACCTTTTTGACGCGGTCACCATGACGGAGGTGAAACGGCGCCCGCTTCGCCTGCCAGAGGTGTCGCTTGCCCAGCCAAGGAGTTAATGCGATGGGACGGGCGATTCGCGGGGCGTCTGTTGCGCGTGCGTGAGTCGTTCAAGGAACAGAAAAACCGTTTCACCTTCGAGTTTGAATTTCGCGACGGGTTCGGGCGAAGTTTTGGGTGGATCTCGCCCGGGCCTTTATATACCCGGAAGAGGGGCCGGCGGTGGTTCTTTACCCTGCCATTTGCGCTTGCCTTTTGCTTTGGTTTCCTCAACCTAAGAGAATAGCCAGAGAAGAGAAAATCGCGCACCTCATCCCCTTCGCCTCCACCACCTCCGTTCGGCGATGGCTGACAAGGTGACCGTCGTTCCGCCTTGCGACCCATGGCCTTTCTCCATCGTTGCCGTGGAGGATCTGGAGGACCTTGTTACCGATGGTTTGCTCTGTCCTCTCTCCGGCGGGCCGCAGCCGGAGTGGACGGCCCCCGGGAGCGAGGCCGACCCAACTCCACCGTAGGGGTATGTGGTCAGTTTCATCCCCTTCCATGAGCGGGGGTTTGGAGTGCCAGCGAGCCGCTTCATGCGGGCGCTCCTGCACTACTACGGGGTGGAGCTGCATAACATCAACCCCAACTCCATTGCGCAAGCGGCCATCTTCGCGGCGGTTTGCGAGGGTTTTTTGGGGATTGACCCTCACTGGGACCTGTGGACCCATCTCTTCTCTATGGAGTTCTTTGCCGTGTCGACGGACGCGAAGAAGGTACGTATGGCGGTGCGGGCCGGTGGCTGCTGTGGCGGAACTGCCGAATTATTCTAGCTTAAGTGCCTAAGTCCCACCTTAGCGGCTAGACCACACTTAAATGGGAATAACCCGTCAATCCCTCGGATCTAGTCCGACACGGCCACTGACAGGATCAAGTACCACAATCTCACTCGATGGTGAGTCACAGAGCAAATACAATAAAGCATAAAACCATGCATTAAAGAGTATTAAATTATTACATCATCATCGGAGTTTTGCAAAAGTGGTCATCATTGTTCGAAGTGCAGCGGAATAAAACTAACGGTAAATAAACAGAGAGATGGGGAAGCCTGTCCCATCACTCCTCATGCTCCTCCTCAGCTGAGGCGGGGTCCCACTCGACAGTCCAACCCGGTGGCAAGATGGACGGCCAAGTCACTCCAGCAACCATGTCCTCCAGAGAACCCGTAAAATTGTGCCACAAGCAAGGCTGAGTATACTAATACTCAGCTAGACTTACCCGGTGTGAGGAGTCTACTCCTCTACCTCTAGACATGCAGCTGTTTGGCTGTGGGGTTTGGTTGCCAAAAGCACTAGCAGAGTTTCTAAATCAAGTTTTTAACTTTGTCAAATTAAGTGTGACTCTCTTAAGGCTAAAGATGTACTATCTATTCATACATAGTAGCAAACATTTTAGCAACCTAAACACACGACATGTAGGGGCACTCCGTCCCCACACACATCAAACGTCCCCATCGATTCCCTGGCAACAGATCAGGGCTCACCGCCTTGGCGTACAATGCCTCACTGACCCCGACTGCCATCGTGCAGTGACCACACTTGTACCCACCATAACCGGAATGGGAGACCACGTCTCAGGTCGCGTGAGGGGTAAAGTCTGCGGGCAGGTTCACTCAGGTACTAGGCTTACCGATTTACCATATTTCTCGGTATGTGAATAGTACGTTCAAACGCTTGACACACGGTACCACACCTTAATCCTTATTCCAATTTTTATCCCGTGGACAATCAATCCCCATGGATTGTTGTCCACAAACCAGCACCATTATGATAGAAAGTGGATACAACCAATTTCTTGACCTCGCGCGAGTGCTAGAAAAATCACTCGACTTCTACCGAGATCCTAATTAATAAAGCAGCTACTCGACCTAGCATACTAGTATTCAGCTCAACAGGATTCCTGAGATCATGCAACTAGGGTTTCAAACAACTCCTACACCTAAGTGCACAATCAATCCTACAATCATTAAGTGAAGTAAACTAGCATAAATAACAGGTTATGCATAAAACCGGGGCTTGCCTTCCAAAGCAGTGGTAGGCAGGTCCTCTGGTGCAGGCTCTGGTGCTGGATCTGGAACTACCTCCTGAGCAGCTCCTTGCTCCGGCACGAGGACGTACTCTCCGTCAGCAAGGTTGCATTCTATCGAAATGAAATGAATATGTATGTCATGATTATGCAGGATTTAATAACACTATGTTAGGAGAAGAAAGACTAAGTTAAAGAGTAACTTAGGGTTTCCGGGTCATAGGTGGCTTTTAGTAGTTTATGCTTATTACTTTTAAGTTTAGGTTTTTTTTGAGGATAAACATAGGGAATTGGTATTGCCTTTATATACTTCAGTGGACAAGTTATTAAGGGTTTTTTAGGATGACACTAATTTCCTATTACTCATTTTTCCCTTTCTTTATTTTCTACTTATGGTTTCTAGTGT
This sequence comes from Zea mays, assembly GCF_902167145.1. Taxonomy (NCBI): domain Eukaryota; kingdom Viridiplantae; phylum Streptophyta; class Magnoliopsida; order Poales; family Poaceae; genus Zea; species Zea mays. The sequence goes on from NC_050103.1 coordinate 45,940,086, forward strand.
AGGTTTGAACTACGACAGTGGTTTAATATTTTCCAAAAATTCTGTAAAAATTACAGTGGGTTGCCATTTGCTATTCCAGCCTGTTTTAAGAATTTGAGGCTTAAAATATAAAGGCTATGCTTTAGACAAAAATAGCAAGAGTTGTGTAAAATGGGCCACTTTACACTACATCTCTTAATTAGGGGTGGGTTATGTCCTAAAGGTTATTTTTGCTGGCATCTACTAGCAATAATAGGCTTTTGTGCCAAAAAGCACAGAAAGCTAAGGGATGGTCATTTAGTTATGATTTTCTAAAGTTAAATACCAAAAAGGCACTTTCTACTACATTGTTATTTGAAAAATGTCAAATAGCAGATTTCCTATTTTTCCTAAGTTCTTATTAACAAAACATTAGTCATCCCAAGGGTTGGGGTGTTTTCACCTTGGGGTTATTTTTGTAGGGTTTTTCTAAGCTTTCCTTGTTTTATTAGAATAAAAGGTATCCTACTTATTTTATACTAAACCAGGGCATGATAGATTTTTCCAGTGAACTACATTGAATAAGTACCCTAACAGAAATAGGGGTGCCCTCTGGTTTCTTATTTGAATCACATTTTCTATTTTTCTTAACCTTAAGCATATGGTAAAATAAGTGGTAAAAATTAACTTAATGGGGTGGACCGAGAGGTTTAGCATTTTTAATTAGGTCAGTAGGTGGACATAAACTTCTCCAAATTTTTCTAACCCTAGCCAAATAGTACAACTATTTTTCTTTCTATTATTGAGCTTTTGGCCAAAACTATAATTAAATCAGAACCTTAAAGTTTTCTATAGTACATAGGGGGTTTTATATTTTTCTTAAGTAGGTTACATTATTTAGAGTCTGACAAAATTGGTTTGACCAAATTTGGATGAACTAAACAGAAGTTATGGATTTTCAAAGTTTCTGTTCGAATTTAAAATCAGGTTTAATAAGGTTTTCTGAAAAAGCAGTTTACACCGAGGTCCCCAGGGTCTTTCCTAATAAACCTTCGCAGTTCTACCCTTGCGCCACTATTCTTCTGTGTGACTGACAGTTCAAAAAGCCCCCTGACTTTCTCTTCCTCTCACCCGCGGTCCCTCCCAGGTGTAAACAGTATCCGCGGAGAAGAAAGGGGCGGCGCGGCTTACCGGCGACGAAAGAAGTCCGGCGAGGGGTAGGGTTAGCTCGGGGAGGTTCTGGTGGTCACAACGATGTACGGCTCGCCGGCGGGGATGGCCGGAATCGCTCGGTCCACGCGCGCAGGCGGGAGTCCTCGTCGGCGGCGGGCGTGCCGGCCAAACCACGGCGACCTAGTCCAATCCATCGGCACAGTGAGCTTCCTGGGGTGATGTAGAGGCTATCTGTGCATTGAATCGGAAAATGGCTCAGTGATTTACCCGGTCCACGTGCGCCGGCGGGGGAATGAACTCCGGCGAGCACGGTTTTGCTATTCCGGTGACGCGGGTCCTCGGTTCAAGCTTGAGTAAGCTTCACGGCCTCACCAGGAAGCTATCTAAAGGCTTGGATCGAACGGAGGAGGACGGGAAAGGGGCTGGCCACAGTGGTTGCTCTCGGGCGGCTCTTCGGGTCGTGGGGAGGTCGCCGGAGCTAATGGCGGGCTCGGGGAAGTCAGGCGTGGTACGGAGGAGGCAACGGGGAAGGCAACCGAGCACTAGGACGGGCTTTATAGCCATGGCGTGGGCGTGGTCACGGGCGGCCGCGGGCGCGCGGGGGTTCGCGCACGGGCGTGCTCTGAGCGCGCCCCCGGGTGTCAGCCCGCGTCGAACACGTGGGAGCTCGCTTCTGCCATGGTTCAATGGCAGATTTGAGCACCATAGCGTGCGTATCTTGGCAAAGTCACTGTGTACGGTCTCTTCCCTGCTCCATATCCTACCTTTTTGCTGTGAGTTCCAAGTCAAGATATGGTCGGGGTAGGGAGATAGAGGGGTGAGAAGTTGGCTGTGTCAGCTAGGTCCAAGCCGAGACAAAAATGGTGCCAAGTCGTGTCAAACGCCCTAGGGTAGGTGTCACCTCTTTCCAGGGCATTCTAGGGTTAATTTGGCGCCACTTTGTCAATTGGGTCGAAGGGTTTTGAATTTTGGATTAAGGTGAACATGTGGGATCTTTGTTCAAGGGTTAGTTTTTAGACTTAGGCAAATTCTGAATTTTCTCTTGTGCTCAACCTTGGGTGAACTTTTTGGGGCTTATCTGAAATCTTTTTGGGGTTACTTCCTTACTATCATTTGTAGGTTATGAAGTATATTACAACTTTTACATTTGGCCCAAGCCATGATCATAAGGTTTACATGACCTTTTGATCATACCTACATCTAGGGTTCCTATTGCCCAAGAGGGGTTTGCTTTAGGGTTTTGGGAAATTCCCCCCTTAGATGTGCATGACAAGCTAGGGCATGATATCCAAGATGGTTTGCACTTGCTTAGGACCTTGAATTCCAAGTTTGATGTACTTTGCCCAAACCAATCCACATGTGATAATAGGTTAAATGGGGTGGCCCTGGATGGACACCCTGAGTAACACCTGGGGTGTTACAGCCCTCCCCCCTTAAGGGAATCTCGTCCCGAGATTCGAGGTAGAGTCCCTTGGAGGGGTGCTTGAAGGTGTGCTGGTGTGCTACCTTTTTCTTTATACTCAAGTTTCTCTTGTTAACTGCTCTTCGAATGTCATTCTCTTTGCAACTTGTGAAGGAAGCCCTTTTTAAGTTAAATCCACAACTTAGACTATCCTTGTTATCTAAGTTTTTCTTATACTTGAATTCAAAGGGAAGGTGGGGGTGGGGTCTTTGGGTTACGTACCGACTCCTTTGGGCAGAAAGTCGGGGAAGCGAGAGCGTAGAAATCCTCCGTCTCCCATGTAGCTTCTTCTGCTGAATGGTGACTCCACTGAACTTTATACATTCTGACTGACCTTGCCCGAGTTGATCTCTCCTTCTGATCTAATACCTTGACGGGGTACTCTTGGTAGGACAAGTCTGGCTCTATCTCAATGTCTGGCTCAGGTAGCATTTCAGTGGGTAGGTGGACACATTTCCGCAGCTGAGATACGTGAAATACATTGTGAATGGCTGACAAGTGAGGTGGCAATTCCAATTGGTAGGCTACGGGTCCACAAGCTTCCTTGATCTCGTAGGGTCCAATGTAGCGAGGAGCTAACTCGCCCTTGATCCCGAATCTCTGGACACCCTTGGTGGGTGATACCTTAAGATAAACATGATCTCCCACCTCAAACTGTAGAGGCTTCCGCCTCTTGTCATGATAGCTCTTTTGCCTGGCCTGAGCAGCTTCTAAGTTCTTCTTGATGATCCTGACCTTTGCCTCTGCTTCAAGTACCAAATCTGGCCCGAATATTTCCCTTTCTCCTGCTTGAGACCAATTCAGCGGGGTTCTGCATCTTCTCCCATGTAAAGCCTCAAAAGGTGCCATCTTTAGACTGAACTAGTAGATGTTATTATAGGAAAACTCAGCCAAAGATAGACACTTATCCCAATCCTTTTCGTAGTGTAGTGCACATGCTCGCAACATGTCTTCCAAAATCTAGTTTACCCTTTCTGTCTGGCCATCTGTTTGGGGATGGTATGATGAGCTTCGTATTACATGGGTCCCAAGTGATTCCTGCAATTGTTCCCAAAATCGTGCCACAAATGGTGCTCCTCTGTCTGATACTATAGTTCTTGGTATCCCATGCAGACGAACTATCTGGTCAATGTAGATCTCTGCATACTTCTCTGTCCTGTGGGTGGTGTGTACTGGCAAGAAATGAGGTGACTTGGTCAATCTGTCCACAATGACCCAAATGGAATCATGGTGCCTGGAGGTATTGGACAATCCCACTATGAAGTCCATGCAAATGTCCTCCCATTTCCAAGATGGTATGGGAAGGGGTTGCAAAGGGCCTGCTGCCTTCAAATGACTGGCTTTGATTCTCTGGCAAGTGTCACACTCAGATATGTACTTGGCAATCTCCCTCTTCATTCTGGTCCACCAATATAAAGATCTGAGATCATGGTACATCTTGTTGCTACCAGGGTGCATGGAGAATTTGGAAAGGTGAGCTTCATCCAATATCTTCTTTCTGAGCTCAGGGTCCTTGGGAACAACCAATCGATCTCCAAACCATAGAATTCCCTTGCTGTCCTGACGGAAGCACTTGTATTTTTCTGCCTTTTGCTTGATCATTACCTTGATCATCTGAACACCCTTATCTTCAATCTGTGCCCTGACTATTTGCTCTTGCAATGTGGGTTCCACCGAGATATAACTTAAGTCACCCGAAGAAACAACTTCCAGGTTCAATTTGCACAATTCATCACACAGGGTGGTAAATCTCGCATCCATGCTCATACAATTGCACTGGGCCTTTCTGCTCAAGGCATCTGCCACAACATTGGCTTTGCCGGGATGGTAATGCACCTCCAAATCATAGTCCTTGATTAATTCTAACCATCTTCTCTGCCTCATGTTCAGATCTGCCTGAGTGAAGATGTATTTGAGACTCTTGTGATCAGTGTAGATGTTACATTGAGCTCCCATCAAGTAGTGTCTCCATATCTTAAGAGCATGAACCACAGCTGCCAATTCCAGATCATGTGTAGGGTAGTTCTGCTCATGGGGTCTGAGTGCTCGGGAAGCATAAGCAATTACTCTGTTATCTTGCATTAAGACACAACCCAATCCCGTACCAGAAGCATCACAATAAACCTCAAACGGCTTGGTGTTGTCAGGTTGAGCCAGCACTGGGGCCGTTGTCAAATGCTGCCTCAAAGTGTGAAAGGCATCTTCGCACTTTTGGTTCCAATCATACTTGACTCCCTTTTTCAACAGTTCAGTCATTGGTTTGGCAATTCTAGAGAAATCCGGAATAAATCATCGATAATACCCTGCCAATCCCAGAAAACTCCGAATCTGCCTCACTGTAGTCGGGGGTTTCCAATTCATCACCTCTTGTACCTTCTCAGGATCAACTGATATCCCATCCTGAGAAATTGTGTGACCCAAGAATTTAATCTCCTTCAGCCAGAATTCACATTTAGACAACTTGGCATACAACCGATGGTCACGCAGTCTCTGAAGTATAGTATGCAAATGTTTGGTGTGCTCGGCTTCATTCTTGGAATAAACCAGAATATCATCAATGAAAACGACCACGAATTTATCCAACTCTGGCATGAATACTGAGTTCATCAGGTACATGAAATAAGCCGGGGCATTGGTCAGCCCAAAAGACATCACCAAAAACTCATAAAGCCCATATCTGGTTGAGAAGGCCGTCTTGGGAATATCGCTGGCACGAATCTTGATCTGATGGTAACCTGAGCGAAGGTCTATCTTGGAGAATATCTTGGCTCCTACCAACTGATCGAACAGAACATCAATGTGGGGCAGTGGGTATTTGTTCTTGATAGTCACCGCATTGAGAGGGCGGTAGTCAACACACATCCTCAAACTCTCATCCTTTTTCTTCACGAACAAGGCGGGACATCCCCAAGGCGAAGTACTTGGGCGAATAAACCCCTTGTCCAACAACTCTTGCAGTTGCTTTTTCAATTCTGCCAATTCCGCGGGAGGCATCCTATAGGGTCTCTTAGAGATAGGAGCGGTCCCGGGTTGCAATTCGATGGCGAACTCAATGTCTCGGTTAGGTGGCATCCCTGGCAATTCATCCGGAAACACATCCGGGTAGTCACAGACCACTGGGATCTTTTCCACTAGGGACTCTATCATAACGAAGGCACAGGAACGGGTACATCCCTGGTCGGGCAAATATAATGTAGTTTCACCACAGGTTGGTGAGTGCACCTCAATGGCCCTGGCTGCAATATCAATAACTGCTTGATGCCTGGTTAACCAGTCAGTTCCCAATATAATATCCACGCTATCCAAACCCAAGATGAGGAGGGTGGTTTTAATTATTAGACTACCAAACTTTATGGGCACATGTTTGTTGATTTGATAGGTGGCAACCCTGCCTCCTGGTGTTGAAATTGTAATGCCCCCATCGGTGTGGTGAAAGGGCAGCTGGCACTTGGCACTAAATTTGGCGCTGATAAAACTATGCGATGCACCAGAATCAAAAAGAATAATGGCAGGATAATTCAAAACTGTAAAGATACCAGTCATGACGGGTGCTCCCTCTGGAATATCAGCCATGGTGGTGAAGTTCAGCCTGCCTTGCCTCACTTGCACCTTCTGTCTCTTGCCTTGATTCGGATTAACATTCTGCCCCTGCCTCTGCTGGTTCCTGGGGCAATTCTTGGCATAATGTCCGGTGTTGCCACATGTGAAACACCTGTTGTCATTTGCCTGGCGGTACTGTTGCTGTTGTTGATTGTTCCTCTGAGCTGGAAACTGGGCGCGGTTGGGTGCCTGCTGCTGCTGCTGCTGTGGTCGGATCACCCATCTCCCTTGCTGCTGCTATGGTCCCCTGTTCTGAGTGTCGGACACAATCCTGAAGCGCTGTGGCTGAGCTGAAGGTCCTGCCACAGGGGTCTTCCTCTTCTTTTCTGCCTGTCGAGCTGTAATGCAGTCCTCCTGGGAGATAGCCATGTTGACCAACTCATTGTAGCTGTTGGCCCTGACGGTGTTGAGACGGTCACGGAGCTTAGTGCTGAGCCCCCTCCTGAACCTATCTCTCTTCTTCTCATCCGTATCTGCGTGATATCCAGCGTACTGGCATAAGTCATTAAAAGCCTGGGCATATTGCAACACTGTCATGTTGCCCTGAGTGAGTGCCATAAACTCGTTGAGCTTTCGATCCATAATCCCGGCTGGTATGTGGTGTCCCCGGAAAGCTGCCTTGAACTCTCTCCATTCCACCTCTCGATCCTCTAGCTGCATGGCAAGAAAATGGTCCCACCAAGTCCTTGCGGGTCCGTGAAGCTGTTGGGTGGCGAACCTGACTTTAGTGACCTCTGAACAAGCTCCATGGAGTAGCGGGAATTTAGATTCCACTACTCGCAACCACACATCTGCATCAAGTGGGTCCTCTGCCCTTGTGAACAACGGCGGCTGGGTACTGAGGAACTCCTGGTAGGTAGCTGCCGCGGGGTGACGCTGATGGTCTCCACCACCATAGTGCTGAGGTGGTGGCTGACGCTGAGCTAGCTGCCTCAAGATCTCATTCTACTGAGCCATTAGCTCCTGTAGAGTGGGAGGCGGTGGCGGCGGTGGAGGAACGCGCTCATTCTGGCCACGATGCTGCCTCCCAGCCATCTGAAAAACCACATATATACTTAACACCATATTTCCAAGTTCAAGGTTTTTTGCGGCGAAAAGAGTCAAAAGCAAAATGATAGATTCCAATTTAAACAAAAAGGATTTAAAAAGGCATAAATTTTTCCTTCCAAATTTAAAACTGACAACATCCATCAGCCATGCTTCCAAAAGAGTTTAGCACGATTACATCATTGGTCCCAAAAAGACTCAACTCTATCTAGCCTAGTACCCCAAGGGTGCAAAAGCTAAGCTAGCTGCGAGGAGTCCTACCTTCACCGACGTCTAACTCTATCCCGGACACCTAGTGAGTGAACGAGGCAACACTCGACTCGGGGGAAGGTGGTCTCCCTGAGCCAGCAGTGTCCAAACTACAGGCAGGCTCATCTCCTCCCTCGATGTCGACGTCCTCGTTGGCCTCAATATCCTGGATCTTCTGGTGATGCATATCCAAGTGCTCGTTAGCCTCAGCAAGCTGCTGCTGAGTGTTAATGAGCTGATCCTCGAGAACCTCGATGGTGTTCTCCCTGGTGCCCACCAATTCCTCCAACTCTTGGATATCAGTGGATAGCTGCTCCACCTGCAAGTCCTTTTCCACCATTTCAATGGACAAATCAACCACGAGCTCCTCTCTGTTGTCCAGGGTGATCTTTGTGGCCTCCAACAATGCCATCAGATGGGACATCGCCTCACCGCGCATCACTTGCAGACGGTACAGGGCATTCATGCACCGTATGGTCAAGTGTGCAGTCTGTCCTGGGTAGATGGCCCAGATATCCTTGGCATGCTCCACCCGATCCTTCCACATTGGGTCGTCCTCCTTCTCCGCGGGGAACAAGCCAATGGGGTTGGTAGACAGCTCCAAAGGATGGAACCCGCAGAAAGTGGTCAACCCGTGCAGAGCAATCGCCTCTATCGTGTCCTCAGCCCGGTATCCAAAAGACTCGGAGTCCAATGAGCGCTAGCCTGGCTGCAGGGGATGAGGCTCCAAGGTCATCCTCACCCTACAACGGGGCACTCGGTGCTTCTCGAACTGCTGCACCGCGTACTAAGGGGGTGTCGTGTATCCGGCCCCCTGAAGTACCTCCCACAAAATACGGGGAAAGCCCTCTCGTGCAAGCCCGTCAGTGTGGGACAGTGCATTTCCGTCGTCTGAGGATCCGTGGGAAGTCATCTGTGTACGGTTAAGCGTAAGTAAAAGGAAAAGAATTATAAAAAGAACAAGAAAAATAAGACTCAGACTTTCTCTAGTTAAATAAAATGGTACTGGGGACTTAGTTGGTTATCATCTTGTTTTTAAGTCTTTACTCAAATACCCATTTGTTTAACTTAAGAATGCATGTATGCTCGTCCTGAACGACCTCACCAATGTAAAGGGTATAGGGAAGAACTCCCATCCTTTAAGGTGGCCTGTAGGGCCTAATCATTTAGCCACCTAGCTACCCTTCTATCATCCTAAGGCTTCACGTCCTAGGTCTATCCTGCTCGTCCTACGATCTATCCAACATTGTTTCTATCAAGTTTTACTTTGGAAAAAGATGGTATTTATATTTTTTTTGATTTCCTCTGTGGTGGTACAAGCTCCGATACCAGCTGTGGCGGAACTGCTCAAATTATTCCAGCTTAAGTGCCTAAGTCCCGCCTTAGCGGCTAGACCACACTTAAATGGGAATAACCCGTCAATCCCTCGGATCTAGTCTGACACGGCCACTGACAGGATCAAGTACCACAATCTCACTTGATGGTGAGTCACAGAGCAAATACAATAAAGCATAAAACCATGCATTAAAGAGTATTAAATTATTACATCATCAACGGAGTTTTGCAAAAGTGGTCATCATTGTTCGAAGTGCAGCGGAATAAAACTAACGGTAAATAAACAGAGAGATGGGGAAGCCTGTCCCATCACTCCTCATGCTCCTCCTCAGCCGAGGCGGGGTCCCACTCGACAGTCCAACCCAGTGGCAAGATGGACGGTCAAGTCACTCCAGCAACCATGTCCTCCAGAGAACCTGTAAAATTGTGCCACAAGCAAGGCTGAGTATACTAATACTCAGCTAGACTTACCCGGTGTGAGGAGTCTACTCCTCTACCTCTAGACATGCAGCTGTTTGGCTGTGGGGTTTGGTTGCCAAAAGCACTAGCTGAGTTTCTAAATCAAGTTTTTAACTTTGTCAAATTAAGTGTGACTCTCTTAAGGCTAAAGATGTACTATCTATTCATACATAGTAGCAAACATTTTAGCAATCAACATCTTGTATCATCTCAGCACAATTTCACTTGTTACTCAATGTAGCAGCATGGATCAAGCAGTCTCATTAGTTGCGAGAAGCAGACGATTCGAATCGAGTTTTTATCCTTGCAAGGTAAACCTAAACACACGACATGTAGGGGCACTCCGTCCCCACACACATCAACCGTCCCCATCGATTCCCTGGCAACAGATCAGGGCTCACCGCCTTGGCGTACAATGCCTCACTGACCCCGACTGCCGTCGTGCAGTGACCGCACTTGTACCCACCATAACCGGAATGGGAGACCACGTCTCAGGTCGCGTGAGGGGTAAAGTCTGCGGGCAGGTTCACTCAGGTACTAGGCTTACCGATTTACCATATTTCTCGGTATGTGTTTAGTACGTTCAAACGCTTGACACACGGTACCACACCTTAATCCTTATTCCAATTTTTATCCCGTGGACAACCAATCCCCATGGATTGTTGTCCACAAACCAGCACCATTATGATAGAAAGTGGATACAACCAATTTCCTGACCTCGCGCGAGTGCTAGAAAAATCACTCGACTTCTACCGAGATCCTAATTAATAAAGCAGCTACTCGACCTAACATACTAGTATTTAGCTCAACAGGATTCCTGAGATCATGCAACTAGGGTTTCAAACAACTCCTACACCTAAGTGCACAATCAATCCTACAATCATTAAGTGAAGTAAACTAGCATAAATAACAGGTTATGCATAAAACCGGGGCTTGCCTTCCAAAGCAGTGGTAGGCAGGTCCTTTGGTGCAGGCTCTGGTGCTGGATCTAGGACTACCTCCTGAGCAGCTCCTTGCTCCGGCACGAGGACGTACTCTCCGTCAGCAAGGTTGCAGTCTATTGAAATAAAATGAATATGTATGTCATGATTATGCAGGATTTAATAAGACTATGTTAGGAGAAGAAAGACTAAGTTAAAGAGTAACTTAGGGTTTCCGGGTCATAGGTGGCTTTTAGTAGTTTATGCTTATTACTTTTAAGTTTAGGTTTTTGTTGAGGATAAACATAGGGAATTGGTATTGCCTTTATATACTTCAGTGGACAAGTTATAAAGGGTTTTTAGGATGACACTAATTTCCTATTACTCATTTTTCCCTTTCTTTATTTTCTACTTATGGTTTCTAGTGTAGGTTTGAACTACGACAGTGGTTTAATATTTTCCAAAAATTCTGTAAAAATTACAGTGGGTTGCCATTTGCTATTCCAGCCCGTTTTAAGAATTTGAGGATTAAAATATAAAGGCTATGCTTTAGACAAAAATAGCAAGAGTTGTGTAAAATGGGCCACTTTACACTACATCTCTTAATTAGGGGTGGGTTCTGTCCTAAAGGTTATTTTTGCTGGCATCTACTAGCAATAATAGGCTTCTGTGCCAAAAAGCACAGAAAGCTAAGGGATGGTCATTTAGTTATGATTTTCTAAACTTAAATACCAAAAAGGCACTTTCTACTACATTGTTATTTGAAAAATGTCAAACAACAGATTTCCTATTTTCCCTAAGTTCTTATTAACAAAACATTAGTCATCCCAAGGGTTGGGGTGTTTTCATTTTGGGGTTATTTTTGTAGGGTTTTTCTAAGCTTTCCTTGTTTTATTAGAATAAAAGGTATCCTACTTATTTTATACTAAACCAGGGCATGATAGATTTTTCTAGTGAACTACATTGAATAAGTACCCTAACAAAAATAGGGGTGCCCTCTGGTTTCTAATTTAAATCACATTTTCTATTTTTCTTAACCTTAAGCATATGGTAAAATAAGTGGTAAAAATTAACTTAATGGGGTGGACAGAGAGGTTTAGCATTTTTAATTAGGTCAGTAGGTGGACATAAACTTCTCCAAATTTTTCTAACCCTAGCCAAATAGTACAACTATTTTTCTTTCTATTATTGAGCTTTTGGCCAAAACTATAATTAAATCAGAACCTTAAAGTTTTCTATAGTACATAGGGGGTTTTATATTTTTCTTAAGTAGGTTACATTATTTAGAGTCTGACAAAATTGGTTTGACCAAATTTGGATGAACTAAACAGAAGTTATGGATTTTCAAAGTTTCTGTTCAAATTTAAAATCAGGTTTAATAAGGTTTTCTGAAGAAGCAGTTTACACCGAGGTCCCCAGGGTCTTTCCTAATAAACCTTCGCAGTTCTACCATTGCGCCACTATTCTTCTGTGTGACTGACAGTTCAAAAAGCCCCCTGACTTTCTCTTCCTCTCACCTGCGGTCCCTCCCAGGTGTAAACAGTATCCGCAGAGAAGAAAGGGGCGGCGCGGCTTACCGGCGACGAGAGAAGTCCGGCGAGGGGTAGGGTTAGCTCGGGGAGGTTCTGGCGGTCACAACGACGTACGGCTCGCCGGCGGGGATGGCCGGAATCGCTCGGTCCACACGCAGGCGGGAGTCCTCGTCGGCGGCGGGTGTGCTGGCCAAACCACGGCGACCTAGTCCAATCCATCGGCACGGTGAGCTTCCTGGTGTGATGTAGAGGCTATCTGTGCATTGAATCGGAAAATGGCTCAGTGATTTACCCGGTCCACGTGCGCCGGCGGGGGAATGAACTCCAGCGAGCACGATTTTGCTATTCCGGTGACACGGGTCCTCGGTTCAAGCTTGAGTAAGCTTCACGGCCTCACCAGGAAGCTATCTGAAGGCTTGGATCGAACGGAGGAGGACGGGAAAGGGGCTGGCCACGGCGGTTGCTCTCGGGCGGCTCTGGCGGGTCGCGGGGAGGTCGCCGGAGCTAATGGCGGGCTCGGGGAAGTCAGGCGTGGTACGGAGGAGGCAACGGGGAAGGCAGCCGAGCACTGGGACGGGCTTTATAGCCATGGCGTGGGCGTGGTCATGGGCGGCCGCGGGCGTGCGGGGGTTCGCGCACGGGCGTGCTCTGAGCGCGCCCCCGGGTGTCAGCCCGCGTCGAACACGTGGGAGCTCGCTTCTACCATGGTTCAACAACAGATTTGAGCATCATAGCGTGCGTATCTTGGCAAAGTCACTGTGTACGGTCTCTTCCCTGCTCCATATCCTACCTTTTTGCTATGAGTTCCAAGTCAAGATATGGTCGGGGTAGGGAGATAGAGGGGTGAGAAGTTGGCTGTGTCAGCTAGGTCCAAGCCGAGACAAAAATGGTGCCAAGTCGTGTCAAACGCCCTAGGGTAGGTGTCACCTCTTTCTAGGGCATTCTAGGGTTAATTTGGCGCCACTTTGTCAATTGGGTCGAAGGGTTTTGAATTTTGGATTAAGGTGAACATGTGGGATCTTTGTTCAAGGGTTAGTTTTTAGACTTAGGCAAATTCTGAATTTTCTCTTGTGCTCAACCTTGGGTGAACTTTTTGGGGCTTATCTGAAATCTTTTTGGGGTTACTTCCTTACTATCATTTGTAGGTTATGAAGTATATTACAACTTTTACATTTGGCCCAAGCCATGATCATAAGGTTTACATGACCTTTTGATCATACCTACATCTAGGGTTCCTATTGCCCAAGAGGGGTTTGCTTTAGGGTTTTGGGAAATTCCCCCCTTAGATGTGCATGACAAGCTAGGGCATGATATCCAAGATGGTTTGCACTTGCTTAGGACCTTGAATTCCAAGTTTGATGTACTTTGCCCAAACCAATCCACATGTGATAATAGGTTAAATGGGGTGGCCCTGGATGGACACCCTGAGTAACACTTGGGGTGTTACAGCTGCACCCTCTAGCTGAGGTCGAGGCGCGCGCAGCAGTACATCCCTGCCTCCCTTGTGTCTTCGAACAAGGGGTGGCAGAACCAGTGGTTTTATCTCCGGAACGACGACGGGATGCTTCCGCTGTTTTCTCGATGAGTGGTGACCGCCGCCGGCAATAACTGGCGCTGGGGGGCCACGCGCGAGAACCAGGAGAAGCTCCAGCCTATTCTGCACGCCTTGCAGAAGTTACGAGATGAGGGCCTTACCGCTGCAGGGGTTGTCGCCGCTATCCATCGCCGGAGGGTGCTCCCTTTGGCAGAGCGGCGGTTGCGGCTCTCGGAGATGAAGCCGGGGGTCGATTTGGAGGGCTCGCGGATGTCCTCGACCTCCCTCTCTGTCGACGACCTCCCTCTCCATCGACGACCTCCTCAAGCGGGTAGCGGTTACGGTAGGGAGGCTGGATGCTGGCGCCCTTAGCCAGCCCGCGATGCGTCCCGACCGTGGGTATGTGTCCCTAGTAAGTGTCCGATTCTACTGTTTTGCGCCGAGTTTTCTACGCCTCTGATTCTTACTGTTGGGATTTTTGTTCGTCCTCAAGGGTTGAGGAGTTTCAAACTCGCCCGGCCACCGGTCCCAGAGGACGAGGTGGACCGAGCCGCCCGTAGGCTCGCCGCAGAGAAGGAAAAGGAGAAGAAGGACGCGGAAAAGGCCCGAGCTCGCGAGAGGATGCGAGCTCGGGAAGCCTTGGAGAAGCGTCATCGGAGGCAGGCGAGGGATGGGCTCCCATTGGAGCCATCGCCGGAGACGCCTGACGACGACGATGATGATGATGATGATGATGATGATGATGATGACGACGAAGACGACGACATGGCGGCCCGACTTGGCCTCAGTCCGGACCCGAGGCTGGGCCAGGGGTCGCCGAGCCAGCCTCTAGGTGGGTTGGCACCATCAGTGCTTGGGGTCGGGATGCCAAGGTCCCGGTCCAAGGAGCGGAGGCAGGCCGAGGGGGTACTTGACCCCTTGGCCGAGATGATTGGGGTGACTCCGGGGGGTCAGGCCGAACCGCATGCCCCCCAAGAGCAGGTGCCCGCGCCGGCCGTACAGGAGACCGGTCCCTCGGCCGTCGTGACGACGCCTGGGCGGGCCGCCCCCTCGGCGCCTCGGGAGCCCAAGGCAGAAGCGGCGCCGAAGCCGGCAGCGGGGCAACCCTCAGCAGCGCCTGCAGAGACCGGGGCCCGAGGGGCCTCCCCGCGAGCACGATTGGCCTTGCCCCGGAGCGGGTAAGTATTTGAGGATACCTCTGTTTTGGTTTTTTCTCTGTGTGTCTTGAACTTGCTCTCTCTCTTTCTTTCAGCAAGCGGAGGCAGGGCCCGGCCGGTCTGGCCCCCACGAAGGCCCTTAAGATGGGGTCGGCCTCTGCAGCCGGTGCTGCGGCGTGCCATGCCGATTGGTTGGCCTCTGCCCAAGGCGCCCTCCGGCGGGGGGCCCAGGCGGCACGAGTTGCCATGGGGCAAGCCTCCCAGGCTGCCCCCTGTTGGAGCGGCCATCATGCCGAGGGAGGCTGCTGACGCGGCCGCGGCCCCGAGCCCGCCTGACTTGTTGCCGGCGCCGGCATCAACTCCTGTCGGGGTCGTCGCTGATTCGCTCGCGGGGCCGCCTGTCGCCGCCGACGTCGGGATGGTTGAGGCGCCGCCGCCCATGGTCATCTCCGACCTCCCTGTTCTTGGCCATGAGGAGAGGGCGGCCGTTGTTACCGAGGTCGGTGATCGGAGGCCCGCCGCCTTAGCCGAGGAGAGGCCCAGTACGTCGACGACGGTGGTACCCGATGCATCGACTGCACGGGGACCCGACGCCTCGGTGGAGGGGCGCACAGAACCGTGGCCTTCCCTGGGGAGCAGCGGCCTTACCCCTGCGCAGCTCAATCCCAATGAGTGGTGTGGGCAGCCGCTCCGGTTCTGGAGCCGCGACACCTCAGAGCCCCTCCTCTCCCTCAACGATGAGTTGGAGGAGAAGTCTCGGGATAGTTTCCGTGAGTATACCGAGGCGGCGATGAGGTCGCTTCGGTCGACCATGGAAATCCTTTCCAGGGACGTTCCCAGGGTTTTCCAGGTAAGGATTTAGACGTACACCTTGCGTGACCAGGGCGTTCTTTGTGACACCTTGTTTTCCTTCCTCAGGAGCTTGCGGACGTGAGCACAGCCAAGTCGCTATTCATCCACCATGAAAGCAACGTTTGGGAGTCACTGCGATCCCAGCGGGCCGCGCTTACCGAGGCCAATGAGCGCCTCGCCCAACGGAGCGCTGAGGTGGCGGACCTTCGGCTGCTCTATGATGAGCTGAAGTCGGAGGCAGCGGCCGCGTGGGCAGAGGCGGCATCGACACGGACGAAGGCTTCGTCGGCCCGGGAGCTGGTGGCTTCCCAGGCCGAGGAGATGCAGCAGCGGCAGCTGGAGCTTGGCCAGGTCACCAGCGAGCGGGACCATTCCCGGAGCCAAGCTGCCGAGGCCGTGAGCCGGGCTGAGGCCCTTAGGGGTCAGCTGGCTGAGGCTACGGAGCGGCTAGCCGAGGCGTCCGCTCGGGCCGGGACCCTTGCGGAGGGCCTGGCTGTGGCCGTCGGGACTGCCCAGTCCGCCCAAGCTGTGGCCTCGCAGTAGCATGCCCAAGCCAAAGGTATGTTTTGCCCGCTTTGTGACTTTGTTTTTTGTCTTCATTCTTCTCTTCGTGTCTGAAGAATTTTGTCTGGCTGTCTGCAGGGTTCGAGACGGCTCTTGACTAGTCCGTCAAGAACTGCAAGGCGCTTGCTCAGGTGGCTGAGCAGAAGGAGGCCAACCGCGTGGCCATATCCGAGGCTATCTCGGCCGTTGGCCGGGCCTTCGGCCTCGACGACGTCCCCTTGGGTAGCTCCCCCCAGATTCACCTGCGGGCCTTGGGCGGCCATGTGCGCAGCAGACTCCGTGGGGCGCTGCACCACGGCGTTAGGCGGGCCTTCGCCGTGCTCGCTTCCCACTACAACGTGGATCTAGAGCGGGTCAGCGAGGGGTACTGCTTACCCGACAAAGAGGAGGCTGCCTTAGCCGAGGTCCAGAGGCTTGACGCAGCTGTCGAGGGCCCAAGCACGGCGCTGGCTTCCTCCTTTGAGGTGGAGATCCTTCCGCCCGTGTCGCCGTCTGAGGCCGGGCTAGATTCTGCCGAGGGTGGAAACGACGCCGAGGGTGCTGCTCCTCCCCCTGCCGATGTCTGAGCCTGCAGGAACAGTTTATTCTAAGTATGCGTATGTTTTTTGCGGCCGCTGAGGCCTAAACATTTTTATTGTCGGATTATAAAGCTGCGTTTTCTTTCCTCTCGTTTCGTGCGTTAGGACTTGTTCGTCGGTAGCTGAATCGCTTATTCGAGAACGAGTTACTTTTCGCGGAAGGTGATGAGTGAGGTATCCGTATCTCGGAGGCATAGGAGTCACTCGGCTCGATCGGCCTTGCCGTTTACGTGTTCCTCTCATCATTTTTAGGATTCCGTTATCGCTATAGTCGAAAAGCACGAAAGTCGTTTTGATAGAAAACTTTTCCGAGGAAAATTTTGACGTAGAGGGGGTTACCCCCTTCTAGCCCCCGAGGGAGGGTCGGGCTTTGCCGAGGCAAGGCTGATCCTTCCTTGATGGTTAGACTTTATTTATGCATGTAAAGAAAACGAGATAAATGAACGACTTGAAACATTTTAAGGATAAAAGCGACGTAGTTGTTCGATGTTCCAAGCGTAGCTGTAGACCTCGCCTTGATCGTTGGCCAGCTTGTATGTCCCGGGCTTCAAAATCTTGGTGATGATGAACGGTCCTTCCCAGGGAGAAGTAAGCTTGTGGCGCCCTCGGGCGTCTTGTCGCAGCCGAAGTACCAAGTCTCCCACTTGGAAGCCTCGGGGCCGAACCCTTCGGGTGTGGTAGCGTCGCAGAGACTGCTGATACCGCGCCGAGTTTAGTAAGGCCACGTCCCGAGCCTCTTCCAGCTGGTCCAATGAATCATCTCGGCTGGTCTGGTTGCTTTGGTCATCGTAAGCCTTTGTCCTCGGGGAACCGTATTCCAAGTCCGTGGGTAAGATGGCATCGGCCCCATAGACTAGAAAGAACGGCGAGAAACCCGTGGCCCGGCTCGACGTCGTCCTCAGACTCCAAACCACCGAGGGTAGTTCTTTTATCCACCGCTTGCCAAACTTGTTGAGGTCGTTGTAGATCCTCGGTTTTAGTCCCTGCAAAATCATACCGTTGGCGCGCTCCACCTGCCCATTTGTCACTGGGTGAGCTACGGCGGCCCAGTCCACACGGATGTGGTGGTCTTCGCAGAAGTCCAGGAACTTCTTTCCAGTGAACTGCGTGCCATTGTCAGTGATGATGGAGTTTGGGACCTCAAAGCGATGGATGATATTTGTGAAGAACGCCACCGCCTGCTCGGACCCGATGCTGGTTAAGGGTTGGACCTCGATCCACTTGGAGAATTTGTCGATGGCGACCAGCAGGTGCGTGAAGCCCCCGGGTGCCTTCTGCAAGGGACCGACGAGGTCCAGACCCCATATGGCAAACGACCAAGTGATAGGTATTGTCTGCAGGGCTTGAGCGGGCAGGTGCGTCTTTCTCATGTAGAATTGACACCCTTGGCAGGAGCGTATAATCCTAGTGGCGTCGGCCACCGCGGTTGGCCAGTAGAACCCTTGTCGGAAAGCGTTTCCCACGAGGGTCTGAGGTGCTGCATGGTGACCGCAAGCCCCCGAGTGTATTTCTTGTAACAGCTCTTGTCCTTGGGCAACAGATATGCATTGTTGGAGAATGCCTGAGGGGCTGCGATGGTACAACTCTTTTTCATCACCTAGTAAAACGAACGACTTGGCGAGCCGAGCCAGTCGCCGAGCTTCAGCCTTGTCGAGGGGCAGCTCTCCTCGGAGGAGATATTCCAGGTACGGGGTCTGCCAGTTCAGGTTTGGCGTAACCCCATTCTGCTCTCCCTCGACGCGCAGGGCCTCACCCTCGGCGGCCGAGGGTACCTCGGGCTGGGCCGAGGTCTCCTCGGGTTCGGGCGTGTTGTCGATTTTGACGGATGGTTGATATATGTCCCTGGAGAAGACATTCGGGGGAACCGTCGTCCGCCCCGAGGCTATTTTCGCCAGCTCATCCGCGACCTCGTTGTACCGTCGAGCAACATGGTTGAGTTCCAGCCCGTAGAACTTATCTTCTAAGCGCCAAACTTCGTCGCAATAGGCCTCCATTTTTGATCGCGGTAGTGGGAGTTCTTCATGACCTGGTCAATGACGAGCTGCGAGTCGCCACGATCGTCGAGGCGCCGAACCCCTAGCTCGACGACGATGCGCAGTCCATTAACCAAGGCCTCGTACTCGGCCACGTTGTTTGACGCCGGAAAATGGAGGCGCAGTACGTAGCGCACATGTTTCCCGAGGGGCGAAATGAAGAGCAAGCCAGCACCCGCTCCAGATTTCATAAGCGACCCATCGAAGTACATGGTCCCAAGTTCGGGCTGTATTGGAGCTGTCGGTAATTGGGTGTCGACCCATTCAGCCAGGAAGTCTGCCAAGACTTGAGATTTTATGGCCTTCCGAGGAGCGAATGAAAGTGTTTCGCCCATGAGTTCCACTACCCACTTTGCTATCCTACCCAAGGCCTCTCGGCACTGGATGATCTCTCCCAGGGGGAAGGATGACACCACAGTCACCGGATGAGACTCGAAGTAGTGTCGCAACTTTCGCCGTGTCAGAATTACTGCGTACAATAGCTTTTGGATTTGTGGGTAGCGGATCTTGGTCTCGGATAGCACCTCGCTGATGAAGTAGACTGACCTCTGGATGAGCAGTGTATGCCCCTCTTCTCGTCTCTCGACTACGATCGCGGCGCTAACCACCGGAGTGGTTGCGGCTACGTAAATCAAGAGGGATTCTCCCTCAACAGGGGGCACCAAGATGGGCGCATTAGTAAGGAGTGCTTTAAGGTTTCCGAGGGCTTCTTCAGCCTCAGGAGTCCAAGTGAAGCACTCGGCCTTCCTTAAGAGGCGGTACAAGGGCAATCCTTTCTCACCGAGGCGCGAGATGAAGCGGCTCAGAGCCGCAAGGCATCCCATGACCCTTTGTACTCCTTTTAAATCTTTGATTGGTCCCATGTTGGTGATGGCCGCGATTTTCTCCGGGTTGACCTCGATGCCTCGTTCGGAGACGATGAACCCTAGGAGCATGCCTCGGGGAACTCCAAAGACACACTTCTCGGGATTGAGTTTTACGGCCTTCGCTCTTAGACACCTGAATGTTGTCTCAAGGTCAGAGAGGAGGTCGGAGGTTTTCCTTGTCTTGACAACGATGTCATCGACTTAAGCCTCGACCGTTTTATCGATGTGCTCTCCGAACACGTGGTTCATGCACCTTTGGTAGGTTGCACCTGCATTCCTCAAGCCAAATGGCATAGTAGTGTAACAATACATGCCAAAGGGTGTGATGAAAGAAGTCGCGAGCTGGTCAGATTCTTTCATCTTGATTTGGTGATAACCTGAATAGGCATCGAGGAAAGACAGGGTTTCACACCCAGCAGTGGAGTCCACAATTTGATCGATGCGAGGCAGAGGGTAGGGAACCGTTGGACATGCTTTGTTTAAACCAGTGTAGTCTATGCACATCCACTATTTCCCACCTTTTTTCTTTACAAGCACAGGGTTAGCTAACCATTCTGGATGGAATACCTCTTTCATGAACCCTGCAGCCATTAGCTTGTGGACCTCCTCGCCTATGGCCCTACGCTTTTCTTCATCAAAGCGGCGCAGGGGCTGCTTCACGGGTCGGGCACCGGCTCGGATGTCTAGTGAGTGCTCGGCGACATCCCTCGGTATGCCGGGCATGTCCGAGGGACTCCACACAAAAATTTCGGCGTTTGCACGGAGAAAGTCGACGAGCACTGCTTCCTATTTGGAGTAGAGCTCAGAGTCGATCCTGACTTTTTTGCCGGCGTCGTTGCTGGGGTCGAGAAGGATGGACTTAACTGCCTCGGCCGGTTCGAAGTTGCCGGCGTGGCGCTTCGCATCTGGCGCCTCCTTGGAGAGGCAATCCTGGTCAGCGATGAGGGCCTTGGACTCGACGATGGCCTCGGCGTACTCCATGCATTCTATGTCGCACTCGTAAGCGTGGCGGTACGTGAATCCGACGGTGATGGTTCCGTTGGGGCCTGGCATCTTGAGCTTGAGGTACGTGTAGTTAGAGATGGCCATGAACATGGCGTAGCACGGTCTTCCCAACACCGCGTGATAGGTCTCTCGGAACCCGACCACCTCAAAGATGAGGGTTTCTTTTCGGAAGTTGGAGGGAGTTCCAAAGCAGACAGGCAAATCAAGTTGCCCAAGGGGCTGGACACGCTTACCGGGGACGATCCCGTGAAAAGGTGCTGCACCGACCCGGATCGTGGACAGATCGACCCCCAAGAGCCCCAGGGTCTCGACGTAGATGATGTTGAGGCTGCTGCCTCCATCCATGAGGACCTTGGTGAGCCTAGTGTTGCCGATGACACGGTCAACGATGAGCGGGTACCTTCTTGGGCTCGGTACGCAGTCGGGGTGGTCGCCTTGGTCGAAGTTGATGGGCTTGTTGGACCAGTCTAAGTAGACCGGCACCGCTACCTTCATCGAGCAGACCTCCCGGCGCTCCTGCTTGTGCTGCCCAGCCGAGGCGTTCGCCACCTGTCCGCCGTAGATCATGAAGCAGTTGTGGACCTCTGGGAACTCCTCTTCCTTCTCGCCCCCCTTCTTGTTGTTTCCTTGGTCTTTGCCACCTTCTGCTGAGGGTCTAGCCTTGTTGAAGTAACGCCGGATCATGTCTCACTCCTCAAGGGTGTGCTTGACGGGACCCCTGTGATAGGGGCACGACTCTTTGAGCATCTTGTCGAACGTGTTGGCCCCTCCGGGAGGCTTCCGAGGATTTCTGTGCTCGGCAGCAGCGACGAGATCCGTGTCAACGGCGTCGGGTTTTGCTTGCGCCTTCTTCTTGGCCTTCTTCTTTGTGCCACGCTGGACGGACGCCTCGGGGGCGTCTTCCTTCTGTCTTCCCAGAGGCTGCTTGTCCTTCCGGAAGATGGCTTCGACCGCCTCCTGACCAGAGGCGAACTTGGTAGCTATGTCTGTAATTCGCTCGCCTTGGTGGGAGTCTTGCGTCCCAGTTTGCTCACCAGGTCTCGGCAAGTGGTGCCGGCGAGGAATGCCCCGATGACGTCCGAGTCGGTGATGTTGGGCAACTCGGTGCACTGCTTTGAAACCCATCGGATGTACTCTCATAGGGATTCCCCTGGCTGCTGGCGGCAGCTTCGGAGATCCCATGAGTTCCCAGGGCGCACGTACGTACCTTGGAAGTTTCCAGCAAAGGCCTTGACTAGGTCGTCCCAGTCGGAGATCTGCGCAGGAGTCAGATGCTCCAGCCATGCCCGGGCAGCGTCGGAGTGAAAAAGGGGGAGGTTGCGGATGATGAGGTTGTCGTCGTCCGTCCCTCCCAGCGGGCACGCCAGCCGGTAATCCGCAAGCCACATCTCCGACCTTGTCTCCCCTGAGTACTTGGTGATGGTAGTCAGGGCTCGAAACCGGGCCGGGAACGGCGCCCGTCGTATGGCCCGGCTGAAGACTCGCGGACCAGGTGGTTCGGGCGAGGGGCTCCGATCCTCCCCACTGTCGTAGCGTCCTCCGCGCCTGGGGTGGAAGCCTCGGTGCACCCTTTCCTTGAGGCGGGCTCGACGGCCGCGGCAGTGTTGTTCGATGCCGAGGTGGTCCGGGGCTGCAGGCGTCCCGTCCCGTGGGCGCTCGGTGTGGACCAAGGCCTCCCGCATGCGTCGGGAGGATGTTGCGCGATGCTCTGAGGGGCACCCTCGCCTTCGGGAGGCAGAGCTTTCGGCTCGTCGGACTGTGGCATCTTCCAGGAGATCCTTGAGTTTGCCCTGGATACATCGCCCCTCGGTGGTGGATGGCTCTGGCATTGTTCGAAGTAGCATCGTTGCTGCAGCCAGGTTCTGGCCGGCCCCGCTGAATGCCGGGGGCAGTCCTGCCCTGGCATCATCAACGATATGGCGCTGGATGTCCCGGGCCCGATGACGCGCTCCTCCGGCGAGTGCCTAGCCTGCCCACTCCTGCTCGATATTTTGTCGGAGCTGCACAAGCCGCCCCGCTTCTTCGTCGAGCTTGGCCTTCATCTCATGGAGTTGCTCGAGCTATGTGTCCTGACCCCCTGCAGGGACATGGACCACAACTAGCTCACGTAGGATCTCAACGCGAGATGCAGGCACATGGGCGTCGTCATCTTCCGGCATGCTGAGGCGGTCGTCTCCGTTGTGATCCCCCTGATCGATGCGGAAACACTCGCGACTTGGGTCGTAACCCTCGTCGTCAAGGCTGCGGCCATCATCAGAGCAATCGGAGAGGCAGTAGTCACATGCGGACATGAAGTCTCGCATGGCACTGGGATCACTGAGTCTGGAGAAATCCCAACCGAAGTCGAGGTCGTCCTCTTCCTCGGAACCCGTGGGTCCGGAGGTTGAGACGGCCGTCAGTCGGTCCCAAGTTGACCACATATGGTACCCTGGAAGGTCAGGATGTGCCCTTGCGAAAGCACTCACCGAAGCAGGGTCGCTTGGTGGATCGAAGCTGAATCTAAAGGGAACATGGTGGAAAACGGATGGTACCTCTTGGTTGATGGACGACAGTGAAGTCGCATCGGGGATGAAATGCTCCGTTATCTCAGGTACGAGGCTAACGTCCAACAAGTCCTTCGCGAGGGTGCTGGCGTCATCAGTTCGCTTGGGGTTGGCACATTGCTGGGAAGCGACACCCGTCGTTGTCTCAGATGCGAGGACAACACCCGACATGTCCCCCGTAGGGGTGCCGGCGTCGTCGACTCGCTCTGGTCCGACAGCCGACGAGGTGCCGCCTCCTGCCTGGCCACGGTTGCCCCGTCTCCTCCTCCTCCGGTGAGGAGGGTGGCAGGGCAAACCCGGGTGTTCCTCTTCTGCCGCAGGGAGATGCCGTCGTCGAGTTCGCCGCCGCCGGGCGGGCTGACGACCGTCGTTGTTGTCGTGCTGCGAGGGGAGGAGTACCATGTCGTAGTTACCGTCGCGGGACATGAACTCGAGACTCCCGAAGCGGAGCACCGTCTCGGGCTAGAGAGGCTGCTGAAAGCTACCCATCTGGAACTCAACGGGAAAGTATTTGTTAACACGCAGCAGGCCCCTACCTGGCGCGCCAACTGTCGGCGTTTCGGACCCGCGAGGACCGTCAACCGACCAGTGAATTTGTCGCTGCGTGTCCCTGCCTAGATGGGTTGATGCAAGATGGAACACAAGCGGGAGGATGAGGCTTATATTATCTTGCACTGGGGTGCTCGTAGTAGGGGTTACAAGCGTTGCGGGAGAGCGAGAGCGAGAGAGAGAGAGAGAGAGTTTGGCCTTGAGGTGAGCTGTCTGAGCTTGCCTCCACTGCGTCTCTCCTACTCTGCCTGCCTCTGCTCGCCTGCCTTCGCCCTCTCCCCCCCTTAGGAAGGCCCTGGACATCCTCTTTTATAGATACAAGGAGATGCCCAGCTGTACAATGGGGGTGTAGCTATGTGCTAACGTGGCTGGTGGAGAAGTGCCTTGAGCCCTGTACACGTGCTAACGTGGCTGTCGGAGAAGTGCTTGAGCCCGGTAGAAGCGTAGCTGACGGTGCGGCCCGGGGTCCTGCTGACGTTTCCTTGCTTCCGTAAGGAGCTGAGAAACATCGACGTCATGGTCGGACGCGGGGAACCATCATTACCTGCTATCGGAGTAGTTTGATGTGACTCCGGTCTTGTTCCTTCGTAGCAAGGGGTGGCTAGCTAGTGGTAGGGTAATGATGTATCCCCTGTAGCGTAGTCGGTCCAAGGCCGAGGTCGGGCGAGGCGGAGACTTCTCCTGAGGCTGAGGCCGAAGTCGGGCAAGGATGTGACTCCTCTCGAGGCTGAGGCTGAGGCCGAGGCCTGCGGTCGGGCGAGGCGGAGACCTTCTCCTAAGGCCGAGGATGAGGCCGAGGCCTGAGGTTGGGCGAAGCGGAGCTCCTTGTTGCGCCCGAGGCTGAACTCGGGGGAGGTCGTGACTCAGCTTTACCCTGGTGGTTGGCACAGTAGTCGGAACAGGGTGAATAGTGCTGTTTTCCTGTCAGAACGGTCAGTAAAGGGGCGAAGTGACTGTGGTCACTTTGACCTTGCCGACTGAGGTGCGCGTGTCAGGATAAGGTGTCAGGTGATCCCCGCATTAAGTGCGCATGCGATACGGTCGGTTGGTAAGGCGATTTGGCCGAGGTCGCTGTACGACAAAGTCTGCCCGAGCTAGGCTTTAGGCAAGCCGAGGGTGCGCCCACTGCCTGAGGAGGCCCTCGGGCAAGGCGTGAATCCGTCTGGGACTACTATTCCCGCCCGAGGCCGGGCTCGGGCGAGGCGAGATCGCGTCCCTTGGTAGTCGAGGCCTTGACTTGAACTGTGCTTATCAGTCTTTGCAGTTTGTTCTGAAGATGTTTTCCAGCAAGGTTAAGAAGCATTGGGGGTACCCCTAATTACGGTCCCCGACAATACCGAACTTGTCAAGTGATTAGGTGCACCTGCAGGGTTGTCTGAGGTCCGATGGACAAGGACAACTGTAGGTGGGCCTAATGACTTGGTAGGTTCTGTCACAGCTGGTATCGGAGCGAAGCCCATCTCTGCAGATGTTATGAGGCATTTTCAAAAAGAATTTTCAAAGACTTATCTAAGAAAATTTCTTTCCTTCTTATCTAACTACCTTCTGAAGTACTTATTTTAAAGACCAGATAGTAGAGTGCAAAGTATAGAAGGTTGTGAATCAACTACGGTTGATTCTGTAATTATGCATGCATCATGTTAAAAACTATACTAATAAGATTTTTGCCATCAGCTAGCTCTAAGGCACGAGGATAGTAGCAACGGCAACAATGACCCCATTGGAGATCTGGAAGCTCAGGTGGAGCAGCTTCGAACGGAATTGTGTCATAGAAATAGTGTGTGGGTCGAGGATGGTCAGCGCATAAATGAGTTAAGGACTGACATCCGGCATCTGCAAGACGAGCTTGCCGAACGAGATTTGGCACTTGATTGGGCCGTCAACTCGCGTTCCATTGCTTGGGACCAAGAGGCTAAAGCTCGAGCCCGTGTGGAGGAGCTTAGCACGGCCGTTGATAACTTGCAGGTGTACTACAATACATTACATGAGGAAGTTCATGACTTGTATTTGCGACTGCACCCTGACGTACCTGCAGACCCTGTCGGAATCGGAGCTGGACCTTCTAGAATAGCTGGTGAAGCTTTTGGCGGGGAACTGGATCTTTTCAAGCCCCCTCCTTCAATGAACCTGGCTGATGAATGGACTCCTACACCCGACAACGAAGCTGCTAAGGATAATAAGTACTAGTAGTAGTATAGTTTAGAAATAATGTTAATGTAAAATAGGTAATGATGTCATGTTGTACATTGAGTTTGTAACATTACCTCTTAAGTAATGTAAAATGATGGTATGTATCATCATGTGATATTTTCCAAATATTTCTTTGCTTCAGATGCCACCTCGAACTCGTGCACATGACGGTGCAGGAACATCCCGTGGCCAGGAAGATACACCAAATCCACCGCCAGTTCCACCCACGCTGACCGAGGCTATCACCGCCTTGGTCACCTCGACCGCTGACAACACCCACTTCCTTCGCGAAATGGTAGGACAACAACTGCAGTAGCAAGGCGGGAGAGCTTATCCGCAAGGACCCCGTGAAACTTCATATTTGGATTTCTCGGAAACGCGTCCCCCACTATTCGTCAAGGCTGAAGATCCCCTTGAAGCTGATGAATGGATTCGGGTCATCGAGCAGAAATTTGGGCTCATCTGATACACACAGACCCAGAAGCCATTATTTGCGGCGTAGCAGTTAAGGGGCCCTACCTGCACCTGGTGGGGAAATTATGTGGCCATTCAGCCTGCCGGCCATCAAGTCACCTGGGACGAATTTAAATTGGCGTTTCGGGAGCACTACATTCCAGAAGGAGTGCTCCATATGAAGCAAGAAGAATTCATGAAGCTTAAACAAGGTGGAGATACTGTTACGCAGTATCTCAACAAGTTCAATCATTTGTCCCAGTACGCCATTGACCAGGTCAACACTGACCTGAAAAGGAGGAATTGTTTTATGAGAGGCCTTAATGACCGACTACAACGAAAGATGGCCACCTGCCTCGACCTCTCTTACAACAGGGCTGTCACCACGGCGCTGACAGTTTAAGCTAAATATGCAGGCCCAGGCAAGTCAAAGGGCTATGGAGGTGATAGGTCCAACTAAGGGCCTGAAAAGCGACAAAGGTTGGTGATCCGACCTTTCAATCAAAACCGTTCTTCACCTCGTCCACCCTGCTACCCCTTTAAACAGCCTGTATTCATCCGCCCTGCTACTGCCCCCACTTCAACAACTCAGCCGAGTGCCCCTGATACTCATTTCCCTGCACTCTCGAGTTCATCTACTCGTTGCTTCAATTGTGGGAAGTCTGGACATTTCATCAAAGACTGCCCATATCCGAAGAGGAACAACTCCAATAATCAGCAAAACCCTTGAAAGTTCCAGCCAAGGCAGGGGAAACACGACAAATAATGCAGCGAGCAAGAATATGAAGAAAACTGGGCGAATCTATTATACACAAGGGGCCACGACGCCGGAGGGAGAGCCGATCATGATGGGTACATTTCTCGTGGCCAATCACCCTGCAGTCATTCTCTTTGATTTTGGTGCGTCACATACATTCATAAGCAAGAAGTTTGTGGAGAAATATTGCATCCATACATTGAATCAAGGGAAGGGTTTATAATTCATTCGCCTGGGGGACAAATATTCACTAAAGAAGTCGCTTTCCATGTGCCCGTAACATTGGCTGAACGGGATTTTCCGACAAATATGATTGTTCTGAATGGCCAAGATATAGATGTAATTCTGGGCATGAATTGGTTAGCCCAACATAAAGCTATCCTCAACACTGATCTGAGAACCTTCAGGTTGAGTTATGGCTAGGAAGAGTTTCTCTTGTCCTTTCCCGTAGCTACTACAACTAAACCATTAGGCAGAGTATATGAAGCCATCATACCGAAGGTCCAAGATATTCCAGTAGTATGTGAATTCCCGGACGTCTTTCTAGAAGATTTGCCCGGATTGCCTCTAGAGAGAGATGTCGAATTTGTGATTGAGTTGAAGCCCGGTACGGCTCCTATTTCTATGAGGTCGTACCGAATGCCTCCGAATGAGTTGGCAGAGCTCAAGACACAATTACAAGATCTGCTAGAAAAGGGATTCATCCGACCGAGCTCGTTACCATGGGGTTGTCTAGCCATCTTTGTCAAGAAGAAGGACCAAACGCTTCGGATGTGCGTGGATTACAGACCCCTTAATGAGGTCACAATCAAGAATAAGTACCCTCTTGATCAGCTTACCGGAGCTCAGGTATTTTCCAAGATCGACCTCAGGTCGGGTTACCATCAGATCCGTATCCGACCCAAAGATATACCCAAGACCGCATTCACTACGCGGTATGGATTATTCGAATATCTGGTTGTCCTTCGGATTAACAAATGCTCCTGCCCACTTCTCATATCTTATGAACTCGGTATTCATGCCCGAGTTGGATAAATTCGTGGTAGTCTTCATTGATGATATCTTGATATATTCTAAGAATGAAGAGGAGCATGCTCAACATTTGCGGATCGTATTAACGCGTTTAAGGGAGCATCAATTATATGCTAAATTTAGTAAATGCGCGTTTTGGCTGGAGGAGTCCAATTTTTGGGACACGTATTGTCTGCCAAGGGGATTGCGGTGGATCCCAGCAAAGTCAAGGATATTTTGGAATGGAAACCACCAACCACGGTACATCAAGTCCAAAGTTTCCTTGGACTGGCTGGTTATTACTGCTGATTTATTCCAGATTTTTCCAAGCTTGTGAAGCCAATCACAAGTTTATTGAAGAACGATACCAAATTTAATTGGTCTTCAAGATGCAATTAAGCCTTCGAGCAGCTGAAGGTGTTATTGACCACTGCTCCGGTATTAGCTCAACCGGACATTGAAAAGCCATTCGATGTGTATTGTGACGCATCAGGAAGTGGCTTAAGTTGTGTCTTGATGCAAGAAGGCCGAGTTATAGCATACACCTCAAGACAGTTGCGCCAGCATGAGGAACATTATCCAACTCATCACCTGGAATTAGTTGTTGTGGTTCATGCCCTGAAAATATGGCGTCATTATCTACTGGGGAATATCTGTCATATCTATACAGATCATAAAAGCTTGAAGTACATCTTTACCCAGTCAGAACTCAATATGAGGCAGAGAAGATGGCTTGAGCTGATTAAAGATTATGAATTGGAAATTCACTATCACCTAGGCAAGGCCAATGTAGTGGCAGATGCAGTAAGTCGCAAGGCTTCCTGCCATTGTCTTGAAATGAAGACTTCTGACATTACATTATGCCAAGAAATGGAGAAGTTGAACCTAGGAATGATTCAACATGGAACATTCAATCACTTGAAGCATGAGTCGGTTCTTCTTCAAAGAATAATTGATGCCAAAGAAATGATGAGGGCATGAAACACATTCATTAGAAGATAGAGGCCGGCAAGGCAAGCAGCTTCAGAAAAGATGATCAAGGCGTTGTATGGTTTAACAACCGCATAGTTGTGCCCAAGAATGATGAGGTCCGCCAGCAAATTTTAGATGAAGCACACCTTAGTTGTTATTCTATTCATCCCGGAAGCACTAAGATGTATCATGATCTAAAGCAGCATTATTGGTGGACGAAGATGAAAATTGAAATTGCACGCTATGTGGCAAGATGTGACACTTGCAGACGTGTTAAGGCCATACATATGAAAACTGCTGGTCCATTGCAATCTTTACCGATTCCGACATGGAAATGGGAGGATATTAGTGTGGACTTCATCGTGGGATTACCTAGGACAACAAAAGGGTATGATTCCATCTGGGTTATCATTGATCGACTTACAAAGATCGCTCATTTCCTCCTAGTCAAGGTGAAGTATACAGTGGCCACATATGTGGAACTATATATTGCTCGTATTCTCAGTTTGCACGGTGTTCCGAAGACAATAGTGTCGGATCGTGGACCTCAATTTGTATCCAAATTCTGGGAAGAACTTCACAAATCTTTGGGTACTAAGTTGCTCCACATTTCGGCCTATCATCCTCAAACTAGTGGGCAAACTGAGAGAATAAATCAGATAATTGAAGATATGTTGTGAGCATGTGTTCTTGAATTCCCACAGAAATGGGATGATTGCTTACCATTAGCGGAGTTCTCGTACAATAATAGCTATCAAGAGAGCATCAAAATGGCACCCTTTGAAGTTTTGTAAGGACGACGGTGTCGTACTCCGTTAAACTGGTCTAAACCCGGAGAGCCATGTTTTTTCAGGCCTGATATGGTAAAAGAAACAGAAGAGAAGGTTTAACAAATAATACATAATTTGAAAGAAGCCCAAGCACGCCAAAAGAGTTATGAAGACAAGCAACGCAAACCCTTGTACTTTCAAGTTGAAGATTATGTTTACCTGAAAGTCTCACCAATGAAGGGTGTATCTCGTTTTGGGGTAAAAGGGAAGCTTGCACCCCGGTACATTGGTCCTTTCCCTGTTCTTGAACAATGTGGACCAGTAGCATACCGACTCCAGTTACCCGAAACATTGTCTGCGGTGCACAATGTGTTCCACGTATCTCAATTAAAGAAGTGTCTTCGGGTTCCAGATCGAACCATTGAAGTGACGGATGTTGCCTTAGAACCAGACTTGACATATTCATAACATCCTATTCGAGTCTTGGATGAAAAGGACAAAATTACTCGAAGGAGAACTCTCAAGTTTTATAAGATACAATGGAACCAACACACGGAAGATGAAGCTACTTGGGAAACTCAAGACTTTTTAGACAAGAACTTCCCAGGCTTTTTAGCTTCATGTAAATTGTAAGATATGTACACTTGTAATAAAGGAATAAACCCCATACCACCCCTGCTTTGTACTAGAAATAAGGAAATAAAGTTATGACACGTTTCCTTTTCCATTACGTGCCCTAGACTTTTAATCTCGGGACGAGATTCTTTTATGGGGGAAAGGATGTAACACCCCTGGTGTTACTACCACTAAAACTTGAGCATAACATCATGAGCATTAGCATATCATGTGTTTGTCACACCTAGAGTGCATTCACTAGGCAAAATTTCAAACAAGTTGTATTGATGTGACATGTCATGGGTAAAACCCTAAGGTAGAGTACTTAACCCTAAACTGGGCTTAAAAGAGTAAACAAAGCCTAAATAAGAGAAAACTTCAAAACTCATTAGTAATGATCATCAAATGTCACCATTAATGGACTTAAGTGTCATCCAAACCCAAGAAGTACCAAAAACCCTAAATAGACCCCTGGAAAACCCTGGACAGAAACCCTAGGGGGTTATATGTAAATTTTGCACACTTTTGGACCTAAGTGCAAAAACCATGTCATTAGGGTACCTTAAGTCATGTGGTTCACATATTTGAAGATTTACAAAAGAAACCATGAGATTTGGGCCTAAATGCAAAAAGGCCACTCTAGTGATTATATGGTCAAGTGTGAAATACAGTTGATTGAGGCTGACTTTGGAGCCCTACATCTCAGGATTCTTGAAGTTTTTGCTCAAAGTCAATATAGCAAACTTGTAGAGCTACTATAGGAGAACAACTTTTCTATAGGGATTAAGCCTTGGTACCATGAAATTTTTTGAGAAAATTGGATCCGAAGTCGGGCTGTCAGTTAGTTTTTAAACTGAAACAATGCCACCAGTGGTATTGGCTGAACTTGGGATCAAATTTGAGTTGGATTCAATGAGAATTTGACTAGTGGTGCTATGGCAAAATTAAAGATGGATTGAAGCTCAACAACATTGATACGGGCAGATGAGGAAGTTGCCACATAAAATTTGAAGAAAATTTGCCCTAGATTGTGCTCTGTCAGTTGTTCGGAAGATCAATCGTGATGGTAGAGTAACAAGAATATCTCTGATACAGAGCACCTCGCCGCCGGCACCGATCCGCGCCGTGATTCGCGCCGTGGTCCGGTTAAGCGCTCGGCGGGCATCTCTTCGCGACGATATTCGTGAATCGGGTAAGATCGCCACGGTGGAGGGTAACTATTCCGGCCGCCACGCGGCCACTGATCTTTACGGTCGTGCCTAGTCACCGACGCCGCTCCTCTCCGTTCATCCACGACATCGCCGATTTGACCGCATTACTGTCGCGGCGAGACGTGTCCAACTCCTAGAAAGGGACCGTGCCCGACGTCGCCGTTGATTGCCAGCAACATCCGGTGAAGGTTATCACCATGGTCGTCGTTGTAGATCACTGGGCCTATAAATTCACTACGCTCTCACCTCCGTCATCCAAATCAACCGAGCACTACTCTTCGTCCCTTAGTTATGAAGCTAACGGCTCACTAGCCACCATGTTCTGTCCACCATCATCGGAGATCATCGGATTTCCCTGGGATCGGTCTCTTCCGCCACCGTGAAGGACCCCTCCGTGGCCAGCCCTCCTCGGGTCAGTACTTGCCCATTTGGCTCTTGTTCTGGCTTGTCTTTAACTTCCTATTGCTCTCGGAGCCGGCCAATGAAGTTTACCAAAGCCCACACTCCGGAACACCTAGTCGTCCCATAGAACGCCGTCACGGACACCCTCTCTGTTGACCCACTCTCCTATTCTTGTTTAGTCCAAATCCAAGCGTGTACATAGCCTATGGTGAACCCGTGAAGCTTCCCCGAGCTTCAATTTTAGCATCCATGCCGTTAGTTGTTCAGAACGCGATCACCAGGGTCATTCCACCGTCGTGACCTTGAACAAGCTCCAATTAGGGTTGAATCCTTCAAATTAAGTGAGGGCGTTTGACCGGATAGGCTGGCACACAACATCTATGTACTTATTGCCTCTTGTTTGGGTCACCCACGCCGTAGAATCGCGGCTCTGGCCTGGTGCTCGACGCGGTTCCGCCATGGTCCCAGCATGGTGAAGAAACTGAAAGGAGGGGGGTTTTTCGCAAAGGTCAGTGAGACAGTAAATAGTAGCCAGGGTTTCTTCACCAATTATTTAAACAACCAAGGGTCTTCGCGCAAAAAGAGACCGCGCGGGCGTGGGCGCACGCGCGGGGGCGAGTTCTGTCTTTGCTGGGTCGTCTCGGACTGAAATGAGCCCGATACTGTAGCACCTTTCTCTTTTTCTTTTTCTACCAGGACTAGAGAATTCCTAGAAAATTATAGAAAAATGCTAGAAATACCAGACTAATTTTGCTAGGCTCCTGATGTTCTATAGTATTTAATAAAAATAGTTTTAGGATTTTTGTTCCAAATAAGGAATTATGGAGTATTTAAAATGGCCAAAACCCATACCCCCTGGAATTTTAGAAATTTATTAATAATTCCAAAAATCACCAAACTTTGTAAATAAACTTTAAATATTATTTAGAAGCCTTGGGTAAAGTTTGGTATGATTTGGACCATGTTTGGTACCTAGAACCAAAAACCCTAGTCTCCTGCCCTATGAACTTCACTATAAACTCAAAAAACCCTAGTTTCCCGGAGATCCGTGAAGGAAAATTATATTCAAGATCTAAGATAATATACTTTGCATTTTCATGAGCATTACATAAGCATTCATGATTATATATGGCTATATATAGAAAACGAAGAAGAGATAGAAATTGAAGAAGCAAGGACTACACCACCACCACCTGAAGAACCCCAGGCTGAGAACTGCTTTTATTTTGACATCTGTGGAGCAGAGCCTGACTCACCTATCACACAAGGCAAGCCCCGGTGCATTTGCCACCTCCTTGCTAATTTAAAATCTTTCTCACTTGCTTGATGCATTAGGTGATAGGAGTTGTGTGCTAAACCAGTTGCTGCATTTCCTTCCTTGAGGATTTGATTACTTTTCTTTAATCCCCTGTTTTACAAAAAGGTTTTTCTTATGCTTAGCTTTGCTCTAGAAAAACAAAATGTTTTGTTTTGACAAAAGATGATGCTTCAAGTGGGTGGGGTGTTTTCAAAAATAAAACTTGATGGTGGATCCATCATGGCCATGATGGGTTCAACATCGGAAAAGATGTACCTCTGCTAGGTACCAAACTTTGGGTTTGAAATGATAAAGCTGAGACCGAGCGGTTGACTTGCACAAGAAGGGAGTCTCGGTGTAGTGTCTCCGTCTGAGTCGATTAAGGACCTTGTCGATGTAGGCTTGCTGATTGAGGACCCTTTAACTGGTCACATGCCTCATCATGGGTAAGCTTTGCCTCGGGCAGACTAATACCAGAATAAGATAACACGCAATGGGAGTGGAGAGATGGCGAGAGTAGCGTGTACCCTCCGTGGCAAGAGGCTGGAGGGTGGTGTATCTGTGGTCTCGGTTGGCATGAACCTGATCTGGTCTTAAGAACCCCGGTGGCGAGTTGACATATGAAAGGATTAAGTGCTACATATGTCGTGTGATTGGAGATCCCTAGCTGGGTATTAATCGATTCAGATCGCCGTTACTTCTTGGACATGAAGACTTGGTCACTGCCCTACACGTAGCATTCCAGTGAACATGAAGGGTTGATAAGAAAGTGGCTAGTATAGGTCAAGTGCTTGAACTAGGGTAGAAAGAACTCTAGAACTCAGGTAATGACTTAACTTGCTAATAAAACTAGATTTTTAAGGATCCACTATTAGTAAGCATTTCTGCAAATAGAGTCTTTGATTATTGATAAGCCATACCTTGATTCCCAAAGGCCAGCATATCCTTGAGAGTCTTTTTATTTTGACGGGTAAGACTTGCGAAAGTACACTCCGTACTCAGTGTTTTCGAACCCATGTTGTTGTAGGTGAGGAAGCAGCAATTTTTTGTTGCTTTTGTTCCAAGGTGGTGCCTAAGGAAGAAAATCAAGACTGAAGCCTTGGGAGGAAGTGTCCACCTTTAAAACTTTTTACTGATTATCGAGAGGGGTTTTTGCCTCCCAAAGTTATGTAATAATATTACTCCAGCACTCTTATTTTTGCTCTGGTCTGTAATAATACTACTCTTTCTCTACTTTAATATAAAATAAAGTTATTGTAACTGCTTCCGCATTCTCGTTACTCCGATGTGTTGTAATGTCTACATGACGGGTGAAACACTCTTGGGCAAGGTAAAGAATACAGATACCGAACTTGTCAAGCGATGAGGTGCACCTGCAGGGTTGTCTGAGGTCCGATGGACAAGGACAACTGTAGGTGGGCCTAATGACTTGGGAGGTTCTGTCACAACTGGTATCGGAGCAAAGCCCATCTCTGCAGATGTTATGACGCATTTTCAAAAAGAATTTTCAAAGACTTATCTAAGAAAATTTCTTTCCTTCTTATCTAACTACCTTCTGAAGTACTTATTTTAAAGACCAGATAGTAGAGTGCAAAGTATAGAAGGTTGTGAATCAACTAAGGTTGATTCTGTAATTATGCATGCATCATGTTAAAAACTATACTAATAAGATTTTCCCCCTTAGAGCTAGTTTGGGAACCATATTATCCCATGGGTTTTTCATTTTCCCAAGGGAAATTAGTTCATTTTCCCTTGTGAAAATAAGAATCCCTTGGGAAAATTGAGCTACCAAACTAGCCCTTATGGAGATATGCCGCCACACACAAGGAAAACCGCACGCAAGTCCACTGGACCGATTGGCGTGCCTCGCCATCAGCTAGCTCCAAGGCACGAGGATAGTAGCAGCGGCAACAATGACCCCATTGAAGATGTGGAAGCTCAAGTGGAGCTGCTTCGAATGAAATTGCGTCATAGAAACAGTGTGTGGGTCGAGGATGGTTAGCACATAAATGAGTTAAGGACTCACATCCAGCATCTGCAAGATGAGCTTGCCGAACGAGATTTGACACTTGATTGGGCCGTCAACTCGCGTTCCATTGCTTGGGACCGAGAGGCTAAAGCTCGAGCCCGTGTGGAGGAGCTTAGCACAGCCGTTGATAACTTGCAGGTGTACTGCAATACATTACATGAGGAAGTTCATGACTTGTATTCGCGACTGCATCCTGATGTACCTACAGACCCTGTCAGAATGGGAGCTGGACCTTCTAGAATAGCAGGTGAAGCTTTTGGCGGGGAACTGGATCTTTTCAAGCCCCCTCCTTCAATGAACCTGGCTGATGAATGGACTCCTACACCCGACAACGAAGCTGCTAAGGATAATAAGTACTAGTAGTAGTATAGTTTAGAAATAATGTTAATGTAAAATAGGTAATGATGTCATGTTGTACATTGAGTTTGTGACATTACCTCTTAAGTAATGTAAAATGATGGTATGTATCAGCATGTGATATTTTCCAAATATTTCTTTGCTTCAGATGCCATCTCGAACTTGTGCATATGACGGCACGGGAACATCCCGTGGCCAAGAAGATACACCAAATCCACCGCCGGTTCCACCCATGCTGGCCAAGGCTATCGCCGCCATGGTCACCGCGACCGCTGACAACACCCACTTCCTTCGCGAAATGGCGGGACAGCAACTACAGCAGCAAGGTGGGAGAGCTTATCCGCAAGGACCCCGCGAAACTTCATATTTGGATTTCTCGGAAACGCGTCCCCCACTATTCGTCAAGGCTGAAGATCCCCTTGAAGCTGATGAATGGATTCGGGTCATTGAGCAGAAATTTGGGCTCATCCGATGCATAGAGACCTAGAAGCCATTATTTGCGGCGCAATAGTTAAGGGGCCCTGCCAGCACGTAGTGGGGAAATTATGTGGCCATTCACCCTGCCAGCCATCAAGTCACCTGGGACGAATTTAAATTGGCGTTTCGGGAGCACTACATTCCAGAAGGAGTGCTCCATATGAAGCAAGAAGAATTCATGAAGCTTAAACAAGGTGGAGATATTGTTACGCAGTATTTCAACAAGTTCAATCATCTGTCCTAGAACGCCATTGACCAGGTCAACACTGACCTGAAAAAGAGGAATTGTTTTATGAGAGGCCTTAATGACCGTCTGCAACGAAAGATGGCCACCTGCCTCTACCTCTCCTACAGTAGGGCTATCAGCACAGCGTTGACAGTTGAAGCTAAATATGCAGGCCCAGGCAAGTCAAAGGGCAATGGAGGTGACAGGTCCAACCAAGGGCCTGAAAAGCGACAAAGGTTGGTGATCCGACCTTTCAATCAAAACCATTCTTCACCTCGTCCACCCTCCTACCCCTTTAAACAACCTGTATTCATCCACCCTGCTACTGCCCCCACTTCAACAACTTAGCCAAGTGCCCCTGTGTGGCGGAACTGCCCGAATTATTCCAACTTAAGTGCCTAAGCCCCGCCTTAGAGGCTAGACCGCACTTAAATGGTAATAACCCGTCAATCCCTCGGATCTAGTCCGACACGGCCACTGACAGGATCAAGTACCACGATCTCACTCGATGGTGAGTCACAGAGCAAATACAATAAAGCATAAAACCATACATGTCAGGGTATTAAATTATTACATCATCATCATCATCGGAGTTTTTGCAAAAGTATCCATCATTGTTCGAAGTGCAGCGGAAATAAACTAACGGTAAATAAATAGAGAGATGGCGAAGCCTGTCCAATCACTCCTCATGCTCCTCCTCAGCCGAGGCAGGGTCCCACTCGACAGTCCAACCCGGTGGCAAGGTGGACGGCCAAGTTATTCTAGTAACCATTTCCTCTAGAGAACCTGTAAAAATTATGCCACAAGCAAGGCTGAGTATACTAATACTCAGCTAGACTTACCCGGTGTGAGGAGTCTACTCCTCTACCTCTAGACATGCAGCTGTTTGGCTGTGGGGTTTGGTTGCCAAAAGCACTAGCTGAGTTTCTAAATCAAGATTTTAACTTGGTCAAAATTAAGTGTGACTCTCTTAAGGCTAAAAAGTGAACTATCTATTCATACATGGTAGCAAACATTATTAGCAATCACATCTTATATCAACTCATCATATTTCCACTTGTTACTCAATGTAGCAGCATGGATCAAGCAGTCTCATTAGCTGCGAGAAGCAGACGATTCGAATCGAGTTTTTATCCTTGCAAGGTAAACCTAAACACACGACATGCAGGGGCACTCCGTCCCCACACACATCAACCGTCCCCATCGATTCCCCGTCAGCAGAGAGGGGCTCACCGCCTTGGCGTACAATGCCTCACTGACCCCGTCTGGCCGTCGTGCAGTGACCGCACTTGTACCCACCATAACCAGAATGGGAGACCTCGTCTCAGGTCGCATGAGGAGGGCAATCTGCTGCCGGGTTCAATCAGGTACTAGGCTTACCGATTTACCATATTTCTCGGTATGTGCTTAGTACGTTCAAACGCTTGACTCACGGTACCACACCTTAATCCTTATTCGAATTTTTATCCCGTAGACAACCAATCCCCCTGGATTGTTGCCCACAACCAACATCAGTACGATATGAAAGTGGGTACAATCAATGTCCTGACTTCGCGCGAGTGCTAGAAAAATCACTCGTCTTCTACCGAGATCCTACTTAATAAAGCAACTACTCGACCTGTCATACTAGTATTCATCTCAAAAGGATTCCTGAGATCATGCAACTAGGGTTTCAAACAATTCCTACACCTAAGTGCACAATCATTCCTACAATCATTAAGTGAAGTAAAATAGCATAAATAGCAGGTTATGCATAAAACCGGGGCTTGCCTTCCAAAGCAGTGGCAGGCAGGTCCTCTGGTGGAGGCTCGGGTGCTGGATCTGGGGCTACCTCCTGAGCAGCTCCTTGCTCCGGCACGAGGATGTACTCTCCATCAGCAAGATTACAGTCTATCGAAATGCAATGAACATGTATGTCATGATTATGCAAGATTTAAGAACATTAAGCTAAAAGAAACTAAGTCAAGAATTAACTTAGGGTTTCCTGGTTATGTGGGGCTTCTAGTGGTATATATATACATAGACTTATTACCTTTTAAGCTTAGGTTTTCTTTTAGGATAACATAGTGGATTTGTATTGTCTTTATAGATTTCAGTGGACAATTTTATAAAGGTTTTAGGACGACATTAATTTCCATTATTCATTTTCCTTTCTTTAATTTCCATTTAGGGTTTCTAGTGTAGGTTTGAACTACGACAGTGTTTTAATAATTTCCAAAAATTCTGTAAAAATTATAGTGGGTTGTCACTTGCTATTCTAGCTTGTTTTAAGAATTTGAGGCTTAAAGTACAAAAGCTAGGTTTTAAACAAAAATGACAACAGTTATGCAAAATGGGCCACTTTACACTACATCTCTTAGTTAGGTGTAGGTTCTGTCCTAAAGGTTATTTTTGCTGGCATCCCATAGTAATAATAGGCTTCTGTGCCAAAAATCACAGAAAACTAAGGGGTGGTTATTTAGTTATGATTTTCTTAAGTTTAAGGTCAAAAAGGCACTTTCTACTACATTATTATTTGAAAAATGTCAAACAGCAGATTTCATATTTTTCCTAAATTCTCCGTAATAAAACATTAGTTATCCCAAGGGTGAGGGTGTTTTTACCTTGGGGTTATTTTTGTAGAGTTTTTCTAAGTTTCACTTGTTTTATTAAAACAAAAGGGGTCCTACTTATTTTATACTAAACAGGGTATGATATATTTTTCCAGTGAACTATATTGAATAAGTATCCTAACAAAAATAGAGGTACTCTCTGGTCCATTAATTAAATTACATTTTCTATTTTCCTTATTCTTAAGCATATTATAGAATAAGGGGTAAAACTAACTTAATGGAGTAGACAGAGAGGTTTAACATTTTTACTTGGTTTAGTAGGTAGATACAAACTTCTCAAAATTTTTCTAACCCTGGTCAAGCAATATTCCTATTTTTCCTTCTAATATTGAGTTTTGAGTAGTTTTCTTATTTAATTTAAAACTTCAGAAAGAAACACAAAAACCATGGGTTTTATTATTTTTATCTGATAGTTCATAATTTCCAGAATCTAGCAAAATTGGTTTGAACATTTTTGGATGATTATTCTTCAAGTTATGCATTTATTTAGTTATCTGTCATAACAAAAGAAAAATAAATTCGAAAATGGAAAAGAAAACAGGTTTACGCTGAGGCCCCTGGGGTTTATCTCTTTCTTTTCTCGCAAAACAGTCCTCGGTCCACTATTGGCATGGGTCACTAACATTGCACAAAACCCCCTGGACCTAACCGAAATCTAACCCGCGCTCCCTGACTGACTTAAACAGTACCCGCAGCATAGATTACGGCGATGGGGCTTACCGGCGGCAGTAGAGCTCCGGCGGGGTGGTCAGTGACGTCCGGGAGGTCGCGACGGTCACGTCTGTGTGCGGGTCGGCGTCGGAGGTGGTCGGAGCTACCCTGGCCACGGGCACAGGCGGCGGGGGTCGTCGGCGGCTCCTGCTCCGGCCAAACCACGGCGGTATAGTTCAATTAAGGTGCACGAGGAGCTCCACGGGGTGATGTAGAGGCCATGCGCGCAACGAATTGGAAATCGGTGCAGAGGCTTACCCGGTCCACGTGCGCCGGCGGGTTCTTGAACTCCGGTGAGCACGATTGAGCTATTCCGGTGACGCGGGTCCCCGGGTCAAGCTTGAGCAAGTCTCACGGCCTCACCAGGAAGCTATCTGAGGGCTTGGATCAAACGGAGGAGGACGGGAAAGGGGCTGGCCACGGTGGTTGCTCTCGGGCGGCACTGGCGGGTCGCGGGGAGGTCGCCGGAGCTAATGGCTGGCTCGGGTAAGTCAGGCGAGGTACGGAGGAGGCAACGGGGAAGGCAGCCGAGCACTGGGGCGGGCTTTATAGCCGTGGCGCGGGCGTGGTCACGGGCGGCCGCGGGCGCGCGGGGGTTCGCGCACGGGCGTGCTCTGAGCGCACCCCCGGATGTCAGCTCGCGTCGAA
The DNA here is from genome assembly GCF_902167145.1 of Zea mays. Lineage (NCBI taxonomy): Eukaryota > Viridiplantae > Streptophyta > Magnoliopsida > Poales > Poaceae > Zea > Zea mays. The sequence goes on from NC_050103.1 coordinate 45,980,240, forward strand.
CACGTGGAAGCTTGCTTCTGCCATGGTTCAACGGCGGATTAGAGCACCATAGCGTGCGTATCTTGGCAAAGTCACTGTGTACGGTCGCTTCTCTGCTCCATATCCTACCTTTTTGCTGTGAGTTCCAAGTCGAGATATGGTCGGGGTAGGGAGATAGAGAGGGAAGAAGTTTGCTGTGTCAGCTAGGTCCGAACCGAGACAAAAGTGGTGTCAAGTCGTGTCTAGCGCCCTAGGGTAGGTGTCATCTCTTTCCAGGGTGTTCTAGGGTTAATTTGGCGCCACTTTGTCAATTGGGTCGAAGGGTTTTGAAAATTGGATTAAGGTGAACATGTGGAATCTTTGTGCAAGGGTTAGTTTTTGTACTTAGGCAAAAACTGAATTCTCCCTTGTGCTGAACCTTAGGTGAACTTTTTAGGACTTTTCTGAAAACTTTTTGGGGGTACTTCCTTACTATTAATTGTAGGTTATGAAGTATATTACAACTTTTATATTTGGCCCAAACCATGATCATAAGGTTTACATGATCTTTTGATCATAGCTTCAATTAGGGTTCCTATTGCCCATGGGAGGGGTTTGCTTTAGGGTTTTGGGAAAATCCCCACTTAGATGTGCATGACAAGCTAGGGCATGATATCCAAGATAGTTTGCACTTGATTAAGACCTTGAATTCAAGTTTGAGGTACTCTGCCCATACAAATCTTCATGTAATAATGGGTTAAAAGGGGTAACCCTGGGGTGGACACCCTGAGTAACACCTGGGGTGTTACAGCCCTCCCCCCTTAAAGGAATCTCGTCCCGAGATTTCAGGTAGAGTCCCTTGGAGGGGTGCTTGAAGGTGTGTGGGTGTGCTACCCTTTTCTTTATACTCAAGTTTCTCTCATTAACTGCTCTTCGAATGTCATCCTCTTTGCAACTTCAGAAGGAAGCCCTTCTTAAGTTAAATCCAAAACTTAGACTATCCTTGTTATCTAAGTTTTTCTTATAATTGAATTCAAAGGGCAGGTGGGGGTGGGGTTTTGGGGTTACATACCGACTCCTTTGGGCAGAAAGTCGGGGAAGCGAGAGCGTAGAAAATCCTCAGTCTCCCATGTAGCTTCTTCTGCTGAATGGTGACTCCACTGAACCTTGTACATTCTGACCGACCTTGCCCGAGTTGATCTCTCCCTTTGATCTAATACCTTGACGGGGTACTCTTGGTAGGACAAGTCTGGTTCTATCTCAATGTCTGGTTCTGGTAACACTTCAGTGGGTAGGCGAACACATTTCCGCAGCTGAGATACATGGAACACATTGTGAACTGCTGACATGTGAGGTGGTAATTCCAACTGATAGGCTACAGGTCCACAACTTGCCTTGATCTCATAGGGTCCAATGTAGCGAGGGGCTAACTTGCCCTTGATCCCGAATCTCTGGACACCCTTGGTGGGTGATACCTTAAGATAGACATGATCTCCCACCTCAAACTGTAGAGGCTTCCGCCTGTCATGATAGCTCCTTTGCCTGGCCTGAGCAGCTTCCAAGTTCTTGGTAATAACCCTGACCTTAGCCTCTGCCTCGAGTACCAAGTCTGGCCCAAAAATTTCCCTTTCTCCTGCTTGAGACCAATTTAGTGGGGTCCTACACCTTCTCCCATATAAGGCTTCAAACGGTGCCATCTTCAGACTGGACTGATAGCTGTTATTGTAAGAAAACTCTGCCAAAGACAAACACTTGTCCCATTCCTTTCCATAGTGTAGGGCACATGCTCGCAACATATCTTCCAAAATCTGATTCACCCTTTCTGTCTGGCCATCTGTTTGAGGGTGGTATGCTGAGCTTCGGATGATATGGGTCCCAAGTGACTCTTGCAGTTGCTCCCAAAATCGTGCCACGAATGGTGCTCCTCGGTCCGAGACTATGGTCTTAGGTATCCCATGCAGACGAATTATTTGATCAATGTAGATATCTGCATATTTTTCCGTCCTGTGGGTGGTGTGCACTGGCAAGAAATGCGCAGTCTTCGTCAACCTGTCCACGATAACCCAAATAGAATCATGGTGCCTGGAGGTATTGGGTAATCCCACTATGAAGTCCATGCAAATGTCCTCCCATTTCCAAGATGGTATGGGAAGGGGTTGCAAAGGGCCTGCTGCCTTCAAGTGACTAGCCTTTACCCTCTGGCAAGTGTCACACTCGGATATGTACTTGGCAATTTCCCTTTTCATTCTAGTCCACCAATATAGAGATCTGAGATCATGGTACATCTTGTTGCTGCCCGGGTGCATAGAGAATTTGGAGAGGTGAGCTTCATCTAGTATCTGCTTTCTGAGCTCAGGGTCCTTGGGAACAACCAATCGATCTCCAAACCATAGAATTCCCTTGCTGTCCTGTCGGAAGCACTGGTATTTTTCTGCCTTTTGCTTAATCATATCTTTGATAATCTGAACACCCTTATCCTCAACCTGTGCCCTGACTATCTGCTCTTGCAAAGTGGGCTCCACCGAGATATAGCTTAGGTCACCCGAAGAAACAACTTCCAGGTTCAGCTTGCACAACTCATCGCACAGGGTGGTGACTCTTGCATCCATGCTCATACAATTGCACTGGGCCTTTCTGCTCAAAGCATCTGCCACAACATTGGCCTTACCAGGGTGGTAATGCACTTCCAAATCATAGTCCTTGATTAACTCTAACCATCTCCGCTGCCTCATGTTCAGATCTGCCTGAGTGAAGATGTATTTGAGACTCTTGTGATCAGTGTAGATGTTACAGTGGGCTCCCATCAAGTAGTGTCTCCATATCTTAAGAGCATGAACCACAGCTGCCAATTCTAGATCATGGGTAGGGTAGTTCTGCTCATGGGGCCTGAGTGCCCGGGAAGCATAAGCAATGACTCTGTTCTCTTGCATCAAGACACATCCCAATCCGGTACTAGAAGCATCACAATAAACTTCAAATGGCTTGGTGTTGTCAGGTTGGGCCAGCACTGGGGCTGTTGTCAAATGCTGCCTCAAGGTATGAAAGGCCTCTTCACACTTTTGGCTCCACTCAAATTTGACTCCCTTCTTTAAAAGTTCAGTCATTGGTTTGGCAATTCTGGAGAAATCCGGAATAAATCGTCGATAATACCCTGCCAATCCCAGGAAACTCCGAATCTGCCTCACTGTAGTTGGGGGTTTCCAATCCATTACCTCTTGTACCTTCTCAGGATCAACTGATATCCCATCCTGAGAAATTGTGTGACCCAAGAATTTAATCTCCTTCAGCCAGAACTCACATTTAGACAACTTAGCATAAAGATGATGATCACGCAGTCGTTGAAGCACGATGTGCAGGTGCTCAGTATGTTCATCTTCATTCTTGGAATAGACCAGAATATCATCAATGAAAACAACCACGAACTTATCCAATTCTGGCATAAACACTGAGTTCATCAGGTACATAAAATAAGCCGGGGCATTGGTCAGCCCGAAAGACATCACCAAAAACTCATACAGCCCATATCTGGTAGAGAAAGCCGTCTTGGGAATGTCACTGGCACGGATCTTGATCTGATGGTAACCTGAGCGAAGGTCTATCTTGGAGAATACCTTGGCTCCTACCAACTGATCGAACAGAACATCAATGCGGGGCAGTGGGTATTTGTTCTTGATAGTCACCGCATTGAGAGGGCGGTAGTCAACACACATCCTCAAACTCTCATCCTTTTTCTTCACAAATAATGCTGGACATCCCCATGGTGAAGTGCTTGGACGAATAAACCCCCTGTCCAACAATTCTTGCAATTGCTTCTTCAATTCTGCCAATTCCGCGGGAGGCATCCTATAGGGTCTCTTGGAGATAGGAGCAGTCCCGGGTTGCAACTCAATTGCGAACTCAATGTCTCGGTCAGGTGGCATCCCTGGTAATTCTTCCGGAAACACATCCGGGTAGTCACAGACCACTGGGATCTCTTTCACTGGGGTCTCTAATATAACAAAGGCACAAGATCGGGTACAACCCTGGTTGGGTAAATACAAAACACTCTTGCCATAAGCAGGGGAATGGATTTCAATGGCTCTGGCTGCAATGTCCAATACTGCCTGATGCCTGGTCAACCAGTCGGCTCCCAAAATAATATCCACGCTATCCAATCCTAAGATGAGCAGGGTGGTTCTAATCACCAGACTACCAAATTTTTTAGGCACTTGCCTGTTGATTTGATAAGTGGCAACTCTGCCTCCTGGTGTTGAAATTGTAATGCCCCCGTCGGTATGGTGAAAGGGCAACTGGCATTTGGCACTAAACTTGGCACTGATAAAACTATGTGAAGCACCAGAATCAAAAAGAACAATAGCGGGAAAATTTAAAACTGTAAAGATACCAGTCATGATGGGTGCTCCCTCTGGAATATCAGCCATGGTGGTGAAGTTCAGCCTGCCCTGCCTCACTTGCACCTTCTGTATCTTGCCTTGGTTCTGATTGACATTCTGCCCCTGCCTCTGTTGGTTCCTGGGGCAATTCTTGGCATAATGCCCAGTGTTGCCACATGTGAAGCACCTGTTGTCATTTGCCTGGCGGTACTGCTGCTGCTGCTGATTGCTCCTCTGAGCTGGAAATTGGGTGCGGTTGGGTGCCTGCTACTGCTGCTGCGGTCGGATCACCCATCGCCCTTGCTGCTGCTGGGGTCCCCTGCCCTGGGTGTCGGACACAATCCTGAAGCGCTGTGGCTGAGCTGAGGGTCCTGCCACAGGAGTCTTCCTCTTCTTCTCTGCCTGTCTAGCTGTAATGCAGTCCTCTTGGGAGATAGCCATGTTGACCAACTCATTGTAACTGTTGGCCCTGACGGTGTTGAGACGGTCACGGAGCTTAGTGCTGAGCCCCCTCCTGAACCTGTCTCTCTTCTTCTCATCTGTATCTGCATGATACCCAACATACTGGCACAAGTCATTAAAGGCCTGGGCATACTGCAACACTGTCCTGTTGCCCTGAGTGAGTGCCAAAAACTCATTGAGCTTCCTGTCCATGATCCCGGCTGGTATATGGTGTCCTCTGAAAGCTGCCTTGAACTCCCTCCACTCCACCTCTCGGTCCTCTGGCTGCATAGCAAGAAAATGATCCCACCAAGTCCTTGCGGGTCCGCGAAGCTGCTGGGTGGCGAACCTGACTTTGGTGACCTCTGAGCAAACTCCATGGAGCAGTGGGAATTTGGATTCCACCACTCGCAGCCACACATCTGCGTCAAGTGGGTCCTCCGCCCTTGTGAGCAATGGAGGCTGGGTGCTAAGAAATTCCTAGTATGTAGCCGCCGCGGGGTGACGCTGATGGTCTCCACCACCATAATGCTGAGGTGGTGGCTGGCGTTGAGCCAGCTGCCTCAGGATCTCATTCTGCTGAGCCATGAGCTCCTGCAGAGTGGGAGGTGGTGGCGGCGGTGGAGGAACGCGCTCGTTCTGGCCACGACGCTGCCTCCCGGCCATCTGAAAAACCACATACATACTTAACACCACAGTTCCAAGTTCAAGATTTTATCACGGAGAAAAAGTTAAAACAACATGATAGACTCCGACTTCAACAAAAGGATTTTTAAAAGACACTAATTCTTTCTTCCAAATTTAGACTGATGACAGCATCCAGCAACAAGCTTCCAAGAGAGTTTAGCATGATTACATCAAATTGTTCCAAAATGACTCAACTCTATCTAGCCTAGTACCCCAAGGGTGCAAAAGCTAAGCTAGCTGCGAGGAGTCCGACTATCCAACTTCTAAGCCTATCCTGAACACCTAGTGAGCGAACGAAGCAACACTCGACTCGGGGGAAGGTGGTCTTCCCGAGCCAGCAGTGTCCACACTGGAGGCAGGCTCATCTCCTCCCTCAATGTCGACGTCCTCGTTGGCCTCTTGGTCCTGGATCTCCTGGTGATGCATGTCCAGGTGCTCGTTAGCCTCCGCAAGCTGCTGCTGAGTGTTAATGAGCTGATCCTCTAGAACCTCGATGGTGTTCTCCCTGGTGCCCACTAGCTCCTCCAATTCTTGGATATCCGTGGATAGCTGCTCCACCTGCAAGTCCTTCTCCACCATTTCTTGGGACAAATCAACCACGAGCTCCTCTCTATTATCCAACGTAATCTTTGTTGCCTCCAGCAGTGCCATCAGATGGGACATCGCCTCACCGCGCATCACCTGTAGACGGTACAGAGCATTCATGCACCGTACTGTCAAGTGCGCAGTCTGTCCTGGGTAGATGGCCCAGATGTCCTTGGCATGCTCCACCCGATCCTTCCACATTGGGTCGTCTTCCTTCTCAGCGGGAAATAAGCCAATGGGGTGGGTGGCCAGCTCCAAAGGATGGAATCCGCAGAAAGTAGTCAATCCATGCAGAGCGATCGCCTCGATCGTGTCCTCTGCTCGGTATCCGAAAGACTCGGAGTCCAAAGAGCGCCAGCCTGGCTGCAAGGGATGAGGCTCCAAGGTCATCCTCACCCTACAGCGGGGCACTCGGTGCTTCTCGAACTGCTGCACCGCGTACTGAGGGGGTGTCGCGTATCCGGCCCCCTGAAGTATCTCCCACAAAATGCGGGGAAAGCCCTCTCGTGCAAGTCCGTCAGTGTGGGTCAGTGCATTTCCGTCATCGGAGGATCCGTGGGAAGTCATCTGTGTACGGTTAAGCGTAAGTGAAAGAAAAAGAATTATAAAAAAAAAGAACAAGGAAAAAATAAAACTCAGCCTTTCTTTAATTAAATGAAAAGGCATTGGGGACCTAGTTGGTTGTTATCTTGTTTTTAAGGCATTTACTTAGTTGTCCATTTGCTTAATTAAGAATGCATGCATGCTCGTCCTGAACGACCTCACAAGATAAAAGGAATCGGGAGGAACTCCCATCCTGTAAGAGTGGCCTGTAGGGCCTAGTTACTTAGCCACCTAGCTACCCTTTTATTACCCTAAGGCTTCACGTCCTAGGTCTATCCTGCTCGTCCTACTATCTATCCAATATTGTTTCTATCAAATTTTACTTGGAAAATTGATGGTATTTACATTTTATTGATTCCTCTGTGGTGGTACAAGCTCCGATACCAGCTGTGGCGGAACTGCCCGAATTATTCCAACTTAAGTGCCTAAGCCCCGCCTTAGAGGCTAGACCGCACTTAAATGGGAATAACCCGTCAATCCCTCGGATCTAGTCCGACACGGCCACTGACAGGATCAAGTACCACGATCTCACTCGATGGTGAGTCACAGAGCAAATACAATAAAGCATAAAACCATACATGTCAGGGTATTAAATTATTACATCATCATCATCATCATCGGAGTTTTTGCAAAAGTATCCATCATTGTTCGAAGTGCAGCGGAAATAAACTAACGGTAAATAAATAGAGAGATGGGGAAGCCTGTCCCATCACTCCTCATGCTCCTCCTCAGCCGAGGCAGGGTCCCACTCGACAGTCCAACCCGGTGGCAAGGTGGACGGCCAAGTTATTCCAGCAACCATTTCCTCCAGAGAACCTGTAAAAATTATGCCACAAGCAAGGCTGAGTATACTAATACTTAGCTAGACTTACCCGGTGTGAGGAGTCTACTCCTCTACCTCTAGACATGCAGCTGTTTGGCTGTGGGGTTTGGTTGCCAAAAGCACTAGCTGAGTTTCTAAATCAAGATTTTAACTTGGTCAAAATTAAGTGTGACTCTCTTAAGGCTAAAAAGTGAACTATCTATTCATACATGGTAGCAAACATTATTAGCAATCACATCTTATATCAACTCATCATATTTCCACTTGTTACTCAATGTAGCAGCATGGATCAAGCAGTCTCATTAGCTGCGAGAAGCAGAGGATTCGGATCGAGTTTTTATCCTTGCAAGGTAAACCTAAACACACGACATGCAGGGGCACTCCGTCCCCACACACATCAACCGTCCCCATCGATTCCCCGTCAGCAGAGAGGGGCTCACCGCCTTGGCGTACAATGCCTCACTGACCCCGACTGGCCGTCGTGCAGTGACCGCACTTGTACCCACCATAACCGGAATGGGAGACCTCGTCTCAGGTTGCATGAGGAGGGCAATCTGCTGCCGGGTTCAATCAGGTACTAGGCTTACCGATTTACCATATTTCTCGGCATGTGCTTAGTACGTTCAAACGCTTGACTCATGGTACCACACCTTAATCCTTATTCGAATTTTTATCCCGTAGACAACCAATCCCCCTAGATTGTTGCCCACAACCAACATCAGTACGATATGAAAGTGGGTACAATCAATGTCCTGACTTCGCGCGAGTGCTAGAAAAATCACTCGTCTTCTACCGAGATCCTACTTAATAAAGCAACTACTCGACCTGTCATACTAGTATTCATCTCAAAAGGATTCCTGAGATCATGCAACTAGGGTTTCAAACAATTCCTACACCTAAGTGCACAATCATTCCTACAATCATTAAGTGAAGTAAAATAGCATAAATAGCAGGTTATGCATAAAACCGGGGCTTGCCTTCCAAAGCAGTGGCAGGCAGGTCCTCTGGTGCAGGCTCGGGTGCTGGATCTGGGGCTACCTCCTGAGCAGCTCCTTGCTCCGGCACGAGGATGTACTCTCCGTCAGCAAGATTACAGTCTATCGAAATGCAATGAACATGTATGTCATGATTATGCAAGATTTAAGAACATTAAGCTAAAAGAAACTAAGTCAAGAATTAACTTAGGGTTTCCTGGTTATGTGGGGCTTCTAGTGGTATATATATACATAGACTTATTACCTTTTAAGCTTAGGTTTTAATTTAGGATAACATAGTGGATTTGTATTGTCTTTATAGATTTCAGTGGACAATTTTATAAAGGTTTTAGGACGACATTAATTTCCATTATTCATTTTCCTTTCTTTAATTTCCATTTAGGGTTTCTAGTGTAGGTTTGAACTACGACAGTGTTTTAATAATTTCCAAAAATTCTGTAAAAATTACAGTGGGTTGTCACTTGCTATTCTAGCTTGTTTTAAGAATTTGAGGCTTAAAGTACAAAAGCTAGGTTTTAAACAAAAATGACAACAGTTATGCAAAATGGGCCACTTTACACTACATCTCTTAGTTAGGGGTAGGTTCTGTCCTAAAGGTTATTTTTGCTGGCATCCCATAGTAATAATAGGCTTCTGTGCCAAAAATCACAGAAAACTAAGGGGTGGGTGTTTTTAAGTCTATGACATCTCTTAGTTATGATTTTCTTAAGTTTAAGGTCAAAAAGGCACTTTCTACTACATTATTATTTGAAAAATGTCAAACAGCAGATTTCATATTTTTCCTAAATTCTTCTTAATAAAACATTAGTTATCCCAAGGGTGGGGGTGTTTTTACCTTGGGGTTATTTTTGTAGAGTTTTTCTAAGTTTCACTTGTTTTATTAAAACAAAAGGGGTCCTACTTATTTTATACTAAACAGGGTATGATATATTTTTCCATGAACTATATTGAATAAGTATCCTAACAAAAATAGAGGTACTCTCTGGTCCATTAATTAAATTACATTTTCTATTTTCCTTATTCTTAAGCATATTATAGAATAAGGGGTAAAACTAACTTAATGGAGTAGACAGAGAGGTTTAACATTTTTACTTGGTTTAGTAGGTAGATACAAACTTCTCAAAATTTTTCTAACCCTTGTCAAGCAATATTCCTATTTTTCCTTCTAATATTGAGTTTTGAGTAGTTTTCTTATTTAATTTAAAACTTCAGAAAGAAACACAGAAACCATGGGTTTCATTATTTTTATCTGATAGTTCATAATTTCCCGAATCTAGCAAAATTGGTTTGAACATTTTTGGATGATTATTCTTCAAGTTCTGCATTTATTTAGTTATCTGTCATAACAAGAGAAAAATAAATTCGAAAATGGACAAGAAAACAGGTTTACGCTGAGGCCCCTGGGGTTTATCTCTTTCTTTTCTCGCAAAACAGTCCTCGGTCCACTATTGGCATGGGTCACTGACATTGCACAAAACCCCCTGGACCTAACCGAAATCTAACCTGCGCTCCCTAACTGACTTAAACAGTACCCGCAGCATAGATTACGGCGGTGGGGCTTACCGGCGGCAGTAGAGCTCCGGCGGGGTGGTCAGTGACGTCCGGGAGGTCGCGACGGTCACGTCGGTGTGCGGGTCGGCGTCGGAGGTGGTCGGAGCTACCCTGGCCACGGGCACAGGCGGCGGGGGTCGTCGGCGGCTCCTGCTCCGGCCAAACCACGGCGGTATAGTTCAATTAAGGTGCACGAGGAGCTCCACGGGGTGATGTAGAGGCCATGCGCGCAACGAATTGGAAATCGGTGCAGAGGCTTACCCGATCCACGTGCGCCGGCGGGTTCTTGAACTCCGGTGAGCACGATTGAGCTATTCCGGTGACGCGGGTCCCCGGGTCAAGCTTGAGCAAGTCTCACGGCCTCACCAGGAAGCTATCCGAGGGCTTGGATCAAACGGAGGAGGACGGGAAAGGGGCTGGCCACGGTGGTTGCTCTCGGGCGGCACTGGCGGGTCGCGGGGAGGTCGCCGGAGCTAATGGCTGGCTCGGGTAAGTCAGGCGAGGTACGGAGGAGGCAACGGGGAAGGCAGCCGAGCACTGGGACGGGCTTTATAGCCGTGGCGCGGGCGTGGTAACGGGCGGCCGCGGGCGCGCGGGGGTTCGCGCACGGGCGTGCTCTGAGCGCGCCCCCGGATGTCAGCTCGCGTCGAACACGTGGAAGCTTGCTTCTGCCATGGTTCAACGGCAGATTAGAGCACCATAGCGTGCGTATCTTGGCAAAGTCACTGTGTACGGTCGCTTCTCTGCTCCATATCCTACCTTTTTGCTGTGAGTTCCAAGTCGAGATATGGTCGGGGTAGGGAGATAGAGAGGGAAGAAGTTTGCTTTGTCAGCTAGGTCCGAACCGAGACAAAAGTGGTGTCAAGTCGTGTCTAGCGCCCTAGGGTAGGTGTCATCTCTTTCCAGGGTGTTCTAGGGTTAATTTGGCGCCACTTTGTCAATTGGGTCGAAGGGTTTTGAAAATTGGATTAAGGTGAACATGTGGAATCTTTGTGCAAGGGTTAGTTTTTGTACTTAGGCAAAAACTGAATTCTCCCTTGTGCTGAACCTTAGGTGAACTTTTTAGGACTTTTCTGAAAACTTTTTGGGGGTACTTTTTTACTATTAATTGTAGGTTATGAAGTATATTACAACTTTTATATTTGGCCCAAACCATGATCATAAGGTTTACATGATCTTTTGATCATAGCTTCAATTAGGGTTCCTATTGCCCATGGGAGGGGTTTGCTTTAGGGTTTTGGGAAAATCCCCACTTAGATGTGCATGACAAGCTAGGGCTTGATATCCAAGATAGTTTGCACTTGATTAAGACCTTGAATTCAAGTTTGAGGTACTCTGCCCATACAAATCTTCATGTAATAATGGGTTAAAAGGGGTAACCCTGGGGTGGACACCCTGAGTAACACCTGGGGTGTTACACCCTGGTACTCGTTTCCCTGCACTCCCGAGTTCATCTACTGGTTGCTTCAATTGTGGGAAGTCTGGACATTTCATCAAAGACTGCCCATATCCGAAGAGGAACAACTCCAATAATCAGCAAATCCCTTGGAAGTTCCAGCCAAGGCAGGGGAAACACGGCAAATAATGCAGTTGGCAAGAATATGAAGAAAACTAGGCGAATCTATTATACACAAGTGGCCACGACGCCGGAGGGAGAGCCAATCATGATGGGTACGTTTCTCGTGGCCAATCACCCAGCAGTCATTCTCTTTGATTCTGGTGCGTCACATACATTCATAAGCAAGAAGTTTGTGGAGAAATATTGCATTCCATACATTGAATCAAGGGAAGGGTTTATAATTCATTCGCCTAGGGGACAAATATTCACTAAAGAAGTGGCTTTCCATGTGCCCGTAACATTGGCTGAACAGGATTTTCCCACAAATATGATTGTTCTGAAAGGCCAAGATATAGATGTAATTCTGGGCATGAATTGGTTAGCCCAGCATAAAGCTATCCTCAACACTGAACTAAGAACCATCAGGTTGAGTTATGGCCAGGAAGTTTCTCTTGTCCATTCCCGTAGCTACTACAGCTAAACCATTGGGCAGAGTATATGAAGCCATCATACCGGAGGTCCAAAATATTTCGGTAGTATGTGAATTCCCGGACGTCTTTCTGGAAGATTTGCCTAGATTGCCTCCAGAGAGAGAAGTAGAATTTGTGATTGAGTTGAAGCTCGGTACGGCTCCTATTTCTATTAGGTCGTACCGAATGCCTCCGAATGAGTTGGCAGACCTCAAGACACAATTACAAGATCTTCTAGAAAAGGGATTCATCCGACCGATCTCGTCACCATGGGTTTGTCCAGCCATCTTTGTCAAGAAGAAGGACCAAACTCTTAGGATGTGCGTGGATTACAGACCCCTTAATGAGGTCACAATCAAGAATAAGTACCCTCTTCCCCGGATTAATATCTTATTTGATCAGCTTACCGGAGCTCGGGTATTTTCCAAGATTGACCTCAAGTCGGGTTATCATCAGATCCGTATCCGACCCGAAGATGTACCCAAGACCGCATTCACTACGCAGTATGGATTATTCGAATATCTGGTTGTCCTTCGGATTAACAAATGCTCCTGCCCACTTCACATATCTTATAAACTCGGTATTCATGCCCGAGTTGGATAAATTTGTGGTAGTCTTCATTGGTGATATCTTGATATATTCCAAGAATGAAGAGGAGCATGCTCGGCATTTGCGGATCGTATTAACGCGTTAAAGGGAGCATCAATTATATGCTATATTTAGTAAATACGTGTTTTGGCTGGAGGAGATCCAATTTTTGGGACACGTATTGTCTGCCAAGGGGATTGCGGTGGATCCCAGCAAAGTCAAGGATATTTTGGAATGGAAACCACCAACCACGATACATCAAGTCCGAAGTTTCCTTGGACTGGCTGGTTATTACCGCTGATTTATTCCAGATTTTTCCAAGCTTGTGAAGCCAATCACAAGTTTATTGAAGAACGATACCAAATTTAATTGGTCTTCAAGATGCAATGAAGCCTTTGAGCAGCTGAAGGTGTTATTGACCACTGCTCCGGTATTAGCTCAACCGGACATTGAAAAGTCGTTCGATGTGTATTGTGACGCATCAGGTAGTGGCTTAGGTTGTGTCTTGATGCAAGAAGGCCGAGTTATAGCATACACCTCAAGACAGTTGCGCCTGCATGAGGAACATTTTCCAACTCATGGCCTGGAATTAGCTGCTGTGGTTCATGCCCTGAAAATATGGCGTCATTATCTGCTGGGGAATATCTGTCATATCTATATAGATCATAAAAGCTTGAAGTACATCTTTACCTAGTTAGAACTCAATATGAGGCAGAGGAGATGGCTTGAGCTGATTAAAGATTATGAATTGGAAATTCACTATCACCCAGGCAAGGCTAATGTAGTAGCAGATGCACTAAGTCGCAAGGCTTCCTGCCATTGTCTTGAAATGAAGACTTCTGACATTACATTATGCCAAGAAATGGAGAAGTTGAACCTGGGAATGATTCAACATGGAACTTTCAATCACTTGAAGCTTGAGTCGGTTCTTCTGCAAAGAATAATTGATGCCAAAGAAATGATGAGGGCATGAAACACATTCATGAGAATATAGAGGCCCGCAAGGCAAGCAGCTTCAGAAAAGATGATCAAGGCGTTGTATGGTTTAACAACCGCATAGTTGTGCCGAAGAATAATGAGGTCTGCCAGCAAATTTTAGATGAAGTGTTGGAACTTGCTTTCCTGGGCAAGTTGATCCATTGGAGGAATGAAAGCAACATAAGCAAGGTTTCGACTCAAGGTGGCAATAGCTCTGTTAATCCAGCCTCTCAAGGGCACTGTACGGGGGTATTTATAGGTGCCTGAGTGCCTAGCGTTTTGGAGTAAGGACGCATGTGCCCTCTGGCGCCTAGGCTATCCCCGGAATATTCCCATAAAGTGGGGTTACAGACTGTCATTACAGAAAAGCCATTACAAATTGGGCCCGTAATACACTTTGCCATGCAGGGCCAGTTACAATGGTCCGAATTCCACGTGGGACTTCGTGTTCGACGAGGACGTGGGCGACCTCGTCGTAGGCCTTCGTCTTGCAGCGTAGTGGACGAAGGGTGGAACCTGCCGGTCGTTTTGCCTCCGTTGGTGCAGCGAGATTGGCGAAGGCATCGAGCGAAGGGTAACGTCTTCGCCTTCGCCCCAACATGAAGAACACCTTAGTCGCTATTCTATTCATCCCGGAAGCACTAAGATGTATCATGATCTAAAGCAACATTATTGGTGGACGAAGATGAAAATTGAAATTGCACGCTATGTGGCAAGATGTGACACTTGCAGACGTGTTAAGGCCATACATATGAAAACTACTGGTCCATTGCAATCTTTACCGATTCTGACATGGAAATGGGAGGATATTAGTATGGACTTCATTGTGGGATTACCCAGGACAGCAAAAGGGTATGATTCCATCTGGGTTATCATTGTTCAACTTACAAAGATCGCTCATTTCCTCCCAGTCAAGGTGAAGTATACAGTGGCCACATATGTGGAACTATATATTGCTTGTATTCTCAGTTTGCATGGTGTTCCGAAGACAATAGTGTCGGATCATGGACCTCAATTTGTATCCATATTCTGGGAAGAACTTCACAAATCTTTGGGTACTAAGTTGCTCCACAGTTTGGCCTATCATCCTCAAACTAGTGGGCAAACTGAGAGAATAAATCAGATACTTGAAGATATGTTGCGAGCATGTATTCTGGAATTCCCACAAAAATGGGATGATTGCTTACCATTAGCAAAGTTCTCATACAATAATAGCTATCAAGAGAGCATCAAAATAGCACCCTTTGAAGTTTTGTATGGACGACGGTGTCGTACTCCGTTTAACTGGTCTGAACCCGGAGAGCGATGTTTTTTCAATCCTGATATGGTAAAAGAAACATAAGAGAAGGTTCAATGAATAATACATAATTTGAAACAAGCCCAAGCTCGCCAAAAGAGTTATGCAGACAAGCAATGCAAACCCTTGTACTTTCAAGTTGAAGATTGTGTTTACCTGAAAGTCTCACCAATGAAGGGTGTATCTCGTTTCGGGGTAAAAGGGAAGCTTGCACCCCGGTACATTGGTCCTTTCCCTGTTCTTGAACAATGTGGACCAGTAGCATACCGTCTCTAGTTACCCGAAACATTGTCTGCGATGCACAATGTGTTCCACGTATCTCAATTGAAGAAGTGTCTTCAGGTTCCAGATCGAACCATTGAAGTGACGGATGTTGCCTTAGAACCAGACTTGACATATTCAGAACATCCTATTCGAGTCTTGGATCAAAAGGACAGAATTACCCGAAGGAGAACTCTCAAGTTTTATAAGATACAATGGAACCAACACACGGAAGATGAAGCTACTTGGGAAACTCAAGACTTTTTAGACAAGAACTTCCCAGGCTTTTTAGCTTCATATAAATTGTAAGATATGTACACTTGTAATAAAGGAATAAACCCCATTCCACACCCCTGCCTTGTACAAGAAATAAGGAAATAAAGTTATGATGTGTTTCCTTTTCCATTACTTGCCATAGACTTTTAATTTCGGGACGAGATTCTTTTATGGGGGAAAGGTTGTAACACCCCTGGTGTTACTACCACTAAAACTTGAGCATAACATCATGAGCATTAGCATATCATGTGTTTGTCACACCTAGAGTGCATTCACTAGCCTAAAATTTCAAACAGGTTGTATTGATGTGACATGTCATGGGTAAAACCCTAAGGTAGAGTACTTAACCCTAAATTGGGCTTAAAAGAGTAAACAAAGCCTAAATAAGAGAAAACTTCAAAACTCATTAGTAATGATCATAAAATGTCACCATTGGACTTAAGTGGCATCCAAACCCTAGAAGTACCAAAAACCCTAAATAGACCCTGGAAAACCCTGGACAGAAACCCTAGGGGGTTATATGTAAATTTTGCACACTTTTGGACCTAAGTGCAAAAACCATGGAATTAGGGTACCTTAAGTTATGTGGTTCACATATTTGAAGATTTACAAAAGAAACCATGAGATTTGGGCCTAAATGCAAAAAGGCCACTCTAGTGATCATATGGTTATGTCTGAAATACAGTTGATTGAGGCTGACTTTGGAGCCCTACATCTCAGGATTCTTGAAGTTTTTGCTCAAAGTCAATATAGCAAAGTTGTAGAGCTACTATAGGAGAACAACTTTGCTATAGGGATTAAGCCTTGGTACCATGAAAATTTTTGAGAAAATTGGATCCAAAGTCAGGCTGTTAGTCAATTTTTAAACTAAAACAAGGCCACCAGTGGTATTGGCCGAACTTGGGATCAAATTTGAGTTGGATTCAATGATAATTTGACTAGGGGTGCTATGGAAAAATTAAAGATGGATTGAAGCTCAACAACTTTGATACGGGTAGATGAGGAAGTTGCAACATAAAATTTGAAGAAAATTTGCCCTAGATTGTGCTCTGTCAGTTGTTCTGAAGATCAATCGCGATGGTACAGTAACAGGAATATCTCTGATACAGAGCACCTCGCCGCCGGCACCGATCCGCGCCGTTGTCCGGTTAAGCGCTCGGTGGGCATCTCTTCGCGACGATATTCGTGAATCGGGTAAGATCACCGCGATGGAGGGTAACTATTCTGGCCGCCACGCGACCACTGATCTTTACGGCCGTGCCTGGTCACCGGCGCCGCTCCTCTCCATTCATCCATGACATCGCCGATTTGACCGCATTACTGTCGCGGCGAGACATGTCCAACTCCTAGAAAGGGACCGCGCCCGACGTCGCCGTTGATCACCAGCAACATCCGGTGAAGGTTATCACCATGGACGTCGCTGTAGATCACCTGGCCTATAAATTCACCGCGCTCTCACCCCCGTCATCCAAATCAACTGAGCACTACTCTTCGTCCCTTAGTTATGAAGCTAACGGCTCACTAGCCATCCTGTTCTGTCCACCATCATCGGAGATCATCGGATTTCCCTGGGATCGGTCTCTTCCGCCGCCATGAAGGTGTGGCGGAACTGCCCGAATTATTCCAACTTAAGTGCCTAAGTCCCGCCTTAGAGGCTAGACCACACTTAAATGGGAATAACCCGTCAATCCCTCGAATCTAGTCCGACGAGGCCACTGACAGGATCAAGTACCACAG
Source organism: Zea mays (assembly GCF_902167145.1). NCBI lineage: Eukaryota > Viridiplantae > Streptophyta > Magnoliopsida > Poales > Poaceae > Zea > Zea mays. The sequence continues at coordinate 45,997,421 of NC_050103.1, forward strand.
TCTCACTCGATGGTGAGTCACAGAGCAAATACAATAAAGCATAAAACCATATATTAAGGAGTATTAAATTTATTACATCATCATCAGAGTTTTTGCAAAAGTAGTCATCATTGTTCGAAGTGCAGCGGAATAAAACTAACGATAAATAAACAGAGAGATGGGGAAGCCTATCCCATCACTCCTCATGCTCCTCCTCAGCCGAGGCAGGATCCCACTCGATTGTCCAACCCGGTGGCAAGATGGACGGCCAAGTCACTCTAGCAACCATGTCCTCCAAAGAACCTGTAAAAATTTATGCCACAAGCAAGGCTGAGTATACTAATACTCAGCTAGACTTACCCGGTGTGAGGAGTCTACTCTTCTACCTCTAGACATGCAGCTGTTTGGCTGTGGGGTTTGGTTGCCAAAAGCACTAGCTGAGTTTATAAATCAAGTTTTAGCTTTGTCAAGTTTAAGTGTGACTCTCTTAAGACTAAATGTGTACTATCTACTCATTCATGGTATCAAACATATTTAGCAATCAACATCTTTTGCCACATCGTCACATTTCAACTTGTTACTCAATGCAGTACAATGGATCAAGCAGTCTCATTAGCTGCGAGAAGCAGACGATTCGAATCGAGTTTTTATCCTTGCAAGGTAAACCTAAACACACGACATGTAGGGGCACTCCGTCCCCACACACATCAACCGTCCCCATCGATTCCCCGTCAGCAGATCAGGGCTCACCGCCTTGGCGTACAATGCCTCACTGACCCCGACTGCCGTCGTGCAGTGACCGCACTTGTACCCACCATAACCGGAATGGGAGACCTCGTCTCAGGTCGCGTGAGGGGATATGTCCACTGCCAGGTTCACTTAGGTACTAGGCTTACCGATTTACCATATTTCTCGGCATGTCCTTAGTACGTTCAATCGCTTGACACAGGTATCCGCACGTTAATCCTTATTCCAATTTCATCTCGTAGACCACGCATCCCCATGGATCCGTGTCCATAGACCAACATCAGTATGATATGAAAGTGGGTACAATCAATGTCCTAACCTCGCGCGAGTGCTTGAAAAATCACTCGACTTCTATCGAGATCCCTAATTAGCAAAGCAGCTACTCGACCTAGCATATTAGTATCCATCTCAATAGGGTTCCTGAGATCATGCAACTAGGGTTTCAAACAACTCCTACACTTAAGTGCACATTCAATCCTACAATCATTAATTGTAGTAAAATAGCATAAATAACAGGTTATGCATAAACCGGGGCTTGCCTTCCAAAGCTGGGGCAGGCAGGTCCTCTGGTGCAGGCTCTAGTGCTGGATCCGGGGCTACCTCCTGAGCAACACCTTGCTCCGGCACGAGGACGTACTCTCCGTCAGCGAGGTTGCAATCTATCGAATGCAATGAATAAGAATATGCATGCCATGATTATGCAGGATTTGGTAAACATTATGCTAAGTAAAAGAAAACTAAGTTAGTTTAGTAACTTAGGGTTTCTTGGTTTTACTTGGCTCTTGGTGGTGTATGCTTATCAACTTAGGTTTGGAGTTTTGTTAGGGATAAGCATAGTGGATTTGTATTTTCTTTACATATTTCAATGGGCAATTTAAAAGGTTTTGCTGGTTGGGCTAGGGTGACCCTAATTTCCACTATTAATTTCCCCTTTTTCATTTTCTATTTATGAATTCTATTGTGGATTTGAACTACAACAGTGGTTTAACTTTTTCCAAAAATTCTGTAAAAATTACAGTGGGTTGCCCTTAGTCACTGTAGTCTGTTCTATGAAATTGAGGTCCAGAATAAAAAGAGTATGCCTTGGACAAAAATAACAAAAGTTGGGCAATGGGGGTCACTTTGCACTACAACTTCAAACTAGGGGTGGGTTCTGTCCTAAGGGTCATTTTTGTTGGTATCTAACAAAAATCACAAGCTTCTGTGCAAAAATTCACAGAAAGTTAATTGGTGGTTATTTAGTTGTGATTTTCTAAAGTTTAATGTCAAAAAGGCACTTTCTACTATCTTGTTATTTGAAAAATGTCAAACATCAGATTTCATTTTTTCCTATGTTCTTAATAACAAATCATTAATTATCCCAAGGTTTGGGTTGTTTTCACTTTGGGGTTATTTTTCTAGGGTTTTTCTAAGTTTTTCTTATTTTCTTAAAATAAAAGGTATCCCAAATATTTTACACTAAACCAGGGTATAATAAATTTTTCTAGTGAACTATACTGAATAAGTAGACTAACAAAAATATGGGTGCTCCCTGGTTCTTTATTTAAACCTCCATTAATATTTTCTCTAACTTTAGGCTAAAAAGGATTTAAATAGTAAACTCTACCTTAACTGGGTATACAGAGGGGTTTATTATTTTTAAACAGGTTAGGAAGTAATTAGGTACTTCTCCCATTTTTCTTAGCCTCAGTCTAACAGTGTAACTATTTTTCCTCCTATTATTTAGCTTTTGGCCAAATCAGTATTTAAATCAAAACCTTAAAGTTTTCTGTAACACTTAGGGGTTTTTATATTTTTCTTAAGTAGTTTACCTTATTTAAGGTCTGGCAAAAATTGGTTTGACTCGATTTGGGTGAACAAAACAGAAGATATGAATTATTCAAGTTCTGTTTGAATTTAAAACAGATTATTAAAAAGGTTTCCTGGAAAAATCACTTTGCACCGAAGACCTTGGGTTCTTTCCAAACTAATCCTCTCAGTTATACCCCTGCGCTACTATTCCCCTAAGTCACTGACAATGCACAAAACCCCCTACCCTTTTCTTCTTCTCCCCCGCGGTCCCTCCCCAGGTTTAAACAGTACCCGCGGAAAAGAAAAGGGCGGCGCGGCTTACCGGCGGCGAGAGAGGTCCGGCGAGGGGCGGGGTCGGCTCCGGGAGGTTCTGGCAGTCACAACGGTGTACGGCTCGACGGCGGAGGTGGCCGGAATCGTCCGGTCCTCGTGCGTAGGCGGGTGATCTCGTCGGCGGCGGGGGTTCCGGCTAAACCACGACGATCTAGTTCAATCAAATGGCACGATGAGCTTCATGAGGTGACGTAGAGGCTATGTGCACAAGGAATCGAAGAATGGAGCAGAGGATTACCCGGTCTACGTTCACCGGTGGTCGGGCGAAGTCCGGCGACCGTGGACTGGCTTCTCCGGCGAAGCAAAGTCCGATTCCTTGCTCGGGGAGCTTCACCGAGGCGTGCACAGTCTCTTCCAAGGGTCGGGCGTGGTTGGGAAGGGCTCTGTTGGCCGGTCTACGGTGATAGGGGCTCGGGTGGCCGCGGGCACGCCGTGCACGGGGCAAACACCGGTGGTTTCAGGCTCCGGTGAGGTCAAGCGTGCGCGGAGGAGTACGATCGATGCCTGAGGATGGTTTATAGGCGCGGGCGCGAGGAGGAGACGCGGGCGCACAGGGTCGGGCGCGGGCGTGCTTTGGCGCGCAAAGCGCGTCGAACACGTGGAGGTGTTCTTCTGCCATGTTCAAAAGCTTGCTGAGATCGCATACGTGTGTATCTTGGCAAAAATCCGGCGCAGACCTCTTCCTGGCACCTATGGCTATCTCTTGTATGTGAGTTCCAAGGGAAGATAAGCCCTAGGTCAGAAGATATGCGGACGCCAAATCTGGCTTGTCTCCCTGTCCGCTGCACGACAAAAGTGATGCCAAGACATGTCAAACGTCAAGGGCTCGGTCTCAACTTTTTCCAGGTGGTGCCTTAGGTGGTATGTCACATTTTTGGTATAGAACTTAAGTGGTTTTGGTGCCATATTCAAGGTGAACACGGTGGATCTTTAGATTAGGTGTAGATTTTGAGTTAGAGAGCATTAGAGAGCTCTAGCTCTCTCTCTACTTAAGGAATGGATTTGGGGTTTCTTAAGGGGTCTTTTTGCAATGTTTCCTCTCTATATTTGTTGATTAATATGTTACTTAACTTTAGCCACAAGGTTTGGTCATGATTTGCACATTTGCTTAATCTCTCCCCCCCCCCTTCAACCATGGTTTTAGGAGATAGGGTCTCAAGAGGGGTCTAGGGTTTACTCCCTTCTTGCCCAAGGTGGTAAGTGCACAAAAACTTGAGTAATGCTTTTGGTCATTCACATTTCTTGGTTAATCCATGGTCTCCAAGGTTCTTATGCTCTTCTCCTTAAGTTTCTTCCACATGTGATCACAGTCATTAGTGCATAGATGTGCCATAGCCATGGTAACACTTGGGGTGTTACAACCCTCCCCCCTTAAAGGAATCTCGTCCCGAGATTTTAGGTAGAGTCCTCTGGAGGGGTGCCGAGAAGGTGTGTTGGTGTGTTGTTCCTCCTTTAATTCAAGTTTCGTTAGTTAACTGCTCTTCCAATATCATTCTCTTTGCGACTTCAGAAGGAAGTCCTTTTTAAGTCAAAACCACAACTTAGGCTACCCTTAACATCTAAGTTTTTCTTATATTTGTATTCAAAGGGCAGGTGGGGGTGGGGTTTTGGGTTACGTACCGACTCCTTTGGGCAGAAAGTCGGGGAAGCGAGAGCGTAGAAAATCCTCAGTCTCCCATGTCGCTTCTTCTACTGAATGGTGACTCCACTAAACCTTATACATTCTGATCGACCTTGCCCGCGATGACCTCTCTTTCTGATCCAATACCTTGACGGGGTACTCTTGATAGGACAAGTCTGGTTCTATCTCAATGTCTGTTTCAGGTAGCACTTCAGTGGGTAGGCGGACACATTTCCGCAGCTGAGATACATGAAACACATTGTGAACTGCTGACATGTGGGGTGGCAACTCCAATTGATAGGCGACGGATCCACAACTTGCTTTGATCTCATAGGGTCCAATGTAGCGAGGAGCCAACTTGCCCTTGATTCCAAATCTCTGGACACCCTTGGTGGGTGACACCTTAAGGTAAATATGATCTCCCACTTCAAACTGTAGAGGCTTCCACCTCTTATCATGATAGCTCTTTTGTCTGGCCTGAGCAGCTTCTAAGTTCTTCTTAACGACTCTGACCTTTTCCTCTGCTTCAAGTACCAAATCTGGTCCAAATATGTTCCTTTCTCCAGCTTGTGACCAGTTCAGTGGGGTTCTACACCTTCTCCCATACAAGGCTTCAAAAGGTGCCATCTTCAAACTAGACTGGTAACTGTTATTATAGGAGAATTCTGCCAAAGAAAGACACTTGTTCCAATCCTTTCCATAGTGTAGCACACATGCCCTCAACATGTCTTCCAAAATCTGATTTACCCTTTCGGTCTGGCCATCTGTTTGAGGATGGTATGCTGAGCTTCGTATTACATGGGTCCCAAGTGATTCTTGCAGCTGCTCCCAAAAGCGTGCCACAAACAGTGCTCCCCTGTTAGAAACAATGGTCTTCGGAATGCCATGCAAACGCACGATTTGATCAACATAGATTTCTGCATATTTTTCTGTCTTATGGGTGGTATGCACTGGTAGGAAATGAGCGGTCTTGGTCAACCTGTCCACAATGACCCAAATGGAATCATGGTGCCGGGAGGTATTGGGCAATCCCACGATAAAGTCCATGCAAATGTCCTCCCATTTCCAAGATGGTATGGGAAGGGGTTGCAAAGGGCCTGCTGCCTTCAAATGACTGGCTTTGATTCTCTGGCAGGTATCACACTCGGATAGGTATTTGGCAATTTCCCTCTTCATTCTGGTCCACCAGTATAAGGATCTGAGATCATGATACATCTTGTTGTTGCCGGGGTGCATGGTGAATTTTGAAAGGTGAGCTTCATCCAATATCTTCTTTCTGAGCTCAGGGTCCTTGGGAACAACCAATCGATCTCCAAACCATAGAATTCCTTTGCTGTCCTGACGGAAGCATTTGTATTTTTCTGCTTTCTGCTTGATCATTTCCTTGATAACCTGAACACCCTTGTCTTCAATCTGTGCCCTGGCTATTTGCTCTTGTAATGTGGGCTCCACCGAGATGTAACTTAAGGCACCTGAAGAAACAACTTCCAGGTTCAGCTTGCATAACTCATCACACATGGTGCTAACTCTTGCATCCATGCTCATACAATTGCACTGGGCCTTTCTGCTCAAGGCATCTGCCACAACATTGGCTTTACCAGCGTGGTAATGCACCTCCAAATCATAGTCCTTGATTAGCTCTAAGCATCTCCTATGCCTCATGTTAAGATCTGCCTAAGTGAAAATATATTTGAGACTCTTATGATTAGTGTAAATATTGCAGTGAGCTCCCATCAAGTAATGTCTCCATATCTTGAGAGCATGAACCACGGCTGCCAACTCCAGATCATGTGTAGGGTAGTTCTGCTCATGGGGTCTGAGTGCTCGGGAGGCATAAGCAATTACTCTGTTATCTTGCATTAAGACGCATCCCAAACCAGTACCGGAAGCATCGCAATACACTTCAAAGGGCTTGGTGTTGTCAGGTTGAGCTAGCACTGGGGCTGTTGTCAAGTGCTGCCTTAGTGTATGAAAGGCATCCTCACACTTCTGGCTCCAATCATATTTGACTCCCTTCTTCAATAATTCGGTCATTGGCTTGGCAATTCTGGAGAAATCCGGAATAAATCACCGATAATACCATGCCAATCCCAGAAAACTCCGAATCTGCCGCACTGTGGTAGGAGGTTTCCAATCCATTACTTCTTGTACCTTCTCAGGATCAACTGATATCCCGTCCTGAGAAATTGTGTGACCCAAGAATTTAATTTCCCTTAACCAGAATTCACATTTAGACAACTTAGCATAAAGACGATGATCGCGCAGTCGCTGAAGCACGATGTGCAGATGCTCAGTATGTTCGTCTTCATTCTTGGAATAGACCAGAATATCATCAATGAAAACGACCACGAACTTGTCCAGCTCTGGCATGAATACTGAGTTCATCAGGTACATGAAATAAGCCGGGGCATTGGTCAGCCCAAAAGACATCACCAAAAATTCATAGAGCCCATATCTGGTAGAGAAGGCCGTCTTGGGAATATCGCTGGCACGGATCTTGATCTGATGGTAACCCGAGCGAAGATCTATCTTGGAGAACACCTTGGCTCCCACCAACTGATCAAACAAAACATCAATGCGGGGCAGTGGGTATTTGTTCTTGATGGTCACCGCATTGAGAGGGCAGTAATCGACACACATTCTCAAACTCTCATCCTTTTTCTTTACAAATAAGGCCGGACATCCCCACGGTGAAGTACTTGGGCGAATGAACCCCTTGTCCAACAACTCTTGCAGTTGCTTTTTCAGTTCTGCCAGTTCCGCGGGAGGCATCCTATAGGGTCTCTTGGAGATAGGAGCGGTCCCGGGTTGCAATTCAATTGCGAACTCAATGTCTCTATCAGGTGGTATTCCTGGCAACTCATCCGGAAAAACATCTGGGTAGTCACAGACCACTGGGATCTTTTCCACTGGGGATTCTATCATAACGAAGGCACAAGAACGGGTACAACCCTGGTCGGGCAATATAATGTGGTTTCACCACAGGTCGGTGAGTGCACTTCAATGGCCCTAGCTGCAATATCAATCACTGCCTGATGTTTGGTCAACCAGTCAGTTCCCAATATGATGTCCACACTATCCAAACCCAAAATGAGTAGGTTGGTTTTGATTATCAGACTACCAAACTTTATAGGCACATTCTTGTTGATTTGGTAGGTGGCAACCCTACCTCCTGGTGTTGAAATTGTAATACCCCCATTGGTGTGGTGAAAAGGTAACTGACACTTGGCACTAAATTTGGCACTGATAAAACTATGCGATGCACCAGAATCAAAAAGAATAATAGCAGGATAATTCAAAATTGTAAAGATACCAGTCATGACGGGTGCTCCCTCTGGAATATCAGCCATGGTGGTGAAGTTCAGCCTGCCTTGCCTCACTTGCACCTTCTGTCTCTTGCCTTGATTTTGATTAACATTCTGCCCCTGCCTCTGCTGGTTTCTGGGGCAATTCTTGGCATAATGTCCGGTGTTGCCACATGTAAAACACCTGTTGTCATTTGCCTGGCGATATTGCTGCTGCTGTTGATTGTTCCTCTAAGCTGGAAACTGGGTGCGGTTGGGTGCCTGCTGCTGCTGCTGTGGTCGGATCACCCAACATCCTTGCTGCTGCTGCGGTCCCCTGTTCTGAGTGTCAGACACAATCCTGAAACGATGTGGCTGAGCTAAAGGTCCTGCCACAGGGGTCTTCCTCTTCTTCTCTGCCTGACGAGCCGTGATAGTCCTCCTGAGAAATGGCCATGTTGACCAACTCATTATAACTGTTGGCCCTAACTGTGTTGAGGTGGTCATAGAGCTTAGTGTTGAGCCCCCTTCTGAACCTGTCCCTCTTCTTCTCGTCCGTGTCTGCATGATACCCAACATACTGGCACAGGTCATTAAAGGCCTGAGCATACTGTAACACTGTCCGGTTCGCTTGAGTGAGTGCCAGAAACTCGTTGAGCTTTCGGTCCATAATGCCTGCTGGTATATGGTGCCCCCTGAAAGCTGCCTTGAACTCTCTCCATTCCACCTCTCGGTCATCTGGCTGCATAGCAAGAAAATGGTCCCACCAAGTCCTTGCGGGTCCGCGAAGCTGCTGGGTGGCGAACCTGACCTTAGTGACCTCTGAGCAAATTCCATGGAGTAGCGGGAATTTGGATTCCACTACTCTCAACCATACATCCGCATCAAGTGGGTCCTCTTCCCTGGTGAACAATGGTGGCTGGGTACTGAGGAACTCCTGGTAGGTGGCTGCTGCGGGGTGACGCTGATGATCACCACCACCATAGTGCTGAGGTGGCGGCTGACGCTGAGCTAGCTGCCTCAAGATCTCATTCTGCTGAGCCATTAGCTCCTGCAGAGTAGGAGGCGGTGGCAGTGGTGGAGGAACGCGCTCATTTTGACCACGACGCGCTCTCCCGGCCATCTGAAAAATCACATATATTTTCAATAACACATCTTTGAGGTTCAAGGTTCAATCACGATGAAAGAGTCAAAAGGCGAAACTGATAGATTCTTGCATAATCATAAAAGACTTCACATGGCATAAACTTTCCTTCTTAAATTAAGACTGACATCATTCATCAACCATGCTTCCAAAAGAGTTTATCGTGATTACATCAATAGCCCAAAAGACTCAACTCTATCTAGCCTAGTACCCCAAGGGTGCAAAAGCTAAGCTAGCTTCGAGGAGTTCTACCATCACCGACTTCTAACTCTATCCCTACGACCTAGTGGGCAAACGAGGCAACACTCGACTCGGGGGAAGGTGGTCTCCCTGAGCCAGCAGTGTCCAAGCTGGAGGCAGGCTCCTCTTCTCCCTCGATGTCGACATCCTCGTTGGCCTCCATGTCCTGGATCTCCTGGTGATGCATATCCAGGTGCTCGTTAGCCTCCGCAAGCTGCTGCTGAGTGTTGATAAGCTGATCCTCGAGAACCTCGATGGTGTTCTCCCTGGTCCCCACTAATTCCTCAAGCTCTTGGATCTCATTTGACAGTTGTTCCACCTGTAAGTCCTTTTCCACCATTTCCGTAGACAAGTCAACCACAAGCTCTTCTCTGTTATCCAGGGTGATCTTAGTTGCCTCCAACAATGCCATCAGATGGGACATTGCCTCACCACGCATCACTTGCAGATGGTACAGGGCATTCATGCACCGCACTGTCAAGTGAGCATTCTGACCTGGGTAGACAGCCCAGATGTCCTTGGCATGCTCCACTCGGTCCTTCCACATTGGGTCGTCCTCCTTCTCAGCGGGGAACAAGCCAATGGGGTGGGTGGACAGCTCCAAGTGGTGGAATCCGCAGAAAGTGGTCAATCCGTGAAGAGCAATTGCCTCGATCGTATCTGAGAGCACCTAGAGGGGGTGAATAGGTGATCCTGTGAAACTTGAAAACTTAAGCCACAAAACTTGGTTGATCGTTAGCACAATAATTGCCAAGTGGCTAGAGAGGAGTCAAAACACAATAACCACAAGAAATCAATCACAGAGATGGCACAGTGGTTATCCCGTGGTTCGGCCAAGACCAACGCTTGCCTACTCCACGTTGTGGCGTCCCAACGGACGAGGGTTGCAATCAACCCCTCTCAAGCAGTCCAAAGACCCACTTGAATACCACAGTGTTTTGCTTGCTTTTTCTCAATCCCGTTTGCGAGGAATCTCCACAACTTGGAGCCTCTCGCCCTTACACTTGAAATTCACAAAGAAGCACGGAGCAAGGAAGGAATTAGCAACGTACACAAGACACAAGAATCAGAGTGTCAACACACACACAAGTCGCAACAAGAGCTCGCAACACAACTCAATGAGTTCACAACTCCACTAGAGCTCTATATGCTATCACAATGAAACAAATGCGCGGAATCGGTGTCTTGGTGCTTAGAGATGTTGTAGGAATGCTTGGTACTCTCCTCCATGCGCCTAGGGGTCCCTTTTATAGCCCCAAGGCAGCTAGGAGCCGTTGAGAGCAATCTGGGAAGGAAATTCTTGCCTTCTGCCGTCTGGCGCACCGGACAGTCCGGTGCACACCGGACACTGTCCGGTGCCAGATTTCTTTCCTTAACAGACGCAGCCGACCGTTGGCAGACTTGGAGCCGTTGGCGCACCGGACATGTCCGGTGCACACCGGACAGTCCGGTGCCCCCTTCTAGTCGTTGGCTCGGCCACGTGTCCCGCGCAGATCGCGCGGCCGACCGTTGGCCCGGCTGACAGTTGGCTCACCGGACAGTCCGGTGCACACCGGACAGTCCGGTGAATTATAGCCGTACGTCGCCGGTGCAATTCCCGAGAGCGGCCACTTTGCTCGTGCCAGCCTGGCGCACCGGACACTGTCCGGTGCACCACCGGACAGTCCTGTGCTCCCAGACTGAGCAGACTTGGCTGAACAAAGCCATCTCATTTCCAATTCGATTTTTCCTGTTTCCAGCACTTAGACACAATACATTAGTCCATAAAACAATGTACTAAGTCTGAGAAACATACCTTTATCCTTGGTTTATACTTTGTCCACCATTTTATATTTAAGCACTTGTGTTAGACACTAAATCACCAAAATACTTAGAAATGGCCCAAGGGCACATTTCCCTTTCAATCTCCCCCTTTTTGGTGATTTATGCCAACACAATATAAAGCAAGTAGAACAAATACAAAACCAATTCAAATAAGAACTCAAATTGTTTTGATTCAAATTTGACATATATGGATCACTCTTTGCCACCACTTGGTTTGTTTTTGCAAATCAAACTCAACTTTCTATCTCTAAGTCAAACACAGATGTTAAGACATAAAGAGAGTGATTCCAAGAGAAATTGATTCAAGATTTCAAAAACTCCCCTTTTTCCCATAATCAACACTTCTCCCCACAAGAAGCCAACTTTTGACAAGAGAGACAATAAAAGAGTTTTGTCAAACCAAAAGCTCTATTCTACGATTTTCAAAATCTCTCAAGTGGTAGCTGATCCAATATCACTTTTGCCTTTATTTTCTCCCCCTTTGGCATCAAGCACCAAAACGGGATCAATCTTGGTCCTAGAACCCCATTGCCTCACCAAAATCTTCAATAAGAATACAAAGGCAATAAGAGTACATAAGATGAACTTGGAATAAGTTACCCTCTCATCGGAGTGCAGTGGAAGTCTTTCATGGTCCAAGTCCACCTTTTCCCTTTCAAACCTCCTTTGAGACTAAAACAAGCAAACTCAAGCACATGGTTAATCTCAAAGGGTCAAGTTGTAACGCATCTCCCCCTAAACATGTGCATCACTTTGCAACGGACTTGTGAGGTCCAGGGAGTGTTTGTACAACTTGAGCACCATTATTAAGCAACAAAATGCATAAGGAACATGATCAAAGGCATATACACATGTATGCTATAAATCAATCCATGTTCCACGAATCTAAGACATTTAGCTCACTACGCAACCTGCAAAAGGTCTTCTCATCTAGAGGCTTGGTAAAGATATCGGCTAGCTGGTTCTCGGTGCTAACATGAAACACTTCGATATCTCCCTTTTGCTGGTGGTCTCTCAGAAAGTGATGCCGGATGTCTATGTGCTTTGTGCGGCTGTGCTCAACAGGATTTTCCACCATGCGGATAGCACTCTCATTATCACATAGGAGTGGGACTTTGCTCAGATTGTAGCCAAAGTCCCTGAGGGTTTGCCTCATCCAAAGTAGTTGCGCGCAACACTGTCCTGCGGCAACATACTTGGCCTCAGCGGTGGATAGGGCAACGGAGGTTTGTTTCTTAGAATTCCATGACACCAGGGACCTTCCTAAGAATTGGCACGTCACCGATGTACTCTTCCTATCGTCCTTACATCTAGCATAGTCGGAATCTGAATATCCAATCAAGTCAAAGGTAGACCCCTTTGGATACCAGAGCCCGAAGCAAGGTGTAGCAACTAAATACCTAAGGATTCGCTTCACTGCCACTAAGTGACACTCCTTAGGATCGGATTGAAATCTAGCACACATGCATACGCTTAGCATAATATCCGGTCTACTAGCACATAAATAAAGTAATGACCCTATCATTGACCGGTATGCCTTTTGATCAACGGACTTACCTCCTTTGTTGAGATCAGTGTGTCCGTCGGTCCCCATCGGAGTCTTTGCGGGCTTGGCATCCTTCATCCCAAACCGCTTCAGCAAGTCTTGCGTGTACTTCGTTTGAGAGATGAAGGTGCCGTCCTTGAGTTGCTTCACTTGGAACCCAAGGAAGTAGTTCAACTCGCCCATCATCGACATCTCGAATTTCTGCGTCATTACCCTGCTAAACTCTTCACAAGACTTTTTATTAGTAGAACCCAATATTATGTCATCGACATAAATTTGGCATACAAAAAGATCACCATTGCAAGTCTTAGTAAAAAGAGTTGGATCGGCTTTCCCGACCTTGAAAGCATTAGCAATTAAAAAGTCTCTAAGGCATTCATATCATGCTCTTGGGGCTTGCTTAAGTCCATAGAGCGCCTTAGAGAGCTTACACACGTGGTCGGGGTACCGTTCATCCTCGAAGCCAGGGGGTTGCTCCACGTACACCTCCTCTTTGATCGGCCCGTTGAGGAAAGCGCTCTTCACATCCATTTGGTACAACCTGAAAGAATGGTGAGCGGCATATGCTAGCAAGATACGAATTGATTCTAGCCTAGCCACAGGAGCGAATGTCTCCTCAAAGTCCAAACCTGCGACTTGGGCATAACCTTTTGCCACAAGCCGAGCCTTGTTCCTTGTCACCACCCCGTGCTCGTCCTGTTTGTTGCGGAACACCCACTTGGTTCCCACAACATTTTGCTTGGGGCGAGGCACCAGTGTCCAAACTTCATTGCGCTTGAAATTGTTGAGTTCCTCCTGCATGGCCAACACCCAGTCCGGATCTAGCAAGGCCTCTTCTACCCTGAAACGCTCAATAGTAGAGACAAAAGAGTAATGCTCACAAAAATTTACTAATCTTGAACGAGTAGTTACTCCCTTGCTAATATCACCCAATATCTGGTCAACGGGATGATCCCTTTGAATCGTCGCTCGAACTTGGGTTGGAGGTGCCTGAGGTGCTTCTTCCTCTTCAACTTGAACATCCTGTGCTCCCCCTTGATCATGCGCCTCCACTTGAGGTACCTGTTCGTCATCTTGGGTTGGGGGATGCACCATAGTTGAGGAAGACGGTTGATCTTGCTCCAAATGTTCCTGAGGCCGCACATCTCCAATCGCCATGGTGCGTATCGCAGCCGTTGGAACGTCTTCTTCATCTACATCATCAAGATCAACAACTTGCTCTCTTAGAGAGCCATTAGTCTCATCAAATACAATGTCGCTAGAGACTTCAACCAAACCCGATGATTTGTTGAAGACCCTATACGCCTTTGAATCATAACCTAATAAAAACCCTTCTACGGCTTTGGGAGCAAATTTGGAATTCCTACCCTTCTTCACTAGAATGTAGCATTTACTCCCAAATACACGAAAGTACGATACATTGGGTTTGTTACCGGTTAGCAGCTCATATGAAGTCTTCTTGAGGAGGCGGTGAAGGTAGACCCTGTTGACGGCGTGGCAAGCCGTGTTCACGGCTTTCGACCAAAAACACTCGGGGGTCTTGAACTCTCCAAGCATAGTCCTCGCCATATCAATGAGCGTCCTGTTCTTCCTCTCTACCACACCATTTTGCTGAGGTGTGTAGGGAGCGGAGAACTCGTGCTTGATCCCCTCCTCCTCAAGGAACTCCTCCACTTGAAGATTCTTGAATTCGGACCCGTTGTCGTTCCTTATCTTCTTCACCTTGAGCTCAAACTCATTTTGAGCTCTCCTGAGGAAGCGCTTGAGGGTCCCTTGGGTTTCAGACTTATCCTGCAAAAAGAACACCCAAGTGAAGCGGGAAAAGTCATCAACAATAACTAGACCATACTTACTTCCTCCTATGCTCATATAGGCGACGGGTCCGAAGAGGTCCATATGTAGCAGCTCCAGGGGTCTTGATGTTGTCATCACATTTTTGGTGTGATGAGAGCCTCCCACCTGTTTCCCTGCTTGACAAGCTGCACAAGGTCTATCTTTTTCGAAATGTACATTGGTTAGACCTATCACGTGTTCCCCCTTTAGAAGCTTGTGGAGGTTCTTCATCCCCACATGTGCTAAGTGGCGATGCCACAACCAGCCCATGCAAGTCTTAGCCATTAAGCATGCATCTAGACCGGCCTCTTCTTTTGCAAAATCAACTAAGTAAAGTTTGCCGTCTAGTACACCCTTAAAAGCTAGTGAACCATCACTTCTTCTAAAGACAGACACATCTACATTTGTAAATAAACAGTTATATCCCATATTACATAATTGACTAACAGATAGTAAATTATATCCAAGACTCTCCACTAAAAACACATTAGAGATAGAATGCTCATTTGATATTGCAATCTTTCCTAAGCCTTTCACCTTGCCTTGGTTCCCATCACCAAATATGATTGAATCTTGGGAATCCTTATTCTTGACGTAGGAGGTGAACATCTTCTTCTCCCCCGTCATATGGTTTGTGCATCCGCTGTCGATAATCCAGCTTGAACCCCCGGATGCATAAACCTGCAAGGCAAATTTAGGCTTGGGTTTTAGGTACCCAACTCTTGTTGGGTCCTACAAGGTTAGTCACAATTTCCTTAGGGACCCAAATGCAAGTTTTATCACCCTTGCATTTTGCCCCTAATTTCCTAGCAACTATCTTCCTATCCTTTCTACAAATAGCAAAGGAAGCATTTAAAGCATGATAAATTGTAGAGGGTCCATTCATAACTTTCATAGGAACATGATGAATATTCTTCCTAGGCATATCTCTACCATGCATATAGGAAGAACTGGGGGCAAACATAGCATAAGAATCATAGGCATGTGAATCAAAAACATTACAACTCCTATGAGATTGTCTTCTATCATTGTACATAAAAGCATGGTTCTTTTTAGTACTACATGCCATAGGGGCCTTCCCTTTCTCATTGGCGGAGATGGGAGCCTTATGGCTTGTTAAGTTCTTGGCTTCCCTCTTGAAGCCAAGCCCGTCCTTAATTGAGGGGTGTCTACCAATCGTGTAGGCATCCCTAGCAAATTTTAGTTTATCGAAATCACTTTTGCTAGCCTTAAGTTGGGCATTAAGACTAGCCAGTTCATCATTTAACTTTGCAATCGAAGCTATGTGTTTACTACAAGCATCAATATCGAAATCTTTACATCTATTGCAAATAACAACATTTTCTACACAAGTTGTTGATTTACTAGCTATTTCTAATTTAGCATTCAAATTATCATTAATGCTCCTTAAGCTAGAAATCGTCTCATGGCAAGAAGATAATTCACTAGAAAGCATTTCATTTCTCTTAACTTCTAAGGCATGAGATTTTTGTGCTTCTACAAATTTATCATGTTCTTCATACAACAAGTCCTCTTGTTTTTCTAGAAGCCTATTCTTATCATTCAAGGCATCAATTAATTCATTAAATTTATCTACCTTGGTTCTATCTAGGCCCTTAAATAAACATGAATAATCTATTTCATCCTCATCACTAGATTCGTCCTCACTTGAAGAAGCATTGGTAGAGTTTCGAGTACATACCTTCTTCTCCCTTGCCATAAGGCATGTGTGACGCTCGTTGGGGAAGAGAGATGACTTGTTGAAGGCGGTGGCGGCGAGTCCTTCATTGTCGGAGTCGGACGAGGAGCAATCCGAATCCCACTCCTTGCCAAGATGTGCCTCACCCTTTGCCTTCTTATAGTTTTTCTTCTTCTCCCTCTTTTTTCCTTGATCCTGATCACTATCATTGTCGGGACAGTTAGCAATAAAATGACCAATCTTACCGCATTTGAAGCATGAGCGCTTCCCCTTGGCTTTGGTCTTGCTTGGCTGTCCCTTGCGACTCTTAAGCGCCGTCTTGAATCTCTTGATGATGAGGGCCATCTCTTCATCATTAAGTCCGGCCGCCTCAATTTGTGCTACCTTGCTGGGTAACGCCTCCTTGCTCCTTGTTGCTTTGAGAGCAACGGGTTGCGGCTCGTTGATCGAACCATTCAAGGCGTCGTCCACGTACCTCGCCTCCTTGATCATCATCCGCCCGCTAACGAATTTTCCAAGGACTTCTTCGGGCGACATTTTGATGTACCTGGGATTCTCACGAATATTATTTACCAAATGAGGATCAAGAATGGTAAAGGACCTTAGCATCAGTCGGACGACGTCGTGGTCCGTCCATCGCGTGCTTCCGTAGCTCCTTATTTTGTTGATAAGAGTTTTGAGCCGGTTGTATGTTTGAGTTGGCTCCTCGCCCTTTATCATCGCGAACCTTCCAAGCTCGCCCTCCACCAACTCCATTTTGGTGAGCAAGGTGACGTCGTTCCCCTCGTGAGAAATCTTGAGGGTGTCCCATATTTGCTTGGCGTTATCCAAGCCGCTCACTTTGTGGTATTCATCCCTGCACAAGGAAGCTAGAAGAACAGTAGTAGCTTGTGCATTCTTATGTATCTGCTCATTAATGAACATGGGACTATCCGAACTATCAAAGTGCATTCCACTCTCTACAATCTCCCATATACTAGGATGGAGAGAAAATAGGTGACTACGCATTTTGTGGCTCCAAAATCCGTAGTCCTCCCCATCAAAGTGTGGGGGCTTGCCGAGTGGAATGGAGAGCAAATGTGAATTTGAACTTTGCGGAATACGAGAGTAGTCAAAAGAAAAGTTCGAATTAACCGGTTTCCTTCTCTCGTAGTCGTTGTGGTCGTCGTCCTTTTGGGAAAAAGTAGACTCATCGCTGTCGTCGTAATAGACGATCTCCTTGATGCGCCTCGTCTTCTTCTTCTTCCCTTCCTTCCGTCTATGGCCCGAGCCGGAGTTGGTAGGCTTGTCGTCCTTCGGCTCGTTGACGAAGGATTCCTTCTCTTTGTCGTTGATCACGATACCCTTCCCCTTAGGATCCATCTCTTCGGGCGGTTAGTCCCTTTGTGAAGAGAACGCCTCTGATACCAATTGAGAGCACCTAGAAGGGGGGGGGGTGAATAGGTGATCCTGTGAAACTTGAAAACTTAAGCCACAAAACTTGGTTGATCGTTAGCACAATAATTGCCAAGTGGCTAGAGAGGAGTCAAAACACAATAACCACAAGAAATCAATCACAGAGATGGCACGGTGGTTGTCCCGTGGTTCAGCCAAGACCAACGCTTGCCTACTCCACGTTGTGGCGTCCCAACGGACGAGGGTTGCAATCAACCCCTCTCAAGCGGTCCAAAGACCCACTTGAATACCACGATGTTTTGCTTGCTTTTTCTCAATCCCGTTTGCGAGGAATCTCCACAACTTGGAGCCTCTCGCCCTTACACTTGAAATTCACAAAGAAGCACGGAGCAAGGAAGGAATTAGCAACGCACACAAGACACAAGAATCAGAGTGTCAACACGCACACAAGTCGCAACAAGAGCTCGCAACACAACTCAATGAGTTCACAACTCCACTAGAGCTCTATATGCTATCACAATGAAACAAATGCGTGGAATCGGTGTCTTGGTGCTTAGAGATGTTGTAGGAATGCTTGGTACTCTCCTCCATGCGCCTAGGGGTCCCTTTTATAGCCCCAAGGCAGCTAGGAGCCGTTGAGAGCAATCTGGGAAGGCAATTCTTGCCTTCTGCCGTCTGGCGCACCGGACAGTCCGCTGCACACCGGACACTGTCCTGTGCCAGATTTCTTTCCTTAACAGACACAGCCGACCGTTGGCAGACTTGGAGCCGTTGGCGCACCGGACATGTCCGGTGCACACCGGACAGTCCGGTGCCCCCTTCTAGCCGTTGGCTCGACCACGTGTCCCGCGCAGATCGCGCGGTCGACCGTTGGCCCGGCTGACAGTTGGCTCACCGGACAGTCCGGTGCACACCGGACAGTCCGGTGAATTATAGCCGTACGTCGCCGGTGAAATTCCCGAGAGCGGCCACTTTGCTCGTGCCAGCCTGGCGCACCGGACACTGTCCGGTGCACCACCGGACAGTCCGGTGCTCCCAGACTGAGCAGACTTGGCTGAACAAAGCCATCTCATTTCCAATTCGATTTTTCCTGTTTCCAGCACTTAGACACAATACATTAGTCCATAAAACAATGTACTAAGTCTGAGAAACATACCTTTATCCTTGGTTTGTACTTTGTCCACCATTTTATATTTAAGCACTTGTGTTAGACACTAAATCACCAAAATACTTAGAAATGGCCCAAGGGCACATTTCCCTTTCATTATCCTCAGCCCGGTATCCAAAGGACTCAGAGTCCAGCGAACGCCAGCCTGGCTGTAGGGAATGAGGCTCCAGGGTCATCCTCACCCTACAGCGGGGCACTCGGTGCTTCTCGAACTGCTGCACCGCATACAGAGGAGGCGTCGTGTAACCGGCCCCCTGAAGTACCTCCCACAAAATACGGGGAAAACTCTCTCGTGCGAGACCGTCAGTATGGGACAGTGCATTCCCTTCGTCTGAGGATCCGTGGGAAGTCATCTGTGTACGGTTAAGCGTAAGTAAAAAAAAAGAATTATTAAAAGAAAAAGGAATCACAACTCAGCCTCTCTCTAACTACAACAATGGTACTGGGGTACTTAGTTGGTCATCATTTTGTATTAAAGTCCTTACCCAATTATCCATTAGTTTAATTAAGAATGCATGCATGCTCGTCCTGAACGACCTCACATCAACGTAAAGGGAATAGGGAGGAACTCCCACCCCTTATAGTAGCCTGGAGGGCTTAATCACTTAGCCACCTAACTACCCCTCTATCATCCTAAGGCTTCACGTCCTAGGTCTATCCTGATCGTCCTACGATCTATCCAACATTTGTTTCTATCAAATTTTACTTTGGGAAAAGGATGGTATTTATAGTTTACTGATTCCTCTGTGGTGGTACAAGCTCCGATACCAGCTGTGGCGGAACTGCCCGAATTATTCCAACTTAAGTGCCTAAGTCCCGCCTTAGAGGCTAGACCACACTTAAATGGGAATAATCTGTCAATCCCTCGGATCTAGTCCGACGAGGCCACTGACAGGATCAAGTACCACAGTCTCACTCGATGGTGAGTCATAGAGCAAATACAATAAAGCATAAAACCATACATTAAGGAGTATTAAATTTATTACATCATCATCGGAGTTTTTGCAAAAGTAGTCATCATTGTTCGAAGTGCAGCGGAATAAAACTAATGATAAATAAACAAAGAGATGGGGAAGCCTGTCCCATCACTCCTCATGCTCCTCCTCAGCCGAGGCAGGATCCCACTCGACTGTCCAACCCGGTGGCAAGATGGACGACCAAGTCATTCCAGCAACCATGTCCTCCAAAGAACCTGTAAAAATTTATGCCACAAGCAAGGCTGAGTATACTAATACTCAGCTAGACTTACCCGGTGTGAGGAGTCTACTCCTCTACCTCTAGACATGTAGCTGTTTGGCTGTGGGGTTTGGTTGCAAAAAGCACTAGCTGAGTTTATAAATCAAGTTTTATCTTTGTCAAGTTTAAGTGTGACTCTCTTATGACTAAATGTGTACTATCTACTCATTCATGGTATCAAACATATTTAGCAATCAACATCTTTTGCCACATCGTCACATTTCAACTTGTTACTCAATGCAGTACAATGGATCAAGCAGTCTCATTAGCTGCGAGAAGCAGATGATTAGAATCGAGTTTTTATCCTTGCAAGGTAAACCTAAACACATGACATGTAGGGGCACTCCGTCCGCACACACATCAACCATCCCCATCGATTCCCCGTCAGCAGATCAGGGCTCACCGCCTTGGCGTACAATGCCTCACTGACCCCGACTGCCGTCGTGCAGTGACCGCACTTGTACCCACCATAACCGGAATGGGAGACCTCGTCTCAGGTCGCGTGAGGGGATATGTCCACTGCCAGGTTCACTCAGGTACTAGGCTTACCGATTTACCATATTTCTCGGCATGTGCTTAGTACGTTCAATCGCTTGACACAGGTATCCGCACGTTAATCCTTATTCCAATTTCATCTCGTAGACCACGCATCCCCATGGATCCGTGTCCATAGACAGACATCAGTATGATATGAAAGTGGGTACAATCAATGTCCTGACCTCGCGCGAGTGCTAGAAAAATCACTCGACTTCTACTGAGATCCCTAATTAGCAAAGCAGCTACTCGACCTAGCATACTAGTATCCATCTCAATAGGGTTCCTGAGATCATGCAACTAGGGTTTCAAACAACTCCTACACTTAAGTGCACATTCAATCCTACAATCATTAAGTGTAGTAAAATAGCATAAATAACAGGTTATGCATAAACCGGGGCTTGCCTTCCAAAGCTGGGGCAGGCAGGTCCTCTGGTGCAGGCTCTGGTGCTGGATCCGGGGCTACCTCCTAAGCAACACCTTGCTCCGGCACGAGGACGTACTCTCCGTCAGCGAGGTTGCAATCTATCGAATGCAATGAATAAGAATATGCATGCCATGATTATGCAGGATTTGGTAAACATTATGCTAAGTAAAAGAAAACTAAGTTAGTTTAGTAACTTAGGATTTCTTGGTTTTACTTGGCTCTTGGTGGTGTATGCTTATCAACTTAGGTTTGGAGTTTTGTTAGGGATAAGCATAGTGGATTTGTATTTTCTTTACATATTTCAATGGGCAATTTAAAAGGTTTTGCTGGTTGGGCTAGGGTGACCCTAATTTCCACTATTAATTTCCCCTTTTTCATTTTCTATTTATGAATTCTAGTGTGGATTTGAACTACAACAGTGGTTTAACTTTTTCCAAAAAGTCTGTAAAAATTACAGTGGGTTACCCTTGGTCACTATAGTCTGTTCTATGAATTTGAGGTCCAGAATAAAAGAGTATGCCTTGGACAAAAATAACAAAAGTTGGGCAATGGGGGTCACTTTGCACTACAACTTCAAACTAGGGGTGGGTTCTGTCCTAAGGGTCATTTTTGTTGGTATCTAACAGTAATCACAAGCTTCTGTGCAAAAATTCACAGAAAGTTAATTGGTGGTTATTTAGTTGTGATTTTCTAAAGTTTAATGTCAAAAAGGCACTTTCTACTATCTTGTTATTTGAAAAATGTCAAACAAGTAGATTTCATATTTTTCCTATGTTCTTAATAACAAATCATTAATTATCCCAAGGTTTGGGGTGTTTTCACTTTGGGGTTATTTTTCTAGGATTTTTCTAATTTTCCTTGTTTTCTTAAAATAAAAGGTATCCCAATTATTTTACACTAAACCAGGGTATAATAAATTTTTCTATTGAACTATACTGAATAAGTAGACTAACAAAAATATGGGTGCTCCCTGGTTCTTTATTTAAACCTCCATTAATATTTTCTCTAACTTTAGACTAAAAAGGATTTAAATAGTAAACTCTACCTTATCTGGGTATACAGAGGGGTTTATTATTTTTAAACAAGTTAGGAAGTAATTAGGTACTTCTCCAATTTTTCTTAGCCTCAGTCTGACAGTGTAACTATTTTTCCTCATATTATTTAGCTTTTGGCCAAATCAGTATTTAAATCAAAACCTTAAAGTTTTCTGTAACACTTAGGGGTTTTTATATTTTTCTTAAGTAGTTTACCTTATTTAAGGTCTGGCAAAAATTGGTTTGACTCGATTTGGGTGAACAAAATAGAAGATATGAATTATTCAAGTTCTGTTTGAATTTAAAACAGATTATTAAAAAGGTTTCCTGGAAAAATCACTTTGCACCGAAGACCTTGGGTTCTTTCCAAACTAATCCTCTCAGTTATACCCCTGTGCTACTATTCCCCTGAGTCACTGACAATGCACAAAACCCCCTACCCTTTTCTTCTTCTCCCCCGCGGTCCCTCCCCAGGTTTAAACAGTACCCGCGGAAAAGAAAAGGGCGGCACGGCTTACCGGCAGCGTGAGAGGTCCGGCGAGGGGCGGGGTCGGCTCCGGGAGGTCTTGGCAGTCACAACGGTGTACGGCTCGACGGCGGAGGTGGCCGGAATCGTTCGGTCCACGTGCGCAGGCGGGTGATCACGTCGGCGGCGGGGTTCCGGCTCAACCACGGCGATCTAGTTCAATCAAATGGCACGATGAGCTTCACTGGGTGACATAGAGGCTATGTGCACAAGGAATCGAAGAATGGAGCAGAGGATTACCCGGTCTACATTCACCGGCGGTCGGGCGAAGTCCGGCGACCATGGACTGGCTTCTCCGGCGAAGCAAAGTCCGATTCCTTGCTCGGGGAGCTTGACCGAGGCGTGCACAGTCTCTTCCAAGAGTCGGGTGTGGCTGGGAAGGGCTCTGTTGGCCGGTCTACGGTGACAGGGGCTCGGGTGGCCGCGGGCACGCCGTGCACGGGGCAAACGCCGGTGGTTTCGGGCTCCGGTGAGGTCGAGCGTGCGCGGAGGAGTATGGTCGACGCCTGAGGGTGATTTATAGGCGCGGGCGCGAGGAGGAGACGCGGGCGCGGCTTGGCGTGGCGCGGGGCGCTCGGGGTCGGGCGCGGGCGTGCTCTGGCGCGCGAAGAGCGCGTCGAACACGTGGAGGTGTTCTTCTGCCCATGTTCAAAAGCTTGCTGAGATCGCATACGTGCGAATCTTGGCAAAAATCCGGCGCAGACCTCTTCCTGGCACCTATGGCTATCTCTTGTATGTGAGTTCCAAGGGAAGATAAGCCCTAGGTCAGAAGATATGCGGACGCCAAATCTGGCTTGTCTCCCTATCCGCTGCGCGACAAAAGTGATGCTAAGACATGTCAAACTTCAAGGGCTCGGTCTCAACTTTTTCCAGGGGGTGCCTTAGGTGGTATGTCACATTTTTGGTATAGAACTTAAGTGGTTTTGGTGCCATCTTCAAGGTGAACACGGTGGATCTTTAGATTAGGTGTAGATTTTGACTTAGAGAGAATTAGAGAGCTCTAGCTCTCTCTCTACTTAAGGAATGGATTTGGGGTTTCTTAAGGGGTCTTTTTGCTATGTTTCCTCTCTATACTTGTTGATTAATATGTTACTTAACTTTATCCACAAGGTTTGGTCATGATTTGCACATTTGCTTAATCTCTCCCCTCTTCAACCATGGTTTTAGGAGATAGGGGCTCAAGAGGGGTCTAGGGTTTACTCCCTTCTTGCCCAAGGTGGTAAGTGCACAAAAACTTGAGTAATGCTTTTGGTCATTCACATTTCTTGGTTAATCCATGGTCTCCAAGGTTCTTATGCTCTTCTCCTTAAGTTTCTTCCACATGTGATCACAGTCATTAGTGCATAGATGTGCCATAGTCATGGTAACAGTTGGGGTGTTACAGAAGGACCCCTCCGTGGCCAGCCCTCCTCGGGTCAGTACTCACCCATTTGGCTCTTGTTCTGGCTTGTATTTAACTTCCTATTGCTCTCGGAGCCGGCCAATTGAACTTTACCAAAGCCCACACTCTGAAACACCCAGTCATCCAATAGAATGCTGTCGCGGACACCCTCTTTGTTACCCACTCTCCTATTCTTGTTTAGTCCAAATTCAAGCGTGTACATAGCCTCTGGTGAACCCGTGAAGCTTCCCCGAGCTCAATTTTAGCATCCATGCCGTTAGTTGTTCAGAACGCGATCACCAGGGTCATTCCGCTGCCGTGACCTTGAACAAGCTCCAATTAGGGTTGAATCCTTCAAATTAAGTGAGGGCTTTTGACCGGATAGGCTGGCACACAACATCTATGTACTTATTGCCTCTTGTTCGGGTCACCCTCGCCGTAGAATCGCGGCTCCGGCCTAGTGCTCGACGCGGTTTCGCCATAGACCCAGCATGGTGAAGAAACATAAAGGAGGGGGGTTTTCGCAAAGGTCAGTGAGACAGTAAATAGTAGCCAGGGTTTCTTCACCAATTATTTAAATAACCAAGGGTCTTCACGCAAAAACTGACCGCACGGGCGTGGGCGCACGCGTGTGGGCGAGTTCTGTCTTTGCTGGGCCGTCTCGGACTGAAATGAGCCAATACTGTAGCACCTTTCTCTTTTTCTTTTTCTGCTAGGACTAGAGAATTCCTAGAAAATTATAAAAAAAATGCTAAAAATACCAGACTAATTTTGCTAGGCTCCTAATTTTCTATAGTATTTAATAAAAATAGTTTTAGGATTTTTATTCCAAATAAGGAATTATGGAGTATTTAAAATGGCCAAAACCCATACCCCTGGAATTTTAGAAATTTATTAATAATTCCAAAAATCACCAAACTTTGTAGATAAGCTTTAATATTATTTAGAAGCCTTGAGTAAAGTTTGGTATGATTTGGACCATGTTTGGTACCTAGAACCCAAAACCCTAGTCTCCTGCCCTATGAACTTCACTATAAACTCCAAAAACCCTAGTTTCCCGGAGATCCGTGAAGGAAAATTATATTCAAGATCTAAGATAATATACTTTTATTGTCTTTGCATTTTCATGAGCATTACATGAGCATTCATGATTATATATGGCTATATATAGAAAACGAAGAAGAGATAGAAGTTGAAGAAGCAAGGACTACACCACCACCACCTGAAGAACCCCAGGCCAGTAACTGCTTTTATTTTGACATCTGTGGAGCAGAGCCTGACTCACCTATCACACAAGGCAAGCGCCGGTGCATTTGCCACCTCCTTGTTAATTTAAAATCTTTCTCACTTGCTTGATGCATTAGGTGATAGGAGTTGTGTGCTAAACCAGTTGCTGCATTTCCTTCCTTGAGGATTTGATTACTTTTCCTTAATCCCCTGTTTTACAAAAAGGTTTTTCTTATGCTTAGCTTTGCTCTAGAAAAACAAAATGTTTTGTTTTGACAAAAGATGATGCTTCAAGTGGGTGGGGTGTTTTCAAAAATAAAACTTGATGGTGGATCCATCATGGCCATGATGGGTTCAACATCGGAAAAGATGTACCTCTGCCAGGTACCAAACTTTGGGTTTGAAATGATAAAGCTGAGACCGGGCGGTTGACTTGCACGAGAAGGGAGTCTCGGTGTAGTGTCTCCGTCTGAGTAGATTAAGGACCTTGTCGATGTAGGCTTGCTGATCAAGGACCCTTTAACTGGTCACATGCCTCATCATGGGTAAGCTTTGTCTCGGGCAGACTAATACCAGAATAAGATAACACGCAATGGGAGTGGAGAGATGGCGAGAGTAGCGTGTGCCCTCCGTGGCAAGAGGCTGGATGGTGGTGTATCTGTGATCTCGGTTGGCCTGAACCTGATCTGGTCTTAAGAACCCTGGTGGCGAGTTGACATATGCAAGGGTTAAGTGCTACATATGTCATGTGATTGGAGATCCCCAACTAGGTATTAATCGATTCGGATCACTGTTACTTCTCGGACATGAAGACTTGGTCACTGCCCTACACGTAGCATTCCAGTGAACATGAAGGGTTGATAAGAAAGTGGCTAGTATAGGTCAAGTGCTTGAACTAGGGTAGAAAGAACTCTAGAACTCAGGTAATGACTTAACTTGCTAATAAAACTAGATTTTTAAGGATCCACTATTAGTGAGCATTTATGCAAACAGAGTCTTCGATTATTGATAAGCCATACCTTGATTCCCAAAGGACAGCATATCCTTGAGAGTCTTTTTATTTTGATGGGTAAGACTTGCGAAAGTACACTCCGTACTCAGGGTTTTCGAACCCATGTTGTTGTAGGTGAGGAAGCAGCAAATTTTTGTTGCTTTTGTTCCAAGGTGGTGCCTAAGGAAGAAAATCAAGACTGAAGCCTCGGGAGGAAGTGTCCTCCTTTAAAACTTTTTACTGTTTATCGGGAGGGGTTTTTGCCTCCCAAAGTTATGTAATAACATTACCCCAGCACTCTTATTTTTGCTCTGGTCTGTAATAATACTACTCTTTCTCTACTTTAATATAAAATAAAGTTATTGTAACTGCTTCCGCATTCTCGTTACTCCGATGTGTTGTAATGTCTGCATGACGGGTGAAACGCTCTTGGGAAAGGTAAAGAATACAGATACCGAACTTGTCAAGTGATCAGGTGAACCTGCAGGGTTGTCTGAGGTCTGATGGATAAGGACAACTTTAGGTGGGCCTAATGACTTGGGAGGTTCTGTCACAATCTTCATTCCCGCTTTCCACATCGAAGTCATCGCTATCACCAGAATCCTCAGACAGCCCAGCTAATATTTCATTCGTAATCTTTTCTGTGTTTGTCTTTTCCATTGCTTCGTAAAACCCAGTTAGGGCAGGGTTCACAATCTTCTTCTCCTCAGACATCTTTCTTCAGACGAATAGCGAACACTTGTGCAAATGACGAAGCACACAAATCAAGCAAGATCTGAGAGCAAGAAATTTCAAGCTTGAAACAATAGCGCAAGCAATTGAAAAGCACAACAAATGCTATCGCTGCAGGTTTCTATTTATATGCCTAGCGCATCACAACTTGGTGGGCCCCATTTGTCATTGACTTTCGCTATTCTAGCGAAGGGAAGGTATTTTTTTGGACCTTCGGCTAAAGGCCTTCGTTCACGTCGCAATCTGAATTTGTTAGAAGCAAAAACAAATTAATACTGCGAGGGGCTACTGTTGGGGGCCTTCATCTTCCGAAGGTCCTCAAAAACACAACTAACATGTTTTCCAGTATAGTGTACTATCACAGGAAGCTTCGACTTTAAGATGAAGGCGTGCAGGGTATGAAAAAGCGTGATCTGGAAGAAGGATGGACCGACTCCGAAGCTGTGACTGGAGAAGCTTCGGCTTAGCACAAGGACGATGGTGGAGGATGAAACCGACCTAAAAGGAAAAGACTGCTTAGTCCTCGATAGCTTACCTTTTGGCTAACAATAAATGTCAGGGACATAAATGTAATTTTGCCTAGGCTGCATCCTGTGCCTATAAATAGATGAACAGTAACACCGTACTGTTCACACTAACTTGTAATCATTCACACGTCACTCCTGCTTTTTCACCTTCTGTCAAGGCGAAGGTACAAATATAATTCAAATATCGTTGATGTTTGTTCATGTTATATAATAAGAATTTGAATAGTCTAATGATTTGAAATGATTATTCATATTCCCTTCGCGTTTCATATGTCTTTGTTTACATCCTTGCTTATTAAAATGATGAAGGTATGTCCTTCATGACCTTCGTCTGAAGATCATTATATCCTAAAGGAGATAATGTTACGAAGGACGAAGGTCTTTAACCATTAACACTTGTGTTGTCTTGTTCTTGATTCATAGCATTTGAGAACAAGTGACCAACACCAACATATCCTTGAGAAGTCTTTTTCCTTTGTCAGGTAAGACTTGTGAAAGTACACTTCGTACTCAGGGTTTTCAAACCCATGATGTTGTAGGTAATGAAACAGCCGAGTTTTGTTGTTTCTGCTCGAAGGTGGTGCCAAAGCAGGAGGAAAATCAGTAAACTTGTTGGTGGGAGGATGTTTTACCTCCCTGTTATGTAATAATAAATTATGCACTCATACACCTGGTGTTGTAATAAATACTCTCTCTATATTTTATATGAATGTAAATTATGGTATTGTAATCCTTCCGCTTATTCTTTACTCCGATTATGTGTGTAATGTCTGCGTGATGGGTGAAGTGCTCTTGGGCGATATGACGATTGTAACACCCCAGGTGTTACTCAGGGTGTCCATGCTAGAGTTTTCCCCTTTACCCATTATCACATGAAGATTAATTTGGGCAAAGTGTGCCACACTTGAAATTCTAGGTCCTAAGCAAGAGTAATCCACTTTGGATGTCATGCCCTAGCTTATCATGCACATCTAAGTGGGGATCTCCCAAAACCCTAGAGCAAAACCCCCATAGGTAATTATAACCCAAATTGAAGCCATGATCAAAAGAGCATGTAAACATCAAGACCATGGCTTGGACCAAATATAAAAGTTGTAATACACTCAATAACCTACCATTAATAGTAAGGAAGTACCCACAAAAAGTTTGCAGAAAAGTCCTAAAAAGATCACCAAGGGTTGAACACAAGGGGGGAAATGCAGATTTTGCCTAAGTTAAAAACCAACCCCTAAGCAAAGATCTCTCATGTTCACCTTGATCCCCTCTTCAAAATCTGTCGACCCAATTGACAAAAAGGCGCCAAACTAACCCTAGAACACCCTGGAAAGAGGTGACACCTATCCTAGGGCTCTAGACACGACTTGACACCCCTTTTGTCTCGGTTTGGACCCTGCTGACACAGCAAACTTCTCCCCTCTCTATCTCTCTGTCCAGACCAGATCTCGACTTGGAACCCACAACAAAAAGGTAGGATTTGGAGCAGAGAAGTGACCGTACACAGTGACCTTGCCGAGATATGCACGCCTTGGCGCTCAAACCGGCCGTTGAACATTGGCAGACGCAACCATCCACGTGTTCGACGCATGCTGGCACCCGGGGGCGCGCTCAGTGCACGCCGGTGCGCGAACCCCCGCGCGCCCGCGGCCCCCCCGTGGCCACGCCCGCGCCAAGGCTATAAAACCCACCCCAGCGCTCGGTTGCTTCCCCCGTTGCCTCGTCCGTACTTCGCCGGATTTGCCCGAGCCAGCCGTTGCCTCCGGCGACCTCCCCGCGAACCGCCAGTGCCGCCCGAGCACCACCGCCGTGGCCAACCCCTCTCCAGCCACCCTCCGTTCGATTCAAACACCCAAATAGCTTCCTGGTGAGACCGTGAGCTTGGCTCAAGCTTGAACCGAGAGCCCACGTCACCGGAAAAGCCGAATCGCGCTCACCGGAGTTCCCGAACCCGCCGGCGCGCGTGGACCGGGTAAACCCCTTTGCCATTTTCCGATTCCTCGCGCATATGGCCTCTGTGTCATCCCGTGGAGCTCCTCGTGCCCATTGATTGAACTCCCCCGCCGTGGTTTGGCCGGAGCAGGCATCGCCGTCGACCTCCGCCGCCTGCGCACGTGGACCGAGCAGCTCCGACCGCCGCTGACGCCAACCCGCACATCGCCGTGACCGTCGCGACCTCCTGAACCTCACCGACCACCTCGCCGGACCTACCTCGCCGCCGGTAAGCCGCGCCGCCCTTTCTTTTACCGCGGCTACTGTTTCAGTAGGGGGAGGGACCGCGGGTGAGAGGGAAAGAATCCCAGGGGGTTAAGTGCAAAGCCAGAGACTCAGGTGAATAGTGCCGAAAGGGTAGATCTGTGAGGTTTGATTTGTTTTAAACCCAGGGGCCTCGGCGCAAACTGATTTTCCAGGAAAACTTAATTAAAATCTATTTTAAATTCAAACAAAAACTTTAAAAACCCATAACTTCTGTTTGGTTTATCCAAATTTGGTCAAATTAATTTTGCCAGACTCTAAATCATGTAACCTATGTAGGAAAAATATAAAACCCCTTGGTGCTGTGGAAAATTTAAAAGATCTGATTTAATGTTAACTTTGGCCAAAAGTTAAATAATAGTAAGAAAAATAGTTAGGACATTTGACTAAGGTTAGAAAAATTTGGAGAAGTTTTCATTTACCTACTAACCTGTTTAAAAATGTTAAACCCCTCTGTCTACTCCATTTAAATCAGTTTTACCCTTTATTCCATAATGTGCTTAAGTTTAAGAAAAATAGGAAAGGTGACAAAAATATTGAACCAGAGGGCACCCCTATTTTTGTTGAGATACTTAGTTAATGTAGTTCACTAGAAAAATATATCATGCCCTGTTTTAGTGTAAAATAATTAAGATCTCTTTTAAATGAATAAAACAAGGATAACTTAGAAAAACTCCACAAAAATAACCCCAAGGTGAAAACACCCCCACCCTTGGGATAACTATTGTTTTAATAGAAAGAACCTAAGAAAAATATGAAATCTGCTGTTTGACATTTTTCAAATAATAAGGTAGTAGAAAGTGCCTTTTTGACATTAAACTTGGGAAAATCATAACTAATTAACCACCCTATAGTTTCCTGTGATATTTAGCACAAAGACCTATTATCACCAGAGGGTGTCAACAAAAATAAACTTTAGGACAGAGCCTAACCCTAACTAGGAGGTATAGTGTAAAGTGCCCCTTTTTACCTAACTTTTGTTATTTGTGTCTAAGGCCTAACTTTTATACTTTAAGCCTCAAATTCTTAAAATAAGCTAAAATAGCCAGTGACAATCCACTGTAATTTTTGCAGAATTTTTGGAAATTTTTAAAACCCTGTTGTAGTTCAAACCTACCCTAGAAAACCCAAATGGAAATTAAGGGAAGAGAAATAAAAGATATGAATAAGGGTTGTCCCTGAAAAACTTTATTACTGTCCACTCAAATGTATCAAGGCAATATAAATCCACTATGTTATCCTAAAAAGAAAACTTAAGTCCAAAGAGTAATCAGTCTATCCATGTACCACTAGGAGCCCCGCATAACTAAGAAAACCCTAAGTTACTTCTCGACTTAGTTTCTTTAACTTAATGTTCTTAAATCATGCATAATCATGACATACATGTTCATTGCATTTCGATAGACTGTAATCTTGCTGACGGAGAGTACATCCTCGTGCCGGAGCAAGGAGCTGCTCAGGAGGTAGCCCCAGATCCAGCACCAGAGCCAACTCAGGAGGACCTGCCTGCCACTGCTTTGGAAGGCAAGCCCCGGTTTTATGCATAACCTGTTTTATATGCTATTTTACTACACTTAATGATTGTAGGCTTGTATTGTGCACTTAAGTGTAGGAGTTGGTTGAAACCCTAGTTGCATGATCTCAGGAATCCTTTTGAAATGAGTACTAGTACGACAGGTCGAGTAGTTGCTTTATTTAAATAGGGTCTCGGTAGAAGACGAGTGATTTTTCTAGCACTCGCGCGAGATCAGGGAATTGATTGTACCCACTTTCACATTATCATGATACTGGTTTTTGGACAACAATCCATGGGGATTGGTTGTATACGAGATGAAAATGGAATAAGGATTAAGGTGTGGTACCGTGTGTCAAGCGTTTGAACGTACTAAACACATACCGAGAAATATGGTAAATCGGTAAGCCTAGTACCTGATTGAACCTGGCAGTAGACTTTGCCCCTCACGCGACCTGAGACGAGGTCTCCCATTCCGGTTATGGTGGGTACAAGTGGGGTCACTGCACGACGGCCAGTCGGGGTCAGTGAGGCATTGTACGCCAAGGCGGTGAGCCCTGTTCTGCTGACGGGGAATCGATGGGGACGGTTGATGTGTGTGGGGACGGAGTGCCCCTGCATGTCGTGTGTTTAGGTTTACCTTGCAAGGTTTAAAAACTCGATTCGAATCGTCTGCTTCTCGCAGTTAATGAGACTGCTTGATCCATGCTGCTACATTGAGTAATAAGTGGAAATATGATGAGTTGAGATAAGATGTTGATTGTTAACAATGCTTGCTACCATGTATGAGTAGATAGTTCACTTTTAGCCTTAAGAGAGTCACACTTAACTTTGACTAAGTTAAAATCTTGATTTAGAAACTCAGCTAGTGCTTTTGGCAACCAAACCCCACAGCCAAACAGCTGCATGTCTAGAGGTAGAGGAGTAGACTCCTCACACCGGGTAAGTCTAGCTGAGTATTAGTATACTCAGCCTTGCTTGTGGCATAATTTTTACAGGTTCTCTGGAGGAGATGGTTGCTGGGATCACTTGGCCGACCACCCTGCCACCGGGTTGGACTGTCGAGTGGGACCCTGCCTCGGCTGAGGAGGAGCATGAGGAGTGATGGGACAGGCTTCCCCATCTCTCTGTTTATTTATCGTTAGTCTTATTCCGCTGCATTTCGAACAATGATGGTTACTTTTGCAAAACTCCGATGATGATGATGGTGATGTAATAATTTAACACTGTGACATGTATGGTTTTATGCTTTATTGTATTTGCTCTGTGACTCACCTTCGAGTGAGATTGTGGTACTTGATCCTGTCAGTGGCCGTGTCGGACTAGATCCGAGGGATTGACGGGTTATTCCCATTTAAGTGTGATCTAGCCTCTAAGGCGGGATTTGGACACTTAAGTTGGAATAATTCGGGCAGTTCCGCCACAGCTGGTATCGGAGCTTGTACCACCACAGAGGAATCAATAAAATGTAAATACCATCAATTTTCTAAATAAAACTGGATAGAAACAAGTTGGATAGATAGTGGGACGAGCAGGATAGACCTAGGACGCGAAGCCTTAGGTTAATAGAAGGGTAGCTAGGTGGCTAAGTAACTAGGCCCTACAGGCCATTTTTACAGGATGGGAGTTCCTCCCTATTCCTTCTATCTTGTTGCGAGGCCGTTCAGGACGAGCATGCATGCATTCATAATTAAGCAATGGATAACTAAAGTAAGGACTTAAAAACAAACTAACACCCAGCTAGATCCTTAGTGCCTTTCTACTTAACTAGAGAGAGGCTGAGTTTTAATTTCTTGTTCTTTTTATAATTCTTTTACTTACGCTTAACCGTACACAGATGACCTCCCATGGGTCCTCCGATGACGGAAATGCACTGACCCACACGGACGGACTTGCACGAGAGGGTTTTCCCCGCATTTTGTGGGAGGTGCTTCAGGGGGCTGGATACACGACACCCCCTCAGTACGCGGTGCAGCAGTTCGAGAAGCACCGAGTGCCCCGCTGTAGGGTGAGGATGACCTTGGAGCCTCATCCCCTGCAGCCAGGCTGGCGCTCCTTGGACTCCGAGTCCTTCGGATACCGAGCGGAGGACACGATCGAGGCGATCGCGCTGCATGGACTGACTACCTTCTGTGGATTCCATCCCTTGGAGCTGGCTACCCATCCCATTGGCTTGTTCCCCGCTGAAAAGGAGGACGACCCAATGTGGAAGGATCGGGTGGAACATGCCAAGGACATCTGGGCCATCTACCCAGGGCAGACTGCGCACTTGACAGTGCGGTGCATGAATGCTCTGTACCGTCTGCAGGTGATGCGCGGTGAGGCCATGTCCCACCTGATGGCACTGCTGGAGGCCACCAAGATCACATTGGATAACCGAGAGGAGCTTGTGGTCGACTTGTCGCAAGAAATGGTCGAGAAAGATTTACAAGTGGAGCAGCTGTCTGGTGAGATTCATGAGTTGGAGGAGCTAGTGGGCACCCGGGAGAACACCATTGAGGTCCTAGAGGATCAGCTCCTCAACACTCAGCAGCAGCTTGCTGAAGCAAATGAGCACCTAGACATGCACCACCAGGAGGATGACGAGGACGTCGACATTGAGGGAGGAGATGAGCCTGCCTCCAGTGTGGACACTGCTGGCTCGGGAAGACCACCTTCCCCCGAGTCCAGTGTTGCTTCGTTCGCTCACTAGGTGTCCAGGGTAGGCTTAGAAGTCGGACAGTCGGACTCCTCGCCACTAGCTTAGCTTTTGCACCCTTGGGGTACTAGGCTAGGTAGAGTTGAGTCATTTTGGAACATTCTGATGTAATCATATTAAACTCTCTTGGGAGCTTGATGGATGAATGCTGTTATTAGCTTAATCTTGGAAGGAAGGAAAAATTTATGCCTCTTAAATTCCCGCTGTTTAACTTTTCCCGTGATAAAATTTTATTTTTGAGTTCCGGAACTATGGTGTTAAGTATGTATGTGATTTTTCAGATGGCTGGGAGACAGCGTCGTGGCCAGAACGAGCACGTTCCGCCACCACCCCCACCTCCCACTCTGCAGGAGCTCATGGCTCAGCAGAATGAGATCCTGAGGCAGCTGGCTCAACGTCAGCCACCACCCCAGCATTATGGTGGTGGAGACCACCAACGTCACCCAGCGGTGGCCACCTATCAGGAATTCCTCAGCACCCAGCCTCCACTATTCACAAGGGCAGAAGACCCACTTGACGCAGATGTGTGGCTGCGAGTGGTGGAGTCCAAATTTCCACTACTCCATGGAGTTTGCTCAGAGGTCACCAAGGTCAGGTTTGCCACCCAGCAGCTTCGCGGACCTGCACGGACTTGGTGGGATCACTTTCTAGCTATGCAGCCAGAGGACCGAGAGGTGGAGTGGAGGGAATTTAAAGCAGCTTTTAGAGGACACCATATACCAGCAGGGATCATGGGCAGGAAACTTAATGAGTTCTTGGCACTCACTCAGGGCAACAGGACAGTGTTGCAATATGCCCAGGCCTTTAATGACTTGTGCCAGTATGCGGGATACCATGCGGACACAGATGAGAAGAAGAGGGACAGATTCAGAAGGGGGCTCAGCACTAAGCTCCGGGATCGTCTCAACACCGTCAGGGCCAATAGCTACAATGAGTTGGTAAACATGGCCATCTCCCAAGAGGACTGCATTACAGCTAGGCAGGCAGAGAAGAAGCGGAAGACCCCTGTGGCAGGACCCTCAGCTCAGCCACAGCGTTTCCGGATTGTGTCTGACACCCAGGGTAGGGGACCCCAGCAGCAGCAAGGGCGATGGGTAATCCGACCTCAGCAGCAGCAGCAGCAGCAGGCACCCAACCGCAACCAGTTTCCAGCACAGCGAAATAATCAGCAGCAGCAGTACCGCCAAGCCAATGATAATAGATGTTTCACTTGTGGCAACACCGGGCATTATGCCAAGAATTGCCCCAGGAACCAGCAGAGGCAAGGGCAGAATGCAAATCAGAACCAAGGCAAGAGACAGAAGGTGCAAGTGAGGCAGGGCAGGCTGAACTTCACCACCATGGTTGATATCCCAGAGGGAGCACCCGTCTTGACTGGTATCTTTACAGTATTAAATTTTCCTGCTATTGTTCTTTTTGATTCCGGTGCCTCACATAGTTTTATCAGTACCAAATTTTGTTCCAAGTGCCAATTGCCTTTTGACCACACCAATGGGGGTATTACAATCTCAACCCCAGGAGGCAGGGTTGCCTCCTATCAGATCTGTAGGCACGTACCAATTAAGCTGGGTAGTCTCATTTTCAAAACTACCCTAATGATAATGGGATTGGATAGTGTGGATATCATCTTAGGGACTGATTGGTTGTCACGACACCACGCAGTGATTGATGTTGCAGCTAGAGCCATAGAACTCCGCTCCCCTGTTGATGGTGAGATTACCTTATATCTACCCGACCAGGGATGCACCCGTTCTTGTGCTTTTGCTATGATAGAATCCCCAGTGGAAAAGATCCCAGTGGTCTGTGACTATCCAGATGTTTTTCCGGATGAATTGCCAGGAATGCCACCTGACCGAGACATTGAGTTCGCAATTGAGTTGCAACCCGGGACTGCCCCGATCTCCAAGAGACCCTATCGGATGCCTCCCGCGGAATTGGCAGAATTGAAGAAGCAACTGCAAGAATTGTTGGACAAGGGATTTATTCGTCCAAGCACTTCACCATGGGGATGTCCGGCATTATTTGTGAAGAAAAAGGATGAGAGTTTGAGGATGTGTGTTGACTACCGCCCTCTCAATGCGGTGACCATAAAGAACAAATACCCACTGCCCCGCATTGATGTTCTGTTTGATCAATTGGTTGGAGCCAAGGTATTCTCCAAGATAGACCTTCGCTCAGGATACCATCAGATCAAGATCCGCGCTAGCGATATTCCCAAGACAGCTTTCTCTACCAGATATGGACTGTATGAGTTTCTGGTGATGTCTTTTGGGCTGACCAATGCCCCGGCTTATTTTATGTACTTGATGAACTCAGTCTTCATGCCAGAGTTAGACAAGTTTGTGGTCGTTTTCATTGATGATATTCTGGTTTATTCCAAAAATGAAGACGAACATACTGAGCACCTGCACATTGTGCTTCAACGGCTGCGCGATCATCATCTTTACGCTAAGTTGTCTAAGTGTGAGTTCTGGCTGAAGGAAATCAAATTCTTGGGTCATACAATTTCTCAAGATGGGGTATCAGTTGATCCTGAAAAGGTGCAGGAGGTGATGGATTGGAAACCCCCGACTACAGTGAAGCAGATTCGGAGTTTTCTGGGATTGGCAGGATATTATCGACGATTTATTCCGGATTTCTCCAGGATTGCCAAACCAATGACTGAACTGTTAAAGAAGGGAGTCAAATTTGAGTGGAGCCAAAAGTGTGAAGATGCCTTCCATACCTTAAGGCAGCATTTGACGACAGCCCCAGTGCTAGCTCAACCTGACAGCACCAAGCCATTTGAAGTTTATTGTGATGCTTCTGGTACTGGTTTGGGATGTGTCTTGATGCAAGAGAACAGAGTGATTGCTTATGCTTCCCGAGCACTCAGGCCCCATGAGCAGAATTACCCCACTCATGATCTGGAATTGGCAGCTGTGGTTCATGCTCTTAAGATTTGGAGGCACTACCTGATGGGAGCTCACTGTAACATCTACACTGATCACAAGAGCCTCAAATACATCTTCACTCAGGCAGATCTGAACATGAGGCAAAGGAGATGGTTAGAGTTGATCAAGGACTATGATTTGGAAGTGCATTACCATCCTGGTAAAGCCAATGTTGTGGCAGATGCCTTAAGCAGAAAGGGCCAGTGTAATTGCATAAGCATGGATGTGGGAGTTACCACCCTGTGTGATGAATTGTGCAAACTGAACCTGGAAGTTGTTCCTTCGGGTAACCTAAGCTATATCTCGGTGGAGCCCACATTGCAAGAACAGATAGTAAGGGCTCAGGTTGAGGATAAGGGAGTTCAGGTTATCAAGAATATGATCAAGCAAAAGGCAGAGAAGTACAAGTGTTTCCGGCAGGACAGCAAGGGAATCCTATGGTTTGGAGATCGATTGGTTGTTCCTAAGGACCCTGAGCTCAGAAAGAAGATACTGGATGAAGCTCACCTTTCCAAATTCTCCATGCACCCTGGTAGCAACAAGATGTATCATGATCTCAGATCTTTATATTGGTGGACTAGGATGAAAAGGGAAATTGCCAAGTACATATCCGAGTGCGATACTTGTCAGAGGATAAAGGCTAGTCACTTGAAGGCAGCAGGCCCTTTGCAACCCCTTCCCATACCATCTTGGAAATGGGAGGACATTTGCATGGATTTCATAGTGGGATTACCCAATACCTCCAGGCACCATGATTCTATTTGGGTTATCGTGGACAGGCTGACCAAGACTGCTCATTTCTTGCCAGTGCATACCACCCACAGGGCAGAGAAGTACGCTGAAATTTATGTTGATCAGATAGTGAGATTGCATGGCATTCCCAAGACCATTATATCTGACAGAGGAGCACTGTTTGTGGCACGCTTTTGGGAGAAACTGCAAGAATCACTTGGAACCCATGTCATCCGAAGCTCAGCATACCACCCACAAACCGATGGTCAGACAGAAAGGGTGAATCAAATTTTGGAAGATATGTTGCGAGCCTGTGCACTGCATTATGGAAAAGATTGGGATAAGTGTCTGTCTTTGGCAGAATTTTCTTACAACAATAGCTATCAATCCAGTCTGAAGATGGCACCTTTTGAGGCATTGTATGGGAGAAGGTGTAGGACCCCACTGAATTGGTCTCAAGCAGGAGAAAGAGAAATTTTTGGGCCAGACTTAGTACTCGAGGCAGAGGCAAAGGTCAGGGTCATTACCAAGAACTTGGAAGCTGCTCAGGCTAGGCAAAGAAGCTATCATGATAAGAGGCGGAAGCCTCTACAGTTTGAGGTGGGAGATCATGTCTATCTTAAGGTATCACCCACCAAGGGCGTTCAGAGATTCGGGATCAAGGGCAAGTTAGCTCCTCGCTATATTGGACCCTATGAGATCAAGGAAGCTTGTGGACCCGTAGCCTATCAAGTGGAATTGCCACCTCACATGTCGGCAGTTCATAATGTGTTCCATGTATCTCAACTGCGGAAATGCGTTCGTCTACCCACTGAAGTACTCCCGGAACCAGACATTGAGATAGAACCAGAGTTGTCTTATCAAGAGTACCCCGTCAAGGTGTTAGATCAAAAGGAGAGATCAACTCGGGCAAGGTCGGTCAGAATGTATAAGGTTCAGTGGAGTCACCATTCAGCAGAAGAAGCTACATGGGAGACTGAGGATTTTCTACGCTCTCGCTTCCCCGACTTTCTACCCAAAGGAGTCGGTACGTAACCCCAGAAACCCCCACCTGCCCTTTGAATCCAATTATAAGAAAAACTTAGATAATAAGAATAGTCTAAGTTGTGGATTTAACTTAAGAAGGGCTTCCTTCTGAAGTTGCAAAGAGAATGACATTCGAAGAGCAGTTAACAAGAGAAATTTGAGTATAAAGAAAGAGTAGCACCAACACACCTTTCAGCACCCTCCAAGGGACTCTACCTAAATCTCGGGACGAGATTCCTTTAAGGGGGGAGGGCTGTAACACCCCAGGTGTTACTCAGGGTGTCCATGCTAGAGTTTTCCCCTTTACCCATTATCACATGAAGATTAATTTGGGCAAAGTGTGCCACACTTGAAATTCTAGGTCCTAAGCAAGAGTAATCCACTTTGGATGTCATGCCCTAGCTTATCATGCACATCTAAGTGGGGATCTCCCAAAACCCTAGAGCAAAACCCCCATAGGTAATTATAACCCAAATTGAAGCCATGATCAAAAGAGCATGTAAACATCAAGACCATGGCTTGGACCAAATATAAAAGTTGTAATACACTCAATAACCTACCATTAATAGTAAGGAAGTACCCACAAAAAGTTTGCAGAAAAGTCCTAAAAAGATCACCAAGGGTTGAACACAAGGGGGG
The DNA here is from genome assembly GCF_902167145.1 of Zea mays. NCBI lineage: Eukaryota > Viridiplantae > Streptophyta > Magnoliopsida > Poales > Poaceae > Zea > Zea mays. The sequence goes on from NC_050103.1 coordinate 46,036,431, forward strand.
AAATGCAGATTTTGCCTAAGTTAAAAACCAACCCCTAAGCAAAGATCTCTCATGTTCACCTTGATCCCCTCTTCAAAATCTGTCGACCCAATTGACAAAAAGGCGCCAAACTAACCCTAGAACACCCTGGAAAGAGGTGACACCTATCCTAGGGCTCTAGACACGACTTGACACCCCTTTTGTCTCGGTTTGGACCCTGCTGACACAGCAAACTTCTCCCCTCTCTATCTCTCTGTCCAGACCAGATCTCGACTTGGAACCCACAACAAAAAGGTAGGATTTGGAGCAGAGAAGTGACCGTACACAGTGACCTTGCCGAGATATGCACGCCTTGGCGCTCAAACCGGCCGTTGAACATTGGCAGACGCAACCATCCACGTGTTCGACGCATGCTGGCACCCGGGGGCGCGCTCAGTGCACGCCGGTGCGCGAACCCCCGCGCGCCCGCGGCCCCCCCGTGGCCACGCCCGCGCCAAGGCTATAAAACCCGCCCCAGCGCTCGGTTGCTTCCCCCGTTGCCTCGTCCGTACTTCGCCGGATTTGCCCGAGCCAGCCGTTGCCTCCGGCGACCTCCCCGCGAACCGCCAGTGCCGCCCGAGCACCACCGCCGTGGCCAACCCCTCTCCAGCCACCCTCCGTTCGATTCAAACACCCAAATAGCTTCCTGGTGAGACCGTGAGCTTGGCTCAAGCTTGAACCGAGAGCCCACGTCACCGGAAAAGCCGAATCGCGCTCACCGGAGTTCCCGAACCCGCCGGCGCGCGTGGACCGGGTAAACCCCTTTGCCATTTTCCGATTCCTCGCGCATATGGCCTCTGTGTCATCCCGTGGAGCTCCTCGTGCCCATTGATTGAACTCCCCCGCCGTGGTTTGGCCGGAGCAGGCATCGCCGTCGACCTCCGCCGCCTGCGCACGTGGACCGAGCAGCTCCGACCGCCGCTGACGCCAACCCGCACATCGCCGTGACCGTCGCGACCTCCTGAACCTCACCGACCACCTCGCCGGACCTACCTCGCCGCCGGTAAGCCGCGCCGCCCTTTCTTTTACCGCGGCTACTGTTTCAGTAGGGGGAGGGACCGCGGGTGAGAGGGAAAGAATCCCAGGGGGTTAAGTGCAAAGCCAGAGACTCAGGTGAATAGTGCCGAAAGGGTAGATCTGTGAGGTTTGATTTGTTTTAAACCCAGGGGCCTCGGCGCAAACTGATTTTCCAGGAAAACTTAATTAAAATCTATTTTAAATTCAAACAAAAACTTTAAAAACCCATAACTTCTGTTTGGTTTATCCAAATTTGGTCAAATTAATTTTGCCAGACTCTAAATCATGTAACCTATGTAGGAAAAATATAAAACCCCTTGGTGCTGTGGAAAATTTAAAAGATCTGATTTAATGTTAACTTTGGCCAAAAGTTAAATAATAGTAAGAAAAATAGTTAGGACATTTGACTAAGGTTAGAAAAATTTGGAGAAGTTTTCATTTACCTACTAACCTGTTTAAAAATGTTAAACCCCTCTGTCTACTCCATTTAAATCAGTTTTACCCTTTATTCCATAATGTGCTTAAGTTTAAGAAAAATAGGAAAGGTGACAAAAATATTGAACCAGAGGGCACCCCTATTTTTGTTGAGATACTTAGTTAATGTAGTTCACTAGAAAAATATATCATGCCCTGTTTTAGTGTAAAATAATTAAGATCTCTTTTAAATGAATAAAACAAGGATAACTTAGAAAAACTCCACAAAAATAACCCCAAGGTGAAAACACCCCCACCCTTGGGATAACTATTGTTTTAATAGAAAGAACCTAAGAAAAATATGAAATCTGCTGTTTGACATTTTTCAAATAATAAGGTAGTAGAAAGTGCCTTTTTGACATTAAACTTGGGAAAATCATAACTAATTAACCACCCTATAGTTTCCTGTGATATTTAGCACAAAGACCTATTATCACCAGAGGGTGTCAACAAAAATAAACTTTAGGACAGAGCCTAACCCTAACTAGGAGGTATAGTGTAAAGTGCCCCTTTTTACCTAACTTTTGTTATTTGTGTCTAAGGCCTAACTTTTATACTTTAAGCCTCAAATTCTTAAAATAAGCTAAAATAGCCAGTGACAATCCACTGTAATTTTTGCAGAATTTTTGGAAATTTTTAAAACCCTGTTGTAGTTCAAACCTACCCTAGAAAACCCAAATGGAAATTAAGGGAAGAGAAATAAAAGATATGAATAAGGGTTGTCCCTGAAAAACTTTATTACTGTCCACTCAAATGTATCAAGGCAATATAAATCCACTATGTTATCCTAAAAAGAAAACTTAAGTCCAAAGAGTAATCAGTCTATCCATGTACCACTAGGAGCCCCGCATAACTAAGAAAACCCTAAGTTACTTCTCGACTTAGTTTCTTTAACTTAATGTTCTTAAATCATGCATAATCATGACATACATGTTCATTGCATTTCGATAGACTGTAATCTTGCTGACGGAGAGTACATCCTCGTGCCGGAGCAAGGAGCTGCTCAGGAGGTAGCCCCAGATCCAGCACCAGAGCCAACTCAGGAGGACCTGCCTGCCACTGCTTTGGAAGGCAAGCCCCGGTTTTATGCATAACCTGTTTTATATGCTATTTTACTACACTTAATGATTGTAGGCTTGTATTGTGCACTTAAGTGTAGGAGTTGGTTGAAACCCTAGTTGCATGATCTCAGGAATCCTTTTGAAATGAGTACTAGTACGACAGGTCGAGTAGTTGCTTTATTTAAATAGGGTCTCGGTAGAAGACGAGTGATTTTTCTAGCACTCGCGCGAGATCAGGGAATTGATTGTACCCACTTTCACATTATCATGATACTGGTTTTTGGACAACAATCCATGGGGATTGGTTGTATACGAGATGAAAATGGAATAAGGATTAAGGTGTGGTACCGTGTGTCAAGCGTTTGAACGTACTAAACACATACCGAGAAATATGGTAAATCGGTAAGCCTAGTACCTGATTGAACCTGGCAGTAGACTTTGCCCCTCACGCGACCTGAGACGAGGTCTCCCATTCCGGTTATGGTGGGTACAAGTGCGGTCACTGCACGACGGCCAGTCGGGGTCAGTGAGGCATTGTACGCCAAGGCGGTGAGCCCTGTTCTGCTGACGGGGAATCGATGGGGACGGTTGATGTGTGTGGGGACGGAGTGCCCCTGCATGTCGTGTGTTTAGGTTTACCTTGCAAGGTTTAAAAACTCGATTCGAATCGTCTGCTTCTCGCAGTTAATGAGACTGCTTGATCCATGCTGCTACATTGAGTAATAAGTGGAAATATGATGAGTTGAGATAAGATGTTGATTGTTAACAATGCTTGCTACCATGTATGAGTAGATAGTTCACTTTTAGCCTTAAGAGAGTCACACTTAACTTTGACTAAGTTAAAATCTTGATTTAGAAACTCAGCTAGTGCTTTTGGCAACCAAACCCCACAGCCAAACAGCTGCATGTCTAGAGGTAGAGGAGTAGACTCCTCACACCGGGTAAGTCTAGCTGAGTATTAGTATACTCAGCCTTGCTTGTGGCATAATTTTTACAGGTTCTCTGGAGGAGATGGTTGCTGGGATCACTTGGCCGACCACCCTGCCACCGGGTTGGACTGTCGAGTGGGACCCTGCCTCGGCTGAGGAGGAGCATGAGGAGTGATGGGACAGGCTTCCCCATCTCTCTGTTTATTTATCGTTAGTCTTATTCCGCTGCATTTCGAACAATGATGGTTACTTTTGCAAAACTCCGATGATGATGATGGTGATGTAATAATTTAACACTGTGACATGTATGGTTTTATGCTTTATTGTATTTGCTCTGTGACTCACCTTCGAGTGAGATTGTGGTACTTGATCCTGTCAGTGGCCGTGTCGGACTAGATCCGAGGGATTGACGGGTTATTCCCATTTAAGTGTGATCTAGCCTCTAAGGCGGGATTTGGACACTTAAGTTGGAATAATTCGGGCAGTTCCGCCACAACGATGATATAGATAACCGAACTTACCAAGTTATTGCGTGCACCTGCATGACTGTCTGAGGTCCTTGGGACAAGGACATCTGTAGGTGGGCCTAATACCTTGGGAGGTTCTGCCACAGCTGGTATCGGAGCGAAGCCCGTCTCTCCGGACATTACGTAGTACTTCAAAAGAATTTAAAAATGCTTACCTTGAATATTCTTTCATTCTTATCTTACCACTTTCTGGTAGTCACTTACCTATTAAAGTTGGGTAACAGAGTGCTAAATAAAGGTATGTGCCAGAAATAGGGGATCAATGAAAAGTTGATCCCATGATTATTAGATTATGCATGCATCATGTATAAACTACACTAAATAAAATTTTCCCTATTATGGAGATATGGCTCGATCCAAGACCACTCAGCGCAAAACAACCGGGCCACATGGTGTACCCCGGCATCAGCTAGCCTCTAGACATGAAGGAAGCAGTAGTGGAAGCAACGACCCCATAAGGGATTTGGAGGATAGAGTGGAGCGACTCAGGTCTGAACTACGCCACGGGTGTAGGGAGCGTGCACGTGATAGCCGCTGCATTGCTGAACTATCACACCCAGTTTTGGAAGGTAAACTGAATGCGAACCATGTATGTGCTAGGATTAGAACTCGCGTACACAACGATTACATAATTAGACATCATCACACAATGCTCAAAGTAAATAGCGGAAAGGTACTTTAATTACATCAAGATGTCCAAGACATCCACAGAGTCTAATACATAACCATTGTCTTTAACATTAATATCAAAGTGCAAAAATACAAAACGTAGTAGATAAGCCTACACAGGCAGCTGACTGGGGGGTTGCCACTAAAATAATCTAGAACTCATTGTAGTCCTGGAACTCCTCAAAGTCCTCCATGTTGCCAGCATCACCTCCTTAGCACTAAGTACAGTGGGGACAACCTGGGGTGGGGTGGTTTGTATAGCAAGGGTGAGTACACATCAACGTACTCAGCAAATGTCCCATTTGGCATTAAGTGGACTAGCTATATGTGGAGTTAAGGTTAAGCAGTTGCTTTTAGTTGGTCAAGTTTTATTACTATAAGTAGAGCCAACTTTTAGTAATAAACTCAGTTATTACCCAGAAGCACTCCCTCCAAGAGGAGATACCAGAGATCAACTTTATAACCATCATTGCTAATCATCATCATAAAAGTAACCAAAGTTCTTCTAATCAAAGAGGATCCCAAGGCCGCTCTCAACCATGAGCACAGCTGATATACTAGTTTATAACAATCAGTAGAGGTCGCACACTTTACCCACAAGTCGTGATTCCCTTTCTGCCCGAGGTTCTAGCCTCCCCATTGATCACTACCAAGGTGACCTAGCAGGGTCTCACTATGTAGCCTTTACAAAGATTTCCCAGAGGTCATAGTCGCCCGTTAGGTTTCTCCAGTTTGATAAACACAGTACATCTCCCCAAAAGAAGGGTGACTAACAAAACCAAATCAAGAACCTCTGCAACCAGCCTTGGCAGAGCAAGTACTGTGCCTAGACCCCATTGACGGCCCTACGGCGAAGCCAACTACTCCTCTGGTTCCTCTAATTAATCAGCTAAGGGCGTCCCATTCCACCCTCATGGTTGCACTGTTATCCTAGGTTGTCACTCTCCAAACAGGTCCTTACGGAGAGGTACTCAGGAAACAACCTGAGTCCCCTATAGTATCACAAGAACCCCCATCGAGATAACATCATTGTATCATAAATTATCACATCATGTTCATTGATTAATTTGAAGCAATAGCATAAGCTAACCATGATTAACCCAAAAAGGTAAACAAGGGTAAGGTAAATACAGACTAGTCAATCCTTAAGTTTCAATAATGTAATGCGAGACAGTGAATTATAAAGTAAAGTAGGACATAATTGGTCAGAGGACACTTGCCTTCACCAGGTTGTTGCTTAGGAGGATCTTCGGCAACACACTCAGGAACCACGGGCTACTCGTTGTCTAAATAAAGCGATCATACATTCAATACATTTGGAAAGTACAAATGAATATCACATTAAACATGTACAAACATTGGGTCACATCTGAAATGGTATAGTATTAAATAAAGGAGAATGAGGTCAAATTATAAACTGAACTAATCTTAATTAGGAGTTGATTACTCTCTAAGTGTTTGGAACACATCTCAAAAAGGCAAAGTAGTAATTAAACAAAGAAAGAGATTAAATTATAAGATGAACTAATCTCATTTAGAAATTGATTATTCTTTAAGTGTTGTCCATAATTACATAACCTAATTCTATTCATTTCATTGAGACCTAAAAGTTAAACCAGAGATGAATTCATGTAATAAATATTATTAATCTCACGACGGTCGTAGAACAGACGGTGGTCCATGGTGAGCGGTGGCGGAGCTATCTGGTCGCGTGCGCAGAGCGAGAGAGAGGGCAAGAGGGTTCGGATGAGGGCGCAAGTGAGCGGGAGGAGGTGGGCGAGCAGGGCACGGGGCTCAAAAGGGGCGAGGACGTGTGGAGGTGGCCGGAGATCGCGCGGTCGTGGGCGCGTCCACGACGGGGGATCGTGGGCGATAGGTTGGGGATGAGCTGACAGATGGGGTCGGCGGGACAGAGAGAGAAGCAGGCGCACGAGCGAGAGGAATGGCACCGACAAACCTGGCCCACGGGGCAGCGAGAGAGAGAGGGAGAGAGGGCGCGCAGGTTGGCGCCGACAGGCGGGACCCGCCTGTCAGGCACCGAGGGCGCGCGAGCTCGGGCGCGCGCGCAGGCTGGGCTAAATGGGCTGACTTGGGCTGAATTGGCTTATCTATTTTCTAGGGAATTTCTAATTGCTTTTCTATTTATTTTCTCTAGGGTTTTCAATTCAAATTCAAATCAAGTTCCAAATTCAAACCAAATAAAAAATGTGCAACAATTCAAAGAATATTTGGAACTCAACATGATGCAACATTTCATGACTCATCTGTTTTCTCAAAAATAGAATAAATAATCCCTTACTAATTAAGCTAACCCTAACCAAAAGAGAAAGAGAGAGAGAGAGAAGAGTAACACCTGAATTTGGATGATAATAAGAAAGAAATTTTATACCCCCAAATTCAGGGTGTTACAGACCTATCCCCTTTAAAAGAATCTCGCCCTCGAGATTCAGGGCTGGCTAGCAAAGAGTTCAGGGTACTTGGCTCTTAGATCATCTTCCCTTTCCCAGGTTGCTTCTTCTTCTGAGTGATGACCCCATTTAACTTTGCACATCCTGATGGTGTTCCTCCGAGTGACCCGATCTGCTGTCTCCAGAATTTGAGTTGGCCTCTCAATGTACGTCAGATCTTCTTGAACTTCAAGGTCTTCCGTTGGCAACTGCTCTTATGGTACTCGCAAGCATTTCTTTAATTGAGACACGTGGAACACATCGTGCATGGCGGACAGATTCTCTAGTAAGCTGAGTTGATATGCCACTTCTCCACGTCTTGCTTGAATCTGGTACGGCCCGATATATCGAGGTGCTAGCTTGCCTTTGACTCCGAACCTTTTGGTTCCTCTGATGGGTGACACTTTCAAGTAGACATAGTCTCTCACTTCAAAATCGAGTTCCCTTCTTCTAGTGTCAGCATAGCTTCACTGTATGGACTGCGCTGCCTTCAGATTTTCTCGGACCATTCTGATATTCTCTTCAGCTTCAAGCAAAAATATCCGGACCGAACACCTGCCTTTCACCGGGTTGGTCCCAATGTAACGGGGTTCTACAATTCCTCCCATAAAGCGCTTCGAATGGTGACATCTTCAGACTGGCCTGATAGCTGTTGTTGTAGGAGAATTCAACATATGGTAGCCTCTTGTCCCAACCTAACTTGTCTTGCAAAGCACGAGCTCTCAACATATCCTCAAGAATCTGGTTGGTTCTCTTAGTCTGACCATCTGTCTGCGGGTGATAAGCTGAACTGAATTTCAAGTGTGTACCCAAAGCTTCATGTAGCTGCTGCAAAAAATGAGAAGTAAACTGGGTGCCTCTGTCCGATACTATCTTATTTGGAATACCATGCTAGCACACAATCCGAGACATGTATAATTCCGCCAACACCGCAATGTTATAGGTGGTCTTGACTAGTATGAAATGGGCCGCCTTTGTTAAACGATCCACTACTACCCAGATGGAGTCATAACTAGCTCGAGTGCGGGGTAGACCAACTATAAAGTCCATCCCAATTTCATCCCATTTCCACTGAGGAATCTGCAACAGCTGCAACAAACCTGCAGGCCTCTGATGTTCTGCTTGATCCTTTGACAACTGTCGCATCTGGCCACATACTCTGCTATCTCTCTTTTCATACCGTACCACCAGAATATCTTCTTCAGGTATTGGTATATTTTCTCGCTACCATGGTGTATAGAATATGCTGTCTCATGAGCTTCCTTGAGAATCAGTTCTCGGATCGATTTGATGTCGGGAACGCACAACCTATCCTTGAACCATATCACTCCTTCTACATCTTCACGGAATTACAGACCTTTCCCATCTATGATTAGTTGCCGGATCTCATTGATCTTCTCGTCATCTTTCTGACCTTTCCTGATGTCTTGTTCTAGAGTGGGTTCTAGCTCAACTGTCACTCCTTAAGCGTTGTTCAGAAATCCAAGACTTAGCCTATCGAATTCCTTTCCTAGCTCGAACGACATCGGGTGAGCGACCAACATATTGACTTGACTCTTCCTGCTCAAGGCATCTGCAACCACATTTGCTTTGCCTGAGTGATAATGGATCTCCAACTCATAGTCTTTGATCAATTCTAGCCATCTTCGTAGCCTCATGTTTAACTCTGATAGAGTGAATATATACTTGAGGCTCTTGTGATCCGTGTAGATATCACACTTTTGCCCATAAAGATAATGTCTCCAGGTCTTCAGTGCATGAACCAGTTTTGTTAGCTCCAGATCATGAGTGGGGTAATTCTTGTAACACCCCTGGTGTTACTGGCACTAAAATTATAGAATAACATCATGTGCATTAACATTTCATGTTGTTTGTCACACCTAGAATGCATTCACTAGGTAAAATTTTCAAACAAGTTGGGATGATAGGACTTGATGTGTGATTAACCCTAGGGTAGGGTAATTAACCCTGGAATTAAGGCCTATGGGTTAAAGTGAAGCCAAAATGAGAAAAAATCTCAAGAGCCATTAGGAATGTTCACAAGATATCAAAGTTGATGAACTTTAGTGGCACAAAAACCCTAATGTGCCCGAACCCTAAAAATAAACCCTAGAAAACCCTAATTGGAACCCTAGGGGGTAAATGTAAATTCTAGTCACTTTTGGACCAAAGTGTAAATAGCAAAGTGATAAAACATCACAAACCAAGTAACTTTAATATTGAAGGATTCTCAAGTAATATGGAGGAATTTGGACTTAATTGCAAAAGAACACCATGAACACTATATGGTTAAGTCTGAATTTCAGTTGGATGGGGTAAACTTTGGAGCTCTATATCTCTAAATCTACAAAGATTTTGCCCTAGGTCAACACATCAAATTTGTAGAGCTATGATAGGACTGAAACTTTGCTTAAGTGACCAAGCCCTGGTGACATACAAAATTTGGAGTAAAATGGACTTAAAGTCTGGCTGTCAGTCACCACTCAAGACTGAGGTTGGTCTGACAGTGAACCCTGAAGAACTTTGGAGTTGATTGGAGCTTAATCAAGTAAGTAAATGGCCAAAGTTCCTATAGTCGAATTGTAGTTGTATTATAGGTTAACAACTTTGTTACAAAAGGATTTACAAGTTGCCACATAGAAATCGGAGATCAAAGCCTTGCAAATTGCTCTGTCAGGCACTCTGAATGGAGTTCTGATGGTACAGTACACCGAAACAGATCGCAGGTTCGCTGTATCTCGCCGCCGATGACTCCGCGCCACGATCCTCGCCGGCGCTGCGATTCGTGCCCGGTGGAGTGCAGATAACTACATAGGGTAAGAAATATGGCATAAAAGATGAACTTGGGGCACTATTTCGCCCTATCGTCATACCCACTTGCCCGACGACGTGGTCGCACGGTCATCGCCGTGGCTGCCGCCGTTCATTCGGTCGTGCCACGCCTTGGGCCGTTTTACCACGTCTCTTTGAGCCGTGGAGGCTGTCACACCCGGGTTTCGGGGCACCAAGACCCGGGCGCGAACATAATCACCAGGTGTGCTGGGACCAAGTCTCACACATATGATGAATCATGGCACAGGATCGAATGTCACATCTTTACTACATAACAGGAATTCTATACAAAATAAATAATTACATTATAAGGAGACAACGGTCCAGCAACCCAAAGTTGACTGGGAGACGACGGCCTAGACCACTCACGAACTCATCACAGCATCCTCCATGCGCCTCATCATGTGGTACCTGTTCTTGACCTGTGGGGGGTGTGAGACAGCAAGAGTGAGCTCACATACGTTCATAGCTCAACAAGTTGTGGGGAATAATGTGCATGAACTCGCCAAAGGTGGGAGCTCACGTGAAGTGTAAGGCTTACCAAAGAGGATGGTTAGAGCTGAGCATTGCTTTCAAAGTTGGTCAAAATTTTATTAGCAATTACTAAGTATAAGTAAATACCAACCCAATTAAGAAGTAGAACAAAAGTAACAACATCACCTGCGATGCAATGCATATGACAAATTGAATTTAGTTCCATAAGTTAATCATGTGAGGGTCCGAGCTGCTCATGACCGTGAGCACGGCTAGTATACCAGTTTTACACTTTGCAGAGGTTGCGCATCTTTACCCACAAGTCATGTTACCCATTTGCCACGGGGTTGTACGGGTCGCATACACCTCTACCAAGGAAGCGAGGCAGGGTAACACTACGAGGCCTTTACAAAGTTCCACTAGCTTCAGAAAACCCGCTACAGTTTATAGGAAGCTCCAATGCAGGGATCCCTCGCCTGACCGCCATTGCAGCAAAATCAACCAAGGACCTCCCCACACTGACCACTCCCCTACTGCCCTTGCCCCTTTCAGGTGATGTAGTCTTCCACTAGCTTTCCTAGTTAATTAGCCAAGGGCGTCCCATCAAACCCTTGTGGTAGCACTGTTTTCCCGGGTGGTCGCTCCATGTTCCAATTAACATAATGATCTTATCATGAACAATAAATAACAACTGATAACAAAAGTATAATCATGAATAATCACTACAACACATATGACCTTTTGTGACAAATTCTCAATGACAATAGTAGAATTCGTCACTAGGTGACTACGTTTATGACGATTTCTAGGAATCAAAACAATTTCGTGACGAAAAATTGAGCCCCGTCACAAAAAATGTCATAACTTTGTGTGTTATCATGTTTATGACGATATGTCATGACAATATGAGTGCGTCATACCATGGAATTGTCATAAATCGTTGTACATCATATATGATGATATTGTATGACAATATATGTTGGTCATAAATATTTGATATAGTTTTTTTAAAACTAATTGTTATATATTCCATGCTGACACCATGGCCTGTCTTTCTTTTTTGAGTTATAAAAAGCTCACATTCTTTATGGTAGTAAAATTAAGTAGAATTCAAATAAAATTGGGTTGTAAAAATTCAAATGATGTTGTACCATCGTTGTGCCATGTGCTTGTGCCAAATTTTAAAAGAAAAAACAAACTTTCTTGTGCCATCTTTTTAAAATGAAAATGTTCTTTGTAGTAGTAAAATTAGATAGAAATAGAATTCAAATAAAATTGGGCTTTAAAAATCAAATGAAAAATTGTACCACCGTTGTGCCATGTGCTTGTGACATTTTTTAAATTAAAAAAATCAAACTTGCTTGTGAAAATGCAAAATGTCAGACAATGTTGGGAGTCGAACCTGCTAGGTAACGAATAGTTACAATGCCTTCCACCGATACGCCATTACTAAATTTGTATCAAACAAATTAATACCTAGGTCACATAATATAGTATTAGAATGGTTTTGCACCATATTCACTGGAAATAAAACCACTCGATGCAAAAAATTAAAAACATAGCGGCGGCGTAGGCACAACCTCCCCGCAATCGACGCTCAATTTCCTCTATAGTCTTCCTCCCATAAAAACTGTGCCACTTCTTCATGCTCCTCGTAACCTCCTCCAGTCGTGTCGGTGGCACAGCAGGATAGATCACCTGAGCATGTTCGTCACAACCTCAAGATGCCGCTGAGGAAGAAGGGGCCGCGAGTCCCACGGAGGCATGCGGGTAAGTTCTTATTAAGCATGAACCCTAGCCTGATGCCGAAAGGGGCAAACCCTAGCCCTCATTTCATTTCCCAGTAGCGACGGGATGGCGATGCGTCTTCAGTTGCCAATTACTGGCGCTCGCAATTCTCCACACATCTGACACTTCCAATCAGGCTAGCACCAGCAAAGCGGCTCCAGGCACCTAAGCACGAAGGCACATTGAAGATTTGAAGTTCAATAAAGTATTTTTTTTGCTTATATCAGCATTCTTTTGCATGCTAATACTTTTTAGGTTGGTAATATTTTTAGCACTTCTTTATTGCGGCACGACACTACATTTTTTAGGCTTCACCACTACATTTTCGCCATGCTAACATTTTTTATATAAGTCGCCTCATGAGATAGTGCACTGCACTCAATTAGTTGCATGATATTTTTTATTTCACAAATACTTCCACATTGGTTACTAATTTTTACTCTGTACATGGTTAACTTTAACCCATATGGTTGGTCATCACATGATTTGAAGCTGTTGCTGAACTCTGTGTGCCCACAAGATAAAAACCCACTGTTTCATGGCAATATAAAACAACACTTTTTCATGGCAGCAATCTACTATGCTTATACTTTCTTGGCTCAAGATTATATACTTTGACAAAACAACGAGTGACACATTAGAGAAATAGAATATTTAGGGATCCTAAAGTTAAATCCAATGTACCATAATTTGACATATTAGCATAAGAAAACCTATTGATAGATAAATAGCAAGAATCGACAATTAAACATTAGACAAGCATGCGTACAATAGTATCAGTACAATATAATGCTTTATATGTATTAGTAACATTTTTCTTTTATTATTTTATTTGTAGAAGATACAGAACCTACTCCTACAGACTATGAGAAGCAGAGAGCAATTACAATCATGAAGAACAATCAAATGAGGCAACGGCTAGGGCTTTCTCAATTACGATCAATGATGGCTAGTATTCTGAGTGGAAGGATAAACGATGCTCCTCCTTAGGAATCTGGATCGCTGTATGATGGTGATGATATTGAGGGCTCTGACGATGAGATGGTTAGTAAGGTAACATTCATATTTTCCTCCAATGATTTATCATTACCTTTGCTTCCACAATCAAATATATAGTATATTGTGTTGTACCTATGCATGAATCCCTAGTTGATAAGGTTGTACGTAGCCACACCCTCCGACAATGGCGTCGAACTCTCTTCAAAAAATACAATAGCCTCTAAAAGGGTTGTTGCACATGAAGTACAATAACAACCAATTATAGTCACTAGACGAAGGAGTACTACCATAAACCAAGAGTCCAACCAAAGCATAATGGCCGGTACACTGCCAAATTCTTGTGGTGCCACAAACCAGGATTGCACCCAAAGCATGTATGCCGCTATACAACTTAGTTCACCAAGACAGACTGAGAGCAAGGATCCCACTTGAGACCAAGGCAAGTGGTTCCGTGGTTGTCTATATATTGATTTCTTATGATTTTTCTATACCAATAAAACTACAAATTTTTAATGCTCGTGCTAATTGTTCATGTCCAAGCTTGCAAATAAGTATTCTGTTGTTAGAAAAAAATTATGCATTATGCTAATATCCATGTACTAGCTAAAACATGAATTTTTTGAATGCTTCGACTACCTAATGTGTATTTACAAGTACTGCTCTTGATTAAATATGTTATAGCTGCAGCATATACTTGGTTACTCTTATAATGGTAATGCTCATAATACATACATTTTTACATCTAAGATATTGTGGATGCTTCTACATGCAGATCTTCTTGCATACATGTAATTAAGTCTTTGTATTTAATATCTAATACATACAATGCTTTGTTAATTCATTTGTTGTACGAATGTTCTTGTAATCTTATACTGCATGCTTCACCAAATCAATGTCCAACATGTGATAAATGTTCTTTGCTGATAATAATAAATTCACACCATTTCAGAAGCAAGATAAATTTAAAGATATAGAACCTAGTGCAATTGATCTTTTCAAGTAGATGCAATGCAGCAAGAAGGACTTAGCGAAACTGTCCAAAAAGGTACTGTAAGATTTTTTTGCCCTTTTACCTCTACCTCTGAATATGCAATGCACTAGGCCGATGTCTGTGTGCTAAGTTTATATGGAATTGCAATACACTAAGTTGATCTTTATATGCTAGGTTTATATGGAATCAATGGCGGCAGCCTCAGTTGAAGATGGACACCGTATTCATCAATAGAAGTGGTTTCCCAAGCGCTGCCTAAATCAACTTGATTCCATCATAATGTAGGCCTAGCCGTCGCCAACAGAAGCTCTTTAAGGATTGTTTCAGCAAAGATGCAACAACTTGAGTCTTAATTATAGACTGAGAGGCAAGAAAAAGATGGACTACAGGATGAAGTCCAAAGCTTGAAGTTTAAGACACAGACATCTGATGAGACCATTCCTAAGCAATCTGATGAGATTGCAGAATTGAAGAAGTTCATAGCAAAAAATAATAGCCTCCTTTGTTTGATTTTAAGCATCAATCGTAGCCAAGTGCCTCCTTAAATATGTATATCAACATGATGGTGTCAAGGTTCATCACATACCAGATCGAGGATTAAAGTTATATGAGCTTAAGTTACATGATTATTAGGATTTATGTTATTGGAGTCTAAATTTGTTTTTTTTGTTTAAATACTTGTGCTGGATTTTTGTTTGATGATATAATTTTGGTATTACTATTTATTTTGTTTGATGAAATGTTGTTTGCATGATGAATCAATCATGATTAAAAATTGTGTGGATATATAATATTTCATGAAAAAAAATCTCCAATGGGCCATGTCATCAACAATTATGACATAAATATATGTCATAAGTTTATTGCCATGTCACCACATTTATGACAAAACAATATGTCAAGAAGCTCTGCCACATCAACTGCCATATCATATGCCACATCATCAATTTCATGACAAACATATTCGTCATAGCTTTGTGCCACATCATCATCCATGTGGCAATGTGTGGTGCCATGTTTTGTGACGTTTACAATCATATTTGTGATATTTATGAGCGTCATAGATTTAGTGACGAATACATATTCGTCATTAACATCTATGACATTTTTTGATATATCATCATATCAGTTCCTTTACCACGCACCTTCTGTGACGATAGACTTTTCATCACAACACCGTCACAACAAACTAAACTATGACATAAAAACCTTTCTTTGTGACATAATAATATGGTCATAAAAGGGCTAATGTGTTGTAGTGAATGTATCTCCATACCCAAAACCACATATAGCACTAGCATGTACTACCCAAAAAGTTCAGTGGTAAACAAGGCATAAAGATAGACAAACTAGGGTAACCTATTAGGTCCCATCAAAATTAACCTATGCAGATCATTATAATTAATGAGAACATGAGTGGGTAAAAGAAGTGATCAAGGGCACAACTTGCCTGACACTTGAGATTCCAGTTACCAGGGTGATTCTTCGGATCCTCGTGACCTCACGCTAGTCGTAGCAATACAAACAGACATGGTATAGACAAAAATTAACATCACACCAATCATAAGAACATACTGTATAATAATAGTCTACGCGTCGCTACGAGATCGCGGGAACGAGAACCACTAAGATTGGAGTTACGGTCATCAAGTTATGATGTGGTTTAAATGATTACAACCAGGTTTTATTTTATAATTCCAGAGAAAAGATAACCTAAAGTAGTAATTAATTCAACTTTCATCTAGGTCACCAATTGACCATAGATCATATTTAAGTGGATTACAATTGTAAGTAGATTAACAAGACTAACCAACATAAGTTAAATAAAGACCTAATTATAAAAGAATGAGACATGGCATAATAAATGTTGCTATTGCATAGTAAATATTTATATGAGACTAACGCAACTGGAACGAGTCAATTCGGATCTAAAACGAAAGGGTTATGAATTTATGAGGTTTTATGTATTTGATATAAGATTAATTAAGAGATTAATTTTAATACAGTTTTCATGTAAAACCAGAGACACTATGTGATGAACAATAATAAAACACAATTATTGGAACTGGAATGGATTAAAAAGGAGTTGAAATTAATTTTCTAGGAATTAAACAAGTTATTGGAATTAATTTTGCACTATAAATCATTTTCTAACTGAATTTCTCTGTTTTATAATCTGTCTGTACTGCGCGTGTAATTTGCAGACAGTTCAGGGCGAAAACGCAAAGGTTCCCAAGACTCAGTAAACAGTCAAAATGGACTACGAGTTCATTATCTATTTCTTCAAGGGCTTATTTGTAAACATGGCTCAGCGAAGAGGTACAGTGTGATCTGGGCCATCGGATCATCTTTCAAGCGCCCAGATTAGATCGGATTACTTATGAACCCGCACACATCCTAAGCCACTGGATCTAACATCAAGGGTTATGATTTAAAGAATCGCAATCCAATCGAATTCACACGACCAACATCCAATGGTCCTACTTAACCTGAGCGAAGAGATACTCGATCGTCTGATAGTAGCCGTCAATCAAGAGATCAACTCACAAGGTTGTTTCATCTCCGCCCAAGCAGCCCAGCGCAGACTGAGCGACGGTGCAGTAGCAACCGCGGCGGCGGCCATGGCCGGCGAATAGCCAAATCCCGCCAGCGCGCATGAAACTCAACTCCGACTGGTTCCAAACCTAGAACACACGGTAAAGAAAGGGTAGGAAGGGTTCTCACCGCGTGACGCACAACAGGATGACCGTGCGACGAAGCATGGCGGAATCACGGCATGAGCTCGCATCGGTGCACAATCCCGAGTCACCAGGTCGTTAATCCCACAAGGCAAAGCCGCAATCCATCCCCGGAGCTGCGCAGTGAAGCTTCGACGATAGAGCCCAAGCGCAGCGGCACCCGATCCATACTCTCTCTCGCAATTACCTGTGCTTCTGTCTCTGGCGACGATGGTGGCATCCCCTATCTATGGTGGCCCCTGGTACGGCATAGGTGAGATGGGAAGTGGTTATCGCGACTTTATAATCCCATATGCTGGTCCCAAGCTGGGAGATCAGATCTGGCGCGAGAATTCTGGACAGGTTCTGGTCAGCGCGGGCGAGCTCCGCGCCTTCAGTTGCGGAACAGAACGGAGGACAGGGACGCTCCTAACGGACGAGGCCCACAGCACGACGACTGAGGAAGGCAGAGGCGTGCGCGGAAATAGAAAAACTGGCCCGCGGGCCCGGGTGGTCAACGACTGAAGTAGAGAGGGATGCGCGAGGAGAGTTAATGGGCCGACCAGGGAGATTTCGGCCCAAGCGCTGGTGGTTCTTTTTTTAATTTCCTTTCTTTTCTTTTTCTCTATTTCTTTTTCTTTTCAGTTTTAAATTCCAAATCCAAGGGTTTAATTCAAGTTTTTTTTATGACACATTTATATTCACCTTAAATTTTTAGTTTGAACATAGTTTGAATTTTATAAGTTTTTGTTTTGTATTTTAGAATATTTCTCTCTTTCTTATTTTCAAATCCGAATTTAAATTTTGGGCTAAATCCCAATTTCCTAAATTTTACTTTTGCGTTAACTTCAAATTGTAAACTCAATTAGTATACTTTTATATGAAGGTGCCTTATTTAATTTCCTTAAATATTATTATCCCCATGAATTGAGGATTGGATGGCAAAACAATCAAGAGAGACCACTCTTATATTATGTTTTACAATTTTGGGTATTACAAATCCTACCCCACTTAACAGAAATCTCGTCCTCGAGATTTGTAAGGACAGGGATGTAAAAAAAACCTTATTTATAGTTTACTTTTAGTTTCTAATTAATTTATGATTAAGAAGTTTCTCGTTAATTATAAAGTGATTAGGAAAGCATGGGTGTTTATATGTATAGCCATTTTGTTATGTAGGATAAAATATAGGAAGGTTAGGGCAAGAATAGCCTAGGGTAATATAGTTTTTTGGTGAGAAGAACTTCGTGTTGGATGGTAATGCATCTAATGATCGAGTTTGACTTCTATCCTTCCTTGATGAGGTTGATCACCACCGGTCTTGGGGTTGCCATTCGAATTAGGAACATGTAGTTAATGTAGATTTGTAGGTAACCCTTAGGAGGTAGAGCAGCTAGTTTAGTAGGTGGTTATGAGTTAAATGAGATTAATCAGAATTTGGTGTGATTATTTTCTCTTATATTGGTTGGATAGATTATGTATCCTATTATGTAGGTCAAGTTGTTGGTGTATGGCCGAGTTGGTCCAAGTCACTAATTTAGCTTAAAACATTTTTATAGGAGTGAGGTCTAATCTATTTCACTAGTACTAACTAACCTGTTAAATAACTCACTTTAGATTGGATCATGTTAGATTAGATGGGATTTAGATTAGATCAGTATCACCAGATTAGACTAGACAATATCTAATTACTTTGGATTAGATCATGGTGGTTACAGTAGTGTGGGATAAATATGCTTATTAGGGCAAGATGAATCCATAAAGATAAGGTAGGATCTTTTGAGGTCAGTTAGATCTGTTAGGATAAGATAAAATCTTTTCAAGATAAGAAGAATCTATTAAGATAAGAGGGATAAATACACTTTAATGGAGGATAATCCAGATTGTTTAGTTAACGCCTGAATTTTATTTATTTGTATTTATGCCTATATGTATATGCAGATGTAATTGTGGACATTACTCCACAACGCATCACACTCAATTAAAGATCCAAATCAGACATGTATCACAAGAACAAACATTGAAGCATACAAATATTTACGAAAATAGTTTTGATTTTGTTCCTAAGAGTAGGTCTCCTATTCCTAGAGGTCACTTTAGGCACGGGATTTCAAAGTGTGAAATCCACATTTGTCTTTAGAAGGAAAAGGTAAGAATAATCAGAGTAAGCGGAAATAGAAGAGAAAAGATTAAGATAAGTTTAGAAAGAATCAGAGTGGCAAAGGTAAGTAAATAATGGTTGTCCAGTTTTATCTAGGTTTCGTCCTACAGTCAACATTCCTCTGATACCACTTCTGTCACACCCGGGTTTCGGGGCACCAAGACCCGGGCGCGAACATAATCACCAGGTGTGCTGGGACCAAGTCTCACACATATGATGAATCATGGCACATGATCGAATGTCACATCTTTACTACATAACGGGAATTCTATACAAAATAAATAATTATATTATAAGGAGACAACGATCCAGCACCCCAAAGTTTACTCGGAGACGACGGCCTAGACCACTCATGAACTCAACACAACATCATCCATGCGCCTCATCATGTGGTACCTGTTCTTGACCTATGGGGGTGTGAGACAGCAAGAGTGAGCTCACATACGTTCATAGCTCAACATGTTGTGGGGAATAATGTGCATGAACTCGCCAAAGGTGGGAGATCACGTGAAGTGTAAGGCTTACCAAAGAGGATGGTTAGAGCTGAGCATTGCTTTTAAAGTTGGTCAAAATTTTATTAGCAATTACTAAGTATAAGTAAATACCAACCCAATTAAGCAACAGAACAAAAGTAACATCACTTGTGATGCAATGCATATGACAAATTGAATTTAGTTCCATAAGTTAATCATGTGAGGCTCCGAGCTGCTCATGACCGTGAGCATGGCTAGTATACCAGTTTTACACTTTGCAGAGGTTGCACATCTTTACCCACAAGTCATGTTACCCATTTGCCACGGGGTTGTACGGGCCCCATACACCTCTACCAAAGAAGCGAGGCAGGGTAACACTACGAGGCCTTTACAAAGTTCCACTAGCTTCAGAAAACCCGCTATAGTTTATAAGAAGCTCCAATGCAGGGATCCCTCGCCTGACCGCCATCGCAGCAAAATCAACCAAGGACCTCCCCACACTGACCACTCCCCTACTGCCCTTGCCCCTTTCAGGTGAGGTAGTCTTCCACTAGCTTTCCTAGTTAATCAGCCAAGGGCGTCCCATTAAACCCTTGTGGTAGCACTGTTTTCCTGGGTGGTCGCTCCATGTTCCAATTAACATAATGATCTTATCATGAACAGTAAATAACAACTGATAACAAAAGTATAATCATGAATAATGTATCTCCATACCCAAAACCACATATAGCACTAGCAAGTACTACCCAAAAAGTTCAGTGGTAAACAAGGCATAAAGATAGACAAACTAGGGTAACCTATTAGGTCCCATCAAAATTAACCTATACAGATCATTATGATTAATGAGAACATGAGTGGGTAAAAGAAGTGATCAAGGGCACAACTTGCCTGGCACATGAGATTCCAGTTACCAGGGTGATTCTTTGGATCCTCGTGACCTCACTCTAGTCGTAGCAATACAAACAGACATGGTATAGACAAAAATTAACATCACACCAATCATAAGAACATACTGTATAATAATAGTCTACGCATCGCTACGAGATCACGGGAACGAGAACCACTAAGATCGGAGTTACGGTCATCAAGTTATGATGTGGTTTAAATGATTACAACCAGGTTTTATTTTATAATTCCAGAGAAAAGATAACCTAAAGTAGTAATTAATTCAACTTTCATCTAGGTCACCAATTGACCATAGATCATATTTTAGTGGATTACAATGGTAAGTAGATTAACAAGACTAACCAACATAAGTTAAATAAAGACCTAATTATAAAAGAATGAGACATGGCATAATAAATGTTGCTATTGCATAGTAAATATTTATATGAGACTAACGCAACTGGAACGAGTCAATTCGGATCTAAAACGAAAGGGTTATGAATTTATGAGGTTTTATGTATTTGATATAAGTTTAATTAAGAAATTAATTTTAATACAGTTTTCATGTAAAACCAGAGACACTATGTGATGAACAATATTAAAACACAATTACTGGAACTGGAATGGATTAAAAAGGAGTTGAAATGATTTTTCTAGGAATTAAACAAGTTATTGGAATTAATTTTGCACTATAAATCATTTTCTAACTGAATTTCTCTGTTTCACAATCTGTCTGTACTGCGCGTGTAATTTGCAGACAGTTCAGGGCGAAAACGCAAAGGTTCCCAAGACTCAGTAAACAGTCAAAATGGACTGCGGGTTCATTATCTATTTCTTCAAGGGCTTATTTGTAAACATGGCTCAGCGAAGAGGTACGGTGTGATCTGGGCCATCGGATCATCTTTCAAGTGCCCAGATTAGATCGGATTAGTTATGAACCCGCACACATCCTAAGCCACTGGATCTAACATCAAGGGTTATGATTTAAAGAATCGCAATCCAATCGAATCCACACCACCAACATCCAACGGTCCTACTTAACATGAGCGAAGAGATACTCGATCGTCTAATCGTAGCCGTCAATCAAGAGATCAACGCACAAGGTTGTTTCACCTCCGCCCAAGCACCCCAGCGTAGACCGAGCGGCGGTGCAGTAGCAACCACGGTGGCGGCCATGGCCGGCGAATAGCCAAATCCCGCCAGTGCGCACGAAACTCAACTCCGACTGGTTCCAAACCTAGAACACGCGGTAAAGAAAGGGTAGGAAGGGTTCTCACCGCGTGACGCACAACAGGATGACCGTGCGACGAAGCAGTGCGGAATCGCGGCATGAGCTCGCATCGGTGCGCAATCCCGGGTCACCAGGTCGTCAATCCCACAAGGCAAAGCCGCAATCCATCCCCGGAGCTGCGCAGTGAAGCTTCGATGACAGAGCCCAAGCGCAGCGGCACCCGATCCATACTCTCTCTCGCAATTTCGTGTGCTTCCGTCTCTGGCGGCGATGGTGGCATCCCCTGTCTATGGTGGCCCCTGGTACGACATAGGTGAGATGGGAAGCGGTTATCGCGACTTTATAATCCCATATGCCTGTCCCAAGCTGGGAGATCGGATCTGGCGCGAGAATCCCGGGCGGATTCTGGTCAGCGCAGGCGAGCTCCGCGCCTTCAGTTGCAGAACAGAACGGAGGATAGGGACGCTCCTGACGGACGAGGCCCACAGCACGGCGACTGAGGAAGGCAGGGGCGTGCACGGAAACAGAGAAACTGGCGCGCGGGCCCGAGTGGTCAACGGCTGAAGTAGAGGGACGCGCGGGAGAGTTAATGGGCCGACCAGGGAGATTTCGGCCCAAGCGCTGGTGGTTCTTTTTATTAATTTCCTTTCTTTTCTTTTTCTCTATTTCTTTTTCTTTTCAGTTTTAAATTCCAAATCCAAGGATTTAATTCAAGTTTTTTATGACACATTTATATTCACCTTAAATTTTCAGTTTGAACATAGTTTGAATTTTATAAGTTTTTGTTTTGTTTTTCAGAATATTTCTCTCTTTCTTATTTTCAAATTCGAATTTAAATTTAGGGCTAAATCCCAATTTCCTAAATTGTACTTTTGCGTTAACTTCAAATTCTAAACTCAATTAGTATACTTTTATATGAAGGTGCCTTATTTAATTTCCTTAAATATTATTATCCCCATGAAATGAGGATTTGATGGCAACACAATCAAGAGAGACCACTCTTATATTATGTTTTACAATTTTGGGTATTACAGAGGCTAACCAGTAATAGCTGTACGCCTTTGTCCAGTGAACGCCACGGTAGATCGCCGCAGTGACCCATCCCCTCTTTTCGGCCGCCAGCGTGATTTCTTCAAATTGGGCGCCACCGCTGATGGACCCTATAAGTCAATGCCCTAGTGAGCTCCGTTAGGTTGTTACGTGTCCAGTGCACCAGCCCTTGCCTCCGATTAGCCACTATAGCTCGCGAATTCCAAATTTCCCCCAAATCGGGTTTCCGCGCCACCGTGAACACCTCACCATGGCTAGCCCTCTGCAGGTTAGTTCAAGCTTCTTTGCTTGATGTTCTAGCCTCTCTTGAGTCCTCTGCTACTCGTAGACTCATTTAATTGAACTATATTACCCTGGATCACTAAGAACACATCGGATTGTTCTCGGTTTTCGCCGTCGTCGTGGATAGAGAGATTTCGACTCGGATTAGTGCAATTAGTTGAGAGATTAAGGTCGCCAGGGTTGGAATTAGGTGTCAGCCAAGCTAGAGCGCCGGTCATTGTGTATCTTGGCCAGTACAGGCTCGCCGGAGGTATGCTCGTCGCCGTCCACCGTCGTGGACCGGCCGTTGCGAAGAAATAGAAATGCGGGGGCCTCCGAGTAAATGCCAGTGAGACATTGGAATAGTGTTCAGGGGCTCTTTACTAGTTATTCAATTGGCTAGGGCCTCTGCGCAAATCCACCAGCGCGGGCACGGGCACACGCGTTGTTCTCCCGTTTGCGGGCCGACTTGGGCTGAATTGAGCAAAATACTATTCACTGTTTCTCTTTTTCTTTTTGCTGACAGATTAGGGAATTTATAGAAAATTCTAAAAAAATACTAAAAATATAAGATTTAAAGGGCCTAATCCTAGACTATTCCTAAATTCCCCTAGTATTTAATAAAAATAGTTCCAAGATTTTTAGTCCCAATTATGAATTGTTTAGTATTTAAAGGGCCTAATCCTAGACTTTTGGAATTTTAGAAATTACTAAATAACTCCAAAAATCATAAAAACTTTTGAGGTAAACTTAATTTGATAATTAGAACCCATGGATGAAGTTTGACATGTGTTGGACATCGTTTGATTCCCAAACCCAAAACCCTAGCTTTCTAGGTAATATTTGCCTTATTCTAGTAGAGTACTGACTCAGAAAACCCTAGTTTCCCTGGTGTACCATGAAGAAAAGTTGTATTCAAAATACAACTTGATGTGTCTCTATTATAATTGCATATTCATAGCATCACATGAGCATTCATGTATATGTATGGTTATGTATAGAAAACGAAGAAGTAAGTGTTGAAGAAGAAGAGACTGCACCACCAACTGAAACACCACCTGCCGGGAACTGTTTTTATTTTGATATCTGTGGAACAGATCCCGAATCCCCTACAACACAAGGCAAGCCCCGGTGCATTTACCTTTCCTTGTGATTTTAAACTCTTTATCACTTGAATGTTGCATTAGGTGATAGGAGTTGGGTGTTAATCCAATTGCTGCATTTCCTTCCTTGGAACTGTTTATCCTTCCTTGACTACCTATTTTATTAAAAGGTTTTCTGATGCTTAGTCTTGCTTTAGAAAGCAAAAGTGTTTTGTTTCTAACAAAAGATGATGCTTCAGATGGAATGGGATGTTTTCAAAAATAAAACTTGATGGTGGATCCATCATGGCCGTGATGGGTTCAACATCGGACAAGATGTACCTCTGCCAGGTACCAAACTTTGGGATTTTAAATGATAAAGTTGAGACCGGGTGGGTGACTTGCACGAGAAGAGAGTCTCAGTGTAGTGTCTCCGTCCGAGTCGATTAAGCACCGTGTCGATGTAGGCTTGATGATTGAGGACCTTTTAACTGACCACATGCCTCGTCATGGGTAAGCCTTGCCTTGGGCAGAGTAATACCAGAAAGACCAACATGCATTGGGAGTGGAGAGATGGCGAGAGTAGTTTGTACCCTCCGTGGCAAGAGGCTGGACATTGGTGTATCTATGCTCTCGGTTGGCGTGAACCCGGTCTGGTCTTAAGAAACCCGGTGGCGAGTTGATATATGCAAGGGTTAAGTGCTACTTATGTCGTGTGGTTGGAGATCCCCAACTGGGTATTAATCAATTCAGATCGCCGTTACTTCTCGGATATGAAGACTTGGTCACTGCCCTACACGTAGCAATCCAGTAAAGAAAAAGGGTGATAAAAGACAGCTAGTGCAGGCCAAGTGCTTGAACTAGGGTAGAAAGAACTCTAGATTCAGGTAATGACTTAACTTGACAATAAAACTGAATTTTTAAGGACCCACTATTAGTAAGCATTTCTGCAAACAGAGTCTTTGATTCTTGATCAAGCCTTTCCTTGACTCCCTCAAGCCAGCATATCCTTGAGAGTCCTTTCTTTTGTCGGGTAAGACTTGCAAAAGTACACTCCGTGAAGTCTGTAGGTGAGTACACTCCGTGAGTTTTCGAACCCATGTTGTTGTAGGTGAGGAGACAGCAGACTTCTGCTATTTTTGTTCAAAGGTGGTACCCAAGGAAGAGCCCCAACAGTGAAGTCTGTCGCGGGAGGATGTTGGCCTCCCACTTTAAAAACAATATACTTTTGTGTGGGAGGGTGTTTTGCCTCCCTGGTCTGTAATAAGAATACTTGATGCACTTATAGTACCCTAGTATTGTAATAATAATACTCTCTCTATATATTGGATGAATGTAAATTAAGTTATTGTAATTTGCTTCCGCTTATTCTTTCCTCCGATGTGATGTAATATCTCTGTGAAGGGTGAAGCGCTCTTGGGCGGGTTGATGAAGATACAGTACCGAACTTGTCAAGTGATTATGTGCATCTGCAGGGTTGTCCAAGGTCCTCAGGACAAGTACAACTGTAAGTGGGCCTAATACCTTGGGAGGTTCCGTCATAATTCTTCTCATGAACTTTCAACTGTCGGGACGAGTATGCCACTACTTTCCCTTCCTGCATTAACACACACACATCCCAGTCCGGTGTACGAAGCATCACAATATACTAAGAACGGCTTGTGAACATCTGGCAGAACCAATATCGGTGTCGTTGTCAACTTCTGCTTCAACATCTCGAATGATTCTTGGCACGCTGGGGTCCACTTGAACCCAACCTTCTTTGCTAGCAAGGCTGCCATTGGCTTGGCAATCTTGGAGAAACCTTCAATGAAACGCCGATAGTAACTAGCCATTTCAATGAAACTCTTGATTCCTCGGACATCTTTTGGTGCTTTCCAATCCAGAATCGCTGCTACCTTCTTTGGATCCACAACTAGGCCATCTCGGTTTATAATATGACCCAAGAACAAAACTTCGCTGATCCAGAACTCACACTTGCTAAGTTTGGCATACAACTCGCAATCTCGTAGCCTCTGAAGTACTTTCCTCAAATGTTCCTCATGCTCTTGCTCATTCCGGGAATTTATAAGAATGTCATCAATGAACACCACTACAAACTTGTCGAGGTAGTCCATGAACACACTATTCATAAGGTACATGAAGTAAGCTGGCGCATTCATCAAATCGAACGACATAACCATGAACTCATATAGCCCATACTTGGTGATGAATGTTGTCTTCGGTATATCTGAAGGTCGGATTCTGAGCTGATGGTAACCTGACCTTAGATCTATCTTTGAGAACACACTGGCTCCTCTCAACTGATCAAATAGGTCCTCGATTCGAGGCAGGGGCACTTGTTCTTGACAGTGACTTCATTCAAAGCTCTATAATCGATGCACATCCTCTTCGTGCCATCCTTCTCCACAAATAGCACTGGGCTGCCCAAGGTGAGGTACTTGGTCTGATGTAACCTTTCTCTAACAACTCTTCAATTTTCTTATTGAGTTCCACCAATTCTGGTCCAGACACTCGATAGGCTCTCTTGGAAATAGGGGCGGTGCTTGGGATAAGCAATATGGCAAATTCAACTTTCCTTTTAGGTGGCATGCCTGGTAACTCTTCAGGGAATACATCGGGGAATTCTGACACAACTCTAATTGCTTCAATCGGATTGGACTCTTTGTCGTCTACTGATAAATGGTGATAGGCTCCTTCTTCTAGTTCAGGCAAGTACAGCTTGGTTACTACTTCCTTTCCGGATGGGGACACCAACTTAACTATTCTCTTGTCACAACTGACAATGGCTTGATTTCTGTGTAGCCAATCCATCCCTAGGATGACATCTAACCCTTGAGTTCCCATTACTACTAGGATAGCGGGGAAGTCTATCCCCTTATTTCAATCCTTAGATTCGGACAAATCCTATCGGACTAAACTTTTCCCCCAACTGAATTAACTCTTAAAGGTGGGATCATTGGTTCTATGGGGATGTTATGTGATTCTACCCAAGATGTAGAAACAAAAGAATGCGTGGCACCAGTATCAAATAATACTTTTGTTGGGTAGGATTCGACTGGAAACATACCTACTGCCACGTCCTGAGCATCCTGGATTGCTTCGGCCTCCAGCTAGTTCATCTTTCCACGGTTGTAGGCCTGACCACGGCCTCCTGGCGCTTGCTATGGCGCTCCTTGTCTTGCTAGGGCATTGACTGCTGAGCTACTTCCTTTGGACAGTTCTTCGCTAAGTGGTTTTGTTCTCCACAATAGAAACATGCACGACCTCCCACTTGCGCTAGAGCTGCTTGGCCATTCTGGTTGGGTGATGGAGCAGGAAGGCGAGCTGCCTGGTTGTTCTGAGGCTGGTACTGATTTCCTCCAGGTTGGGTGCTCTAACGGTACTACTGTTGCTCAGGAAACTTGTCACACCCGGTTTTAAGGGACAAAGTCGGGTGCATCTCATAAATGCGCCAAAGAAGACAACATATATAATAACAGAGTGTATAGAGATAAATGTCACAATAATCAGAGTATTTATTACATAGCGGAAGTCTTACAAAAATAAAAGATAAAAATAACAGGATCTAAAATCCATCCTTGGCGCCAGAAAGTCAACTGGGAGACGCCACCTAGATCGAATCGGACTCCTCGATGTGGCTCCTCTTGAACCACCTGTTCTTCTCCTGTGGGGGGTTGTGAGACAGCAAGGGTGAGCTCACACATGTTCATCGTTCAATAAGTTGTGGGGAATGATGTGGCATGAACTCACCAAAGGTGGGAGTTCATGTGAAGTGTAAGGCTGATCAACAAAATAAAGGTTGAAGCTGAGCATTGCTTTTATAAGTTGGTCAATGTTTTATTAGCAGTTACTAAGTGTAAGTAAATACCAAACCATAATAAAATAATAGAACAAAATTAATAATAAACCCATACAAATGCAAATGACAAATTGAGTTTAGGTTCCATAACTTAATCATGCGAGAGTCCTGAGCTACTCGTGACCGTGAGCTCGGCTAGTATACCAGTTTTACACTCTGCAGAGGTTGTACCCTGTACCCATAAGTCATGTATCCCATGTCGCCAGGGTTTGCAAGGCCCTTAGACACTATCGAGGTGAATGGTTGAGGCAAGAAAGATTATGGCAAGGGAAATAACTTATCCAATATGTTTAAGTCTTGATTCACCTCGAGATTCGCTTTGACTGTTATATCCTTCCTTGTTGATGTTGATCTTTTCATCTTCGGCCTTGATCTCATTGATTCGGGGTTAGTGTATATCATCGGGTTGGGAAATATGGTTAAGATAGATATGGATGATATAGACTACATGACGTAGGTAAAAAGTTTGTTTGATGTTAGGTGGGGATAGGTAGATTATACCCTTCATCATGACTCTATGGGTTGGGTTAGCTCTTATGCTCCTAGTTGTGTTGGTCTAATGTGCTAAGTTATGTTAACACCTTGCTAGTAGGGTTCAAGTACCATTAATCTGTCTAAGTAGACCACATTAGATTTGATCACATTAGATTCTATAATCCTATTTAAGAATGTCAATTAGTTAAGCATCTCAAGCTGACCTTATCTTTATGAAATTTCAGTATATTTTTTGTATACACTTGAAATTCCTTTTATGCCATTAGCAGGTGTGGTATAGGAGCAAGGGTACATCATGTTTTAGCTATTTGGTGAGTGTTGACATATAATGAGTGTACTATGGCATAATCGTGCTTCCTTTAGATTAGATCATGTCAGATTAGGTAGGGTAAAGGTTAGATTGGATACAACTAGATTAGATTGGATATAACTGGATTAAACTTAGTTAGATAGATCTACCAGGGTAGAATATATATCACTAGGATATGTTAGAATCTTTTGAGATAGGAGGGATTCTATGGTGTAGGTTGGTCAGAATTTATGTCAGGTTAAAACAGAGAGGTTATGCAACTATCGGGTGATTAAAGTAGTTGCATATGGCCAGGTTGTTGTATGTGGTCTAGTCTAAATTGGAAACTTAGTCCCACTTGGATTAAAACATATTTATAAGAGTAGGATCCAATCTTATTTTTCCAGTATTATCTAACATGTTTGTCCATTAGGTTAGATGGGATCAGAATTAAATGGGTGTAATCAGATTAGACTAGATAAGTTCTACTTATTTTATTTTGGGATAGATCATGTTTGTTACACTTTTATGAGATAAGCAAAGTGATTGGGATAAGTATACATACTAGGACAATATGAATTTATAAGAATAAGATAGAATCTTTTCGATAAGATGAATTTATATAGAATAGATACACTTTAATGGAGGATAACCTAAGTTGCTTAGTTATCTCATGAATTTTATTTATTTATATCTATGCCTATACGTATATATAGATGTAATTGTGGACATTACTCCACAACTAATCACACTCAATAAAAGATCCAAATCAGACAAATATCATAAGAACAAACACTCAAGTGTATAGATACCTATAAAAATAGTTTTTTTTGTTCCTAGGAGTAGGTCTCCTATTCATAAAGTCACTTTTGGCACAAGATTTCAATGTGTGAAATCCACATTTGTCTTTAGAAGGATAAGGTAAGAGTAATCAGAGTAAAGCGGAAATAGATGAGAAAAGATTAAGATAAGTTCAGAAAAGAATCAAGATAAGTATAGAGAATCAGAGTAAGCTAAGTAGGTAAGGGTTTGTCCATTTCTATCTAGGTTTCATCGTATAGTCAACATTCCTCTGATACCACTTCTGTCACACCCGGTTTTAAGGGACAAAGCCGGGTGCATCTCATACATGTGCCAAAGAAGACAACATATATAATAACAGAGTGTATAGAGATAGATGTCACAATAATCAGAGTATTTATTACATAATGGAAGTCTTACAAAAATAAAAGATAAAAATAACAGGATCTAAAATCCATCCTTGGCTCCAGAAAGTCAACTCAGAGATGCCACCTAGATCGAATCGGACTCCTCGATGTGGCTCCTCTTGAACCACCTGTTCTTCTCCTGTGGGGGGGTGTGAGACAGCAAGGGTGAGCTCACACATGTTCATCGCTCAAAAAGTTGTGGGGAATGATGTGGCATGAACTCACCAAAGGTGGGAGTTCATGTGAAGTGTAAGGCTGATCAACAAAATAAAGGTTGAAGCTGAGCATTGCTTTTATAAGTTGGTCAAAGTTTTATTAGCAGTTACTAAGTGTAAGTAAATACCAAACCATAATAAAATAATAGAGCAAAATTAATAATAAACCCATGCAAATGCAAATGACAAATTGAGTTTAGGTTCCATAATTTAATCATGCGAGAGTCTTGAGCTGCTCGTGACCGTGAGCTCGGCTAGTATACCAGTTTTACACTCTGCAGAGGTTGTACCTTGTACCCACAAGTCATGTATCCCATGTCGCCTGGGTTTGCAAGGCCCTTAGACACTACCGAGGTGAATGGCTAGGGATCCTCTACGAGACCTTTACAAAGTTCCACTAGCTTCCGAAAACCCGCTACAATTTTTGGGAAGAGCACTAGCAAGAATCCCCCGTCTGACCGCCATCGTAGCAAAATCAACCCGAGAACCTCCTTGCATGCAATCCCCTACTGCCCTTGCCCCTTTCGGGTAAGGTAGTCTTCCACTAGCTTTCCTAGTTAGTTGGCCAAGGGCGTCCCATTAAACCCTTGTGGTGGCACATGTTTCTCAAGTTAAGCTCCATGTTCCAATTAACATTTAATGATCTTGACATGAACATAAATAGAATAACAAAATAATTGGAACATGGACATAATGAAATATAATCCCAAAACCATGTAAAGCAATAGCAGAACTACCCAAGTGATTCAGGGGTAAACAAGGTAAACAGGATAAACAGACTAGGGTGACCTATTGGGTCCCATCAAAATTAAACATATGCATTGAATAATGATAATAAAGAATATTATTGGGTAACAAAAGTGGATCAAGGGCACAACTTGCCTGGCACTTGAGATTCCAGTTACCAGGGTGATTCTTCAGATCCTCGTAACCTCGCTGCTAGTCGTAGCAGTACAAACAAACATGGTATAGAAAAAATTAACATCACACCAAACATAAGAACATACTACATAATAATGATCTATGCAAAGTACGAGATTGTGGGATCGAGAACCACTAAGATCGGAGTCATGGTTAAGGAGTTATGATCTATACAAGCTCTACGTAATTTAAATATTAAACTTATATTATAAATTGGTTAGTATAGATCATATGAGAAATCATTCTATAAATAATTATCTCAACTTTAATCTAAGTCATTATTTTATTAAAGACTATCCAGTTAAATTACAACCATAAAATTAGAATACTATATTAATATTAAATAAGTTAATCTAATAGACATAGATTAACCCAAATATAAAAGTATGGGATATTGTCAGTGGGAAAATCCTCCGGCCGGGTGGCGGAATGCACCCGCCCTAATCCTAAGATGAGGAGGGGGCCTAAGCGCTTGCCTGTTTGGTGAGTTTTGGATGAACATAAGAACACTCGAGGGTTTATAGTGGTTCAGGCCGTTGGAGCATAATACCCTACATCCACTGTCAGTAAGTTGTATTGACTGTGTCCCTTGTAACATTGTGTCCCCTCCCTTTTATAGTTTAAGGGAGGTACATACAAGACGCGGTCCCAGGAGCATAATGGAAGGAATACATTATGTGAATAATTAATGCTGACAACACACAAAGATCTTTGTTGTACGCTGTGTTGCTTCTCCGACTGGCTACTGCCATGTCTTGTCGTGTCCGCAGGTGGGTGATGGCTTGTTGCAGTAGAATACGGAGTAGCCTGGGACGCCTGTTGTGCGTAGAGGTGTATAGGCGGAGCCATTTAGATTCCCTCTGCCTTAGTAACGCATGAGCAATCAGCGGGAGTCATGATGATTGCAGTCCATGCAGCATTGATAGGCAGTAACCCTTTTCATGGAAACGCGTGAGTAATGGTGAGTCATTGTCCTTGCTATGGTAACGTGTGAGTAACAGCACGACCCACACAGCGTGGACTGGGCACGCCGCCTGTCACTGGAATGGATAGGCGCACGTCTTATCCGTAATGAATGCAAAGATGCGCGTAGCCCAGAGGCTTCATGTTAGGTTCCGCCCATTGGCTTACGCCGCGCGCAGTAGGCCACGTGGCAGCATTGGGTCTCCGCTTGGGCGGGGAGTAGGAGTGTATGTGATAAGGTCCGGATCCCACCGGATTAGGTTTGGACACGTGTCGGCACCGGACCCCCGTCTGGGTCCTGATTAAGGCCCAGGTATGTTCTGTCCTGGAACCCTGGGACCCCACTGTGGGTGGCCCGGACCCCATACAGGGGGTCCGAATCTCATTCCAGGGGTCCGGTTCGCAAACGTGGAGGTCCTGGACCAAACTTGGAGGCCCGGACCGTATATACAGGGGTCCGGCACCTTCCCATGGGGGTCCGGACTCACTAGTGATGCCTCAGAGTATGTCACTTTATCTGGACACGTGGCGGCACTAGACCTGCCCATGTGGTGGGGTCAGGTGCTGTTGTTGGCCCAGAGTAGTCGCCCGAGGCTGGGGCGAGTCATGGCCTAGTCCCACATACAACTCTTTTACCACGCGACTAAAAATAGTCGCGTGGGTACTGCGCTTTTATACAGTAGTAAGGGGTACCCTAGTTTTAGGGTACCGATAGTGGCCCCTTGGCCCACCTCAGGGGAGGATGCGAGCCTGCAGGTGGGGCCAAAGCTTGTACTTTAGCTCAACATGGCCTGATCGGTGATTGACGCGCTGTTTTAGCATGTCTACTGATGCGCCCACTGTCAATCCACCTTCGGTCACGTCAACTACCATATCTGTCCCCAAGGCTGACTGACCCACGGGTCCCCACACCTGGTGGTTTCGTTGGGCCACGCATGGGGCGCCTCGTTGCCGCTGCATTGGTTTTAAAAGTAACCTTTTGTCTTCTGCAGCGGGCCCAAGGAGGCGCGCTATCACGTGCGGCGGTTCACACCCTGCTCTTTCCGCACCCGAAATCCGGCACACAAACTGTATGACTTGTGGACCTGGGCCCCCGTGTCACAAACTGGGCTGCCTGGGTCCTAGGTGCCCGTCGAACGGGGTTTTTTGCGGCGTTTCATGGGCGCGCGGGAGAGTTTCCCTGAAAAAGGATTCACCCCGCGTGCAGCAGTTACCTTTTCGCGTTCTCTCCCAATCGGCTGTGCCCCTTTGCCTTCGTGCTCCTCTGTTCCACGCCCACGCCGCCGCACACGCCATGGCTTTGCTCGGTCATCCTGATCGCTTTCAGGCTAAGGAAGAGCTCAATCTGGTGCGTGGCCTGCTTGGGTGGAGCGCGCCAGGGCTCACCGGAAGGATCCGTGCCTACGCTGTCTGTTGGGGGTATGCTTTGTAGCCGAAGATCCTAAAGAAAGAAAACACCTTCGGCATATCCTCTCAAGAGCAGCACCGAAGTTATCACCTATAAAGCTTCGGCACAGTGACATGCCTCAAGACGAAGGGGTGAACCGACTTAAAGATGAAATGACCTAAAAGACCCATGATGTTCTGTGTTATTATTGTAGTCGATTGTAAAGGGCATAAATGTAATTATACACAGGCTGCGCCCTATGCCTATAAATAGGTGAATAGTACCCCTGTACTGTTCACGCAATCTTGTAATCGCTGACACATTACGCTGGAATTATTGCTTTTTGCCAAGGCGAAGGTATAAATGTACCTAAATATTATGTTTTAATATTTAGGTTTGAATGATAAAATATGTGAATAATACTATCTGTTTTTGTTATATCTTTCTCTAATGATTTATATTTTATATCTCATTTTACATTATTTCATAAGTCTGATCACGAAGGTGTGATCTTCGTGATATTTTGCTCATGGCCTTCGTCCGAAGTTCATTAAATCCTTGGGAGATAATGCTTCAGTGGACGAAGGGCATTAATATTTAACATTTTATGTTGCCTTGTTCTTAATTCATAGCATTTGAGAACAAGTCTCCAACATTGGCACCCACCTCCGGTGAACTCACTTCCACTTTTTGAGTTGATGGCTTCGTTCAACAACCAAGCTGGAGTTGCTTCGGCTACGAAGCTGGTACTCACGATAACAGGCGGTTCATGCTCAAAGCCGGCCAACAAGAAGCAGAAGAAGGAGGCACAGAGAAGGGTACAACATGTCAGGGTGCAAGGACCCTTCATCATGTCGAGATGGTCCCACATCCCAATTACCTTCTCCCAAGAGGACCTTCAGCTCAAGGATTACCCTCACAACGATGCTATGGTTATTTCTTGTGTTATCAAAGGATTTCTGGTCCACAATGTTTTGGTTGATACAGGCAGTGCAGCGGATATTATATTTGCTAAGGCCTTCAGACAGATGCAAGAGCCATAGGATAAGATTCATGATGCTACACACCCCCTTTGTGGCTTCGGAAGAAGGCAGATTGTAGCGCTCGGCAAGATCACAATGCCAGTGACCTTCGGATTTGTCAACAATACAAGGACTGAGCAAGTTGTCTTTGATATTGTCGACATGGAGTACCCCTACAATGCAATCATTGGTCGTGGGACACTTAATGCTTTTGAAGCAATTCTTCATCCAGCATATCTATGCATGAAGATACCTTTGGATCAAGGGCCTATTGCTATTCATGGAAGTAAGGAAGCTGCCAGAAAGGCTGAAGGAAACTGGACAGACTCAAAAGCAATTCATAATATAGATGGAGCCGAAGCTTGTGAGCAGTACAAGTACAGAAGGGAGAAGGCTGGTTCGGCAGATCAGCCGAAGCCCATGCTCTTATGTGAAGATATAGCAGAGCAGAAGGTGTTGCTGGGATCTCAATTGTCTGAGGAATAGGAGAAAAACCTAACAAGGTTTCTGTTCAACAACAAAGATGTCTTCGCATGGTCCGCCAACAATCTCTGTGGTGTCAATAGGGATGTCATTGAACACTCGCTCAATGTCGATCCATCCTTCAGACCCAGAAAGCAGAGGCTTCGGAGAATGTCTAATGACAAAGCCGAAGGTGCTCGGAATGAAGTGAAAATACTTCTTAGCGCTAGAGTCATCAGAGAAGTAAAATACCCAGAATGGCTAGCTAACACTGTTATGGTGAAGAAGGCCAATGGTAAATGGAGAATGTGCATTGATTTTACTGATCTCAACAAGGCTTGTCCGAAGGATGAGTTTCCATTACGAAGCATAGATTCTCTAGTAGATGCAGCAGCTTCATCAGAGCTCATGAGTCTACTAGATTGTTATTCAGGCTACCATCAAATCTGGATGAAGAAGGAAGATGAGTCAAAAACTAGCTTCATAACCCCCAGTGGTACATATTGTTACCTTCGGATGCTTAAGGGGCTCAAGAATGCTGGAGGAAGCTTCAGCAGAATGACAGTGAAAGTCCTTCATTCTCAGATAGGCAGAAATGTGCTAACATATGTTGATGATATCATAGTAAAGAGCACGAAGCAAGAAAATCACATTGCTGATCTGCAGGAAACATTTGCTAACTTTAGGCAAGCTTGCCTAAAGTTGAATCCAGAAAAATGTGTCTTCGGAGTAAAGAAGGGAAAATTCCTTGGTTGTCTAGTTTCAACAAAGGGAATCGAAGCTAATCCGAATAAAATCGAAGCTATCCTTCGGATGGAGTCGCCAAGCACAAAGAAGGGGGCTCAACGGCTGACAGGAAGACTG
Source organism: Zea mays (assembly GCF_902167145.1). Classification (NCBI taxonomy): domain Eukaryota; kingdom Viridiplantae; phylum Streptophyta; class Magnoliopsida; order Poales; family Poaceae; genus Zea; species Zea mays. The sequence goes on from NC_050103.1 coordinate 46,072,205, forward strand.
GCATCTTTGAATCGATTCATATCTAGATCAGCAGAGAGAAATTTACCATTCTTTGAAGTACTGAAGTCGGCCGAAGTCTTTCAATGGGGACCAGCTCAGCAGAAAGCCTTCGAAGAGCTGAAGCAGTACCTGATAGACCTAACGACGCTAACTCCACCCAAGCCAGGGGCTCCTCTGCTATTGTATGTGGCAGCTTCGCACTCCGCAGTGAGTGCGGCGCTTGTACAAGAGAAGCTTGAAGGACAAAATAAAAAGCAAGTCCCAGTATATTTTGTCTCTGAAGTGTTGAGCTTATCAAAGAAAAATTACACAGAGTTGAAGAAAGTGTTGTATGTTATGTTAATGGCTTCCAGGAATCTTCGGCACTATTTCCAGGCTTACCACATAATTGTTCCCTCGTCACAGCCTTTGAAGGATATAATGAGGAACAGAGAAGCTACTGGAAGGGTTGGAAAGTGGGTCGCGGAGCTCAATGAATTCACCATTGACTATGTGCATAGATCTTCAATTCAATCTCAGGCGCTAGCAGACTTCATAGCCGATTGGACGCCAGGGGCTCACGAGGAAGGGACAAGCAAAGATGCCGAAGCTTGGACGGTATTTTGCGATGGTTCTTGGGGAACCTTCGGTGCAGGAGCAGCTGCGGTGCTAGTCGCACCTTCGAATGTCAAAACATGTTTCGCAGTCAAACTGGATTTCAGTTGCACAAATAATATTGTATGAAGCACTTTTATTGGGGCTTTGGAAACTAAGGGCAATGGGAATAAGAAGGGCCGTTTTAAAGACTGATTCCCAATTCATAGCTGGCCATGTGGATAAAGCAGCAGGGCACGAGATTCGAAGCTTGAAAAATATCTGGATGCAGTCCGAAGGTTGGAAGCTTCTTTCGAAGGGTTTTCTGTCAAAAGTATTCCAAGAGGTGAAAATGAGCTTGCCGATTTGCTAGCCAAATCAGCGGCTCAGGGGGCTCCCTTTACCCTCCGAAGTATTTTTTGAAACAATAAAAGCACCTTCGGTTGAGCTTATGGAAAGAGCAGTGCTCACTATTTCTCCAGTACACAATGAAGATTGGAGAACTAAAATAATATCTTTCCCTCAAGGAAATTGTCTTTCAAGTGATGAAGCTTATAGCAATAGAAGGGGAATTGTATAAACATGGAGTTTGTTCACCACTCCTTAAATGTTTATCAAGGACCGAAGGTATCGAATTGATGAAGGAAATACACGCAGGTCTGTGTGGATCTCACATCGGATCTAGGCCCTTGCTGGGAAAAATTTTTCGTCAAGGATTTTATTGGCCGAAGGCAGCTTCGGATGTAGCGGAGTTAGTTCAAAAATGTGAAGGTTGTCAAAAATGTGCAAGAGATTAGAAACAACCTTCATCTCTAACTCAGTTAATACAACCCACTTGGTCGTTGCAAAGGTGGGGCCTTGATTTGCTAGGCCCACTTCCACCAGCTCAAGGAAATTTAAAATATGTTGTGGTGGCGGTAGAATATTTTTCCAAGTGAATTGAGGCAAAGCCTTTAGCCACAATAACTTCGGTCACTGTCCAGAAATTTTTCTAGCAAAATATTGTTTGTCGCTTCGGAGTGCCGAAGGCCATTACTGTGGACAATGGAACACAGTTCGATGCTGAAGCTTTCAAAGAGTTTTGTGGACAAATTGGCACGAAGATTCATTTTGCATCGGTCAGACATCCGGAGTCAAATGGACTTGTTGAAAGAGCTAATGGCATTATAATGACGGGAATAATGAAGTTAATCTTCAATCAGCCCAGAGGAAAGTGGCCAGATGAATTGATCAAAGTGGTGTGGAGCCACAACACAACAATATCTAGGTCAACAGGCTTTACACCATTCCAATTATTGTTTGGGGATGAAGCAATAACCCCAGAAGAAGCTAAAGCAGGATCAATAAGAACAGTGGCTTCGGCAGAGGATGAAGCTGATTATTCTGTGGCAAAAGATGCTATAGAAGGAATCAGGCTTCAGGCTGTGGAAAACATCAATAAATATCAAGCCGAAACAATAAAATGGTGTGACAGAAAAGTTCGGTTAAAAAATATCAAGCCAGGGCACTTGGTACTTCGGAGAGTTGCCAACCCAGATACAGTAGGCAAGCTACAGTTGAAGTGGGAAGGACCTTTTTTGGTAGTATCTTCGTCAAGACCCGGTTCTTACAGATTGAAGGATATGGACGGCAACGACATTCCTAGATCTTGGAATGCGGATGAGCTTCGGCGATATTATGTATAGCTTGATGTAATTTTTTTATTTTTCCTATGGTACCCTTTTCCTTTCTAAAGGGGGAGAAAGGTTTTTAATGGGGCCATAACATGTAATTTCTCTTTTTTATTTCAGCTCTACAAGAGCAATATCCCCCAAAAATGTAAATGTAAAAGCTGAACATGCACCGTCGAGTGCAAAGAGAAATGAAAAAACAGGGAGAAGCTCGAAAGACGTCCCTAAGGGGATGCAGAGCACGACGAAGCTACAAAAAGCCGTTCCTAAGGGAGCGCAGTGTAAGTTTTCTGCTCAAAAGTTGTTCCTAAGGGAATGCAGAGCTTACAGCGAAAAGTCAACGCTGATTCCGCCGAAATATAAGGCGAAGCGCGAAAAGTCAATGCGATACCGCCGAAATAGAAGGCGAAGAAGTTCAAAAGACGTTTCTAAGGGAATGCAGAACTTACAGCAAAAAGTCAACGCTGATACACCGAAAAATAAATGGTGAAGCCGAAAAATAAACGGCAAAGAGACTTTGATTATTCCTAAGGGAATGAAGGCTATGGTTGTGGCTTCGTATACATGTGTTTGGACATTCATTTGCACGGTACATTACATCATACATTTGCATTCATAAACATTCATTTAGACATACATAGGATCATCATCATCATAACACAGCCAGTTGCATCGGCTCCAAAGTTAAGGCTTCGAAAAAAAGAAAAAGAAGCAGTTTTATGCTTCACTGTGTACGAAAAGAAGGGAAGGTGTTTTTCGCCTTCGGCTCAAAAATGCTAAGTTCGTTCACACCGAAGCACTTTATACATTGACGGAAAGGTAAGAATATATTACAAGGTATGGACAAGGTTCAGAGTAAAATTTAATTACATAATTCTTTACAAAAGTTATTACAAGAGTCTTTAGAGTTTTTTCTACAGTTATCTACTCAAGCTTCATTAGTATCCATTAAGCTTCAGCTTCAGCTTCGTCATCCGTTGAGCTTCGGCTTCATCTTCTTACTCTTCAGCTTCGTTGGCTTCGTCATCCTGTATATATTAAAGTATTGTGAGGAAGATTCAAGTTTAAAGGAAGAGGTAAGCACAAGGTATGATTTTGTTACCGGCTTAAGATGACTCCGAGCTTCATCACCAGCTATGCTTCGTCCACCCTTTGTCCATACCAGTTTTATAAATCTATTTGCTATGCTTCGGGCAAGGTTGGGAATATTCTCTAGATCTGCTGGTGATAAACTGAAATTGGGTCTATTGACAATCTTCCCATGTTCACAGCCAGATTTCAGGAAAGCGACAGCTATGCCCCGAGAAGCTACTAGGGCACGAAAGTCACCATGTCCAGCTATAACTTCATCAAGGTCATCAATTTCACCTTCGATATGTTCGAAGGCCCCTGGCAGGTCTTCAGTCGAAGGATTAAATTTCTCGCTGCTGGCTCCAACCGAATAAAAGACCTGCTTCAGTCATTGTATACACCGATTACTGAACTCCAGACATTTGTTTTGAAGCCCTGTAAATGATTTTTGCAAATCTGAACTTTTCTGGATTTCAGCTTCAAATTTTGCATTTAGCTTCTGCTTTTCTTGTTCGAAGCTTTCTGACTGAGAGAGAAGCTTCGTATTTAGTTCTGCTATTTTAGCTTCAGCTTCTGCCAATAAGCCTTCGGTTGTCTGAAGCTCAAACTCCTTCTTTTCAAGAGCAGTTGATTGGTCTTTTATTTTGCTTTCTAAACTCTCAATTATAACTTCGTGTTTTTTATCTTCCAAATCTTGCTGCATTTTCAAAGCTTTACTCAAAAGCATACTCTGCGCACAAACAACCTTCGTTAGAAAACATCTTCATTATCGAAACAATAAAAGTTAAAGAAAAGTTGTTTACCTTGAAATTGGAAGAGAATAAACTACCGACGATGTGCTGTCGTCGGTAGCGGCTAATGTCTGTCTCGAGCTTCGGGAAACCAATACTCTTTGATAGAGTACCAATAACCTTCGCTCCGGTATGATCCCGGACACAGCCCAACTTTTCGTCATCAACACCACCGAAGAGAAGTGCCCCCGGCCGATATCTGTAAGATATGGCATACTCTTTTAGCTCTTTTTTTTCAACCTTCGTCAGCTCTTGTCCAACTAAGTTTTGAAAGTTAAAAATTTCATCTTCCGAAGTGTCTTCGGCTATTTCTTTCTTCTTCTCAGGCTCTGGGGCCGTAGCCTCTTTAGTGGCTGCAGCAGTTTCTTCTGCCGCCATGTCTAGCAGTATCTTATCAATATTTGCAATTGTGCTTTCTAACTGAATATCTTCGGCTGTGGCAGCTTCGGTAGCTGTATCCTCCGAAGGTACAGCTTCGGTAGCTGTGTGCTCTCAACAGCTGGTGCCTTCGGAGCTGAAGCTTGTGGTGGTGTCCCTTCAATGACTTCCGTCACTGTAATGATTCTTTGTTTCTTCGGCCTAGCTGCCTTCTTTGTTTTTGCAGGCTCCTTTTCCTTCTGAAAAAGCTTCATTAGATGTGGCCCCAGTGGACTCAGCTTGACAGGCAAAGATTTAGTCATTACCTTTAACATTTCCTCCACGTCGGTGGTAGAGGGTGTTGCAGTAGTTTCTTCTTCTTCGTCAATTGCCTTCTGCTTCGGAGCAGTAGCTTTTCTCTTCTTCGAAGCATCTGTTTTCGGCTCAGGCTTCGGCTTTTTCTTTTTCAATTATTCTTCATTGTCTTTATTTAGAGCACCCGCCACTCTCTTTCTTTTCTGCCCTTCGGCATCCTTGTCTAGCCGCTCGTAGTCGGGATACTCAAAGTCCAGAGCATCCATTACTCGGTTCAACCTTCGCTTCGGACGAGTGTCGAAGGCTGCAGTCATTAGTTGATCTTCTTTTTTGGAGTAATTGCTGATAATTTCATTACACATCACTTCAATCGTGTCTAGCCACTCTTGGCAAGGCACTTTGAAATATTTCTTGAATTTATAATGATAGGGTAACCGAATAAGTTCCCCCTTCTTTTCTCCTTTAAGATTCGGCATGTCCCACTCTTTCACAGTTGGGAACACTCTGAAAGCCAAGAATTCTTGCAATAAGTCCCTAGTGCCGATATGCTCCGCAATAAATCTAAATTCAGCCAGAGCAATTTGGCTTGGGCTCCCTGGTGTCATGTTGCACTGGGTCTGGTTTCTCCGAAGATTAATTCTAGCGGGTTCTGGACCAGCTTCTCCTTTTCTTCGTCAACTTTGACGTAAAACCACTCAGACTTCCAGCCGACCGGCCACTTGCTACGATAGCTTATCACTAGAAATTTTGTACTCTTGCGATAGGCAAAATTGTAGCAGCCAAAGTTTTCATGCAGCCCATCTCCTCTAGCCTTGGTCTGATAATGAAGCTCGTGCACTCGGCAGAAACCTTCGGCAAATGGTTCCACCCCTTGGCTTCGGAGAGCCCAGATATAAACACTAAGCCTAACGATAGCATTAGGAGTTAATTGATGAAGATAGATCTCACAACTTCTTCAAAACGTCAGCAATCATCTTGTTTAAAGGAAATCTTAAACCAGCCTTAAAAAAGCTTTTGAAGACCACTACTTCATCCTTTCCTGGCTTCAGAGTAATCTCTTCCCCACCAAACGAACCAGCTCTTTCTTCGCTTCACTGAAATAGCCCAAATTTATCAGCTTCGGCATGTCATCTTCGGAAATGGTGGATTTCCCAAACTCCAGGTGGCTGGGTTTAGTTGGCACTACGCTGTAATCATCTTCAGACTCAAGTTCTTCGGCATCAGCTTGCTCGGCTTCAGCGGCAGGTGCTTCCTCCGATGCTACCAGCCCTGAGCGCTTCATCACTTCGGAGATTGGGGCAGTTTCGGCACCTTCGGCCTCCTCCCCTTCACGAGTAACCCTAGCTGTGGAACGCACTCTGGCCATCTGTTGATTGAATTTCTTGTTTTTCGAATGAAGTTGAAAATTTTTCTTAACTTTGCCGAAGCTCTTTCTCGTTACGAAGCTTGAGCAAAATAAATAGCTTCGGTTGTGGAAACAGTGAGCAAGCTTCGGCTTTGGTCAATATTTTGGCAGCAAAACAGTGCAATAGCAATGAATGTTGTGGTAACTTCACACCTACCCGTCTGTTTATATAGTGCCGCAGGTGGGAAGGTGAATTGTCAAGGTCTTCCACACAGAACAAACAGCCACCCGCACTCACTGAACGGTGGGCCACAGAGTCTGAGAAGGTGAATCGTCAGTGCACGCATAACTGTTGTAGGATGAGGGCACATTGCACATGGTTTATTTTAATCGTTTCTCGCCAACGAGCTCAGGGAAGGTGTTTTTCGGATCTTCGGCATCCCGAAGCCTAGAAGATTTTTTCACGGATCAAGCTCGTTACGAAAAACGATCTAGCACCGCGAATGGGCTACTGTTGGGGTATGATTCGTAGCCGAAGATCCTAAAGAAAGAAAACACCTTCGGCAGATCCTCTCAAGAGCAGCGCCGAAGTTATCACCTATAAAGCTTCGGCACGGTGACATGCCTCAAGATGAAGGGGTGAACCGACTTAAAGATGAAATGACCTAAAAGACCCATGATGTTCTGTGTTATTATTGTAGTCGATTGTAAAGGGAATAAATGTAATTATACACAGGCTGCGCCCTGTGCCTATAAATAGGTGAACAATACCCCTGTACTGTTCACACAATCTTGTAATCGCTGACACATTACGCTGGACTTATTGCTTTTTGCCAAGGCGAAGGGATAAATGTACCTAAATATTATGTTTTAATATTTAGGTTTGAATGATAAAATATGTGAATAATATTATCTGTTTTTGTTATATCTTTCTCTAATGTTTTATATTTTATATCTCATTTTACATTATTTCGTAAGTCTGATCACGAAGGTGTGACCTTCATGATATTTTGCTCATGGCCTTCGTCCGAAGTTCATTAAATCCTTGAGGAGATAATGCTTTAGCGGACGAAGGGCATTAATATTTAACATTTTATGTTGCCTTGTTCTTAATTCATAGCATTTGAGAACAAGTCCCCAACACTGTCCCCCTTGGCGATCTCGCCGCCGAGGAGTTTGTGTTATTCACCTCATACATTTCTTGCGGGTTGGCACTGCGGATTTCGCCCTTCTTCCTGCTACTGCTGGAGGAGTTCAGGCTTCAGCTTCAACACCTCACGCCCAACTCCATCCTCCATGCAGCGATCTTCGTCCACCTCTGCGAGATGTTTGTAGGTGTGGCCCCCTGCACTTCCCTCTTCCGCTATTTTTTCGTGTTGGCCAGGTCTGGGAAGGCTAGGGACCACATCGGTGCCTACTTCTTTCAGAAGAGGCCAGATCCAGCCATAGTCTACATCCCCACCTTTGGTGGTGCGAGGTGGGAAAACTGGTGCAGCGACTGGGTGATCGCCAGCACCGAGGCCAACGACCGCCTCATCGTGCCGACCAATGGGCCAGCACTCGATCGCAAGCAATGGAGGACCAAGCCATCCCTCTCGCCAGAGTTCCTGCCCATATTGGATAGGATCAAGGTCTTGGCCACGGGCGGCCTGACATCAATGCACGTGGTCGGCGATCTCTTGAAGTGCCGGATCACGCTGCTGTAGAAGAGGCCACGCCTATTCTGCTGGTTAACCCACCCGAACGACATCTGTAAGATCCAGAGCGGGCCAGGTACCAATCTGTCCTGGGACGAGCTAGAACTCCTGGTGGGGGGTTACTGGGGAGACTTTTGTCACTGAATCCCTGATACTCCCCCAGGACATCACGGCGCTCTGTGATGACCCAAGCCTGAGGACGGCGATCCTGGCCACGTTGCCGACCCTCGATGATAGCAGCATGGTGGTTCGCCAGACCGACGGCCGAGACCCCCTCCGCGGGATCCGGATCTTTGGTGCACCAGCTTGGGGTCCCCAGCCCGTCGGTGTGGCTCCCAGTGCCAATCCCGCCATGGCCCCCAGCCCCTTGGACAAGGGCAAAGGGGCTGCAAGCAGTGCCTCCGCCCTAGGTAGCTCCGTGGGGTCGGAGGAGGAGAGGCGACGTAGGTTGCGTCGCGCTGATGGGTCGCTCGTTTCGGAGCCCGCCAAGAAGCGCCAAAAGGCTGCAGATGGGACCAAGGAGGCCAGCTCCCAAGCCCACGACGCGCAGAGGCGCATCAGTCCCCCGATCCCGGCGCCACCACCACCATCCGGGGGTGATCACCCCTAGGAGCACCAGCAGCAGCAACATCAACAGCAGCAGGAGGGGCAGCAGCAGCCACAACAGCAGCAGCCACAGCCAGTGCGGCAACAGCAGCAGGAGCGGCGATCGCCTCGCTTCTAGGGTCACTTGAAAGTCTAGGGCCCCAAGTAAGTGTAGTCCCTTTTTCCACGAGCCTAATCATCATGCTGACAAGTATTAACCCATCATCTGTTTGCCAGGGCTTCTTCCTCCGCTGCTCCCAAGGCCACGCCTCCTCTGCCAGATACCAGGCCCACCGACGGGTCTGGTTCTCAGCAGCAGGGATCTGCTGAGGGTGGTGCTGGCGGTCCGCTCCTAGCTGCTGCTAGGACAGCGCCACTAGCCTCCCATGCCCTAGCTGGGGATCCAACGACAGTGGCGTCAGCGTCAGGTGGCGTCGCAGCGGCGGAGAAGGTCCCAGCTGGGGGATCTGTGCCCACTCCCAACACTGGGGTGACACAGGGGGCGCTGTCACACCCGGTTTTGGAAGGTAAACCGTATGCGAACCATGTACGTGCCAGGATCAGAACTCACGTACACAGTGATTACATAATTGGACATCATCACACAATGCTTGAAATAAATAGCATAAAGGTACTTTATTACATCAAGATGTCCAAGACATCCACATAGTCTATTACATAAACATAGTTCAACATATTTATCAATGTGAGGAAATAAGAAACGTAGATGCTAAGCCTACATAGGCAACTGACTGGGGGTTTGCCACTAAGAAAGAACTAGAACTCGTCATATTCCTGGAACTCCTCGAAGTCATCCATGTTGCTAGCTTCACCTCCTGAGCACTGAGGACAATGGGGACAGCCTCGGGTGGGGTGGTTTGTAAAGCAAGAGTGAGTACACTTCAACGTACTCAGCAAATGCCCCGTTTGGCTAAAGTGGACTAGCTATATGTGGAGTTAAGGTTAAGCAGTTGCTTTTAGTTGGTCAAGTTTTATTACTATAAGTAGAGCCAAGTTTTAGTAATAACCCAGTTATTACCTAGAGGCACTCCCTCCAAGAGGAAATACCAGAGATCAGGATTATAATCACCATTGTTAATCATCATCATAAAATTAACCATTGTTCTTCTAATCGAAGAGGATCCCAAGGCTGCTCATAACCGCGAGCATGGCTGATATACCAGTTTCTAACACTCTGCAGAGGTTGCACACTTTACCCACAAGCTGTGATTCCCATTCTGCCCGAGGTTCTAGCCTCCCCATTGATAACTACCAAGGTGACCTAACAGGGTCTCACTACGTAGCCTTTACAAAGATTTCCCAGAGGTCATAGCCGCCCGTTAGGTTTCTCCAGTTTGATAAACACAGTACATCTCCCCAAAGGAAGGGTGACTAACAAAACCAAATCAAAGAACCTCTGCAACCAACCTCGGCAGAGCAAGTACTGTGCCCGGACCCCATTGACGGCCCTACGGCGAAGCCAACTACTCCTCTGTTGCCTCTAATTAATCAGCTAAGGGCATCCCATTCCACCCTCATGGTTGCAATGTTATCCCGGGTTGTCACTCCCCAAACAGGTCCTTACGGAGAGGTACTCAGGAAAGAGCCTGAGCCCCCTAAAGTAATTACAAGGACCTCATCGGGATAACATCATCGTATCATAAAAGATCACATCATGTTCATTGATTAAGTTAAAGCAATAGCATAAGCTATTCATGATTAACCCAAAAAGGTAAACAAGGGTAAGGGAAATACAAACTAGTCAAACCTTAGGGGTTTAATAAAGTAATGCAGGACAGTGAATTATAAAGTATAGTAGGACATAGTAGGCCTGAGGACACGTGCCTTCACCAGGTTGTTGCTCAGGGAGGTCTCCAACAACACACTCAGGAACCTCGGACTGCTCGTTGTCTAAATAAAGCGAGCATGCATTCAATACATTTGTAAAGTGCAAATGAACATCACACCAAACATGTACGAACATTGGAGCACATCTTAAGAATACATAATACTACATAAGGGATAATGAATTCAAAGTATAACAAAAACTATGACATACATTAACTTTATTTGAAAATAGATTATTATTTCCCTAAGTGTTATTTACAAGTACATAATCATGGATCAATTTATTTTATGGTGTCCTAAGATTTAGAACAGAGATGAACTTATGTAATACCTATTATTAATCTCACAACCTTAAACAAGTTCAAATCTCTAAGGTCCTCCTTTTATTTATTTTATTAAATAAATAAAACATACATCTACATTAGTTCATATTCAAACCTAAAAATTAGAGTGTGCAGATAGTGAGTGAACCTATTTTATTTAAACAGAGAATAATTCTATGAACATTTTGCAATTTGAATCACTAAATTTGGAGTTCATATGCAAAAGTTATGAAATAAACAAGTTTGGGAATTCAAAATATGAAATTAGGGATATATCTGTGATTAAATAAAAGTCCAGGGGTCTAATTAAAACAAACAAGGGACCTATGCGCTAAAACAAAGGATGGCAGGTTGATTTCCTAAAACCAGGGGATTTCTTAAGCAAAACAGCCACGCGAAGGGGTATCGGGTGAATCTAACCGTTGGATCAGAAACCGACGGCAGAGATTAGATCTACGGCCGAGGGCGCGCGGGCGCGGGCGACCGAGCACTGACAAGTGGGACAGGGAGTGTCAGCGACAGGGGGGAGAGAGCACGCTGACCGAGCGGGCCCAGCGGCAGAGGGGAAACGGACGACTACAGGGGTCCGAGGGGGTCCGAGCCGTTCGATCAAGATCGGACGGGGAGGGGTCCGAGGGGGTCCGAGGGGGGTCCGAGGGGGTCCGAAGGGGTCTGAGCCGTTCGATCAAGATTGGACAGGGAGAATCAGATCGGGAAGGATGAGCGGCTGTGGGTGGCGCTGACAGGTGGGCCAGGGCGTCAGGCGCGAGTGCGCGAAGCGGTATCCCACGGTCCGGGCCGTTCGATCTGAATTGGACAGAGGGGATCAGACCGGGGAAACAGATGGCTGCGGGCGGCGTTGCTCCTCTCCGCGGCGGTGAGGTCGCCGGAGTTGAGGCGGGCATGAGCTAGGGTGGCTCCGGGGTCGCTGGAGTTGGGCAGAGAGGAAGAGGGTGCCACGACGAACTCGATGGCAGGGAAGAGGCCATGAATCCACGGGCAGAGAGGGTAGAACGGCGGTGAGAAGGTCTCAGGCGGGCCGGAGGAACTCCGGTGAGCGATTCCGGCCATGGGGAGGGGACTTAAGGCGCGCTAAGGCCTTGGCTAGCTTCAGCAGAGACAGGGGTGACATAGGGAACTACTCCGGTGAACTAGACCGGGCTAAATCGGATGGCCACTGCGCGAGCACGGCGGACTGTCGTGACCGAGCACCGGCGGAAGACGAAATTGGACGAACACAGGGCGCAATAAGGGAAATTGGGCACGAGGACGGGTGTCTCACCTCGGGGCGGAGCTCGGGGAGGCTAGGAGCGATCTCCGGCGAGCTGGATGGCCGGGAACACGGGCGCGGGTCTCCAGCGACGGCTGGCGGCGAGGGAAGAGCGCGAGAGAGGGCGAAGCTGCGCGAAATGAGGTGAGGGGTGTGCGTGGGGCACTGGCGTGGCTCTAAAAAGAGAGCTGGGCGCGTGGGCCGGCGTCGTGGCTGAGAAATCCGGCGACGTGCGCGAGTGCGCACGCACCGGTCCACGGCGGGCACGGGGAAGGCGGATCTGACAGGGAGGGCCCATGGCGTAGATGTGACATCCCAGGTGTCTATTTTGGGTTATGTTGGGAAATTATCCTAATCTCGGATGCTCAGTGAAAATTTCTATTTCTCGCTCGCGTATGTCTCTGATTATCCAGACTATCCATTCACAATTCACCGAATTCGGAGTTATTCGATCGTGAGAAACAACCAATTTTGGAGCGTGTTAAAACTTTTATTTCACGGAACGAATGGAGACTCGAAAATCATTCTCGAATTATAAATCTCATCTGAAGCTCTTTAAATCAAACTCTCAACAGTTGTTATTTGATCTGAGCCCGAGTCTAATTCCTCGAACCTTGATCTATGTCTGACTATTTTATCCGGATCCACACTCGCAAACGGAATACTCAGTATGTTGTCCTCTAATTAATTCTTACTCGACTCAGCCTAGTATCTTGTGTGTGAACTGAATTCAAAACCCGCATCGATAGTGCTTTTTTAAAAATATCATGATTCGCCTTCTCCGACTAAAAATCCGAAAGCCGGTCGTATTCCGAGACGATTTATTTTCAAATCATGCGCGAGGAGTTATTTCCGAGCGAATTCAAAACAGACTCTTGGCCGAGTTAATCGCTCAATCGTCCGTTCGTCGGAACTCAAAATTCGCTCTGTTCTCCGTAGAAACGAATTCCACAGGAGCATTTTTGTTCCGGAAAGATGATTTAGTGCAACCCGATTACGTGTTTGGGCCAAGCCCAACCCATTTGGCCCACTAAGATCCCTAACCCTAGGGCTTCTTCTATAAATAGGACCCCTCTCCCCTTGCACTTGACTATTTTGCACTCCCACCCCTCACTTTTCCCTAGCCGCCACCATCCTTCTTCTCCCCCACGCCGTCCTCCTCACTGTTCATGGCACGGCAGCAAGCAGGGAGCCGAGCTCCAAGCTCCCATGCCGCCGGGCTCCTCCTAGGGCGCTGGCCTCTCTCCCATGGCCGACCCTCTGCTCCCTGCGCTCGGCGCCCCTACAGCAGGACGCCCTTATTCCTCGACGCGCTGAAGCTCCTCCCATGGCGTCCATCACTCCTCCCCTTCTTCTTCCTCGAGCAAGCAGCGCCCCTGCAAATTTTCCCCTTCCTCCCCCTGCTTCTCTCCAGGTTGCAGGGCCTAGAACGCCAGCAGCTCGGCTCCTCCCTCCCCATGGCCGTCGGCCCCTGCGCTTCCTTCTGCTCCTCGGCCCTCCCATGGCTGCCGACCTCCTCTGCCCAGCGCCCCATCCCCTTGCTCTCTATTTGACGCAGGAACTCTTCTTCCCCCATGGTGCCCCCTGCTCTTCCCTGTCCGCGGCCAGGGAGTTTCAGCCGGCGTAGAACTTCACTTGTGAACATGCGGCCAACACCCTCTCCTTGGGCGCCAACAGCTTGGATGCCGAGCCCCTTCTTCCACCTCTGGCCGACGCCCTACGGAGCGCCCATCTCCGCTCGGCCAGCAGCCGTGGCGTCCAAGTTCCCTGCGCCCAACTCTTCTTGCCGTGATGTCGTCGGGAGTTTGTTGTTTTTGCGCAGCCCCAACGTCGTCGTCATTCACCCCGGTGAGACCGTGATGATCCTTGTTCGATTCCGCATCGACGTTATTTTCCTATGATTAATTGTGTATGTGTGCTGTTTTGTTTTGTTTTGTGGAGGAGAGGAACCCCATGTTTTGCGTGGAAAAGAAGGCAAGCCGCTCAACGCTAGTCGGATGTTCGGAACTATGTGCAAATCGGAATCGCCATCATTCTTACAAACACCGATTGGATTTGTTTATGGTGAGCTGATGCATGTCGCTCTCGATTGACTCGATTAATAAATTATATAGATGTGGTTGAAATGTTTTGGTGGTAGGTCGTAGTATGGTTGTGTTCATGATTTTGAGTTAGAGATTGGTGGTTGACGATTTGTATAAATTGGTCGATGATGTGTATGTGTGATTATGTGTGTGAAAATATATTTGTATGAATGGAAGCATGTAGAGAAGAAAATGAGGTAGAGAAGAACTCCGATGTTTTTATATTTTGATAGGAAAAATATGCGATGTGTTGTTTGATGCGAAGACTAAGTTACAAAATATGGATTATGTTTTGAGAGATGCATCGATAGGCGTCTATGTGAAAAGTGTAATTGTTTTATGCATGTGATCGGTGATTGGGATAGTCGAGGCGAATATGAGTATGATTAATCCTGTTGGAGTCACTGGTGCGGTGGATGTCTTGTGCGTAATATGGGGACACGTATGTGTGTGTGTGCCATGGTGTATTATAGTGGTGGTGGCATAAGATAATTGGTTGAGGCGTGCGGGTATATGCCGTAATATGGTTATACTCGCAACGAAGAAAGATGTATGTCTTGTGTAACACAACGTTTAGGTTGCTATCGTATAAACGGATAAAGGATGCTCATGATGGTTGTGTGGTTGAGGAGTGATGTAGGGGCAAGCCAAGTAGCCGTTGCTTCCCCTGTAATTATAAGTCGAGTCTATACGCGTTATGCGTTCCCTTAAATTATGCTTCACATATAGTGTATGATCGTGTTTAGGACTTTGAATGGATGTTTTCGAGTGGACAAATAGTTTCCTAATGCAATTATGTGTAAGGTGTTTATAGTGACACATTATCTCAAAAAGTGTTATGTCTGCGCATAAATAAGAAATAGGTGTATTTTGTGTAGTGTGGATTGATTTTGGGTGCATGTGTCGCAAGAAATGAATTAGTGCGCATATAGGCAATGAATGAGTGTGATGAAGTGATGAGATGCTCCTTTTAATTTCATTCATAGCTCTTGTTAGGTGTTGTAGTGAGATGGTCGTCGGTTTTGTCGTTGTGCATGAGTTTGTAAGTAGGTATGTGCACGAGTATTGTTTTGGCATAGATTAAAAGTACATGGGGAAAAGTGGTACATATGTGTATGGTAGTCATGATTGCGTTAACTTGAACAAAGAGTCTCAAGTGCATGCCGTGCTATGGTTGTATTTGAGATAGTAAATTATAAGGGTTGCGCAATATGAGGTTCGATCGATGTAGTTAATATCGATTGGACTGTAGAGAAGTGGTGACATGCCGAAGTAGTCATCGCTTCCTCTACGGTTAAGTCGAGGTCATGTGTGATGATGCTATTTACGTGGTGAATGTGTTTGTTGAATGTATGTAGTAATTTTAGTGCACTAAATGACACGGATAAAAAAAATAGTAAGTCTACTTGTTAGTCCTCATTTGATTAATTTAACTCTAACAATTTGTAAAGTGTTAGAATAATTCAAGTCTCTAGAACATGGCAATTCTTGAATTGTATAGGAGCTGAAATTTATTAATTGTTGTTTGGACTGCACACAGTGATTTCCCCGTGCTGTATGTTTGATGAACTAAACTGTGTTTTCTGTAGATATATGCTATAGAAAAGTGGTAGATAACTTTATTATCTTGCTGGTATTAAAATTTGACAGCCATAAATCTGATCGTTCAGGAGTTATGCTTTTCACAAATTCAGTAACTGAATCTGCCCAAATTCTGTACAGATTTCAGAAACTGCATTGTTTGCCTAATTTAATGTTACAATCAATTCATAGTCGTTATAAGAAAGATGTAGATGCTTTTCTTATCTTGCTTGTTTTAAAATTTCACAACCATAGGCCTGACAGTTTAAGAGTTATGAATTTTACAAACTGGTTGCTGTGTTCTGTCCACTGTCAGAACATATATCGAAAACTATGATGTTTGATTTGATTAAACCTAGAATCACTTCTTGGTGAATATAAAAGTTATGCAGTGCTTTTGCCAAGCTTTCCAAAAAAAGTCTTGATCACTCTTTTTGGTGGTCTGAACATTTAGTTATGGATGTTTAAAGTAGGAAGACTGAATCTGTCCAGTTCTGGACAGCACAGCCTTCATAGTGTATTTTACCCTTGATACATATTAAACCAGGCAGGGATGTCTGAATCTCTAGTTATGAATTTTTAAAGTCGCAAGTCTGAATCTGTCCAAATCTAGACAGAGCTGTTGTATTAGCACTTTTTTACCTTGCTAAGTGATGAATCAGGTTAAAGTGAAAATACCAATGTTGTAGAGCACTTTTTAAGCTTTCCAGAAAATCCTTGTTTGCTAGTTTTGGATTAATATCTGAAGAGTTATGATTAAAACAAGTAACTGTTGTGCTGCTGTCCTAAAAATCTACATGTGCGCATTTGATTGTTTAGTTCACCCTTTTGGCTAAAAATGCTTAGTTAGCATTAACGGACATAGACTTGTGATGGCTAAACTTAGGTTAACCTGTGTTCCATGATTTATGTGCTTGCTTGCTGTAGTTGGTTGTGGATAGAAGTTCCGTAGTTATTGATGCCTATGTCGTATTCAAACATATGTTGTCTTAGTTGGACTTGTGTGGTCGGTGATGCTTTTGCGTGATCAATAGGAGAACTAATGAAAAACCGTATCCAAATAAATAAAATGCGCGTACTTGTGATGTCGTAGTTGTGTCACATAAATAAATAAAATGTTGTTGTCTTTTCATTGATGTTAATGTTGAAAGCATGATGAAGTGTAGATAGCTAATACTAGCGTGTGGTCGTTTATGGTGTCTTACAACTTAATGTTAGTTCGCTATCATGTACTTGCAGTATCTTGTGATATTTTTCATTATATTCATACATATGCATTTTGCATCTCATTTAGGACCGAGAGATGAAGATCGTGCTCGTGATGTGGTGCCAACCACAAGATGCAGTTGGTGGACGACCTGAAGAATGGACTTAACCAGTGGATGCTCGCAGGCGAGTACCTACCCCAGCAAACATTATCTAAGTGTTAAATTAAAGGCAAGCCCCAGTTTTATGCATGTTGGGGTTATGCTTCGTCGCTGAAGTTCCTGTAAGAAGAAACACCTTTGAAAGATCAACACAGAAGCAAAACCGAAGCTACCATCTGGGGAGCTTCGGTATAGTGACACGCCTTGAGACGAAGGGTGGCACCGACCTAAAGATGAAAAGACCGATTGGCCCATGTTAATCTGTGTCATGATTGTAATCAGTT
The DNA here is from genome assembly GCF_902167145.1 of Zea mays. Lineage (NCBI taxonomy): Eukaryota > Viridiplantae > Streptophyta > Magnoliopsida > Poales > Poaceae > Zea > Zea mays. The sequence goes on from NC_050103.1 coordinate 46,089,366, forward strand.
ATAAAGGACATGAATGTAAATCTACACAGGCTGCATCCTATGCCTATAAATAGATGAACAGTACCCCTGTACTGTTCAACCTGATTGATATTCGCTTGTGCAATACGCTTGTACTCTTCTCTTCTGTCAAGCCGAAGGTACAAAAGTAATTTTGTATTATTTCTGTTTATTCATGAGAATATAATAGAAGATGAATTAATAATATTACATAATCATTCATTGTATTTTCTGTATTTTATATGCTTCTCCTTTCATTTATTTAAACTGCAATCATTAAACTGCAATTATTTAAAATGCATGTTGGGGTGCAGGGACCCTTTGTCACACCCGGTTTTAGAAGGCAAACCGAATGTGAACCATGTACGTGCCAGGACCAGCAATTCACGTACACAGCAGTTACATAACTGGACATCATCACACAGTGCTTAAATCATAATATAAAAGGGGAATAATAGTCGATTACATCATATGTCTGAGACATCCACATAGTCTTTACAATAATCAAAGTGCGGAAAAGAAACATAGATACACGCGGCCTTCACAAGCAGCTGACTCGGGGTTGCCGCTAACCCACGCCTAGAAGTCGTCGTAATCTTTGAACTCCTGGAAGTCTCCTTCCACGGCTTCATCTTCTCCTAAGTAGTGGTTGCAATGCTGACAACCTAGGGAAGGGGGGGTGGTGTGTAGAGCAAGGGTGAGTACACATCAACATACTCAGCAAGTGTCATGTTTGGCTGTAGTGGACTAGCTTTTTGTGGGGGGTAAGTCAAGCAGTTGCTTTTAGTTGGTCAGATTATTATTACTAGTAGAGAAAGCCAAGTTTTAGTATTAACCCACGTTATTAACCCAAACGTACCCTTTCCAAACGGAAAGAATACCACTTACCATTACCATAGCCAATGCCAAAAACCAACATTCTCATCACCACCTGTAATCCGAACATCTCTGATCAAGTATCACTAACCAATGGAGCTCCCTTAGCCGCTCATAACCGCGAGCACGGCTGATATATCAGTTTTCAAACACTCTGCAGAGGTTGCGCACTTTACCCACAAGCTGTGATTCCCTTTCTGCCCGGAGATCATGACTCTCTATTGATCACTACCAAGGTGACCCAGCAGGGTATCACTACGTAGCCTTTACAAAGATTCCCCGGGGCTGTAGCCGCCCTTTAGGTTTCCTAAATGCACCGCACTAGTCCCCAAGGGGCGAACCAAACTTGGTAGAGCGAGCCGCATACACCGAGCCCCATTAACGGCACGACGGCTAAGCGAACTACACCCTGGTTCCTCTAATTATTCAGCTAAGGGCGTCCCACTCCACCCTCATGGTTGCACTGTTTTCCCGGGCGGTCATCCAATGAACAGGTCCTTACGGAGAGGCACTCGAGAAACCGCTCGAGCCCCCTTAAATGCCACAAGTATAACATCATAATAAAGAAGGGAAACATCATATCATTGATAAATCTCATCATGTTCATTGATTAATGTTAAGCACTAGCATAAAGCTAAACAATAATAATCCAACCCAAATAGGTAAACAAGGACATGGATAACAAAAGCTAGTCAATCCTTAAGTATAACTGTGTAAATGCGAGAAGTGAATTATAGAATGTATAGGATAAAGATAGGTCAAGGGACACTTGCCTCCTCCAACCGGCTGCTGCTCAGGGGCTTCTCCTACGAGTTCTTCGGATTCCTCAACCAGACAGTTCTCTATGCGAGCGCAAACATACATCCATCCATTTGAATTAGGAAACAAACAGTACACCATACAAGAGAGCAGATAAACTGAATATGCATAAAATATGACATACGATATTGCACTCGCCATGGCTAGAAAGAGAAGAAGGAAGGTCTCGCAGTGATTAAAGCTATAACCGAAGAGTATTATGGGTAGATGCATAATTAGTCATTACGTGATCTAGTTCCACCTAGTTACACTAACAAGTGTTAATCACATGCACTGATATAATTATCTTTATTTCCAATTGGTTGACATTAAACTAAGTCGATAATTAACTACATGAAATAACTAATGTAATCAATTTCTGAGTTGAGTTTCCATTTCATTGATATAAATAACGTGATCACTATGCATGGAATACACAGGGGGGGGTAGACGAGCACATCTAGGGGTAGATGAGCGCCCGAGGGCACGGCGAGCCGTGCCAAAGCACCGCGTGCACCACGCGAGCACGCGCGCGCGCAAGGTCGCGCTGACATGCCGCGAATGAGCCACGCGCACGTCGGGGCCGAGCTGTGCACGCGCCGCGAACAAACAACGGGGCCATGCCGGGACCGAACGTGTGGGGCCGCGCGCCATAGGCACGCCTGGCCGAGCTCAAGGCCGCGTAGGGGTGAGCAGGCCGCGGCCGCGCCGAGGCGAGGCCACGCCGGGACGGGGGCCGGGGCTGGGGAGCCGCGCAGGTCAGGGGCACGTCGCGCTGCGCCGCGAGCAGGGACGGCGAGCGGGGCGGGCGCGCCACTGCCGCGCCGGGGCAGGGGCGAGGTCAGGTGGGGGGGCCTCGCCGGAGCGGTGCTGCACCGGGGCGAGGCAGGGGAGGCCGCGCCGGGCAGGGACACGCCGCAGCCGCGCCGCGGCCACGCACCATGGCCAACCGGGGCCGAGCCGGACGGAGGCGGGTTGGGGGAGGGGGAGCCTCGCTGGGCCGGGGAACGCCGCGCCGAGCAGGGGGCCACACCGCGGACGGCGACCGAGCGGGCGCGTCGCTGCGCCGGGGGAGTCGCGCCGCGGCCGGGCACGGAAGCCGAGCCACGCGCCGGGGATGGGGAGGGCAAGCACGCTAGGCCGCCGAGGCCGGCCACGCCGGGACAGGGGCCAAGTCCGGGCCGCGCACCACGGCCGCGGGCCATGGCCGCCAACGCCGAGGCGGGCGGGGCCGAGCCGGACCACGCGTGAGGGAGGGGGCCAGGGCCGGCTAGAGAAGGGGAGGGAGGGGAGAGGAGAGAGGAGGGAGGGGCTTACCGCGCGGGGGGGGGGGGGGGGGGCAAGGGCGAGGGCGGTTCGGCAGCGGGCGGGAGAGACGAGAGCGAGCGGGCGCGGGGTGAGAGAGATTTTGGGGGAGGGGAGGGGATGACGGGTGGGGCCCACGGAGAGGGGTGGCGGCGGCGGCTAACTGTCGCGCGCACCACGCGTGGGAGGGGGGATGCCGGGGTGGGCCGGCTGGGCCGTGCGGGGGAGGGGGGCGAGCTGGGCCGCGGGCCAGGTGGGCCGCGGGGGGGGGGGGGGGGGGGGGGGGGGTGGGGGGAGGCTGGGCCGCGCTTCGAAGCCGGCCCAGGGAGAGAGGGGGGCTTTTCTATTTTCCTATTTTTCTTTTAGCTCCAAATTCTCTCTTAATTAATTAATAAATACCCCAATGAAGACCAAGCGAATACACACAAAGGAAAAGATGTGTGGGTCGGCATGATGCAACAACCAAAGAAACCCACTTCTAGGATTTATTATTTCATGACATAAAGTTTTGGAAATGGGTAAGGTGTAGCGAAAAGAAATGGGAAAAGAGAGGTAATGCCCGAATTTGGCGAGTGAAAGAGAAAGAAAAAATTCAACTCCAAAATTCGGGGCATTACAAACCTATCCCCCTTAAAAGAATCTCGCCTTCGAGATTCAAGGTTGGCTAGCAAAGAGCTCAGGATATTTAGCCATCAGATCATCTTCACGCTCCCAAGTTGCTTCTTCCTCCGATTGATGACCCCATCTGACTTTGCACATTCTGATAGTCTTCCTTCGGGTGACTCTGTCTGCAGTCTCAATGATTTGCATTGGCTTCTCAATATAGGTCAAGTCTTCTTGGACTTCGAGACCCTCCACTAGCAACTGCTCTTCTGGCACACGCAGACACTTCTTTAACTGAGACACATGAAAGACATCATGCACGACAGACAAATTTTCTGGCAGGCTGAGCTGATATGCCACTTCTCCACGCCTTGCGAGAATCTGATACGGACCAATGTAGCGGGGCGCTAGCTTGCCCTTGACTCCGAACCTTCTGACTCCTCTGATAGGTGACACAATGAGATAGACGAAATCTCCAACTTCGAAACTCAGCTCTCTTCTTCTCGTGTCTGCATAACTTCGCTGCCTTGATTGCGCTATCTTCAGATTCTTCCGAACCATCTTAATGTTCTCTTCAGCTTCAAGCAGAATGTCTGGCCCAAACACTTGCTTTTCTCTAGGCTGATCCCATTACAACGGAGTTCTACAACTCCTTCCATAAAGCGCCTGAAATGGTGACATCTTCAAGCTGGCCTGGTAACTGTTGTTATAGGAGAACCCTGCATAAGGCAACCTCTTGTCCCATCCGGACTGATCTTGCAACGCACAGGCTCTCAACATGTCTTCAAGGATTTGATTAGTTCTTTCGGTCTGACCATCTATCTGTGGATGATATGCTGAACTAAAATTCAGATTTGTACCCAAGGCTTCGTGCAACTGCTGTCAGAAATGAGAGATGAACTGTGTTCCTCTGTCTGACACTATCTTCTTTGGCACACCATGAAGACAAACGATCCGAGACATGTACAATTCAGCCAATACTGCACTGCTGTTGTTGGTCTTGACAGGTATGAAGTGGGCTGACTTGGTTAAGCGGTCCACCACTACCCAAATGGAATCGTAGCCAGCTCGAGTACGAGGCAATCCGACTATGAAATCCATCCCAATTTCATCCCACTTCCACTGAGGAATTCGCAATGGTTGCAACAATCCAATTGGTCTCTGATGCTCTGCCTTAATCCATCTACAGCTATCACACATAGCCACATGCTCTGCGATTTCTCTCTTCATTCCGTACCACCAGAACTTCTTCTTCAGATCCTGATACATCTTCTCACTTCCAGGGTGTATAGAATAAGCTGTCTCATGAGCTTCCTTGAGGATCAACTCCCGAATAGACTAGACATTGGGAACACACAAGCGGTCTTTGAACCATATCACACCTTCTGCATCTTCCCGAAAATCTTTACCTCCGCCTTCTAGAATCAGTTGCCGGATTTCAGTGATCTTCTCTTCATGCTTCTGTGCTTCTTTGATTTCCCGCTCCAAGGTGGGTTCTAGCTCAACTGTCACTCCTCTTATATTGTTCAAAAACCCGAGACTCAGCCTGTCAAACTCTTTGGCCAACTCATAAGGCATCGGATGAGCGACCATCAGGTTGACCTGACTCTTCCTGCTCAAAGCATCTGCCACTACGTTCGCTTTGCCTGGATGGTAATGAATATCCAATTCATAGTCTTTGATCAGCTCTAACCATCTTCGCTGCCTCATATTCAGCTCTGATTGAGTGAGTATATACTTCAGACTCTTATGGTCTGTGTAAACATTACATTTCTGCCCATACATATAGTGCCTCCATGTCTTCAGTGCGTGAACCACTGCTGCCAACTCTAGGTCATGTATTGGATAATTCTTCTCATGAACCTTCAGCTGTCGGGACGAGTAAGCCACAACTCTTCCCTCTTGCATTAACACGCATCCCAACCAGTGTAACAAGCATCACAATACACCGAGAAGGGCTTGTGCACATCAGGCAAGACTAAGACAGGCGCTGTAGTCAACTTCTCTTTCAGCACTTCAAAGGCTTCTTGGCATTTCTGGGTCCACTTGAACTCAACTTTGTTGCCTAGCAAAGCTATCGTTGGTTTTGCAATCTTCGAAAACCCTTCAATGAATCGCCAATAATATCTGGCCATTCCGATAAAGCTCTTGATTCCTCGAGCATATGTTGGCGCTTTCCAGTTCAGAACGTCTGCCACTTTCTTCGAATCCACAACCAATCCTTCTTTGTTGATTATGTGACCTAAGAATAGGACTTCATCAATCCAGAATTCACACTTGCTCAACTTTGCATACAGCTGGTGCTCTCGCAATCTCTGCAATACCATCCTCAAATGATCTGCGTGCTCTTCTTTGCTTTGGTAGTATATAAGAATGTCGTCAAAAAATACAATCACAAACTTGTCAAGATAATCCATGAATACATTGTTCATCAGATTCATGAAGAAGGCTGGCGCATTTGTTAGACCGAAATACATCACAGTGAACTCATACAACCCATGCTTGTAATGAATGCCGTCTTCGGAATGTTTGAGGGTCGGATCCTGAGCTGATGATAACCTGACCTCATATCTATCTTTGAAAACACACTGGCTCCTCTCAACTGGTCGAACAGATCTTCTATTCTAGGCAAGGGGTACTTGTTCTTGATTGTGACCTCATTCAGAGCTCGATAATTGATACACATCCTTCTGGTGCCATCTTTCTTCTCCACGAATAGGACAGGGGTGGCCCAAGGCGAGGTGCTTGGCCGAATGTAACCTTTCTCTGACAGCTCATCGATCTTGTCGGGGACCATAATTAGGGGTACCCTCAAGACGCCTAATTCTCAGCTGGTAACCCCCATCAGCATAAAGCTGCAAAGGCCTGATGGGCACGATTAAGTCAGGGATCAGTCCACACGAGTGACTCGATCACGCTTCACCCGAGCCTAGCCTCGGCCGAAGGCAGCCGACCTCGAGAGACTTCCGTCTCGCCCGAGGCCCCCTTTTTATGGCGGACACATCACCGGCTTGCCCAAGGCCTTGGCTTCGCTCAGAAGCAACCTTGACTAAATCACCACACCGACTGACCAAATTGCAGGGGCATTTAACGCAAAGGTGGCCTGACACCTCTATCCTGACACGCGCCCCCGGCAGAGCCGAGGTGACCGCCGTCACTCCACCGCTCCACTGGCCAGTCTGACAGAAGGACAACGCCGCCTGCGCCACTCCGACTGCAGTGCCACTCGACAGAGTGAGTCTGACAGGCAATTAGGCCTTGCCAAAGGCGCCACGGCAAACTCCGCTCCGCCCGACCCCAGGGCTCGGACTCGGGCTAAGACCCGGAAGACGGCGAACTCCGCTCCGCCCGACCCCAGGGCTCGGACTCGGGCTAAGACCCGGAAGACGGCGAACTCCGCTCCGCCCGACCCCAGGGCTCGGACTCGGGCTAAGACCCGGAAGACGGCGAACTCCGCTCTGCCCGACCCCAGGGCTCGGACTCGGGCTAAGACCCGGAAGACGGCGAACTCCGCCCCGCCCGACCCCAGGGCTCGGACTCGGGCTAAGACCCGGAAGACGGCGAACTCCGCTCCGCCCGACCCCAGGGCTCGGACTCAGGCTAAGACCCGGAAGACGACGAAACTCCGCCTCGCCCGACCCCAGGGCTCGGACTCCGCCCTGGCCTCGGCCGGACGACTTCTGCCTCGCCCGACCCCCTGGCTCGGGCTCGGCCACGACAACTGAAGGCAAGACTCAACCTCGGCTTCGGAGGAAACCCCACGTCGCCCTGCCTAGAGCACAGACCGCCACGTCAACAGGAAACGTCATCATCACCCTACCCCGAATCGACTCGGGTCACGGAGAACAAGACCGGCGTCTCGTCCGGCCAGCTCCGCCAGAGGGGCAATGATGGCGCTCCACGAGCTCTATGACGACGGCGGCCCCCAGCTCTCTTACGGCAGCAGGACAACGTCAGCAGGGACTCGACCGCTCCAACAGCTGTCCCTCCATCAGGCTCCGCCGCACCACCGATAGCCACGACATCACGCCAGCAGGATGCCCAGATCTCTCCGGCTGCCACATCGGCATGTACCTAGGGCACTAGCTCTCCCTCCGCTAGACACGTAGCACTCTGCTACATCCCCATTGTACACCTGGGTCCTCTCCTTACGACTATAAAAGGAAGGACCAGGGCCTTCTCAGAAAAGGTTGGCCGCGCGGGACCGTGGACGGGACAGGCGCTCTCTTGGGGCCGCTCGCTTCCCTCACCCGCGTGGACGCTTGTAACCCCCCTACTGCAAGCGCACCTGACCTGGGCGCGGGACGAACACGAAGGCCGCAGGACTTCCACCTCTCTCACGCTCGGCTCCGGCCGCCTCGCCTCTCCCCCCTCCGCGCTCGCCCACGCGCTCGACCCATCTGGGCTGGGGCACGCAGCACACTCACTCGTCGGCTTAGGGACCCCCCTGTCTCGAAACGCCGACAGATCTGCTTCTTAAGCTCAACCAACTCTGGTCCAGATACTCTGTAAGCCCTCTTAAAGATGGGGGCGGTTCCAGGAAGAAGCTCTATGGCAAACTCAACTTTCCGCTCTGGTGGCATACCTGGTAGGTCCTTTGGAAACACGTCTGGGAACTCGGACACAACCTTGATAATCTCAAGTGGATCTACCTCACTACTATCGACAGCCATCTGATAACAACTTCCTTTCTTCGGCTCAGGCGGGACTAACTCGGTCACCACTTCCTCTCCTAGTGGAGACATCAACTTGATTGTCCTCTTATCACAACTGATAACTGTCTGATACTTATCTAGCCAGTTCATCCCTAGGATGACATCAAAAAGCCATAGTGGATTTTGTTCTCAGCTCTATGATGGTCTATCTTGTTATGGCAGTTGATCTCCCTCCATGGGTCATCATAGAAATTGGTAAGATTCGTAGAAGATTCTTTTGTTAGGAGAAGAAAAGAAATTAATGGTGTTCATTGCCTTCTGACTTGGATTAAGATTTGTTGCTCAATTGAATCCATCTTCAACGTGCAACGAAAATTAAGGACCTTGCTCCACCGTTCTTTGCTTTGTTGCCAAAAGAAGAGCCCATAAGCATACAATATTAGAGAGACTTACTAATAATACTTCAAATTTGAATCGCTCTTGATCCAATTCAAATACACAATATGCATCCATCTGGGCAAAACCTGAAGCAACAGGAAGTAGAGAGGAGATGAGGATAGAACGTCTCTTACCTGTGTGTGTTGCAATCATTGCAGTAGAAATCCTTGCGCTAGAGGAGGGACCTCGGCCAACCTTTTCTTGTGAAGTAAAAAGCAAGGTACTGAAATAGAAAAATCAAAATGTAATTCTTATTTGAGTGTGTATAGACTACTGCAACAAATATTATAACTGAAATAAGCTTTAGAAAAATTGATCCATGTACTTAACCTTAAATTATAAATATTGAAAGGTCAGCAGGTAACGTAACAACGAAATAGGGCACCATATAACATTTTGGTATACAATCATCAAGTAATCCTGAGACTATTTGTAGCACAACTACCACTTCAGATGAGAAATGTGATAATTAGGGAAACAAATAACATTCAGGTACAGGACAGATGAGGAATATACGAGTTCAACAAATGAAATGAAAACATAAGCCATCATTTATTTTAGAGCAGTCTCTATTTGCAAAAAGAAAAGATTAGCACACTAAAAATCTTTAACTAACCTGCTAATGTTGTAGGCTATTGAAGTAGGCGATGAGAAAAATGACAGCCTGCAAACATGAGCATATGCACCATGACTCCATGAGCAACCAAAAAATCAAAGTAAGAACAGTAGCAGTTAAGTAACCACACAATTGATTTAAGTGTCCAAAATAGATTTAAGTGTTCTTGAAAGGTCATGTGTAAAGAAGGAAAAAGTAATTAGTCTTAGTTTGATGCAAGGAATTACCACAATCTAGACCAGAACATATTGCGAGGGCGAGGAAGATATTATAGATGACAAAAAGCTTCAGGGCTGAGCACCAAACCGCGTGTAAATTGTAGGAAAAAATCAAGACAAATTTTAGATGACAAAAGGCTCAGATTGTTTGTTTCAATTTTAAAAATGGGACAAAACGCAACGCAATCAAGGCACATACCACTTGGTTTATCCCTGAGAGGAGTCCCTCCGTGGAATCCCCTAATAGGGAGGCTAGAAACCATGTGCTTTTGGTTCTCATTTTAAAGTTCAAAGGGAGCGGAGGAAGATCATGAGACTACCACCGGAGAGGAAGGGGGCGAGTTCTTACCGCTGCTGTTGCACGTCGAGGTCCTAAGGATGCGACCATCCATCGCCCGGTGGCATCAACTCCCGTCTATGGCAGGCAGGCGTTCGCAGCTCCTATCCAATCTAGATTTTAGAAATGGAGAAAAAGGAACAACAATCAGTCAAAAAATATGGAGTCCTTCAAAGCACTTCAATACCACATTTTCAGGTAGCATGACAAAACAATAAATAATTTGTTGTAAGGCATGTCTTGTTCAGATACAGGACTCGACTAAAACTGCATTTTATATATTTATACAACATGAAGTAAGTTAACAATATTGTACCACAATAACCAGACATCACTCTATCCTTATGCATTTACCATTAATCTCATTTGTACTCGTGTATGATATCTGACTAAAGAAACATAAAACCTGAGTATCCTAGACATCAACCAAAGTACTTCAATCAAAACAAGTTAATAGGAGATTTATTCATCAATACAAGCATCCATCGCTCTTTGAAGCAAATGATCATGTTGTCATTGTCACATTAATCGTAGAATCCGATTTAAATTGATTACCTAAACAAGATTACGAGGAGGACCACTACTACTCAGCCCTACATTATCATACTTAGTCATAGAACTTCTAGTTACATCAAAGCACAATCCAAGCTTTCCAAGAAACATACATGAACTCAATCTTTTCTAATTATTTACTAGTTCTACTTTTAATTAGATAATAGATATTATTTTAACACTATATGCAAACATTCAGTTTTGGACTAGTATTTTTATGAGTGATAGGTGATAACCAATCATGATTAAGACACAAATTTCACATGATCATGCTTTATATATATTACTTACCCCAGAAGAGGCTCACTTGCATATTTTACCACTAATATGGATTAGGTGACTCCTAAAGCAAATCATTGACTTCAACACCTCAACACAATCAGCACAAAGACTAATAGGACCTGTCGGATAATCGATATAAATTCTAAACTCATCCTACGCGATATTTTAGTTCCCCAAAATCACAACATCAAACCTATAAAACCATACTTGATAATCATGAGAGCATCACCAACACAAACATCTAATCATCCATTCACCAAATTAATTTGCAAGGATAGTGACGGGGCTCACCATGTCATAAACCAAATCGATATGTGTAAGGGCGATGACAATTTCTGGTTTAAGCTTTTTGCCAAACACCTCGAGCGCGCCAAATGGACTTTCCTCTTCCACGACAAACCTAGGGTTTTTACTCCACATATTTTACATGCATAAACATACATAATCATAATACGGAAAAGGATGACATTACGAATTGAAAAGAGAACAAACATCAGCTCTCACCGGCGACGAACAAAACATTTGCGGGGTGCTACGACAGGGAACTCAAGGTGATCTTATGTTTATTTTGTATTTTTGCTGCAATTACGTTTGATTAACCGTTCCCCTAAGCGAATTGGTGGTAGTTCTGTCCTGATTTTGGGTGGTAGGCGGACAGAAGTATTGTGGGCAGTTTCTGGGGTTTTTGCGGCGGTAATTAGCTGTAATCACTATGATAATCATGTAGAGCTTTGTCATACCTTTCCAACGAGTACTTATGCGCTCGATTCGGAGTTATAATTTAGGAGATATCGCTGTTTGAATCCGGGTATGTTGCTGTCCAAAAAACAGATTTCCGCAGGTGGGCGAACAGCATTAGTATTAGCAGATACTGGGAATTTTTCGTGGGAAATTAGTGATAATCAATATGATAATAATGTAGAGATTTGTCATATCTTTCCAACGAGTACTTATGCGCTCGATTCGGAGTTATAATTTAGGAGATATCGGAGATATCACTGTTTGAATCCGGGTATGTTGCTGTCCAAAAAACAGATTTCCGCAGGTGGGCGAATAACATTAGTATTAGCAGATTCTGGGAATTTTTCGTGGGAAATTAGTGATAATCAATATGATAATCATGTAGAGCTTTGTCATACCTTTCCAACGAGTACTTATGCGCTTGATTCGGAGTTATAATTTAGGAGTTATCGCTGTTTGAATCTGGGTACGTTGTTGTCCAAAAACAGATTGCAGGATGTATCTTGTGGACGGTTTTGGGCTATGTAGATGTGGGAATTTAATTATCTTTGGAATACAAAACTTGTGGGGAATTTTATGTAGATGCTTTCGGAGTTTTTGATTGATATCACTGATGTTATAATTTTAAAGTTATGAAATTATCAAGCAGCGCCGCTGCAATTTGGTGGTGATGGGGAGAGTTGTCGCTCGCGACGGGTTGGAATTGTGCGTAGGTGCGGTGTTGTTTATTAGCGTTTGTTATGTGAATTTGTGCACTAAGGTGTGTGTCAAAAACAGGTGGTAGACTTCCGGATCGTACTTAGTACCATTCCAAATTTCCGGTGAAGGCAAGTAAATACAGTGGTGGTTGCTACCGTTTGGTTTGCATCCTATTCCCTGTCATTGAGTATGCATAAGTTTTAAATATATTAATCATTGAATTCTATGATGAAGTTTATTGGTTTGAAAGTATTAATTCTCAATTGTCTAATATTGTGGATGATCATAATTTGGTAATGATATATGTGGTTGATTCTCATCTTGGATGAAGTTGAAGTGTCTTTTTGAATCACGTTATATGAAGTGTTGTAGGCATATCATGCACATCGCATCATCCATCTTGCATTTTGAAGTTATGTCGTGATCTTATGGTCCGACCGTACCGGTACATTTTTAGCATCGTACGTTGCCCGAGGAGGGGTACGATGCGGCTTCATATCCTTAGAGGTATGAAGGCAGAAGTCATCCTTGCATTTGCAGACATTTGCACTCATGAGGAATATATGAAGTGTGACATTACTATGTTACTATTGTGGTTTCTACCTGCGAGGTGTGGTAACTAGGTGTGTTGTACGTTGTATACGTGCTACACCTTCGTAATAAGAAGGTTGTGGAATCAAGTGGTGGTAAAACAATGTTCTTATGTGGTTAAACAGTTTGATACTATTTTACTTGCTGAGATGTGTCATCTCACTCATGCATTACTCAATGCAGGTACTTGATACATGTTGGGAATGAGGGGAGTAGCAGTACGTCCACTTTCACTCTCACAATAACGCTGCCCAGGCGTAACCATGATTTAATTAGAAACTTATTGTCAAAGGAAGTTTGTTTTTTTATATAGTCGTGCGCACTGGTTAATTCAGTTCAGGTTGTATGTTTATCTTCCCTTGCTAGCCGATTAATAATACTTAGTATGTTATTGTCATGATATATGTTTATACACTGTTGCCCCCTCATTTATGCAATCTTGCAAAGGGGATGCTGCCGAAATTTTATATATGGACGTCAGAAGTGTAGTTCAGTAGCATTCCGGGTTGTTGGTGGAACCCGGGGTGTTACAGGCTCCCTGCAGGGGTGAGCTCGACCATGGAGGGGCGCCTACCAGGGAAGTGCAAGGGCGAGCACCAGGGAAGTGGGCGACCAGGGAAAAAATGGAGGTCGTCGTGTGAGGAGAGAATTAGGGAGACGTGGGGAATCTGCTCTAGAAGCTTGTGCACCGATTAGAGATAAATCAATAGAGGGAAAAGGGAGAGAGTTAGGCAGTGGGAAGAATAAAGATAAGGGTTTTTTCCTTCTCCAATTTTCGTTACAAAAGACTACACAAATAATTTAGTTCTCAGATTAAGTCCGCGCGAGATGTAAATAGACCCATCAAAACAATATATATTTTAATATTTTTAGACTACGCTAACACTGGTAGGTATTTTCGGGTTCTATAATTGTAGACAGTGGAACAGATTAATTATGAGTACTCAGTTCGGTTCTAGTTATCTCGGTCCGATTTAATCTCGCACCAACACTCTTATTGCCGAGCATTTAATAAAATTTACTCGGGTCAAAAATCACAAGAGTGGGTCGAGGTTCCAAATTCGTATTCGCTTAATCGATAAATTTTAAATAGACACAAGGCTCGATATTTCATGAAATAAATACGCGAGATTGATACAACATCGAAATTGTGATCCTTTCGGAATCGACGTCACGCAACGTTCACGTGGGCAAGAGGTTGTGCGTTGTCCAGGCACCGGTTAGCACCAGCCACGCGCCATGATGCCAGGCCACAGAGAGACACGTGCAACGCAAGCGTGAAAGAATTTGAAACCAAGTTTAGGAACCAGATCCGATTTCAAGAATTTAGAGTTTGGGGCAAGGCGTCGATGGCTCAACCCAAACGATATTGGATTCAATGTTTTGGAAGATTACTAAAGTCTGATTTTTTTGCAAAATAAATTTAGACAATTTAATCAGATGGAGACAGACACGATATCAAAATCGTGATAGACGAAGATGATTAAAATTTAGTGACCTTTACATTCACATCTATCACGTGTTAACGTCCGCACTCATGGTCGAGTAGACGATAAACACCTGTGTGTTACAACGGTCGTCGGACCAGAGGCACCCATGTCGGATCTGTGCCCGCTTGCCATGAAGTCACCCCAATCGGAGAAGTGGAGGCCTGGGGGATGAGGGTGAGCGGGCGACGGCACTAGCGCTACGACGCAGCAGTGAGATCTAGAGTTGAGAGAAGTGGCCGAGTTTTTAAGTTTGACAATGTAAATGTAAAGTACTGATATATTCAATATAGAATTGGTATACCTTTAGGTACATAAATGATAGAAATTAAAGCAAAATGATGATTTAGGTCTTATGCGTGACACATTAATGATTGGGTCACATGTGAGTCTATTTTACCATCTATGTCAAGTTGCACGGATAAGTTTTAAATTTTATATCATGTATATCATCAAACTAAGACAAATTTATTATTTACTACGTTTTCTCACAATACTTCTTATCAGAAATATCACACGAAGATGGTTTCATATTTAGAAGTGTCTAGTATACTCACTAACATCTAAGTCAGTCCGTATAGTCTAGACGACTCTAATAATATCTTTATTTGAGATGGTTTCATATACAGAAGTGTCTAATATAGTAACCAAAATCTAAGACAATTCTTGCAATATTAATGACTCAAAAGGTATATTTATTTAAGACAATTTTCAATAACAATTGTCTTAAATTAATATAAGACATTTCTTATGATGTAACTGTCTCAAAACACTTCTTTATTAAAGACGGATCTCCAAAAACTGTCTTATCTTACTCATCGCCATATAATAAAAGACGCTTCTATAAAATGCACAAATATCTGTCTTAAAATGTTCGTCTTAAATAAGCATATTTCTAGTAGTGGGCTCAGGTGGTGGCTACTGCTGCTGCTGCTGCTGAATGGTGGCCATAGTCTGACCGATGGCTTGAACTGCCTGAGTCTGTATCATGAACATTTGCTCGATAGACATCGGGGGCGGGGGTGGCAGTTGCTGTTGCTGGGGTGCCTCATCCTGCAGTGCTGCCTGCTCCTGCTGAGCACGCCTTCCTTCTCTATGCCTGTTTTCTGACATCTGCAGAATGCAATCACACATCAGAACTGATCTTGCAACTTGCAGCATAAGAAAAGAGTATAGAATCCTCCACAATACTGAACATTTGAACATCTTCACTGATTTCCAACATGGACCAACACAGCTTCTCAGATAAGAAGGAAAGTGGAATAAAAAGGTTTCCCAACTAGATAGCTAACTCCATTAACATTTAACACGTAAACCAAGGTGCAAGGGATGCCCACACTCTGGTGACAGTCATTACAAAGATCCAAATCCAACATAGTTCATCATGACAAACATGAAAGCACAGGATAAGAAAACTACCCTGTCTAACTAAGACTAACTAAAAGTAAAACTGAGACTAAGACAAAGATTGAGACTAAGACTAAAACTTCTATATTAAGCATTTATTACAGGACCCAACACTGACGATCTATGGTTCTAAATTTATCTTGGTCCTGCAGTCTAGGTTGCCATAAGACTGGTGTCCACGCTGAGGTGAGCGGTACGGGTGCTGAGTCCCGACGGGAGTGGGGAGCCATCCTCCAGGTGACGATGCTCCACGCGCTCAGCCCACAACTGGGCGATCTCAGCACGAGCCCTACTCAGCTCGTCTAATGCATGGTCCAGCTCCGTGTTTAGCACGACGGCTAGGTTGACTGTGCTACTCAACCTAGGATTGTCCTCGCCAATGGGTGAGACAATCACTCCTCCTGTGCTGCCAGATGGACGACGGGGGTAATACTTCAGGTTGAGACCGTCGGCTACCCCGCCGAGCACTGAGCAGTAGTGCGAAAGCGCACGCCGTGCGACATCTTGTATGGCCGCATCGGCAGAGTCCCACTCAGCGATGGTATAGTGCTCTGTGCAGATCTCCGCACCCCGGAGACTGTTCTCCGTACGGCGCACCAAGCAGGTCGCCTCCCAACGGTCCGGGTAGACCCCGCGACTGTGCTGGAAGACCACACAACGATACTCGATAGACCAAGTATGCCGGTCAAGTGCCCGACGTAGCAGGGTGTCGAGCGCATCGTGGAAGTGACACCCATGAGCAGCGTCGCGAGTGATGGGTCGAGCAACCCATCCTTCCAGCTCCTGGTCGGCTGAAAGGTCGGTGCTGAAGCTCGAGCTGTCGTCACCGCCTCCGTTGTCTATGTCTCCTCAAGCAGCTACTGCAGCAGCCGGGGCGCTCAGTGGTGGTGCAGGGGGCGCCTCCAGCGGGAGCACAGGGGAGTAGCTCCTCACAGACTCTATCTCCTGCTGAAGAGAGAAAGAAGAGCCCTGCTGTTCCAGCTCCTGTCGTCGATGCTCCTGCTCCTCGTGCAGGCAGTGGTGCATCCTCTCCAAGTGGCTAGACTGACCAGTCACCGGACGGCGAAGCGGACGCTCAGCGAGACAAGAGGGTAAGAAGGGGATGACAGACTTCCGTGCAGTGTGTCTAAGACGAGCATCTACAAAAGACACCGTAAGCATAAGAGTGAGAACAGAACTAATATGACCAGCAAGTAATAAACCATAAATAAAATGAGGAATTAGAATAAACAAAAAGATTTTTAGCAAGGTATAATATATAGTAGAACATAGGTTTGGTCGCTATGACCAACTTTTGAAGGGATACCAAAGTCAAGGTGAGAATAGGGGTCTATAATCCTTAGAATGACCATTCTACTCTAGGTTAGCGGTCCTACAGTCAGCACGGCTTTGATACCACCTATGTCACACCCGGTTTTAGAAGGCAAACCGAATGCGAACCATGTACGTGCCAGGATCAGCAATTCACGTACACAACAGTTACATAACTGGACAACATCACACAGTGCTCAAATCATAATATAAAAGGGGAATAATAGTCGATTACATCATATGTCTGAGACATCCACATAGTCTTTACAATAATCAAAGTGTGGAAAAGAAACGTAGGTACATGCGGCCTTCACAGGCAGCCGACTGGGGGTTGCCGCTAACCCACGCCTAGAACTCGTCGTAATCTTGGAACTCCTGGAAGTCTCCTTCCACGGCTTCATCTTCTCCTAAGCAGTGGTTGCAATGCTGACAACATGGGGAAGGGGGGTTGGTGTGTAGAGCAAGGGTGAGTACACATCAACATACTCAGCAAGTGTTCTGTTTGGCTGTAGTGGACTAGCTTTATGTGGGGGGTAAGTCAAGCAGTTCCTTTTAGTTGGTCAGATTATTATTACTAGTAGAGAAAGCCAAGTTTTAGTATTAACCCACATTATTAACCCAAACGTACCCTTTCCAAACGGAAAGAATACCACTTACCATTACCATAGCCAATGCCAAAAACCAACATTCTCATCACCACCTGCAATCCGAACATCTCTGATCAAGTATCACTAATCAATGGAGCTCCCTTGGCCGCTCATAACCGCGAGTACGACTGATATATCAGTTTTCAAACACTCTGCAGAGGTTGCGCACTTTACCCACAAGCCATGATTCCCTTTCTGCCCGGAGATCATGACTCTCCATCGATCACTACCAAGGTGACCCAGCAGGGTATCACTACGTAGCCTTTACAAAGATTCCCCAGGGTTGTAGCCGCCCGTTAGGTTTCCTAAATGCACTGCACTCCTCGCCATGGGGCGAACCAAACTTGGCAGAGCGAGCCGCATACACCGAGCCCCATTAATGGCACGACGGCTAAGCGAACTACTCCCCGTTTCCTCTAATTATTCAGCTAAGGGCGTCCCACTCCACCCTCATGGTTGCATTGTTTTCCCGGGCGGTCATCCAACGAACAGGTCCTTATGGAGAGGCAGTCGAGAAACCGCTCGAGCCCCCTTAAATGCCACAAGTATAACATCATAATAAAGAAGGGAAACAACGTATCATTGATAAATCTCATCATGTTCATTGATTAATGTTAAGCACTAGCGTAAAGCTAAACAATAATAATCCAACCCAAATAGGTAAACAAGGACATGGATAACAAAAGCTAGTCAATCCTTAAGTATAACTGTGTAAATGTGGGAAGTGAATTATAGAATGTATAGGATAAAGATAGGTAAAGGGACACTTGCCTCCACCAACCGGCTGCTGCTCAGGGGCTTCTCCTGCGAGTTCTTCGGATTCCTCAACCAGACCGTTCTCTATGCGAGCGCAAACATACATCCATCCATTTGAATTAGGAAACAAACATTACACCATATAAGAGAGCATATAAACCGAATATGCATAAGATATGACATACGATATTGCATTTGCCATGGCTAGAAAGAGAAGAAGGAAGGTCTCGCAGTGGTTAAAGCTATAATCGAAGCGTATTAAGGGTAGATGCATAATTAGTCATTACGTGATCTAGTTCCACCTAGTTACACTAACAACTGTTAATCACATGCACTGATAGAATTATCGTTATTTCCAATTGGTTGACATTAAACTAAGTCGATAATTAACTACATGAAATAACTAACGTAATCAATTTCTGAGTTGAGTTTCCATTTCATTGATATAAATAACGTGATCACTACGCATGGAATACACGGGGGGGGGGGGGGGGGGGGGTAGAAGGGTGGCTAGGGGTAGACGGGCACGTCTAGGGGTAGATGAGCGCCCGAGGGCACGGCGAGCCGTGCTAAAGCACCGCGTGCACCACGCGAGCGCAAGGCCGCGCTGACGCGCCACGCGCACGCCGGGGCTGAGCTGCGTATGCGCCGCGAACAAGAAGTGGGGCCACGCCAGGACTGAACGTGTGGGGCCGCGCGCTGGCCGAGCTCAAGGCCGCGCGCCATAGGCACGCCGGGCCGAGCTCAAGGCCGAGCCGCGCCGAGGCAAGGCCATGCCAGGACGGGGGCCGGGGCTGGGGAGCCGCCCCGGGCGGGGGCACGTCGCACTGCACCACGAGCAGGGACGGCGAGCCGGGTGGGCGCGCCACCGCCGCGCCGGGGCAGGGCCGAGGTCGGGTGGGGGGGTCCGCGCTGGAGCAGGGCTGCACCGGGGCGAAGCATGGGAGGCCGCGCCGGGCAAGGACACACCGCGGCCGCGCGCCATGGCCAAGCCGGGGCTAAGCCGGACAGAGGCGGGGCAGGGGAGGGGGAGCCTCGCTGGGCTGGGGAACGTCGCACCGCAGGCGGGGCCACGCGGGCGTGCCGCCGCACCTAGCAGAGGGGCCACGCCGCGGACGGCGGCCGACCGGGCGCGCCACTGCGCCAAGGGAGTCGCGCCGCGGCCGGGCACGGAAGCCGAGCTGCGCGCCGGGTATGGGGAGGGTGAGCATGTTGGGGACATGGAAGGCGATCGTGTTGGGCCGCCGAGGCTAGCCACGCCGGGACGGGGGCCAAGGCTGGGTCGCGCGCCACGACCGCGGGCCATGGCCGCCAACACCGAGGCAGGCGGGGCCGAGCCGGACTGCGCGCGAGGGAGGGGGGTCAGGGCCGGCCGGACGGCGCCATGGCTGGAGAAGGGGAGGGAGGGGAGAGGAGAGAGGAGTGAGGGGCTTACCGCACGGGGAGGGGGGGTGAGGGCGAGGGCGGTTCGGCAGCGGGCGGGGGAGACGAGAGCGAGCGGGCGTAGAGAGAGAGAGAGATTTTGGGGGAGGGGAGGGGATGATGGGTGGGGCCCACGGGGAGGGGTGGCGGTGGTGGCTAACTGCCGCGCGCACCACGCGTGGGGGGGCGAGACGCCGGGGTGGGCTGCCGGGGCCGGGTGGGCCACGCGGGGGATGGGCGGCGAGATGTGCCGCGCGCACCAGCTGGGCCATGGGGGGAAAGGGGAGGGGGAGGCTAGGCCACGCTAAGAAGCCGGCCTAGGGAGAGGGGGGCTTTTCTATTTTCCTATTTTTCTTTTAGCTCCAAATTCTCTCTTAATTAATAAATAAATACCCCAATGAAGACCAAGCGAATACACACAAAGGAAAAGATGCGTGGGTCGGCATGATGCAACAACCAAAGAAACCCACTTCTAGGATTTATTATTACATGACATAGAGTTTTGGAAATGGGTAAGGTGTAGCGAAAAGAAATGGGAAAAGAGAGGTAACGCCCGAATTTAGCGAGTGAAAGAGAAAGAAAAAATTCAACTCCAAAATTCGGGGCGTTACACCCTTCCTCAAGTCAAAATGGTCCCACACCCCAATCACCTTCTCCCAGGAGGACCTTCAACTCAAAGATTACCCTCACAATGATGTTATGGTCATATCTTGTGTCATCAAGGGATTTCTGGTCCATAATGTTCTGGTTGATACAAGCAGTGCAGCGGATATCATATTTGCTAAGGCTTTTGGACAGTTGCAAGAACCAGAGGACAAGATCCATGATGCTACACATCCTCTATGTGGCTTCGGAGGAAGGCCAATTGTAGCACTTGGCAAAATCTCAATGTCGGTAACCTTCGGTTTTGTTCACAACACAAGAACTGAACAGCTTGTGTTTGATATTGTTGACATGGAATACCCCTACAATGCAATCATTAGTCGTGGGACACTTAATGCTTTCGAAGCAATACTTCATCCATCATATCTATGCATGAAGATACCTTCGGAATAAGGGCCCATTACTGTTCATGGGAGTCAGGAAGCTGCTAGGAAAGCCGAAGGAAACTGGATAGATTCAAAGGCAATTCATAACATAGATGGAGTCGAAGCCTGTGAACAGTACAAATACAAAAGAGAGAAGGCTACTTCGGCGGATCAGCCGAAGCCTATGCTTCTATGTGAAGACATAGTAGAGCAAAAAGTACTGCTGGGGTCTCAGCTATCTGAAGACCAAGAGAAAACTTTGATAAGATTTTTATTCAACAACAAAGATGTCTTTGCTTGGTTAGCCAATGATCTCTACGGTGTCAACAGAGATGTGATTTAACATTCACTCAATGTGGACCCATCCTTTAGGCCAAGAAAGCAAAGGCTTAAGAAAATGTCTGATGATAAAGCCGAAGGTGCTCAGAATGAAGTGAAAAGGCTTATCAGTGCCGGTGTTATCAGAGAGGTAAAATACCCAGAGTGGTTAGCCAATACTGTCATGGTGAACAAGGCCAATGGCAAATGGAGAATGTGCATTGACTTAATAGATCTTAATAGGGCATGCCCAAAAGACGAATTCCCACTACCAAGAATAGACTCTCTTGTAGATGCAGCAGCTTCTTCAGAGCTCATGAGTCTATTGGATTGTTATTCAGGCTATCATCAAATCTAGATGAAGAAGGAAGATGAGCCGAAGACTAGCTTCATAACTCCCAGTGGCACCTATTGCTATCTTCGGATGCCTGAGGGGCTCAAGAATGCTGCAGGAAGCTTCAGCAGAATGACAGCCAAGGTCCTTCATTTCCAGATAGACAGAAATGTGCTGACCTATGTTGATGATATCATAGTGAAAAGCATGAAGCAAGAAAATCACATTGCTGATTTGCAAGAAACATTTGCCAATTTCAGGCAAGCTGGCCTGAAACTAAATCCAGAAAAATGTGTTTTTGGAGTGAAGAAAGGCAAGTTCCTTGGCTATCTAGTATCAACGAAAGGAATCGAAGCTAACCCAAGTAAGATTGAAGCTATCCTTCGGATGGAGCCACCAAGCACGAAGAAAGGGGCTCAACGGCTGGCAGGAAAATTAGCATCATTAAACATATTCATATCCCGATCAGCGGAAAGAAATCTGCCATTTTTTGAAATATTGAAATCAACCGAAGTCTTTCAATGGGGCCCGACACAACAAAAAGCTTTTGAAGAGTTGAAACAATATTTGATTAATTTAACAACATTAACTCCACCCGCGCCAGGGGCTCCATTGCTCTTATATGTGGCAGCTTTGCATTCTGCAGTAAGTGCGGCACTGGTACAGGAAAAGCTAGATGGTCAGACTAAAAAGCAAGCTCCAATATACTTCATCTCTGAAGTTCTAAGTCCATCAAAGAAAAATTACACAAAATTGGAGAAGGTATTATATGCTGTGTTAATGGCCTCGAGAAAGCTTCAGCATTATTTTCAAGCATACCACATAATTGTTCATTCGTCACAACCTCTAAAGGACATCATGAGGAACAGAGAGGCTACTAGAAGAATTGGAAAATGGCTGCAGAGCTTAATGAATTCACCATTGATTATGTGCATAGATGTGACAGAACCTCCCAAGTCATTAGGCCCACCTACAGTTGTCCTTGTCCAACGGACCTCGGACAACCCTGCTGGTGCACCTGATCACTTGACAAGTTCGGTATCTGAATTCCTTACCTTTCCCAAGAGTGTTTCACTCGTCACGCAGACATTACAATACATCGGAGGCACGAAAATGCGGAAGCAGTTACAATAACTTACTTTATTGAAAAGTAAGACAGAGTTATATAGTTACAGACCAGAACAAAATATATGAGTGTTGAGTATTATTATTACATAACATGGGAGGCAAAACCCCTCCCGAATAAACCGTAAAAAGTTTTTCTTAACGGAGGACCTTTCCTCCCGCAGCTTTAGTCTTTATTTTCTTCTTTTGGTACCACATTGGAACAGAAGCAACAAAAGTTTGTTGCTTCTTCACCTAAAACAACATGGGACAAAGCCCTGAGTACGAAGTGTACTTTCACAAGACTTACCCGACAAAGTAAAAGACTCTCAAGGATATGCTGGCTTTAAGGGAGTCAAGGTAAGGCTTATCAATAATCAATGACTCTGTTTGCAGAAATGGTTACTTATAGTGGATCCTTAAAAATCCAGTTTTATTTATCAGGTTAAGTAAAATTACCTGCAACTAGAGTTCTTTCTACCCTAATTCATTCACTTGACCTATACTAGCCAACTTCTTAACAACCCTTCATCTTCACTGGATTGCTACGTATAGGCAGTGACCAAGTCTTCATATCCGCGAAGTTACGGTGATCCGAATCGATTATACTCAGCTGAGGATCTCCAATCACACGACATATGTAGCACTTAACCCTTGCATATGTCAACTCGCCACCGGGGTTCTTAAGACCAGATCAGGGTCACGCCAACCGAGAGCACAGATACACCACCATCCAGCCTCTTGCCACGGAGGGTACACGCTACTCTCGCCATCTCTCCACTGCCATTGCGTGTTATCTTACTCTGGTATTAGTCTACCCGAGGCAAAGCTTACCCATGATGAGGCATGTGACCAGTTAAAGGGTACTCGGTCAGCAAGCCTACATCGACATGGTCCTTAATTGACTCAGACGGAGACACTACACTGAGACTCTCTTCTCGTGCAAGTCACCTGCCCGGTCTCAGCTTTATCATTTCAACCCAAAGTTTGGTACCAGGCAGAGGTACATCTTTCCCGAGGTTGAACCCATCATGGCCATGATGGATTCACCATCAAGTTTTCTTTTTGAAAACATCCCACCCACTTTGCAACATCATCTTTTGTGAAAACAAAACATTTTTTTCTAGAGCAGGGCTAAGCATAAGAAAAACCTTTTGTAAAACAGGGATTTAAGGAGAAGTAATCAACCCAAGGAAGGAAATGCAGGAATTGATTTAGCACACAACTCCTATCACCTAATGCATCAAGCAAGTGAGAAAGATTTTAAAAGGAACAAGGAGGTGGCAAATGCACCGGGGCTTGCCTTATGTTACTGGTGAATCAGGCTCTGTTCCGCAGATATCAAAATAAAAACAGCTGTCTGCCTGATGTTCTTCAGGTGGTGGTGGTGAAGTCCTTGCTTCTTCGACTTCTACTTCCTCCTCGTTTTCTAAATATAGCCAAATATAATAATGAATGCTCATGTAATGCTCATGAAAATGCTAAGATAATAAAAGTTTATTATCAGTCTTGAATATAACTTTCCTTTACGGATCTCCGAGAAACTAGGGTTCACGGAGTCTATAGTGAAGTTCATAGGGCAGGGGGGCTAGGGTTTTGGATTCTAAGTATCAAACATGGTCCAAATCATACTAAACTCTACCCAAGGCTTCTAAATATTATTTAGAGTTTACCCTAAAAGTTTAGTGAATTTTGGATTTATTATTTATTCCCTAAAATTCTAGAAGCATGGTTTTTGGCTGTTTTAAATGTCCCAAAATTCCCTATTGGAACTAAAAATCATGAAACTATTTTTATTAAATACTATAGAAAATTGGAAGCCTAGTAAAATTGGTTTGGTATTTTTAGCATTTTTTGTAATTCTCTAGAATTTCTTTAGCTCTGGCAGAAAAAGAAAAAGAAAAGAAATGAATAGCGTTGGATCTGAACTGGACCAAGTCGGCCCATTACTGGAGGAAAGCGCCCGCGCGCGCCCGCGTGCAGACTTTGCAAGGAAGACCCTGTCTTTTTGTACAACCTGAAAGAGCCCAAGACATTATTTGATGCAGTCGCTGACATTTGCTAATAAACCCCTGCGCTTCTATCTCTTCACACTCTGAAGTCCACGACGGTGGACGGCGACGCGCAGATTTCCGGCGAGCTTGCACCGGCTAGGATACTTAATGACCATGGACCTAACGTGGCCGACACTGAATTCTACCTTTGGCGGCCATTTCCCCTCCATCAATTGCATAAATCCGAGTTGGACTCTCCCTGTCCACGATGACGGCGGAAACCGAGAACATTTTGATGTGTTCATGACGACTCAGGGTAGTCTAGCACAATTGGATAGGTTTACGAGTAACAGGAGACTTAATGGAGGCTAGAACATTAAGTAATTTGGTATGTACTAACCCAAGGAGTGCTGGCCACGGAGGGGTCCCTTGCGGCGGTGGAAGAGACCGATTCCAGGGAACTCCGATGATCTCTAAGGGTGGTGGACCAAACAAGGTGGCTAGTGATTCGTTGGCTTCGCAACTAAGGGACAAAGAGCTGTGCTTGGTTGATTTGGATGAAGGGGGTGAGAGCGTGGTGAATTTATAGGCCAGTGAGCCACCATGATGGCCATGGTGATAACCATCACCGGACATAGCTGGCGACCAACGACAACGTCGGGCGCTGCCCTTTCCCATGAGTTCACCACGTGCCGCCGCGACAGTAACGCTGTCAAATCGGTGAGGGTGTGGATGAACGGAGAGGAGCAGCGCCGGTGACCAGGCACAACCGGAAGGATCAGTGGCCGCATGGCGGCCGGAATTATTACCCTCCACAGCGATGATCTTACCCGGATCAAGAATATCGTCGCGAAAAGATGCTCGTCGAGCGCTTAACCGGATCACGGCGCAAATCACGGCGTGGATCGGTGCCGGCGGCGAGATGCGCGGTACCTGAGATTTTTCTGCTACTGTACCATTGGAACCTCTATTCAGTCAGCGTGACAAATCAAGTTTGGGCTGGATTTTCTCCTGATTTTACATGGCAACAAGGCCATCATTCTGTAGCAAAGTTGTAGCCTAATGATCCAGCTACAATCTTACTACAACAACCATAGCCAATTACTGACTGGATTATGGTCGAATCCAAGCTTAAAGATGGCTCAAACACACTGTCAGTCTGAATTCAGACTTAAGAAAGTCTGACAGTTAAACTTTAGGCACATTTTCCTCCAATTTCTGTTCAGCACCAGTGCTTAGTCACTTAAGTAAACTTGTTCTCCTATGATAGCTCAACAGGTTTGATGTGTTGACCCTAAGCAAATTCTCAATATTTTTGGATCTACAAAGCCCTAAAGTCAGCCCTACTTCACTGTTTTCAGACTTAACCAATTGAGCGCAAGGGTGGCCCTTTTGCAAATAAGTCCAATTCACATCTTTTGACTTGGGAATCCCCAAATATGTGAACCATATGACTTAAGGTACCCTAATGCCTTGGTTTTTGAACTTTAGTCCAAAAGTGCACTAATTTTGCACTTAGCCCCCTAGGGTCTTAGTCTAGGGTTGTCCAGGATTCTATTTAGGGTTTTTGATACTTCTAGGGTTTGGATGCTACTTAAGTTCATCCATGGTGACATTTTATGACCATCTTTAATGAGTTTTGAAGTTTTCTTTTATTAGGCTTTGTTTATTCTTTTAAGCCCAATCTAGGGTTAAGCATTGTTCCCTAGGGTTTCACTTATAACATGTCACAGCAATACAACTTGCTTGAACTTTTTGCCTAGTGAATGCATTCTAAGTGTAACAATCACATGATATGCCAATGCTTATGATGTCATGCTCAAGTTTTAGTGGCAGTAACACCAGGGGTGTTACATCCTTCCCCCCATAAAAGAATCTCGTCCCTAATTTAAAAGTCCTAGGGCAAGTAATGGAAAAGGAAACACGACATATCTTTATTTCCTTATTTTTGGTACAAGGCAGGGGTGGTTTGGGGTTCATTCCTCTATTACAACAAATGTATATATTTTACAATTTACATGAGGCTAAAAAGCCTGGAAATTCTTTTCTCAAAAGTCTTGAGTTTCCCATGTAGCCTCGTCTTCTGAATGTTGGTTCCACTGTATCTTGTAAAACTTGAGAGTTTTCCTTCGGGTAATTCTATACTTTTGATCCAAGACTTGAATAGGATGCTCTGAATATGTCAAGTATGGTTCTAAGGCAACATCCGTTACTTCAATGGTTCGATCGGGAACCCGAATACACTTCTTCAATTGAGACACATGGAACACATTATGTACGGCAGACAATGTTTCGGGTAACTGGAGTCGGTATGCTACTGGCCCACATTGTTCAAGAACAGGAAAAGGACCAATATACTGGGGTGCAAGCTTCCCTTTTACCCCGAAACGTGATACACCCTTCATTGGTGAAACTTTCAGGTAGACATAATCTCCAACTAGAAAGTACATGGGTATCCGGCGTTTGTCTGCGTAACTCTTCTGTCGGGCTTGGGCTTCCTTCAAATTATGAATTATTCGTTGAACTTTCTCTTCTGTTTCCTTTACCATATCAGGCCTGAATAAATTTCTTTCACCTGGTTCAGACCAGTTTAACGGAGTACGACATCGTCGTCCATACAAGGCTCCAAAGGGTGCCATTTTAATGCTTTCTTGATAGCTATTATTATATGAGAACTCCGCTAATGGTAAACAATCATCCCATTTCTGTGGGAATTCCAAAGCACAAGCCCGTAACATGTCCTCAAGCATTTGATTCATTCTCTCACTCTGCCCACTAGTTTGGGGATGATAGGCCAAACTGTGGGGCAACTTGGTACCCAAGGGTTTGTGAAGTTCTTCCCATAATTTGGATACAAATTGAGGTCCACGATCCGACACTATAGTCTTCGGAACACCGTGCAAACTGAGGATGCGAGCAATGTACAACTCTGCATATGTGGCCACTGTATACTTTACCTTGACAGGAAGGAAGTGGGCGATCTTTGTAAGTCGATCAACAATAACCCAGATGGAATCATACCCTTTTGTTGTCCTGGGTAACCCCACAATGAAGTCCATACTAATATCCTCCCATTTCCATGTAGGGATAGGTAAAGATTGTAATGGACCAGCAGCTTTCATGTGTATGGCCTTGATACGTCTACAAGTGTCACATCTTGCCACATAGCGTGTAATTTCAACTTTCATCTTTGTCCACCAATAATGCTGTTTTAGATCATGATACATCTTAGTGCTTTTGGGATGAATAGAATAGCGACTAAGATGTGCTTCATCTAGAATTTGCTGGCGGATCTCATCAATCTTAGGCAAAACTATGCGGTGGTTAAACCATACAACACCTTGATCATCTCTTCTGAAGTAGTTGGCTTTGCTGGTCTCCATTTTCTCATGAATGTGTTTCATTCCCTCATCATTTCTTTGTGCGTCAATTATTCTTTGCAGGATGACTGACTCAAGCTTCAAGTGATTTGAAGTTCCATGCTGAATCATTCCCAGGTTCAACTTCTCCATTTCTTGGCATAATGTAATGTCAAAAGGCTTTATGGTAAGACAAAGACAGAAAGCTGTAACGCCCCGAATTTTGCAGTTGAATTTTTTCTTTTCTTTACTCGCCAAAATTCGGGCGTTACCTTTTCTTTTTCTTTTTCCCCTCGCTAAACCTTGACCTTTTCCAAAGTTCTAGCGGGATTCGGTTTGGATTTCCCGTGTAAGAAAAACCCTAAGTACTTTATGTTGTTTGATGCACCATGCCGAACCTTGCATTTCTTTTGATTGCTTTGAAAGTGCAAATGCATTCATATAGAAAGATCGGATTTCGAAAATAAGAAGATCTTTTATTTCTTTTTCTCTCTTTCTCTCTCTCTTCTATTTCTCTCTCTCCCGCGCCGTGGGCCGACCCCGGCCGGCCCAGCCACCCCTGGCGCCCCCCCCTTGGGCCCAATTGGCCCATGCCGCCCCCCTCCCTATATTTTTCCCCAAAACCCCCCAATCCCTCTCCCTCTCTCTCATTTTCCCTCTCTCTCCCCTAGCGCCGCCCCTACCCGCCCCTGCCCTAAGCCGCCGCCGCCCCGTGCTCAGCCGCCGCCCCCTGCTCGGCCGCCGCCCCCTGCCGGCCGCCCCCCCCGCCGTCGGCCGCCCCTCGCCGGTGAGCCCCCTCCTCCCTCTCTCCTCCCTCCCCCATCCCCCCTCCCCTTCCCCTCGCCGCTCGGCGCCATGGCCGCCGCCATGGCCGGCTCGTCCCGCCCGGCCGCCCGCCCGGCTCGTCCCGCCCCCGCCCGGCCGCCCGCCCTGGCCGCCGCCTTGGCCGCGACCTGGCCTTGGCCGCGCCCTGGCCGTCCGGCCGCCCGCCCGGCCGCCCGCCTGGCCGCGCCCCCCCCCCCCCCTGGCCGCTCGGCCGGCTCAGCCGCCCCGGCTCGGCCGCCCCGGCTCGGCCGCCCCTGCGCGCCCTGCCCCGGCCGGTTCAACCGCCCCTAGGGCCGGTTCAACCGCCCCCCTCTGTTTTTTTTATTTTATTTTATTTACTTTCTGTGATCATAGCTATTTTGTTTTAGGTAGGTTAATCATTATTAATGCCATTGAAATAGGAAGTTTAATTTAAAATTCCGTTATACTAATTGATTCATGTAGTTAATTGTTTATCTCGTGCGATGTTGATCAACTTAAAATGATTAGGTTCCCACTAGTGCATATAACAGAATTCTTTTGTTAAGAACCAATTGTAATTGATCGTTAGTGCATAAGATTTAACCCCCCTGCGAGACCCTTTCCCTTTTCTTTCTAACCATAACAAATGCGATATCGAATGTCATACTTGATGCATACTCACTTTATTTGTTCCCTTGTATGGTGTACTGTTCTTTTGTATTAAATGTGGATGGATGTATGTATGTTTGCAATCGCATAGAGAACGATCCGGTCGAAGAGCCCGAGGAATTCGCAGGAGAAGCCCCTGAGCAGCAGTCGTTTGGTGGAGGCAAGTGTCCTTTGACCTATCTCTGTCCTATTCATTATTTAATTCACCTCCCGCATTACACCTTTATACCTAAGGATTGACTAGCTTTTGTTATACATGTCCTTGTTTACCTATCTGGGTTGGATTATTACTGTTTAGCTTTATGCTATTGCTCAAACTCTAATCAATGAACATGATGTGGTTATCTATGATACGCTGTTTTCCCGTTCCTTTTTATGATTATACTTGTGGTCTTTAAGGGGGCTCGAGCGGTTTCTCGAGTGCCTCTCCGTAAGGACCTGTTCTATGGATGACCGCCCGGGAAAACAGTGCAACCATGAGGGTGGAATGGGGTGCCCTTAGCTGAATAATTAGAGGATCCGGGATGTAGTTCACTTAGCCGTCGTGCCGTCAATGGGGCTCGGTGTATGCGGCTCGCTCTGCCAAGTTTGGGTTCGCCCCTTGGGGAGGAGTGCGGTGCATTTAGGAAACCTAACGGGTGGCTACAGCCCCGGGGAATCTTTGTAAAGGCTACGTAGTGAGACCCTGCCTATTCACCTTGGTAGTGTTTAAGGGTTTGATCGGCCCGAGGCAAGAGGGAATCACGGCTTGTGGGTAAAGTGCACAACCTCTGCAGAGTGTTTGAAAACTGATATATCAGCCGTGCTCGCGGTTATGAGCGGCCAAGGGAGCTCCAGTGATTAGTGGTACTTGATCAGAGACATTGTGGTACAGGTGGTTATGAGATTGATGGTTTTGGTTATGACTATGGTGCTGGTAAGTGGTATTCTTTCCGTTTGGAAAGGGTACATCGGGCTAATAACTTGGGTTAATGCTAAAACTTGGCTTTCTACTAGTAAATAATAATCTGACCAACTAAAAGCAACTGCTTGACTTATCCCCACATAAAGCTAGTCCACTACAGCCAAACAGGATACTTGCTGAGTATGTTGATGTGTACTCACCCTTGCTCTACACACCAAACCCCCCCCCCCCAGGTTGTCAGCATTGCAACCACTGCTCGGGCGAAGATGAAGCTGTGGAAGGAGACTTCCAGGAGTTCCAAGATTACGACGAGTTCTAGGTGTGGGTTAGCGGCAACCCCCAGTCGGCTGCCTGTGAAGGCCGCGTTATCTACGTTTCTTTTCCGCACTTTGATTTATTGTAAGAACTATATGGACGTCTCAGACGTATGATGTAATCAACTATTATTCCCTTTTAATACTATTTTGAGCACTGTGTGATGATGTCCATATTATGTAACTGCTGTGTACGTGAATAACTGATCCTGGCACGTACATGGTTCGCATTCGGTTTGCCTTTTAAAACCGGGTGTGACATAAGTGGTATCAAAGCCGTGCTGACTGTAGGACCGCTAACCTAGAGTAGAATGGTCGTTCTAAGGACTATAGACCTCTGTCCCTACCTTGACTTTGATATCTCTTCAAAAGTTGGTCCTACCGACCAAACCTATGTTCTACTATATACTATACCTTGCTGAAAATCATGTTTTATTCCAATCCTTCATTTACTTATGATTCATTATTTGCTGGTCATATTAATTCTGTTCTTACCCTTTTGCTTGCGATGTCTTTTGTAGATGGCTCGACTTAGACACACTGCACGAAAGTCAGTCATCCCCTTCTTACCCTCCCGCCTTGCTGAGCGTCCGCTTCGCCGTCCCGTGACCGGACAGTCCAGCCACTTGGAGAGACTACACCACCGCCTGCGTGAGGAGCAGGAGCGTCGACGACAGGAGCAGCAGAGCTCTTCCTTCTCGCTCCACCAGGAGATAGAGTCTGTGAGGAGCTGCTCCCCTGTGCTTCCTCTGGAGCCGCCCCCTGCACCACCACTGGGCGCCCCAGCTTCTGGAGTAGCTGCTGGAGGAGACCCAGACGACGGAGATGGCGACGACAGCTCGAGCCACGACACCGACTTCTCTGCTAACCCTGAGCCGGAAGGATGGGTTGCTCGACCCATCACTCGCGACGCTGCTCGCGGGTGTCACTTCCACGATGCGCTCGACACCCTGCTACGTCGGGCATTTGACCGGCATACTTGGTCCGTCGAGTATCGCTGTGTGGTCTACCAGCATAGTCGTGGGGTCTACCCGGACCGCTGGGAGGCGACTTGCTTGGTGCGCTGCCCGGAGAACAGTCTCCAGGGTGCAGAGGCCTGTTCAGAGCACTATTCTATCTCTGAACGGGACTCAGCTGAGGCAGCCATGCAAGATGCTGCACGGCGTGCGCTTTCGCACTACTGCTCGGTTTTCGGTGGGGCAGCTGATGGTCTTGACCTGAAGTATTACCCCCGCCGTTCATCTGGCAGCACAGGAGGTGTGATTGTCTCACCTGTCGGTGAGGGCAATCCTAGGTTGAGCAGCACAGTCAACCTAGCCGCCGTGCTAAACACGGAGCTGGACCATGCATTAGACGAGCTGAGTAGGGCTCGTGCTGAGATCGCCCTGCTGCGGGCTGAGCGCGCGGAACGTCGTTATTTGGATGGTGGTTCCCCCGCTCCCGTTGGGACTCAACACCTGTACCGCTCACCTCAGCGTGGACACCAGTCTTATGGCAATCCCGCCTGCAAGACCAAGATAAATCTAGAACCATAGATCGCTAGAGTTGGATCTTGTAACTAATACGAAATATATGCATAGAAGCTTCAGTCTTAGCGTTAGTCTCGGTCTTAGTTAGTCTTAGTTAGACAGGGTAGTTTGCTATATCCTGTGCATTTATGTTTGTCATGATGAACTATGTTTGGTTTGGATCTTTGTAATGACTGTTACCAGAGTGTGGGTATCCCCTGCATTTTGGTTTACCTAGTAAGTTAATAAAGTTAGTTATATAGTTGGGAAACCTTTTATTCCACTTTCCTTTCTATCTGAGAAGCTGTGTGGTCTGTGTTAGAGATCAGTGAAGATGCTTATCTGTTCAGTGCTGTTGAAGAATTCTATTCTCTTTTCTTATGCTGCAAGATTTGCCAGATCAGTTCTGATGTGTGGTCGCATTCTGCAGATGTCAGAGAACAGGCGCAGAGGAGGAAGGCGTGCTCAGCAGGAGCGAGCCGGTCAGCAAGATGAGGTGCCCCAGCAGCAGCAGCTGCCACCCCCGCCCCCGATGTCGATTGAGCAGATGTTTATGATGCAGACTCAGGCAGTTCAGGCCATCGGTCAGACTTTGGCCGCCATTCAGCAGCAGCAGCAGCAGCAAGCACCACCTCAGCCTCAGATGCCTCAGATGCCCAGAGACAAGCGTGCTGAATTCATGAGAGGTCATCCACCAACGTTCGCTCATTCTTCTGACCCTATGGATGTTGAAGATTGGCTGCGCACTGTGGAGCGGGAGTTGCATACCGCTCAGTGCGATGACAGGGAGAAAGTCTTGTATGGTCCCCGTCTGTTGAGAGGAGCAGCCCAGTCATGGTGGGAGTCTTACCTCGCCACCCATGCCAACCCCGACACCATCACCTGGGAAGAATTCAGAGGTAGCTTTCGTCAGTACCATGTTCCTGCAGGTCTGATGACAGTGAAGAAGGAGGAGTTCCTGGCCCTCAAGCAAGGGCCATTGTCTATCAGTGAGTACCGGGACAAGTTTCTGCAATTGTCTCGCTATGCTCCTGAAGATGTCAACACCGACGCCAAGCGACAGTACCGTTTCCTGAGAGGCTTGGTTGACCCCCTGCAGTATCAACTGATGAATCACACCTTCCCGACATTCCAGCACCTGATTGATAGAGCGATCATGACGGAGAGAAAGCGCAAGGAGATGGAAGATCGTAAGCGCAAGATCAGTGGACCGCAGCCTGGAAGCAGCAGCCGCCCTCGTTTCTCAGGCAATCAACCCCAGCAGTTCAGGCAGAACCAGCGTCCACCTCAGCAGCATCAGCAGTTTCAAAGGCAGTATCCTCAGCATCAGTACCAGAACCGTCAGAGCAATCAGTCAGGAGGTCAGTTTCAAAGGCAGAATCAGCAAGCACCCCGTCTTCCTGCCCCAGCAAATCAGCAGAACAGTCAGGCAGCACCAGCTCAGGTTGGAAACAGGGCATGTTTCCACTGTGGAGAGCAAGGCCACTGGGTGATGCAATGTCCGAAGAAGGCAGCCCAGCAGCAGTCAGGCCCCAATGCCCCAGCAAAGTAGAATGTGTCTCAGCCTGGAGCAGGCAACCGCCCTCAACAGCGCTATAATCATGGAAGATTGAATCACTTGGAGGCTGAAGCAGTTCAGGAGACCCCCGGCATGATAGTAGGTATGTTCCCAGTCGACTCCCATATTGCAGAAGTGTTATTTGATACTGGA
This sequence comes from Zea mays, assembly GCF_902167145.1. Lineage (NCBI taxonomy): Eukaryota > Viridiplantae > Streptophyta > Magnoliopsida > Poales > Poaceae > Zea > Zea mays. The sequence continues at coordinate 46,123,133 of NC_050103.1, forward strand.
GCAACGCATTCTTTCATTACTGCATCATGGGTAGAAGCACATAATCTTCCAATTACTACCATGTCAAACCCCATTCAAATTGACTCAGCCGGTGGTAGAATTCGAGCTGATAGCATTTGTTTAAATATAAGTGTGGAAATAAGGGGGATAGCGTTTCCCACCAACCTTATAGTAATGGGTACTCAGGGAATAGATGTCATCCTAGGGATGAATTGGCTAGATAAGTATCAGGCAGTTATCAGTTGTGATAAAAGGACAATCAAGTTGGTGTCCCCACTAGGAGAGGAAGTGGTGACCGAGTTAGTCCCGCCTGAGCCAAAGAAAGGAAGTTGTTATCAGATAGCTGTCGATAGCAGTGAAGCAGATCCAATTGAGAGTATCAAGGTTGTGTCTGAATTCCCAGATGTGTTTCCAAAGGACTTACCAGGTATGCCACCAGAGCGGAAAGTTGAGTTTGCTATAGAGCTTCTTCCTGGAACCGCCCCTATCTTTAAGAGAGCTTACAGAATATCTGGACCAGAGTTGGATGAACTTAAGAAGCAAATTGATGAGCTGTCAGAGAAAGGTTACATCCGGCCAAGCACCTCGCCTTGGGCCGCCCCTGTCCTATTTGTGGAGAAGAAAGATGGTACTAAGAGGATGTGCATCGATTATCGAGCTTTGAATGAGGTCACGATCAAGAACAAGTATCCCTTGCCCAGAATAGAAGATCTGTTCGACCAGTTGAGAGGAGCCAGTGTGTTCTCCAAGATCGATCTGAGGTCAGGTTATCATCAGCTCAGGATCCGACCTTCGGACATTCCGAAGACGGCATTCATTTCCAAGTATGGTTTGTACGAGTTCACAGTGATGTCTTTTGGTTTGACCAATGCGCCAGCATTCTTTATGAACTTGATGAACAGTGTATTCATGGATTACCTTGATAAGTTTGTGGTGGTATTCATTGATGATATTCTGGTTTATTCTCAAAGCGAAGAAGAGCACGCAGATCATTTGAGGATGGTATTGTAGAGATTGCGAGAGCACCAGTTGTACGCAAAGTTGAGCAAGTGTGAGTTCTGGATCAGCGAAGTCCTGTTCTTGGGTCATATAATCAACAAAGAAGGATTGGCTGTGGATCCGAAGAAAGTGGCAGACATTCTGAACTGGAAAGCGCCAACAGATGCTCGAGGAATCAAGAGTTTCATTGGAATGGCCGGATATTATCGGCGATTCATTGAAGGGTTTTCAAAGATTGCAAAACCAATGACAGCGTTGCTAGGCAACAAAGTTGAGTTCAAGTGGACCCAGAAATGCCAAGAGGCCTTTGAAGCGCTGAAAGAGAAGTTGACTACAGCGCCTGTCCTAGTCTTGCCTGATGTGCACAAGCCCTTTTCGGTGTATTGTGATGCTTGTTACACAGGTTTGGGATGTGTGTTGATGCAAGAGGGAAGAGTTGTGGCTTACTCGTCCCGACAGTTGAAGGTTCATGAGAAGAACTACCCAATCCATGATCTAGAGTTGGCAGCAGTGGTTCACGCACTGAAGACATGGAGGCACTATCTGTATGGACAGAAATGCGATGTTTACACAGATCACAAGAGTCTGAAGTACATATTCACTCAGTCAGAGTTGAACATGAGGCAACGAAGATGGTTAGAGTTGATCAAAGATTATGAGTTGGAAATTCATTACCATTCAGGCAAAGCAAACGTAGTGGCAGATGCTTTAAGCAGAAAAAGTCAAGTCAATCTGATGGTTGCTCGTCCGATGCCTTATGAGTTGGCCAAGGAGTTCGACAGGTTGAGTCTCGGATTTCTGAACAATTCGCGAGGAGTCACAGTTGAATTGGAACCTACCTTGGAGCGCGAAATCAAAGAAGCGCAGAAGAATGATGAAAAGATCAGTGGGATTCGGCGATTGATTCTAGAAGGCAAAGGCAAAGAATTTCGAGAAGATGCAGAAGGCGTGATATGGTTCAAAGACCGCTTATGTGTTCCCAATGTCCAGTCCATTCGGGAGTTGATTCTCAAGGAAGCTCATGAGACAGCTTATTCGATTCACCCTGGCAGTGAGAAGATGTATCAGGATCTGAAGAGGAAATTCTGGTGGTATGGAATGAAGAGGGAAATCGCAGAGCATGTGGCTATGTGCGATAGTTGCCGAAGAATTAAGGCAGAGCACCAGAGACCTGCTGGATTGTTGCAACCGTTGCAGATCCCTCAGTGGAAATGGGATGAAATCGGTATGGATTTCATAGTCGGATTGCCTCGCACTCGAGCCGGCTACGATTCCATTTGGGTAGTAGTGGACCGCTTGACCAAGTCAGCCCACTTCATACCTGTCAAGACCAGCTACAACAGTGCAGTATTGGCAGAATTGTATATGTCTCGGATCGTTTGTCTTCATGGTGTGCCAAAGAAGATAGTGTCAGACAGAGGAACGCAGTTCACCTCTCATTTCTGGCAGCAGTTGCATGAAGCTTTGGGCACGCATCTGAATTTCAGTTCAGCTTATCACCCGCAGACAGATGGCCAGACCGAAAGGACCAATCAAATTCTCGAAGATATGTTGAGAGCCTGTGCGTTGCAAGATCAGTCCGGATGGGACAAGCGTTTGCCTTATGCAGAGTTTTCCTATAACAACAGTTATCAGGCCAGTTTGAAGATGTCACCATTTCAGGCGCTCTATGGAAGGAGTTGCAGAACTCCGTTGCAATGGGATCAGCCTGGAGAAAAGCAAGTGTTTGGGCCAGACATTTTGCTTGAAGCCGAAGAGAACATCAAGATGGTTCGAGAGAATCTGAAGATAGCGCAATCGAGGCAGCGAAGCTATGCAGACACAAGGAGAAGAGAGCTGAGTTTCGAAGTCGGAGACTTTGTCTATCTGAAAGTGTCACCGATCAGAGGAGTCAGAAGATTTGGAGTGAAAGGCAAGCTAGCACCCCGCTACATTGGTCCGTATCAGATTCTTGCAAGACGAGGAGAAGTGGCCTATCAGCTCAGTTTGCCAGAGAATTTGTCTGCTGTGCATAATGTCTTTCATGTGTCCCAGTTGAAGAAGTGCTTGCGTGTGCCAGAAGAGCAGTTGCCAGTGGAAGGTCTGGAAGTCCAGGAGGACTTGACCTATGTTGAGAAGCCAGCTCAGATCCTTGAGATTGCAGACAGAGTCACCCGAAGGAAGACCATCAGAATGTGCAAAGTCAGATGGAATCACCACTCTGAGGAAGAAGCAACCTGGGAGCGTGAAGATGATCTAGTGGCCAAGTACCCAGAGCTCTTTGCTAGCCAGCCCTGAATCTCGAGGGCGAGATTCTTTTAAGGGGGATAGGTTTGTAACGCCCCGAATTTTGCAGTTGAATTTTTTCTTTTCTTTACTCGCCAAAATTCGGGCGTTACCTTTTCTTTTTCTTTTTCCCCTCGCTAAACCTTGACCTTTTCCAAAGTTCTAGCGGGATTCGGTTTGGATTTCCCGTGTAAGAAAAACCCTAAGTACTTTATGTTGTTTGATGCACCATGCCGAACCTTGCATTTCTTTTGATTGCTTTGAAAGTGCAAATGCATTCATATAGAAAGATCGGATTTCGAAAATAAGAAGAAGATCTTTTATTTCTTTTTCTCTCTTTCTCTCTCTCTTCTATTTCTCTCTCTCCCGCGCCGTGGGCCGACCCCGGCCGGCCCAGCCGCCCCTGGCGCCCCCCCTTGGGCCCAATTGGCCCATGCCGCCCCCCTCCCTTTATTTTTCCCCAAAACCCCCCAATCCCTCTCCCTCTCTCTCATTTTCCCTCTCTCTCCCCTAGCGCCGCCCCTACCCGCCCCTGCCCTAAGCCGCCGCCGCCCCCTGCTCAGCCGCCCCTCGCCGGTGAGCCCCCTCCTCCCTCTCTCCTCCCTCCCCCATCCCCCCTCCCCTTCCCCTCGCCGCTCGGCGCCATGGCCGCCGCCATGGCCGGCTCGTCCCGCCCGGCCGCCCGCCCGGCTCGTCCCGCCCCCGCCCGGCCGCCCGCCCTGGCCGCCGCCTTGGCCGCGCCCTGGCCTTGGCCGCGCCCTGGCCGTCCGGCCGCCCGCCCGGCTCGTCCCGCCCGCCCGGCCGCCCGCCTGGCCGCCCGCCTGGCCGCGCCCTGGCCGCGCCCCCCCCTGGCCGCTCGGCCGGCTCAGCCGCCCCGGCTCGGCCGCCCCTGCGCGCCCTGCCCCGGCCGGTTCAACAGCCCCCCCCTCTGTTTTTTTATTTTATTTTATTTACTTTCTGTGATCATAGCTATTTTGTTTTAGGTAGGTTAATCATTATTAATGCCATTGAAATAGGAAGTTTAATTTAAAATTCCGTTATACTAATTGATTCATGTAGTTAATTGTTTATCTCGTGCGATGTTGATCAACTTAAAATGATTAGGTTCCCACTAGTGCATATAACAGAATTCTTTTGTTAAGAACCAATTGTAATTGATCGTTAGTGCATAAGATTTAACCCCCCTGCGAGACCCTTTCCCGTTTCTTTCTAACCATAACAAATGCGATATCGAATGTCATACTTGATGCATACTCACTTTATTTGTTCCCTTGTATGGTGTACTGTTCTTTTGTATTAAATGTGGATGGATGTATGTATGTTTGCAATCGCATAGAGAACGATCCGGTCGAAGAGCCCGAGGAATTCGCAGGAGAAGCCCCTGAGCAGCAGTCGTTTGGTGGAGGCAAGTGTCCTTTGACCTATCTCTGTCCTATTCATTATTTAATTCACCTCCCGCATTACACCTTTATACCTAAGGATTGACTAGCTTTTGTTATACATGTCCTTGTTTACCTATCTGGGTTGGATTATTACTGTTTAGCTTTATGCTATTGCTCAAACTCTAATCAATGAACATGATGTGGTTATCTATGATACGCTGTTTTCCCGTTCCTTTTTATGATTATACTTGTGGTCTTTAAGGGGGCTCGAGCGGTTTCTCGAGTGCCTCTCCGTAAGGAACTGTTCTATGGATGACCGCCTGGGAAAACAGTGCAACCATGAGGGTGGAATGGGGTGCCCTTAGCTGAATAATTAGAGGATCCGGGATGTAGTTCACTTAGCCGTCGTGCCGTCAATGGGGCTCGGTGTATGCGGCTCGCTCTGCCAAGTTTGGGTTCGCCCCTTGGGGAGGAGTGCGGTGCATTTAGGAAACCTAACGGGTGGCTACAGCCCCGGGGAATCTTTGTAAAGGCTACGTAGTGAGACCCTGCCTATTCACCTTGGTAGTGTTTAAGGGTTTGATCGGCCCGAGGCAAGAGGGAATCACGGCTTGTGGGTAAAGTGCACAACCTCTGCAGAGTGTTTGAAAACTGATATATCAGCCGTGCTCGCGGTTATGAGCGGCCAAGGGAGCTCCAGTGATTAGTGGTACTTGATCAGAGACATTGTGGTACAGGTGGTTATGAGATTGATGGTTTTGGTTATGACTATGGTGCTGGTAAGTGGTATTCTTTCCGTTTGGAAAGGGTACATCGGGCTAATAACTTGGGTTAATGCTAAAACTTGGCTTTCTACTAGTAAATAATAATCTGACCAACTAAAAGCAACTGCTTGACTTATCCCCACATAAAGCTAGTCCACTACAGCCAAACAGGATACTTGCTGAGTATGTTGATGTGTACTCACCCTTGCTCTACACACCAAACCCCCCCCCCCAGGTTGTCAGCATTGCAACCACTGCTCGGGCGAAGATGAAGCTGTGGAAGGAGACTTCCAGGAGTTCCAAGATTACGACGAGTTCTAGGTGTGGGTTAGCGGCAACCCCCAGTCGGCTGCCTGTGAAGGCCGCGTTATCTACGTTTCTTTTCCGCACTTTGATTTATTGTAAGAACTATATGGACGTCTCAGACGTATGATGTAATCAACTATTATTCCCTTTTAATACTATTTTGAGCACTGTGTGATGATGTCCATATTATGTAACTGCTGTGTACGTGAATAACTGATCCTGGCACGTACATGGTTCGCATTCGGTTTGCCTTTTAAAACCGGGTGTGACAAAAGCCTTACGACTTAACGCATCTGCCACTACATTAGCTTTGCCTGGTGATAGTGAATCTCTAATTCATAATCCTTTATCATCTCAAGTCATCTCCTTTGTCTCATATTAAGCTCTAACTGGGTAAAGATGTACTTCAAACTTTTATGATCTGTATAAATGTGACAGACATTCCCCAGCAGATAATGACACCATATTTTTAGGGCATGAACCACAACAGCTAACTCTAGGTCATGAGTTGGATAATGTTCCTCATGCCGGCGCAATTGCCTTGAAGCATAAGCTATTATTCGGCCCTCTTGCATTAGAACACAGCTGAGACCACTGCCTGATGCGTCACAAAACACATCAAAGGGCTTTTCAATGTCCGGTTGAGCCAATACCGGAGTAGTGGTCAATAATACTTTCAGCTGCTCAAAGGCTTCATTACATTTTAAAGACCAATTAAATTTGGTATCATTCTTCAATAAACTTGTGATTGGTTTCACAAGCTTGGAAAAATCTAGAATGAATCGGCGGCAGTAACCAGCAAGTCCAAGGAAACTTCGGACTTGATGTACAGTGGTTGGGGGTTTCCACTCCAAAATATCTTTGACTTTGCTGGGATCCACCGCAATCCCCTTGGCAGATAATACATGTCCCAGAAATTGGATCTCCTCCAGCTAGAATGCGCAATTACTGAACTTAGCATATAATTGGTGTTCCCTTAAGCGCGTTAATACGATCCGCAAATGCCGAGCATGCTCCTCTTCATTCTTGGAGTATATCAAGATATCGTCAATGAATACCACCACAAATTTGTCCAACTCGGGCATAAATACCGAGTTCATCAGATATGTGAAGTGGGTAGGAGCATTTGTTAGTCTGAAAAACATAACCAGATATTCAAATAATCCATACCGCATGGTGAATGCGGTCTTTGGTATATCTTCGGGTCGGATACGGATCTGATGATAACCCGACCTGAGGTCAATCTTGGAGAATACCCTTGCTCCGGTAAGTTGATCAAATAGAATGTCAATCTGGGGAAGATGATACTTATTCTTGATGGCGACCTCATTAAGGGGTCTATAATCCACGCACATCTGTAGTGTTTGGTCCTTCTTCTTGACAAAGATGGCTGGACAACCCCAAGGTGATGAACTTGGTCGGATGAATCCTTTTTCAAGTAGATCTTGTAATTGGGTCTTGAGTTCTGCCAATTCATTCGGAGGCATTCGGTATGACCTTCTAGAAATAGGAGCCGTACCGGGCTTCAACTCAATCACAAATTCTACATCTCTTTCTGGAGGCAATCCAGACAGATCTTCCGGGAAGACGTCTGGAAACTCACATACTACCGAAATATCTTGGATCTTCGGTATGATGGCTTCATATACTCTGCCACATGGTTTAGCTGGAATAGCTACGGGGATGGACAAAAGAACCTCTTCTTGGCCATAACTCAACCTGATGGTTCTCAGATCAGTGTTGAGGATTGCTTTATGCTGGGCTAACCAATTCATGCCCAAAATTACATCTATATCTTGGCCTTTTAGAACAATCATGTTTGTAGGAAAGTCCCGTTCAGCCAATGTTACGGGCACATGGTAAGCCACCTCTTTAGTAAATATTTGTCCCCCAGGCGAATGAACTATAAACCCTTCCCTTGATTCATGGTATGGAATGCAATGTTGCTCCACAAACTTCTTTCTTATGAATGTATGTGAAGCGCCAGAATCAAAAAGAATAACTGCAGGGTGATTGGCCACGAGAAACGTATCCATCATAACCGGTTCGCCTTCTGGTGTTGTGGCCACTTGAGTATAATAAATCCGCCCCGTTTTCCTCATATTTTTGCTCGCGGTATTGTTTGCCGCATTTCCCTTGCCTTGACCGGAACTCCCAGAACTCTGCTGATTATTTGATCTGTTCTGCTTCGGGTATGGACAGTCCTTGATAAAATGTCCAGACTTTCCACAATTAAAGCAACCCGTTGAAGAGCTTGGGAGAGCGGGGAAATGAGTACCAGGGGCACCTGGCTGATTTGTTGAGGTGGGGGCAGTGGCAGGACTGATAAAAACCGGTTGTTTGAAGGGGTAGGAGGGTGGGCGTGGCGAAGAACGATTCTGGTTAAAAGGTCGAATTACCAACCTTTGTCTCTTCTCAGACCCCTGATTGGGCCTGTCGCCTCCATAACCCTTCGATTTTCCAAGGCCTACATATTTGGCTGCAACTGCCAGCGCCGTGCTGACAGCCCTTCCGTAAGAAAGATCAATGCAGGTGGCCATCTTTCGTTGCATTCGATCATTAAGGCCTCTCATGAAGCAATTTATCTTCTTTAAATCAGTGTTGACTTGATCGATAGCATATTGGGACAAGTGGTTGAATTTGTTGAGATACTGAGTGACAGTATCCCCACCCTGTTTGAGCTTCATAAATTCCTCCTGCTTCATATGGAGCACCCCTTCAGGAATATAGTGCTCCCGGAAAGCCAATTTGAACTCGTCCCATGTAATTTGATGGCCGACCGGCTGAACGGCTACATAATTTCCCCACCAGGTGCTGGCAGGGCCTCGCAACTGTTGCACCGCAAATAAGGGCTTTTGAGTCTCCGTGCATCGAAGAAGCCCAAACTTTTGTTCGATAACTTGGATCCACTCATCTGCTTCCAGAGGATCTTCCGCCTTGAGAAATAATGGGGGACGTGTCTCTGAGAAATCCAGATATGAAGTTTCGCGGGGTCCTTGTGGATACGCTCGCCCGCCTTGCTATTGCATTTGTTGTCCCGCCATTTCCCGCAGAAAGCGGGTGTTGTCGGCCGTAGCATTAACTAAGGCAGCGATGGCCTCAGCTAATGTTGGAGGTACTAGGGGTGGATTAGGAGTTGCTTCCCTCCCACAGGAGGTTCCTACCCCATCCTGTGCATGAGTCTTGGATGGCATCTGAGGCAAAGAACATTTGAAAAAAATATAATATGCCAAAGCAAACCATCCATTTTACATTACTTAAAAAGGTAATGATACAGACTCGAATTTACAACAGGATTACATTACCTATTACACATTATTACGACTTCTATACTACACTACTCTAGCTTCTTATCACTTTTGGTAGCCTCGCTGTCGGGTGTAGGAGACCATTCATCGACCAGCTTCATGGAGGGAGGGGGCCTGAAAAGGTCCAGTTCACCACCAAGTGCTTCTCCCGCTACTCCAGAAGGTCTGGCTTCCATCCCGACAGGATCCGCAGGTACGTTAGGGTGCAGTTGTGAATACAATACAAGAACTTCCTCATGTAGTCACTACAACACTTGTGACCTTTTGTGACGTTCTCTTTATCTTACCAAACTTTGAATTTATGTCAATTTTTGAAATTTATGACATATCCGTGACGAAAATCGCTTTGTCACCTATCATGCGTGGCATTGCATCATCTGTGACGTTTCATGTTTTTTCGTCATAAATTTAGTGACATGTTATATGTCGTCATAGTTTTATGACACGCTATTTTCGTCACTAACCATCTATAAAAAATGCCACATCTTGCTTCCACGTAGGATAGAAAACGTCATAAAAGTAAACATGCAAATGACATGGCATGACAAGAATCTTACGTGGCATCTATGAGTATGACAATTTTATTCGTCATAACATATTTAGCCGTAAGCCAATTTGTTTCACCATTTTTTTTTGCATTTTTATTTTTTAATCTAGTAGTCTAGCGTAGAAATAATGCAACCAATTTATTTTACCCTATTTTAGACCTTTTATTTTTAACTATGTAGCCAGCAGCCGTTAACCGGCATAGAAACTGTAGCACCCTGCTGGAACCAGCGGTGGGTTGCAACAGCCAATTTGTTTCACAAATCACAATGTACTATAAACAAAATCTATTGTAATTAAACAAACAATCAATGACCATCACATATACTTAGCAACATATGATCGTAGATATCATTTATCAATAAACAAATCCTTCAAAATTGTCAATACAAGCATCGTGTTTCATCACCAGCATCATGTAGTGTGCCGATAAGAGTACCAAAAGAAAATAGCAAAATAAAAAATGTCATCATGTTTTCATCACACTAGCTGCAAAGGATAGTACCAAAAGAATAGCAAAATAAGGGCCATACGGTAGCAAAGGGACACACAAAAATGAATCGGCCAACTACTTATTGAGGCTAAAGAGACGACGAAGGAGAGCATTGGTCTCATCTGCTCCTTTTTGTAGATCATTAATCTTTTCTAACTCCTTAGCCCTTGCTTCTTCTGATTCTTCTACCTTCTTCTTGAGGGCATTTAACTGAGCTCTAACCTCTAATGAGTTTTGCTTCTCTGATTCAAGTTCTGCCTCAAGTTCTGCCACACGTGTAGGATCAGAACCGTTGCTGCTTTTCTTTGTGGCAGGTACAAGACCAATATTTTGAAGAAATTTTGATGAAGCCAACACTTGAGCAACTGCTTCTGTAGGGGTCTTAGATTCTTTCCCTTCTACTCCAGGTTCAGCCACAAGTGCTTCCATTGTGTCTTGTGAATGGGAAGGTTTAAAAATAAGACAAGAGGTATGGATAAAATGAAACCAAAACAAGCAATAGCATATCAAAATATATAAGTCATCTCTATTATACAAGTAGCACATCATATCTTTTATACAAGTAGCATTGTTTTCTACCTAGTATATGTTATCTCTACTATACAAGTCATGTTCCTACATGTAGAATTACTCTAGTGTTCTCTATTATAGAAGTAGCAATACAGGGAAGCGTTCTCTATTATACATGTCATCTCTATTATACAAGTAGCATTGTTCCTCACCTATCGAAAAGCACAAGTAGCATTTTCATCTCTATTAGACAAGTAATCTATGTTATTCTGTTGCTCTCTATTATACAAGTAGCATATCATCTTGATTATACAAGTAGCATATCAAAAAGCATTGTCATTTCTGAGCCAACATAGTTACTTAAACTTTGATTCAGAACACTAAACTGATTCAGAGTAGTACACATGGAGAGATGTTTGATTCAGATCAACAAAGCAACACACATGGAAAAATGAACATAATAGATTTTGATCAGAATAGAACATAAAAGTTCCTTAATAAGATGTACCCAGAATAGACTAGAGCAGAACAAATGTTTGATTTGGAACAGAACAGTTCCTTAATTTAGAATAGAACAGTACCTAGAACAATATGCATGGTCCAAGAGTGAGGCTTCCATACATATACAATGTTATACAGAAAAAGGAGCAAGCATGATTTTATATGGTTATTTGAAATCAATTAATAACACTACAACAACATTATCTGAAATCAATAAATAAAACTATAGTTGAAAAGGGAGCATTCACTTACAATTGCTTCCTTTACATGCTCAGCAAAACCAGTCTTGCTGCTACAATGGCACTCTTTAAAAAGATCAATTGCACTTGGTGGTGCATCTCCATATTTGGCTTGCTTCTAAAATACATGCAAACAATTTCTAAATGTAAGCTTAGAGCATAATGATAGGTGAGGAATACTTGAACGCACATTGTATATGTATATTACCACGACATGCATATGTGCAATGTAACTTCGAGATCCTGTCTTTTGCTGGAACCGAACTTTGCCACGAATCACTTTGTTATTCACACACTTGTCCTATAAAACCATTTTTTGTAAAATTAGAAACATATAGTAAAGTATGTTCCTACATGTTCCTTTCAACAAGGTATGTTTTGTTGGAATACTAGCTATGTTACTGCCTGTTTCTTTCAACAGCCGATCAGGGTGAGGAGTTGGGGAAGATGGTGATGTAGGAGAAGCCACTGTGTGGCATTGTCGATGAGGCATTGCCAGCACCACTGTTCCCTCATGGTCGAAAGTCCTTGCCCCGTGGACGGCCAGTCCAGCCGGCACGGCGCTACACAGCATAATTCTACCCCGCGCCCATCCCCACCTACAAGCCCTAGCTCCTAGACGGGCAGTCCAGTCGGTGCGCCGCTAGCCTGCCTACGCCCCACCTCACCTACATTAGTTACGGAGTAGAAAAATCTACGCTCCTACTACAGTTCTCCATGTTCTCCTCCCCTATTTTCTTTGGATGTTTGTCCTGTTTTTGGTTGCTTCTTGGTAGTGAAGTGAAATGGGTGCATGGAAAGGGACGCTAGGTCCCATCTGCACATTACTTTATGTGTTGATGCGCTCAATCAACAACCACATAGCAGCTTTGTGTCTTTGGGAGATGATTTTACTGCTGAGATGCTTGAGCAAATGGTGTTGAACTAGTAGTGGGCTTCCATGGCTTTAAGCTCTAATCTAGAACTATAAATATCAAAGAAATTTTATTTTTATCATAATATTTTAGAGTCTCTCCAAAATAAATGAATGATGTTGGTGTTATGGAAGTTTGCTGATGGTTCACACTGCCATATCCAGAAAGTGTTATAATAAAACTAAAAAAGAATGTCCACCTACTTTTATTCTGCAATAAAAGAAAAAATTTAGATCATGTTTGTGCTGACATAAATAAATGTTATAAGCATAGACCTTGAACCAATTGAAATATGAGCCGCTCTAGTCTTTGCTTGCAAACAGTGCTGACGACCCATCTTTGGATGATCAACAGATAACTATAGATAAACATACTTAAACATAGCAGCACAACTCTTTATTTTATATGAATTTGATTGTTCCAAATCATACTAATAGATAATATTTCCAATGCACGCGGAGCGCGAGAAAGTTACTAGTAAAGGATACAACTATGTGTTCAAAGAGCAAATAAAAAGCTTTGATATTATTTATTTTGTGTGTGTTTCAGATAGTTATCTCTTTTTAACTTAAAGACGCATAAGACTCTTGCATGCTTAATAAAACCAGTATTTTTTTAGAAAACAACAGTAACCAACAGTTTATCCTCAAAAGCAGAGAACACAAATTGTTGCATCCATTGCAACTAGTAACTCTATACCTTGTGCTTTGGGGTAGACCACATATTCACTAGTTGCATCCATTGCTCATCTGTCATAGTACTCAACGGTGATGTTGTTCTCACTTTGTCTGCTGCCACACCATTAAAGTAAGCCTTTTTGAGCTTATATCTCATTTGTCGCTGATTACACCTCATCAAATCAGCACATGCATATCTGACATCTTTTGGTGTCTACGACAAATTGACCCTAGTAAAAGCATGCACATTAGAATAGAGAGGTTCAAAGTGTCTAATGAAATTGGATAGAACAATTTGTAAGGTAAGGTGTCATTTCAAATAGAGGAAACATATGCAATTCTTTCAGGCATAGTTCTTTTAGCAATGTATGAAATAAAGTACGTGCACCTGCTAACTCTATGCTAATAAATTGGCAATATAGGACATAGGCCCTACCACCCTATTCATTTGATGTTGTAGGAAGGAATACTATTTACTTACACCAATTCTTTCGATGAAGTCTTCCAAATAGGACTTGTCATTCTTGTATTCCTTCCAGTGTGTCAGGATCGGCATATGTTGCCTAATTGTAATTCCTCCTTCCGATGCAAGCATTGCAGCTTGCATAGGAACCTCTGGACGTCTCTTCCCTTCAGTGATGACCAATGGGATGTTAGTGTTTAAGCCTTGACTTATCCGTTCCAATTGTCTGCCCATACTTTTTCCCCTTATCCATTTATGTATCATGACATCTGTTTGACCTAAAAATAATGAACATTTTCACAAAATTAGTGCAGATTATAATCAGTTTAATGCTAATTTATAGAACATATTTGATGCATTATGGATCATTGTTTTCTTGCCTTCATCACAAATCTGAATCTTGTCATCATGTTGTGCAGAACAATTGGCAGAAATCAATGCATGCTCTTCTGTATTTGTAGTCGAACCATGAAGATCTTTATCGGCTGAAGATATTTCCTTTGTCTTTTGTCTAGTTACTCTGCGAACTTGGTCTTCTGCATTAGGTGCTAGCACTCTCTTGGATCCTTTTGTTCCTCCAGAAACAGTAGACATGTTGGTGTTCCTTCTTTGACAGTTTAAAGGTACATCCTGCATGGCCTTATATGCATGATACAAGAATTAAACCCAAATTGATCTTATTGCACAATGAGCACAAATAAGTAATAAACTAATAACAATAAAGGACTACAAGAAGAAATCTAAGCACCTGATCAGCCACATGATGATCATTGTCTTCATTATGATCCGGTTCATACAATGAAACAAAGTCATCATGAGCGATAGTGTTATTCCTTGTTTTACTTGATCGAATAAGTGATGTTAATCCAGTTATACCAAGGCTTCTCAACATGTTGTTGTTCCTCATCACATTTAGAGCCCTCTCTTTTTCATAGTGAGTAATTGGCACATCTGAACAAACATTAAAAATAGACAAAATATGAGTGTTCTCCTATTAATCATTGCCTAAAACATGTAATTTTTATACGCTGACCTACCTATTGAACAACTAGCTTTAATTTTAATGCAACAAATAATTAACTCAATGAATCTAAACATCGCCTTAGCCAGAAAAGTATATGAAACCACATTTCCATTGCTGATGAACTCATTGCAGCAAGTGACTATGATCTAAACCAGCCAAGCCATGTGGTTTTCTATAGTAGCATCAAACATCTATATCTTATATATGCAACAAATGGCTACGTATGCCATATGGTTTTCTACAATAGCAAAAATCGTCTATATCTTACATAATTTTCAAGTTAGAATACAATATCACTAATTGATTTCAATTTATTTTCACACAAAAAACAAGGAGCAAAGCTGATTGACACAAATTGGCTAAGCCTCTAGTTATTAGCCATGAAAGATGCATGTGCCTTGAATTGCCATGACGACGCAGCAACTAAAAGGTCTGGGCAAGCTAGGAGGGTGGTGCAGCTAGGGGAAAACACGACAACTAGGGAAGGGCGGTGCAGCAATGAAGGACTACAGGGGCAGCCCTTGCTGTGCGACGGAAGTAGCGGTCCTTGCTGGGCGACGCAAGCAAGATCTATGTATGAAAAATTTGTCACTTACCACCACCAAGGTCTGTGCGTGTTGTTTCTCCAACCATCCTTCTAGGGGGCATCTTGATCTCGGCCCGGCAGCGAAGAACGGATCGACGACGATGGTGGATGGGGCGACGACGAGGAGGTGGACGGATGGGGCAATGCTGACGAGGATGGGGCAGTGAATACAGCAGCGAGTTGGATGATGGGGCTGTGGCGACGAGGATGGGGCGGTGGATGCGGCGGCGAGGTGGATGGATGGTGCGGTGGATGCAGTTGGCTGCAAAATTTCTTTTAGGTTTAGAGTTATAGGCGATGGTGTATATAGAATACGCTAGAATTTGGTGGTAGGATGGCTGATTTGGTGTGATTATTTGGCGGGAATAAAAATTTAGAGGCTATTTAACAATTATTAAATTGTAGACTCATATTTAATAAACTTTTTGAAATGTATTATGAAATGTGAATTCTGTGATGCACACACGTGTTCTGGAAATCTGAGTTGCACAAAAATGTGTTCTGAAATCTAAGTTGCACATAAGGTGTTCACAAGCACATAAATAAAAATGAGTTCACTTCTAAAAGTTCTGAAATGTGTGTGTTCTAAGGCTGTCTCCAGCGAGAGATGCCAAAGCGTCCTGTACCTTAAATATAGGGTTTCTCGTCGTTCGCAAGGCATCCAGTAATGGCCTATAAATGTTTCGCTAAAATAGTGGACGTCCTTGTCGTCCGTTAAACCTGACACACTTTTGTCTGCCTGCTAAAGCTTCTCGTCAATTCGCTCCCACGCCAGTTGGAACCTTCCCGTCGCACTCGCTGTTAAGGAGATCGTCTCTGTCGTATGGCTCCGACGACGACAAGCCTGCACGGAGGAGGCAAGGCCACATGACGTCGCTCCACCACGTCGTCACGCTGCTCGTGTTGCCGTCCGACGATGCTCGTGGCCACGTTCGTTCTACCACGAGTCTGTGACAGGAGTGCGCTCCACAGCCACCGCCGGTGCGGGGCCCTCCGTCGGTAGTGGAGAAGCTATAAAGGACATAGAATATTCTTTTAGAGGATGAAATTTAGGGTACGTTGCTGGAGAGAGCCTAATACCTTTCCAAGAAAATAATTAAATAAATGCCAAAAGTTTATCCATTAGACAAAAGTTTATGTACGTTGTTCACAAAATGACATCTCCATTGAATTTTCGTAAGATTCACTAGTTTATGTAGTTTGAGCAGCATTACACAATTTTACCTACATTTCATACTTTTTCTTTTTTTTCTTCAAAATTGTATCATTGGTTCATCTAACGGTTGCAAACTCACTTCGTGTAATGATGTCACATTTTTGTATTATTTGTTATTTTCTATGATTAAAATGCCTTCTCACGCACAAAAAAAACCAAATATGATAAAAAATATTGAAACTTGACAGTCATAATTTGGTCTAGTTGCGTGATAAAAAAATTGAGTGGATTATAGATGTGGCAAGAAAGTTGTTTTACACATTGGTCTAATATAAAATGTTATAGTTGCTACCTGCACAGAGTTTTAACTAATTAGCTATTACTTGTTAGTACCAATGATGTTGTACTAACTGTTGGGGGTATGCTTCGTAGCCGAAGATCCTAAAGAAATAAACACCTTCGGCAGATCCTCTCCAAAACAGCGCCGAAGCTATCAACTATAAAGCTTCGGTACAGTGACATGTCTCAAGACGAAGGGGTGAACCGACTCAAAGATGAAATGACTTAAAGACCCATGATATTCTGTGTCATTATTATAGTTCATTGTAAAGGGTATAAATGTAATTATATACAGGCTGTGAACTGTGCCTATAAATAGGTGAACAGTACCCCTGTACTGTTCGCGGGCTCTTCTGTAATCGCGCATTGGGCATTTGTTTTTGCTTCACGCTGGTATTTTTGCTTTCCTTCGAGCCGAAGGTACATTTGTAATTTGTTATCATTTTTACAATAATAGAAATGAGTTAATAATAATAATCATGTGTTTAAATTATTTTACATATTTTTACCCTTCCTCATTATTTGTTGTGTTTATGAAGGTATAACCTTCATAACCTTCGTCCGGAATCCATTATATCCTGAGGGAAATAATGCTTCGAAGGATGAAGGACTATAACATTTAACGATTTCTATGTTGCATTGTTCTTGATTCATAGCATTTGAGAACAAGTCCCCAACACTAACCATGCAAGCTCATTGCAGATGTGGAAATACATATTATCATGGTTGCAAATGAGTCTCAAGCTGATAGTGTTCTTTTTGGAAATGCTGGTGCTGTACCAGGTAATCTATACAAGCTTACCCCTTATGTTCTGACTTTGCAAAATAATTTCTTCTGCCAAGTTGGTTTACTGCTGATGAGCTTTAATTCTAATGATTCCATTGTCCCTTTTCAGTTTTATCTGCTGGAACATCTGTCATCCTTTCTTCTATAGTTTCTCCTGGATTTGTGATCCACCTCAACAGAAGATTAGAAGGTAACAACTCTTAGCATGTTGTGTTCTTTCCGTGATAAAAAATGTTAGTATATGCTCCATATAGCTGAATGCTGACAGATAAAGTTGGTTGATGCTCCAGTATATGGTGGTGTCAAAAGGGCGGCGGATGGGACACTAACTGTATGATTATTAATACATCAATTTGATATGGACATAATGTTGCAACGCTAGTTGAAATAATTATGTGCATTATCTTAACAGATAATGACTTCAGGGACAGATGAAGCTCTGCATTGCACTAGTTCTGTTCTATCAGGTAATAAAGATGACTACCAGAAACCAATAATATTTTAGTTTCAAGACAAACATCTAGATATTGTCCAGTGGCTTATTAGTCTTACATAACAGTACCCAGGTTGTTTAGACCATAAAGTGAAAGCAGTAATGCGTGGAGTGGAATTGGAGATTGTGAACTGATGCTGAATTGAAGCTTACAAATCAACATAGAGTTCACTTCTCACAATTTGACTGAAATACTTGTTGTATTAAAATTGATAGTGACAGTAGCGAGTTCAGTTATTAAAAAAATCAAACAAATAACAGTAGCGAGTTCAGTTATTAAAAAAATCAAACAAATAACAGTAGCGAGTTCACTTCTTAAAAATCAAACAAAGAACAACATAGAGTTCACTTCTCACAAATAACAGTAGCGAGTTCACTTCTTAAAAATCAAAAAAATATGCTACTCGTCATCGTTGAAATCATCATTATCATTGACAAGCGTTGTTGATTCTTCATTATCACTAGCATATTGCCATCCAGTTTCATCTTCATCGTCGCTTGTCCCATCCTCTTGCACTTCCTCTTGTCGTTGCACCCGAAATTCATCAACCACACTTACACTGACATTAACAGAACCGTCAGCATCCTGATGTTCAATCATCTCCGTATCTCCTTCATTAACTTGCACTTCAAAACCTACACATGTATCATCTTGGTATGACAGTCCAGAGGCACTAGGTATTTCATCAAGGTCGTTTTCAGCCACACTCCACAAGTGCCTATGTGTAAATTTTTGAACAATCTGTGACACCCCAGTGTCACCTAGGGTTTCTCTCAAGTGCTAACCCAAGAACCATCATCCTATGTGAACCAAAATTGATCATGAACATCAAATTGACTTAAGAATAAAGGATCCACTAAGCTTATACTTAAAAGTGTCATGTTCAAAACAAATGGGTTTTTTCAAAAAGGCAAAATGTGCAACCCCAACAAAAACCCTAATTGAGCCCTATAAACAAAATTCAAGAAAATGGGGAAAAGAGTATGAAAAATTTAGAATCATGGCTTGGGCTAATTATAAACATTAAAGTGTACTAAATAAGCAACAACAAAGATTATGGGAGCTTGGCCAAAACAATTTAAATAAAACTATAAACAAGCCTCTCAAGTGGGATTTCATTAGGGAATTCTGAAATTCAGAATTCTGAATTTCAGACTTTGAGCCAAAGATCAAGCGTGTTCACCTTGATCCCTAACTCAAATCCTAATGGCCCCATTGACAAAAACGTGCATAAATAACCTCTCTGTCTTGTGCCAGAAGATGGCATTGGGACGTGTGTCGTGGACACGTCAAACCAGAGATCTTCTCCCTGTGTGCGGCAGTGAGACAAACAAGATTTCTCCCCTCTCTATCTCCTAAACCAGTCAGCCAAACCTGCTAGCATTCACACACAAACGACAAAGGAACCTGAGAGGAAGAGATCACTCAATGGGATCATGGCCATAATCTCAAAGATTTGGGGCCAATCCGCGCTTGAACTCGACCTCTCTCTGCGCTGTCTCGTGCTCGACGCTGTGCCAGACGCCAGAGCGCGCACTGGCGTTCGCCGCGCATGCCCCGAGCGCTTGTCAGAGCCCCGCCCTCGGTCGTGCTCGCCCGCGCCTATAAAGCCTCCCCGGGCGCGCCTCACTTCACCCCGTGCTCACCACCGCTGGCCAGACACCCCTCTTTAGCTCCGGCGAGCTCCTTCCCGCCCGCCATTGCCGCCAGAGCTTCGGCCACCATGGCCAGCCCACCCCAGTCACCCCAAGTCACACCAGCGCTTCGGTTAGCTCCGCCATTGGCCCATGAAGCTTTCCAAGCCCTCGGACCTGGCAGAACTTCACCGGAAGGTGAAGATCGACCTCATCGGACATCGGTCGCCCGCCTGAGCGCGTAGACTGGGCACTCCGGTGAGCCATTCTTCAATTCCTCGCGCACACCCCTTCCTTGATCCCTGGTGAAGCTCTCTGACCCGTTGATTGGTCAATTGCGCCCTGGATAGGCCGGACTCCTCGCCGCCGACGAGCTCCCCCGCCTGCGCACGCGGACCGGCCGACTCCGACCATCCCCGACGGCGACCCGCACATCGCCGTGACCCTCGGAACCTCCCCTACACCATCGGCCACCTCACCGAAGCAATCTCGCCGCCGGTAAGCCCCTCCGCCCTTTCTTCCGTCGCGGGTACTGTTTAATTTGGGGGAAGGACCTCGGGTTAGGATTAGAAGAATCCAGGGGGTTTTCCGAGATGTCAGTGACTCAATTGAATAGTAGCCCAGGGACTAGTCTGTAAGGAAAACTTAAAACACCCGCCAGAGACCCCGTTGTAAAGTAGTTTTCCATTTAATCATTTCTGTTTAATCTTTTTTAATAAACAGAGAACTTAGAAAATTCATAACTTGATGAATACTTAACCAAAAGTTGTCAAACCAATTTTGCTAAATTCTAAATATTATGAACTATCAATTAAAAATACTGAATCCTATGCTTTCTGTTCTAATTTTTAGAGTTTAAAATTAAATACAGAAACTGACCAAACCTTGTTTAATTACAGAAAATTAGTTATGTTTCTGTGCTGAACCTAAGAAAATTTGTAGATGTTCAAACCCCATTTAAATACTGTTTAAAAATAGTGAGAACCCCAGTATTGAAAAATTTAGTGTAGATATCCATTAAAAGCCATTTTTGTCCAAACCTTAGGAAAATCAGAAAGGCCTTAGAAATTAATAACCAATGGATGAAATTATTTTTCCTAGTTTGCTTAAGTAACAAAAAACCTAGGAAAAATAAAGGAACCTCTAGTCCAAATCAGACTTAAAGTGAAATATTTTATTCAGCATTATTCCAACTAGAAATCAATTATTAGAATTACAAAACCAGACCCAAAATTGATAATAAAAATCCAGTGGACTTGGAACCACCTAAACCCCACTGCAAAAATAATGGACATCCAAGCCCATCATTTTAAGAAAGGTAAATAAATATAATATGATAATGAGTCATATTTCAAATAAATCATGAATAACCCATAATAATGCAATAATGGGCAAATAAAATTTTGCTAGATCATAAATGAGATAGGCCACCAGAGAAAAATACAAACCCATTGGAAAGATGCAAAATAATACCTATTGCCAATATTTTATAAGAAAGGCCATTTAATCCAATTAATGCATATCACCCCTTCCCTTAAGCAAAAAGATGCCAAACTTCAGAATGATTGCTCTTGTGCAAAATAGAAGCTAGGAAAAATCAGAAATCTGTTGTTTGATATTTTTCAAATATAGTGGTAGTAGAAAGCACCCCTTTGGCTAGAAACTTTAGAAAATCCTAGTAAAATAACTAATGAGTAATAATGGCTAGAAATTTGTACCAAGTCATGATATATCATCTAAATGCCAGCAAAAATAAGTATTAGAAAACTTCCCACTATTAAATGGTAGTTGTAGTTCAAATCACCCCTTCTGCCCTAAAATTTGGTAATTTTGTCCAGAGAAAACTATTCACTTTTTGAACCCTAATTTTTGAGACAGAGAATTATACACCAGTAATAAGCCACTGTAATGTTATAGAATTTTTGGAAATTTATTAAGGTGACTTGTAGTTCAAACCCACTCCAAAAACTTAAAGAGAATAGAGAAAAAGAAAGGAGAAATAAACCTCACCCAATAAGTCCAACTTGAATTCTTGGCAATTCTCACTAAAGCTTTAAAAAGAATTCAGTGGAACCCCAAAAATAAACCTACCACTTAACTTAGCTAAGGTTGATCCAATTTACCAAGTATACCACCCAAAAGTCTCGTATAAGTAAGGTTTAGCTCTATCAAACTCTAGTAGATCATACACCATCAAAAGTTTAAATTACTAAAGCATGTGCGGAACTGCCCGAATTATTCCAACTTAAGTGCCTAAGCCCCGCCTTAGAGGCTAGACCACACTTAAATGGGAATAACCCGTCAATTCCTCGGATCTAGTCCGACGAGGCCACTGACAGGATCAAGTACGACAATCTCACTCGATGGTGAGTCACAGAGCAAATACAATAAAGCATAAAACCATACATTAAGGAGTATTAATCTTATTACATTATCATCGGAGTTTTTGCAAAAGTAGTCATCATTGTTCGAAGTGCAGTAGAATAAAACTAACGATAAATAAACAGAGAGATGGGGAAGCCTGTCCCATCACTCCTCATGCTCCTCCTCAGCCGACACTACAGGAAAACGTTCAGTTTCCGACGGCCTAAACCGTCGGAAATAAGCACTGAACCGTCGGAAGTAGTTACTTCCGACGGCTTAAGGCAGGTCCCGTCGGAAGTAACGCCGTAGGGGATACCCAGTCGGAAGTATTCGCGTTTCCGACAGGGCCGTCGGAAATAAGTTTATTTCCGACGGCCGGCGTGGGACCGTCGGAAATAAAGTGAGGTGGGCCCCGCAGACGACCGGCCGCCGACGCCTGACGCTGTCATAGCTTATTTTTGACGGCCCCGTCGGAAATAAGGGGCCGTCAGAAGTAATTAAAAAACAGAGAAACAGAATTTGCCTGCTTTTTATTTTACAAACAATCACACAAATTCAATCAATATCCAGTTTCCAATAATTCATCCAGAATCACATACAATACCACAAATATCCATAATTCATCGTTTCACATGAAACACACAATTAAATTCACAAAATGTTCATCCGTCCACAAATTAAAGCACAAGTTCACATGTTCACAAGTTCACAATAGCACAAGTTCGTTCACAATACCACAAGTTCACAAGTCCATAGTACGAGAAAAACACAAGGAGACAAGCTACTCAAATGGAGGAGGTTGATCAAATGGATGGGGTTGATTTGATCCGCTAGCTCCTCCGCTGTTTAGAAGACCATCCACAAAAGAAGCGACTGCATCTTCAGAGTCCTCATTTCCCGGAGTTAGCAAGTTTCATGGAGGGACCTACAACATTAAAAAAAATGTGTTAGTAGTTAAATTCTTGTTATGCAACGTCAAAAGAAAAAGTCAAGTAATATAACCTGAGGTGCAGGTGTGGGCCAACTAAATTGTGGAGTCGGTACAAACTGCGGGATAGGTGGCGGAGTTGGCATAGTCATCGCTGAAAAATCTGGACGTTGTCCTAGTGCTATTTGCTGAAAGAAATTGAAAGCTATGTTACGAGGATATATTAGAAAATATGTGCTCCAATTATAGTAGAGGCTCACGAGGATCTAATTACCTGCATCATCTCCTGCTGTCGTGCAAATTGAGCAGCCCAGTACTCTTGTTGTTGCTTGTTATACTCCTCCTGCCGCCTCAAAGCTTCCTGCACCCGGATCAGCTCGGCGTTTCCTTGGGTACTAGAGCGAGGACCACGGCTAGACGACCTCGATGGGCGAGACCTTTCCAGCCTCACCTGAGTCGAGTCGATAACACTACCAAACATGGGGTAACTACAAAAAAATAGAAAGAAGTTAAACACGCAACACATCATGTTAAAAAAGATCAAATCGACGAATTAATAATAGCAAACTCACCGTCCATGAGGTTTTCCGCCTCCACTAGCATACACAATCTGAGGATCGATAGGCTGATTCATCCAATCATAGTCTTGCCCATGCTCCGACATCATGGAAGCACCATATGAGGCCTGACAAATAATAAACAATGCAGTTATATTTTTCTCGACTCTTAGAATAGAAGTGCATTGTAACTAGTTGCGAAAGTCTCACCACACGCTCAGCAGCTGACTGAGAACACAACTGTTCTGGATTTGTAGAATCCGACCCCCTGTGACCTCTAAGGTAAACCTGAACATCACTCGGCGTAACACCAGAACTAGCTTCCTACAGGCAAAAGAAAATAACATAAAACACATAGAAGATTCATGATATGCACGACCATAAATTACACTTACCATGCGCTTTGCCAAACGAACGTGGCCATCACCACCATATCTGTGGTGAACATCATGCCCACGATTTGAGTTGTTTCTCAATGAAACACCTTTAAATCCATCTGTTGCCCAATATTTGCATACAGCCCGCCAACCAGCCTCATTTGATGCCATCCATGGCACCGAGTCTGAAAACTTTATTTCGATCCAATGTATTGTTAGTACTAACACTTGGACATGAATTAGGATAAAAACAATTTACCTCAAGATATTCTTCTTCGGTTAAGTATTTGTTTGATGCCTCACTTTTGGAATGTGGCCGACGTCCTTCCTGCCTTAATATGTAATCAGAAGTGACCTGGATCCGAGCATAATACATCTGATCCCTAACCAAGGTAGTCGCGCTCTTGTTAAAAACGATCCGTGCACGATCGTTCATACTTCCATCTTCAGGCAACTTGTAACGTTTCTGAAAAAACAAGAAACAAGATTTTTAGCACATTGTATAGTTGAATCAATTCAAGTTGGGCTAGAGAACATACCCAGAACTCATGCCACACAGCACCTTGGGCATTCCTATGTTCTGCATTGAACGCGAGCCCGTACTGATCCCAAGACATACAAGGCACCTCAACGCCTTTCTCCATCACTACACCAGGCCAGAGATATTTGCATATACTTCCCAAAACTTTATTCACCTGTGTGCGACGTCTTTGACCTTGAAAAGATGCATCAATCCAAGACCTGCAACCACATTGTACAAAAAAAGCATTAACAAATTTCATATAATGTATGAACAAATATTTAACATTAATGTTGTGCATCAGAATCAAGGCCTCCGTATAAGGGAGTTCCCACAAAGAACATTTATGTGTCCAATTATGTTCTATTCCAAATCCCAGGTAACCAGTACCGTCTGGTTTCAAATTATCGAGCGCAGCATGAATCTCTGCGCCACTCAAACGTTTCGGTGGGCCTTTGGTAACAATGGTGTCTTTTCTGAATTGATTTGCCTCAAATCTGAATGGGTGATCGAGAGGTAAGAAACATCTGTGGAAATCAAAGTAACAGATCTTCCCACCAAACTCAAGACGAAAACAATCTGTATCCTTACCACATATTGGACATGTCAACTTTCCATGACAACTCCATCCAGCAAAAATACCGTAGGCCATGAAATCATGAATCGACCACAAGTACGCAACTCGAAGATTGAATCTCTCTTTCTTGTAGCAATCGTAAGCTTCGACTCCTTCCCACAATTTTTTCAACTCATCGACTAAAGGTTCCAACATTACATTGAGATGTTTTCCAGGGTGTTCTGGTCCAGGAATGATTAGACACAGAAACATGTAATCGTATTTCATGCAAAGGTGAGGTGGAAGATTGTATGGAACTGCAAATACAGGCCAACAAGAATACGGTGATGCGGTCATATTGAAAGGTGAGAACCCGTCCGTCGCCAACCCGATTCGAATATTTCTAGCTTCACTAGCAAAATCCGAATCAAAATCATCAAGCGCCTTCCACGCATCACTATCAGATGGGTGCATCATAACTTGAGGGTTCTCGCGTTCACTTTCTTTGTGCCATCTCATCTGCTTAGCGGTGTTTTTTGAGAGAAACAACCGTTTTACACGAGGCGTGAGAGGCATGTAACGAAGTTGCTTCTTTGCTACTTCTGTTGTCATTTTTTCTCCATCTTCATTTACGACCTCAACGAACCTTGATTTGCTGCATCTCAAACATTTGTCTAATTTTTCATTTTCCTTCCAGAAAAGCATACAGTTATCTGGACAAACATCAATTTTTTGATACTCCATACCTAAGCCAGAGAGTAACTTTCTTGACTGATACACGTCTTTGGGCATTTTGTGATTTGGTGGTAATACGTCGCTGATCAAATTCAAAAGTTCATTTAAGCAGTTGATGGAGAATGCGAACTTAGACTTGATAGCCATAAGTCGCGTCACAAAAGCAAGAATGGTTACTCTCGTGTGTTCGTGCAACGGCTCTTCTGCTGCCTTGAGAAGTTCAAAGAATTTTTTAACTTCCGGCGGTTGAGGATCCTCAGGATTATCTGGAAACACTAAATCGGGATCCTCTCTTAAATCCTGAACCATCTCCTCCATTCGGTCTAAATCCGGGTCAAAATCGTCTTGACCTTCTGGAGCATATCCACGGGGAAGCTCCTCACCATGATGCACCCAAACTTCATAATTTGGCACGTAGCCATTTTTGCAAAGATGACCAGACATCTCTTTCTTGGTTTGACGTTGATAATTTTTGCAAACACTGCATGGGCACCACACTCGACCATTTCTTGACGAAGAAAAAACACGATTGATAAAATCTTCGGTTTTCTGTATCCACTCAAGCGAAGGATCATTTTTTCGCCAGCCTTCATACATCCAGCGACGACTATCACCCATCGTTCGACTAATTAAAGATCAAGACAAGTTCATTAATTTCTAGATATATTATCAGCCGGTGGTCCTACAATTATAGGAAAGGATAGGTCCTAAACCCACCTAAGAGTGAACGACATATCACAGATTTATGATAAGTCAATGAGTTTGAACGAAATTTCGGCAGCATAACCCTATTGTTCTCCATTGCACGCCCGTAATGGTGCAACGGAGAACAAGAGGGTTATGCTGTCAAAATCTCGCTCAAACTCATTGACTCATCATAAATCCTATTTGATATGTCGTTCACTCTAAGGCTGTCCAAAAAGGGACAATTTCGGTACAACACACTACTTTATTAAGCAATGTGTTGGACCGAAACGGGTGACGCATAAGTTTAGACCTATTTTAGTTAAGTATCGCCTATAGACCTATTACTAATACTATGTTATGCACCACCACCATATTATACAAGCCATATTAGAGCAACTTGGCGCAATCGTCTCAAATAGGAGTCTCTCGTCCAAATTCACCCTTGCCAGTGGTAGAGGTTGTGACATGGATTTTTTTTCTTTCTTTTGATGACCTAATGGATTTTAGACAATAGGATATCCAATTGTCTACTTTTTACACTTGGATTACAACTCTCCAAGTCTAAATATAATCATTAGAGACGGTACATCAGTGTTTTAATATTTACCTAGTAAGATTTTAATTGTCCATTAGTGTTTTAATATACGACTACTTTAAACTATTATATTTACCTAGTAAGATTATGTGATGGGGGCGCAAACCTGAGACGGGTGGCGCAGCGGCAGGCGTCGCGCGGGGACGACGGGCCCGGGCGGCGGCGGCGGGCAAACCGGGGCACGGGCGGCTCGAGGGGCAGCGGCAGGCGTCGCGCGGGGACGTCCGCGCGGGGGCGACGGGCCCGGGCGGCGGCGGCGGCTGTGGCGAGCCCCGGCCGGCGGCGGCGGGCGGCTCGAGGGGCAGCGGCAGGCGTCGAGTCCCGTCCGGGCGGCGGCGGGCGGCTCGAGGGCGGCGACGGCGCTGGCGAGTCCCGGCCGGGCGGCGGCGGCTCTGGCGAGCCCCGGGCGGGCGGCGGCGGGCAAACCGGGGGGGCGGGGACGTCCGCGCGGCGGCTCTGGCAGCCCCGGGCGACGGCGCCTCTGGCGTGCCCCGGCCGGGCGGCGGCGGCGGCAAACCGGGCGGCGGCACCTGCAGGGGCGCGGCGTCGGCGCTGTACGCGTGTGTGCGTGTGTGCGTTGTGTGTGTGCGGCCGGGGGGCCGCGCGGGTAACGGCCGTTAGGGGCCTCCACCTATTTCCGACGGCCACTACCGGGGCCGTCGGAAATAGCGTTATTTCCGTCGGCTGGCCGTGGGCCGTCGGAAATATCGCTATTTCCGACGGTACCCTAAGAACCGTCGGAAATAGTGTCGGTCGTCGGAAAAATTGCGTTTTCCTGTAGTGCGAGGCAGGGTCCCACTCGACAGTCCAACCCGGTGGCAAGATGGACGGCCAAGTCACTCCAGCAACCATGTCCTCCAGAGAACCTGTAAAATTATGCCACAAGCAAGGCTGAGTATACTAATACTCAGCTATACTTACCCGGTGTGAGGAGTCTACTCCTCTACCTCTAGACATGCAGCTGTTTGGCTGTGGGGTTTGGTTGCCAAAAGCACTAGCTAAGTTTATAAATCAAGTTTTAGCTTTGTCAAGTTTTAGTGTGACTCTCTTAAGACTATATGTGTACTATCTACTCATTCATGGTAGCAAGCAAATTTAGCAATCAACATCTTTTGTCACATCATCACATTTCCACTTGTTACTCAATGTAGCAGCATGGATTAAGCAGTCTCATTAGCTGCGAGAAGCAGACGATTCGAATCGAGTTTTTAAACCTTGCAAGGTAAACCTAAACACACGACGTGGTGAGGCACTCCGTCCCCACACACATCAACCGTCCCCATCGATTCCCCGTCAGCAGATCAAGGCTCACCGCCTTGGCGTACAATGCCTCACTGACCCCGACTGCCGTCGTGCATTGACCGCACTTGTACCCACCATAACCGGAATGGGAGACCACGTCTCAGGTCGCGTGAGGGGTAAAGTCCACTGCCAGGTTCAATCAGGTACTAGGCTTACCGATTTACCATATTTCTCGGCATGTGCTTAGTACGTTCAAACGCTTGACTCACGGTACCACACCTTAATCCTTATTCCAATTTTTATCCCGTGGACAACCAATCCCCATGGATTTTTGTCCACAAACCAACATCATTATGATAAGAAAGTGGATACAACCAATTCCTGACCTCGCGCGAGTGCTAGAAAAATCACTCGACTTCTACCGAGATCCCTAATTAGTATAGCAGCTACTCGACCTAGCATACTAGTTTTCATCTCAATAGGATTCCTGAGATCATGCAACTAGGGTTTCAGCCGACTCCTACACTTAAGTGCACATTCAACCCTACAATCATTAAGTATAGTAAAATAGCATAATAAACAGGTTATGCATAAAACCGGGGCTTGCCTTCCAAAGCTGGGGTAGGCAGATCCTTTGGGGCAGGCTCTGGTGTTGGATCCGGGGCTACCTCCTGAGCAACTCCTTGCTCCGGCACGAGGACGTACTCTCCATCGGTGAGGTTGCAATCTATCGAATGCAATGAATAAGAATATGTATGCCATGATTATGCAGGATTTAGTAAACATTATGCTAAGTGAAAGAAAACTAAGTTAGTTTAGTAACTTAGGGTTTCTTGGTCATACGTGGCTCTTAGGGGTGTATGCTTATCAATTTAGGTTTGGGTTTTGTTAGGGATAAGCATAGTGGATTGTATTTCTCTTAGATATTTTAGTGGGCAATAAAAGGGGTTTTGCTGGTTGGGTTAGGGTGACATTAATCTCCACTATTAATTTCCCTTTTCCATTTTCTATTTATGAATTCTAGGGTGGGTTTGAACTACAACAGTGGTTTAACTCTTTCCAAAAGTTTTGTAAAAATTACAGTGGGTTACTAGTTGTTACTGTACTTTGTCCTATAAATTTGAGGTGGTTACTGATTCAGATACTACTTGTGCAAAAATTAACAAGGATAAGTTTTAAAAGGGCACTTTACACTATAGCTATGATTTAATTGAGGTTTCTGTACCAAATTTTATTTTTGTCCAGATACATAAGTGATATTAGGCCTTTGTGTTAAAAATCACAGAAAAAGGCATAATGGATATTTAGTTGTGAATTTCTAAAGTTTGATACCAAAAAGGTGCTTATAACTAACTTGTTATTTGAAAAATATCAAACAACAGATTTCATATTTTTCCTATGTTCATAATAACAAAACATTAGTTATCCCAAGGTTTGGGGTGTTTTCTCTTTGGGGTTATTTTTCTAGGGTTTTTCTAAGTTTTCCTTGTTTGCCTAAAATAAAAGGTATCTCATTTATTTTGTACTAAACAAGGGTATAATAAATTTTTCTAGTGAACTATACTGAATAAGTGAACTAACAAAAACGTGGGTGTTCCCTGGTTCTTTATTTGAACCACCTTTAATATTTTCTCTAACTTTAGGCTAAAAATGATTTAAATGGTAAACTCTACCTTAACTTGGTGTACAGAGGGGTTTATTATTTTTGTACATGTTAGGAAGTGATCAAGTACTTATCTAAATTTTCTTAACCCCAGTCAAATAGTGTAACTATTTTTCGTTATTTCTTTTAGCTTTTGACCAGTTAATCATTTAAATCAAAACACTAAAGTTTTCTACAACACTTAGGAGTTTTATATTTTTTCTAAGTAGTTTACATTATTTAGGATCTGGCAAAATTGGTTTGACTCGATTTGGGTAAACCAAACTGAAGTTATGAATTTTGCAAGTTCTATTTGGAGTTAATTCAGAATAATTTAAAACGTTTCCTGGAAAACTACTTTGCACTGAAGACCCTGGGTTCATTCTAAATCAATCCACTCATTTCTACCGCTGCGCCACTATTCTCTTGAGTCACTGACAGCGCACAAAACCCCCTGACCTTTCCTTCTTCCCCGAGGTCCCTCCCCTTATGCAAATAGTACCCGCGGGAAAGAAAAGAGCGGCGCGGATTACCAGCGGTGGGAGAGGTCCGGCGAGGGGCGGGGTTGGCTTCTGGAGGTCCTAGCGGTCACAGCGAGGTACGGCTTGACGGTGGTGGTGGCCGGAATCGGCCGATCCACGTGCGCAGGCGGGTAATCTCGTCGGCGGCGAGTGCTCCGGCTTAACCACGACGATCTAGTTCAATTAAACGACACGATGAGCTCCATGGGATGACGTAGAGGCTATGTGCGCAAGGAATCGAAGAATGGGGCAGAGATTTACCCGGTCTACGTTCACCGGCGGTCGGGTGAAGTCCGGCGACCGTGGACTGGCTTCTCCGGCGAAGCAAAGTCCGATTCCTTGCTCAGGGAGCTTCACCGAGGCATGCACGGTCTCTTCCGAGGGTCGGGCGTGGCTGGGTAGGGCTCTGCTGGCCGGTCTACGGTGGCAGGGGATCGGGTGGCCGCGGGCACGCCATTTGCAGGGCAACGCCGGTGGTTTCTGGCTCCGGTGAGGTCGAGCGTGCGCGGAGGAGTACGGTCGACGTCTAAGGGGGCTTTATAGGCGCGGGCACGAGCAGGGGACATGGGCATGGCTCAGCGTGGCACGCGGGGTCGGGCGCGGGCGTGCTCTAGCGCGCTCAGAGCGCGTCGAACACGTGGAAGTGTTCTTCTGCCCGTGTTCAACAGCTCGCCGAGATCGCAAGCGTGTGAATCTTGGCAAAAATCCGGCGTAGGCCTCCTCCTGGCACCTAGGGCTGTCTCTTGTATGTGAGTCCCCATGGCAGATATGCCCTAGGTAGGGAGATATGTGGACGCCAAATCTGGCTTGTCCCTCTGCCCACCTCGCGACAAAAGCCATGCCAAATCATGTCAAACATCTTGGGCTCGGTTTCAACTTTTTCCAATGGGTGCATTAGGTGGTATGACACATTTTTGGTATACAACTCAAGTGGTTTTGGTGCCATTTACTAAGTGAACATGGTGGATCTTTAGATTAGGTTCAAAATTTGACTTAGAAAGAATTAGAGAGCTCTAGCTCTCTCTCCACTTAAGGAATGGATTTGGGGTTCTTTAAGGGGTCTTTTTGCAATGTTTCCTCTCTGTATTTTGTAGATTATAATGTTACTTAAACTTTGGCTAAAGGTTAACTCATGATTTGCACATTTGCTTAACCTTCCCCCCTTTACCAGGGTTTTGGGAGTTAAGAGCTCAAGAAGGGTCTAGGGTTTAATCCTCTCTTGCCCAAGGTGATAATTGCACAAAGGCTTGGGTAATGCTTTTGGTCATTAACATTCTTGGCTAATACATGGTTCCCAAGGTTTTATGTTCTCCTCCTCAAGTTTCTTCCACATGTGATCACAGTCATTAGTGCATAGATGTGCCATGGCCATGGTAACACCTGGTGTTGGGGACTTGTTCTCAAATGCTATGAATTAAGAACAAGGCAACATAAAATGTTAAATATTAATGTCCTTCGTCCGCTGAAACATTATTTCCCCAAGGATTTAATGAACTTCGGACGAAGGTTATAATGGCACAATTACGAAGGTTATATCTTCGTAATTGAACTCTTAAAGATAATGTAAAATAACACGAGTCATAAAGCATTAAAGACAAGTAAATTAGAGTTAAACAACATCATCTACATATTCAAATATAATGTTTAGGTACATTTATACCTCTGCCTTGGCAAGGAATAATTTTCGAGTGATGTGATCACAATTACAAGAATGCGTGAACAGTAAGGGAATACTGTTCACTATTTATAGACACAGGACACAGCCCGTGAGCAATTACAATCATACCCCTCATAAAAGTTTACAACAACGACTCAAACTCTTATGGACTAAAAGGACATTCTATCTTTAAGTCGGTTTGTAATTCCGAAGCTTCATGAACGGCACCCTTCGGCATCACGTACAGACAGCTTCAACCGAAGCTGTTTCTTCCTGCAGGACCTTCGGCGACGAAGCATGGTCCCAACAGTAGCCCCTTCGCGGTGCTAGATCGTTTTTCGTAACGAGCTTGATCCGTGAAAAAAGTCTCTTAGGCTTCAGGAAGCCGAAGGTCCAAAAAACACCTTCCCTGAGCTTGTTGTCGAGAAACGATACAATTTCCGAGCGTGTAGCGGTCCCATCATGCAGGTTCACTATTTTGGTCTTTGCGGCCCACCGCGCAGCGGGTGCGAGCAGCTGTTTGCCTGGTTTAAAAATCCTGACGATTCACCTTCTTACCTGCGGCACTATATAAACAGACAGGTAGGTGTGAAGTTACCACAGCATTCATTGCTATTGCACTATTTTGCTGCCAAAAATTTTAACCATAGCCGAAGCTCGACTCTCGCATTCAGACGAAGCTCCAGTTTAGTGCCTACTTCGTCAGAAGAAAAGCTTCGGGAGAAGAGGTTATTTAATTCCCGAGAAATCTTTCGAGAAGTTCAAAATTAAATGGCCAGAGTGCGCTCTACTGCTAGAGTTGAGCGTGAGGGAGATGAAGCCGAAGTTGCGGAGACTGTTCCTATCTCCGAAGCAATGCAGCGATCCGGATTGGTGACCTCAGAAAGAATCCCCACTGCCGAAACAGAACAAGCTGCTGCCGAAACAGAACAAGGAGATATTGAGGAAGCTGATTCTGACGATGATTACCATATCGCAGTACCGAGCAAGCCTAGCCATTTGGACTTCGGAAAGTCGACTATCTCCAAGGCTGATTTCTCCAAAATGGTGAAGTCGGGCTATTTCAGTGAAAATGAGAAGAAGCTGCTCCGCTTCGGGGGAGAGGAAACTACCCCGAAGCCAGAAAAGGATGAAATAGTTATTTTCAAGAGTTTTCTAAAAGCTGGGTTGAGATTTCCTTTGAATAGAATGATTTCTGATGTGCTGCAAAAGTTTGGGATCTATTTTCACCAACTGACTCCTAACGCCATTGTCAGACTTAGTGTTTATATCTGGGCTCTTCGAAGCCAGGCGGTGGAGCCGTTTGCCGACAGCTTCTGTCGAGTACATGAGCTGCATTACCAGACTAAGGCCAGAAAGGATGGGTTGCATGAAAATTTTGGTTGTTACAATTTTGCCTATCGGAAAACCACAAAATTTCCTGTGATTAGCTACCGAAGCAAATGGCCGGCAGGCTGGAAGTCAGAATGGTTTTACGTCAAAGTTGATGATGACAAAGAGAAGCTAGTACAGAGCCCTCTTGAACTGATCTTCGGAGAAACAAGACCCCAATGCAGAATGACAGCAGAAGGTCCAACTTGGACCGCACTGGCTGAATTCAAAATTATTGCAGAACACATTGACACTAGAGATTTAGTGCAGGAATTTCTGGCCTTCAGAGTATTTCCGGCTATGAAGGAGTGGACTATGTCGAAGCTTAAAGGAGAAAAGAAAGAGGGGGAGCTTGTCCGACTACCCTATTATTATAAGTTTAAGAAATATTTTAAAGCACCCTGCCAAGAATGGCTCGATACAATCGAAGTAATGAGTAATGAAATCCTTGGAAATTATTCCAAAAAAGAGGACCAGCTGATGACAGCAGCCTTCGGCACTCGGCCGAAGCGAAGGCTGAACAGGGTGCTTGATGCTATAGGATTTGAATATGCTGATTATGGTCGACTGGGCGGAGATGCTGGAGGCCCGAAGCGAAAAAGAATTGCTAGCGCTGCTGACGAAGAGGTCGCCAAGGTAGCCAAAAAGAAAAGGGGAGATTCTGAAAAACTTAGCCCTGAAGAGTTGAACCCTGAGCCGAAGGTGGCCACTGCAAGAAAGAGGAAAACTACATCTCCAGAACCAAAAACGTTGGTTCAAGAAGAAGATACTCCTGCAACGCCTTCTGCTGTTGAAGTAGAAGAGATTATGAAGGTAATGACTGAACCCTTGCCTGTCAAGCTATGTCCGCTGGCGCTGGAACTGACGATGTTTTTTCAGAAGGACAAGGCAGCTTCGGCAGAAGAAGGTCCTGCACTGCCGAAAAAACGAAGGATTATTCAAATAGAAGATGTAATTCATGGGACACCGTCACCAACACCGGCATCAAGAATTGCTATTGACCAGACTGCCGAAACCGCCGAAGCTAAAGGCGCCGCAGCCGAAGCCACCAGAGCGGAAACCTTCAAAGCTGAAACTGGCGCAGCCGAAGCTGCCGGGGTTGAAACCGAGGCCATAGAAGATCCGAACCTGGAAGAGACACTTGAAGTTATTGATAACATACTCCTAAAAATGACTGAGGAAGAATCTGTTGTGGCCGCGGCGAGCATAGCTACTGAAAAGGGGAAAAAACAAGCTAAAGACATTTTGGAGGAAGAAGATTTTGAATTTCAAGATTTACTTGGGTAAGAACTGACAGACGCTGAAAAAGCAAAGCTTAAAAAATGTGCCATAGCCTGCGGATATAAGCCAGCGGCTACACTGTTCGGTGGGGTTAACGAAGGAAAGCTGAGGTGCCTTCGAAACCGCAGCGAAGCTAAAATTGTTAGAACTCTTTGTAAAAACATTGGCCTGCCGAAGCTAGAAGCGGACCTCTGCCGTTACCAACGACACCATATCGCCGGAAGCTTGCTTTATGCTAACTTCATGGTAACAAATATCTTTGTTATTTTATTATTATTATTATTATCTTTTAGGTCATTTTCTAACGAAGATCGTTTCGACAGAGCATATTATTAAGAAAGGTTCTAAAAATGCAACAAGATCTCGAAGAAGAGATGAACAAAGCCGTCATCCAAAATTTGGCTGAAAAAGTTGAAAATTACGAAGCTAATCTAAAAAAGAAGGATTTCACATTCAAGATCTTGAAATGATGGTTAAAGAGCACGAGGGTGCATTAGAAAAGAAAGATTTTGTTATTCAGACTATGGAGGGTTCTTTGGCTGAAGTCCAAACTGAGAATGACAGCTTAAAGAATGAATTGCTCCAACAGTCAGAAAAATTTGAGCAAGAGAAGAAATATCTTGAAGCAAGCCTGAAAACTGAGGTGGATAAGAATTCAAATTTGCATAAATCCTTTAAAGAACTTCAAGAGAAATGCCTAAGCTTCGGCAGCCGATGCGTGCAGCGGCTGAAGGATGTGTTTCATTCTGTCGGAGCCAGCTCTGCAAAATTTACACCTTCAGCTGAAAATCTGCCCATCACATTAGAATATATTGAAGGCGAGGTTGATGCCCTTGACGAAGTTATTGGTGGGCATGCCGACTTCTGCGCCCTGGTAGCTTCTCGGGGCACAGCCACCGCTTTTCTGAAGGCTGGCTGCACGCATGGAAATATTGTGAACAGACCAAACTTCAGCTTGTTAGCATCAGATCTGATAGATATCCCAAGCCTAGCCTGAAGCATTGGAAATAGATTCATGACCCAGATCTGGGTAAGTGGCGGGCGAAAAATGGCAGGTGACGAAGCTCGAAGTCATCTTAAGCCGGTAAGAAACTTATGTTTGTTACTTTTACCTTCTCCTTGAAATTTGCACTTTTCTTATTCTGCTGTTTGATATGCACAGGATGACGAAGCTGAAGTTTGACGAAGCCTAGCCTGAAGCTTGATAGTTGCTTACAATATACTTTCCTGCAAAAATTTTGGAGAAACTCTTGTAATATAGTTATGGAACAACTCATGTAAATTTGTACATACCTTGTAATATATTTTGTTTCTGCTATCTGTGTACAATCTGCTTTGCTTTGGACGAAACTTCTCTTTTGAGCCGAAGGCGAAAAACACCTTCCCTTCTTTTCGTACACAACGAAGCATAAAAATTTTTTCTTCGAAGTTTTTCCTCATTGCTGAAGCACCTGTCTTTTTTGTGTAGTATGATGATGATTCTATATATGTCTAAATGAATGTTTATGAATGCAAATGACATGATGAAATGTACTGTGCAAATGAATATCAAAACACATATTCAAAAAACCATAATCATAGCCCTTCAGCGTTGACTTTTCGCTGTAAGCCTCCCTTAGGAGCTTCTTCGCCTTTTACTTTCAGCGGAATCAGCGCTTATTTTTCGCTGTAAGCCTCCCTTAGGAGCTTCTTCGCCTTTTACTTTCAGCGGAATCAGCGCTTATTTTTCGCTGTAAGCCTCCCTTAGGAGCTTCTTCGCCTTTTACTTTCGGCGGAATCAGCGCTTTTTTTCGCTGTAAGTTCTGCATTCCCTTAGGAATGCCTTTGGAGCTTCTCCCTGTTTCCTTTTCTTTTTTCCTTTGCATTTACATTTACATTTTTGGGGGATATCACTCTCATAGGATTGAAATAAAGAAAATTACATGTTGTGGCCCCATTAAAAACCTTTCTCCCCCTTTGGAAAGGAAAAGGGTGCCACAA
Organism: Zea mays; assembly: GCF_902167145.1. Classification (NCBI taxonomy): domain Eukaryota; kingdom Viridiplantae; phylum Streptophyta; class Magnoliopsida; order Poales; family Poaceae; genus Zea; species Zea mays. Next base: position 46,159,533 of record NC_050103.1, read on the forward strand.
AAAAGAATATAAAAAATTACATCAAACTAAACATAATATCGCCGAAGCTCATCCGCATTTCATGATCTAGGAATGTCGTTGTCGTCCATATCCTTCAATCTGTAGGAACCGGGTCTTGACGAAGATACTACCAAAAAGGGACCTTCCCACTTCAGCTGTAATTTGCCTACTGTCTCAGGGTTGGCTACTCTTCGAAGTAACAAATGTCCTGGTTCAATGTTCTTCAGCTTGACCTTTTTGTCACGCCATTTTATTGTTTCAGCTTGATATTTATTGATGTTTTCCACAGCTTGAAGTCTGATCCCTTCTATAGCATCTTTTTCTATAGAGCAATCAGCTTCGTCTTCGCCCTCTGCCGAAGCTACTGTTCTTATTGATCCTGCTTTAGCCTCCTCCGGGGTTATTGCTTCGTCACCGAACAATAGTTTAAAGGTCGTAAAGCCTGTTGACCTTGACATGGTTGTGTTATGACTCCACACCACTTTGATTGACTCGTCTGGCCACTTTCCCCTGGGCTGATTGAAGATTGACTTCATTATTCCTGTCATTATGATCCCATTAGCTCTTTCGACAAGTCCATTTGACTCTGGGTGTCGGACTGATGCAAAATGGATCTTCGTGCCAATTTGATCACAAAATTCTCTGAAGGCTTCAGAATCAAACTGTGTCCCATTGTCCATAGTAATAGCCTTCGGCACTCCGAAGCGACAAACAATGTTTTGCCAGAAAAACTTTTGAATAGTAAATGAAGTTATTGTGGCTAAGGGCTTTGCCTCAATCCACTTGGAAAAATATTCAACTGCCACTACTACATATCTTGGGTTCCCCTGTGCTGGTGGTAATGGGCCTAGCAAATCAAGGCCCCACCTTTGCAACGGCCAAGTGGGTTGTATTAATTGAGTTAAAGACGAAGGTTGTTTTTGATCTCTTGCACATTTCTGACAACCTTCGCACTTTTGGACCAGATCCGCTGCATCCGAAGCTGCCTTTGGCCAATAAAATCCTTGGCGAAAAACTTTCCCAAGCAAGGGCCTAGATCCAATGTGAGATCCACACAGGCCTGCATGTATTTCCTTCATTAATTCTATACCTTCGGATCTGGATAAACACTTGAGCAATGGGGAACAGACCCCATGCTTGTATAACTCCCCTTCTATTATGACATATGGTCGAGCTCTTGCTTCTATTCTCCTGTTATAAGCTTCGTCGTCTGAAAGAAAATTACCCTGAAGGAAAGAGATGATCTCAGTTCTCCAATCTTCGCTATACACAGGGGATATATTAAGGATTGCTCTTTCAAGAAGCTCGACGAAGGTGCTTTTATTGTTTCGAAAAATACTTCAGAAGGTATAGGCAGCCCCTGGGCTGCTGACTTGGCCAATAGATCAGCATATTCATTTTCTCCACGAGGAATATTTTTGACAGAGAAACCTTCGAAGGAAGCCTCAATCCTTCGAACTGTATCTAGATATTTCTCAAGCTTCGGGTCTCTTGCTTTATAGCTCTTGTCAACATGACCAGAAATAACTTGGGAATCAGTTTTAAGAATGGCCCTTCTGATTCCCATTGCCTTTAACTTCCGAAGACCCAAGAGCAGAGCTTCGTACTCAGCAACATTATTTGTGCAACTGAAATTGAGTCTTGCCGCATAACAGGTTTTAACTTTAGAAGGTGAAACCAACACAGCAGCTGCTCCTGCTCCGAAGGTTCCCCAAGACCCATCGCAAAACACTGTCCATGCTTCGGCATCTTTATTCGTGTCTTCCTCCTGAGCCCCTGGCGTCCAGTCAGCAATGAAGTCTGCCAACGCTTGAGACTGGATCGAAGATCTATGAACATAATCAATACAAAATTCATTGAGCTCTGCAGCCCATTTTCCAATCCTTCCAGTAGCTTCTCGATTTCTCATAATATCCTTCAAAGGTTGTGAAAAGGAACAATTATGTTATAAGCTTGAAAATAATGCCGAAGCTTCCTGGAGGCCATCAAAACAGCATACAGTACTTTCTCCAATTCTGTATAATTTTTCTTTGATAAACTAAGAACTTCGGATACGAAATATATTGGAGCATGTTTCTTGACTTGGCCTTCAAACTTCTCCTAGACAAGTGCTGCACTTACCGCTGAGTGCGAAGCTGCCACATATAATAACAAAGGAGCCCCTGGCGTTGGTGGACTTAATGTTGTTAGATCTATCAAATATTGCTTCAGCTCTTCGAAGGATATCTTCTAGATTGGTCCCCATTGAAAGACTTCGGCTGACTTCAGCACTTGGAAGAATGGTAAGTTTCTCTCTGCTGATCTGGATATGAATCTGTTGAGAGATGCCAGCCTTCCTGTCAATCTTTGAGCCCCCTTTTTTGTACTTGGTGGTTCCATTCGAAGTATAGCTTCGATTTTGCTTGGATTAGCCTCAATTCCCTTTGTTGAAACTAGGCAACCAAGAAATTTCCCCTTCTTTACTCCGAAGACACATTTTTCTGGATTCAGCTTCAAACCAGCCTGTCTAAAATTAGCGAAGGTCTCCTGTAAATCAGCAATGTGGTTATCTTGCTTCGTGCTTTTTACAATGATATCATCAACATAAGTTAGCACATTCCTGCCTATCTGAGAATGGAGGACCTTCGCTTTCATTCTGCTGAAACTTCTTCCGGCATTCTTAAGCCCCTCAGGCATCCGAAGGTAACAATATGTCCCACTAGGGGTTATGAAGCTGGTTTTCGGTTCATCCTCCTTCATCCAGATTTGATGATAGCCTGAATAGCAATCCAGCAGACTCATAAGCTCTGATGAAGCTGCTGCATCGACTAAGGAATCTATCCTTGGCAATGGAAACTCATCCTTCGGACAGGCCTTATTGAGATCAGTAAAATCGATACACATTCTCCATTTACCATTGGCCTTCTTCACCATAACAGTGTTAGCCAACCATTCTGGGTATTTTACCTCTCTAATAACTCCGGCGCTGAGGAGTCTTTTCACTTCATTCCGAGCACCTTCGGCCTTGTCATCAGACATCTTCCGAAGCCTCTGCTTTCTGGGTCTGAAGGATGGATCAACATTGAGTGAGTGCTCAATGACATCCCTGTTTACTCCGCAAAGATCATTAGCTGACCAAGCAAAAACATCTTTGTTGTTGAACAAAAACCTTATCAAGGTTTTCTCCTGCTCTTCGGACAGTTGAGATCCCAGTAGCACCTTCTGTTCTGCTATATCCTCACATAAGAGCATGGGCTTCGGCTGATCAGCCAAAGCAGCCTTTTCCCTTCTGAACTTGTATTGCTCACAAGCTTCAGTTCCATCTATATTATGGATTGCTTTTGAGTCTGTCCAATTTCCTTCGGCCCTTCTGGCAGCTTCCTAACTTCCATAAATAGCAATGGGCCCTTGGTCCGAAGGTATCTTCATGCAAAGATAAGCTGGATAAAGAATTGCTTTGAAGGCATTGAGAGTACCACGACCAATGATTGCATTGTAAGGGTATTCCATGTCAACAATATCAAACACAATTTGTTCAGTCCTTGTGTTGTTGATAAATCCGAAGGTCACTGGCATTGAGATTTTGCCGAGTGCTACAATCTGCCTTCCTCCGAAGCCGCAAAGGGGATGTGTGGCATCAAGAATTTTATCTTCGGGCTCTTGCATCTGTCTGAAGGCCTTAGCAAATATGATATCAGCTGAACTGCCTGTATCAACCAAAACATTATGGACCAGAAATCCTTTGATAACACAAGAGATAACCATAGCATCGTTGTGTGGGTAATCCTTGAGTTGAAGATCCTCTTGGGAGAAGGTAATAGGAATGTGAGACCATCTTGACTTGATGAAGGGTCCTTGCACCCCGACGTGCTGTACCCTTCTTTGTGCCTCCTTCTTCTGCTTCTTGTTGGCTGGCTCTGAGCATGAACCGCCTGTTATCGGGAGTACCAGCTTCGGAGCCGAAGCAGCTCCAGCTTGAAAGTTGAACGAAGCCATCAGCTCAAAAAAGTGGAAGTGAGTTCACTGGAGGTGGGCGCCAATGTTGGGGACTTGTTCTCAAATGCTATGAATTAAGAACAAGGCAACATAAAATGTTAAATATTAATGTCCTTCATCCGCTGAAACATTATTTCCCCAAGGATTTAATGAACTTCGGACGAAGGTTATAATGGCACAATTACGAAGGTTATATCTTCGTAATTGAACTCTTAAAGATAATGTAAAATAACACGAGTCATAAAGCATTAAAGACAAGTAAATTAGAGTTAAACAACATCATCTACATATTCAAATATAATGTTTAGGTACATTTATACCTCTGCCTTGGCAAGGAATAATTTCCGAGTGATGTGATCACAATTACAAGAATGCGTGAACAGTAAGGGAATACTGTTCACTATTTATAGACACAGGACACAGCCCGTGAGCAATTACAATCATACCCCTCATAAAAGTTTACAACAACGACTCAAATTCTTATGGACTAAAAGGACATTCTATCTTTAAGTCGGTTTGTAATTCCGAAGCTTCATGAACGGCACCCTTCGGCATCACGTATAGACAGCTTCAGCCGAAGCTGTTTCTTCCTGTAGGACCTTCGGCGACGAAGCATGGTCCCAACACCTGGGGTGTTACAGCCCTCCCCCCTTAAAGGAATCTCGTCCCGAGATTTTAGGTAGAGTCCTCTGGAGGGGTGCCATGAAGGCGTGTTGGTGCGTTGTTCCTTCTTTTATTCAAGTTTCTCTAGTTAACTGCTCTTCGAATGTCATTCTCTTTGCGACTTCAGAAGGAAGTCCTTTTTAAGTCATTTCTAAAGCTTACACTACCTTTAACATCTAAGTTTTTCTTATATTTAGATTCAAAGGGTAGGTGGGGTGGGGTTTTGGGTTACGTACCGACTCCATTGGGCAGAAAGTCGGGGAAGCGAGAGCGTAGAAAAGCCTCAGTCTCCCATGTAGCTTCTTCTACTGAATGGTGATTCCATTGAACCTTATACATTCTGATCGACCTTGCCCGCGTTGATCTCTCCTTCTAATCCAATACCTTGACAGGGTACTCTTGATAGGATAAGTCTGGTTCTATCTCAATTTCTGGTTCAGGTAGCACTTCAGTGGGTAAACGGACACATTTCCGCAGCTGAGATACATGGAACACATCATGAACAGGTGACATGTGTGGTGGAAAATTCAATTGATATGCTACTGGTCCACAAGTTTCCTTGATCTCGTAGGGTCCAATGTAGCGAGGAGCTAACTTACCCTTGATTCCAAATCTCTGAACACCTTTAGTGGGTGACACCTTAAGATAAACATGATCTCCCACTTCAAACTGCAGGGGCTTCCTTCTCTTGTCATGATAGCTCTTTTGCCTCGCCTGGGCAGCTTCTAGGTTATTCTTAATAACTCTGACCTTTTCCTCTGCTTCAAGTACCAAGTCTGGTCCAAATATTTCTCTCTCTAGCTTGAGACCAATTTAGCGGGGTCCTACACCTTCTCCCGTAGAAGGCTTCAAAAGGTGCCATTTTCAAACTGGACTGGTAGCTGTTATTATAGGAGAATTCTGCCAATGAAAGACACTTGTCCCAATCCTTTCCATAGTGTAACACACATGCTCTCAACATGTCTTCCAGAATCTGATTTACCCTTTCTGTCTGGCCATCTGATTGAGGATGGTATGCTGAGCTTCTTATTACATGGGTCCCAAGTGATTCCTGTAATTGCTCCCAAAATCATGCCACGAATGGTGCTCCTCTGTCCGATACTATAGTCCTTGGTATTCCATGCAAACGAACTATCTGGTCAATGTAGATTTCCGCATACTTCTCCGTCCTGTGGGTGGTGTGCACTGGCAAGAAGTGAGCTGTCTTGGTCAATCTATCCACAATGACCCAAACGGAATCATGGTGTCGGGAGGTATTGGGCAATGCCACGATAAAATCCATACAAATGTCCTCCCATTTCCAAGATGGTATGGGAAGGGGTTGCAAAGGGCCTGCTACCTTCAAATGACTGGCCTTGATTCTTTGGCAGGTGTCACATTCAGATATATACTTAGCAATTTCCCTCTTCATTCTGGTCCACCAGTACAAGGACCTGAGATCATGATACATCTTGTTACTGCCAGGGTGCATGGAGAATTTTGAAAGGTGAGCTTCATCCAATATCTTCTTTCTGAGCTCAGGGTCCTTGGGAACAACCAATCGATCTCCAAACCATAGGATTCCTTTGCTGTCCTGCCGGAAGCATTTGTATTTTTCTGCTTTCTGCTTGATCATTTCCTTAATGACCTGAATACCCTTGTCTTCAATCTGTGCCCTGACTATTTGCTCTTTTAATGTGGGCTCCACCGATATATAATTTAAGGCACCTGAAGAAACAACTTTTAGGTTCAGCTTGCACAACTCATCACACAGGGTGGTGACTCTTGCATCCATGCTCATACAATTGCACTGGGCCTTTCTGCTCAAGGCATCTGCCACAACATTGGCTTTGCCAGGATGGTAATGCACCTCCAAATCATAGTCCTTGATTAGCTCTAACCATCTCCTCTGCCTCATATTAAGATCTGCTTGAGTGAAAATGTATTTGAGGCTCTTATGGTCAGTGTAAATGTTACAGTGAGCTCCCATCAGGTAATGTCTCTATATCTTGAGAGCATGAACCACAGCTGCTAACTCCAGATCATGTGTGGGGTAGTTCTGCTCATGGGGTCTGAGTGCTCGGGAGGCATAAGCAATTACTCTGTTGTCTTGCATTAAGACACATCCCAATCCAGTACCGGAAGCATCGCAATACACTTCAAAGGGCTTGGTGTTATCAGGTTGAGCTAGCACTTGTGCTGTTGTCAAATGTTGCCTTAGTGTATGAAAGGCATCCTCACACTTCTGGCTCCAATCATACTTGACTCCCTTCTTCAACAGTTCGGTCATTGGCTTGGCAATTTTGGAGAAATCCAGAATGAATCGTCGATAATACCCTGCCAATCCTAGAAAACTCCGAATCTGTCTCACTGTGGTAGGAGGTTTCCAATCCATTACTTCTTGTACTTTCTCAGGATCAACTGATATCCCATCCTGAGAAATTGTGTGACCCAAGAATTTAATTTCCCTCAGCCAGAATTCACATTTAGAAAACTTAGCATACAAACGATGATCACGCAGTCGCTGAAGCACGATGTGCAGATGCTCAGTATGCTCGTCTTCATTCTTGGAATAGACCAGGATATCATCAATGAAAACCACTACAAATTTGTCCAGCTCTGGCATGAATACTAAGTTCATCAGATACATGAAATAAGCCGGGGCATTGGTCAGCCCAAAAGACATCACCAAGAATTCATAGAGCCCATATCTGGTAGAGAAGGCCGTCTTCGGAATATCACTGGCACAGATCTTGATCTGATGGTAGCCCGAGCGAAGGTCTATCTTGGAGAACACTTTTCCTCCCACCAACTGATCAAACAAAACATCAATGCGGGGCAGCGGGTATTTGTTCTTGATGGTCACCGCATTGAGAGGGCGGTAATCAACACACATTCTCAAACTCTCATCCTTTTTCTTCACAAATAAGGCCAGACATCCCCACGGTGAAGTACTTGGGCGAATGAACCCCTTGTCCAACAACTCTTGCAGTTGCTTCTTCAATTCTGCCAATTCCGCTGGAGGCATCCTATAGGATCTCTTGGATATAGGAGCAGTTCCGGGTTGCAATTCAATTGCGAACTCAATGTCTCTATCAGGTGGCATCTCTGGCAATTCATCCGGAAAAACATCTGGGTAGTCACAGACCACTGGGATCCTTTCCACTGGGGACTCTATCATAACGAAGGCACAAGAACGGGTACAACCCTGGTCGGGCAAATATAAGGTGGTTTCACCACAAGTCGGTGAGTGCACCTCAATGGCCCTAGCTGCAATATCAATAACTGCCTGATGTCTTGTTAACCAGTCAGTTCCCAATATGATATCCACGCTATCCAAACCCAATATGAGGAGGGTGGTTTTAATTATTAGACTACCAAACTTTATGGGAACATGTCTGTTGATTTGATAGGTGGCAACCCTGCCTCGTGGTGTTGAAATTGCAATACCCCCATTTGTGTGGTGAAAAGGTAATTGGCACTTGGCACTAAATTTGGCACTGATAAAACTGTGTGATGCACCCGAATCAAAAAGAATAATAGCAGGATAATTCAAAACTGAAAAGATACCAGTCATGACGGGTGCTCCCCCGGGAATGTCAACCATGGTGGTGAAGTTCAGTCTGCCTTGCCTCACTTGCACCTTCTGCCTCTTGCCTTGGTTCTGGTTAGCATTCTGTCCCTGCCTCTGCTGGTTTCTGGGGCAATTCTTAGCATAATGCCCGGTGTTACCACAAGTGAAACACTTGTTGTCATTGGCCTGGCGGTATTGCTGCTGCTGTTGTGGCCGGATTACCCAACGTCCTTGTTGCTGCTGGGGTCCTCTGTTCTAAGTATCAGACATGATCCTGAAGCGCTATGGCTGAGCTGAAGGTCCTGCCACAGGGGTCTTCCTCTTCTTCTCTGCCTGACGAGCTGTGATACAATCCTCTTGAGAAATGGCCATGTTGACTAACTCATTATAGTTGTTGGCTCTGACTGTGTTGAGACGGTCACAGAGCTTAGTGCTGAGCCCCCTCCTGAACTTGTCCCTCTTCTTCTCGTCCGTGTCTGCGTGATATCCGGCATATTGGCACAGGTCATTGAAGGCCTGAGCATACTGTAACACTGTCCGGTTCCCTTGAGTGAGTGCCAGAAACTCATTGAGCTTGCGGTCCATAATGCCCGCTGGTATATGGTGCCCCCTGAAAGCTACCTTGAACTCTCTCCATTCCACCTCTCGGTCATCTGGCTGCATAGCAAGAAAATGGTCCCACCATGTCCGCGCGGGTCCGTGAAGCTGCTGGGTGACGAACCTGACCATAGTCACCTCTGAACAAACTCCATGGAGTAGCGGGAATTTGGATTGCACTACTCTCAACCATACATCAGCATCAAGGGGGTCCTCGGCCCTGGTGAACAACGGTGGCTGGGTACTGAGGAACTCCTGATAAGTGGCTGCTGCGGGGTGACGCTGATGATCACCACCACCATAGTGCTGAGGTGGTGGCTGACACTGAGCTAGCTGTCGCAAGATCTCGTTCTGCTGAGCCACCAGCTCCTGCAGAGTAGGAGGCGGTGGCGGTGGTGGAGGAACACACTCATTCTGACCACGACGCGCTCTTCCAGCCATCTGAAAAATCATGTATATTCTCAATACAACATTTTTGAGGTTCAAGGTTCAATTGTGGTGAAAGAGTCAAAAGGGTAAAACCAATATATATTTTGCATAATTATAAAAGATCCCACACAGCATAAACGTTTCTCCTTAAAATTAAAAACTGACATCATTCATCATCCATGCCTCCAAAAGAGTCTGCCAAGATTACATCAATAACTCAAAAGACTCAACTCTATCTAGCCTAGTACCCCAAGGGTGCAAAAGCTAAGCTAGCTTCGAGGAGATCTACCGTCACAGACTTCTAACCCTATCTCGACGATCTAGTGAGCAAACGAGGCAACGCTCGACTCGGGGGAAGGTGGTCTCCCTGAGCCAGCAGTGTCCAAACTGGGGACAGGCTCCTCTCCTCCCTCGATGTCGACATCCTCATTGGCCTCCATGTCCTGGATCTCCTGGTGGTGCATATCCAGGTGCTGGTTAGCCTCTGCAAGCTGCTGCTGGGTGTTGATCAACTGATCCTCGAGAACCTCGATAGTGTTTTCCCTGGTTCCCACTAGCTCCTCAAGCTCTTGGATCTCATTTGATAGTTGCTCCACTTGTAAGTCCTTTTCCACCATCTCAGTGGACAAGTCAACCACAAGTTCCTCTCTGTTATCCAAAGTGATCTTTGTCGCCTCCAACAATGCCATCAGATGGGACATTGCCTCTCCACGCATCACTTGCAGACGATACAAGGCATTCATGCACCGCACCGTCAAGTGAGCAGTCTGACCTGGGTAGATGGCCCAGATATCCTTGGCATGCTCCACCCGGTCCTTCCACATTGGGTCATCCTCCTTCTCCGCGGGGAACAAACCAATGGGGTGAGTGGACAGCTCCAAGGGGTGGAATCCGCAGAATGTGATCAGTCCGTGAAGAGCAATTGCCTCCATAGTGTCCTCAGCCCTGTAACCAAAAGACTCAGAGTCCAGCGAACGCCAGCCTGGCTGTAGGGGATGAGGCTCCAGGGTCATCCTCACCCTACAGCGGGGCACTCGCTGCTTTTCGAACTGCTGCACTGCTTACTGGGGAGGCGTCATGTAACCAGCTCCGTGAAGTACCTCCCACAAGATACGGGGGAAACCCTCTCGTGCAAGCCCGTTAGTGTGGGACTGTGCATTCCCTTCATCCGAGGATCCGTGAGAAGTCATCTGTGCATGATTAAGCGTAAGTAAAAGAAAAGGAATTATAAAAAGAAAAGGGATCACAACTCAGCCTCTCTATAACTACGACAATGGTACTGGGGTACTTAGTTTGTCATCATTTTGTATTAAAGTTCTTACCCAATTATCCATTAGTTTAATTAAGGATGCATGCATGCTCGTCCTGAACGACCTCGCATCAACTTAGAGGGAATAGGAAGAAACTCCCATCCCTTATAGTAGCCTATAGGGCTTACTCAATTAGCCACCTAGATACCCTCTATCATCCCAAGGCTTCACGTCCTAGGTCTATCCTGATCGTCCTACGATCTATCCAACATTGGTTTCTACCAAGTTTTACCTTGAAAAAGGATGGTGTTTATAGTTTATTGATTCCTTTGTGGTAGTATGAGCTCCGATACCAACTGTGGCGGAACTGCCCGAATTATTCCAACTTAAGTGCCTAAGCCCCGCCTTAGAGGCTAGACCACACTTAAATGGGAATAACTCATCAATTCCTCGGATCTAGTCCGACGAGGCCACTGACAGGATCAAGTACCACAATCTCACTCGATGGTGAGTCACAGAGCAAATACAATAAAGCATAAAACCATACATTAAGGAGTATTAAGCTTATTACATTATCATCGGAGTTTTTGCAAAAGTGGTTATCATTGTTCGAAGTGCAGCGGAATAAAACTAACGATAAATAAACAGAGAGATGGGGAAGTCTATCCCATCACTCCTCATGCTCCTCCTCAGCCGAGGCAGGGTCCCACTCGACAGTCCAACCCGGTGGCAAGATGGACGGCCAAGTCACTCCAGCAACCATGTCCTCCAGAGAACCTGTAAAATTATGCCACAAGCAAGGCTGAGTATATTAATACTCAGCTAGACTTACCCGGTGTGAGGAGTCTACTCCTCTACCTCTAGACATGCAGCTGTTTGGCTGTGGGGTTTGGTTGCCAAAAGCACTAGCTGAGTTTATAAATCAAGTTTTAGCTTTGTCAAGTTTTAGTGTGACTCTCTTAAGACTAGATGTGTACTATCTACTCATTCATGGTAGCAAGAAAATATAGCAATCAACATCTTTTGTCACATCATCACATTTCCACTTGTTACTCAATGTAGCAGCATGGATCAAGCAGTCTCATTAGCTGCGAGAAGCAGACGATTCGAATCGAGTTTTTAAACCTTGCAAGGTAAACCTAAACACACGACGTGGTGAGGCACTCCGTCCCCACACACATCAACCGTCCCATCGATTCCCCATCAGCAGATCAGGGCTCACCGCCTTCGCGTACAATGCCTCACTGACCCCGACTGCCGTCGTGCAGTGACCGCACTTGTACCCACCATAACCGGAATGGGAGACCACGTCTCAGGTCGCGTGAGGGGTAAAGTCCACTACTAGTTTCAATCAGGTACTAGGCTTACCGATTTACCATATTTCTCGGCATGTGCTTAGTACGTTCAAACGCTTGACTCATGGTACCACACCTTAATCCTTATTCTAATTTTTATCCCGAGGACAACCAATCCCCATGGATTGTTGTCCACAGACCAACATCATTATGATAAGAAAGTGGATACAACCAATTCCTGATCTCGCGCGAGTGCTAGAAAAATCACTCGACTTCTACAGAGATCCCTAATTAGTATAACAGCTACTCGACCTAGCATACTAGTTTTCATCTCAATAGGATTCCTGAGATCATGCAACTAGGGATTCAGCCGACTCCTACACTTAAGTGCACATTCAACCCTACAATCATTAAGTATAGTAAAATAGCATAATAAACAGGTTATGCATAAAACCGGGGCTTGCCTTCCAAAGCTGGGGCAGGCAGATCCTCTAGGGCAAGCTCTGGTGCTGAATACGGGGCTACCTCCTGAGCAACTCCTTGCTCCGGCACGAGGACGTACTCTCCGTCGGCGAGGTTGCAATCTATCGAATGCAATGAATAAGAATATGTATGCCATGATTATGCAGGATTTAGTAAACATTATGCTAAGTGAAAGAAACTAAGTTAGTTTAGTAACTTAGGGTTTCTTGGTCATACGTGGCTCTTAGGGGTGTATGCTTATCAATTTAGGTTTGGGTTTTGTTAGGGATAAGCATAGTGGATTGTATTTCCCTTAGATATTTTAGTGGGCAATAAAAGGGGTTTTGCTGGTTGGGTTAGGGTGACATTAATCTCCACTATTAATTTCCCTTTTCATTTTCTATTTATGAATTCTAGGGTGGGTTTGAACTACAACAGTGGTTTAACTCTTTCCAAAAATTCTGTAAAAATTACAGTGCGTTACTAGTTGTTACTGTAATTTGTCCTATAAATTTGAGGTCGTTACTGATTCAGATACTACTTGTGCAAAAATTAACAAGGATAAGTTTTAAAAGGGCACTTTACACTGTAGCTATGATTTAATTGAGATTTCTGTACCAAATTTTATTTTTGTCCAGATACATAGGTGATATTAGGCCTTTGTGTTAAAAATCACAGAAAACGGCATACTGGATATTTAGTTGTCAATTTCTAAAGTTTCATGCCAAAAAGGTGCTTATAACTAACTTGTTATTTAAAAAATATCAAACAACAGATTTCATATTTTTCCTATGTTCATAATAACAAAACATTAGTTATCCCAAGGTTTGGGTGTTTTCTCCTTGGGGTTATTTTTCTAGGGTTTTTCTAAGTTTTCCTTGTTTTCCTAAACTAAAAGGTATCTCATTTATCCTGTACTAAACAAGGGTATAATAAATTTTTCTAGTGAACTATACTGAATAAGTGAACTAACAAAAATGTGGGTGTTCCCTGGTTCTTTATTTAAACCACCTTTAATATTTTCTCTAACTTTAGGCTAAAAATGATTTAAATGGTAAACTCTACCTTAACTTGGTGTACAGAGGGGTTTATTATTTTTGTACATGTTAGAAAGTGATCAATTACTTCTCTAAATTTTCTTAACCCTAGTCAAATAGTGTAACTATTTTTCCTTATTTCTTTTAGCTTTTGATCAGTTAATCATTTAAATCAAAACTCTAAAGTTTTCTGGAACACTTAGGGTTTTATATTTTTCCTAAGTAGTTTACATTATTTAGGATCTGGCAAAATTGGTTTGACTCGATTTGGGTAAACCAAACTGAAGTTATGAATTTTCCAAGTTCTATTTGGAGTTAATTCAGAATAATTTAAAAGGTTTCCTGGAAAACTACTTTGCACCGAAGACCCTAGGTTCATTCTAAATCAATCCACTCATTTCTACCCCTGCGCCACTATTCCCTTGAGTCACTGACAGCGCACAAAACCCCCTGACCTTTCCTTCTTTTTCCCCGAGGTCCCTCCCCTTATGCAAACAGTACCCGCGGGAAAGAAAAGGGTGGCGCGGCTTACCGGCGGTGAGAGAGGTCCGGCGAGGGGCGGGATTGGCTTCGGGAGGTCCTGGCGGTCACAGCGAGGTACGGCTTGACAGCGGTGGTGGCCGAAATCGGCCGGTCCACGTGCGTAGGCGGGTGATCTCGTCGGCGGCGAGTGCTCCGGCTTAACCACGGCGATGTAGTTCAATTAAACGACACGATGAGCTCCATGGGATGACGTAGAGGCTATGTGCGCAAGGAATCGAAGAATGGGGCAGAGATTTACCCGGTCTACGTTCACCGGCGGTCGGGTGAAGTCCGGCGACCGTGGACTGGCTTCTCCGGCGAAGCAAAGTCCGATTCCTTGCTCGGGGAGCTTCACCGAGGCATGTACGGTCTCTTCCGAGGGTCGGGCGTGGCTGGGAAGGGCTCTGTTGGCCGGTCTACGGTGGCAGGGGATCGGGTGGCCGTGGGCACGCCGTTTGCAGGGCAACGCCGGTGGTTTCTGGCTCCGGTGAGGTCGAGCGTGCGCGGAGGAGTACGGTCGACGCCTGAGGGGGCTTTATAGGCGCGGGCGCGAGCAGGGGACACGGGCACGGCTCAGTGCGGCGCGGGGCACGAGGGGTCGGGCGCGGGCGTGCTCTGGCGCTTAGAGCGCGTCGAACACGTGGAAGTGTTCTTCTGCCCGTGTTCAACAGCTCGCCGAGATCGCAAGCGTGCGAATCTTGGCAAAACTCCAGCGCAGGCCTCCTCCTGACACCTAGGGCTGTCTCTTGTATGTGAGTCCCCATGGCAGATATGCCCTAGGTAGGGAGATATGCGGACGCCAAATCTGGCTTGTCCCTCTGCCCACCTCGCGACAAAAGCCATGCCAAATCATGTCAAACGTCTTGGGCTCGGTTTCAACTTTTCCAGTGGGTGCCTTAGGTGGTATGACACATTTTTGGTATACAACTTAAGTGGTTTTGGTGCCATTTACTAAGTGAACACGGTGGATCTTTAGATTAGGTTCAAAATTTGACTTAGAAAGAATTAGAGAGCTCTAGCTCTCTCTCCACTAAAGGAATGGATTTGGGGTTCTTTAAGGGGTCTTTTTGCAATGCTTCCTCTCTATATTTTGTAGATTATAATGTTACTTAAACTTTGGCTAAAGGTTAACTCATGATTTGCACATTTGCTTAACCTTCCCCCCTTTACCAGGGTTTTGGGAGTTAAGAGCTCAAGAAGGGTCTAGGGTTTAATCCTCTCTTGCCCAAGGTGATAATTGCACAAAGGCTTGGGTAATGCTTTTGGTCATTAACATTCTTGGCTAATACATGGTTCCCAAGGTTTTATGTTCTCCTCCTCAAGTTTCTTCCACATGTGATCACAGTCATTAGTGCATAGATGTGCCATGGCCATGGTAACACCTGGGGTGTTACAAAGCACATATCATATCATGCATATATCTTACGCATTGCATTCATTAGATTGTAATCTCGCCGATGGAGAGTACGTGCTCATCCCCGAGCAAGGAACTGTCCAAGAGGAGGACCAGGAGCAAGCTCCCGAGGCTGCTATCGAGAATCTCTCCGCTGCCCCAGCTATTGAAGGCAAGCCCCGGTTTATATGCATAATCGTATTATTATATGCTACTTTACTACACTTAATGCTTGTAGGATTGTAATGTGCACTTAAGTGTAGGAGTTGCTTGAAACCTCTAGTTGCATGAACTTAGGATTCCTTTTTGAAGATCAATACTAGTATGCTAGGTTGAGTAGCTGCTTGCTAATCAGGATCTCGGTAGAAGTCGAGTGATTTTTCTAGCACTCGCGCGAGGTCAGGAATTAATTGTATTCATCTTGATAATGGGATATATGTTAGTCTATGGACTTGGATCCAGGGAGGATGCCTTGACCATGAGACGGGAAAAAGGAATTAAGGATTAATGTGTGGATACCTGAGTCAAGCTTTTGAACGTACTAAACACATGTCGGGAAAAATGGTAACCGGTAAACCTAGTACCTGAGTGAAGCCGGGCGCAGACTTTATCCCTCATGCGACCTGAGACTGGGTCTCCCATGCTAGCTATGGAGGGTACAAGTGCGGTCACTGCACGGCGGCAGCCGGGGTCAGTGGAGCATTGTATGCCAAGGCGGTGAGGCCTAGACGCGAACGGGGAATCGATGGGGACAATTGACATGTGTGGGGTCAGAGTACCCTGACATGTCGTGTGTTTAGGTTTACCTTGCAAGGATAAAACCCGATTCGAATCGTCTGCTTCTCGTAGCTAATGAGACTGCTTGACCCCTTGTACTACATCGAGTAAGAAGTGAAACGAGGTTACATGTGACAATTTGTTGATTGAACTAAATGCTTGTCACCATGTATGCTTAGAAGGAGCAAACCTAGCTAAGATAATGATGCTAGAATTTGAAAAGCTAAAAATGAATTTTAGAAACAGCTAGTGCTTTTGGCAAACCAAACCCCTCAGGCAAACAACTGCATAGTCTAGAGGTAGAGGAGTAGTTTCCTCACACCGGGTAAGTCTAGCTGAGTATTAGTATACTCAGCCTTGCTTGTGGCATAATTTTTGCAGGTGCGATTCAGGATATGGTTGATGGTGTGACTTGGCCTACCACCCTACCACCGGGTTGGATGGTCGAGTGGGATGCTGCTCCGGACGGAGAGGAGCACGAGGAGTAGTGGGCTAGGCCTTGCCCATTTCCTCGATAACGACGACATCGATTATCCACTGCATTTTATTTCGTGAACTCTTATTTGCTACTCGAAAAACTCCGATCTATGTAATAATTCAGTACTTAATTTGAGGATTCCTGTTTTATTGTATTTCTTTTGTGACTCACCTTCGAGTGAGATTGTGGAATTTGATCCTGGTTGAGTGGCTCTATCAGACTAGATCTGAGGGACTTACGGGTTATTCCGATTTAAGTGTATTACGACCCCTGAGGCGTGACTTAGGCACTTAAGCTGGAATAATTCGGGTGGTTCTACCATAGCTGGTATCGGAGCAAATTCCACCACAGAGAAGGACAATAAACCATGAATACCATTTTCAAAATTAAAACTTGCCTAGAAACTGCTACGGATCGTCAGGACTAGACCGCTAGACCTAGGACGAAAGGCCTTAGGCGTAGAGGGAGAAATAGGTGGCTAATTAATTAGGCCCTGTGGGCCAGTACTTAGACTTTTAAGGATGCCCTAAGAGCACCCTATTATTTGGAGAGGAGACGTTGCTTCCAGCATGCATGCATTATAAACACAAAAGGGAATTAAAACTTGAGCTAACCCACTTCCTTTGAAAATCATCCGGGCTCTTTTATTTTCCTTCCACCATAATCTTTACCTTTTATACCCTTCCGCAGATGAATTCACCCACCCCCGCCCGTGGAGGAGACACTCGTTTCAGTTCTGACTTCCTTTCTCGTGATGGCTTTCCTTCCATCTTGTGGGAAGTGCTTAACTCTGCCGGTTACCCTACGCCCCCTTTGTACACGGTGCAGTTGTATGAGGAGCATCGGGTACCTCGTTGCCGGGTCTGGCTGACTTTGGAGGCTCATCCCCTTCAGCCGGGTTGGCGTTCTCTTGATTCCGAGACAATTGGATTCAGGACGGACGACACCACTGAAGCGGCAGCCATGAAGACTCTGATGACTTTCTGTGGCTACCATCCCCTAGAGATGGTGATGCACCCCTTGGGACTCTTCCCTGCTGAGAAGAAGGATGACCCCATGTGGTGTAACCGCGTGAGCCATGTGAAGGATGTGTGGGCAATTTATCCTGACTTGGTTGGGAGGGTCGCCGTTCAGTGCATGAGTGCGCTGTACCGCCTTCAGGCCCTTCAGAGCGACGCTATGGCACACCTTGCTAACATCGCTCAAACCGCCAAGCTCACTCTCGACAGTCGAGAACATTTTGTGGTCGATTTATCCTCCGAGTTGGTGGAGAAGGATCTGCAGGTGGAAAGGCTGAGCCAGCGCATTACCACCTTGGATCAGCAGGTGGAGATCCGAGACAACACTATTGATGTCTTGGAGAACCAGCTCCACGATGTGCAGAGGGAACTCGAAGAAGCAAATGACCACCTGGACATGCACCACTTGGAGATGGAGGCCAATGAAGCCGGAAGTGAGGGAGAAGAGGCTCCCGAGGAGCTAGGACCAGCCCCTGGTGCCAATGGGACTACCTCCGCGATGCCTCCCTCACCCGTATCCAGTGTCGCTTCCACCGCTCAGGGTTAATCAGTCGCTTCGACACTTTTAGGCGGATAGAAACCTATGCGAGCTTAGTTAATGTCAGATTTTGGACTAGGCTTACGGGTACTTTCCCCTGATTGATGTAACCCTGTGAACTTTTGAAATCTGTGGGATGTTTGTCACCATGTTATCTTCATTTAGAACCTAATATTATGATTATGGCATTTTTCCTTCCATATGAGATAATATCTTGTCGTCCGGAATTGTGAGTTGGGATAACAATGGCGGCAATCTCTGTTTTCAGATGGCAGCTAGGCAGCGTCGCGGGCATAACGAGCAGGTTCCCCCGCGACCTCCTCCAGCTCCCACATTGCAGGAGTTGATGGCCCAGCAGAATGAGATTCTGCGACAGCTCTTGCAGCGCCAGCCCCACCCTCAGCAGCATGGTGGAGGCCAGCATCAGCGACCTCCGGCAGCGACAACCTACCAGGAGTTCCTGAGTACGCAGCCACCCTTGTTCACCAAGGCAGAGGATCCATTGGACGCCAACGTATGGCTCCGCGTCGTTGAGTCCAAGTTTCCCCTCCTCACGGGAGACTGCCCTGATGAAGCCAAGGCTCGCTTCGCTGCGCAGCAGCTTCGCGGCCCTGCTCGGACTTGGTGGGACCACTTCCGTGCTATGCTCCCCGCTGATCGTGAAGTGTCTTGGGAGGAATTCAAGACTGCTTTTAGAGGACACCACATCCCAGCTGGCATTCTTGATCGCAAGCTGAATGAGTTTCTGGCGCTTAACCAAGGAACCCGCACGGTACTATAGTATGCGCAGGCCTTCAACGACCTATGCCGGTATGCAGGTTACCATGCTGATTTTGATGAGAAGAAGAGAGACCGCTTCCGTAGGGGTCTTAACACCAAGCTGCGGGAACGACTCAACACTGTCCAGGCTGATAGCTTCAATGAGTTGGTCAATCTGGCCATCTCCCAGGAGGATTGCATTGTAGTTCACCGGGCAGAGAAGAAGAGAAAGGCACCAATGGCAGCACCATCTACTCAGGCCCAGAGGTTTAGGATTGTTTCTCACAATCAGAGTAGGGGTTCCCAGCAGCAGGCAGGCAGATGGGTGATCAGGCCACCTCAGCAGCAGCAGCCGGCACCCAACCGCTTTCCAGCTCCCGCTCCAAGGAACAATCAGCCTCCGTAGCAGCAGCAGTTCCGCCAGGGCAATGGGAACAAGTGTTTCACTTGTGGCAATGTGGGCCACTATGTCAAGAATTGTCCCAGGAACCAGCAAAGGCAGATGTCAGCACCAAGTCAAGACAAGGGAAGAAAGCAGAAGGTACAAGTCAGGCAAGGGAAGCTCAACTTCACTACTCTGGAGGAAGTACCTGAGGGAGCTCCTATCATGACCGGTACCTTTTCAGTTTATAATCAACCTGCTTTAATTCTGTTTGATTCTGGTGCATCTCATAGTTTCATTAGCCAAAAGTTCAGTGCTAAATGTGAACTGCCATTCTCTCACTCAAAAGGGTCATTTATGATAGTCACACCTGGGGGTAAAATTTCAACTAATCAATTAAACCAAAGTGTGCCTATTCAACTGGGAAGCCACATTGTCAAAACCACCCTTCTTGTTTTGGGTTTGGAAAATGTGGACATTATTCTGGGAGCTAATTGGATGACCCTGCACCAAGTTGTGCTTGATGTAGCCAGCTGTATCGTGGAAATCAATTGTCCGTTCTGTGGGAACTTCACCTTAATTCTGCCCAGTCAGGGTTCTACTCAGTCATGTGCTTTTTCTATGATGGAGTTACCTCTGAAGAAAATCCCAGTGGTCTGTGAGTATGCGGATGTCTTTCCTGATGAATTGCCAGGAATGCGACCAGACCGGGATATTGAATTTGCCATCGAGTTGCAACCGGGAACGATACCAATTTCCAAGAGGCCCTATCGAATGCCACCCACTGAGTTAGTAGAATTGAAGAAGCAATTGCAGGAGTTGCTGGATAAGGGATTTATTCGCCCAAGTACTTCGCCTTGGGGATGTCCAGCACTGTTTGTGAAGAAGAAGGATGAAAGCTTGAGACTGTGTATAGATTACCGCCCTCTTAATGCGGTAACTATCAAGAACAAGTATCCATTGCCTCGTATTGATGTCCTTTTTGACCAGTTGGTCGGGGCTAAGGTGTTTTCCAAAATAGACCTTCGCTCCGGCTACCATCAGATCAAGATACGAGCAAGCGATATTCCGAAGACGACATTCTCAACCAGATATGGGCTATATGAATTCTTGGTGATGTCATTCGGGCTGACAAATGCACCAGCATATTTCATGTATCTGATGAATTCTGTTTTCATGCCTGAATTGGACAAATTCGTAGTGGTGTTCATCAATGATATCTTGGTGTACTCTAAGAACGAAGAAGAACATGCTGGGCATTTGCATGTAGTGTTTCAACGTCTGCGAGAGCACCACCTTTATACCAAGTTGTCAAAATGTGATTTTTGGCTAAAGGAAATCAAATTCTTGGGTCACACTATCTCTCAGGCAGGAATAGATGTTGATCCTGATAAGGTGCAAGAGGTGATGAACTGGAAGCCACCAACGACTGTCCGTTAGTTTCGGAGTTTTCTGGGATTAGCTGGTTATTACCGAAGATTTATTCCGGATTTCTCTCGAATTGCGAAGCCTATAACTGAGCTGCTGAAGAAAGAAGCCAAGTTTGTTTGGAGTCAGAAGTGCGAAGATGCCTTCCATGCATTAAGGAAGCATCTGACCACAGCACCAGTGCTAGCGCAACCCGACAACAGCAAGCCTTTTGATGTGTATTGTGATGCCTCTGGCACTGGACTAGGTTGTGTCTTAATGCAAGACAACCGAGTCATTGCTTATGCCTCAAGAGCACTCAGGCCTCATGAGCAAAATTATCCCACTCATGATCTCGAGTTGGCAGCAGTGGTTCATGCATTAAAAATGTGGAGGCACTATTTAATGGGAACCCACTGCAACATCTTCACTGATCATAAGAGCCTTAAGTACATCTTTACTCAGGCTGATCTCAACATGAGGCAGAGAAGATGGCTAGAGGTGATCAAGGATTATGACCTGGAGGTACATTATCACCCAGGAAAAGCCAATGTGGTAGCAGATGCCTTGAGTCGGAAGTTGCAATGCAATTGTATTCTGATGGATTCTCGCATCAACACCTTGTGTGATGAGTTGAGCAAGATGCAAATAGAAGTGATTCCTTCTGGTGCTCTGTCTCACATTTCTGTCGAGCCAGCTTTGCAATACCAGATCATCATGGCCCAGCTCAGTGACAAGGGAGTGCAGATTATCAAGGAGAATCTCCATCAGAAGGTTGAAAAGTATAAATATTTCCGCCAAGATGAAAAGGGTGTATTATGGTTCAAAAGCAGATTGGTGATTCCTAAAAACAAGGACCTCAAGAGGAAAATCTTGGACAAGGCTCAGCTCTCCAAATTCTCTATGCATCCGGGAAGCACCAAAATGTACCATGATCTGAAGCCTTTGTATTGGTGGACCAGAATGAAGAGGGAGATAGCCCAGTATGTATCGGAATGTGACACCTGTTAGAGGATAAAGGCAAGCCACTTGAAATCAGCTGGAGCTTTGCAACCCCTATCTATACCTTCGTGGAAATGGGATGACATCAGCATGGATTTCATCGTGGGTCTGCCCAACACCTCTCGTCATCATGATTCGATTTGGGTTATTGTGGACCGACTGACGAAAGTGGCACATTTTCTTCCTGTGCACACCATTGATAAGGCTCAAAAGTATGCAAAGTTGTACATTGACCGGATCGTGTGTTTGCACGGATTACCTCGGACCATTATTTCTGACCGAGGAGCCCAATTTATTGCCAGATTTTGGGAAAAACTGCAGGAGTCGTTGGGAACCAAACTAATCAGAAGTTCAGCTTATCACCCACAGACTGATGGTCAGACGGATAGGGTAAACCAAATTCTGGAGGATATGCTGAGAGCTTGTGCAATCTATTGTGGCAAGAACTGGGATAAGCACCTCTCCTTGGTAGAGTTTGCTTATAACAACAGTTATCAATCCAGCCTAAGGATGGCACCTTTCGAAGCTCTCTATGGAAGAAGGTGTAGGACACAACTCAATTGGTCTCAACCTGGAGAAAGAGGAGTTTTCAGACCTGACTTAGTGACTGAAGCCGAAAGGAAGGTCAAACTAATCAGGAAAAATCTAGAAGCTGCTCAAGCCAGGCAGAAGAGTTACCATGATAAAAGAAGGAAACCTCTCCAGTTCAAGGTGGGAGATTTCGTGTACCTCAAGGTATCACCCACCAGGGGAGTGCAGAGGTTTGGAATCAGAGGCAAGCTAGCCCCTTGTTACATTGGACCTTATGAGATCATAGAAGCCTGTGGACCCGTGGCATATAAGCTGAAGTTACCTTCGAAAATGTCTGCCATTCACAGTGTGTTCCATGTATCTCAGCTGATGAAGTGTGTTCGATTGCCAACCGAGATCATAGCAGAGCCAGAATTGGAGATAGAACCAGATCTATCATACCAAGAGTATCCTTCCAAGATTCTGGATTGCAAAGAAAGATCAACTCGGGCTAAATCGATCAAGATGTACAAGGTCCAGTGGAGTAATCACTCGGAAGAAGCTACTTGGGAAACTGAGGAATTCTTGAGATCCAACTTCCCCGATTGCCTACCTAAGGAAACTGGTACGTAATCACACCCAACCCCTCCTCCTTCCCTTCGAATCTAAAATTCAGAAATATGATCTTAAATCAGAATGAAGTAATCATGAAACAAAATTTAAAAAGAACTTCCTTCTGAAGTTGCAAAGAGAATGACATTCGAAGAGCAGTTTGCCCTAATAATAACAATAAGCACCCACTTCCTATGAGTCTCACCCTTCGCTTCACCCCAGGAGGACTCTGCCCCGAACCTCGGGACAAGATTCCTTTAAGGGGGGAAGGCTGTGACACCCCAGTGTCACCTAGGGTTTCTCTCAAGTGCTAACCCAAGAACCATCATCCTATGTGAACCAAAATTGAGCATGAACATCAAATTGACTTAAGAATAAAGGATCCACTAAGCTTATACTTCAAAGTGTCATGTTCAAAACAAATGGGTTTTTTCAAAAAGGCAAAATGTGCAACCCCAACAAAAACCCTAATTGAGCCCTATAAACAAAATTCAAGAAAATGGGGAAAAGAGTATGAAAAATTCAGAATCATGGCTTGGGCTAATTATAAACATTAAAGTATACTAAATAAGCAACAACAAAGATTATGGGAGCTTGGCCAAAACAATTTAAATAAAACTCTAAACAAGCCTCTCAAGTGGGATTTCATTAGGGAATTCTGAAATTCAGAATTCTGAATTTCAGACTTTGAGCCAAAGATCAAGCGTGTCCACCTTGATTGCTAACTCAAATCCTAATGGCCCCATTGACAAAAATGTGCATAACTAACCTCTCTGTCTTGTGCCAGAAGATGGCATTGGGACGCATGTCGTGGACACGTCAAACCAGAGATCTTCTCCCTGTGTGCGGCAGTGAGACAAACAAGATTTCTCCACTCTCTATCTCTTAAACCAGTCAGCCAAACCTGCTAGCCTCCACACACAAACGACAAAGGAACCTGAGAGGAAGATATCTCTCAACGGGATCATGGCCATAATCTCAAAGATTTGGGGCCAATCCGCGCTTGAACTCGACCTCTCTCTGCGCTGCCTCGTGCTCGACGCTGTGCCAGACGCCAGAGCGCGCACTGGTGTTCGCCGCGCCAGACACCCCTCTTTAGCTCCGGCGAGCTCCTTCCCGCCCGCCATTGCTGCCAGAGCTTCGGCCACCGTGGCCAGCCCACACTAGTCACCCCCAAGTCGCGCTAGCGCTTCGGTTAGCTCCGCCATTGGCCCGTGAAGCTTTCCAAGCCCTCGGACCTGGCAAAACTTCACTGGAAGGCGATGATCGACCTCACCGGACTTCGGCCGCCCGCCTCCGCGCGTAGACTGGGCACTCCGTTGAGCCATTCTTCAATTCCTCGCGCACACCCCTTCCTTGATCCCTGGTGAAGCTCTCTGACCCGTTGATTGGTCAATTGCGCCCTGGATAGGCTGGACTCCTCGCCACCGACGAGCTCCCTCGCCTGCGCACGCGGATCGGCCGACTCCGACCATCCCCGACGGCGACCCGCACATCGCCGTGACCCTCGGAACCTCCCCTACACCCTCGGCCACCTCACCGGAGCAATCTCGCCTCCGGTAAGCACCTCCGCCCTTTCTTCCGCTGCGGGTACTGTTTAATTTGGGAGAAGGACCTCGGGTTAGGATTAGAAGAATCCAGGGGGTTTTCCGAGATGTCAGTGACTCAATTGAATAGTAACCCAGGGACTAGTCTGTAAGGAAAACTTAAAACACCCGCCAGAGACCCCGTTGCAAAGTTGTTTTCCATTTAATCATTTGTGCCGGAACCGCCCGAATTATTCCAGCTTAAGTGCCCAAGTCGCACCCTTAAGGGCAGCAACACACTTAAACAGGAATAACCCGTCAGTCCCTCGGATCTAGTCCGATAAAAGCAACATACCAGGATCGAATACCAGTAGCTCACACGAAGGTGAGGCACAGAGAAATACAATAAAACATAATACCACAAATTTAATAAGTATTATTAGTGATTACATTATCGGAGTTTCAGAAATAATAACCATAAATTTTAATGCAGGGAAATAACTAACGGAGAAAACCGAGTAACATGGTGAAGCCTGGCCACGCTACTCCTCCTGGTCCTCTCCTGCGGAAGCAATAACCCACTCGGCCGTCTATCCCGGTGGCTGGGATGAAGGCCAAGTCACACCATCAACCAAATCTAGGATGTACCTGCAAAAATTATGCCACAAGCAAGGCTGAGTATACTAATACTCAGCTAGACTTACCCGGTGTGAGGAGTCTACTCCTCTACCTCTAGACATGCAGTTGTTTGGCTGTGGGGTTTGGTTGCCAAAAGCACTAGCTGAGTTTCTAAGTCAAGTTTTAACTTTGTCAATTTAAGTGTGACTCTCTTAAGGCTAAATGTGTACTATCTACTCATACATAGTAGCAAACATTATTAGCAATCAACATCTTATATCAACTCATCATATTTCCACTTGTTACTCAATGCAGTACAATGGATCAAGCAGTCTCATTAGCTGCGAGAAGCAGACGATTCGAATCGAGTTTTTATCCTTGCAAGGTAAACCTAAACACACGACATGCAGGGGCACTCCGTCCCCACACACATCAACCGTCCCCATCGATTCCCCGTCAGCATATCAGGGCTCACCACCTTGGCGTACAATGCCTCACTGACCCCGACTGCCGTCGTGCAGTAACCGCACTTGTACCCACCATAACCGGAATGGGAGACCACGTCTCAGGTCACGTGAGGGGATATGTCCACTGCCAGGTTCACTCAGGTACTAGGCTTACCGATTTACCATATTTCTCGGCATGTGCTTAGTATGTTCAATCGCTTGACACAGGTATCCGCACGTTAATCCTTATTCCAATTTCACCTCGTAGACCACGCATCCCCATGGATCCGTGTCCACCAACCAACTATCAATATGATATGAAAAGTGGGTACAACCAATTCCTGATCTCGCGCGAGTGCTAGAAAAATCACTCGTCTTCTACCGAGATCCTAATTAAATAAAGCAACTACTCGACCTAGCATACTAGTATCCATCTCAAAAAGGATTCCTGAGATCATGCAACTAGGGTTTTCAAACAACTCCTACACTTAAGTGCACAGTACAAGCCTACAAACATTAAGTGTAGTAAAATAGCATATATAAACGGTTATGCATAAAACCGGGGCTTGCCTTTAATTTAGCACTTAGATAGTGTTTGCTGGGGGAGGTACTAGCTTGGCGAGCATCCACTGGTTAAGTCCACCATCCTTCAGTACGTCCACCAACTGCATCTTGTGGTTGGCACCACATCACTTGCACGGTCGTCACCTCTCGGTCCTAAATGAGATGCAGGATGCATATGTATGAATACAATGAAAAATATCACAAGCTATATAAATACATGGTAGCAAACTAACATTTAATTGTAAGACACCGCAACGACTATACGCAAGCGCTAGCTATTCGTATGTTATCGGCGTTCATCATTAACACCATTAACAAGACGACCATATTTTATTTATTTACGCAACACAAATACGATATGACAAGTACACGCACATTTTATTTATTTGGATACGGCTTTTTATTAGTTCTAAGCATCACCGACCACACAAGTCCAACCAAGACAACGTAAGCTTGAATACGACATAGGCATCACTAACTACGGAACTCCTATATCATAATCAACTAGAGCAAGAAACATACAAAACATGACACATGTGCATTATTAAGCTTAGTCATGGCAAGTCTACATTACTTAAGTGTCAACCAAACATTTTTAGTAAATAGGGTGAACTAAACATTCATTTGCTCACTTGCAGATTTTTGGACAGCAATACAGCCGTTACTTGTTTTAATCATAACTTTTCAAATATTAATCCAAAACTAGCAAACTAGGACTTTCTGGAAAGCTTTAGAAAGTGCTCTACAATTTTGGTGTTTTCATCACAGCATGATTAAACACTTAGCAAGGTCAAAAAGTGCAATCACAGCAGCTCTGTCCAGATTTGGACAGATTCAGACTTGTGATTTTAAAAATTCATAACTGAAGATTCAGACATCCAAACAAATTGATCCTAAACTTTCTGGAAAGCTAATTAAATGTTCTACAAATTATTTATAAACATCCCAAGGTGATTCAATATTTAACTAAGGATAAACATCACTAAAAGACTTTGTTGTCCAGAACTGGACAGATTCAGTCTTCATATTTGAAACATTCATAACTTAAGCTTCAGACCACCAAAAAGAGTGATCCAAGACTTTTTTGGAAAGCTCAGCAAAAGCACCACATAACTTTTATAATCACTAAGAAGTGATTCAATGTTTAACTAAATCAAACAACACAGTTTTCGAAATCTGTTCTGACGGTGGACAGAACACAGCAAGCAGTTTGTAAAATTCATAACTCTTAAACTATCAGGCCTGTGGTTATGAAATTTTAACACAAGCAAGATCCGAAAAGCATCTACAACTTTCTTATAACGACCATGAACAGATTGCAACAGTAATTTGAACAAACAATACAGTTTCTGAAATCTGTACAGAATTTGGACAGATTCAGTTACTGAATTTGTGAACAGCATAACTCCTAAACTGTCAGACCTATGGCTGTCAAATTTTAACACCAGCAAGATAATAAAGTTATCTACCACTTTTCTATAGAACATATCTACAGAAAACACAATTTAGTTCATCAAACATACAGCACAACTAAAATAGTGCGTGCAGTCCAAAACAACAATCAATAAATTTCAGCTCCTATATAATTCAAGAATCGCCGCGTTCGAGAGACTTAAATTACTCTAACGCTTTACTATTTGTTCGAGTTGAGACAATCAATTTAGAACCAACAATTCGACTTGCAAATTTTATTCAAGTCATTAGTGCACTAAAATTACTACAACCAATTAACAATGCATTCTTCATGACAATCACTCAACAATTTGCATTTTAAATTAGACATCACATGAGCACTACTACTTTTTACCCGCGATCATAACCATACGCATTTAGACTACAACAAGTAATTCATCGTAACTACGAGCTTAACCAAAGCCATCTAACAAGTTGATTAACCAAAGGAATGGCATAGCCCGTCATACGACATATACGTCGGCTTGCCTATTATTATCGCAGTTCGAGATACAACATATACTACAACATTTTTATAAACCCACAGATTCACAAGTATATGCGCACACCAACCAACTCATATGAATCGTAAACCACAAATCTCCAAATCGCAATCACCACGTATTTACTTCCCAAATCATGAACGCTTACATGTTTATCCTACGAACCGGGTATTTCAATAATTAGCCTAAAACAACTTACTCCATTACATCCTTGTATCACAAACCTACTTGACTTACGTGAAGTGTCTACTCGAAATCGTGAGCACAATCATACACTACATGCGAAGCCTAATTTAACGAGCGCATAATACGCATCGTCATGACTTGACCTATAAATATAGAGAAAGCGATGACTACTCTGGCATGTCACCACCTCTCTATTTAAGCCAAGACAATTTCTACCATCGACTAAGAGTCGTAAGCATTAAATACCTTACTACTTTACATGCACAAATAAACTTCAACTTAACACAACTGACACCGATGGAATTTTACTAAACTCATCATACGCATAACCCTGTCTCGCATACAACCACATTATGGCGTGCACTCGAGACACTTCACTCAATGTGGCGCGACCACTAATATAAATGAACTCCGACACTCATGTCTTAACGATACATCCTCCACGCAAACTAGCATTCTCTAAACTACTCGTCACATCAATAAATATATCCCCTCTAAAATTACGAATCCCATCACATTGCTTAAAACAAATACACTTTTCACATAAACACATATCGATGCATTTCCCAAAACAAAATCCACATTTTGTAACTTAGTTTTCGCATCAAACAACGCATCACATATTTTCCTATCGAAACGTAAAAACATCCGAGTTCTTTTCTACTTCTTTTTCCTTCGCCACAAACTTCAATCCATACCAATACAATTTTAAACACGCACCACATCGACCAATTTATACGAATCGACAACCACCAATCTCTAACTCGAAATCATGAGTACGACCATATTACGACCTACCGCCAAAACATTTCAACCACATCTATATAATTTATTAATCAAGTCAGTCGAGAGCGACATGCATCGGCTCACCATAAACAAACCCAATCGGTGTTTGTAAGAATGTTGGCGATTCGATTTGTGCATAGCTCCGCACGTCGACGAGCGTTGAGCGGCTTGCCTTCTCCTCGCAAAACACGGGGTGCCTCTCCTCCACAAAACAAAAATAAAACAGCACACATACACAATTAATCATATGAAAATAACGCTGATGCGGAATCGAACAAGGATCGTCGCGGTCTCACCAGGGGTGAACTGTAATACCCACTTTGTAATAAGAGTATTCCTTTATATACATGTGTGTCATCTAAGTCTATCATTTCATGTGAACACCTCACTTTCACAAATAAATAATCAAATAAAGGACACTCAAATAAATCATGCATCATGCTGGGAGTTTCTTTTGTGTGCATATTGTGACAAAATAAAATAAAAATGTGACAAGAAATATATTAAAGTCCATAGTGGAATTTAAAATCTAAAAGGAATTCTAGAAATGTGGAGAAGAGAAAGAGATAAAGGATAGGAATAAGTAAATAATATATGTAAATAAATACCTCCGGAATTAGTATCTCTAAATGCTGCAAGTATAAATTGTAATAATTTGTCACAAGAGTTTGAATTAAATTTGAATACAACTTGAATTTGAAAAGAGAGAGAGAAAAGAAAATAAAAAGAAAAAAAAAGACAAACCTAGCCTGGGCCGAATCTGCCCCTAGCGGCCCAATTCCCCCTACCCCCGCAGCCACGCGCACCGTTCATCTCGCGAATCCACTAACTGGTGGGGCCGGGTAGTCGGCGCTTTCCAAACCACGCGGAGCGTGCGCTGTCGCTGATGGCTTGGGCCCGCATACCAGCCGCTGGGTTTCGCGCAATGCTCGCCCCGACTTCGGACGCTGACCGGTGGACCCCGGTGGCAGCTTCGTCGTCCAGAACGCAACGACACCGCAAAATTCGCCGGTGCGCGGTGCGGGAATCGTGGCAACGGCCACGGCGATTGCGGGGACCGAGTCTTCGGGTGCAGGATTCCCGAGCTATAAAGAGTCTGCGCCGATCCTGCGGTTTTCCCCTATCTACACACCGCCGCCATACATCACCGCGAGGGAGTGAAATCGCGACCACCTCAATCGTCCCTTTAACGCCAATAATCCGTGTAGTTGAGA
The DNA here is from genome assembly GCF_902167145.1 of Zea mays. Classification (NCBI taxonomy): domain Eukaryota; kingdom Viridiplantae; phylum Streptophyta; class Magnoliopsida; order Poales; family Poaceae; genus Zea; species Zea mays. Next base: position 46,189,488 of record NC_050103.1, read on the forward strand.
GACCGGGGGTTAGCGCCGGTGCGTGTGGGTGCTCTCGGACCGGCTGTCGCGGGAAATCGCTGCCTCCGGCGCCATTAATCGCTCGCCAAGATCTCCTCTTCCGCCGTGGAACACCGTCTGCCGTGGCCAGGGGACTTCGCGCCGTGCCTGCCGGTACTACTCCCTCCCCTTGCTTCGCCTTTCACCTGACATCATGTAGAGGGGAGTTAATTGAACTTTAGAGGGTCGGGGATGAGATTTTGGTGCACTCCGGCGAGGGCGCCACCGCGCTCAGGTAGCTGCGCCGCCGTCGCGGGGTAGGAGGAGAAGGGGGTGTCCGGGCGCCGTTGGATGCACGGCGAACGGTCCTGATTAGAAGTGAGATAACGATTCGGCCAAATTCGCGAGGGCCATCCGATCGGGATCGGATGGGTGAGAGGGTGTGTGTTCCCTGGCCATGGATCTTGGATCCGAGGGCCTGCATTGCGTACCGGTTCACGCGGAACCCAGATCTAATCTGAGCCCTCCGTTTCTGATCGGGCGGCTCAGTTTCGCCCGTACCCCTTCACTTTACCGATTTGCAGAAGAGACCCTAGAAAATCTAGGAATCAACCCGCCGTCCTGGGGGCGCTATTTACTGAGTCTCTGGTTTCTTGCGCCAGAACCCCTGCGCTTCCTAGTATTTGAGGCCCAATCCAGAGAACTTTGAAAATTAGAAATTAATATCAGAAATCAATTTTTAGTGCATAAATAAATGTTAAAACTTGTATAATTCATAGAAAATGCATAGGAACTCCAAATTGGTCCATTCCAGTTCCTAAATTTTTGTAATAATATTGTCTACCCATTAGTGCCTCTGTTCTGACATGACAAACACATTAAAATTATTCTTCCACTTAATCTTGTATTAAATACATAAAACATTGGAAAATTCATAACTTAAAATATATAACTCCAAATTTAATGATTCCAATTCCTGTGATCTTATTTTAATGTCTAGTTTATTACTGTATATTCTATTTGCATGTTTGATGTGATGTTAATTTATGCTATGCTATGTATGTATTGTATTGATGCGAGTAGACGAGCAAGCCACTGTGGAATCTGAGGTTCAACAAGTAGAGATAGCTGAGCAGGAGCTCGTTGAAGGCAAGTTGTGCCCTTGATCACTTCTTTTACCCATTCATGTTCTTATTATTCATAATGATCTGCATAGGATAATTTTGCTGGGACCCAATAGGATACCCTAGATTTTGACTATCTTTATACCTTGTTTCACCACTGGTTTTACTACTAAAGTTTTGGGTAGTACATGCTATTGCTTTATATGGTTTAGGGTATGGAGATATTCACTACTCATGATTACACTTGTTATTATTTGTTCATTATTCTATGTTCATGATAAGATCATTCTGTTAATGGGAACATGGAGAACCACCCGGGAAAACAGTGCTACCACAAGGGTTTAATGGGACGCCCTTGGCTGATTAACTAGGAAAGCTAGTGGAGGGCTACCTTACCCGAAAGGGGCAAGGGCAGTAGGGGAGTGGTCAGTGTAGGGAGGTCCCTGATTGATTTTGCTGCGATGGCAGTCAGTCAGGAACCCTGCATTGGAACTTCCTATAAACTGTAGCGGGTAGTCTGAAGCTAGTGGAACTTTGTAAAGGCCTCGTAGTGGTACCCTGCCTCGCTTCCTAGGCAGAGGTGTATGGAGTCTGATCAACTCCGTGGCAAATGGGTAACACGACTTGTGGGTAAAGATGCGCAACCTCTGCAGAGTGTAAAACTGGTATACTAGCCGTGCTCACGGTCAAGAGCGGCTCGGACACTCACATGATTAATTTATGGAACTTAAACTTAATCTGTCATTTCATTGCATGTGGGATTATTTTATTATTACTTTTATTTATATTTACTATGGTTTGGTATTTACTTACACTAAGTAATTGCTAATAAAATTTTGACCAACTTCTAAAAGCAATGCTCAGCTTCAGCCTTTATTTCATTGATCAGCCTTACACTTCATGAACTCCCACCTTTGGTGAGTTCATGCCACATTATTCCCCACGACTTGTTGAGCTATGAACGTATGTGAGCTCACTCTTGCTGTCTCACACCCCCCCCCACAGGAGAAGAACAGGTGGTCGAAGAGGAGCCGCCTAGCACTGAGGCATTCGACTTGATCTAGGTGGCGTTTCTCAGTTGACATTTGCGCCGACGATCCTTAGTTCGTTTTATATTTATTATTTTATTTTGTAATAAGTCTTCCGCTATGTAATAAATACTCTGATGTTTTATGACATTTATCTCTATACACTCTGTTATTATATATGTTGTCTTCTTGGCGCATGTATGAGATGCACCCGGCTTTGTTCCTTAAAACCGGGTGTTACAGAAGTGGTATCAGAGGAAATGTCGACTGTAGGACGAAACTTAGATAGAAATGGACAAAACCCTTACCTACTTACCTCATTCTGATTCATTCTATACTTACCTTACTCTGATTCATTCTATACTTATCTTATCTTGATTCTGTCTCACCTTCTACTGTTCTACTCTGATCATTCTTACCTTTTCCACTCCAAGACAAGATGGATTTCACACCTTGGAATCCTACATTTACGACATTGTTAAGAGATAGGGAACCTAAGATGAAATTAATACTATTTTCTCTACTTAAAAAAAGTTGGTTGATTGTTCTGATGATTAATGCCTGATTTGCTTCTTTGATTGATTGAAATAGTATAGACGGGCATCTTAGCATGTACCACCATAAGTTAAAGTATTAGCTTTAGTAGGTGACACACTAATCTACTTAGCTAATAAACCCCCCGCAGTAACATTCTTCGTAATTACTCGCCTTGTCTACAATTCTTCCTTTCCTACCCTGTGTTTCTAACCCAGATGGGCTACCCCTATAGTGTTAGAAGAGAGCACTATAGACGTGATCCTTGGTATGTCATGTTAAGAAAGGCAAAGGCAGTATATACACTGTGCTAAGGGAACTGTAGAACTCACCAGTTCCAAAGGACAAAGATTTGAAGTGAAGTTGCAGTAACTACCACCATCAGACTAGTGGCATTCTTAGTAGATGAGAAGTTTGTGGGTGGCAACATCCATGCAGTTAGGGATTTTCTGGATGTCTTTCTAAGAGGAGACATTAGGGATGCCACCAGATAAGGAAGTTGAGTTTGTCATTAATCTCTTACCTAGGACTGCTCCTATTTCTAAATGGACATATAGGATGTCTGTAGAAGAGTTAAAAGAACTCAAGAAGCACTTAACGGAGTTGCAAGAGGCTGAATACATTCATCCGAGTCTTCACCTTGGAGAGCACCGGTTCTGTTTGTACAAAAGAAGAATGGATCACAGCGGATGTGTGTGGATTATAGATCACTTAATGATGTTACCATGAAGAACAAGTATCCGTTACCCCGTATTGAGGACTTATTTGATCAGATGAGAGGTGCTAGAGTATTCTCAAAGATTGATCTCTGATCCGGTTACCATCAAATGAAGATTAGACCATCGGATATTCCAAAGACGGCTTTCTCCACCCGATATGGATTATATGAGTTCACTGTTATGTCATTTGGATTAACCAATGCACCAGCTTATTTCATGAATTTGATGAACAAAGTGTTTATGGAGTATTTGGACAGATTCGTCGTGGTATTCATCGACGATATTCTTATTTATTCTCAGAGTGATAGTGATCACGAGGAACATCTAAGGTTGGTGCTACAAAAGCTGCGAGATAATCAACTCTACGCTAAGTTTAGCAAGTGCGAGTTTTGGATTGGCGAGGTGCCATTTCTTGGTCATATTATTTCTAATGGAGGAATTTCAGTGGATCCTGCTAAAGTTAAGGAGATAATGGAGTGGAGAGTACCCACTACCGTCACTGAGATTCGGAGTTTCTTGGGACTCGCAGGATATTATCGGAGATTTATTGAGGGATTCTCTAAAATTGCCAAGCCTATGACATCGCTTTTGGAGAAAGGAAGAGAATTCAAGTGGGATGAGAAATGCCAAGAAAGCTTTGATCAATTGAAGGAGAGATTAATATCTCCACCGGTGTTGGTAATGCCAGACTTATAGAAGGGATTTGATATCTATTGTGACGCATGTGGCTAAGGATTGGGATGTGTGCTTATGCAAGAAGGTCATGTGATCGCCTATGCGTCTCATCAGTTGCGGAAACATGAATTGAACTACCCCACTCATGACTTGGAACTGGCAGCAGTTGTGCATGCCCTTAACATTTGGAGACATTATATTATGGGAACTAAGTGTCAAGTGTACACGGATCATAAGAGTTTGAAGTATATATTCACTCAGAAGGATCTCAACCTTAGGCAACGCCGTTGGTTGGAGCTCATTAAGGATTATGATTTGGAGATTCACTATCACCCGGGCAAGGCGAATTTGGTCGCAGATGCCTTGAGTCGGAAAGAACATGTTCACTCCGCTTTTGTTGTCCAGCTACCTGATGAATTAGCAAAAGACTTTGAGAGACTCAATTTGGGAATTGCTACTCACACTGAAGGAGTTACCATTGAGTTGGAACCTGCCTTGGAGCAAGAGATTCGTAAAGGTCAGGTTGGTGATGCTAAGATTCAAGAGATTAAGGATCTGATCACGGATGGTCGAGTTCCGGAATTCACGGAGGATGAGCAAGGTACTATATGGTTCAAAGATCGGATATGTGTTCCAGAGATTGATAGCCTCCGTGAGACTATATTGAAAGAAGCTCATGATTCTGATTACTCCATCCACCCTGGTAGCACTAAGATGTATCAGGATTTGAAGCAAAAGTATTGGTGGTATGGACTGAAAAGAGATGTTGCTGCCCATGTGGCTAAGTGTGATGTGTGTCAAAGAGTCAAGGCCGAACATCAAAGACCCGCTGGATTATTGCACCCATTGAAGATACCCGAGTGGAAATGGGAAGAAATTGGTATGGATTTCATTGTTGGACTACCCCGCACCCCTGCTGGGTATGACTCTATTTGGGTAAGTGTGGACAGATTGACAAAAGTGGCTCATTTCATACCTGTGAGGACTAATTACACGGGAGCCAAGCTAGTAGAATTGTATATGACTCGGATAGTTTGTCTACATGGAGTGCCTAAGAAGATCGTGTCTGATCGAGGATCACAGTTTACTTCTCGATTTTGGAAGAAGTTGCATGAGAGCTTGGATACAAAGTTGAATTTTAGTTCAGCCTACCATCCCCAGACTGATGGACAGACAGAGAGGACTAATCAAGTGCTGGAAGATATGTTAAGGGCTTGTGCTCTCAAGCATGGTGGCAGTTGGGAGAAGAGCTTACCCTATGCTGAGTTTTCTTATAATAATAGCTATCAGGCCAGTTTGAAGATGTCACCGTTTGAAGCTTTGTATGGCAGAAAATGCAGGACTCCTCTATATTGGGATCAGACTGGAGAAAGACAGTTCTTTGGGCCTGAACTTATTCAAGAGGCAGAAGAACAAGTACGAATGATAAGAGAAAATTTGAGAATTGCACAGTCCAGGCAAAAGAGCTATGCTGATAATAGAAGGAGACTACTGGAGTTTAAGGAGGGTGATCATGTCTATTTGAAGGTGTCACCTCTTCGGGGTATGAGGAGATTTAAAGTTAAAGGAAAGTTGTCCCCTCGCTTCATTGGGCCTTTCTTGATCTTAAAGCGAGTGGGAGAAGTTGCATATCAACTGGAGTTACCCGATCATCTGTCAGATGTACATGATGTATTCCATGTGTCTCAGCTGAAGAAGTGCCTCAGGGTACCTGAGGAGCAACTACCAATGGAGGACCTTAGTGTTCAAGATGATCTGACCTATGCTGAGTACCCTATCAAGATTCTGGACACCCTGACTCGAGTTACAAGAAATAAGGTGATAAAGATGTGCAAAGTTCAATGGAGTCACCACAGTGAAGATGAAGCAACTTGGGAAAGAGAAGACGAGCTTCGCATAGATTTTCCCCATCTTTTCCCTAGTCCTTCCTAAATCTCGAGGACGAGATTATTTTTAAGGGGGGTAGGATTTGTAATACCCACTTTGTAATAAGAGTATTCCTTTATATACATGTGTGTCATCTAAGTCTATCATTTCATGTGAACACCTCACTTTCACAAATAAATAATCAAATAAAGGACACTCAAATAAATCATGCATCATGCTGGGAGTTTCTTTTGTGTGCATATTGTGACAAAATAAAATAAAAATGTGACAAGAAATATATTAAAGTCCATAGTGGAATTTAAAATCTAAAAGGAATTCTAGAAATGTGGAGAAGAGAAAGAGATAAAGGATAGGAATAAGTAAATAATATATGTAAATAAATACCTCCGGAATTAGTATCTCTAAATGCTGCAAGTATAAATTGTAATAATTTGTCACAAGAGTTTGAATTAAATTTGAATACAACTTGAATTTGAAAAGAGAGAGAGAAAAGAAAATAAAAAGAAAAAAAAAGACAAACCTAGCCTGGGCCGAATCTGCCCCTAGCGGCCCAATTCCCCCTACCCCCGCAGCCACGCGCACCGTTCATCTCGCGAATCCACTGACTGGTGGGGCCGGGTAGTCGGCGCTTTCCAAACCACGCGGAGCGCGCGCTGTCGCTGATGGCTTGGGCCCGCATACCAGCCGCTGGGTTTCGCGCAATGCTCGCCCCGACTTCGGACGCTGACCGGTGGACCCCGGTGGCAGCTTCGTCGTCCAGAACGCAACGACACCGCAAAATTCGCCGGTGCGCGGTGCGGGAATCGTGGCAACGGCCACGGCGATTGCGGGGACCGAGTCTTCGGGTGCAGGATTCCCGAGCTATAAAGAGTCTGCGCCGATCCTGCGGTTTTCCCCTATCTACACACCGCCGCCATACATCACCGCGAGGGAGTGAAATCGCGACCACCTCAATCGTCCCTTTAACGCCAATAATCCGTGGAGTTGAGAGACCGGGGGTTAGCGCCGGTGCGTGTGGGTGCTCTCGGACCGGCTGTCGCGGGAAATCGCTGCCTCCGGCGCCATTAATCGCTCGCCAAGATCTCCTCTTCCGTCGTGGAACACCGTCTGCCGTGGCCAGGGGACTTCGCGCCGTGCCTGCCGGTACTACTCCCTCCCCTTGCTTCGCCTTTCACCTGACATCATGTAGAGGGGAGTTAATTGAACTTTAGAGGGTCGGGGATGAGATTTTGGTGCACTCCGGCGAGGGCGCCACCGCGCTCAGGTAGCTGCGCCGCCGTCGCGGGGTAGGAGGAGAAGGGGGTGTCCGGGCGCCGTTGGATGCACGGCGAACGGTCCTGATTAGAAGTGAGATAACGATTCGGCCAAATTCGCGAGGGCCATCCGATCGGGATCGGATGGGTGAGAGGGTGTGTGTTCCCTGGCCATGGATCTTGGATCCGAGGGCATGCATTGCGTACCGATTCACGTGGAACCCAGATCTAATCTGAGCCCTCCGTTTCTGATCGGGCGGCTCAGTTTCGCCCGTACCCCTTCACTTTACCGATTTGCAGAAGAGACCCTAGAAAATCTAGGAATCAACCCGCCGTCCTGGGGGCGCTATTTACTGAGTCTCTGGTTTCTTGCGCCAGAACCCCTGCGCTTCCTAGTATTTGAGGCCCAATCCAGAGAACTTTGAAAATTAGAAATTAATATCAGAAATCAATTTTTAGTGCATAAATAAATGTTAAAACTTGTATAATTCATAGAAAATGCATAGGAACTCCAAATTGGTCCATTCCAGTTCCTAAATTTTTGTAATAATATTGTCTACCCATTAGTGCCTCTGTTCTGACATGACAAACACATTAAAATTATTCTTCCACTTAATCTTGTATTAAATACATAAAACATTGGAAAATTCATAACTTAAAATATATAACTCCAAATTTAATGATTCCAATTCCTGTGATCTTATTTTAATGTCTAGTTTATTACTGTATATTCTATTTGCATGTTTGATGTGATGTTAATTTATGCTATGCTATGTATGTATTGTATTGATGCGAGTAGACGAGCAAGCCACTGTGGAATCTGAGGTTCAACAAGTAGAGATAGCTGAGCAGGAGCTCGTTGAAGGCAAGTTGTGCCCTTGATCACTTCTTTTACCCATTCATGTTCTTATTATTCATAATGATCTACATAGGATAATTTTGCTGGGACCCAATAGGATACCCTAGATTTTGACTATCTTTATACCTTGTTTCACCACTGGTTTTACTACTAAAGTTTTGGGTAGTACATGCTATTGCTTTATATGGTTTAGGGTATGGAGATATTCACTACTCATGATTACACTTGTTATTATTTGTTCATTATTCTATGTTCATGATAAGATCATTCTGTTAATGGGAACATGGAGAACCACCCGGGAAAACAGTGCTACCACAAGGGTTTAATGGGACGCCCTTGGCTGATTAACTAGGAAAGCTAGTGGAGGGCTACCTTACCCGAAAGGGGCAAGGGCAGTAGGGGAGTGGTCAGTGTAGGGAGGTCCCTGGTTGATTTTGCTGCGATGGCAGTCAGTCAGGAACCCTGCATTGGAACTTCCTATAAACTGTAGCGGGTAGTCTGAAGCTAGTGGAACTTTGTAAAGGCCTCGTAGTGGTACCCTGCCTCGCTTCCTAGGTAGAGGTGTATGGAGTCTTATCAACTCCGTGGCAAATGGGTAACACGACTTGTGGGTAAAGATGCGCAACCTCTGCAGAGTGTAAAACTGGTATACTAGCCGTGCTCACGGTCAAGAGCGGCTCGGACACTCACATGATTAATTTATGGAACTTAAACTTAATCTGTCATTTCATTGCATGTGGGATTATTTTATTATTACTTTTATTTATATTTACTATGGTTTGGTATTTACTTACACTTAGTAATTGCTAATAAAATTTTGACCAACTTCTAAAAGCAATGCTCAGCTTCAGCCTTTATTTCATTGATCAGCCTTACACTTCATGAACTCCCACCTTTGGTGAGTTCATGCCACATTATTCCCCACGACTTGTTGAGCTATGAACGTATGTGAGCTCACTCTTGCTGTCTCACACCCCCCCCCACAGGAGAAGAACAGGTGGTCGAAGAGGAGCCGCCTAGCACTGAGGCATTCGACTTGATCTAGGTGGCGTTTCTCAGTTGACATTTGCGCCGACGATCCTTAGTTCGTTTTATATTTATTATTTTATTTTGTAATAAGTTTTCCGCTATGTAATAAATACTCTGATGTTTTATGACATTTATCTCTATACACTCTGTTATTATATATGTTGTCTTCTTGGCGCATGTATGAGATGCACCCGACTTTGTTCCTTAAAACCGGGTGTTACATGAACAAAAACGATGACGAGGCTGCGCAAAAACAGCAACCCACCGGCGGGCATCACGGCGTGCTGCTCACTGCTTAACACCTCACTTGGACAGATCGCCGAACACGTGGCACGCGCGCAGCGCTAGCAGCGAGGAAGCCAGGGGAGGTGCCGGGGCTGCAGGAACAGCGGCGTTTCGCCGTGGAGGAGCTGCGTAGCGTTGGGGAAAAGGAGAAGCTCGCTGCAGGGGGGACTGCTCGGCCATGGAGATGTGGTTGAGGCAAGCAGCGGATAGGGCAGTAGCTCACTATGCTGGTGCCCAGGACAGGGGGTCCATCGATCTGCACTGCGGCTAAAAAAAGGGCGCCATGGAGCTACTCCCTGCCAGCATTGGTGGACATGCCAGGGAGGGGCGAGCTCGGCCAAGATGACCCAGAAGCGATGGTGTGCGGTTGAAGGGACCAAAACACCAAGGACTGGAGCTGAGCCACCATTGGCGCGGTTGAGGAAGCAAGGAAGAGAGGGGGATTCCACGGCGAGGCACTGGAGCATGGGGGTAAGGAGCTCCCTGCTGCCCTGCCTAAAGGGGGCGCCAAGGGGAGAGATGGAGTTGTCCCCTGCGCCAGCTCCCTGGGAAAAGAAGCAGCAAGGAGCAACCGGGAGGGAGCCATGGCTGTTGGGAGCGCCTGCTCCAGGGGAGCCCGACCATGGCTGCTAGCGGCCGGGAGAGCAGAGCGAGAGAGAAAAATTGGAGCAGCAGCGTCGCGCCATGGCCAGCTTGGAGAGGTCGCTGGCTACTGTTGCGTTCCAGGGAACCGAGTGGAGGGGGGAGCTGGACGTCCATGTGAGGTGAGCGTCGGTGAAGACAGCAAGGGGAGGAAGAAGACAGCGTGGGGAGGGAGAGAAAGGTTGTTGGCGGCTGGGGGGTAGATGAATAAAAGCCAATTTGCAAGGGAGAGGGCTCCTATTTATAGAAGAGGCCCTAGGGTTAGGGTTTCATAGTGGGTCAAATGGGCTAGGTTGGAATGGGCTTGGCCCAAAACACGAAATCGGGTCACGCTAATTTATTTTCCCGAATAAAAATGCTCCCGCGGAATTCGTTTCTACAGAGAACAGAGCGAATTAGAGTTTCGGAAGATTGGGCGATTAACTCGGCCGAGAGTTTGATTTGACTTCGCTCGAAAATAATTCCCTACGCGTGATTTGAAAATAAATCGTCCTGAGATTTGATCGGCTTTGGAATTTTTTTGTCGGAGAAGGCGAATCGTGATATTTTAAAATCGCTATCGATACGGGGTTTTGAGTTCGGTTCGGACATGAGATATTAGGCTGAGTCGAGTAAGAATTAATTTGAGGACGTCATATTGAGTATTCCATTTGAGAGTACAGACTCGGATAAAATAGTCGAACATAGATCAAGGTTCGAAAAATTAGACTCGGGCTTAGACCAAATAACAGCCGTCGAGAGTTTGATTTAAAGAGCTTCAGATGAGATTTATAATTCGAGAATGATCTTCGAGTCTGCATGAGTTCCGAGAATTAAAAGTTTTAACACGCTCTAAAATTGGTTGTTTCTTGCGATCGAATAACTCTGAATTCGGTGAACTTCCATGAGAAAGCCTGATAGACAGAGATAGACACGATCAAGAAATAGAAATTTTCACTGAGCATTCAAGATTAGGATAATTCTTCCGACATAACCCGAAATAGACACCTGGGGTATCACAGCCTTCCCCCCCTTAAAAGAATCTCGTCCCGAGATTCGAATGAGGATCTTTAAGGGTGGAGAAGCATGTAACTCCCAGACTGAAGATAGATGTAAATTCATGAGAGGGTATCTGACAAGATACTAAAGACAGATTTGGTTAGAATATCGCGACATATCGAGACAAAATGCAGCGATCATTCCGAGAGTGTCCACAAAAGATAGCACATCAGTATAGTCTCGTAATGGATCACGACTATTAACTGTGATACCAGCACATGACGAGCAGCTAACCATGTGCGCACCATAGTAGGCTCTCGGTTTCGTCGCGGCACCATCGGTCGTTAGTCATAACACCATTACCAAACGTAACCAATGAGAATTCCACATAGCATAAATAGATGGAGCCCATGAGAGTATGGCTCAGAAAATGTGAATAAAGTTGAAGCAAAGATTGTTGGCAAAAGAGCATCACATGAGAATTTTCTTCAACTCAGAGAACTATTTTATGATCATCACGGGGAATATCAGCCAAGGATTGATACGATATTTAATATGAGGAGGAACCAACCATGAGATCGAGATTGATAAGCTTTTAGAGACATGAGAGATCCAAAGATAACAACAACATCCATTAATCCACTTGGATATGCCCTTTAGAGATAAAATTGATAAAATGGCGTCATGATTCTCGGAGAAGGGGGTATGAGAATGACCAGAAATGAGAGATTTAGGCAACTCAACATCCGATACTTGAGAACGGTTAGAGTAGATAACCAGATAACGGGGCAGAATCAATAGGAGATCCTGAGATTCGGATGATAAAGCCAACATGATTCACAAGAAAAAGGATTACCAAATCCAGGTGAAAAGAGAGGTAGTCGCATGAGGTTGCTTAGGACGAACACCAGAAAGGTTATGAAGATTCGGGACAGGATCTATGGGAAGAAACATGGCCTTGATAGGGTTTGTGCAATTGAACACCAAAAGAAAACATTTTTTTTGACACAACAAGTGCATAAGGAGACTTGGGTTGGTCTAGCGGCCAAGCTGTGGGGGTCTATAAGCTGTGTAGGTGTAACTTTATGGATAAAACACACAAGGGTTAGAAAACACTAACACAAGCATAATTAATTTTTTTTGAGGTTTCACTCGCTAAACTCAAGGTTGTTTGGAGGGGGGGTCTTTTTTTTATGAACAGAACAAGCAACAAACTTTTTTTTTGCAAAAAGGGTTTAACAATCACAGTACCACCTAGATAGCAAGACAAGAGAAACACATAACACGACCTAACAAGACTTACCAATCTGACACGAGGTAAGACATTTTTAACATATCAGTACATCACATTATTTACAAGTTCTTATAATTGGAATAAAGGTGAGAGAAGCATGTTGATGCACAAATAATAATCATGCGACAATCATGATGCATGCTCATTCTAGTCGTCTTCTCAGACCTAACTAATTTTACGGGTGCTTCTACAGCATCCTCATTAATAATAGTAGTAGCCTTTATGGCCTATATAAATAGCCACCTAGCTACCCATCTATTTCCTAAGGCTTCACGTCCTACGTCTATCCTGGTCGTCCTGACGATCTATCCAACATTGGTTTCTAGCAAGTTTTACTTTTGAAAAGGTTGGTAATCATGACTTACTGACTTCTCTGTACTGGTATTCGCTCCGATACCAGCTGTGGCGGAACCGCCCGAATTATTCCAGCTTAATTACCCAAGTCGCACCCTTAAGGGCAGCAACACACTTAAACAGGAATAACCCGTCAGTCCCTCGGATCTAGTCCGATAAAAGCCACTTACCAGGATCGAATACCAGTAGCTCACACGAAGGTGAGGCACAGAGAAATACAATAAAACATAATACCACAAATTTAATAAGTATTATTAGTGATTACATTATCGGAGTTTCAGAAATAATAACCATAAATTTTAATGCAGCGGAAATAACTAACGGAGAAAACCGAGTAACATGGCGAAGCCTGGCCACGCTACTCCTCCTGTTCCTCTCCTGCGGAAGCAATAACCCACTCGACCGTCTATCCCGGTGGCTGGGATGAAGGCCAAGTCACACCATCAACCAAATCTAGGATGTACCTGCAAAAATTATGCCACAAGCAAGGCTGAGTATACTAATACTCAGCTAGACTTACCCGGTGTGAGGAGTCTACTCCTCTACCTCTAGACATGCAGCTGTTTGGCTGTGGGGTTTGGTTGCCAAAAGCACTAGCTGAGTTTCTAAGTCAAGTTTTAACTTTGTCAATTTAAGTGTGACTCTCTTAAGGCTAAATGTGTACTATCTACTCATACATAGTAGCAAACATTATTAGCAATCAACATCTTATATCAACTCATCATATTTCCACTTGTTACTCAATACAGTACAATGGATCAAGCAGTCTCATTAGCTGCGAGAAGCAGACGATTCGAATCGAGTTTTAATCCTTGCAAGGTAAACCTAAACACACGACATGCAGGGGCACTCCGTCCCCACACACATCAACCGTCCCCATCGATTCCCCGTCAGCAGATCAGGGCTCACCGCCTTGGCGTACAATGCCTCACTGACCCTGACTGCCGTCGTGCAGTGACCGCACTTGTACCCACCATAACCGGAATGGGAGACCACGTCTCAGGACGCGTGAGGGGATATGTCCACTGCCAGGTTCACTCAGGTACTAGGCTTACCGATTTACCATATTTCTCGGCATGTGCTTAGTACGTTCAATCGCTTGACACAGGTATCCACACGTTAATCCTTATTCCAATTTCACCTCTAGACCACGCATCCCCATGGATCCGTGTCCTAAAACCAACTATCAACATGATATGAAAAGTGGGTACAACCAATTCCTGATCTCGCGCGAGTGCTAGAAAAATCACTCGTCTTCTACCGACATCCTAATTAAATAAAGCAACTACTCGACCTAGCATACTAGTATCCATCTCAAAAAGGATTCCTGAGATCATGCAACTAGGGTTTTCAAACAACTCCTACATTTAAGTGCACAGTACAAGCCTACAAACATTAAGTGTAGTAAAATAGCATATATAAACGGTTATGCATAAAACCGGGGCTTGCCTTTAATTTAACACTTAGATAGTGTTTGCTGGGGGAGGTACTCGCTTGGCGAGCATCCACTGGTTAAGTCCACCATCCTTCAGTACGTCCACCAACTGCATCTTGTGGTTGGCACCACATCACTTGCACGGTCGTCACCTCTCGGTCCTAAATGAGATGCAGTATGCATATGTATGAATACAATGAAAAATATCACAAGCTATATAAATACATGGTAGCAAACTAATATTTAATTGTAAGACACCGCAACGACTATACGCAAGCGCTAGCTATTCGTATGTTATCGGCGTTCATCATTAACATCATTAACAAGACGACCACATTTTATTTATTTACGCAACACAAATACGATATGACAAGTACACACACATTTTATTTATTTGGATACGGCTTTTTATTAGCTCTCCTATTAATCGCGCAAAAGCATCACCGACCACACAAGTCCAACCAAGACAACGTAAGCTTGAATACGACATAGGCATCACTAACTACGGAACTCCTATATCAAAATCAACTAGAGCAAGAAACATACAAAACATGACACATGTGCATTATTAAGCTTAGTCATGTCAAGTCTACATTACTTAAGTGTCAACCAAACATTTTTAGCAAATAGGGTGAACTAAACATTCATTTGCTCACTTGCAGATTTTTGGATAGCAATACAGTCGTTACTTGTTTTAATCATAACTTTTCAAATATTAATCCAAAACTAGCAAACTAGGACTTTCTGGAAAGCTTTAGAAAGTGCTCTACAATTTTGGTGTTTTCATCACACCATGATTAAACACTTAGCAAGGTCAAAAAGTGCAATCACAGCAGCTCTGTCCAGATTTGGACAGATTCAGACTTGTGATTTTAAAAATTCATAACTGAAGATTCAGACATTCAAACAAATTGATCCTAGACTTTCTGGAAAGCTAATTAAATGTTCTACAAATTATTTATAAACATCCCAAGGTGATTCAATATTTAACTAAGGATAAACATCACTAAAAGACTTTGCTGTCCAGAACTAGACAGATTCAGTCTTCATATTTGAAACATTCATAACTTAAGCTTCAGACCACCAAAAAGAGTGATCCAAGACTTTTTGGAAAGCTCAGCAAAAGCACCACATAACTTTTATATTCACTAAGAAGTGATTCAATGTTTAACTAAATCAAACAACACAGTTTTCGAAATCTGTTCTGACGGTGGACAGAACACAGCAAGCAGTTTGTAAAATTCATAACTCTTAAACTATCAGGCCTGTGGTTATGAGATTTTAACACAAGCAAGATCAGAAAAGTATCTACAACTTTCTTATAACGACCATGAACAGATTGCAACATTAAATTGAACAAACAATACAGTCTCTGAAATCTGTATAGAATTTGGACAGATTCAGTTACTGAATTTGTGAACAGCATAACTCCTAAACTGTCAGACCTCTGGCTGTCAAATTTTAACACCAGCAAGATAATAAAGTTATCTACCACTTTTCTATAGAACATATCTACAGAAAACACAATTTAGTTCATCAAACATACAGCACAACTAAAACAGTGCGTGCAGTCCAAAACAACAATCAATAAATTTCAGCTCCTATATAATTCAAGAATCGCCGCGTTCGAGAGACTTGAATTACTCTAACGCTTTACTATTTGTTCGAGTTGAGACAATCAATTTAGAACCAACAATTCGACTTGCAAATTTTATTCAAGTCATTAGTGCACTAAAATTACTACAACCAATTAACAATGCATTCTTCACGACAATCACTCAACAATTTGCATTTTAAATTAGACATCATATGAGCACTACTTCTTTTTACCCGTGATCATAACCATACGCATTTAGACTACAACAAGTGATTCATCGTAACTACGAGCTTAACCAAAGCCATCTAACAAGTTGATTAACCAAAGGAATGGCATAGCCCGTCATACGACATATACGTCGGCTTGCCTATTATTATCGCAGTTCGAGATACAACATATACTACAACATTTTTATAAACCCACAGATTCACAAGTATATGCGCACACCGACCAACTCATATGAATCGTAAACCACAAATCTCCAAATCGCAATCACCACGCATTTACTTCCCAAATCATGAACGCTTACATGTTTATCCTACGAACCGGGTATTTCAATAATTAGCCTAAAACAACTAACTCCATTACATCCTTGTATCACAAACCTACTTGACTTACGTGAAGTGTCTACTCGAAATCGTGAGCACAATCATACACTACATGCGAAGCCTAATTTAACGAGCGCATAATACGCATCGTCATGACTTGACCTATAAATATAGAGAAAGAGATGACTACTCTGGCATGTCACCACCTCTCTATTTAAGCCAAGACAATTTCTACCATCGACTAAGAGTCGTAAGCATTAAATACCTTACTACTTTACATGCACAAATAAACTTCAACTTAACACAACTGACACCGATGGAATTTTACTAAACTCATCATACGCATAACCCTGTCTCGCATACAACCACATTATGGCGTGCACTCGAGACACTTCACTCAATGTGGCGCGACCACTAATATAAATGAACTCCGACACTCATGTCTTAACGATACATTCTCCACACAAACTAGCATTCTCTAAACTACTCGTCACATCAATAAATATATCCCCTCTAAAATTACGAATCCCATCACATTGCTTAAAACAAATACTTGAAGTCAGCTGGAGCTTTGCAACCCCTGTCCATACCTTCGTGGAAGTGGGACAACATCAGCATGGATTTCATTGTGGGTCTGCCCAACACCTCTCGTCATCATGATTCGATTTGGGTTATTGTGGACCGATTGACGAAAGTGGCACATTTTCTTCCTGTGCACACCACTGATAAGGCTCAGAAGTATGCAGAATTGTATATCGACCGGATCGTGTGTTTGCACGGATTACCTCGGACCATTGTTTCTGACCGAGGAGCCCAATTTGTTGCCAGATTTTGGGAACAATTGCAAGAGTCTTTGGGAACCAAGCTAATCAGGAGTTCAGCTTACCACCCACAGACTGATGGTCAGACGGAAAGGGTAAACCAAATCCTGGAGGATATGCTGAGAGCTTGTGCGATCGATTGTGGCAAGAACTGGGATAAGCACCTCTCCTTGGCAGAGTTTGCTTATAACAATTGTTATCAATCCAGCCTAAAGATGGCACCTTTTGAAGCTCTCTATGGAAGAAGGTGCAGGACACCGCTCAATTGGTCTCAACCTGGAGAAAGAGAAGTTTTTGGACCTGACTTAGTGACTGAAGCCGAAAGGAAGGTCAAACTAATCAGGAAGAATCTAGAAGCTGCTCAGTCCAGGCAGAAGAGCTATCATGATAGAAGAAGGAAACCTCTCCAGTTCGAGGTGGGAAGTTTCGTATACCTCAAGGTATCACCCACCAAGGGAGTGCAGAGGTTTGGGATCAAGGGCAAGCTAGCCCCTCGTTACATTGGACCTTATGAGATCATAGAAGCATGTGGACCTGTGGCATACAAGCTGAAGTTACCTTCAAAGATGTCTGCCATTCACAGTGTTTTCCATGTATCTCAGCTGAAGAAGTGTGTTCGATTGCCGACCGAGATCATAGCAGAGCCAGAATTGGAGATAGAGCCAGATCTATCGTACCAAGAGTACCCCTCCAAGATTCTGGATTGCAAAGAAAGATCAACTTGGGCTAAATCGATCAAGATGTACAAGGTCCAGTGGAGTAATCACTCAGAGGAGGAAGCTACTTGGGAAACCGAGGAATTCCTGAGATACAACTTCCCCGAATGCCTACCTAAGGAAGCTGGTACGTAATCACCCCAACCCCTCCTCCTGCCCTTCGAATCTAATTTCCAAAAATATGATCTTAATCCAGAATGAAGTAACTACGAAGTAAAACTTAAAAAGGACTTCCTTCTGAAGTTGCAAAGAGAATGACATTCGAAGAGCAGTTTTACCCTAATAATAACAATAATCACCCATTTCCTATAAGTCTCACCCTTCGCTTCACCCTGGGAGGACTCTGGCCCGAATCTCGGGACGAGATTCCTTTAAGGGGGAAGGCTGTGACACCCTAGTGTCACCTAGGGTTTCTCTCAAAATGCCAAACCAAGAACCATCATTTTATGTGAACCAAAGTAAGCATGAGCATCAAATTAACTTAAGTAAGAAGGAATTCACCAAGCATATACTTAAAAGTATCATGATCAAAACAATTGAGTCTTTCAAAAGGTAATAATGTTGCAACCCTAATAAAAACCCTTAGTAAGCCCCATGAGCAAAATTCAAGAAAATAAGGAAAAGGGTATGAAAAATTTAAAATTATGACTTGAGCCAATTGTAAAAATTTAAGTATATTTAATAAGCAACAAGAAAGGTTGAGAAAGCTTAGCCAAAATAACTCAAACAAATTCCCAAATCAGCCCTTGAACCATGAACCCTTGGAGAAATTCAGATTTCTGAATTTCTGAAATTCAGACCTCTTTCCAAAGATCAACTGCGCTCTCTGTTTTTCGAAACTCAAAACTAGAAGATCCAAATATCAAAGTTGTGCCAAATTCGCTTGAACACGTCCTGGAAAAGTTTGAACTCAAACCAAATTCATTTAACACGGTTTTGGCGCAGTTTGACCTCGGGACCAGACATTCTGACACTGGCACCTTGGTGACGCTACAACTCCCTGTCCCTAGCCTAAAACCGCGCGACGTCCATACACAAAAGACAAAGCATGGTCAAGTGAACAAATCCTTCACAACGATCTTGCCCAAATTGGCGAAGATTTGCACCCAACCAGCGCTTGAACATGGGCAGAGGCAACGGGAACACGTGTTCGACCGTGGCTGACACCTCCGGTTCACGCCCGTTCGTGCACCACGCCTCCCAGTGCACGCCCGCGCGCGCTCGCCGGTCCACGACCGCCCGTGCACCGCGCCGTGCCTATAAAGCCTCCCAGGCGCGCCCCACTTCACCCCGCGCTCACCTTCACCGGCCAGCCCCCTCTCCTTAGCTCCGGCGAGCTCAATTCCGCCCGCCATTGCCGCCAGAGCTTCGGCCACCGTGGCCAGCCCACTCCAGCTACCCCCAAGTCGAGCCAGCGCTTCGACTAGCTCCGCCAGTAGCCTGTGAAGCTTTCCAAGCTCTCGGACTAGGCCGGACTACACCGGAAGCCCGAGACCGACCTCACCGGACTTCGGTCTTTCGCCGCCGCGCGTGGACAGAGCTCACCGGTGAGTCTCCGTCCAATTCCTTGCACCCATATCTTCTCTGGCATCCCGTGAACCTCTCTGACCCATCCAATTGGACTATCTCGCCGTGAGCAGGCCGGACTCCTCGCCGCCGATGAGCATCCCCGCCTGCGCGCGTGGACCGACCGACTCCGGCCATCTCCGACGGCGACCCACACACCGTTGTGATCCCCGAGACCTCCCCTACGTCCTCGACCACTTCACCGGAGCCATCTCGCCGCCGGTAAGCCCCTCCGCCCTTTCTTCTGCCACAGTTACTGTTTAAGATAGAAGAAGGACCTCGGGTTAGGATTTGTAGAACCCGAGGGGTTTTCTGTAACGTCAGTGACTCATGTGAATAGTAACCTAAGGACCAATCCGCGAGGAAAACTTAAAAACCTGTCAGGAACCCCAGTGCAAAGTGGATTTCCATTAAACCAATTCTTTTAATCTTTTTAAAATGACCAGAGAACTTAAAAACCCATAACTTGATGAATTCTTCATAAAAAGTTGTCAAACCAATTTTGTTAGCTTCTGAATATTATGAACTATCATTTAAAAATGATAAACTCTATGCTTTCTGTTCTAAATTTTAGAGTTTAAAATTAAAAACAGAAACCCACCAAACCTTGTTTAATTAAGGAAAATTAGTTTTTCTTCTGTACTGAACCTAAGAAAATTTGTAGGTATTCAAACCTCATTTAGACACTGTTTAAAAATAATAGGAACCCCAGCATTAGAAAATATGATGTAGTTATTCATTTAAAGCTATTTTGCCCAAAACTTAGGAAAAATCAGAAAGGCATTAGAAAGTAATGAACAATGAGTAAAATTATTTTTCCTAGTTTGATTAAGTAACACAGAACCTAGGAAAAATAAAGAGACCATTAGTCCAGATCAGTTTTAAATTAAAATGTTTTATTTAGCCTTATTTGGACTGAAAATCAATTATTAGAGTTACAAAACTATAACCAAAATGAGTAATAAAAATCCAGTGGACTTACAACCACGAGAGCCCCACTACAAAAATAAAGAACACCTCAGCCCAACTTTTAAGTAAGGAAAATAAATATAAAATGCTAATGAGGCATTTTCCAAATAAATCTTGAACAACCCCTAATGATGTGATAAGGGGCAACCAAAAATTGACTAAGTCCATGATAAGATAAACCACCAGAGAAAAATGCAAACCCATGAAAAAGAAGCAAACTCATACCTATTGCTAGTATTTTATGAGAAAGGCCACTTAATTCAAATAATGCATACCACCCCTTCCCTTAAGCAAAAAGATGCCAAACTTCAGAATGATTGCTCTTGCACAAAACAATAACTAAGAAAAATGAGAACTCTGTTGTTTGATATTTTTCAAATATAGTGGTAGTAGAAAGCACCTATTTGGCTAGAAACTTGAGAAAACCATAGTAAAATAACTAAAAAGTATTAATGGCTAGAAATTTGTATCAAGTCATGTTATAACACCTAAAAGCCAGCAAAAATAAGTTTTGGAGAATTACCCACTGTTAAATAATAGTTGTAGTTCAAAGCACCCCTTCTGCCCTAAAATTTCATAATTTTGTCCAGAGACAACCATTCACTTTCTGATCCCCAAATTTTGAGACAGAGAAACATACACCAGTACCAAGCCACTGTATTGTTTGCAGAATTTTATAAAAGCAACTTGTAGTTCAAACCTACTCCAAAACATTTAAGAGAATAAAAGAAAAGGAAAGAAGAAATAAACCTCACCCCAATAAGTCTAACTTGAGTACTTGTCAACTCTCACTAAGACTTAGAAAGAATTCAGTGGAACCGGTAAACCTAGTACCTGATTGAATTCGGGCGCGGACTTTATCCCTCATGCGACCTGAGACTGGGTCTCCCATGCTAGCTATGGTGGGTACAAGTGCGGTCACTGCACGGCGGCAGCCGGGGTCAGTGGAGCATTGTATGCTAAGGCGGTGAGGCTTGGACGCGAATGGGGAATCGATGTGGATGGTTGTCATGTGTGGGTCGGAGTACCCTGACATGCCGTGTGT
Organism: Zea mays; assembly: GCF_902167145.1. Classification (NCBI taxonomy): domain Eukaryota; kingdom Viridiplantae; phylum Streptophyta; class Magnoliopsida; order Poales; family Poaceae; genus Zea; species Zea mays. The sequence continues at coordinate 46,210,825 of NC_050103.1, forward strand.
TTAGGTTTACCTTGCAAGGTTAAAACTCGATTCGAACCGTCTGCTTCTCGCAGCTAATGAGACTGCTTGACCCCTTGTACTGCATCGAGTAAGAAGTGAAATGAGGTTACATGAGATAATTTGTTGATTGAACTAAATGCTTGTCACCATGTATGCTTAGAAGGAGCAAATCTAGCTAAGCTAACGATGATAGAATCTGAAAAGCTAAAAATTGATTTTAGAAACGGCTAGTGCTTTTGGCAAACCAAACCCCTCAGCCAAACAACTGCATAGCCTAGAGGTAGAGGAGTAGACTCCTCACACCGGTTAAGTCTAGCTGAGTATTAGTATACTCAGCCTTGCTTGTGACACAATTTTTGCAGGTACCATTCAGGAAATGGTTGATGGTGTGACTTGGCCTACCACCCTGCCACCGGGTTGGACGACCGAGTGGGATGTTGCTCCGGCAGGAGAGGAGCACGAGGAGTAGTGGGCTAGGCCTTGCCCAATTCCTCGATACCGACGACATCGATTATTCGCTGCACTTTATTTTGTGAACTTTATTTACTACTCAAAAACTCCGATCTATGTAATAATCCAGCACTTAATTTGAGGTTTCCTGTTTTATTGTATTTCTTCTGTGGCTCACCTTCGAGTGAGATTGTGGAATTTGATCCTAGTTAAGTGGCTCTATCAGACTAGATCTGAGGGACTGACGGGTTATTCCGATTTAAGTGTGTTACGGCCCCTGAGGCGTGACTTAGGCACTTAAGCTGGAATAATTCGGGTGGTTCTGCCACAGTATATCACCCGCAATCCAACGTAGTTGTGGAACACGCCAATGGAAAATTTTTTACAGCTGTCAAGAAGATGCTCCTCGACGAAAAAGGGCAGGTGGGCCTATTTGTTACCTGAAGTGGTCTGGGCGCTAAACACGACTGATTGCAGGGCGACTGGGTTCACCCCTTTCCGCCTTCTATATGGATCGGAGGCCATGACCCCACAAGAAATAAAACATGGGTCCCCGCGAACAGTTTCGTCAGTTGTCCCCGACGTGGACGAACCCACTTCGAAGGATCTTATCGATGGAGATCGCGTCTTCGCTCTACAGGCTCTACATAAATACTAAGCCCAGACAAAAGCATGGCGCGACCACGCAGTCATCCCGAGGGAATTCAGCGAAGGGGACCTCGTACTCGTCCGAACAGCTCGGACAGAGTCCAGAGGCAAGCTGGAGCCCAAGTGGGTGGGCCCTTTCATTGTCAAGACGAAGGCATCCCCCAGCGCATACAGGCTCGCAACGCCAAACGGCAAAGACTTGGAGCATTCCTGGAACATCGATAATCTCCGCAAATTTTTTGTTTGACTCATCAGGGCCAGCTCGCCCTTGTAATTCGCAAAAACAATTTTATTCTGGCCTGCACTCTTTTCCTCCCGGGGGGTGAGGTTTTTAACGAGACAGAGTCATGTAATATACAAGTGAAAAATCCCCCGCAAAAATCTACGTCGAAAAAAGACCGCGCCGACGGTCTTCGACATTCGACCAATACAAAGTCACCGCGAGGCCCAGAGCTAGCTACCCTCGCGTGCGAGACTCCACGCAAAAGTCGCCTAAGGGTGCAGCCGGACTAGCACAACAAGTGCGAAAAATCGAAGTCTTCCTCAAAAAAGACTATCCGTGCAAAAGTCGCCTAAGGGTGCAGCCGGACTAGCACAACAAGTGCGAAAAATCGAAGTCTTCCTCAAAAAAGACTATCCGTGCAAGAGTCGCCTAAGGGTGCAGCCGGACTAGCACAACAAGTGCGAAAAATCGAAGTCTTCCGCAAAGACTATTCGTGCAAAAGTTGCCTAAGGGTGCAGCCGGACTAGCACAACAAGTGCAAAAAATTGAAGTCTTCCGCGAAGAGTATCCATGCAAAAGTCGCCTAAGGGTGCAGCCGAACTAGCACAACAAGTGCGAAAAATCGAAGTCTTCCGTGAAGAGTATCCGTGCAAAAGTCGCCTAAGGGTGCTGAAAGGGAAATGTGCCCTTGGGCCATTTCTAAGTATTTTGGTGATCGAGTGTCAACACAAGTGCTTAAATGTGAATTTATGCCCATGGATGAACAAAGTGCAAATCATGAGTAAAGGTATGTTTCTAAGTCTTAGTACATTGGTTTTGTGTACTAATATACTTGTCTAAGTGTTAGAAACAGAAAGAAGAAGAAAAGAAAAGAGGTGCAAAACACTTGGCTGTGTACAGCCAAGACTCAGCTCTGTCTGGCACACCGGACTGTCCGATGGTGCACCGGACAGTGTCCGGTGCGCCAGGCTGACTCGGCGTGATGAGGCCGCTCTCGGGAATTCGCCGACGGCGTACGGCTATAATTCACCGGACTGTCCGGTGTGCACTGGACTGTCCGGTGAGCCAACGGTCGGCCGGGCCAACGGTCGGCCGCGCGATCTGCGCGAGACACGTGGCCGAGCCAACGGTCGGAAGGGGGCACCGGACTGTCCGGTGTGCACCGGACATGTCCGGTGCGCCAACGGCTCCCAGATCTGCAACGGTCGGCTGCGCCGTTTAAGGAAAGAAATCGGGCACCGGACAGTGTCCGGTGTGCACCAGACTGTCCGGTGCACCCGACGACAGAAGGCAAGGATGGCCTTCCAGATTTGCTCTCAACGGCTCCTAGCTGCCTTGGGGCTATAAAAGGGACCCCTAGGCGCATGGAGGAAATACCCAAGCAACCTAAGAGCATTCTTGATCATCCACACTCAGTCTTTGCGCATTCGTTTGTCATTCTCAGTGATTCGAGCTCCGTTCTAGTGAGAACTTTGAGATAGTCTTTTGAGCTCGATTCTTGGCCGTGTGTGTGCGCATTTTGCTGTGGATTTGTGTGTGTTGCTTCCCTCCCTTACTCCGTACTTCTTTGTGAAATTCAATTGTAAGGGTGAGAGACTCCAAGTCGTGGAGATTCCTCGCAAACGGGAAAAGATCAAAGTAAAGAAGAACACCGTGGTATTCAAGTTGATCATTGGATCACTTGAGAGGAGTTGAGTGCAACTCTCGTCCGTTGGGACGCCACAACGTGGAGTAGGCAAGTTTTGTACTTGGCCGAACCACGGGATAAACACCGTGCCATCTCTGTGCTTGATTTCTTGTGGTTATCGTGTCTGGACTCATCTCTAGCCACTTGGCAACTATTGTGCTAACACTTAACAAGTTTTTGTGGCTATAAGTTTAAGTTTCACAGGATCACCTATTCACCCCCCCCCCCCTCTAGGTGCTCTCAATTGGTATCGGAGCTGTTCTCTTCAAGAAGGGACTAATCGCCCGAAGAGATGGATCCTAAGGGAAAGGGGATGGTGGTCGACAACAACGAGTCTATCTTCAACGAGCCGAAGAATGACAAGTCTACCGACTTAGGCTCAAGCCACAAGCACAAAGATGGGAAGAAGAAGACAAGGCGCATCAAGGAGATCGTCTACTACGACAGCGACGAATCCTCTTCTTCCCAAAAGGACGACGACAACGACTACAGGAAGACGGTCAATTCGAACTTTTCATTTGATTATTCTCGTATTCCACATAGTTCAAATTCGCATTTGCTTTCCATTCCTCTTGGCAAACCTCCACACTTTGATGGGGAGGACTACGGATTTTGGAGTCACAAAATGCGTAGTCATTTATTCTCTCTCCATCCAAGCATATGGGAGATTGTAGAGAATGGAATGAAATTTGATAGCTCGGATAGCCCTATGTTTATTAATGAACAGATTCATAAAAATGCACAAGCTACTACTGTGTTGCTAGCCTCTTTGTGCAGGGACGAGTACAAAAAAGTGAGCGGCTTGGACAATGCCAAGCAGATATGGGACACCCTCAAGATTTCTCACGAGGGAAACGACATCACCATGCTCACTAAAATGGAGTTGGTGGAGGGCGAGCTTGGAAGGTTTGCGATGATAAGGGGTGAGGAGCCAACCCAAACATACAACCGGCTCAAGACCCTTATCAACAAAATAAGGAGCTATGGAAGCACGCGATGGACGGACCATGACGTCGTCCGACTATTACTAAGGTCCTTTACCATTCTTGATCCTCATTTGGTGAATAATATTCGTGAGAATCCCAGGTACACCAAAATGTCGCCCGAAGAAGTCCTAGGAAAATTCGTCAGCGGGCGAATGATGATTAAGGAAGCAAGGTACGTGGACGACGCCTTAAATGGACCGATCAACGAGCCGCAACCTCTTGCTCTCAAAGCAACAAGAAGCAAGGAGGCGCTACCTAGCAAGGTGGCACAAATTGAGGCGGCCGGACTTAATGATGAAGAGATGGCTCTCATCATCAAACGCTTCAAAACGGTGCTAAAGGGTCACAAGGGGCAGCCAAGCAAGACCAAGACAAAGGGGAAGCGCTCATGCTTCAAATGTGGTAAGATTGGTCATTTTATTGCTAACTGTCCCGATAATGAAAGTGACCAGGAACACGGGAGCAAGAGGGAAAAGAAGAAAAATTACAAGAAGGCCAAGGGCGAGGCACATCTAGGAAAGGAGTGGGACTCGGATTGCTCCTCTTCCGACTCCGACAATGAGGGACTCGCCGCCACCGCCTTCAACAAATCAGCCCTCTTCCCCAACGAGCGTCACACATGCCTTATGGCAAGGGAGAAGAAGGTATGTACTCGGAACTCTACCTATGCTTCTTCAAGTGAGGACGAATCTAGTGATGAGGATGAAGTAGATTACTCATGTTTGTTAAGGGCCTAGATAGAACCAAGGTAGACAAAATTAATGAGTTGATTGATGCCTTGAATGATAAGAATATGCTTTTAGAAAAGCAAGAGGATTTGTTGTATGAAGAACATGATAAATTTGTAGAAGCTCAACGATCTCATGCTCTAGAAGTTAAAAGAAATGAAATGCTTTCTTGTGAATTATCTTCTTGCCATGAGACAATTTCTAAATTAAGGAGCATTAATGATTATTTGAATGCTAAGTTAGAGATTGCTAGTAAATCTACCTCTTGTGTAGAAAATGTTGTAACGTGCACTAGGTGTAAAGATATTAACCTTGATGCTTATAGTGAACACCTAGCTTGCATTTCTAAATTAAATGAAGAGGTAGCTAGTCTTAATGCCCAACTTAAGACTAGCAAAAGTGATTTTGAGAAACTGAAATTTGCTAGGGATGCCTACACGGTTGGTAGACACCCCTCAATTAAGGATGGACTTGGCTTCAAGAGAGAAGCCAAGAACTTAACAAGCCATAAGGCTCCCATTCCTGCCAAGGAGAAAGGGAAGGCCCCTATGGCTAGTAGTGTGCAAAAGAACCATGCGTTTATATACCATGACAGAAGACAATCTAGAAATGCTTATAGGAATTGTAATGCATATGATGCTATTAATTCTCATGCTATGATTGCTTCTAGTTCTTCTTATGTGCATGATAGGAATGTTGGTAGGAGAGATGTTATTCATAATATTCCTAGGAGAAATGGTGTTAATGTTCCTAGGAAAGCTAATGAACCTTCTACAATATATCATGCTTTAATGCTTCATTTGCTATTTGTAGAAAAGATAGGAAGATAGTTGCTAGAAAATTAGGGGCAAGATGCAAGGGAGACAAAACTTGCATTTGGGTCCCTAAAGATATTTGTGCTAACCTTGTAGGACCCAACATGAGTTGGGTACCTAAGACCCAAGCCTAAATTTGCCTTGCTGGTTTATGCATCCGGGGTTCAAGCTGGATTATCGACAGCGGATGCACAAACCATATGACGGGGGAGAAGAAGATGTTCACCTCCTACGTCAAGAATAAGAATTCCCAAGATTCAATTATATTCGGTGATGGGAATCAAGGCAAGGTAAAAGGGTTAGGTAAAATTGCAATTTCTAATGAGCACTCTATCTCTAATGTGTTTTTAGTGGAGTCTCTTGGATATAATTTGCTATCGGTTAGTCAATTATGCAATATGGGTTATAACTGTCTATTTACAAATGTAGATGTGTCTGTCTTTAGAAGAAGTGATGGTTCACTAGCTTTTAAGGGTGTATTAGACGGCAAACTTTACCTAGTTGATTTTGCAAAAGAAGAGGCCGGTCTAGATGCATGCTTAATTGCTAAGACTAGCATGGGCTGGCTGTGGCATCGCCGCTTAGCACATGTGGGGATGAAGAACCTTCACAAGCTTCTAAAGGGAGAACACGTGATAGGTTTGACTAACGTGCAATTCGAAAAAGATAGACCTTGTGCAGCTTGTCAAGCAGGTAAACAAGTGGGAGGAGCACATCACAGCAAGAATGTGATGACCACCTCAAGACCGCTGGAGCTGATGCATATGGACCTCTTCGGACCCGTCGCCTATCTGAGCATAGGAGGGAGTAAGTATGGTCTAGTTATTGTTGATGACTTTTCCCGCTTCACTTGGGTGTTCTTTTTGCAGGATAAGTCTGAAACCCAAGGGACCCTCAAGCGCTTCCTCAGGAGAGCTCAAAATGAGTTTGAGCTCAAAGTGAAGAAGATAAGGAGCGACAACGGGTCCGAGTTCAAGAACCTTCAAGTGGAGGAGTTCCTTGAGGAGGAAGGGATCAAGCACGAGTTCTCCGCTCCCTACACACCACAGCAAAACGGTGTGGTAGAGAGGAAGAACAGGACGCTCATCGATATGGCGAGGACGATGCTAGGAGAGTTCAAGACCCCCGAGTGCTTTTGGACGGAAGCCGTGAACACGGCTTGCCACGCCATCAACAGGGTCTACCTTCATCGCCTCCTCAAGAAGACGTCGTATGAGCTACTATCCGGTAACAAACCCAATGTATCTTACTTTCGTGTATTTGGGAGCAAGTGCTACATTCTAGTGAAGAAAGGTAGAAATTCTAAATTTGCTCCCAAAGCTGTAGAAGGGTTTTTGTTAGGTTATGACTCAAATACAAAGGCGTATAGAGTCTTCAACAAATCATCGGGTTTGGTTGAAGTCTCTAGCGACGTTGTATTTGATGAGACTAATGGCTCTCCAAGAGAGCAAGTTGTTGATCTTGATGATGTAGATGAAGAAGATGTTCCGACGGCCGCTATACGAACCATGGCGATTGGAGAAGTGCGGCCACAAGAACAAGATGAACGAGATCAACCGTCTTCCTCAACTATGGTGCTTCCCCCAACTCAAGACGATGAACAGGTTCATCAACAGGAGGCGTGTGATCAAGGGGGAGCACAAGATGATCATGTGATGGAGGAAGAAGCGCAACCGGCACCTCCAACCCAAGTTCGAGCGATGATTCAAAGGGATCATCCCGTCGACCAAATTCTGGGTGACATTAGCAAGGGAGTAACTACTCGGTCTCGATTAGTTAATTTTTGTGAACATTACTCCTTTGTCTCTTCTATTGAGCCTTTCAGGGTAGAGGAGGCCTTGCTAGATCCGGATTGGGTATTGGCCATGCAGGAGGAGCTCAACAACTTCAAGCGCAATGAAGTTTGGACACTGGTGCCTCGTCCCAAGCAAAATGTTGTGGGAACCAAGTGGGTGTTTCGCAACAAACAAGACGAGCACGGAGTGGTGACAAGGAACAAGGCTCGACTTGTGGCAAAAGGTTATGCCCAAGTCGCAGGTTTGGACTTTGAGGAGACTTTTGCTCCTGTGGCTAGGCTAGAATCAATTCGTATCTTGCTAGCATATGCCGCTCACCATTCTTTCAGGTTGTTCCAAATGGATGTGAAGAGCGCTTTCCTCAACGGGCCAATCAAGGAGGAGGTGTACGTGGAGCAACCCCCTGGCTTCAAGGATGAACGGTACCCCGACCACGTGTGTAAGCTCTCTAAGGCGCTCTATGGACTTAAGCAAGCTCCAAGAGCATGGTATGAATGCCTTAGAGATTTCTTAATTACTAATGCTTTCAAGGTTGGGAAAGCCGATCCAACTCTTTTCACTAAGACATGTGATGGTGATTTGTTTGTGTGCCAAATTTATGTCGATGACATAATATTTGGTTCTACTAATAAAAAGTCTTGTGAAGAGTTTAGCAGGGTGATGACGCAGAAATTCGAGATGTCAATGATGGGCGAGTTGAACTACTTCCTTGGGTTCCAAGTGAAGCAACTCAAGGACGGCACCTTCATCTCTCAAACGAAGTACACGCAAGACCTGCTGAAGCGGTTTGGGATGAAGGACGCCAAGCCCGCAAAGACGCCGATGGGGACCGACGGACACACCGACCTCAACAAAGGAGGTAAGTCCGTTGATCAAAAAGCATACCGGTCAATGATAGGGTCATTACTTTACTTATGTGCTAGTAGACCGGATATTATGCTTAGCGTATGCATGTGTGCTAGATTTCAATCCGATCCTAAGGAGTGTCACTTAGTGGCAGTGAAGCGAATCCTTAGATATTTAGTTGCTACGCCTTGCTTCGGGCTCTGGTATCCAAAGGGGTCTACCTTTGACTTGATTGGATATTCAGACTCCGATTATGCTGGATGTAAGGTCGATAGGAATAGTACATCGGGGACGTGCCAATTCTTAGGAAGGTCCCTGGTGTCATGGAATTCTAAGAAACAAACCTCCGTTGCCCTATCCACCGCTGAGGCCGAGTATGTTGCCGCAGGACAGTGTTGCGCGCAACTACTTTGGATGAGGCAAACCCTCAGGGACTTTGGCTACAATCTAAGCAAAGTCCCACTCCTATGTGATAATGAGAGTGCTATCCGCATGGCGGAAAATCCTGTTGAGCACAGCCGCACAAAGCACATAGACATCCGGCATCACTTTTTGAGAGACCACCAGCAAAAGGGAGATATCGAAGTGTTTCATGTTAGCACCGAGAACCAGCTAGCCGATATCTTTACCAAACCTCTAGATGAGAAGACCTTTTGCAGGCTGCGTAGTGAGCTAAATGTCTTAGATTCGCGGAACTTGGATTGAATTGTAGCATACATATGTTTATGCCTTTGATCATGTTCATTCTGCATTTTGTTGCTTATTGTGGTGCTCAAGTTGTACAAACATTCCCTGGACCTCACAAGTCCTTGTGTAAGTGATGCACATATTTAGGGGGAGTTATGTTACAACTTGACCCTTTGAGACTAACCATATGCTTGAGTTTGCTTGATTTAGTCTCGAAGGAGAATTGAAACGGAAAAGGTGGACTTGGACCATGAAAGACTTCCACTGCACTCCGATGAGAGGGTAACTTATTCCAAGTTCATCTCATGACCTCTTATTGCCATTTGTTCTTAATTGAAGATTTTGGTGAGGCAATGGGGTTATAGGGCCAAGATTGATCCCGTTTTGGTGCTTGATGCCAAAGGGGGAGAAAATAAAGGCCAAAGCAATAAATGGATCAGCTACCACTTGAGAGATTTGAAAACAGTAGAGTAGAGCTTTTGGTTTGTCAAAACTCTTTCATTGTCTCTTTTGTCAAAAGTTGGCTTCTTGTGGGGAGAAGTAGTGATTATGGGAAAAAGGGGGGAGTTTTTTTAAATCTTTGATCAATCTCTTTTGAAATGACTCTCTTTATGCTTCAACATGTGTGTTTGACTTAGAGATAGAGATTTGAGTTTGATTTGCAAAAACAAACCAAGTGGTGGCAAAGGATGATCCATATATGCCAAAATTGAACCAAAATGAATTTGAGTTTTATTTGAAGTGATATTGCACTTGTTCTAGTTGCTTTATGTTGTGTTGGCATAAATCACCAAAAAGGGGGAGATTGAAAGGGAAATGTGCCCTTGGGCCATTTCTAAGTATTTTGGTGATCGAGTGTCAACACAAGTGCTTAAATGTGAATTTATGCCCATGGATGAACAAAGTGCAAATCATGAGTAAAGGTATGTTTCTAAGTCTTAGTACATTGGTTTTGTGTACTAATATACTTGTCTAAGTGTTAGAAACAGAAAGAAGAAGAAAAGAAAAGAGGTGCAAAACACTTGGCTGTGTACAGCCAAGACTCAGCTCTGTCTGGCACACCGGACTGTCCGGTGGTGCACCGGACAGTGTCCGGTGCGCCAGGCTGACTCGGCGTGATGAGGCCGCTCTCGGGAATTCGCCGACGGCGTACGACTATAATTCACCGGACTGTCCGGTGTGCACCGGACTGTCCAGTGAGCCAACGGTCGGCCGGGCCAACGGTCGGTCGCGCGATCTGCGCGAGACACGTGGCCGAGCCAACGGTCGGAAGGGGGCACCGGACTGTCCGGTGTGCACCGGACATGTCCGGTGCGCCAACGGCTCCCAGATCTGCAACGGTCGGCTGCGCCGTTTAAGGAAAGAAATTGGGCACCGGACAGTGTCCGGTGTGCATCGGACTGTCCGGTGCACCCGACGACAGAAGGCAAGGATGGCCTTCCAGATTTGCTCTCAACGGCTCCTAGCTGCCTTGGGGCTATAAAAGGGACCCCTAGGCGCATGGAGGAAATACCCAAGCAACCTAAGAGCATTCTTGATCATCCACACTCAGTCTTTGCGCATTCGTTTGTCATTCTCAGTGATTCGAGCTCCGTTCTAGTGAGAACTTTGAGATAGTCTTTTGAGCTCGATTCTTGGCCGTGTGTGTGCGCATTTTGCTGTGGATTTGTGTGTGTTGCTTCCCTCCCTTACTCCGTACTTCTTTGTGAAATTCAATTGTAAGGGTGAGAGACTCCAAGTCGTGGAGATTCCTCGCAAACGGGAAAGATCAAAGTAAAGAAGAACACCGTGGTATTCAAGTTGATCATTGGATCACTTGAGAGGAGTTGAGTGCAACTCTCGTCCGTTGGGACGCCACAACGTGGAGTAGGCAAGTTTTGTACTTGGCCGAACCACGGGATAAACACCGTGCCATCTCTGTGCTTGATTTCTTGTGGTTATCGTGTCTGGACTCATCTCTAGCCACTTGGCAACTATTGTGCTAACACTTAACAAGTTTTTGTGGCTATAAGTTTAAGTTTCACAGGATCACCTATTCACCCCCCCCTCTAGGTGCTCTGAGGTGCAGCTGGACCAAGCACAACAAGTGCGAAAAAGACTACACCAAACTGTCCGCGCAAAGACCGACTACATGCGCGCCAGACAGACATAACAAAATACACCAGACCAAGTGCGCAACGCCTTCGTGAGCATAGCCGAATGTGCGAAGGCACACAACCTCATCATACAAGCCATTACATATGTACAGCGAGTGCATCACACTTTACATCGGCTCAACCTTCGGAATAATTCCCATCTCCCTATAGTTAAATAGCATTATCCTCAGCTCCTCACCCACAAAAAGACCTCGTAGCTCCCCCTCAGCTACACTCGCAGCGGCCGGCAAGGACATCAGTTCCTGCCTGCCAGCCCTGCCCACACGAAGCCGACCGCCGTCCGCCTCACTCACTCTACGCTTCGCAACCGCCCTTCGCCGCCTACGCCCCGCACTTGGACCAGGCACAACTTCAGCATCCACAGCACGCGGCGAAGCCTCTGCCGCTGCCACATCCAAGGCCGCAAAGTAATCCAAGTCCTCATCCGACGACTCTTCAGTCCACTCAACCGAACTCCCAGAATCACCAAAATCAGAAAACTTAGACGCAGATTCATCCGATTCATTCCCATCATCCACGGTCGAAGCCGCCAAAAAATTAGCAGTAGCGGTTGCGTGCGCAGGCCCAAAATCTTGAACCTGCGCAGCAACCAAGGTTCAGCAACATATGCAAAATTCCCTAACTACCCACACCCACTAAGCCACCTGCGAAGACCCAGCTGTAACACCCTAAATCCATCATTTGAAAAAAAACACAATTTGAATTATTAGTTTCCAGTACAAAGGAAAATATTTATGTTCAAGTAATAAAATTGTGATATAAATAAGTTGAACAATTTCTTGATTAGATAAAATCTAACAAGTGCTTGATGCATTCATGCCGAAGCATATGTTTTGTTTGATTTGAATCCAATTCTTGGATTTAATTTTGTGAAGAAAACGTTATTTTATAGAATAATATTAAATTATTAAAATAATAAATTCGGTAACTATGTATTTTGATTTGTTAAAAAAATAAACTTGAAATTATTCTGATTTTCACTATATATATACAAATTTATATGCATTATTTAGATTTATTGTTGGTGTGAAATATTTTCGTGAAATGGAATGAATTGCTAAATAATATTTTTCTACAAAACGATGTATTTTAGTTTTGTTAATAATATTTTAGGTTTTTATTATGAATTTGTATGTGTCTATAAATATATATGGCTACTTGTTTGTTAAAAAAAACAGATGCGTATGGAAATTTGAAAAAAAAAATGGAAAAGACATGAACGATTTAGCCGCACGGTCCAACAAAAAAAAATAGAAGAATTTTTTTAAAAAAAAGAGAAGACGAACACTGGAACCAAATGATCCAGCCTGTGCGTTCCCTTCCCCACTCTCCCCGTCTGTCCTCCAGGTGGGTCCAACTCGTCAGGAGTATCTTCAAGTTTGAGCCTCTGCTCTGTGTGCGCTGGCCGTTCCTGCGTGCGCCGCCAACCCAGTTCCCACGCCGTCGTCCACATCCTGCTCCTGCAGTCGTCTGCTTCTTGGCCCCACGCCGCCAGCCGAAGCGCTGCGTCCTCTCCTATCCCCTTCTTTACTGTTCGAATCACTACCCCATTAGAGCTGACCGTTTTCTCCATTAGTGACATTTAAATCCTCCGTTTCTATCTTCAATCGGTATCAGTTCAACCGGCGACCTCCTGGCTCCCTCCTCCACCTATAAATGGAACCGCTCCTAGAGCCCTTTCTCTCCTTTTCTGCTCTAGTTCGTTGGCCATATCCCGCAGCCAAGCCCCTGTACAGCGCCGAGAACCCCGCGCTACCCTCGGTTCTCACTGCTGCGCACCACGCTAAGCTAGCACCTTCTGCGCAGCCGCTCGCCATCGTGCTGCGGCGTCACGCCGCGTCATTGCCATCGCTCACCAGACTTCACCTGCTTCGTCGACACGCAGCCTGCTCATCATTTCAACGCTAGCTTCTGTACCGCGACACCGCGAAGTTCGCCCTGCTGCTGTGCCTCGCCGGTGCCGAAGTCGTTCTTCCATGCCACGCATTCGTCGTCATCTATGATGTGCCTTGCTGCTCTACACCGCAACCTTGCTGACCATGGCCTGCTGGAATTCGCCGATGCCCCTGCTCAGTCCCGCCATGTTGAAGTTTGATGCCGCGCAGCCATCACACTGAGAACCGTACGAACACACTGCTTCTTTGTTACTACAAGGTAGAAGATGATAATTTTTGTTGCTATTCATATAGTCTACGTTTAATAGCGTATAAATCCGTATGACGTTTTTTATGCAAAACGATTATTTTTGGAGCGCAAATAAATCGATTCATGTAATGTTAGTTCCATATGTTTATGTGAAATAATTTATTTCAGGATTCACAATAATTTACACGTTTCATTAATTATGATCCTTAGATTCGATTCATATGTAGTCATCAAATTAAGAAATTAAAAATAATAATAGCCTTTATGTTTTATAATAAAAAAAGGAGATAGTTGTTTGTAATGATATATGTACACAAAAATAAAAATTTACCGGCTACCCCTCATAGTCTACCTTTAATTATGTTTTGATCCTTGTTATAGTTTCTATTATAAAATATATATTTTGGAACCCAAATAAAATAGAAATGGTTTTGTTAGTTCCATAATAATGTGACAAGCATTTTTAATTAATGTTTCACGCGGTTCACATATTTTTGTAGTTAAATTTATATTACAGTTGTTATACAAGAAATATTAAAATGACCTTTTCAATAGATATCATGTTTTCAATGTTCATTATAGATGTTTAAGTGTAGTCGTACTAAATAGTAATATGTCTAATAATAATATAATGGTTTAAATAAGTGCTACACTGTCATAACTAAAATGATAGTTAATAATATACTAATAAATATAGTATTCATTTTAATTATCTGGACCATTTGTTCCTACAATAGAATTAAAGATAATTAATATATTAATTATCTTTTATCATAATTTATTAGTCAAACCTATTGTCAACTTGTTCATAACTAGTTATATGAGCTTGATTAATTATTTTATCACATTTAGTCTATGTTATATAAATCATTTAGTTTTTCCTAAAGGGTAAAATAAAGTAATAACTAAAATGTTACTTTATATATATACTTCGAATATAATAATATAGGCTATGTGTTTTTAAATGAAATTAAAAGATAGTTGTTTGTTCATTGTCTTTTACATAAAAGTTCATTTAAGGCATATACCATAACTTTCCATAAATAGGTGTTTAATAATAATAATGACCTTTTCACATAAAACCTATTTAGACTTATATCTTAATTTATCATAAGTGATAGGTTTAACAATGAATTATATGCTCCATAATGCTTCTAAAATTAATAATGTGATTAGTAGCCCATTAACCCTAGATATATAACTTATATCTATTCTAAAAAGTTAAAAATGTTTAATATCGTTATAACGTGTTTTATCGTCTTATAAATGCTTTATCTTAGACGTATCGCGTATGACGTTTTATAAAAGATTAAATTAGTGAACATAATATTTGTATAGTTTAATTAAGACATTTTAAGCTCATGTCTTGTTTTATAAAGTATAGATCACACATTTTCTTAAGAATACCCTCTTATTATAACCATGACTTGCGACGTATTTGAAAAGCGAACACTCTTTTCGTTAGGCTCTCTTTTAGCTTTACGTATGATGAATGTGATATGTTATTGAGTGGTGTTTGTTCTTCTTGTTTGTTTGTGTGATATTCAGTGGTTGATCTAGTAGTTAAGAATCAAGATCTATTCCTATCCGTGGAAGAACCTCAAGTTTTCAATAAGCAAGGCAAGTGGACTTCTCCCTCTGCATACTCTATTTGATCCCAAACAATACATTTAATAAAGTTTATTCTTTTGGATATATATGCATAATTTGACGGGTTACCTATTTAGATAACCTTTCCAACCTTATTCCTTGATCAAACCTGGGAATTATACTTTACCTTCGCAGCTATGCTATTGCTACAACTTAACTTTATGCAGTCACTCCTGCTTATGATATTAATGTTCCAAAATGGTAAGTTTATATTATTGTTGTTAACCCGATGGTTAAACAAGATTATTGCATATTAATTGGAACATGGAGTGACCACCCGGGAAAACAGTGCAACCACGAGTGCTATCATGGCTCTGGCTTTGGTAATTAGCTTTATATGCTTAGTGCCTGGCAACCTTACCTGAAATATGGGCAAGAGGGGGAGCGGTAGGTGTTGGCAGCCCACGTTAACATGGGGACGTATTCTTGGCTAAGGTACCTCACCCAGGGGGCCTCCACCATCGTCTTTAGAAACCTTAGCGGGTTGCTTCGTATTAAGTGTATTTTGTGAAAGCCTCATAGTGGATCCCTAGCCACTCACCTCGGAAGTGTTTACGGGTTTTGGCCGACCCAGGCTAGAGGGGATACACGGCTTGTGGGTAAAGTTGTACCACCTCTGCAGAGTGTAAAACTGATATATCAGCCGTGCTCACGGTTATGAGCAGCCTGGACTCCTCACATGATAATTGAACTTGAAGATGGAAATAAATCGAGATCCGATGATCTGCCAATTGTTTTGCTTAAGTGGTTTCACTTAAGTGTTTTTGATATACTCTTGTACCTTTGCTTAATGGGAATACTTGGGATTCACACTTATTAGTAAGACATGTGTTGTTAATAAAATGTTGACCAACTAAAATGCTTACTGCTCAACCTTAGCCTCACCTTGTTACCTTGCATTAGTTTTTCCCCCACTTGCTGAGCCCCGACCATAAGTGAGCTCACCCTTGCTTAATTTTGATCAGAAGTTTGCAGATGAAGTTATGATGCTGAGCTCCAGGGATGCTAGTCTAGTGATACCCCCGGTCATCTTCCTGTGGATGGATGTCCTTGTTTCGCTGTACTTTGATGAATAAAGGTTAAGACATCATGTCTGTTCGAAGTGTAATATGTTAATATAATCGTTATTTACGCTTTTATGCATTGTTCTTTTGATATATTACACTTGTGATGTCAACATATGTGTGAAAATAGATCCTGGCACACATATGCTATGCACCCGGCTCTGCCCATTAGAAACGGGTGTGACAGAAGTGGTATCAAAGCAATGTGACCGTAGGTCGCTAAATTAGTTAGAAATGGAAAGCCCAGTCAGTCTTTCAAAGCCTGGTATATTTTCCTCCATAAAAACTTACTTTATATTAAAACTCGTCTCTTTTATTTTCAACTCTTTTAGTCTGAGTTTGGTCTATCAGAAGACTCTACTCGGAAGCACTACAAGATGATCAAGTTAGGATTGTGGAACTTGAAGTGAAGTCTACCGGAAGGAACCCTTTAGAAGCTATGGAAGATGCCCCATTTTCTGTCTTATCCCCGCCCCGCAAGAAGTTTCGTTATAGATCTCTTGGATCTATTACCATTCTTCTTGGTTAGGTTGATAGGATAGTTCTATAGCGCTAAGTTTTCGACTAGATCGGTAAGGACGATGTTATATTGTAGTTGTTTTCTAATCCATAATATTGTTATATAACCCTTGATTTCTTCTACTCTTGTTTCCTTGCCATTGTATTGCCACCCTTGTGCAATATCTACCTTGATGTATGAAACCTTTGGCTCTCTACTCCTTGATAATGCTTTCTCCCTAACTCACTTTATATCCTTGGTTGTATCATTTATCCTAACTTTAATAGTTCATGATTATCTTATTTCACTATTGGCCACCGACAAATATGTCTTGTCTAACTCCTTGATAATTCTTACCTTTATAATATCTTTCTTATTCCAAACCATGTCACACCTTTTGTTTTGGTTGAATGAGTAGAATTGGACTGTGTTGTGCTGATATGTTTGAGTTCATGTTAGTTATATTTGTGACTATGATTGATTTGCTTCTTTGTAATGATTGTTGTTGTATTGTGTGACTTTTGTCCACAATGACAACAATTAGCTAGGTTAAACCTTAGATAGTTGGGTTCTCTCTACTCTTTATAGTCTGTCTTAGCTCAATCTTTTCGTCCCTTCTTTCCTTACTACATCCATACAGATGTCAGAACTTGGAATGTCAACTGCAAGTGATGCCACTAAGTGCAAAGAATACATTGTGTTGGCAACTCCTCTAGCTAAGGATCAGATGGAACAGTTCAAGAAGGCGCATGCTCAGTTTCTGCAAGCAACCTCTCAAGTGGTAGCTAGACTCCAACAACTTGATTTAGCAGAAATTATAGCACATGAGCAGACTACCGATAACCATATGACATCAACCACAACATCACCCTCGATAGTTGACTTAGAAAAGCTATTACATGCACAAGCTCTTGTAATACAGAATGTATCGCAACTCACCTCCTCATACCAGCAAGTGTTGGCAAGTCGAAACGTCACTAGAAATGAAACAACTAATGAACAGACACAAAAGGATGCACACCAACAGACAAATGATCTTGGAACATGTTGTTGTGAGTACTATGGAATTCCTTGTCGCCAGATCAGTACAAACGAAAGTGAAACTACAAAACAGAAGAACCAGATTTTATTTTCGGGTATAAAAAGTCAATGGTCTTCCCAAGAACAACTAGTAGCAGATGCATTGTTAGACGATGAATTGCCAGGTTTTCCAAAAAGGAAACATCACAAGGATGCTCAGCTCCAAAAAGAAGCAAATGAGTGTTACATTGATGGATGGACTATCACCTGCACACAGTTTCAGCCTCGTCGTCGCATCAGTTCCAAGAAACAAAAATGGAAACATGGAAAAAGTCAAGAAATAACTTCAAGAAAGTCTTGCTATCAATGTGGACGTGAAGGTCATTACTTCCGTAACTGTCCTGAGAAGAGTTCACTACCGGATACCTCCGAGATAAAGCTATCTCAGTCTTCAGACATGAAATATGAACAAAAATGCACAGAAACTTCTATCAACATCGTGAAGAACAACAAAAGGAATAGAAAAATATTTGGATACATGAGCTGTCCACCTCAACCACAAGCAAAAGCCCCGAAACACATGGATACCCAAACAGAAGAATCAAGCCAGGCTCAGCTATATGAGATACAGACACCCAATCAACCCTCACCCCCGGTTGGTCAAGCAAAGTTGACTCGCAAAGAACTCAAAGCAAGAGGTGCTTTTTTCTACTGCAAGAATGAAGAACATATTATTCGCGAATGCCCCACGAAGCGTTTAGACCAAATTAAAGAAGAAGACGGTGAAGCAAGACCCAAACAATAACATGGAAGACTAACCAGTTATAAGTACGATGATGAAGATCGCTTGATTAGTAGTCATTGCGGAGTGAAGAAATGAAGAAGTTCCTTAAGTTTAGAAGAGTTAAAGTGTGAACCAAGAACCTATGAGTAACCATATATCACCATTGTTTTCTTGCTAGCCTTCCCTAATCTCGAGGACGAGATTCTTTTTAAGGGGGGTAGATTTTGTAACACCCTAAATCCATCATTTGAAAAAAACACAATTTGAATTATTAGTTTCCAGTACAAAGGAAAATATTTATGTTCAAGTAATAAAATTGTGATATAAATAAGTTGAACAATTTCTTGATTAGATAAAATCTAACAAGTGCTTGATGCATTCATGCCGAAGCATATGTTTTGTTTGATTTGAATCCAATTCTTGGATTTAATTTTGTGAAGAAAACGTTATTTTATAGAATAATATTAAATTATTAAAATAATAAATTCGGTAACTATGTATTTTGATTTGTTAAAAAAATAAACTTGAAATTATTCTGATTTTCACTATATATATACAAATTTATATGCATTATTTAGATTTATTGTTGGTGTGAAATATTTTCGTGAAATGGAATGAATTGCTAAATAATATTTTTCTACAAAACGATGTATTTTAGTTTTGTTAATAATATTTTAGGTTTTTATTATGAATTTGTATGTGTCTATAAATATATATGGCTACTTGTTTGTTTAAAAAAAACAGATGCGTATGGAAATTTGAAAAAAAAATGGAAAAGACATGAACGATTTAGCCGCACGGTCCAACAAAAAAAAATAGAAGAATTTTTTTTAAAAAAAAGAGAAGACGAACACTGGAACCAAATGATCCAGCCTGTGCGTTCCCTTCCCCACTCTCCCCGTCTGTCCTCCAGGTGGGTCCAACTCGTCAGGAGTATCTTCAAGTTTGAGCCTCTGCTCTGTGTGCGCTGGCCGTTCCTGCGTGCGCCGCCAACCCAGTTCCCACGCCGTCGTCCACATCCTGCTCCTGCAGTCGTCTGCTTCTTGGCCCCACGCCGCCAGCCGAAGCGCTGCGTCCTCTCCTATCCCCTTCTTTACTGTTCGAATCACTACCCCATTAGAGCTGACCGTTTTCTCCATTAGTGACATTTAAATCCTCCGTTTCTATCTTCAATCGGTATCAGTTCAACCGGCGACCTCCTGGCTCCCTCCTCCACCTATAAATGGAACCGCTCCTAGAGCCCTTTCTCTCCTTTTCTGCTCTAGTTCGTTGGCCATATCCCGCAGCCAAGCCCCTGTACAGCGCCGAGAACCCCGCGCTACCCTCGGTTCTCACTGCTGCGCACCACGCCAAGCTAGCACCTTCTGCGCAGCCGCTCGCCATCGTGCTGCGGTGTCACGCCGCGTCATTGCCATCGCTCACCAGACTTCACCTGCTTCGTCGACACGCAGCCTGCTCATCATTTCAACGCTAGCTTCTGTACCGCGACGCCGCGAAGTTCGCCCTGCTGCTGTGCCTCGCCGGTGCCGAAGTCGTTCTTCCATGCCACGCATTCGTCGTCATCTATGATGTGCCTTGCTGCTCTACACCGCAACCTTGCTGACCATGGCCTGCTGGAATTCGCCGATGCCCCTGCTCAGCCCCGCCATGCATGTTGAAGTTTGATGCCGCGCAGCCATCACACTGAGAACCGTACGAACACACTGCTTCTTTGTTACTACAAGGTAGAAGATGATAATTTTTGTTGCTATTCATATAGTCTACGTTTAATAGCGTATAAATCCGTATGACGTTTTTTATGCAAAACGATTATTTTTGGAGCGCAAATAAATCGATTCATGTAATGTTAGTTCCATATGTTTATGTGAAATAATTTATTTCAGGATTCACAATAATTTACACGTTTCATTAATTATGATCCTTAGATTCGATTCATATGTAGTCATCAAATTAAGAAATTAAAAATAATAATAGCCTTTATGTTTTATAATAAAAAAAGGAGATAGTTGTTTGTAATGATATATGTACACAAAAATAAAAATTTACCGGCTACCCCTCATAGTCTACCTTTAATTATGTTTTGATCCTTGTTATAGTTTCTATTATAAAATGTATATTTTGGAACCCAAATAAAATAGAAATGGTTTTGTTAGTTCCATAATAATGTGACAAGCATTTTTAATTAATGTTTCGCGCGGTTCACATATTTTTGTAGTTAAATTTATATTACAGTTGTTATACAAGAAATATTAAAATGACCTTTTCAATAGATATCATGTTTTCAATGTTCATTATAGATGTTTAAGTGTAGTCGTACTAAATAGTAATATGTCTAATAATAATATAATGGTTTAAATAAGTGCTACACTGTCATAACTAAAATGATAGTTAATAATATACTAATAAATATAGTATTCATTTTAATTATCTGGACCATTTGTTCCTACAATAGAATTAAAGATAATTAATATATTAATTATCCTTTATCATAATTTATTAGTCAAACCTATTGTCAACTTGTTCATAACTAGTTATATGAGCTTGATTAATTATTTTATCACATTTAGTCTATGTTATATAAATCATTTAGTTTTTCCTAAAGGGTAAAATAAAGTAATAACTAAAATGTTACTTTATATATATACTTCGAATATAATAATATAGGCTATGTGTTTTTAAATGAAATTAAAAGATAGTTGTTTGTTCATTGTCTTTTACATAAAAGTTCATTTAAGGCATATACCATAACTTTCCATAAATAGGTGTTTAATAATAATAATGACCTTTTCACATAAAACCTATTTAGACTTATATCTTAATTTATCATAAGTGATAGGTTTAACAATGAATTATATGCTCCATAATGCTTCTAAAATTAATAATGTGATTAGTAGCCCATTAACCCTAGATATATAACTTATATCTATTCTAAAAAGTTAAAAATGTTTAATATCGTTATAACGTGTTTTATCGTCTTATAAATGCTTTATCTTAGACGTATCGCGTATGACGTTTTATAAAAGATTAAATTAGTGAACATAATATTTGTATAGTTTAATTAAGACATTTTAAGCTCATGTCTTGTTTTATAAAGTATAGATCACACATTTTCTTAAGAATACCCTCTTATTATAACCATGACTTGCGACGTATTTGAAAAGCGAACACTCTTTTCGTTAGGCTCTCTTTTAGCTTTACGTATGATGAATGTGATATGTTATTGAGTGGTGTTTGTTCTTCTTGTTTGTTTGTGTGATATTCAGTGGTTGATCTAGTAGTTAAGAATCAAGATCTATTCCTATCCGTGGAAGAACCTCAAGTTTTCAATAAGCAAGGCAAGTGGACTTCTCCCTCTGCATACTCTATTTGATCCCAAACAATACATTTAATAAAGTTTATTCTTTTGGATATATATGCATAATTTGACGGGTTACCTATTTAGATAACCTTTCCAACCTTATTCCTTGATCAAACCTGGGAATTATACTTTACCTTCGCAGCTATGCTATTGCTACAACTTAACTTTATGCAGTCACTCCTGCTTATGATATTAATGTTCCAAAATGGTAAGTTTATATTATTGTTGTTAACCCGATGGTTAAACAAGATTATTGCATATTAATTGGAACATGGAGTGACCACCCGGGAAAACAGTGCAACCACGAGTGCTATCATGGCTCTGGCTTTGGTAATTAGCTTTATATGCTTAGTGCCTGGCAACCTTACCTGAAATATGGGCAAGAGGGGGAGCGGTAGGTGTTGGCAGCCCACGTTAACATGGGGACGTATTCTTGGCTAAGGTACCTCACCCAGGGGGCCTCCACCATCGTCTTTAGAAACCTTAGCGGGTTGCTTCGTATTAAGTGTATTTTGTGAAAGCCTCATAGTGGATCCCTAGCCACTCACCTCGGAAGTGTTTACGGGTTTTGGCCGACCCAGGCTAGAGGGGATACACGACTTGTGGGTAAAGTTGTACCACCTCTGCAGAGTGTAAAACTGATATATCAGCCGTGCTCACGGTTATGAGCAGCCTGGACTCCTCACATGATAATTGAACTTGAAGATGGAAATAAATCGAGATCCGATGATCTGCCAATTGTTTTGCTTAAGTGGTTTCACTTAAGTGTTTTTGATATACTCTTGTACCTTTGCTTAATGGGAATACTTGGGATTCACACTTATTAGTAAGACAGGTGTTGTTAATAAAATGTTGACCAACTAAAATGCTTACTGCTCAACCTTAGCCTCACCTTGTTACCTTGCATTAGTTTTTCCCCCACTTGCTGAGCCCCGACCATAAGTGAGCTCACCCTTGCTTAATTTTGATCAGAAGTTTGCAGATGAAGTTATGATGCTGAGCTCCAGGGATGCTAGTCTAGTGATACCCCCGGTCATCTTCCTGTGGATGGATGTCCTTGTTTCGCTGTACTTTGATGAATAAAGGTTAAGACATCATGTCTGTTCGAAGTGTAATATGTTAATATAATCGTTATTTACGCTTTTATGCATTGTTCTTTTGATATATTACACTTGTGATGTCAACATATGTGTGAAAATAGATCCTGGCACACATATGCTATGCACCCGGCTCTGCCCATTAGAAACGGGTGTGACACCAGCCGTCGCGGGATCCTCCGCTGCCGGCTCCGCCGCCATCTTCACAGGATCCTCAGCCCTCGGCGCAGCATTTGGCGACGAGACACCACCGGCCGCAGTGGCTGCGGGGGCATCAGGGGCGCCTTCGATGGTTTCTGGGGGCGGCGCCGGGGCGACCTCGGACACAGCCGCCACCGGGTTCGACTTCGAATCAGGCTGCGCGCTGTTCAAAGCCCCGAAGTCCTCCACTTTCTCGTTACGCGCCGCCTGAGACATAGCACACAGATTCAGCAAACCCACATATAACCCACATTCATCAACACTAAACAAGAGTCAGACATTACCTGACCCCTCGCCGTGTTGGACCGCTCCCTGACCACCTCCCGACCGTGGGGACCCCACATCCGGTCGAAGAGGGCTCCCGCGGATTCCTTCACCACAGGGTCCTCAACCTTGTAAATCTCGCGCTTGAAATCCTCATCAGATTGGTCGAAGACCTCATAGTGCCGGCACCCTTCGTGGGACAGCGCGTTCATCGCCCCTTCGCAGGTGACCAGGGAGGCATAGGACATAAACCCCTCCACAATGGTGGGGAGCGCCAGCAACTCCTCCTGCAGCCACTCGAGGCAGCGAAGTCCGGGCTCTTGGTCTGGCACTTCGAAGTCAGCGGTCCGCGCGCCCAGCTCGTGGTATGAGTCCATAAGCTGTTTGCGCGTCCGCTCAGCCTCCGAGCGCGTCGAAGCCTCGGCCCTCTCCACACGGGTATGCAGAGCGTTGAACCGCTCCTCCCATTCCTCGGCGCGCTGTCTGGCAAGGCTACCCTCCACCCGCGCCAAATTGGCCTCCGCCTGCGCAGACTACGCCTTGGCGAGAGCCTCATTAGCCTCCCTTCTCTCCTCCGCCAGTTGGCGCCGGAGGTCAGCCCTCTCGCCCTCCAGCGCGGCCACCTTATCCACCAGCTTGTGGCACTTGCTGTCGGCGGCCGACTTTTCTCGGACGGCGTCAGCATGTTGCGCCCGAAGTCTCTCGACTTCGGCAGACACAACCGCCGTAAGGGCCCCCGACGCCACGCGGTCAGCGAAGTCAGCCACCTACAAGACACACATAAGACCACAATCCCAACGAAACTGATAAAAACCGAAGTCTAGCTCAACTTACCTGACTCAATGCCTCCTTCAGCCAGCGGGACACAGCGCCCGCCTCGTCCTTGACGGCAGTGAGCGCCGGAATCTCACCACCGGCGCTGAGATCGCTACCCCTCGCCCTAGGCATCACAGCAGCCGTCGCGGTCGCCACCGCAGGCGGAACAACAACAAGTTGCCCTTCGCCCGACCCTGCAATGCATCAACAGTTACAAAAAAACCCTCGGGCTAACGACTTACCAACGAGATAATCGTCCACGCTAATCTTGGTGGCGAAGTCGGCAACGCGCTTGCCCGGCAGAGGCAATTCTCGGGCCTTCGCAGCTCCGGCCGGGGCAGGCATGGTTCTGCCGGCGCTGGCCGCCTTCACGGTCTCCGGCACCCTGCTGGACCCAGGGGCGGCAGACTTTGCCGCCAGCGTCGGCTGGCTGCCGCCGGGGGCAGCAGCCTTCGCAGTCCCCCGCGACCTCTTCGGCCTAGCCTCAGGCAGCCTGACGACCGCCTGGCGCTTCTGCGCAGCTCCCTGACGATCCTTGTCCATCACTGCCGACACAACAGCAGCAATATTCCGTCCATAAGGAAACACTCTCCAGTCACGAACCATGCGAGATGTAAAAAAGTCTTTGCCGGCCACGCGGGGGATAGGAACATTCTTAGGCCACCAACCCCCGGTAACCTTCAGCATCCGCGCCGAAGACTCCCGGAGCTCGGGCGAAGACATCCTTCCCCCGGGGGCCGCGCACGTCCTCATCAATTCCTTAGCAAAACCATCGGAAACCCCCAGTCCTCCCGTAGCAGTACCTAGCTTCCTCTTCTTAGAGGATGGGGTGGCCGCCGGCGCGGGGTCGTTTCCAGTCTCTGCCGCCGGCTTCTTCCCGCGACGATCCACATCGTCTTGCCCGGGATAACCGCCATACGGCAGATGGTTCAACTCGAAGACCCTGTTCAAGCGGTCGTTGGACCCGCGTATATCCTAGCTACGCTGGCCCTCCGTCTTCGGCACGTACCGACCAACAATCCGCACCGCCCCATCCTCCGCCTCACGCACAAATGCGGTAGGATCGCGGCTATGCTGATCCAGTGCGAAGGAGGGACTTCGCACCAGCATCCCACCACGGGAAGGCATCTGGCGAGGGCATACTTCGCCCAGCGCCCAGCCATGCACCAAAGGCCACACCCCATACGCCACAAACTCCTCAACCAAATCGCGCCCGCTACTCAGGTCGGCCGCGCACCGCAGGGCCCCTTCGTCTGCATCCTCCTCCGCCACTTCAAACTGCGGGTATGCTGAGTAATAATGTGAGCACATCTCGGCCACGGGGAGCCCCAGATGGTCCTCGACTGTGCCCTCCGCGACGTAGAACCAAAACTCATACCAGTTGCCCCATTTATTGCGGGCGCAAGGAACCAACTCAACGACCTTCATCGAAGTCTTGCCGGTCTTCAGCGTAAATGTACAGGACCCAAACTGAGCAATCTTATTTCCGATCATCCTTTTCTGCCAGTGCAGACAATAGTACTTCGCGAAGACTTCGACCGATGGCAGTCCGCCGTACGAAGTCGTCGCCCAGACATATTTCGACAGGGCCACCACGACATTCGCCGTCAGCTGGTGGATCTGGACGTTGAATCTGCGCAGGACTTCTCCCACGAATCGATGCGCAGGCAGGCGAAGACCAGCGGCAAAGAACGCCTCAAAGACAACCAACTCGCCTTCTGGCTCGGGGACCTCCTCCGCCCCCGGGACACGAGTGACTCCGCCGCCAAAGTAACCAAGCTGCTGCATATCTTGCACGCGGACCGAGGACATCCGCGACACACCGAAATCCACCGTGTCGCCGGCGCGCAACTCCTCCACCGCCATAGTGCTCAGTGTCTCCTCAGACGATGCATCAGCCGGCGGCGTAGCGGCAGCAGAAGAAGAAGAGGTCGGCATCGCTACGTACCATCGGCGGCGGCAGGCGGTCTGCTTCACACGGGCCAGATCTCCGGCGAACAAGAGCAAGGAGGGCAGACGAACATCGAGAGGTTTGAGAAGGCGGTTAGGGTTTTTGCGGAGCGCGGAAAGATAAAGTTCAAAACGCGCCGCCCCCGTCCCCTTTTATACACAGGGCGCGGCGCTTCGGGAAACCCGCAATCCAACAGTACAGCGTCAATCAACGGTCATGTCAAAAACCCCCGCGGAACCACTTCGAGCGAGGGCAGCGTCTCCGCCATCTAGCGACGTCTTCGGCACCAGATGACTTAGTCGAACTGGTCCCTCGGAGGGCAAATGTTGGGGCGAAGGCGAAGACGCCACCCTTCGCTCGAGGCCTTCGCCGTACTCGCTGCACCAACGGTGACAAGACAACGGGCAGACTTACCCTTCGTCTCATACGCCGTCGGACGAAGACCTATGACGAGGTCGTCTCATCTTGCGACCTCGTCCAGAATGGAGGCCCGCGTGCGATCCGGCCCATTGTAACAGGCCCTGCGTGGCCGTTGCGCGTTACAGGCCTAATTTGTAAAGGCCTCCCTGTAATTACGGTCTGTAACCCCGCTTTATGGGAATATTCCGGGGATAACCTAGGTGTCTAACGGCACATGCGTCCTTAACACGGGACGCTGGGCACTCAGATACCTATAAATACCCCCGCACAATGCCCTTGAGAGGCTAGATTAACAGAGCTATTGCCGTCTCGTGCAAAAAACCCTATTTGCGTTGCTACACTCCCCCATTGGATCAACTTGCACCAGCGAGCAAGTTCCAACAATAGCCACCTTTGGCTCAGGGCTGGATTTTTTCTTTTTCAAAGCTTTCTCATCTTCTTCTATCATTTTAGCAGCTTGCCTCTTCATAACACTGACAACTCTTTCGCTTTGGCCCTTTGGCACCTTTTCTTAACCGTTCATAGTTAGGGTATTCAAATTTCAGGGCATCCATTACTCGGTTCAGCCTTCATTTCGGTCGGGTACCGAAGGCCGCTGTCATCAATTGATCTTCTTTCTTAGTGTAGTTGTCATCAATTGAACTCCTACACTTAAGTCAGGGTATGAAGATCATTATGTCCTAAGGGAAATAATGCTTCGAAGGACGAAGGGCCTTAACCTTTAACATTTTTGTGTTGCCTTGTTCTTAATTCATAGCATTTGAGAACAAGTCCCCAACAATGCATAACCATTATATATGCTAATTTACTGCACTTAATGTTAGTAGGCTTGTACTGTACACTTAAGTGTAGGAGTTAACTAAAACCCTAGTCGCATGAACTCAAGATTCCTTTTGAGATGGATACTAGTATGCTAGGTCGAGTAGCTGCTTTGCTAATTAGGGATCTTGGTAGAAGTTGAGTGATTTTTCTAGCAATCGTGCGAGGTCAGGAATTGATTGTATCCATTTTTATATCAAAATGATGATGGTCTGTGGGCACGGATTCATGGGGATGCGTTGTCTATGAGACAAAAATTGGAATAAGGATTAACGTGCGGATACCTGTGTCAAGCATTTGAATGTACTAAGCACATGCTGAGAAATATGGTAAATCGGTAAGCCTAGTACCTGAGTGAACCTGCCCGCAGACTTTGCCCCTCACGCGACCTGAGACGTGGTCTCCCATTCCTGTTATGGTGGGTACAAATGCAGTCACTACATGACAGTAGTCGGGGTCAGTGAGGCATTGTACGCCAAGGCGGTGAGCCTTGTTCTGTTGCCAGGGAATCGATGGGGACGGTTGATGTGTGTGGGGACGGAGTGCCTCGCTACGTCGTGTGTTTAGGTTTACCTTGTAAGGTTTAAAAACTCGATTCGAATCGTCTGCTTCTCGTAGCTAATGAGACTGCTTGATCCCTTGTACTGCATTGAGTAATAAGTGGAAATGAGATGACTGGCAAAAGATGTTGATTGATAAAATGTTTGATACCATGTATGAATAGCTAGGTACTCATCTAGTTTAAAAGGATCATACTAAAACTTGAAAAGCTAAAACTTGATTTTAGACTCAGCTAGTGCTTTTGGCAAACCAAACTCCTCAGCCAAACAGCTGCATGTCTAGAGGTAGAGGAGTAGACTCCTCACACCGGGTAAGTCTAGCTGAGTATTAGTATACTCAGCCTTGCTTGTGGCATAATTTTTGCAGGTACCTTCTTGATTTGGTTAATGGTGTGACTTGACCTTCATCCCTGCCACCGGGATAGATGCTCGAGAGGGTTACTGCTTCCGCAGGAGAGGACCAGGAGTAGCGTGGCTAGGCTTCGCCATGTTACTCGGTTTTCTCCGTTAGTTATTTCCACTCCATTAAAATTTATGGTTATCATTTCTGAAACTCCAATAATGTAATCACTAATGATACTTATTAAATTTTTGGTATTATGTTTTATTGTATTTCTCTGTGCCTCACCTTCGTGTGAGCTAGTGGTATTCGATCCTGGTAAGTGGCTTTATCGGACTAGATCCGAGGGACTAACGGGTTATTCCTGTTTAAGTGTGTTGCTGCCCTTAAGGGTGCGACTTGGGCACTTAAGCTAGAATAATTCGAGCGGTTACGCCACAGCTGGTATCGGAGCGAATACCATTACAGAGAAGTCAATAAGTCATGATTACCAACCTTTTCTAAAAAAAACTTGCTTAGAAACCAAGTTGGGTAGATGTTAGGACGATAAGGATAGACCTAGGACGTGAAGCCTTAGTAAATAGATGGGTAGCTAGGTGGCTATATTTATATATGACATAAAGGCTACTACTACTATTAGGAAGGATGCTATAGCAAGCACCAAAAAATCTAGTTAGGTCTGAGAAGACGACTAGAATGAGCATGCATCATGATTGTCGCATTATAATTGTCTCTTGTGCATCAACATGCTTCTCTCACCTTTATTCCAATAATAAGAACTTGTGAATAATGTGATGTATTGCCACCTTGTGAACTCTAAGAAATGCCTTACCTCGTGTCAGATTGGTAAGTCTTGTTAGATCGTGCTATGTGTTTCTCTTGTCTTGCTTGCTAGGTGGTATTGTAATTGTTCAACCCTCTTTGCCAACAAAAAAAATTGTTGCCTGTTTTGCCCATAAAAAGACCTCCTTCTCCAAACAACCTAGTGGTTAGCAAGTGAAACCCTAAAAAATCAAATCACATGCTTGTGTTGGTGTTTTCTAGCCCTTGTGTGTTGCGCTTTTGGTAATGCACCTGCACAGCTTATAGACCCCCATAGCTTGACCGCAAGACCAACCCAAGTCTCCTTGTGCACTTGTTGTGTCAAAAACATTGTTGTTTGGTGTCTAGTTGCACAAACCATATCAAGGCCATGTTTCTTTCCATAGATCATGTCCCGAATCTTCATAGCATTTCTGCTGCTCATCCTAGCAGATCTTGTTTTCCTACCTCTCCTTTGTTCGAATCTGGTAATCTTTTTTCTTGTGAACCATGTTGTGGCCTTGTCATCCAAATCTCAAGTATCAGATGTTAATTTACCTAAATCTCTCATTTCTAGTCTTTCTGATGCTCATTCTCTAGGCATCATGACGTCGTTTTATCCATTTTATCTGTAAACAGTGTATCCCTTTGGTTCAATGGATTATGCTGTTGACTTTAGTTCTCTCAAGTCTCGGCAAGTTGCCAATCTTGATCTCATGGTTGGTTCCCCTCACATCCACTCTCGTATAAATCTCTGACTTGATAATCTCCATGTTGATCATAAAATAGTTCTCTGAGTTGAAGAAAATTCTCATGTGATGCTCTTTCGCCAGCAATCTCTGTTTCAAGTCCGGTCACATTATTATTTTCTGAGCCATACTCTCGTGGGCTCCATCTAATTATGCCAAGTGAATTTTTCATTGGTTACGTTTGGTAATGGTGTCATGACTAACGATTGATGGTGCTGCAACGAAACCGAGAGTCTACTAGGGTGCACACATGGTTGAGCTGCTCGGCATGCGCTGGTATCACGGTTAATAGTTGTGATCCATTACGAGACTATACCAATGTGCTATCTTTTGTGGACATCCTCTCAAAGTGATCGATGTTTTTTGTCTCAATATGTCGCGATATTCTCTCAAATCTACCTTCTGTATCTTGTTGGTACTGGTTCAGGTGAACCAGTAAATCCAACGGGAGGGTGGAGAGAATGTTTGCAAGGTTGAACGGGGAATAGCAACAGCTCTGTTCATCTGGCCTCTCAAGGGCACTGTACGGGGGTATTTATAGGTACCCGAGTGTCCAACATCCCAAGGCAAGGACGTTTATGCCCTCGGGTACTTGGACTATCCTCAGAATATTCCCATAAAGGGAGGCTATAGACCGTGATTACAGAAAAGCTATAACAGATGAGGCCCGTAACATGCTTGTCCGCGTGGGGCCCGTTACGGTGGGCCAAATCCTATGTGGGCCTCCGGGCGAGATGAGGACGCGGGACTAGCAGACTTCGTTGGAGTCTGGCCTTCGTCTTGCAATGGAGAGGGCGAAGGGCAGCCACGCCGGTCATCTCGCCTTCGTTGGTGTAGCGAGGCGACGAAGGTTCCAAGCGAAGGGTAGTGTCTTCGCCTTCGTCCCAACATTTGCCCTCCGAGGGTCCAGTTCGACTGAGTCATCTGGTGCCGAAGACATCTCTAGATGGTGGAGACGTTGCCCTCGCTTGAAGTGGTCCTGCGGGGGTTTTTGAGGTGACCTTTGATGGACGTGGCACTGTTGGACTGCGGGTTTCCCGAAGCGCCGCGCCGTGTGTATAAGAAGGGCGGCGCGGCTCGGGGTGTCTCTTACCTTTGTGTGCGCCGGAAAACCCTAAGCTTTTGAAACTGCTCGCCCGCTCGCCTGCCCTCCTTGTTCCTCTGCATCGGAGATCTGGTCCACGTCAAGCAAACCGCACGACGCCGCCGACGGTACGTAGCAATGTCGTCTTCTTCCTCATCTGCTGCGAATGCGCCATCGGCCGATTCGTTGTCTGAAGATACCTTTAGTGATTTGGTGGCAGTGGTGTTACAGCCGGGCCACACGGTGGAGTTCAGCGTTTCGAGGATTTCCTCGGTTCGCGTGCAGGATATGCAGCAGTTGGGGTATTTTGGGAACGGTGTTGGGCGCGTCCCTGGGGCGGAAGAGATTCCCGAGCCTGAGGGCGAGTTAGTCATGTTTGAGGCGTTCTTCATCATCGGCCTTCGCCTACCTACGCATCGTTTCGTGGCGGAGGTATTGCAGAGGTTTGAGGTCTAGGTCCACCAGTTGACACCTAACGCCGTGGTGGCCCTAGTGAAGTATGTCTGGGCGGTGACTTTGTATGGTAGTCAGCCTTCCGTAGAGGTCTTCACCAAGAATTACTATCTGCACTAGCAAAAGAGAAGGATTGGAAGTAAGATTGCACAGTTTGGATCGTGCACCTTCACGCCGAGGACCGGAAAGACTTCGGCGGAGGTTGTGGAATTAGTTCCCTGTGCTCGCAACAAGTGGGGCAACTGGTGGGATTATTGGTTTTATGTTTCGGGAAGCGAGCTCGAAGACCTCCTAGGGCTCCCCATGGCCATAATGTGCTCCCACTGTTATGTGGCATTCCCACCATTTGAGGTGGCGGAGGACGATGAGGACGAAGGGGCCCTCCGGTGCGCTGCCCGCATGAGCAGCGGGCGTGATTTGGTTGAGGAATTCATCGGTTATGGAGTGTGGCCGCTGGCGCATGGCTGGGTGCTTAGCGAAGTATGCCCTCACCAGATGCCTACCTTGGGCCAGCAGCTGGTGCGAAGTCCGACCTTCCCTTTGGATCTGCGTGGCCGAGACCCAGCCGCGTTCGTGCGTGAAGTGGAGGTGGGGGTTGTGAGGATTGTAGGGCGGTATGCGCCGAGGATGGAGAGTCTGCGGAGTTGGGATATTCATGGATCCAATGTTTGCTTGAATCGGGTCTTCGAGTTAAACCGTTTGCCATACGGTGGTTACCCTGGAGACGACGCTGCTGTGGCTGTCGACCGCCGCGGGAAAAACCCAGTGGCTATGGCTGTGGCTGAGGAAGGCCCTTCGCAGGAGGCTGTCCCGGCCATTAAGAAGAGAAAAATAGGTACTACAGTTGGGGGGTTGGGGGTCTCTGATCGTTTTGCTATGGAGTTGATGGGGACTTGTGCGGCCCTCGGGGGAAGGATGTCTTCGCCCGAGCTCCGGGAGTCTTCGGCGCGAATGCTGAATGTTACCGGGGGTCGATGGCCAAGGAACGTTCCGATTCCCCTAGCGGCCGGCGAGGACATATTTACGTCTCGTTTGGCCCGTGAGATGAAGATTTTTCCATATGGACGGAATATTGCTGTTGTTGTATCGGCAGTGATGGACAAGGATCGTCAAGATGCGGCGCGGAAGCGCCGGGCGTTCACTAGGGTCGGGGACCCTAGTCACGAGGTGAAGAGGGCGCGAGGATCGCGAAGTCCACCGCCCCTGGCAGCAACAAACCACCGCCGGCTGTGAAGCTGGCTGTCCCCAGGCCCAGCAAGTCTTCAGCGGGTGCGAGGGCTGTTGCTTCCAGCGCGGGCAAGCCGCCCTCGACTAAGCCCACGAAGGAGTGAAGGCCACCGTCGCCGGTGCGCACCGACGAAGCGGCGACGGGTGGTGCCGACTTCGACACGGACATCTGCGGGGAGGATTACCGCGTAGGTGGTGTCATGATGTTTGATGCGCACACAAGCCATGGACTCATTGGTGAGTTTTTTTACGGGGATTGGGTCTTGAACAAGATTATGGTCCAGGGTAGGATGCGGGGCAGCTGGCTGTTGTCCCGGCTCCGGTGGCGGCCACATCACCTACGACGGCGGTTGTAGCGAAGGGTACATCACAGGACCCATGGTCCAAATTCTACGCAAGCGGCGAGATTTGTTCGGCCGCCGCCGCTAAAGATGTGGCGGGCTCTGTGTCCCGGCAGCTAAGGCATGCGTCACAGCAGCTGAAGCATGTAAGTCGTCTTGGACTTCGTTAGTTCGTTGTTTTTATGTGGTTGCGAATCTGATGGATTTTTCGTGGCAGGCGGCCTGACTTTGGAGTTTGCTACCGAGAAGCAACGACTCAAGGGCAGGATCGAGCGCCTCCGGGCGCAGCATACGAATGCTGTTTGGGACAAGTCAGCTGCGGAAAACAAGAGCCGCAGGCTAACGGAGAGGTTGGCGGCTGTGGAGGCCGAGAAGGAGGATCTCATGCGTGAGTTGGCGGCGGAGAGGAAGGACACAAATAGAGTCTGTGCTGAGGCACAGGCTGCACAAGCCGAGGCCAAACTTGTGCGGGCGGAGGCCAGTCTCGCCCGCCAACACGCCGAGGAGATGGAGACGAGGCTCTACGGCCTGCGCGACCTCCTAGACAAGATGGAGGCCTCGACGCGCGTGGAGGTCAAGCGGACGCATACGCAGCTCGTGGACGCGTGCCAGGAGCTGGGTGTGCGGACCGCTCCCTTCGAAGCGCTCGGTTAGGAGGTGGGCCTCCGCTTCCTTGGGTGGCTACAGGAGGAGCTGGAGGTGCTCCCGACAATTGTGACGGGCCTCATGTCCTTCGCCTCCCTCGTCACCTACGAGGGGGCCGTGAATGCCTTGTCCAGTGAGGGATGCGGGCACTTTGAGGTCTTCGATCAGCCGGACAAAGGCTTCAAGCATAGAATCTTCCAGGTCGAGGACCCGGTGCTGAAGCGATCGACTGGGGCGCTTTTCGATAGGATGTGGGGCCCTCATAGCCGAGAGACTGTCTGGGAGAGGTCCGACCGGGCGATGGATCAGGTAAAGGTGCATATGTGTGATTATATGTGTGGGTATGTGTGTGTATTTGTGTGGTTGTTGAATGAATGTGTTACTGTTGTAGATGGCGCATGATGAAGAGGTCGAGGACCTCGGTGATCTGGACAGTACACTACCCGAGGCATCGAGGGTGGAGCTGGCGTAGCCATCCGATGCTGGCAAGGGCCCCTTGGCGTCTCCCACGCCGACTGGAGCTGGCGAAGACCCCGTGTCGGCCCCTGCGCCAACGGGTGAGGACGCCTCAAAGGTGGTGGGCGAACCAGCTGCCGAAGACCCAGCGGCGTCGGTCGGGCCTTCGCAGGTGGCGGAATAGGGGCTAGGGCTTTCGGTGTAAACTTTTATTTTTGTGATACTGAACCTCGGTTGCTGCGTAGGTTCCTACGTTTGGGCCTACGCAAGCAACCGCTGCTAGCAATACTAACTTTGTGGGGGCCTCAACCATTGTGCATGTCGATGATAATTTATCTGGCTCTGGATCTGAGTTTTTTGAGTTTGATGGTGAGTCTGGGAGTTCGTTTTCCTGGACGGAGGAGTCCTCGGATGAAGGCTTGGATTATTTTGCTGCGTTAGATGTGGCCGCAGTGGAGTCTTCGCCGCGTGTGGAGGTTGGCGAGGCGGCTGATCTTCCTAGTGCGAGTGCTAAGTACAGGCGGCGAAGGGTGGTTTCGAAACATAGTGTGGGTGAGGTTTCACGAAGTGGTAGGTGCTATCGTATGGGGATGGAGCGTGGCCGTCTTCGAGTAGACCGGATTGGTAAACGAGAATTGTTGTCCTCGCCGATTGGGGTGGGCATAGGTGAGGGGGATCTACGAAATCTTTTTGAGGGTGAGGAATTGAGGATAATGTTGTTCAGTTATAGGGAAATGGGTATCATCCCGAAGGTTGAGCCGATGTAATATATGGTGCCCTCGTTGTGTGTATGTAACTGTAACTTGTATTGTAATGTGGCCTGTTGGCCATTTTCGCACGCCTGTGCTGATCCGGCTGCACCCGTAGGCGACTTTTACGCGGAGTGTGGATTGACGTACTTGCACCCAAGTGGCACGTAGTGTTTTTTCGGAGAAAGACTTCGATGGCGTATTTTATTGTGCCTGTCCGGCTGCACCCTTGGGCGTCTTTTGCGCGGAGTGTCATTTCAATAAAAGACTTCGATTAATGCACTTGTTGTGCTATTCCGGCTGCGCCCTTGGGCGTCTTTTGCACAGAGTGTCTTTTTAATAAAAGACTTCGATTAACGCACTTGTTGTGCTATTCTGGCTGCACCCTTAGGCGACTTTTGCACGGAGTGTCTTTTTAATAAAAGACTTCGATTAATGCATTTGTTGTGCTATTCCGGCTGCACCCTTTGGCGACTTTTGCACGGAGTGTCTTTTTCATAAAAGACTTCGATTAACGCACTTGTTGTGCTATTCCGGCTACACCCTTAGGCGACTTTTGCACGGAGTGTATTTTTAATAAAAGACTTCGATTAACGCACTTGTTGTGCTATTCCGGCTGCACCCTTAGGCGACTTTTGCGTGGAGTGTCGCACGCGAGGGTAGTCTACGCTACCTGTCGCGGTGACTTCGGAGTGGTCGAATGCCGAAGACCGTTGATGCGGTCTTTTTCGACACGTTGCGTCTGAGTTTTTGTTTTTGTGGGGGCTTTTGCTGGTATATTACATGGCTCCGCCTCGTTAAAAACCTCACCCCCGGGACGAAAAGAGTGCGGGCCGGAATAACATTGTTTGGTGGATTACAAGGGCGTGTGGGCCCTCAGGGTTAGACAAAAAATTTGGAGTGCTCTAAGTCTTTGCCGGAGGGCGGTGCTAGCCTGTACGCGCTGGGGGATGCCTTCATCTTGACGATGAATGGACCCTCCCATTTCGGCTCCAGCTTGCCCCGTGATTCTGTCCGGGTGGTCCGGACGAGTACGAGGTCTCCTTTGTTGAACTCTCTTGGGATGACCGTGTTGTCGCGCCAGGCCTTGGTTTGAGCCTGGTATTTGTTGAGGGCCTGCAGGGCGAGGACGCGGTCTCCGTTGATGAGGTCTTTAGACGTTGATTCGTCGACGTCGGGGACCGCTGATGTGCTTGTTCGGGGCGACCCATGCTTTATCTCCTGCGGCGTCATGGCCCCCGATCCATATAATAGACGAAAAGGTGTGAATCCGGTTGCCCGGCATTCGGTCGTGTTTAGGGCCCAGACCAGTTCAGGTAGTTGGTCGGCCCATTTACCCTTCTTGTCGTCGAGAAGTCTTTTCATGATGGCAGTGAAAATCTTGTCGTTGGCGCGCTCGATGACGCCGTTGGATTGTGGGTGGTATATCGAGGCGAAGATAGGCTTGGTGCCGATGGAGAGGCAGAAATCCCTGAAGTCCTGGCTGTCGAACTGTTTGCCGTTGTTGACTGTGAGCTCAGATGGGACTCCGAATCAGCAAACAATGTTTTGCCAGAAGAACTTTTGGGCGGTCTTCGACGTTATTGTGGATACTGCCCTGGCCTCGATCCACTTGGTGAAGTACTCGACGGCGACGAAGGTGAATTTGAGGTTCCCTTGAGCCGTAGGTAGTGGTCCGACAATATCTAGCCCCCAGCGTTGAAGTGGCCATGTGTGGGCGATCAGCTTGGTGAACTGCGAAGGGTTGCTCGAGCGGGGGGAGAACTTCTGGCATGCTTCGCAAGACCTCGTGACTCGATTCACGGTACAGATTATCGCGGGCCAGTAAAATCCTTGACAGATTACCTTAGCAGCGAGGGCCCTGGGTCCTGAGTGGGACCCACAAGTTCCGTTGTGGACTTCACGAAGGATTTGAATGCCTTCGGTTTCGGTCACGCATTTTAGCATGGGCTGATTGATCCCCTTTTTGTATAGCTGGCCCCCGACTAGTACAAAGTCCCGGCTTCGGTGCTTGAGGCGTTTGGCCTCATTGACGTCACTTGGGTGGTAATATCCTTGCAAAAACAGGGTTATTGGGGCCCGCCAATCTTCAGTCATGATGAGGTTGATGATGCGATGGCCTTCGGCGTCGTTAGTTACTTGTAAACCCTCTGGGTTGCGGACGGCTGGTGTGCCAATGACGTGGTAGAACACGTCGGAGGGCAAGGTCTTGCCTCTGGCCGTTGCCTTAGCCAATGCGTCGGCCTCTTCATTCCTAGCGCGGTCCACATGCTGTAGGGTGAAGCCCTTGAACTTTTTCTCGAGACTGCGAACAGCCGTGAGATACTGCATGAGTGCGGGGTCTTTTGCTGAATATTCTTTTTTTGACCTGGCCGACAACTACTTTGGAATCTGTCTTGACTATGCAGGTGGTGACATCGAGCGCTCTCAGCTTGCGAAGGCCCAGGATGACAGCTTCATATTCTTCTATTTTGCTGGTGCATCTGTCGGACTCCAAAGCGAAGCTAAGGCGTGCTGCGTATCTCTGCTTGACGCCTGTGGGTGATGTAATAATTGCAGCTGCGCCTGCCCCCGCATGGCACCATGCGTCGTCGCAGTGGATGGTCCACACCTTCTCTGGAGGCTCTTCTTGTTGCCGTGTTGGCCTTGTCCAATCAACGATGAAGTCTGCCAGGACCTGCGACTTGATTATTGTCCTAGGTTCAAAGGTGATGTGGTACCCAGAGAGTTCGGCTGCCCATTTGGCGATTCGGACGGACGCCTCCGGGTTTCCGAATAGTTCTCCCAGTCCCCTATCCGAGGTGACCCACACCTTGAATGCCTCGAAGTAGTGGCGTAGCTTGCGCGATGCCATGACGACTGTGTAAGAGATTTTTTCTAATTCAGTCATGTTGCACTTGGAGGTCGTGAGGACTTCGGAGACGTAGTAGACTGGACACTGCCAGGTCATGCCCTCTTTGTCTTGCTCTTGGACTAGCGCTGCGCTGACTGCATATGGCGAGGCTGCGATGTAGAGGAGTAGAGGCAGCGAGGGGTCGGGACTGGTGAGAATTGCCAAGTCTGACAGGTGTTGCTTGAGTGATGCGAAGGCTGCCGCCTGCTTTGGTCCCCACGCGAAGTCTTTCACACCGCATAGTGTCTTGAGGAAGGGTAGACTCTGCTCTGCAGACTTGGAAATGAATCTGTTCAAGGCGGCTAATCTGTCTGTCAGACGCTGGACATCCCTGGTTGACTGCGGGGGTGTCATGTTGATGATTGCTTGAATCTTGGTCGGGTTGGCCTCGATCCCGCGGTGCAACACTAGGTAGCCTAGTATCTTCCCCTGGCGAACTCCGAAGACACACTTCTCAGGGTTGAGGCGAAGTCGTGCGTCCCGCATGTTTGCGAACGTCTCTGCGAGGTTAGCCAGGTGATCTTCTTTATTTTTGCTTGCGACAACGATGTCGTCCACGCATGTGAAAATGTTGCGGCCCACTTGGCTCTCGAGCACCGTCTTGGTGAGGCGAGAGAAGGTTGACCCAGCGTTCTTGAGTCCCTCTAGCATCCTGATGAAGCAGTACGTGTCGAAGGGTGTGATGAAGCTGGTGCTGGCCTTATCTTCCTCCTTCATGTATATCTAGTGGTAGCCGAAGAAGCAGTCGAGAAGTGACATGACTTCGCATCCGACTGCACTATCGACTTATCTTGTCGATCCGTGGCAGCGGGAAATTGTCCTTGGGACAGGCCTTATTGAGGCTGGTGAAGTCGATGCACATGAGCCACTTGCCGCTTTTCTTTTGTACCATGACTACATTGGCGAGCCACGTAGGGTAGGTGATTGGTTTGATGAAATTGGCTTCCAGCAGGCGGTGCACTTTGGCTTTGGCGGCTTCCATCTTTTCATCGGACATTTTGCGCAGACGCTGCTTTTTTGGCCGCACCAAGGGGTCGATGCCCAGACCGTGCTCAATGACGGTGTGGCTGACTCCGACCAGATTGAGGGCAGACCAGGCAAAGACATCCTTGTTTCTAGAGAGACAGGAGATGAGTTCCTCCTCGTCTTGCGAAGTCAGGTCTTCGCTTATTACGACCGTTTGCTTGGGCATCACCGGGTCGAGGGGAACTGTCTTCGTTCCGTCGTTGCTCTGCAACTGTGCCTTTACTTTTTCATCGGCGGCTGGGCGGGTCACTTCGGAGACTTCGCGTTGTGTTGTAAGGCAGTGTACGTTCCGTTGACCTGGAATGAAGTCTCTCTTAATGTTGCGCGCAGTCTGCTGGTTACCGTAAACCGTTATCACACCTTGCGGACCCGGAATTTTTATGCAGAGGTACAGTCCGTGAATGGCCGCTTCAAATTTATTGATGGAGCCCTGACCCATTATAGCGTTGTAGGGATAGACCATGTCGATGATGTCGAAGGTGACCTATTTGCTTCGCGCATTGGGTGCTACGCCGAATGACAGGGGTAGTTCTATCTTGCCCACAGGGAAAGTGCCCTTGCCGCCGAAGCCATATAGGGGGTTGTCCGAAGGCTTGAGTAAGCTGTGGTTGATGCCCATGCAGTCAAAGGCGTGTAGGAAGATGATGTCCGCTTGGCTGCCGTTGTCAACTAGGACTTTGTGCAGGTCCCAGCCTGCTACACTACAGTTTATTACCATGGCGTCGACGTGGGGTGCGCTGTGCAGATCAACATCTCTGGCGTCAAAAGTTAGTGGCACATGTGACCACCTCATTTGTACCACTGGGGCGGTGAGGGCGACATGGTTAACACTCTGGTAGTGATCCCTCTTTTGTTGCTTTGTCTCGAAGTCGATGCTGGACACTCCGGTGATCATGTGAATGACTCCACGATATGGCTGATCGACGAAGTCTTCCTGCTTTGGTGCCTGGGGTTGATTTTGGTGGTGTGGGTTCTGGTGACGCGGAGGCGGAATCGGGGGTGGGACGACTTGTACTTCCTGATGGTGTGGATATGTGTGGTTGGGTGGTTGCTGGACATGGCCGTTGTTGTATGGTTGTGGGTGGTGGTGATGATATGTGTGTGCGACAACTCTCTAGTTGTCGGCTGGTTGTGCTCGAGACATCCTGTCCCTAGTGGCCTTTGTTTCCGGGCAATCCCTTGTTGGGTGTGCCCAATCCTCACCATGAAACAGGCAGTAATATCTACATGGTTGCTGCGCCCGTCCCCGACCTTGGCCTCGCGTGCCATTGCCGTGGCCCTTGTGGGGACATTCCTGACGGCGAGCGGCCTCGCCAGCGGGGTGCTGGTTGGCTATGTTGTGCACCTGCTGCTGACTGCGGCTGTCCCGTCCGGAGTCTAACTGCGAAGGCCTTGTCCAGGTTCGACTGGACTGTGGAGGGTCCTTGGGCTTTCTCTGAAACTCGACCTTTCGCTGATGGAGCTCTTCGGATCTGGCGTACTTCTCTAACAGCTGATAGAGCTCTTGGAGATTTTTGGGTGGGTCCCTGATGCAGTGACTGTATAGGACGCCAGCCCGAAGGCCACTGATGGTGTAGTGTATCGTGATGTGGTCGTCGACCGAAGACAATTGTGACTTGAGAGTCAGGAACTTGCGGTAGTACTCCCGTAGGGTTTCCTTCTCTTGCTGTTTGTAGAGTGATAGCTCAGCCAAAGCATCGGTATCGGGTCAGTATCCTTGGAAGTTGAGTACAAACTTGTCTCGGAGTCCTTTCCAGGAGTCGATGGACAATGGTGGCAACCTGGTGTACCAGGTCAAGGCCGGACCCACGAGGGCGATGATAAAAGGCTTGGCCATTGTGGCGTCGTCCCCTCTAGATGATGTGATGGCGACTTGGTAGCTCATGATGTATTGCGCTGGGTCGGTGCTACCGTTGTACTTGTGGTAGGTCCGTGCCCTGAAGTTGACGGGCCACGGTGACGCTTGGAGTTGCGGAGCCAGGGGGCTTCGCTCATCAAGGTAGTTGATGCCTTGGAAAGCTGCGGCATGCGGGATGAAGGGCCCGCGCTGGGGTATGAATAAGTCTCCGGCTGGCGCCCGATGTTGGAGGGGCGGGTCGTGCTACAGATCATGCTGGCCTTCGCTCTGCATGAGCGCGATCTCTTGCTTGAGTTCCCGAGCTCTCTGCTCCTTGTCTCGTATCATCTGGCGCACCTTGGCTTGCACGGTGACACGTTGGCGCTTGACCTCGAGGATGTCTTTCTGTTTTTGGAGGTTGCGGTTCTTGATGCGCAGGGCCCGTAGCTATAGCTGTTCTTCAGCTGAGACAGCGATGACTTCGCCGTCCTCTGTTGCGTCTTCGCCCTCTGGTGGAGCGAAGCTTGGGGGTGGTGCTTGTGGTAGTCCTCTGGAGCTGCAGGTGCGTAGGGTGCCTTCGGGAGTGGGGTGTTCGTGGCGCTGTCTCTTGCTGAGAGCTTCGTCTTCGCAGGCTTCTTGGGGGGTGTTGTCTGCGAGGGCCTTGCCTTTTTTCTCGGCTAACAGCTCTACCTTCGCTATTTCATCGACGGATGGGGCTTCCTTCGAACTAGCTCTCTTGGGTGCCATCGTGGGTGGTTTGTTCGTAGCACGAACGGTGGGCGCCAAATGTTGGTACTGGTTCAGGTGAACCAGTAATCCAACGGGAGGGTGGAGAGAATGTTTGCAAGGTTCAACGGGGAATAGCAACAGCTCTGTTCATCTGGCCTCTCAAGGGCACTGTACGGGGGTATTTATTGGTACCCGAGTGTCCAACGTCCCAAGGCAAGGACGTTTATGCCCTCGGGTACCCGGACTATCCTTAGAATATTCCCATAAAGAGAGGTTACAGACCGTCATTACAGAAAAACTATTACAGATGAGGCCCATAACATGCTTGTCCGCGCGGGCCCGTTACAGTGGGCCGAATCCTACGTGGGCCTCCGAACGAGATGAGGACGCGGGACTAGCAGACTTCGTCGGAGTCTGGCCTTCGGCTTGCAATGGAGAGGGCGAAGGGCAGCCACGCCGGTCATCTCGCCGTCGTTGGTGTAGCGAGGCAACGAAGGCTCCGAGCGAAGGGTAGCGTCTTTGCCTTCGTCCCAACATATCTGTCAGATGACATCTTATGGATTGGTATCTACCATCAGCCTGGGAGTTACATGCTTCTCCACCCTTGAAGATCCTCATTCGAATCTCGGGATGAGATTCTTTTAAGGGGGGAAGGCTGTGACATCCCAGGTGTCTATTTCGGGTTATGTCGGAAATTTATCCTAATCTCGGATGCTTAGTGAAAATTTCTATTTCTCGCTCGCGTAT
Organism: Zea mays; assembly: GCF_902167145.1. Classification (NCBI taxonomy): domain Eukaryota; kingdom Viridiplantae; phylum Streptophyta; class Magnoliopsida; order Poales; family Poaceae; genus Zea; species Zea mays. Next base: position 46,252,572 of record NC_050103.1, read on the forward strand.
GTCTCTGATTATCCAGACTATCCATTCACAATTCACCGAATTCGGAGTTATTCGGTTGCGAGAAACAACCAATTTTGGAGCGTGTTAAAACTTTTATTTCACGGAACGAATGCAGACTCGAAAATCATTCTCGAATTATAAATCTCATCTGAAGCTCTTTAAATCAAACTCTCAACGGATGTTATTTGATCTGAGCCCGAGTCTAATTCCTCGAACCTTGATCTATGTGTGACTATTTTATCTGGATCCGCACTCGCAAACGGAATACTCAGTATGTCGTCCTCTAATTAATTCTTACTCGACTCAGCTTAGTATCTTGTGTCTGAACTGAATTCAAAACCCGCATCGACAGTGCTTTTTAAAAATGTCACGATTCGCCTTCTCCGACTAAAAATCTGAAAGGCGGTTGTATCCCGAGATGATTTATTTTCAAATCATGCGCGAGGAGTTATTTCTGAGCGAATTCAAAATAGACTCTCGGCCGAGTTAATCGCTCAATCGTCCGTTCGTTGGAACTCAAAATTCGCTCTGTTCTCCGTAGAAACGAATTCCGCAGGAGCATTTTTGTTCCGGAAAGATGATTTAGCGCAACCCGATTACGTGTTTGGGCCAAGCCCAGCCCAGCCCATTTGGCCCACTAAGAAACCCTAACCCTAGGGCTTCTTCTATAAATAGGACCCCTCTCCCCTTGCACTTGGCTATTTTGCACTCCCACCCCTCACTTTTCCCTAGCCGCCACCAGCCTTCTTCTCCCCCACGCCGTCCTCCTCTTTGTTCATGGCACGGCAGCAAGTAGGGAGCTGAGCTCCAAGCTCCCATGCCGCCGGGCTCCTCCCAGGGCGCTGGCCTCTCTAGCAAGGCCGACCCTCTGCTCCCTGCGCTCGGCGCCCCTGCAGCAGGACGCCCTTCTTCCTCGGTGCGCTGAAGCTCCTCCCATGGCGTCCATCACTCCTCCCCTTCTTCTTCCTCGAGCAAGCAGCGCCCCTGCAAATCTTCCCCTTCCTCCCCCTGCTTCTCTCCAGGTTGCAGCGCCTAGAACGCCAGCAGCTTGGCTCCTCCCTCCCCATGGCCGCCGGCCCCTACGCTTCCTTCTGCTCCTCATCCCTCTCATGGCTGCCGACCTCCTCTGCCCAGCGCCCCGTCCCCCTTGCTCTCTGTTCGACGCAGGAGCTCTTCTTCCCCCATGGTGCCCCCTGCTCTTCCCTGTCCACAGCCAGGGAGTTTCAGCCGGCGTGGAACTTCACTTGTGAACAGGCGGCCAACACCCTCTCCATGGGCGCCAACAGCTTGGATGCTGAGCCCCTTCTTCCACCTCGGGTCGATGCCCTGCACAGCGCCCCTCTCCGCTCGGCCAGCAGTCGTGGCGTCCAAGTTCCCTGCGCCCAGCTCTTCTCACCGTGATGCCGTCGGGAGTTTGCTGTTTTTGTGCAGCCCCAACGTCGTCGTCATTCACCCCGGTTAGACCGCGACGATCCTTGTTCGATTCCGCATCGACGTTATTTTCCTATGATTAATTGTGTATGTGTGCTGTTTTGTTTTGTTTTGTGGAGGAGAGGAACCCCGTGTTTTGCATGGAAAAGAAGGCAAGCCGCTCAACGCTCGTTGGATGTTCGGAACTATGCGCAAATCGGAGTCGCCATCGTTCTTACAAACACCAATTGGGTTTGTTTATGGTGAGTCGATGCATGTCGCTCTCGATTGACTCAATTAATAAATTATATAGATGTGGTTGAAATGTTTCGGTGGTAGGTCGTAGTATGGTTGTGTTCATGATTTTGAGTTAGAGATTGGTGGTTGATGATTCGTATAAATTGGTCAATGATGTGTATGTGTGATTGGTGTGAAAATATATTTGTATGAATGGAAGCGTGTAGATAAGAAAATGAGGTAGAGAAGAACTCCGATGTTTTTATATTTTGATAGGAAAAATATGTGATGTGTTGTTTGATGCGAAGACTAAGTTACAAAATATGGATTATGTTTTGGGAGATGCATCGATAGGCATCTATGTGAAAAGTGTAATTGTTTTATGCATGTGATCGGTGATTGGGATAGTCGAGGCGAATGGGGAGTATGATTAATCCTGTTGGAGTCACTGGTGCGGTGGATGTCTTGTGCGTAATATGGGGACACATATGTGTGTGTGTGCCATGGTGTATTATAGTGGTGGTGGCATATGATAATTGGTTGAGTCGAGCGGGTATATGACGTAATATGGTTATACTCGCAACGAAGAAAGATCTATGTCTTGTGTAACACAATGTTTAGGTTACAGTCGTATAATCGGATAAAGGATGCTCATGATGGTCGTGTGGTTGAGGAGTGATGTAGGGGCAAGCCAAGTAGTCGTCGCTTCCTCTGTAAATATAAGTTGAGTCTATACGCGTTATGTGTTCCCTTAAATTGTGCTTCACATATAGTGTATGATCGTGTTTAGGACTTTGAATGGTTGTTTTCGAGTGGACAAATAGTTTCCTAATGCAATTATGTGTAAGGTGTTTATAGTGACACTTTATCTCAAAAAGTGATATGTCTGCGCATAAATAAGAAATAGGTGTATTTTGTGTAGTGTGGATTGATTTTGGGTGCATGTGTCGCAAGAAATGAATTAATGCGCATATAGACGATGAATGAGTGTGATGAAGTGGCGAGATGCTCCTTTTAATTTCATTCACAGCTCTTGTTAGGTGTTGTAGTGAGATGGTCGTCGGTTTTGTCGTTGTGCATGAGTTTGTAAGTAGGTATGTGCACGAGTATGGTTTTGGCATAAATTAAAAGTACATGGGCAAAAAGTGGTACGCATGTGTATGGTAGTCATGATTGCGTTAACTTGAACAAAGAGTCTTAAGTGCATGTCGTGCTATGGTTGTATTTGAGATAGTAAATTATAAGGGTTGCGCAATATGAGGTTTGATTGATGTAGTTAATATCGATTGGACTGTAGAGAGGTGGTGACATGCCAAAGTAGTCATCGCTTCCTCTGCGGTTAAGTCGAGGTCATGTGTGATGACGCTATTTACGTGGTGAATGTGTTTGTTGAATGTATGTAATAATTTTAGTGCACTAAATGACACGGATAAAAAAATAGTAAGTCTACTTGTTAGTTCTTATTTGATTAATTTAACTCTAACAAATGGTAAAGTGTTAGAATAATTCAAGTCTCTAGAACATGGCAATTCTTGAATTGTATAGGAGCTGAAATTTATTAATTGCTGTTTGGACTGCACGCAGTGATTTCCCCGTGTTGTACGTTTGATGAACTAAATTATGTTTTCTGTAGATATATGCTATATAAAAATGGTAGATAACTTTATTATCTTGCTGGTGTTAAAATTTGACAGCCATAAGTCTGATGGTTCAGGAGTTATGCTTTTTACAAATTCAGTAACTGAATCTGCCCAAATTCTATACAGATTTCAGAAACTGCATTGTTTGCCTAATTTAATGTTACAATCAGTTCATGGTCGTTATAAGAAAGTTGTAGATGCTTTTCTTATCTTGCTTGTGTTAAAATTTCACAACCATAGGCCTGACAGTTTAACAGTTATGAATTTTACAAACTGGTTGCTGTGTTCTGTCCACTGTCAGAACAGATTTCCAAAACTGTGATGTTTGATTTGATTAAACCTGGAATCACTTCTTGGTGATTATAAAAGTTATGCAGTGCTTTTGCCAAGCTTTCCAAAAAGTCTTGATCACTCTTTTTGGTGGTCTGAATATTTAGTTATGGATGTTTAAAGTATGAAGACTGAATCTATCCAGTTCTGGACAACACAACCTTCATAGTGTATTTTACCCTTGATACATATTAAACCAGCCAGGGATGTTTATAAATAATTTATAGAACATTTAATTACCTTTTGAGAAAGTCTAGGATCAATTTGTTTGGATGTCTGAATCTCTAGTTATGAATTTTTAAAGTCGCAAGTCTGAATCTGTCCAAATCTGGACAGAGCTGTTGTATTAGCACTTTTTTACCTTGCTAAGTGATGAATCAGGTTGAGGTGAAAATACCAACGTTGTAGAGAACTTTTTAAGCTTTCCAAAAAATCGTTGTTTGCTAGTTTTGGATTAATATTTGAATAGTTATGATTAAAACAAGTAACTGTTGTGCTGCTGTCCTAAAAATCTGCATGTGCGCATTTGATTGTTTAGTTCACCCTTTTGGCTAAAAATGCTTAGTTAGCATTAACGGACATAGACTTGTGATGGCTAAACTTAGATTAACCTGTGTTCCATGATTTATGTGCTCGCTTGCTGTAGTTGGTTGTGGATAGGAGTTCCGTAGTTATTGATGCCTATGTCGTATTCAAACTTACGTTGTCTTGGTTGGACTTGTGTGGTCGGTGATGCTTTTGCGCGATCAATAGGAGAATTAATGAAAAGCCGTATCCAAATAAATAAAATGCGCGTACTTGTGATGTCGTAGTTGTGTCGCATAAATAAATAAAATGTTGTTGTCTTTTCATTGATGTTAATGTTGAAAGCATGAGTATAGATAGCTAATACTAGCGTATGGTCGTTTACGGTGTCTTACAACTTAATGTTAGTTCGCTATCATGTACTTGCAGTATCTTGTAATATTTTTAATTATATTCATACATATGCATCTTGCATCTCATTTAGGACCGAGAGATGAAGATCGTGCACGTGATGTGGTGCCAACCACAAGATGCAGTTGGTGGACGACCTGAAGAATGGACTTAACCAGTGGATGCTCGCCAAGCGAGTACCCACCCCAACAAACACTATCTATGTGTTAAATTAAAGGCAAGTCCCGGTTTTATGCATAACCATTATATATGCTAATTTACTGCACTTAATGTTTATAGGCTTGTACTGTGCACTTAAGTGTAGGAGTTGACTGAAACCCTAGTCGCATGAACTCAGGATTCCTTTTGAGATGGATACTAGTATGCTAGGTCGAGTAGCTGCTTTGCTAATTAGGGATCTCAGTAGAAGTCGAGTGATTTTTCTAGCACTCGCGCGAGGTCAGGAATTGATTGTATCTATTTTTATATCAGAATGATGATGGACTGTGGGCACGGATCCATGGGGATGCGTTGTCTACGAGACGGAAATTGGAATAAGGATTAACATGCGATACCCATGTCAAGCGTTTGAACGTACTAAGCACATGCCGAGAAATATGGTAAATCGGTAAGCCTAGTACCTGAGTGAACCTGCCCGCAGACTTTGCCCCTCACGCGACCTGAGACGTGGTCTCCCATTCCTGTTATGGTGGGTACAAGTGCGGTCACTGTACGACGGCAGTCGGGGTCAGTGAGGCATTGTACGCCAAGGCGGTGAGCCCTGTTCTGTAGCCAGGGAATCGATGGGGATCGTTGATGTGTGTGGGGACGGAGTGCCTCGCCATGTCGTGTGTTTAGGTTTACCTTGCAAGGTTTAAAAACTCAATTCGAATCGTCTGCTTCTCGCAGCTAATGAGACTGCTTGATCCCTTGTACTGCATTGAGTAATAAGTGGAAATGAGATGACTGGCAAAAGATGTTGATTGATAAAATGTTTGATACCATGTATGAATAGTTAGGTACTCATCTAGTTTAAAAGGATCATACTAAAATTTGAAAAGCTAAAACTTGATTTTAGACTCAGCTAGTGCTTTTGGCAAACCAAACTCCTAGCCAAACAGCTACATGTCTAGAGGTAGAGGAGTAGACTCCTCACACCGGGTAAGTCTAGCTGAGTATTAGTATACTCAGCCTTGCTTGTGGCATAATTTATGCAGGTACCTTCTTGACTTGGTTGATGGTGTTACTTGACCTTCATCCCTGCCAACGGGATAGATGGTTAAGAGGGTTACTGCTTCCGCAGGAGAGGACTAGGAGGAGTAGCATGGCTAGGCTTCGCCATGTTACTCGGTTTTCTCCGTTAGTTATTTCCGCTGCATTAAAATTTATGGTTATCATTTCTGAAACTCCGATAATGTAATCACTAATGATACTTATTAAATTTGTGGTATTATGTTTTATTGTATTTCTCTGTGCCTCACCTTCGTGTGAGCTAGTGGTATTCGATCCTGGTAAGTGGCTTTATCGGACTAGATCCGAGGGACTGACGGGTTATTCTTGTTTAAGTGTGTGCTGCCCTTAAGGGTGCGACTTGGGCACTTAAGCTAGAATAATTCGAGCGGTTTTGCCACAGCTGGTATCAGAGCGAATACCATTATAGAGAAGTCAATAAGTCATGATTACCAACCTTTTCTAAAGAAAAACTTGCTTAGAAACCAAGTTGGATAGATGTCAGGACGATAAGGATAGACCTAGGACGTGAAGCCTTAGTATATAGATGGGTAGCTAGGTGGCTATATTTATATATGACATAAAGGCTACTACTACTATTAGGAAGGATGCTATAGCAAGCACCAGAAAATCTAGTTAGGTCTGAGAAGATGACTAGAATGAGCATGCGTCATGATTGTCGCATTATAATTGTCTCTTGTGCATCAACATGCTTCTCTCACCTTTATTCCAATAATAAGAACTTGTGAATAATGTGATGTATTGCCATCTTGTGAACTCAAAGAAATGCCTTACCTCGTGTCAGATTGGTAAGTCTTGTTAGGTCGTGCTATGTGTTTCTCTTGTCTTGCTTGCTAGGTGGTATTGTAATTGTTCAACCCTCTTTGCCAACAAAAAAATTGTTGCCTGTTTTGCCCATAAAAAGACCTCCTTCTCCAAACAACCTAGTGTTTAGCAAGTGAAACCCTAAAAAAATCAAATCACATGCTTGTGTTGGTGTTTTCTAGCCCTAGTGTGCTGCGCTATTGGTAATGCACCTGCACAGCTTATAGACCCCCATAGCTTGACCGCTAGACCAACCCAAGTCTCCTTGTGCACTTGTTGTGTCAAAAAAATTATTGTTTGGTGTCTAGTTGCACAAACCCTTTCAAGGCCATGTTTCTTTCCATAGATCCTGTCCTGAATCTGTAACACCCACTTGTAAATAGCTAGAAAAAAATACCAATAGAGAAAACAATTTCTCTTTATGTGAGTTTGACTTCTATGCATCATCACATGTGAACACTAAATTCAAAAAAACAAATAAGTAATAAAAGGATATACCATTAAAGTTTATGCATCATGCTGAGTTTTTATTTGGATGTGCATTTGTGCTTAATAAAATAAATATACCATTAATAGCATCTCAATGGATCCATAGAAATTAAAGTTTAACTTGAAAATAAAACCATGAAAATAGGGAAGAGAAAGGAATATTATTCAATACAAATAAAATTATCATTAAAATATCTGCACTACAGTTGATATGATCAAAATAAATAATTAGCCAGTATACAAAGTGCCATAAAGTTTGAATTTGAATTGAAGTTTGAATTTGAAAAAGAAATGAAACAAAAAATAAAAAGAAAAAGAGAAGAAACCTTACCTGGGCCGACTGTACCCATTCTGGCCCATCTCCTCCTTCTCCCCCGCGCAGCCCACCATCTACCTCCGGCGCCGACAGGTGGGCCACGTCCGTAAGTCACGCACGGCGCCGACACCGCGGGGCCCGCTTGTCACGTTTCCTTTACTTGGTCGCTGGCGCGTGGACCCGGAGTCGCGCTTTCCACTCCGCACACGCGCGCACGCTGGCGCTCTCTGCCGTATGGGGCCCGCTGGTCAGCCATCCTTACCTCCATAACAAACCGGGCGCGTGCCATGGCGAGGATCGCGCAACGGCCGCCGAGCTCGGGCTGAGCCTAACAACCCCAAACCCTGGATCTTCCCCAGTCGGTCGCATAAAACCCATCCTCGGGCTCGTCTGAGCAATTCGGCCTGCGCTTTTTTGGGAGCCGCCATTACAGTGAAAAGGAGGAAAGCGGAGGGAGAGGGTGTCGACCGTGCCACCGCCGTAGACTCGCCGTTGGCCAGCCTCCCAGTCGCGGTGGTCTGTCCAGGGTGTATCAGCGGACTCCGCCGCGTGTGCTGGACCAACCCCTGGGTCGGTTGCGTCTTCCCATCGACGACAATTGCTCACCAGAGCTGCGACTGCCGCCAAGCCACATCTCCGCGGGCATCGAGTTCTCCGCGTCGCCGGACCTAGGTAAGACTTCCCCGAATCTCCTCCTTACCTTCATCAAATGTAGAACCGGGTGATTGAGTCCCCTGTTGCGCTGGAGCACGCTTATTGCTCGTCGGCGTGATTAGAACCACCGTTGTCCGCCCTCCTCGGTAGACAGTGGGTTTTAATGATCTTACACACGAATTGACTCACTAGAACGATTCGCCGCGTTGCGGGCTTGGCGTAGGGCTTAGGAATTAAATTTTGGTGCACTGGCGAGGCAGAACGGTCATCTCCGGCGATGCGCCGCCGCGCAGTTGCGTCACCACCGCGCTCGGCCGCTCGAATTGGGGAAGAAAGGTGACTGTCGCGCGACCGTTGGATGCCCAACGGATGGCCAAGATTAAATGATGCGCATACCCTTTGGTGAGATCGTATCTGGGCCGTCGGTTGTATGGCGGGCGATGTAGGTTAGATCTGGGGATTTTAAATCGTGGCCGTTGGGTGGATCGGATGGCCAGAATTGATTGCGGGGTTCAGGGGACGTCAGATCTAATCCGGGCCCTCGGTTCTGGTTCTAGCGGCTCACATCCAACCGTACCCCTTCGCGGGTACATTTTGCTAAAGAAACCCTAGGGTATTTTATAATGAACCCGCCGTCCTACTTCCACTATTACCTGTGTCTCTGGATTCTTACCCCGAGCCCCCTGTGCTTAATTGAAATTGAGGCCCAGTCCAGAACCCATTTAATTTAATAAATGAAATAGAAAATGGATTTTTAATATGAAAATAATTACTAGAACTTAATAAATTCATAGAAAATTCATACTAACTCCAAATTAATCCATTCCACTTTCTAAAATTTTGTAATTTTATTATCTATCACTTAAAGCCTCTGTTTTATCATGACAACAGTAATAAAATTAATCCCACACTTAATCCTATTTAAAACACATGAAACCTTTGAAAATTCATAACTTAAAATCTATAACTCCAAAAATTATGATTCCTGTTTCTAGGATTTTATTTTAATGTGTAGAATATTTTTGTGTATTTTGTTACATGTTTGGTGTGATGTTGATTTCTCTATATGCACTGTGCTTGTTTGTATTGTGGCGAGTAGAAGAGCCCGTGACCGAGGATCCTGGTGAGCAGCAGGTTGAAGTAGCTGAGCAGGAGCTCATTGAAGGCAAGTTGTGCCCTTGACCACTTTTTACCCAATAATGTTCTTTAATATCATTTATTCATGCATAGGTTAATTTTGATGGGACCCGATAGGTTACCCTAGATTGTTTATCTCATTACCTTGTTTACCCCTGAATCACTTGGGTAGTTTGCTATTGCTTTACATGATTTTGGGATAATCATTTATCATATCTATGTTCCAATTCTTTTGTTATTCTATTTATGTTCATGTTAAGATCATTAATGTTAATTGGAACATAGAGCTTAACTTGAGAAACACGTGCCACCACAAGGGTTTAATGGGACGCCCTTGGCTGACTAATTAGGAAAGCTAGTGGAAGACTACCTTACCCGAAAGGGGCAAGGGCAGTAGGGGAGTGGTCAGTGTAGGGAGGTCCTTGGTTGATTTTGCTGCGATGGCGGTCAGACAAGAACCCTGCATTGGAGCTTCCTATAAACGGTAGCGGGTTTTCGGAAGCTAGTGGAACTTTGTAAAGGCCTCGTAGTGTTGCCCTGCCGCGCTTCCTAGGTAGAGGTGTATGGGATTCGCGACCCCTTGGCAGATGGGTAGCATGACTTGTGGGTAAAGGGTACAACCTCTGCAGAGTGTAAAAACTGGTATACTAGCCGAGCTCACGGTCATGAGCAGCTCAGGACTCTCTGATGATTAAATTATGGAACTTAAATTCAATTTTGTCATTTGCATATGCAAGGGTTTATTATTAATTTTGTTCTATTATTTATTAAGGTTTGGTATTTACTTACATCTAGTAATTGCTAATAAAAGTTTGACCAACATTAAAAGCAATGCTCAGCTTTAACCATTCTCTTTGATAAGCCTTACACTCCATGAGCTCTCACCTTTGGTGGGTTCATGTCACATTATTCCCCACGACTTGTTGAGCGATGAACGTATGTGAGCTCACTCTTGCTGTCTCACACCCCCCCACAGGAGAAGAGCAGGTGGTTCAGGAGGAGCCACAAGGCGAGGAGTTTGATCTGATCTAGGTGGCGTTTCTCAGTTGACATTGGCGCCGACAATCCTTAGTTCGTTTTATGTTTATCCTTTTATTTTGTAATAAGTCTTCCGCTATGTAATAAGTACTCTGATGTTTTGTGACATTTATCTCTATTCACTCTGTTATTATATATGTTGTCTTCTTGGCGCATGTATGAGATGCACCTGGCTTTGTTCCTTAAAGCCGGGTGTGACAGAAGTGGTATCAGAGGAAATGTTGACTGTAGGACGAAACCTAGATAGAAATGGACAAAACCCTTACCTACTTACCTTACTTTGACTCATTCTATACTTATCTCATCTTGATCTTGTCTCACCTTCTGCTACTCTACTCTGATTAATCTTATCTTTTCTACTCTAAAGACAAGATGGATTTCACACCTTGGAATCCTACCACTATGATCTTTTAAGAAATAGGGAACCTAAGACAAAAAATCTAAACTATTTTCTCTATTTAAAAATGTTGGTTGATTGTGTTGATGATAAATGCCTGATTCGCTTCTTTGATTGATTGAATTATTATAGATGGACATCTTAGCATGTACCAACATAAGGTATTGAATTAGCTTTAGTAGGTGACACACTAATTTACTTAGTTAATAAATCCCCCGCAGTAACATTTCTCGTAATTACTCGCCTTGTGTACAATTCTTCCTTTCTTACCCTGTATTTCTAACCTAGATGGGCTACCCCTATAGTGTTAGAAGAGAGCACTATAGACGTGATCCTTGGTATGTCATGGTTAAGAAAGGCAAAGACAGTTTATACACTGGCTTAAGGGAACCGTAGAACTCGCTAGTTCCTAAGAAGAAAGATTTGAAATTGAAGTTGCAGTAACTAACACCACCAGATTAGTGGCACTCTTAGTAGATGAGAAGTTTGTGGGTGACAACATCCGTGCAGTTAGGGATTTTCTGGATGTCTTTCCAGAGGAGTTATTAGGGAAGCCACCATATAGGGAAGTTGAGTTAGTCATTGATCTCTTACCTGAGACTGCTTCTATTTCTAAACGGCCATACAGGATGTCCGTAGAAGAACTAAAGGAACCTAAGAAGCAATTAACGGAATTACAAGAGGCTGGGTACATTCGTTTGGATTCTTCACCTTTGGGGAGCGCCGGTTGTGTTTGTATAGAAGAAGGATGGATCATAAAGGATGTGTGTGGATCACTGTGGAGAACAAGTATCCATTACCCCGCATTGAAGATTTATTTGATTAGATGAGAGGTGCAAGGGTATTCTCGAAGATTGATCTCCGATCGGGTTATCACCAAATGAAAATTAGGCCATCGGATATGCCCAAGACGGATTTCTCGACCCGATATGGTTTATATGAGTTCACCTTTATGTTATTTGGATTAACCAATGCACCAGCTTATTTTATGAATTTGATGAACAAGGTGTTTATGGAGTATTTGGATAGATTCGTCGTGGTATTCATCGACGATATTCTTATCTATTCCCAGAGTGATAGTGATCATGAGGAACATCTGAGATTGGTGCTACAGAAGCTACGAGATAATGAACTCTACGCCAAGTTTAGCAAATGCGAGTTTTGGATTGGCGAGGTGCCATTTCTTGGTCATATTATTTCTAATGGAGGAATATCAGTGGATCCTGCTAAGGTTAAGGAGATAATGGAGTGGAGAGTACCCACTACAGTGACTGAGATTCGGAGTTTCTTGGGATTAGCAGGATATTATCGGAGATTTATTGAAGGATTTTCTAAGATTGCTAAACCTATGACTTCGCTTCTGGAGAAAGGAAGAGAATTTAAGTGGAACGAGAAATGCCAAGATAGCTTTGAACAATTAAAGAAGAGGTTAATGTCACCACCAGTGTTGGTTATGCCAGATCTACAGAAGGGATTCAATATTTATTGTGATGCATGTGGCCAAGGCTTGGGATGGACGCTCATGCAAGAAAGACATGTGATCGCCTACGCGTCTCGTCAGTTGTGGAAACATGAATTGAATTACCCCACTCATGACTTAGAATTGGCAGCCGTTGTGCATGCGCTTAAGATATGGAGACATTATGTCATGGGAACCAAGTGTCAAGTATACACAGATCATAAGAGTTTGAAGTGTATATTCACTCAGAAGGATCTCAACCTTAGGCAACACCGTTGGTTGGAGCTTATTAAGGATTATGATTTGGAGATTCACTATCACCCGGGCAAGGCAAATTTGGTTGCAGATGCCTTGAGTCGAAAGGAGCATGTTCATTCAGCTGTTGTTGCCCAGCTACCCGATAAGATTGTTGAGGATTTCAAGAGACTTAACTTGGGGATAGTTGCTCACAATAAAGGAGTTATTATTGATGTGGAACCTACTTTGGAGCAAGAAATCCGCAAAGGTCAAATTGATGATGCTAAGATAAAAGAGATCCAGGATCTTATTACGAAAGGTAGAGGTCCAGAATTCATGGAAGATGAGCAAGACATCGTATGGTTCAAGGACAGGATGTGTGTTCCTGATATTGAAAGCCTTCGTGAGACTATATTGAAGGAGGCACATGACTCAGATTATTCTATTCATCCTGGTAGTACCAAGATGTATCAGGATTTGAAGCAGAAGTATTGGTGGTATGGATTGAAGAGAGATGTAGCTGCACATGTGGCTATGTGCGATGTATGTCAAAGAGTTAAGGCTGAACACCAGAGGCCAGCTGAACTATTGCACCCACTGAAGATACCCGAGTGGAAATAGGAAGAGATTGGTATGGATTTTATTACTGGATTGTCTTGCACCTAGAAAGGATATGATGCTATATGGGTGATTGTGGATAGATTGACTAAAGTGGCTCACTTTATTCCTGTCAAGACTACTTATAAAGGTTCTCAGCTAGCAGAATTATATATGGCTCGGATTGTGTGTTTACATGGAGTACCAAAGAAGATCGTGTCTGATTGAGGTTCACAGTTTACCTCAAGATTTTGGAGAAGCTTTCATGAGAACATGAGTACAAAGTTGAATTTTAGTACGACTTATCACCCTCAGACTGATGGACAGACTGAAAGGACTAATCAAGTATTGGAAGATATGTTGAGAGCTTGTGCACTTCAGCATGGGGGAAGTTGGGATAAGAGTCTACCTTATGCTGAATTCTCATATAATAATAGCTATCAGGCCAGTCTGAAGATGTCACCTTTTGAAGCTCTATATGGGAGAAAGTGCAGGACTCCTCTATATTGGGATCAGACTGGAGAAAGACAGTTCTTTGGGCCTGAACTGATTCAAGAAGCAGAAGAACAAGTCCGTATAATTCAAGAAAATTTGAGGGTAGCACAAACCAGGCAAAAGAGCTATGCTGATAATAGAAGGAGACCACTGGAATTTGAAGAAGGATATTATGTGTACCTCAAGGTGGTCACCACTTCGTGGAATGAGGAGATTCAAAGTTAAGGGCAAATTGTCACCTCGCTTTATTGGACCATTCTGAGTTTTTAGGCGAATTGGAGAGATGGCATACCAACTCGAGTTACCTGATAGTCTATCGGATGTGCATAATGTGTTCCATGTATCTCAACTGAAGAAGTGTCTCCGTGTCCCTGAGGAACAGTTACCAATGGAGGAGCTCAGTGTTCAAGGTGATTTGACTTACACGGAGTACCCGATCAAGATTTTGGATACATTGACTCGAGTGACAAGAAATAAGGTGATAAAGATGTGCAAAGTGCAATGGAGTCACCACGGTGAAGATGAAGCAACTTGGGAAAGAGAAGAGCTTCGTATAGATTTTCCCCACCTTTTCCCTCGTTCTTCCTAAATCTCGAGGACGAGATTATTTTTAAGGGGGGTAGGATTTGTAACACCCACTTGTAAATAGCTAGAAAAAAATACCAATAGAGAAAACAATTTCTCTTTATGTGAGTTTGACCTTTATGCATCATCACATGTGAACACTAAATTCAAAAAAACAAATAAGTAATAAAAGGATATACCATTAAACTTTATGCATCATGCTGAGTTTTTATTTGGATGTGCATTTGTGCTTAATAAAATAAATATACCATTAATAGCATCTCAATGGATCCATAGAAATTAAAGTTTAACTTGAAAATAAAACCATGAAAATAGGGAAGAGAAAGGAATATTATTCAATACAAATAAAATTATCATTAAAATATCTGCACCACAGTTGATATGATCAAAATTAATAATTAGCCAGTATACAAAGTGCCATAAAGTTTGAATTTGAATTGAAGTTTGAATTTGAAAAAGAAATGAAACAGAAAATAAAAAGAAAAGGAGAAGAAACCTTACCTGGGCCGACTGTACCCATTCTGGCCCATCTCCTCCTTCTCCCCCGCGCAGCCCACCATCTACCTCCGGCGCCGATAGGTGGGCCACGTCCGTAAGTCACGCACGGCGCCTACACCGCGGGGCCCGCTTGTCACATTTCCTTTACTTGGTCGCTGGCGCGTGGACCCGGAGTCGCGCTTTCCACTCCGCACACGCGCGCACGCTGGCGCTCTCTGCCGTATGGGGCCCGCTGGTCAGCCATCCTTACCTCCATAACAAACCGGGCGCGTGCCATGGCGAGGATCGCGCAACGGCCGCCGAGCTCGGGCTGAGCCTAACAACCCCAAACCCTGGATCTTCCCCAGTCGGTCGCATAAAACCCATCCTCGGGCTCGTCTGAGCAATTCGGCCTGCGCTTTTTTGGGAGCCGCCATTACAGTGAAAAGGAGGAAAGCGGAGGGAGAGGGTGTCGACCGTGCCACCGCCGTAGACTCGCCGTTGGCCAGCCTCCCAGTCGCGGTGGTCTGTCCAGGGTGTATCAGCGGACTCCGCCGCGTGTGCTGGACCAACCCCTGGGTCGGTTGCGTCTTCCCATCGACGACAATTGCTCACCGGAGCTGCGACTGCCGCCAAGCCAATTCTCCGCGGGCATCGAGTTCTCCGCATCGCCGGACCTAGGTAAGACTTCCCCGAATCTCCTCCTTACCTTCATCAAATGTAGAACCGGGTGATTGAGTCCCCTGTTGCGCTGGAGCACGCTTATTGCTCGTCGGCGTGATTAGAACCACCGTTGTCCGCCCTCCTCGGTAGACAGTGGGTTTTAATGATCTTACACACGAATTGACTCACTAGAACGATTCGCCGCGTTGCGGGCTTGGCGTAGGGCTTAGGAATTAAATTTTGGTGACTGGCGAGGCAGAACGGTCATCTCCGGCGATGCGCCGCCGCGCAGTTGCGTCACCACCGCGCTCGGCCGCTGGAATTGGGGAAGAAAGGTGACTGTCGCCCGACCGTTGGATGCCCAACGGATGGCCATGATTAAATGATGCGCATACCCTTTGGTGAGATCGTATCTGGGCCGTCGGTTCTATGGCGGGCGATGTAGGTTAGATCTGGGGATTTTAAATCGTGGCCGTTGGGTGGATCGGATGGCCAGAATTGATTGCGGGGTTCAGGGGACATCAGATCTAATCCGGGCCCTCGGTTCTGGATCTAGCGGCTCACATCCAACCGTACCCCTTCGCGGGTACATTTTGCTAAAGAAACCCTAGGGTATTTTATAATGAACCCGCCGTCCTACTTCCACTATTCTCTGTGTCTCTGGATTCTTACCCCGAGCCCCCTGTGCTTAATTGAAATTGAGGCCCAGTCCAGAACCCATTTAATTTAATAAATGAAATAGAAAATGGATTTTTAATATGAAAATAATTACTAGAACTTAATAAATTCATAGAAAATTCATACTAACTCCAAATTAATCCATTCCACTTTCTAAAATTTTGTAATTTTATTATCTATCACTTAAAGCCTCTGTTTTATCATGACAACAGTAATAAAATTAATCCCACACTTAATCCTATTTAAAACACATGAAACCTTTGAAAATTCATAACTTAAAATCTATAACTCCAAAAATTATGATTCCTGTTTCTAGGATTTTATTTTAATGTGTAGAATATTTCTGTGTATTTTGTTTACATGTTTGGTGTGATGTTGATTTCTCTATATGCACTGTGCTTGTTTGTATTGTGGCGAGTAGAAGAGCCCGTGACCGAGGATCCTGGTGAGCAGCAGGTTGAAGTAGCTGAGCAGGAGCTCATTGAAGGCAAGTTGTGCCCTTGACCACTTTTTACCCAATAATGTTCTTTAATATCATTTATTCATGCATAGGTTAATTTTGATGGGACCCGATAGGTTACCCTAGATTGTTTATCTCATTACCTTGTTTACCCCTGAATCACTTGGGTAGTTTGCTATTGCTTTACATGGTTTTGGGATAATCATTTATCATATCTATGTTCCAATTCTTTTGTTATTCTATTTATGTTCATGTTAAGATCATTAATGTTAATTGGAACATAGAGCTTAACTTGAGAAATACGTGCCACCACAAGGGTTTAATGGGACGCCCTTGGCTGACTAATTAGGAAAGCTAGTGGAAGACTACCTTACCCGAAAGGGGCAAGGGCAGTAGGGGAGTGGTCAGTGTAGGGAGGTCCTTGGTTGATTTTGCTGCGATGGCGGTCAGACAAGAACCCTGCATTGGAGCTTCCTATAAACTGTAGCGGGTTTTCGGAAGCTAGTGGAACTTTGTAAAGGCCTCGTAGTGTTGCCCTGCCGCGCTTCCTAGGTAGAGGTGTATGGGATTCGCGACCCCTTGGCAGATGGGTAGCATGACTTGTGGGTAAAGGGTACAACCTCTGCAGAGTGTAAAAACTGGTATACTAGCCGAGCTCACGGTCATGAGCAGCTCAGGACTCTCTGATGATTAAATTATGGAACTTAAATTCAATTTTGTCATTTGCATATGCATGGGTTTATTATTAATTTTGTTCTATTATTTATTAAGGTTTGGTATTTACTTACATCTAGTAATTGCTAATAAAAGTTTGACCAACATTAAAAGCAATGCTCAGCTTTAACCATTCTCTTTGATAAGCCTTACACTCCATGAGCTCTCACCTTTGGTGGGTTCATGTCACATTATTCCCCACAACTTGTTGAGCGATGAACGTATGTGAGCTCACTCTTGCTGTCTCACACCCCCCCCACAGGAGAAGAGCAGGTTGTTCAGGAGGAGCCACAAGGCGAGGAGTTTGATCTGATCTAGGTGGCGTTTCTCAGTTGACATTGGCGCCGACAATCCTTAGTTCGTTTTATGTTTATCCTTTTATTTTGTAATAAGTCTTCCGCTATGTAATAAGTACTCTGATGTTTTGTGACATTTATCTCTATTCACTCTGTTATTATATATGTTGTCTTCTTGGCGCATGTATGAGATGCACCTGGCTTTGTTCCTTAAAGCCGGGTGTGACAGAATCTTCATAGCATTTATGCTGCTCATCCTAGCAGATCTTGTTTTCCTACCTCTCCTTTGTCCGAATCTGGTATTCTTTTTTCTTGTGAATCATGTTGTGGCATTGTCATCCAAATCTCTGGATCCTTTAATGATTCTGCCCTATTATCTGGTTATCTGCTATAACCCGTTCTCAAGTATTGGATGTTAATTTACCTAAATCTCTCATTTCTAGTCTTTCTGATGCTCATTCTCTAGGCATCATGACATCATTTTATCCATTTTATCTGTAAACAGTGTATCCCTTTGGTTCAATGGATTATGCTGTTGACTTTAGTTCTCTCATGTCTCAGCAAGTTGCCAATCTTGATCTCATGGTTGGTTCCCCTCACATCCACTCTCGTATAAATCTCTGACCTAATAATCTCCATGTTGATCATAAAATAGTTCTCTAAGTTGAAGAAAATTCTCATGTGATGCTCTTTCCTATTTTCTTAATCGGCAGAGAGGGCGCGCGGGCGCGGGCGCATGCGGGCTGGTCTTAATGGGCTGCTTTGGGCCGAACTAGCTTTTCCTATTTTCCTGGAATTTCTAATGCCTTTTCTATTTATTTTCTCTAGGGTTTTCAATTCAAACTCAAACTAGGTTTCACATTCAAATAAATTCAAACTTGTGCAACACTTCAAAGAATATTTAAACTCAGCATGATGCAACATGTCATGACTCATAAGGTTTTGGCAAAAATAAATAATTAACCTCCACTAGTTTAGGCTATCTCTAATCAAAAGGAAAAAGAGAGAGAGAATCTAGAGAGAAAGAAGGTCTAGAGTGAGAAAAGGAAGAGTAACACATGATTTTGGGTGATAATTAGAAAGAAATTTTATACCCCCAAAATCAGGGTGTTATAGACCTATCCCCCTTAAAAGAATCTCGCCCTCGAGATTCAGGGTTGGCTAGCAAAGAGTTCAGGGTACTTGGCTCTCAGATCATCTTCTCTTTCCCAGGTTGCTTCTTCTTCTGAGTGGTGACCCCATTTGACTTTGCACATCCTGGTGGTACTTCTCCGAGCGACCCGATCTGCTGTCTCTAGAATTTGAGTTGGCTTCTCAATATAAGTCAGATCTTCTTGAATTCAAGATCCTCTGCTGGCAACTGCTCTTCTGGCACTCTCAAGCATTTCTTCAACTGAGACACATGGAACACATCATGCACTACGGATAGGTTCTCTAGTAAGCTGAGTTGATAAGCTACTTCTCCACGTCTGGCTTGAATCTGATACGGGCCAATATAGCGAGGTGCCAACTTGCTTTTGACTCCAAACCTCTTGGTTCCTCTGATGGGTGACACTTTCAAGTAGACATAGTCTCCCACATCAAAACTGAGTTGTCTTCTTCTGGTGTCAGCATAGCTTCGTTGTGTGGACTATGTTGCCTTCAGATTTTCCCGGATCATCCTGATATTCTCTTCAGCTTCAAGCAAAATCTCGGGGTCGAATACCTGTCTTTCGTCGGGTTGATCCCAATGCAATGGAGTTTTGCAATTCCTACCATAAAGTGCTTCGAATGGTGACATCTTCAGACTGGCATGTTAGCTGTTGTTGTAAGAGAATTCTGCATACTATAGCCTCTTGTCCCATCCTAACTGGTCTTGCAAAGCATAAGCTCTCAAAATATCCTAAAGAATCTGGTTGGTTCTCTCAGTCTGACCATCTGTCTGTGGGTGATAAGCTGAACTGAACTTCAAGTGCGTACCCAAAGCTTCATGTAGCTGCTACCAAAAATGAGAGGTAAACTGGGTACCTCTGTCCGATATTATCTTCTTTGGAATACCATGTAAGCACAATCCGAGACATGTATAACTCTGACAACACTGCACTATTATAAGTGGTCTTGACTGGTATGAAATGGGCCGTCTTTGTCAAACAATCCACTACTACCCAGATGGAGTCATAACCAGCTCGAGTGCAGGGCAGACCAACTATAAAGTCCATCCCAATCTCATCCCATTTCCATTGTGGAATCTGCAATAGCTGCAACAAACCTACGGGTCTCTGATGTTCTGCCTTGATCCTCTGACAACTGTCGCATCTAGCCACATACTCTGCTATCTCTCTTTTCATACCATACCACCAGAATCTCTTCTTCAAGTCTTGGTACATTTTCTCGTTTCTAGGGTGTATAGAGTATGCTATCTCATGAGCTTCTTTGAGAATCAGTTCCCGAATCGAGGTGATGTTGGGAACACATAGCCTATCTTTGAACCATACCACTCCTTCTGCATCTTCACGAAAATCCTTGCCTTTTCCATCTATGATTAGCTGCCGGATCTCATTGATCTTCTCATCATCCTTCTGACCCTTTCTGATGTCTTGCTCTAGAGTGGGTTCCAACTCAATTACCACTCCTTGAGTGTTATTCAGAAATCCGAGACTCAATCTATCGAATTCCTTCGCTAGCTCATATGGCATCGGGTGAGCGACCAACATATTGACTTGACTCTTCCTGCTAAGAGCATCTGCAACTATGTTTGCTTTGCCTGGGTGATAATGAATCTCCAGCTCATAGTCTTTAATCAATTCCAGCCATCTTCGCTGCCTCATGTTTAACTCTGACTGAGTGAATATGTACTTGAGGCTCTTGTGGTCCGTGTAGATATAACACTTCTGCCCATAAAGATAGTGCCTCCAAGTCTTCAATGCATGAACCAGTGCTGCTAGCTCCAAATCATGAGTAGGATAATTCTTCTCATTAATCATCAACTGTAGGGACGAGTATGCCACTACTCTCCCTTCCTGCATCAACACACATCCCAGTCCAGTGTACGAAGCATCACAGTATACTGAGAATGGCTTGTGAACATCTGGCAGAACCAACACTGGTGCTGTTGTTAACTTCTGCTTCAACATTTCAAATGATTCTTGGCACGCTGGGGTCCACTTGAACTTAACCTTCTTTGCTAGCAAGGCTGTCATTGGTCTGGCAATCTTGGAGAACCTTCAATAAAACGCCAATAGTAACCAGCCATTCCAATGAAACTCTTGATTCCTCGGACATCTTTTGGTGCTTTCCAGTCTAGAATCGCTGCTACCTTCTTTGGATCCACAGATAATCCATCTCGGTTTATAATATGACCCAAGAATAGAACTTCGCTGATCCAAAACTCACACTTGCTAAGCTTGGCATACAACTGGCAATCACGTAGCCTTTGAAGTACTTTCCTCAAATGTTCCTCATGCTCTTGCTCATTCTGGGAATATACAAGAATATCATCGATGAACACAACTACGAACTTGTCGAGGTAGTCCATGAACACAATGTTCATTAGATACATGAAGTAAGCTGGCGCATTCGTCAATCCGAATGACATAACCATGAACTCATATAGTCCATATTTGGTGATGAATGTTGTCTTCGGTATATCTGCAGGTCGGATTCTGAGCTGATGGTAACCTGACCACAGATCTATCTTTGAGAACACACTGGCTCCTCTCAACTGATCAAATAGGTCTTCAATTCTGGGCAGGGGGTACTTATTCTTGATAGTGACTTCATTCAGGGCTTTGTAATCAATGCACATCCTCTTCGTGCCATCCTTCTTCTCCACAAATAGCACTGGGGCTGCCCAAGGTGAGGTACTTGTTTTGATGTAGCCTTTCTCTAACAACTCATCAATTTGCTTCTTGAGATCCACCAACTCTGGTCCGGACACTCGATAAGCTCTCTTGGAAATAGGGGCGGTGCCTGGGATAAGATTTATGGCAAATTCAACTTTCCTTTCAGGTGGCATGCCTAGTAACTCTTCAGGGAATACATCGAGGAATTCTGACACAATCCTAATTGTTTCAATCGGATTGGACTCCTTATCATCTACTGATAAATGGTGACAAGTTCCTTCTTCTAGTTCAGGTAAGTACAACTTGGTTACTACCTCCTTTTCGGATGGGGACACCAACTTAACTGTTCTCTTGTCACAACTGACAGTGGCTTTATTTCTGTGTAGCCAATTCATCCCTAGGATGACTGTGACACCCCAGTGTCACCTAGGGTTTCTCTCAGTGCTAACCCAAGAACCATTATTTTATGTGAACCAAATTAAGCATGAAGCATCAAAGTAACTTAAGAATAAAAGATCTACTAAGTGTATATCTAAAGAATCCTGTTCCAAACAAGTAATATTTTCAAAAAGAGCAAAGTGTTGAAACCCTAATACCAAACCTAATTGAGCTCTTTAAGTAGAATTGAAGAAAAGGGGCAAAAGGCTATGAAAAATATAAAATCAAGGCTTAGGCCAAATATAAACATTGAAGTATACTAAATAAGCAACAATAAAGATTATGAAAGCTTGTCCAAAATAGTTTAATAAAAACTCTAAAACAAGCTTCTCAAGTGAGGGTTTAATGGGGATTTCTGAAATTCAGAATTCTGAATTTCAGCCCTTGAGCTAAAGACCAAGCGTGTTCACCTTCATCCCTAGCTCAAATCCTAATGACCCCATTGACAAAATTGTGCCTAACTAATCCCTCTGTCACATGCCAGAAGATGGCATTGGGACGTGAGACCTAGACATGACAAAACCCAGGATTTGCCTCGGGCTTGGGTAGGGAGACAGACCAGACTTCAGGGCTCCAAATCTTTGAAACCAGTAGGCAAAATCCTATGACCCCCACACAAGGTCGGTAGCTTATAGGGAGGAGAAGAGGTTTTGTGCACTGACCAAGGCAAGAGCAGGCTCGGATGAATGACCACACGCGCTAGAAATTGGGCAAAATGAACGTGCACACGTGTTCGACCCTGGTCGGCATGCCGGCGTTCGCCCAACCCGCACGTGCGCTCGCCCCAGCGTTCGGTCAAGTCCGCCGCGCGCCCTCGCCCTTGGCCATGCCCGCCCGCGCCTATAAAGCCTTCCAAGGCGCGCCTCACCTCACCCTGTGCTCACCTTCACCGGCCAGACGCGCCTCCTTAGCTCCAGCGAGCTCTCTTCCACTGGCCATTGCCACCCGAGCCTCGGCCACCGTGGCTAGCCCACCCCAGTTGCTTCCAAGCCATGCCAGCCGCTCGGTTAGCTTCGCTAATAGCTTGTGTAGCTTTCCTAGCCCTCGGACCCGGTAGAACTTCACAGGAAAGCCAAGATCATCCTCGCCGGACTTCGACCGCCCGCCTGCGCGCGTAGACCGAGCAATCTGGTGAGCCGTTCTTCAATTCCTCGCACACACACCTTCCTTGATCCCTAGTGAAGCTCTCTGACCCGTTTGATTGGTCAATTGTGCCCTGGATAGGCCAGACTCCTCGCCGTCGACGAGCCCCCCTGCCTGCGCACGTGGACCGGTCGACTCCGACCATCCCCGACGGCGACCCGCACATCGCCGTGACCCTCAGGACCTCCCCTACACCCTCGACCACCTCACCGGAGCAGTCTCGCCGCCGGTAAGCCCCTCCGCCCTTTCTTCCACCGCGGGTACTGTTTGATTTGGGGGAAGGACCTCGGGTTAGGATTAGAAGAATCCAGAGGGGTTTTCTGAATTGTCAGCGACTCAATTGAATAGTAGCCCAAGGACTAGTCTGTAAGGAAACTTGAAAACACCCGCCAGGGACCCCGTTGCAAAGTAGGTTTCCTTTTAACCATTTCTGTTTAATCTTTTTAATGAACAGAGAACTTAGGAAATTCAGAACTTGAGAAATACTTAACCGAAAATTGTCAAACCAATTTTGTTGGATTCTAAATATTATGGACTACCAATTAAAAATACTAAACCCCATGCTTCCTGTTCTAAATTTTAGAGTTTAGAATTAAATACAGAAACTAACCAAACCTTGTTTAATTAAAGAAAATTAGTTATGCTTCTGTGCGGAACTTAAGAAAATTTGTAGATGTTCAAACCCCATTTAACCATAGTTTAAAGATTGTGGGAACCCTAGTATTGAAAATTCAAGTAGGGATATCTATTAAAAGCCATTTTTACCCAAAACTTAAGAAAATCAGAAAGGCATTAGGAATTAATGAACAGTGAATGAAATTATTTTTCCTAGCCTACTTAAGTAACAGAGAACCTAGGAAAAATAAAAAGACCAATAGTCCAGAACAGAATTAAAGTGGAATGTTTCATTTAGCATTTTTCCCAACTAGAAAACAATTACTAGAGTTAGAAAACCAGACCCAAATTTGTTAATAAAAATCCAGTGGACTTGTAACCACCAAAACCCCACTGCAAAAATAATAAACACCCCAGCCCATCATTTTAAATAGGGTAAATAAATAGAACATGATAATGAGTCATATTTCAAATAAATCATGAGTGACCCAAAATAATGCAATAATAGGCAAATAAAATTTTGCTAGATAAATAGTGAGATAGGCCACCGAAAAAATGCAAACCCATTTGAAAGATGCATAATAATACCTATTACCAATACTTCATGAAAAAGGCTATTTAAACCAAATAATTCCTACCACCCCTTCCCTTAAGCAAAAAGATGCCAAACTTCAGAATGATTGCTCTTGCACAAAGAAGAAGCTAGGAAAAATCAGAAATCTGTTGTTTGATATTTTTCAAATATAGTGGTAGTAGAAAGCACCCCTTTGGCTAGAAACTTTAGAAAATCCTAGTAAAATA
Organism: Zea mays; assembly: GCF_902167145.1. Classification (NCBI taxonomy): domain Eukaryota; kingdom Viridiplantae; phylum Streptophyta; class Magnoliopsida; order Poales; family Poaceae; genus Zea; species Zea mays. Next base: position 46,276,669 of record NC_050103.1, read on the forward strand.
ACTAATAAGTATTAATGGCTAGAAATTTGTGCAAAGTCATGCTATAACATCTAAATGCCAGTAAAAATAAGTCTTAGAAAATTTCATACTGTTAAATGGTAGTTGTAGTTCAAACCACCCCTTCTGCCCTAGCATTTTATAATTTTGTCCAGAGAGAACTATTCACTTTTTAAGCCCCAAATTTTAGGACAGAGAATTATACACCAGTAATAAGCCACTGTAATGTTTACAAAATTTTTGGAAATTTATTAAGATAACTTGTAGTTCAAACCCACTCTAAAAACATAAAGGAAATAAAGGGAAAGAAATGAAAAATAAACCTCGCCCCAATAAGTTCAACTAGAAATCTTGACAATTCTCACTAAGGCTTTAAAAAGAATTCAGTGGAATACCAAAATGGACTTACCACTTAGTTTAACTGAGTGTGATCTAAATTACTGAGTATACCACCAAAAATCTATCTAATTTAAGTGGATCATTCACCATCAAAAGTTTAATTGCTAAAGCACATATCATATCATGCATGTATCTTACTCATTGCATTCATTAGATTGTAATCTCGCTGACGGAGAGTACGTGCTCATCCTCGAGCAAGAAACTGTCCAAGAAGAAGACCAGGAGCAAGCTTCCAAGGCTGCTATCGAGGATCTCCCCGCAGCCCCAGCTATTGAAGGCAAGCCCCGGTTTTATGCATAACCATATTATTATATGCTACTTTACTACATTTAATGCTTGTAGGATTGTAATGTGCACTTAAGTGTAGGAGTTGCTTGAAACCTCTAGTTGCATGAACTTAGGATTCCTTTTGAGATGGATACTAGTATGCTAGGTCGAGTAACTGCTTTGCTAATCAGGATCTCGATAGAAGTCGAGTGATTTTTCTAGCACTCGCGTGAGGTCAAGAATTGATTGTATTCATCTTGATAACGGGATCTATAATGGTCTATGGACTTGGATCCAGGGAGGATGCCTTGTCCATGAAACGGGAAAAAGAAGGATTAATGTGTGGATACCTGAGTCAAGCATTTGAACGTACTAAGCACATGTCGGGAAATATGGTAACCGGTAAACCTAGTACCTGAGTGAAGCTGGGCGCGGACTTTATCCCTCACGCGGCCTGAGAATGGGTCTCCCATGCTAGCTATGGTGGATACAAGTGTGGTCACTGCACGGCGGCAGCCGGGGTCAGTGGAGCATTGTATGCCAAGGCGGTGAGGCCTGGCCGCGAATGGGGAATCGATGGGGACGGTTGACATGTGTGGGGACGGAGTGCCCTGACATGTCGTGTGTTTAGGTTTACCTTGCAAGGTTAAAACTCGATTCGAATAGTCTGCTTCTCGCAGCTAATGAGACTGCTTGACCCCTTGTACTACATTGAGTAAGAAGTGAAATGAGGTTACATGAGACAATTTGTTGATTGAACTAAATGCTTGTTACCATGTATGCTTACAAGGAGCAAACCTAGTAAAGCTAATGATGCTAGAAGTTGAAAAGCTAAAACTTGATTTTAGATACAACTAGTGCTTTTGGCAAACCAAACCCATCAGCCAAACAGCTGCATGGTCTAGAGGTAGAGGAGTAGTTTCCTCACACCAGGTAAGTCTAGCTGAGTATTAGTATACTCAGCCTTGCTTGTGGCATAATTTTTGTAGGTATGCTTCAGGATATGGTTGATGGTGTGACTTGGCCTACCACCCTGCCACCGGGTTGGACGGTCAAGTGGGATGCCGCTCCGGCTGGAGAGGAGCACGAGGAGTAGTGGGCTAGGCCTTGCCCATTTCCTCGCTACCGACAACATCAATTATCCGTTGCATCTTATTTTATGAACTCTTATCAACAACTTGAAAAACTCCGATTTATGTAATAATTCAGTACTTTAATTTGAGGTTTCTTGTTTTATTGTATTTCTCCTGTGACTCACCTTCGAGTGAGATTGTGGAATTTGATCCTGGTTAAGTGGCTTTATTAGACTAGATCTGAGGGACTGACGGGTTATGTGACATCCCAGTGTCACCTAGGTTTCTCTCAAGTGCTAACCCAAGAACCATCATCTTATGTGAACCAAATTGAGCATGAGCATCAAATTGACTTAAGAATAAAGGATCCACTAAGTTTAAACTTAAAAGCATCATGATTCAAAAACAAATGAGTTTTCAAAAGGACAAAATGTTGAAACACTAATAACAACCCTAATTGAGCTCTAAAAGCAAAATTTAAGAGATAAGGCAAAAGAGTATGAAAAATGTAGAATCATGGCTTGGGCCAAATATAAAAATTGAAGTATATTTAATAAGCAACAATAAAGATTGAGGAAGCTTGGCCAAAGTAAATTAAATAAATCCCCAAGCAAGCTTCTCAAGTGGGGACTCAATAGGGAATTCTGAATTTCAGAATTCTGAATTTCAGACCTTGAGCCAAAGATCAAGCATGTTCACCTTGATCCCTAGCTCAAATCCTAATGACCCCATTGACAAAAACGTGTCTCACTAACCCCTCTTTCGCATGCCAGAAGATGGCATTGGGACGCGAGCCCTAGACACGACAAAACCTTGGATTTGCCTCAGGTTTGAGCAGAGAGACAGACCAGATTTTCGGGCTCTAAATCTCTGAAACTAGTAGGCAAAATCCTATGACCCCCACACAAGATTGGTAGCTTGTAGGGAGGAGAAGAGGTTTTGTGCACTGACCAAGGCGAGAGCAGGCTCGGATGAGTGACCACACGCGCCAGAACTTCGGCAGAACGAACGGGCACACGTGTTCGACCGTGGTCGGCACGCCGACGCTCGCCCCAGCGTTCGGTCAAGTCCGCCGCGCGCCCTCACCCTCGGCCGTGCCCGCCTGCGCCTATAAAGCCTCCCCGGGCGCGCCTCACCTCACCCCGTGCTCACCTTTGCCGGCCAGACACCCCTCCTTAGCTCCGGCGAGCTCTTTTTCGCTCGCCATTACCGCTAGAGCCTCGGCCACCGTGGCCAACCCACTCCAGTCACTTCCAAGCCGCGCCAGCCGCTCGGTTAGCTTCGCCATTAGCTTGTGAAGCTTTCCTAGCCCTCGGACCCGGTAGAACTTCACCGGAAGGCCAAGATCACCCTCACCGGACTCCGGCCGCCCGCCTGCGTGCGTAGACCGAGCAATTCCGTGAGTCGTTCTTCAATTCCTCGCGCACACCCCTTCCTTGATCCCTGGTGAAGCTCTCTGACCCATTTGATTGGTCAATTGTGCCCTGGATAGGCCGGACTCCTCGCCGCCGACGAGCTTCCCCGCCTGCGCACGTGGACTGGCCGACTCCGATCATCCCCGACGGCGACCCGCACATCGCCGTGACCCTCAGGACCTGCCCTACACTCTCGGCCACCTCACCGGAGCAGTCTCGCCGCCGGTAAGCCCCTCCACCCTTTCTTCCACCACGGGTACTGTTTAAATTGGGGGAAGGACCTCGGGTTAGGACTAGAAGAATCCAGGGGGTTTTCTGAACTGTCAGCGACACATTTGAATAGTAGCCTGAGGACTAGTCTGTAAAGAAATTTGAAAACACCCGCTAGGGACCCCGTTGCAAAGTAGTTTTCCATTTAATCATTTCTGTTTAAATCTTTTTAATGAACAGAGAACTTAGAAAATTCATAACTTGAAGAATACTTAACCAAAAATTGTCAAACCAATTTTGCTGGATTGTAAATATTATGGACTACCAATTAAAATGCTAAACCTCATGCTTTCTGTTCTAAATTTTAGAGTTTAGAATTAAATACAGAAACTGACCAAACCTTGTTTAATTAAGGAAAATTAGTTATGCCTCTGTGCTGAACTTGAGAAAATTTGTAGATGTTCAAACCTCATTTAAACATTGTATAAAAATAGTAAGAACCCAAGTATTGAAAAATTTAGTGGGGATATCTATTAAAAGCCATTTTTGCCCAAAACTTAGGAAAATCAGAAAGACCTTAGAAATTAGTGACCAGTGGATGAAATTATTTTTCCTAGTCTACTTCAATAGCAAAGAACCTAGGAAAAATAAAAAGACCTCTAGTCCAGAACAGATTTAAAGTGGAATGTTTTATTTAGCATTATTCCAACTAGAAAACAATTATTAGAGTAATAAAACCAGACCCAAAGTTATTAATAAAAATTCAGTGAACTTGTGATCACCAAAAACCTACTGCAAAAATAATAAACACCCTAGACCATCATTTTAAGTAGGGTAGATAAATAGAACATGATAATGAGTCATATTTTGAATAAATGATTAGTAACCCAAATAATGCAATAATGGGCAAATAAAATTTTGCAAGATCACTAATGAGATAGGCCACCAGAGAAAAATGCAAACCCATTTAAAGGATGCACAATAATGCCTATTATAAATACTTCATGAAAAAGGCCATTTAATCCAAAGAATTACTACCACCCCTTCCTTTAAGCAAAAGGATGCCAAACTTCAGAATGATTGCTCTTGTGCAAAATAGAAGCTAGGAAAAATCAGAAATTTGTTGTTTGATGTCTTTCAAATATAGTGGTAGTAGAAAGCACCCCTTTGGCTAGAAACTTGGGAAAAACATGATAAAATAACTGGTAAGTATTAATGGCTAGAAATTTTTTCCAAGTCATGTCATAACATCTAAATGCCAGCAAAAATAAGTATTAGAATTTCCCACTATTAAAAGGTAGTTGTAGTTCAAATCACCCCTTCTGCCCTAAAATTTGGTAATTTTGTCTAGAGAAAACTATTCACTTTTTGAACCCCAAATTTTGAGACAGAGAATTATACACTAGTAATAAGCCACTGTAGTTTTTACAGAATTTTTGGAAATTTATTAACATAACTTGTAGTTTAAACCCACTCTAAAAACATTAAGGAAATCAAGGGAAAGAAAGGAAAGATAAACCTCGCCCCAATAAGTCCAACTTGAAATCTTGACAATTCTCACTAAGACTTAACAAGAATTCAGTGGAACACCAAAATGAACTTACCACTTAGTTTAACTGAGTGTGATCTAAATTACTAAGTATACCGCCCAAAAATCATGTGTAAACAAGATTTAACTCTATCTAATTTAAGTGGATCATTCACCATCAAAATTTAATTGCTAAAGCACATATCATATCATGCATGTATCTTACTCATTGCATTCATTAGATTGTAATCTCTCTGACGGAGAGTACCTGCTCATCCCCGAGTAAGGAACTGTCCAAGAGGAGGACCAGGAGCAAGCTCCCGAGGCTGCTATCGAGGATCTCCCTGCAGCCCCAGCTATTGAAGGCAAGCCCCGGTTTTTATGCATAACCATATTATTATATGCTACTTTACTACACTTAATGCTTGTAGGATTGTAATGTGCACTTAAGTGTAGGAGTTGCTTGAAACCTCTAGTTGCATGAACTTAGGATTCCTTTTTGAGATGGATACTAGTATGCTAGGTCGAGTAGCTGCTATGCAAATCAGGATCTCGGTAGAAGTCGAGTGATTTTTCTAGCACTCACGCGAGGTCAGGAATTGATTGTATTCATCTTGATAACGGGATATTTGTTAGTCTATGGACTTGGATCCAGGGAGGATGCCTTGTCCATGAGACGGGAAAAAGGAATTAAGGATTAATGTATGGATACCTGAGTCAAGCTTTTGAACGTACTAAGCACATGTTGGGAAATATGGTAACCGGTAAACCTAGTACCTGAGTGAAGCCGGGCGCGGACTTTATCCCTCATGCGACCTGAGACTGGGTCTCCCATGCTAGCTATGGTGGGTACAAGTGTGGTCACTGCACGGCGGCGGCCGGGGCCAGTGGAGCATTGTATGCCAAGGCAGTGAGGCCTGGACGCGAATGGGGAATCGATGGGGACGGTTGACATGTGTGGGGTCGGAGTACCCTGACATGTCGTGTGTTTAGGTTTACCTTGCAAGGATAACACTCAATTCGAATCGTCTGCTTCTCGCAGCTAATGAGACTGCTTGACCCCTTGTACTACATTGAGTAATAAGTGAAATGAGGTTACATGAGACAATTTGTTGATTGAACTAAATGCTTGTTACCATGTATGCTTAGAAGGAGCAAACTTAGCTAAAATAATGATACTAGAATTTGAAAAGCTAAGAATTGATTTTAGAAACAGCTAGTGCTTTTGGCAAACCAAACCCCTCAGCCAAACAGCTGCGTGGTCTAGAGGTAGAGGAGTAGATTCCTCACACCGGGTAAGTCGAGCTGAGTATTAGTATACTCAGCCTTGCTTGTGGCATAATTTTGCAGGTACGCTGCAGGATATGGTTGATGGTGTGACTTGGCCTACCACCCTGCCACTGGGTTGGACGGTCGAGTGGGATGTTGCTCCGGCAGGAGAGGCGCACGAGGAGTAGTGGGCTAGGCCTTGCCCATTTCCTCGCTATCGACGACATCGATTATCCGCTGCATCTTATTTCATGAACTCTTATCCACAATTTGAAAAACTCCGGTCTATGTAATAATTCAGTACTTAATTTGAGGTTTCCTGTTTTATTGTATTTCTTCTGTGACTCACCTTCGAGTGAGATTGTGGAATTTGATCCTGGATTAAGTGGCTCCATCAGACTAGATCTGAGGGACTGACGGGTTATTCCGATTTAAGTGTGTTACAGCCCTTGAGGCGTGACTTAGGCACTTAAGCTAGAATAATTCGGGCGGATCCGCCACAGCTGGTATCGGAGCCAATTCCACCACAGAGAAGGACGATAAACCATGAATACCAATTTTCAAAATCTAAAAACTTGCTTAGAAACTGCTAAGAATCGTCAGGACTAGACCGCTAGACCTAGGACGAAAGGCCTTAGGGATAGTTGGAGAAATAGGTGGCCAATTAAGTAGGCCCTGTGGGCCAGTACTTAGATTTTTAAAAGGATGCCTTAAAGCACCTTATATTCGGAGAGGAGGCGTTACTTTCAGTATGCATGCATTATAAACACAAAAAGGAATTAAAACTTGAGCTAACCCACTTCCTTTAAAAACCATCCAGGCTCTTTTATTTTTCTTCCTTCCACCATAATCTTTACCTTTGATACCCTTCTACAGATGAATTCACCCACCCCCGCCAGTGGAGGAGACACTCGTTTTAGATCTGACTTCCTTTCTCACGATGGCTTTCCTTCCATCTTGTGGGAAGTGCTTAACTCCGATGGTTACCCTACACCCCCTTTGTACACGGTGCAGTTGTATGAGGAGCATCGGGTACCTCGTTGCCGAGTCTGGCTGACTTTGGAGGCTCATCCCCTTCAGCCGGGTTGGCGTTCTCTTGACTTCGAGACGATTGGGTTCAGGACGGACGACACCACTGAGGCAGCAGCCATGAAGACTTTAACGACCTTTTGTGGCTACCATCCCTTGGAGATGGTGATGCACCCCTTGGGACTCTTCCCTGTTGAGAAGAAGGATAACCCCATGTGGTGTAACCGCGTGAGCCATGTGAAATATGTGTGGGCAATGTATCCTGACTTGGTTGGGAGGGTCACTGTTCAGTGCATGAGTGCGTTGTACCGCCTCCAGGCCCTGCAGAGTGACGCTATGGCACATCTCGCTAACATCGCTCACACCACCAAGCTTACCCTCGACAGCTGAGAAGATTTTGTGGTCGATTTATCCTCCGAGTTGGTGGAGAAGGATCTGTAGGTGGAAAGGCTGAGCCAGTGCATTACCACCTTGGAGCAGCAGGTGGAGATCCGAGACAACACTATTGATGCCTTGGAGAACCAGCTCCATGATGTGCAGCGGGAACTCAAAGAAGCTAATGACCACTTGGACATGCACCACTTGGAGATGGAGGCCAATGAGGCCGGAAGCGAGGGAGAAGAGGCTCCCGAGGAGCTAAAACCAGCCCCTGGTGCCAATGGGACTACCTCCGCGATGCCTCCTTCACTCGCATCCAGTGTCGCTTCCACCGCTCAGGGTTGATCAGTCGCTTTGACGCTTTAGGCGGATAGAAAACTACGCGAGCTTAGTTAATGTCAGATTTTGAACTAGGCTTACGGGTACTTTACCCTAATTGATGTAACCCTATGAACTTTTGAAATCTGTGGGATGTTTTGTAACCACGTTATCTTCATTTCGAACCTCATACTATGATTATGGCATTATTTCCTTCTATATGAGATAATGGCTTATCGTTGGAGATTATGAGATGGAATAACAATGGCAACAATCTCTGTTTTCAGATGGCAGCTAGGCAGCGTCGCGGGCATAATGAGCAGGTTCCCCCGCCACCTCCTCCAACTCCCACAGTGCAGGAGTTGATGGCATAGCAGAACGAGATTCTGCGATAGCTCTTGTAGCGCCAGCCCCACCCTCAGCAGCATGGTGGAGGCCAGCATCAGCGACCTCCGGCAGCGGCAACCTACCATGAGTTCCTGAGTACATAGCCACCCTTGTTCACCAAGGCACAGGATCCGTTGGACGCCGATGTATGGCTCCGCGTCATTGAGTTCAATTTTCCCCTCCTCACGGGAGACTGCCCTGATGAAGCCAAGGCTCGCTTCGCCGCGCAGCATCTTCGCGGCCCTGCTCGGACTTGGTGGGACCACTTCCGTGCTATGCTCCCAGCTGATCGGGAAGTGTCTTGGGAGGAATTCAAGACTGCTTTCAGAGGGCACCACATCCCAGCTGGCATTCTGGATCGCAAGCTGAATGAGTTTCTGGCACTTAATCAAGGAACCCGCACGGTATTGCAGTACGCTCAGGCCTTCAACGACCTATGCCAGTATGCAGGTTACCATACTAATTCTGGTGAGAAGAAGAGAGACCGCTTCCACAGGGGTCTTAACACCAAGCTGCGGGAAGGACTCAACACTGTTCGGGCAGATAGCTTCAATGAGTTGGTCAACCTAGCCATCTCCCAGGAGGATTGCATTGTAGCTCACCGAGCAGAGAAGAAGAAGAAGGCACCAATGGCAGCACCATCTGCTTAGGCCCAGAGGTTCAGGATTGTTTCTCACAATCAAAGCAGGGGTTTTCAGCAGCAGGCAGGCAGATGGGTGATCAGGCCACCTCAGCAGCAGCAGCCGGCACCCAACCGCTTTCCAGCTCCCGCTCCAAGGAACAACCAGCCTCAGCAGCAGCAGCAGTTCCGCTAGGGCAATGGGAACAAGTGCTTCACTTGTGGCAATGTGGGACACTATACCAAGAATTGTCTCGGAAACCAGCAAAGGCAGATGCGAGCACCAAATCAAGACAAGGGAAGAAAGCAGAAGGTACAAGTCAGGCAAGGGAAGCTCAACTTCACTACTCTGGAGGAAGTACCTGAGGGAGCTCCCATCATGACCGGTATCTTTTTAGTTTATAATCAACCCGCTTTAATTCTGTTTGATTATGGTGCATCTCATAGTTTCATTAGCCTAAAGTTTAGTGCTAAATGTGAACTGCCTTTCTCTCACTCAAAAGGGTCATTTATGATAGCCACACCTGGGGGTAAAATCTCAACTAATCAATTAAACCAAAGTGTGCCTATTCAACTAGGAAGCCACATTGTCAAAACCACCCTTCTTGTGTTGGGTTTGGAAAATGTGGATGTTATTTTGGGAGCTAATTGGATGACCCTGCACCAAGTAGTGCTTGATGTAGCCAGCCGCATCGCGGAAATCAATTCCTCGTTTTGTGGGAACTTCACCTTAATTCTGCCCAGTCAAGGTTCCACTCAGTCATGTGCTTTCTCTATGACGGAGTTACCTCCGAAGAAGATTCCAGTGGTCTGTGAGTATGCAGATGTCTTTCTGGATGAATTGTCAGGAATGCCACCTGACCGGGATATTGAATTCGCCATCGAGTTGCAACTGGAAACGACACCAATTTCCAAGAGGCCTTACCGAATGCCACCCTCTGAGTTAGCAGAATTGAAGAAGCAATTGCAGGAATTGCTGGATAAGGGATTCATTCGCCCAAGTACTTTGCCTTGGGGATATCCAGCCCTATTTGTGAAGAAGAAAGATGAAAGCTTGAGGTTGTGTATAGATTACCGCCCTCTTAATGCAGTGACTATCAAAAATAAGTATCCTTTGCCTCGTATTGATGTTCTTCTTGACCAGTTGGTCGGGGCTAAGGTGTTTTCCAAGATAGACCTTCGCTCCGGCTACCATCAGATCAAGATACGAGCAAGCGATATTCCGAAGACGACTTTCTCAACCAGATATGGGCTATATGAATTCTTGGTGATGTCTTTCGGGCTGACTAATGCACCAGCATATTTCATGTATCTGATGAATTCTGTTTTTATGCCGGAATTGGACAAATTCGTAGTGGTTTTCATCGATGATATCTTGGTGTACTCGAAGAACGAAGAAGAACATGCCGGGCATTTGCATGTAGTGCTTCAACGTCTGCGAGAGCACCACCTTTATGCCAAGTTGTCAAAATGTGATTTTTGGCTAAAGGATATCAAATTCTGGGGTCACACTCTCTCTCAGGCAGGAATAGCTGTTGATCCTGATAAGGTGCAAGAGGTGATGAACTGGAAGCCACCAACGAATGTCCGTCAGATTCGGAGCTTTCTAGGATTAGCTAGTTATTACCAAAGATTTATTCCGGATTTCTCTTGAATTGCGAAGCCTATAACTGAGCTACTAAAGAAAGATGCCAAGTTTGTTTGGAGTCAGAAGTGCGAAGATGCCTTCCATGCATTGAGGCAGCATCTGACCACAGCACTAGTGTTAGCGCAACCCGACAGCAGCAAGCCTTTTGATGTATATTGTGATGCCTCTGGCACTGGACTAGGTTGTGTCTTGATGCAGGTGAGAGCACCTAGAGAGGGGGGGGTGAATAGGTGATCCTGTAAAAACTTGAAACTTAATCCACAAAGCTTGATTAGGAGTTAGCACAGTACAGCCAAGTGGCTAGAGAGGAGTTCTTGCAAAACACAATAACCACAAGAAGATCAACACAGATAGGCACAGTGGTTTATCCCGTGGTTCGGCCAAGTCCAACACTTGCCTACTCCATGTTGTGGCGTCCCAACGGACGAGGGTTGCACTCAACCCCTCTCAAGCGGTCCAAAGACCCACTTGAATACCACGGTGTTTTGCTTTGTTTACTATATCCCGCTTGCGAGGAATCTCCACAACTTGGAGCCTCTCGCCCTTACAATTTGATGTTCACAAAGAAGCACAGAAGTAAGGCTGGGATGAGCAACGCACACAAGACACAAAATCAGAGCACAAATACGCACACAAGTCACAACTCGAGCTCACAACACAACCCAAAGAGTTCTCTACTCAAATGGAGCTCTAGTTGCTATCATGAAGAATCGAATGCGCGGAATTGGAGTCTTGGTGCTTAGAAATGCTTAGAGAATGCTTGGTGTACTCCTTCATGCGCCTAGGGGTCCCTTTTATAGCCCCAAGGCAGCTAGGAGCCGTTGAGAGCATTCCAGGAAGGCAATTCTTGACTTCTGTCGCCTGGCGCACCGGACAGTCCGGTGCACCACCGGACACTATCCGGTGCGGATTTCTTTCCTTCTTTGGCGAAGCCGGCCGTTGGAGATTCAGAGCCGTTGGCACACCGGACAGTCCGGTGCCCTCTTCTGACCGTTGGCTCTGCCACGCGTCGCGCGCGGATTACACGGCCGATCGTTGGCCCAGCCGACTGTTGGCTCATCGGACAGACCGGTGCACCACCGGACAGTCCGGTGATTTATAGCCGTACGCCACCGACGAAACCCGAAAGCAACCAGTTCGCCAGAGCCAGTCTGGCGCACCGGACAGTCCGGTGCACCCAGACTGCGCAGAATCTTGGCTGCTCAGCCAAGTCTTTTCCAAATTGGTCTTTTCCTATTCTTAGCACTTAGACACAATACGTTAGTCTCCAAAACAATGTACTAAGTCTTAGAAACATACCTTTACTCTTGATTTGCACTTCTTAAGTCTTTGGCACAAATATTACTCAAAGCATTTGTGTGGAGCACTTAATCACCAAAATCTTATAGAAATGTCCCAGGGGTACATTTCCCTTTCAGCAGGACAACCGAGTCATTGCGTATGCCTCAAGAGCACTCAGGCCTCATGAGCAGAATTATCCCACTCATGACCTAGAGTTGGCAGCAGTGGTTCATGCATTAAAAATGTGGAGGCACTATTTAATGGGAACCCACTGCAGCATCTTCACTGATCATAAGAGCCTTAAGTATATCTTTACTCAGGCTCATCCCAACATGAGGCAGAGAAGATGGCTAGAGCTGATCAAGGACTATGACCTGGAGGTACATTATCACCCAGGAAAAGCCAATGTGGTAGCAGAGGCCTTGAGTCAGAAATTGCAATGCAATTGTATCCTGATGGATTCTCGTATTAACACCATGTGTGATGAGTTGAGCAAGATGCAGATTGAAGTGATTCCTTATGGTGCTTTGTCTCACATTTCTGTTGAGCCAGCTTTGCAAGATCAGATCATCATGGCCCAGCTTAGTGACAAGGGAGTGCAGATTATCAAGGAGAATCTCCATCAGAAGGTTGAGAAGTATAAATGTTTCCGCCAAGATGAAAAGGGTGTATTATGGTTTAAAGGCAGATTGGTGATTCCTAAAAACAAGGATCTCAAGAAGAAGATCTTGGACGAGGCTCATCTCTCCAAATTCTCTATGCATCCGGGAAGCACCAAAATGTACCATGACCTGAAGCCTTTGTATTGGTGGACCAGAATGAAGAGGGAGATAGCCCAATATGTATCAAAATGTGACATCTGTCAGAGGATAAAGGCAAGCCACTTGAAATCAGCTGGAGCCTTGCAACCCCTATCTATACCTTCGTGGAAATGGGATGACATAAGCCTGGATTTCATCGTGGGTCTGCCCAACACCTCTTGTCATCATGATTCGATTTGGGTTATTGTGGACCGACTAATGAAAGTGGCACATTTTCTCCCTGTGCACACCACTGATAAGGCTCAAAAGTATGCAGAGTTGTACATTGACTGGATTGTGTGTTTGCACGGATTGCCTCGGACCATTGTTTCTGACCGAGGAGCCCAATTTGTTGCCAGATTCTGGGAACAACTGCAGGAGTCTTTGGGAACAAAGCTAATTAGAAGTTCAGCTTACCACCCACAGACTGATGGTCAGACTGAAAGGGTAAACCAAATTCTTGAAGATATGCTGAGAGCTTGTGCAATCGATTGTGGCAAGAACTGGGATAAGCACCTCTCCTTGGCAGAGTTTGCTTATAACAACAGTTATCAATCTAGCCTCAGGATGGCACCTTTTGAAGCCCTCTATGGAAGAAGGTGTAGAACACCACTCAATTGGTCTCAGCCTAGAGAAAGAGAAGTTTTCGGAGCTGACTTAGTGACTGAAGCCGAAAGGAAGGTCAAACTAATCAGGAAAAATCTAGAAGCTGCTCAGGCCAGGCAGAAGAGTTACCATGATAAAAGAAGGAAACCTCTCCAGTTCGAGGTGGGAGATTTCGTTTATCTCAAGGTATCACCCACCAAAGGAGTGCAGAGGTTTGGAATCAAAGGCAAGCTAGCCCCTCGCTACATTGGACCTTATGAGATCATAGAAGCCAGTGGACCCGTGGCATATAAACTGAAGTTACCTTCAAAAATGTCTGCCATGCATAGTGTGTTCCATGTATCTCAGTTGAAGAAGTGTGTTCGATTGCCGACCGAGATCATAGCAGAGCCAGAATTGGAGATAGGGCCAGATCTATCGTACCAAGAGTACCCTTCCAAGATTCTGGATTGCAAAGAAAGATCAACTCGGGCTAAATCGATCAAGATGTATAAGGTCCAGTGGAGTAATCACTCAGAGGAAGAGGCTACCTGGGAGACTGAGGAATTCTTGCTTTCCAACTTTCCCGATTGCCTACCTAAAGGAACTGGTACGTAATCACACCCAACCCCTCCTCCTGCCCTTCGAATCTAAATTTCAGAAATATAATCTTAAATCAGAATGAAGTAATCATGAAACAAAATTTAAAAAGGACTTCCTTCTGAAGTTGCAAAGAGAATGACATTCGAAGAGCAGTTTGCCCTAATAATAATAAGCACCCACTTCATGTAAGTCTCACCCTTCGCTCTACCCCGGGAGGACTCTGACCCAAATCTCGGGATGAGCCCCGTTTGGATCACTGGAATTGAATTCCATTCTAATAATAGTAATTTAGGCATATATTAATTAAGCTAATTCGGTTTTATACAAAATATATTTGTATACTATTATTAGCAAGACGTCGGAGATATTTATGTGCTACATTTTTACTATAGGTGAGTGAAACGAAGAATGTCATGTAAGTTATAGATTAGAAACCAATTCTAGTAATGCATAAAATCATTTCCCACCCTCCACCCCATGAATTTGAGAGAGGCTTATATCTGAACTCTAGAAAGTGGTGGAATGTCAAATTCCAAACTAAATAAGTTACTTTATTGAGTGAATTCCAATTTCTCTAAAATGAAGGGATCCAAACGCCCCGTAAGGGGGGAAGGCTCTGACACCCCAGTGTCACCTAGGGTTTCTCTCAAGTGCTAACCCAAGAACCATCATCTTATGTGAACCAAATTGAGCATGAGCATCAAATTGACTTAAGAATAAAGGATCCACTAAGTTTAAACTTAAAAGCATCATGATTCAAAAACAAATGAGTTTTCAAAAGGACAAAATGTTGAAACCCTAATAACAACCCTAATTGAGCTCTAAAAGCAAAAATTAAGAGATAAGGCAAAAGAGTATGAAAAATGTTGAATCATGGCTTGGGCCAAATATAAACATTGAAGTATATTTAATAAGCAACAATAAAGATACAGGAAGTTTGGCCAAAACAAATTAAATAAAACCCCAAGCAAGCTTCTCAAGTGGGGACTCAATAGGGAATTCTGAATTTCAGAATTCTGAATTTCAGACATTGAGCAAAAGATCAAGCGTGTTCACCTTGATCCCTAGCTCAAATCCTAATGACCCCATTGACAAAAACGTGTCTCACTAACCCCTCTATCGCATGCCAGAAGATGGCATTGGGACGTGAGCCCTAAACACGACAAAACCTAGGATTTGCCTCGGGTTTGAGCAGAGAGACAGACCGGATTTCTGGGCTCCAAATCTCTGAAACCAGTAGGCAAAATCCTATGACCCCAACACAAGATCGGTAGCTTGTAGGGAGGAGAATAGGTTTTGTGCACTGACCAAGGCAAGAGCAGGCTCGGATGAGTGACCACACGCGCCAGAACTTGGGCAGAACGAACGGGCACACGTGTTCGTCCCTGGTCAGCACGTCGGCGCTCGCCCAACCCGTGCGCGCGCTCGCCTCAGCGTTCGGTCAAGTCCGCCACGCGCCCTTGCCCTCGGCCGTGCCCGCCCGTGCCTATAAAGCCTCCCCGGGCGTGCCTCACCTCATCCCGTGCTCACCTTCGCCGGCCAGACACCCCTCCTTAGCTCCAGGGAGCTCTTTTCCGCCTCCATTACCGCCAGAGCCTCGGCCACCGTGGCCAGCCCACTCCAGTCACTTCCAAGCCGTGCCAGCCGCTCGGTTAGCTTCGCCATTAGCTTGTGAAGCTTTCCTAGCCCTCGAACCCGGCAGAACTTCACCGGAAGGCCAAGATTGCCCTCACCGAACTACGGTCGCCCGCCTGCGAGCGTAGACCGAGCAATCCGGTGAGTCGTTCTTCAATTCCTCGCGCACACCCCTTCCTTGATCCTTGGTGAAGCTCTTTGACCCATTTGATTGGTCAATTGTGCCCTGGATAGGCCGGACTCCACGCCGCCGACGAGCTCCCCCGCCTGCGCACGTGGATCGGCCGACTCCTACCATCCTCGATGGCGACCCGCACATCGCCGTGACCCTCAGGACCTCCCCTACACCCTCGGCCACCTCACCGGAGCAGTCTCGCCGCCGGTAAGCCCCTCCTCCCTTTCTTCCGCCGCGGGTACTGTTTAAATTGGGGGAAGGACCTCGGTTTAGGATTAGAAGAATTCAGGGGGTTTTCTAAACTGTCAGCAACACATTTGAATAGTAGCCCGAGGACTAGTCTGTAAGGAAAATTGAAAACACCCGCCAGGGACCCCGTTGCAAAGTAGTTTTCTATTTAATCATTTCTGTTTAAATCTTTTTAATCAACAGAGAACTTAGAAAATTCATAACTTGAAGAATACTTAACCAAAAATTGTCAAACCAATTTTGCTGGATTGTAAATATTATGGACTATCAATTAAAAATGGTAAACCTCATGCTTTCTGTTCTAAATTTTAGAGTTTAGAATTAAATACAGAAACTGAACAAACCTTGTTTAATTAAGGAAAATTAGTTATGCTTGTGTGCTGAACTTGAAAAAATTTGTAGATGTTCAAACCTCATTTAAACACTGTTTAAAAATAGTAAGAACCCTAGTATTGAAAAATTTAGTGGGGATATCTATTAAAAGCCATTTTTGTCCAAAACTTAGGAAAATCAGAAAGACCTTAGAATTAGTGACCAGTGGATGAAATTATTTTTCCTAGTCTACTTCCATAGCAAAGAACCTATGAAAAATAGAAAGACCTCTAGTCCAGAATAGATTTAAAGTGGAATGTTTTATTTAGCATTATTTCAACTAGAAAACAATTATTAGAGTAATAAAACAAGACCCAAAGTTATTAATAAAAATTCAGTGAATTTGTGATCACCAAAACCCCACTACAAAAATAATAAACACCCCAGCCCATCACTTTAAGTAGGGTAGATAAAAAGAACATGATAATGAGTCATATTTTGAATAAATCATTAGTAACCCAAATAATGCAATAATAGGCAAATAAAATTTTGCTAGATCACTAATGAGATAGGCCACCAGAGAAAAATACAAACCCATTTAAAGGATGCACAATAATACCTATTATAAATACTTCATGAAAAAGGCCATTTAATCCAAAGAATTCCTACCACCCCTTCCTTTAAGCAAAAGGATACCAAACTTCAGAATGATTGCTCTTTTGCAAAATAGAAGCTAGGAAAAATCAAAAATCTATTGTTTGATGTCTTTCAAATATAGTGGTAGTAGAAAGCACCCCTTTGGCTAGAAACTTGGGAAAAACATGATAAAATAACTGGTAAGTATTAATGGCTAGAAAATTTTTCCAAGTCATGTTATAAAATCTAAATGCCAGCAAAAATAAGTATTAGAAAATTTCCCACTATTAAATGGTAGTTGTAGTTCAAATCACCCCTTCTACCCTAAAATTTGGTAATATTGTCTAGAGAAAACTATTCACTTTTTGAACCCCAAATTTTGAGACAGAGAATTATACACCAGTAATAAGCCACTGTAATTTTTACAGAATTTTTGGAAATTTATTAAGATAACTTGTAGTTCAAACCCACTCTAAAAACATAAAGGAAATCAAGGGAAAGAAAGAAAAGATAAACCTCGCCCCAATAAGTCCAACTTGAAATCTTGACAATTCTCACTGTGACACCCCAGTGTCACCTAGGGTTTCTCTTAAAAAGCCAAACCAAGAACCATTATTTTATGTGAACCAAAGTAAGCATGAGCATCAAATTAACTTAAGTAATAAAGAATTCACCAAGTATATACTTAAAAGTGTCATGATTAAAACAATTGAGACTTTTGAAAGATAAGAATGTGCAACCCTAATTAAGAACTCTAAGTGAACCCCATGAACAAAATTCAAGAAAATAAGCAAAAGGGAATGAAAAGTTTAAAATTTTGAGTTGAGCCAATTATATAAGTTAAAGTATATTTGATAAGCAACAAGATAGATTGAGAAAGCTTAGCCAAAATAATTCAAGAAAACCCCCAAATCAAGCTTCTTTTGTTGGGACTCATTGGGAATTCTGAATTTCAGAATTCTGAAATTCAGACCTGGAGCCAAAGATCAGGGATGTTCACCTTGATCCCTAACTCGAATCCTAATGGCCCCATTGACAAAATTGTGTCTAACTAACCCCTCTGTCGTGTGCCAGAAGATGGCATTGGGACGCGAGCCCTAGACACGACAAAACCCTGGATTTGCCTCGGGTTTGGGCAGGGAGACAGACCAGATTTCCTGGCTCCATATCTCTGCAACCAGTAGGCAAAATCCTATGACCTCCACACAAGAATGGTAGCTTGTAGGGAGGAGAAGAGGTTTCGTGAACTGACCAAGGCGAGAGCAGGCTCGGATGAGCGACCACACGCGCCAGAGCTTGGGCAGAACGCACGGGCACACGTGTTCGACCCTGGTCGGCACGCCAGAGCTCGCCCAACCCGCGCGCGCGCTCGCCCCGGCGTCCGGTCAAGTCCGCCGCGCGCCCACGCCCTCGGCCGTGCCCGCCCACGCCTATAAAGCCTCCCCGGGCGCACCTCTCTTCGCCCCGCACTCACCCTCACCGGCCAGCCACCGTTCCTTAGCTCCGGCGAGCGTATTTTCCGCCCGCCATTGCCGCCAGAGCTACGGCCGCCGTGGCCAGCCCACTCCAGCCACCCTCCAGCCCAACCAGTGCTTCGGCTAGCTCCGCCAGTAGCCCGTGAAGCTTGCCAAGCCCTCGGACCCGACCGGACTTCACCGGAGGCCCGAGATCAACCTCACCGGACTTCGGTCTTCCGCCGCCGCGCGTGGACCGAGCTATCCAGTGAGTCTCCGCCCGATTCCTTTCACTCATGTCTTCTCTGGCATCCCGTGGACCTCCCTGACCTATTTGATTGAACTATCTCGCCGTGACCAGGCCGGTCTCCTCGCCGCCGACGAGCATCCCCGCCTGCGCGCGTGGACCGACCAACTCCGGCCATCTCCGACGGTGTTCCGCACACCGTTGTGATCCCCGCGACCTCCCCTTCACCCTCGACCACTTCACCGGAACAGTCTCGCCGCCGGTAAGCCCCTCCGCCCTTTTCTTCGCCGCGGCTACTGTTTGAGGTAGAAGAAGGACCTCGGGTTAGGTTTTGTAGAACCCGAGGGGTTTTCTGTAATGTCAGCGACTCATGTGAATAGTAACCTAAGGACTGATTCGCGAGGAAAACTTAGAAAAACCGCCAGGGACCCCAGTGCAAAGTGGTTTTCCATTTAATCAATTCTGTTATTCTTTTAAAATAACCAGAGAACTTAGAAAATCCATAACTTGATGAAATCTTAATGAAAAACTGTCAAACCAATTTTGCTAGCTCTGGAATATTATGACCCTTCATTTAAAAATAGTGAACCATATGCTTTCTGTTCTAAATTTTAGAGTTTAAAATTAAAAACAGAAACCCTATAAACCTTGTTTAATTAAGGAAAATTAGTTTTTCTTTTGTGCTGAGCTTAAGAAAATTTGTAGATGCTTATACCTTAATTAGACACTGTTTAAAAATAGTAGGAGCCCCAGCATTAGAGATTATGATGTAGTTATTCATTTAAAGCCATTTTGTCCAAAACTTAGAGAAAATCAGAAAAGCATTAGAAAATGTTGAACAGTGATTAGTAATATTTTTCCTAGTTTACTTATGCAACAAAGAACCTAGGAAAAATGCAGAGACTATTAATTAGGACCAGTTTCTAATTAAGATGCTTTAATTAGCCTTATGTAGACTGAAAATCAATTATTAGAATTGCAAAACTATAACCAAAGTGGTTAACAAAAATCCAGTGAACTTATAACCACCAGAGCCCCACTACAAAAATACAGAGCACCCCAGCCTAACTTTTTAAGTAAGGAAAATAAATACAAAGTGGTAATAAGGCATTTTCCCAATAAATCATAAACAACCTCAAATAATGTGACATTGGGCAACCAAAAATTTGCTAAGTCCATGATGAGATAAACCACCAGAGAAAAATACAAACCCATGAAAAAGAAGTGAACCCATGCCTTTTGCTAGTAATTTGTGAGAAAGGCCATTTAGCTCAAATAATGCAAACCACCCCTCCCCTTAAGCAAAAAGAAGCCAAACTTCAGAATGATTGCTCTTGCACAAAATACTAGCTAAGAAAAATAAGAACTCTGTTGTTTGATGTTTTTCAAGTATAGTGGTAGTAGAAAGCACCCCTTTGGCTAGAAACCTTAAGAAAATCTTAGGGAAAGAATTAAAGGGTATTAATGACTAGAAAATTGTATCAAGTCATGTTATGACACCTAAAAGCCAGCAAAAATAAGTTTTAAAGAATTACCCACTGTTAAATAATAGTTGTAGTTCAAAGTACCCCTTCTGCTCTAAAATTTGGTAATTTTGTCCAGAGAAAACCATTCACTTTCTGAACCCCAAATTTTGAGACAGAGAATCATGCACCAGTAACAAGCCACTGTAATTTTTGCAGAATTTTTGGAATTTTATAAAAACAACTTGTAGTTCAAACCTACTCCAAAACATTAAAAAGAATAAAAGAAAAGAGAAGAAGGAATAAACCTCATCCCATTAAAACTAACCCAATTTACCAAGTATACCACTAAAGGTTTTACATAAGTAAGGTTAACTTGTTTAAATTCAAAAAGACCATACATCTTTAAAGTTGTAAATTCTAAAGCACATATCATATCATGCATATATCTTACGCATTGCATTCATTAGATTGTAATCTTGCCGACGGAGAGTACGTGCTCATCCCCGAGCAAGGACCTGTCCAAGAGGAGGACCAGGAGCAGGCTTCAAAGGCTGCTATTGAGGATCTCCCCGCAGCCCCAGCAATTGAAGGCAAGCCCCGGTTTTATGCATAACCATGTTAATCTATGCTACTTTACTACACTTAATGCTTGTAGGACTGTAATGTGCACTTAAGTGTAGGAGTTGCTTGAAACCTCTAGTTGCATGAACTTAGGATTCCTTTTGAGATGAATACTAGTATGCTAGGTCGAGTAGCTGCTTGCTAATCAGGATCTCGGTAGAAGTCGAGTGATTTTTCTAGCACTCGCGCGAGGTCAGAAATTGATTGTATTCATCTTGATAATGGGATATATATTGGTCTATGGACTTGGATCTAGGGAGGATGCCTTGTCCAGGAGACGGGAAAAATGAATTAAGGATTAATGTGTGGATACCTGAGTCAAGCTTTTGAACGTACTAAGCACATGCCGGGAAAAATGGTAACCGGTAAACCTAGTACCTGAGTGAAGCCGGGCGCGGACTTTATCCCTCATGCGACCTGAGACAGGGTCTCCCATGCTAGCTATGGTGGGTACAAGTGCGGTCACTGCACGGCGGCAGCCGGGGTCAGTGGAGCATTGTATGCCAAGGCGGTGAGGCCTGGACGCGAACGGGGAATCGATGGGGACGGTTGTCATGTGTGGGGTCGGAGTACCCTGACATGCCGTGTGTTTAGGTTTACCTTGCAAGGTTAAAACTCGATTCGAATCGTCTGCTTCTCGCAGCTAATGAGACTGCTTGATTCCTTGTACTGCATCGAGTAAGAAGTGAAATGTGGATTACATGAGATAACTTGTTGATTGAGCTAATTGCTTGTTACCATGTATGCTTAGAAGGAGCAAATCTAGCTAAGTTAATGATGGTAGAATTTGAAAAGCTAAAAGTTGATTTTAGAAACAGCTAGTGCTTTTGGCAAACCAAACCCCTCAGCCAAACAGCTGCATAGTCTAGAGGTAGAGGAGTAGACTCCTCACACCGGTTAAGTCTAGCTGAGTATTAGTATACTCAGCCTTGCTTGTGGCACCATTTTTGCAGGTACCATGCAGGATGTAGTTGATGGTGTGACTTGGCCTACCACCCTGCCACCGGGTTGGACGGTCGAGTGGGATGTTGCTCCGGCAGGAGAGGAGCATGAGGAGTAGTGGGCTAGGCCTTGCCCATTTCCTCATTACCGACGACATCGATTATCCGCTGCACTTTAATTTATGAACTTTATTTGCTACTCAAAAACTCCGATTTATGTAATAACTCAGTACTTAATTCGAGGTTTCCTGTTTTATTGTATTTCTTCTGTGACTCACCTTCGAGTGAGATTGTGGAATTTGATCCTGGTTAAGTGGCTCTATCAGACTAGATCTGAGGGACCGACGGGTTATTCCGATTTAAGTGTGTTACGGCCCCTGAGGCGTGACATAGGCACTTAAGCTGGAATAATTCGGGTGGTTCTGCCACAGCTGGTATCGGAGCAAATTCCACCACAGAGAAGGACAATAAACCATGAATACCAATTTTTAAAACCTAAAACTTGCTTAGAAACTGTTACGGATCGTCAGGACTAGACCGCTAGACCTAGGACGAAAGGCCTTAGACATAGAGGGAGAAATAGGTGGCTAACTAATTAGGCCCTGTGGGCCAATACTTATATTTTAGGATGCCCTAAAAAGGCACCCTATTTTCCTTTTGAGAGGCAACGTCTCTTTCAGCATGCATGCATTATAAAACACAAAGAGGAATTAAAATTTGAGCTAACCCCCTTTTCTTCGAAACCATCCGGGCTCTCTTTTTCTTTTTCCTTCCACCATAATCTTTATCTTTGATTCCCTTCCGCAGATGAATTCACCCACCCCCGCCAGTGGAGGAGACTCTCGTTTCAGTTCTGACTTCCTTTCTCGCGATGGCTTTCCTTCCATTTTGTGGGAAGTGCTTAACTTCGCCGGTTACCCTACGCCCCCTTTGTACACGGTGCAGTTGTATGAGGAGCATCGGGTACCTCGTTGTCGGGTCTGGCTAACTTTGGAGGCTCATCCCCTTCAGCCGGGTTGGCGTTCTCTTGACTCTGAGACGATTGGACTCAGGACGGACGACACCGTTGAGGCAGCAGCCATGAAGACTCTGACGACTTTTTGTGGCTACCATCCCCTGGAGATGGTGATGCACCCCTTGGGACTCTTCCCTGCTGAAAAGAAGGATGATCCCATGTGGTGTAACCGCGTGAGCCATGTGAAGGATGTGTGGGCAATGTATCCTGACTTGGTTGGGAGGGTCACTGTTCAGTGCATGAGTGCGCTGTACCACCTTCAGGCCCTTCAGAGCGATGCTATGACACTTCTTGCTAACACCGCTCAGGCTGCCAAGCTCACTCTCGACAGTCGGGAAGATTTTGTGGTCGACCTATCCACAGAGTTGGTGGAGAAGGATCTGCAGGTGGAGAGGCTGAACCAGCGTATCACCACCCTGGAGCAGCAAGTGGAGATCCGAGATAACACTATTGATGTCTTGGAGAACCAGCTTCACGACGTGCAGAGGGAACTTGAGGAAGCCAATGACCACTTGGACATGCACCACCTGGAGATGGAGGCCAATGAAGCCGGAAGCGAGGGAGAAGAGGCTCCCGAGGAGCTAGGACCAGCCCCTGTTGCCAATGGGACTACCTCCGCGATACCTCCTTCACCCGTATCCAGTGTCGCTTCCACCGCTCAGGGTTAAGCAGTCGCTTTGACATTTTTAGGCGGATAGAAACCTACGCGAGCTTAGTAGTATCACATTTTGGACTAGGCTTGTGGGTACTTTCCCCTGATTTATGTAACCCTGTAAACCTTGGATATCTGTGGGATCCTTGTCACCATGTTATCTTCATTTCGAACCTAATATTATGATTATGGCATTTTTCTTCCATATGAGATGATATCTTGTCGTTCGGAAATGTGAATTGGGATAACAATGGCGACAATCTCTGTTTTCATATGGCAGCGAGGCAGCGTCGCGGGCAAAATGAGCAAGCTCCCTCGCCACCTCCTCCAGCTCCCACGGTGCAGGAGCTGATGGCCCAGCAGAATGAAATTCTGCTACAGCTCTTGCAGCGCCAGCCCCACCAACAGCATCATGGTGGAGGCCAGCATCAGCGACCTCCGGCTATGGCAACATACCAGGAGTTTCTGAGCACGCAGCCGCCCTTGTTCACCAAGGCAGAGGATCCGTTGGACGCCGACGTGTGGCTTCGCGTCGTCGAGTCCAAGTTTCCCCTCCTCACAGGAGACTGCCCCGATGAGGCCAAGGCTCGCTTCGCCGCACAGCAGCTTCGCGGCCCTGCTCGGACTTGGTGGGACCACTTCCGTGCTATGCTCCCCGCTGATCGTGAGGTATCTTGGGAGGAATTCAAGATTGCCTTCAGAGGGCACCACATTCCAGCTGGCATTCTTGATCGGAAGTTGAATGAATTCCTGGCCCTCAATCAAGGAACCCGCACGGTACTGCAGTATGCGCAAGCCTTCAACGACTTATGCCAGTATGCAGGGTATCATGCTGATTCTGATGAAAAGAAGAGGGATCGCTTCCGCAGGGGTCTCAATACCAAGCTGCGGGAACGACTCAACACTGTCCGGGCTGATAGCTTCAATGAGTTGGTCAACATGGCCATCTCTCAGGAGGATTGCATTGTTGCTCACCGGGCAGAGAAGAAGAGGAAGGCACCAATGGCAGCACCATCCGCTCAGGCTCAGAGGTTCCGGATTGTTTCTCACAATCAGAGCAGAGGTTTTCAGCAGCAGGCAGGCAGATGGGTGATCAGGCCACCTCAGCAGCAGCAGCAGCCGACACCCAACCGCTATCCAGCTCCCGCCCCAAGAAACAATCAGCCTCCGCAGCAGCAGCAGTTCCGCCAGGGCAATGGGAACAAGTGTTTCACTTGTGGCAATGTGGGCCACTATGCCAAGAATTGTCCCAGGAACCAGCAGAGGCAGATGCCAGCACCAAATCAAGACAAGGGAAGAAAGCAGAAGGTGCAAGTCAGGCAAGGGAAGCTCAACTTCACTGCTCTAGAGGAAGTGCCAGAAGGAGCTCCTATCATGACCGGTACCTTTTCAGTTTGTAATCAACCTGCTTTAATTCTGTTTGATTCTGGTGCATCTCATAGTTTCATTATCCAAAAGTTCAGTGCTAAATGCAAACTGCCATTCTCTCACTCAAAAGGGTCATTCATGATAGTCACACCTGGGGGTAAAATTGCAACTAATCAATTAAACCAAAGTGTGCCTATTCAACTGGTAAGCCACATTGTCAAAACCACTCTTCTTGTGTTGGGATTGGAAAATGTGGACATTATTCTAGGAGCAAATTGGATGACCTTGCACCAAGTTGTGCTTGATATAGCCAGTCGTATTGTGGAAGTTAATTCTCCTTTCTGCGGGAATTTCACTTTGATTCTGCCTAGTCAGGGTTCTTCTCAGTCATGTGCTTTCTCTATGACGAAGTTACCCCTGAAGAAGATCCCAGTGGTCTGTGAGTATGCAGATGTCTTTCCTGATGAATTGCCAGGAATGCCACCGGACCGGGATATTGAATTCGCCATCGAGTTGCAACCGGGAACGACCCCAATTTCCAAGAGGCCCTACCGAATGCCACCCGCTGAGTTGGCAGAGTTGAAGAAGCAGTTGCAAGAGTTGCTGGATAAGGGTTTTATTCGCCCAAGCACTTCGCCTTGGGGATGTCCAGCACTGTTTGTGAAGAAGAAGGATGAAAGCTTGAGGCTGTGTATAGATTACCGCCCTCTTAATGCGGTAACTATCAAGAACAAGTATCCTTTGCCTCGTATTGATGTTCTCTTTGACCAGTTGGTCGGGGCTAAGGTGTTTTCCAAGATAGACCTTCGCTCTGGCTACCATCAGATCAAAATACGAGCAAGTGATATTCCGAAGACGGCATTCTCAACCAGATATGGGTCATATGAATTCTTGGTGATGTCATTCGGGCTGACAAATGCACCCGCATATTTCATGTATCTGATGAATTCTGTTTTCATGCCGGAATTGGACAAGTTCGTGGTGGTTTTCATCGATGATATCCTGGTGTACTCAAAGAACGAAGAAGAACATGCCAGGCATTTGCATGTAGTGCTTCAACGTCTGCGAGAGCACCACCTTTATGCCAAGTTATCCAAGTGTGATTTTTGGCTAAAGGAAATCAAATTCTTGGGTCACACTATCTCTCAGGTTGGAATAGCTGTTGATCCTGATAAAGTGCAAGAGGTAATGAACTGGAGGCCACCAACGACTGTTCGCCAGATTCGGAGTTTTCTGGGATTAGCTGGTTATTACCGAAGATTTATTCCGGACTTCTCTCGAATTGCGAAGCCTATTACTGAGTTGCTGAAGAAAGAAGTCAAGTTTGTGTGGAGTCAGAAGTGCGAAGATGCCTTCCATGCATTAAGGCAGCATCTGACCACCGCCCCAGTATTGGCGCAACCCGACAGCAGCAAGCCTTTTGATGTATATTGTGATGCCTCGGGCACCGGGCTAGGTTGTGTCTTGATGCAAGACAACCGAGTCATTGCTTATGCCTCAAGAGCACTCAGGCCTCATGAGCAAAATTATCCCACTCATGACCTTGAGTTAGCAGCAGTGGTTCATGCATTGAAGATGTGGAGGCACTATCTAATGGGAACCCACTGCAACATCTTCACTGATCATAAGAGCCTTAAGTACATTTTTACTCAGGCTGATCTCAACATGAGGCAGAGAAGATGGCTAGAGCTGATCAAGGATTATGACCTGGAGGTACATTATCACCCAGGGAAGGCTAATGTAGTAGCAGATGCCTTGAGTCGGAAGTTGCAGTGCAACTGTATTCTGATGGATTCTCGTGTTAACACCTTGTGTGATGAGTTGAGCAAGATGCAAATTGAAGTGATTCCTTCTGGTTCTTTGTCTCAAATGGCTGTTGAGCCAGCTTTGCAAGACCAGATTATCATGGCCTAGCTCAGTGACAAGGGAGTGCAGATTATCAAGAAGAATCTACATCAGAAGGTCGAGAAGTATAATTGTTTCCGCCAGGATGAGAAGGGTGTGTTATGGTTCAAAAGCAGATTGGTAATTCCTAAGGACCAGGATCTCAAGAAGAAAATTTTGGACGAGGCTCATCTCTCCAAATTCTCTATGCATCCGGGAAGCACCAAGATGTACCATGATTTGAAGCTTTTGTACTGGTGGACCAGAATGAAGAGGGAGATAGCCCAGTATGTATCAGAGTGTGACACCTGTCAGAGGATAAAGGCAAACCACTTGAAGTCCGCTGGAGCTTTGCAACCACTGTCCGTACCTTCGTGGAAGTGGGACGACATCAGCATGGATTTCATTGTGGGTCTACCCAACACCTCTCGTCATCATGATTCAATTTGGGTTATTGTGGACCGATTGACGAAAGTGGCACATTTTCTTCCTGTGCACACCACTGATAAGGCTCAGAAGTATGCAGAATTGTATATTGACCGGATCGTGTGTTTGCATGGATTACCTCGGACCATTGTTTCTGACCGAGGAGCCCAATTTGTTGCCAGATTTTGGGAACAATTGCAAGAGTCTTTGGGAACTAAGCTAATCAGGAGTTCAGCTTACCACCCACAGACTGATGGTCAGACGGAAAGGGTAAACCAGATTCTGGAGGATATGCTGAGAGCTTGTGCGATCGATTGTGGCAAGAACTGGGATAAGCACCTCTCCTTGGCAGAGTTTGCTTATAACAATTGTTATCAATCCAGCCTAAAGATGGCACCTTTTGAAGCTCTCTATGGAAGAAGGTGCAGGACACCACTCAATTGGTCTCAGCCTGGTGAAAGAGAAGTTTTTGGACCTGATTTGGTGACTGAAGCCGAAAGGAAGGTCAAGCTAATCAGGAAGAATCTAGAAGCTGCACAGGCCAGGCAGAAGAGCTATCATGATAGAAGAAGGAAACCTCTCCAGTTCGAGGTGGGAAGTTTTGTATACCTCAAGGTATCACCCACCAAGGGAGTGCAGAGGTTTGGGATCAAAGGCAAGCTAGCCCCTCGTTACATTGGACCTTATGAGATCATTGAAGCATGTGGACCCGTGGCATACAAGCTGAAGTTACCTTCAAAGATGTCTGCCGTTCACAGTGTATTCCATGTATCTCAGCTGAAGAAGTGTGTTCGATTGCCGACTGAGATCATAGCAGAGCCAGAATTGGAGATAGAGCCAGATCTCTCGTACCAAGAGTACCCCTCCAAGATTCTGGATTGCAAGGAAAGATCAACTCGGGCTAAATCGATTAAGATGTTCAAGGTCCAGTGGAGTAATCACTCAGAGGAGGAAGCTACTTGGGAAACCGAGGAGTTCTTAAGATCCAACTTCCCCGATTGCCTACCTAAGGAAGCTGGTATGTAATCGCCCCCAACCCCTCCTCCTGCCTTTCGAATCTAATTTCCAAAAATATGATCTTAATTCAGAATGAAGTAACTATAAAGTAAAACTTAAAAGGACTTCCTTCTGAAGTTGCAAAGAGAATGACATTCGAAGAGCAGTTTTGCCCTAATAATAACAATCCCCACCCTTTTCCTATCAGTCTCACCCTTCGCTTCACCTCGGAAGGACTCTGGCCTGAATCTCGGGACGAGATTCCTTTAAGGGGGGAAGGCTGTGACACCCCAGTGTCACCTAGGGTTTCTCTTAAAAAGCCAAACCAAGAACCATTATTTTATGTGAACCAAAGTAAGCATGAGCATCAAATTAACTTAAGTAATAAAGAATTCACCAAGTATATACTTAAAAGTGTCATGATTAAAACAATTGAGACTTTTGAAAGATAAGAATGTGCAACCCTAATTAAGAACTCTAAGTGAACCCCATGAACAAAATTCAAGAAAATAAGCAAAAGGGAATGAAAAGTTTAAAATTTTGAGTTGAGCCAATTATATAAGTTAAAGTATATTTGATAAGCAACAAGATAGATTAAGAAAGCTTAGCCAAAATAATTCAAGAAAACCCCCAAATCAAGCTTCTTTTGTTGGGACTCATTGGGAATTCTGAATTTCAGAATTCTGAAATTCAGACCTTGAGCCAAAGATCAGGGATGTTCACCTTGATCCCTAACTCGAATCCTAATGGCCCCATTGACAAAATTGTGTCTAACTAACCCCTCTGTCGTGTGCCAGAAGATGGCATTGGGACGCGAGCCCTAGACACGACAAAACCCTGGATTTGCCTCGGGTTTGGGCAGGGAGACAGACCAGATTTCCTGGCTCCATATCTCTGCAACCAGTAGGCAAAATCCTATGACCTCCACACAAGAATGGTAGCTTGTAGGGAGGAGAAGAGGTTTCGTGCACTGACCAAGGCGAGAGCAGGCTCGGATGAGCGACCACACGCGCCAGAGCTTGGGCAGAACGCACGGGCACACGTGTTCGACCCTGGTCGGCACGCCAGAGCTCGCCCAACCCGCGCGCGCGCGCTCGCCCCGGCGTCCGGTCAAGTCCGCCGCGCGCCCACGCCCTCGGCCGTGCCCGCCCGCGCCTATAAAGCCTCCCCGGGCGCACCTCTCTTCGCCCCGCACTCACCCTCACCGGCCAGCCACCGTTCCTTAGCTCCGGCGAGCGTATTTTCCGCCCGCCATTGCCGCCAGAGCTACGGCCGCCGTGGCCAGCCCACTCCAGCCACCCTCCAGCCCAACCAGTGCTTCGGCTAGCTCTGCCAGTAGCCCGTGAAGCTTGCCAAGCCCTCGGACCCGACCGGACTTCACCGGAGGCCCAAGATCAACCTCACCGGACTTCGGTCTTCCGCCGCCGCGCGTGGACCGAGCTATCCAGTGAGTCTCCGCCCGATTCCTTTCACTCATGTCTTCTCTGGCATCCCGTGGACCTCCCTGACCTATTTGATTGAACTATCTCGCCGTGACCAGGCCGGTCTCCTCGCCGCCGACGAGCATCCCCGCCTGCGCGCGTGGACCGACCAACTCCGGCCATCTCCGACGGCGTTTCGCACACCGTTGTGATCCCGCGACCTCCCCTTCACCCTCGACCACTTCACCGGAACAGTCTCGCCGCCGGTAAGCCCCTCCGCCCTTTTCTTCGCCGCGGCTACTGTTTGAGGTAGAAGAAGGACCTCGGGTTAGGTTTTGTAGAACCCGAGGGGTTTTCTGTAATGTCAGCGACTCATGTGAATAGTAACCTAAGGACTGATTCGCGAGGAAAACTTAGAAAAACCGCCAGGGACCCCAGTGCAAAGTGGTTTTCCATTTAATCAATTCTGTTATTCTTTTAAAATAACCAGAGAACTTAGAAAATCCATAACTTGATGAAATCTTAATGAAAAGCTGTCAAACCAATTTTGCTAGCTCTGGAATATTATGACCCTTCATTTAAAAATAGTGAACCATATGCTTTCTGTTCTAAATTTTAGAGTTTAAAATTAAAAACAGAAACCCCCTAAACCTTGTTTAATTAAGGAAAATTAGTTTTT
The DNA here is from genome assembly GCF_902167145.1 of Zea mays. Taxonomy (NCBI): domain Eukaryota; kingdom Viridiplantae; phylum Streptophyta; class Magnoliopsida; order Poales; family Poaceae; genus Zea; species Zea mays. The sequence goes on from NC_050103.1 coordinate 46,306,652, forward strand.
CTTTTGTGCTGAGCTTAAGAAAATTTGTAGATGCTTATACCTTAATTAGACACTGTTTAAAAATAGTAGGAGCCCCAGCATTAGAGATTATGATGTAGTTATTCATTTAAAGCCATTTTGTCCAAAACTTAGAGAAAATCAGAAAAGCATTAGAAAATGTTGAACAGTGATTAGTAATATTTTTCCTAGTTTACTTATGCAACAAAGAACCTAGGAAAAATACAGAGACCATTAATTAGGACCAGTTTCTAATTAAGATGCTTTAATTAGCCTTATGTAGACTGAAAATCAATTATTAGAATTGCAAAACTATAACCAAAGTGGTTAACAAAAATCCAGTGAACTTATAACCACCAGAGCCCCACTACAAAAATACAGAGCACCCCAGCCTAACTTTTTAAGTAAGGAAAATAAATACAAAGTGGTAATAAGGCATTTTCCCAATAAATCATAAACAACCTCAAATAATGTGACATTGGGCAACCAAAAATTTGCTAAGTCCATGATGAGATAAACCACCAGAGAAAAATACAAACCCATGAAAAAGAAGTGAACCCATGCCTTTTGCTAGTAATTTGTGAGAAAGACCATTTAGCTCAAATAATGCAAACCACCCCTCCCCTTAAGCAAAAAGAAGCCAAACTTCAGAATGATTGCTCTTGCACAAAATACTAGCTAAGAAAAATAAGAACTCTGTTGTTTGATGTTTTCAAGTATAGTGGTAGTAGAAAGCACCCCTTTGGCTAGAAACCTTAAGAAAATCTTAGGGAAAGAATTAAAGGGTATTAATGACTAGAAAATTGTATCAAGTCATGTTATGACACCTAAAAGCCAGCAAAAATAAGTTTTAAAGAATTACCCACTGTTAAATAATAGTTGTAGTTCAAAGTACCCCTTCTGCCCTAAAATTTGGTAATTTTGTCCAGAGAAAACCATTCACTTTCTGAACCCCAAATTTTGAGACAGAGAATCATGCACCCGTAACAAGCCACTGTAATTTTTGCAGAATTTTTGGAATTTTATAAAAGCAACTTGTAGTTCAAACCTACTCCAAAACATTAAAAAGAATAAAAGAAAAGAGAAGAAGGAATAAACCTCATCCCATTAAAACTAACCCAATTTACCAAGTATACCACTAAAGGGTTTTACATAAGTAAGGTTAACTTGTTTAAATTCAAAAAGACCATACATCTTTAAAGTTGTAAATTCTAAAGCACATATCATATCATGCATATATCTTACGCATTGCATTCATTAGATTGTAATCTTGCCGACGGAGAGTACGTGCTCATCCCCGAGCAAGGACCTGTCCAAGAGGAGGACCAGGAGCAGGCTTCAGAGGCTGCTATTGAGGATCTCCCCGCAGCCCCAGCAATTGAAGGCAAGCCCCGGTTTTATGCATAACCATGTTAATCTATGCTACTTTACTACACTTAATGCTTGTAGGACTGTAATGTGCACTTAAGTGTAGGAGTTGCTTGAAACCTCTAGTTGCATGAACTTAGGATTCCTTTTGAGATGAATACTAGTATGCTAGGTCGAGTAGCTGCTTGCTAATCAGGATCTCGGTAGAAGTCGAGTGATTTTTCTAGCACTCGCGCGAGGTCAGGAATTGATTGTATTCATCTTGATAATGGGATATATATTGGTCTATGGACTTGGATCCAGGGAGGATGCCTTGTCCAGGAGACGGGAAAAATGAATTAAGGATTAATGTGTGGATACCTGAGTCAAGCTTTTGAACGTACTAAGCACATGCCGGGAAAAATGGTAACCGGTAAACCTAGTACCTGAGTGAAGCCGGGTGCGGACTTTATCCCTCATGCGACCTGAGACAGGGTCTCGCATGCTAGCTATGGTGGGTACAAGTGCGGTCACTGCACGGCGGCAGCCGGGGTCAGTGGAGCATTGTATGCCAAGGCGGTGAGGCCTGGACGCGAACGGGGAATCGATGGGGACGGTTGTCATGTGTGGGGTCGGAGTACCCTTACATGCCGTGTGTTTAGGTTTACCTTGCAAGGTTAAAACTCGATTCGAATCGTCTGCTTCTCGCAGCTAATGAGACTGCTTGATTCCTTGTACTGCATCGAGTAAGAAGTGAAATGTGGATTACATGAGATAACTTGTTGATTGAGCTAATTGCTTGTTACCATGTATGCTTAGAAGGAGCAAATCTAGCTAAGTTAATGATGGTAGAATTTGAAAAGCTAAAAGTTGATTTTAGAAACAGCTAGTGCTTTTGGCAAACCAAACCCCTCAGCCAAACAGCTGCATAGTCTAGAGGTAGAGGAGTAGACTCCTCACACCGGTTAAGTCTAGCTGAGTATTAGTATACTCAGCCTTGCTTGTGGCACCATTTTTGCAGGTACCATGCAGGATGTAGTTGATGGTGTGACTTGGCCTACCACCCTGCCACCGGGTTGGACGGTCGAGTGGGATGTTGCTCCGGCAGGAGAGGAGCATGAGGAGTAGTGGGCTAGGCCTTGCCCATTTCCTCATTACCGACGACATCGATTATCCGCTGCACTTTAATTTATGAACTTTATTTGCTACTCAAAAACTCCGATTTATGTAATAACTCAGTACTTAATTTGAGGTTTCCTGTTTTATTGTATTTCTTCTGTGACTCACCTTCGAGTGAGATTGTGGAATTTGATCCTGGTTAAGTGGCTCTATCAGACTAGATCTGAGGGACCGACGGGTTATTCCGATTTAAGTGTGTTACGGCCCCTGAGGCGTGACATAGGCACTTAAGCTGGAATAATTCGGGTGGTTCTGCCACACTCACTAAGACTTAACAAGAATTCAGTGGAACACCAAAATGAACTTACCACTTAGTTTAACTGAGTGTGATCTAAATTACTAAGTATACCACCCAAAAATCTTGTGTGAACAAGATTTAACTCTATCTAATTTAAGTGGATCATTCACCATCAAAATTTAATTGCTAAAGCATATATCATATATTGCATGTATCTTACTCATTGCATTCATTAGATTGTAATCTCGCTGACGGAGAGTACGTGCTCATCCCCGAGCAAGGAACTATCCAAGAGGAGGACCAGGAGCAAGCTCCCGAGGCTGCTATCGAGGATCTCCCCGCAGCCCCAGCTATTGAAAGCAAGCCCCGATTTTTATGCATAACTATATTATTATATGCTACTTTACTACACTTAATGCTTGTAGGATTGTAATGTGCACTTAAGTGTAGGAGTTGCTTGAAACCTCTAGTTGCATGAACTTAGGATTCCTTTTTGAGATGGATACTAGAATGCTAGGTCGAGTAGCTGCTATGCAAATCAGGATCTCGGTAGAAGTCGAGTGATTTTTCTAGCACTCGCGCGAGGTCAGGAATTGATTGTATTCATCTTGATAACGAGATATTTGTTGGTCTATGGACTTGGATCCAGGGAGGATGCCTTGTCCATGAGACAGGAAAAAGGAATTAAGGATTAATGTGTGGATACCTGAGTCAAGCTTTTGAATGTACTAAGCACATGTCGGGAAATATGGTAACCGGTAAACCTAGTACCTGAGTGAAGCCGGGTGCGGACTTTATCCCTCATGCGACCTGAGACTGGGTCTCCCATGCTAGCTATGGTGGGTATAAGTGCGGTCACTGCACGGCGGCGGCCGGGGCCAGTGGAGCATTGTATGCCAAGGCGGTGAGGCCTGGACGAGAACGGGGAATCGATGGGGACGGTTGACATGTGTGGGGTCGGAGTACCCTGACATGTCGTGTGTTTAGGTTTACCTTGCAAGGATAAAACTCGATTCGAATCGTCTGCTTCTCGCAGCTAATGAGACTGCTTGACCCCTTGTACTACATTGAGTAATAAGTGAAATGAGGTTACATGAGACAATTTGTTGATTGAACTAAATGCTTGTTACCATGTATGCTTAGAAGGAGCAAACTTAGCTAAAATAATGATACTAGAATTTGAAAAGCTAAGAATTGATTTTAGAAACAGCTAGTGCTTTTGGCAAACCAAACCCCTCAGCCAAACAGATGCATGGTCTAGAGGTAGAGTAGTAGATTCCTCACACCGAGTAAGTCTAGCTGAGTATTTGTATACTCAGCCTTGCTTGTGGCATAATTTTGCAGGTACGCTGCAGGATATGGTTGATGGTGTGACTTGGCCTACCACCCTGCCACCGGGTTGGACGGTCGAGTGGGATGTTGCTCCGGCAGGAGAGGAGCACGAGGAGTAGTGGGCTAGGCCTTGCCCATTTCCTCGCTATCGACGACATCGATTATCCGCTGCATCTTATTTTATGAACTCTTATCCGCAATTTGAAAACCTCTGGTCTATGTAATAATTCAGTACTTAATTTGAGGTTTCCTGTTTTATTGTATTTCTTCTGTGACTCACCTTCGAGTGAGATTGTGGTATTTGATCCTGGATTAAGTGGCTCCATCAGACTAGATCTGAGGGACTGACGAGTTATTCTGATTTAAGTGTGTTACAGCCCTTGAGGCGTGACATAGGCACTTAAGCTAGAATAATTCGGGCGGTTCCACCACAGGTTATTCCGATTTAAGTGTGTTACGGCCCCTGAGGCGTGACTTAAGCACTTAAGCTAGAATAATTCAGGCGGTTCTGCCATAGCTGGTATCGGAGCAAATTCCACCACAGAGAAGGACAATAAACCATGAATACCAATTTTTAAAATCTAAAACTTGCCTAGAAACTGCTAAGAATCGTCAGGACTAGACTGCTAGACCTAGGACGAAAGGCCTTAGGAATAAAGGGGGAAATAGGTGGCTAATTAAGTAGGCCCTGTGAGCTAGTACTTAGAATTTTAAAGGATGCCTTAAAGCACCCCTATATTCGGAGAGGAGACGTTACTTCCAGCATGCATGCATTATAAAAGCTAAAAGGAATTAAAACTTGAGCTAACCCGCTTCCTTTTAAAACCATCCAGGCTCTTTTTATTTTTCTTCCTTCCACCATAATCTTTACCTTTGATACCCTTCCGCAGATGAATTCACCCACCCCCGCCAGTGGAGGAGACACTCGTTTCAGCTCTGACTTTTTTTCTCATGATGGCTTTCCTTCCATCTTGTGGGAAGTGCTTAACTCCGCCGGTTACCCTACACCCCCTTTGTACACGGTGCAGTTGTATGAAGAGCATCGGGTACCTCGTTGCCGAGTCTGGCTGACTTTGGAGGCTCATCCCCTTCAGCCGGGTTGGCGTTCTCTTGACTCCGAGACGATTGGATTTAGGACGGACGACACCACTGAAGCGGCAGCCATGAAGACTCTAACGACTTTCTGTGGCTACCATCCCCTGGAGATGGTGATGCACCCCTTGGGACTCTTCCCTGCTGAGAAAAAGGATGACCCCATGTGGTGTAACTGCGTGATCCATGTTAAAGATGTGTGGGCAATGTATCCTGACTTGGTTGGGAGGGTCACTGTTCAGTGCATGAGTGCGTTGTATCGCCTTCAGGCCCTACAGAGCGACGCTATGGCACATCTTGCTAACATCGCTCAAACCACCAAGCTCACCCTTGACAGCCGAGAAGATTTTGTGGTCGACTTATCCTCTGAGTTGGTGGAGAAGGATTTGCAGGTGGAAAGGCTAAGCCAGCGCATTACCACCTTGGAGCAGCAGGTGGAGATCCGAGACAACACTATTGATGTCTTGGAGAACCGGCTCCACGATGTGTAGCGGCAACTCGAAGAGGCAAATGACCACCTGGACATGCACCACTTGGAGAGGGAGGCCATTGAGGCCGGAAGCGAGGGAGAAGAGGCTCCCGAGGAGTTAGGACCAGCCCCTAGTGCCAATGGGACTACCTCCGCGATGCCCCCTTCACCCGCATCCAGTGTCACTTCCACCGCTCAGGGTTGATCAGTCACCTTGACGCTTTAGGCGGATAGAAACCTACGCGAGCTTAGTTAATGTCAGATTTTGGACTAGGCTTACGGGTACTTTCCCCTAATTGATGTAACCCTTGAGAACTTTTGAAATCTGTGGGATGTTTGTAACCATGTTATCTTCATTTCGAACCTAATATTATGATTATGGCATTTTTCCTTCCATATGAGATAATAGCATGTCGTTCGAAATCGTGAGTTGGGATAACAATGGCGACAATCTCTGTTTTCAGATGGCAGCTAGGCAGCATCGCGGGCATAACGAGCAGGTTCCCTCGCCACCTCCTCCAGCTCTCACAGTGCAGGAGCTGATGGCCCAGCAGAATGAGATTCTGCCACAGCTCTTGCAGCGCCAGCCCCACCCTCAGCAGCATGGTGGAGGCCAGCATCAGCGACCTTCGGTAGTAGCAACCTATCAGGAGTTCCTGAGCACGCAGCCACCCTTATTCACCAAGGCAGAGGATCCGTTGGACACCGACGTGTGGCTCCGCGTCGTTGAGTCCAAGTTTCCCCTCCTCACGGGAGACTGCCCTAATGATGCCAAGGCTCGCTTCGTCGCGCAACAGCTTCGTGGCCCTGCTCGGACTTGGTGGGACCACTTCCGTGCTATGCTCCCCGCTGATCATGAAGTGTCTTGGGAGGAATTCAAGACCGCCTTCAGAGGGCACCACATTCCCACCGGGATTCTCGATCGCAAGCTGAATGAGTTTTTGGCACTTAATCAAGGAACACACACGGTATTGCAGTACGCTTAGGCCTTCAACGACCTGTGCCAGTATGCAGGTTACCATGTCGATTCTGATGAGAAGAAGAGAGATCGCTTTCACAGGGGTCTCAACACCAAGCTGCGGGAACGACTCAACACTGTCCGGGCTGATAGCTTCAATGAGTTGGTCAACCTGGCCATCTCCTAGGAGGATTGTATTGTAGCTCACCAGGCAGAGAAGAAGAGAAAGGCACCAATGGCAGCACCATCCGCTCAAGCCCAGAGGTTTAGGATTGTTCCTCGCAATCAGAGCAGGGGATTTCAGCAGCAGGCAGGCAGATGGGTGATCAGGCCACCTCAGCAGCAGCAGCCGGCACCCAACCGCTTTCAAGCTCCCGCTCCAAGGAACAATCAGCCTCAGCAGCAGCAGCAGTAGTTCCGCTAGGGCAATGGGAACAAGTGCTTCACTTGTGGCCATGTGGGCCACTATGCCAAGAATTGTCCAAGGAATCAGCAGAGGCAGATGCTAGCACCAAATCAAGACAAGGGAAGAAAGCAGAAGGTACAAGTCAAGCAAGGGAAGCTCAACTTCATTACTCTGGAGGAAGTACCTGAGGGAGCCCCCGTCATCACCGATATCTTTTCAGTTTATAATCAACCTGCTTTAATTCTGTTTGATTCTGGTGCATCTCATAGTTTCATTAGCCAAAAGTTTAGTGCTAAATGTCAATTGCCTTTCTATCACTCAAAAGGGTCATTTATGATAGCCACACCTGGGGGTAAAATTGCAACTAATCAATTAAACCAAAGTGTGCCTATTCAACTGGGAAGCCACATTGTCAAAAACCACCCTTCTTGTTTTGGGTTTGGAAAATGTGGATATTATTCTGGGAGCTAATTGGATGACCCTGCACCAAGTAGTGCTCGATGTAGCCAGCCCCATCGTGGAAATCAATTCTCCATTCTGTGAGAGTTTCACCTTAATTCTGCCCAGTCAAGGTTCTACTCAGTCATGTGCTTTCTCTATGACGGAGTTACCTCTAAAGAAGATCCCAGTGGTCTGTGAGTATGCAGATGTCTTCCCTGATGAATTGCCAGGAATGCCACCAAACCGGGGTATTGAATTCGCCATCGAGTTGCAACCGGGAACGACACCCATTTCCAAGAGGCCTTATCGGATGCCACCCGCTGAGTTGGCAGAATTGAAGAAGCAATTGCAGGAGTTGCTGGATAAGGGATTTATTCGCCCAAGTACTTCGCCTTGGGGATGTCCAGCCCTGTTCGTGAAGAAGAAAGATGAAAGCTTGAGGCTGTGTATAGATTACCGCCCTCTTAATGCGGTGACTATCAAGAACAATTATCCTTTGCCTCGTATCGATGTTCTTTTTGACCAGTTGGTCGGGGCCAAAGTGTTTTCTAAGATAGACCTTCGCTCTGGCTACCATCAGATCAAGATACGAGCAAACGATATTCCGAAGATGGCTTTCTCAACCAGATATGGGCTATATGAATTCTTGGTGATGTCTTTTGGGCTGACTAATGCACCAGCATATTTCATGTATCTGATGAATTCTCTGTTCATGCCCGAATTGGACAAATTCGTAGTGGTTTTCATCGATGATATCTTGGTGTACTCAAAGAACGAAGTAAAACATGCCGGGCATTTGCATGTAGTGCTTCAACGTCTGCGAGAGCACCACCTTTATGCCAAGTTGTTGAAATGTGAATTTTGGCTAAAGGAGATCAAATTCTTGGGTCACACTATCTCTCAGGCAGGAATAGCTGTTGATCTTGATAAAGTGTAAGAGGTGATGAAATGGAAGCCACCAACGACTGTCCGTCAGATTCGGAGTTTTCTGGGATTAGCTGGTTATTACTGAAGATTCATTCCGGATTTCTCTCGAATTGCGAAGCCCATAACTGAGCTATTGAAGAAAGAAGCCAAGTTTGTTTGGGGTCAGAAGTGCGAAGATGCCTTCCATGCATTGAGGCAACATCTGACCACAACACCGATGTTAGCGCAACCCGACAGCAGCAAGCCTTTTGATGTGTATTGTGATGCCTCTGGCATGGACTAGGTTGTGTCTTGATGCAAGACAACCGAGTCATTGCTTATGCCTCAAGAGCACTCAGGCCTCATGAGCAGAATTATCCCACTCATGACCTAGAGTTGGCAGCAGTGGTTCATGCATTAAAAATGTGGAGGCACTATTTGATGGGAACCCACTGCAACATCTTCATTGATCATAAGAGCCTTAAGTACATCTTTACTCAGGCTGATCTCAACATGAGGCAGAGAAGATGGCTAGAGCTGATCAAGGACTATGACCTGGAGGTACATTATCACCCAGGAAAGGCCAATGTGGTAGCGGATGCCTTGAGTCGAAAGTTGCAATGCAACTGTGTTCTGATGGATTCCCGCATTAACACCTTGTGTGATGAGTTGATCAAGATGTAGATTGAAGTGATTCCTTCTGGTTCTTTATCTCACATTTTCGTTGAGCCAGCTTTGCAAGACCAGATCATCATGGCCCTACTCAGTGACAAGGGAATGCAGATTATCAAGAAGAATCTCCATCAGAAGACTGAGAAGTATAAATGTTTCCGCCAAGATGGAAAGGGTATATTATGGTTTGAAAGCAGATTGGTGGTTCCTAAAAATAAGGATCTCAGGAAGAAAATCTTGGACGAGGCCCATCTCTCCAAATTCTCTATGCATCCGGGAAGCACCAAAATGTACCATGATATGAAGCCTTTGTATTGGTGGACCAAAATGAAGAGGGAGATAGCCCAGTATGTATCAGAATGTGACACCTGTCAGAGGATAATGGCCAGCCACTTGAAATCAGCTGGAGCTTTGCAACCCCTGTCCATACCTTCGTGGAAATGGGATGATATCCGCATGGATTTCATCGTGGGTCTGCCCAACACCTCTCGTCATCATGATTCGATTTGGGTTATTGTGGACCGACTGACTAAAGTGGCACATTTTCTCCCTATGCACACCACTAATAAGGCTCAAAAGTATGCAGAGTTGTACATTGACCGGATCGTGTGTTTGCACGAATTGCCTCGAACCATTTTTTTGACCGAGGAGCCCAATTTGTTGCTAGATTTTGGGAACAACTGCAGGAGTCTTTGGGAACCAAGCTAATCAGAAGTTCAGCTTACCACCCACAGACTGATGGTCAAACTGAAAGGGTAAACCAAATTCTTGAAGATATGCTGAGAGCTTGTGCAATCGATTGTTGCAAGAACTGGGATAAGCACCTCTCCTTAGCAGAGTTTGCTTATAACAACAGTTATCAATCCAGCCTCAGGATGGCACCTTTTGAAGCTCTTTATGGAAGAAGGTGTAGAACACCACTCAATTGGTCTCAGCCTGGAGAAAGAGAAGTTTTTGGACCTGACTTAGTGACTGAAGCCGAAAGGAATGTCAAACTAATCTGGAAAAATCTAGAAGCTGCTCAGGCCAGGCAGAAGAGTTACCATGATAAGAGAAGGAAACCTCTCCAGTTCGAGGTGGGAGATTTCGTGTATTTGAAAGTATCACCCACCAAGGGAGTGCAGAGGTTTGGAATCAAAGGCAAGCTAGGCCCTCGTTACATTGGACCTTATGAGATCATAGAAGCAAGTGGACCCGTGGCATATAAATTGAAGTTACCTTCAAAAATGTTTGCCATCCACAATGTGTTCCATGTATCTCAACTGAAGAAGTGTGTTCGATTGCCGATCGAGATCATAGCAGAACCAGAATTGGAGATAGAGCCAGAGCTATCGTACCAAGAGTACCCTTCTAGAATTCTGGATTACAAAGAAAGATCAACTCGGACTAAATCGATCAAGATGTATAAGGTCCAGTGGAGTAATCACTCAGAGGAAGAGGCTACTTGGGAGACTGAGGAATTCCTGCGATCCAACTTCCCAGATTGCCTACCTAAGGAAATTGGTACATAACCATACCCAACCCCTCCTCCTGCCTTTTGAATTTAAATTCCAGAAATATGATCTTAAATCAGAATGAAGTAATTACGAAACAAAATTTAAAAGGGCTTCCTTCTGAAGTTGCAAAGAGAATGACATTCGAAGAGCAGTTTGCCCTAATGATAGAGCACCCACTTCCTGTAAGTCTCACCCTTCGCTTCACCCCGGGAGGACTCTGACCCGAATCTCAGGACGTGATTCCTTTAAGGGGGGAAGGCTGTGACACCCCAGTGTCACCTAGGGTTTCTCTCAGTGCTAACCCAAGAACCATTATTTTATGTGAACCAAATTAAGCTCGAAGCATCAAAGTAACTTAAGAATAAAAGATCTACTAAGTGTATATCTAAAGAATCCTGTTCCAAAAAAGTAAGATTTTCAAAAAGAGCATAGTGTTGAAACCCTAATACTAAACCTAATTGAGCTCTTTAAGTAGAATTGAAGAAAAGGGGCAAAAGGCTATGAAAAATATAAAATCAAGGCTTAGGCCATATATAAACATTGAAGTATACTAAATAAGCAACAATAAAGATTAGGAAAGCTTGTCCAAAATAGTTTAATAAAAACTCTAAAAAAAGCTTCTCAAGTGAGGGTTCAATGGGGATTTCTGAAATTCAGAATTCTGAATTTCAGCCCTTGAGCTAAAGACCAAGCGTGTTCACCTTGATCCCTAGCTCAAATCCTAATGACCCCATTGACGAAATTGTGCCTAACTAATCCCTCTGTCACATGCTAGAAGATGGCATTGTGACACGAGCACTAGACATGACAAAACCCAAGATTTGCCTCGGGCTCGGGCAGGGAGACAGACCAAACTTCAGGGCTCCAAATCTTTGAAACCAGTAGGCAAAATCCTATGACTCCCACACAAGATCGGTAGCTTATAGGGAGGAGAAGAGGTTTTGTGCATTGACCAAGGAAAGAGCAGGCTCGGATGAATGACCACACGCGCCAGAACTTGGGCAGAATGAACACGCACACGTGTTCGACCCTGGTCGGCACGCCGGCGTTTGCCCAACCCCCCCGCGCTCGCCCCAGCGTTCGGTCAAGTCCACCGCGCGCCCTAGCCCTCGGTCGTGCCTGCCCGCGCCTATAAAGCCTTCCCATGCGCGCCTCACCTCACCCCGTGCTCACCTTCGCCGGCCAGACGCCCCTCCTTAGCTCCAGCGAGCTCTCCTCCGCCCGCCATTGCCACCCGAGCGTCGGCCACCATGGCCAGCCCACCCCAGTTGCTTCCATGCCGCGCTAGCCGCTCGGTTAGCTTCGTTAATAGCTTGTGAAGCTTTCCTAGCCCTCATACCCAGCAGAACTTCACCGGAAAGCCAAGATCGTCCTCGCCGGACTTCGGTCGCCCGCCTGCACGCGTAGACCGAGCAATCCGGTGAGCCGTTCTTTAATTCCTCGCACAAACACCTTCCTTGATCCCTGGTGAAGCTCTCTGACCCGTTTGATTGGTCAATTGAAACCTAGATAGGCTGGACTCCTCGCCGTCGACGAGCTCCCCCGCCTGCGCATGTGGACTGGCCGACTCCGACCATCCCCGACGGTGACCCGCACATCGCCGTGACCCTCAGGACCTCCCCTACACCCTCGACCACCTCACCGGAGCAGTCTCGCCGCCGGTAAGCCCCTCCGCCCTTTCTTTCGCCGCGGGTACTGTTTGATTTGGGGGAAGGACCTCGGGTTAGGATTAGAAGAACCTAGGGTGTTTTCTGAATTGTCAACGACTCAATTGAATGGTAGCCCAAGGACTAGTCTGTAAGGAAACTTGAAAACACCCGCCAGGGACCCCGTTGCAAAGTAGTTTTCCTTTTAACCATTTCTGTTTAATCTTTTTAATGAACAGAGAACTTAGGAAATTCATAACTTGAGAAATACTTAACCGAAAATTGTCAAACCAATTTTGCTTGATTCTAAATATTATGGACTACCAATTAAAAATACTAAACCCCATGCTTCCTGTTCTAAATTTTAGAGTTTAGAATTAAATACAGAAACTAACCAAACCTTGTTTAATAAAAGAAACTTAGTTATGCTTCCGTGCTGAACTTAAGAAAATTTGTAGATGTTCAAACCCCATTTAACCACAGTTTAAAAATAGTGGGAATCCCATTATTGAAAATTCAAGTAGGGATATCTATTAAAAGCCATTTTACCCAAAACTTAAGAAAATCAGAAAGGCATTAGGAATTAATGAACAGTGAATGAAATTATTTTTCCTAGCCTACTTAAGTAACAGAGAACCTAGGAGAAATAAAAAGACCAATAGTCTAGAACTGAATTAAAGTGGAATGTTTCATTTAGCATTTTTTCCAACTAGAAAACAATTATTGGAGTTATAAAACCAGACCCAAATTTGTTAATAAAAAACCACTAAAACCCCACTGCATAAATAATAAACACCCCAGCCCATCATTTTAAATAGGGTAAATAAATAGAACATGATAATGAGTCATGTTTCAAATAAATCATGAGTGACCCAAAATAATGCAATAATGGGCAAATAAAATTTTGCTAGATCAATAGTGAGATAGGCCACTAAAGAAAAATGCAAACCCATTTGAAAGATGCATAATAATACCTATTACCAATACTTCATGAAAAAGGCCATTTAATCCAAATAATTCCTACCACCCCTTCGCTTAAGCAAAAAGATGCCAAACTTCAGAATGATTGCTCTTGCACAAAGAAGAAGCTAGGAAAAATCAGAAATCTGTTGTTTGATATTTTTCAAATATAGTGGTAGTAGAAAGCACCCCTTTGGCTAGAAACTTTAGAAAATCCTAGTAAAATAACTAATAAGTATTAATGGCTAGAAATTTGTGCAAAGTCATGTTATAACATCGAAATGCCAGTAAAAATAAGTCTTAGAAAATTTCCTACTGTTAAATGGTAGTTGTAGTTCAAACCACCCCTTCTGCCCTAGCATTTTATAATTTTGTCCAGAGAGAACTATTCACTTTTTAAGCCCCAAATTTTAGGACAGAGAATTATACACCAGAATTTTTGGAAATTTATTAAGACAACTTGTAGTTCAAACCCACTCTAAAAACATAAAGGAAATAAAGGGAAAGAAATGAAAAATAAACCTCGCTCCAATAAGTTCAACTAGAAATCTTGACAATTCTCACTAAGGCTTTAAAAAGAATTTAGTGGAACACCAAAATGGACTTACCACTTAGTTTAACTGAGTGTGATCTAAATTACTGAGTATACCACCGAAAATCTTTAATAGCAAGATTAAACTCTATCTGATTTAAGTAGATCATTCACCATCAAAAGTTTAATTGCTAAAGCACATATCATATCATGCATGTATCTTACTCATTGCATTCATTAGATTGTAATCTCGCTGACGAAGAGTACGTGCTCATCCCCAAGCAAGAAACTGTCCAAGAAGAAGACCAGGAGCAAGCTTCCGAGGCTGCTATCGAGGATCTCTCTGCAGCCCCAGCTATTGAAGGCAAGCCCCGGTTTTATGCATAACCGTATTATTATATGCTACTTTACTACACTTAATGCTTGTAGGATTTTAATGTGCACTTAATTGTAGGAGTTGCTTGAAACCTCTAGTTGCATGAACTTAGGATTCCTTTTGAGATGGATACTAGTATGCTAGGTCGAGTAGCTGCTTTGCTAATCAGGATCTCGGTAGAAGTCGAGTGATTTTTCTAGCACTCGCGCGAGGTCAGGAATTGATTGTATTCATCTTGATAACGGGATCTATAATGGTTTATGGACTTGGATCTAGGGAGGATGCCTTGTCCATGAGACGGGAAAAAGAAGTAAGGATTAATGTGTGGATACCTGAGTCAAGCTTTTGAACGTACTAAGCACATGTCGGGAAATATGGTAACTGGTAAACCTAGTACCTGAGTGAAGCCAGGCGCGGACTTTATCCCTCACGCGACCTGAGACTGGGTCTCCCATGCTAGCTATGGTGGGTACAAGTGCGGTCACTGCACGGCGACAGCCGGGGTCAGTGGAGCATTGTATGCCAAGGCAGTGAGGCCTGGCCGCGAACGGGGAACCGATGGGGACGGTTGACATGTGTGGGGATGGAGTGCCCTGACATGTCGTGTGTTTAGGTTTACCTTGCAAGGTTAAAACTCAATTTGAATCGTCTGCATCTCGTAGCTAATGAGACTGCTTGACCCCTTGTACTACATTGAGTAAGAAGTGAAATGAGGTTACATGAGACAATTTGTTGATTGAACTAAATGCTTGTTACCATGTATGCTTAGAAGGAGCAAACTTAGTAAAGCTAATGATGCTAGAAGTTGAAAAGCTAAAACTTGATTTTAGATATAGCTAGTGCTTTTGGCAAACCAAACCCCTAGCCAAACAGCTGCATGGTCTAGAGGTAGAGGAGTAGTTTCCTCACACCGGGTAAGTCTAGCTGAGTATTAGTATACTTAGCCTTGCTTGTGACATAATTTTTGCAGGTACGCTTCAGGATATGGTTGATGGTGTGACTTGGCCTACCACCCTGCCACCGGGTTGGACGGTCGAGTGGGATGCCGCTCCGGCAGGAGAGGAGCACGAGGAGTAGTGGGGCAGGAGAGGAGCACGAGGAGTAGTGGGCTAGGCCTTGCCCATTTCCTCGCTACCAACGACGTCGATTATCTGCTGCATCTTATTTTATGAACTCTTATCAGCAACTTGAAAAACTCCGATTTATGTAATAATTCAGTACTTTAATTTGAGGTTTCCTATTTTATTGTATTTCTCCTGTGACTCACCTTCTAGTGAGATTGTGGAATTTGATCCTGGTTAAGTGGCTTTACAGACTAGATCTGAGGGACTGACGGGTTATTCCGATTTAAGTGTGTTACGGCCCCTGAGGCATGACTTAGGCACTTAAGCTGGAATAATTCGGGCGGTTCTGCCATAATGACATCTAACCCTTGAGTTCCCATGACTACTAGGCTAGCGGGGAAGGCTATCCCCCTTATTTCAATCCTTAGATTCGAACAAATCCTATCGGACTAAACTTTTCCCCCAACTGAATTAACTCTCAAAGGTGGGATCATTGGTTCTATGGGGATGTTATGTGATTCTACCCAAGATGCAGAAACAAAAGAATGTGTGGCACCGGTATCAAATAGTACTTTTGCTGGGTAGGATTCGACTGGAAACATACCTACTGCCACGTCCAGAGCATCCTAGATTGCTTCGGCCTCTAGGTGGTTCACCTTTCCACGGTTGTAGGCAGCTGAATGGGGGTTTGCCACTAAGAAAGAACTAGAACTCATCATATTCCTGGAACTCCTCGAAGTCATCCATGTTGCAAGCTTCACCTCCTGAGCACTGAGAACAGTGGGGACAACCTGGGGTGGGGTGGTTTGTAAAGCAAGGGTGAGTACACTTCAACGTACTCAGCAAATGTCTCGTTTGGCTAAAGTGGACTAGCTGTATGTGGAGTTAAGGTTAAGAAGTTGCTTTTAGTTGGTCAAGTTTTTTTACTATAAGTAGAGCCAAGTTTTAGTAATAACCTAATTATTACCCAGAGGCACTCCCTCCAAGAGGAAATACCAGAGATCAGGATTATAATCACCATTGTTAATCATCATCATAAAAGTAACCATTGTTCTTCTAATCGAAGAGGATCCCAAGGCTGCTCATAACTGTGAGCATGGCTGATATACTAGTTTCTAACACTCTGCAGAGGTTGCACACTTTACCCACAAGCCGTGATTCCCATTCTGCCCGGGGTTCTAGCCTCCCCATTGATCACTACCAAGGTGACCTAGCAGGGTCTCACTATGTAGCCTTTACAAAGATTTCCTAGAGGTCATAGCCGGCCGTTAGGTTTCTCCAGTTTGATAAACATAGTACATCTCCCCAAAGGAAGGGTGACTAACAAAACCAAATCAAAGAACCTCTGCAGCCAACCTCGGCAGAGCAAGTATTGTGCCCGGACCCCATTGACGGCCCTACGACGAAGCCAACTACTCCTCTGGTGCCTCTAATTAATCGGCTAAGGGCGTCCCATTCCACCCTCATTGTTGCACTATTATCCCGGGTTGTCACTCCCCAAACAGGTCCTTACGGAGAGGTACTCAGGAAAGAGCCTGAGCCCCCTAAAGTAATCACAAGGACCTCATCGGGATAACATCATCGTATCATAAAAGATCACATCATGTTCATTGATTAAGTTAAAGCAATAGCATAAGCTAATCATGGTTAACCCAAAAAGGTAAACAAGGGTAAAGGAAATACAAACTAGTCAAACCTTAGGGTTTCAATAAAGTAATGCGGGACAGTGAATTATAAAGTATAGTAGGACATAGTAGGTCTGAGGACACTTGCCTTCACCAGGTTGTTACTCAGGGAGGTCTCCAACAACACACTCAGGAACCTCGGACTGCTTGTTGTCTAAATAAAGCGAGCATGCATTCAATACATTTGGAAAGTGCAAATGAACATCACACCAAACATGTACAAACATTGGAGCATATCTTAAGAAGACATAATACTACATAAGGGATAATGAATTCAAAGTATAACATAGACTATGGCATACATTAACTTTATTTGGAAATAGATTATTATTTCCCTAAGTGTTATTTACAAGTACATAATCATGGATCAATTTATTTTATGGTGACCTAAGATTTAGAACAGAGATGAACTTATGTAATACCTATTATTAATCTCACAAGCTTAAACAAGTTCAAATCTATAAGGTCCTCCTTTTATTTATTTTATTAAATAAATAAAACATACATCTACATTAGTTCATATTCAAACCTAAAAATTAGAGTGTGCAGACAGTGAGTGAACCTATTTTATTTAAACAGAGAATAATTCTATGAACATTTTGCAATTTGAATCACTAAATTTGGAGTTCATATGCAAAAGTTATGAAATAAACAAGTTTGGGAATTCAAAATATGAAATTAGGGCTAATTCCGTGATTAAATAAAAGTCCAGGGGTCTAATTAAAACAAACCAGTGACCTATGCGCTAAAACAGAGGACGGCGGGTTGATTTCCTAAAACCAGGGGGGTTCTTAAGCAAAACAGCCACGCGAAGGGGTATCGGGTGAATCTAACCGTTGGATCAGAAACTGACGGCCGAGATTAGATCTGCGGCCGAGGGTGCGTGGGCGCGCGCGGCCGAGCACTGACAAGCGGGACAGGGAGTGTTAGCAACAGGGGGGAGAGCGCGCTGACCGAGAGGGCCCAGCGCCAGAGGGGAAACGGACGGCTACAAGGGTCCAAGGGGTCCGAGCCGTTCGATCAAGATCGGACGGGGAGGGGTCCGAGGGGGTCCGAGGGGGGTCCGAAGGGGTCCGAGCCGTTTGATCAAGATTGGATGGGGAGAATCAGACTGGGAAGGATGAGCGGCTGCGGGTGGCGCTGACAGGCGGGCCAGGGCGTCAGGCATGCGTGCGCGAAGTGGTATCCTGCAGTCCGGGCCGTTCGATCTGAATCGGACGAAGGGGATCAGACCGGGGTAACAGACGGCTGCGGGCGGCACCGCTCCTCTCCGCAGTGGTGAGGTCACCAGAGTTGAGGCGGGCGTGAGCTAGGGTGGCTCCGGGGTCGCCGGAGTTGGGCAGAGAGGAAGAGGGTGCCACGGCGAACTCGATGGCGGGGAAGAGGCCATGAATCCATGGGCAGAGAGGGTAGAACGGCGATGAGAAGGTCTCGAGCGGGTCAGAGGAACTCTGGTGAGCGATTCCGGCCACGGGGAGGGGACTTAAGGCGCGCAAAGGCCTTGGCTGGCTTCAGCAGAGAGAGGGGTGGCACAGGGAACTACACCGGTGAACTAGACCGGGCTAAATCGGACAGCCACCGCGCGAGCACGGCGGACCGCCGCGGCCGAGCACCGGCGGAAGATGAAATTGGACGAACATAGGGCGCAATAAGGGAAATTGGCCACGGGGATGGGTGTGTCACCTTGGGGCAGAGCTCGGGGAGGCTGGGAGCGGTCTCCGGCGAGCGGGATGGCCGGGAACATGGGCGCAGGTCTCCGGCGGCGGCTGGCGGCAAGGGCAGAGCGTGAGAGAGGGCGAAGCTGCACGAAATGAGGTGAGGGGTGTGCGTGGGGCACTGGCGGGGCTCTAAAAAGAGAGTTGGGCGCGTGGGCGGGCGTTGTGGCCGAGAAATCCAGTGACGTGCGCGAGTGCGCACGCACCGGTCCACGGCGGGCGCGGGGAAGGCGGATCTGACAAGGAGGGCCCATGGCGCAGAGAGAGAAAAGGGGACGCGTGGGGCAACGGCTCGGCACTGGCGAACCAGGCCCACGAGACACAGATAGAGCGAACGGACGAAGGAAACTGGCGCCGACAGGTGGGGCTCGCCTGTCAGGCTGAGAGGGCGCGTGGGCGCACGCGGGCTGGGCTTAATGGGTTGATTTGGGCCAAATTAGCTTTTCCTATTTTTCTAGAATTTCTTATGCCTTTTCTATTTATTTTCTCTAGGGTTTTCAATTCAAACTCAAACTAGGTTTCACATTCAAATAAATTCAAACTTGTGCAACACTTCAAAGAATATTTAAACTCAGCATGATGCAACATGTCATGACTCATAAGGTTTTGGCAAAAATAAATAATTAACCTCCACTAGTTTAGGCTATCTCTAATCAAAAGGAAAAAGGGAGAGAGAATCTAGAGAGAAAGAAGGTCTAGAGTGAGAAAAGGAAGAGTAACACATGATTTTGGGTGATAATTAGAAAGAAATTTTATACCCCCAAAATTAGGGTGTTACAGGCGCGTCTAGCTCCATCCCCCCCCCCCCCACCTGCTCTGGAGGAGATGGAGGTGGTATTTGGGCGGCGACTCCGGTCGGGTGCCGAGCGAGAAGCAGCGCCAGTCCCCCTCCGCCGCATGCTGTCCCGCACCCACCAGGTTCTTAGTGAAATTGAGGCAGCAATCTTGCGGGAGTGGGAGGCACTTGAAGCTGAGCACCAGCGCCTCAGTGACTGGTGCACCCAACTGGAGGAGCGCACCAAGACGGCGTCCCGACAGTTCACCTCCATGCGGTCCCAACTCGAGCGGGACCACAAGGAGTACAAGAAAGACCCTCAGAGGGTGTGTGCCAGGGAGCTGGAGGCGACCCGGAGGGAGAAGAAAGTGGCCAGGAGGGAGGAAGCCGTGACCCAGAAGGAGGCCCTCACGACGGAGTACCAGACCAAGCTGAGTGCTCTGGACACGACTCTGGAAGCCCAGCAGGCCCAGCAGGTAAAGGTCGTGGAAAGGCTGCAGAAATGGCAGCAAGAGCTCGAGGGCAAGGCCAGCGACGTCGCCCTCGCTGAGGAAAACCTTAAGGAGAAGGAGCTGCCCTTGGACAGGTGGGAGACGGATCTCGCTAGGCGAGAGACAAATCTCACCTTCAGGGAAGAAATGCTCGTCCGGCGAGGCGAGTTGCTGGTCGAGCACGAGCTCGAAGCAGAGGAAAAGGAGAGGAAGCTGGAGGAGCAGATCCGACAGTTCGATGCGGCTCAGGCGGCACCGGGTCCCCAGGCAATGGAGGCCACCAGAAAGGCCCTCAAAGATCTCCAAGCAAAACACCGTGCTGGGGTCCAGCGCATTGCTGAGTGGGCTGGTGAGGCAAGCACGACACTGGTGCCACTAGGGATGAGCCCCATCCCAGTGTCGGAGCCGCTAGTGTCGTTCTTCGATGCCCTCCCGGTGCTGGACTCTGCCACCGATCGCCTCCGGCGCCTGGATCAGATCCTCGGTGCCCGCCTAGAGGCAGAGGGTAGCGAGCTCTGTCGGGCGGTGGTAGACTACGTCCTGACGTGCTTCCGGAGTCACGACCCTGCCATATCCTTGGCACCGGTGATCGATGGTCCGGTAGCCGCCACAGAAGATGTCGCCCGGGAGAGTGTACAAGATGCAGTGGAGATGGTGGCCACACACTTTCAGCGTGATCCTGCCAACGCCGAATAGCTGAACCTGTAGAGGCAAGGCGAGGGTTCCACTAGGGGGTGACTGTAATAACTTTTGGCCATGTAACATATTTTAAGAACCGTTAATCAAGTAGCACTGGAACTTATATGTATGTTATTTGCCCTTGTTATGTGTAGCGTCATCAACTTCCACTTGGTACTTGACCCCCCTAGGAGGTAGGCTCGACGTGTCGAGGCTGGATACTAGTATACCAAAGAAAAAATTGGTGGCCCGACCCCTAGGAGGTAGTCTCTACAGTTTGAGACTACCTACCTCTGGACTGGGACTTGGACCTGCACACAGCTTCGACTTTGAAGTTTTAGGAGCACACCCGTAGGACCCACCATCTGGTATCTTTCATCCTTTGATTCATGCAACAGGACCTGCAGGATTTAGCCTGGGAAGCCAAGCCGTATGCTCGGACCCACAAGATCACAGTTCCAAATACTAGGGTACCCGTTGCAGAGTGGTGGAGCGTGCAGGCTTAGGGTACGGAACCATGCTAAGCAGCTACACAGCTCTGTACCACTCCAGGAGACGAGCACCCATTCTCTAGAACTGGACCCGAGGTTGCCGGACCCCCTGCAGCAGTAGAGGGGTCCTGAACTGCAAGCCTGGCTACTCAATTTGGATGTCATCATACCAGCAAGGGTGGTAAACTGTATGGGTGGGTTAGATAAAAAATAATGCTTGTAAACTAAAGTAGAATAAAACCATCACAAAAGCACATCTGGGAGGTAAATCTTTTCCTTATAACTTGATATACATGGTTGTAGACCAACAGACTGGGCTTACGAGGGCGGGCCTCAACGGATTGACGTACACATATGCGCAACCTAGTTACAAAGGAAGAAAACTCAACCCCCCAGTTTTGCTTTTATGGATAGAACTTACGGAGATGCTCTATATTCCAGGGATTGGGAAGAGGTACTCCTCCTGTTGTGGCAAGGCGGACACACCCGGGTCGGCATATTTCCATCACCTTAAAGCGTCCTTCCCAACTGGGGGAGAGTTTGTGGAGCCCTTCTCGGTTCAGTACTCGCCTTAGGACTAGGTCATCGACCCTGAGCTCCCTACTATGCACAAACCGCTGGTGGTAGCGCTTGAGTGCTTGGTTGTACCGTGCATTTCGGATCGCCGCTCGCCATCTACGTTCGTCGATGAAGTCCACGTCCTCACGTCGTAGTTGTTCCTGCATAGATTCATCGAAAGACTAGACCCGTGGCGAGCCCATAATGATTTACGGGGGAAGACAGGCTTTAGCCCCGTAGACCAGGAAGAACGGGGTCTCCCCGGTAGCTCGGCTGGGTGTGGTCCGGTCCCCCATAGTACGCACGGAAGCTCGTTGACCCAATTTGCACCATGCTTTTTTAAGCAGTCATAGGTGTGTGTCTTGAGTCCCCTGAGGATTTCTGCGTTTGCCCTCTCAGCCTGACCGTTGCTCATGGGTTGAGCCACAGACGCAAAGCAGAGCTGGGTGCTGATGCCCTCGCAATACTCTTGGAAGAGCCGACTTTTGAACTGGGTCCCGTTGGCCATAATGATATGGCTTGGGACCTCAAATCTACAGATAATCAACTGAGGAAGGCAACAGCAGCACCTTGGGTGATACTGACCACAGGGGTGGCCTCTGGCCACTTTGTGAATTTGTCGATAGCGACGAAGAGGAAACGGTACCCGCCGACAGCCCTGGGGAATGGTCCCAGGATATCCACCCCCCATACGGCGAATGGCCAGGAGGCTGGAATCATTTGTAGAGCCTGAGCCGGCGTGTGTATCTGCTTTGCATGGAACTGGCATGCTTTGCAGGACTTTACCAACTCAGCTACATCCTAGAGAGCAGTTTGCCAATAGAAGCCGTGCCGGAAGGCCTTACCAACCAGTGTGCGGGATGATGAATGACTTCCGCACTCACCTCCATGGTTCTCCGCGAGCAGCTCACGGCCCTTCTCCTGGGTGATGCACCGCATGAGAATGCCATTGGCGCCATGGCGGTATAGATCCCCTTCTACCACCGTGTATCGTTTAGCCAACCGCACTATGCACTCTACGGACATATGATCTTCAGGAAGGACATTTTCTTTCAAGTAGTCCCGAATCTCAGAGATTCATGCATCAGGACCACTCTGAGCTACTGGCTGTGGCACTAAGAGGTTGGCAGGACCCTCTGTAGCACACACAATTCTTGGTGGGTTCTGCAGATGGAACGCCACCGGGACCGCTAGCTTCGAGGTGCTAGTCTCACCCCCTTCGCCCTGTTCGGCAGGCTAGGCGGTAGGTCTCAGCAGCCGTGTTTCGAAGACACCCTCGGGCACGGGTGCCCAAGTTGATGCCCTCATGGAGAGTTCATCTGCTGTTGAGTTGTTAGCCCGAGGAACATGTTGCAGTTCCAGGGCAATGAAATCCTTTTCTAGCTTCCTTACGTGGAGGAGGTAAGCTGCGAGCCTAGGCTCGTTGCAGCTACATTCTCCGCGGACCTGCTTGATAATCAGCTAGGAGTCCCCCTTCACGAGGAGCTGGCGGATCCCTAGGGATAGGGCCGCAGACAAGCCGAAAATCAGTGCTTCATACTCTACCATGTTATTGGTGGCCTTGAACTCAAGGTGCACCATGTACTTCACTTGATCTCTGCTTGGGTCGATGAGGACCACTCCAGCACCACCACCCTTCTGGCGGGCGGATCCGTCGAAGAAGAGCGTCCAGTGGGGCTCGGTGAAGACCGGAGTCCTAGGCTCCGCAGGTGTGGGGTCCGAATCGGGATCCGGACCCCAGGAGCACTTGGGGAAGGGGTCCATTCCATGATGAAGTCAGCCAGAATCTGGCTCTTGATAGCATGACGAGGCTGGAAGTCCAATTGGAACTCAACAAGCTCCGCGGCCCACTTGGCGTTGTTGCCTGTGGCGTTAGAGTTGTGGAGAATGGCCCTTAACGGGAAGGAGGTCACCACCACGACCCTGTGTGCCTGAAAATAGAGGCGCACCTTCATGGATGCAACAAGTATAGCATAGATAAGCTTGTGCGTCTCAAGGTACCTGGCCTTTGCCTCATGGAGGACTTCGCTGACATAGTAGATTGGCTTCTAGATGGTTTAGACCCCTGCGGTTGGTCCCGAGCCCTCAAACTCTTGACCTTCCATCACCATCATGGTGGTCGGACCACCACCTTCTCCTAGGGGAACTTTTTGACTCCCCTGGGGATGTTGTGCCATCCTTTCGACGACCAGCACCATGCTCACCACCTCTGTAGTCGCTGCAATGTATAAGTACAACGGCTCCCCGGCTTTGGAGATACCAGTATTGGTAGGGACACAAGGTGCTGCTTCAACTCTTGAAAGGCTCGTTCTACCTCCCCGGTCCAAGAGAATGGGCCAGACTTCCGTAATAGCTTGAAGAAGGGTAGCGCCCTCTCGGTCAGTCTTGAGATGAAGCGGCTAAGGGCAGCCAGTGACCCTGTCATCTTCTGGACGTCCTTGATTCGGGTCGGAGGCCTCATTGTCTCAATTGCTATGATCTTCTCTAGGTTTGCTTCAATGCCCCGGTGCGAAACCAGGAATCCCAGCAACTTCCCTGCAGAGACACCAAAGACGCACTTTTCCAGGTTCAGCCTCGTGTGTGTTGCCTGTAGCTTGTCAAAGACCAGGGTTAAGTCTTCCACTAGGGTCGACCCTCTGTTAGTCTTGACCACGATGTCATCAACGTATACCTCTATCCTGTCCCTAATCAGGTCACCAAAGGTCTTACTCATCGCCCGTACAAATGTCAGCAAGGCATTTTTTAGACCGTAAGGCATTACAACATAACAGTAAAGCCCATCCACAGTTACAAAAGCGGTATGCTTCCTATCTTGCCTAGACATCTGGATCTAATGGAAACTAGAGTAAGCATCTAGGAAGGACAGGAGGTCGCACCCAGAGGTAGAATCCACGATTTGATCTATTCATGGAAGTGGATATGGCTCCTTGGGACAGGCCTTATTGAGGTTGGTGTAGTCGATGCACATCCGAAACTTCTCGTTAGCCTTGGGAACAATGATTGGATTAGCCAGCCATACTGGATGATGGACCTCTTCGATGAAACCAGCGCGCAGCAGCTTCCGGACCTCCTTACGGATGAAATCCTGCCTCTCAATGGACTGTCTCTGAGGCTTCTGACTCACCGGTTTGGTGTTATGGTGGATCTTCAGATGGTGCTCGATCACCTCCCTGGGGATCCTAGGCATCTGCGACGGTTCCCAAGCGAATACGTCGGCATTTGCCTGGAGGAAGGCGACGAGCGCGATTTCCTATTTCTCCTCCAGATTGCCCGCAATACGAGTGGTCTGGGAGGAATCCACGCCGACCTAGATGGTCTTGACGGGACCGCCGCCTGCTCCAGATGGTTGCACCTTAGGCTCCTTGGTACAGGAAGTCGAGGGGTCCCTCCCCCCATCATCCGGGCGAGCAGTTTCTACCGCCAGGGCGTGCAACTTCTCGACAGATGCAAGTGCAGCAGGGCGGTCGCCCTGCATGGTGAGGACCCCAGCAGGGGACGACATCTTGAGGACCAAGTACCCGTAATGGGCAATGGCCATGAACCGGTACAGGGCCAGCCTGCCAATGATGGCATTGAAAGGGAGGTTAACCTCCGCAACGTCGAACTGGACATTCTCAGTGCGTAAGTTCTCCTCAGTCCCGAATGTAACCGAGAGTGTGATGCTCCCAAGGGGATACACTGGTTGAGGGCCCACTTCGGAGAATGGGCGAGAGGGTCCCAATCGGGATCTTGGGATCTACAGCTGCTTGAACGCAGCATGACTGATGACATTGAGCCCAACCCCACCATCAATCAGGACATGATGTAGCTTCATGTTTGTGATGACAAGGGCGGTGATGAGTGGTAGTATGCCGGCCCCTGCCATGTTTTTGGGGTAGTCGAATGCCCCGAAGGAGATAGTGGTGCTCCGCCACTGCTAATGTGGGGCTACCTTCGAGACCCCTGGAATCATCGAAAGGACCTCACGGCGCAGGGACTTCACGTTCCTACGGGAGGTGAGCTCCCAGCTTCCGCCATACATCACGTATAGCTTCTTGCGGTGGTCATTGTCATCATCGGAGTCGGAGTCTCCAGTGAGGATGTCCTTGAGGACTTGCTTGGGGGACTGATACCCGAGGTTCCGTTCTCCCGCGGCCGCGTCACCTTTGTCGACCTTCTCCTTGCCAGGCCGGCGACGAGGCGGCGAGCCATCCTTGGAGGCCTGCTCACGCCGCTCACTGATGCGCTTCGCGAGCTTGAGGATCTCTTGGCATTCCAAGGTGCTGTGGCGACTGTTGGGATGGACAGGGCATGACCCATTGTTACTTTCCTGTTGTTGTGGGCGCTTGTCGCGCTCGTCCCGGCCCCCAGCCGCAGCTGCGGCGACTGGAGCACCAGACTGCGGCTTATCGTGACCGCGGTTCTTCTTCTTCTTCTTACCACCGCCCTAGGTGACAGCACATGAGCCGCCCGTCAGGGTAACTCCGGTCTGCGGTGTCGAGTGCCATGCACAACCTTCGGTAGCTCTGGCACATTTGTCGGCCAGAGCAAAGAGTGTAGTGACGGTTTCTACATCATGCGTCGCTAATTTCTCCAACATCTTCTTATCACGCACCCCCTGTCGGAAAGCAGTGATAATGGAGGCATCGAAGATGCGAGGTATAGTCCCTCGTACCTTGGTGAAGCGGGAGATGAAAGCCCGGAGAGTCTCCCCGGGTTCCTCGTACCTTGGTGAAGCAGTGATAAGCGCTGGCGAAGTTTGCTGTGAACTATACACAGAGCTCTTCCCAGGAGTAGATCGACCCCGGAGTGAGGTTCATGAGCCAGGTCCGGGCCGGCCCGGTCAAGGCTACATGGAAGTAGCTTGCCAATACAGCAGTGTTTTCACCAGCTGCCTTAATGGCGGTGACATAGACCTGCAAGAATTCCGACGGGTTTGACGTACCGTCGTACTTCTCCGGCAGGTGTGGCCAGAACTTGGGTGGCCAAGTCACCGCGTAGAGATGATCCGCTAGTGCGGCATAGCCGACGCCGACCAATGGGACACCTACCTGGATTCGGGCGCCCCTTGGAGTTTGTGGTGCAACTGCAGCGAAGTCTTGGTCGAGGTTGCGACCCTCAAAGTTTTGTCGGCGCTCACGCGCCCTCTCTAGAGAGACTCGAGCATCCTCACTCGCACGCCTGCGGTTGAGCTCTGCCCGCAGGTCGTCAGTCCGTGCACCCCTTACTGAGGGTGAGCGCACAGATGTCGACGCCTCGCGTTGACGCCGGAATGATCGAGGCCTAGACCTGGCCGAGCCAGGATGGGCCATGCCGAGTAGACGGTCGACATTTTCGTGCCACTGCCTCATGGCCTTCGGCGAGGCCATGGAACTTGTAGGGTTACGTAGCAACTCCCTGGCTGCAGACAACGCCCCACCAGGAGCAGCCCTCGACGGAGTCCTGGATGTATGCGCGGGCGTGTGCTGCTGCGCAGCGTGCATAGCAGTAGCACCAGGCGCAGGGCAGTTAGAGCCTCGTGGCATGGAAGATGCTGCCCCTTCCTCCATCAGGAAGTCCTCGGGAGACAAGTCACGGTGCTTGACGATCTGAACCATTATGTCGAGCAAGAAAACATGCGAAAAACCCAAGGCCAGACCCCATACCTGGCGCGCCAAATGTCGGTGGGAAAATCCTCCGACTGGGTGGCGGAATGCACCCGCCCTAATCCTAAGATGAGGAAGGGGCCTAAGCGCTTGCCTGTTTGGTGAGTTTTGGATGAACACAAGAACACTCGAGGGTTTATAGTGGTTCAGGCCGCTAGAGCGTAATACCCTACATCCACTGTTCGTAAGTTGTATTGACCGTGTCCCTTGAAACGTTGTGTCCCCTCCCTTTTATAGTTTAAGGGAGGTACATACAAGGATGCTGAACTCCAACATGCGGGCCCATGAGCATAATGGAAGGAATACATTATGTGAATAATTAATGCTGACAGCACACAAAGATCTTTGTTGTATGCTGTGTTGCTTCTCCGACTGGCTACTGCCACGTCTTGCCGTGTCCGCAGGTGGGTGATGGCTTGTTGTAGTAGAATACGGAGTAGCCTGGGACGCCTATTGTGCGTAGAGGCATATAGGCGGAGCCGTTCAGATTCCCTCCGCCTTAGTAACGCATGAGCAATCAGCGGGAGTCATGATGACTGCAGTCCATGCAGCATTGATAGGCAGTAACCCTTTTCTTGGAAACGCGCGAGTAATGGTAAGTCATTGTCCTTGCTATGGTAACATGTGAGTAACAGCACTGCCCACGCAGCGTGGACTGGGCACGCCGCCTGTCACTGGAATGGACAGGCGCACGTCTTATCCGTAATGAATGCAAAGACACGCGTAGCCCAGAGGCTTCATGCCAGGTTCTGCCCGTTGGCTTACGCCGCGTGCAGTAGGCCACGTGGCAGCATCGGGTCTTCGCCTGGGCGGGGAGCAGGTGTGTATGTGATAAGGTCCGGATCCCACTAGATCAGGTCTGGACACGTGTCGGCACCAGACCCCCGCCTGGGTCCTGATTAAGGCCCGGGTATGTTCTGTCCTGGAACCCTGGGACCCCACTTTGGGCAGCCCGGACCCCATATAGGAGGGTCCGGCACCTTCCCATGGGGGTCCGGACTCACTGGTGATGCCTCAGAGTATGTCACTTTCTCTGGACATGTGGCGGCATTGGACCCGCCCATGTGGTGGGGTCAGGTGCTATTGCTGGCGCAGAGTAGTCGCCCGAGGCTAGGGCGAATCATGGCCTGGTCCCACATACAACTCTTTTACCATGCGACTAAAAATAGCCGCGTGGGTACTGCGTTTTTATACAGTAGTAAGGGGTACCCTAGTTTCAAGGTACCGACAGATGTCATATAATAAATGTTGCTATTGTGTAGTAGATATTTATACGAAGCTAACACAACTGGAATGAGTCAAATCAGATTTAAAACAGAGGAGACACCAATTTCCTAAGGTTTATGTATTTTGCACAAGATTAAATAGGATATAAATTTTAATGTGACTTTCATGTGAAAACAGTGACACTAAGTGATAAACAACATTATTACAAAATTTTAGAAACTGGAATGGATTAATTTGGACTTCGTATGAATTGTATATGAATTAAGCAACTTTTAGAATTATTTTTATACTAGATATTCATTTTCTATTTCATTTATTTATTTCCTTCGAGTCCTGGATGGCACACATAATTTGCAGAGAGTACAGGGTTAAAACGTAAAGATTCTACAGACTCAGGGTTATACCGTGATGGACTGCGGGTTGATTAGTCCAAAAAGCAAGGGTTCTTATGTAAAACGGATGGCCGAAGGGGTACCAGAGGATCTGAGTCATCCGATCTCCAATTGATGGTGCAGATTAGATTCGTGCAGGGTTATGTATCGGCGTGCGCTCACTGCCCATGGATCAAGGATCGATGGCCCGAAACCGTCCACGCCACAGGGCAAGCAAGGGCACCCAGATCTATGATCTACGGTCTAGATTTTATAACAGCTTGATTCGCTCCGCACCCACGGATAGAAGATCTACGGCCCTGATTCAATATCGCGAAAAGGTATGCTAAGATCAGATCCTGACCGCCCACACAGGGATCAACGGTGGGTATCGGATCTAGTCAAGCAATTACTCCGACCTAATCTGAGCCCTACGCTCTGCATCTAACGGTTGGTGCATCATCTTCCTCCTCACCCTGGCTCACAGAAGTGGCGCTAGCACCGCGCCGCAGTGAACGCCGGTAAACAGGCACATGCCAAGCCAAAGCAACACACGTGCTCCGATGTAGACACGACCCATGGGTAGATAAGGAGCGATGGAGGGTAGTTTACCTTGAACGTCCACGGCGACGACCTGGGTCGCGGTCCGTGCAAACCCAAGGCGGATTGCCGACCCTGGCGGACGATTCAAACCACGACACGCTTGCGTATGCCGGAATCCAACCATGTATTGGTCCCTTCCAGCGTCGACGAACCCCCGGACACGACGCCACTGCCTCCCCCCAACCGGTCCGAGACTTCCTCTCTCTCTCTCTCTCTCTCTCTCTTCAAGTGCGGCGGTGCTCATGATCACCTCCCTGGTCGACCGGAACGGCAAAACACCAGGCCAACGGCTTTATGGGGCAAGCAGGATGGTCTTGCCGACGATCCCGGCAGCCGTTTGACCAGCGCCCACGATCCAGAGGCACACGTACGGCGTACACGAATACGTCGTGGATCTGTTGGAGTCTGTTACCGTGAAAGGTGGAGGAAGACCTGTGGAAGAGGAATAGTGCAGGTGGGGCTCGTGTTCCAGTGACCGCACCCGGAGGAAATAGGCTAGCGCACGGAACGACCCATGCTGTCAGCGACGCGGAGACCCCAGATGAGCTGGCCAGCGGGCCCAACCGTTAGTGCCACAAGCAGCGGGAGTGAGGCCAGCCGCGCGTGTGCTAGTTGGGCTGAGCAGGCCGAAATCAGCCCAAGACGCCAGGAAACTTCTTTTCTTTTTACCGTTTTCTGTTTTTCTTCCTTTCTCTTTCAATTTCAATTTTCTGTCTTGAATTCAAATTCGAATCTGGTTTCATGATTCATATTCATATGTACTAGCATATTAAAACCTTAGTATGCAAAAATAAAATTTTATGTTATTTATTTTCCATCTCATTTATTTACGCATATGCTTTTAAATATACCCGCCAATAATTAAAGAGTCCTTCGTTTAATTTAATTAAGACTATCTATTTTAATCATAAAAAATGTTTATTCTTTACTTAGAAAAGCAATATCTATATAGCCTTTTATTTAGTTTATATTCTTTAGAGAATATTTCTGAACATGTATATTCAATTTGAAGTACATACAAAACTAAATGCTTATTACCTAGTTCCTTTAGGAGAAGTGAGTATATAACCTCTACTTTTAATTATTTTAGTTCCAACATTTTTAAAGAGTGACTTCCTTTTGTAGCTTATAGAGGGAGTAACAACTTGAAAGTTTCTCCTGTTTTGAATACCAAATTCTTACTTATCATTATTTATTTATTTTCGAGAAATACACTTTATCATTATTGGTAGTCATTTTATCTCAAACTCTTTTGGAGAATTCTTTAAATCGTCAAAATGTGATTTTGAGTGTTACAAATCCTAACCCCCTTAACAGAAATCTCGTCCTCGAGATTTATAAGGAAAGGGTGTATACTCATATTGTTTCAACACATATGCACAAACAAAATCTCAGCATGATGCATACTTTATTAGCAACAAATGGAGTCAAATAGACCTTATTATTCCTCCTGAAATAGAATCATACCATTTACTAACTAAACTAACATTTAGATCTTACAAATAGTAGTAACGTGTATATATATGTTGATTGGTGGAGCTGGTGGTGGTGGTAGTGGGTGATTAGGAGAGTATAGGTACCCAGCTACTTATTATGTAGGATATCAGCTGAACAGGTTGACGCAAGAAAGATTATGGCAAGGGAAATAACTTATCCAATATGTTTAAGTCTTGATTCACCTTGAGATTCGCTTTGACTGTTATATCCTTCCTTGTTGATGTTGATCTTTTCATCTCCGGCCTTGATCTCATTGATTCGAGGTTAGTGTATATCATCGGGTTGGGAAATATGGTTAAAATAGATATGGATGATATAGACTACATGACGTAGGTCAAAAGTTTGTTTGATGTTAGGTGGGGATAGATAGATTATACCCTTCATCATGACTCTATGGGTTGGGTTAGCTCTTATGCTCCTAGTTGTGTTGGTCTAATGTGCTAAGTTATGTTAACACCTAGCCAGTAGGGTTCAAGTGCCATTAATCTGTCTAAGTAGACCACATTAGATTTGATCACATTAGATTCTATAATCCTATTTAACAATGTCATTTAGTTAAGCATCTCAAGTTGACCTTATCTTTATGAAATTTCAGTATATTTTTTGTATACACTTGAAATTCCTTTTATGCCATTAGCAGGTGTGGTATAGGAGCAAGGGTACATCATTTTTTAGCTATTTGGTGAGTGTTGACATATAATGAGTGTACTATGGCATAATCGAGCTTCCTTTAGATTAGATCATGTCAGATTAGGTAGGGTCAAGGTTAGATTGGATACAACTAGATTAGATTGGATATAACTGGATTAAACTTAGTTAGATAGATCTACCAGGGTAGAATATATATCACTAGGATATGTTAGAATCTCTTGAGATAGGAGGGATTCTATGGTGTAGGTTGGTCAGAATTTATGTCAGGTTAAAACAAAGGGGTTATGCAACTATCGAGTGGTTAAAGTAGTTGCATATGGCCAGGTTGTTGTATGTGGTCTAGTCTAAATTGGAAACTTAGTCCCACTTGGATTAAAACATATTTATAAGAGTAGGATCCAATCTTATTTTTCCAGTATTATCTAACATGTTTGTCCATTAGCTTAGATGGGATCAGAATTAAATGGGTGTAATCAGATTAGACTACATAAGATCTACTTATTTTATTTTGGGATAGATCATGTTTGTTACACTGTTATGAGATAAGCAAAGTGATTGGGATAAGTATACATACTAGGACAAGATGAATTTATAAGAATAAGATAGAATCTTTTTGATAAGATGAATTTATATAGAATAGATACACTTTAATGGAGGATAACCTAAGTTGCTTAGTTATCTCATGAATTTTATTTATTTATATCTATGCCTATACGTATATATAGATGTAATTGTGGACATTACTCCACAACTAATCACACTCAATCAAAGATCCAAATCAGACAAATATCATAAGAACAAACACTCAAGCGTATAGATACCTATAAAAATATTTTTTTTGTTCCTAGGAGTAGGTCTCCTATTCCTAAAGTCACTTTTGGCACAAGATTTCAAAGTGTGAAATCCACATTTGTATTTAGAAGGATAAGGTAAGAGTAATCAGAGTAAAGCGGAAATAGATGAGAAAAGATTAACATAAGTTCAGAAAAGAATCAGAGTAGCAAAGGTAAGGTTAATCAGAGTAGAATAGTAGGAGGTGAGATAGGATCAAGATAAGTATAGAAAGAATCAGAGTAAGGTAAGTAGGTAAGGGTTTGTCCATTTCTATCTAGGTTTCGTCCTACAGTCAACATTCCTCTGATACCACTTCTGTCACACCCGGTTTTAAGGGACAAAGCCAGGTGCATCTCATACTTGCGCCAAAGAAGACAACATATATAATAACAGAGTGTATAGAGATAAATGTCACAATAATCAGAGAATTTATTATATAGCAGAAGTCTTACAAAAATAAAAGATAAAAATAACAGGATCTAAAATCCATCCTTGGCGCCAGAAAGTCAACTGGGAGACGCCACCTTGATCGAATCGGACTCCTCGATGTGGCTCCTCTTGAACCACCTGTTCTTCTCCTATGGGGGGTGTGAGACAGCAAGGGTGAGCTCACACATGTTCATCGCTCAACAAGTTGTGGGGAATGATGTGGCATGAACTCACCAAATGTGGAAGTTCATGTGAAGTGTAAGGCCGATCAATAAAATAAAGGTTGAAGCTGAGCATTGCTTTTATAAGTTGGTCAAAGTTTTATTAGCAGTTACTAAGTGTAAGTAAATACCAAACCATAATAAAATAACAGAACAAAATTAATAATAAACCCATGCAAATGCAAATGACAAATTGAGTTTAGGTTCCATAATTTAATCATGCGAGAGTCCTGAGCTGCTCGTGACCGTGAGCTGGGCTAGTATACCTATTGGCTTCTTGCTCTCAAATGCTTCGGCTTAAGAGCAAGGCAACACAAAAATGTTAAACGTTAAAGTCCTCCGTCCTTCGGAGCATTATTTCCCTTAGGATATAACGACTCTCGGATGAAGGTTACGAAGAACATACCTTCGTAAGCATAACATATAAAAATGAAGAGGAATTCATACGAAGTATAATAAATAACATGAACAATTAAATATGTTGTGATTATTGAATTATTTTTATTTTTATTACTATGAGCAAATAGAAATGATAACTTATTACAAGTGTACCTTCGGCTTGAAGGAAGATAAAAAGTACAGGCGTGACGCAAAAGCAAATGCCAAGTCAGCGTGAACAGTACGGGAGTACTGTTCATCTTTTTATAGGCATGGGACGCAGCCCATGTAAAATTACATCCAGGCCCTTTACATTTGCTAATAATTCCATAGTAATTCATTGGGGTCTAGATAGCCTTTTCCCCTTTAAGTCGGTTCCCTTTTTTCTGTCATCATACCGAAGCTCCCTTGCGCACAGCTTAAGCTTTGTTCCATCCTTCGTTTCCCTTGTGCTTCTTCTCATTGTGATTTTGACTCAAGTCCGAAGGGTCCAAGTTCGAAGGTACCTGTTCATGTATTATACTCCAGAAACATCGTTAAATCATGTTTTTGACGACCTTCGGAAGCCGAAGCCCCAAACAATACCAGTTTTACACTCTGCAGAGGTTGTACCCTGTACCCACAAGTCATGTATCCCATGTCGCCAGGGTTTGCAAGGACCTTAGACACTACCGAGGTGAATGGCTAGGGATCCACTACGAGGCCTTTACAAAGTTCCACTAGCTTCCGAAAACTCGCTACAGTTTATGGGAAGAGCACTTGCAAGAATCCCCCGTCTGACCGCCATCGCAGCAAAATCAACCCGAGAACCTCCTTGCATGCAATCCCCTACTGCCCTTGCCCCTTTCGGGTAAGGTAGTCTTCTACTAGCTTCCTAGTTAGTTAGCCAAGGGTGTCCCATTAAACACTTGTGGTGGCACGTGTTTCTCAAGTTAAGCTCCATGTTCCAA
Source organism: Zea mays (assembly GCF_902167145.1). Lineage (NCBI taxonomy): Eukaryota > Viridiplantae > Streptophyta > Magnoliopsida > Poales > Poaceae > Zea > Zea mays. The sequence continues at coordinate 46,340,941 of NC_050103.1, forward strand.
TTAACATTTAATGATTTTGACATGAACCTAAATAGAATAACAAAATAATTGGAACATGGACATAATGAAATATAATCCCAAAACCATGTAAAGCAATAACAGAACTACCTAAGTGATTCAGGGGTAAACAAGGTAAACAGATAAACAGACTAGGGTGACCTATTGGGTCCCATCAAAATTAAACCTATGCATTGAATAATGATAATAAAGAATATTATTGGGTAACAAAAGTGGATCAAGGGCATAACTTGCCTAGCACTTGAGATTCCAGTTACCAGGGTGATTCTTCAGATCCTCGTAACCTCGCTGCTAGTCGTAGTAGTACAAACAAACATGGTATACAAAAAATTAACATCACACCAAACATAAGAACATACTGCATAATAATGATCTACGCGAAGCTACGAGATTGTGGGATCGAGAACTACTAAGATCGGAGTCATGGTTCAGGAGTAATGATCTCTAAAAGCTCTACGTAATTTAAATATTAAACTTATATTATAAATTGGTTAGTATAGATCATATGAGAAATCATTCTATAAATAATTATCTCAACTTTAATCTAAGTCATTATTTTATTAAAGATTATCCAGTTAAATTACAACCATAAAATTAGAATAATATATTTATATTAAATAAGTTAATCTAATAGACATAGATTAACCCAAATATAAAAGTATGGGATATCCTATAATAAATGTTGCTATTGTGTAGTAGATATTTATACGAAGCTAACGCAACTAGAACGAGTCAAATCTGATTTAAAACGGAGGAGACACCAATTTCCTAAGGTTTATGTATTTTGCACAAGATTAAATAGGATATAAATTTTAATGTGACTTTCATGTGAAAATAGTGACACTAAGTGATAAACAACATTATTAAAAAATTTAGAAACTTGAATGGGTTAATTTGGACTTCATATGAATTTTATATGAATTTAACAACTTTTACAATTATTTTTATACTAGATATTCATTTTCTATTTCATTTATTTATTTCCTTCGAGTCCTGGATGGCGCGCATAATTTTCGAAGAGTACAAGGTTAAAACATTAAGATTCCACAGACTCAGGGTTATACCGTGATGGATTGCGGGTTGATTAGTCCAAAAAACAAGGGTTCTTATGTAAAACGGATGGCCGAAGGGTTACCGGAGGATTTGAGTCATCCGATCTCTGATTGATGGTGCAGATTAGATTCACGCAGAGTTATGTATCATCATGCGCTCACTGCCCTTGGATCAAGGATCGATGGCCCGAAACCGTCCACGCCACAGGGCAAGCAAGGGCACCCAGATCTATGATCTACGGTCTAGATTTTATAACAGCTTGATTCGCTCCGCACCCACAGATAGAAGATCTACGACCCTGATTCAATATCGCGAAAAGGTATGCCAAGATCAGATCCTGACCGCCTACACATGGATCAACGGTGGGTATCAGATCTAGTAAAGCAATTACCCCGACCTAATCTGAGCCCTACGCTCTGCATCTAACGGCTAGCGCGTCATCTTCCTCCTCATGCCAGCTCACAGCAGTGGCGCCAGCACCGCGCGGCAGTCAACGCCGGTAAACAGGCACATTCCGGAGCGTCAAACACTCAACAAGAACCGTGGCGGTGCCCTCTGCACAGGGGCGGACGGTCCGCACGCGGGGCCGGACGGTCCGCGGCCTGGTGCGAGGCGCGGTGGTACTCTCTACGCAGGGGCGGACTGTCCGCGGCCTGGGGCCGGACGGTCCGCGGTCTGGTGCGCAGCTAGGGCTTCTCTGCCTGACGGCCGGACGGTCCGTGCCCTGGGGGCCGGACGGTCCGCGCGTATGCAGAGGCGGCGGAAGTCGCCGGCGACGCCTTGATCTCGCTCCCGGGAGGGACCCCGTCGGGGAGGAGAGATCCTAGGTGGTGTCTATGCTCGGGCCGGCCGACCTAGACTCTTCTAATCGATGTAGAGCCGAAGAGAGACGAAGAATTTGGGGATTGGATAGCTAAACCTAAACTAGACTAGAACTACTCCTAGGATAAAATGTAAATTGTATTGATTGAAGGTTCGATTCGTTGTTTCAAATCGGCCGTAGACCTCTCTATTTATAGAGGAGGAGGGCTGGACCCGTTACAAACAAATTTCCGAGTGAATCTCGCGAATCTAGCTAACAACCGTAGCACAAAACTCGGAACCCTAAACTGCTCTGCGCACGCGCGGACCGTCCGGCCCCCAGGCGCGGACCGTCCGGACCGCGGACAGTCCGGCCTCAGGGCCGGACCGTCCGCCCTGCTCAAAATGGGCTCCAACATATGCCCTCCTGCCTTTTGGTGGAGCTGAGCGAACCAAAAGCATCTTAACACGATGTGATTCATCGGTTTTCTTAAGCATTTTGCCACATACTGGGATGATACTGCTTGAGGAAACGCCCATTCAAAGCCTTAGGCAAATCTTTGCCTTGTAATGTTTGTAGCAAATAGGCGTTACCAGACATCACCTGTTTCACTTTATAAGGACCCTCCCAGCTTGGCGACCATTTCTCGAACTTTCGGTCTTTATTCCTTAGAGGCAGAATGGTCTTCCACACCAAGTCTCCTACTTGAAATGATTTTGCTTTGACCTTCTTGTTGTAGGCCCTGGCTACCTTGATCTTGTCCTTTTCTATTGCTCCCAAAGCTATCATCCTCTTGTCAGTCACCTCATCAATATTATCCATCATTGAATTATAATAATCAGTAGTAGTTAAATCATTTTGTCTGGCAAACCTGACAGCATTCAAACTTATTTCCACAGGCAACACTGCTTCCTGCCCATAGACAAGCTCAAAAGGAGATATTTTAGTAGCACTATGTTTAGATATTCTATGAGCCCATAAAGCTTCAGACAAAATCTTATGCCAATGTTTAGGATTATCAGATACCTTCTTTTTTATCAAATTAATCAATGTCCTATTACTAGACTCGGCCTGTCCATTGGCCTGAGCATAATATGGAGACGAATTAAGCAGCTTAATTCTGTATAATTGAGCAAATTCACGTACCTCTTTTGCCATAAAAGAAGTCCCTTGATCTGTAGTCAAGGTCTGGGGAATGCCGAATCTATGAATAATATGCTCAGTTATGAACTCAATTACCTCCTTGTGTGTCATGTTTTTCAGAGCAACGACTTCAGTCCATTTGGTGAAATAGTCAGTGGCAACTAACACAAACCGATGCCCTTTTGATGATGAAGGATGAATTTCTCCAATGAAGTCTAATCCCCATCCTCTGAACGACCAAGGCTTGATGATAGGATGTAATTCGGCTGCAGGGACCAACTGTAGGTCGCCGAATTTTTGACACACTTGGCAACCCTTGTAGTACTTGAAACAATCAGCTATCATACTAGGGCAATAAAAACTGGACCTTCGCAACAACCACTTCATCTTTGGAGCTGATTGATGAGTACCACAAATCCCTTCATGTACTTCGGCCATGGCTAATATAGCATCATCTGGGCCCAAGCACTTAAGCAGGATGTCATTGACTGTTCGGCGGTAAAGTTCGTCACTCATCAAAACATACTTGAAAGCTGTTCGCCGAATGTTCTTATCTGTTTTGATATTGGGATTTCGTAAATAATTAAGTATAGGTGTCCTCCAATCTCTTGCATCGGCTTCATTGTCAGCCGAATCGATTAAGAGAACATTTCTGGTAACCCCGGACGGTCCGCGACCTGGGAATTTGGCTCTGCACTGGTTATCAGATTTTCAGTTTTGTGAAACTTCCCTCTCTTTATCCGATAACCTGATGCATCTTGTGACAAATCGTTAGCTCTATGATTCTCAACTCTAGAGATATGCCTAATACTGAATTCGTCAAAAGAATGAATTATGTTCCAACATTTCTCAAGGTAACTATTTAGAGTACCATCAAAACATTGATATTCTTCTAACACTTGTTGGACAACCAGCTGAGAATCACCAAATACCTTCACATGTTTTACTCCCATACCATTTAAAAGTTCTAAGCCGAATAGGAAGGCCTCATATTCAGCTTGATTATTAGTGCAATAAGTTTTCAATCGGCTAGAGAAGTCAAAGGAGACATTACTTGGTGAAACAAGCACAATGCCAATTCCTTGCCCTTCATTGCAAACCGATCCATCAAAATATAAAGTCCAAGGAGTAATAGTGAGGTATGACATGTCTAGTTCATGAATATCATTAACCCGATGTTCTACAATGAAATCCGCTATGACTTGGCCTTTCATAGATTTCAATGGTTCATAGGCCAAGTCATATTCTATGAGTGCGTAAGCCCACTTACCAATTCTACCACTCATAATTGGGTTATGCAACATGTATTTGATCACATCGGCTTGACCAGAAACAGTGCAATGACTAGACAGTAAATAACATCTACATTTGGTGCATGCAAAAAACAAGCATAAGCATAACTTTTCAATAAAAGTGTACCTTGTTTCAGCATCCACCAACCTTCGGCTTAGATATGTCACCACATGCTCCTTCCCCTCAGTTTCTTGTGTCAGAACAGCCCCAATGACCTTATCCTCAGCTGCAATGTATAATCGGAATGGTACTCCTGCTCGTGGTGCTTTTAATACGGGAGTCGAAGATAAGTATTTTTTGATGAGATCAAATGCTTCTTGCTGTTCTGCCCCCAAGCGAATTCGGCATCATTCTTAAGCCGAAGAATAGGGGTAAACACATCAATCTTCCCGGCTAGGTTAGAAATAAACCTTCGTAAATAATTCACCTTGCCGAGAAACCTTTGTACCTCGACCTTACAGGTCGGAGGTCCCACATTCCGAATAGACTTGATTCGGTCAGGGTCTATCTCTATACCATGTTCATGTATGACAAATCCTAAAAACTTACCAGCCGACACTCCAAAAGCACATTTACGTGGGTTCATTTTCAAACCATACTAACGCATTTTATCAAAGGCTTTGCGCAAATCAGCTATATGAGAACTAAACTCAGCCGATTTGACTACAATATCATCAATGTAAACTTCCACAGTGTTTCCTAACAATTCATGGAAGATCAAATTCATAGCCCTCTGATAAGTAGCACCAGCATTTTTCAGACCAAATGTCATGACAACCCACTCAAATAAACCAATGAAGCCTGGACATATAAAGGCCGTTTTAGATGCATCTTTTTCGGCCATGAAAATCTGATTATATCCGGCATTACCATCAAGGAAGCTAATAATTCTATTTCCTGATGCATTATTGATTAATGTGTCGGCTATGGGCATGGGATATTCGTCTTTAGGAGTTGCTCTATTTAAATTGCAAAAATCAATGCATACTCTAAGTTTACCTGACTCCTTCTTCTCCACCGGCACAATATTGGAGACCCACTCTGCGTATCTGCAAGGTCTGATAAAATCAGCTTCTAGCAGCCGGTGGATTTCGTCCTTGATGCGTGGGAGAAGATCTGGACGAAATGTTCTAGCTCTTTGCTTGAAAGGTCTGAAACCAGATTTAATATGCAGCTGATGCTCTACGATCTCTCGGCTTAATCCAGGCATCTCAGTATAATTCCAAGCAAAGCAATCTGAATATTCCTTCAATAGACCGATCATCTCATCTCTAGGATCGGTCTCCATGGTCTTGTTTACAAAAGTCGGCCTTGGAGTTTTACCATCTCCTATGTCAATCTCCTCCAAAGGATCGGCCGATGTAAACCCCTGTCCTAGTTTATCAAGATCTCTGAATTCCTCTATCATGTTCCCCATAGAGGAATTAGAAGATCTTTGTGTGACGGCGGACTCTCCGGTCTCGGGGATCGGATCATCCGTAATACTGTTGTGGCGGAACTGCCCGAATTATTCCAACTTAAGTGCCTAAGCCCCGCCTTAGAGGCTAGACCACACTTAAATGGGAATAACTCGTCAATCCCTCGGATCTAGTCCGACACGGCCACTGACGGGATCAAGTACCACAATCTCACTCGAAGGTGAGTCACAGAGCAAATACAATAAAGCATAAAACCATGCAGGTAAGGGTATTAAAATTATTACATCACCATCGGAGTTTTGCCAAAAGTAACCATCATTGTTCGGAGTGCAGCGGAAATAAACTAACGGTAAATAAATAGAGAGATGGGGAAGCCTGTCCCATCACTCCTCATGCTCCTCCTCAGCCGAGGCAGGGTCCCACTCGACAGTCCAACCCGGTGGCAAGGTGGATGGCCAAGTTATTCCAGCAACCATTTCCTCTAGAGAACCTGTAAAAAATTATGCCACAAGCAAGGCTGAGTATACTAATACTCAGCTAGACTTACCCGGTGTGAGGAGTCTACTCCTCTACCTCTAGACATGCAGCTGTTTGGCTGTGGGGTTTGGTTGCCAAAAGCAGTAGCTGAGTTTCTAAATCAAGTTTTTAACTTTGTCAAAATTAAGTGTGACTCTCTTAAGGCTAAAAGTGTACTATCTACTCATACATAGTAGCAAGCATTATTAGCAATCAACATCTTATATCAACTCATCATCTTTCCACTTGTTACTCAATGCAGTACAATGGATCAAGCAGTCTCATTAGCTGCAAGAAGCAGACGATTCGAATCGAGTTTTTATCCTTGCAAGGTAAACCTAAACACACGACATGCAGGGGCACTCTGTCCCCACACACATCAACCGTCCCCATCGATTCCCTGTCAGCAGATCAGGGCTCACCGCCTTGGCGTACAATGCCTCACTGACCCCGACTGCCGTCGTGCAGTGACCGCACTTGTACCCACCATAACCGGAATGGGAGACCACGTCTCAGGTCACGTGAGGGGTAAAGTCCACTGCCAGGTTCAATCAGGTACTAGGCTTACCGATTTACCATATTTCTCGCATGTGCTTAGTACGTTCAAACGCTTGACACAGGTATCCGCACGTTAATCCTTATTCCATTTTCCCATCTTGTAAACAACCAATCCCCATGGATTGTTGTCCACCAACTAGTATCATGATAGTGTGAAAGTGGGTACAATCAATTTCCTGATCTCGCGCGAGTGCTAGAAAAATCACTCGTCTTCTACCGAGATCCTAATTACATAAAGCAACTACTCGACCTATCATACTAGTATTCATCTCAAAAGGATTCCTGAGATCATGCAACTAGGGTTTCAAACAATTCCTACACCTAAGCGCACAATCAATCCTACAATCATTAAGTGAAGTAAAATAGCATAAATAACAGGATATGCATAAAACCGGGGCTTGCCTTCCAAAGTAGTGGCAGGCAGGTCCTCTGGTGCAGGCTCGGGTGCTGGATCCGGGGCTACCTCCTGAGCAGCTCCTTGCTCCGGCACGAGGATGTACTCTCCGTCAGCAAAGTTACAGTCTATCGAATGCAATGAACATGTATGTCATGATTATGCAAGATTTAATAACATCATGCTAACAAAAGAACTACGTCAAGAAGTGACTTGGGGTTTCTTAGTCATGCGAGGCTTCTAGTGGTATATATACTTATTACCTTTTAGGCTTAGGTTTTCATTTAGGATAACATAGTGGATTTGTATTGTCTTTATAGATTTCAGTGGACAAATTTACAGGGGTTTTAGGATGACATTAATTACCATTATTCATGCTCCTTTTCTTAATTTCTACTTATGGTCTCTAGTGTAGGTTTGAACTACGACAATGGTTTAATATTTTCCAAAAAATTTGTAAAAACTAAAGTGGGTTGTCATTTGCTATTCTAGCCTGTTTTAAGAATTTGAGGCTCAATATATAAAGGCTATGCTTAAGACAAAAAGAATAAAAGTTGGGTAAATGGGCCACTTTGTACTGCAACTCTTAATTAGAGGTGGGGTCTGTCCTAAGGGTTATTTTTATTGGCATCTACCAGTAATAATAGGCTTCTGTGCCAAAAATCACAGAAAGCCAAGGGGTGGTTATTTAGTTATGATTTTCTTAAGTTTAATGTCAAAAAGGCACTTTCTACTACATTATTATTTGAAAAATGTCAAACAGCAGATTTTATATTTTTCCTAAGTTCTCATTAATAAAACATTAGTTATCCCAAGGGTGGGGGTGTTTTTACCTTGGGGTTATTTTTGTAGGGTTTTTCTAAGTTATCCTTATTTTATTAAAATAAAAGGTATCCTACTTATTTTATACTAAACCAGGGTATGATATATTTTTCCAGTGAACTACATTAAATAAGTATCCTAACAAAAATAAAGGTGCTCTCTGGTTCATTGTTTAAATTACATTTTCTATTTTTCTTATCCTTAAGCATATTATGGATTAAGGGGTAAAACTAACTTAATGGAGTGGACAGAGAGGTTTAACATTTTTATTTGGGTTAGTAGGTAGATATAAACTTCTCCAAATTTTTCTAACCCTAGTCAAATAGTGCAACTAATTTTTGCCCTATTATTGAGCTTTTGGCCAAAACTATAATTAAATCAGAGCTTTAAAGTTTTTTATAGTACATAGGGGTTTTATATTTTTCTTAAGTAGGTTACATTATTTAGAGTCTGACAAAATTGGTTTGACCAAATTTGGATGAACTAAACAGAAGTTATGGATTTTCAAAGTTTCTATTCAAATTTAAAATCAGGTTTAATAAGGTTTTCTGAAAAAGCAGTTTACACCGACGTCCCTGGGTTTAAACTAAATCAACCTTCACAACTCTACCCTTGCGCCACTATTCCCCTGTGTCCCTGACATTTCACAAAACCCCCTGACCTTCTCTCCCTCTCACCCGCAGTCCTTCCCCCTATGCAAACAGTAACCGCGGGGAAGAAAAGGGTGGCGCGGCTTACCGGCGGCGAGGGAGGTCCGGCGAAGGGTGGGGTTGGCTCAGGGAGGCTCCGGCGGTCACGTCGAGGTACGGCTTGACGTCGGGGATGGCCGGAATCGCCCGGTCCACACGTGCAGGCGGGTGTTCTCGTCGGCGGCGAGTGTACCGGCCAAACCACGGCGAACTGGTTCAATCCAAGGGTACGGTGAGCTCCACGGGGTAACGTAGTGACCGTGTGCACAAGGAATCGAAGGATGGTTGAGTGGATTACCCGGTCCACGTACTCCGGCGGGGTTGAGAGTTCTGGCGAGCGTGGACTGGCCTCTCCGGCGAAGCAAACTCCGATTCCTTGCTCGGGGAGCTTCACGGAGGTGTGCACAGTCTTCTCTGAGGGCTGGACGGGGTTGGGAATGGCTCTATTGGCCGGTCTACGGTGGTAGAGGGATTGGGCGGCCGTGGACACGCTGCGCACGGGCAAACGGCGGCGAGCTAAACTCCGGTGAGGTTTGAGGGTGCGCGGAAGAGTGCATTCGAAGCCTGGGAGGGCTTTATAGGCGCGGGCGCGGGCCATGGCGCTGGCTTGGCTCGGGCGCGGCGCTGGGCATGCGGGGGCGCGCGCGAGCGTGCTCTGGCGCGGGCAGGAAGCGTCGAACACGTGGAGGTGTGTTTCTTCCATTGTTCAAACGTCTCTAGAGATCGCAAACGTGTGAATCTTGCCATGAATCCGACACAGACCTCTTCCTGGCACCTAGGGCTATCTCACATGTGTGAGTTCCAATGGAGGATACGCCCTAGATCAGGAGATAGACGGGCGCCAAATCTGGCTTGTCTCACTGCCCACACCGCGACAAAACTGATGCCAAAACCTGTCAAGCGTCAAAGTCTCGGTTTCCACTTTTTCCAGGGGGTGCCTTAGGTGGTATGCCACATTTTCGGTATAGATCCTAAGTGGTTTTGGTGCCATCTTCAAGATGAACACGGTTGATCTTTGGATTAGGGTTAGAATTTGACTTAGAGAGAAATAGAGAGCTCTAGCTCTCTCTCCACTTGGAGATTTGAATTGGGGTTTCTCCAGGGGTCTTTTTGCAATCTTTCCCTCCCCTAATTGATGGTTATAAGGTCAGTTAAGGTTTGGGTAAAAATTACTCATGCTTTGCACACTTGTTCACTCTCTTTTCCCTCTTACCTAGGGTTTTGGGAGATAGGGTTTAAAAGAGGTCTAGGGTTCTTCTCCCCTCTTATCCAAGGTAGTAAGTGTGCAAAGATTAGAGTAATGCTTTTGGTTACTCACAATCCTTGGTTAACATCTAGCTTTCCAAGGCCCTCATGCTTTTGTTCCTTAAGTTCTTCCACATGTGATCATAGCCTTTAGTATCAAGGTGGGTTCTAGCCAAGGTAACACCTGGGGTGTTACAACTGTCCTTTTGCTGTGATATATGTTCGGTCTTAAAGTCCGAACCCTTTTGTGAAAGACCAAACCATCCGGCCTTGGAAGCCGAACTGTCCGTGGCCAGAGACTCATGAATTTTGTGTGTATTCATCATTTAAACTTTATTTAGGATTTAGCCGATTCTCCATCGGCTCTAGCATTACAGGAATGAAACCTTTCTTATCTATACTTATGAATTGATAATCAGAAAAATCTACTCCTGTGAGACATGTAGCAGTCTCATAAGTCCAGAGTACAGGGGCATCGGCCACAACGATGCAGGCCGATACATCAGCATGTACTTGTTCTATGTCATCGCCTACCCATTGTATTAGCATTTGATGTAATGTAGAAGGTATACATTAATTGGCGTGAATCCAATCTCTGCCTAGGATTAAACTGTAATTTCCTTCTACATCAGCGACGAAGAATGCAGCAGCAAGGGTCTTAGTCCTGATGGTTAATTCAACGGACGTGACTCCCCTGGCTTTAATCGAACTATCAGTTCCAACACCGTTGAGGGTCATGTTGGTCTTGACAAGTTCGTCATCTTGTTTACCTAATTTTCTGTATAATGAATAAGGCATTAGATTTACAGCCGCCCCTCCATCTACCAACATCTTAGCAATCAGTATTCCATCAATGTGACCGCGCACGAAGAGCGGCTTTAAATGATTTACCGATTCCTTTGGTTTAGTAAAGGCGGCTTCTTTAGGACCGAAATCAAACTGGGAAACAACAGGTTCATCGTCGCCGATAATAGTACAATCGGCAGAAAATGTAATAATATTTACATCCATACCTGGGCGTTCTGGAGAAGCCTCGTAGTCGACCAGGTCTTCTCCCAGCAGGTCGTCCTCTTCCATTGATGTTGTCGTGTCGTTGGAGGCTTCCTGGTGAACGGCGGATGGTCCGCGTGCGGGGGCCGGACGGTCCGCGCCTGGTGCAGGTTGTCCAGAGACTTCCTGGTGAACGGCGGACGGTCCACGCGCAGGGGCCGGATGGTCCGCGCCTGGTGCAGATTGACTTTCTATTTCTGTGGCCGTTTGTTTTTTCTCAACGGCCTTCGGTCTCCATTTCTTTTGCGGTGGCAGGTATAGTGGATGTGTGTCATTAAATGTCTTTTCCGCCTCCTTCTCCTGGCTCTCCTTTGCTCTTAGGCGCTATAATTTTCTCTTTTGGGATCGTGTCAATCCCGCTGGGCACCATCGAGGCATGGAGTATTTTGGATCGGCTGTTTTGATGTTAGCCGTATCCTTTTCGGTTGTGTTGGCCGATTCGCCGAAAATCATCGGCCCTTTATTATCTTCTTGTATGACAACATCTGCAGTGCCTATTTTGATGATGTCCTTTTTTGTTGTTTTTTGAGTTGCTGCAGGCATATGCCCCCCTGCCGGATTGGTCGGCCTTGAAGGCCGAGTAGTCCGGCAATCCTGTTGGGTTTGTGCCTGGTGACCGGATTGAGCAGTGCTCAATCGGTCTTGTACTGGTGGCGTCAACCTGTCAAAAACAGATGTTTGGGGTGCCCCCCAGGCGGGGTACTGTGGCATCCCAAATGGATATGGTGGCATGCCCCACATTTGATTTGGGACATATGGTGAAGGTAAATATGTGTATGGATATGGCATAGGTGGATATGGAGGTGGAGGTGTCCATGCAGGTATGTTAGGTCTCACTTGTACAGTATGACCTTTCATTCCTTCCGATTGGTGGGGTGGTCCAATCGGCCTGACCTGACGCTGCTCATGAATGGGTGAGCGGGGTCGCTTTGCTGGCCGGTCACTAGGGTCAGCCTTCTTTTTTATGTATTTAGACAATAATTGATCAAAAGTTGGGCCGGCTTTAACCAATCGACCAGCTGCCTTGAATGTATTTGTTTTCCACGTACCTATCTCTGGTCGTCGTGGTTTGAAAGTATGTGGACGTTGTGAGTCCTGAGTACGGCCGGACCGTCCGCCGGAGCTCTCCGGACCGTCCTGTGGGGTCCCGGACCGTCCGCGCCTACGTGCCGGACCGTCCGGGATACGCAGCACGGGTTCCTGCATTTGTCTCCCTGTCTGCGCTTGCCCCCCAGTACTGGAGGCTGTGATGGTCACCTTTAGGGTCTCCCCTCCATCGGGAGTCTTCTCGGCTACCACTTTCCTGCAAGAAACTTTATGATCCCCATCGGCCTCTTTAGCATTGCCGATGATTGTCTCTTTGCCTTTGTCTTTATCGGCTGTGTTTGGCCGAACTAGGACTTTCTTGCCCTCGAAGTCAATCATGTTCATCGGAAAGGGCTCTATATCCACCTGCATTTCCTGAAATTTCAATCGTCCTTCGTTAATGGCCGATTGAATCTGTCGCCGAAATACATTACAATCATTAGTGGCATGAGAAAATGAGTTATGCCACTTAAAGTACGCACGACGTTTTAGCTCGTCGGCGGATGGAACAGTGTGATTTATTTTGATATTGCCATTTTTGAGCAACTCGTCAAATATTTTATCACACTTACCGACATTAAACGTAAACTTAACCTCCTCTTGCCGTTTCTTTTGAACCGGCTGTAAGGAGGAACAAGCCGAAGATTTGGCCTGTTTTGGCCAAACCATTTCAGCAGCGTACACTTCTACTGATTCGTCATCTGAGCTACTTTGGTCGCATTCTACTATATGTACGTTGTGACGCATTGTTTTAGCAGTTTCTTTATTCCGGCTTTCGCAAGCCAAAGCTCTCTGGTGTAACTGTGCTAGTGTAAAAAATTGGATGCCTTCTAATCTTTCTTTTAAATAATATCGTAGACCATTAAAGGCTAATCCTACTAGCTGTTTTTCTGCTAAATGAATTTGAAAGCATCGGTTTCTTGTATCTCGGAATCTCTGGATGTAATCATTAACCGATTCATCTTTTGTTTGTCGCAATGACACTAAATCTACCAAATCTAACTCATAGTCACCGGAGAAAAAATGATCATGAAATTTTTGTTCTAGATCCCCCCATGATGAAATGGAATTAAGAGGTAAAGTGGCATACCATGCAAACGCGGTTCCTGTTAGCGATAATGAAAATAAACGCACACGAAATGCCTCTGTGTCGGCCAATTCTCCTAATTGTGCTAAGAACTGTCCTATATGTTCGCGCGTGTTTTTCCCTTGATCACCCGAAAATTTTGCGAATTCGGGTATTCTAGTTCCCTGTGGGTACGGGTGGTGATCAAATCGGTTGTCATAAGGTTTCCGATATGATTGCCCCCCAGGGATCATACTTACTCCGAGCTTATCTCGGAATGCCCCGGCTATTTCTTCCCTCACTATATCAATGGCAGCCGGTGCAAGACCACCGGCTCTCTGGTCAAACATAGGTGGGGTTGGTTGCATATTAGTATGTTGTCGTTCCCCCCATTGGTTTGAGCTACATGGTGCATTTCCATTTGCCCTATATGGCTCATAGCTTTGATTGTTTCTTTCCGGCCTTCTAGGTGGGGCCGGAAAGCTTTCCTGGGCTCTGGATCCTGAATTAATGGGCTGGTGCATTGCATAGTGCGATGGGAAGTGCTGCTGGGACGGGTGAGGATTCAGGTAACAATCCTCCCCAAAAAGGTCATGTGCGGACTGTCCGGACATTGGCCCGGACCGTCCGTGATTATGTGCGAACCGTCCGTCGTTGTACGCGGACGGTTCGACTGGGTAGTTTAGATTCTGTGTCATGTGTGGTGGTTTGGGCGCATATCTAGGTAACTCATTAAAAATCGGCCTGACTGTTGTTGGTCCGGACGGTCCGCGCTCACGTGCGGATGGTCCGGGCATGTGCAGATCGGCTGATTTGCTGCCGATTTGCGGTTGCTCAGGGTATGTGTCCATCGGGATCCCATAAAGGGGTTGTGACTGGTCGTGACAACCTGTAGCCGATGTGTTACGCGTGTTACCTCCTAACTCAACCTCGTGCGAAGGAAAATTTGTGATACTAGATTTATCAAATGCACGTACTAGTCTCTTAAGATCACTTTGCATACCCCCTATGATGTTCTGCATTTGTTCACGCTGATCTTCTACATAATTTCTAAGAGATTGTAGATCGTTGGTATTACTTACATTGGGGATATCTGGCATGGGTTGGAGCAAAGCCGGATCCGTCGCCCGATGTCGGACGACCTTGTTGTTCCTGTCCACTTTGAAGTTGGCCAAGAACTTTGCTTTCGCCTCCTGTATAATCCGCTCCTTGTGCTCCTCGAACTGGAGCTGCTCATCAGCCGGCAAGGTTTCCCAAGTCGGCTCTATGATGTTGCTTGGAGAAATATCAGAGCTATCCCTTGAACCGGCCATTGAGGGCCGATTTGATGAGCTTAGATGTGTGGTCCCCAGCGGAGTCGCCAAAAAGTATGTTGACGCCTTTCTGGAGCGTCAAACACTCAACAAGAACTGTGGCGGTGCCCTCTGCACAGGGGGCGGACGGTCCGCGCGCGGGGCCGGACGGTCCGCGGCCTGGTGCGAGGCGCGGTGGTACTCTCTGCGCAGGGGCGGACTGTCCGCGGCCTGGGGCCGGACGGTCCGCGGCCTGGTGCGCGGCTAGGGCTTCTCTGCCTGACGGCCGGACGGTCCGCGCGTATGCAGAGGCGGCGGAAGTCGCCGGCGGCGCCTGGATCTCGCTCCCGGGAGGGACCTCGTCGGGGAGGAGAGATCCTAGACGTAGAGCCGAAGAGAGACGAAGAATTTGGGGATTGGATAGCTAAACCTAAACTAGACTAGAACTACTCCTAGGATAAAATGTAAATTGTATTGATTGAAGGTTCGATTCGTTGTTTCAAATCGGCCGTAGACCTCTCTATTTATAGAGGAGGAGGGCTGGACCCGTTACAAACAAATTTTAGAGTGAATCCCGCGAATCTAGCTAGCAACCGTAGCACAAAACTCGGAACCCTAAACTGCTCTGCGCACGCGTGGACCGTCCGGCCCCCAGGCGTGGACCGTCCGCCCTGCTCAAAATGGGCTCCAACACGAAGCAACACACGCGCTCCGATGCAGACACGACCCATGGGTAGATAAGGAGCGATGGAGGGTAGTTTACCTTGAACGTCCACGGCGGTGACCCGGGTCACGGTCCGTGCAAACCTAAGGCGGATTGCCGACCCTGGTGGACGATTCAAACCACGACACGCCTGCGTATGCCGGAATCCCGCCGTGTACTGGTCCCTTCCAGCGTCGACGAACCCCCGGACACGACGCCACTGCCTCACCCCAACCGGTCCGAGACTTCCTCTCTCTCTCTCTCACTTCGAGTGCGGCGACGCTCACGATCACCTCCCTGGTCGACCCTCGACCGGAACAGCAAAACACCAGGCCCACGGCTTTATGGGGCAAGCAGGATGCTCTTGCCGATGATCCCGGCAGCCGTTTGACTAGCGCCCACGATCCAGAGGCACGCGTACGGCGTACACGAATACACCACGGTTCTGTTGGAGTCTGTTACCGTGAAAGGTGGAGGAAGACCTGTGGAAGAGGAACAGTGTAGGTGGGGCTCGTGTTCTAGTGACCGCGCCCGGAGGAAATAGGCTAGCGCGCGGAACGGCACAAGCTGTCAGCGACGTGGAGACCCCAGATGAGCTGGCCAGCGGGCCCAAGCCGTCAGTGGCACAAGCAGCGGGAGTGAGGCTAGCCGCGCGTGTGCTACTTGGGCTGAGCAGGCCGAAATCAGCCCAAGACGCCAGGAAACTTCTTTTCTTTTTATCATTTTTTGTTTTTTCCTTTCTCTTTCCATTTCAATTTTCTATCTTGAATTCAAATTCGAATCTGGTTTCATGATTCATATTCATATGTACCAGCATATTAAAACCTTAGTATGCAAAAATAAATTTTTATGTTATTTATTTTCCATCTCATTTATTTACGCATATGCTTTTAAATATACCCACAAATAATTAAAGAGTCCTTCATTTAATTTAATTAAGACCATCTATTTTAATCACATAAAAATGTTTATTCTTTACTTAGAAAAGCAATATCTATATAGCCTTTTATTTAGTTTATATTCTTTAGAGAATATTTCTGAACATGTATATTCAAGTTTGAAGTACATACAAAACTAAATGCTTATTACCTAGTTCCTTTAGGAGAAGTGAGTATATAACCTCTAATTTTAATTATTTTAGTTTCAACATTTTTAAAGAGTGACTTCTTTTTATAGCTTATAGAGGGAGTAACAACTTGAAAGTTTCTCCTGTTTTGAATACCAAATTCTTACTTATCATTATTTATTTATTTTCGAGAAATACACTTTATCATTATTGGTAGTCATTTTATCTCAAATTCTTTTGGAGAATTCTTTAAATCATCAAAATGTGATTTTGAGTGTTACAAAACTACCTCTGGTACTGGTGTTGATGCTGACGCTTGTGCTGGTGCTGGTGACCTTGCTTGAATTGCTGGGGTGAGTTGCCTGAGTAGCGGGGATGACTTCTACTCCCGACTTGAGATCCATCAATCTTGCGTTTCTTGTCCTCCATCTCCTGACGCTTCCTTTCAGTCATGATTGACATGTCTATCAAGTGCTGGAAGGTGGGGAAAGTGTGATTCATCAGCTGGTATTGGAGGGGATCAACCAATCCTCTTAGGAAACGGTACTGCTTCTTGCCATCCGTGTTGACATCTTCCGGAGCGTAACGTGACAGCTATAGAAACTTGTCCCTATACTCACTGACAAACAGGGGACCTTGCTTCAGGGCGAGAAACTCCTCATTCCTCACTATAATCAGTCCCTTGGGCACATGGTAGCGATGGAAGTTATCCCTGAATTGCTCCAAGGTGATGGCTTCAGGTTTGGCATGGGTGGCGAGGTAAGACTCCCACCAAGACTGTGCTGCTCCCCTTAGCTGTCGGGGACCATACAACACCTTCTCACGATCGTCTGAGCAGTGTGCAACTCGTGCTCTACAGTACACAACCAATCTTCTGCGTCCATGGGATCAGCAGAGTGGGCAAAGACAGGGGGATGGCCCCTCATGAATTCTGCCCGCTTGTCTCTGGGCACCTGTGGCATCTGGACTTGCACTAGAGGTTGAGGTAGGGGTGGCTGCTGCTGCACCTGCTGCATTGCTTCTAGGGTCTGACCAGTTGCTTGGAATACCTGAGTTTGCATCATGAACATCTGATCAACTATCATCGGGGGTGGCGGTGGCAACTACTGCTGCTGGGCTGCATCTTCTTGGGGTGCCTACTGTTCCGGCTGAGCACGCCTTGCACCTCTACGCCTGTTCTCAGACATCTATAGAAAGCACACACACATCAGATCTGACTCTGCAGTCTTTCAGCATAAGAAAAGATATACGGAAATCTCCATAGCACTGAACAAATGATCATCTCCACTGACAGTTTCTCAGATAAAGAGGAAAGTGGAAATAAATGAATTACCCAACTAAATAACTGACTTTATTAATAACTACACCAAGTTGTAGGAGATACCCACACCTTGATGATCATTAAAAAGATCCAACTTCATTACATGATCATCATGACAAATATTCCAACATATGGTAAGCAAACTAACTCTAACTAAGACTGACTAGACTAAGACACTAAATTAAGCATTATTACAGACTCCGAATCCGTCGATCAATGGATCCAAATCGATTCGGGTCCTATAGTCTGGGGTACCATAGTCGAAGTGACCACGGGGCGGTGAACGGTAAGGATGTTGAATCCCGACACGGGCGGGAGAACCACCATCCAGATAGTGGTGTGCTGCGCACTCAGCACGCAATTCCGCAACCTCCGCCCGAACCTTGCCCAACTCGTCAAGGGCGTGGTCTAGCTCGGTGTTGAGCACGGTGGCCAGATTGACCATGTTGTTTAGCCTGGGATTGCCCTCACCAATGGGTGAGACAATCACACCTCCATCACTACCGGTCGAACGGCGAGGGTAGTACTTTAGGTCAAGGCCATCAGCTACCCCACTAGACAATGAGCAATACTAAGAAAGTGCCCGTTGTGCTGCATCTTGCATGGCTGCCTCGATAGTATCCCTCTCAGTGATAGAATAGTGCTCTGAGAATGCCTCTGCACCCCAGAGATCAACGTTCGGACGACGCACCAAGCAAGTAGCCTCTCACTGGTCCGGGTATAACCCGCGACGATGCTATTAGACTACACAATGGTACACGATGGACCAAGTGTATCAGTCGAAAGCTCGACGCAGCAAGGTGTCGAAAGCGTCGTGGAAGTGACACCCGTGAGCAGCGTCGCGAGTGATGGGTCTAGGGATCCAACCCTCCGGCTCCTCCGAGAGCTCTGTGTCGTGGCTCGAACTGCCACCGGCGTCGTCGTCATCTCTGTTTCCATTAGGGTCTCCTCCAACAGCCGAGATGCCCTGTGGTGGTGCAGGGGCATCTCTGGCTGAGGTGCAGGGGTAGGCGGCCTCCCAGACTCTACCTCCTATTGAGGCGAGGGGGAAAAGTCATGTTGCTCCTGCTCCTAGCGTCAGTGCTCTTGCTCCTCATGCAGGCGACGATGCAGTCTCTCCAGGTGACTGGACTGACCTGGCACTGTGCGACGCAGTGGGCGCTCCGCCAGGCGAGAAGGCAAAAAGGGGATCACAGACTTACGTGTCGTGCATCTAATACGAGCCATCTACAAAACATCGTAAGCACAAGAGTGAGAGTAGAACTATAATACCAGAAAGTAAACAGAAAGAAAAGTGAAACAAAACTTTTGAGATAAGTAAATAACATAGAGTTAGTCAAGATGGCCAACTTTTGAAAGGACACTAAGGTCAAGGTAAGAATAGGGGTCTATAGTCCTTAGAGCGACCATTCTAGTTTAGGTTAGCGGTCCTACAGTCGGCAAGGCTCTGATACCAC
Source organism: Zea mays (assembly GCF_902167145.1). Classification (NCBI taxonomy): domain Eukaryota; kingdom Viridiplantae; phylum Streptophyta; class Magnoliopsida; order Poales; family Poaceae; genus Zea; species Zea mays. Next base: position 46,359,933 of record NC_050103.1, read on the forward strand.
TTATGTCACACCCGGATTTGGAAGGTAAACCGAATGCGAACCATGTATGTGCCAGGATCAGAACTCACGTACACATCGATTACATAATTGGACATCATCACACAATGCTCAAAGTAAATAGCGGAAAAGTACTTTAATTATATCAATATGTCCAAGACATCCACACAGTCTAATACATAACCATTCTCTTCAACATTAATATCAAAGTGCGGAAATAAGAAACGTAGTAGATAAGCCTACATAGGCAGCTGACTGGGGGGTTGCCACTAAAATAAACTAGAACTCATCGTAGTCCTGGAACTCCTCAAAGTCCTCCATGTTGCCAGCATCACCTCTTGAGCACTGAGTACAGTGGGGACAACCTGGGGTGGGGTGGTTTGTAAAGCAAGGGTGAGTACACATCAACGTACTCAGCAAATGTCCCGTTTGGCATAAAGTGGACAAATGTATGTGGAGTTAAGGTTAAGAAGTTGCTTTTAATTGGTCAAGTTTTATTACTATAAGTAGAGCCAACTTTTAGTAATAAACCCAGTTATTACCCAGAAGCACTCCCTCCAAGAGGAGATACCAGAGATCAACTTTATAACCATCATTGCTAATCATCATCATAAAAGTAACCAAAGTTCTTCTAATCAAAGAGGATCCTAAGGCCGCTCTTAACCGTGAGCATGGCTGATATACCAGTTTCTAACACTCTGCAGAGGTCGCACACTTTACCCACAAGTCGTGATTCCCTTTCTGCCCTGGGTTTTAGCCTCCCCATTAATCACTACCAAGGTGACCTAGCAGGTGTTGGGGGCCTTCGTCCTCCGAAGGTCCTCAAAAACATGATTTGACAATGTTTTCCAAGTGAATTATATGAACAGGTATTTTCGGATTCAGAATTATGGATATGGAGCACGACCAGGACGAAGGCTGAGCCAGACGAAGGTCGGGGGCAGCCGAAGCTGTACGCAGGGAAGCTTCGGCGCGATGGCACAAGGGGGAACCGACCTTAAGATGAAAAGACTTCGGGGTCCTCAATAGATTTCCATAAACCGTTAACAAATGTAATGGACATGAATGTAATTTTACGTGGGCTGCGTCCCGCGTCTATAAATAGATGAACAGTACTCCCGTACTGTTCACACTGACTTGGCATTCGCTTTTGCGTCACGCTCGTACTTTTCGCCTTTCTCTCAAGACCGAAGGTACATTTGTAATTTGAAAACATTTCTGTTTTTCCATGTTAATAAAATAGAAATGATTCTATGATGATGCTTATATTATATTTCGTGCTTTACGTGAGTCCTTCGTCATTACTTGTTATGTTTACGAAGGTATGTCTCTCTTGACCTTCGTCCGAGACTCATTATTTCCCGAAAGGATATAATGCTTCGAAGGACGAAGGACCCTAACACTTAACACTTTTTATGTTGCCTTGTTCTTAACTCTTAGAATTTGAGAACAAGTCCCCAACATTGGCGCCCACCTCCGGTGAACTCACTTCCACTTCGAGTCTTCGTGAACACCTTCGGAAGCTATAGACCTTCGCCATGGCGCCGAAGAAAGCTTCAGCGGCTGGGGCTACAGCACTACAACCGCTGGACCACAACCAGGAGACCGTCTCTCTTCGGGAGGCCAGAAGCCAGAAGAGAAAAGCTGTTAGCCCGACGCTTGAGGAAGAAGAGCTAGACCAAGAAATCAGAGAGATGGAGATGCTACATCAACAAGTGCAGAGGAAGAAGGAGAAGATGGCCCGCCTAGCTGAGTTGCAAAGGCAAATTGACGAAGCTTCTGAGGAAGTTCGTCATCTCACTCACGATGAGCAGAACAGAAGGCCTCATCAGAAAGACCTTCATCAGGAGGGCTTCGTCAACGAAGACGACTGGTATGATAATTTCCATCAGGGAAATTTCGTTTTTGATGATGCTTCTCCTCTGTCTGCTGAGCTGCAGGCTACTCCTTGGCCTCCATCCTATAAGCCACCCCAGCTCCCCATGTTTGACGGCCACTCCGACCCGAAGCAATTCTTGATGAGCTACGAAGCGACAGTGTCTTCGTACGGGGGCAACGCTGCAATCATGGCGAAGTCTTTCGTCATGGCCGTCAGGAATGTTGCTCAGACCTGGTATTCCTCCCTTCGGCCAGGAACAATCACTTCATGGCAGAAGCTGAAGGATATGTTACTGACCAGCTTTCAAGGATTTCAAACGAAGCCGGTTACAGCTCAAGCCCTCTTCCAGTGTATTCAGGATCACGAAGAATACCTTCAGGCGTATGTCCGAAGGTTCTTACGATTGAGGGCGCAGGCACCAACGGTGCCCAATGAAATCGTTATCGAAGCCATGATTAAGGGGCTTCGTCCTGGACCTGCAGCTCAATACTTTGCTCGGAAGCCTCCTCAGACTTTGGAGAAATTGCTCCAAAAGATGGATGAGTACATTCGTGCCGACAATGACTTTCGCCAAAGAAGGGAGGAGGCCTTCAGATTTTCTGAGATGACCAGGGGCTTTGGAGGAAGATACTACCCGAGGCATGTCCGTTCCATTCACAGCACTCAGAATGATGATAAGGGGAGTCAGCAAAACAGGCCACAGTGCTCCTCACAGGCTTCGGGGCAACAACAAACTTCCTTTCGGCCACCAGCTCCAAGAGGCAGAGGCGCCAGGGGCTTCGGCGGAAGATTCGGAGATCAGCCAAGGAGACTGTTTTGCCTATTTTGTGGAGAGGGCAAGGGCCACACCACTAGGTCGTGCCATGTTACAATCCAGAAGCAAAAAGAACTAGCCGAAGCTGCATCTCAACAAGCTCAGTCGAAGCAGGTTATGCATACTGCTTCGTTTCATCCGCCTTATGTCCCACAATACATAGATAACCACCCTGCGGCTTCTGTAGCTTCGGCAAGTCAACCTCAAGCTTCCTGGCAGCAGCTTCCACCTCCACCTCCATTGCAGCAAGGTCAACAGCCAGAAGGGAGTCAATATGCTCCACAGCAGAGGGACTTCAGAGAACAGTCCGAAGCTCGCACAGTCAACAGCACTGTGCCAGAGTCGAAGCACATTTATTGAAATATCCTACCTCTGATAGCAGTCTTTTCTATTCAGTTTTATTTTCTGTGAAGCAAAAAACATTGATAGTTTCCATGTAATAATTTCGTTGTTTCCACGAGAAAAATTTATTTGATTCACAGGCCTAAGTTGCCGAAGCCTAAAATTTCTTCCGTTACCAAGAAGGACCTTCGGACTAAAAATCCTTCGGAGTAACAAAAAGTCGTTCTAAGGAACGCAGAGTAAGTTTAGAAAGTCACAAAAAGTCGTTCCAAAGGGAGCGCAGCGTAAGTTTTCTGCTCAGAAGTCGTTCCTAAAGGAATGCAGAGCCTACAGCGAAAAATCAACGCTGATACCGTCTAAGTAAAAGACGAAGAAGCTCCTAAGGGAGGCTTACAGCGAAAAGTCAACGCTGATACCGTCTAAGTAAAAGACGAAGAAGCTCCTAAGGGAGGCTTACAGCGAAAAGTCAACGCTGATGCCGTCTAAGTAAAAGACGAAGAAGCTCCAAAGACGTTCCTAAGGGAATGCAGAGCTTACGAATATATTTTATGTGTATCTTCGGAACAAATGTCACATGCATAACATAACATCATCACATCATTTTGCATAGCATAAGCATCATACATCATATCGCATTTGGCAAGAGAAGGGGACACTCTAAACCTTCGAAGGGATGCTTTGAAAAAGTAACATTGAAATTGTATAGCTTCGGAATACAGTTTCGGGGAATATTTTCACGAAACATGGGCGAACTTTATCAGATCAATATCAAAGTTGCATAGCTTCGGAAAATAGCTTCGGAAAATGTTTTCACGAGGCATCGATGTCATTCATCAGAATAATTTTGACGAAGGCTATCTTCTTCACGACGCATGAAAAGAAGGGAAGGTGTTTTTTCGCCGAAGGCTCAAAAGTGGTATGTATTTAAAGTTTCATGCATCGTAAAGAATTCAATAATGAAAAGAGACTTGTATATTACATTCAAATCTACAAAGTGTTGCATAGATTACACTTTAAATGTTTTTTCCAAATAGCACCTAATCTTCCCTCAATACTGCTTCGGCGGCTTTATTCAGAAGTTGGTCAACGACCTTGTCCATGATAGTTTCGGCCATTTGATTAATTTCTTCATCCCCTTTTGTGTGGGGGTCGGCAGATCGTCCAACAGCTTCTGAGCGTAGAGAACACTTCTTCAGTACTTTTACAAATCGCGAGCAAAGTTTAAAATGAAAATTACAGCGCAACAAGAACGACTAGTTGGTACCTAACTGTCTTTCGGGCTCCCTACTCCTTTCGGCAGCGTCTGCTACTCTTCTAGCATCGTGAATGCCTTTTTCGCTTCTTTCAATGATCTCTCGTGCCATTCCTCGGCCGCCGTCGTTCCAGATATCAGTAAAAAATTTGCCTCCAACTGCGCTCGCTTCGGCCGAGGGGTCCTTGATGTCTTCGGTAGATAAGGGAGCTTCGGATTGAGCCAAAAATTTTACATGTTCGCAACCTTTCTTCTCCAAGACGGAAGCAATTCCTCTGGCGCCCGAAAAAGCACATATGTCGCCGCGACTGTTCAGAATCTCTTCGAAGGCCTCTGCTTCGTGGCTAATCCATTCCAGCGGACCTTCGGGATTGCCTCGAGAGAAATTCTCTTCGCTGGAAAAAGCGCCTACGCTGGCGAAGCTAGATTTAATTTTATTAACACATTCTACAGATTTCACATAATATTTCCCCTGAGATGTGCGAAGCTCCTTAACTCTTGATTCCAATTTGCTGACCATGAAATCACTAAGTTCTCGTTTCGTTTCCTCAAGAGCGCGATCCTCTTCGGCTCTGGCCAGCTGTTTCTGAAGATCTTTTATTTCGAGTTTTTGAGCTTCGGCCTGGGCCTTTGAAGCAGCTTCGTTTTTTCTCACTTTATCTACCAGTGTAAGCAGAATCTTATCTTTTTCCAAAGCTTCGTTTCTCAGTTTGATAACTTCGGAGCGTAAATTATTAAACGCAATTTCATAACTTTCATCTTCGGCGCTCTTTTGCGCTCTTAACGCGTTGCTTAGGATCAGGCCCTATATGAAAAAAGAATTCATATAAGAAAAAAGGAATGAGTTGCGTAAAAAAAAAAGGGGGGTTTTTTCTCAAGTGTTTAATTCCCGTACCTTCAGGCTGTTGTACGCAAGGCTGTCTGCGAGATCCTCTTTCGTCATGGCACTTAACCCAGCTTCAAGCTTCGGAAAGCCTAGGCTTCTAGCCATCTCTCGGCAGACGGATAGCTCTTTGTTATCAGGCAGGCAGTATAAGAAGTCATCTTCATTTGTTCCATTGAATATTACTGCCCCCTTCGGATATTTCAGCTCCTTTGCATAATGCTTAGCTTCATGAATTTCTCCATCAGATAGCTTTTTTCCCGAAGCATGTCGTATGATGTAATCACACATGCTGGCAGGCGCTTCGGGGATGGCAGTGTCAGTCTCTTCAACTAAAATTGGTTCTGGTATTTTTATCGCTTCGGCTTCCAAAGTTTCTTCCTTGAAGGGCTCTGAAGGCCCAGCTTCAGCTTCAGTTTGTTGTGTCGGAGCTTCAGAGGAAGCTTCAGCAATTTCAACACTCTTTTTTGGAGTTGTGCTTGAAGACTTAATTGTCTCCAAGACATCTAGTACATTTACCATTCTTTTCCTTTTTGGGGTCACCATTGGAGCCTTTTGGATTTTTGCTGCTTCAATATTTATTGCAGGACTTAAAATTTCTGAGGTTTTTTCCTTAGTCACATTTTTCGCTTCTTCCATTTTTTCTGTCGATGGTGCTTCGGCCATCTCTGCAATTTCTGGCAATAAGAGTGGCCGTTCAGCTTCAGCGGCCGAAGGAGTTCCTCCAGTATACTCAGGCACCGAAGCTGGTTCAATATGGCGTGGTCGGTGTGTGAAGACCTTCAACCTTTTTCCTTTTGGTTCTGGCTCGCTAGGAGCGGTTCCAGTTTCTTCTTTTTCAGAGGTTATGTTTTTCCTTTTTTGCCTTCGGATGGGATAACAATAATCAGGGTAGAAGAACCCGATTGCATCAAACACTCGGTTCAGTCTCTTCTTTTTTCGGCCTCCGAAGGCTGCTGATAGTGCAGTATTTTCAGCCTTCGAGAATGCCCCAAGTAATTCATCACTTAATGTTTCAATGCTTTTCAGCCAGTCATCATCAGGTTCAATAAATTTATCTGCATATTTGAATGTGTATTTTAATCTGACTAGTCCGCCTTCGTCGGACTCTTTGATGGTTTCTTTCGGCATTTCCCACTTTTCTGCAAGTGGCCATACCCTGAAGGCAATGTGCTCCTGGACCAAGTCCCTTGACCCAATGAAGGAGCAGACTGCGCCGAAGGCTCTTTGGCATTCTTCGGCTGCCTCATCCATTTCAACCTTCGGCCTTCGAAGCCCGAAGCGTTGCCAAATTGGGTACATAATGATACTTTTGACATTATTTTGCGCTGTTAGATCATTTTTCACATAAAACCATTCAGACATCCAGGCTCCGGGCCACCTCTTCCGAAAGGTTGGCACAGGGTAGCTTGACCCGGAGCGGGCGCCGAAGCTGTAGCACCCAAAGTTGTTGTGGTATTGCTCCTTTCCCCAGGGCTTCGTCTCGTACAATAACTCGTGTATGTTGCAGAAGCTTTTAGCGTTTGGTTCCAAACCTTGGCTTCTCACAGCCCAGACAAAAATCCCCATTCTTATAATAGCTTCAGGAGTGAGTTGATGAAGGTAGATTTGGAATGTTTTCAGTACCTCAACAACAAAATTGCTCAGGGGGAATCGAAGCCCAGCCTTGAGGAGGCTTCGGAAAATCACAACTTCATCTTCTTCAGGGGTGGGAGAAGTCTTTTCCCCGGCATCAGCTCTCACAATAGATATGTCTCGGAAGTATCGCCCCCTCATATTATCAATGTGACTCTGCTTGATGGTTGTTTTCCCAAAAACTGAGTGACTTGGTCGCCACGGTCGATCTTCGGCCTCTTCCCCATCACTTTCCACATCATAGCTGTCGCTGTCATCAGTATCTTCGGACAAACCTTCGAGAATCTCCTTCGTGATTTTCTCTGTATTAGTCTCTGCCATCGCTATCAGGAACCCCAGATTCTTCTCCTCCTCGAGACTCAGCTTCGTCTCAGCAGGGATCTTCTTGTCTTCAGACATCTTCGGAAACACTAAAAATTTGTTCCCGAGGCCGAAGCTTCGAAATCAAAAAGACCAGCAAATCTCAATGAGCAAGAGCTAAAAATTTTTAGTGGGCCGAAGCAAAAGGCAAGCGTGTGTACCAAATGAATTCACGATGTGTTCTTATTTATACGCCTAGGGCGTTGAAAGTTAAAAGGCCCCGCTTGTCAGTGAATGTTGCTATTCTAGCAAAGGGAAGGTGTTTTTTCGGACCTTCGGCTCAAGGCCTTCGTCCATATCGCAATCTGAATTTATTATTTACAAATTAATATTGCGAGGGGCTACTGTTGGGGGCCTTCGTCCTCCGAAGGTCCTCAAAAACATGATTTGACAATGTTTTCCAAGTGAATTATATGAACAGGTATTTTCGGATTCAGAATTATGGATATGGAGCACGACCAGGACGAAGGCTGAGCCAGACGAAGGTCGGGGGCAGCCGAAGCTGTACGCAGGGAAGCTTCGGCGCGATGGCACAAGGGGGAACCGACCTTAAGATGAAAAGACTTCGGGGTCCTCAATAGATTTCCATAAACCGTTAACAAATGTAATGGACATGAATGTAATTTTACGTGGGCTGCGTCCCGCGTCTATAAATAGATGAACAGTACTCCCGTACTGTTCACACTGACTTGGCATTCGCTTTTGCGTCACGCTCGTACTTTTCGCCTTTCTCTCAAGACCGAAGGTACATTTGTAATTTGAAAACATTTCTGTTTTTCCATGTTAATAAAATAGAAATGATTCTATGATGATGCTTATATTATATTTCGTGCTTTACGTGAGTCCTTCGTCATTACTTGTTATGTTTACGAAGGTATGTCTCTCTTGACCTTCGTCCGAGACTCATTATTTCCCGAAAGGATATAATGCTTCGAAGGACGAAGGACCCTAACACTTAACACTTTTTATGTTGCCTTGTTCTTAACTCTTAGAATTTGAGAACAAGTCCCCAACAGCAGGGTCTCACTATGTAGCCTTTACAAAGATTTCCCAGAGGTCGTAGTCGTCTGTTAGGTTTCTCCAGTTTGATAAACATAGTACATCTCCCCAAAGGAAGGGTGACTAACAAAACCAAATCAAGAACCTCTGCAACCAGCCTCGGCAGAGCAAGTATTGTGCCTGGACCCCATTGACGGCCCTACGACGAAGCCAACTACTCCTCTGGTTCCTCTAATTAATCAACTAAGGGCGTCCCATTCCACCCTCATGGTTGCACTGTTATCCCAGGTTGTCACTCCTCAAACAGGTCCTTACGGAGAGGTACTCAGGAAACAGCCTAAGTCCCCTAAAGTATCACAAGAACCCCATCGGGATAACATCATCGTATCATAAATTATCACATCATGTTCATTGATTAAGTTGAAGCAATAGCATAAGCTAACCATGATTAACTGAAAGTCGCCTAGAGGGGGTGGATAGGCGGAAACTGGAATTTACAAACTTTGAGCACACTTCAAGATGGGGTTAGCATTAGAATAAAATCTAAGTCCGAGAGAGAGGGGAAAACAAATCAACCAAGAGAATAAAGCGTATGACACAGTGATTTGTTTTACCGAGGTTCGGTTCCAAAGAACCTAGTCCCCATTGAGGTGGTCACAAAGACCGGGTCTCTTTCAACCCTTTCCCTCTCTCAAACGGCCACCTAGACCGAGTGAGGCTTCTCCTTAATCAAATGGGTCACTTAGACCCCATAAGGACCACCACACACTTGGTGTCTCTTGCTTTGATTACAAGTCACTTAGAGAACAAGAATGAGGAAGAAGAAAGCCAACCAAGCAAACAAGAGCACAAGGAAACATAAATGATCCTCTCACAAGTCTAAATGCGCTAGAGTTGATTTTGAGACTTTGAGCGGATCGATCTCTTGAATTGTGTCTTTGGAGTGGTGTTTATTGCTCTTGTATTGAATGAGAAGTAGTGAATGCTTGGATGGTTGGAGTGGAGGTGGTTGTGGGGTATTTATAGCCCCAACCACCAATTCAACTGTTGGGGTAGGCTGTTGTCGATGGGCGCACCGGACAGTGTCCGGTGCGCCAGCCACGTCACCCAACCGTTAGGGTTCTGACGGTTTTGACCGTTGGAGCTTTGTCTTCATGTGGCACCGGATGAGTCCAGTGCCGCACCGGACAGGTACTGTGCACTGTTCAGTGCGCCTCTGGCGGCTGCTCTGACTTCTGCGTGCACTGTTCTTCACTGTTCACGTTTACAGGTGACCGTTGGAGTCGACCGTTGTGTTGGCTAGCCGTTGTTCCGCTGGTGCACCGGACAGTCCGGTGGCACACCGGACAGTCCGGTGAATTATAGCGGAGCGCGACGTCAAAAACCCGAAGGTGGAGAGTTGGAGTCGTTCAACCCTAGCACACCGGACACTGTCTGGTGCGTCAGACCAGGGTTCTCTTCGGTTTCTTTTGCTCCTTTCTTTTTGAACCCTAACTTGATCTTTTTACTGATTTGTGTTGAACCTTTAGCACCTGTAGAATATATAATCTAGAGCAAACTAGTTAGTCCAATTATTTGTGTTGGGCATTCAACCACCAAAATCATTTATAGGAAAAGGTTAAACCCTATTTCCCTTTCAATCTCCCCCTTTTTGGTAATGCCAACACAAACCAAAGCAAATATATAAGTGCAGAATTGAACTAGTTTACATGAGGTGAGTGCAAAGGTTGCTTGGAATTAAACCAATTGTTACTTCTAATAGATATGCATGGTTGCTTTCTTTTATTTAATATTTTGGATCACGCTTGCACCACTTGTTTTGTTTTTGCAAATTCTTTTGGAAAATATTTTCAAAGTCTTTTTGCAAATAGTCAAAGGTATATGAATAAGATTTCGAGAAGCATTTTCAAGATTTGAAATTTTCTCCCCCTGTTTCAAATGCTTTTCCTTTGACTAAACAAAACTTCCCCTGAATAAAATTCTCCTCTTAGTCTTAAAGAGGGTTTTACCAATTTTTGTAAATACCAATTGAAGTACCAATTGAAGAAAAATCAAATACAATTAGATACCAATTTGAAAAATTCTTGAAAGTTTTGGCATTGGTGGTGGTGCGGTCCTTTTGCTTTGGGCTTAATATTTCTCCCCCTTTGGCATTAATCGCCAAAAACAGAGTCTTTTGAGAGCCCTTTTTACTTTCACTCCCATCGGTATAAGTAAATATGAGTGAAGATTATACCAATCGAAGAGTGGTGTGGAGTGATGGCGAAGGGTAAATGATATCGATAGAGTGGAGTGGAAGCCTTGTCTTCGCCAAAGACTCCATTTCCCTTTCAATCTACGACTTAGTATAGAAATACACTTGAAAACACATTAGTCGTAGTCATGAGAGAGATATGATCAAAGGTATATAAATGACCTACGTGTGCAAAGTGTCAATCAAAGTTCCAAGAATCAAGAATGTTTAGCTCATTCCTAAGTTTGGTAAAGGTTTTCTCATCTAATGGTTAGGTGATGATATCAGCTAATTGTTCTTTGGTGCTAACATAAGCTATCTCGATATCCCCCCTTTGTTGGTGATCCCTCAAAAAGTGATACCGAATGTCTATGTGCTTAGTGCGGCTGTGTTCAACGAGATTATCCGCCATGCGGATAGCACTCTCATTATCACATAAGAGAGGGACTTTGCTCAATTTGTAGCCATATTCCCTAAGGGTTTGCCTCATCCAAAGTAAATGCGCACAACAATGACCTACGGCAATATACTCGGCTTCGGCGGTGGAAAGAGCTACTGAGTTTTGTTTCTTTGAAGCCCAAGACACTAGGGATCTCCCCAGAAACTGACAAGTACCTAATGTGCTCTTCCTATCGATTTTACACCCTGCCCAATCAGCATCTGAATATCCTATTAAATCAAAAGTGGATCCCTTGGGGTACCAAAGACCAAACTTAGGTGTATAAACTAAATATCTCATGATTATTTTTATGGCCCTAAGGTGAACTTCCTTAGGATCGGCTTGGAACCTTGCACACATGCATACGGAAAGCATAATGTCCGGTCGAGATGCACATAAATAGAGTAAAGATCCTATCATCGACCGGTATACCTTTTGATCTACTAATTTACCTCCCGTGTCAAGGCCAAGATGCCCATTTGTTCCCACGGGTGTCTTGATTGGCTTGGCATCCTTCATTCCAAACTTGGTAAGTATGTCTTGAATGTACTTTGTTTGGCTGATGAAGGTGCCGTCTTGGAGTTGCTTGACTTGAAATCCTAGGAAATACTTCAACTCCCCCATCATAGATATCTCGAATTTTTGAATCATGATCCTACTAAACTCTTCACAAGTTGATTTGTTAGTAGACCCAAATATGATATCATCAACATAAATTTGGCATACAAACAAATCCTTTGCAATTGTTTTAGTAAAGAGAGTAGGATCGGCTTTACCGACTTTGAAGCCAATAGTGATAAGAAAATCTCGCAGACATTCATACCATGCTCTTGGGGCTTGCTTGAGCCCATAAAGCGCCTTTGAGAGTTTATAAACATGGTTAGGGTACTCACTATCTTCAAAGCCGGGAGGTTGCTCAACATAGACCTCTTCCTTGATTGGTCCATTGAGAAAGGCACTTTTCACGTCCATTTGGTAAAGCTTAAAGCCATGGTAAGTAGCATATGCAAGTAATATATGAATTGACTCAAGCCTAGCTATGGGTGCATAGGTTTCACCAAAATCCAAACCTTCGACTTGTGAATATCCCTTGGCTACAAGTCGGGCTTTGTTCCTTGTCACCACACCATGCTCATCTTGCTTGTTGCGGAATACCCATTTGGTACCTACAACATTTTGGTTAGGACGTGGAACTAAATGCCAAACCTCATTTCTCGTGAAGTTGTTGAGCTCCTCTTGCATTGCCAACACCTAATCCGAATCTCTTAATGCATCCTCCACCCTGTATGGCTCAATAGAGAACACAAAAGAGTAATGTTCACAAAAATGAGCGACTCGAGATTGAGTTGTTACCCCCTTATGAATATCGCCGAGGATTGAGTTCATGGGGTGACCTCTTTGAATCGCTTGGTGGACTCTTGGGTGTGGTGGTCTTTGACCCTATACTTCTTGATAATCTTCCTTGTCTTGATCAACTTTATCTCCCCCTTGATCATTGTCCTCCTCTTGAGGTGGCTCTTCCTCTTGATCTTCATCTTCATTGTCTTAAGCCTGATCCTCATCTTGAGTTGGTGGAGATGCTTGATTGGAAGATGACGGTTGATCTTGTGCTTGAGTGGGCTCATCGGATTCCTTAGGACACACAACCCCAATGGACATGTTCCTTAGCGCGACGCACGGAGCCTCTTCATCATCTAGCTCATCAAGATCAACTTGCTCCACTTAGGAGCCATTAGTTTCATCAAACACAATGTCGCAAGAAATCTCAACTAATCCAGTGGATTTGTTGAAGACTCTATATGCCCTTGTGTTTGAGTCATATCCTAGTAAAAAGCCTTCTACAGCCTTAGGAGCAAATTTAGACTTTCTACCTCTTTTAACAAGAATAAAGCATTTGCTACGAAAGACTCTAAAATATGAAACATTGGGCTTTTTAACGGTTAGGAGTTCATAAGATGTCTTCTTGAGGATTCGGTGAAGGTAGAGCCGGTTGATGGAGTAGCAAGCGATGTTAATCGCCTCAACCCAAAACTGGTCCGGAGTCTTGTACTCATCAAGCATGGTCCTTGCCATGTCCAGTAGAGTTCTATTCTTCCTCTCCACTACACCATTTTGTTGAGGTGTGTAGGGAGAAGAGAACTCATGCTTGATGCCCTCATCCTCAAGAAAGTCTTCTATTTATGAGTTCTTGAACTCCATCCCATTGTCGCTTCTTATCTTCTTGATTCTCAATTCGAACTCATTTTGAGCCTGTCTCAAGAATCCCTTTAAAGTCTCTTGGGTTTGTGATTTTTCCTGCAAAAAGAATACCCAAGTGAAGCGAGAATAATCATCCACAATTACAAGACAATACTTACTCCCGCCGAGGCTTATGTAAGTGATCGGGCCGAATAAATCCATGTGGAGTAGCTCAAGCGGCATGCCAGTTGTCATGATGTTTTGTGTGGATGATGGGAGCCAACTTGCTTTCCTGCTTGACATGTGCTTCAAACCCTGTCTTTCTCAAAATGAACATTGGTTAGTCCCAAAATGTGCTCTCTCTTTAGAAGCTTGTGAAGATTCTTCATCCCAACATGGGCTAGTCGGCGATGCTAGAGCCAACCCATATTAGTCTTAGCAATTAAGCAAGTATCGAGTTCAGCTCTATTAAAATCAACTAAGTATAGCTGACCCTCTAATACTCCCTTAAATGCTACTGAATCATCACTTCTTCTAAAGACAGTAACACCTATATCCGTAAAAAGATAGTTGTAACCCATTTTGCATAATTGAGAAACTGAAAGAAAGTTATAATCTAAAGAGTCTACAAGAAAAACATTGAAAATGGAATGGTCAAGTGATATAGCAATTTTACCAAGTCCTTTGACCAAACCTTGATTTCCATCCCCGAATGTGATAGCCTTTTGAGGATCTTTGTTTTTCTCGTAGGAGGAGAACATTCTTTTCTCCCCAGTCATGTGGTTTGTGCATCCGCTATCAATGATCCAACTTGAGCCCCCCGGATGCATAAACCTACAAAACAATTTAGGCCTTGTTCTTAGGTACCCAAACGGTCTTGGGTCCTTTCACATTAGAAACAAGAACCTTGGGTACCCAAACACAAGTCTTTGATCCCTTGTGTTTGCCCCCAACATATTTGGCAACTACTTTGCCTGATTTGTTAGTGAGCAAATAAGAAGCATCAAAAGTTTTAAATGAAACATTAGGTTTATTTGATGCAGTAGGAGTTTTCTTTTTAGGCATTTTAATATGGATAGAATGCCTAGAGCTAGATGCCTCATTCTTGTACATAAAAGCATGATGGGAAACAGAATGAGACTTCCTAGCATGAATTCTTCTAATCTTATGCTCAGGATAACTAGCAGTATATAAAATGTAACCCTCGTTATCCTGAGCCATGGGAACCTTGCCCTTTACAAAGTTAGACAATCTTTTAGGGGTGTTAATTTTGACATTGCTTCCCTGTTGGAAACCAATGCCATCCTTAATCCCAGGGCGTCTCCCACTATAAAGCATGCTTTTAGCAAATTTAAATTTTTCATTCTCTATTTCATGCACATTAATTTTAGTAGTTAGTTGAGCTATGTGATCATTGTGTTGTTTAATTAAAGCAAGGTGATCATGGATAGCATCAACATTTACATCTCTACATCTAGTACAAATAAAACATGATCAACAGTAGATGTAGATGGTTTGCAAGCATTTAATTCTTCAATCTTAGCACGTAAAATAGCATTCTCATTTCTAAGATTGGAAATAGAATCATAGCAAACATTTAAATCTTTAGCCTTAGAAATTAATCTAGCATTTTCATCCCTAAGGCTAGAAATTGATTCATTCAATTTATCAATCTTAGCAATCAAACTAGCATTTTCATTTTTAAGATTGACAATTGAATCATGACAAACATTTGATTTTTCAACCTTAGCAGTTAAACTAACATTCTCAGTTCTAAGGTTGGATATAGTGTCATGACAAATGCTAAGCTCTTTATTCAAGTTTTCACATTTTTATATCTCCTGAGCATAAGCATTCTTTACCTTAACATGCTTTTTATTTTCCTTAATAAGGAATTCCTCTTGGCTATCCAAGAGTTCATCCTTCTCATGAATAGCTCCTATTAATTCATTTAGTTTCTCTTTTTGTTGCATGTTAAGGTTGGCAAAAGACTAAGCAAGTCATCTTCATCTTCACTAGAGCTATCCTCATCACTAGATGTTGTATATTTAGTGGAGGCTCTAGATTTTACCTTCTTCTTTTTGTCGTCCTTTGCCATGAGGCACTTGTGGTCGACGTTTGGGAAGAGAAGACCCTTGTTAACGACGATGTTGGCGGCATCCTCGTCAGAGGAGGAGTCAGTGGAGCTCTCATCGGAGTCCCATTCCCGACAAACATGGGCATCGCCGCCCTTCTTCTTGTAGTACATCTTCTTCTCCTTCTTTTTTCCCTTCTTGTCATCGCCCCTGTCACTATCACTAGACATAGGACATTTTGCAATAAAATGATCGGGCTTAGCACACTTGTAGCACACCTTTTTGGAGCGGGGTTTGTAGTCCTTCCCCCTCCTTTGCTTGAGGATTTGGCAAAAGCTCTTGATGATGAGCGCCATTTCCTCGTTGTCGAGCTTGGAGGCGTCGATGGAGAGCCTACTTGATGTAGACTCTTCTTTCTTCTCCTCCGTCGCTTTGAATGCGACGGGTTGCACCTCGAGTGTGGAGGTGCCGCCTTGCTCGATGATTTGTTTGGAGCCTTTGATCATCAACTCAAAGCTCACAAACATTCATATCACTTCCTTGGGAGACATTAGCTTATATCTAGGATCACCACATATTAATTGAACTTGAGTAGGATTACGAAATACGAGTGATCTAAGAATAACCTTGACCATTTCATGGTCATCCCATTTTGTGCTCCCGAGGTTGCGCACTTGATTCACCAAGGTCTTGAGCCAGTTGTACATAGCTTGTGGCTTCTCTCCTTGGTTGAGGATGAATCGACCGAGCTCCCCCTCGATCGTCTCTCGCTTGCTGATCTTGATCACCTCATCTCCCTCATGCGCAGTCTTGAGCACGTCCCAAATCTCCTTGGCGCTCTTCAACCCTTGCACCTTATTATACTCCTCTCGACATAGAGAGGCGAGGAGTATAGTACTAGCTTGGGATTTGAAGTGCCGGATTTGGGTGACTTCGTCCGAATCATATCCTTCATCCCCCACAGATGGTACCTACGCTCCAAACTCAACAATATCCCATATGCTTGCGTGGAGTGAGGTTAGGTGATGCCTCATTTTATCACTCCACATACAATAACATTCACCATAAAAAACCGGTGGTTTGCCTAATGGAACAGAAAGTAAAGGAGTGTGTTTGGAAATGCGGGGATAGCGTAGGGGGATCTTACTAAACTTCTTACGCTCATGACGCTTAGAAGTGACGGACGGTGCGTCGGGGCCGGAGGTGGAGGGCGATGAAGAATCGGTCTCGTAGTAGACCACTTTCTTCATTTTCTTCTTCTTGTCGCCACTCCGGTGCGACTTGACCTGGGGAGGTGATTCCCCCCTTCCTTTGCTGCCGGACTCCCTTGATGGAGCCTTCCCGTGGCTTGTTCCCGTTTCCATCTCCCTCTTGGCGGATCCTCCTGACATCACTTCGAGTGGTTAGACTCTAATGAAGTAACGGGCACTGATACCAATTGAAAGTCGCCTAGAGGGGGGTGGATAGGCGGAAACTGAAATTTACAAACATTAAGAACACTTCAAGCCGGGGTTAGCGTTAGAATAAAATCTAAGTCCGAGAGAGAGGGGAAAACAAATCAACCAAGAGAATAAAGCGAATGACATGGTGATTTGTTTTACCGAGGTTCGGTTCCAAAGAACCTAGTCCCCGTTGAGGTGGTCACAAAGACTGGGTCTCTTTCAACCCTTTCCCTCTCTCAAACGGTCACCTAGACCGAGTGAGGCTTCTCCTTAATCAAACGGGTCACTTAGACCCCACAAGGACCACCACACACTTGGTGTCTCTTGCTTTGATTACAAGTCACTTATAGAACAAGAATGAGGAAGAAGAAAGCCAACCAAGCAAACAAGAGCACAAGGAAACACAAATGATCCTCTCACAAGTTTAAATGCGTTAGAGTTGATTTTGAGACTTTGAGCGGATCGATCTCTTGAATTGTGTCTTTGGAGTGGTGTTTATTGTTCTTGTATTGACTGAGAAGTAGTGAATGCTTGGATGGTTGGAGTGGAGGTAGTTGTGGGGTATTTATAGCCCCCAATCACCAATTCAACCGTTGGGGCAGGCTGCTGTCGATGGGCGCACCGGACAGTCCGGTGCGCCACCAGACAGTGTCCGGTGCGCTAGCCACGTCACCCAACCATTAGGGTTCTGACGGTTTCGACCGTTGGAGCTTTATTTGTTCGGTGTCGCACCGGACAGGTACTATGCACTGTCCGGTGAGCCTCTGGTGGCTGCTCTGACTTCTGCGCGCACTGTTCTTCACTGTTCACGTTTGCAGGCGGCCGTTGGAGTCGACCGTTGCGCTGGCTAGCCATTGTTCCGCTGGTGCACCGGACAGTTCGGTGGCACACCGGACAGTCCGGTGAATTATAGCGTCGCGCGGCGTCAAAAACCCAAAGGTGGAGAGTTGGAGTCGTTCGACCCTGGTGCACCGGACACTATCCGGTGGTGCACCGAACACTGTCCGGTGGCACACCGGACAGTCCGGTGCGTCAGACCAGGGTTCTCTTCGGTTTCTTTTGCTCCTTTCTTTTTGAACCCTAACTTGATCTTTTTATTGATTTGTGTTGAACCTTTAGCACCTGTAGAATATATAATCTAGAGCAAACTAGTTAGTCCAATTATTTGTGTTGGGCATTCAACCACCAAAATCATTTATAGGAAAAGGTTAAACCCTATTTCCCTTTCATTAACCCAAAAAGGTAAACAAGGGTAAGGTAAATATAAACTAGTCAATTCTTAAGTTTCAATAATATAATGCGGGACAATGAATTATAAAGTAAAGTAGGACATAATAGTTCAGAAGACACTTGCCTTCACCAGGTTGTTGCTCAGAGGGATCTTCGGCAACACACTCAGGAACCACGGGCTGCTCGTTGTTTAAATAAAGCGATCATACATTCAATACATTTGGAAAGTACAAATGAACAGCACATCAAACATGTACAAACATTGGGTCACATCTCAAATGGTATAGTAGTAAATAAAGGAGAATGAGGTCAAATTATAAAATGAACTAATCTTAATTAGGAGTTGATTACTCTCTAAGTGTTTGGAACACATCTCAAAAAGGAAATGTAGTAATTAAACAAAGAAAGAGATTAAATTATAAGATGAACTAATCTCATTTAGAAATTGATTATTCTTTAAGTGTTGTCCATAATTACATAACCTAATTATATTCATTTCATTGAGACCTAAAAGTTAAACCAGAGATGAATTCATGTAATACATATTATTAATCTCACAAGATTAAATATACTTTAACTTCTAGGGATTTTCGTTTATTTATTTCATTAAATGAATAAATGAACATATACATTAATCTTATATTCTAGGTGTAAAATTGAAGTGTACAAACTATAAATGAACATAATTTATTTGGGCAGAGAATAATCTTATGAACATTTTGCAATTTGAACCACTAAATTTGGAGTTCATATGAAAAATATGAAATAAATAAGTTTTGAAGTTTAAAAATATGAAATTAGGGCTAGTTCTGTGATTAAATAAAAGCACAGGGGGCTATTTAAAAGAAACCAGGGGTCTACACGCTAAAACTCAGGACGACGGGTTGATTTCCTAAAACCTGAGGGTCTCTTAAGCAAAACATACACGCGAAGGGGTACGGGGTGATCTCAACCATCGGATCAGAGATCAACGGACAGGATGAGATCCCGCGGACACGCCCGCGGGCGCGAGCGCGCGGACGCGACTGACAGGTGGGGATGGGGTGTTAGCGAACCAGGGTGGCGTGACCAGTCGGGGCCAGCGGCAGGGGCACGGGTGAGGGGGAGAGAGAAGAGCGGTCAGATCTGGATCGGAGGGCTAGGATTAGATCTGCACTGATTAAACCTAAACCGTTAGATCTCGGACGGACGCCGAGATCCAACGGCCGGGGGCCGGACATGAGCGCGGTGGCGTCGCTCGGTCCCACGGCGAGGGCTCGCCGGAGACGAGGGGGCGACCACGACGAGGCTCTAGGGGCTTAGGAAAAGGGTCAGGCATGTTCAGGGTGACACGGCAAACACGACTCTAGCGCAAAACTGTCACGGGGGCACCAGAGAACGCAGACCGCGGTGGGAAAAGTCCCGCGGCGGTACAGCTAACTCCGGTGAGCAATTGCGCGGGCTCTAGGGTGATACTTGGCAAAATAAAGGCATGGGAAGGTTGCTCACCTCGAGTGCGAACTCGGGGACACTTGGAGAACGGTGGGGGTGCGATGGAGCCTCGGGTCGACGGCGGCAGGCTCCGGCTGCGCAAGAAACGCTTCGGTGAGAGCGGACCGGGCAAACCAGAGAGGGGAAGGGCAAACAAAAGGGTTTCCCGAGTAGCTGACAGCGAGGCAGAACTCACCGAGGAAACAGACGGGGCGCGGGCTCGACGATGGTCGCAGAACAGATAGTGGTCGACGGTGAGCGGCGGCGGAGCTATCTGGTCGTGTGCGTAGAGTGAGAGAGAGGGCGAGAGGGTTCGACTGAGGGCACAAGTGAGTGGGGGGAGGTGGGAAGGTGGGGCGCGGGGATCAAAAGGGGCGAGGACGTGCGGAGGTGGCCAGAGATTGCGCGGTCGTGGGCGCGGCCACGGTAGGGGATCATGGGCGGGAGGTTGGAGACGAGCTGACAGATGGGGTTGGTGGGACAGAGAGAAGCGGGCGCGAGAGTGAGAGGAACGACACCGACAAGCCTAGCTCACGGGGCAGCGAGAGAGGGAGGGAGAAAGGGCGCACGGGTTGGCGCCGACAGGCGGGACCCGCCAGTCAGGCACCGAGGGCGCGTAAGCGCGGGCGCGCGCAGGCTGGGCTAAATGGGCCGACTTGGGCTGAATTGGCTTTTCTATTTTCTATGGAATTTCTAATTGTTTTTCTATTTATTTTCTCTAGTGTTATCAATTCAAATTCAAATCAAGATCCAAATTCAAACCAAATCAAACATGTGCAACAATTCAAAGAATATTTGGAACTCAACATGATGCAACATTTCATGACTCATCTGTTTTATCAAAAATAGAATAAATAATCCCTCACTAATTAAGCTAACCCTAACCAAAAGAAAAAAGAGAGAGAGAAGAGTAACACCTGAATTTGGATGATAATAAGAAAGAAATTTTATACCACAAATTCAGGGTGTTACATGAACTATCAGCAGAAGTTACTCGCCTGCAGCAGGAAATTATGGAACGCGATATGGCCATTGACTGGATCGTAAACTCGCGCTCTTTCGCCTGGGATTGTGAAGCCAAAGCTCTAGCTCGAGTAGCAGAACTTAGCGCATCACTGGAAAACCTGCAAGCGTATTGCAACACCCTGCATGAAGAGGGGCACGTATTGTATGACCGGCTGCATCCGAGCGTGCCACCAGAAGTTGCAGCAATGGGAGCCAAACCATCTAGAACCGCTGATGGAGGACCTGATGGGGAGTTGGACCTTTTTGGAGCCCCTCCTTCCATGAATCTTGCAGATGAACGGTCTCCTGAAGCGGGCAGTGGAGCAGCTAAGGATGAAGAGGATTAGAGTAGCATAGTTTAAGTAATGTCCTTATGTAAAATAAATAAGGAAGTTGAGTTGTATACTGAGTATGTATAATTATTACAGTTCAGTAATGTAATAAAGATGGTGTGTGTTTGGCATGTAATAATTCAGGATGTTTTTCTTCCTCAAATGCCATCGCGAACTCGTGCTCATGATGGGGCGGGAACTTCCCGCGGCGAGGAGGACACTCCCACCCACCACCTGTACCTCCTACACTGGCTGAGGCTATCGCTGCCTTGGTCAAAGCTACCGCCGACAACACGCGCTTCTTGCGTGAAATGGCGGGAAATCAATTTCAGCAACACGGAGGAAGAGGTCAACCTCAAGGACCATGAGACACCACGTATCTAGAATTCTCTAAGACCCATCCACCGCTCTTTGTCAAGGCGAAGGAACCCCTAGAAGCTGATGAATGGGTGCGGGTGATGGAACAAAAGTTTGGGCTAATCCGATGCATTGAGACACAGAAGCCCCTATTTGCCGCCCAACAGTTGCGAGGCCCTGCCAGCACCTAGTGTGCAAATTTTTCAGCCATTCAGCCTACAGGACACCAGGTCACGTGGGAAGAGTTCAAATTGGCATTTAAGCATTATGTTCCGGAAGGAGTGCTACAAATGATGTTGGAAGAGTTCATACGTCTGAGGCAAGGGGGAGATTCTGTGATGCAGTATCTCAACAAATTTAATCACCTCTCCCAATACGCCATCGATCAAGTGGATACAGACTTGAAAAAGAAGAATTGTTTTATGAGGGGATTAAATGACAGACTCCAGCGCAAAATGGCTACGTGTCTGGATCTCACATATAGTAGGGCTGTCAGCACATCACTCTTACTTGAAGCCAAAAATGCGAGACAAGGAAAGTCAAAAGGATATGCAGGTGAAAGATCAACTTAGGGACCTGAAAAGAGGACAAGGTTGGTAATCCGACCTTTCAATCCAAACCGTTCTTCTCCACGCCCACCCACATATCCCTTCAAACAACTCGTGTTTATTCATTCCATTCCTGCCCCCACCCAGAACAATCAGCCGAGTGCCCCTGCTGCTCGTTTCCCTGCCCTTCCCAGTTCCTCGAGTGGCTGCTTCAATTGTGGCAAGTCCAGACATTTCATCAAAGACTGCCCCTACCCGAAGCAGAACAAATCAAACTTTCAACAGACTTCCGGGAACACAAGTCAAGGAAAGGGAAACACGACCAACCATCCAGCAGACAAAAATATGAAGAAAACTGGACAGGTTTATTATACCCAGGTGGCTACTACACCGGAAGGCGAACCGGTGATGATGGGTATGTTTCTTGTTGCCAACCACCCAGCAACTATCCTTTTTGATTCTGGTGCATCGCATACCTTTATTAGCAAGATTTTTGTGGATAAGCATTGCATACATAGTACTGAATCAAGGGAGGGATTTGTTATCCACTCACCTGGGGGTCAGATACTTACTAAGGAAGTAGTCTTCCATGTACCCGTAACCTTGGCCGGACATGAGTTCCCTACAAACATGATTGTTATAAAGGGACAAGATATAGATGTGATTCTGGGAATGAACTGGTTAGCCCAGAATAAAGCCATCATCAATGCAGACCAAAGGATCATTTAATTGAGATATGGTCATGAAGAAGTCCAATTGTCCATCCCTGTAGCTGTCCCAGCCAAAGCATCTAGACAAGTTTTTGAGGCCCTAGCACAAGAAATCTAGGATATTCCGGTTGTATGTGAGTTTCCGGATGTTGTGGGGGACTGATATCCCTCGGGTCCACTAGAAGGCTAGAAGGCCTCGCGTGGGTCCTTGGGCCAGTTACCTCGCAAGGCTTTCCCATCATGGGTCGGGCTAGAACTACTGGCAGAGTGGGTCAACCCTAGAAAGAAGCAGATTCAGGCTCAGGCAACCCGTCAGAATCGTGCGCTATCCGCAGCAACCGCCCGACATTCCCGCGTATGGCGCCCTTGAATATCGGGGTGGATTAGGGATAAGTCGGCAAGATTGTAGGAAGATCGGTTCAGTCAGTTCACTATTATTTAGGAGACGCGTGATCATCATGTACACATGGGGTGCCCCACAGTCGAGTATATAAGGCCCATGGGGTACCCCATCATTTCCATCGACCATCTACCTACCTCATTAGCTTTTCTCCATTCAGGAGACTTCACTTGTAACCCACCACATAAAGAACCACACCAGGAAGTAGGGTATTACGCCTCTCCAAGCGGCCTGAACCTGTACAAAATTGCTTGTCCATCTCTCGTGCACCTAGCACGAACCATTGAGCTACAGTCGACAGCACCGTCCTACCCAAAAGCACCGCAAGGGGTAACCCTGGGTGTGCGGTCAGGTTCTAAACATCGATAGATGTATTTCCCAAAGACTTGCCCAGATTGCTTCCGGAATGGGACGTGGAATTTGTGATCGAGTTGATGCCCGGTATGACTCCTATTTCTAGAAGGTCGTACCGTATGCCACCTAATGAACTGGCGGAACTCAAGACACAACTACAAGACTTGTTGGAGAAAGGGTTCATTAGGCCAAGTTCATTGTCGTGGGGGTGTCCAGCAATCTTTGTCAAGAAGAAGGATCAAACTCTTCGAATGTGCATGAACTATAGACCCCTCAATGAAGTCACTATCAAGAACAAGTATCCTATCCATCGGATCGATATTTTATTCGATCAACTCACTGGAGATAGGGTGTTTTCTAAAATTGATCTCAGATCGGGCTATCATCAGATCCGAATTCGACCCGAGGATATACCCAAGACCACATTCACTACCCGGTATGGGTTATTTGAATACTTGGTTATGTCTTTTGGATTAACAAATGCTCCAGTCCACTTCACATACTTGATTAATTCGGTATTCATGCCCGAGTTAGACAAGTTTGTGGTGGTCTTCATTAACGACATTCTGATCTATTCTAAGAATAAGGAGGAGCATGCAAAACACCTGCAGATTGTGTTAACGCACTTAAGAGGACATCAGTTGTATGCCAAATTCAGTAAATGTGCGTTCTGGTTGGAGGAAATTCAATTTCTTGGACATGTTTTGTCTTCCAAAGGGATTGTGGTTGATCCCAGCAAAGTCAAGGATATTCTGGAATGGAACTCACCTACTACAGTGCATCAAGTTCGGAGTTTCCTTGGGTTGGCTGGTTATAACCGCAGATTTATTATGGATTTCTCCAAAGTTGTTAAACCCATTACTAGGTTATTGAAGAATGATACTAAGTTCGTTTGGTTCTCTAAATGCAATGAGGCCTTTGAGCAGCAGAAAGTGTTGTTGACCACTGCACCGGTTTTGGCCCAACCGGATATTGAAAAGCCTTTTGATGTGTATTGTGACGTGTTAGGCAGTGGACTTGGATGTGTCCTGATGCAAGAAGAACGAGTGATATCCTATGCTTCAAGGCAGCTGCGCCAGCATGAAGAACATTATCCAACTCATGATCTGGAATTGGCTGCAGTGGTTCATGCCCTTAAGATTTAGCATCATTATCTGCTGGGAAATATATGCCATTTGTATACGGATCACAAAAGTTTGAAGTATATCTTTACCCAGTCAGAACTAAACATGAGACAAAGGAGGTGGCTTGAGCTAATCAAAGATTATGACTTGGAAATTCATTATCACCCAGGAAAAGCTAATGTGGTGGCAGATCCTTTAAGTCGCAAGGCTTCTTGTCATTGCCTTACAATAAGAACACCCAACACCACCTTATGTCAAGAAATAGAAAAGCTGAATCTGGGGATAATACAACAAGGAACTTTGGCGCAATTGAAGCTTGAGTCAGTTCTTCTATGAAGAATTATTGACGCTCAAAGAACAGATAAGTGTATGAAGTATATTCATGAGAAAATGGAGGCCGACAAAGCAAATTGTTTCAGGAAAGATGATCAAGGAGTAATATGGTTTAAAGATCGCATAGAGTGCCAAAGGATGTTGAAGTCCGCTAACAAATCTTGGACGAAGCTCATCTTAGCAGATACTCCATTCATCCTGGAAGCACTAAGATGTATCAAGACTTAAAACAACATTATTGGTGGACTAAAATGAAGATTGAAATTGCACGCTATGTGGCAAAGTGTGACACTTGCAGACGTGTCAAGGACATACATATGAAGGTTGCTAGACCGTTGCAATCTCTACCAATCCCAACCTGGAAATGGGAAGATATTATTATGGATTTCATTGTGGGATTACCCAGGACAACTAAAGGATTTGATTCTATCTGGGTCATAATTGACCGGGTTACAAAGACGGCTCATTTTCTACCAGTCAAAACATATTACCCGATCATTACTTATGCTCAGGTATATGTGGCTCGTATTCTCAGTTTACATGGAATTCCAAAGACGATAGTGTCAGACCGGGGACCGCAATTTGTATCCAAGTTTTGGGAGGAGTTGCACAAATCCTTATATACTAAATTACTTCACAGTTCGGCTTATCGTCCTCAGACAAGTGGGAAAACTGAGAGGGTAAATCAGATACTTGAAGATATGCTACGGGATGTGTCTTGGAATTTCCACAGAAGTGGGATGATTGTCTGCCATTGGCAGAATTTTCTTATAATAATAGCTATCAAGAAAGCATTAAGATGGCACCGTTTGAGGCACTGTACGGGTGATGATGCCTAACACCCTTAAATTGGTCTGAACCAGGAGAACGGTGGTTTTTCAGGCCTGACTTAGTTAAAGAAACTGAGGAAAAAGTTCAATGGATAAGACACAACTTGAAAGAAGCTCAAGCTCGGTAGAAAAGCTATGTGGATAAACGATGCCAACCTTTGGTATTTCAAGCTGAGGATTATGTATACCTGAAAGTATCACCGGTGAAGGGTGTTAACCGGTTCGGGGTAAAAGAAAAGTTGGCACCCTGATATATTGGCCCGTTTCCCATTCTTGAATGATGCGGACCAGTGGCGTATAGACTTCAACTGCCCGAATCATTATTTGCTGTGCATAATGTGTTCCATGTATCTCAGTTAAAGAAATGCCTTCAGATTCCTAATCGAACCATAGATGTAGTTGATGTTACTTTGGAACCAAACTTGACTTATTCGGAACATCCCATTTGAATTCTGGATCAAAAGGATAGAATCAGTCGAAAAAGGACCCTCAAGTTCTATAAGGTACAATGGAACCAACACACTGAAGACGAAGCTACCTGGGAAACTCAAGATTTCTTAGAGAAAAATTTTCATAGGTTTTTAGCTTCATGTAACCTGTAAGATTTGTGTACCCTATTGTAAAGTTGGAACAAGCCCCCCTACCACCCCCCTGCTCTGTAAGATAAATAAGGAAATAAAGTTGCGAAGTGTTTCCTTTTCTATTACTTACCCTAGGACCTTAAATCTCGGGACGAGGTTCTTTTATGGGGGGAAGGATGTAACACCCCTGGTGTTACCAGAACTAAAATTTGAGCATGGCATCATATGCATTGACATGTCATTATGTTTGTTACACCTAGAATGCATCCACTAGGTTAAAACTTCAGAACAAGTGTGATGTGGTGACTTGAAGTGTTCTTAACCCTAGAGTAGGGTACTTAACCATGAGATTAGGGTATATGGGTGTGGTGAGGCCAAATTGAGTATTACCTCAAAAGGTTATTGGAAAAGTTCACAAGAGACTAAGTTTGATGAATTTTAGTGGCACACAAACCCTATACTACCCAAAACCCTAAAGGGAACCCTGGAAACCCTAATTTGTGCCCTATATGGTGATTTTTGATTTCTAGGCACTTCTGGACCAAAGTGCATATATCAAAGTGGTAGGGTATCAAAAACCAAACAACTTTTACATTTGGAGATTTCCAAGTTGTGTGGAACAATTTGGACTTAATTGCAAAAAGCCTCAAGAGTATCTATGTGGCTTAACTCTGAAAAATCAATGTGATTAGGCCAAGTTTGGGGCCTTGTATTTCCTAATCCAAGAAGATTTGCCCCAAGTCATTACAATAAACTTGTAGAGCTATGTTTGGGGTACAAGTTTGACTAAGGGACTAAGCATTGGTGCTGTACAAAAATTGGAGAAAAATAGACATGAAGTTGGACTGTTAGTCAACCTTAAGACTAAATCTTGACCATCAGTGGAATTGGATGAACTGAGATCGATTTGCGGGGGATTTAGTGGATGTTTGAGCAAGGTCCTTGTAACAAAGCTGTAGCTGGTACATTGGACAACAACATTGATACAGACATATTAGTAGGTTGCCACATGAAAAATTGAGAACAAAGCACTTCAATTCGCTCTATCAGAACATCCGATGAAGAACGTGATGGTACAGTAACTGAACCAGATCGTTGGTTCAGTGAACCTGTCGCCGCTGGTGGGCGTGCGCCATGATCCTCGTCGGCGTTGCGATTCGTGTGCTCTGGTGTGTGGATAATGGCCGACGGTGAAAAGATCTTGACCGCGGATGAGGCCGTGAGCTGGCCGTCATACCCACTTGCCCCGCGGCCGGTCGAGATGACCCTCGCCGGAGTTTGCCGCTTGCCGCCTGGACGCCACATATTTAGAAGTGTTACCACGTCACAGTAGACTGCCGTAGGTAGCCTGTCCATCGCCTGAGACATTGCCCCAGTGAACGCCACGTAGTTCGCGCCAGTGACTCACCCCACTCTTCGGCTGCCAGCCTCCCTTTTCCAAATTCGGAGCCACCACTCACGGATACTATAAATTGAGTGCACAGCTAGCTCCGTTAGTTTGTTATGAAGCCAGAGCACCAACCCTCACCCTTGATTAGCCACCATAGCTGGAGGATTTCGTTCTTCCCCCAAATCTATTGTTTGTGCCACTGTGAGACGTCGTGCCATGGCCAGCCATCGCCAGGTCCACCCTCGCCCTCCTTGTTTGTGTTTCAATGCCCATGCATGCTTGCGATGCTTGTCGGCTCGGCCAATTAAGCTATACCAAGATAGATCGTTAAGAACACGTCGGGATAGTCTCAAGCTCCGCTGGTGTGCGTGGACTAAGCTCTAGAGCAACGTTCGGGCTCAATTAGTGATCCCCAGTGGAGCCCCAAGGTTAGAATTAGGCGTAGACCGAAGTAGAGCACAGATTGTTGGGTATTGCGGCCGGTACAAGTTCGCTAGAGCGCCCACGCTGTCGTCCGTGCAGGTCGAGGACCCGATCATGCGAAGAAGAGAAAAGAGAGGGGTTTTAGTGCACATGTCAGAGACACAGGTGAATAGGGAATAGGATTCTTTACTAGTTTTTCGAATCGCCAAGGACCTCTGCGCAAAATGGCCAACGTGTGCGTGTGTGGGTGCGTTTTGCCTGGTCGTGGGCCGGATCGGGCTAGATTGAGCCCAGTACTATTCATCGTTTTCCTTTTTCTTTTTCTGCCAAACTTGGAAAATTGTAGGAAATTCTAGAAAAATGGTAAAGTTATGGGACCAATTTTGCTAAACTCCTAAATTCATCTAGTATTTAATAAAAATAGTTCCAAGATTTTTAGTTCAAACCTATAATTATTTATCATTTAAGATGCCTAAACCTAGCCTTTTAGAATTAAATTGGTAGCTCCAAATATAATAAAACTTTTTGGGTAAGCTTAGTTTGATGATTAAAGTCCTTGGGTAGAGTTTGAAATGCTTTGGACATTGTTTGGTCCCAAAACCCAATACACTAGCTCCCTAGGATATAATTGCCTAACCCTAATAGAATACTAACTCAGGAAACCCTAGTGACTAGTGTGTACCATGAAGGAAAGTTGTATTCAAGATACAACTTGGTATGTTTCTATTATATACCTGCATATTCATAGCATCACATAAGCATTCATGTATATGTATTGTAATGTATAGAAAACAAAGAAGAAGTTGTAGTCGAAGAAGAAGTTGCCCCGCAAGCTGAGAATCCCCCGGTTGAGAACAACTTCTATTTTGACATCTGTGGGATAGACCCAGAACCTCTTGCAACACAAGGCAAGCCCCTGTGCATTTACCCCTTCCTTGTTATTTTAAACTCTTTATCACTTGAAATGATGTGTTAGGTGATAGGAGTTGTGTGCTAAACAATTGCTGCATTCCCTTCCTTGGAACTGATTACCATTCCTGATACCTGTTTTACTTAAAAGTTTTCTGATGCTTAGCTTTGCTTTAAAAAACAAAATGTTTTGTTTTAAACAAAAGATGATGCTTCATATGGGATGGGAAATTTTCAAGGAAAAGAATTGATGGTGAATCCATCATGGCCATGATGGGTTCAACATTTGAAAAGATGTACCTCTGTCAGGTACCAAAATTTGGGTTGAAAATGATAAAGACGAGACTGGGCGGGTGACTTGCATGAGAAGGAAGTCTCGGTGTAGTGTCTCCATCTAAGTCGATTAAGGACCGAACCGATGTAGGCTTGATGATCGAGGACTCTTTAACTGGCCACATGCCTCGTCATGGGTAAGCTCTTCCTCGGTTGGACCAATACCAGAAAGGCCACCACGCAATGGGAATGGAGAGATGGCGAGAGTAGCGTGTACCCTCTGTGTCAAGAGGCTGGACGGTGGTGTATCTGTGCTCTCGGTTGGCGTGAACCCGTTCTGGTCTTGAGAAACCCGGTAGCGAGTTGACATATGCAAGGGTTAAGTGATACATATGATGTGTGGTTGGAGATCCCAACTA
The DNA here is from genome assembly GCF_902167145.1 of Zea mays. NCBI lineage: Eukaryota > Viridiplantae > Streptophyta > Magnoliopsida > Poales > Poaceae > Zea > Zea mays. The sequence goes on from NC_050103.1 coordinate 46,389,149, forward strand.
GGTATTAATCGATTCGGATCGCCGTTACTTCTCGGACATGAAGACTTGGTCACTGACTTACACGTAGCAATCCAGTGAACTCAAGGGGTGATAAAAGATGGCTAGTGTAGGCTAAGTGCCTGAACTAGGATAGAAAGAACTCTAGATATAGGTAATGACTTAACCTGATAATAAAACTGGATTTTTAATGATCCACTGTTAGTAAGTTGTTCTGCAAACAAAGTCTTTGATTCTTGGTCAGCTTTACCTTGAATCCCACAAGCTAGCATATCCTTGAGAAGTCTTTTTCCTTTGTCGGGTAAGACTTGTGAAAGTACACTCTGTACTCAGGGTTTTCGAACCCATGTTGTTGTACGTGATGAAACAGCCGAGTTTTGTTGTTTCTACTCGAAGGTGGTGCCAAAGCAGGAGGAAAATCAGTAAACTTGTTGGTGGGAGGATGTTTTACCTCCCTGTTATGTAATAATAAATTATGCACTCATACACCCGGTGTTGTAATAAATACTCTCTCTATATTTTATATGAATGTAAATTATGTAATTGTAATCCTTCCGCTTATTCTTTACTCCAATTATGTGTGTAATGTTTGTGTGATGGGTGAAGCGCTCTTGGGCGATATGATGATGATACAGATAACCGAACTTACCGAGTGATTGCACGCACCTGCATGACTGTCTGAGGTCCTTGGGACAAGGACATCTGTAGGTGGGCCTAATACCTTGGGAGGTTCTGCCACACTTGAGCCCACAAGTGGTTGTATGTTCTCAGTGACGACTGATGAACATAGCGGAGCACTCAAACCAACCAAAACCAAGTTCACAAGTGAAACTTTTCAAAATACAAAAATTAAAATATCTACTCCAATAGAATGAAGAAAGAGTCCAAACCAAAAACACTACAACAAACTAGTGTTTGAATGCTTTAGAAAAGTTCCTAGAGTATATATGAACCAAAAAACAAATAGATCGATGAAACAAACATACAGAACTCGAAAATCACTCAAAATTGTGAGTTTCCCTATAGAGTGCAGTAGTGTTGTGCTCACGGCTGACACTTCTGCTCCTCATCACTGTTGGAGAGTGCACGACACAGATGGGCCATGGCATTGCTGCTGCACGTGTACTAGTGCCGCATTGCTTATTGCCAACAAACCAACCTAAAGCTCCAAAAGAAAAAATGACATAAATGAACTTTAATTGACCTGGAATTTTTCACACACCTTGACATAGAAACTTCAAAGGCGCCCACAAAATTTGATGTCCAAAAGATTAAATCTTCAACCGTAGATCAAAAAATATGCTCTCAACTCGAAGTTTTCTCAAAATCGGTTAAGTGGTCGAATTTTTGTGCTCAAGTTGAATCTGCCCAAACCAATTGGTGGGTATGATCTTTGGAAGTCGTTGCTTGTTTCTAATCCCCAATAACTTAAAATTAAAATATCCAGCCAAAGATCAAAGAGAGGAGACCGATAAGGGGAAATCTAAGGCAAAAACTTCAAGAACTGAAGGGAGCATGAAAATGGATTTCACTTCATCATAGACCACTATGGTAAAGGTCACGCTTTCCAGGACTCAAGTTACATAGATGAATATTTATCTGCTAAAATGCTTACGGATCTCAGTAGCAGCCTAGAGGGAGAGACCTACAAGAGAGAAAACCTAAAAACAAAACCACCAAATAGAAGTCAAAGAGATGGATGGCTAGGGATAACCCTCCTCTTATTTATAGATGTTACTAAACATTTTCAATATAACCCTAGATATTTTAAAGCTAAAACACTTAGCCAGGGACATAATGGTCCTACTCTTAAACTATATATTTGATGGCCTGTGATATCCTGGCCTCTGGGATGGTGATATCCTGGCCCAAGGCTTAATAGAATTAATAGAGTACCCATACCAACAAGGTGCATCTTCTTTTTTGGAAGTCTATCTCAAAAGAACCTTCCAGTTAAGTGTGCTTGGCTTTGAGCAATTTGGGATGGGTGACCGACCGAAAAGTTTTTCTCGGGTGCGCATGAGTGAGGACAAAGTGCGCACAGCAGGCTCGTGTTGGTCTGTGGGGACAATATATGATCCTAGAGAGTTGCCAGAAGTAAGTACTGATGGTCCGGGAGTGGACGGGGTGTTACAAGTGGTATCAGAGCCGACCCTTGTGGTTTTCACGGGCATGTGTGGGTTAGGGTTTTCGGTATATGGCGCATGTGGTCTCGGAGTGGTCACATGACATGGCATATGACAATACTAGACACAGACGTGGCTAAGAGGGGAGGTTTCTAGATTGGGGTTCACCGACGAGGACGTCGGTCTTCTAAGGGGGTGGATTGTGATATCCTGTCCCCTAGGATGATGATATCCTGGCCCAAGGTTTAATAGAATTAATAGAGTATCCATACCAACAAGGTGCATCTTTTTTCGGAAGTATATCTCGAAAGAACCTCCAAGTTAAGTGTGCTTGGCTTTGAGCAATTTGGGATGGGTGACCGACTGGGAAGTTTTTCTCGGGTGCGCAGGAGTGAGGACAAAGTGCACACAAAAGACTCGTATTGGTCTGTGGGGACAATATATGATCCTAAAGAGCTGCCAGGAGTAAATACCACCGGTCCGGAAGTGTACTGGGTGTTACATGGCCACACTCCTGCCATGGATTTGCTTTGCGTCGACGCAACCTCCATAATGGATCTATGTGCCGTCTTTGAATCTCGTCCCTCAGGTTTTGAGTTCAAAATCGCAAAACCATCGCAATGTGGTTTTGAGGCTCCAAACCGCCACAAGTAGCATATTCTATTTGTGTCCTCCTGCCAGTCCTTGACCACGCCAGCGACAAGATCCATTCCACCATGTCTTCGTGCCTATCATTGTCCCTAGGCATCGATCATCGCAGTTAGTCACTCGGCTTCTCTAATCCCTTGGTTAAGTCAACATTTGTCCTTTACCGCTTCTGGTCCATCGGCATGAACCCGTATAACATTCACTGTACCTTTAGGCTTCGTACCTATGCACCTCAATGTGGCAGAATCGCCCGAATTATTCCAGCTTAAGTGTCTAAGTCACGCCTCAGGGGCTGTAACACACATAAATCGGAATAATCCGTCAGTCCCTCAGATCTAGTCTGATAAAGCCACATAACCAGGATCAAATACCACATACTCACTCGAAGGTGAGTCACAGAAGAAATACAATAAAACAGGAAAAACCTCAAATTAAAGTACTGGAGTTATTACATAAATCAGAGTTTCTCAAGTAAACTGAGATAGTTCATAGATAGATTTTTGCAGCGGATAATCGTTGTCGTCGGTAGCGAGGAATTGGGGAAGGCCTAGCCCACTCCTCTTCCTGCTCCTCTCCTGCCGGAGCAACATCCCACTCGACCCTCCAACCCGGTGGCAGGGTGGTAGGCCAAGTCACACCATCAACCATATCCTGAAGCGTACCTGCAAAAATTATGCCACAAGCAAGGCTGAGTATACTAATACTCAGCTAGACTTACCCGGTGTGAGGAGTCTACTCCTCTACCTCTAGACCATGCAACTGTTCGGCTGAGGGGTTTGGTTTGCCAAAAGCACTAGCTGAGTCTAAAATCAATTTTTAGCTTTGCAATTTCTAGCATCATTATCTTAGCTAAGTTTGCTCCTTCTAAGCATACATGGTAGCAAGCATTTAGTACAATGAACAAGTTATCTCAAGTGAACCTCATTTCATTCTTACTCAATGTAGTACAAGGGGTCAAGCAGTCTCATTAGCTGCGAGAAGCAGACGATTCGAACCGAGTTTTATCCTTGCAAGGTAAACCTAAACACACGACATGTCAGGGCACTCCGTCCCCACCCATGTCAACCGTCCCCATCGATTCCCCGTTCGCGGCCAGGCCGCATCGCCTTGGCATACAATGCTCCACTGACCCCGGATGTCGCTGTACAGTGATCGCACTTGTACCCACCATAGCTAGCATGCGAGACCCAGTCTCAGGTCGCGTGAGGAGTAAAGTCCGCGCCCGGCTTCACTCAGGTACTAGGTTTACCAGTTACCATATTTCCCGACATGTGCTTAGTACATTCAAACGCTTGACTCAGGTATCCACACATTAATCCTTAATTCCTTTTCCCGTCTCATGGACAAGGCATCCTCTCTGGATCCAAGTCCATAGACTAACATAGATCCCGTTATCAAGATGAATACAATCAATTCCTGACCTCGCGCGAGTGCTAGAAAAATCACTCGACTTCTACCGAGATCCTGATAACAAAGCAGCTACTCGACCTAGCATACTAGTATCCATCTCAAAAAGGAATCCTAAGTTCATGCAACTAGAGGTTTCAAGCAACTCCTACACTTAAGTGCACATTACAATCCTACAAACATTAAGTGTAGTAAAGTAGCATATATAGATATGGTTATGCATAAAACCGGGGCTTGCCTTCAATAGTTGGGGTTGCGGGGAGATCCTCGATGTCAGTCTCGGGAGCTTGCTCCTGGTCTTCCTCGTGGACAGCTCCTTGCTCAGGGATGAGCACGTACTCTCCATCGACGAGATTGCAATCTAATGAATGCAATGAGTAAGATATATGCATGGCATGATTTGCAATTATAATTAAGATTTGATGGGGGAAATGATCAATTTAATAAGTTAGGGCTTAATCTCTCTACTGAAGATTTTGAGGTACACTTAGCAAATTAGGGTCAAGCTTGGTTAAGCTAATTGGTAAGTTTATTTTGGTGTTCTACTGATTTCCCTTTAATGTCTTAGTGAGAATTTATTAAGATTTCTAGCTGAGCTTATTGGAGTGAGATTTATTTTCCCTCTCTTTCTTTCTAATTCTTTTATGCTTTTAAGGTAGGTTTGAACTACAAGATAACTTAATAAATTTCCAAAACTTCTGCAAAAATTACAGTGGCTTCTTACTGGTGTATAGTTCTCTGTCTCAAAATTTGGGGCTTAAACATTGAGGGGTTCTTTCTATATAAAATTATCAAATATTAGGGCAGAAGGGGTGTTTTGAACTACAACTTCTTTTTAATAGTGGGTTATTCTCTAAGACTTATTTTTGTTGGCATCTAGATGCTAAAACATGACTTGGTACAAATTTTTAGCCACTAATACTTACTAGTTATTTTGCTATTATTTTCTAAAATTTCTAGCCAAAGGGTTGCTTTCTACTACCACTATATTTGAAGAATATCAAACAACAGATTTCTAGTTTTTCCTATCTTCTTCTTTGTGCAAGAGAAATCATTTTGAAGTTTGGTAACTTTTTGCTTAAGGGAAAGGTGGTAGGAATTTCTTGAACTAAATGGTCTTTTTCATGAAGTATTGGCAATGGGTATTATTTGTAGCTTTTAATTGGGTTTTGCATTTTTCTCTGGTGGTCTACTTCATTACTAATCTGGTAAAAATTTATTTGCTCATTGTTGCACACTTTATGGCTTTCTTATGATTTAATTGAAATATGGCTTAAAATCAAGTTCCATTTGTTTACCCTACTTAAAATGATTGACTGGGGTGTTTATCATTTTTGTAGTGGTATCTTAGTGGTTACAAGTCCACTAGATTTTTCTTAACAATTTTGAAATTGTTTTCATAATTCTAATAATTGTTTTTCTAGTTTGATTAATGCTTAATAAAACATTTCACCTAGAATCTTTTCTGGACTAGGGGTCCCTTTATTTGTCCTAGGTTCTCTGTTACTTAAGTAGACTAGGAAAAATAACTGGATTCACTGTTCATTATTTTCTAATACCTTTCTGATTTTCTTAAGTTTTGGGCAAAAATGGCTTTTAATAGATGACCCTACTTAAATCTTCAATACTGGGGTGTTCAATATTTTTAAACAGTGTTTAAATGGGGTTTGAACTTCTACAAATTTTCTTAAGTTCAGCACCGAAGCATAACTAATTTTCTTCCTTTTTAAAAGGTTTGGTAAGTTTCTTTAATTAATTTCAAACTCTAAAAAATAAAACAGAAAGCATAGGGTTCAATATTTTTATGTGATAGTTCATAATATTTTAAATCCAGCAAAATTGGTTTGGCTAAATTTGGTTGAATATAACTCAAGATATAAATTTTCTAAGTTCTCTACTGAATTTAAAAAGATTAATTAGAAATGGTTAAAGGAAACACAGTTTTGCGATGGGGTCCCTGGCGAAGGGGTTTGAATGAATTACAGACAGGTCCTCGGTGCACTATTCACTTGAGTCTAAGGCTCTGCAGAAAACCCCTTAGGGTTTTACAAAACCGAACCCGCAGTCCTTCCCTAATGGAATAGTGACCGCGGAGGAAGAAAGGGGCGGAGGGGCTTACCGGCGGCGAGACTGCTCCGGTGAGGTGGTCGAGGATGTAGGGGAGGTCCTGAGGGTCACGGCGATGTGCGGGTCGCCGTCGGGAATGGTCGGAGTCGGCCGGTCCACGTGCACAAGCGGGGAAGCTCGTCGGCGGCGAGGAGTCCGGCCTGCTCACGGCGCGATAGTCCAATTGAACGGGTTAGAGAGCTTCACTGGATGCTAGGGAAGACGTGTGTCCAAGGAATTTGAAAATGGCTCACCGGATTGCTCGGTCTACGTGCGGTCGCGGACGACCGAAGTCCGGCGAGGATGATCTTGGGTCTCCAGTGAGGTTCTGTCGGGTCTGAGCGCTTGGAAAGCTTCATGGGTGACTGGCGAAGCTAACCGAGAGGCCGGCGCAACTTGGACGCGACTGGAGCGGGCTGGCCATGGTGGCCAAGGCTTGGGCAGTGGTGGCGGGCGGTGGCGCGGCGTGCTCGAGGCGAAGTTCGGTGAACTTCGTCTTAGGCAAGGCCTGAGAGCACGCGGGGAGGTACGGCCGAGGCCTTGGGCTGCTTTATAGGCACGGCGAGGGCGAGGGCGCGTGACGGACTTGACCGGACGCTGGGGCGAGCGCGCACGCGGGTTGGGCGAACGCTGGCGTGCCGACCAGCATCGAACACGTGTGCGCGTTCATTCTGCCTGAGTTCTGGCGCGTGTGGTCATTCATCCGAGCCTGCTCTTGCCTTGGTCAGCGCACAAAACCTCTTCTCCTCCCTATAAGCTACTGATCTTGTGTGGGGGTCATAGGATTTGGCCTACTGGTTTCAAAGATTTGGAGCTCTGAAGTCTGGTCTGTCTCCCAGCCCGAGCCCGAGGCAAATCTTCGGTTTTGTCATGTCTAGGGCTCGCGTCCCAATGCCATCTTCAGATATGTGATAGAGGGGTTAGTTAGACACGTTTTTGTTAATGGGAGCTTTAGGATTAGAGCTAAGGATCAAGGTGAACGTGCTCCGTTTTGGTTCTAGGGCTGAAAATTCAGAAATCTGAATTTCAGATTTCCCCATTAAACCTCCACTTGAATGGCTTGTTTGGAGTTTTTAACAAACTATTTTGGCCAAGCTTTCATAATCTTTATTGTAGCTTATTTAGTGTATTTAAATTTTTATAATTGGCCTAAGCCATGATTTCATGTTTTTCATGGTCTTTCATCCCTTTTCTTCTTTTCTACTTAAATAGCTTAATTAGGGTTGGTATTAGGGTTTCAACATTTTTTCCTTTTTTGGAAACCTTAATTGTTTTAGACATGATTCTTTAGATATAAACTTAGTGGACCTTTTATTCTTAAGTTGATATGTGGCTTCAGGCTCAATTTGGCTTACATGAAATGATGATTCTTGAGTTAGCACTGAGAAAAACCCTAGGTGACACTGGGGTGTCACAGCCTTCCCCCCTTAAAGGAATCTCATCCCGAGATTCGGGTCGGAGTCCTCCCAGGGTGAAGCGAAGGGTGAGACTTACTTGAAGTGGGTGCTTTATTTATTAAGGCAACTGCTCTTCGAATGTCATTCTCTTTGCAACTTCAGAAGGAAGTCCTTTTAACTTTAGTTCTATAATTAACTCATTCTAATTTAAGATCATTTTTCTGAAATTTAGATTCGAAGGGCAGGAGGAGGGGCTGGGCATGATTACGTACCAATTTCCTTAGGTAGGCAATCGGGGAAGTTGGAACGCAGGAATTCCTCAGTCTCCTAAGTAGCCTCTTCCTCTGAGTGATTACTCCATTGGATCTTATACATCTTGATCGATTTAGCCCGTGTTGATCTTTCTTTGCAACCCAGAACCTTGGAAGGGTACTCTTGGTACGATAGATCTGGCTCTATCTCCAATTTTGGTTCTGCTATGATCTCGATCGGCAATCGAACACACTTCTTAATTGGGATACATGGAACACATTGTGGATGGCAGACATTTTTGGAGGTAACTTCAATTTGTATGCCACGGGTCCACATGCATCTATGATCTCATAAGGTCCAATGTAACGAGGGGCTAACTTGCCTTTGATCCCGAATCTCTGCACTCCCTTGGTGGGTGATACCTTCAGATATACGAAATCTCCCACCTCGAACTGGAGAGGTTTCCTTCTCTTATCATGGTAACTCTTCTGCCTGGCCTGAGCAGCTTCAAGATTCTTCCTGATTAGTTTGACCTTCCTTTTGGCTTCAGTCACTAAGTCAGGTCCGAAAACTTCTCTTTCTCCAGGCTGAGACCAATGAGGGGTGTTCAACACCTTCTTCCATATAGAGCTTCGAAGGGTGCCATCTTTAGGCTCGATTGATAACTGTGTTATAAGCAAACTCTGCCAAGGAGAGGTGCTTATCCCAGTTCTTGCCACAATCGATTGCACAAGCCCTCAGCATATCTTCAAGAATTTGATTTACCCTCTCGGTCTGACCATCAGTCTGTGGGTGGTAAGCTGAACTTCTGATTAGCTTAGTTCCCAAAGACTCTTGCAGTTGTTCCCAAAATCTGGCAACAAATTGGGCTCCTCGGTCAGAAACAATGGTCTGGGGCAATCCGTGCAAACACACGATTCGGTCAATGTACAACTCTGCATACTTCTGAGCCTTATCTGTGGTGTGCACTGGGAGAAAATGTGCCACTTTCGTCAGTCGGTCCACAATAACCCAAATTGAATCATGATGACGAGAGGTGCTGGGCAGACCTGCAATGAAATCCATGCTGATGTCATCCCATTTCCATGAAGGTATAGATAGGGGTTGCAAAGCTCCAGCTGATTTCAAGTGGCTTGCCTTTATCCTCAGACAGGTGTCACATTCTGATACATATTGGGCTATCTCCCTCTTCATTCTGGTCCACCAATACAAGGGCTTCAGATCATGGTACATTTTGGTGCTCCCTGGATGCATGGAGAATTTGGAGAGATGAGCCTCATCCAAGATTTTCTTCTTGAGATCCTTGTTTTTAGGAACCACCAATCTGCTTTCAAACCACAATATACCCTTTCTATCTTGGTAGAAACATTTATACTTCTCGGCCTTCTGATGGAGGTTCTCCTTAATAATTTGCACTCCCTTGTCACTGAGCTGGGCCATGATGATCTGGTCTTGCAAAGCTGGCTCAACGGAAATGTGAGACAAAGCACGAGAAGGAATCACTTCAATCTTCATTTTGCTCAGCTCATCACACAAGGTGTCAATGCGAGAATCCATCATAACACAGTTGCATTGCAATTTCCGACTCAAGGCATCTGCTACCACATTGGCTTTTCCTGGGTGATAATTTACCTCTAGGTCATAGTCCTTGATTAGCTCTAGCCATCTTCTCTGCCTCATGTTGAGATCAGCCTGAGTAAAGATATACTTAAGGCTCTTATGATCAGTGAAGATGTTGCAGTGGGTTCCCATCAAATAGTGTCTCCACATTTTCAATGCATGAACCACGGCTGCTAACTCTAGGTCATGAGTGGGATAATTTTGCTCATGAGGCATGAGTGCTCTTGATGCGTAGGCAATGACTCGGTTGTCTTGCATTAAGACTCAACCCAGTCCAGTGCCAGAGGCATCACAGTACACATTAAATGGATTGCTGCTGTCGGGTTGCGCTAACACCAGTGTTGTGGTCAGATGTTGCCTCAATGCATGAAAGGCATCTTCGCACTTCTGACCCCAAACAAACTTGGCTTCTTTCTTCAACAGCTCAGTTATGGGCTTCGCAATTCGAGAGAAATCCGGAATGAATCTTCGGTAATAACCAGCTAATCCTAGAAAACTCTGAATCTGACGGACAGTCGTTGGCGGCTTCCAGTTCATCACCTCTTGCACCTTATCAGGATCAACGGCTATACCTGCCTGAAAGATAGTGTGACCCAAGAATTTGATCTCCTTTAGCCAAAAATCACATTTTGACAATTTGGCATAAAGATGGTGTTCTCGCAGACGTTGAAGCACTACATGCAGATGTCCGACATGTTCTTCTTCGTTTTTCGAGTACACCAAGATATCATCGATGAAAACCACTACGAACTTGTCCAATTCAGGCATGGAAACAGAATTCATCAGATACATGAAGTATGTTGGTGCATTAGTCAGCCCAAAAGACATCACCAAGAATTCATACAGCCCATATCTGGTTGAGAAGGCAGTCTTCGGAATATCACTTGCTCGTATCTTGGTCTGATGGTAACCGGAGCGAAGGTCTATCTTGGAAAACACTTTGGCTCCGACCAACTGATCAAAAAGAACATCAATAAAAGGCAAAGGATACTTGTTCTTGATAGTCACCGCATTAAGCGGGCGGTAATCTATGCATAGCCTCAAGCTTTCATCTTTCTTCTTCACAAACAAGGCTGGACATCCCCAAGGAGAAGTACTTGGGCGGATAAAACCCTTGTCCAACAATTCTTGCAATTGCTTCTTCAATTCTTTCAACTCAGCGGGTGGCATCCGGTAAGGCCTCTTGGAAATAGGTGTCGTTCCCGGTTGCAACTCGATGGCGAAGTCAATATCCCAATCTGGCGGCATTCCTGGTAATTCATCTGGAAAGAGATCTGCATACTCACAGACCACTGGAATCTTCTTCAGAGGTAACTCTGTCATAGCAAAAGCACATGACTGAGTAGAGTCTTGACTAGGCAGAAAAAAGGTGAAACTCCCACAGATTGGGGAATTGATGTCCATGTTGCGGCTGGCTACATCAAGCACTACTTGGTGTCTGGTCATCCAATTGGCTCCCAAAATAATATCCACATTTTCCAAACCAAAAACAAGAAGGGTGGTTTTAATAATGTGGCTCCCCAGTTGAATAGGCACACTTTGGTTTAATTGATTAGTTGCAATTTTACCCCCAGGTGTGGCTATCATGAATGACCCTTTTGTGTGATAGAAAGGCAATTGACATTTAGCACTGAACTTTTGGCTAATGAAACTATGAGATGCACCAGAATACAACAGAATTAAAGCAGGTTGATTATAAACTGAAAAGATATCAGTCATGATGGGGGCTCCCTCAGGTAACTCCTCCAGAGTAGTGAAGTTGAGCTTCCCTTGCCTGACTTGCATCTTCTGCTTTCTTCCCTTGTCTTGATTAGGTGCTGGCATCTGCCTCTGCTAATTTCTTGGGCAATTCTTAGCATAGTGGCCCACATTGCCACAAGTGAAGCACTTGTTCCCATTGCCCTAGCGGAACTGCTGCTGCTGCGGAGGCTGATTGTTCCTTGGAGCGGGAGCTGGAAAATGAGTGGGTGTCGGCTGCTGCTACTGAGATGGCCTGATCACCCATCTGCCTGCCTGCTGCTGAAATCCCCTGCTCTGATTGTGAGAAACAATCCTGAACCTCTGGGCCTGAGCAGATGGTGATGCCATTGGTGCCTTTCTCTTCTTCTCTGCCCGGTAAGCTACAATACAATCCTCCTGGGAGATGGCCAGGTTGACCAACTCATTGAAGCTATCAGCCCGAATAGTGTTGAGATGCTCATGCAACTTGGTATTGAGACCCCTGCGGAAGCGGTCTCTCTTCTTCTCATCGAAATCAGCATGATAACCTGCGTACTGGCACAGGTCGTTGAAGGCCTGAGTGTACTGCAAAACCGTGTGGGTTCCTTGATTGAGTGACAGGAATTTATTCAGCTTGCGATCAAGAATTCCAGCTAGGATATGGTGCCCTCTGAAAGCAATCTTGAATTCCTCCCGAGACACTTCATGATCAGCAGGTAGCATAGCATGAAAGTGGTCCCACCAAGTCCGAGCAGGGCCGCGAAGCTACTGTGCGGCGAAGCGAGCCTTGGTATCATCAGGGCAGTCTCCCGTGAGGAGTGGAAACTTGGACTCCATGACGCGTAGCCACACGGCGGCGTCCAACGGATCCTCTGCCTTGGTGAACAAGGGTGGCTGCGTGCTCAGGAACTCCTGGTAGGTTGCCGCTACTAGAGGTCGCTGCGACTGGCCTCCACCATGCTGCTGGGGGTGGGGCTGGCGCTGCAAGAGCTGTCACAGAATCTCATTCTGCTGGGCCATTAGCTCCTGCACCGTGGGAGCTAGAGGAGGTGGCGGGGGAACTTGCTCGTTATGCCTGCGACGCTGCCTAGCTGCCATCTAAAAACAGAGATCGTCGCCATTGTTATCCCAATTCACAATTTCGAACAACATGCTATTATTTCATATGGAAAGAAAATTGCCATAATCATAACATTAAGTTCGAAGGAAGATAGCATGGTTACAACATCCCACAGATCTCAAAAGTTCTCAAGGGTTACATCAATTAGGGGAAGGTACCCGTAAGCCTAGCCCAAAATCTGCCATTACTAAGCTTGCGTAGGTTTCTATCCGCCTAAAGCGTCAAAACGACTTATCAACCCTGAGTAGTGGAAGCGACACTGGATGCGGGTGAAGGGGGCATCGCGGAGGTAGTCCCATTGGCACCAGGGGCTGGTCCTAACTCCTCAGGAGCCTCTTCTCCCTCGCTTCTGGCCTCATTGGCCTCCATCTCTAAGTGGTGCATGTCCAGGTGGTCATTAGCTTCTTCGAGTTCCCGCTGCACATCATGGAGCTAGTTCTCCAAGACATCAATGGTGTTGTCTTGGATCTCCACCTGCTGCTCCAAGGTGGTGATGCGCTTGCTCAGCCTTTCCACCTGCAAATCCTTCTCCACCAACTAGGGGGATAAGTCGACCACAAAGTCTTCTCGGCTATCGAGGGTGAGCTTGGTGGTTTGAGCGATGTTAGCAAGATGTGCCATAGCGTCGCTCTGCAGGGCCTGAAGGCGGTACAGCGCACTCATGCACTGAACAGTGACCCTCCCAACCAAGTCAGGATACATTGCCCACACATCTTTCACATGGCTCACACGGTTGCACCACATGGGGTCATCCTTCTTCGCAGCAGGGAAGAGTCCTAAGGGGTGCATCACCATTTCCAGGGGATGGTAGCCACAGAAAGTCGTCAGAGTCTTCATGGCTGCTGCTTCAGTGGTGTCGTCCGTCCTAAATCCAATCGTCTCGGAGTCAAGAGAACGCCAACCCAGCTGAAGGGGATGAGCCTCCAGAGTCAGCTAGACTCGGCAATGTGGTACCCGATGCTCCTCGTACAGCTGCACCGTGTACAAAGGGGGCGTAGGGTAACCGGCGGAGTTAAGCACTTCCCACAAGATGGAAGGAAAGCCATCATGAGAAAGGAAGTTAGAACTGAAACAAGTGTCTCCTCCACTGGCGGGGGTAGGTGAAGTCATCTGCGGAAGGGTATCAGAGGTAAAGATTATGGTGGAAGGAAGAAAATAAAAGAGCCTGGGTGGTTTAAAAGGAAGCGGGTTAGCTCAAATTTTTACTTCTTTAGTTCTTAATCCTTCAAATTTATAATGCATGCATGCTGAAAATAACGTCTCCTCTCCGAATAAAAGGGTGCTCTTAGGGCATCCTTTAAAAAGCTAAATACTGGCCCACAGGGCCTACTTAATTAGCCACCTATTTCTCCCACTATTCCTAAGGCCTTTCGTCCTAGGTCTAGCGGTCTAGTCCTGATGATTCGTATCAATTTCTAAGCAAGTTTTAGATTTTTTTTAAAAAAAATTGGTATTCATGGTTTATTGTGCTTCTCTGTGGTGGTATTTGCTCTGATACAAGCTGTGGTAGAACCGCCCAAATTATTCTAGCTTAAGTGTCTAAGTCACGCCTCAGGGGTCGTAACACACTTAAATCGGAATAACCCGTCAGTCCCTCAGATCTAGTCTGATAAAGCTACTTAACCATGATCAAATACCACATACTCACTCGAAGGTGAGTCACAGAAGAAATACAATAAAACAGGAAAAACCTCAAATTAAAGTACTGGAGTTATTACATAAATAGGAGTTTCTCAAGTAAACTGAGATAGTTCATAAGATAGATTTTTGCAGCAGATAATCGTTGTCGTCGGTAGCGAGGAATTGGGCAAGGCCTAGCCCACTACTCCTCCTGCTCCTCTCCTGCCGGAGCAACATCCCACTCGACCCTCCAACCCGGTGGCAGGGTGGTAGACCAAGTCACACCATCAACCATATCCTGAAGCGTACCTGCAAAAATTATGCCACAAGCAAGGCCGAGTATACTAATACTTAGCTAGACTTACCCGGTGTGAGGAGTCTACTCCTCTACCCCTAGACCATGCAGTTGTTTGGCTGAGGGGTTTGGTTTGCCAAAAGCACTAGCTGACTCTAAAATCAATTTTTAGCTTTCCAATTTCTAGCATCGTTATCTTAGCTAAGTTTGCTCCTTCTAAGCATACATGGTAGCAAGCATTTAGTACAATCAACAAGTTATCTCAAGTGAACCTCATTTCATTCTTACTCAATGTAGTACAAGGGGTCAAGCAACCTCATTAGCTGCAAGAAGCAGACGATTCGAATTGAGTTTTATCATTGCAAGGTAAACCTAAACACACGACATGTCAGGGCACTCCGTCCCCACCCATGTCAACCATCCCCATCGATTGCCCATTCGTGGCCAGGCCTCACCGCCTTGGCATATAATGCTCCACTGACCCCGGCTGCCGTCGTGCAGTGACCGCACTTGTACCCACCATAGCTAGCATGGGAAACCCAGTCTCAGGTCACGTGAGGGGTAAAGTCCGCGCCCGGCTTCACTCAGGTACTAGGTTTACCGGTTACCATATTTCCCGACATGTGCTTAGTACATTCAAACGCTTGACTCAGGTATCCACACATTAATCCTTAATTCTTTTTCCCGTCTCATGGACAAGGCATCCTCCTTGGATCCAAGTCCATAGACTAACATAGATCCCATTATCAAGATGAATACAATCAATTCCTGACCTCGCGCGAGTGCTAGAAAAATCACTCGACTTCTACCAAGATCCTTATTAGCAAAGCAGCTACTCGACCTAGCATACTAGTATCCATCTCAAAAAGGAATCCTAAGTTCATGCAACTAGAGGTTTGAAGCAACTCCTACACTTAAGTGCACATTACAATCCTACAAACATTAACTTTAGTAAAGTAGCATATATAGATATGGATATGCATAAAATCGGGGCTTGCCTTCAATAGCTGGGGCTGCTGCAGGGAGATCCTCGATGGCAGTCTCGGGAGCTTGCTCCTGGTCTTCCTCGTGGACAGCTCATTGCTCAGGGATGAGCACGTACTCTCCGTCAGCGAGATTGCAATGTAATGAATGCAATGAGTAAGATATATGCATGGCATGATATGCAATTATAATTAAGATTTGATGGGGGAAAATGATCAATTTAATAAGGTAGGGCTTAATCTCTCTACTGAAGATTTTGAGGTACACTTAGCAAATTAGGGTCAAGCTTGGTTAAGCTAATTGGTAAGTTTATTTTGGTGTTCTACTGATTTCCCTTTAATGTCTTAGTAAGAATTTATTAAGATTTCTGGCTGAAGTTATTGGAGTGAGATTTATTTTCCCTCTCTTTCTTTCTAATTCTTTTATGCTTTTAAGGTAGGTTTGAACTACAAGATAACTTAATAAATTTCCAAAAATTCTGCAAAAATTACAGTGGCTTCTTTCTAGTGTATAGTTCTCTGTCTCAAAATTTGGGGCCTAAATAGTGAGAGGTTCTCTCTGTATAAAATTATCAAATATTAGGGCAGAAGAGATGTTTTGAACTACAACTCCTTTTTAACAGTGTGTTATTCTCTAAGACTTATTTCTACTGGCATCTAGATGCTATAACATGACTTGGTACAAATTTTTAGCCACTAATACTTACTAGTTATTTTGCTATGATTTTCTAAAGTTTCTAGCCAAAGGGGTGCTTTCTACTACCACTATATTTGAAGAATATCAAACAACTGATTTCTAATTTTTTATATCTTCTTCTTTGTGCAAGAGCAATTATTCTGAAGTTTGGTAACTTTTTGCTTAAGGGAAAGGTGGTAGGAATTTCTTGAACTAAATGGTCTTTTTCGTGAAGTATTGGTAATGGGTATTATTTGTAGCTTTTAATTAGGGTTTTGCATTTTTCTCTGGTGGTCTACTTCATTACTAATCTGGTAAAAATTTATTTGCTCATTGTTGCACAATTTTTGTCTTGCTTATGATTTAATTGAAATATGTCTTAAAATCAAGTTCCATTTGTTTACCCTACTTAAAATGATGGACTGGGGAGTTTATCATTTTTGTAGTGATATCTTAGTGGTTACAAGTCCACTGGATTTTTCTTAACAATTTTGAAATTGTTTTCATAATTCTAATAATTGTTTTTCTAGTTTGGTTAATGCTTAATAAAACATTTCACCTAGAATTTATTCTAGACTAGGGGTCCTTTTATTTTTTCTATGTTTTCTGTTACTTAAGTAGACTAGGAAAAATAACTGCATTCAATGTTCTTTATTTTCTAATACCTTTATGATGTTCTTAAGTTTTGGGCAAAAATGGCTTTTAATAAATGACCCTACTTAAATCTTCAATACTGGGTGTTCAATATTTTTAAACAGTGTCTAAATGGGTTTGAACTTCTACAAATTTTCTTAAGTTCAACACAGAAGCATAACTAATTTTCTTTCTTTTTAAAAGGTTTGGTCAGTTTCTTTAATTAATTTCAAACTCTAAAAATTAAAACAAAAAACATAGGGTTCAGTATTTTTATGTGATAGTTCATAATATTTTGAATCCAGTAAAATTGGTTTGGCTAAATTTGGTTGAATATAACTCAAGATATAAATTTTCTAATTTCTCTGCTGAATTTAAAAAGATTAATTAGAAATGGTTAAAGGAAACACAATTTTGCGCTAGGGTCCCTAGCGAAGGGTTTTGAATGAATTACAGACAGGTCCTTGGTGCACTATTCACTTGAGTCTACGGCTCTGCAGAAAACCCCTAGGGTTTTACAAAAATGAACCCGCAGTCCTTCCCTAATGGAACAGTGACCGCGGAGGAATAAAGGGGCGGAGGGGCTTATCGGCGCCGAGACTGCTCCGGTGAGGTGGTTGAGGATGTAAGGGAGGTCCTGAGGGTCATGGCGATGTGCGGTCGCCGTCGGGAATGGTCGGAGTCGGCCGGTCCACGTGCGCAGGCGGGGAAGCTCGTCGGCGGCGAGGAGTCCGGCCTGCTCACGGCGCGATAGTCCAATTGAACGGGTCAGAGAGCTTCACTGGATGCTAGGGAGGACCTGTGTGCAAGGAATTTGAGAATGGCTCACCGGATTGCTCGGTCTACGCGGGGCCGCAGGCGACCGAAGTCCGGCGAGGATGATCTTGGGTCTCCGGTGAGGTTCTGTCGGGTCTGAGCGCTTGGAAAGCTTCACGGGTCACTGGTGAAGCTAACCGAGAGGCCGGCGCAACTTGGACGCGACTGGAGCGGGCTGGATGCGGTGGCCAAGGCTTGGGCAGTGGTGGCGGGCAGTGGCGCGGCGTGCTCGAGGCGAAGTCCAGTGAACTTCGTCCTAGGCAAGGCCTGAGAGCGTGCGGGGAGGTACGGCCGAGGCCTTGGGCTGCTTTATAGGCACGGTGAGGGCGCGCGACGGACATGACCGGAAGCTGGGGCGAGCACGCACGCGGGTTGGGCGAACGCTGGCGTGCCGACCAGGGTCGAACACGTGTGCACGTTCATTCTGCCCGAGTTCTGGCGCGTGTGGTCATTCATCCGAGCATGCTCTTGCCTTGGTCAGCGCACAAAACCTCTTCTCCTCCCTATAAGCTACCGATCTTGTGTGGGGGTCATAGGATTTGGTGATGAGGACATCACTATGAGTACGACTACACCAGCAGCACCTCCACATCAAGCGCCACTTCCTTCACTTGCTGGGCCAATCACTCGGGCCCGTGCCAGAGATATTAACTTCGTCATGCTACTGAAGAATGAGGGCCCAGAAGAATAGACGACCAGCCCAACTGCGGCCCATAGGGGACGACCTAGGGTTGGCCGCCCCTAGGGGCTGCGCCCCCTCTCTCTATTTATATTGGAGCTGCGCCTCCTTTGTTCTTCGAGTTTTGTTTTATATCTAGCTTTAGCTACCCCAGAACACGCACAAATACGTGCTGTCCTCTGTGATTCAGAACTCCACCTCGAGTGATATTAAGATTGCTCGCATCTTTTTCTTGTTCGTTCGTCGATTGCGCACAGGAAACAATCTTCGTGATCAGGCCAATCTCGTATCAGCAAGGTCGGTAACCATTGGAAGTTGGTTCAGCGATTGCATTGGCGCTTCGGGATCGCTCGTCATAGTCGGATCGTGAGGGTCTACTTCCACCAAATCGGAATTATGTCCACTCACCGAAAGATCGGGCACTCCAGCTCTATCAAGTGGTATCAGATTTCCAGGTTGATCGGTGAGTTTATCGAGTGTTTTTTTCTCCTACAGTCCACAAAACCACATAAAAATTCAGGTTAGACCTTATACCAGCACCCTTTTGAGCCTCGCACCTTCTTTCAATAATCTGCATTGTTGAATTTGTGTGCTTTCGCGTCATTTGTTGCTGGTCGCATTGTGTTGTTTCTCACCATCCTTCTTTCTTCCTTGTTTTTCTCCTTCGATTACATCAAACCCTAGCGTGCCGCAACCATCTTCCTTGTTTTTCTCCTTCGGTTACATCAAACCCTAGCGCGCCGCAACCATCTTCCTTGTTTCTCTCCTTCGATTACATCAAACTGAGTCAACGCCACAAAGCATGGCAACGCCGCTTCCTTATTTTTCTCCTTCGGTTACGTAAAAAAACAGAAAAAAACCAAACCGAGTCAACGCCGCTTCCTTGTTTTTCTCCTTCGGTTACGTCAAAAAAACAGAAACAAAAAAAAGAGAAAACGAAGGAGAAAGGATACAAAGCGGTTGTCTCATCTCGGTCGTTTTAAACATACCTTCCTTAAATCGGGCATAACTTTTCGCTCGGTTGTTCAAAAAATCTGAAATTTTTACAGGAGCTTGTTGACACCATTCGGTCTATTTGGTTTTGACAAAATTGTCAAAAAAATTCAGGAAAATAAAGAAAAAAATTTGTCAAAGTTCTCGCACGCTTTTTAGAGAACTTCCTGATTTTCTGTAGACCACATCTGAACTCTGTTTTAGGTGAAATTTCGTGTAGCTCCTAGTTTGTTGCTCCTTGTGCTGAGAAAAATAAAAAAAATCATACAAAAAAGAAAAACAAAATCACCTGTGATTCCTACTAGTGCCTTTTTGGCCTCGCTAGTACAATATTTACGGTACTGCCATTCTGCTAGTTCCATCCGTCCTTTGCACTTGTGGCCAGCAATATAGTTTCGTGTTTTGCACTATAATTCAACTTTGCATTATTGTTTGATCGTGCTAATCCTTGACTTGAGAGCAGCCTACCCAAAACTCCACATATTTCTATGACGAGAAGGTTTCTGTTTCTCTAGGCAATCGCTCATCCAATCTTTCACCAGTTCCACCTGTTGGTTGCAGTTCACCACTATGGCTTGGTAAGAACAGATAAGAATTTGCTAACAGCATTTCATTGAGCGAGTTGTCACCACCATTTCCCTGTTGTCGTCGGTTTTTCTCCTTTTGGTGTTTTGGTGTTTGCACTAACTATGACAGGAGCACACAACACGGTGGGTGCCCAGCTGCTGGAAGTAAGGGAACAAGTTGATGGACTTGCTGCTGACATTAGGACGATGCATGAACGGCTTGATTCAACGGTCACTTCGACGACCGAGCGTTTCAACCAGCTTGACCTTGCTCAAACGGCGACTCGCACCACACTCGACACCATCCTGGCACGCCTTGATGCGTTGACCACAAAGATGGAGCAGGACTACGGCGGTGACACTGAGCAGGACGATGGAGATCGCCGTGGTCGTGCACGCCGTGTGGTTCGTCATCCCCCTAATGACTTATTTTCTAAGATTAAATTTAAAATTCCACCTTTTAATGGCAAATATGATCCTGCTGCATATCTTGATTGGGAGTTAGAGGTTGAACAAAAATTTTCATACCATGATATTGCTGCACATTCTCAGGTTAAAGCTGCTATTAGTGAATTTACTGATTTTGCTTTAATTTGGTGGCGTGAGTATAAAATGAAACATCCAACTGTCATTCCAACCACTTGGGATCAGTTGAAAGCTGCGATGCGACATCGATTTGTGCCTTCGTATTATGCTCGTGATTTGCTTAATAAAATGCAGTGTTTTCAGCAAGGTTCTCAATCTGTTGAGGACTATTTCCAGGAGTTACAAAAAGGTATGATTCGTTGTGGGATATTGGAGGACAACGACGCTGCTATGGCACGTTTTCGTGGTGGTTTAAATTGCGAAATCCAGGATATACTTGATTATAAGGAATATTATTGTTGGTGTTTCGAGACCGGGGGGTCCCTGGGCCGACGAGTGAATGTCGCCGCGTGCCCCAGCCCAGATGGGTCGACGCGAGGCCGAGCGCGAAGGGGGGAAGTGAGGTGGCCGGAGACCGGCGTGAGAGGGGTGGAAATCCCGCGGCCTTCGTGTTCGTCCCGCGCCCAGGTCGGGTGCGCTTGCAGTAGGGGATTACAAGCGTCCACGCGGGAGAGGGAGCGAGCGGCTTCAAGCGAGCGCCTGTCTTGTCCTTGTCCCCGCGCGGCCAACCCTCTCTAAGAGGGCCCTGGTCCTTCCTTTTATAGGCGTAAGGAGAGGATCCAGGTGTACAATGGGGGGTGTAGCAGAGTGGTACGTGTCTAGCGGAGGGGAGCTAGCGCCCTAAGTACACGCCATCGTGGCGGCCGGAGAGGTTTTGGCGCCCGGTTCGTGTGATGTCGTGGCCGTCGGAGGAGCGTCGGAGCCTGGCGGAGGGACAGCTGTCGGGGCTGTCGAGTCCTTGCTGACGTTCTCTTGCTTCCGTAAGGGGGCGGAGAGATGCCGTCGTCAGGGAGCATGCGGGGCGCCATCATGGCCTATCTGGCGGAGCGAGCCAGATGGGACACCGGTCTTGTTCCCCGTAGCCTGAGTCAGCTTGGGGCAGGGTAACGATGGCGCCTCCCGTTGACGTGGCCGGCCCGCGCCCTAGGTTGGGCGATGTGGAGGCTCCTCCGAGGTCGAGGTCGAGTCTGTCTTCCGTGGCCGTGGTCGAGTCCGAGCCCCTGGGTCGGGCGAGGTGGAGACCGTCGGCTGAGGCCAGGGCTGAGTCCGAGCCCTGGGGTCGGGCAAAGCGGGGTTCATCGTCTTCTGGGGCTGAGCCTAAGTCCGAGCCCTGGGTCAGGTGGAGCGGAGTTTGTCGTCTTCCGGGGCTTAGCCCGAGTCCAAGCCCTGGGTCAGGCAGAGCGGAGTTCGTCGTCTTCCGGGGCTTAGCCCGAGTCCGAGCCCTGGGTCGGGCGGAGCGGAGTTCGTCGTCTTCCGGGGCTGAGCCCGAGTCCGAGCCCTGGGTCGGGCGGAGCGGAGTTCGTCGTCTTCCGGGGCTTAGCCCAAGTCCGAGCCCTGGGTCGGGCGGAGCGGAGCTTCCTAAGGCGCCTGAGGTCGGGCCTGACTGCCTGTCAGCCTCACTCTGTCAAGTGGCACCGCAGTCGGTGCGGCGCAGGCGGCGCTGTCCTTCTGTCAGGTCGGTCAGTGGAGCGGCGAAGTGACTGCAGTCACTTCGGCTCTGTCGACTGAAGGGCGCGTGTCAGGATAAAGGTGTCAGGCCACCTTTGCATTAAATGCTCCTGCGATTTGGTCGGTCGGCGCGGCGATTCGGTCAGGGTTGCTTCTTGGCGAAGACAGGGCCTCGGGCGAGCTGGAAATGTATTCGTTGCTGGAGGGGGGCCTCGGGCGAGACGGAGATCCTCCGGGGTCGGCTGCCCTTGCCCGAGGCTAGGCTCGGGCGAGGCGTGATCGAGTCCCTCGAATGGACCGATCCCTGACTTGATCGCACCCATCAGGCCTTTGTAGCTTTGTGCTGATGGGGGTTACCAGCTGAGAATTAGGAGCCTTGAGGGTACCCCTAATTATGGTCCCCGACAGTAGCCCCCGAGCCTCGAAGGGAGTGTTAACACTCGCTTGGAGGGTTTTGCCGCACTTTTTTGCAAGGGGACTAGCCTTTCTCGGTTGCGTTTTGTTTCGGTGGGTGCGCGCGAGCGCACCCGCCGGGTGTAGCCCCCGAGGCCTCGGAGGAGTGGTTTGACTCCTCCGAGGTCTTAATGCCTCGCGCAATGCTTTGGCTGGTCTGGTCGTTCCCTCATGCGAGCTGGTCGTAGCCCGGGTGCACAGTCGGGTTCCAAGTTCTCGGGCTGGTATGTTGACGCTGTCAACGGTTTGGCCTGAGCCGGGTTTGCAAGAGCAGCCCCCGAGCCTCTGCACAGGGCGAGAGGACGATCAGGGACAGACTCGACTTTTTTACATACGCCCCTGCGTCGCCTTTCCGCAAGGAGGAGGGGGGAAAGCGCCATGTTGCCCTCGGTGGGCGCCGAACATGGTGTCTCCGGTGAGCTGCTGGCGGGTAATCCGAGCGGACGTCCGTGCCCCATTTGCTAGGGGTCGGCTAGAGGCCCAGAGGCGCGCCCAAAAGTACCTGCGGGTGATCTGCCGGACCCGGTCCCGTGTCGACGGGGTCCGAGGGCTCGATGCCTCCCTCTGATGGGATTCCGTTACAAAATCGTTCCCACTGGTCTCGGAAATGTCCTAGGGTACCTCGGGAGCGCAGCCCGAGCCTTGGTTATGTATCGAACGTACCCATGGTCATCCCTCGCTCTGTGTCTGAGGCGACTGTGAACCCTTCGAGGGCCAGCCTACGAACCCCTGATCAGTAGTGGGCGCGGAGCCCGAGTAGCCTGAGGCGGTCGTTGAACCCTTCCGAGGGGCCGGCCTTCGAACCTCTGACTAGTAGTGGGTGTGGAGCCCACACGCTCTGAGGCGGCTGTTGAACCCCTCCAAGGGGCCAGCCTTCGAACCTCTGATCAGTAGGGAGGCTCGGAGCCTGGTTCCTTCACGGGGAAGGATCCTTTTCGGGGTATCCCCCTTTCCCGGTCCCTGTTGTAAGAGAGAGAAAGAGGAAAAGGAAAAGGATACGAAATCGAATGACATGGCGTACCTTTTTTGACGCGGTCATTATGGCGAAGGCGAAGCGTCGCTCGCTTCCCCTGCCAGAGGCGCCGCCTTTCCCGCCGCAAAGTTAATGCGACGGGGCGTGCGGCTCACGGGGCGGCCGTTGCGCGTGCGCGAGCCGTTCGAGGAACGGCTGTTTTGCTTCGAGTCTTTGAATCCCGCGGCCGGTCCGGGCGGAACGTTGAACGGGTTTCGCCTTGGTCTTTATATACTCGGGGGAGGGTCTGGCGATGGTTCTTTGCTCCGCTTCTTGCCTCCCTCTTAGGTTTTCGCAACCTGAGAGACTTAGCCAGAGAAAAGGAAACCGCCCACCCTGTCCTTTACGCCGCCACCCCTTCTACTCGGTGATGGCCGACCGGGTGACCATCATCTCGCCGCGTGACCCATGGCCTTTCTCCACAGTGACGGCGGGTGATCTGGAAGATCTTGTTGCTGAGGGTTTACCTCGCCCTCTCTCTGATGAGAGGCGGCCAGAATGGATTCCCCCCGTGAGCGGAGCCGCTCCGTCCCCGCCGCCGGGGTACATCGTGAGCTTCGTCTCCTTCCACGAGCGGGGATTTGGTGTGCCGGCGAGCCGCTTTATGCGGGCGATCCTGCACCACTACGGGGTGGAGTTGCACAACCTCAGCCCCAACTCCATCTCGCAGGCCGCCATCTTCGTAGCGGTGTGCGAGGGGTACTTGGGGATCGCCCCCCACTGGGACTTGTGGACTCATCTCTTTTCCGCAGAGCTTTTTGCTTCGCCGACGGGGGAGAGAAAGGTCCGCGCGGCAGTGCGGGCCGGCGGCTGCATCCTCCAGCTGAGGCAGTCGCGGGCGTCGCTGTATATTCCCGTCATCCTTGCGTCTTCGAATAAAGGGTGGCAGCGCCGGTGGTTCTACCTCCGGAATGACGGTGAGTTGCTCCCGCCGTTTTCCCAGCGAGTGGTCACCGTGGCCGCCGATGCCTGGCGCCACGGGACCCCGCACGAAAGACAGAAGAACCTCGAACCCCTTCTCAAGGCCTTGGAGGCGTTGCGGAAAGGGGGACTCACCGCCGCGGGAGTGATTGCCGCCATCCACCGCCGGAGGGTGCTTCCCTTGGCGGAGCGACGGTTGCCGCTTTGGGAGATGACGCCGGAGGCTGACTTGGAGGGCTCGTGAATGTCCTCGGATCCTCTTCCCTTCGACGTTCTCCACGGGCGGGTGGTCGTCACGTTGGGAAAACCGGACACCAGCGCCTTCTCCCAGCCCTTGATGCGCCCTGACCAAGGGTGCGTGACTCTGGTGAGTGTCCGCTCCTTCCTTCTTCTTGCGTCGGGTTGCCCCTGGTTCTTACGGTCGGGATTTCCATCCGTCTCCAGGAGGTAGGGTGGCACAAGCCTTCCCGGCCACGGGTCCCGCAGGATGCGGTGGACCGAGCAGCGCGGCGGGTTGCCGCGGAGGAGAAGAAGAAAAAGAAAGACGCGGAGAAGGCCCGGGCCCGCGAGCGGAGGCGGGCTCGAGACGCCTTGGAAAAGCTCTGTCGTCGGCAGGAGAGGGAGGGGCTCCCGAGGGAGCCGTCGCCGGAAACGCCTGATGACGACGACAATGATGAAGATGATGACAAGGAAGACGACATGGCTGCCCGCCTCGACTTTAGCCCTGGCCTGAGGTTAGGCCAGGAGCCGTCAAGCCAGCCCCCGAGTGGGCTGATGTCGTCAGTCCCCAGAGTCGGGACGCCGAGGTCCTGGCCCGAAGAGTGGGGGCAGACCGAGAGGGTACTTGACCCCTCGGCCGGGGGAGTTGAGGTGACCCTGGGGAGCCAGGCCGAGGTGTCTGTTCCCCGAGAGCCGTCGCCCACGCCGGCAGCGCAGGAGAGCGACCCTCAGGTCGCCGTGGCAGTGCCTGGGCAGTCCGTCTCCCGGGCGTCCAAGGCACCCAAAGCAAGGGTGGTGCCGAAGCTGCCGGCGAGGCGGACCTCGGCGGCGCCTTCGGGGGTCGAGATCCGAGAGACCTCCCCTCAGGCACGGTTGATCATGGCCCAGAGCGGGTAAGTATCTTGGAAAGTCTTCGTCCTGGCTTTTCATTCGTATGTCCCGACCGCGATTTTTCTTTCCTCCTCAGCAAGCGAAGCCATGGCCTGACCGATCTGGCTCCCCGAAAGGCCCTTAAGATGGCGTCGGCTTCCGCAGCCGGCGCCGCTCCGGGCCTTGCCGTTCAGCTGACCTTCTCGCAAGGCGCTCCACAGCAGGGGGCTCAGGCAGCACCAGTCGCCGTGGAGTGAGTTCCCGAGGCCGGCTCTTCTACCGAGGCGGCCATCGTGCTAGAGGAGGCGGCTGACGCGGACGTGGCCCCGACCTCACCGGACGTGCCGGCGGTGCTGGCACCTGTTGCTACTGAAGCCGCTGCCGTCCCAGTCGGGGAGCGATCGGTTGCTGCCGACGCTGAGATGGCCGAGGCGTCGGCGCTCGGTGCCTCAGAGGAGGGGGGGCGTGGAGACGCGATCCGTCCCGCCGAGCGGCGGCCTTGTCGCTGTGCGGCGGAGCTCTGAGGGTCGACGCCAGTTGCTCTGGTTCCGGACCCGTGGGGCCTCGGATCCCTTCTTCGTTCTCGACGATGAGCGGGAGGAGCAGTCGTGGGACGAGCTCCGCGAGTGTGCCGAAGCAACGGTGGGGTCGCTCCGGTCGTCGCTGGAGGTTTTCTGCAGGGACGTCCCCAAAATCCTCCAGGTAACGGTTTTAGGCATACCTTTTTTTGTGACCAAGGCGTCTTTTGTGACGCCCCGCTTCCTTCCCTCAGGATCTGACGGATCTGAGCGCCGCCAAGTCGTCGTTCATCCGCCACGAGGTCGACGTCTGGGGCTCGCTGCGATCCCTGAGGACCTCGCTCGCCGGGGCTACTGCGCGCCTCTCTCAGCAGGGCGCCGAGGTGGCGGACCTTCGGTTGCTCTGCACCGATCTGAGGGCCGAGGCGGCAGCGGCACGCGCAGAAGTGCGACGACAGCAGTCGGAGTTCGACCAGATCGTCAATGAGCGGGACCAATCTCGGGGCCGGGCTGCCGAGGCCGAAAGCCGGGCGGGAGCCCTTCAGCCGACCTAGTCGTATCCCAGGTCGCAGCCTCGGAGCAGCGTGCCCGAGCCGGAGGTACGCCCTGGCCATTTTCGGTTTTCATTTCAGCTTGTTTCCTCCGCTTGTGTTTGAGATCTTTCGTTCTGGCTGTTCGCAGAGCTCGAGTCCGCCCTCGATGAGTCCGCCAAGGCGCTTGCCGAGGCGCTTGCCGGGGCGGCCAAGCAGAGGGAGGGCGACCACGCGGCCATGTCCGAGGCTGTCTCAGACTTCTGCCGGGTCCTTGGCTTCGGCGACGTCCCCTCAGGAAGCTCCCCTCAAAGTCGCCTGCAGGCCTTGGGCCATCATGTGCGCGACAGACTCCACGAGGCGCTACACCACGGCGTCAGGCGGGCCTTCGCCGTGCTCGCTTCCCACTACGTCGTGGACCTGGAGCGGGTCAGCGAGGGGTATTGCCTTCCTGATGAAGATGAAGCCGCCCTGGCAGAAGTCCAGAGGCTCGATGCGGCCGCCGTGGGTCCGAGCGCAGTGCTGGCGACCACCTTCGAGGCAGAGATCCTCCCGCCTGCGCCGTCGTTCGAAGCCGGGATGGACTTTGCCGAGGGCGGGGGCGAAGCCGAAGGCACAGCTCCTTCCCCGGGCGACGCCTAACTCTGTCGGAGCGGTTTCTGTTGGATGCACGAGTGTCTTTCTGTGGCCGCTGAGGCCTGCACACTTTATTACCGTTGCATAAAGTCGTGCTCCTTTCCCTTTCATTTTGCGTGTCCGGCCCCGCCTGTCAGTAGCAGGGTGGCTTCCCCAAGTAGGAGTCACTTTTCGTGGTGGGTGACGAGTGAGGTGTCCGTAACCTGGAGGCGTAGGAGTCCCTCGGCTCAGTCAGCCCTGCCACTTACATGCACCTGTGTTCGCTCCTTGGGGTCCTGCTTCCGACATAGCCGGGGGAACGCCAAAGCCTTTTCGATTCAAAATTTTGACGCAGAGGGGTTCCCCCCTTTTTAGCCCTCGAGGGAGGGTCGGGCTCTGCCGAGGCAAGGCTGACCCTTCCTTGATGACTAAAACTTGTGTGGGGGCGAAGTAAGTGAACAACTTGAAAGCATATTAAGGGTAGAGGCGACATAGCTGTTAGACGTTCAAAGTGTTGGTGCAGACCTCGCCTTGACTGTCAGCCAGTTCGTCTGTTCCGGGCTTCAGAACTTTGGCGATGACAAGCGGCCCTTCCTAGGGGTGCGTGTAGCCCCCGGGTGTCTCCAACAAGGGCTCGGGGTGCTGCGCGATGGTCGCAAGCCCCCGAGTGTACCTCTCGTAGGGGCTCCTGGCCTTTGGCGATGGAAATGCATCACTGGAGGAAGCCTGAGGGGCTGCGGTGGTGGAGCTCCTTCCTATTTCCCAGCAAGACGAACGACTTGGCGCGCCGCGCCAACCGCCAAGCTTTGGCTCGGTCGAGGGGCAGCTCTCCTCAGTGGAGATATTGCAGGTACGGGGTCTGCCAGTTTCGATTAGGCGTGACCCCGCTTCGCTCCTCCTCGACGCGCAGTGCCTCACCCTCGGGGGCCGAGGGTACCTCGGGCCGAACCGTGGGTACCTCGGACCGAGCCAAGGGTACCTCGGGCTGGGCCGAGGGTGCCTCGGGCTCGGCCGTGTCGTCGATCTTGCAGGTCTCGGGAGAAGGCTTCCGAGGGAACCGTTATTCGCCCCAAGGCGGTACAGAGGCAGGCCTCTTTCGCCGAGGTGCGGGATGAAACGGCTCAGGGCCGCAAAACATCCCATGACTCTCTGTACGCCTTTCAAGCCCTTGATGGCCCCATGCTGGTGACAGCTGCGATCTTCTCCGGGTTGGCTTCGATGCCCCGCTCGGAGACGATGAACCCCAAGAGCATGCCTCAGGGTACCCCGAAGACACACTTTTCGGGATTGAGCTTCATGCCTTTCGCCTTGAGACATCGGAATGTCACTTCAAAGTCGGAAAGGAGGTCGGAGGCTTTCCTCGTCTTGACTACGATGTCATCGACGTAGGCCTTGACCGTCCGGCCAATGTGTTCGCCGAACACATGGTTCATGCACCGCTGGTACGTCGCGCCCGCATTCCTCAAGCCGAACGGCATGGTGACATAGCAGTACATACCGAAGGGCGTGATGAAAGAAGTCGCGAGCTGGTCGGACTCCTTCGTCCTAATTTGGTGATACCCGGAGTAGGCATCAAGGAAAGACAGGGTTTCGCACCCAGCAGTGGAATCCACGATTTGATCGATGTGAGGCAGAGGGTAGGGAACCTTGGGACATGCTTTGTTTAGACCAGTGTAGTCTACACACATCTGCCATTTCCCTCCTTTCTTTCTCACAAGCACAGGGTTGGCAAGCCATTTGGGATGGAATACCTCTTTGATGAACCCTGCCGCCATTAGCTTGTGGATCTCCTCGCCTATGGCTCTACGCTTCTCTTCGTCGAATCGGCGCAGAGGCTGCTTGACGGGTCGGGCTCCGGCTCGGATGTCCAGCGATTGCTCGGTGACATCCCTCGGTATGTCGGGCATGTCCGAGGGACTCCACACGAAGACATCGGCGTTCACGCGGAGAAAGTCGACGAGCACTGCTTCCTATTTGGGATCGAGCTCGGAGCCGATCCGAACTTGCTTGGAGGCGTCGCTGCTGGGGTCGAGGGGGACGGACTTAACCGTCTCCGCTGGCTCGAAGTTGCCGGCATGACGCTTCACGTCTGGCACCTCCTTAGAGAGGCTCTCCAGGTCGGCAATGAGGGCCTCGGACTCGGCGAGGGCCTCGGCATACTCCAGGCACTCCACGTCGCATTCGAACGCGTGTTTGTACGTGGGGCCGATGGTGATGACCCTGTTGGGGCCCGGCATCTTGAGCTTGAGGTAGGTGTAGTTGGGGACGGCCATGAACTTTGCGTAGCATGGCCTTCCCAGTACCGTGTGGTAGGTTCCTCGGAACCCGACCACCTCGAACGTCAGGTTCTCCCTTCGGAAGTTGGAGGGCGTTCCGAAGCAGACGGGGAGGTCGAGTTGTCCGAGGGGCTGGACGCGCTTCCCGGGGATGATCCCATGGAAAGGCGCAGCGCCTGCCCGGACCGAGGACAGATCGACACGCAGGAGCCTGAGGGTCTCGGCGTAGATGATGTTGAGGCTGCTGCCTCCATCCATCAGAACCTTGGTGAGCCTGACGTCGCCGATGACGGGGTCGACAACGAGCGGGTATTTTCCCGGGCTCGGCACGTGGTCGGGGTGGTCGGCTTGGTCGAAGGTGATGGGCTTGTCGGACCAGTCTAGGTAGACTGGCGCCGCCACCTTCACCGAACAGACCTCCCGACTCTCTTGCTTACGGTGCCGAGCGGAGCCGTTCGCCGCTTGCCCACCGTAGATCATGAAGCAGTCACGGACCTCGGGGAACTCTCCTGCCTGGTGATCTTCCATCTTGTCATCGTCGCGAGCCCTGCCACCCTCCGCGGGTGGCCCGGCCCTGTGGAAGTGACGCCGAAGCATGGCGCACTCCTCAAGGGTGTGCTTGACAGGCCCCTGGTGATAGGGGCCCGGCTCCTTAAGCATCTTGTCAAAGAGGTTGGCACCTCCGGGGGGTTTCCGAGGGTTCTTGTACTCGGCGGCGGCGACAAGGTCCGCGTCGGCGGCGTCGCGTTTCGCTTGCGACTTCTTCTTGCCCTTCTTCTTGGCGCCGCGCTGAGTTGACGCCTCGGGGGCATCTTCAGGTGGGCGGCCCTGGGGCTGCTTGTCATTCCGAAAGATAGCCTCGACCGCCTCCTGGCCAGAGGCAAACTTGGTGGCGATGTCCATCAGCTCGCTCGACCAGGTGGGGGTCTTGCGACCCAGCTTGCTCACCAGGTCGCGGCAGGTGGTGCCGGCGAGGAACGCGTCGATGACATCCGAGTCGGTGATGTTGGGCAGCTCGATGCGCTGCTTCGAGAATTGCCGGATGTAGTCCCGGAGAGACTCTCCCGGCTGCTGTCGGCAGCTTCGGAGGTCCCAGGAATTCCCAGGGCGCACGTACGTGCCCTGGAAATTGCCGGCGAAGGCTTGGACCAGGTTGTCCCAGTTGGAGATCTGCCCCGGAGGCAGGTGCTCCAACCAGGCGCAAGCGGTGTCGGAGAGGGACAGGGGGAGGTTGCGGATGATGAGGTTGTCATCGTCTGTTCCACCTAGTTGGCAGGCCAGCCGGTTGTCCGCGAGCCACAGCTCCGGTCTCGTCTCCCCCGAGTACTTTGTGATGGTAGTCGGGGGTCGGAACCGGGTCGGGAACGGCGCCCGTCGTATGGCCCGGCTGAAAGCCTGCGGACCGGGTGGTTCGGGCGAGGGACTCTGATCCTCCCCGCTGTCGTAGCGTCCCCCACGCCTGGGGTGGTAGCCTCGGCACACCCTCTCGTCGAGGTGGGCCCGACGGTCGCGGTGATGGTGCTCGTTGCCGAGGCGTCCCGGGGCCGCAGGCGCTGTGTTGCGCGTGCGCCCGGTGTGGACCGAGGCTTCCCGCATGAATCGGGAAGCCGCGGCATGATGTTCCGAGGGGTACCCCTGCCTTCGGGAGGCGGAGCTCTCGGCCCGTCGGACCGCGGCGCCTTCCAGGAGATTCTTGAGCTCTCTCTGGATTCGCCGCCCCTCGGTGGTTGATGGCTCTGGCATCGCACGAAGGAGCATTGCTGCTGCGGCCAGGTTCTGGCCGATCCCACTGGAAGCGGGTGGCGGCCTCATCCTGACATCGTCGGTGATGCGGTGCTAGAAGCCCTGGGGTAGATGACACATTTCTCCGGTCGGAGGTTGGCCCGCCCATTCCTGCCCGACGTCCCGGCGAATCGGCTCAAGCGCTCCTGCTCCCTCGTCGAGCCTGGCCTGCACCCCGCAGATTTGCTCGAGCTGTGGGTCATGGCCCCCCGCCTGAACGGGGACCACAGCTAGCTCCCGTGGGATGTCAACGCGAGGCACCGGCCTAGGGAGATCACCGTCCTCCGGCATGCCGAGATGGTTGCCTTCGGAGGGACCCCTAGATCGACGTGGAAACATTCGCGGCTTGGGCCGCAGTCCTCGTCGCCGAGGCTGCGGCTACCGTCGGAATAGTCGGAAAGGCAGTAGTCGCATGCGGTCATGAAGTCCCGCATGGCACTGGGGTTGCCAAGTCCAGAGAAATCCCAACAGAAGTCGGGCACGTCGTCTTCCTCGGACCCAGAGGGCCCGTAGGTCGAGACGTCCGTCAGCCGGTCCCAAGGTGACCGCATACGAAACCCTAGAGGGTTTGGACTCGCCTCTACGAGAGCATCCGCCAAAGCGAAGCCGCTTGGCGGGTGGAGGCTGAATCCAAGGGGCATGAGATGGGAATCGATCGGTACCTCTTGGTCGACGGGCGGTGATGAAGTCACGTCGGGGACTGACAGCACCGTCGTCTCAGGCACGAGGGTGACATTCAGCAAGCCTTTCGCGAGCGTGCTGGCGTCGTCCGTTTGCTCGGAATCGGCGTGTTGCGGGGAGACGGCGCTCGTCTTCGTCTCAAACGTGAGGTCGATGCACGACGCGCCCCCCATTGGGGCGCTGGCGCCGTCGACTCGCTCGACAGCCGACGAGGCGCTGCCTCCTGCTTGGCCTTGGTTGCCCCGCCTCCCCCTCCGTCGGCGGGGGAGAGGACGGGGTGAGCTCGAATGTTGTTCTTCCGCCACGCGAGGAAGACATCGTCGATTCCGCCGCCGGCGGGCGGGCTGTCGGCCGCCATTGTCTCTGTCGCACGGTGGTGGAAAGAGTATCATGTCGTAGCCGCCGTCGAGGGACATGAACTCAAGGCTCCCGAAACGGAGCACCGTCCCGGGCCGGAGAGGTTGCTGGAGACTGCCCATCTGGAGCTTGACGGGAAGCTGTTCGTCAACACGCAGCAGGCCCCTACCTGGCGCGCCAACTGTCGGCGTTTCGAGACCGGGGGGTCCCTAGGCCGACGAGTGAATGTCGCCGCGTGCCCCAGCCCAGATGGGTCGACGTGAGGCCGAGCGCGAAGGGGGGAAGTGAGGTGGCCGGAGACCGGCGTGAGAGGGGTGGAAATCCCGCGGCCTTCGTGTTCGTCCCGCGCCCAGGTCGGGTGCGCTTGCAGTAGGGGATTACAAGCGTCCACGCGGGAGAGGGAGCGAGCGGCTTCAAGCGAGCGCCTGTCTCGTCCTCGTCCCCGCGCGGCCAACCCTCTCTAAGAGGGCCCTGGTCCTTCCTTTTATAGGCGTAAGGAGAGGATCCAGGTGTACAATGGGGGGTGTAGCAGAGTGCTACGTGTCTAGCGGAGGGGAGCTAGCGCCCTAAGTACACGCCATCGTGGCGGCCGGAGAGGTTTTGGTGCCCGGTTCGTGTGATGTCGTGGCCGTCGGAGGAGCGCCGGAGCCTGGCGGAGGGACAGCTGTCGGGGCTGTCGAGTCCTTGCTGACGTTCTCTTGCTTCCGTAAGGGGGCGGAGAGCTGCCGTCG
The DNA here is from genome assembly GCF_902167145.1 of Zea mays. Classification (NCBI taxonomy): domain Eukaryota; kingdom Viridiplantae; phylum Streptophyta; class Magnoliopsida; order Poales; family Poaceae; genus Zea; species Zea mays. Next base: position 46,421,861 of record NC_050103.1, read on the forward strand.
TCAGGGAGCGTGCGGGGCGCCATCATGGCCTATCTGGCGGAGCGAGCCAGATGGGACGCCGGTCTTGTTCCCTGTAGCCTGAGTCAGCTTGGGGCAGGGTAATGATGGCGCCTCCCGTTGACGTGGCCGGCCCGCGCCCTAGGTTGGGCGATGTGGAGGCTCCTCCGAGGTCAAGGTCGAGTCTATCTTCTGTGGCCGTGGTCGAGTCCGAGCCCCTGGGTCGGGCGAGGCAGAGACCATCGGCTGAGGCCAGGGCTGAGTCCGAGCCCTGGGGTCGGGCGAAGCGGGGTTCATCGTCTTCTGGGGCTGAGCCTAAGTCCGAGCCCTGGGTCGGGCGGAGCGGAGTTCGTCGTCTTCTAGGGCTTAGCCCGAGTCCGAGCCCTGGGTCGGGCGGAGCGGAGTTCGCCGTCTTCCGGGGCTTAGCCCGAGTCCGAGCCGTGGGTCGGGCGGAGCGGAGTTCGTCGTCTTCCGGGGCTGAGCCCGAGTCCGAGCCCTTGGTCGGGCGGAGCGGAGTTCGTCGTCTTCCGGGGCTTAGCCCGAGTCCGAGCCCTGGGTCGGGCGGAGCGGAGTTCGCCGTCTTCCGGGGCTGAGCCCGAGTCCGAGCCCTGGGTCGGGCGGAGCGGAGCTTCCTAAGGCACCTGAGGTCGGGCCTGACTGCCTGTCAGCCTCACTCTGTCAAGTGGCACCGCAGTTGGTGCGGCGCAGGCGGCGCTGTCCTTCTATCAGGTCGGTCAATGGAGCGGCGAAGTGACTGCGGTCACTTCGACTCTGTCGACTGAAGGGCGCGCGTCAGGATAAAGTTGTCAGGCCACCTTTGCATTAAATGCTCCTGCGATTTGGTCGGTCGGCGCGGCGATTCGGTCAGGGTTGCTTCTTGGCGAAGACAGGGCCTCGGGCGAGCCGGAAATGTATTCGTTGCTGCAGGGGGGCCTCGAGCGAGACGGAGATCCTCCGGGGTCGGCTGCCCTTGCCTGAGGCTAGGCTCGGGCGAGGCGTGATCGAGTCCCTCGAATGGACCGATCCCTGACTTGATCGCACCCATCAGGCCTTTGCAGCTTTGTGCTGATGGGGATTACCATCTGAGAATTAGGAGCCTTGAGGGTACCCCTAATTATGGTCCCCGACAATTATGATATGACTACTTTATTTGAATATGCTTGCAAAGCTGAACGTGAAGTGCAGGGACGCCGCTCGAAGACATATTCTAACCCTTTTGCAGGATGAAGCTCGACATCCACCTCAGCACCAGTTCCCCGTGCGCCATCCACGTCCACCACTACTCCACACGAGAAGACGACCAAACCAGCCAGCACTGCCCCACCCACAGGTCATACACGGGATATTCAGTGTCATCGCTGTAGAGGATTTGGCCATGTGATTCGAGACTGCCCAAACAAGCACACTTTGCTCATTCGTGACGATGGTGAGTACTCTTCCGCTAGTGATTCTGAAGAAATTGAACATGCACTACTTGCCACTAACCATGTAGCTCAGGCGGAGGTACATGTCAACCCGGGCGACACTGATAGGTATGAAAGTCTTGTTGTGCAGCGTGTTCTTAGTACACAGGTCGCTTTGCCCGAGAAGAATCAGCGACACACTCTGTTCCATACAAAGGGTGTTGTGCAGGAGCGGTCAATTCGCATCATTATCGACAGCGGCAGTTGCAACAATTTGGCAAGTACCATGTTGGTCGAAAAGTTGTCGTTACCCACTCGTAAGCATCCAAACCCATATCACATTCAATGGCTTAATGATGGTGGTAAAATAAAAATCACGCGTTCCGTGCGTGTTCCTTTCTCCATGGGTGCTTATTCTGATTTTGTTGATTGTGATGTTATTCCCATGGAAGCATGCTCTTTGTTACTTGGTCGACCTTGGCAATATGATACTGATAGCTTGCATCATGGTCGTTCGAATCATTATTCTTTCATTTTTAAGGGTCAAAAAATAATTATACATCCAATGACACCTGAACAAATTGTTAAAGATGATCTTGCCCGAGCTGCTATAACTGCTAAACAACTTGATCCATCGCCCTCTGTTCCTTCTGAAATCAAGTTGAAGGCTCCTGTTTTACTTGCTACACGTGCTGATTTTGATGATCTACATGGTGCTCATTTGCCATGCTATGCACTTGTATGCTCTAGTGTCCTCATTTCACTTGATGATGCACCATCTTTGGCTATTCCCCCTATGGTTGCTAACCTTTTGCAGGAGTACGCTGATGTCTTTCCCAAAGACTTACCATCGGGACTCCCACCGCTTCGTGGCATTGAGCACCAGATCGACCTCATTCCCGGCGCACAGCTTCCGAACCGCGCACCGTACCGTACAAATCCGGATGAGACGAAGGAGATTCAGCGCCAGGTACAGGCGTTGCTTGACAAGGGATACATTCGTGAGTCTCTTAGCCCTTGCTCTGTTCCTGTGTTACTTGTTCCCAAGAAAGATGGGTCATGGCGTATGTGTGTAGATTGTCGTGCTATTAATAACATCACTATTCGTTATTGATATCCTATACCACGCCTTGATGATATGCTAGATGAGCTTAGTGGTGCCATTATTTTCACTAAGATGGATTTGCATAGTGGTTACCACCATATTAGAATGAAACTGGGTGATGAATGCAAAACGGCTTTTAAAACGAAATTTGGTTTATATGAATGGTTGGTTATGCCGTTTGGATTGACTAATGCTCCCAGCACTTTTATGCGAGTGATGAATGAAGTTATGAGGCCCTTCATAGGATTGTTTATGGTTGTTTATTTTGATGATATCCTTATTTACAGCAAATCTAAGAAAGAGCATTTGGAACATTTAAGTGTTGTTTTTGATGCATTGCGTGCTGCCCAGTTATTTGCTAACATGGAAAAAAATGCATCTTTTGCACACGATGTGTCTCGTTTCTTGGTTATGTTGTTACTCCACAGGGCATTGAGGTGGATAGCAGCAAGATTGCTGCCATTCGGGAGTGGCCTACACCGACGACGGTCACACAAATTTGGAGCTTTCTTGGACTTGCCAGTTTCTACCGTAGATTTGTTCGTGATTTTAGCTCCATTGCAGCGCCTCTACATGAGCTTACAAAGAAAGATGTGCCATTTGCTTGGAGTGATTCGCAGGAGGAAGCGTTCAGCACTTTGAAAGATAAGTTAACCCAAGCTCCCCTATTGCAATTGCCTGATTTTAATAAAGTGTTTGAGCTTGAATGCGATGCTAGCGGTATTGGGCTAGGTGCTGTTTTGTTACAAGAAGGAAAACCAGTTGCTTATTTTAGTGAAAAATTAAGCGGTGCTAGTCTGAAATATTCTACTTATGATAAGGAGCTTTACGCTTCAGTGCGCACTTTGCATACATGGCAGCACTATCTTTGGCATCGTGAGTTCATAATTCATTCTGATCATGAGGCTTTAAAACATATTCGCACCCAAACAAATCTGAACCGTCGTCATGCTAAATGGGTAGAATTCATTGAGTCTTTTCCTTATATTATTAAACACAAGAACGGGAAGGACAATGTTATTGTTGATGCTTTGTCTCGTCGCTATACCATGTTGTCACAGTTAGATTTTAAAATCTTTGGTTTGCACACTGTGAAAGATTAATATGTTGACGATGCTGATTTTAAAGATGCTTTTGGCCATTGTATTAATGGGAAACCATGGGGCAAATTTTACATACAGGATGGGTTCCTGTTTCGCGCTAACAAGCTGTGTGTTCCAGCTAGCTCGGTTCGTCTTTTGTTGTTACAGGAAGCGCATGGAGGCGGTCTCATGGGGCACTTTGGCGTCTACAAGACACATGAGGTGTTGGCTGCCCACTTCTTTTGGCCTCGGATGCGCGCTGATGTTGAGCGTCTTGTTGCACGCTACACTACTTGTCAGAAAGCTAAGTTATGGTTGAACAACCATGGTTTGTATATGCCTTTGCCTGTTCCTACTTCCCCTTGGATTGATATTTCGATGGATTTTGTTTTGGGATTGCCTAGAACTAAGAAGGGGAGGGATAGCATTTTTGTGGTTGTTGATCGATTCTCCAAAATGGCTCATTTCATACCTTGTCATAAGACTGATGATGCTAGCAATGTTGCTGAATTGTTTTTTAGAGAAATTATTCGTTTGCATGGTATTCCCAATACAATAGTCCCGGATCATGATGCTAAGTTTCTCAGTCATTTTTGGAGATCTCTGTGGAATAAATTGGGAACTAAATTGCTGTTTAGCACCACTTGTCACCCTCAGACTGATGGTCAAACTGAGGTAGTTAATCGAACTTTGTCTACCATGCTTAGGGCTGTTTTAGACAAAAATTTGAAACGTTGGGAGGATTGCTTGCCTCATGTTGAGTTTGCTTATAATCATGCAACACATTCTTCTACAAAGATGTGCCCTTTTCAAATTGTTTATGGTTACATTCCTAGGGCGCCTATTGCTTTGTTTTCGCTTGATGCTGTGGACGCCCCACACATAGATGTTGTTGCACATGTTGAACAAATGATTAACCTCCATGAACAAACTCAACAAAACATTGCTGCTACTAATGCAAAAAATCATGTTGCTGGTAGTAAAGGAAGAAAACTTGTTACTTTTGAGCCAGGTGATATGGTTTGGTTGCACTTGAGAAAGGATCGGTTTCCTACTTTGCGTCGTTCTAAATTAATGCCTCGTGCTGCTGGTCCTTTTAAGGTGCTAACAAAGATTAATGATAATGCTTATATCCTTGACCTGCCTGCGGAATTTGGTGTTTCCACTAGTTTTAATGTTGCAGATTTGAAACCATATATGGCCGAGGATGAGGAGTTGCCATCGAGGACGACTTCACTTCAAGAAGGGGAGGATGATGAGGACATCACTATGAGTACGACTACACCAGCAGCACCTCCACATCAAGCGCCACTTCCTTCACTAGCTGGGCCAATCACTCGGGCCCGTGCCAGAGATATTAACTTCGTCATGCTACTGAAGAATGAGGGCCCAGAAGATATGACGACCAGCCCAACTGCGGCCCATAGTGGACGACCTAGGGTTGGCCGCCCCTAGGGGCTGCGCCCCCTCTCTCTATTTATATAGGAGCTGCGCCTCCTTTGTTCTTCGAGTTTTGTTTTACATCTAGCTTTAGCTACCCCAGAACACGCACAAATACGTGTCGTCCTCTGTGATTTAGAACTCCACCTCGAGTGATATTAAGATTGCTCGCATCTTTTTCTTGTTCGTTCGTCGATTGCGCATAGGAAACGATCTTCGTGATCAGGCCGATCTCGCATCAGCAAGGTCGGTAACCATTGGAAGTTGGTTCAGCGATTGCATTGGCGCTTTGGGATCGCTCGTCGTAGTCGGATCGTGAGGGTCTACTTCCACCAAATCGTAATTATCTCCACTCACTGAAAGATCGGGCACTCCAGCTCTATCATTTGGCCTACTGGTTTCAAAGATTTGGAGCTCTGAAGTCTGGTCTATCTCCCAGCCCGAGCCCGAGGCAAATCTTTGGTTTTGTCATGTCTAGGGCTCGCGTCCCAATGCCATCTTCAGATATGTGATAGAGGGGTTAGTTAGACACGTTTTTGTTAATGGGAGCTTTAGGATTAAAGCTAAGGATCAAGGTGAACGTGCTCCGTTTTGGTTCTAGGGCTGAAAATTCAGAAATCTGAATTTCAGATTTCCCCATTAAACCTCCACTTGAATGGCTTGTTTGGAGTTTTTAACAAACTATTTTGGCCAAGCTTTCATAATCTTTATTGTAGCTTATTTAGTGTATTTAAATTTTTATAATTGGCCTAAGCCATGATTTCATGTTTTTCATGGTCTTTCATCCCTTTTCTTCTTTTCTACTTAAATAGCTTAATTAGGGTTGGTATTAGGGTTTCAACATTTTTTCCTTTTTTGGAAACCTTAATTGTTTTAGACATGATTCTTTAGATATAAACTTAGTGGACCTTTTATTCTTAAGTTGATATGTGGCTTCAGGCTCAATTTGGCTTACATGAAATGATGATTCTTGAGTTAGCACTGAGAAAAACCCTAGGTGACACTGGGGTGTCACACTCAAGCTAAAGTATACTCCCTACGTCTCAAAATATAGTTATTTCTTGACCACTTTTTCCTGTCCACATTCATTCAAATGAAAATAAATATAGACATATATGCAAATTGTATTCATATATTACTTAATGAATGTATAATTAGTCTAAAACAAATTATATTTTAGGATGGAGAGAGTATGTCGTACCCCAATTAGTTATCCAACTCAATGCAAAAAGTTACTCTATTGAAAATATTTATCATAAACTCGAACCATACATTTCGTACGTAGCTTTTTTCTAAAAGCAGAGTAAAGGTAAAACGAATAGCGCAGAGACTAGCAAACTCCTGCCGCTGTAGAAAACCCGACCTTTTTGAAAAATAATTAGTCATCAACTATTATTGGATCGATGTAATCAAACAACCCACCCAAGTCTTCTTGCTCTTCTTAGGGCCAGTTTGGTACCCTAAAAACCCACAGGTTTCCCAGCATTTTCTCTAGGACAAAAGCCCACGCAGACATTTCCCTGGAGTTTTTACTTCTGCGTGGTTGGAAGCCCAAACACTCGACGGACTTTTGTTTAGGGAAGCATATTTTTCGGTCGGGAAAACCTGGCATCAGGAGGCCAGGCGATTCCACGATGCCGCCAACCTGGCCTTGGGAGCATCTCCCCTATCGCCCCTGGCTCCCCGCGACGCTAGGCCTAGCCTCGCCGACGCCATCCCCGTGAGCACCTCTGTCGCGCACCATCGTCGTCTCCGACGCCATCTCCTTCCCCTCACAAGGTCAGCTCCTGTAGATCTACACCTCCCTGAGCCACTATGCCACCCTGGCGACCAACACACGCACCTGGGCCTCGGCCACCGTCACCCTCCACCACAGCGCGAGTTCCAGGGCGCCCCAGCTCCTCAGGTGCCTATCGTTGCCTTGCCTCTGCTGCCTCGCCACCAGCGCGCGGTAGCAGCATCCACCGTCATGGCAATATGACAGGGAGGGGAGGGAGCGGGGGGTAATAGGACCAGTATGTCTCCTTCACATCGCTACACTCAAGATTATTTTCTCTGGAAGGAATGGTTCTGTTTCACTCTGCAAGTTGCAACTACTGCATCAAGATTACGTATTGGCAACTTTTGCAATACAATAGTGCTTCAGTACCCCACCACTTTTCAAGAATCGTGCTCCTTTGTTTTCCTCGAAGACTATGCTGCCACTTCTTGTGAAGCAGTTTTTAATGGTACGTAGAGTTTTCAACTGTTTTTGTAAGGGCTTTTGGAAAGACGTCCTTTGGTAGGGGAGTGATGTGAGCTATCATCCACTTCGAGTAAAGGCTAAGCAGAAGATTCTAACAAATGTTTCCCTTGTCGTAAAGTTAAATAGGCATTTTAATAACAGAAATTGTTGTTGCATGTTAATGTGACATGTAAATGCAATATTTACAGGTCACATTCACGGAACAACATGTGTCATTTTTACACTTTTTAACTAATGTTTGTGCTATTGTTGGAGATAATGTTTCTGTCTATCCATTTTTATTTATGCTAATTAATTTCTCTGTAATGCACTTTTTTGTTGAACATGCTTGTAATTCAATTGAACATTTGACCTGTTCAACATGGGTGTTTGCCCCCTTTGCCAGCTTGACCATGAACATCGTAAAAGCTATGTTTCTATGTAAAATATAGCCAATGGTATATGTAAAGCTGGTAGACCATCATTGAGAGCTAAAGTTATCTATAACTTTGGTTGTTGATTGTTCTTTCTCTAGTTGCTGACTGATTTAGTTATGTCTTCAAGACTCTAAAGTAGGAATTTAAAGCATCAAACCAAGTCTTCTACAACCTTGGAGCAGTTGCACCTATTACCTAGGACATTTTTTTGATGTGCAGGTGTGTTCACCATTTCTGGAGTCATAGATTCGTTTGTATATCATAGTCAAATTCGACTGATGTTGTCTTACTATTTGCTGCAATTAAGTAGCTTCTGTTGCAGCTCCAAGTTCCAAAAATTCACTGTGGCTTTTCCTCTCGAACTCAACTTGATTAAACATCAGCCTTTTGTTATTTTCTTTCCTAGGAGAGTCACCATGCATAAATATTTTCCTAGATTTTTTTATTGTTTGTTGTATCATTTTTACATGTCTTGTTGACAAACTCCCTATCTTGTTTCTATCATTTTTAGTTCAATTGGATAACTTGCCTTATAAGTTCAATTGGTCTCCACTTCTTTATATATGGGTTCTTGGGAGGAGCAAGTTAGACAATTTTTGTTAGATGAGGAAGAAGACGACGATGAGTTGTTCTTTGTTATTCTCCCTGCTATAGTTCCATACATCTCAGAAGAGAAAGAGCCCATCCACACCTCCTCAATCACTGGTGCTAAAAAGGTTAGAGAAATCCTTGAAGGACATGAGAGTTGGTGCAAATACGAGTTCCGAATGGGGCCAACAATATTCAGAACCACAACAAATTTTCTTAGAAGAGAGAATTTACTATGAGACACACGAGGAGTTACCGTTGAGGAGCAGCTTGGGATGTTCATGTACATGATCTCCCACAATGCTAGTAACCAAATGCTACAGAAGGCTTTTCAACATAGTGGAGAGACTATCCATAGAAAAATATCCGAAGTATTTGATATTGTTCCCACACTAACTCAGCGTTTTGTGAAGCTTCCTAGCTCTATCCAAACTCATACCAAAATTGCAAGATTCTAGGTTCATGCCATTTTTTTCAGGTGTGCTATCAATTCCAAACACACAATTTGCTTAATTGTTTTCCTTTCATTGCAATTTGCCACATGGCCTCAATATCTTTCCTTATTCTTTTCCTTGCAGAACTGTATTGGTGCAATCGACGGCACAATATACCCATCACCATAGCAGAACATAGGGCCCCTCCATATAGAAACAGGAAAAGAACTCTTTCACACAATGTTATGGTAACCTGCAACTTTGACCTTAATTTCATATTTATTTCATGTGGATGGGAGGGGTCAGCCTCAGATGCAGGGGTGCTTCGATCTGCTATTAGCAAAGGATTTAGTGTGTCAGAAGGAAAGTTTTATCTAGTAGATGGTGGTTATGCAAATACATCATCCTTCATTGCACCATTTAGAGGGGTTCGATACCATCTCAACGAGTTTAGGAGGCGTCGTTCATCACAAAGTGGTTATGCGAACTACAAAGAGTTGTTCAACCATCGCCATGCAGTTCTTCGTAACCATATAGAGAGGGCCATCGGTGTTCTAAAGAAAAGGTTCCCAATTCTAAAAGTAGGCACATTTCATCCCATAGAGAACCAAATTAGGATCACAGCTGTAATTGTTGCATTTCACAACATAATTAGAGGGCAAAATGGAGACGAAAGATGGCTTGACAACCAACCTGATTACATCTCTCCAAGTCAATATGTTGATGTTCTAGAGGGAGATATCAACTATCTCAATGACACAGAATCAAGTGATGGAAGTGCTCTAAGAGATCAGATCGCACTTCAGATGTGGGCTGCCTACAATAGCTAGATGTTATAATAGGATGCCTACAATAGCTAGATGTGAGCTGCCTACTATTATTACTTATGAAATCTTTATGGTTTGTAGTTTGTCATGTAGCTAGTTGCCAAGTTATGAACTTAAAGTTGCTTAGTTATATACTATTATTTCCACAATTTCAGTTTTGAATAAAGGATGATTTGGAACAATGTGTACAAGAAAGGCTTAGTCGATGTAATGCATGATCACAAAGATAATCCAAAATTCAAAGGTCAAAATGGTTGGAATCGTGATGGATGGAATAGTATCACTACCAAGTTCAATGAAAAGTTCCCTCTAGCTCATTTCTCTAAACAACAACTGCAAGAGAAGGAGAGAGAGCTTAAAGGATACTACAAGGCATTAAGGGATTAAAGAAAAGAAAGCGGGGTTGGTTGGAATGACACCCTATGCATGGTACTAGCTGAACCAGAAGTTTGACCAAGGCTGATTCGCGTAAGCAAACTTTCTTTGTACAATTCTATCTTTATGCATTCAATATGTTCGCTTTTGCTACTAATAATATATTTTGTGTTGCATTTAATAGGCTCACCCAAAGGTATTAAAGTTTCGCAACAGGCCATTCCCTCTTTTTATAGTTTAGAAGGGTTATATGAAGGTGTGTGTGTATACTTCTGCATTTTGGTTATTTTTGTGATGAGCTAGCTGTTTATATTTTTTCATGTTGTTCAACAACATAGCAAACCAATAGCACTGTGATGAGCTAGCTGTTTGTTTTTGTCCTGCTGATCAACAGCATACCAAACCAATAGCATTTTGTTCTTAATTTCTTGATCAGTAGTTCTCACAATAGAGTATACTTCTGCTACATTTTGTATAGGTAGTGTGGCTACCGGAGAGTTAAATTTCACATCAACCGTTGTTGATCTTCCTCCACATTCAGCTCCATCCAGGAGTGTGTCTGGACAAAGTCTCAATCCCTTGAGTACTAATTCACTTGATTTGGATGGAAAAGAAACCACAAGTGTGTTCAATCTATCTTCTGATGCTCAATCTGTCCCAGTCAATACTAATGAACCCACTGAAGCTCAATTTGTCCCATCTAATCAAGAATCAAGCTAGAGAGAAGGTGGCAGTGGGAGAAGCGTAAGCAAATCCATGTTGTATTAGCTCTTGAAAGTTATGTGGAGTTTAAAAAGATCCAAAATACAGAAACACTTGAAACTCTTAACGAACATAAGAGGCAAGAGGATCAATTTTCTATTAGCAAGTGTCAGGCTGAATTGAAAGGAATGGATGGATTAACAACAGTGGACAAATCATATGCTTTGGAGCTTTTCATATCTGCGACAAACCGAGAGATTTTCTTAACAACAACAGAGCATGATGTTAGAAAAATTTGGCTCAAGCGCAAAATTAGGTATGCCATAACTTGAATCTACTAAGCATGCAATATTGTAGACTACAAGCATATAATATCATTTTTATAAATGTAGGTTGCTTCGTGGGAGTGATGCATGGCCTGAACAAATGATATGAGCAAATTGGTATGTTCTTTCAAGCATCTTTATTTCAAATTTTACTTTAAATTGCAATCTTCTCAGCTAGAGCTAGTTGTCAGTGGCTATATTTTGGAGATAAGGTAGTCAAAGTATGTTAAGCTATGTGCCATAAGCTTAACATCCACTTGTAGGTTCCAATGATTGAATTTTTTGCATACTGACTTTTGATTGGTTTGTTGTATGTTTGTTTTAACACTATGCTTCCTTGCAATATCTCTTTCCATCTCCTGTCGCTGCCTCTACCATATCTACCTGAAGGAACAAATTTGAGCGCATCTTCTATTGACAGTGACTTTAGTTTGCTATTGGTGCTCTAGTAAGAAAAATAGATGTATTTTGTTGACGGTGGCTTCACAATCTGGCACATGACTCATGAAAAGAAGTGTCCTGCTACAAACATTTTGTTGATAGTGGCTTTAGTTTGTGTTGATGCTTCAGTTTGCTGATGATGATGCTTATACTGTCTTTTACTACTTCAGTTTGCTTGACAAACTATTGTGATGATGGATAAAGTGTGATGTGATGATGGATGAACCAATTTACTATGCTTCAGTTTACTTTGTTTGATTTTTTCCTAATTTTTTGAAGTGTTGTTTATAGCATCAGATAGCTATGAATGAACCATTTTCTGATGATGGATAACATTCTCATCCAATATAGTAGTATAGAGTTGCTGCTGGCTACGTTTTAGGACTAAAACAACTTTGGACTAAACTCTTGGTTGCCAAAGGGTGACAGTAAATTATACCCTAGTGGGGGAAATCCTTTCAGAAAATTGAAGTGCCATTTAAATCCCCTTTGGTGGATTTTTTTCATGGATTTTTTTCCCTATTGCTGCCAAACCAATCCTTAAGGAGCAAATATTTGCGGCAATTTCCATGATTTTCACTTTGATACAGCAGAATAGCAGATACAGTCGGCAGAAAATTTGCATGCGCAGTAATATTCTAGTTGAACAATACATAGATTCATACATCGTCTTCAGCTCAGTCTTAAAATTTCAGCTTAAACCGCTCAAATACATCTCGATAACTACTTACTATCCTAGTCATCTCGATGTCTCCTTCATCCGATCGTGGCTTCTCCTCTGGCCTTCCACATGACCCAATTACGTTTCGCGAAATTTTGAGGGCTCGCAGTTTTATTTGGAGCATGAATGCAGCATTGCTCGTTCACCACACCGAGAAATTTCCAATCATTGTTTCCTCCCAAATCTCGAGTCAAAAAATTATGCCACCCTGAAATGCTAAACGTCGGACGAACGGTTCGCGTACTCTTGAACCAATGCTCCAAACAGAGATGGCCTCTCGATCAGATTTGCAGGCCGGTCAAACTCCTTTGCTAGTCCTGGTACCAAAACGATTCAGATTTTAGATTGACAGTAGGATTTGGAAGCTTGAGCTGGAGTTCTGAAAATACCAATGCTATTCCTAGCTAGGGAACTTGAAGTTCAGTGTAGGAATGCTGCCTTAAGGTTAACAATGTTCAGTTCTATGTGGTTACCTGCATCTATAACCAGGACCCTGTCGCAGTCCATCACCGTAGGTATTCTGTGCGCAATGCTGATAATGGTACAAGCTGCAAAGTCTTCCCGGATGATCTTCTGAATCACAGCATCGGTCTGGGAATCAACGGAAGCAGTGGCCTCGTCCATGAACAGTATTCTGCTGTGCTTTAGCATCACCCGGCCCAGGCATAGCAGTTGACGTTGTCCAACACTCCAGTTCTCACCATTGTCGACGACTAGTAGGTGAACAAAAGAGCAAGTTCATTGTCATATATAGGTGCTGTTGAGTTTGTGATCCAAATTCTAAATATGATGCTGTGTTGACGACCGAAGCATAGGTCCGTCGCCGGAGGCTTAGGCCGGAGTATATATTATTGACCCTAATTAGGGTTTTGTGCGGTGTGTCATCATCTTTACTTCTCTTGTAAGCCGCCATTTAAGGACGGTGTTATGTAAACACTTCACATTATAATGAAGGTTTCGTCTGGCTGCTGTTCGTAGCTTTTCCCTTCGCATTGAAAGGTTTTCACGTAAATCTATGTGTTGTGATCTGTGGTTGTTGGTTGATCTACTTTGTTTTGATTGTCGTTTCTGCTAATAGATGCAACAGATGTTTTAAGAAATCTCTAGGTTCAGTGGTATTACAAGGAAAAACTAAGCATCTTCAATTAGGTTCATGCACAGACATACAGTAGTCTTAGAACACTATTTTATACATGTTTTGACGTGGAGAATCTGGATTGTTGAAGTCCGAACGATATGTAAAGTTGAAGGGTGTATAGGAAAAATGAAGTTTTACATTATTTTCACAGCATATTAAACAATTAACTTAATAGTTAAAATACCTGAAGCATCAAGCTTTTCGGGTTTTGAAGCTACGGCTTCTTTCAACTGACAGCGGCCCAATGCCTAAAAGGGAAATATGTTTAGCTTCTAATGAGACAGACGACAGATAAAGATAATCAGATAAAAGATAGTCTTACTGGTGGAATATATACCTGCCAGATTTCATCATCGGAATACTGCTCAAGCGGATCAATGTTGCTCCTAATGGTCCCTTCAAAGAGAACAGGTTCCTGAGGTATGATACCAAACCGTGACCTAAGGTCATGGAGTCCTAAAGTGCAGATGTCAACACCGTCGATGATTATTCTCCCCTCAGAAGGCTCCACTATTCTGAACAGTGCCTGGATCAGTGTTGATTTCCCACTACCAGTTCTGCCGACAACTCCAATCTTCTCTCCTCCATGTATGCTTATTGTGATGCCCTTCAACACTAGAGGAGTGTTGTGCCTATACCTAAACTGAAAAAGCACAGACAATTTTTTGTTACTTCAATGCTCAGATATTTTAACCACATCACCGTATTGAACTAACTAAACAACATACTGTATCAAACTATCAGTTAGGAAATCTACCTTAAGATCAATGACATTGATGTCGCCTTTTGTTGGCCAATTAGAATCTGGTAGGCAGTCCTTGATCCTCCATGTGGCCTCTGAAGGAATATTTGTGAATTGTTTTATCCTCTCAACTGAGACCATTTTATTTTCAATGAAGCAACTGATCCAGATGGCCCAGAACAACACCTGGTTGAGAGATAGACCATATGATAGTGACAGACCAACATACTCTGCACCATGAGAAGGGTTTTAGAGTTTGAGAAATTAGAGAATATCCCAGAACTTCCATACAAAACTCCTGATAGCGAAAGGCAATCGGTTGTTAGAAGACCACCTGGCTTCACGAAGTTGCTCGGCAATGTGACCATGAGCACGGCTGTGAAGCAGAGAACAAAGCTTCCAATCAGCTCGAGCCGGAAACCGAGCCACTCGTTGGCACCATTGTTGTGGAAGTCCATCCTCAGGCTTGAGTTCACCCGGTTCAGGTTCTCCTGCAAGAAGTTTTCCTCCTTCCTGAAGCACCTGATGGTCATGACACCTTGAACCGTCTCGGAGAAGTGGTGGATCACTGGAGCCTTGGTAATCGACTCGAGGCGAGTCAGCTCCCTCGATGTCGACAAGTAATAGCCCTGGTGTAAATCATACCAGATCATCAAATCACGGAGCAAGTGCACAAATAAGGACAAGCATCAGAGAGAGCTATTGCCATTGGCCATTGCCACGGTGGCATGGCAGCACAAACTCACCCGGTACCAGATGTTCAGTATCACCAGAGGGATTATGGCAATGACGGACGGCCACGCCACCTGACACGTGACGATCAGCACACTGATCACGGTGATGTACATGGATACGCTCATCCAGACGAAGAACGGCAGGAAGAGATCGACGTTCGTCTGATCTGACGACGCCTGCGGATCAACACAAGCCGTGTGAGCACCAAGAGCTACATCAAACAAAGGAAAAAGGATGATGCCTCAGCGTCGCCGTACCCTGCTGAGGATCCTGCCGGACGGCGTGGTGTCGAAGAAGGACATGGGCGCGTGCAGGATGCTGTTGAGGATCTGCTTGAAGAACCGGTCCGCCGTCTGGAGGCCAATGAACGCCACAATGAAAGAGCGAGCCGCGACGAGCACCACCGAGACGGCAGCGATGATGGCGTACACGTTGATGAACAGCGACGGCTGGAACGAGGTTTCGTTCCCGTCGGAGGTCTGGTCGGCAAGCCAGTAGTCGCTGGCCATGAGAGAGCACTGCCACACCACGGAGACAGCCACCACCACAAGCGGCCCCCACCACCCCCAGGCCTCCGTCATGTACTGCTTGTACACGGTGAAGCTGACGTGCCCGCTCGCGCGCTCTTCGTCCTTGATCAGCCGCGCCGACGCCTTCTCGGCCTTGGGCGCCACGATGGAGGACGAGGACGAGTCGCCGTTGGACGCCGCGTTCTTGCTTGACGGCTGCCGGGAGAGGGGCAGCTCGCGCTCGCTCGCCGGCGCCGCGCTCTCCACGAGCTCCATTGAGCTGTCGTGCGCTGCGACCAGTGCCGCGAAGTCGGTGCCTGCCTGGAGGAGCTCATCGTACTTGCCGGATTGCACGATCATTCCGTCCTTCATCACCTGGAAGCATTTGCGTTGGTTTCAGCATGAGTCCAGCTACTACTGTAAATACTAGCTAGTAAAACACAATGCACTTACATATATGATATCAGCATTGTGCAAGAAATCAACTTGATGTGTCACGAGTACTATGGTCTTGTTCTTGAGTGCACCTCTAACACATTCCTGTGCACAAGCATAAGGATCAGTCTGTTGCTGCTCGTTCCCTTAGGAATCTGAACAGAAACTCGAGATGCATGGGATACCTTGAAGATCTCAGTGCCCGTATGCGCATCGACCGCGCTGAATACATCGTCGAGGAGGTAGATGTTGAAGTCCTGGTAGACGGCGCGGGCGAGCTGGATGCGCTGCTTCTGCCCGCCACTAAGGTTGATGCCGCGCTCCCCGATCTCCGTTTGGTCCCCGAATTCCATCATCTCCAGGTCCTTCTCCAGGCAGCACACCCTGATCACCTCCTTGTACCTCTCCCGGTGCATGGGCTTCCCGAACAGGATGTTTTCCTCAATGGTGCCGTTCTGGATCCATGCCGTCTGCGCCACGTATGCCGTGCTGCCGCAAACCTTTACCTGCAGATGTCTCTCATGTTATAGGACTCGCGCATGTAGGCAGACACAAACATCATGTTATAGGATCCGAAGACAGAGGGGGCAGGCTTAGCCTCCAAGCAACCAAACCAGCAAGGACGCAATATAAAAATAGTAAGGGAACCAACCACAATGTATATATTGATATATAATCTTCATTAAGAAACAGTATAATAAAAAAATATCTATTTTGTCAAACAAATTAAAATTACATCTCAGTTATTTTGAATTTAGCTCTACGTGTATTAGCTATATCATAGGCCTTGATAATATCATCAGAACTAATAATTGCCGCTAATTCCCTTTCAATATAAACGACCAGATAATCCCGTAAATAGGCATCTCCCATTTTGCTTCGAAGACGTGTCTTCACAAATTTCATAGCTGAAAAGGCTCTCTCTGTGGTTGCAGTTGATACAGGGAGAGTCAAAAGTAATCTCAATAATTTATCTACCATCGGATAAGAAGAATCTTTATCCAGTTTAACTAATTCACTTGTTAAATCAGCCAAAGATGATAAACCCTTTAGTTCTGGATGGTTGCAAACATCAAGTTGAAAATGTGGCAATTGGCATTCTAATTGCATTCTTTCTTAAATTGAGAAATCTGCAGGATAATACATTTTCACTAGAGAGCATGCCTTTTCTATGTCAAAAGAGGCAAGTATTAGATTTAAGGAAGCACAAAGTAATGATACTTTTCCACTAGAGAGCATACCCGTTGGGGGTGCCAGGCCCATCCGGCCCCCCCTTGGCTTCGCCACTGCAAACATGATATTTAGTTAATATTCTGTTCCGTTTTCTCTCTCTCATAAAGACTCTGCTTCGAAGCCAGAGTGCTGCAGAAACGTAGCAATCCAGAAGATACAAGTTTACTATTTCCTTGTCCGGCAAATACTCAAATGAATAATGTACCACTCTTTAGTTTAGATTTCTTTATGCAGAGCAATGATGCAGGGCACTAAAGCTTTGTAATGTTAGTATAGTAGGCGCTACAAGATCATATCCATTGATCTCATATTCTCATGCACATTGGCACATAATGACATAGTATATGCTACTTGGATACCCAATTCCAAAATGGAAGCTGGAGTTGGTATCCAAGCCAGATTCCAATATCTGGATGCATGGGTGCATCTCGAGTGAAAACTGTCTGAATGCTGTGCTGGAAACGACACAAAATCTTCCATAAAACTCAATCAGACTCTGTAGAAGTAGGACCCCGGTAAATTATTTTGCTTTGCCTTTCATGCTGACAGAGCAGCAATCCCCTGCTGACAAAATCCCCTTCTTTTACCCAAAAAAAAATTATATCAGGCACAGCTACTGCTGCAAAACTCATAGCGTCGTGCGCGGACAAAACGCAGCAGCCCCGTCCATGCGAAAAAAGTACCAACGTCGATCGTGATTCGTGATAGCCTTTTGGAACATGCGTTTTGTCTTGTTGTATATGGAAGTAAAATAATTAATATACTAGTACAGACAGAGAAAGGACAGAAGGCAGCCACCCGGTCACCTCACCTCCATCCTATAACTAAAAAACAACCTTATACATCTAAGCACTGGAATATGAAGAAAGAACACAAAATAAGAAAGTAAGAGATAGGGATAGAAACGTGTTGAAAAAAACAAAAGGCTGCAAGTGGTTGTATGATGAGGTAAAAGGGAGAGAGAGAAAGAGGAGACGGGAGAACATTCATTTTGCACGCAAGGAAAAAAAAGTATTGGAAAAATAAGTAAATTAAAGAGTAGATTCTAATTTTCTCTTCTCTGTAATAAAAAAGATCCAACATTCAACATTAGGTTATATTATTACTCCAGGGCGATAGACTATTTGAATATGTGGTAGATTAAAATGGGTCAACATGTGAGTTGTGACGTCCGATCGAGATATCTATGAATGGGTCTTTGTTACGAGTGGTAGATCATTTGTCTTGCCCTTGCTCATGTGACGTGCGGCCTTGTCGTATCTACTGGCCAGATTGCTGTTACCTTCATCACATACAATTATCTTCGCATGATTGCAGGGCTTTTTCCGTGTTATGAACAAAAAACTATACCAAGTGCTATGTACTAAGTACAGTAGTATATGTGCCTGGCAGAGCCGTGCAGACTGTACTATTGCACTAGGACACTAGGTTGTAGAAAATGGGACATCGTTTCAGTTCTTTCAAAGCAAGTGCACTTAGCATCATGTCAATTGCTTTCAAGAAAAGCAGCGTCTTTCGGACTCCATTCAAAAGAAAATGTAAGCATCGTACGTGGAGTGGTTTCATGCCTGACCAGCAACTCCTTAAATTCCCGAGTGGTAATCGAACGTTTAATTGAGTAATCATTGCATTAAACTGGTTGAAGAAAATATTACTACGGGCCCTTTTTTCGGAATACTTTTGTTTTGAAAACTATGACAGTGTTCGGAATTCGGATATAAAGAAGATCTTTGTAGTTTTGAAAAAAAAGGTATTGGTAAAACTCTTGTTATTTAGTTTTAGTCATGTAAAACTAATATTACCTCCATTCTTAAATATTTGTCGTCCGCTAGTTTATTTTTCGAAATAATCGACGACAAATAAAAAAGAAATGGAGAGAGTAGTTAGTTAAAAAAATTAGTTGTTGGGTCCAAACGCCATCAGCTAATACCGCGGCTAATTGCGAAAGGGCCTCTAACTGAGTTGGTTTGGTTAGGTGGTCTGAGTAGCACTCCTCAGGTCCTGGGTTCAACTCCCCGTAGGAGCGAATTTCAGTATGTGGTTAAAAAAAAATCCTCTCGTCTGTCCCACGCCAAAGCATAGGTGAGAAGGTCTTCTTCTTAATATAATACCCGGGGACTATCTTACCCCCGCAGGTCGAGTTTTTTAATACACGGCTAATTATTAGCTACCTTGCAGCTAATAATTAGTTTATTGATTAATTCTGCTAATAATTTATTAGCTGGCTTACTATTAGCTTTAAGGTTTCAAACAGGACGTTAGAAATTCCGTTCTAGACTCTTTTTTTCTGGACCATGGTTTTGTCTTGTTCTAAAACCGAAGTTTCTTAATACTAGAGTTTGTTAAAACTACAACATCGAAACAAGGTCAAAGTTGCAGCTGCACGCTTGCTCCTACCCCGTGTCGTGAGTCGTGACTGATAGGTGATATCAATGAACGGACAGGCACGGCCCATACCAGCCAGCCAGCTACCCCCCCCCCCCCCACCCCCCACCCCCCACCAACACACACACACAAAAACGCATATTTAGCCTTTTAGAAGTCAAATTATTTTGAATCTATAAATATATATATTAATATCTATATTTCTAAATAAGTTTAATATAAAAATGAACTAATATATGTGAAATACATGTATAATTTCTATAAAATTTATGTATTCCAAAGAGAGGCAGAGAGCCTTAACTCCTCGTATATACCTTTATTTTAGGATGGAGGAAATCTAAATTTGTACATAAGACATCTATTGTAAAGTAGGGCTCGGTTATATTGCTCTGTCCCAAAATATAGATCGGGGGTCCAAAATATAGATTTCATATCTAACTAAATTTATATAGAACATGCAAACATATATATAGTAACAAATAAGTACCAAAAAATCAATTATGAAACAAATTTGTATAGTAAGCCTTAAATATTGATATTATTTTTAAATAAATTTGGTTAACTCTAAGAATTTGACTTGTTACAAACTTAAATTGGATTTATTTTTAAATCGATGTGGGGGGTTGATTACCTTCTACGTGCTGACATTATCAGACCGTATGTCGTCATTATATATAGGATTATTGATTTATTGTCCATGATCAGGCAAAGTTAGACAAGGCCTCGAATCGAATACACGAAGATATATCGTCTGCATGCTTTCTTGCAGTTGCAGGGCACGGGACGACCGGGACCCGACTCTACTATGGTGATGCAGATGCACCCAAGAAACTGGAACACCTGACCCCTGCTTGCTTGTACAGTACTGCCTAGCTAGACTATCTGCCACCGTACGATTCTATACCTGTGTCGTCAACGAGTGCTAACGTACGTGGCACATTATTGATCTGTTTTCAATTGGTGAAATGTCGCGTATTATTAATGTCGATCGTATATATAGGACCACATTTTACTTGATCAAATCCGTGCTGTTCGAAGAAGAGGCAGGCGTGGATGCGAAGTGGCATATATATGGACCATGCCGTTTACTTACCACGTAGGTAAATATGCAGATCGACACACGTGCATTCAATACTTACTACTAGTAAGGAGAAGGTTATGCGTGTAGCGTGCGTACCTTGCCGGAGAACTTGCGCATCTCGCCGAGGATGCAGCCCAGCAGCGACGACTTGCCGGAGCCAACCATGCCCACCACTGCCGCCAGCGCACCCGTACGGATGTCCAGGTCGATCCCGCGCAGCACCTCCTGGCCGGCGTCCACCTCGTCGTCCCACGCGAACACGCCGTCCTTGACCTGCACGGCCATGCCGCCCGACGCCGCGGCGGGGTCCCTCTCCACGGAGCCCTCGTCAAGCTCCGCGCTAGTCATGTACGAGTCGAGGCGCTGCAGCGAGATCATCGCCTGCGACGCCTGGATCATCGCCTGCGGGAAGTTCCGCATGGGCTCCTGTAGGATCTTGAAGAAGGACGTGGCGGTGAAGACGAGGCCGGCGTCGAGGCGCACCCCGGCGAGCACGCAGGTGGCGAAGACGAGCGCGGAGACGACGACGGGGGCGCTCCAGAGCGCGATGATGTTGCCGGAGATGGAGTACATGAAGCGGGAGAGCCAGCCGAACTCGAGGCGGCGGAAGCGGCCGATGCGCGCGTTGAAGTGCTCCTCCCACGCCTGGAACTTGATGACGCGCATGTAGTTGAGCATCTCGTTCGTCGCCTTCATCCGCTGGTCGCGCTCCTTCATCAGCGAGAACTGGTACCGGTTGTTGCGCCGGGTGCCCAGGAGCACGAACACCATCACGCCGGCAACGCCGATCAGAGCCGACGTCACCGGGGGGCCAAGGTACGTGTACAGCAGGCCCAGAGCAACGCCAACCTGCATCGATTCAGCGATAGCACGATGCATGCCATCAACGTACGGTACCACGGTACAAAGTCCAACATCAACGACGACGATCCACAAAAATACTAAAGCAGATGAACCACTAACTTTAGGAAAACCGTGCATGCTAACCACTTCGGCATCAGACCTAGGATTATAATCTGCCTAGATTATATGATCCAACTTATTTTAAAGTTGCACTTAATTCAAAATAAGTTGGATTACATAATCTGAGTAGATTATAATCCCAAACAAACACTTCTTAGCCTTCACAACCTTTAACATAATTGTATCTATTAAATATATAAATTTATAAAATATGCTATCCAATAACCATAATAGATAATACAAGACAAAAGCATGATTTAAGTGTAAATTGTTGCTTTATAAACTATACTACTAGAGAGAGAGAGAGAGAGTAAAACTTCTGTATCAACTGGCTACTGTGCTCGATAAGAGTAATATGAACGCAGCAATTAAAAATACCCCAAATAGGGTGGTGACACTCGCGTCGACGTGGCACGATCGCCAGCCACACTTGACCTCTTCTCGACGATCGTTTTAAAACACTAGTCGTCTTCGTTAATCAATGATCTTTTTAAGACACATACATTCTTATGGTAGTGTGGACTATGGCCGTAGATTTCCAGCTTGAGAGAATAACAGGGGCTTTAAGAGGTGGTCGATGATAGATGAAGGTTGACCGGTGGGGGAGACTCAATAATCCAATATTGAATCTTTTGCCTCCACCGGTTAGCGTAGCAGAATTTCACCTCTCTAGTCTAATCTAGACGGAAAGAGGGCAAGATGCTCAAGCGTGTGTAGTGCAGAACGTACGAGCGTCCGTCCTATGCGTGTGGTCAGATTAGGAAACTGTTGCAGGCTTGCAGCCTACTAGTACTACTACCTCAGTTGCTGCAATGCCGTCTGGTTGCGCGCATCATAAAAGTGGTATTGATGCCTGCTAGTGCTAGCTAAGCTACCACGGTCCTTTTGTCAGGAACAACAAACAAAAGCCGCGCGCGGTTTCATCAATACGTGCGGTGCAGGTGCCACGGTACCCCAGGATGTCGGATCCCAACCACATGAGATGAATTGAATGAGAAAATGTGTTGCGGTGAACTCGTGACTGGCGACGCTATCTGGGGGATCAATCGTCGGGACCTGTTCCATGTGCTCTGTGCCTACAGCTTATTATAAACTGATAAAGCTAGCAGAACTGGCAGCTGGCGTGGCGTGTTCTGCTGTTTTGTTCCTTGGTACCCAAGCGAACAAGAAAAGAGAGCAGTACGTTTCGTATTTGTGAGAGAATCAGGCAGGCACAGTGGCAGTTGCCAACACGAGTAGCATGCACACCTGGCCCAGGTCCGCATCTAGGTAGCAGCGCACGGTCTTGAGGCAAAACCCGTCGTGCCCGTCGCCTTCGTCGACACTCGACAGTCGACACGATTGATTTGATTCGTCTTCCACGTGCCAGAGACTAGAGAAAGGCACCAGGATCGGATTCTGGATTCTCTCGTTATCATTACTACTGTGTCACTCCGTTTTAAATCCAAATTATAAAGTATTTATTATCTAAAATTTATAGTCTTTACTTATATATTTAGATATATATAAAAAATATATAATTTAGAATAGAGGAAGTATTTTACAGTACATAATTAATACCATTTGTTAGACTTTCGAATCTCTTTTTAAATAAATTTGTTATAGACAATTTTTTGACCGAATAGTAATATAATAATATAAATTATTTTATCTAAGAAAAAATATGATATTATCCGAGGTGACAAAGTGGAAGAAGCCCACGAAGCGAACAACAGCAACATCGAAGTCGATGACGGAGTGTCCAAGGATATGCATGAAACGATGCTGGATTACGTGGGTAACGGAGGTGGTCTGTCGTCGTCATCGTCACTGACACATTCATCTTGGAAGCTGTTCCTAAAATGAATCGCTACGGAACTAGTGGTTGATACACTTTAACTCTTTTAAATTTTGATTGAAAGGATAAAAATATTAGCAATACTTACATCTCTAAACAAGTGTAATATAATCTTCCTAATATTATTATACATTATAAATCCTAATATTTTTGTCAACTAGTAAAAATAAACTGTTGCATACATGAATTATTATGGTATAAATAAAATTTTTATTTTGGTGATTTATTATTTATCTTTGTATTATAATATGTTTATTTTTTATTACTGTTAGAAATCATTATAAATTATAAATCGTTTTTAACTAAAATAATTAGTTTAATAAAATTTATAATTTTGACTAATGGATTTTTTGTTCTCAAAATAAAAAATGATAAATTAGATATAAATAAATTGTAACGAACTAAATAAGTTTTAATATAAAATATATAATTCTAATATGGAAAATATGTAATAACCGTCTACCAAAAAACTAAAATTCAAGTACCTAAATTTTAGCAAAAAATTGATTATATATATTTGTTTGACATATTTTTTTTTATCAAAACTAGAAATATTTGCTTGTTAGAAAATAAAATTAACATTCCCTATTCAACGACGGAGGGAGTACTATGCAATGCGATAGATGTGAAAAAGAACCTAGATTCCAGACCGCGTTGCATGGCCTGGACTTGAAAGGGGTTTTTAATTTCTTTTTAAAAACATACTTGGAAGTTGGAATTTTGTTGGTACTGTTGTACTCGGTACTCGTACCGACGCAAGGGCACTTTATCATTTGTGGACGCCGGAAGCACGATGGCTGCTGCGGGAACGCTAGCATCAAACATGCACAGCAGCCACAAAGAACTGTAATACATAAAGTGCTGCATGTGTTTTCTAGCAGTCGTGTCGGTGCCTAGCTTACTACTGGGCTACTCCTATTACTTGCCAGGTTCGAGAAATCAGATTTATGCCACTGTTTTTTTTTTGGAAACCAAATGAAATACCTAGTTGTTTCATTTAGGATCCAAATAAACTAGGTATCTAATTTTATAAAAACGTGTATACAATTAATCCTACTTACTATATATAGGGCACTACTTGTGTGCTCCAACTAAGCGGAGCGCGGCGCACGGAACAATCAATACGTGCAACGGTGCAAGCCCGCCCCACCCCACCCCACCCCAACATCCCCTAAAACCATGTGGGCCGTTATAAACGAGTTCGAGTTTTGAGTTCCAGGAGGAGCCCTGGAGCAGAGCTGCGGAGAGAGAGCCAGTGCCAAAAGCTGCCAACACCGCACGAGCCGTCCGCGACTGATCCAACCGCGCTCAGCGCCGACCCGCCGACCCGTGCAGCTCAGACGTCGTCGTGCGCAGCCTCGCAGGCGCGAGGAGAACCGCATTCGGTTGTCCGTCCATCGACCAAAGAAACAACAGAGAATACCAACGAAACAAGAGAGAATGGGAGGCAATGGCCAATGATGCGAGGACGGCGTGCAAAAGTGGTCTACGTAGCGAATACTCCTATATGCCTTAGGGATGGGGCGTATGTATGTATACCTGGAGCGGCATGAGCCAGAGGTAGTGGATCTGCAGCATCATGTCGGAGAGCTGCTGCGCGTCGACGGCCATGTAGTTGACGATCATGCCGAGCCCGTGCTTCTGGCGCGCTGAGCACGAGAGCCGGAGGCCCTTGCGGTACAGCGCCACGATGAGGGCGCCCCGGATCTGCATCCCCAGCTTCTGGCAGTGGAAGTTGTACTGGTGGCTGCACAGCGCCTCCGCGCACTTGGCCGCCAGCAGCGTCGCCACCAGCCGCGCGCCCTCCCCGAACGGCCGCTGCCCGCCGGCGGACGTGAAGTCCACGAAGCTCTGGATGAGCGTCGGGCCGACGTACATGACGGTCAGCCGGAGCAGCGCCAGCAACGCGTTCAGCAGGAACTGCGCCCAGAAGGTCCGGAACAGCGTGTGCCGGACCGGGTTGTTGTCCTTGGACGCCCACGCCGACGGCCAGTGCAGGGTGAAGAGCTCGTGCATGCGCTCTGGGCGGTGGGACGGTGCCAGCGTCGGCACGTCCGACAGCTCCAGCGCCGCGCGGTGCCCGCGCTGCACCAGCGGGTTCATCCAAGCCCACGTCGCGCGCGAAGCCCACGACGCCGTCGCGTAGGGGGTCACGTTTTTCTCCGTCGCCTTGTTGCTTGCCGTCTCCTCCTCCGCCGCCCCGGTGGCGTCGTTGACCACCGCCACGGATATGCCCGTCGACCCGAGGATGGAGAGGACCGGGAGGGGAAGGGACAGGACCAGCGCCGCGATCGCGAGCGCGTCGTCCGGGAGCCTAGCGGCGGCCACCACGAGGCGCGCGACGGAGGTGCCGGCGAGGAGCGCCGTCAGCGCGGGCGCCGCCAGCCAGTACAGGCGCAGGGCCAGCGGGTGCGCCGCCGCGCGGAACCGCTTCTCGTGCGCGACGACGGCCGCGGCGGCCAGGTGCGCCGCGCACTGCAGCGCCAGGAACACCGCCTCCAGGGCCTCGCCCTCTCCGCCGCCTCTGTTGACCAGGGAAAGGACGAGCAGCGAGGCGTAGAACGCGGCGAGGACACCGGACGCCGCCAGCGCGACGACGAACCCGGCGCCGACCCGAACCCCGGCCCGCCCCCCGGCCCTGTCCAGCAGCGGCTGCTTGTCGCCGTTGAGGGCGCCGCCGCCATGGCGTCGTCGCCGTGTGGAGATGAGCTTGGCGGCGCCGAGGCAGAGCAGCGCGACGAGGAAGACGGCGGACGCGGCGGAGAGGAGCATCTGCTGCGAGCACGTGGAGAGGAAGAGGAAGGCGACCCATTCCCCGAGCCCCGCGGCGGGCGCGGATGGGAGGTCGCAAGCCTCCGTGGTGAGCCACCAAGGCGGCTGCGACGCGAGGGCCATGCGGCGGCCGGGCGGGTTCTGGTGATCAGGGGCGGCGTGGCATGCAGAGGCTGACGAGGGAGTGTGTGGCTTGGCTGCGTGCCAGCCAGACGCCCAGTCCCCAGACGAGAGGAGGGGAGGGGAAGGAGGGGAGGGGAAGGAGATGCACTGACGCAGAGCAAGGAAGGCTGCTTCTTATTGTTTGGTTGCGGACTCGCGGTGAGTGGCAGAGACGACGTGTGCCGGGGCAGCCGAACGGAACAGAACTGCCAGCGGAGGGGGGCCAATAGCGGCTGGCTTTTGTGTGGTGTGGTTCCACAATCCAGCATCCCGTGGATCCGTGCTGAGAACCATGCGCTTGTCTCCGCCGCTGCCGTGCTACAGCGGGCGGCAAACGGCGCGGTCAACATGACGTGTGCAGTCGTCTGCCTGCCGTGCCTTCTTACTAAGCACCATATGGCACCCACGTATTCCGTCCTAATCTTTGCGTCGCCAGAATATGCATCACGCCTCTACAAGGCAGCTTCATGCACAGCATAAGGCTGGTGTAGGGATGGGGGAGTTCCCCGCCACCAATAGCTCCCATCCTCGTACCCGCGATGCAAAAATTTTCCTGCGGGATCTCCACAAACCGCTTATGGAAAACATTTCTTCCTCATCCCTGTTTCCCACGGTGATAAATCCACAACGGAGATCTCCATCCCCGTTTAAATTATAATTAAAACATACGTTCTTTGTTATTGATGTTAAACATTATCACTTATACATATTGTTAGATATAAAAAATTATTATGCATACATCAAAATGAACACATTTGTACTACCACATGTCTACCAAATTTTGTCACTCTATTTAATCCAATATTCTAAAACCATTATAACCAAATGATTTGACTAATAACAATTCATGTACATATACTAATAATTTACATACACATGGATTTCGAATCCCAACATCCCAATACAATAATTTGTAAAATCTCATACACTAGTTCAAAGCATGTTTTTGAAAATTAACAAAACTATTTCGGATTGCTCACAACCTGACGATAAACGGCGATGACAGACGATGGCGGCCGGTCCGGCGAGGCACGGTGGGGGACATGGCTCGGTCGCGTGTCAAGGCGAGGGTTCGGTACGATGGGGCTCGGCACGGTCCCAGACGGTCCGGACGGGGGCTCGGATGGTATGGACGAGTTCCGGTGTGGGCGTGCAGAGGCTCGGCGAGCTCGGGCGCTCAACGGCGAAGGCGTGAGGAACCCTTAGCGACGGAGAGGAAATGGGGGCGAGCTCGACAGGGGATAGGGGGAGCTCGGCTGCCCTTTTATAGAGGAGGAGGGGGAGGGGAGAGGACGCCGAGGGAGAGGAAGGGACGCCGGTGTCCATCAAAGCCATTGATGGCGTCTGTTTCCTTAGTGGAGTGAATGTGAGAAGGAGAGGAAGATCCAACGACGACAGTTTTAGGCGCAGGTAGGCGAGGGGTTGGACGCGGACGGTCCGGCCTAGCGCGGGCACAAGTGGCTTGGCCGGGCGTGGATGCGACGCGGGCACGAGGTGCGGACGGTCCGGCCAACGGCCAGGGCGCGACTGGAGGTAGGGGAAGGGCCTGACAGGTGGGACCCGCAGGTAAGTGAGTGAGAGGGAGAGGTGGAGGGAGGTTGGGCTGGGAATGGGCCTTGGTGGGACAAAATGGTTAGGGTTTTCGTTTTTTTCTTTTCCCCTATTTTCCAAAATTATAAATAAATATATTTTTAAACAATTCTAAAAATCATAATACTTATATTAAACTTATTTATAACTAAATATTTATTTTTAGACCAATGTTTCTATATTAATTAATTAGGCTTTCAATATAAAAGAAATTCTACAAAACAACCATAAATCGAATATGAGCAAACAAAAATCATTCTAAATGCAATTAGATCAAACACTTGAAAGAAAAAAAATATTTACTATTATTACTATCAATATTCTAAGTGCATTATTTTTAGTTGATGGTTTGAGGTGTTACAAACCTACCCCCTTAAAAAGAATCTCGTCCTCAAGATTAAGAAATTTCTACTCTGAGTTCATCTTCTCTTTCCCAAGTGGCCTCATCTTCCGAATGATGACTCCACTGAACTTTACACACGTTGATAACTTTACTCCGTGTAATTCTGCAGGATGTTTCCAAAATTATGATAAGATACTCCGAATAAGTCAAATCCTCATTAACGTTGAGTTCTTCCATAGGTAATTGTTCCTCAGGCACTCTTAAGCATTTCTTAAGTTGTGATACATGAAATACGTCATGCACGTCCGATAAACTATCGGGTAGCTCTAACTGATACGCTACTTGACCTTTTCTTTCCAAAATTTTGAATGTGTTGATGTAGCGAGGAGATAATTTTCCCTTAACCTTAAATCTTTTCATTCCTCTCATTCGTGAAACCTTAAGGTATACGAAGTCTCCAATTTCAAAGATCAACTCTCTTCTTCTATTATCAGCATAGCTTTTCTATCTCGACTGTGCTGTTTTCAAATTCTCTCTAACAATCTGCACTTGTTTTTCTGCTTCTTGGAGAATTTCGGGACCAAATACTTGACTTTCTCCGGTCTGATTCTAATAAAGCGATGTTCTACATTTTCGTCCATAAAGTGCTTCAAACGCTGCCATTTTTAGGCTTGCTTGGTAGCTATTGTTATATGAGAATTCTGCATAAGGCAAACTTTTATCCCAACTTCTACCATGTTTTAGAGCACAAGCTCTTAACATATCTTCCAACACTTGATTTGTTCTTTCTATCTATCCATCTGTTTGCGGATGATAGGCTGAGCTGAAGTTTAGCTTGGTATCCATGGACTCATGTAATCTTTTCCAAAAGCACGAGGTAAATTGGGTTCCTCGGTCTGATACGATCTTCTTCGGTACTCCATGCAGACAAATAATCCTCGACATGTATAATTCTACTAACTGGCTCCCGAGTAAGTTGTCTCACGGGTATAAAGTGTGCCACTTTAGTCAACCTGTCCACTATAACCCATATGGAATCATAGCCATCACGAGTACGGGGTAATCCAACTATGAAATCCATGTTGATTTCTTCCCATTTCCATTCCGGTACTTTGAGAGGTTGTAGTAATCCTGCTGGTCTTTGGTATTCGGCTTTAACTCGTTGACATACATCACAAAGTGCAACATACGTAGCAACATCTCTTTTCAAACCGTACCACCAATACTTTTCCTTTAGATCCTGGTACATCTTAGTACTTCTAGGGTCAATAGAATAAGCCAAATCATGAGCTTCTCTTAAGATAAGTTGGTGTAGGTGCTCAATGTCTGGTACACAGAATCTCTTTTTAAACCATACAATGCCTTGTTCATCCTCGGTGAAATTTGAGGTTTTTCCCATATTAATCTGTGCCTTAATTTCCTTGATTTTCTCATCGGATTCTTGTCCTTTATGAATCACCTGTTCCAAAGTAGATTCCACTTCCATAATTGTTGCTTCCATATTATTGAGCATACCAAGTTTGAGTTGTTCCATTTCCCAACACAATTCTTGCGACATAAAATGAGTAGTGATACTGTTCACTTGACCTTTATGGCTCAATGCATCTGCCACTACATTTGCTTTTCCTGGGTGATATTGTATTTCCAAATCATAGTCTTTGATTAACTCAAGCCATCTTCGCTGTCTTAGGTTGATTTCTTTCTGCGTGAAGATATATTTAAACTTTTATGATCCGTGAAGATTTTACACTTGTTCCCAATCATGTAGTGTCTCCAATTCTTCAAAGCGTGCACTACGACAACTAATTCCAGATCATGCGTAGGATAATTCTTTTCATGCTTCCTCAACTTGATATATATCTATTGTAATTTTCATTTCTTTCGCTCCATGTTCTTGCCTCAGAAACAATTTGAGAAGGTGCAACCTTCGACACGTTGTAATAAATCTATGGTTACACCATCGAGTGTAACATCAAAGGTAAAAAAGCTCCAAAGTCGTTCCTACGGGGATGCAGAGCTTAAATGTCACCTAAGTAAAAGATGAAGAAGCTCCAAAGTCGTTTTCTAAGGGGATGAAGAGCTTAAATGCCACCTAAGTAAAAGGTGAAGAAGCTCTAAAGTCGTTCCTAAGGGGATGCAGAGCTTAGTTCCAAAGTCGTTTCTACGGGGATGCAGAGCTAAAATATCACCTAAGTAAAAGGTGAAGAGACTCCAAAGTCGTTCCTAAGGGGATGCAGAGTCTTATTGTTGTGAAGTGTTTTCTATCTTCAATTTTCGCATCACATCATCGCATCATTCTACATCATATCATCGCACCATTCATCATTTCACATCATTCAAAAAGGGAGAAGAAGGGAAATTGCTCGTTCATCCACAAAAGTGGTTGACCTACGAAACTAAGTGTGTTTTTGTTAAGGAATTATGAAACAAATCAAGGCAAAAGAAAAGATACTGCATCTCTAGCGGTTGCTCTTAAACGGTAAGACATTCCTTCTGCAAGACCTTTGGGGCCAATAGTGTCACTTCAGCAATTGTATTCCTTATGCAAGACCTTCGACAAAAAAGGATTTTCTTCATGAAGCGTGGAAAGAAAAAAGAAGATGTTTTTTTGCCTTCGGCTCAAAAAACCGTGCGTACGATAATTTCACGCTACATAAATAAATATATTACATCATGAATTACACAGTTTACAAATGTTCCTCGCATAAAGGCAGCATACAAATTTTACAATGTTTTTTACAACACAGATTAATCATCCTCCTTAAGGACTTCTTCTGCAGCTTCGTTTAGAAGTTGTTCAATAGACTCATCTATTGATGCGTTCACTATCTTGAATTTGTCAAAGGTACCCTTTAGGGCTGGATCGGTGTCAGGATCGTATGACTCTAGAGGAGGAGAGAGTTCAACTGCACCAAAATATAAGTTTCTGTAAGATACGAAGCTAAAACATTTATGAAGCTAAAATATGACAAACACACCTATACGCCTCTCGCGCTCTGCGGCTTCTTCAGCTTTTCTTGCTTCCTCTGAAGCTAGATGAGATTCTTCTTCGTTTTGTCTGATAGCTTCGTCTGCTATCTCTTTGCCGCCGTTCATCCACACTTCAGAATAAAATTTCCCACCAAGGGCGGTAACTTCGACTGAAGGTTCTTTAATGTCGTTTGCTAAAACTGAGAATTCTGGCTGAATTATAGCCTTTGCATGTTCATAGCCAACTTTTTCGAGAAGCGACACAGACCCTCGAGCGCCTACACAAGCATAAAAGTCTCCCTGCCAGTTAGAACTTCATCAAATGCTTCGATTTCACCCTCAATCCATTTGATCACACCCTCGGGATCTCCACGAATAAAATTCTATTCATCGAGAATGCGCCAACACTAGTACAAGCATTTTTTAGCTTATCAAAGCATTGCATAACAACAGTGTAACATTCTTCCTTCACTTGATGAAGCTCTTCAACATTCTTTTGTACCCTGGACCACTCAGTGTCGGATATCTCACGCTTCGATTGCTCAACATTAAAGTTTTCGGTAACTTCATCAAGTTTCTTCTCCATCCTCACCACTTCAGATTTATGCAATTCTACTTGGGCGGATCAAGTGTATTCTAGATCGGCTTTGCGTTTTGCGTCAGCCTCTTTTTCCTTTTCAAGCTTTGAAATCTTTTGATCTACTTCGGAGAATTTAGACAAATTAGCTTCATTCGTCTTTAGCCTTTCGACTAAAAAGAGAAGAATCTTGTCTTTTTTAAGGGCCTCGTTCCGAAGCGTTATAACTTCTGAGTGCAGATTTCCGAAGGCTATTTTAGAGCTCTCATCCTCACGTTCTTTTTGCGCCTTCAAAGCTTTACTTAAAATAAGACCCTAATAATGACAAAAATAAAATAAGTAAATAATTTACTCAAAATGATTATCAAGGATAGCCTGAGCTCAAGCTTCGGGTAACCCATGTTATCCATCATTTCTTGGCAGACATCAATTTCCTTGTTATCAGGAAGGCAATATAGGAACATCTTCTTTAGCGCCTTCGTACACTAGGGATCCCCGAGGATACTTCAGATCTTTAGCATAATGATGAGATTCAACAATTTGTTTCTTTGTTAGTTGTTTTCCCAAAGTATGGTGAATGATGAATTCAAAATCCTCGAGCAGTACCGCCTTAGGTATCGGCGGTGATACTTTCCCTGATAGGCTTTTACTCACCTGCTCGGTTGGCCTACTTTCCGAAGGTCCAGGTTCAGCATAGTCAAGACCAGTACTTTCACTAGCCCTTTTCAATTCTTCATATTTATCTTTGGAAACCTTTGTAGCAGAAGGAGTTACCACTTTCGAAGGTTTCAAAACAGCTTCAAGCACGTTAGCCATTCTCCTTCCTCTCTTAGGCGTTCCTGCTGGAACAGTTATAATTTGTGGTTTTGCTGGCGCCTTCGGCAACTCTTGAACCTTTGGCTGATCTGGCAGTTCCAAATGAATAGGTTCTGGGGCTTTCATTGCAGTTGCCGGTAGGATTCCTTCGGCCTTTTTGGCAGTCTCTGTTTCTGAGGTCTCTGTGTCAGGCAGTTGTGTATCCCTCTCTAAGAAGTACGACTTTGGTCAGTGGGTTAAAACCTTCATCCTCTTTTGCTTCGATGCAATAGAAGAAGCCCCTGTTGCACTCTTCCTTTTTAACCCCCTTTTCCGAGCAGGGAAGCGGTAATCAGGATAAACAAATCCGGTAGCATCAAAGACCCTCTTCAGTCTTCGTTTCCCTCGAGCACCGAAGGCAGTATACATAGCTTCGTCCTCAGCCTTCGTATAGCCTCCTAAGAATTCATCACTTGTTGCTTCAATAGAATCTAACCAATCATCATCTGGCTCACCAAATTGATTCCTAAATCGATAAGTGTATTTCAGGTGAACCAAACTGCTCTTTCTGGCTTCTGAATCAGCTTCAACACTCTTCAGCATTTCCCATTCGGCAGCCAGGAGCCATACCTTGAAGGCTATGTGTTCCTGCACTAAGTCTCTAGAACTAATGTAGCTGCATACAACATTGAATGCCACCAGGCAACCTTGTGATTTATCCGCATTCACAATAGCAGGCCTTCTCAGTCCGAAGCTGGATCAGATAGGCCACTAGATTACATCTTTTATGTCAATTCTTTCACTCAGGTCATTCTTCACATAAAACCAATGTTTCATCCATGAACCTGGCCATTTTTTCTGAAAGGTTGGCACATGATGCCTTGCATCAGACCGGTATATGAAGGTGTAACACCCAAAGTTATTATGATACTGCTTCTTTTCGGTGGCCTTCGTCTGATAGGAAAACTCGTGAATATTACAAAAACAATCAGCATCTGGTTCCAATCCCTAGCTCCTTATTGCCCAAATGAAAATTCCAACCTTGATTAATGCATCAGGGGTGAGCTGTTGAAGGAAAATTTCATACTTCTTCAAAACTTTGACTAGAAACCCGTGTAAGGGAAACCGTAGCCCAGCCTTCATGAAGCTTCGAAAATCCACTACTTCATTTTTTAGGAAGTGGAACACTATTTTCACCGCCGATTCTTACTATAGACACATCATGAAAGTATTTGCCTTTTATAGCCTCAACATGTCCTTTCTTCACGGTTGATTTCCTAAATACCACATGACTCGGCCTCCACGACCGATCTTCAGCATCATCATTATCACTTTCAATATCAAATTCTTCACTATCACTAGAATCTTCAGACAGTCCAGCTAAAATCTCATCGGTAACTTTTTCAACATTTGTCCTTTCCATAGCTTCATAAAACCTAGCTAGTGTGGGGTCCACACTTCTCTTATCTTCGGCCATCTCAGTGTTGGTTGAAGCAAAGAGACGAAGCTCTAACACAGTCGCGAGCACAATGTCAACAAGCTAAACAACAAAACCAACACAAGCTTGGTAGCACGAAAAATATTTTCATTGCTACCCTCATATATATATATGCAAATCACCACTGCACGGTGGGCCCCACGATACAGAAGGTTTCACTATTCTAGCGATGGAAAGGTGTTTTTTCGGACCTTCGGCTAAATGCCTTCGTTCGTTTCGCATTCTGAATTTGTTACAAAAAACAAACTAATACTGCGAGGGGCTACTATTGGGGGCCTTCGTCTTCCGAAGGTCCTCAAAAACACGGCTAACCATTTGTTATCGGCATGTTTCCAAGTGTTACAGGAGCTTCGTTACCGAAAAAGCTTCAACATAGATCATGGCAGCGCGACGAAGCAAGCTTCGTTACGATGACACAGTAAGGCGACATAAGGAGAAGGTGTTGTTCAAGCTGCTAAGTGCAAACGACAATATTGTCCCTACGACATTTGTAAACCTTGTATGTAATATTTGAGGGTATGAACGTAATATTGTACAAAACTGTACGATTGCCTATAAATAGATGAACAATACCCCCGTACCCCCGTACTGTTCATGCTGGATTGGAATTGCATTTCTGCTTTCGCCTTCAAGCAAGCTGAAGGTACAAATTGTCGGCGTTTCGAGACCGGGGGGTCCCTGGGCCGACGAGTGAATGTCGCCGCGTGCCCCAGCCCAGATGGGTTGAGCGCGAGGGCGAGCGCAAAGGGGGAGAGCGAGGCGGCCGGAGACCGGCGTGAGAGAGGTGGGAATCCCGCGGCCTTCATGTTCGTCCCGCGCCCAGGTCGGGTGCGCTTGCAGTAGGGGGTTACAAGCGTCCACGCGGGAGAGGGAGCGAGCGGCCCCAAGCGAGCGCCTGTCTCGTCCTCGTCCCCACGCGGCCAACCCTCTCTAAGAGGGCCCTGGTCCTTCCTTTTATAGGCGCAAGGAGAGGATCCAGGTGTACAATGGGGGTGTAGCAGAGTGCTACGTGTCTAGCGGAGGAGAGCTAGCGCCCTAAGTACATGCCGTTGTGGCAGCCGGAGAGATTTTGGCACCCAGCTGGTGTGATGTCGTGGCCGTCGGAGGAGCGATGGAGCCTGGCGGAGGGACAGCTATCGGAGCGGTTGAGTCCTTGCTGACGTCCTCTTGCTTCCGTAAGGGGGCTGAGAGCCGCCGCCATCACAGGGTACGCGGGGCGCCATCATAGCCTATCCGGCAGAGCTAGCCAGATGGGACGCCGATCTCGTTCCCTGCGGCCCGAGTCAGCTCGGGGTAGGCTGATGATGGCGCCTCCTGTTGACGTGGCTGGTCTACGCCCTAGGTTGGGCGATGTGGAAGCTCCTCCGAGGCCGAGGTCGAGTCTGTCTTCCGTGGTCGAGGTCGAGTCCGAGCCCCTGGGTCGGGCGAGGCGGAGTTCGTCGTCTTCTAGGGCTGAGCCCAAGTCCGAGCCCTGGGTCGGGCGGAGCGGAGTTCATCGTCTTCCGGGGCTGAGCCCGAGTCCGAGCCCTGGGTCGGGCGGAGCGGAGTTCGCCGTCTTCCGGGACTTAGCCCGAGTCTGAGCCCTGGGTCGGCCGGAGCGGAGTTCACCGTCTTCCGGGACTTAGCCCGAGTCCGAGCCCTGGTTTGGGCGGAGCGGAGTTCGTCGTCTTCCGGGACTTAGCCCGTGTCTGAGCCCTGGGTCGGGCGGAGCGGAGTTCGCCGTCTTCCGGGACTTAGCCCGAGTCTGAGCCCTGGTTTGGGCGGAGCGGAGTTCGTCGTCTTCCGGGACTTAGCCCGTGTCCGAGCCCTGGGTCGGGCGGAGCGGAGTTCGCCGTCTTCCGGGACTTAGCCCGAGTCCGAGCCCTGGGTCGGGCGGAGCGGAGTTTCCTATGATGCCTTCGGCAGGGCCTGACTGCCTGTCAGTCTCACTCTGTCAAATGGCACCGCAGTCGGAGTGGCGCAGGCGACGCTGTCCTCCTGCCAGATCGGTCAGTGGAGCGGCGAAGTGACGACGGTCACTTCGGCTCTGCCGGCTGGGGGCGCGCGTCAGGATAAAGGTGTCAGGCCACCTTTGCATTAAATGCTCGATTTGGTCGGTTGGTGCGGCGATTTGGTCAGGGTTGCTTCTTAGCGAAGGCAGGGCCTCGGGCGAGCCGGAAATATGTTCGCCGTTGGAGGGGGGCCTCAGGCGAGACGGAAATCCTCCGGGGTCGGCTGCCCTTGTCCGAGGCTAGGCTCGGGCGAGGCGTGATCGAGTCGCTCGAATGGACTGATCCCTGACTTAATCGCACCCATCAGGCCTTTGCAGCTTTATGCTGATGGGGGTTACCAGCTGAGAATTAGGAGCCTTGAGGGTACCCCTAATTATGGTCTCCGACAGTAGACCCCGAGCCTCGAAGGGAGTGTTAGCACTCGCTAGGAGGCTGTCGTCGCACTTTTTTGCAAGGGGACCAGCCTTTCTCGGTTGCGTTTTGTTCCGGTGGGTGCGCGCGAGCGCACCCGCCGGGTGTAGCCCCCGAGGCCTCGGAGGAGTGGTTTCACTCCTTCGAGGTCTTAATGCCTTGCGTAATGCTTCGGCTGGTCTGGTTGTTCCCTCATGCGAGCTGGCCGTAGCCCGGGTGTACGGTCGGTTCCCAAGTTCTCGGGCTGGTATGTTGACGCTATCAACGGTTCGACCGGAGCCGGGTTTGCGAGAGCAGCCCCCGAGCCTCTGCACAGGGCGAGAGGGCGATCAGGGACAGACTCGGCTTTTTTACATACGCCCCTGCGTCGCCTTTCCGCAAGGAGGAGGGGGGGAAAGCGCCATGTTGCCCTCGATGGGCGTCGAACATGGCGTCTCCGGTGAGCTGCAAGCGGGTAATTCGAGTGGACGTCCGTGCCCCGTTCGTTAGGGGTCGGCTAGGGGCCCAGAGGCATGCCCAAAAGTACCTGCGGGTGATCTGCCGGACCCGGTCCCCTTGCGACGGGGTTCAAGGGCTCGATGCCTCCCTCTGATGGGATTCTGTTACAAGATCGTTCCCGCTGGTCTCGGAAATGTCCTAGGGTACCTCGGGAGCGCAGTCCGAGCCTTGGTTATGTATCGAACGTACCCATGGTCATCCCTCGCTCGGCGTCTGAGGCGGATGTGAACCCTTCGGGGGCCAGCCTTCGAACCCCTGATCAGTAATGGGCGCGGAGCCCGAATAGCCTGAGGCGGCCGTGGAACCCTTCCGAGGGGCCAGCCTTCGAACCTCTGACCAGTAGTGGGGGTAGGGCCCACGCAATCTGAGGCGGCTGTCGAACCCTTCCGGGGGGCCAGCCTTCGAACCTCTGATCAGTAGGGAGGCTCTGAGCCTGGTTCCTTCACGGGGAAGGATCCTTTTCGGGGTATCCCCCTTTCCCGGTCCCTGTTGCAAGAGAGAGAAAGAGGAAAAAGGAAAAGGATACGAAATCGAACGACGCGGCGTACCTTTTTTGAGGCGGTTATTATGGCGAACGCGAAGCGTCGCCTGCTTCTCCTGCCAGAGGCGCCGCCTGTCCCGTCGCGGAGTTAATGCGACGGGGCGAGTGGTTGGCGGGGCGGCTGTTGCGCATGCGCGAGCCGTTCGAGGACGGGACACGGGCGCGTTGCCTTCACGCCGTGAGAGAGGGTTCTCTCGCTGCCCCCGGATGGGACGTGAGCTTAGCTGACGACGTGACTGCTGCTCCTGCCCGCCTGCCATCGTCATTGCTGCCAGCCCATTTTTGGCCGCGCTGACCGCCGCGCTAGGCTGGCGCTGCTGGGTCGTGCGCTGGGTCGCCTCGAGTCGCGGTATTGGTTCCACAGTCGAGGAGACGCGGTGGTGGCGCCAGTGGCGGTGCAGTTGCATGCACGAAGCATCCGGCGTGCCGGTTGCATGATGCGTGGGCCTGGGCCTCCATGCTGGGCGTGTTGGGAGTCGGAGAAGTGCGCCCACTTGGCGCTGTTGCATGCCGCCTGCATGGCTGCCCGCCCCTTTTGCCCGTTGGTCTGGGCAAAAGTGGAGGGTCACTTGTAACCGCTGGGCGGTCATGCGCACCGCGCACGGCGGTTTGGCTTCTTCTACTCTGAGCCGGTTTGCATGACGTGTGGGACCCAGCCCCCGCGCCGCAGGGGAGGACCTTGGAGTGTGTTGGAGAAGACTCAGCCCGCGACGGTTAGGGGCGCAAGTAGGGAGAGTCGCCTTTAAAAGGAGGGTGACCCCCTTTGGAAGGCGACCATGTCTTCGCGCTCCCTTATGCATCGTGTCTTTCCACCTTCCAAGCCCCCGGATGGGGGATACCCGCCGTCTTTCCGCCTCATCGTTGGAGGAACGCAACTCCGTGGGAGTTGGTACCTTTCAGCCATCGTTCGGCTTCAAGGATTTTCATCAGCTAGCCCGGCTGTACCCCCCCACCGGCGGTCACCCAATACGGTGACCACCAGCCCCTGGGTGGGGAGAAGCAAGCCGGACTGCGATCTTGGTCCCACCCTCAGCTTCAAGGATGTTCATCATCCTCGCTGGGGTGGAGGCCGGGCTGAGCCGGAGCTCTACCTCCCGCGCGGGTTCGTGGGTCTCCCTCTCCTGCGGCGTTCGAGGGAGAGGGCGCTCACTGGCCCTGCGGGCGGGTCGGACTTCGACAACGCGGGGCTGGTCGACGGCGGGCGTCGTCAGCCCCAGCGTGTCGGGTTCGTCGGCTTGGCTCCCGGTGCCCCCTCCTGCCAGAAGGCGGCTGCCGCGCCGTGTGCACGGGAGGACCGCCCAAGATGTCGCGCGCTGCTAGGGCGGCGTTCGTGTTCTGGGGCGGTCCTGCCTTTGCACCGGTATGGCGCCTCCACACAGAGGTCGGTGCCCCACTCGCCCGGGAGGATCTGAGTGGGGATCTGCCGGAGGGCTGACGGCCCCTGTCGTCGGTGCCGAGGTGGAGGCGGCTCAAGAAGTCCCCGTTGCCAACGGGATCACCGCCACCATCCGCGCTTCGGGCCTCCGGCTCTTTGTACTTGTCCTCGCCCCTCGAGCGTCGGCGGCGTGGGCGAGGGCAAGATTGCAGCAGCACCCGCCCTGAGGCCTGCGCTGCTGCAGTTCGGCCACCCGGAGCGGGGGTCGTTGTTGTTGCTGTTAGAGCGGGCGGCGGCGGGCCGCTCGTGAGTCTTCTGTTGCTCCGCAGGCCCCCCCCGCATCGAGTGGGGTTGTTCATACCTGCGGAGGTGGAACCGGAGTTCCGTTTGTAATGGCACTTTGAATGCCAGTGTTTCTGTTCATTGTGGCTGTCGAGGCCTGAACATGTATGTAATTTTGGCACGGAGCCGTGTTTTTTCCTCATTCTCGAGCACTAAGACTCGCCTGTCGGTTGTCTGAACCGCTTCACCAAGCGTGAGTCGCCCCGTGTAAAGGTGACGAGTGAGGTATCTGTATCCCGGAGGCGTAGGAATCCCTCGGCTCGGTCGGCCTTGTTGTCCGAGGCTTCTCTAGCTTAGTTAAAGGGACCCCTTGGCTGCTCTTCGGTGAGCCGAGGCCAGGGGTAGCGATATCAGCATGAACAGGGGCAGAGTTGGCTCGAAAAGGAAACCTGGTTGGCCGGAGCCCAGCCGGGTCGTCCGTTAGCGGGACCGACGCCGGAGTTGACCAGCCGAGGCCTCGGGTCGGGCTGGCGCCCTTGGAAGACGGTTGGCCGAGGCCCCGGGGTGACCGGCCGAGCCGCCTGCTCGGGCCGAATTCCCGGAGAAGACCCTGGCAGCGATCGCCCGGGCGTGGCGACGACGTCGTCCTTTAGAGTGGAGGACCTCGGATCGTGTCACCGTCCGAGGCTAGGTCGGACCTCGCCGAAGGTGTCATCGATGCCGAGGGTGTTGCCGCCCCCTTCCGGCGTCAAGACCTGAGACTGCAGGATCGGATCGTCTTGTAGCGTGTGTTTCCTGCGGCCGCCGAGGCCAAAACACACCCTCGCTGTATTGTAAAGCTGTGTCTCTTTTCCTCTTGTTTCGAGTATCCGGACTTTTTTGTCGGTAACAGGGATGTTTGTGCGAGCGAGAGTTGCTTCTCGTGGAAGGTGACGAGTGAGGTATCCGTATCCCGGAGGCGTAGGAGTCCCTCGGCTCGGTCGGCCTTGCCGCTTACGCGCACTCTTACCCGTCCATGGGGCTCTGTCACCGACGCAGTCGAGAGGGCTTGAAGGATCGCTTCGGCAGAAGAGCTTCCGATCGTGAAGACTTGTTCGGTCCGCGGAATCACTTATCCGAACGTGAGTTACTTATCGCAGATGGTGATGAGTGAGGTATCCGTATCCCGGAGGCGTAGGAGTTCCTCGGCTCGGTCAGCCTTGGCTGCTTACGTGTACTCCGTTGTTTTCTGGATCCACTTTTCGAAGTAGTCAAAAAGCACGAAAGATATTCTGACAGAAAAGATCTTTCTTCGAGGAAAATTTCGACGCAGAGGGGGTTCCCCCCCTTTTAGCCCCCGAGGGAGGGTCGGGCTTTGCCGGGGCGAGGCCGACCCTTCCTTGATGACTAAACTTTGCGTGGGTGTGAGGTATATGAACAACTTGAAAACATCTTAAGGGTAGAAGCGACGTAGCTGTTGGATGTTCCAAGCGTTGCCGTAGACCTCGCCTTGACTGTTGGCCAGCTTGTACGTTCCGGGCTTCAGAACTTTGGCGATGACGAAGGGCCCCTCCCAGGGGGGCGTGAGCTTGTGCCGCCCTCGGGTGTCTTGTCGCAGCCGAAGCACCAGGTCGCCCACCTGGAGGTCTCGGGACCGGACCCCTCGGGCGTAGTAGCGTCGCAGGGACTGCTGGTACCGCGCCGAGTGTAGTAAGGCCTTGTCCCGGGCCTCCTCCAGCTGGTCCAGTGAGTCTTCTCGGCTAGCTTGGTTGCTTTGATCGCTGTAGGCCCTTGTCCTCGGGGAGCCGTATTCCAGGTCTGTGGGCAAGACGGCCTCGGCCCCGTAGACTAGGAAGAACGACGTGAAGCCCGTGGCTCGGCTCGGCATTGTCCTCAGGCTCCAGACCACCGAGGGGAGTTCCTTCATCCATCGTTTGCCGAACTTGTTAAGGTCGTTGTAGATCCGAGGCTTGAGCCCTTGTAGAATCATGCCGTTGGCACGCTCTACTTGCCCATTTGACATGGGATGAGCCACGGCGGCCCAGTCCACCCGGATGTGGTGATCCTCGCAGAAGTCCAAGAACTTTCTGCCGGTAACTGGGTGCCGTTGTAGGTGATGATGGAGTTGGGGACCCCGAAGCGATGGATGATGTTGGTGACGAACGCCACCGCCTGCTCGGACCTGATGCTGTTCAGAGGTCGGACCTCGATCCACTTGGAGAATTTGTCGATGGCGACCAGCAGGTGCGTGTAGCCCCCGGGTGCCTTCTGCAAGGGGCCAACGAGATCCAGACCCCACACAGCGAAAGGCCAGGTGATGGGTATCGTCTGCAGAGCCTGAGCGGGCAGGTGGGTCTGCCTCGCGTAGAATTGACACCCTTCGTAGGTGCGGACAATTCTAGTGGCGTCGGCCACCGCCGTTGGCCAGTAGAAGCCTTGTCGGAAAGCATTCCCGACAAGGGCTCGAGGCGCTGCGTGATGGCCGCAAGCCCCCGAGTGTATCTCTCGCAGGAGTTCCTGACCTTCGGCGGCGGAGATGCATCACTGGAGGATGCCAGAGGGGCTGCGGTGGTAGAGCTCCTTCTCATTGCCCAGCAAGACGAACGACTTGGCGCACCGCGCCACCCGCCGAGCCTCGGCTCGGTCGAGGGGTAGCTCTCCTTGGTTGAGATAATGCAGGTACGGGGTCTGCCAGTTTCGATCAGGCGTGGCCCCGCTTCGCTCCTCCTCGACGCGCAGCGCCTCACCCTCGGGGGCCGAGGGTACCTCGGGCTGAACCGAGGGCGCCTCGGGCCGAGCTGAGGGTGCCTCGGGCTGTGCCGAGGGTACCTCGGGCTGGGCCGAGGGTACCTCGGACTGGGCCGAGGGCGCCTCAGGCTCGGGCGTGTCGTCGATCTTGACGTAGGGTTGATGCAGATCCCGGGAGAAGACGTCCCGGGGAACCGTTGTTCGCCCCGAGGCTATTTTAGCCAGCTCGTCCGCAGTCTCGTCGTAGCGCCGAGCGATGTGGTTGAGCTCGAGCCCGTAGAACTTGTCCTCCAAGCGTCGAACCTCATCGCAGTAGGCCTCCATCTTCGGGTCGTGGCAGTGGGAGTTCTTCATGACTTGGTCGATGACGAGCTGCGAGTCACCGCGGGCGTCGAGGCGCCGGACCCCTAGCTCGATGGCGATCCGCAACCCGTTAACCAGAGCCTCGTACTCAGCCACATTGTTGGACGCCGGGAAATGGAGGCGTAGCGCATAGCGTAGGTGTTTCCCGAGGGGCGAGATGAAGAGCAGGCCTGCGCCGGCCCCCGTCTTCATCAACGACCCGTCGAAAAACATGGTCCAGAGCTCCGGTTGGATCCGAGCCGTCGGTAATTGGGTGTCGACCCATTCGGCCACGAAGTCCGCCAAAACCTGGGACTTGATGGCCTTCCGAGGGGCGAACGAGATTGTCTCGCCCATGATTTCCACTGCCCACTTTGCAATCCTACCCAAGGCCTCTCGGCACTGGATGATCTCCCCCAGGGGGAAGGATGACACCACAGTTACCGGATGAGACTCGAAGTAGTGTCGCAACTTCCGCCGTGTCAGGATCACTGCATACATCAACTTCTGAACTTGTGGGTAGCGGATCTTGGTTTCGGACAGTACCTCGCTGACGAAGTAAACTGGCCTCTGAACGGCAATGCATGCCCTTCTTCTTGCCTCTCGACCACAATCGCGGCGCTAACCACCTGAGTGGTCGCGGCGACGTAGACCAAGAGGGCTTCTCCGTCAGCCAGAGGCATCAAGATAGGCGCCTTTGTGAGGAGCGCCTTCAGGTTCCCGAGAGCTTCCTCGGCCTCAGGGGTCCAAGTGAAGCACTCGGCCTTCCTTAAGAGACGGTACAGTGGTAGACCTCTTTCGCCGAGGCGTGAGATGAAGCGGCTCAGAGCCGCGAGACATCCCATAACCCTCTGTACGCCTTTCAAGTCCTTGATGGGCCCCATGCTGGTGATGGCTGCGATCTTCTCCGGGTTGGCTTCGATGCACCGCTCGGAGACGATGAACCCCAAGAGCATGCCTCGGGGCACCCCGAAGACACACTTCTCGGGATTGAGCTTGACGCCTTTCGCCTTGGGACATCGGAATGTCACTTCAAGGTCGGAAAGGAGGTCGGAAGCTTTCCTCGTCTTGACTACGATGTCATCGACGTAGGCCTCGACCGTGCGGCCAATGTGTTCGCCGAACACATGGTTCATGCACCGCTGGTACGTCGCGCCCGCGTTCCTCAAGCCGAACGACATGGTGACATAGCAGTACATGCCGAAGGGTGTGATGAAAGAAGTTGCGAGCTGGTCGGACTCTTTCATCCTGATTTGATGATACCCTGAGTAGGCATCGAGGAAAGATAGGGTTTCGCACCCAGCAGTGGAATCCACGATTTGATCGATGCGAGGCAGAGGGTAGGGAACCTTCGGACATGCTTTGTTGAGACCTGTGTAGTCTACACACATCCGCCATTTCCCCCCTTTCTTTCTCACAAGCACAGGGTTGGCAAGCCATTCGAGATGGAATACCTCTTTGATGAACCCTGCCGCCATTAGCTTGTGGATCTCCTCGCCTATC
This sequence comes from Zea mays, assembly GCF_902167145.1. Lineage (NCBI taxonomy): Eukaryota > Viridiplantae > Streptophyta > Magnoliopsida > Poales > Poaceae > Zea > Zea mays. The sequence continues at coordinate 46,465,398 of NC_050103.1, forward strand.
GCTCTGCGCTTCTCCTCGTCGAATCGGCGCAGAGGCTGCTTGACGGGTCGGGCTCCGGCTCGAATATCCAGCGAGTGCTCGGCGACATCCCTCGGTATGCCGGGCATGTTCGAGGGACTCCACGCGAAGACGTCGGCGTTCGCACGGAGAAAGTCGACGAGCACTGCTTCCTATTTGGGATCGAGCCCGGAGCCGATCCGGATCTGCTTGGAGGCGTCGCCACTAGGGTCGAGGGGGACGGCCTTAACCGTCTCCACTGGCTCGAAGTTGCCGGCATGACGTTTCACGTCTGGCACCTCCTTAGAGAGGCTTTCCAGGTCGGCGATGAGTACCTCGGACTCGGCGAGGGCCTCGGCGTACTCCACGCACTCCACGTCGTATTCGAACGCGTGTTTGTACGTGGGGCCGACGGTGATGACCCCGTTGGGGCCCGACATCTTGAGCTTCAGGTAGGTGTAGTTGGGGACGGCCATGAACTTCGCGTAGCATGGTCTTCCCAGTACCGCGTGGTAGGTTCCTCGGAACCCGACCACCTCGAACGTCAGGGTCTCCCTTCGGAAGTTGGAGGGTGTTTCGAAGCAGACGGGAAGGTCGAGTTGTCCGAGGGGCTGGACGCGCTTCCCGGGAATGATCCCATGGAAGGGCGCAGCGCCTGCTCGGACGGAGGACAGATCGACACGCAGGAGCCCGAGGGTCTCGGTGTAGATGATGTTGAGGCTGCTGCCTCCGTCCATGAGGACCTTGGTGAGCCTGACGTCGCCGATGACGGGGTCGACGACGAGCGGGTATTTCCCCGGGCTCAGCACGTGGTCGGGGTGGTCGGCTTGGTCGAAGGTGATGGGCTTGTCGGACCAGTCTAGGTAGACTGGCGCCGCCACCTTCACCGCGCAGACCTCCCGGCGCTCTTGCTTGCGGTGCCGAGCCGAGGTATTCGCCGCTTGCCCACCGTAGATCATGAAGCAGTCGCGGACCTCGGGGAACTCTCCTGCTTGGTGATCTTCCTTCTTGTCGTCGTCGCGGGCCCTGCCACCCTCCGTGGGTGGCCCGGCCCTGTGGAAGTGGCGCCGAAGCATGACGCACTCCTCCAGGGTGTGCTTGACGGGCCCCTGGTGATAGGGGCACGGCTCCTTGAGCATCTTGTCGAAGAGGTTGGCACCTCCGGCGGGTTTCCGAGGGTTCTTGTACTTGGCGGCGGCGACAAGGTCCGCGTCGGCGGCGTCGCGTTTCGCTTGCGACTTCTTCTTGCTTTTCTTCTTGGCGCCGCGCTGGGTCAACGCCTCGGGGGAATCTTCCGATGGGCGACCCTGGGGCTGCTTGTCCTTCCGGAAGATAGCTTCGACCGCTTCCTGGCCGGAGGCGAACTTGGTGGCGATGTCCATCAGCTCGCTCGCCCTGGTGGGGGTCTTGCGACCCAACTTGCTCACCAGGTCGCGGCAGGTGGTGCCGGCGAGCAACGCGCCGATGACATCCGAGTCGGTGGTGTTCGGCAGCTCGGTGCGCTGCTTCGAGAATCGTCGGATGTAGTCCCGGAGAGACTCTCCCGGCTGCTGCCGGCAGCTTCGGAGGTCCCAGGAATTCCCGGGGCGCACGTACGTGCCCTGGAAATTGCCGGCGAAAGCTTGGACCAGGTCGTCCCAGTTGGAGATCTGCCCCAGAGGCAGGTGCTCCAACCAGGCGCGAGCGGTGTCGAAGAGGAACAGGGGGAGGTTGCGGATGATGAGGTTGTCATCGTCCGTTCCACCCAGTTGGCAGGCCAGACGGTAGTCCGCGAGCCACAGTTCCGGTCTCGTCTCCCCCGAGTACTTTGTGATAGTAGTCGGGGGTCGGAACCGGGTCGGGAACGGTGCCCGTCGGATGGCCCGGCTGAAGGCCTGCGGACCGGGTGGTTCGGGCGAGGGACTCTGATCCTCCCCGCTATCGTAGCGTCCCCCACGCCTGGGGTGGTAGCCTCGGCGCACCCTCTCGTCGAGGTGGGCCCGACGGTCGCGGCGATGGTGCTCGTTGCCGAGGCGGCCCGGGGCCGCAGGCGCGGTGTTGCGCGTGTGCCCGGTGTAGGTCGAGGCTTCCCGCATGAATCGGGAAGTCGCGGCATGAGGTTCCGAGGGGTACCCCTGCCTTCAGGAGGCAGAGCTCTCGGCCCGTCGGACCGCGGCGCTTTCCAGGAGATTCTTGAGCTCCCCCTGGATTCGCCGGCCCTCGGTGGTTGATGGCTCTGGCATCGCGCGGAGAAGCATCGCTGCAGCAGCCAGGTTCTGGCCGACCCCACTAGATGCGGGTGGCGGCCTGACCTTGACGTCGTCGGCGACGCGGTGCTGGAAACCCTGGGGCAGATGACGTATTTCTTCGGCCGGGGGTTGGCCCGCCCATGCCTGCCCGACGTCCCTGGCAGATCGGCTCAAGCGCCCCTACTCCCTCGTCGAGCCTGGCCTGCACCCCGCGGATTTGCTCAAGCTGTGGGTCATGGCCCCCCGCCTGAACGGGGACCACAGCTAGCTCCCGTGGGATGTCAACGCGGGGCACTGGCCTAGGGAGATCACTGTCCTCCGGCATGCCGAGATGATTGCCTTCGGAGGGACCCCCTAGATCGACGTGGAAACATTCGCGGCTTGGGCCGCAGTCCTCGTCGCCGAGGCTGCGGCTACCGTCGGAACAGTCGGAGAGGCAGTAGTCACATGCGGTCATGAAGTCCCGCATGGCACTGGGGTTGCCAAGTCCAGAGAAATCCCAACAGATGCTGGGCTCGTCGTCTTCCTCGGACCCAGAGGGCCTGTAGGTCGAGACGTCCGTCAGCCGGTCCCAAGGCGACCGCATGCGAAACCCCAGAGGGTTTGGACTCGCCTCTACGAGAGCGCCCGCCAAAGCGAGGTCGCTAGGCGGGTTGAGGCTGAATCCAAATGACATCGGTACCTCTTGGTCGACGAGCGGCGATAAAGTCACGTTGGGGACTGACTGCACCGTCGTCTCAGGTACGAGGGTGACGTCCAGCAAGCTTTCCGCGAGCATGCTGGCGTCGTCCGCTTGCTCGGGATTGGCGTGTCGCGGGGAGACGACGCTCGTCTTCGTCTCAAGCGCGAAGTCGATACCCGGTGCGCCCCTCGTTGGGGTGCCGGCACTGTCGACTCGCTCGACAACCGACGAGGCGATGCCTCCTGCTTGGCCTTGGTCGCCCTGCCTTCCCCTCCGTCGGCGGGGGAAAGGGCAGGATGAGCTCGAAGGTTGTTCTTCCACCACGCGGGGAAGACGTCGTCGATTCCGCCGCCGGCGGGCGGGCTGTCGGCCGCCATTGTCGTTGTCGCGCGGCGGTGGAAGGAGTATCATGTCGTAGCTGCCATCGAGGGACATGAACTCAAGACTCCCGAAACGGAGCACCGTCCCGGGTTGGAGAAGTTGCTGGAGACTGCCCATCTGGAGCTTGACGGGAAGCTGTTCGTCAACACGCAGCAGGCCCCTACCTGGCGCGCCAACTGTCGGCGTTTCGAGACCGGGGGGTCCCTGGGCCGACGAGTGAATGTCGCCGCGTGCCCCAGCCCAGATGGGTCGAGCGCGAGGGCGAGCGCAAAGGGGGGAGAGCGAGGCGGCCGGAGACCGGCGTGAGAGAGGTGGGAATCCCGCGGCCTTCGTGTTCGTCCCGCGCCCAGGTCGGGTGCGCTTGCAGTAGGGGGTTACAAGCGTCCACGCGGGAGAGGGAGCGAGCGGCCCCAAGCGAGCGCCTGTCTCGTCCTCGTCCCCGCGCGGCCAACCCTCTCTAAGAGGGCCCTGGTCCTTCCTTTTATAGGCGCAAGGAGAGGATCTAGGTGTACAATTGGGGGTGTAGCAGAGTGCTACGTGTCTAGCGGAGGAGAGCTAGCGCCCTAAGTACATGCCGTTGTGGTAGCCGGAGAGATTTTGGCACCTAGCTGGTGTGATGTCGTGGCCGTCGGAGGAGCGATGGAGCCTGGCGGAGGGACAGCTGTCGGAGCGGTTGAGTCCTTGCTGACGTCCTCTTGCTTCCGTAAGGGGGCTGAGAGCCGCCGCCGTCACAGGGTACGCGGGGCGCCATCATTGCCTATCCGGCGGAGCTAGCCAGATGGGACGCCGGTCTCGTTCCCTGCGGCCCGAGTCAGCTCGGGGTAGGGTGATGATGGCGCCTCCTGTTGACGTGGCTGGTCTACGCCCTAGGTTGGGCGATGTGGTAGCTCCTCCGAGGCCGAGGTCGAGTCTGTCTTCCGTGGTCGAGGTCGAGTCCGAGCCCCTGGGTCGGGCGAGGCGGAGTTCGTCGTCTTCTAGGGCTGAGCCCAAGTCCGAGCCCTGGGTCGGGCGGAGCGGAGTTCATCGTCTTCCGGGGCTGAGCCCGAGTCCAAGCCCTGGGTCGGGCGGAGCGGAGTTCGCCGTCTTCCGGGACTTAGCCCGAGTCCGAGCCCTGGGTCGGGCGGAGCGGAGTTCGCCGTCTTCCGGGACTTAGCCCGAGTCCGAGCCCTGGTTTGGGCGGAGCGGAGTTCGTCGTCTTCCGGGACTTAGCCCGTGTCCGAGCCCTGGGTCGGGCGGAGCGGAGTTCGCCGTCTTCAGGGACTTAGCCCGAGTCCGAGCCCTGGTTTGGGCGGAGCGGAGTTCGTCGTCTTCCGGGACTTAGCCCGTGTCCGAGCCCTGGGTCGGGCGGAGCGGAGTTCGCCGTCTTCCGGGACTTAGCCCGAGTCCGAGCCCTGGGTCGGGCGGAGCGGAGTTTCCTATGATGCCTTCGGCAGGGCCTGACTGCCTGTCAGTCTCACTCTGTCAAGTGGCACCGCAGTCGGAGTGGCGCAGGCGGCGCTGTCCTCCTGCCAGATCGGTCAGTGGAGCGGCGAAGTGACGGCGGTCACTTCGGCTCTGCCGGCTGGGGGGCACGCGTCAGGATAAAGGTGTCAGGCCACCTTTGCATTAAATGCTCGATTTGGTCGGTTGGTGCGGCGATTTGGTCAGGGTTGCTTCTTAGCGAAGGCAGGGCCTCGGGCGAGCCGGAAATATGTTCGCCGTTGGAGGGGGGCCTCGGGCGAGACGGAAATCCTCCGGGGTCGGCTGCCCTTGTCCGAGGCTAGGCTCGGGCGAGGCGTGATCGAGTCGCTCGAATGGACTGATCCCTGACTTAATCGCACCCATCAGGCCTTTGCAGCTTTATGCTGATGGGGGTTACCAGCTGAGAATTAGGAGCCTTGAGGGTACCCCTAATTATGGTCCCCGACACAAATGTAATATACATCATGTATCACTTTGTTAATATATGAGATGAATCTTGATGTTGTTTAACATTTGATATGAAATAAATAACCAGCATAATATTACATCTGTAACTATATTTTTATTTGTGAATGATGGAGACGTGTTCTTCATGACCTTTGTCCAAGATTTATTATACGAGAAAGGAGATAATGTTTCAAAGGATGAAGGTCCTTAACATTTAACAATTGTGTTGCCTTATTTTATAGTTCTCAGCAATAAAAAATAAGTGACCAACAAGTGTGTAATGTAATTTTACTTTTGTTATGAACATTAGATAATGAACTCAACTTACAAACTTTGTATAGAGCTGATTATACTTTTTTTCCTTCTAATAAAATGATTTTTAAATGAGGTAGTCATTGCATAGCTCCAGTAACTTAATACAAATATTAAGTTTGCTTTTGGTTAAATTTATTTGTCTTATTGTTGGTCACTTGTTTGCAAATGCTATGAGTTAAGAACAAGGTAACACAAATGTTAATGGTTAAAGACCTTCATCCTTTGAAGCATTATCCCCCTCAGGATATAATGATCTTCAGACGAAGGTCATGAAGGACATACCTTCATCATTTCAATATGCAAGAATATAAACAGGGGCGTATGAAACATAAAAAGACCATGAATAATTAAATCATTAAGTCATTCATATTGACATTATATAATCATGAGCAAACATTAATGATATTAAATTACATTTGTACCTTCGGCTTGACAGAAGGTAAAATCCGAGAGCGACGTGACAGCGATTACAAGTCAGCGTGAACAGTACGGTGTTACTGTTCATCTATTTATAGGCACAGGACACAGCCTGGGTAAAATTACATTTATGTCCCTGACATTTACTATTAGCCAAAAGGTAATCTGTCGAGGACTGAGCAGTCTTTTCCTTTTAAGTCGGTTTCGTCCTTCATCATTATCCTTGTGCTGAGCCGAAGCTTCTCCAGCCACAACTTCAGAGTTGGTCTATCCTTCTTCCCGATTACGCTTTTTCATACCTTGCACGCCTTCGTCTCAAACCCGAAGCTTCCTGTGACAGTATACTATTCTGGAAAACATGTTAGTCGTGTTTTTGAGGACCTTCGGAAGATGAAGGCCCCCAACAGTAGCACCTCGCAGTATTAATTTATTGTTTAACAAATTCAGACTGCGACATGAACGAAGGCCTTTAGCCGAAGGTCCGAAAAAACACCTTCCCTTCGCTAAAATAGCGAAAGTCAATGACAAATGGGGCCTGCCAAGTTACAATGCGCTAGGCATATAAATAGAAGCCCACAGCGACAACATCTGTTGCGCCATTTCAATTGTTTGTGATGTTTTCTCAAATTTTAATTTTCTTGCTGTCAGCTCTCGCTTGATTTTGCGAGCTTCGTGATATACACAAGTGCTTGTTGAATGTCTGAAGAGAAGAAGATGTCTGAGGAGAAGAAGGTTGTGGACCCTGCTCTTGCTGGGTTTTATGAAGCTATTGAAAAAAACAAATACAGAGAGGATTACAAACGAAATAATGGCTGATTTGTCTGAAGATTCTGACGGTAGCGATGACTATGATGTGGAAAGTGAAGACGAAGATGCGAAAAATCGGGCCTAGCGACCAAGTCACACCATTTTCAAAAAATCATCTATTAAGGAGAGTCAAATTGACGCTATGAAAGGGAAATATTTCCGAGATATTTCAAATGTGAGAGCTGGAGGAGATAGTGCTGCACCAGCTCCCGAAGTGAATGAGGTGGTTGTTTACAGGAGTTTTATGAAGGCTGGACTTCGGTTCACATTGAGCAAATTTCTGGTTGAGGTGCTGTCGGGGACCATAATTAGGGGTACCCCCAAGACTCCTAAACTCGGCTGGTAATCACCATCAACACAAGCTACAAAAGCCTGATGGGCGCAATTCAGGTCAAGGCTCCGTCCACTCAAGGGACACGATCTCGCCTCGCCCGAGCCTAGCCTCGGGCAGGAACAGTAGACCCAGGCGGATTCACGCCTCGCCCGAGGGCCTCCTCAAGCAACGGGCGCACCTTCGACTCGCCCGAGGCTCAGCTCAGTGAAGCAACCTTGGCCCGATCGCCTCGCCAACCGACCGTATCACAGGAGCATTCAATGCGAGGATCGCCTGACACCTTATCCTGACGCGTGTTCCTCAGTCGGCAGGGCCAAAGTGACCGCAGTCACTTTGCCCCTCCACTGACTGACCTGACAGGAAAACAGCGCCGCCTGCCCTGCTCTGACTGCTGTGCCACCCGCTAGGGTGAGGCTGACAGCAGCCGAGTCCAGCCTCAGGCGCCATAGGAAGCTCCGCCTCACCCGACCCAGGGCTCAGCCCCCGCCTCGACCTCGGAAGACGGTCTCCGCCTCGCCCGACCCCAGGGCTCGGACTCAACCTCGACCTCAGAAGACGATCTCCGCCTCGCCCGAACCCAGGGCTCGGACTCAACCTCGACCTCAGAAGACGGTCTCCGCCTCGCCTGACCCCAGGGCTCGGACTCAACCTCGACCTCGGAAGACGGTCTCCGCCTCGCCCGACCCCAGGGCTCGGCCTCAACCTCGACCTCGGAGGAGTCACCGCCTCACCTGACCTTGGGCTCGGACCGACCACGTTACAGGGGGTACATCATTACCCTACCCCTAGCTAGCTCAGGCTACGGGGAACAAGACCGGCGTCCCATCTAGCTCGCCCCGGTAAACAAGTAATGATGGCACCCCGCGTGCTCCCATGACGACGGTGGTTCTCAGCCCCCTACGGAAGCAAGGAGACGTCAGCAAGGACCCGACAGCCCCGACAGCTGTGCTTCTACAGGGCTCAGGCGCTCCTCTAACGGCCACGACATCACATGCACAGGGCACTAACACCTCTCCGACAGCCACGTCGGCATGTACATAGGGCTCTGGCTCCTCTCTGCCGGACACGTTAGCATATTGCTACACCCCCCCATTGTACACCTGGGCCCTCTCCTTACATCTATAAAAGGAAGGTCCAGGACCCTCGTAGGAGGGAGGTGGCCGCGCGGGAGGACGGGCTGACGAGCAGGCTCTCTCCCTCTCTCGCGAACGCTTGTAACCCCCTACTGCAAGCGCATCCGCCCTGGGCGCAGGATAACACGAGCCGCGGTTCCCTTTTTTCCCCTTGTGTTCCATCTCGCGCCGACCCATCTGGGCTGGGACACGCAGCGACAATTTACTCGTCGATCCAGGGACCCCCGGGGTCGAAACGCCAACAGTTGGCGTGCCAGGTAGGGGCCTGCTGCGTGTTGACGAACAGCTTCCCGTCAAGCTCCAGATGGGTAGTCTCTAGCAACCTCTCTAGCCCGGGACGCTGCTCCGTGTCGGGAGTCTCGAGTTCATGTCCCTCGACGGCAGCTACGACATGGTACTCCTTCCTCCGCCGCGCGACAACGACGGCCGTCAGCCCACCCGACGGCGGCGGAATCGACGACATCTTCCCCCCATGGCGGAAGAGCAGCATCCGAGCCTGTCCCGTCACCTTCCTCGCCGCAGGAGAAGGAGGCGGGGCAACCATGGCCAAGCAGGAGGCGGCACCTCGTTGGCTGTCGAGCGAGTCGACGACGCCGGCGCCTTAGTGGGGGACACGTCGGGCGTTGACCTCGCGTCTGAGACAAAGACGAGCGTCGTTTCCCTGTAACACGCTAACCCCAAGCGGACGGATGACGCTAGCACGCTCGCGAAGGACTTGCTGGGCGTTAGCCTCGTACCTGAGATAACGGTGGAGTTTGTCCCCGACGCGACTTCGTCACCATCCATCGATCAAGAGGTACCGTCCGTTTTCCACCCTGTGCCTTTTAGATTCAGCTTCGACCCACCAAGCCACCCCGCTTCAGAATCTTTTGTCGGTTAGTCAATTATGTGTCTGTCTTTCTTTAGAAGGAGTGACGGTTCATTAGCTTTTAAGGGTGTACTAGACGACAAACTCTGTTTAGTTGATTTTGCAAAGGAGGAGGCTGGTCTAGATGCATGCTTAATTGCTAAGACTAGCATGGGCTAGCTGTGGCATCGCCGTTTAGCACATGTGCGGATGAAGAACCTTCACAAACTTCTAAAGGGAGAACATGTAATAGGTCTAACAAATGTAACCTTCGAAAAAGATAGACCTTGTGCAGCTTGTCAAGCAGGTAAACAGGTGGGAAGCTCTCATCATACCAAAAATGTGATGACCACATCAAGACCTTTGGAGTTGTTTCATATGGACCTCTTCGGACCCGTCGCCTATCTGGATTGCTCTCAATGGCTCCAAGCTGCCTTGGGGCTATAAAAGGGACCACTAGGCGCATGGAGGAGTACACCAAGCATCCCTTGAGCATTCCTAAGCACCAAGACCTCATTTCCGTGCATTCGATTCTTTGTGATAGCAACTAGAGCTCCATTTGAGTAGAGAACTCTTTGAGTTGTGTTGAGAGCTCAAGTTGTGACTTGTGTGTGTATTGTTGCTCTGATTTTGTGTCTTGTGTGTGTAGCTCATCCCATCCTTACTTCCGTGATTCTTTGTGAACATCAAATTGTAAGGGCGAGAGGCTCCAAGTTGTGGAGATTCCTCGCAAACGGGATATAGTGAAACAAAGCAAAACACCGTGGTATTCAAGTGGGTCTTTGGACCGCTTGAGAGGGGTTGAGTGCAACCCTCGTCCGTTGGGACGCCACAACGTGGAGTAGGCAAGTGTTGGACTTGGCCGAACCACGGGATAAACCACTGTGCCTCTCTGTGTTGATCTTCTTGTGGTTATTGTGTTTTGCAAAAACTCCTCTCTAGCCACTTGGCTTTATTGTGCTAACTCCTAGTCAAGTTTTGTGGCATTAAGTTTCAAGTTTTTACAGGATCACCTATTCACCCCCCTCTAGGTGCTCTTAATTGGTATCGGAGTCGTTCTCTTCAAGAAAGGGACTAATCGCCCGAAGGGATGTATCCTAAGGGAAAGGGGATAGTGATCAATGACAAGGAGAAGGTGTCCTTCATCAATGAGCCAAAAGACGACAAGCCCACTGACTCGGGCTCAAGTCATAAGAAGAAGGATGGGAAGAAGAAGAGGCGCATCAAGAAGATCGTCTACTACGATGACAGTGACGAGTCCTCTTGTTCCCAAAAGGACAACAACGACAACGACTACGAAAAAAAGAAGACGGTTAACTCGAACTTTTCTTTTGATTACTCTAGTATGCCGCATAGTTCAAATGCACATTTGCTTTCCATTCCTCTTGGCAAACCTCCACACTTTGATGGAGAGGACTACGGATTTTGGAGTCACAAAATGCGTAGTCACTTGTTCTCTCTCCTTCCAAGTATATGGGAGATAGTTGAAAATGGAATGCAATTTGATAGCACGGATAGTCCTTTATTCATCAACGAGCAGATTCACAAAAATGCACAAGCTACTACTGTGTTGTTAGCCTCATTATGCAGGGATGAATACCATAAGGTGAGCGGCTTGGATAACGCCAAGCAGATTTGGGACACCCTCAGGATCTCTCATGAGGGAAATGACGTCACCATGCTCACCAAGATGGAGTTGGTAGAGGGCGAACTTGGGAGATTCGCAATGATCAGGGGAGAGGAGCCAACCCAAACGTACAACCGGCTCAAGACCCTCGTCAACAAAATAAGAAGCTATGGAAGCACGCGATGGACGGACCACGACGTCGTCCGCCTAATGCTAAGGTCCTCACTGTCCTTGATCCATATCTTATAAACAATATTCATGAAAATCCTAGGTACACCAAGATGTCGCCCGAAGAAATACTTGGAAAGTTCATAAGCGGGCGGATGATGATCAAGGAGGCAAGATACATCGATGAGGCATTGAATGGTCCAATTCATGAGCCTCCAGCCATTGCTCTCAAGGCAACAAATAGCAAGGAGACGCTACCCAGCAAGGTGGCACAAGTTGAGGCGGCGGGGCTCAATGAGGAAGAAATGGCACTCATCATCAAGCGCTTCAATACGACGCTAAAGGGTCGCAAGGAGCATCCCAAAAAGAGCAAGACGAAGGGAAAGCGCTCCTGCTTCAAGTGTGGTAAGATTGGTCACTTTATTGCTAACTGTCCCGATAATGATAGTGACCAGGAACAAGGAAAGAATGGGAAAAGAGAGAACAAGAAGGTTTACAAGAAGGCTAAAGGCGAGGCACACCTTGGAAAGGAGTGGGACTCGAATTGCTCTTCGTCCGACTCCGACGACGAAGGACTCGCCGCCACTGCCTTCAACAAATCGTCTCTCTTCCCCAACGAGCATCACACCTGCCTCATGGCAAAGGAGAAGAAGGTAAGTACTCGAAATACTATTACTTATGCCTCTTCTAGTGATGATGAATCTAGCGATGATGAAATAGACTACGCTAGCTTATTCAAAGGATTAGATAGAACTAAGATTGATAAGATCAATGAGTTGATTGATGCTTTAAATGATAAGAATAGATTGTTAGAAAAGCAAGAGGATCTTTTGTATGAAGAACATGATAAATTTGTAGAGGCACAAAAATATCTTGCTTTAGAAGTTAAAAGGAATGAAATGCTTTCTTGTGAACTATCTACTTGCTATGAGACCATTTCTAGTTTAAAAAGTGTTAATGATGATTTAAATGCTAAACTAGAAGTAGCAAATAGATCTAACTCTTGTGTAGAACATGTTGTGATTTGCAATAGGTGTAAAGATTTTAATGTTGATGCTTGTAGTGAACACCTAGTTTCTATTGCAAAGTTAAATGATGAAGTGGCTAGTCTTAATGCCCAACTTAAGACTAGCAAAAATGAATTTGATAAACTAAAATTTGCAAGGAATGCCTACACCATTGGTAGACACCCCTCAATTAAGGATGGGCTTGGCTTTAAGAGAGAAGCCAATAACTTAACTAGTCATAAGGCTCCCATTCCCGCAAAGGAGAAAGGGAAGGCTCCTATGACTAATAGTAGTCAAAAGAATCATGCTTTCATTTATGGTGATAAGAGATATTCTAGGAATGTTCATAGAAGTTATGATACTTTTGATTCTCATACCATGATTGCTTCAAGTTCTTCTATTATGCATGATAGAAATTTTGCTTGGAGAAATGTTGTTCATCATATGCCTAGAAGAAATGTTGTTCATGTACCTAGGAAAGTAAGTAATGAACATTCTACAATTTACCATGCTTGCAATGCTTCCTTTGCTATCTGTAGAAAGGATAAGAAAGTGGTTGCTAGGAAATTAGGGGCAAAATGCAAGGGAGACAAAGCTTGCATTTGGGTTCCTAAGACTATTGTCACTAACCTTGTAGGACCCAACAAGAGTTGGGTACCTAAGACCCAAGCCTAATTTGCCTTGCAAGTTTATGCATCCGGGGGATCAAGCTGGATTATCGACAGCGGATGCACAAACCACATGACGGGGGAGAAGAAGATGTTCACCTCCTATGTCAAGAATAAATATTCCCAAGATTCAATCATATTCGGTGACGGGAATCAAGGCAAGGTTAAAGGCTTAGGCAAGATTGCCATCTCAAATGAGCACTCTATCTCCAATGTATTTTTAGTAGAGTCGCTAGGTTATAATCTTTTGTCGGTTAGTCAATTATGTAATATGGGATATAATTGCTTATTCACAAATGTAGATGTGTCTGTCTTTAGAAGGAGTGATGGTTCATTAGCTTTTAAGGGTGTACTAGACGACAAACTCTATTTAGTTGATTTTGCAAAGGAGGAGGCCGGTCTAGATGCATGCTTAATTGCTAAGACTAGCATGGGCTGGCTGTGGCATCGCCGTTTAGCACATGTGCGGATGAAGAACCTTCACAAACTTCTAAAGGGAGAACATGTAATAGGTCTAACAAATGTAACCTTCGAAAAAGATAGACCTTGTGCAGCTTGTCAAGCAGGTAAACAGGTGGGAAGCTCTCATCATACCAAAAATGTGATGACCACATCAAGACCTTTGGAGTTGCTTCATATGGACCTCTTCGGACCCGTCGCCTATCTGGATTGCTCTCAATGGCTCCAAGCTGCCTTGGGGCTATAAAAGGGACCCCTAGGCGCATGCAGGAGTACACCAAGCATCCCTTGAGCATTCCTAAGCACCAAGACCTCATTTCCGTGCATTCGATTCTTTGTGATAGCAACTAGAGCTCCATTTGAGTAGAGAACTCTTTGAGTTGTGTTGAGAGCTCAAGTTGTGACTTGTGTGCGTATTGTTGCTCTGATTTTGTGTCTTGTGTGTGTTGCTCATCCCATCCTTACTTCCGTGATTCTTTGTGAACATCAAATTGTAAGGGCGAGAGGCTCCAAGTTGTGGAGATTCCTCGCAAACGGGATATAGTGAAACAAAGCAAAACACCATGGTATTCAAGTGGGTCTTTGGACCGCTTGAGAGGGGTTGAGTGCAACCCTCGTCCGTTTGGACGCCACAACGTGGAGTAGGCAAGTGTTGGACTTGGCCGAACCACTGAATAAACCACTGTGCCTCTCTGTGTTGATCTTCTTGTGGTTATTGTGTTTTGCAAAAACTCCTCTCTAGCCACTTGGCTTTATTGTGCTAACTCCTAGTCAAGTTTTGTGGCATTAAGTTTTAAGTTTTTACAGGATCACCTATTCACCCCCCTCTAGGTGCTCGTAATTGGTATCAGAGTCGTTCCCTTCAAGAAAGGGACTAATCGCCCAAAGGGATGGATCCTAAGGTGTAACACCCCTGGTGTTACTATAACTAAAACTTGAGCATGACATCATAAGCATTGGCATTGCATATGTGTGACACACCTAGAGTGCATTCACTAGGCAAAAATTTCAAACAAGTTGTATTGTTTTAATGTTTTTGCAAATGGAACCCTGGTTAATGGACTTAACCCTAAATAGTGGTTAAAGGGGTAAAACTTAACCCAAGTTAAGAAAACCTAAATATTTTAGGGTAAAAGTCATAAAATGACCCTAAGAATAAACTTGAATCACTTTTATACCCCTGAGATACCAGAAACCCTAATTGGAACCCTGGAAAACCCTAAAACCAAATCCTAGGGGCTTATGTGCAAAAATGATGAACCTTTGGACTAAAGTGTAAAAACTACTATGTTTTGACATATAAAGTCATTTGGTTCACAAATATGTGAATTTACAAGCCAAACCCTAAGTTTTGGACTTAAATGCAAAATGGACCTCATTTGAGTTCTACACTAAGTCTGAAATTCAGTGTTAAAGGCTCCACTTTGGGGCTTTGTAACTTTCAAATTATAGGGTTTTTGCCCTAGGTCACCACATCAAGTTTGTAGCTCAATCATAGGAGAACAACTTTGTTTAAGGAAGTGAGCAAAGTTGTTAAGAGAATATGGGAGATAATTAAGCCTGAAGATTGGCTGTCAGGCTGATTCAGTCAGAAGTTCAGAAGTTCAGTGCAACAGAGCTAACTTTGGACTTGAATTAAACCTTGATCCAGTGCTTAAATAGGTTTAATCCCTATAGTTGATTTGTAGCTGGTAAGTAGCATTACAACTTTGATGCAGAGCTTGGGTTAAGTTACCATTCAAAATTGAGAGAGAAAGTGGCTCCAATGTGCTCTGTCAGGCGACTGAATCAGGTTTTCACCATGGTACAGTAGTTCCAAACTGAAGAAGATCGCAGGTTCACCCCCCCTGCTCGCCGCCGGTGTCCATCACCGTTGATCCCTGCTCATCGTGATTCGTGCGTCGTGGTCATCGGTTATGCACAGCTCGGTAAAGATCCATACCGCCGGTGAGCTGGCCACCACTCCGACGACCCCCTCTCCTGTCTTCCTTTCTGCTTGGCGGCTGGCACGATAAGTTCGTCGTCGACCGCCGCTTCCTGACCGTGCGCCGCGTGGCCTAGCCGTTTTACAGCGTCGCCATGACTCCCTCTACCCGTCCCATCGTCGCCGGGGAGCTTGCCACGGCAATAGCCACGTATTCACCGCGCCAGGCTTCTTCCTCCCCTCCGGCCGCCGCGTTGCTCGTCCAAAATTTGCGGCCACCGATCACTCCGCCTATAAATTGAAGCCCCCACTAGCTTCGCAACATCATCACCCACCTAGCCACCGTGAATCGCTAGCAATCGTGCACCAGTGCGCTTGAATTTCGGTTTTCCCCCAAATCAAGTTTCCGCCACCCGAAATCAACCTCACCGCGGCCAGCCCTCCACAGGTCTGCTCATACCCTCTTTGTTCCTGTTCTAGCATCTGTGCATGTTAGTGATGCTTGCCGACCCATGTAAGTGAGCTGGGAACTCTCTGGTCGCCGGGAACACGGCGATCTTGCCGCTCTGCTCTCGGTCACCGTGGCCAGAGTTCGGGGGTTGGTTATTTGTGCAATTAAGTTAGGGAAAATACTCTTTAGGTCACGAATCCGGTTTAATCCGAAGCTGTGCACTGGTCTCGATCTTCCCCGGCCAGTCTAACTCGCCGGAGTTGTGCCGCCCATGCGGAGCACCGTCGTGGACCCCGTCGCGCGAAAGAATAGAAGACCGAGGGTCTTTTTGCAACATGTCAGCGACGTGGGGAAACAGTAAACGAACGTGTATCCATTTAGTCTATAACCCAAGGGCCCTTCTGCAAAAACTCCACAGCGGGCGGGGCGCGCGGGCGCTTTCCCTCTGGACCTGGGCCGCTGGGCTGAATCCGGCCCAGTCCTATTAATTCTTTTCCTTTTTCTTTTTCAGCAGAGATTCAAAAATATGTAGAAAAATGTAGAAAAATGCTAAAATTGTGAAACTAATTTTCCTAGGTTTGTTATTTTCTATAGTATTTAATAAAAATAAGTTGGTGTTTTTTAGTGGAAGTAAGAAATTTTAGGGTATTTAAAGTAGTTAAAAGTCTTGGTTATAGATTTTTAGAAAATAATTGATAGGTCCTAAAATGCCCAAAATTTTTATATGAGTGTTATTCAATATTGAGAAGCCTTGGGTAAAGTTTGAATTGATTTGGACCTTGTTTGATCACCAAACCCCAAAACACCCCCCCTGCCCTATGAACTCCTTTACCGACTCCGGAAACCCTAAGTTCCCGGAACTCCGTGAAGGCAAGTTGTATTCAAGACATAAATAATAAATTTATGATATCTTTGCATCCTCATGAGCATCTCATAGAATCCATTCTTATACTTGTGAATGGCTATGATTAGAACGTGAAGAAGAGATAGAAGTAACTGAAGAGCAAGTACAACCACCTTTGGACACTCAGGCCGGGAATAGTTTCTACTTCGACATTTGTGGATCTGAGCCTGAATCACCTGTAAACGAAGGCAAGCCCCGGTGCATTTGCCACCTCCCTTGATGTTTTTAAAATCTTTCTCACTTGCTTGCTGCATTAAGTTATAGGAGTTGATTGTTAAACAATTCCTACATTACCTTCCTTGATTTTGATTACCCCCCCCCCTTGAAATCCTGTTTTTACAAAAGGTTTTACTTTGCTTAGCATCGCTTTAGAAAAACAAAGGATTTGTTTTACAAAAGATGTTTGGTAAAGTGGGAGGGTTGTTTTTGAAAATAAAATTTGATGGTGGATCCATCAGGGCCTTGATGGATTCAACATCTGGAAAAGATGTACCTCTGCCAGGTACCAAACTTTGGGTTTGAAATGATTAAGCTGAGACCGGGCGGGTGACTTGCACGAGAAGAGAGTCTCGGTGTAGTGTCTCCGTCTGAGTCGATTAAGGACCGTCTCGATGTAGGCTTGATGATCGAGGACCCTTTAACTGGTCACATGCCTCGTCATGGGTAAGCCTTGCCTCGGGCAGACTAAGGCCGGAATAAGATAACACGAAATGGGCGTGGAGCGGTGGCGAGAGTAGTGTGTACCCTCCGTGGCAAGAGGCTGGACGGTGGTGTAGCTGTGCTCTCGGTTTGCGTGAACCTGATCCGGTCTTAAGAACCCCGGTGGCGGGTTGACATATGCAAGGGTTAAGTGCTACATATGTCGTGTGATTGGAGATCCTCAGCTGAGTATAATCGATTCGGATCGCCGTACCTTCGCGGTTATGAAGACTTGGTCACTGCCCTACACGTAGCATTCCACTAAAGACAATGGGCTTTTGTAAAAATTGGCTAGTGCAGGACCAGTGATTGAACTAGGGTAGAAAGAACTCTAGTGCAGGTAATTTTACTTAACTTGACAAATTAAAACTGGATTTTTAAGGATCCACTTTAGTAAGCATTTCTGCAAAACAGAGTCTTTGAATATTGAAAAGCCTTACCTTGACTCCCACATAACCAGCATACCCTTGAGAGTCTTTTCTTTAGTCGGGTAAGACTTGCTGAGTATTCCATACTCAGGGTTTATCCCTTCGTTGTTTTTAGGTGAGGAAGTAGCAGACTTTTGCTGCTTCTGTGCCAAGGTGGTTCCAAAAGAAGAAAATCAAGACTGAAGTGCGGGAGGACTCGGTCCTCCACTTAAGAATCTTTTGCTTTTAGCTTCTTGGGAGGAGTTGGTGCCTCCCTGGTTTGTATAATATTACTCCTATGCACTCACTTTTAGACTGGTCTGTAATAACCTAACTCAAGCTTGCTTTTGAAATAAATGTAAGATTATGTAATTCGCTTCCGCATTTCTTCATCTCCGATGTTCTGTAATGTCTACAAGATGGGTGAGACGTTCCTGGTGAGGTAAGGAAAGATACCGAACTTGTCAAGTAGTTCAGGGGCACCTACAGGGTTGTCTGATGTCCGTTGGACAAGGACAACTGTAGGTGGGCCTAACTACTTGGGAGGTTCCGTCACAGCTGGTATCAGAGCGTAGCCCTTCTTGGCAGATATTATGAGGCATCTTCAAAAGAATTTTCAAAAGTCTTACCTAGAAATTCTTTTCTCTTCTTACCTAAGTATTCTGAAGAGTCTATCTTAAAGACCAGATAGGAAGAGTGCAACATATAGAAGGTTGAATCGACTAAGGTTGATTCTGTAATTATACATGCATCATGCTAAGAATCATACTAATGACATTTTCCCCCTTAGAAAAGATGCCGCCACGTACCAGGCTTACGGCACGCAAGTCTACGGGACCAATTGGGGTGCCTCGGCATCAATTGGCTCCCCGACATGAAAGCAGCAGCAGTGGAAGTAACGACCCCATCGGAGACCTTGAAGCTCGTGTGAGTCGACTTCAGGCAGCACTGCAACAAAGGACTGATGCTTGGGTCGCTGACGGAGATAGAATCAATGAACTGAGAAGGGACATCCGACACTTGCAGGATCAACTCGCTGATCGAGACTTAGCACTTGACTGGGCCGTGCAGTCTCGTTTGCTAATGTGTGCTAAGGAAGCAAGGGCTCAGGCCCGAATTAAAGAACTTAGCTCGACTGTCGATGACCTGCAGGTTTACTGCAATACGTTGCACGAGGAAGTCCATGTATTATACTCACAACTACACCCAAGTGAGCCTGCACCACCTGCTGAGGCAGAAGCTGGACCATCTCACGTTGCGGGACGTGCACTGGGTGGGGAGTTAGACCTTTTTGAGCCTCCTCCTTCCTTGAGGTTGGTTGATGTCTGGACTCCCACACCTGACGATGAGGCCGCCAAGACTAATGGAAAGCAGGAATAAGGGTGTAATAGAAGTAGAGTAGTGTATGGTAGGGTATTGAAGGGTGTACTGTTGTATAATGGGTATTGTATCCTGTTAATAGGTTGAACTTTTGTATAATGGGTATTGTATCCTGTTATGTAATATCGAGTCTGTATCATTACTTTTTATAGTAATGTAAAATGGAAGGTTTTGTCTGGCACATTATGTTTACTTCAAATGTTTTTGCCACAGATGCCGACCAGGACTCGAGGACAGGATGCAGCAGGAACTTCTGGGGGACGGGATGTTACCCCAAACCCACCTCCAGTTCCTCCCACGTTAGCCGAGGCGATCGCCGCCTTGGTGAATGCCACCACCGATAATACCCGCTTCCTTAGGGAAATGGCGGGTCAGCAACAATTTCAGCAGCAAGCAGCAAGAGGTTATCCGCAGGGTCCCCGTGAGACCACTTATCTGGATTTCTCGGAAACTCGTCCACCTCTATTCGTCAAGGCAGAAGATCCCCTAGAAGCTGACGAGTGGATTCGGGTTATCGAGCAAAAGTTTGGTCTTCTTCGTTGCTCAGAGACGCAGAAGTCGTTGTTTGCCGCACAACAACTCCGTGGTCCTGCCAGTACCTGGTGGGGAAATTTCATGGCTATTCAACCTGACAACCATCAAGTCACCTGGAATGAGTTTAAAGCAGCTTTCCGTGAACACTACATCCCCGAAGGAGTGCTGCATATGAAACAAGAGGAGTTTATGAAGTTACAACAAGGTGGAGATACCGTCAACCAATATCTCAACAAATTCAATCACCTGTCGCAGTATGCTATCGATCAAGTGAATACAGATTTGAAGAAGAAGAACTGTTTTATGCGGGGACTGAATGATCGGCTACAAAGGAAAATGGCCACATGCATAGACCTCACATATGGAAAGGCTGTCAGCACAGCCTTATCTGTTGAAGCCAAATACACAAATTCTGGAAAGAATAAGGGATTCGGTGGTGAGAGGCCTAATCAGGGCCAGGCGAAGAAACCACGGTTTGTGATCCGACCTTCAAGCCAAAATCGCCCTTTTTCTCGTCCACCTTCATTTCCCTTCAAACAGCCCATTATTATCCGCCCCAACAATACTCCCACTACCCCAAAACAGCCGGGTGCCCCAGGCACTCGATTCCCTGCCTTGCCTAGTTCTTCAACTGGGTGTTTTAATTGCGGCAAATCAGGACATTTTATCAAGGACTGCCCATATCCTAGGCAAAATCAATCTAATGCTTCGCAAGGATCGGGGAAATCAGTTCAGCCTAAAGGAAATGCTATGGGGAAGAATATGAAGAAAACGGGGCGTGTATATTACACTCAAGTGGCTACCACACCGGAAGGAGAGCCGGTGATGATGGGTACGTTTCCTGTGGCCAGTCACCCAGCAATTATTCTTTTTGATTCTGGTGCTTCACATTCATTCATTAGCAAGAAGTTTGTGGAACAACATCATATTGCATACCATGAATCGAAAGAGGGATTTAAAATTCATTCACCTGGGGGACACATTTATACTAGAGAAGTGGCCTATGGAGTGCCAGTAACAATGGCCGGACGGAACTTTCCTGCTAACATGATTGTTCTGAAGGGCCAGGATATAGATGTAATTCTGGGTATGAATTGGTTAACCCAACATAAGGCAATCCTCAACACTGAACTCAGAACCGTCAGGTTGAGCTATAACCAAGAAGAGATTCTCTTGACTCTCCCCGCAACCAATCCAGCCAAAGCTTCTGGTAGAGCCTATGAAGCCATTGTACCGGAGATCAAGAACATTCCGGTAGTATGTGAGTTTCCAGATGTATTTCCGGAAGATTTGCCTGGACTGCCCCCTGAAAGAGATGTAGAATTCGTAATTGAGCTAAAGCCCGGTACGGCTCCTATCTCCCGAAGGTCGTACCGTATGCCCCCTAATGAATTGGCGGAACTGAAGATTCAATTGCAAGATCTACTAAATAAAGGGTTCATCCGACCAAGCTCGTCCCCTTGGGGTTGTCCCGCCATTTTTGTTAAGAAGAAGGATCAAACCTTGAGAATGTGCGTGGATTATCGACCCCTAAATGAGGTCACTATCAAGAATAAGTACCCTCTTCCAAGGATCGACATCTTATTTGATCAGCTGACTGGGGCGAGGGTATTTTCCAAAATTGATCTCAGGTCGGGCTATCATCAAATCCGTATTCGGCCCGAGGATATACCGAAGACCGCGTTTACTACGCGATATGGATTGTTTGAATACTTGGTAATGTCTTTCGGGCTCACAAATGCTCCTGCCCATTTCACTTATCTAATGAACTCGGTGTTCATGCCTGAATTGGACAAGTTCGTGGTAGTCTTTATCGACGATATCTTGATATATTCCAAGAATGAAGAAGACCATGCTCAGCATCTACGGATTGTATTGACGCGCCTCAGGGAACATCAGCTATATGCCAAGTTCAGTAAGTGCGCGTTCTGGCTGGAAGAAATTCAATTTTTGGGGCACGTATTATCGGCTAAAGGAATTGCGGTAGATCCTAGCAAGGTCAAGGATATGCTAGAGTGGAAACCCCCAACAACTGTTCACCAAGTCCGGAGTTTTCTTGGACTAGCTGGGTATTATCGCAGATTCATACCAGATTTCTCTAAGCTTGTGAAGCCAATCACAAGTTTGTTGAAGAATGACATTAAGTTCAATTGGTCCTCTAAGTGCAATGAAGCCTTTGAGCAACTAAAGACACTATTGACCACTGCTCCGGTATTAGCTCAACCGGACATCACTAAACCTTTTGACGTATATTGTGATGCATCTGGCAGTGGGCTCGGCTGTGTACTGATGCAAGAGGGCCGAGTGATTGCGTATGCTTCAAGGCAGTTGCGCCGGCATGAGGAGCACTATCCAACTCATGATCTGGAGCTAGCTGCTGTGGTTCATGCCCTAAAGATTTGGCGTCACTATCTGCTGGGTAATATCTGTCACATATATACAGATCATAAAAGTTTGAAGTACATCTTCACCCAGTCAGAGTTGAATATGAGACAAAGACGATGGCTTGAGCTCATTAAAGACTATGAACTGGAGATCCATTATCACCCAGGCAAGGCCAATGTGGTGGCAGATGCATTGAGTCGTAAGACTTCCTGCCACTGTCTTATGGCGAAGACCTCCGAGAACACTTTGTGTCAAGAAATGGAAAAGCTAAACCTGGGGATCATTCAACAAGGAACTCTAAATCAGTTAAGGCTTGAGTCAATCATTTTGCAAAGAATAATTGATGCTCAAAAGGATAATCTGGGTATGAAGCACATACGAGAAAAGATAAGGGCTGGAACAGCCAAGTGTTTCAAAGAAGACGATCAAGGTGTGATATGGTTTAAAAACCGCATAGTTGTGCCAAAGAACGAAGAGCTCCGCCAGCAAATTCTAGATGAAGCACATCTTAGTCGCTATTCTATTCATCCCGGAAGCACTAAGATGTACCAAGATTTAAAGCAACATTACTGGTGGACTAAGATGAAGATTGAAATTGCATGCTATGTGGCTAAGTGTGACACCTGCAGACGTGTCAAGGCCATACACATGAAAACTGCTGGTCCATTACAATCTTTGCCAATCCCAACATGGAAATGGGAAGACATCAGCATGGACTTTATTGTGGGATTGCCCAGAACCGCAAAAGGCTTTGACTCCATCTGGGTTATCATCGATCGACTTACAAAGATCGCCCACTTTCTCCCGGTCAAAGTTAAATATCCCGTCATTACCTATGCGGAGTTATACATTACCCGTATTCTCAGTTTGCATGGTGTTCCAAAGACTATAGTGTCGGATCGTGGACCTCAATTCGTATCTAAATTCTGGGAAGAACTTCATAAATTCCTGGGTACAAAACTGCTCCACAGTTCGGCCTATCATCCTCAAACCAGTGGACAAACTGAGAGAGTGAACCAAATACTTGAAGATATGCTGCGGGCATGTGTCCTGGATTTCTCACTGAAATGGGATGAATGTTTACCTTTAGCGGAGTTTTCATATAATAATAGCTACCAAGAAAGTATCAAGATGGCACCTTTTGAAGCTTTATATGGACGTCGGTGTCGAACTCCGTTAAATTGGTCTGAACCAGGAGAAAGATACTTCTTTAGACCTGATATGGTGAAAGAGGTTGAAGAAAAGGTTCAGAGAATTATCCATAATATGAAGAAAGCTCAAGCACGGCAAAAGAGTTATGCAGACAAACGGCGAATGCCCTTATATTTTCTTGAAGGGAACTATGTCTACCTGAAGGTATCACCAATGAAGGGCGTATCGCGTTTCGGAGTTAAAGGAAAACTTGCACCACGATATATTGGTCCTTTTCTTATTCTGGAAAGATATGGGCCAGTGGCGTATCGACTCCAACTCCCTGAAACCTTATCTGCTGTGCACAATATGTTCCACGTGTCACAACTAAAGAAGTGTCTTCGGGTTCCTGATCGAACCGTTGAAGTAACTGATGTTGTCCTAGAACCAGATTTAACGTACTCGGAACATCCTATTCGAGTTCTGGATCAAAAGGACAGGGTCACCCGAAGAAAGACTCTCAAGTTCTACAAGATACAGTGGAACCAGCATTCGGAAGATGAGGCTACATGGGAAACTCAAGACTTTTTAAATAAGAATTTCCCAGGCTTCCTAGCCTCATGTAAATTGTAAAGTCTGTATAGCGGTTGTAATGAAGAAGTAATCCCCACATCACTCCTGCCTTGTACCAAAATTAAAGAAATAAAAATGTGATGTGTTTTCTTTACCATTACCTACCCTAGGATCTTAATCTCGGGACGAGATTCTTTTATGGGGGGAAGGATGTAACACCCCTGGTGTTACTATAACTAAAACTTGAGCATGACATCATAAGCATTGGCATTGCATATGTGTGACACACCTAGAGTGCATTCACTAGGCAAAAATTTCAAACAAGTTGTATTGTTTTAATGTTTTTGCAAATGGAACCCTGGTTAATGGACTTAACCCTAAATAGTGGTTAAAGGGGTAAAACTTAACCCAAGTTAAGAAAACCTAAATATTTTAGGGTAAAAGTCATAAAATGACCCTAAGAATAAACTTGAATCACTTTTATACCCCTGAGATACCAGAAACCCTAATTGGAATCCTGGAAAACCCTAAAACCAAATCCTAGGGGCTTATGTGCAAAAATGATGAACCTTTGGACTAAAGTGTAAAAACTACTATGTTTTGACATATAAAGTCATTTGGTTCACAAATATGTGAATTTACAAGCCAAACCCTAAGTTTTGGACTTAAATGCAAAATGGACCTCATTTGAGTTCTACACTAAGTCTGAAATTCAGTGTTAAAGGCTCCACTTTGGGGCTTTGTAACTTTCAAATTATAGGGTTTTTGCCCTAGGTCACCACATCAAGTTTGTAGCTCAATCATAGGAGAACAACTTTGTTTAAGGAAGTGAGCAAAGTTGTTAAGAGAATATGGGAGATAATTAAGCCTGAAGATTGGCTGTCAGGCTGATTCAGTCAGAAGTTCAGAAGTTCAGTGCAACAGAGCTAACTTTGGACTTGAATTAAACCTTGATCCAGTGCTTAAATAGGTTTAATCCCTATAGTTGATTTGTAGCTGGTAAGTAGCATTACAACTTTGATGCAGAGCTTGGGTTAAGTTACCATTCAAAATTGAGAGAGAAAGTGGCTCCAATGTGCTCTGTCAGGCGACTGAATCAGGTTTTCACCATGGTACAGTAGTTCCAAACTGAAGAAGATCGCAGGTTCACCCCCCCTGCTCGCCGCCGGTGTCCATCACCGTTGATCCCTGCTCGTCGTGATTCGTGCGTCGTGGTCATCGGTTATGCACAGCTCGGTAAAGATCCTTACCGCCGGTGAGCTGGCCACCACTCCGACGACTCTCCTGTCTTCCTTTCTGCTTTGCGGCTGGCACGATAAGTTCGCCGTCGACCGCCGCTTCCCGACCGTGCACCGCGTCGCCTAGCCGTTTTACAGCGTCGCCATGACTCCCTCTACCCGTCCCATCGTCGCCGGGGAGCTTGCCACGGCAATAGCCACGTATTCACCGCGCCAGGCTTCTTCCTCCCCTCCGGCCGCCGCGTTGCTCGTCCAAAATTTGCGGCCACCGATCACTCCGCCTATAAATTGAAGCCCCCACTAGCTTCGCAACATCATCACCCACCTAGCCACCATGAATCGCTAGCAATCGTGCACCAGTGCGCTTGAATTTCGGTTTTCCCCCAAATCAAGTTTCCGCCACCCGAAATCAACCTCACCGCGGCCAGCCCTCCACAGGTCTGCTCATACCCTCTTTGTTCCTGTTCTAGCATCTGTGCATGTTAGTGATGCTTGCCGACCCATGTAAGTGAGCTGGGAACTCTCTGGTCGCCGGGAACACGGCGATCTTGCCGCTCTGCTCTCGGTCACCGTGGCCAGAGTTCGGGGGTTGGTTATTTGTGCAATTAAGTTAGGGAAAATACTCTTTAGGTCACGAATCCGGTTTAATCCGAAGCTGTGCACTGGTCTCGATCTTCCCCGGCGAGTCTAACTCGCCGGAGTTGTGCCGCCCATGCGGAGCACCGTCGTGGACCCCGTCGCGCGAAAGAATAGAAGACCGAGGGTCTTTTTGCAACATGTCAGCGACGTGGGGAAACAGTAAACGAACGTGTATCCATTTAGTCTATAACCCAAGGGCCCTTCTGCAAAAACTCCACAGCGGGCGGGGCGCGCGGGCGCTTTCCCTCTGGACCTGGGCCGCTGGGCTGAATCCGGCCCAGTCCTATTAATTCTTTTCCTTTTTCTTTTTCAGCAGAGATTCAAAAATATGTAGAAAAATGTAGAAAAATGCTAAAATTGTGAAACTAATTTTCCTAGGTTTGTTATTTTCTATAGTATTTAATAAAAATAAGTTGGTGTTTTTTAGTGGAAGTAAGAAATTTTAGGGTATTTAAAGTAGTTAAAAGTCTTGGTTATAGATTTTTAGAAAATAATTGATAGGTCCTAAAATGCCCAAAATTTTTATATGAGTGTTATTCAATATTGAGAAGCCTTGGGTAAAGTTTGAATTGATTTGGACCTTGTTTGATCACCAAACCCCAAAACACCCCCCCTGCCCTATGAACTCCTTTACCGACTCCGGAAACCCTAAGTTCCCGGAACTCCGTGAAGGCAAGTTGTATTCAAGACATAAATAATAAATTTATGATATCTTTGCATCCTCATGAGCATCTCATAGCATCCATTCTTATACTTGTGAATGGCTATGATTAGAACGTGAAGAAGAGATAGAAGTAACTGAAGAGCAAGTACAACCACCTTTGGACACTCAGGCCGGGAATAGTTTCTACTTCGACATTTGTGGATCCGAGCCTGAATCACCTGTAAACGAAGGCAAGCCCCGGTGCATTTGCCACCTCCCTTGATGTTTTTAAAATCTTTCTCACTTGCTTGCTGCATTAAGTTATAGGAGTTGATTGTTAAACAATTCCTGCATTACCTTCCTTGATTTTGATTACCCCCCCTTGAAATCCTGTTTTTACAAAAGGTTTTACTTTGCTTAGCATCGCTTTAGAAAAACAAAGGATTTGTTTTACAAAAGATGTTTGGTAAAGTGGGAGGGTTGTTTTGGAAAATAAAATTTGATGGTGGATCCATCAGGGCCTTGATGGATTCAACATCTGGAAAAGATGTACCTCTGCCAGGTACCAAACTTTGGGTTTGAAATGATTAAGCTGAGACCGGGCGGGTGACTTGCACGAGAAGAGAGTCTCGGTGTAGTGTCTCCGTCTGAGTCGATTAAGGACCGTCTCGATGTAGGCTTGATGATCGAGGACCCTTTAACTGGTCACATGCCTCGTCATGGGTAAGCCTTGCCTCGGGCAGACTAAGGCCGGAATAAGATAACACGAAATGGGCGTGGAGCGGTGGCGAGAGTAGCGTGTACCCTCTGTGGCAAGAGGCTGGACGGTGGTGTAGCTGTGCTCTCGGTTTGCGTGAACCTGATCCGGTCTTAAGAACCCCGGTGGCGGGTTGATATATGCAAGGGTTAAGTGCTACATATGTCGTGTGATTGGAGATCCTCAGCTGAGTATAATCGATTCGGATCGCCGTACCTTCGCGGTTATGAAGACTTGGTCACTGCCCTACACGTAGCATTCCACTAAAGACAATGGGCTTTTGTAAAAATTGGCTAGTGCAGGACCAGTGATTGAACTAGGGTAGAAAGAACTCTAGTGCAGGTAATTTTACTTAACTTGACAAATTAAAACTGGATTTTTAAGGATCCACTTTAGTAAGCATTTCTGCAAAACAGAGTCTTTGAATATTGAAAAGCCTTACCTTGACTCCCACATAACCAGCATACCCTTGAGAGTCTTTTCTTTAGTCGGGTAAGACTTGCTGAGTATTCCATACTCAGGGTTTATCCCTTCGTTGTTTTTAGGTGAGGAAGTAGCAGACTTTTGCTGCTTCTGTGCCAAGGTGGTTCCAAAAGAAGAAAATCAAGACTGAAGTGCGGGAGGACTTGGTCCTCCACTTAAGAATCTTTTGCTTTTAGCTTCTCGGGAGGAGTTGGTGCCTCCCTGGTTTGTATAATATTACTCCTATGCACTCACTTTTAGACTGGTCTGTAATAACCTAACTCAAGCTTGCTTTTGAAATAAATGTAAGATTATGTAATTAGCTTCCGCATTTCTTCATCTCCGATGTTCTGTAATGTCTACAAGATGGGTGAGACGTTCCTGGTGAGGTAAGGAAAGATACCGAACTTGTCAAGTAGTTCAGGGGCACCTACAGGGTTGTCTGATGTCCATTGGACAAGGACAACTGTAGGTGGGCCTAACTACTTGGGAGGTTCCGTCACATAAGGGAAAGGGGATAGTGATCAATGACAAGGAGAAGGTGTCCTTCATCAATGAGCTGAAAGACGACAAGCCCACTGACTCGGGCTCAAGTCATAAGAAGAAGGACGGGAAGAAGAAGAGGCACATCATGAAGATCGTCTACTACGATGACAGTGGCGAGTCCTCTTGTTCCCAAAAGGACAACGACGACAACGACTACGAGAAAAAGAAGACGGTTAACTCGAACTTTTCTTTTGATTACTCTAGTATGCCGCATAGTTCAAATACACATTTGCTTTCCATTCCTCTTGTCAAACCTCCACACTTTGATGGAGAGGACTACGGATTTTGGAGTCACAAAATGCGTAGTCACTTGTTCTCTCTCCTTCCAAGTATATGGGAGATAGTTGAAAATGGAATGCAATTTGATAGCACGGATAGTCCTTTATTCATCAACGAGCAGATTCACAAAAATGCACAAGCTACTACTGTGTTGTTAGCCTCATTATGCAGGGATGAATACCATAAGGTGAGCGGCTTGGATAACGCCAAGCAGATTTGGGACACCCTCAGGATCTCTCATGAGGGAAATGACGTCACCATGCTCACCAAGATGGAGTTGGTGGAGGGCGAACTTGGGAGATTCGCAATGATCAGGGGAGAGGAGCCAACCCAAACGTACAACCGGCTCAAGACCCTCGTCAACAAAATTAGAAGCTATGGAAGCACGCGATGGACGGACCACGACGTCGTCCGCCTAATGCTAAGGTCCTTCACTGTCCTTGATCCATATCTTATAAACAATATTCGTGAAAATCCTAGGTACACCAAGATGTCGCCCGAAGAAATACTTGGAAAGTTCGTAAGCGGGCGGATGATGATCAAGGAGGCAAGATACGTTGATGAGGCATTGAATGGTCCAATTCATGAGCCTCCAGCCATTGCTCTCAAGGCAACAAATAGCAAGGAGACGCTACCCAGCAAGGTGGCACAAGTTGAGGCGACGGGGCTCAATGAGGAAGAAATGGCACTCATCATCAAGCGCTTCAATACGGCGCTAAAGGGTCGCAAGGAGCATCCCAAAAAGAGCAAGACGAAGGGAAAGCGCTCCTGCTTCAAGTGTGGTAAGATTGGTCACTTTATTGCTAACTGTCCCGATAATGATAGTGACCAGGAACATGGAAAGAATGGGAAAAGAGAGAACAAGAAGGTTTACAAGAAGGCTAAAGGCGAGGCACACCTTGGAAAGGAGTGGGACTTGGATTGCTCTTCGTCCGACTCCGACGACGAAGGACTCGCCGCCACCGCCTTCAACAAATCGTCTCTCTTCCCCAACGAGCATCACACCTGCCTCATGGCAAAGGAGAAGAAGGTAAGTACTCGAAATACTATTACTTATGCCTCTTCTAGTGATGATGAATCTAGCGATGATGAAATAGACTACGCTAGCTTATTCAAAGGATTAGATAGAACTAAGATTGATAAGATCAATGAGTTGATTGATGCTTTAAATGATAAGAATAGATTGTTAGAAAAGCAAGAGGATCTTTTGTATGAAGAACATGATAAATTTGTAGAGGCACAAAAATCTCTTGCTTTAGAAGTTAAAAGGAATGAAATGCTTTCTTGTGAACTATCTACTTGCTATGAGACCATTTCTAGTTTAAAAAGTGTTAATGATGATTTAAATGCTAAACTAGAAGTAGCAAATAGATCTAACTCTTGTGTAGAACATGTTGTGATTTGCAATAGGTGTAAAGATTTTAATGTTGATGCTTGTAGTGAACACCTAGTTTCTATTGCAAAGTTAAATGATGAAGTGGCTAGTCTTAATGCCCAACTTAAGACTAGCAAAAATGAATTTGATAAACTAAAATTTGCAAGGGATGCCTACACCATTGGTAGATACCCCTCAATTATGGATGGGCTTGGCTTTAAGAGAGAAGCCAAGAACTTAACAAGTCATAAGGCTCCCATTCCCGCAAAGGAGAAAGGGAAGGCTCCTATGACTAATAGTAGTCAAAAGAATCATGCTTTCATTTATGGTGATAAGAGATATTTTAGGAATGTTCATAGAAGTTACGATGCTTTTGATTCTCATACCATGATTGCTTCAAGTTCTTCTATGCATGATAGAAATTTTGCTAGGAGAAATGTTGTTCATCATATGCCTAGAAGAAATGTTGTTCATGTACCTAGGAAAGTAAGTAATGAACATTCTACAATTTACCATGCTTGCAATGCTTCCTTTGCTGTCTATAGAAAGGATAAGAAAGTGGTTGCTAGGAAATTAGGGGCAAAATGCAAGGGAGACAAAACTTGCATTTGGGTTCCTAAGACTATTGTCACTAACCTTGTAGGACCCAACAAGAGTTGGGTACCTAAGACCCAAGCCTAATTTGCCTTGCAGGTTTATGCATCCGGGGGATCAAGCTGGATTATCGACAGCGGATGCACAAACCACATGACGGGGGAGAAGAAGATGTTCACCTCCTGTTGGGGGCCTTCGGCTTCCGAAGGTCCTCAAAAACAAGATTTAACAGTGTTTCTGGAGTATAATGTGTGAACAGGTATCTTCGGACTCGAGTCGATATCACAGTAGGAGAAGCCCAAATAATACGAAGGTTGATACAGCGCCGAAGATGTGAGCAGGAAA
The DNA here is from genome assembly GCF_902167145.1 of Zea mays. Taxonomy (NCBI): domain Eukaryota; kingdom Viridiplantae; phylum Streptophyta; class Magnoliopsida; order Poales; family Poaceae; genus Zea; species Zea mays. The sequence continues at coordinate 46,495,642 of NC_050103.1, forward strand.
GCTTCGGCGTGGTAGCAGAAAAGGAAACCGACTTAAAGATGAAAAGACTATTCAGACCTCGGTGGATTACTACCAAATGTAAAGGGCATGGATGTAATTTTATATGGGCTGTGTCCCGTGCCTATAAATAGGTGAACAGTACCCCCGTACTGCGGACGCTGACTGGGCATTTGCTTTTGAGTCACGCTTGTACTTTCGCCTTCTTTCAAGCCGAAGGTACATTTGTAATTTGATATTATTTCTACTTTTCTATAATAATAATACAGAAATGAGTTGATAATAATACATAATGGTTTATGCTATCTTTTGTGTCTCATATGATTCCTTCTTCATTATTATATGTTGAATTTATGAAGGTATGTCCTTCATATCCTTCGTTCGAAAATCATTATGTCCTAAGGGAAATAATGCTTCGAAGGACGAAGGACTTTAACGTTTAACATTTCTTGTGTTGCCTTGTTCTTAATTCATAGCATTTGAGAACAAGTCCCCAACATTGGCGCCCACCTCCGGTGAACTCACTTCCACTCTTTGAGTTTTGAACACCTTCGGTGATCATAAACCTTCGCTATGGCGCCGAAGAAAGCTTCAGCAACTGGGGCTGCAGCTCTGCAACCGCTAGACCCCAATCAGGAGACTCTCTCCCTTCGGGAGGCTGAAGCCAGAAGAGGAAGGCTGTCAGCCCGACACCGCCAGAGGATGAGCTAGACCAAGAAATCAGAGACATGGAGATGCTTCATCAACAGGTGCAGAGGAAGAAGGAAAAGATGGCCAGGCTAGCTGAACTGCAAAGGCAGATAGACGAAGCCTCTGAAGAAGTTCGTCATCTTACTCAGGATGAGCAGAACCGAAGGCCTCAGAATAAAGACCTTCATCAGGAGGGTTTCCTCAACGAAGATGACTGGTATGAGAATTTTCACCATGGAAATTTTGCTTTTGATGATGCTTCTCCTCTGTCCGCTGAGCTGCAGGCTACACCTTGGCCTCCGTCCTACAAGCCGCCTCAGCTTCCCATATTCGACGGCCATTCAGACCCGAAGCAGTTTTTGATGAGCTACGAAGCAACAGTATCTTCGTATGGTGGCAATACTGCAGTCATGGCAAAATCTTTTGTTATGGCTGTCAGGACTGTTGCTCAAACCTGGTATTCATCCCTTCGGCCAGGAATGATCACTTCATGGAAAAAGCTGAAGGACATGTTGTTAACCAGCTTCCAAGGGTTTCAGACGAAGCCGGTCACTGCTCAAGCTCTATTCCAGTGCACCCAGGATCACGAAGAATACCTTCAGGCGTATGTCCGGAGGTTCTTGCGTTTGAGGGCACAGGCACCAACAGTGCCCAATGAAATTGTCATTGAGGCCATGATCAAGGGACTTCGGCCATGACCTTTAGCTCAGTACTTTGCTAGGAAGCCTCCTCAAACTTTGGAGAAGCTGCTCCAGAAGATGGACGAGTATATTTGTGCCGACAATGATTTTCGTCAAAGAAGGGAGGAGGCTTTCAGGTTTTCTGAAATGACCAGGGGCTTCGGAGGAAGATTTTATCCGAGGCATGTTAGGTCAATTCATAACTCTACTCAAAATGATGATAAGGGAAGTCAGCAGCAAAGGCCACAGTGCTCCTCACAGGCTTCGGGGCAACAGCAAAGCTCCTTCCGGCCGCCAGCTCCAAGAGGCAGAGGCGCCAGGGGCTTCGGCGGAAGGTTTGGAGATCAACCAAGGAGAATATTTTGCTTGTTCTGTGGTGAAAACAAGGGCCATACCACCAGGATGTGCCATGTTACCATCCAGAAGCAAAAGGAGATAGCCGAAGCTGCAGCACAACAGGCTCAGCCGAAGCAAATCATGCACACTGCTTCGTATCATTCGCCTTACATCCCAGAATATGTAGGCAACCACCCTACAGTTTCTGTTGCTTCGGCGAGTCAACCACAAGCTTCCTGGCAACAGCCTCCGCCTCCACCACCGCTGCAACAAGGCCAGCAGCCAGAAGGGGGCCAATATGCTCAACACCAAAGGGACTTCAGAGAACAGTCCGAAGCTCGCACAGTCAATAGCACTGTGCCAGAGTCGAAGCACATCTATTGACAAATATCCTACCTTGATAGTAGTCTTTTCCATTCAGTTTTATTTTCTGTGTAATAAAGGACATTTTTTAAATTTCATGTAATAGTTTCGTTGTTGGCCACAAGGAAAATATATTTTCTCCACAGGCTTAAGTTGTTGAAGCTTAAAGATTTGCGATAACAAGGAGGACCTTCGAATTATCAAAAATTCTTCGAAGCAACAAAAAGTCGTTCTAAGGAACGCAGAGTAAGTTTGCTGAAGTTTCAAAAAGCCGTTCCAAAGGGAGCGCAGTGTAAGTTTTCTGCTCCAAAGTCGTTCCAAAGGGAATGCAGAGCTTACAACGAAAAATAAACGCTGATACCGCCTAAGTAAAAGGCGAAGCACGAAAAGTCAACGCGAATACCGCTGAAAGTAAAAGGCAAAGAAGCTCCTAAGGGAGGCTTACAGCGAAAAATAAACGCTGATTCCGCTGAAGTAAAAGGCGAAGAAGCTCCTAAGGGAGGCTTACAGCGAAAAGTCAACGCTGATTTAAAAAGATTATGTGTTTTATTACAGGGATGTGCGTGTATCTTCGGAATAAATACCATTTTACATAGCATAACATCATCACATCATTTCGCATGGCATAAGCATCATACATCATGCTGCATATGGCACAAGAAGGGGACACAATATCGATCTTCAGAAGAATGTTTTGAAAAAGGGGAAAATCATGCTAAGTCACAAGGAGATACACTATTGATCTTCGGAAGTGTAGCTTCGGAAAATATCTTCACGAAGCTTGGATATTCTTCATCAGAACACTACGGATATTGTTGTGATAAATGAAAATTCTTCTTCACGAAGCATGAAAAGAAGGGAAGGTGTTTTTTCGTCAAAGACTCAAAAATGGTACGTATGTAAAATTTCATGCATCGTAAAGAATTGAACCATAAAAAAAGACAAGTATATTACATTTAGGATTACAAGATATTATACATATTATATTTCAGATGTTTTTACAATAGCACCTAGTCTTCCCTAAGTACTACTTCCGCAGCTTCATTCAGGAGTTGATTAACAACTTGATCCATGATAGCTTCAGCCATCTTTTTAATTTCATCATCATCTTTCGGGGAGGGCCCGGAGACGCTTTAGTAGGATCTGAGGGAGGACAGGATACAGCTACATTGCTATTACAAATTGCGAACGAAGTTTAAAATCAAAAATTACAACACAATAAAAACCATTAGTTAATACCTATTTGCCCTTCGGGCTCTGCGCTTTTCTCAGCAGCCTCTGCTACTTTTCTAGCATCATGGATGCCCTTTTCGCTTTTTTGGATAATTTCTCGGGCCATTTCTCGACCACCATTGTCCCAGACATCGGTGAAAAATTTTCCACCAACCATGCTAGCTTCGGCTGAAGGATCTTTTGCATCTTCGAAGGACAAGGTAGCTTCGGATTGCGCTAAAATCTTTACATGCTCGCAGCCCTTTTTATCCAAAATGGTGGCAATCCACCTGGCACCCGAAAAAGCACATATGTCCCCACGGCTATTTAAAATTTCCTCGAAGGCCTCAGCTTCGTGATTAATCCATTCGATGGGATCTTCGGGGTTGCCTCTTGTAAAGTTTTCTTCGCTCGAAAATGCGCCAACGCTGGCGAAGCTAGCTTTCATTTTCTTAACACACTCCATAGATTTGTCGTAGCATCTTTTCTTGGACGAACGAAGCTCTTCAACAGTTCCTTCTAAATGATTTGCCCATTGGTCGCTAAGTTCTCGCCTCGTTTCTTCAAGTATGCGTTCCTCTTTGGCTCTGGCTAGTTGTTTTCGAAGATCTTCAATTTCACGCTTCTGAGCCTCAGCTTGACCTTTAAAAGCAGCTTCGTCTTCTTTTATTCTATTTATCAATGAATGCAATATTTTATCTTTTTCGAGACCTTCGTTCCTTAGTTCAATTACTTCGGAACGAAGGTTGCTCAGGGCCATAACACACCCTTCATCTTCGGCATCTTTTTGGGCCCTAAGGGCATTACTAAGTATAAGGCCCTGCAAAGAAAAATGTATGTGCGTCAATAAATTTAAGCAAACGAAAAATTTTGGTTTCAAGAAAAAATACAAAGACCTCATTTTTTGCACCTTTAAGCTATTGTACGCCAAGCTGTCGGCCAGCTCGTTTTTCGACAACACCGAGAGCCCGTCATCAAGTGTTGGGAATCCGAAGCTCTTGCTCATCTCCCGACAGACAGAAATCTCCTTGCTGTCAGGGAGACAATACAAGAAGTCTTCTTCTCCGCTGCCGTTGAATATCAACGCCCCCTTTGGATATTTCAGTTTTTGGGCGTAAAACTGGGCCTCTTGCTTTTCTTTTTCAGACAACTTTTTCCCCGAAGCATGTCGAACAATATAATCAAGGACTTTGGGGGATGCTTCGGGGGCAACAACACTGATTTCTTCAACAAGAATTGGCTCTGTCATTTTTTCTTCCTCAGTTTCCAAGGATTTTACCTTCGTGGGCTCTGAAGGCCCAGCTTCAGTCTCAGTTTGTTGCTTTGGAGCTCCAGCATCAAAGATTTCAGTTTCTGCTTCGGAAGTTTCAACAGTCTTCTTCGGAGTCGTGCTTGAGGACTCAATTGTCTCTAGAACATCTAGCACAGTGACCATTCTTTTTCTTTTTGGGGTCACCGCTGGGCCCTTTTGGTTTTTTGTTGTCTCAACACTTGCTGAAGGACTTAAAATTTCCAATATTTTCGTTCCTTCAGTACTCGGTTCTTCTGCTTTCTCTGCTGAAGGTGCTTCAGCTTTTTCTTCGAACTTCGGCTCTGAAGTTAGTTCTTTAATTTCGGTGGCCGAAGAGGTTTCACCGGCGAACTAAGGCACTATAGCTGGTTCAATGTAGCGCGGCCGGTGTGTGAGAACTTTTACCCTTTGTCTCTTCGGCGCTGGCTCGCTGGGAGCGGCTGAAGCAGTTTCCTGTGCAGAAGTTGCGCTTTTTCTTTTTTGGCCCCGCGTTGGATACTGGTAGTCGGGGTACACGAACCCAATTGCGTCAAACACTCGGTTCAGTCTTTTCTTTTTCCGGCCTCCGAAGGCTGCTGACAATGCAGTATCTTCGGCCTTTGAATAAACCCCAAGTAGTTCATCACTTACATTTTCAATGCTTTTTAGCCAGTCATCATCTGGCTCTACGAATTTGTCTCCGAATTTGAAAGTATACTTCAGCCTGATAAGTCCACCTTCGTCAGCCTCCTTTATAGTCTCTTGTGGCATTTCCCATTTTTCCGCGAGCGGCCATACTCTGAAGGCAATATGCTCTTGGACCAAATCTCTCGTTCCAATAAAAGAACAAATAACTCCGAAGGCTCTCTGGCATTCTTCGGCAGCTTCATTCATTTCAACCTTCGGCCTCCGCAGGCCGAAGCTTTGCCAAATAGGGCGCATAATTATACCTTTAATATCTTCCCGTGTTTTCAGGTCATTCTTCACATAAAACCATTCTGTCATCCAGTCGCCGGGCCATCTCTTCCGAAAGGTTGGCACGGGACAGCTTGACCCAGACCGAGAAACGAAACTGTAGCAGCCAAAATTATTGTGATACTGTTCCTTACCCCAGGGTTTTGTCTCGTATGATAATTCGTGTATGTTGCAGAAACTTTCCGCATCAGGTTCCAGACCTTGGCTTCTCACGGCCCACACGAAGATATTCAGCCTTATGATTGCTTCGGGGGTAAGTTGGTGAAGATAGACTTCAAATATTTTCATTACCTCTACGACAAAGTTGCTCAGGGGAAATCGTAGTCCAGCTTTCAAAAAGCTTCGGTACACTACGACTTCATTTTCTTCAGGGTTCGGACAAGTCTTTTCTCCTTCGTCGGCCCTCACAACGGACAAGTCCCGGAAATATCTTCCCCTCATGTTGACAAGATGATTTTCTTTGATACTTGATTTGCCGAAAACCGCATGGCTTGGTCGCCAAGGGCGATCTTCGAAGTCTTCACCACCACTATCCACATCATAACTGTCGCTGTCATCAGTATCTTCAGACAAACCTTCTAAAATCTCTTTGGTGATTTTTTCTGTATTGGTCTTCGACATTGCTATAAGAAACCCCAGGTTTTTCTCTTCAGAGAGACTCAGCTTCATCTCGGCAGCAGCCTTCTTATCTTCAGACATCTTCGAAAACACTAAAAAACTGTTTTCAACGCCGAAGCTTAAAAACTTAAAAAGCTAAGCAAGTCTTGGTGCGCAAGAGCTAAAAATTGAGTGAGCAAGAGCAGATGGCAAGAGAGCGTACCAAATGAGCTCGCGGTATGCTCTTATTTATACGCCCAGTGCGTTGAAAATTGGAAGACCCCGCTTGTCAGTGAATGTTGCTATTCTAGCAAAGGGAAGGTGTTTTTTCGGACCTTCGGCTTAAGGCCTTCGTCCATGTCGCAATCTAAATTTATTATTCTAACAAATTAATATTGCGAGGGGCTACTGTTGGGGGCCTTCGGCTTCCGAAGGTCCTCAAAAACAAGATTTAACAGTGTTTCTGGAGTATAATGTGTGAACAGGTATCTTCGGACTCGAGTCGATATCACAGTAGGAGAAGCCCAAATAATACGAAGGTTGATACAGCGTCGAAGATGTGAGCAGGAAAGCTTCGGCGTGGTAGCAGAAAAGGAAACCGACTTAAAGATGAAAAGGCTATTCAGACCTCGGTGGATTACTACCAAATGTAAAGGGCATGGATGTAATTTTATATGGGCCATGTCCCGTGCCTATAAATAGGTGAACAGTACCCCCGTACTGCGGACGCTGACTGGGCATTTGCTTTTGCGTCACGCTTGTACTTTCGCCTTCTTTCAAGCCGAAGGTACATTTGTAATTTGATATTATTTCTACTTTTCTATAATAATAATACAGAAATGAGTTGATAATAATACATAATGGTTTATGCTATCTTTTGTGTCTCATATGATTCCTTCTTCATTATTATATGTTGAATTTATGAAGGTATGTCCTTCATAACCTTCGTCCGAAAATCATTATGTCCTAAGGGAAATAATGCTTCGAAGGACGAAGGACTTTAACGTTTAACATTTCTTGTGTTGCCTTGTTCTTAATTCATAGCATTTGAGAACAAGTCCCCAACACCTCCTATGTCAAGAATAAAGATTCCCAAGATTCAATCATATTCGGTGACGGGAATCAAGGCAAGGTTAAAGGCTTAGGCAAGATTGCCATCTCAAATGAGCACTCTATCTCCAATGTATTTTTAGTAGAGTCGCTAGGTTATAATCTTTTGTCGGTTAGTCAATTATGTAATATGGGATATAATTGCTTATTCACAAATGTAGATGTGTCTGTCTTTAGAAGGAGTGACGGTTCATTAGCTTTTAAGGGTGTACTAGACGACAAACTCTATTTAGTTGATTTTGCAAAGGAGGAGGCCGATCTAGATGCATGGTTAATTGCTAAGACTAGCATGGGCTGACTGTGGCATCACCGTTTAGCACATGTGGGGATGAAGAACCTTCACAAACTTCTAAAGGGAGAACATGTAATAGGTCTAACAAATGTAACCTTCGAAAAAGATAGACCTTGTGCAGCTTGTCAAGCAGGTAAACAGGTGGGAAGCTCTCATCATACCAAAAATGTGATGACCACATCAAGACCTTTGGAGTTGCTCCTGTGGCTAGGCTAGAGTCGATTCGTATTTTGTTAGCCTATGCCGCTCACCATTATTTTAGGTTGTTCCAAATGGATGTGAAGAGCGCTTTCCTCAACAGGCCAATCAAGGAGGAGGTGTACGTGGAGCAACCCCCTGGCTTTGAGGATGAACGGTACCCCGACCATGTGTGTAAGCTCTCTAAGGCGCTCTATGGACTTAAGCAAGCCCCAAGAGCATGGTATGAATGCCTTAGAGACTTTTTAATTGCTAATGCTTTCAAGGTTGGGAAAGCCGATCCAACTCTTTTCACTAAGACATGTGATGGTGACTTATTTGTGTGCCAAATTTATGTCGATGACATAATATTTGGTTCTACTAACCAAAAGTCTTGTGAAGAGTTTAGCAGGGTGATGACTCAAAAGTTTGAAATGTCAATGATGGACGAGTTGAACTACTTCCTTGGGTTCCAAGTGAAGTAACTCAAGGACGGCACTTTCATCTCCCAAATGAAGTATACACAAGACTTGCTCAAGCGGTTTGGGATGAAGGACGCCAAGCCCGCAAAGACTCCAATGGGAACTGACGGACACGTCGACCTCAACAAAGGAGGTAAGTCCGTTGATAATAAAGCATACCGGTTCATGATAGGTTCCTTGCTTTATTTTTGTGCTAGTAGACCGGATATTATGCTTAGTGTATGCATGTGTGCTAGATTTCAATCCGATCCAAGGGAGTGTCACTTAGTGGCTGTGAAGCGAATTCTTAGATATTTAGTCGCTACACCTTGCCTCGGGATCTGGTATCCAAAGGGGTCTACCTTTGACTTAATTGGATATTCAGACTCCGATTATGCTGGATGTAAGGTCGATAGGAAGAGTACATCAGGGACGTGCCAATTTCTAGGAAGGTCCCTGGTGTCGTGGAGCTCTAAGAAACAAACCTCCGTTGCCCTATCCACCGCTGAGGCCGAGTACGTTGCCGCAGGACAGTGTTGCGCGCAACTACTTTGGATGAGGCAAACCCTCAGGGACTTTGGCTACAATCTGAGCAAAGTCCCACTCCTATGTGACAATGAGAGTGCTATCCGCATGGCGGACAATCCTGTTGAGCACAACCGCACAAAGCACATTGACATCCGGCATCACTTTTTGAGAGACCACCAGCAAAAGGGAGATATCGAAGTGTTTTATGTTAGCACCGAGAACCAACTAGCCGATATCTTTACCAAGCCTCTAGATGAGAAGACCTTTTGTAGGCTGCGTAGTGAGCTAAATGTCTTAGATTCGCGGAACTTGGATTGATTTATAGCAAACATGTGTTTTATGCCTTGATCATGTTCTTTATGCATTTTGTTGTTTATCTATGGTGCTCAAGTTGTACAAAGCACTCCCCGGACCTCACAAGTCCATTTGCAAGTGATGCACATATTTAGGGGGAGATGTGCTACAACTTGACTCTTTGGGACTAACCATGTGCTTGAGTGTTCTTAAATTAGTCTCAAAGGTGGATTGAAAGGGAAAAGGTGAACTTGGACCATGCAAGACTTCCACTGCACTCCGATGAGAGGGTAACTCACTCCAAGTTCATCTTCATACTCTTATTGCCTTTTTACTCTTAATTGAAGATTTTGGTGAGGCAATGGGGTTTAAGGGCCAAGATTGATCCTGTTTTGGTGCTTGATGCCAAAGGGGGAGAACATAAGGCCAAAGCAAGAAATGGATCAGCTACCACTTGAGAATTTTGAAAATAGTAGAGTAGAGTTTTGGTTTGTCAAAATACTCTTATTGTCTCTTAGTGCTAAAAGTCTGTCTCTTGTGGGGAGAATGCTTGATTATGGGAAAAGAGGGAGTTTTTGAATCTTTGATCAATTTCTCTTGGAATACCTCTCTTTATGTTTCTGCAAGTGAATTTGACTTAGAGATAGGAAATTGAGTTTGATTTGCAAAAACAAACCAAGTGGTGGCAAAGAATGATCCAAATATGCCAAATTTGAATCAAAACAAATTTGTGTTCTTATTTGCATTGATGTTGCACATCTTTGTATTGCTTTTCTTGTGTTGGCATAAATCACCACAAAGGGGGAGATTGAAAGGGAAATGTGCCTTTGGGCCATTTCTAAGTATTTTGGTGATTGAGTGCCAACACAAGTGGTCATGTGTTAATCTATGCCAAATGATGGACAAAGTGAAAGTCAACATAAAGGTATGTTTCTAAGTCTTAGTACTTTGTTTTAAGGACTAATGTATTGTGTCTAAGTACTGGAAACAAGAGAAATCAATTTGGAAAAGAGATAGCTTTGTTCAGCCAAAGACAATTCAGTCTGGGAGCACCGGACTGTCCGGTGGTGCACCGGACAGTGTCCGGTGCGCCAGGCTGGCTCTGGTGAAAAGGCCGCCCTCAAGAAATCGTCGGCGGCGTACAGCTAAAATTCACCGGACTGTCCGGTGTGCACCGGACTGTCCGGTGAGCCAACAGCCGGCCGAGCCAACGGTCGGCCTCGCAATCCGCGCGTGACGCGTGGTCGGCCCAACGGTCTGAAGGGGGCATCAGACTGTCCAGTGTGCACCAGATAGTGTCCGGTGCGCCAACGGCTCCAAGTATTCAATGGTCGGCTGCGCCAGAATAGGAAAGAAATCCGCACCGGACAGTGTCCGGTGGTGCACCGGACCGTCCGGTGCACCAGTCGATAGAAGGCAAAAATTGCCTTCCTGGATTGCTCTCAACGGCTCCTAGCTGCCTTGGGGTTATAAAAGGGACCCCTAGGCGCATGGAGGAGTACACCAAGCATCCCTTGAGCATTCCTAAGCACCAAGACCTCATTTCCGCGCATTCGATTCTTTGTGATAGCAACTAGAGCTCCATTTGAGTAGAGAACTCTTTGAGTTGTGTTGAGAGCTCAAGTTGTGACTTGTGTGCGTATTGTTGCTCTGATTTTGTGTCTTGTGTGTGTTGCTCATCCCATCCTTAATTCCGTGATTCTTTGTGAACATCAAATTGTAAGGGCGAGAGGCTCCAAGTTGTGGAGATTCCTCGCAAACGGGATATAGTGAAACAAAGCAAAACACCGTGGTATTCAAGTGGGTCTTTGGACCGCTTGAGAGGGGTTGAGTGCAACCCTCGTCCGTTGGGACTCCACAACGTGGAGTAGGAAAGTGTTGGACTTGGCCGAACCACGGGATAAACCACTGTGCCTCTCTGTGTTGATCTTCTTGTGGTTATTGTGTTTTGCAAGAACTCCTCTCTAGCCACTTGGCTTTATTGTGCTAACTCCTAATCAAGTTTTGTGGCATTAAGTTTCAAGTTTTTACAGGATCACCTATTCACCCCCTCTAGGTGCTCTCAAGATGAGCCGAAGACTAGCTTCATAACCCCCATGTGGCACATATTGCTATCTTCGGATGCCTGAGGGGCTTAAAAATGCTTGAGGAAGCTTCAGCAGAATGACAGCCAAGATCCTTCATTCTCAAATAGGCATGAATGTACTGACCTATGTTGATGATATCATAGTGAAAAGCGCGAAGCAAGAAAATCACATTGCTGATTTGCAAGAGACATTTGCCAACTTCGAGCAAGCTGGCCTGAAGTTAAATCCAGAAATGTGAGTTTTTGGGGTGAAGAAGGGCAAGTTTCTTGGCTGTTTAGTATCAACGAAGGAAATTGAAGCCAACCCAAGCAAGATTGAAGCTATCCTTCGGATGGAGGCGCCAAGCACAAAGAAAGGGGCTCAACGGCTGGCAGGTAGACTAGCATCATTAAACAGACTCATATCCAGATCAGCAGAAAGAAATCTGCCATTCTTTGAAATACTAAAGTCAGCCGAAGTTTTTCAATGGGGCCCGGCTCAGCAAAAAGCCTTCGAAGAGTTGAAGCAATACTTGATTGATTTAACAACAGTAACTCCACCTTCGCCAGGGGCTCCATTGCTCTTATATGTGGCAGCTTCGCACTATGTAGTGAGTGCGGTGCTTGTGCAGGAGAAGTTAGATGGCCAAGTCAAAAAGCAGGCTCCAGTGTACTTCGTCTCTGAAGTTTTAAGTTTATCAAGGAAAAATTATACAGAATTGGAGAAGGTGTTGTATGCTGTGTTAATGGCCTCCAGGAAGCTTCGACATTATTTTCAAGCATATCACATAATTGTTCCTTCGTCACAGCCTCTGAAGGATATAATGAGGAACAGAGAAGTTACTGGAAGGATTGGAAAATGGGCTGCAGAGCTTAATGAATTCACTATTGACTATGTGCACAGATCCTTAATTCAGTCCTAGGCGTTAGCAGACTTCATCGCTGATTGGACGCCAGGGGCTCAGGAAGAAGAAATAAATAAAGATGTCGAAGCTTGGACAGTGTTCTGCGATGGCTCCTGGGGAACCTTCGGTGCAGGAGCAACTGCTATCCTAGTTACACCTTCAAAAGTCAAAACATGTTATGCAGCAAGGCTTGACTTCAGTTGCACAAAAAATATTGCTGAATACGAAGCACTTCTGTTGGGGCTTCAGAAGTTAAGGGCAATGGGAATAAGAAGGGCCATCCTAAAAACTGATTCTCAAGTCATTTCTGGCCATATAGACAAGAGTAGCAGGGCAAGAGATCCGAAGCTTGAAAAATATCTGGATACAGTTCGAAGGTTGGAGGGTTCTTTCGAAGGTTTTCTGTCAAGAATATTCCAAGAGGAGAAAATGAGCATGTAGATCTGCTAGCCAAGTCAGCAGCACAGGGGCTCCCTCTACCTTCGGAAGTATTTTTTGAAACAATAAAGGCACCTTTAGTTGAACTCATGGTGAGAGCAGTGCTTGCAATTTCCCCAGTACATAGTGAAGATTGGAGGACTGAGATTATATCTTTCCTCCAAGGTAATTGTCTTTCGGATGATGAAGCTTATAATAAGAGAATAGAAGCAAGGACAAGACCGTATGTGATAATAGAAGGAGAATTATATAAACATGGAGTCTGTTCTCCACTACTCAAGTGTTTATCAAGAGCTGAAGGTATTGAATTAATGAAGGAGATACATGCAGGTCTGTGTGGATCTCATATTGGGTCTAGGCCCTTGCTGGGAAAAGTGTTTAGACAAGGATTTTACTGGCCGAAGGCAGCTTCGGATGCAGCAGATCTAGTTCAGAAATGTGAAAATTGTCAAAAATGTGCAAAAGACTAGAATCAACCTTCATCTCTTACCCAACTAATACATATGCCATTGCAAAGATGGGGCCTGGATTTGTTAGGCCCACTTCCACCAGCGCAAGGTAATTTGAAATATGTTGTGGTGGCTGTAGAATATTTTTCTAAGTGGATTGAAGCGAAGCCTTTGGCTACAATAACTTCGGTCACAGTCCAGAAATTCTTCTGGCAAAGTATTGTTTGTCGCTTCGGCGTGCTGAAGGCTATAACTGTGGACACCGGAACACAGTTTGATGCCGAAACGTTCAAGGATTTTTGTGACCAAATTGGCACAAAGATCTATTTTGTATCAGTCAGGCATCCGGAGTCAAACGGGCTAGTAGAAAGAGCAAATGACATTATAATGATGGGAATAATGAAGCTAATCTTCAATCAGCCCAAAGGAAAGTGGCCAGATGAGTTGATTAAAGTGGCGTGGAGCCACAATACAAACATATCAAGATCAACAGGTTTTACACCTTTTAAACTATTATTTGGTGACGAAGCTATAACCCCAGAATAAGCTAAAGCAGGGTCAATAAGAACAACAACTTCGGCAGAAGACGAAGCTGATTACCACGTAGCAAAAGATACTATAGAAGGGACCAGACTTCAGGCTGTGGAGAACATCAATAAATATCAAGCCAAAACAATAAAATGGCGTGACAGAAAAGTCCGGTTGAAAAATATTAAGTCAGGGCATTTGGTGCTTCGGAGAGTGGCCAATCCGGACACAGTAGGCAAATTGCAGCTGTTGGGGTCGTGCTTCGGTGCGCCGAAGGTCTTACACGAAGAAGCAGCTTCGGCTGAACTCGCCTCCAGGAGACGGCCGAAGGTCCCTTTTTCATGGAGCTTCGGCGTTACAAACCGACATAGAGATAAAATGACCTTTTTATGCATATAGGTCTGAGTCAATGTTGTAAACTTTTGTAAGGGGCATAATTGTAATTTGACACAGGCTGCGACCTGTGCCTATAAATAGATGAACAGTACCTCTGTACTGTTCACGCGAACTTGCTTTTGGCCTTCGCATCACATTCGTACTTTTTGTCTTCCGCAAGACCGAAGGTACATTTGTACTTCAAAGTCATTTATATTCATTAATACAAGTAGAGATAATCCTATGATAATATTTACATGTTTATTTCATGATTTATGTGAATGCTTTATTCTTCGTTGTTATGCTTGCGAAGGTATGTTCTTTGTAACCTTCGTCCGAGATGCTATATATCCCGAAGGGATATATCGTTATGAAGGACGAAGGACCTTAATACTTAACATTTTCTGTGTTGCCTTGTTCTTAATTCGAAGCATTTGAGAACAAGTCCCCAACATTGGCGCCCACCTCCGGTCAACTCACTTCCACCTTTCTGAGCTGATGGCTTCGTTCAACACTCAAGCTGGAGCTGCTTCGGCTTCGAAGCTGGTGCTCCCGATAACAGGCGGTTCTTGCTCAGAGCCAGCTAACAAAAAGCAGAAGAAGGAGGCTCAGAGAAGGGTGCAGCATGTTGGAGTGCAGGGACCCTTCATTAAGTCAAAATGGTCTCACATTCCAATTACCTTCTCTCAGGAAGATCTTCAGCTCAAGGACTATCCTCACAATGATGCTATGGTCATTTCTTGTGTGATCAAAGGGTTTCTGGTTCACAATGTCCTAGTTGACACAGGCAGTGCAGCTGACATTATATTCGCCAAAGCCTTCAGACAGATGCAAGAGCCTGAAGACAAGATTCATGATGCTACGCACCCTCTTTGTGGCTTCGGAGGGCGGCAGATTGTGGCACTCGGGAAGATTACCATGCCGGTAACCTTCGGATTTGTTAATAACACAAGGACTGAGCAAATTGTGTTTGATATTGTTGACATGGAATACCCCTACAACGCCATCATTGGTCGTGGTACCCTAAATGCTTTTGAAGCAATTCTTCACCCAGCTTATCTCTGCATGAAGATACCTTCGGACCAAGGGCCTATTGCTATTCATGGGAGTCAGGAAGCTGCCAGAAGGGCCGAAGGAAGCTGGACCGATTCCAAGGCAATCCATAATATAGATGGAGTTGAAGCTTGTGAACAGTACAAGTTCAGGAGGGAAAAAGCAGCTTCGGCTGATCAGCCGAAGCCCATGCTGCTGTGTGAGGATATAGCAGAGCAGAAGGTGCTATTGGGCTCGCAATTATCTGAAGATCAAGAGAAAACCTTGATAAGGTTTTTATTCAACAATAAAGATGTTTTTGCATGGTCAGCCAATGATCTTTGTGGAGTGAATCGGGATGTTATTGAACATTCGCTCAATGTTGACCCATCCTTCAGACCCCGCAAGCAGAGGCTTCGGAAAATGTCTGATGACAAGGCCGAAGGGGCTCGCAACGAAGTAAAAAGACTCCTAAGTGCAGGAGTTATCAGAGAAGTGAAGTATCCAGAATGGCTAGCTAACACTGTTATGGTGAAGAAGGCCAATGGAAAGTGGAGAATGTGTATTGATTTCACAGATCTCAACAAGGCTTGTCCGAAGGATGAGTTCCCGCTGCCAAGGATAGACTCTTTAGTTGATGCAGCAGCTTCTTCGGAACTCATGAGTCTCTTGGATTGTTACTCAGGTTATCATCAAATCTGGATGAAAAAGGAGGATGAGCCGAAGACTAGTTTCATAACCCCAAGTGGTACATATTGCTATCTTCGGATGCCTGAGGGGCTTAAGAATGCTGGAGGGAGTTTCAGCAGGATGACTGCGAAGGTTCTCCAATCTCAGATAGGCAGAAATGTGTTGACCTATGTTGATGACATTATTGTAAAAAGCACGAAGCAAGAAGACCATATTGCTGATCTGCAGGAGACCTTCGCCAGCTTCAGACAAGCTGGTCTGAAGCTGAATCCAGAAAAATGTGTCTTCGGAGTAAAGAAGGGTAAGTTCCTTGGATGCTTGGTTTCAACAAAGGGAATTGAAGCTAACCCAAATAAAATCGAAGCTATACTTCGAATGGAGCCACCAACCACAAGAAAGGGGGCCCAAAGATTGACAGGAAGACTGGCTTCTCTTAACAGATTTATATCCAGATCAGCGGAAAGAAATCTACCCTTCTTCGAGGTGCTAAAATCAGCTGAAGTCTTTCAATGGGGCCCAGCTCAACAAAAAGCTTTCGAAGAACTCAAGCAATACCTGATAGATCTAACAACATTAACTCCACCAATGCCAGGGGCTCCTCTGTTGTTGTATGTGGCAGCTTCGCACTCAGCAGTAAGTGCGGCACTTGTGCAGGAGAAGTTTGATGGACAAATCAAGAAGCAGGTCCCAGTATATTTTGTATCTGAGGTCCTTAGTGTCTCAAAGAAAAATTATACAGAACTGGAGAAGGTGTTGTATGCCGTTCTAATGGCATCCAGGAAGCTTCGGCATTATTTTCAGGCATATAATATTATTGTTCCTTCTTCACAGCCGTTGAAAGATATCATGAGAAATAAAGAAGCTACTGGCCGAATTGGAAAATGGGCTGCGGAGCTTAATGAATTTTACATTGATTATGTGCACAGATCCTCGATCCAGTCTCAAGCATTGGCAGATTTTATTGCCGACTGGACGCCAGGGGCTCAGGGCGAAGAAGCGAATAAAGATGCCGAAGCATGGACAGTGTTTTGTGATGGCTCCTGGGGAACCTTCGGAGCAGGAGCAGCTGCTGTTTTGGTTTCACCGTCCAAGGTTAAAACTTGCTATGCAGCAAGACTGGACTTCAGCTGCACAAATAATATTGCTGAGTACGAAGCCTTGCTCCTGGGTCTTCGGAAACTAAAGGCGATGGGGATCAGGAGGGCGATCCTTAAAACTGATTCTCAGATTGTTTCGGGTCATATTGACAAAAGTTGCAAGGCTAAAGACCCGAAGCTTGAAAAATACCTAGACACAGTCCGAAGGATCGAAGCTTCCTTCGAAGGATTTTCTGTTAAGAATATCCCTCGAGGGCAAAATGAACATGCTGATTTGTTAGCCAGGTCTGCAGCACAGGGGCTGCCGCTACCTTCGGATGTATTCTTCGAAACAATAAAGGCACCTTCAGTGGAGTTACTTGAAAGAGCAGTTCTTACTATTTCTCCTGTGTACAGTGAAGATTGGAGAACTGAAATAATTTCTTACCTTCAGGGCAACTTCCTATCAGATGACGAAGCTTATAATAAAAGAATAGAGGCAAGAGCTCGTCCGTATATCATTATAGAAGGGGAGTTATACAAGCATGGAGTTTGTGCCCCGCTGCTCAAGTGCTTGTCTAGAGCCGAAGGTATAGAGTTGATGAAGGAGATACATGCAGGCCTTTGTGGATCCCACATCGGATCCAGGCCGTTACTTGGAAAAGTGTTCCGTCAAGGATTTTATTGGCCGAAGGCAGCTTCGGATGCAGCTGAGTTAGTTCAAAAGTGCGAAGGTTGTCAGAAATGTGCAAGAGATCAAAAACAACCTTCGTCTTTGACACAGCTAATACAACCCATCTGGCCATTGCAAAGGTGGGGCCTCGATTTGCTGGGCCCATTACCACCGGCTCAAGGCAATCTGAAATATGTTGTAGTTGCTGTGGAATATTTTTCCAAGTGGATTGAGGCGAAGCCATTAGCTACAATAACTTCGGCCACTGTCCAGAAATTTTTCTGGCAGAATATTGTCTGTCGCTTCGGAGTGCCGAAGGCTATAACTGTAGATAATGGAACACAATTCGACTCCGAAGAATTCAGAAATTTTTGTGATCAAATTGGCACGAAGATCCACTTTGCGTCAGTCAGGCACCCGGAGTCGAATGGGCTTGTTGAAAGGGCCAACGGCATCATAATGACAGGAATAATGAAGCTAATCTTTAATCAACCAAGGGGAAAGTGGCCAGATCAGCTTACCAAAGTGGTATGGAGCCATAACACAACAACATCAAGACCTACAGGCTTTACCCCATTTAAGTTGTTATTTGGTGACGAAGCAATAACCCCGGAAGAAGCCAAAGCTGGATCAATAAGAGTGGTAGCTTCGGCAGAATCAGGTCCCGAAGATACTTGTCTCGTGGAAAAAGATGCCTTAGAAGGGATCAGGCTTCAGGCCGTGGAGAATATCAATAAGTACCAGGCTGAAACAGTTAAATGGCGAGATAGAAAGGTCCGGCTAAAAAATATTGAGCCAGGACACTTGGTGCTTCGGAGAGTGGCCAATCCGGATACAGTGGGCAAATTGCAACTGAAATGGGAAGGGCCTTTCTTAGTAGCATCTTCGTCAAGGCCTGGTTCGTACAGACTGAAGGACATGGATGGCAATGAAATTCCAAGATCTTGGAATGCGGATGAGCTTCGGCGGTTTTATGTATAACTCGATGTAATTTTGACTTTTCTTTTCTTTTTCATGGCACCCTTTTCCTTTCTAAAGGGGGAGAAAGGTTTTTAATGGGGCCATCATATGTAATTTTCTTTTTAGTTTTATAAGAGCAAAATCCCCCAAAAGAATGTAAATGTAAAAGCTGAGAGCGCACCATCGAGTGCCGAAACTAAAAAAGAGAAGAAGCTCCAAAGACGTCCCTAAGGGGATGCAGAGCTCACAGCGAAAAGTCAACGCTGATTCCGCCGAAAGTAAAAGGCGAAGAAGCTCCAAAGTCGTTCCTAAGGGAATGCAGAGCTTATACCGTCTAAGTAAAAGACGAAGAAGCTCCAAAGACGTCCCTAGGGGGATGCAGAGCTTACAGCGAAAAGTCAACGCTGATACTGCCTAAGTAAAAGGCAAAGATGCTCCAAAGTCGTTCCTAAGGGAATGCAGAGCTGACGTGTGTTTGCTCCTAAGAAAATGATGGATGAGTGTGGCTTCGGACATACGCTTCGGACATTCATTTGCACATTACATCATGGCATTTGCATGCATAAGCATTCATTCATAGCATTTGTGTTCCTAAATGGTTGCTTCGGCACAGAGAAAAGTTTCGGATAAATGGTTTGTTATGATTCGTTATGTAAAAGAAAAGTTTCGAAGAGGTGGTTTTTTATGAATCGTTGTGTATAAGAGTAGCAGTTTTTTATGTTTTGTTATGTAAGGAAAAGCTTCGGCAGATAAGAATAGCAGTCTTTTATGTTTTGTTATGTAAGGAAAAGTTTCGGCAGATAAGAATAGCAGTCTTTTATGTTTTGTTATGTAAGGAAAAGCTTCGGCAGATAAGAGTAGCAGTTTTTTATGTTTTGTTATGTAAGGAAAGGCTTCGGCAAAAAGAGGAAGCGGCCTTTTATGCTTCGTTGTGTACGAAAAGAAGGGAAGGTGTTTTTTCGCCTTCGGCTCAAAAAACTGATTTCGTCCACATCAAAGCACCTTAATCGAAGGGTAAGAATATATTACAAGGTATGTACAAAGTTCCTTGAAGAACAGTTTAATTCTATTTACAAGAGTTGTTACAAAATTATCCTGAGTTTTTCTAAAGCACACTTCTGCTAGTCTTCATTAAGCTTCAGCTTCGACGACAACTTCGGCGACATATCCTAGGCATCATCTTCACCTTCGTCATCCTACATGAGTCAAGGAATCATAAGAATCAAGCCCAAAGGAAAAGGTAAGCACGAAATGTCATTTCATACTGGTTCAAGATGACTTCGGGCTTCGTCTCCAGCTTTCTCTCGCCCGCCCTTTGTCCATACCATTTTTATAAATCTATTGGAGATACTTCGGGCGAGGTCGGGCATATCATCCAGGATTGATGAAGATAAGGTGAAGTTGGGCCTGTTGACAACCTTTCCATGTTCGTAGCCGGCCTTCAGAAATGCAGCAGCGGTACCCCGAGAAGCCACCCAGGCACAGAAGTCGCCGTGCCCGGCTATAACTTCGTCAAGCTCTTCGATTTCAGCTTCAATATGATCGAAGGCCTGGGGTAAATTTTCCGCCGAAGGGTTAAATTTCCCACTGCTGGCTCCAACAGAGTAAAATATCTTCTTTAATCGTCCAATACAATTATTGCCAAAGTTCAAGCATTTGTCTTGAAGGCTTGTTAATGCTTTCTTCAATTCTGAGCTGGTCTGGACTTCGGCTTTAAGCTTCGAATTCAGTTCTAGCTTCTCTTGATCAAATTGTTTTGATTGATTGATAAGCTTCGAATTCAACTCTAATATTTTAGCCTCAGCTTCAGCCAGCAAGCCTTCGGTCGATTGGAGCTCGAAGTCTTTCTTTTCAATGATGGCAGATTGCTCTTTTATTTTGCTTTCCAAGTTTTCAATTATAGCTTCGTGCTTTTTGTCCTCCAAGTCTTGTTGCATCTTCAGAGCTTTGCTCAGTAGCATGCTCTGAACAGAAACAACTTATGTTAAGTAATATTTTTATTGTTAACAGCAATAAAAACCAGAGAAAAAGGTTGTTTACCTTGAAGTTAGAATAAAACAAGCTGCCGACGATATGTTGTCGTCGGTAGCGGCTGATGTCTGTCTCTAACTTCGGAAAACCGATACTCTTCGATAGAGTACAGATTACCTTAGCTCCAGTCTGGTCTCGAATACAGCCTAGTTTTTCATCATCTACACCCCCAAACAGAAGGGCTCCTGGCTTGTAGCCGCAAGATTTGGCATAGTCTTTGAGTTCTTCTATTTCGTCCTTCGTCAGTTTCTGCCCAATTAGATTCTGGAAAGAATAGGCTTCGTCGTCCGAAGTTTCTTCGACTATTTCTTTCCCTTTCCCTGGCACTGTGGCCAGGATTTCTTCAGTAACGGTGGCAGCTTCTTCAATGTTTTCCGTCAAAATTTTGTCAATATTTTCAAGAGTAGTTTCTAAATTTACATCTTCGGGTGTGGCAGCTTCGGTAGCCGCGACTTCCGAAGCTCTACCTTCGGCAGCTGCCGTTTTTTGGATTGACGCCCTTGGCGGCGTCTTATCGATAACTTCAGTTACCGCAATAATTCTTTGCCGTTTGGGTTTGCTTGTCTTCGTCTGATCCGGCTCGTCCACCTTTTGAAAAAGCTTCGTCAGTTGGAGCCCTAGTGGACTTAGCTTCGTAGGCATGGGTTCAGTCATTACCTTTAAAATTTCCTCCACGTCGCTGGTAGAAGGCGGTGTGGGGGACCCCTCTTCTTCGGGTGATTTGCGCTTCGGAGTGGATATTGTTCTTTTCTTGATAATTTTCTTTTTCTTTGCTGGTCCTTCTTCATCTCTGATCAGAGTTTCGGCTACTCTTTTTCTTTTATGGCCCTCGGCACCCTTGTTCAACTGCTCATAGTCTGAATACTCGAAGCCCAGGGCGTCAAATACTCGGTTCAGTCTTCGTTTCGGTCGGGCACCGAAGGCTTCTGTCATTAATTGATCCTCTTTTTTGGAGTAATTCCCCAGGATCTCATTGCACATCACCTCAATTGTTTCTAACCACTCTTTGCAGGGTTTTTTGAAGTACTTTTTAAATTTGAAGTGATAGGGAAGCCGGACGAGTTCACCCTTCTTCTTCTCTCCCTCCAGCTTCGGCATGTCCCACTCTCTTAGAGTAGGGAAAACTTTGAATGCCAAGAACTCCTGAACTAGATCCCTGGTGCCAATATGTTTTGAGATAATTTCAAATTCACCCAGAGCAGCCCAGGTGGGACCTTTTAGGTCGCCAATGTGGCATCGTGGCCTTGTCTCTCCGAAGATTAACTCCAAAGGGCTTTGTACCAGTTTTTCTTTGTCTTCGTCAACTTTTACATAAAACCACTCTGATTTCCAACCTGCTGGCCATTTGCTCCGGTAGCTGATGACAGGACACTTTGTTGTCTTCCGGTAGGCAAAATTATAACAGCCGAAATTATCATGTAGCCCATCTTTTCTGGCCTTTGTTTGGTAATGTAATTCGTGAGCTCGGCAGAAGCTGTCAGCAAATGGTTCCACAGCTTGGCTTCGGAGGGCCCAGATATAAACATTGAGCCTAACGATGGCGTTAGGAGTCAATTGATGAAAATAGATACCAAACTTCTTCAGTATCTCTGCAATAATATTGTGAAGAGGGAATCTAAGCCCAGCCTTCAAAAAACTCTTGAAAACAACAATCTCATCCTTCCCTGGCTTCGGGATGATCTCTTCTCCCCCGAAGCGGAGTAGCTTCTTCTGATCTTCATTGAAATAACCTGCTTTCACCATCTTCGAAAGATCAGCTTTTGAAACAGTTGATTTCCCAAAATCCAGGTGGCTGGGTTTGCTGGGCATGGCAATGTGGTAGTCATCCTCGGAGTCGGTTTCTTCTCTGTCTTCTCCTTCCGCAGCTGGCGGGTTTGCTTCGGCAGCAGGCGTTTCTTCCGCGGTTACCAGGCCGGAGCGCTGCATCGCTTCGGAGATGGGCACAGTGTCTGAACCTTCGGCTTCGTCCCCCTCACGTACAACTTTGGCAGTAGACCGTACTCTCGCCATTTAATTCTGAGTTTGGGGGAGTCAGAAACTTTTTTCCTTTTTCTTTTCTCCGAAGCTCTTCTTTCTGATGAAGCAGATGTTGAAATGGACCTTCGTTCGATTCTGAGACTTCAGCTTCGGCTATGGTGGAAAATTTTGGCAGCAAAACAGTGCAAATAGCAATGAATGCTGTGGTAACTTCACACCTACCCGTTTGTTTATATAGTGCGGCAGGTAAGAAGGCGAAGCGGCAGGATTTTTACACCACGCGGGCAGTCATTCGTACTCGCTGAGCAGTGGACCGCAAGGGTCAAACAGTAACTCTGCAGAGGGCCTGGCACGCGCTCGAAAGTTGGATCGTTTCCCCGCAACGAGCTCAGGGAAGGTGTTTTTTGGACCTTCGGCTTCCCGAAGCTGAAGAGGTTTTTTTTTCACGGGACAAGCTCGTTACGAAAAACGATCTAGCACCGCGAAAGGGGCTACTGTTGGGGTCGTGCTTCGGTGCGCCGAAGGTCTTACACGAAGAAGCAGCTTCGGCTGAACTCGCCTCCAGGAGACGGCCGAAGGTCCCTTTTTCATGGAGCTTCGGCGTTACAAACCGACATAGAGATAAAATGACCTTTTTATGCATATAGGTCTGAGTCAATGTTGTAAACTTTTGTAAGGGGCATAATTGTAATTTGACACAGACTGCGACCTGTGCCTATAAATAGATGAACAGTACCTCTGTACTGTTCACGCGAACTTGCTTTTGGCCTTCGCATCACATTCGTACTTTTTGTCTTCCGCAAGACCGAAGGTACATTTGTACTTCAAAGTCATTTATATTCATTAATACAAGTAGAGATAATCCTATGATAATATTTACATGTTTATTTCATGATTTATGTGAATGCTTTATTCTTCGTTGTTATGCTTGCGAAGGTATGTTCTTTGTAACCTTCGTCCGAGATGCTATATATCCCGAAGGGATATATCGTTATGAAGGACGAAGGACCTTAATACTTAACATTTTCTGTGTTGCCTTGTTCTTAATTCGAAGCATTTGAGAACAAGTCCCCAACAACAGCTGAAGTGGGAAGGACCTTTTCTGGTGGTATCTTTGTCGAGGCCCGGTTCTTACAGATTGAAGGATATGGACGACAACGACATACCTAGGTCTTGGAATGCGGATGAGCTTCAGCGATATTATGTGTAATCTTTTTTCATTTTTTCTATGGCACCCTTTTCCTTTCCAAAGGGGGAGAAAGGTTTTTAATGGGGCCATAGCTTGTAATTTTTCCTTTCTTATTTAGCTCCACGAGAGCCAAATCCCCCAAAATAATGTAAAATGTAAACTCTGAGCATGCACCATCGAGTGTAGAAAAAAGAAAAAAAAGCAGGGAGAAGCTCAAAAGTCGTTCCCAAGGGGATGCAGAGCACAACGAAGCTACAAAAAGTCGTTCCTAAGGGAGCGCAGCGTAAGTTTTCTGCTCAAAAGTCGTTCCTAAGGGAATGCATAGCCAAATACCGCCGAAATATAAGGCGAAGAAGCTCCAAAGTCGTTCCTAAGGGGATGCAGAACTTATACCACCGAAATAGAAGGCGAAGAAGTTCCAAAGTCGTTCATAAGGGGATGCAGAACTTATACCACCGAAATAGAAGGTGAAGAAGCTCCAAAGTCGTTCCTAAGGGGATGCAGAGCTTAAGACTCCAAAGACGTTCCTAAGGGGATGCAGAGTCTGGGTGTGGCTTTGTTGCGTGTGTTTGGACATTCATTTGCACATTACATCACATCATCCATTGCATTCATACACATTCATTTAGACATTCGTAGGATCATCATCATCATAACATAGAGTACAAACAGATGCTTCGGCTCTGATGACAAGGCTTCGATGAGTATAAAGAAGCAAAGTCATGCTTCGTTGTGTACGAAAAGAAGGGAAGGTGTTTTCGCCTTCGGCTCAAAAAAATACAAGTTTCGTCCACATCAAAGCAATTTATACACGGATGGAAAGGTAAAAATATATATTACAAGGTATGGACAAATTTACAAAGCAATGTTTCATTTCTAGGTTACAATATCTTTTACAAAGATAATTCAAATTTCCCTAGAGCTTTTTGCAGGAGCTTCATCAGTATCCGTCAAGCTTCAGATCATTGACCTTCGGCTTCGTCATCCTGTACACAACAAAGCGGTATAAGGTAAACAGAAATATCAGGAGAAGGTAAGCAAAAAGTACAAGTTTAATACCGACTTAAGATGACTTCAAGCTTCATCACCAGCTAAGTCCCGCCCACCCTTCGTCCAAATTTGAGTTATGAATCTATTTCCAATGCTTCGGGCTAGGCTGGGGATGTGAGTTAAATCCGCTGGTGATAGGCTGAAGTTCGACCTGTTTACAGTTTTTCCGTGCGTGCAACCAGCTGTTGGAACTTGCTCTCAGTCGTAAGGAGGCCAACAAGGGTGAACAGTGATGACAACAGGGTTACGTGCTAGAAAGCGATAGCTCTGTTGATCTGGCCTCTCACGGGCACTGTGCAGGGGTATTTATAGGTACCTGAGCGCCCAGCGCCTTGTGCTAAGGACGCATGTGCCCTCAACTACCTAGGTTATCCCCAGAATATTCCCATAAAGCGGGGTTACAGACTGTAATTACAGGGATGCCTTTACAAATTAGGCCCGTAACGCACGGCGGCCACGCAGGGCCCGTTACAATGGGCCGGATCGCACGTGGGCCTCTGAGCTGGACGAGGTCGCGCTGTGGGATGACTTCGTCGCTGGTCTTCGTCTGGTGCCGATCAAGCGAAGGGTATCCCTGCCTGTTTTGTCTGGTAGACCAGCGACTGCAGCGAAGACTTCGAGCGAAGGGTGGCGTCTTTGCCTTCGCCCCAACATTTGCCCTCCGAGGGACCAGTTCGACAAAGTCACCTGGTGCTGAAGACGTCGCTAGATGGCGGAGACGCTGCCCTCGCTCGAAGTGGTTCCGCGGGGGTTTTTGATGTGACCGTTGATTGACGGCGTACTGTTGGATTGCGGGTTTCCCGAAGCGCCGTGCCCTGTTGGATTGCGGGTTTCCCGAAGAGCCACGCCCTGCCTAAAAAAGGGGGCGGGGGTCGGCGCTTTTTGAACTTCACTTTCCGCGCTCCGTGAAAACCCTAGCCGCCCGCCGTCTTGCTGCTCGTCTGCCCGCTGTGCTCTTGCTCGCCGGAGATCTGGCTCGAGTGAAGCAGACCGCCCGCCGCCGCCGACGGTACATAGCGATGTCGTCCTCCTCTTCTTCCGCTGCCGCTACGCCGCCGGCCGATTCCTCGCCGCCGGCTGCCGCCTCGTCTGAGGAGACGCTGAGTAGTTTGATGGCGGAGGAGTTGCGCGCCGGCGATTCTGTTGATTTTGGCGTGTCGCGGATGTCGTCGGTCCGCGTGCAAGATATGCAGCGGTTGGGTTACTTCGGCGGCGGAGTTGCTCGTGCCCCGGGGACGGAGGAAGTCCCCGAGCCGGAGGGCGAGTTGGTTGTTTTCGAGGCGTTCTTCGCCGCCGGTCTCCGCTTGCCTACGCACCGATTTGTTGGCGAAGTCCTGCGCAGGTTCAATGTTCAGATACATCAGTTGACACCGAATGTCGTGGTTGCTCTGTCGAAGTATGTCTGGGCGACGACTTCGTACGGCGGACAACCATCGGTTGAGGTTTTTGCGAAGTATTATTGTTTGCACTGGCAGAAGAGGATGATTGGGGACGAAGTTGCTCAGTTTGGGTCCTGCACATTCATGTCGAAGACCGGCAAGACCACGATGCAGGTGGTGGAGTTGGTTCCTTCCGCCCGCAACAAGTGGGGCAACTGGAATGAATTTTGGTTTTACGTTGCTGAGGGGACCGTCGAAGGCCATGAGGGACTCCCCATGTCCGAGATGTGTTCTCATTTTTACTCAGCGAACCCGCCCTTTGAAGTGGCAGAGGAGGATGTGGACGAAGGGGCCCTTCGGTGCGCCGCCGGCCTGAGCAGTGGGCGCGATTTGGTCGAAGAGTTTGTCGCGTACGGGGTATGGCCCTTGGCGCATGGCTGGGCGTTGGGCGAAGTGTGCCCTCGCCAGATGCCTTTTCACGGTGGGAGGGTGGTGCGAAGTCCTGCCTTCGCACTCAATCTGCAAAACCGCGACCCGGCCGCCTTTGTGCATGAGGCGGAGGATGGGGCGGTGCGGCTCGTTGGACGTTATGTGCCGAGGACAGAGGGCCAGCGCAGCTTTGATATCCGCGGGTCGAATGACTGTTTGAACAGGGTTTTTGAATTAAATCAATTGCCGTATGACGGCTATCCTGGTCAAGACGACGTGGACCGCCGTGGGAAGAAGCCGGTGGTGGAGGCTGGAGACGACCCTGCGCCGGCGGCCGCCCCATCCTCTAAAAAGAGAAAATTAGGTACTGCTATGGGAGGACTTGGGGTTTCTGATAGTTTTGCTAGAGAGTTGATGAGGACGTGCGCGGCCCCGGGGGGAAGGATGTCTTCGCCCGAGCTCCGGGAGTCTTCGGCTCGGATGCTGAGGGTTACCGGGGGTTGCTGGCCTAGGAATGTTCCTATCCCCCGCGCGGCTGGCGAGGACTTTTTTACATCTCGCATGGTTTGTGAATGGAGTGTTTTTCCTTACGGGCGGAATATTGCTGCTGTTGTGTCGGCAGTGATGGACAAGGACCACCAGGGAGCAGCACAAAAGCGCCAGGCGGTTGTCAGGCTCGTTGAAGCTAGGCCAAAGAGGCAGCGGGGGTCTGCGAAGGCTGCGGCCCCCGGCGGAGGCAAGCCGCCGTTGGCGGCGAAGTCGGGCGCCCCTGCGTCTAGCAAAGCGCCGGAGGCGACGACAGGCGTCGGGGGCTCAAAATCGACGAAGGTAGTGCCGCCGGCCGGCAGAGTGGCGGAGGAAGCGAAGGCGCCCCGAGCGTTGCCGTCGGCAGGCAAGCGTGTCGCCGACTTCGCCACTGATATTAGTGTGGAGGACTATCTTGGTGGTAAGTCGTTGGCTCCTCTTTCTTTTTATTATTATTATTATTATTATTATTATTATTATTTATTCGTCGACACGTCGCAGGGTCGGACGAAGGCCAGCTTGCTATAGTTGCGCCTGCCGCGGCGACAACGGCAGCTGCCGTAGCGCCGAAGGCGAAGGGCGGGGCTCTCAGCGCCGGAGGTGAGGTGGTGGCCCTCGCGGCTGTCAGGGATGAGGCGGGCGCTGCGTCCCGCCGGCTGAAGGAGGTGGTGGAGTCGCTAAGTCAGGTCCGCTGAGCCAGACTTCGCTCTTTTTTTTTGGGCCGCGGTCTTATGTGTGTTGTGCAGGTGGCTGACTTCGCCAACCGCACGGCGTCGGGGGCCCTCACAGCAGTTGTGTCTGCTGAAGTCGAGAGGCTTCGGACACAACATGCTGACGCCGTCCGGGAGAAATCGGCCGCCGACAGCAAGTGCCGCAAGCTGGCGGACAAGGTGGCCGCGCTGGAGGGGGAGAAGGCTGACCTCCGGCGCCAATTGGTGGGGGAGAGGAGGGAGACCAACGAGGCCCTCGCCAAAGCGCAGGCTGCGCAGGCGGAGACCAATCTGGCACGGGCGGAGGGCAATCTTGCCAGGGAGCGCGCCGAGCAGCTGCAGGAGCGGCTCATCGCTCTGGAGCCGCGTGGAGCGGGCCGAGGCCGCGGCGCGCGCGGAGGCCGAACGGACGCACACACAGCTTATGGATACATATCGTGAGCTGGGTGCGCGGACCGGCGACTTCAAGGTGCCGGACCGAGAGCCCGGACTTCGCTGTCTGGAATGGGTGCAGGAGGAGCTCCAGGCACTCCCCACTGTCGTGGAGGGGTTTATGTCGTACGCCTCCCTGGTCACCTGCGAGGGGGCGATGAATGCGCTCTCCCGCGAAGGGTGCCGGCACTTCGAGGTCTTCGACCAGGCCGATGAAGATTTTGAGCGAGATATCTATAAGGTTGAAGACCCCGTAGTGAAGGAATCCGCCGGGGCCATCTACGACCGGATGTGGGGTCCACACGGTCGCGCAGTGGTCAGGGAGCGGGCCGAGACGGCGAGGGCTCAGGTAAAGTTTTCGTTTGTTTGGCGTTTGTTGGATGTGGGCTGTGCGTGTGTTTGCTGAATTTTGTGTGTTTTGCCTTAGGCGGCGCGTGGCGAGCGGGTGGACGACTTCGGGGCGTTGAACAGCGCGCTGCCTGACCCGGAGCCAACCCCGGCGGAGGCTGTGTCTGGGGTCGCCCTGGAGCCAACCCCGGAGACTGCGGAAGGCGCACCGGATGCCCCCGCATCCGCTGCGGCCGGCGAAGACCTGCCCCCAAAGGTGGCCGAAGGCGCGCCAGATGTCCCCGCGGCTGCTGCGCCGAGTGCTGAAGGTCCCGCAGCGGTGGCGGCGGAAACAACGGCGGAAGCAACGGCGGAGCGAACGGCGGAGGCTCCCGCAACGTCAGGGCCTTCGCAGGTGGCGTAGTGGGTGTAGAGGGTTGGGGAATTTTGGATATGTTGCTGAATTTTGGTTGCTGCGCAGGTTCAAGATTTTGGGCCTGCGCACGCAACCGCTACTACTAAATTTTTGGCGGCTTCGACCGCGGAAGGTGGTAATGAATGTGGTGGATCTGCATCTGAGTTTTTTGATTTTGCTGACTCTGGGAGCTCGGTTGAGTGGACTGAGGAGTCGTCGGAGGAGGACTTGGACTACTTTGCGGCCTTGGATGTGGCTGCGGCGGAGGCCTCGCCACACGCCGCGGACGCACAAGATGTGCCAGGTCCTAGCACCGGGCGCCGACGACGAAGGGCGGTTGCGAAGCGTAGAGTTAGTGGGGAGGAGGGGGCTCGGCTTCGTGTGAGTAGGGCTGGTCGGCAGGAACTGTTGTCTTTGCCGGCCGCCGCGAGTACGGGTGAAGGGGA
Organism: Zea mays; assembly: GCF_902167145.1. Taxonomy (NCBI): domain Eukaryota; kingdom Viridiplantae; phylum Streptophyta; class Magnoliopsida; order Poales; family Poaceae; genus Zea; species Zea mays. The sequence goes on from NC_050103.1 coordinate 46,524,725, forward strand.
ACTGCGAAGTCTTTTTGCGGGTGAGGAGCTTAGGATAATGTTATTTAATTATAGGGAGATGGGAATTATTCCTAAGGTTGAGCCGATGTAGAGTGTGGCGCCCTCGCTTGTATATATGTAAAGTTTTGTATGATGAAGTTGTGTGCCCTCGCTTGTCTGTGCCTGCGAAGGCGTTGTGTACTTTGTCTGGTGTGTTTTGTTATGCTGTGCTGGTGCGATTATAGTCGGTCTTGGTGCGGGCGGTTCGATATCGTCATTTCTGCTTCTGTTGTGCCAGTCTGGTTGCACCCTTAGGTGTCTTCTGCACAGACAGTCTTCGCGGTAGACTTCGGTTTTTTCGCACTTGTTGTGCTAGTCCGGCTGCACCCTTAGGCGACTTCTGCGCGGATAGTCCTCGCGGTGGACTTCAGTTTTTTCGCACTTGTTGTGCTAGTCCGGCTGCACCCTTAGGCGACTTCTGCGCGGATAGTCCTCGCGGTGGACTTCGGTTTTTTCGTACTTGTTGTGCTAGTCCGGCTGCACCCTTAGGCGACTTCTGCACGGATAGTCTTCGCGGTGGACTTCGGTTTTTTCGCACTTGTTGTGCTAGTCCGGCTGCACCCTTAGGCGACTTCTGCGCGGATAGTCCTCGCGGTGGACTTCGGTTTTTTCGCACTTGTTGTGCTAGTCCGGCTGCACCCTTAGGCGACTTCTGCGCGGATTTGTCGCACGCGAGGGTGGCTGGCGCTTAGCCTCGCGGTGACCTCGAATTGGTCGAATGTCGAAGACCGTCGTCGCGGTCTTTTTTCGACACATGTTTTTGCGGGGGATTTTTCACACATATATTACATGGCTCCGCCTCGTTAAAAACCTCACCCCCCGGGAGGAAAAGAGTGCGGGCCGGTACAAGATTGTTTTTGGCGAATTACAAGGGCGAAATCAGCCCTGATGAGTCAAACAAAAAATTTGCGGAGGTTGTCGATGTTCCAGGAGTGCTCCAGGTCCTCGCCGTTTGGCGTTGTGAGCCTGTAAGCGCTGGGGGAAGCTTTTGTCTTGACTATAAAGGGGCCCTCCCACTTGGGCTCCAGCTTGCCCTTGGACTCCGTCCGAGCTGTTCGGACGAGTACGAGGTCCCCTTCGCTGAACTCCCTCGGGATGACTGTGTGGTCGCGCCATGCTTTGGTCTGGGCTTGGTATTTGTTTAGGGCCTGTAGGGCGAAGACTCGGTCTCCGTCAATGAGATCCTTTGAAGTTGGCTCGTCCACGTCGGGGACAGCTGACGGAACTGTTCGCGGGGACCCATGCTTTATTTCTTGCGGGGTCATGGCCTCCGATCCGTATAGAAGGCGGAAGGGAGTAAACCCAGTCGCTCTGCACTCAGTTGTGTTTAGTGCCCAGACTGCCTCAGGTAATAAATCGGTCCATCTGCCCTTTTTTCATCAAGGAGCATCTTCTTGACAGCTGTGAAGATTTTCCCATTGGCGCGTTCCACGACCCCGTTGGACTGCGGATGATAAACTGAAGCGAAGGCAAGCTTGGTGCCGATGGAGAAACAAAAATCCTTGAAGTCTTGGTTGTCAAACTGCTTGCCGTTGTCAACTGTTAGTTCGGACGGTACTCCGAAGCGGCAAACAATGTTTTGCCAGAAGAATTTTTGGGCAGTCTTTGATGTTATTGTAGATACAGCCCTCGCTTCGATCCATTTGGTGAAGTATTCGACGGCGACGAAGGCGAATTTAAGGTTCCCCTGAGCGGTGGGCAGGGGCCCGACAATGTCCAGGCCCCAGCGCTGGAGAGGCCATGTACGGGCGATCAGCTTTGTATACTGCGAGGGGCTGCCTGACCGAGGAGAAAATTTCTGGCAGGCTTCGCAGGACCTTGAGACCCGATTTGCGGCGCAGATCATTGCGGGCAAGTAAAAGCCCTGGCGGATCACCTTGGCAGCTAGGGCCCTTGGCCCTGCGTGTGAGCCGCACGTGCCACTGTGGACTTCACGTAGGATCTGCATGCCTTCGGTTTCGGTGACGCACTTAAGCATTGGCTGACTGACCCCTTTCTTGTAGAGTTGGCCTTCAATCAGTGCGAAGTCCCGGCTTCGATGTCTGAGGCGCTTGGCCTCGCTGACGTCGGTTGGATGGTAGTACCCCTACAGGAATAGGGTTATTGGTGCCCGCCAGTCCTCGGTCATGATTAGGTTGACTATGCGGTGGCCCTCGCTGTCATTAGTTATTTGGAGCCCTTCGGGGCTCCGGACGGCTGGCGTGCCGATGATATGAAAGAACACGTCGGAGGGCAGGGGCTCCCCCCTGGCGGCGGCCTTGGCCAACGCGTCGGCCTCCTCGTTCTTGGCCCTATCCACATGCTGCAAGGTGAACCCCTTGAATTGTCTCTCGAGACTTCGGATGGCCGCGAGGTATTGCATAAGTGCGAGGTCCTTTGCTGCGTAGTCTTTCTCGATCTGGCCGACAACTATCTTGGAGTCTGTTTTGATGATACAGGTGGTGACTCCGAGGGCCCTTAGCTTGCGGAGGCTGAGGATGACTGCTTCATATTCTGCTATATTGTTTGTGCATCTGTCGGATTCCAGAGCGAAGCTGAGGCGTGCTGCGTATCTGTGCTTGACCCCGGCTGGTGAGGTGAGGACTGCAGCGACGCCTGCCCCCGCGTGGCACCATGCGCCGTCGCAATGGATAGTCCAAACCTTCTCTATGGACGGGTCTGGCTGCGTTATTGGCCCAGTCCAGTCGACGACGAAGTCTGCCAGGACTTGTGACTTGATGGCTGTCCTGGGCTCGAAGCTGATGTGGTAGCCGGATAACTCGGCTGCCCACTTGGCAATCCTCACCGATGCCTCCGGGTTTCTGAATAATTCGCCGAGTCCCCTGTCGGAGGTGACTCGGACCTTGAATGCCTCAAAGTAGTGGCGCAGTTTGCGCGAAGACATAACGACTGTGTAAGCAATCTTCTCCATCTCTGTCATGTTGCACTTGGACGGTGTCAGTACCTCGGAGACATAGTAAACAGGGCACTGCCTGACCACGCCGTCAACTGTATGCTCCTGCACTAGTGCCGCACTGACAGCGTGCGGCGAAGCCGCGACGTAGAGCAATAGGGGGAGCGAGGAGTCGGGGCTTGTGAGGATGGCCAGCTCCGACAGGTACTGTTTTAGTGAGGCGAAGGCCACTGCCTGCTCCGGTCCCCAGGCGAAGTCCTTTGCACCGCGGAGTGTTTTGAGGAAGGGGAGACTTCGCTCGGCGGACCTAGAGATGAATATGTTGAGAGCGGCCAATCTGCCTGTCAGACGCTAGACGTCCCTGACGGACTGCGGAGGCGACATGTCTACAATGGCCTGGATCTTGGTAGGGTTGGCCTCGATGCCGCGGCGTGATACCAGGTAGCCCAATATTTTGCCCTGGCGAACGCCGAAGACGCACTTTTCTGTGTTTAGGCGGAGTCGTGCGTCTCGCATGTTCGCGAATGTCTCGGCGAGGTCGTCGATATGGTCCTCCTTGTTCTTGCTGGCGACGACGATGTCGTCCACATATGTAAATATATTTCTGCCAACCTGCCCTTCGAGTACTGTTTTAGTGAGTCTGGAGAAGGTGGACCCGGCGTTCTTGAGTCCCTCCGGCGTTCTGATGAAACAATATGTGCTGAAGGGTGTTATAAAGCTGGTGCTAGCCTTGTCTTCCTCCTTCATGTATATCTGGTGATAACCGGAGAAGCAGTCGAGGAGTGACATGACCTCGCATCCGGCCGCGCTATCGACTATTTTGTCGATCCGCAGCAACGGGAAATTGTCCTTTGGGCAGGCCTTGTTGAGACTGGTGAAATCTATGCACATTCGCCATTTCCCACTTTTTTCTGCACCATTACAACATTGGAGAGCCAGGTGGGGTAGGCCACTGGCTCGATGAATTTAGCCTCTAGGAGGCGGTGCACCTCCGCCTTGGCAGCCTCTGTCTTTTCGTTGGACATTTTGCTGAGCCTCTGCTTTTTTGGTCGTACCGAAGGGTCAATTCCCAAGCTGTGCTCAATTATGGATCGGCTGACTCCGACCAGGTCGAGGGCGGACCAGGCGAAGACATCTTTATTCTTGGACAGGCAGCAGAGGAGTCTCTCTTCTTCATGCGAGGTGAGGTCTTCGCTGATAGTGACTGTCTGCTTGGGTGTGGCCTGATCGAGGGGGACAATCTTGGTCCCGTCTTGGCTCTGCAGCTGTGCCTTGTCGTGTTGTTTATCGGTTGGGCTGGCGGGCGCAGGGACCTCGCGCTGGGCCGTGAGGCAGTGCACGTTCCTCTGACCGGGCACGAAGTCCCGTTCTATGTTGCGCGCCATCTGCTGGTTGCCGTAGACCGTAATGGCGCCTAGCGGACCTGGTATCTTCATACATAGGTACAGTCCGTGGATGGCGGCTTTGAACTTATTGATGGAGCCCCGGCCCATGATGGCGTTGTATGGATATACCATATCCACGATATCGAAAGTCACTTGCTCACTTCGGGCATTGGGTGCTACATCGAAGGAGAGGGGCAACTCTATTTTGCCGACGGGAAAGGTGCCCTTGCCGCCGAAGCCATACAACGGGTTGTCCGAAGGCTTGAGCAGGTTGTGGCTTATACCCATGCGGTCGAAGGCGTGGAGGAAGATGATGTCCGCCTGACTGCCGTTGTCGACTAGGACTTTGTGTAGGTCCCAGCCTGCCACGCTGCAATTGATAACCATAGCGTCGATGTGGGGGGCACTGCGCAGGTCAACGTCTCGTGCGTCGAAGGTTAGCGGTATGTGCGACCACTTTGTCTGCACGACTGGGCTAGTGACGGCGACATGGTTGATGCTGCGGTAGTGGTCCCGCTTCGGCCGCTTGGTGTCGAAGTCAGTGTTGGACCCCCCAGTTATCATGTGAATGACTCCGCGATATGGTGGATCGGCGAAGTCTTCCTGCTTTGGGGCGTGGGGGATGTTTTGATGCTGCTGGTGTGGTGGTGGGGGTGGAGGAGGTACGATTTGTACTTCCTGATGGTGTTGGTAAGCGTGGTGCGGTGGATGCGGGGCGGGAGCGTGGATATATGGTGGAGGGGGTTGCTGGTAATTGTGCGCGACAATTCTAGGGTTGTCGGCTGGCTGCGCCCGTGCCATTCTGTCTCTGGTGGCCTTCGTTTCGGGGCAGTCTTTGGTTTGGTGGGCGCAGTCTTTGCCATGGAAAAGGCAGTAGAATCGGCGCGGCGGCTGCGCACGCCCTCGGCCCCTACCGCGAGTTCCATTTCCGCGGCCCTGGGGGGGATATTCCTGGCGACGAGGGGGGTCAGCAGCGGGATGCTGGTTGGCGATGTTGTGCACTTGCTGCTGACTGCGACCATCTCGACCGGAGTCTGGCTGCGGAGTCCTCGTCCACGTGCGGCTGGACTGCGGGGCATCTTTGGGTTTCTGCTGTGACTCAACCTTGCGCTGGTGGAGCTCTTCGGACTTGGAATATTTTTCAAAGAGCTGATATAGCTCCTGGAGGTTCTTGGGCGGATCTCTGATACAGTGGCTGTAGAGGACGCCGGCGCAAAGGCCACTGATGGCGTAGTGGATAGCGATCTGATCATCAACGGAGGGCAGCTGTGACTTGAGTGTTAAAAATTTGCGGTAATACTCCCGCAGAGTCTCCTTTTCCAGCTGCTTGCAGAGCGAGAGCTCGGCCAAGGCGTCGTTGTCTGGGCGGTACCCTTGGAAGTTGAGCAGGAACTTGTCCCTGAGACTTCTCCAAGAATCAATGGACAACGGAGGCAATCTGGTGAACCAGGTGAGAGCTGGGCCCTCTAGGGCGATGATGAAAGACTTCGCCATTGTGGCGTCGTCCCCTCCGGCGGATGCAACGGTGACCTGATAACTCATTATGTATTGCGCCGGGTCGGTGCTGCCGTTGTACTTGGGGTAGGTCCCTGCTCGGAAGTTAGCTGGCCAAGGCGTCACTTGCAGGTGTGGCGCCAGGGGACTTCGCTCGTCGAGGTAGTTGACCCCTTGGAATGACGCGGCGTGCTGGAAGGTGTAGTCGCGCTGGGGGAAACGCGGGTCTTCCGGTTGTGCTCGGTGTTGCAGGGGTGGCCCATGCTGGAGGCCGAGGTGGCCCTCGCGTGTGTCTTCCAGTTGTGTGCGCTGCTGGAGGGGTGGCCCTTGCTACAGGCCAAGGTGGCCTTCGCGCTGCATCAGCGCGATCTCGCGCTCGAGGTCTTGGGCCTTCTGCTCTTCGTCGCGTATTATTTGCCGCACTTTGGCTAGTGCGGACACACGCTGGCGCTTGGCCTCCAGTATCTCTTTCTGCCTCTGGAGATTGCGGTTCTTGAGGCGCAGGGCGCGTAGCTGTTCTTCCGCTGAGACGCCGAGGACTTCGCCATCCTCGGTGAGGTCCGCGCCTTCCAGTGGGGCGAAGTCTGGGGGTGGCTGCGATTGTCCTTCAGGGCCGCAGGTGCGGAAAGTGTCGTCTTCGCAGGTGCGGGGAACATTGTCTTCAGTGGCCTCTTGGTGGGTGGATTGGGTGAGGGCGAGGGCCTTGCCCTTTCTTGCGGCGAGCAGTGCTGCCTTCGCAGCCTCGTCAGCCTTCGGGTTAGCTCTCTTGGGTGCCATCGCGGGTGGTTTTCTCGTAGCACGAACGGTGGGCGCCGATTGTTGGAACTTGCTCTCAGTCGCAAGGAGGCCAACAAGGGTGAACAGTGATGACAACAGGGTTACGTGCTAGAAAGCGATAGCTCTGTTGATCTGGCCTCTCACGGGCACTGTGCAGGGGTATTTATAGGTACCTGAGCGCCCAGCGCCTTGTGCTAAGGACGCATGTGCCCTCAACTACCTAGGTTATCCCCAGAATATTCCCATAAAGCGGGGTTACAGACTGTAATTACAGGGATGCCTTTACAAATTAGGCCCGTAACGCACGGCGGCCACGCAGGGCCCGTTACAATGGGCCGGATCGCACGTGGGCCTCTGAGCTGGACGAGGCCGCGCTGTGGGATGACTTCGTCGCTGGTCTTTGTCTGGTGCCGATCAAGTGAAGGGTATCCCTGCCTGTTTTGTCTGGTAGACCAGCGGCTGCAGCGAAGACTTCGAGCGAAGGGTGGCGTCTTTGCCTTCGCCCCAACACTAGCCTTCATAAAAGCTACAGCTGTGCCGCGAGAAGCAAGCAGGACACAGAAGTCGCCGTGCCCAGCTATGACTTCGTCAAACGCATCAACTTCGCCCTCAATATGTTCGAAGGTGCTTAGCAGGTCTTCAACCGAAGGTTCAAATTTTTCAGAACTGGCTCCCACTGATTTGAAGACCTGTTTCAGCCGTTGCACGCACCGGTTGCCGAAGTTTAGACATTTGTCTTGAAGCTCCTTCAAGGATTTTTGCAAATTCGAAGTTTTTTCGACTTTGGCTTCAAGCTTCGCATCAAAATTTTTCTTTTCTCGCTCGAAGCTTTTCAACTTTAGGAGGAGTTCACTGTTTAATCTGGCAATTTTGGCTTGGGCTTCTGCTAGTGAACCCTCCATTGTTTGAAGAAGAAAATCTTTCCTTTCAAGAGCAGCTTCATGATCTTTGATTTTACTTTCCAAGCCCTCAATTATAACTTCATGCTTCTTATCTTCGAGGTCTTGTTGCATCCTCAAGGCTTTACTTAGTAACATACTCTGTGCAAAATAACCTTCATCAGAAATCACCTTCATCGTAAAACAATAAAAAGTTGAGGGATAAACCTTACCTTAAAATTAGAATAGAATAAGCTGCCGACGATATGCTGTCGTCGGTAGCTGCTGATGTCAGCTTCAAGCTTCGGAAAACCAACACTCTTCGACAGAGTGCTGATAATCTTCACTCTAGTTCGATCTCGAATGCATCCTAAGACTTCTTCGTTAATTCCGCCGAAGAGCATCGCTCCTGGCTGGTAGCCACAGGATATAGCATACTTCTGCAACTCCTCTTTCTCAGCCTTGGATAATTCTTGACCAATTATATTTTGAAAATTGAAGCCTTTTTCTTCCGAAATATCTTCGGCAACTTCCTTCCCTTTTTCAGGCACTGTGGCCAGGACTTCTTTTGCAGAAGCAGCAGTCTCCTCCGCAGCCAAATCCAAGAGCACTTTATCGATATCAGATAATATATTCTCCAGGTTAGTAGCTTCGGCAGTCGCAGCTTCGGCAGAAGCACCAACTTTGGCAGTTGGTGTTATTTTGGACGCTGAGGTCGGCGATGGCGTTTCCTCAATAGCTTGCATAACGGTAACAATCCTTTGCTTTTTTGGCTCAACCGCCTTCTTCTGTAAAAGCCTCGTCAGTTGCGGCCCTAGTGGACTTAGCAGCTTGATAGGTAAGGATTCGGTCATTACCTTTAAAATTTCTTCTACATCGGCAGTAGGAGGTGTCGAAGGAGCTCCCTCTTCTATCTCAGCCATCTTCGGCTCTGGAGTTGCAGTTTTTCTCTTCTTCGAGGTCGCCACCTTCGGTTCAGGACTGAATTTTCTCTTTTTCAAAGTTTTTTCATCTTCTTTTACCATCCTAGCAGTCTGTCTGCTCATAACACTGACAACTCTTTTTCTCTTTGACCCTTCGGCACCCTTGCTTAATCGTTCGCAGTCAGGGTATTCAAAGTTTAAAGCATCCATTACCCGATTCAACCTTCGTTTTGGCCGGGTGCCGAAGGCTGCAGTCATTAGTTGATCTTCTTTCTTGGTATAATTACCCAAAATTTCATTGCATATAGTCTCAATCATCTCCAGCCATTCTTGGCAGGGCTTTTTAAACTGTTTCTCAAACTTGAAGCGATAAGGTAATCAGACGAGTTCATTTTCCTTCTTCGTTCCTTTCAGCTTCGGCATACTCCATTCACTCAATGTTGGAGATACCCTGTTTGCCAGGTATTCTTGAACAAGATCTCTAGTGCTGATCTGTTGAGCCACCACCCTGAATTCTGCCACAGCTTGTTAGCATGGTGACCCCGACGTCATGCGGCACAAGGGCCTAGTCAGTCCGAAGCTTAAAGTCAGCGGACTCATCACTATTTGCATCAGCTTCTCCCTCTTCTTCTCGTCGGCCTTGAAATAGAACCATTCATTCTTCCAACCAGTTGGCCATTTCATACGATAACTCAGAACCAGACCTTTCATATGTTTGTGATATGCAAAGTTGTAGCAGCCAAAATTCTCATGCAGCCCGTCAGCTTTGGCCTTCGTCTGATAGTGCAACTCGTGCACTCAGCAAAATGCTTCGGCATTTGGGTCCATCCCCTGGCTCCGAAGGGCCCAAATATAAACGCTGAGCCTAACGATAGCGTTAGGGGTCAACTGATGAAGATAGATATCATAATTATCCAAAACCTCTCTAATCATCTCATTCAAGGGAAACCACAGTCCTGCTCTGAAAAAGCTCTTGAAAACTACTACCTCATCATTTTTGGGCTCTCGAGTGGTTTCTTCTCCGGCAAAATGAATAAGTTTCTTCTCAGCTTCTTCGAAGTAACCCAGCTTCATCATCATGGGTACATCAGCCTCAGACACAGTAGATTTTTAAGTCCAAGTGGCTGGGTTTTGATGGGATCATAGTGTTATAATCCTCCTCTTCATCATCAACATTTTCTTCTTCGATGTCAGCTTGTGCAGTCTCGGCAGTCGGTGCACCTTCGTCAATAACTTCCTCCGTCACAACCAGTCTCGATTGCCTCATAACTTCGGAGACCGGGGCTGTCTCAGTGGCTTCGGCCTCCTCTCCTTCACGGGTCACCCTTGCAGTTGACCGTACTTTGGCCATCTGATGATGAATTTTTTGCAGTCTTTATGAAGCTAATGATTTTTGCAGTTTTGACGAAGCTCTTTCTTTTGCCGAAGCTAAATCAAGATGATGTTTTGCTCGAGAATGCAGTGAAAAAGCTTCGGCTATGGTTAAATTTTTCAATAGCACAACAATGCAATGGCAATGAATGCTGTGGTAACTTCACACCAACCCATCTGTTTATATAGTGCTGCAGGTGGGAAGGTGAATCGCCAAGTTTCCCGCACCCGCTGAACAGTTACACGCACTCGCTGAACGGTGGACTACTCGACGCTTGGGAGGAGAATCGCCAGACCGTGCGTACTCGCGCTTGGAATATTTTAATCGTTTCTCGGCAAGGAGCTCAGAGAAGGTGTTTTCGGACCTTCGGCATTCCGAAGCCTTGGAGATTTTTCACGGATCAAGCTCGTTACGAAAAACGATCTAGCACCGTGAAAGGGCTACTGTTGGGGGTCTGCTTCGTTGTCGAAGGTCCTTTAAGAAGAAACACCTTTAGAAGATCAACACAGAAGCAAACATAACGCGAAGGTACACGTCGAAGCTACCATCCAGGGAGCTTCGGCATAGCGACATGCCTTGAGACGAAGGGCTGCACCGACTTAAAGAGGAAAGGACTAATCAGCCCATGGTAATTTGTGTCATGATTGTAACTAGTTGTAGAGGACATAAATGTAATTTCGACCAGGCTGTGTCCCGTGCCTATAAATAGATGAACAATACCAATGTACTGTTCACGCTGATTTTGTATTCGCTCGTGCGTCACGCTTGTACTTTTGCCCTCTGTCAAGCCAAAGGTACAAATGTAATTCAATATTGTTCTTATTCATTCATGATTATACAATAAGGACATATACATGGTGATATATGATTATTCATGTTTCATATGCTTCTCCTTTCATCAATGTAAACTGTGATGATGAAGGTATGTCCTTCATGACCTTTGTTCAAAGATCGTTATATCCTAAGGGAAATAATGCTTCAAAGGACGAAGGGCATTAACCATTAACTTTTTTCTATGTTGCCTTGTTCTTAATTCATAGCATTTGAGAACAAGTCCCCAACACTAGTAATAATGTTTAGTTTTGTTATGTCCGACGACTTGATTTAATTATGCAATTAAATTAGCTTGTTTTAATTTATTTATTAGTGGCTATATAATTTGAACTTTTAATTTCCGAGGGTAATTATTAAGCCCTCGGAAATAATGTTGTTTTATTTGATTTAGGGTCCCATGAAATGATTTTTCTGTAGTGATATTGTATTAGTGTGGTTAATTAGTAATCATAACTAATTAAGTGAACGTCTTGTATCTAGTATGGAGGAGGATCGTCGATGGATGTATGAAGGTTGAAAGAAAAGAGGTGCTCTATCAATTGAGTGGGTTGCCAAGACTGATGCTTTTCTCGACCGTGCTTTTGCTCGGTCAGAGACTGGAACCGATGTTAGGTGCCCTTGTAGCAAGTGTCGGAACATTAATTTACTTGACAGGAGGACTATGTCGATAGATATTTGCAAGAACGGTTATGTGGCAAGCTATGAGGTGTGGGTGTACCATGGTGAGGACCCACCTCCTCGTATTGTATCGGAATTTCAGTCACATGAAGAGGGGGACTACAATAGGATGGAAGAGATGCTTGACGATGTAAGCCATGAGATTCTAACCGTCGATTCGGAGAACCCCGGTCAACCCACCGATTATGAAGATCCAGCTACACCTGAGATTCAGAAGTTCTTCGAGCTCTTTAAAGATGCCGAAGAGTCGTTGCATGAGCACAAGAAAGTGACCGTCCTTGTATTTGTGACTCGACTTATGGCTATTAAGTCTAAGTTTGCATTCTCAAACAACTGCTACAAGGAGCTTTTGAACTTGATCAGTGATGTACTTACGGAGAATCACAAGATGCCAAAGGACATGTATCAGTCCAAAAAGTTGCTCTCTGGGCTCGGTATGGACTACGAAAAAATCGATGTCTGTGACAATAACTGTATGCTTTTCTGGAAGGAGACCGTGAGTGAGAAGAAGTGTACTGTATGTGGTGAGCGTAAATTCGTTGAGGTTGAAAATGACGATGGTTTGACCGTGACGACAAAGATTGCACGTAAGCAGCTTCGTTACATGCCTCTTATACCTCGGTTGAAATGTTTGTTCATCTCCAAAAATACAGCCAGACACATGAGGTGGCACAAAGAAGGGGTACGTGAGAATCCAAATGTCATGGCGCACCCAGCTGATATAGATGCATGGAAGGCACTAGATGCTTTTGATTCCAGCTTTGATGATGAAGTGCGGAATGTCCGCTTCGGTTTAGCAACAGATGGTTTCTCGCCATTCAATCTAACTGCAACGTCCTACTCATGTTGGCCCATGATTGCTGTTCCATACAACCTTCCACCAGCTCTTTGCATGAAATATGAATTTATTTTCTTGTGTCTTGTAATACTTGGTCCGGATCATCCTGGAACAAAGATCGATGTGATGATGAGACCCCTCATTGAAGAATTTAAAATTTTGTGGGAAGGAGTCGAGGCGTCCGATTGTTACAAGCAACAGAAGTTCAACTTGAGAGCCAAGTTTTTGTGGTCTATTCACGATTTTATGGCTTATGGTATCTTTGCTGGATGGAGTTGTCATGGGATTTTGACATGTTCGATATGCGTTGAAGACACTTTATGCTTTCGACTAAAGTTTGGTGGAAAGATATGTTACTTCGATTGCCATAGATGTTTTTTGCTAGAGGATCACCCGTTCAGGTTCGAGAGGAACGCTTTTAAAAAGGACATGATTGTGATGAGGGGACCACCCAAGCGTCTTAGTGGTGCAGAGATTCTCGTGAGACTTAATGATTTGAAACTAAACGAACATGGAAATCGTTTTGAAGGTTATGGAACCGAGCATAATTGGACTCACAAATGTGGTCTATGGGAACTCCCTTATATGAAAGCCTTGATTCTAATGCATAACATTGATGTGATGCACCAGGAACGAAATATGGGTGAAAGCATTATCAGCACTTGCATGAATATCACTGACAAAACAAAATACAACCCTAAGGCTAGAAAAGACTTGGCCTTAATCTGTAGAAGACCAACTATGGAGATAGGAGAGAACCAGAAGAAGCCACGTGCTCCTTTCAGTATTAAACCTAAAAGGAAGAAACAATTGATGAAATGGTTGAAAAACTTAAAGTTCCCAGATGGTTACGCCGCGGGCTTTAGAAGGTCTATGAATTTGAAGACGGGCAAGTTTTCTGGGTTGAAGAGTCATGACTACCACATAATAATGGAAAGACTCCTTCCTGTTATGTTTCGTGGTTTTGTAAAAAATGATATCTGGAAAGCATTAGCGGAGCTAAGCTACTTTTATAGACATCTTTGTGCTAAAGAAATAAAGGAAGAGATGATGGAGAAGCTTGAGCAACAAATATCGATTTTGGTATGCAAACTTGAAAAAATATTTCCACCAGGTTTCTTCAATCCGATGCAACATCTACTTGTTCACCTACCATATGAAGCTAAGGTAGGAGGTCCTGTGCAATATAGATGGATGTATCACATCGAAAGGACACTAAAGAAGCTACGTGCAATGGTTGGTAATAAGAGACGAGTTGAAGGGTGCATCGCTGAAGAATTCAAATACAAAGAGATAGCATCGTTCACGGGCCTATACTTTGTAGAGGAACACAATGTCAATGCCCCTACGTTGTGGTATCATGTTGACGAGCCCCCTATCAGTGATATTGAAATTTTTCAATGGAGGGGCAAAACTGTAGGACCCAGCACAACATATTGTTTCACCAATGACAAATGGAAGACTGCTTTACTCTACATGTATAACAACATGGAAGAGATGAGTCAGTTTCTCCTGTAAGTGTAAACTTAATTTTAGTCATTGCCGCTACAATTTTTTTTGTTATACTAAAAGGTTTGTTTCCTTGTACTAACAGTGAATTTGATTCTCAAAATTGCATCTCTCGATGTGAACGTGACCAGATTCGTCGAGAGGGAAAAGATGGGGGACCTAATTTCTTGTGTTGGTTTCAAGATTATGTAGATAAAAATGACAATATACACCCGGACCTTCGACAATTATTCCTAGGAGCAGTAACTGCCAGACGTTATGGTCGGTATGATGTCAATGGTTTTAGATTCCGTTCTACAAGGTTCGAAGATGATCATCCTCTAGCAGCCACGACAAATTCCACATTTGTAATTAGAGCTGTCGATGATGAAGGGAAGGTGACTAATTATTATAGAGTCATTAATGATATACTCGAGTACAAGTTTTTTGGAGATAAACAACTCAAAGTGGTGTTCTTCGATTGTGATTGGTTTTCTCCAAATACAACGCGAGAAAACCAATATGGCATGGTGGAAGTCAAACACAATGATAGATTAAAAGGCCACGACACTATAATCCTTGCCCACCAATGCGAGCAGGTGTATTATATGACATATCCATCTAAGAAAAAGGGTTTGGTTGATTGGAGGGTAGTGTACAAAGTAATCCTCGTGAACGATTATATGCTCCTGATGATGCTGGTTATGTTGAAAGTCAAATCGAGCAGGAAGTCTTTAGAACGTTTGGCAACACACAGGCACTAGTTTGTGATGCATTCTGGGTATGAATTGTTTATACTAATTTAGTTATCCCATATATGGTTGCTTTTATGATAACACTAATTTTTTGCAGAAACGGTATAAGTTGCCGGACGATGGATCATATGATATGAACGATCGTTACGTGTTTGAGTATAACGCGAACGATGTCGTTGCAGATGCAATGTACTATGCACGAATTCGGGCTATAAAGGCATGGTACGGAGCAAGTGCTGATGATCGACCGATGCCAAATACCAAGGCTGAGTGGTCATCAATTTACCTTACGGAGGAGCAATACCTTGAGGTAAACAGGTTGTTTCATCTCATATCGCACGAATCCATGTATTTGCTTTATTGAAAAACTTTCATGTAGGTGTCGGTGTCGTGGATGGACACCCGATCAGAGGGTTATCGAGCCTTGTGCAGATGGTGGGCTTCCCCTGAGTTTCGTGCCATTTCCAAAAGGAACAGGGGAAACCGTGGGACTGAGTCGTTCCACAACTACGACGGCGATGGTCATGTGCGCTTGGCTAAGCGAATGGTAAGTCACAGTATGTTGTAACTTTGAATTACATAGAAATGTGTCATTCTAACTTGTATGTACAGGAAGTCAAATCTGGCCGTACGCCCACAGATGTGGAGGTGTATATGCAAGGGCATAGGGGTTCTGATCTTCATAATCCTGATGTTTTATGCACTCAGATGACCACCGACCGTCTAGTGAGTTTTTGGTACTGTATTATGTGTTTGATATTGTTTGCAAGGGCATAGGGGTTGTGCACTTATATTTGATATTGTTTGCCTCCAGGCTTCATATGGGTAGGAGATGGTTCAACGCCATGGACAGGAGTACGATTGGAGGAGCTAGCCAATCGACCCTCAGGCAGCATATGCTAGCGCAGGAGGACAAGCCCATGGACGGTGGGATTATTTGATTTGGATTTCAAAATTATCCTCATATGCTTGCGATACAAGTCCATGATTTACTATACTAAGTGCATGGTTCACTCTTGTAGGTTAGGTATTTTTGATTCTACGATTGATTCTAGGGAGCTGAGACGTCGTGGATGACAGTCCACATCGTCGTCTTCACAGTCGTCACGTTCACGATCATCCGCCTAGGAGATAGAGCTTGCAATGTTGCGTCAACAGGCAGAGTATCATCAATTAGTTTTGAGGGAACAATTGGAGTACCAGAGGGAACAATCTGAGTACTAGAGACAACAAGCTGAGTCCCAGAAGAAGAAGGACGAGTATTATGCAAACCTCCAGGCCCAAAATCAAGCTCTTCTCTCGGTAAGTTGAAGTAACATTTTGTACCTTATTTTGCAAAACACATGATGTGTATCTTATTTGCTCAACAATGGCTTGTATATAATTTTTAGCAACTAGCCCAACAAGCGGCCGTCTCGATGCCCACATATGGGATGCCGCCTCCGGACTTTGCACTGCTGATGCCAATGCTGGCGCCTTCACCTCTGCCTCCGTCACAATTCCCTAAGGTATGTATACATATGCGTGTGTGACATGTTCATAGATGTCTTATGTGTTTAAATGAAAAACTGAGTGGTTATTATTTCATGTGCGTGTGTTATAGGGATTTCAGACCCCACCCGCTTTAATTGCCGCACCAGGAGATGGGTCTGGTCAAGACGACACATCGCATTCTTGGGTGAACAACCTTTTTAACACGCATAGTCCAGCCGGAGGAAGTGGCTATAACTCGAACCATCCAGGCGATGGATATGAGAGATAGTTCATCAAATGTGTTTAAATTGGAACTATTACTGTTCATGTGAAAGATTATCCGTCGAACAATGTCAGTTTTTATTTTGGACCTATATGTTGATGTAGAACACATGTTTGCAACCATTTGGAACTATATGTCGTTATGTTAAATTTGTGAATGTGAATATTTATGTGAGTATATTTGTGATTGTGAATGTGAATACTTATGTCAATGTGTATATTTGTGAATGTGAATGTGTATATCTACATGAAATCAATTTTTTTTTTGTAAATGACAGATTTTTTTAAAAAACAAAATTTTGTGTAATTTCTGAAATTTGTTATGTCCGACGGCCTGGCTTAAGCCGTCGGACATAAGGGTTGTTTATGTCCGATGGCTGAAGCCAGGCCGTCAGACATAACAGTTGTGGGTCCTACCAGTCGACCGGTAAAATGGTTGACATTTACTATCCCCGATGGGTGGGTTTGGCCGTAGGAGATAGCTTATGTCCGACGGCAGCCGTCGGACATAACACTATTTCCGACCCCTAATGTCCGATGACTAGAGACCGTTGGAGATAACCAAATGCCGTTGGACATAAGCTACGTCCGACGGTTTAAAGCTTATGTCCGACGGCTTTGGCCGTTGGAAGTTGTTTCGTTTACTGTAGTGCCGTAAGTCTAGCAAGTGCGATAACAACGGATACAAGCAGACAATGTCTTTCTCGCATTCTTACCCATTCTTCTTTATCGATATGCACACGATTGTAGATTTTTTATGTTAAACGTGGCGTGGAGGTAGGACGATATTGAATCAGATATACGAATTTAAATAGTCAAATAATATGTAATGCAAGTTTAGCTAACAAATATCGCAAGAAATCTTGAACCCTAACTAATTCTGCGCACGCGAGGATGGTCCGCGCTGTTACGACGGGTAGTCTGGACCACGGACTGTCTGACCTCAGGGCCAGACCGTCGCTTGCCTATTTTAGGGCTCAACATATGCCCCATGCCTTTTGGTGGAGGTTGACGAACCAAAAGCATATGTACTGCCAGCAATCTTCGGAAACAATAGATCTCACAAGTCATCTTATTCCCGAAGTAAGAACTAAGCCCGATGCAAGTCACTCATTTTTTAATCCGATAGGGTGATTGTTTAATAGAGCTCTAATGCATAAATGTCGTTTGAGATTGCATCTTTCTCGGCCATGACCATCTGATCAATGGATGAAAAGGTATAGAATGGAGGTGCCCCCTAGCCTGAATAGACAAAGGGACTATGCATGTATCATGGGTTCATCGTCGTACCATTCCATATTTGAACATGACAATATATCGACGATGAGTAGGTGGGTGGAAGTATCCTAGCATCATAGGATGAATAGGCGAGGCTTGTTGCGTCACCTTTCGGGCCATTTTATTCGATTGTTTTGTTTTAGAAGGTGATCGGGGTTTCTTTGTCGGCCGATCGCAAAGAACGACCTTCTTGCTAGCATATTTGGAGAGCACTTGATCGAAAGTAGGGCCGGCTTTGACCAACCGACCATATGCGTTATGTTTGCTTTGCCCCTGTGTCCACTTTTTTCCTTTGTGTGAAGGTTGACGCCTCTGGGCATGGGCACCGGACCGTCCACGCAAAGGTGTCGAACCGACCGCTATGCTTGGGTCAGGTTGCTGTTCTCGGCTGCTCAATTGAGCCTGCCCCCCGGTGCCTCTCAACTTGTTAGTCTTCTTGTCCAGAGCCTTATGAGGAATCACTCCTTGCGATATGTTTAGCATGCAAGGATCACCAATGATGATGCTTTCGCCCTTGCCTTTATCGGCCATTTCCGACCGAACCAAGACTTTTTTGCTTGTGGGTTCTATTGTATTGACAGGAAATGGTTGTGCCCACTTGCATCTCCTGAAAAATCAACCGACCCTCATTTATGGTTGATTGTATCTGTCGACGAAAAACATTACAATCATTGGTGGCATGGGAAAGAAGTTATGCCACTTGCAATAAGAACGTCTCTTTAATTCATCCATATGAGGAACAATAAGCGTTAATTTAATGTTGCCATTTTTTAGTAGCTCATCAAATATTTTATTGCATTTGGCAACATTAAATGTAAATTTAACCTCTTCTTGCCGATTCTTTTGAACCAATTGTAAAGAAGAACATGCAGAAGATTTGTCCTTCATTGGCCAAACAAGCTCAGTGGTATATACATCTATGGATTCATCATCTGAACTATCATGCTCTACTAGATGTATAGTACGGGTGACCTTCATTGGCCAAAGCCCGCAAATGTAGCTGAGCTATTAAAAAGAATTGAGTGCCATCTAATTTGTTTCTTAAGTAGGATAGCAACCCATTAGAAGCTAGCCCTGCTAGCTCTTTGTCTGTGACATGGATTCGAAAATATCAGTTTCTAGTGTCCCAGAACCTCCGGATATAATCATTAACTGATTCTTCGCATCCATGTCGGACTGAGGTTAAATCAACCAACCCTAATTCATATTCCTTGGAAAAGAAATGCTCATGAAATTTACTCTCTAAATCATTCCAGAAATTAATGGAATTAGGAGGCAGGGTAGAGTACCATGCAAAAGCGGTACCGGTAAGGGATAAAGAAAATAAATGAACACAAAAAGCTTTCTCATCGGCCAATTCACCTAGGTGTGCTAGGAATTGGCCTACATGTTCTTGTGTGCTTCTACCACTTTCACCAGAAAACTTAGAAAACTCCGGTATCCTTGCTCCTTGTGGGTACGGGATAGTGTCAAACCAGGAATTATATGGCTTTTGATATGACTGACCTACTCTGGCTAGACTAACTCCAAGCCTATCTCCAAATAATTTAGCCATCTCTTCCCTATTTTTCTCCATTGCGCCCGATGGCAGACCACCAGACCTTGGGCTATGGGGCTCATTCGGTCGGGCGTTGCTATGCCGACCTTCTTGTCATGACCGATCGATAATGTTGATCGACCTGTGATCATATGGTGCGTTGTAGTTTAAATATGTAGGGGGCAGAACGTGCTGCTGTTGTGGTGTATAATAATTTGGTGCATAGTGTGCAATAGTAGGTTCTGTGTATGTGTATCTGATCTGTCCGGTGGTAAATCCGAACTGCTCGGTAGTGTTCGCTACTATTAGGGCGCCACATGGTGGTCCTGTTGTGGCCCCGAACTGTCCGGTAGGGAAAGCCGGACGGTCCACGTATGGGCCGGATTGTCCAGGCAAAAGCTCGGACGGTCCGACCGTGTCCAGGGGCACCGATCTACTAAGCAGGGACGACGTGTCACACCCGGTTTTGGGGGCAAAACCGAATGCATAGCATATGTGTGCCAGGATCCATTTTCCACACATATGTTGACATCGCAAGTGTAATATATCAAAAGACAATGCAATAAAGGTGTAAAGAGAGTATAACAACTTTATTACATCATCCAGACATAAATGTCTTAAATAGTATCTTCATCAACATACAACGGATATAATATGGGCGATCTTCCACAGGAAGATGACTGGCACATCGTTAGACTCAGTACTCATCAATATCTTCGACAAATTCTTCTTCATCACCCTCTGATTAAAATATTAGCAAGGGGTGAGCTCACTTATGGTCGGGGTTCAGCAAGTGGGAGGAGTAATGCAAGTTTAACAAGATAGGCTATGGTTAAGCGGTAAGCATTTTAGTTGGTCAATATTTTATTAACAACGCCTGACTTACTAATTGTAAGTGTATCCCAAAATTCCCAATTAAACATAAGTACATGATTATATCTCAAAAACACTTAAGTGAAACCACTTAAGCAAACCATTTACAAATCAACGGATCACGATTTATTTTCCATCTTTATGTTTAGTTATCATGTGAGGGTCTAGGTTGCTCTTAACCGTGAGCACGACTGACATATTAGTTTTACACTCTGCAGAGGTGGTACAACTTTACCCACAATCCATGTATCCCATCTAGCCTCGGTTGTACGGACCCCTAAAAACTACCGAGGTGAATGGCTACGGATCCATTATGAGGCTTTCACAAAATATCCTTAGTACAAAGCCACCCGCTATGGTTTCCACGTTGTTGGGGGTATGCTTCGTAGCCGAAGATTCTAAAAAGAACACCTTCGAAAGGTCTTCTCAGAAGCAAGCGCCGAAGCTATTATCTATAAAGCTTCGGCATAAAGACAAATCTCAAGATGAAGGGTCGAACCGACTTAAAGATGAATTGACTTAAAGACCCATGATGTTTTGTGTCATTATTGTAGTCGATTGTAAAAGATATAAATGTAATTTTGCGCAGGTTGCATCCTGTGCCTATAAATAGTGAACAGTATCCCGGTACTGTTCACGCGATCCTGTAATCACGAACACGTTACGCTTGGATTATTGTTTTCTGCCAAGGCGAAGGTATAAAAGTGCCTAAATATTATGTTTTAATACTTGTATATTCATATAATAAAACATGTGAATATATTTTTTTCTTTATATTTCATTTCTTATTGTTGTCTTAAAATATGATTACGAAGGTGAAACCTTCGTGATACTTTACTTATGACCTTCGTTCGAAGCTCATTAAATCCTTGGGGAGATAATGCTTCAGCGGACGAAGGGCATTTATACTTAACATCTTTGTGTTGCCTTGTTCTTAATTCGAAGCATTTGAGAACAAGTCCCCAACATTGGTGCCCACCTCCGGTGAACTCACTTCCACTTTCTGAGCTGATGGCTTTGTTCAAAGCTGGAGTTGCTTCGGCTACGAAGCTCGTACTCCCAATAACAGGCGGTTCATGCTTAGAGCTGGTTAACAAGAAGCAGAAGAAGGAGGCACAGAGAAGGGTACAACATGTAGGAGTACAAGGACCCTTCATCAAGTCAAGATGGTCTCACATCCCGATTACCTTCTCCCAAGATGATCTTTAGCTCAAGGACTACCCTCACAATGATGCTATGGTTATCTCTTGTGTTATCAAAGGATTTCTGGTCCATAATGTTTTGGTTGACACAGGCAGTGCAGCGGACATTATATTTGCTAAGGCCTTCAGACAGATGCAAGAGCCCGAAGATAAGATCCATGACGCCACACATCCCCTTTGTGGCTTCGAAGGAAGGTAGATTGTAGCACTTGGCAAGATCACGATGCTAGTAACCTTCGGATTTATCAACAACACAAGGACTGAACAAGTTGTGTTTGATATTGTTGACATGGAGTACCCTTACAACGCAATCATTGGTCGTGGTACTCTCAATGCTTTTGAAGCAATTCTTCATCCAGCATATCTTTGCATGAAGATACCTTCGGATCAAGGGCCTATTGCTATTCATGGAAGTCAGGAAGCTGCCAGAAGGGCCGAAGGAAACTGGACAGATTCAAAAGCAATCCATAACATAGATGGAGCTGAAGCTTGTGAGCAATACAAGTATAGAAGGGAGAAAGCTGCTTTGGCCGATCAGCCGAAGCCCATGCTCTTATGTGACGATATAGCAGAGCAGAAAGTGCTATTGGGATCTCAATTGTCTGAGGAACAGGAGAAAACTCTGATAAGGTTTCTGTTCAACAACAAAGATGTCTTTGCATGGTCAGCTAATGATCTCTGTGGAGTCAACAGGGATGTTATTGAACACTCGCTCAATGTTGATCCATCCTTCAGACCCAGAAAGCAGAGGCTTCGGAAGATGTCTGATGACAAGGCCGAAGGTGCTCGGAATGAAGTAAAAATACTCCTCAGCGCCAGACTCATCAGAGAAGTGAAGTACCCAGAATGGCTAGCCAACACTGTTATGGTAAAAAAGGCCAATGGCAAATGGAGGATGTGTATTGATTTTACTGATCTCAACAAGGCTTGTCCGAAGGATGAGTTTCCATTGCCAAGGATAGATTCCCTAGTTGACGTAGCAGCTTCGTCAGAGCTTATGAGTCTGCTAGATTGTTATTTAGGCTACCATCAAATTTGGATGAAGAAAGAGGATGAGCCAAAAACCAGCTTCATAACCCCTAGTGGAACATATTGTTATCTTCGGATGCCTGAGGGGCTCAAGAAGCTGGAGGAAGCTTCAGCAGAATGACAGCGAAGGTTCTTCATTCTCAGATAGGCAGAAATTTGCTAACTTATGTTGATGATATCATAGTTAAAAGCACGAAGCAAGAAAATCACATTGCTGATCTGCAGGAGACCTTCGCTAATTTTAGACAAGCCGATCTGAAGCTGAATCCAGAAAAGTGTGTCTTCAGAGTGAAGAAGGGGAAATTCCTTGGTTGCCTAGTTTCAACAAAAGGGATTGAGGCTAATCCAAATAAAATCGAAGCTATTCTTCAGATGGAACCACCAAGCACAAAGAAGGGGGCTCAACGACAGACGGGAAGACTTGCATCTCTAAATCGATTCTTATCTAGATCAGCAGAGAGAAATTTACCATTTTTTGAAGTGCTGAAGTCAGCCGAAGTTTTTCAATGGGGGTCAGTCCAGCAGAAAGCCTTCGACGAGCTGAAGCAGTATTTGATAGATCTAACGACATTAACTCCACCAGCGCCAGGGGCTCCTCTGTTGTTATATGTGGTAGCTTCGCACTCAGCGGTAAGTGCGGCACTTGTCCAAGAGAAGCTTGAAGGGCAAGCCAAAAAGCAAGCCCCAATATGCTTCGTCTCCGAAGTCCTTAGTTTATCAAAGAAAAATTATACAGAATTGGAGAAGGTGCTATATCTTGTTTTGATGGCTTCCAGGAAACTTCAACATTATTTTCAAGCATACCATATAATTGTTCCTTCTTCACAGCCTTTGAAGAATATTATGAGAAATAGAGAAGCTACTGGAAGGATTGGGAAGTGGGCTGCGGAGCTCAATGAGTTCTGCATTGATTATGTGCATAGATCTTCGATTCAGTCCCAGGCGTTAGCAGACTTCATTGCTGACTGGACGCCAGGGGCTCAGGAAGAAGAAGCAAGTAAAGATGCCGAAGCTTGGACAGTATTCTGCGATGGTTCTTGGGGAACCTTCAGGGCAGGTGCATCTGCCATCTTAATTGCACCTTCCAAAGTCAGAACATGCTACGCAGTGAAACTTGATTTTAGTTGTACAAATAATATTGTTGAATACGAAGCTTTGCTTTTGGGTCTTCGGAAGTTGAAAGCAAGGGGATAAGAAGGGTGGTCCTCAAAACTGATTCTCAAGTTATTTCTGGCCATATTGACAAAAGTTGCAAAGCAAGAGATCCGAAGCTTGAAAAATATTTGGATACAGTTCGAAGACTTGAAGCCTCCTTCGAAGGGTTTTCTGTTAAGAATATTCCACGAGGAGAAAATGAACACGCTGATGTACTAGCCAAGTCAGCAGCACAGGGGCTGTCACTACCTTCGGAAGTTTTCTTTGAAACAATAAAAGCACCTTCGGTTGACCTTCTTGAAAGAGCAGTGCTCAATATATCTCCTATTTACAGCGAAGATTGAAGAACTGAGATCATGTCTTTTCTCCAGGGCAATTTTCTTTCAGATGACGAAGCTTATCAAAAGAGAATAGCAGCAAGAGCCCGTCCATATGTAATAATAGAAGGTGAGTTATACAAGCATGGAGTCTGTTCTCCATTACTCAAATGTCTATCCAGAACTGAAGGTATAGAGCTGATGAAAGAAATACATGCAGGCCTGTGTGGATCTCACATTGGATCCAGGCCTCTTTTGGGTAAAGTTTTTCGTCAAGGATTCTATTGGCTGAAGGCAACTTCGGATGCAGCAGAATTAGTCCAAAAATGTGAAGGTTGTCAAAAATGTGCAAGAGATAAAAAACAACCTTCGTCGCTAACTCAATTAGTACAGCCCACTTGGCCATTGCAAACATGGGGCCTTGATTTGCTAGGCCCACTCCCACCAGCACAAGGGAATTTAAAATATGTTGTAGTGGCAGTGGAATATTTTTCTAAATGGATTGAGGCAAAGCCTTTAGCCACAATAACTTCGGTTACTGTTCAAATGTTTTTCTAGCAAAATATTGTTTGTCGCTTCGGAGTGCCGAAGGCCATTACCGTGGACAATGGAACGCAGTTTGATGTCGAAGCTTTCAGAGAATTTTGTGAACAAATTGGCACGAAGATCCATTTTGCATCAGTTCGGCATCCGGAGTCAAATGGACTTGTCGAAAGAGCTAATGGCATTATAATGACAGGAATAATGAAGTTAATCTTCAACCAGCCCAGGGGGAAGTGGCCGGACGAATTAATCAAAGTGGTGTGGAGCCACAACACAACAATATCAAGGTCAACAAGTTTTACACCATTCAAATTGCTGTTTGGTGACGAAGCAATAACCCCAGAAGAAGCTAAAGCGGAATCAATAAGAACAGTGGCTTCGGTAGAAGACGAAGTTGATTATTCATTGGAAAAAGATGCTATAGAAGGGATCAGGCTTCAGGCTGTAGAGAATATCAATAAATATCAAGCCAAAACAATAAAATGGCGTGATAGAAAGGTTCGGTTAAAAAATATCAAGCCAGGACACTTGGTACTTCGGAGAATTGTCAACCCAGACACACTAGGCGAGCTGCAGCTGAAATGGGAAGGGCCTTTCCTGGTAGTATCTTCGTCAAGACCCGGTTCCTACAGGCTGAAGGATATGGATGACAGCGACATTCCTAGATCTTGGAATGCGGATGAGCTTCGGCGATATTATGTGTAACCTGATGTAATCTTTTTTATTCTTTCCTATGGCACCCTTTTCCTTTCCAAAGGGGGAGAAAGATTTTTAATGGGGCCATAGCATGTAATTTCTCTTTTTCTTATATCAGCTCTACGAGAGCAGTATCCCCCGAAGATGTAAATGTAAAAACTGGGCATGCACCATCGAGTGCAATGAGAAAAAGAAAAAACAGGGAGAAGCTCGAAAGACGTCCCTAAGGGGATGCAGAGCACGACGAAGCTACAAAAAGTCGTTCCTAAGGGAGCGCAGCGTAAGTTTTCTGCTCAAAAGTCGTTCCTAAGGGAATGCAGAGTTTACAGCGAAAAGTCAACGCTGATTCCGCCGAAATAAAAGGCGAAGAAGCTCCTGAGGGAGGCTTACAGCGAAAAGTCAACGCTGATTCTGCCCAAATAAAAGGCAAAGAAGCTCCTAAGGGAGGCTTACAGCGAAAAGTCAGCGCTGATACACCGAAAAATAAGCGGTGAAGCCGAAAAATAAACGGCAAAGATTTGGTTTCATATGTGTCTTCGAACATTCATTTGCACGATACATTACATCATACATTTGCATTCATAAACATTCACTTAGACATACATAGGATCATCATCAGCATAACATACAAACTTGCTTCGGCTTCGAAAGAGAAGGCTTCGGAAAAAAGAGAAAAAGAGGCAATTTTATGCTTCGTTGTGTACGCAAAGAAGGGAAGGTGTTTTTCGCCTATGGCTCAAAAATATTAATTTCGTCCACACCAAAGCATTTCATACATGGACGGAAAAGTAAGATTATATTACAAAGCGAAATTCAATTACATCATACTTTATACAAGTTATCACAGGAGTTTTTTGAGCTATTTTTACAGACAATTCGAGCTTCCACAGCATCTCTGGAGCTTCTTCCTTTTATTCTGTAGCTTCAGCTTCGGCTTGGTTAACCTGTATGTAAGTATTATATGTAAGTATTATAAGCTAAATTCAAAATTCAAAGGAAAAGGTAATCATAAGGTATAATATTGTTACCAGCTTAATGTGGTCTCGGGCTTCGTCACCATCTTTCTCTCGCCCACCCTTTGTCCATATCACCTTTATAAATTTATTCGCAATGCTTCGGGCGAGGTTAGGAATATCATCTAGAATTGCTGGTGATAGGCTGAAATTGGGTCTGTTGATAATTTTTCCATGCTCACAGCCAGATTTCAGGAACGCAGCAGCGGTGCCCCAAGAAGCTACCAGGACACAAAAGTCGCCGTGTCCAGCTATAACATCATCGAGGTCATCAATCTCACTTTCGATGTGTTCGAAGGCTCCTGGTAGATCTTCAGCCGAAGGAATATATTCTTCACTACTGGCCCCGACTGAATAAAACACCTTCTTCAGTCGTTGAACACATTGATTGCTGAATTTCAAACATTTGTTCTGAAGGTCTATCAATGATTTTTTCAAAACTAAACCATTCTGGATTTCAGCCTCAAGTTTTTCATTAAGCTTCATCTTTTCTTGTTCGGAACTGAGAAGCTTCGAATTTAGTTTCGTTATTTTCGCTTCGGCTTCCGCTAGTAAACCTTCAGTTGTTTGCAGTTCGAACTCTTTTTTCTCAAAAGCAGATGTTTGATCTTTTATTTTGTTTTCTAAGTTTTCAATTATAACCTCCTGATTTGTCTTCTAAATCCTGTTGCATCCTCAAAGCTTTGCTCAATAGCATACTCTGTACACGAACAACCTTCGTTAGAAAACATTTTTTATGAAAATAAAAGTTAGAGGGAGATTGTTTACCTTGAAATTGGAATAAAACAAACTACCGACGATGTGCTGTCATCGGTAGCGGCTAATATCGGCTTCGAGCTTCGGGAAACCGATACTCTTTGATAGAGTACCGATAACCTTTGCTCCGGTCTGATCTCGGATGTAGCCTAGCTTTTCATCATCAACACCTCCGAAGAGAAGTGCCCCTGGCCAATAGCCGCAAGAAATGGCATACTCTTTTAATTCTTCTTTTTCGGCTTTTGTTAATTCTTGACCAACCAAGTTTTGAAAATTGAAAATTTCATCCTCCAGTGTTTCTTCGACAATTTCTTTCTTTTTCTCGGCCTCTTGGGCCAAAGCCTCTTCTGTGGCTCCAGCAGCTTCTTCTGCAGCCATGTCTAGTAGAATTTTATCTATATTAAGAGCCACACTTTCCAAATTAATGTCTTCGGCTCTGGTAGCTTTGACATCTGTGGCCTCCGAAGGTGCAGCTTCAGTAGCTGTTGTGCTTTCAATAGCAGGCACCTTCGGAGCTGAAGCCCTAGGTGGAGTTGCTTCAATTACTTCTGTCACAGTAACAATCCTTTGCCTCTTTGGTCTAGGTGTTTTTGTTTTTATGGGCTCCTTTTCCTTATGAAAAAGCTTCGTCAGATGAAGCCCCAATGGACTTAGTTTGACAGGCAAAGTTTCAGTCATTACCTTTAGAATTTCCTCTATTTCAGCATCAGAAGATGTCGCAGAAGTCTTCTCTTCCTCATCAATTGATTTTTGCTTTGGGATCGAGTCCTTTCTTTTCTTCAAAGCTAATGCTTTCGCCTCAGACTTTTGTTTCTTCTTCTTTGATTGATCTTCGTCGTTTTTATTCAAAGTGCTAGCCACTCTTTTTCTTTTCTGCCCTTCGGCACCCTTGACCAGTCGCTCATAATCAGGATATTCAAAGCCTATAGCATCCATCACTCTGTTTAGCCTTCGTTTCGGATGGGTGCCGAAGGCCGCTGTCATCAATTGATCTTCTTTTTAGAATAATTTCCAAGAATTTCGTTGCACATTACTTCAATTGTATCCAGCCATTCTTGGCAGGGTACATTGAAATGTTTTTTGAACTTGTAGTGGTAAGGCAACCGAATAAGCTCCCCTTTCTTCTTCTCCCCCTCCAGTTTCGGCATTTCCCACTCCTTCAAAGTAGGAAATACTCTGAAGGCCAAAAATTCCTGCACTAAGTCTCTAGTGCCAATATGATCTGCAATTACTCGAAATTCAGCCAGGGCAATCTGGCTCGGGCTCCCCCGTATCATGTTGCACGGAGGTCTAGTTTCTTCGAAGGTCAGTTCTAATGGACTCTGGACCAATTTATCTTCATCTTCATCAACTTTGACATAAAACCATTCATATTTCCATCCTGCTGGCCATTTGCTTCGGTAGCTAATCACTGGGAACTTTGTAGTTTTACGGTAAGCAAAGTTGTAGAAGCCAAAATTTTCATGCAAACCATCCCCCCTAGCCTTGGTTTGGTAGTGCAATTCGTGTACTCGGCAGAAACCTTCGGAGAATGGTTCCACCCCCTGGCTTCGGAGGGCCCAGATATAAACACTCAGCCTAACAATAGCATTAGGCGTCAGCTAATGAAGGTAGATCCCATATTTCTTCAACACTCCAGCAATCATCTTATTCAGAGGGAATCTTAAACCAGCTTTAAAAAGACTTTTGAAAACCACCACTTCATTTTTTCCTGGCTTCGGGATAGTTTCTTCTCCACCAAAACGAATCAATTCCTTCTTTGCTTCACTAAGATAGCCCAACTTCACCATCTTAGGAAAATCAGCTTCGGCGATGGTGGACTTTCCGAAGTCCAGGTCGCTAGGCTTGCTCGGCACTGCGCTGATGTAATCATCTTCGGAATCAATTTCTTCAACAGCGGCCCGTTCTGCTTCAACAGCAGGGATGTCTTCGGCAGCAGGCGTGTCCTCCGGTGTTACCAACCCAGAGCACTTCATTGCCTCCGAAATAGGAATAGTGTCAGTAGCTTCGGTCTCATCTCCCTCACGATCGACCTGAGCAGTAGAGCGAACTCTGGCCATTTGATTATGACTTGTTTGAAATTTTTGGTGTTGACTTTTTTGTTTTCTCCGAAGCTCTTACTCTTGTGCTGAAGCAGAATCACAAGCGAAGTTTCGACTGAGCATGATGGTTAAGCTTCGGCTATGACTAAAAATTTGGCAGTAAAACAGTGCAATAGCAATGAATGACGTGGTAACTTCACACCTACCCGTCTGTTTATATAGTACCGCAGGTGGGAAGGTGAATCGGCAAGGTCTCCAGCACCGAACAAACAGCCACCCACAATCACTGAACGGTGGGCCACAGGGTCCGAGAAGGTGAATCGCTAGCGCACGCGTAATTGGTGCAATATGGGGCGCGCGACGATTATTTTAATCGTTTCTCGCCAACGAGCTCAGGGAAGGTGTTTTTTGGATCTTCGGCGTCCTGAAGCCTAGAAGACTTTATCATGGATCAAGCTCGTAACCAAAAACGATCTAGCATCGCGAAGGGGCTACTGTTGGGGGTATGCTTCGTAGCCGAAGATCCTAAAAAAGAACACCTTCGAAAGGTCTTCTCAGAAGCAAGCGCCGAAGCTATTATCTATAAAGCTTCGGCATAAAGACAAATCTCAAGATGAAGGGTCAAACCGTGACTTAAAGACCCATGATGTTTTGTGTCATTATTGTAGTCGATTGTAAAGGACATAAATGTAATTTTGCGCAGGTTGCATCCTGTGCCTATAAATAGGTGAACAGTATCCCGGTACTGTTCACGCGATCCTGTAATCACGGACACGTTACGCTTGGATTATTGTTTTCTGCCAAGGCGAAGGTATAAAAGTGCCTAAATATTATGTTTTAATACTTGTATATTCATATAATAAAACATGTGAATATATTTTGTGCTTTATATTTCATTTCTTATTGTTGTCTTAAAATATGATTACGAAGGTGAAACCTTCGTGATACTTTACTTATGACCTTTGTCCGAAGCTCATTAAATCCTTGGGGAGATAATGCTTCAGCAGACGAAGGGCATTTATACTTAACATTTTTGTGTTGCCTTGTTCTTAATTCGAAGCATTTGAGAACAAGTCCCCAACACACGTCAGTATTGATGGCCCTCAAGGCGAGGTAACTTAGCCAACACTACCTCCCCATGTTAACATGAGCTGCCACCAAACCACTGCTGCCCCCTCTTGCCCATCTTTCAGGTAGGGTTGCTAAGCACTAAGTCTATAAATCTATTTATCAAAGCCGTTGCCATGATATCACTCGTGGTTGCACTGTTATCCTAGGTGGTCACTCTATGTTCCATTTAATATGAAATGATCTTATTTAACCATCGAGTTAACATCATAATGCAAATTTTATTTCTAGAACAATAGTATCATTAAAGAGTGACATCATAATTATCAAGTTGAGCAGTAGCACAAATTGTAAGCATAGTATTTATCCCAGGGTAATAAAGGACTAGGGTTGGTATTTTTAGGAAATCCTATTTAGGAAAATCCCATCAAATTATGCAAATAATCAAAAAGTAAACATTATTATATGCATTACTTGGGTACAAATAGAAATATAGAAGAAGAATCCACTTGCCTTGGTCAAACGTGTTCTGCGGGTCGTCTTCGAACATATTCGGTTCTTCTACCACATAATCAGCTTGTAATATAGATTCACATATCATACATACAAAATAAAACATTCACAAAATAAATAAACATACACCATTACATGAATAACATTCACCATTACATGAACAAGCATATACCGCACAAACTATGGCTTATATGTAATGACTTAACCAATTCTACATAAACAAATTAATTACCAATTAATTATTTCTACTATAAATAATGATATCCTTTTAGTTTTATCCTTTTTTTCAAAAAGAAAATGTCATTATAATAACCAGAGGTCAAAACATTTAATAATAAATTAAACCATTGATTAAACTATGATACTTGTATTATTTTGAATTCTATACCACTTACTAATTCTGTGTTAAGAAAGTTTCCATTATTTATTTAGTGAGCCTAAATGAACCTTTGATTATAAACTTCTAGATAAACTCTAAAATTCATCGTAAAAAATTAACTATGAAATTACTTATCTAGTGTTTTCACTACTAACACATGTCTACCAAACTTTGTCATACTTCTTTCTAATCCAACATTCTAAAATCATTGTAAACAAATAACATGACTAATAACAATTCACTAATTCATCGCATATATACCCAAAAGCAATAGTTCACATACACATGCATTCCAAATCACAACATTCCTATATTGCAACACAATAATTACAAAATTCATAAACTAACTCAAAACACGCTTTGAAAAAATAATCAAAATTTGGGTTGTCTTCAACCTTGGACGAACAGCGTGGCATGACGTGGGAACGGACGGTGGTGAACGGTCCGATGAGGCTATCTCACCCGGGTTTTAGGGGTCCAAAACCCGAGCGCGAAAAATCACCAGATGTACTGGGACCAAGTCTCACACATATGATGAATAGTGGTACATAAACGAATGACACATCTTTACTATATAATAGGAGTTCTGTACAAAATAAATATATAATTACATCATAAGGAGACAACGATCCAACAACCCCAAAGTTGACTAGGAGACAACAGCCTAGATCTCTCACGAACTTGTCACAACATCCTCCATGTGCCTCATCTTACGGTACCTGTTCTTGACCTGTGGGGGGTGTGAGACAGCAAGAGTGAGCTCACATACGTTCATCGCTCAACAAGTTGTGGGGAATAATGTGCATGAACTCGCCAAAGGTGGGAGCTCATGTGAAGTGTAAGGCTTACCAAAGAGGATGGTTAGAGCTGAGCATTGCTTTTAAAATTGGTCAAAATTTTATTAGCAATTACTAAGTATATGTAAATACCAACCCAATTAAGTAGTAGAACAAAAGTTATAACAACACCCTCAATGCAATGCATATGATAAATTGAATTTAGTTCCATAAATTAATCATGTGAAGGTCCGAGCTGCTCATGACTATGAGCACGACTGATATACCAATTTTACACTCTGCAAAGGTTGTGCATCTTTACCCACAAGTCGTGTTACCCATTTGCCATGGGGTTGATCGGACCCCATACACCTCTACCAAGGAAGCGAGGCAGGGTACCACTACGAGGCCTTTACAAAGTTCCACTAGCTTCAGAAACCCGCTACAGTATCTAGGAAGCTCCAATGCAGGGACCCCTCGCCTGACCGCCATCGCAGCAAAATCAACCCAAGGGCCTCCCTACACTGACCACTCTCCTACTGCCCTTGCCCCTATCGGGTAAGGTAGTCCTCCACTAGCTTAACTAATTAGTCAGCCAAGGGCGTCCCATACCACCCTTGTGGTAGCACTGTTCCCAGGTGGTCGCTCCATGTTCTAATTAAAATAATGATCTTATCATGAACAGTGAATAACAACTGATAATAAATGTATGATAATGAATAATGTGTATCTCCATACCCAAAATCACATAAAGCAATAGCAGGTACTACCCAAGAATTCAGTGGTAAACAAGGTATAAAGGTAGTCAAACTAGGGTAACCTATTGGGTCCCATCAAAATTAACCTATGCAGATCATTATGTTTAATAAGAACATGACTGGGTAAAAAGAAATGATCAAGGGCACAACTTGCCTGGGACTTGAGATTCTAGGTACTAGGATGATCTTCAGGTTCTCGTGACCTCACTGCTAGTCGTAGCAATACAAACAACATGGTACATACAAAATTAACATCACACCAAAAATAAGAACAAACTGCATGATAATAATTTACGCGTTGCTACGAGATCGTGGGTTCGAGAATCACTAAAATTGGAGTTACGGTCATCAAGTTATGATGTGATTAAATGATTAAAACTAGGTTTTATGTTTATTTTATAAATCAAGGGAAAAGATAACCTAAAGTAGTAATTAATTCAACTTTAATCTAAATTATAAATTGACCATAGATGATATTTTAGTAGATTATAATGATAGGCAGATTAACAAGGCTAACCAACATAAGTTAAATAAAGATCTAATTATAAAAGAATGAGACATGGTACAATAAATGTTGTTATTGTGTAGTAAATATTTATACGAAGCTAACACAACTTGAATAGTGTGAAACGGAGTTAAAATGAATTATTTATGTTTTTTCGAAGGTATTTAGTACCTAGAATAGACTAATTCAAGTGAATAATTTTAATTCAAGTTTCATGGCTAAACAAAGGTAATAGAACAATATTAAAGCAAAATTAATGCCACTGAAATGGATCGATTTGGAGTTAAGATGAATTTAATATGAATTATACAAGTTTCTCGATTTATTTTTGTATTAAAAATTCATTTCTAATATTAATTTCCTATTTTCCCTATTTCCTGGTCTGCGCGCCAAATTCAGAAAAGCGCAGGGTTTGATCTACAAAAACTCTCTAGACTTAGTGCACTTTTGCAATGGACGACCTATTAATTTCTATGGAGTTCAAGGGCTCATCTGCAAAAGACACATGCCGAAGGGGTATGGAGATCTCTGAGCCATCCGATCACACGTGGGTGGACCAGATCACAGCGCACGCTTATGAACCAGTATCGAACCATGGCCGCCCGATCGCGATCCAACGGTTCGAATCAAATCATGCGAAGGGGGGCGCATGATCTAACCTGATTCGTTCATCGAGATATCGACGACTTCCACTTCTCCCCCACCCTTCACCGACCCGAGGCGGCGCCACCCACCCACCGCGGCCGTGACACGCCGGCGAACACCAAATTGAAGTCCCCCAGCGCTATTTCCCATGCGGTTTAGGGCATCGCGAGGAGCAGAGGGAGGAAAAGCTAGTGATGGGATTATACCAGAGTAGTAGGCCGTGAAGGCATCTGCCCATGGCAGGGTGCGGTCCAGAGCTGCCCGTCGAGCTCCGGTGAGAAATTATTTCCCCACTACCCACCAATCACGCCCACTGGGGACCCCACATGCTCCAACGTTCACCGAAGAGGCACATTGACCACCACACGTGGTCCGAACGACCGCACAGCCGAGCTCGATTCAATGGCGGCCGCGCGAGTACCCAATTTCCACCCACGGCGTTCGGTGAAGCTCACAATGGTCCGGTTATGGCTTCAGATTGATGGAGAAAAGGGGTGGTAAGGTTCCAGTTATATACACGCGACAAGGGAACCCAAGGCCAACTACTACGCGATGATTCCGCGGATTCTGTTCTCAGCGGTGAGTTCGACCCGAGGAGGGAGACGACTGACGAAGCGGGCCCATTCGTTAGTTAGCGACGAGATTATGAGTGCGCATGGTGAGGCGCTGGCTGGTGGGGCATCAATGTCAGTGCTAGGGCGATTTGCGGGCCTTGGAAGGAGGAATGGGCCAGCGGGAGAGGAATATAGGTTAAGTGGGCCGACCGAAAGGAGATGGTGGCCCAGGTTGACTTCTTTTTTTCTTTTTCTTTTTTCCTTTAAATTTTCTTGTTTTCTTTTCTTTTCTTTTCATTTTTGCTTCTCAAATCTAAATTCGAACTTAAGTGTGAGATTCATACTTCGAGTTAAATGCTCACATTCAAATATCAGTAGGAATGGAATATTTTTAATTATATGTTTATTTTCTCTATTGTATACAATCTTTTCTTTCTCTTTTTTAAATATATATCATTTCCAAATGTTAAATGTCAATTCAGGTTTACCAATGTCAGCATTAATACACTTATCTCACTATTATTATCATTATTAAATGCACCAACAAAGAAGTCCCAACATGATGCACAAATTATTTTAGATGTTCGTAGTTTATATGTTTACTTTAAGTAAGGTTGTCCCCATGTAGTAATGAGTAGATGGAAAAACATGTATCGAGATCAACTCTTTTCCTATTGCTTACAATTTGGGTATTACAAATCCTACCCCCCTTAACAGAAATCTCGTCCTTGAGATTTGTAAGAAAAGGGAATACAGAAGGATTAGTTTGTAATTCAACTTTTAGTATATACTTGTTTCAAAAGTCCAGAGTCTCATTTTTTAGTCAATAGTGGTTGACTGGGAGAGCATAGGTATCCAGCTACTCATTATGTAGGATATAACCTGGATAAGTTGAGGTAAGAAATATTATGGCAAGGAAAAGACTTTGTTCAAAATGCTTAAGTCTTGATTCATCTCGAGCTTTGCTTTGATCGTTATATTCTTCCTTGTCGAGGTTGATCTTTTCCTTCTCCGATCTTGGTCTCATTGATTCGAGGTTAGTGTATATAATCGGGTTGGGGAATATGGTTAGGATAGATACTGATGAGATAAACTACATGATGTAGATCAAAAGTTTGTTTGATGTGGGGATTGCTAGATTATGCAATCCATCATGACTCTATTGGTTAGGTTAGATTTATGCCCATGGTTGAGTTGGTCTAATGTGCGAAGTTAAGTTAATACCTGGCTAGTATGGCCCAATCTTTTCTACCAGTATCACTAATCTGTTTAAGTAGACCGCATTAGATTAGATCACATTAGATTCTATAATCCTATTTAGGAATATCATTTAGTTAAGCATATCAAGCTGACTTTATCTTTATGAAATTCAAGTATCTCTTTTTTTTCTAAGTGGAACTTCCAATTTTTTTAACTAGACACTGACTAAGATTAATAATTAAGATCTAACATTTTGTAGATCCCTTATATGTTTTTATTTGCTACACTATTTTCTGTTAAGTCCACATAACTCAGAGATTAGAGCACCGCATTGGATATGACTTGATTAGACTAGTTTAGGTTAGATAGATCTATTAGGGTAGGATACACATTATTAGGATTATGTTAGAATCTTTTGAGATAGGATGAATTATATGATTTAGATAGGTCAAAATCTTTGATAGGTTAAAACAGAGGGTTTATGCAACCATCGGGTGGGTAAGGTAGTTGCATAAGGCCGAGTTGGTCTGCCATTCTTAACTTAGTGCAGAGTGAATTAAGTTAAAGCATATTTTATAGGGGTAGAGTCTCATTTATTTTATCAGTATTATCCTTCTTGTTAAGCAACTTCTATTAGATTAACTCAACTTGAGGTTAGCCTTCGTTAGGTAAGATTAATCTATCACATTAGATCAGATCTAGGTTATATTTGTGTGACTAGATTACACTAGCTAAGATCTCATTATTTTGGATTAGATCCTAGTTGTTACTTTAGGATGAGATTAGTAAAGTTGTTAGGATAAGACGAATCTTTCAAGATAAGATGAATCTTTTAAAATAAGATGGATCTATTAAGATAAGAGAGAGTCTTTTAAGATAAGATGGATCTATTAGGCTTGATATATTCTAGTGGGGGTATTCTTAGTTGGTCTAGTTTATCTCATAAAAAATTTATGAGGATAAGATAATTTTTTTAAACATAAGATGAACCTATTAGGATAAGATAGATTACTTTAAGTTAAGAGGGATCTATTTAAAATAGATATACTTTAATGGAGGATAATCTAGGTTGTTTAGTTATCTTATGAGTTTTATTTATTTATATTTATGCCTATATGTATATGTAGATGTAATTGTGGACATTACTCCACAACCCATCACACTCAATCAAAGATCCAAATCAGACAAATATCATAAGAACAAACGTTCAAGTGCATAGATACCTAAAAAATATAGTTTTTGTTCCTATGAATAGGTCTCCTATTCCTAAAGGTCACTTTAGGTACAGGATTTCAAAGTGTGAAATACACTTTTGTATTTAGAGTGAAAAGGTAATAATAATCAGAGTGAAGTAGCAGTGGATGAGAAAAGATTAAGGAAAATTTAGAAAGGATCAGAGTAGCAAAGATAAGTAGATAATGGTTGTCCAGTTCTATCTAGGTTCGTGATACAGTCAACACCGCTCTGATACCACTTCTGTCACACCCGGGTTTTAGGGGTCCAAAACCCGGGCGCGAAAACTCACCAGGTGTGCTGGGACCAAGTCTCACACATATGATGAATAGTGGTACAAAAACGAATATCACATCTTTACTATATAATAGGAGTTCTGTACAAAATAAATAAAAAATTACACCATAACGAGACAATGATCCAGCAACCCCAAAGTTGATTGGGAGACGACGACCTAGATCTCTCACGAACTTGTCACAACATCCTCCATGCGCCTCATCCTGCGGTACCTGTTCTTGACCTATGGGGGGTGTGAGACAGCAAGAGTGAGCTCACATACGTTCATCGCTCAACAAGTTGTGGGGAATAATGTGCATGAACTCGCCAAAGGTGGGAGCTCATGTGAAGTGTAAGGCTTACCAAAGAGGATGGTTAGAGCTGAGCATTGCTTTTAAAGTTGATCAAAATTTTATTAGCAATTACTAAGTATAAGTAAATACCAACCCAATTAAGTAGTAGAACAAAAGTTATAACAACACCCTCAATGCAATGCACATGACAAATTGAATTTAGTTCCATAAATTAATCATTTGAGGGTCCGAGCTGCTCATGACCGTGAGCACGGTGATATACCAGTTTTACACTTTGCAGAGGTTGCACATCTTTACCCACAAGTCGTGTTACCCATTTGCCACGAGATTGATCGGACCCCATACACCTCAACCAAGGAAGCGAGGCCGGGTACCACTACGAGGCCTTTACAAAGTTCCACTAGCTTCAGAAAACCCGCTACAGTTTTTAGGAAGCTCCAATGCAGGGACCCCTCGCCTGACCGCTATCGCAGCAAAATCAACACAAGGGCCTCCCTACACTGACCACTCCCCTACTGCCCTTGCCCCTTTCGGGTAAGGTAGTCCTCCACTAGCTTTCCTAATTAGTCAGCCAAGGGCGTCTAGCCAAGGGCGTCTAGCCAAGGGCGTCCCATACCACCCTTGTGGTAGCACTGTTTAACCGGGTGGTCGCTCCATGTTCCAATTAACATAATGATCTTATCATGAACAGTGAATAACAACTGATAATACAAGTATGATAATGAATAATGTGTATCTCCATACCCAAAACCACATAAAGCAATAGCAGGTACTACCCAAGAACTCAGTGGTAAACAAGGTATAAAGATAGTCAAACTAGGGTAACCTATTGGGTCCCATAAAATTAACCAATGCAGATCATTATGATTAATGAGAACATGACTGGGTAAAAAGAAGTGATCAAGGGCACAACTTGTCTGGGACTTGAGATTCTAGGTACCAGGATGATCTTCAGGTTCTCGTGACCTCACAGCTAGTCGTAGCAATACAAACAATATGGTATAGACAAAATTAACATCACACCAAACATAAGAACAAACTGCATAATAATAATTTACGCGTTGCTATGAGATTGTGGGTTCGAGAATCACTAAAATCGGAGTTACGGTCATCAAATTATGATGTGATTAAATGATTAAAACTAGGTTTTATGTTTATTTTATAAATCAAGAGAAAAGATAACCTAAAGTAGTAATTAATTCAACTTTAATCTAAATTATAAATTGACCATAGATCATATTTTAGTATATTATAATGATAGGCAGATTAACAAGGCTAACCAACATAAGTTAAATAAAGATCTAATTATAAAAGAATGATACATGGTACAATAAATGTTGTTATTGCGTAGTAAATATTTATACGAAGCTAACACAACTTGAACGGTGTTAAACAGAGTTGAAATGAATTATTTGTGATTTTTCGAAGTTATTTAGTACCTAGAATAGAGTAATTCAAGTGAATAATTTTAATTCAAGTTTCATGGCTAAACAAAGGTACTAGATGATGAAAAATATTAAAACAAAATTAATGCCACTGAAATGGATCAATTTAGAGTTAAGATGAATTTAATATGAATTATACAAGTTTCTGGATTTTTTTGTATTAAAAATCCATTTCTAATATTAATTTCCTATTTTCCCTATTTCCTAGTCTGCGCGCCAAATACAGAAAACCGCAGGGTCTAATCAACAAAAACTCCCTAGACTCAGTGCAATGTTGCAATGGACGGCGGGTTAATTTCTATGGAGTACAGGGGCTCATCTGCAAAAGACATAGGCCGAAGGGGTATGGAGGTCTCTGAGCCATCCGATCACACGTGGGTGGACCAGATCACAGCGCACGTTTATGAACCAGTATCGAACCATGGCCATCCTATCGCGATCCAACGGTTCGAATCGAATCACGCGAAGGGGGGCATGATCTAATCTGAATCGTTCATCGAGATATCGACGACTTCCACTTCTCCCCCACCCTTCATCGGCCCGAGGCGGCGCCGCCCACCGACCACGGTCGCGACACGCCGGCGAACACCAAATCGAACTCCCCCAGCGCTATTTCCCATGTGGTTAGGGCATCGTGAGGAGCAGAGGGAGGCAAAGCTAGTGATGGGATTATACCGGAGTAGTAGGTCGTGAAGGCACCTGCCCACGGCAGGGTGTGGTCCAGAGCTGCCCGTCAAGCTCCGGTGAGAAATTATTTCCCCGCTGCCCACCAATCACGCCTGCCGGGGACCCCACATGCTCCAACGTTCACCGAAGAGGCACACTAACCACCACACATGGTCCGAACGACCGCGCAGCCGAGCTCGATTTAATGGCGGCCTCGCGAGCACCCAATTTCAACCCACGGCGTTTGGTGAAGCACACAATGGTCCGATTATGGCTTCAGATTGACGGAGAAAAGGGGTGGTAAGGTTCCAGTTATATACACGTGACAAGGGAACCCAAGGCCAGCTACTACGCGAGGATTTTGCGGATTCTGTTCTCAGCGGTGAGTCCGACCCGAGGAGGGAGACGACTGACGAAGCGGGCCCATTCGTCAGTTAGCGACGAGAGTACGAGTGCGCAGGGGGAGGCGATGGCTGGTGGGGCATCAATGTCTGTGCCATGGCGATTGGCGCGCCGCGGAAGGACGAATGGGCCAGCGGGAGAGGAAAATAGGTTAAGTGGGCCGGCCAAAAGGAGATGGTGGCCCAGGTTGACTTCTCCTTCTTTTTCTTTTTCTTTTTCCTTTAAATTTTCTTGTTTTCTTTTATTTTCATTTTTGCTTCTCAAATCTAAACTCAAAATCAAGTGTGAGATTCATACTTTGAGTTAAATGCTCACATTCAAATATCAGTAGGAATGGAATATTTTTAATTATATGTTTATTTTTTTCTATTTTATACAATCTTTTCTTTCTCTTTTTTTAAATATATAATATTTCCAAATGTTAAATCTCAATTCAGGTTTACCTATTTCAGGCTATCCCCATATGGTAATGAGTAGATGGCAAAACATATATCGAGATCAACTCTTTTCCTATTGCTTACAATTTGGGTATTACAGAGGCTCGGACGGGGCTCGTACGATCCGGATGACGAACGGCGGCGCGGTCCCAGCTCTGGCGAGGTCTAGCGGCCGGTTCAGCGCGGGCGCGAGCGAGGGAGAGATGAGGTGAGGGAGAGAGCTTGGGCAGGGGATGGAGAGAGGAAGGCTCGATTGTCGTTTATAGAGGGAGAGGGGGAGAGGATAGGGCGTCAGGGAGAGAGAGGGCCTACGGCCTTAATGGCGGTGACGGTTTCCTCCATTGATGAAGAGGGGAAGTGGGGGGAGAGGAAGAGGGAGAGACGACAGTTTCAGGCGCTGGGGAGGTGATGGCGGCTGGCCGGTTGGTGGGCCGATTTAGCATGCGGCTAGGGTTTGGCCCCTTTTTTCTTTTATCCTTATATGCAAAAAAAATAAGTATATTTTTAAATACTTCTAAAAATTTATAATAAATATACCAAAAAATATTATGATTAAAATATTTATTTTTGTACCAAAATTCTCATATGAATTAATTGGGTTTTCATATAAAAGAAATTTTATAAAAGAAATCATCAAACAATTATGAGCAAACAAAAATCATTCTAAATGTAAATAAGATCAAACACTTTTTTTAAAAATTATTTACTATACTCACTACTATAATTTAAATGCATTATTTTTTTGTTGATGATTTTGAGGTGTTACAAACCTACCACCTAAAAAGAATCTCGTCCTCGAGATTAAGAAACTTCTGAAAAAAGTTGGGGAAATTCTGGTCTGAGTTCATCTTCTCTTTCCCAAGTGGCCTCATCTTCCGAATGATGACTCCACTGAACTTTGCACATGTTGATAACTTTACTCCGAGTAATTCTGTGAGATGTTTCCAAAATTCTGATAGGATACTCCGAATAAGTCAAGTCCTCATTAACATTGAGTTCTTCCATGGGTAACTGTTCCTCTGGTACTCTTAAACATTTATTGAGTTGTGATACATGAAATACATCATGCACGTCCGATAAACTATCGGGTAGCTCCAACTGATATGCTACTTCACATTTCCTTTCCAAAATTTTGAATAGGCCGATATAACGGGGAGATAATTTACCTTTAATCTTGAATCTTCTCATTCCTCTCATTGGTGAAACTTTAAGATATACAAAGTCTCCAACTTCAAAGGTCAATTCTCTTCTTTTATTGTCATCATTGCTTTTCTGCCTTGACTGTGCTGTTTTCAGATTTTCTCTAACAATCTGCCCTTCCTTTTCTTCTTCTTGGAGAATTTCTGGACCAAATACTTGACTTTCTCCAGTTTGATTCCTATATAGCGATGTTCTGCATTTTCGTCCATAGAGTGCTTCAAACGGTGCTATCTTTAGACTTGCTTGGTAACTATTGTTATACGAGAATTCTGCATAGGGCAAACTCTTATCCCAACTTCTACCATGCTTTAAAGCACCAGCTCTTAACATATCTTCTAACGCTTGATATGTTCTTTCTGTTTGTCCATCGGTTTGCGGATGATAGGCTGAGCGGAAATTTAGCTTAGTATCCATAGACTCATGTAGTCTTTTCCAAAAGCATGAGGTAAATTGGGTTCCTCGATCTAATACGATCTTCTTGGGTACTCCATGTAGACAAACAATCCTTGACATGTACAGTTCTGCTAATCATGAGTACAGGGTAATCCAACTATGAAATCCATACCAATTTCTTCTCATTTCCATTCCAGTACTTTAAGAGGTTGTAGCAAACTTGCTGGTCTTTGATGTTCTGCATTAACTCATTGACACACATCACACAGTGCAACATAAGTAGCAACATCTCTTTTCAAACTATACAACCAATATTTTTCCTTCAGATTTTGGTACATCTTTGTACTTCTAGGGTGAATAGAATAAGCCAAATCATGAGCTTGTCTCAAAATAATTTGGCGTAGATGTTCAATTTTTGGTACACATATTCTCTTTTTAAACCAAACTGTGCCTCGTTCATCTTCTGTAAAATCTGAGGTCTTTCCCAAATTAATTTGTGTTTTAGTTTCTTTGATTTTCTCATCGGATTCATGTCCTTTATGAATCCCTTGTTCCAAAGTAGATTCCACTTCCATAACCATTTCTTCCATATTATTAAGCATACCAAGGTTAAGTTGTTCCATTTTCCAACATAACTCCTATGGCATCAAATAGGTAGTCACGTTGTTCACTTGACCTTTACAACTCAAAGCATCTGCCACTACATTTGCTTTTCCTGGGTGATACTATATATCCAGATCATAATCTTTGATCAACTCAAGCCATCTTTGCTGTCTTAGGTTGATGTCTTTCTGAGTGAATATGTATTTCAAGCTTTTGTGATCCGTGAAGATTCTACACTTGTTTCCAATCATGTAGTGTCTCCAAATCTTCAAAGCATGCACTACAACAACTAATTCCAAATCATGCGTAGGGTAATTATTTTCATGCTTCCGCAACTGCCTTGAGGCATAAGCTATTACTTTTCCTTCTTACATTAATACACATCCAAGTCCTAGATGCGATGCATCACAATACACACCAAATATTAGGCATTACCAAGACTGGTGCAGTGGTTAGCTTTTCCTTTAATTCGTCAAAACATTTCTGACTTGCTTCATCCCACTTAAACTCTTTACCTTTCTACAACAATGAAGTAAGAGGTTTCACTAAGTTGGTGACACCTTCAATAAATCTTCTATAATATCCTGCTAATCCAAGAAAACTCCTGATCTTGGACACATCTGTTGGTTGCTTCCAATTTAATTTTTCACTTATTTTACCGAGGTCTACCTTGATTCATCTGTGATAATATGACCTTGGAAAGCGACTTCCTTCAGCTAAAATCACACTTTGAGAATTTTGCATATAACTGATTGTCACGAAGCTTTTGCAGAACTAGTCTTAGATGATTTTCATGTGTTTCTTCATTCTAAGATTATACTAGTATGTTGTCGATGAATACAATTACAAACTGGTCAAGATATTCCATGAATACTTTATTCATCAAGTTCACAAAGTAAGCTGGTGCATTAATTAATCCAAATTACATGACCAAGAACTCATATAATCCATATCTTGTAGTAAAGGCTGTCTTAGGTACATCTTCAGTTCGAATCTTCAACTGATGGTAACCTGATCTTAGATCTATTTTTGAGAATACCTAATTCCTCTTATCTGATCAAACAAATCTTCAATTCATGGCAACGGATATTTGTTCTTAACTGTCACTTCATTCAAGTTCCTATAATCGACACACATTCTTCTCGAACCATCTTCCTTGTTCACAAGTAGAACTGGGGCTCCCCAAGGAGACGAATTTGGGTGAATAAAACCTTTTTCTAGTAATTCTTCTATTTGTTTCTTCAGTTCAACTAAATCTTTGACATCTATTTTATAAGGTCTTTTTGAAATCGGTGCAGTTCCGGTTAATAATTCAATAGAGAACTCTATATCACGATAAGGTGGCATACCTGGTAATTCCTCCGAAAATACGTCTGGGTATTCACACACTATTCTGATGTGTTCAAAAGATTTCTCTTCCAATTGATTTACCATGGTTTCTGTTGTTGCTGGCATACTAACATTGACTTCAATTCTTTCTCCTTGTAGACTGGTTAATGTAACCATCCTCTTAGCACAAGATATTACTCCACTATACTTGGTTAAGTAGTCTATTCCATGAATCACATCGATTCCACTCGATTCCAAGATTATCAGCTCTACTAGAAAGCTTATTCCTCTAATCTCAAGCTTAGTCTGAGGGCATGAGTGAGTGGCTCTAAGTTCACCTCCTGGTGATCTAATTAATAGTTTCCTCTTCAAAGGATAGTTTGATATATTATGTTTTCCACAAACGACTTTGTTACGAAAGAGTGAGATGCTCCAGAATCAAATAAAACCGATGCAGGTATGGAGTTAATAAGAAACATACCATACACCACGTCGGCATCCTCTGGAATTGTTTCTGCTGTCACATGGTTAATTCTTCCCTTACTCTGGTTCTGAGGAGTCTTGTTCTGTGCAGTACCACGAGTAGGTGTATTCTGATCAAGTCTTTGACTGTTGTTCCTCTAGGGTGTTTGTGGGTTACACTTAGGGAAATTGTTGGCATAATGACCAATTTCTCCACACTTGAAGCATACACTAGGTTGGACTAGAGTAGTTGTATTGTTATTTTTGGTCGGTGTGTTCACGACGCTTGCTTGACGATTCTGCTGATAACCACTAGACCTTTGACCAGTCTGAGAGCTATTCCTCTTTTGGTTCTGGTATTGGTTGCTTCTCTCTCCTTGATGTCCAGAGTGTTGCATTTAATAATTATTATTTCCACTCTGATTTCTAGAGCGAAACTGAGAACCCTGAGAGTTGTTTTGTCGGGTATTCCTGCTAGACTATCCTTGAAATTTCCTCTTGTGATCCGATAATTCCGTTCTTTTGCTTTCTAGGACAATCGCCTTGTTAAGAAGAGTCTGGAAATTGGGGAAACTGCGGCTTTGTAGCTGATAGTTTAATGGTCCAATCAGTCCTTCTAAGAATCGCTCTTGGCGCTTCTCATCTGTGTCAACTTCCTCCGGTGCATAGCAAGAATGTTGGGTGAAACGATCCCAATATTCACTAACAGACATACCTCCTTGAGTGAGGGATAAGAATTCCTTATTCTTAAGTGAAAGTCGCCTAGAGGGGGGTGAATAGGCGGAATCTGAAAATTATAAACTTAAGCACGCACTACAAGCCGTTGTTAGCGTTAGAAATGAATCCGAGTCCGAAAGAGAG
The DNA here is from genome assembly GCF_902167145.1 of Zea mays. Lineage (NCBI taxonomy): Eukaryota > Viridiplantae > Streptophyta > Magnoliopsida > Poales > Poaceae > Zea > Zea mays. Next base: position 46,569,294 of record NC_050103.1, read on the forward strand.
GGGAAAACAAATCAACCAAGAAATAAAGTGGATGAACACTGTGATTTGTTTTACTAAGGTTCGGTTCTAAAGAACCTAGTCCCCGTTGAGGTGGTCACAAAGACCGGGTCTCTTTCAACCCTTTCCATCTCTCAAATGGTCACCTAGACCGAGTGATATCTCAACAAATTCAACCACTTGTCCCAATATGCCATCGATCAAGTCAACACGGATCTGAAGAAGAGAAATTGCTTCATGAGAGGCCTTAATGACCGAATGCAAGGGAAGATGGCCACCTGCATTTATCTTTATTACGGAAGGGCTGTCAGCACGGCGATGGCAGTTGAAGCCAAATATGCAGGCCCGGGAAAATCAAAGGGCTATGGAGGCGACAGGCCCAATCAGGGGCCTGAGAAAAGACAAAGGTTGGTAATCCGACCTTTTAATCAGAATCATTCTTCATCACGTCCACCCTCCTACCCTTTCAAGCAACCGGTCTTTATCCGTCCTGCCCCTACCCCCACCTCAACAAATCAGCTGAGTGTAGGGATGAAAACGGTCGGTAAACACTAAAACCATTATCGTTTTCATATTTTTTATCAGAAACAAAATCGAAAACGGTAACTCCGGAAACAGAAATGATATCGGTATTTCGAAACATCGGAAACGAAAGTTTGGTGTGGAAAATACACCGGTAACGGTCGAAATCTAAAATACGATCGGTAAACATATCAAACTTCATAATACAACAAAGTTGACAAAAGATCACAAAGACCACAAGTTCACAATTCATGATATAACAAGTTCACAATATAAAAAGTTCACAAGGATCACATATTTATAATATAAAAAGTTTACAAAGATCACAAGTTCACAATATAACAAGTTCACAGTATAACAAGTTCATAAAGATCACAAGTTCATAGACTCAAAGTTCACAATTCACAATATCCACTCAATTTAGCTAACATGACATGCTTACTTATGAAATATTTTTTCCTCACATAAAGAGTTTTTTCACAACTTCACAGGAAAACCCTAAAACCTAGTGTGTGGAAAAGACCAAACCGTTAATCTCAACTACCTTCCAACACCATCTATCCCAAAAAAATCTGAAGGTGTCCAAAAAATACAAAATAGGTAATCCTTATCTAGAGACGTACAGACGATGCGAAAAATCACATGCTGGAAACTTCCGAAAAATTCTGAGACAATTCCGAAAAATTCCGAGACACAATTCCAGAAAATTCCGAGACACAAATCCGGTAATTTCCGACAAAACCGGTAACCAAAGGAAACGGTCGGTAAGACACCACGCCGATTCCGATAGAAAATTCCGAAAACCGATTCTGTTTTCGAAAAATACCGTTACCGATGAATCCGACCAAAAAATTTCGAAATTGGTTTCCGGAATACCGAAAAATTCCGAAACCGTTTTTATCCCTAGCCGAGTGCCCCCGGTACTCGTTTCCCTGCTCTCCCAAGCTCTTCAACAGGCTACTTTAATTGTGGAAAGTCCGGATATTTTATCAAGGACTGTCCATACCCGAAGCAGAACATACCAAATAATCAGCAGAGTTCAGGGAGTTCCACTCAAGGCAAGGGAAATGCGGCGAACAATACCGCGGGCAAAAATATGAGGAAAACCAGGCGGATTTATTATACTCAAGTGTCCACGACACCGGAAGGAGAACCGGTTATGATGGGTACGTTTCTCGTGGCCAGTCACCCTGCAGTTATTCTTTTTGATTCTAGCGCTTCACATACATTCATAAGCAAGAAGTTTGTGGAGCAACATTGCATTCCATACAATGAATCAAGGGAAGGGTTTATAATTCATTCACCTGGGGGACAAATATTTACTAAAGAGGTGGCTTACCATGTGCCCGTAACATTGGCTGAACGGCAGTTTCCTACAAACATGATTGTTCTAAAAGGCCAAGATATAGATGTAATTTTGGGCATGAATTGGTTAGCCCAGCATAAAGCAATCCTCAACACTGATCTGAGAACCATTAGGTTGATTTATGGCCAAGAAGAGGTTCTTTTGTCCATCCCCATAGCTATTCCAGCTAAACCGTGTGGTAGAGTATATGAAGCCATCATACCGGAGATCCAAGATATTCCGGTAGTATGTGAATTTCCGGACGCCTTCCCGGAAGATCTGCCTGGATTGCCTCTAGAAAGAGATGTAGAATTTGTGATTGAGTTGAAGCCCGGTACGGCTCCTATTTCTAGAAGATCGTACCAAATGCCTCCGAATGAATTGGCAGAACTCAACACCCAATTACTAGATCTCCTAGAAAAAGGATTCATCCGACCAAGTTCATCACCTTGGGGTTGTCCAGCCATCTTTGTCAAGAAGAAGGACCAAACACTTCGGATGTGCGTGGATTATAGACCCCTTAATGAGGTTACCATCAAGAATAAGTACCCTCTTCCCCGGATTGACATTCTATTTGATCAACTTACCGGAGCTCGGGTATTTTCCAAGATTGACCTCAGGTCGGGTTATCATCAGATCCGTATCTGACCCGAAGATATACCCAAGACCGCATTCACTACGCGGTATGGATTATTTGAATATCTGGTTATGTCTTTCGGACTAACAAATGCTCCTGCCCACTTCACATATCTTATGAACTTAGTATTCATGCCTGAGTTGGATAAATTCATGGTGGTATTCATTGATGATATCTTGATATATTCTAAGAATGAAGAGGAGCATGCTCGGCATTTGCGGATCGTATTAACGCGCTTAAGGGAGCACCAATTATATGCTAATTTTAGTAAGTGCACGTTCTGGCTGGAGGAGATCCAATTTTTGGGACATGTATTATCTACTAAGGGGATTACGGTGGATCCTAGCAAAGTCAAGGATATTTTGGAGTGGCTGGTTATTACCGCCGATTCATTCCAGATTTTTCCAAGCTTGTGAAACCAATCAGAAGTTTATTGAAGAATGATACTAAATTTAATTAGTCTTCAAAATGTAATGAAGCCTTTGAGTACTGCTCTACTAAGGGAGCACCAATTATATGCTAATCAGAAGTTTATTGAAGAAAGTATTATTGACCACTGCTCTAGTATTGGCTCAACCGGACATTGAAAAGCCCTTTGATGTATATTGTGACGCATCAGGCAGTGGTCTAGGCTATGTTCTAATGCAAGAAGGCCGAGTGATAGCTTATGCTTCAAGGCAGTTGCGTCGACATGAGGAACATTATCCAACTCATGACCTAGAGTTAGCTGCTGTGGTTCATGCCCTAAAAATATGGCGTCATTATCGGCTGGGGAATATCTATCATATTTACACAGATCATAAAAGCTTGAAGTATATTTTTACCCAGTTCGAGCTTAATATGAGACAGAGAAGATGGCTTGAGCTTATTAAAGATTATGAATTAAAGATTCATTATCACCCAGAAAAGGCTAATGTAGTGGCAGATGCGTTAAGTCGCATGGCTTCCTGCCATTGTCTGACGATGAAGACTTCTGACATTACGTTATGCCAAGAAATGGAGAAGTTGAACCTGGGAATGATGCAACAAGGAACTTCATATCACTTGAAGCTTGAGTCAGTCCTCCTGCACAGGATAATTGACGCACAAAGAAATGATGAGGGGATGAAACACATTCATGAGAAAATAGAGGTCAGAAAATCCATCTGCTTCAGAAAAGATAATCAAGATGTTGTATGGTTTAACAACCCCATAGTTGTGCCTAAGAATGAGGAGGTCCGCCGGCAGATTCTAGATGAAGCACATCTTAGTCGCTATTCTATTCATCCCGGAAGCACTAAGATGTATCATGATCTAAAACAGCACTATTGGTGGACAAAGATGAAGATTGAAATTGCACGCTATATGGCCAGATGTGACACTTGTAGACGTGTCAAGGCCATACACATGAAAGCTGCTGGTCCATTACAATCGTTACCTATCCCAACATGGAAATGGGAGGATATAAGCAAGGACTTTATTGTGGGATTACCCAGGACAACAAAAGGCTATGACTCCATCTGGGTCTTTGTTGATCGACTTACAAAGATCGCCCACTTTCTTCCAGTCAGGGTAAAGTATACAGTGGCCACATATGTAGAGTTATACATTGCCCGTATTCTCAGTTTGCATGGTGTTCCGAAGACTATAGTGTCGGATCGTGAACCGCAATTCGTGTCCAAATTTTGGGAAGAACTTCACAAGGCTTTGGATACTAAGCTGCTCCATAGTTCGGCCTATCATCCTCAAACCAGTGGGTAGACTGAGAGGGTGAATCAAATACTTGAGGACATGTTACGAGCTTTTGCTCTAGAATTTCCACAGAAATGGGATGAATGCTTGCCATTGACGGAGTTCTTGTACAATAATAGCTATCAAAAGAGCATCAAAATGGCACCTTTTGAAGCTTTGTACGGACGACGGTGTCGTACTCCGTCAAATTGGTCTGAACCAGGCGAAACAAATTTCTTCAGGCCTGATATGGTAAAGGAGACAGAAGAGAAGGTACAACGAATAATTCATAATTTGAAGAAAGCTCAAGCTCGTCAGAAGAGTTATGCAGACAAGCGACGATAACCCTTGCACTTTCAAGTTAAAGATTATGTCTACCTAAAAGTTTCACCAATGAAGGGTGTATCACGTTTCGGGGTAAAGGGGAAGCTTGCACCTCGATACATTGGTCCTTTTCCTATCCTTGAAAGATATTGACCAGTGGCATACCGACTCCAGTTACCCAAAACATTGTCTGTTGTGCATAATGTGTTCCACGTGTCTCAATTAAAGAAGTGTCTTCGGGTTCTCGACCGAACCATTGAAGTAACGGATGTTGCCTTAGAACCAGACTTGACATATTTAGAGCATCCTATTTGAGTCTTGGATCAAAAGGACAGAATTACCCAAAGAAGAACTCTCAAGTTTTACAAGATCTAGTGGAACCAACATACAGAAGATGAAGCTACATGAGAAACTCAAGACTTTTTAGATAATAATTTCCCAGACTTTTTAGCTTCGTGTAAATTGTAGGATGTATACATTTGTTGTAATGGAGGAATGAACCCCATACCACCCCTGCCTTGTACCAAAAATAAGGAAATAAATATATGTCTTGTTTCCTTTTCCATTACTTGCCCTAGGACTTTTAATCTCGGGACGAGATTCTTTTATGGGGGGAAGGATGTAACACCCATGGTGTTACTGAAATGGAAATGTGCCCTTGGGCCATTTCTAAGTATTTTGGTGATTGAGTGCCAACACAAGTGCTTAAGTGTTAATCTATGCCAATTGATGGACAAAGTGCAAATCAAGAGTAAAGGTATGTTTCTAAGACTTAGTACATTGTTTTGAAGACTAATGTATTGTGTCTAAGTGCTAGAAACAGGAAAAGACCAATGTGGAAAATACTTGGCTGAGCAGCCAAGACTCTGCGCAGTCTGGGTGCACCGGACTGTGCGGTGGTGCACTGGACAGTGTCCGATGCGCCAGGCTGGCGGCTGTCAACTGGCTGCTCTCAGGACTTCGACGGCGGTGTACGGCTATAAATCACCAGACTGTCTGGTGAGCCAACAGTTGGCCGGGCCAACGGTCGGCCGCGTAATCCGCGCGCGACGCGTGGCAGAGCCAACGGTCAGAAAAGGGCACCGGACTGTCCGGTGTGCACCGGACAGTGTCCGGTGCGCCAACGGCTCTGAATCTCCAATGGTCGGCTTCGCCAAAGAAGGAAAGAAATCCGCACCGGACAGTGTCCGGTGGTGCACCGGACTGTCCGGTGCGCCAGGCGACAGAAGGCAAAAATTGCCTTCCTATAATGCTCTCAACGGCTCCTAGCTGCCTTGGGGCTATAAAAGAGACCCCTAGGCGCATGGAGGAGAACACCAAGCATTCTCTAAGCATTCTCTAAGCATTCCTAAGCACGAAGACTCCAATTACGCGCATTCGATTCTTTGTGATAGAACCTAGAGCTCCATTTGAGTAGAGAACTCTTTGAGTTGTGTTGAGAGCTCGTGTTGTGACTTGTGTGCGTGTTGTTGATCTGATTTTTGTCTTGTGTGCGTTTCTCATCCCATCCTTACTTCCGTGCTTCTTTGTGAACATCAAAGTGTAAGGGCGAGAGGCTCCAAGTTGTGGAGATTCCTCGCAAGCGGGATATAGTAAAGTGAAAGCAAAACACCGTGGTATTCAAGTGGGTCTTTGGACTGCTTGAAAGGGGTTGAGTGCAACCCTCGTCCGTTGGGACGCCACAATGTGGATTAGGCAAGTGTTGGACTTGGCCGAACCACGGGATAAACCACTGTGCCATATCTGTGTTGATCTCTTTGTGGTTTTGTGTTTTGCAAGAACTCCTCTCTATCCATTTAGTTTTATCGTGCTAACGACTAATCAAATTTTGTTGGATTAAGTTTCACGTTTTTACAGGATCACCTATTCACCCCCCTCTAGGTGCTCTCAATTGGTATCAGAGTCGTTCTCTTCAAGAAAGGGACTAATCGCCCGAAGAGATAGATCCTAAGGGCAAGGGGATGGTGGTCAATGATAAAGAGAAGGAGTCCTTCGTCAATGATCCAAAGGATGACAAGCCTACTGACTTAGGCTCGGGCCACAAGAGAAAAGACGGGAGGAAGAAGAAAACAAGGCGCATCAAGGAGATAGTCTACTACGACAGCGACGAATCTTCCTCTTCCCAAAAGGACGACGACAACGACTACGATAAAAAGAAGACGGTTAATTCAAACTTTTCCTTTGATTATTCTCGTATTCCGCAAAGTTCCAATGCTCATTTGCCTTCCATTCCCCTCGGTAAACCCCCCACTTTGATGGAGAGGACTACGGATTTTGGAGTCACAAAATGCATAGCCACTTGTTCTCTCTCCATCCAAGTATATGGGAGATAGTAGAAAATGGAATGCACTTTGATAGTACGGATAGTCCCATGTTCATTAATGAGCAAATTCACAAAAATGCACAAGCTACTACTGTTCTTCTAGCTTCATTGTGCAGGGATGAATACCATAAGGTGAGCGGCTTGGATAACGCCAAGCAGATTTGGGACACCCTCAAAATCTCACATGAGGGGAACGACGTCACAATGCTCACCAAGATGGAGTTAGTGGAGGGCGAACTTGGGAGATTCGCAATGATCAGAGGGGAGGAGCCAACCCAAACGTACAACCGGCTCAAGACCCTCGTCAACAAAATAAGGAGCTATGGAAGCTATGGAAGCACGCGATGGACGGACCACGACGTCGTCCGCCTAATGCTAAGGTCTTTTACTGTCCTTGATCCACATCTTGTGAACAATATTCGTGAGAATCCTAGGTACACCAAGATGATGCCCGAGGAGATACTTGGAAAGTTTGTAAGCGGGCGGATGATGATCAAGGAGGCAAGATACGTTGACGATGCGTTGAACGGCCCAATCCACGAGCCTCAAACCGTTGCTCTCAAAGCAACGATGAGCAAGGAAGTGCTACCTAGCAAGGTGGCACAAGTTGAGGTGGCGGGACTCAATGAGGAAGAGATGGCCCTCATCATTAAGCGTTTCAAGACGGCGCTAAGGGGTCGCAAGGAGCATCCCAACAAGACCAAGACGAAGGGGAAGCACTCATGCTTCAAATGTGGTAAGATTGGTCATTTTATCGCTAATTGTCCCGATAATGATAGTGACCAGGAACAAGGGAACAAGAGAGAAAAGAAGAAGGCCTACAAGAAGGCTAAGGGAGAGGCACACCTTGGAAAGGAGTGGGACTCGGATTGTTCGTCGTCCGACTCCGACAACGAAGGACTCGCCACCACCGCCTTCAACAAATCGGCCCTCTTCCCCAACGAGCATCACACCTGCCTCATGGCAAGGGAAAAGAAGGTAAGCACTCATAATACTAGTACTTACGCTTCCTCAAGTGATGAAGAATCTAGCGATGGTGAAATAGACTATTCATGTTTATTCAAGGGCCTAGATAGAACTAAGGTTGATAAGATTAATGAATTAATTGATGCATTGAATGATAAGAATAGGTTATTAGAAAAGCAAGAGGGTCTTTTGTATGAAGAACATGATAAGTTTGTAGAGGCACAAAAATCCCTTGCTTTAGAAATTAAAAGGAATGAAATGCTTTCTTGTGAATTGTCTACATGCCATGACTCTATTTCTCGCTTAAAGAGCATAAATGATGATTTGAATGCTAAGTTAGAAATAGCTAATAAATCAACATCTGGTGTAGAACATGTTGCAATTTGCAATAGGTGTAAAGATTTTAATATTGATGCTTGTAGAGAACATCTAGTTTCAATTTCTAATTTGAATGATGAAGTGACTAGTCTTAATGCCCAACTAAAGACTAGCAAGAGAGAATTTGACAAACTAAAATTTGCAAGGGATGCCTACACGATTGGTAGACACCCCTCAATTAAGGATGGTCTTGGCTTCAAGAGGGAAGTCAAGAACTTAATGAGCCATAAGGCTTCCATCTCCGCCAAGGAGAAAGGGAAGGACCCTATGGCTAGTAGTGCTCAAAAGAACCATGTATTCATGTATCATGATAGGAGACATTCTAGGAATGTTTATAGAAGTTATGATGCTTTTGATTCTCATGCCATGATTGCTTTTAGTTCTTCTATTATGCATGATAGAAATTTGGCTAGGAAAAATGCTATGCCTAGAAGAAATGTTGTTCATGTTCCTAGGAAAGTAAACTATGAATCTTCTACAATTTTTCATACTTGCAATGCTTCCTTCACCATTTGTAGAAAGCATAAGAAGGTAATTGCTAGGAAGTTAGGGGCAAGATGCAAGGGAGATAAAACTTGCATTTGGGTCCCTAAGACAATTGTCACTAACCTTGTAGGACCCAACAAGAGTTGGGTACCTAAGACCCAAGCCTAAATTTGCCTTGCAGGTTTATGCATCCAGGGGATCAAGCTGGATTATCGACAGCGGATGCACAAACCACATGACGGGGGAGAAGAAGATGTTCTCCTCCTACGTCAAGAACAAAGATTCCCAAGACTCAATTATATTCGGTGATGGGAATCAAGGCAAGACCTTGTGCAGCTTGTCAAGCAGGTAACAGGTGGGAAGCTCTCATCATATCAAAAATGTGATGACCACATCAAGACCTTTGGAGTTGCTTCATATGGACCTCTTCGGACCCGTCGCCTATCTAAGCATAGGAGGAAGTAAGTATGGTCTTGTTATAGTTGATGATTTTTCCGGCTTCACTTGGGTATTCTTTTTGCAAGATAAATCTGAAACCCAAGGGACCCTCAAGCGCTTCCTAAGGAGGGCTCAAAATGAGTTTAAGCTCATGGTGAAGAAGATAAGGAGCGACAACGGGTCCGAGTTCAAGAACCTTCAAGTGGAGGAGTACCTTGAGGAGGAAGGAATCAAGCACGAGTTTTCCGCTCCCTACACACCACATCAAAATGGTGTGGTAGATAGGAAGAACAGGATGCTTATAGACATGGCGAGGACAATGCTTGGAGAATTCAAGACGCCCGAGCGATTTTGGTCGGAAGCCGTGAACATGGCTTGTCACGCCATAAACCGGGTGTATCTTCATCGCCTCCTCAAGAAGACTTCATATGAGCTTCTAACCGGTAACAAACCCAATGTTTCGTATTTCCGAGTTTTTGGGAGTAAATGCTACATTCTAGTGAAGAAGGGTAGGAATTCAAAATTTGCTCCCAAAGCGGTAGAAGGGTTTTTGTTAGGTTATGACTCAAATACAAAGGCGTATAGAGTCTTCAACAAATCATCGGGTTTGGTTGAAGTCTCTAGCGACGTTGTATTTGATGAGACTAATGGCTCTCCAAGAGAGCAAGTTGTTGATCTTGATGATGTAGATGAAGAAGAAATTCCAACGGCCGCAATACGTACCATGGCGATTGGAGATGTGCGGCCACAGGAACAAAAGGAGCAAGATCAACCTTCTTCCTCAACAATGGTGCATCCCCCAACTCAAGACGATGAACAGGTTCATCAAGAGGAGGCGTGTGATCAAGGGGGAGCACAAGATGATCATGTAATGGAGGAAGAAGCACAACCGGCACCTCCAACTCAAGTTCGAGCGATGATTCAAAGGAATCATCTCGTCGACCAAATTTTGGGTGACATTAGCAAGGGAGTAACTACTCATTCTAGATTAGTTAATTTTTGTGAGCATTACTCCTTTGTCTCTTCTATTGAGCCTTTCAGGGTAGAAGAGGCCTTGCTAGATCCGGACTGGGTGTTGGCCATGCAGGAAGAGCTCAATAACTTCAAAAGAAATGAAGCTTGGACACTGGTGCCTCTTCCCAAGCAAAATGTTGTGGGAACCAAGTGGGTGTTCCGCAACAAACAAGACGAGCACGGGGTGGTAACAAGGAACAAGGCTCGACTTGTGGCAAAAGGTTATGCCCAAGTCGCAGGTTTGGACTTTGAGGAGACTTTTGCTCCTGTGGCTAGGCTAGAGTCCATTCGTATTTTGCTAGCATATGCCGCTCACCATTCTTTCAGGTTGTTCCAAATGGATGTGAAGAGCGCTTTCCTCAACGGGCCAATCAAGGAGGAGGTGTACGTGGAGCAACCCCTGGCTTCGAGGATGAACGGTACCCTGACCACGTATGTACGCTCTCTAAGGCGCTCTATGGACTTAAGCAAGCCCCAAGAGCATGGTATGAATGCCTTAAAGACTTTTTAATTGCTAATGCTTTCAAGGTTGGGAAAGCCGATCCGACTTTATTCACTAAGACTTGTGATGGTGATTTATTTGTGTGCCAAATTTATGTCGATGACATAATATTTGGTTCTACTAACCAAAAGTCTTGTGAAGAGTTTAGCAGGGTGATGACTCAGAAATTCGAGATGTCAATGATGGGCGAGTTGAACTACTTCCTTGGGTTCCAAGTGAAGCAACTCAAGGACGGCACCTTCATCTCCCAAATGAAGTACACGCAAGACTTGCTAAAGCGGTTTGGGATGAAGGATGCCAAGCTCGCAAAGACTCCGATGGGAACTGACGGACACGTCGACCTCAACAAAGGAGGTAAGTCCGTTGATCAAAAAGCATATCGGTCCATGATAGGTTCTTTGCTTTATTTGTGCGCTAGTAGACCGGATATTATGCTTAGTGTTTGCATGTGTGCTAGATTTCAATCCGATCCAAGGGAGTGTCACTTAGTGGCCGTGAAGCGAATTCTTAGATATTTAGTCGCTACGCGTTGCTTCGGGATCTGGTATCCAAAGGGGTCTACCTTTGACTTAATTGGATATTCAGACTCCGATTATGCTGGATGTAAGGTCGATAGGAAGAGTACATCGGGGACGTGCCAATTCTTAGGAAGGTCCCTGGTGTCGTGGAGTTCTAAGGAACAAACTTCCGTTGCCCTATCCACCGCTGAGGCCGAGTATGTTGCCGCAGGACAGTGTTGCGCGCAACTACTTTGGATGAGGCAAACCCTCAGGGACTTTGGCTACAATCTGAGCAAAGTCCCACTCCTATGTGATAATGAGAGTGCTATCCGCATGGCGGATAATCCTGTTGAACACAGCCGCACAAAGCACATAGACATCCAACATCACTTTTTGAGAGACCACCAGCAAAAGGGAGATATCAAAGTGTTTTATGTTAGCACCGAGAACCAGCTAGCCGATATCTTTACCAAGCCTCTAGATGAGTCGACCTTTTGTAGGCTGCATAGTGAGCTAAATTTCCTAGATTCGCGGAACTTGGATTGATTTGTAGCATACATGTGTTTATGCCTTTGATCATATTCTTTATGCAATTTGTTGTTTATGTATGGTGCTCAAGTTGTACAAGCACTCCCGGACCTCACAAGTCCATTTGCAAGTGATGCATATATTTAGGGGGAGATGTGCTACAACTTGACCCTTTAAGACTAACCATGTGCTTGAGTTTTCTTAATTTAGTCTCAAAGGTGAATTGAAAGGGAAAAGGTGGACTTGGACCATGCAAGACTTCCACTGCACTCCGATGAGAGGGTAACTTACTCCAAGTTCATCTCAATATCCTTATTGCCTTTGTACTCTTATTTGAAGATTTTGGTGAGGCAATGGGGTTTAAAAGCCAAGATTGATACCGTTTTGGTGCTTGATGCCAAAGGGGGAGAAAATAAGGCCAAAGCAATAAATGGATCAGCTACCACTTGAGAATTTTGAAAATAGTAGAATAGAGCTTTTGGTTTGTCAAAAATCTCTTATTGTCTCTTTTGTCAAAAGTTGGCATCTTGTGGGGAGAATGGTTGATTATGGGAAAAAGGGGGAGTTTTTGAAATATTTGATCAATTTCTCTTGGAATATCTTTCTCTATGCATCAACAAGTGTATTTGTCTTAGAGATAGGAAATTGAGGTTGATTTGCAAAAACAAAACCAAGTGGTGGCAAAGAATGATCCAAATATGCCAAATTTGAATCAAAACAAATTTGTGTTCTCATTTGCATTGATGTTGCACTTCTTTAGTTGCTTTTTGTTGTGTTGGCATAAATCACCAAAAAGGGGGAGATTGAAAGGGAAATGTGCCCTTGGGCCATTTCTAAGTATTTTGGTGATTGAGTGCCAACACAAGTGCTTAAGTGTTAATCTATGCCAATTGATGGACAAAGTGCAAATCAAGAGTAAAGGTATGTTTCTAAGACTTAGTACATTGTTTTGAAGAATAATGTATTGTGTCTAAGTGCTAGAAACAGGAAAAGACCAATGTGGAAAATACTTGGCTGAGCAGCCAAGACTCTGCGCAGTCTGGGTGCACCGGACAGTGTCCGGTGCGCCAGGCTGGCGGCTGTCAACTGGCTGCTCTCGGGACTTCGACGGTGGTGTACGGCTATAAATCACCGGACTGTCCGGTGGTGCACCGGACTGTCCGGTGAGCCAACAGTCGGCCGGGCCAACGGTCGGCCGCGTAATCCGCGCGCGACGCGTGGCAGAGCCAACGGTCAGAAGGGGGCGCCGGACTGTCCGGTGCGCCAACGGCTCTGAATCTCCAACGGTCGGCTTCGCCAAAGAAGGAAAGAAATCCGCACCGGACAGTGTCCGGTGGTGCACCGGACTGTCCGGTGCGCCAGGCGAGAGAAGGCAAAAATTGCCTTCCTGGAATGCTCTCAACGGCTCCTAGCTGCCTTGGGGCTATAAAAGAGACCCCTAGGCGCATGGAGGAGAACACCAAGCATTCTATAAGCATTCCTAAGCACGAAGACTCCAATTCCGCGCATTCGATTCTTTGTGATAGCAACTAGAGCTCCATTTGAGTAGAGAACTCTTTGAGTTGTGTTGAGAGCTCGTGTTGTGACTTGTGTGCGTGTTGTTGCTCTGATTTTTGTCTTGTGTGCGTTGCTCATCCCATCCATACTTCTGTGATTCTTTGTGAACATCAAAGTGTAAGGGCGAGAGGCTCCAAGTTGTGGAGATTCCTCGCAAGCGGGATATAGTAAAGTGAAAGCAAAACATCATGGTATTCAAGTGGGTCTTTGGACCGCTTGAAAGGGGTTGAGTGCAACCCTCGTCCGTTGGGACGCCACAACGTGGAGTAGGCAAGTGTTGGACTTGGCCGAACCACGGGATAAACCACTGTGCCATCTCTGTGTTGATCTCTTTGTGGTTATTGTGTTTTGCAAGAACTCCTCTCTAGCCACTTGGTTTTATCGTGCTAACGACTAATCAAGTTTTGTTGGATTAAGTTTCACGTTTTTACAAGATCACCTATTCACCCCCCTCTAGGTGCTCTCAGTTACTTACACTAAAACTTGAGCATAACATCATAAGCATTGGCATATCATGTGTTTGTCACACCTATAATGCATCCACTAGGTAAAAAGTTCAAACAAAGTTGTATTGATGTGACATTTCATGGGTAAAACCCTAGAATAGGGTACTTAACCCTAGATTGGGCTTAAAAGAGTAAACAAAGCCTAACAAGGGAAAACTTCAAAACTCATTAGAGATGGTCATAAAATGTCACCATGGATGAACTTAAGTAGCATCCAAACCCTAGAAGCACCAAAAACCCTAAATGGACCCTAAGAAACCCTGGACTGAAACCCTAGTGGGGTTGTATGCAAAATGTGCACATTTTTGGACCTAAGTGCATAAACCTTGAAATTAGGGTATCTTAGCTCATATAATTCACATGTATGTGGATTTGCAACTTAAACCCTAAGTTTTGGGCCTATTTGCAAAAAACCACATTTGAGCTCTATTGAGTTAAGTCTGAAATTCAGTGGAATTGGTTCAAATTTGGGGCCCTATATCTTCCAAATTATGAAGATTTTGCCCTAGGTCAACACATCAAGTTTGTATAGCTATGTAAGGAGAATAACTTTGCTATACACACTTGTTAGTCCTTTAATTGGTTTGTCATCCAAACACCAAAACCCACAAGAGAGCTTTCAATCTCCCCCTTTTTGGTGATTGATGGCAACACAATTAAAGCTTACATAAGAATAAGATTTAAAGCACAAATTTTGAATTCTAAGTTTATAGAATGTTATCCCTAAATATGTGCTTACATCAAAATCTTAAATTTGGCCTTATATGCCAAATTGCACATACTTAGGCTAATTCGAAGCATTACTATACCTTAGTACCTGTGGGCTGCATTGTGTCACTAATTAAACCGTGATGTGTATGACACATAGATGCACATAATCAGAGTTAAACACCAATTGAATAGATATACCACAGAAATATCAACCTACCACTTTTCACCATTAAGATTCCAAATTAAAACAATTTTAAAGCACCAGAACCACATGAATATCTATTACAGGATAAACACAGAAGATACTAAATGATTCATATCAACGGAAGCACTGATTTTGCATTATCACCATATAATACAATAAGAAGCATAAGTAGTATCAACAAAACTAACACATTCTTCCCTAAGACTCAAGGAAACCCCTTTAGGATAACCCCTTTAGGATAAGATTTCCTCTCAGGTTGAGATAAGCTTTAATGCACAATTTCTCCCCCTTTGACATCAAACACCAAAACCATATTCAAGCAAGAACATAGAATGACAGCAGGGTATTGAGCAGGTAAATTTTAACACACTAACATTACTCCCCCTTACACATTGAACATATGCAACACAAGCATTTGGAGGAAAGTTAAGATACATATACGCAAAAGATCAATACTTCCTTTTGTACCTTTACCATGTTGTGGTGTACTTTCCATCTTGACAGTTTAATCTCTAGGGAGCATCTCCACACTTGTGCCTCACCCTTTATCCTAACCTTTTCTTATTGCTAAGACACCAAGCTTAGAGCAAGTTATAGTATTGTGGCACAAGATGAAGCTCATATTCTAGTGATTACCAAAAGATATCAATTGAAGCAAACTACCACGACTACCAATTGAAAAATCATTACTGTTATAGTTCCATGATATTTAAAGATAAGCATCTAGTATCACCTAAATATTATGGAGCATGAGCAATCTATAAGGATGTAATTACTCACAACTTAAGATACCAAATACTTGTCTTATGGAGATACCCAAGTCCTGATTGCTTCATTTCCTGCTCATCTTCCCTTTTCCACAATGACTATACAAGATCACTCAAGAAACAATTAGTCTAAGTATACCATGATTAAGAAGGTTCCTTAGGTACACCAAAAGAAACAACATTTTAAAGTAAGGAGCACTTAAGCCAAGATACTACCAATTCAAAGGCAAGAACATAGCTGTGATCACAATCAATGGAACTTCAAGATATGAGATTGCATAGTTCCATTCTCCATACCTTTGCCTTTTACCTGAATACCATGAGATCCATTCTTTTAGGTAGTGTAGAGTGAGAGCACCTGTTGTCACCAATTTAGGGCTCCTTTTGCTCATGCACCTCATAACTCAAGATGGTGCATTAGTGGCACAACATGGATTTGGTATACACACAGTATCAAAATTGGGTAATTATGTTAACATGGACTAAACAAGATGTCATGCTTGCACATAGGTTAATCATTAAAGACAATAGCATGTCTTACAAAAGGATACATGTTTATCCATTAACACAAAAAGAGTTAACCATAGTGAATATATCGATTGAAAAGCTACCCATTGGATGATTCAAAAGATATAACACATAGAACACACAATCATGATTAAGCAAGCATCATTATGAACCATTGATAACACAGGCAATCTCAAAAGCATAACTACTCCAAGGATAGGTAGCACAACAAACCAACTTAAGAGCAATACTGATTTGCAATAATGTACTTAAGATACCCGGGTACCGTCCTTTGGAGAGCAAGTTGCATATTCTCATCAAGGTCCTTTGCTTGATTCACCAATAATGATTCAAGACCTCTACAACTTATTTAACTTGAGATGAACATGGGATTAGAATTGCACAATCATTCAACCTTGATTCAATGAATAGACAATAAAAATCAACAGCTTAAGCATAGAATTTGAATTAACCATCTTAAGCTCTCCCATGGTCTCCAGTCCATCTCGAGGCACCTGCATGGTCTAGTTGGCACAGTTTGGTACCCATCTCGGGATGGGTCCATAACGGTCATCCAAAAGAGCCTTTGAGACCCAAACCATACACTTGTGCTAGATCAGTAATCTAAAAGGGAAATGTGCCCTTGGGCCATTTCTAAGTATTTTGGTGATCAAGTGCCAACATAAATGGTTTAAGTGTGAAACTATGCCAAATGGTGGAAGAAGTGCAAATCAATAAAAAGGTATGATTCTAGACTTAGTACATTGGTTTTTGTGTACTAACATATCTTGTCTAAGTGCTAGAATCAGGAAAAACTCAGCAGTCTGGGTGCACCGGACTGTCCGGTGGTGCACCGGACAATGTCCGGTGCGCCAGGCTGTCTCTAGTGAAAAGGCTGCTCTCGGGAACTGAACAGCGGCGTTCGGCTAAAATTCACCGGACTGTTCGGTGGTGCACCGGACTGTCCGGTGAGCCAACGGTCGGCCGCGCAATCCGCGCGTGACACGTGGCCGGGCCAACGGTCTGAAGGGGGCACCGGACTGTCCGGTGTGCACCTGACAGTGTCCGGTGCGCCAACGGCTCCAAATTGTCAATGGTCGGCTGCGCTAGAATAGGAAAGAAATCTGCACCGGACAGTGTCCGGTGGTGCACCGGACTGTCCGGTGCACCAGTCGACAGAAGGCAAGAATTGCCTTCCTGGATTGCTCTCAACGGCTCGTAGCTGCCTTGGGGCTATAAAAGGGACCCCTAGGCGCTTGAAGGAGTAACACCAAACATTCTTTGATCATCTCTTAGCACCAAGACATCTCTCTAGCGCATTTGATTCGTTGTGATAGCAATTTGAGCTCCTCTTGAGTTGAGAACTCCGTGTGTGATCTTAGAGCTCAAGTTGTGACTTGTGTGCGTGTTTGTGCTCGTGCTTTGAGGCTTGTGTGTGTTGCTATTCCCACTCTTACATCTGTGCTTCTTTGTGATCATTTCATTGTAAGGGCGAGAGGCTCCAAGTTGTGGAGATTCCTCGCAAACGGGAAAGAGTAAAGAAAGAAGAACATCGTGGTATTCAAGTTGATCATTGGATCACTTGCAGGAGTTGAGTGCAACTCTCGTCCATTGGGATGCCATAACGTGGACTAGGCAAGTATTGTACTTGGCCGAACCACAAGATAAATCCTTGTGTCTCTTGTGCTTGTTCTCACTGTATAAATTGTGGTTCACAAGAGCTCTCGTTTTAGCCACTTGATTTCATTGTGCTAACACTTAATCAAGTTTGTGGCTTTAAGTTTCAAGTTTTAACAGGATCACCCATTCACCCCCCCTCTAGGTGCTCTCAATTGGTATCAGAGCCGTTCTCTTCACGAAAGGGACTAATCGCCCGAAGAGATGGATCCTAAGGGAAAGGGGATGGTGATCAACGATAAGGAGAAGGAGTCCATCTTCAACGAGCCGAGGGATGACAAAGCCACTGACTCCGACTCGAGTCAAAAGAAGGATAGGAAGAAGAAGAGGCGGATCAAGAAGATAGTCTACTACGACAGCGACGAGTCTTCCTCTTCCCAAAAGGACGACGAATACGAGGAGAAAAAGAAAACGGTTAACTCGAACTTTTCTTTCGATTATTCTCGTATTCCGCAAAGTTCCAATGCTCATTTACTTTCCATTCCACTTGGTAAACCTCCTCACTTTGATGGAGAGGACTACGGATTTTGGAGTCACAAAATGTGTAGT
Organism: Zea mays; assembly: GCF_902167145.1. Lineage (NCBI taxonomy): Eukaryota > Viridiplantae > Streptophyta > Magnoliopsida > Poales > Poaceae > Zea > Zea mays. The sequence continues at coordinate 46,587,443 of NC_050103.1, forward strand.
CACTTGTTCTCTCTCCATCCAAGTATATGGGAGATAGTAGAAAATGGAATGCAATTTGATAGTACAGATAGTCCCACATTTATCAATGAACAAATTCACAAAAATGCACAAGCTACTACTGTTTTGTTAGAATCATTGTGCAGGGAAGAATATCATAAGGTGAGAGGCTTGGATAACGCCAAGCAGATCTGGGACACCCTCAAGATCTCGCATGAGGGGAACGACATCCCCATGCTCACCAAGACGGAGTTGGTGGAAGGTGAACTAGGAAGGTTCGCGATGATCAGGGGGAGGAGCCAACTCAAACTTACAACAGGCTCAAGACCCTGGCCAACAAAATAAGGAGCTATGGAAGCACGAGATGGACGGACCACGACGTCGTCAGGCTTATGCTAAGGTCCTTCACCATCCTTGATCCGCATCTTGTAAACTCTATTCATGAAAATCCTAGGTACAACAAGATGTCGCCCGAAGAGATACTTGGAAAGTTCGTAAGCGGGCGAATGATGATCAAGGAGGCGAGATATGTTGATGAGGTGTTAAATGGCTCAATCCACGAGCCTCAAACCATTGCTCTAAAAGCAACAAGTAGCAGGGAGGCGCTACCTAGCAAGGTGGCGCAAGTTGAGGCGACCGGGCTAAATGAAGATGAAATGGCCCTCATCATCAAGCGCTTAAAGACGGCGCTCAAAGGTCGCAAGGAGCATCCCAACAAGAGCAAGACGAAGGGGAGGCGCTCCTGCTTCAAGTGTGGTAAGGTTGGTCACTTTATTGCTAACTGTCCTGATAATGAAAGTGACCAGGATCAAGAAAAGAAGAGGGAAAAGAAGAAGACTTACAAGAAAGCGAAGGGCGAGGCACACCTTGGCAAAGAGTGGGACTCGGATTGCCCTTCATCCGACGACGAAGGACTTGCCGCCTCTGCCTTCAACAAATCGTCCCTCTTCCCCAACGAGCATCACACCTGCCTCATGGCAAAGGAAAAGAAGGTATGCACTAGGAATACTACTGCATATGCTTCTTCAAGTGATGATGAATCTAGCGATGATGAAATAGACTATGCAAATTTATTAAAAGGTTTAGATAGAACTAAAATTGATAAAATCAATGAATTAATTGATGTGTTGAATGACAAGAATAGATTGTTAGAAAAACAAGAGGATCTTTTGTATGAAGAGCATGATAAATTTGTAGATGTCCAAAAATCTCTTGCTTTAGAAGTTAAAAGGAATGAAATGCTTTCTTGTGAATTATCTACTTGCCATGAGACTATTTCTAGTTTAAAAAGTGTTAATGATGATTTAAATGCTAAGCTAGAAGTAGCAAATAGATCTAGTTCCTGTGTAGAACATGTAGTGATTTGCAATAGGTGTAAGGACTTTAATGTTGATGCATGTGTTGAGCACCTTACTTCTATTGCAAAACTAAATGGTGAAGTGGCTAATCTTAATGCCCAACTTAAGACTAGCAAAAATGAATTTGATAAACTAAAATTTGCAAGGGATGCCTACACTGTTGGTAGACCCCCCTCAATTAAGGATGGGCTTGGCTTTAAGAGGGAAGCCAAGAACTTAACAAGTCATAAGGATCCCATCTCCGCCAAGGAGAAAGGGAAGGCCCCTATGGCTAATAGTGTTCAAAAGAATCATGCTTTCATTTATAGTGACGGGAATCAAGGCAAGAACCTACGGATGCACAAACCACATGACGGGGGAGAAGAAGATGTTCACCTCCTACGTCAAGAATAAAGATACCCAAGATTCAATCATATTCGGTGACGGGAATCAAGGCAAGGTTAAAGGACTAGGAAAGATTGCTATTTCATCCGAGCACTCCATTTCTAATGTGTTTTTAGTTGAGTCGCTCGGGTATAACTTGTTGTCCGTTAGTCAACTTTGTAATATGGGTTATAATTGCTTATTTACAAATGTAGATGTGTCTGTCTTTAGGAGTGATGGTTCATTAGCTTTTAAGGGTGTACTAGACGACAAACTCTATTTAGTTGATTTTGCAAAGGAAGAGGCCGGTCTAGATGCATGCTTAATTGCTAAGACTAGAATGGGCTGGATGTGGCATCGCCGTTTAGCACATGTGGGGATGAAGAACCTTCACAAACTTCTAAAGGGAGAACATGTGTTAGGACTAACAAATGTGACTTTCGAAAAAGATAGACCTTGTGCAGCTTGTCAATCATGTAAACAGGTGGGAAGTACTCATCACAGCAAGAATGTAATGACCACATCAAGACCTCTGGAGTTACTTCATATGGACCTCTTCGGACCCGTCGCCTACCTAAGCATAGGAGGAAGTAAGTATGGTCTTGTTATAGTTGATGACTTTTCTCGCTTCACTTGGGTTTTCTTCTTGCAGGATAAAACAGAAACCCAAGGGACCCTCAAGCGCTTCCTAAGGAGAGCTCAAAATGAGTTTGAGATCAAGGTAAAGAAGATAAGGAGCGACAACGGGTCCAAGTTCAAGAACCTTCAAGTGGAGGAGTATCTTGAGGAGGCAGGAATCAAGCACGAGTTCTCCGCTCCATACACACCACAACAAAACGGTGTGGTAGAGAGGAAGAACAGGACGCTCATAGACATGGCGAGGACGATGCTTGGAGAGTTCAAGACACCCGAGCGATTTTGGTCGGAAGCCGTGAACACGGCTTGCCACGCCATAAACCGGGTCTACCTTGATCGCCTCCTCAAGAAGACTTCGTATGAGCTTCTAACCGGTAACAAACCCAATGTATCATACTTTCGTGTTTTTGGGAGCAAATGTTACATTCTAGTGAAGAAAGGTAGAAATTCTAAGTTTGCTCCCAAAGCTGTAGAAAGGTTTTTGTTAGGTTATGATTCAAATACAAAGGCGTATAGGGTCTTCAACAAATCATCGGGTTTGGTTGAAGTCTCTAGCGACGTTGTATTTGATGAGACTAATGGCTCTCCAAGAGAGCAAGTGTTGATCTTGATGATGTAGATGAAGAAGACGTTCCAACGACCGCAATACGCACCATGGCAATTGGAGATGTGCGGCCACAGGAACAAAAGGAGCAAGATCAACCTTCTTCCTCAACAATGGTGCACCCCCAAACTCAAGACGATGAACAGGTTCATCAAGAAGAGGCGTGTGATCAAGGGGGAGCACAAGATGATCATGTTATGGAGGAAAAAGCACCTCAAGCTCCTCCAACTCAAGTTCGAGCGACGATTCAAAGGAATCATCCCGTCGATCAGATATTAGGTGATACTAGCAAGGGAGTAACTACTCGCTCTAGATTATTTAATTTTTGTGAGCATTACTCTTTTGTCTCTTCTATTGAGCCTTTCAGGGTAGAAGAGGCCTTGCTAGATCCGGACTGGGTGTTAGCCATGCAGGAGGAGCTCAACAATTTCAAGAGAAATGAAGTTTGGACACTAGTGCCACGTCCCAAGCATAACGTTGTGGGAACCAAGTGGGTGTTCCGCAACAAACAGGACGAGCACGAGGTGGTGACAAGGAACAAGGCACGACTTGTGGCAAAAGGTTATGCCCAAGTCGCAGGTTTGGACTTTGAGGAGACTTTTGCTCCTGTGGCTAGGCTAGAGTCAATTCGCATATTGTTAGCCTATGCAGCTCACCATTTTTTCAGGTTGTTCCAAATGGTTGTGAAGAGCGCTTTCCTCAACGGGCCAATCAAGGAGGAGGTGAACGTAGAGCAACCCCCTGGCTTTGAGGATGAACGGTACCCCGACCACGTGTGTAAGCCCTCTAAGGCGCTCTATGGACTTAAGCAAGCCCCAAGAGCATGGTATGAATGCCTTAGAGACTTTTTAATTGCTAATGCTTTCAATGTTGGGAAAGCCGATCCAACTTTATTCACTAAGACTTGTGATGGTGACTTATTTGTGTGCCAAATTTATGTCGATGACATAATATTTGGTTCTACTAACCAAAAGTCTTGTGAAGAGTTTAGCAGGGTGATGACTCAAAAGTTTGAAATGTCGATGATGGGCGAGTTGAACTACTTCCTTGGGTTCCAAGTGAAGCAACTCAAGGACGGCACTTTCATCTCCCAAACGAAGTACACGCAAGACTTGATCAAGCGGTTTGGGATGAAGGACGCCAAGCCCGCAAAGACTCCAATGGGAACTGACGGACACGTCGACCTCAACAAAGGAGGTAAGTCCGTTGATAATAAAGCATACCGGTTCATGATAGGTTCCTTGCTTTATTTTTGTGCTAGTAGACCGGATATTATGCTTAGTGTATGCATGTGTGCTAGATTTCAATCCGATCCAAGGGAGTGTCACTTAGTGGCCGTGAAGCGAATTCTTAGATATTTAGTCGCTACGCTTCGGGATCTGGTATCCAAAGGGGTCTACCTTTGACTTAATTGGATATTCAGACTCTGATTATGCTGGATGCAAGATTGATAGGAAGAGTACATCAGGGATGTGCCAATTCTTAGGAAGGTCCCTGGTGTCTTGGAGTTCTAAGAAACAAACTTCCGTTGCCCTATCCACCGCTGAGGCCGAGTATGTTGCCGCAGGACAGTGTTGCACGCAACTACTTTGGATGAGGCAAACCCTCTGAGACTTTGGCTATAATATGAGCAAAGTCCCACTCCTATGTGATAATGAGAGTGCTATCCGCATGGCGGACAATCCTGTTGAACACAGCCGCACTAAGCACATAGACATCCAACATCACTTTTTGAGAGACCACCAGCAAAAGGGAGATATCGAAGTGTTTTATGTTAGCACCGAGAACCAGTTAGCCGATATCTTTACCAAGCCTTTAGATGAGAAGACCTTTTGTAGGCTGTGAAGTGAGCTAAATGTCTTAGATTCGTGGAACTTGGATTGATTAATAGCATACATGTGTTTTATGCCTTGATCATGTTCCTTATGCATTTTGTTGTTTATTTATGGTGCTCAAGTTGTACAAGCACTCCCCGGACCTCAAAAGTCCATGTGTAAGTGATACACATATTTAGGGGGAGATGTGCTACAACTTGATCCTTTGAGACTAACCATGTGCTTGAGTTTTCTTAAATTAGTCTCAAAGGTGCATTGAAAGGGAAAGGTGGACTTGGACCATGAAAGACTTCCACTGCACTCCGATGAGAGGGTAACTTACTCCAAGTTCATCTCTATGATCTTATTACCTCTCTACTCTAAGTTGAAGATTTTGGTGAGGTAATGGGGTTTAAGGGCCAAGATTGATCCCGTTTTGGTGCTTGATGCCAAAGGGGGAGAAAATAAGGCCAAAGCAAGAAATGGATCAGCTACCACTTAAGAATTTTGAACATAGTAGAGTTAGAGCTTTTGTTTTGTCAAAATCCTCTTAATGTCTTTTCTTGTCAAAAGTCGGTCTCTTGTGGGGAGAATGTTTGATTATGGGAAAAAGGGGGAGTTTTTGCATCTTTGATCAATTTCTCTTGGAATACCTTTCTCTATGCCTCAACAAGTGAATTTGACTTAGAGATAGGAAATTGAGTTTGATTTGCAAAAACAAACCAAGTGGTGGCAAAGAATGATCCAAATATGCCAAATTTGAATCAAAACAAATTCTTGTACGCATTCGCATTGAAGTTGCACTTCTTTTAGTTGCTTTTTGTTGTGTTGGAATAAATCACCAAAAAGGGGGAGATTGAAAGGGAAATGTGCCCTTGGGCCATTTCTAAGTATTTTGGTGCTCAAGTGCCAACATAAATGGTTTAAGTCTGAAACTATGCCAAATGGTGGAAGAAGTGCAAATCAATAAAAAGGTATGATTCTAGACTTAGTACATTGGTTTTTGTATACTAACATATCTTGTCTAAGTGCTAGAATCAGGAAAAACAGAAAAAGAAAAAGACTTGGCTGAAGCAGCCAAGACTCAACAGTCTGGGTGCACCGGACTGTCCGGTGGTGCACCGGACAGTGTCCGGTGCGCCAGGCTAGCTCTGGTGAAAAGGCTGCTCTCGGGAACTGAACAGCGGCGTTCGGCTAAAATTCACCGGACCGTCCGGTGGTGCACCGGACTTTCCGGTGGTGCACCGGACTGTCCGGTGAGCCAACGGTCGGCCGAGCCAACGGTCGGCCACGCAATCCGCGCGTAACACATGGCCGGGCCAACGGTCTGAAGGGGGCACCGGACTGTCCGGTGTGCACCGGACAGTGTCCGGTGCGCTAACGGCTCCAAATTGTCAACGGTCGGCTGTGCCAGAATAGGAAAGAAATCTGCACGGGACAGTGTCCGGTGGTGAACCGGACTGTCCGGTGCACCAGTCGACAGAAGGCAAGAATTGCCTTCCTGGATTGCTCTCAACGGCTCCTAGCTGCCTTGGGGCTATAAAGGGGACCCATAGGCGCATGAAGGAGTAACACCAAGCATTCTTTGATCATCTCTTAGCACCAAGACATCTCTCTAGCGCATTTGATTCGTTGTGATGGCAATTTGAGCTCCTCTTGAGTTGAGAACTCCGTGTGTGATCTTATAGCTCAAGTTGTGACTTGTGTGCGTGTTTGTGCTCGTGCTTTGAGGCTTGTGTGTGTTGCTATTCCCACTCTTACATCTGTGCTTATTTGTGATCATTTCATTGTAAGGGAGAGAGGCTTCAAGTTGTGGAGATTCCTCGCAAATGGGAAAGAGTAAAGAAAGAAGAACACCATGGTATTCAAGTTGATCATTGGATCACTTGAAAGGAGTTGAGTGCCACACTCGTCCATTGGGACGCCACAACGTGGACTAGGCAAGTATTGTACTTGGCCGAACCACGGGATAAATCCTTGTGTCTCTTGTGCTTGTTCTCACTGTATCAATTGTGGTTCACAAGAGCTCTTGTTTTAGCTACTTGATTTCATTGTGCTAACATTTAATCAAGTTTGTGGCTTTAAGTTTTAAGTTTTTACAGGATCACCTATTCACCCCCCTCTAGGTGCTCTCAGGTACCATGAAGTATTTTGAGATAAATGTGCCCAAAGTTGGGCTGTCAGTCTGTCTAAAACCTAAATTATGGTATTCAGTGGCATAGGATGAACTTTGGGGGCCATTTTGAAGATGATCCTGTGGATGTTTGAGCATGGTTACTACAGTCGGTTTATAGCTGGATCATAGGGCTACAGGTTTGCTACAAACGGATTAGTAAGTTCTTATGCGAAAATTCAAGATTTTGGCGTCACAAATCTGTCTGTTAGACTGACTGAAGGAGATCGTGATGGTACAGTAACCAAAAACAATCCGCAGATTCAGTGACCTGGCCGCCGATGACCCTTCACCGGGATTAGTGCTGCTCGCCGCGATTCATGCGTCTGGGCTATGGATTAAGTTCGCCGGTGAAAAGATCTCGTCGCGGATGGGTTCAAGCTATTGTGGCCACGCTGTCCCTCAGTTCCCTGTGCCGGCAACGTGGTCTTACGGTCGTCACCGGAATCCGCAATATTCACCACGGTTGCGCCACGCCTCCAGCCTTTAACCGCACCGCCGTGACTCACATTAGCCATCCGATCATCGTCGATGAGTCTGCCACGGTATTCTCCACGAATCAACTGCGTCAGTAGCCTCCGGCCGCCAGCGCGTCTTCACGAAATTGAACACCACTGCCTTGCGCTCCTATAAATTGATGGCCTGGTCTGTTGCGCCATACTATCACGAAGCCAGAGCACCCATTACCGCCTTCAATTAGCCACCATAGCCGGAGAATTTCCTTCTTCCCCCAATTTTGTTTCCGCCGTCGTTGTAGAACCTTCACCGTGGTCAGTGAATCCCAGGTCAGTTCATGCTCCCTACTGTCTTGTTTCAACATCCGTGGATCCTCCTGATGCTCCCCGACCCGGCCAATTGGACTAGGACCCCATAGATCAACAGGAACGCGCTTGGTTGCCTGTAGTGCCCGCTGTCACCGTGGATAGTGTGTGTTAGAACGCCATTAGTAAAATTGGTTGAGGGGAAACACTCATTAGGACTTGAATTCAGTCTCTGCCAAAGTAGAACGCCGGTCATCAAGTTAATCGGCTAGTACAACTTCACCGGAACTCGGCCCCGCGCTGCCCTCTGTCGTGGACTTCAGACTGTGAAGAGATAGAAGTGCAAGGACCCTTTCGCATATGTCAGTGACTCAGTTAAATAGTGCGCATGATTCTTCTATAGATATTCAAACCCCGGAGGGCTCCAGTGTAAAACCGCCCCGCGGGCGCGAGCGCGTGTGGATTTCTCCCCTGTTGTAGGCTGGTTGGGCTGAATTCAGCCCAACACTATTCATTGCTTTTCCTTTTCTTTTTCTACCTAGATTAAAGAAATTATAGAAAATTACAGAAAAATGCTAAAAATACCAGACCAATTTTTCTAGACTTCTAATTTCTTATAATATTTTATAAAAATAGTTTCATGATTTTTAGTTCCAATATGGAATTTTGGGGCATTTTAAATAGCTAAAATACAAACTTCTGGAATTTTATAGAGTAGTTTATAATCCCAAAATTCACCAAACTTTTTAAGTAAACTTTAATTATTATTTAGAAGCCTTGGGTAAAGTTTGGTATGATTTGGACCATGTTTGATACTTAGAACCCAAAACCCTAGCCCCCTGCCCTATGAACTTCACTATAGACTCTGAAAACCCTAGTTTCTTGGAGATCCATGAAGAAAAGTTGTATTCAAGACATTAGATAATAAACTTTTATTATCCTATCATTTTCATGAACATTACATGAGCATTCATGATTATATATGATTATATCTAGAAAACGAAGAGGAAATAGAAGTTGAAGAAGCGAGGACTTCACCACCACCACCACCACCACCTGAAGAACCTCAGGCAGGAAACTGCTTCTACTTTGATATATGTGGAGCAGAACCTGACTCACCAGTAACACAAGGCAAGCCCCGGTGCATTTTCCACCCCCTTGTTATTTTGAAATCTTTCTCACTTACTTGATGCATTAGGTAATAGGAGTTGTGTGCTAAACCAGTTGCTGCATTTTCTTCCTTGGATTTGATTACTTCTCCTTAATCCCTGATTTACAAAAAGGCTTTTCTTATGCTTAGCTTGGCTCTAGAAAACAAAATGTTTTGTTTTCACAAATGATGATGCTTCAAAGTGGGCGGGATGTTTTCAAAAACAAAACTTGATGGTCGATCCATCATGGCCATGATGGGTTCAACATCAGAAAAGATGTACCTCTGCCAGGTACCAAACTTTGGGTGAAATGATAAAGCTGAGACCGGGCGGGTGACTTGCATAAGAAGAGAGTCTCGGTATAGTGTCTCCGTCTGAGTCGATTAAGGACCTTCTCGATGTAGGCTTGCTGATCGAGGACCCTTTAGCTGGTCGCATGCCTCGCCATGGGTAAGCTTTGCCTCGAGCAGACTAATACCGGAATAAGATAACACGCAATGCGAGTGGAGAGATGGCGAGAGTAGCGTGTACCCTCCGTGGAAGAGGCTAGATGGTGGTGTATCTGTGCTCTCGGTTGGTGTGAACCTAATCTGGTCTTAAGAACCCCGGTGGCGAGTTGACATATGCAAGGGTTAAGTGCTACATATGTCGTGTGATTGGAGATCCTGAGCTGAGTATAATCGATTCGGATCGCCGTAACTTCGCGGATATGAAGACTTGGTCACTGCCCTACACGTAGCAATCCAGTGAAGATGAAGGGTTGTTAAGAAATTGGCTAGTATAGGTCAAGTGAATGAATTAGGGTAGAAAGAACCCTAGCTGCAGGTAATTTTACTTAACCTAACAAATAAAACTGGAGTTTTAAGGATCCACTGTTAGTAAGCATTTCTGCAAACAGAGTCTTTGATTCTTGATAAGGCATACCTTGATTCCCAAAGGCCAGCATATCCTTGAGAGTCTTTTACTTTGATGGGTAAGTCTTGCGAAAGTACACTTCGTACTCAGGGCTTCGTCCCATGTTGTTTTAGGTGAGGAAGCGGCAAATTTTTGCTGCTTTTGTTCGAAGCTGGCGCCGAAAGAAGAAAATCAAGACTAAAGCTGCGGGAGGAAAGGTCCTCCGTTAAGAAAAACTTTTACTGTTTATTCGAGAGGGGTTTTTGCCTCCCAGGTTATGTAATAATAATACTCTACACTCATATATTTTGCTCTGGTCTGTAACTATATAACTCTGTCTTACTTTTCAGTAAAGTAAGTTATTGTAACTGCTTCCGCATTTTCGTACTTCCGATGTATTGTAATGTCTGCGTGACGGGTGAAACGCTCTTAGGAAAGGTAAGGAATTCAGATACCGAACTTGTCAAGTGATCAGGTGCACCTGCAGGGTTGTCTGAGGTCCATTGGACAAGGACAACTGTAGGTGGGCCTAATGACTTGGGAGGTTCTGTCACAGGTAGTGTTGATTGCTTCCGCCCAAAACCGGTCCGGTGTCTTGTACTCATCAAGCATGGTCCTCACCATGTCTAGTATAGTTCTATTCTTCCTCTCCACTACACCATTTTGTTGAGGTGTGTAGGGAGAAGAGAACTCATGCTTGATGCCCTCTTCCTCAAGAAATCCTTCTATTTGAGAATTCTTGAACTCCGTCCCATTATCGCTTCTTATCTTCTTGATTCTCAATCCGAACTCATTTTGAGCTTGTCTCAAGAATCCTTTGAGTGTATCTTGGGTTTGTGATTTTTCTTGCAAAAAGAATACCCAAGTGAAGCGAGAATAATCATTCACAATTACTAGACAGTACTTACTCCCGCCGATGCTTATGTAAGCTATCGAGCTGAATAGATCCATGTGGAGTAGTTCCAGTGGCCTGTCCGTTGTCATTATGTTCTTGTGTGGATGATGGGCGCCAACTTGCTTTCCAGCTTGACATGCGCTACAAACACTGTCTTTCTCAAAATGAACATTTGTTAGTCCCAAAATGTGTTCTCCCTTTAGAAGCTTGTGAAGATTCTTCATTCCAACATGGGCTAGTCGGCGATGCTAGAGCCAACCCATATTAGTCTTAGCAATTAAACAAGTGTTGAGTTCAGCTGTGTTCTCATTAAAATCAACTAAATATAGATGACCCTCTAACACTCTCTTAAATGGTATTGAATCATCACTTCTTCTAAAGACAGTAACACCTGCATCTGTAAAAGACAGTTGTAGCCCATTTTGCATAATTGAGAAACAGAAAGCAAATTGTAATTTAAAGAATCTACAAGAAAAACATTGGAAATAGAATGGTCACGTGATATAGCAATTTTACCAAGCCCTTTGACCAAACCTTGATTTCCATCCCCGAATGTGATAGCTCTTTGGGGATCCTTGTTTTTCTCATAGGTGGAGAATATTCTTTTCTCCCCTATCATGTGGTTCGTGCATCCGCTATCAATTATCCAACTTGAGCCTCTGGATGCATAAACCTGCAAAACAATTTAGGCCTTGTTCTTAGGTACCCAAACAGTCTTGGGTCCTTTCACGTTACAAACAAGCACCTTGGGTACCCAAACACAAGTCTTGGAGCCCTTGTGTTTGCCCCCAACATATTTGGCAACTACTTTGCCTGATTTGTTAGTAAGCACATATGATGCATCAAAAGTCTTAAATGAAATGTTAGGCTCATTTGATGCAGCAGGAGTTTTCTTTTTAGGCAATTTAACATGAGTTGATTGCCTAGAGCTAGAAGCCTCATTCTTATACATAAAAGCATGATGTGAAGCAGTATGAGGTTTCCTAGCATGAATTCTCCTAATTTTGTGCTCACGATAGTTAGTAGAATATAAAATGTAACCCTCATTATCCTAAACTATGGGAGCCTTGCCCTTAACAAAGTTAGACAACTTCTTAGGGGCATTAAGCTTGACATTGCTTCCGTGTTGGAAACCAATGTCATCCTTAATACCAGGGCGTCTCCCATTATAGAGCATGCTTCTAGCAAATTTAATTTTTTCATTTTCAATTTCATGCTCATTAATTTTAGTAGTTAATTGAGCTATATGATCATTTTTTTGTTTAATTAAAGCAAGGTGATCATTTATAGCATCAACATTAACATCTCTACATCTAGTACAAATAGAAACATGTTCGACAGTAGATGTAGAGGGTTTGCAAGATTTTAGTTCCTCTATCTTAGCATTTAAAATTGCATTCTCATCTTTAAGACAGGAAATAGAATCATCACAAACATTTAAATTTTTAACCTTAGAAATTAAACTAGCATTTTCTGTTCTAAGGCTAGAAATTGATTCATTCAATTTTTCAATCTTAGCATTTAAACTAGCATTTTGATTTCTAAGATTGGTAATTGAATCATGGCACATGCTAAGCTCCTTAGTCAAGTTTTCATTTTTCTCTACTTCCTGAGCATAAGCATTTTTTAATTTAACATGCCTTTTGTTTTCTTTAATAAGGAATTCCTCCTGGCTGTCCAAGAGTTCATCCTTCTCATGAATAGCTCCTATCAATTCATTCATTTTTTTCTTTTTGTTGCATGTTAAGGTTGACAAAAAGGGTAAGCAGATCATCTGCATCTTCAATAAAACTACCCTCATCACTAGATGTAGTATACTTGGGGGTGGTTCTAGATTGTACCTTCTTCTTTTTGCCGTCCTTTGCCATGAAGCACTTGTGGCTGACGTTGGGGAAGAGAAGTCCCTTGTTGACGACGATGTTGGCGGCATCCTCGTCAGAGGAGGAGTCGGTGAAGCTCTCATCGGAGTCCCATTCCCGACATACGTGGGCATCGCCGCACTTCTTCTTGTAGTATCTCTTCTTCTCTTTCTTCTTCCCCCTCTTGTCGTCGCCCCTGCCACTATCACTAGATATTGGACATTTATCAATAAAATGACTGGGCTTACCACATTTGTAGCACACCCTCTTGGAGCGGGGTTTGTAGTCCTTCCCCCTCTTTTGCTTGAGGATTTGATGGAAGCTCTTGATGATGAGCGTCATTTCCTCATTGTCGAGCTTGGAGGCGTCGATGGGGAGCCTACTTGATGTAGACTCTTCTTTCTTTTCTTCCGTCGCTTTAAATGCGACGGGTTGCACCTCGGGTGTGGAGGTGCTGCCTTGCTCCAAGTTGACAATGTGTTTGGAGTCTTTGATCATTAGCTCAAAGCTCACAAACGTTCCTATCACTTCCTCGGGAGACATTAATTTGTATCTAGGATCCCCATGAATTAATTGAACTTGAGTAGGGTTACGAAAAACAAGGGATCTTAGAATAACCTTGACCAGTTCATGGTCATCCCATTTGGTGCTCCTAAGGTTGCGCACTTGGTTGACCAAGGTCTTGAGCCGGTTGTACATTTCTTGTGGCTCCTCTCCTTGGTTGAGGACGAATCGATCGAGCTCCCCCTCGATCATCTCTCGCTTGGTGATCTTGGTCACCTCATCTCCTTCGTGCGCGGTCTTTAGCACGTCCCAAATCTCCTTGGCACTTTTTAACCCTTGCACCTTATTATACTCCTCTCGACACAAGGAGGCGAGGAATATAGTAGTTGCTTGGGAGTTAAAGTGTCGTATTTGGGCGACCTCGTCCGAGTCGTAGCCCTCGTCCCCCACCGTAGGTACATGCGCTCCAAATTGAACAATGTCCCAAATGCTTGCGTGGAATGAGGTTAGGTGATGCCTCATTTTATCACTCCACATACAATAATCCTCACCATCAAAATATGGTGATTTGCCTAATGGAACAGAGAGTAGAGGAGTGCGCTTAGAAATACGGGGATAACGATGTGGCATCTTACTATACTTCTTGCGCTCATGGCGTTTAGAAGTGATGGACGCCGCGTCAGAGCTGGATGTGGAGGGCGACGAAGAGTCGTTCTCATAGTAGACCACTTTCTTTATCTTATTCTTCTTGTCGCCACTCCGATGTGATTTGACGCGGGGAGGGGATCCCTCCTTGGCTTTGGTGCCAGAATCCCTTTATGGAGCCTTCCCGTGGCTTGTGGCCTTCTTGCTGGTTTCCATCTCCCTCTTGGCGGATCCGCCCGACATCACTTCGAGTTGTTAGACTCTAATGAAGCACCGGACTCGGATACCAATTGAAAGTCGCCTAGAGGGGGGGTGAATAGGCGGAATCTGAAAATTATAAACTTAAGCACACACTACAAGCCGGGGTTAGCATTAGAAATGAATCCGAGTCCAAAAGAGAGGGGAAAACAAATCGACCAAGAAATAAAGCGGATGAACACGGTGATTTGTTTTACCGAGGTTCGGTTCTAAAGAACCTATTCCTCGTTGAGGTGGTCACAAAGACCGGGTCTCTTTCAACTCTTTCCCTCTCTCAAACGGTCACCTAGACCGAGTGAGCTTTGTCCTTAATCAAACGGGTCACTTAGACCCCGCAAGGACCACCACACACTTGGTGTCTCTTTCTTTGATTACAATTCACTTGGGAACAAGAATGAGGAAGGAAGAAAGAGATCCAAGCAACAAGAGCACAAAGAACACGAACAAACTCTCTCTCAAGTCACTAAAAGGTTGGAGTGGATTTGGCACTTGGAGAGGCTTTGATTCTTTTGATTTGTGTCTAGGAGTGAATGCACTAGCTCTTGTATTGAATGAGAACCTTAGAAAACTTGGATGCTTGGAGTGGTGGTGGTGGTTGGGGGGTATTTATAGCCCTCAACCACCAAACAACCGTTGGGGGTGGCTGCTGTCGATGGGCGCACCAGACAGTCCGGTGCGCCACTGGACACTGTCCGGTGCGCCAGCCATGTCACCCAACCATTAGGGTTCTGGAGATTTTGACCGTTGGAGGCTTTGTCTTCTAGTGGCACCGGATAGTCTGGTGCGCCTCTAACTTATGCGCTCTGACTCTGCGCGCACTGTTCTTCACTGTTCACGGAGTCAGCGGCTTTTGCAGTCGACCGTTGTGCGAAGGAGCCGTTGCTCCGCTGGCACATCGGATAGTCCGGTGAATTATAGCGGAGCGCGCTGGCGAAATCCCGAGAGTGGCTGGTTTGAGATTGTACAGTCCTGGTGCACCGGACACTGTCTGGTGGCACACCGGACAGTCCAGTGCGCCAGACCAGGGTACACTCGGTTTCTTGCTCCTTTGTATTTGAACCCTATCTTTAATCTTTTATTTGGTTTGTGTTGAACCATTATGCACCTGTAGAACATGTATTCTAGAGCAAACTAGTTAGTCCATTATTTGTGTTGGGCATTCAACCACCAAAATTAATTATAGGAAAAGGTTAATCCTATTTCCCTTTCATTAAGTTTCATTATTCTCGAAGGAATATGGTGAGCACGGAAGTTCTCCTGAAATTCCTGCTAAGTTATGGCGTTTGAATTCGCATGTGCCGCAGTGAAGACATCCCACCAGTCGGACGCAGCGCCTTGAAGTTTTCTAGAAGCATACAAGACCTTCTCGATCATTGCATTGCGTAATGTCCAGCTTCTTTCCTATGACCTTAAGTGAGTCATCGACATCCAAGGGATCGACCGAATGAGAAAATGCAGATAATGACTCATAAAACCTCTGTGCTTGTCCTGAGCTTGGGGAGCATTCTGTTGTTGGGGATTCTATTGAATTTGCTGCACTAATCAGTGAGGCCTTGGAGAAATTGCATCTGCGCGGCAATGAACTGCTCTATGGTTGAGTTGGGTGGTGGTGGTGGCAACTGCTGACCAGCACGTTGATTTTGTGTCTGTGTGTGACCTGAGCGAGTATTCACCATCTGGTTGGTTAGAAAGTGCATCTTTTAGATAAGTGAAGAGTAGAGAAAGATTCTAGGGGGAATAGCTTTTAACTATAATTAAGGTTATTTGTTAATTTTAAACGTTCTTATGTTCATCATTCCATAAGATCATTGCACTCAAGCAAAAATCCAAATCAAACATTATGCAAACATCACCATGACATGGTTGTTATTATAATCATAATGTCATAAGGAGTTTTGTCGTCTAACACAAAATCAAACTTATTACAACATGACTTATAAATCTAGAGTAGCCTGATGATAGATCCTGGGGCTCCATAGCGAATCCTCTTGCGAGGCGGGGACACAACAATGTTAGGGACATGGGCTTCGGGTGGATTTTTCCTTCGAGCTGAGCTTCGAGGGCTGCAATCCTGGCATGTGCTTCTTCAATTTCTCCATGTACCCTTGAGAGATCCAGAGTAGCGCTGTCTAGATCAGTGTTAAGACCTGCCACCACACCTACAAGGGTGTTGAGGCGATCTTCTGCAGCTTCACCTGGAACAACACTGGTCTGGATTTCTCCACGAAGACATAGAGGAAGATGTATATACCCTGTGTTGTGCCGCCGCTGCTGATAGGTGTGGCTGAGGGACCACAGAGCTCTTCTAGCAGCATTGCTGACTGAAGTAGCATAGGTAGATAGAAGTGTCAGAGACTCATGGGCTGATAGTGGCTTGAAACCTCTATTTCCTGCATCCATCACTCTGATATGCACGCGAGTGATGTAGTAACAAGCTCGAGGAGGCTCAGAAACTCGCCTTGAGTCATATAGAGGTCGGACGTAGGTTCCTAGTGCATATAGTACATTCTGTAGCAGGTTTGGGAAATGTCCCGTCTTGAACATTGAAGTGTAATGCTCGGTGACAGGCCATATCCCAACAAAGTTGTCCTCCTGCTCATCGTTGGCTTCTTCATTGTTGTTTTCTTCTACTGCTGCATCGTCATCATCTTCACCATCACCAGAATCATCCGGATCGTCGCCTCCAGGAGCAGAGGCTTGAGCTACTGTAAGCCCTAAAATTAGTAGAATTTTTTTGAAAAACAAATACAATTTTTATAGTGCTTTGGAAAGTAGGTAATGAGAAAAGAAAATTGTAATAAAGACAATTATTGTTAGAGTCAAAAATGGGAAGGAGAATAAGATAGTAAAAATCTAAAATGATAAAGTTTATATTTGATTGAGATATTTGGAAAATCTGAAATTTAAAATAGGAGTATAAATTTGAGTTGAATAATTGAATTTGGAATTAGGAATAGAATATGGGAGAGAAAAATTTCAACTAAGCCATTTATTCCTTCCCTAAATTAATAACAAGAAAATAATAAATAATAATATGGGTAACAGTAATAATTATATTCACATTAATAGTAATTTGGACACTTGGAAAATTTGAAGTTCAAACATGAATTTGAAATTGAGTTGGTATTGGAAAAATAGAAGAAAAGGAGGATATAGGAAAAGAATAGAAACCTTACTGGGCTCGAATCACTCATTTCAGCCTACTTGAGGAAGTCGCCCGCGCAGCCCATTTAAATCCCACGCGCACGGCGCCGACATGTGGGACCCACTTGTCGGGGCTTCCCCCTTCCTCGCGGCGTCTGTTGCAACAGAATTTGCGCGCGGCCGCGGCAACAGACCTCGCGAAATCCGCAGCGAGCTCCTGCCTCGACTCGGTCGTCTTCGTCGCTTGCGGAATCCGCTCTCCAGGGGCTATAATGCTTACGGGCGCCCTATTCTCTCTCCTCCACTCGCCCACTCGCGCCGCCAGACATCGTTGTCAACGTGCTGAGGCCGTACTCTCAAATTCGTCCGTCCTGGGCGTGGAATCTCATCGTGGAGCTTTCCCTGGACTTGCCGAATCAGTTTAGGTCATCGCTGTGCGGGATTGGCAATCGGAGTGGCGAGGATTTCTCGCCGGGGTCGCGACATCGCTGTTGCGCCGCGCCATCACGTGGGTGGAGCCGCCATCTGCCCGAATTGAGGTAACGAATCCGCCGTCTAGTTCACCTTTCCGGTTGCAATGTGTATCGCGGTTCAAATCGCATCTTCGAGCACGGGAGCGCGAAGTCGACTTTTCCGGCCATGGTGTCCGCCGCGGGCTCGAGCGCGCCGCCGCGCTCTCCCGTCGGGGTTGGGGCGAAGTGCTCTGCACCGTCGGATTCGTGGACGGCGGTTCAGATTAGAGCATGGCGTACCGATTGGGTGGACGGGCAGAGGAGCGTTCGATCGAGATCTAGCGGCTTGGATTAGAACGCGCGTCCGGGTGATACTGATCGTTGATCTCTAATCCAACGTATGACGGGTTATACCGGTTCATTAACACGTGAATTTAATCTAAGCGCTCGGCTTACGATCCAAAGGCTCAGATCGCACCATACCCTTTCGCCGAGCCAAAATTGTAAAAGAGCCCCTCACTTTTTACCGAAACAACCCGCCATCCATTGGTGTTGTACTCGGAGTCTACAGATTTTTACCCCGAGACCCCTGTACTTTGCAGAAATTGAGGCTCAGTCCAGTGGCGTGTTAAAATGAATTAGAAAATAGGTTTTTATTATATAAATGAGTGCTAGAATTTCAATAATTCATAGAAAATTCATATGACCTCCAAATTACTCCATTCTAGATTCTAAAATTTTGTAATATTATTGTTTATCACCTAGAATCTCTGTTTTTACATGAAAACATTAGTAAAATTAATTTCACACTCAATCATATATTAAGCACATAAAACCTTTGAAAATTCATATCTTACAATCTATAACTCCAAAAATTATTATTCATGTTCCTAGGATTTTATTTTAATGTGTGGATTATTACTGTGTATTTTGTTTATATGTTTGGTGTGATGTTAATTTTCTTTATATACTATGCTTGTTTGTATTGTGGCGAGTAGAAGAGCCTGTGACCGAGGATCCTGGTGAGCAGCAGATAGAAGTAGCTGAGCAGGAGCTCATTGAAGGCAAGTTGTGCCCTTGATCACTTCTTTTTACCCACTCATGTTCTAATTAATCATAATAATCTGCATAGGTTAATTTTGATGGGACCTAATAGGTTACCCTAGTTTGTCTATCTTTATGCCTTGTTTACCACTGAACATTTTGGGTAGTACTTGCTAGTGCTATATGTGGATTTGGGCATTGCGATACACATTATTCATACTTTTGTTATCAGTTGTTATTTACTGTTCATGATAAGATCATTATGTTAATTGGAACATGGAGCGATCACCCGGGAAAACAGTGCTACCACAAGGGTTTAATGGGACGCCCTTGGCTGATTAATTAGGAAAGCTAGTGGAAGACTACCTCACCTGAAAGGGGCAAGGGCAGTAGGGGAGTGGTCAGTGTGGGGAGGTCCTTGGTTGATTTTGCTGCGATGGCGGTCAGGCGAGGGATCCCTGCATTGGAGCTTCCTATAAACTGTAGCAGGTTTTCTGAAGCTAGTGGAACTTTGTAAAGGCCTCGTAGTGTTACCCTGCCTCGCTTCCTTGGTAGAGGTGTATGGGGCCCGTACAACCCCGTGGCAAATGGGTAACATGACTTGTGGGTAAAGATGCGCAACCTCTGCAGAGTGTAAAACTGGTATACTAGCCGTGCTCACGGTCATGAGCAGCTCGGACCCTCACATGATTAATTTATGGAACTTAAATTCAATTTGTCATATGCATTGCATCGCAGGTGATGTTGTTACTTTTGTTCTACTACTTAATCGGGTTGGTATTTACTTATACTTAGTAATTGCTAATAAAATTTTGACCAACTTTAAAAGCAATGCTCAGCTCTAACCATCCTCTTTGGTAAGCCTTACACTTCACGTGAGCTCCCACCTTTGGCGAGTTCATGCACATTATTCCCCACAACTTGTTGAGCGATGAACGTATGTGAGCTCACTCTTGCTGTCTCACACCCCCCACAGGTCAAGAACAGGTACCGCATGATGAGGCGCTTGGAGGATGCTGTGATGAGTTCGTGAGTGGTCTAGGCCGTCGTCTCCCAGTTAACTTTGGGTTGCTGGACCGTTGTCTCCTTATAATGTAATTATTTATTTATTTTGTATAGAACTCCTATTATATAGTAAGGTTGTGACATTCGATCCTGTGGCATGATTCATCATATGTGTGAGACTTGGTCCCAGCACACTTGGTGATTATGTTTGCGCCCGGGTCTTGGTGCCCCGAAACCCGGGTGTGACAGCTACTAGCACTGGCGGTGCTGAAGATGAAGCTCCAGCTACAAAGGCATGTGACTCTGACAACAGGGTGGGCGTTGCCAAAATCTCCTCTGAGCTATCGTCCAAAATCACTCCATTCTCCACATGAAGGTGGTGCAGCTCCACTAGGACTTCTTATACTACCACTGGGTAGACAGGAGCCTGCCTGGGTGTAGGAATAATGTTGGTGTTCACGCGGGTGGTTGGAGAGTATGCACCATCTACAAGAGAAAGTATCACCTTAGTTGAATTTTAAAGAGGCAAGATGGATAAAATAATTTGTAAGAGAAAAATAAGTATATTTTGAACAGACTGGGCTTTCCATTTCTAACTAGTCTAACGACTTAAAGTCATCATAGCTCTGATACCACTTCTGTCACACCCGGTTTTGGGGGCAAAACCGAATGCATAGCATATGTGTGCCAGAATCCATTTTCCACACATATGTTGACGTCACAAGTGTAATATATCAAAAGACAATGCAATAAAGGCGTAAAGAGAGTATAATAACTTTATTACATCATCCAGACATAATTGTCTTAAATAGTATCTTCATCAAAGTACAATGGATATAACATGGGCGATCTTCCGCAGGAAGATGACTAGCGCATCGTTAGACTTAGTACTCGTCAACATCTTCAGCAAATTCTTCTTCATCACCCTCTAATCAAAATAGTAGCATGAGGTGAGCTCACTTGTGGTCGGGGCTCAACAAGTGGGAGGAGTAATGCAAGGTTAACAAGGTAGGCTATGGTTAAGCGGTAAGCATTTTAGTTGGTCAATATTTTATTAACAATGCTTGACTTACTAATTGTAAGTGTATCCCAAAATTTCCAATTAAACATAAGTACATGATTATATCTCAAAAACACTTAAGTGAAACCACTTAAGCAAACCATTTATAAATCACGGATCACGATTTATTTTCCATCTTTAAGTTCAGTTATCATGTGAGGGTCTAGGTTGCTCTTAACCGTGAGCACGGCTGACATATCAGTTTTACACTCTGCTGAGGTGGTACAACTTTACCCACAAGCCATGTATCCCATCTAGCCTGAGTTGTACGAACCCGTAAACACTACTGAGGTGAATGGCTAGGGATCCATTGTGAGGCTTTCACAAAATATCCTTAGTACAAAGCCACCTGCTATGGTTTCCACGTCAGTATAAATGGCCCTCACAGCGAGGTAACTTAGCCAAGACTACCACCCCATGTTAATATGAGCTGCCACCAAACCACTGCTGCCCCCTCTTGCCCATCTTTCAAGTAGGGTTGCTAAGCACTAAGTCTATAAAGCTATTTAACAAAGCCGGAGCCATGATAGCACTCGTGGTTGCACTGTTATGCTCGGTGATCACTCCATATTCCATTTAATTTTAAATGACTTATTTAACCATCGGGTTAACAACATAATACAAATTTTATTTCCGAAACAATAGTATCATTAAAGAGTGACATCATAATTATCAAGTTGAGTAGTAGCACAAATTGCTAAGCATAGTATTTATCCCAGGGTAATCAAGGAATAGGGTTGGTATTTCTAGGAAATCCTATTTAGGCAAATCCCATCAAGTTATGCAAATATACGAAAAATAAACAATATTATATGCATTACTTGGGTACAAATAGAAATGTAGAGGGAGACTCCACTTGCCTTGCTCAATCGTGTCCTACGGGTCGTCTTCGAACGTATTCGGTTCTTCTACCACACAGTCAGCTTCTAATATAGTTTCGCATATCGTACATACAAAAGAAAACATTCACCAAATAAATAAACATACACCATTGCATGAATAACATTCACCATTACATGAATAAGCATATACCACACAAACTATATTTATAATAGTGCCTAGAATAAAACCTAATTCATATTCATTTTATTAATCCACTATAACTCTACTTTGGATTGTTACTAGTGAAAGTTATATGGACATTTGACCATGAAAGTATTTTACATAACTTGGCTTAGATGTAATGACTTAATCAATTCTACAGAAATAAATTAATTACCAATTTTTTTTATAAATAATGATATCCTTTTAGTTTTATCCTTTCTTTCTAAAAGAAAATGTCATTATAATAATCAGAGGTCAAAACATTTAATAATAAATTAAACCACTGATTAAACTATAATATTTGTATTATTATGAATTCTATACCACTTACTAATTCCGTGTTAAGAAAGTTTCCATTATTTATTTAGTGAGCCTAAATGAACCTTTGATTATAAACTTCTAGATAAACTCTAAAATTCATCGTAAACAAAATTAACTATGAATTACTTATCTAGTGTTTTCACTACTAACACATGTCTACCAAACTTTGTCATACTTCTTTCTAATCCAACATTCTAAAATCATTGTAAACAAATAACATGACTTAATAATTCACTAATTCATCGGATATATACCCAAAAGCAATAGTTCACATACACACGCATTCCAAATCACAACATTCCCATATTACAACATAATAATTACAAAATTCATAAACTAACTCAAAACACGCTTCTAAAAATTAATCAAAATTTGGGTTGTCTTCAACCTTGGATGAACAACGTGGCACGGCGCGGGAACGGACGGTGGCTGGCGGTACGGACGACGAACGGCGGCGCGGGTGCAACTCTGGTGAGGTCCGGCAGCCGGTTCGACACGGGCACGGGCGAGGGAGAGGTGAGGTGAGGGAGAGAGCTTGGGCAGGGGAGGAAGAGAGGAGGGCTCGACTGCCCTTTACAGAGGGAGAGGGGGAGAGGGAGAGAGGAGAGGGCGTCGGGAGAGAGAGAGGGTCAGCCGGCCTTAATGGCCGCGGTGGTTTCCTCCATTGATGGAGAGGGGAAGTGGGGAGGTTAGGGCGGTTGGCTGGTTGGGCCGGTTGGTGGGCCGGTTCAGTCGATGGCTAGGGTTTGGCCCCTTTTTTCTTTTTCTTTTATCCTTATATCTCAAAAATATAAATAAATATATTTTTAAATACTTCTAAAAATTCATAATAATTATACCAAAAAATATTAACATTAAAGTATTTATTTTTGGACCAAAGTTCTCATATTAATTAATTGGGTTTTCATATAAAAGAAATTTTATAAAAACAATCATCAATCAATTATGAGCAAACAAAAATCATTCTAAAGGTACATAAGATCAAACACTTGATTTAAAATTCTTTACTATACTCACTACTATAATTTAAATGTATTATTTTTATTTGATGGTTTTGAGGTGTTACACGACGGTGGTGGTATTTGCCCTGTATATGAGTTCATCGGCATACCATATAATGGTTGGGGATGCAAATCCCCATTTGTTGCCGATGTATTAGACACAGATATCCTATTACTAGTTTCATATGACGGAAAACTAGGAGCAACATATTTCTCCAACGAATGTGTTAATTTTATAATTGATTCCTCTAACCCTCCAATCTGTTGTTTTATTTGATTCTGCTGCTGATCTACAAACTGTTTAATAGATTGGATGTCGTCGGGTTTACTTACGTTGGAGACTTAAAGCGAAAATAGAATAGATGCGACGTCGGTCTCTCCATGTTTGACAATCTTCTGGTGGCGATCCACCGTGTATTGTGACAAGAATTTCTACTTCGCTTGACGCATGTAGTCCTCGTATTGCTGTTGCTCGTCGGTCGGCAGTCATTCAACAACCGGTTCAGGATATTATCTGGGGAGATATCGATGTGATCTTTAGAACCGACCATTTGAGGGCTTGATTTTTAGTAGATTGTAAAGCCCAAAATTAGTGGAAAATATGAAATCTTTAATCAATGTTTATTTGGATTAAACTCCTAACTTTAAAGATTATTTGTGTGCTGCATAACTAAAAAACATTTACTTAAATAAAACAAGGAATAAGTAGTATAAAAAGGTATATTCACAAATATATATTACATATCATGCTGGAATTAATGGTTTGTTGCATTAATACTTGAAGTGCTAAACTCAAACAAGAATTCAAATTTGAGTTCAAAGTGAAAATGAAATTAGTTTAAATAAAACAGAAAAGAATAAAAAAAGAGAAGATTTCCCTACTTCTTTGGGCCTCATCTTTCTGGGCCCAGCTCAGCCCCGTGCATTCACTTCGCCTCCTGGGCTGCAAGGCACCCCGTCGGCCCACTTGCACCTCTCTTTTATTCTTTTTTGCCTGGAAACGCTGACGCGTAGGTCCCGCAACCAATCTGCCCACCCGCGCGCCAGGCAACAACTCGGTCGCACCTTGTGTCACTGTTCTGTGGGCCAGCCATGTCAGCTGTCTCGCCCAGCTCGGGTCCGTTGGACACCGCCAGATCCGGCGTCGCCGCACCGCGATTTCAGGGAGTCCCTGAACATTCATCGGGGTTGTTACAAGTGTGCGCCTTCACTGGATCCTTGGGCCCACCAGGTCTGCGGCTCGGTCCGCTCATCACCGGCGGAAACCGCCTCTGCGGAGTTCACGTTGGTCGCTGCCGCACATCCGGGAGCTGCATGCCTCGACCATAAAAGAGCCTGCCCTGCCCTTTCTCCAAGCCACCCAAGCGGCCGAGTGCGATAAACGCCAATACCGGGAGGAGATCAGAGAGGGAGAAATCGAGAGGAGAGAGAGGGACGAATGACGCCGCCCTGGAATCTCGCTCGTGCTGCCGCCGCGGGGGCAAGTCCCATGCGCTGGTGCTGGCACCTTGGAATCGGGCCTATATGCCTCGCCAGAGCGTGTGGAAGTCGCGGCGTCCACCAATTCGAGGGTTATGGTGTCGTAGCGGCGGCAATTCCTCACCGTCGGCACAGTTTCGCTTCACGCCGCGGCCGGCCCTGTGACCGCCCAAATCGTTGGTAAGAAGTTGTCGAGTATGTTCAGCGTAAGGTTAGCAACGCGTAGTATCTATCCGACAGGGAATACGTCACAGGATGGCTGAACCACCGTGCACCGGCGTGGCTCCGCCGTGGCTCGGCCCTGGGGAAGAAGTCGCCCTCTAGGCCGTCCATTCCGGATTGGGTGACTGTGATTAGATCTAGGGTTGGTGCAACCATGGTCGTTGATCTCAAAACAAGCACTCCCGATTAAAAGATGTGTACCCCTTCGTCCGTCGAATATGTGTCGTTGATCGTCTGATAAGTGGCCCAGATCGTATGTAGAGTCAGGCGAGATCTAATCTAATCCGGGTCGTCGGGTTTTGATCTGATGGCTGAGATTAGAGATGGCAATGGGTACCCGAAACCCGAAACCCGATGGGTTTTTACCCCATTAGGGTACGGGTTTGGGTCAATTTTCATACCCATGGGTTTGTTAATGGGCATAAATGTATACCCGACGGGTTCATGGGTACGGGTTTGTTCCTATAGTACCCAAACCCGTGAACCCATGGGTTTTTAAAACCCGACCAAACCTAGTGCATATTATCATTTTATTTTATAAACGAACAACAAACTTGTTATCTACCTATTTACTTCCTAATTTTTATCAAATAGTGAATGCATAAGTAGTTGGTGATAGTGTTGCTTGCTTGCTATTATAGTTATTACTAGCGTTATATATGTGGTGGATGTATAACTTAGTGTAAGGTAACTTGATTATACAACTTATTATTTGTATTTAATTCTCTCTACTAATATTTTTATACCAAATTATAAACTCGTTGTTCATTACATAAATTTTGGACCATGATCTCATTAATCATTACGATACTTATTGATTATAAAAAGAATAAGCATATTGGAGATAAAAACCCGCGGGTAACCCGTGGGTACCCGCAAACCCGATGGGTACGGGTTTGGGCAAAATTTCAAACCCGTCATGGGTACGGGTTTTTTAATGGGTGTAAATATTTTTCATGGGTACGGGTTTGGGATAGCAAAACCCGGCGGGTTTGTACCCGTTGCCATCTCTAGCTGAGATGCCCTCATACCCCTTCGCGCTGAGCATTTTACATAAGAGACCCTGGGTTATTGATGATTAAACCCACAGTCCACATAGTAGCGCTCTGTGTCTAGGAAATTTTTGCGCCGTTGCCCCTGGATTCTCTGGAAATTGAGGCCCAGTCCAGTAAATAGAAAAAATCCAGGAAAAGAGAATAGAAATCTATTTTTAATATAAAAGTAATGGTTAGAATTTGTTTAATTCGTAGAAAATTCATAATAAGACCAAATTGATCCATTCTAATTTCTATAATTTTGTAATATTATTGTCTATCATATAGTACCACTATTTTTACATGAAAGTCAGATTAAAATTTATATCCTATTTAATCTTGTACAAAATACATAAAACCATTAGAAATTTATAACTTGAAATCCATAACTCCAAATTGATTCATTCCAGTGGTATTAATTTTGTTTCAGTATTGTTTATCACCTAATGCCTTTATCTAACCATGAAACTTGATTTAAAATTATTCACATGAATTACCCTGTTCTAGGTACCTAATAACTTTAGAAATTCATAACTCGATAACCGTAACTCTGATTTAGTGGCTCTCGATCCCGCGATCTCGTAGCTTCACGTAGATCATTATAATTCAGTTTATTCTTATGTTTGGTGTGATGTTAATTTTGTCTATACCATGTCTGTTTGGATTGCTACGATTAACAGTGAGGTCACGAGGATGTGAGGAATCATCCTGGTAACTAGAATCTCAAGTGCCAGGCAAGTTGTGCCCTTGATCCACTTTTGTCACCCAATAATATTCTTTATTATCATTATTAAATGCATAGTTTAATTTTGATGGGACCCAATATGACACCCTAGTCTGCTTATCTTTTTACCTTGTCTACCCTGAATCATTTGGGTAGTTAAGCTATTTCTTTACATGGTTTTGACATAATATTTCATTACATCCATGTTCCAATTATTATGTTATTTTATTTATGTTCATGTCAAGATTATTATATTTTTAATTAGAACATGGAGCTTAACTTGAGAAACACGTGCCACCACAAGGGTGGAATGGGACACCCTTGGCTAACTAATTAGGAAAGCTAGTGGAAGACTACCTTACCCGAAAGGGGCAAGGGCAGTAGGGGAGTTGCATGCAAGGAGGTTCTCGGGTTGATTTTGCTGCGATGGCGGTCAGACGGGGGATTCTTGCAAGTGCTCTTCCCATAAACTGTACCGGGTTTTCGGAAGCTAGTGAAACTTTGTAAAGGCCTCGTAGTGGATCCCTAGCCATTCACCTCGGTAGTGTCTAAGGGCCCTTGCAAACCCTGGCGACATGGGATACAAGACTTGTGGGTACAGGGTACAACCTCTGTAGAGTGTAAAAAAACTAGTATACTAGCTGAGCTCACGGTCATGAGCAGCTCAGGACTCTCGCATGATTAAATTATGGAACTTAAATTCAATTTTGTCATTTGCATTTGCATGGGATTTATTTATTAATTTTGTTCTATTATTATTTATTATGGTTTGGTATTTACTTACACTTAGTAACGACTAATAAAATTTTGACTAACTTATAAAAGCAATGCTTAGCTTCAACCTTTATTTTGTTGATCAGCCTTACACTTCACATGAACTCCCACCTTTTGTGAGTTCATGCACACTGGTTTTCCCACAACTTGTTGAGCTATGATCATGTGTGAGCTCACCCTTGCTGTCTCACACCCCCCTACAGGAGAAGAATAGGTGGTTCAAGTGGAGCCACGTAACGAGGAGTTCAATTCGATCTAGGTGGCGTCTCCCAGTTGACTTTATGGCGCCAAGGATGATCCTTAGTTCGTTTTATATTTATAATGTATTTTGTAAGTCTTTCGCTATGTAATAAGTGCTCTTATTATATTGTGACATTTATTTCTATACACTCTATTATTATATGTGTTGTCTTCTTTGGCGCATGTATGAGATGCACCCGGCTTTGTCCTTTAAAACCGGGTGTGACATAGATCTAGACACATGATCCCAACGGAGTCGCCAAAAAGTGTGTTGGCGCCGATCTGGGCACCAAACGCTGGAACAAACCACTTGGCGGTGCTCTCTACGGAGGCGTGGACGGTCCGCAGCACAGGGACGAATGGTCCGCGACCTGGCACAGGAGCGGTTCCTCCTTTGCGTACGTCCGTACGGTCCGCGCCTGTGGCTCAAACGGTCCGCTCTGAAGGGACCACATCGAGGAGGAGAGATTCTAGGGTGTGTCTTGGTGTCGGCAGGCCACGCAAGACGCCTGTAGTCGATGTAGAGCCGAAGAGAGGTGAAGATTTGAGGCAGATGGAGGCTAAACTAGAGCTACTCCTAATGCATAAGGTAAAAACGATAAGTAGATTTGATTGGACCGTTTGTGGGGTTGAATCGGCCGCAACCTTGTATCTATATAAAGGAAGTAGGTTTAGACCCATTATAAGTCAGTTCTCGAGCTAATATCATAGGTTTAGCTAACAAATGCCGCAAGAAATCTACAACCCTAACTGATTCGAAGCACGCGCCGTTACGGCGGATTATCCGAACCGCGGATCGGCTGGCCTCAGAACCGGACTGTCCACTGCCCTATTTTAGGTCTCAACAGTAAGCATAACCAAATTCACAGGATTTTTTTTTGCTAACATCCTACCTTGCATCTCCATAGTCTTTCCGCACGGAGTTTCGACGTGTATTTGACTTATCCATGCCCGTATAATATTAAAGCTCCTGTCTATTTTCTCAGATTTTGTGTTCCGGTCGGATGTGATTGAAAAATCACACGGGCCGCTTTCACCCACACTGCATTACACGCACATGGTCCATGCCTCTGCTGCTGTATTGATTCCTCGCGTCATTTGACCGCATACACTCTGATCGATTACTTATCGCCCACATTTACCTTACGCTGCTGTTCTGAATATTCAACAAGCGATTCCCATTGGGCAAACCGTAGAGAGTTACGTACAGGATGCTCTCAAACCATTTTACAGCGACCTCAAGAGACACCGCTGTTATTTGACAGGGTCACAATGCACGTTGCCGTCTTCGAGCCGCCTCTTTATTTACCTCGGACTGTCAAAAAAAAAACCTAACGATCCCGTGAGTGTAATGTAGGGTTGTAGGCGCAATTTCTCCAAATACGAGTACCTAACACCTAATCAAAAAAACCTAACCCCTCGCGAAGCACGTGATGGTGATTTGACTTCATTTTTTTCTGACCTGCTACTAGCTAGACGAAGACACCGATCAGACAGGGAGTGAGATCTCGTCCTGGCCCCTAGTTCGTTCTCCCACAAATATAATGCAACAACCATTGACAAAATCCCACTGATACTAGTTTCACAAGCTAATCGATACTACTACTGTACTAGTTCTAACCTGCTCTACCTGCAAATGATGTGGCGCGCTGCGGTTCACGGGTCGAACCGCATGCCCTCCGCTCGGTTAGCCCTACAAACGGTTCACGGGTCGAGCCGCTCGATCCCTTTTGCACAGCTAGCTGGTCACCGTCATCCGTGGATATCCAAGATTCGAACCCCACTTATATGCTGGCGCTGCTAACGTACGCAATACTGCTACAGCTGGTTGCGCTGTTGTGGTCATTTGACGGCCAAATTGCCTTGAATACAGAGTAGCTAATCGTTCAAATAATAAAAAAAAAGAGTCGCTAATCAAAAGCGACTGAAATTCTGATTTAGTTCTTATTGCATTACACATACGGGACCAGTACCTTACATTAGGTACTATTATAATAATAATAAACTTCATGTTCACGTCTTTTTGGGTCAAAACACTTGCGATCCTTAAATCCGCTCACGGGGACCAAGACCTTCGGGACCTCTCCGCGAGGCAACGGACCGTTTGCGGTTGGTTGCCGGACGGTCTACTGCCGCGATGTGCACAGAGACAACGATCGATGAGCTCCTGCAGAACCTGGATCTCGTCCCTCGGGAGGGACCTCATCGGGGGGAAAGATCCTAAGGTTGTATTGGGATCGGCAGGCCACCTAAGACGTCTCTAGACGACGTAGAATCGAAGAGAGGTAAAAATTCAGATTTGGAAACTACAACTAGGCTACGCTATGTCTACTCCTAAGGCATGGTAATAAGGTAATTGGATTGGTTGATTGTGTGTTCTTGTTGGGACGAAGGCGAACACGCTACCCTTCGCTCTACGCCTTCGTCTCCTCATCACTCTGACGAAGGCTACATCCACAACACGCCAGAGCAGGTCGGGGGCGCGACCCAGACGGAGACCGGTGCGACCCCCTTCGCTCCCCCCTTGCCCTGGTGTCGCAGACGAAGGCCCTACATGATGTCTGCGGGCCTCCCACATCCCCACTGCCGGGGGAGGCCCATGTGTGATTCAGCCCATAGTGATGGGCCCCGCGAGGTCGGGTCTGATTAGGGCCATGTCTGTAATAGGGTTTACCTTAATGACTGTCTGTAGCCTCCCCTCGTGGGAATATTCTGGGGATAAACCGGGTACTCGAGGGTATAAACGTCTTTAACAGAGACAGGCGGCCTCTCGAGTACCTATAAATACCCCCGTACAGTGCACTCACACGGGAGATGAAGAAAGCTTTTGGCATTCAGTGTTAAACTTTGCAAGCACACTTTCCGCTCTCTTGTTGGATCAATTTGCCCTGGTAGGCTAAACACCAACATTTGGCGCCCACCGTTTGTGCTACGACAAAAAACTCGTCATGGCCCCCAAGCGAGCTAGTTCGAAGGCTGCCCCATCCATCGACGAAGCGGCGAAGGCAGCGCTACTGGCGGAGAAAAAAAGGCAAGGCCCTCGCGGACAACACCCCCAAGAGGCCTTCGAAGATGACACTATTAGCAAAAGACAGCGCCAAGACCATCCCACTCTCGAAGGCACCGTACGCACCTGCAGTTTCGAAGGCGCACCGCAAGCACCACCACCAGGCTTCGCTCCACCAGAGGGCGAAGACACAATAGAAGACAGAGAAGTCATCGACATCTCAGCCGAAGACCAGCTAAAGTTGCGGGCCCTGCGCATCAAGAACCACAACCTCCAAAAGCAAAAAGAAATCCTTGAGGCCAAGCGCCAAAGAGTCATCATGCAAGCCAAGGTGCGTCACATGATACAAGATGAGGAGCAGAGAGCTCGAGAGCTAGAGCAAGAGATCGTGCTCATGCAGGGCGAGGGCCAGTACAACCTACAGTATGGACCGCTTGCACTGCCAGCGCCTCTCCAGCAGCACGTCCAAGCCGGAGACCCATTCATACCACAGCGTGGCCCCTTCATTCCACCCGTCGCAGCTTTCTAGGGGATCAACTACCTCGACGAGTGAAGCCCCTTGGCTCCACAACTCCTAGCATCGCCTTGGCCCGCCAATTTTAGGGCTGGCACCTACCCCAAATACAACTGAAAGGGAAATGTGCCTTTGGGCCATTTCTATAATGTTTTGGTGATTAAATGTCCAACACATATTCTCTAAGTTCTAAATGTGCCAAAGATTGAAAAAGTGCAAATCAAGGCATGAGGTATGTTTCTAGACTTAGTACATTTGTTTTTGTATACTAATATATTTGTCTAAGTGTTAGAAACAGAGAAAAGAAGAAAAGAAAAGAAATGCAAAAGACTTGGCTGGGTGCAGCCGTAGTCCAGCTCGGCTTGGTGCACCGGACAGTGTCCTCCGGTGCACTGGACAGTGTCCGGTGCGCTAGGCCAGCCTCGGTGAACAGGCCACTCTCGGGAAAAATTGGCGGCGTACGACTATAATTCACCGGACTGTTCGATGCTGCACCAGACTGTCCGGTGAGCCAACGGTCGCCAGCGCAACGGTCGGCCGCGCAATCCACGGGCGACGCGTGGCCCATGCCAACGGTCGGCAGGGGGCACCGGACTGTCCGGTGTGCATCGGACAGTGTCCGGTGCGCCAACTGCCTCGGAGCTGCAACGGTCGTCTGCGCCAGAAAAGGAAGGAGATCGGCACCGGACCGTCTACAGTGACTGTCCGGTGCGCCACTCGATAGAAGGCAAGGATGGCCTTCCTTGTTGGTCTCCAATGGCTCCTAGCTGCCTTGGGGCTATAAAAGGGACCCCTAGGCGCATGAAGGAGTTACCCAAGCTTACAAGAAAAATTCTAAGACTCCAAGACTCCAACTTCACGCATTCGATTCTTTGAGATAGTGACTTGAGCTCCATTTGAGTAGTGAACTCTGTGAGTTGTGTTTTGAGCTCGAGTTGTGACTTGTGTGCGTGATTGTGTTGTGGATTTGAGTCTTGTGTGTGTTGCTCTCCCCTCCCTTACTTTTGTGCTTCTTTTGTGATCATCATTGTAAGGGCGAGAGGCTCCAAGTTGTGGAGATTCCTCACAAACGGGAGAAAGACTAAGAAAGGAAAAACCGTGGTATTCAAGTTGATCATCAGATCACTTGAAAGGGGTTGAGTGCAACCCTCGTCCATTGGGACGCCACAACATGGAAGTAGGCAAGTATTACTTGGCCGAACCACAGGATAAAATCGCATGTCTCTTGTGTGCTTTCTCTTTGATTGTCTGTGTTCACAAGAGCTCGGTTCAAGCTACTTAGCCGTTCTAACTTTCATAACTAAGTTTTGTGGCTATTAGTGTTGAATTTTACAGGATCACCTATTCACCCCCCTCTAGGTGCTCTCAACAACGGCAGTACCGACCTGGCTCAATACATCATGAGCTACCAGGTTGTTGTCGCATCGTCCGGAGGGTACGACGCCACAATGGCCAAATCTTTCATCATCGCGCTCAAAGGCCCGACCTTGACTTGGTACACCAAGTTACCGCCGCTATCCATTGACTCCTGGAAAGGGCTTCGCGACAAGTTCCTGCTCAACTTTCAAGGGTACCGACCTGATACCGACGCCTTGGCCGAGTTATCCCTCTGCAAGAAGTAAGAGAAGGAAACCCTTCGCGAGTACTATAGGAAATTCCTGATGCTCAAATCGCAACTGCCATCAGTTGACGACCACATCACGATCCATTACTCCATCAGTGGTCTTTGGGCTGGCGTCCTGTACAATCATTGCATCAGGGACCACCCAAGAAAATACAGGAGCTATACCAGCTATTCGAGAAGTATGCCAGGTCCGAAGAGCTGCATCAACGCAAGGTTGAATCCTAAAGGAAGCCTAAGGACCCTCTGTTGTCCAGCAGAACCTGGACCAGGCCACCGCAGCCAGACTCCGGCCGGGACAACCAAAGTCACCAACAGGTGCACAACATAGCCAATCAGCATCCAGCCGGAGAAGCCACTCGTTGTAAGGAATACCCCCAAGGCCGCGGCAACGACACCAGAGGGAGAGGCCGAGGACGGACATAACAGTCGCGCAGATTCTACTGTCTGTTTCATGGAGAGGACCGCGCACCCAACAAGGGACTGCCCAGAAACCAAGGCCACCAGGGATAGAATGTCCAGGGCACAACCAGCCGACAACTAGAGGGTCGTCGCGCACACATACCATCACCAGCAACCTTACCACAATGAGCAAATCCAGCATTCACCCAACCACGCGTACCAGCACCGTCAAGAGGTGCAGGTTCTACCACCACCGCCTCCGCATCACCCAAATCCACCACACCATAACCACCCCCCTCAAGCACCCAAGCAGGAAGACTTTGCCGAACCACCATATCGCGGAGTCATGCACATGATCACCGGGGGGTCCAGCGTGGACTTCGAAACAAAACGGCAGAAAAGGGACCACTACCGATGTGTGAACCATGTCGCTCTCACTGGCTCAGTAGTGCAAACAAAGTGGTCCCATGTCCCGCTCACCTTTGACGCCAGAGACGTCGACTTGTGCAGTGCCCCTCACGCAGACGCCATGGTGATCACCTGCAGGGTGGCAGGCTGGGACCTACACAAGGTGCTGGTCAACAACGGCAGCCAGGCTGACATCATTTTTCTGCACGCCTTCGATCGCATGGGAATAAGCCACAGCCTACTCAAACCTACAGACAATCCACTATACGGCTTCGACGACAAGGGCACCTTCCCCGTCGGCAAGATAGAGCTCCCCCTATCATTTGGTACAACACCCAATGCGCGAAGTCAGCAGTTCACCTTCGACATTGTCGATATGGTTTACCCGTACAATGCTATAATGGGTCGGGGCTCGATCAACAAGTTTGAGGCGGCCATTCATGGACTCTACCTCTGCATGAAAGTCCTAGGCCCTCAGGGCGTGATCAACGTCTACAGCGACCAGGAGACAGCGCGCAACATTGAAAGGGATTTTGTTCCAGGGCAACGGAATGTCCACTGCCTAACGGCAGAGCGTGAAGGCTTTGAAAACAGTCGCTCGATCAAAGAAGAAAAAGCCAAAGCATAGCTCCAGAGCAATGACGGAACGAAGGCGGTACCCCTCGACCCGGCAACGCCTAGGCAAACTGTAATAATAAGCGAAGACCTGACCTCATGAGACGAGGAAAAACTCCTTTCCTGTCTCTCCCAAAACAAGGACGTCTTCGCCTGGTCTGCCCTCGATCTGGTCGGGGTCAGCCGCTCTATCATCGAGCACAGCCTAGGCATCGACTCTTCGGTGCGCCCGAAAAAGCAACGAATGCGGAAAATGTCAGATGAGAAAACTGAAGTAGCCAAGACCGAGGTGCACCGCCTGTTGGAAGCCAGATTCATCGAACCAATCGCTTATCCCACATGGCTCGCCAACGTGGTCATGGTGCAAAAGAAGAGTGGCAAGTGGCGCATGTGCATAGACTTCACGAGCCTCAACAAGGCTTGTCCCAAGGATAACTTCCCCTTGCCACAAATCGACAAAATAGTCGATAGCGCAGCAGGCTGCGAGGTCATGTCCCTCCTTGATTGCTTCTCCGGGTACCACCAGATTTACATGAAAGAGGAGGACAAGGCAAGCTCAAGCTTTATCACACCCTTCGGCACGTACTGTTTAGTACGAATGCCAGAAGGACTAAAAAACGCCGGATCAACCTTTTCTTGCCTCACCAAGAAGGTCCTCGAAAGTCAAGTAGACCGCAACATTTTCACCTACGTAGACGACATTGTCATCGCAAGCAGAAGAAAAGAGGATCACTACACGACGGTTCACTTACAGCGACCTACGGTTGGTTGCTAAAACGGCCTTCAGCGACCTACGGTTGGTCGCTAAAAACTTTTAGCGACCCATAAGGATGGTCGCTGTAAGTGCCGTCGCTAAAGGCTTTAGCGACCAACATCTTTTTAGCGACCGACCGTCCATTGCTAATATTGTATATTTAGCGACCAACCGTGGGTTGTTGTACTGTAGATTTAGCAACCAATCATGAGTGGTTATACTATACATTTAGCAACCAACAGAAAGTTGCCCCTAGTTATAGTCGTTAATAATGATAATATACCATTAATTACCATTCAACAACTGTTATATATACAAAAGCATCACAAATCACCAATTTTTATACACATAATCACATAGATATACAAATTTAATTAGTATTGCACAATGATAGATCCACATCACATAAACCATCAACAAGCACCACAACAAAATCATTCACAAAACCTACACATGTTATTATATTTTGCACATATTTACAAACACTTCACAAAATCATTCACAAAAGTACCAACGCTTCAAGTGAGTCACAAAAGCCTTCACAAAAGCACTCCAACTTCTTGTATCCTCTTGTTTTAAGGCACAAGCTTGTAGGGGTTGTGATGTCGGCACTTACTTGATGTCTACAGTAAAAATGAAGTGTTAAAGATAGATCACAATGAATGCAGATATCTCTAATTTTATGACTCACTTCTCTCTTCAAAACTTGTTCATATGGCAGTGGTCGCCCCAAATGTGTGGAGGAAAAAAGAAGAAATGTAACTATTAGATCATGTTCTGACCATGATAACATTATAACGATATCATAAACAGGATAGAGTATAACTCAAGGTAAAAAATCAAGTTTAAGCAAGAAACGAAGTTAAAATTTGAAACCGTATTCAAGGTGTTTCACTAACACGGAGAACTACTATTATGAGGCAAGATTAGTGAACGCAACTCAGTTCTCAGTTCAAGGATGCACTGCTAGGAGGTCATGTTTGAGCTGTGCCCCTACCACTTAGTTCTGTGCATATGTTTAATAAAAGAAGGAATACATGGAGGAAAGCACTATTAGAACTCATCTATGCCAGCATCAACATATTCCATGATATTTTCTTAACACAGAACAAATTGTTTTGAGCGCTGACAACCATAACATGCGACTTATTACGAAATAAGCTAACAATATTCCAATTACTAACAGTCTAACACAACCACCTGACAGCAATAATCAGGCATTACTCTATTTACCTTGGCATTTCTTACTTAATAGCATCGGCAAAGACATACTTTTATCTGTTCCTGCTTTGAATTACACTGAATTCATCTGACCCACAGTCCCGCACGCGCAGACGAACTACAATCAATGTTGAGGCAGGAATTAAGTAGTACCTTGGAAGAATCAGCCGCACTCGCCTGTGCAGAAGTGGACGCGGCAGCTGCCCCCGGTGCAGATTGCTGCAGCGCTTGGAACCCTTCGGAGCTCTTGCCGATGGCCAACCCCGACTCGTAGAGGAAGTCGAGCCTCTCCTGCGCCCTGTACCAGCCATCGCGCGATTAGCACATCAGACGAAGCCAGATGTGGCGCCACGCGTAATGCGGGTACCGGAAGAACCGCGCGAACGGAGGCGGCCGCGCCTCAGGAGGCACCGCCCCCTTGCTGCGTGCCGCGGCGTCCGCTATCTCACCCGCGCCACTGTTGCCGGCGGACGCGGGGTCACGGCCTGGTGTTCGTTGCGCCGGCGGACGCGCGGTCACGAGCGGCTCGACGGCGTCCATGGCTCGAGGAGAGAGGTGAGGGGAGAGAGAAGAGGGAAGGGAGAGATAGACGCGGCGGCGGCTGGGAGAGAAGCCAGGGCGCGCGGCTGCTAGGTTTCGCTAAACTCATCATCATTGTTACCATGATTCACCATGCAATTTAGCGATCAATTTTTACTTGTTTTAATTAATTTTTAGTCACTAACATCTACAGGTACGTTCAAGCTATAAGATTTGATATTGCTCTATAGCGACCCACCGCTAGTCCCCGCTATAGCGACCAACCATAAGTTGTTAAATTTCTAGACTTTTAGCGACCAACCGACTGTTGCTACAAAAGGATTTAGCGACTGACCGTCAGTCCCTAACCTTTAGCAACCAACAGTTGGTACCTAATAAGGGTCGCTAAAGATCAACCGTCGTATAGTGGATCACCTGGCCGACCTCGCAGAAACTTCACCAACATGCGCGATGCACGACTCCGAGTCAACCCTGAGAAGTGTGTCCTGGGAGTTTGCTAGAGGAAGATACTTGGTTACCTGGTATCGCACCGAGGGATCGAGGCCAACCCAACTAAGATCCAAGCGATCATCAACATGGCACCTCCGCAGTCCACCATGGATGTCCAGCGACTAATAGGCAGATTGGCCGCCCTGAACAGTTTCATCTCCAAATCCGCAGAGCGTAGTCTACCCTTCCTCAAGACATTGTGTGGCGCAAAAGACTTCGCTTGGGGACCAGAGCAGGCGGCGGCCTTCGAGTCGCTCAAACAACACCTATCCGACTTAGCAACCCTCACAAGTCTCGACCCTTCACTGCCTCTTCTTCTATACATTGCGGCTTCACCATGTGCAGTCAGCGTAGCGTTAGTACAAGAGCAGGACAGAGAGGGCACAAGTCGGCAGTGCCCAGTGTACTATGTCTCCAAAGTCCTCACGACTTCTAAGTGCAACATGATTGAACTAGAAAAAAATTTATACGCAGTTGTCATGGCATCGCGCAAACTACGACACTACTTCGAGGCGTTAAAAGTACGGGTCACTTCAGATCGGGGTATGGGAGAATTGTTCAGGAACCCGGAGGCATCTGCCAGAATCGCTAAATGGGCATCCGAACTCTCCGGGTACCACATCACCTTCGAATCCCGAACAACGATCAAATAACAAGTCCTGACAGACTTCACCGTCGACTGGACAGGACCAGCATGGCCACAAGAAGAGTCCCCAGAGAAAGTTTGGATCATCCACTACGATGGCGCATGGTGCCATGCGGGGGCAGGCGCCGTGGTGATCATCACATCACCCGCAGGCGTCAAGTACAAATACGCAACACGCCTCAGTTTTGCCTTAGAGTCTGATAGGTGCACTAACAACGTAGCAGAGTACGAAGCCGTCATCCTGGGTCTTCGCAAATTACGAGCACTGGGTGTCACCACGTGCATAATCAGGACAGACTCCAAAGTCGTCGCCGGCCAGGTTGAGAAGGAGTACTCAGCAAAAGAGCCCGTACTCATGCAATATCTCACCGATGTCCGCAGCCTTGAGAGACAATTCAAGGGTTTCACCCTGCAACATGTCGACCACAACAAGAACGAAGAGGCCAACGCGTTGGCCAAAGCAGCGGCCAAGGGTGAGGCCTTGCCCTCCGACGTGTTCTACCACATCATCGGCATGCCAGCTATCCACAACCCCGAAGGTCTGCAAATAACTCAGGACACTGAAGGCCACCGCATCATCAACCTCATCATGACCAAAGACTGGTGGGCCCCAATAACACTATACCTGCAAGGCCACTACCATCCAACCGATCGCAATGAGGCAAAACAACTAAATCATAGGAGCACGGACTTCGCACTAATCGAGGGTCAGCTGTACAAAAAGGGGATCAGTCAGCCCATGCTGAAATGCATAACCAAAACCTAAGGCATAGAAATCCTCCGCGATGTCCACAACGGAACATGCGGCTCCCACTCTGGACCTAGGGCCCTCACTGCCAAGGTGATTCGTCAGGGATTTTACTGGCTCGCAATAATTTGCACTGCCAATCGAGTCACACGGTCATGCAAAGCATGCCAGAAATTCTCTCCTCGCTCAGGCCACCCTTCGCAATTCACCAAGCTGATCGCCCATACATGGCCGCTTCAACGCTGGGGGTTGGACATCGTTGGACCACTGCCCACAGCTCAAGGGAATCTCAAGTTCACCTTCGTCGCCATTGAATATTTCACAAAGTGGATTGAGGCCAGGGCAGTCTCCACAATAACATCAAAGACCGCCCAAAAATTCAACTGTCAAAACATTGTCTACCGCTTCGGAGTCCCGTCCGAACTCACAGTCGACAACGACAAGCAGTTCGACTGCCAAGACTTTAGGGAATTCTGCTGTTCCATCGGCACCAAGCCTGTCTTCGCCTCTGTGTATCACCCACAGTCCAACGGTGTGGTCGAGCGCGCCAATGGCAAGATTTTTAGCACCATAAAAAAGGCTCCTTGACGACAAAAAGGGCAAATGGGTCGACCAGTTACCCGAAGTTGTATGGGCCCTAAACATGACGGAGTGCCGGGCAACCGGGTTCACACCCTTCCACCTAATGTATGGATCTGAGGCCATAACGCCGCAAGAATTAAAGCACGGGTCCCCTCGAACAAACAATTCAGCAGCACCCGATGTTGACGAACCAACTTCCAAAGATGTCATCGACGTAGACCGTGTCCTCGCCCTGTAGGCCCTCAACAAATATCAGGTTCAGACAAAAGCCTGGCATGACAACACAGTCATCCCAAGAGAATTCAGCGAAGGGGACCTCGTACTCGTAAGAACCACCCGGACAGAGTCCCGGGGCAAGCTAGAACCAAAGTGGGAAGGTCCATACATAGTCAAGACGAAGGCATCCTCCAGTGCTTACAGGTTGGCAACGTCATCCGGCGAAGATTTAGAACATTCCTAGAACATCGATAATCTCCGAATTTTTTTGTTTAAGTCACAGGGCCTACGCGTCTTTGTAATTCTACAAGCAATGCTATTCAGGCCCGCACTCGTTTCCTCCCGAGGGGTGAGGTTTTTAACGAGGCGGCGCCATGTAATATACCAGTAAAAAGCCCCCACAAAAAATTCCAAGGATAGTCACCATGTCGAAAAAGACCGCTCCAACGGCCTTCGGCATTCGACCGATACGAAGTCACCGCAACAGGTAGCATAGACTACCCTCGCGTGCGACAAAATCTGGGCAAAAGTCACCTAAGGGTGCAGCCGGACAAGCACAATAAGTGCACGTTACGAGGTCTTTACTAAAAGACAAATCCGCGCAAAAGTCGCCTAAGGGTGTAGCTGGACAAGCACAATAAGTGCACGATACAAAGTCTTTACTGAAAGACAAATCCACGCAAAAGTCGCCTAAGGGTGCAGCCGGACAAGCACAATAAGTGCACGATACAAAGTCTTTACTAAAAGACAAATCCGTGCAAAAGTCGCCCAAGGGTGCAGCCGGACAATCATAGCAACCACGAAGTCCCCATCTCATTCAACAACATCGCATAAACAAATAAGTACAAATCACACTTTGTTGCCCCTCCCTCTTTATACAAACAACAATGTTGTCACAGATTACATACACACAACGAAGGATCACCAACCACACCGCACAAATAAGTACAAATCGCACTTTGTTGCCCCTCCCTCTTTATTGCGCGCGGGGGAGGGCAGCGTTTTTATTCAGTACCGCAAGACAAGAGTGAGGGCAACAAAGATGCTACATCGGCTCAGCCTTCGAGATAAGGCCCGCCTCCCAAAAATTAAACAACATCATTTTCAACTCCTCGCCCTTAAAAAGATTCCACAGATCCCACTCACCAATACTTGTCCCGAACAACGAGGACAACAAATCTCGTTGACCACCCCGATCTACTCGAAGGCGGGTTCGCTCCATCGCCATCCGACGACGTCTACCACTTCATGACATCTCGCCAACGCTATGCTTCGACACCACTTTTCGTCGACGCCGATCGGTCCTCGCGCCAGCCGGGGGATCAGACACTTCGCACACCTCCAGCTGCGGCGAGGACTCCGCCGTGGCCACATCTAACGCAGCAAAATAATCCAAATCTTCATCCAAAGACTCTTCAGTCCAGAAAAACGGGCTCCCAAACTCACTACCATAAGATGACCAAGACCAAGATTTAGAACCAGACAAACTATCATTAACAGGCACTGCGTTTGCAGTCGCCACAAAATTAGTATCATCAGTAGGGGTTGCTTAAGCAGGCCCAGACGTCGGAACCTATGCAGCAACCGACTTTCAGTATCACACAAATAAGGTCCTAAACACAACACCCCTAACACGATCCTGCCACCTACGAAGGAGCGGTCGGCGCTGCAGGGTCTTCGGTGGCCGTCGCAGCCATCGCTGGAGCGTCTTCGCCAGGCAGAATGGCGGACGCCACAGGATCCTCACGAGGGCCGGTCAGCGGCGCCGGTTGCTCCCCAGCCTCCATCCTCACATCTTCTACCGGGTCGCCGAGCTTTCCAGGCCTCCGAGATCATCGACTTCTTCATCATTCGCCATCTACATAAATATCACAAAATATAAACAGACATTAAAAAAACACACACACACACACATCACGCACCTGTTCAAGCGCCCGGTCCGACCTCTCCCGGACGGTATCGCGGCCATGTGCGCCCCACATCCTATCGTAAAGCACCCCAGCAGACCGCTTTAACACCTCGTCTTTGACCTGGAAGATCCCACGGTCGAAGTCCTCGTTGGATCGGTCAAACACTTCGAAGTGCCTGCACCCCTTGCGGGACAAGGCATTCGCAGCACCTTCACAGGTGATGAGCGAGGCAAAGGACATGAGACCCGTCACGATAGCCGGGAGGATGTCCAGCTCCTCCTACAACCACGTGAGGAAGCAAAGGCCCACCTCCTCGCTAGACGAGTCAAAAGGAGCGGTACACGCACCAAGCTCGTAGTACGCGTCCACAAGCAATTTATGTGCTCGATCGACCCCTATGCGAGTGGAGGTCTCCGCCCTGTCCAGATATCCGTGAAGACTCTTGTGCCCCGACTCCGCGTCGGCAGCGCGCTGGAGAGCGAGGTTGGCCTTGGCACGAGCAGCCTGGGTCTCCGCGTGGGCCCTATCACGGGCGGCCTGGGCCTCCGCACGGGCTCTGTCCGTGTTCTCCTTTTTTGTGGCAAGTTGGCAGCCGAGGTCCTCTTTCTCAGCCTCCACCGCCGACAACTTCTCAAGCAGGGTGCGGCTCTTGTTCTTCGCTGCTGATTTATCTCGCGCCACCTCGGTATGCTGCGTTTGGAGGCGCTCAATCCTCGCCTCGAGTCGCCGCCTCTTGGCAGCAAACTCCGAGGTCGGCGCCACCGACGCAATACGCTCGGTGAAGGCGGTAACCTGGCACAAAGGACTGTCAAATTCGAAATCATCATATAAAAAACATTCCCAGAGATAAAGATTACTCACGTGCTTCAGCTGCTGCACAACTGAGCCGGCCAGGTCTTTCGCGGCGGTGGCCGAAGCAATTTCGCCCGTTGGCACAAAACCTGGCCCACGGGTCCTGCGCAGGCCCCTTCGCAACCACATCCACCGCGCCAGCCGCCGCCGATGCCGGGACAACAGCCAGTTGCCCAGACTCTGCTCCTGCACTAAGGTCAAGTAAGACTTCGTCCACCAAAAAAACAAACAAAAACAAAAACTCACCGGTAGGTCCCTGCCCAGTGTGGGCGTCGAATATCGCGACCCCGCC
The DNA here is from genome assembly GCF_902167145.1 of Zea mays. Lineage (NCBI taxonomy): Eukaryota > Viridiplantae > Streptophyta > Magnoliopsida > Poales > Poaceae > Zea > Zea mays. The sequence goes on from NC_050103.1 coordinate 46,629,716, forward strand.
TATCGTGTAGTCTTACACGGAAATATCCAAGGAGACTTCGGTGGAGCCCACCGCCGCCTCAGCTGCGTGTGTTGGCGACGCAGGCCTTCGCTCTTGCGTGGGCAAGGCAGGCAGCGGCGCGCTGGGGCCCGGCGCGCTAGGCGGAGGCATGCTGTCGCCAGGGGCGGCAGGCTTCACGCTCGCCCGCGCCATTTTAACCTCGCGCCACAGGTCACCAACCCTTGCAAAGGCCCGACGCTTTCTGCGGCGTGTCTTGGCGATCCTTCTCCATCACTGCCGTCACAACAATAGAAACATTCTGTCCGTTTCATGGCGAGGACTGCGCGCACCCAACAAGGGACTACCCAGAAACCAAGGCCACCAGGGACAGAATGTCTAGAGCACAACCAGCCGACAACAAGAGGGTCATCACACACACATACCATCACCAACAACCCTACCACAATGAGCAAATCTAGCATCCACCCAACCACGCGTACCAGCATCGTCAAGAGGTGCAGGTTCTACCACCACCGCCTCCGCATCACCCAAATCCACCACACCATAACCACCCCCTCAAGCACCCAAGCTGGAAGACTTCACCGAACCACCATATCGCGGAGTCATGCACATGATCACCGGGGGGGTCCAGCGTGGACTTCGAAACAAAACGGCACAAAAGGGACCACTACCGATGTGTGAACCATGTCGCTCTCATTGGCCCAGTAGTGCAAACAAAGTGGTCCCATGTCCTGCTCACCTTCGACGCCCGAGACGTCGACTCATGCAGTGCCCCTCACGCAGACGCCATGGTGATCACCTGCAGGGTGGCAGGCTGGGACCTACATAAGGTGTTGGTCGACAATGGCAGCCAGGATGACATCATTTTTCTGCACGCCTTCGATCGCATGGGAATAAGCCACAACCAACTCAAACCTACAGACAATCCACTATACGGCTTTGACGGCAAGGGCACCTTCCCCGTCGGCAAGATAGAGCTCCCCCTATCATTTGGTACAGCACCCAATGCGCGAAGTGAACAGTTCACCTTCGACATTGTCGACATGGTTTACCCGTACAATGCTATAATGGGTTGGGCTCGATCAACAAGTTAGAGGCGGCTATTCATGGACTCTACCTCTGCATAAAAGTCCTAGGCCCTCAGGGCGTGATCAACGCCTACGACGACCAGCAGACATCTCGCAACTTTGAAAGGGATTTCGTTCCAGGGCAACAGAACGTCCACTGCCTAACGGCAGAGCGCGAAGGCTTTGAAAGCAGTCGCGTGATCAAAGAAGAAAAAGCAAAAGCACAGCTCCAGAGCAATGACGGAACGAAGGCGCTACCTCTCGACCCGGCAACGCCTAGGCAAACATTAGTAATAAGCGAAGACCTGACCATGCGAGACGAGGAAAAAGTCCTTTCCTCTCTCTCCCGAAACAAGGACGTCTTCGCCTGGTCTGCCCTCGATCTGGTCGGGGTCAGCCGCTCTATCATCGAGCACAGCCTAGGCATCGACTCTTCGGTGCGCCCGAAAAAGCAACGAATGCGGATAATGTCAGATGAGAAAACTGAAGCAGCCAAGGTCGAGGTGCACCGCCTGTTGGAAGCCAGATTCATCGAACCAATCGCTTATCCCACATGGCTCACCAACATGGTCATGGTGCAAAAGAAGAGTGGCAAGTGGCGCATGTGCATAGACTTCATGAGCCTCAACAAGGCTTGTCCCAAGGATAACTTCCCCTTACCACGGATCGACAAAATAGTCGATAGCGCCCTTTGGCAAGAACAACAAGGCATGTGCCTCAACAAGGCATGTCCCTCCTTGATTGCTTCTCCGGGTACTACCAGATTTACATGAAAGAGGAGGACAAGGCAAGAACAAGCTTTATCACACCCTTCGGCACGTACTGTTTCATACGAATGCCAGAAGGACTCAAAAATGCCGGATCAACCTTTTCTCGCCGCACCAAGAAGGTCCTCGAAAGTCAAGTAGGCCGCAACATTTTCGCTTGGGGACCAGAGCAGGCGGCGGCCTTCGAGTTGCTCAAATAACACCTGTCCGACTTAACAACCCTCACAAGTCTGGGACAACAGCCAGTTGCCCAGACTCTGCTCCTGCACCAAGGTCAAGTAAGACTTCATCCAACAAAAAAACAAACAAAAACAAAAACTCACTGGCAGGTCCCCGCCCAATGTGGGCGTCGAATATCGTGACCCCGCCCATCGTGTAGTCTTCCACGAAAATATGCAGGGAGACTTCGGCGGAGCCCACCACTGCCTCGGCAGCATGCGTTGGCGACACAGGCCTTCGCTTTTGCGTGGGCAAGGCAGGCAGCGGCGTGCTGGGGCTCGGCGCTCCAGGCGGGTCACCAACCCTCGCGAAGGCCCAACGCTTTCCGCGGCGCGTCTTGGCGATCCTTCTCCATCACTGCCGTCACAACAGTAGAAACATTCTGTTTGTAAGGAAAAATTTTCATCTCACGAGCCAATCGAGATGTAAACATATCCTCGCCAACCGCCCGGGGAAACGGAACATTCCTAGGCCAGCGACCTCCGGTGACCTTTAGCATTCGCGTAGAAAACTCTCGGAGCTCGGGCGAAGTCATCGTCTCCCCGGGAACTGCGTAGGTCTCTAATAATTCCACAGCAAAACGTTTGGAATCCCCAACCCTTCGGCCATTGTACCTAATTTCCTCTTCTTGGCGGCCATGCTCGGCGCTATTCCTCGCGATGAGCCTTCGTCAACCGTCGCCATCGCCTTTTTCCCCTGGCGGACAGCAGCATCGGCGTCGTCGTCCTCCGGGTAGCTGGCATACGGCAAGCGGTTCAACTCAAAGACGCAGTTCAACCGAACGTTTGAACCGCGGATATCCCAACTCCTCAGGGTCTCCGTCCTTGGAACATACTTTCCCACAATCTTCACGGCTTCAGCCTCCACTTCCTGTACAAATGCGGCCAAGTTCCGACCACGCAAATCCACAGTGAAGACAGGACTCCGCACCAACCGGTCGCCCAGGGTCGGCATCCGTCGGGGGCACACTTCGCCCAGAACCCAACCATGTGCCAAGGGCCACACCCCATACCCAATGAACTCTTCAACCAAATCGCGCCCGCTACTCAAGCGGGCAGCATACCGAAGGGCCCCCTCGTCCTCGTCATCTTCCGCCACCTCGAATCAAGGGAACGCTACATAATAATGTGAGCAAAGAATGGCCGGAGGAAGGCCAGACAGGTCTTCGACATCACCAGGAGAAACATAGAACCAATAATCCCACCAGTTGCCCCACTTGTTCCTAGCGCAAGGGACTATTTCCATGACCTCCGCCGAAGTCTTTCCAGTCCTCGGTGTGAAGGTGCACGATCCAAATTGAGCAATCTTATTTCCTATCTTCCTCTTCTACCAATGCAGGCAATAATTCTTGGTGAAGACCTCCACAGACGGCTGCCCACCGTAAGAAGTAACTGCCAAACATACTTCGCCAGCGCAACCATGGCGTTGGGTGTCAACTGGTGAACCTGCACTTCGAACCTTTGCAACACCTCCGCCACGAAGCGATGTGCCGGGAGGCGAAGGCCAGCGACGAAAAAGGACTCAAAAACAACCAACTCGCCCTCAGGCTCGGGGATCTCCTCTGCACCCGGCACCCGCCCAACGCCGTCACCAAAATACCCATGACGCTGCATCTCCAGCACGTGGACCGAGGAAATCCTTGAGGTGCCAAACTCTATGGTATGGACAGGCTGCAACTCCATCACCGCCAAATCGCTTAAAGTATCTTCGAACGATGACGCGGTTGGTGATGCACTCGCCGCAGACGAAGAAGAAGGCATTGGAACGTACCGTTGGCGGCGGCATGCGGTTTGCTTGATGCGGGCCAGAATTCCGAAGCGGGAAAGCAAGGAGAGCAAGTGAGCGGTTCATGAAAGCTAGGGTTTCTACAACGTGAGCGGAAGATGGGACCAGCTAGCCTCGGTCGCCTTTTTATAGACAGGACGTGACACCTCAGGAAACACGCAGTCCAACAGTAACACGTCCATCAACGGTCACATTTCAAAAACCCTCGTGGGACCACTTCGAGCGAGGGCAGCGTCTTCACCATCTAGCAGCGTCTTTGGCACCAGCTGACTTAGTCGAACTGGTCCCTCGGAGGGCGAATGTTGGGGCGAAGGTAAACACGCTACACTTTACTCTACGCCTTCGTCTCCTCATCACTCTAACGAAGGCTGCATCCACAACATGCTAAAGCAGGCCGGGGGCGTGACCCGGACGGAGACCGGTGCGACCCCCTTCTCTCCCCCCTCGCCCTGGTGTCGCAGACGAAGGCCCCGCATGATGTCTGCGGACCTCCCACATCCCCACTGCCGGGGGAGGCCCATGTGTGATTCAGCCCATAGTGATGGGCCCCGCGAGGTCGGGTTTGATTAGGGCTGTGTCTGTAATAGGGTTTACCTTAATGACTGTCTGTAACCTCCCCTCGTGGGAATATTCTGGGGATAAACCGGGTACTCGAGGGTATAAACGTCTTTAACAGAGACAGGCGGCCTCTCGAGTACCTATAAATACCCCCGTATAGTGCCCTCACATGGGAGATGGAGAAAGCTATTGGCATTCAGTGTTAAACTTTGCAAGCACACTTTCCGCTCTCTTGTTGGATCAATTTGCCCTGGTAGGCTAAACACCAACAGTTCTCAATTGGTTGTTCCCCTTCATATATATTGGGAGAGGTCTGGACCCGTTCCTATATGACATCCAATAGTTTTTCACGAATTTGTTAGAATAACCATGCATGGAATAAGGACTCTCACCTGAGTTAATATAATCTTGGGTCATCCAGGCTATACCCGCGGACCGTCCGGGGTGCGTCCGTGCCACATGCTTGGACCGTTCGGTCGTCTAGGTGCCAAATATGGTGCTAAACACATGCCCCCTGCCTTTTGGTGGGTACTACTATCCTTTTTTAGGAAACAATAGATTCCCCAACTTGCCTTATTCCCAAAATATGAACACTAGCCTAATGCAAGTCACCGACCCTTGTGATCAGACAATATAGCTATTTAATAGGACTCTAAGGCACATTGGCCATTTATGATTGCATCCTCTTCAGTCATGGCTATGTAATCAATATGTCAAAAGGTAAAAACTTGTGGTGCCCCCTAGCCCGACTAAGCAAATAGACTCAACAAGTAATACAAATTCATCATCGTACTATCTCACACTTGACTAGGACAACATATCAACAATGAGTAGACTGGAAAGTACCACGACGTCCTTGGAGTCAGATGAGCAGGCGACACCAGTTGCTCCACTTTTCAGATCGGTTGGATCAACCTTTGCGTTTGCACAGATCGCCTCTTTGTATTTGATTATTTGATTGGCTAGATGTGCGGAACAACCTTCTTCATACATTTAGCAAGAAGCCGAGCAAAAGTAGGGTCAACATTGTTGAGCTGGCCAGATGTCTTAGAGGGTTTTGCTTCCAAGTACCTATTTTTAGGATGTTGTGGTCGGATGGTTTGGGGTCACCGGTGTTTCTGGTTGCTCTAGAACCGTCCGTCCTTAGTGCCCGGACCATCCGACGCATGCTAGAGAGGCGATCCGATCATGCTTGCCCCCCAAGACCTTCGACCTTATTAGTGGTTCTTATAGTCCCTTTCTTGTCTAGAGCCTTTGTGTATCCATTCCTCGTGATTGATTCGATGTGCGAGGATCACCAATGATAATGTTCGTGCATTTTCCTTTATTGGCCACACTTGGTTGAACCAAGACTTTCTTGTCTACTAGCTCTAATACGTTGACAAGAAAAGGTTGCATGTTGATCTACATTTCATAGAAACTCAATTGGTCTTCATTTATAGCTGATTGTTTTTCTTTGATAGAAGACATCGCAACCGTTGGTGGCATGAGGAAGGGAGCCATGCCATTTACAATAAACACACCTTTTCAATTCCTCTATTTGAGGAATTTTGTGAAACAATTTAATGTTGCTGCTCTTATATAATTCATCAAATATCTTGTCACACTTAGCAACATTAAATATGAACTTAACTTCTCATTGACGATTGTTTTGAACCGACTATAGGAAAGAGCAAGCAGAAATCTTGGCATTAGTAGGCCAAACAAGCTCAACGACATCTAACTCTTTTGGCTCATCATCTGAGTTACTGCCGTCACGATGCTCATCATGATGAGACAGTTCTTTGCTTCGACTTTCACAAGCCAAACCCTGCTGGTGCAACTGAGTTTGCAAAAAGAACTGGGTCCCTCTAATTTTTATTTCAAGTGTGGAAGTAACCCATTGAATGCCAACTTTGCTAGTTGATTATCTGTGACCTAGATTTGAAAATATCGATTTCTAGTATTTTGGAATCTTTGGATATAATCATTAACCGATTCATCATCCTCTTGCTGAAGTGATGCAAGATCAAAGAAATCTAACTCGTAATCCCTAGCAGAGAAGTGTTCATGAAACTTATGCTATAGATCTTCCTAGGAATTAAATGCTATAGATCTTCCTAGGAATTAATCGAGTTTGGAGGCAAGGTAGTGTACCAAGTGAATGCAGTGTCAGTAAGGGATAATGAGAACAAGCATACATGAAAGCTTCTATGTCAGCCAATTCTCCCAATTGTGCTAAGAATTGGCCCACATGTTCACGAGTGCTTTTACTACCCTCGCACGAGAATTTGGAGAAACCCAGCACACTGGTCCTTGGAGGATGGAACAATGTCCCACGCTGAGTTTTGTCCCTGAATAACCTGGCTACCTCTTTCCTGATTTTTCCACAACATCTAGCGACCATCCACTAAGCTTGGGAATGAAGACTTCAGGTGGTCATGAACTGTTATGTCGACCTTTTGTCCAAGGATACTCTAAGGGTGTGCTTGTTGACGATTGGTGTCACCTTCCATTGCCCTGTACCTGTCTCCTTGGAGACTGAAGAGTATTTGACCCTAGGGGCAGGAGTTGGTATTGTATGGCTATAATGTGTTGCAGGCGGAATGACATAATGCAGTTGGGATGAATGTGGAAATTGTGCATACGGTGCATCCCCTGCTCTATGTACACAGAACCAGATGGTCCGGGATAAGGTGCCAGACAGTTCGTCTAGACTCTAGACTGTCCGACGTGAGTCGACGGATGGTCTGTGACTAGGCCAAGGAGTCCGGGTTATACCTGGACTATCTGGTCATATAAGACACCATCTAGGTGGCATGCACAAAGATCAGTGTGGGGTCTGATGGTCTGGTGAAGGATGTCGGACGGTCCATGAGGTGGCCAGACGGTTTGTGATAAGACCCAGATAGTCTGCCCATGCCTAGAGCCGATCCTTTGTTAGGTGCGAGCGACGATGGTTGTGGCTGTGAACGTGTTCGTCAGTATACCATATAATGGCTGGGTTTGTGAGGACCCCTTTGTAGCTAACTCTTTTGGCGAGGTAGGCTCAATCGTGACCTCGTGTGATGGGAAACTTGAAACAACAAATTTTACTATTGTATACATGAGATTCTTAAGTGTGTCTTCTATTCCGCCTATGTTTTGTTGTAGTTCATTCTCTTGTAGATCTATGTATTGTTTAAGCGACAGGATGTCATTGGATTTACTAACATTGGGGTCTTGTGACAAAGGTATGAGAGATGCCATCTCGATCTCCCTTGCTTGATGATCTTTTTGTTAGAAATATGTCCTAGAGAAAATCATAGAGATGAGCATATTTCTTTGTATCCATGATATATATATATATATTGCTTAACTGAATATACATGAAAGGCACCTTGTATCGATTAGCAATTATGTGAATTGTTTGTGAGATTCTTTACTTATATGGTTATTCTAAATGATGTCCCTAGTTAGAGTCGATGACTAGCACATGTATTAGTTCATGACTAAATTTCACAAGTCATGGACATGGAGATGTTAAACTAATAATGTGGGCACATGTATCACATGAGGCTGGACCGACCCAACATGAGATATTGTAATATAGTTCTCTTTTTGCAACATATATATTGTATCCTTAGACCTGAGATTGTCGCATGTTCTCGAGATGTGAATTGACTTACTTAGGGACTATCAAATGCTACTCCGCAACTAGGTAGTTATAAAGGTAGTTTTGGGTTTGTCAGGAAGCATGCTGTGAGACATGGTCAGTCATGATGGAATTTGTCCCTATCTTCTTGAGATAGATATCTCTGGGCCCCTCGAGTGATTGGATCGTGAAATGCATGGCCATGCTAGGGTTAAGTATTAACCAATGAAAGGATTCCAATTCACAGTATCGAGAAAAAGAGGTCAGCTTAGAGCCAGACCAAATATCGTGAGACAAAGGGAACAACATGTACATATTGTTGTAATGGTTCGTCTGATATGATCTTTACGTGCGCATAGAAGTTGACATGTCTAGCTAGAGTCCGCTGTCAATTATTGGGCCAAGTAAGAGTACTTGAGCCATGTCTATATGTATGTGAACCTATAGGGTGACACACTTAAGGGCAAATAAGCCTAATTCAGATTAGATCCGAAATTAGATAGGGCTTTAGGGTTACTGATGGGCCTCAAAGTTAGAAGACCACCAGAATGCCTATATAATGAGGATCAAGGTACCGATTAAGGAAACCTAATTCACCACCAGTAAATCAGCAGTGGCCCGCCCCTCGCCCTTGCCTAGCCTCCATCGCGAACCTAGCAGTTCAGAACACGACGTTTCCTCCCTGTACGTGTGGATACCTCGGGGGTGCTGCATCTAGAGCACTAGGACGAATAGCGCGAGGACGTGAAGGTCACCGGTGACTGCACAACATTGCTCGACGCGTTCGTCTACATCGAGATGTCTTTCGCTGGCCTACGCGTCTAGTGGTAATTTCATGATCTATAACCACAGTAGTTTCTAGTTTTATGGGGTCGAAAATTTTGTTTTGCGCTAGTGTAGCCTCCCCATAATCCTTCACTTTTGGTGTCGATTCACCGAGAAGTGAGCTAGGTACTTCTCCTCTACCCATTCCACATTTTTTTCGTGAAATCTTCAAACTGTCGCTGCTCGTCGGTCGATAAACTCTCAAAAGCTAGCCTCATGATGTTGCTTATGAACACTTAGGGTGATCCTTGGAACCGGCCATTGGAGCCGATTTAAGTAGATAAAAATACCTTGTATCCCTAGTAGAATCACCAAAAAGTGTGTTGGCGCCTTTTTGAGCCAAACACTTATGATCCCTAGATCTCACTCATGGGGAATGATACGTCTGGAACCTCTCTGTGAGGCGGTGGAACGTCTGCGGTAGGTCACTGGATTGTCCGTGACTGGTCATCGGACGGTCTGTGGTAGGTCACCGGACCATTCGCGATGTGCACAGAGATAGTGATGATCTACTTCAGATCTTAAATCTCACCCCCTAAGAAGGATCTCATATGGGGGAAAGATCCTAGGGTTGTTTTGGGATCGACAGGCCTACTAAGACATCTCTAGACAACATAGAGGCGAAGAGAAGTGAAGGTTCAGATTGGAAAACTCCAACTACGGCTATGCTATGTCTACTCCTAAGGCATGATAATGATAAATAAGGTAATTGGATTGGTTCAATTATATTGTGTGTTCTCAATCAGTCGTACCCCTTCATATATATAGGGGGTCTAAACTCATTCCTAGACAAAATCCAATAGTTTTTCACGAGTTCGTTAGGATAACCACGAGTTTGTTAGGAAAACCACGCATGGGATAAGGACTATCGCCTAAGTTAATCTGAGTGCAGACTGTCCAGGCTGCACCCACGGACCGTTTGGCCGTCCAAGCCACATGGTCGGAGTGTTCTGCCATCTAGGTACCAAATATGGTGGTCAACACTTTAGATCCAACTCCAGTTCGGTACCATAGGTACCGATGACTGCTAGAGATTTTAAACCCATGCCAATTGCTTCCAACTTATCGCTAGTATAAGTATCCTTCTCTGGGTTCAATATTGTTTAACTACTTTAAGAAATGCTAATAAAACCCAAACTAAATAAACACATTTATCAATTTTATTTATAATTGATGTTAGAACTTTATCAATTTGTTTACTGTTTTGTCGCTTGTTCTAGACTAAGATTTTAATAATTTACACACCTTTTCCATTTGACCAATTGCTACAAAACCATGAGGCTAATCCATGCAGATCTTTTTCTCAAGCTCTCTATTTAGGAAAGTTTTCTTAGTGTATATATGATGCACAAGAAAATCATATGAGTCAGCCACGGAAAGTAGCACACATATGATCATTACACAGATAATTGGTGAATAAGTATTAAAATAATCTCCATCTTGTTTATAGGTATACCCTTGGCCATCCCTGGTACTTTTTAATACTATCATCAAACTTAAGCTTTTCTTGAACATCCATTTACATCACACATGATTACATCCATATAATATAGTATTCACCGAAATACTTTATAGTCCTCTGTCTCTTACTCTTTTGATTAACTATAGTATTATCCTCCTCCGAATTTTCTACATAGGTTTGAAAATTGGCATGTATTTATGGTTTAGTCATCTCATATATAAAAGGTTACTGACTAGAAGTGTTTGCCGTATTTTTCAAAGGAAAATTGCTCACAAAACATATAGCATCTCTAAGCTTCCTAATTGCATCAACATTCATGTCAGGTACTTCAAAATTTATTATTAAAAATCTATAACCTAGGCTACATACCCAAGAAAAATACAATCAATAGTTTTTGGTGCATGCTTTTTCTTCTTGTTGATCAACAAATTCACTTTGGCCAAACAACTCCATGTTCACAAGTAACAGAGATTCAATCTTTTTTCTCTCATTCCTCAAATGGTGTAATTCCTTTGTTCTTTGTGGGCACTTTATTCAGAATATGACACGTTGTATTAATCGCCTCACCCTAGCATTTCTTTGATAGTTTTACTGTCTCTAACATGGCATTAACCATTTTAGTTAGAATGTGATTTTTTTTCTTTCGGTCAATTAGACTATAATCGCTTATTTTCTTGTCAAATTGATTTTTGATCTCACTTTGTAGATCTTAAAATGATGTAATACTTTATCTTCTGATTTTTAACAAGTATACATAGAAAAATCTATTACAATCATCTATGAACATCATGAAATACCTTTTGTCACTTGTGGTCAATTCGTCGATCATTTCACATAAATCAGAATAGATTAATTATAGTGATGCCAAATCTCTCATCACATCAGCCTTGTGAGGCTTGCAAGGTTGATTCGATTACACGCACACATGGCACTTGAAACCATTGACCAAATCAAATTTTAGATTAAATTTATACTAGTAAAGCATGTCATGCAACCAAAATTTATATGGCATGAACACGAATGCCAGATATCTGCCTCAATATCATGTCTCCCATAGTTTACATATTTAAAGCAAGTATAAGATAAAGAGAAGTGAAACAAGTCCTTGCTCTCATAGTCTTTACAAAGAAATGTTTCATACTTAGATATTATACATTTATTGGTCTTAAACAGAAGTTTATAACCATCTTGACATAGTAATGAACTACTAATCAAGTTCTTTCTAATTGAGGGGACACGATGCACGTTCTTTAGTTGCACGAACTTTTCTGAAGTAAGATTCAGATCCATCGTACCAACAACACGAACAACCGCACACGCTCTGTTCCCCATCAACATGGAGAAACTCTTCTTGACTGAATAAGAAGAAACTAAAGAAATATCAGCATACACACATAAATATTATCCCCTATATCAACCCACCAATGAGATGAATGATAAACTGAAAGAATAGTAGATAATAAATTATCATACCCCAAAGTTTCTCCATCAGCCTCATTCATGTTTGTAGACTACTTGTTTGGCTTCCACTTGGCATTTGGGCACTTCCAGGCATGATGTTTAGGCTTTCCACAAGTGAAACAATTGTTTTTTCCTTGTTCTTTTTATTCTTAAAAGGAGTGGTATCCTTTTGTTTGAGCACTTGCTTGAACTTCTTTTTGTGAGAGTTTTGGGGTTTTCTGCACCACATAGGCACTAGAAAGTCCCCTTCACAACTCTCTTGCCACAAACATCTTTTGCTCTAGCCTTCTATTCAACATCTAGAGAGCCAATAAGGTTGATGGTGCCAAACTCTCGTCTCTTATGTTTTAGAGAAGTAGCAAATCTATTCAAGTCTATGGAAGCTTAGCAATGATGCAGCCTGCCACAAACTTATCTGACAAGATACAACCAAAATTCTCAAGTTGTTTCACCGGTATCACAATTTTAAGGCGGTAAGGCTACTAACCCCTTTTTACCTTTAAGCGGTAAAGCGTATGGCGAGGCGACACCTTAACTATATTTAAAAATAAAAAATATATTGATATTTGAGAAAGTATTTATGACAAAAATATTAATAAAGAAGATAAAAATGATAAAGAAAAGAAAAAGACTAGCCCAACCAGTCCAATCAGTCTACAAATCAGCCTAACGACCCATTAAAATTAGGTTAAGCCCACTCCCTATCTCCCATCCCTCTCCCTCTATCTCCAGCACCCTCCCTCTCCCGCATGGATCCCTCTTCCTAGTCGCCTCTCCAGCTCCTCCCTCTGTTTTAGTCTCTCCCTCCTTCTCCCCTTCTCATGTGCCGCCGTTATAGCAGCAATCGCCACCACCATGTCGCTAGCTGCCATGTTGCAGCCTCTCTCCCACCTACCTTAGGTACGGGAGTAAGGCGAGCATGACGCCTTACCTCGTGAGATATATATTTCATGAGCCTTTTCTACTACATAATGACTATCAATCATCAAACTGATCGGTGTTAGAAACTCTACACTTGGTCTCTAGTGTGCCCCACATTTCTTTGCCATTGCACATCTTCACATATGCATTGACTATAAAATCTTCTAGCATGCCAATTATTGCTCCCTTAAACATAGTGTTAACATCATGGAAGACTCACTCATCTTTAGTAGAGTGAGGTCTAGGTGCCCAAGGTTCGACAATAAAATAGCAATGCATAGTGGTTAACCATGGTATGCGTCTCTAACGCCTTTGTTTATATTGAGTTTCCTAAAATGTTTTGTTTCAGCGTGTTTGCAAAGCCAACAACCAACAAGCCCTATCAGGTTTCTAGATTATTAAAAAGTTAGATACTTTTAGTTGTATTTTATTTTAGAAAAATGAAATACATATATTAGTGACAATATAATAAAGCATGTGTGAACTTAGCATGATTATTATGAATATAGTAGACAGAAACACAATTGAAAACCATTGAAAAGGAAAATCATATCTATGAGCAGCATAGTGTCGGTCAAAGTAGTCCTCCCGATTGATGTAGTACAAGAATATAGCAGTGATTATCAACAACAAAGCGGTGCACCAAAAAGGATATAAAGTAGTTCCGGTCGATTTCGTTTCAGTGCAACTGTAACGCCATATCTCGACTCGGCGGTACGCTTCACTACATTAAAATAACAAACATCCGACGGCCTCGTTATCTCCGACGGCTGCCTACGCAGCCGTCGGACATACGGTTATGTCCGACGGCCACCTCTGGCTCTCGGAAATAGAACCTTATGTCCGACGGCTGTCAGCGTAGCCGTCGGACATAACCTTACGTCCGACGGCCGCGTCCATAGCAGCCAGAGATAAGGAGTTTTAACGCGGACCCAGCTCCGCGCGCGGTTTCATTTTCACGCGCACTCCTTTCTCTCTGCCCGTTGCCGCCGCCGCCGTCTCAACCAGCCGTGCCGTCGCCGCCCCGCCGCCGTCCCGCAGCCCACTGCCCCGCCGCCCACTGCCCACAGCCTCGTCGCCGTCCCGCCCGCCCGCCGTCGACGACCGCGGCCCCGCTCGCGCCGGTCGCCCCGTCGCCCACACCGCCGGTGCTGCCCCGTCGCCGCCGGCCACATCTCCGCCCGCGTCGGAATTGTCCCACCCCGTATTGTCTAAGTAAGTATTTTTAGTTTTATTTTGTATATATTAATATTGTTTTGTAGTTTCCGTTGTTGTTATTAAATAATTAGTATGTTAAATCTTGTTTATCTTATTATATACGATGGCCGAAATTTGGTTGTATGGCGAAATTTGATTATGTAATTAATTTAGTTTGTTTTCGTTTACTTAGTGGTGCTTAGATAATTTAAATTTTTAATTTCCGAGGGTAATTATTATGCCCTCGGAAATAAGGTCATTTTATATGATTTGTCACCCGTGATAATGTTATGTAGTGGTGTATATATAATTTAAACTAATAATTTGTAAGGGTAATTATTATGCCCTCGGAAATAAGGTTATTTTATATGATTTAGGGTCCCGTGAAATTATTTTCCTTGTATTAGTGTGTTTTATTAGATTAGAGGCGTGATTAACTTAACTAATCAAGTTAATATCTCGTATCTAGTATGGAGGAGGATCGTCGATGGATGTATGAAGGTTGGAAGAAAAGAGGTGCTCTATCAAGTGAGTGGGTTGCCAAGACTGACACATTTCTCGACCGTGCTTTTGCTCGGTCAGAGACTAGAACTAATGTGAGGTGCCCTTGTAGCAAGTGTCGGAATATTTATTTCCTTGACAGGAGGACTATGTCGATAGATCTTTGCAAGAACGGTTATATGCCAGGCTATGAGGTGTGGGTGCACCACGGTGAGGACCCACCTCCTCGTATTGTATCGGAAGTTCAATCACATGAAGAAGGGGACTACGATAGGATGGAAGAGATGCTTGACGATGTACGCCATGAGCTTCTAACCGTCGATTCGGAGAACCCCAGTCAACCCACCGAGTATGAGGATCCAGCTACACCTGAGGTTCAGAAGTTCTTCGAGCTCCTTAAAGCTGCTGAAGAGCCATTGCATGAGCACACAAATGTGACCGTCCTTATATTTGTGACTCGACTTATGGCTATTAAGTCTAAGTTTGCATTCTCAAACAACTGTTACAAGGAGCTTTTGAACTTGATCAGTGATGTACTTCCGGATAATCTCAAGATGCCAAAGGACATGTATCAGTCCAAAAAGTTGTTATCTGGGCTCGGTATGGACTACGAAAAAATCGATGTCTGTGACAATAATTGTATGCTTTTCTGGAAGGAGACCGCGGGTGAGAAGAAGCGTACTGTATGTGGTGAGCGTAGATTGTTGAGGTTGAAAACGACGATGGTTTGACCGTGACTATGAAGATTGCACGTAAGCAGCTTCGTTACATGCCTCTTATACCTCGGTTGAAACATTTGTTCATCTCCAAGAATACAGCCAGACACATGAGGTGGCACAAAGAAGGGGTACGTGAGAATCCAAATGTCATGGTGCACCCAGCTGATACAGATGCATGGAAGGCACTAGATGCTTTTGATTCCAGCTTTGCTGATGAAGTGCGGAATGTCCGCTTCGGTTTGGCAACAGATGGTTTCTCGCCATTCAATCTAACTGCAACGTCCTACTCATGTTGGCCCGGCTTTGCTGTTCCATACAACCTTCCACCAGCTAAGCGAATGGTAAGTCACAGTATGTTGTAACTTTGAATTACATAGAAATGTGTCATTGTAACTTTTATGTACAGGAAGTCAAATCCGGCAGTACGCCTACGGATGTGGAGGTGTATATGCAAGGGCATAGGGGTTCTGATCCTCAGAATCCTGATGTGTTATGCACTCAGACGGCCACCGACCGTCTAGTGAGTTTTTGGTACTCTATTATGTGTTTGATATTGTTTGCAAGGGCATAGGGGTTATGCACTTATATTTGATATTGTTTGCCTCCAGGCTTCGTATGGGCAGGAGATGGTTCAACGCCATGGGCAGGAGTACGATTGGAGGAGCCAGCCAATCAACCCTCAAACAGCATATGCTAGCGCAGGAGGACAAGCCCATGGACGGTGGTATTATTTGATTTGGATTTCAAAATTATCATCATATGCTTGCGATTCAACTGAGCCATGAGTTACTATACTAAGTGCATGGTTCACTCTTGTAGTTTGGGTATTTTTGATTCTACGATTGATTCTAGATAGCTGAGACGCCGTGGACGACAGTCCACATCGTCGTCTTCACAGTCGTCCCGTTCACGATCATCCGCCCAGGAGATAGAGCTTGCAGTGTTGCGTCAATAGGCAGAGTACCATCAATCAGTCTTGAGGGAACAATTGGAGTACCAGAGGCAACAATCTGAGTACTAGAGACAACAAGCCGAGTACCAGAAGAAGAGGGACGAGTATTATGCAAACCTCCAGGCCCAAAATCAAGCTCTTCTCTCGGTAAGTTGAAGTAACATTTTGTAGCTTATTTTGCAAAACACATGATGTATATCTTATTTGCTCATCAATGACTTGTATATAATTTGTAGCAACTAGCCCAACAAGCGGGCGTCCCGATGCCCACCTATGGGATGCCGCCTCCAGACTTTGCACTTCCGATGCCAATGCTTGCGCCTCCACCTCCGCCTCCGTCACAATTCCCTACAGTATATACACATATGCGTGTGTGACATGTTCATAGATGTCTTATGTGTTTAAATGAAAAACTGAGTGGTTACAATTTCATGTGCGTGTGTTATAGGGATTTCAGACACCCCCCTCTTCAGTTGCAGCACCAGGAGATGGGTCTGGTCAAGACGACGGCATTGCATTCTTGGGTGAATAACCTTTTCAACACGCATAGTCCAGCAGGAGGAGGTGGCTACTCGAACCATCCAGGCGATGGATATGATTGATGTGTCGTGATGTTAATTTGTGAAACACTTTGCAACACTTGTTTGTGAGACACAATGTCAGTTTGCAACAACCGTCGAACCTATATGTTGATGTTAAATTTGTGAATGTTGATATTTATGTGAGAATATTTGTGATTGTGAATGTGAATACTTATTTGAATGTGTATATTTGTGATTGTGAATGTGAATGTGAATGTGTATATGTGCATGAAATCTGTTTTTGTTTTGTAAATGTCAGATTTTAAAAAAAACAGAATTTTGTGTAAATTCTGTAATTTATTATGTCCGACGGTCTAGTGGTAGCCGTCGGACATAAGGCCTGGTTATGTCCGACGGTTTTATATACCGTCAGACATAAGTCCTGGTTATGTCCGACGGCCTAGCGCCGGGCCGTCGGACATAAGCCTATGGGCCCCACAGGCTGACCGGTAAAACGGTTGGTGTTTATTATTTCCAACGGGCATAGGCGGCCGTCGGAGATAGCTTATGTCCGACGGCGGCCGTCGGACATTACGCTATTTCCGACGCCTTACCTCCGGCGGCTTAAAACCGTCGGAGATAGGTTAATGCCGTCGGACATTACCTATCTCCGACGGTGTGAACCTTATGTCCGACGTTTTTGGCCGTCGGACGTTGTTCCGTTTACTGTAGTGCTTGACCCTTTTCTCAGTTACTTAAGACAGACAAAGAGGGTCAACTATTCAAAACTATGTAACCATCCCATCAACTACCCATACGGTACTAAAGATAAGACTATTGAAATTTGTTTCTTTCTAATAGTAAAAATGTCTCATCAATTAATGCTAGAGAGGGGTAAAACTGAGTAGTGATGCTGAACTAGGGACATGGATTTAGGATATGTTTATCTAAGTTGACATAGTTTGTCACGTCTAACGTTAGACAAGTTTGACTAAGTTAGGCATGTGTTTGGTTTATAGTCGCAATTGTGGCAAGATTTTTCTTCTCCTCTGTAGGTTTCACTCGTCAATGACTTGTAAAAGTGTTTTAGATTCCTTTAGACATACCACAGTTGTGGCATAAAATTTAAACGCATAATCTTAGACAAGTATGGTAGAAAATATATGGTAATTTTTGGCACCTTAAGTATACAACCAAACAGAAAAACTATCATTATTTAATATGGACTTTTAAAATTATTAAATATTAGGCCAAGCCTATAAAATACTGACATGTCCAGTACCACACCTACACCATATTTTATCTTAAACACTAAACTAAAATTTATCTCTTAACAATTACTCATCACACATTATATACATGAGTATGTATTAATAATATGTTCACATGCGCATCTCTACGGACAAACGACAGAGATACTTGTACAGTAGTACTATGATGACTGTGGTTGCATGGCCATAGCGCTCTACGAGATCCAACGTCAACTTGCTAAATAATATAGCATCTTAATCAGCTAAGGGTGTGAACACTGAACACGATCAATCGTCGCCGGGACAAGCTTGTCAATGGCTTGGAGCGGGGGCCAAGCACCTGGATTGACCCACTCGCGACTTGCGGCGGGTAGTGAACTCCAGCAAAATTGGCCGGGCCAAGCTTGTCAATGGCTTGGAGCGGGCGCCAAGCACCTGGATTGACCCACTCGCGACTTGCGGCGGGTAGTGAACTCCAGCAAAATTGGCCGGGCCAAGCTTGTCAATGGCTTGGAGCGGGCGCCAAGCAGCTGGATTGACCCACTCGCGACTTGCGGCGGGTAGTGAACTCCAGCAAAATTGTCCGGCACGGCGCAGGGGTGGGCGGCCAATCATATGCTCCCGCCTTCGCGCCGCATGCATCTTTCTTTCCCGGAATTCAGCTGACCGGTTGAGCTTTGTCATCGCCCGTGTTTCTTCCTCTCAAGATATATACATCTTTTGACGTTTTTAACTTTTAGAAAGTTTATTTAACTACTCGTCTTATTCAATTTTTTATAAATACTATTTATTTATTTTTTATAGATACTATTTATTTTATTATGACTTATTTCATTATCAGAGATACTTTAATGTTAACTTATTCACTTTATTGGTTGTAAGAAATAAATAGAATCAATGATCAAATTCGATACCTAAAAGTTAAAAACAATATTCTTTTAGACTAGTAAGTAATTCAGTTCAGCACAGTTCTGATCTGCTAATGGAAGCTCTAGATACCAAGTAGTGTGGCCTATGTCAGTTTCCAACAACGGCCTCGAAACGTCCGTCACCCGGTCACCCCACATGCCGTGGGATGTAGGGGATTGAAGCGCTCCAACTACACTTTTAGACTATCTTATCTCATATTTCATCACTTATTTCAAATTTTACTATGCAAATAATATTAAACATTATCATTCTAATTTTATGTCCCTTATTTTACAATACCAGCTAGAGACACTCTAATGCCCCTCAAAATGAGGGAGAGAGAAATCTCCCCTAATATATGGTGGGAGCACTATTCACTTTATATATGTTAATTGTGTTGAATTAATGTGGGTCTGACCCATATTAATATTCAATAATAGTTAATGATAGATGCCCACTTTAATGCTACAGTGTACTAGTAGTTTAGTATCATACCGAAAGTTTAAAAGACAATTCACTCAACTCAAATAGGTGGACCATTGGTGTATCTATTAAAACCTGAGAAAAGGATGAAGGACTATCACACGCGCGCGCCGCCTGCCAGGCCGTGGCCGAGGCCGGCCGTTTACTGTGTTTATGGCTAGTAACGGACGAGCTGTAATGGCTGTCAGCTAGTAACGACCATCGCTGATGGCGTCAGTTTCTAGTAGACTGTAACGGTAGCTCTGATGGCGACCGTTTGGTCTCCCTCTGCGCGAGTATATATACGAAGGAGGTGAGACTGCTTCTGGTTACGACATCACAGTACGCACGTACAGACTCAGACGCGTTGCACATAGCCATTCCTGTCCCACCTTCAGCGAGCACAAACAGTGTGGGAGAGGAGGCCTCCGAAATCGTCGTCCGCAGAGAGACACTTGCATGGGTGTCTGGGTGATCAGGTTTTTGGGGAGCGTACTCGCGACTACTCGCTTCGTCCGCTCGACCAGCGCTAATCAAGTTCCTGCCTGTGTCGACTGCGTACGACTACATCGAACATACACACAAGATGTCTCGTGTCCTTCACAGGGTACAATCTGTTCTTTGTATTTGTGTATATTTTATTGTTGTTTACTACTTATGTGAGTCACATACATCACTGTGATTTTATAGATTAAATTAAAACTCAAAATGCCTATTTCTCCAACAATCCAAAAACCTGATTTTAGGCATTTTTCTGCTAGTGGTTTTGCTGCTGCATTAAAACCAAGTGAACCTTTTGATGGGATATTTTATAAGAGGTGGCGTGGTAAGATGATATTGTGGTTGACTGCAATGAACTGCTATCACGCTGCACAAGGGAAACCTAATTAGTTCACTCCTGCGGAGGAGAGAATGTTCGACATTGCCGATAACCTGTTTCGAGACACCGTGATTGGCGCTCTTGCCAACAAGTATGTTGATTCTTATCAAACGTGCACATCTACAAAAGAGTTATGGGATGAATTAGATGAGAAGTTCAGTGTTTCTGATGCTAGTAGCGAGCTGTACATCATGGAGCAGTTGTTTGACTACAAGATGGTTGACAACCGTCCTGCAGTTGAATAGGCTCATGAAATATAGGCACTGGCGAAGGACTCGAACAGTTCCCATGTGTCTTGCATGACATGTTCGTGGCTAGCGGTTGTTGGGGACTTGTTCTTAAATGCTATGAATTAAGAAAAAGGCAACACAAAATGTTAAAGGTTAATACCCTTCGTCCTTCGAAGCATTATTTCCCTTAGGATATAATGATCTTCAGACGAAGGTTATAAAGGACGAACCTTCATCATCGCAGTATATGTTAATGAAAGAAGAAACATGTGAAATATAAGAGACAACATGAATACTCATAACATTATTAGTTCAACTTTATTATATTATCATGGATAAACAGAAATAATATAAAATTACATTTGTACCTTCGGCTTGACAGAAGGAGAAAGTACAAGCGTGACGCACGAGCGATTACAAGTCAGCGTGAACAGTACGGGGGTACTGTTCATCTATTTATAGGCACAGGGCGCAGACTGTGTAAAATTACATTCATGCCCTTCATGTTTACTATTGACATTAGGACAACTTATCGAGGACCAGATAGCCTTTTCCTCTTTAAGTCGGTTCCTTTTCTGCTACTGAGCCGAAGCTTCCTTGCGCGTAGCTTCGGAGCTGGTTCGACCTTCATCCCGACCATGCTTTTCATTTTGTGAACAGCTTCATCTCGTGTCCGAAAGTTCTTGTACATATATTATACTTGGGAAACATTGTTAATAATGTTTTTGAGGACCTTCGAAAGACAAAGGCCCCCAACAGTAGCCCCTCGCAGTATTAATTTGTTAAGATAACGAATTCAGACTGCGACATGGACGAAGGCCTTAAGCCGAAGGTCCGAAAACACCTTCCCTTTGCTAGAATTGCAATAAACAATGACAGATGGGGCCCTCCACTTGTAGCGCGTTGGGCGTATAAATAAGAACTCACACCAGCTGCATTTGATACGCTGTTTGCGCCATTTGCATTATTTTCTCAATTTTATAGCTCTTGTTCGCTAGCGCTTGCTAGTTTTTCAAGCTCTCTGAACTTCGGTTTAAAAGACGCATTTTCACCATTTCTGAAGAAAAAATGTCTCAAGACAAGAAGGTTGCTGCTGGGACGATGCTGACTGAAGAGGAGAAGCTGTTTGAGGATAAGAAGATTTTGGATCCTTACATTGCTGGATTTGTCGAGTCGATGGCAAAAACAAATACAAAGAAGATTACTAAAGAGATACTAGAAGGCTTATCTGAAGATACTGGTGACAACGATAGCTATGATGTGGAAAGTGGGGACAAAGATTCTGAGGATCGACCCTGGAGGCCAAGCCATTCAATTTTCGAAAAATCGACCATCAAACAGAGTCATCTTGAAAACATGAGAGGAAGGTACTTTCGAGATATATCTATCGTGAGGGCTGGCGGAGACAACAACGTCCCTGCCCCTGAGGAGAACGATGTTGTGATTTTCTGAAGCTTCTTCAAGGCTGGGCTTCGGTTCCCTTTCAGTAAGTTTGTAGTTGAAGTGCTGAAGACCTACCAAATATTCCTTCATCAGATCACCCCCGAAGCCATAATAAGGATGGGGATTTTTGTCTGGGTAGTAAAAATTCAAGGGCTAGAGCCAAGCGCCAAGTGCTTCTGCAGTATGCACGAACTTCTATATGAGACGAAGGCCATGGGTAAAGAACAGTACCATAACAACTTCCGTTGTTATGGATTTATCGCTCGCCCCAATGCAAGCCACCCGGTGCCGACATTTCGAAAAAGGTGGCATGGGGCTTGGATGGAAGAATGGTTTTATGTAAAGAATGATTTGACAGCGAGGGAAGACATTAAGGAAGTCATTATGCGTCCCATTTGGTCCTGCTTCGGCCTTCGAAGGCCGAAGATAGAAATTGATGAGACAGTTGAAGCGTGCCAGAGGGCCTTCAACACTGTTTGCTCCTTTATTGGGACAAGGGATTTAATTCAAGAACATATAGCCTTCAGAGTATGGCCGCTTATAGACAGCTGGGAAATGCCGAAGGAGACCACCATCGACTCTAGCGAAGGTGGTCTGGTCCGGCTGAAGTATACCTTCAGATTCAGGGAGAAGTTTGATGAGCCAAACGACGACTGGCTGAAGTGTATCGAAGCTACAAGTGATGAACTGCTTGGAGCATATTCCAAGGCGGAAGATAATGCGCTGTCTGCAGCCTTTGGTGGTCGGGGAAAAAAGAGACTGAACAGAGTTTTTGACGCCATTGGCTTCGTCTACCCCGATTACCGTTACCCGCTGCGGGGACAGGGGAAAAAGAGGAAAACTGCTGCTTCGGCTGCCCAGAGCAGGCAACGGCCTTCGAGTTGCTCAAACAACACTTATCTGACTTAGCAACCCTGACAAGTCCTGACCCTTCGCTTCCACTGCTTCTCTACTTCGCGAACTCACACTGCGCAGTCAGCGCAACATTAGTCCAAGAGCAGGACAGAGATGGCAAAAACCAGCAATGCCCGGTGTACTACATCTCCGAAGTCCTCACAACTTCCAAGTGCAACATGACCGAGCTCGAGAAAATTAATATGCAGTGGTCATGGCTTCACGCAAGCTACGACACTACTTCGAGGCGTTCAAAGTACGAGTCACTTCGGACAGGGGTCTAGGAGAATTGTTCAGGAACTCGAAGGCATCCGCCAGAATTGCAAAATGGGCAGCAGAACTGTCCGGGTACAACATCATTTTTGAGCCTAGAACAACAATCAAGTCGCAAGTCTTGACAGACTTCATCGTCGACTGGACAAGACCCGTGGGGCCGCAGCAAGAGCACTCAAAAACAATTTGGACTATCCACTGTGATGGCGCATGGTGCCATGCGGGGGTAGGCGCCATGGCGATTATCACATCACCCACCAGGATCAAATACAGATACGTCGTGCCCCTCAGCTTTGCTCTAGAATCCGACAGGTGCACCAACAACATAGCAGAATACGAAGCTGTCATCCTGGGTCTTCACAAACTACGAGCCTCGGCGTCACCACATGCATCATGAGAACAGATTTCAAGGTCGTCGCTGGTCAGATCGAAAATGAGTACTCAGCAAAGGAGCCTGTGCTGATGCAATACCTCACCGCTGTCTGCGGCCTCGAAAAACAATTCAAGGGTTTCACCTTACAACATGTCTAGCGAAACAAGAATGAAGAGGCTAATGCATTGGCCAAAGCAACAGCCAAGGGCGAGGCCCTGCCCTCTGACGTGTTTTACCATGTCATCGGCACACCAGCTGTGCGTAATCCCGAAGGTCTACAAATAACGCAAGACGCCGATGGCCACCGAATCGTCAACCTCATAATGGCCAAAGATTGGCGGGCCCCAATAACACTATACCTCCAGAGCCATTACCATCCATCCGATCGCAACGAGGCCAAAAGGCTGAAACACAGGAGCAGGGACTTCGCAATAGTCGAGGGCCAGCTTTACAAAAAGGGTATCAGCCAGCCTATGCTGAAATGCATAACCGAAACCGAAGGCCTACAGATCCTCCACGAAGTCCACGACGGAACCTGCGGGTCACACTCAGGACACAGGGCCCTCGTAGCCAAGGTGATTCGTTAGGGATTTTATTGGCCCGCGATAATATGCACGACCAACCGAGTCACCAGGTCATGCGAAGCATGCCAAAAATTTTCTCCTCGCTCAGGCGCCCCTTCGCAATTTACCAAGCTCATCGCCCACACCTTGCCACTTCAGCGATGGGGGCTGGACATCGTCAGGCCATTGCCTACGGCACAAGGGAACCTAAAATTCACCTTCGTCGCCATCGAATATTTTACCAAATGGATCGAGGGCAGAGCAGTCTCCACAATAACAGCGAAGACCGTGCTAAAATTGTTCTGGCAAAACATCGTCTGCCGGTTTCGAGACCCATCCTTGCTAAAAGTCAACAATGGCAAACAGTTTGACAACCAGGATTTCCGGGAATTCTGCAGTTCCATCGGCACCAAGGCAGTGTTCGCCTCTGTCTACCACCCACAATCCAACGGTGTCGTCGAATGCGCCAACGACAAGATCTTCAACGCTATCAAGAAAAGGCTCCTCGACGAAAAAAGGGCAAATGGGCAGACCAATTACCCGAAGTCATATGGGCGCTAGACACGACAGAATGCCGAGCAACCGGGTTCACACCTTTTCGCCTGATGTATGGATCCGAGGCAATGACACTGCAAGAGTTAAAGCACGGATCCCCTTGAACAAACCAATTAGCCGTCCCCGACGTCGACGAACCAACCTCCAAAGATCTCATTGACGGAGACCGCGTCCTCGCCTTGCAGGCCCTAAAATGGTATCAAGCTCAGACTAAGGCATGGCGTGACAACAATGTCATCCCAAGAGAATTCAATGAAGGGGACTTAGTACTCATAAGGACCACTAGAACAAAGTCCCGGGGCAAGCTAGAGCCAAAGTGGGAAGGGCCATACATAGTTAAGACAAAGGCATCCCCAAATGCTTACAAGCTAACAACATCATCTGGCGAAGACTTAGAGCATTCGTGGAACATAGATAACCTCCGTAAATTCTTTATTTAAGAATCCAAGGCCCAAGCGCCTTTGTAATTCTTCAAACAATGTTACTCAGGCCCGCACTCTTTTCCTCCCGGGGGTGAGGTTTTTAACGAGGTAGAGCCATGTAATATACTGCCAAAAAGCCCTCACAAAAAATACAGCCAGCATCATGGCCATGAGTGTCGAAAAAGACCGCATTGACGACCTTCAACATTCGACGTACAAAACAGTCACCGCAAGAGGCAGCCTATACTACCCTCGCGTGCGACACGTCCAAGCAAAAGCCGACTAAGGGTGCATCCGGACATGCACAATAAGTGTGCGACATCACCCTTGTAACACCCCTGGTGTTACTGGCACTAAAACTTGAGCATAACATCATGTGCATTGACATTTCATGTGTTTGTTACACCTAGAATGCATTCACTAGTTAAAATTTTCAAACAAGTTGTGATGATATGACTTGAAGAGTGCTTAATCTTAGGGTAGGGTACTTAACCCTAGAATTAGGGCCTATGGATTAAAGTGAAGCCAAAATGAGTAAAAATCTCATGAGCCATGAGAAATGTTCACAAGGTATCAAATTTGATGTGCTTTAGTGGCACAAAAACCCTAAAGTACTCAAAACCCTATAAGAAACCCTAGAAAACCATATTTGGAACCCTAGGGGGGTAAATATAAATTTTATGCACCTTTGGACCAAAGTGCAAATATCAAAGTGATAGAACACAACAAACCAAGTAACTTTCATATTGGGGAATTTCCAAGTTGTATGATGAAGTTTGGACTTATTTGCAAAAAGTACCCCATGAACACTATATGGTTAAGTCTGAATTTCAGTTGAATGGGGTCAACTTTGGATCTCTATATATCTGACTTCATAAGGATTATGCCCTAGGTAAACACATCAAATTTTAGAGCTATGATAGGAGTACAACTTTGCTTAAGTGGTCAAGCATTGGTGACATACAAAAATTGGAGTAAAATGGACTCGAAGTCTGGCCATCAGTCACCACTGAAGCCTGATGTTGGTCTGACAGTGAACACTAAAGAACTTTGGAGTTGATTGGAGCCTAATCTAGTAAGTAAATGGCCAGGGTTCCTATATTCGAATTGTAGCTGGATTATAGATTAACAACTTTGTTATAGAAGGATTAACAAGGTGCCACATAGAAATCGGAGATCAAAGCCCTGCAAAGTGCTCTATCAGGTACTCTGAATGGGGTTTCCCATTGTACAGTAGACTGAAAAAGATCTTCAGATGCATTGCCCCTTGCCGCCAGTGACCCTTGCGCCGTGATCCGCGCCGGTGCTACAATTAGTTCTCTCTAGTGAAGAAATAGTCATGGCGGAGTAAAGATCTTAGCACCGGATAGGCTCGGACCCGATCACTAGTGCGTTCACCGTACCCACTTGGCCTGCGGCCGACCGAGATGATCCTCGCCGACGTTGGCTGCTTACTGACCGTGCGCCATGTACCTAGGGGCTTTAACACATTGCAGTAAACCATGGAAGCAAGTCCGTCCATCGCCGGAGGCCTTGCCACGGTGAAAGCCACGATCACCCGCGCTAGTGCATTTCTCCTCTCTTCGGCGCCAGTGCATTTCTCCTCTCTTCGGCGCCAGTGCATTTCTCCTCTCTTCGGCGCGCCTTCTCAAAATTAGACGCCAACGCCGTAGGACTCTATAAATTGATGCCCCAGTGAGTTCCGCTAGGTAATTACACATCCAAAGCACCAGCTCTCGCCTCCGATCGTTCACCATAGCCTCTCAATTTCTCTTTTCCCCCAAATCTGTTTTCCGCGTCACCGTGAACACCTCGTCGTGGCCACCTCTCTGCAGGTTAGTTCAAGCTTCTTGGCTTGATGTCTTGCCTCCCTTAAGTCTCCTAATACTCGTAGACCCATTTAATTGAACTAGACTGCCTTGAATCGCCAAGAACACCTCGGACTATTCTCGGTTTTCGCCGTCGTCGTGAACAGGCATGCTCCGGTCCGGATTAGTGCAATTAGTTGAGGGATTAGGGTCGCTAAGGGTGGAATTGGGTGTCAGCCAAGTTAGGGCTCTGGTCATTGAGCATATCGGCCGGTACGGGTTCGCCGGAGGGCGTGGTCACCGGCGATCACCATCGGGGACTTGACGTTGTAAAGAAATCAAACTCCGAGGGCCTAACTGCGAATGTCAGAGACACAAGTAAATAGTGAAAAGGGTTCTTAACCAATTATTCAAATAGCCGGGGTCCTCTGTGCAAAGATGACATCGCGGGCGCACGCGGGCGCGTTTCGCCTGGACATGGGCCGGTTCGGGCTCGTTTCAACCCATGAGTGTTCCTCCTTTTTCCTTTTCTTTTTACTGTCAGACTTGGAAAATTGTAGGAAATTCTAGAAAAATGATAAAAGTATGAGACCAAATTTACTAAACTCCTAAAATCCCCTAGTTTTTAATAAAAATAGTTCCAAGATTTTTAGTCCAAAATAAGAATTATTTAGTATTTAAGAAGGCTTAAACCTAGACTTTTGGAATTTTAGAAATTATTTGATAACTCCAAAAATCATAAAACTTTTTGGGTAAGTTTAATATGATAATTAGAGCCCTTGGGTGAAGTTTGACATGTTTTGGACATTGTTTGATCCTAAAACCCCAAAACCCTAGTTTCTTAAAATAAAAATGCCTAACCCTACTAGGGTGTTAACCTAGAAGACCCTAGTAACTTAGATGTACCGTGAAGGAAAGTTGTATTCAAGATGCAACTTGATGTATCACTAATATAACTACATATTCATAGCATCACATGAGCATTCATGTTTATATATGGTTATGTATAGAAAACGAAGAAGAAGTGAGTGTCGAAGAAGAAGAGACTGCACAACCAACTGAGACTCCACCTGCCGGGAATTGTTTTTACTTTGATATCTGTGGAACAGATCCTGACTCCCCTACAACACAAGGCAAGCCCCGATGCATTTACCTTTCCTTGTGATTTTAAACTCTTTATCACTTGAATGATGCATTAGGTGATATGAGTTGAATGCTACACAATTGCTACATTTCCTTCCTTGAAGTTGACTACCATTCCTTGATTACCTGTTTTATTAAAAGGTTTTCTGATGCTTAGTCTTGCTTTATAATACAAAAAGGTTTTGTTTGAAACCAAGGATGATGCTTCAGATGGAATGGGATGTTTTAAAAAATAAAACTTGATGGTGGATCCATCACGGCCGTGATGGATTCAACATCGGACAAGATGTACCTCTGTCAGGTACCAAATTTTGGGATTGAAAATGATAAAGACGAGACTAGACGGGTGACTTGCACGAGAAGGAGGTCTCAGTGTAGTGTCTCCGTTTGAGTCGATTAAGGACCGTGCCGATGTAGGCTTGCTGATTGAGGACCTTTTAACTGGCCACATGCCTCATCATGGGTAAGCTTTGCCTTGGGCATACCAATACTAGAAAGGCCAACATGCAATGGGAGTGGATAGATGGCGAGAGTAGCGTGTACCCTCCGTGGCAAGAGGCTGGACGGTGGTGTATCTGTGCTCTCGATTGGCGTGAACCCGGTCTGGTCTTGAGAACCCCGGTGGCGAGTTGACATATGCAAGGGTTAAGTGCTATATATGTCGTGTGGTTGGATATCCCCATCTGGGTATTAATCGATTCGGATTGCCATTACTTCTCGGATATGAAGACTTGGTCACTGCCCTACATGTAGCGATCCAGTAAAGAAAAAGGGTGATGAAAGACGGCTAGTGCAGGCCAAGTGCTTGAACTAGGATAGAAAGAACTCTAGCTACAGGTAATGACTTAACTTGCTAATAAAATTGGATTTTAAGGATCCACTATTAGTAAGCATTTCTACAAACAGAGTCTTTGATTCTTCAATAGCCTTACCTTGACTCCCTCAAGCCAGCATATCCTTGAGAGTCTTTTCTTTTGTCGGGTAAGACTTGCGAAAGTACACTCCGTACTTAGGGTTTTCGAACCCATGTTGTTGTAGGTGAGGAAACAATAGACTTTTGTTGTTTCTGTTCAAAGGTGGTACCCAAGGAAGAGCCCTAGCAGTAAAGTCGTGGGAGGATGTTGGCCTCCCACTTTATAAACAATAAACTTTTGTGCGGGAGGGTGTTTTGCCTCCCTGGTCTATAATAATAATACTTTATGCACTCGTAATACCCGATATTGTAATAATAATACTCTCTCTATATATTAGATGAATGTAAATTAAGTTATTGTAATTTGCTTCCGCTTATTCTTTCCTCTGATGTGATGTAATATCTGCGTGACGGGTGAAGCGCTCTTGGGCGAATTGATGAGGATATAGTTACCGAACTTGTCGAGTGATTAAGTGCATCTACAGGGTTGTCGAAGGTCCTTAGGACAAGGACAACTGTAGGTGGGCCTAATACCTTGGGAGGTTCCATCACAGTTGGTATCAGAGCGAAACCCATCTCTTCAGATATTACGTAGTACTTCAAAAGAATTTTCAAACACTTACCTAGAAATATTCTTTCATTCTTACCCTATCACTTTCTGGTAGTCTCTTATCTTGTAGAATTGGGTAACAGAGTGCAATATATAGGAAATTGGGGATCGACAAAGGTTGAGTCCATAATTATTAGAATATGCATGCATCATGTTAAGAATATACTAATAAATCTTCCCCTCTTATGGAGACATGGCACATACAAGGAAAACAGCACGCAAATCTACTAGACCTTTTGGCGTGCCTCGTCATCAGCTAGCCCCCAGACATAAAGGGAGTAGTAGTGGCAGCAATGACCCAATTGGAGACCTGGAAGCCAAGGTGGAACAACTTCGGTCTGAGCTACGTCATCGAAATAGAGCATGAGAGCAGGACAACCAACGTATAGCTGAATTGTCAGCTAACCTCAGCCGCTTGCAATATGAGATTTCAGAACGGGATTCGGCCATTGATTGGATCGTTATCTCGCGTTCAATCGCTTGGGACCGCGAAGCAAAAGCTCGAGCTCGTGTGGCAGAGCTTAGTGCGGCCCTCGATAGCCTGCAAGTGTATTGTAATACTTTACATGAAGAAGTACATGTACTGTATGCTCGACTGCACCCGAATGTGCCTTCCGACGTTGCTGCAATAGGAGCCGGACCATCGGGAGCAGCAAATAAAGGACCTGATGGGGAGTTGGACCTTTTTAGGCCCCCTCCTTCCATGAACCTTGCTGACGAACGGTCTCCTGCAGCAGGAAATGAAGCGACAAAGGATGACGAAGACTATAATAATATAATTTAGATGTTATACTTATGTGAAATAAGTACTGAAGTCAAGCTGTATGCTGGAGTATGTATAATTATTACATTTTGGTAATGTAATATGATGGTGTGTGCTGGCATGTTATATTTTTTCCAAATGTTTCTTTGCCTCAGATGCCATCACAGACTCACGCACATGATGGTGCGGGGACTTCTCACGGTTGGGAAGATACTCCTAACCGCCACCAGTACCACTGACTTTGGCCGAGGCTATCGCTACCCTGGTCAATGCCACTGCGGATAATACGCGCTTCTTGCGTGAAATGGCGGGCAATCAGTTACAACAGCATGGTGGGAAAGCTCCTCCTCAAGGACCACGTGAAACTACATACTTGGAATTTTCTGAGACTCAACCCCCGCTCTTTATTAAAGCAGAAGAACCTCTAAAAGCTGATGAGTGGGTAAGAGTTATGGAACAGAAGTTTGGGTTGATTCGCTGCACGGAGACGCAGAAGCCACTGTTTGCTGCACAACAGCCGAGAGGGCCTGCCAGTACTTGGTGGGCAAATTTTGTAGCAATTCAACCGGCTGGACATCAGATCACCTGGGAGGAATTCAAGCTAGCGTTCCGGGAGCATTATGTTTCAGAGGGAGTGCTCCATATGAAACAAGAAGAGTTCATCCGATTAAAGCAAGAAGGAGATAATGTAATGCAGTATCTCAATAAGTTCAACCATCTGTCCCAGTATGCCATCGACCAAGTGAATACAGATCTGAAGAAAAAGAATTGTTTTATGAGGGGACTTAATGACAGGCTTTAGCAGAAAATGGCAACGTGCTTGGACCTTACTGACAGTAGGGCTGTCAGTACAACACTGGTAGTGGAAGCTAAAACTACAGGACACAGAAAATCAAAGTGGTTTGGAGGTGAAAGGTCAAATCAAGGGCGTGAGAAGAGAACCAGGTTGGTGATCAGACCTTTTAATCAAAATCGTTCTTCGCCTCGCCCACCTTCATATCCATTTAAGTAGCATGTCTTTATTCGTCCCACTACTGCCCCCGCTCCTACCAATCAGCCAAGTGCCCCTGGTACTCGTTTCCCTGCTCTTCCCAGTTCTTCCACTGGTTGCCTCAATTGTGGAAAGTCCGGACACTTCATCAAGGACTGCCCATACCCGAAGCAAAATAAAACCAATTTCCAACAGAACTCTGGGAACTCCAACCAAGGAAAGGGGAATACGGCTAATACTTCAACGGGCAAGAACTTCAAGAAAACTAGACGGATTTATATACCCAAGTGGCTACAACACCGGAGGGCGAGCCGGTAATGATGGGTACGTTCCTTGTTTCCAATTACCCATCAGTTATTCTCTTTGATTCTGGTGCATCACACACCTTCATAAGCAAGAATTTTGTGGAAAAGCATTGCATTCCTTGCATTGAATCAAGGGAAGGATTTATTATCCATTCACCTGGGGGACAGATATTTACTAAGGAAGTAGCCTTCCACATACCAGTAACGTTGGCCAGACAGGAATTTCCTACCAACATGATTGTTTTAAAGAGCCAAGACATAGATGTAATTCTGGGCATGAACTGGTTAGCCCAGCATAAAGCCATCATCAATACAGACTTAAGGACCATCAAATTAAGCTATGGTCATGAAGAGATTCAATTGTCCATCCCTATAGCTGTCACAGCCAAACCATCTAGACGAGTCTATGAAGCTATCGTACAAGAAATCTAGGATATTCTGGTGGTGTGTGAATTCTCGGATGTCTTTCCTGAAGACTTACCTGGGTTGCCTCCTGAAAGGGATGTGGAATTTGTGATTCAACTAAAGCCCGGTACGACTCCTATTTCTAGAAGGTCGTATCGAATGCCACCTAATGAATTGGCAGAACTCAAGACTCAACTCCAAGACTTGCTTGAGAAGGGGTTCATTAGGCCTAGTTCATCACCATGGGGATGTCCAGCAATTTCCGTTAAGAAGAAGGATCAGACACTTCGAATGTGCATGGACTACAGACCCCTTAATGAGGTCACTATCAAGAACAAGTACCCTCTTTCCCAGATCGATATTCTATTCGATCAACTTATTGGAGCTTCGGTATTCTCCAAGATTGACCTCAGGTCAGGTTATCATCAGATCCGTATTCGACCCGAAGATGTACCCAAGACCGTATTCACTATGCGGTATGGATTATTTGAATATTTGGTCATGTCTTTCGGATTGACAAATGCTCCAGCCCACTTCACATACTTAATGAACTCGGTATTCATGCTCGAGTTGGATAAATTTGTGGTGGTCTTCATTGATGACATCCTGATCTATTCCAAAAATGAAGAAGAGCATGCTAAGCACTTACGAGTCGTGCTAACGTGCTTAAGGGAGCACCAGTTATATGCTAAGTTCAGAAAATGCGTGTTTTGGTTGGAAGAAATCTAGTTTCTAGGGCATGTATTATCTGCAAAAGGAATTGCGGTCGATCCCAACAAGGTCCAGGATATTCTAGAATGGAAACCGCCAACAACAGTACATCAAGTTCGAAGCTTCCTTGGATTAGCTGGATATTACCGCAGGTTCATTCCGGATTTCTCCAAGATTGTTAAACCTATCACAGGTTTATTGAAGAACGATACCAAGTTTGACTGGTCCTCAAAATGCAATGAATCCTTCAAGCAGCTGAAGGTGTTATTGACCACTGCTCCGGTATTGGCTCAACCAGACATTGAAAAACCTTTTGATGTGTATTGTGACGCATCAGGTAGTGGACTCGAATGTGTCCTAATGTAAGAGGACAAAGTCATAGAATATTCTTCTAGACAACTACGCCGGCATGAGGAGCACTATCCAACTCATGATTGGGTACTAGCTGCAGTTGTTCATGCCCTCAAGATATGACGTCATTATCTGCTGGGAAATACTTGTCATTTATATACGGATCATAAAAGTCTGAAATATATCTTTACCCAGTTAGAACTGAACATGAGGCAAAGAAGATGGCTTGAGCTGATTAAAGATTATGATTTAGAAATCCACTATCACCCAGGAAAAGCCAATATGGTGGCAGATGCACTGAGTCACAAAGCTTCCTGTCATTGTCTTACAGTGAGGACCTCTGACACCACACTATGTCAAGAAATGGAAAAGTTGAATCTGAGAATGATACAACACGGAACTTTGACCCAATTAAAGCTTGAGTCAGTTCTTCTATAGAGAATTATTGATGCCCAAAGAAGTGACAATGGTATGAAGCACATTCATGAGAAAATAGAAGCTGACCAAGCTAAATGCTTTATAAATGATGACCAAGGGATAATATGTATAATAACCGCATAGTTGTGCCTAAAGATGGTGAGGTCCGCCAACAAATTTTGGATGAAGCTCATCTTAGTCGGTATTCCATTCATCCTGGAAGTACTAAGATGTATCAAGACTTAAAGCAACATTATTGGTGGACAAAAATGAAGATTGAGATTGCACGCTATGTGGCAAGATGTGACACCTGTAGACGTGTCAAGGCAGTGCACATGAAGACCGCTGGACCACTGCAATCTTTACCGATCCCAACTTGGAAATGGGAGGACATTAGCATGGATTTTATTGTGGGATTTCCCAAAACAGTCAAAGGTTTTGATTCTTTATGGGTTATAATTGATCGACTTACGAAGATCGCCCACTTTCTTCCCGTCAAAGTAAAGTATACAGTGGCCACATACGCGGAACTTTATATTGCTCGTATTCTCAGTTTGCACAGGGTTCCAAAAACAATAGTGTTGGACCGCGGACCACAATTTGTATCCAAATTTTGGGAAGAGCTCCACAAATCCTTGGGTACTAAACTGCTCCACAGTTCGGCATATCATCCTCAAACAAGTGGACAAACTGAAAGAGTAAATCAGATACTTGAAGATATGTTACGGGCATGTGTCCTGGAGTTTCTGCAGAAATGGGATGACTGCCTGCCCTTGGCAGAATTTTCTTATAATAATAGCTATCAAGAAAGCATTAAGATGGCACCATTTGAAGCACTGTATGGACGACAATGCCAGACACCCTTAAATTGGTCTGAACCTGGAGAAAGATGGTTTTCCAGGCCTGACATGGTTAAAGAGACGGAAGAAAAAGTCCAACGGATCATACACAACTTGAAAGAGGCACAAGCTCGGCAAAAAGAATTAAGCGGATAAGCGACGTCAACCTTTGGTCTTTCAAGATAATGATCATATATACTTGAAAGTATCACCAATGAAGGGTGTGAACCATTTCGGGGTAAAAGGGAAACTGGCACCCCGATATATTGGCACGTTTCTTATTCTTGAACGATACAGACCAGTGTCATACCGACTTCAACTGCCAGAAACATTGTCTGCAGTACATAATGTGTTCCATGTATCTCAGTTAAAGAAGTGCCTTGGGATTCCAGATCAAACCATCGATATAGTGGATGTTGCTTTGGAACCAGATTTGATCTATTCAGAACATCCCATTCGAATTTTGGACCAGAAGGACAAGATCACTCAAAAAAGGACTCTTAAATTCTATAAGGTACAATGGAACCAGCGTACTAAAAATGAAGCTACCTGGGAGACTCAAGACTTTTTGGAAAATATTTTCCCAGGTTTTTAGCTTCATGTAAACTGTAAGATATGTACATTTGTTTGTAAAGTTGGAATAAACCCCATACCACCCCCTGACCTGAAGACAAGTAAGGAAATAAAGATGTGACACGTTTCCTTTTCCATTACTTACCCTAGGACCTTAAATCTCGGGACGAGATTCTTTTATGGGGGGAAGGATGTAACACCCCTGGTGTTACTTGCACTAAAACTTGAGCATAACATCATGTGCATTGACATTTCATGTGTTTTTTACACCTAGAATGCAACCACTAGGTAAAATTTTCAAACAAGTTGTGATGATATGACTTGAAGAGTGCTTAATCTTAGGGTAGGGTACTTAACTCTGGAATTAGGGCCTATGGATTAAAGTGAAGCCAAAATGAGTAAAAATCTCATAAGCCATGATAAATGTTCATAAGGTATCAAATTTTATGTGCTTTAGTGGCACAAAAACCCTAAAGTACTCAAAACCCTAAAAGAAACCCTAGAAAACCCTATTTGGAACCCTAGGGGGTAAATGTAAATTTTATGCACCTTTGGACCAAAGTGCAAATATCAAAGTGATAGAACACCACAAACCAAGTAACTTTCATATTAGAGAATTTCCAAGTTGTATGATGAAGTTTGGACTTATTTGCAAAAAGTACCCCATGAACACTATATGGTTAAGTCTGAATTTCAGTTGAATGGGGTCAAATTTGGAGCTCTATATCTCTAAATTCGTGAGTATTTTGCCCTAGGTCAACACATCAAATTTGTAGAGCTATGATAGGAGTACAACTTTGCTTAAGTGGTCAAGCATTGGTGACATACAAAAATTGGAGTAAAATGGACTCGAAGTCTGGCTATAAGTCACCACTAAAGCATGAAGTTGGTCTGACAGTGAACACTGAAGAACTTTGGAGTTGATTGGAGCCTAATCCAGTAAGTAAATGGCCAGGGTTCCTATAGTCGAATTGTAGCTGGATTATAGATTAACAACTTTGTTACAGAAGGATTAACAAGTTGCCACATAGAAATCAGAGATCAAAGCCCTGCAAAGTGCTCTATCAGGTACTCGGATTGGGGTTTCCCATTGTACAATAGACTGAAAAAGATCTTCAGATGCATCGCCCCTCGCCACTGGTGACCCTCTCGCTGTGATCCACGCCGGTGCTACGATTTGTGCTCTCTGGTGAGGAAATAGTCGCGGCGGAGTAAAGATCTTGGCACCGGATAGGCTCCGAACCGGTCACTGGTGGGTTCACCGTACCCACTTGGCCTACGGCCGATCGAGATGATCCTCGCCGTCGTTGGCCACTTACCGACCGTGCGCCACGTACCTAGGGGCTTTAACACGTCGCAGTAAACCATTGAAGCAAGTCCGTCAATCGCCGAAGGCCTTGCCACGGTGAAAGCCACGATCACCCGCGCCAGTGCATTTCTCCTCTCTCCGGCCGCCAGCGCGCCTTCTCAAAATTAGATGCCACCACCGTAGGACTCTATAAATTGATGCCCCATTGAGTTCTGCTAGGTATTTACGCATCCAAAGCACCAGCTCTCGCCTCCGATTGTTCACCATAGCCTCTCAATTTCTCTTTTCCCCCAAATCTGTTTTCCGCGTCACCGTGAACACCTCGCTGTGGCCAGCTCTCTGCAGGTTAGTTCAAGCTTCTTGGCTTGATGTTCTCGCCTCCCTTAAGTCTCCTATTACTCGTAGACCCATTTAATGGAACTAGGCTGCCTTGAATCGCTAAGAACACATCGGACTATTCTCGGTTTTCGCCGTCGTCATGAGCAGGCATGCTCCGGTCCGGATTAGTGCAATTAGTTGAGGGATTAGGGTCGCTAAGGGTGGAATTGGGTGTCGACCAAGTTAGGGCTCTGGTCATTGAGCATATCGGCCGGTACAGGTTCGCCGGAGGGCATGCTCACTGGCGATCACCATAGGGGACTTGACGTTGTAAAGAAATCAAACTCCGAGGGCCTAACTGCGAATGTCAGAGACACAAGTAAATAGTGAAAAGGGTTCTTAACCAGTTATTCAAACAGTCGGGGCCCTCCGTGCAAAGATGACATCGCGGGCGTGCGTGCGGGCGCGTTTCGCCTGACGTGTGCCGGTTCGGGCTGGTTTCAGCCCATCACTATTCCTCCTTTTTCCTTTTCTTTTTACTGGCAGACTTAGAAAATTGTATGAAATTTTAGAAAAATGATAAAAACATGAGACCAATTTTACTGAACTCCCAATATCCCCTAGTTTTTAATAAAAATAGTTCCAAGATTTTTAGTCCAAACCAGGAATTATTTAGTATTTAAGAAGGCCTAAACCTAGACTTTTAGAATTTTAGAAATTATTTGATAACTCCAAAAATCATAAAACTTTTTGGGTAAGTTTAATATGATAATTAGAGCCCTTGGGTGAATTTTGAAATGTTTTGGACATTGTTTGATCCCAAAACCCTAGTTCCTTAAAATAAAATTGCTTAACCCTCCTAGGGTGTTAACCTAGAAGACCCTAGTAACTTAGATGTACCATGAAGGAAAGTTGTATTCAAGATGCAACTTGATGTATCACTAATATAACTGCATATCCATAGCATCACATGAGCATTCATGTTTATATATGGTTATGTATAGAAAACGAAGAAGTGAGTGTCGAAGAAGAAGAGACTCCACAACCAACTAAGACTCCACCTGCCGGGAATTGTTTTTACTTTGATACCTGTAGAACAGATCCCGACTCCCCTACAACACAAGGCAAGCCTCGGTGCATTTACCTTTCCTTGTGATTTTAAATTCTTTATCACTTGAATGATGCATTAGGTGATAGGAGTTGAATGCTACACAATTGTTGCATTTCCTTCCTTGAAGTTGACTACCATTCCTTGATTACCTGTTTTATTAAAAGGTTTTCTGATGCTTAGTCTTGCTTTAGAAAACAAAAAGGTTTTGTTTTAAACCAAGGATGATGCTTCAGATGGAATGGGATGTTTTCAAAAATAAAACTTGATGGTGGATCCATCATGGCCGTGATGGATTCAACATCAGACAAGATGTACCTCTGTTAGGTACCAAATTTTGGGATTCAAAATGATAAAGACGAGACTGGACGGGTGACTTGCACGAGAAGGAGGTCTCGGTGTAGTGTCTCCATTGGAGTCGATTAAGGACCGTGCCGATGTAGGCTTGCTGATTGAGGACCTTTTAACTGGCCACATGCCTCGTCATGGGTAAGCTTTGCCTCGGGCAAACCAATACCAGAAAGGCCAACACGCAATGGGAGTGGAGAGATGGCGAGAGTAGCGTGTACCCTCCGTGGAAAGAGGCTGGACGGTGGTGTATTTGTGCTCTCGGTTGGCGTGAACCCGATCTGGTCTTGAGAACCCCGGTGGCGAGTTGACTTATGCAAGAGTTAAGTGCTACATATTTCGTGTGGTTGGAGATCCTCAGCTGGGTATTAATCGATTCAGATCGCTGTTACTTCTCGGATATGAAGACTTGGTCACTGCCCTACACGTAGTAATCCAATAAAGAAAAAGGGTGATAAAAGACAACTAGTGCAGGCCAAGTGCTTGAACTAGGATAGAAAGAACTCTAGCTACAGGTAATGACTTAACTTGCTAATAAAATTGGATTTTTAAGGATCCACTATTAGTAAGCATTTCTGCAAACAAAGTCTTTGATTCTTGAATAGCCTTACCTTGACTCCCTCAAGCCAGCATATCCTTGAGAGTCTTTTCTTTTGTCGGGTAAGACTTGCAAAAGTACACTCCGTACTCAGGGTTTTCGAACCCATGTTGTTGTAGGTGAGGAAACAATAGACTTTTCCTGTTTCTGTTCAAAGGTGGTACCCAAGGAAGAGCCCCAGCAGTGAAGTCGTGGGAGGATGTTGGCCTCCCACTCTATAAACAATAAACTTTTGTGTGGGAGGGTGTTTTGCCTCCCTGGTCTGTAATAATAATACTTTATGCACTCATAATACCCAGTATTGTAAAAATAATACTCTCTCTTTATATTGGATGAATGTAAATTAAGTTATTGTAATTTGCTTCCGCTTATTCTTTCCTCCGATGTGATGTAATATCTGCGTGACGGGTGAAGCGCTCTTGGGCGAATTGATGAGGATACAGTTACCGAACTTGTCGAGTGATTAAGTGCATCTACAGGGTTGTCCAAGGTCCATAGGACAAGGACAACTGTAGGTATGCCTAATACCTTGGGAGGTTCCGTCACAACCCTAAGGGTGCGAAGTATTTACTATAAGACAAATCCGAGTAGAAGCCGCCTAAGCGTCCAGCCGGACATGCACAATAAGTGTGTGACATCACCCTAAGGGTGCGAAGTCTTTACTATAAGACAAATCCGAGCAAAAGCCGCCCAAGGGTGCAGCCGGGCAAGCACAATAAGTGCGCGACATCACCCTAAGGGTGCGAAGTCTTTACTATAAGACATGTCCGAGCAAAAGCCGCCTAAGGGTGCAGCCGGACATGCATAATAAGCACGAGAAATCACCCTAAGGGTGCAAAGTCTCTACTATCTGACACGGCCGAACAAAAGCCGCCTAAGGGCGCAGCCGAGTACGCGCCAGAAGCGTTCGATATCGCCTGTGAGAAGCGAGGTCCCCATCTCATCTAAGTGACATGCCAACACGATCACAAGTAGAGACAATCTT
This sequence comes from Zea mays, assembly GCF_902167145.1. NCBI lineage: Eukaryota > Viridiplantae > Streptophyta > Magnoliopsida > Poales > Poaceae > Zea > Zea mays. The sequence goes on from NC_050103.1 coordinate 46,669,033, forward strand.
ACAACAAGCGCAGCACGTGGTGTCATCATAGTTTACATACACAAAACGAAGGGCCCATCGGCCACATTGCACAATAATACAAATCACATCTTGTTTCCCTCCCTCTCTATTGCGAATCGGGGGAGGGCAGCATTTTCACTCACTGTCGCAACACGAGAGCCAGGCCAGCAAACATGCTACATTGGCTCAGCCTTCAGAATAAGACCCGCCTCCTGGAAATTAAACAACATCATCTTGAACTCTTCGCCTTCAAACAGATTCCGAAAATCCCCCTTCCTAATACACTTCCCGGACGTCGAGGATAGTAAATTGCGTTGGCTGCCCCGATCGAATCGAAGACGGGATCGTTCCATACCCATACTTTGACGTCTCCCACTTTGTGACATCCCACCAACACTTAGCTTCGATACCACCTTTCGCCGACAGTGGTCTTTGGCTATCGCCCCAACCGGGGGAGCAGACTCTTCACGCACTTTAGGTTGTGGCAAGGACTCCGCTGTGGCCAAATCCAACACAGCAAAATAATCTAAATCTTCATCAGAAGACTCCTCAATCCACGAAAACGGGCTCCCAAAATCATCCCCGTTCGATGACCACGACTCAGTTTTAGAACCATAAGCATTTCCATTAACGGGCATTGCATTCGCAACCGCCACAAAATTAGTATCAACGCCAGAGGGGGTTGCTTGCGTAGGCTCGGTCGTCGGAACCTGCGCAGCAACCAACCTTTAGTATGACAAAAAGAAACCTTAAACACAATAACCCTAACATGACCCCGCCACCTGTGAAGGAGCAGCCGTCGCTATAGGGTCTTCGTCAAATGGAGCAGCCACCGCTGCAGGGTCTTCGCCAGCCGGGGCAGCCGCCGCTGCAGGGTCTTTGCTAGAGTCGGCTTGAGGCGCTGATTGCTCTTTAGCCCTCGTCCTCGCGTCTTCTGTCTGGGTCATTAAGCTTTCAAGGCCGTCGAAGTCCTCAACTTCTTCATTGTTCAGCATCTACAAAAATAGCAAAAAATTTTAAAAAACCTACGCTAATGCTTGGTCGGCCCTCTCCCAGATAGTGTCGCGGCCATGAGGGCCCCACATCCGGTCGTAAAGTGCCCCAGCGGACCGCTTTAGCACCTCGTCTCCGACCTAGAAGATCCCGCGATCGATGTCCTCGGTTACCCGATCAAAGACATCGAAATGCCTACATCCCTCACGGGACAAGGCATTCGCAACCCCCTCGCAGGTAACGAGCAAGGCGTAGGACATGAGACTGGTTGCGATGGACACAAGCGTCTCCATCTCCTCCTGCAGCCACCCGAGGAAGCAGAGGCCCACCTCTTCACCGGATTTGTCAAAAGGGGCGGTTCGCGCGCCGAGCTGACGGTGCGCGTCCACGAGCAACGCGTGCTCTCGGTCGACCCCGGCGCGGGTGGAGGCCTCCGTCTTGTCAATGTAGCCGCACAAGCTCTTTAGCCCCGACTCCGTGTCTGTGGCGTGCTTGAGGGCAAGGCTGGCCTCGGCGCGGGCTTTTTCTACGCCCTCCCTCTCCTCCGCAAGACGACGGCTAATGTCCTCTTTCTCCGCGTTCGCCGCTGTCAGCTTCTCATGCAGGTTACGGCTCCTCTTCTCCGCTGCCGACTTGTCTCTAACCGCCTCCGTATGTTGCATCCGGGGGTGGCAGGCTTCACGCTCGGCAGCGCCATCTTCGCCTCACGCCTCGGGTCTGCCAACCTAGCGAACGCCCAACACTTCCACGACGCGTCTTGGCAATCCTTCTCCATCACTGCCGATACAACATCACCAACATTCCGTCCGTAAGGGAAAATCTTCATCTCACGAGCTAATCGAGACGTAAACATGTCCTCGCCGGCCGCTCGGGGTATCAGAACATTTCTAGGCCAGCAACCCCGGTAACCTTCAGCATTCACGCGGAAGATTCTTGGAGCTCGGGCAAAGACATCGTCTCCCCGGGAACCGCGCATGTCTCCAACAAATCCGCTACAAAAAGATCGGAAGCCCTCAACCTCTCAGCTATTGTACTTAATTTCCTTTTCTTGACGGCCGCGCCCGGAGCCTTGTCCCGTGAGGAGCCCTCGTCGGCCGTTGACATCGCCTGTTTCCCCCGGTGGACAACAACATCGACATGGGCGTCCCCCGGGTAGCCAGCATATGGCAAATGGTTCAACTCAAAAACACGGTTCAACATAACATTTGAACCGCGGATATCACAACTCCTCAGAGTCTCTGTCTTCGGCACATATTTTCGGCCGCGTTGCGACCGACTAAATCCACCACAAAGGCTGGACTTCGCACCAGCTGGCCGCTAAGGGTAGGCATCCGACGAGGGGTAACATCGCACAATACCCAGCCATGCGCCAAGGGCCACACCCCATAGGCAATAAATTCCTCCACCAAGTCATGCCCGCTACTCAGGCGGGCAAAATGTCGAAGGGCCCCTTCGTCTTCATCTTCCTCCGCCACCTCAAATCGAGGGAACGCCACATAACAGTGTGAGCACAAGATGGCCGGAGGCAGAATCGGCAAACCTTTGACATCACCAGGAGCCACATAGAACCAAAAATCCCACCAGTTACCCCATTTGTTCCTAGCGCAGAGGACTATCTCCACAACCTTAGCCGAAGTCTTCCCAGTCCTCGGCGTGAAGGTGCACGATCCAAAATAGGCTATCTTATTCCCTATTTTCCTCTTCTGCCAATGCAGGCAATAATTCTTGGCGAAGACCTCCATAGACGGCTGCCCACCATAGGAAGTAACTGCCCAGACATACTTCGCAAGTGCCACCACTGTGTTCGACGTTAACTGGTGGACTTGCACCTCAAACCTTCGCAACACCTCCACCACAAACTAATGTGTCGGGAGGCAAAGACCGACAGCAAAAAGGCCTCAAAAACTATTGTAACACCCAATCCAATCCCTGGACCGGTGGTACTTACTGCTGGCAGCTCTCTAGGATCATATATTGTCCCCACGGACCAACACGAGTCTTTTGTGCGCACTTTGTCCTCACTCATGCACACCCGAGAAAAATTCTCGGTCGGTCACCCATCCCAAATTGCTTCAAGCCAAGCACGCTTAACTTGGAGGTTCTTTCGAGATAGGCTTCCGAAAAAGAAGATGCACCTTATTGGTATGAACACTCTATTAATTCTATTAAGCATTGGGCCAGGAAATCACCATCCCAGGGGACAAGATATCACAATCCACCCCCCTTAGAAGACCGACGTCCTCGTCGATCAACCCCAATCCTGGAACCTCCCCTCTTAGCCACGTTTGTGTGTCTAGTGTCGTCATATGCCATGCCATGTGACCACTTCGGGCCCACATGTGCCATACGCCATATACCCGAACCCCCTAGCCCACACACGCCCGTGAAACCTCGAGGGTCGGCTCTGATACCACTTGTAACACCCCGTCCAATCCCTGGCAGCTCTCTAGGATCATATATTATCCCCACGGACCAACACGAGTCTTTTGTTCACACTTTGTCCTCACTCATGCACACCCGAGAAAAATTCCCGGTCGGTCACCCATCCCAAATTGCTCCAAGCCAAGCACGCTTAACTTGGAGATTCTTTCGAGATAGGCTTCCAAAAAAGAAGATGCACCTTATTGGTATGAACACTCTATTAATTCTATTAAGCATTGGGCCAGGAAATCACCATCCCAGGGGCCAAGATATCACAACTATCAACTCGCCTTCAGGCTCGGGGAATTCCTCTGCACCTAGAGCCCGCCCGACACCGTTACCAAAGTAACCAAGCCGCTGTATCTCCAGCATGTGGCCCGAGAAAATCCTCGAGGTACCAAATTCCACAGTGTGGCTGGGCTGCAACTCAATCACTGCCAAATCGCTCAAGGTCTCCTCGGACGACGTTGCAGCCGGCGATGCGCTCGCAGCAGACGAGGAAGAAGACATTGCAACGTACCATCGGCGGCGGCGCGCGGTCTGCTTTATATGGGCCAGATTTCCGGCACAGAGCGAGCAAGGAGGGCAGACGAGCAACTAAAAAAAACTAGGGTTTCTGCAGCGCAAATGCAAGCAGGAAACGGTCTCGACCGAGGTCGGCTTTTATAGGCGCGACGTGACGCCTCGAGAAACCCACAGTCCAACAGTAACACGTCCATCAACGGTCACTTTTCAAAAACCCCTGTGGGACCACTTCGAGCGAGGGCAGCGTCTTCACCATCTCACGGTGGTCTTCGGCACCAGCTGACTTAGTCAAACTGGTCCCTCGAAGGGCAAATGTTGAGACGAAGGTGAACACGCCACCCTTCGCTCGACGACTTCCACCTCGCGTTGCACAGACGAAGACTGCATCCGCAGGACCCATCGGACAGACCTAGGGCACTGACCAGAAAGAGGCCTGTTCGACCCCCTTCGCTCCGACGAGACAAGACGAAGGCCCCCGAAGACCACAGAACCTCCCACTCCCTCATCACAGAGAGAGGCCCATGTACGGTTTGGCCCACAAAGCTGGGCCCCGAGTGGGCATGCGTGAATTGGGTCGTGACTGTAATAAAGTATACCGTAATGACTGTCTGTAACCTCCCCTCATGGGAATATTCTGGGGATAAACCAGGTACTCGAGGGTCTAAATGTCTTTAACAGGGATAGGCAACCCCTTGAGTACCTATAAAAAACCCCCTGTGTTAGCATTACAAACTCTCTCCCCAATTTCCTGTTGGATCAACCTGTCTTGGAGGGCAGGTTCCAACAGCAAGTCCTACACACTGCTTCATGGTATTCCCCATATTCCTGAGTATGTGGGCAATCAACAACCATTTTCACAACCTACAATTTCAGTAGCTTTGGCAAGCCATTCTCACAACTCCCTGTCCCTAGCCTAAAACCGCGTGACGTCCATACACAAAAGACAAAGCAAGGTCAGGTGAACAAATCCTTCACAGCGATCTTGCCCAAATTCGCGAAGATTTGCACCCAATCAGCGCTAGAACTAGGGCAGAGGCAACGGTTCCACGTGTTCGACTGTGGCTGACACCTCCGGTTCACGCCCGTTCGCGCACCCGCGGCTCCCAGTGCACGCCCGCGCGCGCTCGCCGGTCCACGGCCGCCCGTGCACCGCACCGTGCCTATAAAGCCGCCCCAAGCCTCGGCCATTCCTCCCCGTGTGCTCTCAAGTCTTGCCCAAGTCAGAGATCACTAGAAATTGCCCCGAGCACGCCGCGCCACCGCCCGCCAAGCTTTCAGAGCCTCGGCCGCCGTGGCCAGCTCTCTCTAGTCGTGTCCAAGTCACGCTAACGCTTCGGTTAGCTTCGCCTTTAGCCCGTGAAGCTTTCCAAGTCCTCGGACCCGATAGAACTTCACCGGAAGCCCGAGATCACCCTCGCCGGACTTCGGTCGCCCGCCCCCGTGCGTGGACCGAGCTCTCCGGTAAGGCATTGTCAAATTCCTTGCACCCATGTCTTCCCTAGCACCCAGTGAAGCTCTCTGACCCGTTCAATCGGTCAATTGTGCCCTGGATAGGCCAGACTCCTCGCCGCCGACGAGCTCCCCCGCCTGCGCACGTGGACCGGCCGACTCCGACCATCCCCGACGGCGACCCACACATCGCCGTGACCCTCAGGACCTCACCTACACCCTCGACCACCTCATCGGAGCAGTCTCACCGCTGGTAAGCCCCTTCTCCCTTTCTTCCGCCGTGAGTACTGTTTAAATTGGGGGAAGGACCTCAGGTTAGGATTAGAAGAATCCAGGGGGTTTTCTGAGATGTCAGTGACTCAATTGAATAGTAGCTCAGGGACTAGTCTATAAGGGAACTTGAAAACACACGCCAGGGACCCAGTTGCAAAGTAGTTTTCCATTTAATCATTTCTGTTTAATCTTTTTAATGAATAGAGAAGTTAATAAATTCATAACTTAAGAAATACTTGACCAAAAATTGTCAAACCAATTTTGCTAGATTCTAAATAATATGGACTATCAATTAAAAATATTGAACCCTATGCTTTCTGTTCTAATTTTTAGAGTTTAAAATTTAATACAGAAACTGACCAAACCTTGTTTAATTAAGAAAAATTTGTTATGCTTCTGTGCTGATCCTAATAAAATTTGTAGAAGTTCAAACCCCATTTAAACACTGTTTAAAAATAGTGAGAACCCCAGTATTGAAAAATTTAGTGGAGATATCTATTAAAAGCCATTTATGCCTAAAACTTAGGAAAATCAGAAAGGCCTTAGAAATTAATGACCAGTGGATGAAATTATTTTTCCTAGTCTACTTAAGTAACAAAGAACCTAGAAAAAATAAAGGAACCTCTAGTCCAAATCAGATTCAAAGTGAAATGTTTTATTTAGCATTATTCCAACTAGAAATCAATTATTAGAATTATAAAACCAGACCCAAAATTGATAATAAAAATCCAGTGGACTTGAAACCACCAAAAACCCACTGCAAAAATAGTAAACACCCCAGCCCATCATTTTAAGAAGGGTAAATAAATAGAACATGATAATGAGTCATAGTTCAATTAAATCATGAGTAACCCAAAAAAATGCAATATTGGACAAATAAAATTTTGCTAAGTCAATAATGAGATAGGCCACTAGAGAAAAATGCAAACCCATTTTAAAGATGCACAATAATGCCTATTGCCAATACTTCATGAAAAGGCCATTTAATCCAAATAATTTCTACCACCGCTTCCCTTAAGCAAAAAGATGCCAAACTTCAAAATGATTGCTCTTGCGCAAAGAAAAAGCTAGGAAAAATCAGAAATCTGTTGTTTGATATTTTCAAATATAGTGGTAGTAGAAAGCACCCCTTTGGCTAGAAACTTTAGAAAATCCTAGTAAAATAACTAATAAGTACTAATGGCTAGAAATTTGTGCCAAGTCATGTTATAGCATCTAAATGCCAGCAAAAATAAGTCCTAGAGAATTACCTACTATTCAATGGTAGCTGTAGTTCAAATCACCCCTTCTGCCCTAAAATTTGGTAATTTTGTCCAGAGAAAACTATTCACTTCTAGAACCCTAAATTTTGAGATAGAGAATTATACACTAGTAATAAGCCACTGTAATTTTTACAGAATTTTTGGAAATTTATTAAGATGTCTTGTAGTTCAAACCCACCCTAAAACCATAAAGAAAATCAAGGGAAAGAGAGGAAAGATAAACCTCACTCCAATAAGTTCAACTTGAATTCTTGGCAATTCTCACTAAGACTTTAAAAAGAATTCAGTGGAACCCCAAAATGAACCTACCACTTAGCTTAGCTGAGTTTGATCCAAATTACCAAGTATACCACCAAAAATCTCGTGTAAGCAAGATTTAACTCTATCTAACTCAAGTAGATCATACACCATCAAAGTTTAATTACTAAAGCACATATCATATCATGCATGTATCTTACTCATTGCATTCATTAGACTGTAATCTCGCCGACGGAGAGTACGTGCTCATCCCCGAGCAAGGGACTGTCCAAGAGGAAGACCAGGAGCAAGCTTCCGAGGCTGCTATCGAGGATCTCTCAGCAGCCCCAGCTATTGAAGGCAAGCCCTGGTTTATATGCATAACCGTATTATTATATGCTACTTTACTACACTTAATGTTTGTAGGGTTGTAATGTTCACTTAAGTGTAGGAGTTGCTTGAAACCTCTAGTTGCATGAACTTAGGATTCCTTTGTGAGATGGATACTAGTATGCTAGGTCGAGTAGTTGCTTTGCTAATCAGGATCTCGGTAGAAGTCGAGTGATTTTTCTAGAACTCGCACGAGGTTAGGAATTGATTGTATTCATCTTGATAACGGGATCTATGTTAGTCAATGGATTTGGATCGAGGGAGGATGCCTTGTCCACGAGACGGGAAAAAGGAATTAAAGATTAATGTGTGGATACCTGAGTCAAGCTTTTGAATGTACTAAGCACATGTCGGGAAATATGGTAACCGGTAAACCTAGTACCTGAGTAAAGCCGGGCGTGGACTTTATCCTCACGCGACCTGAGACTGGGTCTCCCATGCTAGCTATGGTGGGTACAAGTGCGGTCACTGCACGACGGCAGTCGGGGTCAGTGGAACATTGTATGCCAACGGGGAATCGATGGGGACGGTTGGCATGTGTGGGGACGGAGTACCCTGACATGTCGTGTGTTTAGGTTTACCTTGCAAGGATAAAACTCGATTCGAATCGTCTGCTTCTTGCAGCTAATGAGACTGCTTGACCCCTTGTACTACATTGAGTAAGAAGCGAAATGAGGTTACATGAGATAATTTGTTGATTGTATTAAATGCTTGTTACCATGTATTCTTAGAAGGAGCAAATTTAGCTAAGTTAATGATGCTAGAATTTGAAAAGCTAAAAATGGATTTTAGAAACAGCTAGTGCTTTTGGCAAACCAAACCCCTCAGCCAAACAGCTGCATGGTCTAGAGGTAGAGGAGTAGACTCCTCACACCGGGTAAGTCTAGCTGAGTATTAGTATACTCAGCCTTGCTTGTGGCATAAATTTTGCAGGTACGATCCAGGATATGGTTGATGGTGTGACTTGGCCTACCACCCTGCCACCGGGTTGGACGGTCGAGTGGGATGTTGCTCCAGCAGGAGAGGAGCACGAGGAGTAGTGGGCTAGGCCTTGCCCATTTCCTCGATACCGATGACATCGATTATCCGCTGCATTTTATTTCGTGAACTCTTATTTGCTACTCGAAAAACTCCGATCTATGTAATAATTCGGTACTTAATTTGAGGTTTCCTGTTTTATTGTATTTCTTCTGTGACTCACCTTCGAGTGAGATTGTGGAATTTGATCCTGGTTAAGTGGCTCTATCAGACTAGATCTAAGGGACTGACGGGTTATTCCGATTTAAGTGTGTTGCGGCCCCTGAGGCGTGACTTAGGCACTTAAGCTGGAATAATTCGGGTGGTTCTGCCACAGGCAGCCTCGGGGACTTCGCGCTGCGTCATAAGGCAGTGTACGTTTTGTTGCCCTGGAACGAAGTCTCTTTCAATGTTGCGCGTAGTCTGCTGGTTGCCATAGACTGTGATCACGCCTTGCGGACCCGGGATTTTCATGCACAAGTAGAGTCCGTGAATGGCTGCTTCAAACTTGTTGATGGATCCCCAACCCATTATGGCGTTGTACGGGTATACCATGTCGACGATGTCGAAGGTGACCTGCTCACTTCGCGCATTGGGTGCTACACCGAAGGACAGGGGGAGCTCTATCTTGCCCACAGAAAAGGTGCCCTTGCCACCGAAGCCATATAAGGGGTTGTCCGAAGGCTTGAGTAGACTGTGGCTGATGCCCATGCGGTCGAAGGCGTGAAGGAAAATGATGTCCGTCTGGCTGCCGTTGTCAACCAAGACTTTGTGCATGTCCTAGCCTGCCACGCTGCAGTTGATTACCATGGCGTCCATGTGAGGTGCGCTTCGCTGCGCAGGTCCACATCTCTGGCGTTGAAGGTCAGCGGCATGTGGGACCACTTCGTTTGCACGACTGGGCCGGTGACGGCGACGTGGTTGATGCTTTGATAGTGGTCCCTCTTCTGTCGCTTCATGTCGAAGTCGACGCTGGACCCCCCCAGTGATCATGTGAATGACTACGCTATACGGCTGATCAGCGAAGTCTTGTTGCTTTGGTGCTTGGGGGTGATTTGGGTGGTGGATGTTTGGCTGATGCGGGTGCGGAGGTTGGAGCAGAGGAGGTACGATTTGTACCTCCTAGTCGTGTTGGTATGCGTGGTTAGGTGGGTGCTGAGCGGGGCCGTGGTTGTATGGTTGTGGGATGTGGTGCTGATATGTGTGGGCGACAACTCTTGGGTTGTCGGCGGGTTGCGCCCGGGACATCCTGTCCCTGGTGGCCTTCGTTTCCAGGCAGTCCCTCGTCGGGTGCGTGCAGTCTTCGCCGTGAAATAGGCAGTAAAACCTGCGCGGCTGCTGTGCCCGTCCTCGACACCGACCACGCGTGGCATTGCCGCGGCCCTGGGGAGGGGGATAATCTTGACGACGAGGGGTCTCAACAGCGGGGTGCTGGTTGGCAATGTTGTGCACTTGCTGTTGACTACGACTGTCCCGACCGGAGTCTGACTGCGACGGTCTTGTCCATGTTCGGCTGGACTGCGGAGGATCCTTGGGTTTCCTCTGCGACTCGACCTTGCGTTGGTGGAGTTCCTCGGATCTGGCATATTTTTCGAATAGTTGATAGAGCTCCTGGAGGTTCTTTGGTGGGTCCCTGATGCAGTGGTTGTAGAGGACGCCAGCCCGAAGGCCACTGATGGCGTAGTGAATTGCAATTTGGTCGTCGACCGAAGGCAGTTGTGACTTGAGGGTCGGGAACTTGCGGTAGTACTCCCACAGAGTTTCTTTCTCCAGTTGCTTGCAGAGTGATAGTTCGGCCAAGGCATCGGTGTCTGGGTGGTACCCTTGGAAGTTGAGCAGGAATTTGTCCCGGAGACTTCTCCAGGAGTCGATAGACAGCGGGTGCAACCTGGTGTACCAGGTTAGGGCCAGGCCTTCGAGGGCAATGATGAAGGACTTGGCCATCGTGGAGTCATCCCCTCTGGACGATGCGACAACGACCTGATAGCTCATGATATATTGTGCTGGGTCGGTGCTGCCGTTGTACTTGGGGTAGGCCCCTTCCCTGAAATTGGTGGGCCACGGTGACACTTGCAGGTGCGGCGCTAGGGGACTCCGCTCATCGAGGTAGTTGACGCCTTGAAATGCTGCGGCGCGTGGGATGACGGGTCCGTGCTGAGGAATGAGAAGGTCTCCGATTGGCGCGCGTTGTTGGAGGGGCGGACCGTGCTGCAGATCATGTTGGCCTTCGCGCTGCATGAGCGCAATTTCTTGTTCGAGCTCCTGAGCCCTCTGCTCCTCGTCTCATATCATCTGGCGCACCTTGGCCTGCGCAGAGACACGTTGACGCTCGGCCTCGAGGATCTCTTTTTGCTTCTGGAGGTTGCGGTTCTTGATGTGCAAGGCCCACAGCTGTAGTTGTTCCTCTGCGGAAACACTGATGACTTTGCCATCCTCCGTGGTGTCCTCGCCCTCTAATGGAGCGAAGCCTGGGGGTGGTTGCGGTTGTCCTCCGGAGCTGCAGGTGCGGAGGGTGCCTTCGGGTGTAGGTTGATCATTGCGCTGTCTCTTGCTGAGCACGTCGTCTTCGCAGGCTTCTTGGTGGGTGGTGTCTGCAGGGGCCTTGCCCTTTTTCTCGGCCAGCAGCGCTGCCTTCGCTGCTTCGTCAACGGATGGGGCTGCCTTCGAGCTAGCTCTCTTGGGTGCCATCGCGGGTGGTTTTTTTGTAGCACGAACGGTGGGCGCCAAATGTTGGAACTTGCTCTCCTGGGCAAGTAGATCCAATGGGGGAATGAAAGCAACGTGAACAAGGTTTTAACTCGAGATGGCAATAGCTCTATTAATCCAGCCTCTCAAGGGCACTGTACGGGGGTATTTATAGGTGCCTGAGTGCCCAACGTCTCGATGTAAGGATGCATGTACCCTCAGGCACCTGGATTATCCCCGGAATACTCCTATAAAGGAGGGTTACAAACTGTCATTATAGAAAAGCTATTACAAATCGGGCCCGTAACACACTTCTCCGTGCGGGGCCTGTTACGATGGGCTGAATCCCACACGGGCCTCCAGGTCGAGTGAGGACGTGGGACGGGGCGACGTTGTCATAGGCCTTCGTCTTGTAGTGTAGAAGACGAAGGGTGGACCTCACTTGTCGTTCTGCTTCCTGTTGGCGCAGCGAGATAGACGAAGGCTGGAGCGAAGGGTAGCGTCTTTGCCTTCGCCCCAACACAAGACATGATTTGAATAGACTAACTTCCCTTATGCATAGGTAACAAAATATGAATCGATAGCATATGCATTTATAGCAACATGGGAAGTATAGGATGTGAAATATAGTCTAATCAAATACTGGAGAAGACATGTAAACGATACCAAATGTAGTCTAAAAGATACCAATTAAAGGCTAAATGAAAGCCAATTGTAGACTTGTGAGACATAGGAATACTTGTAGATTTGCAGTGGAAGCTTGTTGTCTTTCTCCGGAGACTTCATTTTCCATCAATTAGACTACTACATATAATAGACTTGAAAACAGGTATTAGTCTCAAAGACTTAGATTATAGAGTAATCTCCACTGAAAGTGTGCATACAAGTTTTGAATACTTGTAGGAGACATACACTTTGATTTGATGTCAAGAGGGGCAAATTATCTATAATCCGAGCTTTGGCACATATAAGTTAAAAGATACCAAATGAAACATAATTGAAGTATTATACCACTTTATGTCATATGAAAAATATCAATTGATCTATCATTTTCTTAGGAATGTTAAGTAAGCTATGTGTCGTGCTTAATTAGACATTTTAAACCATGTAGGTTTGCTCAAGAATTTAAATTTAAAGTAAGAAATCCTACCATATGATTTACCTAGTATGCATGCATTTTTTTAAAAAATTAAATACCAATTGTAGCACTAGGTATGAAAGGTAAAACTAGATACATGAGAATAGATATGCATATGTAAAAACAAGAAATACAATAAATCTAGTTACCTTTCTCATGGAACCTCCCAAAGTATTAGGCCCACCTACAGAAGTCCTTGTCCTAAGGACCTCAAACAGTCATGCAGGTGTGCATAATGACTCGGCAAGTTTGGTTTTCTGTATCTCCATCACATCGCCCAAGAGCGCTTAACCCATCACGCAGACATTACACATCATCGGAGTAAGCGGAAAGGATTTTCATCATAGGAAGAGTTATTACATATCCGGGTACTTGAGTGCGGAAAATTATTATTACATCATAGGAAGGCAAAACACCTTCCCCGAATAAAACTTAGTTTTCATCCTCCTGCTTGGGAACCACCTTGGAGCAGAAAAAGCAGAACTCAGTCGTTTCATCACCTACAACAACATGGGTTTGGAAACCCTGAGTACGGAGTGTACATTCGCAAGTCTTACCCGTCAAAGGAAAAAAACTCTCAAGGATATGCTGGTCTTTGGGAATCAAGGTAAAGCTTATCAAGATTTCAAAGACTCTCTTTTCAGAAAAGCTTACTATGAGTGGATCCTTAAAAATTCATTTTACTTATCGGGTTAAGTATTTACCTGCATCTAGATTCCTTTCTATTCTTAGATCAAGCACTTGGCCTATACTAGCCGTCTTTTATCATCCCTTCAGTTCACTTGATGCTACGTGTAAGTCAGTGACAAGTCTTCATGTCCGAGAAGTAACGATGATCCAAATCGATTAATACCCAGCTGGGGATCTCCAACCACACAACATATGTAACAATTAACCCTTGCATATGTTAACTCGCACTCGGGTTTCTCAAGACCAGAATGGGTTCACGCCAACCGAGAGCACAGATACTCCACCAGCCAGCTTCTTGCCACGGAGGGTACACACTACTCTCGCCATCTCTCCACTCCCATTGCGTGGTAGCCTTTATGGTATTGGTCCGACCGAGGCAAAGCTTACCCATGACGAGGCATATGGCTAGTTAAAAGGTCATCGATCAGCAGGCCTACGTCGGCTCGGTCCTTAAGCGACTCAAACAGAGACACTACACCGAGACTTCCTTCTCGTGCAAGTCACCCGCTCGGTCTCATCTTTATCATTTAAAACCCAAAGTTTGGTACCTGATAGAGGTACTTCTTTTCAGATGTTGAACCCATCACGGCCGTGATGGATCCACCATCATAAGTCTTTTCTTTGTAAAAATTCCCATCCAGTGTAAAGCATCCCTTTTGTTTCAAAATAGAACATTTTGCCTTCTAAAGCAAGACTAAGCATCCGAAAACTTGTTTGATTAAATAAGGTAACAAGGAATGGTAACAAATTTTTCCAAGGAAGGAAATGCATCAATTGTTCAGCACACAACTCCTATCACCTAATGCATCATATAATGTGATAAAGATTTTAAAACAACAAGGAAAAGGGATAATGCACCGGGCTTGCCTTGTGTTGCAGAAGGCTCTGGTTCCACACCGCAGATGTCGAAGTAAAAATTGTTCTCCGCTGGAGGATTCTCAGTCTGGGAGACAACATCTTCTACTACGGTTTCTTCCTCGTGTTCTATACATGATAATACATGTACATGAATGCTTATGCTATGTCATGAATATGCAATTACACAATATAAATATAATAAGTTGCATCTTGAATACAACTTTCCTTCATGGTACAAACTAATCACTAAGGTTTTCTAATTAGATATTCCTTTAGGATTAGTATGAAGTAATTAACCCTATGAGGCTAGTTATTGGGATTCTGACCAAACAGTGTCCAAATCATTTCAAACTTCACTCAGGGGCTCTAATAATCATATTTACCTTACTTAAAAAGTTTTATGATTTTTGGAATTACTAAACTATTTCTAAAATTCTAAAAGGCTTGGTTTAAGCATCTTTAAATGCTACACAATTCCAGGATTGGGATAAAAATCTTGGAATTATTTTTATTAAATACTACTTGATTTTAGGATCAACAACTATGCCTGCCTGAGAGACAGTGTGACCCAAGAATTTGATTTCTTTTAGCCAAATATCACATTTTGACAATTTGGCATAAAGACGGTGCTCTCGTAGACGTTGAAGCACTGCATGCAAATGACCGGCATGCTCTTCTTCGTTCTTTGAGTACACCAAGATATAATCGATGAAAACCACCACGAACTTGTCCAATTCAGGCATGAAGACAGAGTTCATTAGATACATGAAGTATGCTGGTGCATTAGTCAGCCCAAATGACATTACTAAATATTCATACAGCCCATATCTGGTTGAAAAACAGTCTTCGGAATATCACTTGCTCGTATCTTGATCTGATGATAGCCGGAGCGAAGGTCTATCTTGAAAAACACTTTGGCTCCAACCAATTGATCGAAAAGAACATCAATGCGAGGCAAAGGATACTTGTTCTTGATAGTCACCGCATTAAGTGGGTGGTAATCTATGCATAGCCTCAATCTTTCATCTTTCTTCTTCACAAACAAGGCTGGACATCCCCAAGGCGAAGTACTTGGGTGGATGAAACCCTTGTCTAACAATCCTTTCAATTGCTTCTTCAGCTCTGCCAACTCAGCGGATGGTATCCGGTAAGGCCTCTTGGAAATAGGTGACGTTCCTGGTTGCAACTCGATGGCGAATTCAATATCCCGATCTGGTGGCATTCCTGGCAATTCATCAGGAAAAACATCGGCATACCCACAGACCACTGGAATCTTCTTCAAGGGCAACTATATCATAACAAAAGCACATGATCGAGTAGAATCTTGGCTGGGTAGATACAACACAAGGTATTCGAAGGTAGGAGAACGGATTTCCAGAGCTCTGGCAGCTACATCCAACACCACTCGGTGTTGAGTCATCCAGTCGGCTCCAAGAATGATGTCCATACCCTCTAATCCCAAAATCAGGAGTGTGGTTTTGAAGATTCTACTTCCGAGCAAGATAGGCACATTTCGGTTTAATTGGTTGGTCGCAATTTTACCCCCATGTGTTGCTATCATGAAGGACCCTCTTGCATGATAGAA
The DNA here is from genome assembly GCF_902167145.1 of Zea mays. NCBI lineage: Eukaryota > Viridiplantae > Streptophyta > Magnoliopsida > Poales > Poaceae > Zea > Zea mays. Next base: position 46,684,556 of record NC_050103.1, read on the forward strand.
AGGCAGTTGACATTTAGCACTGAACTTCTGGCTAATGAAACTATGAGATGCACCAGAATCAAACAGAATTAATGCAGGTTGATTAAAAACTGAAAAGATACCAGTCATGATGGGGGCTCCCTCAGGTAACTCCTCCAGAGTAGTGAAGTTGAGCTTCCCTTGCCTGACTTGCACCTTCTGCTTTCTTCCCCTGCCTTGATTCGGTGCTGACATCTGCCTCTACTGATTACTTGGGCAATTTTTGGCATAATGGCCCACATTGCCACAACTGAAGCACTTGTTCCCATTTCCCTGGCGGAACTGCTACTACTACGGAGGTTGATTGTTCCTTGGAGCGGGAGCTGGAAAACGATTGGGTGCTGGCTGCTCCTGAGGTGGCCTGATCACCCATCTGCCTGCCTGCTGCTGAAATCCCTTGCTCTGATTGTTGGAAACAATCCTGAACCTCTGGTTTGAGCGGAGGGTGCTGATATTGGCGCCTTTCTCTTCTTCTCTACCCGGTGAGCTATAATGTAGTCTTCCTATGAGATGGCCAAGTTGACCAACTCATTGAAGCTATCAGCCCGAACAGTGTTGAGACGCTCACACAACTTGGTGTTGAGACCCCTGCTGAAATGGTCTCTCTTCTTCTCATCTGAATCAGCATCATACCCCGTGTACTGGCACAGGTCGTTGAAGGCCTGAGCATACTGCAATACCGTGCGGGTTCCTTGATTGAGTGCCAGGAATTCATTCAGCTTGCGGTCAAGAATTCTAGCTGGGATGTGGTGTCCTCTGAAGGCAGTCTTGAATTCCTCCCAAGAAACTTCATGACCAGCAGGTAGCATGGCACAGAAATGGTCCCACCATGTCCGAGCAGGTCCACAAAGTTGCTGCGCGGTGAAGCGAGCCTTGGTGTCTTTCGGGCAGTCTCCCATGAGGAGGGGAAACTTGGACTCCATGACGCGTAACCACACGTCAGCGTCCAATGGATCCTCTACCTTAGTGAACAAGGGCGGCTGCGTACTCAGGAACTCCTGGTAGGTTGCTGCGGCCGGAGGTCGCTGCGGCTGGCCTCCACCGTGCTGCTGAGGGTGGGGCTCGCGCTGCAAGAGCTGTCGCAGAATTTCGTTCTGCTGAGCCATCAGCTCCTGCACCATGGGAGCTGGAGGAGGTGGCGGGGGAACTTGCTCGTTCTACCCGCGACGCTGCCTAGCTGCCATCTGAAAACAGAGATTGTCGCCATAGTTATCCCAATTCACAATTTTGAACAACATGCTTTTATCTCATACGGAAAGAAATTGTCATAATCATAACATTAATTTCGAACGAGGATAACAGGGTTACAAACATTTCACTGATCCCAAAAGTTCTCATGGGTTACATCAATTAGTGGAAGTACCCGTAAGCCTAGCCCAAAATTTGCCGTCAACTAAGCTCGCGTGGGTTTCTATCCTCCTAAAGCGTCAAATGACCATCAACCCTGAGTAGTGGAAGCGACACTAGATACGGGTGAAGGGGGCATCTTGGAGGCAATCGCATTGGTACCAAGGGCTGGTCCTAACTCCTCGGGAGCCTCTTCTCCCTCGCTTCAGGCCTCATTGGCCTCCATCTCCAGGTGGTGCATGTCCAGGTGGTCATTAGCTTCCTCAAGCTCCTGTTGCACATCATGGAGCTGGTTTTCCAGGACATCAATGGTGTTGTCCCGGATCTCCACCTACTGCTCCAGGGTGGTGATGTGCTGGCTCAATCGTTCGACCTGTAGGTTCTTCTCCACCAACTCTGAGGCTGTCGAGGGTGAGTTTGGTGGTTTGAGCGAGGTTAGCAAGATGTGTCAAAGCGTCTTTCTACAGGGCCTGAAGGCGGTACAATGCGCTCATGCACTGAACAGTGATCCTCCCGACCAAGTCAGGATACATGGCCCAGACGTCCTTCACATGGTTCACACGGTTGCACCACATGGGGTCATCCCTCTTCTCAGCAGGGAAGAGTCCCAAGGGGTGCATCCCCATCTCCAGGGGATGGTAGCCACAGAAAGTCGTCAGGGTCTTCATAGCTGCCGCCTCGATGGTGTCGTCCCTCCTGAATCCAACAGTCTCGGAGTCAAGGGAACGCCAACCCGGCTGAAGGGGATGAGCCTCCAGAGTCAGCCAGACTCGGCAACATGGCACCCGATGCTCCTCGTACAGCTGCACCGTGTACAAAGGGGCGTAGGGTAACCGGCGGAGTTGAGCACTTCCCACAAGATGGAAGGAAAACCATCGTGAGAAAAGAAATCAGAACTGAAAATGAGTATCTCCTCCATTGGCGGGGGTAGGTGAAGTCATCTGTGGAAGAGTATCAGATGTAAAGATTATGGTGGAAGAAAGAAAAATAAAAGAGCCTGGGTGTTTTGAAAGGACGCGGGTTAGATCAAATTTTTACTCTTTCAATTTCCAATCATTTTAGTTTTATAATGCATGCATGCTAAAAATAACGTCTCCTCTCTGAATCAAAAATGTGCTTTTTAGGGCATCCTTTAAAATTCCTAAGACTGGCCCATAGGGCCTACTTAATTAGCCACCTATTTCTCCCACTATTCCTAAGGCCTTTCGTCCTAGGTTTAGCGTTCTAGTCCTGACGATTCAAATACTGGTTTCTAAGCAAGTTTTAGATTTTTGAAAGTTGGTATTCATGGTTTATTGCTTTCTCTGGGGTGGTATTTGCTCCGATACCAGCTGTGGCAGAACCGCTCGAATTATTCCAGCTTAAGTGCCCAAGACACGCCTCGGAGGTCGCAACACACTTAAATCAGAATAACCCATCAGACCCTCAGATCTAGTTTGATAAAGCCAATTATCCAGGATCAAATACCACATACTCACTCGAAGGTGAGCCACAGAGGATATACAATAAAACAGAAAACCTCAAATTAAAGTACTGAGTTATTACATAAATCAGAGTTTTTCAAGTAACTAAAGTAAGTTCATAAGATAAATTACAGCGGATAATCGATATCGTCGAAAGCGAGGAATAGGGCAAGGCCTAGCCCACTACTCCTCCAGCTCCTCTCCTGCTGGAGCAGTGTCCCACTCGACCGTCCAACCCGATGGCAGGGTGGTAGGCCAAGTCACACCATCAACCATATCCTGAAGCGTACCTGCAAAAATTATGCCACAAGCAAGGCTGAGTATACTAATACTAAGCTAGACTTACCCGGTGTGAGAAATCTACTCCTCTACCTCTAGACCATGCAGCTGTTTGGCTGAGGGGTTTGGTTTGCCAAAAACACTAGCTGAGTCTAAAAATCAATTTTAGCTTTTCCAATTCTAGTATCATTGATCTTAGCTAAGTTTGCTCCTTCTAAGCATACATGGTAGTAATCATTTAACACAATCGACATGTTATCTCAAGTAAAACCTCATTTCACTTCTTACTCAATGTAGTATAAGGGGTCAAGCAGTCTCATTAGCTGCGAGAAGCAGACAATTCGAATTGAGTTTTAAACCTTGCAAGGTAAACCTAAACACACGACATGTAGGGGTACTCCGTCCCCACACACGTCAACCGTCCCCGTCGATTCCCCGTTCGTGGCCAGGGCTCACCACCTTGGCATATAATGCTCCACTGACCCCAGCTGCCGTCGTGCAGTGACCGCAGTTGTACCCACCATAGCTAGCATGGGAGACCCAGTCTCAGGACAAGTGAGTTGAAAAGTCCGCGCCCGGCTTCACTCAGGTACTAGGTTTACTGGTTACCATATTTCCCGACATGTGTTTAGTATGTTCAAACGCTTGACTCAGGTATCCATACATTAATCCTTAATTCCTTTTCCCATCTCATGGACAAGGCATCCACCCTAGATCCAAGTCCATAGACCATCGTAGATCCCGTTATCAAGATGAATACAATCAATTCCTGACCTCACGCGAGTGCTAGAAAAATCACTCAACTTCTACCGAGATCCTAATTAGCAAAGCAGCTACTCGACCTAGCATACTAGTATTCATCTCAAAAAGGAATCCTGAGTTCATGCAACTAAGGGTTTCAACCAACTCCTACACTTAAGTGCATATTACAAGCCTACAAACATTAAGTGTAGTAAAATAGCATATAGAATTTGGTTATGCATAAAACCAGGGCTTGCCTTCGATTGCTGGGGCTGTGGGGAGATCCTTGATGGCATGCTTGGGAGCTGGCTCCTGATCTTCCTCGTGGACAGCTCCTTGCTCAGGAATGAGCATGTACTCTCCGTCAGTGAGGTTGCAATCTAATGAATGCAATGGATAAGATATATGTATGGTATGATATGCAATTTTAGCAATTAAAATTGTATGGTGAAAGATTAAATAAATAAGGTAGAGCTAAATCTTGCTAGTAGAGATTTTTGTGGTATACTTAGTAAATTAGGGTCAAGTTTGATTATTGAATGGTCAGACTATTTTTAGTGTTCCACTGGTTTTCCTTTTTAGGTCTTAGTGTTATTTTAACAAGATTCCTAGCTGCATTTATTGGGGTGAGACTTATTAATCTTTCTAATCTATCTCTTTTTTTCCTTTTCTTTTAGGCCTTTAAGGTGGGTTTGAACTACAAGCTAGTTTTATAAATTTCCAAAACATCCGCAAAAATTATAGTGGCTCCTTACTGGTGTATAACTCTCTGTCTCAAAATTTGGAGCTTAAAAAGTGAGGGGTTCTCTCTGTACAAAATTATCAAATATTAGGGCAGAGGGGGTGCTTTGAACTACAACTCTCCTTTAACAGTAAGTTATTCTCTAAGACGTATTTTTGTTGGCATCTAGGTGTAATATCATGACTTTGTACAAATTGTCAGCCACTAATACTTAATAGTTATTTTACTATCATTTTCTAAATTTTCTAGCCAATAGGTTGCTTTCTACTACCACTATACTAAAAAAATATCAAACAATAGATTTCTAAATTTTTCTATCTTCTTCTTTGCGCAAGAGCAATCATTATAGAATTGGGTAACTTTTTGCTCAAGGGAAAGGGTGGTAGAATTTCTTGAATTAAATGGCATTTTACATGAGGTATGGGTAATGGGTGTTATTTTGTAGTTTTGAATAGGTTTTGCATTTTTCTCTGGTGGTCTACTTCATCAATAATTTGGTAAAAATTCATTTGCCCATTGTTGCACAATTTTTGGCTTTCTTATGATTTAATTGGAACATGGCTAAAAATTAAGTTTTAATTGTTCAACCCACTTATTGTGAGGGGTTGAGGTGTTGATTATTTTTGCGGTGGTATTCTAGTAGTTAGGAGTCTACTGATTTTTTTATTAATTTTGAAATGACCCTTATATTTTTAATTATGGTTTTCCTTGGTTTCTTGCTGCCTAATAATTTATTTAACCCTGGATTAGTCTTGGACTAGGGTTCTCTGTATTTTTCCTAGGTTCCTCATTACCTAAGTGGACTAGGAAAAATATATTCATCCTCTGTTCATTAATTTTTATTTCCTTAATTTCCTATGTTTTGGGCAGATGTAGTGTTTAATAGATAACCCTGAGTTAATCTTGTATACTGGGTGTTTAATATTTTTAAACAGTGCCTAAGTTGGGTTTGGATTTGTACAATTTTTCTTAAGTCTAGCACATAAGCATAACTATTTTTCCTTATTTTAATAAGGTTTGGGCAGTTTCCTTATTTAATTCTAAACTCTAAAAATTACTACAAAAACCATAGGGTTCAGCATTTTTATTTGATAGTTCATAACATTCTGAATCCAGAAAAATTGGTTTGACTAAATTTGGTTAACTATTTCTCAAGATATGAATTTCCTAAGTTCTCTGATCATTTTAAAAAGAATAAACAGAAATGGTTGGTTAAAGGAAAAAGGTTTTGCATCGGGGTCCCTGGCGAAAGTTTCTAAGTTTCTTCGCAGACGGGTCCTCGATTTACTATTCACATGAGTCTCTGACTACGCAGAAAACCCCCTAGGGTTCTGCTAAATCAAACCCGCGGTCCTTCTCCCAATTAAATAGTAACTGTGGCGGAGGAAAGGGCGGAGGGGCTTACCGGCGGCGAGATTGCTCCGGTGAAGTAGTCGAGGGTGTAGGGGAGGTCTTGACGGTCACACCGATGTGCGGATCGTCTCTGGTGATGGTCGGAGTAGGTCGGTCCAAGTGCGCAGGCGGGCAAGCTCGTCGGCGACGAGGATTCCGCTCTATCCAGGGTGATAGAGTTCAATCAAAATGGTCAGTGAGCTTTGCTAGGTGCTAGGGAAGACGTAGGCGCGAGTAATTGGATTATGGCTTACCGGTTAGTCGTGGCCACGTGCGCCGACGGGGATTACAACTCCGGCGAGGGTGGAACAGCTTCTCCGGTGAAGTAGCACTCGGTTTCTTGCTTCGGGGAGCTCTACGGGGCTCTGGGGAAGCTAACCGATGCACGAGATTGAGTGGGAATGGCTTGCAGGGGTCTGGCCACGGCGGCCGAGCACTCGGGTTGCTTGGAGGGCGGCGCAGAGCTCGTCGGAGCTAAGTGCTGGGCTTAAGAGGTTAAGTGAGGCGCAGAGGGAGTACGGCCGAGGCTTCCCTGCTCTTATTGACGCGGCATGGTGCACGGGCAGGCATGGACCAGCGTGGGCGCGCGGGCGTGCCCAGCTGGGCGCGGGTGCGCGAACTGGCGTGAACCGGGCGTGTCAGTCGCGATCGCACACGTGGTGCCATTGTTTCTGCCCAAGTTCTAACACCAATAGGGTGCAGATCTTTGCGAATTTGGGCAAGATCGCTGTGTAAGATTTGTTCTCCCGACTATGCTCTATCATTTGCGCATGGAGCCGAGCGATTTCGGGTCAAGGGCAGAGAGTTGTCGCCTCGTCAATGTGGCAGTGTCACAAGGTCGAGTTCCGAGGCAAATCCCTGCCAAGATCATGTCAAACGGCTGAGTCTCGCTCCCAAATTTTTCCAGGGTGTGTTCAAGGTAGTTTGGCGCTACTTTTATATTTGGACTTATTTGATTCAAGTTTTGAAAAATAGAGAACGCAGAAGATCTTTGGAAAGGGGCTGAAATTCAGATTTCTGAATTTCTGAATTTTTCCATAGGGCATTAGTTCTTGGGCTGATTTGGGGATTTTGGAAAATTCAAAAGACCAATCTTCCTTACTACATCTTGTAGGTTATTTAGTGCACTAAAACTTTGTGAATTGGTTCATATCAAAATTTTGCATGTTTCCCAAGTCTTTTCTCAAATTCTCTCTATGTGCTTAAATGGCCCATTTGGAAGGTGTTAGGGTTTTAGATGTTTTGCTCCCCTGAGGTGTAAGATATGTTTAGAGTGTGGTTTATGGGATGAAAGAGACTTAACTTAGGTTTTAGTTCCTTAAGTATGATGTATCTTGCTCAATTAAAGTAACATATGATAATGGTCACAAGTTGGGGCACTAGGGCAAAACCTAGGTAACACTGGGGTGTTACACGACGTGGACGCAACGATGATTGAGGAACGGCGACGGTCCCTGGTGAGCGGTGGTGGAACTCGGCTGGTCGCGTGCGCAGGGCGAAAGAGCTCAGCTAAGGGCGCAAATGAGCGGGGGACTGGGCGAGCCGGGTGCGGGCTTCTAAAGGGGCAAGGGCGTGAGAAAGTGGCCAGAGAATGCGCGGTCATGGGTGCGTCCACGATGGGGGAACGTGGACGAGAGGTTAGGGACGCGGAATGGGCTGATGGGTGGGGTCCGCGAGGCAGAGAGCAAGAGCGCGCGCGTGCGGAGAAGAAACAGCGCTGATAGGTCGGCCATAGCAGTGAGAGAGAGGGAGAGAGGGTGCACGGGTTGGCGCCGATAGGCGGGACCCGCATGTTAGGCACCAGGGGCACACGGGCGCGAGCGCGCGCGTGGAGCTGGGCCTAATGGGCCGACTTGGGCTGAATTGGCTTTTCTATTTTCCAGGGAATTTCTAATTGCTTTTCTATTTATTTTCTCTAGGGTTTTCAATTCAAATTCAAATGAAATTTCAAATTCAAACATGTGCAACAATTCAAAGAATATTTGGAGCTCAACATGATGCAACATTTCATGGCTCATATGTTTTGGACAAAATAAAATAAATAATTCCTCCCTAATTAAACCAATTCTACATAAAAGAAAAGGACAGAGTGAAACTAGAGAGTGAGAGAAGAGTAACACCTGAATTTGGTTTGGCTATACGCGAAAAATTTTCTAACAACCCTGGCTGAGAGGCATCCTTGACTTCGAAACAACCAACAGGAGTGAGCGTCGTGTCGGAGATTGTTAGACAATAAACGTTTCAATGGGTGTAGGTACAAGGGGAGGGGGTGTGGCATACGCCACTTACTTTCTGGTGTGCAGGATGCACTTCCCACATGATTGTACAGTAGGCGTTGGAGCCCTCATCTGTAGGTACATGGAGGTGATCGCATATGCGGAGCAGCTTCCTTCGAGATGCCTTTGACCCGGGACCTAAGAAGAGTGTTATTGTACCTATTAAAGAAATGAAACTCATTATCCAGGGTAGGGATATGAAAAGAGGAAGAAGTCTAGCTAGAAGAAAAATCCCCACAGCAACCATAGTTGCTGCGTGTATAAGAGCCGAAATAGGAGTGGGTCCTTCCATAGCCTCGGGTAACCATACGTGAAGAGGAAATTGTGCAGATTTTGCAACTGCACCAAGGAATAATAAAAAAGCACATAGCAAGAAATTTTATACCCCCAAATTCAGGGTGTTACGTCACAGTCTTGCAAGACTCTTGCCCCACTCGGTACAATTACAACGGCTCACGCAAGAGCCGAGGGGTTGTGTGGTTTTTCTAAACTCACTCAACTAACTAGGATTCACCTAGAACAAGGGCTAATGCGGTCTAACTAACCTAAGCACTTCGCAAAGCACCTATGCTAATCACCGAGTGATTCTATTAAGCACTTGGGTGTATGAGCACTTAGAAATATCTACTATATGCCTTGGTATGTTTCTTGGGCTCCCACACCTCCAAATGTCTAGTTAGGGGGTATTTATAGCCTCCCCCATACTTCTAACTGTTGGACAGAAAGCAACAACTTTCTATCGACGGGCACACAGGACAATCCAGTGCGCACCGGACAATCCAGTGCGCACCGGACTTACACTGTTCATTGTCTGGTGCCTGCCACGTTGGCCGACAGTTGGGGTCTCTAGCAGTCGACCGTTGGATCCGACTGTTACCCAGACTGTCCATGCACACCGTACAGTCCGGTGCTACAACCTGAGAGCGCCTGTTGTGGGCCTCTCTGCGCAGACTGTCTGGGAGTCCCACCGGACAGTCTGGTGCACACTGGATAGGGTACTGTTCACTATCCGGTGCGCCACCAGGGTGCTGGCTGACTGCCCACCTCATGGATTTCTTTGTTGATTCTTTGGGCTTCTTTTGTTCTTGAGTCTTGGACTTCTAAGCTCTTTTTATGTCTTCATTTGAGGTGTTGCATCCTCAGTGCCTTAGTCCAATTGTCTTCGTATCCAGTGAATTACAAACATAAAAACTAGCAAACACATTAGTCCACAGGTTATGTTGATCATCAAACACCAAAACCTATTGAGCCAAATTACCTGGGTCCATTTTCCTTACACACGGGACGCCTTGCTTCAGACCTGTAAACGATGGTATAACATCTGAAGTTTTTATGATACTGCTCTTTCCTAGTGGCCTTCGTCTGATAAGATAACTCGTGAATATTGCAAAAACAATCAGCATCCAGTTCCAATCCCTAGCTCCTTATTGCCCAAATGAAAACCCCAACCTTAATTAGTGCGTTAGGGGTGAGTTGATAAGGAAAACTTCAAACTTCTTCAAAACTTCAACTAGAAACTTGTGTAAGGGGAACCATAGCCCAGCCTTCATGAAGCTTCGAAAAAACTACCTCATCTTTTTCTGGAAGTGGAACGGTATTTTCACCGCGAATCCTTACCACAGACACATAATGAAAGTATTTGCCTTTAATAGCTTCAACATGACCTTTCTTTACGGATGATTTCCCAAATACCACATGACTTGGCCTCCATGGCTGATCTTCGGCATCATCGTTGTCACTCTCAATATCAAAATCTTCACTGTCACTAGAATCACCTGACAACCCAGCTAAAATCTCATCAGTAATCTTTTCAACATTCGTCCATTCCATAGCTTCGTAAAACCCAGCTAGTGTGGGGTCCTCACTTCTCTTATCTTCGGCCATCTCAGCGTTGGTTGAAACTAAAAGCCGAAGCTCTGAAGCAATCGTGGTTATAGAATCAGCAAGCTAAACAACAAAATCGACACAAAGCTTGATAGCACGAAAAATATTTTCATCGCAACCCTCATATATATACAAAAAGCGCCACTGCACGATGGGCCCCATGATACATAAGGTTTCGCTATTCTAGTGAAGGGAAGGTGTTTTTTGGACCTTTGGCTAAAGGCCTTCGTTCATTTCGCAGTCTGAATTTGTTACAAAGGAACAAACTAATACTGTGAGGGGCTACTGTTGGGGGGCTTTGTCTTCCGAAGGTCCTCAAAAGCACGGCTAACCAGTTGTTTTCAATATGTTACTAAGGATTACATGAGCTTCGTTATCCAAAAAGCTTTGGCATATATCAATGGAAGAGCGACGAAGCAAGCTTTGTTATGTTAACGTGTAAGGGCGATGTAGGGAGAAGGTGTTGTTCAAGCTGCTAAGTGAAAATGACAATATTGTCCCTGTAACATTTGTAAACCTTGTATGTAATCTTTGAGGATATGAATGTAATATCGTACAAAGTTGTATGACTGCCTATAAATAGGTGAACAGTACCATCGTACTATTCACGCTGGATTGTAACTACATTCATGAGTTTACCTTCAAGCAAACTGAAGGTATCAATGTAATGTGTGTCTTGATATTATTTATACATTCAATACAAAATGAATAAATGGCATGATATTACATTTGTAATTATGTTTTTATATTTGTGAATGATGAAGACTTGTTCTTCATGACATTCATCGGAGATTCATTACACCCGAAGGGGAATAATGCTTCGAGGAACGAAGGTCTTTAACGTTTAACAAATGTGTTTCCTTGTTCTTGATTCACAGCTATCGAAAACAAGTGACCAACAACTCCTGATGAAGGTGGAGTCAGGGTTGTGAGCTGTATAAAGTACTGCTTCAAATCTTCGAAAGCTTTTTGTTGAGTAGATCCCCATTGGAAGACTTCAACTGATTTTAACACTTCAAATAATGGTAGATTTCTTTCTGTCGATCTTGAGATGAATCTATTTAATGACGCAAGTCTTCCTGTCAACCTCTGAGCACCCTTTCTTGACTTTGGCGGCTGCATCCGAAGTATCGCTTCTATTTTGCTCGGGTTAGCCTCAATTTCTTTGGTTGACACAAGGCATCAAAGTAATTTGCCCTTTTTTTCTCCAAAGATACATTTTTCTAGATTCAACTCAAGTCCTGCTTTCTTGAAGTTGGCAAATGTCTCTTGTAAATCCACAATGTGATTTTCTTGCTTCATACTCTTGACTATGATGTCATCAACATATGTCAAGACATTTCTGCCAATTTGAGTACTCAACACCTTGGACGTCATTCTGCTGAAGCTTCCTCCAGCATTCTTGAGCCCCTCAGGCATCCGAAGGTAGCAATATGTACCACTGGGGGTTATGAATCTTGTCTTGGGCTTATCATATTTCTTCATCCAAATCTGATGATAGCCTGAGTAGCAATCCAATAGACTAATGAGCTCCGAAGTGGCTGCCGCATCTATGAGGGAGTCTATCCTGGGCAAAGGAAATTCATCCTTTGGGCATGCCTTGTTGAGATCTATGAAGTCAATACATATTCTCCATTTCCTGTTGGCATTTTTACCATTACAATATTGGCTAACCATTCTACGTTTGTTATTTCTCTAATTACTCTAGCACTAAGAAGCCTTTTAACTTCGTTCCTTGCTCCTTCGGCTTTATCATCTGACATTTTTCGAAGCTTCTGCTTTCTTGGACAGATGGTGGGATCTACATATAGAGAATGTTCAATAATGTCTCTGTTGACAGCACATAGGTCATTGACTAACCAAACAAAGACATCTCTGTTGTTGAGAATTTTGTTAGGGTCTTTTCTTGCTCCTCGGTTAACTGAGATCCAAACAACACCTTCTGATCGGTTATACCTTCACACAAGAGCATGGATTTTGGCTGATTTGCCGAAGCCGCTTTATCCCTTATATGCTTGTGTTGCTGGTGGGATTCAGCTTCGTCTATAATGTGGATAGCTTTGGAGTCTGTCTAGTTTTGTTCGACTCTTCTAGCAGCCTCTTCGCTTCCATGTATAGCAATTGGACCCTGATTCGATGGTATTTTCATGCACAAGTATGCTGGGTGTAATACTGCTTCGAAGGCATTCAATGTTCCCCTCCAATGATTGCATTGTAGGGGTACTCCATGTCTACAATATCAAATACAATTTGGTCAGTTCTGGTGTTGTGTATGTAACTGAAGGTAATTGGCATTGTTATCTTGCCGAGTGCTGCTATCTGTTTCCCTCTGAAGCCACATAGAGGATGTGTTACATCATGTATTTTATCTTCTTGTTCTTGCATTTGCCTGAAAGCTTTTGCAAAGAGGATGTCTGCTGCACTGCCTGTATCCAGTAGAACATTGTGGACCAGAAATCCTTTTATGGCACAAGATATAACCATGGCATCATTATGTGGGTAGTCCTTGAGCTGAAAGTACTCTTGAGAGAAAGTAATTGGCACATGAGACCATTTGGATTTGATGTAGTGTTGTACCCTTCTTTGGGCCTCCTTCTTCTACTTCTTGTTGGCTGGCTCGAAGCTTGAACCACCTGTGATCGGAAGTACGAGCTTCGTCGACGTAGGTGACGAAGCTTGATGACTATACGAAGTCATTGTTGTAGTCGTGGAAGTGAGTTCATCGGAGGTGGGTGCTAATGTTTGTTTCTGGTTTTCAATTGTTGTGAATCAAAAACAACACAAATGTTAAACATTAAGGACCTTCGTCCTTCGAAGCATATCTTCTTTAAGAGATAATGATTCTAGGACAAAGGTGATGAAGAACGGGTCTTTATCTTTTATAAAGACAATATTATAACGTAATATAATATTAAATCTTCATTTATTTCATTCATATGTTTAAATAAGGTTATAATCTGATAAAGTATTACAAGCATTACATTACATTTATACCTTCGGCTTGTTCGAAGGAGAGAATGCGAGAATGACTTCCAATTAATGTGTTAATAGTACAGGGGTACTGTTCATCTATTTATAGGCATCGGACACAACCCAAGCAAAAGTACAATTCTGACCTTGACACCAATACATTTCTCCTAATACAGATACTAAGGATAAATGAGTCTTTTTGCTCTTGATTTGGTTTCTTATGTGACCTTTGCGACCACCTTAAGCCAAAGCTCTTATTCTTGATGAAGCTCTGTCGTATTCCTTGCACTCCCTGCTTCACTGCTCTAGCTTCGGCATTTGGTCCTGCATCATGCCTATTAAGATGAATTAAAACAGTTTTGTTCACTCTTAGGACCTTCGGCAGAGTAGGATACCCCCAACACTTACCCCTTTGACCAACTGCGCTTTTGTTAAAGAATCCTCGGGGAAGTTCTTATTCAACCTGCCATCCCTCGTCTAGATCCCTATGACTTTACAGATACACCCTTGAGAGCTAATTTCTAATACAAAAACTATATTAAATGACCTAAAATTCTATTCTATCCATAACTTTCACATTTTAACTCCAATTTACTCCATTCAAGTTGCATTAGCTTTGTAATAAAATTCCATACGTATTAATCAACATTATTTTTTCATGCTTTGAGAAGTAATTAAATGGTAATTTAACTTACACTAGTAGGTTTACCTTTCTGATTAAGAATGAATAGAGTAGATCCCATCCGTAACTATGCTTTGACTAAAATATAATCTCTGACCAAGTTATGACTTAGTTTAAGGTTGAACTATCTATTTCCTTATAACCTTGACTCACATGAATTATATTAAATAACATAGAATGTGTATATTACCACTAGTTAATCACATTAAGCTTCAAAAAATTATATCTTCGTAACCATAGCTTCGAATTTAGTGGTTCTCGAATCTACGATCTCGTAGCAACGCGTAAAATATTATCATGCAATTTGTTCTCTTGTTTGGTGTGATGTTACCATGTTTGTTTGTATTGTTGCGAGTAGACGAGCAAGTGACCGGGGAAACCGGAGCACAGCAGGTTGAGGATACTGAGCAGGAGCTCGCCGAAGGCAGGTTGTGCCCTTGTCCATTCTTCTTTACTTAATAATGTTCTCTATAATCACTGTACCATGCTCAGATTAATTTGATGTGACCTAATAGGTTGCCCTAGGTTGTTTACCTCACACCTAGAATATAAATGAATTACTAGGTAGTTTGGCTATGCTCAATTTGGTTTCTAGGAAGTAATACTTTATGACACAAGATCATGCTTTATTATTACTGTTGGATTATTTATTGCTCATGATAAGATTATTGTGTTAACTGGAACATGGAGAAACACCCTGGAAAACAGTGCTGCCACAAGGGTGGAATGGGACGCCCTTGACCAAGTAATTAGGAAAGCTAGGGAGAGACTACCTTACTCGAAAGGGCAAGCGGGGAGCACATCATTGTAGGGTATAGGGAGGTCCTCAGGTCGGATTGTCTGTAAAGCTTTTCAGACGAGGGATTCCTATGCTTCCTTCTTCCTGAATCCGTAGCGGGTTTTCTCGAACTAGTGGAACTTTGGAAAGGCCTCATAGTGCTACCCTGCCTCGTCTCCTCGGTAGAGACGAATGGGATTTCTAGACCCCTTAGCAGATGGGTAACACGTCTTGTGGGTAAAGATGTGCAACCTCTACGAGTGTAAAACTGATATATCAGTCGTGCTCACGGTCTTGTGCGCCTCAGACACTCACATGAGTAACTTATGGAATTAAACTTAATTTGTCATATGCATTGCACTGTGGGTTTTATTATAATTGTGATCTCTTATTATATCAGGATGGTATACAATTATACTTAGTATCTGCTAAAAAAATTGACAAACTTATTAAAAGCAATGCTCAGCTTAAAACATTATTTGTTGATTAGCCTTACACTACATATGCTCCCAACCGTAAGTGATCTCATGCACATTATTTTCCACACTTGTTGAGCGATGAACTTTTGTGAGCTCACTCGATCTTGTGATAACCCCCCCCCCCCCCCCCCCCCCCCCGACAGGTGAAGATTAGGTGCCACCGGAGGAGGACGAGTTCGACGAGGTCTAGGTGTCGTCTCGTAGTCCGCTTGATTGCGCCGAGGAAATAATATTATTAGTTCGATTTATTTATTATCAGTTATTTCGTAAGATATTTTTGTTATGTAAGAAAGTTTGTGACATTCGTCTCTATACACTGAGTCATTGTATGTGTTGATCTTCTTTGGCGCACTTATGAGATGGACCTAGGTTTGCCCCTTAAATCCGGGTGTGACATTTTATAGCCCCAAGGGACCTAGGAGTCGTTGGAGCTCCATTTAGAAGGCCCTGGTTGCCTTTTGTCCGCGGGTGCATCGGACTGTCCGGTGGACACCGGACACTACACAGTGCAACGGCTATGAATCACTTGATTGGATAATTTCTGCTTCTGGGGGCACCAGACCGTTTGGTGGGTGGCACCGTATTGTCCGGTGCACCTGTTGACCATTGGCTCCGGTTGACATGTCAAGTAGCCGTTGGGCGGCTAGGACACCGGACTGTCTGATGCTCCACGCCGACCATCCGGTGAATTAGGGCCGAGGGAATCTGCTTTTTCCCGAGAGTAGCCCATACAATCGCACTATCACTGGACTATCCGATGCACACTGGACTTTCCGGTGGGTGGCACCGGACCGTCCGGTGCTGTGTAGAATAGCCCATTTGATCCTCTTTCATTCCTATTCACTTTTGCTCCTTTTGACTTGACCTCATATAGTCTCTAGCACTTAGAAAAATATGATTAGTACCTAAAACAATTGATTAAGTGCTAGAAGCATACCTTTTTCACTTGGAACCGTATAGATTTGTAGTATGCTCACTTTCAAGCCTAGAAGTGCATTTTTCTCAATTTGCTCTAACTCCCTGTGCTCATGCTCATACACGTTGATGTTAGTCCAAAAACAATGAAAGGTTTACCACCGCCTGCGCTAGGCAAGCCGAGAAATAAGCAGACAATCTCCTTGGTTATCTTCAACTCTTTTACTGGACCACCGCCTGCGCTAGGCAAGCCGAGAATTAAGCCGAGAGCCCGAGAATTAAGCAGATAGTCATATCCACTGGATCCAACTTGTCCATCAACCAACTAAATAGTGAGCCGACAGTGAGCCTGTCAATTGTCATTTCCAAAATACTTTGGAAACTTTTTATCACTATAGCCTCACGCTGTTTGTCATTCATTAACCATATGGATACAAGCACATCATATATAAACACATTGTTAAATTGATGTTGCATAAAAATGAACACTTTAAAAATATTCATTGTAATGTACAAAAAAGTAGCAACGTGTGTGCTCACTACGCATAAAAACTACATATACACTGCATAAAATGAATTCAAGACATGTAGAGAAAGATCTAGCATGACATGTTCAAAGTGGCAGATATGGCATCTTGTAATGGTAGTAATGAAGTGGCAAAACTTTTGTTGGAAAAAGTATAAAATAGTTGTGCATAAGTGATTGGATAAAAAAGTTTATTAACATTAGCACAAACATGGGCTCTTCTAGAGTTGTATTTTTTGTTGCTTATTTTCTTGACCATTGTTGTTTGGTTGGGAGAAGGATCTGCATTAGGGCTATCTGACTTTGGTTGTTTTGGTGAAGCCGATGATCCAGGGCTGCATGGTGTGTATCGTTATGGGGGTATTGTAGTGTTGGCAAATCTAACATGCCGGTTCGTCCTAGGGGCAGGCATGAAATCATCATTGTCATCCGAATTCCCAATAACATCAACATTTTTTGCAACACGACCTGCAGCCTGCTTTGTGTTACACCGAACATAGGTTTGTTTGGTTTGTCGTGTGGCCTCATCCGAACATGTAGGGGTCTCATTCACGGTGTTGCCAGCATTCATCGAACGAGGGATCTCGACAGAGAAAACTTCCAGGCTTGATTGTATGGTTATTTTCTTGGGATTGGACGGAGACTGGTCGATGGTGAAGACAACAAAACTAGAACTTTGCAAAGAATGCAAAATGGGAAATATTAGCTCTATTAGTGGTCATTAGTAAATGCAAATCAAGTAAATATCAATATGGTCTAATGTCACGATGTCCTTTGTAACATATGCAATCTTTAAAGTAGGTCGTATAAAAATGAGAATGAGATAACAAACAAATGTATATATACATAAAAGAATTATGCAAACTGCATTCTCAAATTTTTGGACTATTTCATTTCCATAAAAAGATCAGCAGGACTGTAAATATAGATGCTGCAATACATAAATTAGGATGACAACGTATTACATATGTATATTCATCTAGTTGATTGCATAGAGATACAACATCGGTAACATAAAAATTGAACCGACTATGCCTAAAAATCAAAATATTTTGCCTGGTTCGGATGTAATTGGTCGCATAAGTATGTACATAGTTTTCAAAAATGATAATAATTGTTCGTATAAAATGGATGAAAAGACGAATAAACTATTTTCTAAACCAATTTGTTGCAAAAAAAAATAACTGCATAAAAAGTATTAGGTCGATAAATAACCAAAGTTTCATTAAAAATAGGGTTTATGGTGCTAACATCAAGTTCTTACCACCCTATTTGTGACATCAAAGTGAACAGGATGTAAGTCTTTTGTGAAAAAACATTTGATGACCTAAAAAATTGAAAATCAATCTGATTTGACAAAATTGCAATTTGATTTTGTACTAACATCCTTAATATTCATTCCACCACATGATAAAAAGCCCTGAGAAATATTTCTGATGAGAATAGAAGATGTGATAGCAAAAATCAATGGGGAGGAAATAGTGTTGAATGCAAAAACAATGTGCGGGTGGAGAGGGCGAGATGCTTGCCAACGTCGACCAAATGTGCTTGTAAGAGGCTTCGGATGCCGAAGAGGGTTTGGCACCGCCCGATTCAGTCGCAAGGTTCCGGTTAGTAAGGCATCGGGTGCGGCTGTGAACTCCAGGTGCTTCGCTGATGGAGTAATGGAACTGGAATATGGGGGTAGTAGTGGTACCGTGATTTTAGGCACTCGATTGTTTTCCTTTCAGCCATGTTGTGGGTCTAGTGCGAATGGGTGCGTTGATTTCAATTTGGTTGAACCATGTCGGCGTTGGAGGGGGGCAACACGTATGCCTGGCTTGTTTTACTTGGGCCGGGGCTTCCTATGTTTATTTGGAAGCACAGGGCTCCAAATATATATATATATATATTCTAGAAAGCTAGTCTCTAGAGTTATGAGTGATGTACAAGTTGAATATATCTTTTTATTTCCGATGCTAAGGACCAGTTTGCCTATAAAATATATCACCACACAAACTTCCCCCTTGTCACAATCTCCAACGCCGAGGTAAAGCCCACAACAATTAGCCTCTTTGTCACTATCAAGAAACCTTAGAAGAAAGTACAAATACATTTCTTAGCTAAGTCTACAACATTAATGTTGGTTTCATAAAATTATAAAGTGTCCTAGGTTTGAATTAGTATAATCACAATTTATGATGATGAAGGAAGGAACTACTCGGTTTGGAAAAGACCGAAGCAATTAAAAAACTAATTTTGTATATTATTAATGTACACTGGTCACTATTTGTATTCATTGCTATATTGTCAATTTCCAGCGTAAGTGTTAGTTCATGATTTAACTTGTCAATTTCATGGTGATCCACCTTTGCACGATTCCTATAAAAACATGTAAACCCCCAAAAAATAGGGTTTGGGGTTGAGCTTAAGAATAAAGGATGTCCTTGTTTAAATAACCATAAACCCAACTACTTTGAGTCACGAGTTTCTTGATCCTATATTCTATTTGTTAGAGAGATGTATCTCTATGTTATGCACCATGTGGGCATTATAGATAGCATGCAAGAAAAAGGGAAAAAACATGGACAAACATTATTTTTGTGTACCAAGTTTTCAAGTGTGTGTTGGAAATGCAAACTCTGTAGCGAAGATATATATGAACAATGCTATTAGTTGAATGGCCTGAATAATATATATATATATATATAAACCAAGCTCGGATTTATGACGACCTCAACATGTGGATAGGGCATCAGTGTTGTGATGGTGATGGAAAGATATCGATGAGCAACACGTAGAGGGTGTGAGTGCACTAGCTTGACAGGTCAGTGGTGGTGTAGGGAGAGAGCTCGATGGCTCATCGAGGATGGCACGGGAAGAAGAGAATGAGAAAGGCACAAAGAAGGCCGAAGTCGTGGGGTACACTTGAGTACCTGTACGTCCATTTGAGAATAAATTTTATTTGGATACACAAGGTCAAGTATATATGGCGTTGCGTTGTGCATGATCAAATAAACTTGTGGCTTCAGTAACTGGCACGAATAGTTTAATTCCAGTGAAGCCTGGAGCCTCCCATATTGAAGATAACTAGAACAGGAGGCGCCCTGATGGGCGCCCTATCAACAAAGCGTCAGCTATATTGGACTCATGCATCTTAAATTCCTGTGTATTGTATTACTACTGGTACAATCTGTAGTGTTACACTGATGATGAATTGATGATGGCTGATGAGCAAACACCAGACAGCTCTGTTGAAGCCTGTTGCTGATGGTTCAATGTTTCAGCAACAGCACATGGCAAAAAAGAAAAGAAAAACTCTTTCTGGATTCCTAGCAGACAAAATCGTTGTCCTTGTTGAACATGGTCAGGTCTAACTCCTGCCAGTTGGTTCGCAGGGTGATGAAAAAGAGGACGCAGTTCTGGCAGAGGAGGCCGCATATCTGCCCCATCCACAGCCCCTAGACGACACAGGCATGTATTGTTAATTTGGTACATTAACATTCATTAATTATTTTGTACATGAACATTCATTCATTCAGAATAGAACACATATTGTACCTTGGTTTGGAAGCCAAGCGTGAATCCGAAGAGGATGGCAAGCGGCAAGCCGATGACATAGAAGGCCACTAGGTTGGTCCACGCCACCAGGTGCTGCCACCCGCAGCCCCTGGCGACACCGCAGAGCACCCCCTGCGTGGAGTCCAGCACGACGGAGCCGATGAGCAGCGGCGTCATGGAGGCGAAGGCGCTGACCACGACCTCGCTGGTGGTGAAGAGGCGCACCAAGAGGTCGTGGCCGAGGCCCAGGAGCAGCAGGAACGCCACCCCCAGCATCAGGGACAGCGCCAGGGACACGGTGAGCGCCTTCTTGGCGTTGGCGATGTTCCGGGCTCCAAGCTCGTTGGACACCCTTGTGCTAATGACAGCGGCGAAGCCATAGGTGATCATGTATGATATGGCTTCGGTGTTTTGGCTGCCAGCAAACACGTAGAAATTACCACTTTATGTATTGTCGAAATGAATGATGATAGTAGCTAGAGTAAGTTAAGTTAATTATCACATCGCAATGATGGAAGTGCTGAGCTGAGAGTCGGACATCAGCCTTGCAAACAGCATAAGGATCTCGAACGACCAGTACTCGAAGTTTCATGTAACCAAGTAAAATAATTCCAGTTTTGACAATTGTCACTCAAGTTTCTAAAAGTCTAGCATACAAAGTTGAAAGTACACAGACCCACAGTCCTGGAACATAACTTGAGTCTTATTCACTACGGATTTTTAGTGAGCCTGCAAAGGACAATGGTAATCCCTCTACACTGGCAAGTGGTAACAGCATCATGTACATGTCCAAAAGGGAACAGAGAACACACACATACAACCGACAAATATGGTACATACATCTCATGGATTCTAGATTCTATATATTTTATAGTTTTCAAACATTTCATTTCAATGCACATGAATATTTTTCTACACATGAATACACTCTGATACGAATATCTGTGGTTTCACTGTATTTACTGTGCATAAGACCCTATACAGACCATGGGAAAACTCGAGGCAATCGTGCTAAAATGCATCCACAGAAAAGGAAACCGACGTCACTTCAATCAATGTGCAATAAGAGATAGCAACAGACCACTACAATTAAAACCCACATAACCAATTTCTGTAAACACTCTAGGTTCAATGGTCAAGCTGGTGAACATCTCAATATAAGGTCAAGCAGGCAGTACGGATATGTAAATTACCAGTTAATATCAATAAATCTTTATAACCATATTCAACATTGACATATGAATTGGGATTTTTAATTAGCCTTTTCTGCCCAAGATGGTACATGGCTTGACATATTGAATGCCAAAGTATGGGAAAGCCAAGAGAAAAGTTGCAGAGGAGAAAATAAATCTACATTCATGCAATTTTATGACCTAGGGCCATGCTGTATCATGGATTCCTAAATTCTATTCTCTACACTATGTTGTTAAATTTTAATGAAGTTTAGTATGGGTTTTAAAATTAAAAAAAAGAATATAATGTTTTTTTATCATCGAATGAACACAAGATTCACAACTTGCCAGATCCAATACCACGCAAGGTTATTGTGGACAAACACAGATATGTACATAATACATATAAAGGCACAATGATTCTAGCAGAACTTACAGACTAAAACAGGCACCGCTAATGCAATCTTTCTAACATCCTCATCTGCTTGCATTATCTTTTTGATTCGAGCCTGTTGCAATAGAGAACATAGTTTGGGGCTAACTTCATGCCATTACAACTTACATATTTGAAAAAAAATCTAGGACAGACATCCCAACATAAGTACATGAACCAAATACAAAACTCAAAACTTCGGGTAATCAGTACAGACAACAAAGAATCCATTTCATGAAAAATAGAGCACATGCTACCTATCCAGAAATTATCTTTCCAGCTAAATACAACAAAATATGCACCTGCAGTGCAAACCATACAGATGTGTGTAGCTTGGAACTTCAACCACGTTGTTTCGATGACAACAGAACAAGAGGTTTTGAAGATTCAAAACCAGCCTGAAGGAATACAATAAATGCTGAAATCCAGAAAAAATTACGATCTCAAGAAAGAAATGTTGGCATGTTCAGGAGTCCTTGTAACAATAAACTAATAAAGCATGGTGGCAGAACTAAACCAGAAAACCTTTCGCACCTTGGAACTCCAACCAAGGGAAAACACCAGAACTCCAACCTTGCGCGGCCATGGTGGTACACCAGCGTCTTCCTGTTGCCAACCGCCCGCACGCCGCCGCAGATGAAGCAGTCCTTCCCCGTGGCCTTCCAGTAGCCGTCGCCAGTGGTGCGGCTGGCGAGCGAGCCGTTGGGGTACTTGCGGTCCATCCGGCTGAAGAAGAACCACTGTCTGTCCCCCGTCTGCAGCGCCGACCTCTCTGCAATGCAGCACCAATAATCCAGGTAAAAGAGGCCGCCGGAGGGATTGCGAGAAGTAATCGGTTGGGGAGGGGGGTGGGGGAGGGGGAGGAGGAGGAGGCCGCGTACCGGGGAGGTGGGAGGGGTGTGACTTGTACACTTCGACGTCGAACTCGTGGCGGAAGCGGCTAAGCGCGTGGAGAGCGCGGAGGGGGCGGCGCGCGGCGGTGTGGAGGCGAACGAGGAGGGTGAGCTGCGGGTGGGAGACCGGCCTGCCGTGCGCGCGCATGAGGTCGGGGAGCTGGTCAGCCGCGGCTGGGAGGCCTGACGCGGATAGTAGCGAGGCGAGGGCAAGGAAAGCTGGGAAGCAGTGACGGAAGCCCTTCTGGTGGCCGGCCCAGAGGAAGAACGGGAGTGCGAGCGGTGGCGGCGGGGGAGGACGCGCGGTGAGGACCTCAGCGACAAGGGATGGAGGGACGCGACGGAGCTTGGAGAGATCGGCGACAACGGGTGGTCCCCAGCGCTGGTGGCGGTGGAGCGCGTCGAGGAGGAAACACGCGAGCGGGGAGAGACGGCGAGGGGAGTCGGATGTGGAGGATTAGGATATGACGGAGAGCGAGCAGATGCCCAGACATGCGTCAAATGCGCGATGGCCAGAGAGCCGTGAAGCGCGGAGGAGAGCCGAAACCCCAGCGTCTTTTAGGCCCCCTTTGGAACGGAGGGTTGGCAAAGGAAATTCGTAGGATCACTGTTGCTAAGGATTTTTTCCTATCTGTCCCTTTGGTTCCAAAAAAATAAAGGAAAGAATCCATAGGATTGCCGTTCCGTGGTCTGATTTTATAGGAAATCTACCAAGAGGTCAGACCTCTTGGAACGATTCCTGGCGGGAATGTTCGCGCGTCGGGCTACTTTTCACCCGCGTCTGCTACCTTTCGCGCCGTTTTTCTAGTTTCTGGTTGACGCTTCCAGACGTTTCCTTCCTCGTCGATCTCGCAAAAAAACTCATTCGCTCCCCTTCCCATCGGCGACAACCGGCAAAAGGCATTTGCTCCATTTCGATCTGCGACCTTCCCCACGGCGGACTACCAGTACTGCAAGTAACTGTAGCTTCTTCCCCATCTGTCGACCTGTTTTTTTTTTGTGATTTGAGGTGCGGACGTGCATCCCTGTTGCTATGCTTGGTTGATTTCCTATCTCCTGCTGCTTTTGTACGTGGCTCTCTGATGCTTTGATGGAGGCACCATGGATGACACACATAGCAGCTTGGATCAAGTGGGAGTTGCACTAGCACCTAGGCGGAGGCTCCCTGCTTCTTGAAGTTGTTTATTATATTTAAGTTTGCCGAGAAATATATTACAAAATTTTGATTAGGCTCATAAGTTCTTGGAAGATATATATTTGACCAAACCCTAAATTTTGCTAAAGAAAACAATTACAAAATTGCATTTTTTTAGGGGGTGATGTCGGGCAGAGGTCGTGCGCAGATGAATACTGCTGTTCAAGGTGACCTGTCTAATGGGCGATGTGTCATGAATGTTGACAGTGAGCGAGATACTACTGAGCCTACTACTGAAATTGGTACTGCTTCAAATTTTTGTCGCATATATATAGTGGAAATGCAAACTAAATTTGTATTAATGAATGGAATATAGGAACCACCCGGAAGAGGGCCAAATGGAGCCATGAGATGAAATTGTTTCTTATTGGGCTTCTCAAAGATCATGATGTGCCAGGTTTTAGAACACATAATGCTTGGAGTAAGGAAGCATGGACAAATATTGTTTGTCGCCTGAATGCAAAATTTGGTTGTTCATTTACTCTCAACCAAGTCAAACAGAAGGAGCAGGACTTAAAGAAGGACTATCGTGTTGTGAAAGAATTACAAGAAGAAAGTGGTTTTGGATGGGACAATGAAAGGAATATGGTGACAGCACCTCCAAATGTTTGGGCCAGTTTTGCTGCTCGTAAGAACAATACTGATGCCCTCACATGGCAAGATAAATCATTCCCATATTTTGATGATTTATTTTCACTCTATGATGGTGAGCTTTTGTACTAGCAAAAGCTTTTACTATAAAACATGAGTTGTACTTCTATTTCACTAGTCTTGCAACATAATTGTGCAGGTCGTTACGCAGAAGGGAGAACTCGTCATGGTATGGATCATTATGCGAACAAGGCAAAGAATGCACCAGCTCCTTCAACTCAACAAGCACCAGCAACTGATACATATCAGTCACCATCTCCTACTTGGGCTACTCAATGTGACTCTGGTTTGCAGTTTCATTTTGATGAAGAGGCTGATGTGATTCCTATGCAGCACATGAAAACTCCTCCTAGTTCAACACCAACACCTATAGAAGCAGAATCTCGACGTGGAAAGAAACAAAAGACTAAAACTGGTAGCCCCGAAGAAGGATTTTATGAGAGGTATCTAAAGCTGAAAAGGGAAGAAATTGATAGATTTGCTGCTATCGAGGAAAAGAAATTGGAGGATCCTTACAGCATCAACAAGTGTATCATAGTGCTTGAAGGCTTAAATGACCTACATATGGGGGACATATTATTGGCTTCTGATATATTCCAAAACAAGAATAACAGGGAAGTTTTCTTATCATTTCAAGGTGATGCACTTAGATTGGCTTGGGTTAAAAGGGAGATTGGGCGTTTGCAGGCTGAGCAAAACTGCTGAGGACGTTTTCACTGATGCTTTTGTTTGGGATATACAAAGGGCATCCAACTTATCACTAATTAGGGGTACAATAGTAGTAGGACTACAATAGTACTAAGAGTACAAACTAAGTCCTGCGGGCTACATATTGTTCCCACATCTGATGTGCTATATCATCTCTCTTTCGATTTCCAGCTTCTCTAGAATTATTAAACCTCTGTACATCACTATTATAGTGTTGGTCACCACTTGGCACTTCGACAATCTGTTCTGGATCTAACTCATCATTGGAATTAGTTGGCCACTGCATATCTCCATTATGTAGGCGTATGAAGTTGTGTAGAACACAACAAGCAACTGATATATCAACTTGCTTATTAACTGGATAGTGTGAGCCAGTCCTTAGTATAGGAAACCTCATTTTCAATATACCAATTGACCTCTCAATATGGTTTCTTAGTTGTGCATGTCGTAGATTAAACAGCTCCTTGTAATTCCGAGGCTTTTGATTGGCTCTTCCTTGCTCTTGTAAGTGATACCTTGTTCCACGATACGGAGCAAGGAATTGTGTTGTATTTGCATAACCGGCATCCACAAGGAAAAATTTACCAGGTGGTACTACTAGGCCATGGTCAAGTGCATCTTGTAGAACTCTTGCATCTGAAGCTGATCCCTCCCAACCGGCATGTACATGCACAAACTTTAAATCAAAATCACAGGCTACCATCACATTCTGAGAAATTGTTTGCTTTCTATTCCTGTAAGGCTCTTGCTGGTCTAATGGAAGTATCATTGGCATATGTGTCCCATCAATAGAGCCAATACAATCCTACATAAATAGAATTTTAATATTGCTAGTTGTCCATATGATAGTTATTTTGAAATTCTGAGATAAGAACTGGAATATGCATTTGGTCGTACCTGAAAAAAGGGTGAAATTTTGGTCTTCTTAGGATCTGATGTGGATGTAGGGAAGGTGGACGTATGTATATGCATGTAAGCTGTGTAATTGCATCAAGCACAGCTCCAAAGTGTCGACTTATTGTTTCTCCACTGTGTTGGAAGAAGTCTGCCAGTGTATCATTACTTGCATTCTTTGCTAGTGCATATAAAAATATAGCAACTTGTTCTTCTACTGAGACAACCCTTGAATCAGTAAGGAGTTGTTTCTCATGAAGCTTGTCTACCAAAGCATGAAAAACGCTAACCTCCATACGGAAGCTCCTTTTACTTAGGCTCTCATGCCCAGTTAAGATTTCATTAACACGAGATGCTCCTGTAAGTTTGGATGTGTGCATCGGTGTCTTTGTAGACGGCTGCGATGAACTACCTTCTAATGTTGGGAGAACAAAAAGCATGAACTCATCTTCATTTTGTGATCTTCTACGATAGTTTGGATCCATGCAAGTGATGATGAAAAATGACACGAGTATGACACTTTGAGTATGCTGCTAGCTTCTTTTGTCAATTGCTATTGCCTGGAGTGAGTTAAGCACGAGAAATGGATTGGTATCACAAACTGTTATATATATACAAGAAAATATGTAAGCACATATGAAAAGTTGTGTGACTCACCTAATGAAGTGGCGCATCTGCTTATTTGTGTTGCAACACATAAGCGAGTGGTTTATAAAGACATGTAGCAGCAAGTTCGTACTTAGCTAACGTCTAGCAAGACAACGGTTGGCTTGCTGCCACTATGCAACGACTACCTTGTTTCAAATTCAAAAACACAGCAAAGTGATTCCTTTATTTTTCCTATGGTGCTACCAAAGGCATTCTTATCTCACAGTTCCTTTGTTTTCAATTCCTATAGGATTCAAAATATCCACCATCTCAATTCCTATATTTTTCCTATTCCTATATTTTTCCTATCCTCCATTCCAAAGGGGGCCTTAACTAAAGGTAATTGGACCTCTGTGTGTCTGACGACAACTGCAAACGGCTGACAAAAGAGGGACAGACGTACATATGAACCAAGCAATCAGCGATCAGCGTGTCGCTCTCAGGATGTGATTGGCGCAAAATGGCCTACTGAATTTAATCAGATGAGCAGTAAATGACACGACCGAATCCGACCGCGGACCGCACGAGACGCGTTATTATTATTATGCCACGATCATGTTGAATATGGCCAGTGTCACGACCGGAGCTGTGCTAGATGTTGAATTGTTGATGCATGACACAATCGCCATCATTGGCGTAGGAATACTAAGATAACAATTACTGATGACAGCGTACGACATGGGTCCTCAAGTCGTGGAAGCTTCCTTCGTGGCCCCGACGGCGGTGATGGTGTCAGCCGTGACGATTGGAAGGTGGGCTTTTCATACTCAGCCGCCTCGATCTGCTGCCAAAAGCTCCATGCAAGCAGCAGGGACGGGGACGGCGACGACGTGAGCGTGACCTACTGGGGGTAAGTGAAGTGTGTGCGGCTAGCTTAGGATCTCAGATTCTTCTGCAGAGATAATGCACGGCGACGATCGCAATTGAACCAAGTCATTTTCGATGTGAACAGCTAGCTGGCCGGAGAGCATTGCTGTAGCAACAAAAACAGAGGACGATTGAGCACACACTGTACAAACAAATAACCAGAATACTAGTGGTACTCTCGGCTCACAAGGTCCTTGGTCATCTCTAGCCTCAGATCCTGCGGATACATTTATGACGTATAGAAATGGATCGCACAAAACCAAACCAATTGTCAATTGACACGTGCCAGTTTATTCTCATTTCAGTGTCCTTTGGACAGGATCCTAGACTTCGCACAGCATACATGTTCCCTGTGAAGGGAGCTTTCCGGATATGTCGAGGTCGAATACTCCGACTGCGAGGTCACATTTCAACAACGCTAATTACACACACTAATGTGGCATGACAGACCTGCCTCAAATAACGCATACTCGCCATCCACTTAGCCCTTAGTATCCAAGAGAAGCTATTAAATAAAAAGGAACCATGTTGGTTATGAATTGACTACTCTCTACTGGAATCAAAACCGGTACCGAGCAACCGGGACTAAAGACGCCAACCTTTTGTCCTCATTACATGGCCAAGTACTAAAACTCTTAGTTCTTGATTAGAACCGGTACTACCGGGTGATGAACCTTTAGTACATGTTCTTCTCAAGATCTGGTTCTTAGCCAAAAATTAGTACTAAAGTAAATTTTTATTTTCACATATACAAATTGATATTGATGCATATTTAATATATATATATATATGTTGGTCACTCGTTTTTTATTTCATTGGAGTATTAAAAATAAGGCAACACAAATAAATCGAGGTTCATCTTCATCCTTTAATTCTTCCCTTTTGGGTAGAGGGCTTTCGGGTAGAGGGAAGATTAAAGAAGGAAGAGATAAAAGTAAATGAAGAAAGAGTAAAGAATGTTAACGATAAATAATGTACTATATAAAAACAAAGTACACAATTTAACCCCATAAGATATTACTTTCTCCTTCTACTCTATTACTTAACAGAAGATTACATGGATATCTTCTGCTCCACGAAGTTACGGGACAAAGGTACAAGAAAAATAGCTTCAAACGCCGAGCGATTTGTCTTTCTTCGGCCAAAAAGTGTCCCCAATGCATGACACTCTTCCTTTATTTATAGTCACGGGGTACATCTACGACAAAATTATAATTGTGCCCTTAAGCCTATACATTTGAACTTGCGAATTTATCGAGGGTAATGTTGTCTTTTTCTATAACTATATTGTTGAGTAAGTCTTGGGGACTTCTCATGGCCTATGTTTGCTCACCCATCATGTATACATGTTGTTGATCTAAAGCTTGTACTTTTATCTCCACGGCTAAGATGGTACCTTCGTTTTCTCCTCTGCGATGGATTCGTCCAAAGGTGCTCTTCGGTATTCCTCTTGTTACACTTAGAACAAACTAAAAAGTAGTTGTAAAGTTAGTGTTTTGAGGACCTTCGGAAGAATAAGGACCAAGGGTGAAGCTTCATCCGGACCATACCGACCGAGCCAAACCACATCGCTTCAGCAACCCGGCTGACATAGCATCGCACGGACCACAGGCGCACGTATTCAATCGTATCACACCGATCGGGCCCCACCAAATCTCTTTTTCCACTTGCTACGTACCTCCTCGCATCCATCAGTCACGGTCGTCGGTTATTTCGCTGATTCAAATTTTCATTCCACCTCGCTCGATCGCCCTTGGTGTTTTTAGGGTTTCCAAACCATTGGGTTCTGAGTTGTTAACTCACAGATTGTGCTACGGTCTACGTATAATTAAATCGAGGAGAGTAGCAGCATCGGATTTAGGATTTTCGTTCGGTTTTTGTCCTAGGTATGTTTTTTCGATCATCCTTTTATATCAAATCGCCTGTGGTTTTACATTCTTTTCAAGCGCTTGGATGTTTTCTGAACACATGGGCTTTCAATCGAAATGGATTTTGGAGCATTTGTTCGTTTCAGCAAAATCGCTGAGTTTGTTCGTCACATTTTTTATTTTTTATAGATTTTGGTTACTGCAAACCCGAGTAACAACAAGTAAAAAGTGTTCAGTAATAATGTTCTGTAATAACCAGACCAATCAGTAATAATGTTCAGTAGTCAATAAGCAAATTGAACATGAGTAACAACAACAAAAAATGTTCAGTAATAATATTTAGTAACAACCGTCCCAATCAGTAGTAATGTGCAGTACTCAAAGAGTAAATTGGCATCATTCACTATAATTTGTTTTTTTCTATATAGATTTTTCTTATTTTTGTGTTAGTTTTTAGTTTTTGTTTGTATATAGTGGTAGCAATAAATTTAGTATATATTTTTAATAAACATGGCGCTCTATGTAAAAAGTGCATACGCTCAGTAATATATCCACCCAGTAATAACCATGATCTTGCAGTTGTAATCATTAATCAGTAATACTTTTTGAGTTATTGGCACCAGTAATATATGCTTTAGCAATGGGGTAATAATAATGGACAGTCAGTAAAACTTTCTTTTTTGACCATTTTCACGTTTGATAATAAGTATCTAACTATATGGAGGAGAATAGCCCTATGCAATTAGCGCATATGATGAGTAATTTATTTCTTCAGTTATAATGGTGATAAATCAGTTATTAATTTTTTGGTCACTAACTTTTGATTTTATTATTATATAGAATGACCAATGTTCAGTAATTAGTATTGCAACCAGTAATAATCTTGAATAGTCAATATTTTTTATTTTTTGTGTTAGTGCTTAGTTTCTCTATATAGTGGTAGCAATAAATTTATTATACTTTTTAATAAACATGGTCCTTTTTATCAAGCGCATACACTCTGTAATACATCTAACCAGTTGAAATCATTATTCAGTAACACTTTATTTTATTGACATCAGTAGTATATGCATATAGCAATGGGGTAATAATGATGGACAGTGAGTAATACTTTTATTTTTGTTTTTTCACGTTTGATAATTAGTTGACTATACGGAGGAGAATAGCCATATGCAATTAGTGCAGATGATCAGTAATACCTTTTTCACTTATAATGGTGATCAGTCAGTTATTAAAATTTGCTAAGTAGCTTTTGATTTATTATTATATAGAATTACCAATAATCATTGGTAGTTAGTAATATATTTTTTATCTACAATTTATTTTATGTTATATGATTGCAGATAAATGTCAAACCAATGAGCACACAAATTCGGACATGAGAGTCAACGCTGGTAGAACAGACGCCAGGGATGTCTCAAGCCGCTCGCTGTAACACCCCAGGTGTTACTCAGCGTGTCCACCCAGGGCTACACCTTTTAAACCTACTATCACAAGTGGGTTAGTTTGAGCAAAGTACCTCAAACTTTGAATTCAAGGTCCTAAGCAAGTTCAACCCAACTTGGGTATCATACCCCAACTTATCATGCATCTCTAAAATAGAGAATTGCCCAAAACCCTAATGCAAACCCCTTTGGACAATGGAAACCCTATAAGTAAGTATGACCAAAAGGTCATGAAAACCTTATGATCATGGCTTGGGCCAAATATAAAAGTTGTAGTACACTTAATAACCTACAAATAATAGTAAGAAAGTAACCCCAAAAAGAGTTCAGAAAAACCCCAAAAAGTTTCACCAAAGGTTTGAGCACAAAAGAAAAATTAGAAAATGCCTAAGTCCAAAACTAACCTTTGGCCAAAGATCACACATGTTCACCCTCATTCAAACTTCAAAACACTTCGACCCAATTGACAAAGTGGCGCCAAATTAACCCTAGAATACCCTAGAAAAAGTTGACACCTACCCTAAGACGTTTGACACGACTTGGCACCATTTTTGTCTCGGTTTGGACATATCTGACATAGCCGACTTCCCACCCCCTATCTCTCTAACCCGATCAGATCTACCCTTGGAACTCACATGAACTAGGTAGCTCTAGGTGCAGGGAAGAGATCTCTCACAGGCTCTAGGGCATGATTCGTACGTTTTGGCCGCTCAGTAGAGGGAAGAACACGGGCAGAAGCAAAGAGCCACGTGTTCGACGCGCTCTGAGCTCGCCAGAGCACGCCCGCGCGCGCCCCCGTGTGCCCCGCGTCGCGCCAAAGCCAAGCCGGCGCCATGGCCCGCGCCCGCGCCTATAAAACGCCCAGGGACCTTGATTGTACCCCTCCGCACGCGCTCAACCTCGCCGGAGCTCAAACCCACCGGCGTTTGCCCGTGCACAGCGTGTCCGCGGCTGCCCGATCCCCCTGCCACCGTAGACCGGCCAACAGGACCCTTCCCAGCCCCGTCCAACCCTCGGAGGAGACTGTGCACACCTCAGAGAAGCTCCCCGAGCGAGGAATCAAAGTTTGCTTCGCCGGAGAGGCCAGTCCACGGTCGCCGGACTCCACCCGACCGCCGGCGAGCGTAGACCGGGTAATCCTCTGCTCCATTCCTCGATTCCTTGTGCACACAAGCTCTACGTCACCCCGTGAAGCTCACTATGCCATTGGATTGAACTAGGTCGCCGTGGGTTGGCCGGCACACCCGCCGCCGACGAAAACACCCGCCTGCGCACGTGGACCGGGCGATTCCGGCCACCCCCGCCGTCGAGCCGTACACCGTTGTGACCGCCAGAACCTCCCGGAGCCAACCCCGCCCCTCGCCGGACCTCTCTCGCCGCCGGTAAGCCGCGCCACCCTTTTTTTCTCGCGGGTACTGTTTAAACCTAGGGAAGGACCGTGGGGGAGAAGAAGAGAAGGCTAGGGGGTTTTGCGCAATGTCAGTGACTTAGAGAAATAGTAGCGTGGGGGTATAACTGTGAAAGTTGGTTTGTAAATAACCCAAGGACCTCGGTGCAAAGTGGTTTTCCAGGAAACCTTTTATTAAATCTGATTTAAAATTTAAACAGAACTTGAATAATTCATATCTTCTGTTTTATTCATCCAAATTGAGTCAAACCAATTTTGTCAGACCTTAAATAGTATAAACTACTTAAGAAAAATATAAAACCCCTATGTGCTAAAGAAAACTTTAGGGTTCTGATTTAATTATTGTTTTGGCCAAAAGCTAAATAATAGGAAGAAAAATAGTTGCACTATTTAACTTAGGTTAAGAAAATTTGGAGAAGTGCATGACCACCTACTGACCTATTTAAAAATGATAAACCCCTCTGTACACCCTATTAAGGTAGAGTTTGCCATTTAATTCACATTATGCTTAAGGTTAAAGAAAATAGGAAAGGTGATTTAAAGAAGGAACCAGGGAGCACTCATATTTTTGTTAGTCCCCTTATTCAGTGTAGTTCACTAGAAAAATCTATTATACTCTGGTTTAGTATAAAATGAATATGATACCTTTTATTCTAAGAAAACAAGTAAAACTTAGAAAAACCCTACAAAAATAACCCCTAGGTGAAAACACCCCAACCTATGGGATAATTAATGTTTTGTTATGAAGAACATAGGAAAAATATGAAATCTGTTGTTTGACATTTTTCATTTAACAAGGTAGTGGAAAGTACCTTTTTAGCATTAAACTTTGGAAAATCACAACTAAATAACCATCCTTTAGCTTTCTGTGATTTTTGACACAGAAGCTTATTATTACTGTTAGATGCCAACAAAAATAACTCTTAGGACAGAACCCACCCCTAGTTAAGAGTTGTAGTACAAAGTGGCCCATTTACACAACTTTTGTTATTTTTGTCTAAAGCATAGCCTTTTTATTTTTGTCACACCCGGGTTTTAGGGGTTCAAAGCCCGGGCGCGAACATAATCACCAGGTGTGCTGGGACCAAGTCTCACACATATGATGAATCATGGCACAGGATCGAATGTCACATCTTTACTACATAACAGGAGTTCTATACAAAATAAATAATTACATTATAAGGAGACAACGGTCCAGCAACCCAAAGTTGACTGGGAGACGACGGCCTAGATCACTCACGAACTCGTCGCAGCATCCTCCATGCGCCTCATCCTGCGGTACCTATTCTTGACCTGTGGGGGGAGGGTGTGAGACAGCAAGAGTGAGCTCACATACATTCATCGCTCAACAAGTTGTGGGGAATAATGTGCATGAACTCGCCAAAGGTGGGAGATCACGTGAAGTGTAAGGCTTACCAAAGAGGATGGTTAGAGCTGAGCATTGCTTTTAAAGTTGGTCAAAATTTTATTAGCAGTTACTAAGTATAAGTAAATACCAACCCAATTAAGTAGTAGAACCAAAGTAACAACATCACCTGCGATGTAATGCATATGACAAATTGAATTTAGTTCCATAAATTAATCATCAGAGAGTCCTGAGCTGCTCATGACCGTGAGCTCGGCTAGTATACCAGTTTTACACTCTGCAGAGGTGGTACCCTTTACCCACAAGTCATGTTACCCATCTGCCAAGGGATCGCGACTTCCCATACACCTCTACCGAGGAGGCGAGGCAGGGTAACACTACGAGGCCTTTACAAAGTTCCACTAGCTTCAGAAAACCCGCTACAGTTTATAGGAAGCTCCAATGCAGGGTTCTTGACTGACCGCCATCGCAGCAAAATCAACCAAGGACCTCCCTACACTTACCACTCCCCTACTGCCCTTGCCCCTTTCGGGTAAGGTAGTCCTCCACTAGCTTTCCTAATTAATCAGCCAAGGGCGTCCATAAACCCTTGTGGTGGCACGTGTTTCTCAAGTTAAGCTCTATGTTCCAATTAACATTTAATGATCTTGTCATGAACATAAATAAAATAACAACATAATTGGAACATAGATATAATGAAATATTAACCCAAAACCATATAAAGCAGTAGCAGAACTACCCAAGTGATTCAGGGGTAAACAAGGTATTCAGGATAAACAAACTAGGGTGACCTATTGGGTCCCATCAAAATTAAACCTATGCATGGTAAATGATTATAAAGAACATTATTGGGTACAAAGTGGACAAGGGCACAACTTGCCTGGGACTTGAGATTCCAGGTACCAGGATGATCTTCAGATGACTCGTGACCTCGCACTAGTCGTAGCAATACAAATAAACAGTGTATAGGCAAAATTAACATTACACCAAACATAAGAACAAAATACATATTAATAATCTATATATTAAAATAAGATCCTAATAACATGAATCATAATTTTTGGAGTTATAGAATTTAAGTTATGAATTTCCAAAGGTTTTTTGTGCTTAAAATAGGATTATGTGAGGAATTAATTTTCTTACTGTTTTCATGACAAAACAGAGACTCTAAGTGATAAAGAATATTATTACAAAATTTTAGAATTTGGAATGGATCAATTTGGACAAAAAATGGATTTTCTATGGTTTACACAAGTTCTAGGGTTTATTTTCATATTAAAAATCCATTTCTAAATCATTTATTCGATTTAAAACAGTACTGGGCTGGGCCTCAAATCCAGAGAAACCCAGGGGGCTCGGGGTAAAAATTTGTAGACACAAAGCGCAGTGGAGGTGGATGGCAGGTTCTATTTATAATAAACGCAGGGGCACGATTGCAAAACTGCAGTGCCGAAGGGGTATTGGAAGAATTGGACCGTCCGATCAAAATTGGACGCCCCAGATTAGATCTGGATCACGCCGAACCGGTATGCAGCGCGATCCGTCCACTCCGCGATCAACGGCGCGGATTTTAATTCTCTCCGATCTCACTAGTGTCGCCCGATCACGATCTAACGGCACCCAACCAATGTGGCGAAAGGGTACATCAAGTTCTAATCCTGGCCGTTCGTCACCCGATCAACGGTGCGCCTAAGTTCTTCCTCCCTACGCCCTCCTATTTCCTTTTTCTCTCTCCATTGCTGACCGGTGGCGCGTGAGCACGACCGTGGCGGAGGCCATGGCCAGCGGCCGGCCCCAAGGCTCCCCCCGAGGTAGCTATACAAAGTGGAGACATACGCGAAGCTGGGGAAGGAGTTCTTACCAAGATTCGCCCGTGGTGAAGCTCTGTCCACGGCGGCAGACGAGTCCGCGGCGTCCCAATTGCTTCGGTGAGCGATTCCTCACGGAAGCCAACGCGCGATCCCGATTCCCTACTCGCGCGAGTTCCACGCCGTCACCCGAAGACCCCGAATGCTCTATGGACACCGAGCGACCATGGAATGCTAAGAACGGCGGCGACGGATCTTCGCTTCTCGGCTCTCATGGCGGTGCCGGGGAATTTATCGAGTATTTGGCGCAGCCGAGGCTGAGACGAGCCACCGGCGAGCTCGATTCAATGGCAGCCTCGCGAGCACCTCCCAACCTTTTCTCCCTTGCGGCATCTTCTCTCTCTCCCTCCTCGGTTCGCTCGGTTTCACCATGGCTACGACCCTGTTTGGAGGTCGAGGACCACCGCACGGTAGCAGCGAAGCAACAGAACCTAGTTTTATAGTCTGGACTCCGAATCCTACCCAACGCGAGAAGATCTCAACCCCCCGCCGATTCCGCCAGGTGAGCGCTGCAACAGATTTGGGGAGCAAGAAGCTGCCTGACGGCGCGAGCCCATTCGTCAGTCACTAGGCGGTTTCACAGAGACTGACGGGTTGGTCCCACCCGCCGGCGCACTCCACAGATCGGGCCAGGCTGTGGTAACCGGTGGGATGGCTTGGTGGGCTGAAATCTGGATAGGCCCAGTCGGAGTTCTCTTCTTTTTTTTCTTTTCCATTTTCTTTTCAATTGTTCAAACTAAATTCAAATTCTTGTTTTGATCTCTAGGTTTCAATTATCAAAAAGTCTACATGAAGTATACTTCCATTGTATGAAATAATATTATTTATTATTGTTATCTTATAATTTGTATTATTTTCTTTTCCTCTTTTATTTCCAAATTCTAAATTTTCAAACTTAGACTTGTCTCACAAATTTAAATATAAATGAAAACATAAAAGAATACAACATGGAATGCACATTTATGTATTTATTTATTTGTTATTTGACTGTTTTATTTCTCTTAAGTGAGTATGCACAAAGAAAAGGGAAAACACTTAATTCCCAAAACGCTTTTATGTAAATCCATGTATTTTTTGCCTTATATAAATTTTAGGGCTTTACAAATTCTACCCCCTTAACAAAAATCTCGTCCTCGAGATTTGTAAGAAAAAGGGATATAGAAGGATTGGTTTGTGATTCGTTTTTTTAGTCTATAATAGGTTTAAGATCCGGAGTTTCATATATTTTTTTTATAGACAATAGTGGGTGATTAGGAAGGCCTGGGTATATATGGGTATAGCCACTTTATTATGCGGGATGAATGATATTTTTAAAGCATATATATTTTTGGGTAAGAAGGAGTGGGGTAAGAAAAGACTCCATCCAAGATTGTGGATCTTGATTCCCTTGAGGATCTAGCTTGAATCTTATCCTTCCTTGATTTGATGAAGCCGATCATCTTCGATCTTTGTTCTTGAAGTTGTTATCTGAATTAGGGACATGTAGTTAAGGCAGATTCGTATGTACCTAAAGTAGGGTAGGAGTCGGTTATGAGTTAAATAAGTTTAAGCAGTGTCTGTCATGTTGTTTTGCTTCTAGGTTGGTTGGATAAGTTATGTAACCTATTATGTAGGTCAAGTTGTCGTGTAGGGCTTAGTTGCTCTAAGTCACCAATTTAGGCTTAAGTGAATTTGGAGTATGGCTTTATCCTTTGTACCATCATTAAGTAACTCGCACTAGATTAGATCACATTAGATTAGTTTGGGTATAACTAGATTAAACTAGGTAATATCTAATTACTTTGGATTAGATCATGGTTGTTACTAGTGTGGGGTAAATATGCTTATTAGGGCAAGATGAATCCATAAGGACAAGGTAGAATGTGTTGAGGTCAGTTAGATCTATTAGGATAAGGATAAAATATTTTCATGATAAGATGAATCTAATAAGGTAAGAGAGATTTTTTTTTCTAAAATAAGATGGATCTATTAGGCTAGATATATTTTAATAAGGATAATCTAGTTATTTTTATAAGCATTTTCCATTATGACTAGATATATATGCAGATGTAATTGTGGACATTAATCCATAACCCATCACACTCAATCAAAGATCCAAATTAGACAAGTATCATAAGAACAAGCACTCAAGAGTATAAAAAATAGTCTTGTTTTTGTTCCTATGAGTAGGTCTCCTATTCCTAAAGTCACTTTAGGTACAGGATTTCAAAGTGTGAAATCCACATTTGTATTTAGAAAGAAAAGGTAAGAATAATCAGAGTAAAGCGGAAATAGATGAGAAAAGATTAAGAAAAGTTTAGATAAGAATCAGAGTAGCAAAGGTAAGTAAATATTGGTTGTCCAGTTCTATCTAGGTTTCGTCCTACAGTCAACATTCCTCTGATACTACTTCTGTCACACCCGGGTTTTAGGGGTCCAAAGCCCGGGCGCGAACATAATCACCAGGTGTGCTGGGACCAAGTCTCACACATATGATGAATCATGGCACAGTATCGAATGTCACATCTTTACTACATAACAAGAGTTCTATACAAAATAAATAATTACATTATAAGGAGACAACGGTCCAGCAACCCAAAGTTGACTAGGAGACGACGGCCTAGATCACTCACGAACTCGTCGCAGCATCCTCCATGCGCCTCATCCTGCGGTACCTGTTCTTGACCTGTGGGGGGAGGGTGTGAGACAACAAGAGTGAGCTCACATACGTTCATCGCTCAACAAGTTGTGGGGAATAATGTGCATGAACTCGCCAAAGGTGGGAGATCACGTGAAGTGTAAGGCTTACCAAAGAGGATGGTTAGAGCTGAGCATTGCTTTTAAAGTTGGTCAAAATTTTATTAGCAGTTACTAAGTATAAGTAAATACCAACCCAATTAAGTAGTAGAACCAAAGTAACAACATCACCTGCGATGCAATGCATATGACAAATTGAATTTAGTTCCATAAATTAATCATCAGAGAGTCCTGAGCTGCTCATGACCGTGAGCTCGGCTAGTATACCAGTTTTACACTCTGCAGAGGTGGTACCCTTTACCCACAAGTCATGTTACCCATCTGCCAAGGGATCGCGACTTCCCATACACCTCTACCGAGGAGGCGAGGCAGGGTAACACTACGAGGCCTTTACAAAGTTCCACTAGCTTCAGAAAACCCGCTACAGTTTATAGGAAGCTCCAATGCAGGGTTCTTGACTGACCGCCATCGCAGCAAAATCAACCAAGGACCTCCCTACACTGACCACTCCCCTACTGCCCTTGCCCCTTTCGGGTAAGGTAGTCCTCCACTAGCTTTCCTAATTAATCAGCCAAGGGCGTCCATAAACCCTTGTGGTGGCACGTGTTTCTCAAGTTAAGATCTATGTTCCAATTAACATTTAATGATCTTGTCATGAACATAAATAAAATAACAACATAATTGGAACATAGTTATAATGAAATATTAACCCAAAACCATATAAAGCAGTAGCAGAACTACACAAGTGATTCAGGGGTAAACAAGGTATTCAGGATAAACAAACTAGGGTGACCTATTGGGTCCCATCAAAATTAAACCTATGCATGGTAAATGATTATAAAGAACATTATTAGGTACAACGTGGACAAGGGCACAACTTGCCTGGGACTTGAGATTCCAGGTACCAGGATGATCTTCAGATGACTCGTGACCTCGCACTAGTCGTAGCAATACAAATAAACAGTGTATAAGCAAAATTAACATTACACCAAACATAAGAACAAAATACATATTAATAATCTATATATTAAAATAAGATCCTAATAACATGAATCATAATTTTTGGAGTTATAGAATTTAAGTTATGAATTTCCAAAGGTTTTATGTGCTTAAAATAGGATTATGTGAGGAATTAATTTTCTTACTGTTTTCATGACAAAACAGAGACTCTAAGTGAGAAAGAATATTATTACAAAATTTTAGAATTTGGAATGGATCAATTTGGACAAAAATGTATTTTCTATGGTTTACACAAGTTCTAGGGTTTATTTTCATATTAAAAATCCATTTCTAAATCATTTATTCGATTTAAAACAGTACTGGCTGGGCCTCAAATCCAGAGAAACCCAGGGGGCTCGGGGTAAAAATTTGTAGACACAAAGCGCAGTGGAGGTGGATGGCGGGTTCTATTTATAATAAACGCAGGGGCACGATTGCAAAACTGCTGTGCCGAAGGGGTATCGAAAGAATCGGACCGTCCGATCAAAATTGGACGCCCCAGATTAGATCTGGATGGCGCAGCCGAGGCTGGGACGAGCCACCGACGAGCTCGATTCAATGGCAGCCTCGCGAGCACCTCCCAACCTTTTCTCCCTTGCGGCATCTCCTCTCTCTCCCTCCTCGGTTCGCTCGGTTTCACCATGGCTACGACCCTGTTTGGAGGTCGAGGACCACCGCACGGTAGCAGCGAAGCAACGGAACCTAGTTTTATAGTCTGGACTCCGAATCCTACCCAACGCGAGAAGATCTCAACCCCCCGCCGATTCCGCCAGGTGAGCGCTGCAACAGATTTGGGGAGCAAGAAGCTGCCTGACGGCGCGGGCCCATTCGTCAGTCACAAGGCGGTTTCACAGAGACTGACGGGTTGGTCCCACCCGCCGGCGCACTCCACAGATCGGGCCAGGCTGTGGTAACCGGTGGGATGGCTTGGTGGGTTGAAATCGGGATAGGCCCAGTCGGAGTTCTCTTCTTTTTTTTCTTTTCCATTTTCTTTTCAATTGTTCAAACTAAATTTAAATTCTTGTTTTGATCTCTAGGTTTCAATTATCAAAAAGTCTACATGAAGTATACTTCCATTGTATGAAATAATATTATTTATTATTGTTATCTTATAATTTGTATTATTTTCTTTTCCTCATTTATTTCCAAATTCTAAATTTTCAAACTTAGACTTGTCTCACAAATTTAAATATAAATGAAAACATACAAGAATACAACATGGAATGCACATTTATGTATTTATTTATTTGTTATTTCACTGTTTTATTTCTCTTAAGTGAGTATGCACAAAGAAAAGGGAAAACACTTAATTCCCAAAACGCTTTTATGTAAATCCATGTATTTTTTTGCCTTATATAAATTTTAGGGCTTTACAATTTTTGAATCTCAAATTCCTAGAACAGGC
Organism: Zea mays; assembly: GCF_902167145.1. NCBI lineage: Eukaryota > Viridiplantae > Streptophyta > Magnoliopsida > Poales > Poaceae > Zea > Zea mays. Next base: position 46,725,144 of record NC_050103.1, read on the forward strand.
TATATTGACCAATGGCAAGCCACTGTAATTTTTACAGAATTTTTGGAAAAAGTTAATTCACTGTTGTAGTTCAAACCTACACTAGAATTCATAAATATAAAATAAAGAAAGGGAAAATGAATAATGGAAATTAGTGCCATCCTAAAACTCTTTGTAAATTGTCCACTGAAATATATAAAGGAAATACCAATCCACTATGCTTATCCTTAGCAAAACTTAAACCTAGAGTGATAAGCATAAACCACTAAAAGCCACGTATGACCAAGAAATCCTAAGTTACTCATTAACTTAGTTTTTCTTCCTTTAGCATAATGTTATTAAATCTTGCATAATCATGACATACATATTCATTGCATTTCGATAGACTGTAACCTCGCTGACGGAGAGTATGTCCTCGTGCCGGAGCAAGGAGCTGCTCAGGAGGTAGCCCCGGATCCAGCACCAGAGCTTGCACCAGAGGATCTGCCTGCCACTGCTTTGGAAGGCAAGCCCCGGTTTTATGCATAACCTGTTATTTATGCTATTTTACTACACTTAATGATTGTAGGATTGAATGTGCACTTAAGTGTAGGAGTGGTTTGAAACCCTAGTTGCATGATCTTAGGAATCCTTTTGAGATGAATAATTGTATGCTAGGTCGAGTAGCTGCTTTATTAATTAGGATCTCGGTAGAAGTCGAGTGATTTTCTAGCACTCGCGCGAGGTCAGGAATTGGTTGTACCCACCTTCATATCACCATAATGTTGGTCTGTGGACAACAATCCATGGGGATTGGTTGTCTACGACATGAGAAATTGGAATAAGGATTAATGTGCGGATACCTGTGTCAAGCGTTTGAACGTACTAAGCACATGCCGAGAAATATGGTAAATCGGTAAGCCTAGTACCTGAGTGAACCTGCCCGCAGATTGCCCTCCTCACGTGACCTGAGACGTGGTCTCCCATTCCGGTTATGGTGGGTACAAGTGCGATCATTGCACGACGGCAGTCGGGGTCAGTGAGGCATTGTACGCCAAGGCGGTGAGCCCCTTTCTGTTGCCAGGGAATCGATGGGGACGGTTGATGTGTGGGGGGACGGAGTCCCCCTACATGTCGTGTGTTTAGGTTTACCTTCCAAGGATAAAAACTCGATTCAAATTGTCTGCTTCTCGCAGCTAATGAGACTGCTTGATCCATTGTACTGCATTGAGTAACAAGTGGAAATATGATGAGTTGATACAAGATGTTGATTGCTAAAAATGTTTGCTACTATGTATGAGTAGATAGTGCATATTTAGCCTTAAGAGAGTCACACTTAAATTGACAAAGCTAAAACTTGATTTAGAACTCAGCTAGTGCTTTTGGCAACCAAACCCCACAGCCAAACAGCTGCATGTCTAGAGGTAGAGGAGTAGACTCCTCACACCAGGTAAGTCTAGCTGAGTATTAGTATACTCAGCCTTGCTTGTGGTACAATTTTACAGGTTCTTTGGAGGACATGGTTGCTGGAGTGACTTGGCCGTCCATCTTGCCACCGGGTTGGACTGTCGAGTGGGACCCCGCCTCGGCTGAGGAGGAGCATGAGGAGTGATGGGAAAGGCTTCCCCATCCCTCCATTTATTTATTGTTAGTTTTATTCCGCTGCACTTCGAACAATGACAGCTACTTTTGCAAAAACTCCAATGATGATGTAATAATTTAATACTCCTTAATGTATGGTTTTATGCTTTATTGAATTTGCTCTGTGACTCACCATCGAGTGAGATTGTGGTACTTGATCCTGTCAGTGGCCTCGTCGGACTAGATCCGAGGGATTGATGGGTTATTCCCATTTAAGTGTGGTCTAGCCTCTAAGACGGGACTGAGGCACTTAAGTCGGAATAATTCGGGCAGTTCCGCCACAGCAGGTATCGGAGCTTGTACCACCACAGAGGAATCAATAAAATATAAATACCATCCTTTTCCGAAGTAAAACTTGATAGAAACAATGTTGGATAGATCGTAGGACGATCAGGATAGACCTAGGACGTGAAGCCTTAGGATGATAGAGGGGTAGTTAGGTGGCTAAGTGATTAAGCCCTACAGGCTACTATAAGGGAGGGGAGTTCTTCCCTATTCCCTTTACATTGATGTGATGTCGTTCAGGACGAGCATGCATGCATTCTTAAATTAAAACAAATGGATAATTGGGTAAGGACTTTAATACAAAATGATGACCAACTAAGTACCCCAGTGCCATTGTTATAATTAGAGAGATGCTGAGTTGTGTTTCCTTTTTCTTTTTTATAATTCTTTTTCTTTTACTTACGCTTAACCGTACACATATGACTTCCCACGGATCCTCAGACGACGGGAATGCACTGTCCCACACTGACGGGCTTGCACGAGAGGGCTTTCCCGTATTTTGTGGGAGGTACTTCAGGGGGTCGGATACACGACACCTCCTCAGTACGTGGTGGAGCAGTTCGAGAAGCACCGAGTGCCCCGCTGTAAGGTGAGGATGACCTTGGAGCCTCATCCCCTGCAGCCAGGCTGGCGTTCGCTGGACTCTGAGTCCTTTGGATACCAGGCTGAGGATACGATCGAGGCGATTGCTCTGCACGGGTTGACCACTTTCTGCGGATTCCACCCCTTGGAGTTGTCCACCCACCCCATTGGCTTGTTCCCCGCGGAGAAGGAGGACGACCCAATGTGGAAGGATCGAGTGGAGCATGCCAAGGACATCTGGGCTATCTACCCGGGCCAGACTGCTCACTTGACAGTGCGGTGCATGAATGCCCTGTACCGTTTGCAAGTGATGCGTGGTGAGGCAATGTCCCATCTGATGGCACTGTTGGAGGCAACTAAGATCACCCTGGACAAAAGAGAGGAGCTTGTGGTTGATTTGTCCACTGAGATGGTGGAAAAGGACTTGCAGGCGGAGCAGCTGTCAAATGAGATCCAAGAGCTGGAGGAATTAGTGGGGACAAGGGAGAACACCATTGAGGTTCTCGAGGATCAGCTTATCAACACCCAGCAGTAGCTTGCCGAGGCTAATGAGCACCTGGACATGCATCACCAGGAGATCCAGGACATGGAGGCCAACGAGGACGTCGACATTGAGGGAGGAGAGGAGCCTGCCTCCAGCTTGGACACTGCTGGCTCAGGGAGACCACCTTCCCCCGAGTCGAGTGTTGCCTCGTTCGCTCACTAGGTTCAGAAGTAGGGCTAGAAGTCGGTAATGGTGGGACTCCTCAAAGCTAGCTTAGCTTTTGCACCCTTGGGGTACTAGGCTAGATAGAGTTGAGTCTTTTGGGCCATTGATGTAATCATGATGAACTCTTTTGGAAACATGGTTGATGGATGATGTTAGTCTTAATTTGGGAAGAAAAGTTTATGCTTTGTGAAATCCTTTATGTTTATGAAAGAATCTACCAATTTCACCTTTTGACTCCTTCACAGCGATTAAACCTTAAACTTGAAGATGTGTTATTGAGCATATATGTGATTTTTCAGATGGCCGGGAGAGCGCGTCGTGGTCAGAATGAGTGTGTTCCTCCACCGCCGCCACCGCCTCCCACTCTGCAGGAGCTAATGGCTCAGCAGAATGAGATCTTGAGGCAGCTAGCTCAGCGTCAGCCACCACCTCAGCACTATGGTGGTGGAGATCATCAGCGTCACCCCGCGGCAGCCACCTACCAGGAGTTCCTCAGTACCTAGCCTCCATTATTCACCAGGGCAAAGGACCCACTTGATGCAGATGTATGGTTGAGAGTAGTGGAATCCAAATTCCCGCTACTCCATGGAGTTTGCTCAGAGGTCACTAAGGTCTGGTTCGCCACCCAGCAGCTTCGCGGACCCGCAAGGACTTGGTGGGACCATTTTCTTGCTATGCAGCCATATGACCGAGAGGTGGAATAGAGAGAGTTCAAGGCAGCTTTCAGGGGGCACCATATACCTGCCGGAATTATGGACCGAAAGCTCAACGAGTTTCTCGCACTCACTCAGGGCAACAGGACAGTGTTGTAGTATGCTCAGGCCTTTAATGACCTGTGCCAGTATGCTGGGTATCATGCAGACACAGACGAGAAGAAGAGAGACAGGTTCAGGAGGGGCTCAGCACTAAGCTCCGTGACCGTCTCAACACCGTTAGGGCCAACAGCTATAATGAGTAGGTCAATATGGCCATCTCCCAGGAGGACTGTATCACAGCTCGTCAGGCAGAAAAGAAGAGGAAGACCCCTGTGGCAGGACCTTCGGCTCAGCCACAGCGTTTCAGGATTGTGTCTGACACTCAGAACAGGGGGCCTCAGCAGCAGCAAGGACGATGGGTGATCCGACCACAGCAGCAGCAGAAGGCACCCAACCGTACCCAGTTTCCAGCTCAGAGGAACAATCAACAGCAGCACCAGTATCGCCAGGCAAAAGACAACAGGTGTTTCACATGCGGCAACACCGGACATTATGCCAAAAATTGCCCCAGAAACCAGCAGAGGCAGGGGCAGAATGTTAACCAGAACCAAGGCAAGAGACAGAAGGTGCAAGTGAGGCAAGGCCGGCTGAACTTCACCATCGTGGCTGATATTCCAGAGGGAGCTCCCGTCATGACTGGTATCTTGAATTATCCTGCTATTATTCTTTTTGATTCTGGTGCATCGCATAGTTTTATCAGTGCCAAATTTAGTGCCAAGTGTCAGTTACCTTTTCACCACACCAATGGGGGTATCACAATTTCAACACCAGGAGGCAGGGTTGCCACCTACCAAATCAACAGGCAAGTGCCTATAAAATTTGGTAGTCTTGTGATTAGAACCACCCTTCTCATCTTAGGATTGGATAGCGTGGATATTATATTGGGAACTGACTGGTTGACCAGGCATCAGGCAGTATTGGATATTGCAGCAAGGGCCATTGAAATTCACTCCCCTGCTTACGGCGAGACTACCTTATTTTTGCCTGATCAGGGTTGTACCCGTTCTTGTGCATTCACTATGATGGAGTCACCAGTGGAAAAGATCCCAATGGTCTGTGACTACCCAGATGTTTTTCTGGATAAATTGCCAGGAATGCCACCTGATAGAGACATTGAGTTCGCCATTGAATTGCAACCCGGGACCACTCCTATCTCCAAGAGACCATATAGGATGCCTCCCGCGGAATTGGCAGAGTTGAAAAAGCAATTGCAAGAGTTGTTGGACAAGGGATTCGTTCGCACAAGTACTTCACCTTGGGGATGTCCGACCTTATTTGTGAAGAAAAAGGATGAGAGTTTGAGAATGTGTGTTGATTACCGACCTCTCAATGCGGTGACTATCAAGAACAAATACCCACTACCCCGCATTGATGTTTTGTTTGATCAGTTGGTGGGAGCCAAAGTGTTCTCCAAGATAGATCTTCGCTCGGGTTACCATCAGATCAAGATCCGTGGCAGTGATATTCCCAAGACGGCTTTCTCCACCAGATATGGGCTTTATGAGTTTTTGGTGATGTCTTTTGGGCTGACCAATGCCCCGGCTTATTTTATGTACCCGATGAACTCAGTATTCATGCCAGAGATGGACAAATTCGTGGTTGTTTTCATTGATGATATTCTGGTCTATTCCAAGAATGAAGCCGAGCACACCAAACATTTGCATACTGTACTTCAGAGGCTACGTGACCATCAGTTGTATGCCAAATTGTCTAAATGCGAATTCTGGCTGAAGGAAATTAAATTCTTGGGTCACACAATTTCTCAGGATGGGATATCTATTGATCCTGAGAAGGTGCAAGAGGTGATGGATTGGAAGCCCCCGACTACAGTAAGGCAGATTCGGAGTTTCCTGGGTTTGGCAGGGTATTATCGACGATTCATTCCGGATTTCTCTAGAACTGCCAAGCCAATGACTGAACTGTTGAAGAAGGGAGTCAAGTATAATTGGAGCCAGAAGTGTGAAGATGCCTTTCATACACTGAGGCAGCATTTGACAACAGCCCCGGTGCTGGCTCAACCTGATAACACCAAGCCATTTGAAGTTTATTGTGATGCTTCCGGTACGGGATTGGGATGCGTCTTAATGCAAGATAACAGAGTAATTGCTTATGCCTCCCGAGCACTCAGACCCCATGAGCAGAACTACCCTACACATGATCTGGAGTTAGCAGCTGTGGTTCATGCTCTCAAGATATGGAGACACTACCTGATGGGAGCTCACTGTAACATTTTCACTCAGGCAGATCTGAACATGAGGCAGAGGAGATGGTTAGGATTAATCAAGGACTATGATTTGGAGGTGCATTACCATCTTGGCAAAGCCAATGTTGTGGCAGATACCTTGAGCAGAAAGGCCCAGTGCAATTGTATGAGCATGGATGCAAGAGTTACCACCCTGTGTGATGAGTTGTGCAAATTGAACCTGGAGGTTGTTTCTTTGGGTGATTTAAATTATATCTCGGTGGAGCCCACACTGCAAGAGCAAATAGTCAGGGCCCAGATTGAAGACAAGGTTGTTCAGGTTATCAAAGAAATCATCAAGCAGAAGGCAGAGAAATACAAGTGCTTCCGTCAGGACAGCAAGGGAATTCTATGGTTTGGAGATCGACTGGTTGTTCCCAAGGACCCTGAGCTCAGAAAGACGATATTGGATGAAGCTCACCTTTCAAAATTCTCCATGCACCCCGGCAGCAACAAGATGTATCACGATCTCAGATCCTTATACTGGTGGACCAGGATGAAAAGGGAAATTGCCAAGTACATATCCCAGTGCGATACCTGCTAGAGAATCAAAGCCAGACATTTGAAGGAAGCAGGCCCTTTGCAACCCCTTCCCATACCATCTTGGAAATGGGAGGACATTTGCATGGACTTTTATCGTGGGATTGCCCAATACCTCCAGGCACCATGATTCCATTTGGGTTATTGTGGATAGATTGACCAAGACCGCTCATTTCTTACCAGTGCATACCACCCACAAGACAGAGAAGTATGCAGAAATTTATGTTGATCAAATAGTGCGGTTGCATGGTATTCCAAAGACCATTGTATCTGATAGAGGAGCACTGTTTGTGGCACGCTTTTGGGAGCAGCTGCAAGAATCACTTGGGACCCAGGTAATAGGAAGCTCAGCATACCATCCTCAAACAGATGGCCAGACGGAAAGGGTAAATCAGATTTTGGAAGACATGTTGCGGGCATGTGTACTACACTACGGAAAGGATTGGGACAAGTGTCTCTCTTTGGCAGAGTTTTCTTACAATAACAGCTACCAGTCCAGTCTGAAGATGGCACCTTTTGAAGCCTTATATGGGAGGAGATGTAGAACCCCGCTGAATTGGTCTCAAGCAGGAGAGAGGGAAATATTTGGACCAGACTTGGTACTCGAAGCAGAGGAAAAGGTCAGAGTTATTACAAAGAACTTAGAAGCTGCTCAGGCCAGGCAAAAGAGCTATCATGATAGGAGGTGGAAGCCTCTACAATTCGAAGTGGGAGATCATGTTTACCTTAAGGTGTCACCCACCAAGGGTGTCCAGAGATTTGGGATCAAGGGCAAGTTAGCTCCTCGCTACATTGGACCCTATGAGATCAAAGCAAGTTGTGGACCCGTGGCCTATCAATTGGAGTTGCCACCACACATGTCAGCAGTTCACAACGTGTTTCATGTATCTCAGCTGCGGAAATGTGTCCGCCTTCCCACTGAAGTGCTACCTGAACCAGAAATTGAGATAGAACCAGACTTATCTTATCAAGAGTACCCCGTCAAGGTATTGGATCAGAAGGAGAGATCAACACGGGCAAGGTCGATCAAAATGTATAAGGTTCAGTGGAGTCACCATTCAGTAGAAGAAGCTACATGGGAGACTGAGGATTTTCTACGCTCTCGCTTCCCCGACTTTCTGCCCAAAGGAGTCGGTACGTAACCCCAAAACCCCACCCCCACCTACCCTTTGAATACAATTATAAGAAAAACTTAGGTAATAAGGGTAGTCTAAGTTGTGGATTTAACTTAAAAAAGGACTTCCTTCTGAAGTTGCAAAGAGAATGACATTCGAAGAGCAGTTAACAAGAGAAACTTGGGTAAAAGGAAAGGGTAGCACACCAACGCACCTTCACACACCCCTCCAAGGGACTCTACCTAAATCTCGGGACGAGATTCCTTTAAGGGGGGAGGGCTGTAACACCCCAGGTGTTACTCAGGGTGTCCACCCAGGGCTACACCTTTTAAACCTACTATCACATGTGGGTTAGTTTGAGAAAAGTACCTCAAACTTTGAATTCAAGGTCCTAAGCAAGTGCAACCCATCTTGGGTATCATACCCCAACTTATCATGCATCTCTAAAATGGAGAATTGCCCAAAACCCTAATGCAAACCCCTTTGGACAATGGAAACCCTATAAGTAAGTATGACCAAAAGGTCATGAAAACCTTATGATCATGGCTTGGGCCAAATATAAAAGTTGTAGTACACTTAAAAACCTACAAATAATAGTAAGAATGGAACCCCAAAAAGAGTTCAGAAAAACCCCAAAAAGTTTCACCAAAGGTTTAAGCACAAAAGAAAAATCAGAAAATGCCTAAGTCCAAAACTAACCTTTGGCCAAAGATCACACATGTTCACCCTCATTCAAACTTCAAAACGCTTCGACCCAATTGACAAAGTGGCGCCAAATTAATCCTAGAATACCCTGGAAAAAGTTGACACCTACCCTAAGACGTTTGACACGACTTGGCACCATTTTTGTCTCGGTTTGGACATATCTGACATAGCCGACTTCCCACCCCCATATCTCTCTAACCCGACCACATCTACCCTTGGAACTCACATGAACTAGGTAGCTCTAGGTGTAGGGAAGAGATCTCTCACAGGCTCTAGGGCAAGATTCGTACGTTTTGGCCGCTCAGCAGAGGGAAGAACACGGGCAGAAGCGAAGAGCCACGTGTTCGATGCGCTCTGAGCTCGCCAGAGCACGCCCGCGCGCGCCCCCGCGTGCCCCGCGTCGTGCCAAAGCCAAGCCGGCGCCATGGCCCGCGCCCACGCCTATAAAACGCCCAGGGACCTTGACCGTACCCCTCCGCACGCGCTCAACCTCGCTGGAGCTCAAACCCACCGGCGTTTGCCCGTGGACAGCGTGTCCGCGGCCGCCCGATCCCCCTGCCACCGTAGACCGGCCAACAGGACCCTTCCCAGCCCCGTCCAGCCCTCGGAGGAGACTGTGCACACCTCGGAGAAGCTCCTAGAGCGAGGAATCGAAGTTTGCTTCGCCGGAGAGCCAAGTCCACGGTCGCCGGACTCCACCCGACCGCCGGCGAGCGTAGACCGGGTAATCCTCTGCTTCATTCCTCGATTCCTTGTGCACACAGCCTCTACGTCACCCCGTGAAGCTCACTATGCCATTGGATTGAACTAGGTCGTCGTGGGTTGGCCGACACACCCGCCGCCGACGAGAACACCCGCCTGCGCACGTGGACCGGGCGATTCCGGCCACCCCCGCCGTCGAGTCGTACACCGTTGTGACCGCCAGAACCTCCCGGAGCCAACCCCGCCCCTCGCCGGACCTCTCTCGCCGCCGGTAAGCCGCGCCACCCTTTTCTTTCTCGCGGGTACTGTTTAAACCTAGGGAAGGACCGCGGGGGAGAAGAAGAGAAGGCTAGGGGGTTTTGCGCAATGTCAGTGACTCAGAGAAATAGTAGCGCGGGGGTATAACTGTGAAAGTTGGTTTGTAAATAACCCAAGGACCTCGGTGCAAAGTGGTTTTCCAGGAAACCTTTTATTAAATCTGATTTAAAATTTAAACAGAACTTGAATAATTCATATCTTCTGTTTTATTCATCCAAATTGAGTCAAACCAATTTTGTCAAATCTTAAATAGTATAAACTACTTAAGAAAAATATAAAACCCCTATATGCTACAGAAAACTTTAGGGTTCTGATTTAATTATTGTTTTGGCCAAAAGCTAAATAATAGGAAGAAAAATAGTTGCACTATTTAACTGAGGTTAAGAAAATTTGGAAAAGTGCATGACCACCTACTGACCTATTTAAAAATGATAAACCCCTCTGTACACCCCATTAAGGTAGAGTTTGCTATTTAATTCACATTATGCTTAAGGTTAAAGAAAATAGGAAAGGTGATTTAAAGAAGGAACCAGGGAGCACTCATATTTTTGTTAGTCCTCTTATTCAGTGTAGTTCACTAGAAAAATCTATTATACTCTGGTTTAGTATAAAATGAATAGGATACCTTTTATTCTAAGAAAACAAGTAAAACTTAGAAAAACCCTACAAAAATAACCCCTAAGTGAAAACACCCCAACCTTTGGGATAATTAATGTTTTGTTATGAAGAACATAGGAAAAATATGAAATCTGCTGTTTGACATTTTTCAAATAACAAGGTAGTGGAAAGTACCTTTTTAGCATTAAACTTTGGAAAATCACAACTAAATAACCATCCCTTAGCTTTCTGTGATTTTTGACACAGAAGCTTATTATTACTGTTAGATGCCAACAAAAATAACTCTTAGGACAGAACCCACCCCTAGTTAAGAGTTGTAGTACAAAGTGGCCCATTTACACAACTTTTGTTATTTTTGTCTAAAGCATAGCCTTTTTATTTTTGAATCTCAAATCCCTAGAATAGGCTATATTGACCAATGGCAAGCCAGTGTAATTTTTACAGAATTTTTGGAAAACGTTAATTCACTGTTGTAGTTCAAACCTACACTAGAATTCATAAATAGAAAATAAAGAAAGGGAAAATGAATAATGCAAATTAGTGTCATCCTAAAACTCTTTGTAAATTGTCCACTGAAATATATAAAGGAAATACCAATCCACTATGCTTATCCTTAGCAAAACTTAAACCTAGAGTGATAAGCATAAACCACTAAAAGCCACGTATGACCAAGAAACCCTAAGTTACTCATTAACTTAGTTTTTCTTCCTTTAGCATAATGTTATTAAATCCTGCATAATCATGACATACATATTCATTGCATTTTGATAGACTGTAACCTCGCTGACGGAGAGTACGTCCTCGTGCCGGAGCAAGGAGCTGCTCAGGAGGTAGCCCCGGATCCAGCACCAGAGCCTGCACCAGAGGATCTACCTGCCACTGCTTTGGAAGGCAAGCCCCGGTTTTATGCATAACCTGTTATTTATGCTATTTTACTACACTTAATGATGGTAGGATTGAATGTGCACTTAAGTGTAGGAGTTGTTTGAAACCCTAGTTGCATGATCTTAGGAATCCTTTTGAGATGAATAATAGTATGCTAGGTCGAGTAGCTGCTTTATTAATTAGGATCTCGGTAAATGTCGAGTGATTTTCTAGCACTCGCGCGAGGTCAGGAATTGGTTGTACCCACCTTCATATCACCATAATGTTGGTCTGTGGACAACAATCCATGGGGATTGGTTGTCTACGAGATGGGAAATTGGAATACGGATTAACGTGCGGATACCTATGTCAAGCGTTTGAACGTACTAAGCACATGCCGAGAAATATGGTAAATCGGTAAGCCTAGTACCTGAGTGAACCTGCCCGCAGATTGCCCTCCTCACGCGACCTGAGACGTGGTCTCCCATTCCGGTTATGGTGGGTACAAGTGCGATCACTGCACGACGGCAGTCGGGGTCAGTGAGGCATTGTACGCCAAGGAGGTGAGCCCCTTTCTGTTGCCAGGGAATCGATGGGGACGGTTGATGTGTGTGGGGACGGAGTGCCCCTACATGTCATGTGTTTAGGTTTACCTTGCAAGGATAAAAACTCGATTCGAATCATCTGGTTCTCGCGGCTAATGAGACTGCTTGATCCATTGTACTGCATTGAGTAACAAGTAGAAATATGATGAGTTGATACAAGATGTTGATTGCTAAAAATGTTTGCTACTATGTATGAGTCACACTTAAATTGACAAAGCTAAAACTTGATTTAGAACTCAGCTAGTGCTTTTGGCAACCAAACCCTACAGCCAAACAACTGCATGTCTAGAGGTAGAGGAGTAGACTCCTCACACCGGATAAGTCTAGCTGAGTATTAGTATACTCAGCCTTGCTTGTGGCACAATTTTACAGGTTCTTTGGAGGACATGGTTGCTGGAGTGACTTGGCCGTCCATCTTGCCACCGGGTTGGACTATCGAGTGGGACCCCGCCTCGGCTGAGGAGGAGCATGAGGAGTGATGGGAAAGGCTTCCCCATCCCTCCATTTATTTATCGTTAGTTTTATTCCACTGCACTTCGAACAATGACAGCTACTTTTGCAAAAACTCCGATGATGATGTAATAATTTAATACTCCTTAATGTATGGTTTTATGCTTTATTGAATTTGCTCTGTGACTCACCATCGAGTGAGATTGTGGTACTTGATCCTGTTAGTGGCCTCGTCGGACTAGATCCGAGGGATTGACGGGTTATTCCCATTTAAGTGTGGTCTAGCCTCTATGGCGGGACTGAGGCACTTAAGTCGGAATAATTCGGGCAGTTCCGCCACACTCGCAGGGCCAAGTTCAAAATCCTACAGCATGGAGAGATTTGTCAGATGATGATTTGGTGTTCCCTCCACACTTCTTAGGCACTTTGGAAGGAAGAAAGCAGCAAAACACCAATTCACTAGGCAAATATGCGAAGACCAGCCACCGAGGAAGCGCCAAGTAACGGGCAAGAAGATAAAGGTTGCTATTAGAAAACAACATGTTTTTCTGTCCATACATATTTTTTGTTCTTATTGTGTTTTTATGTGTCCAATGTCTAATTTATTTTTGTAACCGAATTATATAACTGTCCGCGCGATAAAAAAGGATGCACACGAATGTTATATAACAATGAGGTGCTCTCGAGTTGCTATGAACAACGCAACGCTTAGATTATCGGACAGGGTAAAGGAAAGGTTAAAGGGTTTAGGTTTTGGTTCGTTGCTGATAATGAATATAGAAGGCATCAAGGATAGGGTGCTAGGGGCATACTTGCTTTCAAGTGTACATGATAATCTCAAGTTGTCCACCTCATCACTGGTTTGCTAAGGGATAATCCAAAATTCCTTGAGCTTGGCTACCACGAGATGACTAGTGCTAGAAGCAGATTTAGGTCATAATGTAAAGAAAACACTTTTTTATGTTTGCACATTGTTTTCAATATATGATAATAATGTATCATTCAGTATATCTGTTTTAATGGACACAATGCGAATCAAATGGCATGGCTGCTATATTCAGAACCGACCATTCAAAGGGCATGTCTGCTTTCAAAAGGCTGAGCATGAAGGAAGTCACCCGATGGGTTGTTGAAAGGATGACCAATGACCGTCAGAAATATGATGATGACTCTATTTTACAGTGCTTTTTGGTGCTTGCAAACAACTTGCTTCTTTTTCCTATAACGAGTCTTAATATATCTGGGCAGATTACGCCCCCCATCGAAGACATGAACCTAGCAAAGGAATTTGACTAGTGCCATGCCATATGTGGCCATTTGAAGTCTAATGCAGAAAAGTTCAGGGCTTGCCGATTGGGAAAATCGTCGACACCCACTATACAAGGATGCATTCTTTTCCTGGTGGTCTAATTTTTTTTATTGTTTTTTGTTTGTATCATTTTTTACTATTATGGTGTCAAATCAGTTTTTTTGGATGGCAAACATGAGTGTTCCAAATATTTTATCACGGGTTTACTATATCAACAATCTGAAATGTGGTAGTGCACGACCATATGGAACACCTCGCTGGAGCGTGTTTACCAGGAGTCTAATTAAAAGGAACGGAGATCTCAACAAAAAGTCGATTAGTGCATGCAAATCAACCTACGGGAACCTTCCTCTAAGGGTAGTATGATTTTTTATAGTCTCAATAATAGTTAGTAGTGGCAGTAATACTCACTACCTAGATTCAGTAATAGTGGCGGAACTGCCCAGATTATTCTAGCTTAAGTGCCCGAGTCACGCCTTGGAGGCAGCAACACACTTAAATCGGAATAACCTATCAGTTCCTCGGATCTAGTACGATAAAGCCACTTACCAAGGATCGAGTACCATTATCTCACACGATGGTGAGACTCAGAGAGAATGCAACAAACATGAAACCACAAGTTAAAGAACTTAAGTTATTACATAAAACAAAATTTTATAAAAGATAGCAATGTTCTTAATATTGCAGCGGATGATAAATAACGTTGATAACAAGGAATAGGGCAAGGCCTGGCCCACTACTCCTCCTGGTCCTCTCCTCCCGAGGCGGCATCCCACTCGACCGTCCAACCCGGTGGTAGGGTGGTTGGCCAAGTAAAACCATCAACCATGTCTTGTAGTGAACCTATAAAAATGATGCCACAAGCAAGGCTGAGTATACTAATACTCAGCTAGACTTATCCAGTGTGCGGAGTCTACCCTCTACCTCTAGACCATGAGGCTGTTTGGCTGAGGGATTTGGTTTGCCAAAAGCACTAGCTGAGTCTAGAACAAATTTTAGCTTTTCAAGTTCTATAATATTCCTTAAGCTAGGTTTGCTTCCTTCTACACATACATGGTAACAAGCATTTAGTGCAAGCAACACTTAATATCATGAGACCTCATTTCACTTCTTACTTGATGTAGCATCACGTATCAAGCAGTCTCATTAGCTACGAGAAGCAGACGTTTCGAATCGAGTTTTAACCTTGCAAGGTAAACCTAAACACACGACATGTAGGGGCACACCGTCCCCACACACACCCGCCATCCCCATCGATTCCCCGGCAACAGATCAGGGCTCACGACCTTGGCATACAATGCTCCACTGACCCCGCCGCCGTCGTGTAGTGGCCGCACTTGTACCCACCATAGCTAGCATGGGAGACTCCGTCACTACAACCTTTTAGGCCTTATGTGACATTATGATTACGTCACTAATTAGTGTATATTTGTCATAGAATGTATATTGGTGACGTCATTTTGACGAAAATGTCGTTGTCACAGAAGGTGCGTGTTAAATAGACTACAATGATGATCATAAAAAATCGTCATAGATTTTATGATGCATAGTGGATTTGTCACTAAATCTATGACGTTCTATTTCGTCATAAGTGCCTCTAAAAACGTCACAATTCGTAGTGTCATGCATTGCCACATGGCTAATGGTGATGACGTGGTATGTGACGTGGCAAAACCTTTATGATGAATATTTTCATCATAAATTGGGAGGTGACAGCTGACGTGGGAATGCATTTGTGACGAATGTTTTCTTTTGAGATGAATACTAGTATGCTAGGTTGAGTAGCTGCTATACTAATTCCCGATCTCGGTAGAAGTCGAGTGGTTTTTCTAGCACTCGCACGAGGTCAGGAATTGATTGTATCCACTTGATACTGGAACTATGATGGTTGATGGACAAGGATTCATGGGGATGCCTTGTCTACGAGATGAAACTGGAATAAGAATTAATTTGTGGTACCGTGTGTCAAGCGTTTGAACGTACTAAACACATGTCGGGAAATATGGTAACCGATAAGCCTAGTACCATTGAACCTGCCCGCAGACTTTCCTCCTCATCACTACTGGAAAACAGTTAATTCCCGTCGGCCAGGAACCGACGGGAATAAGCAATAAACCGACAGGAATAAGTAATTCCCGTCGGTTTATGTCTTATTCCCGTCGGTTGTCAGTCGCCAGGCGTCCCTTGTCAGGGATACGGTTATTACCGTCGGCCGCCGACGGGAATAATTAATCCCCGTCGGCCAATAGCGAGCCGACGGGAATTACGGCTAATTCCCATCGGCCACCACAACCGACGGGAGTTATTAATTAATCTCCGTCGGCCAGGTCAGCCAACAGAAATTAACTATTAACTCCCGTCGGTCAGGTCAGCCGACTGGAATTAACTATTAACTCCCGTCGGCCTGGTCAACCGACGGGAATTAACTGGGCCGACGGGAGTTAATAGTTAATTCCCGTCGGCTATGGTCAAACCGACGGGAATTAACTGGGTCGACGGGAGTTAACCTATAATTCTGCAACAGCAACACCAAATTAGATATTTCTCCACAATTGCACACATAACATACACAAAACATACACATCACAAACATATTGATATCACACATACACATTGACATCACACATCACAAACGCATTGATATAATTCACACATCACAAACATTTCAGATACGAGAGTGGTTACACAAACATAACGTCCACGAGTTAAAATACATAACGAGCATGAGTTCAAGTGTTTAGAGATAACCACTACTTGGGTGGTTAGAGCTTTGACCGCTGCCGCCACCACCACCAGGAGGAGGGAACGCGAAGAGCGAGTCAACAAATCCAGTCCCTGCTACGGGATCAGACCCACTACCAACCGCTTCGGGCGTAACCTATGCAAGTTAGCAAATATCAACACGTTAAATGCAAATATCAAAAAGTATATAAGTGTATAAATAAATCGACAGTTATCAAACGTACCCTATCTCCAGGTGCAGGTATATGTGTCGGAGGGGTGTTGAACTGTGGTGGCGGAGCTGGTGTCTTTGCAAACTGGCTCCATTGTGGTGGCATGCCCTGTTGCTGCATTAACTATTAAACATATGTGTTAATATTGAAGATGTTGTATTGAAATATAATAATTTAGAGTTTGGATTATGTATACTCACTTGATACATCGCTTGGTTATGTGCATTGCATGCCTCCATAAATTCTCGTTGTTGTCTCATCTCCTCACGCATCCTCATAATCTCCAACTCTTGCTCGTTCGGTCGACGAGAGCATGAGCTACGGGAAGACGAACCCGTCCTCTGAGATCTCACCGACGACGAGTCAATGAATCCGTCGAAGAGTGCGTATCTATAAGTGATTCAAAAAATGTGATTACTGCATAATCAATTTAGTGTCAACCATATAATTTCATAAGTTAGAGCTTACCGGCCATGCGCTTTGCCACCACCACTTGCGTACACCACCGAGGGATCCACCGATTCATAGCGCCAGTCGAAGTCAGGGCCATGGCGACGAACCATCTCCTCCCCATATGCCGCCTATACATCATTCACAACCTTACAAATGCAGGAATTTCTATACTTTGAACGTTTGTACTTTTTGGCCAAAACTCACCAGCCGATCCGTGGCTGTCTGGCTGTAGAGCTGGTCAGGGTTGTTCGGGTCTGGTCCTTTGTGGCCCTCCTGGTAGACCTCAATGTCACTAGACTTTTGGCCACTCGTAGCTTCCTGTATAAACAAAAAACATTCATAAGAAATCGTATTATTTGCTGATCGACATAGATAGATCAGACTTACCATTCTTTTAGCTTTTCGTATCATGTCATCACCGCCAAACTTGTGGTTAGGATTGGTTCCTCGACATTGTCTGTGATGCGCTGACGCTTTCTAGAAGCCTTCAGAAGCCCAATATCGACACCAAGCATAGTACGCATCAGGCACGGGAGCCATCCATGGAACCATCACCTGCACACACAATGTTACATATTATATCAATCACAACAATCAATATAAAGGGTAAAACAAATTGAATACTAACCTCATAATATTGATCCTCAGTCAAATATATCTTTGAGGACCCTTCCTTTTTATTCAAGGGGCCTGCTTCTTCCGGATGCTTTTGAAAATACAGGTTTGTAGCCTGAATTCTCGTATAGTATATGGCATCCTTCACCAGCTTCTTTGCATTGTTTTGGAAGACACGTTCAGCGTGCCCCATGTAATCCTCTCCGTCAGGCAACCGATATCGAAGCTACAACATAAAGAATACAAATACAATGTTATAAGTCATAGATTTACAATATTAAGAAACATAACAAAAATAATAAAGAATTCATACCCAAAAGTCATTATGCACAAGTACATGTCTGTCGGTGTGGTTTCGTTCCTTTTTAAACTTGTACTCGTCCCAGGTACTGACAAGCACCTCATCCTCGGTATCACCGTTTGACACCTTCACTATACCAGGGTAGTGAAGGCGGCAAAGAGAACCCAACGTAAGGTTAACCTGAGTGTGGTGTCCCTTGCCGTCAAAGGACAGGTCCTCCCAATTCCTGCATTACACAAAAAAATTAACAATACACACAATAGTTATATGAGATAAGTTAATATATTACACTCACCGATCTCCATGTGGCATGATTAAAGTCCTATCAGCCTCTCGCTCTATCGCGTGATGAGGCTTTAGTGAGTGGCTTTTTCTTGAGCGACGTGTGCGTGTCGCTCAAGAGCCTCCCGAGCCATCATCCATCAGGTTGTCAGCCGGTTCGCCCTATTGGCCCCACTGGTCCCACGCCTGTTGCTGCTCTCTCTGGTGGTCCCACTGGTCCCATGGCTGGTGATGCTGTGCGGCCTGGTCCCATGTCACGTGCTCCACCTCCTCATTGTGCTCCATCTCCTCATTGTGCTGCTCAGCCTCATGTGCTGCTCCTCCTCAATGTGCTGCTCCTCAGTGTGCTGCTCATCCTGGTACATACAACTCAAGATTTATTTGTAAATATGTAAACAAATTTATTTGTACAAGATATGTTACCTCATCTCCATGTACCGCGCTCAACAGCTCTCGACGTCTGCTGCTGCTCGAAGAACTGCCCTGAAAAAGGCCCAGGCCCTTGAACAGCCCCTTCACTGACTTCTTTGATTTTGGCGGCATCCTGCATAAAAAATAAGAAATTATTCATTAGTGCATGAAAAATGACATAATACTTAAAATATAAAAAAATGAAATAACAAAACAACTTTACTTGTTAAATATCATCAAAATCAGGATCTATTTGTTCTCTTCTATGCAGAGGTCGCCATGTAACTTTTCTCCTAACAGGTTGTCTTCTCCGTCTCTTGGGAAAAGTTAAGTCGTTAACGTCTGCAACTAGTGAATCTAATGCCGGTGCAGGATCAATATGAAAACTAGTTGGCGACTCTTCTTCTTGAAACACCTCATCAACCTGCTCAAGGTGACCAATTTGATATTCGTCCTCACCAGGAGTGTATAGGCGTTCGCGGGGATTTACATTGTACACAACCCTCCATTTAGACAACTTTTTGCATGGATATGTCGAGAAATAAACTTGGTCTGCTTGATGGGCAAGGATATACGTGTCGTGTCCTTGAAGCAATTTTTTAGGTTGGATCTGTGTCATCCCAAATTCGGTCCTATAATACTTCGAGTCATACCATTTACACTCAAAGAAAACTAGCGCTAAAGGCTTATTTCCAGCAAATGTAATCTCGATTATATTTTTGATTTCCCCGTAATAGCAGGCTTCGTGTCCTTCCATGTCGGTTGCCCTAGTAACGACTCCACTATTTTGAGTGGCGGCCATAGGATGACTTGATTCGAAAATGCTTGAACGAAAGCGATATCCATTGACGTCGTAACGTCCATAGCTATTGGCAGTTACGCTTCCAATAGATAACTGACGTAAGTCATCATTCAAATTCATTTCCTCCCCAAACTGTCAATTATGCCACAAAGCATTAGCAAATCTCTACTAACAATTAAGAGCGTTATGTAGACTGCCCCCGCCCCCGATAACCCCACGCCCGCCTCCGCCCGCACGCCGGAAACCTCGCTGCAGGAAACCGCCGGCATTACCACCCGCCCGCCCTACCGCCCGCCCGCAAATCCTTCCGCGAACCGCCCTAACACCCGCCGCAATCCCGCCTCGTTTTCCTGCTACAGCTCTAGCCTCCGCGAAAGGACATCGGGGACAACGTCAGGCGCCGGTGGCAGGCCGGGCTCGCGGGCGCACGGGGCGCCGCCAGGCGGCCTGGTGCTGGTATCCAAGGATCTGGACAACATCCGCGAGATCGCGCTGCGTGAGTACACCGAGCTGGTGATCGACGAGACGAAGGTGTCGGAGGCCGCGCTTGTGCGGAACGTGCTGTACGCGTGCCAGGGCGTGTCCGATCGTGAGCCATGGCGGAATCCATCGTGTCCGGCGCCGCCGCCCCGCCGCCGGGCGCGCCCTTGTTCTCCTACCTGGTCGTGTTCTCCAACTGCCCGCTCGTCGCCGCGGTTCCATCGCGCTGTCCATCAATGTCCTCGCCACCTGGTACACCCTCTCCCCCCTCTCTATCTCCACGCGGTGCCCAGATCTGATCTCCCTCCCTGACGGGATCTGCATCTGCCCCCCTCCTCCGTGCGCGCGAACGACACTCTGCGGATGGTGTCCCATAGGGGCGCCATGCGGCTGGTGCTCGTGTCCACAGGCGACACCACGCCCTTATCCCGACGCCCCCCTCGCGTTGCCTACCCCCCGGCCTCCGTCTCAGCGCCCCGCCCGACGCCTTCCACCATCCCGTCGGCTGGGCGGCACGAGAAGTGCGCTGCTCACACTCCCTAACATCCTGTTGTGTCACTGCGCCGCCGCAGGTATCCACCAAGGCCTACGCGGTGGAGGGCAAGGTCAAGGCATCGTTCTGCAGGGGTTCCACTAAATCAAGGCCAAGTGCTTCGAGCTCATCCATGGTTGGTACGAATCACACTTTCTTCTTTACACCTGCCCTCCCCTTTTATCGGGTCTTCCGTTCTTCTGGTAATGGGAAGGACCACCAATTTGATCCTTGGTCTCAAGTGTGTTCAGTTAGGGCGCCCATCATGCAGTCCTTCCGCGAGATTGAGAACTGCATTGAGTGATCTACTCTTCGCCAGATACAGGTTATCACACGTCTTATACTTGATTGGCCATTTGTAACCCAAATGTCTCATATTTACCCTTAGTTATATTTGTAGCACTATATGCATGAATAGTGTGTTCCTAGCGGCTAGCGCCTTGCTATTTTTGACATTTGGAAGTTATGATCAATAATTTTGGAAGCTGCCTTTATTTTTTGTCAATCAAGAATTACAATCTTTGAAGCCTCGATGTGTGAGAGCGTTGAAGTATATATTTATTATATGTGATAATGACAACAATGGTGCTCTCGGTGACGTAGAGCTGAATGAATTTTAGGCATGTGTTCATGAAGGCTACCCTTCTTTCTATCTAGCATCATACATCATAACTACTTAAATATGTTAATCATACGCTCGGATTCCTTTGCTGAAGTATGTCACTATTGTGCTGAGTGTTGATGATAACAGCAAAGGTGCCCATAAATCTAATTTTTAACATCACATGTCTTTTTATATCCTTGGTGTGGGATTAGTTTGTTGTAATCCAGCATGTATATCGGCTAGCAACGATATGCAACAAAAATCAAGGACTATTTATCGTCCTAACAAATCTTATATTAAATGAATAATATCCCTTAACCTATCTTCTGAAATAAGGCCTACCTTGGCACCTGTATCTTACTAATGAATAAGGGCTGGACCATTTGCTCTCTATTTGCTCCTTTGCAGGCATGCAAAGCTCAACTTGTTGCCAAATCAACAAGCAACCAATGAGGTACTGTCTTCATACTACAATAGTGGGTTTGCACCTCGCAATAGATCTTCACCTTGGTTAAGAAAGTTTCTGGTGAATCATAAAAATTGAGAGTTGTGCTTCTTCTTATAGTTCTATGTGGCACTAGCATGGTTATTGGTGATGGTGTCCTCACCCTAGCAATCTTAGGTTAATACTTACCACAATAATCTATTTAATTTCCTCTCATTTATGTCTAAATTACAAGTTCGAGCTACTGGTTTAAAGCACAGTAAGTACAAATCATCTCTATGAACTCAATAACTCTCGTTCGCAAGCTATGCGAGCTTGGTTGTCTCTTCCACAAGGTGTGGGGCTTCATTTCTGACAACATAAGCCGCTCGCCCTCAGATGCTGCCATTGAGGTGGGCACTGTTACCCAGGCATTCTGCTCGGCGCTCCAGGAGGAGCTATCTGATTATTACAAGCTGCTGGCTGTTCTGGAATCGTACTCATTGAATCCAATTCCCACACCTGGATCTAATTCAGGTGTGTCCAGTAATTACCTCTCACAGCGCCGTCTTGCAGTGTGGCAGCCTCAAGGTACCTGACCTCTTTAATCACACTATTTTTTTTATTTGGGACCAAAAATAAATGCTCTTTATTAGACAGCAGATTCATGATCGTGCTATGGTGATTATGCAACTGTTTCTCAGTTTCTAAAAAATTGTCTTACAGTTCCTGTTGTCAAATGAAAAGCCGATCCTTCTTTTCAGTAGAAGATGTAGTTGTTGCCACTTGTTGCTACAGTAAATTTTTTCCCTTCTTCATTGATTACCATCTATGCATATATGTGTGTGTTTTTGTTTGTGCAATATGGGTGCATGGTGAACCCTTGCTTGTGTTTTAAACAATAACCTTTATTTACTAGCTAGCTAACTTATGTTCTAGCTAGGTTTGTCGTTTGTAGGATTAGTATGAGAAATCAAAATGAAGTTCACCTTTTATTTGTTTCATTCGTTTCTGCATTAGTACTTCACTAATCAGGGCATAAAATGTATTTTATGACATGCAAGAGTAGCTCTATGAAATTCTTGAGTGCTGGCAATAATGATTCTATCTAATGTGCAGCCCGATATTTGCTGATATTGTACCTGAGAGGTCAAGGACAAGCATCTATGCATTGGACCGTTCTTTTGAGTCAGTTCTAGCTTCATTCGCTCCACCAGTTGTTGGGTTTCTAGTCGAGCATGTCTATGGGTACAATCCCGTCCCCTACGGAGCATGTCACTGTGCCTAAATGGCCTATCATTTCTCATCTTTTTAAATTAATTAGCTCACATTACATAATGTGCGAATGTGTTTTTATGGTTAAGCTATAGTCTTGATTCAGATTCACTTCTATTTGTTTCAGCTATTGGAGATGCTTCTGAATAATTGCAGAGAGCCTGTCCATAGGCAGGTCATTGATAATGGCCTTCTTCCAATACTTGTGAAGATAATGAAGAAAAAGGTAACTTATTTTTCACTGAATTTATTATGGCAATTGTGAAACCTGATCTCATTTGGAACTTCACCAATTGGTCTTGACGTAACACACTATCTTGGTTGCAGACAGATTTACCGGTTGGAGAAAAATTATTTCTTCTGTTAGATGCAACACAAACATCCCTTGGTGGAGCTAAAGCAAGGTTCCCTCAGTACTATGAGTCGTGAAACAAATATTCTGTTTGCTTTTTGGCTGACTGGCTTATTTGTTGGATGGACAACAGATTAAAGGCTGCTGGTGGTAGAGCTAATGGAGATGGAACAAGGAAGACAAGGACACGGGACCGGCCTAGGGCTGTTCCAGCAATCCAGCTCCAGAGGCAAACGCCGAACTGCAAGCAAATATCGATGTACATTCCTATATTTATTTGAGTTACTTAGCAGTTCATTGGCATGAATTCGTTTGCATATACTGTGTTATGTAGCATCTGAAAAGGTGCCAAATTTAGTCTCTTGGCTAACACAATTCTTCATCTTTTCTCTCTTATCTACAGAAAAGAAGGTTAATAACTCATGCAAATGCGAAGAGCAAGAGTGAAAAGTTCCCTCCGCTACATCAGGATGGCGCACTTGGATTTCCCTTGGGCTGTTCGAACCACATGGAACCTTCATTTGAACCCCCAGACCCTTCTTCCTTCAGCACTGTATTTCCTTACGAAAAAAGCACCGTGCCAACCTGGTCCGGACCATTGGCGGACTCTGCAGCTGGCAACCAGAAGCGAAAACACAAGTCTGGCCGCTCCTCAAAACAACCAGCAACCGCCCGTGCTAGAAAAAGTGGTCATCGCAGACTATTTGGAACTATTTGGAATGTCAGATTTTAAATCTCAGACTGTAATCTCAGCACCGTAGTAATGTATTGTGAAGCAACTTTGGAAGCCTATTGATGGCTGATCCATACATTTATGGATTAAGAGTGTTGTGCCAAAGTGGAAGACCACATGTTGGTGTATAAGTTTGGTTAAAGGTCATGCCCCTAAAACTATTTGGAACTGGAAGAAAAAGTGGTCAAAATATGTAATGTTTAAATTCTGGACTCCAGACTTAGTACAAATTCAGAGTCTGAATTTGTGTGTTTTGGGTAAATTTGGAATTCTTTTGTGCTTGATATATGGAGTATTAGCCATAATCTCTGTATCAAAATTGAAGAGCATATAACAATGAACAAGTTCCTTTAGAAGAGGTTGGCTTGATGCTACATAAAAAGAGGAGTAATGGTTGCTTGAAGATGGGCTGTCAGGGTGTGTTCTTATCTGATTTTTGTTCAGACCAATGTAATTCTGACAGTACAATGTGGTTCAATTTCGAGCCCTACTGTTACTGATCCATAGTGTTTTGGGCCAAAGTGTTTATACTAAATTGGTAGACCATAGAAAGGAGAGAAAGGTTGTTGTGGAGTGTGAGGCATGGTTCTATGCAAAATAGTGAGTAAAATGTTCTTAAACTAGCTCTGTCAGGCTGTAGTGAGTGGTGTCAGTTTCAACTAACTGAATTTGGGTTCAATGGGATGTGCTCCACTTTTGGGCACCATAACTTTGAATATATGCATTTTTGGCCTGGGAATTCTATAGCAACGTGAAAGAGCTATGCTTGGTGAACCACTTTGATGTAGTGAGGTAGGTCTGTCCTTATGTAGAAATGAGAGAAAATGGGAGGTGAATTTGGTGCTGTAGTCGAACTGAAGAAGTTCAGAGCAGTCCAAAACATCTGAAAATATCTCAGTCCACTAAATAATACATTATGGGTGACTTTTCAGTAAGAAACAATTAAAACAATCTATCCTAGGTGATATACATTATCATGGGTGATATACGTGGCTTTCTCTGATAGAGAGTCTAAATACTAAAAATAACCTGCAAAAAGACCAAACTAAATAATACATTATGGGTTATTGCTATAGGTAAGACTGAACGAGAAGTGACGTTGATATTTAATATAAGCACTTATTTCACTGATCCTATTACTACTAGCTTACATGACTTTATATTTTACACATGAAAAGACTTCGAACAGAAAAAACTTGAGTCTGCTTTCAGTTCCCCTTTCTCCAAGTTCACATAATGTTCTTGATTTTTTAGTCAATACTTTATTACCACCATTGTTATCTTTTTGGGAAAACGAGAGATATAAGTAATGTCTAAACATACTTGCTTACAAAGTGCACATATGTTCAGTACATGCACTAAAATTACAATTATACACTCAAGAACCTTTTGGTTTCCACATAATAAGCCAAAATGCAGTACGTTTACGGCCTATTTCGCTTCAATCTTCTATTTATCTGCACCAAATGATGTGTTTCTTACTGAAAACAATTTCAATTTAATTCTTCTGCAGGACTCAACATGCAGAAACTAGGATTTCTAAACTACAAAAGAGCAGATTGATGTTTTAGTTATGGGTACATCAACCCACAACTTCTTCAGTAACTCAATGGCCATGCTAGAAAACTTGATTGACATTTGTAAGGTATTGTTACCATTAGATGTGGCTCTAAATACCATCAACTCCAAGGAAAAAGACCATTTCCCCTGTTTCAGGTGTAGCATTACCATCTTAATAGTGATATTTTATTGTATAGACATCATCATTTTCTTACATTGAACATTTGTTGACATTACAGTTTTCTTAGAGACCAAATGGGACGCACAACACTCACCCAACATTTTTGCCATCATTTTAATTAATAATTAATAGTGACATTGAGCCAAGTTTTGATTGTTCCAAATGGCAGACTTCAACATTTGTTATGATTGTTAAATTAATTCTTGATAGCATTACTAAACAAGACAATGATCTATGCATGCACAAAGTGTTTCTCGTTGCAACGCACGGGTATATACCTAGTTCTGTAATATGAGTTAACTGAAATTAGCTCTTGGAGCCACATAATTAAGACTTACACGGTCCCGAAGCCACATAATGAAATTAGGTCGCCCATGCATACCATTGCGTCGCAATTTTTCTATGTCTCTCGCTGTTGGCCTACCGAGACACCTCATGTTTTGTTCATCAAACTCGCTGTCAAATATTATTGTATGACATGAGATATTTGATAACATAAACTAATTCACATATGAACAGTTTAAGAAAATAAGTCTTACACAAAGTATTTCTCCACCTCAGGCATATTCGTGAACATGTACAGTAAAGCAGACTTCCGTTCTTCCATACTGAGGTTATATGCCTTGGGTGGACCAACGGCTTTGCCGTTTGTCTGAAAAATCGAAAGATCACTACATGGAGGCATCTCTCGTTCATCATCATGGTACCTTTTCTTTCGAGCAAATACATTATGTTCTTCTGCAAAGTAACAACTTGTGAAGTGTGCTACCTCCTTTAGTTTAAATTGTTCCGCAATACATCCTTCAACTCTTGCCTTATTGCCAACCATTGCTCTAAGCTTCTTTAATGCTCTTTCTATATGAAACATCCACCTATACTGAACAGGACCACCGACCTTAGCCTCATATGGAAGTTGTATAAAGAGATGCTGCATATGATTGAAGAAACCCGGTGGAAATATTTTTTCCAATTTGCACAAAAGCACCGGTGCCTCTTTCTCCAGCTGTTCCATCACATCTCTTCTGATTTCTTTAGCACACAACTGTCTGTAGAAATAGCTAACTTCCACTAACGTTTTCCACACAGCTTCGGAAATGTACCCACGAAACATTACAGGCATGAGCCTCTCCATAATTATGTGGAAGTCATGGCTCTTCAGTCCATTCATCTTCATTGTCTTCAAGTTCACAGATCTTCTAAAACCAGCGGCATAACCATCGAGGAATTTAATATCCTTCATCCACTTCATCACTTCTTTCCATTGCTTAGATTTCAGACAATAGTCAGCTTTTGGTTTGCCTCCGTTTTCTCTAAGCACTTGGGTTGGACGATCACATATCACTGCTAAGTCCATGCCTGCCTTGTCATTGTCTTTCGTTTTATCAGGGAAATCCATGCATGTATTTATGAGGGCTTGGCAAAAGTTACTCTCTTGATGCATGACGTCGATGTTGTGCATCAAAATTGTTGGGGACTTGTTCTCAAATGCTATGAATTAAGAACAAGGCAACATAAAGTGTTAAATGTTAACGTCCTTCGTCCATGAAACATTATTCCCTTGAGGATAATGGCCCTTGGACGAAGGTTGATGAGAGTATAATTACGAAGCTTAAGTCTTCGTAATAAAATTTCAATAAATATTGTAAGACAACATAAAATAAAGGGTATAAAAGGGGTAAATAAATCATAGACGAATTATATTATATTATATTTATTTGATATATTAAATCATTAAATACAATAATACCTCTGCCTTGATAAAGGTTGGATTCCGAAAGATGCGATTGCAATTACCAGAATGCGTGAACAGTAAAGGAATACTGTTCACTATTTATAGGCACAGGACGCAGCCTGTGAGGAATTACAAGTATGCCCCTTATAAAAGTTTACAACATTGACTCAGACCTTTATGGATTAAAAGGTCATTCTATCTTTAAGTCGGTTTGTAATACCGAAGCTTCATGAAGAGGAACCTTCGGCCATCTTATACAAACAGCTTCAGCCGAAAGCCGCTTCTTCCTAGAAGACCTTCGGCGACGAAGCATAGACCCAACAGTAGCCCCTTTCGCGGTGCTAGATCGTTTTTCGTAACGAGCTTGATCCGTGAAAAAAGTCTCTTAAGCTTCGGAGCGCCGAAGGTCTAAAAAACACCTTCCCTGAGCTCGTTGTCGAGAAACGATTCAATTACCCAGCGCGTAGCGGCCCCACCTTGCAGAGTTACTGTTTGGTCTCTGCGGTCCACCACGCAGCGAGTGCGAGCGGGTGTCCGCCTAGTGTAAAAATCCTGGTGCTTCGCCTTCTTACCTGCAGTACTATATAAACAGACGAGTAGGTGTGAAGTTACCACAACATTCATTGCTATTTGTACTGTTTTGCTGCCAAAATCTTTAGCCATCGCCGAAGCTTGACTCATGGAATCGAACGAAGCTCCAGCTTGAAGCCTGCTTCGTCAGAAGAAAAAACTTCGAAAGAAAAAAGTACTAAATTTCCACAAATTCAGAATTAAATGGCCAGAGTACGTTCTACCGCTAGGGTTGAGCGTGAGGGGGACGAAGCTGAGGGTTCGGAGACTATTCCCATCTCCGAAGCGATGCAATGGTCCGGACTGGTAACTTCGGAAAAGATCCCCAGTGATGATGCAAATCAAGCAAAACAAGCAATTGCCGAAGCAGAAGAAGAAGTTATTGAGGAAACTGATCCCGAAGACGATTATCGTATTGCCATGCCAAGCAAGCCCAGCCACTTGGACTTTGGAAAGTCTACTGTTTCGAAGGCTGATCTCTCCAAAATGGTAAAGTCAGGCTTTTTCAATGAGAATCAGAAGAAGCTATTACGCTTCGGGGGAGAAGAGACTACCCCAAAGCCGGAGAAGGATGAAATTGTCATTTTTAAGAGCTTTTTAAAGGCTGGATTAAGATTCCCCCTACATGGGATTATTGCAGAGGTACTGAAAAGGTTCGGTATCTATTTTCACCAGTTGACCCCTAACGCTATCGTTAGGCTTAGTGTTTATATCTGGGCACTCCGAAGCCAAGCAGTGGAGCCATTTGCGGACAGCTTTTGCCGGGTTCACGAGCTGCATTATAAGACGAAGGCTAGAAAGGATGGATTGCATGACAATTTTGGTTGCTATAATTTCGCCTATCGGAAAACCACAAAATTTCCTGTAATTAGCTACCCAAGCAAATGGGCAGCAGGCTGGAAGTCGGAGTGGTTCTATGTCAAGGTTAATGACGACAAGGAGAAGCTTGTGCAAAGTCCACTTGAACTAATCTTCGGAGAAACCCGCCCCCATTGCAACATGACACCGGAAGGTCCAACTCAAAAAGCAATGGATGAATTTAGAATTATTGCGGAGCATATCAGTACAAGAGACCTGGTTCAGGAGTTCTTAGCTTTCAAAGTTTTTCCTAGTTTAAAAGAATGGGAAATGCCGAAGCTGAAGGGGGAAAAGAAAGAAGGTGAACTTGTGCGTTTACCTTACTATTTCAAATTTAAGAAATACTTTAAAACACCTTGCCAAGAGTGGCTGGATACAATTGAAGTAATGTGTAATGAAATACTTGGGAACTACTCCAAAAAAGAAGATCAATTGATGACTGCGGCCTTCGGCACCCGTCCGAAGCGAAGACTGAACCGAGTGCTGGACGCCTTGGGCTTTGAATACCCTGATTATGAAAATCTGAACAAAGGTGCTGGGGGCCAAAAAAGAAAAAGGATGACTGAGGCCATGAATGAAGATGAGAAAGAACCATCAAAGAAGAAAATTCCGAAGAAGAGGAAAGCGTCTTCTCCGAAGCAAAAAATGTCCGACGCAGAAGAAACCCCCGCATCACCCTCTGCCGCTGACGTTGAGGAAATTCTGAAGGTAATGACTGAATCCTTACCTGCGAAGCTAAGTCCACTGGGGCCTCAACTGACAAAGTTTTTTCAGAAGGACAAGGAGCCCGAAAAATTGAAGAAAACAATCAAGGCAAAGAGACAAAGAATTATCACTGTGACAGAGGTAATTGACAAGACACCGCCAAGAGCTTCAGCTCAGAAAACACCAGCGGCTGCGGAAGGGACAAATATTGAAATTACACCTTCGGAGGTCGCAGCTGCCGAAGCTGCCTCAGCTGAAGATTTGAACCTGGAGAGCACAATTGAACATATTGACAAAATACTGCTAGACATGGCTGCAGAAGAAGCTACCACCGCCGCCGAAGAGGCCGCGACCGCAGCGTCGGGGAAAGGGAAAGAAATTGCTGATGAAGCTTCAGAAAACGAAGCCTTCATGTTCCAGAATTTAGTTGGAGAAAAACTATCAAAAGCTGAAATAGAAGAGCTCAGAGAGTATGCCAAATCCTGCGGATACAAACCTGGAGCACTCCTCTTCGGAGGCGTTGATGATGAAAAATTAGATTGTATTCGAGATCAAACTGGAGCCAAAGTTATCGGTACTCTGTCAAAGAGTATCGGTTTTCCGAAGCTGGAGACAGACATCAGCCGCTACCGACGACAACATATCGTTGGTAGTTTATTTTATTCCAATTTCAAGGTGAACTACTTTTCCCTTAACTTTTATTGTTTCTAATAATGAAAACATGTCTGACGAAGGTTGTTTTCGTGCAGAGTATGCTGTTGAGCAAAGCCTTGAAAATGCAGCAAGATTTTGAAGACAAGAAGCACGAAGTTATAATTGAAAATTTGGAAAGAGAAATAAAGGAGCAATCAGATGCTATCGAGAAAAAGAACTTTGAGTTCTAGGCAACCGAAGGTTTATTGGCGGAAGCCGAAGCAAAAATAACAGAACTGAACACGAAGCTTCTCCGCCAGTCTGAGCAGTTCGAACGAGAAAAGCAAGATCTTAATGCAAAACTTGAAGCCGAAGCTCAACAAAATTCAGATTTGAGAAAACTATTGACGAGCCTTCAAGAAAAATGTTTGGAATTTAGCAACAAATGCATTCAACGATTAAGAAAGATTTTTCACTCAGTTGGAGCCAGCAGTGAAAAATTCACCCCCTCAGCTGAAGATCTACCGAAGACCTTCGAACATATTGAGGGTGAGATTGACGAGCTCGACGAAGTCATAGCTAGGCACGGTGACTTCTGTGCCTGGGTAGCTTCTCGGGGCACTGCTGCAGCTTTCCTAAAAGCTGGCTGCGATCATGGAAAGATTGTCAATAGGCCAAATTTCACTTTATCACCATCAATCCTAGATGACATTCCTGATCTCGCCCGAAGTATCTCTAATAGATTTGTAAAAATGATATGGACAAAAGGTGGGCGAGAAAAGGCTGGAGACGAAGCTCGGAGTCATCTTGAGGCAGTAAGAAATCATACCTTGTGCTTACCTCTTCCTTCAAGCTCGATTTTGACTTACAACAACCTTATTTATGTAGGATGACGAAGCCGAAGCTGATGATTAAAAGATGACGCCGAAGCTGAAGCTCCTTGGAGATTAAATAGTAGACTGTAGACAGTACTTGAGAAACTTTTGAGATAACTTTTGTAAATGTAACTGAAACTTGTCTGTAATGAATTCTGTTCATACCTTGTAATATATCCTTATCCTTCCATTGATGTATGAGAAGTGCTTTGATGTGGACGAAATTTTCTTTTTTGAGCTGAAGGCGAAAAAACACCTTCCCTTCTTTTCGTACGCAGCGAAGCATAGAAAACAACATTTCCCTTCTTTCCGAAGCTCTCCTTTTTGTACACGAAGCTCTTTCTTCCCCCCTTTTTTTTCTTTTTGCCGAAGCAACCACTTATGCCATGATGATGATTATCCTACATATGCCTGGATGAATGTTTATGAATGCAAATGCTATGATGTAATGTGATGTGCAAATGAATGGCCAAACACGTATCCGAAGCCATATTCATAGCCATTATTTCCTTAAAAACAATCACACCTTAGCTCTGCATTCCCTTAGGAACGACTTTGGAGCTTCTTCGCCTTTACTTTTGGCGGAATCAGCGTTGAGTTTTCGCTGTAAGCTCTGCATTCCTTTAGGAACGACTTTGGAGCTTCTTCGCCTTTACTTTTGGCGGTATCAGCGTTGACTTTTCGCTGTAAGCTTTGCATTCCCTTAGGAACGACTTTGGAGCTTCTTCGCTTTTTACTTTTCGGCACTCGATGGTGCGCTCTCAGCTTTTACATTTACATTCCTTGGGGGATTTTACTCTTATAGAACTAAAAAAGGAAATTACATGTGATGGCCCCATTAAAAACCTTTCTCCCCCTTTAGAAAGGAAAAGGGTGCCATAAAAAAGAAAAAACACAAAAAATTACATCAAGTTACACATAATATCGCCGAAGCTCATCCGCATTCCAAGATCTAGGAATGTCGTTGCCGTCCATATCCTTCAATCTGTATGAACCGGGTCTTGACGAAGATGCTACTAAGAAAGGTCCATCCCATTTCAACTGCAACTTGCCCACTGTTTCTGGGTTGGCCACTCTCCGAAGCACCAAGTGTCCTGGCTCAATATTCTTTAGCCGAACCTTTCTATCTCGCCATTTGATTATTTCGGCTTGATATTTATTGATGTTCTCCACGGCTTGCAGCCTGATCCCTTCTAAAGCATCTTTTTCTACAGAATAAGCAGCTTCGGAATCTTATTCTGCCGAAGCTACTACTCTTATTGATCCGGTTTTAGCTTCCTCCGGAGTTATTGCTTCGTCACCGAATAACAACTTGAATGGAGTAAAGCCTGTAGACCTTGATATTGTTGTGTTGTGGCTCCACACCACTTTGGTTAACTGATCTGGCCACTTTCCCCTGGGTTGATTGAAGATTAACTTCATTATTCCTGTCATTATAATGCCGTTGGCTCTTTCAACGAGTCCGTTTGACTCCGGATGCCTGACTGATGCAAAATGGATCTTCGTACCAATTTGGTCACAGAAATCCCTGAAAGCTTCGGAGTCAAACTGTGTTCCATTATCCACAGTGATAGCCTTTGGTACCCCGAAACGACAAACAATATTCTACCAGAAAAACTTTTGGACGGTGGCCGAAGTTATTGTGGCTAAAGGCTTTGCCTCAATCCATTTAGAAAAATATTCCACAGCTACTACAACATATCTCAGGTTCCCTTGGGCCGGTGGTAACGGACCTAACAAGTCAAGGCCCCACCTTTGCAGTGGCCAAATGGGTTGTATGAGCTGTGTTAAGGACGAAGGTTGTTTTTTATCTCTTGCACATTTCTGACAACCTTCGCACTTTTGAACTAATTCCGCTGCATCCGAAGCTGCCTTCGGCCAATAAAACCCTTGGCGGAAAATTTTTCCATGTAACGGCCTAGATCCAATGTGAGATCCACACAGGCCTGCATGTATTTCTTTCATTAACTCTATACCTTCGGTTCTAGATAAA
Organism: Zea mays; assembly: GCF_902167145.1. Classification (NCBI taxonomy): domain Eukaryota; kingdom Viridiplantae; phylum Streptophyta; class Magnoliopsida; order Poales; family Poaceae; genus Zea; species Zea mays. The sequence goes on from NC_050103.1 coordinate 46,757,867, forward strand.
CACTTGAGTAGCGGAGCACAAACTCCATGCTTGTACAACTCCCCTTCTATCATGACATATGGACGAGCTCTTGCCTCTATCCTCCTGTTATAAGTTTCGTCATCTGAAAGGAATTTACCCTGAAGGTAAGAGATGATCTCAGTTCTCCAATCTTCGCTATAAACAGGAGATGTATTGAGGACTGCTCTTTCAAGAAGTTCCACCGAAGGTGCTTTTATTGTTTCAAAGAACACATCCGAAGGTAAGGGCAGCCCCTGTGCTGCTGACTTAGCTAGCAAATCAGCATGCTCATTTTGTCCTCGAGGGATATTTTTGACAGAAAATCCCTCGAAGGAAGCTTCAACTCTTCGAACCATGTCCAGATACTTTTCAAGCCTCGGATCTTTAGCCTTGCAACTCTTGTCGATATGACCCGAAACAACTTGGGAATCAGTCTTAAGAATGGCCCTTCTGATTCCCATTGCTTTTAGCTTCCGAAGACCCAGAAGCAGGGCTTCGTACTCGGCAATGTTGTTTGTGCAACTAAAATCAAGTTTTGCCGCATAGCAAGTTTTAACTTTGGAAGGTAAAACCAACACAGCAGCCGCTCCCGCTCCGAAGGTTCCCCAAGACCCATTGCAAAACACTGTCCATGCTTCGGCGTCTTTATTTGTTTCTTCCTCCTGAGCCCCTGGCGTCCAGTCAGCAATGAAGTCTGCTAACGCCTGGGACTGAATCGAAGATCTATGAACATATTCAATACAAAATTCATTGAGCTCTGCAGCCCATTTTCCAATCCTTCCAGTAGCTTCTCGGTTCCTCATAATATCCTTCAGAGGTTGTGAAGAAGGAACAATTATGTTGTAATCTTGAAAATAGTGCCGAAGCTTCCTGGATGCCATCAAAACAGCATATAACACCTTCTCTAATTCTGTGTAGTTTTTCTTTGATATACTAAGAACTTCAGATACAAAATATACTGGGACCTGCTTCCTGACTTGGCCATCAAGCTTCTCTTGGACAAGTGCTGCACTTACCGCTGAGTGCGAAGCTGCCACATATAATAACAAAGGAGCCCCTGGCGTAGGTGGAGTTAGTGCTGTTAGATCTATCAAATACTGTTTCAGCTCTTCGAAGGCCTTCTGCTGGATTGGTCCCCATTGAAAGACTTCGGCTGACTTCAGCACTTCGAAGAATGGTAAGTTTCTCTCTGCTGATTTGGATATGAATCTATTGAGAGATGCCAACCTTCCTGTCAATCTTTGAGCCCCCTTTTTTGTAGTTGGTGGCTCCATCCGAAGTATAGCTTCAATCTTACTTGGATTAGCTTCAATTCCCTTTGTTGAAACCAAGCATCCTAGAAATTTCCCCTTCTTTACTCCGAAGACGCATTTTTCTGGATTCAACTTTAAGCCAGTTTGTCTGAAACTGGCGAAGGTCTCCTGCAGATCAGCAATATGATTCTCCTGTTTCGTGCTTTTTACAATGATGTCATCAACATAAGTTAGCACATTTCTGCCTATCTGAGACTGGAGAACCTTCGCAGTCATTCTGCTGAAACTTCTTCCAGCGTTTTTGAGCCCCTTAGGCATCCGAAGATAACAATATGTGCCACTTGGAGTTATGAAGCTAGTCTTCGGCTCATCTTCCTTCTTCATCCAGATTTGATGGTAGCCTGAATAACAGTCTAACAGACTCATGAGCTCTGAAGAAGCTGCTGCATCAACTAAAGAGTCTATCCTTGGCAATGGGAATTCATCCTTCGGACAAGCCTTGTTAAGATCTGTAAAATCGATACACATTCGCCACTTGCCATTGGCCTTTTTTACCATAACAATGTTAGCTAGCCATTCTGGGTACTTTACTTCTCTGATAACTCCTGCACTGAGGAGTCTTTTGACTTCGTTACGAGCACCTTCGGCCTTATCATCTGACATTTTCCGAAGCCTCTGCTTTCTGGGTCTGAAGGATGGATCGACATTGAGCGAGTGCTCAATAACATCCCTATTAACTCCGCAGAGATCATTGGCTGACCATGCAAAAACATCTTTGTTGTTGAACAAAAACCTTATCAAGGTTTTCTCTTGTTCTTCGGATAACTGAGAGCCCAACAGCACCTTCTGCTCTGCTATATCCTCACATAAGAGCATGGGCTTCGGCTGATCTGCTGAAGCTGCTTTCTCCCTTCTGAATTTGTATTGTTCACAAGCTTCAGCTCCATCTATGTTATGGATTGCTTTTGAATCAGTCCAGTTTCCTTCGGCCCTTCTGGCAGCTTCCTGACTTCCATGAATAGCGATGGGTCCTTGATCCGAAGGTATCTTCATGCAAAGATAGGCAGGGTGAAGAATTGCTTCAAAAGCATTGAGGGTGCCACGACCAATAATTGCATTGTAAGGGTATTCCATGTCAACAATGTCAAACACAACTTGCTCATTTCTAGTGTTGTTGATGAACCCGAAGGTCACTGACATGGTGATCTTGCCCAGTGCTACAATCTGTCTTCCTCCGAAGCCACAGAGAGGATGTGTAGCATCATGAATCTTATCTTCTGGCTCTTGCATTTGTCTGAAGGCCTTAGCAAATATGATATCAGCTGCACTGCCTGTGTCAACCAAGACATTGTGGACCAGAAATCCTTTGATAACACAAGAGATAACCATGGCATCGTTGTGTGGGTAATCCTTGAGCTGAAGGTCCTCTTGGGAGAAGGTAATAGGAATGTGAGACCATCTTGACTTGATGAAGGGTCCTTGCACCCCAACATGCTGTACCCTTCTCTGTGCTTCCTTCTTTTGTTTCTTGTTAGCTGGCTCTGAGGACGAACCACCTGTGATCGGGAGCACCAGCTTCGGGTCCGAAGCAGCTCCAGCTTGGTCTTTGAACGAAGCCATCAGCTCAAAAAGTGGAAGTGAGTTCACCGGAGGTGGGCACCAATGTTGGGGACTTGTTCTCAAATGCTATGAATTAAGAACAAGGCAACATAAAGTGTTAAATGTTAACGTCCTTCGTCCATGAAACATTATTCCCTTGAGGATAATGGGCCTTGGACGAAGGTTGATGAGAGTATAATTACGAAGCTTAAGTCTTCGTAATAAAATTTCAATAAATATTGTAAGACAACATAAAATAAAGGGTATAAAAGGGGTAAATAAATCATAGACGAATTATATTATATTATATTTATTTGATATATTAAATCATTAAATACAATAATACCTCTGCCTTGATAAAGGTTGGATTCCGAAAGATGCGATTGCAATTACCAGAATGCGTGAACAGTAAAGGAATACTGTTCACTATTTATAGGCACAGGACGCAGCCTGTGAGGAATTACAAGTATGCCCCTTATAAAAGTTTACAACATTGACTCAGACCTTTATGGACTAAAAGGTCATTCTATCTTTAAGTCGGTTTGTAATACCGAAGCTTCATGAAGAGGAACCTTCGGCCATCTTATACAAACAGCTTCAGCCGAAAGCCGCTTCTTCCTAGAAGACCTTCGGCGACGAAGCATAGACCCAACAAAAATCAATGACTTAGCATAAGGAAGCTCCCACAAGCCACATATGTGAGTCTAGTTATGCTCCTCACCAAAACCTTGATACCTTTTCCCACTCTAGTCTAGGACAAGTTTCATATGCTCTTCTGTAATTTCTATCCCACTACGTCGCTTGGGCGGTCCCTTCGTGACAATGGTGTCCTTCCTAAATTCCTTTCTCTGCCTTCTGAAGGGGTGATTGAAGGGTAGAAAACATCTATGGCAATCAAAGTAACATATCTTGCCACCAGCACTAAGACGAAAACAATCTATATCTTTAGCACAATAAGGACACGTCAATCTACCATGCACGCTCCATCCAGAGAAAATACCATACGCCATAAAATCATGAACCGAGAACAGATATGCAACACAAAGATTGAATTTCTGCTTCTTGAAGCAGTCATAGGCTTCCACACCTTGCCATAGCTTCTTTAACTCTTCAATCAGTGGTTGAAGCATCACATTGAGGCGTACGCCAGGATGCTCAGGCCCAGGTATAACAAGACATAGGAACATAAACTCATATTTCATGCAAAGAGCAGGTGGAAGGTTGTACGGTATGGCAATGACAGGCCAACATGAATACAACGCAGCGGTCATATTGAACGGCGTGAAACCATCAGTTGCCAAGCCGATACGAACGTTTCTTGCATCGCTGGCAAAATCTGGATCAAATTTGTCAAGAGCCTTCCATGCATCACCATCTGACGGGTGCACCATTAACCCATCTTGTCTGTCCGTACAATCTTTATGCCACCTCATGTGCATAGTGGTCTTCCTCGAGAGAAACAAACGTTTCACTCTAGGAGTGAGAGGCATGTACCGAAGCTGTTTATGTGCAACCTTTGTCACCACCTTCTCCCCATCTTCATTTACAAGCTCCACTTACCTCGACTTCCCACATTTTAAGCATTTATGTTCTCTACAATGTTCCTTCCAAAAAAGCATACAGTTGTCTTGGCAAATATCAATCTTCTCATACTCCATACCAAGACCTTCAAGCAATTTCTTGGACTAGTACATGTCTTTGGGCAACTTTTGACCCGTAGGAAGAACCTCGCTAATCAAATCCACAAGCTCCTTGTAACGATTAATTGAGAATGCAAACTTGGACTTGATTGACATCAGCCGGGTCACGAATTCGAGTACGGTCACGTTAGTGTGCCCGTGAAGAGGCTCTTCTGACGCTTTGAGTATGTCGAAGAACTTCTGAACCTCTGGTGTAGGTGAATCATGATGATCTGGTGCCAGTTCAGGCTGCAGATCCTCAAGCATCTGGTTCATCCTATCAACATCATCTTCACCATCATCAACTTCTACTTCTGTTGCTCGTTCAACATCTTCACCGTGGAGATACCAGACCTTATAGCCTGGCACGAAACCATGTGAGCACAGGTGTTGTGTGACCTGCCTCTTGGTGTGGCTCGTCATATTTCTACATTTATTGCATGGACACCTAATATTATCTATTTGTGACAAAGAAGGTGCATGGTCCAGAAATATCTGCGTCTTGGCAAACCATTCACTTGTGTGACACCCACCCTTCTTGAAACCTTCATACATCCAATCACGTCTATCAACCATTATTGCGGCTATGTGTACGAGTAAAGAGTGTGTGTGAGACAATCATATTTCTACACGTCAAACATACATCTATAGGTAAGTAGTAAAACTATATATATACATAAATAACTATATATATACATAAATAACATTAAATTTATCAATATCAAAACCTTCATACAACCTAATATTATAAGTTAAATCTAATTATTAAATAACATCAAATTCAACAATTCAATAGCATAAGTTAAATCTATTATAATAATAGAATTAATACTTACCTAACATCAAGCCACACATGTGATATTAAACTAACTCTAATCACACTCTAATCACATGTGATATTAAACTAACTCTAATCACATGAAAGTTAACTCCCGTCGGCCATAAAAAACCGACGAAAATAAGCATGTATACACAAATTTAACAATCGCGCTCGCATTTACATTCAACAATCGCACTCGCATTTACATTCAATAATGCATAAAGTCATATGAAAACTAAGAACACTATAAATTAACAATTTTAAACTAACTCTAATCACATGAAAGTTAACTCCGGTCGGCTACAAAAAACCGACGAAAATAATCACATACTTATTTACATATAGATAGGATTATACCTCAGTGGCTGACCGACCCGTCGGGGCACGAGCGGACGGTGGACGACAGCGGGCTGGGGACGACGACACTCGGGGTACGAGGAGCTCGAAAGCTTGTGGTGGCACTCGGGCGGCGGCGCTCCGTGGCGGGCCGACGGCAGCAGTGGCGCTCGAGCAGGGCGGCGGCGGCGCTCGGGCGGGGCGGCCTCGGGCAGGGCGGCCTCGGGGACAGGGCGGCCTTGGGCAGGGCGGCGGCGCTCGGCCAAGGCGCCGCTCGGACAGGCGGCGGCTCGGGCGGGGCGGCTCGGGCGGGGGCGGGGGCGGCCTCGACGGTGGCGCTCGGGCAGGGGCGGCGGTCGGGTAAGGCGGCGCTCGAGCAGGGGCGGCGGTCGGGCAGGGACGGCGGCGTGAAGTTTGACCGTTGGTGCGAACGAAGAAGGAATGAGCCCTCGCGTCTGCGGCCTGGCTCTAAAAAGATTAATCCCCGTTGGCTAGAATATGGGGCCGGCGGGAATTAACTTCCCGTCGGCCAGAACACAGGGCCGACGGGAATTAATATAATGCCCGTCGGCTATTTGGTGGCCGACGGGAATTAGTCTATTCCCGTCGGCTTTCGCTCTCGCCGACGGGAATTACCCTGGCCGACGGGAATCAGTAGAATTCCTGTAGTGCATTGGACCTTAGACGCACTACAACACTTATAGCCTTTTATGACGAATAGTCAATGACAACATAGTAATTCATCATTAGATCATATTGTTTATGACGATTTTTAGAGGATGGCTTAGTATAGTGACAAAAACTTAACCTCCGTCATTAAAACCATCATAATATAATATAGCATCATGTTTGTGACAATTTTCTATGACAATATTGGAATAGTCATAAGAATAAATCGTCATAACATTCTCAACATCATATTTATGATGATATTGCCTGACAATGTGCATATATCATAGACATATGATGTATTTTGTTTTAAAAATATTATTATCCATGTCAGCACGTGTGGCCCACCATTAAGAACATGTACTATTTTAAAAAATACTAATATGGCCTTTACTATATGCAACTTTATATTTCCATGTGTATATTACCCTATAACTTTGTAAAAGTTTGGAACTATATATGATTATAATTTGATAAAACCTTGATGTGTGAAATACTTTCAATTGTCATATTTGATTTAGTTCCATCTAAAAAATCTATTCCGCGACAATAATAAAATTTGATGCCAAAGAACCATCCCTCAACGCCATGTGCCATTAAGTTGAGTCACAACCACATTAGCCCCACTGTGTGCGGCCTCCACCTACAGTCATCTACCTATAAACATGATCGAACCATGCCCACCACGACCACCACCATCTAATAAACAAAATCGATCTCACCTCTCTCACAACCTCTCGGCACCTTCCCCATCTCTAGCGGCAGTAGCCTAGTCCCTAAGCCTCTCCATCCTGAGATCAAGATGGCTCAAGAAAGAAAGGGTTCACAATGCAATGAATTCTCCTGGTAATTTTGAATGATACACTCTTTCCACATTGACTTAGAGGGATTTGCAATTTTTGCCATAACCGGTAGTGGACTTCGCTAATTTTTTCCATCGACCAACAAATCGTGGACATAGATGAACCACAAATTATAGACACATATGTATATTATAGCAATCTGGTAAGACTTGTGAGTTGCAAAATTGCAAATATTCTATCCTTGGGCCATAGACCTAGTTGTGGTCCTACAATTTGGCCCAATAACTGCTAGGTCACATAAGCCAACGCTCTTGTTGTTATTCCTCTGCAAGACTGCAAGATACAGGTGATCTCCATCCTCTACAAGTCCACAACACTGCAACTTCCTCTTCCTCCGTAGCCCCACGCTTTGCACCTCCATCTCCATCATTCAGTGGCCGGTGCTACAGTGTCACGCCCCCTACCCATGGTCACGACGGATCTACACCCTGACGTGAGGATCGTCCAACGCCGATGAGCAATCATGCATGTAAGCCCTAGGTGAGAATGAGTTTGTTGGAAATCTGTATTTTCTATTATTGATTAGTTGTATTTACTGAGTATAGAGTTAGCCTTTTATAGGCATTACCTTAGTCCTAATCATTCGGCAAAATAACCCCCAAATCACCACACTGAAGACTCCTTAAGCAACCCTTCCCTAGATCTACTATGTTGCCTAGCTGCAACTCAATCAACCATGACACGGTGCTATGATGCGTCTCCGTTGCCTGCCTGCATGGCTACAAAGTTGCGCTCGCCCAGTCGCTATGCAGCCTCGCCGGCTGGTGACGGCTGCTGTCTTAGCCCCCAGCGCTTGTCTGTGCCTTGCCCCCAAATTCCTAATGTCCGTCCTTGGCCAGTGACCACAACCCCCAGGTCACGGCCAACCGAGGTGCCGAAGCTAGTCTACTAGGTGTTGTGCCCCTGGCTGCTACCTTGCTTTGCGCCTCTACGCGTGGTGGTGTTGTGGCTTGTGGTGAACTAGTGACTTCCTGACTTGTGAGCGGTGGGCTGAAAGCCTAAAACATTGAATGTTGAATGAGTCATGAGTGGATGTTGATTGATTATTTTAATTTAGTTCTTTGCTCTATGTTAAATGCTAAGTGACCAGTTGTTCACGACTGCAATTTAGAGCATGGTGGTACTGACTGGTGAGCAATTGGGCATATGTGGAATGTGGTGGTGAGCAATTTAGTTTTCTTTAGTAATTCAGTTTAATTCAATTTATTTTTTCAATCTATTTTAGTTTTCTTTGTTATCAATTACATGTTATTTTTCTAGTTGATGCCACCACGAAGGGGCTACTGTTGGGGATCTTCTCCTCCGCCGAAGGTCCTCAAGGCAAGAACACCTTTAGCAAGACAGTACAAAGGAAGGTGTGACATGAAGATGTAAGCCGAAGATGATGCGAACAAAAGCTGAAGCTACGGCCGGAAGAGCTTCAGCTTGGTATTGTGATAAAGGCGAAAGACGATACCGACTTAAAGAGGAAAAGACTATATAGACCTTAATAGTTTGCATTGTGATTATAATTAGTTAATAGGGACATAAATGTAATTTTGTTTGGGCTGCGTCCCTGTGATATCCTGGCCCCTGGGATGGTGATTTACTGGCCCAAGGCTTAATAGAATTAATAGTGTAATCATAATAACAAGGTGCATCTTCTTTTTCGGAAGCCTATCTCGAAAGAACCTCCAAGTTAAGTGTGCTTGGCTTGGAGTAATTTGGGATGGGTGACCGATTGGGAAGTTTTCTCGGGTGCGCATGAGTGAGGACAAAGTGCGCACAAAAGACTTGTGTTGGTCTGTGGGGACAATATATGATCTTAGAGAGATACCAGGAGTAAGTACCACCGGACCAGGGATTGGACGGGGTGTTACAAGTGGTATCAGAGCCGACTCTCGAGGTTTCACGAGCGTGTGTGGGCTAGGGGGTTCGGGTATATGGCGCATGGCGCATGTGAGCCCGGAGTGGTCACATGGCATGGAATATGACGACACTAGACACACAGACGTGGCTAAGAGGGGAGGTTTCTGGATTGGGGTTGACCGACGAGGATGTCGATCTTCTAAGGGGGTGGATTGTGATATCCTGGCCCTTGGGATGGTGATTTCCTGGCCCAAGGCTTAATAGAATTAATAGTGTAATCATACCAACAAGGTGCATCTTCTTTTTCAGAAGCCTATCTCGAAAGAACCTCCAAGTTAAGCGTGCTTGGCTTGGAGTAATTTGGGATGGGTGATCGATTGTGAAGTTTTCTCAGGTGTGCATGAGTGAGAACAAAGTGCGCACAAAAGACTTTTGTTGGTATGTGGGGACAATATATGATCCTAGTGAGCTACCAGGAGTAAGTACCACCGGTCCAGGGATTGGACGGGGTGTTACAGTCTCGTGCCTATAAATAGATGAACAGTACCCCGTACTGTTCAGGCTAGATTGTAATCATTCTCGCGCCACTCTCGTATTTTCACCTTCTGCCAAGCCGAAGCATCCAAGAACAAGGACCAACACCATTAATAATAACACAGTAATAATCGTTGTACGCTTATATATCAACCATTCAATAGCACTCACTCAATAATAATACATTTTAAATGTTTTTTACATCACAGATGCATGCAGATGTCGAGATTCAATAGCACTCACTCAATAATAATACATTTTAAATGTTTTTTACATCACAGATGCATGCATATGTCAACAATGTTTCGGGTTTCCCCGAAAGTCAGTTCAATCTCGAAGAAAGGGTTTGCGGATGACAACACAATGACAAAGATCCAACAAGTGACTATCAGTTCACACACAAGAAAATCATCTTTTTTTTAATTCACCCATTTTAGTTCTCATTAAATATGTATATTGTTCTTTTTTTGTATGAACACATAGACTATCAGGGATGTTGGAAACGACAGTGAATTAACTGAACCATCAACAATAGTCCATGAACAATGCAAAGGCGCTGACGATTGTGATCATGGCCACATTCTAACAGAACATAGGAATGACCCTACACAAAAGGAACTAATTTCAGAAGTTGAGGCTACCGAAAAAGGTAGTTGATGTAAAGGGCAAAGAAGGAATGCCATATGAGGCAAAGTTGTCTGAATAAAAAACAGACTGAAAGGACGTCGGGAATTTGGAAGGAAGTTTTTCTAGCAAGAGTTTTTTTGTTAAATAACAATATACCGACCATATCTTTTATTATTTTATAAAAATATGTAGGTAGAGCTTGATATCGAGTACACCCCACCGGTCCCTCGCCTCACCCATGCCAGAGCCAATCAATTGAAGTCACCTTTGCGTACTGGAGAACAAGGTAGATTAGGTGAAAGGGAAATGTGCCCTTGGACAAGGCAGATTTACTGTCGAACACACCACTTTGATCTAACACTCTTCATATGAGCATGAGCACATGTGTTTAGAAAGTAAATTGAAGCAATCAAGTCCAAAAGAGCTCAAACAAGGAACCAAAATATGCAACTTTGTGAAAAATGGTTTAAGTGTGAGGTTTGCACTTTTAAATATGTTGCATAGGTCATTTACAATGTTTCTAGTACTTGTGTTTAGGCTCTAACACTTATTATAGAGAAAAGCACTTTTTGGGATTGAGTTTGGGCATATTACAAATCGTTATGAAAAGGAATGAAAAAGTTATGATGTAAAGGGCTTGAGTTTGAGCTCACCTCAACCCCGAGATCTTTTACCCCCTTGCGTTGTCCGAGCTACACAGCACGAATCTCCTAGGCGAACCCCAATCGCAACGTGGAGATCACTGACAGCAAGTTTTTTTGAACATGGGATCTTCTTCAGTCCACAGTTCACCACTGAATCCCATTTCAAAGCTGCCTGACGAAGCATCTTTGAGCCACATTTACTCCTTTTTCTTAGTAGTAACATACCAACTTGACTTTAGCAAAGTTGTTCTCCTATATAATAATCTTCAACTATGTCAAAGTGTCCCTGCCCTTAACCTCAATGGATTATCCACAATTTAGCTCCAAAGTTGGACCAATGTCACTGTCAGTCTAGGTTCAGAGTACCCCCTTGATTGACAGCCATGCTTCAAGGGTATTTTACACTAGGTTCCATATGGTTTTAGGGCTAGGTCACTCAAGCCAATTGGTACTACTATAGTAGCCCTACAACTTTGTCATGGTGACTTATTGCAAAACCCTTATGGATCAAAAACTACAAGTGTCCAAACTTTGCTCAATACCACTATTTTTTTAGAATTCCAATCCTTGAGCACTTCTGAGCTCTTGCACTTTACCCCAAATTTCTCCACAAACTTGAAAATCTTCAAATATAAAAGTTGCTTAGTTTTTGTTACTCTACATCTTTGATATATATACTTTTGGCAAAAAGTGAATAGATCATGAATTTCACTTTTGACTCTAATTAAGGGTTTTTGGAGCTCTTAATCACCTTTAAGTGCTTTACCTCTTCTAATCCTCACCCTTTAAAACATTTCTACCCAACTAGGCAAGATCACTCCTTTGTCCTTGAAATATAAGGTCACATGCTACTAGCCCTTGGAGAGATTCACCGCTACCTAACTTAAGGAATGCCCTTACTAGATCTTACACTCAAGAAAGCATCACATCACATGTTTTATTGAAATTTTAACCTAGTGAATGCATTCTAGGCATAACAAGCAAGGTAATGCTAGTGCATGTGATGTCATGTCAAAGTTTTAGTTCTCTTAACACTGGAGGTGTTACAGAGATGGTAAGTTGAATCATGTATCTTACCCTTTGGCTCCTACATTTGCTTAAAGGCCTTCGCAAATAAGATGTATGATGCACTACCCGTGTCAATAGAGAATTGTGTACCACGAAGCCCTTTATGACACATGAGATCACCATGGTATCTCTATGTGGATAATCCTTGACACGAAGATCGTCTTAAGAGAATGTGATTGGAATATGGGACCATTTGGTCTTGATGTATGGTCCTTGGACACCCAGATGATGCACCCTTCTTTGGGCTTCTTTCCTTTGCTTCTTGTTGCAGGGTTCAAAGATCGAGCCCCCAGTGATAGGGAGCGCAAGACTCTCCATCTTTAACAACGAAGCTTGATGGCTTACCATGCTCTTCGTTGTGGTGTGGCTTGTTGTGGTCGTGAAATCACCAAGGGCGGGCACCAATGTTGGTCACTTTCTTTTGATTACTACATGGTATGAAAAATAGGGCAACACAAGTTAGAAGATTGTAACCTTCTCTCTTTGATTACCCTTTCTTCGAAGGGTAAGTCAAGGGAGAAGGTATAAGATAGGAATGAGTTCGCAGAGATAAGCATAGAAAAGAAGTGAGGAATAAAGCATGTTACTCTTCTTGTCTGCCTTAGCATTTTTCATTCTATCTCTTGTCATATAATACATAATTATAGGCATACCTTCAGCTTTACACGTGAGTGTCATGCGCCTCAGCACCTAACAACGCCGGACCGCGACTACATAGTCCGTAGTCGCACTCCAGGCCTTCACCGTGAGGGAAATCCCCACCGACGGCTTGAGAGTAGCGAGAGAGAGAAAGCAGATTTAGGGTAACTGATTGCTTGATTCCCTTCCTCCAAGTTTGGTTACAATATATATGCCAATGCCCCAACTAATCACTCCTAGATTTAAGGCATGGAAAGGAAACTAATCTTTTATTTCTAAATCTGGCCACTAAAGGTAGCACCTTCCTGTGTCGCGTGAGAAACCTGCTCTACCGGCGCCTAATGTCACGACGACGCCTATACGTTTGCACGTGCATGACATCTCTCCCCTCCGCGACGTCTAGCTCGTCCTTGAGCTGAAATTGGTGAAACTTGTCACGGAAATTTGCCACATCCTCCCATGTTTCAAATGCAGCGGATTGACCCTTCCAGTGGATGAGCACCTGGTGGACACCGTGCGCCAAGTGGAAGCATACAACGTGCTCTGGTTCTAGAGTCACAGCCCCGTGAAGCATGGGTGGCAATGGGGGAGGCACCTCTAGTGGATCGCCGATGAACTTCTTAAGAAGCCCAACATGGAAGACATCATGCAGCTTGGAACGCGAGGGCACGGCGAGGCGGACAACAGCCTCGTTGATGCACTCGGTGATGCGGTACGGCCCGACGAAATGCGGCTTGAGCTTGCCCTTGGACAGCTACGGTAGGGAAGCGGTAGTGCGCTATCAAAGGCGTAGAAGCACCCAGTTGCCCACAGCATAGGATACTAGGCAGTGCATCTGGTCATAGAACTTCTTTTGGACGTCTTGAGCTTGCACCAGCCGATAGCTGACATCCACGAGGAGCTCTTCCTGAGCAGCCATGGTCTTGGCCACAGCAGCCACCCGTGTCTCCCCTGGTTCGTAGGACCAGATGGATGGAGGATCCCGGCCATACACCACCTTTAAGAGGGTGTCCTAGAGCGACAACTGGTATGCCATGTTGTAGACGTACTCTGCCCATGACAGCCAACGCAGCCAGTGCTTGGGCCAGTCCCCCGTGAAGCACCGGTGGTACATGACGATGACTTTGTTGGCTGCCTCCATTTGGCCGCCCGACTGGGGGTGGAAGGCGTACATCATCTATAGTTTGGCCCCGGATAGCCTCATCAGCTCTTGCCAAAATGTCGAGGTGAACACGTGGTCCCTGTCCGACACCATGGATTGAGGAATCCCATGGAGGCGAACAATCTCGCTGAAGAACGCTTGTGCCACGAACTCTGCACTGTAGGGGTGAGCCAACGAGATAAAATGATAATATTTGCTGAAATGGTCCACCACAATGAGTGTGACAGAACATCTCGAGGTATTAGGCCCACCTATAGTTGTCCTTGTCCTAAGGACCTTGGACAACCCTATAGATGCACATAATCACTCGACAAGTTCGGTAACTGTATCCTCATCATTTCGCCCAAGAGCTTCACCTGTCACGCAGATATTACATCACATCGGAGGGAAGAATAAGCGGAAGCAAATTACAATAATTTAATTTACATTCATCAAATATATAGAGAGAGTATTATTATTACAATACCAGGGTATTACGAGTGCATAGAGTATTATACAGACCAGGGAGGCAAAACACCCTCCCGCACACAAATTTATTGTTTTCAAAGTGGGAGGCAAACATCCTCCCGTGACCAACTTCACTGCTGGGGCTCTTCCTTGGGTACCACCTTTGAACAGAAACAACAAAACTCTGTTGTTTCCTCACCTACAACAACATGGGTTCGAAAACCCTGAGTATGGAGTGTACTTTCGCAAGTCTTACCCGACAAAAGAAAAGACTCTCAAGGATATGTTGGCTTGAGGGAGTCAAGGTAAGGCTATTCAAGAATCAAAGACTCTGTTTGCATAAATGCTTACTATTAGTGGGTCCTTAAAAAGCCAGTTTTATTGTCAAGTTAAGTCATTACTTGTAGCTAGAGTTCTTTCTACCCTAGTTCAAGCACTTGGCCTACACTAGCCGTCTTTTATCACCCCTTCTTACTTTACTGGATTGCTACGTGTAAGTCAGTGACCATGTCTTCATGTTCGAGAAGTAACGGCGATCCGAGTTGATTAATACTCAGATGAGGATCTCCAATCACACGACATATGTAGCACTTAACCCTTGCATATGTCAACTCGCCACCGAGGTTCTCAAGACCAGACCGAGTTCACGCTAACCGAGAGCACAGATACACCACCGTCCAGCCTCTTGCCACGGAGGGTACACGCTACTCTCACCATCTCTCCACTCCCATTGCGTGTTGGCCTTTCTAGTATTGGTCTGCCCGACGCAAAGCTTACCCATGACGAGGCATGTGACCAGTTAAAGGGTCCTCGGTCAGCAGGCCCACATCGATACGGTCCTTAAGCGACTCAGACGGAGACACTACACCGAGACTTCCTTCTCGAGCAAGTCACCCACCTAGTCTCATCTTTATCATTTTCAATCCCCAAAATTTGGTACTTGACAGAGGTACATCTTTTCCGATGTTGAATCCATCACGGCCATGATGGATCCACCATCAAGTTTTATTTTGGAAAACATCCTATTGGGGACTTATTCTCAAATGCTATGAGTTAAGAACAAGGAAACACAAATGTTAATGGTTAAAGACCTTCGTCCTCCGAAACATTATGTCCCTTAGGA
Source organism: Zea mays (assembly GCF_902167145.1). Lineage (NCBI taxonomy): Eukaryota > Viridiplantae > Streptophyta > Magnoliopsida > Poales > Poaceae > Zea > Zea mays. The sequence goes on from NC_050103.1 coordinate 46,773,178, forward strand.
TATAATGGACTTTAGACGAAGGTTATGAAGGACATACCTTCATCATCTCAATATGTAATGAAAAGCAGGAACATGTGATATATATATATATAAAGAGAATAAGAATAATCATCTCAAATTAGTAGATTGTTTATATTCTCTTTTGTATAATCATGAATAAACATTAACGATAACGAATTACATTTATACCTTCGGCTTCCTAGATGGTAAGAATCCAAGGTTGACGTGCAAGTGAATACAAGTCAGCGTGAACAGTACGGGGGTACTATTCACCTATTTATAAGCACAGGATGCAACCCGCTCAAAATTACATTTATGTCCTTAATAACTAATTATAAACATGAAACAAGTTATCATGGACTGAACGGTCTTTTCCTATTTAAGTCGGTGCTGCCCTTCGTCGTAAGGTGTGTCGTCATGCCGAAGCTCCCTGGATCGTAGCTTCGGCATATACCTTCATGTTGTGTCTGCTTGCATATCGCCCTGCTGAAGGTGTTTTTCCTTAGAGGACCTTCGGCTAAGAAGAAGGCCCTCAACAGTAGCCCCTTCGCGGTGCTAGATCGTTTTTCGTAACGAGCTTGAGCCGCGAAAAATCTCAAAGGCTTCGGAATGCCGAAGGTCCGAAAAACACCTTCCCTGAGCTCGTTGCCGAGAAACGATTAAAATACTCCAAGCGTCGGGTGGTCCACCGTTCAGCGCGTGTAGGCAATTTGGTGGTTCACCTTCCCACCTGCAGCACTGTATAAACAGACGGGTTGGTGCAGAGTTACCACATCATCCATTGCCATTGCACTATTGTGCTGTTAATAAATTTAACCATAGCCGAAGCTTTTTCACTGCGCTCTCAAGTGAGCACTTCATCATTTAGAGTTAACTTCGTCAGAAGAGTGAGCTTCATCAAAACTGCAAAAACAATCATCAACTTTGTTAAAACCGCGAAAAATCTATCAAATGACCAGAATGTGTTCGACTGCAAGGGTGTCTCGTGAGGGAGAAGAAACTGAGGTCACTGAGACAGCACCAATTTCTGAAGTAATCAAACAATAAGGTCTAGTTGTGACAGAGGGAACTACTAACGAAGGTACTCCTGTTGCCGAAGCCGAACAGACTTGATGTGGACATCACTACCATTGATACAAACAGCACTTCCCTAGTTGATGTTCAAGGTCCGATTACTCACGCACGCGCAAGCCCATTAGAGCGCGTCCAGGGAGGGAGTCACGCTCCTAACCCTTATATAATTAGTAGCCGTCACCACATTAGGGTGGGGTTTTGCTTAAGTTAGATCTGTCAAGAACAGTCATCGTAGATCGGTTTGTGAGACCCCAACTTGTGTGCTTAATCATTCATCCGCAATATTCTAGATTGTGTTCTTTCTTGTTCTTGCTTGTGTCTTCGATTCTCAGGTAGGAATTAGACCTCGTTCCTATCAAGTGGTATTCAAAGACTGTATTACCGTCAGGCTTACCCTAGTTTAGTTTAGATTTTTTTCATCCTATAACTCTAGATAATTGCCATACAAAAAAAATTCCGCTGTCCTAGAACACTTGTTTAGCCTTTGCAATTTTATTTTCAGTTTGGCTTTGTCCGTGGTCGAGTCGTGTTGCTGGTTTAGGGTGTATCTTCGTCGTAGATCAACTACACATTCGCCGCTATCCCCATCCACCATTACCCAAATCACAAGTCAATCCACCCTACTAATCGACTTGGCCTAACTGTTGTGATTGCAGATAGGGAATTTTTGCCCTAACCACTCTTTCTAGTCGTGCCTCCAAAAACATAACTTGAGGTACCTTCCTTAAACCGGGCATAACTTTTCGCTCGGGTGTCCAAAAAATCTGAAATTTTTACAAGAGCTTGTTGACACCGTTCTGAGGCCAGCCAAACTGGCCAACGACCTGTTTGGTTTCGATAAAATTGTCAAAAAAATTCAGGAAAATAAAGAAAAAAATTATCAAAGCTCTTGCACGCTTTTCAGAGAACTTGCTCATTTTCTGTAGACCATATCTGATCTCTGTTTTAGGTGAAACTTGGTGTAGCTCCTATTTTGTTGCTTGTTGTGCTGAGAAAAATATCAAAAAAATCATACAAAAAAGAACAAAATCACCAGTGAATCCTACTAGTGCCTTTTTGGCGCCGCTAGTACAACATTTACGGTACTGCCATTCTGCTAGTTCCATTGTTCTTTGTTCCAACTTGTTGTGCTACGCCTCGGATACATCTCTTAGCCAGCAATTGTGACTTGTGCTTTGGATATTTATTGAACTTCGCTCATCTGCACTCGATTTTGTTCCACATTCACATACATATTATGCCTGTCCTACAGCTCCACATACTATATCTTCTGATCAATACAGATATGACCTTGCAATCGCGGTTTCACTCCCTCTTGGTAAGTATCACGAACCAGCCTCCGATTGTACCATCCTTTGCTTGTATTTTGTCAGACACTTGTAAGAGCTTGGTAAGATACATTAGAGCGTGTTCCTATGTTCCACCTCAGAGGAGCGTGTAGTGAAATTATTAGGGATAACTGTCATCGTTTGTTTCCAGTTTTTGTGTTTCGATGGCAGGCGACGAAAAATAAGCAAGGATCCCTATAGACTTCGATGAATGTGTTAGCCGCCAAGATCTTGAGGCAAACAACAAGCTCCTAAAGGAGCAAATGGAGGAGACGGTCCACAAGTCAGTGCATGATGCCTTCATTGACATGAACCTTGGCAAGACTTACGAGAGGCTGGATCGACGATTGTCCCAGATCGTCGACACACTTGCTATGTTGGAGACGCAACAACAAGCACCGCCACCACCACCTCCTCATCCACGTCTTCCCGATGATGCGGTGTTTGATGAAGAAGCTAATTATGATGAAGCGGCCACCAGAGATTTGCGCCTACATCGCCGTCTTCATCAAAACATAGAAGGTATGCCACACCGCCAGCAAGGTAATAACAATCGTGCTCCTGACGACCCTTATGCTAAGATTAAATTTTCTATACCATCTTTTTCGGGTCATTATGATGCTGAGGGATATCTTGATTGGGAGATGACGATAGAACAGAAATTTGCTGCCCATCTTGTACCTGAACGACATCAAGTTAGACAAGCCACTAGTGAATTTAAAGATTTTGCTATTGTCTGGTGGACTGGTCTAGTTGGGGATGGTAGAGTACCTACGACTTGGGAAGATCTTAAGGTAGCTATGTGCGATAGATTTGTTCCCCCATCTTATCATAGAGAATTGCGTAAGAAATTGATGCGTTTAGAGCAAGGGGATAAATCTGTTCAAGATTATTATGCTTAGCTTCAGAAGGGATTGCAGCGTTGTGGGATAGTAGAGGGACATGAGGACGCTCTTTGCCGTTTTCATTCAGGTTTGTGGCGTGACATTCAGGACATTGTGGATTACAAAGAATTTAACACTGTCAACAAGTTGTTCCAGTTTGCTATGCTTGCAGAGAAGGAATTCCAGGGACGCCAACATCGACCTAGGGCTACATTTGGCGCCTCCTCTACATGGACGCACACACCTGCCTCGAGTCATACACCTTCGACCACTCCAGCATCCACGCGACCTCCCTCGACACCTGCTGCACATGTTGGTAAACTTCCTTTGCAGGTACTCGCCAATAAACAGAATTCACCAGCACTTGCAACACCTTCCAGTGGTCGTTCTTCGGGTATTGTTTGCCACCGCTGTCATGGGATTGGTCACGTGAAGAAGGATTGCCCGAGTCAGCGAACATACATTGCTACAGATGATGGCTACATTAGTGCTTCCGACGGTGAGGGTGACGATGATGACTCCAGTGATGTTGCTACTAATGATGATGCCATGCTTGGTGTTGATGCTACAGTGAACCTTCGAAGCATCATGGTGCAACGTGTTCTTAGTTCTCAGCCTGAATCATCAGAGAAGCAGCAACGCCATAATTTGTTCCAGACTTTCTTCACCATCGAGAATCGGCGTGCCCGTGTTATTATTGATGGTGGAAGCTGCAATAATTTGGTGAGTTCAGATTTGGTCAAGAAGCTTGGCCTGACCACACGTCCACGGCCACATCCATACCACATTCAGTGGATCAATGATTCAGGCAAGGTTAAGGTAACACACATGGTACGAGTGCATTTCTCCATTGGTATGTATTCAGATTATGCGGATTGCGATGTAGTACCTATGGAAGCTTGTTCTTATTTGTTGGGTAGACCTTGGGAATATGGTACTGATGCACGTCACCATGGTAGGAGTAATACATACACTTTTAGGCATAAAGATAAAAACATTACTTTGCTACCTTTGACTCTTGCTGAAATTGTACAAGCTGATAAAGATAGAGCTGCAAGTACCCTTAAGGAACCAACTAATGAGACAGAAATTCAGCAACAAATTAAATTGAAAGCTCCTATCATGCTTGCTACTAAATCTGATCTTCTTGAAACTCATGCTACTGATGCTTGTTGCTATGCCTTGGTTTGCAAAGATGCTTTCTTTTCTATCGATGATATTGCTAGCACTTTGCCTGCATCTGTGACTAACCTTTTGCAGCAGTTCCGAGATGTTTTTCCCTCTGAGTTACCTCTAGGACTTCCTCCCATTCGTGGGATTGAGCACTAGATTGATTTGATTCCTGGAGCGAGCTTGCCCAACCGTGCTGCATATCGAGCAAATCCTTAGGAGACTAAGGAGATTCAGTGCCAAGTCCAAGACCTTTTGGACTGCGGGTATGTACGTGAGAGCCTTAGTCCTTGTCCTGTTCCTGTCATTTTGTTTCCAAAGAAAGATGGCAGTTGGCGCATGTGTGTAGATTGTAGAGCCATTAACAACATCACTATCCGGTACCGTCATCCTATTCCTCGATTAGATGATATGCTTGATGAGTTAAGTGGTTCTAAAATATTTTCTAAGATTGATTTGCGCAGTGGGTACCACCAAATTAGAATGAAATTAGGCGATGAATGGAAAACTGCTTTTAAAACCAAGTTCGGCTTGTATGAGTGGTTAGTGATGCCTTTTGGATTAACTAATGCCCCTAGTACTTTCATGCGTTTGATGAACGAGGTTTTGCGCCCATTAATTGGAAAATTTGTGGTGGTTTAGTTTGATGATATATTGATCTACATCACTTGTTTATCTGAACATCTTGACCATCTACGTGCTGTTTTTTATGCTTTGCGCGCCGCGCGCTTATTTGCCAACCTTGAGAAATGCACCTTTTGCACCGAACGCGTATCGTTTCTTGGCTATGTTGTCACTCCATAGGGTATTGAGGTTGATGAGGCCAAGGTGCATGCTATTCAGAGTTGGCCAACTCCATCGACGGTGATACAAGTGTGGAGTTTTCTTGGACTTGCAGGATTTTATCGTCGTTTCATGAAGGATTTTAGCACCATCGCTGCCCCATTACATGAGTTGACCAAGAAGGGTGTTTCATTTAAATGGGGGTAGTCACAGGAGGATTCTTTTGCTCTTTTAAAAGAGAAGCTTACTCACGCGCCACTACCCCAACTTCCTGACTTTGGTAAGACTTTTGAACTCGAATGTGATGCAAGTGGAGTTGGCATTGGTGCTGTTTTGATGCAAGGAGGTAAACCTGTTGCATATTTTAGTGAGAAATTGAATGGCCCTGTTCTTAATTATTCCACTTATGATAAAGAATTATATGCTCTCATACGATCTTTGCAAACATGGAAACATTATTTGTGGTCTAAGGAATTTGTTATTCATTCTGATCATGAGTCACTTAAGCATCTTTGTAGTCAAACAAATCTGAACCGTAGACATGCTAAGTGGGTAGAATTTCTTGAAACTTTTCCTTACATCATTAAATATAAAAAGGGGAATGATAATGTGATTGTCGATGCTTTGTCTAGACGCTATGCTATGTTGTCTCAACTTGATTGTCGTATTTTTGGACTTGAAACAATTAAGGGACAATATGCTTTTGATGCTGATTTTAAAGAGGTTGCATTAAATTGTAAAGAGGGCCATACATGGAATAAATTTGTGCTAAATGATGGATACTTGTTTAGAGCTAACCGCCTATGCATCCCAGTTGGTTCGGTTCGTGTTTTGTTGTTACAGGAAACGCATGGTGGTGTTTTGATGGGTCACTTTGGTGCCAAGAAGACGGAGGCTGTGCTGTCCACACACTTCTTTTGGCCTCGAATGCGGCGTGATGTTGAGCACTTTGTAGCAAATTGCACGACGTGTCAAAAAGCTAAGTCACGATTGAACCCACATGGTTTGTATATGCCTCTTCCTATTCCTTCAGTTCTGTGGGCGGATATTTCTATGGATTTTGTTTTGGGATTGCCTAGGACGAAGAGGGGGAGCGATAGTGTTTTTGTTGTGGTTGATCGTTTCTCTAAGATGGCACATTTTATACCTTGTCACAAAACGGATGATGCCATTCATATTGCTAACCTCTTTTTCCAAGAGATTGTTCGCTTGCATGGTATGCCTTCTACTATTGTTTCAGATCATGATGTAAAATTCTTGAGTCATTTTTGGCGTACTCTATGGAACAAATTGGGGACAAAATTGCTGTTTTCTACTACTTGTCATCCCCAAACTGATGGACAAACGGAAATTGTGAATAGAACATTGTCTGCAATGCTGTGAGCAATATTGAAGAAAAACTTGAAAATGTGGGAAGAGTGTTTGCCGCATGTGGAGTTTTCATATAATCGGGCGGAACACTCCACCACCAAGGTAAGTCCTTTTCAGGTAGTGTATGGTTTTAACCCTCGTGCTCCTATTGATCTTTTGCCTCTACCTACTACCGAGAAAGTACATAGTGATGCTAAGGAAAAGGGCTGACTTTATTTTGAAATTTCATGCTTCAACTAAAGCAAACATTGAAAAGATGACTGAAAAATATAGAATTGCTGGTAGTCAAGGTAGAAAACAAGTTAAGCTTGAAGTGGGTGATTTAGTGTGGTTGCACTTGAGAAAAGATAGATTTCCAGAGTTAAGAAAGTCTAAATTGATGCCACGTGCTGCTGGTCCATATAAGATTTTGGAGAAAATAAATGATAATGCATAGAAACTTGAGTTGCCTCCCGAGTTCTGGGTTAGTCCTACATTTAACATTGCAGATTTGAAACCGTATTTGGGGGAAGAAGATGAGCTTGAGTCGAGGACGACTCCACTTCAAGAGGGGGAGGATGATGAGGACATCACTACCATGGATACAAACAACACTCCCCTAGTTGATGTTCAAGGTCCGATTACTCGCGCACGCGCAAGACAATTGAATTTGCAGGTGAGCTCGTTCCTATGTACTTATTCTTGTGCATATGAGAATAGTGTGCTACCTAATGAATTAATTGTACTTAGGAATTAAGGAAAGGACCAGCAAGGACATGGTGAAGGACTTGCAGACATGGAAGGCCAGCAAGGATGTTCGGATCAAGGTGGAGGACCAAACCGACGTCCGTAATCTATCTCGATGCTGCGACACCGTAATTGGCCTTTGTGCCGTGTATCTTTGTTGGGCCCATTAGGGCACGTCCAGGGAGGGAGTCACGCTCCTAACCCTTATATAGTCAGTAGCCGTCACCACATTAGGGTGGGGTTTTGCTTAAGTTAGATCTGTCAAGAACAGTCGTCGTAGATCGGTTTGTGAGACCCCAACTTGTGAGCTTAATCATTCATCCGCAACATTCTAGATTGTGTTCTTTCTTGTTCTTGCTTGTGTCTTCGATTCTCAGTCAGGAATTAGCCCTCGTGGTGAGGTCAATCGCGCAGTGCACGGTTGATAACCAGAGGAGAAGTGGTGTGCGATTGCGGGGTTCTAGTCGTGTTGTTGTTACCTTGACCTGACGGAAGTTCGGGCACCCCCGTTCCTATCAAGACTGTTGCTGAAGAATAAAATATTGATGAAGAGGAAGATTATAGTATTTTGATCCCAACTAAACCTAGCCATCTAGATTTTGAGAAATCTACAGTGTCTGAAGCTGACATGTCCATGATGATGAAGTTGGGCTACTTTGGGGAAGCTGAAAGGAAACTCGTCCGATTTGCTGGACAACCACAACACCGAAGAGTGATGAAGTAATGGTTTTCAAGAGCTTTTTCAGAGTAGGACAGCGGTTTCCTTTGAACGAGATAATAGGGGGAGTCTTAAAAAATTTCGAAATATATATTCATCAGCTGACCCCTAACGCCATTGTTAGGCTTAGCGTCTTCAACTGGGCCCTCCGAAGCCATGGGATGAGCCCAGATGCCGAAGCGTTCTGCCGAGTGCACGAGTTGCACTACCAGACGAAGGCCAGGGTAGACGGTCTTCATGAAAATTTAGGTTGCTACAATTTTGCGTATCGCAAGGATACGAAGGCTCCAGTTCTTAGTTACCGCACCAAATGGCCAACCGGCTGGAAAGGTGAATGGTTTTATATTAAGACTGATGAGAAGAAGAGGGGGAAACTGATGACGATGGTCATGTGCCCGCTGTCCTTAAACTTCAGAATGACCAGGCCCCTGTGTAACATGCAGCTAGGGTCACCATGCCAGCTGGCCAAAGTAGAATTCAGGGTGGTGGCTGAACAAATCAGCACCAGGGACTTGGTGTAGGAATACCTAGCCAACCGGATGTATCCAACATCAAGTGACTGGGGATGCCGAAGATGAAGGGAACAAAGAAGAAACATGAACTTGTTCGATTATCTTATCGTTTCAAATTTGAAAAATAAATTTAGGAGCCTTGCCAAGAATGGCTAGAAATGATTGAAACTATGTGTAATGAAATATTGGGAAACTATACCAAAAAAGAAGACCAATTGATGACAGCAGCCTTCGGCACCCGGCCAAAACGAAGGTTAAACCGGGTAATGGATGCTCTAAAATTTGAATACCCTGATTATGAGCGGCTTAGCAAGGTTGCCGGAGGGGTAAAAGGAAAAGAATTGTCAGCGTTCTGAACAGACAAGCTGCCAGAATGGTGAAGGAGGATGAGAAGATTTTAAAGAAGAGAAATCCACTCCTGAGCCGAAGGTGGCAGCTTTGAAGAAAAGAGAAGCTGAAACTCTAGAGCTGAAGGTGACTGAGGTAGAAGAGGAGACTACTTCCGAAGTGGCAGAAATTTTGAAGGTAATGACTGAATCTCTACCTATCAAGCTGCTAAGTCCTCTGGGACCGAAACTAACGAAGCTTTTACAGAAGAAAGACGAGCCTTTGGCTACAAAAAGGTGGATGGGCAGCAAAAGCGAACGATCGTTACCATAATGGAAGCCATTGAACGGATGCCACCATCAGCCTCGGCATCCAAGATAACACCTATTGCGAGCGCCGAGGCCACTGCCGAAGCAAACACCTCTACCGAAGCTACAGCTGCCACCAAAGCTGCCAACTTGGAGAGCAAACTGTCTGGAATTGATTAATTACTATTGGGTATGGCTGCGGAAGAAACAGCTGCGGCTGCAGAGGAGGTCATGGCCACAGTGCCTGACAAAGGGAAGAAGATTGCCGATGTTGCTTCGGAGGAAAAAGACTTCGACCTTTGGAATCTAGTCGGGCAAGAATTATCCGAGGCCGAAAAGAAGGAGCTACAGGAGTATGGCATTTCCTATGGCTACCAGCCAGGAGCCATGCTCTTTGGTGGGATCGATGAAGGGGCCTTAGGATGCATTCGCCACCGCATCGGGGCAAAGATAATTGGCACTCTATCGAAGAGTGTCAGTTTTCCGAAGCTCGAAGCTGATATTCCGAAGCTCGAAGTTTGTTCCAACTTCAAGGTAAAATTCTTGTGATGAAGCAAAAATTTTCTTTTTATTTTTGTGATGAAGCAAATTTGTTGATGAAGGTTTATTTCTACAGAGTATGTTGCTAAGCAAAGCAGTGCGAATGCACCAAGACCTCGAAGACAAAAAGAATAAAATTATAATCGAGGGTTTAGAAAACAAAATTAAAGACTATGAAGCTTCTATTGAGAAGAAAGATTTCCTGCTTCAGGCAATGGAGGGTTCACTTGCAGAAACCCAAGCCGAAAACACTAGATTAAACGAGGAACTTCTCCAAAATCAGAGAGCTTCGAACAAGAGAGAAAAGATTTGCAGACAAAATACGAAGCTGAAGCTGACAAAAATACAAAGTTGTAGCAATCTTTGAAAGAGCTTCGGAACATGTGTTTGGGTTTTGGCAGCTGCTGCGTACAACGATTGAAAAAAGTTTTCAACTCGGTTGGAGCCAGTGCTGAAAAATTTATCCCTTGGGCTAAAAACATATCAAGCACCTTCGAACACATTGAAGGCGAAGTCGAGGCGCTTGATGAAGTGATAGCCGGGCACGGTGACTTCTGTTCCCTGCTAGCATCTCATGGCACATCTACTGCATTTCTGAAGGCTGGTTGTACGCACGCAAAGATTGTGAATAGACCAACCTTCAGCCTATCTCCAATAGATTTGGTTGATATCCCCAGTGAAGCCCGGAGCATAGGGAGCAGATTTATAACACAGATTTGGGGAAGGGTGGTCGGGATTTGGCTGGTGACGAGGCCCGAAGCTTGCTTAAGCCGGTATGAAACTTATACCTATTGCTTACCTTCTCTTGTAATTACTTTTTACCTTATACTACTTTGTTGTGTGCAGGATAATGGTGCTGAAGATTGATAGTCCGAAGCACATTCCAAAGGCTGCTGAAGCTATTTTTTAGGCCTGCCTGCATAAAGCTTAGAAGAATTTGTATTATCTTTGTAAAAGACATTGTAATCGAGAATTGAACATTACTTTGTATATTTGCCCATACCTTGTAATATATTTTTACCTTTCCATCCATGTATAAATTGCTTTGTTGTGGACGAAACTTGTATCTTTTGAGCCGAAGGAGAAAAACACCTACCCTTCTTTTCGTACACAACGAAGCATGTCCTTGCTTCTTCGTGCTCATCGAAGCATTGTTATCAAAGCTGAAGTATTTCTATTTGTGCTTCATGTTATGATGATGATGATCCTACGAATGTCTACATGAATGTATATGAATGCAATGAATGATGTAATGTAATGTGCAAATGAATGTCTCGAACACACACACGAAACCACACCCAGACTCTGCATCCCCTTAGGAACGACTTTTGAGTCTTTTAAGCTCTGCATCGCCTTAGGAACGACTTTTGAGCTTCTTCACCTTATATTTCGGTGGCATTTAAGTTCTGCATCCCCTTAGGAATGACTTTTGAACTTCTTCACCTTATATTTCGGTGGTATTTGGCTCTGCATTCCCTTTGGAACGACTTTTGAGCAGAAAACTTACTCTGCGCTCCCTTAGGAACGACTTTTGCATCTTCGTCAAATTTTTGGCTCTTCATTCCCTTAGGAACGACTTTTGAGCAGAAAACTTACGTTGTGCCCCTTTAGGAACAACTTTTTTGCAGCTTCGACATGCTCTGCATCCCCTTTGGGACGTCTTTTGAGCTTCTCCCTGTTTTTCTTCTTTGCACTCGATGGTGCAGGCTCAGATTTTACATATTACATCTTTGGGGGATTTGGCCCTTGTAGGGCTAAATAAGAATGAAAAATTACAAGCTATGGCCCATTAAAAACCTTTCTCCCCTCTTGAAAGGAAAAGGGTGCCATAGAAAAAATGAAAAAATATTACATCAAATTACACATAGTATCACCGAAGCTCATCCGCATTCCAAGATCTGGGTATGTCGTTGTCATCCATATCCTTAAATCTATAAGAACCGGGTCTTGATGAAGATACTACCAGAAAAGGAACTTCCCACTTCAGTTGCAACTTGCCCACTGTATCTGGGTTGGCCACTCTTCGAAGCACCAGATGTCCTGGCTTGATGTTTTTCAATCGAACCTTTCTATCACGCCACCTTATTGTTTTGGCCTAGTATTTATTGATGTGCTCTATAGCCTGAAGTCTGGTCCCTTCTGTAGTATCTTTTGTTATTTGATAATCAGCTTCGTCTTCTACCGAAGCTATTGTTCTTATTGACTCTTCTGGAGTTATTGCTTCGTCACCAAATAAGAGCTTGAAGGGTGTAAATCTTGTTGACCTTGACGCAGTTGCGTTGTGGCTCCACACCACTTTAATCAACTCATCTGGACACTTTCCTCTGGCTGGTTGAAGATTAGCTTCATTATTCCTGTCATTATAATGCCATTTGCTCTTTCTACTAGCCCATTTAATTCTAGATGCCTAAGTGATGCAAAATGAATCTTCGTACCAATTCGGTCACAAAAATCTTTGAATGTTTCGGCATCAAATTTTTACCATTGACCACAGTTATTGCCTTCAGCACACCAAAGCGACAAACAATATTTTGCCAGAAGAATTTTTGGATCGTGACCGAAGTTATTGTAGCCAAAGGCTTCACCTCAATCCACTTAGAAAAATATTCTACTGCCACTACAACATACTTCAAGTTTCCTTGTGCTGGTGGGAGTGGACCCAACAAATCTAGGCCCCATCTTTGCAATGGCCAGGTTGGCTGTATTAACTGGGTTAGCAACGAAGGTTGTTTCTTGTCTCCTGCACATTTTTGACAATTTTCGCACTTTTGAACCAGATCTGCTACATCCGAAGCTACCTTAGGCCAATACAATCCTTGTCTGAAAACCTTCCCCAGCAAAGGCCTAGACCCAATGTGCGTGAGATCCACACAAACCTGCATGTATTTCCTTCATGAGTTCTATACCTTCGGTTCTAGATAAACACTTGAGAAGTGGAGAGCAGACTCCATGTTTGTATAACTCCCCTTCTATTATGACATATGGTCTTGTCCTTGCTTCCATTCTTTTATTATAAACTTCGTCATCCGAAAGACAGTTACCTTAGAGGAAAGATATGATTTCAGTCCTCCAATCTTCACTATGTACATGTGATATTGCAAGCACTGCTCTCTCCAGAAGTTCAACCGAAGGTGATATTATTGTCTCAAAGAATACTTCCGAAGGTAGAGGGAGCCCTTGTGCTGCTGACTTAGCTAGCAGATCTGCATGCTCATTTTCCCCTCTTGGGATATTTTTTACAGAAAAACCTTCGAAAGAAGCCTCCAACCTTCGGACTGTATCCAAATATTTTTCAAGCTTCGGATCCCTTGCCTTGCTGCTTTTGTCTACATGGCCAGCAATAACCTGAGAATCAGTTTTAAGGACTGCTCTTCTTATTCCCATTGCTTTTAGCTTCCGAAGCCCCAACAGAAGGGCTTCGTACTCAGCAATATTATTTGTACAACTAAAGTCCAGTCTTGCTGCATAGCATGTTCTGACTTTAGAGGGCGCTACTAGAACAGCAGCCGCTCCTGCGCCGAAGGTTCCCCAAGAACCATCACAGAAGACTGTCCAGGCTTCGGCGTATTTTGTTACTTCTTCTCCCTGAGCCCCCGTCGTCCAATCAGCAATGAAATTCGCTAACGCCTAGGACTGAATTGAGGATCTGTGTACATAATCAATAGTGAATTCATTGAGATCGGCAACCCATTTTCCGATCCTCCCAGTAGCTTCTTTATTCCTCATTATGTACTTCAGAGGTTGTGATGAAGGAACAATTACATGATATGCTTAAAAATAATGCCGAAGCTTCCTTGAGGCCATCAATACAGCATATAACACCTTCTCCAATTCTGTATAATTTTTCTTTGATAAGCTTAGAAATTCGAAGACGAAATATACTGGTGCTTGTCTTTTTACTTGACCATCTTGCTTCTCCTGTACAAGCGCCGCACTAACTACAGAGTGAGAGGATGCTACATATAGGAGTAACGGAGCCCCTAGCGAAGGTGGAGTTAGAGTTATCAAGTCTATCAAGTATTGCTTTAACTCTTCGAAAGCCCTTTGTTGAGTCGGACCCCATTGGAAAACTTCGGCTAACTTCAGTATTTCAAAGAATGGTAGATTCCTTTCTGATGATCTTGATATAAATCTATTTAACGATGCCAGCCTTCCTGCCAACCGTTGAGCCCCCTTCTTTGAATTTGGCGGCTTCATCCAAAGGATAGCTTCAGTCTTATTTGGGTTAGCTTTGATTCCCTTTGTTGATATCAGACAGCCGAGGAACTTGCCCTTCTTTACTCCAAAAACACACTTTTCTAGATTTAATTTAAGACCAGCTTGCCTGAAATTGGCAAATGTCTCTTGCAAGTCAGCAATATGATTCTCTTGCTTCGTGCTTTTTACTATGAGGTCATCAACATAAGTCAGCACATTCCTGCCTAATTGAGAGTGAAGGACCTTGGTTGTCATTCTGCTGAAGCTTCCTTCAGCATTCTTGAGCCCCTTAGGCATCCGAAGGTAGCAATAAGTGCCACTAGGAGTTATGAAGCTAGTCTTTGGCTCATCTTGCTTGTTCATCCAAATCTGATGATATCCTGAGTAGAAGTCTAGTAAACTCATGAGCTTCGAAGAAGCTGCTACATCTACAAGGGTGTCTATTCTTGGTAATGGGAACTCATCCTTTGGACATGCTTTGTTGAGATCTGTGAAATCAATACACATTCTCCATTTGCCATTAGCCTTCTTCACCATAACAGTGTTGGCTAGCTGTTGGGGGTCTGCTTCGTCGCCAAAGGTCCTGTAAGAAGAAACACCTTTGGAAGATCAACACAGAAGCAACGCCGAAGCTACCACCCAGGGAGCTTTGGCATAGTGACACACCTTGAGACGAAGGGTTGCACCGACTTAAAGATGAAAAGACCGATCGACCCATGATAATCTATGTCATGATTGTAACTAGTTATAAAGGACATGAATGTAAATCCACACAGGCTGCGCCCTATGCCTATAAATAGATGAACAGTACCCCCGTACTGTTCACGCTGACTGGTATCCACTCGTGCATCACGCTTGTACCTTTGCCTTCTGTCAAGCCGAAGGTACAAATGTAATTAAATACTGTTCATACTTATTCATAATGATATAATAAAAGATATATTATGATGTCATATGATTATCCAAGTTATTTTTCATGTTTCATATGCTTCGTCTTTCATTGATTTATGCTGTGATGATGAAGGTACGTCCTTCATAACCTTCGTCCGAAGATCATTATATCCTTAGCGAAATAATGCTTCAAAGGACAAAGGGCATTAACCATTAACCTATTTTTGTGTTGCCTTGTTCTTAATTCATAGCATTTGAGAACAAGTTTCCAACATTGGCGCCCACCTCTGGTGAACTCACTTCCACTTTTGAGCTGATGGCTTCGTTCTACAACCAAGTCGAAGCACCTTCGGCTACGAAGCAGGTGCTTCCAATAACAGGCGGCTCAGGTTCAGAGCCGGCTAACAAGAAGCAAAAGAAGGAAGCACAGAGAAGGGTACAACATGTTGGGGTGCAGGGACCCTTCATCAAATCAAAATGGTCCCACATCCCAATCACCTTCTCCCAGGAGGACCTTCAGCTCAAAGATTACCCTCACAATGATGCTATGGTCATATCTTGTGTCATCAAGGGATTTCTGGTCCATAATGTTCTGGTTGATACAGACAATGCAGCGGATATCATATTTGATAAGGCCTTCAGACAGATGCAAGAACAAGAGGATAAGATTCATGATGCTACACATCCTCTATGTGGCTTCGGAGGAAGGCAGATTGTAGCACTCGGCAAAATCACAATGTCAGTGACCTTCGGCTTTGTTCATAACACAAGGACTGAACAGGTTGTCTTTGACATTGTTGACATGGAGTACCCCTATAATGCAATCATTGGTCGTGGGACACTTAATGCTTTCGAAGCAATACTTCATCCAGCATATCTATGCATGAAGATACCTTCGGAACAAGGGCCCATTGCTATTCATGGGAGTCAAGAAGCTGCCAAGAAGGCCAAAGGAAACTGGACAGATTCAAAGGCAATCCATAATATAGATGAAGCCGAAGCCTGTGAGTAGTATAGATATAAAAGAGAGAAGACAGCTTCGGCGGATCAGCCGAAGCCTATGCTTCTATGTGAAGATATAGCAGAACAAAAGGTACTGCTGGGGTCTCAGTTATCTGAAGAGCAAGCGAAGAATTTGCTAAGATTTCTATTCAACAACAAAGATGTCTTCGCTTGGTCAGCCAATGATCTTTGCGGTGTCAACAGAGATGTCATTGAACATTCACTCAATAAAGATCCATCTTTCAGGCCAAGAAAACAAAGGCTTCAGAAAATGTCTGACGACAAAGCTGAAGGTCCTCAGAACGAAGTGAAGAGGCTTCTTAGTGGTGGTGTTATCAGAGAGGTGAAATACTGTCACACCCGGTTTTAGAAGGCAAACCGAATGTGAACCATGTACGTGCCAGGATCAGCAATTCACGTACACAGCAGTTACATAACATGGACATCATCACACAGTGCTCAAATAGTATTAAAAAAGGGAAATAGTAGTCGATTACATCATATGTCTGAGACATCCATATAGTCTTTACAATAAATCAAAGTGCGGAAAAGAAACGTAGATAAATGCGGCCTTCACAGGCAGCCGACTGGGGGTTGCCGCTAACCCACACCTAGAACTCATCGTAGTCTTGGAACTCCTTATGGTCTCCTTCCACAGCTTCATCTTCTCCTGAGTAGTGGTTGCAATGCTGACAACCTCGGGATGGGGGGGTTTGGTGTGTAGAGCAAGGGTGAGTACACATCAACATACTCAGCAAGTATCTTGTTTGGCTGTAGTGGACTAGCTTTATGTGGGGGTGAGTCAAGCAGTTGCTTTTAGTTGGTCAGATTATTATTACTAGTAGAGAAAGCCAAGTTTTAGAATTAACCCACGTTATTAACCCAAACGTACCCCTTTCCAAATGGAAAGAGTACCACTTACCATTACCAGAGTCAAAACCAAGAACCATCAATTTCATTGCCACCTGCAAACCAAACATCTCTGATCAAGTACCACTAATCACTGGAGCTCCCTTGGCCGCTCATAACCGTGAGCACGGCTGCTATATCAGTTTTCAAACACTCTGCAGAGGTTGTGCACTTTACCCACATGCCGTGATTCCCTTTCTGCCCGGAGAGAGCTACTCCCCATTGACCACTACCTAGGTGGCCCAGCAGGGTATCACTACGTAGCCTTTATAAAGATTCCCTGGGGCTGTAGCCGCCCGTTAGGTTTCCTAAATGCACCGCACTCCTCCCCAAAGGGCGAACCCAAGCTTGGCATAGCGAGCCGCATACACCGAGCCCCATTGACGGCACGACGGCTAAGCGAACTACACCCCGGATCCTCTAATTAATAGCTAAGGGCACCCCATTCCACCCTCATGGTTGCACTGTTTTCCCGGACGGTCATCCAACAAACAGGTCCTTACGGAGAGGCACTCAAGAAACCGCTCGAGCCCCCTTGAAGGACACAGGTATAACATCATAATAAAAGAGGGGGAAAACAGCGTATCATTGACCATTCTCATCGTGTTCATTGATTAGAGTTGAGCAATAGCATAAGATTAAGCAATAATAATCCAACCCAGATAGGTAACAAGGACATGGATAACAAAAGCTAGTCAATCCTTAGGTATAACTGTGAAATGCGGGAGGTAAATTAAAGAATGTATAGGACAGAGATAGGTCAAGGGACACTTGCCTCCACCAACCGACTGCTGCTCAGGGGCTTCTCCTGTGAGTTCTTCGGGCTCCTCAACCGGATCGTTCTCTATGCGAGCGCAAACATACATACATCCACACATTTAATACAAAAGAACAGTACACCATACAATAGGATGCAATAAATAAACAGACGTCTTCTAGCAAAATATTGTTTGTCGCTTCGGCGTGCCAAAGGCAAAAATTGTGGACAATGGAACACAGTTTGATGCCGAAACTTTCAAGGAATTCTATGATCAGATTGGCACGAAGATTCATTTTGCATCAGTTAGGCATCCGGAGTCAAACGGTCTGGTCGAAAGAGAAAATGGCATTATAATGACGGGAATAATGAAGCTAATCTTCAATCAGCCCAGAGGAAAGTGGCCAGATGAGTTGATTAAAGTGGTGTGGAGCCACAACACAACCATATCAAGATCAACAAGATTTACGCCGTTCAAATTATTATTTGGTGATGAAGCTATAACCCAGAAGAAGCTAAAGTGGGGTCAATAAGAACAGCAGCTTCGATAGAGGACGAAGCTGATTATCACGTAGCAAAAGATACTATAGAAGGGACTAGACTTCAGGCTGTGGAGAATATCAATAAATATCAAGCCAAAACAATAAAATGGCATGACAGAAAAGTTCGGCTGAAAAATATTAAGCCAGGGCATTTGGTGCTTCGGAGAATGGCCAATCCGGACACAGTAGGCAAACTACAGCTAAAGTGGGAA
The DNA here is from genome assembly GCF_902167145.1 of Zea mays. Lineage (NCBI taxonomy): Eukaryota > Viridiplantae > Streptophyta > Magnoliopsida > Poales > Poaceae > Zea > Zea mays. The sequence goes on from NC_050103.1 coordinate 46,791,429, forward strand.
GGACCTTTTCTTGTGGTATCTTCGTCAAGGCCCGGTTCTTACAGATTGAAGGAAATGGACGGCAACAACATTCCTAGATCTTGGAATGCGGATGAGCTTCGACGATATTATGTGTAATTTGATGTAATCTTTTTCCATTTTTTTCTATGGCACCCTTTTCCTTTCCAAAGGGGGAGAAAGGTTTTAATGGGGCCATGGATTGTAATTTTTCTTTTCTTATTTAGCTCTACGAGAGCAAAATCACCCAAAAGAATGTCAAATGTAAAATCTGAGCATGCACCATCGAGTGCAGAGAGAGAAAAAAAGAAGCAGGGAGAAGCTCAAAAGTCGTCCCCAAGGGGATGCAGAGCACGACAAAGCTACAAAAAGTCGTTCCTAAGGGAGCGCAGCGTAAGTTTTCTGCTCAAAAGTCGTTCCTAAGGGAATGCAGAGCCAAATACCACCGAAATATAAGGCAAAGAAGTTCAAAAGACATTCCTAAGGGGATGCAGAACTTACACCGAAAAATAAGCGGTGAACACCGAAAAATAAACGGTGAAGAAGACTCCAAAGTCGTTCCTAAGGGGATGCAGAATCTGGGTGTGGCTTCGTAAGCGTGTGTTTGGACATTCATTTGCACATTACATCACGTCATTCATTGCATTCATACACATTCATTTAGACATTCGTAGGATCATCATCACCATATCATAGTGTACAGACAGTTGCTTCGGCTCTAATGACAAGGCTTCGATGAGTACAAAGGAAGTAAATTTATGCTTCGTTGTGTACGAAAAGAAGGAAAGGTGTTTTTCGCCTTCGGTTCAAAAAATGCAAGTTTCGTCCACATCAAAGCAATTCATACAAAAAAGGTAAAAATATATTACAAGGTATGGACAAGTTTACAAAGCAGCGTTTGATTCCTAAGTTACAATATCTTTTACAAGGTTAATCCAAAATTTCTCTAGAGCTTTTTTGCAGCAGCCTCATCAATACCCGTCAAGCTTCGAATCATTCATCTTCGGCTTCGTCATCCTGTACATAATAAAGCGGTATAAGGTAAATAGAAATCTCAAGGAAAGGTAAGCAACAGGTACAAGTTTAGTACCGGCTTGAGATGACTTCGAGCTTCGTCACTAGCTAAATTCCGCCCACCCTTCGTCCAAATTTGAGTTATGAATCTATTTCCAATGCTTCGAGCCAGACAAGGGATGTCAGTTAAATCCGCTGGTGACTGGCTGAAATTTGGTCTGTTCACAATCTTCCCATGCGTGCAACCAGCCTTCATGAAAGCAATAGCAGTGTCGCGAGAAGCTAGCAGGGCACAGAAGTCACCGTGCCCAGCTATAACTTCGTCAAGTGCATCAACTTCGCCCTCAATATGTTCGAAGGTGCTCGGCAGGTCTTCAACCGAAGGTTCAAATTTTTCAGAACTGGCTCCAACTGAGTTGAAGACCTGCTTCAGCCGTCGCACGCACCGGTTGCCGAAGTCTAGACATTTATCTTGAAGCTCCTTCAATGATTTCTGCAAATTCGAACTCTTTTCGACTTCAGCTTCAAGCTTAGCATCAAAATTCTTCTTTTCTTGTTCGAAGCTTTCTGACTTCGTGAGGAGTTCACTCTTTAATCTGGCAATTTCGACTTGGGCTTCTGCTAGTGAACCCTCCATTGTTTGAAGAACAAAATCTTTCTTTTCAAGAGCAGCTTCATGATCTTTGATTTTGCTTTCCAAGCCTTCAATTATAACCTCATTTTTCTTATCTTCAAGGTCTTGTTGCATCCTCAAGGCTTTACTTAGTAGCATACTCTGTGCAAAATAACCTTCGTCAGCAATTACCTTCATTGTAAAACAATGAAAAAGCTGAAGGAAAAATTTTACCTTGAAATTAGAATAGAACAAACTACCGATGATATGCTGTCGTCGGTACCGACTGATGTCAGCTTCAAGCTTCGGGAAACCAACACTCTTCAATAGAGTGCTGATAACCTTCGCTCCAGTCCAATCTCGGATGCATCCTAAGCTTTCTTCATTAATTCCGCCGAAGAGCAACGCTCCTGGCTGGTAGCCATAGGATATAGCATACTCCTGCAGCTCCTCTCTTTCAGTCTTAGATAATTCTTGACCACTTATATTTTGAAAATTGAAGCCTTTTCCTCCGAAGTATCTTCGGCGACTGCCTTCCCTTTTTCAGGCACTGTGGCTACGGTTTCCTTGGCAGCTGTAGCAGCTTCTTCCGCGGTCATATCCAAGAATATTCTATCAATATCAGATAATGTGCTCTCCAGATTCGTGGCTTCGACCGTTGTAGCTTCGGTAGTTGTAGCTTCGGTGGGAGCAGCTTCGGTAGCTGCAGCAACTTCAGCAGCTGGTGTTATTTTTGACGCTGAGGCCGGCGGCGGCATTTCTTCAATTGCTTGCATAATAGTAACAATCATTTGCTTTTTTCACCCAACCACCTTCTTCGCTGCCGAAGGCTCGTCCTTCTTCTGTAAAAGCTTTGTCAATTCTGGCCCCAGGGGACTTAGCAGCTTGATAGGTAAGGATTCGGTCATTACCTTTAAAATTTCTTCCACTTCGGCGACAGAAGGTGCCGAAGGAGCTCCCTCTTCTATCTCAGCCATCGTCGGCTCTAGAGTTGCATTTTTCCTCTTCTTCGAGGTTGTCACCTTCGGCTCAAGGCTAGATTTTTTCTTTTTCAAAATTTTTTCATCTTCTTTTATCATCCTAGCAGCCTGTCTGTTCATAACACTAACAATCCTTTTTCGCTTCGACCCTTCGGCACCCTTGCTTAATCGTTCATAGTCAGGGTATTCAAAGTTCAGCGCATCCATTACTCGATTCAGCCTTCATTTCGGTCGGGTGCCAAAGGCCGCAGTCATCAGTTGATCTTCTTTTTAGTATCGTTGCCCAAAATTTTGTTGCACATAGCCTTAATCATTTCTAGCCACTCTTGGCTAGGCTCTTTGAATTGTTTCTTGAACTTGAAGTGATAGGGCAATTGAACAAGTTCATTCTTTTTCTTTTCTCCCTTCAGCTTTGGCATATTCCATTCACTTAACGTCGGAAATACCCCATTGGCTAAGTATTCTTGCACCAGATCTCTAGTGCCGATCTGCTCAGTCACAACTTTGAATTATGCCACAGCCTGTTGGCATGGTGACCCCGACGACATGCGGCACAGGGGCCTGGTTAGCCCAAAGCTTAAACTCAACGAGCTCATTATCAACGTCTTCAATTTCTCTCTCTTCTTTTCATCAGTCTTGATATAGAACCACTCACTTTTCCAGCCGGTTGGCCACTTGGTGCGGTAGCTTAGCACCGGGGCCTTCATATCCTTGCAGTAAGCGAAGTTGTAACAACCAAAATTCTCATGAAGCCCATCTTCTCTGGCCTTCGTTTGATAATGTAGCTCATGTACTCGGCAGAAGGCTTCAGGATTTGGATCCATTCCCTAGCTTCGAAGGGCCCAAAAGAAGATGTTGAGCCTAACGATAGCGTTAGGAGTCAGCTGATGAAGATAAATTTCATAATTATTCAAAACTTCCCCAATCATCTCATGAAGCGGAAACCGCAATCCAGCTTTGAAAAAGCTTTTGAAAACTACTACTTCATCATTTTTGGCTCTGGGGTGGTTTCTTCGTCGGCAAAACGAAGAAGCTTCTTCTCTGTCTCCCCGAAGTAACCGAGCTTCATCATCATCGGCACATCGGCCTCAGAGACAGTAGATTTTTCGAAATCTAAGTGGCTGGGCTTTGATGGGACTAGAGTGTTATAGTCTTCCTCTTCATCAGCATTTTCTTCCTCAATATCAGCTTCTTCTGTCTCAGCAGTATGTGCATCTTCATCAATAGTCCCCTCTGTCACAACCAATCCAGATTGCTTCATAACTTCGGAAATCGGGTCTGTTTCGGTGGCTTCGTCCTCCTCTCCGTCACGGGTCACCCTAGCAGTTGAACATACTCTGGCCATCAGGTGTTGAATTTCTTGCAGTTCTTACGAATGTTGATGATTTTTACAGTTTTGACGAAGCTCCCTCTTATGCTGAGGCTAAAGCAAAATGATGCTTTGCTTGAGAATGCGATGAGAAAGCTTTGGCAATGGTTAAATTTTTCAGCAGCACAATAGTGCAATGGCAAGGAATGCTGTGGTAACTTCACACCTACCCGTCTGTTTATATAGTGCTGCAGGTGTGAAGGTGAATCATCAAGTCGTCCACACCCACTGAACAGTCACCCGCACCCACTGAACGGTGGACCACGACGCGTGGGAGATGAATCGCCAGATCGCGCGTACCCGCCGCATGGTGGGCCCACCTCGCGCTTGGAATATTTTAATCGTTTCTCGGCAACGAGCTCAGGGAAGGTGTTTTTTGGACCTTTGGCATTCCGAAGCCTAGGGCAATTTTTCACGGAACAAGCTCGTTATGAAAAACAATCTAGCACCGCGAAGGGGCTACTGTTGTGGGTCTGCTTCGTCGCCGAAGGTCCTGTAAGAAGAAACACCTTCGGAAGATCAACACAGAAGCAACGCCGAAGCTCCCTTGAAGCTACCACCAAGGGAGCTTCGGCATAGTGACACGCCTTGAGACGAAGGGTTGCACCGACTTAAAGATGAAAAGACTGATCGGCCCATGATAATCTATGTCATGATTGTAACCAGTTATAAAGGACATGAATATAAATCCACACAGGCTGCGCTGTGTGCCTATAAATAGATGAATAGTACCCCCGTACTGTTCATGTTGACTGGTATTCACTCGTGCATCACGCTTGTACATTTGCCTTCTGTCAAGCCGAAGGTACAAATGTAATTAAATACTGATCATACTTATTCATAATGATATAATAAAAGATATATTATGATGTCATATGATTATCCATGTTATTTTTCATGTTTCATATGCTTTGTCTTTCATTGATTTATGTTGTGATGATGAAGGTACATCCTTCATAACCATTGTCTGAAGATCATTATATCCTTCGGGAAATAATGCTTCAAAGGACGAAGGGCATTAACCATTAACCTATTTTTGTGTTGCCTTGTTCTTAATTCATTGCATTTGAGAACAAGTTTCCAACACTAGCCATTCTGGATATGTTACTTCTCTGATAACACTAGCACTGAGAAGTCTCTTTACTTCGTTCCGAGCACCTTCAGCTTTATCATCAAACATCTTCCGAAGTCTTTGCTTCCTTGGCCTGAAAGATGGATCCACATTAAATGAATGTTCGATGACATCTCTGTTGACACCACAAAGATCATTGGCTGTCCAAGCGAAGACATCTTTGTTATTGAACAAAAATTGTAGCAGAGTCTTTTCTTGCTCATCAGATAGCTGAGATCCCAGCAGTACCCTTTGATCTGCTATATCTTCACATAGGAGCATAGGCTTCAGCTGATCTGCCGAAGCAGCCTTCTCTCTTTTGTGCTTATATTGTTGAATTTGTCCAACTCCCTTCAGCCCTTCTGGCAGCTTCTTGACTTCCATGGACAGTGTTGGGGGCCTTCGGCTTCCGAAGGTCCTCAAAAACATGATTTAACGATGTTTCTGGAGTATAATGTGTGAACAGGTATCTTCGGACTCGAATCAGTACCACAGTGGGAGAAGCCCAAAGAATACGAAGGTTGACACAGCGCCGAAGGTGTGAGCAGGAAAGCTTCGGCATGATAGCAGAAAAGGAAACCGACTTAAAGATGAAAAGGCTATTTAGACCTTGGTGGATTACTATAGAATTACTACCAAATGTAAAGGGCATGGGTGTAATTTTACATGGGTTGTGTCCCGCGCCTATAAATAGGTGAACAGTGCCCCCGTACTGTTCACGCTGACTTGGCATTTGCTTTTGCGTCACGCTTGTACTATTACCTTCTTTTAAGCCGAAGGTACATTTGTAATTTGATATCATTTCTATTTTTCCATAGTAATAATATAGAAATGAGTTAATAATAATATATAATTGTTTACGTTATCCTTTACATTTCATATGTCTTCTTCTTCATTATTATATGTTGTGTTTATGAAGGTATGTCCTTCATAACCTTCATCCGAAAATCATTATATCCTCAAGGGAAATAATGCTTCGAAGGATGAAGGACTTTAACATTTAACATTTTTTGTGTTGCCTTGTTCTTAACTCATAGCATTTGAGAACAAGTCCCCAACATTGGCGCCCACCTCCGGTGAACTCACTTCCACTCATAAACCTTCGCTATGGCGCCGAAGAAAGCTTCAGCAACTGGGGCTGCAGCTCTGCAACCGCTGGACCCCAATCAGGAGACTCTCTCCCTTCGGGAGGCCCGAAGCCAGAAGAGGAAGGCTGTCAGCCTGACACCGCAAGAGGATGAGCTAGACCAAGAAATCAGAGAAATGGAGATGCTTCATCAACAGGTGCAGAGGAAGAAGGAAAAGATGGCCAGGCTAGCTGAACTGCAAAGGCAGATAGACGAAGCCTCTGAAGAAGTTCGCCATCTTACTCAGGATGAGCAGAACCGAAGGCCTCAGCACAAAGATCTTCATCAGGAGGATTTCTTCAACGAAGATGACTGGTATGAGAATTTCCACCATGGAAATTTTGCTTTTGATGATGCTTCTCCTCTGTCCGCTGAGCTGCAGGCTACACCTTGGCCTCCGTCCTACAAGCCACCCCAGCTTCCCATATTCGACGGCCATTCAGACCCGAAGCAGTTTTTGATGAGCTACGAAGCAACAGTATCTTTGTATGGTGGCAATACTGCAGTCATGGCAAAATCTTTTGTTATGGCTGTCAGGAGTGTTGCTCAAACCTGGTATTCCTCCCTTCGACCAGGAACGATCACTTCATGGCAAAAGCTGAAGGACATGTTGTTAACCAGCTTCCAAGGGTTTCAGACGAAGCCGGTCACTGCTCAAGCTCTATTCCAGTGCACCCAGGACCACGAAGAATACCTTCAGGCATATGTCCGGAGGTTCTTGCGTTTGAGGGCACAGGCACCAACAGTGCCCAACGAAATTGTCATTGAGGTCATGATCAAGGGACTCCGGCCAGGACCTTCAGCTCAGTACTTTGCTAGGAAGCCTCGTCAAACTTTGGAGAAGCTGCTCCAGAAGATGGACGAGTATATTCATGCTGACAATGATTTTCGTCAAAGAAGGGAGGAGGCTTTCAGGTTTTCCGAAATGACCAGGGGCTTCAGAGGAAGATTTTATCCGAGGCACGTCAGGTCAATTCACAACTCTACTCAAAATGATGATAAGGGGAGTCAGCAGCAAAGACCACAGGGCTCTTCACAGGCTTCGGGGCAACAGCAAAGCTCCTTCCGGCCGCCAGCTCCAAGAGGCAGAGGCGCCAGGGGCTTCGGCGGAAGATTTGGAGATCAACCAAGGAGAACATTTTGCTTGTTCTGTGGTGAAAACAAGGGCCATACCACCAGGATGTGCCAGGTTACCATCCAGAAGCAAAAGGAGATAGCCGAAGTTGCAGCACAACAGGGTCAGCCGAAGCAGATCATGCACACTGCTTCGTATCATTCGCCTTATATCCCAGAATATGTAGGCAACCACCCTGCAATTTCTATAGCTTCGGCGAGTCAACCTCAAGCTTCCTGGCAACAGCCTCCGCCTCCACCACCGCTGCAACAAGGCCAGCAGCCAGAAGGGGGCCAATATGCTCAGCACCAAAGGGACTTCAGAGAACAGTCCGAAGCTCGCACATTCAATAGCACTGTGCCAGAGTCAAAGCACATTTATTGACAAATATCCTACCTTGATAATAGACTTTTCCATTCAGTTTTATTTTCTGTGTAATAAAGGACACTTTTTAAATCTCATGTAATAGTTTCATTGTTTGCCACAAGGAAAACATATCTTCCCCACAGGCTTAAGGTGTTGAAGCTTAAAGATTTGTGATAGCAAGGAGGACCTTCGAATTATCAAAAATTTATTTTAAAAGGCACGGTATGAATTCTTCGAAGCAACAAAAAGTCGTTCTAAGGAGCGCAGTGTAAGTTTTCTGCTCAAAAGTCGTTCCAAAGGGAATGCAGAGCTTACAGCGAAAAATAAACGCTGATACCGCCTAAGTAAAAGGCGAAGCGCGAAAAGTCAACGTGAATACCGCCGAAAGTAAAAGGCGAAGAAGCTCCTAAGGGAGGCTTACAGCGAAAAATAAACGCTGATTCCGCTAAAGTAAAAGGTGAAGAAGCTCCTAAGGGGGGCTTACAGCGAAAAGTCAACGCTGATTTAAAAAGATTATATGTTTTATTGCAGGGATATGCGTGTATCTTCGGAATAAATACCATTTTTACATAGCATAACATCATCATATCATTTCGCATAGCATAAGCATCATACATCATGCTGCATATACAAGAAGGGGACACAATATTGATCTTCGGAAGAATGCTTTGAAAAAGGGAAAATCATGCTAAGTCACAAGGAGATACAATATTGATCTTCGGAGTGTAGCTTCGGAAAATATTTTCACGAAGCTTGGATATTCTTCATCAGAACACTCTGGATATAGTTGTGATAAATGAAAATTCTTCTTCACGAAGCATGAAAAGAAGGGAAGGTGTTTTTTCGTCAAAGACTCAAAAACGGTATGTATGTAAATTTCATGCATCGTAAAGAATTGAACCATAAAAAACAAGTATACAAGATATTACACATATTACATTTCAGATGTTTTTACAATAGCACCTAGTCTTCCCTAAGTACTACTTCCGCAGCTTCGTTCAAGAGTTGATTGACAACTTGATACATGATAGCTTCAGCCATCTTTTTAATTTCATCGTCATCTTTCGGCTGAGGGCCTGGAGGCGCTTTAGTAGGATCTGAGGGAGGACAGGATACGGCTACATTGCTATTACAAATTGCGAACGAAGTTTAAAATCAAAAATTATAACACAATAAAAACCATTAGTTAATACCTATTTGCCCTTCGGGCTCTGCGGTTTTCTCAGCAGCCTCTGCTACTTTTCTAGCATCATGGATGCCCTTTTTGCTTTTTTGGATAATTTCTCGGGCCATCTCTCGACCACCATTGTCCCAGACATCGGTGAAAAATTTTCCACCAACCATGCTAGCTTCGGCTGAAGGATCTTTTGCATCTTCGAAGGACAAAGTAGCTTCGGACTGTGCTAAAATCTTTATATGCTCACAGCCCTTCCTCTCCAAAATGGTGGCAATCCCCCTGGCACCCGAAAAAGCGCATATGTCTCCGCGGCTATTTAAAATTTCCTCAAAGGCCTCAGCTTCGTGATTAATCCATTCGATGGGACCTTCAGGGTTGCCTCTTGTAAAGTTTTCTTCGCTCGAGAATGCGCCAACGCTGGCGAAGCTAGCTTTCATTTTCTTAACACACTCCATAGATTTGTCATAGCATCTTTTCTTGGACGAACGAAGCTCTTCAACTGTTCCTTCTAAATGATTCGCCCATTGGTCGCTAAGTTCTCGCTTCGTTTCTTCAAGTATGTGTTCCTCTTTAGCTCTAGCTAGTTGTTTTCGAAGATCTTCAATTTCACGCTTCTGAGCCTCAGCTTGACCTTTAAAAGTAGCTTTGTCTTCTTTTATTCTATTTATCAATGAATGTAATATTTTATCTTTTTCGAGACCTTCGTTCCTTAGTTCAATTACTTCGGAACGAAGGTTGCTCAGGGCCATAACACACCCTTCGTCTTCGGCATCTTTTTGGGCCCTGAGGGCATTGCTAAGTATAAGGCCCTGCAAAGAAAAATGTGTGTGCGTCAATAAATTTAAGCAAACGAAAAAATTTGGTCTCAAGAAAAAATACAAAGACCACATTTTTTGCACCTTTAAGCTATTGTATGCCAAGCTGTCGGCCAGCTCGTTTTTCGACAATGCCGAGAGCCCGTCTTCTAGTGTTGGGAAACCGAAGCTCTTGCTCATCTCCCGACAGACAGAAATCTCCTTGCTGTCAGGGAGACAATACAAGAAGTCTTCTTCTCCGCTGCCGTTGAATATCAACGCCCCCTTTGGATATTTTAGTTTTTGGGCGTAAAACTTGCTTTTCTTTTTCAGACAACTTTTTCCCCGAAGCATGTCGAATAATATAATCAAGGACTTTGGGGGATGCTTCGGGGGCAACAGCACTGATTTCTTCAACAAGAATTGGCTCCGTCATTTTTTCTTCCTCGGTTTCCAAGGATTTTACCTTCGTGGGCTCTGAAGGCCCAGCTTCAGCTTCAGCTTGTTGCTTTGGAGCTTTAGTATCAAAAATTTCAGTTTCCGCTTCGGAAGTTTCAACAGTCTTCTTCGGAGTTGTGCTTGAGGACTTAATTGTCTCCAGAACATCTAGCACATTGACCATTCTTTTTCTTTTCGGAGTCACCGCTGGGCCCTTTTTAATTCTTGCTACTTCAATTTCTACTGAAGGACTTAAAATTTCTGATATTTTTGATCCCTCATTTGATCCTTTTGTTTCTTCCATCTTTTCTGTCGATGGCGCTTCGGCCATCTCTTTGGTTTCTGGTAATAAAATCTTTGGTTCCTCCAATTCTGTTGTTGTTGGCGCTTCGGCCAGTTCTGCGACTTCTGGCAGCAAGGTTGGCTCTTCAGCTTCAGTGGTCGAAGAGGTCTCTCCGGTGAACTCATGCACCGAGGCTGGTTCAATATAGCGTGGCGGATGTGTGAGGACCTTTATCCTTTTTCTTTTCGGTGCTGGCTCACTAGGAGCAGCTGCAGCTTCTTCTTTCGCAGAAGTTGTGCCTTTTCTTTTCTGCCCTCGAATGGGATAACGATAGTCAGGGTAGACGAACCCGATTGCATCAAATACCCGGTTGAGTCTTTTCTTTTTCCGGCCTCCGAAGGCTGCCGACAATGCAGTATCTTCGGCTTTTGAATAAACCCCAAGTAGTTCATCACTTACATTTTCAATGCTTTTTAGCCAGTCATCATCTGGCTCAACGAACTTATCTCCGAACTTGAAAGTATATTTCAGCCTGATAAGTCCACCTTCGTCGGCCTCCTTTATGGTCTCTTGCGGCATTTCCCATTTTTATGCGAGCGGCCATACTCTGAAGGCAATATGCTCTTGGACCAAATCCCTCGTTCCAATAAAAGAGCAAATAACTCCGAAGGCTCTCTGGCATTCTTCGGCAGCTTCATTCATTTCAACCTTCGGCCTCCGTAGGCCGAAGCTTTGCCAAACAGGGCGCATAATTATACCTTTAATATCTTCCCGTGTTTTAAGGTCATTCTTCACATAAAACCATTCTGTCATCCAGTCGCCGGGCCATCTCTTCCGAAAGGTTGGCACGGGACAGCTTGACCCGGACCGAGAGACGAAACTGTAGCAGCAGAAATTATTGTGATACTGTTCCTTACCCCAGGATTTTGTCTCGTATAACAATTCGTGTATGTTGCAGAAACTTTTCGCATCAGGTTCCAGACCTTGGCTTCTCACGGCCCACACAAAGATATTCATCTTTATGATTGCTTCGGGGGTAAGTTGGTGAAGGTAGATTTCAAATATCTTCAGCACCTCTACGACAAAGCTGCTCAGGGGAAATCGTAGCCCAGCTTTCAAAAAGCTTCGGAACACTACGACTTCATTTTCCTCAGGAGTCGGACAAGTCTTTTCTCCTTCGTCGGCCCTCACAACGGACAAGTCCCGGAAATATCTTCCCCTCATGCTGACAAGATGATTTTCTTTGATACTTGATTTGCCGAAAACCGCATGGCTTGGTCGCCAAGGGCGATCTTCGGAGTCTTCACCACCACTATCCACATCATAACTGTCGCTATCATCAGTATCTTCAGATAAACCTTCTAAAATCTCTTTGGTGATCTTTTCTGTATTGGTCTTCGACATTGCTACAAGAAACCCCAAGTTTTTCTCTTCAGAGAGACTCAGCTTCATCTCGACAGCAGCCTTTTTATCTTCAGACATCTTCGAAAATGCTAAAAAACTGTTTTCAAAGACGAAGCTTAAAAACTTAAAAAGCCAAGCAAGTGTTGGTGCGCAAGAGCTAAAAATTGAGTAAGCAAGAGCAGATGCCAAGAAAGCGTACCAAGTGAGCTCGTGGTATGCTCTTATTTATACGCCCAGTGCATTGAAAATTGGAAAACCCCGCTTGTCAGTGAATGTTGCTATTCTAGCAAAGGAAAGGTGTTTTTTCGGACCTTCGGCTTAAGGCCTTCGTCCATGTCGCAATCTAAATTTATTATTCTAACAAATCAATATTGCGAGGGGCTACTGTTGGGGGCCTTCGGCTTCCGAAGGTCCTCAAAAACATGATTTAACGATGTTTCTGGAGTATAATGTGTGAACAGGTATCTTCGGACTCGAATCAGTACCACAGTGGGAGAAGCCCAAAGAATACGAAGGTTGACACAGCGCCGAAGGTGTGAGCAGGAAAGCTTCGGCGTGATAGCAGAAAAGGAAACCGACTTAAAGATGAAAAGGGTATTTAGACCTTGGTGGATTACTATAGAATTACTACCAAATGTAAAGGGCATGGGTGTAATTTTACATGGGCTGTGTCCCGCGCCTATAAATAGGTGAACAGTGCCCCCGTACTGTTCACGCTGACTTGGCATTTGCTTTTGCGTCACGCTTGTACTATTACCTTCTTTTAAGCCGAAGGTACATTTGTAATTTGATATCATTTCTATTTTTCCATAGTAATAATATAGAAATGAGTTAATAATAATATATAATTGTTTACGTTATCCTTTACATTTCATATGTCTTCTTCTTCATTATTATATGTTGTGTTTATGAAGGTATGTCCTTCATAACCTTCGTCCGAAAATCATTATATCCTCAAGGGAAATAATGCTTCGAAGGACGAAGGACTTTAACGTTTAACATTTTTTGTGTTGCCTTGTTCTTAACTCATAGCATTTGAGAACAAGTCTCCAACAGACAGCAATGGGCCCTAGCTCCGAAGGTATCTTCATGCATAAGTATGCTGGATGAAGTAAGGCTTCGAAGGCATTAAGCGTCCCTCGACCAATGATTGCATTGTATGGGTAATCCATGTCAACAATATCAAAGATAACCTGCTTAGACCTTGTGTTGTGGACATAACCAAAGTTAACTGACATTGTGATTTTGCCAAGTGCCACAATCTGTCTTCCTCCGAAGCCACAAAGAGGGTGTGTAGCATCATGAATCTTGTCCTCTGGTTCTTGCATCTGCCTGAAAGCCTTTGCAAATATGATGTTCGCTGCACTGCCTGTGTCAACCAGAACATTGTGGACCAGAAATCCCTTGATGACACAAGATATAACCATAGCATCGTTGTGAGGATAGTCTTTGAGCTGAAGATCCTCCTGGGAGAAGGTAATTAGGATGTGGGACCACTTGGATCTGACAAAGGGTCCTTGCACCCCAACATGTTGCACTCTTCTTTGTGCTTCCTTCTTCTGCTTCTTGTTGGCTGGCTCTGAACTTGAATCGCCCGTGATTGGGAGCACCAGCTTCATGACCGAAGGTGCTACAACTTGGTTGTTGAACGAAGCCATCGTCTGAACAGTGGAAGTGAGTTCACCGGAGGTGGGCGCCAATATTGGGGACTTGTTCTCAAATGCTATGAGTTAAGAACAAGGAAACTCAAATGTTAATGGTTAAAGACCTTCGTCCTCCGAAACATTATGTCCCTTAGGATATAATGGACTTCAGACGAAGGCTATGAAAGACATACCTTCATCATCTCAATATGTAATGAAAAGTAGGAACATGTGATATATATATAAAGAGAATAAGAAAAATCATCTCAAATTATTAGATTGGTTATATTTTCTTTTGTATAATCATGAATAAACATTAACGATAACGAATTACATTTATACCTTCGGCTTGCTAGAAGGTAAGAATCCAAGGTTGACGTGCAAGTGAATACAAGTCAGCATGAACAGTACGGGGGTACTGTTCACCTATTTATAGGCACGAGATGCAACCCGGTTAAAATTACATTTATGTCCTTAATAACTAATTATAAACATGACACAAGTTATCATGGACTGAACGATCTTTTCCTCTTTAAGTCAGTGTTGCCCTTCGTCTCAAGATTTGTCGTCATGCCGAAGCTCCCTGGATCGTAGCTTCGGCATATACCTTCGTGTTGTGTCTGCTTGCATATCACCCTGCCGAAGGTGTTTTTTCTTAGAGGACCTTCGGCGAAGAAGAAGGCCCCCAACTCATCCCATTCCATCTGAAGCATCATCTTTTGTTAAAACCAAAACATTTTTGTTTTCTAAAGCTAGACTAAGCATCAGAAAACTTTTTAACAAAATAGGTAATCAAGGAAGGGTAAACAGTTCCAAGGAAGGAAATGCAGCAATTGGTTTAGCACCCAACTCCTATCACCTAATGCATCATTCAAGTGATAAAGAGTTTAAAATCATAAGGAAAAGTTAAATGCACCGGGGCTTGCCTTGTGTTGTAGGGGAGTCGGGATCTGTTCCACAGATAACAAAATAAAAACTATTCCTGGCAGGTGGAGTCTCAGTTGGTGGTGCAGTCTCTTCTTCTTCGACACTCACTTCTTCTTCGTTTTCTATACATAACCATATATATACATGAATGCTCATGTGATGCTATGAATATGCAGTTACGATAAAACATGGTAAGTTATATCTTGAATATAACTTTCCTTCATGGTACTCTAAGAAAGCTAGGGTTTTGGGTTTGGGAATCAAACAATGTCCAAAACATGTCAAACTTCACCCAAAGGCTCTAATTATCATACTAAGTTGGCCCAAAAAGTTTTATGATTGTTGGGGCAATCAAGTAATTTCTAAAATTATAAAAGACTAGGTTTATGCCTTCTTAAATGTTAAATAATTCATGGTTGGGACTAAAAATCTTGGAACTATTTTTATTAAATACTAGAGGAATTTAGGAGTCTAGTAAAATTGGTCCCATGATTTTATCGTTTTTCTAGAATTTCCTATAAATTCCTTAAGTTTGGTAGAAAAAGAAAAGGGAAAATGATGAACAGTGATGGGCTGAAACCAACCCGAGTTGGCCCACGTCCAGGCGAAACACGCCAGCGCGCGCCCGCGCGCACCCGCGATGTTCATTTTGCACAGAGGACCTCGGCTGTTCAAATAACCGGTTAAGAACCCTTGGCCACTATTCACTTCTCTCTAACAATCACAATTGGGTCCCTGTACTTCTGTTCCTTCGCAACGACTGGTCCCCGATGGTGAACGCCGGTGAGCACACCCTCCGGCGAACCTATATCGGCCGAGACACTCAACGACCAGAGCCCTAGCTTAGCCAACACCTAATTCCACCCTTGGCGACACTAATCCCTCAATTAAATGCACGAATCCGGGCTGGAATCTCTCTATCCACGACAACGGCGAAAGTTAGAGACAATCCGAGTTGTTCGTGACGATTTGGTGCGGTTTAGCTCAATCAGCCGAGTCTATGAGCAACAGGAGACCTAAGGGATGCTAGAACATCACAAAGAAGGGCATGAACTAACCCGTAGTCGGCTGGCCACGGTGAGAGACTCTTGGCGGCGCAGAAAACAGATTTGGGGGAAAAGAGAAAAATTGAGAGGCTATGGTGAACGATTGGAGGCAAGGGCTGGTTCACTGGGTGTGTATTAACCTAGCGGAGCTCACTAGGGGCAGCAATTTATAGAATCTATCGGCGGTGGCGTATAATTTGAAGAAAGCGCGCTAGCGGCCGGAGAGAGGGGAAGTCACTGGTGCGAGCGCTATCATGGCTTTCACCGTGGCAAAGCCTCCGGCGATGGACGGACTCACTACTACAGTTCACTGCGACGTGTTAAAGCTCCTAGGCACGTGGAGTATGGGCGGCAAGTGGCCAACGCTGGCGGATTATCACGGCCGGCCATAGAGCAAGTGGGTACGGTGAACCATCCAGTGACCGGGCCCGAGCTTATCTAGGCGCCAAGATCTTTTACTCCCCTCGGTTATCCGCTTTGCGTCGAGCACGAATCACAGCGACCGGCGCGAATTCGAGCACGAGATCACCGGCGGCGAGGTGCACTGCACCTGAGATATTCTTCAGACACTATACCATCAGAACTCTCATCAGAGCGCCTGACAGAGCGATTTGCAGGGCCTTGATCTTTGTTTTTTATGTAACAACTCACGCACTTGTCTGCATCAATATTGTCGTTCAAAGAACCAGCTACAAGTTTGTTATAAAGACCTTACTCAGTTACCCACTCAATTCCTCACAATATGATCTCCAAGTTCTTCCAATTTCACTGGTGGCCATAATTCAGTTCTCAGTGGCGACTGACAGCCAGACTTTGAGTCCATTTTACTCCAAATTTTGTATGTCACCAAGGCTTAGTCACTTAAGCAAAGTGATACCCCTGTCATAGCTCTACAAATTTGATGTGTTGACCTAGGGCAAAATCCTTATGAATTTAGAGATATAGAGATCCAAAGTTGACTTCAATACATTGAATTTCAGACTTAGCCATTTAGTATTCATGTGACCCTTTTGCAAATAAGTCCAAATTTCATCATTGAAGTTGAAAATTCTCCAATGTGAAAGTTACTTGGTTTGTGGTGTTGTATCACTTTGATATTTGCACTTTGGTCCAAAAGTGCATAAAATTTTCATTTACCCCCCTAGGGTTCCAATTAGGGTTTTCTAGGGTTTCTTTTAGGGTTTTGGGCACACTAGGGTCTTTGTGCCATTCAAATCCATCACTCTTAATCTCTTTTGGGTGTTTCCAAAGACTTTTGAGATTTTAATCACCTTGGATTCATTTCCATCCATAGGTCCTAATCCTAGGGTTAAGTACCCTACCCTAAGGTTAAGCAGATCTCAAGTCACCACATCACAACTTTTTTGAAAATTTTACCTAGTGAATGCATTCTAGATGTAACAAACAATCATGAAATGTTAATGCACATGATGTTATGCTCAAGTTTTAGTGCCAGTAACACCAGGGGTGTTACATTCTTCCCCCCATAAAAGAATCTCGTCCCGAGATTTAAGGTCCTAGGGTAAGTAATAGAAAAGGAAACACGTCACATCTTTATTTCCTTATTTGTCTTACAGAGCAGGGGGTGGTATGGGGTTTATTCCAACTTTACAATCAAATGTACATATCTTACAGGTTGCATGAAGCTAAAAACCTAGAAAAATTATTTTCCAAGAAGTCATGAGTCCCCCAGGTAGCTTCATCTTCATTGTGCTCGTTCCATTGTACCATATAGAATTTAAGAATCCTTTTTCGGGTGATCATGTCCTTCTAATCCAAAACTCGAATAGGATGTTCTGAATAAGTCAAATCTGGTTCCAAAGCAACATCCATCACAGCGATGGTTCGATCGGGAATCCAAAGGCACTTCTTCAATTGAGATATATGGAACACATTATGCACTGTAGACAATGTTTCTGGTAGTTGGAGTCGGTATGCCACTAGTTTGTATCCTTCAAGAATAAGAAACAGGCCAATATATCGGGGTGCCAGTTTCCCTTTTACCCCGAAACAGTTCACACCCTTCATTGGTGATACCTTCAAGTATACATGATCATTAACTTGAAAGTCCAAAGGTTGGCGTTGCTTATCCGCATAATTCTTTTGTCGAGCTTGTGCCTCTTTCAAGTTGTGTATGATCTGTTGGACCTTTTCTTCCGTCTCTTTAACCATGTCGGGCCTGAAAAACAACCTTTCTCCGAGTTCTGACCAATTTAAGGGTGTCTGGCACCATCGTCCGTGCAGTGCTTCAAATGGTGTCATCTTAATGCTTTCTTGATAGCTATTGTTATATGAAAACTCTGCCAATGGCAGACATTCATCCCATTTTTGTGGAAACTCCAGGACACATGCCCGCATCATATCTTTAAGGATTTGATTTACTCTTTCAGTTTGTCCACTTGTTTAACGATGATAGGTCGAATTGTGGAGCAACTTAGTACCTAGAGACTTATGGAGCTCTTTCCAAAATTTGGATACAAATTGTGGTCCACGGTCCGACACTATTGTTTTTGGAACCCTGTGCAAACTGAGAATACGAGCAATGTATAACTGGGCATAGATAGCAACTGGGTGATCTGTTTTGACGGGCAAAAAATG
This sequence comes from Zea mays, assembly GCF_902167145.1. Classification (NCBI taxonomy): domain Eukaryota; kingdom Viridiplantae; phylum Streptophyta; class Magnoliopsida; order Poales; family Poaceae; genus Zea; species Zea mays. The sequence goes on from NC_050103.1 coordinate 46,809,430, forward strand.
GGCTATCTTGGTAAGACGATCAACTATAACCCAGATAGAATCAAATCCTTTTGCTGTCCTGGGCAACCCCACAATGAAATCCATGCTAATATCCTCCCACTTCTAGGTTGGGATGGGCAAGATTGTAATGGTCTAGCGGTCTTCATATGTATTGCTTTGACACGTCTACAGGTGTCACATCTTGCCACATAGCGTGCAATTTCAATCTTCATTTTTGTCCACCAATAGTGTTGCTTTAAGTCTTGATACATCTTAGTACTTCTGGGATGAATGGAATATCGACTAAGATGAGCTTCATCCAAAATTTGTTGGCAGACTTCAGCATCTTTAGGCACAACTATGCGATCATTGAACCATATTATTCCTTGGTCATCTTTTCTGAAGCAATTCGCTTTGTCAACTTCTATTTTCTCATGAATGTGTTTCATACCCTTGTCGGTTTTTTGGGCATTAATAATTCTCTGTAAAAAAGCTGACTCAAGCTTTAATTATGTCAAAGTTTTGTGTTGTATCATACCCAGGTTTAACCTTTCCATTTCTTAACATAGTGTGGTGTCAGGGGTCCTTACTGTAAGACAATGACAGGAAGCTTTGCGACCCAGTGCATCTGCCACCACATTGGCTTTTCCTGGGTGATAGTGGATTTCTATGTCATAGTCTTTAATCAGCTCAAGCCATCTTCGTTGTCTCATGTTCAGTTCTAACTGGGTAAAGATATATTTCAGACTTTTTTGATCTGTATATAAATGGAAAGTATTTCCCAGCAAAAAATGACACCATATATTAAGGGCATGAACAACTACAGCTAGTTCCAAATCATGAGTTGAATAGTGCTCCTCATGCCGGCGTAGTTGTCTTGAAGCATAAGCGATGACTCGACCCTCTTGCATTAAGACACATCCGAGTCCACTACCTGATGCGTCAGGCTACAGAAAAGGGCTTGGGTATGTGGGGGAGTAGCTGGGAAACGCGTGTCGTTGGCGCGTCCACGACGGAGAGCACGGGCGGGAGGTTAGGGAAGGGAGTAGTGGCTGTCAGGCGGGGTCCGTAGGCCAGCAAGGGCAAGCATGCGAATGGGCGGTCAGCGCTGACAGGGAGGGCCCATCGAGGAGCGAGAGAGAACAGGCGCGTGCATGCAAGGATCGGCACCGATAGGCCGGTCCCACAAGGTAGCGGGAGGGAGAGAGGGAGAGAGAGCACGTGCGTGGACGAGGGCCATCGCTGACAGGTGGGGTCCACCTGTTAGACGACGCAAGTGCGCGAGTGGCCTAGCTGGGCCGAGCGGGCTGAATTCCGTTTTCTATTTTCTCAAAATTTCTAATTGATTTTCTTTTTATTTTCTATATGGATTTCAATTCAAATTCAAACCAAATTCAAGTTCAAACCATTTCAAACATGTGCATCAAACAAAAGGATAATTTAGGCTCATCATGATGCAACTTTTGATGACTCACATAAGTTTTGACAAAATAAATAATTAATCCCTCACCTAATTAACTTAACTCTAATCAAAAGGAAGAGAGAGGAAGTCTAGAGAGAGAGAGAAGAGGTAACACCTTAATTTGGCTGGGTAACTATCCTCATGCGACGAATGCGAGCAAGTATATTGATACTACCTCCTTCCTGGTATTGACCATTTAGGTTAGAAACACATGGTAAGATAGAATTGCAGACACGATGAATAATTACGAGACACCCAAGTTTTAGGTGTGTGTCATCTACTTAATACTAATACATTACCCTATGGTGGTACATGCTTAATCGCCCTACTATACTATTTCACTCAATCAAAGAAACAAATCAAGGAAGTATCATCAGAACAAACATTCAAACAGTTAAATAAAGAAAATGTTTTTTTGTCCTAGGTCTCCTATCTCTTTAGGATTCCGTAAATATAGGATTCCAAGGTGCGAAATCCTTTCTGTCTTTCTAGAGTAGCAAAGATAAGAGTAGTCAGAGTAGAACAACCAAAGGTGATACAGGATCAAGATAAGTATAGAAAGAATCGGAGTAAAGTAAGTAGGTAAGTGTTGTGGGCCTTCCCCTTCCGAAGGTCCTAAAAAATGTGACTAACCATATGTTTCAGCATGACTATGAATAGTTATAGGAAGCTTCGGCTTTGGGATGGAGAACTTCTCTTATGACAAAATGAAGGGAAATAAATAGTGGGCAATGAAGCTAGAGCCAAAGGACTTTGGCTGGACATGTTGACGAAGCTCAAGTATGATAACGACTGAAAGAGGATAAAGACCATACAGTCCTTAATAATTCATGTTAATACTATAGATAGTTATCAGGGACATAAATGTACTTTTATCCGTGCTGCGTCCCATGCCTATAAATAGATGAACAGTAACACCATACGAGGCACGTTGGCTTGTTATCACTCTCGCGTCAATTCTTGTTCTCTCACCTTTTGGAAAACCAAAGGTACCAATGTAATATGAATATTGTTGATGTTTATTCATGTTTATGAAATATAAGAATAAATAGATCATTGATATATAATTGTTATTATCTTTATTCTTTGGTATTCCTTCACTTTCTTATTTACATTCACGTTTATATGCTGAAATGATGACGGTATGTCCTTCATGACCTTCGTCTGAAGATCATTATATCCGAGAGGAAATAATGCTTCGAAGGACAAAGGTCTTTAATCATTAACAATTGTGTTGCCTTGTTCTTGATTTATAGCATTTGAGAACAAGTGACCAACATTGGCGCCCACCTCCGGTGAACTCACTTCCACAAACCTTCGGCAAAGCATCCACCTTTGACATGCCGCCGAAGAAGGCAACGGTGCCAGGGGCTGCCCTGCAACCACTAGACACAAATCAGGATGCACTCTCTCTGTGAGAGGCTAGGAGCCAAAAGAGAAAGGCCACTAGCCCAACTCTTTAGGAGGAGCAGATTGACCAAAAAATCAGGGATTTAGAAGCTATCCATCAACAAGTGCAAAGGAAAAAAAAGGAGAAGATGCTTCGCCTGGCTGATCTTCAGAAGAAGATTGACGAAGCCGCTGAGGAGATGCGTCATCTTACTCAAGAAGATCAGGACCAAAGGCCTCAGCACAGGGAGCTTCGTCAGGAGAGCTCATTTAACAGAGATGAATGGTACGATGACTTTCATCATGGTAACTTTACTTTTGATGATGCTTCTCCTCTGGCAGCAGAATTGCAGGCTACCCCATGACCACAATCCTACAAGCCACCCCAGTTGCCCATGTATGATGGGCACTCAAATCCAAAGCAATTTTTGATGAGTTAAGAGGCAACAATATCCTCGTATGGGGGTAACACTGCTGTCATTGCAAAGTCTTTTGTCATGGCTGTTAGAAGCGTGGCCCAGACCTGGTATTCCTCCCTTCGGCCAGGAACAATCACACCATGGCAGAAGCTCAAGGATATGCTAGTCACCAGTTTCCAAGGCTTTCAAATGAAGTTAGTTACTGCTCAGGCTTTGTTTCAATGCACGCAAGACCATGAGGAGTACCTTCAGGCATATGTCCGAAGTTTTCTGCATTTGAGAGCACAAGCGCCTACAGTGCCCAATGAAATTGTCATTGAGGCCATGATCAAGGGGCTTCGGCTAGGACCTACAACCCAATATTTTGCCAGGAAGCCCCCACAAACCCTGGAGAAGCTCCTTTAAGAGATGGATGAGTACATCCGGGTCAATAATGTTTTACGTCAAAGAAGGGAGGAAGCGTATAGGTTTTCCGAAATGACTAGGGGCTTCGGAGGAATACTTCATCCCAGGCATGTCCAATCAATTCATAACTCCAATACCAATGATGAAAGGGCCAATAATGCTTAGAAAAGCCATCATAGCTCACAGTCTTCGAGCTTGTAGCAGACTTCTTTCAGACCACCAGCTCCGAGAGGCAGAGGAGGAAGAAGCTTCACTGGAGGAAGATTCAGCAATCAACCTAGAAAGTTGTACTGCGTCTTTTGTGGCGAGGACAAGGGCCATATTACAAGGACATGTCAGGTCACAATTCAGAAGCAAAAGGAAATTGCTGAAGCCGAGGCGCGGCAGAGTCAGCCGAAGCAAGTACTCCACACTACTTCGTGCTACTCTCCATACATCCCAAAATATGTAGGAAATCAACAACCTACGACTTCTATCACTTTGGCAAGTCATTCCCGAGCCTCTTGGCCTCAGTTGCCACCACCACCACCACCGCTGGTTCACAATCAGCAGCCAGAAGGGCACTATCATACTAAGCAACAGCGCGAACTTCAGGAGGAATTCGAAGCTCGCACAGTCAACAACACTATGCCCGAATCAAGCACATCTACTAAAGGGACTACAGTGGCTCGGGCAAGGAATATGTTGATCTAATGTCTCTTAACTCGTTCTGCCTTTATATTTTCTTGCAAGAAAAACAATATAGGAGGGATTAACTTTCAACTTGATGTAATAATATTGTGGTTACACCATCGAATGTGACATAATTAAGTTCCGAAGCTACAAAGCCGTTCCTAAGGGAACGCTGAGTAAGTTCTAAAGCTACAAAGACGTTCCTAAGGGAGCGCAGAGTAAGTTCTGAAGCTCAAAAGTCGTTCGTAAGGGAATGTAGAGCCAAAATGCCACCAAAGTAAAAGGTGAAGAAGCTCCAAAGTCGTTCGTAAGGGGATGCAGAGCTTGAATGACACCTAAATAAAAGGTGAAGAAGCTCCAAAGTCGTTCCTAAGGGGATGCAGAGCTTAGCTCCAAAGTCATTCCTAAGGGAATGCAGAGCTAAAATATCACCTAAGTAAAAGGTGAAGAGACTCCAAAGTCGTACCTAAGGGGATGCAAAGTCTGGGTGCGTATTCGTGTGGGTTTTTTTATCTTCGGCATAAACATCATTCCGCATCATACCATCATAACATATCACATAGCATCGCATTATACATCATCTGGCATCAGAAAAAGGCTGAGGAGAAAGAAGGGAGATTGCTCCTTCACAAATACTTGTCGAATTGCAAAAGAATTTGATATGCCACAGCATATATTGTTGGCCGATATAACTTATTATACGAAGTCAACCTTCGTCACCACTAGCGTAAGGAAAATTCTCTTTGTGAAGCATGAAAAGAAGGGAAGGTGTTTTTTCACCGAAGGCTCAAAAATGGTATGTACACAAATTTCATGCATCACAAAGAAATATATTACATTAGTATACATACATATATTTGATGTTTGACCCGTACCAGGGTTGTATGGCTCCGATGGTGGTGAAAGGCCGGCTGTAATAAAGAAAATAATGGTGAATTTCGATGCTAGAAACAAACAATAAGACAAAAAAGCTTAAAAAGGATACCTATAATCATTGCTCGTTCAGCAGCTTCTTCAGCTTGCTTTGCCTCTTCTCGGGCGTCGTGAGATTCTTTTTCACTCTTTTTTATGGATTCATCGGCCAACTCACGGCCGCCCTTCATCCAAACATCAGAATAGAATTTCCCGCCCATCAAAGAAGCATCGGTTGAAGGTTCCTTTGTGTCGTCTACTGAGAAAATGGCTTCTGTCTGGGCTGCAGCGTTAACATGTTCACAGCCGGTTTTCTCCAAAATTATTGCAACCCCTCGTGCACTAGCGGAGGCACAAAAGTCCACACGATCGCTAAGTATTTCTTCAAAATCTTCGACATCTTCACCGATCCACTGGATAACCCCTTCGGGATCACCACGGATAAATTTTTGCTCTAATGAGTACGCTCCCACCTTTGCAAAGCTATCTTTCAGTTTCTTCGCGCATTCCATGGATAATTTGTAGCATTTTTTCTTGAAATCCCGAAGTTCTTCAATGTTCTTCTGCACCTTGGCTCTTTCCATTTCACTTATTTCTTGCTTAGCCTTTGCAACTTCGAAATTTTCTTTTATTTCAGCAAGTTTTTTCTTTAAATCTTCAATCTTGGCTTTGTGAGCTTCGGCTTGTGCGTTAAGCTTCGCTTCGCTGGTTTTCAGCCTATCTACTAAGGAGAGCAGTATTTTGTCTTTTTCAAGAGCTTTGTTCCTTAGTGTAATAACCTGTGATCGGAGATTTCCAAGAGCTAACTGGCAGCTTTCATCTTCTGCTTTCTTCTGGGCCTTTAAAGCCTTGCTCAGAATTAAGCCCTGCAAAAACAAAGGATGAGCACATACTGATAAAGAAATAAGCTACAAAAAATAATCTATTTTCCAATAAGTTAAAATATTCTCACCTTCAGACTCTTATAGGCAAGGCTATCTGCAAGCTGGTCCTTCGTCATTGCAGACAAACCTAGTTCAAGCTTCGGATATCCAACATTGTCTGCCATCTCCCGCCAGACATGTATCTCCTTATTGTCTGGTAGACAATAAAGGAAGTCGTCTTCGTCATCGCCACCATACACCAAGAACCCTCGAGGGTACCTCAGATCCCTGGCATAATGTTGTGCTTCAGCAATTTGCTCCTTCGATATTTTTTTTCCTCGAAGCATATCGCACTATGAATTCCAATTCTTCGGTAGGCGCTCCAGGGGTAGGAGATTGAGATTCTTCACCAGCACCTTCTTTTTCCAACATTAATGGTGCTCCGGCAGCCTCCGAAGGTCTTGTTTCGGTACCTTCTTCAGGAGCCTCCGAATATCTTGCTTCGGCGGGGACTGATGATCCAGCTCCAGCAGTGGTCTGTGCCATGATAGCTTTGCTATATTTCTTTAGGGCTTCGCCCTCTGCATTAGGTGCTGAGGCAGGAGTCGACGCCTTTACAGATTCTATAACAGCGTCTAGTACGTTGGCCATCGTCCTCCTCTTTGGAGTTATTGCAACAATCTTTGGTACATTCGGTAGCTCTGTCTCTTGCAACAGACTCAAAACCTTCAGCTGCTCCACTGCTATCTTCGATTTTGGCTCTTCGGCCAATTTTGTCTTAGCTTCGGTAGGAGCAGAACGACTTGACTCAAAAACAGAAGAAGACTCTTCAACAGGCCTCGGCTCTTCCGCCATCTCAGTGCGCTTGGGGCGATGTGTCAAAACCTTAACTTTCTTCGGCTTTGGCGTATTAGAGATCGCTGAAGCAACAGCTCTTCTTTTCTTTCCTTGCTTTCGCGAACGATAACAGTAATTAGGGTATACGAAACCAATGACATCAAAAACCCTATTCAGCCTCTTCTTGCCTCGACCTCCGAAGGTCGCCGTCATAGCATCATCTTCGGCCCTTGAGTAAGCACCAAGCAATTCATCGTTGGTTGCTTCAATGGCATCTACCCAATCGTCATTTGGCTCATCAAATTGGCTCCTGTATTTGAACGTATACTTCAAATAATTTAAGCCACCTTGGCTAGACCCAGCAGTAGCCTCCTTCGGCATCTCCCACCCACTTCCGAGTGGCCACACTTTGTAAGCAATATGCTCCTGGACTAAGTCCTTGGTGCTTATGTAAGTGCATACTGTGTTAAAAGCAGCTTGGCACACTTGTACATTGTTTCCAAGGGCAAGGGATGGTCTCCTAATGCCGAAATGAGACCATATAGGATGTTGGATAATCCCCTTGATGTCTTCCCTTTCAACCAGATCATTCTTCACATAGAACCATTCTTGCATCCAGGCCCCCCGGCCATCTCTTGCAAAATGTTGGAACTAGATTGCTCACCTTAGAGCGGGTTGCGAAGCCGTAGAAACCAAAGTTGTTGTGATATTGCTCTTTTCCGGTGGCCTTCATCTCATAAGACAATTCATGCATGTTGCAGAAGCATTTTGCATTTGGTTCTAACTCTTGGCTCCTCATGGCCCAAATATAGATCCACATCTTGATGATGGCTTCAGGAGTAAGATGATGAAGGTAAATTTCGAAGGTTTTCAGGACTTCGACCAGCATCTTATCCAGAGGAAACTGAAACCCTACTTTCATGAAGCTTCTATAGACGACCATCTCGTCAGCTTCGGGAAGAGGGACATTATTCTCCCCTCCAACCCTCACAATAGAAATGTCACGAAAGTACCTTCCCCTCATTGCATCAATTTTTCTTTGATTGATCGTTCATTTCCTGAAGACAACATGGCTTGGTCTCTAGGGCGGATCTTCGGCATGCTCATTCTCAATTTCTGCATCAAAGTCTTCACTATTACTGGAACCCTCAGATATCCCAGCTAGTGTCTCATGTGCAATTTTTTCTGCATTTGTTCTCTCCATAGCTTCGTAAAACTCAGACATCACCGGGTCAATAGTCTTCTTCTCGTCAGCCATCAAATCAAACCTTGTTGAAATGCTGAAGCTTAAAATCTGATCAAAACTCGACAAAGCAAGAAAGTTTAAAATCGCGAGTACAGTAGAAGCAACTGAAATGGCACAAGAAACGTTTTCAATACGAACTCCTATTTATATACCTAGCGCTCCACGATTTGGTGGGTCAGGCATGTCAGTGTCGTTTGCTATTCTAGCGAAGGGAAGGTGTTTTTTCGGACCATCGACTAAAGGCCTTCGTTCACGTCGCAGTCTAAATTTGTTACAAGGAAACAAATTAATACTGCGAGGGGCTACTTTTGGGGGCCTTCCTCTTCCGAAGGTCCTCAAAAATGTGATTAACCATATGTTTTCAGCATGATTATGAATAGTTACATGAAGCTTCGGCTTTGGGATGGAGAACTTCTCTTATGACAAAATGAAGGGAAATAAAGAGTGGGCAACGAAGCTAGAAGCCAAAGGACTTCAGCTGGACATGTTGACGAAGCTCAAGTATGATAACGACTGGAAGAGGATAAAGACCATACAGTCCTTAATAATTCATGTTAATACTATAGATAGTTATCCGGGACATAAATGTGGGGGGCTTTATACATCGCAAGGGAGAGCTCACAAAAGTTCATAGCTCAACAAATGTGGGGAATAATGTGCATGAACTCACAAATGGTGGGAGCTCATGTGAAGTGTAAGGCTGATCAACAAATAATGGTTAAAGCTGAGCATTGCTTTTAATAAGTTGGTCAAATTTTATTAGCAGTTACAAAATGTAAGTGTATACCAACCCAAAGTAATAATAGATCAAAATTAATAATAAAACCATAATGCGATGCATATGACAAATTAAGTTTAATTCCATAAGTTAATCATGCGAGAGTCTTGAGTCGCTCATGACCGCAAGCACGACTAGTATACCAGTTTTACACTCTACGGAGGTTACACATCTTTACCCAAAAGCCATGCTACCCATTTGCCAAGGGGTCTAGAAGTCCCATTGATCTCTACCGAGGAGACGAGGCAGGGTAACACAACAAGGCCTTTCCAAAGTTCCACTAGTTCGAGAAAACTCGCTACGGATTCAGGAAGAAGGAAGCATAGGAATCCCTCGTCCAGAAAGCTAAACAGACAGTCTGACCCGAGAACCTCCCTATACTCTTCAGCGATGCCTCCCCGCTTGCCCCTTTCAGGTAAGGTATTCTCTCTCTAGCTTTCTTAATTACTTGCCCAAGGGCGTCCCATTCCACCCTTGTGATAGCACTATTATCTTAAGTTAAGCTACATGTTCCAATTAACACCATAATCTTATCATGAACATTAAAGAATAGAAACACAATAATAAAGCATGATCATGAATCATATTTATCTTAACACCCAAAACCATATGGAGCAATAGCAGAGACTACCCAAAAGTTCAGTGGTGAACAAGGCATAAAGTAAATCAAACTAGGGTGACCTATTGGGTACCATCAAATTAAGCCTAAATATGCCACAGTGATTATATAGAACATTATTTGGTAAAGAAAAGTGGTCAAGGGCACAACTTGCCTTCAATGAGCTCCTGCTCAGTAGTTTCCACCTGCTGAGTATTGGGGTCCTCGGTCACTTGCTCGTCTACTCGTAGCAATACAAACAAACATGATATAGGAGAAATTAACATCACATCAAACAGAAGAACATAATGCATAATAATGATCTACGCATCGTAACGAGATCCTAGGTTTGAAAACCACTAAATTCGGAGTTACAGTTACAATGTTATGATTTTCTGAAGATTTAGGTGTTAGATAGAAAACAAATTAAGTGCATAATTTTAACCTATGTTTCATAACAAAATAAGATCACTACATGATAAATAATATTAATATGAATTTAATGCAACTGGAATGGAAAAAAAGGAGTTAAAATTGATTAATTATGAATAAAGCAAGTTTCTGAATTTATTTCTATACAAAAAAATATTTTTTGATTTAATTCCGAATTTCTCTAATGGCCCTGGACTATGGACACAATTACCAGAATCCACAGGGTTTACCATATAAAAGTCTGGACGGCGGGTTGTTTTTAAACAAGGACATGGTCTCTTTAGCAAAGTTTCTCGGCCGAAGGGGTACGCTTCGACTAGGACCGTCCGATCTATCACCCACACTCCAGATTAAAAGTTCAATATTCCGAATCGGTATGTAATACAGAGCCTCAGATCTAGATCCAACGGCCAAAATGCCATCATCCCCCAGACCTAACCAGATCTGCTAGATCCAAGACCGATGGTTTGGATGTAATACAACGAAGGGGTATCTTAGGATCTAATCAGGGTCGTCTGTGTAACACCCCAGTAATTCCCAGAGTTCTTCTCAGTGCTAACTCAAGAACCATTATTTTATGTGAATCAAATTGAGCAAAAGAAACCAAAAACTTGAGAGCAAAAATTCAACTAATTCTTTTGTTGTAAGACTCATGCCTACATCATATCATGCATTCAAAATGGGAAAAATGTTTAAACCCTAGAACAACCCTAATTAGGCCATTTAAGTAGAAAGGAAAAAATTGGTAAAAAGACCATGAAAAACATGGAATCATGGCTTAGGCCAATTATAAAAGTTGAAATACACTAATTAAGCTACAATAATTGTTATAAAAGTTTGGCCAAAATAATTGATTAAAATCCCCAAAAAGGCCATCCAAGTGGAAGCTCTCTAGGGAAAATCTGAAATTCAGATTGCTGAATTTCAGCCCTCACCTAGAACTTGAGCACGTTCACCTTGTTACCTAGCTCAAATCCTTAAGTCCTAATTGAAAAAAATTGTTCTAAACTAACCCCTCTGCAACGTGTGTGAAGATGGCATCAAGATTCGTGCCCTTGACATGTCAAATCTGGGATTTCCTCTCGGAGTTCAGCAGTGAGACAAACCAAACTTCATCACTCCATATCTTTGGCTCCATTCAGCAAAACCCATAAGCCTGCGCACACAAACGACAAAGGAATATCAGGGGAAGAGATCTCGCAACGGGATCATGGCCATAATCGCAAGGATTTGGAGCCCTTCCGATAAACTGTAGCGGGTTTTTGGAAGCTAGTGGAACTTTGTAAAGGCCTCGTAGTGTTGCCCTGCCTTGCTTCCTTGGTAGAGGTGTATGGGGCCCGTACAACCCCGTGGCAGATGGGTAACATGACTTGTGGGTACAGGGTACAACCTCTGCAAAGTGTAAAACTGGTATACTAGCCGAGCTCACGGTCATGAGCAGCTCAGGACTCTCGCATGATTAATTTATGGAACTTAAATTCAATTTGTCATTTGCATTGCATGGGATTATGTATTAATTTTGTTCTATTACTTTTATTAAGGTTTGGTATTTACTTACATCTAGTAACTGCTAATAAAATTTTGACCAACTAATTAAAAACAATGCTCAGCTTTAACCCCTGTTGTAGATTAGCCTTACACATCACATGAACTCCCACCTTTGGTGAGTTCATGCCCACTGGTTCTCCACAACTTGTTGAGCTATGATCATGTGTGAGCTCACCCTTGCTGTCTCACCCCCCCCCCACAGGAGAAGAGCAGGTGGTTCAGGAGGAGCTGCAAAACGAGGAGTTTGATCTGATCTAGGTGGCGTTTCCTAGTTGACTTGCGCCAAGGATGATCCTTAGTTAATTTTATATTTATCTTTTATTTTGTAATAAGACTTCCGCTATGTAATAAATACTCTAATGTTATTGTGAAATTTATCTCTATACACTCTATTATTATATATGTTGTCTTCTTTGGCGCATGTATGAGATACACCCAGCTTTGTTCCTTAAAGCCCGGGTGTTACAGATGGTCTATGGACTTGGATCTAGGGTGGATGCCTTGTCCATGAGACAGGAAAAAGGAACTAAGGACTAATGTGTGGATACCTGATTCAAGCGTTTGAACGTACTAAACACATGTCGGGAAATATGATAACCGGTAAACCTAGTACCTGAGTGAAGCCGGGCGCGGACTTTCACCCTCACTTGTCCTGAGACTGGGTCTCCCATGCTAGCTATAGTGGGTAGAAGTGCGGTCACTGCACGGCGGCAGCTGGGGTCAGTGGAGCATTGTATGCCAAGGCGGTGAGCCCTGGCCGCGGACGGGGGATTGATGGGGACGGTTGACGTGTATGGGACGGAGTGCCCCTACATGTCGTGTGTTTAGGTTTACCTTGCAAGGTTTAAAACTCGATTTGAATCGTCTGCTTCTCGCAACTAATGAGACTGCTTGGCCCCTTGTACTGCATTGAGTAAAAAATGAAATAAGGTTGATTTGAGACAACATGTTGATTGTACTAAATGATTGCTACCATGTATGCTTTAGAAGGAGCAAACTTAGCTAAATTAATGATACTAGAATTTGAAAAGCTAAAATTGATTTTAGACTCAGCTAGTGCTTTTGGCAAACCAAATCTCTCAGCCAAACAGCTACATGGTCTAGAGGTAGAGGAGTAGATTCCTCACACCGAGTAAGTCTAGCTGAGTATTAGCATACTCAGCCTTGCTTGTGGTATAATTTTTGCAGGTACGCTTCAGGATATGGTTGATGGTGTGACTTGGCCTACCACCCTACCACCGGGTTGGACGGTCGAGTGGGATGCTGCTCCAACAGGAGAGGAGCAGGAGGAGTAGTGGGCTAGGCCTTGCCCTATTCCTCATCATTCGACGTTATCGACTATCCGCTGCAATTTAAATTATGAACTTGTTTCATTTTACTTGAAAAACTCCGATTCATGTAATAACTCCAGTATTTTAATTTGAGGTTTCCTGTTTTATTGTATTTTCTCTGTGACTCGCCATCGAGTGAGTTAGTGGAATTTGATCCCGGGGAGTGGCTTTATCAGACTAGATCTAAGGGACTGATGTGTTATTCCAATTTAAGTGTGTTGCGGCCTGTAAAGTGTGACTTGGGCACTTAAGTTGGAATAATTCGGGCGTTTCCGCCACAGCTGGTATTAGAGCAAATACCACCATAGAGATAGCAATAAATCGCGAATACCAACTTTTCAAAAATCTAAGACTTGCTTAGAAACCAGTATTGGAATCGTCAGGACTAGAATGCGAGACCTAGGACGAAAGGCCCTAGGAATAGGGGGGAAACAGATGGCTAAATAAGTAGGCCCTATGGACTAGTCTTAGGATTTCAAGGATGCCCTAAAAAGCACCCTTCTGATTCGGTGAGGAGACGCTCTTTTCAGCATGCATGCATTTTAAAACACGAAAGGATTAGAAATTAAAGGAGTAAAAAATTGATCTAACCCACTTCCTTTTAACAACCCAGGCTCACATATTTTTATTTCTTCTACCATAACATTTACATCTGATCCTCTTCCACAGATGACTTCACCCACCCCCACTAATGGAGGAGACACTCGTGGTGGCTAAATAAGTAGGCCCTATGGTCTAGTCTTAGGATTTCAAGGATACCCTAAAAAGCACCCTTCTGATTCGGTGAGGAGACGCTCTTTTCAGCATGCATGCATTTTAAAACACGAAAGGATTAGAAATTAAAGGAGTAAAAAATTGATCTAACCCACTTCCTTTTAACAACCCGGGCTCACATATTTTTTATTTCTTCTACCATAACATTTACATCTGATCCTCTTCCACAGATGACTTCACCCACCCCCACTAATGGAGGAGACACTCGTTTCAGTTCTGATTTCCTTTCTCATGAGGGTTTTCCTTCCATCTTGTGGGAGCTGCTCAAATCCGCCGGTTACCCTACGCCCCTTTGTACACGGTGCAGCTATACGAGGAGCATCAGATGCCACGTTGCCGAGTCTAGCTGACTCTGGAGGCACACCACCTTCAGCTGGGTTGGCGTTCCCTTGACTCCGAGACTATTGGATTCAGGATGGACGACACCACCGAGGCGGTAGCTTTGAAGACCCTGACGACTTTCTATGGCTACCATCCCCTGGAGATGGTGATGCACCCATTAGGATTCTTCCCCGCTGAGAAGTGGGATGTCCCCATGTGGTGCAACCGTGTGAGCCATGTGAAGGACGTGTCGGCTATGTATCCCGACTTAGTTGGGAGGATCACTGTTCAGTGCATGAGCGCACTGTACCGCCTACAGGCCCTGCAGAGCGACGCTATGGCACATCTTGCTAACCTCGCTCAGACCACTAAGCTCACCCTCGATAGCCGAGAGGACTTCGTGGTTGACCTGTCCTCAGAGTTGGTAGAAAAGGATCTACAGGTGGAACAGTTGAGCCAGCGCATCACCACCCTGGAGCAGCAGGTGGAGATCCGGGACAACACCATTGATGTCCTAGAAAACCAGCTCCACGATGTGCAGCAGGAGCTTGAGGAAGCTAACGACCACCTGGACATGCACCACCTGGAGATGGAGGCCAACGAGGCCGGAAGCGAGGGAGAGGAGGCTCCCGAGGAATTAGGACCAGCCCCTGGTACCAATGTGACTGCCTCCGAGATGCCCCCTTCGCCCGTATCCAGTGTCACTTCCACTACTCAGGGTTGATGGGTTATTTTGACGCATTAGGAGGATAGAAACCCACGCGAGCTTAGTTGGCATCAGATTTTGGACTAGGCTTATGGGTACTTTCCCCTAAAATGATGTAACCCATGAGAAATTTTGTGAACAATGAAGTGATTGTAATCATGTTATCCTCATTCGAGTTGATGTTATGTTATGACATTTTCTTTCCGTATGATATAAAGCATATTGTTCAGAATTATGAATTGGGATAACAATGGTGGCAATCTCTATTTTCAGATGACAGCTAGGCAGCATCGCGGGAAGAACCAGCAAGTTCCCCGCCACCTCCTCTAGATCCCACGGTGCAGCAGCTAATGGCTCAGCAGAACGACATTCTACGACAGCTCTTGCAGCGCCAGCCCCACCCTCAGCAGCATGGAGGAGGCCAGCCGCAGCGACCTCCGGCCGCGGCAACTTATCTGGAGTTCCTGAGCACGCAGTCGCCCTTGTTCACCAAGGCAAAGGATCCGCTGTGGCTACGCATCATGGAGTCCAAGTTTCCCCTCCTCATGGGAGACTGCCCTGATGGCACCAAGGCTCGCTTCGCCGCGCAGCAGCTTCGTGGACCCGCTCGGACATGGTGGGACCGTTTCCACGCCATGCTACCTGCTAATCATGAAGTTTCGTGGGAAGAGTTCAAGACTGCCTTCAGGGGACACCACAATCCAGCTGGGATTCTTGACCACAAGTTGAATGAGTTCCTGGCACTCAATCAAGGGACCCCCACTGTGTTGCAGTATGCCAAGGCCTTCAACGACCTGTGCCAGTACGCGAGGTATCATGCTGACTCTGATGAAAAGAAGAGAGACCGCTTCCACAGGGGTCTCAACACCAAGTTGCGTGAACGTCTCAACATTGTTCGGGCTGATATCTTCAATGAGTTAGTCAACCTGGCCATATCACAGGAGGATTGTATTGTAGCTCATCGGACAGAGAAGAAGAGGAAGGCACCAATGTCAGGACCCTCTGCACCCCAGAGGTTCAGGATTGTTTCCAACAATCAGAGCAGAGGATTCCAGCAGAAGGCAGGCAGATGGGTGATCAGGCCACCTCAGCAGCAACAAGCACCCAACCGCTTTCTAGCTCCCGCTCCAAGGAACAATCAACCTCAGCAGCAGCAGTAGTTCCGCCAGGGAAATGGGAACAAGTGCTTCACTTGTGGCAATGTCGGCCATTATGCCAAGAATTTCCCAAGGAATCACCAGAGGCAGATGCCAGCACCAAATCAAGACAGAGGAAGGAAGCAGAAGGTGCAAGTCAGGCAAGGGAAGCTCAATTTCGCTACTCTGGAGGAGTTACCTGAAGGAGCCCCCATCATGACTGGTATCTTTTCAGTTTTTAATCAACCTGCATTAATTCTGTTTGATTCTGGTGCATCTCATAGCTTCATTAGCTAGAAGTTCAGTGCTAAATGCCAATTGCCTTCCTATCTTACAAAAGGGTCTTTCATGATAGCAACGCCTGGGGGAAAAATTACAACAAACCAATTAAATCAAAGTGTGCCTATCTCACTAGGAAGTAAGATCTTCAAAACCACACTCCTGATTTTGGGATTAGAGGGTATAGACATCATTCTCGGAGCTGACTGGATGACTCAACACCGAGTGGTGTTGGATGTAGCTGCTAGAGCTCTATAAATCTGTTCTCCTACCTTCGGAGACCTTGCATTGTATCTACTCATCCAAGACTCTACTCGATCATGTGCTTTTGCTATGATAGAGTTGCCCTTGAAGAAGATTTCAGTGGTCTGTGAGTATGCAGATGTTTTTCCTAATGAATTGCCAGGAATGCCTCCAGACCGGGATATTGAATTCACTATCGAGTTGCAACCGGGAACGACACCTAGTTCCAAGAGGCCTTACCGGATGCCACCGGCTGAATTGGCAGAATTGAAGAAACAATTGCAAGAATTGTTGGACAAGGGTTTAATCCGCCCATGTACTTCGCCTTGGGGATGTCTAGCCTTGTTTGTGAAGAAGAAAGATGAAAGCTTAAGGCTATGCATAGATTACCGCCCACTCAACACGGTGACTATCAAGAACAAGTATACTTTGCCTCGTATTGATGTTCTTTTCGATCAATTGGTCGGAGCCAAAGTGTTTTCCAAAATAGACCTTCGCTCCGGCTATCATCAGATCAAGATTCGAGAAAGTGATATTCCAAAGACTGCCTTCTCAACCAGATATGGGTTGTATGAGTATTTGGTGATGTCGTTTGGGCTGACTAATGCGCTAGCATACTTCATGTATCTGATGAATTCTGTCTTCATGCCTGAACTGGACAAGTTCATGGTGGTTTTCATCGACGATATATTGGTGTACTCAAAGAACGAAGAAGAGCATGGCGGTCATCTGCATGTTGTGCTCCAATGTCTGCGAGAGCACTGTCTTTATGCCAAACTATCCAAATATGATTTTTGGCTAAAGGAAATCAAATTCTTGGGTCACACTATCTCTCAAGATGGCATAGCTGTTGATCCAGATAAAGTGCAAGAAGTGATGAACTGGAAGCCGCCAACAACTGTCCGTCAGATTCGAAGTTTTCTGGGATTGGCTGGTTATTATCGAATGTTCATCCCAGACTTCCCTCGAATTGCGAAGCCCATGACTGAATTGTTGAAGAAGGGAGCCAAGTTTGATTGGGTCAGAAGTGCGAAGATGCTTTCCACACCTTGAGGCAGCATCTGACCACAGCACCGGTGTTAGCGCAACCCGACAATGGCAAGCCATTTGATGTATAGTGTGATGCCTCTGGCACTAGACTGGATTGTGTTTTGATGCAAGACACTCAGGCCTCACGAGCAAAATTATCCCACTCATGACATGGAATTAGCAGCCATGGTTCATGCATTGAAGATGTGGAGACACTATTTGATGGGAACCCACTGCAACATCTTCACAGATCATAAGAGCCTCAAGTATATCTTTACTCAAGCTGATCTTAACATGAGGCAGAGAAGATGGCTAGAGCTGATCAAGGACTACGACCTAGAGGTACACTACCACCCGGGGAAAGCCAATGTGGTAGCTGATGCCTTGGGTCGGAAGTCACAATGCAACTGTGTTATGATGGATTCTCGCATCAACACCCTGTGTGATGAGTTAAGCAAAATGAAGTTTGAAGTGATTCCTTCTGGTTCTTTGTCTCACATTTCTGTTGAGCCAACTTTGCGAGACCAGATAATCATGGCCCAACTCAGTGACAAGGGAGTGCAAATCATTAAGGAGAACCTCCATCAGAAGACAGAGAAGTATAAGTGTTTCTGCCAAGATGGGAATGGTATATTGTGGTTTGGAAGTAGATTGGTGGTTCCTAAAAATAAGGATCTCAAGAAGAAAATCTTGGATGAGGCTCACCTCTCCAAATTCTCCATGCATCCAGGAAGCACCAAGATGTACCATGATCTGAAGCCCATGTATTGGTGGACCAGAATGAAGAGGGAAATAGCTCGATATGTATCGGAATGTGACACATGCCAGAGGATAAAGGCAAGCCACTTAAAATCAGTTGGTGCCTTGTAGCCCCTATCAATACCTTCATGGAAATGGGATGACATTAGCATGAATTTTATTGTGGGTCTGCCCAACACCTCTCGGCATCATGATTCAATTTGGGTCATCGTGGACCGGTTGACAAAAGTGGCACATTTTCTTCCAGTGCACACCACCGATAAGGCTCAGAATTATGCAGAGTTGTATATTGACTGAATTGTGTATTTGCACGGATTACCCCGGACCATTGTCTCTGACCGAGGAGCCCAATTTGTTGCCAGCTTTTGGGAACAATTGCAAGAGTCTTTGGGAACCAAGCTAATAAGGAGTTCAGCTTACCACCCACACACTGATGGTCAGACCGAAAGGGTCAATCGAATTCTTGAAGATATGCTAAGGGCTTGTACGATCGATTGCGGCAAGAACTAGGATAAGTATGTATCTTAGGCAGAGTTTGCTTATAATAAAGTTATCAATCCAGCCTAATGATGGCACCTTTCGAAGCCCTATATGGAAGAAGGTGTCGAACACCCCTCAATTGGTCTCAGCCTAGAGAAAGAGAAATTTTTGGACCTGACTTAGTGACTGAAGCCGAAAGGAAAGTCAAACTAATCAGGAAAAATCTAGAAGTTGCTCAAGGCAGGCAGAAGAGTTACCATGATAAGAGAAGAAAACCCCTCCAGTTTGAAGTGGGAGATTTCGTATATCTGAAGGTATCACCCACCAAAGGAGTGCAAAGGTTTGGGATCAAAGGCAAGTTAGCCCCTCGCTACATTGGACCTTATGAGATCGTGGAAGCATGTGGACCCGTGGCATACAAATTGAAGTTACCTCCAAAAATGTCTGACATCCACAATGTAGTCCATGTATCCCAACTGAAGAAATGTGTTCGATTGCCGACCGAGATCATAGCAGAACAAAAAGTGGAGATAGAGCCAGATCTATCATACCAAGAGTACCCTTCCAAGGTTCTGGATTGCAAAGAAAGATCAACTCGGGCTAAATCGATCAAAATGTATAAGATCCAATGGAGTAATCACTCAGAGGAAGAGGCTACTTGGGAGACTGAGGAATTTCTATGTTCGAATTTCCCCGATTGTCTACCTTAGGGAATTGGTACGTAACCATGCCCAACCCCTCCCCCTGCCCTTTGAGTCTAAATATAAGAAAAATAACCTTAACATAAAATGAGTTAGTTGTAAGACTAAAACTAAGAGGACTTCCTTCTAAAGTTGCAAAGAAGATGACATTCGAAGAGCAGTTTACTAAGAAGAACCTTAATGAACTAAGAAGAACCTTAATGAACAAACCACCAAATTTAAGCAAGCCTTAACCTTCACTTCACCCCGAAGGACTCCGACCCGAATCTCGGGACAAGATTCCTTTAAGGGGGGACGGTTGTAACACCCCAGTAATTCCCAGAGTTCTTTTCAGTGCTAACTCAAGAACCATTATTTCATGTGAATCAAATTGAGCAAAAGACACCAAAAACTTGAGAGCAAAAATTCAACTAATTCTTTTGTCCTAAGACTCATGCCTAAATCATATCATGCATTCAGAATGTGAAAAAAGTTTAAACCCTAGAACAACCCTAATTAGGCCATTTAAGTATAAAGGAAGAAATTGGTAAAAAGACCATGAAAAACATGGAATCATGGCTTAGGCCAATTATAAAAGTTGAAATACACTAATTTAGCTACAATAAATGTTATAAAAGTTTGGCCAAAATAATTGATTAAAATCCCCAAAAAGGCCATCCAAGTGGAAGCTCTCTAGAGAAAATCTGAAATTTAGATTGCTGAATTTCAGCCCTCACCTAGAACTTGAGCACGTTCACCTTGATCCCTAGCTCAAATCCTTAAGTCCCCATTGACAAAATTGTTCTAAACTAACCCTCTACAACATGTGTGAAGATGGCATCGAGATTCGTGCCCTAGACATGTCAAATCTAGGATTTCCTCTCGGAGTTCAGCAGTGAGACAAACCAAACTTCATCACTCCATATCTTTGGCTCCATTCAGCAAAACCCATAAGCCTCCACACACAAACGACAAAGGAATGTCAGGGGAAGAGATCTCTCAACGGGATCATGGCCATAATCACAAGGATTTGGAGCCAATCCGCGCTTGAACTTGACCTCTCTCAGCGCTGCCTCGTGCTCGACGTCGTGCCCAGGCGCCAGAGTGTGCAATGGCGCTTGCCCGCGCAGACCCTGAGCGCGTGTCAGAGCCACCCCACGGTCGTGCTCGCCCGTGCCTTTAAGACCACCCCCAGACGCGCCTCACCTCACTCCACACTCACCTTCGCTGACCAGACACTTTCCTTAGCTCCGGCGAGCTCTGCGCCACCCGCCTGTGCCACCCGAGCGCCGGTCACCGCGGCCAGCCATTTCCAGAGACCCTCAGCCTCAACAGAGCCCTTGGACAGCTTCCCCGAGGAGCCGTGAAGCTTCTTCAAGCAAGGATCGAAGCCCTGCCTCATCGGAACAGCAAGATCACCGTCGCTGGACTTCGGCCGCCCGCCACCACGCGTAGGCCGAGCTATCCGGTGAGCCATTCTCCAATTCCTTGCGCCCATGCCTTCCCTAGCACCTAGTGAAGCTCGCTGACCGGTTTAATTGAACTCTACCGTCCTAGATAGGCCAGAGCCCTCGTCGACGACGAGCTCCCACGCCTGCGCATGTGGACCGGCCAACTCCGACTATCCCCGGAGACGATCCGCACATCGGCGTGACCGTCACGACCTCCCCTACGCCCTCAACCACCTCATCGGAGCAATCTCGTTGCCAGTAAGCCCCTCCGCCCTTTCCTCCGCCGTGGGTACTGTTTAATTAGGAGAAGGACCT
The DNA here is from genome assembly GCF_902167145.1 of Zea mays. NCBI lineage: Eukaryota > Viridiplantae > Streptophyta > Magnoliopsida > Poales > Poaceae > Zea > Zea mays. The sequence goes on from NC_050103.1 coordinate 46,830,474, forward strand.
CGGGTTAGGTTTAGCAAAACCCTAGGGGGTTTTCTGAACTATTAGTGGCACGTTTGAATAGTGACCCGAGGACTAGTCTGTAAGGAAATTTGAAAACAATCACCAGGGACCCCGATGCAAAGTTAGTTTCTATTTAACGATTTCTGATTATTCTTTTTAATGAACAGAGAACTTAGGAAATTCATAACTTGAAGAATATTTATCCAAAATTAGTCAAACCAATTTGCTGATTCAAAATATTATGAACCATCAAACAAAAATACTGAACCCCATGTTTTCTGTATTAATTTTTAGAGTTTTGAATTAAATAGGGAAACTGCCCAAAGCTTATTAATATAAAGAAAAATAGATATGCTTCTGTGCTAGGCTTAAGAAAATTTGTAGAGATACATACCCAACTTAGGCATTGTTCAAAAATACTAAGCACCCCAGTATACAAGATTAACTCAAGTTTTGCTATTAAAAACTATATATGTCCAAAACTTAGAAAATTAAGAAAGGTAGTAGAAAATAATAAATAGAGAAGGAGCATATTTTTCCTAGTATACTTAAGTGATGAGAAACCTAGGAAAAATACAGAGAACCCTAGTCCAAAGCTAATCCAGGGTTAAATATTTATTAGGTACTAAGAAACCAAGGAAAACCATGATTAAAAATGCAAGGACCACTGTAAAAAGGGTAGAGAAAATTCAGTAGACTCCTAACTACTAGAACACCACTACAAAAATAATAAACACCCCAACCCCTCACAATAAGTGAGCTAAACAATTCAAATATGGTTTTGGTCCATGTTCTAATTAAATCATAAGAAAGTCTAAAATTGTGCAACAGTAGGCAAATGAATTTTTACCCAACTATTGATGAAGTAGACCACCAGAGAAAAATACAAAACCTATTCAAAATATAAGATAACAGCCATTAGCCCTACCCCATGAAAAAGGCCATATAATCCAAGAATTTCTACCCCCTCTTCCCTTAAGCAAAAAGTTGCCAAATTCTAGAATGATTGCTCATGCACAAAGAAGAAGATAGGAAAAAATAGAAATCTGTTGTTTGACATTTTTCAAGTATAGTGGTAGTAGAAAGCACCCCTTTGGCCAAAAACTTTAGAAAATCAAAGTAAAATAACCAATACGTATTAGTGGCTAAAATTTGGTACAAAGTCATGTTATTACACCTAAATGATAGAAAAAATAAGCCTTAGGGAATAATTCACTGTTAGAGGAGAGTTGTAGTTCAAAGCACCAAATCTGCCTTAAGATTTGATAATTTTGTACAGAGAGAACCCTTAACTTTTTAAGCCCCCATTTTTGAGACAGAGAGTTATCCATCTGTTAAAAGCTACTGTAGTTTTTACAGAATTTTTGAAAATTTATAAAACTAGATTGTAATTCAAACCCACCTTAAAACATAAGAGAAAAGGGAAAGAAGAGAGAAATTGGGAAGAATAATGAATCTCACCCTAATGAATTCAGCTAGGAATTATAATAAACTTTAACTAAAACATAAAAAGGAAATCAGTGGAACACTAAAATAATCTGACCATTTAACCTAACCAAACTTGACCTAAATGGGTAAGAGTACCACCAAAATTTTCAGTAGTAAGGTTAAGCTTTACCTTATTAATTTAATCATTCACCATCAAATTATAATTGCTAAATTGCATATCATGCCATACATATATCTTACTCATTGCATTCATTAGATTGCAACCTCGCTGACGGAGAGTACGTGCTCATTCTCGAGCAAGGAGCTGTCCACGAGGAAGATCAGGAACAAGCTCTCGAGTCTGCCACAGAAGATCTCCCCACAGCCCTAGCATTTGAAGGCAAGCCCCGGTTTTATGCATAACTAGTTTATATATGCTACTTTACTACACTTAATGTTTGTAGGCTTGTAATGTGCACTTAAGTGTAGGATTTGCTTGAAACCCTTAGTTGCATGAACTCAGGATTCCTTTTTTAGATGGATACTAGTATGCTAGGTCGAGTAGCTGCTTTGCTAATTAGGATCTCAGTAGAAGTCGAGTGATTTTTCTAGCACTCGCGCGAGGTCAGGAATTGATTGTATTCATCTTGATAACGGGATCTATGATGGTCTATGGACTTGGATCCAGGGTGGATGCCTTGTCCATGAGACGGGAAAAAGGAACTAAAGACTAATGTGTGGATACCTGACTCAAGCGTTTGAACGTACTAAACACATGTCGGGAAATATGGTAACTGGTAAACCTAGTACCTGAGTGAAGCCGGGCGCGGACCTTCCCCCTCACTTGTCCTGAGACTGGGTCTCCCATGCTAGCTATGGTGGGTAGAAGTGTGGTCACTGCACAGCGGCAGCCGAGGTCAGTGGAGCATTGTATGCCAAGGCGGTGAGCCCTGGCCGAGGACAGGGGATCGATGGGGACGGTTGACGTGTGTGGGACGGAGTGCCCCTACATGTCGTGTGTTTAGGTTTACCTTGCAAGGTTTAAAAACTCGATTCGAATCGTCTGCTTCTCGCAGCTAATGAGACTGCTTGACCCCTTGTACTGCATTGAGTAAAAAGTGAAATAAGGTTGATTTGAGACAACATGTTGATTGTACTAAATGATTGCTACCATGTATGCTTTAGAAGGAGCAAACTTAGCTAAATTAATGATACTAGAATTGGAAAAGCTAAAATTTATTTTAGACTCAGCTAGTGCTTTTGGCAAACCAAACCCCTCAGCCAAACAGCTATATGGTCTAGAGGTAGGGGAGTAGATTCCTCACACCGGGTAAGTCTAGCTGAGTATTAGCATACTCAGCCTTGCTTGTGGCATAATTTTTATAGGTACGCTTCAGGATATGGTTGATGGTGTGACTTGGCCTACCACCCTGCCACCGGGTTGGACGGTCGAGTGGGATGCTGCTCCAGCAGGAGAGGAGAAGGAGGAGGAGTGGGCTAGGCCTTGCCCTATTCCTCATCATCCGCTGCAATTGAAATTATGAACTTGTTTCAGTTTACTTGAAAAACTCCGATTCATGTAATAACTACAGCACTTTAATTTGAGATTTCCTGGTTTATAGTATTTTCTCTGTGACTCACCATCGAGTGAGTTAGTGGTATTTGATCCCGGGGAGTGGCTTTATCAGACTAGATCTAAGGAGCTGACGGGTTATTCCAATTTAAGTGTGTTGCGGCCTCTAAGGCGTGACTTGGGCACTTAAGCTGGAATAATTTGGGCGGTTCTGCCATAGTCCGAAGGGCAAACAATAGCCCGAGGAACTCCTACACGACGTCGGTAGCACTAGGACATCGGCACCCTGCCCCACGGCGATGCCAGGTCGGAGTTTGCCAACAACGCGCACTAGGGCTCCAAAACTTGATTTGATGACCCTATGTGTAATCCTATCGACTATGAACCCGATAATGACCCTTTCCTCACCGGATTCCAAGCACAGAGCACCGGCCATACACCCTGGTGGCACCACAGCGGCGCCCAAGACTGGCAACCCTCACCATGCCATACTAATGCCCCAAACTCTACCCAATCGGGTGCTAACCTATACGGGCACGATGGCGAACCCGTGGGAGGAGAACTTACCGACGATGGCGCAGCTAAGACCTCCGGCCACGGTGTATGGCGGATGCACGGTGGAGCCCACACCCCAGTGACCAAATTCTAGGCCCTCGATCGCCAATTCACCACAGCGAGGTTCCAAATCCTGTCCTCGGGGGCGGTGCGGCTTCTAGACTCGATCACATGGAACTCGGGCACGGATGTATGGGGAAGAGGGGTTGGCGGCACTCGCCCTCCTATATAGGCCGAGGCGAGGTGGTTGGGCAGAGAGCTATAGAGGCGATATACAGCGGCTCCGGGTCCACGCGTCATTGGCGCAGGGACGAGTGAGGCCGACGAGTGGGTCCGCGAACTCGGCACATGACATCGGGTGGTGCACCTGACCGGTGGGCCCCGCACACCAGTCAGCGCGGACGGCGCCAGGTGGAGCGCGCGTGGGGGGTGAAGCCGCCGAGCTGAGAGGATTTGGCCCAGGCGCGTAGTGAATTCTTCCTTTTCTTTCTCTTTTATTTCAGTTTTCATTCTCTTCCCTTTTAAATTCAAATTCAGAATTATATTTTGGACTTTAAGTTTTGGTTTGGTGTTCAAGGTTTCCTTTTAACATGCTAAACTAGAATACTACCTGCATGCAACATCTTTTCTATATTATTTTTTGTAAGTTTACATATGTAGGTATAGGTGCATGTATATTTATTTAGTGACCTTTCTCAATTTAAAAATCTAATATATGAATTCAAATTTGTTTAGCATGTGTCAAATAAAAATAATTCCATATACATCAAATACTCTAACTCCTTTATTTACTATGATTTGGGTATTACAACATACTAACTTTTCAAAATCTCTATAGGCACGACAAGCAGTTGAAAGAACTATAGACATTAGGAAGAAGCTTCAAAGCAAAAAATCTGAAGGTATTTGACTTTTCGCTTTTGTTAAATTTTAGTGTACTCATGTTTTAGAAATTGCTTTACTAACTCTTGCTAAAAAGTCTTCACTTCATAGGTAATAATTCAAGTGAAACATACTGAAGCCAAAGCAAAAATGTTGCTGTCGAAGCTGAAGCAGTCTCTGCCAAAGCTGCAAAAAAGCCGCAGATGATGTTGTCCTCAAGATTTGCGAGCAAATTTATGACGAAGTAATGCAAGGCAACACAAGAAATTGATTAGATACTGTGAGAAACAGTGATTGCTTATTGTGATATTTTTGGTGGTGCATAGTGTCTAAACACTTTCTAGATATTTTCAAATGTTTTGCAATATATTTGTATCTCCTATTTTTGCTTCTTTACTTTGTTTTGTGATGTGTGAAATTTTATTCAACATGTGTTTTTGAGCCGAAGGGGAAAAACATCTTCCCTTCTTTTCACACATTACAAAGGAAATCATAGCACTGTATTCCCTTAGGAACGACTTTGGAGCTTTTTCACTATTACTTAAGTGAAATGAGACATAGCTCTGCATTCCCTTAGGAACGACTTCGAAGCTTTTTGTGACAGAACTTCCCAAGTAATTTGCCCCACCTACAGTTGTCCTTGTCCAACGGACCTCAGACAACCCTGCAGGTGCACCTGATCACTTGACAAGTTCGGTATCTGAATTCCTTACCTTTCCCAAGAGCGTTTCACCCGTCACGCAGACATTACAATACATCAGAGGTACAAAAATGCGGAAGCAGTTACAATAACTTACTTTATTGAAAAGTAAGACAGAGTTATATAGTTACAGACTAGAATAGAATATATGAGTGCAGAATATTATTATTACATAACCTAGGAGGCAAAACCCCCTCCCAAATAAATAGTAAAAGTTTTTCTTAACGGAGGACCTTTCCTCCCGCAGTTTAGTCTTGATTCTCTTCTTTTGGTACCACCTTGGAACAGAAGCAACAAAAGTTTGCTGCTTCTTCACCTAAAACAACATGGGACAAAGCCCTGAGTATGAAGTGTACTTTCGCAAGACTTACCCGTCAAAGTAAAAGACTCCCAAGAATATGCTGGCTTTAAGGGAGTCAAGGTAAGGCTTATCAATCATCAATGACTCTGTTTGCAGAAATGCTTACTAATAGTGGATCCTTAAAATCCAGTTTTATTTGTCAGGTTAAGTAAAATTACCTGCTGCTAGGGTTCTTTCTACCCTAATTCAATCACTTGACCTATACTAGCCAATTTCTTATCAATCCTTCTTATTCACTAGAATGCTACGTGTAGGGCAGTGACCAAGTCTTCATATCCGCGAAGTTACGGTGATCCAAATCGATTATACTCAGCTGAGGATCTCCAATCACACGACAAATGTAGCACTTAACCCTTGCATATGTCAACTCGCCACCGGGGTTCTTAGGACCAGATTAGGTTCACGCCAACCGAGAGCACAGATAAACCACTGTCCAGCCTCTTGCCACGGAGGGTACACGCTACTCTCACCATCTCTCCACTCCCATTGCGTGTTATCTTATTCTGGTATTAGTCTGCCCGAGGCAAAGCTTACCCATGACGAGGCATGTGACCAGTTAAAGGGTCCTCGATCATCAAGCCTACATCGAGAAGGTCCTTAATCGACACGGACGGAGACACTACACCGAGACTCTCTTCTCGTGCAAGTCACCCGCCCGATCTCAGCTTTATCATTTCAAACCCAAAGTTTGGTACCTGACAGAGGTACATCTTTTCCAATGTTGAACCCATCATGGCCATGATGGATCCACCATCAAGTTTTGTTTTTGAAAACATCCCACCCACTTTGAATCATCATCTTTTGTGAAAACAAAACATTTTGTTTTTCTAGAGCAAAGCTAAGCATAAGAAAAACCTTTTATAAAATAGGGATTTAAGGAGAAGTAATCAAATCCAAGGAAGGAAATGCAGGAATTGGTTTAGCACACAACTCCTATCACCTAATGCATCAAGCAAGTGAGAAAGAATTTAAAAGGAACAAGGAGGTGGCAAATGCACTGGGGCTTGCCTTGTGTTACTGGTGAATCAGGCTCTATTCCGCAGATATCAAAATAAAAACAGTTGCATGCCTGATGTTCTTCAGGTGGTGGTGGTGAAGTCCTTGCTTCTTCGACTTCTATTTCCTCTTCGTTTTCTTGATATAACCATATATAATCATGAATGCTCATCTAATGCTCATGAAAATGCTAAGATAATAAAAGTTTATCATCTAAGGTCTTGAATATAAATTTCCTTCACGGATCTCCGAGAAACTAGGGTTTTCGGAGTCAATAGTGAAGTTCATAAGGCACAGGGCTAGGGTTTTGGGTTCTAAGTATCAAACATGGTCCAAATCATACCAAACTTTACCCAAGGCTTCTAAATATTATTTAGAGTTTACCCTAAAAGTTTAGTGAATTTTGGATTTATTATTTATTCCCTAAAAATCCAGAAGCATGGTTTTTGGCTGTTTTAAATGCTCTATAATTTCTTATTTGGACTAAAAATCATGAAACTATTTTTAATAAATGTTATGGGAAATTAGGAGTCTAGCAAAATCGGTCTGGTATTTTTAGCATTTTTTGTAATTTTCTAGAATTTCTTTAGCTCTGGCAGAAAAGGAAAAAGAAAAATACTCTATAGTGCGGCGCCGGAATTGGCCCAAGCCGGCCCAACAACAGGCAGAAGCGCGCCCGTGTGCGCCCGCGCTGTTGGCTTTGCGAATAAGTCCCTAATGATTTGAATAATAGGAAAAAGGTCACAACGCTATTCCTCTGTCTCACTACACCTTACAAAAACACCCCTGCATTTTCCTCTCTTCACAATTCCCAGTCCACGACGGTGAACGGCGGGGAGCCGAGCTCCGGCGAGCGCATACTGGTGGAATTACTCAATGACCGGTGCTCTTCTTCGGTCTAAACCTAATTCCAGCCTTAATGAGTGTTTCCCCTCAACTAATTTCATCAATGGGGATTTAACACGGTCTGTCCACAGTGACAGCGGGTAAGACGGACAGTCAACCACGTTCCCGGCGATCTAATATAGCTTAGCCCAATCGAGTTGGTCGGGGAGTATCAGGGGCACACAATAACGCTAAAACGGGAGGGCAGAGGGTATGAGCGGACCTGAGACGCGCTGGCCACAGTGAGGTCAAACCGAGCGGTGTTCTTGAGTGATTTGGGGGAAATGAGTGATTCGCGGTCTCTGGTGGACAATTGAAGACAAGCGTGGGTGCTATGGATGGGTGATTACCCGACGGAGCTCGCAGTGCGCTCAATTTATAACGGGCTTAGGCGGTGGCCGGGGATTTGGATGAAGACGTGCGGCGGCCGGAGAATTAGGAGGTCACTAGCGTAGTTGATTCGTGGAGTATACCTTGGCGGACTCACCGGCGATGATGAGACGGCTAACGTGAGTCACGGCGGTGCGGTGAATGTGCCAAGGAACGTGGCGCAAGGCCATGAAGCGGCTGTCTCCGGTGAACTCATCCGAATCATCCATGGTCTGCTCGGGTACGGTGGCCGGAGTAAAATAATGGCCGGAGTTTTTCCACGGCGTGATAATTACTGACCCCCGGCACTATCCAACTGATCTGAGAGCGAATCACGGCGGCGATAGCACGAATCCGCGTGCGGCTCGTCGACGGCGAGGGGGCTGAAATTGGGATTATGTCTGTTACTGTACCATGGGAAGCATTTGACAGAGCGCCTGACAGACCACTTTGCAGGGCTTAGATCTTAGGTTTTTACATAATAACATGTTGAACTGCCAGTAGCAAAGTTGTTGTCCGATGATCCCGCTATAATTTTTTTATAACAATCATAGCCAAATAATGACTAGATCATGATCGAATCCAAGCTCAAAGATTGCTCAATCACACTGTCAGTCTGAATTCAGACATAAGGCAGTCTGACAGCCCATCTTTGAGTCCAATTTTCTCAAAACTTTTCATAGTACCAGGACTTGATCTCTATAGCAAAATTGTTCCCCTTTCATAGCTCTACAAACTTGATGTGGTGACCTAGGGCAAAAACTTTATAATTTGGAAGATATAGGACCCCAAAGTTGAGCCAATCCCACTGAATTTCAGAGTTAACCCAATAGAGCTCAAATGTGGCTTTTTGCAAATAGGTCCAAATCTCAGGGTTTAGGTTGCAAATCCACATACTTGTGAACCACATGAGTTAAGATGCCTTAATTTCATGGTTTTTGCACTTTAGTCCAAAAGTGCACTAATTTTGCACTTAGCCCCCTAGGGTTTTAGTCTAGGGTTTTCCAGGGTTCTATTTAGGGTTTTTAGTACTTATAGGGTTTGGATGTTACTTAAGTCCATTCCTGGTGACATTTTATGACTATTTCAATTGAGTTTTGAAGTTTTCCCTTATTAGGCCTTGTTTGCTCTATTAAGCCCAATCTAGGGTTAAGCATTGTACCCTAGGGTTTCACTTATAACATGTCACATCAATACAACTTGTTTGAACTTTTTGCCTAGTGAATGCACTCTAGGTCTAACGAACACATGATATGCCAATGCTTATGATGTTATGCTCAAGTTTTAGTGGCAGTAACACCAGGGGTGTTACATCCTTCCCCCCATAAAAGAATCTCGTCCCAAGATTAAAAGTCCTAGGGCAAGTAATGGAAAAGGAAACACGACATATCTTTGTTTCCTTATTTTTGGTACAAGGCAAGGGTGGTTTGGGGTTCATTCCTTTATTACAACAAATGTACACATTTTACAATTTACACGAAGCTAAAAATCCTGGGAAATTCTTATCTAAAAAGGCTTGATTTTCCCAAGTAGCTTCATCTTCCGTGTGTTGGTTCCACTGTATCTTGTAAAACTTGAGAGTTTTCCTTCGGGTAGTTCTATCCTTTTGATCCAAGACTCGAATAGGATGTTCTGAATATGTCAAGTCTGGTTCTAAGGCAACATCTGTTACTTCAATGGTTCGATCAGGAACCCGAAGACACTTCTTTAATTGAGACACGTGGAACAGATTATGCACAGCAGACAATGTTTCGGGCAACAGGAGTCGGTATGCCACTGGTCCATATCTTTCAAGGATAGGAAAAGGACCAATGTGTCGAGGTGCAAGCTTCCCTTTTACCCGGAAACATGATACACCCTTCATTGGTGAGACTTTTAGGTAGACATAATCTTCAACTTGAAAGTGCAAGGGTTGTCGTCGCTTGTCTGCATAACTCTTCTGATGAGCTTGAGCTTTCTTCAAATTATAAATTATTCATTGAACTTTCTCTTCTGTTTCCTTTGCCATATCAGGCCTGAAGAAATTTCTTTCACCTGGTTTAGACCAGTTTAACGGAGTACGACACCGTCGTCCGTACAAAGCTTCAAAGGGTGCCATATTGATGCTCTCTTGATAGCTATTATTGTACGAGAACTCCGCCAATGGCAAACAATCATCCCATTTCTATGGGAATTCCAGAACACATGCTCGCAACATATCTTCAAGTATCTGATTTGCTCTTTCAGTTTTCCCACTGGTTTGATGATGATAGGCCGGACTGTGGAGCAATTTAGTACCCAAGGATTTGTGAAGTTCTTCCCAGAATTTGGATACAAATTGAGGTCCACGATCCGACACTATTGTTTTTGGAACACTGTGCAAACTAAGGATGTGAGCAATATATAGTTCCGCATATGCGATTACTGGATACTTTACTTTGACTGGGAGAAAATGGGCGATCTTCGTAAGTCGATCAATGATAACCCAAATAGAGTCGAATCTTTTTGCTGTCCTGGGCAATCCCACAATAAAATCTATGCTTATATCCTCCCATTTCCATGTTGGGATAGGTAAAAATTGTAATGGACCAGCAACTTTCATGTGTATGGCCTTGACACTTCTACAAGTGTCACATCTTGCCACATAGCGTGCAATTTCAATCTTCATCTTTGTCCACCAATAATGTTGTTTTAGATCATGATACATCTTAGTGCTTCTGGGATGAATAGAATAGCGACTAAGATGTGCTTCATCCAAAATTTGCTGGCGGATCTCATCATTCTTAGGCACAACTATGCGGTGGTTAAACCATACAACACCTTGATCATCTCTTCTGAAGCAGTTGGCTTTACCGGCCTCTATTTTCTCATGAATGTGTTGCATTCCCTCATCACTTCTTTGTGCGTCAATTATTCCTTGCAGGATGACTGACTCAAGCTTCAAGTGATTTGAAGTTCCATGCTGAATCATTCCCAGGTTTAGCTTTTCCATTTCTTGGCATAACGTAATGTCAGAAGTCTTCATGGTAAGACAATGACAGAAAGTCTTACGACTTAACGCATATGCCACTACATTAGCTTTTCCTAGGTGATAGTGAATCTCTAATTCATAATCCTTGATCAGCTCAAGCCATCTCCTTTGTCTCATATTAAGCTCTGACTTGGTAAAGATATACTTTAAACTTTTATGATCTGTATAAATGTGACAGATATTTCCCAGCAGATAATGACGCCATATTTTTAGGGCATGAACCACAGCAGCTAACTCCAGGTCATGAGTTGGATAATGTTCCTCATGCCGGCACAACTGCCTTGAAGCATAAGCTATTACTCGGCCTTCTTGCATTAGAACACAGCTGAGACCACTGCCTGATGTGTCACAATACACATCAAAGGGTTTTTCAATGTCCGGTTGAGCCAATACCGGAGCAGTGGTCAATAATACTTTCAGCTGCTCAAAGGCTTCATTACATTTCGAAGACCAATTAAATTTAGTACAATTCTTCAATAAACTTGTGATTGGTTTCACAAGCTTGGAAAAATCTGGAATGAATCGGCGGTAGTAACCAGCTAGTCCAAGGAAACTTCGGACTTGATGTACAGTGGTTGGGGGTTTCCACTCCAAAATATCCTTGACTTTGCTGGGATCCACCGCAATCCCCTTGGCAGATAATACATGTCCCAGAAATTGGATCTCCTCCAGCCAGAATGCGCACTTACTGAACTTAGCATATAATTGGTGTTCCCTTAAGCGCGTTAATACGATCCACAAATGTCGAGCATGCTCCTCTTCATTCTTGGAGTATATCAAGATATCGTCAATGAATACCACCACAAATTTGTCCAACTCGAGCATGAATACCGAGTTCATAAGATATGTGAAGTGGGCAGGAGCATTTGTTAGTCCGAAAGACATAACCAAATATTCAAATAATTCGTACCACGTGGTGAATGTGGTCTTTGGTATATCTTTGGGTCGGATACGGATCTGATGATAACCCAACCTAAGGTCAATCTTGGAGAATAGCCGAGCTCCGGTAAGTTGATCAAATAGAATGTCAATCCGGGGAAGAGGGTACTTATTCTTGATGGTGACCTCATTAATGGGTCTATAATCCACGCACATCCGTAGTGTTTGGTCCTTCTTCTTGACAAAGATGGCTGGACAACCCCAAGGTGATGAACTTGGTCGGATGAATCCTTTTTGAAGTAGATCTTGTAATTGGGTCTTGAGTTCTGCCAATTCATTCGGAGGCATTCGGTATGACCTTCTAGAAATAGGATCCGTACCGGGCTTCAACTCAATCACAAATTCTACATCTCTTTTTGGAGGCAATCCAGGCAGATCTTCCGGGAAGACATCCGGAAATTCACATACTACCGGAATATCTTGGATTTCCGGTATAATGGCTCCATATACTCTGCCATATGGTTTAGCTGGGATGGCCACAGGGATGGACAAAAGAACCTCTTCTTGGCCATAACTCAACCTGATGGTTCTCAGATCAGTGTTGAGGATTGCTTTATGTTGGGCTAACCAATTCATGCCCAAAATTACATCTATATCTTGGCCTTTTAGAACAATCATGTTTGTAGGAAAGTCCCGTTCAGCCAATGTTACGGGCACATGGTAAGCCGCTTCTTTAGTAAATATTTGTCCCCCAGGCGAATGAATTATAAACCCTTCCCTTGATTCATTATATGGAATGCAATGTTGCTCCACAAACTTCTTGCTTATGAATGTATGTGAAGCACCAGAATCAAAAAGAATAACTACAGGGTGATTGGCCATGAGAAACGTACCCATCATAACCGGTTCGCCTTCCGGTGTTGTGGCCACGTGAGTATAATAAATCCGCCCAATTTTCCTCATATTTTTGCCAGCGGTTTTGTTCGCCGCATTTCCCTTGCCTTGAGCGGAACTCCCAGAATTCTGTTGATTATTTGATCTGTTCTGCTTCGGGTATGGACAGTCCTTGATAAAATGTCCGGACTTTCCACAATTAAAGCAGCCTGTTGAAGAGCTTGGGAGAGCGGGGAAACGAGTACCACGGGCACCCGGCTGATTTGTTGAGGTGGGGGCAGAGGCAGGACGGATAAAAACCGGTTGTTTGAAAGGGTAGGAGGGTGGACGTGGCGAAGAACGATTCTGGTTAAAAGGTCAGATTACCAACCTTTGTCTTTTCTCAGGCCCCTGATTGGACCTGTCGCCTCCATAGCCCTTTGACTTTCCTGGGCCTGCATATTTGGCTTCAACTGCCAGCGCCGTGCTGACAGCCCTGCTATAAGTGAGATCGAGGCACGTGGCCATTTTCCGCTGCAACCGGTCATTGAGACCTTTCATAAAGCAATTTTTCTTCTTTAAATCAGTGTTGACTTGATCGATGGCATATTAGGACAAGTGGTTGAATTTGTTGAGATACTGAGTGACAGTATTCCCACCCTGTTTGAGCTTCATAAATTCCTCCTGCTTCATATGGAGCACCCCTTCAGGAATATAGTGCTCCCAGAAAGCCAGTTTGAACTCGTCCCATGTAATTTGATGACCGGTCGGCTGAACGGCTACATAATTTCCCCACCATGTGCTGGCAGGGCCTCGCAACTGTTGTGCCGCAAATAAGGGCTTTTGAGTCTCCCTGCATCGGAGAAGCCCGAACTTTTGTTCGATAACTCGGATCCACTCATCTGCTTTTAGAGAAACTTCCGCCTTGACAAATAATGAGAGACGTGTCTCAGAGAAATCCAGATACGAAGTTTCACGGGGTCCTTGCGGATACGCTCGCCCGCCTTGCTGTTGCCTTTGTTGTCCCGCCATTTCCCGCAGAAAGCGGGTGTTGTCGGTCGTGGCATTAACTAAGGCAGCGATAGCCTCAGCTAATGTTGGAGGTATTGGGGGTGGATTAGGAGTAGCTTCCCTCCCATGGGAGGTTCCTGCACCATCCTGTGCACGAGTCTTGGATGGCATCTGAGGCAAAGATCATTTGAAAAAAATATAATATGCCAAAGCAAACCATCCATTTTACATTACTTAAAAGGGTAATGATACAGACTCGACTTTACAACAGGATTACATTACCTATTATTACTATTTCTATACTACACTACTCTAACTTCTTATCGCTTTTGGTAGCTTCGCTGTCGGGTGTAGGAGACCATTCATCAACCAGCTTCATAGAGGGAGGAGGCCTGAAAAGGTCGAGTTCACCACCAAGTGCTTCTCCCGCTGCTCCAGAAGGTCCGGCTTCCATCCCGACAGGATCCGCAGGTACGTTAGGGTGCAGTTGTGAATACAATACATGAACCTCCTCATGTAGTGTATTACAATAAACCTGCAAGTTGTCCACGGCTGTGCTAAGCTCCTCCACGCGGGCTCGAGCTTTGGCTTCCTTGGCCCAAGCAAGTGAACGAGAGTTAACAGCACAATCGAGCGCTAGATCTCGTTCAGCAAGTTGGTCTTGCAGGTGGCGGATGTTAGTTCTCAATTCGTTTATTCTCTCACCATCCGCGACCCATATATCATTCCTGTGACGGATCTCTGATCGAAGTTGTTCTACTTGAGCTTCCAGATCCCCGATTGGATCATTGCTACCACTACTACTGTCTTCATGCCTTGGAGCTAGTTGATGGCGGGGTACGCCAATGGGTCCGGTAGACTTGCGCGCGGTTTTTCTTGTGCGCGTCGGCATATCTCCATGAGGGGGAAATCTTATTAGCATAGTTTTTAACATGTTGCATATATAATTACAGAATCAACCTTAGTTGATTCACACCTTCTATACATTGCACTCTACTATCTGGTCTTCAAAATAAGCACCTGAGAAGGGGATTGGATAACAAGGAAAGAAATTTTCTAGATAAGTCTTTGAAAATTCTTTTTGAAAATGTCTCATAATATCTCCAGAGATGGGCTTCGCTCCGATACCAGCTGTGACAGAACCTCCCAAGTCATTAGGCCCACCTACAGTTGTCCTTGTCCAACGGACCTCAGACAACCCTGCAGGTGCACCTGATCACTTGACAAGTTCGGTATCTGAATTCCTTACCTTTACCAAGAGCGTTTCACCTCTCATGCAGACATTACAATATATCGGAGGTACGAAAATGCGGAAGCAGTTACAATAACTTACTTTATTGAAAAGTAAGACAGAGTTATATAGTTACAGACCAGAACAGAATATGAGTGCAGAGTATTATTATTACATAACCTGGGAGGCAAAAACCCCTCCCAAATAAACAGTAAAAGTTTTTCTTAACGGAGGACCTTTCCTCCCGCAGCTTTAGTCTTGATTCTCTTCTTTAGGTACCACCATGGAACAGAAGCAACAAAAGTTTGCTGCTTCTTCACCTAAAACAACATGGGACAAAGCCCTGAGTATGAAGTGTACTTTCGCAAGACTTACCCGTCAAAGTAAAAGACTCTCAAGGATATGCTTGCTTTAAGGGAGTCAAGGTAAGGCTTATCAATCATCAATGACTCTGTTTGCAGAAATGCTTACTAATAGTGGATCCTTAAAAATCCAGTTTTATTTGTCAGGTTAAGTAAAATTACCTGTAGCTAGGGTTCTTTCTACCCTAATTCAATCACTTGACCTATACTAGCCAATTTCTTATCAACCCTTCTTATTCACTGGAATGCTACGTGTAGGGCAGTGACCAAGTCTCTATATCCGCGAAGTTACGGCAATCCGAATCGATTATAGTCAGCTAAGGATCTCCAATCACATGACATATGTAGCACTTAACCCTTGCATATGTCAACTCGCCACCAGGGTTCTTAAGACCAGATCAGGTTCACGCCAACCGAGAGCACAGATACACCACCGTCCAGCCTCTTGCCACGAAGGGTACATGCTACTCTCGCCATCTCTCCACTCCCATTGCGCGTTATCTTATTCTGGTATTAGTCTGCCCGAGGCAAAGCTTACCCATGACGAGGCATGTGACCAGTTAAAGGGTCCTCGATCATCAAGCCTACATCGAGAAGGTCCTTAATCGACACGGACGGAGACACTACACCGAGACTCTCTTCTCGTGCAAGTCACCCGCCCGGTCTCAGCTTTATCATTTCAAACCCGAAGTTTGGTACCTGACAGAGGTACATCTTTTCCAATGTTGAACCCATCATGGCCATGATGGATCCACCATCAAGTTTTGTTTTTGAAAACATCCCACCCACTTTGAAGCATCATCTTTTGTGAAAACAAAACATTTTGTTTTTCTAGAGCAAAGCTAAGCATAAGAAAAACCTTTTGTAAAATAGGGATTTAAGGAGAAGTAATCAAATCCAAGGAAGGAAATGCAGGAATTGGTTTAGCACACAACTCCTATCACCTAATGCATCAAGCAAGTGAAAAGATTTTAAAAGGAACAAGGAGGTGGCAAATGCACCGGGGCTTGCCTTGTGTTACTGGTGAATCAGGCTCTGTTCCGCATATATCAAAATAAAAATAGTTGCCCGCCTGATGTTCTTCAGGTGGTGGTGGTGAAGTCCTTGCTTCTTTGACTTCTATTTCCTCTTCGTTTTCTACATATAACCATATATAATCATGAATGCTCATGTAATGATCATGAAAATGCTAAGATAACAAAAGTATATTATCTAAGGTATTGAATATAACTTTCCTTCATGGATCTCCAAGAAACTAGGGTTTTCGTAGTCAATAGTGAAGTTCATAGGGCATGGGGCTAGGGTTTTGGGTTCTAAGTATCAAACATGGTCCAAATCATACCAAACTTTACCCAAGGCTTCTAAATATTATTTAGAGTTTACCCTAAAAGTTTAGTGAATTTTGGATTTCTTATTTATTCCCTAAAAATCTAGAAGCATGGTTTTTGGCTATTTTAAATGCTCTATAATTTCTTACTTGGACTAAAAATCGTGAAACTATTTTTACTAAATACTATGGGAAATTAGGAGTCTAGCAAAACTGGTCTAGTATTTTTAGCATTTTTCTGTAATTTTCTAGAATTTCTTTAGCTCTAGAAGAAAAGGAAAAAGAAAAATACTCTACAGTGCGGGGCCGGAATTGGCCCAAGCCGGCCCAACAACAGGCAGAAGCGCGCCCGCGTGCGCCCGCGCTATCGACTTTGAGAATAAGTCCCTAATGATTTCAATAACAGGAAAAAGATCACAGCGCTATTCCTTTGTCTCACTGACACCTCACAAAAACAACCCTGCGTTTTCCTCTCTTCACAATTCCCAGTCCACGACGGTGAACGGCGGGGAGCCGAGCTCCGGCGAGCGCATACCGGTCGAATTACTCAATGACTGGTGCTCTTCTTTGGTCTAAACCTAATTCCAGCCTTAATGAGTGTTTCCCCTCAACTAATTTCATCAATGGGGCTTTAACACGGTCTGTCCACGGTGACAGCGGGTAAGACGGACAGTCAACCGCGTTCCCGACGATCTAAGATAGCTTAGCTCAATCGAGTTGGTCGGGGAGTATCAGGGGCACACAATAACGCTAAAACGAGAGGGCAGAGGGTATGAGCGGACCTGAGACGCGCTGGCCACGGCGAGGTCAAACCGAGCGATGTTCTTGAGTGATTTGGGGGAAATGAGCGATTCGTGGTCTCTGGTGGACAATTGAAGACAATCATGGGTGCTATGGATGGGTGATTACCCGATGGAGCTCGCAATGCGCTCAATTTATAATGGGCTTAGGCGGTGGCAGGATATTTGGATGAAGACGCGCGGCGACCGTGTTTCCACGGTGTGATATTTACTGACCTCGGGCGCTATCCAACTGATCTGAGCGCGAATCATGACGGCGATAGCACGAATCCACGCGTGGCTCGTCGGCAGCGAGGGGGCTGAACTTGGAATTCTGTCTGTTACTGTACCATGGGAAGCATTTGACAGAGCGCCTGACAGACCACTTTGCAGGGCTTAGATCTTAGGTTTTTACATAATAACATGTTGAACTGCCAGTAGCAAAGTTGTTGTTCGATGATCCCGCTATAATTTTGTTATAACAATCATAGCCAAATAATGACTAGATCATGATCGAATCCAAGCTCAAAGATTGCTCAATCACAATGTCAGTCTGAATTCAGACATAAGGCAGTCTGACAACCCATCTTTGGGTCCAATTTTCTCAAAACTTTTCATAGTACCAGGACTTGATCTGTATAGAAAAATTGTTCCCCTTTCATAGCTCTACAAACTTGATGTGGTGACCTAGGGCAAAAACTTTATAATTTGGAAGATATAGGGCCCCAAAGTTGAGCCAATCCCACTGAATTTTAGACTTAACCCAATAGAGCTCAAATGTGGCTTTTTGCAAATAGGTCCAAATCTCAGGGTTTAGGCTGCAAATCCACATACTTGTGAACCACAGGAGTTAAGATGCCTTAATTTCATGGTTTTTGCACTTTAGTCCAAAAGTGCACTAATTTTGCACTTAGCCCCCTAGGGTTTTAGTTTAGGGTTTTCTAGGGTTCTATTTAGGGTTTTTAGTACTTCTAGGGTTTGGATGTTACTTAAGTCCATTCCTGGTGACATTTTATGACTATTTCATTTGAGTTTTGAAGTTTTCTCTTATTAGGCCTTGTTTGCTCTATTAAGCCCAATCTAGGGTTAAGCACTGTACCCTAGGGTTTCACTTATAACATGTCACATCAATACAACTTGTTTGAACTTTTTGCCTAGTGAATGCACTCTAGGTGTAACAAACACATGATATGTCAATGCTTATGATGTTATGCTCAAGTTTTAGTGCCAGTAACACCAGGGGTGTTACACTTTTTCACTGTTACTTAGGTGAAATGAGACATAGCTCTACATTCCCTTAGGAACGACTTTGGAGCTTTTTCACCGTTACTTAGGTGAAATGAGACATAGCTCTACATTCCCTTAGGAACGATTTCGGAGCTTTTTAATCGTTACTTAGCCGAAGATTCAATTGCAACATTTTTGACATTAAACTTGAAGGTGATAGATTATTACTATATTAATTTGCATGATATAGTAAAAGTCTGCAAAAGTAAATGTAGATAGACAATAACGACTTCTTGATAATTTCGGGCTCACTTACCTAGCCCCTTGGGGTCTTTAATATTTGTACCTCGTTTCTAGGACCATACTATTGACAGTACGGGTTTTAGATGCCTCCCTTTCGTCCCTTTACTGCAAGTATTGCCTTAGAAACTTGGATTGACCACCAAGCACTTGGTCATAAGGAGGTGGTCCTGGGACGAAGAAATCATGTGGTGACCACACACACATCGCTGGGTTACTTGAGGCATTTGAGGCCAAAGGCAATCTTTGGCTTGGCTCCTACGACTGAGGCTGGACATACTATGGGATGTAAGGTGAACGGTATGAGGATGTACTGAACACCTCTTTTGACTGTGAGGGTTGCGTGGCTAACGAAACAAACTCCTTCTGCTTGTCGATGGTATGATGAGATGTTCTTATGGTCTGGCCTTTGTCCTTGCCACAAAACAAGCAGAATGGTTTCCGTGGGGGTGCATTCAATCTACCACCAAAGCTTTGGCCTCCCCTTCCTCCTCTTAAAGCAGGTGGACAAAACGTGTTGTGCGAAGGTTGCTGCTGAGAGCTTGCATGTTGATGCCCTGACTGACACTAAAACTGGGCCATCTTTTCCTCACCCTACACCAGGTTATGGATACTTTAGACATGCCTTGGATCAAACCATCCTCTGAAGCCCCTAGCGACTTCAGTGTAACTATGGAATTCCTCCCTTCTTTGGCGAAAATCATTGTCAACCCTTATGTACTCATCCATTTTTTGTAGCAATTTTTCAAGGGAGTGAGGAGGCTTCCTTGCAAAATACTAAGCAGTTGGTCCTAGCCTAAGCCGCTTGACCATGGCCTCGATGACGATATCATCTTGTACTGCCAGAGCCTAGGCCCAAAGCCTTAGAAACCTTTGGAGAAATGACTGAAGGTACTCATCTGTCTCCTAGGTGCACTAAAACAAAACTTGTGCAGTGATGGGTTTGGACAGAACACCATGGAAGCTAGTGAGAAGCATTTCCTTGAGCTTCGGCCATGAACTGATAGTCCTTGGCTGAAGCAATGAGTACCAAGTCTGGGCCACACTTTGGATCGCCATGACACATGACTTTGCCATGACTGCTAAGTTGCCACCATACGAGGATATGGTATCCTCATAACTCATGAGGAACTGCTTTGGGTTGGTTGGGTCATCGTAGATAGGCAGTGTAGGAGGCTTGTACAGTGGTGTCCAAGGTGTAGCCTATAATTCTGGTGTCATCTAGGAAGCTTCGTCATAGAGGAAACCCTGAACGTTGAATTATTCATGACGAAGGATGTGATTGTGACCATCATGATCTTGGTCCCAGTAGTTGTACATGTTTTCATGCGCTTCGATGTTGCACATCTCTTTAGGTGCTTCGCCAATCTTTCTCTGAAGCTTAGAAAGATGAAGCATTTTCTCCTTGCGCTTCTCGACTTGCAGATGGATGAGTTCAAGGTTGCTGATCTCCTCATCAAGCTCCTCTTCTCGGGGTGGTGGGCTAGTGACCTTCTTCTTCTATTTCCATGCTTCTCTAATGAGAGCTTCGTTCCCTTGATTAGGATCAAGGGGTGCGAGGATAGAGCTAGTTGACGTTGTGTTTTTTGCGGCATAATGTATGCTGATGTGGTCATGGAATCACCTGAGGTGGGCACCAATGTTGAATGCTTGATTAAATCCCCTAAATGCATTGAAAATCAATGCAACACAAGTTAAGAAAGTAGATCTTTGTCCTTGACTTTAATACTTCTTCGAAGTGTTAAGCTGAAGGATGCAAGTCTTCATAAAGAAGTGTAAATGAAATAATGCAAGATGAAACAACATTACATCAAGGGGTATGAAACTAATCTTCTTTGCCTTAGCATTTTCATTCCATCTCTTTTTACATTACATGAGTTTAAAAGCATACCTTCGGCTCCTTTAAGGCAAGGTGGCATGAAGGTTCTTCGAAGGCTAAGCAATACAAAGCTATGGTCCCTGGAAAAGGGACTTTATACAGGGCATTGTGCATCTATTTATATGGAAGATGAACCGCATTTATACAAAATTACAATTGTGCCCCTTAAGGCTTTATACTCATTGTTTACAAATGTCGTCACGATATTGTCGTCTTTTCTCTTTCTTCACACTTATTGCTCCTTCTTCGTCGCTCTTCATCCGAAACATCTTTCCCACCGAGGCTGGCTACCTCGACTCCCATCTTCGTTGCTTGTGCGCATAGACGAAGCATCTCTTCACGTTGCTTCGGTCGATAGCCAGCTTCGTCTAGCTTGTATCGCACACCTGAAACAGTTAAAGGCCTGCTTCGTATGTCTTTCATTATACACCTGAAACACACTTAATTATGAAATACAAATACTTTGAGGACTTTCAGCAATGTAGGCCCCCAACATAAATTAAAAGTATTTTCCTAAAATTTTAATAAATTTAAATATAAAAAATTGGTTGTGTTTGAATTATTTTTTAAAATAATTATTATGGTAAAACATCTCACATAAATTATTTCTATTGAGATATTTATTATTTGAAGCATTTTCTTAAATGGATAAATTAATCAATAAAAAATGCTTTGCATTCATGTTAAATTTTTGTTTGTTGCAATTTATGCTTGAAATAGAAAATTTAAATTAGCTCTAAATTAGACTTGAATTTTAAATTTAAAATAGAAAGCAGAAATTAGAAATAAAATATAAGCTAATATAATGTATCGATGTATGTTTGGTTGGTTTGTTTGTACACGACATCCTTTAGGTAAAGTCGATACAAATTATGATATCACAATAAGATATTTAAAAAATACTCCTTTCAACTTGCGTGTAACACCCAAAAATTCATTTAAATTATAAATATAAATATATTCTAAAATTTATTTAAATTGGAGGTATAATATGATTAGTACAAATTAACAACAATATTATTAGAATAAAAGAGACAAGTTAGAGTTCCAAAGGATATGATTCTAACAGATAAATACTAGATTAGTTCTATCATGTAACCGCCCACCTCCCCGCCTATATAAATACGTGTCATCCTAAAACATCAAGCCATCAACCATAGACTCATCTCCTCTATATCCTCACAGCAAGGCCGCCGCCATCCAAGCCACAGTAGTCCACTGCCGGCTAAGCTCACAGCCATAGGTCGTCTTGACCATCTCATTGAAGTTCGAGTTCCTCCCCAACTCTGGCGACAAATCCGACAATGAATTTCTCTTCGTCTGTTCATCTTCCGGGGCAACCCAGAACATTGTCATGACCGACTTGGGGAGAGCTTCATCATTGTGCTTCCGCATTATCAATCAAATCTCTATTTCATCATCAATCTACGAAAAAAACTGAGAGGTCTAGAGGCACCGCGAGATCGAAGGGCTTGGTTGGAAGGTAATTTGGTGGTTGGTTAGGGGTCTTTCTCGCATAATAGACTTGACCCTTCCTACCAGATAGATAACCACCATCACATACCATTTTACATGCAAGTCTGTCATGTAGAATGAATTTAACGCTAGATACAATCATGATAAGTTGGCAACAATTAGGTCACGTATATATAAATAAATCTTTCTCATCTTTAACAAACCATTCTAACCAATCAAAGCGCGGCATCTCACATATTTCTGTGCAGCCCTACTAATTTACTAAAAATAGGATATCTTTGGGTCAAATAATTTATTATGATCTGTCCAAATTGCATTAGGTTCATATTAATTTTGCATACGTAGTAAGAACATTGTTTTATTTATACCACTTGTTTTAAATAATTAATTAATCAATTAATTATTTGTTTAATTAATGTTAATTAGCTACACAATCTAGTTAATCTAATTTATAGTTCTAACCTACACTTTTTATAAATAATAGTTAAAGTGATTAATATCAACTCAAATATTTAAATTTAACACCTGCTTAGTTTAAATGCAACATCTATTATGTTTATTGCGCCTAAAAATATTTTTTACCCATAATTTCTTAGTTTTCACTCTGATTTTAGTGGTTCTCGAACCTACGATATCCATCTTTGGGGTAATATTACCATATCCATTATTTTCTTGTTTGTATGTATTGCTACGAATAAAAGCGAGGTGATAAGGAATCTGAAGCCCAACTTTTGGGGCAACATCTTGACTAAAAGGTTATCTCAAGTATAAGGCAAGTTATGCTCTTGATCACTTTTTTCACCTAATAATGTTCCTAATAATCACCTTGACATGCTTAGGTTAACTTGATGTGACCTAACAGGTTACCTAGTTTTGTTCACCCTGCACCTTGCAAACAAATGATTCATTGGGTAGTCTTGCTATTGCTCTATCTAGTTTTGGGATTAATATGATATTTGAATTATGATCATACTTTATTATTATTGTTGGCTCAATTATTGTTCATGATAAGATTATTTTGCTAATTGGAACATGGAGCGACCACCCGAGAAAACAGTGCTAGCAAAAGGGTGGAATGGGACACCCTTGGTTGATTATTAGGAAAGTTAGTGTGAGTTAGTCCTTTCTTGAAAGGGGCAAGCGGGGTGGAGGAGTGCAAGTGTAGGGAGGTCCTCATGTCGGACAGTCTGTATAGTTTTCGGACGAGGGATTCCTATATCGCCTTCGGCCCGGAAACCGTAGCGGGTTCTCTCATCTAGTGGAACTTTGAAAGGCCTCGTAGTGCTACCCTGCCTCGTCTTTTTGGTAGAGATGAATGGGATTCGAGACCCCTTGGCATAAGGGTTATACAACTTGTGGGTAAAGATGTGCAACCTTTGCAGAATCTGGTATATCAGCCATGCTCAAGGTTATGAGCGGCTCAGACCCTCACATGAGTAAATTATGGAATTCAACTTAATCTGTCATTTGCATTGCATTGTGGGATTTATTATTAATTGAGATCTCTTATTTAATTGGGTTGGTATAGACTTATACTTAGTAACTGCTAATAAAATTTTGACCAACATATTAAAAGCAATGTTCAGCCTTAACCATTATTTGTCGATAAGCCTTACACTACACATGAGCCCCACCGTAAGTGAGCTCATGCACATTATTCACCACACATGTTGAGCGATGACCATATGGGAGCTCACCCTTGCTATAACCAAACTAGGAGAAGAACAAGTGCCACCAGAAGAGGACTACTACGATGTGCTCAATGAGATTTAAGTGTTGTCTTCGAGTCAGCTATTGGCATTGAGGAAATCATTATGTTAGTTCAATTTATTTATGGTCAATTATTTTGTAAGGCATTTTCGTTATGTAATAAAGATTATAACATTTGTCTCTATACACTGAGTCATTGTATGTGTGGAATTTTACTTGGCACACATATGAGACGCACCTGTATTTGCCTTAAATCCGGCTGTGACAATCAACAGGTCCCCTATATCCACCACATCGGTGCGCGCTATGGCGCCGCCTACCTCAACGGCACACTCTCTCTCCCCCCGCATGAAGAGGCCCGCTAGAAGATGCATGGAACTGGGCCTCGGACGTTCACTTCTTCATCCGAAAGAATTCCCCCAAGACGACGACGCAGGCGACAGGGGAGGCAGCGGATGGATCTATTTGATCTCGCATCGAGCGCAATCTTCTTCAAGTCCACTCCTTCGTCATGTAGTCCTTATAAGCTAGGTGTAGACTTAAGTTGGAATGGTAGTCCGATTGTCGTTGAATAAAGTGTGTCTTGTTTTAGTTACTATTATGGATTCATGGATGTCATTTGTATGGAGCCATATTTGTATGGACACTACTTTGCCTAGCTTTTCAACATGTTGGTTACAGTACGCTTCTATGAATAAATGCAATACTTTAACTATATTTGCTATTGTACACAATATCATGAAATTGCTAAACCTTTTGTCTTGCAACAATTTTGGGTGTTGTTGACTAGTTATGTTTACTTCTCTCCTATAGAATGGGTGATGGCAACATTGACTCCCAACATGGTACCAACCTTTGAGAAATACTGGAGGTCCCTCATCCTTGCCTAACTATCTTTGGCCCCCTATCTACTAGAATGCAAGTCCATCAAACTCAAATAGGATGCTTACTCCACAAATGTTATGGAATACATATTCTGTGTTGCTTACACCCAATTTTCCCCCACCTCCATCCATGGTGCCCCCACCAAACATCCCTGCATACATAGGTTCCATAGGATTGACCCCCACACATACTGCACCATTAGAGCAGCTTGTTTGTGAGTCTAAAACCCCAAATAGAGTCCAAGAAATCAATAGCACAACCAAAAAACAAATTTGAAGAACCCTTCAAAGAAAACCAAAGAACACAACTTCAAGCCTGATGAGGACATCCTTCTATACAAAACCTGATTGGAGATACGGAATGATCTAGTTGTGAACAACAGACAACACAGGGAAGGAATGTGGGCACGAATTGAGAAAAAGTACAATGAAAGGAGGAGCTTGTATCCAAGTAGGCTCAACCGGCCATTAAGCAGCAGGTGAGAGAAGATCAGGCCTGAATGTAGTAAGTATTCAGGTTACTACACACAGGTCTTGCGAGAGAATCATAGTGGTACGATAGACCATGATAAGGTACAAGTTACTTAACAGTTACACATGTTTGATTACCTCGCCTACATATTTATCACATGGTTCTCTCACACCAGATTAAATCGTTATCTATAATCCATTTTTTCAGACAATGCGAGCTCAAATGTTATTTGCAACGGAGGAAGGAAATGTTTTCTAGATGATGGCATTATTGGGGTGTTTTGAAAGGTGAACCGAAGTGGGAATCCTTACTGGCTGGCAGCAACACACACCTAAGAGCAGGAGAAAATGATGTTAGTATGAGTGGATCGGCCATAAGCATTAATGAAAATGATAGTTGTTCTCCAGGTTCTAGAAGCAAGAGGCCACTGGGAAGGGACTCCACAAAAACTGAAAGGAAAATGATAGTCGTCGTAGTTTGTGTCAAGGCTGAATGAGATGACTATCGAACGAGTTAATGCCGTTAAAGATTTACCAAAACATCTTCGACCAATTTTATGAACTTCATGAGTCTATAGGAAAAGAAGTTTGAATTGGAAAAGGAGAAAGTACAGATTTAGAAGCAGATGGCTAAGGATATGAAAGGAGAAAGGCAACAAAACAAACTGGAACGCCTTATGAACAAAGACTTGTCCCAAATGCCTGACCATGCCTGACCAGTTCGTGTCATTTTTTCGTCGATGCTTCAGACAAATAAGTCGGTAGTTTGCTTATTGTGGCGTACATAGTTTGTTTGAACTTATTGTGAGTGCTGTTTGAGACAACTTAGCTATGGGTTTCCTTATTCCGTCAAACAATTTGCAAGAGTTCTTTAACATGACAACTGTTGAACACCAAAAGTGGTGGACGGTCCGGCCCTAGGGTTCGGACGATCCGCGCCCCTGCGATCAGATTGACTCGGGCGATTATACTTATCTCGTGAATAGTTATCCATCTAATCAAGTGGGATCTGTTGCCTATCGCCTAAGAATGGGTCCAGACCTCCCCCTAGCTATATATGTGAAGGGGTACAACCGATTCAGAACCCTCGAACACATTCCAATCGAATCAATCTATTACTTCCTTTATCATTCTTGCCCTAGAAGTAGATGTAACATAGTTCTAGTTGTAGCTTACTGATTATCCACCTTCACCCCTATTCGACTCTATGTCGTCTAGATTCGTCTTCGGTGGCCTGCCGACCCAAGATGACCCTAGGATCTCGCTTTAATGAGGTCCCCTGCCTTTTTTGTTATCTACTAGGAGGGTGAATATATTTAGGTCTTCATCGTCGACCCAAACTCATTCTAGTCCCTAGGCAACTCTACGCTATCTGGGGACGCCCCGGGTGACTTGTCAACTCGGAGTGCTCTAAGGTCTCTCCCCCAATGGTGGGATCTAGGACGCTGCGAGGAGGAATACGACCATGTGCCATCGCAGACCGTCCAGCCCCAGACGCGGACTGTCCAGCTGTAGAGGTGGACCATCTGAAGCAACGCAGAGAAGGCTCCAGGCCACGGACATCCGCGCTACCGTAGAAGACACCGTCAGGTAGTTCATCTCCCAGTGATTGGTGCCCAAATTGTCACCAACACATTTTTTGGTGATTCCACTAGGGACGAAGGTTGCCGATCTACAAAAACATGCTTATATGACCGATTCTAAAGATCTCAACGGTGCTTCTACAAGCAGCGACATAAGGCTGACTAATTTGTCTGCCGCTGAGCATAAAAAATTAAAAGACGACATGAAGAAGTTGGACGAGGAGATCCACCGACAACAAGATCAGGTGCTCAAGGTGGCGAAGAAGTGGTACCTCTCGCAATTTAGGGTAG
This sequence comes from Zea mays, assembly GCF_902167145.1. Lineage (NCBI taxonomy): Eukaryota > Viridiplantae > Streptophyta > Magnoliopsida > Poales > Poaceae > Zea > Zea mays. The sequence continues at coordinate 46,857,516 of NC_050103.1, forward strand.
ATCGCCACCACAAGGTCGTCTGGGAGAGGGAAATAAACATCAATTACATGTCAGCCTTGTTGCAGCATCTCCCCACGATATGTGATGCCAGGTCAGCCGATGATATTCAATCTATTAAAATTTCTTTTGATGATCGGATTAAAAGTTTCACGGAGGATAAAGAGAAGATGGCGCTTGCATCAGGAGAAACTCACATACCTAATTTTTTATCACATAAATTGGGCACCAAAAGAATTATGCCAAACACATCGGCAACAAATAGGTTTCTCCAGCCATATTCTGGAATGCCGATGGACTCATATCTACGTCAACCGTCATCACCATCTTCGCTCAATCGTGGGTCGACTGAGTATGGCCGGATCGTCCGCACACGATCACGGACCATCCGGCTCTTCGTTAGACCATCCGACACCCTACATTGGATAGTCTAGAGTCACAAAGAGCCCATCACAAGGGTCGCAGGCATTGCTCGGCGCGATCGGACAGTCCAAGAATAGTACCGGACCATCCGATTCGCTCACAGACCGTTCGACAATATAGGTTGGACCGTCCGGAGCACCGGAAGCTAACTGTGATCGACCTAGTACATAAGGCCGACATAAAGATAGCCGGCCACCTAAGCCCCAAGTGCCGAAAAGGTTACACATCATTGAGCTTGTTTGGCCTGCTAAGGCCAAATCTTCTGCTCGCTCTCACCCGCACCCGATACAAAATGGGAAAGTTAAGTTCACATTTAATGTTGCTAAGTGTTATAAAATATTTGATGAGTTATTTAAACATGGTAACATTAAATTGTCACATACAATTCCTTCGGTTGAAGAATTAAAAGGGCGTGTGTATTGTAAATGGCATGGCTCTTTTCTTCATAACACCAATGATTGTGTTGTCTTCCGTTGGCAAATACAATCGGCTATAAATGAAGGCCGATTGAGATTTCAAGAAGTGAAGATTGACAGGCCACCGATCCCTGTTACCACATTAGTGCCGACGAGCAAAAAAGTCATGGTTCGGCCATGTGCCGTCGATAAACACAAAGGTAAAAATACCATCATTGGTGATCCTCGCATGCCAAATATGTCATGCAGAGTGGTTACTCAGAAGGCTTTGTACAAAAGAAAGACCGGAGGCGCCGGGGGCAAGCACGACCGGACACCCGATCACGGTCATAAGTCCTGCGTACGCCAGACAGTCCGGGATGGGCGTGGATAGTCCGGATATGAAGGTCGAACGGTCCACAGGTAACTACAAGAAGCAGCGACCTCATACCGTCAGACCACAACGTTCCAAAATAGGTACTAGGAAGCAAAACACTTCCAAGATGTCTGACCGACTCAGCAGAGTCGACCTTACTTTTGGTCAGCTGCTTGCTAAATATATGAAGAAGGTTATTCCACACAACCGGCCAATAAAAAATAAAGCCAAAAATGTTATTTGTGTGAAAGAAAAGGCTGACTAAACCGGCTCAAAATGTGGTGCAACCAAGATCGCATGGTCATCCTCCTCCAGGGATGTCATGGTGCTTTTGGGTCTATTCATCGCCAAAGTGTTGTCCGAATCAAGTATGCGGTGGTATGACGATGAATCTGTATTACTGGCTCAATCCGTTTATTTATTCAGGCTGGGGCACCACAAGATTTTCCCTATTGACATGTTGATCAAGCAGACATGGCCGAAGAGGATGCAATCTGAAACGACCTCTTTGCATCAAAGTTCTATCAAATAATTATATTATCTGATCACAAGAGCCGATGACTTGCATCGAGCTGAGTCCTTACTTTGGGAACATATTAACTCATGAGATCTATTGTTTTCGAAGTGGGTTGGTGCTTTTATTTTGCCAAGCTCCACCAAAAGGCATGGGGTATGTGTTGAACACCAAAAGTGGTAAGATAGAGTCGGGCGATTGTCCTTATCTCGTGCATGGTTATCCATCTAATCACGTGGGATCTGTTGGTTATCGCCTAGGAACGGGTCCATACCTCCCCTATATATATGAAGGGGTACAGCCGATTGAGAACCCCCGAACACATTCCAATCGAACCAAGGGTGACAACATCGGCCGTGTTTATTGATAGATGTGCTACAACAGTCTGTTTCATGTACAAGGAGTTGTGCTCATGTGCAAGCATACTATGTCTATCCAGTCTAGGTACCCAGCTTTGTTGTCAAGCAATATTTGTGTTACTTGCACTTGTTCAATATCGATTGAGTAGGAAGGAAGTTGCTTGACGTGAGTGGTATTGCACAAAAAATGGAGACAAACTAGAAACCAAGACTATTTTACTTTATCGAGCATTCAAAAAGGACATTGGTAGGATTACCAACTTTGTTACTACTGCAGTACACACCACAAATTACTTAAAAACATAGGTACTACTAGACACATCCAAACAAATAAATCAACATAGCTACAACCCCAATTAAAGACGAACACATATGGTAAGGATCACATACTTTTGAAGAACTAAATAGCAAAAGTCATCATGCTTGGGCCCCTTGCATCGCCCATAGGTGTTCGATCAAGTCCTAATGCAACTGTGTGTACTCAGCGTGTCTGGTAATGTCGAGGTGACTTCGTATCCACTCGCTTCGTGCTTCAAGTACATGAGATGCATGACGAATAGGATCACCAACCTCTGTGATATCCAAATTTGTGGTAAGGGGACCTTCATCCTTAACAATCATGTTATGAAGAATGATACAAGTAGTCAAATGTCTCTAAAACGGGCTCGGTCCCAGCCATACTCGAGGCCACCAAGAACAACACAACAAGCCTGCAGTACGCTGAATGCACGTTCTACATCTTTTCTGTAACTCTCTTGCATTTGCGTGAAGTACACTTTCTTTTCCTCCCAAGGATGCCTTATTGCTTTCACGAATGTCGGCCAGTCCAGGTAAATACCATCAGCGAGGAAGTAACTCATGTTGTAAGTGTGGTTGTTTATGGTGGTAAGTCCATGGTGGAAGAGTGCTCTACCACAATGGATCGAATATATGGGACTGTTGCAAAACATTTATGTCGTTGTTGCTCCCGGGCATTCCGAAGAATGCGTGCCAAATCCAGAGGTCGTATGATGTTATTGTCTCAAGTATGAGCGTGGGCTTCGAGCAGGGGCGACGCTAGGGAGGGGCAGTGTCACACCCGGTTTTAGAAGGCAAACCGAATGCGAACCATGTACGTGCCAGGATCAGCAATTCACGTACATAGTAGTTACATAACATGGACATCATCACACAGTGCTCAAATAGTATTAAAAAGGGAAATAATAGTCGATTACATCATAGGTCTGAGACATCCACATAGTCCTTACAATAAATCAAAGTGCGGAAAAGAAACGTAGATAAACGCGGCCTTCACAGGCAGCCGACTGGGGGTTGCCACTAACCCACGCCTAGAACTCGTCGTAGTCTTGGAACTCCTGGAAGTCTCCTTCCACAGCTTCATCTTCGCCTGAGCAGTGGTTGCAATGCTGACAACCTGGGGAGGGGGGGGGGTTTGGTGTGTAGAGCAAGGGTGAGTACACATCAACATACTCAGCAAGTATCCTGTTTGGCTGTAGTGGACTAGCTTTATGTGGGGATAAGTCAAGCAGTTGCTTTTAGTTGGTCAGATTATTATTTACTAATAGAAAGCCAGGTTTTAGCATTAACCCAAGTTATTAGCCCGATGTACCCTTTCCAAACGAAAAGAATACCACTTACCAGCACCATAGTCATAACCAAAACCATCAATCTCATTGCCACCTGTAAACCAAAAGGTCTCTGATCAAGTGCCACTAATCACTGGAGCTCCCTTGGCCGCTCATAACCGCGAGCACGGCTGATATATCAGTTTTCAAACACTCTGCAGAGGTTGTGCACTTTACCCATAAGCCGTGATTCCCTCTTGCCTCGGGCCGATCAAACCCTTAAACACTACCAAGGTGAACAGGCAGGGTCTCACTACGTAGCCTTTACAAAGATTCCCAGGGGCTGTAGCCGCCCGTTAGGTTTCCTAAATGTACCGCACTCCTCCCCAAGGGACGAATCAACCTTGGCAGAGCGAGCCGCATACACCGAGCCCCATTGATGGCACGACGGCGAAGCGAACTACACCCCGGATCCTCTAATTATTCAGCTGAGGGCACCCCATTCCACCCTCATGGTTGCACTGTTTTCCCGGGCGGTCATCCATAGAACAGGTCCTTACGGAGAGGCACTCGAGAAACCGCTCGAGCCCCCTTAAAGGCCACAAATACAACATCGTAATAAGAGACGGGAAAACAGCGTATCATGGATAATCTCATCATGTTCATTGATTAGAGTTGAGCAATAGCATAAAGCTAAACAATAATAATCCAACCCAAATAGGTAAACAAGGATATGGATAACAAAAGCTAGTCAATCCTTAGGTATAAATGTGTAATGCGGGAGGTGAATTAAAGAATGAATAGGACAGAGATAGGTCAAAGGACACTTGTCTCCACCAACCGACTGCTGCTCAGGGGCTTCTCCTGCGGGTTCCTCGGGCTCTTCAACCGGATCGTTCTCTATGCGATTGCAAGCATACATACATCCATCCATTCAAATTAGGAAACAAACAGTACACCATACAAGGGAACAAATAAAGTAAATATGCATAGAATATCACATACGATAATGAATTTTACCTTGGCTAGAAATAAATGGGGAAAGGTCTCGCGAGAGTTAAAGCTTATGCCCGAGACGCACTACGGGTAAACGAATAACTAAACGTTACGTGCTCTAGTTCCAATTGGTTCTAACAAAAGAATTAGCTACATGCACTAATGTAAACGTGACCACTTTTAGTAGATTAACATTTAATGAGATAGACGATTAGCTATACAAATTAACTAACGTAACCAATTTCCAAATTGAGACTCCTATCTTATTAATAAAAACACGTGATTAGCGCGCATAGGACACGGGGGGGGGGGGGGGGGGGGGGGGGTAGACGGGGCGTCTGGGGGTAGACGGGGGCACGACGGGTCGTGCCAAGGCACGCGCACTACGCGAGCACGCGCGCGAGGCCGCACGCACACGCCACGAACTAGCCTTGCGCACGTCGGGGTCGCGCGCTAGCCGAGCTCAAGGCCACGCGCCATAGGCACGCTGGGCCGAACTCGAGGCCACGCCGGGCCGTCACGACGCGAGCAAGGCACGACGGGGCGAGCGGGCAAGCACGCCGGGGCAAGCGAGCACGGGCGAGCGAGGACGCGGCTGGGCGAGGACACGACCGGGCGCGGGGGTGGGCGGCCGAGCCGGGGCACGGGGCGGGCGGCCGAGGCGCGGGGCGGGCGGCCGAGCGCGGGGGAGGGGCGGGGCGGGCTCGCCGGAGGGGGGGCGGCGCGGGGGCGGGCCGGGGGCGGCCGGGGCGGGACGGAGGCGGGGCTCGCCGGAGGGAGGGCGGCGCGGGGGCGGGCCGGGGCGGCCGGGGCGCGGGCTCGCCGGAGGGCGGCGCGCCGGGGCCGGGCGAGGTCGGGGCGGGGCGGCCTTGCCGCGGCGAGGGGCGGGGCTCGCCGGAGGGGGCGAGGCGGGGCCGGCGCGGGCGCGGCCGGGCGCGGCGAGGCGAGGCCAAGGCGGGCTCACCGGGGGACGGCCGAGCCGGGCGCGAGGAGGGGCGGGGCGCCGGGGCCGAGCGGGCACGGCCGGACGCGGCGGGGCGGGGCCGGCGCGGGGCGGGCTCGCCGGAGCGGCCGAGCCGGGCGGCCGAGCTCGCTGGGGACGGGCGAGCGCGCCCATGGCGCGGGGGAGGGCGCCGACGAGAGGGGGAAGGAGGAGGGAGGGGAGGGAGAAGGGGGGAGGAGGGGGAAGCCTCACCGTGGGCGGGGGAGGGCGCGGCGGCGCTAGGGCGGCGACGGCGCTAGGGTGGCGGCGGCTAGGGTTAGGGGAGAGGGAGTTTAGGGAGAGGGAGGGGTATGACAGGCGGGGCCCGCGGGGAGGGAATTTTGGAAAAAGAAAAAAAGGGGGGAGGGGCGGCTGGGCCGGCTGGGCCCAAAGGTGGGAGGGGGCGCGGCTGGGCCGGCTGGGCGGCCCACGGCGGGGGGAGGGGGGCGGCTGGGCCACTGCGGGGCCCACGCGGGAAGGGGGGAGGGGAGGGGGGGGCTGGGCCGCCAGCTGGGCCGGTGCGAAGGGGGAGGGGGCGGCTGGGCCAAAAGGGAGACAATCACGCCTCCTGTGCTGCCAGATGGACGGTGGGGGTAATACTTCAGGTCGAGACCGTCAGCTACCCCACCGAGAACCGAGTAGTAGTGCGAAAGCGCACGCCGTGCGGCATCTTGCATGGCCGCCTCAGCTGAGTCCCGCTCAGAGATAGAATAGTGCTCTGAGCAGGCCTCCGCACCCTGGAGACTGTTCTCCGGACGGCGCACCAAGCAGGTCGCCTCCCAGCGGTCCGGGTAAACCCCGCGACTATGCTGGTAGACCACACAGCGATACTCGATGGACCAAGTACGCCGGTTAAGTGCCCGACGTAGCAGGGTGTCGAGCGCATCGTGGAAGTGACACCCGCGAGCAGCGTCGCGAGTGATGGGTCGAGCGACCCATCCTTCCGACTCCTGGTCAGTAGAGAAGTCGGTGTCGTGGCTCGAGCTGTCGTCGCCACCTCCGTCGTCTGGGTCTCCTCCAGCAGCTACTCCAGAGGCTGGGGCGCCCAGTGGTGGTGCAGGGGGCGCCTCCAGAGGAAGCACAGGGGAGCAGCTCCTCACGGACTCTATCTCCTGTTGGAGCGAGAAAGAAGAGCCCTACTGCTCCTGTCGTCGACGTTCCTGCTCCTCATGCAGGCGGTGGTGCAGTCTCTCCAAGTGGCTGGACTGTCCGGCCACGGGACGGCGAAGCGGACGCTTAGCAAGGCGGGAGGGTAAGAAGGGGATGACGGACTTTCGTGCAGTGTGTCTAAGTCGAGCCATCTACAAAAGACACCGCAAGCAAAAGAGTGAGAACAGAATCAATATGACCAGCAAGTAATGAATCATAAATAAATGAAGGATTAGAATAAAACATAATTTTCAGCAAGGTATAATATATAGTAGAACATAGGTTTGGTCGGTATGACCAACTTTTGAAGGGATATTAAAGTCAAGGCCGGGACAGAGGTCTATAGTCCTTAGAACGACCATTCTGTTCTAGGTTGGCGGTCCTACAGTCAGCACGGCTTTAATACCACCTATGTCACACCCGGTTTTAGAAGGCAAACCGAATGCGAACCATGTACGTGCCAGGATCAGCAATTCACGTACACAGCAGTTACATAACATGGACATCATCACACAGTGCTCAAATAGTATTAAAAAGGGAAATAATAGTCGATTACATCATAGGTCTGAGACATCCACATAGTCCTTACAATAAATCAAAGTGCAGAAAAGAAACGTAGATAAACGCGGCCTTCACAGACAGCCGACTGGGGGTTGCCGCTAACCCACGCCTAGAACTCGTCGTAGTCTTGGAACTCATGGAAGTCTCCTTCCACAGCTTCATCTTCGCCTGAGCAGTGGTTGCTATGCTGACAACCTGGGGAGGGGGGGTTTGGTGTGTAGAGCAAGGGTGAGTACACATCAACATACTCAGCAAGTATCCTGTTTGGCTGTAGTGGACTAGCTTTATGTGGGGATAAGTCAAGCAGTTGCTTTTAGTTGGTCAGATTATTATTTACTAATAGAAAGCCAGGTTTTAGCATTAACCCAAGTTATTAGCCCGATATACCCTTTCCAAACGGAAAGAATACCACTTACCAGCACCATAGTCATAACCAAAACCATCAATCTCATTGCCACCTATAAACCAAAAGGTCTCTGATCAAGTGCCACTAATCACTGGAGCTCCCTTGGCCGCTCATAACCGCGAGCACGGCTGATATATCAGTTTTCAAACACTCTGCAGAGGTTGTGCACTTTACCCATAAGTCGTGATTCCCTCTTGCCTCAGGCCGATCAAACCCTTAAACACTACCAAGGTGAACAGGCAGGGTCTCACTACGTAGCCTTTACAAAGATTCCCCGGGGTTGTAGCCGCCCGTTAGGTTTCCTAAATGTACCGCACTCCTCACCAAGGGACGAATCAACCTTGGCAGAGCGAGCCGCATACACCGAGCCCCATTGACGGCACGACGGCGAAGCGAACTACACCCCGGATGCTCTAATTATTCAGCTAAGGGCACCCCATTCCACCCTCATGGTTGCACTGTTTTCCCGGGCGGTCATCCATAGAACAGGTCCTTACGGAGAGGCACTCGAGAAACCGCTCGAGCCCCCTTAAAGGCCACAAATACAACATCGTAATAAGAGAAGGGAAAACAGCGTATCATGGATAATCTCATCATGTTCATTGATTAGAGTTGAGAGATAGCATAAAGCTAAACAATAATAATCCAACCCAAATAGGTAAACAAGGATATGGATAACAAAAGCTAGTCAATCCTTAGGTATAAATGTGTAATGCGGGAGGTGAATTAAAGAATGAATAGGACAGATATAGGTCAAATGACACTTGCCTCCACCAACCGACTGCAGCTCAGGGGCTTGTCCTGCGGGTTCCTCGGGCTCTTCAACCGGATCGTTCTCTATGCGATTGCAAGCATACATCCATCCATCCATTCAAATTAGGAAACAAACAGTACACCATACAAGGGAACAAATAAAGTAAATATGCATAGAATATCACATACGATAATGAATTTTACCTTGGCTAGAAAGAAATGGGGAATGGTCTCGCGAGAGTTAAAGCTTATGCCCGAGACGCACTACGGGTAAACGAATAACTAAACGTTACGTGCTCTAGTTCCAATTGGTTGTAACAAAAGAATTAGCTACATGCACTAATGTAAACGTGACCACTTTTAGTAGATTAACATTTAATGAGATAGACAATTAGCTATACAAATTAACTAACGTAACCAATTTCCAAATTGAGACTCCTATCTTATTAATAAAAACACGTGATTAGCGCGCATAGGACACGGGGGGGTGTAGACGGGGCGTCTGGGGGTAGACGGGGGCACGACGGGTCGTGCCAAGGCACACGCACTACGCGAGCACACGCGCGAGGCCGCACGCACACGCCACGAACTAGCCGTGCGCACGTCGGGGCCGCGCGCTAGCCGAGCTCAAGGCCGCGCGCCATAGGCACGCTGGGCCGAACTCGAGGCCACGCCGGGGCCGTCACGACGCGAGCAAGGCACGGCGAGGCGAGCGGGCAAGCACGCTGGGGCAAGCGAGCACGGGCGAGCGAGGACGCGGCCGGGCGAGGACACGGGCGAGCAAGGCACGGCGGGGGCGGGCGGCCGAGCCGGGGCGCGACGGGGGCGGCCGAGCCGGGGCACGGGGCGGGCGGCCGAGGCGCGGGGCGGGCGGCCGAGCCGGGGCGGGGCAGCCGAGCGCGGGGAAGGGGCGGGGTGGGCTCGCCGGAGGGGGGCGGCGCGGGGGCGGCCGAGCCGGGGCGGGGCGGGGCGGGGCTCGCCGGACGAAGGGCGGCGCGGGGGCGGGCCGAGGGCGGCCGAGCCGAGGCGGCCGGGGCGCGGGCTCGCCGGAGGGCGGCGCGCCGGGGCCGGGCGGGGACGGGGCGGGGCGGCCTTGCCGCGGCGAGGGGCGGGGCTCGCCGGAGGGGGCGAGGCGGGGCCGGCGCGGGCGCGGCCGGGCGCGGCGAGGCGAAGCCGAGGCGGGCTCGCCGGGGGACGGCCGAGCCGGGCGCGGGGAGGGGCGGGGCGCCGGGGCCGAGCGGGCGCGGCCGGCGCGGGGCGGGCTCGCCGGAGCGGCCGAGCCAGGCGGCCGAGCTCATCGGGGCCGGGCGAGCGCGCCCATGGCCCGGGGAAGGGCGCCGACGAGAGGGGGAAGGAGGAGGGAGGGGAGGGAGAAGGGGGGAGGAGGGGGAAGCCTCACCGTAGGCGGGGGAGGGCGTGGCGGCGGCGCTAGGGCGGCGGCGGCGCTAGGGTGGTGGCGGCTAGGGCGGCGGCGGCTAGGGTTAGGGGAGAGGGAGTTTAGGGAGGGGGAAGGGTATGACAGGCGGGGCCCGCGGGGAGGGAATTTTGGAAAAAAAAAAAGGGGGGAGGGGGCGGCTGGGCCGGCTGGGCCCAAAGGGGGAGGGGGCGCGGCTGGGCCGGCTGGGCGGCCCACGGCGGGGGGAGGGGGCGGCTGGGCCGCCGTGGGGCCCACACGGGAAGGGGGGAGGGGAGGGGGCGGCTGGGCCGCCAGCTGGGCCGGCGCGAAGGGGGAGGGGGCGGCTGGGCCAAAAGGGAGAAGGGGGAGAGAAAAAGAAAAAGATTTTCTTTTTCTAATTTCCATATTTTCTTATATGACTGATTCTTATATGCCTAATTCTTCAATTCACTCAACCACAAACAAAAGAGTGCATAATCCGGCATGATGCAACAACCAAAAATAGTTTTAGGTTTTGCTTACACAAGATGTCGAGCTAATTCTCGCTATAACTTTTGGAAAAGATCAAGGCTTAGCGAGAAGAAAAGGGAAAAAGGAAAGAGTAACGCCTGAATTTGGTGAGAGAAAAGAAGAAGAAGAAAAAAAATTTACCCCAAATTCAGGGCGTTACAGGTAGAGGGGGCAATGTCCCTCTAATCCTCGCCTAATTTCATAGAATCCACTAATTTTCTTAGCAAATCACTGTGTAAACAATGAAAAATACCTTCTAGCAGCTCCCTCAATTTGATTTGTCGCCCCTAAACACAAACTTTGGCTTCACCCATTGCTGCGAGTTCCTACCAATAAATTGGCCCCGCCATGCCATTGGACATTTTCTCCATTCCCAATGCATGCAATCTAATGAACCAAGCATTCCCAGAAAACCTCTAGATACATTTATGTGTAGTAGGTGAGAAATATCATGTTCTGTAGGAGACCTCATGTACCACGGCCCTAAGGTGGCAATGACGCACGACAAAAACGACTAACTCATTCCCTAGCAGTCGTCTCGCCTATTTGGATGTATTCATCAACAACATCGCTAGGCCAACCATACACTAGTATGTGAAATGACGCAGATAACTTTTGGTGAGGGCCAAGCCCCACAAGTCTGGTGTAGTCCACACTCGAATGAAAATAGTAATCAAACTGTTGAATGGCCAAAAGGGTTCGTTCAAACACATGACAGTGCATCCTAAACCTAAAGAACAATATAAGTTATGTTCATGAGTTCATGTTACAAACATAACGAACTGAAGTACTTAAGGTTAGGAATGTACCTCCAATGGAACATGTGTGGTGGGTATATAGGGTTGTCACCGAAGTAGTGCGCGAGGATTAGTCGTTCCCCGGTTCCGTGATCTCATGGAATCATGGTGCGAGGAACACCATGTCGACGACGTCAAGGTCGGTCACCTTCATCGAATTCGTGTGTCTCTTGGTGGAGAGCAAGTACATTTTCGAAACCATCATCTTCAATGATAACTATGTCATGACCGAACAAGTGATTGAAAGAAAACATGAACTTGGATTGAAAAATGTGGCTAGAAGACATCGTATGAAGCAAGATGGGGAAGTGGGGTTTCAGAGGGCATAGCTTCATATTTATAGAGCCTTGGATGGCTAGCTTCTCCCACAATACAGATGAGGAGGTACTGCAGAACGATGGCTTCCAATGAAAGACATGAGTTCAAAAAATGAATTACGGGTCGTGCGAGACAAGGTAACAGTGTTCGATGAAGTTTTTAGTTTATTTGAGTTTTCGAAATCGTTTTTTGCTTTAATTTTCCATTAGTAAAATATGTAATTATTGTTGGCGCACAAGATATAAAATTTATGTCACTGATTAAAAGAATATAGAATGAAATAGGTGGTTGTTGTGGAAGTTGAGAGAAAATGTATATTATATTCGGATGGTGGGTTGTACGAGTAGAATTAGCGGCAACTACTGCGGGGAGTGAGGAAATAAAGGGAGAAAGATCTCTTGCGTGGAGGGAAAGTGGTATATGGGCGCTATTTGTTTAGCTTTTTTCAGCTTCTGACCATCAAAAGATGTTGTGGACTGCCAAACGTTTAGTTTTTCAAACAACTTCTATAAAAATTGATTTGATAAAAACCATCCGGTGTCCTTTGGGGAGCAGCTGCACCAACAACTCCCCTCACACCGTACTACCTATATATATACTAGTATAATACTTGTGCGTTGCAACAACACACCAATCATATTTGATGGTACAGTGTAATGGTTGTATGACACGTAAGGGCCTAGTGACAAACTAGTGTGATGAACGATCCTCATAAAAATAAATTTTAAATTAAAATGGACATATAGTCATTTTCCAAATATTAAATTGCAGATACTGCACTTTATATTAGCTAAAAGGCTGAGAAAGATGAGTTGAATAGAAGACATGTCCCTTTTTATAGCTAATCCATCTGCTCTTCTTCAGCTAGCGAGGTGGTACTAACCGAAAGTGTGAAGTTGCGTGTGGTTTCGTGCCATATTGGGCTTGTGTGTTTTCTCATGATCCGTGTAGAACTGCTCGTCCTCTTTCAGCTATCAAGAAGGTACTATCCGGAAGCATGGCACTACGTGCGGCTTTGTGTCAAGTTGGGCTTGCGTGTTTTGTTATGGCCCATCTAGAAGGTAACGTCCCACGTCACTTGTCGACACACGACGATGGTGGACCACATTTTAAATCAGAAAGAAGTATAATTTTTTTTTGTAAAATAGGCGACGCTGGAAACCAGAAAAACTGGTGTTTTATAACAAAGAACCAATTAAATTGTATTAAATCTGACAATGCTACAGTTGCAACTTTAGACAAAGACAAAATGAAAGTACTCACACCAGCAATGACGACGAGCCAATCACTTGGAACATCAACCATCCTTTCGAAGCATTGTACACCGCTCGACAGGCCAAGGCATCTTAGCGCATGATTGTGGTAGTGCAATGTAGTGTTGTTTTGGTTAGATCCATTTACTCAAAATAACATAGTTTTTTTGCATGAAATTGTCACCATCACTTGCTTTCACGTATACAATACAATCAATCGTTTTCAACCCTGGAAATTATGATCCAATATCATCTAGACAATACAATTGAATGGGCAGTTATTGCATAATAAGAATACGGCCATACAACCCATCCTGAAGACTCTCTATTGTTGTAGCGCTGAATTGTAGCATGAATTATGACCACAACAAAAAAGAAAGAATGAATAACATTTGAGTGATTGTACATGAAATTTAATTTGAATATACTTGTTTTTTGTTATGATAGACACACAAGATATACTTCATTATGACAAGTTTCATTAGCATGGCCGACAAAGAGAGTTTTAGAACCCACATAGGCAAGCACGTAAACAAGAATTAACAATAGAGAACACACAGAAGTGAGATGATAATGATGTTTCTATTAAAGAGATTGGGAAACACTTCACACCCCTAGGATATCTCTCTCTAATAGTTCCACTCTAGTTTCCACCTAAAATAGCCTAGAGACATCCTGATTCCTGCACCGAGTAAACCTTGCCCAGGGAACTTGTTGGTCACTTGTTCTCAAATGCTATGAACCAAGAACAAGGCAACACAATTGTTAATGATTAAAGACCTTCGTCCTTCGAGGCATTATTTCCTTTCGGATTTAACGATCTTCGGACGAAGGTTATAAAGGACGTACCTTCATCATCTCAGTATATAAGTATGAATATGAATATAGATATAAATAAGAACGTAAAAGAAAATTAAAGAATGGAAAATAATGATCAGATCCTCGTAATTTATTTATATTCATATCCACATGTAAGAATTAACATTAATGATATTTATAATACAATGGTACCTTCGGTTCGTCAGAAGGTGGGAATGCAAAGATGACGCGAAACAGAGATTACAATCCAGCGTGAACAGTACGGTGTTACTGTTCATCTATTTATAGGTACGGGACGCAGCCCGGATAAGATTACATCCATGTCCCTGACATTTACCCTTAATTATAATGCGAGTTAACAGGGATGAAGTAGTCTTTTCCCCTTTAGGTCGGTTCCGTCCTTCATTCTTGCTATCATACCAAGCCGAAGCTCCTTTAGCCATAGCTTCGGCGTTCATCCATGTCACCTTTGGATTGTATCTTCATATTACACACGCCTTTATCATGAGAGAACCTTCATCCCAAAGCCGAAGCCTCCTGTTATAGACTATGTCATACTGAAAACATATGGTTAGTTACGTTTTTTAGGACCTTCGGAAGAGGAAGGCCCCCAACAGTAGCCCCTCGCAGTATTAATTTGTTTCTTTGTAACAAATTTAGACTGCAACGCGAACGAAGGTCTTTAGCCAAAGGTCCAAAAAACACCTTCCCTTCGCTAGAATAGCGAAAGACACTGACATGTAGGACCCACCAAGTTGTGAGGCACTGGGCATATAAATAGGGACTCGCATTGATAGCATTTGCTGCACCATTTTAGTTGCGTATAATGTGTTCATCGTTCTAAATTTTCTTGCACTTCCGAGATTTGATTGAATTGTGAGCTTCGGCATTCCAACAAAACTTGATGGCTGGCGAGAAGACTGACGACCCACCTCTTTTCGGGTTTTACAAAGCCATGGAAGAGACTAATGCAGAAAAGATTGCTCGTGAGACAATTGTTGGAATATCTAAAAGTTCTAGCGAGAGTGAAGATTTTGACATAGAGAGTGGGAATGAAGGTGCTGAAGATCGGCCCTGGCGACCAAGTCATACTATCTTCGGGAAATCAACCATCAAACAAAGTCAAATTGATGCAATGAAGGGAAGGTACTTCCACGATATTTCCATTGTGAGGGCTGGAGGAGATAGCAGTGCCCCTTTGCCCGAAGCTGACAAAGTAGTTGTTTATAGAGGTTTCTTGAAAGTGGGACTTCGGTTCCCTTTAGATAAATTGTTAGTTGAAGTTTTGAAGACTTTTGAAATATTCCTTCATCAAATCACCCCCGAGGCTATTTTCAGAATGGGGATTTTTATTTGGGGCATGAGGAGCCAAGGGTTAGAACCAAATGCGAGATGTTTTTGCAATATTCACGAACTGTCATACGAGACGAAGGCTACTGGCAAAGCACAATATCACAATAATTTTGGTTGCTACAACTTCGTGCCTCGCTCTGGTGCGAGCTATCCAGTTCCAACGTTTCGGAAGAGGTGACCAGGGTCCTGGATGCAAGAGTGGTTTTATGTGAAAAATGACCTAGTCGAAAGAGAAGATATTAAGGGTATCATTCAACGCTATATCTAGTCTCGCTTCGGCATCAGAAAGCCATTTTTTTAGCTTTGGCATCAGCAGCACCTTCGTTGATGGTCTCTTCTTGCACAACCAACCTAGAACGTTGTATCACCTTCGAAATGGGAGTTGTCTCAGTAGTCCGAGCCCCATCTCCCTCGCGTGCCACCCTAGCAATAGATCTTACTCTGGGCATTTCAGTGTTCAGTCTCTAGCAAACGAAGTTACGTTTAAATGATGGAACGTTTGCCTAAAGCGTAAAACAGCAAACTTCGGCTTCAGTAAAAAAATTCAGCAGCACAACGGTGCAATAGCATTGAACGTTGTGGTAACTTCTCACCAACTCGTCTGTTTATATAGCCCTGCAGGAGAAGAGGGCGAACCGCCAAGGCACGCATACTGGCTGGTCGGTGGACCGGTAAGCGTTGTGAATTTTATATTCGTTTTTTAATAACAAGCTCAGGTAAGGTGTTTTTCAGACGTTCGGCATTCCAAAGCCTTCATACTTTTCGCGAATCGAGCTCGTTATGAAAAAACGATCTAGCACCACGAAGGGGCTACTGTTGGGGGTCTTCTTCTCCGCCGAAGGTCCTCAAGACAAAGGTATCACTGACAAAGTGATGTTGAGGATCCTCTCTGCCGAAGGTCCTCAAGACGAAGATACTATATGAGAACTATAATGACGAATACCGAAGCTTCTAACCGAAGGACGATAGCTTCGGCTTAAGGTGACGATGAAGGTCAAGCATGGTGCTGAACTGAAGAGGAAAAGACCAGTCAATCCCTGATGATTTATGTTACGGTTATGTATACAAATTAAGGTCATAAATGTATTTTCACCCGGGCTACGTCCCGTGCCTATAAACAGGTGAACAGTAACCCTATACTGTTCACACTGGATTGTAATTGCTCTCACGTCAACACCTTCGAGCAAGCCGAAGGTATCAATGTAATATAAATTCTATCAATGTTCATGTGCATATTATTAAATACATATGTGTATAAATGATTAGATTACATATATCATCTATATAGACTATTATTTTAATGGATTACGAAGGCATGTCCTTCATGACCTTCGTCTGAAGATCATTATATCTAGGAGGAGACAATGCTTTGGAGGACGAAGGTCCTTAGTCTTTAACAATTGTGTTGCCTTGTTCTTGATTTACAGCATTTGAGAACAAGTGACCAACATGCACCGACAGGAAGAAAGTGCTATATGCATCGGGTCGCCTCACTAGCCCCGCTGCGGATTGGTGGGATGCATACTGCGCTGCTCACGCTACTGCTAACACCATTTCTTGGGCAGAATTCTCCACTAACATCAGGAACTTGAAAGGGAAATGTGCCCTTGGGCAATTTCTAGTATATTTTTGGTGATTAAGTGCCCAACACATATTGAGTGAGTAATTATGTGCCAAATGATGGATGAAGTGCAAATCAACAAGAAGGTATGATTCTAGACTTAGTACATTGGTTTTTGTGTACTAATATATTTGTCTAAGTACTAGAATCAGAGAAAAGAGAAAAAGGAAAAGACTTGGCTGGAGCAGCCAAGACTCAGCGCAGTCTGGCACACCGGACTGTCCGGTGCGCTAGGCTGGCTTCTGGCGAACTGGCCACTCTCGGGAATTCATCAGCGGCTTACGGCTATAATTCATCAGACTGTCCGGTGGTGCACCGGACTGTCCGGTGAGCCAACGACCGCCAGCGCAACGATCAGCCGTTAAATCCGCGGGCGAAGCGTGGCCCGCTCCAACGGTCGGCGGGAGGCACCGGACTGTCCGGTGCACCAGACAGTGTTCGGTGCGCCAACGGTTACAATTCTGCAACGGTCGGCCGTGCCATTTTAGGAAGGCGATCTGCACAGGACCATGAACAGTGTGTGTCCGATGGTGCACCGGACTGTCCGGTGCGCCACTCGACAGAAGGCAAGAATTTGTGGCGGAACTGCCCGAATTATTCCAACTTAAGTGCCTAAGTCCCGCCTTAGAGGCTAGACCACACTTAAATGGGAATAACCCATCAATCCCTCGGATCTAGTCCGACACGGCCACTAACAGGATCAAGTACCACAATCTCACTCGATGGTGAGTCACAGACCAAATACAATAAAGCATAAAACCATGCATTAAAGAGTATTAAATTGTTACATCATCATCGGAGTTTTGCAAAAGTAGTCATCATTGTTCGAAGTGCAGCGGAATAAAACTAACGGTAAATAAACAGAGAGATGGGGAAGCCTGTCCCATCACTCCTCATGCTCCTCCTCAGCCGAGGTAGGGTCCCACTCGACAGTCCAACCCGGTGGCAAGATGGACGACCAAGTCACTCCAGCAACCATGTCCTCCAGAGAACCTGTAAAATTATGCCACAAGCAAGGCCGAGTATACTAATACTCAGCTAGACTTACCCGGTGTGAGGAGTCTACTCCTCTACCTCTAGACATGCAGTTGTTTGGCTGTGGGGTTTGGTTGCCAAAAGCACTAGCTGAGTTTCTAAGTCAAGTTTTAACTTTATCAAATTTAAGTGTGACTCTCTTAAGGCTAAAAGTGTACTATCTACTCATACATGGTATCAAACATTTTTAGCAATCAACCTCTTTTGTCAACTCATCACATTTCCACTTGTTACTCAATGTAGCAGCATGGATCAAGCAGTCTCATTAGCTGCGAGAAGCAGACGATTCGAATCGAGTTTTTATCCTTGCAAGGTAAACCTGAACACACGACATGTAGGGGCACTCCGTCCCCACACACATCAACCGTCCCCATAGATTCCCCGTCAGCAGATCAGGGCTCACCGCCTTGGCGTACAATGCTTCACTGACCCCGACTGCCGTCGTGCAGTGACCGCACTTGTACCCACCATAACCGGAATGGGAGACCACGTCTCAGGTCACGTGAGGGGTAAAGTCTACTGCCAGGTTCAATCAGGTACTAGGCTTACCGATTTACCATATTTCTCGGCATGTGCTTAGTACGTTCAAACGCTTGACTCACGGTACCACACCTTAATCCTTATTCCAATTTTTATCCCGTGGACAACCAATCCCCATGGATTGTTGCCCACAAACCAACATCAATATGATAAGAAAGTGGATACAGCCAATTCCTGACCTCGCGCGAGTGCTAGAAAAATCACTCGACTTCTACCGAGATCCTAATTAATAAAGCAGCTACTCGACTTAGCATACTAGTATTCATCTCAATGGGATTCCTGAGATCATGCAACTATGGTTTCAAACAACTCCTACACTTAAGTGCACAATCAATCCTACAATCATTAAGTATATTAAAATAGCATAATTAACAGGTTATGCATAAACCGGGGCTTGCCTTCCAAGGCTGTGGCAGGCAGATCCTCTGGTGCAGGCTCGGGTGCTGGATCCGGGGCTACCTCCTGAGCAGCTCCTTGCTCCGGCACGAGGATGTACTCTCCGTCAGCAAGGTTACAGTCTATCGAAATGCAATGAACATGTATGTCATGATTATGCAGGATTTAATAACATTATGCTAAGAGAAGAAAAACTAAGTTAATGAGTAACTTAGGGTTTCTGGGTCATACGTGGCTTTTAGTGGTTTATGCTTATCACTCTAGGTTTAGGTTTTGTTAGGGCTAGGCATAGTGAATTGGTATTGCCTTTATATATTTTAGTGGACAGGTTATAAAGGGTTTTAGGATGACACTAGTTACTATTATTCATTTTTCCCTTTCTTTATTTTCTATTTATGGTTTCTAGTGTCGGTTTGAACTACAATAGTGGTTTAACTTTTTCCAAAAATTCTGTAAAAATTACAGTGGGTTGCCATTGGTCATTATAGCATGTTCTAGGAATTTGAGGTTTAAAACAAAAAGGCTATGCTCTAGACAAAAATAACAAAAGTTGTGTAAAATGGGCCACTTTGCACTACATCTCTTAATTAGGGGTGGGTTCTGTCCTAAGGGTTATTTTTAAAATTTAAATCAGATTTAATAAAGGTTTCCTGGAAAACTACTTTGCGCCATGGACCCTGGGTTTAATCCAAATCAATCCACTCAAATCTACCCCTGCGCCACTATTCATTTGAGTCACTGACATTTCACAAACCCCCCAGACTTCTTTCCTTCTCCCTCGCGGTCCTTCCCTAGGTTTAAACAGTACCCGCAAGAAAGAAAAGGGTGGCGCGGCTTACCGGCGGCGAGGGAGGTCCGGCGAGGGGCAGGGTTGGCTCGGGGAGGCTCTGGCGGTCACACCAATGTACGACTCAACGGCGGGGATGGCCGAAATCGCTCGGTCCACGTGCGC
Source organism: Zea mays (assembly GCF_902167145.1). NCBI lineage: Eukaryota > Viridiplantae > Streptophyta > Magnoliopsida > Poales > Poaceae > Zea > Zea mays. Next base: position 46,876,982 of record NC_050103.1, read on the forward strand.
AGGAGGGTGTCCTCGTCGGCGGCGGGTGTGCCGGCCAAATCACGGTGATCTGGTTCAATCCAATGGCACGGTGAGCTTCACGAGGTGATGTAGAGGCTAGCTGTGCCTTGAATCGAAAAATGGCGCAGTGGCTTACCCGGTCTACGTTCGCCGGCGGTCGGAGGGATTCTGGCGACCGTGGACTGGCCTCTCCGGCGAAGCAGACTTCGATTCCTCGCTCGGGGAGCTTCACCGAGGTGTGCTCAGTCGTCTCCGAGGGTCGGACGGGGTTGGGAAAGGCTGGGCTGGCCGGTCTACGGCGGCAGTGGCTCGGGTGGCCGCGGACACGCCGTGCACGGCCAAACGACGGTGAGTTTGAGCTCCGGTGAGGTTGAGTGTGCGCGGAAGGGTATGGTCGACGCCTGAGTGGGCTTTATAGGTGCGGGCGCGGGCCATGGCGTCGGCTGGCCTTTGGCGCGACGCGGGGCGCGCGCGGGCGTGCTCTGGCGTGCACAGCGCGCGTCGAACACGTGTAGGTTTTCTTCTGCCCATGTTCCACAGCTCGCCCAAGTCGCAAACGTGCGAATCTTGGCAAAAATCCGGCGCGAGTCTTTTCCTGGCACCTAGGGCTGTCTCTCATCCGTGAGTCGCCATGGCAGATATGCCCTAGGTAGGGAGATCTTTGGACGCCAAATCAGGTATGTCTCTCTGCCCACCTCGCGACAAAAACAATGCCAAGGCATGTCAAACGTCAAGGTCTCGGGCTCAACTTTTTCCAGTGGGTGCCCTAGGTGGTATGCCACATTTTCGGTATAGAACTTAGGTGGTTTTGATGCCATCTTCAAGGTGAACACGGTTGATCTTTAGATTAGGTGTAGTTTTTGACTTAGAGAGAATTTGAGAGCTCTAGCTCTTTCTCTACTTAAGGAAGGGATTTGGGGTTTCTCAAGGGGTCTTTTTGCAACATTTCCTTCCCATATTTGCTGGTTATAAAGTTACTTAAAGTTTGGTTAAAGATTAACTCATTATTTGCACATTTGCTTATTCTCCCCCCCCTCTCAACCATGGTTTTGGGAGATAGGGTTCAAGAGAGGTCTAGGGTTTACTCTCCTCTTGCCCAAGGTAGTAAGTGCACAAAAGCTTGAGTGATGCTCTTAGGTCATTAACAATCTTGATTAACACATGGTCTCCAAGGTTCTTATGTTCTCCTCAAGTTTCTACCACATGTGACCACAGTCATCAGTGCATAGATGTGCTCTAGCCATGGTAACACCTGAGGTGTTATAGCCCTCCCCCCTTAAAAGAATCTCGTCCCGAGATTTTAGGCAGAGTCCTCTAGAGGGTGCTACGAGGGCACGTTGATGGGCTACTCTTTCTTATACTCAAGTTTCTCTAGTTAACTGCTCTTCGAATGTCATTCTCTTTGCAACTTCAGAAGGAAGCCCTTTTTAAGTTAAATTCACAACTTAGACTATCCTTGTTATCTAAGTTTTTCTTATAATTGTATTCAAAGGGCAGGTGGGGTGGGGTTTTGGGGTTACGTACCGACTCCTTTGGGCAGAAAGTCGGGGAAGCGAGAGCGTAGAAAATCCTCAGCCTCCCACGTAGCTTCTTCTGCTGAATGGTGACTCCACTGAACCTTATACATTCGGATTGACCTTGCCCGTGTTGATCTCTCCTTCTGATCCAATACCTTGATGGGGTACTCTTGATAGGAAAAGTCTGGTTCTATCTCAATGTCTAGCTCAGGTAGCACTTCAGTGGGTAGGCGGACACATTTCCGCAGCTGAGATACATGGAACACATCATGAACCGCTGACATGCTAGGTGGCAACTTCAATTGATAGGCTACGGGTCCACAAGCTTCCTTGATCTCGTAGGGTCCAATGTAACGAGGAGCTAACTTGCCCTTAATCCCGAATCTCTGGACACCCTTGGTGGGTGATACCTTAAGATAAACATGATCTCCCACTTCAAACTGTAGAGGCTTCCGCCTCTTGTCATGATAGCTCTTTTGCCTGGCCTGAGCAGCTTCTAAGTTCTTTGTAATAACCCTGACCTTTTCCTCTGCCTCAAGTACCAAATCTGGCACAAATATTTCCCTTTCTCCGGCTTGAGACCAATTCAGCGGGGTCCTACACCTTCTCCCATATAAGGCTTCAAAAGGTGCCATCTTTAGACTGGACTGGTAGCTGTTATTATACGAAAACTCTGCCAAGGAAAGACACTTGTCCCAATCCTTTCCGTGGTGTAGTACACATGCCCTTAACATGTCTTCCAAAATCTGGTTTACCCTTTCTGTCTGGCCATTTGTTTGGGGATGGTATGCTGAGCTTCGTATTACATGGGTCCCAAGTGATTCCTGCAATTGTTCCCAAAATCGTGCCACAAATGGTGCTCCTCTGTCTGATACTATAGTCTTGGGTATCCCATGCAAACGAACTATCTGGTCAATGTAGATTTCTGCATACTTCTCTGTCCTGTGGGTGGTGTGTACAGGTAAGAAATGAGCGGTCTTGGTCAACCTGTCCACAGTAACCCAAATGGAATCATGGTGCCTAGAGGTATTGGGCAATCCCACGATAAAGTCCATGCAAATGTCCTACCATTTCCAAAATGGTATGGGAAGGGGTTGCAAAGGGCCTGCTGCCTTCAAATGACTGGCTTTGATTCTCTGGCAGGAATCGCACTCGGATATGTACTTGGCAATTTCCCTCTTCATTCTGGTCCACCAGTATAAGGATCTAAGATCATGGTACATTTTGTTGCTACCAGGGTGCATGGAGAACTTGGAAAGGTGAGCTTCATCCAGTATCTTCTTTCTGAGCTCAGGGTCCTTGGGAACAACCAATCGATCTCCAAACCATAAAATTCCCTTGCTGTCCTGACGGAAGCACTTGTATTTCTCTGCCTTCTGCTTGATCATTTCTTTGATAACCTGAACACCCTTATCTTCAATCTGTGCCCTGACTATTTGCTCTTGTAATGTGGGTTCCACCGAGATATAGTTTAAGTCACCTGAAGAAACAACTTCCAGGTTCAATTTGCACAACTCATCACACAGGGTGGTAACTCTCGCATCCATGTTCATACAATTGCACTGGGCCTTTCTGCTCAAGGCATCTGCCACAACATTGGCTTTGCCAGGATGGTAATGCACCTCCAAATCATAGTCCTTGATTAATTCTAACCATCTTCTCTGCCTCATGTTCAGATCTGCCTGAGTGAAGATGTATTTGAGACTCTTGTGATCAGTGTAGATGTTACAGTGAGCTCCCATCAAGTAGTGTCTCCATATCTTAAGAGCATGAACCACAGTTGCCAACTCCAGATCATGTGTAGGGTAGTTCTGCTCATGAGGTCTGAGTGCTCGGGAAGCATAAGCAATGACTCTGTTATCTTGCATTAAGACACATCCCAATCCCGTACCAGAAGCATCACAATAAACTTCAAATGGCTTGGTGTTATCAGGTTGAGCCAGCGCTGGGGCTGTTGTCAAATGCTGCCTCAAAGTATGAAAGGCATCTTCGCACTTTTGGCTCCAATCATACTTGACTCCCTTCTTTAACAGTTCAGTCATTGGTTTGGCAATTCTGGAGAAATCCGGAATAAATCGTCGATAATACCCTGCCAATTCCAGAAAACTCCGAATTTGCCTCACTGTAGTCGGGGGTTTCCAATCCATTACCTCTTGCACCTTCTCAGGATCAACTGATATCCCATCCTGAGAAATTGTGTGACCCAAGAATTTAATTTCCTTCAGCCAGAATTCACATTTAGACAACTTAGCATAAAGACGATGATCACGCAGTCGCTGAAGCACGATGTGCAGATGCTCAGTATGTTCATCTTCATTCTTTGAATAGACCAGAATATCATCAATGAAAACGACCACGAACTTGTCCAACTCTGGCATGAATACTGAGTTCATCAGGTAAATAAAATAAGTCGAGGCATTGGTCAGCCCAAACGACATCACCAAAAACTCATAAAGCCCATATCTGGTTGAGAAAGCAGTGTTGGGAATATCACTGGCACGGATCTTGATTTGATGGTAACCTGAGCGAAGATCTATCTTGGAGAATACCTTGGCTCCTACCAACTGATCGAAGAGAACATCAATGCGGGGCAGTGGGTATTTGTTCTTGATAGTCATCGCATTGAGAGGGCGGTAGTCAACACACATTCTCAAACTCTCATCCTTTTTCTTCACGAACAAGGCAGAACATCCCCATGGTGAAGTACTTGGGTGAATAAACCCCTTGTCCAACAACTCTTGCAATTGCTTTTTCAGTTCTGCCAGTTCCGCGGGAGGCATCCTATAGGGTCTCTTGGAGATAGGAGCAGTCCCGGGTTGCAATTCGATGGCGAACTCAATGTCTCGGTCAGGTGGCATCCCTGGCAATTCATCCGGAAACACATCCGGGTAGTCACAGACCACTGGGATCCTTTCCACTGGGGACTCTATCATAACGAAGGCACAAGAACGGGTGCATCCCTGGTCGGGCAAATATAGTGTAGTTTCACCACAAGCTGGTGAATGCACCTCAATGGCCCTAGCTGCAATGTCAATAACTACCTGATGCCTGGTTAACCAGTCAGTTCCCAATATAATATCCACGCTATCCAAACCCAAAATGAGGAGGGTGGTTTTAATTATTAGACTACCAAACTTTATGGGCACATGTCTGTTGATTTGATAGTGGCAACCCTACCTCCTAGTGTTGAAATTGTAATGCCCCCATCGGTGTGGTGAAAGGGCAACTGGCACTTGGCACTAAATTTGGCACTGATAAAACTATGCGATGCACCAGAATCAAAAAGAATGATGGCAGGATAATTCAAAACTGTAAAGATACCAGTCATGATGGGTGCCCCCTCTGGAATATCAGCCATGGTGGTGAAGTTTAGCCTGCCTTGCCTCACTTGCACCTTCTGTCTCTTGCCTTGATTCTGATTAACATTCTGCCCCTGCCTCTGCTGGTTCTTGGGGCAATTCTTGGCATAATGTCCGGTGTTGCCGCATGTGAAACACCTGTTGTCATTTGCCTGGCGATACTGCTGCTGCTGTTGATTGCTCCTCTGAGCTGGAAACTAGGTGCGGTTGGGTGCCTGCTGCTGCTGCTGCTGTGGTCGGATCACCCATCGCCCTTGCTGCTGCTGAGGTCCCCTGTTCTGAGTGTCAGACACAATCCTGAAGCGCTGTGGCTGAGCTGAGGGTCCTGCCACAGGGGTCTTCCTCTTCTTTTCTGCCTGACGAGCTATGATGCAGTCCTCCTGGGAGATAGCCATGTTGACCAACTCATTGTAGTTGTTGGCCCTGACGGTGTTGAGACGGTCACGGAGCTTAGTGCTGAGCCCCCTCCTGAACCTGTCTCTCTTCTTCTCGTCCGTATCTGCGTGATATCCAGCATACTGGCACAGGTCATTAAAAGCCTGAGCATACTGCAACACTGTTCTGTTGCCCTGAGTGAGTGCCAGAAACTCGTTGAGCTTTCGGTCCATAATTTCGGCTGGTATATGGTGTCCCCTAAAAGCTGCCTTGAACTCTCTCCATTCCACCTCTCGGTCCTCTGGCTGCATGGCAAGAAAATGGTCCCACCAAGTCCTTGCGGGTCCACGAAGCTGCTGGGTGGCGAACCTGACTTTAGTGACCTCTGAACAAGCTCCATGGAGTAGCGGGAATTTGGATTCCACTACTCTCAACCACACATCTGCATCAAGTGGGTCCTCTGCCCTGGTGAACAATGGAGGCTGGGTACTGAGGAACTCCTGGTAGGTAGCTACCGCGGGGTGACGCTGATGGTCTCCACCACCATAATGCTGAGGTGGTGGCTGACGCTGAGCTAGCTGCCTCAAGATCTCATTATGCTGAGCCATTAGCTCCTGCAGAGTGGGAGGCGGTGGCGGCGGTGGAGGAACGCGCTCATTCTAGCCACGACGCTGTCTCCCGGCCATCTGAAAAATCACATATATACTTAATACCATATCTCCAAGTTCAAGGTTTAATCGCGGTGAAGGAGTCAAAGGCGAATTGATAGATTCCGACATAACAAAAGAATTTCAAAAGGCATAAACTTTCCTTCCAAATTTAACTAACAGCATCCATCAATCATGCTTCCAAAAGAGTTTATCCTGATTACATCAGTGGTCCCAAAAAGACTCAACTCTACCTAGCCTAGTACCCTATGGGTGCAAAAGCTAAGCTAGCTGCGAGGAGTCCTACCATCACCGACTTCTAACTCTATCCCTGACACCTAGTGAGCGAACGAAGCAACACTCGACTCGGGGGAAGGTGGTCTCCCGGAGCCAGCAGTGTCCACGCTGGAGGCAGGCTCCTCTCCTCCCTCAATGTCGACATCCTCGTTGGCCTCCATGTCCTGGATCTCCTGGTGATGCATATCCAGGTGCTCATTAGCCTCGGCAAGCTGCTGCTGGGTGTTAATGAGCTGATCCTCGAGAACCTCGATGGTGTTCTCCCTGGTACCCACTAATTCCTCCAGCTCTTGGATCTCATTGGATAGCTGCTCCACCTGCAAGTCCTTTTCCACCATCTCAGTGGACAAATCAACCACAAGCTCCTCTCTGTTGTCCAAGGTGATCTTTGTTGCCTCCAATAGTGCCATCAGATGAGACATTGCCTCACCACGCATCACTTGCAGACGGTACAGAGCATTCATGCACCGTACGGTCAAGTGCGCAGTCTGACCTGGGTAGATAGCCCAGATGTCCTTGGCATGCTCCACCCGGTCCTTCCACATTGGGTCGTCCTCCCTTTCCGCGGGGAACAAGCCAATGGGGTGGGTAGACAGCTCCAAGGGATGGAATCCGCAGAAAGTGGTCAACCCATGCAGAGCAATCGCCTCGATCGTGTCCTCAGCCCGGTATCCAAAGGACTCAGAGTCTAGTGAACGCCAGCCTGGCTATAGGGGATGAGGCTCCAGGGTCATCCTCACCCTACAGCGGGGCACTCGATGCTTCTCGAACTGTTGCACCGCGTACTGAGGAGGCATCGTGTATCCGGCCCCCTGAAGTACCTCCCACAAAATGCAGGGAAAGCCCTCTCGTGCAAGCTCGTCAGTGTGGGACAGTGCATTACCGTCATCTGAGGATCCGTGGGAAGTCATCTTTGTACGGTTAAGCGTAAGTAAAAGAAAAAGAATTATAAAAAGAACAAGAAAAATAAGACTCAACTTCTCTCCAACTATAAAAATGGTATTGGGATACTTAGTTGGTCATCATTTTGTTTTTAAGTCTTTACTCAATTATACATTCGCTTAATTAAGAATGCATGCATGCTCGTCCTAAACGACCTCACATAAATAAAAAGGGAATAGGGAAGAACTCCCATCCCTTATAGTAGCCTGTAGGGCTTAATCACTTAGCCACCTAGCTACCCTTCTATCATCCTAAGGCTTCACGTCCTAGGTCTATCCTGGTCGTCCTACGATCTATCCAACATTTGTTTCTATCAAGTTTTACTTTGGAAAAGGATGGTATTCATAGTTTATTGATCCCTCTGTGGTGGTACGAGCTCCGATACCAGCTGTGGCGGAACTGCCCGAATTATTCCAACTTAAGTGCCTAAGTCCCGCCTTAGAGGCTAGACCACACTTAAATGGGAATAACCCGTCAATCCCTCGGATCTAGTCTGACACGGCCACTGACAGGATCAAGTACCACAATCTCACTCGATGGTGAGTCACAGAGCAAATACAATAAAGCATAAAACCATGCATTAAAGAGTATTAAATTATTACATCATCATCGGAGTTTTGCAAAAGTAGTCATCATTGTTCGAAGTGCAGCGGAATAAAACTAACGGTAAATAAACAGAGATATGGGGAAGCCTGTCCCATCACTCCTCATGCTCCTCCTCAGCCGAGGTAGGGTCCCACTCGACAGTCCAACCCGGTGGCAAGATGGACGACCAAGTCACTCCAGCAACCATGTCCTCCAGAGAACCTGTAAAATTATGCCACAAGCAAGGCTGAGTATACTAATACTCAACTAGGCTTACCCGATGTGAGGAGTCTACTCCTCTACCTCTAGACATGCAGTTGTTTGGCTGTGGGGTTTGGTTGCCAAAAGCACTAGCTGAGTTTCTAAGTCAAGTTTTAACTTTGTCAAATTTAAGTGTGACTCTCTTAAGGCTAAAAGTGTACTATCTACTCATACATGGTATCAAACATTTTTAGCAATCAACCTCTTTTGTCAACTCATCACATTTCCACTTGTTACTCAATGTAGCAGCATGGATCAAGCAGTCTCATTAGCTGCGAGAAGCAGACGATTCGAATCGAGTTTTTATCCTTGCAAGGTAAACCTAAACACACGACATGTAGGGGCACTCCGTCCCCACACACATCAACCGTCCCCATCGATTCCCCGTTAGCAGATCAGGGCTCACCGCCTTGGCGTACAATGCCTCACTGACCCCGACTGTCGTCGTGCAGTGACCGCACTTGTACCCACCATAACCGGAATGGGAGACCACGTCTCAGGTCGCGTGAGGGGTAAAGTCTACTGCCAGGTTCAATCAGGTACTAGGCTTACCGATTTACCATATTTCTCGGCATGTGCTTAGTACGTTCAAACGCTTGACTCACGGTACCACACCTTAATCCTTATTCCAATTTTTATCCCGTGGACAACCAATCCCCATGGATTGTTGCCCACAAACCAACATCAATATGATAAGAAAGTGGATACAGCCAATTCCTGACCTCGCGCGAGTGCTAGAAAAATCACTCGACTTCTACCGAGATCCTAATTAATAAAGCAGCTACTCGACTTAGCATACTAGTATTCATCTCAATGGGATTCCTGAGATCATGCAACTAGGGTTTCAAACAACTCCTACACTTAAGTGCACAATCAATCCTACAATCATTAAGTATATTAAAATAGCATAATTAACAGGTTATGCATAAACCGGGGCTTGCCTTCCATGGCTGTGGCAGGCAGATGCTCTGGTGCAGGCTCGGGTGCTGGATCCGGGGCTACCTCCTGAGCAGCTCCTTGCTCCGGCACAAGGACGTACTCTCCGTCAGCAAGGTTACAGTCTATCGAAATGCAATGAACATGTATGTCATGATTATGCAGGATTTAATAACATTATGCTAAGAGAAGAAAAACTAAGTTAATGAGTAACTTAGGGTTTCTGGGTCATACGTGGCTTTTAGTGGTTTATGCTTATCACTCTAGGTTTAGGTTTTGTTAGGGCTAGGCATAGTGAATTGGTATTGCCATTATATATTTCAGTGGACAAGTTATAAAGGGTTTTAGGATGACACTAATTCCTATTATTCATTTTTTCCTTTCTTTATTTTCTATTTATGGTTTCTAGTGTAGGTTTGAACTACAACAGTGGTTTAACTTTTTCCAAAAATTCTGTAAAAATTACAGTGGGTTGCCATTGGTTTAACTTATAGCCTGTTCTAGGAATTTGAGGTTTAAAATAAAAAGGCTATGCTCTAGACAAAAATAACAAAAGTTGTGTAAAATGGGCCACTTTGCACTACATCTCTTAATTAGGGGTGGGTTCTGTCCTAAGGGTTATTTTTGTTGGCATCTAACAGTAATAATAAGCTTCTATGCCAAAGATCACAGAAAGCTAAGGGATGGTTGTTTAGTTATGATTTTCTAAAGTTTAATGCCAAAAAGGCACTTTCTACTACATTGTTATTTGAAAAATGTCAAACAGCAGATTTCATATTTTTCCTAAGTTCTTAATAAAAAAACATTAATTATCCCAAGGGTTGAGGTTTTTTCACCTTGGGGTCATTTTTGTAGGGTTTTTCTAAGTTTTCCTTATTTTCCTAAAATAAAAGGGATCCTACTCATTTTATATTAAACCAGGATATAATAGATTTTTCTAGTGAACTTCATTGAATAAGTACTCTAACAAAAATAAGAGTGCCCTCTGGTTCATCATTTTAATCACCTTTTCTATTTTTCTAAATCTTAAGCATATTGTAAAATAAATGGCAAAAACTAACTTAATGGGTTGGACAGAGAAGTTTAGCATTTTTAAACAGGTCAGTAGGTGGACATAAGCTTCTCCAAATTTTTGTAACCTTAGTCAAATAGTGCAACCATTTTTAATCCTATTATTTAGCTTTTGGTCAAAACAATAATTAAATCAGAACCCTAAAGTTTTCTGTAGTACATAGGGGTTTTATATTTTTCCTAAGCAGTTTACATTATTTAAAGTCTAACAAAATTGGTTTGACTAAATTTAGATGAATAAAACAGAAGTTATGAATTATTCAAGTTCTGTTGAAAATTTAAATCAGATTTAATAAAGGTTTCCTGGAAAACTACTTTGCGCCGAGGACCCTGGGTTTAATCCAAATCAATCCACTCAAATCTACCCCTGCGCCACTATTCATTTGAGTCACTGACATTTTACAAAACCCCCCAGACTTCTTTCCTTCTCCCCCGCGGTCCTTCCCTAGGTTTAAACAGTACCCGCAAGAAAGAAAAGGGTGGCGCGGCTTACCGGCGGCGAGGGAGGTCCGGCGAGGGGCAGGGTTGGCTCGGGGAGGCTCTGGCGGTCAAAGCGATGTACGGCTCGACGGCGGGGATGGCCGGAATCGCTCGGTCCACGTGCGCAAGCGGGTGTCCTCGTCGGCGGCGGGTGTGCCGGCCAAATCACGGCGATCTGGTTCAATCCAATGGCACGGTGAGCTTCACGGGGTGATGTAGAGGCTAGATGTGCCTTGAATCGAAAAATGGCGCAGTGGCTTACCCGGTCTACGTTCGCCGGCGGTCGGAGGGATTCCGGTGACCGTGGACTGGCCTCTCCGGCGAAGCAGACTTCGATTCCTCGCTCGGGGAGCTTCACCGAGGTGTGCTCAGTCGTCTTCGAGGGTCGGACGGGGTTGGGAAAGGCTGGGCTGGCCAGTCTACGGCGGCAGGGGCTCGGGTGGCCGCGGACACGCCGTGCACGGGCAAATGACGGTGAGTTTGAGCTCCGGTGAGGTTGAGTGTGCGGGGAAGGGTATGGTCGACGCCTGAGTGGGCTTTATAGGCGCAGGCCATGGCATCGGCTGGCCTTTGGAGCGACGCGGGGCGCGCGCGGGCGTGCTCTGGCGTGCACAGAGCGCGTCGAACACGTGTAGGTTTTCTTCTGCCCATGTTCCACAGCTCGCCCAAGTCGCAAACGTGCGAATCTTGGCAAAAATCTGGCACGAGTCTTTTCCTGGCACCTAGGGCTGTCTCTCATCCGTGAGTCGCCATGGCAGATATGCCCTAGGTAGGGAGATCTTTGGATGCCAAATCAGGTATGTCTCTCTGCCCACCTCGCGACAAAAACAATGCCAAGGCATGTCAAACGTCAAGGTCTCGGGCTCAACTTTTTCCAGTGGGTGCCCTAGGTGGTATGCCACATTTTCAGTATAGAACTTAGGTGGTTTTGATGCCATCTTCAAGGTGAACACGGTTGATCTTTAGATTAGGTGTAGTTTTTGACTTAGAGAGAATTTGAGAGCTCTAGCTCTTTCTCTACTTAAGGAAGGGATTTGGGGTTTCTCAAGGGGTCTTTTTGCAACATTTCCTTCCCATATTTGCTGGTTATAAAGTTACTTAAAGTTTGGTTAAAGATTAACTCATGATTTGCACATTTGCTTATTCTCCCCCCCCCTCTCAACCATGGTTTTGGGAGATAGGGTTCAAGAGAGGTCTAGGGTTTACTCTCCTCTTGCCCAAGGTAGTAAGTGCACAAAAGCTTGAGTGATGCTCTTAAGTCATTAACAATCTTGATTAACACATGGTCTCCAAGGTTCTTATGTTCTCCTCAAGTTTCTACCACATGTGACCACAGTCATCAGTGCATAGATGTGCTCTAGCCATGGTAACACCTGAGGTGTTACAGAATTGCCTTCCCAGATTGCCTCCAATAGCTCCTAGCTGCCTTGGGGCTATAAAAGGGACCCCTAGGCGCATGGAGGAAGTACACAAGCATTCTTTGATCATCTCTAAGCACCAAGACTCCATTCTCGCATATTTGATTCTTTGTGATAGTGACTTGAGCTCTATTTGAGTAGAGAACTCCTCGCATTGTGTTGTGAGCTCAAGTTGTGGCTTGTGTTGCGTGATTGTGCTCGTGCTTTGAGTTTTGTGTGTGTTGCTCTCCCCTCCCTTACTTCAGTGCCTCTTTGTGGTCATCAATTGTAAGGGCGAGAGGCTCCAAGTTGTGGAGATTCCTCGCGAACGGGAGATAGTAAAAGAAAGGAAAACATCGTGGTATTCAAGTTGATCGTTGGATCACTTGAAAGGGGTTGAGTGCGACCCTCGTCCAGTGGGACGCCACAACATGGAGTAGGCAAGTGTTATACTTGGCCGAACCACCGGATAAATCACCGTGTCTCTTGTGCTTGTTTTCTTCGTGACCATTGTGTTTCACAATAGCTTGGTCCTTAGCCAGTTGATTCTATTGAGCTAACACTTAACCAAGTTTTGTGGCTACAAGTATTTGATTTTTACAGGATCACCTATTCACCCCCCCCCCCCCTCTAGGTGCTCTCAATTGGTATCAGAACTGTTCTCTTCACTTAAGGGACTAATCGCCCAAAGAGATGGATCCTAAGGGAAAAGGGATGGTGGTCAACGACAAGACAAAGGAGTCCATCGTCAACGAGCCAAGAGATGATAAGCCCTCGGACTCTGGCTCGAGTCATAAGAAAAGAGACGGGAAGAAGAAGATGTGCGTCAAGAAGATCGTCTACTACGACAGCGACGAGTCTTCTTCTTTCCCAAGAGACGACGACGACGAGAAAAAGAAACCGGTTAACTCAAATTTTTCATTTGATTATTCTCGTATTCCGTTTAACTCCAATGCTCATTTACTTTCAATTCCACTTGGGAAACCTCCGCACTTTGATGGAGAAGACTACTCATTTTGGAGTCACAAAATGCGTAGTCACCTATTTTCTCTCCATCCAAGTATTTGGGAGATTGTTGAAAACGGAATGCTTTTTGATAGTACTGACAACCTCGTTTTCATTAATGAGCAAATCCATAAAAATGCACAAGCTACCACTATTTTGCTAGCATCCTTGTGCAGGGACGAGTACAACAAGGTGAGCGGCTTGGATAACGCCAAGCAAATTTGGGACACCCTCAAGATTTCTCATGAGGGGAACGACGCCACCATGATCACCAAGATGGAGTTGGTGGAAGGCGAACTGGGAAGGTTCACAATGATCAAGGGAGAAGAGCCAACACAAACGTGCAACAGGCTCAAGACCCTGGTCAACAAGATCAGGAGCTATGGAAGAACGAGATGGACGGACCACGACGTCGTTCGACTTATGCTCAGGTCCTTCACTGTTCTTGATCCTCATCTTGTGAACTCAATCTGTGAGAACCCTAGGTACACAAAGATGACGCTCGAGGAAATACTCGGAAAGTTTGTAAGCGGGCGTATGATGATCAAGGAAGCAAGATACATTGATGAGGCATTGAATGGCCCAATGCCCATCTACGAGCCTCAAACCTTTGCTCTCAAAGCAACAAGCAGCAGGGAGGTGCTACCTAGCAAAGTGGCGCAAGTTGAGGCGACCGGGCTAAACGAGGATGAAATGGCCCTCATTATCAAGCGCTTCAAGACGGCGCTGAAAGGACGCAAGGAGCATCCCAGCAAGAGCAAGACAAAGGGAAAGCGCTCCTGCTTCAAGTGTGGTAAGACTGGTCACTTTATTGCTAACTGTCCCGGTAATGATAGTGACCAGGGACAAGAAAAGAGCGGGAAGAGGGAGAAAAAGAAGTCCTACAAGAAGGTGAAGGGCAAGGCGCACCTTGGCAAAGAGTGGGATTTGGATTGCTCTTCGTCCAACTTCGACGACGAAGGACTCGCCGCATCGGCCTTCAACAAGTCGTCTCTCTTCCCCAACGAGCGCCACACCTGCCTCATGGCAAAGGAGAAAAAGGTAAGCGCTCGAGATACCCCTACGTATGCCTCTTCAAGTGATGATGAATCTAGTGATGATGAAGTAGGCTACACAAGTTTATTCAAAGGTTTAGATAGAACTAAAGTTGATAAGATCAATGAATTGATTGATGCTTTAAATGAAAAGAATAGACTGTTAGAGAAGCAAGAAGATATTTTATATGAAGAGCATGACAAGTTTATTAGTGTACAAAAATCTCTTGCTTTAGAAACTAAAAGGAATGAGATTTTATCTTCTGAAATTTGTGCTTGCCATGAGTCTATTTCTAGTTTGAAGAGTGTTAATGATGAGTTAAATGCTAAGTTAGAAGTAGCCAATAAATCTAGTTCATGTGTGGAACATGTCGTAATTTGTAATAGATGCAAGGATTTTGATGTTAATGCTTGTAATGAACATCTGGCATCCATTACTAAATTAAATGATGAAGTTGCAAGTCTTAATTCTCAACTTAAGACTTGCAAGGTGGATTTTGATAAACTAAAATTTGCAAGGGATGCCTACACTGTTGGTAGACACCCCTCTATTAAGGATGGGCTTGGCTTTCGAAAGAAAGTTAAGAACTTAACAAGTCAAAGGGCTCCCATTTCCGCCAAGGAGAAAGGGAAGGCCCCTATGGCTAATGGTGCTCTCAATCAAAGGAATCATGCTTTCATCTACAGTGATAGAAAATTTTCTAGAAATGCTCATAGGAGTTATGCTTATGATTCACATGCTATGATTGCTTCAAGTTCTTCTTTTGTGCATGGTAGAAATATACCTAGGAAAAATGTTGCTCATGTGCCTAGGAAAGTATGTAATAAACCTTCTACAATTTACCATGCTTGCAATACTTCTTTTGCAATTTGTTGTAAGAATAAGAAAGTGATTGCTAGGAAGTTGGGGGCCAAGTGCAAGGGAGACAAGACTTGCATTTGGGTCCCAAAGACTATTATAACTAACCTTGTAGGACCCAACAAGAGTTGGGTACCTAAAACCCAAGCCTAATTTGCCTTGCAGGTTTATGCATCCGGGGGCTCAAGCTGGATTATCGACAGCGGATGCACAAACCACATGACGGGGGAGAAGAAGATGTTCACCTCCTACGTCAAGAACAAGGACTCCCAAGATACAATCATATTTGGAGATGGGAATCAAGGCAAGGTCAAGGGCTTAGGCAAGATAGCCATCACAAATGAGCACTCTATCTCTAATGTATTTCTAGTAGAGTCGCTAGGCTATAATCTGCTGTCAGTTAGTCAATTGTGCCACATGGGCTACAATTGTTTATTTACAAATGTTGATGTGTCTGTCTTTAGAAGGAGTGATGGTTCAATAGCATTTAAGGGTGTACTAGATGACAAACTCTACTTAGTTGATTTTTTGAAAGAGGAGGTCGATCTAGATACATGCTTAATAGCTAATACTAGCATGGGTTGGCTATGGCATCACCGTCTAGCACATGTTGGGATGAAGAACCTCCATAAACTTCTAAAGGGAGAACATGTGTTAGGACTGACAAATGTGTATTTCGAAAAAGATAGACCTTGTGCAGCTTGTCAAGCAGGTAAACAAGTGGCAAGCTCTCATCACAGCAAGAATGTGATGACCACATCAAGACCTCTGGAGCTACTTCATATGGACCTCTTCGGACCTGTCGCCTACCTCAGCATAGGGGGAAGTAAGTATGGTCTTGTTGTTGTTGATGATTTTTCCCGCTTCACTTGGGTATTCTTTTTGTAGGATAAATCACAAACCCAAGGGACCCTCAAACGCTTTCTAAGGCGAGCTCAAAACGAATTTGAACTCAAAGTGAAAAAGATTAGAAGCGACAACGTGTCCGAGTTCAAGAACCTTCAAGTGGAGGAGTTCCTTGAGGAGGAAGGAATCAAGCACGAGTTCTTCGCTCCATACACACCACAGCAAAACGGTGTGGTAGAGAGGAAGAACAGGACGCTCATAGACATGACGAGGACGATGCTTGGAGAATTCAAGATGCCCGAGCGGTTTTGGTCGGAAGCTGTGAACACATCTTGCCACGCCATAAACCGGGTCTACCTTCATCGCCTCCTCAAGAAGACGTCGTACGAACTTCTAACCGGTAACAAACCCAATGTTTCATATATTCGTGTATTTGGGAGTAAATGTTACATGCTAGTGAAGAAAGATAGGAACTCCAAATTTGCTCCCAAAGCGGTAGAAGGGTTTTTGCTAGGTTATGACTCAAATACAAAGGCATATAGAGTCTTCAACAAATCATCGGGTTTGGTTGAATTCTCTAGCGATGTTGTATTTGATGAAACTAATGGCTCTCCAAGAGAGCAAGTTGATCTTGATGATGTAGATGAAGATGATGTTCCAACGGACACAATTCGCACCAAGGCGATTGGAGATGTGCGACCACAGGAACACCAACTGCAAGATCAACCTTCTTCCTCAACCATGGTGCATCCCCCAACTCAAGATGATGAACAGGTTCCTCAAGAAGAGGCGTGTTATCAAGGGGAGCACAAGAAGACCAAGTTGTGGAGGAAGAAGCACCACGGGCCCCTCCAACTCTAGTTCGAGCGACGATTCAAAGGAATCATCCCGTCGACCAGATATTGGGTGATATAGGCAAGGGAGTAACCACTCGCTCTAGATTAGCTAATTTTTGTGAGCATTACTCTTTTGTTTCTTCTAGTGAGCCTTTCAGGGTAGAAGAGGCATTGCTAGATCCGGACTGGGTGTTGGCCATGCAGGAAGAGCTCAACAACTTCAAGCGAAATGAAGTTTGGACCCTGGTGCCACGTCCCAAGCAAAATGTTGTGGGAACCAAGTGGGTGTTCCGCAACAAACAGGACGAGCACGGGGTGGTGACAAGGAACAAGGCTCGACTTCTGGCAAAAGGTTATGCCCAAGTCACAGGTTTGGACTTTGAGGAGACTTTCGCTCCTGTGGCTAGGCTAGAGTCTATTCGCATTTTGTTAGCATATGCCACTCACCACTCTTTCAGGTTGTTCCAAATGGATGTGAAGAGCGCTTTCCTCAACGGGCCAATCAAGGAGGAGGTGTATGTGGAGCAACCCCCTGGCTTTGAGGATGAACGGTACCCCGACTATGTGTGTAAGCTCTCTAAGGCGCTCTATGGACTTAAGCAAGCCCCAAGAGCATGGTATGAATGCCTTAGAGATTTTCTAATTGCTAATTCTTTCAAGGTTGGGAAAGCCGATCCCACTCTTTTCACTAAGACTTGTAACGGTGATCTTTTTGTGTGCCAAATTTATGTCGATGACATAATATTTGGTTCTACTAATCAAAAGTCTTGTGAGGAGTTTAGCAAGGTGATGACTCAGAAATTTGAGATGTCGATGATGGGCGAGTTGAACTACTTCCTTGGGTTCCAAGTGAAGCAACTCAAGGATGGCACCTTCATCTCACAAATGAAGTACACGCAAGACCTTCTCAAGCGGTTTGGGATGAAGGACGCCAAGCCCGCAAAGACGCCAATGGGAACTGACGGACATGTCGACCTCAACAAAGGAGGTAAGTCCGTTGATCAAAAGGCATACCGGTCTATGATAGGATCCTTGCTTTATTTATGTGCTAGTAGACCGGATATTATGCTAAGCGTATGCATGTGTGCGAGATTTCAATCTGACCCAAGGGAGTGTCACCTTGTGGCCGTTAAGCGAATTCTCAGATATTTAGTTGCTACGGCTTGCTTCGGGATCTGGTATCCAAAGGGGTCTACCTTTGACTTAATTGGATATTCAGACTCTGATTATGCCGGGTGCAAGGTTGATAGGAAGAGTACATCAGGGACGTGCCAATTCCTAGGAAGGTCCCTGGTGTCTTGGAGTTCAAAGAAACAAACTTCTGTTGCCCTATCCACCGATGAGGCCGAGTATGTTGCTGCAGGCCAGTGTTGCGTGCAACTACTTTGGATGAGGCAAACCCTCCGGGACTTTGGCTACAATCTGAGCAAAGTCCCACTCCTATGTGACAATGAGAGTGCAATCCGCATGGCGGACAATCCTGTTGAACACAGCCGCACAAAGCACATAGACATCCGGCATCACTTTTTGAGAGACCATCAGCAAAAGGGAGATATCGAAGTGTTTTATGTTAGCACCGAGAACCAGCTAGCTGATATCTTTACCAAGCCTTTAGATGAGAAGACCTTTTGCAGGCTGCGTAGTGAGCTAAATGTCTTAGATTTGCGTAACTTGGATTGATCTATAGCATACATGTGTTTTATGTCTTTGATCATGTTCCTTTATGCATTTTATTGCTTATTTATGGTGCTCAAGTTGTGCAAGGGAGAAATGATACAACTTGACCCTTTGAGACTAACCGTGTGCTTGAGTTTACTGAATTTAGTCTCAAAGGTGGATTGAAAGGGAAAGGTGAACTTGGACCATGCAAGACTTCCACTGCACTCCGATGAGAGGGTAATTTACTCCAAGTTCATCTCCATGCTCTTATTGTCTTTTTACTCTTAATTGAAGATTTTGGTGAGGCAATGGGGTTTAAGGGCCAATAATGATCCTGTTTTGGTGCTTAATGCCAAAGGGGGAGAAATTAAGGCCAAAGCAAATGGATCAGCTACCACTTGAGAACTTTGAAAATAGTAGAGTTAGAACTTTTGATTTGTCAAAATACACTTATTGTCAAAATTTGGTCTCTTATGGGGAGAATTTATGATTATGGAAAAAGGGGGAATTTTGGATCTTGATCATTTTCTATCTTGGATTATCTCTCTTTATGCCCAAACAAGTGAGTTTGACTTAGAGATAGGAAAATGAATTTGATTTGCAAAAACAAACCAAGTGGTGGCAAAGAACGATCCAAATATGTCAAATCTTGTAGAAGATAATTTTTTGTTCTAAATTGCATTGATGTTGCACTTCTATTTGTTGCTTTTTGATGTGTTGGCATAAATCACCAAAAAGGGGGAGATTGAAAGGGAAATGTGCCCTTGGGCCATTTCTAGTATATTTTTGGTGATTAAGTGCCCAACACATATTGAGTGAGTAATTATGTGCCAAATGATGGATGAAGTGCAAATCAACAAGAAGGTATGATTCTAGACTTAGTACATTGGTTTTTGTGTACTAATATATTTGTCTAAGTACTAGAATCATAGAAAAGAGAAAAAGGAAAAGACTTGGCTGGAGCAGCCAAGACTCAGCGCAGTCTGGCACACCGGACTGTCCGGTGGTGCACCGGACAGTGTTCGGTGCGCCAGGCTGGCTTCTGGCGAACTGGCCACTCTCGAGAATTCGTCGGCGGTGTACGACTACAATTTTCGGACTGTCCGGTGGTGCACCGGACTGTCCGGTGAGCCAACGACCGCCAGCGCAACGATCAGCCGCCAAATCCGCGGGCGACGCGTGGCCCACTCCAACGGTCGGCAGGAGGCACCGGACTGTCCGGTGTGCACCGGACTGTCCGGTGTGCACCGGACAATGTCCGGTGCGCCAACGGCTACAATTCTGCAACGGTCGGTCGTGCCATTTTAGGAAGGCGATCTGCACTGGACCATGAACAGTGCGTGTCCGGTGGTGCACCGGACTGTCCGGTGCGCCACCCGACAGAAGGCAAGAATTGCCTTCCCAGATTGCCTCCAACGGCTCCTAGTTGCCTTAGGTCTATAAAAGGGACCCCTAGGCGCATGGAGGAAGTACAAAAGCATTCTTTGATCATCTCTAAGCACCAAGACTCCATTCTCGCGTATTTGATTCTTTGTGATAGTGACTTGAGCTCTATTTGAGTAGAGAACTCCTCACACTGTGTTGTGAGCTCAAGTTGTGGCTTGTGTGCGTGATTGTGCTCGTGCTTTGAGTTTTGTGTGTGTTGCTCTCCCCTCCCTTACTTCCGTGCCTCTTTGTGATCATCAATTGTAAGGGCGAGAGGCTCCAAGTTGTGGAGATTCCTCGCGAACGGGAGATAGTAAAAGAAAGAAAAACACTGTGGTATTCAAGTTGATCATTGGATCACTTGAAAGGGGTTGAGTGCGACCCTCGTCCAGTGGAACGCCACAACGTGGAGTAGGCAAGTGTTATACTTGGCCGAACCACGGGATAAATCATCATGTCTCTTGTGCTTGTTTTCTTCGTGACCATTGTGTTTCACAATAGCTTGGTACTTAGCCACTTGATTCTATTGAGCTAACACTTAACCAAGTTTTGTGGCTACAAGTATTTGATTTTTACAGGATCACCTATTCACCCCGCCCCCTCTAGGTGCTCTCAGAACTATCACATTTATGTTGGTCTTATGAAAATTAAGAAGGAGTTCCTATCCCTCAAACAGGGAGGCATGTCACTAAGTGAATATAGAGACAGATTCATCCATCTATCCTGATATGCTCCCGGAGAAGTTGATGTTGATGAGAAAAAGCAGGAACTATTTTTGGAGGGATTGATCATGCCACTTCAATACCAATTGATGTCCCACACATTCCCGTCCTTCTAGAGACTGCTAGACAAGGCTATAGCTCTGGAGTACAAACGAATTGAGCTAGGAGAGAAAAGAAGAGCTACTAACCAAGGACAGGCTGGAAGTAGTACCCGTCCCCGTTATGCTGCACCTCAAGGCACACTAGCTCGTGGTAGTTCCAGGCAACAGACTCAACAGACCCAATATCCTCCTCAAGCAAACACCCCGGCAGGACTTGTTGCTCCTAATGCATCCACAAACAGGTCGTGCTTTAAATGTAGACAGGCTGGACATTATGCCAACTACTATCCCAAGAGGGCTGCTTACACCACTCCAGCTCAGATAAAGCAAGGTCTGGCCTCAGGAGTTAAGAGTCAGGCCTTATCTATCAATCGGGGTCAGGTCAACCATGTGGAAGCAGAAGCTGTGTGTGGTGAACCCGAAAACCCAGAAGAGGAGGCGGTTGAAGGAGAAGAAGGCAGTGAAGAAGGCAATGAGCAACAGGATTAGAGTATATATATACATATATTCTTAGGAAGTAGTATTTGTAAGACCTAAATAATACCTTAGGTAGTAGTTAGTTCTTTATTATTTTAGGAATAGTAATAAGGTCTATTTGAACCTATGTTTTAATCACAAGTTATGCATCATATTGAGATTCTTGATTGTGCATATGTTTTGAGGCAAGATTGGGATACATCCTTTTTCTTACTAATCTCGAGGTCGAGATTCCTTTTAAGGGGGTAGGATTTGTAATACCCAACTTGTGGATAATAAACGAAGAGAGCTAATCTTCTTATATGTGTTACTCCTTGCTCATTAGAACAAATGGATAATCATATTTGGAGTGAATAAATTTACTAAAGATACATAAACAATATATGCATCATGTTGGGGTTATTTGTTTGTGCACTTAGAGTTAATCTAATTTGAAACATGGAATAAAAATTCAAAAGAGAAAAAAAGGAAAAGAATAAAAAGAAAGAAAAGAAATGGAGAAAAACCCTTGCGTGAGCCTTGGCTTCAGTTTTGGCCTACCAGCGAGTCAGAACTGCGCGGCCCATCCTGCCGTTGGCACTGCCCGATGGCGCTTGGCCGCTTGCTGCACGCGGAGCCGACTAACCAGGGGGGCCCGGCTGCCTAGTCCGAGCGCGCCTACTCCAACCGGTGACCGGCGAATGGGCCCAGGTTGTCAGCTCCTCCCCCTCTAGCGTAACAGATCTCACGCGCGCCGCGCCTCCGGCTCCGGGAGTCCGGGTTGTTGCGACCCGCTCGCCTCGGCCGAGGGGGGTTAACCGGATTCTCTCGATTCAGGGGGAATAAATCCGGGGCCGCTGCGACCTCTCCCTTCTACTTTCCACGCGCTAAACCACCGCGTCAAGCTGCCGCTGTCGAGAGAGCGAGAGAGAGAGATTAGCGGTAGATTAGGGAGTCAGGTTCGCCACTACAGACCCGGGGTCGCTGCCGTTCCAACCTCAGGGAGATTTCCAGAAGCATCACGTGGCTTCTGCGGCCGTATTCGTTGCGGTTCCGGGCAGATTCAAGGTCGGGAATAGGGCTGGAAAATAAGCTCGAGGCTCGCGAGCCGGCTCGAGCTCGGAGCGGCTCGCGAGCCTCGAGCGAGCCGAGCCGAGTCTGCCTTTTGGGCTCGTTCCCGTAGTGAGCCGAGCCGAGCTGGCTCGCGAGCCGGCTCGCGAGCTATGTTAAATTACTTAATATATATAATACTGATGGATATTGGCTAATTTTATAGGTTATCAATTTATTTCTTAGCTTTCATGATAGATATATGACAATTAATAATTTGGATTCCTCATAATAATGAATTATATTATATATTTCACATTTATATACTAATAATTCACTATATAATACAATTAAATAATATCAGGGTGTGGCTCGCGAGCCGAGCCGAGCCGACTCGCGAGCCGCCTTCGAGCCGAGTCGAGCCTGGTTCCTCAGCTCGTGAAATGGCCGAGCCGAGCCGAGCCGAGCCGAGCTCGGCTCGGCTCGTTTCCAGCCCTAGCCGGGAATCCCGGGGATTGCACGCCAGTGTTCCCCTCCGACGTGCGTCCGTGGCTCATTAAAGCTTGCTCCAGCCACCGATTGACCGCTGGTAAGACCATCTTCCCTTGCTCGCCTTAGCCCCTACATCGTGTATTCCTACCGGATTACAGTTTTGCTGGCACTTACACGGGGCGAGCGTGCTCTAGTCATGGCGCCGTCGTGGGGCATGCGTGTCGGCGTTGCCAGCTTCGTCTGGGAAGGGGACCATCGGGAACCATCGGATCAATAGTAGACGATCGGGATTATAAAGGGGGTGTCGGATGGGTTTTCTTTGAATCGGAACCGTCGATCTCGAGACAGGACGGGTGAGATCAGATCTTGTGTTCCAACCCACGGATCGAATGTGGCCCGTGGGATCTGGATCCAAGGCTCCACGTTGCATACCAGTTCTGTAGAGGTCAGATTTAATACGCACCGTACACCTCTGATCGGGCGGCTGTAATCGCACCTTACCTCTTTGCAGGTGCCATTTTGCGTAAGAGTCCTCGGAGTTCTGTGGTATTAACCCGTCGTCCAGGTCAATGTTAAAATAATTACAGAGAAGTCCTGGAATTTACAAAATAAACCCTGAACTCTTCTAAAATAGTGGCCGCAGCCCAAAGTTTAAATAAAATTAGTAAAATTAATAAAGAATATGATTTCTAGTATAAAAATAATTCTAGAACCTTGTATAATTCATAAGTAATTCATTTTAAATTCTTTTTGATCCATTCCAGTTGCATTAAATTCATATTAATATTGTTTATCATCTAGTAACCTTATTTTGTTAAGAAATATAGGTTAGAAATATACACTTAAATTGTTTATTATCTAGCACCTAAACCGTCGGAAAATCATAACTTTACAACCGTAACTTCGAATTTAGTGGTTCTCGAACCTATGATCACGTTATGATGCATAGATCATTATTATGCAATATATTATCATGATTGGTGTGAAATTAATTTTGCCTATACCATATTTGTTTGTATTGCTACGAGTAGCAGCGAGGTTACGAGTCACTTGAAGACCAAGTTGGTGAAGTACCTGGGAGTCTCAAGTCTAAGTAAAGTTGTGCCCTTGATCACTTTTCTCTTTACCCATAATGTTCCTGTTAATCACTGTGACATACTCAGGTTAATTTGATGGGACCTAATAGGCTTCCCTAGATTTGTTTACCCCACCCCTTGCAAACAAATGATCTATTGGGTAGACTTGTTATTGTTTTACCTGGTTTTGGGATTAATGTTATATTTGAATTATGACCATGTTCCAATTATGTTGTTGTTTTAATTATTGTTCATGACAAGATCATTGTGTTAATTGGAACATGCAGCTTAACTAGAGATAACCGTGCTACCACAAGGGTGGAATAGGACGCCCTTGGCTGACTAATTAGGAAAGCTAGTGAATGACTACCTTACCCGAAAGGGGCAAGAGAGATAGAGGATCTGCGTATAAGGAGGTTCTCGGGTCGATCATGCTATGATGGTTCTCGGGTCGATCATGCTACGAGGGTTTCCTATATTGCCCTTCTCAGAAATCGTTGCGGGTTTTTTGAAGGTAGTAGAACTTTATAAAGGTCTCGTAGTGCTACCCTGCCTCGCTTCCTCAGTAGAGGTGTATGGGGTTCGTACAACCCCATGGAAAATGAGTAACACAACTTGTGGGTAAAGGGTGTAACCTCTGCAGAGTGTAAAACTGGTATATCAGTTGTGCTCACGGTCACGAGCGACTCAGGACTCGCATGATTAAATTATGAAATTAAACTTAATCTGTCATCTGCATTGCATTGTGAGTGTTATTATTAATTGTGATCTCTTATTTATTCGGGTTGATATTTAATTATACCTAGTAACTGATAATAAAACTTTGACCAACTTTAAAAGCAATGGTCAGCTCTAACCATCTCCTTTGGTAAGCCTTACACTTCACATGAGCTCTCATGCACATTATTCCCCACAACTTGTTGAGCGATGAACATATCTGAGCTCATCCTTGATGTACTCACATCCCCCAGGTCAAGATCAGGTACTGCAGATTGAGGAGCATGAAGGATATCGCCATGAGTTCGTGAGAGGTCTAGGCTGTCGACTCCCAGTCAACTATGGTTGCTGGATCGCTGTCTTCGTATGATGTAATTATTTAACTATTTTGTATAGAACTCTATTATATATTAAAGATGTGACATTCGTTTCTGTACCATGAGTCATCATATGTGTGAGACTTGATCCTAGCACATATTTGATTCGCGCTCGGGTTTGCACTTTAAATCCGGGTGTGACATCCACATTTATAAAAGTATTTAAGTTTTAATCTCTCCTTACTAGTTAGAATATTTATGATTGGAACTTAGGCTTTGCGGTAGAGATAGCAACACTCAGACAGAACCTAGTTTGCACATTCTAAATTGTTTATTTGCATGAGCTCCATGATGACACATCTAATGTTCATGAGCAAAAATATTGCCTAGTTTCAAATGAGTATAATTCCTTTGTTATGAAAGAAAATGAGCTTGTTAGAGACATGTATTCCCGCTTAAATCTTGTGATTAATGAGCTCAACTCTATTGGAATTAATAAGCTAGGTGATGCGGACATTGTGAGGAAGATCATCTCCCTTCTATGACAACAAAGATATGGGAGTATCATCACCATCCTTCACAATCTTGAGGACTTGAGCCAAATGACCCTGACAATCGTTATTGGAAAGATTGTGGCCTTTGAGATGTCGCGGAAAATGGGTCAAGAAGAGAAGCCAGCTTCTTCAAAACCATATGCTTTTGCATGTGATGAACACAAAAAGATGAAAAGCAAGAAGAAGGCTCCAAGCTCAAGTGAAGAAGAGGAAGAAGAAGAAGAAGATGATGATGATGAATATGATCAAACCTCAACATCATCCTTAGAGAACGAAGAAATAGTCCGACGCATCGGAAAGGTAATGGGGATGATTCGCAAGATTAATCTAATGGGTGTGCCCTTGCAGGTCGAGGATCTTCCCTTTAACATTGACAGGAAAAAGAAAAGAAAGAGATGATGGTTCGCATGCGAAGAGAAGGGTCATTTCAGGGATAACTGTCCAAATATGGCCAAACCCACAAAGAGGAGGAGCAAAGGCAAAGCACTCACAAGTGTCAAGACTTGGGATGATTCTTCAAGCGAAGATGATCCTCCAAGGACTCGTAGCCACTGCTCTTCATCACGCTCTTCATAGTCATCTCACAAATGTCATATGGCAAGAGGTAAAACAAGAATCCCATCCTCTAGTGATGATAGTGATAATGAGTGTGATGGTGAGAGAAAGCCCTCCGTAGATGAACTTGCACATGTCGTTAAGTTTTTTGAGGATGTTTGAAATAAACAAATAGCTCAACTTAAAACCTTGAAAAATAAGTTGAATAGCTCTCAAAATGATTATAAATGTTTGCTAGAAAAGTTTGAAACATTTGCAAATTTGAATTGTGAGCTAACAACTAAAATTGAGCAATTAGAGTCTAATGCTCTATCCTCAACTACCGATGATAGCCTTGTCAAAAAGAATGAAAAACTTAAGGGTAAGTTAGCTAGCTCTCAAGACGCCATTAAAAACTTGCTAGAGAAAAATGGAAATTCTTAGCATACATAATAATGAGCTAACTAGTAAGCTAGACAACATCGGTAGCACCCAAGGAGCATCTTTAGTTGAAATTCCTGAAATTATTAAGAAAGATGATTCTACTTCTTGCTTTGACTTAATTGATTATTCTAATCCCTGCAATCAAGTTTTGTTAAGAATGTTGTTATAGAAACATGTTCGGATGAGATTGCAATGGAGAATGAGCAATTAAGGCAAGAGGTGGCTCACCTAGGCAAGACTTTGTATGACAAGAAAGGCAAAGCAAAACAAAACAAACATCCACAAGATAACACCACTACAGGAGTGAACAACCCTGTAGAGGCAGAAGTTGTGGTTTGTAGGCTATGCCACAAGAAGGCCATAAGTCTTACCAATGTAAGGCGAAGACTGGGAGAAGCAAAAGAAAAAGCCAACAAGCAAAATCTCCAACACCTACATCAACAAGGTGAACAAAAAAGTTGCTACACCATATTTGATTAAGAAAGAAATATAATGGAAAGATGATAGCAATCAAGGCCAACAAGCAAGCCAATAAGAGAAAGGGGGCCAAAGGAGATTATCTCAACTATGAAAAGCACCAAGAAGGTTTGGATCCCGAGAGGGAAGTGAGAAGTCCGAGAGACTTCGCCAAATTGGGAAGTGTTGGGGGCCTTCGGCTTCCGAAGGTCCTCAAAAACATGATTTGACAATGTTTTCCAAGTGAAATATGTGAACAGGTATCTTCGGAATCGGGTTATGAGTATACAAGAGTATGGTCAGGATGAAGCATGAGCGAGACGGAAAGCGATTATGACGAAGGATAAGACAATCACGAAGCTGTACGCAGAAAAGCTTCGGCATGATAGCAGAGAAGGGTAACCGACTTAAAGATGAAAAGGCAAATTAGACCCCGAAGAATTAATATAGAGTTATTGATAAATGTAAAGGGCACAAATGTAATTCTACACGGGCTACGTCCCTTGCCTATAAATAGATGAACAGTACTCCCGTACTGTTCACGCTGACTTGACATTCGCTTTTCGCATCACACATGTACCTTTACTTTCCGTCAATCCGAAGGTACATTTATAACTTATTTTTATGAATATGATAATGCAAATAAAAATAAATTGATGATAATATCTATATTATTTTTCGTATTTCGTATACGAATTCTTCCTTATCACCTTTCGAGTTTACGAAGGTCTCTTTCTTCATAACCTTCATCTGAAATTCATTATATCCGAAGGGACATAATGTCTTGAAGGACGAATGACCTTTATATTTAACACTTTTTATGTTGCCTTGTTCTTAACTCTTAGCATTTGAGAAAAAGTCCCCAACATTGGCGCCCACCTCCGATAAACTCACTTCCATTTTTTGAGTTTTGAACACCTTCGGCAAGCATCACCTTCGTCTTGCCGCCGAAGAAAGCTTCAGCAACAGGGGCTGCCGCTCTGCAGTCGCTGGATCCCAATCAGGATGTCCTTTCTCTCAGGGAGGCACGAAGCCAGAAGAGGAAGGCCACCAGCCCAACGCCTCCGGAGGACGACTTGGATCAAGAAATCCAAAACTTGGAGATGCTCCATCAACAGGTCCAACGGAAGAAGGAAAAGATGGCTCGTCTAGCTGACCTGCAAAGACAGATAGACGAAGCCTCTGAAGAAGTTCGTCATCTTGCTCAAGATGACCAGAACCGAAGGCCTCCGCACAGAGAGCTTCATCAGGAGGGCTTCTACAACGAGGACGACTGGTATGAAGATTTCCATCATGGAAATTTTGCTTTTGATGATACTTCTCCTCTGTCAACAGAACTGCAGGCTACACCTTGGCCCCAGTTGTACAAGCCACCCCAGCTCCCCATGTACGACGGTTATTCAGACCCGAAGCAATTCTTGATGAGTTATGAAGCAACCATATCTTCGTATCGTGGCAATACTACAGTCATGGCAAAGTCTTTCGTCATGGCTGTCAAGAGTGTTGCACAAACCTGGTACTCCTCTCTTCGGCCAGGAACAATCACCTCATGGCAAAAACTGAAGGACATGCTGATAACCAGCTTCCAAGGGTTTCAAACGAAGTCGGTCACTGCTCAAACTTTATTCCAGTGCAACTAGGACCACGAAGAATATCTTCAGGCGTATGTCCAAAGGTTCCTGCGTCTGAGGGCACAGGCACCAACAGTGCCCAATGAAATTGTCATTGAGGCCATGATTAAGGGGCTTCGGCCGGGACCTTCAGCTCAATACTTTGCCAGGAAGCCTCCTCAAACTTTGGAAAAGCTGCTTCAGAAGATGGACGAGTATATTCGAGCTGACAATGACTTCCGCCAAAGAAGGGAGGAAGCATACAGGTTCTCTGAAATGACCAGGGGCTTCGGAGGAAGATTCCATCCGAGGCACGTCAGGTCAATTCACAACTCTACTCAGAGTGATGATAGAGGGAGTCAACAGCAAAGGCCACAGTATTCCTCGCAAGCTTCGGGGCAGCAGCAAAGCTCTTTCCGGTCGCCAGCTCCAAGGGGCAGAGGCGCCAGGGGCTTCGGAGGAAGATTTGGGGATCAGCCAAGGAAAATTTATTGTCTATTCTGTGGTGAGGACAAGGGCCATACCACCAGGATGTGCCATGTTACCATCCAGAAGCAAAAGGAGATAGCAGAAGCTGCAGCACAACAGAGTCAGCCGAAGCAAGTCATGCATACTGCTTCGTATCATTCGCCTTACATTCCAGAATATGTAGGCAACCACCCTGCAGCTTCTGTTGCTTCGGCAAGCCAATCCCAAGCATCTTGGCAACAGCCTCCACCTCCACCACCAACGCAATGAGGCCAGTAGCCAGAAGGGAGTCAGCACACACACCTCCGACGAGACTTCAGAGAAGAGTCCGAAGCTCGTACAGTCAATAGCACTGTGCCAGAGTCGAAGCATATTTACTGACAAATATCCTACCCCGACAGCAGTTTTTCACATTCAGTATTATTTTCTTTTTAATAAGGAACACTTATGAGAGGCTTAAGTACTTTTTTGTCGTTTTTAATCTCTTGTAACAGTTTCGCTTTTTACCATAATGAAAATATATCTTCTCCATAGGCTTAAGTTGCCAAAGCATAAGGATTTATGGTGGCAAGGAGGACCTTCGAATTATCAAAAAATTTGTTCTAAGGAACGCAGCGTAATTTCTTCGAAGCAGTAAAAAGTCGTTCCTAAGGGAGCGCAGTGTAAGTTTTTTGCTCAAAAGTCGTTCCAAAGGGAATGCAGAGCTTACAGCGAAAAATAAACGCTGATTCCGCTGAAAGTAAAAGGCGAAGAAGCTCCTAAGGGAGGCTTACAGCGAAAAATAAACGCTGATTCCGCTGAAAGTAAAAGGTGAAGAAGCTCCTAAGGGAGGCTTACAGCGAAAAATAAACGCTGATTCCGCTGAAAGTAAAAGGCAAAGAAGCTCCTAAGGAAGGCTTACAGCGAAAAATAAACGCTGATTCCGCTGAAAGTAAAAGGCGAAGAAGCTCCTAAGGGAGGCTTGCCGTGAAAAAACGTCGACCTTCGGCAAATATCATTTTGCATAACATCACATCATTACATCATTCGCATAGCATAACATCATACATCATATTGCATCAACAACGCAAAGAAGGGGGTCCCAGTATTGACATTCGAAAATTGTTTCGAAGAAATAGTGACAAGGCACAAAAAGTAGCTATTGAAGAGTTATACCTTCATCAAATGGAAAGATCTATTGGTTATTAATTCTACGAAGATTGGTTACTGATCATATGAGAACACAGATATTATTTACGAAGCATGAAAAGAAGGGAAGGTGTTTTTTCGCCGAAGGCTCAAAAACGGTATGTATATAAAGTTTCATGCATCGTTAAGAATAGAACCATAAATAGTTAATATATTACATTCAAAGTTACAAAATATTACACATGTTTCAAAACAAACATTACATTCTAAATGTTTTTACAACAGCATCTAATCTTCCCTTAGGACTACTTCTGCAGCTTCGTTTAGTAGCTGATCAACAACTTTATCCATGATGGCTTCGGCCATTTTTCTAATTTCGTCATCCCCCTTCGCGTGGGGGCCCGCAGATGGCTCAGCAGGTTCTGAGGGAAGAGAAGATATAGCTATATTACTATTACAAACCGTGAACAAGTTCGAAATCAAAAAATTACAACAAAGAGTCAAAAACCACTAGTCAATACCTATTTGCCCTTCGGGCTCTGCACTTTTCTCAGCGGCCTCTGCTACTTTTCTAGCATCATGAATGCCTTTTTTGCTTTTTCGAATAATTTCTTGGGCCATTTCCCGGCCACCATTGTCCCAGATGTCGGTGAAAAATTTTCCACCGACCAGGCTTGCTTCGGCCGAGGGGTCTTTTATATCTTCGGAGGATAAGGCGGCTTCGGATTGTGCCAAAAATTTCACATGCTCACAGCCTTTCCTCTCCAAAATGGTAGCAATCCCCCTGGCACCTGAAAAGGCACATATGTCTCCGCGACTATTCAAAATTTCTTCAAATGCCTCAGCTTCGTGGCTGATCCATTCGATTGGGTCTTCGGGGTCACCCCTTATGAAGTTCTCTTCACTTGAAAAAGCGCCAACGCTGGCGAAGCTGGTCTTTACTTTTTTAACACATTCCATAGATTTTTCATAGCATCTTTTCTTAGATGCACGAAGCTCTTCAACATTTTTCTCCAAATGATTTGCCCATTGTTCACTGATTTCTCGTTTTGCTTCTTCAAGTGTGCGCTCATCTTTAGCTCTGGCTAGTTGTTTTCGAAGATCTTCAATTTCACGCTTCTAAGCCTCAGCTTGAGCATTAAAAGTAGCTTCGTCTTCTTTTATTCTATCTATCAATGAATATAATATTTTATCTTTTTCGAGACCTTCGTTCCTTAGTTCAATAACTTCGGAACGAAGGTTGCTCAGGGCCATAACACACCCTTCGTCTTCAGCATCTTTCTGAGCCCTGAGGGCATTGCTAAGTATAAGACCCTGCAAAAAGTTTGGTTTCAATAAGTTAAATAAATGAAAAATTTTGATTTCAAGAAATAATACAAAGACCTCATTTTCGCACCTTTAAACTATTGTACGCCAAGCTATCGGCTAGCTCGTCTTTTGATAACACCGAGAGCCCGTTTTCTAGTGTTGGGAATCCGAAGCTCTTGCTCATCTCCCGACAGACAGAAATCTCCTTGCTGTCAGGGAGACAATACAGGAAGTCTTCTTCTCCGCTGCCATTGAATATCAACGCCCCCTTTGGATATTTCAGTTTTTGGGTGTAAAACTGGGCTTCTTGCTTTTCTTTTTCAGTCAACTTTTTCCCCGAAGCATGCCGTAAAATATAATCGAAGGTTTTGGAGGATGCTTCGGGGGCGGCAGTGCCAGTTTCTTCAGCCAAAATTGGCTCTGCTATTTTTGTTTCTTCGGCTTCCAAGGATTTCACCTTGGTGGGCTCTGAAGGCCCAGCTTCAGTTTCAGATTGTTGCTTTGACATTTCGGCAACAAAGGCTTCAGTGCGCACTTCGGAAGTTTCAACAATTTTCTTCGGAGTCGTGCTTGAAGACTTTATTGTCTCCAAAACATCCAGTACATTAACCATTCTTTTTCTTTTAGGGGTCATTGCTGGACCCTTTTGGTTCTTTGACGCTTCAATTTTTGCTGAAGGACTTAAAATTTCCGATGCCTTTGTTTCTTCAGCCCTCGGTTCTTTTATCTTCTCCGTTACTGGCACTTTGGTTGGCTCTTCAATATTCGGCAGGAGAGTTGGCTCCTTGACTTCGGTAGCCGAAGAGGTTTCACCGACATATTCAGGCACTGTGGCCGGTTCAATATAGCGTGGCCGGTGAGTAAGAACCTTTATCTTTTTCCTCTCTGGCGCTGGCTCATTGGGAGTGGCTGAAGCAACTTCCTTTGCTGAAGCAGTATTTTTTCTCTTTTGACCCCGTGTTGGATAACGGTAGTCGGGGTAGACGAACCCAATTGCATCAAATACTCGGTTAAGTCTCTTCTTCTTTCGGCCTCCGAAGGCCGCTGATAGTGTAGTATCTTCGGCCTTCGAGTACGACCCAAGCAGTTCATCACTTATGGCCTCAATACTCTTCAGCCAGTCGTCATCTGGCTCGACGAACTTATCTGCGTATTTGAATGTGTATTTTAGTCTAACTAGACCACCTTCGTCAGGCTCCCTGACGGTTTCTTTCGGCATTTCCCATTTTTCTGCAAGTGGCCATACTCTGAAGGCAATGTGTTCTTGGATCAAATCCCTCGTCCCAATAAAAGAACAAATCACGCCGAAGGCTCTCTGGCATTCTTCGGCTGCTTCATCTATTTCCACCTTCGGCCTCCGGAGGCCGAAGCGTTGCCAGATAGGGCGCATAATGATATCTTTAATATCTTCCTGTGTTTTCAAGTCATTCTTCACATAAAACCATTCCGTCATCCAGTCATCGGGCCACCTCTTTCGAAAGGTTGGCACGGGACAGCTTGACCCAGACCGGGCACCGAAGCTGTAGCAGCCAAAATTGTTGTGATACTGCTCTTTACCCCAGGGTTTTGTCTCATACAATATCTCATGTATGTTGTAGAAACCTTTTGCATTTGGTTCTAAACCTTGGCTCCTCACGGCCCAGACGAAGATGCCCATCCTTATGATTGCTTCGGGAGTAATTTGATGAAGGCAGATTTCAAAAATCTTCAGTACCTCCACGACAAAACTGCTCAAGGGAAACTGCAGTCCAGCCTTCAAGAAGCTTCGGAATATCACAACTTCATTCTCCTCAGGAGTCGGACAAGTTTTTTCTCCTTCGTCAGCCCTCACAATAGACAAGTCCCGAAAATATCTACCCCTCATATTAACAAGATGGCTCTGTTTAATACTTGATTTACCAAAAACCGCATGGCTTGGTCGCCAAGGTCGATCTTCGGAATCTTCACCACCACTATCCACATCATAACTATCACTGTCACCAGTGTCTTCAGATAAACCCTCCAAAATCTCCCTAGTGATCTTCCCTGTATTGGTCTTTGCTATTGATTAAAGAAAGCCGAGATGCATCTCCTCAGAAAGGCTCAACTTCGATTCAGCAACAACTTTCTTATCTTCAGACATCTTCGCAAACGCTGAGAAAGTGCTCTCGAATCCGAAGCTTAAAAATTTTAAAAAGCCAAGCAAGTGTTGTTGCGCACAGGCTAAAAGTCGAGCGAGCAAGAGCAGATGGCAAGATATCATGCCAAATAAACTCGTGGTAAGCTCTTATTTATACACCTAGTGCGTTGAAAACTGGAGGGTCCCGCTTGTCAATGACTATTGCTATTCTAGCAAATGGAAGGTGTTTTTTTTGGACCTTCGGCTTAAGGCCTTCGTCCATGTCGCAATATGAATTTATCGTTCTAGCAAATTAATATTGCGAGGGGCTACTGTTGGAGGCCTTCGACTTCCGAAGGTCCTCAAAAACATGATTTGACAATGTTTTCCAAGTGAAATATGTGAACAGGTATCTTCGGAATCGG
Organism: Zea mays; assembly: GCF_902167145.1. Lineage (NCBI taxonomy): Eukaryota > Viridiplantae > Streptophyta > Magnoliopsida > Poales > Poaceae > Zea > Zea mays. The sequence continues at coordinate 46,910,469 of NC_050103.1, forward strand.
GTTATGAGTATACAAGAGTATGGTCAGGACGAAGCCTGAGCGAGACGGAAAGTGATTATGATGAAGGATAAGACAATCACGAAGCTGTACGCAGAAAAGCTTCGGCATGATAGCAGAGAAGGGGAACCGACTTAAAGATGAAAAGGCAAATTAGACCCCGAAGAATTAATATAGAGTTATTGATAAATGTAAAGGGCACAAATGTAATTCTACACGGGCTGCGTCCCTTGCCTATAAATAGATGAACAGTACTCTCGTACTGTTCACGCTGACTTGGCATTCGCTTTTCGCATCACACCTGTACCTTTACTTTCCGTCAATCCGAAGGTACACTTATAACTTATTATTATGAATATGATAATGCAAATAAAAATAAATTGATGATAATATCTATATTATTTTTTGTATTTCGTATACGAATGCTTCCTTATCACCTATCGAGTTTACGAAGGTCTCTTTCTTCATAACCTTCGTCCGAAATTCATTATATCCGAAGGGACATAATGTCTTGAAGGACGAAGGACCTTTATATTTAACACTTTTTATGTTGCCTTGTTCTTAACTCTTAGCATTTGAGAACAAGTCCCCAACAGGAAGTATATCATAGGATGCATCATACTCAAGTCTATTGACAAGTGAGTTAGTGAACACTTTGGACCCAAATTCCCCACTCATGACTAAGGTAACTAGATTTATTGTATTTCCTTATTTTTAGATCTGTGTATCTATTTTCTTTTATCTAGTTCTTACCTTACATGCCTAGTTTTACATGTGGTATTTTCTTGTGATTAGAATTGCATGCATACTAGGTATATCATATGGTAGGAATGCTCATTTTCAATTCATATTCTTGAGCAAACCTACATGGTTTAAAATGTTTAACTAAGCACGACACATAACTTATTTAACATTCCTATGTAGATGACACTAATGCTTTGCTTCAAAGTTTCTATCCTATAAGTGAGTGTATCTATTTTCCAAGTGGTGTCATCTTGTTGATATGTGCCAAAGCTCGGATTATAAATAATTTGCCCCCTGGTCTCAAAATTAAAGTGTACAAGTATTTAAAACTTGTATACACACTTTCAGGGGGAGGTTACTATATAATCTAAGTCTTTGAGACTAATACTTGTTTTCAAGTCTGTTATGTGTAGTAATCTCATTGAAGGAAAATGGAGTCCCCAAGAAGACATAAGCTTCCACTGCAAATATACATGTATTCCACAAGTGGTTTCATTCCACTATCGGTATCTTTTATATTTCTTCTCTAGATTTTGATTAGACCTATATTACATATCTTATGCTTCCCATGTTGCGAAATGCATATGTTGTTAAAATATATTTTTTACCTATGCATAGGGGTAGTGAAAGTCGCCTAGAGGGGGGTGAATAGGGCGAATCTGAAAGTTCTAAACTTAAGCACAACTACAAGTCGGGTTAGCGTTAGAAATATGAACGAGTCTGAGAGAGAGAGGGTGAAAAGCAAATCGCAAGCAAATAAAGAGTGAGACACAAGGATTTGTTTTACCGAGGTTCGGTTCTTGCAAACCTACTCCCCGTTGAGGTGGTCACAAAGATCGAGTCTCTTTCAACCCTTGCCCTCTCTCAAACGGTCACTTAGACCGAGTGAGCTTCTCTTCTCAATCAAACGGGACACAAAGTCCCCGCAAGGACCACCACACAATTGGTGTCCCTTGCCTCGTTTATAATTGAGTTGATCACAAGAAAGAATGAGAAAAAGAAGCAATCCAAGCGCAAGAGCTCAAATGAACACAAGTCACTCTCTCACAAGTCACTATTTGATTTGGAATGAACTAAGGACTTGGGAGAGGATTTGATCTCTTTGGTGTGTCTTGTATTGAATGATATAGCTCTTGTAAGGTGTTGGAAGTCAGAAAACTTGGATGCAATGAATGTGGGGTGGTTGGGGTATTTATAGCCCCAACCACCAAAAGTGGTCGTTGGGAGGCTGTCTGTCGCACATCGGACAATGTCCGGTGCGCCATCGGACACTGTCCGGTGCGTCAGCCACGACAGCCGGCCGCTAGGTTCTGACCGTTGGAGCTCTGACTGGTGGGGCCTCTGGGCTATCCGGTGGTGCACCGGACAGGTCCTGTAGACTGTCCGGTGCCCCTTCTGCGTGTGCTCTGACTCTGGCGCGCACTGTAGCGCATTCAATGTGGTTGCAGTCGACTGTTGGCGTGAAGTAGTCGTTGCTCCGCTGGCACACCGGACAGTCCGGTGTGACACCGGACACTGTCCGGTGAATTATAGCGGAGCGGCCTCCCATTTTCCCGAAGGTAGCGAGTTCAGCGTCAAGTTCCCTGGTGCACCGGACACTGTCCGGTGGTGCACCAGACCAGGGTGCCTTTGGGATGTCTTTAGCTCTCTTTATTTGAACCCATCTTTGGTCTTTTTATTGGCTTGTTGTGAACCTTTGGCACTTGTAGAACTCATAGTCTAGAGCAAACTAGTTAGTCCAATTATTTGTGTTGGGCAATTCAACCACCAAAATCAATTAGGAAAATGGTGTAAGCCTAATTCTCTTTCAATCTCCCCCTTTTTGGTGATTGATGCCAACACAAACCAAAGCAAATATAGAAGTGCATAATTGAACTAGTTTGCATAATGTAAGTGCAAAGTATACTAAGAATTGAACCAATAAATTCTCATAAGATATGCATGGATTGTTTCTTTTTCATTTTCAACATTTTGGACCACGCTTGCACCACATGTTTTGTTTTTGCAAATTCTTTTGTAAATTCTTTTCAAAGTCCTTTTGCAAATTGTCAAAGGTAAATGAATAAGATTTTGAGAAGCATTTTCAAGATTTGAAATTTTCTCCCCCTGTTTCAAATGTTTTTCCTTTGATTAAACAAAACTCCCCCTCAATCAAATCCTCCTCTTAGTGCTCAAGAGGGTTTTAGATATTAGTTTTGAAGAGGTTGAACCAATTTGAAATTCTATCAAAAATATGATACCAATCGGAAAATCGTCATGGAAAATCACCAATTGAGAAATCTTTTCTTAACTCAAATTTTTGAAAATTGGTGGTGGTGCGGTCCTTTTGCTTTGGGCTAATACTTTCTCCCCCTTGGCATGAATCCCCAAAAACGGATACTTGAGTGAAATAGAAGCCCTTTTAATTACTTTCTCCCCCTTTGGCGAACAAAATATGAGTGACAATTATACCAAAGACGGAGAGCGCGTGGAGTAACGGCGAAGGATGAGTAATTTGATGAAGTGGAGTGGAAGCCTTTTGTCTTCGCTGAAGACGCCAATTCCCTTTCAATCTATGACTTAGGTTGAAATACACTTGAAAACACATTAGTCATAGCATATAAAAGAGATATGATCAAAGGTATATTAATGAGCTATGTGTGCAAGACATCAAAAGAAATTCCGAGAATCAAGAATATTTAGCTCATGCCTAAGTTTGTTAAATGTTTGTTCATCTAGTGGCTTGGTAAAGATATTGGCTAGTTGCTCTTTGGTGTTAATATATGCAATCTCGATATCCCCCTTTTGTTGGTGATCCCTTAGAAAATGATACCGAATGGCTATGTGTTTAGTGCGGCTATGCTCAACGGGATTATCCACCATGCGGATTGCACTCTCATTATCACATAGAAGAGGCACTTTGGTTAATTTGTAACCATAGTCCCTAAGGGTTTGCCTCATCCAAATCAATTGCGCGCAACAATGGCCTGCGGCAATATACTCGGCTTCGACGGTAGAAAGAGCTACAGAATTTTGCTTCTTTGAAGCCCAAGACACCAGAGACCTTCCCAAGAACTGGCAAGTCCCCGATGTGCTCTTTCTATTAATTTTACACCCCGCCCAATCGGCATCCGAATAACCAATTAAATCAAATGTGGATCCCCTGGGGTACCAAAGCCCAAACTTAGGAGTATAAACTAAATATCTCAAGATTCGTTTTACGGCCGTAAGGTCAGCTTCCTTAGGGTCGGCTTGGAATCTTGCGCACATGCATACGGAAAGCATAATGTCCGGTCGAGATGCACATAAATAGAGTAGAGAACCTATCATCGACCGGTATACCTTTTGATCTACGGATTTACCTCCCGTGTCGAGGTTGAGATGCCCATTGGTTCTCATGGGTGTCTTGATGGGCTTGGCATCCTTCATTCCAAACTTGTTTAGAATGTCTTGAGTATACTTCGTTTGGCTAATGAAGGTGCCCTCTTGAAGTTGCTTCACTTGAAATACTAAGAAGTATTTCAACTCCCCCATCATAGACATCTCGAATTTTTGTGTCATGATCCTACTAAATTCCTCACATGTAGATTCGCTAGTAGACCCAAATATAATATCATCAACATAAATTTGGCATACAAACAAATCATTTTCAAGAGTTTTAGTAAATAGAGTAGGATCTGCCTTTCCGACTTTGAAGCCATTAGTGATAAGAAAATCCCTTAGGCATTCATACCATGCTCTTGGGGCTTGCTTGAGCCCATAAAGCGCCTTAGAGAGTTTGTAAACATGGTTACGGTACTCACTATCTTCAAAGTCAGGAGGTTGCTCAACATAGACCTCTTCCTTGATTGGTCCATTGAGGAAGGCACTCTTCACGTCCATTTGATAAAGCTTGAAGCCATGGTAAGTAGCAAAGGCAAGTAAAATGCGAATTGATTCTAGCCTAGCTACGGGTGCATAGGTTTCACCAAAATCCAAACCTTCGACTTGCGAATACCCCTTGGCCACAAGTCGGGCTTTGTTCCTTATCACCACACCATGTTCATCTTGCTTGTTGCGGAAGACCCACTTGGTTCCTACAACATTTTGATTAGGACGTGGAACAAAATTCCATACCTCGTTCCTAGTGAAGTTGTTGAGCTCCTCTTGCATCGCCACCACCCAATCCGAATCTTGAAGTGCTTCCTCTACCTTGTGTGGCTCAATAGAGGAAACAAAAGAGTAATGTTCACAAAAATGAGCAACAAGAGATCGAGTAGTTACCCCCTTTTGAATGTCACCGAGGATGGTGTTCACGGGGTGATCTCGTTGAATTGCTTGGTGGACTCTTGGGTGTGGCGGTCTTGGAACTTGTTCATCTTCCTCATCTTGATCATGGGCATCTCCCCCTTGATCATTGCTCTCCTCTTGAGGTGGCTCAACTCCTTGATCTTCTCCTTCATCATTTTGAGCCTCATCCTCATCTTGAGTTGGTGGAGATGCTTGCATGGAGGAAGATGGTTGATCTTGTGCTTGTGGAGGCTCTTCGGATTCCTTAGGACACACATCCCCAATGGACATGTTCCTTAGCGCGACGCACGGAGCTTCTTCATCATCTAGCTCATCAAGATCAACTTGCTCTACTTGAGAGCCGTTAGTTTCATGAAACACAATGTCACAAGAAACTTCAACTAGCCCAGAGGACTTGTTAAAGACTCTATATGCCCTTGTGTTTGAATCATATCCTAGTAAAAAGCCTTCTACAGCCTTAGGAGCAAATTTAGATTTTCTACCTCTCTTAACAAGAATAAAACATTTGCTACCAAAAACTCTAAAATATGAAACATTGGGCTTTTTACCGGTAAGGAGTTCGTATGATGTCTTCTTGAGGATTCGGTGTAGATACAACCGGTTGATGGCGTAGCAAGCGGTGTTGACCGCCTCCGCCCAAAACCGATCCGAAGTCTTGTACTCATCAAGCATGGTCCTTACCATGTCCAATAGAGTTCTATTCTTCCTCTCCACTACACCATTTTGTTGTGGGGTGTAGGGAGAAGAGAACTCATGCTTGATGCCCTCCTCCTCAAGGAAGCCTTCGATTTGAGAGTTCTTGAACTCCGTCCCGTTGTCACTTCTTATTTTCTTGATCCTTAAGCCGAACTCGTTTTGAGCCCGTCTCAAGAATCCCTTTAAGGTCTCTTGGGTATGAGATTTTTCCTGCAAAAAGAACACCCAAGTGAAGCGAGAATAATCATCCACAATAACTAGAGAGTACTTACTCCCGCCGATGCTTATGTATGCTATCGGGCCGAAAAGATCCATGTGTAGGAGCTTGAGTGGCCTGTCAGTCATCATGATGTTCTTGTGTGGATGATGAACACCAACTTGCTTCCCTGCCTGACATGCGCTAGGAATCCTGTCTTTCTCAAAATGAACATTTGTTAGTCCCAAAATGTGTTCTCCCTTTAGAAGCTTGTAAAGATTCTTCATTCCAACATGTGCTAGTCGGCGATGCCAGAGCCAACCCATGTTAGTCTTAGCAATTAAGCAAGTGTCGAGTTCAGCTCTATCAAAATCTACTAAATATAGCTGACCCTCTAACACTCCTTTAAATGCTATTGAATCATCACTTCTTCTAAAGACAGTAACACCTATATCCGTAAAAAGACAGTTGTAGCCCATTTTACATAATTGCGAAACTGAAAGCAAGTTATAATCTAAAGAATCTACAAGAAAAACATTGGAAATGGAGTGGTCAGGTGATATAGCTATTTTACCCAATCTTTTGACCAAACCTTGATTCCCATCCCCGAATGTGATAGCTCGTTGGGGATTTTGGTTTTTCTCGTAGGAGGAGAACATCTTCTTCTCCCCTATCATGTGGTTTGTGCACCCGCTGTCGATGATCCAACTTGAGCCCCCAGATGCATAAACCTACAAAACAAATTTAGTTCTTGATTTTAGGTACCCAAACGGTTTTGGGTCCTCTGACATTAGATACAAGAACTTTGGGTACCCAAACACAAGTCTTTGACCCCTTGTGCTTGCCCCCAACATACTTGGCAACTACCTTGCCGGATTTGTTAGTTAAAACATAAGATGTATCAAAAGTTTTAAATGAAATGTTAGAATCATTTGATGCAATAGGAGTTTTCTTTCTAGGCAATTTAGCACGGGTTGATTGCCTAGAGCTAGATGTCTCACCCTTATATATAAGAGCATGATTGGGGCCAGAGTGAGACTTCCTAGAGTGAATTCTCGTAATTTTGTGCTCGGGATAACCGGCAGGGTACAAAATGTAACCCTCGTTATCCTGAGCCATGGGTGCCTTGCCCTTAACAAAGTTAAACAATCTTTTAGGAGGAGCATTAAGTTTGACATTGTCTCCCTTTTGGAAGCCAATGCCATCCTTGATGCTAGGGCGTCTCCCACTATAGAGCATGCTTCTAGCAAATTTAAAATTTTCATTTTCTAAGTCATGCTCATTTATTTTGGCATTAAGTTGAGTTATGTGATCATTTTGTTTCTTAATTAAAGCTAGGTGATTATGAATAGCATCAACATTAATGTCTCTACATCTAGTGCAAATGGAAACATGCTCAACAGTAGATGTAGAGGGTTTGCAAGATTTTAGTTCAACAATCTTAGCATGTAAAATGTCATTTTCACTTCTAAGATTGGAAATTGTAACATTGCAAACATCTAAGTCTTTAGCCTTAGCAATCAAATTTTCATTTTCATTTTTAAGGCTAGCAAGAGAAACATTCAATTCTTCAATCTTAGCAAGTAAACTAACATTATCATCTCTAAGATTGGAATTTGAATCATCACAAACATTTGAATCAACCTTAGGAATTAATCTAGCATTCTCATTTCTAAGGTTGGCAATAATATCATGGCAAGTGCTTAGCTCTTTAGATAGTTTTTCATATTTTTCTACTTCTAGAGCGTAAGCATTTTTAACCTTAACATGCTTCTTATTTTCCTTAATTAGGAAGTCCTCTTGGGTGTCCAAGAGTTCATCCTTCTCATGAATAGCACTAATCAATTCATTTAATTTTTCTTTTTGTTGCATGTTTAGGTTGGCAAAAAGAGTACGCAAATTATCCTCCTCATCACTAGAATTATCTTCCTCACTAGAGGATGCATATTTAGTGGAGGATCTTGATTTTACCTTCTTCCTTTTGTCGTCCTTTGCCATGAGGCACTTGTGGCCGACGTTGGGGAAGAGGAGGCCCTTGGTGACGGCGATGTTGGCGGCGTCCTTGTCGAAGGAGGAGTCGGTGGAGCTCTCGTCGGAGTCCCACTCGCGGCACACATGGGCATCGCCGCCCTTCTTTTTGTAGTATCTCTTCTTTTCTCTCCTCTTTCCCTTCTTGTCGTCGCCCCTGTCACTATCACTAGATAATGGACATTTAGCAATGAAATGACCGGGCTTACCACACTTGTAGCACACCTTCTTAGAACGGGGCTTGTAATCTTTCCCCTTCCTTTATTTGAGGATTTGACGGAAGCTCTTGATGATGAGCGTCATCTCCTCATTGTCGAGCTTGGAGGCGTCGATGGGGATTCTACTTGGAGTAAAATCTTCTTTCTTCTCCTCCGTTGCTTTGAATGCAACGGGTTGTGCTTCGGGCGTGGAGGAGTCGCCTTGCTCGATGATCTTTTTGGAGCCTTTGATCATTAGCTCAAAGCTCACAAATTTACCTATGACCTCCTCGGGAGACATTAGCGTGTATCTAGGATCACCTCGAATTAATTGAACTTGCGTAGGGTTAAGGAAAACGAGGGATCTTAGAATAACCTTGACCATCTCATGGTCATCCCATTTGGTGCTCCCAAGGTTGCGCACTTGGTTCACCAAGGTCTTCAAGCGGTTGTACATGGCTTGTGGGTCCTCCCCTTGGTGAAGTCTAAATCGATCGAGCTCCCCCTCGATTGTTTCTCTCTTGGTGATCTTGGTCACCTCGTCTCCTTCGTGCGCGGTCTTTAGCACGTCCCAAATTTCCTTGGCACTCTTTAACCCCTGCACCTTGTTATACTCCTCTCGACTTAGAGAGGCGAGGAGTATAGTGGTGGCTTGGGAGTTGAAGTGTCGGATTTGGGCGACCTCGTCCGAATCATAGTCTTCATCCCCCGGTGATGGTACATGTACTACAATCTCAACAACATCCCAAATGCTAGTGTGGAGTGAGGTTAGATGATGCATCATTTTATCACTCCACATATTATAATCTTCACCATCAAACATAGGTGGTTTGCCTAATGGAACGGAAAGCAATGGAGTACGTTTGGAAATGCGAGGGTAGCGTAGGGGGTCTTACTAAACTTCTTGCGCTCATGGAGCTTAGAAGTTACGGACGGCGTGTCGGAGCCGGAGGTGGATGGCGACGAAGAGTCGGTCTCGTAGTAGACCACCTTCTTCATCCTCTTCTTCTTGTCACCACTCCGACGCGACTTGTCGTGTGAAGGGGATCCCTTCACCTTGTTGGCGGACTCCCCGGATGGAGCCTTCCCATGGCTTGTGGCGGGCTTCTCGCTGGTCCCGATTTCCCTCTTGGCGGATGCTCCCGACATCACTTCGAGCGGTTAGGCTCTAATGAAGCACCGGGCTCCGATACCAATTGAAAGTCGCCTAGAGGGGGGTGAATAGGACGAATCTGAAATTTATAAACTTAAGCACAACTACAAGCCGGGTTAGCGTTAGAAATATGAATGAGTCCGAGAGAGAGAGGGTGAAAAGCAAATCGCAAGCAAATAAAGAGTGAGACACAAGGATTTGTTTTACCGAGGTTCGGTTCTTGCAAACCTACTCCCCGTTGAGGTGGTCACAAAGACCGGGTCTCTTTCAACCCTTGCCCTCTCTCAAACGGTCACTTAGACCGAGTGAGCTTCTCTTCTCAATCAAACGGGACACAAAGTCCCCACAAGGACCACCACACAATTGGTGTCTCTTGCCTCGGTTACAATTGAGTTGATCACAAGAAAGAATGAGAAAAAGAAGCAATCCAAGCGCAAGAGCTCAAATGAACACAAGTCACTCTCTCACAAGTCACTATTTGATTTGGAATGAACTAAGGACTTGGCAGAGGATTTGATCTCTTTGATGTGTCTTGTATTGAATGCTATAGCTCTTGTAAGGTGTTGGAAGTCAGAAAACTTGGATGCAGTGAATGTGGGGTGGTTGGGGTATTTATAGCCCCAACCACCAAAAGTGGCTGTCGGGAGGCTGTCTGTCGCATGGCGCACTGGACAGTCCGGTGCGCCACCGGACACTGTCCGGTGCGTCAGCCACGACAGCCGGCCATTGGGTTCTGACCGTTGGAGCTCTGACTGGTGGGGCCTCTGGGCTGTCCGGTGGTGCACCGGACAGGTCCTGTGACTGTCCGGTGCCCCTTCTGCGCGTGCTCTGACTCTGGCGCGCACTGTAGCGCATTTAATGCGGTTGCAGTCGACCGTTGGCGTCAAGTAGTCGTTGCTCCGCTGGCACACCGGACAGTCCGGTGTGACACCGGACACTGTCCGGTGCTTCACCGGACAGTCCGGTGAATTATAGCGGAGCGACCTCCCATTTTCCCGAAGGTAGCGAGTTCAGCGTCAAGTTCCCTAGTGCACCGGACACTGTCCGGTGCGCCAGACCAGGGTGCCTTTGGGATGTCTTTAGCTCTCTTTATTTGAACCCATCTTTTGTCTTTTTATTGGCTTGTTGTGAACCTTTGGCACCTGTAGAACTCATAGTCTAGAGCAAACTAGTTAGTCCAATTATTTGTGTTGGGCAATTCAACCACCAAAATCAATTAGGAAAAAGGTGTAAGCCTAATTCCCTTTCAGGGAGTTAGTCTAATCAATCATGTCTTGTCTCCTCTCTTTGTCATGTGTTTTTCCTAAGTAGAGGATCTCCGACAAGGGGAGTATGTCTTCTTTCATACAAAGGGGAGAATATTTTTTCAAAGGGGGAGAACACTCTTTTAGGGGGAGTAATCTTTTTAGAGAGCAAGTCTTTTAATTGCTTCCTATATGCTTTTAATGTCTTCCTTTTTGGTGTTTGATTCCAAAGGGGGGAAGTTTTAGGGACCAAAGCAATTCAATATATATCAAACACCAAACACCACCCAATTTAAAATTTTAAAATCTTGAGCTTACAAGTGGTTTTGTTTCTCCAAGTGTTTTTTGGTCTAAAATAAGAAGTATGTGGATTATGGAGTTAGGGGGAGGTTTAGTCCATAATCTCACATTGTGGGGACATTCATGCATCCTAGCAAGTAGACTGCATATTTTAATCAAAATGTTTGTTATATTTGCTTGCTTTGGTTGTGTTGTCATCAATCACCAAAAGGGGCAGATTGTAAGGAAAATGGACCTCGGCCCATTTGACTAATTAGTTTTGGTGTTTGATGATCAAGATAACATGTGGACTAATGTGTTTGCTAGTGTTTGTATTTGTAGTTCACAGTATGCTATGTGACTTGGACTAAGGCATTGAGGAAGCAGCACCTCAAAAAATACATTATGAAGACCATAAGTGAAGATCAACAAGGATCAAACAAAGTCCAAGTCATGAAGAACGTGTTGCCACCGCCGGACTGTCCGGTGCCAAACCACCGGACTGTCCGGTACACCAAGGAACTTTAGCCCAACGACTAGTTCCTGGTGGCACTGTGGAGGAGAGCCACTAGACTGTCCTGTGAGACACCGGACTGTCCAGTGCAATGCTGACACGCACCAATGGACACCTGCAACTGTCAGATCCAACGGGTAGTGGTGCACCGGACTGTCCAGTGTGGCGCAGATAAGCAACAACTTTTCTCCAACTGCTATATATTCGTGTTGGGGCTTATATAAACTTCACAAAACCGGACATTTGAAGGTGTGGAGCCCAAGCAATATACCAATACATGTTATAGACATTTCCAAGTGCTCAAACATCCAAGTGTTTAATATAATCACTCGATGATTAGCATAGGTGATTTATGAAGTGCTTAGGTTAGTTAGACCGCTTATACGCTTGCTCTAGATGATTCCTAGTTAGTTGAGTGAGTTTAGAAAAACGTACAAAACCCTTAGGCTCTTGTGTGAGTCGATGTATTTGTACAGAGTGGGGGTGAGAGTCTTGTGAGACCGTGACAACCGAGTTTGTGTCACGGTCGCCACCGTGTACCGAAGGGAACGAAGCCCACGACGTTTCGGCCAGAAGCTCGATAGTGGATACGGCGGGGAGCATCCGAGAGAAGTCGGAAGTGGAGCACCACTTGCGTGTGGAGAAGGCCTGCGACTCTCTACGGAGTTGTTTGACCGTGGTGCTTGGCCCTCGCAAGGGCTACCCTTGCGTAGGGGTACCAACGAGGATTAGTCGGGACCTTACGTAGTTCCGGATACCGATAAAAATACCGACTTCATCCACGGGAGTTTGCATCTCTACCCTTGCTCCTTACTTTTGCATTTACATTAAGTACTTAAGTTTCAATCTCTACTTACTAGTTAGAATATTTATGGTTAAAATTTAGGCTTTGCGGTAGAGATGACAATATTTAGACAAAATCTATTTTGCATATTTTAAATTATTTATTTGTATAAGTTTTGTTCTAAGAATTTAATTGTGGCTTAGTTTAGATATAGTTTTTTAGAAGTTCTAATTTACCCCACTTTTAGATGTCACCGTTTCTTATGGAGTTAATGGTTGGAGATATCTTATATGTGGGAGAGTTTCTTTTATGTCGTTATAGTACATAATGGGAGAAATAATGAGAAATGTTGGAGATGGGATGAGTCGCCTATCCCTTGTTGGCTACTGCAGTCACTGAACCGAAGGTGCTGACGAAGATGGGACGACATGTGCCCGTGGTGCGCGCCGGTGGATCAGGGGCTCAGGGCCAATGGACAAACTGATGGGAGTGTCATCATCACCGCGCGCGCGTGCGGTGTGGTGCTGCTGAGCTGAAACTGAAAGTGTAAGAGAGGCCGCCCCTGGAAGACGATTGCAGAAAGCCATAAAGCCCACGACTAACCACCTTCGCATGAAAAGTCGCATTCATTTTTCCATTCCACATGCAACATCGGAGAACCGGAGAAGAGGGAAGAAGATCGGGCGGGCATGATGAAAGCGACGGGAGACCAACCTTGCGGCAAACAAGAGTCTGACAAGTCTGGAAGTATAATCTTATTTAATACTCCCTCCGGTGCAGTAAAAGAAGTCATCCTGCGTGTGACCGAGCGTGCACAAAAAGAAGTCATAGCGCGCATGGGTCTAGGATTTGGACGTTGTTGCCCCTAGTAATTGCACAAAAAAGATGCATTTAAGAGGAATCGAACTTGAGACCTCCGGTCTAGAATGCCTTAGAGCTGCTGCAGCAACCAATCAAGCCTGATTGTTTTAGTGACGTTAATGCACCCATATCCCTATTTAATAGGGGCAAACAGGGAAAACTCTATGATAATTAATCACTCCTTGGTATGCACAATCATGTCCTAAACGACTACCTTTACTGCACCGGAGGGAGTATAAAATAACCTTATTTAATATAGAATTTTCTGAACTGCCTCTAAGCTGCTGTTTGGTTTAACATAAATAGTAATGGTAGTAAATCACGTTTGAGTATCAGCACAAACCAGCGATAATAAGTTTAGATAGAACGGTATCAATTACTAATGTAATTACGATTGAAGTTAAATAAACATAGTTTAACAGTATCAATTACACATGACCTTACAAAAATGTGAACCAAACGGTACCTAAGAGTTAATTGAACAAATAGAAACTAGCTCTTTGCGGAGAACCTATCTCTACACAACTCTTTATACATAATGTCTTTTAACTATATTTAGGCTCCATTTGTTTCCCCTTATAAAGTTTATCACCGTACTTTTTGCTAAAGTTTACTAAAGAAACAAACAAGGTGACTAAAAGTGTTATGCTAAAGTTTAGCAACCATTAGCAATTTAGCTCCACCAAAAATAATAAACTATGCTAAAAGTGATCCTTAGTCACATTCTCTCTCCTTTGTCTCTCCTTCCCCCAACCGAACGTCCCTAGAATCTCTCCAAAACCTGTCGTTAGCACCTTTTAGCATTATCGTAGCATTAGTTAGAGGTAGTTTAGCATTCTTTAGCAATTGTATCTAAACACCTGTCAAGTACTAAAGTTTAGCATATGATAAACTTTAGCAGGTGCTAAACTTAAACACTATAAAAACAGATAGACCCTTATGATCCAAAGACTTTAAATTATATCATACAAAATTTTAGCTAGTTTTTTATACTTGGAAAACTGATCTAAGGTCTCTGAATTGTGTACGGTAAGACACTCTCCAGCAGATAATAAACAATAGAGGACACAAAATTTTAGATAATACTATTTACCGCTATTTGCGGAGTGAAATTTAAGATAGAGGATAGCCTAGGTTAGCTCTCAACCACCCCTCTACCTGTTATGCATGCCGGCAAGACTGCAGGTTGCACGTTGCAGTAGCCAACGCCATCCAGTACATTGATGGTGACGGTTAAACCGATTGTGCTAACGACCAGCCCAATCAAAGTCAGCATCAATTGCTAATCTCTCGTAGCAGGAACCCGGTTAGTGCGTATATGGATAATTTAGTATTCACCTAAATCCACATGTATTGAAATGAATTAGGATGTAAATTAAATTAATTTACACTTTAATCCACTTTAGACTTTGTTCGGTTATTTTAATTATATGTGGATTGGAGTGGATTGGAGTGGATTGGGTGGGATTGAGATGTATTTTGACTTGTTATGGATTTAAAACGACTCAATCCGACCCAATCCACATGGTTTAGCATCAAAACGAACAAACCCTTGTATGTATTAGGACAAATATTAGAATAACCAAACAATTTAATTTACATCCTAATCCACTTTATATGGATTAGGACGAATACTACCCAAACAAAGTCTTATCTGTGGCAACAGAGTCTCACTCCTACAGTATCCTACTATTTAATTGGTGTCTCACTCAACACGGAGAGCTCATTCTTCACAATTGTCAAACTAACGGCACTATCACCGACGGCTTTTATCGCTGACCATTTCGCCAGGACAGCTAACATCACTACCGGAATTCGGCACTTTGCTAAATGTCAAATGATTTATCGAGTATTTTTTCGGGCACTCGACAAAGAAATGTCAAGCAAAAAACCCTCGGTAAAATAAAACACTCGGCAAAGAAACTCTTTGCCGAGTGTTTTATTTTTGACACTCGGCAAAGAGTTTTTTTGCTGAGTATTTTTTTACACTCGGTAAAGAGTCTTTACCGAGTGTATTATTTTTGACACTCGACAAAGAGTTTCTTTGTCGAGTGTTTTATTTTGTACACTAGCCAAAGATAATTTAAAAATCACATTTTAAAACAGTAAATTAATTTAAATGAAAAAGTTTTCAACTACAAATTTGTATAACTCATCAAGATGTACAATTTATATTTTGATCATTTCTTCATATGACAAAATAAAATTAATTTGTGTGAAGTTTTCAAATTTGAAATTCAAATTTTGTAAACGGCCTTGTATGTAGAAACTATCAAAATAGAACTTGTAGATCTTGAAAAGTTATGCAACTTTATAGTTGGTCACATTTTCAAATGAATTCATTTAATGCCTCAAATAATCAAATTATTCTTGGTTTGTTATAGTACATGAGGAATAAAAACGTAATATAGATTGATGTAGTAGTGTAGTGGTAGAGGAGGGTATGCGCGAGAGAGAGGTTTTGAGTTCAAATCTCACTATTCACAAAACATGTAATTTGATTCAAAATAATAGTTAAAAATGATAGAACGATGGGTATGGTAATGGGTAGTGGTTGGAGAGTTCTCATGTTTACGCCCCTGAAAAAATCATTCACATTTTTGGACCTTTTGCTCGACGTCATAAGATGTGGCATCGAGGTAACACTACTCGGCGCCACTGGTCATGGCGCCAAGGTATTAACCTCGCTGGCGTGTGTCGACCGACCTGGCGCTGACGTGGCCGAGCTCGGCGCCAAGATCTATCACGTCGAGCTCGGCTTTGGGTATGGTAATGGATAGTGGTCGGAGAGTTCTCATGTTTACACCCCTGAAAAAATCATTCACATTTTTGGATCCTTTGCTCGACGTCATAAGACGTGTGTTGACACCCTTTTGGAGGCGTCAATTACTCAAGAGAATCAGCGGCGGTGCTCTCTGGTCAGGCGCGGACGGTCCGCGGCCTGGGGCCGGACGGTCCGCGACCTGGCGCAGGGGCTAGGTTTTCCTGCCTGACGTCCGGACAGTCCGCGCCCTGGGGCCGGACGGTCCGCGCGTGTGCAGGGGCGGCGGAAGATCGCCGGCGGCGCCTGGATCTCGCTCCCGGGAGGGACCCCGTCGGGGAGGAGAGATCCTAGGGGTTGTCTAGGCTCGGGCCGGCCGACCTAGACTCCTCTAATCGACGTAGAGTCGAGGAGAGGCGGAGAATTTGGGGATCGAGAGGCTAAACTAGAACTAGACTAGAACTACTCCTAATTGTACTGGAAATAAATGCGAATAAAAGTTGTATTGATTCGATTGTTGATTACAAATCGGTCGTAGACCTCTCTTTATATAGAGGAGGGGGGCTGGACCCTTTACACGACTGGATTCCGGGTTAATTCCGCAAATCTAGCCAACAAACATAGCACAAAACTCGGAACCCTAAACTGCTCTGCGCATGCGCGGACCGTCCGGCCCACAGGCGCGGACTGTCCGGACCGCGGACCGTCCGGCCTCCGGGCCGGACCGTCCGACCGCTCACTATGGCGCTCAACATATGCCCCCCTGCCTTTTGGTGGAGCTGAGCAAACCAAAAGCAACTAACTCGATGTGATTACATCGGTTCTCTTAGGCATCCTGCCACATACTAGGATGGTACTGTTTGAGGAAACGCCCATTCAAAGCCTTAGGCAAGTCCTTGCCTTATAATGTTTGTAGCAAATAGGCGTTGCCAGACATCACCTGTTTTACTTTATAAGGGCCTTCCCAGCTTGGTGACCATTTCCCGAACTTCCGGTCTTTACTCCTTAGAGGCAGAATAGTCTTCCACACCAGGTCCCCTACTTGAAATGATTTTGCTTTGACCTTCTTGTTGTAGGCCCTGGCTACCATGATCTTGTCCTTTTCTATTGCTCCCAAAGCTATCATCCTTTTGTCGGTCACCTCATCAATATTATCCATCATTGAATTATAATAATCAGTAGCATTTAAATCATTTTGTCTGGCGAACCTGACAGCATTCAAACTTATTTCCACAGGCAACGCTGCTTCCTGCCCATAGACAAGCTCAAAAGGAGACACTTGAGTAGCCCTATGTTTAGATATCCTATGAGCCCATAAAGCTTCAGACAAAATCTTATGCCAATATTTAGGATTATCAGATATCTTCTTTTTTATCAAGTTAATCAATGTCCTATTACTAGACTCGGCCTGTCCATTGGCCTGAGCATAATATGGAGATGAATTAAGCAGCTTAATTCTGTATAATTCAGCAAATTCGCGTACCTCCTTTGACATAAAAGAAGTATCTTGATCTGTAGTTAAGGTCTGGGGAATGCCGAATCTATGAATAATATGCTCAGTTATAAACTCAATTACCTCCTTGTGTGTCATGTTCTTTAGAGCAACGGCTTCAGTCCATTTGGTGAAGTAGTCAGTGGCAACTAACACAAACCGATGCCCCTTTGATGATGAAGGATGAATTTCTCCAATAAAGTCTAATCCCCATCCTCTGAACGGCCAGGGCTTGATGATAGGATGTAATTCGGCTGCAGGGACTAACTGTAGGTCGCCGAATTTTTGACACACTTGGCAACCCTTGTAGTACTTGAAACAATCAGCTATCATACTAGGCCAATAAAAACCAGACCTTCGCAACAACCACTTCATCTTTGGGGCTGATTGATGAGTACCACAAATTCCTTCATGTACTTCGGCCATGGCTAATATAGCATCATCTGGGCCCAAGCACTTAAGCAGGATATCATTGACTGTTCGGCGGTAAAGTTCATCACTCATCAAAACATACTTGAAAGCTGTTCGCCGAATGTTCTTATCTGTCCTAATATTGGGATTTCGTAGATAATTAAGTATAGGTGTCCTCCAATCACTTGCATCGGCCTCATTGTCAGCCGAATTGATCAAAAGAACATTTCTGGTAACCCCGGACGGTCCGGCGTCATCACGTGGACGGTCCGCGACCTGGGAATTTGGCTTTGCACCGGTTATCAGATTTTCAGTTTTGTGAAACTTTCCTCTCTTTATCCGATAACCTGATGCATCTTGTGCCAAATCGTTAGCTCTATGATTCTCAACTCTAGAGATATGCCGAATACTGAATTCGTCAAAAGAATGAATTATGCTCCAACATTTCTCAAGGTAACTATTTAGAGTACCATCAAAACATTGATATTCTTCTAATACTTGTTGGACAACCAGCTGAGAATCATCAAATACCTTCACATGTTTTACTCCCATACCATTTAAAAGTTCTAAGCCGAATAGGAGGGCCTCATATTCAGCTTGATTATTAGTGCAATAAGTTTTCAATCGGCTAGAGAAGTCAAAGGAGACATTACTTGGTGAAACAAGCACAATGCCAATTCCTTGCCCTTCATTGCAAACCGATCCATCAAAATATAAAGTCCAAGGAGTAATAGTGAGGTATGACATGTCTAGTCCATGAATATCATTAACCCGATGTTCTACAATGAAATCCGCTATGACTTGGCCTTTCATAGATTTCAATGGTTCATAGGCCAAGTCATATTCTATGAGTGCATAAGCCCACTTACCAATTCTACCACTCATAATTGGGTTATGCAACATGTATTTGATCACATCGGCTTGACCAGAAACAGTGCAATGACTAGACAGTAAATAACATCTACATTTGGTGCATGCAAAAAACAAGCATAAGCATAACTTTTCAATAAAAGTGTACCTTGTTTCAGCATCCACCAACCTTCGGCTTAGATATGTCACCACATGCTCCTTCCCCTCGGTTTCTTGTGTCAGAACAGCCCCAATAACCTTATCCTCAGCTGCAATGTATAATCGGAATGGTACTCCTGCTCGTGGTGCTTTTAATACGGGAGCCGAAGATAAGTATTTTTTGATGAGATCAAATGCTTCTTGTTGTTCTGCCCCCCCAAGCGAATTCGGCATCATTCTTAAGCCGAAGAATAGGGGTGAACACATCAATCTTCCCGGCTAGGTTAGAAATAAACCTTCGTAAATAATTCACCTTGCCGAGAAACCTCTGTACCTCGACCTTACAGGTCGGAGGTCCCACATTCCGAATAGACTTGATTCGGTCAGGGTCTATTTCTATACCATGTTCATGTATGACAAATCCTAAAAACTTACCAGCTGACACTCCAAAAGCACATTTACGTGGGTTCATTTTCAAACTATACTGACGCATTTTATCAAAGGCTTTGCGCAAATCAGCTATATGAGAACTAAACTCACCCGATTTGACTACAATATCGTCAATGTAAACTTCCACAGTGTTCCCTAACAATTCATGGAAGATCAAATTCATAGCCCTCTGATAAGTAGCACCAGCATTTTTCAAACCAAATGTCATGACAACCCACTCAAATAAACCAATGAAGCCTGGACATATAAAGGCTGTTTTAGACGCATCTTCTTCGGCCATGAAAATCTGATTATATCCGGCATTACCATCAAGGAAGCTAATAATTCTATTTCCTGATGCATTATTGATTAATGTGTCGGCTATGGGCATGGGATATTCGTCTTTAGGAGTTGCTCTATTTAAATTGCGAAAATCAATGCATACTCTAAGTTTACCTGACTCCTTCTTCTCCACCGGCACAATATTGGAGACCCACTCTGCGTATCTGCAAGGTCTGATAAAATCAGCTTCTAGCAGCCTGTGGATTTCGTCCTTGATGCGTGGGAGAAGATCTGAACGAAATGTTCTAGCTCTTTGCTTAAAAGGTCTGAAACCAGATTTAATAGGCAGCCGATGCTCTACGATCTCTCGGCTTAATCCAGGCATCTCAGTATAATTCCAAGCAAAGCAATCTGAATATTCCTTCAATAGACCGATCATCTCATCTCTAGGATCGGTCTCCAGGGTCTTGTTTACAAAAGTCGGCCTTGGAGTTTTACCATCTCCTATGTCAATCTCCTCCAAAGGATCGGCCGATGTAAACCCCTGTCCTAGTTTATCAAGATCTCTGAATTCCTCTATCATGTTCCCCACAGAGGAATTAGAAGATCTTTGTGTGATGGCGGACTCTCCGGTCTCGGGGACCGGATCATCCGTAATACTGTCCTTTTGCTGTGATATATGTTCGGTCTTAAAGTCCGAACCCTTTTGTGAAAGACCAGACCATTCGGCTTTGGAAGCCGAACTATCCGTGTCCAGAGACTCATGAATTTTGTGTGTATTCATCATTTAAACTTTATTTAGGATTTAGCCGATTCTCCATCGGCTCTAGCATTACAGGAATGAAACCTTTCTTATCTATACTTATGAATTGATAATCAGAAAAATCTACTCCTGTGAGACATGTAGCAGTCTCATAAGTCCAGAGTACAGGGGCATCGGCCACAGCGATGCAGGCCGATACATCAGCATGTACTTGTTCTATGTCATCGCCAACCCATTGTATCAGCATTTGATGTAATGTAGAAGGTATACATTGATTGGCGTGAATCCAATCTCTGCCTAGGATTAAACTATAATTTCCTTCTACATCAGCGACGAAGAATGCAGCAGCAAGGGTCTTAGTCCCGATGGTTAATTCAACGGACGTGACTCCCTTGGCTTTGATCGAACTATCAGTTCCAACACCGCTGAGGGTCATGTTGGTCTTGACAAGTTCGTCATCTTGTTTACCTAGTTTTCTGTATAATGAATAAGGCATTAGATTTACAGCTGCCCCTCCATCTACTAACATCTTAGCAATCGGTATCCCATCAATGTGGCCGCGCACGAAGAGCGGCTTTAAATGATTTACCGATTCTTTTGGTTTAGTAAAGGCGGCTTCTTTAGGACCAAAATCAAACTGGGCAACAACAGGTTCATCGTCGCCGATAATAGTACAATCGGCAGAAAATGTAATAATATTTACATCCATACCTGGGCGTTCTGGAGAAGCCTCGTAGTCGACCAGGTCTTCTCCCAGCAGGTCGTCCTCTTCCATTGATGTTGTCGTGTCGTTGGAGGCTTCCTGGTGAACGGCGGACGGTCCGCGTTCGGGGGCCGGACGGTCCGCGCCTGGTGCAGGTTGTCCAGAGACTTCCTGGTGAACGGCGGACGGTCCGCGCGCAGGGGCCGGACGGTCCGCGCCTGGTGCAGATTGACTTTCTATTTCTGTGGCCGTTTGTTTTTTCTCAACGGCCTTCGGTCTACATTTCTTTTGCGGTGGCGGGTATAGTGGATGTGTGTCATTAAATGTATTTTCCGCCTCCTTCTCCTGGCTCTCCTTTGCTCTTAGCCGTTGTAATTTTCTCTTTTGGGATCGTGTCAATCCCGTTGGGCACCATCGAGGCATGGAGTATTTTGGATCGGCTGTTTTGATAGTAGCCGTATCCTTTTTGGTTGTGTTGGCCGATTCGCCGAAAATCATCGGCCCTTTATTATCTTCTTGTATGACAACATCTGCAGTGCCTATCTTGATGATGTCCTTTTTTGTTGTTTTTTGAGTTGTTGCAGGCATATGCCCCCCTGCCGGATTGGTCGGCCTAGGAGGCCGAGTAGTCCGGTAATCTTGTTGGGCCTGTGCCTGGTGACCAGATTCAGCAGCGCTCAATCGGTCTTGCACTGGCGGCGCCAACCTATCAAAAACGGATGTTTGGGGTGCCCCCCAGGCGGGGTACTGTGGCATCCCAAATGGATATGGTGGCATGCCCCACATTTGATTTGGGACATAGATGGATAAGGGGGTGGAGGGGTCCATGTCGGCATGTTAGGTCTCAATTGTACAATAGGACTTTTCATTTCTTCCGATTGGTGAGGTGGTCCAATCGGCCTGACCTGACGTTGCTCATGAATGGGTGAGCGGGGTCGCTTCGGTGGCCGGTCACTGGGGCCGGCCTTCTTTTTCACATATTTAGACAACAATTGATCGAAAGTCGGGCCAGGCTTGATCAGCCGACCAGCTGCTTTAAATGTATTTGTTTTCCACGTACCTATCTCTAGTCGTCGTGGTTTGAAGGTACATGGTCGCTGCGAGTCTTGAGCATGTCCGGACCGTCCGCCGGAGCTCTCCGGACCGTCCGGGATACGCAGCACGGGCTCCTCCATCTGTCTCCCTGTCTGCGCTTGCCCCCCAGTACTGGAGGCTGTGATGGTCACCTTTAGGGTCTCCCCTCCATCGGGAGTCTTCTCGGCCACCACTTTCCTGCAAGAAACTTTACGATCCCCATCGGCCTCTTTAGCATTGCCGATGATTGTCTCTTTGCCTTTGTCTCTATCGGCTGTGTTTGGCCGAACTAGGACTTTCTTGCCCTCGAAGTCAATCATGTTCATCGGAAAGGGCTCTGTATCCACCTGCATTTCCTGAAATTTCAATCGTCCTTCGTTAATGGGCGATTGAATCTGTCGACGGAATACATTACAATCATTAGTGGCATGAGAAAATGAGTTATGCCACTTGAAATATGCACGACGTTTTAGCTCGTCGGCGGATGGAACAGTGTGATTTATTTTAATGTTGCCATTTTAAGTAATTCATCAAATATTCTATCACACTTACCAACATTAAATGTAAACTTAACCTCCTCTTGCCGTTTCTTTTGAACCGGCTGTAAGGAGGCACAAGCCGAAGATTTGGCCTGCTTTGGCCAAACCATTTCAGCAGCATACACCTCTGCTGATTCGTCTTCTGAGCTACTTTGGTCGCATTCTACTACATGTACGTTGTGACGAATTGTTTTAGCAGTTTCTTTGCTTCGGCTTTCACAAGCCAAAGCTCTCTGGTGTAATTGTGCTAATGTAAAGAATTGGATGCCTTCTAATCTTTCTTTTAAATAATATCGCAGACCATTAAAGGCTAATCCTACTAGCTGTTTCTCTGCTAAATGAATTTGAAAGCATCGGTTTCTTGTATCTCGGAATCTCCGGATGTAATCATTAACCGATTCATCTTTTGTCTGTCGCAACGACACTAAATCTACCAAATCCAACTCATAGTCACCGGAGAAAAAATGATCATGAAATTTTTGTTCTAGATCCCCCCATGATGAAATGGAATTAGGAGGTAAAGTGGCATACCATGCAAACGCGGTTCCTATTAGCGATAATGAAAATAAACGTACGCGAAATGCCTCTGTGTCGGCCAACTCTCCTAATTGTGCTAAAAATTGGCCTATGTGTTCACGTGTGTTCTTTCCTTGATCACCCGAAAATTTTGTGAATTCGGGTATCCTGGTTCCCTGTGGGTATGGGTGGTGATCAAATCGGCTGTCATAAGGTTTCCGATATGATTGCCCCCCAGGGACCATGCTTACTCTGAGCTTATCTCGGAACGCCCCGGCTATTTCTTCCCTTACTATATCAATGGCAGCCGGTGCGAGACCACCGGCTCTCTGGTCAAACATAGGTGGGGTTGGCTGGATATTAGCATGTTGTCTTTCCCCCCATTGGTTTGAGTTACGTGGTGCATTTCCATTTGCTCTATATGGCTCATATGTTTGATCGTTTCTTTCCGGCCTTCTAGGTAGGGCCGGAAAGCTTTCCTGGGCTTTGGATCCTGAATTAATGGGCTGGTGCATTGCATAGTGTGATGGGAAGTGTTGCTGGGACGGGTGAGGATTCATGTAATAATCCTCCTCAAAAGACTCATGCGCGGACTGTCCGGATACGTACCCGGACCGTCCGTGGTTATATGCGGACCGTCCGTCGTTGTATGCGGACCGTCCGACTGGGTAGTTTGGGTTCTGTGCCGTGTGTGGTGGCTCGGGCGCATATCTAGGTAACTCATTAAAAATAGGCCCGACTGTTGCTGGCTCGGACGGTCCGCGCTCACGTGCGGACGGCCCGGGCATGTGCAGATCGGCTGATTTACTGCCGATTTGCGGTTGCTCAGGGTATGTGTCCATCGGCATCCCATACGGGGTTGTGACTGGTCGTGACAACCTGTAGCCGATGTATTACGCGTGTTACCCCCTAACTCAACCTCGTGCGAAGGAAAATTTGCGATATTAGATTTATCAAATGCACGTACTAGTCTCTTAAAATCGCTTTGCATACCCCCTATGATGTTCTGCATTTGCTCACGTTGCTCTTCTACATAATTTCTAAGAGATTGTAGCTCGTTGGTATTACTTACATTGGGGATATTTGGTGTGGGTTGGAGCGAAGCCGGATCCGTCGCCCGATGTCGGACGACCTTGTTGTTCCTGTCCACTTTGAAGTCGGCCAAGAATTTTGCTTTTGCCTCCTGGATCATACGCTCCTTGTGCTCCTCGAATTGGAGCTGTTCGTCAGCCGGCAAGGTCTCCCAAGTTGGCTCTATGATGTTGCTTAGGGAAATATCAGAGCTATCTCTTGAACCGGCCATTGAGGGCCGATTTGATGCGTCTATATTTGTCTTCCCCAGCGGAGTCGCCAAAAAGTATGTTGACACCCTTTGGAGGCGTCAATTACTCAAGAGAATCAGCGGCGGTGCTCTCTGGTTAGGCGCAGACGGTCCGCGGCCTGGGGCCGGACGGTCCGCGACCTGGCGCAGGGGCTAGGTTTTCCTGCCTGACGTCCGGACAGTCCGCGCCCTGGGGCCGGACGGTCCGCGCGTGTGCAGGGGCGGCAGAAGATCGCCGGCGGCGCCTGGATCTCGCTCCCGGGAGGGACCCCGTCGGGGAGGAGAGATCCTAGGGGTTGTCTAGGCTCGGGCCGGCCGACCTAGACTCCTCTAATCGACGTAGAGTCGAGGAGAGGCGGAGAATTTGGGGATCGAGAGGCTAAACTAGAATTAGACTAGAACTACTCCTAATTGTACTGGAAATAAATGCGAATAAAAGTTGTATTGATTCGATTGTTGATTACAAATCGGCCGTAGACCTCTCTTTATATAGAGGAGGGGGGCTGGACCCTTTACACGACTGGATTCCGGGTTAATTCCGCAAATCTAGCCAACAAACATAGCACAAAACTCGGAACCCTAAACTGCTCTGCGCATGCGCAGACCGTCCGGCCCACAGGCGCGGACTGTCCGGACCGCGGACCGTCCGGCCTCCGGGCCGGCCGTCCGGCCGCTCACTATGGCGCTCAACAACGTGGCATCGAGGTAACACTACTCGGCGCCACTGGTCATGGCGCTAAGATATTAACCTTGTTGGCGTGTGTCGATTGACCTGGCGCTGACGTGGCCGAGCTCGGCGCCAAAATCTATCACGTCGAGCTCAGCTTTGGCTGTTGTGGAACAAGGACCTCGGCGACAGTAGTTGTGCAAGTGGCGCATAGGCCAAGCACAAAAAGCTGTCGAAACAGCGCATGAACATGGGAAAAGCTAAGGCCATCTGCGCTCTCTTGTCGTGACACATGAACAATATAGATGAACAATGAACAAGGACAACACATGCAAAGTCTGATAAAAAAAACTCGACGCATATTGTGAATGGTTGGGAAGTCCAATAAAAAACTCGAGACCACTATTGTGAAG
The DNA here is from genome assembly GCF_902167145.1 of Zea mays. Taxonomy (NCBI): domain Eukaryota; kingdom Viridiplantae; phylum Streptophyta; class Magnoliopsida; order Poales; family Poaceae; genus Zea; species Zea mays. Next base: position 46,935,810 of record NC_050103.1, read on the forward strand.
CTTGATTAAATATGTTTTTATAGATATTTGATAAGTTTGATGTTGTTTGATTTATGAGAAATGGAGATTTATTTTGGTTTTGTTTAATGGTTTGAGGTGGGGGAATAGTTCACGTGCTTGATACACTCTTGCTCCTAGTCCGCTCTTGTGCTTGTCTACCTATGCATGACGTGACTTCAGCGTGCGGACACTTGGACGGACATGCCGAGCGAGGTTCTGGCTCTGGCATTCTAGCAAGTGGCTAGCAAAGCGAATGGGTGACGGCAGGGGCGACCACAAGCCGCAAGCGCAATGACTCAGCACTGTGCAGAGCAGGTAATAGTCGAGTTGTCACACGTCAGCCAGGTAGCCTGTGAGCCAAGCACGGGGAAATTTTTAATCGCCGTCAGGTTTTAAGAAAAAAAGATGTGTTCCCGCTAGTCACGAGACGTGGCGCCGAGCTCAGTTTACTAGGGGTGTAAACGGTATGGATATTATCCGAGCATTCGACCGTCCGAAAAGCCTAATTATTCAATTGGATAGTTTTTCGGATATCCATAGAATTTTTGGATTCACATAGTACAGTTCGGATTTCAGATACAAATATGAAATGACTCCGTCGGATTTCGGATATCCGGATATCTTCTCGGATACCTATCCGGATTTCGGATATCCGGACATCTTCCCATATATCTTACCAGATTTCAGATTTTAGATATTTGCATAGTTACATGTGGAACCACCCTAAATATTTAAGTTTCAACATAATCAATACTTCACTTTATCATTTTCATATGGGGACTTGAGGTTGTGTTCTTATATAATGTTTATTGGTACTAGTAACCTATATACAATTTTCGGTCGACAATGGAATATTTTATTAATTTAGTTGCATTTTGAAAATTTTATGTAGAAAAAAAAATAATACACAAATAGTGTCGGGGACCATAATTAGGGGTACCCCCAAGACTCCTAATCTCAGCTGGTAACCCCCATTAGCACAAAGCTGCAAAGGCCTGATGGGTGCGATTAAGTCAAGGCTCGGTCCACTCAAGGGACACGATCTCGCCTCGTCCGAGCCCAGCCTCGGGCAAGGGCAGCCGACCCCGAAGGATTTACGTCTCGCCCGAGGACCCCCTTCAGCAACGGACACACCTTCGGTTCGCCCGAGGCCCAGTCTTCGCCAAGAAGCAACCTTGGTCAAGTCGCCACGCCGACTGACCGTATCGCAGGAGCATTTAATGCAAAGATGGCCTGACACCTTATCCTGACGCGCGCCCTTCAGTCGACTGAGCCGAAGTGACTGCAGTCACTTCACCGCTCCACTGACCAGTCTGACAAGAAGACAACGCCGTGCGCGTCGCTCCGACTGCTGTGCCACTCGACAGAGTGAGGCTGACAACGGCCAAGTCCGGCCTCGGGCGCCATAGGAAGCTCCGCCTCGCCCGACCCAGGGCTCGGACTCGGGCTCGACCCTGGAAGACGACGAACTCCGCCTCGCCCGACCCAGGGCTCGGACTCGGGCTCGGCCCCGGAAGACGACGAACTCCGCCTCGCCCGACCCAGGGCTCGGACTCGGGCTCGGCCCCGGAAGACGACGAACTCCGCCTCGCCCGACCCAGTGCTCGGACTCGGGCTCGGCCCCGGAAGACGACGAACTCCGCCTCGCCCGACCACAGGGCTCGTACTCCGCCCTGGCCTCAGCCGACAGTCTCCGCCTCGCCCGACCCAGGGGCTCGGACTCGACCTCGGCCTCGGAAGACAGACTCGACCTCGACCTCAGAGGAGCCTCCGCCTCGCCCAACCCAGGGCTCGGACCGACCACGTCACAAGAGGCACCATCATTATCCTACCCCAAGCTAACTCAGGCTACGGGGAACAAGACCGCTATCCCATCTGGCTCGCCCCGGTAAACAAGTAATGATGGAGCCCCGCATGCTCCATGACGACGGTGGCTCTCAGCCCCCTTACGGAAGCAAGGAGACGTCAGCAAGGACTCGACAGCCCCGACAGCTGTCCTTCCGCCAAGCTCCAGCGCTCCTCCGACGGCCACGACATCACACGAACAGGGTGCCAAACCCTCTCCGGCTGCCACGACGGCATGTACTTAGGGCACTAGCTCCTCTCTGCTAGACACGTTAGCATACTGCTACATCTCCCAATTGTACACCTGGACCCCTTCCTTACGCCTATAAAAGGAAGGTCCAGGGCCCTCTTACAGAGGGTTGGCCGTGCGGGGAAGGACGGGACGGCGCTCGCGTAAGCCTCTCGCTCCCTCCCGCGTGGACGCTTGTAACCCCCTACTACAAGCGCACCCGACCTGGGCGCGAGACAAACACGAAGGCCGTGGGTTTCCCCTTTTACGCCTGTCTCCCTCCGGCTTTCTCACCCTTCGCGCTCCGTCTCGCGCCGACCCATCTGGGCTGGGGCACGCGGCGACAATTTACTCGTCGGTCCAGGGACCCCCGGGGTCGAAACGCCGACAGCTGGCGCGCCAGGTAGGGGCCTGCTGCGTGTTGACGAACAGCTTCCCGTCAAGCTCCAGATAGGCAGTCTCCAGCAACCTTTCCAGCCTAGGACGGTGCTCCGTTTCGGGAGTCTTGAGTTCATGTCCCTCGATGGCAGCTATGACATGATACTCCTTCCCCCGCCGCGCGACAGCGACAATGGTGGCCGACAACCCGCCCGCCGGCGGCGGAATCGACGACGTCTTCCCCACGTGGCAGAAGAACAACCTTCGGGTTTGTCCCGTCGCCTCCCCTGCCGACAGAGGAGGAGGCGGGGCAACCAAGGCCAAGCAGGAGGCGGCACCTCGTCGGCTGTCGAGCGAGTCGACGGCGCCGGCGCCCCAACGGGGGACACATCGGGCATCGACCTCGTGTCTGAGACGAAGACGAGCGCCGTTTCCCCGCAACACACCAACTCCAAGCAAACGAACGACACCAGCATGCTCGCAAGGGACTTGTTGGGCGTCACCCTTGTACCTGAGACGACGGTGCAGTCTACCCCTGACGTGACTTCGTCACCGCCCGTCGACCAAGAGGTACCGACCGATTCCCATCTCGTGCCTTTTGGATTCAGCCTCGACCCACCAAGCGACTTCGCTTTGGCGGACGCTTTCATAGAGGCAAGTCCAAACCCTTCGGGGTATCGTATGCGGTCACCCTGGGACCGGCTGACAGCCGTCTCGACCTACGGGCCCTCGGGTTCCGAGGGAGATGACGAGCCCGACTTTTGTTGGGATTTCTCCGGACTTGGTAACCTCAGTGCCATGCGGGACTTCATGACCGCATGCGACTACTGCCTCTCCGATTGTTCCGACGGTGGTCGCAGCTTCGGCGACGAGGACTGCGGCCCAAGTCGTGAATGTTTCCACGTCGATCTAGGGGGTCCCGGCGAAGGCAACCATCTTGGTATACCGGAAAACGGTGATCCTCCTAGGCCTGCGCCTCGCGTTGACATCCTTCGGGAGCTAGCTGTGATCCCCGTCCCGGCGGGGGGTCATGACTCACAGCTCGAGCAAATCCGCAAGATGCAGGCCAGGCTCGACGAGGGAGCAGGAACACTTGAGCCGTTCCACCGGGACATCGGGCAGGAATGGGCGGGCCAACCTCCGGCCGGAGAAGCGCGTCATCTACCCCAGGGCCTCCAGCACCGCATCGCCGACGATGTCAGGGCAAGGCCGCCACCGGCTTCCAGTGGGGTCGGCCAGAACCTGGCTGCAGCGGCAATACTTCTCCGCGCGATGCCGGAGCCATCAACCACCGAGGGGCGGTGTATCCAGGGAGAGCTCAAGAATCTCCTGGAGGATGCCGCGGTCCGACGGGCCGAAAGCTCTGCCTCCCGAAGGCAGGGGTACCCCTCGGAACATCACGCCGCGACTTCCTGATTCATGCAGGAAGCCTCGGTCCACACCGGGCGCACGCGCAACACAGCGCCTGCGGCCCCGGGACGCCTCGGCAACGAGCACCATCACCGTAACCGTCGAGCCCACCTCGATGAGAAGGTGCGCCGAGGCTACCACCCCAGGCGTGGGGGGCGCTACGACAGCGGGGAGGATCAGAGTCCCTCGCCCGAACCACCCAGTCCACAGGCTTTCAGCCGGGCCATACGACGGGCGTCGTTCCCGACCCGGTTCCGAACCCCGACTACTATCACAAAGTACTCGGGGGAGATGAGACCGGAACTGTGGCTCGCGGACTACCGGCTGGCCTGCCACCTGGGTGGAACGAACGATGACAACCTCATCATCCACAACCTCCCCCTGTTCCTCTCCGACACCGCTCGAGCCTGGCTGGAGCATTTGCCTCCGGGGCAGATCTCCAACTGGGACGACCTGATCCAAGCCTTCGCCGGCAACTTCCAGGGCACGTACGTGCGCCCTGGGAACTCCTGGGATCTTCGAAGCTGCCGCCAGCAGCCGGGAGAGTCTCTTCAGGACTACATCCGGCGATTCTCGAAGCAGCGCACCGAGCTGCCCAATGTCACCGACTCGGATGTCATCGGCGCGTTCCTCGTCGGCACCACCTGCCGCGACCTGGTGAGCAAGTTGGGTCGCAAGACCCCCACTAGGGCGAGCGAGCTGATGGACATCGCCACCAAGTTTGCCTCCGGCCAGGAGGCGGTTGAGGCCATCTTCCGGAAGGATAAGCAGCCCCAGGGCCGCCAGCCGGAGGATGTCCCCGAGGCGTCCACTCAGCGCGACACCAAGAAGAAAGGCAAGAAGAAGCCGCAAGCGAAATGCGACGCCGCCGACGCGGACCTTGTCGCCGCCGCCGAGTACAAGAACCCTCGGAAACCTCCCGGAGGTGCCAACCTCTTCGACAAAATGCTCAAGGAGCCGTGCCCCTATCATTAGGGGCCCGTCAAGCACACCCTTGAGGAGTGCGCCATGCTTCGGCGCCACTTTCACAAGGCCGGGCCACCTGCAGAAGGTGGCAGGGCCCGCGACGACGATAAGAAGGAGGATCACAAGGCAGGAGAGTTCCCCGAGGTCCACGACTGCTTCATGATCTACGGTGGGCAAGTGGCGAACGCCTCGGCTCGGCACCGCAAGCAAGAGCGTCGAGAGGTCTACTCGGTAAAGGTGGCGGCGCTAGTCTACCTAGACTGGTCCAACAAGCCCATCACCTTCGACCAGGGCGACCATCCCGACCGCGTGCCGAGCCCGGGGAAATACCCGCTCGTTGTCGACCCTGTCATCGGCAACGTCAGGCTCACCAAGGTCCTCATGGACGGAGGCAGCAACCTCAATATCATCTACGCCGAGACCCTTGGGCTCCTGCGGATCGATCTGTCCTCGGTCCGGGCAGGCGCTGTGCCTTTTCACGTGATCATCCCCAGGAAACGCGTCCAGCCCCTCGGACAACTTGATCTACCCGTCTGCTTTGGGACACCCTCCAACTTCCGAAGGGGGACCCTCAAGTTCGAGGTGGTCGGGTTTCGAGGAACCTACCACGCAGTGCTGGGGAGGCCATGCTACACCAAGTTCATGGCCGTCCCCAACTACACCTACCTCAAGCTCAAGATGCCGGGCCCCAACGGGGTCATCACCGTCGGCCCCACGTACCGACACGCGTACGAATGCGACGTGGAGTGCGTGGAGTACGCCGAGGCCCTCGCCGAATCCGAGGCCCTCATCGCCGACCTGGAGAGCCTCTCTAAGGAGGCGCCAGACGTGAAGCGCCACGCCGACAACTTTGAGCCAGCGGAGACAGTTAAGTCCGTCCCTCTCGACCCCAGCAACGAAGCCTCCAAGCAGATCCGGATCGGCTCCGAGCTCGACCCCAAATAGGAAGCAGTGCTCGTCGAGTTTCTCCGTGCAAACGCCGACGTTTTCGCGTGGAGTCCCTCAGACATGCCCGGCATACCGAGGGATGTCGCCGAGCACTCGCTGGATATCCGAGCTGGGGCCCGACCCGTGAAGCAGCCGCTGCGCCGATTCGACGAGGAAAAGCGCAGAGCCATAGGCGAGGAGATCCACAAGCTAATGGCGGCAGGGTTCATCAAAGAGGTATTCCATCCCGAATGGCTTGCCAACCCTGTGCTTGTGAGAAAGAAAGGAGGGAAATGGCGGATGTGTGTAGACTACACTGGTCTAAACAAAGCATGTCCAAAAGTTCCCTACCCTCTGCCTCGCATCGATCAAATCATGGATTCCACTGCTGGATGCAAAACCCTGTCTTTCCTCGATGCCTACTCAGGGTATCACCAAATCTGGATGAAAGAGTACGACCAGCTCGCGATTTCTTTCATCACACCTTTCGGCATGTACTGCTATGTTACCATGCCGTTTGGTTTGATGAATGCAGGTGTGACATACCAAAGGTGCATGAACCACATGTTCGGCGAACACATTGGCCGAACGGTCGAGGCCTACGTCGATGACATCGTAGTCAAGACGAGGAAAGCCTCTGGCCTCCTTTCCGACCTTGAAGTGACATTCTGATGTCTCAAGGCGAAAGGCGTAAAACTCAATCCTGAGAAGTGTGTCTTCGGGGTCCCCCGAGGCATGCTCTTAGGGTTCATCGTCTTCGAGCGGAGCATCGAGGCCAACCCGGAGAAAATCGCGGCCATCACCAACATGGGGCCCATCAAGGACTTGAAAGGCGTACGGAGGGTCACGGGATGCCTTGCGGCTCTGAGCCGTTTCATCTCGCGCCTCGGCGAAAGAGGCCTGCCTCTGTACCGCCTCTTACGGAAGGCCGAGTGCTTCACTTGGACCCCTGAGGCCGAGGAAGCCCTCGGGAACCTGAAGGCGCTCCTCACGAACGCGCCCATCTTGGTGCCTCTCGCAGCCGGAGAAGCCCTCTTGATCTACGTCGTTGCTACCACTCAGGTGGTTAGCGCCGCGATCGTGGTTGAGAGACGAGAAGAGGGGCATGCATTGCCCGTCCAGAGGCCAGTCTACTTCATCAGTGAGGTACTGTCCGAGACCAAGATCTACTACCCACAAATTCAGAAGCTGTTGTACGCGGTGATCCTGACGCGGCGGAAGTTGCGACACTACTTCGAGTCTCATCCGGTAACTATGGTGTCATCCTTCCCCCTGGGGGAGATCATCCAGTGCCGAGAGGCCTCGGGTAGAATTGCAAAGTGGGCGGTGGAAATCATGGGCGAGACGATCTCGTTCGCCCCTCGGAAGGCCATCAAGTCCCAGGTCTTGGCGGACTTTGTGGCTGAATGGGTCGACACCCAGCTCCCAACAGCTCCGATCCAACCGGAACTCTGGACCATGTTTTTCGACGGGTCGCTGATGAAGACAGGAGCAGGCGCGGCCTGCTCTTCATCTCGCCCCTCGGGAAGCACCTACGCTACGTGCTACGCCTCCACTTCCCGGCGTCCAACAATGTGGCCGAGTATGAGGCTCTGGTCAACGGGTTGCGCATCGCCATCGAGCTAGGGGTCCGACGCCTCGACGCTCGCGGTGACTCGCAGCTCGTCATCGACCAAGTCATGAAGAACTCCCACTACCGCAACACGAAGATGGAAGCCTACTGCGATGAGGTTCGGCACCTGGAGGACAAGTTCTACGGGCTCGAGCTCAACCACATCGCCCGACGGTACAACGAGACTGCGGACGAGCTGGCCAAGATAGCCTCGGGGCGAACAACGGTTCCCCCGGACGTCTTCTCCCGAGACCTGCATCAACCCTCCGTCAAGACCGATGACACGCCCGAGGCACCCTCGGCCCAGTCCGAGGCACCCTCGGCTCAGCCCGAGGCACCCTCAGCCCCCGAAGGTGAGGCACTGCGCGTCGAGGAGGAGAGGAGCGGGGTCACGCGTAATCGAAACTGGCAGACCCCGTACCTGCAATATCTCCACCGAGGAGAGCTACCCCTCGACCGAGCTGAAGCTCGGCGGTTGGCGCGGCGCGCCAAGTCGTTCGTCTTGCTGGGAGACGGGAAGGAGCTCTACCACCGTAGCCCCTCGGGCATCCTCCAGCGATGCATTTCCATCGCCGAAGGCCAGGAGCTCTTACAAGAGATACACTCCGGAGCTTGCGGTCATCACGCAACGCCTCGAGCCCTTGTTGGAAACGCCTTCCGACAAGGTTTCTACTGGCCGACCGCGGTGGCCGATGCCACTAGAATTGTCCGCACCTGCCAAGGGTGTCAATTCTATGCGAGGCAGACACACTTGCCCGCTCAGGCCCTGCAGACGATACCCATCACCTGGCCGTTTGCTGTGTGGGGGCTAGACCTTGTCGGTCCCTTGAAGAAGGCACCCGGGAGCTACACGCACCTGCTGGTCGCCATCGACAAATTCTCCAAGTGGATCGAGGTCCGACCTCTAAACAGCATCAGGTCCGAACAGGCGGTGGCGTTCTTCACCAACATCATCCATCGCTTTGGGGTCCCGAACTCCATCATCACCGACAATGGCACCCAGTTCACCGGAAGAAAGTTCCTGGACTTCTACGAGGATCACCACATCTAGGTGGACTGGGCCGCCGTGGCTCACCCCATGACGAATGGGCAAGTAGAGCGTACAAACAGCATGATTCTGCAAGGACTCAAGCCACGGATCTACAACAACCTCAACAAGTTCAGCAAGCGATGGATGAGGGAGCTTCCCTCGGTGGTCTGGAGTCTGAGGATGACGCCAAGCCGAGCCACGGGCTTCACACCGTTCTTTCTAGTCTATGGGGCCGAGGCCATCTTGCCCACAGACTTAGAATACGGTTCCCCGAGGACGAGGGCCTACGACGACCAAAGCAATCGAGCTAACCGAGAAGACTCACTGGACCAGCTGGAAGAGGCTCGGGACATGGCCTTACTACACTCGGCGCGGTATCAGCAGTCCCTGCGACGCTACCACGCCCGAGGGGTTCGGTCCCGAGACCTCCAGGTGGGCGACTTGGTGCTTGGGCTACGACAAGATGCCCGAGGGCGGCACAAGCTCACGCCTCCCTGGGAAGGGCCGTTCGTCATCGCCAAAGTTCTGAAGCCCGTGACGTACAAGCTGGCCAACAGTCAAGGCGAGGTCTACAGCAACGCTTGGAACATCCGACAGCTACGTCGCTTCTACCCTTAAGATGCTTTCAAGTCGTTCATACACTTCGTTCACACACAAAGTCTAACCATCAAGGAAGGGTCAGCCTTGCCTCAGCAAAACCCGACCCTCCCTCAAGGGCTAGAAGGGGGGAACCCCCTCTACGTCAAAATTTTCCTCGGAAAAAGATCTTTTCTGCCAGAATGTCTTTCGTGCTTTTCGACTACTTCGAAGGTGGGATCCTGAAAACGACGGAGTACACGTAAGCAGCCAAGGCTGACCGAGCCGAGGGACTCCTACGCCTCTGGGATACGGATACCTCACTCATCACCTTCTGCGATAAGTAACTCACGCTCGGATAGGTGACTCCGCGGACCGAACAAGTCTTCACGCTCGAAAACTCTTCTGCCGAAATGATTTTTCGGGCCTTCTCGACTATATCGATAGCAGAATCCTACGGACGAGTAAGAGTACACGTAAGCGGCAAGGCCGACCGAGCCGAGGGACTCCTACGCCTCCGGGATATGGATACCTCACTCATCACCTTTCGTGAAAAGTAACTCTCGCTCGGACAAACAATTCTGTTACCGACAAACAAGTCCAGACACTCGAAACAAGAGGAAAAGAAACGCAGCTTTACAACACGGCGACAATATGTTTGGGCCTCGGCGGCCGCAGAAAACATAAGCACACTACAAGATAACCCGATCCTGCAGACTCGGACCTTGACAGTTGAAGGGAGCAGCAGCACCCTCGGCGTCAACTACACCTTCGGCGAAGTCCGACCGAGCCTCGGACGGCAACGCGGTCGGAGGATCTCCACTCCGAAGGACGACATCAGCACCACGCCCGGGCCATCGCCGCCAGGGTCTTCTCCAGGAATCCGGCCCGAGCAGACGGTTCGGCCGGCCACCTCGAAGCCTCAGCCAGCTGTCCCCCGAGGACATCAGCCCGGCTCGTGGCCTCGACAACTCGACTCCGGCGTCGGTCCCGCCAGTGGACAGCCCGGCCAGGCTCCGGTCGACGAAGTCTTCTTTTCGAGCCAACTCCGCCTCTGTCCGTGCTGACACCGCTGCCTCCGGCTTCGGCTCATCGAAGAGCGGCCAAGGGTTTCCTTTAACTAAGCAGGAGAAGCCTCGGGCGGCAAAGCCGACCGAGCCGGGGGACTCCTACGCCTCTGGGATACGGATACCTCACTCGTCACCTTCGCACGAGGCAACTCACACTTGGTTGAGCGGTTCAGTTAGCCGACAGGCGAGTCCTAGTGCTCGAAATAAGGAAAAAAACACGGCTCCGTGCCGAAGATACATACATGTTCAGGCCCCGACAGCCACAATGAACAGACACCGGCACTCAAGGTGCCATTACAAACGGAACTCCGGTTCTGTCCCCGCGGGTATGAACAACCCCCACACCGGGGAGCCTGCGGGGCGACAAGCTCCGGGTGACTCGCCAGCGACCTCTGCAGCAGCAGCTATGGTCCCAGGACGGACCAACCACAGGAAGGCTCTCGTTCGCGTCCCCGCTCAAGGGACGTGAACCAGACATTACAGCCAAAGAGCCGGAGGCCGGTCCGTAGGCGGCGCTGACGGCCTCGACGGTGGGGAAGCTTCCTCCAGCTACCACCACGACAGCACCGACGGCGGCGTCCGCCTCTCCACCAACGCCGCACCAGCGAGCGTGGGCCGCTCCAAAGCGCACCGGCAGGTCCTCGCTCCCGTCCTCACCATGAAAGCGAGGAGGAGGACGGAATGTTGCATCCTAGCTGGGCAGCAACAGTTCGCCTTCCCCGGCATGGCTGGAGGATGCCTCCTCCGCAAAGCTGGAGGATGGTTTCCACCACCAGAAGCTGGAAGAGGAGGTGGCCAGCCGACCCGTGCGGGAGGTAGAGCCCCGGCTCAGCCCGGCCTCCACCCCAGCAAGGATGATGAAGATCCTTGAAGCTGAGGGCGGGACCAAGATCGCAGCCCGGCTCGCTTCTCCCCACCACCGAACTGGTGGTCACCGTCTTGGGTGACCGCCGGCGAGGGGATGCGGACGGGCTGCCTGATGAAAATCCTTGAAGCCGAACGATGGCTGAAAGGTACCAACTTCCGCAAAGTTGCGTTCCCCCAACGACAAGGCGGAAGGACTGTGATTGTTCCCCATCCGGGGGCTCGGAAGGTGGAAAGACGCAATGCATAAGGAGAGCGCGAAGACATGGTTGCCTTTCAAGGGGGCCACCCTCCTTTTAAAGGCAACTCTCCCCACTTGCGTCCTCAGCCATCGCAGGCTGAGTCTTCTCCAACATGCTCCAAGGTCCTCCCCCTACGACAAGGGGGTTGGGTCCCACGCGTCATGCAAGCTGGCCCAAGGCAGAAGAAGCCAAACCGCCGCGCGCGGTGCACGCAACTGCCTAGCAGTTACGAGCATTCCTCCACTTTTGCCCAGACTAGTGGGTGAAAGGGCAGATCACCATGCAGGCGGCATGCAACCGCACCAAGGGGTCGCACCCTTTCGACTTCGACGCGTCCAACATGGAGGCCCAGGCCCACATATCATGTAACCGGCGCGCCGGTTGCTACGTGCAAGAAACTGCACCGCCACTCGCGCCACTACCGTGCCTCCTCGACTGCGGAACCAGTACCGCGACTAGAGGCAACCCTGCGCACGACCCAACAGTGCCGACCAGGCACATCGGTCACGGGTCAGTCAGCCGCGGGAGAAGGCGTGACGGTCGATACGGCCAGAAATGAGCCGGCAGTAATGGCGGTGGCAGGCGGGCGGAAGCAGCGGTCAAGTCGTCAGCCAAGCTCACGTCCCCTCCTGGGACAGCGAGAGAACCCTCTCCCATGGCGTGAAGACGGCGCGCCCGTGTTCCGTTCCTCGAACGGCTCACGCACGCTCAACAGCTGCCCCGCGAACCACTCGTCCCGTCGCATTAACTCTGCGGCAGGACAGGCGGCGCCTTTGGCAGGCGAAGCAGGCGACGCTTCACCTCCGCCATAATGACCGCGTCAAAAAAGGTGTGCCACGTCATTCGATTTCGTATCCATTTCCTTTTCCTCTTTCTCTCTCTTACAACAGGGACCGGGAAAGGGGATACCCCGAAAGGGATCCTTCTCCGCGAAGGAAACGGGCCCCGAGCCCCCCCTACTGATCAGAGGTTCGAAGGCTGGCCCCTCAGAGGGGTTCAACAGCCGCCTCAGAGCGCTCGGGCTCCGCGCCCACTACTGTTCAGAGGTTTGAAGATCGGCCCCTCGGAAGGGTTCAACGGCCGCCTCAGGCCACTCGGGCTCTGCGCCCACTACTGATCAGGGGTTCGTAGCCTGGCCCTCGAAGGGTTCACAGCCGCCTCAGACGCAGAGCGAGGGATGACCCTGGGTACGTTTGTTACATAACCAAGGCTCGGGCTACACTCCCGAGGTACCCTAGGACATTTCCGAGACCAACGGGAACGATTTTGTAACGGAATCCCATCAGAGGGAGGCATCGAGCCCTCGGACCCCATCAAAAGGGGACCGGGTCTGGCAAATCACCCGCAGGTACTTTTGGAGCACGCCTCTGGGCCTCTAGCCGACCCCTAACAAATGGGGCACGAGCGTCCACTCGGAATACCCGTTAGCAGCTCACTGGAGACACCATGTTCGGCGCCCTCCGAGGGCAACATGGCGCTTTTTCCCCCTCCTCCTTGCGGAAAGGCGACGCAGGGGCGTATGTAAAAAAGTCGAGTCTGTCCCTGACCGTCCTCTCGCTCTGTGTGGAGGCTCGGGGGCTGCTCTCGCAAACCCGGCTCCGGCCAAACCGTTGACAGCGTCAACATACCAGCCCAAGAACTTGGGACCCGACCGTGCACCCGGGCTACGGCCAGCTCGCATGAGGGAACAACCAGACCGGCCAAAGCATCGCGAAACGCTTTAAGACCTCGAAGGAGTCAAAACACTCCTCCGAGGCCTCGGGGGCTACACCCGGCAGGTGCGCTCGCGCGCACCCACCGGAACAAAACGCAACCGAGAAAGGCCGGTCCCCTTGTAAAAAAGTGCGACAAAAGCCTCCAAGCGGGTATTAACACTCCCTTCGAGGCTCGGGGGCTACTGTCGGGGACCATAATTAGGGGTACCCCCAAGACTCCTAATCTCAGATGGTAACCCCCATCAGCACAAAGCTGCAAAGGCCTGATGGGTGCGATTAAGTCAAGGCTCGGTCCACTCAAGGGACACGATCTCGCCTCGCCCGAACCCAGCCTCGGGCAAGGGCAGCCGACCCCGGAGGATTTACGTCTCGCCCGAGGACCCCCTTCAGCAACGGACACACCTTCGGTTCACCCGAGGCCCAGTCTTCGCCAAGAAGCAACCTTGGCCAAGTCGCCACGCCGACCGACCATATCGCAGGAGCATTTAATGCAAAGATGGCCTGACACCTTATCCTGACGCGCGCCCTTCAGTCGACTGAGCCGAAGTGACCGCAGTCACTTCGCCGCTCCACTGACCAGTCTGACAAGAAGACAGCGTCGCCCGCGTCGCTCCGACTGCTGTGCCACTCGACAGAGTGAGGCTGATAGCGGCCAAGTCCGGCCTCGGGCGCCATAGGAAGCTCCGCCTCGCCCGACCCAGGGCTCGGCCCCGGAAGACGACGAACTCCGCCTCGCCCGACCCAGGGCTCAGACTCGGGCTCGGCCCCGGAAGACGACAAACTCCGCCTCGCCCGACCCAGAGCTCGGACTCGGGCTCGGCCCCGGAAGACGACGAACTCCGCCTCGCCCGACCCAGGGCTCGGACTTGGTCTCGGCCCCGGAAGACGACGAACTCCGCCTTGCCCGACCACAGGGCTCGGACTCATCCCTGGCCTCAGCCGACGGTCTCCACCTCGCCCGACCCAGGGGCTCGAACTCGACCTCGGCCTCGGAAGACAGACTCGACCTCGACCTCGGAGGAGCCTCCGCCTCGCCCAACCCAGGGCTCGGACCGACCACGTCACAAGAGGCGCCATCATTACCCTACCCCAAGCTAACTCAGGCTACGGGGAATAAGATCGACGTCCCATCTGGCTCGCCCCGGTAAACAAGTAATGATGGCGCCCCGCATGCTCCATGACTGTTGGAGACTTGTTCTCAAATGCTATGAATTAAGAACAAGGCAACATAAAGTGTTAAATGTTAACGTCCTTCGTCCATGAAACATTATTCCCTTGAGGATAATGGGCCTTGGACGAAGGTTGATGAGAGTATAATTACGAAGCTTAAGTCTTCGTAATAAAATTTCAATAAATATTGTAAGACAACATAAAATAAAGGGTATAAAAGGGGTAAATAAATCATAGACGAATTATATTATATTATATTTATTTGATATATTAAATCATTAAATACAATAATACCTCTGCCTTGATAAAGGTTGGATTCCGAAAGATGCGATTGCAATTACCAGAATGCGTGAACAGTAAAGGAATGCTGTTCACTATTTATAGGCACAGGACGCAGCCTGTGAGGAATTACAAGTATGCCCCTTATAAAAGTTTACAACATTGACTCAGACCTTTATGGACTAAAAGGTCATTCTATCTTTAAGTCGGTTTGTAATACCGAAGCTTCATGAAGAGGAACCTTCGGCCATCTTATACAAACAGCTTCAGCCGAAAGCCGCTTCTTCCTAGAAGACCTTCGGCGACGAAGCATAGACCCAACAGTAGCCCCTTTCGCGGTGCTAGATCGTTTTTCGTAACGAGCTTGATCCGTGAAAAAAGTCTCTTAAGCTTTGGAGCGCCAAAGGTCTAAAAAACACCTTCCCTGAGCTCGTTGTCGAGAAACGATTCAATTACCTAGCGCGTAGCGGCCCCACCTTGCAGAGTTACTGTTTGGTCTCTGCGGTCCACCACGCAGCGAGTGCGAGCGGGTGTCCGCCTGGTGTAAAAATCCTGGCGCTTCACCTTCTTACCTGCAGTACTATATAAACAGACGAGTAGGTGTGAAGTTACCACAGCATTCATTGCTATTTGTACTGTTTTGCTGCCAAAATCTTTAGCCATCGCCGAAGCTTGACTCACGGAATCGAACGAAGCTCCAGCTTGAAGCCTGCTTCGTCAGAAGAAAAAACTTCGGAAGAAAAAAGTACTAAATTTCCACAAATTCAGAATTAAATGGCCAGAGTACGTTCTACCGCTAGGGTTGAGCGTGAGGGGGACGAAGCTGAGGGTTCGGAGACTATTCCCATCTCCGAAGCGATGCAAAGGTCCGGACTGGTAACTTCGGAAAAGATCCCCAGTGATGATGCAAATCAAGCAAAACAAGCAATTGCCGAAGCAGAAGAAGAAGTTATTGAGGAAACTGATCCCGAAGACGATTATCGTATTGCCATGCCAAGCAAGCCCAGCCACTTGGACTTTGGAAAGTCTACTGTTTCGAAGGCTGATCTCTCCAAAATGGTAAAGTCAGGCTTTTTCAATGAGAATCAGAAGAAGCTATTACGCTTTGGGGGAGAAGAGACTACCCCAAAGCCGGAGAAGGATGAAATTGTCATTTTTAAGAGCTTTTTAAAGGCTGGATTAAGATTCCCCCTACATGGGATTATTGCAGAGGTACTGAAAAGGTTTGGTATCTATTTTCACCAGTTGACCCCTAACGCTATCGTTAGGCTTAGTGTTTATATCTGGGCACTCCGAAGCCAAGCAGTGGAGCCATTTGCGGACAGCTTTTACCGGGTTCACGAGCTGCATTATCAGACGAAGGCTAGAAAGGATGGATTGCATGACAATTTTGGTTGCTATAATTTCGCCTATCGGAAAACCACAAAATTTCCTGTAATTAGCTACCGAAGCAAATGGGCAGCAGGCTGGAAGTCGGAGTGGTTCTATGTCAAGGTTAATGACGACAAGGAGAAGCTTGTGCAAAGTCCACTTGAACTAATCTTCGGAGAAACCCGCCCCCATTGCAACATGACACCGGAAGGTCCAACTCAAAAAGCAATGGATGAATTTAGAATTATTGCGGAGCATATCAGTACAAGAGACCTGGTTCAGGAGTTCTTGGCTTTCAAAGTTTTTCCTAGTTTAAAAGAATGGGAAATGCCGAAGCTGAAGGGGGAAAAGAAAGAAGGTGAACTTGTGTGTTTACCTTACTATTTCAAATTTAAGAAATACTTTAAAACACCTTGCCAAGAGTGGCTGGATACAATTGAAGTAATGTGTAATGAAATACTTGGGAACTACTCCAAAAAAGAAGATCAATTGATGACTGCGGCCTTCGGCACCCGTCCGAAGCGAAGACTGAACCGAGTGTTGGACGCCTTGGGCTTTGAATACCCTGATTATGAAAATCTGAACAAAGGTGCTGGGGGCCAAAAAAGAAAAAGGATGACTGAGGCCATGAATGAAGATGAGAAAGAACCATAAAGGAAGAAAATTCCGAAGAAGAGGAAAGCGTCTTCTCCGAAGCAAAAAATGTCCGACGCAGAAGAAACCCCCGCATCACCCTCTGCCGCTGACGTTGAAGAAATTCTGAAGGTAATGACTGAATCCTTACCTGCGAAGCTAAGTCCACTGGGGCCTCAACTGACAAAGTTTTTTCAGAAGGACAAGGAGCCCGAAAAATCGAAGAAAACAATCAAGGCAAAGAGACAAAGAATTATCACTGTGACAGAGGTAATTGACAAGACACCGCCAAGAGCTTCAGCTCAGAAAACACCAGCGGCTGCGGAAGGGACAGATATTGAAATTACACCTTCGGAGGTCGCAGCTGCCGAAGCTGCCTCAGCTGAAGATTTGAACCTGGAGAGCACAATTGAACATATTGACAAAATACTGCTAGACATGGCTGCAGAAGAAGCTACCACCGCCGCCGAAGAGGCCGCGACCGCAGCGTCGGGGAAAGGGAAAGAAATTGCTGATGAAGCTTCAGAAAACGAAGCCTTCATGTTCCAGAATTTAGTTGGAGAAAAACTATCAAAAGCTGAAATAGAAGAGCTTAGAGAGTATGCCAAATCCTGATGATGAAAAATTAGATTGTATTCGAGATCAAACTGGAGCCAAAGTTATCGGTACTCTGTCAAAGAGTATCGGTTTTCCGAAGCTGGAGACAGACATCAGCCGCTACCGACGACAACATATCGTTGGTAGTTTATTTTATTCCAATTTCAAGGTGAACTACTTTTCCCTTAACTTTTATTGTTTCTAATAATGAAAACATGTCTGACGAAGGTTGTTTTCGTGCAGAGTATGCTGTTGAGCAAAGCCTTGAAAATGCAGCAAGATTTTGAAGACAAGAAGCACGAAGTTATAATTGAAAATTTGGAAAGAGAAATAAAGGAGCAATCAGATGCTATCGAGAAAAAGAACTTTGAGTTCCAGGCAACCGAAGGTTTATTGGCGGAAGCCGAAGCAAAAATAACAGAACTGAACACGAAGCTTCTCCGCCAGTCTGAGCAGTTCGAACGAGAAAAGCAAGATCTTAATGCAAAACTTGAAGCCGAAGCTCAACAAAATTCAGATTTGAGAAAACTATTGACGAGCCTTCAAGAAAAATGTTTGGAATTTAGCAACAAATGCATTCAACGATTAAGAAAGATTTTTCACTCAGTTGGAGCCAGCAGTGAAAAATTCACCCCCTCAGCTGAAGATCTACCGAAGACCTTCGAACATATTGAGGGTGAGATTGACGAGCTCGACGAAGTCATAGCTAGGCACGGTGACTTCTGTGCCTGGGTAGCTTCTCGGGGCACTGCTGCAGCTTTCCTAAAAGCTGGCTGCGATCATGGAAAGATTGTCAATAGGCCAAATTTCACTTTATCACCATCAATCCTAGATGACATTCCTGATCTCGCCCGAAGTATCTCTAATAGATTTGTAAAAATGATATGGACAAAAGGTGGGCGAGAAAAGGCTGGAGACGAAGCTCGGAGTCATCTTGAGGCAGTAAGAAATCATACCTTGTGCTTACCTCTTCCTTCAAGCTCGATTTTGACTTACAACAACCTTATTTATGTAGGATGACGAAGCCGAAGCTGATGATTAAAAGATGACGCCGAAGCTGAAGCTCCTTGGAGATTAAATAGTAGACTGTAGACAGTACTTGAGAAACTTTTGAGATAACTTTTGTAAATGTAACTGAAACTTGTCTTTAATGAATTCTGTTCATACCTTGTAATATATCCTTATCCTTCCATTGATGTATGAGAAGTGCTTTGATGTGGACGAAATTTTCTTTTTTGAGCTGAAGGCGAAAAAACACCTTCCCTTCTTTTCGTACGCAGCGAAGCATAGAAAACAACATTTCCCTTCTTTCCGAAGCTCTCCTTTTTGTACACGAAGCTCTTTCTTCCCCCTTTTTTTTTTCTTTTTGCCGAAGCAACCACTTATGCCATGATGATGATTATCCTACATATGCCTGGATGAATGTTTATGAATGCAAATGTTATGATGTAATGTGATGTGCAAATGAATGGCCAAACACGTATCCGAAGCCATATTCATAGCCATTATTTCCTTAAAAACAATCACACCTTAGCTCTGCATTCCCTTAGGAACGACTTTGGAGCTTCTTCGCCTTTACTTTTGGCGGAATCAGCGTTGACTTTTCGCTGTAAGCTCTGCATTCCTTTAGGAACGACTTTGGAGCTTCTTCGCCTTTACTTTTGGCGGTATCAGCGTTGACTTTTCGCTGTAAGCTCTGCATTCCCTTAGGAACGACTTTGGAGCTTCTTCGCTTTTTACTTTTCGGCACTCGATGGTGCGCTCTCAGCTTTTACATTTACATTCCTTGGGGGATTTTACTCTTATAGAACTAAAAAAGGAAATTACATGTGATGGCCCCATTAAAAACCTTTCTCCCCCTTTAGAAAGGAAAAGGGTGCCATAAAAAAGAAAAAACACAAAAAATTACATCAAGTTACACATAATATCGCCGAAGCTCATCCGCATTCCAAGATCTAGGAATGTCGTTGCCGTCCATATCCTTCAATCTGTAGGAACCGGGTCTTGACGAAGATGCTACTAAGAAAGGTCCATCCCATTTCAACTGCAACTTGCCCACTGTTTCTGGGTTGGCCACTCTCCGAAGCACCAAGTGTCCTGGCTCAATATTCTTTAGCCGAACCTTTCCATCTCGCCATTTGATTGTTTTGGCTTGATATTTATTGATGTTCTCCACGGCTTGCAGCCTGATCCCTTCTAAAGCATCTTTTTCTACAGAATAAGCAGCTTCGGAATCTGATTCTGCCGAAGCTACTACTCTTATTGATCCGGTTTTAGCTTCCTCCGGAGTTATTGCTTCGTCACCGAATAACAACTTGAATGGAGTAAAGCCTGTAGACCTTGATATTGTTGTGTTGTGGCTCCACACCACTTTGGTTAACTGATCTGGCCACTTTCCCCTGGGTTGATTGAAGATTAACTTCATTATTCCTGTCATTATAATGTCGTTGGCTCTTTCAACGAGTCTGTTTGACTCCGGATGCCTGACTGATGCAAAATGGATCTTCGTACCAATTTGATCACAGAAATCCCTGAAAGCTTCGAAGTCAAACTGTGTACCATTATCCACAGTGATAGCCTTTGGTACCCCGAAACGACAAACAATATTCTGCCAGAAAACTTTTGGACGGTGGCCGAAGTTATTGTGGCTAAAGGCTTTGCCTCAATCCATTTAGAAAAATATTCCACAGCTACTACAACATATCTCAGGTTCCCTTGGGCCGGTGGTAACGGACCTAACAAGTCAAGGCCCCACCTTTGCAGTGGCCAAATGGGTTGTATGAGCTGTGTTAAGGACGAAGGTTGTTTTTGATCTCTTGCACATTTCTGACAACCTTCGCACTTTTGAACTAATTCCGCTGCATCCGAAGCTGCCTTCGGCCAATAAAACCCTTGGCGGAAAATTTTTCCAAGTAACGGCCTAGATCCAATGTGAGATCCACACAGGCCTGCATGTATTTCTTTCATTAACTCTATACCTTCGGTTCTAGATAAACACTTGAGTAGCGGAGCACAAACTCCATGCTTGTACAACTCCCCTTCTATCATGACATATGGACGAGCTCTTGCCTCTATCCTCCTGTTATAAGTTTCGTCATCTGAAAGGAATTTACCCTGAAGGTAAGAGATGATCTCAGTTCTCCAATCTTCGCTATAAACAGGAGATATATTGAGATCTGCTCTTTCAAGAAGTTCCACCGAAGGTGCTTTTATTGTTTCAAAGAACACATCCGAAGGTAAGGGCAGCCCCTGTGCTGCTGACTTAGCTAGCAAATCAGCATGCTCATTTTGTCCTCGAGGGATATTTTTGACAGAAAATCCCTCGAAGGAAGCTTCAACTCTTCGAACCATGTCCAGATACTTTTCAAGCTTCGGATCTTTAGCCTTGCAACTCTTGTCGATATGACCTGAAACAACTTGGGAATCAGTCTTAAGAATGGCCCTTCTGATTCCCATTGCTTTTAGCTTCCGAAGACCCAGAAGCAGGGCTTCGTACTCGGCAATGTTGTTTGTGCAACTAAAATCAAGTTTTGCCGCATAGCAAGTTTTAACTTTGGAAGGTGAAACCAACACAGCAGCCGCTCCCGCTCCGAAGGTTCCCCAAGACCCATCGCAAAACACTGTCCATGCTTCGGCGTCTTTATTTGTTTCTTCCTCCTGAGCCCCTGGCGTCCAGTCAGCAATGAAGTCTGCTAACGCCTGGGACTGAATCGAAGATCTATGAACATATTCAATACAAAATTCATTGAGCTCTGCAGCCCATTTTCCAATCCTTCCAGTAGCTTCTCGGTTCCTCATAATATCCTTCAGAGGTTGTGAAGAAGGAACAATTATGTTGTAAGCTTGAAAATAGTGCCGAAGCTTCCTGGATGCCATCAAAACAGCATATAACACCTTCTCTAATTCTGTGTAGTTTTTCTTTGATATACTAAGAACTTCAGATACAAAATATACTGGGACCTGCTTCCTGACTTGGCCATCAAGCTTTTCCTGGACAAGTGCTGCACTTACCGCTGAGTGCGAAGCTGCCACATATAATAACAAAGGAGCCCCTGGCGTAGGTGGAGTTAGTGTTGTTAGATCTATCAAATACTGTTTCAGCTCTTCGAAGGCCTTCTGCTGGATTGGTCCCCATTGAAAGACTTCGGCTGACTTCAGCACTTCGAAGAATGGTAAGTTTCTCTCTACTGATCTGGATATGAATCTATTGAGAGATGCCAACCTTCCTGTCAATCTTTGAGCCCCCTTTTTTGTAGTTGGTGGCTCCATCCGAAGTATAGCTTCAATCTTACTTGGATTAGCTTCAATTCCCTTTGTTGAAACCAAGCATCCTAGAAATTTCCCCTTCTTTACTCCGAAGACGCATTTTTCTGGATTCAACTTTAAGCCAGTTTGTCTGAAACTGGCGAAGGTCTCCTGCAGATCAGCAATATGATTCTCCTGTTTCGTGCTTTTTACAATGATGTCATCAACATAAGTTAGCACATTTCTGCCTATCTGAGACTGGAGAACCTTCGCAGTCATTCTGCTGAAACTTCCTCCAGCGTTTTTGAGCCCCTCAGGCATCCGAAGATAACAATATGTGCCACTTGGAGTTATGAAGCTAGTCTTCGGCTCATCTTCCTTCTTCATCCAGATTTGATGGTAGCCTGAATAACAGTCTAACAGACTCATGAGCTCTGAAGAAGCTGCTGCATCAACTAAAGAGTCTATCCTTGGCAATGGGAATTCATCCTTCGGACAAGCCTTGTTAAGATCTGTAAAATCGATACACATTCGCCACTTGCCATTGGCCTTTTTTACCATAACGGTGTTAGCTAGCCATTCTGGGTACTTTACTTCTCTGATAACTCCTGCACTGAGGAGTCTTTTGACTTCGTTACGAGCACCTTCGGCCTTATCATCTGACATTTTCCGAAGCCTCTGCTTTCTGGGTCTGAAGGATGGATCGACATTGAGCGAGTGCTCAATAACATCCCTATTAACTCCGCAGAGATCATTGGCTGACCATGCAAAAACATCTTTGTTGTTGAACAAAAACCTTATCAAGGTTTTCTCTTGTTCTTCGGATAACTGAGAGCCCAACAGCACCTTCTGCTCTGCTATATCCTCACATAAGAGCATGGGCTTCGGCTGATCTGCTGAAGCTGCTTTCTCCCTTCTGAATTTGTATTGTTCACAAGCTTCAGCTCCATCTATGTTATGGATTGCTTTTGAATCAGTCCAGTTTCCTTCGGCCCTTCTGGCAGCTTCCTGACTTCCATGAATAGCGATGGGTCCTTGATCCGAAGGTATCTTCATGCAAAGATAGGCAGGGTGAAGAATTGCTTCAAAAGCATTGAGGGTGCCACGACCAATAATTGCATTGTAAGGGTATTCCATGTCAACAATGTCAAACACAACTTGCTCAGTTCTAGTGTTGTTGATGAACCCGAAGGTCACTGACATGGTGATCTTGCCCAGTGCTACAATCTGTCTTCCTCCGAAGCCACAGAGAGGATGTGTAGCATCATGAATCTTATCTTCTGGCTCTTGCATTTGTCTGAAGGCCTTAGCAAATATGATATCAGCTGCACTGCCTGTGTCAACCAAGACATTGTGGACCAGAAATCCTTTGATAACACAAGAGATAACCATGGCATCGTTGTGTGGGTAATCCTTGAGCTGAAGGTCCTCTTGGGAGAAGGTAATAGGAATGTGAGACCATCTTGACTTCATGAAGGGTCCTTGCACCCCAACATGCTGTACCCTTCTCTGTGCTTCCTTCTTTTGTTTCTTGTTAGCTGGCTCTGAGGACGAACCACCTGTGATCGGGAGCACCAGCTTCGGGTCCGAAGCAGCTCCAGCTTGGTCTTTGAACGAAGCCATCAGCTCAAAAAGTGGAAGTGAGTTCACCGGAGGTGGGCGCCAATGTTGGGGACTTGTTCTCAAATGCTATGAATTAAGAACAAGGCAACATAAAGTGTTAAATGTTAACGTCCTTCGTCCATGAAACATTATTCCCTTGAGGATAATGGGCCTTGGACGAAGGTTGATGAGAGTATAATTACGAAGCTTAAGTCTTCGTAATAAAATTTCAATAAATATTGTAAGACAACATAAAATAAAGGGTATAAAAGGGGTAAATAAATCATAGACGAATTATATTATATTATATTTATTTGATATATTAAATCATTAAATACAATAATACCTCTGCCTTGATAAAGGTTGGATTCCGAAAGATGCGATTGCAATTACCAGAATGCGTGAACAGTAAAGGAATACTGTTCACTATTTATAGGCACAGGACGCAGCCTGTGAGGAATTACAAGTATGCCCCTTATAAAAGTTTACAACATTGACTCAGACCTTTATGGACTAAAAGGTCATTCTATCTTTAAGTCGGTTTGTAATACCGAAGCTTCATGAAGAGGAACCTTCGGCCATCTTATACAAACAGCTTCAGCCGAAAGCCGCTTCTTCCTAGAAGACCTTCGGCGAGGAAGCATAGACCCAACAATGACGACGGCGGCTCTCAGCCCCCTTACGGAAGCAAGGAGACGTCAGCAAGGACTCGACAGCCCCGACAGCTGTCCTTCCGCCAGGCTCCAGCGCTCCTCCGACGGCCACGACATCACACGAACAGGGTGCCAAAACCTCTCCGGCTGCCACGACGGCATGTACTTAGGGCACTAGCTCCTCTCTGCTAGACACGTTAGCACACTGCTACATCTCCCAATTGTACACCTGGACCCCCTCCTTACGCCTATAAAAGGAAGGTCTAGGGCCCTCTTACAGAGGGTTGGCCGCGCGGGGAAGGACGGGACGGCGCTCGCGTAAGCCTCTCGCTCCCTCCCGCGTGGACGCTTGTAACCCCCTACTGCAAGCGCACCCGACCTGGGCGCGGGACAAACACGAAGGCCGTGGGTTTCCCCTTTTACGCCTGTCTCCCTCCGGCTTTCTCCCCCCTTCGCGCTCCGTCTCGCGCCGACCCATCTGGGCTGGGGCACGCGGCGACAATTTACTCGTCGGTCCAGGGACCCCCCGGGGTCGAAACGCCGACAAATAGTCTCAGAAATTCATGAAATTTGACAGAGTGGCAATATATGCCCATATAGCATCCTCAAAAATGTTTGGGCCATAAAATCTAAAGATTTCTAGTGTTTCTTTTAATTCACTTTCACTTGTTGTGAGAGTTACATGTGAAGTCACCTTAAGTATCCAAATTTTAACATAATCAATACTTCACTTTATCATTTTGATATGGGGACTATATGTTATCTTCTTATATGATGTTTATTAGTTTTGGTAACTTATTTGCCATTCTCGGTTGAGATTAGAATATTTTATGGATTTAATTGCATTTTGATAATTTTCTACATAATGAAAATAAAAATATATAAATAGCCTAAAGATTAATGAAATTTAACGTAGGGGTAACATATGTCCACATAGAATTCAAAAAAATGTTTGGACCATAAATTTCATAATGTGCCATGGATTCTTTCATTCCACTTCCACTTATGCGTGAGTTACATGTGAAATCACAATAATTATCTAAGTTTGAACATAATCAATACTTTACTTTAACATTTTCACATAGGGATGCAATATTATCTTTAATAGAATGTTTATTGGTCCTGGTAACTTATTTGCAATTTTTGGTAGACACTAGATTATTTTATGAATTTAGTTGCATTTTGATGATTTTCTGTAGAAAGAAATAAATAATACACAAATAGCCTGAGAAATTCATAAAATTTGACGGAGGGTTAACATTTGTCCACATAAAATTCTAAAAATGTTTGGACCATAAAGTCCATAAGATGTCAGTGATTCTTTTTATTTCACTTCTACTTGTTGCGTGAGTTACACGTGAAATTAGCTTAACTATGCAAGTTTCAATATAATCTTTACTTCACTTTATCATTTACATGTAGGGACTTAAGGTTATCTTCTTATGGAATGTTTATTAGTCTTGATAACTTATTTGCAAATTTTTGGTCGATACTAGAATATTTTATGGATTTAAATGCATTTTGATGATTTTCTGTAGAAAGAAACTAATAATACACAAATAGTCTCAGAAATTCAAGAAATTTGGCGTAGGGGCAACATATGTCCATATAGCATCCCAAAAATGTTTGCACCATAAAATCCACCAGATGTCAGCAATTATTTCATTTCATTTTCACTTATTTGTGTGAGTTACATATGAAACCACCATAAACATCTAAGTTTCAACATAAACAATACTTCACTTTTATCATTTTAATGTGGGTACTTGATGTTATATTCTTGTAGAATATTTATTAGTCTTGATAACTTATTTGCAATTTTTGGTCAACGCTAGAATATTTTATGATTTTAATTGCATTTTAACGATTTTCTATATAAAGAAATTAATAATACTCAAAATAGCCTTAGAAATTCATGGAATTTTATGGAGGCGTAGCATATGTCCACATATAATCCTAAAAATGTTTGGACTAAAGGAGGGGCTAAATGATTACAAATATGATATGTGTGGAATAGTGTCTTACACGATATCCGACAAAAATATTCTTACCGACGTTATCCGTGTCCGACTAGTTCCGTATTTGACCCACGACTATGCATATTTGTATTTGAGAACATCTGTATTTGTATTCGTATTCGAATTCGAATCCGAATAAAAATATGAAAATAAATATGATTTCATTGATATCCGTTTGTATTCGATCCAGTTACACCCCTATGGTTTACACATGCTAGTAGGGTTAATACCTCGGCGCCATGGGCTGTGGCACCAACCGCGACCCATGACACCGAGAAAAGAGTCCAAAAACGGGAATACTTTCTCTGGGGTCCAAATGTGAGTTTTTTCCGAAAAAAGACAAATGCAAAAAAATTGGGTTCCATGACAGTTGGGTGTTGAGAATTCCAACCTCAATGAGATTTCCATCTTGTGTTGAATTGAATGCGGCACCGCCCATGTGGCGCGCCTGGGACTGAGAATCAATGGACGACCAAGCCAAGCATGAGGGAACGAAAGATACCCCAAATTGCAGATGTCGTTTGGTGGCCTGGCAAATAAACATGCCATAAATCTCCGTCCCGTGCACGTTGCCAATTGTCATACAAGTAGCAGCAAGGCTTACCTCAAATGAGCTCCAAACAACAGTAAAACGAGCCTAGTTTATCACTGGATGGAGAAGCCTGGCTACTGGTATTGTTTTACCAGTGGGAGAACCGTTTTTTTCTTTGAAGCAGTAGTTGTGATTAGAAGATAATGCAGCATAAAACGAAAAATCCAGATCTACTGGCAGATAATGTCCACGACATTAGAACAGAACAGATCTGAACTAACTCAACAAGATTAACACATAAAAGAAGAATCGACAACGGATTTAACCATTAGACCGTCATCGCAATAAACTGAAAATGTAGATTTACTCATAGTGATTTCCACGAGTGTTGAAGAAGAACCCGAGCGGACGTGCGCGAAGCACTTCCCAGAAACCTGATTCGCCGGCACCCGTGCAGGTTGTCAAAACGCCAGCGGTGGTTCGGAGACACCGCTCTCCCTTGATCTGTTGCATGACAAACAAAGGGACGGCAGGGCAGAGAAGCGACAACGCAGAGAATTGAGAAGAAGAGGATGAGTCGGATGCTATTCGCTTGTGTTCTCCGATTGAAAGACATCTGCCCTTTATAGACGAGCCGCTACAACCCCTTGATTCGATCTGCTAAATTCCAGGAACCGCCACCTGGAATATCTCCACGTGCAACCACCCGGAGATCTCGCATGTAATGTGCGTGCTCATTACTCCTGATTGACGTGGCAGTCTAGGTGTGATATTTGATAACCAAATAAATAAAAGGCAAAAATTAAATTACAATTCAGAACACATCACGACGCGATCGCGCATCGTCGCAAGTCACAAGTCACGCGATAAATAACGCGAAAAAGGTGAAACACGAGCGAGCGCACGCGTGTGTGGCAGCCTCCATAGCCCTTTATTTGTTTCATGTGAAGAGTAGGGAACACTCCCACATATAAGTTGGTTCTCTCCTACCTAGATGGCAATATGGGACTAAAGCCCCATGCCATCTCTACACACCACCTTCGCTTCCTTATTGAATTGGGCCACACACTAGTGGGCCTAATTCCAACAATCCCCACTAAAGCCAAGGTCTCCAATTGACTCAATCTCTATGCTTTCATATACCAGCTTTATAGTGCAGACCTGAAACGGTTTGAGCTACATCTTGCAGTACAGGATTCACCTCCTCACAATTTTGTAATGGACAAAGCCTTGAATTGTTAGTCTTGGATAAGATGGTTTCACCTATAGGCAACACTGATACTAGGCCACCTAAAGTCATGATCCCGTGTCTTTTAGTGAATTTATTTGAGATTACCCACATCTCATAGACTGTGACCTCACAGTCAAACTCATATATGTGTATTTTTACAAGTGTACCCTGCAGGACAGTACCTTGCCTGTTACAGGCCTCAGAATACATTAAGACAAAAGTCAACCTCCCTTACAGTACTAAGAGTATGCATCTTCTAGCGGGAAATGAGTAAAATAATGTACTCTCTTCTTATACAAAACAATTTGTTCTTCCCAATTACTAATTCACGGGATCTTCGATCACATAGATTGGGTTACCACTATATGCTAACATCATGTGGGCTTCAATCCCATCTCCCTTGATGCTTCATCAATCACATCACATGCTAATCCCTTTGTAAAAGGGTCCACCAAGTTTTGAGCAGTATTAATATACTCTACAACGATCTCTCCAATATTTCTCAAATGCCTTACTGATTTGATACGCCGTTTCACATGTCTTGAGAACTTTGCATTTCCTACAATTGTGATCACGCTTTGATTATCACAATGCAACAGAATGGCTGGTACCAGTTTATCAACCATTGGCAAGTCCATCAAGAGCTCTTTCAACCACTTTGCCTTAGTAGTGACAGACTCAAGTGCTACAAGTTTCGCCTCCATAGTAGACTTCGTTAAGATAGTCTGCTTACGAGACCTCCAAGAAACTGCAGCCCCACCAGTGGTGAATATATATCGACTTGTGGCCTTGATCTCAGCTGCATCTGAGATCCAGTTGGAATCATTATACCCTTCAAGTACAACAGGATAACCAGTATAGTGAAGTCCATACCCAGAAGTAGGGGTGGAAACGAGCCGAGCTCGGCTCGGCTCGCTGCGGCTCGCTCATGTAACGAGCCGAGCTCGGCTCGGCTCGCCCATCTCACGAGCTCGAAAAAGCGGCTCGGCTCGGCTCGCTCCTGGCTCGCGAGCCGGCTCGCCGAGCCAACGAGCCTAGGCATAAAATTAAATCTGCTCTCTAAATTATAATATAAAATCTTAAAAATATTTTAAATAACATATTTTAAATTAGTAAAATAGATATATTACTAATATAATGTATAAAATAGATTATTTTTGTATAGTAATCTCAAATAACATAAATTAATTGTCTACTCGGTATTAATATTATATGCTAATTAAGATTTTATGTAACAAATTGTTGTTAGGTCGAGCCACGAGCCAGCTCGCGAGCTGCACCGAGCCGAGCCGAGCTGGCTCGCTCTTTTCACGAGCCAGAAAAACAGGCTCGACTCGGGCTCGTTCGGAGCGTCGAGCCGGTTCGAGCCGAGCCGAGCTGCTGCGAGCCCGAGCCAGCTCGTCGAGCTCGAGCTTTTTTTCCAGCCCTACCCAGAAGTACCTCTCAAGTATCTCATTACACGTTCTAGTGCACACCAGTGATCGCTTCCTGGATTAGAAGTGAATCTGCTCAATTTGCTCACAGCAAACGAGATATCAGGTCTGGTTGCACCAACAAGGTACATGAGGGAACCAATAATTTGGGAGTATCTCAACTGATTAATTCCTTGTCCTCTGTTCTTGGGAAGCTTTAGACTAGGATCAAAAGGTGTTGGAGAATTTTTGGAATCAGAAAACCCAAAGCGGATTAGAATGTTCTCCACATAATGAGATTGTTTCAGAATAATCCCATTCTCACCCTTAATCATTTTATGTTTAATATAACATCAGCCTCTCCCAAATCCTTCATATCAAAATTTTGAGATAAAAATGATTTCACATCATTTATCACATCAATACTAGTCCTCAAGATTAGTATGTCTATTGGGGGCCTTCGGCTTCCGAAGGTCCTCAAAAACATGTTTTAACAATGTTTCTGGAGTATGATACATGAACAGGTACCTTCGGAATTAGGTCAGATTCACAGTGTGAAGAAGCACAAAGAATACGAAGGATGGCGCAGAGCCGAAGCTGTTCGCAGGAGAGCTTCGGGGTGATAGCAGAAAAGGAAACCGACTTAAAGGGGAAAAGGCTATTTAGACCCCGATGAATTACTATAGAATTATTAACAAATGTAAAGGGCATGGGTGTAAGTTTACATGGGCTGCGTCCTGTGCCTATAAATAGATGAGCAGTGCTCCCGTACTGTTCACGCTGACTTGGCATTTGCTTTTGCGTCACACTTGTACTTTTGCTCTTTTTCAAGCCGAAGGTAAACTTGTAATTTAATGTCATTTCTATTCTATGTTAATAAAATAGAAATGAGTTAATAATGATATATAAATGTTCATGATATCTTTCGTACTTCATGCGTTTAACATTTTCACTATTATATACCGTAATGATGAAGGTATGTCCTTCATGACCTTCGTCCGAAAATCATTATCTCTCAAGGGAAAAAATGCTTTGAAGGACGAAGGGCTCTAATATTTAACATTTTCTGTGTTGCCTTGTTCTTAACTTATAGCGTTTGAGAACAAGTCCCCAACATTGGCGCCCACCTTCGGTGAACCCTTTTTGACCACCTTCGGCAAGCATCGACCTTCGTCATGCTGCCAAAGAAAGCTTCAGCAACAGGGGCTGCTGCTCTGCAGCCGCTGGACCCGAACCAGGAGACCCTTTCTCTTCGGGAAGCCCGAAGCCAGAAGAGGAAGGCCACCAGTCCAACGCCTCAGGAGGACGTTTTGGACCAAGAAATCAGGAACATGGAAATGCTGCATCAACAAGTGCAAAGGAAGAAAGAAAATATGGCCCGGCTAGCCGACCTACAAAAGCAGATAGACGAAGCCTCTGAAGAAGTTCGTCATCTTACGCAAGATGAGCAGAACCGGAGGCCCTAGTACAGAGAGCTTCACCAAGAGGGCTTCGTCAACGAGGATGACTGGTATGAGGATTTCCATCATGGAAATTTTTCTTTTGATGATGCTTCTCCTCTATCAGCAGAACTGCAGGCTACGCCTTGGCCCCCGTCTTACAAACCACCTTAGCTCCCAATGTATGACGGACACTCAGATCCGAAGCAATTTCTAATGAGCTACGAAGCAACCATATCTTCATATGGTGGCAATACTGCAGTCATGGCGAAGTCCTTCGTCATGGCAGTCAAAAATGTTGCACAGACCTGGTACTCTTCTCTTCGGTCAGGGACAATCACATCGTGACAAAAGCTGAAGGACATGCTCATCACCAGCTTTCAAGGGTTTCAGACGAAGCCGGTCACTGCTCAAGCTTTGTTCCAGTGCACTCAGGATCATGAAGAATATCTTCAGGCGTATGTCCGAAGGTTCTTACGACTGAGGGCGCAGGCGCCAACTGTGCCTAATGAAATTGTTATCGAGGCCATGATTAAGGGGCTTCGACCAGGACCTACAGCCAAATATTTCGCCAGGAAACCCCCTCAGACCCTGGAGAAACTGCTTTAGAAGATGGATGAATATATCCGAGCAGATAATGACTTTCGGCAAAGGAGGGAGGAAGCTTAAAGGTTCTCCGAAATGACCAGGGGCTTCGGAGGGAGAATCCACCCTAGGCACGTCAGATCTATCCATTCTACTCAGACTGACGATAGGGTGAGTCAGCAACAAAGGCCACAGTATTCCTCTCAAGCTTCGGAGCAGCAACAGAACTATCCTCGGCCTCCAGCTCCAAGGGGCAGAGGCGCCAGGGGCTTCAGAGGAAGGTTTGGGGATCAGCCTAGGAAAATTTACTGCCTATTCTGCGGTGAGGACAAGGGACATACTACCAGGATGTGCCATGTCACCATTCAAAAACAGAAAAAGATAGCAGAAGCTGCAGCCCAACAGAGCCAGCCGAAGCAGGTTATGCATACTGCTTCGTACCACTCACCATACATCCCAGAGTATGTGGGTAACCATCCTGCAGTTTCTGTTGCTTCGGCAAGCCAACCTCAGGCATCTTGGCAACAACCCCCACCTCCACCACCAATGCAACCCGCTTATCCCCAAGGCCAGCAGCTAGAAGGGAGCCAGCACAATCACCAGCAGAGAGACTTTAGGGAGCAGTCCGAAGCTCGCACAGTCAACAGTACTGTGCCAGAATCAAAGCACATCAACTAAGATGTATCCTACCTCTGAAACAGCTTTTACATTTGTTATCATTTACCTTTTCAATAAAGAGCAATCATTGAAATCTTATTTCTTTTGTTGTTTTCAATTTCTTGTAATTGCTTCGTCATTATCATAATGAATATACCTTCTTCAAACATCGACGAAGCTCTAAAGGTCTTGACGAAGGAATGCACTGCAAGTTTTTGTCGAAGCAACAAAAGTCGTTCTTAAGGGGACGCAACGTAAGTTTTCTGCTCAAAAGTCGTTCCAAAGGGAATGCAGAGCTTACAGCGAAAAATAAACGCTGATACCGCCGAAATAAAAGGCGAAGAAGCTCCTAAGGGAGGCTTACAGCGAAAAATAAACGCTGATACCGCCAAAATAAAAGGCGAAGAAGCTCCTAAGGGAGGCTTACAGCGAAAAGTCAATGCTGATACCACCGAAAAATAAACGGCAAAAAGATTGTGTGCTCCACTGGGGAATGTGTGTGGGCCTTCGGCGCAAATATCATTTTTGCATGTCATTACATCATTACATCATGTGCATAGCATAGCATCATACATCATATTGCATCAATGGCACAAGAAGGGGATGCAATGTTAACCTTCGGAAAGGAAGACAATGTTGACCTACAATATTGAGCTTCGGAGATCATTTCGAAGAAGTGCCAAGGCACAAAATAAGTTTTCAAGAAATACAGCTTCGTCATTTTAATATGAAAATGAGATCCATTGTTCACAAAACATAATGTTTTTTCGGAAACTGTATATTTCTACGGAATATGGATATTCTTCACGAAGCATGAAAAGAAGGGAAGGTGTTTTTTCGCCGAAGGCTCAAAAATGGTATGTACATAAAGTTTCATGCATCATAAAGAGTTGAATTATAAACAACTTATATATTACATTCAAAATTATAAAATATTACACACATTGTCCAGCAAAATATTACATTTCAAATGTCTTCACAATAACGGCTAATCTTCTCTTAAAACTACTTCGGCAGCTTCGTTTAATAGTTGATCAACAACTTTATCCATAATAGCTTCGGCCATTTTTCTAATTTCATCATCCTCCTTTGCTTTGGGGTCCGCCAATGGCTCAGCGGGCTCTGGGGAGGAGATAGTGAGGCTGTGATGCAAACCGTAAATAAGTTCGAAGTCATAAAATTAGAACATAAAGTCAAAAGCTATTAATTAATATCTATTCGCCTCTCAAGATCTGCACTTTTCTCAGCGGCCTCTGCTACTTTTCTAGCATCGTGAATACCTTTTTCACTTTTCCTTATAATTTCTTGAGCCATCTCCCGACCGCCATTTTCCCAGATGTCGGTGAAATTTTTTCCACCAACCAAGCTCACTTCGGCTGAGGGGTCTTTTATACCATCAATGCATAAGGCAACCTCGGTCTGTGCCAAGGATTTCACATGTTCGCAGCCTCTCCTCTCCAAGATAGCACCTATCCCCCTAGCACCCAAGAAGGCGCATATGTCCCCACGGCCACTCAAAATTTCTTCAAAAGCTTCGGCCTCGCCGTTGATCCAGTCAATTGGACCTTTGGGATCTCCTAGTACGAAGTTGCCTTCATTCGAATATGCGCCGACGCTGGCGAAACTAGTCTTAATTGTTTCCACACATTTCATGGATTTTTCATAACATCTTTCTTTTGAAGACCGAAGTTCTGCAGTTGTTTTCTCCCAATGATTTTTCCAATAATCACTGGCGTCTCGGTCAGCTTCGGCAATTGCACACTTTAGTTTTGTTTCAGCCAGCTGTTTCTGAAGATTTTCAATTTCGCACTTCTGGGCTTCAGCTTGGGCCTTGGAAGCAGCTTCGTCTTCTTTTATTTTACTAAGCAATGAGTTTAATATTTTATCTTTCTCAAGACCTTCGTTCCTTAGCTCAATCACTTCGGAACGAAGGTTATTCAACGCCATGGTACATCCCTCGTCTTCAGCGCTTTTCTGCGCTCTAAGGGCATTGCTAAGAATAAGGCCCTGTAAAAGGAATGTGGTATTAAAAAATAAGCACACGAATTTTTAAGCATACAAAAAGTTTATTTTCTCACCTTTAAGCTGTTGTACGCCAAGCTGTCGGCCAATTCATCTTTTGACAACACTGAGAGCCCGTCTTCTAGTGTTGGGAATCCGAAGCTTCTTGCCATCTCCCGGCAGACAGAGATCTCCTTGCTGTCTGGGAGACAGTATAAGAAGTCTTCTTCTTCGCTGCCGTTGAAAATCAACGCCCCCTTTGGATATTTCAATTTTTGGGCATAGAACTGAGCCTCTTGCTTTTCTTTTTCAGTCAACTTTTTTCCCGAAGCATGTCGTAAAATATAATTGAAAGCTTCGAAAAATGCTTCGGGGGCGGCAGTGCCAGTTTCTTCAGCCAAAATTTGTTCTGCTACTTCTGTTTCTTTGGTTTCCAAGGATTTCACCTTGGCGGGCTTCGAAGGACCAGCTTCAGTCTCAGCTTGGTGCTTTATAGTTTCGGCACTAAAGGCTTCAATTTGCACTTCGGGGGTTTCGGCAATTTTCTTCGGAGTAGTGCTTGAAGACTTTATTGTCTCCAGCACATCCAGAACGTTAACCATTCTTTTTCTTTTGGGGGTCACCGCTGGACCTTTCTGAGTTTGTGGCACTCCAAC
Source organism: Zea mays (assembly GCF_902167145.1). Classification (NCBI taxonomy): domain Eukaryota; kingdom Viridiplantae; phylum Streptophyta; class Magnoliopsida; order Poales; family Poaceae; genus Zea; species Zea mays. The sequence continues at coordinate 46,969,755 of NC_050103.1, forward strand.
TTCTGCCGAAGGGCTTAAAATTTCTGATATTTTTGTCCCTTCAGCTTTCGGCTCTTCAATTCTTTCAGCCTTCGGTGTTGTAGTCAGCTCTTCAGTTTTCTGCGCAGGTATAGGTTTTTTGGCTTCAGTAGCCGAAGAAGCCTCGCCGACAAACTCGGGCACTATGGCCGGTTCAATAAAGCGCGGTTGGTGAGTAAGGACTTTTACCCTTTTCCTCTTCGGCACAGGCTCGCTTGGAGCAGCTGAAGCATCGTCTTTCCCGGAAGTTGCTTCTTTTCTCTTTCGCCCCCATAGAGGGTAGCGGTAGTCAGGGTACACAAACCCAATAGCATCAAAAACTCGGTTTAATCTTTTCTTCTTTCAGCCTCCGAAGGTCGCGGATAACGCAGTATCTTCTGCCTTTGAGTATGGCCCAAGCAATTCATCGCTTGTAGCTTCAATACATTTCAGCCAATAATCATTGGCTCGACAAATTTACCCTCGTATCTGAAGGTGAACTTCATCCTAATCAGTCCACCTTCGTCAGGCTTGGTGAAAGTTTCTTTTGGCATTTCCCACTTTTCTACAAGTGGCCAAACTCTGAAAGCTATGTGCTCTTGGACTAAATCCCTCATTCCGATGAAAGAGCATACTACGCCGAAGGCCCTCTGGCATTCTTCGACTGCCTCGTCAACAATCACCTTCGGTTTCCTAAGGCCGAAGCACTGCCAGATAGGACGCATGATAATATCTTTGATGTCTTCTCGTGCCTTTAAATCGTTTTTTACGTAAAACCATTCCTTCATCCAGTCCCCAGGCCATCTTTTCCGGAAGGTTGGCACGGGACAGCTCGAGCCAGAGCGAGAGACGAAGCTATAACAGCTAAAATTGTTATGATATTGCTCTTTGCCCCAGGGTTTCGTCTCATATAACAATTCATGCATATTGCAAAAGCTTTTTGCATTTGGCTCCAAGCCCTGGCTCCTCACGGCCCAGACGAAGATTCCCATCCTTATGATTGCTTCGGGCGTAATTTGATGAAGGAAGACTTGATAGATCTTTAAAACATCAACCACAAATTTGCTTAATGGAAACCGAAGCCCAGCTTTAAAAAGCTTCGGAAGATCATAACTTCATTCTCTTTGGGAGTAGGCACAGTCCTTTCTCCGTCATCAGCCCTTACAGTAGACATGTCCCGAAAATATCTTCACCTCATATTATCGAGATGACTCTGTTTAATAGTTGATTTTCCAAAAACTGCATGACTTGGTCGCCAGGGTCGATCTTCGGAGTCTTCTCCGCCACTTTCCACATCATAACTGTCACTATCACCAGTGTCTTCAAATAAACCTTCTAAAATCTCCCTAGTAATCTTCTCTGTATTTGTCTTTGCTATCGATTCAATAAAGCCAAGATTTTTCTCCTCAGAAAGGCTCAGCTTCATTTCAGCAATAGCTTTTTTGTCTTGAGACATCTTCGGAAATGTTGAAAGTGTGCTCTTAAAGCCGAAGCTAAAGAAAATCTAAAAAGCCAGGCAAGCGTTGGTGTGCAAAGAACTAAAAATTAGGAAGGCAAGAGCAGACAGCAAGAAAGCGTGCTAAATGTGCTCGCGGTGCGCTCTTATTTATACGCCCAATACGTTGCAAGTGGCAGGGCCCCGCTTGTCATTGACTATTGCTATTCTAGCAAAGGGAAGGTGTTTTTTCGGACCTTCGGCTTAAGACTTTCGTCCATATCGCAATCTGAATTTATCATTCTAACAAATTAATATTGTGAGGGGCTACTGTTGGGGGCCTTCGGCTTTCGAAGGTCCTCAAAAACATGATTTAACAATGTTTCTAGAGTATGATACATGAACAGGTACCTTCGAAATTAGGTCAGAACCACAGTGTGAAGAAGCACAAAGAATACGAAGGATGGCGCAGAGCCGAAGCTGTTCGCAGGAGAGCTTCGGGGTGATAGCAGAAAAGGAAACCGACTTAAAGGGGAAAAGGCTATTTAGACCCCGATGAATTACTATAGAATTATTAACAAATGTAAAGGGCATGGGTGTAATTTTACATGGGCTGCGTCCTGTGCCTATAAATAGATGAACAGTGCTCCCGTACTGTTCACGATGACTTGGCATTTGCTTTTGCGTCACACTTGTACTTTTGCTCTCTTTCAAGCCGAAGGTAAACTTGTAATTTAATGTCATTTCTATTCTATGTTAATAAAATAGAAATGAGTTAATAATGATATATAAATGTTTATGATATCTTTCGTACTTCATGTGTTTAACATTTTCACTATCATATACCGTAATGATGAAGGTATGTCCTTCATGACCTTCGTCCGAAAATCATTATCTCTCAAGGGAAATAATGCTTCGAAGGACGAAGGGCTCTAATATTTAACATTTTCTGTGTTGCCTTGTTCTTAACTTATAGCATTTGAGAACAAGTCCCCAACAATGTCATTCACATACAAGCACAATATTACTCCCTTACCACCAACAAACCGAGAGTACACACAAGTGTCAGCAACTATATCCTTCATAGGGAATATATCTTTGAAAAAGGAGGCATCATGAAATTCAGTCACGGCGTTAACATGCACATCTAGAAAATCAGATTTAATCGCTAGAAATCTATAGGCTGCACTATTATGGGCATATACTAGAAAGACACAATCAACGGTTTCGGTCCCAATTTACGTTTCTTGCACGCAGGCACAATAACTTTGGCTAAACAACCCCATGCACGCAGAAATCCAAGAGCAGGCTTTCTACCTTTTTCCATCCTTCATAGGGTATTTTATCACCCTTAGCTAATGGAACTTGGTTTAGAACAAAGCATCCAGCCAAAATAGCTTCGCACCACCATGACTTAGGTAAACCAGAACTATCCAACATGGCATTGACCAAGTCTGTCAAAGTTCAGTTTTTCCATTCAACCACCCCATTTGATTGAGGCGAGTAGGGAGCTGTTGTTTCATGGATGATTAGAAAGATACTTCGTTCCTCTATCAGATCTAACTCGTTTAATTTTCTTTTCTAGTTGGTTTTCTACCTCTTCCTTATAGATCTTAAAACAATTAAGTGACTCATCTTTCGTCTTAACAAGATAGAGCTGGCAATATCTAGTAGCATCATAAATAATTGTGATAAAATATTTCTTAGCTGCTCTTGTCAAAATTCTATTCATTTCACATAGATCTGAGTAAATGAGATCTAAAGGTGCCAAAATTTTATCTTCCACGCTCTTAAAAGGTTTACGTGGTTGCTTAGCTTGCACACAAGCATGACACTTAGATCTCCTAACAATAGGAATTTTTGGAATCAAATTAAGCCTAAACAATTGGATAATGCGATCAAAACTAATATGACAAACCTTTACCAATAAACACCAAATTTCGAGACAATAAACTTGTTTGACTCAAACACTAACTTAAAGCCATCATGACATAAAAGAGAACCACTAATAAGGTTCCTATTTATTCTAGGAACGTGCCGCACATTCTTCAAAGAGAGAGTCTTTCCATAGGTCAACTTCATATCAACTCTTCCTATTCCATGTACAGCAGCCCTTGACCCATTGTCCATCAAGATGGTGCTACTGTCGGTAGCCTGATAAGAAGAAAATAAGTTTAGATCAGAACAAACATGTACATTGGCTCCAGTGTCTAACCACCAATCGGTGGATTGACATGCTAAAAGAATTTAAGGGACATACCCAGAATTCCCAGCATCAGCAATAGCCACATTTGTAGTTTTCTAACTATCACCTTTTTTGCCCTTCCTATTACGACATTTTCTAGCTATGTGATCAGATTCACCGCACACAAAGCAAGTCTGGTCTCCAAGGTTTTTCTTCTTAAAATCAGTGTTCTGCTTGGCCTTTGGTTTCTAGTTCGTCTTGTTTTTGTTTTTCCCACCAGATTTGCCTTCAACCACGTTGGCATTAGAGGTACCACCATCCATTGGACCAGAACGGAGCACATTCTTAGATCTCACCTTCTCCTCAACATCAAGAGTAGCAATTAAACTTCCAACAGTCATTGCCTCCTCCTTGTGTTTGAGAGTCGTGGCAAAATTCCTCCAAGTAGGAGGTAATTTGGCAATAATGCCACCAACCACGAACTTGTTAGGCAAGACACATTCAAAGTGTGCAAGTTCCCCCACCAGAAGCTGGATTTCATGAGCCTCTTTCATGACAGAACGCCCATCGACCATCATGTATTCATGGTATTGCTCATTAACATAAAGGTCATGTCCATCATCTGATTCAATATACATCCGGTCCAGGATCTCCCATAAATCATGAGCCACTTCATGGTGCATGTGTATGTCATATAGTTGATATGACAACAATGTCAAGATACAACTAACACAGGTTTCGTTATCTAACTCGAAGTTACGGTCCTGCACCTCAGTGAGAGGAAGAACTGGGGAAATCACCCACCAGATCCTCAACGACATGAGACAGAATTTAACCCTAGTGTGTCATCTCTTAAAGTTTTGACCACCAGCATACAAGTCAGGTTTCAGTGCATCCGAAGGTCCAGCCATGTTAATTTTGTCAGGTTTCTGGATTGTTGTAAAATTAACAGTGACTAAGATTAATTTGATAATGTAGCATAAAACGAAAACCCAGATCTACTGACAGATAATGTCCACGACATTAGAACATAACAGATATGAACGAACTCAACAAGATTAACGCATAAAAGAAGAACCGACAACGGATCTAACCATAAGACCATCATCACAATAAACTAAAAATGCAGATTTACTCATAGTGATTTCCACGAGTGTTGAAGAAGAACCTGAGTGGACATGCACGAAGCACTTCCCAAAAACTTGATTTGACGGCACCAGTGCAAGTTGTCAAAACGTCGACGGTGGTTCGGAGACACCGCTCTGCCTTGATCTGATGCACGACAGATGAAGGGACGGCAGGGCAGAGAAGCGATGGCGCAGTGAATTGAGAAGAAGAGAACGAGTCGATTGCTATTCACATGTGTTCTCTGACTGAAGGACGTCTGCCTGAAAGGGAAATGGACTTAATCATTTCCTATAATCAATTTTGGTGGTTGACGTCCATCACAAACCACGTGGACCAATTAGTTTGCCAAGATGTCTTTTATATCAGGTGCATAAGGTTCAACACAAACCAAGAAAGAAATTAAGTTGGGGACTCAAATAAATTTGGAGCAAAGGACTTGAGAGTGTGCTGCCAGTGGCACACCGGACAGTGTCCGGTGCACCAGGCCGAGCACCAAGCGAACATGCCACTCACAGGAATTTCCAAGCCACGCTCCGCTATAATTCATCGTACTGTCCGGTGGGCACCGGACATGTCCGGTGATCCAACGAAGCAAAGGTAACCTGGCGCCAACGGTCGACTGCAAAGTGAATAGTGTGCGTCAGAACTCAGAGCAGAGAAGTCAGAGCATGTCCGGTGTGTCACCGGACTGTCAAGTGCAACTACAGGACAAAGGTTCCAACGGTCAAGTCGCTCCAAACCCCAACGAGCGTGTTGACGTGGCACTCACCGGACAGTGAACAGTGACTGTCCGGTGTGCCCATCGCCAGCATGCTCAGCCAACGGCTAGGAAGTGGTTGGAGGATATAAATACCCCCCAACCACCTCCTTCAATGGCATCCAAGTTTTTCAAAAGTTCCTATTCAATACAAGAGCAATAGCATTCACTCCAAGACACATTTCAAAGATCAAATCCTCTCCATGTCTCAAAATCAACTCAACCACTTAGTGACTTGAGAGAGACAGAGAGAGAGTTTTGTGTTCATTTGTTGCTCTTGTTGCTTGGATTGCTTTCTCCTTCCCTTCCTTATTTCTTTAAGTGCTTTGTAAAGCTAGCAAGAGACACCTAAGTGTGTGGTGGTCCTTGTGGGTCTTAGTGACCGAATTGATTAAGGAGAAGGCTCATCTGGTCTAAGTGACCGTTTGAGAGAGGGAAAGGGTTGAAATAGACCCGGCCTTTGTGGGCTCCTCAATGGGGACTAGGTTCTTTGGAACCGAACCTCAGTAAACAAATCATCATGTCTACTTGCATTGATCTTCGCTTGATTTGTTTGCCCTCTTTCCTCTCTCTAAAGTTTCCTTGCTAATATTGATTTGAGTTTGCTCCCAAATGTCATCTGCATCAATTGAGCAACTCTTAGCAAGATAAACATTCTCCCGCACTCGAATTTAATGCTAACGCTAACCCCAACCTTAGTGTGTGTTTAAGTTTATAAATTTCAGGTTTGGCCTATTCACCCCCCTCTAGGCGACTTTCAATTGGTATCAAAGCCAGTGCTTCATTAAGAGTCTAACAAACTCGAAGTGATGTCTCGAGATCACACCAAGAGGGAGATCCTCACCGGAGACAAGGCCATAGGCTCAGGAAGGACTTCGTCAAGGGAGTCCGGCGACAAATACGAAGAGGAATACTCTTCCTCCATCATGTCACATAGGAGGGGTGACAAGAAAAAAAAGAAAATGAAGAAGGTGGTCTACTATGAGACCAACTCTTCATCACCCTCCACATCTGGCGCCGAGTCTACAACCTCAAAGCGCCACGAGCGCAAGAAGTATAGTAAGATGCCTCTTTGCTATCCTCGCATTCCAAAGCGCGCTCCTCTACTTTCAGTACCCCTAGGCAAACCACCATATTTTGATGGTGAAGATTATTGCATGTGGAGTGATAAAATGAGGCACCATCTTACCTCACTTCACGAAAGCATATGAGATATTGTTGAGTTTGGAGCGTAGGCACCATAGATGGGCGACAAGGACTACGACTCGGATGAGGCCGCCCAAATTAGGCATTTTAACTCCCAAGCAACTTCTATACTCCTCACCTCCTTGTGTCGAGAGGAGTATAATAAGGTGCAAGGGTTGAAAAATGCCAAAGAAATTTGGGACGTCCTCAAAACCGTGCACGAAGGGGACGAGGTGACCAAGATCACCAAGAGCGAAACGATCGATAGAGAGCTCGATCGATTCATCCTCAACAAAGGGGAATAGCCGCAAGACATGTACAACCGGCTCAAAACGATGGTCAACCAAGTGCGCAACCTCGGGAGCACCAAATGGGATGACCATGAAATGGTCAAGGTTATTCTAAGATCCCTCGTTTTTCGTAATTCTACTCAAGTTCAATTAATTCGTGAGGATCCTAGATATAAACAGATGTCTCCCGAGGAAGTGATTGGCAAGTTTGTGAGCTTTGAACTTATGATCAAAGACTCCAAACACATTGTCAACTTGGAGCAAGGCGCCACCTCTACACCCGAGGTGCAACCCGTTGCATTGAAAGCAACAGAAGAAAAGGAGGAGTCTACACCAAGTAGACTTCCAATCGACGCCTCCAACCTCGACAACGAGGAGATGGCTCTTATCATTAAGAGCTTTCGGCAAATCCTCAAGCAAAAGAAGGGGAAGGACTACAAACCCCGCTCCAAGAGGGTTTGCTATAGGTGTGGTAAGTCTGGTCACTTTATTGCTAAATGTCCATATGCAAGTGACAGTGACAGGGACGAAGACAAGAAGCCAAAGAAGAAGATGGAGAAGAAGAGATAGTACAAAAAGAAGGGTGGCGAGGCGCACATGGGGCAGGAATGGGACTCCGATGAGAGCTCCACCGACTCCTCCGATGAGGACGCCGCCAACATTGCCATCAACAAAGGCCTCCTCTTCCTCAACGTCGGCCACAAGTGCCTCGTGGCAAAGGACGACAAAAAGAAGAAGGTACATTCTAGAGATACCCCCAAATATACTACATCCGATGATGAGGGTAGCTCTAGTGATAATGAAGATGATTTAACCTCTCTTTTTGCTAACCTAACTAAAAATCAAAAGCAAAAGATTAATGAATTAATAGAATCCATTAACGAGAAGGATGATCTCTTGGAATGCTAAGAAGACTTACTGGTTAAGGAAAATAAAAAATTTGTTAAGTTGAAAAATGCTTATGCTCTAGAAGTAGAGAAATGTGAAAACTTATCTAAGGAGCTTAGCATTTGCAATGATTCAATCTCCTGTCTTAGAAATGAGAATGCTAGTTTAAATGCTAAGATAGAAGAATTGAATGTTTGCAAACCACCTACATCTACTGTTGAGCATGTCACTATTTGCACTAGATGTAGAGATGTTAATATTGAAGCTATTGATGATCACCTAGCCATGACTAAAGAACAAAATGATCACATAACTAAATTAACTGCAAAAATTGCCGAGCATGAATTAGAAAATGAAAAATTTAAATTTGCTCGAAGCATGCTTTATAATGGGAGACGTCTTGCATTAAGGATGGCATTGGCTTCCAACAAGGGAGCCAAAGCAACATCAACCTTAATGCCCCCAAGAGACTGTCTAATTTTGTTAAGGGTAAGGCTATCATAGTTCAGGATAGAGAAGGTTACATTTTATATCCTGAAAAATATCCTGAGCACAAAATTAAGAGAATTCATGCTAGAAAACCTCACAATGTTTCTCATCATACTTTTATGTATAAAAATGAGGCATCTAGCTCTAGGCATTCAACTCATATCAAAATGCCTAAAAAGAAAATTGCAAGTGCATCAAATGAGCATAACATTTCATTTAAGACATTTGATGCATCGTATGTGCTAACTAACAAATCAGACAAATTAGTTGCCAAATATGTTGGGGGCAAACACAAGAGTCCAAAGACTTGTGTTTGGGTACCCAAGGTGCTTGTTTCTAATGTGAAAGGACCCAAGACCATTTGGGTACCTAAGAACAAGGCCTAAATTTGTTTTGTAGGTTTATGCATCCGGCGGATCAAGTTGGATAATCGATAGCGGATGCACAAACCACATGACAGGGGAGAAAAGGATGTTCTCCTCATATGAGAAAAATGATGATCCCCAAAGAGCTATCACATTCGGGAATGGAAATCAAGGTTTGGTCAAAGGCTTGGGTAAAAATGCTATATCTCCTGACCATTCTATTTCCAATGTTTTTCTTGTAGATTCTTTAGACTACAACTTGCTTTCAGTTTCTCAACTATGCAAAATGGGCTATAGTTGTTCATTCACTGATGTAGGTGTTACTGTCTTTAGAAGAAGTGATGATTCAATAGCATTTAAGGGAGTGTTAGATGGTCAGCTATATTTAGTTGATTTTAATGATAACAAAGCTGAACTAGACACTTGCTTAATTGCTAAGACTAATATGGGCTGGCTCTAGCATCGCCGACTTGCCCATGTTGGAATGAAGAATCTTCACAAGCTTCTAAAGGGAGAACATATTTTAGGACTAACAAATGTTCATTTTGAGAAAGACATGATTTGTAGCGCATGTCAAGCAGGGAAGCAAGTTGGAGTTCATCATCCACACAAGAACATCATGACGACCGACAGGCCGCTTGAGTTATTCCACATGGATCTATTCGACCCGATCGCTTACATAAGCATCAGCGGGAGTAATTATTGTCTTGTAATTGTGGATGACTATTCTCGCTTCACTTGGGTATTCTTTTTGCAGGAAAAATCTCAAACCCAAGAGACCTTAAAGAGATCCTTGAGACGAGCTCAAAACGAGTTCGGATTGAGAATCAAAAAGATTAGAAGCGGCAATGGAACGGATTTCAAGAACTCTCAAATTGAAGGATTTCTTGAGGAGGAGGGCATCAAGCATGAGTTCTCTTCTCCCTACACACCTTAACGAAATGGTTTACTGGAGAGGAAGAATAGAACTCTATTGGACATGGTAAGGACCATGCTTGATGAATACAAGACTCCGGACCGGTTTTGGGCGGAGGCGATTAACACCGCCTACTACTCCATCAATCGACTCTACCTTCACCAAATCCTCAACAAAACATCGTATGAACTGCTCACTGGTAAAAAGCCCAATGTTTCTTACTTTGGGGTTTTTGGGAGCAAATGCTTTATTCTTATTAAAAGAGGTAGAAATTCTAAATTTGCTCCTAAAGCAGTAGAAGGCTTTTTACTTGGTTATGACTCAAACACTAAAAGGGAAATAGACTCACACCTTTTCCTAAATGATTTTGGTGGTTGAATTGCCCAACACAAATAATTGGACTAACTAGTTTGCTCTAAATTATAAGTTCTACAAGTGCCAAAGGTTCAACGCAAACCAATAAAAAATCCAAGAAAGGGTTCAAATAAAAAGAGCAAAAGACAACCGAAGGCAACCCTGGTCTGGCGCACCGGACCGTCCGGTGCACCAGGGAGATCAACCCCGAACTTGCCACCTTCGGGTTTCTGGAATTGCCCTCCGCTATAATTCACCGGACTGTCCGGTGTAGCACCGGACTGTCTGGTGTGCCAAGCGGAGTAACGGCTACATCGCCAACAATCCACTGCAAAAGTGAACAGTGAACAGTGAACAGTGAACAGTACCGACTGCACGTGTAGAGTCAGAGCAGGCGCCAGATGGCGCACCGGACAGTGAACAGGACCTGTCCGGTGCACCACCGGACTGTTCGGTGGCCCACATGTCAGAAGCTCCAACGGTCGAACCCTAACGGTTGGGTGACGTGGCTGGTGCACCAGACAGTGTCCGGTGGCGCACCGGATTATCCGGTGCGCCATACGACAGCAGCCTTCCCAACGACCACTTTGGTGGTTGGGGCAATAAATACCCCCAACCACCAACACTTCAAGGCATCCAAGTTTTCAGCCAACACATTCAATACAAGAGCTAGTGCATTCAATACAAGACACAAATAGAGTGAATCAAAATCTCTCCAAGTCCCAATTCCACTCAAAGCAATTAGTGACTAGAAGAGAGAGTTTTGCCGTGTTCATTTGAGCTCTTGCGCTTGGATCGCTTTTCTTCTTCCTCCTTTCTTGTTCCCAAGATCATTGTAATCAAAGCAAGAGACACCAAGTTGTGGTGGTCCTTGTAGTGGACTAAGTGTCCCATTTGATTGAAGAGAAAAGCTCACTCGGTCTAGGTGACCGTTTGAGAGAGGGAAAGGGTTGAAAGAGACCCGGTCTTTGTGACCACCTCAACGGAGAGTAGGTTTGCAAGAACCGAACCTCGGTAAAACAAATCACCATGTCATCCGCCTTATTTGCTTGTGATTTGTTTTTTGCCCTCTCTTTCGGTCTCGACTTTATTTCTAACGCTAACCCCGGCTTGTAGTTGTGCTTAAACTTTATAAATTTCAGATTTGCCTATTCACCCCCCTCTAGGCGACTTTCAATTGGTATCAGAGCCCGATACTTCATTAAGAGCCTAACCGCTTGAAGTGATGACGGGAGCTCACGCCAAGAAGAAGATGGTGACCGGCGACAAGCCCGCCACAAGCCACGGAAGGCTCCATCGGGAGAGTCTGGCAACAAGAAGAGGGAGGAATCACCTCCCCGCGTCAAGTCGCACCAGAGTGGCGACAAGAAGAAGATGATGAAGAAAGTGGTCTACTACGAGACCGACTCTTCGTTGCCATCCACCTCCGGCTCCGACACGCCGTCCGTTACTTCTAAGCGCCATGAGCGCAAAGAAGTTTAGTAAGATCCCCTTACGCTATCCTCGCATTTCCAAACGCACTCCTTTACTTTCCGTCCCACTAGGCAAACCACTAGTTTTTGACGGTGAAGATTATTGTATGTGGAGTGATAAAATGAGGCACCATCTAACCTCACTCCACGCTAGTATTTGGGACATTGTTGAATTTGGTGCGCAGGAACCATCTGTGGGGGATGAAGGCTATGACTCGAACGAGGTAGCCCAAATCCGGCAATTCAACTCCCAAGCCACTACTATACTCCTCGCCTCTCTAAGTCGAGAGGAGTATAATAAGGTGCAAGGGTTGAAGAGTGCCAAAGAAATTTGGGACGTGCTCAAGACCGCGCACGAAGGAGACGAGGTGACCAAAATCACCAAGAGGGAAACGATCGAGGGGGAGCCCGGTCGCTTCATGCTTCATCAAGGGGAGGAGCCACAAGCGATGTACAACTGGCTCAAGACCTTGGTGAACCAAGTGCGCAACCTCGGGAGCACCAAATGTGATGACCATGAAATGGTCAAGGTTATTCTAAGATCACTTGTATTTCTTAATCCTACACAAGTTCAATTAATTCGTGGTGATCCTATATACAAGCTAATGTCTCCCGAGGAGGTTATAGGAAAATTTGTGAGCTTTGAATTGATGATCAAAGGCTCCAAGAAAATCATCGAGCAAGGCGCCTCTTCCACACCCGACGTGCAACCCGTTGCATTCAAAGCGACAGAGGAGAAGAAAGAAGAGTCTACGTCGAGTAGGCTCCCCATCGACGCCTCCAAGCTCGACAATGAGGAGATGGCTTTAATCATCAAAAGCTGTCGCCAAATCCTCAAGAAAAGGAGGGGGAAGGACTACAAGCCCCGCTCCAAGAAAGTTTGTTATACGTGTGGTAAGCCCGGTCATTTTATTGCAAAATGTCCATTATCTAGTGATAGTGACAGGGGCGACGACAAGAAGGGAAAGTGGAGGGAAAAGAAGTATTACAAGAAAAAGGGCGGTGATGCCCATGTTTGCCGGGAATGGGACTCCGACGAGAGCTCCACCGACAAGGACGCCGCAAACGTCACCGTCAACAAAGGTCTTCTCTTCCCCAACGTCAGCCACAAATGCCTCATGGCAAGTTACAGCAAAAAGAAGGTAAAATCTAGAGCCTCCACTAAATATGCAACATCTAGTGATAAGGATAACTCTAGTGATGATGAGGATAACTTGCTAGCTCTTTTTGCCAACTTAAACATGCAACAAAAGGAAAAATTAAAAGAATTGATAGGAGCTATGCATGAGAAGGATGAACTCTTGGATAGCCAAGAGGACTTCCTAATTAAAGAAAATAAGAAGCATGTTAAGGTTAAAAATGCTTATGCTCAGGAAGTAGAAAAATGTGAAAAATTAACTAGTGAGCTAAGCACTTGCCATGATATTATTTCCATCCTTAGAGATGAGAATGCTAAATTAATAGCTAAGGTTGAGAAGTTAGATGTTTGTGATGATTCAATTGTTAATCTTAGAAATAATAATGCTAGTTTAATTGCTAAGATTGATAAGTTGAATGCATCTCTCTCTAGCCTTAAGATTGAGAATGAAAAATTAACTGCTAAGGCTAAAGATTTAAATGTTTGCAATGTTTCTATTTCCAATCTTAGAAATGAAAATACCATTTTACATGCTAAGATTGAAGAATTAAATGTTTGCAAACCCTCTACATCTACCGTTGAGCATGTTACTATTTGTACTAGATGTAGAGACATTAATGTTGATGATATCCATGATCACCTAGCTTTAATTAAACAACAAAATGATCACATAGCTCAACTTAGTGCTAAAACTAATGAGCATGACTTAGAAAATGAAAATTTTAAATTTGCTAGAAGCATGCTCTATAGTGGGAGACGCCCTGGGATTAAGGATGGCATTGGCTTCCAAAAGGGAGACAATGTCAAGCTTAATGCCCCTAAGAAATTGTCTAATTTTGTTAAGGGTAAGGCTCCCATGGTTCAGGATAACGAGGGTTACATTTTATACCCTGTCGGTTATCCCGAACACAAAATTAGGAGAATTCATTCTAGGAAGTCTCACTCTGGCTCTCATCATGCTTTTATGTATAAGAGTGAGGCATCTAGTTCTAGGCAATCCACTCATGTTAAATTGCCTAAAAGGAAATCTCCTATTGCATCAAATGAGCCTAACGTTTCATTTAAGACCTTTGACGCTTCATATGTGCTCACTAACAAATCAGGCAAAGTAGTTGCCAAATATGTTGGGGCCAAACACAAGGGCTCAAAGACTTGTGTTTGGGTACCAAGGTGCTTGTTTCTAATGTCAAAGGACCCAAGACCGTTTGGGTACCTAAGAACAAGGCCTAAATTTGTTTTGTAGGTTTATGCATCCAGGGGCTCAAGTTGGATCATTGATAGTGGGTGCACAAACCACATGACTGGGGAGAAAAGGATGTTCTCCTTGTACGAGAAAAACCATGAAATCAAGGTTTGGTCAAAGGACTTGGTAAAATTGCTATATCACCTGACCATTCTATTTCCAATGTTTTTCTTGTAGATTCTTTATATTATAACTTGCTTTCAGTTTCTCAATTATGCAAAATGGGCTACAATTGTCTTTTTATGGATATAGGTGTTACTGTCTTTAGAAGATGTGATGATTCAGTAGCATTTAAGGTAGTGTTAGAGGGTCAGCTATACTTAGTTAATTTTAATAGAGCTGAACTCGACACTTGCTTAATTGCTAAGACTAACATGGGTTGGCTTTGGCATCGCCGACTAGCCCACGTTGGGATGAAGAATCTTCATAAGCTTCTAAAGGGAGAGCACATTTTGGGACTAACAAATGTTCATTTTGAGAAAGACAGGATTTGTAGCGCATGTCAAGCAGGGAAGCAAGTTGGTATTCATCATCCACACAAGAACATCATGACGACCGACATGCCGCTTGAGCTACTCCACATGGATCTATTCAGCCCGATCGCTTACATAAGCATCGGCGGTAGTAAGTATTGTCTTGTTATTGTGGATGACTATTCTCGCTTCACTTGGGTGTTCTTTTTGCAGGAAAAATCACAAACCCAAGAGACCTTAAAGGGATTCTTGAGATGGTCTCAAAATGAGTTCGGCTTAAGGATCAAAAAGATTAGAAGCGACAACGGGACGGAGTTCAAGAACTGACAAATAGAAGGCTTTCTTGAGGACGAGGGCATCAAGCATGAGTTCTCTTCTCCCTACACTCCACAACAAAATGGTGTAGTGGAGAGGAAGAATATAACTCTACTTGACATGGCGAGGACCATGCTTGATGAGTACAAGACTTCGGACCGGTTTTGGGCGGAAGCAATCAACACCGCTTGCTACGCCATCAACCGTATCTATCTTCACCGAATCCTCAAGAAGACATCATATGAACTCCTAACCGGTAGAAAGCCCAATGTTTCATATTTTACAGTCTTTGGTAGCAAATGCTTTATTCTTGTTAAAAGAGGTAGAAAATCTAAATTTGCTCCTAAGGTTGTAGAAGGCTTTTTACTTGGTTATGACTCAAACACAAGGGCATATAGGGTCTTTAACAAGTCCACTGGACTAGTTGAAGTCTCTTGTGACATTGTGTTTGATGAGACTAATGGCTCTCAAGTAGAGCAATTTGATCTTGATGAGCTAGATGATGAAGAGGCTCCATGCGTCGCACTAAGGAACATGTCCATTAGGGATGTGTGTCCTAAGGAATACGAAGAGCTTTCACAAGCACAAGATCAACCATCTTCCTCCATGCAAGCATCTTCACCAACTCAAGATGAGGATCAAGCTCAAGATGATGAAAATGAAGATCAAGAGGAGGACAATGATCAAGGGGGGGATGCTATTGATCAAGACAAGGAAGATAATGAGGGTCCAAGACCGCCACACCCAAGAGTCCACCAAGCGATACAACGAGATCACCCCGTGAACACTATCCTCGGCGATATTCAAAAGGGGGTAACCACTCGATCTCGTGTTGCTCATTTTTGTGAACATTTCTCCTTTGTGTCTTCTATTGAGCCATAAAGGGTGGAAGACTCATTAAGGGATTCGGATTGGGTGTTGGCAATGCAAGAGGAGCTCAACAACTTCACGAGGAATGAGGTATGACATTTAGTTCCACATCCTAACCAAAATGTTGTAGGAACCAAGTGGGTCTTCTGCAACAAACAAGATGAGCATGGTGTGGTGACTAGGAACAAAGCCCGACTTGTGGCCAAGGGTTATTCACAAGTCTAAGGTTTGGATTTCGGTGAAACCTATGCACCCGTAGCTAGGCTTGAGTCAATTCGTATATTACTTGCCTATGCTACTTACCATGGCTTAAGCTTTATCAAATGGACGTGAAGAGTGCCTTCCTCAATGGACCAATCAAGGAGGAGGTCTATGTTGAGCAACCTCCCGGCTTTGAAGATAGTGAGTACCCTAACCATGTTTATAAACTCTCTAAGGCGCTTTATGGGCTCAAGCAAGCCCCAAGAGCATGGTATGAATGCCTAAGATATTTTCTTATCGCTAATGGCTTCAAAGTCGGAAAAGCGGATCCTACTCTCTTTACTAAAACCATTGCAAATGATTTGTTTGTATGCCAAATTTATGTTGATGATATCATATTTGGGTCTACTAACAAATCTACTTGTGAAGAGTTTAGTAGGATCATGGTACAAAAATTCGAGATGTCAATGATGGGGGAGTTGAAGTATTTCTTAGGATTTCAAGTGAAGCAACTCCAAGAGGGCACCTTCATTAGCTAAACGAAGTACATTCAAGACATACTCACCAAGTTTGGAATGAAGGATGCCAAGCCCATCAAGACACCCATGGGAACTAATGGGCATCTCGACCTCGACACAGGAGGTAAGTCCGTAGATCAAAAGGTATACCGGTCGATGATAGGATCTCTACTCTATTTATGTGCATCTCGACCGGATATTATGCTTTCCGTATGCATGTGTGCAAGATTCCAAGCCGATCCTAAGGAAGTTCACCTTAGGGCCGTAAAACGAATCTTGAGATAGTTTATACTCCTAAGTTTGGTCTTTGGTACCCCAAGGGATCCACATTTGATTTAATAGGTTACTCAGATGCTGATTGGGCAGGGTGTAAAATTGATAGAAAGAGCACATCAGGGACTTGTCAGTTCTTGGGAAGATCACTGGTGTCTTGGGCTTCAAAGAAACAAAATTTCGTATCTCTTTCAACCGTCGAAGCCGAGTATATTGCCGCAGGCCATTGTTGAGCGCAATTGCTTTGGATGAGGCAAACCCTTAGGGACTATGGTTACAAATTAACCAAAGTTCCTCTCCTATGTGATAATGAGAGTGCAATCCGCATGGCCGATAATCCCGTTGCGCACAGTCGCACTAAGCACATAGCCATTCGGTATCACTTTTTTAGGGATCACCAACAAAGGGGGATATCGAGATTGCATATGTTAGCACCAAAGAACAATTGGCCGATATCTTTACCAAACCACTAGATGAGAAAACCTTTACCAAACTTAGGCATGAGCTAAACATTCTTGATTCTAGGAATTTTGATTGATATTTTGCACACATAGCTCATTTATGTACCTTTGATCATATCTCCTTCATGTGCTATGACTAATGTGTTTTCAAGTGTATTTCATGCTAAGTCATAGATTGAAAGGGAAATGGAGTTCTTCGGCGAAGACAAGGCTTCTACTCCACTCCATCGAATTATTCATCCTTCGCCGTCCCTCCGCACCGCTCTCCAATTTGGTATAATCTTCACTCATATATTATTTACCAAAGGGGGATAAAGATTTAAAAGGGCTTATATTTCACTCACAAGTATCCGTTTTTGGCGATTCATGCCAAAGGGGGAGAAAGTATTAGCCCAAAGCAAAAGGACCGCACCATCACGCCAATTTCAAAAAATTTCGAAACAAGTTTAAGTTGTTAAATGTTTTTCAATTGGTATCTTTGAAAATTCTATCTCAATTGGTAAAACCCTCTTGAACACTAAGAGGAGAATTTCATTGAGGGGGAGTTTTGTTTAGTCAAAGGAAAAAGCATTTGAAACAGGGGGAGAAAATTTCGAATCTTATAATTCTATTTGCAAAAGGATTTTGAAAAGAGTTTTCCAAAGAATTTACAAAAACAAAACAAGTGGTGCAAATGTGGTCCAAAATGTTAAATAAGAAGAAAACAATCCATGCATATCTTATGAATGTTTTAAATTGATTCAATTCCAAGTAACCTTTGCACTTACCTTATGCAAACTAGTTCAATTCTGCACTTATATATTTGCTTTGGTTTGTGTTGGCATCAATCACCAAAAAGGGGGAGATTGAAAGGGAAATAGGCTCGCACCTTTTCTTAAATGATTTTGGTGGTTGAATTGCCCAACACAAATAATTGGACTAACTAGTTTGCTCTAGATTATAAGTTCTACAGGTGCCAAAGGTTCAACACAAACCAATAAAAAGTCCAAGAAAAAGTTCAAATAAAAAGAGCAAAAGACAACCGAAGGCAACCCTGGTCTGGCGCACCGGACAGTGTCCGGTGCACCAGGGAGATCAACCCCGAACTTGCCACCTTCGGGTTTCTCGAATTGCCCTCCGCTATAATTCACCGGACTGTCCGGTGTAGCACCGGACTGTCTAGTGTGTCAAGCGGAGTAACGGCTACAGCGCCAACGGTCGACTGCAAAAGTGAACAGTGAACAGTGCCGACTACGCGCGCAGAGTCAGAGCAGGCACCAGATGGCGCACCGGACAGTGAACAGAACCTATCCGGTGCACCACCGGACTGTCCGGTGTCCCACATGTCAGAAGCTCCAACGGTCGAACCCTAACGGTTGGGTGATGTGGCTGGCGCACCGGACTATCCGGTGCGCCATACGACAGCAGCCTTCCCTAACGACCACTTTGGTGGTTGGGGCTATAAATACCCCCAACCACCAACACTTCAAGGCATCCAAGTTTTCAGCCAACACATTCAATACAAGAGCTAGTGCATTCAATACAAGACACAAATAGAGTGAATCAAAATCTCTCCAAGTCCCAATTCCACTCAAAGCAATTAGTGACTAGAAGAGAGAGTTTTGCCGTGTTCATTTGAGCTCTTGCGCTTGGATCGCTTTTATTCTTCCTCCTTTCTTGTTCCAAAGATCATTGTAATCAAAGCAAGAGACACCAAGTTGTGGTGGTCCTTGTAGTGGACTAAGTGTCCCATTTGATTGAAGAGAAAAGCTCACTCGGTCTAGGTGACCGTTTGAGAGAGGGAAAGGGTTGAAAGAGACCCGGTCTTTGTGACCACCTCAACGGGGAGTAGGTTTGCAAGAACCGAACCTCGGTAAAACAAATCACCATGTCATCCGCCTTATTTGCTTGTGATTTGTTTTTCGCCCTCTTTTTCGGACTCGACTTTATTTCTAACGCTAACCACGGCTTGTAGTTGTGCTTAAACTTTATAAATTTCAGATTTGCCTATTTACCCCCCTCTAGGCGACTTTCAATTGGTATCAGAGCCTGGTACTTCATTAAGAGCCTAACCGCTCGAAGTGATGACGGAAGCTCACGCCAAGAAGAAGATGATGACCGGCGACAAGCCCGCCACAAGCCACGGGAAGGATCCATCGGGAGAGTCCGGTAACAAGAAGAGGGAGGAATCACCTCCCCGCGTCAAGTCGCACCGGAGTGGCGGCAAGAAGAAGATGAAGAAAGTGGTCTACTACAAGACCGACTCTTCGTCACCATCCACCTCCGGCTCCGACACGCCGTTCGTTACTTCTAAGCACCATGAGCGCAAGAAGTTTAGTAAGATCCCCTTATGCTATCCTCGCATTTCCAAACACACTCCTTTACTTTCCGTCCCACTAGGCAAACCACCGGTTTTTTACGGTGAAGATTATTGTATGTGGAGTGATAAAATGAGGCACCATCTAACCTCACTCCACGCTAGTATTTGGGACATTGTTGAATTTGGTGCGCAGGAACCATTTGTGGGGGATGAAGGCTATGACTCGAACGAGGTAGCCCAAATCCGGCACTTCAACTCCCAAGCCACTACTATACTCCTTGCCTCTCTAAGTCGAGAGGAGTATAATAAGGTGCAGGGTTGAAGAGTGCCAAAGAAATTTGGGACGTGCTCAAGACCGCGCACGAAGGAGACGAGGTGACCAAAATCACCAAGAGAGAAACGATCGAGGGGGAGCTCGGTCGCTTCATGCTTCATCAAGGGAAGGAGCCACAAGCGATGTACAACCGGCTCAAGACCTTGGTGAACCAAGTGCGCAACCTCAAGAGCACCAAATGGGATGACCATGAAATGGTCAAGGTTATTCTAAGATCACTTGTATTTCTTAATCCTACACAAGTTCAATTAATTCGTGGTGATCCTAGATACAAGCTAATGTCTCCCGAGGAGGTTATAGGAAAATTTGTGAGCTTTGAATTGATGATCAAAGGCTCCAAGAAAATCATCGAGCAAGGCGCCTCCTCCACACTCGACATGCAACACGTTGTATTCAAAGCGACGGAGGAGAAGAAAGAAGAGTCTACGTCAAGTAGGCTCCCCATCGATGCCTCCAAGCTCGACAATGAGGAGATGGCTTTAATCATCAAAAGCTTTCGCTAAATCCTCAAGCAAAGGAGGTCTAGGTGACTGTTTGAGAGAGGGAAAGGGTTGAAAGAGACCCAGTCTTTGTGACCACCTCAACGGGGAGTAGGTTTGCAAGAACCGAACCTCGGTAAAACAAATCACTGTGTCATTCGCCTCATTTGCTTGTGGTTTGTTTTTCGCCCTTTCTTTCAGACTCGACTTCATTTCTAACGCTAACCCCGGCTTGTAGTTGTGCTTAAACTTTATAAATTTCATATTTGCCTATTCACCCCCCCCCTCTAGGTGACTTTCAAACACAAGGGCATATAGAGTCTTCAACAAGTCCACTGTATTAGTTGAAGTTTCTTGTGACATTGTGTTCGATGAGACTAATGGCTCCCAAGTGGAGCAAGTTGATCTTGATGAACTAGATGATGAAGAGGCTCCGGGCGTCACGCTAAGGAACATGTCCATTGGTGATGTGTGTCCAAAAAAATCCGAAGAGCCTCCACAAGCACAAGATCAACCATCATCTTCCATGCAAGCATCTCCACCAACTTAAGATGGGAATCAGGCTCAAGAAGAAGAGGGTGAAGATCAAGACAATGAGGCACCTCAAGAGGAGGACATTGATCAAGGGGAGATGAAGACGATCAAGACAAGGAAGATGATCAAGAGATTCGGGATCAAAGACCGCCACACCCAAGAGTCCACCAAGCAATTCAAAGAGGTCACCCTGCCAACTCCATACTTGGTGACATTCACAAGCGGGTAACCACTAGATCTCGATTTGCTCATTTTTGTGAACATTACTCTTTTGTGTCCTCCATTGAGCCATACAGGATAGAGGATGCACTAAGAGATCTGGATTGGGTGGTGGTAATGCAAGAGGAGCTCAACAATTTCATAAGGAATGAGGTATGGCATTTAGTTCCACGTCCTAACCAAAATGTTGTAGGTATTAAGTGGGTATTCCGCAACAAACAAGATGAGCATGATGTGGTGACAAGGAACAAAGCATGACTTGTTGCAAAAGGTTATTTACAAGTCGAAGATTTGGATTTCGATGAAACCTATGCACCCGTAGCTAGGCTTGAGTCAATTCGTATATTACTTGCCTATGCTACTTACCATGGCTTTCAGCTATATCAAATGGACGTGAAGAGTGCCTTCCTCAATGGCCCTATCAAGGAAGAGGTATTTGTTGAGCAACCTCCCGGCTTTGAAAATAGTGAGTATCCTAACCATGTCTATAAACTCTCAAAGGCGCTTTATGGGCTCAAGCAAGCCCCAAGATCATGGTATGAATGCCTGCGAGACTTTCTTATCACTAATGGCTTCAAAGTTGGAAAAGCTAACCCTACTCTCTTCACTAAAACAATTGCAAAAGACTTGTTCATTTTCCAAATTTATGTTGATGATATTATATTTGGGTCTACTAACAAGTCAACTTGTGAAGAGTTTAGTAGGATTATGATACAGAAATTCGAGATGTCTATGATGGGGGAGTTGAAGTATTTCCTTGGATTTCAAATCAAGCAACTCCAAGAGGACACCTTTATCAGCCAAACTAAGTGCATTCAAGACATACTCAAGAAGTTTGGAATGAAGAATGCCAAACCCATCAAGACACCCATGGGACAAATGGGCATCTCGACCTCGACACGGGAGGTAAATCCATAGATCAAAAGGTATACCGGTCGATGATTAGGATCTTTATTTATGTGCTTCACGACCAGACATTATGCTTTTAGTATGCATATGTGCAAGGTTCCAGGCAAGTCCTAAGGAAGTTCACCTTAGGACCGTGAAAAGAATCATGAGATATTTAGTTTACACCCCTAAGTTTGGGCTTTGGTAACCCAGGGGATTTACCTTTGATTTAATTGGATATTCCGATGTCGATTATGCAGGGTGTAAAATAGACAGGAAGAGCACATCAGGGACTTGTCAGTTTCTAGGAAGATCCCTAGTGTCTTGGGCTTCAAAGAAACAAAACTCAGTAGCTCTTTCCACCGCCAAAGTCGAGTACATTGCCGCAGGCAATTATTGTGCACAATTACTTTGGATGAGGCAAACCCTTAGGGACTATGGCTAATGTGATGGAACCTCCCAAGTTATTAGGCCCACCTACAGTTGTCCTTGTCCAACGGACCTTGGACAACCCTATAGATGCACATAATCACTCGACAAGTTCGGTATATGTATCCTTATTTCCTCGCCCAAGAGCGTTTCACCCGTCATGCAGACATTACAACACATTGGAGGAACGAATAAGCGGAAGCGAATTACAATAACTTAATTTACATTCGTCAAAATATAAAGAGAGTGTTATTATTACATTACCAGGTTATAAGAGTGCATAGAATATTATTATTACAGACTTAGGAGGCAAAAACCCCTCCCGCATAAAAGTGCATTGTTTTTCAAGTGGGAGGCCAACATCCTCCCGCGACTTCACTGCTGAGGTTCTTCTTTAGGCACCAGCTTAGAGCAAAAACAGCAAAAGTCTGTTGTTTCCTCACCTACAACAACATGGGTTCGAAAACCCTCAATACGGAGTGTACTTTCGCAAGTCTTACCCATCAAAAGAAAAGACTCTCAAGGATATGCTGGTTTGAGGGAGTCAAGGTAAGGCTGATCAAGTATCAAAGACTCTGTTTTGCGGAAATGCTTACTAAAAGTGGATCCTTAAAAATCCAGTTTTATTAGCATGTTAAGTTATTACCTGTAACTAGAGTTCTTTCTACCCTAGTTCAAGCACTTGACCTACACTAGCAGTCTTTTATCAACCCCTTTAGTTCACTGGAATGCTATGTGTAAGTCAGTGACCAAGTCTTCATATCCGAGAAGTAACGGCGGTCCGAATCGATTAATAATACTCAGCTGAGGATCTCCAATCACACGACATATGTAGCACTTAACCCTTGTATATGTCAACTTGCCACCGGGTTTCTTAAGACCAGACCGGGTTCACGCCAACCGAGAGCACAGATACACCACCGTCCAGCCTCTTGCCACGGAGGGTACACGCTACTCTTGTCATCTCTCCACTCCCATTGCCTGTTGGCCTTTCTGGTATTAGTCTGCCCGAGGCAAAGCTTACCCATGAAGAGGCATGTGACCAGTTAAAGGGTCCTCGTCAGCAGGCCTACATCGACACGGTCCTTAGTCGACTCAGACGAAGACACTACACCGAGACTCTCTTCTCATGCAAGTCACCCGCCCGGTCTCAGCTTTATCATTTAAAAACCCAAAGTTTGGCACCTGGCAGAGGTACATCTTATCCGATGTTGAACCCATCACGGCCATGATGGATCCACCATCAAGTTTTATTTTTGAAAACACCCCATCCACTATAAAGCATACCTTTTGTTTTAAAACAAAACATTTGTTTTTTAAAGCAGGACTAAGCATCATAAAACCTTTTAATAAAACAGGTAATCAAGGAATGGTAAACAGTTCCAAGGAAGGAAATGCAACAATTGGTTTAGCACACAACTCTTATCACCTAATGCATCATATACAGTGATAAAGATTTTAAAACAGCAAGGAGGTGGCAAATACACCGGGGCTTTCCTTGTGTTGTAGGGGAGTCAGGCTCTGTTCCACAGATATCAAAATAAAAACAGTTCTCGGCAGGTGGATTTTCTGTTGATGGAGTAGTCTCCTCTTCTTCAACAGTTACTTTTTTCGTTTTCTATACATAACCATATATAACCATGAATGCTCATGTGATGCTTATGAATATGCAATGATAGTAGAGATACATCAAGTTGTATCTTGAATACAACTTTCCTTCACGGTGCACCAGGGAAACTAGGGTCTTCTAGGTCAATACCCTAGTAGGGTTAGACAGTTTTACCCTAAGGAGCTAGGGTTTTGGGTTTGGGAATCAAACAATGTCCAAAGCATATCAAACTTTACCCATGGGTTCTAAGTACAAAATAAGTTCACCCATTTATGATTTTTGGAGCTATCTAGTAATTTATAAAATTCAAAAAGACTAGGTTTAGGCCTTCATAAATACTACATAATTCATGGTTTGGGCTAAAAATCTTGGAACTATTTTTATTAAATACTATAGGAATTTAGGAGTCCCACAAAATTGGTCTCATATTTTTACCGTTTTCCCATAATTTCCCATGAATTTCCTAAGTCTGGCAGAAAAAGAAAAAGACAAAGCATAAACAGTAACGGGCTCAATCTAGCCCGAGCCGGCCCACGACAGGCGAAACGCGCCCGCGTTGCCAGGTTTGCACAGAGGACCCTACCGATTTGAAAAACCCTTAAAGAGTCCGTAGCACTATTTCCTTGTCTCACTGACATTTGCACCACGACCCTCGCACTTCTATTTCTTTGCAGTGCCAGGTCCACGACGGTGGACGACGACGAGCATGTCTCCGGTGAACCCGTACTGGCCAGAAAACGCAACGACTAGGTCCCTCCTTTGTTCGACAACTAATTCTACCCCTAGCGACATGGATCCCTCAACAAATTGCACAATTCCGGGTTGAGAACTCTCTGTCCACGGTGATGGCACATACCGAGGGCAATCCGAGGTGTTCCCGGTGATCTACCCAGGTCTAGTTCAATTGGCTGGGCCGATGAGCATCTACAGCACAAGGGGTATTGAAATGAGAGCGAGGAGGGCGTGAATGGACCTGTAGAGAGCTGGCCACGGCGAGCTCACACATGGCGGTGTTCTTGACTGATTTGGGGGAACTCTAAATTAGAGCTGTCTGGTGGACAATCCGAGGCACGGGCTGGTGCGTTGGGTGTGTGATTACTTAGCGGAGCTCACTGGGGTGGTAATTTATAGGTTCCATCGGCGGTGGCGGCTAATTTTGAGAAGACGCGCGGTGGCCGGAGCGAGAGAAGTGTCACTGGCGGCGATCTATCGTGGCAATTGCGGGGTAATAAGCTACGGCGGTCACTGGGTAACGACCACGACTCACGACGACGTGGTAAGATAGCCAAAGGCGTGGCACAACCGAGGAAAACGGAGGTAGCCACGGCAATGGCCGTGCGGCCACGTCGCCGGCAAGTGAATGGGTGACAGAGCGGCTACAGGGTTCTGAGTTCATCCAAGGTGAAGATTTTTCCATGGTCGATCATAATCCACGCCACAGAGGTCACGAATCACGGCGCCGGCGCGAATCTGAGCGCGCGGGTCACCGGCGGCGAGGGGGATGAACCTAAAGATCTTTCTGCGTACTGTACCATGGGATCCTTATTCAGAGTGCCTAACCGAGCATTTTGCTAGGCTTGGATCTCTGATTTCTATATAACAACTTGTTAATCCACTTGTAACAAAGTTGTTGGTCTATAATCCAACTTTGATCTTGCTATAGCAACCATACTTAAATTCTCACTGAATCATACTCAAAATAGCTCCCAAACTTGGTCCTAGTTCACTGTCAGTCCAGTTTCAGAGTTACACTCGACTGACAGACCAACTTCAGGTTTGTTTTTCTTCAAATTTTGTATGTTACCAAGGTTTAGTCACTTAAGCAAAGTTGCACTCCTATCATAGCTCTTCGACTTGATGTGTTGACCTAGGGCAAATTCCTTATGAATTGGGAGATATAAAGCTCCAAAGTTGCCCTCAATCAACAGAAATTCAGAACTTCACCACATAGTATTCATGGGGTATTTTGCATTTAAGTCCAAACTTCATCATTCAACTTGGAAATCCTCAAACGTGAAAAGTACTTGATTTGTAGTGTTCTATTACTCTGATATTTGCACTTTGGTCCAAAAGTGCCTAGAATTTACATTTAACCCCCTAGGGTTTCAATTAGGGTTTATTTTTAGGGTTTTAGGCACATTAGGGTTTTTGTGCCACAAAAGTCCATCCACTTTGATATCTTGTGAGCATTTTTAATGTCTCTTGAGATTTTTTACTCATTTGGACTTCACTTACATCTCTAAGCCCTACTACAGGGTTAAGTATCCTATCATAGGGTTAACCACACATCAAATCATAACATCACAACTTGTTTGAGATTTTACATAGTGAATGCATTCTAGGTGTAACAAACATATGAAATGTCAATGCACATGATGTTATGCTCAAGTTTTAGTACCAGTAACACCAAGGGTGTTACAGCTACAAGTTGAGCAAAGTCCCTCTCCTATGTGACAATGAGAGTGCAATCTGCATGGCGGACAATCCCATTGAACACAGCCGCACTAAGCACATAGACATCTGGTATCACTTTTTGAGAGATCACCAACAAAAGGGGATATTGAAATTGCTTATGTTAGCACCCACAACCAATTAGCCAATATCTTTACCAAGCTATTAGATGAAAAGACTTTTAGCAAACTCAGGAATGAGCTAAATATACTTGATTCTCGAAACTTTGATTGAAACATTGTACACATAGCTAATTTATATATTTTTGATCATGTCTCTTTCATTTGGTACAAATACATATTTCTTATTCTTCTTGTGCCAAGGCTAAGACTAATGTGCTTTCAAGTGTATTTCTATGCTTAATCTTAAATTGAAAGGGAAATGGAGTATTTGGCAAAGACAAGGCTTCCACTCCAACTCTGACGGTATCTTCTATCCTTTGTCGTTACTCAGGAAACTCTGAATTGGTATGACCCCTCGCTCATATTTATTTTACCAATAGAGGAGAAAGTATTAGGCCCCATAAGGGGAGAATTGTATAGGGCTCTCAAGTTCTCCGTTTTTGGCGATTAATGCCAAAGGGGGAGAAAGTATCGAAGGGGGAGAAAGTATTAAGCCTAAAGCAAAAGGACCGCACCACCATTTCAAAAATTTTGAAAAATAAAGGAAGAAATTACTTCACTAATATTTATTTCAATTGGTATTTGAGTTAATTTTCAATTGGTATCTTATTTGGTTTCAAAATTTCAAGTTAGTATAAAAATTTCAATTGGTACAAATTTCATTTAGTATCTATTTCAAAAAGGGGAAAATCATTTCAAAAACTCTCTTGAAAGCTAAGGGGAAAATTTCTTCAGGGGGGGTCTTTTATTTAGTCAAAGGAAAACATTTGAAACAGGGAGGATTTCAAATCTTGAGAATGCTTCTTAAAATCATATTCTTATACCTTTGGTTATTTGCAAAAGAATTTGAAAAGGTTTTTTCCAAAAAATTGCAAAAACAAACAAGTGGTGCAAATGTGGTCCAAAATGTTAAATAGAAGAAAGCAACCACGTTTATTCTTAGACATATCTATAAAGTCTTTAAATTGGTTTAAATCTAAGTAACCTTTGCACATTAATCATAATTATAAACTAGTTACATTTCTTCACTTTATATTTTCTTTGGTTCGTGTTGGCATCAATCACTAAAATGAGAGAGATTGAAAGGGAAATGGGCTTAATCATTTCTATAATCGATTTTGGTGGTTGACGTTCATCATAAACCACGTGGAATAATTAGTTTGCCAAGATGTCTTTTATATCAGGTGCATAAGGTTCAACACAAACCAAGAAAGAAATTAATTTGAGGACTCAAATAAATTTGGAGCAAAGGACTTGAGAGTGTGCTGCCAGTGGCGCACCGGACACCAAGCGAACATGCCACTCTCGAGAATTTCCAAGCCGCGCCCCGCTATAATTCATCGGACTGTCCGGTGAGCCAACGAAGCAACGGTAACCTGGCGCCAATGGTCGACTACAAAGTGAACAATGTGCGTCAGAGCTTAGAGCAGAGTCTGGTGTGGCACCGGACTGTCCGGTGTAGCTACAGGACAAAGGTTCCAACGGTCAAGTCGCTCCAAACCCCAACGGGCGTGCTGACGTGGCACACACCGGACAGTGAACAGTGGCTATCCGGTGCACCACCGGACTGTCTGTTATGCCCATCGCCAGCAGACTCAGCCAACGGCTAGGAAGTGGTTGGAGGCTATAAATACCCCCAACCACCTCCTTCAATGGCATCCAAGTTTTTCAAAAGTTCCTATTCAATACAAGAGCAATAACATTCACTACAAGACACATTCCAAAGATCAAATCCTCTCCAAGTCTCAAAATGAACTCAACCACTTAGTGACTTGAGAGAGTTTTGTGTTCATTTGTTGCTCTTATTGCTTGGATTGCTTTCTCCTTCCCTTCCTTATTTCTTTAATTGTTTTGTAAAGCTAGCAAGAGACACCTAAGTGTGTGGTGGTCCTTGCGGGGTCTTAGTGACCCAAATGATTAAGGAGAAGGCTCATCCGGTCTAATTGACCGTTTGAGAGAGGGAAATGGTTGAAATAGACCCGGCCTTTATGGCCTCCTCAACGGGGACTAGGTTCTTTGGAACCGAACGTCATCCGCATTGATCTTCGCTTGCTTTGTTTGCCTTCTTTCCTCTCTCTAAAGTTTCCTTGCTAATATTGATTTGAGTTTGCTCCCAAACGTCATCCGCATCAATTGAGCAACTCTTAGGAAGAGAAACATTCTTCCACACTCGAATTTAATTCTAACGCTAACCCGACCTTAGTGTGTGTTTATGTTTATAAATTTCAGGTTTTGCCTATTCACCCCCCTCTAGTCGACTTTCATTGCCCTTTATAGACGGGCCGGCGCAACCCATTGAATCGATCTGGTAAATTCTAGGAACCGCCCCCTAGAATACCTCTACGTGCAACCACCCGAAGATCTCGCACGTAATGTGTGCCCATTACTTCTGGTTGACGTGACAGTCTAGGTGTAATATTTGATAACCAAATAAACAAAAGGCAAAAATTAAACTGACGTTCAGAACACGTTACGACGCGATTGTGCATCGTCCCAAGTCCCAAGTCACGCGATAAATAACACGAAAAAACGCGAGCGAGCGCATGTGGCAGCCATCATAGCCTTTTATTTGTTTAATGTGAATAGTAGTGAACACTCCTAGATATAATCTGGTTCTCTATTACATAGATGGACAATATGAGAGTAAAGCCGCAAACAATCTCTACACATCACCTTGGCTTCGTTATTAAATTGGGTCACACACTAGTAAGCCTAATTCTAACCATTTATGTAGGTTTGGTTTGAGAAATATGGTAATAGTCTATTATTTTTCCATTCCTCGTTTTATTGTTGGGTTCCTGGAATAGAATGATTTGATTTATCATTATTTAATATCTTGTAGGCTCGGCTCCTCCAGAAGGAAACGATAAAAAAGGAAAGAAATAGACCCCAGAACTGTTGTTCTATTCTTCTGCCCGTTTCGAAACGCCCAGATAATTAATAACAGAAAAGGCTCTCGTTGACCTCGCTTCCTCCGAGGCATGATCTATGGCTGGTGGCAGGCAGCAGCCCAGCAGGCAAAATTGTCAGGCACGCAAGATGTCAGAAGAATTGCAACTTGCTCAGACCAAGCAAAGAATCGCTACGCTATCAGTATAATTACTTGCAGCGAGGACAAAAAAATAAAGAAAGAAACTTGAAATCATGGAGCTGGTTGTTGCGACTTGCGACGCGGACCCGTGTCACCGTGTGGCTATCTTACAATCACAATCACACAGGTTGACGGGGAAATCGTCATCATCAGTTTGTAGTTTATACACCAGCTGCTCGAAAATCATGGAATTTACAGGACCGGAGCGAGAGAGAGATACTCCAGTCATAACCCACAACCAACACAATCATTCTCGTTAAAATCAATCAACAAGAGAAACAAAATCAATCAACAAGAGAGAGAGAGAGAGAGAGTAGCGTACATGTACCAATAATCGATTAAAGGGGCAGGGAGGGAGATGAATGATTTTCTCCGTATCAGCCAACAACGGCGCAGGATAAACGGATATGAACCTCCTCTTCCTATTGGCGGACGCCGAGATCAGCCGCGGCAGCGTGTGATGGCGGAGCAGCCGCGCGAGTAGGGGTTAGCCTGCCCGCCGGGGCGGCAGTTGTAGTAGGAGGCTCCCCGGACGGAGCAGGGCACGTTGTCCCTGCGCAGCGCGCCGTAGCTGAGGTAGCCGCCGCCCTGCAGCACCCGGCACGCCACGGAGTCCCCGCCAGGGAAGCCGAACTCCTCGTCCTCTCCCGCGCCCACCACGCGGAGGTCCCAGCCGAGGGACGCCGCCGCCGGCACGTCGCCCGACGCGCGGGCCAGCACCAGGAGCAGGAGGAGCGGGAGCAGGAGCGCGCGCGTCGGCCTCGCCATCGGCGGCGGCGGATTGCGATGGAGAATGGAGGAGGGGGCAGGGGAGGTGAAAGAAGTGTGGGTTTGGTGCTCTGCTGTCTGGTGCTGCTATGGCGAAGGGATGCCGGGGAGGCGGGGAGGGTAGGACTAGTAGGACCGACTGGAGTGGAGCGGAGCGGATGAATGGAAATATGGAATGGAATAGAATGCAAATGCAGGAATGCGCGTGACCTGGTGGCTGGTGCACGACTGCACGGCCAGTCGGCGCAGCCTGCGTGTGCCGGTTTCCGTTACAGGACGCGCCCGGATTGGCTGGTTTGGCTCAGCACCCAACACCGGCTCACGTGTGACGTGTGGAATGAGTGACGGAGAAACCCCATGGCCGTTGCCGTTGCCGTTGCCTGCCGTTCAGTTGAAAAAAGGGAAATACAGTACCTTCATTACACGCCCGAGTCCTGTCTTCAGTTGCACTCCCTTTGTCACTCTCCACCGAGTATACTTCTGTTGATGCATTTTTCGGACACCAATCACTTAACACGAATCGTGGCGGTTCTCTCTGCATAGGGGCGGATGGTCCGCGGCAGGGGCCGGACGGTCCGCGACCTAGCGCAGGGCTAGGGTTTTCTACCTGCCGGCCGGACGGTCCGCGTGTGCGCAGGGGGGGCGAAGGTTGCCGGCGGCGCCTGGATCTCGCTCCCGAGAGGTACCCCGTCGGGGAGGAGAGATCCTAGGAGTTGTCTAGGCTCGGGCAGACCGACCTAGACTCCTCTAATCGACGTAGAGTCGAAGAGAAGTTGAGAATTTGAGAATTGAGAGGCTAAACTAGAACTAGACTAGAACTACTCCTAATTGTACAGGAAATAAATGCGAGATAAAAGTGTTATTGATTCGATTGATGATTACAAATCGGTCGTATACCTCTGTATTTATAGAGGAGGGGGGCTGGACCTTTACAAACTAATCTTCCGAGCTAATTCCGTGAATTTAGCTAACAACCGTAGCACAAAACTCGGAACCCTAATCTGCTCTGCGCACGCGCGGACCGTCCGCACCACCAGTGCGGACCGTTCGGTCCTCATTTTGGTACTCAACATATGCCCCCTGCCTTTTGGTGTAGCTGAGCGAACCAAAAGCAACTAACTCGATGTGATCACATCGGTTTTCTTAGACATCTTGCCACCTACTAGGATAGTACGCAAGGGTCTTGTTCCCGATGGTTAACTCAACGGACGTGACCCGTTTAGCTTTGATCAGACTGTCAGTCCTAATATCGCCGAGTGTCGTACTGGTCTTGACCAATTCGTCATCTTGCTTTCCTAATTTTCTGAGTGTTCTGGGGTTGTACCGTCTGCGCCCTGTACGGTTGGTCCGGTCTTTATAGCCGAACTGTCTGCCATACGTGCAAAGAGCTGCATAGTTGTTGTTTTATTTTCTGTCTTTGTGGCCGTTTGATTTTTCTCAATGGCCTTTGGCCTCCATCTCTTTTGTGGTGGCGGATACTGCGTATGCGTGTCATTGAATATTTTTTCCGCCTCCGTTTCCTGGTTGTCCTTTGCTCTTAGGCGCTGTAATTTTCGCTTTTGCGATCGCGTCAATCCCGATGGGGCACCATCGGGGCATAGAGTATTTTGAATCGGCCGTTTTGTTGACAACTATATCTTCTTTTTTGTTTGTGTTGGTCGATTTACCAAAAATGATCGGCCCTTCGTTATTTTGTTGTACGATGACATCTATTGTTCCTATTTCAATGAAGTCCCCTTTTATCGTACTGTTGGAGGCCGTAGCTATATACCCCCTACCGGATTAGTGAGCCTTTAGGGCCGAGTGGTTTGGCAATCTTGTTGGGCCTGTGCTCGTGGACCAGATTGAGGGGCTCTCAATCAGTCTTGTACTGGAGGCGTCAACCTGGCAAAGACAGATGACTGGGGTGCCCCCCAAGCGGAGTATTGTGGTGTCCTAAAAGGATATGATGGCACACCCCACATCTGATTCGGGATATATGGTAGTGGTGGTATGTATGTATAATGATATGACATAGGTGTGTATGGGAGTGGAGGTGTCCATGCATGTACGTTAGGTCTTAGTTGTACATTATGACCTCCCGTCCTTTCTGATTGGTGAGGTGGTCCAATCGGCCTAACCTGCTGTCGCTCCTGGGTGGGTAAGCGAGACCGCTTTGGTGGCCGATCACTGGGACCGGCCTTCTTTTTCACATATTTAGACAATAATTGATCAAAGGTTGGGCTGGATTTGACCAACTGACCAGTGGCCTTGAGTGTGTTAGTTTTCCACGTACTTATTTTTGGTCGTCGTGGTTTATAGGTACATGGTCACCGTCGCTCCTCGGCGTTGCCGGACCGTCCGCTGGAACACTCCGGACCGTCCGGTGATGTTACGGACCGTCCGCGCCTAGGCATCGGACTGTCCGCGATGCGTAGTATGGGTTCTCGCACATGTCCCCTTGTCTACACTTGCCCTCCAGTGCCGAAGGTTGTGATGGTCACCTTCAGTGTCTCCCCTCCATCAGGAGTCTTCTCGGCCACCACTTTCCTGTAAGAGATTTTGTTGTTTCCATCGGCCTCCCGTGTGTTGCCGATGATGACTTCTTTGTCTTTGCCCTTATCGGCTATGCTGGGCCGAATTAGGATCTTTTTTCCATTGAAGTTGATCACATTCATTGGGAAGGGCTCTGTATACTCCTAAAATTTCAATCGTCCCTCGTTAATGGCCGATTGGATTTGTCGTCGAAACACATTACAATCATTAGTGGCATGGGAAAATGAGTTGTGCCACTTGCAATATGCGCGACGCTTTAGTTCGTCGGCGGGTGGAACGGTATAATCGATCTTAATGTTACCATTTTTTAGTAATTCATCGAATATCTTATCACATTTGCCGACATTAAATGTAAACTTAACCTCCTCTTGTCGTTTCTTTTGAACTGACTGCAAGGAGGAGCAAGTCGAAGATTTGGCCTGCTTGGGCCAAACTATTTCGGCAATGTAAACTTCCTTTGGTTCATCGTTCGAACTATTTTGATTGTGTTCTACTATATGGACACTATGATGAACCGTTTTGACTAGTTCTTTTCTTCGGCTTTCACAAGCCAAAGCTCTTTGATGTAATTGCGCTAGCGTAAAGAACTAGATGCCTTCTAATTTCTCTTTTAAATAATAGCGCAATCCATCAAAGGCTATTCCCGCCAGTTGTTTATCCGTTAAATGAATTTGAAAGCATCGGTTTCTCATATCCCAGAATCTCCGGATGTAATCACTTACCGATTCATCCTTTTCTTGTCATAGGGCCACTAAGTCTACTAAATCTAGCTCGTAATTGCCAGAGAAGAAATGTTCATGAAACTTTTGTTCTAAGTCTCCCCATGACAAAATGGAATTAGGAGGGAGCGTGGCATACCATGTGAATGCAGTCCCTGTTAAAGATAATGAAAATAAACGTACACGGAATGCCTCGATGTCGGCCAATTCTCCTAATTGTGCTAAGAACTGGTCTATGTGCTCACGTGTGCTCTCTCCTTGGTCACCCGAAAACTTTGCGAATTCGGGTATTCTGGTCCCCTGTGGGTATGGGAGACGATCAAACTGGCTATTATAGGGTCTCCGATATGAATGCCCCCCGGGGACTATACTAACTCCGAGCTTATCTTGGAACGCCCCAGCTATTTCCTCTCTTACTATATCGATGGCAGTTGGTGAGAGACCACCGGCTCTTTGGTCCAATATGGTTGAGTTTGTTTGGATGTTGGTATGTTGTTTTCCTCTCCCATTGGTTTGGGTTTTACGGCACGTTAATACATGCCCTATGAGGCTCATAGGACTGGCCATTCCTTTATGGCCTTCTGGGGGCCGGAAAGTACTCACTCTCACGGGTTTGGTAGATTATATTATGGTGCTGGTGTGTCGTATTGTGAGATGGGGAGTCTAGCTGGGACGGATACGGAGTTGGATATCCATCCTTCTCAAAAAACTCTGTGCCAGACCGTCCGGTTAAATACGCAGACCGTTCGGCTCCATGCGTGGACTGTCCAACCATGTGGCCGGACCGTCCGACATTATATTTGAACTATCTGGCGTCATACGCGGATGGTCCGAATGGGTTATCTAGGGTTTGCACGGTATGTGGCGGCTTGGGTGCAGGCCTCGGTAATTCACTTCTAAAAATGGGATCGATCGCCGCTGGCCCGGACGGTCCGCGCTCACGTGCGGACGGTCCAGACACGCGTAGGTCGGCAAATTTATCGCCGATGTGCATGGGAGGCTCCCAAGGTACATGTCTATTGGCATCCCGTAAAGGAGTTGTGACTGGTCGTGACAACCTATAGCTGATGAATTACGCGTGTATTCCCTCAGTTCAACCTCGTGTGAAGGAAGATTCGCAATAGTAGACTTATCAAGCGTACGTACTAGCCTTTTATGATCATTTTGTATATCCCCTATGATACGTTGCATCTGCTCTCTCTGTTCGTCTATGTAAGCTTTAAGAGATTGGAGTTCAGTGGTGCTACTTACATTGGGGGTAATCGTAGTAGGTTGGAGCGAAGCTAGATCTGTCGCCCGTTGCCGAACGACTTTGTTGTTCCTGTTGATCTTGAAGTCGGTTAGGAATTTCGCCCTTGCTTCTCGGATCAGCTGCTCCTGGTCCTCCTTGAACAGGAGCTGTTCTTCAGCCGGCAAGGTTTTCCATGTCGGCGTGATGATATTGCTGGTGGAAACTTCAGAGCTATCATTTAAACCGGCCATTGAGGGCCAATCTCGATAGGTCTATATGAAATCTTCCCCAGTGGAGTCGCCAAAAGTATGTTGGTGCCTTTTTTGGGGGCCAATAACTCAACACGAACCGTGGCAGTGCTCTCTGCACAGGGGCAGACGGTCCGCGGCCAGAAGGTTCTGCGACCTGGCGCAGGGCTAGGGTCTTCTGCCTGTCGGCCGGATGGTCCGCGCATGCATAGGGGGCGGTGAAGGTCGCCAGCGGTGCCTGGATCTCACTCCCGGGAGGGATCCCGTCGGGGAGGAGAGATCCTAGGAGTTGTCTAGGCTCGGGCAGACCGACCTAGACTCCTCTAATCGACGTAGAGTCGAAGAGAAGCAGAGAATTTGGGGATTAAGAGGCTAAACTAGAACTAGACTAGAACTACTCCTAATTGTACATGAAATAAATGTGAGATAAAAGTGTTATTGATTCGATTGATGATTACAAATCGACCGTATACCTCTGTATTTATAGAGGAGGGAGGCTGGACCCTTTACAAACTAATCTTCCGAGCTAATTCCGCGAATTTAGCTAACAACCGTAGCACAAAACTCGGAACCCTAATCTGCTCTGCGCACGAGCGAACCGTCCGCCCCCAGGGGCCGGACCGTCCGGTCCTTATTTTGGTACTCAACAACTTCAAATTTTTATTTAGAATGCATTGCTTTATACGGTGGAGAAGTATACAAAGTCATGAATCAAGGGTGTATTTGATAGC
Organism: Zea mays; assembly: GCF_902167145.1. Classification (NCBI taxonomy): domain Eukaryota; kingdom Viridiplantae; phylum Streptophyta; class Magnoliopsida; order Poales; family Poaceae; genus Zea; species Zea mays. Next base: position 47,005,395 of record NC_050103.1, read on the forward strand.
GCTCAACTTCACATAATTTTACGAAGCATTTAAATGATAGGTTGTAAATTCTAATGTAGATTCCAACTATTCCCTCTGTTTATTTTTAAATATCTCTCCCTCTTTCATTTATCTTCTATTTCTAGTCTTGTTCAACCATTCTACCTATTTAGCTCCATTTTACACTTTAACTGGAGTAATTGACTTTTATACACCATTTTTGGAGTTCAAAAAAAATTATACAATAACTATAGTACCATAATACATATTGTTATCCAGTAATTAAACTTGAAAATAAATAATTTTGTATTTAATATCACTAAGTAATGAAGGGACGAGATTAGAGCTCCACCCCCTCCACAAGTTTTTTTTCTTATCCCACACAGAAGAATGTAACACTCTAAAGTTCAATTTTGTGAAAATAAGGAAAATTCCCCAAAGGTTTTAAATCAAAACACCTTTCCTTAAGAATATTCATAATTTCGAAGTTACTACTCCCAAAATTAATATAAATTTTTTTAGACTAAAATAAAAGATACCTAGATAAACTAAATTATCCTTGGATTGAAATTATATAGAAGAATTATGATTAAACTATTTCTTAATATATAATCTACAATATAAATTATATTTCTCTAAAATTCATGAGATGTGAACTATTCTCTATTTCATGATTGGAAACATGTATAAAAGAACTAAAATAAAACAAATATAAAACATGTATATATATATATATATAGTTTTGCATTCATGCTGGTGTTTTATTTGTGCATCTAAAAGTAAAAAAGTTTGGAATTCAAGCCTGAGTTTGATTTGAATTTAAAATAGAAATCAGAAAAATAAAAAGATAAGACCTCACCCTGTGCTACCTGGGCTGCTTCTTCCCTCGTGGTCGGCCAAACCCGCACGACCCACATTCCATACCTTTCCCCTCTCTCTCGCACAACCGTCCACGCGGATGTTCTGTGATGACATTGACAAGTGGGTCCCGTTCTTCAGCCCTGCCACGCAGTGTCCCGTCTGACTTCCTTGTGGGACCCGTCGGTCATATTCATCCCCTCCCTATACCGAACTCCTCCACCGGTCCTCCGTGATCCGCGTCGACCTCGGGAACGGATTGGCTAGGCTCGTCCTAGCCCTGGGCTATAAAAATCAAGCCCCGCGACCCCTCCTCCTCACACCATCCTAGTCGGATGCACCGTCGCCGAGCACCACCTTGGCCATGGGTGAGGGAGAGTGTCGCCGGGTGGGATCTGGGCTAGCCGACATCGTTGAATCGGGAACATGTCGTTGCTATGAACTCGGTAGATGCACGGGGGGATTCGGAGGCAGGCATAGAAGCTTGCAGTGGTGTTGGCGGGTGGTGTAGGGCCTTGTGTTCACCAGAATCGTTCTCCTGAGAGAACTCATGGCGGCGGACCGGCATGGCGCCGTGGGCAGGGTGTCCTGCGTCCCGCTTCCAGGTAAGAAATCATCGATGAAGTTATGTTGGTCACTTTGTTCTCAAATGCTATATATATCAAGAACAAGGCAACACAATTGTTAATGGTTAAAGACCTTCATCCTTCGGAGCATTATTTCCTCTCAGATATAATGATCATCAGACAAAGGTCATAAAGGACACACCTTCATCATTTTATCATATGAACATGAATATAAATAAGAAACTGAAAGAATACAGAGGAATGAAGAAAATAATTGTCATATATCCATGATTTATTATTATCTTCACCGACCATGAATAATGAATTAACAATAATCATATTACAATGGTACTTTTGGCTTGCCAAAAGGTGAGAGAGCAAGAATGGCGCGAGAGCGATTACAATCCAACCTGAACAGTATGGTGTTACTGTTCATCTATTTATAGGCACGGGACGCAGCCCGGGTAAAAGTACATTTATATCCCTGGTAAATGCCTATACCCTAACATGAATTATTGAGGACTATAAGGTCTTTAGCCTCTTTCAGTCGTCATCATGCTTGGGCTTTGTCAATATGTTAAGCTGAAGGTCCTTGGCTTCTAGCTTCGTCGCCCAGTCTTTATCTCCCTTCATTCCGTCATAAGAGAAATTCTTCATCCCAAAGCCGAAGCTTCCTGTAACTATTCATAATCATGCTGAAACATATGGTTAATTACGTCTTTGAGGACCTTCGGAAGAGAAAGGCCCCCAATAGAGACACAAAAATTATACCAGGGATAGATTCATACATTACATATTATTAATCTCACAAAGTTAAACCTCCAATTATCACTAGGGGTTTCCCTTTTATTTTCTTATTAATTAATAAGCCATTACCTAAACTAACCTATGGTCTAGGAATAAAATTAATATGTGCAGACAGTCAATGATTATAATTTAAACAGACAGAGGGTAATCTTATGAACATTTTGCAATTTGAATTACTCAATTTAGAGTTCATATGCAAAAGATATGAAATAAACAAGTTTTGGAATTCAAAATACAAATTAGGTCTAATTATGTGATTAAACAAAAGGCTAGGGTTCTTTCTGCGAAAATTACAGGGGCCCACGCGCGAAAATTACAGGGGCCCACTCGCGAAAAATAGGGATTGCGGGTTGAATCTCAAAAACTCGAGGGGCTATTTAACAAAACTACAAAGCGAAGGGGTATCGGCTGATCTCGATCGCACGATCGCGAACGAACGACCAGATTAGATCCAACTGCGAGCGCGCATGCATGGACGGGCGAGCGTGGCTGACAGGTGGGGCAGGGGTGTCAGTGACCTAAGGCAGGGCGGGCTGACCGGCCGGGCCTAGTTGTAGGGGCGCCGCCGAGGGCACACACCCGAGCAGCCAGATCTCAAATGGGCGGTTGTGATTAGCTTTGATCTAGTTAAACCTAGGCCGCCCGATCTCTGGTGAACGCCTGAAATCCAACGGCAAGCACGGGCAAGGATTCCTGATTGCTAGCGGTGGCGCCGCTCGTGCCCACGGCGGAGGTTCACCGGAGATGAGGGTGCGAGCACGCTGTGGGCCACGGGGCGCGAGGCATGGCTCAGGGAAGTTCGGGGAAGTGTGGCGAACACGACCATGGGCTCAGCACCGGCACAAGGGCGCTGAGGGTAACGGTTCACGACAAGGCGACTTGGCGGTGACGCAATATTACTTCGGCGAGCAATCGCGCACAACCGAGGGCAGACAAGGGGAAAATAAGGGCAGGATTGGGTTGGTTACCTCGAGAGAAGGCTCAAGGACGCTTGAACGAGGGCGTGGACACTACAAGAGCCTTGGTCGACGACGGCGGAGCTCCGGATGCACGGGAAGAAGGTCGGTGAGCATGGACCAGGTGAAACAGAGGGGTTGGGGGGCAAACCAAAGAGTGTCTCACGTTGCTGGCGAGGAGGCAGAGCTCACCGAGGCAACAGACACGACAGAAGCTCGACGGCGGCCACGGAACGGACGACGAACCACGATGGAGCTCCACGTGTGCACGCATAGTGCGAGAGAGAGCGAAGGTGTTCGGCTGAGGGCGCAACTGAGCGAGGGGAACGAGTGAGTGGGTGCGGGCACCAGAAAAGGGCTCAGGCGTGTGGGGGAGTGGTCGGGAAACACGCATCATGGGTGCATCCACGACAGAGAGCGTAGGAGGGAGGTTAGGGAAGGGAGTAGTGGCTGACAGGCGGGGTCCGCAGGCCAGCGAGGGCGAGCGTGCGAACGAGCGGTCGCGCCGATAGCCCGGTCCCACTATACAGCAGGAGGGAGAGAGGGAGAGAGAGTGCGCGTGCGCGGACACGGGCTGTCGCTGACAGGTGGGGTCCACCTGTCAGGCGACGCGAGCGCACGCGCGGCCTGGCCAGGCTAAGTTGGGCCGAGTGAGATGAATTCCATTTTTCTACTTTCTCTGAATTTCTAATTTCTTTTCTTTTTATTTTCTCTATGGATTTCAAATCAAATTCAAACCAAATTTCAAATTCAAACCAATTCAAACATGTGCATCAAACAAAAGAATAATTTAGGCTCAGCATGATGCAACATTTCATGACTCACATAAGTTTTGACAAAATAAATTATTAATCCCTCACATAATTAACTTAACTTTAATCAAAAGGAAGAGAGAGGAAGTCTAGAGAGAGAGTGAGACAATAGGTAACACCAAAATTTGGTAGGCATTTAGAGAAGAAATTTTATACCCCCAAATTTAGGGTGTTACAGTTATCTTCATAAAAATCTTGCCTACACTTTAGTAACCTTATACTATCATAGAACATGTTTTCAAAAATAGATAACTAGTTTATTTAGCCTATATTGATTAGATTATCTATTCTAATCAGAGTTACCTTGATCCATCTATAATTTGACTAAAATATGATTTCTAATCAAGTTATAACTTGGATTAGTTATTGTTGTGGGCCTTCTTCTACCGAAGGTCTTCAAAAACTTAACTAACATGTTTTTCAATATAACATAGACTGTCATAGGAGGTTTCGGCTTTAAGATGAAGGCGTGCATGGTATGAAGGTGCGGTCTGAAGAAAGGATAAACTAGCTCTGAAGCTGTGGTCGAAGAACCTTCAACTTAACACGTTGACGATGGTGAAAGATGAAACTGACCTAAAGGAGAAAAGACTGCTTAGTCCTCGATAGCTTGCCTTATGGTCAACAGTAAATGTCAGGGATATGAATGTAATTTTGTCCAGACTGCGTCCAATGCCTATAAATAGATGAATAGTAACACCATACTGTTCAAGCTGAGTTGTTATCACTCGCGTCACTCTCGCATTTCTACCTTCTATCAAGCCGAAGGTATAAATGAAATATAAAAATCATTGATATTTATTCATGTTTATAAGATAAGAATATATATAAATTATTTGTGATGATTGTTTACATTCTTTTGTGTTTCACATGTCTCTATTTACATTTTGTTTACTGAAATGATGAAGGTATGCCCTTCATGACCTTCATCTGAAGATAATTATATCCTAGGGGAGATAATGCTTCGAAGGACGAAGGTCTTTAATTGTTAACAATTGTGTTGCTTTGTTCTTGATGTATAGCATCCGAGAACAAGGACCAACATTGGCGCCCACCTCCGTTGAACTCATTCGACCACCTTCGGCAAGCATCGACCTTCGTCATGCCGCCGAAGAAGACAACAGCGCTAGGGGCTGCACTGCAGCCACTGGACGTTAATCAGGAGATGCTACGCGAAGCTAGGAGCCAGAAGAGGAAGGCTACCAGCCCAACACCTCAGGAGGAGGAACTGGACCAAGAAATCAAGGATCTGGAAGCTATTCATCAACATGTCCAAAAGAAGTGAGAGAAAATGCTTTGGCTCGCCGACCTTCAGAGGAAGATTGATGAAGCCGCCGAAGAAATGTGTCACCTCACCTAGGACGACCAAGACCGATGGCCCCAGCACAGGGAGCTTCGTCAAGAAAATTCATACAGTGATGATGAATGGTACGGTGACTTTCATCATGGCAATTTTGCTTTTGATGATGCTTCTCCCTTGTCACTAGAATTGCAGGCTACCCCATGGCCCCCATCATACAAGCCACCTCAGCTTCCTATGTATGATGGGAACTCAGAGCCGAAGCAGTTCCTGATGAGCTATGACACAACCATATCTTTATATGGGGCAATACTGTAGTCATGGCGAAATCCTTCGTCATGACAGTCAAAAGCGTAGCGCAAACTTGGTACTCTTCTCTTCGGTCAGGGACAATTACTTCTTGGCAGAAGCTAAAGGACATGCTGGTCACTAGCTTCCAGGGCTTTCAAACGGAGCCAGTCACCGCTCAAGCTCTGTTCCAGTACACACAGGATCAGGAAGAGTATCTCCACGCGTATGTCCGAAGGTTCCTGCGACTGAGAGCCCAGGCGCCTACAGTGCCCAATGAGATTGTCATTGAGGCCATGATCAAGGGGCTCAGACCAGGACCAATGGCACAATATTTTGCAAGGAAGCCGCTGCAAACCTTGGAGAAGCTTCTCCAGAAAATGGATGAATACATTAGAGCTGATAATGATTTCCGGCAAAGAAGGGAAGAAGCTTACAGATACTCTGAGATGGCCAGGGGCTTCGGAGGAAGATTCCACCCCAAGCATGTTAGGTCAATCCATAATGGTAGCCTAAGTGATGATAGGGGAAGCCAACCCCAAAGGCAACAACACAGCTCCCAATCATCAGGGTCGCAACAAAGTTCCTTTAGGCCACCAGCTCCAAGAGGCAGAGGGGGCACAAGCTTTGGAGGAAGATACGAAGATCAACCCAGGAGACTATTTGGTTTGTTTTGCGGCGAAGACAAAGGCCACACCACACGAACGTGCCAAGTCACGATTCAGAAGCAGAAAGAGATTGCTGAAGCTGAAGCACAGCAGAATCAGCCGAAGCAAGTCCTACATACTGCTTCATGCTATTCTCCCTACGTCCTAGAGTACGTAGGTAATCAACAACCTATGACCTCTGTCGCTTCGGCATGCCACTGTCACACCCGGCTTTAAGGAACAAAGCCAAGTGCATCTCATACATGCGCCAAGAAGACAACATATATAATAACAGAGTGTATAGAGATAAATGTCATAATAATCAGAGTATTTATTACATAGCGGAAGACTTATTACAAAATAAAATAATAAAGATAAAACGAACTAAGGATCGTCGGCGCCAATGTCAACTGAGAAACGCCACCTAGATCAGATCATACTCCTCGCCTTGTGGCTCCTCCTGAACCACCTGCTCTTCTCCTGTGGGGGGTGTGAGACAGCAAGGGTGAGCTCACACATGATCATCGCTCAACAAGTTGTGGGGAATAATGTGACATGAACTCACCAAAGGTGGGAGCTCATGGAGTGTAAGGCTTATCAAAGAGAATGGTTAAAGCTGAGCATTGCTTTTAAGTAGTTGGTCAAAATTTTATTAGCAATTACTAAGTGTAAGTAAATACCAAACCATAATAAAGAACAAAATTAATAATAAACCCATGCAAATGCAAATGACAAATTGAGTTTAGGTTCCATAATTTAATCATCAGAGAGTCCTGAGCCGCTCATGACCGTGAGCTCGGCTAGTATACCAGTTTTACACTCTGCAGAGGTTGTACCCTTTACCCACAAGTCGTGTATCCCATGTTGCCAGGGTTAGCTAGGCCCTTAGACACTACCGAGGTGAATGGCTAGGGATCCACTACGAGGCCTTTACAAAGTTCCACTAGCTTCCGAAAACCCGCTACAGTTTATGGGAAGAGCACTTGCAAGAATCCCCCGTCCGACCGCCATCGCAGCTAAATCAACCCGAGAACCTCCTTGCATGCAACTCCCCTACTGCCCTTGCCCCTTTCGGGTAAGGTAGTCTTCCACTAGCTTTCCTAATTAATCAGCCAAGGGCGTCCATAAACCCTTGTGGTGGCACGTGTTTCTCAAGTTAAGCTCTATGTTCCAATTAACATTAATGATCTTGACATGAACATAAATAGAATAACAAAAGAATTGGAACATAGATATAATAAATGATTATCCCAAAACCATGTAAAGCAATAGCAAAACTACCCAAGTGATTCAGGGGTGAACAAGGTAATGAGATAAACAATCTAGGGTGACCTATCGGGTCCCATCAAAATTAACCTATGCATGGTAGATGATTATAAAGAACATTATTGGGTAACAAAAGTGAATCAAGGGCACAACTTGCCTTCAATGAGCTCCTGCTCAGCTACTTCAACCTGCTGCTCACCAGGATCCTCAGTCACGTGCTCTTCTACTCGCCACAATACAAACAAGCACAGTGCATATAGAGAAATTAACATTACACCAAACATATAAACAAAATACACAGTAATAATCTACATGTTAAAATAAAATTCTAGGAACAGGAATCATAATTTTTGGAGTTATAAATTTTAAGTTATGGATTTTCAAAGGTTTTATGTGTTTAAAATAGGATTAAGTGTGAGATTAATTTTCTTACTGTTGTCATGATAAAACAGAGGCTCTAAGTGGTAGAGAATAATATTACAAAATTTTAGAAACTGGAATGGGTTAATTTGGAGTTCATATGAATTTTCTATGATTTATTAAAGTTCTAGTAATTATTTTCCTATTAAAAACCCATTTATAAATTATTTTCTCGGGTTTTATAATACTCTGGATTAGGCCTCATTTACTGAAAAGTGCAGGGGTCTCGGGGTAAAAATCTGTAGACTCAGAGTACTATGCAGTAGGACGGCGGGTTGATTCAAACATTTTCCAGGGTCTCTTTTGCAATTATGGCTCGGTGAAGGGGTACGGTGCGCGGAAGGACGTCCGATCAAGTGTTGACGGCCCAGATTAGAACCGAAGTGGTACGAGACAGTGACCGTGAGATCACAGATCGACGGCAGAGGTTTTAAAGAGGTAAGGAGGGTTCTGGACCGCCCGATTAGAGATTAACGGCCCAGATCGGCCCCAGCCGAAGGGGTATCCTATTTCTAATCGTAGCCGTCCACGCGATGATCAACGGGCGCGACCCTATCTTCTCCCTTCGACTAACCGAGACGGCGGCGCCACCGTTTCTCACCCAGCCGAGCTCCGGTGAGGTCGCCAATCAGCGTTCCCCGGGCGCTAAGCATCAAATTAAATCGAGATTTACCATGCGGAGGGCGGGACGAACACGAGGGACGGATTTCTTACCTAGGGAATGGAGCACAGGGGCGCAACCACGGCGATGTGCTGTCCACGGTGGTGTTGTTCCTCTAGTGAGCAATTATGGGGTCCCCGTCCACTAATCCCGCACGCCGAGGCCACCAGCACCCTCACCGCACACCGGCGAAACCCCAAGACACAACGCAGATGAGGCGGCAGCAGTGAGCGCCCGGTTCCACTTCACCGAGCCGCGGCGGCTCTGTTCTACAATGGAGGTGCAGGTTTTCTGCGTAACTGGAGGTGGCGGCTAGGGGTAGACGATGCAACCGAGGCGGGGGTTAGCACTTATAAAGTACCGGGATTCCGGCCGTACCTCCACGCTGGAGTCAACGGATGGCCGGTGAGATTTTCACGGGGCGATTCCGCCATGGACGGGCGAGTTCGTTGCAGCCGCGACTGACAACCCGGGCCCAGCACGCAGCGGCACCACAGAACCATACACGCGCATAGACGTCGCCTGATCCGCGGGACCCACCTGTCGGCGCGTGTGCGAGCGCGAGGAGGAGTTACTGGGCCGCGCAGAGAGAGGGGAAACGAGGGAGTGGGCCGAAATGGGTTTCTGCAGCCCAACTAGGTTTCTATTCTTTTCTTTTTTTTTCTTTTTCCTATTTGGTTTTCTTTTATGATTATTTTGAATCAAGTTTGAATTTGAATGTGAGTTTCACCTTTGAGTACATTTTACAAATTCACATTCTAGTGTAGGAATAATATATTTTGTACTTATTTTTATCCACATAATATTTATTTTCTTTTCTTCTAAATTCTAGAATTTCTTTCAAAATTTAAATTCTCATTTGGGTATCACTGTAATTCTTTTCTCATTATTTTATGTTGTCACAGAATGCACACACAAAATAAAATCCCAGCATGATGCAATTTAGTTTATTTTAGAATCATTGGCTTTAATTAATTACTCTCAATTATTTGGGTGCTCTTTTTATGATGCAAATAAGGCACATAAAATGAGGAATTCACTCTGTATTCTGTATACACAAACTTGAGTATTACAAATCCTACCCCCCTTAAAAATAATCTCGTCCTCGAGATTTAAGAAGATCTAGGGAAAAGGTGGGGAAAATCTATACGAAGCTCTTCTTCTCTTTCCCAAGTTGCTTCATCTTCACCGTGGTGACTCCATTGGACTTTGCACATCTTTATCACCTTATTTCTTGTAACTCGAGTCAAAGTATCCAAAATCTTGATCGGGTACTCCGTGTAAGTCAAATCACCTTGAACACTGAGCTCATCCATGGGTAACTGTTCCTCGGGAACACGGAGACACTTCTTAAGTTGAGATACGTGAAACACATTATGCACATCCGATAGACTAGCAGGTAACTCGAGTTGGTATGCCATCTCCCCAACTCGCCTAAAGATCAAGAATGGTCCAATGTAGCGAGGGGACAATTTGCCCTTAACTTTGAATCTCCTCATTCCACGAAGTGGTGACACCTTGAGATACACATAATCTCCTTCTTCAAATTCCAGTGGTCTTCTTCTATTATCTGCGTAGCTCTTTTGCCTGGTTTGAGCCACCCTCAAATTCTCTCGAATTATACGGACTTGTTCTTCTGCTTCTTGAATCAATTCAGGCCCAAAGAATTGTCTTTCTCCAGTCTGATCCCAATACAAAGGAGTCCTGCACTTCCTCCCATATAAAGCTTCAAAAGGTGACATCTTCAGACTGGCCTGATAACTATTATTATATGAGAACTCAGCATATGGTAGACTTTTATCCCAACTTCCTCCATGCTGAAGGGCACATGCTCTCAACATATCTTCCAATACTTGATTAGTCCTTTTAGTCTGTCCATCAGTCTGAGGGTGATAAGTTGTACTGAAATTCAACTTTGTACTCATATTCTCATGAAAGCTTCTCCAAAATCTTGAGGTAAACTGCGAACCTCGATCAGACACGATCTTCTTTGGTACTCCATGCAAACACACAATCCGAGCCATATATAACTCTGCTAGTTGAGAACCTTTATAAGTAGTCTTGACAGGAATAAAGTGAGCCACTTTAGTCAATCTATCCACAATCACCCATATAGCATCATATCCTTTCTGGGTGCGAGGCAATCCAGTAATAAAATCCATACCAATCTCTTCCCATTTCCACTCGGGTATCTTCAGTGGATGCAGTAGTCCAGCTGGCCTCTGGTGTTCGGCCTTAACTCTTTGGCACCCATCGCACATAGCCACATGTGCAGCCACATCTCTTTTCAATCCATACCACCAATACTTCCGCTTCAAATCCTGATACATCTTAGTACTACCAGGATGAATAGAATAATCCGAGTCATGGGCCTCCTTTAAAATAGTCTCTCGAAGGCTTTCAATATCAGGAACACACATCCTGTCCTTGAACCATACGGTGCCTTGCTCATCTTCCGTAAATTCCGGAACTCGACCTTCAGTAATCAGATCCTTAATCTCTTTTATTTTAGCATCACCAATTTGTCCTTTGCGGATCTCTTGCTCCAAAGTAGGTTCCACATCAATAGTAACTCCTTCAGTATGAGTAACTATCCCCAGGTTAAGTCTTCTGAAATCCTCAACAATCTCATCGGGTAGCTGGGCAACAATAGCTGAATGAACATACTCCTTTCGACTCAAGGCATCTGCAACCAAATTTGCCTTGCCCGGGTGATAGTGAATCTCCAAATCATAATCCTTAATGAGCTCCAACCAACGGCGTTGCCTAAGGTTGAGATCCTTCTGAGTGAATATATACTTCAAACTCTTATGATCCGTATATACTTGGCACTTGGTCCCCATGATATAATGTCTCCAAATCTTAAGCGCATGCACAACGGCTGCCAATTCCAAGTCATGCGTGGGGTAGTTCAATTCATGTCTCCGTAATTGTCGAGACACATAGGCAATCACATGTCCTTCCTGCATGAGCACACATCCTAAGCCTTGGCCACATGCATCACAATAGATATCAAATCCTTTCTGTAGGTCTGGCATAACCAATACTGGTGGCGACATCAATCTTTTCTTCAATTGATCAAAGCTGTCTTGGCACTTCTCGTCCCATTTAAATTCTCTTCCTTCTTCCAAAAGCAAGGTCATAGGTTTGACAATCTTAGAAAATCCTTCAATAAATCTCCGATAATAGCCTGCTAATCCCAAGAAACTCCGAATCTCAGTAACTGTAGTGGGTACTCTCCACACCATTATCTCCTTAACTTTAGCAAGATCCACTGATATTCCGCCATTAGAAATGATATGTCCAAGAAATGGCACCTCGCCAATCCAAAACTCGCACTTGCTAAACTTGGCATAGAGTTGGTTATCTCGTAGCTTCTGTAGCACCAATCTCAGATGTTCCTCATGATCGCTATCACTCTAGGAATAAATAAGAATGTCGTCGATGAACACCACGACGAATCTATCCAAGTACTCCATAAACACCTTATTCATCAAGTTCATAAAATAAGCTGGTGCATTGGTTAATCCAAACGACATAACCGTAAACTCATATAATCCATATCGAGTCGAGAAAGCCGTCTTGAGAATATCCGATGGTCTAATCCTCATCTGATGGTAACCGGATCGGAGATCAATCTTCGAGAATACTCTAGCACCTCTCATCTGATCAAATAGATCCTCAATACGGGGCAACGGATACTTGTTCTTCACAGTGACATCATTAAGAGATCTATAATCCACACACATCCGCTGTGATCCATCCTTCTTCTGTACAAACAGAACCGACGCTCCCCAAGGTGAGGAACTCGGACGAATGTACCTAGCCTCTTGTAACTCAGTTAACTGCTTCTTAAGTTCCTTCAACTCCTCTACGGACATCCTATATGGCCGTTTAGAAATAGGGGCGGTTCCAGGTAAGAGGTCAATAACAAACTCAACTTCTCTATCAGGTGGCATCCCTGGTAACTCCTCTGGAAAGACATCCGGAAAATCTCTAACCACCCGGATGTTGTCACCAACAAACTCCTCAGGTATAAAGAACATTGCACGCATGGATGAGGAGGTTACTGCAATATTAACTTGAAATATTTCTCCTTTAGTGGTAGTGAGTTCTACGGTACCTCTACCACATGCTATAACGGCCTTTGCCTTTCTTAACCATGACATACCAAGGATCAGATCTATACTGCTTGACTCTAATATTATAGCAGTAGCTCCAAATTCTCTACCCATAATGGTCAATGTCAATCTACGTGTCATTTGATTCACCTCAACAGGCCCTTTAGGTGTAATTACTATCATTGGTTTTCTCATATTTAGCAGTGGTATTTCATTTGTGTTGGCATATCTAGCAGACATAAATGAATGTGTAGCACCAGAATCAAATAAGATGGTTGCAGGAATAGCATTAACATAAAACATACCAAGCACGATGTCAGCACCATCTGGAGTAGCATCAACGCTGACTTGATTAACCTTGGCAATAGAATATCCCTTGCCAGATCTTGGAGTTTGCTGCCTGTTCTGAACTGGAGTAGTAGCAATCCTCTGTGGGCAGACATTTGCATAGTGACCAGTCTTCCCACACTTGTAACAAGTAGTGCCTGGACTCTGTCCTGAAAACTTCGTCGGGGTGCCGGTAGGGGTAGCCTGTCGAGGAGGTGGAGTCCTCAAAGGTGATTGCTGAATTGGGCGCTGGCCTCCGCCAGTGCGAGCTGGTGTAACCTGGGGTGAACTGTAGCGAGGTCGAACACCGCTGCTTCCTTGTCCTTGAGATATAGCCTTTCTCTTCAAATCTCCCAGCTGAACACGCTTGTGTTCAATAGCCAGGGCCTTATCAAGCAGCCTCTGAAATGATGGAAATGTATGTGCCACTAGAGCATACTGCAGTGGTCCATTAAGTCCTTCAATAAAATGCTCCTGCTTCCTCTCATCTTCAGCAACTTCATCAGGGGCATATCTGGATAACTGGATAAACTTGTCGCGGTACTCGCTGACTGTCATGCTTCCTTGCTTCAGCGATAGAAATTCCTTCTTCTTAATCTTCATCAATCCAGCTGGTATATGATAATTCCTGAACTGTGTACTGAACTCTGCCCAAGTGATAGTATCAGCAGCATCGTGGGCGGCAGTATATGAATCCCACCAGTCAGCAGCAGGACCTGTCAGACGTCCAGAAGCATATAAAACCTTCTCCCAGTTAGTACATTGTGCAATATTCAGCATCTTCTCAACGGACTTCAGCCAATCATCCGCGTCCAGTGGATCAGGTGAGCTAGCGAATGTAGGTGGCTTATGACTCATGAACTCCCTATGCTTATCACGGGGTGGAACTGGTGGTGGTGGTGCAGGCAGTGGTACTTGTTGCTGTTGCTGTTGCATTTGCTGTTGCAGCTGCTGTTGTTGCGCCCTCCTTTCCTGACGTATCTCTTCTCGTTCTTGGCGCAGCTCTCGACGTATATCCTCCCGCTCTTGGCGCATCTCCTGGCGTTCCTGCTGCATCTGAGCACGCATATCTGTCATAGTGTCCGCCATCTGTTGCATCATCCTCATCTGAGCTGCAACCAGTGGGTCAACTCCTGCCGGTGGAGGCGGTGGTGGAGGATCCATCTCTACTGGTTGTGGCTGGGGTTGTCTAAATATCCTCCGAGTGTGTCGATTGGGAGGTAAATCAATTCCACCACCCCGCCTGGTATTGACCATCTGAGTTAGATTCATATGGTAAGAGAATAGTAGACAAGGCAGGTATTTACAAATCAGGTTACTTTGGGGATTTTATTAGCTAAGCGGATTAATATCTTACCTACCATAGCTAATTCAATACCTTATGGTGGTATATGCTAAGATGTCCATCTATAATAATTCAATCAATCAAAGAAGCAAATCAGGCATTTATCATCAGCACAATCAACCAATCTTTTTTTTAAATAAAGAAAATAGTTTTAAATTTTGTCTTGGGTCTCCTATCTCTTAAAAAGATCATAAATGTAAGATTCCAAAGTGTGTAGTCCATCTTGTCTCAGAGTAGAGAAGGTAAGAATAATCATAGTAGAATAGAAGAAGGTGAGACAGGATCAAGATGAGATGAGTATGGAATGAATCAGAGTAAGGTAAGTAGGAAAGGTTTGTCCATTTCTATCTAGGTTTCGTCCTACAGTCAACATTTAAGGAACAAAGCCAGGTGCATCTCATACATGCGCCAAGAAGACAACATATATAATAACAGAGTGTATAGAGATAAATGTCATAATAATCAGAGTATTTATTACATAGCGGAAGACTTATTACAAAATAAAATAATAAAGATAAAACAAACTAAGGATCGTCGGCGCCAATGTCAACTGAGAAACACCACCTAGATCAGATCATACTCCTCGCCTTGTGGCTCCTCCTGAACCACCTGCTCTTCTCCTGTAGGGGGTGTGAGTCAGCAAGGGTGAGCTCACACATGATCATCGCTCAACAAGTTGTGGGGAATAATGTGACATGAACTCACCAAAGGTGGGAGCTCATGGAGTGTAAGGCTTATCAAAGAGAATGGTTAAAGCTGAGCATTGCTTTTAAGTAGTTGGTCAAAATTTTATTAGCAATTACTAAGTGTAAGTAAATACCAAACCATAATAAAGAACAAAATTAATAATAAACCCATGCAAATGCAAATGACAAATTGAGTTTAGGTTAAATAATTTAATCATCAGAGAGTCCTGAGCCGCTCATGACCGTGAGCTCGGCTAGTATACCAGTTTTACACTCTGCAGAGGTTGTACCCTTTACCCACAAGTCGTGTATCCCATGTCGCCAGGGTTAGCTAGGCCCTTAGACACTACCGAGGTGAATGGCTAGGGATCCACTACGAGGCCTTTACAAAGTTCCACTAGCTTCCGAAAACCCGCTACAGTTTATGGGAAGAGCACTTGCAAGAATCCCCCGTCCGACCGCCATCGCAGCTAAATCAACCCGAGAACCTCCTTGCATGCAACTCCCCTACTGCCCTTGCCCCTTTCGAGTAAGGTAGTCTTCCACTAGCTTTCCTAATTAATCAGCCAAGGGCGTCCATAAACCCTTGTGGTGGCACGTGTTTCTCAAGTTAAGCTCTATGTTCCAATTAACATTAATGATCTTGACATGAACGTAAATAGAATAACAAAAGAATTGGAACATAGATATAATAAATGATTATCCCAAAACCATGTAAAGCAATAGCAAAACTACCCAAGTGATTCAGGGGTGAACAAGGTAATGAGATAAACAATCTAGGGTGACCTATCGGGTCCCATCAAAATTAACCTATGCATGGTAGATGATTATAAAGAACATTATTGGGTAACAAAAGTGAATCAAGGGCACAACTTGCCTTCAATGAGCTCCTGCTCAGCTACTTCAACCTGCTGCTCACCAGGATCCTCAGTCACGTGCTCTTCTACTCGCCACAATACAAACAAGCACAGTGCATATAGAGAAATTAACATTACACCAAACATATAAACAAAATACACAGTAATAATCTACATGTTAAAATAAAATTCTAGGAACAGGAATCATAATTTTTGGAGTTATAAATTTTAAGTTATGGATTTTCAAAGGTTTTATGTGTTTAAAATAGGATTAAGTGTGAGATTAATTTTCTTATTGTTGTCATGATAAAACAGAGGCTCTAAGTGGTAGAGAATAATATTACAAAATTTTAGAAACTGGAATGGGTTAATTTGGAGTTCATATGAATTTTTTATGATTTATTAAAGTTCTAGTAATTATTTTCCTATTAAAAACCCATTTATAAATTATTTTCTCGGGTTTTATAATACTCTGGATTAGGCCTCATTTACTGAAAAGTGCAGGGGTCTCGGGGTAAAAATCTGTAGACTCAGAGTACTATGCAGTAGGACGGCGGGTTGATTCAAACATTTTCCAGGGTCTCTTTTGCAATTATGGCTCGGTGAAGGGGTACGGTGCGCGGACGGACGTCCGATCAAGTGTTGACGGCCCAGATTAGAACCGAAGTGGTACGGGACAGTGACCGTGAGATCACAGATCGACGGCAGAGGTTTTAAAGAGGTAAGGAGGGTTCTGGACCGCCCGATTAGAGATTCACGGCCCAGATCGGCCCCAGCCGAAGGGGTATCCTATTTCTAATCGTAGCCGTCCACGCGATGATCAACGGGCGCGACCCTATCTTCTTCCTTCGACTAACCGAGACGGCGGCGCCGCCGTTTCTCACCCAGCCGAGCTCCGGTGAGGTCGCCAATCAGCGTTCCCCGGGCGCTAAGCATCAAATTAAATCGAGATTTACCATGCGGAGGGCGGGACGAACACGAGGGACGGATTTCTTACCTAGGGAATGGAGCACAGGGGCGCAACCACGGCGATGTGCTGTCCACGGTGGTGTTGTTCCTCTGGTGAGCAATTATGGGGTCCCCGTCCACTAATCCCGCACGCCGAGGCCACCAGCACCCTCACCGCACACCGGCGAAACCCCAAGACACAGCGCAGATGAGGCGGCAGCAGTGAGCGCCCGGTTCCACTTCACCGAGCCGCGGCGGCTCTGTTCTACAATGGAGGTGCAGGTTTTCTGCGTAACTGGAGGTGGCGGCTAGGGGTAGACGATGCAACCGAGGCGGGGGTTAGCACTTATAAAGTACCGGGATTCCGGCCGTACCTCCACGCTGGAGTCAACGGATGGCCGGTGAGATTTTCATGGGGCGATTCCGCCATGGACGGGCGAGTTCGTTGCAGCCGCGACTGACAACCCGGGCCCAGCACGCAGCGGCACCACAGAACCATACACGCGCATAGACGTCGCCTGATCCGCGGGACCCACCTGTCGGCGCGTGTGCGAGCGCGAGGAGGAGTTACTGGGCCGCGCAGAGAGAGGGGAAACGAGGGAGTGGGCCGAAATGGGTTTCTGCAGCCCAGCTAGGTTTCTATTCTTTTCTTTTTTTCTTTTTCCTATTTGGTTTTCTTTTATGATTATTTTGAATCAAGTTTGAATTTGAATGTGAGTTTCACCTTTGAGTACATTTTACAAATTCACATTCTAGTGTAGGAATAATATATTTTGTACTTATTTTTATCCACATAATATTTATTTTCTTTTCTTCTAAATTCTAGAATTTCTTTCAAAATTTAAATTCTCATTTGGGTATCACTGTAATTCTTTTCTCATTATTTTATGTTGTCACAGAATGCACACACAAAATAAAATCCCAGCATGATGCAATTTAGTTTATTTTAGAATCATTGGCTTTAATTAATTACTCTCAATTATTTGGTTGCTCTTTTTATGATACAAATAAGGCACATAAAATGAGGAATTCACTCTGTATTCTGTATACACAAACTTGAGTATTACAGCCACTCTCAAGCTTCCTGGGCCCAGCTCCCACCACCACCATCGCAAGCACCTACTCTGGCCTGAAGCCAGTAGCCAGAAGGGCACCAACACGCTCAGCAGCAGCGCAATTTTCGGGAGGAGTCTGAAGCTCGCACATTTAATAGCACTGTGCCCGAATCCAAGCACATCTACTGAAGAATATCCTACCTCTGGTGCATCTTTGTTTTTTGTGCCTTTTTGTATGAAAAACAATTCATGAAGGATTAAATTCCAATTTCATGTAATAATATTGTACTCATATCATCGAGTGGGATGCTTCCTCTTAACAAGATTACGAAGCTACAAAAGTCGTTCCTAAGGGAGCACAGAGTAAGTTCCGAAGCTACAAAAGTCGTTCCTAAGGGAGCGCAGAGTAAGTTCCGAAGCTCAAAAGTCGTTCTTAAGGGAATGCAGAGCTTAAATGCCCCCGAAATAGAAGGTGAAGAAGCTCCAAAGTCGTCCCTAAGGGGATGCAGAGCTTAAATGCCACCTAAATAGAAGGTGAAGAAGCTCCAAAGTTGTCTCTAAGGGGATGCAGAGCTTAAATGCCACCGAAATAGAAGGTGAAGAAGCTCCAAAGTCGTTCCTAAGGGGATGCAGAGCTTAAATATCACCGAAATATAAGGTGAAGAGACTCAAAAGATGTCCCTAAGGGGATGCAGAGTCAGAGTATTTCTCTGTGGACATATCTTTGGCATAAACATCATGTTGCATCATATCATCGCATCATTCAACATAGCATTACATCATACATCATGTCGCATCAGCAGCAAAATTGAGAAGAAGGAAAGATGTTTCTCTCAAAATATATGATGAATGAAACAACGTGCCAGAGCACAAAGCAACCCTTCAGCAATTACAATCTTGTACGCCAGGAAAAATTTTTGTCGACAACATCATGCAATAGCTGTGCTATAGATGGGCTTGATCTTTACGAAGCATGAAAAGAAGGGAAGGCATTTTTTCGCCGAAGGCTCAAAAATGGTACGTACGCAAATTTCATGCATCGCAAAGAAATATATTACATTAATATACACAAAGATATACAATGTTTAACTTGTACGAATATTACATCACACAAATGTTACATTTCTTAGCTACACAAAAAATCTAGTCTTCCTTCAAAATTTTCTCAGCAGCTTCGTTCAAAAGTTTGTTGACAGCTTCGTCAACAGCTTCTTCAGCAATTCTTATAGTTTCTAGCGCCGCCTTCATGACTGGATCAGCTTCGGGATCATATGGCTCAGGTGGCGGTGAAAGTTCAGCTACAGTAAAAGTAATAAGTTGTTAATCCGAAGCCAGAAAAAATACTGAAGCTATGAATTAATTAAAATACCTATGTGCCTTGCGCACTCGGCAACCTCTTCGGCTCGCTTGGCTTCCTTCCGGGCTTCATGGGTTTCTTTCTTATTCTTCTTTATAGCTTCGTTGGCTAGTTCTCGGGCACCTTTCATCCAAAAGTTGCAGTAAAATTTTCCACCCATCAGAGTCGCCTCAGCCAAAGGATCCTTCGTGTTCTCCACAATGAAGATAGCCTCCGCGGTTGCAGCTTTAACATGTTCGCAGCCAGATTTTTCCAAAATTACTGCAACCCCTCTGGCACCGGAAAAGGTGCAGAAATCACCACGGTCACTAAGGATCTCTTCAAAAGCTTCAGCTTCTTCACCTATCCATTCAATGATTCCTTCGGGACCGCCTCTAATAAATTTTTGCTCGTTTGAGTAAGCACCCACCTTTGCAAAACCATCTTTCAGCTTCTTGGCACAATCCAAGGATTTTTCGTAATATCTTTCCTTCGATTTCCGAAGCTCATCTACATTCTTTTGCAATCTTGTGCTAGTCCACTCGCTTATTTCCTGTTTTGCTTTAGCCACTTCAAAATCTTCATTCTTATCGGCAAGTTTTTCCTTTAAGTTTTCAATTTCGGCTCTATGAGCTTCGAACTGCATGACAAGATTAGCTTCACTAGCCTTGACTCTGTCTACTAAGGAAAGCATAATTTTATCCTTCTCTGTAGCTTCATTCCTCAGTTTGATAACCTCTGACCGAAGGTTACCAAGGGCTATCTGGCAGCTTTCATCCCCAGCATTCTTCTGTGCTCTCAAAGTGTTGCTCGGAATTAAGCCCTACAAAAAGAGGAAGACAAAGGATCAGCACAAGAATAAGAGACAAAAAAATCTGCTTAAAAGTTCATAACTTTTGTACCTTCAGAATATTGTACGCAAGGCTGTCTGCGAGGTCATCCTTCGACATAGCAGAAAGTCCAACTTCAAGCTTCGGAAATCCTATGTTTTTGCCATCTCCCGGCAAACAAATATTTCCTTGTTGTTCGGAAGGCAGTATAGAAAATCATCTTCGTTGGTGCCATTATACACCAAGGCCCCCTTCGGGTACTTCAGTTCCCGGGCATAGTGTTTGGCTTCCGCAATTTCCTCTGTTGTCAATTTTTTACCCGAAGCATGTCGAATAATAAAGTCAAGCTCTTCAGTAGGTGCTTCGGGAGTAGGGGATTGAACCTTCTTGGGCACGTCTTCTTTCTCCAAAACCAGACCAACGTCTGAAGGTCCTTCTTCAATGCTCTGCCAGTTTCAACAGGCTCTGTTTCAATGGGCACTGAGGGCCTAGCATCGGCTTCAACGTGAACTGTAGCAGCTTCGGCAGTCTCCTTTGCAGAAGAAGGAGTTTACGCCCTTGTTGACTCCAGGACAACGTCCAGCACACTAGCCATTCTCCTCCTCTTGGGAGTTATTACAGGAGCTCTAGGCACCTTCGGCAACTCCGGCTCTGGTGGCGGGCTCAGGATTCTTTGTAATCCTGCCGATTCTCCTAACTCTGGCACTTCGGCCATTTTTCTGTGGTTTCGGCAGAATGCTTCGGCGCTTCGGTCGATTAAATTTTTTCATGCCCTATGATTTTTGGCACTTCAGCCTATTCTCCCTTGGAGCCGGCAGGAGCAGGGTACCCTGGCTCAGCGGTGGAAGATGTCCCTTCAGCAAGCTTTGGCATCGTGTCCGTTTCAATGTATCCAGGCCGGTGCGTCAAAATCTTAATCTTCTTACCCTTCGGTGCAGCAGAAATGGCTGAAGTAGCAGCTTTTCTTTTCTTTCCCTGCTTTCGCGAGGGATAGCTATAATATGGGTATACGAAACATGTGACGGAACCTCCCAAGTCATTAGGCCCACCTACAGTTGTCCTTGTCCAACGGATCTCAGACAACCCTGTAGGTGCCCCTGAATCACTTGACAAGCTCGGTATCTGCTTTTCTTACCTTTCCCAAGAACGTTTCACCCGTCACGCAGACATTACAAGCATCGGAGTTATGAGAATGCGGAAGCGATTACATAAACTTACCTTTATTTTAAAAGTAAGACAAAGTTATATATTACAGACCAGGATATAACCTATGAGTGCAGAGTAATATTATTACACACCAAGGGAGGCAAAACCCCCTCCCATTAAGTTTTAAACAAAAGTTCTTATGGAGGATCCTTTCCTCCCACAGCTTTACTCTTGGTGTTCTTCCTTCGGTACCACCTCAGAACAGAAGCAACAAAAGTTGGTTGCTTCCTCACCTAAAAACAACGGGAAATAAAACCCTGAGTATGGAATTACTCAGCAAGTCTTACCCGACTAAAGAAAAGACTCTCAAGGGTATGCTGGTTATAAGGGAGTCAAGGTAAGGTTTCTCAATGATCAAAGACTCTGTTTTGCAGAAATGCTTACTAAAAGTGGATCATTAAAAATCCAGTTTTAATTTGTCAGGTTAAGTAAAATTACCTGCAACTAGAGTTCTTTCTACCCTAGTTCAAACACTTGACCTGCACTAGCCAATTTCTTAACAATCTCTTCATCTTTACTGGAGTTCTACATATAGGGCAGTGACCAAGTCTTCATGTCCGCGAAGTTACGGTGATCCTAATCGATTATACTCGGCTGAGGATCTCCAATCACACGACATATGTAGCACTTAACCCTTGCATATGTCAACCCGCCACCGGGGTTCTTAAGACCAGATCAGGTTCACGTCAACCAAGAGCACAGATACACCACCGTCCAGCCTCTTGCCACGGAGGGTACACGCTACTCTCGCCATCGCTCCACTCCCATTGAGTGTTATCTTATTCTGGCCTTAGTTTGCCCGAGGCAAAGCTTACCCATGACGAGGCATGTGACCAATTAAAGGGTCCTCGGTCAGCAAGCCTACATCGAGACAGTCCTTAATCGACTCAGACGGAGACACTACACCGAGACTCTCTTCTCGTGCAAGTCACCCGCCCGGTCTCAGCTTAATTATTTCAGACCCAAAGTTTGGTACCTGGCAGAGGTACATCTTTTCCGATGTTGAACCCATCATGGCCATGATGGATCCACCATCAAGTTTTATTTTCGAAAACTTCCCACTCACTTTTGCCACATCATTTTTTGTGAAAACAAAACATTTTGTTTTTCTAAAGCAAGGCTAAGCATCAAAAATCTTTTTTAAAACGGTGATCAAGGAAGGTAATCAAATTCAAGGAAGGTAATGCAGGAATTGTTTTAACAATCAACTCCTATCACCTAATGCATCAAGCAAGTGAAAAAAAGATTTTTAAATCACAAGGAGGTGGCAAATGCACCGGGGCTTGCCTTCGTTTACAGGTGATTCAGGCTCGGATCCGCAGATGTCAAAGTAAAAACAATTTCCTGCCTGATGTTCCGCAGGTGGTGGTGGCGAAGTCTTCTCTTCTTCTACCTCAACTTCTTCCTTGTTTTCTAAATATACCATATATATATAAGAATGAATGCCATTTAATGCTCATGAGAGTGCAAAGATAGTAGAAGTTTATTTCTAAGGTCTTGAATACAACTTTCCTTCACGGAACTCCGAGAACTTAGGGTTTTCGGAGTCAACAGTGAAGTTCAAAGAGCATCAAACAAGGTCCAAATCATACCAAAATCTACCCAAGATTTCTAAATATTATATAAAGGTCATCTAAAAAGTTTAGGGATTTTTGGAATTATTATTGATTTTATAAAAATCCAGAACCAATGTTTTAGGCTATTTTAAATGCTCCAAAATTCCCTATTTGATCTAAAAATCATGAAACTATTTTTATTAAACTCTATGAAAAATTAGGAATCTAGGAAAATTGGTTTGACATTTTTAGGATTTTTCTACAATTTTCTACAGATTTCCAAAGTTTCACTGAAAAAAAAAGGAAAAGCTTAAACAGTGCTGGGCTGATTCTGGCCCGAACCGGCCCAACTACGGGTGAATCCACGCCCGCGCGCACGCGCTCGCGTGCAACTTTGCACCAAAGACCCTGGCGCCTTGAATAACCACAGAAGAAACCCGCGCACTATTTTGGGGAGTCACTAACAGTTTACAGAAACCACCCCGCACTTCTAATTCTTCTCCACAAACGTCCCTGGCCACGGCGCGCTCGCCGTTCGTCTCTGACGCGGCGCGTACTGGCCATGGCCCGCGATGGATGCTCGGTCGAGCGACAGGGAAGTATAACCGTCCTAAAGCGACCTAGGAACGAGCTTTACTGTGGCTTGAACAATTAGAGAATGTACTGCCCGCGTGTATGGCGGAAACCGTGATGTCGATCCCGTGTTCCCAGTCACTTACGCCCGAATTGGTCAAACGACTACTACGATGAGCTTTACGAGCATACAGAGCTGCTAAAACAATGCTTGAATTGGATAGAGTCTTACCAGAGGGGGCTGGCCACGGAGCGCGGAGGACTTAGGCTTGCCGGTGACAGATAAAAGGGGAAAACTGGTGTTGCGGTGGCTCTGGGTGAAATTGGGGGTGGAGATTGAGGCTACACGGCCGTAAGAAACTATAGCTTCACCGTGCAGACTCAATTTGGGAGAAGGGGGCAGAGACAACGCGAATTTTGGATTGCGATCAGCTCACTGGTGAAGAGGTAAACACCTTGCCGTGGACCACCGTGCTATTTATAGCCACGGCGACCCGACAGACGATCTCCAGCCACGGATAGCATCGCAAGCGCATGCATACCACGTCGGAAAGAGATACAGTGAGGGAGATTGAGGCATGAGTGATAGTCGCCTAGAGGGGGGGTGAATAGGGCGAAACTGAAATTTACAAATATAAACACAACTACAAGCCGGGTTAGCGTTAGAAATAAAAACAAGTCCGCGAGAGAGGGTGCAAAACAAATCGCAAGCAAATGAAGAGTGTGACACGCGAATTTGTTTTACCGAGGTTCGGTTCTCGCAAACCTACTCCCCGTTGAGGAGGCCACAAAGGCCGGGTCTCTTTCAACCCTTCCCTCTCTCAAACGGTCCCTCGGACCGAGTGAGCTTCTCTTCTCAAATCACTTGGGAATCAAACTTCCTGCAAGGACCACCACACAATTGGTGTCTCTTGCCTCTATTACAAGTGAGTGTTTGATCACAAGAAAGAATGCCAAAGAAAAGAAGTGATCCAAGCGCAAGAGCTCAAATGAACACTACAAATCACTCTCTCTAGTCACTAAGGCTTTGTGTGGAGTTGGGAGAGGATTTGATCTCCTTTTGGTGTGCTTTGTAATGAATGCTAGCTCTTGTATAGTGGTTGGAAGTTGGAAAACTTGGATGCAATGAATGGTGGGGTGGTTGGGGTATTTATAGCCCCAACCACCAAACATGACCGTTGGTGGAGGCTGTCTGTCGTATGGTGCACCGGACAGTCCGGTGCACACCGGACATGTCCGGTGCGCCATCCATGTCACCAATGCCGTTGCGATTCGACCGTTGGAGTTCTGACTTCTGGGCCCGCCTGGATGTCCGGTGGCGCACCGGACATGTACTGTAGAGTGTCCGGTGCGCCAGCATGGGCGTGCCTGACTTCTGCGCACTTCTGGCGCGCATTGAATGCGCCTGCAGGTGACCGTTGGCGCGAAGTAGCCGTTGCCCCGCTGTTGCACCGGACAGTCCGGTGTACACCGGACATGTCCGGTGAATTATAGCGGAGCAGCCGTTAGAATTTCCCGAGGCTGCCAAGTTCCAGAGCCGCGTCTTCTTGGTGCACCGGACACTGTCCGGTGAACACCGGACAGTCCGGTGAATTATAGCGCGCCGGCTCCTGGAAAATCCCGAGGCTGAGGAGTTCTGTGCGAGGGCCCCTGGTGCACCGGACACTGTCCGGTGCACCACCGGACAGTCTGGTGCGCCAGACCAGGGAGCCTTTCGGGATGCCTTTAGCTCTTTAATTTGAACCCAACTTTGGTCTTTTTGATTGGCTTGTTGTGAACCTTTGACACCTGTATAACTTATACACTAGAGCAAACTAGTTAGTCCAATTGTTTGTGTTGGGCAATTCAACCACCAAAATTAATTAGGGACTAGGTGTAAGCCTAATTCCCTTTCAATCTCCCCCTTTTTGGTGATTGATGCCAACACAAACCAAAGCAAATATAGAAGTGCATAATTGAACTAGTTTGCATAATGTAAGTGCAAAGGTTGCTTGGAATTGAGCCAATGTAAATACTTACAAGATATGCATGGATCGTTTCTTCGTTTTTAACATTTTGGACCACGCTTGCACCACATGTTTTGTTTTTGCAAACTATTTTGTAAATCCTTTTCAAAGTTCTTTTGCAAATAGTCAAAGATAAATGAATAAGATTTTGCAAAGCATTTTCAAGATTTGAAATTTTCTCCCCCTGTTTCAAATGCTTTTCCTTTGACTAAACAAAACTCCCCCTAAATGAGATCCTCCTCTTAGTGTTCAAGAGGGTTTTGATATATCATTTTTGAAATACTACTTTCTCCCCCTTTTGAACACAATAAGATACCAATTTGAAATTAACCAATTGAAAATCTCCAATTTTAAGATTAGGTGGTGGTGCGGTCCTTTTGCTTTGGGCTCATAATCTCTCCCCCTTCGGCATGAATCGCCAAAAACGGAATCATTAGAGCCCTCGAAGTACTTTCTTCCCCTTTTGGTCATAAATAAATGAGTTAAGATTATACCAAAGACGAAGTCCTTTTGCTTTCTCCCCCAAAGATGGAGAGTGGCTCGGAGCAACGGCGAAGGATGAGTTACGGAGTGGAAGCCTTTGTCTTCGCCAAAGACTCCAATTCCCTTTCAATACACCTATGACTTGATTTGAAATAGACTTGAAAGACATATTAGTCATAGCATATGAAAGAGATATGATCAAAGCTATACAAATGAGCTATGTGTGCAAGTTAGCAAAAGAAATTGCGCGAATCAAGAATATTGAGCTCATGCCTAAGTTTGTTAAAAGTTTGTTCATCAAGTGGCTTGGTAAAGATATCGGCTAATTGATCTTTAGTATTAATGTAAGAAATCTCGATATCTCCCTTTTGTTGGTGATCCCTAAGAAAATGATACTGAATGGCTATGTGTTTAGTGTGGCTATGCTCGACGGGATTATCCGCTATCTTGATTGCACTCTCATTATCACATAGCAAAGGGACTTTGGTCAATTTGTAACCGTAGTCCCGCAGGGTTTGCCTCATCCAAAGCAATTGCGCGCAACAATGGCCTGCGAAAATGTACTCGGCTTCGGTGGTGGAAAGAGCGACCGAATTTTGCTTCTTGGAAGCCCAAGACACCAAGGATCTTCCCAAGAACTGGCAAGTCCCCGATGTGCTCTTCCTATTGATTTTACACCCCGCCCAATCGGCATCCGAATAACCAATTAAATCAAAAGTGGATCCCCTAGGATACCAAAGCCCAAACTTAGGAGTATAAGCCAAATATCTCAAGATTCGTTTTACGGCCGTAAGGTGAGCTTCCTTAGGGTCGGCTTGAAATCTTGCACACATGCATACGGAAAGCATAATGTCCGGTCGAGATGCACATAAATAGAGTAAAGAACCTATCATCGACCAGTATACCTTTTGATCTACGGACTTACCTCCCGTGTCGAGGTCGAGATGCCCATTAGTTCCCATGGGTGTCTTGATGGGCTTGGCATCCTTCATCTCAAACTTGGTGAGAATGTCTTGAGTGTACTTCGTTTGGCTGATGAAGGTGCCCTCTTGGAGTTGCTTCACTTGAAATCCTAAGAAGTACTTCAACTCCCCCATCATAGACATCTCGAATTTTTGTGTCATGATCCTACTAAATTCTTCACATGTAGACTCGTTAGTAGACCCAAATATAATATCATCAACATAAATTTGGCATACAAACAAGTCATTTTCAATAGTTTTAGTGAATAGAGTAGGATCGGCTTTTCCGACTTTGAATTCATTAGTGATGAGAAAATCCCTAAGGCATTCATACCATGCTCTTGGGGCTTGCTTGAGCCCATAAAGCGCCTTAGAGAGTTTGTAAACATGGTTAGGGTACTCACTATCTTCAAAGCTGGGAGGTTGCTCAACATAGACCTCTTCCTTGATTGGTCCATTGAGGAAAGCACTTTTCACATCCATTTGATAAAGCTTAAAGCCATGGTAAGTAGCATAGGCCAATAATATGCGAATTGACTCAAGCCTAGCTACGGGTGCATAGGTTTCACCGAAATCCAAACCTTCGACTTGGGAGTATCCCTTGGCCACAAGTCGAGCTTTGTTCCTTGTCACCACACCATGCTCATCTTGCTTGTTACGGAAGACCCATTTGGTTCCTACAACATTTTGATTAGGACGTGGAACTAAATGCCATACCTCATTCCTAGTGAAGTTGTTGAGCTCCTCTTGCATCGCCACTACCCAATCCGAATCTTGGAGTGCTTCCTCTACCCTGTGTGGCTCAATAGAGGAAACAAAAGAGTAATGCTCACAAAAATGCGCAACACGAGATCTAGTAGTTACCCCTTTATGAATGTCGCCGGGGATGGTGTCGACGGGGTGATCTCGTTGAATTGCTTGGTGGACTCTTGGGTGTGGCGGTCTTTGTTCTTCATCCTCCTTGTCTTGATCATTTGCATCTCCCCCTTGATCATTGCCGTCATCTTGAGGTGGCTCATTTGCTTGATCTTCTACTTCATCAACTTGAGCCTCATCCTCATTTTGAGTCGGTGGAGATGCTTTCGTGGAGGAGGATGGTTGATCTTGTGCATTTGGAGGCTCTTCGGATTCCTTAGGACACACATCCCCAATGGACATGTTCCTTAGCGCGATGCATGGAGCCTCTTCATTTCCTATCTCATCAAGATCAACTTGCTCTACTTGAGAGCCGTTAGTCTCATCAAACACAACGTCACAAGAAACTTCAACTTGTCCAGTGGACTTGTTAAAGACTCTATATGCCCTTGTGTTTGAATCATATCCTAGTAAAAAGCCTTCTACAGTCTTAGGAGCAAATTTAGATTTTCTACCTCTCTTAACAAGAATAAAGCATTTGCTACCAAAGACTCTAAAATATGAAATGTTGGGCTTTTTACCGGTTAGGAGCTCATAGGATGTCTTCTTGAGGATTTGGTGTAGATACAACCGGTTGATGGCGTAGCAAGCGGTGTTGACCGCCTCCGCCCAAAACCGATCCGAAGTCTTGTACTCATCAAGCATGGTTCTTGCCATATCCAATAGAGTTCGATTCTTCCTCTCCACTACACCATTTTGTTGTGGCGTGTAGGGAGAAGAGAACTCATGCTTGATGCCCTCCTCCTCAAGGAAGCCTTCGATTTGAGAGTTCTTGAACTCCATCCCGTTGTCGCTTCTTATTTTCTTGATCCTTAAGCCGAACTCATTTTGAGCCCGTCTCAAGAATCCCTTTAAGGTCTCTTGGGTTTGAGATTTTTCCTGCAAAAAGAACACCCAAGTGAAGCGAGAATAATCATCCACTATTACAAGACAATACTTACTCCCACCGATGCTTATGTAAGCAATCGGGCCGAATAGATCCATGTGGAGTAGCTCAAGCGGCCTGTTGGTCGTCATGATGTTCTTGTGTGGATGATGGGCACCAACTTGCTTTCCTGCTTGGCATGCGCTACAAACCCTGTCTTTCTCAAAATGAACATTTGTTAGTCCTAAAATGTGTTCTCCCTTTAGAAGCTTATGAAGATTCTTCATCCCAACATGGGCTAGTCGGCGGTGCCAGAGCCAACCCATGTTAGTCTTAGCAATTAAGCATGTGTCGAGTTCAGCTCTATCAAAATCTACTAAGTATAGCTGACCCTCTAACACACCTTTAAATGCTATTGAATCATCACTTCTTCTAAAGACAGTGACACCTACATCAGTAAAGAGACAGTTGTAGCCTATTTTGCATAATTGCGATACAGAAAGCAAATTGTAATCTAATGAGTCTACAAGAAAAACATTGGAAATAGAATGGTCAGAAGATATAGATATTTTACCAAGACCTTTGACCAAACCTTGATTTCCATCCCCGAATGTGATAGCTCGTTGGGGATCTTGGTTTTTCTCGTAGGAGGAGAACATCTTCTTCTCCCCTGTCATATGGTTTGTGCATCCGCTGTCGAGTATCCAACTTGAGCCCCCAGATGCATAAACCTACAAAACAATTTTAGTTCTTGACTTTAGGTACCCAAACGGTTTTGGGTCCTTTGGCATTAGAAACAAGAACTTTGGGTACCCAAACACAAGTCTTGGAGCCCTTGTGTTTGCCCCCAACAAACTTGGCAACTACTTTGCTGGATTTGTTAGTCAAAACATAAGATGCATCAAAAGTTTTAAAAGAAAGACTATGTTCATTTGATGCACTAGGAGTTTTCTTCTTAGGCAACTTAGCACGGGTTGGTTGCCTAGAGCTAGATGTCTCACTCTTATACATAAAAGCATAGTTAGAACCAGAGTGAGATTTCCTAGAATGAATTCTCCTAATTTTGTCCTCGGGATAACCGGCAGGGTATAAAATGTAACCCTCGTTATCCTGAGGCATGGGAGCCTTGCCCTTTACAAAATTTGACAATCTTTTAGGAGGGGCATTAAGTTTGACATTGTCTCCCCTTTGGAAGCCAATGCCATCCTTGATGCCAGGCCGTCTCCCATTATAGAGCATACTTCTAGCAAATTTAAATTTTTCATTCTCTAAGTTATGCTCGGCAATTTTAGCATCTAGTTTTGCTATATGATCATTTTGTTGTTTAATTAAAGTCATGTGATCATGAATAGCATTAACATCAATATCTCTACATCTAGTACAAATAGATACATGCTCAATAATAGATGTAGATGGTTTGCAAGATTTTAATTCTACAACCATAGCATGCAATATATCATTCTTAGTTCTAAGGTTGGAAATGGTAGCATTGCAAACATCAAAATCTTTAGCCTTAGCTATTAATTTCTCATTTTCATTTCTAAGGCTAACAAGAGATAAGTTCAATTCTTCAATCTTAGCAAGCATATCATCATTATCATTTCTAAGATTGGGAATTGAAACATCACAAGCAATAGAATCAACCTTAGCTAATAAATTAGAATTCTCATTTCTAAGGTTGTCTATAGTCTCATGGCAAGTGCTTAGCTCACTAGACAATTTTTCACATTTTTCTACTTCTAGAGCATAAGCATTTTTAACCTTAACATGCTTCTTATTTTCTTTAATAAGGAAGTCCTCTTGGGTGTCCAAGAGATCATCCTTTTCATGAATGGCACTAATCAATTCATTAAGTTTCTCTTTTTGTTGCATGTTGAGGTTGGCAAAAAGAGTGCACAAGTTTTCTTCCTCATCACTAACATTTTCATCACTAGAGGATTCATATCTAGTGGAGGATTTAGATTTAACCTTCTTCTTTTTGCCGTCCTTTGCCATTAGGCACTTGTGGCCGACGTTGGGGAAGAGAAGTCCCTTGGTGACGGCGATGTTGGCGGCGTCCTCGTCGTCGGAGGAGTCGCTAGAACTTTCGTCGGAATCCCACTCGCGACAAACATGGGCATCACCGCCCTTCTTCTTGTAGTATTTCTTCTTCTCCTTTCTTCTCCCCTTCTTGTCGTCGCCCCAGTCACTGTCACTAGATATAGGACATTTAGCAATAAAATGACCGGGCTTACCACATTTGTAGCAAACCTTCTTGGAGCGGGGCTTGTAGTCTTTCCCCCTCCTTTGTTTGAGGATTTGGCGGAAGCTCTTGATGACGAGCGCCATTTCCTCATTGTCGAGCTTGGAGGCGTCGATTGGTTGTCTACTTGGTGTAGACTCCTCCTTCTTCTCCTCCGTTGCCTTGAATGCAACTGGTTGAGCTTCGGACGTGGAGGGATCATCAAGCTCGTTGATCTTCCTCGAGCCTTCGATCATGCACTCAAAACTTACAAAATTCCTGATCACTTCCTCGGGAGTCATTAGTGTATATCTAGGGTTGCCACGAATTAATTGAACTTGAGTAGGGTTAAGAAAAATAAGTGATCTTAAAATAACCTTAACCATTTCGTGGTCATCCCATTTCTTGCTCCCGAGGTTGCGCACTTGATTCACCAAGGTCTTGAGCCGGTTGTACATGTTTTGTGGCTCTTCCCCTTTGCGAAGCCGGAACCGACCGAGCTCCCCCTCGATCGTCTCCCGCTTGGTGATCTTTGTGAGCTCCTCTCCTTCGTGTGCGGTTTTGAGCACATCCCAAACCTCCTTGGCGCTCTTCAACCCTTGCACTTTGTTATACTCTTCTCTACTTAGAGAGGCGAGGAGTATAGTTGTTGCTTGAGAATTGAAGTGCTCGATTTGGGCAACCTCGTCCTCATCATAATCTTTATCCCCTACGGATGGTACCTGTGCACCAAACTCAACAACATCCCATATACTTTTGTGGAGTGAGGTTAGATGAAATCGCATTAAATCACTCCACCTAGCATAATCTTCACCATCAAATGTTGGTGGTTTGCCTAATGGAACGGAAAGTAAAGGTGTATGTTTAGAAATGCGAGGGTAGCGTAGGGGGGTCTTACTCTACTTCTTGCGCTCTTGGCGCTTAGAAGTGACGGATGCCGCGTCGGAGCCGGAGGTGGAGGTTGATGAAGAATCGGTCTCGTAGTAGACCACTTTCCTCATCCTCTTTTTCTTGTCCCCACTCCGTTGCGGCTTGTGGGAGGAAGACTTCTCCTTCTTCTCTTTGTGCGAAGAAGATTTCTTCTCCTTCCCTTTGGAGGAGTCCTTCTTCTTCTCCTTCCCTTTGGAGGAGTCTTTCTTCTCCTTCCTCTTGGTGCGGGACTCTTCCGATGAAGTGCTCCCGTGGCTTGTAGTGGGCTTTTCGCCGGTCTCCATCTCCTTCTTGGCGTGATCTCCCGACATCACTTCGAGCGGTTAGGCTCTAATGAAGCACCGGGCTCTGATACCAATTGATAGTCGCCTAGAGGGGGGGTGAATAGGGCGAAACTAAAATTTACAAATATAAACACAACTACAAGTCGGGTTAGCGTTAGAAATAAAAACAAGTCCGCGAGAGAGGGTGCAAAACAAATCGCAAGCAAATGAAGAGTGTGACACGCGGATTTGTTTTACCGAGGTTCGGTTCTCGCAAACCTACTCCCCGTTGAGGAGGCCACAAAGACCAGGTCTCTTTCAACCCTTCCCTCTCTCAAACGGTCCCTCGGACCGAGTGAGCTTCTCTTCTCAAATCACTTGGGAATCAAACTTCCCGCAAGGACCACCACACAATTGGTGTCTCTTGCCTCTATTACAAGTGAGTGTTTGATCACAAGAAAGAATGACAAAGAAAAGAAGCGATCCAAGCGCAAGAGCTCAAATGAACACTACAAATCACTCTCTCTAGTCACTAAGGCTTTGTGTGGAGTTGGGAGAGGATTTGATCTCCTTTTGGTGTGATTTGTAATGAATGCTAGCTCTTGTATAGTGGTTGGAAGTTGGAAAACTTGGATGCAATGAATGGTGGGGTGGTTGGGGTATTTATAGCCCCAACCACCAAACATGACCGTTGGTGGAGGCTGTCTGTCATATGGTGCACCGGACAGTCCGGTGCACACCGGACATGTCCGGTGCGCCAGCCACGTCACCAATGCCGTTGCGATTCGACCGTTGGAGTTCTGACTTCTGGACCCGCCTGGATGTCCGGTGGCGCACCAGACATGTACTGTAGAGTGTCCGGTGCGCCAGCATGGGCGTGCCTAACTTCTGTGCGCTTCTAGCGCGCATTGAATGTGCCTGCAGGTGACCGTTGGCGCGAAGTAGCCGTTGCCCCGCTGTTGCACCGGACAGTCCGGTGTACACCGGACATGTCCGGTGAATTATAGCGGAGCAGCCGTTAGAATTTCCCGAGGCTACCAAGTTCCAGAGCCACGTCTTCTTGGTGCACCGGGCACTGTCCGGTGTACACCGGACAGTCCGGTGAATTATAGCGCGCCGGCTCCTGGAAAATCCCGAGGCTGAGGAGTTCTGTGCGAGGGCCCCTGGTGCACCGGACACTGTCCGGTGCGCCACCGGACTGTCCGGTGCGCCAGACCAGGGAGCCTTTCGGGATGCCTTTAGCTCTTTAATTTGAACCCAACTTTGGTCTTTTTGATTGGCTTGTTGTGAACCTTTGACACCTGTATAACGTATACACTAGAGCAAACTAGTTAGTCCAATTGTTTGTGTTGGGCAATTCAACCACCAAAATTAATTAGGGACTAGGTGTAAGCCTAATTCCCTTTCAATGAGCGACACCGCGGCAAAATTTACTGGTCACGGTGGCCGCCGGTGAAGACTCCGGCTAGGCTTGGGAGATGGCGCCACGTACAGGTTATCCCTCCCCGGCGTTATCCACTCCATACCGCGCACGAATCAGGACGGCGGCGGCACGAATCTACGCGCGGAGAGGTCGCCAGCGGTGAGATTGCCGCGCTGGCGTCTGATCCACTTCAGTTACTGTACCATGGCGTCCTTCATTCAGTTGGCCTGACAGCCCAAGTTTAGGGTTAAATTTCTCTTAATTTTCTGTGGCAACATATCTAGAGTTCTGCAGCAAAGTTGTAGTCCAATATACCATCTTCATCTTTGTTATAGTATCCCAAGACAAATTCTTACTGGATTAGCCACAATTTGTCTCCAAAGGTGATCCAATGCCACTGATCATATAATCTTCAGATTGTTTTAGTCTGACAGCCCATCTTTGGGCTTACTTATCTCCAATTTCTTCTCAATAACTATGCTTACACTCTTAAGCAAAGTTGTTCTCCTTTTATAGAGCTACAAAGTTGATGTGGTGCCCTAAGGTGAATTCTCACTATTTTGAAAGTTATAAAGCTCCAAAGTTGAGCCAAAATACTGAATTTCAGACAGTCTTTATAGGGTTTAAGTAGTGCTTTTTGCAAATAAGCCCAAAACTTTGGGTTTAACTTGAAAATTCACATATTTGTAAACCATATGACTTAGGACACTGTATTATCATGGTTTTTTGCACTTTAGTCCAAAAGTGGACTAATTTTGCACTTAACCCCCTAGGGTTTGAATTTAGGGTTTTCCAGGGTCCTTTTTAGGGTTTTTGGTATTTCAAGGGTGTGAATGTAATGTAAGTCCCTTCTTAGTAACATTTTATGACTATTTTTCTTAAGCTTTAGGGTTTTCTCCATTTGGGTGTTGTTTTACCCCTCAGAACCATATTTAAGTTTAAGTACCCTACACTAGGGTTTTATTTGCAAAATGCCATAACAATACAACTTGTTTGAAATTTTTGCCTAGTGAATGCACTCTAGGTGTGTCAAACATATGCAATGCCAATGCTTATGATGTTATGCTCAAGTTTTAGTAACAGTAACACCATGGGTGTTACAAAACCAATAACATCAAAAACTCTATTTAACCTTTTCTTGTTCGTCCTTCAAAGGCAAAGGTCATTGCATCATCTTCAGCCCTTGTATAGGCCCCAAGCAACTCGTCACTGGTTGCCTCAATACAGTTCAGCCACTCATCATTCGGCTCATCAAACTCACCTTTGTATCTGAAGGTATATTTCAGATAGACCAAACTGCCTTGACTAGACCCAGCAGTAGCTTCCTTCGGCATCTCCCAGTCACTCACGAGAGGCCATACTCTATAGGCAATGTGCTCTTGGACCAAGTCTCTTGTGTCAATAAAAGTGCACACAGTGTTAAAACTCTTCCAGCATGTTTCTATTTCTTTCCAAGAGCAGTGGCTGGTCTTCTGATGCCGAAGCGAGACCAAACAGGGCGTTGGATAATCCCTTTTATATCTTCCCTTTCAACTAAGTTATTCTTCACATAAAACCATTCTTCCATCTAGGCTCCTGTCCACCTCTTCCGAAACATTGGAACTGGATAGCTCACGTCAGAGCGAGGCACGAAGCCATAACAACCAAAGTTATTGTGATACTGTTCCTTCCCAGTAGCCTTCGTTTCGTAAGACAGCTCATGCATATTGCAGAAGCATTTTGCACATGGATCTAGTCCTTGGCTTCTCACAGCCCAAATAAAGACCCCCATCCTGATGATGGCTTCGGGGGTAATCTAATGAAGAAAAACTTCAAAGGTCTTTCAGCACTTCAACCAGAAATTTACTTAACGGGAATCGAAGCCCTACCTTCATGAAGCTCCTGTAAACAACCACTTCATCTACTTCGGGTGCAGGGGCGGCGCTATCCCCTCCAACTCTCACAATGGAAATATCTCGGAAATATCTCCCTTTCATAGCATCAATTTGACTCTGCTTAAGGGATGATTTTCCGAAGATGGTGTGACTCGGCCTCCAGGGCCAATTTTCTACATCTTCGTCTTCACTTTCCACATCAAAGCCTTCGCTATCGTCAGAATCTTCAAACAAACCAGCTAGCATTTCATTTGTAATCTTCTCTGTGTTTGTCTTCTCCATAGCCTCGTAAAAACCAGCTACAGCAGGATCAGCAACCTTTTTCTCTTCAGCCATTTGGTGAGCACTTGTGCAAATGCAAAAGCTCACGAATCAAGCGAAATCTGATAGAGCAAGAAAATTCAAGCTTGAACATATAGCACAAGCGATTGAGATGGCACATCAAATGCTATCACTGCGGTTCCTATTTATATGCCCAGTACATTGCAACTTGGCAGGCCCTACATGTCATTGACTTTCGCTATTCTAGCGAAGGGAAGGTGTTTTTTCAGACCTTCGGCTAAAGGCCTTCATTCACATCGTAGTCTAGATTTGTTAAATGCAAAAACAAATTAATACTGCGAGGTGCTACTGTTGGGGGCCTTCTTCTTCTGAAGGTCCTCAAAAACTTAACTAACATGTTTTCAGTATAACATAGACTGTCACAGGAGGCTTTGACTTTAAGATGAAGGTGTGCATGGTATGAAGGTGCAGTCTGAAGAAAGGATAAACTAGCTCCGAAGTTGTGGCCAAAGAACCTTCGGCTGAGCACGTTGACGATGGTGAAAGATGAAACCGACCTAAAGGAGAAAAGACTGCTTAGTCCTCGATAGCTTGCCTTATGGTCAACAGTAAATGTCAGGGATATGAATGTAATTTTGTCCAGACTGCGTCTTATGCCTATAAATAGATGAATAGTAACACAGTACTGTTCAAGCTGAGAGTTATTATCACTCGCGTCACTCTCGCATTTCCACCTTCTATCAAGCCGAAGGTATAAATGAAATATAAATATCATTGATATTTATTCATGTTTATAAGATAAGAATATATATAAATTATTTGTGATGATTGTTTACATTCTTTTGTGTTTCACATGTCTCTATTTACATTTTGTTCACTGAAATGATGAAGGTATGCCCTTCATGACCTTTGTTTGAAGATCATTATATCCCAGGGGAGATAATGCTTCAAAGGACGAAGGTCTTTAATTGTTAACAATTGTGTTGCTTTGTTCTTGATGTATAGCATCCGAGAACAAGGACCAACAATTATTTCTTTACAATAATTCTTTCACATGTTATTAATGAACATAGATTATATTCTTACTATTTAATCACCTAAAACTTCAGAAAGCCATATCTTTTCAACCATAACTCCGATTTTAGTGATTCTCGAACCTACGATCTCTTAGTAGCGCGTAGAATATTCTTACACTGATGGTTTATATGCTTTGGTGTAATGTTACCATATCCACTATTTGCTTAATTGTATGTATTGCTACGAATAGAGGTGTGGTCACATGGACTCTGAAGACTAAATTGGAGAAGTACCTAGAATCGCAAGTATAAGGCAAGTTGTGTCCTTGATCACTCTTCTTTACCTAATAATGTTCCTGTTAATCACTGTGACATGCTCAGGTTAATTTGATGGGATCTAATAGGTTACCCTAGTTTTGTTTACCCCACCATTGCAAACAAATGAACTATTCGGTAGACATGCTATTGCTCTACATGGTTTTGGGTTTAATGTTACATCTGAATTACGATCATGTTCCATTAATTCTGTTGGTTAATTATTATTCATGATAATAATATTGTATTAATTGGAACATTGAGAACCACCCGGGAAAACATTGCTACCACAAGGGTGGTATGGGACGCCCTTAGCGAACTAATTAGAAAAGCTAGGGAGAGATTACCTTACCCAAAAGGGGCAAGCGAGGAGTCCGTCGGTGCAGAGTATAGGGAGGTCCTCGGGTCGAACTGTCTGTAAAGCTTTTCGAACGAGGGATTCCAATGCTTCCTTCTTTCTGAATCCGAATGTAATGCCCAAAATTGGTATAAGAGAAAGATAATAGGATAAATTAATAAATATACTTCTATGCTAGAATTTTGAGGATTTCTTGATCTTCTTTCCTTTGTGCATATTCAACTAAAGGAATTAAAGTAGTTAATGGCAAAATAAATAAATACGTGAATGTGCATTCCATGCTGGAGTTCTTATATGATTGCATGTGTACTCAAATTTTTTAGACAAGTTAAGTGTGAATGGTAGAATTTTTAACACATGAAATCTTATTTTGAGAGTAATAACATTTTCTAAAAAAATGACTTTTAATAATGATATCTTTTGTTTATAAAGTTTTGCCTCTCTAAATTAAATAAATGCTAATATTAAAATTTTGGTAGAACAAAACTTGGAACAATAAATAGAAGAAGGGTTTTCAAATTATTCCCTTAAAGCACCCTCAACAAAAATATACATATGGTTGAATTAAAATAATTCATGATAAAGATTATACATTAACCTCTCCTTTAGTAAATAAGTATTAACTTCTGAATATCTATATCTATATATATATATATATATATATATATATATATATATATATATATATATATATATATATCTGATTTAGCTACCCATTCATAATAACCTTTTATTAAATGGAATCATGTGTGTGTGCATTTCATATTTAAAAGCATTATTTTTTCTGGTTAGAGACAAAGAATGAATAAACTTGCATCATGTTGAATCCTTGCTTGTGCATATTAAATATTTGAACCTCAACTTAGACTTGAATTCAAAATAAGAATTTGTATAAAAGAGAAAACTGAAAATAAAAAGGAAAATGGAAAAGAATAAAGGAAACCAGCGCTTGGGCCATTTTCCCTGACCGGCCCACTTCTCCAACTCGCGCTGCCCACATAAACCACGCGTGTTCCTCCCTCTGCGACTGCCTCACGGGCTCCGCATTGCCGGTCACTGCAGCGCGCGCCTGGGTGTGCCATTTCGCCAACATGTGGGGCCGCAAGTCAGTCCCACACCGCCTTCTCCGCGCGCAGCGAATCACCGCCATGTGGGGCCAGCCGCGCAGAAGCTCCATCTACCTCCCCTCAACAAACTCGCGCGCATCTCTGGCTATTGCGACCGCGCGCGGCAGCACTGGAATCCGACCGAAATTCTCGCTGGTGGTTGGCATCATCCCTCCGCGCGGACCCTGCCACTGGTGTATAAAATCCTCCTCGCCATAAGTCTCGGGCCGCGGTGTCCTTCGCCTCACCGCCGGGGAAATTGAGCCGTCGGCGTAAATCCATAGTCTCACCGCCGTTGTCAAGCCCTCGATCATCGATCTAGGAAGGAGCGCAATGCAGAAGGATGGTGGATAGGGGAGATCGAGGGCGCAGTCTGTTCGGAGTACTGTGGATTGTTCGCCGGGTGGAGCACTTCGCCACCGTGCGCTACTCCTTGCGTGCAGAGTCTTGAACGACAGAATCCCAGGTGATTTAAGCATTACTGAGTTCGCTATTTACCCCTCGATGTGCCGCTCCGGTTCGAATTAGGAATAGGGCTCAGCGTCGCTGGGGCGGCTATCGCCGGCAAGGGCGCCGCCACTGGGAGCCAAACGGTGTCGCCATCTGGTGTTGGGGCAGGTGATGGGTCGGGGGCCGTTAATCGACCAAAGAATGGCTCAGGTTAAATCTACCCAATGCTCGATCTCGGACCGTTCATATTAGATCCAAGGTATGAGGTTGGTTGGCTTTCATAAGTGCTAGGCCACTGATCTCTGATCCGGTGGCTACATTTATATGGCGCTTTAGGCAATCAAGGATCTAATCAGAACCGTTGAAATTTGATCCAACGGTCGCGATCCTTGCGTACCCCTTCGCCACGGCACTTTTCCGAAAGAAACCCTGGGGAAATCCTGAACTAACCCGCCAGCTCCTGTGGTGTAAGAATATTACACGGGTGTCCTTAGAATTTACAAAATAGCCCTTGGGAACCTTAATTTGATGCAAAGTGAACCCTGAAACTTGTTTATTGCATAACTTACTCATTTTAATTCCGATTTGACCCGTTCCGGTTGCGTTAGTTTCATAATAACATTATGTACACAATAACAACATTAGTTTTATCATAACACATATTTTTGTAGATGGATATTGTTTAATCTATGTTTAGTAAATTAAGCTTGCTAATCAAAGTCAGCCTATCTATGATTATAACCTGACTAAAATATGATAATAACCCTAG
The DNA here is from genome assembly GCF_902167145.1 of Zea mays. Classification (NCBI taxonomy): domain Eukaryota; kingdom Viridiplantae; phylum Streptophyta; class Magnoliopsida; order Poales; family Poaceae; genus Zea; species Zea mays. Next base: position 47,045,033 of record NC_050103.1, read on the forward strand.
AAGAAGATGTAGTAAAATGGAGACAAGTGTGTCGGCTAAGCTAACAAGCATGACAAAGGCCCTCAAAATGTACCTGATTACAAGAAGGATGTAAACTGCTGGAGATCTTGGTCATGACGTGTCACACCTGTTTCTAAGGGCAGAGTCGGGTGCATCGCATATGTGTGCCAGGATCTATTTCCACACATATGTTTATGTCACAAGTGTAATATATCAAAAGAACAATGCATAAAAGCGTAAATAACGATTATATTAACAAATTACACTTCGAATAGACATAATGTCTTAACCTTTATTCATCAAAGTACAGTGAAACATGGACATCCATCTACAGGAAGATGACCGGGGGTGTCACTAGACTAGCATCCATGGAGCTCATCATCATAACTTCATCTGCAAACTTCTGATCAAAATTTAAGCAAGGGTGAGCTCACTTATGGTTGGGGCTCAGCAAATGGGGGAAAATTAATGCAAGTTTAACAAGGTGAGGCTAAGGTTGAGCAGTAAGCATTTTAGTTGGTCAACATTTTATTAACAACACCTGTCTTACTAATAAGTGTGAATCCCATGTATTCCCATTAAACAAAGGTATAAGAGTATATCAAAAACACTTAAGTGAAACCACTTAAGCAAACCATTGGTAGATCATCGGATCTCGATTTATTTCCATCTTCAAGTTCAATTATCATGTGAGGAGTCCAGGCTGCTCTTAATCGTGAGCACGGCTGATATATCAGTTTTACACTCTGCAGAGGTGGCGCATCTTTACCCATGACTCACGATTCCCTTCTAGCCCGGGTTAGTTAGACCCGTATTCACTTCCGAGGTGAATGTCTAGGGTCTCACTACGAGGCTTTTCCCTAGAGTCCTCATTATGCAAATGTTGAAAATGGTCAACTTCATAAGGTACACCTAACGTAACCATCTTATAGTCCAGACTACAAGGTAAATCTTTGAGAACTATGCCCGTATCCAATCTTCCTGAGCCAGAACTACAAGCGCTTGCCAGATGCCCCCATTCCGGTCGACCACGACCAGCACCCAACATAAGACTTCCCTAGTTATTTGGCCAAGGGCGTCCCATACCACCCTCATGGTAGCACTGTTTCCCGAGTGGTCAATCCATGTTCCAATTAATATGCAATAATCTTGTTTAACCATCAGGTTAACAACAATAAAGTAAACTTACCATTTGGAACATTAATATCATAAACATGAGTGACTGCATAAATTTAAAGCTGTAGCAATAGCATAGCTACTTGATTAGATCATAATCACAGGTTAAACAAGGAGTAAGGTTGGAAAGGTTAGGGATATCTAAATAGGTAACCCATCAAAGTATGCATATATATATATCCAAGAATAAACTTTATTAAATGTATTGTTTGGGATCAAACAGAGTATGCAGAGGGAGAAGTCCACTTGCCTTGCTTATTGAAAACTTGAGGTTCTTCCACGGATAGGAATAGATCTTGATTCTTAACTACTAGATCAACCACTGAATATCACACAAACAAACAAGAAGAACAAACACCACTCAATAACATACAACATTCACCATATGTAAAGCTAAAAGAAAGTCTAACGAAAAGAGCGTTCGCTTTTCAAAAACATTACACGCAAGGGTTATAATAAAAAGGTATTATTTTCAAACATGTGTGATCTATACTTTATAAAACAAGACATGAGCTTAAAATATCTTAATTAAAATATACAAATATTAGGTTCACCAAATTAATCTTTTATAAAACGTCATATGTGATATGTCTAAGATTAAGGGTTTATAAGACGATAAAACATGTTATAACGATGTTAAACATTTTTAACCTTTTTAGAAAAGATATATGTTATATATCTAAGGTTAATGGGTTATGAAACACGTTATTAGTTTTTAGAAGCATTATGGAACATCTTATAAATCATTGTTAAACATTCACTTATGATAAACTAAGATATAAGTCTAAATAGGTTTTATGTGAAAAGATCATTATTATTAAACACTTATTTTATGAAAAACTAAGTTATAGGCCCTTAAGTGGATTTTCATGCAAAAGATAATGAACAAATAACTATCTTTTAATTTCATTAGAAAACACATAGCCTATATTATTATATTCGAAGTCCATATATAAAGTAACATTTTAAGTTATAAAAGAACTTAAACTCTTATTACTTAATTTTATTCCTTTAGGAAAAGCTAAGTGATTTGTATATAATGTGGACTAAATTCTATGAAATCATTAATCATGTCATAAATCTAGTTAAGAACAAATTGACTATAGGTTTGATTATTAAATTGTGATAAAGGATATCTTTAATTCTATTGTAGGAACAAATGATCTAATTCATTAGAAAGAAAATTATGTAAAAACTATCATTTTAGTTATGATGGTGTGAATTTAGTTATATTAATATTTTTAGAAATCCCTATCTGGTATACACATAATTATCAATTACTTAAATTTAAATATAAATATAAATCATAAAAACGTTATTATATAATTATTTATCTTGTACGTTTGATTAAGAAAAGGTAAACTACATTTGTTTTTAACTTCATAATTAGAAAACTACGCATAAATTGACTATAACAAACCTACATTTGTACACAAAATCTTGAAAACACACAATTAAAGAGGTCAATCACATAATTACCAAGCTTAACAAAACAATGATTAATTTGCTTAATATTATTTCTTCAAAATAAATTAGCACAAGGGCTAAATCTTTTATTAACGGTAGTCCTTAGGGGTAGATCGTAAAATAGACATCGTCTTCTACCTTGGCCATGGCGTACAACAGGTACAGAGCGGAGAACAGGCGATGGCGTCACGACATGGTCGTTGTCAGTGATTTCCAACGAGCAACGCGTGCGATGCAAAGCACTCTGGGCTTGGTGGATCGGCGGTTAGCGAAGCCCCCGGACGAGTCGGCGCGAGCAACAACACGTAGAGGGGCTTCGAATGGAACAGAATCAGCGGTGGCGGCGGTCAGGAACGTCCGGCGAGGTGCTGGCACGACGGCGAGACGTGGGCGAACAGCGGCACAAAGAGCTTGGTGCGGGCTCGGCTGGGCACGGCGCGAGCAGGGGATGAGCAGGAGCTTCGCGCGGCCGCAGACGGCGGAGCTCAGGCGACAAACGGCAGACAGGGCCACGACGACGAGCTCTGGCGGCAAGCTGAGCACGGCGCAGACAAAGAGAGAGAGGAGAGCGTGAGAGAGAGGGAGCTCAGGGAGGAAGAGAGGGAGAGAGTCCAGGCGCTTTTATAGAGCGAGAGGGGAGAGAAACGGCGGCCGGTGTCTTCAATCAGCCATCAATGGCGTTCATGGAGCTTGAATGGAGGGATAGAGAAGAGGAAACAGAAACATTAACGCGCTGGCGAACGGTCGCGGCTGGGACTTCGGTTTGCGACTCGGGCGTCGGTCGGGCTCCCGGCATCGCGGTGCTTGGCTTTGGGTCCTGGTCGCGCGCTTGGCGTGGCTGGTCTTCCTGTGCGCGGCACGTCGGGCGGTGGCGGCGCGCCTGGGCGTCGGTCGTGCAGTGCTCGGGGGGCGCGACAAGGCCTAGCTCGGGGTGGCCAGGTGGGGTCACGGCTCCTGGCGGCGTCGGGCGTGTTCGGCGTGCTTGGCGTGGTCGAGCGAGAGCAGAGCGGCGGCGGCGCAAGGTAAGGAGAGGAGGGAGGAGAGAGAGAAGGGCTGCGGTGGGGCCTGCGCGCAAGAGGAGGAAGGGGAGGAAGCAAGGGGCGGTGGCGGCCAGCAGGGAAGGGAGCCAGGGGGCGCGGCTTGCTCCACTACATGGGCCTAATGGGCTTTAGGGTTAGGGTTAGGTTAGAGTTTTCTTTTTTTCTTTCTTTTTTTCTATTTCCTTTTCGAAATCCAAAATATATTTTTAAATAATCCTAAAATTCATAATAATTATACTAAAGTTATTTATAAATGAAATATTTATTTTTGTACTATTAATTATTATATATATTATTTACTAGGATTTTCATTTAAGAAGAAATGTTATTCAATATCTAAAATCAATTATGAGCAAATAAAAAATCATTCCAAATGCAAATAAATAACAAACACTTAAAAGAAACATTTATTACCCTAATTATTATTAATAACTAAATGTATTATTTTTATTTGATGGTTTTTATAGTGTTACAAACCTACCCCTCTTAAAAGAATCTCGTCCTCGAGATTAAGAAAGGCTAGCACGAAAGCAAAGGAGATACATGGTTATTTGTAGGTTCTTAGTTCACATTGAACTCTTCTAATATTAAGGAACTTCGTTACTTCTTTGCTCCGCAATGTATACTAATCAAGCGACCTTCATCATCGTACTTACAAAATGGTTGGTCTTCTAAATTATCGCTTAGGTCATGCTTGGCAACTTTCTTCTCTAGTCGGTCTAGACGTTTCTTGGGGCATTCGCGAATAATATGTCCTTCATTTTTGCAGTAGTAGCAAGCACCTCTTGCTTTGAGTTCTTTGCGAGTCAATTTTGCTTGACCAACAGGGGGTGAGGGTTGACTGGGTGTCTGTATCTCATATAGCTGAGCCTGACTTGATTCTTCTGTTTGGGTATCCATGTGTTTTGTGGCTTTTGCTTGTGGTTGAGGTGGACTAATCATGTATCCAAACATTTTTCTATTCCTTTTGTTGTTCTTCATTCCATTCATCGAATATCTCTGTGACTCATTTTTCTCGTTCATAGTTATTAAGGTAGGAATATTGTCGCTGGCATTATTTACTTGATTTCCATTGGGGTTCATCATCTAAATAGAGGGTGAAAGAGTTAGTGAGACAGACTACATAAAAGGCTTGCATGACATTAAGATAAAGAGCTAACACAACATTTTGATTTCCAAGATAAGATTAGTCAAAGATGATTTCTGATTCCGCCTAGCGTCATCATACTTCGAGAGTTTACAGGTGTTATAATCCTTAACATAGATCTTTTGAACTTTATAGATTTCAGAGCATGATATCCAAATCATCTTTCTGATCCAACAGTATTTCTTTGAGCACAATTTGAGAGAAAGACTTGAGCGGGACTTTAGGGCAACTAGAGTAGAGCATCACATTGCTTGCATATAGCAGATGACACCATACTGTATTCTCTTTATAAAGAGGCAAAACACAATAGGTGCGAGAGATTCTCCAAATTTATTCATATATTCTTAGCACAATTACAAATCTTGAAAGGGACAACACCTTGACATTTTTTCCGTGAGACATACTCCTTCTAGCTAAATGATATATTATTCTTCCTTGTCAGATGCACCAATCAGAGCTGGAGGTCGATTGTCTTCAACTACTATTCTTTCTCCTGATGGGGTTTCCAAACACATGGTTCTCTCAGTATGTTGGATTACTACCTTAGTTCTTTGTAACCAATTCTTTCCAAGAATCACATCCTTTCTCATTGATTCTATCACTATAAGATCAGCTAGAAAATCTATCCCATTTATTTTAACACTTACTTTTGGACATATGTAGTTTACTAACATTTTTCTTTCGGGTGCACTAATGGTCATCCTTGATCTCAAGGGACACTTAAAGATACCATACTTTGTTGCAAACTAGGCACTGATAAAGGAATGTGTTGTACGAGGATCATACAACACGGTGGCGATAGTTGTGTGAATGACTAGTGTTTTAAAAATTACTGCATTATTATACGGAATGGTTCCTGTCACTGCATAACTTATCCTTCATATGGACTTTTTTTGTTGTTTATTCTTTGCATGAGTTTGAGGGTGTTGTCTTTTCTTTTGGACCTTATTGATCTCCACATCCTTCTTAGGATAACTATTAAAAAGATGGCCGGTATCACCATAGCCAAAGCAAGCACGGCTTGATAAGTTACATGGTGGAAATGTCTTTACATTGTTGGTAGAAGTTTCTGTGCATTTTTGTTCATATTCCATGACTGAAGACTGATATAGCTTTATCTCAGAGGTGATTTGTAGTGGACTCTTCTCAGGACAGTTACGGAAGTAATGACCTTCACGTCCACATTGATAGCAAGCTTTTCTTGAAGTTATTTCTTGACTTTTTCCATGTTTCCCTTTTTGTTTCTTGGACCTGATGCGACCACGAGGCTGAAACTGTGTGCAAGTAATAGTCCATCCATCAATATAACACTCATGTGTTTCTTCTTGGGGCTGGGCATCCTTGTGATGTTTCCTTTTTGGAATACTTTGCAATTCATCAACTAACAGTGCATTAGGTATGAGAGAATCTGCTATTAGTTGTTTAGGGGGAGACATCTGTCTTTTTATGCCAAAAAACAAAATTCGGTTCTTCTGTTTTGTAGTTTCACTTTCATTTGCATTGATTTGGCGACAAGGAATTCCATAGTACTCACAACAACTACATGTTCCAAGGTCACTTGTCTGTTGGTTTGGTTGTTCATCCTTTTGGGTCTTGAATGTCTGTTCATCAGCTGTTTTATTTATAGTGTTGTTTTTACTTGCCAACACACCGCATTCTTTGCACTTAGTGACATCACTTGTAGTTGACATTCCAAGGTCTGACATCTGTATGGGTATGGAAGAATGGAAGGGACGAAAGGGTTGAGCAAAGACAGATTATAGAGAGCAGAGAAAACCCATCTATCTAAGGTTTTACCTAGCTAACTGATGCCATTGTGGACAAAAGTCACACAATACACCAACAATCATTTCAAAGAAGCAAATCAAACATGAACACAAAGGACAATGAATTCAAGCATACCAGCACAACACAATCCAATTCTACTCATTCAACCAAAACAAAAGGTGAGACAAGGGTTGAAATAAGAAAGATATTATAATACCAAGGAGTTGGGTAAGAATTATCAAGGAGTTAGACAAGACATATTTGTTAGTGGCCAAGAGTGAAATAAGCTAACCATGAACTATTAAAGTGAGGATAAATGATACAACCAAGGATATGTAGTGAGTTAGAGAGAAAGCGTTATCAAGGAGAAAAGTAGAGAGGCAAAGGTTTAATATATCAAGGTAGATATTGCGCAAGGGTGGCAATACAATGGCACGAAAGCAAAAGTATAAGAATTCAATAGGGAGAAAGCATTATCAAGGAGAAAAGTAGAGAGGCAAAAGTTTAATATATCAAGGTAGATATTGCGCAAGGGTGGCAATACAATGGCAAGAAAACAAAAGTATAAGAAGTCAAGGGTTATATAGCAATATTAGGGATTAGAAAACCACTTATAATATAATATAATATCTCCATTACCGATCTAGTCGAAAATCTTAATACTAAAGAACAATCCTATCAACCTAACCAAGAAGTCTGGTAATAGATCCAAGGGATCCATAGCAAAACTTCTTGCGGAGTGGGGATAAGACAGAGAATAGGGCATCGTCGATAGCTTCGAAAGGGTTTCTTCTAGCAAACTTCGCTTCAAGTTCCGTAATCCTAGCTTGATCATCTTGCAATGCTTCTCATTAGAACCTTCTGATAGACGAAGAATCAGACAAGAAGGGTTGAAGATAAAAGAGATGAGTTTTGATATAAAGTAAGTTTTTATGGAGGAAAATATATGAGGCTTTGAAAGACTGACTGAGCTTTCCATTTCTAACTAATCTAGCGACCTACGGTCACATTGCTTTGATACCACTTCTGTCACACCCGTTTCTAAGGGCAGAGCCGGGTGCATCGCATATGTGTGCCAGGATCTATTTTCACACATATGTTGATGTCACAAGTGTAATATATCAAAAGAACAATGCATAAAAGCATAAATAACGATTATATTAACTTATTACACTTCGAACAGACATAATGTATTAACCTTTATTCATCAAAGTACAGCGAAACATGGACATCCATCCACAGGAAGATGACCGGGGGTATCACTAGAGTAGCATCCATGGAGCTCAACATCATAATTTCATCTGCAAACTTCTAATAAAAATTTAAGCAAGGGTGAGCTCACTTATGGTCGGGGCTCAGCAAGTGGGGGAAAATTAATGCAAGTTTAACAAGGTGAGGCTAAGGTTGAGCAGTAAGGATTTTAGTTGGTCAACATTTTATTAACAACACCTGTCTTACTAATAAGTGTGAATCCCAAGTATTCCCATTAAACAAAGGTATAAGAGTATATCAAAAACACTTAAGTGAAACCACTTAAGCAAACCATTGGCAGATCATCGGATCTCGATTTATTTCCATCTTCAAGTTCAATTATCATGTGAGGAGTCCAGGCTGCTCTTAACCATGAGCACGACTGATATATCAGTTTTACACTCTGTAGAGGTGGCGCATCTATACCCATGAGTCACGATTCCCTTCTAGCCCAAGTTAGCTAGACCCGTATTCACTTCCGAGGTGAATGGCTAGGGTCTCACTACGATGCTTTTCCCTAGAGTCCTCATTATGCAAATGCTGGAAATGGTCAACTGCATAAGGTACACCTAACGTAACCATCTTATAGTCCAGACTACAGGGTAAAGCTCTGGGAACTATGCCTGTATCCAATCTGCCTGAGCTGGAACTACAAGCGCTTGCCAGATGCCCCCGTTCTAGTCGACCACGACAAGCACCCAACATAAGACTTCCCTAGTTATTTAGCCAAGGGCGTCCCATACCACCCTCATGGTAGCACTGTTTTTTCGGGTGGTCACTCCATGTTCCAATTAATATGCAATAATCTTGTTTAACCATTGGGTTAACAACAATATAGTAAACTTACCATTTGGAACATTAATATCATAAATAGGAGTGACTGCATAAATTTAAAGTTGTAGCAATAGCATAGCTACTTGATTAGATCATAATGTCAGGTTAAACAAGGAGTAAGGTTGGAAAGGTTAGGGGTATCTAAATAGGTAACCCGTCAAATTATGCATATATATATCCAAGAATAAACTTTATTAAATGTATTGTTTGAGATCAAACAGAGTATGCAGAGGGAGAAGTGCACTTGCCTTGCTTATTGAAAACTTGAGGTTCTTCCACGGATAGGAATAGATCTTGATTCTTAACTACTACATCAACCACTGAATATCACACAAACAAACAAGAAGAACAAACACCACTCAATAACATACAACATTCACCATATGTAAAGCTAAAAGAAAGCCTAACGAAAAGAGAGTTCACTTTTCAAAAACATTACACACAAGGGTTATAATAAAAAGGTATTATTTTCAAACATGTGTGATCTATACTTTATAAAACAAGACATGAGCTTAAAATATCTTAATTAAAATATACAAATATTAGGTTCACCAAATTAATCTTTTATAAAACGTCATATGTGATATGTCTAAGATTAAGGGTTTATAAGACGATAAAACACGTTATAACGATATTAAACATTTTTAACCTTTTTAGAAAAGATATATGTTATATATCTAAGGTTAATGGGTTACGAAACACGTTATTAGTTTTTAGAAGCATTATGGAACATCTTATAAATCATTGTTAAACATTCACTTATGATAAACTAAGATATAAGTCTAAATAGGTTTTATGTGAAAAGATCATTATTATTAAACACTTATTTTATGAAAAACAAAGTTATAGGCCCTTAAGTGGATTTTCATGCAAACGATATTGAACAAATAATTATCTTTTAATTTCATTAGAAAACACATAGCGTATATTATTATATTCGAAGTCCATATATAAAGTAACATTTTAAGTTATAAAAGAACTTAAACTCTTATTACTTTATTTTATTCCTTTAGGAAAAGCTAAGTGATTCGTATATAATGTGGACTAAATTATATAAAATCATTAATCATGTCATAAATCTAGTTAAGAACAAATTGACTATAGGTTTAATTATTAAATTATGATAAAAGATAATTAATCTATTAATTATCTTTAATTCTATTGTAGGAACAAATGATATAATTCATTAGAAAGAAAATTATGTAAAAACTATCATTTTAGTTATGACGGTGTGAATTTAGTTATATTAATATTATTAAAAATCCCTATTTGGTATACACATAATTATCAATTACTTAAATGTAACTCGAAATCATAAAAACGTAATTATATAATTATTTATCTCGTACATTTGATTATGAAAAGGTAAACTACATTTGTTTTTAACTTCATAATTAGAAAACTACGCATAAATTGACTATAACAAACCTAATTTAAATTGATTTATGAGAGTACACAAAATCTTGAAAACACTCAATTAAAGAGGTCAATCACATAATTACCAAGCTTAACAAAACAATGATTAATTTGCTTAATATTATTTCTTCAAAATAAATTAGCGCAAGGACTAAATCTTTTATTAACGGTAGTCCTTAGGGGTAGATCGTAAAATAGGCATCGTCTTCTACCTTGGTCATGGCGTACAACAGGTACAGAGCGGGGAACAGGCGATGGCGTCACGGCATGGTCGAATGGAACGGAATCAGCGGCGGCGGCGGTCAGGAACGTCCGGCGAGGTGCTGGCACGACGGCGAGACGTGGGCGAACAGCGGCACAGAGAGCTTGGTGCGGGCTCGGCTGGGCACAGCGCGAGCAGGGGAGGAGCAGGAGCTTCGCGCGGCCGCGGACGGCGGAGCTCAGGCGACGAACGGCGGACAGGGCCACGACGACGAGCTCTGGCGGCAAGCTGAGCACGGTGCGGACAGGGAGAGAGAGGAGAGCGTGAGAGAGAGAGAGAGGGAGCTCAGGGAGGAAGAGAGGGAGGGACTCCGGGCGCTTTTATAGAGCGAGAGGGGAGAGAAACGGCGGTCGATGTCTTCAATCGGCCATCAATGGCGTTCATGGAGCTTGAATGGAGGGAGAGAGAAGAGGAAACAGAAACATTAACGCGTTGGCGAATGGTCGCGACTGGGACTTCGGTTTGTGGCTCGGGCGTCGGTCAGGCTCCCAGCGTCGCGGTGCTCGGCTTCGGGTCCTGGTCGCGCGCTTGGCGCGACTGGGCTTCCTGTGCGCGGCGCGTTGGGCGGTGGTGGCGCGCCTGGGCGCCGGTCGTGCAGGGCTCGGGGCGGCGCGACAGGGCCTAGCGCCGTCGGGCGTGTTCGGTGTGCTTGGCGCGGCCGAGCGAGAGCAGAGCGGCGTCGACGCAGGGTAAAGAGAGGAGGGAGGAGAGAGAGAAGGGTCCCGGTGGGGCCCGCGCGCAAGAGGAGGAAGGGGAGGAAGCAAGGGGCGGTGACGGCCAGCAGGGAAGGGAGCCAGGGGCGCGGCTTGCTCCACTACATGGGCATAATGGGCTTTAGGGTTAGGGTTAGATTAGAGTTTTCTTTTTTATCTTTCTTTTTTTTTCTATTTCCTTTTCTAAATTCAAAATATATTTTTAAATAATCCTAAAATTCATAAAAATTATACTAAAATTATTTATAAATGAAATATTAATTTTTGTACTAATAATTATTATATATATTATTTACTAGGATTTTCTTTTAAGAAGAAATGTTATCCAATATCCAAAATCAATTATGAGCAAATCAAAAATCATTCCAAATGCAAATAAATAACAAATGTATTATTTTTATTTGATGGTTTTTATAGTGTTACATGGCGTCAGGTCCTGGATGGTCGAGTCGACGATGCTAGGTGGTGGTGGAGACCAGGACGGGGGGTGGAGACACGCTGGTGGAAGAAGGCCGGAGCATGTAGAGGGTCTTGGTGGCTAGATCCTTCATAGAAAAATCAGAGGGGTCAAACTCAATGGAACAAGAATTATCAGTGGTGAAACGACGAACGGAAAGGAGATTGTGAGTGATATGTGGGGCTACAAGAACATCGTTGAGAAAGAATGGTCTAGGGAGCATCGAGGCACCTACTGAGGTGATCGGTAGAGTGCAACTGTTTCCAACGATGATCAAGGTAGGATGTGTGCAAGGGGGTGGGTGGGAGTGAGATAGCATGCCTGTGGTGGGGGTGGTGTGGTAGGATGCACCGAAGTCGATGACCCAGTCAGAAGATAGTGGAGCTAGTGCCATGGTGTTGTAGGCGGCGACGAGGGAGGCCGTGTTCGAGCCGCCACCGAACAAGGACCAAGGTGTCGTGGTGGAGGTCCCCATAGGTGGGAGCACAAGCGGGGCCATGGTCGTTGGAGGCACGCCGTAGGCAGGCAACGAGGGTGTCCCCATAGTTGGCGTCGTCAGGAGAGCAGGCGCCGACACCGGAGGATGGGAGGCGCTGGAGACCTGACCCGGCCATGTGGAGATGGTGCCAGTCCAGGGGTTGTAGAACGACAGCCAACTCTAGGCGCCTCCCTGGCCGGTGGAACCTCCACGAGAGGGGTCGTCGTCCCCATGTCCGCCCTTGCGGGGGCGACGACCACCGTCGGTGGTGGAATGCTGACGAGGGGCCATAGGAGCCACAGGAAGGGCCGAGCGGGGGTCTCGATCGACGGATCGTGGGGGGCCTGCCCCCCGGGAGATGCCTGGGTGCCAGGGGTGGTGCTGTAGAGGGCCGATGCCTGGGTGGGAGCCTCGAAGGTCATGGTGAGCTCCTCGAGGAGAAGCTCATTCCGCACGACATGGAAGGTGGGGAAGGCACGGTCCTCTTGATCAGAGCCTTCAAGTGGCCGTAGCGAGGACTGAGGCCACGCAGGAGGTTCAGCACCAAGGTACGGTCCACCACTGGCTCACCGAGATCGCAGAGGGAGTCCGCCAAGCCTTTCATCTAGCGGCAGTACTCCTCCACGGAGAGGTCCCCCTAGGAGAACTAGTGAAACTCTGCGTCGAGGTGAAGGGCCCGAGCATCCCGGTTCCTGAGGAATTGTTCCTCGAGAGCGAGCCACGCCTGGCGACCCATGTGTGTCTGGTCACGGGTGATGTCCTGGAGCTCGACGGTGATGGTGCCATGGAGCCATGAGAGCACCATGGTATCCATCAGGGATCAGGCCGGGGACAGCGAGGGGACGACGTCGTCGAGGACGTGGTCGGCAAGAGCGAAGCGCCGCAGGGTGAGTAGCACCTGCCCCCGCCAGCGAGGGTAGTGGGATGACGCCGGGTCCATCACGATGGAGACGAGGGACCAAATGTTGTGGAGGCCGGCAACCTAGGCATGGAGAGCAGCGATGTGGTCGGCGTCGAGTCCAGAGGTGTGAGGAGCCTCTGGGGTGGACGGAGGTGTGTCCTGGACGACCGGATGATGCCCGTGGAGGAGGCGCTGTGCGGTGGCCATCTGTGCAGTCAGAGTGGTACTCAGGGCGCGCTCTTGGTCCAGGAGGAGTGTTGCGGCACGCTCGCGGTCGCGGGAAGCAGCAACGGTCGCCTGGATGGTGGCGATGGCCGTGACGAGCACCGAGGAGGCCGGCGAGGAGGCATTGATGCCGGGCCACGTAGGGGCAGCAAGGGCGGGGAAGCCTGGAGGGGAACCGCGGCGCGGTTGGGCAGCGCCGGTTGTGTCGGGGAGGGGCCCAAGGCCGACGATGTATGGGCCCCTCCGACAGCGAGCACGTCGTGGGAGCCGACGCCGGCGCCGACACTCTAGGGGGTGAGGCCGGCAGCAGCGAGCACGACGGTGAGAGCAGCGGTGTCTGCTGCCCGTGGGGGTACCAATCCAGCGGCCACGCCGTGGGCGGGTGGGGCCACTGCTGCGACGTTCGGGCTGAGTGCGGTGCTAGACAGGGAGGCAGCTGTGGGGAAGGGGGAAGGGGGAATGGGGAGGAGCCGCCATGAGCAGGGGCGCGGTCTGGCCGGCGGTCACGCGGCTGGGGCCAGGTTACGTGGAGGCGCGGGCACACGCAAGCCTGTCGACGCCGGCCACACGCAGGGTTAGGCTGTGGCGCGTGCAGGCCAGCAGGCGACGCAGCCTATCAGTGAAGACGACGAGTGGAGAACGCAAGAAGAGGAGAGAAGAACGGTGGGGGCTCAGCGAGAACGGCCGACGAGCGAGATGGAGGCCACCTCGGTGGCTGTGCGGGTGACGGGAGAGGTGGGAGGGGAAGCCGCGGCCGGGCCGAGGGTGGAGGCCGACGGTGGCGGCTGGAGGGAGGGAAGGGAGCCGGAGGAGGCGACTGTAGTGAGGGGAGGAAAGGTTACTGTAGCTCTGGTGCCATATTGGATATTGGGAAAACTCTAACCCTAGCTAGGTTGGGAGATATATTTATAACAAGACTATTTGGACCTATGCCCATTACATATGGACGAGACTAAACTCTAATACATTCTAACAGTACTGACAACCCATGAAAGCTCGACTTCCCACTCCAGCTAGCGGCAAATTACAGTATATTTTAGCCAAGCTACGTATGCCAGGGAGGTATGGAGACATCCAATCAGCGACAAACATCAAAGGCTGGTGGAATGATTTGATTTGGTACTTGGGCATGGCGAGACACCGGACTGCCAGAGAACAAAGGGCATAGTTTATATGGCATGGAATCTTTGGCAATAAAAAAAAGATGCCGACGCATGTTCCACAATAAGTCACGTACGGCGCAGCACCTTCTCTGATATTTTTTTGAGGCTTTGCCTGTGAAGAATTCGAGTGATCGACAGAGTATGCAGCATGTAGAGGCTGGATGTGAGTCACAGTGGCTATATTCAGTCCTTTTCTTTCTTTTCTTTCATCTTTGTTTTGGTAGGGTGTTGTGGTTTCGTTTTCTTCTTCATTTTAGCCGAGTAGTATTGCAGTCAGATCCTTGCACACATTGCACATGCTTTCAACTTAATGAAACAGCAGAACACCTACCCATTCTGCAAAAAAAGGGGAAATCTCATTTCTTATCATTTATCACACAAACTTTTTGGAAGTGCCAAGAGATCAAGCAACATAAAATTTAACATACATTTTGAGCAAACTTACGGAAGGCACAACCAGTTACTCAGCATCAGGAGTTGAGGATCACAATTCACAAGTGAACCTGACTCATTTGTGCCGTAAAATACCTTCCTCAGGGCTTTCAATGTAGTGGTGGTGCTTTAAAAGACAGAAGCAGTGTATGCCCAACACTCCAACAGGAGCAGACAAAACAAACAGACCTGTCAAAACCAGCTGACATGTGTTACAACTTTTAAGGTTGTATGCTTGCAAAGACAATTCATCTACTCTTGACATGTACAACAAAACAACTCCCATCGTCTTATTCTTCTACTCGTATATATGTTACAACCATCGTAATTCACATATTCTGAAACCATTAGAGGGCCACGCCTAGAGCTTTTCTCCAGTTCCTCCATTAGAAGTTCTCCTTGTGGAACTCGAACTTAGTATTTGTCTTGTGGGTGAAGTCCGCTGACAGCTGCCGTAGCTGTGGCACAAGGACGGGCTCACCACAGTAGAAAACTCCTGGACAGCCATCAAATGTTAGTAGATGATGAAGTCAATTGACGTTTCTAGTGCTTGAACACAGTAGGAAGGTGGCATAGAATGTTTGTAGTGCTTCTGACATGATAGGAAGATGACACAAAGGACGTGACATACCGATGCGTTGGTTCTCGTGGTTCACTGCAACATGTTTGAAGACGCTTCGCCAATTCGGCCGTGCAAAATGCGTCTTGACACTAGTTCCAGACAAGATGTCGACTCCCTTCTTCGCGTGCTGGAGCTCCTGGAGCATGACAATGAGGGCAGAACGTACATCCCCTTCCTGGTGCACACTCGAGCAGTGGTTGTGGAGTTCAATGACTCCATCCTTGTCCTTCTCAGCCACCTCATTCATGACCCCTCGGAACCATTCAAAGGACCCCTCTTCCCTGGTCACCCAGTAGAAGTAGGCCCTCTTTGTCATGAATGGCCTCTTCTTGGCCTTGCCACTGCCCTCAGGCTCCGTGCCTGCAACAGATCCTCCAAGCTGGATGTGGTTAAGTACATCCTTCACAATGCTAATCAATGGTGTGGCTCCAATGCCCAGTCCAATGAGCAGGAGCACATCATATTCCTGATAGTCTTGCGCTGGAGCACCGTATGGTCCATCAATCAAGAGTTTCGGGAACCTAGACCATGTCAAAATTCAGGGTCAGATGAATCTAAGAAATGTATACTTTACTGTACTACATTTCAAAAGAAATTATACAAATTCTACCTCGCGTTGGTCTCGGTGATCCCCTTGGAAGGGTCAGCTCTAAGGAGTCCACTTTCTCCATCAGATGGAGGGCGGCATGCCTGGTTCATGTTTACGTAATTGTCAGTTCCAACAACAAAAGCAATTGCATCAGATATCACAATTCACAAATAACAAATTTCACAAGTTGCATTCACCGTCCTCTAAGAGTTGTTGAGTCTTTCTAGAAGGATCCTATTGGGCCAATAAAAACTCAACCTAAGAGCCAAATCACCTCAGAGAAGACAGTCCTAAGACGTGAAGTCCAATCACCCCTTGTGCGAATGTGGACACTAAGATAATCATCTCCTGGTGCTGATGTAATCGAAAATGGGTGCCTGCAAGAGAGAGAATTTATGCACTTCAGTCATCTACTGATTATCACTTTCCATGAGGAAGGGTGTAAGTGCCTACCATTCGTATGGAGAGACATCACTGCATTTTATGAAGATATACTGCCCACTCCGATACCTGAATCCAGGTGGCTTGGACATATAGAGAGCCAAAACATTCCCTGGATATACTGCAACCTATTGAGAGGGCACAAAATTAAAAGTCAAAGAGGGAAACCAAAACTTTCAAAAATGACTTTTCATAAATAAATAAAATGAAAATACTACAGAGTAAGTAGGTATCTTTGTAGAATGAAAGAAAATAGACACGGAAATTCGAGTTCAACACAGAAGTTGGGTGAAGGCTGTATAGCATACTCCCTCCGTTCCTTATCTTAAGGTGACGAAGGTTGTCCTAAGTCAATGTTTTGAAACTTTGACCAACAATATCTATAAAAATAATTATTTTTAAATTACAAAAATTATATATAGTGGTAGATGTTTTAATAATAAATATAATATTTCATTTTATTTAGTAAATATTTATGAATATTTTGTTATTACTGGTCAAAGTTGAAAAAAATTGACTTAGAACATACCTTCGTGGCCTTAAGATAGGGAACGGAGGGAGTAGTGCACACCTCCTACTGTCTGACTTTGTTTTGTTCTCATCATATGCAAGTTGAAATATACAAGCAAAACCAAAGGAACGGAATTGTATGTACCTTCTGAATCCTAACAGCATCATGGCTCCTAAATAGCCGAAGAATGCGCTCACTTACATACAAGAGCACAGGGACAGCAAGGTACATCCATGTCTGCAACGGTTGAGATGCTGTGTAAGTAATAACTTCCAGAAATCAGATACTCCCTAGCCAATGAGGGTACAGATGTTTACCGTTTTCTTGTACCATTTCCTGCTTAGATATAAACAGGTCCCATGGACAATGAGCAGTGCATACACAATAACAAATAAGTGGTGAGTAAACCAAAAGGCATTGAAGCCAGTCATTTTCTTGAGGGGATTAGAATCCTTGAGCTTATTACGCCGAAACCATGGCTGGGCCAATACGAAAGCTATAGTCATAAGTACAACCATGACCACACCTGTCCACCCTTCAGTTCCCTTTACAAACCACCAGTAATTTGGTGGCCTTTTGTCTCCAAAGAAAGGCTTCATTGGTTCATAGGCAGCATCACTTGCATGCAGCAGCAGAGGAAAATCACATGTCAGGTGAGCACCTGCATGCAAAACAACACCAACTGCAACACCTGCTGCTATTACCTGCACAATAATTCCATACATATTACATAATGTAACTTCCACATTAGCAAGTGTAACTATCAGATGGGAAGGTTAACAATTCATTCTCATTGGTCCTCTAGGATAAAAAAAGAGAGAACTATGTTTCAATTGGAACAGATACTCCCACAGAATGGAAAGAATCATCCTGTGTTCGATACTGAGTACATATAGTCTTACCTTATGGAAGTTTATGTTGTCATTGAAGGGCACAACAGCACCGATCTTTGTCTTTGATCGAATCCATGTGATTGTATTTCGGCAAACAGGAAAAAGAACCAGGGCCATATTGAATTTGAGGGTCTCTGCAGCACCTTTTGCAGTGGTCACACAATAACCCATGATGTGAAATACTGCTCGATTACGGTATTGGATGAACTTCCAAATAAAGAGGCCAATGCAGATTGAGAGCCAGAGAGTCATAACCCAAATGCGCTTCCAGTTCTCCTCAAGGAAGTACATGAACTCTTGCCAGTAGTGGTAAAATGGACCTGTGTCCTTGTTTGATGCAAGCTTCATGCTAAGAGCTTTGCTAAGTTTCGAGCTATGCGTTGTTGATCTTGCAACAACTTGAGAAGGTGATTGCAGCAAAAGTGCCTTCAGATCCTCAAGCTGTTAATCGTTTAGCATGAGTTAGTTCATTGACAGCCAAAATTGTTATTTTTATGAGTAAGATTGGGGCATTGGGCAGACCTCAATGTATCCAAGGCTGTCACGGTCAAGTTCTTCCATTATGAGTGCCGTGTACTCATCAGCTCGTTCCTTGAGCTTGGAAAGTTTGTTTGCTGATGCACTGAGGGTAATAATCTGCAAGAGCGTACTATCACTAACTTAGAATCTAACAACGTACAACATGAACATATTAGATTTTCAATTATAGATTCTTCTGACAGACCTCCTTAACCTCCTCTTCTGTGATTCTTCCATCGGCATTCTTATCAACCCTGGACAGAAAAAAAATTAACAATGCTAAGTGCCAAATGAAATTATGGAATACACAACAGCAGCATGTAAACTTATTACAATAGTTTGCTTCATTTTTTAAAATAACATGTTAGTAAGGCCAAGTATTTTTTTATGTGGAGCTGGATTTCAATAACTCATCACATACAGTTATGCATGAAGGAAACCAGATATTCATCAAAAATACTAACATGTCAAAGAATATCTGTAAACGGTTGTCAAAACCCTGATCACTGAGTTGCTCCCAGAAATCTTTGAGCTCATCTTTAGTCAGCACCTGCTTTGTTATCCCTCTCTTTCTTGCTAATGAATCAAACAATTGCACTGCAAACTCATCAGATCCATCCATCCCTGCAGAACCAAAGCAATGATTGTATTAGCACTGTTCAAATGGCTCTATGGAGATACACATTCAATAGAACCGCTATAATTACCAATGCATTTCCCAAATCTTGAACGTAGCAGCACACCATCAACCTGTAGCTCGTTGAACCGTTTCTCCACTACAGCCCAGCCATCATGACCAACTTTTGCAGTCACAAACTGCAAGCCCTTGAGCGCTACAGCAGCCCCGCTCTTGCTTCTGTCCAATCTCTTCCTCATGTTCTTTCCCAACTGTGTCTGTGGCGCCTTAGTGCTTGAGTTCTTCATCTTTAGTCCATTTTTCACTTGCCTAATCTTTGATGATAGCTTGCCGCTCCTTGATGAGGAAGGTGACACAAGTGACAGGCCATCAAACCCATTACTATGCCCTGAGCCACCATCATCGACTACCCTGACATCTTCGATTGCCACTGAATCGCGCTGTACAATGGTGATTTCCACAACCTCGTCATCATCTTTGAATCTGGTGGTCTTCACGCCCTTCTGGATTGGTTCTCCCAAATTCCCACTGTGTGGGACTAATGTTGTAGTGTCATCTTGTGACCTCCTTGAACTGCCTGTGTCCGTGGCAGCTTCAGTGGCTGCCATATTCTTCTCTAGCGCTGAGGTCAAGTTCTCCTTACTCTCTGGTCAAAAGATAACATTAGTAACAAGGACAAGAATAGGAGAAAACCTTGAAATGAGTACTGAAGCAAGTAAAAGCGAGCCAGCTAAAATACCTTTCTTGGAAGGTACAAAATGCCCTCACGATAGTGGGTGAGAGGCTGAAAGAGAGGCTCAGGCTAGTTTCTTTAGTGCTGCCGGTCTCCCTAAACTGCAACAAGGTTTGGCTAACAAAGAAAAATTGAGTTTTTTCAACACATTCAATGTATAGAGAAATAATGAAGAATGAGTGAATTTCAGGGAAAGAAGTCTTCTGGAAAGAAAAACTGCCCTTGAAAATTAAAATTTTATTGTGGTGCTTGAAGAGAGGGGTGGTTTTAACTTTTAACAAAAGACAATTTAGCAAAGAGAGGGTGGAAAGGAGATTCTAAGTGTAGTTTTTGTGGCTTAGAAGAAACTATTCAAGGCCTTCTTTTCGATTGCTGTGTGGCTAGATTTTTATGCAATTCTCTCTTCATCATTTTTAACATCAACCACCAAGAAGCACACTTCACATGTTTGGATCTTGGTTATGGAGCTTCGCTCCAGGGCTCAGAAATCAAATAGTAGTGGGGAACTGGGGATAGAAGCAATGTGTTGGGTCTTATGGTTGAATAAATAGAAATGATGCAGTGTTCCAAAGGCACATTGGATCAGGCAATGGTCCCTGCTGTCGAAAGAGAAGAGAGATGAATTTTGAGAGAAGGTTGCAGGCAACTAGAAGGCCTGATGTTAGAATGGAGCCAGTGTGTGAAAAACCAGAGAAGGATATGAGTGTATAATCTTTTTTTTTCCATTGTCGTTTTCTTTGGCTAGGTGTTGTGGTCTTTGGGCTCTTTGTATTGACACTTTGAGTGGCGATATGTCTTGGACCTTTTCCGTGTCTGTTTAGTGGAATTTGGTCTAAGTACCCTTCTTGTATTGTTTGGCCATAAGCTCACTTGTGAATGTAAAGGCTGGAATGCTTATATTCTGTAATCTAAAAAAAAGAATGGCCCTTTATTATCTATCTATAATTAGTCAAGTAAAACAAAAACAAGAGGAGACACGCATTCTGATAGCGCAATATTTCAAGGGAGTGTTCATTTCTAAAAAAGAAAGTTCAACAAGATTAAAACTACTTGTAGTTGAGGTAACAAAATTTTATAAGAAATGTTGGCCATAAGACAGGGAAGTCAAAGAGAAGCAAGGGTGATGTATCCTTCAATCAGATGCAGATCTTGCATCAGAAAATACAAATATGCGTAACATGATGCTACTTTAAGTAAGAAGATTACAGGGATAGCCTCAACGGATTTACAGCCTGGATGGCATCAGCAAGGTTTGAAAAGGGAGGAAGTAAAAGCAACCTAAAATAAGCAGGCCTACTAGAATATCAAGTTTTTCTTACCATGTATCTAGATATAAATATTATGTCCAGTTTTTCTTATCATAATTCATAACTATTTTTATAGTCTTTTTTCGTAATTCTAAAGATGACTTACCATGACAATTTTTCTATACCTTTATAACTTAATTTTTGTTCAGGGTTGTTAGCAGACAAACATATCACAACAATTTGTCAACACAAAATTTTCCAGCACATTTTATCTAATAATTTTTACTAATAACATAATTATTCACATAAGTTTTTGTTGTCTAACCTATTTTGGCGTAACTTGTTCTAGGCAAACTTATAAATCTAAAAAATAAAGAAATAATTAATAGATTAAGGCTTCATGTCACAGGATTCAGTTTGTTTTCATAGAAAATATGCAGAAAATAGGATTTATTTCCCTACAGTCCAAAGGGGACCTGATAATATACAAAAATTTAAAACAAAAAGGAAAAAAGGATTAAAACTGCGAGTACTCCAGCGACTCGCTCCAAGCCTCCAACTGACAGCGCCGCGAGGGGGGAAAAGATTCGCACGCCGAGGTACTACCCACACAAAAATTCCTCCTCGTGCTCAGATCTAGTGGGCGCAGTTCTCAAATAAAATAGAATGGAACCGCCCACAACAACATTTCTGAACCGAACATTCACTTCTCGGTACTAGGAACAGCAACCTTAAATTGAATGGAAAAAAATAGAGAAGCGTTTAAGACTGAGAAGTGATTAGGGAAGAACTGAACCAAATGGAGAACGAGAAGAATGATAAAAAAAATCAAAAACAGAAGAAGGAAAAAATAGAAATTTGGGAGGCTGAAATTATGGAGAAGCCGGAGAAGAACTCTGTACCTTAAACCTTCCCAGAAGTTTCAGCCGTGGAATGGAGCTCCGAGCATTTCCTGACTCCGCCCCTAAAGATCAAAGGAAAACCAGGGTATACAATCATCAGCGAGGAGTGCGATTGCATGTATAAAAGAAAAAACAGAGAAAGTAACATCACGCTGGAGACTAACTTCAGATTTCAGGGATGGAACAGAATGAGCGAAAGGACAAAGTAAGTGGAGGACGAACCACAGGCACACGCGGCGCTGGGCCTCGGGAAATGCTGGTGGATTCGCAGCCGGGAGGCCGCTCAGGGAAGCAGGAGATGCAAGTGCAGGTGGGCAGGTACTAGAAAAGCAGTAGCACCAGCCGGCCTCCCTTCCTCAATGCGATGAACAACTGTTAAAAAAGTAGTCGCTGAGGAAACCACAATGAGGAAGGAGCCACGGCGGTGGTGTGGTGTCGTATGAGTAGCGCTGGTGTTCGTGTCAGTTTGCGGCGAGTTGAGGTTTGTTGGCTGCTGCTTGCTGATACCACTTTTACAGTATTTTATCTCTATAAATTTTACTCACTGTGCATTTGTCTTTTCTCCCTAACAAACGCTGGATGGATTGACAGCTTGACTCCCTCGGGCTGCTAGTCTGCTGCTAGCAAAACGCATGTGCTTTTGGTGGCATTGTTGGTGGTGGTGGGGTTGGTGTGGTGGCTTGGTGCAGCTGATGTTTTCAGTGACTTGACAACTATGGAGAGGTTTTAAAACAGATTGATGATAGGGTTGTTAAGAATGTACGTTAAAGTATGGGGGTGCGTTAACAAAGAAGGTGAAACTCGTCTCGCTTTCAGACTATCCAGGTTTCTCCATATCCTTACTCTATGGCACTATTTATATCAAGATTTTTCACTCTATATTATAATCATTCACACTCATGTCTCGTTATATATTTTCTATATATCAACTATTACAGAATCTATCTATTCATGATCTCTCCAGATTATATATCTAGTTTCCCATGAATATGGAAAGATCAAAATGGATATACGAATTAAAGAGAATGGAACTTGAATACGTGTTTGAGATAAAAAAAAAAGTTTGTTGCCATTGCGAAGAAACATCGAGAGAGTATGAGCCAAACGACAACCATTTGTCTATGTGCTCACTCCAAGAACACAAAAGGCCATGAAGACGCCACGATGCTATCTCATTTGATCAGGTTCGGTTTGTCAAGGACTACAGTCTGGACTTTGCACGGCGAGAGAGGGGATGTTAGTGTAGATGGTTCATCATCTCGTGGAGGAAACTCGTCGTCGTCGACGACGAATGCAGGTGCGCCAACTAGCACCGCCGTTGCTAGCGACAATGATGTTGATCATCATGATTACATTGTAGTGGACGATTTGTTCGGTGATAATGCTGATGATGAGGATGTTGGTGCTACATTGCTAGAGCCTGAGGATGCGGAGCTTTTTTTATAACATAGCTAATCGCCTTGACGAAGATGATGTTATGTTTGGGAACCCGAGGTGGCTAGAAAATTTCAAAGAGATAAAGCAGTCGACAATTGATCCGCTATGTGAGAAGGGCGATTGTCTGAAGCATATGATGACACCGCGTTTTAATCTCAAGTTGCTGATAGTGAAGGCTCGTCATGGTTTCTCAAACACTAGCTTCAACGAGTTATTAGATGTACCTTCTAAAGGTTTACCTGAGGGTAACAAAGTGCTTGTGAATACCTATTGAGCAAAGAAACGGATCCGGCCAATGTTAGAGTATTGCTTTCATACGGCGGGAGTCATTGGTTCAAATCCAATAGTAGGTAGGTAGAAAAATTACTAGATAGCATTGGACTTACTTCGCTTCGCTGTCTAATAAGTTTTTCTACCCTTTTTTCCTTTTTCTTTGTATCAACGAAATCTTTGGATTGTCTTCAATTGGATGGGGGGAATCCAATTGACAGCCTCGACTCGTATCCTAGCTCGTCTGAGAGCTAGCTTCGCTTCAACCAATTCTTTCGTACCTTCAGCTTTACTCAAGTTAGCTTCGGCTATTTCAAGTGCATGTTGAGCTTCTTCTGGATCAATGTCACTACCTAGTTCTGCATCATTTCCTAAAATGATGATCTCATTATTAAATATTCTTGTCTTGCCAAACCACGCCCCCATTAACACAGCTGTAGATATGGGTCCTTTGAGAATACGCCTCCTGAACGACCAATGGTTAACGGCGGTTCTGTGGAGTGACAATAAAACTTAAGAAGTTTGACGCCTGCCCTAACTACTGCATACTGTATCGAGGTGAGTACAAGAAATTAAAGAGTTGTCCACACTACAACGCTAGTCGATGGAAGACGAATGTTGGCTACCACATGGATGATGGTCCTTCTAGTATGACAAAGAAGACCAAGCAGAATTATCCACCTCATCAGGATGAGGAGGAAGAGGGCTACACACTAAGGAAGAGTCATGCGTTGTCGATGTGGTACCTTCTCGTAATCGACCGCCTACGTGCTCTATTTGGGAAACCTGAGGATGCCAAGCCTATGTCCTAGCATGCCTTAGATGAGAGCACCAAGGATGATGGCAAACAACAAAACCCTTCCAATGCTCGCCTATGGAAACGTTTTCACAACATGTTCCCCAAGTTGATGTAATTGATTTTTATGCTAGCCACATACACCATAAATCAAGAGCTCTTTTTTTCATTGTGCACACGAAAAATATCGCATGTGGTACATTGGTGGATGCACTCTAGGTTTGAACATAAAAATCTCCAGTTTTGATCGTAAAAGTCCTCAGTTTTGACCATAACTACCGAGCCAACGTGAGAGACATTAATAACTCTAATATATTATATTCATGAACGTAAAAATCCTCAAGTTTGAGCATAAATAGTGTTAGATATAGTGTAAATGTTGATTCACTCCCAACCAACAGCCCACACATCTATGCGGCCAACATAAATAAAGGGATTTGATTAGTGGAGTTGATTAGGAGATTTAATTAGAAGAGTTGATTAGGAAATTCAATTTTTCTAGCGCTCACAGACACCATAATAAAGGTATCCCCTTTTCACTATGCACATAAAAAATATGGTATGCGATACACTAGTGGACGAACCTAAAACTCCTGTTTTGAGCGTAAAATTCGTCAGTTTTTTAGCGTAAAACACCTCAGTTTTGACTGTAAATACCGAGCCAACTTGAGAGACGTTGATAACTTTGATGCATTGTTTTCATGATTGTAAAAATCTTCAGGTTTTAGTGTAAATAGTGTTATATATAGCATAAATGTTGATTCACTCCAAACCAAGAACCCACCACGTCCGTGCGGCCACCATAAATCAAGTTTAGCGTAAATAGTGTTATATATAGCGTAAATGTTGATTCACTCCAAACCAACAACCAACCATGTCCATGCGCCCACCATAAATCAAGGGATTTTATTAGAAAAGTTGATTAAAGGATTTAATTACAAGAACTGATTAGAGGATTTGATTTTTATGGTAGTCACCAATACTGTAAAATCAAGGGATTCTCTTTTCCTGTGCACGCGAAAAATATGGCATGCAGTACATTGGTGGACGAACTCTAGGTTCAAGCGTAAAATTCTTCAGTTTTGATAGTAAAAAAGTGTCAGATACAACGTAATGTTGTGCCCGCTTTGCCGTCGTAGCTCGTAGCCGAGCCTCGCCGCCACGTTGAATGATGATCCTTGCCTGCACGCAGTGTGTAGCCCTCGCTCGCACCTCCGCGACTGCTCGCTCCTCGGGCAACTGCTATGATCGCTCAAGCCTCACGTAGGCACCGCCATGGCTCGCACCTCGGGGGCGGTTGTCGTGCTCGTGCCTCAGGGGCGTCACCACCGCCGCCGCTGAAAAACCTAATCGCTAAAAAACCTAATCCCTGGCAGTCCGCAACAACTTTTATAGACACACTGGCCCTAGGTCTACTTGAGGTGGTGCGGCTGGACCAGATGGTAGCATTGTGTTAGAGCTTTCCATAGCTATTGGAAGCCTAGGACTAATAATATACATTATATATAGCGCAATTTGTCAACCTAGATGAAGCTTCACCCAGCCGGTAATTACTGAAGATAGCTCAGTAATTTCCAGTAATTATCGAAGACTGTTTAGTAATTACCCGATAATTACTGAAGAGCACTCATTGATTTTCGATTAGAGTTACCTTCGGAGTGACGAATGCGCATATATATATATATATATATATATATATATATATATATATATATATATATATATATATATATATATATATATATATATATATATATATATATATATATATATATATATATATATATATAACTTTGCTAAACCCACCCAATCAAATCATCTCACGTCTATAACTTTTTCTAAATCCACCAAACAACTGTCAAATTCAATTGTTCAGAACACTGAATAACCTTCTCTCTTACCACTCAAATTCAATCCAATATTATTTGGATCATCTATCATTCCTCATCCCTCCTCCTCGCGACGCTGCGACCCTATTGCCACTCGCGTCGCCGTTGGTCCCTCCCTCACGACGTCGTCGCCACTAGCCTCTCCCTCACGTCGTCGACCTATCCTCTCCCGCGACTCTAACGTTGCCTTCCTCTCTCCCTCTCTAGCACTCGTGACGTTAGTACGGGCTATATGCTAGTATATATATATGAAGAATTGCCATAGACAGTTCATGGCCATCAATCAATCCTTTTGCGGTTGGACCAGCTCAGGCCGATGCATACAGTTTGGTCTTGATTGGGCCATTGAACATGGGCAGTATGTTCATTGGTAGTGTAAACGCGTGGGTAATCCGTTTTGGATTTGGTTTGGGTACATACACTGAGTCCCGACAAATAAGATTTTGAATGGTAGCGACTAGATAATTTGTTTAGATTTGAGATATGTATGTATTTATTATTGTGGTTACGAATAATTGAGATGGAAAGAACTTAATAGGTTTTTATATACACGGATAATGTACAAAATAAGAGGATGCGACCGCATGATAGGGAAAACATGGTCTATTATTCTATATTGAAAGTGGAACGCTGCTACAGAGAACGCACGTTCTGAAAGTGAAGCAGTATTGTAGTTGTAGGGTAGCTCACGACATGACATTTTTTTAAAAAAATCATATGCCGATGTATTTATTCCATATGCTTTCTACACTTAGTGTGCGTTTGGTTGAAGAGTCAATTAGAATGCAACGACTTCATTCTAGTTTTTGAGAATGGAGCCGTTCTATTCTGTGTGGCAAGCAGAACAGATTCACTCTATTTTTTGTTTGGTTGAAGAGTATAATAGAACGCAGCCTCTCCGTTCTTTATTTGGTTGGAGAGCCATATGAGTATAGAAGGGATGAGAACGATCGCTTCTAGGAGAGCGCTCGCATCAGGTTGTTTTGGTGGAGCGAGAGCATTCCAACTATTTATGTTAATTTTTCATATGGAGACTGCAGGAGCCATTCCACTCATCTTTTGTTGGCAAACATGTACAAAATAGGAATGGAGCCGTTCTATTCCCTCACTCCTCAACCAAACACACCCTACCTGCCTCTGTTCTTTAAAAGTTGTCATCCGCTAGTTCATTTTTAAACTAAATGTCGACAACTAAAAAAGATTGGACGAAGTATATTGCAATGGTGTTGTCGTTTATTTTACCTCACTACTTTTATTTAGATATAAATGTGTTAATCAATTAATTAGTATATTTGTATGGTACCCCTCTATTGGGCGCCAAATTAGACGGCCGGTCCGGACGGTCCGCACTGGTGGTCCAGACGGTCCGCGCTCGCGCAGAGCCAATTAGGGTTCCAAGTTTCTTGCTATGGTTGTTGCCTAGATTCGTGGAATTAACTCGGGAGATTTGTTTGTAACGGGTCGAGCCATCCTCCTCTATAAATACAGAGGAATACGTCCGATTAAAGATAATCAATCGAACCTATAATCAATACAATTCATATTTTATCTTGTACATTTATGAGTAGTTCTAGCCTAGTTCTAGTTTAGTCTTCCAATCCCCAAATTCTCCGCTTCTCTTCGGCTCTACGTCGATTAGAGGTGTCTAGGTCGGCCTGCCGAGCCTAGACAATACCTAGGAGCTATCCTCCCCGACGGGGTCCCTTCCGGAAGCGAGATCTAGGCCTCGGATCTAGTCCGATAAACCGTCAATTCCTCGGATCTAGTCCGATAAATGCACTTAAATCGGAATAAACCGTCAATTCCTCGGATCTAGTCCGATAAAGCCACTTACCAAGGATCGAATACCACTAGCTCACTCGAAGATGAGGCACAGAGAAAATACAATAATCATGAAACCACAAATTAAGGTACTAGAGTTATTACATAAATCAGAGTTTTAATAAAAGATAACAAGTTCGTAATTAAAATGCAGCGGATAATCGATACGTCGATACTGAGAAATAGGGCAAGGCCTAGCCCACTACTCCTCCTAGCCCTCTCCTATCGAGGCAGCATCCCACTCGACCGTCCAACCCCGGTGGTAGGGTGGAAGGCCAGGTCACACCATCAACCATATCCTATAGCGTACCTGAAAAAATGCCACAAGCAATGCTAAGTATACTAATACTCAGCTAGACTTACCCGGTGTGAGGAGTCTACTCCTCTACCTCTAGACCATACAGTTGTTTGGCTGAGGGGTTTGGTTTGCCAAAAGCACTAGCTGAGTCTTACACAAGTTTTAGCTTTTCCAATTCTAACATATCTAATTAAGCTAGGTTTGCTCCTTTCTAAGCAGACATGGTACAATCATTTAGTACAATCAACATGTTACATCAAGTAGAACCTCATTTCACTTTTTACTCAATGCAGTACAAGGGGTCAAGCAGTCTCATTAGCTGCGAGAAGCAGATGATTCGAATTGAGTTTTAACCTTGCAAGGTAAACCTAAACACACGACATGTAGGGACACTCCGTCCCCACACACATTAGTTGTCCCCATCGATTCCCCATTCGCAGCCAGGGCTCACCGCCTTGGCATGCAATGCCCCACTGACCCTGGCTGCCGCCGTGCAATGGCGGCACTTGCACCCACCATAGCTAGCATGGAAGACCCAGTCTCAGAACAAGTGAGGGATAAAGTTCGCTCCCAGCTTAACTCAGGTACTAGGCTTATCGGTTACCATATTTCCTAACATGTATGTAGTACTTTCAAACGCTTGACTCAGGTATCCACACATTAATCCCTAATTCCATTTCCGTTTCCGTTTCATAGACAAGGCATCCACCCTGGATCCAAGTCCATAGACCATCGTAGATCCCGTTATCAAGATGAATACAATCAATTCCTGACCTCGCGCGAGTGCTAGAAAAATCACTCGACTTCTACCGAGATCCCTAATTAGCAAAGCAGCTACTCGACCTAGCATACTAATATCCATCTCAAAAAGGAATCCTGAATTCATGCAACTAAGGGTTTCAAGCAACTCCTACACTTAAGTGCACATTACAAACCTATAAACATTAAGTGTAGTAAAGTAGCATATATAAACGATTATGCATAAAACCGGGGCTTGCCTTCAAAAGCTGAGGCTGCGGGGAGATCCTCGTTGGCAAGCTCTGGAGCTGGCTCCTGGACTTCCTCTTGAGCAATTCCTTGCTCGGGGATGAGCACGTACACTCCGTCAGCGAGGTTTCAATCTAAATGAATGCAATAAATAAAATACATGTATGCTATGGTATGTAAGTTTAATAATTAAAATGCAAGGTGAAGTACTCAAGTTAGCAGGACAGGTCTTAGTTCCACTATTTAAGATTTTAGGGGAATTCTTGGTAATTAGAAGTAGGTGTGGCCAGTCTAGGAAGTTGGATTAAGGTTGTACTCAACATTCCTTCAATGTCTTAGTGAGGATTAAACAAGGTTCTTGGCTGAAGTTATTTATGTCTTAATTTAGTACTTCATTAATCCCTTCTTCCTTTTTCTTACTTGGGCTATTAGAGTGGCTTTGAACTACAACACTGATTTAGAAATTTACAAAAATTCTGTAAAAATTACAGTGCCTTCTCACTGGTTTGTGTAACTCAGTCTCAAAAATTGAGGCTTAAAATGAGAATGAATTTCTCTACACAAAAATATTAAAGTTTAGAGCAGAGGGGGTGCTTTGAACTACAACTCTTTTGTAGGAGTGGGTTTTATCTTAAGGGATATTTTTGCTGGTATCTAGGTATAATATTATGACCATATGCCAAATTTAAGCCAAGGATACTTATTGGTTATGTTATGGGAATTTTCCAAAGCTTTAGGGCTTAGTGGTGCTTTCTACTACTACTATATTTGAAAAATGTCTAACAACAGATTTCTCAATTTTCCTATCTTCTTCTTTGCGCAAGAGAAATCATTCTTTAAGTTGGTTAACTTTGCTCATAGGGAAGGGGTTGTAAAATTTCTTGGAATATATGGTCTTTTTCATGGGTAGGGGGTGAGGTGTATTTCGTCAAAATTTTACCTTAGCCTTATATTTTTCTCTGGTAGTTTACATCATAAGTACTTGGGTAAAAATTGGGTTGCTTACTGTTTCATATTTTTAGTCTTTCTTTTGATTTATTTGAAGTATTGGCCAAACCCAAGTTCTATTTGTTTAACTCACCTACTGTGATGGTTTGGGGTGTTTACCATTTTTGCAGTGGTATACTAGTGGTCAGGGGTCCACTGAATTTTTCCTGCCATTATTGCATGTGCCCATATATTTTTAATCATGGCCTTTGTTGACTTTTTAATGCCTAAATAAAATGTAACCTTAGATTACACTAGACTAGGGTTCCATACATTTTCCTATGATCTATATCACTTAGGCATACTAGAAAAAATATGGTCACTCTCTGGTTTCTATTTTCTATCCCCTTTTTCATTTTTCTAAAGTTTGGGCAGAAATAGTCTTTAATGGATATTTCTGGTTTATTCTTGTATACTGTGGCGTTCATTATTTTTAAACAGTGTGTCAGTGTATATACTAGGTGAGTGTCTCCACAATGTTTCTCAAGTCCAGTATAGAAGTATTTCTATTTTTCTATGTATTATTAAGGTCTGAGTAGTTTTCTAGTTTAATTCAAAACTCTAAAAATTAGTACAGGAAACATGGGGTTCAATATTTTTTTTGATAGCTCATATTTTACAGGATCTAGCAAAATTTGTTTGACCAAATTTGGATGAATATTTTTTTAAGTTATACAGTTATCAAGTTTATAGCAGATTTAAATAACTTAATATTTGAAAAGGGAAAGGAAAATATATCTTGCACTCGGGTCCCCGGTGTATTTTTCTTTTTTCCTTACAGACTAGTCCTCGGTTTACTATTCAATCGAGTCACTGACAATGCAGAAAGCCCCTAGGGTTAGCCTAAATCTATCCCGCGGTCCCTGGGTGGTTGGAACAGTGACCGGGGTAAAGATTACGGCGGCGAGGCTTACCGGCGGCGATTTAGCTTGGTCACGTCGGTGTGCGGGTGGGAGTCGGAGATGGCCGGAGTTGGTCGGTCCTCGCGCGCAGGCGGTGGAGCTCATCGGCGGCGAGCGATTCGGCCTAACCACAGCGGTATAGCTCAATCCAGTGAGTTGGGGAGCTTTACGGGAAGTCAGGGAGGTTGTAGGCATAAGGAATTGGTAAATGGCTCACCTGGTAGCCCGGTCTACGTGCGGTGGCGGGCGGCCGAAGTCCGACGAGGTTATGCTCGCTGCTCCGGTGAGGTAGGGTCTCGGCTCAATCTTGGAAAAGCTTCATGGCCTCTCGAGGAAGCTTTCCAACAGCTTCGGCGAGGCTAGGGGTCGACGGAAGATGCTGGCTATGGCGGCCGTGCTCGGGCAGCGCTTGCCTCTCGCGGCGAACTCGGGTGACCACTAGCTCGGGCGGGGGTTAGGGTGCACGAGTGAAGACGGCTAAGGCCTTGGGGCACTTATAGGCGGTGGCGAGACGTAAGCGCGCGGGGCGAGGCAACCGCGCGCGGGGCGTGCGCTGCCGCGACCAGTCCGCGCTCGACCGGCCTGACAAGGCACTGAGCACGTGGCTCATTGCTTCTGCCCGAGTTCAAGCGTCTATAGGCTGCATATCTTCACGTATTTGGGCAAGATCACTATACAAGATATGTTCTCCTGATGTTGGTTTATCGTTTTTGTGTGGAAGTCGAGAGGTTTCCGACCATTTACAGTGAGTTGTCGCGTCACCAAGTTTGGAGTGTCTAGCTGCTGCGTCCCGAGGTAAATCCATGCCAAGATCGTGTCAACGACTGAGATTTGTTTTCAAACTTTGCCAGGGCATGTTCAAGCCAATTTGACGCCACTTTTATATTTGGATCATGTGGATTTGAGCTTTCAAATTTAGAGAACACATTCGATCTTTATAAAGAGATCAAAATTCAGTTTTCTGAATTTTCTGAATTTCCTATTGAGTCTTCACTTAAGGGCCTGTTTTGGGAATTTTGCAAAGCCCATTTGATTAAACTTCCTTACTATATTTTGTAGCTTATTTAGTGTACTACAACTTTGTTAATTGGTCCACATTATGATTTTATGTTTTTCATAGCCTTTTCACTAAATTCCCTTTTTGTGTTCAAATGACTTAATTAGGGTAGTAGTAGGGTTTTGAATACCTTTCTCCCTTGAGATGC
Source organism: Zea mays (assembly GCF_902167145.1). Taxonomy (NCBI): domain Eukaryota; kingdom Viridiplantae; phylum Streptophyta; class Magnoliopsida; order Poales; family Poaceae; genus Zea; species Zea mays. The sequence continues at coordinate 47,077,448 of NC_050103.1, forward strand.
ATGATGTGTTTATGGTATGTTTCTTGAGATGAAAAATACATGTTTAAGTCTTTTTCTTTTCAATTTGGTGCCTTTTTCTCAAATATATTTACATGTGATAATGTTTACAAAAGTGGGTGTGGAGGGAAAAAGAATCCTAGGTAACACCTGGGGTGTTACAACCCCCCTTAAAAGAATCTCGCCCCGAGATTCGGGTCGGGGTTCTTCAGAGGTGAGGAGAAGGTTACGGCTTGCTTTCATAGTGTTGGTTTGCTGATTAAGGTTCCTTAGGAAACATGCTCTTCGAATGTCATCCTCTTTGCAACTTCAGAAGGAAGCCCTTTTGTGCTAGTTTTATCACTTAACTTGGTTTACGTTAAGATCATCTTTCTTATATTTGGATTCAAAGGGCAGGGGCTGGGTTATGGTTACACACCAATTTCCTTAGGTAGACAATTGGGGTAGTTCGAGCGCAGAAAATCCTCAGCCTCCCAGGTAGCCTCTTCCTCCGAATGGTTACTCCATTGGATCTTATACATTTTGACCGACCTCGCCCTAGTTGATCTTTCCTTGCAATCTAGAACCTTGGAGGGGTGTTCCTAGTATGATAGATCTGGCTCTATCTCCACATCTGGTTCTGCTATGACCTCTGTTAGTAACCAAACACATTTCTTCAATTGAGATACATGGAACACATTGTGGATGGCAGACATCTTTGGAGGTAGCTTCAATTTGTATGCCACGGGTCCACATGCTTCTATGATCTCATAAGGTCCAATGTAGCGAGGGGCTAACTTGCCTTTGATCCCAAACCTTTGCACTCCTTTTGTGGGTGATACTTTCAGATATAAGAAATATCCCACTTCAAACTGTAGGAGTTTCCTTCTCTTGTCGTGGTAACTCTTTTGCCTCGCCTGAGCAGCTTCTAGGTTCTTCCTGATCATTTTGACTTTTCTTTCGGCCTTCGGCACCAGGTCAGGCCCAAAGATTTCTCTTTCGCTGGGCTGTGACCAGTTGAGGGGTGTTCGACACCTTCTTCCATATAAGGCTTCAAAAGGTGCCATCTTCAGGCTGGATTGATAACTGTTGTTATATGCAAACTCTACCAAAGAGAGGCACTTATCCTAGTTCTTGCCATAATCGATCGCACAAGCCCTTAGCATATCTTCAAGAATCTGATTTACCCTTTCGGTCTGACCATCAGTCTGGGGGTGGTAAGCTGAACTCCTTATCAGCTTGGTTCCCAAAGACTCTTGCAATTGCTCCCAAAATCTGGCTACGAATTGGGCTCCTCGGTCAGAGACGATTGTATGGGGTAATCCGTGCAAACACACAATTCGGTCAATGTACAACTCTGCATATTTATGAGCCTTATCGGTGGTGTGCACTGGAAGAAAATGTGCCACTTTCATCAATCTGTCCACAATGACCCAGATTGAATCATGATGTCGAGAGGTGTTGGGCAGACCCACAATGAAATCCATGCTGAAGTCCTCCCATTTCCATGAAGGTATCGATAGGGGTTGCAAGGCACCAGCTGATTTTAAGTGGCTTGCCTTTATCCTCTAAAATGTGTCACATTCTGATACATATTGGGCTATCTCCCTTTTCATCCTGGTCCACCAATACAGGGGCTTCAGATCATGGTACATCTTGGTGCTTCCCGGGTGCATGGAGAATTTGGAGAGATGAGCCTCATCCAAGATTCTCTTCTTGAGGTCTCTATTTTTAGGAACCACCAATCTGTCTTCAAACCACAATATCCCCTTGCTGTCTTGGCGAAAGCACTTATACTTCTCCACTTTTTGATTAAGATTCTCTTTGATGATTTGCACTTCCTCGTCACCGAGTTGGGCCATAATAATCTGGTCTAACAAGGTTGGCTCGATGGAGATGTGAGACAAGGTACCAGAAGGAATCACTTCGATCCTCATCTTACTCAACTCATCACACAGGTTATTGATGCGAGAATCCATCACCATACAGTTGCATTGTTACTTTTGACTTAGGGCATCAGCTACCACATTGGCTTTCCCCGGGTGGTAGTGTACTTCCAAGTCGTAGTCCTTGATCAATTCTAGCCATCTTTTTTGCCTCATGTTGAGGTCAGCCTGAGTAAAGATGTACTTGAGGCTCTTGTGATCTGTATAGATGTTGCAGTGGGTTCCCATCAAGTAGTGCCTCCACATTTTCAGTGCATGAACCACGACTGTCAACTCTAAATCATGAGTAGGATAATTTTGCTCAAGAGGCTTGAGTGCCCTAGATGTGTAGGCAATGACTCGGTTGTCTTGCATTAAAACACAACCTAGTCCAGTGCCAGAGGCATCACAATACACATCAAACGGCTTGTTGTTGTCAGGCTGCGCTAACACAGGTGTTGTAGTAAGATGTTCCCTCAAAGTATGAAAGGCATCTTCACACTTCTGACCCCATTCAAATTTTGCTCCCTTCTTCAACAATTCTATCATGGGCTTCGCAATTTGGGAGAAGTCTGGCATGAATCGTCGATAATACCCGGCCAATCCCAGAAAACTCTGAATCTGGCGAACAGTTGTGGGTGGCTACCAATTCATCACCTCTTGCACCTTATCTGGATCAACTACTATGCCATCTTGAGAGATAGTGTGACCCAAGAATTTAATCTCCTTTAGCCAGAAATCACACTTTGACAATTATGGCATAAAGGCGATGTTCTCTTAGACGTTGGAGCACTACACGCAAATGACCAGCATGCTCTTCTTCGTTTCTTGAGTACATCAAGATATCATCGATGAAGACCACCACAAATTTGTCTAGTTCAGGCATGAAGACTGAATTCATCAGGTACATGAAGTATGCGGGTGCATTTGTTAGCCCGAAAGACATCACCGGATATTCATACAACCCATATCTGGTTGAGAAGGTAGTCTTTGGAATATCGCTGGCTCGCATCTTGATCTGATGATAGCCGGAGCGAAGGTCTATTTGGAAAACACCTTAGCTCCAACCAATTGGTGAAAAAGAACATCAATACGAGGCAAATGGTACTTGTTTTTGATAGTCACCACATTGAGTGGGCGGTAATCTATGCACAATCTCAAGCTTTCATCCTTCTTCTTCATGAACAAGGCCGGACATCCCCAAGGTGAAGTACTTGGGCGGATGAAACCCTTGTCCAGCAATTCTTGTAGTTGTTTCTTCAATTCTGCCATCTCGGCGGGTGGCATTTGGTAGGGCCTCTTGGAAATAGGTGTTGTTCCCAGTTGCAACTCGATGGCAAATTTGATATCCCGATCTGGCGGCATTCCTGGTAACTCATCAGGAAAAACATCTGCATAATCACAGACTACTAGGATCTTCTTCAAGGGTAGCTCTATCATGGAAAAAGCACATGACCGAGTGGTTTCTTGGCTGGGCAAATATAAGGTGAATTTTCCACAGGTAGGGGAATGGACTTAGACGATGTGGTTGGCAACATTTAGCACTACTTGGTGCTAGTTTATCTAATCAGTGCCCAAAATGATATCCACATTATCCATCCCCAAAATGAGGAGGGTGGTCTTGCACACTTTGCTTCTCAGTTGGATAGGTATACTGCGGTTTAATTGATTTGTTGCAATCTTGCCCCTAGGCGTTGCTATCATGAAAAACCGGTAACACCACTAGTGTTACTGGCACTAAAACTTGAGCATGGCATCATATGCATCGACATTTCATTTTGTTTGTTACACCTAGAATGCATCTACTAGGTTAAAACTTTAAAACAATGTGATGTAATGTCTTGAAGTATTCTTAACCCAAGGGTAGGGTGCTTAACCCTGGGATTAGGGCATGTGGGTAATGGGAAGCCAAAATGAGTAATACCTCAAAAGTCATTGGAAATATTTATAAGATATCAAGTTTGATGGATTTGAGTGGCACAAAAACCCTAAAAGGAACCCTAGAAAACCCAAATTTGTACCCTAGGGGTGATTTCAAATTCTATACTTTTGGACCAAAGTGTATATATCAAAGTGGTAGAACATAAAAAACCAAACAACTTTTACATTGGAGGATTTTCAAGTAATGTGGAGCAAATTGGACTTAAGTGCAAAAAGCCTCAAGGGCATCTATGTGACTAACTCTGAAATTTCAGTGTAATTTGGCCAAGTTTGAGGCCTTATATTTCTTAATCTATGAGAATTTTGCCCTAGGTCAATGCATCAAACTTGTAGAGCCATGACAGGAGAACAACTTTGATTAAGTGGCTAAGAATTGGTGTTGTACAAAAATTAGAGATAAATAGACATGAAGTTGGACTGTCAGTCACTATTAAAGACTGAATTTTGACTGACAGTGAAATTGGATGAACTTTGTGATCAAATTGTGGGGATTTAGTGGATGTTTGCACAAGACCTTTGTAACAAAGTTGTAGTTGGTGCATTGGACAACAACTTTGCTGCAGATGAATGAGTGAGTTGCCACACAAATATTTGAGAACAAAGCCATGCAAGTTGAGCCATCAGACAGTCTGAAGAAGATAGCGATGGTACAATGACTGAATCAGATGCCAGATTCAGTGAACCTCGCCGCCGGTGACCTCTGCGCCGCGATTCACGCTGGTGCCACGATTCGTGCCGGTAAAGAGTGGATAACCGTGGTAGTTAAAAGATCTTGGGGGAGGAGGGCTTGGCCAGAGCTGAGTCACCGACGTACCCACTTGCCCGCGTGGTTGGTAAAATATCGCCGCCGGTGCTCGCCGTGATCGCAGCAAGGGACACGTAGTCGCCTGATTCACCGCATTGCCGTGATCGTGGCATCCCCTAGATAGTGACTGTCGCACGATGAACGCATGCGCTCCACGGCGGGCCTCGGTAATTGCCTCACTAGGGAGATAAGCTCCACTCTCTTCCCAAATTCGGAGCCACCTATAGGTGTACATTTGGGTCGGGCCTGATGGGCCGGCTCGAAGCACGAAAAAAGCACGCCTAGGCACAACGCAACCTGAAATATTTTGGTGCCGGGCTGGCACGACCCGATATATCGGGCTGGGTTTGGGCCGAGTTCACGGCCCATGGGCGGGCACGAGCACGTCCCGTTTAAGGCAGGTACGAAATGGCCCATATAGAGGCACAAAAGGCCCATATATTTATTAAAACCACACTTCATTCCACACTTTCATGTACTTGATAAAGAACACAAAGCTAGAGATAATACTAGTTAGATGTTTTTTTTGTAGCTTTGAATTAGATTATGTGATGTAATTTTACTTTTGTTATGAACATCAGACAATAAACTGAACTTATGAACTTTGTATAGAGCTGATTATACTATTTTTCCTTCTAACAAAATGATTTGTAAAGGAGGTAGTCATTGCATAGCTCTAGTAACTTTAATACAAATATTAAGTTTGTTTTTGTTCAAATTTATTTGTCTTATCTTTTATTTGTTTTATTTTATTTTTTTGAAATTAGGGCTCTGATGTGAATTTCGGGCCTAAAATTGAATTTCAGGCCAAAAATTGAATTTCGGGCCTAAAATTGAATTTCAGGCCAAAAATTGAATTTCGGGCCCTAATGTGAATTTCGAGCCAAAAATTGAATTTCGGGCTTTTATAATTTGGGGCTGCCCGAAATGAGCCCGACACGTTTAAGAAATTACGTGCCGGGCCATGGGCCGGCCTGGCACGACCCGAAATTCAAACAATACGGGCCTTTTTGGGCTTAGGCCGGGCCGGGCGGCCCGAATATACACCTATAGAGCCGCTGCTTAAAGCTTCTATAAATTGATGCCCCAGTCTGCTTCGCCAAGTTGTTACGAACCCAGGACACCAACTCTCATCTCTGATTAGCCACCATAGCTAGAGAATTTGGGTTTTCCCCCAAATTGGCCGTCTGCGCCGCCGTGAGTCACCCCATCGTGGTCAGCCACCTCCAGGTCCGCTCTCGCCCTCCTGGTTCATGTTTCGGCACTCTCGTGTGCTTGTGATGTTCGTCGGCTCGGTCAATGCCCGGCTGACCCCGGCTGCCGCCGTACAGTGACTGCACTTGCACCCACCATAGCTAGCATGGGAGACCCAATATCAGGACAAGTGAGGGATAAAGTCCACGCTCGGCTTCACTCAGGTACTAGGCTTACCGGTTACCATATTTCCTGACATGTGTTTAGCACTTTCAAACGCTTGACTCAGGTATCCACACATTAATCCTTAATTCCATTTACGTCTCAAAGACAAGGCATCCACCCTGGATCCAAGTCCATAGACCATCATAGATCCCATTATCAAGATGAATACAATCAATTCCTGGCGTCGCGCGAGTGCTAGAAAAATCACTCGACTTCTACCGAGATCCCTAATTAGCAAAGCAGCTACTCGATCTAGCATACTAATATCCATCTCAAAAAGGAATCTTGAATTCATGCAACTATGGGTTTCAAGCAACTCCTACACTTAAGTGCACATTACAAACCTACAAACACTAAGTGTAGTAAAGTAGCATATATAAACGATTATGCATAAAACCGGGCTTGCCTTCAAAAGTTGAGGCTACGGGGAGATCCTCGCTGGTAGGCTCTGGAGCTGGCTCCTGGACTTCCTCTTGAGCAACTCCTTGCTCGAGGATGAGCAAGTACACTCCGTCAGCGAGGTTTCAATCTAAATGAATGCAATGAATAAAATACATGTATGCTATGGTATGTAAGTTTAATAATTAAAATGCTAGGTGAAGTACTCAAGTTAGCAGGACAGGTCTTAGTTCCACTATTTAAAATTTTACGGGAATTCTTGGTAATTAGAAGTAGGTGTGGTCAGTCTAGGAAGTTGGATTAAGGTTGTACTCAACATTCCTTCAATGTCTTAGTGAGGATTAAACAAGGTTCTTGGCTGATGTTATTTATGTCTTAATTTAGTACTTCATTAATCCCTTCTTCCCTTTTCTTACTTGGGCTATTAGAGTGGCTTTGAACTACAACACTGATTTAGAAATTTACAAAAATTCTGTAAACATTACAGTGCCTTCTCACTGGTTTGTGTAACTCAGTCTCAAAAATTGAGGCTTAAAATGATAATGGTTTTCTCTACACAAAAATATTAAAGTTTGGGGCAAAGGGGATGCTTTGAACTACAGCTCTTTTCTAGGAGTGGGTTTTATCTTAAGGGATACTTTTGCTGGTATCTAGGTATAATATTATGACCTTATGCCAAATTTTAGCCAAGGATACCTACTGGTTATTTTATGGGAATTTTCCAAAGCTTTAGGGTTTAATGGTGCTTTCTACTACTACTATATTTGAAAAATGTCTAACAACAGATTTCTCAATTTTCCTATCTTCTTCTTTGCGCAAGAGCAATCATTCTTTAAGTTGGTTAACTTTGCTCATAGGGAAGGGGTTGTAAAATTTCTTGGAATATATGGTCTTTTTCATGGGGTAGGGGATGAGGTGTATTTCATCAAAATTTTACCTTAGCCTTATATTTTTCTCTGGTAGTTTACATCATAAGTACTTGGGTAAAAATTGGGTTGTTCACTGTTTCACATTTATAGTCTTTCTTTTGATTTATTTGAAGTATTGGCCAAACCCAAGTTCTATTTGTTTAACTCACCTACTTTGATTGTTTGGGGTGTTTACCATTTTTGGAGTGGTATACTAGTGGTTAGGGGTCCACTGAGTTTTTCCTGCCATTATTGCATGTGCCCATATATTTTTAATCATGGCCTTTGTTGAATTTTTAATGCCTAAATAAAATTATAACCTTAGATTACACTAGACCAGGGTTCCATACATTTTTCCTATGATCTATATCACTTAGGCATACTAGAAAAAATATGGTCACTCTCTGGTTTCTATTTTCTATCCTCTTTCATTTTTCTAAAGTTTGGACAGAAATAGTCTTTAATAAATATTTCTGGCTTATTCTTGTATACTGTGGTGTTCATTATTTTTAAATAGTGTATATACTAGGTGAGTGTATCCACAATTTTTCTCAAGTCCAGTATATAAGTATTTCTATTTTTCTCTGTATTATTAAGGTTTGAGCAATTTTCTAATTTACTTCAAAACTCTAAAAATTAGTACAGGAAACATGGGGTTCAATATTTTTGTTTGACATCACATATTTTATAGGATCTAGCAAAATTTGTTTGACCAAATTTGGATGAATATTTTTCAAGTTATACAGTTATCAAGTTTATAGCAGATTTAAATAACTTAATATTCGAAAAGGGAAAGGAAAATACATATTGCACTCGGGTCCCTAGTGTATTTTTACTTTTTCCTTACAGACTAGTCCTCAGTTTACTATTCAATCGAGTCACCGACAATGAAGAAAGCCCCCTAGGGTTAGCCTAAATCTATCTCGCGGTCCCTGGGTGGTCGCAACAGTGACCGGGGCAAAGATTACGGCGGCGAGACTTACCAGCGTCGATTTAGCTCCGGTGAAGTGGTCGACGACGTTGGGGAGGTCACGACGGTTACGTCGGTGTGCGGGTCGGTGTCGGAGATGGCCGGAGTTGGTCGGTCCTTGCGCGCAGGCGGGGGAGCTCATCGGCGGCTTGTGATTCGGCCTAACCACGACGGTATAGCTCAATCCAGTGAGTTGGGGAGCTTTACGAGAAGTCAGGGATGTTGTAGGCGCAAGGAATTGGTAAATGGCTCACCTGGTAGCCCGATCTACGTGGGGTGGCGGGCGGCCGAAGTCTGGCGAGGTTGCGCTCGCTGCTCCGGTGAGGTAGGGTCTTGGCTCAAGCTTGGAAAAGCTTCACAGCCTCTCGGGGAAGCTTTCCAAGGGCTCGGGCGAGGCTGGGGGTCGACAGAAGATGCTGGCCGTGCTCGGGCAATGGTGGCGGGCGGTGCCGCTTGCCTCTCGCCGCGAACTCCGGTGACCACTGGCTCGGGCGGGGGTTAGGGTGCACAGGTGAAGACGGCTAAGGCCTTGGGGCACTTATAGGTGGGGGCGAGACGTAGGCGCGCGGGGCGGAGCGACCACGCGCGAGGCGTGCGCTGCCGCGGCGAGTCCGCTCTCGGCCGGCCTGATAAGGCACCGATCACGTGGCTCATTGCTTCTGCCCGAGTTCAAGCGTCTATAGGTGCATATCTTCATGTATTTGGGCAAGATCACTATACAAGATATGTTCTCCCGACGTTGCTTTGTCGTTTTTGTGTGGAAGTCGAGAGGTTTTCGGAAGTGTACAGTGAGTTGTCGCGTCGCCAAGTTTGGAGTGTCTGGCTGCCGCGTCTCGAGGTAAATCCATGCCAAGATTGTGTCAACGGCTAAGATTTGTTTTCAAACTTTGTGAGGGCGTGTTCAAGGTAATTTGACGCCACTTTTATATTCGGATCATGTGGATTTGAACTTTGGAATTTAGAGAACACGGTCGATCTTTATAAAGAGGTCAAAATTCAGATTTCTGAATTTTCTGAATTTCCTATTGAGTCTTCACTTAAGGGGCTATTTTGGGAATTTTGCAAAACCCTTTTGATTAAACTTTCTTACTATATTTTGTAGCTTATTTAGTGTACTACAACTTTGTTAATTGATCCACATTATGATTTTATGTTTTTCATAGCCTTTTCACTAAATTCCCTTTTTGTGTTCAAATGACTTAATTAGGGTAGTAGTAGGGTTTTGAATACCTTTCTCCCTTGAGATGCATGATGTGTTTATGGTATGTTTCTTGAGATGAAAAATACATGTTTAAGTCTTTTGCTTTTCAATTTGGTGCATTTTGCTCAAATATATTTACATGTGATAATGTTTACAAAAGTGGGTGTGGAGGGAAAAATAATCCTAGGTAACACCTGGGGTGTTACACCTTTATATGACATGATAGGAGAAGTTTTAAAGAATTTTGAGATATATCTTCATCAGCTAACACCAAATGCCTTCGTCAGACTCAGTGTTTACATATGGGCTCTTCGAAGCCAGGGCATGAGCGCTAATGCTGAAGCTTTCTATCGGGTGCATGAGTTGCACTACCAGACGAAGGCCAGAGCGGATGGCCTTCATAAGAACTTCGTTTACTATTATTTTGTGTATCGAAAGGATACCAAAGCCCCGGTAATCAGCTACCGTACCAAGTGGCCGATTGGGTGGACAAGTTAGTGGTTCTATATAAAAGCTGATGAGAAAAAGAGGGAAAACTGATGACTATGTTCATGAGTCCGATGAGATTAAGCTTCAGAATGACAAGGCCCTTATGCCACATGCAACTTAGCTCCCCGTGCCAGCTGGCCGAAGTTGAATTTAGAGTGGTAGCTGCCGAGATTAGCACTAGGGATCTAGTGCAGGAATATTTGGCGAATATAACGTTTCCAACCTCTAGCGGCTGGGGGATGCCAAAGAAAAAGGAAGCGGAAAAAGTTTGAGCTTGTCCGGCTCCCTTATCGCTTCAAATTTGAGAAACTATTCAAGAAACCATGCAATGAATGACTAGAAATGATCGAGACCATGTGCAATGAGATTCTTGGCAATTATATGAAGAAGGAGGACCAGCTAATGACTGCTGCCTTTGGTATTCGACCGAAACGAAGGCTGAACCGAGTAATGGATGCATTGAACTTCGAATACCCAGATTATGAGAAGCTTGACGAAGGGGACGGGGTGTGAAAAGGAAGAGGGTTGTTGGCATCCTAAGAAGGCAAGCTGCCCGGTCCATAAAAGAAGATGAGAAGGCTCTAAAGAAAGCAAAAACAACACTAGAGCCGAAGGCGACAATTTCTAAGAAGCGAAAGCTTGACCAGATACCCTCTACTGATTCGAAGGTAGACGAAGCAGCAGAGAAAACCCCTCCATCGTCGTCTGCTGCCAAAGTGGTCGAAATTTTGAAGGTAATGACTGAATCTCTGCCATTCAAGCTGCTAAGTCCTCTGGGATTGGAACTGACAAAACTTTTACAGAGGACAGAAACGCCTTCGGCTACAGAAGAGAAGATTGAAGGAAAAAAGAAACGACGAATTTTGAATGTAATGCAAGCAATTGAACAAACACCGCCTTCAGCTTCGGCGACGAAAGCAGCAATTCCTGTGGATGCCGAAGATGTTGGCAAAGCCAAAGCTGAAGAACTTGCAGCCGCAATGTCGGAAATTGACAGGCTTGTATCAGATGTGGTTGCAGATGTGGTTGCAGAGGAAGACATGGCCACAGTGCTAGATAAAGGAAAGAGAATTGATAATACTCCTTTGGACAAAAAAGATTTTGATCTTCAGCACCTGGGCGGCCAAGAACTTTCTAAGGAGGATAAGTTAGAATTCAAAGAATTTGTTGTATCTTGTGGTTACCAACCAGGGTCCATGTTGTTCGGTAGAAATCTTAGGATATATTCGCGACCTCGCTGGGGCGAAGATAGTTGGTACCCTATCCAAGAGTGTTGGATTCCCGAAGTTGGAGACCGACATCAGTTGCTACCGATGGCAACATATTGTCGGTAGCCTATTTTATTCCAACTTCAAGGTGAGACTTTTGTCTAGATTTTTTATTACCTTCGTAGTGGATTGAGTGTTCTAATTCTAACTTGTTTTGCAGAGCATGTTATTAAGCAAGGCCTTAAAAATGCAGCAAGATAATGAGGATAGAAGAAACGAAGTTATAATTAAAGGCTTAGTGGATAAAATCAAGGAACTTGAAGCTTCTTTAAAGGAAAAAGACATCCTGCTGCAATCAGCCGAGGGCTCCCTCGCAGAAGCACGATCTCAGAATAATAAGCTGAGCGAGGAACTAGCCGAAGCTCGAACAATTTTGAATGAAAGTTTGCAGCGCTTTGACCACGAGACAAAGGAGCTCAAAGCAAAGGTCGAAGCCGAAGCTAAAAGAAATACGAAGCTGCACAAAACTTTTAAGAACCTTCGGAACAAGTGCTCCGACTTTGCCGCTCGGTGCATTAATCAGTTGAAGGGAATATTTAACTCGGTTGGAGCTGCTTTTGAAGAGATTAACCCTTCGGCTGAAGATATCCCCGGGGCCTTTGAACATATTGAAAATGAAGTTGAAGCCCTTGATGAAGTTATAACCGGGCACGGAGATTTCGGTGCCCTGGTGGCTTCACGTGGCACAGCTGCAACATTTATGAAGGCCGGATGCAACCACGCCAAAACTGTTAATAAGCCAACTTTCAATCTTTCAACATCAGATTTGGTTGATATTCTAGCCGAAGCCCGAAGCATAGGGAACAGATTTATTACCCAAAGTTGGGCAAAGGGCGGGCGTGAACTGGCCGGGGATGAAGCACGAAAACTTCTAAACTCGGTATGAAACTTTTACCTTTGTCTTCTCTACCTTGGTTTTCCTTTATTATATTTACGATTACTTTATACCTTCATCTTTTTGCAGGATGGTGGCACCGAAAGTCGTTAAGCCAAATCCAGTTCCGAAGGACTAAAGATCCTAGAACTTCCCTTTGTATCTATCTGTAGAAGACTTAGGAACTCTTTGCATCATTTGGCAAAAAAATGTAATTGTCAGTTGAACAAAATATTGTACTTATTTGTGAATACCTTGTAATATAATTTTACCTTTTCGCTCCTGTATGAATTGCTTTGTTGTGGACGAAACCAATGCTTGCAATCTTTTGAGCCGAAGGCAAAAAACACCTTCCCTTATTTTTGTTCACATCGAAGCATTTTTTTATTAAAGACGAAGTACCTCTATACACCATGAAGTTTTATCTGAGACGAAGCAGCTTCATTTTCAACAAAACATTTTGTCACTGGAGACATGCATCTTCTGTCTTTCCTGTTAATGTCTGTGCTTTATGTCTGATGATGATCCTACGAATGTCTAATGAATGTCTGTATGAATGCAAAAGAGGATGTGATGAAATATGCAAATGTATGCCAAGAACACACCTAGACTCTGCATCCCCTTAGGAACGACTTTGGAGTCTCTTCACCTTTTACTTAGGTGGTATTTCAGCTCTGCATCCCCTTAGGAACGACTTTGGAGCTAAGCTCTGCATCCCCTTAGGAATGACTTTGGAGCTTCTTTACCTTTGACTTAGGTGGCATTTAAGCTCTGCATCCCTTAGGAACGACATTGAAGCTTCTTCACCTTTGATTTAGGTGGCATTTTAGCTCTCCATCCCCTTAGGGACGACTTTTGAGCTTCTCCATGATTTCTTGCACTCGATGGTGCAAATCTTGATGTTACATTTCACATGTGGGGGAATTTTGCCCTTGTATTGAAGAGGGCTAAACAAAAAATAAAAATTACAACCTATGGCCCCATTAAAAACCTTTCTCCCCTCTTGAAAGGAAAAGGGTGCCATAGGGAAAAATAAGAAAATTACATTGTTTACACATAATATCGTCGAAGCTCATCCGCATTCCAAGACCTGGGTATGTCGTTGTCGTCCATGTCTTTCAGTCTATAGGACCCGGGTCTTGACGAAGATACCACCAAAATGGGACCTTCCCACTTGAGCTGAAGTTTCCCACTGTATCAGGGTTAGCCACCCTTCGAAGCACCAAATGACCTGGCTTGATATTTTTCAATCTTACTTTTCTATCACGCCATTTGATTGTTTCGGCCTGATATTTGTTGATGTGCTCTATTGCTTGTAGTCTGATCCCTTCTATGGTGTCTCACTACAAAATGGCCCCCCCTTTAGCAATGCATATATGTGTTGGTACAAGCCTATATAAGCGTTGCTAGGGTCTATACCAACGCATAATTATGTGTTGCCTATACCGCCGTTGCTAGGGGCTACTGCAACGCTTGTACATACGTTGGTAAGTCATATAAATAAGCGTTGGTAAACTGCAACATATTTTTATAAGATATAACAACACTTACATGTGTTGGTGCCGCCCAAGACCAGCTCGTTATCATAGGATGCTACAACATTTAGTTTCGAGTTGTAGCACATTTTTATCCGTTGCAAGCAATAAACCAATAAAAATATTTGAATATTTTATTTTGAGGTTAAGATTACAACAAGCTGAACAATGCACATTTGATATTTCTGGAATCATCCACACACACATGGCAAATAAGCAAAATATATATATTTAAAATCAATAGTTGCATTACAAAAAGTTGATCCATAGTTTTCATATATAATTGCACACAACATGGAGACTGAGACTAAGCTGCTAATTAGAGGGTGCAGACGAGAAAAAAGGTTGTTCAACTGTGGACATTTTTTCTAGAAATCTGACCAGAGGCAATTATCCCTAGCGCTGGCGATGACAATCCTTTGAATGGAGGGGATAGCTAGGGGCATAACAAAGCTCCACCTCCACAGTAAGTGCCGCAACATGGGAGCGCCAGGTTTATTACAAAGAAAGTTCGAAGTACATATTCATGCATCCTTAAATCTTTCGTTGCCACTGTGTTTTGCGCTGAGGATGGGCACAAGCACGTCTAAAGTTCATCAGCTCTGCAAAAGCAAAAGCAAGCAAGGAAAAAGGTAAAACAACAGTTCAATTAAAAAGAAAATATCCAACCTTCTTTCTGAGACCGTTACATGTCTAGCCCTATCTGGAGTTGACTGTCCAGTGGAGTGTCACCTGGTGCATCATAATCATCAATTTAGACTTTAAAATACATATTCTATCAATTTTGTTGTCACGAAACAAATCATATTCCTTACAAAGCATGCATCTCATAGAATGCAAGGAAACAAAGAATAGTAAAAAATACAGATGAGTGCACCACCTAACTTTTTAAATTATATTTCCTATTAAGTGTCAAAATTTCTATCAAATCACTTGGTGAACCCTTAGAAGATACTCGTGTTGTCAATAAGTTTCTAAGAGTTGTGCCACCCCAGTTCAATCAAGTTGCTATCTCAATCGAGATGTTCTGTGATGTCAAGACACTTTCAGTTGAAGACCTAGTTGGAAGGCTTCGGGCAGCTGAAGATCGGTTTGAAGACAAACTGGAGCAAGTCACAGACAAAGCAGGAAGACTGCTACTAGCTGAAGAGGAATGGTTGGAGAAACACAAGCCAAGGTTTCAGTCCAATTCACACAAGAACAGTAATAGTGGAGGGACAAACCAGTGGAAGGCAAAGGTTTCTAACAAATCTGAAGGTGCTAGCTCCAGTAGTCCTCACAAGGTCAAATTGACATCACAAGGAACACCCAGAAGAAAAGGGAGATGCAGAAACTATGGCATCTATGGTCATTGGGCAGAAGACTGTAAAAGACCAAAAAGAGATAAGAAGGATCACAAACAGCAGGAGGCAAATGTTGCAGTTGGAGATGTGGAGAATGCAGCACTACTCTTCGCTGAGGTGCAAGACTCATTAGGTGGAACTTCTCAGGAAATACACCTGTCTGAAGAAAAAGTATTGCCTGTAGTCTGTTCATATGAAGTCTGGGTATTAGACACTAGAGCTAGTAACCACATGACAGGCACCAAGTCTACACTTACTCAACTTGATGACATTGTCAGTGGGTCAGTGAAGTTTGGTGATGGGTCTACTGTCAAAATCTGTGGACTAGGTTCAGTGGTGATGAAAACCAGACAAGGTGACCACAAGGTACTCACTAGTGTGTACTACATTCCACAATTGAAAAGCAACATAATTAGTCTTGGACAACTAGAGGAAGCAGGCTGTGACATCAGACTATTTGATGGTAGACTGAAAGTATTTGATCCAGAGTATAACCTATTGGTCAGTGCACCTCGCACTTGGAACAGACTGTACACAGTACAGTTGAGTGTGATACCTCCAGTTTGTTTGCTGTCAAAGCTAGATGATGCAGCTTGGCTATGGCATTCAAGATTTGGTCACACAAACCCCCTACTATGGTTTTATTAGTGTCATATATCACTGAGGGCTTCCCATATGAATGGCCCTGCCCAAATTTATATATGTACATCTAACACACTGATGTCTCCTAACCTATTAGCTCAAACTTGATGTCTCTATTCATGGGAGATATAGAGTATTTATGGGGCCAATTAAATACCTTAGCAATCCCGGTGCTATTATTCATCCCATGTTATCAGTTAACCTTTTCAATCTACAAAAGGAATGAATTAGAATACTTTAACCAAATGCAATAATGAGGAGAATAATGTCTTGTTAAGTGAAGTGATGAACTTACACAACTTGAAGGCCATGCAATTGGATTATTGCCTACTTGTCCAAGAACCTTGAAGTTGTTATATGGCCTTATTAGTGGTTCATCGCGCACAGATACCAGACTAACACGCACCATCCAAAATTCTTTGCCTAAAGCAACATCTCCAACTTTGGTTTTGGGGTCCTGGCTAAGTACTCTGCCTAAGGCAACCTTCCTGTTTGGATATCTTGTGCTCTTTAAGAAAATATCTGTGGAAACCTACAAGTGAATTTTGGATGTTAGTGGTTAGCAAGTAGCTATAAATATGCAGGATGCATAAGAATTTTTACTAATAAATAGTTACTTGATGGTTCTTATTTGGTGCATAATTAGAGGATTTCCGAGACGTGTAGACTACACTGAGTTTCAAAAGGACCACATTGATCACCTTGGCTGCATTAGTACTGTTGTTTTTACCTTTATTGATGCAGAAACTCTACTAGCATGGAGTGCTTCACGTCGTGACTGTGGTGGCTTGCTCTGCATTTAAAGAACACACATCAGTGAACTACTATGGAACGTAGTTTAGGAAATCTGATGCTTGCTGCTACTTTCAGCATGTATACACTATCATATAAACTAGATTTCTAACATGGACAAAAATATGATTGCTTTAGTATGGCCTTAGGGTTTAGTAAATCTATGATTGCAGTTCCTCGTACTCATAATGTACTAACCTTATCCTGAATTTTAGAACATTTGTAGTGTGAGTGCAGTTCCTAGTACTCATCATCTTCGTTTTCATCCTCCTGTAGAGTTATTGGATAAATGACAGCTTGAAAATTTTAAAACTAGGATGGAATTCATGGTAATGCATTCATACCATTGTGTTATTCCGTTCACCAAACATACTAGAATCTTCACTACGAAGTTGACAATAAATTCGCTGTTATAGGGAAATATATATATATATATATATATATATATATATATATATATATATATATATATATATATATATAAGATTCAGATATATGTGCAAAAAAATCAGTAAACTTATATATTTTCATAGAGATACATACTTGTCGTTTCATAGCAGGACGAACATCTGTTGGTGGCGATAAAGGAGCATCTAGATAGCCCTGTAATAGCATAAAAACATTAGGACATAAAAACATCTTATGTCCTAAACCCTAAATATTGAAGATTTCAATAGAATTGACACTCTGCAAAAGAGTAAATATGTTTATCTGTGCCTATGCAGTTAGATGGTATGAACTGTATTTGCCAGAGGTCCAATGCTGTTAATATGTTTATCTGTGCTGGTAAATGTGACTAGGACCCATCATCTATTATGTACGGCACTAAGTTCATGAGTAGACCTATACCATCGTAGTGTGTGTTGCTGGCATTGGAATTGTTTTAGACAATTCAGACTAGTTCTGGTCACAGTAGACACATATACTGGATCCTTTAGAGCTAGTGTGATTGACCCTGCCAAGGTGACCAGGTGTGCGCTCCAGAATGCGGCCTCTGTAGCTGGAATGGTCCTAACCACACAGGACATTGTTGTTGAGAAGCCAAAGCCGAAGCCTCAAGTGGCAGAGCCACCAGAGGGAGCCCTTACCATTTAAAACTTAACGTTCTTGAGGCTGCTGTCCAGAAGGTTCAGATCAGTTGAAAGGGTAGAACTTTGGTTTGAGAATTTTGGTTCAGATCCACTAGGAGTTGTAGAGTAGGATTGCTATTTTGCAGACGAAGAGTAATTTTACTATGGTATGAACTTATCCGAATCAAAGACATTTGCATCACCATTTTTTTTAAAATAAGCTCATGGCGATGCTGGATTGTACGAGCAAGTACAGTAGTAAACTTATATATTTTCATAGAGATACATACTTGTCGTTTCATAGCAGGACGAACATCTATTGGTGGCGATAAAGGAGCATCTGGATAGCCCTGTAACAGCATAAAAACATTAGGACATAAAAATGCTAAGTCCATGCAATCTTTAGTGAGTTAGAAATAAGGTTATTTGGATTTACATGTTGCCTTTTCTGTCGCTCCACGGTATGTTGCAAATCTAGTATAGTATCATCTTGCTTCTGGACATGCTTTTGAAGTTTTTCCAATTCAAGTCTAAGTGATACTACATCTTCACTGGATGTTTCATCCAAAGTGGTTACATTTAGATGCTTCATACGGTTTGATGTCGAGGCATCAAAAACTTGTTTTGGATTTGGAACAAGGCCCAGACCATGTATATGGCCAGGCTTTTCCTTTCCTAATATTCTGTTTAGTGCATCTCCTTCCCATGCATCCTTTCCGTTACTAGAGTCCGCTAAATCAGGTTGTTGTGCTAAAAGTTCCTTCAATTCACCCTTGCAAGAGAATAACAATACTCAATAAACACCATGGAAGAACAATTGGATTTGAAAAAAAGTAAATGAAACATTTTTTGCAATTACTGTACCACATGTGCATTTCTGTTATTGCCGATGTTAGACTTGTGTGTATGGATATACAAAACATCCCTATGAGGGTATTTCTTTTCAGGATCTTGTTCCCTCTGTAAACATGTTAATAAAAATATAACTAAGGTAATGAAATTAACATGGATTTTTGACATTTGTAAAGAACATGCTGTGAATTATAATTGCAAAAATAATACCAATTCTTCTCTATTCCGAGCAAAGTTTTTTGTTCCAGATGTATGCATTGACTTTCTTCTTGTACAATTTATCCTATTGGCCTCACTTAAATCCTACGAAACAAAGAGTATATAGGAACAAAAGTAAATTAGATGGTTCATCAGATAAATAACGAAATGATTATCATGACTATAGTAATGTACTTGTGCTTTAGGGGTCATCCAATTATTGACAAGCGCAACCCACTGATCAGCTAATACACCATCAGGAGCATTACTATTATTAGCATCCTTACTCTTATGTGGGTCAAAATAAATGGATTTCAAATTGGACTTGTGTTGCCTCCATCTCTCTCCAATTGTTCGCAGCACCCATGTTTCCATGTGGGCAGGGTAAAAAAATCTCTTATGCATAACAATTGGAAAAGAATTGTGAAAGTGTACTATTACTACATGGCAACTGAAAAATGTGAAAGTTTACCTTTACTTGATTAAGAATGGCCTCCTTATTGATTTGTTTATGGTTCCTATCTTTCTTTCCTATAAGTAGTCTCCAATCCTTGAAGCTTAAGCTACACAAGGAGCCATTCCTAGCAACCATGCCAAGGAATTTTGCAAGGACTCCTGCCTCTTCTCCGATAGGCTGATTCAACTCATTACAATTAACTACAACTCTATGGCCTCTTGGAATGTTCCAACATTAATAAGTTTTGTCTTCCCACGCCTTTTAACCTCTTTAACCTCATCAGCGCCATCAAGTTGGTCCTCTCCATTTATGTTATTTGACATAGTTATGTCTCCAAAAAAACAATTTTCAGTAGTGAGAATGACATATGCAAGTATCCATAAAGACAAGGTGCGGTATTACAAGTAATGTGTGCATACCTTGGGACTCATTATCGCTTCTGCTATCTAAATGGTCTTCTTTATTACTTATGTTTTGTTCAGATGATGCATCATTTTTGGGGACTTTTCTCTCCAATATGGTCCTCAGACAAGTACTCATCATGGCTACGAGTAATGCGTTGTTTCCCACCCCGTGCCATTACCAGTTACCACTGCACAATGACCTAAATTAAAAACAAGTAGGGAAGGAAAATACTAACAGTCCATATGTATCTGCAGACCAATCAATGGCAATAATTTGGTTGTCTAAGAATCATATGATGCAAGTAAATTTGGATGGACCGAGGTAAGATTCTGACGTCGACTCTTGCTGAATAAAAAAAAGGCAGCTTAGCACCTGTTGGCTGATGATGATGATTCGTAGGCAGAGGCTGACCTCCGTCTCCAGCTCGACTTGGCAGATATCCGACCTCCGGCTCAGCGTGTGCCAACAGCGGAGGACGGCGGCCACGAAAGTAGGTCGTGTACATGTCGGTGGCGGCCAAGGGCGGGGCCGTGGCGCCAGTGGATGAGGCAGTGGTGATGGCCGTGGAGGCGGCGATGGCGGTGGGAGGCAAGGGCGCGATGGGAGGCAAGGTCGGGGCGGCGAACCAGAGAGGGGTCGCGACCTGGACGAGCGACTACGGCGCGGATGGAGCCCCCTGGACGACGGATGGAGAGCCCTCCGTTGTGCCCCTCGTGGATGAAGGAAAAGTGGTGGGGAGGTCTGCAGGAGATGAAAGAAGTTTGCTATGTCTATGGAGAGTGGGCCCACTACGAAAAGAACTGGAGGGATCCAAAACAACGGAGGGAAATATAGTATGTCAGTAAAATAAATTGGAGGGAAACAAAATATGGGAGGGAAACAGAAAATAATACCTTAATTATTTAATTAATTCAATATGGTTTTCAAATATTTTGCTAAAAACTGATTGTGTAATTCAAAATACTTGTATTGTTAAATTTTAACCATAATACAGGGAAGATTTGTTACACAATTATAATATTAATGTATATTTCAATTGATACCGTCACGCAATAAATTGATGAACCACTTGAAGCAGATCAAGCAGGGCCGTTCCTGGCTTTTCAGGGGCCCAGTGCGAAATTCGATATAGAAGCCTCATCCAACAACTTTTTTTCGATATACAGAATCACCAAGCCATTTAACCTCTCTTGAGTTATTGTTGACCATAAATAGTTCATAAAAAAATTAATTTTAAAAAGCTTCTCTCTACCGAAGCAACCATCACATGTATAGTTTATAATACTCTCTCTATATCAAAATAAAATTTGTTTTGCTTCTTTAGTGGATTTATCATCGCTGTCACAACCCAACCAAGTTATCGGGCCCACGTACACCAATCCTTGCCCTCAAGGCCTCGGCTAGATATGTAAGTGGATCGAATAACTTACTCGAGGTGCCGAGTTTCGATGAACTCGTTCATTTCCAAGGACCATTCACGCAAAGTTGCAAATATTACAATAACCAATCCAGAACATAAACTTTAAAAAACAGGAGTTGAGCGGAAGTGACTGGGCCGAAACCGACCCGCTCGGCCCACGAACACATGAGAAAACTGGCCCCGCGCCATCCGCCCACGCCAGCGCTGTGCAATTTTGCGCAATTACCCCCGTTGCATCAGCTAACCGAATAAAGGTCCTATGTCATATTTGATTGTTTCACTGACATTAGCACTAAGATCTCTGTCTTTTTGCTTATTAACAAACTCAAGTCCACGATAGTGACTCCGGCGACCCTAAGCCGGGCACGAGGTTGCGCGCTCACGACAAGCCCACGCAGGTTATCTCCGGCAAGGATTTGCATTCTTAAACGTCACCCGAGCCCGGCCCGACCTAACCCGTAAGCGAATCAGATTCAAATAGTCTAGACTGCCCAGATCACGGCGACGACGGACATTGGGATCCTGGTAGGGTAACCAGAAGAGTTTGAATACGGTAGCATGCAATTCAGAAATACAGAAAGCCTCACCGGTGTACAAAAAAGTCATGGTGCTCACCTAAACTTGTCTGGAGAAACTGTGAGCAGCTCGGTCGACGATGGGGTGGTCCACAATGGTGTTTTGTGATGATGGACAAGTGTTCTGAACAAACCTTATTGGTAAGGACCAAACAACCGGTTCAGTGAGCTTCACATGTAAGTATAGATACTAGAACAAACCTTACTGGTAAGGACCAAACAACCAGGACGGCGTAAGGTGGCAGGGTGCTCGGCGACATCTAGATTCAGTGGCCGTGTGTGCTAGTGCCATCGGCAGCTGGGTGCGGCTCTGGCATGTGCCTGTGTGACGCATATGGTATGGAGGATGGTGACGATGGTAGCTCTTGGCCTGACATTGGTGTTGGGAGCTTCTTGGGCGAGAGCCTCGGCGACGACGATGCCCTTAGGCGCCGCTTCCCCTGTTGGGGGCGTCGTATTTGATGAGGACATCACTATGAGTACGACTACACCAGCAGCACCTCCACATCAAGCACCACTTCCTTCATTAGCTGGGCCAATCACTCGGGCCCGTGCCAAAGATCTTAACTTCGTCATGCTACTGAAGAATGAGGGTCCAGAAGAATAGACGACCAGCCCAACTGCGACCCATAGTGGACGACCTAGGGTTGGCCGCCCCTAGGGGCTGCGCCCCCTCTCTCTATTTATATAGGAGCTGCGCCTCCTTTGTTCGGCGAGTTTTGTTTTACATCTAGCTTTAGCTACCCTAGAACACGCACAAATATGTGATGTCCTCTGTGATTCAGAACTCCACCTCGAGTGATATTAAGATTGCTCGCATCTTTTTCTTGTTCGTTCTTCGATTGCGCACATGAAACGATCTTCGTGATCAGGCCGATCTCGCATCAGCAAGGTCGGTAACCATTGGAAGTTGGTTCAGCGATTGCATTGGCGCTTTGGGATCGCTCGTCGTATTCGGATCGTGAGGGTCTACTTCCACCAAATCGGAATTATCTCCACTCACCGAAAGATCGGGCACTCCAGCTCTA
Organism: Zea mays; assembly: GCF_902167145.1. Lineage (NCBI taxonomy): Eukaryota > Viridiplantae > Streptophyta > Magnoliopsida > Poales > Poaceae > Zea > Zea mays. The sequence goes on from NC_050103.1 coordinate 47,099,940, forward strand.
TCAAGTGGTATCAGATTTCCAAGTTGATCGGTGAGTTTATCGAGTGCTTTTTTTCTCCTACAGTCCACAAAACCACATAAAAATTCAGGTTAGACCTTATACCAGCACCCTTTTGAGCCTCGCACCTTCTTTCAATAATCTGCATTGTTGAATTTGTGTGCTTTCGCGTCATTTGTTGCTGGTCGCATTGTGTTTTTTCTCACCATCCTTCTTTCTTCCTTGTTTTTCTCCTTCGGTTACATCAAACCCTAGCGCGCCGCAACCATCTTCCTTGTTTTTCTCCTTCGGTTACATCAAACCCTAGCGCGCCGCAAACATCTTCCTTGTTTCTCTCATTCGGTTACATCAAACCGAGTCAACGCCACAAACCGAGTCAATGCCGCTTCCTTATTTTTCTCCTTCGGTTACGTAAAAAAACAGAAAAAAACAAAACCGAGTCAACGCCGCTTCCTTGTTTTTCTCCTTCGGTTACGTCAAAAAAAAACAGAAACAAAAAAAAGAAAATGAAGGAGAAAGGATACAAAGCGGTTGTCTCATCTCGGTCGTTTTAAACATACCTTCCTTAAACCAGGCATAATTTTTCGCTCGGTTGTTCAAAAAATCTGAATTTTTTACAGGAGCTTGTTGACACCATTCTAAGGCCGGCCAAACTCACCTACGGTCTGTTTGGGTTTCGACAAAATTGTCAAAAAAAATTCAGGAAAATAAAGAAAAAAATTCGTCAAAGTTCTCGCACGCTTTTCAGAGAACTTCCTGATTTTCTGTAGACCACATCTGAACTCTGTTTTAGGTGAAATTTCGTGTAGCTCCTAGTTTGTTGCTCCTTGTGTTGAGAAAAATATAAAAAAAATCATACAAAAAAAGAAAAACAAAATCACCTGTGATTCCTACTAGTGCCTTTTTGGCCTCGCTAGTACAATATTTACGGTACTGCCATTCTGCTAGTTCCATCTGTCCTTTGCACTTGTGGCCAGCAATATAGTTTCGTGTTTTGCACTATAATTCAACTTTGCATTATCGTTTGATCGTGCTAATCCTTGACTTGAGTGCAGCCTACCCAAAACTCCACATATTTCTACGACGAGAAGGTTTCTGTTTCTCCAGGCAATCGCTCATCCAATCTTTCACCGGTTCCACCTGTTGGTTGCAGTTCACCACTGTGGCTTGGTAAGAACGGATAAGAATTTGATAACAGCATTTCATTGAGCGAGTTGTCACCACCATTTCCCTGTTGTCGTTGGTTTTTCTCCTTTTGGTGTTTTGGTGTTTGCGCTAACTATGGCAGGAGCACACGACACGGTGGATGCCCAGTTGCTGGAAGTAAGGGAACAAGTTTGACCTTGCTCAAACGGCGACTCGCACCACACTCGACACCATCCTGGCACGCCTTGATGCGTTGACCACAATGATGGAGCAGGACTATGGCAGTGACACTGAGCAGGACGATAGAGATCGCCGTGGTCGTGCACGCCGTGTGGTTCGTCATCCCCCTAATGACTTATTTTCTAAGATTAAATTTAAAATTCCACCTTTTAATGGCAAATATGATCCTGCTGCATATCTTGATTGGAAGTTAGAGGTTGAACAAAAATTTTCATGCCATGATATTGCTGCACATTCTCAGGTTAAAGCTGCTATTAGTGAATTTACTGATTTTGCTTTAATTTGGTGGCGTGAGTATAAAATGAAACATCCCACTGCCATTCCAACCACTTGGGATCAGTTGAAACCTGCGATGCGACATCGATTTGTGCCTTCGTATTATGCTCGTGATTTGCTTAATAAAATGCAGCGTTTTCAGCAAGGTTCTCAATCTGTTGAGGACTATTTCCAGGAGTTACAAAAAGGTATGATTCGTTGTGGGATATTGGAGGACAACGACGCTGCTATGGCACGTTTTCGTGGTGGTTTAAACCGCGAAATCCAGGATATACTTGATTATAAGGAATATTATGATATGACTACTTTATTTGAATATGCTTGCAAAGCTGAACGTGAAGTGCAGGGACGCCGCTCAAAGACATATTCTAACCCTTTTGCAGGACAAAGCTCGACATCCACCTCAGCACCAGTTCCCCCTGTGCCATCCACGTCCACCACTACTCCACGCGAGAAGACGACCAAACCAGCCAGCACTGCCCCACCCACAGGTCGTACACGGGATATTCAGTGTCATCGCTGTAGAGGATTTGGCCATGTGATTCGAGACTGCCCAAACAAGCACACTTTGCTCATTCGTGACGATGGTGAGTACTCTTCCGCTAGTGATTCTGAAGAAATTGAACATGCACTACTTGCCACTAACCATGCAGCTCAGGCGGAGGTACATGTCAACCCGGGCGACGCTGATAGGTATGAAAGTCTTGTTGTGCAGCGTGTTCTTAGTACACAGGTCGCTTTGCCCGAGAAGAATCAGCGACACACTCTGTTCCATACAAAGGGTGTTGTGCAGGAGCGATCAATTCGCATCATTATCGACAGCGGCAGTTGCAACAATTTGGCGAGTACCATGATGGTCGAAAAGTTGTCGTTACCCACTCGTAAGCATCCAAACCCATATCACATTCAATGGCTTAATGATGGTGGTAAAATAAAAATCACGCGTTCCGTGCGTGTTCCTTTCTCCATGGGTGCTTATTCTGATTTTGTTGATTGTGATGTTATTCCCATGGAAGCATGCTCTTTGTTACTTGGTCGACCTTGGCAATATGATACTGATAGCTTGCATCATGGTCGTTCGAATCATTATTCTTTCATTTTTAAGGGTCAGAAAATAATTATACATCCAATGACACCTGAACAAATTGTTAAAGATGATCTTGCCCGAGCTGCTATAACTGCTAAACAACTTGATCCATCGCCCTCTGTTCCTTCTGAAATCAAGTTGAAGGCTCCTGTTTTACTTGCTACACGTGCTGATTTTGATGATCTACACGGTGCTCATTTGCCATGCTATGCACTTGTATGCTCTAGTGTCCTCATTTCACTTGATGATGCACCATATTTGGCTATTCCCCCTATGGTTGCTAACCTTTTGCAGGAGTACGCTGATGTCTTTCCCAAAGACTTACCACCGGGTCTCCCACCGCTTCGTGGCATTGAGCACCAGATCGACCTCATTCCCGGCGCACAGCTTCCAAACCGCGCACCGTACCGTACAAATCCGGATGAGACGAAGGAGATTCAGCGCTAGGTACAGGCGTTGCTTGACAAGGGATACATTCGTGAGTCTCTTAGCCCTTGCTCTGTTCCTGTGTTACTTGTTCCCAAGAAAGATGGGTCATGGCGTATGTGTGTAGACTGTCGTGCTATTAATAACATCACTATTCGTTATCGATATCCTATACCACGCCTTGATGATATGCTAGATGAGCTTAGTGGTGCCATTATTTTCACTAAGATTGATTTGCGTAGTGGTTACCACCAGATTAGAATCAAACTGGGTGATGAATGGAAAACGGCTTTTAAAACGAAAATTGGTTTATATGAATGGTTGGTTATGCCGTTTGGATTGACTAATGCTCCCAGCACTTTTATGCGAGTGATGAATGAAGTTCTGAGGCCCTTCATAGGATTGTTTGTGGTTGTTTATTTTGATGATATCCTTATTTACAGCAAATCTAAGAAAGAACATTTGGAACATCTAAGTGCTGTTTTTGATGCATTGTGTGCTGCCCAGTTATTTGCTAACATGGAAAAATGCATCTTTTGCACACGACGTATCTCGTTTCTTGGTTATGTTGTTACTCCACAGGGCATTGAGGTGGATAGCAGCAAGATTGCTGCCATTCGGGAGTGGCCTACACCGACGACGGTCACACAAATTCGGAGCTTTCTTGGACTTGCCGGTTTCTACCGCAGATTTGTTCGTGATTTTAGCTCCATTGCAGCGCCTCTACATGAGCTTACAAAGAAAGATGTGCCGTTTGCTTGGAGTGATTCGCAGGAGGAAGCGTTCAGCACTTTGAAAGATAAGTTAACCCAAGCTCCCCTATTGCAATTGCCTGATTTTAATAAAGTGTTTGAGCTTGAATGCGATGCTAGCGGTATTGGGCTAGGTGCTGTTTTGTTACAAGAAGGAAAACCAGTTGCTTATTTTAGTGAAAAATTAAGCGGTGCTAGTCTGAAATATTCTACTTATGATAAGGAGCTTTACGCTTTAGTGCGCACTTTGCATACATGGCAGCACTATCTTTGGCATCGTGAGTTCATAATTCATTCTGATCATGAGGCTTTAAAACATATTCGTACCCAAACAAATCTGAACCGTCGTCATGCTAAATGGGTAGAATTCATTGAGTCTTTCCTTACATTATTAAACACAAGAACAGGAATGACAATGTTATTGCTGATGCTTTGTCTCGTCGCTATACCATGCTGTCACAGTTAGATTTTAAAATCTTTGGTTTGCACACTGTGAAAGATCAATATGTTGACGATGCTGATTTTAAAGATGCTTTCGGCCATTGTATTAATGGGAAACCATGGAGCAAATTCACATACAGGATGGGTTCCTGTTTCGCGCTAACAAGCTGTGTGTTCCAGCTAGCTCGGTTCATCTTTTGTTGTTACAGGAAGCGCATGGAGGCGGTCTCATGGGGCACTTTGGCGTCTACAAGACACATGAGGTGTTGGCTGCCCACTTCTTTTGGCCTTGGATGCGCGCTGATGTTGAGCGCCTTGTTGCACGCTGCACTACTTGTCAGAAAGCTAAGTCACGGTTGAACAACCATGGTTTGTATATGCCTTTGCCTGTTCCTACTTCCCCTTGGATTGATATTTCGATGGATTTTGTTTTGGGATTGCCTAGAACTAAGAAGGGGAGGGATAACATTTTTGTGGTTGTTGATCGATTCTCCAAAATGGCTCATTTCATACCTTGTCATAAGACTGATGATGCTAGCAATGATGCTGAATTGTTTTTTAGAGAGATTATTCGTTTGTACGGTATTCCCAATACAATAGTCTCGGATCGTGATGCTAAGTTTCTCAGTCATTTTTGGAGATCTCTGTGGAATAAATTGGGAACTAAAATGCTGTTTAGCACCACTTGTCACCCTCAGACTTAGGGATGAAAACGGTCGGGAACGGTCGGAAAAATACCTCTACCGTTTTCATTTTCATATTTAACTTACGGGACGAAAACGAAAACGGGATATATCGGTAACGAAAACGAACGGGATAAATACGGGAATCAAAAAACGATAGGGTCCGGTCGGGTAAACGCCGAAATCGGACGGGAACCGGTATTTTTGTTCGGTAAAATCACACCATGAAACCATATATTTAAAACTTAACAAAAAAATTCTAGTACACGCATAGACTATTATAACCAATGCTTATTTGCTCACATCTCTCAACAAACATAAGACACATTGTTCATGGAGAGGAGCCACTTGCTATATCTTTATTATTCTTAAAAATTTCTAATGCGTCTTCATCCTATTAATGCACAAAATAAGTCAGCTGAAAAATTCTAGTGTTGCATCTTCATTATTCTCAACATCCTATTAGTGCGTCTTCATCCTATTAGAAAATTCTAGTGCTGCATCTTCATTATTCTCAACATCCTATTAGTGTGTCTTCATCCCTGGAGGCATGGACGGCGGAGGCTGGCAGCCCCTGGAGGTCTGGACGGCGGAGGCCTGGCCACCAGGACGACGGAGGTTGGGTGCCGTGTTGCCTGCTGGTGCAGCGAGGAGCCGTGGACAGCAGAGCAGACCCTGCACGGCGGAGGGCAGAGGGAGAGGTCAGAGGGAGAGGGACGACGGAGGGCCCGACCGCCGGAGGCTGGGACCTGGGACTGGGAGAGGAATGTGCTGCCGACCTGCCGTGCTGGGCGACGGGCGTTTGGACTTTGGAGAGAGGGCGGCGGCGTGTGGAGCACTAGGTTAGCTGGTTAGGTTTGAGCTTAGATGGGCTGGGCCTAGTGTTCCCGAATTATAAAATATGGTAACAAAACGGGATCATCCCGATTTAAAACGGGATCCCGGTTAAACGGTCGGAAAAACAGCTCTACCGTTTCCGTTTACCGTTTTGTATATCCTGTTTTCGTTCCGTTTTCGTTTTTTACATCGGGTTCGAAATCGATCGGGACAAAACTAACAAAATCGGTTATACGATAACGGTCGGTTCGGGATTTTCCCATCCTACTTTCATCCCTACTCAGACTGATGGTCAAACTGAGGTAGTTAATCGAACTTTGTCTACCATGCTTAGGGCTGTTTTAGACAAAAATTTGAAACGTTGGGAGGATTGCTTGCCTCATGTTGAGTTTGCTTATAATCATGCAACACATTCTTCTACAAAGATGTGCCCTTTTCAAATTATTTATGGTTACATTCCTAGGGCGCCTATTGCTTTGTTTTCGCTTGATGCTGCGGACGCCCCACACATAGATGCTGTTGCACATGTTGAACAAATGATTAACCTCCATGAACAAACTCAACAAAACATTGCTACTACTAATGCAAAAAATCAGGTTGCTGGTAGTAAAGGAAGAAAACTTGTTACTTTTGAGCCAGGTGATATGGTTTGGTTGCACTTGAGAAAGGATCAGTTTCCTACTTTGCGCCGTTCTAAATTAATGCCTCGTGCTGCTGATCCTTTTAAGGTGCTAACAAAGATTAATGATAATGCTTATATCCTTGACCTGCCTGCGGAATTTGGTGTTTCCACTAGTTTTAATGTTGCAGATTTGAAACCATATATGGCCGAGGATGAGGAGTTGCCGTCGAGGACGACTTCACTTCAAGAAGGGGAGGATGATGAGGACATCACTATGAGTACGACTACACCAGCAGCACCTCCACATCAAGCGCCACTTCCTTCATTAGCTGGGCCAATCACTCGGGCCAGTGTCAGAGATCTTAACTTCGTCATGCTACTGAAGAATGAGGGCCCAGAAGAATAGACGACCAGCCCAACTGCGGCCCATAGTGGACGACCTAGGGTTGGCCGCCCCTAGGGGCTGCGCCCCCTCTCTCTATTTATATAGGAGTTGCGCCTCCTTTGTTCGGCGAGTTTTGTTTTACATCTAGCTTTAGCTACCCCAGAACACACACAAATACGTGTTGTCCTCTGTGATTCAGAACTCCACCTCGAGTGATATTAAGATTGCTAGCATCTTTTTCTTGTTCGTTCTTCGATTGCGCACAGGAAACGATCTTCGTGATCAGGCCGATCTCGCATCAGCAAGGTCGGTAACCATTGGAAGTTGGTTCAGCGATTGCATTGGCGCTTCGGGATCGCTCGTCATAGTCGGATCGTGAGGTTCTACTTCCACCAAATTGGAATTATCTCCACTCACCGAAAGATCGGGCACTCCAGCTCTATCAGTATTCCCCAACATTTTCTTCCTTGGGCGAAAGCCTGGTCCATCTCGGACTCGCGACGGTGTCGTCCCCGACGTCACTCCCTTCCTGAAGGCGTCGCATTGAAGTTTGTCTCAGCCTCAGCTTCGCCTTCGATGGTTGCTTTTGATTCTTGGCGTCTGGTATGCGGGTGAAGATGGGGCTTTGCAAGGTGAAGTCGAAGCTATTGCATCAGGGGTTGTGGCTCGACAACGATGACAGCTGACGAGCCCCCTTCTTCGTGGACTGGATTGTTTCGAAGGGTATGGCCAAGTGCCACGACATCAGGCATCAAGGAAAGTTCTCTGGTATGGCCCATGCTGACCCGATCCAACTATGCAGAGTGGGCAATGTTGATGCAGATCAACTATGAGGCGATGGAGATCTAGGAAGTGATTGATCCCGGAACCAACGTCAGGCGTTCATAGGACAGGCAAGCAATGGGTGCTCTGATGAGATCTGTTCCCAAAGAGATGTGGGGGACACTTGGTGCAAAGAAGACAGTCAAAGAGGTTTGGGAGGTTGTGAAGATCATGAGGATTGGTGCTGATCGGGTTAAGGAGGTAAATGTGCAGAAACTTATTAGAGAATTTGAGAATATAGAGTTCAAGGAGGGGGAGAGTGTTGAGGATTTTGGGATGAGAATTACTAACCTTGTCACAAATATCAAATCCCTTGGTGAATCTATAGATGATACCCGTGTGGTCAAAAAGTTCCTGCGTGTTGTACCACCCCGGTTTAATCAAGTAGCAGTATCCATTGAAATGTTTTGTGAGATGAAGGATCTTACAGTTGAAGATCTTGTTGGCAGACTTCGTGTTGCTGAAGATCGACTAGAAGACAAGGTTGAGCACATCACTGATAAAACATGTCGTTTACTGTTAGCTGAAGAAGATTGTCTTGAAAAGCATAAGCATCGTTTTCAGTCGTCTTCAAATAAAGACAGTAGCAGTAGTGACTCATGTTAGTGGAAGCCTAAGGCTCCCCATCGATCTGATGGAGGGAGTTCAGGAAGTTTCAGTAAGCAGAAACTCACTTCACAAGGCACACCTAGGAGAAAAGGGAGATGCAGAAATTGTGGGATATATGGTCATTGGGCTCAAGACTGTAAGCGTCCTAAGAGGGAGAATGGCAAGGAACAAAAACAACCAGAGGCAAATCTTGCAGTTGCTGGTGATGGTGTTGAAACTGGGGCACTTCTGTTTGCTGAAGTACAAGGCACAGTGCATGGAGCACCACAGTTTGTTCATTTGTCTGAAGAAAAAGTGATCCCGATGATATGTCCTGAAGGCGTGTGGGTACTTGATACTGGTGCCAGTAATCACATGACAGGTACAAAGTCTGCACTCTCACACCTTGATGAATCTGTGAGTGGATCAGTTAGATTTGGGGATGCCTCAACTGTTAAAATATGTGGTTTGGGAGCTCTAGATGTTCAGGGAAAGCAAAATCAGCACAAAGTCTTCACAAGTGTTTATTACATCCCACAACTGAAGAGTAATATAATAAGTCTTGGTCAGCTTGAAGAGGGTGGATGTGATATTAGACTGTTTAATGGGAGATTGAGTGTACTAGAACCTGAAAATAACCTGCTAATCAGTGCACCTAGCACTGGTAACAGTCTGTACACTCTGAAACTAGATGCTGATTCACCTGTTTGTTTCCTGGCAAAGCATACTGATCCTGCCTGGAAATGGCATGCCAGATTTGGGCACCTAAATTTCAGGTCACTTAGAGAACTAGGTAGATTGAAGATGGTGGAAGGGATGCCGTTAGTAGACAGGGTGGAACAGGTCTGTGATGGATGCACTTTGGGAAAACAACATAGAACACCATTTCCAAGGAAGTCTGAATTCAGAGCTCAAAAGGGACTAGAATTGTTTCATGCAGATTTGTGTGGGCAGATCAGACCAAAGACAGTTGGTGGAAAATCCTATTTCCTGCTTGTAGTAGATGATTACAGCAGGTATATGTGGGTAGATCTGTTGGACACGAAGGATCAGGCATTGGAATCACTACAGAAGATAAAACAAAGAGCTGAAATTGAGTTGGGAGGTAATTTGAAAGCTTTGAGGACAGATAGAGGGGGAGAGTTTAACTCATGGTCCTTCACTGTTTTTTGCAATGAGCAAGGAATCAAACATTACACCACCACTCCCTATTCTCCTCAGCAAAATGGGATTGTTGAGAGAAGGAACCAATCTGTAGTGGAGATGGCTAGATGCCTGCTCAAAGGTAAGGGTGTGCCACCAAGATTCTGGGGAGAAGCAGTAACAACTGTAGTTTACCTGTTAAACAAGTCTCCTACTAAGAGTGTGCAAGGGAGAACACCATATGAGGCCTGGCATGGCAAGAAACCACAAGTTGGTCACTTGAGGACTTTTGGTTGTGTGGGTCATGTGAAGAAGATTGGTCCAGGTGTTGAAAAATTGTCAGACAGGTCCACAAAAATGGTTCTGCTTGGATATGAGGCAGGGACCAAAGGGTACAGGATGTATGATCCTTCATCTGGGAGACTGTATATCAGCAGAGATGTTGTGTTTGAAGAAGAAGTGGGGTGGAATTGGGACAGTGATGAAAATGTTCAGCAAGCTGAGACAGAATCTGGTCCTTGTGAATTCCAGTTTCAGTACACTATGCCTGGTCAGGTGTTGCGGCAGCCAGGTGTTTCAGGTGGAAGTGCTGAAAAGGGAACAGAGAGTGATACAACCCAATATAGAAGTGTGATTGGGAGCTTGAGATACCTAGTAAACACAAGGCCAGACTTATCCTTTGCAGTGGGTTTGGTGAGCAGGTTTATGGAAGCCCCTGGTAAGGAGCACTGGTGTGCCATTAAGAGGATCATAAGATACATAGCTGGGACACTTGATTTTGGTGTAAAATTCAGAAAAGGAGGAACAACAGATTACTCATTAGTTGGCAGACTACCTTAAGGATTGATAATTCATGTTTTAGCTGAAACATATGTATGCTGAATCTGCCCAAGTTCATCTTGTGCTAGTACAAGTAGCTGAAACATCTATCTGTACAGGCATTTTGCTCATCAAATTTGCAGACTTGCAGATCCAAATAATATTGTAGAGTCTATTTACAAAACATATATATGTCAAAACCAGACAAAATGTAATGGCACACATCTAATTAACCCTAGAAGAAAAGGTTTAGCCCAAAAGTGGAATTTAAAATCTAGCCATATTTTCCAAAAATCAAAATACCAAAGTTGTAGAGTGTTTCAAATTAAACAACTTTCATGTGTGAAGATTTTCAAGTTTTTGATAGACATTTGGAGTAATTTGCAAATTTCAGATTTGGTATAGTTTTGGTGCAGCTGAAATTAGTTTGGTTTGCTTGTTTTTGGGCCCCTGTAACTTTTGGTCTGTGGGCTTTTGGCAAAAGGTTATGATAGAAAACTTGAAGAGTAACTATAGGAGAACAACTTTTATTAAGTATGGTAGCCCTAAAACCATATGCAACTGAGTGAAAAAGTGGTCCAAAGTGGGGTTGGTCGGTTTAAAAAATTTCAGACTTGGTGCAGTTTACTAAAACTGAATTTGGTTCAGATAGCTGAATCTGAATTTTTGTATTTTTACCCCACTTTGAAGCACTATAACTCTTGGGCCCCTGTAACTTATACCCTGCTCACTTGTGTTAAAAGGCTTGGAGTAGTGAGGTGTGTCCTGGCCATTTTCATAACCCATAACTGAAGATAATTGTGTGCCATCTGCTTGTGTTCTGATAACCAAGATAAACTAGTTCTGTTGTGTAATATGCTAAAGAAGATATGAGTTAAAGGGGGGTTCATTTGCCACAGTTTCATGACACTCGAAATAAGTCTAAAAGAAAACGGGGGCTGAGCAAAGAAGGTTCAGCCAAATGACACTCGAAACTGGATGAGATATCCTCAACCCTTTCAATCTTGCCAAAACAAATAGAAACAGATTTGAAGCAACAACAGAGTGACACCTTCCGAATTTTTAGAAAAGACATGGACAACTGCTGATGGGAGTACGCTGGGATGCACATAATCAACATCTCATATATGTACAAGGTGTTCAGCATAGAGTTCACATTAATCAGCATCGACACAAATGATAATTAGCAAACTGGTAGCCCAACTGTAACAGTCAGCAAACACATCATTGAAAAGGAAGCACCCCAAAACTAACAGTCAGCACTAAGCTACGCGGTAGTTCAATTCCCTACCATTTGTCCTCATATTTGTACAAGAGATCTCCACACCATCTGTCTATACTCCTAGTTCTCGCTGTTCATGAGTCTTGTCGTCTTGGTGCTTCGACAAGGAGCTTTGTCCAGGCTACCACCAGCGCTGATGGTCGAAGCGGTCAAGCAATGCTTCTTTCTAGGCTTGTATTTGCTAGGGAGATCTGCACAACAACAGGTTCTTTGAGCTACATTCCTTGAGCTACAAAAAGAGAAAAACAGCACATATAAGCATGCAGGCCTCTCAGGAATGAAAAAAAATTAAGTTGTTCTTTCAGATTGATTTCAGACATAAACTGAATCCAGAACAGAAGACAGTTTCTTTCAGCTTGACAAAAACGAAATTCTGATTTGCTATGCAGTTCAGATATATGGAAAACAGTGAAATCTAAGGAAGTACTAGTGCAAATAGTTAAAGTCTTGATGACAGTCTACCTGTTCAGCTAGTTTGTTCTTGTGAACCTTTGCCTTGTCGAGGACCTTGACAGCCACATGATCCCTGGTGTCCATGTTGATTTCCATCGAAAAAACTAAAACATAACTCTACTGCAATTGCTTCCAACAATTTGCATTCACTACAGACAAAATTTTGATACTTAAATGCTTCTGTTAGATGTGTATTCAGCATTGGTTTATTAATAAGAATAAACATATTAATAAGAGTACTACATATTAATTGCTTCTATTACCTGATGGAGTATTCTTATTTAGCACTCATCTTCTATATCACTACCAATGTCATGGTCTTTAGCAGTTCCATCTACCGTATTGCCTTCCATATCACTTCTAGTCCATGAATGGTTGTCGTGTGCATTCTTAAACAGGTCCCCAAGCTTGCTGACATGAAAAGGTTCAGATTGTACATCATTCCAATCTTCTCCCATGTCATATACATCTCTGGGCTTCATCTTCAAGACAACTAACCACCCAGGGTTCGTCCGATCTTCCAAGTAGAACACTTGGTCAACTTGATTGGCAAACACAAATGGTTCATGCTCAATTCTATCACCTCTGTGAATTTGATGTGAGAAATTCACAAGGGACAAGCCAAACTTATCCTTTTTAACTCCCTTTCCTCGAGTGACATCAACCCATTCACATTTAAATAGTACCACTGAAAATCTTCCATAATAATCGATCTCTATGATATCAAGAATCCTGCCATAATACAAAATATCTCCAAGTATAGGCTTATTATCACCAGCTGAAGAATAGCTAGAGGTCTTTTGCAGTGACAACAACTCCACTATTTTGTGTCGCCTTATCATACCTTTTGGCCCTAAATCTGAACCCACATATGTTATATGCTCTATGTCTTCTTGCAAACTCCAATGGACCTCGTGCCAACCATCTAATGTCTTCGTTAATGCTGTCGGATCCATTTTTTTCTTCTAAATGCAAGATCTGTAGACACACAAAAAGAGTGTATATTTATACATGTAAGAAAACCCAAATTCCATTCAATATAAATATCAGATTAGGCTACTTACATGTTGTCTAAACCATTCTAGAAATTCTTTATTATGTATCTGCTCAATATCTTTAGGAGTTAGGCGACGGTCGCGTCTCTTTCGTTTCAGATTAGAAGCATGTTCCCTATACCATGATTACCATATAATTATATAATTCATAATCTATATGCATAGTTCATTAGTTAACCAAAACACTTACTTTAGATATGGATTAACAACATCACAATTGTACAACACATATCTATGCGCTTGCAATTTCTCTAGATGACTTAATTCAAAATTGGCTGGTTTTCCCAATGATTTCCCTACTGAAGGGAATAAAGATGAATCTTGTCCAACCATCTTCGATTGGGTATGGTCCAAACTATCATCGTTCCTTGATGGTTTATTATGCTTGGTAGCGAAACCTTCTATGTACCTAGAACAAAACACCATACACTCATCTGCCAAGAATGAATTTGCTATTGAAGCTTCTGGATATGCTTTGTTCCGAACATATGATTTCAATTTTCCTAGGTACCTACAACCAATGCAAGACAAGTGAATTATTCAACCCCACAAGAAATTCTTATAACATGAATCACATAATAGTTAGAAGATGTACCTCTCAATAAAATACATCCATCTATAGTTAACTGGTCCACCAAGCTTACATTCAGTTGCTAGATGGACTACTAAATGAACCATAACCGTGAAAAACCCTGGTGGAAAGATCATCTCCATTTTGCATGGAGTAATCCCAATTGATTTTTCCATATGGTCCAACTCGTTAACATGAAGCACTTTAGAACATATCCCTCGAAAATAAGCAGACAACTCAAATATTACAGCTGTGATATCATCTGGAAGAAGACCCCTCAAACCAATAGGCATGAGCTGCTGCATCAGGACATGACAGTCATGTGTTTTAAGGCCAACAATCTTTCCTTCAGTAACATTAACACATTTTGATATGTTTCTACAATAACCATCATGAACTTTAACCTTTCTAAGAAAATCACAAAATGCTCGTCTCTCACTTTTAGACATAGCAAATAAAGCTGGTGGCAAGTAAAACTTTCCTGAAGATTTTTCTTATGGATGGAGGTCCGGTCTAATGTTCATCTCGACAAGATCTAGACGAGCTTGTAGGTTATCTTTTGTCCTTCCATCCAAATTGGATATTGTTGGGGGCCTTCGGCTTCCGAAGGTCCTCAAAAACATGATTTGACAATGTTTTCCAAGTGAGATATGTGAACATGTATCTTCGGAATCAGGTTACGGGTATACAAGAGTATGGTCAAGACGAAGCTTGAATGGGACGAAGGGCGCTCATGACGAAGGATAAGATGATCACGAAGCTATGCGCAGAAAAGCTTCGGCATGACAGCAGAAAAGGGGAACCGACTTAAAGATAAAAAGCCAAATTAGACCTCGAAGAATTACTATAGAGTTATTGATAAATGTAAAGGGCATTAATGTACTTCTACACGGGCTGCGTCTCGTGCCTATAAATAGATGAACAGTACTCCCGTACTGTTCACGCTGACTTGGCATTCGCTTTTCGCATCACGCCCGTACCTTTACTTTCCGTCAAACCGAAGGTACATTTATAATTTGTTATTATAAATATGATAATGCAAATAAAAATAAATTGATGATAATATCTGTATTATTATTCGTATTTTATATGTGCATTCTTCTTTGTCATCTATAAAACTTACGAAGGTCCCTTCCTTCATAACCTTCATCCGGAATTCATTATATCCGAAGGGATATAATGTCTTGAAAGACGAAGGATTTTAACATTTAACACTTTTTATGTTGCCTTGTTCTTAACTCTTAGCATTTGAGAACAAGTCACCAACATATATTGTACCATAACAATTGTCAAATACATTCTTCTCTATATGCATCACATCAAGATTGTATCAAAGAATATTATCATCCCAATATGGCAATTTGAATAGACTACTAACTGACTTGTAAGTTTTTGAGTTCTTGAAATCACCAAGTGTGATGATTTCATCCAAAATTGGACGATCATAATAGGTTTTAGGTTTTGTTCGAAGCTCTATCGTTCCATCAAATGAGTCTACATCCAAGCGATAAGAATGATCAAGATCAATATATTGGCGATTTCCCATAAAACAAGATTTACGACCATTCTTCAGCTGTTTTGTCCAGACATTTTCATCACAAGGAGGGCATGCGAATTTCCCATGAACCATATGAGAAGCAAGCATTCCTAAACCAGGAAGATCACTTATGGTCATAAGCACGACCCCTCGCATAGTAAAACTCTCATCTCTTGATGCATCATATGTGTACAAGCCGGTTAGAAATAATTCCTTTAGGTCATCCAAGAGTGGCTTAAGGAACACATGAATTCTATCTCCAGGACTTTTAGGACCAGGAATCAATAAAGAGAGCATAAGGTTGTGATCTTTCATGCAAAGCCATGGAGGAAGGTTATATACCACCAATATAACAGACCAACAACTATGTGTAGAGCTCATCATCCCAAATGGATTAAATCCATCAGTAGCCAAACCAAAACGAATATTACGTGATTCTGCTGCAAATCCTAGGAACTTTTCATCAAACCTCTTCCACACCGGTGCATCAGCAGGATGTCTTAATGCACCATCCTTAATGCGCTCCTCATCATGCCATCTTAGAAGAGAAGTTGTTTCTCTACACATAAACATTCTTTTCAGCCTCTCTTTAATTGGAAAGTATCGTAAAACTTTGCAGGGTGTTGCTTTCTTTCTTTCCTTCTTTGTTAATACAGACGTGGGATCCTTATCCTTCCACCTCGAAACCTTACAGATTGCACAAAAATCATCATTCTTCTTTTCCTTCCAATACAACTGGCAGTTGTTTGGGCAGGCATCAATATTTTCGTATCCAAGTCCAAATTTAGATATTATTTTCTTAGCCTCATAAAAGTTCTTGGGCAGTTCATTTCCATTAGGAATAGCCATATGCAGAACCTCAAGTAGATCCCCAAAAGATTTATTTGACCATTTGTTCATGGACTTGATATTAAACAAAAGCACAAATAAAGTTAGTTGTGTGAGTTCACAACCTATCCATAATGGCCTTTTTGAATCTTCAAGTTGTTTATAAAACTGTTGTGCTTCTATATTGGGTCCCTGGATCGATTCTTGACCATCAGTCATAGGCGTGTCATCATACAAATGACCAACGACGTCTTGAATCAGCTGGTCAACATTAACATACCTTTCGTCAATATTCGAATTTGGTTCTGGACTACTTGTGTGTTGCACTGAAACATTACCTTGAAAATTCCATTCATCATAATTCTCAAGTATCCCATTGCACACCAAATGCCCATACATGTCATCCCTTGTTTGAACAGTAGTGTGCACACATGTCTGACATGGACAATAAATCTTGATACCTTCAGGTTTATCTTTAAATGCAAATTCAAGGAATTTCTCTACACCAGCTAGATATGGATCAAAACCTTTAGAGTAACGCAGAAGACGCTTGACCAGGCCAATATCCATTCCGACACTGGAACAAAATACAACCATTCAACTACATATGTTTATTTCTCCAAACGTAACTACAATACATTGATCCAAAATTCATAGATAGCTATCTTTGAGACATTGGTAACTCCATTGAGTAAATGAGTAGTTAGTTTTAGCACATAATGATGTCTACACAGCACACCAATATCTCCATGGGGAATGAGAGGGATACCTTGCCTGAGCGCTTGTGGCGAGGAGTAGGCCATAATGAAGTCGTGGGGATCACGTCCTTCACTGTGGGAGACCGGCGCGATCCTATTCCTCGTCTCCTCTCGCTGTCCTACAGAAGGCGCGTGCTGACTTTTGAGGAGGCAGTGGTGCGTAGCGGCCAGCAGGGCGTTGGTGTGGCTGGCGGCCTATAGGTGCTTGGGTGTGGATTTCTGGATTTCTGGGATTTCTGGGATCCAGCGAGGATTTGTTGGTCTTGCAGGGATCTAGGGAGGCCGAGCGGATTGCAAGAATTGTTATAAGAAACTGAAAAGCCATCCATACATGCAAATCTACTAGGGTCTGTTGGTTAGTTGGTGTTAATGTTGAACAGTTGGTCTTGAGTTCGAGGCTACTGAAGGCCTTTTTTGCCGAATAAACAAATATAAAACTTTAAGCTCTTTTTTGCCGAATAAACAAAATTACATCAAATATATAACTTTAAGTGCCTTGACAAATTGCAACTACTATTTTCACATGGCTAGAGGGTGTTTGATGAGTAAAATCACAAAAAGGATGCAACAAATATTTTAATAAAATAAAACACCAATACAAAAGTGGACCAAAAGGACTTCATACTTGAGTTGGTTGCCTTTTGTTACATTCTACATGTTTGTTGTTCAATTTCTCATTCTATATTTTTGCACAATTAAGTATCATACCACTATGCTTCATTAAAAAAATAAACAACACAGTTTCATTATTGCCTCATCAGTACCAAAATTACTCAACAGATGTAAATGTTGCCACCATTCAAATTACTCTACGCATACGGTTGCAACGCATGGTAAACGTTGTCATGATCGTAGTTAGTCTACGGATGCAGTTTGCAACGCATGTTAAACGTTGCTAGTACCATTATTATTAACGAATGTGGCTTGCAACATGTAACAAGCGTTATAACCTAATCACTTCCAACACATATAACTATACGTTGCCATAAGGGGGTTTGTTTTGTAGTGTCTTTTGTTATTTGGCAATCACCTTCATCCTCTGTCGAAGCTAGAATTCTTATTGAACCCGTTCTTGCTTCTTCCGGTGTTATTGCTTCGTCACCGAACAGAAGTTTGAACGGGGTAAATCCTGTTGACCTTGATACAGCAGTGTTGTGGTTCCACACTACTTTTATTAACTCATCTGGACACTTTCCTTTGGGTTGGTTGAAGATTGACTTCATTATTCCTATTGTTGTGATTCCATTTGCTCTTTCTACCAATCCATTTGAATCCGGATGCCACACTGATGCGAAGTGTATTTTTATGCCAATCTGGCTACAAAAGGTTTTGAATGTCTCAACATCGAACTGAGTTCTGTTGTTAACAGTGATAGCCTTCGGCACGCCGAAGCGACAACGATATTTTGCCAGAAGAATTTCTGAACCGTGGCCGAAGTTATTGTAGCCAAGGGCTTTGCCTCAATCCACTTGGAAAAATATTCCACTGCCACCACAACATATTTCAAGTTGCCTTGTGCTGGAGGGAGTGGACCTAACAAATACAGGCCCCATCTTTGCAGGGGCCAAGTTGGCTGTATTAGCTGGGTTAGGGACGAAGGCTGCTTCTGGTCTCTAGCACATCTTTGGCAATTTTCACATTTTTGAACTAAATCTGCGGCATCCGAAGCTGCCTTTGGCCAGTAAAAACCTTGTCTGAAAACCTTCCCTAGCAGAGGCCTAGACCCAATGTGGGCCCCACATAACCCCACATGTATTTCCTTTATCAATTCTTGACCTTCAGCTCTGGACAAGCACTTGAGCAATGGAGAGCAAACTCCATGCTTGTAGAATTCCCCTTCTATTATTACATATGCCTTTGTCCTTGCTTCCATTCTTTTATTGTAAACTTCATCATCCGAAAGACAGTTGCCCTGGAGGAAAGATACAATCTCAGTCCTCCAATCTTCACTATGTACCAGTGAAATTGTGAGCTCCGCACTTTCCATGAGCTCGACTGAAGGTGCTTTTATTGTCTCAAAAAATACTTCCGAAGGTAGTGGGAGCCCATGTGCCGCTTATTTGGCTAATAAGACTGCATGTTCATTGTCTCCCCTTGGGATATTCTTTACAGAGAAACCTTCAAAAGAGGCTTCCAACCTTCGAACTGCATCTAGATACTTTTCAAGCTTCGTGTCTCTTGCCTTACTGCTTTTGTCCACATGACCCGAGATAACTTGTGAATCAGTCTTGAGGATCGCCCTTCTTATACCCATTTCCTTAAGTTTTGAAGCCCCAAGAGAAGGGCTTCGCACTCTGAAATATTATTTGTGCAACTGAAGTCTAATTTTACTGCACAAGTTCTGACTTTGGATGGTGCAACTAGAACGACAGCTCCCCTGCGCTGAAGGTTCCCTAAGACCCATCACAAAATACTGTCCAAGCTTTAGCATCATTTATTCTTTCTTCATCCTGAGCCCCTGGCGTCCAATAAGCACTGAAGTCTGCTAACGCCTGAGACTGGATCGAAGATCTATGAACATAATCAATGGTGAATTCATTGAGTTCTGTAGCCCATTTTCCGACCCTTCCTGTAGCTTCTCTGTTCCTCATTATATCCTTCAGGGGCTGTGATGAAGGCACTATTAGGTGGTGTGCTTGGAAGTAATATTGAAGCTTCCTGGAGGCCATCAATACAGCAAACAGTACCTTCTCCAGCTCTGTGTAATTCTTCTTTGATGGACTAAGTACCTTAGAGACAAAGTATACCGGTGCTTGCTTTTTTACTTGGCCATCTTGTTTCTCTTGTACAAGCGTCACACTAACCGCAGCATGGGAAGCAGCCACATATAGAAGTAATAGGGTTCCTGACGAAGGTGGGGTTAGAGTTATTAGATCCATCAAATACTGCTTCAGCTCTTCGAAGGCTTTCTACTGAGGTGGACCCCATTGAAAGACTTCGGCTGACTTTAATACTTCAAAGAAAGGTAGGTTACTCTCTGCTGATCTTGAGATAAATCTGTTCAATGATGCCAGCCTTCCTGCTAACCTCTGAGCCCCCTTTCTTGAATTTGGCGGTTCCATCCGAAGGATAACTTCAATTTTGCTTGGGTTAGCTTTAATACCCTTTGTTGATACCAAGCAGCCAAGAAACTTGCCCTTCTTCACTCCAAAGATGCATTTTTATGGATTTAGCTTACACACAATTACTATTATGATCTTATATAAATACACACTACCTTATTGAGCATATTCAACACATACCGATACACAATTACTATTATGATCTTATATAAAAAAAACTACCTTCTTGAGCATATTCAACACATACCGAAACACAATTACTATTATGATCTTATATAAATACAAACTACCTTATTGAGCATATTCAACACATATCTACCAGGGTGTCGGATAACATAATGTTTTTGCCCCACCCATACTATCACACAAGTCGTGATAGAGCACAAGGGATAATTACAAATAACAGGTACCGACAGCTCAGTCAAGAAGACAACAACGTCTCAAAGACTGACAGATAAAATCCGCCAGGGAAGAGGCTCTGAAAATGGAATTGAAAAATGACAAAGACATATAGAATATCCCCAGGACTACTGCGGGAGGCTGTAAAAAAATAACGATAGCTCGGGACAGCGCCTTTTTTGTTGATAAAGAAATCTTGTCAAAGAGTTCGGAACTCAAGAATAGTTTGATTAACCCGTGTCATAATGTTATAAGGGAGTTTGTTAGAGAGTCAAGAGACTGCGACTCTGACGATTATAAAAGAGAGTACAGGCTAAATGATTATAGGCTGGAGCTGACTCAGCCACCCTCTAATATAAGTTCGGGGGGTGATGTGGTAAAGACTGTTAGAAGGTGGGAACTTATAAATCAAAAGTACAACGCCGATCTATGGATACCCCCTGCTAAAAAAGGGGTTGTGATTACACCTGATATTATAGACAAACTCTATCTCTTCTGGGATAACTTCCTAGGAAGTTACGAAAAAGAAGGTATTAACCGCAAACAGAACACAGATCCTGTATCTAAGGGGAAAGTCTTTGACTTGCTAGCCAGCCGTAGTAGTAATAATACGAATCAAACCCTCGAAGAGTTAAGAGAGATTCAAACTCAAATCGAGCATTTGACTATCCACTTTGATGAGGGTAGCGTCCATGAGTCTGCAGGCCAGTTGAAGGGGAAGTTCTTCAATAAGGATAGACAATCAGCTAGGGATTACCTTCTTGATAAATTGAAGGATGATAAAGATAAAGATATTGTTAGAGGTATGGGCACCTATACACTGGAATGTGTAGCAATACATGTGTTAAGCAAGCTGTTTAATGTGTTTTCTTTGGAAAAGACTAGTGTGCTAGCAGCCGCATTGATATCAGAGCTAGATATAACAGCTAAGACGGAATATAATAATGCACTATTAGCTAAAATGCAGCGCGAAAAGGAATAAACTGAAAAGCTAATAAAGCGCTATGATGAAAAGCTGGCAAGGCTGCAATGATGAATGAAGGTACTAATACAAATATTGATAATATACACGATGATAAAAAGCTTAAGGGTATGGAATCACCTGTGGGTATTATCCCTGTCCTGGGAACAGATGGGAGACATATAGACCAATCTATACAGAATAAATCGAGTAGTAATAAAAAGAGCACTAAAAAGAGTGATGTTATAAGGAAACGAATACGTAAAGGTTAGGTTGGGTTTCTGATGTATATCATTTATTATATGAAACCAAAAAGAAGAAATGACAAGAAAGTTGTATATAGATGGAGGATAAAATTACGATGTGGAAAACAAGACAGGGTTTTTTTTGTACAATGACACTGTACAACAATTTGGAAAAGGGATTTAGCGCAGCTTGGTAGCGCGTTTGTTTTGGGTACAAAATGTAACAGGTTCAAATCCAGTCATCCCTACCTATTACTTCTCCTATGGGCAGTAACGAGGGATCAATTGAAATCGATTCAAATTGGACAAAATTAAGAGTTTAATTTTTCTATATGCATGCGGTACAAAAATCATCCTTTTCTTTACTGCTTTATCTCCTGTCGTAAGAAAGCGCTCTTAGTTCAGTTCGGTAGAACGTGGGTCTCCAAAACCCAATGTCGTAGGTTCAAATCCTACAGAGCATGATTCTTTTCTTGTTATGTAAAATAAATAAAAGATTAGAACAGTCTCTATTTATATAAGATCATAATAGTAATTGTGTTTCGGTATGTGTAGACCAGCCCGCCTGAAGTTAGCAAATGTCTCTTGTAAATCAGCAACGTGGTTTTCTTGTTTTGTGCTCTTTACTATGATATCATCGACATATGTCAGCACATTTCTGCCAATTTGGGAGTGAAGAACTTTGGCAGTCATTCTGCTGAAGCTTCCTCCAGCATTCTTGAGCCCCTCAGGCATCCAAAGATAACAATAGGTCCCACTAGGAGTTATAAAGCTTATCTCCGGCTCATCATCCTTCTTCATCTAGATTTGATGATAGCCTGAGTAGCAATCCAATAAGCTTATCAGTTCCGAAGTAGCTACTGCGTCTACAAGGGAATCTATTCTTGGCAGTGGGAATTCATCCTTCGGGCATGCCTTATTGAGATCTGTAAAGTCAACACACATACTCCATTTTCCGTTAGCTTTCTTTACAATGACGGTATTGGCCAGCCACTCTGGGTATGTCACTTCTCTGATAACACCGGCACTTTGAAGTCTTTTAACTTCATTTCGTGCACTTCGGCTTTATCATCGGACATTTTTTGAAGCCTCTGCTTTCTTGGTCTGAAGGACGGGTCTACATTGAGTTAGTGCTCAATAATATCTCTATTAACACCACAGAGATCATTAGCTAACTAAGCAAAAACATCTTTATTGTTAAACAAAAATCTCAACAAGGTCTTCTCTTGTTCATCAGATAATTGACATCCCAATAGCACATTTTGCTCAGCTATGTCTTCACACAAAATCATGGGCTTTAGTTGATCTGCCGAAGCAGCCTTTTCTCTTTTATGCGCTTATATTGCTGATGAGCTTCGGCCTCATCTATATTATGGATGGCCTTCGAATATGTCCAACTTCCTTCGGCTCTCTTGGCAGCTTCTTGACTCCCATGTACATCGATGGGTCCTTGTCCCGAAGGTATCTTCATGCAAAGATATGTTGTATGGAGTATTGCTTCGAAGGCATTAAGCGTCCCTCGACCAATGATTGCATTGTATGGATATTCCATATCAACAATGTCGAAGACAACCTGTTCTGTCCTTGTGTTGTGAATGTACCCGAAGGTGACCGACATGGTTATCTTGCCGAGCGCCACAATCTGTCTTCCTCCAAAACCACAAAGGGGGTGTGTTGCATCATGTATCTTGTCATCCGGCTCTTGCATTTGCCTGAAAGCCTTCACGAAAATGATATCCGCTGCACTACCTGTGTCCATCAGGACATTGTGGACCAAAAATCCCTTGATGACACAAGATATGACCATTGCATCGTTGTGAGGATAATCTTTAAGCTGAAGGTCTTCCTGAGAGAAGGTAATTGATATGTGAGACCATTTGGACCTGATGAAGGGTCCTTGCACACCAACATGTTGTACCCTTCTCTGTGCTTTCTTCTTCTGCTTCTTGTTGGCTGGTTCAGAACTTGAGTCGCCTGTGATTGGGAGCACCAACTTCATAGCCGAAGGTGCCATAGCTTGGTTGCTTTGCGAAGCCATCATCACAGTTGTGGAAGTGAGTTCACCGGAGGTGGGCGCCAATGTTGGTCACTTGTTCTCAAATGCTATAAATCAAGAACAAGGCAACACAATTGTTAATGGTTAAAGACCTTCGTCCTTCGAAGCATTATTTCCTCTCAGATATAATGATCTTCGGACAAAGGTCATGAAGGATACACCTTCATCATTTTAGCATGTTAACTGGAATGTAAATAAGAAAGTGAAGGAATATAAAAGAATAAAGAATAAAGATAATAATTACGTCGCCGGAATTCTCGGCCACGACACCCACCCACGCGCCCCAGCTCCCTCTTAGAGCTCCGCCAGCGCCCGTACTCACTTCCTCACCTCAATTCGCACAGCTCCGCCCTCTCTCATGCTCTGCCCACGCTGCCAGACACCGCCGAAGACCCGCGCCCACTTCCCTGGCCATCTAACTCGCCGGAGACCGCGCCAAGCCACCCTGAGCTCCGCCCCGAGGTGAGACGCCTTTGCCCGTGCTTAATTTCCCCAATTTCGCTCTATGCTCGGCCAATTTTGGCATCGCCGGTGCTCAGCCATGGCGGTCTGCCACGCCCGCGCGGTGGCCGGTCAGTTTAGCCCGGTCCAGTGCCCTAGTGTAGGTCCCTATGTCACCCCTGCCTCTGCTGAAGCCTTACCAGGCCTTAGCGCGCCTCAAGCCCCCTCCCCATGGCTGGAATCCCTCACTGGAATTCCTTCGGTCCGCCCGAGGCCTTCTCCCCACCGTTCTCCCCTCTCTGTTCTCAGATTCATGGCCTTTTCCCCGCCACTGAGTTCGCCGTAGCATCTTCCTCCTCTCTTCCCAATCCCGACGACCTCGGAGCCACCCTAGCACGCGCGTGCCTCAACTCCGGCAACCTCACCACCGTTGAGAGGAGCAGCGCCGCTCACAGCCGTTCATCCCTCCCTGGTCTAATCTCCCTCGTCCGATTTTCATCGCACGACCCAGATCGCGGATACCGCTTCGCGCACGCGCGCCCGTGTTCACTGGCGCTGGGCCCGTTCGGTCAGTGTGCTCTCCCCCTCGGTCCCTGACGGCACTGGCCCGCCTGTCAACGCTTGCCCGCCCGCGCGCACGCGCTTTCGGCCGCAAATCTAATCTCGGTCGTCTGTATCTGATCTAACGGTTGGAGTCACCCGATACCCCTTCGCGCGGTAGTTTTATTAAAGAGACCCTCGGTTTGTTTAGAATCAACCTTCCGTCCCTGGTTTTCGCGTGCAGGCCCCTGTATTCTTGCAGATTGAACCTTGGACTTTTAAATATTCATAGAATTAGACCTAATTTCATATTTTGAATTCCCAAACTTGTTTATTTCATATCTTTTGCATATGAACTCCAAATTTAGTGATTCAAATTGCAAAATGTTCATAGTATTAATTTCTATTCAAATAAATTAGTTCCGTTTACACCCTGTGCTTTCAAATTTTATGGATAACTATTAACTAGTATATGTATAGATTTTGTGTATTTAATAAAATAAAAAAGGAAAAACCCTAGAAACTAAAACATGTTTAATCTTGTGAGATTAATAATGTGTATTACATAAAAATTCATCTATGTTTTAATTTTTAGGTCACCATAAAATAAATTGAACTAGGTTATGTAACCGTGGGCAATACTTAAAGGAATAATAATCTATTTCTAAATGAAGTTAGCTTGTGTTATAGTTTATGTTATACTTTGATCTCATTACCCCTTATGTAGTATTGTGTCTTTTAAGATGTATTCCTATGTTTGTACATGTTTGGTGTGCTGTTCATTTGTACTTTCCAAATGTATTGAATGCATGCTCGCTTTATTTAGACAACGAGCAGTCCGAGGTTCCTGAGTGTGTTGTTGGAGACCTTCCTGAGCAACAACCTGGTGAAGGCAAGTGTCCTCTGACCTATTATGTCCTACATACTTTATGATTCACTGTCCTGCATTACAATACTTAATCCTAAGGATTGACTAGCTTTGTATTTACCATATCCTTATTTACCTTTTGGGTTATCATGGTTAGCATCTTGCTTTTGCTTTACTTTAATCAATGAACATGATGTGAATGATACTCTAGGGGACTCAGGCCATTTTCCTGAGTACCTCTCCATAAGGACCTGTTCGTGGAGTGACCACCCGGGATAACAGTGCAACAATAAGGGTGGAATGGGATGCCCTTAGCTGATTAATTAGATGAACCTGGGGGTATAGTTGGCTTTGTCGGAGGGCCCTTAATGGGGGCCAGGGCGTAGTGCTCTCTCTGCCAAGGGGGGTGTAGAGGTTCATTCGATTTGGTTTTGTTAGTCGCCCACCTTTGGGAGGTGTACTGCGTTTGTACGACTGGCGAAACCTAACGAGCAGCTATGCACCAGGGGAGTCTTTGTAAAGGCTACGTAGTGTATCCCTGGCCATTCACCTTGGTAGTGAAGATCGGGTCTGTACAACGCAGGCTGGAAAGGGATCACGACTCGTGGGTAAAGTGTGCAACCTCTGCAGAGTGTTAGAAACTGGTATATCAGCCGAGCTCACGGTTAAGAGCAGCCTTAGGATCCTCTTTGATTAGATGAACTTTGGATACTTTTATGATGATGGTTAACAACGATGTTATAAATCTGTTCTCTGGTATTTCCTCTTTTGAGGGAGTACTTTTGGGTAATAACTGGGTTTATTACTAAAACTTGGCTCTACTAATAATAATAAATACTTGACCAACTAAAAGCAACTGCTTAACTTCAACCCCACATACAACTAGTCCACTTCAGCCAAACAGGACATTTGCTGAGTACGTTAATGTGTACTCACCCTTGCTTTACACACCACCCCCACCCCAGGTTGTCCCCATTGTACTCAGTGCTCAAGAGGTGATGCTGACAACATGGAGGACTTCGAGTAGTTCCAGGATTACGACGAATTTTAGTTTATCTTAGTGGCAAACCCCTAGTCAGCTGCCTGTGTAGGCTTATCATCTATGTTTCGTTTCTCCGCACTTTGATATTTATGTTGAACATTATGGCTATGTATTAGACTCTGTGGATGTCTTGGACATCTTGTTGTAATAAAGTACCTTTCCGCTATTTATTTCGAGCATTGTGTGATGATGTCCAATTATGTAATCGCTGTGTACGTGAGTTTCTGATCCTGGCACGTACATGGTTCGCATTCAGTTTGCCTTCCAAAACCGGGTGTGACATAAGTGGTATCAAAGCCTTGCTGACTGTAGGACTGCTAACCTAGACTAGAATGGTCGCCCTAAGGACTATAGAGCCCTACTCTTACCTTGACCTTAGAGTCCTTTCAAAAGTTGGCCATCTTGACCAACTCTATGTTATCTACTTATCTCAAAAAGTTTTGTCTCACTTTTCTTTCTGTTTACTTTCTAGTCTCATAGTTCTACTCTTACTCTTGTGCTTACGATGTCTTTTGTAGATGGTCCGTATTAGGTGCACTGCACGTAAGTCTGTGATCCCCTTTTTGCCTTCTCGCCTGGCGAAGCATCCACTGCGTTGCACGGTGCTAGGTCAGTCCAGTCACCTGGAGAGACTGCATCGTTGCCTGCATGAGGAGCAAGAGCACTGACGCCAAGAGCAGGAGCAGGAGCAGGAGTAGCAGGACTCTTCCCCTTGCCTCAGCAGGAGGTGGAGTTTGAGAGGCCGCCTTCCCCTGCACCTCAGCCAGAGATGCCCCTGCACCACCACAGGGCATCCCGACTGCTGGAGGAGACCTTGATAGAGACGGAGACAACGACGATGCCTGTGGTAGTTCGAGCCACGACACGGAGCTCTCGGAGGAGCCGGAGCCAGAGGGATGGATCGCTAGACCCATCACTCATGACGCCGCTCGCGGGTGTCACTTCCACGACGCTCTCGACACCCTACTGCGTCGGGCCTTCGACCAACACACTTGGTCCATCGAGTACCGTTGTGTAGTCTACCAGCATCGTCGCGGGTTATACCCGGACCAGTTGGAGGCTACTTTCTTGGTGCGCCGTCCAGACGATGATCTCCGAGGTGCAGAGGCCTTCTCAGATCACTATTCTATTACTGAGAGGGATACTGCCGAGGCAGCCATGCAAGATGCAGCACGACAGGCACTTTCTCAGTATTGCTCGTTGTTTAGTGGGGTAGCAGATGGCCTCGACCTGAAGTACTACCCTCGCCGTTCGACCGATAGTGCTGGAGGTGTGATAGTCTCGCCAGTTGGTAAGGGCAATCCCAAGCTAAACAGCATGGTCAATCTGGCTGCCGTGCTCAACACAGAGTTGGACCACGCCCTTAAAGAGTTGGGCAAGGTTCGGGCGGAGGTTGCGGAATTGCGTGCTGAGTGCGCAACACGCCACTATCTAGATGGTGGTTCTCCCGCCCCTGTCGAGATTCAGCATCCTTACCGTTCACCGCCCCATGGTCGCTTCGACTATGGTACCCCAGACTGCAGGACTCGGATAGATTTGGATCCCTAGATCGTCAGAGTCGAAGTCTGTAATAATGCTTAGTTCAGTGTCTTAGTCTAGACAGTCTTAGTTAAAGTTCATTTGCTTATCTTATGTTGGATGCTTGTGATGATGGACATGTACTGAAGTTGGATCTTTGTAATGATTGTCACCAAGGTGTGGGTATCCCCTGCAACTTGGTGTAGTTATTAATAAAGTCAGTTATTTAGTTGGGTAATCCATTTATTTCCACTTTCCTCTTTATCTGAGAAGCTGTCAGTGAAGATGGTCATTTGTTCAGTGTTATGGAGATTTTCTATACATCTTTTCTTATGTTGAAAGACTGCAGAGTCAGATTTGATATGTGTGTGACTTCTACAGATGTCTGAGAACAGGCACAGAGGTGCGAGGCATGCTCAGCCAGAACAGCAGGCACCCCAAGAGGAGGCAGCACCGCAGCAACATTTGCCACCGCCACCACCGATGACCATTGAGCAAATGTTCCTGATGCAGACTCAAGTAGTCCAGGCAATTGGTCAGACCCTAGCAGTGATGCAACAAGTGCAGCAGCAGCCACCACCGCCTCAGCCTCAGGTGCAAGTCCAGATGCCACAAGTGCCTAGAGACAAGCGAGCAGAATTCATGAGGGGCCATCCCCCAGTCTTTGCCCATTCTGATGATCCCATGGACGCCGAAGATTGGCTGCATACTGTGGAACATGAGTTGCACACTGCCCAGTGCAACGATCGTGAGAAGGTGTTGTACGGTCCCCGACAGCTGAGGGGAGCCGCCCAGTCTTAGTGGGAGTCTTACCTCGCCACCCATGCCAACCCTGAAGCCATCACTTGGGAAGAATTTAGGGACAACTTCCGTTGCTACCATGTGCCCGAGGGACTGATGATAGTGAGGAAGGAGGAGTTTCTTGCCCTGAAGCAAGGTCCCATGTCTGACAGTGAGTACATGGATAAGTTTCTGCAGTTGTCGCGATATGCCCCAGAAGATGTCAACACGGATGCCAAGAGGCAGTACCGCTTCCTAAGAGGATTGGTTAATCCCCTCCACTATTAGCTGATGAATCACACCTTCCCTACCTTCCATCATCTGATCGACAGGGCTATTATGACTGAAAGGAAGCGTCGGGAGATGGAGGATAGGAAGCGCAAGATTGGTGGATCTCAGGTCAGGGTAGCAGCTTTCCTCGATACTCAGGCAACCCACCTCAGCCAAACAAGCAAGGTCACCAGCACTAGCATCAGCGTCAGAACCAGCAACAACAGTACCAACGACAGTTTCCTTAGCAGCAGCAGCAGTACCGTCAGAATAACCCGTAGGGAGGAAATCAATACCAGCGTCAGAGCAACCAGGCAGCCCGTCTTCCTGCCCCAGCAACCAACCAGAACAACCAACCAGCGCAAGGAGGAAGTCGTGCGTGTTTCCACTATGGGGAACAAGGCCATTGGGTGAATCATTGTCCAAAGAAAGCAGCTCAGCAGCAGCCAGCTCCCAATGCCACAGTCAGACAGAATGTAATGCAACAAGGAGGCAACAACCGTGGGCAGCCTCGTGCCCAGTATAGAAAGGTGAACCACTTGGAGGGCAACACAGTCCAAGAGACTCCAGGAGTGGCACTAGGTACGTTTTCAGTCGAGTACCATTATGCAAATGTCTTATTTGATACTGAAGCAACACATTCTTTTGTGACTGCATCATGGGTAGAATCACATAATATACCAATAGCACCCATGTATCCACCTATGAGGGTTAGTTCAGTTGGTGGAAGAACCCAAACGGATAGATTTTGCCCTAGTGCAAGGGTTCAAATAAGGGGGATAGAATTCCCCGCTGACTTAATAGTTATGGGTAACCAGGATACAACTATAGATGTCATCCTAGGGATGAATTGGCCAACCAAGTATCAAGCCAGTCTTAGCTGTGATAAGAGAATGGTGAAGTTAGTATCCCTATCAGGAGAAAAAGTGTTAGTAGAGTTGGTCTTGTATGGACCAAGGAAAGGGAGTTGTCACCAAGTCACCGCCCGTATTGAGGAGATTAAACCATCAGAGGCTATCAATGTAGTATCAGAATTCCCAGATGTGTTTCCCGAGGAGTTACCAGGCATGCCACCTGAAAGGAAGGTTGAGTTCGCCATAGAGCTTATACCAGGCACCGCCTCTATTTCCAAGAGAGCCTATCGAGTGCCTGGACCAGAGTTGGTGGAACTCAAGAAGCAGATCGATGAGTTGTCAGAGAAAGGCTACATTAGATCGAGTACCTCGCCTTGGGCAGCCCCAATGCTGTTTGTGGAGAAGAAGGATGGCACGAAGAGAACGTGCATCGATTACCGAGCCTTGAATGAGGTTACTATCAGGAACAAGTACCCCCTGCCCAGAATTGAAGATTTATTCGACCAGTTGAGAGGAGCCAGTGTGTTCTCGAAGATAGATCTGAGGTCAGGCTACCATCAGCTCAGAATCCGACCTTCAGATATACCGAAGACAACATTCATCACCAAGTATGGACTGTATAAGTTCACGATCATGTCATTCTGTTTGACAAATGCGCCAGCTTACTTCATGTACTTAATGAATAGTGTGTTCATGGACTACCTTGACAAGTTCGTACTGGTGTTCATCAAGGATATTCTTATATATTCCCAGAATGAGCAAGAGCATGAGGAGCACTTGAGGAAAGTACTTCAGAGGCTATGAGATTGTCAGCTGTATGCCAAGCTTAGCAAGTGCATGTTCTAGATTAGTGAAGTCCTGTTCTTGGGTCACAATATAAACCGAGAGGGATTGGCTGTAGATCCGAAGAAAGTAACAGCTATCTCGGACTGGAAAGCACCAAAAGATGTCCGAGGAATCAAGAGTTTCATCGGAATGGCCGATTATTATTGGCGTTTCATTGAAGGTTTCTCCAAGATTGCCAGGCCAATGACAACCTTGTTGGCGAAGAAGGTTGAGTTCAAGTGGACCCCAGCATGCCAGAAGTCCTTTAAGAAATTGAAGGAGAAGTTGACAACGGCACCGGTACTGATTCTGCCCGATGTTCACAAGCCATTCTCAGTATATTGTGATGCCTCGTACACCATACTGGGATGTGTGTTAATGCAGGAAGGGAGAGTAGTGGCATACTCATCCCGCCAGCTAAAGATTCATGAGAAGAATTATCCTACTCATGATTTGGAATTACCATCCGTGGTTCATGCATTGAAGACCTGGAGGCACTATTTATATGGGCAGAAGTGTGATATCTACACAAATCACAAGAGCCTCAAGTACATATTCACTCAGTCAGAGCTAAATACGAGATAGCGAAGATGGCTAGAGTTGATCAAATATTATGAGCTGGAGATTCATTATCACCCAGGCAAAGCAAATGTGGTTGCAGATGCTCTTAGTAGAAAGACTCAAGTCAATATGTTGGCCGCTTACCCGATGCCGTATGAGCTAGCAAAGGAGTTCGACAGATTGAGTCTCGGGTTTCTAAACAACACCCAAGGGGTGACAATCGAGTTGGAACCCACTCTAGAGCAAGACATCAGGAAAGGTCAGAAGGATGATGAGAAAATCAATGAGATTTGGTAGCTGATCATAGATGGGAAAGGCAAGGATTTCCATGAAGATGCAGAAGGAGTGGTATGGTTCAAGGATAGACTGTGTGTTCCCAACATCAAATCGACCCGGGAACTGATTCTTAAGGAAGCTCATGAGACAGCATACTCTATACACCCTGGTAGTGAGAAGATGTACCAAGACCTAAAGAAAAGATTCTGGTGGTACGGGATGAAAAGGGAGACAGCAGAGTATGTGGCTGTATGTGACAGTTGTCAGAGGATTAAAGAAGAACATCAGAGACTTGTAGGTTTGTTGCAACCGTTGCAGATTCCTGAGTGGAAGTGGGATGAGATCAAAATGGATTTCATAGTCGGTCTGCCTCGCACTCGTACTGGTTATGACTCTATCTGGGTAGTAGTGGACCGTTTGACAAAGGCGGCCCATTTCATACCAATCAAGACCACCTACAACAGTGCGGTGTTGGCCGAACTATACATGGCTCAGATTATGTGCTTGCATGGCGTTCCGAAGAAGATAGTATCAGATAGAGGCACTCAGTTCACCTCTCGGTTTTGGCAGCAGTTACATGAAGCTTTGGGTACAAACTTGAAGTTCAGCTCAACTTATCACCCACAGACATATGGTCAAACAGAGAGAACCAATCAGATTCTAGAGGATATGTTGAGGGATTGTGCTTTGCAAGATAAGATAGGTTGGGACAAGAGATTACCATATGCAGAATTCTCTTACAACAACAGCTATCAGGCCAGTCTGAAGATGTCACCATTCGAAGCGCTCTATGGGAGGAATTGCAGAACTCCATTGCATTGGGACCAACCTGGTGAAAGACAGGTGTTCTGACCAGATATTTTGCTTGAAGCTAAAGAGAACATCAGAATGGTCCGAGAGAATTTGAAGGCAGCGCAGTCCCGACAGCGAAGCTATGCTGACACCAGAAGAAGATAACTCAGTTTTGAAGTGGGAGACTACGTCTATTTGAAGGTGTCACCCATCATAGGAACCAAAAGGTTTGGAGTCAAAGGCAAGTTAGCACCCGATATATTGGGCCGTATCAGATTCAAGCAAGACATGGAGAAGTGGCTTATCAACTTAGCTTACCAGAGAATCTGTCAGTTGTGCACAATGTGTTCCATGTATCTCAGTTGAAGAAATGCTTGAGAGTGCCAGAAGAGCAGTTGTCAGCAGAGGATCTTGAAGTTCAAGAAGATCTGACTTATATTGAGAAGCCAACTCAGATTCTAGAGACAGCAGATCAGGTCACTCGGAGAAGTACCATCAGGATGTGCAAAGTCAAATGGGGTCACCACTCAGAAGAAGAAGCCACCTAGGAACGAGAGGATGATTTAAAAGCCAAGTACCCTGAGCTCTTTGCTAGCCAGCCCTGAATCTCAAGGGCGAGATTCTTTTAAGGGTGATAGGTCTGTAACACCCTAAATTTGGGGGTATAAAATTTCTTTCTAATGATCACCCAAATTCATGTGTTACTCTTCTCTCTCTCACCCTAGGTTTTATCTCTCTCTAGATCCTCTCTCCTTTTTTCCCTTTTAAGTAGAATTAGCTTAAAGTTAGGGGGATTTAATTATTTATTTTTGCCAAAACATTATGAGTCATGACATGTTGCATCATGTTGAGCTTATTTATTCTTTGAAGTGTTGCACATGTTTGAATTTATTTGAATTTGAAACCTAATTTGAATTTGGAATTGGAAACCCTAGAGAAAAGAAATAGAAAAAGAATTCGAAAATCCAGAGAAAAGAAAAAGGAAAAGCAGCCCAGCAGCCCAGCTCGGCCTAGCCAGGCCACGCGCCCGCGCCGCCTGACAGGTGGGATCCACCTATCAGCGGCAGCTTTCTCTCCCGCTCTCTCTCTCTCTCGCTCGCTCTCTGCCCACTGGGGCCAACCTGTCGGCGCCAGTTGTTTCCCCCTCCGCGCCCCTCTTCCCGCTCTGTGTCGCGGGCCTAGGCTTCCAGGCACTGAGCCATTGCACCCATGCGCCCGTTTTCTCTCTCTCTGCGCCATGAACCCTCCCTGCCAGTTCCACCCTCCCCGCACCCGCCGTGGACCGGCGCGTGTGCACTCGCGCACGTCGCCAAAATTCTTGGCCACGACGCCCACCCACTCGCCCCAGCTCCCTCTTAGAGCCCCGCCAGCGCCCACACTCACTTCCCCGCCTCATTTCTCACAGCTTCGCCCTCTCTTGCGCTCTGCCCACGCCGCCAGACGCCACCAGAGACCCACGCCCGCTTCCCCGGCCATCTAGCTCGCCAGAGACCGCGCCAAGCCACCCCGAGCTCCGCCCCGAGGTGAGACACCTTTGCCCGTGCTTAATTTCCCTAATTTCGCTCTATGCTCGGCCAATTTTGGCATCGCCGGTGCTCGACCATGGCGGTCCGCCGCGCCCTTACGGTGGCCGGTCAGTTTAGCCCAGTCCAGTGCCCCGGTGTAGGTCCCTGTGTCACCCCTGCCTCTGCTAAAGCCTTCCCAGGCCTTAGCGCGCCTGAAGCCCCCTCCTCGTGGCCGGAATCCCTCACCGGAGTTCCTCCGGTCCACTCGAGGCCTTCTCCCCACCGTTCTCTCCTCTCTGTCCTCAGATTCGTGGCCTTTTCCCCGCCACTGAGTTCGTCGTAGGATCTTCCCCCTCTCTGCCCAATCCCGGCGACCCCGGAGCCACCCTAGCACGCGCCTGCCTCAACTCCGGCGACCTCACCGCCGAGGAGAGGAGCAGTGCCGCCCGCAACCGTTCATCCCTCCCTAGTCTGATCTCCCCCGTTCGATCTTGATCGCACGACCCAGATCGCGGATACCGCTTCACGCACGCACGCCCGACGCCCCTGGCCCGCTTGTCAGCGCCCGTGTTCCCTGGCGCTGGGCCCGCTCGGTCAGTGCGCTCTCCCCCTCGGTCTTTGACGCCCTTGGCCCGCCTGTCAGAGCTCGCCCGCGCGCGCGCCCTCGTCCGCAGCTCTAATCTCGGTCGTAGGTTTCTGATCTAACGGTTGGAATCACCTGATACCCCTTCTCGCGGTAGTTTTATTAAAGAGACCCTCGGTTTATTTAGAATCAACCCGTCATACCTGGTTTTCGCGTGCAGGCCCCTGTATTCTTGCAGATTGAACCCTAGACTTTTAAATATTCATAGAATTAGACCTAATTTCATATTTTGAATTCCCAAACTTGTTTATTTCATATCTTTTGCATATGAACTCCAGAATTAGTGATTCAAATTGCAAAATGTTCATAGTATTATTCTCTGTGCAAATAAATTAGTTCCATTTACACCCTATGGTTTCTAATTTTATGGATAACTATTAACTAGTATATGTATAGATTTTGTGTATTTAATAAAATAAAAAAGGGAAAACACTAGAAATTAAAACATGTTTAATCTTGTGAGATTAATAATGTGTATTACATAAATTCATCTTTGTTTTAATTTTTAGGTCACCATAAAATAAATTGAGCTAGGTTATGTAACTGTGGGCAATACTTAAAGGTAACCTATTTCTAAATGAAGTTAGTTTGTGTTATAGTTTATGTTATACTTTGATCTCATTATCCCTTATGTAGTATTGTGTCTTTTAAGATGTATTCCTATGTTTGTACATGTTTGGTGTGCTGTTCATTTGTACTTTCCAAATGTATTGAATGCATGCTCGCTTTATTTAGACAACAAGCAGTCCGAGGTTCCTGAGTGTGTTGTTGGAGACCTTCCTGAGCAACAACCTGGTGAAGGCAAGTGTCCTCTGACCTATTATGTCCTACATACTTTATGATTCACTGTCCTGCATTACATTACTTAAGCCTAAGGATTG
Organism: Zea mays; assembly: GCF_902167145.1. Taxonomy (NCBI): domain Eukaryota; kingdom Viridiplantae; phylum Streptophyta; class Magnoliopsida; order Poales; family Poaceae; genus Zea; species Zea mays. Next base: position 47,135,207 of record NC_050103.1, read on the forward strand.
ACTAGCTTTGTATTTATCATATCCTTGTTTACCATTTGGGTTATCATGTTTAGCATCTTGCTTTTGCTTTACTTTAATCAATGAACATGATGTGAACACTTATGATACGATACTGTTATCTTGATTATGCTGATGGTCTTGTGATACTCTAGGGGACTCAGGCCATTTTCCTGAGTACCTCTCCGTGGACCTGTTCGTGGAGTGACCACCCAGGATAACAGTGCAACCATGAGGGTGGAATGGGACGCCCTTAGCTGATTAATTAGATGAACCTGGGGGTATAGTTGGCTTTGCCGGAGGGCCGTCAATGGGGGTTGGGGTGTAGTGCTCGCTCTGCCAAGGGGGTGCAAAGGTTCATTCGATTTGGTTTTGTTAGTCACCCACCTTAGGGAGGTGTGCTGCGTTTGTATGATTGACGAAACCTAATGAGCAACTATGCATCAGGGGAGTCTTTGTAAAGGCTATGTAGTGTATCCCTGGCCATTCACCTCGGTAGTGAAGATCGGGTCTCTACAACCCAGGCTAGAAAGGGATAACGACTCGTGGGTAAAGTGTGCAACCTCCATAGAGTGTTAGAAAACGGTATATCAGCCGAGCTCACGGTTAAGAGCAGCTTTGGGATCCTCTTTGATTAGAAGAACTTTGGATACTTTTTTGATGATGGTTAACAATGATGTTATAAATCTGTTCTCTGGTATTTCCTCTTCTGAGCGAGTACTTGTGGGTAATAACTGGGTTTATTACTAAAACTTGGCTCTTCTAATAATAATAAATACTTGACCAACTAAAAGCAACTGCTTAATTTCAACCCCACATACAACTAGTCCACTTCAGCCAAATGGGACATTTGCTGAGTACGTTGATGTGTACTCACCCTTGCTTTACACACCACCCCCACCCCAGGTTGTCCCCATTGTACTTGGTGCTCAGAAGGTGATGCCGGCAAAATGGAGGACTTCGAGGAGTTCCAGGATTATGACGAGTTTTAGTTTATCTTAGTGGCAAACCCCTAGTCAGCTGCCTGTGTAGGCTTATCATCTACATTTCGTTTCTCCGCACTTTGATATTTATGTTGAACATTATGGCTATGTATTAGACTCTATGGATGTCTTGGACATCTTGTTGTAATAAAGTACCTTTCCGCTATTTATTTCAAGCATTGTGTGATGATGTCCAATTATGTAATCGCTGTGTACGTGAGTTTCTGATCCTGGCACGTACACGGTTCGCATTCGGTTTGCCTTCCAAAACTGGATGTGACATTCTTATATTCCATAAACATGAATAAACATCAACAATATTCATATTACATTTGTACCTTCGGCTTGCCAAAAGGTGAGAGAACGAGGATGACGCGAGAGTGATTACAATCCAGCGTGAACAGTACGAGGGTACTGTTCATCTATTTATAGTCACGGGACGTAACCCAGGTAAAATTACATCCATGCCCTTGAACACTTGTTTACATGTAACTAAAACCTATAAGGCCTATCTAGTCCTTTTTCCTTCCTTGCTTGGTCTGGGCTTAGGCCATTGAGCTTCGACATCTTGCATTGTCGGCTCTATACAGAGTCTTTGTCTTGAGGAGCTAAATCGAGGCTGAAGGTGGCTTCGGCGATCCTTTGTATCATTTTGCCGAAGGTGTTTTTTCCTTGAGGACCTTCGGTGGAGAAGAAGACCCCCAACAATTATGATCTCTGGTATTTCCTCTTGGAGGGAGTACATTTGGGTAATAACTGGGTTTCTTACTAAAACTTGGCTCTACTAATAGTAATAAATACTTGACCAACTAAAAGCAACTGCTTAACCTTAACTCCACATACAACTAGTCCACTTTAGCCAAATGGGACATTTGCTGAGTACGTTGATGTGTACTCACCCTTGCTTTACAAACCACCCCACCCAGGTTGTCCCCACTGTACTCAGTGCTCAGGAGGAGATGCTGGCAACATGGAGGATTTTGAGGAGTTTCAGGACTACGATGAGTTCTAGTTTTTCTTAGTGGCAAACCCCCAGTTAGCTGCCTGTGAAGGCCTTTTCTAGTATGTTTCGTATTTTCGCACTTTGATGTTAAAATGACTATGTTATAGACTTTGTGGATGTCTTGGACATCTTGATGTAATAAAGAACTTTTCCGCTATTTACTTTGAGCATTGTATGATGATCTCCAATTATGTAATCACCATGTACGTGAGTTTCTGATCCTGGCACGTACATGGTTCGCATTCGGTTTTCCTTTCAAAATCGGGTGTGACTTAAGTGGTATCAAAGCCTTGCTGACTGTAGGACCGCTAACCTAGACTAGAATGGTCACCCTAAGGACTATAGACCTCTACTCTTACCTTGACCTTTAGTGTCATTTCAAAAGTTGGTCATCTCGGCCAATTCTATGTTATTACTCATCCTACAAAATTTTGTCTCACTTTTCTTTCTGTTTACTTGCTGGTCTTATAGTTCTACTCTCACTCTTGTGCTTACGATGTCTTTTGTAGATGGCTCATATTAGATGCACTACACGTAAGTCAATGATCTCCTTTTTGCCCTCTCGCCTGGCGGAGCACCTACTGCGCCGCCCGGTGACAGGTCAGTCTAGCCACCTAGAGAGGCTGCATCATTCCCTGCACGAGGAGCAAGAGCGCTGACGCCAGGAGCAGGAGCACCATGACTCTTCCCCCTTGCCTCAGCAGGAGGTGGAGTCTGGGAGGCAGCCTTCCCCTGCACCTCAGGAGAGATGCTCCGTGCACCACCATAGGGCATCCCGACTGCTGGAGGAGACCCTGACGGAGATGGAGACGACAACGACGCCGGTGGCAGTTCGAGCCACAACATGGAGCTCTCGGAGGAGCAGGAGCCAGAGGGATGGATCGCTAGACCCATCACACGCGACGCCACTCGCGATTGTCACTTCTACGACGCTCTCGACACCTTGCTGCATCAGGCCTTTGACCGACACATTTGGTCCATCGAGTACCGCTGTGTAGTCTACCAGCATCGTCGCGGGTTATACCCTAACCAGTGGGAGGCTACTTGCTTGCTGCGCCGTCCAGACGATGATCTCCAGGGTGTAGAGGCCTTCTCAGAGCATTATTCTATCACTGAGAGAGATACTGCCGAGGCAGCCATGCAAGATGCTGCACGACGTGTGCTTTCACAGTATTGCTCGTTGTTCAGCGGGGTAGCTGATTGCCTTGACCTGAAGTACTACCCTCGCCGTTCGACCGGCAGTGCTGGAGGTGTGATTTTCTCGCCCGTTGGTGAGGGCAATCCCATGTTGAACAGTATGGTCAACTTGGTCACCGTGCTCAACACCGAGCTGGACCACACCCTTGATGAGTTGGGCAAGGTTTGGGCGGAGGTTGTGGAATTGCATGATGAGTGCGCAGCGTGCTACTATTTGAACGGTGGTTCTCCTACCCCTACGGGGTTCAACACCCTTACCGCTCGCCGCCCCGTGGTCTCTTTGATTATGGTACCCCTGACTGTAGAACCCATATAGACTTGGATCGATAGATCGATGGAGTCAGAGTCTGTAATAATGCTTAATTCAGTGTCCTAGTTTTAGTCAATCTTTGTTAGAGTTAGATTGCTTATCATATGTTTTGATGCTTGTCGTGATGAACTTGTAATGAAGTTGGATCTTTGTAATGATTGTCACCAGGGTGTGGGTATCCCCTACCACTTGGTGTAGTTATTAATAAACTCAATTAATTTGTTGGGCAACCCTTTATTTCCAATTTCCTCTTTATCTGAGAAGCTGTGTGGAGAGTCAGTGAAGATGATCAATAGTTTAGTGTTATGAAGATTTCCATATATCTTTTCTTATGCTGAAAGACTGTAGAGTTGGATCTGATTTGTGTGTGCTTTCTACAGATGTCTGAGAACAGACGCCGAGGTGCAAGGTGTGCTCAGCAGGGGCAGCAGGCACCCGAGGAGGAGGCAGCTCAGCAGCAGTTTCCACCGCCACCCCCGATGACCATTGAGCAGATGTTCCTGATGCAGACTCAAGTAGTCCAAGCAATTGGTTAGACCTTAGCAGCAATGCAGCAGGTGCAACAGCAGCCACCCTCACCTCAACCCCAAGTGCAAGTTCAGATGCCACAGGCGCCCAGAGAAAAGCGGGCAGAATTCATGAGGGGCCATCCCCCTGTCTTTGCCCATTCTGCTGATCCCATGGACGCCGAAAATTGGTTGTGTACTGTGGAACGCGAGTTGCACACTGCTCAATGCAATGATCGCAAGAAGGTTCTGTATGGTCCCCGTCAGCTAAGGGGAGCAGCACAGTCCTAGTGGGAGTCTTACCTCACCACCCGTGCCGATCCTGAAGCCGTCACGTGGGAGGAGTCTAGGGACAACTTCCGTCATTACCATGTGCCTAAAGGACTGATGATAGTAAGGAAAAAGGAATTTCTAGCATTGAAGCAAGGCCCCCTGTCTGTCAGTGAGTACAGAGACAAGTTTTTGCAGCTGTCACATTACGCACCAGAAGATGTCAACACAGATGCTAAGAGGCAGTACCATTTTCTGAGAGGTTTAGTTGACCCCCTTCACTACCAGCTGATGAACCACACTTTCCCTACCTTCCAGCATTTGATCGACAGAACCATAATGACTGAAAGGAAGCGTCGGGAGATGGAGGACAAGAAATGTAAGATGGGTGGATCTCAGGCCGGGAGTAGCAGTCGTCCCCGCTACTCAGGCAACCAACCCTAGCAATTCAAGTAAGGACACCCTTAAGGTCACTAGCACTAGCATCAACGTCAGCACCAGCAGTAGTACGAGAGGCATTTTCTTCAGCAGCAGCAACAATATCGTCAGAGCAACCAGCAGGGAGAAAATCAGTACCAGCGTCAGAACAACCATGCAGCTCGCCTTCCTGCCCCATCAACCAACTAGAACAACCAAGCAGCTCCAGCACAAGTAGGAGGCCGCACATGTTTCTATTGTGGGGAACAAAACCACTGGACGAAGCACTGCCCAAAGAAGGCAACCCAACAGTCGCCAGCAGTCAACCCTTCAGCAAGACAAGGAGCACCACAACAAGCACTAGGAGGCCATGGTCAGGCTTACAACCGTGGAAAGGTGAACCACCTGGAGGCCGAAGCAATCCAAGATGCTCAGGACATGGCAGTAGGTATGTTTCCAGTCGAATCCCATCCAGCAAAAGTATTATTTGATACTGGTGCCACACATTCATTCGTTTCTACATCATGGCTAGAAGCACATAACATCCCCATAGAACCAATGATTCCACCTTTAAGAGTTAATTCAGTTGGGGGAAAAGTTCAGTCTGATAGGATTTGTCCGAATCTAAGGATTGAAATAAGGGGGATATACTTCCCCGCTAACCTAGTACTAATGGGTACTCAAGGGTTAGATGTCATCCTAGGGATGAATTGGCTACACAGAAATAAAGACACCGTCAGTTGTGATAAGAGTACAATCAAGTTGGTGTCCCCATTCGGAAAGGAAGTAGTAACTGAATTGTACTTGCCTGAACTAGAAGAAGGAGCCTGCCACTATTTGTCGGTAGATGACAAGGAGGACAACCTTATTGAGGATATTAGAATTGTGTTGGAATTTTTCGACGTGTTCCCTGAGGAGTTGTCAGGCATGCCACCTGAAAGGAAAGTTATCCCAGGCACCGTCCCAATTTCCATGAGAGCCTATCGAGTGTTCGGACTAGAATTGGTTGAACTCAAGAAGCAGATTGATGAGTTGTTGGAGAAATGTCACACCCTGGTTTTAGGGGTCCAAAACCCGGGCACGAAATAATCACCAGGTGTGCTGGGACCAACTCTCACACATATGATGAATAGTGGTACATAAACGAATGTCACATCTTTACTATATAATAGGAGTTCTGTACAAAATAAATAAATAATTACATCATAAGGAGACAACGATCTAGCAACCCAAAGTTTACTGGGAGACGACGGCCTAGACCTCTCACGAACTCATCACAACATCCTCCATGTGCCTCATCCTGCGGTACCTATTCTTGACCTGGGGGTGTGAGACAGCAAGAGTGAGCTCACATACGTTCATCGCTCAACAAGTTGTGGGGAATAATGTGCATGAACTCGCCAAAGGTGAGAGCTCATGTGAAGTGTAAGGCTTACCAAAGAGGATGGTTAGAGCCGAGCATTGCTTTTAAAGTTGGTCAAAATTTTATTAGCAATTACTAAGTATAAGTAAATACCAACCCAATTAAGTAGTAGAACAAAAGTGATAACAACACCCGCAATGCAATGCATATGACAAATTGAATTTACTTCCATAAATTAATCATGTGAGGGTCCGAGCTGCTCATGACCGTGAGCACGGCTGATATACCAGTTTTACACTCTGCAGAGGCTGCGCATCTTTACCCACAAGTCATGTTACCCATTTGCCACGGGGTTGATCGGAACCCATACACCTCTTCCAAGGAAGCGAGGCAGGGTACCACTACGAGGCCTTTACAAAGTTTCACTAGCTTCAGAAAACCTTCTACAGTTTCTAGGAAGCTCCAATGCAGGGACCCCTCGCCTGACCGCCATCGCAGCAAAATCAACCCAAGGGCCTCCCTACACTGACCACTCCCCTACTGCCCTTGCCCCTTTCGGGTAAGGTAGTCCTCCACTAGCTTTCCTAATTATTCAGCCAAGGGCATCCCATACCACCCTTGTGGTAGCACTATTTTCCCGGGTGGTTGCTCCATGTTCCAATTAACATAATGATCTTATCATGAACAATGAATAACAACTGATAATAAAAGTATGATAATGAATATTGTGTATCTCCATACCCAAAACCACATAAAGCAATAGCAGGTACTACCCAAGAATTTAGTGGTAAACAAGGTATAAAGATAGTCAAACTAGGGTAACCTATTGGGTCCTATCAAAATTAACCTATGCAGATCATTATGATTAATAAGAACATGATTGGGTAAAAAGAAGTGATCAAGGGCACAACTTGCCTGGGACTTGAGATTCCAGGTACCAACTTGCTCTTCAGATTCTCGTGACCTCATTGCTAGTCGTAGCAATACATAAAAACATGGTATAGACAACATTAACATCACACCAAACATAAGTACACACTGCATAATAATAATCTACGTGTTGCTATTGTGACGGAACCTCCCAAGTCATTAGGCCCACCTACAGTTGTCCTTGTCCAACGGACCTCAAACAACCCTACAGGTGCACCTGATCACTTGACAAGTTTGGTATCTAAATTCCTTACCTTTCCCAAGAGCGTTTCACCCGTCACGCAGACATTACAATTCATCGGAGATACGAAAGTGCGGAAGCAGTTACAAAAACTTACTTTATTGAAAAGTAAGACAGAGTTATATAGTTACAGACCAGAACCAAAATATATGAGTGCAGAGTATTATTATTACATAACATGGGAGGAAAAAACCCCTCCCAAATAAACAGTAAAAGTTTTTTAACGGAGGGCCTTTCCTCCTGCAGCTTTAGTCTTGATTCTCTTCTTTCGGTACCACCTTGGAACAGAAGCAACAAAAGTTTGCTACTTCCTCACCTAAAACAACATGGGACAAAGCCCTGAGTATGAAGTGTACTTTCGCAAGACTTACCCGACAAAGTAAAAGACTCTCAAGGATATGTTGGCTTTAAGGGAGTCAAGGTAAGGCTTATCAATAATCAATGACTCTGTTTACAGAAATGCTTACTAATGGTGGATCCTTAAAAATCCAGTTTTATTTGTCAGGTTAAGTAAAATTACCTGCAGCTAGGGTTCTTTCTACCCTAATTCATTCACTTGACCTAAACTAGCCAACTTCTTAACAACCCTTCATATTTACTGGAATGCTACGTTTAGGTCAGTGACCAAGTCTTCGTGTCCGCAAAGTTACGGTGATCCGAATCGATTATACTCAGCTGAGGATCTCGAATCACACTACATATGTCGCACTTAACCCTTGCTTATGTCAACTCGCCACCGGGGTTCTTAAGACCAGATCAGGTTCACGCCAACCGAGAGCACAGATACACCACCGTCCAGCCTCTTGCCACAGAGGGTACACGCTACTCTCGCCATCTCTCCACTCCCATTGCGTGTTATCTTATTCTGGTATTAGTCTGCCCGAGGCAAAGCTTACCCATGATGAGGCATGTGACCAGTTAAAGGGTCCTCAATCATCAAGCCTACATCGAGATGGTCCTTAATCGACTCAGACGGAGACACTGCACCGAGATTGTCTTTCTCGTGCAAGTCACCCGCCCGGTCTCAGCTTTATCATTTTAACCCAAAGTTTGGTACCTGGCAGAGGTACATATTTTCCGATGTTGAATCCATCATGGCCATGATGGATCCACCATCAAGTTTTATTTTCGAAAACATCCCTCCCACTTTGCAACATCATCTTTTGTGAAAACAAAACATTTTGTTTTTCTAGAGCAAAGCTGAGCATAAGAAAAACCTTTTGTAAAACAGAGGTTTAAGGAGAAGTAATCCAATCCAAGGAAGGAAATGCAGGAATTGGTTTAGCACACAACTCCTATTACCCAATGCATTAAGCAAGTGAGAAAGATTTTAAAAGGAACAAGGAGGTGGCAAATGCACCGGGGCTTGCCTTGTGTTACTGGTGAATCAGGCTCTGTTCCACAGATATCAAAATAAAAATAGTTGCCTGCCTGATGTTCTTCAGGTGGTGGTGGTGATGAAGTCCTTGTCTCTTCAACCTCTACTTCCTCCTCATTTTCTAAATATAGCCAAGTATAGTAATGAATGCTCATGTAATGCTCATGAAGGTGCAAAGATAATAAAAGTTTATTATCTAAGGTCTTGAATACAACTTTCCTTCACGGATCTCCGAGAACCTAGGGTTTTTAGAGTCAATAGTGAAGTTCATAGGGCAGGTGCTAGGGTTTTGGGTTCTAAGTATCAAACATGGTCCAAAACATACCAAACTTTACCCAAGTATTCTAAATATCATTTAGAGTTTATCCTAAAAATTTATTGAATTTTGGGATTATAAATTATTTTATAAAATTCCAGAAGTACATAATTTAACTGTTTAAAATACCCCAAAATTCCCTATTGTAACTAAAAACCATGAAACTATTTTTATTAAATACTATAGGAAATTAGAAACCTAGAAAAATTGGTTTGGTATTTTATCATTTTTCTACAATTTTCTAGAATTTCATTAGCTCTGGCAGAAAAAGAAAAAGGAAAACTATGAATAGTAGTGGACCGAAACCGGCCCAAGTCAGCCCAACATAGGCAGAAGCGCGCCCGCGTGCAAACTTTGCAAGAAAGACCCTGTCCTTTTGAATAACCCGAACTGAGTTCAACGCACTATTTCTATGAGTCTCCGACAGTTACAGTTAGACCCCTGAACTTCTAATTCTTCACAGCGCCAAGTCCACGACGTCGCACGACGGAGATCCGAGCACCGGCGAGTCTAGACTGGCCGGATCACGCAAAGACTGGCGCTCCCAAGCGGCAGACACCAAATCGGATCCCTCCTAACCAATTCCCCTCACTCAATTTCACTAATGAGACTCTAAATCATTCTGTCCACGGAGATAGTGCGGATAGTCAAAGGAACTAACATGTTCCCAGCGATCCAGGGCAGCCTAACCCAATTGAATTGGTCGAGGAGCTTCAGGAGGACTTAAGGATGTTAGAACAGGAGAGCAGGGAGTACGAATAGACCTGGAACACGCTGACCACGGTAAGGGCTCTTTTACGGTGGCGGAGAACGGATTTGGGAGGAATGAGAAATTAGCGAGCTCTGGTGATCGATTGAGGGCACTGTTTGGTGGCTTGGTGCTAGACTACCCTACGGAGCTCACGGCAGGCTCAATTTATAGCAGGCAAGAGCAGTGGCCGGTGAATTTGGATTGAGACGCGCGGCGGCCGGAGATAACAGGGGTTACTGGCACAGTGGATTCGTGGAGTACACCGTGGCGGACTCACCGGCGATGATTGGATGGCTAACGTGAGTTATGGCGGTGCGGTTAAAGGCTTGAGGCGTGGCGCAACTACGGTGAGCATCGCGGATTTCAGTGATGGCCGTAAGGCCACGTCGCTAGCGCAGGGAACCGAGGGACAGCGTGGCCGCAGTACTTGAACCCATCCGTGATGAGATCTTTTCGCCAGTGAGCTCAATCCATAGCCCATACGCACAAATCACGGCGAGCAGTACTGATCCCGGTGAAGGGTCACCGGCGTCCAGCTAACAGAATCTATTGATCTTTTGGCTACTGTACCATCGCACAGCCTATTCAGTTGGTCTGACAGGGCTCTTTTGAGGGCAATTTGTGCCAAATTTTGTGTAGTGACCAGACTACCACTTTGCAGCAAAGTTGTAGCCTAATGATCGAGCTACAAACTTACAATAGCAACCATAGCCAAACTCTCACAAGATCATGGTTGAATTTAGTCCAAAGATTACTCAATTACACTGTCAGTCTTAATTCAGACTTAAGACAGTGTGACAGCTCAACTTTGGGCACACTTTTCTCCAATATCTGTTCAGTACCAGTGCTTAGTCACTTAAGTAAACTTGTTCTCCTATCATAGCTCTACAAACTTGATGTGGTGACCTAGGGCAAAAACTTTATAACTTGGAAGATATAGGGCCCTAAAGTTGAGCAAATCCCACTGAAATTCAGACTTAGACAATAGAGTTCAAATAGGACTTTTTACAAATAAGTCCAAATCTCAAGGTTTAACTTGCAAATCCACATACTTGTGGCCCATATGACTTAAGGTGCCTTACTTTCATGGTTTTTTGCACTTTAGTCCAAAAGTGTGCACATTTTGCAAATAACCCCATAGGGTTTAAGTCTAGGGATTTCTAGGGTTCTTTTTAGGATTTTTGGTGCTCTTAGGGTCTGGATATCCCTTAAACTCATTAATGGTGGTATTTTATGATCACTATTATCAAGTTTTGAAGTTTTCTCTTGTTTAGGCTTTGGTTACCCCTTTAAGCCCAATCTAGGGTTAAACACTATACCCTAGGGTTTCACTTATGAAATGTCACATCAATACAACTTGTTTGAACTTTTTACCTAGTGAATGCACTCTAAGTGTAACAATCACATGATATTCCAATGCTTATGATGTCATGCTCATGTTTTAGTGGCAGTAACACTAGGGGTGTTACATCCTTCCCCCCATAAAAGAATCTCGTCCCGAGATTAAAAGTCCTAGGGCAAGTAATGGAAAAGGAAACACGGCATATCTTTATTTCCTTATTTTTGGTACAAGGCAGGGGTGGTTTGGGGTTCACTCCTCTTATTAAAACAAATGTGCATACTTAACAAATTACATGAGGCTAAAAAGCCTGGGAAATTCTTTTCTAAAAAGTCTTGAGTTTCCCATGTAGCGTCATTTTCTGTATGTTGGTTCCACTGTATCTTGTAAAACTTGAGAGTTTTTCTTCGGGTAATTCTATCCTTTTGATCCAAGACTCGAATACGATGTTCTGAATATGTCAAGTCTGGTTCTAACGCAACATCTGTTACTTCAATGGTTCGATCGGGAACCCAAAGACACTTCTTCAATTGAGACACGTGGAACACATTATGTACTGCAGACAAGGTTTCAGGTAACTGAAGTCGGTATGCCACTGGTCCATATCTTTCAAGGATAGGAAAAGGGTCAATGTATCGAGGTGCAAGCTTCCCCTTTACCCCAAAACGTGATACACCCTTCATTGGTGAAACTTTCAGGTAGACATAATCTCCCACTAGAAAGTACAAGGGTTGTCGTCGCTTGTCTGCATAACTCTTCTGACGAGTTTGAGCTTTCTTCAAATTATGAATTATTTGTTGAACTTTCTCTTCTGTCTCCTTTACCATATCAGGCCTGAAGAAATTTCTTTCACCTGGTTCAGACCAGTTTAACGGAGTACGACATCGTCGTCCATATAAAGCTTCGAAGGGTGCCATCTTAATGCTTTCTTGATAGCTATTATTATATGAGAACTCCGCTAATGGTAAACAATCATCCGATTTCCGTGGGAATTCCAGAACACATGCTCGCAACATATCTTCAAGTATTTGGTTTACTCTTTCAGTTTGCCCACTAGTTTGAGGATGATAGGTCGAACTGTGGAGCAATTTAGTACCCAAGGATTTGTGAAGTTCTTCCCAGAATTTGGATACAAATTGAGGTCCACGATCCGACACTATATAGTCTTCGGAACACCGTGCAAACTGAGAATGCGAGCAATGTACAGTTCCGCATATGTGAGGACCGGGTAATATGTCTTGACTGGCAGAAAATGAGCATTTTTTGTAAGCCAATCAATTATAACCCAAATAGAATCATACCCCTTTGCGGTCCTCGGAAATCCCACAATAAAGTCCATACTGATATCCTCCCATTTCCATGTTGGTATAGGTAAATATTGTAATGGACTAGTAGCTTTCATGTGTATGGCCCTGACACGTCTACAAGTGTCACATCTTGCCACATAGCGTGCAATTTCAATCTTCATATTTGTCCACCAATAATGTTGTTTTAGATCATGATACATCTTAGTGCTTCTGGGATGAATAGAATAGCGACTAAGATGTGCTTCATCCAAAATTTGCTGGCGGATCTCATCATTTCTAGGCACAACTATGCAGTTATTAAACCATACAACACCTTGATCATCTATTCTGAAGCAATTGGCTTTACCGGCCTCTATTTTCTCATAAATGTGTTTCATTCCCTCATCATTTCTTTGTGCGTCAATTATTCTTTGCAGGATGACTGACTCAAGCTTCAAGTGATTTGAAGTTCCATGTTGAATCATTCCCAGGTTTAACTTCTCCATTTCTTGGCATAACGTAATGTCAGAAGTTTTGCCTGGGTGATAGTGAATCTCTAATTCATAATCCTTTATCAGCTCGAGCCATCTCCTTTGTCTCATATTAAGCTCTGACTGGGTAAAGATGTATTTCAAACTTTTATGATCTGTATAAACGTGACAGACATTCCCCAACAGATAATGACGCCATATTTTTAGGGCATGAACCACTGCAGCTAACTCCAGGTCATGAGTTGGATAATGTTCCTCATGCCGGCGCAACTGCCTTGAAGCATAAGCTATCACTCGACCCTCTTGCATTAGAACACAGCCGAGACCACTGCCTGATGCATCACAATACACATCAAAGGGCTTTTCAATGTCCGGTTGAGCCAATACCGGAGCAGTGGTTAATAACACTTTTAACTGTTCAAAGGCTTCTGTTGGGGACTTGTTCTCAAATGCTATGAATTAAGAACAAGGCAACATAAAATGTTAAATGTTAATGTCCTTCGTCCGCTGAAGCTTTATCTCCCCGAGGATTTAATGAACTTCAGACGAAGGCCATGAACAAAATATCACGAAGGTCACACCTTCGTGATCAGATTTATAAGACAATGAAGAATGAAATATAAAATATGAAAAATTGGAGAAAGATATACTAAAAATAGGTAATATTATTCACATATTTTATTATACAAACCTAAATATTAAAACATAATATTTAGGTGCATTTATACCTTCGTCTTGGCAGAAAACAATAATTCCAGCGTATCGTGTCAACGATTGCAAGATTGCGTGAACAGTACAAGGGTACTGTTCACCTATTTATAGGCACAGGGCGCAGCCTGTGTAAAATTACATTTAGGCCCTTTACAATCGACTACAATAATGACACAAAACATCATAGGTCTTGAAGTCATTTCATCTTTAAGTCGGTTCACCCCTTCGTCTTGAGATCCGGCGTTGCTTCTGAGAGGATCTGCCGAAGGTGTTCTCTTGCTTTAGGATCTTCGGCTATGAAGCATACCCCCAACAGTAGCCCCTTCGCGGTGCTAGATCGTTTTTCGTAACGAGCTTGATCCGTGAAAAAGTATTCTAGGCTTCGGGATGCCAAAGATCCAAAAAACACCTTCCCTGAGCTCGTTGGCGAGAAACGATTAAAATAATCCGCACGCGGAGTGGCCCCATCTTGCAGCAGTTACGCGCGCCCTGGCAATTCACCTTCTCGGACTCTGTGGCCCACCGTTCAGCGAGTGCGGGTGACTGTTTGTCCGGTGCGTAAAACCTTGATGATTCACCTTCCCACCTGCGACACTATATAAACAGACGGGTAGGTGTGAAGTTACCACAGCATTCATTGCTATTGCACTGTTTTGCTGCCAAAATATTGACCAAAGCCAAAGCTATTTACTTTGCTCAAGCTTCGTAAAATGAAAGAGCTTCAGAAAAAAAAGAAAATTTTTTAACTTCATTCAAAAAACAAGAAATTCAATCATGAAATGGCCAGAGTGCGTTCCACAGCTAGGGTCACGCGCGACGGAGAAGAAGCCGAAGGTGCAGAAACTACCCCAATCTCCGAAGTGATGAAGCGCTCAGGGCTGGTAGCATCAGAGGAAACACCTGCCACTGAAGCAGAACAAGCTGATGTTGAGGAGACTAAGTCTGAAGATGATTATAGCGCAGTGCCAAGTAAACCCAGCCACCTGGATTTCAGGAAATCCACCGTCTCCGAAGATGATCTGCCTAAGATGTTGAATTTGGGCTATTTCAATGAAGCAAAAGAAAGAGCTGGTTCATTTCGGTGGGGAAGAGACTACTCCGAAGCCAGGAAAGGATGAAGTAGTGGTCTTTAAAAGCTTCTTTAAGGCTGGTTTAAGATTTCCTTTGAACAAGATGATTGCTGATGTATTGAATAAGTTTGGGATCTACCTTCATCAGCTAACTCCTAACACTATCGTTAGGCTTAGTGTTTATATCTGGGCTCTACGAAGCCAAGGGGTGGAGCCATTTGGTGAAGGCTTCTGCCGAGTGCACGAGCTCCATTACCAGACGAAAGCTAGAGGAGATAGGCTACATGAAAATTTTGGCTGCTACAACTTTGCCTATCGCAAGACTACAAAATTTCCAGTGATTAGCTACCGAAGCAAGTGGCCAGCTGGCTGGAAATCTGAGTGGTTCTACGTCAAAGTTGATGAAGAGAAGGAGAAGCTAGTCCAGAGTCCGTTGGAATTGATCTTCGGAGAGACTAGACCCCGGTGCGACATGACACCAGGGAGTCCGAGCCAAATCGCCCTTGCTGAATTTCGAGTTATTGCAGATCGTATCGGCACTAGGGACTTAGTGCAAGAATTTTTGGCCTTCAGAGTGTTCTTAACTTTGAAGGAATGGAAATGCCGAAGCTGAAGGGGAAAAGAAGAAGGGGAATTTGTTCGTTTGCCTTACCATTACAAATTCAAGAAACATTTCAAAGTGCCTTGCCAAGAGTGGCTGGACACAATTGAAGTAATGTGCAATGAAATACTCAGCAATTATTCTAAAAAAGAAGATCAATTGATGACTGCGGCCTTCGGCACCCGTCCGAAGCGAGAGTTAAATCGAGTAATGGATGCTCTGGATTTTGAGTACCCTGATTACGAGCGGCTAGACAAGGATGCCGAAGGCCAAAAGAGGAAAAGAGTAGCTGGTGCTCTGAATAAAGACGATGAAGAACAACCGAAGTACAAAAAAATTAGAGCCTGAGCCGAAAACAGGTGTTTCGAAGAAGAGAAAAGCTATAGCTCCGAAGCAGAAAGCAATTGATGAAGAAGAAGAATCTGCTGCAACACCCTCTGCTATCGAAGTAGAGGAAATCTTAAAGGTAATGACTGAATCTTTGTCGGTCAAGCTAAGTCCGCTCGGGCCACATCTGATGAAGCTTTTTCAGAAGGAAAAGGAGCCCGCGAAAACGAAGAAGGCAGCTAGGTCAAAAAAGCAAAGAATCATTACAGTGACAGAAGTCATCGAAGGGACACCACCAGGAGCTTCAGCTCCGAAGGCGCCGGCTGTTGAAAGCATGACAGCTACTGAAGCTGCACCTTCGGAAGCCACAAATGCCGAAGCTACCAGAGCCGAAGATATTCATTTAGAAAGCACGATTGCTGATATAGATAAAATACTGCTAGACATGGCCGCAGAAGAAGCTGCCGCAGCCACCGAAGAGACTACGGCCCTGGAGCCCGAGAAGGAGAAAGAAATAGCCCAAGATACTTCGGAAGATGAAGTTTTTAACTTTCAAAACTTAGTTGGTCAAGAACTGACAAAGGCTGAAAAAGAAGAGCTAAAAGAATATGCTATATCTTGCGGATATCGGCCAGGAGCACTTCTCTTTGGTGGCATTGATGACGAAAGGTTGGGCTACGTCCGGGATCAGACCGGTGTGAAGGTTATCGGTACTCTATCAAAGAGTATCGGTTTCCCGAAGCTCGAAACAGATATCAGCCGCTACTGACGACAACACATCGTCGGTAGTTTATTTTATTCCAATTTCAAGGTAAACAACTTTTCTCTGACTTTTATTTTTTTAATAACGAAGATGTTTTCTAACGAAGGTTGTTTATGTGCAGAGTATGCTGCTGAGCAAAGCTTTGAAAATGCAGCAGGATCTGGAAGGTAAAAAACACGAGGTTATAATTGAGAATTTGGAAAGCAAAATAAAAGACCAATCAGCTGCTCTTGAAAAGAAAGACTTCGAGCTTCAGACAACCGAAGGCTTATTGGTGGAAGTTGAAGCTAAAATAACAGAATTAAACTCGAAGCTTCTCTCTCAGTCAGAAAGCTTCGAACAAGAAAAGCAGAAGCTTAATGCAAAATTTGAAGCCGAAGTCCAAAAAAGATCAAATTTGAAAAAAATCATTGACAAGCCTTCAAAATAAATGTCTGGAGTTCAGTAATCGATGCGTTCAACGGCTGAAGCAAGTCTTCTATTCAGCTGGAGCCAGCAGTGAAACATTTACTCCTTCGGCTGAAGACCTGCCAGGGGCCTTCGAACATATCGAAGGTGAAATTGATGACCTTGATGAAGTTATTGCTGGACATGGTGACTTTGTGCCCTGGTAGCTTCTCGGGGCACAACTGTTGCCTTCTGAAATCTGGCTGTGACCATGGAAAGGTTATCAATAGACCCAACTTCAGCCAGTCACCAGCAGATCTGGATAATATTCCCAACCTTTCCCGAAGCATAGCAAATAGATTTGTAAAACTGGTATGGACAAAGGGTGGACGAAGCAAAGCTGGTGATGAGGCTCAGAGTCATCTTAAGCCGGTAACAAAATCATACCTTGTGCTTACCTCTTCCTTCGAAATTGAATTTGCTTACAATACTTTAATACGTACAGGATGACGAAGCTGAGGCCAAAGCTGAGGAGTAAAAAGACGAAGCTCCATGGACACTGACAAAGCTTTTATAGTCTGTAGAAAAAGCTCTAAAAACTCTTGTAATAACTTGTGTAAAGAATGATGTAATTAAATTTTACTTCATGGACTTTGTCCATACCTTGTAATATATTCTTACCTTTCCATCAATGTATAAAGTGCTTTGATGTGAACAAAATTAGCTATTTTGAGCCGAAGGCGAAAAACACATTCCCTTCTTTTCGTACACAGCAAAGCATAAAACTGCTTCTTTTTCTTTTTTCCGAGGCCTTCTCTTTAGAGCCAAAGTGACTGTCTATGTTATGATGATGATGATCCTATGTATGTCTAAATGAATGTTTATGAATGCAAATGTATGATGTAATGTACCGTGCAAATGAATGTCCAAACTCACACATACGAAGCCATAACCGAAGCCTTCGTTCCCTTAGGAACAACCAAAGTCTCTTTGTCGTTTATTTTTCGGCTTCACCGTTTATTTTTCGGTGTATCAGCGCTGACTTTTTGCTGTAAGTTTTGCATTCCCTTAGGAACATCTTTTGAACTTCTTCGCCTTCTATTTCGGCGGTATCGCGTTGACTTTTCGCGCTTCGCCTTATATTTCGGCGGAATTAGCGTTGACTTTTCGCTGTAAGCTCTGCATTCCCTTAGGAACGACTTTTGAGCAGAAAACTTACGCTGCACTCCCTTAGGAACGGCTTTTTTGTAGCTTCGTCGTGCTCTGCATCCCCTTAGGGACGTCTTTCGAGCTTCTCCCTGTTTTTTCTTTTCTCTTTGCACTCGATGGTGCATGCTCAGCTTTTACATTTACATTTTTGGAGGATATTGCTCTTGTAGAGCTGAAATAAGAAAAAGAGAAATTACATGCTATGGCCCCATTAAAAACATTTCTCCCCCTTTGGAAAGGAAAAGGGTGTCATAGATAAAATAAAAAGATTACATCAAGCTACACATAATATCGCCGAAGCTCATCCGCATTCCAAGATCTAGGCATGTCGTTGCCGTCCATATCCTTCAATCTGTAAGAACCGGGCCTTGACGAAGATACTACCAGGAAAGGTCCTTCCCACTTCAACTGTAGCTTGCCTACTGTATCTGGGTTGACAACTCTCCGAAGTACCAAGTGCCCTGGCCTGATATTTTTTAATCGAACTTTTCTGTCCGCCATTTTATTGTTTCGGCTTGATATTTATTGATGTTTTCCATAGCCTGAAGCCTGATTCCCTCTATAGCATCTTTTGCCACAGAATAATCAGCTTCGTCCTCTGCCGCAGCCACTGTTCTTATCGATCCTGCTTTAGCTTCTTCCGAGGTTATCGCTTCATCACCAAACAGTAATTTGAATGGTGTAAAGCCTGTTGACCTTGACATCGTTGTGTTGTGGCTCCACACCACTTTGATCAATTCATCTGGCCACTTTCCCCTGGGCTGATTGAAAATTAACTTCATTATTCCTGTCATTATAATGCCATTAGCTCTTTCGACAAGTCCATTTGACTTCAGATGTCTAACAGATGCAAAATGAATCTTCGTGCCAATTTGCTCGCAGAACTCTTTGAAAGCTTCGACATCAAACTTTGTTCCGTTGTCCACAGTAATAGCCTTCGGCACTCCGAAGCGACAAACAATATTTTGCCAGAAAAATTTCTAAACAGTGACCGAAGTTATTGTGGCTAAAGGTTTCGCCTCAATCCATTTGGAAAAATATTCTACCGCCACCACAACATATTTTAAATTTCCTTGTGCTGGTGGAAGTGGGCCTAGCAAATCAAGGCCCCACCTTTGCAACGGCGAAGTGGGCTGTATTAACTGAGTCAGAGACGAAGGCTGTTTTTTATCCCTTGCACATTTTTGACAGCCTTCGCATTTTTGGACTAATTCTGCTGCATACGAAGCTGCCTTCGGCCAATAAAATCCTTGACGAAAAACTTTTCCCAGCAAGGGCCTAGATCCGATGTGAGATCCACACAGGCCTGCGTGTATTTCCTTCATCAATTATATACCTTCAGCTCTAGATAAACATTTGAGCAATGGATAACAGACTCCATGTTTGTATAACTCCCCTTCTATTATTACATATGGTCGGGTTCTGCCTCTATTCTCTTGTTATAAGCTTCGTCATCTAAAAGGCAGTTGCCCTAGAGAAAAGATATAATCTTTGTTCTCTAATCTTCACTATGAACAGGAGATATATTGAGCACTGCTCTTTCAAGAAGTTCCACCGAAGGTGCTTTTATTGTCTCAAAGAATACTTCCGAAGGTAAAGGCAGCCCCTGTGCCGCTGACTTAGCTAGCAGATCAGCGTGCTCATTTTCTCCTCGTGGAATATTCTTGACAGAAATCCCTTCGAAAGAAGCTTCAAGCCTTCGAACTGTATCCAAATATGTCTCGAGCTTCGGATCTCTTGCTTTACAACTCTTGTCAACATGACCAGAAATAACTTAGGAATCGGTTTTGAGAACCGCCCTTCTTATCCCCATTGCCTTCAACTTTCGAAGCCCCAAAAGCAAAGCTTCGTATTCAGCAATATTATTTGTGCAGCTGAAATCAAGTTTCACTGCATAGCATGTTCTAACTTTGGAAGGTGCAACTAAAACAGCGGCAGCACCTGCCCCGAAGGTTCCCCAGGAACCGTCGCAGAACACTGTCCAAGCTTCGGCATCTTTACTTGCTTCTTCTTCCTGAGCCCCTGGCGTCCAGTCAGCGATGAAGTCTGCTAACGCCTGGGACTGAATCGAGGATCTATGCACATAATCAATGCTGAATTCATTGAGTTCCGCAGCCCACTTTCCAATCCTTCCAGTAGCTTCTCTGTTCCTCATTATATACTTCAAAGGCTGTGATGAAGGTCAATTATATGGTATGCTTGAAAGTAGTGTCGAAGCTTCCTGGAGGCCATTAAGACAGCATATAGCACCTTCTCCAATTCTGTATAGTTTTTCTTTGATAAACTGAGAACTTCAGAGACAAAGTATACTGGGGCTTGCTTTTTAGTTTGTCCTTCAAGCTTCTCTTGGACAAGTGCCGCACAAACTGCAGAGTGTGAAGCTGCTACGTACAACAGCAGAGGAGCCCCTGGCGCGGGTGGAGTTAGCGTCGTTAGATCTACCAGATACTGTTTCAGCTCTTCAAAGGCTTTCTGCTGAGCTGATCCCCATTGAAAGACTTCGGCCGACTTCAATACTTCAAAGAATGGTAAATTTCTCTCTGCTGATCTAGATATAAATCGATTCAGAGATGCCAGTCTTCATGTCATCCGTTGAGCCCCCTTCTTTGTGCTTGGCGGCTCCATCCGAAGAATAGCTTCGATTTTATTTGGATTAGCTTCGATCCCTTTTGTTGAAACTAGACAACCAAGGAATTTGCCCTTCTTTACTCCGAAGACACACTTTTCTGGATTCAACTTCAGGCCAGCTTGCCTAAAATTAGCGAATGTCTCCTGCAGATCAGCAACGTGATGTTCTTGCTTCGTGCTTTTTACTATGATATCGTCAACATAAGTTAGCACATTTCTGCCTATCTGAGAATGAAGAACTTTCGCTGTCATTCTACTGAAGCTTCCTCCAGCATTCTTGAGCCCCTCATGCATCCGAAGATAACAATATGTACCATTAGGGGTTATGAAGCTTGTTTTTGGCTCGTCTTCCTTTTTCATCCAAATTTGATGGTAGCCTAAATAACAATCTAGTAGACTCATGAGCTCTGACGAAGCTGCTGCATCTACTAGAGAATCTATCCTTGGTAATGGAAACTCATCCTTCGGACAAGCCATGTTGAGATCAGTAAAATCAATGCACATTCTCCATTTGCCAATGGCCTTCTTCACCATAACAGTGTTAGCTAGCCATTTTGGGTATTTTACTTCTCTGATAACTCCAGCACTAAGAAGTCTTTTCACTTCATTCCGAGCACCTTCGGCTTTGTCATTAGACATTTTCCGAAGCCTCTGCTTTCTGGGTCTGAAGGATGGATCAACATTGAGCGAGTGTTCAATGACATCCCTGTTGACACCACAGAGATCGTTGGTGGACCATGCGAAGACATCTTTGTTGTTGAACAGAAACCTTGTTAGGTTTTTCTCCTGTTCCTCAGATAATTGAGATCCCAGCAACACCTTCTGCTCTGCTATATCTTCACATAAGAGCATGGGCTTCATTTGATCGGCCGAAGCAGCCTTCTCCCTTCTGTACTTGTATTGCTCACAAGCTTCGGCTCCATCTATATTATGGATTGCTTTTGAATCTGTCCAGTTTCCTTCAGCCTTTCTGGCAGCTTCCTGACTTCCATGAATAGCAATGGGCCCTTGATCCGAAGGTATCTTCATGCAAAGATATGTTGGATGAAGAATTGCTTCAAAAGCATTGAGTGTCCCATGACCAATGATTGCATTGTAGGGATACTCCATGTCGACAATATCAAACACAACTTGCTCAGTCCTTGTATTGTTGACATATCCGAAGGTCACTGGCATCGTGATCTTACCGAGCGCTACAATCTGCCTTCCTCCGAAGCCATAAAGAGGGTGTGTAGCATCATGAATCTTATCCTCTGGCTCTTGCATCTGTCTGAAGGCCTTAGCAAATATAATATCCGCTGCACTGCCTGTATCAACCAGAACATTGTGGACCATAAACCCTTTGATAACACAAGAAATAACCATAGCATCATTGTGAGGGTAATCCTTGAGCTGAAGGTCCTCTTGGGAGAAGGTAATTGGGATGTGGGACCATCTTGAGTTGATGAAGGGTCCTTGCACCCCGACATGTTGTACCCTTCTATGTGCCTCCTTCTTCTGCTTCTTGTTGGTCGGCTCTGAGCATGAACCACCTGTTATCGGGAGTACCAGCTTCGGAGCCGAAGCAGCTCCAGCTTGGTTGTTGAACGAAGCCATCAGCTCAAAAAGTGGAAGTGAGTTCACCAGAGGTGGGCGCCAATGTTGGGGACTTGTTCTCAAATGCTATGAATTAAGAACAAGGCAACATAAAATGTTAAATGTTAATGTCCTTCGTCCGCTGAAGCATTATCTCCCCAAGGATTTAATGAACTTCGGACGAAGGCCATGAACAAAATATCACGAAGGTCACACCTTCGTGATCAGACTTATAAGACAATGAAGAATGAAATATAAAATATGAAAAATTGGAGAAAGATATACTAAAAACAGGTAATATTATTAACATATTTGATTATACAAACCTAAATATTAAAACATAATATTTAGGTGCATTTATACCTTCGTCTTGGCAGAAAACAATAATTCCAGCGTATCGTGTCAACGATTGCAAGATTGCGTGAACAGTATAAGGGTACTGTTCACCTATTTATAGGCACAGGGCGCAGCCTGTGTAAAATTACATTTAGGCCTTTACAATCGACTATAATAATGACACAAAACATCATAGGTCTTTAAGTCATTTCATCTTTAAGTCGGTTCACCCCTTCGTCTTGAGATCCGGCGCTACTTCTGAGAGGATCTGCCGAAGGTGTTCTCTTGCTTTAGGATCTTCGGCTATGATGCATACCCCCAACAGCTTCATTACATTTTGAAGACCAATTAAATTTAGTATCATTCTTCAATAAACTTGTGATCGGTTTCACAAGCTTGGAAAAATCCGGTATGAATCGGCGGTAGTAACTAGCTAGCCCAAGGAAACTTCGGACTTGATGTACAGTGGTTGGGGGTTTCCACTCCAAAATATCCTTGACTTTGCTGGGATCCACCGCAATCCCCTTGGCAGATAATACATGTCCTAGAAATTGGATCTCCTCCAGCCAGAATGTGCACTTACTGAACTTAGCATATAATTGGTGTTCCCTTAAGCGCGTTAATACGATCCGCAAATGTCGAGCATGCTCCTCTTCATTCTTGGAGTTTATTAAGATATCATCAATAAATACCACCACAAATTTATCCAACTCGGGCATAAATACCGAGTTCATCAGATATGTGAAGTGGGCAGGAGCATTTGTCAGTCCGAACAACATAACCAAATATTCGAATAATCCATACCGCGTGGTGAATGTGGTCTTTGGTATTTCTTCGGGTCGAATACAGATCTGATGATAACCCGACCTAAGGTCAATCTTGGAAAATACCCGGGCTCCGGTAAGTTGATCAAATAGAATGTCTATCCGGGGAAGAGAGTACTTATTCTTGATGGTGACCTCATTAAGGGGTCTATAATCCACACACATCCGCAGTGTTTAGTACTTATTCTTGACAAAGATGGCTGGACAACCCCAAGGTGATGAACTTGGTCGGATAAATCCTTTTTCAAGTAGATCTTGTAATTGGGTCTTGAATTCTGCCAGTTCATTTGGAGGCATTCGGTACGACCTTCTAGAAATAGGAGTCGTACCAGGCTTCAACTCAATCACAAATTCTACATCTCTTTCTGAAGGCAATCCAGGCAGATCTTCCGGAAAGATGTCCGGGAATTCACATACTACCGAAATATCTTGGATCTCCGGTATGATGGCTTCATATACTTTGCCAGTTGGTTTAGCTGGAATGGCTGCGGGGATGGACAAAAGAACCTCTTCTTGGCCATAACTCAACCTGATGGTTCTCAGATCAGTGTTGAGGATTGCTTTATGCTGGGCTAACCAATTCATGCCCAAAATTACATCTATGTCTTGGCCTTTTAGAACAATCATGTTTGTAGGAAAGTCCCATTTAGCCAATGTTACGGGCACATGGTAAGCCACCTCTTTAGTAAATATTTGTCCCCCAGGCGAATGAATTATAAACCCTTCCCTTGATTCATGGTATGGAATGCAATATGGCTCCATAAACTTTTTGCTTATGAATGTATGTGAAGCGCCAGAATCAAAAAGGATAATGGCAGGGTGATTGGCCACGAGAAAAGTACCCATCATAACCGGTTCGCCTTCCGGTGTTGTGGCCACTTGAGTATAATAAATCCGTCTCGTTTTCCTCATATTTTTGACCATGGTATTGTTTGCCGCATTTCCCTTGACTTGAGCGGAACTCCTAGAACTCTGCTGATTATTAGATCTGTTCTGCTTCGGGTATGGACAGTCCTTGATAAAATGTCCGGACTTTCCACAATTAAAGTAGCCTGTTGAAGAGCTTGGGAGAGCGGAAAAACGAGTACCAGGGGCACCCGGCTGATTTGTGGCGGTGGAGGTAGTGGTAGGACGGATAAAAACCGGTTGTTTGAAAGAGTAGGAGGGTGGGCGTGATGAAGAACGATTCTGATTAAAAGGCCAGATTACCAACCTTTGTCTTTTCTTAGGCCCCTGATTAGGCCTATCGCCTCCATTGCCCTTCAATTTTCCTGAGCCTGCATATTTGGCTTCAACTGCCAACGCCGTGCTGACAGCCCTTCCATAAGAAAGATCAATGCAGGTGGCCATCTTTCGTTGCATTCGATCATTAAGGCCTCTCATGAAGCAATTTCTCTTCTTTAAATCAGTGTTGACTTGATCGATAGCATATTGGGACAAGTGGTTGAATTTATTGAGATACTGAGTTGTCACACCCGGGTTTCGGGGCACAAAGACCCGGGCGCGAACATAATCACCAGGTGTGCTGGGACCAAGTCTCACACATATGATGAATCATGGCACATGATTGAATGTCACATCTTTACTATATAATAGGAGTTCTGTACAAAATAAATAAATAATTACATTATAAGTAGACAACGGTCCAGCAACCCAAAGTTGATTGGGAGACGACGACCTAGACCTCTCACGAACTCGTCACAGCATCCTTCATACGCCTTATCCTGTGGTACCTGTTCTTGACCTGTGGGGGGGTGTGAGACAGCAAGAGTGAGCTCACATACATTCATCGCTCAACAAGTTGTGGGGAATAATGTGCATGAACTCTTCAAAGGTGGGAGCTCATGTGAAGTGTAAGGCTTACCAAAGAGGATGGTTAGAGCTGAGCATTGATTTTAAAGTTGGTCAAAATTTTATTAGCAGTTACTAAGTATAAGTAAATACCACCCCAACTAAGTAGTAGAACAAAAGTAACAACATCACCTGCGATGCAATGCATATGACAAATTGAATTTAGTTCCATAAATTAATCATCATAGAGTCCTGAGCTGCTCATGACCGTGAGCTCGGCTAGTATACTAGTTTTACACTCTGCAGAGGTGGTACCCTTCACCCACAAGTTGTGTATCCCATGTCGCCAGGGTTTGCAAGGCTCTTAGACACTACCGAGGTGAATCGCTAGGGATCCACTACGAGGCCTTTACAAAGTTCCACTAGCTTCCGAAAACCCGCTACAGTTTATGGGAAGAGCACTTGCAAGAATCCCCCGTTTGACCGCCATCGCAGCAAAATCAACCCGAGAACCTCCTTGCATGCAATCCCCTATTACCCTTGCCCCTTTCGGGTAAGGTAGTCTTCCACTAGCTTTCCTAGTTAGTTGGCCAAGGGCGTCCCATTAAACCCTTGTGGTGGCACGTGTTTCTCAAGTTAAGCTCCATGTTCCAATTAAAGATTTAATGATGTTGACATGAACATAAATAGAATAACAAAAAAATTGGAACATGGTTATAATGAAACATTAACCCAAACCCATATAAAGCAATAGCAGAACTACCCAAGTGATTCAGGGTACACAAGGTAAACAGGGTAAACAGACTAGGGTGACCTATTGGGTCGCATCAAAATTAAACCTATGCATGGTAAATGATTATAAAGAACATTATTGGGTAAAATGTGAATCAAGGGCACAACTTGCCTGGGACTTGAGATTCCAGGTAACAGGATGATCTTCAGGTGACTCGTAACCTCGCGCTAGTCGTAGCAATACAAACAAGCATGGTATAGACAATATTAACATCACACCAAACATAAGAATAAATTGTGTAATAATAATCTACGCGTTGCTAAGAGATCGTGAGTTTGAGAATGACTAAAATTAGAGTTATGGTTACTAAGTTATGAATTTCTGAAATTATTAAGCACCTAGAATAGATTAGTTCATTTGAACATTTTTAATTCAAGTTTCATGGCTAAACAGAGGCACTAAATGATAGAGGATAATATTATAAAATTTTAGGAACTGGAATGGGGTAATTTGGAGTTCATATAAATTTTCTATGAATTAACTAAGTTCTAGGAATTGTTTTTGTATTAAAAATACATTTTGTAATTCATTTATACATTTTAAACGGGTTCTGGACTGGGCGTCATTTTCCAGAGAGTGCAGGGGTTCTGGTGTAAGTTTACCGAGACGCAACGAATAATACTCAGAGGACCGCGGGTTCAAAACCCTAAACACAATGGTTTTATATCCAATATCCACGACTGCAAGGGGATCGGATGGATCTCGGCCATTGGATCTCCACGCGACGGCTAAGATTAGAAGGTCGTTTTAAACGAACCGGTATCCATTCCACGCCATCGGATTCGAATCTGACCGTGGTTATTTTAAGAAAGCGAGATCGGATCGGGTCCGTGAGATCCCATCCAACGGTTCACGATCAATAACCGAAAGGGTATCCCCGTGCTCTATCTCGACCGTAAGATGGTTATCGGACGGTCCCGATCACTGCCCGATCTAATCTTCTCTCCTAGCTCTCTCTCACGGCCACAGCGGTGACCCACGACGGCGCCATGGCCGGCTCCCACAATCCAGGTGCCCCGGCCCCAAAACTCGAATACAAACTACGCTACGCGTTGAGGGAAATGAAACGAACAAGATGGCCAAGGACTTACCACCAATTACTACGCGGACACCACTGGCCACCGGTGTGGTCTCGGTCGAAGTCCGACGAGAAATCTCCAGCTCGCAGAGCCTCAATCGCGCCCACCGAGGCCGAGCGCACACATCGACGGTCGCGTAGAAACCCACGGCCAACAATTCCGATCGTTCCCGCGCCGTAGCCACGAAACCACAGCAGCGGAAAACTCTATTCTCTCTCTCACCTCCGGGCGCCTGTGGTTCTGCGTCGCGGGCCAGAGAAAGAGGATGGGGGTCTCATGTCCAGTTCTTATGGCCGGCCGCGAACGTGGGTAGGCACGTGCCCCGCGATTTCTTCGGGCAGCAACGCCGGTGGATCTGCGCGGACCGCGGACTCCGTTGGTGGCGCGCCCACCATGCTCGGGGAAGTCTATTGAGGGAGGTGGCAGACGGCTGACATGCGGGTCCCACGGACCAGAGGCAGAGCGCGGGTTGGGAGGCTGACCAGGCGCGCCCATGCGACAGTAGTCCAAGCGCGGAAAAGGGCTGGGCCACGCGGTGGAGAAGGGAGAATGGGCCAAAATGGTGTTTGGTCGGCCCAGGAAGGCTTTTGCTCTCTTTATTTTATTTTATTTCCTATTCCCTTTTCTCTATTCCCAAATTCAATTTGAATTACAAATTTTGAATTCAAACTTGGGCCAAATTCATTCTCAAATCATATTGTGAAATTAAAATACAAGTTTTGGAAATATAGTTATATTATTTATATTTTTATATCATTTCTCTTCTTCTCATCTTTAAAACCCCTATTTTTAGTTTACGGTTTGATTTAACTTCTAGTATTTATTATCTTATTATCCTTATTATTTTATTAATGCACAAACATATAAACTCCAACATGATGCATTTTTTATCATTTGTTTGAATTAATCTCTAGATTTTGTGTATGCTCTTTTTATGATGCAAATGAGGCACATAAAATTGAGGAGATCTCTCTATTATTCTTTGTATACAATTTTGAGTATTACAAATCCTACCCCCTTAACAGAAATCTCGTCCTCGAGATTTGTAAGGAAAGGGTGTATATTCATATTGTCTCAACACATATGCACAAACAAAATCTCAGCATGATGCATACTTTATTAACAACACGTGGGGTCAATTAGACCTTATTATTCCTCCTGAAAAAGTATCATATCATTTACTAACTAAAGTAACATGAAGATCTTACAAATAGTAGTAATTTATATATATGTCTATGTAGCTTGGTGGAGCTGGTGGTTAGGAAAGCATGGGTGTATATATGTATGTCCACTTTATTATGTAGAATAGAAGATGCCTTTAAAGCATAGATAGGTTTGGGCAAGAAAGGGTAGGGTAAGGAAATACTCCATCCAGGATTGTGGATCTTGATTACTTTGAAGATCTGGCTTGAATCTTATCCTTCCTTGATTTGATGAGGTCGATCATCATCGATCTTCGTTCTTGAAGTTGTTATCCGAATTTGGGACATGTAGTTAAGGTAGATTCTTAGGTAAACAAAATAGGTTAATAGGTAGTTATGAGTTAAATAAGCTTAAGCAGAGTCGGTCTTATTGTTTTGCTTATAGATTGGTTGGATAAGTTATGCAACCTGTTATATCGGTCAAGCTGGTGTTATCATAACTAGGGATATAGTTGAGATAGGTGTGGGTACTTTGGGTAGGTAGATTGAACAGAGTTTTTCTTCGCTTGTAAGATAAATGGGTTGGGCAACCTATAATATAGGCTGGGTCGTGGTTTCTCGGACAAGTTGGTCTAAGACACCAATTCAGATTTAAAAAACCATTTATCGAAATATGGTTTAGTTAATACTTGTAACATAGATTAGACCATATTAGATTAGGTAGGGTCTACTTATTTTATTTTGGAATAGATCATGTTTGTTACAATGTCATGAGATAAGCAAAGTGGTTGGGGATAATTATGCTCATTAGGACAAGATGAGTCTGTAAGAATAAGATAAAATCTTTTGAGTTTAGTTAGATCTATTAGGGTAAGATAGAATCTTTTCGAGATAAGATGGATCTTGTTAAGATAAGAAAGAATCTTCTATGATAAGAGAGAATATGTTAAGATGAAATGGGTCTATTAAGATAATAAAATGGGTCTATTTAGATAAGAGAGAATCTTTTAAGATAAGATGGATCTATTGAGGTAGGAGAGGACCTTTTTAAGATAAGATGGATCTATATAAAATAGATACACTTTAATGAAGGATAATCTAAGTTGTTTAGTTATCTCATGAGTTCTATTTATGTCTATATGTATATGCATATGTAGTTGTGGACATTACTCCACAACTCATCACACTCAATCAAAGATCCAAATCAGACAAGTTTCATTAGAACAAACACTCAAGCGTATAAATACCTATAAAAATGGTTTTGTTTTTGTTCCTAAGAT
Organism: Zea mays; assembly: GCF_902167145.1. Classification (NCBI taxonomy): domain Eukaryota; kingdom Viridiplantae; phylum Streptophyta; class Magnoliopsida; order Poales; family Poaceae; genus Zea; species Zea mays. Next base: position 47,164,501 of record NC_050103.1, read on the forward strand.
TTGGTCTCCTATTCCTAAAGGTCACTTTAGGCACAGGATTTCAAAGCGTGAAATCCACTTTTGTCTTTAGAAGTGAAAAGGTAAGAATAATCAGAGTAAAGCGGAAATAGATGAGAAAAGATTAAGATGAGTTTAGAAAAGAATCAGAGTAAGGTAAGTAAGTAAAGGTTGTCCAGTTCTATTTAGGTTTCGTCCTACAGTCAACATTCCTCTGATACCACTTCTGTCACACCCGGGTTTCGGGGCACCAAGACCCGGGCGCGAACATAATCACCAGGTGTGCTGGGACCAAGTCTCACACATATGATGAATCATGGCACAGGATTGAATGTCACATCTTTACTATATAATAGGAGTTCTGTACAAAATAAATAAATAATTACATTATAAGTAGACAACAGTCCAGTAACCCAAAGTTGACTGGGAGACGACGATCTAGACCTCTCACGAACTCGTCACAGCATCCTTCATACGCCTCATCCTGTGGTACCTGTTCTTGACCTATGGGGGGTGTGAGACAGCAAGAGTGAGCTCACATACGTTCATCGCTCAACAAGTTGTGGGGAATAATGTGCATGAACTCTTCAAAGGTGGGAGCTCATGTGAAGTGTAAGGCTTACCAAAGAGGATGGTTAGAGCTGAGCATTGCTTTTAAAGTTGGTCAAAATTTTATTAGCAGTTACTAAGTATAAGTAAATACCAACCCAATTAAGTAGTAGAACAAAAGTAACAACATCACATGCGATGCAATGCATATGACAAATTGAATTTAGTTCCATAAATTAATCATCAGAGAGTCCTGAGCTGCTCATGACCATGAGCTCGGCTAGTATACCAGTTTTACACTCTGCAGAGGTGGTACCCTTTACCCACAAGTCGTGTATCCCATGTCGCCAGGGTTTGCAAGGCCCTTAGACACTACCGAGGTGAATGGCTAGGGATCCACTACGAGGCCTTCACAAAGTTCCACTAGCTTCCGAAAACCCGCTACACTTTATGGGAAGAGCACTTGCAAGAATCACCCGTTTGACCGCCATCGCAGCAAAATCAACCCGAGAACCTCCTTGCATGCAATCCCCTACTGCCCTTGCCCCTTTCGGGTAAGGTAGTCTTCCACTAGCTTTACTAGTTAGTTGGCCAAGGGCGTCCCATTAAACCCTTGTGGTGGCACGTGTTTCTCAAGTTAAGCTCCATGTTCCCATTAAAGATTTAATGATCTTGACATGAACATAAATAGAATAACAAAATAATTGGAACATGGTTATAATGAAACATTAACCCAAACCCATATAAAGCAATAGCAGAACTACCCAAGTGATTCAGGGTAAACAAGGTAAACAGGGTAAACAGACTAGGGTTACCTATTGGGTCCCATCAAAATTAAACCTATGCATGGTAAATGATTATAAAGAACATTATTGGGTAAAATATGAATCAAGGGCACAACTTGTCTGGGACTTGAGATTCCAGGTAACAGGATGATCTTCAGGTGACTCGTAACCTCACGCTAGTCGTAGCAATACAAACAAGCATGGTATAGGCAAAATTAACATCACACCAAACATAAGAATAAATTGTGTAATAATAATCTACGCGTTGCTAAGAGATCGTGAGTTTGAGAATGACTAAAATTAGAGTTATGGTTACTAAGTTATGAATTTCTGAAATTATTAAGCACCTAGAATAGATTAGTTCATTTGAACATTTTTAATTCAAGTTTCATGGCTAAACAGAGGCACTAAATAATAGAGGATAATATTATAAAATTTTAGGAACTGGAATGGGGTAATTTGGAGTTCATATAAATTTTCTATGAATTAACTAAGTTCTAGGAATTGTTTTTGTATTAAAAATACATTTACTAATTCATTTATACATTTTAAACGGGTTCTGGACTCGGCATCATTTTCCAGAGAGTGCAGGGGTTCTGGCGTAAGTTTACCGAGACACAACGAAAAGTACTCAGAGGACCGCGGGTTCAAAACCCTAAACCCGAGGGTTTTATATGCAATATGCGCGACTGCAAGGGGTTCGGATGGATCTCGGCCATTGGATCTCCACGCGACGGCTAAGATTAGAAGGTCATTTTAAACGAAACGGTATCCATTCCACGCCATCGGATTCGAATCTGACGGTGGTTATTTTATGAAAGCGATATCGGATCGGGTCCGTGAGATCCCATCCAACGGTTCACGATCAATAACCGAAAGGGTATCCCCGTGCTCTATCTCGACCGTAAGATGGTTATCGGACGGTCCTGATCACTGCCCGATCTAATCTTCTCTCCTAGCTCTCTCTCACGGCCACAGCGGTGACCCACGGCGGCGCCATGGCCGGCTCCCACAATCCAGGTGCCCCGGCCCCAAAACTCGAATACAAACTACGCTACGCGTTGAGGGAAATGAAACGAACAAGATGGCCAAGGACTTACCACAAATTACTACGCGGACGCCACTGGCCACGCGGTGTGGTCTCGGTCGAAGTCCGACGAGAAATCTCCAGCTCGCAGAGCCTCAATCGCGCCCACCGAGGCCGAGCGCACACACCGACGGTCGCGTAGAAACCCACGGCCAACAATTCCGATCGTTCCCGCGTCGTAGCCACGAAACCACAACAGCGGAAAACTCTATTCTCTCTCTCACCTCCGGGCGCCTGTGGTTCTACGTCGCGGGCCAGAGAAAGAGGACGGGGGTCTCATGTCCAGTTCTTATGGCCGGCCGTGAACGTGGGTAGGCACGTGCCCCGCGATTTCTTCGGGCAGCAACGCCGGTCGATCCGCGCGGACCGCGGACTCCGTTGGTGGCGCGCCCACCATGCTCGGGGAAGTCTGTTGAGGGAGGTGGGAGACGACTGACATGCAGGTCCCGCGGACCAGAGGCAGAGCGCGGGTTGGGAGGCTGACCAGGCGCGCCCACGCGACAGCAGTCCGAGCGCGGAAAAGGGCTGGGCCACGTGGTGGAGAAGGGAGAATGGGCCAAAATGGTGTTTGGTCGGCCCAGGAAGGCTTTTGCTCTCTTTTTTTATTTTATTTCCTATTCCATTTTCTCTATTCCCAAATTCAATTTGAATTACAAATTTTGATTTCAAACTTGGGCCAAATTCATTCTCAAATCATATTGTGAAATTAAAATACAAGTTTTGGAAATATAGTTATATTATTTATATTTTTATATCATTTCTCTTCTTCTCATCTTCAAAACACCTATTTTTAGTTTAGGGTTTGATTTAACTTCTAGTATTTATTATCTTATTATCCTTATTATTTTATTAATGCACAAACATATAAACTCCAACATGATGCATTTTTTATCATTTGTTTGAATTAATCTCTAAATTTTGTGTATGCTCTTTTTATGATGCAAATGAGGCACATAAAATTGAGGAGATCTCTCTATTATTCTTTGTATACAATTTTGAGTATTACAGAGTGACAGTATCCCCACCCTGTTTGAGCTTCATAAACTCCTCCTGTTTCATATGGAGCACCCCTTCAGGTATATAGTGCTCCTGGAAAGCCAATTTGAACTCGTCCCATGTAATTTGATGGTCGGTCGGCTGAACGGCTACATAATTTCCCCACCATATGCTGGCAGGGCCTCGCAGTTGTTATGCCGCAAACAAGGGCTTTTGAGTCTCCATACATCGGAGAAGCCCAAACTTCTGTTCGATAACGTGGATCCACTCATCCGCTTCCAGAGGATCTTCCGCCTTGACAAACAATGGGGGACGTGTCTCTGAGAAATCCAGATATGATGTTTCATGGGGTCCTTGCGGATAAGCTCGCCCGCCTTGTTGCTGCATCTGTTGTCCCGCCATTTCCCGCAGAAAGCGGGTGTTGTCGGTCGTGGCATTAACTAAGGCAGCGATGGCCTCATCTAATGTTGGAGGTACTGGGGGTGGATTAAGGGTTGCTTCCCTCCCACGGGAGGTTCTTGCCCCATCCTGTGCGCGAGTCTTGGACGGCATCTGAGGCAAAGAACATTTGGAGAAATATAATATGCCAAAGCAAACCATCCATTTTACATTACTTAAAAAGGTAATGATACAGACTCGTATTTACAACAGGATTACATTACCTATTACACATTATTACTGTAACACCCCTGGTGTTACTGTCACTAAAACTTGAGCAAAACATCATAAGCATTGGTATTGCATATGTTTGACACACCTAGAGTGCATTCACTAGGCAAAAATTTCAAACAAGTTGTGTTGATATGACATTTTGTGAATCAAACCTTAGAGTAGGGAACTCAACCCTAGATTGGGTGTAATAGAACCAACAAGGCTTAAACATGTGAAAACTTTAAAATTCTATTTAAGAAGTCATAAAGTGTCACCATGGATGAACTTAAGTTGGATCCAAACCCTAAGAGTGCAAGAAACCCTAATTGGAACCCCAGAAAACCCTAAACCTAAACCCTAAGGGGCTAAGAGCAAAATCAGTGCACTTTTGGACTAAAATGCAAAAACCATGATAATAAAGCATCTTAAGTCATATGATCCACAATCATGAAGGTTTGCAATCCAAAACTTAAGATTTGGGCTTATTTGCAAAAGAGCCACACTTGAACTGTTTTGGTTAGGTCGGAAACCAGTGATATTGGCCCCACTTTGAAGCCCTATATTCCCCAATTTATGAGGATTTTGTTCTATGTCACCACATCAATATTGTAAACCTATCAAAGGAGAACAATTTTGCTTAAGAGTGTAAGCAAGGTTGTTATGAAGAATTTGGAGATAATTAAACCTAAAGTCAGGCTGTCAGGCTGTTAAAGTTTGAATTTCAGACTCACAGTGCAACTGCAGTGACTTTGGGCATGAATTCAAGCAGGATTGAGCAAGAATTTGCTTAGGATTTCTATAACAATATTGTAGCTAGATCTTAGAGCTAAAACTTTGCTAAAGGGTGATGATCATGTTACTGCACAAAATCGGGAGTAAACAGCCCTACAAATCGCTCTGTCAGGTGACTGAATGGGCTTTCCCATGGTACAGTAACCTGAAACGGATCAGGACGGCAGCTCAACTCGCCGCCGACGATCCCCACCACGATTCATGCAGGCGCCATCCTGATTCGTGCCTGGTGAGGAACGGATAACGCCGAGGATGGATAACTCGTACGTGGCGCCATCTCCCGAGTCCAGCCGAAGTTCTTCATCGGCGGCCACCGTGACTCGGTAACTTTCGCCGCGGTGTCACTCATGCCGCGATCTGCCTCACTGTGCTTCCTATCGACGTGGTATGCATGCGCTAGCAATGCTATCCGTGGCTGGAGATCGTCTGTCGGGTCGCCGTGGTTATAAATAGCACGGTGGTCCACGGCGAGGTGTGACCATCACACACATAGTGAGTTGAATCGAAGCCGAATTCGCGCTACCTCTGCCCCCTCCTCTCAAATTAAGTGTGCGCAGTAAAACTAGAGTTCTTTGCTAAGCCGAAGCACCCGCTACCACCCTCGATTAGCCACCATAGCCGGAGAATCACCAATTTCCCCCAAATCGGTCAGCCGCGCCACCGAGAATAGCCCGATCGTGGCCAGCCCGCTCTAGTAAGTTCCTATCCAATTCAAGTGTTGTTTCCATGGCTCTGCATGCTGGTAAAGCTCAACGTGGCACCCGTTTACTCAATTCGACCATGGTTTGGCGGGAACGCATACTCGTGAACCCAGTTTCAGCCATGATCGTGGGCAGACAGTTCTAAGTGGGGTTTATGTCAAATTAAAGGATGTTCCTAGATTATCCGTGATCGGTTATGCCTCGCCGATAGTTAACCATAACAGTCATCGCTGCCCATGGCCGGTACAGACCACGTCAAAGACGAACGGCGAGCACGCCGTGGCCAGGGATGTTTCTAGAGAAGAAATAGAAGTACGAGGGTATTTCTGCAAAGTGTCAGTGACTGTTTTAAATAGTGTTTTTGGACTCCTTCGGGCTAATCAAAACTGCAGGGACTTATTCGCAAAGTCGTCGTTGCACGCGCGGGTGCGCGTGGCCGCGTCCCTGTTCTAGTGCAGGCTGTGTCGTTTGGGCTACTTTCGGGCGAGTGCTGTTTAAGCTTTTTTCCTTTTCTTTTTCTGTAAAACTTGAGAAATCTGTAGAAAATTGTAGAAAAATGATAAAAATGTCAAACCAATTTTCCTAGGTTGCTTATTTTTCATAGTATTTAATAAAAATATTTTTATGATTTGTAGGTCAAATAGGGAATTTTGGAGCATTTAAAATAGCCTAAAACCTTGTTCCTGGAATTTTAGAAAATAAATAATAATCCCAAAAATCCCCAAACTTTTTAGACGACCCTTATACATTATTTAGAAGCCTTGGTAGAATTTGGTATGATTTGGACCTTGTTTGATACTTATAACCCAAAACCCTACCCCGTGCGCTTTGAATTCCTTTACTGACTCCGGAAACCCTAGGTTCTCGGAGAACCGTGACGGAAAATTGTATTCAAGACTTTAGATAATAAACCTTTATTATCTTTGCACTCTCATGAGCATTACATGAGCATTCATTATTATGTATGGTTATATTTAGAAAACGAGGAAGAAGTTGAAGTAGAAGAAGAGAAGACTTCACCACCACCACCTGAGGGACATCAGGCAGGCAGCTGTTTTTATTTTGATATCTGTGGGACCGAGCCTGATTCACCTGTAAACCAAGGCAAGCCCCGGTGCATGCAACCCCTTCCTTGTGTTTTTAAATAATTTTTGCACACTTTAAGTCTAGTGAAATGTGCATTAGGTTTATAGGAGTTGCTTGGAAACCCTTTGATGCATTGCCTTCCTTGATATCCATACCTTAATAGATACTTCTGGTGAAGTATTAAAATATGATTTACAAAAATGCTTAGCCCTGCTCAGATCTTGTGGATAGAGGTTGTCTTTTGCATTAAGGCCTAGCTCAGGGGTTATCCTGAGGAAAGATGGCTTCTACCTGCAAGAATATTTTCATTGAGACTGTGGTGGGATCTTACTGCAAAGTTCCCTTTGATGCTCTTTTAATCCTAAGGAATACAAACAATCCTAAGGGTGGAAATACTTAAATCAGGACTTAGGCTAGGAACAGGTGATGTTCTACCAGGTTGATTAAGGATTGGATGTGTATGTAGGCTTGCTGATCAAGGACTATCTTAGCTGGCCACATGCCCTGGAAATGGGACAGGGTAAGCTTTGCCTCGGGCAGACTAATACCAGAATAAGATAACACACAATGGGCGTGGAGAGATGGCGAGAGTAGTGTGTACCCTCCGTTGCAAGAGGCTGGACAGTGGTGTATGTATGCTCTCGGTTGGCGTGAACCTGATCTGGTCTTAAGAACCCCGGTGGCGAGTTGACATATGCAAGGATTAAGTGCTACATATGTCGTGTGGTTAGAGATCCTTAGCTGAGTAAATCGATTCGGATCGCCGTTATATCCCCGGACAGTGGAGACTTGGTCACTGCCCTACAACCTAAGTCAGGATGTGAACCTCATGAATAAAAATGATGTTGTATTGATGAGATGGTGAAATTAGACTAGGTGCAAACAAGGTCTATTAATACTTAATCTAGCATTAAAATCTTGAAAGTAAGGACTCACTTTAGTAAGCTATTTCTGCAAAAGTATCTAAGTTGATTCTTGCTAAAGCCTCTCCTTGATTTCCTAATCCAGCATATCCTTGAGAGTCTTTTACTTTGTCGGATAAGTCTTGCGAAAGTACACTTCGTACTCAGGGCTTTGTCCCATGTTGTTTTAGGTGTAGAAGCGACAAACTTTTGTTGCTTCTGTTCAAAGGTGGTACCCAAAGAGGAGAACCAAGACTACAGCTGCGGGAGGGAAGGCCCTCCGTTAAAACTTTTTACTGTCTATTTGGGGAGAAGTTTTTGCCCCCCATGGTATGTAATAATAATACTCAGCACTCATATAGTATGTTCTGGTCTGTAAATATTAAACACTATCTTACTTTTCAATAAAAGTAAATTATTGTAACTGCTTCCGCATTTCCGTATCTCCGATGAATTGTAATGTCCGCGTGACGGGTGAAACGCTCTTGGTAAAGGAAAAAGAAATTCAGATACCGAACTTGTCAAGTGGTCAGGTGCCCCTGCAGGGTTGTCTGAGGTCCGTTGGACAAGGACAACTGTAGGTGGGCCTAATTACTTGGGAGGTTCCGTCACAGCTGGTATCGGAGCGAAGCCCATCTCTGCAGATATTATGAGACATCTTCAAAAAGAATTTTCCAAGACTTATCTAGAAAATTTCTTCCCTTCGTACCTAAGTATTTCTGAAGAGTTTATTTTAAAGACCAGGTAGTAAGAGTGCAACGTATAGAAGGTGTGAATCAACTAAGGTTGATTCTGTAATTACACATGCATCATGCTAAAAACTATACTAATAAGATTTCCCCCTTAGAGAAATGCTGCCGCGCACCAGAAAGACCGCGCGCAAATCTACTGGACCCATTGGCGTACCTCGCCATCAACTTGTTCCAAGACATGAAGAAAGTTATGCCTGATCATCTTCTTTATTTGATGCCTTTGAATTCCCCATACCTATCTAAGGCATACCAACTTAACCTTGTGATTGTTTTCCCTACGTATCTAATCAGATACTAATCCTTGACCTTGTGATCTCTATGATGGGCATAGAAATATGCTTGGGGCTGCATTAACAGTCTCCCATCGTACTTCTTTCATCAAGTTTAGGTTATGGCCATGCCTTGTTCATTTCATCGAGCCATGATCTATTTGGCTCTCTACTTGTAACCATCTTTACTGGTGGAGTATCTCTTTGTATATGGTCACCCTTGCCCAATCCATTAGTGTCACACGAGATTTCTTATTGGTTACGTCTGGCAATGGTGTTATGACTAAAACCGATGGCACCGTAATGAAACCGAGGGCATCCTGTGGATGCACACACATGGTTGCGCTACTTGGCACCCGCTGGTATCACCGTTAATAGTCATAATCCATTATTAGACTATATAGATATGTTATCTTTGCGCAAATTGTTCTTACCACGTGAGATTCATTATTGGTGCCAGTTTTGTAATGGTGTCATGATTAAGAACTTAAGGTACCGCGGCGAAACTGAGAGCCTCCTGTGAATGTGCACACAGGATTTTGCTGCTTGGCCCATGCCGGTATCGAGGTCTCTAGTCATGATCCATTATGGAATTACACTGATATGTTATCTTCCATCGATCTTTCCTTGAAACAATTTCTATGTTGTTTGTGAATAGATCAAGCAACATCTGTCATTTCCGTTGGATCAAAAGGGCATACCACTTTCATGTGTGGTCTTATTTCTTTTGATCTTGGTAGTGACTACTCATACAAGTTCCCTTTACATCTTTTGTGTAAAGGTGAAGCCTTGGAGCTTTTTAGTGTTGGAAAACAACTGATTAGCTCTCAAAATAGAGATCTGCTTCCCCTGCTGCTGAAATGCAGGAGTTTGTACATTCGCTCTCTTATTTAACCCATGTATTCCCTAACCAAGTGGATAATTCATCTCGCATGAGGAAACGGATGAACAACTTGACCAAATAGATTTTTACCCACATACATAATCTCTTATTAACAAAGAGTGAACTCTCAACCCTTGGCTTACCAATGGTACTGAGAGGATTTTCTTAATGTCAAAAGTAGTTCAACAAGTTGGTTTTGACTAACTTGTAACAGCCCAATGAACGAAGGCTGAGTTTAGAGATCGTTTTATCGAGTTGTCTAAACTCACTTTAGTTCAACCCAACCTAAAGAAAGTACTTACCAAAATCAAATTAAGTCGACCAGTAACCACCTAATTATCGCTCTAGTCGTGCCTCGACCGCCTCACGCGTGCTTTTCCTGCGTGTGTGATCATGTCGATCCATGACTAGTGCTGGATAAAATGGACTAGTTGCAAAGTCCGCATCTATCTACAGATCCCTCCGCGGGTGATTTTCTTGAATCTATATCACCTTTCGTGGACTTGGATTCCCTGGCTAACACGAGTTGACTGTGATGTTACTCGACATTCACACCCGTCTCGTGTGCTATGAACTTACTGTAACCACTTGTTGGTAAACCTCTTTCTGAGTGTTTTACCCAAGATGGTGCATCTGCTTCTGTTTGGGTAAAATTGTGTAATTGTCGCTCGCCCAACAGACTCAGATAGTACAGTGCCATCAGAAGAAGCAAATTGCACACATGGAACCTTATGTGTTCTTCTGGCTGACATCGTCTCTATTGGTGGGCAAAGATAAAGATTGAAATCGCACGCTATGTGGCGAGATGTGACACTTGTAAACGTGTCAAGGCCATGCACATGAAAGCTGCTGGGCCATTGCAATCGTTACCTATTCCAACATGGAAATGGGAGGATATTAGTATGGACTTTATTGTGGGATTGCCCAGGACCGCTAAAGGGTATGATTCTATCTGGGTTATCGTTGATCGACTTACAAAGATCGCCCACTTCCTTCCGGTCAAGGTAAAATATACAATGGCCACGTATGCAGAATTATACATTACCCGTATTCTCAGTTTGCATGGTATTCCGAAGACTATAGTGTCGGATCGTGGACTTCAATTTGTAGCCAAGTTTTGGGAAGCACTTCACAAATCCTTGGGTACTAAGTTGCTCCATAGTTCGGCCTATCATCCGCAAACTAGTGGGCAAACTGAGAGGGTAAATCAAATACTTGAAGATATGTTACAGGCTTGTGCTTTGGAATTCCCACAGAAATGGGATGATTGTTTACCATTAGCGGATTTCTCATATAATAATAGCTATCAAGAAAGCATTAAGGTGGCACCCTTCGAAGCTTTATATGGACGACGATGTCGTACTCCGTTAAACTGGTTTGAACCAGGTGAAAGAAATTTCTTCAGGCCTGATATGGTAAAAGAGATAGAAGAGAAGGTTCAATGAATAATTCATAATTTGAAGAAAGCTCAAACTCGTCAGAAGAGTTACGCAGACACACACCGGATACCCTTGTACTTTCCAGTTGGAGACTATGTCTACCTGACAGTTTCACCAATGAAGGGTATACCACGTTTCGGGGTAAAAGGGAAGCTTGCACCTCGGTACAATGGTCCTTTTCCTATACTTTAACAATGTGGACCAGTGGCATACCGACTTCAACTACCCGAAACCTTGTCTGCAGTACATAATTTGTTCCACGTGTCTCAGTTGAAGAAGTGTCTTCGGGTTCCCGATTGAACCATTGACGTAACTGATGTTGCCCTAGAACCAGACTTGACATATTCTGAGTATCCTATTCGAGCCTTGGATCAAAAGGACAAAATTACCCGAAGAAAAACTCTCAAGTTTTACAAGATACAGTGGAACCAGCATTTAGAAGATGAGGCTACATTGGAAACTCAGGACTTTTTAGAAAAGAATTTCCCAGGCTTTTTAGCCTCATGTAATTTGTAAAGTGTATATAATCGTTGTAATAAAGGAGTGAGCCCCAAACCACCCCTGCCTTGTACCATGAATAAGAAATAAAGACATGTCGTGTTTCCTTTTCCATTACTTACCCTAGGACTTTTAATCTCGGGACGAGATTCTTTTATGGGGGGAAGGATGTAACACCCGTGGTGTTACTATCACTAAAACTTGAGCATAACATCATAAGCATTGGTATTGCATATGTTTGACACACCTAGAGTGCATTCACTAGGCAAAAATTTCAAACAAGTTGTGTTGATATGACACTTTGTGAATCAAACCTTAGAGTAGGGAACTCAACCCTAGATTGGGTGTAATAGAACCAACAAGGCTTAAACAAGTGAAAACTTCAAAATTCAATTGAATAAGTCATAAAGTGTCATCATGGATGTACTTAAGTGGGATCCAAACCCTAAGAGTGCAAGAAACCCTAATTGGAACCCCAGAAAACCCTAAACCTAAACCCTAAGGGGCTACGAGCAAAATCAGTGCACTTTTGGACTAAAATGCAAAAACCATGATAATAAAGCATCTTAAGTCATATGATCCACAATCATGAAGGTTTGCAATCCAAAACTTGAGATTTGGGCTTATTTGCAAAAGAGCCACACTTGAACTCTTTTGGTTAAGTCGAAAACCAGTGATATTGGCCACACTTTGAAGCCCTATATTCCCCAATTTATGAGGATTTTGTTCTATGTCACCACATCAATATTGTAAACCTATCAAAGGAGAACAATTTTGCTTAAGAGTGTAAGCGAGGTTGTTATGAAGAATTTGGAGATAATTAAACCTAAAGTCAGGCTGTCAAGCTGTTAAAGTCTGAATTTCTGATTGACAGTGCAACTGCAGTGATTTTGGGCATGAATTCAAGCAGGATTGAGCAAGAATTTGCTTAGGGATTCTATAACAATATTGTAGCTAGATCTTAGAGCTAAAACTTTGCTAAAGGGTGATGATCATGTTACTGCACAAAATCGGGAGTAAACAGCCCTGCAAATCGCTCTTTCAGGTGACTAAATGGGCTTTCCCATGGTACAGTAACCTGAAACGGATCTGGACGCCAGCTCAACTCGCCGCCGACGATCCCCGCCGTGATTCGTGTCGCCGCCGTCCTGATTCGTGCCCAGTGAGGAACGGATAACGCCGGGGATGGATAACTCGTATGTGGCGCCATCTCCCAAGTCCAGCCGGAGTTCTTCACTGGCGGCCACCGTGACTCGGTAACTTTCGCCGTGGTGTCACTCATGCCGTGATCTGCCTCACTGTGCCTCCTACCGACGTGGTATGCATGCGCTAGCAATGCTATCCGTGGCCGGAGATCGTCTGTTGGGTTGCCGTGGCTATAAATAGCACGGTGGTCCACGACGAGGTGTGACTATCACACACACATTCAGTTGAATCGAAGCCGAATTCGCGCTACCTCTGCCCCGTCCTCTCAAATTAAGTGTGCACAGTAAAACTAGAGTTCTTTGTGAAGCTGAAGCACCCTCTCCCACCCTCGATTAGCCACCATAACCGGAGAATCACCAATTTCCCCCAAATCGGTCAGCCGCGCCACCGAGAATAGCCCGATCGTGGCCAGCCCGCTCTTGTAAGTTCCTATCCAATTCAAGTGTTATTTCCGTGGCTCTGCATGCTGGTAAAGCTCACCATGGCACCCGTTTACTCAATTCGGCCATGATTTGGCGGGAACGTGTACTCGTGAACCCGGTTTCCGCCATGATCATGGGCAGACAGTTCCCAGTGGGGTTTATGTCAAATTAAAGGATGTTCCTAGATTATCCTTGATCGGTTATGCCTCCCCGATAGTTAACCATAGCAGTCATCGCCGGCGATGGCCGGTACAGACCACGTCGAAGACGAACGGCGAGCGAGCCGTGGCCAGGGATGTTTCTAGAGAAGAAATAGAAGTACGAGGGTATTTCTGCAAAGTGTCAGTGACTGTTTTAAATAGTGTTTTTGGACTCCTTCGGGCTAATCAAAACTGCAGGGACTTATTCACAAAGTCGTCGTCGCGCGCGCGGGCGCGTCCGTGTTCCGGTGCAGGCTGGGTCGTTTGGGCTACTTTCGGCCGAGTACTGTTTAAGCTTTTTCCTTTTCTTTTTCTATAAAACTTGAGAAATGTCAAACCAATTTTCCTAGGTTCCTTATTTTCCATAGTATTTAATAAAAATAGTTTTATGATTTGTAGGTCAAATAGGGAATTTTGGAGCATTTAAAATAGCCTAAAACCTTGTTCGTGGAATTGTAGAAAATAAATAATAATCCCAAAAATCCCCAAACTTTTTAGATGACCCTTATACATTATTTAGAAGCCTTGGGTAGAATTTGGTATGATTTGGACCTTGTTTGATACTTATAACCCAAAACTCTACCCCCTGCCCTTTGAATTCCTTTACTAACTCCGGAAACCCTAGGTTCTCGGAGAACCGTGAAGGAAAATTGTATTCAAGACTTTAGATAATAAACCTTTATTATCTTTGCACTCTCATGAGCATTCATTATTATGTATGGTTATATTTAGAAAACGAGGAAGAAGTTGAAGTAGAAGAAGAGAAGACTTCACCACCACCACCTGAGGGACATCAGGCAGGCTGCTATTTTTATTTTGACATCTGCGGGACCGAGCCTGATTCACCTGTAAACCAAGGCAAGCCCCGGTGCATGCAACCCCTTCCTTGTGTTTTTAAATAATTTTTTCACACTTTAAGTCTAGTGAAATGTGCATTAGGTTTATAGGAGTTGCTTGGAAACCCTTTGATGCATTGCCTTCCTTGATATCCATACCTTTATAGATACTTCTGGTGAAGTATCAAATTATGATTTACAAAAATGTCTAGCCCTGCTCAGATCTTGTGGATAGAGGTTGTCTTTTGCATTAAGGCCTAGCTCAGGGGTTATCCTGAGGAAAGATGGCTTCTACCTGCAAGAATATTTTCATTGAGAGCGTGGTGGGATCTTACTGCGAAGTTCCCTTTGATGCTCTTTTCATCCTAAGGAATACAAACAATCCTAAGGGTGGAAATACTTAAATCAGGACTTGGGCTAGGAACAAGTGATGTTCTAGCAAGGTTGATTAAGGATTGGATGTGCATGTAGGCTTGCTGATCAAGGACTATCTTAGCTGGCAACATGCCCTGGAAATGGGACAGGGTAAGGTTTGCCTCGGGCAGACTAATACCAGAATAAGATAACATGCAATGGGCGTGGAGAGATGGCGAGAGTAGCGTGTACCCTCCATGGCAAGAGGCTGGACGGTGGTGTATCTGTGCTCTCGGTTGGCATGAACCTGATCTGGTCTTAAGAACCCCGGTGGCGAGTTGACATATGCAAGGGTTAAGTGCTACATATGTCATGTGGTTAGAGATCCTCAGCTTAGTAAATCGATTCGGATCGCCGTTATATCCCCGGACAGTGGAGACTTGGTCACTGCCGTACAACCTAAGTCAGGATGTGAACCTCATGAATAAAAATGATGTTGTATTGATGAGATGGTGAAATTAGACTAGAAGCAAACAAGGTCTATTAATACTTAATCTAGCATTAAAATATTGAAAGTAAGGACTCACTTTAGTAAGCTATTTCTGCAAAAGTATCTAAGTTGATTCTTGCTAAAGCCTCTCCTTGATTCCCTAATCCAGCGTATCCTTGAGAGTCTTTTACTTTGTCGGGTAAGTCTTGTGAAAGTACACTTCGTACTCAGGGCTTTGTCCCATGTTGTTTTAGGTGAAGAAGCGACAAACTTTTGTTGCTTCTGTTCAAAGGTGGTACCCAAAGAGGAGAACCAAGACTAGAGCTGCGGGAGGGAAGGCCCTCCGTTAAAACTTTTTACTTTCTATTTGGGGAGAAGTTTTTGCCCCCCATGGTATGTAATAATAATACTCAGCACTCATATAGTATGTTCTGGTCTGTAAATATTAAACACTATCTTACTTTTCAATAAAAGTAAATTATTGTAACTGCTTCCGCATTTCCGTATCTCCGATGAATTGTAATGTCTGCGTGACCGGTGAAACGCTCTTGGGAAAGGAAAATAAATTCAGATCCTGAACTTGTCAAGTGGTCAGGTGCCCCTGCAGGGTTGTCTGAGGTCCGTTGGACAAGGACAACTGTAGGTGGGCCTAATTACTTGGGAGGTTCCGTCACAGCTAGTATCGGAGCGAAGCCCATCTCTGCAGATATTATGAGACATCTTCAAAAAGAATTTTCCAAGACTTATCTAGAAAATTTCTTCCCTTCTTAACTAAGTATCTCTGAAGAGTTTATTTTAAAGACCAGGTAGTAAGAGTGCAACGTATAGAAGGTGTGAATCAACTAAGGTTGATTCTGTAATTACACATGCATCATGCTAAAAACTATACTAATAAGATTTCCCCCTTAGAGAAATGCTGCCACGCACCAGAAAGACCGCGCGCAAATCTACTGGACCCATTGGTGTACCCCGCCATCAACTTGCTCCAAGACATGAAGAAAGTTATGCCTGATCATCTTCTTTATTTGATGCCTTTGAATTCCCCATACCTATCTAAGGCATACTAACTTAACCTTGTGATTGGTTTCCCTACGTACCTAATCAGATACTAATCCTTGACCTTGTGATCTCTATGATGGGCATAGAAATATGCTTGGGGCTGCATTAACAGTCTCCCATCGTACTTCTTTCATCAATTTTAGGTTATGGCCATGCCTTGTTCATTTCATCGGGCCATGATCTATTTGGCTCTCTACTTGTAACCATCTTTACTGGTGTAGTATCTCTTTGTATATTGTCACCCTTGCCCAATCCATTAGTGTCACACGAGATTTCTTATTGGTTACGTCTGGCAATGGTGTTATGACTAAAACCGATGGCACCGCAATGAAACCGAGGGCATCCTGTAGATGGACACACATGGTTGCGCTACTTGGCACCCGCTGGTATCACCGTTAATAGTCATAATCCATTATTAGACTATGTCGATATGTTATCTTTGCGCAAATTGTTCTTACCACGTGAGATTTATTATTGGTGCCAGTTTTGTAATGGTGTCATGATTAAGAACTTATGGTACCGCGGCGAAACTGAGAGCCTCCTGTGAATGTGCACACAGGATTTTGCTGCTTGGCGCATGCTGGTATCGAGGTCTCTAGTCATGATCCATTATGGAATTACACTGATATGTTATCTTCCATCGACCTTTCCTTGAAACAATTTCTATATTGTTTGTGAAGAGATCAAGCAACATCTGTCATTTCCGTTGGATCAAAAGGGCATACCACTTTCATGTGTGGTCTTATTTCTTTTGATCTTGGTAGCGACTACTCATACAAGTTCCCTTTACATCTTTTGTGTAAAGGTGAAGCCTTGGAGCTTTTTAGTGTTGGAAAACAACTGATTAGCTCTCAAAATAGAGATCTGCTTCCCCTGCTGCTGAAATGCAGGAGTTTGTACATTCGCTCTCTTATTTAACCCATGTATTCCCTAACCAAGTGGATAATTCATCTCGCATGAGGAAACGGTTAAACAACTTGACCAAATAGATTTTTACCCACATACATAATCTCTTATTAATAAAGAGTGAACTATCAACCCTTAGCTTACCAATGGTACTGAGAGGATTTGCTTAATGTCAAAAGTAGTTCAACAAGTTGGTTTTGACTAACTTGTAACTGTCCAATGAACGAAGGCTGAGTTTAGAGATCGTTTTATCGAGTTGTCTAAACTCACTTTAGTTCAACTCACCCCAAAGAAAGTACTTACCAAAATCAAATTAAGTCGACCAGTAACCACCTAATTATCGCTCTAGTCGTGCCTCGACCGCCTCACGTGTGCTTTTCCAGCATGTGTGATCATGCCGATCCATGACTAGTGCTGGATAAAATGGACTAGTTGCAAAGTCCGCATCTACAGATCCCTCCGCTGGTGATTTTCTTGAATCAATATCACCTTTCGTGGACTTGGATTCCCTGGCTAACACGAGTTGACTGTGATGTTATTCGACATTCACACCCGTCTCGTGTGCTATGAACTTACTGTAACCACTTGTTGGTAAACCTCTTTCTGAGTGTTTTACCCAAGATGGTGCATCTGCTTCTGTTTGGGTAAAATTGCGTAATTGCCGCTCGCCCAACAGACTCAGATAGTACAGTGCCATCCGAAGAAGCAAATTGCACACATGGAACCTTATGTGTTCTTCTGGCTGACATCGTCTCTATTGGTGGGCAAAGATAAAGATTGAAATCACACGCTATGTGGCGAGATGTGACACTTGTAGACGTGTCAAGGTGTAACACCCCGAAGGGGTCCACAAACACCCCGGAATGCTACTAAACAACACTTCTGCCATCTATATATAAAATTTCGGCAGCATCCCCTTTGCAAAATTGCATAAACGAGGGGGCAACAGTTGTATAAACATATATCATGACAAAAACATACTAAGTACTATTAATCGGCTAGCAAAGAGAAGTTAAACATACGACATGAACTGAATTAACTAGTGCGCATGACTAGTTAAAAACAAAGTTCCTTTGACAATAAATTTCTAATTAAATCATGGCTGCACCTCGGCAGCGCTATTGTGAGAGTGAAAGTGGACGTGCTGCTACTCCCCTCATTCCTAACATGTATCAAGTACCTGCATTGAGTAATGCAAGAGTGAGATGACACATCTCAGCAAGTAAAATAATATCAAACTGTTTAACCACATAAGAACATTGTTTTACCACCACTTGATTCCACAACCTTCTTATTACGAAGGTGCAGCACGTATACAACGTACAACACACCTAGTCACCACACCTCGCAGGTAGAAACCACAATAGTAACATAGTAATGTCACACTTCATATATATATACCTCATGAGTGCAAATGTCTGCAAATGCAAGGATGACTTCTGCCTTCATACCTCTAAGGATATGAAGCCGCATCGTACCCCTCCTCGAGCAACGTACGATGCTAAAAATGTACGGGTACGGTCGAACCATAAGATCATGACATAACTTTAAAATGCAAGATGGATGATGCGATGTGCATGTCATGCCTACAACACTTCATATAACGTGATTCAAAAAGATACTTCAACTTTATCCAAGATGGGAATCAACCACATATATCATTAACAAATTATGATCATCCACAATATTAGACAATTGAGAATTAATACTTCCAAACAAATAAACTTCATCATAGAATTCAATGATTAACATAATTAAAACTTATGCATACTCAATGACAGGGAATAGGATGCAAACCAAACGGTAGCAACCACCACTGTATTTACTTGCCTTTACCGGAAGTTCGGGCAAATCCCTAAGTACGATCCGGAAGTCCACCACCTGTTTTTGACACACAACTTAGTGCACCAATTTCACATAATCAGGCTCATAAGCGACGCTGCACCTACGCACAAACTCAAACCCCGCCGCGGGTTACATCTCTCCCCACACCCACCAAACTGCAGCGGGGCTGCTTAATATTTTCATAACTTTAAAATTATGACAGCAGTGGTAACAAACAAAAACTCCAGAGGCATCTACATAAAATTCCCCACAAGTTTTGTACACAATTTATAATTAAATTCCAACATCTAATTAGCCCAAAACAGTCCACAAGATGAACCCTGTAATCTGTTTTTTGTCTTTTGGACAGCGACATACCCGGATTCAAACAGCGATATCTTTTAAAATATAATTCCAAATCAAGCGTATAAGTACTCATTGGAAAGATAAGACAAAGCCCTACATTATTATCATACTGGTTAACACTAATTACCCACGAAAAATGCCCAGAAACTGCTAATACTACTTTTGTTCACCCACCTGAAAATCTGTTTTTTTGGACAGCAACATAACCGGATTCAAACAACGATATCTCCTAAATTATAACTCCGAATCGAGCGCATAAGTACCCGTTGGAAAGTTATGACAAAGCTCTACATGATTCACCCACTGATCCCCACTAATTACCCACGAAAAATTCCCAGAAATCCCTAGAACTACTGCTGTTCGCCACCCACAAAATTTCAGGACAGCACCTCTACCGATTCGGATAGGTAAACATATAATCAATTGGATTACAACACAATTAAACAAGATACAATCTCAAAATCACCTTGAATCCTCCCCCTTTCCTCCCTTCTTCTTCCCTCCACCAAAATCCAATTGGAGACATGCACCAACGCGACGTAGATCCGAGCGAGAAAGGAATGGCACCTTGGAGAGAAGGGCTTGAGGAGGGGGCGGCTAGGGTTTGATGGGGGAGGTGGGGTGGCGGCTGCAAATGGGTGTAGGAGTGAGAGGGGCGTCCTCCAAACCTAGAGAGAGGGGGGCGGCTGCACAAGAGAAAGGGGAGGGGGATGGCTGAAAAAAATCCCAAGGGATTAAGGGAGGGGCGGCTAGGGTTAGGGGAACTAGTGGGCCGGATCAAGAACCATGGCCCAACTCGTTCACACGTCAACCCCCGACCCCCCCTAGCACATGAGTCTAACCAAAATTCTACTATTTTACTGGTGAATGCTTCCCCAAAAATTCCCAACCCCAAAAGCGTACCACCCAAAAGAAAGAAGGAAAAAAGAAACAAGGAAAGAATGAACTCCAACTTCTCTTCTTTGCAAACTGGGTATCACACTCTACCCCCCTTGAAAAGAATTCGACCTCGAATTCTGACGCTTCTATCAGAACGACAAAAGGAAAGATCAGCGACGACAAAAACTCACCCCATAACGAAAAGTTCGGGGTACTTCTGCCGCATCAGCTCCTCGAGCTCCAAGGATTCTAGGATACGCAGCAGACGACACTCTAGAGTCAGGTCTTGCTACATGGGAATCGACTCTAGCTCGATTTATTGATCTGGATTCTGCAAATACTTTCTCAACATAGAGACATGGAATACATGGAGTACACTGATCATAGACTCCGACAATTGCATGTGCTAAGCCAAGCTGCCAACTCGGGCTAAGATAGTAGACGGTCCTATATACCTCGGACAAAGCTTTCCTGACACCAAATCAACCTTGACACATGCAAGTACTTCAATGAATATATATATTAATGCAATACATACGGTGCTCCTATAGCCTAAACCAAACCTATTCAAACAAGAGTAACTTCAAAAGACCAATTTAATGCTTGCATATTTCTAGACAGCAGCACAACAGTTAATTGTTTTGCTCATAACTCACAAAATATGCATCCAAAAGTAGTAAACTAAGACTTTATGGAAAGCTTACAAAGTCCACTATACCCTTGGTATTATCATCACCACAAGATTTGACACTTAGAAAGGCCAAACAATGCAAAACGTAAATTTTGTCCAGACTTGGACAGAATTCAACTACTCACTTCAAAAATCCATAATTGGAGTCTCAGTCATCCAATTGAGGCGCTCCTAGACTTTTTAGGAAGCTAGTAAAATTGTCTATATTTCATTTATAAACATATTAGGTTAATTCAATGCATATCAAGATCAAAAGACATAAGAAAGGCTTTGCTGTCCAAATTTGGATAGATTCAAAGATTCCACTTAAAACAGTTGTAGCTTAACTTATAGGTCACCAAAAAGGGTGATCCAAAATTTGTTGGAAAGCTTAAGGAAAGTACTACCACTTCTTTATAATTTATAAGAACTGATTCGAAGTTTAACTTAGACAAACAAGGTCAGTTTCGAAATCTGTACAGAATCTGGACAGATTCCAAGACTAGACTTGAGAAAATCATAACTCCCAAGCTTCTAGACCTATGGTCATGAAATGTTTACACAAGTAAGATGAAGAAGTTTGCTACAACTTTTATATACAACACCTCTACAGAAAACATGGTTTAATTCATTGAACTAGCTGCATAACCAAAACTGGTCATACAGTCCCAAACAACAAGCAATAGATTTATTCAGGTTCTATACTCTTCTAAGATTAAGCGTTCATCGAAGGACTAATAACTTTAGGTTCTTCATAACGAGACACTTAGATCCAACATAAGGATAGAAGCAATATGCTAACTTTTTAAATCATTTTAAGCCTGATCTCACATCATGCAAGCAAGAATCGATTTAACCATACTATGCCTGCCCATATATCCATCCAAGCACATTCTATACATTATATCATCCCATCGAAGAACTCTCTTTTTTTATTATGCTATGCATATATATCCATCCAATAACTCACACAATCTCCATCTCAACCTAGACTTCACACGACGTAACTATTTCATACTTACTCAATCACGCCAAGACCAGAAAACATGGCTTCACAACAATACGTACTGGCCTATTCAAATGTCCCTCGCTATCTCTGTGTTTCAGCCCACGCTCCGCATATACATAAACAAGATAACTATCACAACCACTACGTCTATTCCCTCCCACCATACAGCGTAATTAACATGGATTACGAAAGAGCTCACTATAACCCAAACTTCCATGGAAATATCCCTAAATAGAAAATTGACAATCAACAACACAAATGTTCATTCTGTTTCTACCTCTTTCACTATAAAAGCAATCATAACAAAGAAATATTGTAAAATCATCTAAACTTCATGATCTACAACTTTCGTATTCAAAGGATAAACAAGGTTTTATTTTATCTCCCATTTTTAATTTGACTTGTAAGGCGACATACAAGATCTGCCACCAGAACCTGACGGAGCATGACCCATAAATTCAAAACCTCATAACTCTCTGCATCTAACAAAATTTTGCAAATATAAACTCATTGGAAAGATTATAACATTCCCTAAAACTTTTATTATAATGAGTGTCTCGGAATTGGTTTCCAAACCGATAAAACAATGCAAACTGCTTTGTTGCAAAACTGATATGATAGAAACAATGGACAACTAAAATTCAAAATCCTATAACTCCTGCTATACTCAACTTAAAACTACAACGATCACACGTTGGAAAAGTTTGGAAATTGTCCACGACTTTTGCAATAAACTTGCACCCAAATTTATCTTTATAGCCCTCAAATCTGCATTACAGTTAAACTCAGCCTGAGATACTGCACATCGGAGATTCAACTTATATCCAGACAACCACGTCACCCAATCTATTTAACAGACAATTACAAGTAAATACCCATTAAAAGATACTGAGAAAAACTAAAAGTTTTGGTTAAAGAGAATTCCCAAATTTGGGCTCTGAAACTATCAAAACGCGGTCGATTTATTGGTGGTTTTAACGACACCTAAAGTTCAGACACAACGGTGCAACAACTTTAGAGTAGCCTAACTCCAATTATATGCAATGAAAATTACAAACCAATACTCTTTGGAAAGATCATGAAATTACTAAAACTTTCATAATCCAGCAAAGACCAAAATTTACCGTCTTCAATGTCTATACTTCCGTACAAAATTAAAGCTGCTATAGGAAACCCATAACTCTCAAATGTTTAGACCAAACTGGGTGATTAAGCATCCTATGCAAAGATGAAGAAACCTACTACAAAACATTCTAGATAAGTGAAGCCTGATTCAGCCTCCAACTAAGTTAAGATGACTCCCAAAACCAAACAACACCTTACCCATAAAAAAACAATATAAAATAAAACCCAAGGCATTGGCAGGTGCAATCAACACTAGGATTTTCCACTACCAAATGGGGATGCAACTCCCCAAAGCCTTTAAACAACACTTTACCTAATAGGTTAGAACACTAAGCACAACAATCAACGGATTCAACAACCTCGTTTGTTAATGCCACTAAGGTCAAACATCCATGTATCGACAATGTATGAAACAACTGGCATACCTGTCTCTAGCACTATAAAACATGGTTGTTATTACACTAGAATCCCACTACTAGAGCTCTCCACAACTATTCAGTTGACGTGAAGCAAATGGTGCTCACATCATATAACGTCTTTTTCTCCTCTCAAAAGAGATAAAATTTACAATACTCATAAAGCAATGGAGGGATAACAACAAGAAAACTAATATACTTCTTGACACAGACTCATGCAAAAGCTTCATAAATATTACTTTCAATACTAAAATAATAACACGATACTGTGCTCAACAGTAGTAATTGGACTTCAATAAGACAATCCACATAACCAAACTACCTTGATTAACCTCACATACAACAAAACCTACTATTACTGCACTTGAACAATTTGTACCTCGTGATATCACAGGATGCATTCAAAGTAGTAGACATACATGATCATCAAACCATCATTCATATAAAAAAATCTCAATCCGATGCAACAACCCCATCATTAAAGAGATAGATGACTAACAAACATAAGCAACTCCCAGTTAAGCATTGACTTCGTTTAAGATAAAGCGGTCTAAATAATGATTCAACAAGCATGCATAGAGAAACTGATCATAAAAAAAATCAAACTACCATACAACGTTGGCAAATAAAAAAATATAAAATGGATTGTCAATATCGTCCACATGACTAGCCTGCAACAACTAAAAATTATGCATAGCCTTTATGGCTATTGAAACAAGCCATAGAAGGAAACATGCACGACATAAAATCCACTTGAAACCACCCTATTTATTTTTAAAAATAAGGTTGCACATAATAAGAAAACCCATTAGGTAAACATGGTTGGACTTATCAATCTACGTCATCTTACAAATTCACTTGAGTTCTACAGTCTCAAGATTTTATAGACATTACAACGTTGCCTTTGCTCTATAGAGACAAACCAATTTTATACTAAGATCAAGTTAGCAAGTAGCCACACTAGTCAAAAAAAGGTGAGGCGCAAAGCATTGCACCCACGGAAATATTACATTGATAAGTTGGGTTGTAACCCAACAGTCAATCAAACTCAACAACACCATAAAACTACATTATATAGTGTTTTCACACTACACCAAGTCGGATTAGACCCACTATACACAAGCTCAATAAACAATCGGTCCTACAAGTACTAGAACCCAAGAATCCTTTTGAAAAAAAAACATCCACAGTCAAGCATATAGAAATATATGATAGTAATAGCTCAGAGATTTGAAAACATTGCATCCAAAAAAACATCATGACGATATGAATATAAAACAAGTACATTAGTAGCTTCACTTGCATAATAACTTAAATAACAACCACATCAAGAAACCAATATTAAATAGAAGTAACATATCATATCAAGCATTACATCGTTAACGACATACCCCATCAAACCATAAAGGGATTTGGAATAAGAACATTCTAGTCATCTATACAATAAAATACTAATATGAAAGATATACGAACCCATACCCTTCCTATATGTGCAAGTGTGTCAAATTTATCTTCAAATTGCGTAGAATCTAAAGCCTATCCTTTGATACCAACTGTAACACCCCGAAGGGGTCCACAAACACCCCGGAATGCTACTAAACAACACTTCTGCCATCTATATATAAAATTTCGACAGCATACCCTTTGCAAAATTGCATAAACGAGAGGGCAACAGTGTATAAACATATATCATGACAAAAACATACTAAGTACTATTAATCGGCTAGCAAAGAGAAGTTAAACATACGACATGAACTGAATTAACTAGTGCGCACGACTAGTTAAAAAACAAACTTCCTTTGACAATAAATTTCTAATTAAATCATGGCTGCACCTCGACAGCGCTATTGTGAGAGTGAAAGTGGACGTGCTGCTACTCCCCTCATTCCCAACATGTATCAAGTACCTGCATTGAGTAATGCAAGAGTGAGATGACACATCTCAGCAAGTAAAATAATATCAAACTGTTTAACCACATAAGAACATTGTTTTACCACCACTTGATTCCACAACCTTCTTATTACGAAGGTGCAGCACGTATACAACGTACAACACACCTAGTCACCACACCTCGCAGGTAGAAACCACAATAGTAACATAGTAATGTCACACTTCATATATATACCTCATGAGTGCAAATGTCTGCAAATGCAAGGATGACTTCTGCCTTCATACCTGTAAGGATATGAAGCCGCATCGTACCCCTCCTCGGGCAACGTACGATGCTAAAAATGTACCGGTACGGTCGGACCATAAGATCACGACATAACTTCAAAATGCAAGATGGATGATGCGATGTGCATGTCATGCCTACAACACTTCATATAACGTGATTCAAAAAGATACTTCAACTTCATCGAAGATGGGAATCAACCACATATATCATTAACAAATTATGATCATCCACAATATTAGACAATTGAGAATTAATACTTCCAAACAAATAAACTTCATCATAGAATTCAATGATTAACATAATTAAAACTTATGCATACACAATGACAGGGAATAGGATGCAAACCAAACGGTAGCAACCACCACTGTATTTACTTGCCTTTACCGGAAGTTCGGGCAAATCCCTAAGTACGATCCGGAAGTCCACCACCTGTTTTTGACACACAACTTAGTGCACCAATTTCACATAATCAGGCTCATAAGCGACGCCGCACCTATGCACAAACTCAAACCCCCCCGCGGGTTACATCTCTCCCCACACCCACCAAACTGCAGCGGGGCTGCTTAATATTTTCATAACTTTAAAATTATGACAGCAGTGGTAACAAACAAAAACTCCAGAGGCATCTACATAAAATTCCCCACAAGTTTTGTACACAATTTATAATTAAATTCCAACATCTAATTAGCCCAAAACAGTCCACAAGATGAACCCTGTAATCTGTTTTTTTGTCTTTTGGACAGCGACATACCCGGATTCAAACAGCGATATCTTTTAAAATATAATTCCAAATCAAGCGCATAAGTACTCATTGGAAAGATAAGACAAAGCCCTACATTATTATCATACTGGTTAACACTAATTACCCACGAAAATGCCCAGAAACTGCTAATACTTCTTCTGTTCACCCACCTGAAAATCTGTTTTTTTGGACAGCAACATAACCGGATTCAAACAACGATATCTCCTAAATTATAACTCCGAATCGAGCGCATAAGTACCCATTGGAAAGGTATGACAAAGCTCTACATGATTCACCCACTGATCCCCACTAATTACCCACGAAAAATTCCCAGAAATCCCTAGAACTACTGCTGTTCGCCCACCCACAAAATTTCAGGACAGCACCTCTACCGATTCGGATAGGTAAACATATAATCAATTGGATTACAACACAATTAAACAAGATACAATCTCAAAATCACCTTGAATCCTCCCCCTTTCCTCCCTTCTTCTTCCCTCCACCAAAATCCAATTGGAGACATGCACCAACGCGACGTAGATCCGAGCGGGAAAGGAATGGCACCTTGGAGAGAAGGGCTTGAGGAGGGGGCGGCTAGGGTTTGATGGGGGAGGTGGGGTGGCGGCTGAAAATGGGTGGAGGAGTGAGAGGGGCGTCCTCCAAACCTAGAGAGACGGGGGCGGCTGCACAAGAGAAAGCGGAGGGGGTGGCTGAAAAAAATCCCAAGGGATTAAGGGAGGGGCGGCTAGGGTTAGGGGCCGGATCAAGAACCACGGCCCAACTCGTTCACACGTCAAGCCCCGACCCCCCCCCTAGCGCATGAGTCTAACCAAAATTCTACTATTTTACTGGTGAATGCTTCCCCAAAAATTCCCAACCCCAAAAGCGTACCACCCGAAAGAAAGAAGGAAAAAAGAAACAAGGAAAGAATAAACTCCAACTTCTCTTGTTTGCAAACTGGGTATCACACAAGGCCATGCACATGAAAGCTGCTGGGCCATTGCAATCGTTACCTATTCCAACATGGAAATGGGAGGATATTAGTATGGACTTTATTATGGGATTGCCCAGGACCGCTAAAGGGTATGATTCTATCTGGGTTATCATTGATCGACTTACAAAGATCGCCCACTTCCTTTCGGTCAGGGTAAAATATACAATGGCCACGTATGCAGAATTATACATTACCTGTATTCTCAGTTTGCACGGTATTCCAAAGACTATAGTGTCGGATCGTGGACCTCAATTTGTAGCCAAGTTTTGGGAAGCACTTCACAAATCCTTGGGTACTAACTTGCTCCATAGTTTGGCCTATCATCCGCAAACCAGTGGGCAAACTGAGAGGGTAAATCAAATACTTGAAGATATGTTACGGGCTTGTGCTTTGGAATTCCCACAGAAATGGGATGATTGTTTACCATTAGCGGAGTTCTTATATAATAATAGCTATCAAGAAAGCATTAAGGTGGCACCCTTCGAATTTTATATGGACGACGATGTCGTACTCCGTTAAACTGGTCTGAACCAAGTGAAAGAAATTTCTTCAGGCCTGATATGGTAAAAGAGACAGAAGAGAAGGTTCAACGATGTTGGGGGCCTTCGGCTTCCGAATGTCCTCAAAAACATGATTTAACAATGTTTCTGGAGTATAATACATGAGCAGGTACCTTCGAACTTGGACCTTTCGGAGTCAAAATCACAGTGTGAAGAAGCACAAGGGATACGAAGGATGGAACGAAGCCGAAGCTGTGCGCAAGGGAGCTTCGGCGTGATAACAGAAAAGGAAACCGACTTAAAGGGGAAAAGGCTATCTAGACCCTGATGAATTACTGTAGAATTATTAGCAAGTGTAAAGGGCATGGGTGTAATTTTACATGGGCTGCGTCCCGTGCCTATAAATAGATGAACAGTGCTCCAGTACTGTTCACGCTGACTTGGCATTTTGCTTTTGTGTCACGCTTGTACTCTTTACCTTCCCTCAAGCCGAAGGTATACTTGCAACATGATATCATTTCTATTTCTTCATAGTAATAAAATAGAAATGATTCAATAATAACAATATATTTAATTGTTCATGTTGTCTCTTATACTTCGTATGATTTCCTCTCTATTTTCATATATCATGCTTACGAAGGTAAGTCCTTCGTAACCTTCGTCCGAAGATCGTTATATCCTAGAGGAAATAATGCATCGAAGGACGAAGGACTTTAACATTTAATACTTTGTGTTGCCTTGTTCTTAACTCAAAGCATTTGAGAACAAGTCCCCAACAAACGAATAATTCATAATTTGAAGAAAGCTCAAACTCGTCAGAAGAGTTACGCAGACACACACCGGATACCCTTGTACTTTCCAGTTGGAGACTATGTCTACCTGAAATTTCACCAATGAAGGGTATACCGCGTTTCGGGGTAAAAGGGAAGCTTGCACCTCGGTACATTGGTCCTTTTCCTATACTTGAACAATGTGGACCAGTGGCATACCGACTTCAACTACCCGAAACCTTGTCTGCAGTACATAATGTGTTCCACGTGTCTCAGTTGAAGAAGTGTCTTCGGGTTCCGATCGAACCATTGATGTAACAGATGTTGCCCTAGAACCAGACTTGACATATTCTGAGTATCCTATTCGAGTCTTGGATCAAAAGGACAGAATTATCCGAAGAAAAACTCGCAAGTTTTACAAGATACAGTGGAACCAGCATTTAGAAGATGAGGCTACATGGGAAACTCAGGACTTTTTAGAAAAGAATTTCCTAGGCTTTTTAGCCTCATGTAATTTGTAAAGTGTATATAATCGTTGTAATAAAGGAGTGAGCCCCAAACCACCCCTGCCTTGTACCATGAATAAGGAAATAAAGACATGTCGTGTTTCCTTTTCCATTACTTACCCTAGGACTTTTAATCTCGGGACGAGATTCTTTTATGGGGGGAAGGATGTAACACCCATGGTGTTACTGTCACTAAAACATGAGCATAACATTATAAGCATTGGTATTGCATATGTTTGACACACCTAGAGTGCATTCACTAGGCAAAAAATTCAAACAAGTTGTGTTGATATGACATTTTGTGAATCAAACCTTAGAGTACGGAACTCAACCCTAGATTGGGTGTAATAGAACCAACAAGGCTTAAACAAGTGAAAACTTCAAAATTCAATTGAAGAAGTCATAAAGTGTCACCATGGATGAACTTAAGTGGGATCCAAACCCTAAGAGTGCAAGAAACCCTAATTGGAACCCCAGAAAACCCTAAACCTAAACCCTATGGGGCTAAGAGCAAAATCAGTGCACTTTTGGACTAAAATGCAAAAACCATGATAATAAAGCATCTTAAGTCATATTATCCACAATCATGAAGGTTTGCAATCCAAAACTTGAGATTTGGGCTTATTTGCAAAAGAGCCACACTTGAACTCTTTTGGTTAAGTCGGAAACCAGTGATATTGGCCCCACTTTGAAGCCCTATATTCCCCAATTTATGAGGATTTTGTTCTATGTCACCACATCAATATTGTAAACCTATCAAAGGAGAACAATTTTGCTTAAGAGTGTAAGCGAGGTTGTTATGAATAATTTGGAAATAATTAAACCTAAAGTCAGGCTGTCAGGCTGTTAAAGTCTGAATTTCAGACTGACAGTGCAACTGCAGTGACTTTGGGCATGAATTCAAGCAGGATTGAGCAAGAATTTGCTTAGGATTTCTATAACAATATTGTAGCTAGATCTTAGAGCTAAAACTTTGCTAAAGGGTGATGATCATGTGACTGCACAAAATCAGGAGTAAACAACCCTGCAAATCGTTCTGTCAGGTGACTGAA
The DNA here is from genome assembly GCF_902167145.1 of Zea mays. Taxonomy (NCBI): domain Eukaryota; kingdom Viridiplantae; phylum Streptophyta; class Magnoliopsida; order Poales; family Poaceae; genus Zea; species Zea mays. The sequence continues at coordinate 47,194,390 of NC_050103.1, forward strand.
TGGGCTTTCCCATGGTATAGTAACCTGAAACGGATCAGGACGCCAGCTCAACTCGCCGCCGACGATCCCCGCCGCGATTCGCGCCACCGCCGTCCTGATTCGTGCCCGGTGAGGAACGGATAACGCCGGGGATGGATAACTCGTACGTGGCGCCATCTCCCAAGTCCAGCCGAAGTTCTTCAGCGGCGGCCACCGTGACTCGGTAACTTTTGCCGCGGTGTCACTCATGCCGCGACCTGCCTCACTGTGCCTCCTACCGACGTGGTATGCATGCGCTAGCAATGCTATCTGTGGCCAGAGATCGTCTGTCGGGTCGCCGTGGCTATAAATAGCACGGTGTTCCACGGTGAGGTGTGACTATCACACAGTGAGTTGAATCGAAGTCGAATTCGCGCTACCTCTGCCCCCACCTCTCAAATTAAGTGTGCGCAGTAAAACTAGAGTTCTTTGCAAAGCCGAAGCACCTGCTCCCACCCTCGATTAGCCTCCATAGCCGGAGAATCACCAATTTCCCCCAAATCGGTCAGCCGCACCACCGAGAATAGCCCGATCGTGGCCAGCCCGCTCTTGTAAGTTCCTATCCAATTCAAGTGTTGTTTCCGTGGCTCTGCATGCTGGTAAAGCTCACCGTGGCACCCGTTTACTCAATTCGGCCATGATTTGGCGACAACGTGTACTCATGAACCCGGTTTCCGCCATGATCGTGGGCAGACAGTTCCTAGTGGGGTTTATGTCAAATTAAAGGATGTTCCTAGATTATACTTGATCGGTTATGGCTCCCCGATAGTTAACCATAGCAGTCATCGCCGGCCATGGCCGGTACAGACCACGTCGAAGACGAACGACGAGCGCGCCATGGCCAGGGATGTTTCTAGAGAAGAAATAGAAGTACGAGGGTATTTCTGCAAAGTGTCCGTGACTGTTTTAAATAGTGTTTTTGGACTCCTTCGGGCTAATCAAAACAACAGGGACTTATTCGCAAAGTCATCGTCGCGTGCGCGGGCGCGCGTGGGCGCGTCCCTGTTCCGGTGCAGGCTGGGACGTTTGGGCTACTTTCGGCCCAGTACTGTTTAAGCTTTTTCCTATTCTTTTTCTATAAAACTTGAGAAATCTGTCGAAAATTGTAGAAAAATGGTAAAAATGTCAAACCAATTTTCCTAGGTTCCTTATTTTCCATAGTATTTAATTAAAATAGTTTTATGATTTGTAGGTCAAATAGGGAATTTTGGAGCATTTAAAATAGCCTAAAACCTTGTTCCTGGAAGCAAGCCTTGGGTAGAATTTGGTATGATTTAGACCTTGTTTGATACTTATAAATAATAATCCTGAAAATCCCCAAACTTTTTAGATGACCCTTATACATTATTTAGAAGCAAGCCTTGGGTAGAATTTGTTATGATTTAGACCATGTTTGATACTTATAACCCAAAACCCTACTCCTGCCCTTTGAATTCCTTTACTGACTCCGGAAACCCTAGGTTCTCGGAGAACCGTGAAGGAAAATTGTATTCAAGACTTTAGATAATAAACCTTTATTATCTTTGCACTCTCATGAGCATTACATGAGCATTCCTTATTATGTATGGTTATATTTAGAAAACGAGGAAGAAGTTGAAGTAGAAGAAGAGAAGACTTCACCACCACCACCTGAGGGACATCAGGCAGGCAGCTGTTTTTATTTTTACATCTGCGGGACCAAGCCTGATTCACCTGTAAACCAAGGCAAGCCCCGGTGCATGCAACCCCTTCCTTGTGTTTTTAAATAATTTTTGCACACTTTAAGTCTAGTGAAATGTGCATTAGGTTTATAGGAGTTGCTTGGAAACCCTTTGATGCATTGCCTTCCTTGATATCCATACCTTTATAGATACTTCTGGTGAAGTATCAAAATATAATTTACAAAAATGCTTAGCCCTGCTCAGATCTTGTGGATAGAGGTTGTCTTTTGCATTAAGGCCTAGCTCAGGGGTTATCCTGAGGAAAGATGGCTTCTACCTGCAAGAATATTTTCATTGAGAGCGTGGTGGGATCTTACTGCAAAGTTCCCTTTGATGCTCTTTTCATCCTAAGGAATACAAACAATCTTAAGAGTGGAAATACTTAAATCAGGACTTGGGCTAGGAACAGGTGATGTTCTACCCGGGTTGATTAAGGATTGGATGCGTATGTAGGCTTGCTGATCAAGGACTATCTTAGCTGGACACATGCCCTGGAAATGGGATAGGGTAATCTTTGCCTCAGGCAGACTAATACCATAATAAGATAACACGCAATGGGCATGGAGAGATGGCGAGAGTAGCGTGTACCCTCCGTGGCAAGAGGCTGGACGGTGGTGTATCTGTGCTCTCGGTTGGCGTGAACCTGATCAGGTCTTAAGAACCCCGATGGTGAGTTGACATATGCAAGGGTTAAGTGCTACATATGTCGTGTGGTTAGAGATCCTCAGCTGAGTAAATCGATTCGGATCGCCGTTATATCCCCGGACAGTGGAGACTTGGTCACTAGCCTACAACCTAAGTCAGGATGTGAACCTCATGAATAAAAATGATGTTGTATTGATGAGATGGTGAAATTAGACTAGATGCAAACAAGGTCTATTAATACTTAATCTAGCATTAAAATGTTGAAAGTAAGGACTCACTTTAGTAAGCTATTTCTGAAAAGTATCTAAGTTGATTCTTGCTAAAGCCTCTCTTTGATTCCCTAATCCAGCATATCCTTGAGAGTCTTTTACTTTGTTGGGTAAGTCTTGCGAAAGTACACTTCGTACTCAGGGCTTTGTCCCATGTTGTTTTAGGTGAAGAAGCGACAAACTTTTGTTGCTTCTGTTCAAAGGTGGTACCCAAAGAGGAGAACCAAGACTAGAGCTGCGGGAGGGAAGGCCCTTCGTTAAAACTTTTACTGTCTATTCGGGGAGAAGTTTTTGCCCCCATGGTATGTAATAATAATACTCAGCACTCATATCGTATGTTCTGGTCTGTAAATATTAAACACTATCTTACTTTTCAATAAAAGTAAATTATTGTAACTGCTTCCGCATTTCCGTATCTCCGATGAATTGTAATGTCTGCGTGACGGGTGAAACATTCTTGGGAAAGGAAAAAAAATTCAGATACTGAACTTGTCAAGTGGTCAGGTGCCCCTGCAGGGTTGTCTGAGATCCGTTGGACAAGGACAACTGTAGGTGGGCCTAATTACTTGGGAGGTTCCGTCACAATTACTACTTCTATACTACACTATTCTAGCTTCCTGTCACTTTTGGTAGCCTCGCTGTCAGGTGTAGGAGACCATTCGTCGACCAAATTCATTGAAGGAGGGGGCCTGAAAAGGTCCAGTTCCCCTCCAAGGGCTTCACCCGCTGCTCCAGAAGGTCCGGCTCCCATCCCGACAGGATCCGCAGGGACGTTAGGGTGCAATTGTGAATGCAATACATGAACTTCTTCATGTAGTGTATTACAATAAACCTGCAAGTTGTCCATGGCTGAGCTAAGCTCCTCCATGTGGGCTCAAGCTCTAGCTTCCTTTGCCCAAGCAAGTGAACGAGAGTTCACAGCCCAATCGAGCGCTAGATCCCGTTCAGCTAATTGGTCTTGCAGGTGGCGGATGTCTGTTCTCAATTCGTTTATTCTTTCACCATCCGCGACCCATATATCGTTCCTATGATGGAGTTCTGATCGAAGCTGTTCAACTTGGGCTTCCAGATCCCCGATTGGATTGTTGCTACCACTGCTATTGTCTTCATGTCGTGGGGCTAGTTGATGGCAGGGTACGCCAATCGGCCCGGTAGACTTGTGCGCGGAGGCATATTTTCATGAGGGGAAAATCTTATTAGCATAGTTTTTAGCATGATGCATGTATAATTACAGAATCAACCTTAGTTGATTCACACCTTCTATACATTGCACTCTACTATCTGGTCTTTAAAATAAGTATCTCATAAGGTGATTGGATAAAAAGGAAACAAATTTTCTAGATAAGTCTTTGAAAATTCTTTTTGAAAATGTCTCATAATATCTGCAGAGATGGGCTTTGCTCCGATACCAACTGTGATGGAACCTCCCAAGTCATTAGGTCCACCTACAGTTGTCCTCCAACGGACCTCAGACAACCCTGCTGAAAGGGAAATGTGCCCTTGGGCCATTTCTAAGTATTTTGGTGATTGAGTGCCAACACAAGTGGACTCATGTTAATCTATGGATAAAGTGCAAATCAAGTAAAAAGGTATGTCTCTAAGACTTAGTACATTGTTTTTGAGACTAATGTATTGTGTCTAAGTGCTGGAAACAGAAGAAATCAAATTGGAAAAGAGATGGCTTTGTTCAGCCAAAGACAGCTCGGTCTGGGTACACCGGACTGTCCGGTGGTGCACCGGACAGTGTCCGGTGCGCCAGGTCGGAGTCTGTCAACTGGCTGCTCTCGGGAAGCAATTAACGGCGTACGACTATTAATCACCGGACTGTCCGGTGGTGCACCGGACTGTCCGGTGAGCCAACAGCCGACCGGGCCAACGGTCGGCCGCATAATCCGCATGCGACGCGTGGCAAGAGCCAACGGTCAGAAGGGGCACCGGACTGTCCGGTGTGCACCGGACAGTGTCCGGTGCACCAACGGCTAGGAATCTGCAATGGTCGGCTTCGCCAAATAAGGAAAGAGATCCGCACCGGACTGTCCGGTGCGCCAGGCGACAGAAGGCAAGAATTGCCTTCTTGAAATGCTCTCAACAGCTCCTAGCTGCCTTAGGGCTATAAAAGGGACCCCTAGGCGCATGGAGGAGAACCAAGCATTCCTTGAGCATTGTTGATCACTCACACTTCATTCTTGCGCACTTGTTCGACATTCTTAGTAATTTGAGCTCTGTTCTAGTGAGAACCTCGAGATATTGTCTTGAGCTCAAGTCTTGATCTTGTGTGTGTGTATTTGCTGTTGTTTTGAGTGTGTTGCTTCCCTCCCTTACTCTAGTGCTTCATTGAGATTCTTATTGTAAGGGCGAGAGATTCCAAGTTGTGGAGATTCCTCGCAAACGAGAAAAGAGTAAAGTAAAGAAGAACACCGTGGTATTCAAGTTGATCATTGGATCACTTGAGAGGAGTTGAGTGCAACTCTCGTCCGTTGGGACGCCACAACGTGGAGTAGGCAAGTTTTGTACTTGGCCGAACCACGGGATAAATCCTCGTGTCTCTTGTGCTTGTCCTTATTGTGTCTATTGTGCTTCACAAGATTTTCCTCTCTACTCACTTGATTTCTTTATACTAACTCTTAATCAAATTTGTGGTGTTGAGTTTTAAGTTTTAGAGGATCACCTATTCACCCCCCCCCCTCTAGGTGCTCTCAATTGGTATCAGAGTCGTTCTCTTCAAGAAAGGGACTAATCGCCCGAAGAGATGGATCCTAGGGGCAAGGGGATGGTGGTCAATGATAAGGAGAAGGAGTCCTTCGTCAATGATCCAAAAGATGACAAGCCTACTGACTCCGGCTCAAGCCACAAAAGAAAAGACGGGAAAAAGAAGAAAACAAGGCGCATCAAGGAGATCGTCTACTACGACGACAGCGACGAGTCCTCTTCTTCCCAAAAGGACGACGACTACGAGAAAAAGAAAATGGTCAATTCAAAGTTTTCTTTTGATTATTCTCGTATTCCGCAAAATACAAATGCTCATTTACTCTCCATTCCACTTGGTAAACCTCCTCACTTTGATGGAGAGGACTACGGATTTTGGAGTCACAAAATGTGTAGTCACTTGTTCTCTCTCCATCCAAGCATATGGGAGATAGTAGAGAGTGGAATGCACTTTGATAGTACGGATAGTCCCATGTTCATTAATGAGCAAATTCACAAAAATGCACAAGCTACTACTGTTCTTCTAGCTTCATTGTGCAGGGATGAATACCATAAGGTGAGCGGCTTGGATAACGCCAAGCAGATTTGGGACACCCTCAAAATCTCACATGAGGGGAACGACGTTACCATGCTCACCAAGATGGAGTTGGTGGAGGGTGAACTTGGGAGATTTGCAATGATCAGGGGCGAGGAGCCAACCCAAACGTACAACCGGCTCAAGACCCTCGTCAACAAAATAAGGAGCTATGGAAGCACGCGATGGATGGACCACGACGTCGTCCGCCTAATGCTAAGGTCCTTTACTGTCCTTGATCCACATCTTGTGAACAATATTCGTGAGAATCCTAGGTACACCAAGATGACGCCCGAGGAGATACTTGGAAAGTTCGTAAGCAGGCGGATTGTAACACCCCAGGTATTACTCAGGGTGTCCACCCAGGGCTACACCATTTAAATCTACTATCACATGTGGTCTAGTTTGAGCAAAGTACATCAAACTTAGAATTCAAGGTCCTAAGCAAGTGCAACCCATCTTGGATATCATACCCTAACTTATCATGCACATCTAAAGGGGAGAATTGCCCAAAACCCTGAAGCACACCCCTTTGGGCAGTGGGAACCCTAGATGTAAGTATGACCAAAAGGTCATGAAAACCTTTTGATCATGGTTGGGCCAAATATAAAAGTTGTAGTACACTAAATAACCTACAAATAATAGTAAGAAAGTAACCCCAAAAAATTTCAGAAAAACCCCAAAAGTTTCACCAAAGGATTGAGAATGAAAGAAAAATCAGAAATTGTCTAAGTCCAAAACTAACCTTTGGACAAAGATCACACATGTTCACCCTCATCCAAAATTCAAAACACTTCGACCCAATTAACAAAGTGGCGCCAAATTACCCCTAGAATGCCCTGGAGGAAGTTGACACCTACCCTAAGTCGTTTGACACGACTTGGCATAGCTTTTGTCCCGGTTTGGACAGCTATGACATAGGCAACTTCTCACCCCTCTATCTCCCTACCCCGACCGTATCTTGGCTTGGAACTCACAGCAAAAAGGTAGGATATGGAACAGGGAAGAGACGGTACACAGTGGTTTTGCCAAGATACGCACGCTAAGGTGCTCAAATCCGCTGTTGAACCATGGCAGAAGCGAGCTCCCACGTGTTCGACACTCGGGGCGCGCTCAGAGCACGCCTGTGCGCGAACCCCAGCGCGCCCGCGGCTGCCCGTGACCACGCCCGCGCCACGGCTATAAAGCCCGTCCCAGTGCCTGGCTGCCTTCCCCGTTGCCTCGTCCGTACCACGCCTAACTCCCCTGAGCTCGCCCATAGCTCCGGCGACCTCCCCGCGACCCTCCAGAGCCGCCCGAGGGCAACCACCGTGGCCAACCCCTTTCCCGCCCTCCTTCGCTCGGTCCAAGCCCTCGGATAGCTTCCCTGAGAGGCCGTGAAGCTTGCACGAGCTTGAACCGAGGACCCGCGCCACCGGAATAGCAAAATGGTGCTCGCCGGAGTTCAGAATCCCGCCGGCGCACGTGGACAGGGTAAGTCACTGCGCCATTTTTCGATTCAATGCACAGATAGCCTCTACATCACCCCGTGAAGCTCATCGTGCCATTGGATTGAACTAGATCGCCGTGGTTTGACCGGAACACTCGCCGCCGACGAGATCCCCCGCCTGCGCGCGTGGACCAGACGATTCCGGCCACCCCCGCCGTCGAGCCATACACCGTTGTGACCGCCAGAGCCTCCCCGAGCCAACTCCTCCCCTCGCCGGACCTCTCTCGCCGCCGGTAAGCCGCGCCACCCTTTTCTTTCTCTCGGGTACTGTTTAAACCTAGGGAGGGACCGCGGGGGAGAAGAAAAGAAAGCTAGGGGGTTTTGCGCATTGTCAGTGACTCAGATAAATAGTAGCGCGGGGGTATAACTGAGAGAGTTAGTTTGGAAATAACTCAAGGACCTCAGTGCAAAGTGGTTTTCCAGGAAACCTTTTATTAAATCGGATTTAAAATTTGAATAGAACTTGAAAAATTTATTTCTTCTGTTTTATTCATCCAAATTTAGTCAAACCAATTTTGTCAGATCTTAAATAATATAAACTACTTAAGAAAAATATAAAACCCCTATGTACTACAGAAAACTTTAGGGTTCTGATTTAAATACTGATTTGACCAAAAGCCAAATAATGGAAAGAAAAATAGTTGCATTATTTAATTGGAGTTAAGAAAATTTGGAGAAGTTTATGACCACCTACTGACCTATTTAAAAATGCTAAACCTCTCTGTACACCCCATTAATGTAGAGTTTGCCATTTATTTTACATTATGCTTAAGGTTAAAGAAAATAGGAAATGTGATTTAAATAAAGAACCAGGGAGCCCCCATATTTTTGTTAGTATACTTATTCAGTGTAGGTTACTAGAAAAATTGATTATACCCTGGTTTAGTATAAAATAAATAGGATATCTTTTATTTTAAGAAAACAAGGAAAACTTAGAAAAGCCCTACAAAAATAACCCCAAGGTGAAAACACCCCTACCTTTGGGATAGTAAATCTTTTGTTATAAAGAACATAGAAAAAATATGAAATCTGTTGTTTGACATTTTTCAAATAGCAAGATAGTGGAAAGTGCCTTTTTGGCATTAAATTTTGGAAAATCACAACTAAATAACCATCCCTTAGCTTTCTGTGATTTTTGGCATAGAAGCTTATTCTTACTGTTAGATGCCAACAAAAATAACCCTTAGGACAGAACCCACTCCTAGTTGAGAGTTGTAGAGCAAAGTGGCCCTTTTACACAACTTTTGATTATTTTTGTCTAAAGCATAGCCTTTTTATTTTGAACCTCAACTTCCTAGAATGGGCTATATTGACCAATGACAACCCACTGTAATTTTTACAAAATTTTTGGAAAAAGTTAAACCACTGTTGTAGTTCAAACCTCCACTAGAATTCATAAATAGAAAATAAAGAAAGGAAAATGAATAAGGGAAATTAATGTCATCCTAAAACCCTTTTGTAAATTGTCCACTGAAATGTATAAAGGAAATACCAATCCACTATGCATATCCCTAACAAAACCTAAACCTAGAGTGATAAGCATAAACCACTAAAAGCAACGTATGACCAAGAAACCCTAAGTCACTCACTAACTTAGTTTCCTTCCTTTAGCATAATGTTATTAAATCCTGCATAATCATGACATACATATTCATTGCATTTCGATAGACTGTAACCTCGCTGATGGAGAGTACGACCTCATGCCGGAGCAAGGAGCTGCTCAGGAGGTAGCCCCAGATCTAGCACCAAAGCCTGCACCAGAGGATCTGCCTGCCACAGCTTTGGAAGGCAAGCCCCGGTTTATGCATAACCTGTTATTTATGCTATTTTACTATAATTAATGATTGTAGGATTGAATGTGCACTTAAGTGTAGGAGTTGTTTGAAACCCTAGTTGCATGATCTCAGGAATCATATTGAGATGAATACTAGTATGCTAGGTCGAGTAGCTGCTTTATTTAATTAGGATCTCGGTAGAAGACGAGTGATTTTTCTAGCACTCGCGCGAGATCAGGAATTGGTTGTACCCACTTTCACATCATCATGATACTAGTCTGTGGACAACAATCCATGGGGATTGGTTGTCTACAAGATGGAAAATTTGGAATAAGGATTAACGTGCGGATACCTGTGTCAAGCGTTTGAACGTACTAAACACATACCGAGAAATATGGTAAATCGGTAAGCCTAGTACCTGAGTGAACCTGCCCGCAGACTTTGCCCCCTCACGCGACCTAAGACGTGGTCTCCCATTCCGGTTATGGTGGGTACAAGTGCGGTCACTGCACGACGGCAGTCGGGGTCAGTGAGGCATTGTACGCCAAGGCGGTGAGCCCTGATCTGTTGCTAGGGAATCGATGGGGACGGTTGATGTGTGTGGGGACGGAGTGCCCCTGCATGTCGTGTGTTTAGGTTTACCTTGCAAGGATAAAAACTCGATTCGAATCGTCTGCTTCTCGCAGCTAATGAGACCGCTTGATCCATTGTACTGCATTGAGTAACAAGTGAAATATGATGAGTTGATACAAGATGTTGATTGCTAAAATGATTTCTACTATGTATGAGTAGATAGTACATATTTAGCCTTAAGAGAGTCACACTTAAATTTGACAAAGCTAAAACTTGATTTAGAACTCAGCTAGTGCTTTTGGCAACCAAACCCCACAGCCAAACAGCTGCATGTCTAGAGGTAGAGGAGTAGACTCCTCACACCGGGTAAGTCTAGCTGAGTATTAGTATACTCAGCCTTGCTTGTGGCACAATTTTATAGGTTCTTTGGAGGACATGGTTGCTAGAGTGACTTGGCCGTCCATCTTGCCACCGGGTTGGACTTTTGAGTGGGACCCTGCCTCGGCTGAGGAGGAGCATGAGGAGTGATGGGACAGGCTTCCCCATCCCTCCATTTATTTATCGTTAGTTTTATTCCGCTGCACTCGAACAATGATGACTACTTTTGCAAAACTCCGATGGTGATGTAATAATTTAATACTCCTTAATGCATGGTTTTATGCTTTATTGTATTTGCTCTGTGACTCACCATCGAGTGAGATTGTGGTACTTGATCCTGTCAGTGGCCTTGTCGGACTAGATTTGAGGGATTGACGGGTTATTCCCATTTAAGTGTGGTCTAGCCTCTAAGGTGGGACTTAGGCACTTAAGTCGGAATAATTCGGGCAGTTCCGCCACAGCTGGTATCGGAGCTTGTACCACCACAGAGGAATCAATAAAATATAAATACCATCCTTTTCCGAAGTAAAACTTGATAGAAACAATGTTGGATTGATCGTAGGACGATCAGGATAGACCTAGGACATGAAGCCTTAGGATGATAGAGGGGTAGCTAGGTGGCTAGGTGATTAAGCCCTACAGGCTACTATAAGGGATGGGAGTTCTTCCCTATTCCCTTTATATTGATGTGAGGTCATTCAGGACGAGCATGCATGCATTCTTAAATTAAACAAATGGATAATTGAGTAAGGACTTTAATACAGAATGATGACCAACTAAGTACCCCAGTACCATTGTTATATTTAGAGAGAGGCTGAGTTGTGTTTTCCTTTTTCTTTTTATAATTCTTTTTCTTTTACTTACACTTAACCGTACACAGATGACTTCCCACGGATCCTCAGACGACGGAAATGCACTGTCCCACACTGACGGGCTTGCACGAGAGGGCTTTCCCCGTATTTTGTGGGAGGTACTTCAGGGGGCCGGATACACGACACCTCCTCAGTACGCGGTGCAGCAGTTCGAGAAGCACCGAGTGCCCCGCTGTAGGGTGAGGATGACCTTGGAGCCTCATCCCCTGCAGCCAGGCTGGCGTTCGCTGGACTCTGAGTCCTTTGGATACCGGGCTGAGGATACGATCGAGGCGATTGCTCTGCATGGATTGACCACTTTCTGCGGATTCCACCCCTTGGAGCTGTCCACCCACCCCATTGGCTTGTTCCCCGTGGAGAGGGAGGACGACCCAATGTGGAAGGATCGGGTGGAGCATGCCAAGGACATCTAGGCTATCTACCCAGGCCAGATGGCTCACTTGACAGTGCGGTGCATGAATGCCCTGTACTGTCTGCTAGTGATGTGTGGTGAGGCAATGTCCCATCTGATGGCATTACTGGAGGCAACAAAGATCACCCTGGACAACAGAGAGGAGCTTGTGGTTGATTTGTCCACTGAGATGGTGGAAAAAGACTTGCAGGTGGAGCAGCAGTCAAATGAGATCCAAGAGCTGGAGGAATTAGTGGGAACAAGGGAGAACACCATCGAGGTTCTCGAGGATCAGCTTATTAACACCCAGCAGCAGCTTGCCGAGGCTAATGAGCAGCTAGATATGCATCACCAAGAGATCCAGGACATGGAGGCCAACGAGAACGTCGACATTGAGGGAGGAGAGGAGCCTGCCTCCAGCTTGGACACTGCTGGCTCAGGGAGACCACCTTCCCCCGAGTCGAGTGTTGCCTCGTTCGCTCACTAGGTAACAGGAGTAGGGCTAGAAGTCGATAATGGTGGGACTCCTCCAAGCTAGCTTAGCTTTTGCACCCTTGGGGTACTAGGCTAGATAGAGTTGAGTCTTTTGGGTCATTGATGTAATCGTGATAAACTCTTTTGGAAACATGGTTGATGGATGATGTTAGTCTTAATTTGGGAAGAAAAGTTTATGCCTTAAGAAATCCTTTATATTTATGCAAGAATCTATCAATTTCGCCTTTTGACTCTTTCACCGCGATTAAACCTTAAACTTGAAGATATGGTATTAAGAAAATATGTGATTTTTCAGATGGCCGGGAGAGCGCGTCGTGGCCAGAATGAGCGCGTTCCTCCACCGCCGCCACCGCCTCCCACTCTGCAAGAGCTAATGGCTTAGCAGAATGAGATCTTGAGGCAGCTAGCTCAGCGCCAGCCACCACCTCAGCACTATGGTGGTGGAGATCATCAACGTCACCCCGCGGCAGCTACCTACCAGGAGTTCCTCAGTACCCAGCCTCCATTGTTCACCAAGGCAGAGGACCCACTTGATGCAGATGTATGGTTGAGAGTAGTGGAATCCAAATTCCCGCTACTCCATGGAGTTTGCTCAGAGGTCACTAAGGTCAGGTTCGCCACCCAGCAGCTTCGCGGACCCGCAAGGACTTGGTGGGACCATTCTCTTGCTATGCAGCTAGAGGACCGAGAGGTGGAATGGAGAGAATTCAAGGCAGCTTTCAAGGGGCACCATATACCAGCCGGAATTATGGACCGAAAGCTCAACGAGTTTCTGGCACTCACTCAGGGCAACCGGACAGTATTGCAGTATGCTCAGGCCTTTAATGACCTGTGCCAGTATGTCGGGTATCATGCAGATACAGACGAGAAGAAGAGAGACAGGCTCAGGAGGGGGCTCAGCACTAAGCTCCGTGACCGTCTCAACACTGTCAGGGCCAACAACTATAATGAGTTGGTCAATATGGCCATCTCCCAGGAGGACTGTATCACCGCTCGTCAGGCAGAGAAGAAGAGGAAGACCCCTGTGGCAGGACCCTCAGCTCAGCCACAGCGCTTCAGGATTGTGTCTGACACTCAGACCACGGGGCCTCAGCAGCAGCAAGGGTGTTGGGTGATCCGACCACAGCAGCAGCAGCAGACACCCAACCGTACCCAGTTTCCAGCTCAGAGGAACAATCAGCAGCAGCAGCAATATTGCTAGGCAAATGACAACAGGTGTTTCACATGCGGCAACACCGGACATTATGCCAAGAATTGCCCCAGAAACCAGCAGAGGCAGGGGCAGAATGTTAATCAGAACCAAGGCAAGAGGCATAAGGTGCAAGTGAGGCAGGGCAGGCTCAACTTCACCACCATGGCTGATATTCCAGAGGGAGCACCCGTCTTGACTGGTATCTTTACAGTTTTGAATTATCCTGCTATTGTTCTTTTTGATTCTGGTGCATCACACAGTTTTATCAGTACCAAATTTAGTGCCAAGTGTCAGTTACCTTTCCACCACACCAACAGGGGTATTACAATTTCAACACCAGGAGGCAGGATTGCCACCTATCAGATCAATAGACACGTACCAATTAAGCTAGGTAGTTTCATTTTTAAAACCACTCTTTTGATAATGGGATTGGATAGTGTGGATATCATCCTAGGGACTGATTGGTTATCGCGACACCACGCGGTGATTGATGTCGCAGCCAGAGCCATAGAAATCCACTCCCCTTTGGATGGCGAGATCACCTTATATCTACCCGACCAGGGTTGTACCCGTTCTTGTGCATTCACTATGATAGAGTCACCAGTGGAAGGGATCTCAGTGGTCCGTGATTACCCAGATGTTTTTCCGGATGAATTGCCAAGGATGCCACCTGACCGAGACATTGAGTTCGCCATTGAATTGCAACCCGGGACTGCTCCTATCTCTAAGAGACCCTATAGGATGCCTCCCGCAGAATTAGCAGAACTGAAAAAGCAACTGCAGGAATTGTTGGACAAGGGGTTCATTCGCCCCAGTACTTCACCTTGGGGATGTCCTGCTTTATTTGTGAAGAAAAAGGACGAGAGTTTGAGAATGTGTGTCGATTACCACCCTCTCAATGCGGTGACTATCAAGAACAAATACCCACTGCCCCGCATTGATGTTTTGTTCGATCAGTTGGTGGGAGCCAAAGTATTCTCCAAGATAGATCTTCGCTCGGGTTACCATCAGATTAAAATCCGTGCTAGCGATATTCCCAAGACGGCCTTCTCAACCAGATATGGGCTTTATGAGTTTTTGGTGATGTCTTTTGGGCTGACCAATGCCCCAGCTTATTTTATGTACCTGATGAACTCAGTATTCATGCCAGAGTTGGACAAATTCGTGGTCGTTTTCATTGATGATATTCTGGTCTATTCCAAGAATGAAGCCGAGCACACCAAACATTTGCATACTGTACTTCAGAGGCTACGTGACCATCAGTTGTATGCCAAATTGTCTAAATGCGAATTCTGGCTGAAGGAAATTAAATTCTTGGGTCACACCATTTCTCAGGATGGGATATCAGTTGATCCTGAGAAGGTACAAGAGGTAATGGATTGGAGACCCCCGACTACAGTAAGGCAGATTCGGAGTTTTCTGGGATTGGCAGGGTATTATCGACGATTTATTCCGGATTTCTCCAGAATTGCCAAACCAATGACTGAACTATTAAAGAAGGGAGTCAAGTATAATTGGAGCCAAAAGTGCGAAGATGCTTTTCATACACTGAGGCAGCATTTGACAACAGCCCAGTGCTGGCTCAACCTGATAACACCAAGCCCTTTGAAGTTTATTGTGATGCTTCTGGCACTGGATTGGGATGTGTACTAATGCAAGATAACAGAGTAATTGCTTATGCCTCCCAAGCACTCAGACCCCATGAGCAGAACTACCCTACACATGATCTGGAGTTAGCAGCCGTGGTTCATGATCTCAAGATATGGAGACACTACTTGATGGGAGCTCACTGTAATATTTACACTGATCACAAGAGCCTCAAATACATTTTCACCCAGGCAGACCTGAACATGAAGCAGAGGAGATGGTTGGAGTTAATCAAGGACTATGATTTGGAGGTGCATTACCATCCTGGCAAAGCCAATGTTGTGGCAGATGCCTTGAGCAGAAAAACCCAGTGCAATTGTATGAGCATGGATGCAAGAGTTACCACCCTGTGTGATGAATTGTGCAAGCTGAACCTGGAAGTTGTTCCTTCAGGTGAATTAAATTATATCTCGGTGGAGCCCACATTACAAGAGCAAATAGTCAGGGCACAGATTGAAGACAAGGGTGTTCGGGTTATCAAGGAAATGATCAAGCAAAAGGCAGAGAAATACAAGTGCTTCCGTCAGGAAAGCAAGGGAATTCTATGGTTTGGAGATCGATTGGTTGTCCCCAAGGACCCTGAACTCAGAAAGAGGATACTGGTTGAAGCTCACCTTTCCAAATTCTCCATGCACCCTGGTAGCAACAAGATGTACCATGATCTCAGATCCTTATACTGGTGGACCAGAATGAAGAGGGAAATTGCCAAGTATATATCCGAGTGTGACACCTGCCAAAGGATTAAAGCCAGTCATTTGAAGGCAGCAGGCCCTTTGCAACCCCTTCCCATCCCCTCTTGGAAATGGGAGGACATTTGCATGGACTTTATCGTGGGATTGCCCAATACCTCCAGGCACCATGATTCCATTTGGGTTATTGTGGACAGATTGACCAAGACCGCTCATTTCTTACCAGTGCATACCACCCACAAGACAGAGAAATATGCAGAAATTTATGTTGATCAAATAGTGAGGTTGCATGGTATTCCAAAAACCATTGTATCTGACAGAGGAGCACCGTTTGTGGCACGCTTTTGGGAGCAGCTGCAAGACTCACTTGGGACCCAGGTAATACGACGTTCAGCATACCATCCTCAAACAGATGGCCAGATGGAAAGGGTAAATCAGATTTTGGAAGACATGTTGCGGGCATGTGTACTACACTACGGAAAGGATTGGGACAAGTGTCTTTCCTTGGCAGAGTTTTCTTACAATAACAGCTACCAGTCCAGTTTGAAGATGGCACCTTTTGAAGCCTTATATGGGAGGAGATGTAGAACCTCGCTGAATTGGTCTCAAGCAGGAGAGAGGGAAATATTTGGACCAGACTTGGTACTTGAAGCAGAGGAAAAGGTCAGAGTTATTAAGAAGAACTTAGAAGTTGCTCAGGCCAGGCAAAAGAGCTATCATGACAAGAGGCGGAAGCCCTTACAGTTTAAAGTGGGAGAACATGTTTATCTTAAGGTATCACCCACCAAGGGCGTCCAGAGATTTGGAATCAAGGGCAAGTTAGCTCCTCGCTACATTGGACCCTATGACATCAAAGCAAGTTGTCGACCCGTAGCCTATCAATTGGAATTGCCACCGCACTTGTCAGCATTTCACAATGTGTTTCATGTATCTCAGCTGCGGAAATGTGTCTGCCTGGCCACTGAAGTGCTACCTGAACCAGACATTGAGATAGAACCAGACTTGTCCTATCAAGAGTACCCCGTCAAGGTATTGGATCAGAAAGAGAGGTCAACACGGGCAAAGTCGATCAGAATGTATAAGGTTCAGTGGAGTCACCATTCAGTAGAAGAAGCTATGTGGGAGACTAAGGATTTTCTACGTTCTCGCTTCCCCGACTTTCTGCCTAAAGGAGTCGGTACGTAACCCAAAACCCCACCTCCACCTCCCTTTGAATATAATTATAAGAAAAACTTAGATAACAAGGGTAGTCTAAGTTGTGGATTTAACTTAAAAAGGACTTCCTTCTGAAGTTGCAAAGAGAATGACATTCGAAGAGCAGTTAACAAGAGAAACTTGGGTAAAAGAAAGAGTAGCAAACCAACACACCTTCACGGCACCCCTCCAAGGGACTCTACCAAAAATCTCGGGACGAGATTCCTTTAAGGGGGAGGGTTGTAACACCCTAGGTGTTACTCAGGGTGTCCACCCAGGGCTACACCATTTAAATCTACTATCACATGTGGGCTAGTTTGAGCAAAGTACATCAAACTAAGAATTCAAGGTCCTAAGCAAGTGCAACCCATCTTGGATATCATACCCTAACTTATCATGCACATCTAAAGGGGAGAATTGCCCAAAACCCTGAAGCACACCCCTTTGGGCAATGGGAACCCTAGATGTAAGTATGACCAAAAGGTCATGAAAACCTTCTGATCATGGCTTGGGCCAAATATAAAAGTTGTAGTACACTAAATAACCTACAAATAATAGTAAGAAAGTAACCCCAAAAAGATTTCAGAAAAACCCCAAAAGTTTCACCAAAGGATTGAGAATGAAAGAAAAATCAGAAATTGTCTAAGTCCAAAACTAACCTTTGGACAAAGATCACACATGTTCACCCTCATCCAAAATTCAAAACACTTCGACCCAATTGACAAAGTGGCGCCAAATTACCCCTAGAATGCCCTGGAGGAAGTTGACACCTACCCTAAGTCGTTTGACACGACTTGGCATAGCTTTTGTCCCAGTTTGGACAGCTATGACATAGGCAACTTCTCACCCCTCTATCTCCCTACCCCGACCGTATCTTGGCTTGGAACTCACAGCAAAAAGGTAGGATATGGAACAGGGAAGAGACCGTACACAGTGGTTTTGCCAAGATACGCACGCTAAGGTGCTTAAATCCGCCGTTGAACCATGGCAGAAGCGAGCTCCCACGTGTTCGACGCGGGCTGACACTCAGGGGCGCGCTCAGAGCATGCCCGTGCGCGAACCCCAGCGCGCCCGCGGCCGCCCGTGACCACGCCCGCGCCACGGCTATAAAGCCCGTCCCAGTGCCCGGCTGCCTTCCCCGTTGCCTCCTCCGTACCACGCCTAACTCCCCTGAGCTCGCCCATAGCTCTGGCGACCTCCCCGCGACCTGCTAGAGCCGCCCGAGGGCAACCACCGTGGCCAACCCCTTTCCCGCCCTCCTCCGCTCGGTCCAAGCCCTCGGATAGCTTCCCTGAGAGGCCGTGAAGCTTGCACGAGCTTGATCCAAGGACCCGCGCCACCGAAATAGCGAAATCGTGCTCGCCGGAGTTCAGAATCCCGCCGGCGCACGTGGACAGGGTAAGTCACTGCGCCATTTTTCGATTCAATGCACAGATAGCCTCTACATCACCCTGTGAAGCTCACCGTGCCATTGGATTGAACTAGGTCTCCGTGGTTTGACCGGAACACTCGCCGCCGACGAGAGCCCCCGCCTGCGCGCGTGGACCGGACGATTCCGACCACCCCCGCCGTCGAGCCGTACACCGTTGTGACCGCCAGAGCTTCCCTGAGCCAACTCCGCCCCTCGCCGGACCTCTCTCGCCGCCGGTAAGCCGCGCCACCCTTTTCTTTCTCTTGGGTACTATTTAAACCTAGAGAGGGACCGCGGGGGAGAAGAAAAGAAAGCTAGGGGGTTTTGCGCATTGTCAGTGACTCTGATAAATAGTAGCGCGGGGGTATAACTGAGAGAGTTAGTTTGGAAATAACTCAAGGACCTCGGTGCAAAGTGGTTTTCCAGGAAACCTTTTATTAAATCTGATTTAAAATTTGAACATAACTTGAATAACTCATATCTTCTGTTTTATTCATCCAAATTTAGTCAAACCAATTTTGTCAGATCTTAAATAATATAAACTACTTAAGAAAAATATAAAACCCCTATGTACTACAGAAAACTTTAGGGTTCTGATTTAAATACTGATTTTACCAAAAGCCAAATAATGGGAAGAAAAATAGTTGCACTATTTAACTGGAGTTAAGAAAATTTGGAGAAGTTTATGACCACCTACTGACCTATTTAAAAATGCTAAACCCCTCTGTACACCCCATTAATGTAGAGTTTGCCATTTATTTTACATTATGCTTAAGGTTAAAGAAAATAGGAAAAGTGATTTAAATAAAGAACCAGGGAGCCCCCATATTTTTGTTAGTATACTTATTCAGTGTAGGTTACTAGAAAAATTGATTATACCCTGGTTTAGTATAAAATAAATAGGATACCTTTTATTTTAAGAAAACAAGGAAAACTTAGAAAAGCCCTACAAAAATAACCCCAAGGTGAAAACACCCCAACCTTTGGGATAGTAATCTTTTGTTATAAAGAACATAGGAAAAATATGAAATCTGCTGTTTGACATTTTTCAAATAGCAAGGTAGTGGAAAGTGCCTTTTTGGCATTAAACTTTGGAAAATCACAACTAAATAACCATCCCTTAGCTTTCTGTGATTTTTGGCACAGAAGCTTATTATTACTGTTAGATGCCAACAAAAATAACCCTTAGGACAGAACCCACCCCTAATTAAGAGTTGTAGTGCAAAGTGGCCCATTTACACAACTTTTGTTATTTTTGTCTAGAGCATAGCCTTTTTATTTTGAACATCAAATTCCTAGAACAGGCTATATTGACCAATGGCAACCCACTGTAATTTTTACAAAAGTTTTGGAAAAAGTTAAACCACTGTTGTAGTTCAAACCTCCACTAGAATTCATAAATAGAAAATAAAGAAAGGAAAATGAATAAGGGAAATTAATGTCATCCTAAAACCCTTTTGTAAATTGTCCACTGAAATGTATAAAGGAAATACCAATCCACTATGCATATCCCTAACAAAACCTAAACCTAGAGTGATAAGCATAAACCACTAAAAGCCACGTATGACCAAGAAACCCTAAGTCACTCATTAACTTAGTTTTCTTCCTTTAGCATAATGTTATTAAATCCTACATAATCATGACATACATATTCATTGCATTTTGATAGACTGTAACCTCGCTGACGGAGAGTACGTCCTCGTGCCGGAGTAAGGAGCTGCTCAGAAGGTAGCCCCAAATCCAGCACCAGAGCCTGCACCAGAGGATCTGCCTGCCACAGCTTTGGAAGGCAAGCCCCGGTTTATGCATAACCTGTTATTTATGCTATTTTACGATACTTAATGATTGTAGGATTGAATGTGCACTTAAGTGTAGGAGTTGTTTCAAACCCTAGTTGCATGATCTCAGGAATCCTATTGAGATGAATACTAGTATGCTAGGTCGAGTAGCTGCTTTATTTAATTAGGATCTCGGTAGAAGACGAGTGATTTTTCTAGCACTCGCGCGAGATCAGGAATTGGTTGTACCCACTTTCATATCATCATGATACTAGTCTATGGACAACAATCCATGGGGGTTGGTTGTCTACAAGATGGAAAATTTGGAATAAGGATTAACGTGCGGATACCTGTGTCAAGCGTTTGAACGTACTAAACACATACCAAGAAATATGGTAAATCGGTAAGCCTAGTACCTGAGTGAACCTGCCCGCAGACTTTGCCCCTCACGTGACCTGAGACGTGGTCTCCCATTCCGGTTATGGTGGGTACAAGTGCGGTCACTGCACGACGACAGTCGGGGTCAGTGAGGCATTGTACTCCAAGGCGGTGAGCCCTGATCTGTTGCCTGGGAATCGATGGGGACGGTTGATGTGTGTGGGGACGGAGTGCACCTGCATGTCGTGTGTTTAGGTTTACCTTGCAAGGATAAAAACTCGATTCAAATCGTCTGCTTCTCGCAGCTAATGAGACTGCTTGATCCATTGTACTGCATTGAGTAACAAGTGAAATATGATGAGTTGATACAAGATGTTGATTGCTAAAATGATTGCTACTATGTATGAGTAGATAGTACATATTTAGCCTTAAGAGAGTCACACTTAAATTTGACAAAGCTAAAACTTGATTTAGAACTCAGCTAGTGCTTTTGGCAACCAAACCCCACAGCCATACAGCTGCATGTCTAGAGGTAGAGGAGTAGACTCCTCACACCGGGTAAGTCTAGCTGAGTATTAGTATACTCAGCCTTGCTTGTGGCACAATTTTACAGGTTCTTTGGAGGACATGGTTGCTGGAGTGACTTGGTCGTCCATCTTGCCACCGGGTTGGACTGTCGAGTGGGACCCTGCCTCAGATGAGGAGGAGCATGAGGAGTGATGGCACAGGCTTCCCCATCCCTCCATTTATTTATCGTTAGTTTTATTCCGCTGCACTCGAACAATGATGACTACTTTTGCAAAACTCCGATGGTGATGTAATAATTTAGTACTCCTTAATGCATGGTTTTATGCTTTATTGTATTTGCTCTGTGACTCACCATCGAGTGAGATTGTGGTACTTGATCCTGTCAGTGGCCTTGTTGGACTAGATTCGAGGGATTGACGGGTTATTCCCATTTAAGTGTGGTCTAGCCTCTAAGGTGGGACTTAGGCACTTAAGTCGGAATAATTCGGGCAGTTCCGCCACACGGATGATGATCAAGGAGGCTAGATATGTTGATGATGCATTGAATGGCCCAATCCAAGAGCCTCAAACCATTTCTCTCAAAGCAACGAGGAGCAAGGAGGCGCTATCTAGCAAGGTGGCACAAGTTGAGGCGGCCGGGCTTAATGATGAAGAAATGGCCCTTATCATCAAGCGCTTCAAGACGGCGCTAAGGGGTCGCAAGGAGCATCCCAACAAGACCAAGACAAAGGGGAAGCGATCATGCTTCAAATGTGGTAAGATTGGTCATTTTATCGCTAATTGTCCCGATAATGATAGTGACCAGGAACAAGGGAACAAGAGGGAAAAGAAGAAGGCTTACAAGAAAGCTAAGGGCGAGGCACACCTTGGAAAGGAGTGGGACTCGAATTGTTCGTTGTCCGACTCCGACAATGAAGGACTCGCCGCCACCGTCTTCAACAAAGCGTCCCTCTTCCCCAATGAGCATCACACCTACCTCATGGCAAAGGAGAAGAAGGTAAACTCTCGAAAATCCACTTATGCTTCTTCTAGTGAGGATGAGTCTAGTGATGATGATGAAATAGACTATGCTAGTTTATTCAAGGGCCTAGATAGAATTAAGATTGATAAAATAAATGAATTGATTGATGCTTTGAATGATAAGAATAGATTGTTAGAAAAGCAAGAGGATCTCTTATATGATGAGCATGATAAGTTTGTAGAGGCACAAAACTCCCTTGCATTAGAAATTAAAAGAAATAAAATGCTCTCTTGTGAGTTGTCTACATGCCATGACTCTATTTCTAGCTTAAAGAGAATAAATGATGATTTGAATGCCAAGTTAGAAATAGCCAATAAATCAACATCTTGTGTAGAACATGTTGCAATTTGCAATAGGTGTAAAGATTTTAATATTGATGCTTGTATTGAACACCTAGTTTCAATTTCTAAATTGAATGATGAAGTGGCTAGTCTTAATGCCCAACTTAAGACTAGCAAAAATGATTTTGATAAACTAAAATTTGCAAGGGATGCCTACACGGTTGGTAGACACCCCTCAATTAAGGATGGTCTTGGCTTCAAGAGGGAAGTCAAGAACTTAACAAGCCATAAGGCTTCCATCTCCATCAAGGAGAAAGGGAAGGCCCCTATGGCAAATAGTATTCAAAAGAACCATGCTTTCTTATACCATGATATGAGATATTCTAGGAATGTTCATCATGATAGGAGTTGCAATGATGTTGTTTCACATGCTTATGATTCAAATGCAATGTTTGCTTCTAGTTCTTCTATGCATTATAGAAATTTGGCTAGGAAAAATGCTATGCCTAGAAGAAATATTGTTCATGTTCCTAGGAAAGTAATGAATGAACCTTCTACAATTTATTATGCTTGCAATGCTTCCTTTGCTATTTGTAGGAAGGATAAGAAGGTAATTGCTAGGAAATTAGGGGCCAAATGTAAGGGAGACAAGACTTGCATTTGGGTCCCTAAGACTATTGTAACTAACCTTTTAGGACCCAACATGAGTTGGGTACCTAAGACCCAAGCCTAAATTTGCCTTGCAGGTTTATGCATCCGGGGGCTCAAGCTGGATTATCGACAGCGGATGCACAAACCACATGACGAGGGAAAAGAGGATGTTCTCTTCCTACGTCAAGAACAAGGATCCCCAAGATTCAATCATATTCGGTGATGGGAACCAAGGCAAGGTGAAAGCGTTAGGAAAAATTGCTATTTCATCCGAGCACTCTATTTCGAATGTGTTCTTAGTTGAGTCGCTTGGATATAACTTGTTGTCTGTGAGTCAACTGTGTAGTATGGGATATAACTGTTTATTCACAAATGTAGATGTGTCTGTCTTTAGAAGAAGTGATGGTTCATTAGCTTTTAAGGGTGTACTAGACGGCAAACTTTATTTAGTAGATTTTGCAAAAGAGGAGGCCGGTCTAGATGCATGTTTAATTGCTAAGACTAGCATGGGCTGGCTGTGGCATCGCCGTTTAGCACATGTGGGGATGAAGAACCTTCACAAGCTTCTAAAGGGAGAACACGTGATAGGTCTAACTAATGTAACTTTCGAAAAAGATAGACCTTGTGCAGCTTGTCAAGCAGGTAAACAGGTGGGAAGCTCTCATCATGCCAAAAATGTGATGACAACATCAAGACCCCTGCAGTTACTTCACATGGACCTCTTCGGACCTGTCGCCTATCTAAGTATAGGAGGAAGTAAGTATGGTCTGGTTATAGTTGATGATTTTTCCCGCTTCACTTGGGTATTCTTTTTGCAGGATAAATCTGAAACCCAAGGGACCCTCAAGCACTTCCTAAGGAGAGCCCAAAATGAGTTTGAGCTCAAAGTGAAGAAGATAAGGAGCGACAATAGGTCCGAGTTCAAGAACCTTCAAGTGGAGGAGTATCTTGAGGAGGAAGGAATCAAGCACGAGTTCTCCGCTCCCTACACACCACAGCAAAATGGTGTGGTAGAGAGGAAGAACAGGATGCTACTAGACATGGCGAGGACGATGCTTGGTGAATTTAAGACGCCCGAACGGTTTTGGATGGAAGCCGTGAGCACGACTTGCCACGCCATAAACCGGGTCTATCTTCATCGCCTCCTCAAGAAGACTTCATATGAGCTTCTAACCGGTAACAAACCCAATGTGTCTTACTTTCGTGTATTTGGGAGCAAATGTTACATTCTAGTGAAGAAAGGTAGGAATTCTAAATTTGCTCCCAAAGCTGTAGAAGGGTTTTTGTTAGATTATGACTCAAATACAAAGGCGTATAGAGTCTTCAACAAATCATCGGGTTTGGTTGAAGTCTCTAGCGATGTTGTATTTGATGAGACTAATGGCTCTCCAAGAGAGCAAGTCATTGATCTTGATGATGTAGATGAAGAAGACATTCCAACGGTCGCAATGCGCACCATGGCGATTGGAGATGTGAGGCCACTGGAACAAAAGGAGCAAGATCAACCTTCTTCCTCAACAATGGTGCATCCCCCAACTCAAGACGATGAACAGGTTTGTCAAGAAGAGGCGTGTGATCAAGGGGGAGCACAAGATGTTCATGTGATAGAGGAAGAAGCACAACAGGCACCTCCAACCCAAGTTTGAGCGACGATTCAAAGGAATCATCCCGTCGACCAAATATTGGGTGACATAAGCAAGGGAGTAACTACTCGTTCTAGATTAGTTAATTTTTGTGAGCATTACTCTTTTGTCTCTTCTATTGAGCCTTTCAGGGTAGAAGAGGCCTTGCTAGATCCGGACTGGGTGTTGGCCATGCAAGAGGACCTCAACAACTTCAAAAGAAATGAAGTTTGGACACTGGTGCCTCGTCCCAAGCAAAATGTTGTGGGAACCAAGTGGGTGTTCCGCAACAAACAAGACGAGCACGGGGTGGTGACAAGGAACAAGGCACGACTTGTGGCAAAAGGTTATGCCCAAGTCGTAGGTTTGGACTTTGAGGAGACTTTTGCTCCTGTGGCTAGGCTAGAGTCAATTCGCATATTGTTAGCCTATGTTACTCACCATTCTTTCAGGTTGTTCCAAATGGATGTGAAGAGCGCTTTCCTCAACGGGCCAATCAAGGAGGAGGTGTACGTGGAGCAACCCCCTGGCTTTGAGGATGAACGGTACCCCGACCACGTGTGTAAGCTCTCTAAGGCGCTCTATGGACTTAAGCAAGCCCCAAGAGCATGGTATGAATGCCTTAGAGACTTTTTAATTGCTAATGCTTTCAAGGTTGGGAAAGCCGATCCAACTCTTTTTACTAAGACTTGTGATGGTGATCTCTTTGTGTGCCAAATTTATGTCGATGACATAATATTTGGTTCTACTAACCAAAAGTCTTGTGAAGAGTTTAGCAGGGTGATGATTCAAAAGTTTGAGATGTCGATGATGGGCGAGTTAAGCTATTTCCTTGGGTTTCAAGTGAAGCAACTCAAGGATGGGACCTTCATCTCCCAAACAAAGTACACGCAGGACTTGATCAAGCGGTTTGGGATGAAGGACGCCAAGCCCGCAAAGACTCCAATGGGATACCAGTCTATGATAGGGTCTTTACTTTATTTATGTGCTAGTAGATCAAAAGGCATACCGGTCTATGATAGGGTCTTTACTTTATTTATGTGCTAGTAGACCGGATATTATGCTTAGTGTATGCATGTGTGCTAGATTTCAATCCAATCCAAGGGAATGTCACTTAGTGGCGGTGAAGCGAATTCTTAGATATTTAGTAGCTACGCCTTGCTTCAGGATCTGGTATCCAAAGGGGTCTACCTTTGACTTAATTGGATATTCAGACTCCGACTATGTTGGATGTAAGGTCGATAGGAAGAGTACATCAGGGACGTGCCAATTCTTAGGAAGGTCCCTGGTGTCGTGGAGCTCTAAGAAACAAACCTCCGTTGCCCTATCCACCGCTGAGGCCGAGTATGTTGCCGCAGGACAGTGTTGCGCGCAACTACTTTGGATGAGGCAAACCCTCAAGGACTTTGGCTACAATCTGAGGAAAGTCCCACTCCTATGTGATAATGAGAGTGCTATCCGCATGGCGGATAATCCTGTTGAGCACAGCCGCACAAAGCACGATGTAACACCCCAGGTGTTACTCAGGGTGTCCACCCAGGGCTACACCATTTAAACTACTATCACATGTGGGTTAGTTGGAGCAAAGTACATCAAACATAGAATTCAAGGTCCTAAGCAAGTGCAACCCATCTTGGATATCATGCCCTAGCTTGTCATGCACCTCTAAAGGGGAGGATTGCCCAAAACCATAAAGCAAACCCCTTTGGACAATGGGAACCCTAGATGTAAGTGGGATCAAAAGGTCATGAAAACCTTATGATCATGGCTTGGGCCAAATATAAAAGTTGTAGTACACTTAATAACCTACAAATAATAGTAAGAAAGTAACCCCAAAAAGATTTCAGAAAAGCCCCAAAAAGTTCACCAAAGGTTTGAACACAAAAGAAAAATCAGAAAATGCCTAAGTCCAAAACTAACCTTTGGACAAAGATCACACATGTTCACCCTCATCCAAAATTCAAAACACTTCAACCCAATTGACAAAGTGGCGCCAAATTACCCATAGAATGCCTTGGAGGAAGTTGACACCTACCCTAAGTCGTTTGACACGACTTGGCATAGCTTTTGTCCCGGTTTGGACAGCTACGACATAGGCAACTTCTCACCCCTCTATCTCCCTACCCCGACATATCTTGACTTGGAACTCACAGCAAAAAGGTAGGATATGGAGCAGGGAAGAGACCGTACACAGTGGTTTTGCCAAGATACGCACGCTAGGGTGCTCAAATCCGCCGTTGAACCATGGCAGAAGCGAGCTCCCACGTGTTCGACGCGGGCTGACACTCGGGGGCGCGCTCAGAGCACGCCCATGCGCGAACCCCCGCGCGCCCGCGGCCGCCCGTGACCACGCCCGCGCCACGGCTATAAAGCCCGTCCCAGTGCCCGGCTGCCTTCCCCGTTGCCTCCTCCGTACCGCGCCTAACTCCCCCGAGCTCGCCCATAGCTCCGGCGACCTCCCCGCGACCCGCCAGAGCCGCCCGAGGGCAACCATCGTGCCCAGCCCCTTTCCCGCCCTCCTCCGCTCAGTCCAAGCCCTCGGATAGCTTCCCTGAGAGGTCGTGAAGCTTGCACGAGCTTGAACCGAGGACCCGCGCCACCGGAATAGCGAAATCGTGCTCGCCGGAGTTCAGAACCCCGCCGGCGCACGTGGACCGGGTAAGTCACTGCGCCATTTTTCGATTCAATGCACAGATAGCCTCTACATCACCCCGTGAAGCTTACCGTGCCATTGGATTGAACTAGATCGTCGTGGTTTGGCCAGCACACCCGCCGCCGACGAGAGCACCCGCCTGCGCACGTGGACCGAGCGATTCCGGCCATCCCCGCTGTCGAGCCGTACACCGTTGTGACCGTCAGAACCTCCCGGAGCCAACCCCGCCCCTCGCCGGACCTCTCTCGCCGCCGGTAAGGCGCGCCACCCTTTTCTTTCTCGCGGGTACTGTTTAAACCTAGGGAGGGACCGCGGGGGAGAAGAAGAGAAAGCCAGGGGGTTTTGCGCAATGTCATTGACTCGGATGAATAGTAGCACCGGGGTATAACTGAGAGAGTTAGTTTGGAAATAACCCAGGGACTTCGGTGCAAAGTGGTTTTCCAGGAAACCTTTAATTAAATCTGTTTTAAAATTTAAACAACACTTGAAAATTTCATATCTTCTGTTTTATTCATCCAAATTGAGTCAAACCAATTTGTCAGATCTTAATTAATATGAACTACTTAAGAAAAATATAAAACCCCTATGTGCTACAGAAAACTTTAGGGTTCTGATTTAATTATTGTTTTGGCCAAAAGCTAAATAATAGGAAGAAAAACAGTTGCACTATTTGACTAAGGTTAAGAAAATTTGGAGAAGTTTATGTCCACCTACTGACCTGTTTAAAAATGCTAAACCCCTCTGTCCACCCCATTAAGGTAGCTTTTGCCATTTATTTCACATTGTGTTTAAAGTTAAAGAAAATAAGAAAGGTGATTTAATTAAGGAACCAGGGAGCACCCATACTTTTGTTAGTCCCCTTATTCAGTGTAGTTCACTAGAAAAATCTATTATACTCTGGTTTAGTATAAAATAAATAGGATGCCTTTTATTTTAAGAAAACAAGGAAAACTTAGAAAAACCCTACAAAAATAACCCCAAGGTGAAAACACCCCAACCCTTGGGATAGTTAATGTTTTGTTATGAAGAACATAGGAAAAATATGAAATTTGCTGTTTGACATTTTTCAAATGACAAGGTAGTAGAAAGTGCCTTTTTGGCATTAAAACTTTGGAAAATTACAACAAAATAACCATCACTTAGCTTTCTGTGATTTTTTGCACAGAAGCTTGTTATTACTGTTAGATGCCAACAAAAATAACCCTTAGGACAGAACCCACACCTAATTAAGAGTTGTAGTGCAAAGTGGCCCATTTACACAACTTTTGTTATTTTTGTCTAGAGCATAGCCTTTTTATTTTGAACATCAAATTCCTAGAACAGGCTATATTGACCAATGGAAAGCCACTGTAATTTTTACAAAATTTTTGGAAAAAGTTAATTCATTGTTGTAGTTCAAACCTACACTAGAACTCATAAATAGAAAATAAAGAAAGGGAAAATGAATAATGGAAATTAGTGTCATCCTAAAACCCTTTGTATTGTCCACTGAAATATATGAAGGAAATACCAATCCACTATGCCTATCCCTAACAAAACCTAAACCAAGAGTGATAAGCATAAACCACTAAAAGCCACGTTTGACCAAGAAACCCTAAGTTACTCATTAACTTGGTTTTTCTTCCTTTAGCATAATGTTATTAAATCCTGCATAATCATGACATACATATTCATTGCATTTCGATAGACTGTAACCTCGCTGACGGAGAGTACGTCCTCATGCCGGAGCAAGGAGCTGCTCAGGAGGTAGCCCCGGAGCCAGCACCAGAGCCTGCACCAGAGGATCTGCCTGCCACTGCTTTGGAAGGCAAGCCCCGGTTTATGCATAACCTGTTATTTATGCTATTTTACTATATTTAATGATTGTAGGATTGAATGTGCACTTAGATGTAGGAGTTGTTTGAAACCCTAGTTGCAGGATCTCAGGAATCCTTTGAGATGGATACTAGTATGCTAGGTCGAGTAGCTGCTTTATTTAATTAGGATCTCGGTAGAAGACGAGTGATTTTTCTAGCACTCGCGCGAGATCAGGAATTGGTTGTACCCACTTTCATATCATCATGATACTAGTCTGTGGACAACAATCCATGGGGATTGGTTGTCTACGAGATGGAAAAATTGGAATAAGGATTAACGTGCGGATACCTGTGTCAAGCGTTTGAACGTACTAAACACATACCGAGAAATATGGTAAATCGGTAAGCCTAGTACCTGATTGAACCTGGCAGCAGATTGCCCTCCTCATGCGACCTGAGATGTGATCTCCCATTCCGGTTATGGTGGGTACAAGTGCGGTCACTGCACGACGGCAGTCGGGGTCAGTGAGGCATTGTACGCCAAGGCGGTGAGCCCCTCTCTGCTAACGGGGAATCGATGGGGACGGTTGATGTGTGTGGGGACGGAGTGCCTCGCCATGTCGTGTGTTTAGGTTTACCTTGCAAGGATAAAAACTCGATTCGAATCGTCTGCTTCTCGCAGCTAATGAGACTGCTTGATCCATTGTACTGCATTGAGTAACAAGTGAAAATATGATGAGTTGATACAAGATGTTGATTGCTAAAAATGTTTGCTACTATGTATGAGTAGATAGTACACATTTAGCCTTAAGAGAGTCACACTTAAATTGGCAAAGTTAAAACTTGACTTAGAAACTCAGCTAGTGCTTTTGGCAACCAAACCCCATAGCCAAACAGCTGCATGTCTAGAGGTAGAGGAGTAGACTCCTCACACCGGGTAAGTCTAGCTGAGTATTAGTATATTCAGCCTTGCTTGTGGCATAATTTTACAGGTTCCTTGGAGGACATGGTTGCCGGAGTGACTTGGTCGTCCATCTTGCCACCAGGTTGGACTGTCGAATGGGACCCCGCCTCGGCTGAGGAGGAGCATGAGGAGTGATGGGACAGGCTTCCCCATCCCTCCATTTATTTATCATTAGTTTTATTCCGCTGCACTCGAACAATGATGACTACTTTTGCAAAACTCCGATGGTGATGTAATAATTTAATAATCCTTAATGCATGGTTTTATGCTTTATTGTATTTGCTCTGTGACTCACCTTCGAGTGAGATTGTGGTACTTGATCCTGTCAGTGGCCTCGTCGGACTAGATCCGAGGGATTGACGGGTTATTCCCATTTAAGTGTGGTCTAGCCTCTAAGGCGGGGCTTAGGCACTTAAGTCGGAATAATTCGAGCAGTTCTGCCACAGCTGGTATCGGAGCTTGTACCACCACAAAGGAATCAATAAATTATAAATACCATCCTTTTCCGAAGTAAAACTTGATAGAAACAATGTTGGATAGATCGTAGGACGATCAGGATAGACCTAGGACGTGAAGCCTTAGGATGATAGAAGGGTATCTAGGTGGCTAAGTGATTAAGCCCTACAGGCCACTATAAGGGATGGGAGTTCTTCCCTATTCCCTTTATATTGATGTGAGGTCGTTTAGGACGAGCATGCATGAATTCTTAAATTAAACAAATGGAAAATTAAGTAAGGACTTGAAATACAAAATGATGACCAACTAAGTACCCCAGTACCATTGTTATAATTAGAGAGAGGCTGAGTTGTGTTTCCTTTTTCTTTTATAATTCTTTTTCTTTTACTTACGCTTAACCGTACATAGATGACTTCTCACAGATCCTCAGACGACGGGAATGCACTGTCCCACACTGACGGGCTTGCACGAGAGGGCTTTCCCCGTATTTTGTGGGAGGTACTTCAGGGGGCCGGATACACGACACCTCCTCAGTACGCGGTGCAGCAGTTCGAGAAGCACCGAGTGCCCAGTTGTAGGGTGAGGATGACCTTGGAGCCTCATCCCCTGCAGCCAGGCTGGCGTTCGCTGGACTCTGAGTCCTTTGGATACCGGGCTAAGGACACGATTGAAGCGATTGCTCTGCACGGGTTGACCACGTTCTGCGGATTCCACCCCTTGGAGTTGTCCACCCACCCCATTGGCTTGTTCCCCACGGAGAAGGAGGACGACCCAATGTGGAAGGATCGGGTGGAGCATGCCAAGGACATCTGGGCTATCTACCCAGGTCAGACTGCTCACTTGACAGTACGGTGCATGAATGCCCTGTACCGTCTGCAAGTGATGCGTGGTGAGGCAATGTCCCATCTGATGGCACTATTGGAGGCAACAAATATCACCCTGGACAACAGAGAGGAGCTTGTGGTTGATTTGTCCACTGAGATGGTGGAAAAGGACTTGCAGGTGGAGCAGCTGTCCAATGAGATCCAAGAGCTGGAGGAATTAGTAGGGACCAGGGAGAACACCATCGAGGTTCTCGAGGATCAGCTTATTAACACCCAGCAGCAGCTTGCCGAGGCTAATGAGCACCTGGATATGCATCACCAGGAGATTCAGGACATGGAGGCCAACGAGGACGTCGACATTGAGGGAGGAGAGGAGCCTGCCTCCAGCTTGGACACTGCTGGCTCAGGGAGACCACCTTCCCCCAAGTCGAGTGTTGCCTCGTTCGCTCACTAGGTATCAGGGATAGAGCTAGAAGTCGGTGATGGTAGGACTCCTCAAAGCTAGCTTGGCTTTTGCACCCTTGGGGTACTAGGCTAGATAGAGTTGAGTCTTTTGGGCCATTGATGTAATCATGATAAACTCTTTTGGAAGCATGGTTGATGGGTGATGTTAGTTTTAAATTGGGAAGAAAAGTTTATGCCTTTTGAAATCTTTTATGTTTATGTCGGAATCTATCAATTAGCCTTTTGACTCTTTCACCGTGATTAAACCTTAAACTGGAAGATGTGTTATTAAGAAAATATGTGATTTTTCAGATAGCCGGGTGTTGGGGACTTGTTCTCAAATGCTATGAGTTAAGAACAAGGCAACATAGAAGATGTTAAATGATAAAGTCCTTCGTCCTTCGAAGCATTATTTCCCTTAGGATATAATGATTTTCGGACGAAGGTTATGAAGGGCATGCCTTCATAAGTCCAACATACTATGATGAAAAATGAATCATATGAGATATAAAGAATAACATAGGCAATTGTATGTTACTATCAACTTATAACGGCATTATTATTATGGAGAAATATAAATGACATCAAATTACAAATGTACCTTCGGCTTGGAAGGAGATGAAAATACAAGTGTGACACAAAAGCAAATGCCAAGTCAGCGTGAACAGTACGGGGGTACTGTTCACCTATTTATAGACACGGGACATAGCCCAAACAAAATTACATTCATGCCCTTTACATTTGATAACAATTATATAGTAATCCACCGAGGTCTGAATAGCCTTTTCATCTTTAAGTCGGTTTCATTTTCTGCTACCAGGCCGAAGCTTTCCCGCTCACATCTTCGGCGCTGTATTAACCTTCGTATGATTTTGGTCTTCTCCTGCTGTGACACCGACTCGAGTCCGAAGATACCTGTTCACACATTATACTCCAGAAATACTGTTAAATTCTGTTTTTGAGGACCTTTGTAAGCCGAAGGTCCCCAACAGTAGCCCCTCGCAATATTAATTTGTTACAAATAATAAATTTAAATTGCGACATGGACGAAGGCTATAAGCCGAAGGTCCGAAAAAACACCTTCCCTTTGCTAGAATAGCAACATTCACTGACAGGCGGGGTTTTTCAATTTTCAACGCACTGGGCGTATATATAAGATCATACCGCAAGCTCATTTGGCACGCTCTCTTGCCATCTGCTCCCGCTCACTCAATTTTTAGCTCTTGCGCACCAAGGTTTGCTTAGCTTTTAAGTTTTGAAGCTTCGGCACTGAAAACAGTTTTTTAGTGTTTTTGAAGATGTCTGAAGATAAGAAGGCTACTACTGAGATGAAGCTGAGTCTCGATGAAGAGAAGAATCTGGGGTTTCTCATAGCAATGTCGAAGACTAATACAGAAAAAATCACCAAAGAGATTCTAGAAGGTTTGTCTGAGGATA
Organism: Zea mays; assembly: GCF_902167145.1. Classification (NCBI taxonomy): domain Eukaryota; kingdom Viridiplantae; phylum Streptophyta; class Magnoliopsida; order Poales; family Poaceae; genus Zea; species Zea mays. The sequence continues at coordinate 47,227,241 of NC_050103.1, forward strand.
CTGGTGACAGCGACAGTTATGATGTGGACAGTGGTGGTGAAGACTCCGAAGATCGCCCTTGGCGACCAAGCCATGCGGTTTTCGGCAAATCAACTATCAAAGAAAATCATCTTGTCAACATGAGAGGAAGGTATTTCTGGGACTTGTCCGTTGTGAGGGCCGATGAAGGAGAAAAAACTTGTCCACACCCTGAAGAAAATGAAGTCGTAGTGTACCGAAGCTTTTTGAAAGCTGGACTACGATTTCCCCTGAGCAACTTTGTCGTAGAGGTGCTGAAAATATTCGAAGTCTATCTTCACCAACTTACCCCTGAAGCAATTATAAGGCTGAATATCTTCGTGTGGGCCGTGAGAAGCCAAGGTCTGGAACCTGATGCGAAAAGCTTCTGTAACATACACGAATTATCATACGAGACAAAACCTTGGGGTAAGGAACAGTATCATAATAATTTTGGCTGTTACAGTTTCGTTTCTCGGTCTGGGTCGAGCTGTCCCGTGCCAACCTTTCGGAAGAGATGGCCCGGCGACTGGATGACAGAATGGTTTTATGTGAAGAATGACCTGAAAGCACGAGAAGATATCAAAGGTATAATTATGCGCCCTATTTGGCAAAGCTTCGGCCTGCGGAGGCCGAAGGTTGAAATGAATGAAGCTGCCGAAAATGCCAGAGAGCCTTCGGAGTTATCTGTTCTTTTATTGGAACGAGAGATTTGGTCCAAGAGCATATTGCCTTCAGAGTATGGCCGCTTGCGGAAAAATGGGAAATGCCACAAGAGACTATAAAGGAGGCTGACGAAGGTGGCCTTATCAGGCTGAAGTATACTTTCAAGTTTGGAGATAAATTCATTGAGCCAGATGATGACTGGCTAAAAAGCATTGAAAATTTAAGTGATGAGCTACTTAGGGTTTATTCGAAGGCTGAAGATACTGCATTGTCAGCAGCCTTCGGAGGACGAAAAAAGAAAAGATTGAACCGGGTGTTTGACGCAATCGGGTTTGTCTACCCTGACTATCGTTATCCCACTCGAGGGCAAAAAAGGAAAAACACAACCTCTGCGAAAGAACAAGCTGCAACTGCTCCTAGCGAGCCAGAACCGAAAAGAAAGAGGATAAAGGTCCTCACGCATCGGCCACGCTATATTGAACCAGCTTCGGTGCCTGAGTTCACCGGAGAGACTTCTTCGGCCACTGAAGCTGAAAAGCCAACCGAACCAACCTTGCTGCCGGAAGTCGCAGGAATGGCCGAAGTGCCAACAAGGATAGAATCGGAAGAACCAAAGATTTTGTCACCGGAAACCAAAGAGATGGTCGAAGCGCCATTGATAGAAAAAATGGAAGAAGTAAAAGGACCAACTGAGGGATCAAAAACATCAGAAGTTTTAAGTCCTGCAGCAAATGTTGAGACAGTAAAAAATCAAAAGGTGCCAGCAGTGACTCCGAAAAGAAAGAGAATGGTCAATGTGCTAGATGTTCTGGAAACAATTAAATCCTCAAGCACACCTCCGAAGAAGACTGTTGCCATCCCCGAAGCAAAAACTGAAATTTCTGATACAAAGGTTCCAGAGCAAGAAACTGAAGCTGAAGCTGGGCCCTCAGAGCCCACGAAGGTAAAATCCTTGGAAACCGAGGAAGAAAAAATAACAGAGCCAACTGAAGAAATCAATGCTATTGCCCCCGAAGCATCCCCAAAGTCCTTGATTATATTGTTCGTCATGCTTCGGGGAAAAAATTATCAGAAAAAGAAAAGCAAGAGGCCCAGCGCTACGCCCAAAAACTGAAGTATCCAAAGGGGGCGTTAATATTCAATGGCAGTGGAGAAGAAGACTTTTTGTATTGTCTCCCTGACAGCAAGGAGATTTCTGTCTGTCGGGAGATGAGCAAGAGCTTTGGATTCCCAACACTGGAAGACAGGCTCTCGGTGCTGTCGAAAAACGATCTGGCCGACAGCCTGGCATATAATAGCTTAAAGGTACAACAAGTGGGATCTTTGCAATTTTTGTTGAGACTAAAATTTTCGTTTGCTTAAGTCTATTGACGCACACACATTTTTCTTTGCAGGGTCTGATACTTAGCAATGCCCTCAGGGCCCAAAAAGATGCTGAAGACGAAGGGTGCGCTATAGCCCTGAGCAACCTTCGTTCCGAAGTAATTGAACTGAGGAACGAAGGTCTCGAAAAAGATAAAATATTACATTCATTAATAAATAGAATAAAAGAAGACGAAGCTACTTTTAGAGGTCAAGCTGAGGCTCAGAAGCGCGAAATTGAAGATCTTCGGAAACAACTGGCCAGAGCCAAAGAGGAACGCATACTTGAAGAAACGAAGCGAGAACTCAGCGACCAATGGGCAAATCATTTAGAGGGAACTGTTGAAGAGCTTCGCTCGTCCAAGAAAAGATGCTATAACAAATCCATGGAGTGTGTTAAGAAGTTGAAAACTAGCTTCGCCAGCGTCGGCGCATTCTCGAGCGAAGAAAACTTTGCAAGAGGCAACCCCGAAGGTCCTATCGAATGGATTAATCACGAAGCTGAGGCCTTCGAGGAAATTTTAAATAGCCATGGAGACATTTGTGCTTTCTCGGGTGCCAGAGGAATTGCCACCATTTTGGAGAAAAAGGGCTGTGAACATGTAAAAATTTTAGCGCAATCCGAAGCTACCTTGTCTTTCGAAGATGCGAGAGATCCTTCAGCCGAAGCTAGCATGGTTGGTGGAAAATTTTTCACCGATGTCTGGGATAATGGTGGTCGAGAAATGGCTCGAGAAATTATCCAGAAAAGCGAGAAGGGCATTCACGACGCTAGAGAAGTAGCTAAGGCTGCTGAAAAAAGCTCAGAGCCCGAAGGGCAAATAGGTATTAACTAATGGTTTTTATTGTGTTGTGATTTTTGGTTTTGAACTTCATTCGCAATTTGTAATAGCAATGTAGCCGTATCCTGTCCTCCTTCAGATCCTACTAAAGCTTCTCCGGGCCCTCACCCAAAAGGAGATGACGAAATTAAAAAGATGGCTGAAGCCATCATGGACGAAGATGTTAATCGGCTCCTGAACGAAGCTGCAGATGTTGTTCTGAGAGAAGATTAAGTACTATTGTAAAAATTTCTGAAATGTAACATGTGTAACATTTTGTAGCCCTGTATATAATATACCTGTTTTTATTGTTCAATTCTTTACGATGCATGAAATTTTACATACGTACCGTTTTTGAGTCTTTGACGAAAAAACACCTTCCCTTCTTTTCATGCTTCGTGAAGAAGACTTTTTGTCTATTGCGACAATATCCGTAGTGTTTTGATGAATAATATCCAAGCTTCGTGAAGATTTTTTCCGAAGCTACACTTCCGAAGATCAAAACATTCTTCTGGAGTTCGATATTGTGCCCCCTTCTTGTGCCATATGCAGCATGATGTATGATGCTTATGGTATGCGGAATGGTGTGATGATGTTATGTTATGCAAGATGATATTTATTCCGAAGACAAACATACATCCCTGCGATAAAATACATAATCTTTTTGAATCAGAGGTGACTTTTTGTTATAAGCCTCCCTTAGGAGCTTCTTCGCCTTTTACTTCAGCGGAATCAGCGTTTATTTTTCGCTGTAAGCCTCCCTTAGGAGCTTCTTCGCCTTTTACTTTCAGCGGTATTCGCGTTGACTTTTCGCGCTTCGCCTTTTACTTAGGCGGTATCAGCGTTGACTTTTCGCTGTATGCTCTGCATTCCCTTTGGAACGACTTTGGAGCAGAAAACTTACACTGCGCTCCCTTTGGAACGGCTTTTTGTGACTTCGGCAAACTTACTCTGCGTTCCTTAGAACGACTTTTTGTTGCTTCGAAGAATTTTTGATAATTCGAAGGTCCTCTTTGTTATCACAAATCTTTAAACTTCAACAACTTAAGCCTGTGAAGAAAATATATTTTCCTTGTGGCAAACAATGAAACTATTTACATGAAATCTAAACAATGTCCTTTATTACACAGAAAATAAAACTGAATGAAAAAGACTGCTATTAAGGTAGGATATTTGTCAATAGATGTGCTTTGATTCTGGCACAGTGTTGTTGACTGTGCGAGCTTCGGACTGTTCTCTGAAGTCCCTTTGGTGTGGAGCATATTGGCTCCCTTCTGGCTGTTGACCTTGTTGCAGCGGTGGTGGAGGCGGAGGCTGTTGCCAAGAAGCTTGAGGTTGACTCGCCGAAGCAACAGAAACTGCGGGGTGATTGCCTACATACTGTGGGATGTAAGGCGAATCATACGAAGCAGTGTGCATGACCTGCTTCGGCTGAGTTTGTTGTGCTGCAGCTTCGGCTATTTCCTTTTGCTTCTGGATGGTAACATGGCACATCCTGGTGGTATGGCCTTTGTTCTCACCACAAAACAAGCAAAAGATTCTTCTTGGTTGATCTCCAAATCTTCCGCCGAAGCCCCTGGCGCCTCTGCCTCTTGGAGCTGGTGGTCGGAAGGAACCTTGCTGTTGCCCCAAAGCTTGTGAGGAGCACTGTGGTCTTTGCTGTTGGCTCCCCCTATCATCACTTTGGGTAGAGTTGTGAATTGACCTAACGTGCCTCGGATAGAACCTACCTCCGAAGCCCCTGGTCATTTCAGAAAACCTGAAAGCCTCCTCCCTTCTTTGGCGAAAATCATTATCGGCCCGAATATACTCGTCCATCTTTTGGAGCAGCTTCTCCAAAGTTTGAGGGGGCTTCCTAGCAAAGTACTGAGCTGAAGGTCCTGGCCGAAGCCCCTTGATCATGGCCTCAATGACAATTTCGATTGGCACTGTTGGTGCCTGTGCCCTCAAACGCAAGAACCTCCGGACGTACGCCTGAAGGTATTCTTCGTGATCCTGGGTGCACTGGAATAGAGCTTGAGCAGTGACCGGCTTCGTCTGAAACCCCTGGAAGCTGGTTAACAACAAGTCTTTCAGCTTCTGCCATGAAGTGATCGTTCCTGGTCGAAGGGAGGAATACCAGGTTTGAGCAACACTCCTGACAGCCATAACAAAAGATTTGGCCATGACTGCAGCATTGCCACCATATGAAGATACTGTTGCTTCGTAGCTCATCAAAAACTGCTTCGGGTCTGAGTGGCCATCGAATATGGGAAGCTGAGGCGGCTTGTAAGACGGAGGCCAAGGTGTAGCCTGCAGCTCAGCGGACAGAGGAGAAGCATCATCAAAAACAAAATTCCCATGATGGAAATTGTCATACCAGTCATCTTCGTTGGGGAAACCCTCCTGATGAAGGTCTTGGTGCTGAGGCCTTCGGTGTTGCTCATCCTGAGTAAGATGACGAACTTCTTCAGAGGCTTCGTCTATCTGCCTTTGCAGTTCAGCTAGCCTGGCCATCTTTTCTTTCTTCCTCTGCACCTGTTGATGAAGCATCTCCATGTCTCTGATTTCTTGATCTATCTCATCCTCTGGTGGCGTCGGGCTAACAGCCTTCCTCTTCTGGCTTCGGGCCTCCCGAAGAGAGACTGTCTCCTGGTTATGGTCCAGAGGCTGCAGAGCTGCAACCCCAGTTGCTGAAGCTTTCTTCGGCGCCATAACGAAGATTTATGATCGCCGAAGGTGTTCAAAAACTCAAAGAGTGGAAGTGAGTTCACCGGAGGTGGGCGCCAATGTTGGGGACTTGTTCTCAAATGCTATGAGTTAAGAACAAGGCAATATAGAAGATGTTAAATGATAAAGTCCTTCGTCCTTCGAAGCATTATTTCCCTTAGGATATAATGATTTTCGGACGAAGGTTATGAAGGGCATGCCTTCATAAGTCCAACATACTATGATGAAAAATGAATCATATGAGATATAAAGAATAACATAGGCAATTGTATGTTACTATCAACTTATAACGGCATTATTATTATGGAGAAATATAAATGACATCAAATTACAAATGTACCTTCGGCTTGGAAGGAGATGAAAATACAAGTGTGACACAAAAGCAAATGCCAAGTCAGCGTGAACAGTACGGGGGTACTGTTCACCTATTTATAGACACGGGACACAGCCCATACAAAATTACATTCATGCCCTTTACATTTGATAACAATTATATAGTAATCCACCGAGGTCTGAATAGCCTTTTCATCTTTAAGTCGGTTTCATTTTCTGCTACCAGGCCGAAGCTTTCTCGCTCACATCTTCGGCGCTGTATTAACCTTCGTATGATTTTGGTCTTCTCCTGCTGTGACACCGACTCGAGTCCGAAGATACCTGTTCACACATTATACTCCAGAAATACTGTTAAATTCTGTTTTTGAGGACCTTCGTAAGCCGAAGGTCCCCAACACCGGGAGAGCGCGTCGCGGTCAGAATGAGCGCGTTCCTCCACCGCCACCACCGCCTCCCACTCTGCAAGAGCTAATGGCTCAGCAGAGTGAGATATTGAGGCAGCTAGCTCAGCGCCAGCCACCACCTCAGCACTATGGTGGTGGGGATCATCAGCGTCACCCCGCGGCAGCCACCTACCAGGAGTTCCTCAGTACCCAGCCTCCATTGTTCACCAGGGCAGAGGACCCACTTGATGCGGATGTATGGTTGAGAGTAGTGGAATCCAAATTCCCGCTACTCCATGGAGTGTGTTCAGAGGTCACTAAGGTCAGGTTCGCCACCCAGCAGCTTCGCGGACCCGCAAGGACTTGGTGGGACCATTTTCTTGCTATGCAGCCAGATGACCGAGAGGTGGAATGGAGAGAGTTCAAGGCAGCTTTCAGGGGGCACCATATACCAGCCGGAATAATGGACCGAAAGCTCAACGAGTTTCTGGCACTCACTCTGGGCAACAGGACAGTGTTGCAGTATGCTCAGGCTTTTAATGACCTGTGCCAGTATGCCTGGTATCATGCAGACATGGACGAGAAGAAGAGAGACAGGTTCAAGAGGGGGCTCAGCACTAATCTCCGTGACCGTCTCAACACCGTCAGGGCCAACAGCTATAATGAGTTGGTCAACATGGCCATCTCCCAGGAGGACTGTATCACAGCTCGTCAGGCAGAAAAGAAAAGGAAGACCCCTGTGGCAGGACCTTCAGCTCAGCCACAGCGCTTCAGGATTGTGTCTGACACTCAGAACAGGGGACCTCAGCAGCAGCAAGGGCGATGGTTGATCCGACCACAGCAGCAGCAGCAGCAGGCACCCAACCGCACCCAGTTTCCAGCTCAGAGGAACAATCAACAGCAGCAGCAGTATCGCCAGGCAAATGACAACAGGTGTTTCACGTGTGGCAACACCGGACATTATGCCAAGAATTGCCCCAGGAACCAGCAGAGGCAGGGGCAAAATGTTAATCAGAATCAAGGCAAGAGACAGAAGGTGCAAGTGAGGCAGGGCAAGCTGAACTTCACCACCATGGCTGATATTTCAGAGGGAGCACCCGTCATGACTGGTATCTTTACAGTTTTGAATTACCCTGCTATTATTCTTTTTGATTCTGGTGCATCGCATAGTTTTATCAGTGCCAAGTGTCAGTTACCTTTTCACCACACCAATGGGGGTATCACAATTTCAACACCAGGAGGCACGGTTGCCACCTACCAAATCAACAGGCAAGTGCCTATAAAATTTGGTAGTCTTGTGATTAGAACCACCCTTCTCATCTTAGGATTGGATAGCGTGGATATTATATTGAGAACTGACTGGTTGACCAGGCATCAGGCAGTATTGGATATTGCAGCGAGGGCCATTGAAATTCACTCCCCTGCTTATGGCGAGACTGTTTTATATTTGCTTGATCAGGGTTGTACCCGTTCTTGTGCTTTCGTTATGATAGAATCCTCAGTGGAAAAGATCCCAATGGTTTGTGACTACCCAGATGTTTTTCCAGATGAATTGTCGGGAATTCCACCCGATAGAGACATCGAATTCGCAATCGAATTGCAACCCGGGACTGCTCCTATTTCTAAGAGACCCTATAGGATGCCTCCCGCGGAATTGGCAAAATTGAAAAAGCAACTGCAGGAATTGTTGGACAAGGGGTTTATTCGCCCAAGTACTTCACCATGGGGATGTCCTGCTTTATTTGTGAAGAAAAAGGATGAGAGTTTGAGAATGTGTGTTGATTACCGCCCTCTCAATGCGGTGACTATCAAGAATAAATACCCACTGCCCCGCATTGATGTTATGTTTGATCAGTTAGTGGGAACCAAAGTGTTCTCCAAGATAGATCTTCGTTCGGGTTACCATCAGATCAAGATCCGTGCCAGCGATATTCCCAAGACGGCCTTCTCAACCAGATATGGGCTTTATGAGTTTTTGGTGATGTCTTTTGGGCTGACCAATGCCCCGGCTTATTTTATGTACTTGATGAACTCAGTATTCATGCCAGAGTTGGACAAGTTCGTGGTTGTTTTCATTGATGATATTCTGGTCTATTCCAAGAATGAAGACGAACATACTGAGCATCTGCACATCGTGCTTCAGCGACTGCGCGATCATCGTCTTTATGCTAAGTTGTCTAAATGTGAATTCTGGCTGAAGGAAATTAAATTCTTGGGTCACACAATTTCTCAGGATGGGATATCAGTTGATCCTGAGAAGGTACAAGAGGTAATGGATTGGAAACCCCCGACTACAGTGAGGCAGATTCGGAGTTTTCTAGGATTGGCAGGGTATTATGGACGATTTATTCCGGATTTCTCCAGAATTGCCAAACCAATGACTGAACTGTTAAAGAAGGGAGTCAAGTATGATTGGAGCCAAAAGTGCGAAGATGCCTTTCATACTTTGAGGCAGCATTTGACAACAGCCCCAGTGCTGGCTCAACCTGATAACACCAAGCCCTTTGAAGTTTATTGTGATGCTTCTAGTACTGGATTGGGTTGTGTCTTAATGCAAGATAATAGAGTAATTGCTTATGCTTCCCGAGCACTCAGACCCCATGAGCAGAACTACCCTACACATGACCTGGAGTTAGCAGCTGTGGTTCATGCTCTTAAGATATGGAGACACTACTTGATGGGAGCTCACTGTAACATTTACAGTGATCACAAGAGCCTCAAATACATCTTCACTCATGCAGATCTGAACATGAGGCAGAGAAGATGGTTAGAATTAATCAAGGACTATGATTTGGAGGTGCATTACCATCCTGGCAAAGCCAATGTTGTGGCAGATGCCTTGAGCAGAAAGGCCCAGTGCAATTATATGAACATGGATGCGAGAGTTACCACCCTGTGTGATGAATTGTGCAAGCTAAACCTGGAAGTTGTTTCTTCATGTGACTTAAACTATATCTCGGTGGAGCCCACATTACAAGAGCAAATAGTCAGGGCACAGATTGAAGACAAGGGTATTCAGGTTATCAAGGAAATGATCAAGTAGAAGGCAGAGAAATACAAGTGCTTCCGTCAGGACAGCAAGGGAATTCTATGGTTTGGAGATCGACTGGTTGTTCCCAAGGACCCTGAACTCAGAAAGAGGATATTGGATGAAGCTCACCTTTCCAAATTCTCCATGCACCCTGGTAGCAACAAGATGTACCATGATCTCAGATCCTTATACTGGTGGACCAAAATGAAGAGGGAAATTGCCAAGTACATATCCGAGTGCGATACCTGCCAGAGAATCAAAGCCAGTCATCTGAAGGCAGCAGGCCCTTTGCAACCCCTTCCCATACCATCTTGGAAATGGGAGGACATTTGCATGGACTTTATCGTGGGATTGCCCAATACCTCCCGGCACCATGATTCCATTTGGGTTATTGTGGACAGATTGACCAAGACCGCTCATTTCTTACCAGTGCATACCACCCACAAGACAGAGAAGTATGCAGAAATTTATGTTGATCAAATAGTGCGGTTGCATGGTATTCCAAATACCATTGTATCTGACAGAGGAGCACTGTTTGTGGCACGCTTTTGGGAGCAGCTGCAAGAATCACTTGGGACCCAGGTAATACGAAGCTCAGCGTACCATCCTCAAACAGATGGCCAGACGGAAAGGGTAAATCAGATTTTGGAAGACATGTTGCGGGCATGTGTACTACACCACGGAAAGGATTGGGACAAGTGTCTTTCTTTGGCAGAGTTTTCTTATAATAACAGCTACCAGTCCAGTCTGAAGATGGCACCTTTTGAAGCCTTATATGGGAGGAGATGTAGAACCCCGCTGAATTGGTCTCAAGAAGGAGAGAGGGAAATATTTGGACCAGACTTGGTACTTAAAGCAGAGGAAAAGGTCAGAGTTATTACAAAGAACTTAGAAGCTGCTCAGGCCAGGCAAAAGAGCTATCATGACAAGAGGCGGAAGCCTCTACAGTTTGAAGTGGGAGATCATGTTTATCTTAAGGTGTCACCCACCAAGGGTGTCCAGAGATTCGGGATCAAGGGCAAGTTAGCTCCTTGCTACATTGGACCCTATGAGATCAAAGCAAGTTGTGGACCCGTAGCCTATCAATTGGAATTGCCACCTCGCATGTCAGCAGTTCACAATGTGTTTCATGTATCTCAGCTGCGGAAATGTGTCTGCTTACCCACTGAAGTGCTACCTGAACCAGACATTGAGATAGAACCAGGCCTGTCCTATCAAGAGTACCCCGTCAAGGTATTGGATCAGAAGGAGAGGTCAACTCGGGCAAAGTCGATCAGAATGTATAAGGTTCAGTGGAGTAACCATACAGTAGAAGAAGCTACATGGGAGACTGAGGATTTTCTGCGCTCTGGCTTCCCCGACTTTCTGCCCAAAGGAGTCGGTACGTAACCCCAAAACCCCACCCCCACCTTCCCTTTGAATACAATGATAAGAAAAACTTAGATAACAAGGGTAGTCTAAGTTGTGGATTTAACTTAGAAAGGACTTCCTTCTGAAGTTGCAAAGAGAATGACATTCAAAGAGCAGTTAACTAGAGAAACTTAAACAAAAGAAGGAGCAACACACCAACACACCTTCAAGCACCCCTCCAAGGGACTCTACCTGAAATCTCGGGACGAGATTCCTTTAAGGGGGGAGGGCTGTAACACCCCAGGTGTTACTCAAGGTGTCCACCCAGGGCTACACCATTTAAACTACTATCACATGTGGGTTAGTTGGAGCAAAGTACATCAAACATAGAATTCAAGGTCCTAAGCAAGTGCAACCCATCTTGGATATCATGCCCTAGCTTGTCATGCACCTCTAAAGGGGAGGATTGCCCAAAACCCTAAAGCAAACCCCTTTGGACAATGGGAACCCTAGATGTAAGTGGGATCAAAAGGTCATGAAAACCTTATGATCATGGCTTGGGCCAAATATAAAAGTTGTAGTACACTTAATAACATACAAATAATAGTAAGAAAATAACCCCAAAAAGATTTCAGAAAAGCCCCAAAAAGTTCACCAAAGGTTTGAACACAAAAGAAAAATCAGAAAATGCCTAAGTCCAAAACTAACCTTTGGACAAAGATCACACATGTTCACCCTCATCCAAAATTCAAAACACTTCGACCCAATTGACAAAGTGGCGCCAAATTACCCCTATAATGTCCTGGAGGAAGTTGACACCTACCCTAAGTCTTTTGGCATGACTTTGCATAGCTTTTGTCCCGGTTTGGACAGCTACGACATAGGCAACTTCTCACCCCTCTATCTCCCTACCCCGACCGTATCTTGACTTGGAACTCACAGCAAAAAGGTAGGATATGGAGCAGGGAAGAGACCGTACACAGTGGTTTTGCCAAGATACGCACGCTAAGGTGCTCAAATCCGCCGTTGAACCATGGCAGAAGCGAGCTCCCACGTGTTCGACGCGGGCTGACACTCGGGGGCGCGCTCAGAGCACGCCCGTGCGCGAACCCCCGCGCACCCGCGGCCGCCCATGACCACGCCCGCGCCACGGCTATAAAGCCCGTCCCAGTGCCCGGCTGCCTTCCCCGTTGCCTCCTCCGTACCGCGCCTAACTCCCCCGAGCTCGCCCATAGCTCCGGCGACCTCCCCGCGACCCGCCAGAGCCGCCCGAGGGCAACCACCGTGGCCAGCCCCTTTCCCGCCCTCCTCCGCTCAGTCCAAGCCCTCGGATAGCTTCCCTAAGAGGCCGTGAAGCTTGCACGAGCTTGAACCGAGGACCCGCGCCACCGGAATAGCGAAATCGTGCTCGCCGGAGTTCAGAACCCCACCGGCGCACGTGGACCGGGTAAGTCACTGCGTCATTTTTCGATTCAATGCACAGATAGCCTCTACATCACCCCGTGAAGCTTACCGTGCCATTGGATTGAACTAGATCGCCGTGGTTTGGCCGGCACACCCGCCGCTGACGAGAGCACCCGCCTGCGCACGTGGACCCAGCGATTCCGGCCATCCCCGTCGTCGAGCCGTACACCGTTGTGACCGTCAGAACCTCCCGGAGCCAACCCCGCCCCTCGCCGGACCTCTCTCGCCGCCGGTAAGCCGCGCCACCCTTTTCTTTCTCGCGGGTACTGTTTAAACCTAGGGAGGGACCGCGGGGGAGAAGAAGAGAAAGCCAGGGGGTTTTGCGCAATGTCAGTGACTCGGATGAATAGTAGCGCGGGGGTATAACTGAGAGAGTTAGTTTGGAAATAACCCAGGGACTTCGGTGCAAAGTGGTTTTCCAGGAAACCTTTAATTAAATCTGTTTTAAAATTTAAACAACACTTGAAAATTTCATATCTTCTGTTTTATTCATCCAAATTGAGTCAAACCAATTTTGTCAGATCTTAAATAATATGAACTACTTAAGAAAAATATAAAACCCCTATGTGCTACAGAAAACTTTAGGGTTCTGATTTAATTATTGTTTTCGCCAAAAGCTAAATAATAGGAAGAAAAACAGTTGCACTATTTGACTAAGGTTAAAAAAATTTGGAGAAGTTTATGTCCACCTGCTGACCTGTTTAAAAATGCTAAACCCCTCTTTCCACCCCATTAAGGTAGCTTTTGCCATTTATTTCACATTGTGTTTAAAGTTAAAGAAAATAAGAAAGGTGATTTAATTAAGGAACCAGGGAGCACCCATACTTTTGTTAGTCCCCTTATTCAGTGTAGTTCACTAGAAAAATCTATTATACTCTGGTTTAGTATAAAATAAATAGGATACATTTTATTTTAAGAAAACAAGGAAAACTTAGAAAAACCCTACAAAAATAACCCCAAGGTGAAAACACCCCAACCCTTGGGATAGTTAATGTTTTGTTATGAAGAACATAGGAAAAATATGAAATCTGCTTTTTGACATGTTTCAAATGACAAGTTAGTAGAAAGTGCCTTTTTGGCATTAAAACTTTGGAAATTCACAACTAAATAACCATCCCTTAGCTTTCTGTGATTTTTGGCACAGAAGCTTATTATTACTGTTAGATGCCAACAAAAATAACCCTTAGGATAGAACCCACCCTTAATTAAGAGTTGTAGTGCAAAGTGGCCCATTTACACAACTTTTGTTATTTTTGTCTAGAGCATAGCCTTTTTATTTTGAACATAAAATTCCTAGAACAAGCTATATTGACCAATGGCAAGCCACTGTAATTTTTACAGAATTTTTGGAAAACGTTAATTCACTGTTGTAGTTCAAACCTACACTAGAACTCATAAATAGAAAATAAAGAAAGGGAAAATGAATAATGGAAATTAGTGTCATCCTAAAACCCTTTGTAAATTGTCCACTAAAATATATGAAGGAAATACCAATCCACTATGCCTATCCCTAACAAAACCTAAACCAAGAGTGATAAGCATAAACCACTAAAAGCCACGTATGACCAAGAAACCCTAAGTTACTCATTAACTTGGTTTTTCTTCCTTTAGCATAATGTTATTAAATCCTGCATAATCATGACATACATATTCATTGCATTTCGATAGACTGTAACTTCGCTGACGGAGAGTACGTCCTCGTGCCGGAGCAAGGAGCTGCTCAGGAGGTAGCCCCGGATCCAGCACCAGAGCCTGCACCAGAGGATCTGCCTGCCACTGCTTTGGAAGGCAAGCCCCGGTTTATGCATAACCTGTTATTTATGCTATTTTACTATACTTAATGATTGTAGGATTGAATGTGCACTTAGGTTTAGGAGTTGTTTGAAACCCTAGTTGCATGATCTCAGGAATCCTTTGAGATGGATACTAGTATGCTAGGTCGAATAGCTGCTTTATTTAATTAGGATCTCGGTAGAAGACGAGTGATTTTTCTAGCACTCGCGCGAGATCAGGAATTGGTTGTACCCACTTTCATATCATCATGATACTAGTCTGTGGACAACAATCCATGGGGATTGGTTGTCTACGAGATGGAAAAATTGGAATAAGGATTAACGTGCGGATACCTGTGTCAAGCGTTTGAACGTACTAAACACATACCGAGAAATATGGTAAATCAGTAAGCCTAGTACCTGATTGAACCTGGCAGCAGATTGCCCTCCTCATGCAACCTGAGACGTGATCTCCCATTCCGGTTATGGTGGGTACAAGTGCGGTCACTGCACGACGGCAGTCGGGGTCAGTGAGGCATTGTACGCCAAGGCGGTGAGCCCCTCTCTGCTGACGGGGAATCGATGGGGACGGTTGATGTGTGTGGTGACGGAGTGCCTCGCCATGTCGTGTGTTTAGGTTTACCTTGCAAGGATAAAAACTCGATTCGAATCGTCTGCTTCTCGCAGCTAATGAGACTGCTTGATCCATTGTACTGCATTGAGTAACAAGTGAAAATATGATGAGTTGATACAAGATGTTGATTGCTAAAAAATGTTTGCTACTATGTATGAGTAGATAGTACACATTTAGCCTTAAGAGAGTCACACTTAAATTGACAAAGTTAAAACTTGACTTAGAAACTCAGCTAGTGCTTTTGGCAACCAAACCCCACAGCCAAACAGCTGCATGTCTAGAGGTAGAGGAGTAGACTCCTCACACCGGGTAAGTCTAGCTGAGTATTAGTATACTCAGCCTTGCTTGTGGCATAATTTTACAGGTTCCTTGGAGGACATGGTTGCCAGAGTGACTTGGCCGTCCATCTTGCCACCGGGTTGGACTGTCGAGTGGGACCCCGCCTCGGCTGAGGAGGAGCATGAGGAGTGATGGGACAGGCTTCCCAATCCCTCCATTTATTTATCGTTAGTTTTATTCCGCTGCACTCGAACAATGTTGACTACTTTTGCAAAACTCCGATGGTGATTTAATAATTTAATACTCCTTAATGAATGGTTTTATGCTTTATTGTATTTGCTCTGTGACTCACCTTCGAGTGAGATTGTGGTACTTGATCCTGTCAGTGGCCTCGTCGGACTAGATCCGAGGGATTGACGGGTTATTCCCATTTAAGTGTGGTCTAGCCTCTAAGGCGGGGCTTAGGCACTTAAGTCGGAATAATTCGGGCAATTCCGCCACAATAGACATCCGACATCACTTTTTGAGAGACCACCAACAAAAGGGAGATATCGAAGTGTTTCATGTTAGCACCGAGAACCAGCTAGCCGATATCTTTACCAAGCCTCTAGATGAGTCGACCTTTTGCAAGCTGCGTAGTGATCTAAATGTCTTAGATTCGCGGAACCTGGATTGATTTGTAGCATACATGTGTTTTATGCCTTGATCATGTTCCTTAATGCATTTCATTGTTTATTTATGGTGCTCAAGTTGTACCAGCACTCCCCGGACCTCACAAGTCCATTTGCAAGTGATGCACATATTTAGGGGGAGATGTGCTACAACTTGACCCTTTGAATTGAGACTAACTGTGTACTTGAGTTTGCTTAATTTAGTCTCAAAGGAGGTTTGAAAGGGAAAGGTGGACTTGGACCATGCAAGACTTCCACTGCACTCCGATGAAAGAGTAACTCATTCCAAGTTCATCTTTGTACTCTTATTGCCTTTTTACTCTTAGTTGAAGATTTTGGTGAGGCAATGGGGTTAAAGGGCCAAAATTGATCCCGTTTTGGTGCTTGATGCCAAAGGGGGAGAAAATAAGGCCAAAGCAAGAAATGGATCAGCTACCACCTGAGAATTTTGAAAAAGTAGAGTTAGAGTTTTTTGTTTGTCAAAATACTCTTGTTTGTCTCTTATTGTCAAAAGTTGGTCTCTTGTGGGGAGAGTATTTGATTATGGGAAATAGGGGGGAGCTTTTGAAATCTTTGAATCAATTTGTCTTTGACAACTCTCTTTATGTCTCAACAAGTGTGTTTGACTTAGAGATAGGAAATTGAATTTGATTTGCAAAAACAAACCAAGTGGTGGCAAAGAATGATCCATATATGCCAAATTTGAATCAAAACAATTTTGAGTTCTCATTTGTATTGATGTTGCACTTCCTTTAGTTGTTTTTTATTGTGTTGGCATAAATCACCAAAAAGGGGGAGATTGAAAGGGAAATGTGGCCTTGGGCCATTTCTAAGTATTTTGGTGATTGAGTGCCAACACAAGTGGACTCATGTTAATATATGGATAAAGTGCAAATCAAGTAAAAAGGTATGTCTCTAAGACTTAGTACATTGTTTTTGAGACTAATGTATTGTGTCTAAGTGCTGGAAACAGAAGTGTCGGGGACCATAATTAGGGGTACCCTCAAGGCTCCTAAATCTCAGCTGGTAACCCCCATCAGCACAAAGCTGCAAAGGCCTGATGGGTGCGACTAAGTCAAGGATCGGTCCATTCGAGGGATGCGATCACGCCTCGCCCGAGCCCAGCCTCGGACAAGGGCAGCCGACCCCGGAGGATCTACGTCTCGCCCAAGGCCCCCCTCCAGCAACGGACACACCTTCAGCTCGCCCAAGCCCCAGTCTTCACCAAGAAGCAACCTAGGCCAAATCGCCACGCCAACCGACCAAATCGCAGGGGCATTTAATGCAAAGGTGGCCTGACACCTTTTATCCTGACGCATGCCCTCCAGTCGACAGAGCCGAAGTGACCGCAGTCACTTCGCCGCTCCACTGACCGGTCTGACAAGGGGACAGCGTCGCCTGCGCCGCACCGACTGCTGAGCCACTCGACAGAGTGAGGCTGACATCAGCCAAGTCCGGCCCTAGGCGCCATGGGAAACTCGGCTTCGCCCGACCCCAGGGCTCGGACTCGGGCTCAGCCCCGGAAGACGACAAACTCCGCTCCGCCCGACCCCAGGGCTCGGACTCGGGCTCAGCCCCGGAAGACGACGAACTCCGCTCCGCCCGACCCCAGGGCTCGGACTCGGGCTCAGCTCCGGAAGACGATGAACTCCGCTCCGCCCGACCCTAGGGCTCGGACTTGGGCTCAGCCCCGGAAGACGACGAACTCCGCTTCGCCCGACCCCAGGGCTCGGACTTGGGCTCAGCCCCGGAAGACGACGAACTCCGCTTCGCCCGAACCCAGGGCTCGGACTCGGGCTCAGCCCCGAAAGACGACGAACTTCGCTCCGCCCAACCCCAGGGCTCGGACTCGGGCTCAGCCCCGGAAGACGACGAACTCTGCTTCACCCGACCCCAGGGCTCGGACTTGGGCTCAGCCCCAGAAAACGACGAACTCCGCTTCGCCCGACCCCAGGGCTCGGACTTGGGCTCAGCCTCGGAAGACGACGAACTCCGCTTCGCTCGACCCCAGGGCTCGGACTCGGGATCAGCCCCGGAAGACGACGAACTCCGCTTCGCCCGACCCCAGGGCTCGGACTCAGCCCTGGCCTCAGCCGACGGTCTCCGCCTCGCCCGACCCAGGGGCTCGGACTCGACCTCGGCCTCGGAAGACAGACTCGACCTCGACCTTGGAGGAGCCTCCACATCGCCCAACCCAGGGCACGGACCGACCACATCAACAGGAGGCGCCATCATTACCCTACCCCAAGCTGACTCAGGCTACGGGGAACAAGACCGGCGTCCCATCTGGCTCGCTCCGCCAGACAAGTAATGATGGCGCCCCGCACGCTCTATGACGACGGCGGCTCTCAGCCCCCTTACGAAAGCAAGAGGACGTCAGCAAGGACTCGACAGCCCGATAGCTGTCCTTCCGCCAGGCTCCAGCGCTCCTCCGACGGCCACGACACCACACGGACCGGGTGCCAAAACCTCTCCGGCTGCCACGATGGCATGTACTTAGGGCGCTAGCTCTCCTCCGCTAGACACGTTAGCACACTACTACACCCCCATTGTACACCTGGATCCTTTCCTTGCGCCTATAAAAGGAAGGACCAGGGCCCTCTTACAGAGGGTTGGCCGCGCGGGGAAGGACGGGACGGCGCTCGCGTGAGGCCGCTCGCTCCCTCCCGCGTGGACGCTTGTAACCCCCTACTGCAAGCGCACCCGACCTGGGCGCGGGACAAACACGAAGGCCGCGGGATTCCACCTCTCACGCCCGTCTCCCTCCGGCTGCCTCCCCCCTTCTCGCTCCGTCTCGCGCCGACCCATCTGGGCTGGGGCACGCGGCGATAATTTACTCATCGGTCCAGGGACCCCCCGGGTTCGAAACGCCGACAGTTGGCGCGCCAGGTAGGGGCTTGCTGCGTGTTGACGAACAGCTTCCCGTCAAGCTCTAGATGGGCAGTCTCCAGCAACCTTTCCAGCCCAGGACGGTGCTCCGTTTCGGGAGTTTTAGTTCATGTCCCTCGACGGCAGCTACGACATGATACTCCTTCCCCCACCGTGCGACAGCGACAATGGCGGCCGACAGCCCGCCCGCCGGCGGCGGAATCGACGACGTCTTCCCCGCGTGGTGGAAGAACAACATTCGAGCTCGCCCCGTCCCCTCCCCCACCGACGGAGGAGGAGGCGGGGCAACCAAGGCCAAGCAGGAGGCGGCACCTCGTCGGCTGTCGAGCGAGTCGACGGCGCCGACGCCCCAACGGGGGGCACGTCGGGCATCAACCCCGCGTCTGAGACGAAGACAAGCACCGTCTCCCCGCAACACGCCAACCCCAAGCAAACGAACGACGCCAGCACGCTCGCGAAGGACTTGCTGGGCGTCACCCTCGTACCTGAGACGACGGTGCAGTCAGTCCCTAACGTGACTTCGTCACCGCCCGTCGACCAAGAGGTACCAACCGATTCCCGTCTCACGCCTTTTGGATTCAGCCTCGACCCGCCAAGCGACTTCGCTTTGGTGGACACTCTCGTAGAGGCGAGTCCAAACCCTCTGGGGTATCGTATGCGGTCACCCTGGGACCGGCTGACGAACGTCTCGACCTACGGGCCCTCGAGGTCCGAGGAAGATGACGAGCCCGACTTCTGTTGGGATTTCTCCGGACTTGGTAACCCCAGCGCTATGCGGGACTTTATGACCGCGTGTGACTACTGCCTTTCCGACTGTTCCGACGGTAGCCGCAGCCTCGGCGACAAGGAGTGCGGCCCAAGTCGTGAATGTTTCCACGTCGATCTAGGGGGTCCCTCCGAAGGCAACCATCTTGGTATTCCGGAGAACGGTGATCTCCCTAGGCCTGTGCCTCGCGTTGACATCCTACGGGAGCTAGCTGTGGTCCCCGTTCCGGCGGGGGGTCATGACCCACAGCTTGAACAAATCCGCGGCGTGCAGGCCAGACTCGACGAGGGAGCAGGAACACTTGAGCCGATCCGCCGGGACGTCGGGCAGGAATGGGCGGGCCAACCTCTGGCCGGAGAAGTGCGTCATCTACCCTAGGGTATCCAGCACCGCATCGCCGACGATGTCAGGGTAAGGCCGCCACCCACTTCCAGTGGAGTCGGCCAGAACCTGGCTGCAGCGGCAATGCTTCTCCGCGCCATGCCGGACCCATAAACCACCGAGGGGCGGCGAATTCAGGGAGAGCTCAAGAATCTCCTGGAGGACGCCGTGGTCCGACGGGCCGAAAGCTCCGCCTCCCGAAGGTAGGGGTACCCCTCGGAACATCGCGCCGTGACTTCCCGATTCATGCGGGAAGCCTCGGTCCACACCGGGCGCACGCGCAACACAGCGCCTACGGCCCCGGGTCGCCTCGGCAACGAGCACCACCACCGTAACCGTCGGGCCCACCTCGATGAGAGGGTGCGCCGAGGCTACCACCCCAGGCGTGGGGGACGCTATGACAGCGGGGAGGATCGGAGTCCCTCGCCCGAACCACCCGGTCCGCAGGCTTTCAGCCGCGCCATACGACGAGCGTCGTTCCCGACCCGGTTCTGAACCCCGACTACTATCACAAAGTACTCGGGGGAGACGAGACCGGAACTGTGGCTCGCGGACTACCGGTTGGCCTGCCAACTGGGTGGAACGGACGATGACAACCTCATCATCCGCAACCTCCCCCTGTTCCTCTCCGACACCGCTCGCGCCTGGTTGGAGCACCTGCCTCCGGGGCAGATCTCCAACTGGGACGACCTGGTCCAAGCCTTCGCCGGCAATTTCCAGGGCACGTACATGCGCCCTGGGAACTCCTGGGATCTCCGAAGCTGCCGACAGCAGCCAGGAGAGTCTCTCCGGGACTACATCCGACGATTCTCGAAGCAGCGCACTGAGCTGCCCAACATCACCGATTCAGATGCCATCGGCGCGTTCCTCGCCGGCACCACCTGCCGCGACCTGGTGAGCAAGCTGGGTCGCAAGACCCCCACCAGGGCGAGAGAGCTGATGGACATCGCCACCAAGTTCGCCTCTGGCCAGGAGGCGGTTGAGGCCATCTTCCAGAAGGACAAGCAGCCCCAGGGCCGCGCACCAGAAGATGTCCCTGAGGCGTCAACTCAGCGCGGCGCCAAGAAGAAAGGCAAGAAGAAGTCGCAAGCGAAACGCGACGCCACCGACGCGGACCTTGTCGCCGCCGCCGAGTACAATCACATGATATGCCAATGCTTATGATGTCATGCTCAAGTTTTAGTGGCAGTAACACCAGGGGTGTTACAGCTATGAGGTCATGGGTTCGAGAACCACAAAAATCGGAGTTACCGTTATAAAGTTATGAATTTTCGAAGGTTTACGTGTTTTAAACAGGAAAACTATGTCCTATGTTGATTATTATAAATCATGTGAGAAAGATATTCCTAAGAAAATCATTAATTTAATTTTAATTCAAGTTATAACTTGATTAGAAAGCATATTTTAGTCAAATTATAACTAGGGACTGAAAACATTACTTTAATTTTAATTAGAGAAGTTAATCAGATGAACATAGGGTAAACACATTATTTAAAAACATGTTACATGATAAAAATAAGGTTACCAAAGGGTAGATATTTTATTACGAAGCTAACACAACTTGAACAGGGAAAATCGGAGCAGAAACGAAGAAGATATGACTTTCCTAAGGTTTTACATTTATTTTTACACTTAAAACTATTTTTTTCCAGATTTCTTTTAAGCTTCGCGGACTGCGCCCACTATTCTCTAGAATCTCAGGGGGTCAAATGCAAATTCCAGGACCCATTGGTGATGGTTCTTTCATTGCCGTGGACTGCGGGATAAATCTGTAAAACTACGAGGGTTTCTTAATAAGATAGCCATGACTGGCACATGCGCGTGACTTTTGGCCCTCAGATCCTCATCAGACGGCTAGAGTTAAACCCGAACAGGTATGCACCCGCGGTCGACCGATCACGATCCGAAGGTTCAGATTTTAAAGTGATGCGAGCGAATCTGGTGCGTACATCAAAGATGAACGGTCACGATTCTATTAGATGAAAGGGTACGCCTATGACCTAATCTGGGTCGTTCATTGAATCAAGGGTCACCGCACCGCCCCCAACCACACCCTGGCTGCCAGGCACCACCCAGAGATGGCGGCACCGCCGCGCGGCGAGGTACGCCGGTGAACGGCCGAATCAAAGCCGCGGCGCAAAAATTGGTCACGGGTGGGCGCAACACACCGAGGAGGGTCATCCGAATTGATTAAATAGCTTATCACCAGTAATGGAGGCAGCAACAGGGTTGCCCACGGCGTCACGCGGATCCGCAGCGGTGTTTGGTCGACGACGAGCAATCTCGCGATTGTCGATCCATTGCGCGCCCAGCAAGATTCTCACCGGTTGCAGAGGGCGCGACGATCCGGAAATCAGAGTTTTCATCGCGCGGCGCAACCATCCTTCACTCACCCATCAATGGCGCTCCGGGATGCACGGTGCCCATGGTCGCAGAACCCATGGTGACTAGAGGGATGGCTCGATTGATGAAAGGCTTAGGTTTTTATAGTGCGACGAAGTTCGGATTTGATCCATCATCCAGAATTGCGCGCGCGGATATCGTGGCGGAGATCGCGGCGCCCCCAAGTGGTTGTTACCGCTCCCACTTCTGATCCATGGGGGGGGGGGGGGGGGGGGAATAGAGCTAGCACAGGGTCCTCCCGGCAGCGCCTGAACATGGATCGCCCGCATGGCAGAGAAGGTCATGCCACGCGTGCGAGCCGAGTAGAACCTTCCTTGTCGCGTGAGTGTACTCTGTGGGGAAGACGTTCCTGACGAGTCGGCCCCACGAGCCAGCTACACCAGGGTCTGAGAGATCCCTCCCGTGACCATGCTGTGCTGGGCTGCCACGACGGGCCCACCCAACAGCGTCAGGCGCACGCCAGCGGGAAGCAAAAGATTGGCCACTAGCCCACTAGGCCCATGGTGTAAGCGCGCGCGGCGTGGGGAAAATGGAGGAGTGGGCCTCCAGGGAGGTTTCAGCCCAAGTGCTTTTGTTCTCTTTTTTTTCTAACTTTATTTCCTGTTTTGTTTCTCCTTTTTATTTTAAACCTAAAATTTGAATTCAAATCTTGTTGCGAATTTGTACTAAAATTTGAATGTATGTTTTGAACATGCCATTATGGGATGGGTTTCTTTTCTTGTAAATCTATTTTGTCTTTCATAATATCTCTCTCTTTCTTTTTTTTCTGTATTATTTCCAATTCCCTAAATTGTACTTTTTGGTTAAATCTAAATTATCAAACTATTATCATATTTTCATTAGTATTGTTTTATTATTAAATGCACAAACAAACAAAACCTCAACATGATACAAATTTTATTGAGGTATTATTTATTTTAAACATGTCTCCTAATAATTCTTAAGAATGAGAAGGCATTACACATAAATTTTTATTCCTCTATTTTCTAAAGTTGGGTATTATAGCCCCAGTGCTATTTGTGGAGAAGAAGGACGGAACAAAAATGATGTGCATTGATTACAAATCTTTGAATGAAGTCATTGTCAAAAACAAGTACCCTCTGCCAAGAATTGAAGACTTATTCGACCAGTTGAGAGAAGCCAGTGCATTCTCAAAGATAGATCTGAGGTCAGGTTACCATCAGCTCAGGATCCGACCCTCGGATATATCAAAGACAACATTTATCACCAAGTATGGGTTGTATGAGTTCACAGTCATGTCATTCAGCCTGACGAATGCGCCAGCTTATTTCATGTACTTGGTGAACAGTGTGTTCATGGACTACCTCGTCAAGTTCATAGTGGTGTTCATTGATGATATCCTTATATATTCCCAGAATGAACAAGAGCATGAAGAGCATTTGAGAAAGGTACTGCAAAGGCTACGAGATTGTCAACTGTACGCCAAGCTTAGCAAGTGCGAGTTCTGGATCAGCGAAGTCCTGTTCTTGGGGCATATTATAAACTGAGATGGATTAGCTGTAGATCCAAAGAAGGTAGCAGCGATTCTGGTCTGGAAAGCACCGAAAGATGTCCGAAGAATCAAGAGTTTCATCAGAATGGCCGGTTACTATCAGCGTTTCATTGAAGGTTTCTTCAAGATTGCCAGGCTAATGACAGCATTATTGGCAAAGAAGGTTGAGTTCAAATGGACCCCAGCGTGCCAAGAATCATTTGAGACGTTGAAGAAGAAGTTGACATCAGCGCCGGTATTGATTCTGAAAAATGTTCACAAGCCATTCTCAGTATATTGTGATGCTTCATACACCGGACTGGGATGTGTATCGATGTAGGAAGGGAAAATAGTGGCATACTCGTCCCGCTAGCTGAAGATTCATGAGAAGAATTATCCCACTCATGATCTGGAGCTAGCAGCAGTGGTTCATGCACTGAAGACCCGGAGACACTATTTGTATGGGCAGAATTGTGATATCTACACGGATCACAAGAGTCTTAAGTACATATTCACTCAGTCAGAGCTAAACATGAGGCAGCGAAGATGGCTAGAGTTGATCAAAGATTATGAGCTGGAGATACATTATCATCCAGACAAAGCAAATGTGGTTGCAGCTGCTTTGGGCAGAAAGAGTCAAGTTAATATGTTGGCTGCTCACCCGATGTCGTACGAGCTAGCAAAGGAATTCAACAGGCTGAGTCTCGGATTTTTGAACAACACTCAAGGAGTGACAGTTGAGCCGGAACCCACTATAGAGCAAAATATCAGGAAAGGTCAGAAAGATGATGAGAAGATCAACGAGATCCGGCAGCTGATCATAGATGGGAAAGGTCCAGATTTCCGTGAAGACGCAGAAGGAGTGATATAGTTCAAGGATAGACTGTGTGTTCCCGACATCAAATCGATCCGGGAACTGATTCTCAAGGAAGCTCATAAGACAGCATATTCTATATACCCTCGTAGCGAGAAGATGTACCAAGACCTAAAGAAAATATTCTGGTGGTATGGTATGAAAAGGGAGATAGCAGAGTACGTTGCCAGATGCGACAGTTGTCAGAGAATCAAGGCAGAACATCAGAGGCCCAAAGGTTTGTTGTAGCCGTTGCAGATTCCTTAGTGGAAATGGGATGAGATTGGGATGAACTTTATAGTCGGTCTGCCCCGCACTCGAGCTGGTTATGACTCCATCTGGGTAGTAGTGGACCGTTTAACAAAGGTGACCCATTTCATACCAGTCAAGACCACCTATAACAGTGCAGTGTTGGCAGAATTATTTATGTCTCGGATTGTGTGCTTGCATGCTGTTCCAAAGAAGTTAGTATTAGATAGAGGCACCTAGTTTATTTCTCATTTTGGCAGCAGTTGCATGAAGAGTTGGGCACACATTTGAAGTTCAGTTCAGCTTATCACCCGCAGACAGATGGTCAAAAAGAGAGAACCAACCAGATTCTTGAAGACATGTTGAGAGCTTGTGCTTTGCAAGACAAGTTAGGTTGGGACAAGAGGCTATCGTATGCAGAATTCTCCTACAACAACAGCTACCAAGTCAGTCTAAAGATGACACCATTCCAAGCACTCTATGGAAGGAATTGCAGAACTCCATTGCATTGGGACAAACCCGGTGAAAGGCAGGTGTACGGTCTAGATATTCTACTTGAAGCTGAAGAGAACATCAGAATGGTTCAAGAGAATCTGAAGACAGCGGAGTCCAGATAGCGAAGCTATGCTGACACCCGAAGAAGAGAACTGAGTTTTGAAGTGGGAGATTATGTCTACTTGAAAGTGTCACTGATCAGAGGAATCAAAAGGTACAGAGTCAAAGGCAAGCTAGCACCACGATACATCGGACCGTACCAGATTCAAGCAAGACGCGAAGATGTGGCATATCAACTCAGCTTACTAGAAAATCTATCAGTCATGCATGACGTGTTCCATGTGTCTCAGCTGAAGAAATGTTTGTGAGTCCCAGAAGAGTAGTTGCCAATAGAGGACCTTGAAGTTCAAGAAGATATGACATATATTGAGAAGCCAACTCAGATTCTAGAGACAGTAGACTGGGTCACTCGGAGAAGCACCATCTGGATGTGCAAAGTTAGATGGGGCCATCACTTAGAAGAAGAAGGAACATGGGAAAGAGAAGATGATTTGAAAGCCAAGTACCCTGAACTCTTTGCTAGCCAACGCTGAATCTCGAGGGCGAGATTCTTTTTAAGGGGGATAGGTCTGTAACACCCTGAATTTGGAGGAATAGAATTTCTTTCTAAGTATCTACCAAATTCAAGTGTTACTCTTGTCTCTCTCTAGTTTCTCTCTCTCTCTTTTTCTTTTAGCTAGAATTAGGTTAACTAGGAAATGGATTAATTATTTATTTTGTCAAAACAATGTGAGTCATGAAATATTGCATCATGCCGAGTTTAAGGTATTCTTTGAATTGTTGCACATGTTGGAATTAGTTTGAATTTGAATTGGTATTTGAATTTGAATTGAGAAAATAAAAGGAAAAAGGATTTGAAATTCAGAAAATAAAAAGAAAAGGAAAACAGCCCGAAACCCCCCTCCCGCTCAGCCTTTCGGCCTAGGCCGGCCCAACTAACCCTCCCGCGCGCGTGCCCGCAACTGCTGGCAGGCGGGCCCCACCTATCAGCGCCGCGACCCGCCCTCTCACTCCCCCTCTCTTCCTCTGCCTGGTGGGACCGATTAGTCTGCGCCAACCCCCTTCACGCGCGCGTTTCCTTCTCTCACTGTCCCGTAGACCCCTCTCGTCAGCCCGTCTGCCCGTTCCGCCGTTCGTTCTTGCTGTCCCGTGGACCCTGCCCGTCAGACCCATCCTCCTCCTCCACAACCGCCGCGCCCATGGCGTGCGCCCCGCCCACCAGACCCGCACCCACGACTGCACGCCCCGCCCATGTCGCTCGAGCACTAGGTAAAGCCCCGCACACCCCCTCAGCTCGCCCCTGCCTCACTTTCGCGCTTCCTCGCCCTTGCACTCACCCAGCTGCGGAGCTGTTTCCCCCTCGTCATTGCCTCACCGTTCCACCGTCACCGCTAGACTTCTGCCAGCGCTTTAGCCATGGTGAGCTCTGCCTGAGCTTGGTGCACCGGGAACCCATAGTGGTTTCTCCTTTCCTCAACTCTACCGCCCGGTCCGTGCTCAGCCTCTTCCCTGCGCAGGTCGGAGTTCACCACCACCACGATCCTTCGACGTCCGGCCAACCGGACCCTCCCCGCGCCATGCTAAGTCACCCCGAGCTCCATCCTGAGGTGAGATGTTCGTTCCCATGCTTGATTTCTCCCAATTCCGCGCTGTATTTGCCAATTTAACTTCACCGGTGTTTGGCCACGCCGGTTTGCCATGCCCCCACGGTGACTAGCTGATTTAGCTCGATTATGTGCCCCCGCTTTGGTTGGTAGTACTCCCCTTACCCTGTCGTAGCTAGCCCAAGCCTTAACGCGCCCTAGACCTCCTCTCCCCGACCGTAATTCCTCACCGGAGTTGCCCGACCCGCTCGAAGCACCTACCCTTCGTCATTCTCCCGTTTCCGGTCCCGTTCTTGTGGCCGGTAGTCTGCCAATGAGTTTGCCAGACCCTCTTGACCACGTGTGCCTCCCCGGCGACCCTAGACTCCCCAGTGGCCACGTGTGCCTCATCTCCGGCGACCTCACCACCGTGGAGGAAGCAACGCCGGTCACGGAGCCGTAAAGCCCACGCGCCCCATCGCAACCGTCCATCCCCGATCCAACGGCTCGGATCTAGGATATGGTTCACGCTTGCGCGCTCTGCTCCTGGGCCCCGCCGGTCAGCGCCTGCGCCCCCTGGCGCTGGGCCCGAATGGTCAGCACGCCTTCCCCCTCTGGTCGCTGACACCCCGCCCCCACTTGTCAGCTGCGCTCGCTCGCCGATCTAATCCTGGCCATCCATCTGCGATCTGGCGGTTGGAAAGGCCCGATACCCCATTCAGTCTTCAGTTTTGTAAAAAGAACCTCCAGTTATCAGGTAATAGAAGCCACCATCCCTGAGTATTGCGTGCAGGCCCGTGACTTCTTTTAAACAGACCCCTGGCCTTTTAAATAATCACAGAATTGGACTTAGTTTCATATTTCAAACATCAAAACTTGTTTATTTCATATCTTTTTCATATGAACTCCAAATTTAGTGGTTCAAATTGCGAAATGTTCATGGGAATATTCTCTGCTCAAATAAATTATGTTCATCCACAATATGTGTACTCTAATTTTAGGTCTAAGCTATAGGTTAGTTTATGTGTTAATTTATTTATTTAAGAAAATAAATAAAAAGGAAAACCCTAATGATACTTAGGTGTTTAATTTTTTGAGATTAATATTATGTCATGTATGAAGTTATCCATATTATAGTTTTGTGTCCCACCAAAACTAGTAAAACCAAACTATGTAATCCATAATGATTAGGAAATCACTAATCTTCAAGTGTACCAATCCCTAGCATTCAGGTTTATCTTTTGTGTTATAATGTCTTGAGTGTATACCTGATTGCAAATGTTTGGTGTGCTGTTCATTTGTCTCTTTCCAAATGTATTGAATGTATGATCACTTTATTTAGACAACGAGCAGCCCGTGGTTCCTGAGTGTGTTGCCGAAGATCTCAGTGAGCAACAACCTGGTGAAGGCAAGTGTCCTCTGACCTATCATGTCCTACATACTTTATAATTCACCGTCCCGCATTACATTATTGAAACCTAAGGATTGACTAGTCTGTATTTACTTATCCTTGTTTACCTTTTGCGTTATCATGGTTAGCACTATGCTATTTCTTTAACTTAATAAATGAACATGATGTGAATATTTATGATACGATGATGTTATCCCGATGATGATCTTGTGATACTTTAGGGGACTCAGGCTATTTCCTGAGTACCTCTCCGTAAGGACCTGTTTGGGGAGTGACCACCCGGGATAACAGTGCAACCACGAGGGTATGGGACGCCCTTAGCTGATTAATTAGAGGAACCAGAGGTGTAGTTGGCTTCGCCGTAGGGCCGTCAATGGGGCCCGAGCACAGTACTTGCTCTGCCGAGGCTGGTTGTATAGGTTCTTGATTTGGTTTTGTTAGTCACCCTTCCTTTGGAGAGAGGTACTATGTTTATCAAACTGGAGAAACCTAACGGGCGGCTATGACCTCTGGGAAATCTTTGTAAAGGCTACGTAGTGATACCCTGCCAGGCCACCTAGGTAGTGGTCAATGGAGATTGGCTCTTTCCGAGCATAATGAGAATCGCGACTTTTGGGTAAAGTGTGCGACCTCTGCAGAGTGTTAGAAACTGGTATATCAGCCGTGCTCACGGTTAAGAGCGGCCTTGGGATCCTCTTTGATTACAAGAACTTTGGTTACTTTTATGATGATGATTAATGATGATGGTATAATTATGATCTCTGGTATTTCCTCTTGGAGGGAGTACATTTGGGTAATAACTGGGTTTATTACTAAAACTTGGCTCTACTAATAGTAATAAATACTTGACCAACTAAAAGCAATTGCTTAACCCTAACTCCACATACAGTTAGTCCACTTTAGCAAAACGGGACATTTGCTGAGTACATTGATGTGTACTCACCCTTGCTTTACAAACCACCCCACCCCAGGTTGTCCCCACTTTACTCGGTGCTCAGGAGCAGATGCTGGCAACATGGAGGACATTGAGGAGTTTCAGGACTACGATGAGTTCTAGTTTTTCTTAGTGGAAAACCCCCAGTCAGCTGCCTGTGAAGGCCTTTTCTACTATGTTTCTTATTTCCGCACTTTGATGTTAAAATGACTATGTTATAGACTCTGTGGATGTCTTGGACATCTTGATGTAATAAAGTACTTTTTTGCTATTTACTTTGAGCATTTTGTGATGATGTCCAATTATGTAATCACTGTGTACGTGAGTTTCTGATCCTGGCACGTACATGGTTCGCATCGCATTTGGTTTGCCTTCCAAAACCGGGTGTGACATTATGGCAGGCCTTATTACGGCTTGTGAAGTCGGTAATGAATTGACTTGATAAACTCTGCTTCCAGAAGTCATTAGACTTTGGCCTTTACTACCATAGCTTTTTCATCTGATATCTTGCAAAGTATCTGCTTCTTTGGTCTGATCGAAGGGCTGGTATTGAGGCTATGTTCAATAACATTATTGTTGGTCGGATCTGAGTGTCTGTCATACATGGGGAGCTGAGGTGGTTTGTAAGATGGGGGCCAAGGTGTAGCCTACAGTTTAGCTGACAGAGGAGAAGCATCGTCAAAGGCAAAATTTCCATGGTGGAAGTCCTCATACCAGTCATCCTCGTTGACGAAGCCTTCTTGGTGAAGCTCTCTATGCTGGGGCCTTCGGTTTTGCTCATCCTGAGCAAGATGACGAACTTCTTCAGAGGCTTCGTATATCTGCCTTTGCAGGTCAGCTAGCCGAGCCATCTTTTCCTTCTTCCGTTGCACTTGCTGATGAAGCATCTCCATATTCCTGATTTCTTGGTCCAAGTCGTCCTCCTGAGGCATTGGACTGGTGGCCTTCCTCTTCTGGCTTCAGGCCTCCCGAAGAGAAAGGGTTTCATGGTTCGGGTCCAGCGGCTGCAGAGCAGTAGCCCCTGTTGCTGAAGCTTTCTTTGGCGGCATGACGAAGGTCGATGCTTGCCGAAAGTGGTCGGAAAGGGTTCACCGGAGGTGGGCGCCAATGTTGGGGACTTGTCCTCAACTGCTATGAGTTAAGAACAAGGCAACACAAAGTATTAAACGTTAAAGTCCTTCGTCCTTTGAAGCATTATTTCCTCTAGGATATAACGATCTTCGGACGAAGGTTATGAAGGACTTACCTTCGTAAGCATGATATATAAAAATAGAGAGGAAACCATACGAAGTATAAGAGACAACATGAACAATTAAATATGTTGTTATTACTGAATCATTTCTATTTTATTATTATGAAGAAATAGAAATGATATCATGTTGCAAGTGTACCTTCGGCTTGAGGGAAGGTAAAGAGTACAAGCGTGACGCAAAAGCAAAATGTCAAGTCAGCGTGAACAGTACTTGGAGCACTGTTCATCTATTTATAGGCACGGGACGCAGCCCATGTAAAATTACACTCATGCCCTTTACATTTGCTAATAATTCTATAGTAATTCATCGGGGTCTAGATATCCTTTTCCCCTTTAAGTCGGTTTCCTTTTCTGTTATCACACCGAAGCTCCGTTGCGCACAGCTTCGGCTTCGTTCCATCCTTCGTATCCCTTGTGCTTCTTCACACTGTGATTTTGACTCAAGTCCGAAAGGTCCAAGTTCGAAGGTACCTGCTCATGTATTATACTCCAGAAACATTGTTAAATCATGTTTTTGAGGACCTTCGGAAGCCGAAGGCCCCCAACAATTATGACTTACACCGACGAGGTCTATGGAGGACCATGCAAAGACATCCTTATTTTTCTCCATGTAGGCAAGTAGCTTGTTCTTATCATGCTCACGGTAGAGGGACCATTTTCCCTTCTTCAATGTTCTATATGGGCATATTTATTCCCTGACTTTGGTGAGCGAGGGTGGGGGGAGGCTGGTCCTCGCCCTCTTTGGCGAGGC
This sequence comes from Zea mays, assembly GCF_902167145.1. NCBI lineage: Eukaryota > Viridiplantae > Streptophyta > Magnoliopsida > Poales > Poaceae > Zea > Zea mays. The sequence continues at coordinate 47,258,232 of NC_050103.1, forward strand.
AATGTACGTTGTATCGGTTAGGGACAAAGTCCCTTTTTATGTTACAACCACTTGTTGGTCTTCGTAAATTGTGATGACACTGAGGGGACTGGGAACTTTCATGCAAAGGTAAAGTCCATCTACGTCAACTTCAAACTTATTGTGTGAACCTGTCACATCCCAAAATTTATAATTTTGGGTTGTGAATAGAAATCACTAAATAAATAAAATGGTTATGATATTTTTATAAACCTTTCTAATATTAGTTTGTAATTTGCGTATATTAGATATGGTGAACAAAATTTTCTATTTCAAACTTTTCTAAATTAAACCAACGAGGATTGATAGTGTGATGTTTGCTTTTGGTTGTTTTATAAGGCGACTGTGTAAAGCTTTCAAAATGCATTTGTAACATTGACCTCACTCTTCGAACTATCTCCACCTATTTATGTAAACAAATCTGGATTATTTGATTCTTATTTTTTGGCTCCAAATTTTGTCACACCGGTTTTAAGGGCAAAACCGAATGCGTATCATATGTGTGTCAGGATCTATTTCCACACATATGTTGACGTCACAAGTGTAATATATCAAACGATAATTCATAAAAGCATAAATTAAGATTATAGTAACATATTACACTTTGAATGGACTTAATGCCTTAACCTTTATTCATCAAAGTATAACAGAACATAGGCATCCTTCCACAGGAAGATGACAGGGGCACCACTAGACTAGCATCCATCGAGTTCACCATCATAATCTTCATCTACATAGCCTATGCAGAAAAGCAATCAGAAGCTAAAAACACTGGTTTCGATCTTCCACTACATTGCTCAAGTTCATCCAAATGTGCAAATGGAAGCAATCTCAATACAGTGATGTGGTGACAAATGCAAACCCATCTCAATCTTTCTGATTATCACTTATCTTGATTTCAAACGTTTAGCATAGAATGAATGAATCAAGACAAGTGAATGACTCAAAGCATGAGACATAGCCACCTAGCATACTAGTAATAGCAAAAAGGATTTCAACACATCCTACACATCTAGGTGCCAATCTCAATGGTGAACAATTTTAGATTGAGCAAGTAATAGTCAAGTTCGCAATTATGAAAACAGCTTAGCTCAACAATATTGTATCAATATGAGAAAAGGGAGCCTAAGCATGCCATAACATCATCATGAACACAAAGAACATACTACTAAGAGCATAATCACATTCTAGCAGTTATACAAGTGAAGCTCAAAATAACATGATATGCAGATATAATACAAAAGAAAATGAAAGACTAAAATCTACATGAAAAAGGAGAAGATAAGAAGAAAAGATAAAAAGGAGCCCTCAAATCAAATAGGGAAACAAACACCCAATTCCCCTCACAAATGAACAAATGTTTTCTGATCAAGGGGTTTGGTCAAAATATCAGCAAGCTGGTGAGTGGTACCAATGTGGCGCAACTCGATGTCACCTTTCTCATAATGATCACGAAGAAAGAGAAAGTGAACCTCAATGTGCTTGGTCCTCGAATGCAGCACATGATTCTTGGCGACACATATGGCACTCTTGCTATCGCAAAGCAGAGGCACATGATGAAAATCCAAGCCAAAATCCCGTAAGGTAGTCATCATCCAAAGTAACTGCGGGCAATAGCTAGCGGCAACAATATCTCGGCCTCTGTGGTAGACATGGCAACACTAGATTGTTTTTGAGAAGACCATGAAACCAACGAAGTCCCCAAAAACTGACAAGTCACAGAAGTTGACTTGCGCTCCAAAAGGCAACCCACAAAATGTAAAGCCCAAAATTTGTATCCGAAAAAATATATACTAATGACATAAATAAATACAATTAATTTAGTGTTTTGGGAATTTATGAAACCTTTGGAGATTATTTGAATTTCTTTTATTTATGCACTTAATTTGTGTAACTCACTAGCAAATTTGGATTTAAAATACCAAATTTGGAAACTTAGAAAGAGAGAGACGATAGAAAAAAGAGAATATTCATTTTTATCAACTTTTAATTTGACAACATATCCCAAATAATATTTTCTTAAAAGTGAATATGGAGTGTATTGCACATTTAAGGTATTTAGATAAAACAAAATTGAGATAAATATATATAAATTAAAACTAGACTTTGCATCATGTTGGTTTGTCTGTAAAATTAGAATCTCAAAATTGGATCAAAATTTGAAACCTGAAAGTAAATCTGAAATAGGAAAGAAAAGAAAATGCCAGAACTGCACTTGGGCCTAGTACTCCCATTCTCGGCCCAGCTAAACACCAGCCCACCTCACGCACTGGTGGGGGAGCCCACGCGCGCCGCGCCACTGACCTATGGGGCTGTTGGGGACTTGTTCTCAAATGCTATGAATTAAGAACAAGGCAACACAAAGATGTTAAGTATAAATGCCCTTCGTCCGCTGAAGCATTATCTCCCCAAGGATTTAATGAGCTTCGGACGAAGGTCATGAGTAAAATATCACGAAGATTTCACCTTCGTGATCATATTTGTAAAACAACAAACAATGAGAAATGAAATATAAAATATAAAATATATTCACATGTTTTATTATTTGAGTATATAAGTATTAAAACATATTATTTGGGCACATTTATACCTTCGCCTTGGCGGAAAGCAATAATTCAAGCGTAACGTGCCAGTGATTACAGGATCGCGTGAATAGTGCCGGGATACTGTTCACCTATTTATAGGCACAAGATGCAACCTGCGCAAAATTACATTTATGTCCTTCACAATCGACTATAATAATGACACAAAACATCATAGGTCTTTAAGTCAATTCATCTTTAAGTCGGTTCAACCCTTCATCTTGAGATCTGTCTTTGTGCCGAAGCTTTATAGATAATAGCTTCGGCGCTTGCTTCTGAGAAGACCTTTCGAAGGTGTTCTTTTTAGGATCTTTGGCTACGAAGCATACCCCCAACAGTAGCCCCTTTGTGGTGCTAGATCGTTTTTCGTAACGAGCTTGATCCATGAAAAAGTCTTCTAGGCGTCGGGACGCCGAAGATCCGAAAAACACCTTCCCTGAGCTCGTTGGCGAGAAACGATTAAAATAATCGTCGCGCGCGCCCCATCTTGCACCAATTACGCGCGCGCCAGCGATTCACCTTCTTGGACCCTGTGGCCCACCGTTCAGTGAGTGCGGTGACTGTTTGTTCGGTGCTGGAGACCTTGCCGATTCACCTTCCCACCCACGGCACTATATAAACAGACAGGTAGGTGTGAAGTTACCACAACATTCATTGCTATTGCACTATTTTGCTGCCAAATTTTTAGTCATAGCCGAAGCTTAATCATCGTGCTCAGACGAAACTTCGCTTGTGATTCTGCTTCGGCACAAGAGTAAGAGCTTCGGAAAAAACAGAAAAGTCAACACCAAAAATTTCAAGTAAGTCATAATCAAATGGCCAGAGTTCGGTCTACTACTAGGGTCGATCTTGAGGGAGATGAGACCGAAGCTACTGAGACTGTTCCTATTTCGGAAGCAATGAAGCGCTCTGGGTTGGTAACATCGGAGGACATCCCTGCTGCTGAAGCAGAGCGAGCTGATGCTGAAGAGACCGATTCTAAAGATGATTATAGCAGCGCGGTGCCGAGCAAACCCAGCCACCTGGATTTTGGAAAATCCACAGTCTCCGAAGGTGACCTTCCTAAGATGCTGAAATTGGGCTATTTCAACGAAGAAAAGAAAGAGTTGATTCGCTTCGGTGGAGAAGAAACTACTCCGAAGCCAGGAAAAGATGAAATAGTAGTTTTTAAGAGTTTCTTCAAAGCTAGTTTGAGATTCCCTTTAAATAGGATGATTGCCGATGTGCTAAAGAAGTTTTGGATCCATTTTCATCAGCTAACTCCTAACGCTATCGTTAGGCTTAATGTTTACATTTGGGCTCTCCGAAGCCAAGGGGTGGAACCGTTTGCCGAAGGTTTCTGCCGGGTGCACGAGCTGCATTATCAAACCAAGGCCAGAAAAGATGGATTACATGAAAACTTCGGCTGTTACAATTTTGCTTACCGGAAGACTACAAAATTTCCCGTGATCAGCTACCGAAGCAAGTGGCCGGCAGGCTGGAAATCGGAATGGTTCTACGTCAAAGTTGACGATGATAAAGAGAAGCTGGTCCAGAGCCCGCTAGAGCTGATCTTCGGAGAGATTAGACCCCAATGTAATATGACACCAGAGGGTCCAACCCAAACTGCACTGGCTGAATTCAGGATTATCGCAGAGTACATTGGCACTAGGGACTTAGTGCAGGAATTTTTGGCTTTCAAAATATTTCCAACTATGAAAGAGTGGGCCATGCCGAAGCTTGAAGGAAAGAAGGAGGGAGAACTTATCCGGCTGCCCTACCACTACAAGTTCAAGAGACATTTCAAAGTACCCTGCCAAGAATGGCTAGATACAATCGAAGTAATGTGCAACGAAATTCTTGGAAATTATTCTAAAAAAGAAGATCAATTGATGACAGCGGCCTTCGGCACCCATCCGAAACGAAGGCTAAACCGAGTGATGGATGCTATAGGCTTTGAATATCCTGACTATGAGCAACTGGACAAGGGTGCCGAAGAGCAAAAAAGAAAAAGAGTGGTTAGTGCTTTGAATAAAGACGACGAAGATCAATCAAAGAAGAAGAAACAAGAATCTGAGGCAAAAGCAGTTTCTTCGAAGAAAAGAAAGGCCTCGACTCTAAAGCAAAAATCAATTGATGAGAAAGAGAAGACTTCTACGACATCTTCTGCTACCGAAATAGAGGAAATCCTAAAGGTAATGACTGAAACTTTGCCTGTCAAACTAAGTCCATTGGGGCTACATCTGACGAAGCTTTTTCATAAGGAAAAGGAGCCCACAAAAACAAAGGCACCTAGGCCAAAGAGGCAAAGGATTGTTACTGTGACAGAAGTGATTGAAGCAACACCACCAAGGGCTTCAGCTCCGAAGGTGCCGGCTATTGAAAGCACAACAGCTACTGAAGTTGTACCTTCGGAGGCTGCCGCAGAAGAGGCCAGAGCCGAAGATGCCAAAACCAAAGATATTAATTTAGAGAGCATAGCTGCTGATATAGATAAAATGCTGCTAAACATGGCCGCGGAAAAAGCTGCCGCAGCCACCGAAGAGACCACGGCCGCAAAACCCGAGAAAGAAGAAATGACCGAAGATACTTCGGAAGATGAGACTTTTGACTTCCAAAACTTAGTTGGCCAAGAGCTGACAGAAGCTGAAAAAGAGGAACTAAAAGAATATGCTATATCTTGCGGGTACCGGCTGGGGGCGCTTCTCTTCGGTGGCATTGATGACGAAAAGTTAGGCTGCATACGAGATCAGACTGGCGCGAAGGTCATTGGCACTCTATCAAAGAGTATCGGCTTCCCGAAACTCGAAGCAGACATCAGCCGCTACCGACGACAACACATTGTCGGCAGCTTGTTCTATTCCAATTTTAAGGTAAATATCTTGTGCCTAACCTTTACTATTTTTAATAACATAAATATTTTCTAACGAAGGTTATCTGTCCACAGAGTATGCTTTTGAGCAAGGCCTTAAAAATGCAGCAGGACTTAGAGGATAAAAGGCACAAAGGTATTATTGAGAACTTAGAAAATAAGATAAAGGAGCAATCAGCTGACATCGAAAAGAAAGGCTTCGAGCTTCAAACAATCGAAGGCTTATTAGCGGATGCTGAAGCCAAAATAATGGAATTAAATTCGAAGCTTCTTTCCCAATCAGAAAATTTTGAACAAGAAAAGCTGAAACTTGATGCAAAGCTTGAAGCCGAAGTTCAAAAGAGTTCAGAGCTGAAAGAATCCCTGACAAATCTTCAGAATAAGTGACTGGAGTTTAGCAATCGATGCATTCAACAGTTGAAACAGGTATTCCATTTTGTTGGAGCCAATAGCGAAAAGTTCACTCCTTCGGCTGAAGACCTGCCTGGTGCCTTCGAGCATATTGAAGGTGAAATTAATGATCTTGAAGAGGTTATAGCTGGGCATGGCGACTTCTGTGCCCTAGCAGCTTCTCAGGGCACAGCTGTTGCCTTTTTGAAGTCTGGCTGTGAACACGACAAGATTGTTAATAGACCCAACTTCAGCCTGTCACCAGCAGACTTAGATAACATTCCCAGCCTGGCCCGAAGTATTGCGAATAGATTTGTAAAATTAGTATGGACTAAGGGTGGATGCGGCAAAGCTGGTGACGAAGCTCGAAGCCACCTTAAGCTGGTAACAATATTATACCTTATGCTTACCTTTTCCTTTGAATTTTGAATTTAGCTTATAATACTTACATATAGGTTGACCAAGCCGAAGCTGAAGCTGCAGAGTAAAAAAAGTCGAAGCTCCATGGATGCTGTCGAAGCTCGAATAGCCTGTAGAAATAGCTCAAAAAACTCCTGTGATAACTTGTATATGATGTAATTAAATTTCACTTTGTGGATTTTATCTATACCTTGTAATATAATCTTACCTTTCCGTCAATGTATGAAATGCTTTGGTGTGGACGAAATTAATACTTTTTGAGCCGAAGGCGAAAAACACCTTCCCTTCTTTGCGTACACATCGAAGCATAAAATTGCCTCTTTTTCCCTTTTTTCCGAAGCCTTATCTTTCAAAGCCGAAGCAAGTTTGTATGTGATGATGATGATGATCCTATGTATGTCTAAGTGAATGTTTATGAATGCAAATGTATGATGAAATGTATCGTGCAAATGAATGTTCAAAGACACATACAAAACCATAATCACCACTCTTATTCCCTTAGGAATAACAAATCTTTGCCGTTTATTTTTCGGCTTCACCGCTTATTTTTCGGTGTATCAGCGCTGACTTTTCGTTGTAAGCCTCCCTTAGGAGCTTCTTCGCCTTTTATTTCGGCGGTATTCGCGTTGACTTTTCGCGCTTCGCCTTTTATTTCGGCGGAATCAGCGTTGACTTTTCGCTGTAAGCTCTGCATTCCCTTAGGAACGACTTTTGAGCAGAAAACTTACGCTGCGCTCCCTTAGGAACGGCTTTTTGTAGCTTCGTCGTGCTCTGCATCCCCTTAGGGACGTCTTTCGAGCTTCTCCCTGTTTTTTTCTTTTTCTCATTGCACTCGATGGTGCATGCCCAGTTTTTACATTTACATCTTCGGGGGATACTGCTCTTGTAGAGCTGATATAAGAAAAAGAGAAATTACATGCAATGGCCCCATTAAAAACCTTTCTCCCCCTTTGGAAAGGAAAAGGGTGCCATAGGAAAGAATAAAAAAGATTACATCAGGTTACACATAATACCGTCGAAGCTCATCCGCATTCCAAGATCTAGGAATGTTGCTGCCGTCCATATCCTTCAGCCTGTAGGAACCGGGTCTTGACGAAGATACTACCAGGAAAGGCCCTTCCCATTTCAACTGTAGCTTGCCAACTGTGTCTGGGTTGGCAACCCTCCGAAGAACCAAGTGTCCTGGCTTAATATTTTTTAACTGAACCTTTCTGTCACGCCATTTTATTGTTTTGGCTTGATATTTATTGATATTCTCCACAGCTTGAAGCCTGATCCCTTCTATAGCATCTTTTGCCATAGAATAATCGGCTTTGTCCTCTGCCGAAGCCACTGTTCTTATTGATCCCGCTTTAGCTTCTTCTGGGGTTATTGCTTCGTCACCAAACATCAATTTGAATGGTGTAAAACCTGTTGACCTTGATATTGTTGTGTTGTGGCTCCACACTACTTTGATTAATTCGTCCGGCCACTTCCCCCTGGGCTGGTTGAAGATTAACTTCATTATTCCTGTCATTATAATGTCATTAGCTCTTTCGACAAGTCCATTTGACTCCGGATGCCGAACTGATGCAAAATGGATCTTCGTGCCAATTTGTTCACAAAACTCTCTGAAAGCTTCGGCATCAAACTGCGTTCCATTGTCCATGGTAATGGCCTTCGGCACTCCGAAGCGACACACAATATTTTGCCAGAAAAACTTTTGAACAGTGACCGAAGTTATTGTGGCTAAAGGCTTCGCCTCAATTCATTTAGAAAAATATTCCAGTGCCACTACAACATATCTTAAATTCCCTTGTGCTGGTGGAAGTGGGCCTAACAAATCAAGGCCCCATCTTTGCAATGGCCAAGTGGGCTGTATTAATTGAGTTAGAGACGAAGGTTGTTTTTGATCTCTTGCACATTTTTGACAACCTTCGCATTTTTGGACTAATTCTGCTGCATCCGAAGCTGCCTTCGGCCAATAGAATCCTTGACGAAAAACTTTACCCAACAAAGGCCTAGATCCGATGTGAGATCCACACAGGCCTGCATGTATTTCTTTCATCAGCTCTATACCTTCAGTTCTGGTTAAACATTTGAGTAATGGAGAACAGACTCCATGCTTGTATAACTCCACTTCTATTATTACATATGGACGGGCTCTTGCCGCTATTCTCTTTTGATAAGCTTCGTCATCTGAAAGGAAATTGCCCTGGAGAAAAGACATGATCTCAGTTCTCCAATCTTCGCTATAAACAGGAGATATATTGAGCACTGCTCTTTCAAGAAGGTCAACCGAAGGTGCTTTTATTGTTTCAAAGAAAACTTCCGAAGGTAATGGCAGCCCCTGTGCCGCTGACTTCGCTAGTAGATCAGCATGTTCATTTTCTCCTCGTGGAATATTCTTGACAGAAAACCCTTCGAAGGAGGCTTCAAGTCTTCGAACTGTATCCAAATATTTTTCAAGCTTCAGATCTCTTGCTTTGCAACTTTTGTCAACATGGCCAGAAATAACTTGGGAATCAGTTTTGAGGACCGCTCTTCTTATCCCCATTGCTTTCAACTTCCGAAGACCCAAAAGCAAAGCTTCGTATTCAGAAATATTATTTGTACAACTAAAATCAAGTTTCACTGCGTAGCATGTTCTGACTTTGGAAGGTGCAATTAAAACGGCAGCTGCACCTGCCCCGAAGGTTCCCCAAGAACCATCGCAGAATACTGTCCAAGCTTCGACATCTTTACTTGCTTCTTCTTCATGAGCCCCTGGCGTCCAGTCAGCGATGAAATCTGCTAACGCCTGGGACTGAATCGAAGATCTATGCACATAATCAATGCATAACTCATTGAGTTCCGCAGCCCACTTTCCAATCCTTCCAGTAGCTTCTCTGTTTCTCATAATATCCTTCAAAGGCTGTGACGAAGGAAAAATTATATGGTACGCTTGAAAATAATGTCGAAGCTTCCTGGAGGCCATTAAAACAGTATACAACACCTTCTCCAATTCTGTATAATTTTTCTTTGATAAACTGAGAACTTCGGAAACAAAGTATACTGGAGCCTGCTTTTTCAATTGCCCTTCAAGCTTCTCCTGAACAAGCGCCAAACTTACTGCAGAGTGTGAAGCTGCCACATATAACAGCAGAGGAGCCCCTGGCGCTGGTGGAGTTAAAGTTGTTAAATCTATCAAATACTGTTTCAGTTCTTCGAAGGCTTTTTGTTGACCTGATCCCCATTGAAAAACTTCGGCTGACTTCAGCACCTCAAAAAATGGTAAATTTCTCTCTGCTGATCTGGATATAAATCGATTCAAAGATGCCAGTCTTCCTATTAGCCTTTGAGCCCCTTTCTTTGTGCTTGGCGGCTCCATCCGAAGGATAGCTTCGATTTTATTTGGATTAGCTTCGATCTCTTTTGTTGAAACCAGACAACCAAGGAATTTCCCCTTCTTTACCCCAAAAACACATTTTTCCGGATTCAGCTTCAGACCAGCCTGCCTAAAATTAGCGAATGTTTCCTGCAGATCAGCAATGTGATTTTCTTGCTTCGTGCTTTTTACTATGATATCATCAACATATGTTAACACATTTCTGCCTATCTGAGAATGAAGGACCTTTGCTGTCATTCTGCTGAAGCTTCCTCCAGCATTCTTGAGCCCCTCAGGCATCCGAAGGTAACAATATGTACCACTGGGGGTGATGAAACTGGTTTTTGGCTCGTCTTCTTTCTTCATCCAAATTTGATGGTAGCCTGAATAACAATCTAGTAAACTCATTAGCTCTGACGAAGCTACTGCGTCTACCAGAGAATCTATCCTTGGTAATGGAAATTCATCCTTCGGACAAGCCTTGTTGAGATCAGTAAAATCAATCCACATTCTCTATTTACCATTGGCTTTCTTTACCATAACAGTGTTGGCTAGCCATTCTGGATATTTCACTTCTCTGATGACTCCGGCGCTCAGGAGTCTTTTCACTTCATTCCGAGCACCTTCGGCCTTGTCATCAGACATCTTCCGAAGCCCCTGCTTTCTGGGTCTGAAGGATGGATCAACATTGAGCGAGTGTTCAATAACATCCCTGTTGACTCCGCAGAGATCATTAGCTGACCATGCAAAGACATCTTTGTTGTTGAACAGAAACCTTATCAGGGTTTTCTCCTGTTCCTCAGGCAATTGAGATCCCAATAGCACCTTCTGCTCTGCTATATCGTCACATAAGAGCATGGGCTTCGGCTGATCGGCCGAGGCAGCTTTCTCCCTTCTGTGCTTGTATTGCTCACAAGCTTCAGCTCCATCTATGTTATGGATTGCTTTTGAATCTGTCCAGTTTCCTTCAACCTTTCTAGCAGCTTCCTGACTTCCATGAATAGCAATAGGCCCTTGATCCGAAGGTATCTTCATGCAAAGATATGCTGGATGAAGAATTGCTTCAAAAGCATTGAGAGTACCATGACCAATGATTGCGTTGTAAGGGTACTCCATGTCAACAATATCAAACACAACTTGTTCAGTCCTTGTGTTGTTGATAAATCCGAAGGTCACTGGCATCATGATCTTGCCAAGTGCTACAATCTGCCTTCCTCCGAAGCCACAAAGGGGATGTGTGGCGTCATGGATCTTATCTTCGGGCTCTTGCATCTGTCTGAAGGCCTTAGCAAATATAATATCCGCTGCACTGCCTGTGTCAACCAAAACATTGTGGACTAGAAATCATTTGATAACACAAGAGATAACCATAGCATCATTGTGAGGGTAATCCTTGAGCTGAAGATCCTCTTGGGAGAATGTAATCGGGATGTGAGACCATCTTGACTTGATGAAGGGTCCTTGCACCCCTACATGTTGTACCCTTCTCTGTGCCTCCTTCTTCTGCTTCTTGTTAGCCGGCTCTGAGCATGAACCGCCTGTTACGGGAGTACGAGCTTCAGAGCCGAAGCAACTCCTGCTTTGAACGAAGCCATCAGCTCAGAAAGTGGAAGTGAGTTCACCGGAGGTGGGCGCCAATGTTGGGGACTTGTTCTCAAATGCTATGAATTAAGAACAAGGCAACACGAAGATGTTTAGTATAAATGCCCTTCGTCCGCTGAAGCATTATCTCCCCAAGGATTTAATGAGCTTCGGACGAAGGTCATGAGTAAAATATCACGAAGATTTCACCTTCGTGATCATATTTGTAAAACAACAAACAATGAAAAATGAAATATAAAATATAAAATATATTTCACATGTTTTATTATATGAGTATATAGGTATTAAAACATATTATTTGGGCACATTTATACCTTCGCCTTGGCGGAAAGCAATAATTCAAGCGTAACGTGCCAGTGATTACAGGATCGCGTGAACAGTGCCGGGATACTGTTCACCTATTTATAGGCACAGGATGCAACCTGCGCAAAATTACATTTATGTCCTTTACAATCGACTACAATAATGACACAAAACATCATGGGTCTTTAAGTCAATTCATCTTTAAGTCGGTTCGACCCTTCATCTTGAGATCTGTCTTTGTGCCGAAGCTTTATAGATAATAGCTTCGGTGCTTGCTTCTGAGAAGACCTTTCGAAGGTGTTCTTTTTAGGATCTTCGGCTACGAAGCATACCCCCAACAGGGGCCGCCCCATCAGCCACTCCCCTCCCACTACTGTGCATCTTATAGCCGAGGATCTCGGCGTAGGTGGTTGCGGCCGCCGCAAATCTAGATGAATCAGGTTGTTGCCGCGCCCGTCCATAAAACCATAGCCATGGGGTCGAATCGCCCTTCTATGCCTCCCATCCAATCGAAAGCGCTTGGGTTGAAGAGAAACCGAGAGAGCAGGGCGACCGCCACCACGACCAAGGTGTGCGCTAGCGAGGGCAGGTTGTACTGTTGTTGGGGGGAGAACACTCGGTCGAGAAGCATCACGGGACCATGCCAATTGCGCCCACAACGAAAGCAAGCAGTGAAGTTGGTCGGTGATGGCAGGATTTCTCATCGCGGGGAATCTTCCACCGCTGTGTCACCTTCGTCGTGAACAACATCCCTGGCGCCATTAACCCAGGTGAGAAAGGCCTCTTCTGCCTCACTTTAATCTCTGTTGTGCACCGCGACAACCTAATTCGGATTTGGGTCACCGGGGCATTGTACCGGCGTACGCCGACGGGAGCGCCGCCGTGGTGGCGTTTTCACCGCCATGGTCGGTGTGGTGGTGAAGGAGGGGGGGGGCTGCCAGCCTTTGGATTGTGAGTAAACAACTGGGATAAGAATAGAGATGGGTCATGTCGTTGCCGTCGATCTGTGTTCGTATGGCCAGGATTTGAGGCATTATACCTCCTTCGCCCCATTAAACGACAACCGTAGATCGCTGATCCCAGGGCCGCAATCGTGTACCCCTTCGGCTTCTAATCTCAACCATAGATCTTTGATCGGATGGCCGTAGTGAGCCGGTGATCACACGTCATGCAATTGTGGTGCTTTTAGTAAAGAGACCCCTTTGTTTTCTGAAATAAGCTCGTTGTCCCTCCATAGCGGAAGTATAATACAGTTAGGTCCCTGGTTTTTACAGATTCGTCCCTAGAGTTTAATTGAAGCATGAAATTAATATAGAAATAAGATTAAATTGAGATAATTCATACCTAATTCATTTTAACTCTAAATTGAGTCATTCCAGTTGCAATAATTTTGGTTTAATGTTGTTTATCATCTAGTGTTTGGGACTTGTTCTCAAATGCTTCGAATTAAGAACAAGGCAACACAAAATGTTAAATATTAATGCTCTTCGTCCGCTGAAGCATTATCTCCCCAAGGATTTAATGAACTTCGGACGAAGGCCTTGAGTAAAATGTCACGAAGGTTTCACCTTCGTGATCAAACTTGTAAAATAATGAGAGATGAAATATAAAGTACAAAACATTGGAGGAGAATGTACCGAAAATAAATAATGTTATTCGCATATTCTATTACTTGAACATAAATATTAAAACATAGTATTTGGGCATATTTATACCTTCGCCTTGGCGGAAGGTAACAATTCAAGCGTAACGTGCCAGCGATTACAGGATTGCGTAAACAGTGCCGGGGTACTGTTCACCTATTTATAGGCACAAGGTGCAACCTGCGTAAAATTACATTTAAGTCCTTTATAATTGACTACAATAATGACACAAAACATCATGGGTCTTTAAGTCAATCCATCTTTAAGTCGGTTCGGCCCTTCGTCTTGAGATCTATCATTGTGCCGAAGCTCTCTAGGTAATAGCTTCGGCGCTTGCTCCTGAGAGGGTCTGCCGAAGGTGTTCTCTTTCTTTAGGATCTTCGGCAACGAAGCATACCCCCAACAGTAGCCCCTTCGCGGTGCTAGATCGTTTTTCGTAACAAGCTTGATCCGTGATAAAGTCTTCTAGGCTTTGGGATGCCAAAGATCCGAAAAACACCTTCCCTGAGCTCGTTGGCGAGAAACGATTAAAATAATCCGCGCTTAAGGTAGCTCCATCTTGCAGCAGTTACGCGCGCCCTGGCGATTCACCCTCTCGGACCCTGTGGCCCACTGTTCAGCGAGTGTGGGTGACTGTTTGTTCGGTGCGGGAGACCTTGAAAATTCACCTTCCCACCTGCGGCACTATATAAACAGACGGGTAGGTGTGAAGTTACCACAACATTCATTGCTATTGCACTGTTTTGCTGCCAAAATTTTAGTCATAGCCGAAGCTTAATCATCGTGCTCAGACGAAACCTCGCTTTTGATTCTGCTTCGTCACAAAAAGGAAGAGCTTCGGGAAAATCAGAAAAGTCAGCAACGAAAAAGTTCAAGAAAGTCATAATCAAATGGCCAGAGTTCGCTCCACTGCTAGGGTTGATCGTGAGGGAGATGAGACCGAAGCTGCTGAGACTGTTCCGATTTCCGAAGCCATGAAGCGGTCTGGGTTGGTAACATCGGAGGACATCCCTGCCGCTGGAGCAGAGCAAGTTAATGTTGAGGAGACCGATTCTGAGGATGATTATAGCAGCGCGGTGCCGAGCAAACCCAGCCATCTGGATTTCAGAAAATCCACAGTCTCCGAAGGTGACCTGCCTAAGATGTTGAAATTGGGCTATTTCAATGAAGAAAAGAAAGAGCTGGTTCGCTTTGGTGGAGAGGAAACTACTCCAAAGCCAGGAAAAGATGAAATAGTAGTTTTTAAGAGTTTCTTCAAAGCTGGTTTGAGGTTCCCTTTGAATAAGATGATTGCTGATGTGTTGAAGAAGTTTGGGATCTACTTTCATCAGCTAACTCCTAACGCTATCGTTAGGCTTAGTGTTTACATTTGGGCTCTCCGAAGCCAAGGGGTGGAACCGTTTGCCGAAGGTTTCTACCGAGTGCATGAGCTGCATTACCAAACCAAGGCCAGAAAAGATGGGTTACATGAAAACTTCGGCTGCTACAATTTTGCCTACTAGAAGACTACAAAATTTCCCGTGATCATCTACCGAAGCAAGTGGCCGGCAGGCTGGAAATCGGAATGGTTCTACGTCAAAGTTGACGATGATAAGGAAAAGTTGGTCCAGAGCCCGTTAGAGCTGATCTTCGGAGAGACCAGACCCCCGTGTAATATGACACCAGAGGGTCCAACCCAAATTGCACTGGCTGAATTCAGGATTATCGCAGAGCACATTGGCACTAGGGACCTAGTGCAGGAATTTTTGGCTTTCAAAGTGTTTCCAACTATGAAAGAGTGGGCCATGCCGAAGCTTGAAGGAAAAAAGGAGGGAGAACTTATCCGACTGCCCAACCATTACAAATTCAGGAGACATTTCAAAGTACCCTGCCAAGAATGGCTGGATACAATCGAGGTAATGTGCAACGAAATACTTGGAAATTATTCTAAAAAAGAAGATCAATTGATGACAGCGGCCTTCGGCACCCATTCGAAACGAAGGCTAAACCGAGTGATGGATGCTATAGGCTTTGAATATCCTGACTACGAGCGACTGGACAAGGGTGCCGAAGGACAAAAAAGAAAAAGAGTAGCCAGTGCTCTGAATAAGGACGATGAAGATCAATCAAAGAAGAAAAAACAAGAGTCTGAGGCGAAAACAGTTGCTTCAAAGAAAAGAAAGGCCTCGACTCCAAAGCAAAAATCAATTGATGAAAAAGAAAAGACTTCTGTGACATCCTCTGCTACTGAAGTAGAGGAAATCCTAAAGGTAATGACTGAAACTTTGCCTATCAAACTAAGTCCACTGGGGCTACATCTGACGAAGCTTTTTCAGAAGGAAAAGGAGCCCACAAAAACGAAGGCACCTAGACCAAAGAGGCAAAGAATCGTTACTGTGACAGAAGTTATTGAAGCAACACCACCAGGAGCTTCAGCTCCGAAGGTGCCAACTATTGAAAGCATGACAGCTACTGAAGCTGTACCTTTGGAGGCTGCCGCAGAAGAGGCTAGAGCCAAAGATGCCAAATCCAAAGATATTAATTTAGAGAGCATAGCTGCTGATATAGATAAAATGCTACTGAACATGGCCGCGGAAGAAGCTGCCGCAGCCACCGAAGAGACTACGGCCGCAAAACCCGAGAAGGAAGAGATGACCGAAGATACTTCGGAAGATGAAACCTTTGACTTTCAAAACTTAGTTGGCCAAGAGCTGACAAAAGCTAAAAAAGAGGAACTAAAAGAATATGCTATATCCTGCGGGTATCGGCCGGGAGCGCTTCTCTTTGGTGGCATTGATGACGAAAGGTTAGGCTGCATACGAGATCTGACTAGCGCGAAGGTTATCGGTACTCTATCAAAGAGTATCGGTTTCCCGAAGCTCGAAGCAGATATCAGCCGCTACCGACGACAACACATTGTCGGCAGTTTGTTTTATTCCAATTTTAAGGTAAACAACTTTTGTCTAACCTTTATTATTTGTAATATCATAAATGTTTTCTAACAAAGGTTATCTGTCCGCAGAGTATGCTTTTGAGCAAGGCTTTAAAAATGCAACAGGACTTAGAGGATAAGAAGCACGAAGTTATTATTGAGAACTTGGAGAACAAGATAAAAGAGCAATCAGTTGCCATCGAAAAGAAAAACTTCGAGCTTCAAACAGCCGAAGGCTTATTAGCGGATGCTGAAGCCAAAATAACAGAATTAAATTCGAAGCTTCTTTCCCAATCAGAAAATTTCGAACAAGAAAAGCTGAAGCTTGATGCAAAACTTGAGGCCGAAGTCCAAAAAAGTTCGGAGCTGAAAGAATCTTTGACACGCCTTCAGAATAAATGCCTGGAGTTCAGTAATCGATGCGTTCAACAGCTGAAGCATGTGTTCTATTTTGTTGGAGCCAGCAGCGAGAAGTTCACTCCTTCGGCTGAAGACCTGCCTGGTGCCTTCGAGCATATTGAAGGTGAAATTAATGATCTTGACGAAGTCATAGCTGGGCATGGTGACTTCTGTGCCCTGGTTGCTTCTCGGGGCACAACTGTTGCCTTTTTGAAGTCCGGCTGTGAACACGGAAAAGTTGTCAATAGACCCAACTTCAGCTTGTCACCAGCAGACTTAGATAACATTCCCAACCTGGCCCGAAGTATTGCGAATAGATTTATAAAATTAGTATGGTCAAAGGGTGTACGGAGCAAAGCTGGTGACGAAGCTCGAAGCCACCTTAAGCCGGTAACAAATTCATACCTTATGCTTAGCTTTTCTTTTGAATTTTGAATTTAGCATATAATACTTACATACAGGATGACCAAGCTGAAGCTGAAGCTACGGAGTAGAAAGACGAAGCTCCATGAATGCTGACGAAGCTCGTGTAGTCTGTAGAAATAGCTCAAAAACTCCTGTGATAACTTGTATATGATGTAACTAAATTTCACTTTGTGGACTTTATCCATACCTTGTAATATAATCTTACCTTTCCGTCAATGTATAAAGTGCTTTGAAGTGGACGAAATTAATATTTTTGAGCCAAAGGCGAAAAACACCTTCCCTTCTTTACGTACACAGCTAAGCATGAAATTGCATCTTTTTCCCTTTTTTTTGAAGCCTTCTCTTTCAAATCCGAAGCAAGTGTGTATGTTATGATGATGATGATCCTATGTATGTCTAAGTGAATGTTTATGAATGCAAATGTATGATGTAATGTATCGTGCAAATGAATGTTCAAAGATACATACGAAACCATAATCACAACTCTTATTCCCTTAGGAATAACAAATTTTTGCCGTTTATTTTTTGGCTTCACCGCTTATTTTTCGGTTTATCAGCGCTGACTTTTCGCTATAAGCCTCCCTTAGGAGCTTCTTCGCCTTTTATTTTGGCGGTATTCACATTGACTTTTTGCGCTTCGCCTTATATTTCGGCGGAATCAGCGTTGACTTTTCGCTGTAAGCTCTGCATTCCCTTAGGAACGACTTTTGAGCAGAAAACTTACGCTGCGCTCCCTTAGGAACGGCTTTTTGTAGCTTCGTCGTGCTCTGCATCTCCTTAGGGACGTCTTTCGAGCTTCTCCCTGCTTTTCCTTTTTCTCTTTTGCACTCGATGGTGCATGCCCAGTTTTTACATTTACATCTTTGGGGGATATTGCTCTTGTAGAGCTGTTATAAGAAAAAGAGAAATTACATGCTATGGCCCCATTAAAAACCTTTCTCCCCCTTTGGAAAGGAAAAGGGTGCCATAGGAAAGAATAAAAAAGATTACATCAGGTTACACATAATACCGTCGAAGCTCATCCGCATTCCAAGATCTAGGAATGTTGCTGCCGTCCATATCCTTCAGCCTGTAGGAACCGGGTCTTGACGAAGATACTACCAGGAAAGGCCCTTCCCATTTCAACTGTAGCTTGCCAACTGTGTCTGGGTTGGCAACCCTCCGAAGAACCAAGTGTCCTGGCTTAATATTTTTTAACTGAACCTTTCTGTCACGCCATTTTATTGTTTTGGCTTGATATTTATTGATATTCTCCACAGCTTGAAGCCTGATCCCTTCTATAGCATCTTTTGCCATAGAATAGTCGGCTTTGTCCTCTGCCGAAGCCACTGTTCTTATTGATCCCGCTTTAGCTTCTTCTGGGGTTATTGCTTCGTCACCAAACATCAATTTGAATGGTGTAAAACCTGTTGACCTTGATATTGTTGTGTTGTGGCTCCACACTACTTTGATTAATTCGTCCGGCCACTTCCCCCTGGGCTGGTTGAAGATTAACTTCATTATTCCTGTCATTATAATGTCATTAGCTCTTTCGACAAGTCCATTTGACTCCGGATGCCGAACTGATGCAAAATGGATCTTCGTGCCAATTTGTTCACAAAACTCTCTGAAAGCTTCGGCATCAAACTGCGTTCCATTGTCCATGGTAATGGCCTTCGGCACTCCGAAGCGACACACAATATTTTGCCAGAAAAACTTTTGAACAGTGACCGAAGTTATTTTGGCTAAAGGCTTCGCCTCAATCCATTTAGAAAAATATTCTATTGCCACTATAACATATCTTAAATTCCCTTGTGCTGGTGGAAGTGGGCCTAGCAAATCAAGGCCCCACCTCTGCAATGGCCAAGTGGGCTGTATTAATTGAGTTAGAGACGAAGGTTGTTTTTGATCTCTTGCACATTTTTGACAACCTTTGCATTTTTGGACTAACTCTGCTGCATCCGAAGCTGCCAAGTCCGGCATGTATTTCTTTCATCAACTCTATACCTTCAGCTCTAGATAAACATTTGAGTAATGGAGAACAGACTCCATGCTTGTATAACTCCCCTTCTATTATTACATATGGATAGGCTCTTGTCGCTATTCTCTTATGATAAGCTTCGTCATCTGAAAGGAAATTGCCCTGAAGAAAAGACATGATCTCGGTTCTCCAATCTTCGCTATAAACATGAGATATATTGAACACTGCACTTTCAAGAAGGTCAACCGAAGGTGCTTTTATTGTTTCAAAGAATACTTCCAAAGGTAATGGCAGCCCCTGTGCCGCTGACTTGGCTAGTAGATCAGCGTGTTCATTTTCTCCTCGTGGGATATTCTTGACAGAAAACCCTTCGAAGGAAGCTTCAAGTCTTCGAACTGTATCCAAATATTTCTCAAGCTTCGGATCTCTTGCTTTGCAACTTTTGTCAACATGGCCAGAAATAACTTGGGAATCAGTTTTGAGAACCGCCCTTCTTATCCCCATTGCCTTCAACTTCCAAAGACCCAAAAGCAAAGCTTCGTATTCAGCAATATTATTTGTACAACTGAAATCAAGTTTCACTGCGTAGCATGTTCTGACTTTGGAAGGTGCAATTAAAACGACAGCTGCACCTGCCCCGAAGGTTCCCCAGGAACCATCGTAGAATACTGTACAAGCTTCGGCATTTTTACTTGCTTCTTGCTCCTGAGCCCCTGGCGTCCAGTCAGCGATGAAATCTGCTAGCGCCTTGGACTGAATTGAAGATCTATGCACATAATCAATGCTGAACTCATTGAGTTCCGCAGCCCACTTTCCAATCCTTCCAGTAGCTTCTCTGTTTCTCATAATATCCTTCAAAGGCTGTGATGAAGGAACAATTATATGGTATGCTTGAAAATAATGTCGAAGCTTCCTGGAGGCCATTAAAATAGCATACAACACCTTCTCTAATTCTGTATAGTTTTTCTTTGATAAATTGAGAACTTTAGAAACAAAGTATACTGGACCCTGTTTTTTCAATTGCCCTTCAAGCTTCTCCTGAACAAGCGCCGCACTTACTGCAGAGTGTGAAGCTGCCACATACAGCAGCAGAGGAGCCCCTGGCGCTGGTGGAGTTAGAGTTGTTAAATCTATCAAATATTGTTTCAGTTCTTCGAAGGCTTTTTGCTGAGCTGATCCCCATTGAAAAACTTCGGCTGATTTCAGCACTTCAAAGAATGGTAAATTTCTCTCTGCTGATCTGGATATAAATCGATTCAAAGATGCCAGTCTTCCAGTTAGCCGTTGAGCCCCTTTCTTTGTACTTGGCGGCTCCATCCGAAGGATAGCTTCGATTTTATTTGGATTAGCTTCGATCCCTTTTGTTGAAACCAAACAACCAAGGAATTTCCCCTTCTTTACCCCGAAGACACATTTTTCCGGATTCAGCTTCAGACCAGCTTGCCTAAAATTAGCGAATGTCTCCTGCAGATCAGCAATGTGATTTTCTTGCTTCGTGCTTTTTACTATGATATCATCAGCATATGTTAGCACGTTTCTGCCTATCTAAGAATGAAGGACCTTTGTTGTCATTCTGCTGAAGCTTCCTCCAGTATTCTTGAGCCCCTCAGGCATCCGAAGGTAACAATATGTACGACTGGGGGTGATGAAGCTGGTTTTTGGCTCGTCTTCCTTCTTCATCCAGATTTGATGGTAGCCTGAATAACAATCTAGTAAACTCATGAGCTCTGACGAAGCTGCTGCGTCTACCAGAGAATCTATCCTTGGTAATGGAAATTTATCCTTCGGACAAGCCTTGTTGAGATCAGTAAAATCAATGCACATTCTCCATTTACCATTGGCTTTCTTCACCATAACAGTGTGAGCTAGCCATTTTGGGTATTTTACTTCTCTGATGACTCCAGCACTGAGGAGTCTTTTCACTTCATTCCGAGCACCTTCGGCTTTGTCATCAGACATCTTCCGAAGCCTCTGCTTTCTGGGTCTCAAGGATGGATCAACATTGAGCGAGTGTTCAATAACATCCCTGTTGACACCATAGAGATCATTAGCTGACCATGCGAAGACATCTTTGTTGTTGAACAGGAACCTTATTAGGGTTTTCTCCTGCTCTTCAGACAATTGAGATCCCAATAGCACCTTCTGTTCTGCTATATCGTCACATAAGAGCATGGGCTTCGGCTGATCAGCCGAAGCGGCCTTCTCCCTTCTGTACTTGTATTGCTCACAAGCTTCAGCTCCATCTATGTTATGGATTGCTTTTGAATCTGTCCAATTTCCTTGGGCCTTTCTGGCGGCTTCCTGACTTCCATGAATAGCAATAGGCCCTTGATCCGAAGGTATCTTCATGCAAAGATATGTTGGGTGAAGAAATGCTTCGAACGCATTGAGTGTTCCACGACCAATGATTGCGTTGTAAGGGTATTCCATATCAACAATATCAAACACAACTTGTTTAGTCCTTGTATTGTTGATAAATCCAAAAGTTACTAGCATCGTGATCTTGCCGAGTGCTACAATCTGCCTTCCTCCGAAGCCACAAAGGGGATGTGTAGCATCATGGATCTTATCTTCGGGCTCTTGCATCTGTCTGAAGGCCTTAGCAAATATAATATCCGCAGCACTGCCTGTGTCAACCAAAACATTGTGGACCAGAAATCCTTTGATAACACAAGAAATAACCATAGCGACGTTGTGAGGGTAATCCTTGAGCTGAAGGTCCTCTTGGGAGAAGGTAATCGAGATGTGGGACCATCTTGACTTGATGAAGGGTCCTTGCACCCCGACATGTTGTACCCTTCTCTGTGCCTCCTTCTTCTGCTTCTTGTTGGCTAGCTCTGAGCATGAACCGCCTGTTATCGGGAGTACGAGCTTCGGAGCCGAAGCAACTCCAGCTTTGAATGAAGCCATCAGCTCAGAAAGTGGAAGTGAGTTCACCGGAGGTGGGCGCCAATGTTGGGGACTTGTTCTCAAATGCTCCGAATTAAGAACAAGGCAACACAAAATGTTAAATATTAATGCTCTTCGTCCGCTGAAGCATTATCTCCCCAAGGATTTAATGAACTTCGGACGAGGCCTTGAGTAAAATGTCATGAAGGTTTCACCTTCGTGATCAAACTTGTAAAATAATGAGAGATGAAATATAAAGTATAAAACATTGGAGGAGAATGTACCGAAAATAAATAATGTTATTCGCATATTCTATTACTTGAACATAAATATTAAAACATAGTATTTGGGCATATTTATACCTTCGCCTTGGCGGAAAGTAACAATTCAAGCGTAACGTGCCAGCGATTACAGGATTGAGTAAACAGTGTCGGGGTACTGTTCACCTATTTATAGGCACAGGGTGCAACCTGCGTAAAATTACATTTAAGTCCTTTATAATTGACTACAATAATGACACAAAACATCATGGGTCTTTAAGTCAATCCATCTTTAAGTAGGTTCGGCCCTTCGTCTTGAGATCTATCATTGTGCCGAAGCTCTCTAGGTAATAGCTTCGGTGCTTGCTCCTAAGAGGGTCTGCCGAAGGTGTTCTCTTTCTTTAGGATCTTCGGCTACGAAGCATACCCCCAACATCTAGTACCTTTGTTTAGCCATGAAACTTAAATTAAAATTATTCACTTATATTACTCTATTCTAGGTACCAAATAACTTCGGAAAATCATAATTAATTCATTTTAACTCTGTTTTGATTCATTCAAGTTGCGTTAGCTTCGTATAAATACTTACTATGCAGTAACAACATTAATTATACGATATCACATACTTCTATAATTAAGTAACTAATTGGATTAATTTATGTCTATTGGGATTAGCTTTGTTAAAATAGCGTTCTGGTCTTATGGTTATGATTTGACTAAAAGATGATCCTTAATCAAGTAATGACTTAGATTAATGTTGAGTTAATTATTTATAGAATAGTCTCTCATATGATATATCCTAACCAATTTATAATATAGTTTAATATTTAAATCACATATATCTTTTATAAATCATAACTCCTTAACCGTAACTCCGAATTTAGCGATTCTTGTCCCCGCGATCTCGTAGCAACGCGTAGATTATTATTATGCAGTTTATTCTTATGTTTGGTGTGATGTTAATTTTGCCTATACCATATTTATTTGTTGTTGGAACTTGCTCTCAGCAGCAAGGAGGCCAACAGGGGTGAACAGTGGCGACAACAGGGTTACGTGCTCGGGGGCAATAGCTCTGTTAATCTAGCCTCTCACGGGCACTGTGCGGGGGTATTTATAGGTATCTGAGTGCCCAACGCCTTGTGTTAAGGACACATGTGCCCTCAGACACCTAGTTTATCCCCAGAATATTCCCATAAAGCAGGGTTACAAGCTGTAATTACAAGCATGCCTTTACAGATTAGGCCCGTAACACAAAGGCGGCCACGCAGGGCCCGTTACAATGGGCCAGATCACGCGTGGGCCTCAGAGCTGAACGAGGCCGCGCTGCGGGATGGCGTCGCCGCAGGCCTTCGTCTGGTGCCGAATGGAGCGAAGGGTCTCCCCGCCCGTTTTGTCTCTGTCAGACCAGCGACTGCAGCGAAGGCCTCGAGCGAAGGGTGGCGTCTTTGCCTTCGCCCCAACATTTGCCCTCCGAGGGACCAGTTCGACAAAGTCACCTGGTGCCGAAGACGTCGCTAGATGGCGGAGACGCTGCCCTCGCTCGAAGTGGTTCCGCGGGGGTTTTTGATGTGACCGTTGATGGACGGCGTACTGTTGGATTGCGGGTTTCCCGAAGCGTCGCGCCCTGTCGGATTGCGGGTTTCCCGAAGAGCCGCGCCCTGCCTATAAAAGGGGGCGGGGGTTGGCGCTGTTTGAACTTTGCCTTCCGCGCTCCGTGAAAACCCTAGCCGCCCGCCGTCTTGCTGCTCCTCTTCTTCCGCTGCCCTCTTGCTCGCCGGAGTTCTGGCGCGAGTGAAGCAGACCGCCCGCCGCCGCCGACGGTACGTAGCAATGCCGTCCTCTTCTTCTTCCGCTGCCACTACGCCGCCGGCCGCCGCCTCGTCTGAGGAGACGTTGAGTAGCTTGATGGTGGAGGAGTTGCGCGCCGGCGACTCTGTTGATTTTGGTGTGTCGCGGATGACGTCAGCCCGCGTTGAAGATATGCAGCGGTTGGGCTACTTTGGCGGCGGAGTTGCTCGTGCTCCGGGGACGGAGGAAGTCCCCGAGCCGGAGGGTGAGTTGGTCGTTTTCGAGGCGTTCTTCGTCGCCGGTCTCCGCTTGCCTGCGCACCGGTTTGTTGGCAAAGTCCTGCGTAGATTCAACGTTCAAATACATCAGCTGACACCGAATGCCGTGGTGGCACTGTCGAAGTATGTCTGGGCGACGACTTCGTACGGCGGACAGCCGTCGGTTGAAGTTTTTGCGAAGTATTATTGTTTGCACTGGCAGAAGAGGATGATTGGGGACGAAGTTGCCCAGTTCGGGTCATGCACATTCACGACGAAGACCGGCAAGACCACAATGCAAGTAGTGGAGTTGGTTCCGTGCGCCCGCAACAAGTGGGGCAATTGGAATGAATTTTGGTTTTACGTTGCTGAGGCTACTGTCGAAGGCCATGAAGGACTCCCCGTGTCTGAGATGTGCTCTCATTATTACTCTGCGTATCCGCCCTTTGAAGTGGCAGAGGAGGATGCAGACGAGGGGGCCCTTCGATGCACCGCCTGTAAGAGCAGTGGGCGTGATTTAGTTGAAGAGTTCGTGGCGTACGGGGTGTGGACCTTGGCGCATGGCTAGGCGTTGGGCGAAGTGTGCCCTCGCCAGATGCCCTTTCACGGAGGAAGGGAGGTGCGAAATCCTGCCTTTGCACTGAATCTGCGAAACCGTGACCCGGCCGCCTTTGTGCGCGATGCGGAGGACGGGGCGGTGCGGCTCGTGGGGCGTTACGTGCCGAGGACGGAAGGCCAGCGCAACTTTGATATCCGCGGGTCAAATGACCGTTTGAACAGGGTCTTCGAATTAAATCAATTGCCGTACGACGGCTATCCTGGTCAAGACGAAGCGGACCGCCGTGGGAAGAAAACGGCGGTGGAGACTGGAGACGACCCTGCGCCGGCGGCCGCCCCTTCCTCAAAAAAGAGAAATTTAGGTACTGCGATGGGAGGACTTGGGGTGTCTGATAGTTTTGCTAGAGAGTTAATGAGGACGTGTGCGGCCCCGGGGGAAAGGATGTCTTCGCCCGAGCTCCGGGAGTCTTCGGCTCGGATGCTGAGGGTTACCGGGGGTTGCTGGCCTAGGAATGTTCCTATCCCCTGCGCGGCTGGCGATGACTGTTTTACATCTCGTATGGTTCGTCAGTGGAGAGTTTTTCCTTACGGGCGGAATATCGGTGCTGTTGTGTGGGCAGTGATGGACAAGGATCGCCAAGGTGCGGCGCAAAAACGCCAGGCGGCTGTCAGGCTGCATGAAGTTAGGCCGAAGAGGCAGCGGGGGGCTGCAAAGGATGCGGCCTCCGACGGAGGCAAGCCGCCGCTGGCGGCGAAGGCGGGCGCCTCTGCACCTAGCAAGGCGCCAGAGGCAGCGGCGGGCGCCGGAGGCTCCAAGTCAACGAAGGTGGTGCCGCCGGCCAGCGGAGTGGCGGAGGCTTCGAAGGCGGCCCGAGCATTGCCGTTGTCGGGCAAGCGCGTTGCCGACTTCGGCACCGATATTACTGTAGACGACTATCTTGGTGGTAAGTCGTTGGCCTATTATTGTTATTATATATATATATATTTTTTAATTCGAAGATGCGTTGCAGGGTCGGACGAGGGCCAGCTTGCTATGGTTGCGCCTGGCGCGGAGATCGCGACGGCGGCCATAGTGCCGAAGGCGAGGGGCGAGGCCCTTGACGCCGGAGGCGAGGTGTCGGCCCTCGCGGTGGTCAGGGACGAGGCGGGCGCAGCGACCCGCCGGCTGAAAGGAGTGACGGAGGCGCTGAGTCAGGCGACGGAGGCGCTGAGTCAGGTCCGCTGAGTTATACTCTCTCCCCCACCTCTTTCTTTTGGGGCAACGGCCTTACGTTTGCTCTGCAGGTGGCTGACTTCGCCAGCCGTACTGCGTCGGGGGCCCTCACGGCAGCTGTGTCTGCCGAAGTCGAGAGACTTCGGACACAACATGCTGACGCTGTCCGTGAGAAATCGGCCTCCGACAGCAAGTGTCGTAAGCTGACGGACAGGGTGGCCGCCCTGGAGAGGGAGAAGGCTGACCTCCGGCGCCAACTGGCGGCGGAGAGGAGGGAGGCAAACGAGGCCATCGCCAAGGAGCAGGCTGCGCAGGCGGAGGCCAAACTGGCGCGGGCGGAGGGCAATCTTGCCAAGGAGCTCGCCGAACATCTGCAAGAGCGGCTTACCGCCCTGGAGAGCCGCGCGAAGGGGACCGAGGCCGCGATGCGTGCGGAGGCTGAACGGACGCGCGCTCAGCTTATGGATACATATCGCGAGCTGGGCGCGCGGACCGGCGACTTCGAGGTGCCGGACCGAGAGCCCGGGCTTCGTTGTCTGCAATGGGTGCAGGAGGAGCTGCAGGAACTCCCCACTGTTGTGGGGGGGTTTATGTCGTACGCCTCCCTGGTCACCTGCGAGGGGGCGATGAACGCACTCTCCCGCGAAGGGTGCCGGCACTTCGAGGTCTTCGACCAGGCAGATGAAGATTTTGAGCGAGATGTCTATAAGGTCGAAGACCCCGTTGTGAAGGAATCTGTCGGGGCCCTCTACGACCGGATGTGGGGTCCGCATGGTCGTGAGGTGGTCAGGGAGCGGGCCGAGACTGCAAGGGCTCAGGTAACGTTGTTGTTTGTTTGGCGTTTGCTGTATGCGGGCTGTGCGTGTGTTTGCTGAATTTGTGTGTCTTGTCCTAGGCGGCGCGCGGCGAGCGGGTGGACGACTTCAGGGCTCTGAACAGCGCGCTGCCAGACCCAGAGCCGACCCTTGCGGAGGCTGTGACTGGGGTCGCCCTGGAGCCAACCCCGGAGACCGCAGCGATCGCGACGGCTGCCCCCACATCCGCTGCGGCCGGCGAAGACCTGCCCCCGAAGGTGGCCGAAGGCGCCCCTGATGCCCCCGCAGCTGCTGTGCCGAGTGCTGAAGATCCCGCGGCGGTGGCGGCGGAAACAACGGCGGAGGCAGCGGCGGAGCCAACGGCGGAGGCTCCCGCAGCGTCAGGGCCTTCGCAGGTGGCGTAGTGGGTGTTTAGGGTTGGGGAATTTTTGGATGTTGTGCTGAATTTTGGTTGCTGCGCAGGTTCAAGATTTTGGGCCTGCGCACGCAACCGCTACTACTGAGTTTTTGGTGGCTTCGACCGCGAAAGGTGGGAATGAATATGGTGGGTCTGTATCTAAGTTTTTTGATTTTACTGACTCTGGGAGCTCGGTTGAGTGGACTGAGGAGTCGTCGGAGGAGGACTTGGATTATTTTGCAGCCTTGGACGTGGCTGCGGCGGAGGCTTCGCCACACGCCGCAGACGCGCCAGACGTGCCAGGTCCTAGCACCGGGCGCCGACGACGAAGGGCGGTTGCAAAGCGTAGGGTTAGTGCGGAGGAAGGGGCTCGGCTTCGCGTGAGTAGGGCTGGTCGGCAGGAGCTGTTGTCTTTGCCGGCCGCCGCGGGTACAGGGGAAGGGGAACTGCGAAGTCTTTTTGCGGGTGAGGAGCTTAGGATAATGTTATTTAATTATAGGGAGATGGGAATTATTCCTAAGGTTGAGCCGATGTAGAGTGTGGCGCCCTCGCTTGTATATGTGTAAAGGCTTGTAAGATGAAGTTGTGTGCCCTCGCGTGCCTGTGCCTGCGAGGGCGTTGTGTACTTTGTCTGGTATGGTTGGCTATGCTGTGCTGGTGTGATTATAGTCGGTCTTAGCGCGGACGGTTTGATGCTGTCGTTTCTGCTTTTGTTGTACTAGTTCGGCTGCGCCCTTAGGCGGCTTCTGCGCGGAGTCTTTGCGATAGACTTCGGGTTTTCTTGCACTTGTTGTGCTGGTCCGGCTGCACCCTTAGGCGACTTCTGCGCGGATAGTCTTCACGATAGACATCGGATTTTTTTCGCACTTGTTGTGCTTAGTCCGGCTGCACCCTTAGGCGACTTCTGCGCGGATAGTCTTCGCGATAGACATCGGATTTTTTCGCACTTGTTGTGCTTAGTCCGACTGCACCCTTAGGCGACTTCTGCGCGGATAGTCTTCGCGATAGACATCGGATTTTTTCGCACTTGTTGTGCTGGTCCGGCTGCACCCTTAGGCGACTTTTGCGCGGATAGTCTTCGCGATAGACATCGGATTTTTTCGCACTTGTTGTGCTTAGTCCGGCTGCACCCTTAGGCGACTTCTGCGCGGATAGTCTTCGCGATAGACATTGGATTTTTTCGCACTTGTTGTGCTGGTCCGGCTGCACCCTTAGGCGACTTCTGCGCGGATTTGTCGCACGCGAGGGTGGCTAGCGCTTAGCCTCGCGGTGACCTCGGATTGGTCGAATGTCGAAGGCCGTCGTCGCGGTCTGTTTTCGACGCATGTTTTTGCGGGGGATTTTTCACACATATATTACATGGCTCCGCCTCGTTAAAAACCTCACCCCCCGGGAGGAAAAGAGTGCGGGCCGGTACAAGATTGTTTTTTGGCGAATTACAAGGGCGAAATCAGCCCCGATGAGTCAGACAAAAAATTTGCGGAGGTTGTCGATGTTCCAGGAGTGCTCCAGGTCCTCGCCGTTTGGCGTTGTGAGCCTGTAGGCGCTGGGGGATGCTTTTGTCTTGACTATGAAGGGGCCCTCCCACTTGGGCTCCAGCTTTCCCCTGGACTCCGTCCGAGCTGTTCGGACGAGTACGAGGTCCCCTTCGCTGAACTCCCTCGGGATAACTGCGTGGTCGCGCCATGCTTTGGTCTGGGCTTGGTATTTGTTTAGGGCCTGTAGGGCGAAGACCCGGTCTCCGTCAATGAGATCTTTTGAAGTTGGCTCGTCCACGTCGGGGACGGCTGACGGAACTGTACGCGGGGACCCATGCTTTATTTCTTGCGGGGTCATGGCCTCCGATCCGTATAGAAGGCGGAAAGGAGTGAACCCAGTCGCCCTGCACTCAGTTGTGTTTAGCGCCCAGACTGCCTCAGGTAATAAATCGGTCCATCTGCCTTTTTTTCATCGAGGAGCATTTTCTTGACAGCTGTGAAGATTTTCCCATTGGCGCGCTCCACGACCCCGTTGGACTGCGGATGATAGACTGAAGCGAAGGCAAGCTTGGTGCCGATGGAAAAACAAAAATCCTTGAAATCTTGGCTGTCAAACTGCTTGCCGTTGTCAACTGTTAGCTCGGACGATACTCCGAAGCGGCAAACAATGTTTTGCCAGAAGAATTTCTGGGCAGTCTTTGATGTTATTGTAGAAACAGCCCTCGCTTCGATCCATTTGGTGAAGTATTCGACGGCTACGTAGGCGAACTTAAGGTTCCCCTGAGCGGTGGGCAGGGGCCCGACAATGTCCAGGCCCCAGCGCTGGAGAGGCCATGTATGGGCAATCAGCTTTGTATACTGCGAGGGGTTGCCTGACCGAGGAGAGAACTTCTGGCAGGCTTCGCAGGACCTTGAGACCCGATTTGCGGCGCAGATCATTGCGGGCCAGTAAAACCCTTGGCGGATCACCTTGGCAGCTAGGGCCCTTGGCCCTGCGTGCGAGCCGCACGTGCCACTGTGGACTTCACGTAGGATCTGCATGCCTTCGGTTTCGGTGACGCACTTAAGCATTGGCTGACTGACCCCTTTCTTGTAGAGCTGGCCCTCGATCAGCGCAAAGTCCCGGCTTCGATGTCTGAGGCGCTTGGCCTCACTGACGTCGGTTGGATGATAGTACCCTTGCAGGAACAGGGTTATTGGTGCCCGCCAGTCTTCGGTCATGATTAGGTTGACTATGCGGTGGCCCTCGCTATCATTAGTTATTTGGAGCCCTTCGGGGCTCCGGACGGCAGGCGTGCCGATGGTGTGAAAGAACACGTCGGAGGGCAAGGGCTCGCCCCTGGCGGCAGCCTTGGCCAATGCATCGGCCTCCTCGTTCTTGGCCCTATCCACATGCTGCAAGGTGAATCCCTTGAACTGTCTCTCGAGACTTCGGATAGCCGCGAGGTATTGCATGAGCGCGGGGTATTTTGCTGCATAGTCTTTCTCGATCTGGCCGGCAACTATCTTGGAGTCTGTCTTGATGATACATGTGGTGACTCCGAGGGCCCTTAGCTTGCGGAGGCCGAGGATAACCACTTCATACTCTGCTATATTGTTTGTGCATCTGTCGGATTCCAGAGCGAAGCTGAGGCGTGCTGCATATCTGTGTTTGACTCCGGCTGGTGAGGTGACGACTGCAGCGACGCCTGCCCCCACATGGCACCATGCGCCGTCGCAATGGATGGTCCAAACCTTCTCTGTGGACGGGTCCGGCTGTGTTATTGGCCCAGTCCAGTCGACGACGAAGTCTGCCAGGACTTGTGACTTGATGGCGCTGTCCTGGGCTCGAAGCTGATGTGGTAGCCGGAGAGTTCGGCTGCCCACTTGGCAATCCTCACCGATGCCTCCGGGTTTCTGAATAGTTCGCCGAGCCCCCTGTCTGAGGTGACTCGGACCTTGAATGCTTCAAAGTAATGGCGCAGTTTGCGCGAGGACATAACAACTGCGTAGGCGATCTTCTCCAGCTCTGTCATGTTGCATTTGGACGGTGTCAGGACTTCGGAGACATAGTAAACAGGGCACTGTCTGACTGCGCCCTCAACTGTCTGCTCCTGCACTAGTGCCGCGCTGACCGCGTGCGGCGAAGCCGCGACATAGAGCAATAGGGGGAGCGAGGAGTCGGGGCTTGTGAGGATGGCCAGCTCCGACAGGTACTGCTTTAGTGAGGCGAAGGACGCTGCTTGCTCCGGCCCCCAGGCGAAGTCTTTCGCACCGCGGAGTGTTTTGAGGAAGGGGAGACTTCGCTCGGCGGACCTGGAGATGAATCTGTTGAGAGCGGCCAATCTGCCTGTCAGACGCTGGACGTCCCTGGCGGACTGCGGAGGCGACATGTCGACGATGGCCTGGATCTTGGTTGGGTTGGCCTCGATGCCGCGGTGTGACACCAGGTAACCCAATATCTTGCCCTGGCGAACACCGAAGACGCACTTTTCCGGGTTCAGGCGGAGTCGTGCATCTCGCATGTTCGCAAATGTCTCGGCGAGGTCGGCGAGGTGGTCCTCCTTATTCTTGCTGGCGACGACGATGTCGTCCACATATGTAAATATGTTTCTGCCAACCTGCCCTTCGAGTACTGTTTTGGTGAGTCTGGAGAAGGTGGACCCTGCATTCTTGAGTCCCTCCGGCATCCTGATGAAGCAATAAGTGCCGAAGGGTGTTATAAAGCTGGTGCTAGCCTTGTCTTCCTCTTTCATGTATATCTGGTGATAGCCGGAGAAGCAGTCGAGGAGTGACATGACCTCGCATCCGACCGCGCTATCGACTATTTTGTCGATCCGCGGCAACGGGAAATTGTCCTTCGGGCAGGCCTTATTGAGACTAGTGAAGTCTATGCACATTCGCCATTTCCCGCTTTTTTTCTGCACCATTACGACATTGGAGAGCCACGTGGGGTAAGCCACTGGCTCGATGAATTTAGCTTCTAGGAGGCGGTGCACTTCCGCCTTGGCGGCCTCTGTCTTTTCGTCGGACATTTTGTGGAGCCTTTGCTTTTTTGGTCGCACCGAAGGGTCAATTCCCAAGCTGTGCTCAATTATGGATCGGCTGACTCCGACCAGGTCTAGGGCGGACCAGGCGAAGACATCTTTATTCTTGGCCAGGCAGCAGAGAAGCTTCTCTTCTTCATGTGATGTAAGGTCTTCGCTGATAGTGACTGTCTGCTTGGGCGTGGCCTGATCAAGGGGGACAGTCTTGGTCCCGTCTTGGCTCTGCAACTGTGCCTTGTCGTGCTGCTTATCGGTTGGGCTGGCGGGCGCAGGGACCTCGCGCTGGGTCGTGAGACAGTGTACGTTCCTCTGACCAGGCACGAAGTCCCGCTCTATGTTGCGCGCCGTCTGCTGGTTGCCGTAGATCGTGATAGCGCCTAGTGGACCTGGTATCTTCATACATAGGTACAGTCCGTGGATGGCAGCTTCGAACTTATTGATGGAGCCCCGGCCCATGATGGCGTTGTACGGATATACCATGTCGACAATGTCGAAGGTTACTTGCTCACTTCGGGCATTGGGTGCTACACCGAAGGAGAGGGGCAGCTCTATTTTGCCAACGGGAAAGGTGCCTTTGCCGCCGAAGCCATACAACGGATTGTCCGAAGGCTTGAGCAGGCTGTGGCTTATACCCATGCGGTCAAAGGCGTGGAGGAAGATGATGTCCGCCTGACTGCCGTTGTCGACTAGGACTTTGTGTAAGTCCCAGCCTGCCACGCTGCAATTGATGACCATAGCGTCGATGTGGGGGGCGCTGCGCAGGTCGACGTCTCATGCATCGAAGGTTAGCGGTATGTGGGACCACTTCGTCTGCACGACTGGGCCAGTGACCGCGACATGGTTGATGCTGCGGTAGTGGTCCCGCTTCTGCCGCTTGGTGTCGAAGTCAGTGCTGGACCCCCCTGTTATCATGTGAATGACTCCGCGATATGGTTGATCAGCGAAGTCTTCCTGCTTTGGGGCATGGGGGATGTTTTGGTGTTGCTGGTGTGGTGGTGGGGGTGGAGGAGGTACGATTTGTACTTCATGATGGTGTTGGTAAGCGTGGTGCGGTGGATGCGGAGCGGGAGCGTGGATATATGGTGGAGGGGGTGGCTGGTAATTATGTGCGACAATTCTGGGATTGTCGGCTGGCTGCGCCCACGCCATTCTGTCTCTGGTGGCCTTCGTTTCGGGGCAGTCTTTGGTTTGGTGGGCGCAGTCTTCGCCGTGGAAAAGGCAGTAGAACCGGCGCGGCGGCTGCGCGCGCCCTCGGCCCCTACCACGAGTTCCGTTTCCGCGGCCCTGGGGGGGATATTCCTGGCGACGAGGGGGGTCAGCAGCAGGCTGCTGGTTGGCGATGTTGTGCACTTGCTGTTGGCTACGGCCATCTCGACCGGAGTCTGGTTGCGGAGTCCTCGTCCACGTGCGGCTGGACTGCGGGGCATCTTTGGGCTTCCGCTGTGACTCAACCTTGCGCTGGTGGAGCTCTTCGGATTTGGCATATTTTTCAAAGAGCTGATATAGCTCCTGGAGGTTCTTGGGTGGATCTCTGATACAGTGGCTGTAGAGGACGCCGGCCCGAAGGCCGCTGATGGCGTAGTGGATAGCGATCTGATCATCGACGGAGGGCAGCTGTGACTTGAGTGTTAAGAATTTGCGGTAATACTCCCGCAGAGTCTCCTTTTCCAGCTGTTTGCAAAGCGAGAGCTCGGCCAAAGCGTCGGTGTCTGGACGGTACCCTTGGAAGTTGAGAAGGAACTTGTCCCTGAGACTTCTCCACGAATCAATGGACAACGGAGGCAATCTGGTGAACCAGGTGAGTGCTGGGCCCTCTAGGGCGATGATGAAAGACTTCGCCATTGTGGCGTCGTCCCCTCCGGCGGATGCAACGGCGACTTGATAGCTCATTATGTATTGCGCCGGGTCGGTGCTGCCGTTGTACTTGGGATATGCCCCTGCTCGGAAGTTAGCTGGCCAAGGCGTCACTTGCAGGTGTGGCGCCAGGGGACTTCGCTCGTCGAGGTAGTTGACCCCTTGGAATGGCGCGCCGTGCTGGAAGGCGTAGTCATGCTGGGGGAAACGCGGGTTCTCTGGCTGCGCCCGGTGTTGCAGGGGTGGGCCATGCTGCAGGCCGAGGTGGCCTTCGCGCGTGTCTTCCGGTTGTGCGCGCTGCTGGAGGGGTGGCTCTTGCTGTAGACCGAGGTGGCCTTCGCGCTGCATCAGCGTGATCTCGCGCTCGAGGTCTTGGGCCTTCTGCTCCTCGTCGCGTATCATTTGCCGCACCTTGGCTAGTGCGGACACACGCTGGCGCTTGGCCTCTAGTATCTCTTTCTGCCTCTGGAGATTGCGGTTCTTGAGGCGCAGGGCGCGCAGCTGTAACTGTTCTTCTGTTGAGACGCCGAGGACCTCGCCGTCCTCGATGAGATCCGCGCCCTCCAGTGGGGCGAAGCCTGGGGGCGGCTGCGATTGTCCTTCGGGCCCGCAGGTGCAGAAGGTGTCATCTTCGCAGGTGCGGGGAATATTGTCTTCAGTGGGCTCTTGGTGGGTGGATTGGGTGAGGGCGAGGGCCTTGCCCTTTCTTGCGGCAAGCAGTGCTGCCTTCGCAGCCTCATCAGCCTTCGGGTTAGCTCTCTTGGGTGCCATCGCGGGTGGTTTTGTCGTAGCACGAACGGTGGGCACCAAATGTTGGAACTTGCTCTCAGCAGCAAGGAGGCCAACAGGGGTGAACAGTGGCGACAACAGGGTTACGTGCTCGGGGGCAATAGCTCTGTTAATCTAGCCTCTCACAGGCACTGTGCGGGGGTATTTATAGGTATCTGAGTGCCCAGCGCCTTGTGTTAAGGACGCATGTGCCCTCAGACACCTAGTTTATCGCAGAATATTCCCATAAAGCAGGGTAACAAGCTGTAATTACAAGCATGCCTTTACAGATTAGGCCCGTAACACAAAGGCGGCCACGCAGGGCCCGTTACAATGGGCCAGATCACGCGTGGGCCTCAGAGCTGAACGAGGCCGCGCTGCGGGATGGCGTCGCCGCAGGCCTTCGTCTGGTGCCGAATGGAGCGAAGGGTGTCCCTGCCCGTTTTGTCTCTGTCAGACCAGCGACTGCAGCGAAGGCCTCGAGCGAACGGTGGCGTCTTTGCCTTCGCCCCAACATTTGTATTGCTACGACTAGCAGTGAGGTTACAAGTCACCTGAAGATCACCCTGACACCTGGAATCTCAAGTCTCAGGCAAGTTGTGCCCTTGATCACTTTTATCTACCCAATAATGTTCTTTATAATCATTTATTCATGCATAGGTTTAATTTTGATGAGACCCAATAGGTCACCCTAGTCTGATTATCTTTTTACCTTGTTCACCCCTGAATTATTTGGGTAGTTTTGCTATTGTCCTATATGGTTTTGGGATTAATATTACATTATCTTCATGTTCCAATTATAATGTTATTTTATTTATTATTCATGTCAAGATCATTATTTTTAATTGGAACATGAAGCTTAACTTGAGAAACAAGTGCCACCACAAGGGTGGAATGGGACGCCCTTGGCTAACTAACTAGGAAAGCTAGTTGTTGGAGACTTGTTCTCAAGTGCTATGAGTTAAGAACAAGGCAACATAGAAAATGTTAAACGTTAAAGTCCTTCGTCCTCCGAAACATTATTTCCCTTAGGATATAATGGTTTACGGACGAAGGTTATGAAGGACGTACCTTCATAAATTCATTAAACAATGACGAAGGATGAAATGTAAAAAATATAAAAGACAACATGAACAATTATATATTATTATCAGGCATAAACAGAAATATCGTTGAATTACAAGTGTACCTTCAATCGGAAGGAGATGACAATACAAGCGTGACGCAAAAAGCGAATGCCAAGTCAGCGTGAACCGTACGGGAATACTGTTCACCTATTTATAGGCACGGGACGCAGCCCGTGCAAAATTACATTAATGCCCTTTACACTCGATAATAATTCTATAGTAATCTGTCGAGGTCTAAATAGCCTTTTCATCTTTAAGTCGGTTTCACCTGCTGCTGTCACGCCGAAGCTTTCCTGCTTACACCTTCGGCGCTTCACCAACCTTCGTATTATTCTGGTCTACTGTGATGCCTGACTTGAGTCCGAAGATACCTGTTCACACATTATACTCCAGAAACACTATTAAATCCTGTTTTTGAGGACCTTCGGATGCCGAAGGTCCCCAACAGTAGCCCCTCGCAATATTAATTTGTTCAAAATAATAAATTTAGATTGCGACCTGGACGAAGGCTTTACGCCGAAGGTCCGAAAAAACACCTTCCCTTTGCTAGAATAGCAACATTCACTGACAAGCGGGGTCTTTCAATTTTCAACGCACTTGGCGTATAAATACGGCCATACCGCAAACGCATTTGACACGCTCTCTGGCCAACTGCTCCCGCTCACTCAATTTTTAGCTCTTGTGCACTACGATTTGCTAAGCTTTTAGTTTTGAAGCTTCGGCTTTGAAAATAGTTTTTTAGTGTCTCCGAAGATGTCCGAAGATAAGAAGACTGCTGCTGAGACGAAGCTGAGCCTCGACGAAGAGAAAAATTTGGGGTTTCTTATAGCGATGTCAAAGACCAACACAGAAAAAATCACCAAGGAGATTTTGGAAGGTTTGTCTGAGGATACTGGTGACAGTGACAGCTATGATGTGGACAGTGGTGGTGAAGACTCCGAAGATCGTCCCTGGCGACCAAGCCATTCAGTTTATGGTAAATCAACTATCAAAGAAAATCATCTTGTCAATATGAGAGGAAGGTATTTCCGGGATTTGTCCATTGTGAGGGCGGACGAAGGGGAAAAAACTTGCCCACATCCCGAAGAGAATGAAGTCGTAGTGTACCGAAGCTTTTTGAAAGCTGGACTGCGATTTCCCTTGAGCAGCTTCGTTGTGGAGGTGCTGAAAATATTCGAAATCTATCTCCATCAACTTACCCCCGAGGCAATTATAAAGCTGAATATCTTCGTGTGGGCCGTGAGAAGCCAAGGTCTGAAGCCTGATGCAAAAAGCTTCTGTAATATACACGAATTATCATACGAGACAAAACCTTGGGGTAAGGAACAGTATCACAATAATTTTGGCTGCTACAGTTTCGTTTCTCGGTCCGGGTCAAGCTGCCCCGTGCCAACCTTTCGTAAGAGATGGCCCGGCGACTGGATGACAGAATGGTTTTATGTGAAGAATGATCTGACAATACGAGAAGATATCAAAGGTATAATTATGCACCCTATTTGGCAAAGCTTCGGCCTTCGGAGGCCGAAGGTTGAAATGAATGAAGCTGCCGAAGAATGCCAGAGGGCCTTTGGCGCAGTCTGCTCTTTCATTGGAACAAGAGACTTAGTACAAGAGCATATTGCCTTCAGGGTATGGCCGCTCGCGGAGAAATGGGAAATGCCACAAGAGACCGTAAAAGAGGCCGACGAAGGTGGACTTATCAGGTTGAAGTACACTTTTAAATTTGGAGATAAATTCGTTGAGCCAGATGATGACTGGTTAAAAAGTATTGAAAATTTAAGTGATGAACTGCTTGGGGCTTATTCGAAGGCCGAAGACACTGCAATGTCAGCAGCCTTCGGAGGCCGAAAAAAGAAGAGGCTGAATCGGGTATTTGATGCAATCGGGTTTGTCTACCCTGACTATTGCTATCCCATTCGAAGGCAGAAGAGAAAAAACACAACCTCTGCAAAAGAAGAAGCTGCAACTGCTCCTAGCGAGCCAGAACCGAAAAGAAAGAAGATAAAGGTCCTTACACATCGGCCGCGCTATATTGAACCAGCTTCGGTGCCTGAGTTTACCGGAGAAACTCCTTCGGCCACCGAAGCTGAAAAACCAACCGAGCCAACCTTGCTGCCAGAAGTCGCAGAAACGGCCGAAGTGCCAACAAAGATAGAATTGGAACAATCAAAGATTTTGTTACCAGAAACGAAAGAGAAGGCCGAAGCGCCATCTACAGAAAAAATGGAAGAGGTAAAAGAAGCAACTGAGGGATCCAAAACATCAGAAGTTTTGAGTCCTGCAGCAAACATTGAGACAGTAAAAAATCAAAAAGTGCCAGCAGTGACTCCGAAAAGAAAGAGAATGGCTAATGTGCTAGATGTACTGGAAACGATCAAATCTTCAAGCACACCTCCGAAGAGGGCTGCTGTCACTCCTGAAACAACAACTGAAATTTCTGGTTCTAAAGCTCCAGGGCAAGAGACTGAAGCAGAAGCCGGGCCCTCAGAGCCTGCAAAGATAAAATCCTTGGAAAGTGAGGCAGAAAAAATAACAGAGCCAACTTTTGTTGAAGAAATCGGTGTCATTGCCCCCGAAGTATCCCCCAAAGTTCGTGATTATATTGTTCGTCATGCTTCGGGGAAAAAACTATCAGAAAAAGAAGAGCAAGAGGCCCAGCACTACGCCCAAAAACTGAAATATCCAAAGGGGGCGTTAATATTCAATGGCAGTGGAGAAGAAGACTTCTTGTATTGTCTCCCCGACAGCAAGGAAATTTCTGTCTGTCGGGAGATGAGCAAGAGCTTCGGATTCCCAACTTTAGAAGACAGGCTCTCGGTGCTGTCGAAGAACGATCTGGCCGACAGCCTGGCTTACAATAGCTTAAAGGTGCGACAAATGAAATCCTTGTATTTTTTGTTGAGTCCAAAATTTTTCGTTTGTTTAAACCTATTGACGCACACATATTTCTCTTTGCAGGGCCTGATACTTAGCAATGCCCTCAGGGCACAGAAAGATGCTGAAGACGAAGGGTGTTCTATAGCCCTGAGCAACCTTCGTTCCGAAGTTATTGAACTGAGGAACGAAGGCCTTGAAAAAGATAAAATATTACACTCATTGATAAATAAAATAAAGGAAGACGAAGCTGCTTTTAAAGGTCAAGCTGAAGCTCAGAAGCGCGAAATTGAAGATCTTCGGAAACAACTGGCCAGAGCCAAGGAAGAACGCATACTTGAAGAAACAAAGCGAGAACTCAGCGACCAATGGGCCGATCACCTAGAAATAACTGTTGAAGAGCTTCGTTCGTCCAGAAAGAGATGCTATAACAAATCTATAGAGTGCGTTAAGAAGTTAAAAGCTAGCTTCGCCAGGGTCGGCGCCTTCTCAAGCGAAGAAAACTTTACGAGAGGCAATCCCGAAGGTCCCATCGAATGGATCGACCACGAAGCTGAGGCCTTCGAAGAAATTTTAAATAGCCGAGGAGATATATGTGCCTTCTCTGGTGCCAGAGGGATTGCCACCATCTTAGAGAAGAAGGGCTGCGAACATGTAAAAATTTTAGCACAATCCGAAGCTGCTTTGTCCTTTGAAGATGCAAGAGATCCTTCGGCCGAAGCTAGTATAATTGGTGGAAAATTTTTTACCGATACCTGGGATAATGGTGGCCGAGAAATGGCCGGAGAAATTATTCGAAGAAGTGAAAAGGGCATTCACGATGCTAGAGAAGTAGCTGAGGCTGCTGAAAAGAGCGCAGAGGCCGAAGGTCAATTAGGTATTAACTAATAATTTTTATTGTGTTGTAATCTTAGGCTTTAATATTTGTTTGCGATTTGTAATAGCAATGTAGCCGTATCCTGTCTTACTTCAGATCCTGCTAAAGCGTCTTCGGGCCCTCAGCCGAAAGGAGACGACGAAATTAAAAAGATGGCTGAAGATATTATGGACGGAGTCGTCAATCGGCTCCTGAACGAGGCTGCAGAAGTCGTTTTGAGAGAAGATTAAGTATTTTTGTGAAAACTTCTGAAATGTAATATACTGTAACATTTTGTAACCCCAAATGTAATATACCTATTTTTGTTAGTCAATTCTTTACGATGCATGAAACTTTACACGTACCGCTTTTGAGTCTTTGACGAAAAAACACCTTCCCTTCTTTTCATGCTTCGTGAAGAAGAATTCTTCTTTGTCACAACAATATCCAATGTTCTGATGAATAATATCCAGGCTGCGTGAAAATATTTTCCGAAGCTACACTTCCGAAGATCAATGATGTATCTTTTTGTGACTATAATTTCTCCCTTTTTTCAAAGCGTTCTTCTGTAGATTGATAATGTGTCCACCTCTTGTGCCATGTGCAAAATGATGTATGATGCTTATGCTATGCGAAATGATGCGATGATGTTATGTTATGTGAGATGATGTTTATTCCGAAGATACATACGCATCCCTGCAATAAAACACAATCTTTTATAAGCCTCCCTTAGGAGCTTCTTCGCCTTTTACTTCAGCGGAATCAGCGTTTATTTTTCGCGGTAAGCCTCCCTTAGGAGCTTCTTCGCCTTTTACTTTCAGCGGTATTCGCGTTGACTTTTCGCGCTTCGCCTTTTACTTAGGCGGTATCAGCGTTGACTTTTCGCTGTATGCTCTGCATTCCCTTTGGAACGACTTTGGAGCAGAAAACTTACACTGCGCTCCCTTTGGAACGACTTTTTTGTGACTTCGGCAAACTTACTCTGCGTTCCTTAGAACGACTTGTTGTTGCTTCGAAGAATTTTCGATAGTTCGAAGGTCGTCTTTGTTATCACAAGTCTTTGAACTTTAATCAATATAAGCCTGTGAAGAAAATATATTTTCCTTGTAGGAATCAACGAAACTAATTACATGAAACCTAAACAATGTCCTTTATTATAGAAAATAAAACTGAATGAAAAAGATTGCTATTAAGGTAGGATATTTGTCAATAGATGTGCTTTGACTCTGGCACAGTGCTATTGACTGTACGAGCTTCGGACTGCTCTCTGAAATCCCTCTGGTGTGGAGCATACTGGCTCCCTTCTGGCTGCTGGCCTTGTTGCAATGGAGGTGGAGGCGGAGGCTGTTGCCAGGAAGCTTGAGGCTGACTCGCCGAAGCAACAGAAACTGCAGGATGATTGCCCACATATTCTGGGATGTAGGGCGAATGATACGAAGCTGTATGCATGACCTGCTTCGGCTGAGCTTGTTGTGCTGCTGCTTCAGCTATTTCCTTTTGCTTCTGAATAGTAACATGGCACATCCTGGTAGTATGGCCTTTGTTCTCACCGCAGAATAAGCAAAAGATTCTTCTCGGTTGATCGCCAAATCTTCCTCCAAAGCCCCTGGCGCCTCTGCCTCTTGGAGCTGGTGGTCGGAAGGAGCTTTGCTGTTGCCCCGAAGCCTGTGAGGAACATTGTGGCCTTTGCTGTTGGATTCCTCTATCATCATTTTGTGTAGAGTTATGAATCGATCTCACGTGCCTCGGGTAGAACCTCCCTCCGAAGCCCCTGGTCATTTCAGAAAACCTGAAAGCCTCCTCCCTTCTTTGGCGAAAATCATTATCGGCCCGAATGTACTCGTCCATCTTCTGGAGCAGCTTCTCCAAAGTTTGAGGAGGCTTCCTAGCGAAGTACTGAGCTGACGGTCCTGGCCGAAGCCCCTTGATCATGGCCTCAATGACAATTTCATTGGGCACCGTTGGTGCCTGTGCCCTCAAACGCAAGAACCTTCGGACATACGCCTGAAGGTATTCTTCGTGATCCTGGGTGCACTGGAACAGAGCCTGAGCAGTGACCGGCTTCGTCTGAAATCCTTGGAAGCTAGTTAACAACAAGTCCTTCAGCTTCTGCCATGAAGTGATCGTTCCTGGTCGAAGGGAGGAATACCAGGTTTGAGCAACACTCCTAACAGCCATAACGAAAGATTTGGCCATGACTGAAGCATTTCCACCATACGAAGATACTGTTGCTTCGTAGCTCATTAAAAACTGATTCGGATCCGAGTGGCCATCGAATACGGGAAGCTGAGGCGGCTTGTAGGACGGAGGCCAAGGTGTAGCCTGCAGCTCAGCGGATAGAGGAGAAGCATCATCAAAAACAAAATTCCCATGATGGAAATTGTCATACCAGTCATCTTCGTTGGGAAAACCCTCCTGATGAAGGTCTTGGTGCTGAGGCCTTCGGTGTTGCTCATCCTGAGCAAGATGACGAACTTCTTCAGAGGCTTCGTCTATCTGCCTCTGCAGTTCAGCTAGCCTGGCCATCTTTTCTTTCTTCCTCTGTACTTGTTGATGAAGCATCTCCATATCTCTGATTTCTTGATCTATCTCGTCCTCTGGTGGTGTCGGGCTGACAACCTTCCTTTTCTGGCTTCGGGCCTCCCGCAGGGAGACTGTCTCCTGATTGTGGTCCAGTGGTTGCAGAGCTGCAGCCCCAGTCGCTGAAGCCTTCTTCGGCGCCATAACGAAGGTTTATGATCGCCGAAGGTGTTCAAAAAACTTCAAAGAGTGGAAGTGAGTTCACCGGAGGTGGGCGCCAATGTTGGAGACTTGTTCTCAAGTGCTATGAGTTAAGAACAAGGCAACATAGAAAATGTTAAACGTTAAAGTCCTTCGTCCTCCGAAACATTATTTCCCTTAGGATATAATGGTTTACGGACGAAGGTTATGAAGGACGTACCTTCATAAATTCATTAAACAATGACGAAGGATGAAATGTAAAAAATATAAAAGACAACATGAACAATTATATATTATTATCAGGCATAAACAGAAATATCGTTGAATTACAAGTGTACCTTCAATCGGAAGGAGATGACAATACAAGCGTGACGCAAAAAGCGAATGCCAAGTCAGCGTGAACCGTACGGGAATACTGTTCACCTATTTATAGGCACGGGACGCAGCCCGTGCAAAATTACATTAATGCCCTTTACACTCGATAATAATTCTATAGTAATCTGTCGAGGTCTAAATAGCCTTTTCATCTTTAAGTCGGTTTCACCTGCTGCTGTCACACCGAAGCTTTCCTGCTTACACCTTCGGCGCTTCACCAACCTTCGTATTATTCTGGTCTACTGTGATGCCTGACTTGAGTCCGAAGATACCTGTTCACACATTATACTCCAGAAACACTATTAAATCCTGTTTTTGAGGACCTTCGGATGCCGAAGGTCCCCAACACTAGTGGAGGACTACCTTACCCGATAGGAGCAAGAGGAGTAGGAGAGTAGGCGTGTAGGGAGGTTCTCGGGTTGATTTTGCTGCGATGGCGGTTAGATGGGGGATTCCTGCATTGCTCTTCCTAGAAATTGTAGCGGGTTTTCTGAAGCTAGTGGAACTTTGTAAAGGCCTCGTAGTGGATCCCTAGCCATTCACCTCGGTAGTGTCTAAGGGTCTAGCTAACCCTGGCGACATGGGATACACGACTTGTGGGTACAGGGTACAACCTCTGTAGAGTGTAAAACTGGTATACTAGTCGTGCTCACGGTCATGAGCAGCTCAGGACTCTCGCATGATTAAATTATGGAACTAAATTCAATTTGTCATTTGCATTGCATGGGATTTATTATTAATTTGT
Source organism: Zea mays (assembly GCF_902167145.1). Classification (NCBI taxonomy): domain Eukaryota; kingdom Viridiplantae; phylum Streptophyta; class Magnoliopsida; order Poales; family Poaceae; genus Zea; species Zea mays. The sequence goes on from NC_050103.1 coordinate 47,301,084, forward strand.
TCTATTATTGTTATGGTATGGTATTTACTTACACTTAGTAACTGCTAATAAAATTTTTACCAACTTTAAAAGCAATGCTTAGCTTCAATCATCCTCTTTGGTAAGCCTTACACTTCATGAGCTCCCACCTTTGGCGAGTTCATGCACATTATTCCCCACAACTTGTTGAGTTATGAACGTATGTGACGTCACCCTTGATGTCTCACACCCCCCACAGGTCAAGAACAGGTACCACAGGATGAGGCACATGGAGGATGCTGTGATGTGTTCGTGAGAGGTCTAGGTCATCGTCTCCTAGTCAACTTTGGGTTGCTGGATCGTTGTCTCGTTACGATGTAATTATTTATTTATATTTTTTGTAGTAAAGTTGTAACATTTGTTTCTGTACCATGATTCATCATATGTGTGAGACTTGGTCCCAGCACACCTGGTGATTATGTTCGCGCCTGGGTCCCTAAAACCTGGGTGTGACACAAAATCAGCACCAGAGTAACCACACAGAGACAGAATAGACGATGAGGAGTTCCATAAACCAAACTCAGGAATGAAACATAGGTACCTCATAATCCGCTTCACAACCTTTCTATGAGATGTGCGTGGGGAAGCCTAGAAACGAGCGCACAGACACACTGCGAAGTGTATGTCCGGCTTTATCGCAGTCAAGTACAGGAGAGAGCCAATCATGCTCATGTACTCCTTTTGGTCCACGGGTTTACCAACCTCATCAGTATCAAGCGTCGTCAAGGTGGACATGTGCTTCGAAAGAGGCTTTCCCTCACCCATGTTGAACTTCTTCAGTGTAACACTCCAAGATCCTATTCTAGATAAATTAAAAAAAACTCATTTCATTCTTATTAATCATAATGGTCTGCATAGGTTAATTTTGATGGGACCCAATAGGTTACCCTAGTTTGACTATCTTTATACCTTGTTTACCACTGAGTTTTTTAGGTAGTACCTGCTATTGCTTTATGTGGTTTTGGGTATGGAGATACACATTATTCATGATCATACTTGTATTATTAGTTTGTTAATTATTGTTCATGATAAGATCATTATATTAATTGGAACATGGAGAATCACCCGGGAAAACACTGCTACCACAAGAGTGGTATGGGATGCCCTTGGCTGACTAATTAGGAAAGCTAATGGATGACTACCTTACCCTAAAGGGGCAAGGGCAGTAGGGGAGTGGTCAGTGTAGGGAGATCCTTGGGTTGATTTTGCTGCGATGGCGGTCAGGCGAGAGATCCCTGCATTGGAGCTTCCTAGAAACTGTAGCGGGTTTTCTGAAGCTAGTGGAACTCTGTAAAGGCCTCATAGTGTAACCATGCCTCGCTTCCTTGGTAGAGGTGTATGGGAGTCGCGATCCCTTGGAGATGCGCAACCTCTGCAGAGTGTAAAACTGGTATATCAGTCGTGCTCACGGTCATGAGTGGCTCGGACACTCACATGATTAATTTATGGAATAAAATTCAATTTGTCATATGCGTTGCATTGTGGGTGTTGTTATCAGTTTTGATCTACTACTTATTTGGGTTGGTATCTACTTACACTTAGTTACTGCTAATAAAATTTTGACCAACTTTAAAAGCAATGCTCAGCTTCAATCATCCTCTTTGGTAAGCCTTACACTTCACATGAGTTCCCACCTTTGGCGAGGTCATGCACATTATTCCTCACAACTTGTTGAGCAATGAACGTATGTGAGGTCACTCTTGCTGTCTCACACCCCCATAGGTCAAGAACAGGTACCGCAGGATGATGCACATGGAGGATGCCATGATGAGTTCGTGAGTGGTCTAGGCCATCGTCTCCCAGTCAACTTTGGGTTGCTAGATCGTTGTCTCCATATGATGTAATTAATTATTTATTTTGTACATAACTCCTATTATATAGTAAAGATGTGACATTCGTTTCTGTACCATGAGTCATCATATGTGTGAGACTTGGTCCCAGCACATGTGGTGATTATGTCCACGCTCGGGTCCCTAAAACCCTGGTGTGCCATCTGAAAATCTAAACACAAGAGCATGAGAAGAACCACCAAAGATGATATCATCCACGTAAATCTAGACTAAAAGGGTGTCACTGTCATGCTTGAGGAGATAAAGAGTTTTGTCCATAGAGCCCATTTTAAAACACTTTGAAGGCAGATTAAATTTCAAACGCTCATTCCAGGCTCTAAGGGCTTGTTTCAAACCATATAAAGCTTTTTGGAGTTTAAACATGGTTAGGAAACTTGGAACTCTCAAAACCAGGGGCTACCTAACATACAACTCTTCCTCTATATACCCATTCAAAAAGGCACTTTTGACATCCGTTTGAAAAAGATTAAAACCCTTTGAAGCAACAAAGGCTAAAAGGATCATAATGGCCTTGAAACGGGCAACAGGAGCAAAAGTCTCCTCATAATCAATTCCCTTTTTTGGCAAACAGGAGCAAAAGTCTCCTCATAATCAATTCCCTTTTTTGGCAATACCCTTGGGCAACCAACCTCACCTTGTTTCTCACTACCAACCCATCCTCACTCTGTTGTTTTTGAAAACCCATTTGGTACCTATGGGATGGCAGTTAGAAGGAGGTGGCACCAAAACCCAAACATGATTTCTTTCAAAATTTTCAAGCTCCTCATGCATAACATTAACCTAGTTAGGATCAGATAAAGCGTGTCCAACATCCCGGGGCTCAAAAGTAGCAACAAAAGCTGAGTGAGCAAAATGAGAATGTTGTGACCTAGAGCGAGTGACTCGCTCGTGAAGCTCCCCGATCATCTACTGAGGTGGGTGACAGCGTTGAATGTGCTGTGGAGCCTCCCTCAATGAAGTGGCCTCCCCCTCAATAGCAGCCTCAACTCCCCCAGTCTCAGTAGGAGCTAGATCGAGCGGACCCCAAGTGGTGGAAGAAGTGGGGTCAGGTCCATCAGCTGTAGTAGTGGAAGCAGGCTCGACTGGGGCAGCCGGTAGAGTCGACTCGAGAGCACCCCAATCGGCGTCATCGTGCTCCTCCTCCACAAAGATGGTCTACCCCATCTGATCTAGACCTATAGGCTCAAAGACAGGGGATGTGCAAGGTGCAGTCCGATTTGATCCATTCAATTTGCGTTAGCTTCATAATAATCTTTCCTACGCTTCCGTAACATTATATTAGCAAACAACATGTTTCCAAAAATAAAAAATCATTTAATGTATGTTTAGTAGATTATTCCTACTAATCAAAGTTAGTTTGTCTATAATTATAATGTAACTAAAATATTATTTCCACTCTAGTATAATATATATCAAAGTTATTCCTTAAATATCTTTATCACATGACTTATAAAATCAACATAAAGATCTAGACCTAATTGGTTAGTCACATAGATCTCCCGAAAACCACCTCTGTTCAACCCTAACTCCGATTCTAGTGATTCTTGAACCCACGATCTCGTTAGGACGCATAGATCACTATTATTTAGTTTGTGCTTATTTTGGTGTGATGTTAATTTTTCCTATACCATGTTTGTTTGTATTGCTACGTTTAGTAGTGAGGTCACGAGTCACCTGAAGAGCAAGTTGGTACCTAGAATCTTGAGTCTCAGGCAAGTTGTGCCCTTGATCACTTCTATTTTCCCAATAATGTTCTTATTAATCATAATGATCTGCATAGGTTAATTTTGATGGGACCCAATAGGTTACCCTAGTTTGACTATGTTTATACCTTGTTTACCACTGAATTTTTTGGGTAGTACCTTCTATTGCTTTATGTGGTTTTGGGTATGGAGATACACATTATTCATGATCATACTTTTATTATCAGTTTGTTATTTACTTCATGATAAGATCATTATGTTAATTGGAACATGGAGAATCACCCGGGAAAACAGTGCTACCACAAGGGTGGTATGGGACGCCCTTGGCCGACTAATTAGGAAAGCTAGTGGATGACTACCTTAACTGAAAGGGGCCAGGGCAGTAGGGGAGTGGTCAGTATAGGGAGGTCCTTAGGTTGATTTTGCTGCGATGTCGGTCAGGCGAGGGATCCCTGCATTGGAGCTTCCTAGAAACTGTAGCGGGTTTTCTGAAGCTAGTGGAACTTTGTAAAGGCCTCGTAGTGTTACCCTGCCTCGCTTACTTGGTAGAGGTGTATGGGAGTCGCAATCCCTTGGCAGATGGGTAACATGACTTGTGGGTAAAGATGCGCAACCTCTGCAAAGTGTAAAACCGGTATATCAGCCGTTCTCACGGTCATGAGCGGCTCGAACACTCACATGATTAATTTATGGAATTAAATTCTATTTGTCATATGCATTGCATTGTGGGTATTGTTATCAATTTGATCTACTACTTATCTAGGTTGGTATCTACTTGCACTTAGTAACTGCTAATAAAATTTTGACCAACTTTAAAAGCAATGCTCAGCTTCAACCATCCTCTTTGGTAAGCCTTACACTTCACATGAGTTCATGCACATTATTCCCCACAACTTGTTGAGAAATGAACGTATGTGAGCTCACTCTTGCTGTCTCACACCCCCATAGATCAAGAACAGGTACCGCAGAATGAGGCGCATGGAGGATGCCATGATGAGTTCGTGAGTGGTCTAGGCCATAATCTCCCAGTCAAGTTTGGGTTGATGGATCGTTGTCTCCATATGATGTAATTAATTATTTATTTTGTATAGAACTTCCATTATATATTAAAGATGTGACATTTGTTTCTGTACCATGAGTCATCATATGTGTCAGACTTGGTCCCAGCACACGTGGTGATTATGTCAACGCTCGGGTCCCTAAAAACCAGGTGTGACAGAAGTGGTATCAGAGCGATGTTGACTGTAGGACGAAACCTAGATAGAACTGGATCACCCTTATCTACTTACCTTTTGCTACTCTGATTCTTTCTAAACTTTTCTTAAATCTCTTCTCATCCACTGCTGCTTTACTCTGATTACTCTTACCTTTTCACTCTAAAGACAAAGGTAGATTTCACACTTTGAAATCTTGCACCTAATGTGACTTTTAGGAATAGGAGACCTAATCTTAGGAACAAAAACAAAACTATTTTTATAGGTATCTATGTACTTGAATGCTTGTTCTTACGATACTTGTCTGATTTGGATCTTTGATTGAGTGTGATGAGTTGTGGAGTAATGTCCACAATTGCATCTGCATATACGTAGGCATAAAAAATGTTTATAAAATAGTTAGACAACCTATATTATCTCTCCATTAGAATACAACTAGTATCATATATCTATATCACCTTGACAGATTCTATCTTACCTTTGGACATTCACCTTATACGCCTAGTTATCCCAATATTGCCATAAAACGACAAATCAAAGCCCTGCCAAAGAACCTCTAGTTTATGACCAGCTGCTACCCTATCTGTTCTGCATGCTAAATTGTTTCCCCTTGCAAAGTTGTCTTACCATATGTCTCTAACCCAGATGGTTAATACCAGGAGGGGAGCAGGAATCGATCAGCCAACCCCCACAATAGGAGGATTATCAGACAACAGCAAACAAAAATGAATCCTCCAAATCCTCCACCGGCTGGGACCAATCCAGTGGTTGCCGCTCATATGCAGATACTACAACAAATGGCCAACACGATGCACGAAATGCAAAATCAAATGAGGCAAGAACGCCAGGAGATGCGTCAAGAACGGTTGGAGATGCGTCAAGAGATGAGGCAAAAACGGTTGGAAAGACAACAACAACCACCACTACCTCCACCACCACCACCAGCTCCACCCAGGGATAAGCACCGAGAGTTTATGAGACATAAACCGCCAACCTTCTCTAACTTCACAAACCCACTACAAGCAGATGACTGGCTGAAGTCTGTGGAAAAGATGCTCAACATAGCTCAGTGCTCGGACAAAGAGAAGGTGCTATATGCATCGGGTCGCCTTACCGGCCCCGCTGCGGATTGGTGGGATGCATACTGCGCTACCCATGCTGCTGTCAACACAATCACCTGGGCAAGATTCTCCACTCAATTCAGGAATTACCATATTCCTGCTGGACTTATGAAGATTAAAAGGAAGGAGTTCCTATCCCTCAAGCAAGGAGGTATGTCCGTGAGTGAATATAGGGACAAATTCATTCTGCTATCCCGATATGCTCCTAGGGATATTGAGGATGATGAGAAGAAGCAGGAGTTCTTCCTGGAAGGTTTCATCGGACCACTACAATACCAGCTGGTATCGCACACATTTTCATCCTTCCAGAGACTACTAGATAAAGTAATTGTCGTGGAAAACAAGAGGTTCGAATTTGAAGAAAAGAGAAGGGCTGCTAACCAAGGACATGCCGAAAGTAGCTCCCGTCCCCGTTATACTACCACACAAAGTGCACCTGCTCGTGACAGTTCCGGGCAGCAAACTCAACACACACAGACTGCCCCTCCTCAAGCAAGCACCCCAGCAGGACCTGTTACTCCTAGTACAACCACCAACAGATCATGCTTCAAGTGTGGACAGTCTGGACACTACGCCAACTACTGTCCCAATAGGGCCGCTTATACTACTCCGGCTCCAATGAAGCAAAGACAGGCCTCGGCAGGCAAGAGTCAACCTTTATTTGTCAACTGGAGGCAAGTCAACCATGCAAAAGTAGAGGCTGAACCTGGTGAACCTGAAAATCAAGAAGAAGTACTGGTTGAAGATGAGGAAGTTGGTGAAGGAGTCAACGAGCAGCAAGATTATATTAGAACATATATATATATATATATATATATATATATATATATATATATATATATATATATATATATTTAAGTACTATTTGTAAGACCTAAATATTACTTTAGTAGTAACTAGTATTTTACTATTTTAGGAGTAATAATAAGGTCTATTTGACCATATATTTTGCAAATAAGTTATGCATCATATTGGGATTCTTGTTTGTGCATATGTTCTGAAACAATATGGGTATACATCCCTTTTTCTTACAAATCTCGAGGACAAGATTTCTGTTAAGTGGGTAGGATTTGAAAGCCCAAAATTGGTAGAAGAAAAAAAACTAATATTGAAATAATAAAATAAAGAAATAAAAATATCTATGATAGGGTTTCTAGAAATTTTCGAAACCTTTGGGATTTGGTAGGACATCTCCTTTTCATAATCAATCAAAGATGTTAAAATAGTCATAAAAAGAGCAGACATCTCAAACTTATGAAAATGTGGTATCATTACCTAAATAAAATAACACTAATAATTAAATAAACAAATAAGTGCACATCAGACTAAAGTTTTAATTTGTGCATCTGAAATAAGTTTGAAATTCATAATCAAGATCGATTAGAAATCTAAAACAAAAACTTACAAAATAATAGGAAATAAAACAAAAAATAGAAAAAAAGAATAAGACCTATTTGGGCCAAATCTACCTTAGCCCATTTACCCATATCTCCACCTGATCGGCCCCCACCACGCGCACACCTGCCACAGGTGGCTCCCTGGCGCGTGGGTCCCGCACCGTCCTCACACTCACGCCGCGCCATGGGCACTCACCACCAAGAGGGCCCACGTCCTTAGCCGCCTCGCTGTGTCTCTGCCGTGTAGGCCCGGTCGTCAGCTCCATCTTCTACCACACCCGCAAACAAACCAAATTCCGTTGAACAGAGCGCGCGATTCTGGTGGATCCCTGGCTCGAACTCCGTCCACCGCGCCCCCAATCCCAACAAGTTTCTGCATCTCCCGCGCAGTGCTCGGGTTTTTGGGGGGGCGAGCTACGAGATCCCCTCTTCTATATAAACCCCGGCACCTTGCATCTAATGTCGGGTATCACCACCATTGAGAAGCACCACCGACGTCCATGAGATTCCTCGGAGTGACTCCATGCGTGGATATTAACCGAAGCTCCGGAATTCCCTCGTCGGTGATACTCCTCTGCCGCGTGAACGTGTAGCGCCTTGGGTTGGGATCTACACCTCACCGCCATCGGTAAGGAACACCTTGTACCATTGCTTCACCCGTCCCTTCATATTGCGCTAGTCACTGTAGGATGTTGACGCTCGGACGTGCGATGGGGCTCGCCCCGTTGTGCCAAGCAGATGGGGGTGGCAGTAAGGATGGGTGCCCGTGGACCGTCGTGCCGCGATGCCGACACACCACGCCGTCGTGTACCAGGCGCCACTGCCCAGTTTTTGCCAAACGAGAGATAGAAGAAGACGTCCCAGTCATGGATGGCGAAATCTGTGACACCCCAGGTGTCTATTTCGTGTTATGTCGGGAGATTTATCCTAATCTCGAATGCTTAGTGAAAATTTCTATCTCTTTATCACATTTATCTCCATTTATCAAGTTACTCATGAAAGTTTCACCAAGTTTGGAATTATTCGATCTCAAGAACAACCAAATTTGGAGCCTATTAAAACTTTTTGTTTCTTGAAGCAAACGCAAATTCGAAAGTCAATCTTGTCTCGCAAATCCCGTCCACACTCATTTATTCGAATTCTTGACAATTGTTATTTGGTCTATGTCCAAATACGTAGTTCGAATCCGCATTCTCCAACGACATCTCTGTTGTGCAAACCTCTAATTAATTCTTATGCAAATATACTTGTTCTCACTATATCATAATTCATCACTATCTATCACTGTATTCTAAAGATTTCTCAAAGGTTGAACCAAATATTCGTATGAAATTATAAATCCTACGCTTGCTTGAGGCTGCTCGATTAAGTAAAAGCAAATTTTGAAATTCAACCAAGTTATGCCAACTTTCCCAAAACACTCTATATAAACTTTATAACAAAAGTTATTAAGGGTTCATGCTGAGAAAATGTCGAGAAAATACCCCAATTGCCTTAAAAATATAATTTGAAGCTTTATAATGATGCTACCTTGACCAAAGTGAAACTTTAATTTATATTCAAGATATGAGGTTTGACCTTTAACAAAAGTTGTAGAACCTGTGTTATACAACAAATTTTATATTTAAACCAAGCCTTGATTCAATATCTAAGTATCTCAAACAGTGCCATCAAGACAAAATAAAAATCTGATTTCAGGATTCGAATTCTTCAGTCTAAAATCAGTGTTGTTCGGGTCGACGTCTCGCGTTCTCAAATTTTTGTTGAACGACTCAAGTTTCCCCAAATATAATAGTTGTTAATCACTAATAGAGGCACAACATATTAAAAGATGGCATTCATCTGATTCCGTTTGACATGCTTTGACACTCACTTTTCGCAAGTTTCCACTGATTTCTAACCCACTGACAAACCAATTTTCGTGGGTCTATAACTCTCTAACTTGTGCTCGAATCACCTCAAGTTTTGTACAAAATTTGTAGAGTATAGATCAAGGAACATATCTTCTGCACTGACCGAGATCTGAATCCAAACAGAAGACGCCAAAAACAGCTGCCCACTGTATGTTCATTACTTCGTCCATAAGGAAAACCAGCTCTGGCAGGCAGCCGCCCACGCCCACCAATGTGCAGAGATCACACCTGCCATTGCCCCCTTCTGTCTGACCCTTCTCTGCCTCCCCCATCTATATAAACGGCGCCAGGGCACTCCCCAACGTTCTCCATTCCTTCTTCATGCTCCCAGCGTTGTCCCTCCCATTCTCGCGAGCTCCCGTCCATGGCCGCCGCTGTTCTGCTCGCAGCCGTGTGCAGCGCTCCACCAGCCATCTTCGACCGAGCTGCGACCCTCCAGTAGTGCGCACTGGCCCCCTCGTACTCCCCCTCCATTTCCCCGTCGTTGGAGAGCATCCTGTGGCAGAACCTCCCAAGTTATTGGGCCCACATGCACCTGTCCTTGTCTCAAAGACCTCAGACGGCTATGCATGTGTACCTGATAAATTAACAGGATCCATCCGAGTGTCCCAAGGACCCCGGATAAACCACTTATAACCAGGACCGCAGGATTAAGTAAACACAAATCACACACCAACATTTTGCAGCGGAAATCTTATTACCAAATTTTACAAGTTACATCAAGTTTTACAATGTACATGATCAGAGTGATTACAAAAGTGATTCAAAGAAATAACTTTGAACTGACCATCCTCAATAAGAAGTATAGAAGAAGTACTTAGACTTATAGAAGGTCGTGCCCACCGGCGCTTAACGCCAATCACAATTAAGTGACTCGTAACCTACAGCAACAATGGGAATAAAACCCTAAGTACGCAAGTACTCAGCAAGACTTACCCAACTAAAGAAAAGACTCTCAAGCATGTGCTGGCTTGTCGGGAATCAATGTAAGGCATATCAAGAATCAAGGACTTTGTTTGCAGAAAAGCTTACTATGAGTGGATCCTTAAAAATCCATTTTTACTTGTCAGATTAAGTAAAGTTACCTGCATCTAGAGTTCTTTCTACCCTAGTTCAAGCACTTGGCCTATACTAGCAGTCTTTTTATTATCCCATCAGTTCACTGGATTGCTACGTGTAAGTCAGTGACCAAGTCTTCATGTCTGAGAAGTAACGGTGATCCGAATCGATTAATACCCAGCTGGGGATCTCCAATCACACGACATATGTAGCACTTAACCCTTGCATATGTCAACTCGCCACCGGGTTTCTTAAGACCAGACCGGGTTCACGCCAACCGAGAGCACAGATACACCACCGTCCAGCCTCTTGCCACGGAGGGTACACGCTACTCTCGCCATCTCTCCACTCCCATTGCGTTTTGGCCTTTCTGGTATTAGTCTGCCCAAGGCAAAGCTTACCCATGACGAGGCATGTGACCAGTTAAAAGGTCCTCGATCATTAGGCCTACATCGGCACGGTCCTTAATCGACTCAGACGGAGACACTACACCGAGACTCCCTTCTCGTGCAAGTCAACCGCCCGGTCTCAACTTTATTATTTTCAACCCAAATTTTGGTACCTGGCAGAGGCACCATCATAAGTATTTTCTTTTTGAAAACATTCCCACCCACTGAAGCATCAGTTTTGTTTTAAAACAAAACATTTTTGTCTTTTTAGAGCAAGGCTAAGCATCATAAAATTCTTTTCATAAAAGGGTATCAAGGAAGGGTAATCAACTTTCCAAGGAAGGAAATGCATCAATGGTTTAGCACACAACTCCTATCACCTAATGCATCAAACAAGGTGATGAAAATTTTAAAACAGCAAGGAGGTGGCAAATGCACCGGGGCTTGCCTAGATAACACTAGGTTAGTGTTGTTAGACGATGTCCACTTGGCGATCAGCCTTTTATTCTGATACTTGCTCCGTCTATCCATCTTTGGGTTAATCCATCAACATCATCTTGCGGAGAAGCTCACGCTTTCCAACATCTTGTGGTCGACTCAGTTCTGGTTCTCCGCATCACGTAGTTAATTCACGTACCTGAATGAAATGCATTATGCACATGAATGCATATAGACGGGAATATCACAAACCTAAATAGTGCTACGCGATAGCGAATTAAACACCTAGTGACGAAGCGTCGTACCATTTTATACGAAAACACTAGTTATCGACATACGACTAAGCGCAATGATTAGACTTCTCTAGATTAACTGAATCTAACGCAAACATCATGAAACAACAATCTATACACATTTAATACAATTAGCCTAAACACAACTTATTAGCTAATTAATTAAATTCTAAACTTATCCCTCGCTTTATAAATTATACCACATCGCTCACAAAGAACTATTTTAATTTTATTTCACACCTCACATATTTTACATGTCAACAATTAATCAAACATTTTAGGTTTGACTACCAAAATATCCTACAAAATCAACGATGACAGCCTTATTGGATAATCATTTGGATTACTAAATCATTTTTTCATGCTATTAATTCTCCTTACACACTAACCATTTTAAACTTGAGTTTCGCGTGACACGACCACTTTATACTTATGTACACAATTTATTCATCAAACCAATAATTAAGCTAACAGAAACATGAATCGGCTACCGATGACTAAACTTGACGCGCTATCCGCGAGCACGGCAATGATTCCAGTTCGGCCCTTGTGTCGAGTAATTGGTGAACATCACGCTGCTAGCTCCGTCTTCACCCAACTCTTGGGATTTTCTTGATGACGCACGGAATGATGACGACCTTCGATTGAAGTCTTCGACCGAGCACTTGATAAGCGATGCACATGCACCTTGCTTATTTTTGCCTAACGTCCGGGATTCGGGGTTCGACAAGGTCGAGCAGGGAAGAACGGGGTTCGACGGGCTTGACGACGATACGAGAGGGTGATGTATATAGAGCTGCAGGTCTGGCGAGCTGATGTAAGTGACAGAGACAGCTGCGTACTTGTAACACCCTAGGTGTTACCCAAGGCCCTAACTCCATACATACACTTATGAATTGTTATCACATGTGTTTAAGTAAAGGAGGAAGAAGCACCACAACTTTGGAAAACATGGATTAACTAAGAAATGTTCATGACAAAAGCAATCCCCAAGAATTTTGGGCAATTATCACCTTGGGCAAGAGAAGATTAAACCCTAGACCCTTCTTGAGCCCTTAGATCCCAAAACCCTGGATTAAGGGAAAGGTTAAGCAAATGCACAAGTCATGAGTTAACCCTTAACAAAAGTTTAAGTACACTAATGTATCTACAAAAACAGTAAAGGAAACATTACAAAAAGGCCCCTTAAAGACCCCAAATTCATTCATTAAGTAGAGAGCACACTAGAGCTCTCCAATTTTCTCTAAGTCAAAAATTAACCCTAATCTAAAGATCAGAAGTGTTCACCTAGTTAATGGCGCCAAAACCACTTGGTCTGAATATCAAAAAGGAGCCAAACTACCTAAGGAACCCACTGGAAAAATTTGAAACCGAGCCAAAACCATTTGACATGATTTCACATCCCTTTTGTCTCGGGGTGAACAGTGTGACAACCCTGATTTGGCGTCCGCATATCTCCTGATCTAGGGCGTATCTTCCACTGGAACTCACATATAAGAGATAGCCATAGGTGCTAGGAAGAGGTATGCGCAAGATTCATGGCAAGATTCACACGCTTGCGATCTCTACAGACGTTTGAACAAGGGCAGAAACAAACCTCCACGTGTTCGACGTGCCATGGCATCGCCAGAGCACAGCCCAGCGCTCGACCCCGCGCGCACCGCGCCAAGCCAAGCCAAGCCCGTGCCCCCGTCCGCGCCCGTGCCTATAAAGCTAGCCGAGGCTTCAACCGTATGCCCCCGCTCGCTCTCAACCTCACCGAAGCGCCAGATCACCGCCGTTTGCTCTGTGCAAGGCGTGCCAGCGGCCATCCGAGAACCCACCGCCGTAGACCGGCCAACCTAGCCATTCCCCGCCACGTTCGACCCTCGAGAGAGTCCCCACGTGTCTCGGTGAAGCTCCCAGAGCCAGGAATCAAACTCTCCCTCGCCGGAGACACCGGATCAGCGTCGCCGGACTTCACCAGATCGCCGGCGTACGTAGACCGAGCTCCATAGTGAGTTTTTCTTCGATTCCTTGCAAGGGTAGAATCCTTAGCACCCCGTGAAGCTCCCCGTGCGCTTGGATTGAACTGTACCGCCGTGAGCAGGCCGGAGCACATGCCGCCGACGAGCCTAACCGCCTGCGCATGTGGCCCGACCGATTCTGGCCATCACCGCCGACGAGCCGTACCTCGACGTGACCGCAAAGACTTCCCGAAGCTAACCCCGTCCTTCGCCGGACCTCCCTCGCCGCTGGTAAGCCGCGCCACCCTGTTTACTTCCGTGGGTACTGTTTAAAAGGGGGGAGGGACTTCGAGGAAGAAGGAAAAGAAGTCAGGGGGGTTTTTGAATGGTCAGAGACTCAGATGAATAGTTGCGCAGGGGCATAAGTTAAAGAGTTCGTTTAGGAAAAACCCAGGGTCCTCGGTGTAAACTGGTTTTTCAGAAAACCTTTAAAACCTTTTTCTTTTAAATACAAATATAGCTTGTAAAATCCATAACTTCAGTTTTATTCAACCAAATTTAGTCAAACCAATTTTACTAGGTTCTAAATAATGTGAACTACTTATGAAAAATACAAAACCCCCAAAGTATTACAGACGATTTTAAAGTTTTGAATTAAATAGTATTTTGGCCAAAAGCTAAATAAAAGAGGGAAAAATAGCTACACTATTAGGCTGGGGTTAAGAAAAATCAGAGAAGTACTTAACCACTCCCTAATCTGTTTAAAAATAGTACACCCCTCAGGACACCAAATTAAGAAAGGGTTTACTATTTAAACTTTTTTTAGCCCAAAGTTAAAGAAAATAGAAAAGGTAGTTTACAATAAGAACCAGGGGGCAACCACATTTTTGCTAGCCAACTTATTCAACATAGTTCACTGGAAAATTTTGTTAGACCCTCTGTTAGTAACAAGAAATGCATTACATTTTATTTTATGGAAACAATGAAAACATAGAAAAACCTTAGAAAAATAATCCTGAGGAAAACCCACCCCAAACCTTGGGATAACTCATAATATGTTATTAAGAATCTAGGAAAAATGTAAGTTCTGTTGTTTGACATTTTTCAAATAGCAAGTTAGTTATAAGTATCTTTTTGGCATTAAACTTTAGAAAATCACAACTAAATATCCAGTAAGCCTTTTTCTGTGATTTTTAACACAAAGACCTATTATTCCCTAGGAATCTTGGCAAAAATAAAAGTTGAACCAGAAACCCCACAAAAACTAGAGATGTAGTGTAAAGTGCCTTTTACCCTTACTTTTGTTAATTTTGCACAGGTAGTATCTGAATTAATTTCAACCTCAAATTTTTAGAATAACCCACAGAGGTAAATGTTTACCCACTGTAATTTTATAACATTTTTGGGAAAATGTTAACCTGATCATGCTAGTTAAAAAATGCTTAATAAGAAGCACACTAGAAAGAAAAAGGGAAATTTGTAGGGAGAGAGATAATGTACAATCAAAACCTTCCAATGATCTCATGGGACATAAAAAATTATAATTAAAGAATGTAAGTTCATTCAAAACTCCAAAGGTGAAGGTATGAAACCCTTAAGTATACCCAAAAGAAACCCTAGAGTCCCACTAAACTTAGTACTATTTTACTATGCATAACCTTTACAATTTATTATGTCATTAATAAGCATATATCTTATTCATTGCCTTCGATAGACTATAATCTCGCTGACAGGGAGTACATCCTCGTTCCGGAGCAAGGAGTTGCTCAGGACGTAGTCCAGGAGCCAGCACCAGAGCTTGCCATCGAGGATCTGCCTGCCCCAGCTTTGGAAGGCAAGCCCCGGTTTTATGCATAACCGTTATATATGCTATTTTACTGCACTTTATGTTTGTAGGATTGTACTGTGCACTTAAGTGTAGGAGTTGACTGAAACCTTAGTTGCATGAACTCAGGATTCCTTTTGAAATGGATACTAGTATGCTAGGTCGAGTAGCTGCTTTACTAATTAGGGATCTCGGTAGAAGTCGAGTGATTTTTCTAGCACTTGCGCGAGGTCAGAAATTGGTTGTATCCATTTTATATCATAGTGATGATGGTCTGTGGACAACGATCCATGGGGATGCGTTGTCTACGAGACGGAAATTGGAATAAGGATTAAGGTGTGGTACCGTGTGTCAAGCGTTTGAACGTACTAAACATATGCCGAGAAATAAGGTAAATCGGTAAGCCTAGTACCTGAGTGAACCTGCCCACAGATTGCCCTCCTCACGTGACCTGAGTCGTGGTCTCCCATTCCGGTTATTGTGGATACAAGTGCGGTCACTACACAACGGCAGTCGAGGTCAGTGAGGCATTGTACGCCAAGGCGATGAGCCTCTTTCTGTTGCCAGGGAATCGATGGGGACGGTTGATGTATGTGGGGACGGAGTACCTCCCCACGTCATGTGTTTAGGTTTACCTTGCAAGGATAAAACTTGATTCGAATCGTCGGCTTCTCACAACTAATGAGACTGCTTGATCCATGCTGCTACATTGAGTAACAAGTGGAAATGTGTTGACTTGGCAAAAGATGTTGATTGCTAAATATTTGATACCATTTATGAGTAGATAGGTACACATTTAGTCTTAAGAGAGTCACACTAAAACTTGAAAAGCTAAACTTGATTTTAGACTCAGCTAGTGCTTTTTGGCAAACCAAACCCCTCAGCCAAACAACTGCATGTCTATAGGTAGAGGAGTAGATTCCTCACACCGGGTAAGTCTAGCTGAGTATTAGTATACTTAGCCTTGCTTGTGGCATAATTTTATAGGTTCTTTGGAGGACATGGTTGCTGGACAAGCATACTAGTTGTTGGACAAGGGGTTCATTCGCCCAAGTACTTCACCATGGGGATGTTCGGCCTTATTTGTGAAGAAAAAGGATGAGAGTTTGAGAATGTGTGTTGATTACCGCCCTCTCAATGCGGTGACCATTAAGAACAAATACTCACTGCCCCGCATTGATGTTTTGTTTGATCAGTTGGTGGGAGCCAAAGTGTTCTCCAAGATAGACCTTCGCTCGGGCTACCATCAAATCAAGATCCGTGCCAGTGATATTCCGAAGACGGCTTTCTCTACCAGATATGGGCTCTATGAGTTTTTGGTGATGTCTTTTGGGCTGACCAATGCCCCAGCTTATTTCATGTACCTGGTCTATTCCTGCCAGAGCTGGAAAAATTCGTGGTGGTTTTCATTGAAGATATCCTGGTCTATTCCAAGAATGAAGACGAGCATACTGAGCATCTACACATCGTGCTTCAGCGACTGCGCGATCATCGTCTTTATGCTAAGTTGTCTAAGTGTGATTTCTGGCTAAGGGAAATTAAATTCTTGGGTCACACAATTTCTCAGAATGGGATATCAGTTGATCCTGAGAAGGTACAAGAAGTAATGGATTGGAAATCTCCTACCACAGTGAGACAGATTCATAGTTTTCTGGGATTGGCAGGGTATTATCGACGATTTATTCCGGATTTCTCCAGAATTGCCAAGCCAATGACTGAACTGTTGAAGAAAGGAGTCAAATATGATTGGAGCCAGAAGTGTGAGGATGCCTTTCATACACTAAGGCAACACTTGACAACAGCACCAGTGCTAGCTCAACCTGACAACACCAAGCCCTTTGAAGTTTTCTGCGATGCTTCCGGTACGGAATTGGGATGTGTCTTAATGCAGGACAACCGAGTCATTGCTTATGCCTCCCGAGCACTCAGACCCCATGAGCAGAACTACCCCACACATGATCTGGAGTTAGCAGCTGTGGTTCATGCTCTCAAGATATGGAGACATTACTTGATGGGAGCTCACTATAACATTTACACTGATCATAAGAGTCTCAAATATATCTTCACCCAGGCTGATCTTAATATGAGGCAAAGAAGATGGTTAGAGCTAATCAAGGACTATGATTTGGAGGTGCATTACCACCCTGGTAAAACCAATGTTGTGGCAGATGCCTTAAGCAGGAAGGCCCAGTGCAATTGTATGAATATGGATGCAAAAATCACCACCCTATGTGATGAGTTGTGCAAGTTGAAAATAGAAGTTGTTTCCTCCGGTGCCTTGAGTTATATCTCAGTGGAGCCCACTTTACAAGAACAGATAGTCATGGCACAGATGGGTGACAAGGGTGTTAAGGTTATCAAGGAAATGGTTGAACAGAAAGCAGAAAAATACAAATGCTTCCGTCAGGACAGCAAAGGAATTCTATGGTTTGGAGACCGACTGGTTGTCCCCAAGAACCCTGAGCTCAGAAAGAAAATATTGGATGAAGCTCACCTTTCAAAATTCTCCATGCACCCCGGTAGTAACAAGATGTATCATGATCTCAGATCCTTATACTGGTGGACCAGAATGAAGAGGGAAATTGCTAAGTATATCTCTAAATGTGACACCTGCCAGAGAATCAAGGTCAGTCATTTGAAGGTAGCAGGCCCTTTGCAACCCCTTCCCATACCATCTTGGAAATGGGAGGACATTTGCATGGATTTTATCGTGGGATTGCCCAATACCTCCCGGCACCATGATTCCATTTGGGTCATTGTGGACAGATTGACCAAGACAGCTCATTTCTTACCGGTACACACCACCCACAGGACGGAGAAGTATGCAGAAATATACATTGACCAGATAGTTCGCTTGCATGGAATACCAAGGACTATAGTATCGGACAGAGGAGCACCATTCGTGGCACGATTTTGGGAGCAATTACAGGAATCACTTGGGACCCATGTAATAAGAAGCTCAGCATACCATCCTCAAACAGATGGCCAGACAGAAAGGGTAAATCATATTTTGGAAGACATGTTGAGGGCATGTGTGCTACACTATGGAAAGGATTGGGACAACTGTCTTTCTTTGGCAGAATTCTCCTATAATAACAGCTACCAGTCCAGTTTGAAGATGGCACCTTTTGAAGCCTTGTATGGAAGAAGGTGTAGGACCCCACTGAATTGGTCTCAAGCAGGAGAGAGGGAAATATTTGGACCAGACTTGGTACTTGAAGCAGAGGAAAAGGTCAGAGTTATTAAGAATAACCTAGAAGCTGCCTAGGCCAGGCAAAAGAGCTATCATGACAAGAGAAGGAAGCCTCTACAGTTTGGAGTGGGAGATCATGTTTATCTTAAGGTGTCACCCACCAAAGGTGTCCAGAGATTTGGAATCAAGGGCAAGTTAGCTCCTCGCTACATTGGACCCTATAAGATCAAGGAAACTTGTGGACCTGTAGCATATCAATTGAAGTTGCCACCCCACATGTCAGCTGTTCATGATGTGTTCCATGTATCTCAGCTACGGAAATGTGTCCGCTTACCCACTGAAGTATTAACTGAACCAGAAATTGAGATAGAACCAGACTTGTCTTATCAAGAGCACCCCGTCAAGGTATTGGACCAAAAGGAGAGATCAACACGGGCAAAGTCGATCAAAATGTATAAGGTTCAGTGGAGTCACCACTCAGTAGAAGAAGCTACATGGGAGACTGAGGATTTTCTACGTTCTCATTTCCCCGACTTTCTGCCCAACGGAGTCGGTACGTAATCCAAGACCCCCACCCCACCTGCCCTTTGAATTCAAATATAAGAAAAACTTAGATGCTAAAGGTGTGGTAAGCTTTAGAAATGACTCAAAAAGGACTTCCTTCTAAAGTCGCAAAGAGAATGACATTCAAAGAGCAGTTAACTAGAGAAACTTGGATAAAGGAAGAAACCACACACCAGCACACCTTCATGGCACCCCTCCAAAGGGCTCTACCTAAAATCTCGGGACGAGATTCCTTTAAGGGGGGAGGGCTGTAACACCCCAGGTGATTACTTAGGGTTTTCACTCAAGGCTATACAAGTAAGCCATCATCACATGTGACTTAAGTTGGGAAAAAGTACACCAAATTTGGAGATCAAGATTCTAAGTAAGTGCAACCTATATTAGATGTCATGCCTTGGCTTACCATGTACATTGAAGGGGGAGAAATTGCCCAAAACCCTAATGCACCCCCTGTGGACAATTGGAGTACTTTAGGTAAGTATGACCAAAAAGTTATGAAAACCACTTGATCATGTCTTGGGCCAATTATACAAGATGTAGTGCACTTAATACCCTACAAATAATAGTAAGAAAGTAACCCCAAGAAGATTTCAGAAAAACCCCAAAAGATTCACAAAAGGGTTGAGCATAAGAGAAAAATCAGAATTCTTCTAAGTCCAAAACCACCCCCTTTCCGAAGATCAAACATGTTCACCTTGATCCCAAACTTAAAACCACTTGGACCAACTGACAAAGTGGCGCCAAAATACCTCTAGAACACCCTGGAAAAGTTTGAACCCAACCCTAAGTCGTTTGACACGACTTGGCACAAGATTTGTCTCGGTTTGGACAGCTAGGACAAAGACAACTTCCCACCCCCATATCTCTCTAACCTGACCACATCTCCCCTTGGAACTCACATGAACTAGGTAGCCCTAGGTGCAGGGAAGAGATCTCTCACAGGTCTTAGGGCAAGATTCGCACGTTTTGGGCACTCAACAGAGGGTAGAACAAGAACAGAAACAAAGAGCCACGTGTTCGACGCGCTCTGAGCTCGCCAGAGCGCGCCCAACGCGCGCCCCCTCGTGCCCCGTGTCGCGCCAAAGCCGAGCCGACACCGTTGCCCGCGCCCGCGCCTATAAAGCCCCCAGAGACATCGACTGTACTCCTCCGCGCGCGCTCGACCTCACCGGAGCACCAGATCACCGACATTTCCCCGCGCACGGCGTGCCCGCAGCCACCTGATCCCCCGCCACCGTAGACCGGCCAGCAGAGCCTCTCCCAGCCGCGTCCGACCCTTGGAGTAGACCGTGCATGCCTCGGTGAAGCTCCCCGAGCAAGGAATCGGACTTTGCCTCGCCAGAGAAGACAGTCCACGGTCGTCGGACTTCACCCGATCGCCGGTGAACGTAGACCGGGTAAGTCTCTACACCATTTTTCGATTCCCTGCGTGCACAGCCTCTACGTCATCCCGTGGAGCTCATCGTGCCGTTTAATTGAACTAGATCGCCGTGGTTAGGCTGGAGCACCCGCCGCCGACGAGTTCACCCGCCTGCGCACGTGGTCCGACCGATTCCGGCCACCACCGCCGTCGAGCCGTACCTCGCTGTGACCGCCAGGACCTCCCGAAGCCAACCCCGCCCCTCGCCGGACCTCTCTCGCCACCGGTAAGCCGCGCCGCCCTTTTTCTTTCTGCGGTTACTGTTTACTTAAGGGGAGGGACCTTGGGGGAGAAGAAGAAAAGGCCAGGGGGTTTTGTGCGCTGTCAGTGACTCAGGGGAATAGTAGCGCAGGGGTATAACTGAAGGAAATGGTTTAGAAAGAACTCAGGGTCTTCGATGCAAAGTAGTTTTCCAGGAAACCTTTTAAATATTCTGATTTAATTCCAAACAGGACTTGAAAAATTCATAACTTCAGTTTGGTTTACCCAAATCGAGTCAAACCAATTTTGCTAGATCCTAAATAATGTAAACTACTTAGGAAAAATATAAAACCCCTAAGTGTTATAGAAAACTTTAAAGTTTTGATTTAAATGATTAACTGGTCAAAAGCTAAAAGAAATAAGGAAAAATAGCTACACTATTTGATTGGGGTTAAGAAAATTTAGAGAAGTACTTAATCACTTCCTAACCTGTTTAAAAATAATAAACCCCTCTGTACACCAAGATAAGGTAGAGTTTACCATTTAAATCATTTTTAGCCTAAAAGTTAGAGAAAATATTAAAGGTGGTTTAAAATAAGAACCAGGGAGCACCCACATTTTTGTTAGCTCCCTTATTCAGTGTAGTTCACTAGAAAAATTTATTATACCCTTGTTAAGTGCAAAAGAAAGGAGATACCTTTTAATTTAGAAAAAGCAAGGAAACCTTAGAAAAACCCTACAAAAATAACCGTGAGGAGAAAACACCCCAAACCTTGGGATAACTAATGTTTTGTTATTATGAACATAGGAAAATATGAAATCTGTTGTTCGATATTTTTCAAATAACAAGTTAGTTATAAGCACCTTTTGGGCATGAAACTTTAGAAATTCACAACTAAATATCCAGTAGGCCTTTTTCTGTGATTTTTAACACAGAGGCCTAATATCACTTATGTATCTGGACAAAAATAAAATTTGGTACAGAAACCTCAATTAAATCACAGCTATAGTGTAAAATGCCCTTTTAAAACTTATCTTTGTTAATTTTGCACAAGTAGTATCTGAATCAGTATCCACCTCAAATTTATAGGACAGATTACAGTAACAACTAGTAACCCACTGTAATTTTTACAGAATTTGTAAAAAAAGTTAAATAACTGTTGTAGTTCAAACCCACACTAGAATTTATAAATAGAAAATGAAAAAGGAGAATTAATAGTGGAGATTAATGTTACCCTAACCCAACCAGCAAAACCCCTTAAATGCCTACTAAAACATCTAAGGGAAATCCAAGTTTCAATCCACTGTGCTTATCCCTAGAAAAACCCAAACCTAAATTGATAAGCACAAACCACTAAGAGCCCCGTATAACCAGGAAACCCTAAGTTATTAACTAACTTAGTTTTTCTTCACTTAGCATAATGATTACTAAATCCTGCATAATCATGGCATACATATTCTTATTTATTGCATTCGATAGATTGCAACCTCGCTGACAGAGAGTATGTCCTCGTGCCGGAGCAAGGAGTTGCTCAGGAGGTAGCCCCGGATCCAGCACCAGAGCCTGCCCCAGAGGATCTGCCTGCCCCAGCTTTGGAAAGCAAGCCCCGGTTTATGCATAACCAGTTCTATATATTATTTTACTGCACTTAATGATTGTAGGCTTGTATTGTGCACTTAAGTGTAGGAGTTGTTTGAAACCCTAGTTGCATGATCTCAGGAATCCTTTTTGTGATGGATACTAGTATGCTAGGTCGAGTAGTTGCTTTATTAATTAGGGATCTCGGTAGAAGTCGAGTGATTTTTCTAGCATTCGCGCGAGGTCAGGAATTGGTTGTATCCATTTTTATATCGTAATGATGATAGTCTGTGGACAACGGTCCATGGGAATGCGTTGTCTACGAGACGGAAATTGGAAAAAGGATTAAGGTGTGGTATCGTGTGTCAAGCGTTTGAACGTACTAAACACATGCCGAGAAATATGGTAAATCGGTAAGCCTAGTACCTGATTGAACCTGGCAGTGGACTTTACCCCTCACGCGACCTGAGACGTGGTCTCCCATTCTGGTTATGGTGGGTACAAGTGTGGTCACTGCACGACGGCAGTCGGGGTCAGTGAGGCATTGTACGCCAAGGCGGTGAGCCCTGATCTGCTAACGAGGAATCGATGGGGATGGTTGATGTGTGTGGGGACGGAGTGCCTCGCCACGTCGTTTGTTTAGGTTTACCTTGCAAGGATAAAAACTCGATTCGAATCGTCTGCTTCTCGCAGCTAATGAGACTGCTTGATCCATGCTGCTACATTGAGTAACAAGTGGAAATGAGATGACTTGGCAAAAGTGGTTGATTGCTAAATGTTTGATACCATGTATGATTAGATAGGTATACATTTAGTCTTAAGAGAGTCACACTAAAACTTGACAAAGCTAAAACTTGATTTATAAACTCAGCTAGTGCTTTTTGGCAACCAAACCCCTCAGCCAAAAAGCTGCATGTCTAGAGGTAGAGGAGTAGACTCCTCACACCGGGTAAGTCTAGCTGAGTATTAGTATACTCAGCCTTGCTTGTGGCATAATTTTACAGGTTCTCTGGAGGACATGGTTGCTGGAGTGACTTGGTCGTCCATCTTGCCACCAGGTTGGACAGTCGAGTGGGACCCTGCCTCGGCTGAGGAGGAGCATGAGGAGTGATGGGTAGGCTTCCCCATCTCTCTATTTATTTATCGTTAGTTTTATTCCGCTGCACTTCGAATAATGATGGCTACTTTTGCTAAAACTCCGATGATGATGTAATAAGATTAATACTCCTTAATGTATGGTTTTATGCTTTATTGTATTTGCTCTGTGACTCACCATCGAGTGAGACTGTGTTACTTGATCCTGTCAGTGGCCTCGTCGTACTAGATCCGAGGGATTGACGGGTTATTCCCATTTAAGTGTGGTCTAGCCTCTAAGGCGGGACTTAGGCACTTAAGTTGGAATAATTTGGGCAGTTCCGCCACATAAGTATACCCAAAAGAAACCCTAGAGTCCCACTAAACTTAGTACTATTTTACTATGCAGAACCTTTACAATTTATTATGTCATTAATAAGCATATATCTTATTCATTGCCTTCGATAGACTGTAATCTCGCTGACGGGGAGTACATCCTTGTTCCGGAGCAAGGAGTTGCTAAGGAGGTAGTCTAGGAGCCAGCACCAGAGCCTGCCATCGAGGATCTACCTGCCCCAGCTTTGGAAGGCAAGCCCCGGTTTTATGCATAACCGTTATATATGCTATTTTACTGCACTTAATGTTTGTAGGCTTGTACTGTGCACTTAAGTGTAGAAGTTGACTGAAACCTTAGTTGCATGAACTCAGGATTCCTTTTGAAATGGATACTAGTATGCTAGGTCGAGTAGCTGCTTTACTAGTTAGGGATCTCGATAGAAGTCGAGTGATTTTTCTAGCACTCGCGCGAGGTCAGGATTTGGTTGTATCCATTTTTATATCATAGTGATGATGGTCTGTGGACAACGATCCATGGGGATACGTTGTCTACGAGACGGAATTTGAATAAGGATTAAGGTGTGGTACCGTGTGTCAAGCGTTTGAACGTACTAAACATATGCCGAGAAATATGGTAAATCGGTAAGCCTAGTACCTGAGTGAACCTGCCCACAGATTGCCCTCCTCACGTGACCTGAGACGTGGTCTCCCATTCCGGTTATGGTGGATACAAGTGTGGTCGCTGCACGACGGCAGTCGGGGTCAGTGAGGCATTGTACGCCAAGGCGGTGAGCCCCTTTCTGTTGCCAGGGAATCGATGGGGACGGTTGATGTGTGTGGGGACGGAGTACCTCACCACGTCGTGTGTTTAGGTTTACCTTGCAAGGATAAAAACTTGATTCGAATCGTCTGCTTCTCGCAGCTAATGAGACTGCTTGATCCATGCTGCTACATTGATTAACAAGTGGAAATGTGTAGACTTGGCAAAAAGATGTTGACTGCTACATTTATTAACTAGTGGAAATGTGTTAACAAGCTAGAGGAGTAGATTCCTCACACCGGGTAAGTCTAGCTGAGTATTAGTATACTCAGCCTTGCTTGTGGCATAATTTTACAGGTTCTTTGGAGGACATGGTTGCTGGAGTGACTTGGCCATCCATCCTGCCACCGGGTTGGACAGTCGAGTGGGACCCTACCTCGGTAGAGGAGGAACATGAGGAGTGATGCGCCAGGCTTCCCCATCTCTCCGTTTATTTACCGTTAGTTATATTCCGCTGCAATCCGAACAATGATCACTACTTTTGATAAACTCCGATGATGTTGTAATAAATTAATTATTCCTCAAACATATGGTTTTATGATTTATTGTATTTGCTCTGTGCCTCATCTTCGAGTCAGTATGTGGTACTTGATCCTGTTAGTGGCCTCGTCGGACTAGATCCGAGTGACTCACGTTTTATTCCTATTTAAGTGTGGTCTAGCCTTTAAGGTGGGACTTAGGCACTTAAGTTGGAATAATTCGGGCGGTTCCGCCACAGTACTGATTTATTTTCTTCTACGCCTAATCTTCTCGGATCTTTGGCGTAGACGAGGATGACGATCGACGACTTGTTCGAGATTTTTGTCGAGCACTTGGTGGCTATCATACAGGGTAAGTCTGATGCGGCGCTTGGGATGACGTCGAGCGAGGAGACATGCCAAAATTCTGGACGCGACGGCGATTTCACACCGAGGCGACCAATGGGGGCAGTGCCCAGGCACACACGACATGAACGAGGCAACCAGCTGCCGACGGCGCAGCAGGGACAGAGGGAGGAGCGCAGCGTGACGGGGATTAAAGCTGAGCGATCCGAGAGGGCGTGCTGTTGAGTAGGAAGTCACGCGCGAGAGATCGAGACCAAGCAGAGAGAGCAGCCTGGCAGCGCGGCGGCCCGCGTCCGCGGCAAGTCCGAGCAGGGAGCGGAGGGAGATGGAGCGGCTGGGCGCGCGCTGGAAGCTCAGACCAAGACGGAGGGAGCCGGCCATGGAACTTGGGGAGCTGCGCGCAGAGGCGAACTAGACTGAACCCGAGCTAGAGGAAAGTGGAGGAAGGACTAGGCGAGGCCGTGGCACAGGAAAACAGCGGTGACCATGGAAAAAGGTACTCGGTCGTGGGAGAAACAGAGTAGGGGTTGGGTGAGCTCGAAGCCGGCCATGGGAAGGAGCTCGGACTGGAGAAGCAAGGGGAGCAAGCAGCGGGCGTGACATCCATGGAAGCAGGGGCGCGCGCCATGGCTGGAGCAGGAGCACGCCGGCGAGCTCACGTGGCCGACGAGTAGAGCAGGAGGGAGCTCCGCGAGCTTGGCGAGCATGGACGGACGAGCGCCAGGGAGCTCGGCTGCACGCACAGGAAGCAGACGCGCGCGAGCAGAGGGGAGGAAACGAGGGCGCGCGCCGTGGGAGTTCAGACAAGAGGAGCGCGCAGGGAAAACACCAAAGAGAGGTGCTCGGCCATAGGAGAGGGAGAAAGGACGGAGCTCCAGCTGGGCATCAGGAAGAAGACCGAGATGGGCGCAGCGGAGGAAGTTCACGGTGCGGCTGGGGAAGAAGAAGAGGAACTCGAGCTTGGGGAAAGGGAACCGGTGAGCAGAGGCCAATCGCCGGCCATAGGAAAAAGCAGGAGGACTGCCGTGCGGTGAAGGAGGACGCGCGCGCAGGTGGGAAAGATTAGGGCGTGGGCGGCGGGATTTTCATCCCCGAGCTTGAGCGGCACGCGTCAGGGAGGGAAAAAAATCTGGGCGGCTGGAGATAGGGACGAGGAAGAAGATCTTTTTCCATTTTTTTAATTTCTTTCTCTTTTTTATAAAGAGAATCGCAGATATTTTGGGTCATGATTTGTAGCGATACTCAAAGGGTCGACACGCTATACGGCAAACGACTACACACTCTATTTTCCGAATCACGAAATGGAAAATCCGAGGTTTATAATTCTGACTAAATTTCGTTTAGATAGTTTTTGTGACTATTTTGGGCAACATGTAAGCGGACTGGATATCAGATACATTATTTGAGTCAACACTGTTTTAGTCGATCTCGGATAAAAATTTATCCACCATCTAAACACAGTTGATTTTAATATCTTACAGGGTGTGCTGAAGAACAAATTGGATCATAACCTCGCGCACGATTTCTCAGCTCATGAGCAGAGACAATTATTTCACCCCAAAAACTTAGTCGTCGAGTTCTAAATAAATTTGTTTGGAGATAAAATCATCAGAGTGGGTCGGACTTCCGAATTCGTATTCTCTAATTTATAACTTTTAAACAGGCACGCGACTCGATAAATCACAAAATAAACGCACGATATCAATGCGGCATTGAGATTGCGATCCTAATTATTTTGCACTGAGTATTTTAGTCGTTGAGTTATAATAAATTTATTTGGGACACGGATCGCAACGGTGGATTGAGCTTCCAAGTTCGTATTTGTGCGAGCGATGAATTTTAAATAATCACCGGACGCACCGATTTTCGGAACAACTATGTTCCGAACATCACGAAAATTTAGGAAGAGCCCGGATAAATAAAATAACAACGATGTCGAACTCACGACAGATGAAACAGATGCGATATTAAAATCACGATAGACGAAGATGATTAAAATTTAGCATCCGTTTTATCGAGTCATATTACGTGCTTAAATCCATACTCGTTGTCGGGTAGAATATAAACACCAGGGGTGTTACAGCCCTCCGGCCTTAAAAGAATCTCGTCCCGAGATTTGGAGCGAAAAACTTTTAAGAGTAGAGAATCATGTAACCCATGTCCTTATCAGCGATAATCATGAGACAATTCCAAATAAAGGCAAGTGTCTCAGAATGTTGTTTCTCTAGTGGACATAACATGTATCGCCTTAGGCTAATTTAGAGATGTCCAACAATAGAGACGATGTCTGCCAGAAGAACACATAAGGTTCCATGTGTGCAGTTTGCTTTTTCTGATGACCCTGTACTATCTGAGTCTGTTGAGCCAGCGGTAAATACGCGATTTTACCCAAACAGAATCAGATGCAACCTCTTGGGTAAAACGTACAGAAAGAGGTTTACCAACAAGTGGTCACTGAAAATTCATAGCACATAAGACGAGTGTGGATGTCGAATAACATCACAGTTAACTTGTGTTAGCCAAAGAATCAAAGTCCAAAACAATAATAGAGACCCGAGAAAATATTAATGAAGAGATCCGTTGATGTTGACTTCGCGACCAACCCATTTCATCAAATACTTAGCACGGCTCGACTTGATCACACATGTTAGAAAATCACATGTGATACGATCAAGGCATGACTAGAGCGATGATTAGGTGGTTATTGGCCGACTTAACTTGATCTTTGTAAGCACTTTCTTATAATGGTTTGAACCAAAGTGAGTTTACTTAACTCGACAAAACGATCTCTGAACTTAGTCTTAGTTCATAAGGCAGTTACAAGTTAGTAAAACCAACTTGTTGAACTACTTTTGACATTGAGCAAGTCCTCTCAGTACCATCGGTAAGCCAAGGGTTGAGAGTTCACATTTGCTAGCAAAAGGTCATGCATTTGGGTAGAAATCCATTTGGTCAGGTTGTTCATCCGTTTCTTCATGCGAGATGAACTGACTTGGTTTGGGAATACATGGATTAAATAAGGGAGCGAATGAACAAACTCCTGCATCTCAGCAGCAGGGAAAGCCAATCTCCATTTTGAGAGCTAATCAGTTGTTTTCCAACACTAAAAAGCTCCAAGGCTTCACCTTTACAACAAGGATGCAAAGGGAACTTGTATGAGTAGTCACTACCAAGATCAAGAGAAAAGAGACCACACATGAAAGTGGTATGCCCTTTTGATCCAACAAAGATGATAGATGTTGCTTGATCACTTGACCAACAACATAGAAATTGTTTCAAGGGAAGGTCGACGGAAGATAACACATCAGTGTAATTCCATAATGGATCATGACTAGAGACTTCGGTACCGTCATGCGCCAAGCAGCAAAATCTTGTGTGTGCATGCACAGGAGGCTCTCAGTTTCGCCGCGGTACCATAAGGCCTTAACCATGACACCATTATAAAAGTGGCACCAATAATGAATCTCACATGGTAAGAACAATTCGTGCAGAGATAACATATTGATATAATCTCATAATGGATTATGACTACCAACTGTGATACTAGTGTGTGCCGAGTAGCACAACCGTGTGTGCGCACACACAGAAGGCCCCCGGTTTCGTCGCAGTATCATCAATTTTAGTCATAACGCCAATACCAGACATAACCAATAATAAATCTCACGCGTCACCAATAAACTGAGCAAGGATGGCAATATACAAAAATAGATTCCACTTGTAAGAATGATTACAAGTAGAGAGCCAAATAGATCATGGCCCGATGAAATAAACAAGGCATGGCCATAACCTAAACTTGATGAAAGGAGTATGATGGGAGACTGTTACTTCAGCCCCAAGTATATTTATATGCCATCGCAACAGTTACAAGGTCAAGGATTAGTATCTGATTAGATACGGAGGGAAAACAATCATAAAATTAAGTTTGTATGCCTTCGATAGGTATGGGGAAACCAAAAGGCATCAAATTCAAGAAAAATGATTGGACATGTCTTTCCTAGGTTGGGTTGACAAAGCAACATGACGATCCTTAAAACAGGCAAACTGGATAAGGGACATCAGCTTGTGCCAATCGAACAAGGGCATGGTCTAAGATGAAAATATGACAACTAAAACGTCACAAATTAAATAGCAAGAACACGGACCCAAAATTCTAGCTTTAAGCCCATTCACATCTTGTGTTGGATAAAGAAACTATCCAAACATCCATTTATATGTGTTTGGTCATGGAGTGATAATGGAGAATTTAAAATTTGGGTCATGGTTCACTAAATAAGAACATGGCCTAGTTTTTGGGTTTAGGCAAACAAATTACCAACCTTCTATTGGCACATCAAGCACAAGAGCAAACACATATACACCTAATCATATTACCTAAAGAATAGAGGACAGCTATTTCATCGAAGTTCATAATACCGCATTACACCACATTATCTACAATCACTGGTTACTGGAATAAGGGTGAGAGAAGCATTTTGGATGTATAGGTGACAAACATGATGCAACAATCAGGATGCATGCTCGTCCTATGCGTCCTCACGAATTTTGCCAACATAACGTGGCAATACCGTTCTATATCGATGGCATACTTACGACTCTCTTGATATTTTGTTAGTCGTCAGCTACACATATATTTTTGAGGTTAGTGTACCTGCAGGAAATTCCATCACATCCCAATTTCCCATGATGCAATTCACACATGATAGTTTATCACAGTTTATACTCCATATATTGCTATATGGAGGCCAGCTCTTCATTAAGCACCGAGCCACGAATAGGCGCTATTGCCACACTTTAACCATAGAGCAACTCATTATGGTAACTCACCTTCTTACCTGAGCGTAGGTCCGTCGTTACAAGTATATTACACTTCTCAGCATTCCCATGTCTGTATACTAGTACACATCCATGGGGTACTGAATTCCCAGAAAAGTAAATACTCCACATCGCAGCCTTCATATATACATATGTGGAACATGTATATAATCAAGCGCCACAATTAAGCACTCCCCTAGACCGACGTTTGTTCGATCATGCTCTCACATCTCACCTTACCTTAGCGTCGATCCATTCAAAATTGAATGGCCTCAAAAATAACATTACACATGTATGCAATACCCCCGGTTGTGGGTTAGTGGTTTGAACTAAGGCACCTGATAGTCATTAATTTAGGGCTTAACAGAGGATGTCACTAGCATTATAGTTTTTCAAAACTGTTTTTCAAAGCCAAACAATGTGTTTAGTTGAAAATAGGTTTTTCGAAACCAAAACTTTTGTTTTGAAAATACATATGTGACCGTATATACTTAATCCTGCTCCGATACCAGCTGTGGCAGAACCTCCCAAGTTATTGGGCCCACATGCACCTGTCCTTGTCTCAAAGACCTCAAACGGCTATGCATGTGTACCTGATAACTTAACAGGATCCGTCCGAGTGTCCCAAGGACCCCGGATAAACCACTTACAACCAGGACCGCAGGATTAAGTAAACACAAATCACACACCAACATTTTGCAGCGGAAATCTTATTACCAAATTTTACAAGTTACATCAAGTTTTATAATGTACATGATCGGAGTGATTACAAAAGTGATTCAAAGAAATAACTTTGAACTGTTATAAATTATTTGTAGTTTTGAAATATATGCTAGCTTAAATGACCATCCTCAATAAGAAGTATATAAGAAGTACTTAGACATATAGAAGGTCGTGCCCACCGGCGCTTAACACCAATCACAATCAAGTGACTCGTAACCTACAGCAACAATAGGAATAAAACCCTAAGTACGCAAGTACTCAGCAAGACTTACCCGACTAAAGAAAAGACTCTCAAGGATATGCTGGCTTATCGGGAATCAAGGTAAGGCTTATCAAGAATCAAGGACTCTGTTTGCAGAAAAGCTTACTATGAGTGGATCCTTAAAAATCCATTTTTACTTGTCAGGTTAAGTAAAGTTACTTGCATCTAGAGTTCTTTCTACCCTAGTTCAAGCACTTGGCCTATACTAGCCATCTTTTTATTATCCCATTAGTTCACTGGATTGCTACGTGTAAGTCAGTGACCAAGTCTTCATGTCCGAGAAGTAACGGCGATTCGAATCGATTAATACCCAATTGGGGATCTCCAATCACACGACATATGTAGCACTTAACCCTTGCATATGTCAACTCACCACCAGGTTTCTTAAGACCAGACCAGGTTCACGCCAACCGAGAGCACAGATACACCACCGTCCAGCCTCTTGCCACAGAGGGTACACGCTACTCTCGCCATCTCTCCACTCCCATCGTTTGTTGGCCTTTCTGGTATTAGTCTGCCCGAGGCAAAGCTTACCCATGACGAGGCATGTGACCAGTTAAAAGGTCCTCGATCATCAGGCCTACATCGGCATGGTCCTTAATCGACTCAGACGGAGACACTACACCGAGACTCCCTTCTCGTGCAAGTCAACCGCCCGGTCTTAGCTTTATTATTTTCAACCCAAATTTTGGTACCTGGCAGAGGTACATCTTTTCTGATATTGAACACATAAAGGCCTTTGACGGATTCACCATCATAAGTATTTTCTTTTTGAAAACATTCCCACCCACTTAAGCATCAGTTTTGTTTTAAAACAAAACATTTTTGTCTTTCTAGAGCAAGGCTAAGCATCATAAAATTCTTTTCATAAAAGGGTATCAAGGAAGGGTAATCAACTTTCCAAGGAAGGAAATGCATCAACGGTTTAGCACACAACTCCTATCACCTAATGCATCAAAAAGGTGATAAAAATTTTAAAACAGCAAGGAGGTGGCAAATGCACCAGGGCTTGCCTGGATAACACTAGGTTAGTGTTGTTAGACGATGTCCACTTGGCGATCAGCCTTTATTCTGATACTTGCTCCGTCTATCCATTTTCGGGTTAATCCATCAACATCATCTTGCGGAGAAGCTCACGCTTTCTAGCATCTTGTGGTCGACTCAGTTCTGGTTCTCCGCATCACGTAGTTAATTCACGTACCTGAATGAAATGCATTATGCACATGAATGCATATAGACAAGAATATCACAAACCTAAATAGTGCTACACGATAGCGAATTAAACACCTAGTGACGAAGCGTCGTACCATTTTATACGAAAACACTAGTTATCGACATACGACTAAGTGCAATGATTACACTTCTCTAGATTAACTGAATCTAACGCAAATATCATGAAACAACAAACTATACACATTTAATACAATTAGCCTAAACACAACTTATCAGCTAATTAATTAAATTCTAAACTTATCCCTCGCTTTATAAATTATACCATATCGCTCACAAAGAACTATTTTAATTTTATTTCACACCTCACATATTTTACATGTCAACAATTAATCAAACATTTCAGGTTTGACTACCAAAATATCCTACAAAATCAACGATGACAGCCTTATCGGATAATTGTTTGGATTACTAAATCAATTCTTCACGCTGTTAATTCTACTTACACAATAATGATTTTAAACTTGAGTTTTGCGTGACACGACCAGTTTATACTTATGTACACAATTTATTCATCAAACCAATAATTAAGCTAACAAAAATATGAATCGACTTACCGACGACTAAACCTGACGCACTATCCGCGAGCACGACAAGGATTCCAGTTTGGCCCTTGTGTCGAGTACTTAGTGAACATCACGCTGCTAGCTCCGTTTTTAACCGACTCTTGGGATTTCTTGATGACGCACGAAACGACGACGACCTTCGATTAAAGTCTTCGACCGAGCATTTGATAAGCGATGCACACGGACCTCGCTTATTTTTGCCTAACGTCCGGGATTCGGGGTTCGACGAGGTCGAGCAGGGAAGAACGGGGTTCGACGGGCTCGACGATGATATGGGAGGGTGACGTATATAGAGCTGCAAGTCTGGCGAGCTAACGTAAGTGACAAAGACAACCACGTACTGATTTATTTTCTTATGCGCCTATTCTTCTCGGATCTTTGGCGTAGACGAGGATGACGATCGACGACTTGTTCGAGCTTTTTGTCGAGCACTTGGTGGCTATCATACAGGGTAACTGCGCCTATTCTTCTCGGATCTTTGGCGTAGACGAGGATGACGATCGACGACTTGTTCGAGCTTTTTGTCGAGCACTTGGTGGCTATCATACAAGGTAAGTCCGATGCGGCACTTGGGATGACGGCGAGCGGGGAGACATGCCAAAATTCTGGACGTGACGGCGATTTCTCAACGAGGGGACCAACGGGGGCAGTGCCCAGGCACACACGACACAAACCAGGCAACCAACTACCGACGGCGCAGCAGGGACAGAGGGAGGAGCACGGCGCGACGGGGATTAAGGCTAAGCGATCCAAGAGGGCGCGCTGGCGAGCAGGAAGCCATGCGCGAGAGATCGAGACCGAGCAGAGAGAGCAGCCTGGCAGCGCGGCGGCCCGCGTCCGCGGCAAGTCCGAGCAGGGAGCGGAGGGAGATGGAGTGGCTGGGCGCGCGCTGGAAGCTCGGATCAAGACGCAGGGAGCCGACCATGGAACTTGGGGAGCTGCGTGCAAAGGCGAACTGGACTGAACCCGAGCTAGAGGAAAGTGGAGGAACGGCTGGGCGAGGCCGCGGCACAGGAAAACGGCGGCGACAATGAAAAAAGGGACTCGGCCATGGGAGAAACAGAGCAGGGGCTGGGTGAGCTCGAAGCCGGCCATGGGAAGGCGAGGGGAAGGAGCTCGGACTGGAGAAGCAAGGGGAGGAAGCAGCAGGCACGACATCCATGGAAGCAGGGGCGTGCGCCATGGTTGGAGCAGGAGCACGCCGGCGAGCTCGCGCGGCCGACAAGTAGAGCAGGAGGGAGCTCCGCGAGCTGGGCGAGCATGGGCGGACGAGCGTGCCAGGGAGCTCGGCTGCGCGTATAGGAAGCAGACGCGCACGAGTAGAGGGGAGGAAACGAGGGCGCGCGCCATGGGAGTTCAGTCGAGAGGAGCGCGCAGGGAAAACACCAGAGAGAGGAGCTCGGCCATAGGAGAGGGAGAAAGGACGGAGCTCCGGCCGGGCATCAGGAAGAAGACCGAGCTGGGCGCAGTGGAGGAAGTTCACGGCGCGGCTGGGGAAGAAGCAGAGGTACTCGATCTTGGGGAAAGGGAACCAACGAGCTGAGGCCAAGCGCCTGCCATAGGAAAAAGCAGGAGGACTGCCGTGCGGTGAAGGAGGACGCGCGCGTAGGTGGGAAAAATCAGGGCGTGGGCGGCGGGATTTTCATCCCCGAGCTTGAGCGGCGCGCGTTAGGGAGGGAAAAAAATCTGGGGGGCTGAAGATAGGGACGAGAGAGAAGATCTTTTTTCCATTTTTTTAATTTCTTCCTCTTTTTATATAAAGAGAATCACAGATATTTTAGGTCACGATTTGTAGCAATAATCAAAGGGTCGACACGCTATATGGCAAACGGCTACACACTCTATTTTCCAAATCACGAAACGGAAAATCCAAGGTTTACAATTCTGACTAAATTTCGTTTAGATAGTTTTCGTGACTATTTTGGGCAACACGTAAGCGGACTGGATATCAGATACATTATTTGAGTCAACACTGGTTTAGTCGATCTTGGATAAAAATTTATCCGCCATCTAAACACAGTTGATTTTAATATCTTACCGAGTGTGCTGAATAACAAATTGGATCATAACCTCGCGCACAATTTCTCAGCTCACGAGCAGAGACGGAATTATTTCACCCCAAAAACTTAGTCGTGGAGTTCTAAATAAATTTGTTTGGAGATAAAATCATCAGAGTGGGTCGGGCTTCCGAATTCGTATTCTCTAATTTATAACTTTTAAACAGGCACGCGACTCGATATATCGCGAAATAAACGCGCGATATTGATGCGGTATTGTGATTGCGATCCTAATTATTTTGCATTGAGTATTTTAGTCGTTGAGTTATACTAAATTTATTTGGAACACGGATCACATCCGTGGATCGAGCTTCCAAGTTCATATTTTGTGCGAGCGATGAATTTTAAATAATCACCGGACGCACCAATTTTTGAAACAACTATGTTCCGAACATCACGAAAATTTAGAAAGAGCCCGGATAAATAAAAATAAAAACGATGTCGAACTTTCGACAGATGAAACAGATGCGATATTAAAATCGCGATAGACAAAGATGATTAAAATTTAGCATCCGTTTTATCCACTGATATTACGTGCTTAAATCCATACTCGTTGTCGAGCAGAATATAAACACCTGGGATGTCTGTGCAAATCGCGTGGGGGGCATGGTGCAGGAATTCGACTAAAAGCAGGGGGTTACTCGCAAAGGGCATGACTCAGGTGAATAGTGCAGCCAAGGGCTTATGTGCTGAAGTTTTTCTTTTTTGAATTTCATTTCACAGATCTGGTGCTGAACTTTAGAAAATCGTAGTAAATCACAGAAAAATCATAAAACAGTAAATGAGAGCTATTGGGGACTTGTTCTCAAATGCTTCGGCTTGATAGAAGATAAAAGTACAAGAGTGACGCACGAGCAAATACCGGTTAGCGTGAACAGTACGGGGGTACTGTTCATCTATTTATAGGCACATGACACAGCCTGTGAGAAATTACATTCATGCCCTTCACATTTATTATTAACTTATATACAAATCTATGAGGACTAGATAGCCTTTTCCCCTTTAAGTCGGTTCCTTTTTCTGCGATTGAGCCGAAGCTTCCTTGCGTGTATCTTCGGAGCAATGGCAACCTTCATCACGATCATGCTCTTCTCATCGTTTATGCTTTTATTCTGAGTCCGAAGGTACCTGTTCATAAGCCATGCTTGGAAGACATTGTTAAATTACGTTTTTGAGGACCTTCGGAGGACGAAGGCCCCCAACAGTAGCCCCTCGCAGTATTAATTTATTTAGGATAACAAATTAAAACTGCGACATGGACGAAGGCCTTAAGCCGAAGTTCCGAAAAAACACCTTCCCTTTGCTAGAATAGCAACATTCAATGACAGACGGGACCCTCCTATCTGGAGCGCGCCGAGCGTATAAATAAGAAATCACCCTGACCACATTTGGTACGCTGTTTGTGCCACTTGCTTTGTTTGCTCAATTTTATAGCTCTTGCTCAACAACGCTTGCTTAGTTTTTCAAGTTTCCTGAGCTTCGGTTAAAGAGACACGTTTTCGTCATTGATGAAGGAAAAATGTCTTAAGATAAGAAGGCTGTTGCTGAGACGAAGCTAACCGAAGAGGAGAAGCTCTTTGAACAGAAGAAGGTGGTGAATCCTCATATAGCTGGGTTTTTAGAAACAATGGCAAAATCAAATACAGAGAAGATTACAAAAGAGATATTGGAGGGCCTGTCTGAAGACACTGGTGATAGTGACAACTATGATGCAGAAAGTGGGGGTGAAGATTCTGAAGATCGACCGTGGAGGCCAAGCCATACAATTTTCGGAAAGTCGACAATTAAACAAAGTCATCTTGACAATATGAGGGGAAGGTACTTTCGAGATATGTCTATTGTGAGAGTCGGTGGAGACAACAACGTCCCTGCCCCTGAGGAAGACGAAATTGTGATTTACCGAAGTTTCTTCAAGGATGGGCTTCGATTTCCATTGAGCAGGTTTGTAGTTGGGACTTGTTCTCAAATGCTATGAGTTAAGAATAAGGCAACATAGAAATATTAAATGTTATTGCCCTTCATCGGAAGTAACAGTGCCGAAGGCACAAAAAGGTTCCGCCGCAACTCCTAAAAGGAGAAGGATGGCGAATGTACTAGATGTGTTAGAAACAGTAAAGGCTTTAAGCTCTACTCCTTCAGGGAAAATCAGCGAAGCTTCAAAAGTTCAAACCGAAGCTGAAACAAAGCCGGCCGAAATTGAAGCTGCAATAATCCAAGCTGATACCGAAGCTGGACCTTCAGAGCCCGCTAAGAAAAAACCTTTGGAAATTGAAGAGAAAGCAGTAGAGGAAGAGGCTATAGAGCAGACTTCGCCTGAAAAAGTTGCCACTCCTGCTCCCGAAGCTTTAAAAGAAAGTATTGAATATATCATCCGGCATGGTTCGGGAAAAAGACTCTCTAAAGAAGAAGAACGAGAAGCTCAACACTATGCCCAAAAACTGAAATATCCGAAGGGGGCATTAGTGTTCAATGGCAGTGGGGAGGAAGATTTTTTGTACTGTCTCCTGGATAGCAAAGAGATATTTGTTTGTCGGGAGATGGGTAGAAGCTTCGGATTTCCAACGTCAGAAGATGGCCTCTCAGTACTGTCGAAGGATGAATTGGCTGACAGTTTAGCATATAATAGCATAAAGGTATGAAAATCAATTTTGTATTTGAAAACAAATTACTTCATTTGTTTAGCAATGCCCTCAGAGCACAGAAAAACATCGAAGATGAAGGGTGTACAATGGCTCTGAACAACCTTCGTTCAGAGGTGATTGAACTAAGGAACGAAGGTCTTGAGAAAGACAAAATATTAATTTCGTTGGTAACCAAAATAAAAGAAGACGAAGCTAATTCCAAAGCTCAAGCTGAGGCCGACCTTCGGAAACAACTAGCTGAGGCCAAAGTAAAGTGCGCTATCGCTGAAGCTGATCGAGATGCCAGCGAATATTGGAAGAATTATTTAGAAAAAACAGTTGTAGAGCTTCGCGCATCCAAGGAAAGATGTTTTGAAAAATCTGCGGAGTGCGTGAAGAAAATAAAGACTAGCTTCGCCAATGTGGGCGCTTATTCAAACGAAGACAACTTCATATGAGGCGATCCCGAGGGTGTTATCGAGTGGATCAGCGGAGAAGCCGAAGCTTTTGAGGAAATTCTGAGTGATCGTGGGGATGTCTATGCGTTTTCTAGTGCGAGAGGAGTTTCGGCTATCTTGGAGAAGGTGGGTTGCAATCATGTTAAAACCCTAGCTCAGGCCGAAGCTGCTTTCTCCATGGAAGACACGAAGGATCCCTCGACCGAAGCAAGTTTATTGGGCGACAAATTTTTCACTAATATTTGGGAAAATGGCAGCCGAGAAATGGCCCATGAAATAATGAAGAAGAGCGAAAAAGATATCCACGACTCTCGAGAAGCAGCAAAGAAAGCTGAGAAAGCTGCAGAACTTGAGAGACATATAGGTATTGTTTAATGGCTTGCATCTTCGCCGTTTGTTTTCGTGGCTTCGAACTGATTGATTTTTTCTATTGTAGCTGAGCTATCTCCTCCACCGGAGCCGTTCGACCCTCTGGCCGATCCGGAGACAAAGAAAGCGATAGAAATCATTAATATGGCCGAAGCTATTGTCGACGAAGTTGTTACCAAACTGCTTAACGAAGTTGCAGAAAAAGTTCTGAAGGAAGAGTAGTAGTTATTGTAAAAACATTTCTAGGATATTAATGTAACATTTGCTGAACTAAGTCTATAATATTTGATGTTTATAATTTTGAATCTAATATGTAAGTTGTTTATAATTCAATTCTTTGCGATGCATGAAATTTTATGTACATACCGTTTTTGAGCCTTCGGCGAAAAAACACCTTCCCTTCTTTTCATGCTTCGTAAAGAAGAGTTTTTATGCCTTGCAAGAACATCCACACTTCGTAAAAACATCAATGCTTCGTAAACAATAGATCCCTTCTTCCACATCAGAACTGATGAAGCTGTAATTCTCAGCTTACTTTGTGCCTTAGCACCTTTTCATTTTTGTAAAGCATTCTCCGAAGATCAGCTTCGTTTCCAATTCATGTCATTGGTGTGATATGATGTGTGATGTGATGCTATGCGATATGATGCGATGATATGATGCAAAGAATGATGCTAATGCCGAAGACATACCCACGCTGAAACACAACCTCTGCGTCCCCTTAGGAACGATCAAAATCTCTTTGCTATTTATTTTTCGGTTTCACCGCTTATTTTTCGGTGTAAGTTCTGCATCCCCTTAGGAACGTCTTTTGAACTTCTTCGCCTTCTATTTCGGCGGTATTCGCGTTGACTTTTAGCGCTTCGCCTTATATTTTGGCGGTATTTGGCTCTGCATTCCCTTTGGAACGACTTTTGAGCAGAAAACTTACGCTGCGCTCCCTTAGGAATGACTTTTTGTAGCTTCGTCAAACTTACGCTGCGCTCCTTAGGAACGACTTTTTGTAACTTTGGTGAAACTTGCACTGCGATTTTTAGCTCTGCATTCCCTTAGGAACGACTTTTGAGCTTCAGCAATTTTTGAGCTTCGTGAGTCTATGGAAAAAAATATATTTCACTATGACAAGAATGAAGCTATTACAAGAAATCAAAAATGACAAGAAAACTAGGTTTGCATTGATTGTTCCTTATTAAAAAGAAAATGACAATGAATGTAAAAATGCTTCAGAGGTAGGATATCTCTCAATAGATGTGTTTTGATTCTGGCACAGTTGAAAGGGAATTAGGCTTACACCTTTTCCTAATTGATTTTGGTGGTTGAAATTGCCCAACACAAATAATTGGACTAACTAGTTTGCTCTAGTCTATAAGTTCTACAGGTGCCAAAGGTTCACAATATGCCAATAAAAAGAAATAAAAAGACCAAGAAAGGGTTCAAACAAAGAGAGCAAAAGACAACCCAAAGGCACCCTGGTCTGGCGCACCGGACTGTCCGGTGTGCCACCGGACATTGTCCGGTGCACCACGGGACAGTGTCCGGTGCACCAGGGCACTCGAGGCTGAACTCTTCACCTTCGGGAAATTCAGAGGGCACTCCGCTATAATTCACCAGACTGTCCGGTGCACACCGGACTGTCCGGTGTGCCAGCGGAGCAATGGCTACTTCGCGCGCAACGGTCGTCTGCAACCGCATTTAATGCGCTACAGTGCGCGCCAGAGTCAGAGCACGCGTAGTTGGCGCACCGGATAGTCTACAGGACCTGTCTGGTGCACCACCGGACAGCCCAGAGGCCCCACAAGTCAGAGCTCCAACGGTCGAACCTCAACGGTCTGCTGACGTGGCTGGCGCACCGGACAGTGTCCGGTGGCGCATCGGACTGTCCGGTGCGCCATGCGACAGCACACTTCCAACGGCCATTTTTGGTGGTTGGGGCTATAAATACCCCAACCACCCCACATTCAATGGAATCCAAGTTTCTACACTTCTACACCTTACAAGAGCTATAGCATTCATTACAAGACACACCAAAGAGATCAAATCCTCTCCCAACTCCACATAAAGCTTTAGTGATTAGAGAGAGAGATTTGTTGTGTTCATTTGAGCTCTTGCGCTTGGATCGCTTCTTTTCTTTCTCATTTTTTCTTGTGATCATCTCAAATGTAATCGAGGCAAGAGACACCAATTGTGTGGTGGTCCTTGCGGGGACTTGTTGTCCCGTTTGATTGAGAAGAGAAGCTCACTCGGTCCGAGTGACCGTTTGAGAGAGGGAAAGGGTTGAAAGAGACCCGGTCTTTGTGACCACCTCAACGGGGAGTAGGTTTGCAAGAACCAAACCTCGGTAAAACAAATCATCGTGTCTCACTCTTTATTTGCTCACGATTTGTTTTCCGCCCTCTCTCTCGGACTCGTTTATATTTCTAACGCTAACCCGGCTTATAGTTGTGCTTAAGTTTGTAAATTTCAGATTCGCCCTATTCACCCCCCTCTAGGAGACTTTCAATTGGTATCAGAGCCCGGTGCTTCATTAGAGCCTAACCGCTCGAAGTGATGTCGGGAGCATCCGCCAAGAGGGATCTCGGGACCGGCGACAAGTCCGCAAGCTCGGGAAGAACACACTCAAGGGAGTCCACCCACAAGCACAAGGAGGAATCCTCTTCCTCCATCAAGTCCCATCAGATGGGTGACAAGAAGAAGAAGATGAGAAAGGTGGTCTACTACGAGACCGACTCTTCGTCACCCTCCACCTCCGGCTCGGAATCAGCATCCACTACTTCAAAGTGCCATGAGTGCAAGAAGTATAGTTAGATGCCCCTTCGCTATCCTCGCATTTCTAGACGCACTCCATTACTCTCTGTTCCATTAGGAAAACCACCTATGTTTGAAGGTGAAGATTATTCTATGTGGAGTGATAAAATGAGGCATCACCTAACCTCACTCCACAAAAGCATATGAGATATTGTTGAGTATGGAGTACAGGTACCAAAGAAGGGAGATAAGGATTACGACTCGGAGGAGGTCGAACAAATCCAACACTTCAACTCCCAAGCCACAACTATACTCCTCGCCTCTCTAAGTCGAGAGGAGTATAATAAGGTGCAAGGGTTGAAGAGTGCAAAGGAAATTTGGGACGTGCTAAAGACCGCACACGAAGGAGACGAGGTGACCAAAATCACCAAGCGAGAGACGATCGAGGGGGAGCTCGGTCGCTTCCGACTTCGCCAAGGGGAGGAGCCACAAGATATGTACAACCGGCTCAAAACCTTGGTGAACCAAGTGCGTAACCTCGGGAGCAAAAAATGGGATGACCACGAAATGGTTAAGGTTATTCTTAGATCACTTGTTTTCCTTAACCCTACTCAAGTTCAATTAATTTGTGGTAATCCTAGATATACACTAATGACTCCCGAGGAAGTAATAGGGAATTTTGTGAGCTTTGAGTTGATGATCAAAGGCTCAAAAAAATCGTCGAGCTAGATGGCCCCTCCACGTCCGAAGCACAATCGGTCGCATTCAAGGCGACAGAGGAGAAGAAAGAAGAGTCTACATCAAGTAGACAACCCATCGACGCCTCTAAGCTCGACAATGAGGAAATGGCGCTCATCATCAAGAGCTTCCGCCAAATCCTCAAACAAAGGAAAGGGAAAGATTACAAATCCCGTTCCAAGAAGGTGTGCTACAAATGTGGTAAGCCCGATCATTTCATTGCTAAATGTCCATTATCTAGTGATAGTGACAAGGGTGATGACAAGAAGGGGAGAAGAAAGGAGAAGAAGAGGTACTATAAGAAGAAGGGCGACGATGCCCATGTGTGCCGCGAGTGGGACTCCGACGAGAGCCCCTCCGACTCCTCATCCGACGAGGACGCCGCCAACATCGCCGTCACCAAAGGGCTCCTCTTCCCCAACGTCGGCCACAAGTGCTTCATGGCAAAGGACGGCAAAAGGAAGAAGGTAAAATCTAAATCCTCCACTAAATATGCATCCTCTAGTGATGAAGATAATGCTAGTGATGAGGAGGATAACTTGCGCATCCTTTTTGC
Organism: Zea mays; assembly: GCF_902167145.1. Taxonomy (NCBI): domain Eukaryota; kingdom Viridiplantae; phylum Streptophyta; class Magnoliopsida; order Poales; family Poaceae; genus Zea; species Zea mays. The sequence continues at coordinate 47,343,398 of NC_050103.1, forward strand.
CAACCTAAACATGCAACAAAAGGAAAAACTAAATGAATTAATTAGTGCTATTCATGAGAAGGATGATCTCTTGGACTCCCAAGATGACTTCCTTATTAAAGAAAACAAGAAGCATGTTAAGGTTAAGAATGCTTATGCTCTAGAAGTAGAAAAATGTGAAAAATTATCTAGTGAGCTAAGCACGTGCCATGATACTATTGTCAACCTTAGAAATGAAAATGCTAAACTTATTGCTAAGGTTGATTCTAATGTTTGTGATGATTCGATTTCCAATCTTAGAAATGATAATGATAATTTGCTTGATAAGATTGAAAAATTGAATGATTCTCTTGCTAGCCTTAGAAATGAAAATGAAAATTTGATTGCTAAGGCTCAAGACTTTGATGTTTGCAATGTTACTCTTTCTAACCTTAGAAATGAAAATGATATATTACATGCTAAGGTTGTTGAATTAAAATCTTGCAAACCCTCTACATCTACCGTTGAGCATACTTCCATTTGTACTAGATGTAGAGACATTAATGTTGATGCTATCCATGATCACCTAGCTTTAATTAAGAAACAAAATGATCACATAGCTCAACTTAATGCTAAGATTAGCGAGCATGACTTAGAAAATGAAAAATTTAAATTTGCTAGAAGCATGCTCTATAGTGGGAGACGCCCTGGCATCAAGGATGGCATTGGCTTCCAAAAGGGAGACAATGTCAAACTTAATGCCCCTCCTAAAAGATTGTCTAACTTTGTTATGGGCAAGGCTCCCATGCCTCAGGATAACGAGGGTTACATTTTGTACCCTGCCGGTTATCCCGAGAGCAAAATTAGGAGAATTCGTTCTAGGAAGTCTCACTCTGGCCCTAATCATGCTTTTATATATAAGGGTGAGACATCTAGTTCTAGGCAATCAACCCGTGCAAAATTGCCTAAGTAGAAAACTCCTATTGCATCGAATGATTCTAACATTTCATTTAAAACCTTTGATGCATCTTATGTTTTAACTAACAAATCAGGCAAGGTAGTTGCCAAGTATGTTGGGGGCAAACACAAGGGATCAAAGACTTGTGTTTGGGTACCCAAAGTTCTTGTATCTAATGCCAAAGGACCCAAAACCATTTGGGTACCTAAAAACAAGAACTAAACTTGTTTTGTAGGTTTATGCATCCGGAGGCTCAAGTTGGATCATCGATAGCGGGTGCACAAACCACATGACAAGGGAGAAGAAAATGTTCTCCTCCTATGAGAAAAACCAAGATCCCCAACGAGCGATCACATTCGGGGATGGAAACCAAGGTTTGGTCAAAGGATTGGGTAAAATTGCTATATCTCCTGACCATTCCATTTCCAATGTTTTTCTTGTAGATTCTTTAGATTACAACTTGCTTTCAGTTTCTCAATTATGTAAAATGGGCTACAACTATCTTTTTACAGATATTGGTGTTACTGTCTTTAGAAGAAGTGATGATTCAGTAGCATTTAAAGGAGTGTTAGAGGGTCAGCTATACTTGGTAGATTTTGAAAGAGCTGAACTCAACACTTGCTTAATTGCTAAGACTAACATGGGCTGGCTCTGGCATCGCCGACTGCACATGTTGGAATGAAGAATCTTCACAAGCTTCTAAAGGGAGAACACATTTTAGGACTAACAAATGTTCATTTTGAGAAAGACAGGATTTGTAGCGCATGTCAGGCATGGAAGCAAGTCGGTACTCATCATCCACACAAGAACATTATGACGACTAACAGGCCACTCGAGCTCCTACACATGGACCTATTCGGCCCGATTGCTTATATAAGCATCGGCGGGAGTAAGTACTGTCTAGTTATTGTGGATGATTATTCTCGCTTCACTTGGGTGTTCTTTTTGCAGGAAAAATCTCATACCCAAGAGACCTTAAAGGGATTCTTGAGACGAGCTCAAAACGAGTTCAGCTTAAGGATCAAGAAAGTTAGAAGCGACAACGGGACGGAGTTCAAGAACTCACAAATTGAAGGCTTCCTTGAGGAGGAGGGCATCAAGCATGAGTTCTCTTCTCCCTACACGCCACAACAAAATGGTGTAGTGGAGAGGAAGAATCGAACTCTATTGGACATGGCAAGAACCATGCTTGATGAGTATAAGACTTCGGATCGGTTTTGGGCAGAGGCCGTCAACACCGCTTGCTACGCCATCAACCGATTATATCTACACCGAATCCTCAAGAAGACATCATACGAACTCCTAACCGGTAAAAATCCCAATGTTTCATATTTTAGAGTCTTTGGTAGCAAATGCTTTATTCTTGTTAAAAGAGGTAGAAAATCCAAATTTGCTCCTAAGACTGTAGAAGGCTTTTTACTAGGATATGATTCAAACACAAGGGCATATAGAGTCTTTAACAAGTCCTCTGGACAAGTTGAAGTTTCTTGTGACATTGTATTTGATGAGATTAACGGCTCTCAAGTAGAGCAAGTTGATCTTGATGAGATAGGTGATGAAGAGGCTCCGTGCGTCGCGCTAAGGAACATGTCCATTGGGGATGTGTGTCCTAAGGAATCCAAAGAGCCTCCACATGCACAAGATCAACCGTCTTCCTCCATGCAAGCATCTCCACCAACTCAAGATGAGGATGAGGCTCAAAATGATGAAGGAAAAGATCAAGGAGTTGAGCCACCTCAAGAGGAGAGCAATGATCAAGGGGGAGATGCCCATGATCAAGATGAGGAAGAAGAACAAGCTCCAAGACCGCCACACCCAAAAGTCCACCAAGCAATCCAACGAGATCACCCCGTCGACACCATCCTTGGCAACATTCATAAGGGGTAACCACTAGATCTCGTGTTGCACATTTTTGTGAGCATTACTCTTTTGTTTCCTCTATTGAGCCACATAGGGTAGAGGAAGCAATACAAGATTCGGATTGGGTGGTGGCGATGCAAGAGGAGCTCATCAACTTCACTAGAAATGAGGTATGGCATTTAGTTCCACGTCCTAATCAAAATGTTGTAGGAACCAAGTGGGTCTTCCGCAACAAGCAAGATGAGCATGGTGTGGTGACAAGGAACAAAGCCCGACTTGTGGCCAAGGGATACTCACAAGTCGAAGGTTTGGATTTCGGTGAAACCTATGTACCCGTAGCTAGGCTTGAATCAATTTGCATATTACTTGCCTGTGCTACTTACCATGGCTTTAAGCTTTATCAAATGGACGTGAAAAGTGCCTTCCTCAATGGACCAATCAAGGAAGAGGTCTATGTTGAGCAACCTCCTGGCTTTGAAGATAGTGAGTATCCTAACTATGTATATAAACTCTCTAAGGCGCTTTATGGGCTCAAGCAAGCCCCAAGAGCATGGTATGAATGCCTAAGAGATTTTCTCATCACTAATGGCTTCAAAGTCGGAAAGGCCGATCCTACTCTATTCACTAAAACTCTTGACAATGATTTGTTTGTATGCCAAATTTATGTTGATGATATTATATTTGGGTCCACTAACGAATCTACATGTGAGGAATTTAGTAGGATCATGACACAGAAATTTGAGATGTCGATGATGGGGGAGTTGAAGTACTTCTTGGGATTTCAAGTTGTTGGGGGCCTTCGTCCTCCGAAGGTCCTCAAAAACATGATTTGACAATGTTTTCCAAGTGAATTATATGAACAGGTATTTTCGGATTCAGAATTATGGATATGGAGCACGACCAGGACGAAGGCTGAGCCAGACGAAGGTCGGGGGCAGCCGAAGCTGTACGCAGGGAAGCTTCGGCGCGATGGCACAAGGGGGAACCGACCTTAAGATGAAAAGACTTCGGGGTCCTCAATAGATTTCCATAAACCGTTAACAAATGTAATGGACATGGATGTAATTTTACGTGGGCTGCGTCCCGCGTCTATAAATAGATGAACAGTACTCCCGTACTGTTCACGCTGACTTGTCATTTTTGCTTTTGGCGTTACGCTCGTACTTTCCACCTTCTCTCAGGATCGAAGGTACATTTGTAATTTGGGATCATTTCTGTTTTTCCATGTTAATAAAATAGAAATGATTCTATGGTGATGTTTATATCATATTTCATGCTTTATGTGAGTCCTTCGTCATTATTTGTTATGTTTACGAAGGTATGTTTCTCATGACCTTCGTCCGAGACTCATTATTTCCCAAAGGGATATAATGCTTCGAAGGACGAAGGACCCTAACACTTAACACTTTTTATGTTGCCTTGTTCTTAACTCTTAGAATTTGAGAACAAGTCCCCAACATTGGCGCCCACCTCCGGTGAACTCACTTCCACTTCGAGTCTTCGTGAACACCTTCGGAAGCTATAGACCTTCGCTATGGCGCCGAAGAAAGCTTCAGCGGCTGGGGCTGCAGCACTACAACCGCTGGACCACAACCAGGAGACCGTCTCTCTTCGGGAGGCCAGAAGCCAGAAGAGAAAAGCTGTTAGCCCGACGCTTGAGGAAGAAGAGCTGGACCAAGAAATCAGAGAGATGGAGATGCTACATCAACAAGTACAGAGGAAGAAGGAGAAGATGGCCCGCCTAGCTGAGTTGCAAAGGCAAATTGACGAAGCTTCTGAGGAAGTTCGCCATCTCACTCACGATGAGCAGAACAGAAGGCCTCATCAGAAAGACCTTCATCAGGAGGGCTTCGTCAACGAAGACGACTGGTATGATAATTTCCATCAGGGAAATTTTGTTTTTGATGATGCTTCTCCTCTATCTGCTGAGCTGCAGGCTACTCCTTGGCCTCCATCCTATAAGCCACCCCAGCTCCCCATGTTTGACGGCCACTCCGACCCGAAGCAATTCTTGATGAGCTACGAAGCAACAGTGTCTTCGTACGGGGGCAACGCTGCAGTCATGGCGAAGTCTTTCGTCATGGCCGTCAGGAATGTTGCTCAGACCTGGTATTCCTCCCTTCGGCCAGGAACAATCACTTCATGGCAGAAGCTGAAGGATATGTTACTGACCAGCTTTCAAGGATTTCAAACGAAGCCGGTTACAGCTCAAGCCCTCTTCCAGTGTATTCAGGATCACGAGGAATACCTTCAGGCTTATGTCCGAAGGTTCTTACGATTGAGGGCGCAGGCACCAACGGTGCCCAATGAAATCGTTGTCGAAGCCATGATCAAGGGGCTTCGTCCTGGACCTGCAGCTCAATACTTTGCTCGGAAGCCTCCTCAGACCTTGGAGAAATTGCTCCAAAAGATGGATGAGTACATTCGTGCCGACAATGACTTTCGCCAAAGAAGGGAGGAGGCCTTCAGATTTTCTGAGATGACCAGGGGCTTCGGAGGAAGATATTACCCGAGGCATGTCCGTTCCATTCACAGCACTCAGAATGATGATAAGGGGAGTCAGCAAAACAGGCCGCAGTGCTCCTCACAGGCTTCGGGGCAACAACAAACTTCCTTTCGGCCACCAGCTCCAAGAGGCAGAGGCGCCAGGGGCTTCGGCGGAAGATTCGGAGATCAGCCAAGGAGACTGTTTTGCCTATTCTGTGGAGAGGGCAAGGGCCACACCACTAGGACGTGCCATGTTACAATCCAGAAGCAAAAGGAACTAGCCGAAGCTGCATCTCAACAAGCTCAGTCGAAGCAGGTTTTGCATACTGCTTCGTTTCATCCGCCTTATGTCCCACAATACATAGACAACCACCCTGCGGCTTCTGTAGCTTCGGCAAGTCAACCTCAAGCTTCCTGGCAGCAGCCTCCACCTCCACCTCCATTGCAGCAAGGTCAACAGCCAGAAGGGAGTCAATACGCTCCACAGCAGAGGGACTTCAGAGAACAGTCCGAAGCTCGCACAGTCAACAGCACTGTGCCAGAGTCGAAGCACATTTATTGACATATCCTACCTTTGATAGCAGTCTTTTCTATTCAGTTTTATTTTCTGTGAAGCAAAAAACATTGTTAGTTTCCATGTAATAATTTCGTTGTTTCCACGAGAAAAATTTATTTGATTCACAGGCCTAAGTTGCCGAAGCCTAAAATTTCTTCCGTTACCAAGAAGGACCTTCGGACTAAAAAATCCTTCGGAGTAACAAAAAGTCGTTCTAAGGAACGCAGAGTAAGTTTATAAAGTCACAAAAAGTCGTTCCAAAGGGAGCGCAGCGTAAGTTTTCTGCTCAGAAGTCGTTCCTAAAGGAATGCAGAGCCTACAGCGAAAAGTCAACGCTGATACCGTCTAAGTAAAAGACGAAGAAGCTCCTAAGGGAGGCTTACAGCGAAAAGTCAACGCTGATGCCGTCTAAGTAAAAGACGAAGAAGCTCCAAAGACGTTCCTAAGGGAATGCAGAGCTTACGAATATATTTTATGTGTATCTTCGGAACAAATGTCACATGCATAACATAACATCATCACATCATTTTGCATAGCATAAGCATCATACATCATATCGCATTTGGCAAGAGAAGGGGACACTCTAAACCTTCGAAGGGATGCTTTGAAAAAGTAATATTGAAATTGTATAGCTTCGGAATACAGTTTCGGGGAATATTTTCACGAAGCATGGGCGAGCTTTATCAGATCAATATCAAAATTGCATAGCTTCGGAAAATAGCTTCGGAAAATGTTTTCACGAGGCATCGATGTCATTCATCAGAACAATTTTGACGAAGGCTATCTTCTTCACGACGCATGAAAAGAAGGGAAGGTGTTTTTTTCGCCGAAGGCTCAAAAGTGGTATGTATTTAAAGTTTCATGCATCGTAAAGAATTCAATAATGAAAAGAGACTTGTATATTACATTCAAATCTACAAAGTGTTGCATAGATTACACTTTAAATGTTTTTTCCAAATAGCACTTAATCTTCCCTCAATACTGCTTCGGCGGCTTTATTCAGAAGTTGGTCAACGACCTTGTCCATGATAGTTTCGGCCATCTGATTAATTTCTTCATCCCCTTTTGTGTGGGGAGATCGTCCAACAGCTTCTGAGCGTAGAGAACACTTCTTCAGTACTTTTGCAAATCGCGAGCAAAGTTTAAAATGAAAATTACAGCGCAACAAGAACGACTAGTTGGTACCTAACTGTCCTTCGGGCTCCCTACTCTTTTCGGCAGTCTCTGCCACTTTCCTAGCTTCGTGGATGCCTTTTTCGCTCCTTTCGATAATTTCTTGTGCCATTCCTCGGCCGCCGTCGTTCCAGATATCAGTAAAAAACTTGCCAGCAACCACGCTTGCTTCGGCCGAGGGGTCCTTGATATCTTCGGAGCATAAGGTAGCTTCGGACTGAGCTAAAAGTTTTACGTGCCCGCAACCCTTCTTCTCTAACACAGAAGTAATTCCTCTAGCGCCTGAAAAAGCGCATATGTCGCCGCGGCTGTTTAGAATTTCTTCGAAGGCCTCTGCTTCGTGGCTAATCCATTCCAGCGGATCTTCGGGATTGCCTCGAGAAAAATTCTCTTCGCTGGAAAAGGCGCCGACGCTAGCAAAGCTGTTTTTAATTTTATTCACGCATTCTATAGATTTAACATAGCATTTCCTCTGCGATGTGCGAAGCTCCTTAACTCTTGATTCCAATTTGTTGACCATAAAATCACTAAGTTCACGATTCGTTTCCTCAAGCGCGCGCTCCTCTTTCGCTCTAGCCAGTTGTTTCCGAAGATCTTCAATCTCGCGTTTTTGAGCTTCGGATTGGGCCTTTGAAGCGGCCTCGTCTTTTTTCACTTTATCCACCAATGTAAGCAGAATTTTATCTTTTTCCAAAGCTTCATTTCTCAGCTTGATAACTTCGGAGCGTAAATTATTAAACGCAATTTCATAACTTTCATCTTCGGCGCTCTTCTGCGCTCTTAGCGCGTTGCTTAGGATCAGGCCCTATACGAAAAAGAATTCAAATAAGGAAAAAGGAATGATGTGCGTAAAAATAATGGGGGGGTTTTTTCAAGCGTTTAATTCCGGTACCTTCAAGCTGTTGTACGCAAGGCTGTCTGCGAGATCCTCTTTCGTCATGGCGCTTAGTCCAACTTCGAGCTTCGGGAAGCCTATGCTCCTGGCCATTTCTCGACAGACAGATAGTTCCTTATTATCCGGTAGGCAGTATAAAAAATCATCTTCATTTGTCCCATCGAATATTATTGCCCCCTTTGGATATTTTAGCTCCTTTGCATAATGATTAGCTTCATGAATTTCTCCGTCAGATAGCTTTTTCCCCGAAGCATGTCGTATAATGTAATCACACATGCTGGCAGGCGCTTCGGGGATGGCAGTGTCAGTCTCTTCAATTAAAATTGGTTCTGGTATTTTTATCGCTTCGGTTTCCAAAGTTTCTTCCCTGAAGGGCTCTGAAGGCCCAGCTTTAGCTTCAGTTTGTTGTGTCGGAGCTTCAGAGGAAGCTTCAGCAATTTCAACACTCTTTTTTGGAGTTGTGCTTGAAGACTTAATTGTCTCCAAGACATCTAGTACATTTACCATTCTTTTCCTTTTTGGGGTCACCATTGGAGCCTTTTGGATTTTTGCTGCTTCAATATTTATTGCAGGACTTAAAGTTTCTGAGGTTTTTTCCTTAGTCAGATTTTTCGCTTCTTCCATTTTTTCTGTCGATGGTGCTTCGGCCATCTCTGCAATTTCTGGCAATAAGAGTGGCTGTTCAGCTTCAGCGGCCGAAGGAGTTCCTCCAGTATACTCAGGCACCGAAGCTGGTTCAATATGGCGTGGTCGGTGTGTGAAGACCTTCAACCTTTTTCCTTTTGGGTCTAGCTCGCTAGGAGCAGTTCCACCTTCTTCTTTTTCAGATGTTATGTTTTTCCTTTTTTGCCTTCGGACGGGATAACAATAATCAGGGTAGAAGAACCCGATTGCATCAAACACTCGGTTCAATCTCTTCTTTTTTCGGCCTCCGAAGGCTGCTGATAGTGCAGCATTTTCAGCCTTCGAGAATGCCCCAAGTAATTCATCACTTAATGTTTCAATGCTTTTCAGCCAGTCATCATCAGGTTCAATAAATTTATCTGCATATTTGAATGTGTATTTTAATCTGACTAGTCCGCCTTCGTCGGACTCTTTGATGGTTTCTTTCGGCATTTCCCACTTTTCCGCAAGTAGCCATATCCTGAAGGCAATGTGCTCCTGGACCAAGTCCCTTGTCCCAATGAAGGAGCAGACTGCGCCGAAGGCTCTTTGGCATTCTTCGGCTGCCTCATCCATTTCAACCTTCGGCCTTCGGAGTCCGAAGCGTTGCCAAATTGGGTACATAATGATACTTTTGACATTATTTTGCGCTGTTAGATCATTTTTCACATAAAACCATTCAGACATCCAGGCTCCGGGCCACCTCTTCCGAAAGGTTGGCACAGGGTAGCTTGACCCGGAACGGGCGCCGAAGCTGTAGCACCCAAAGTTGTTGTGGTATTGCTCCTTTCCCCAGGGCTTCGTCTCGTACAATAACTCGTGTATGTTGCAGAAGCTTTTAGCGTTTGGTTCCAAACCTTGGCTTCTCACAGCCCAGACAAAAATCCCCATTCTTATAATAGCTTCGGGAGTGAGTTGATGAAGGAAGATTTGGAATGTTTTCAGTACCTCAACAACAAAATTGCTCAGGGGGAATCGAAGCCCAGCCTTGAGGAGGCTTCGGAAAATCACAACTTCATCTTCTTCAGGGGTGGGAGAAGTCTTTTCCCCGGCATCAGCTCTCACAATAGATATGTCTCGGAAGTATCGCCCCCTCATATTATCAATGTGACTCTGTTTGATGGTTGTTTTCCCAAAAACTGAGTGACTTGGCCGCCACGGTCGATCTTCGGCCTCTTCCCCATCACTTTCCACATCATAGCTGTCGCTGTCATCAGTATCTTCGGACAAACCTTCGAGAATCTCCTTCGTGATTTTCTCTGTATTAGTCTCTGCCATCGCTATCAGGAACCCCAGATTCTTCTCCTCCTCGAGACTCAGCTTCGTCTCAGCAGGGATCTTCTTGTCTTCAGACATCTTCGGAAACACTAAAAATTTGTTCCCGAGGCCGAAGCTTCGAAATCAAAAAAGACCAGCAAATCTCAATGAGCAAGAGCTAAAAATTTTTAGTGGGCCGAAGCAAAAGGCAGGCGTGTGTACCAAATGAATTCACGATGTGTTCTTATTTATACGCCTAGGGCGTTAAAAGTTAAAAGGCCCCGCTTGTCAGTGAATGTTGCTATTCTAGCAAAGGGAAGGTGTTTTTTCGGACCTTCGGCTCAAGGCCTTCGTCCATATCGCAATCTGAATTTATCATTTACAAATTAATATTGCGAGGGGCTACTGTTGGGGGCCTTCGTCCTCCGAAGGTCCTCAAAAACATGATTTGACAATGTTTTCCAAGTGAATTATATGAACAGGTATTTTCGGATTCAGAATTATGGATATGGAGCACGACCAGGACGAAGGCTGAGCCAGACGAAGGTCGGGGGCAGCCGAAGCTGTACGCAGGGAAGCTTCGGCGCGATGGCACAAGGGGGAACCGACCTTAAGATGAAAAGACTTCGGGGTCCTCAATAGATTTCCATAAACCGTTAACAAATGTAATGGACATGGATGTAATTTTACGTGGGCTGCGTCCCGCGTCTATAAATAGATGAACAGTACTCCCGTACTGTTCACGCTGACTTGTCATTTTTGCTTTTGGCGTTACGCTCGTACTTTCCACCTTCTCTCAGGATCGAAGGTACATTTGTAATTTGGGATCATTTCTGTTTTTCCATGTTAATAAAATAGAAATGATTCTATGGTGATGTTTATATCATATTTCATGCTTTATGTGAGTCCTTCGTCATTATTTGTTATGTTTACGAAGGTATGTTTCTCATGACCTTCGTCCGAGACTCATTATTTCCCAAAGGGATATAATGCTTCGAAGGACGAAGGACCCTAACACTTAACACTTTTTATGTTGCCTTGTTCTTAACTCTTAGAATTTGAGAACAAGTCCCCAACACAAGTGAAGCAACTCCAAGAGGGCACCTTCATTAGCCAAACGAAGTACATTCAAGACATTCTAAACAAGTTTGGAATGAAGGATGCCAAGCCCATCAAGACACCCATGGGAACCAATGGGCATCTCGACCTCGACACGGGAGGTAAATCCGTCGATCAAAAGGTATATCGGTCGACGATAGGCTCTTTACTCTATTTATGTGCATCTCGACTAGATATTATGCTTTCCGTATGCATGTGTGCAAGATTCCAAGCCGACCCTAAGGAGGCTCACCTTACGGCCGTAAAACGAATCTTGAGATATTTAGTTCATACTCCTAAGTTTGGGCTTTGGTATCCTAGGGGATCCACATTCGATTTAATTGGTTATTCGGATGCCGATTGGGTGGGGTGTAAGATTAATAGAAAGAGCACATCGGGGACTTTCCAGTTCTTGGGAAGATCCCTGGTGTCTTGGGCTTCAAAAAGCAAAAATCCGTCACTCTTTCTACCGCCGAAGCCGACTATATTGCCGCAGGTCATTGTTGCGCGCAACTACTTTGGATGAGGCAAACCCTTAGGGACTATGGTTACAAATTAACCAAAGTTCCTCTTCTATGTGATAATGAGAGTGCAATCCGCATGGCGGATAATCCCGTTGAGCATAGCCGCACTAAACACATAGCCATTCGGTATCATTTCTTAAGGGATCACCAACAAAAAGAGGATATCGAGATTGCTTATATTAACACTAAAGAACAATTAGCTGATATCTTTACCAAGCCACTAGATGAACAAACTTTTAACAAACTTAGGCATGAGCTAAATATTCTTGATTCTAGGAATTTCTTTTGATGTTTTGCGCACATAGCTCATAAGTATACCTTTGATCATGTCTCTTTTATATACTATGCCTAATGTGTTCTCAAGTATATTTCAAAGCAAGTCATAAGTGTATTGAAAGGGAATTGGAGTCTTCGGCGAAGACAAAGGCTTCCACTCCACTCCATAACTCATCCTTCGCCGTTGCTCCGAGCAACTCTCCAACTTTGGTATAATCTTCACTCATATTTTGTTAACCAAAGGGGGAGAAAGTAGTAATAAGGGCTTATATTTTAGTGAAGTATCCGTTTTTGGCGATTCATGCCAAAGGGGGAGAAAGTATTAGCCCAAAGCAAAAGGACCGCACCACCACCCATTTTTCAAAAAGTTTTTAAAATGATTAAGTTTTCAATTGACATCTTATTCAAAAGAGGGAGAAAGTAGCACTTTCAAAAATGGTATCTTAAAACCCTGTTGAAACACTAAGAGGAGGATTTTATTAAGGGGGAGTTTTATTTAAGTCAAAGGAAAAGCATTTGAAACAGGGGGAGAAAATTTCAAATATTGAAAATGCTTCTCAAAATCTTATTCATTTACCTTTGACCATTTGCAAAAGGACTTTGAAAAGAATTTACAAAAGAATTTGCAAAACAAAACATGTGGTGCAAGCGTGGTCCAAAATGTAAAATATAAAGAAACAATCCATGCATATCTTATAAGAACTTATATTGGCTCAATTCTAAGTAACCTTTGCACTTACAAATATGCAAACTAGTTCAATTATGCACTTCTATATTTGCTTTGGTTTGTGTTGGCATCAATCACCAAAAAGGGGGAGATTGAAAGGGAATTAGGCTTACACCTTTTCCTAATTGATTTTGGTGGTTGAAATTGCCCAACACAAATAATTGGACTAACTAGTTTGCTCTAGTCTATAAGTTCTACAGGTGCCAAAGGTTCACAATATGCTAATAAAAAGACCAAGAAAGGGTTCAAACAAAGAGAGCAAAAGACAACCCAAAGGCACCCTGGTCTGGCGCACCGGACTGTCCGGTGTGCCACCGGACAGTGTCCGGTGCACCACTGGATAGTGTCCGGTGCACCAGGGCACTCGAGGCTGAACTCTTCACCTTCGGGAAATTCAGAGGGCACTCCGCTATAATTCACCGGACTGTCCGGTGAGTCACCGGACAGTGTCCAGTGCACACCGGACTGTCCGGTGTGCCAGCGGAGCAACGACTACTTTGCGCGCAACGGTCGTCTGCAACCGCATTTAATGCGCTACAGTGCGCGCCAGAGTCAGAGCACGCGCAGTTGGCGCACCGGACAGTCTACAGTACCTGTCCGGTGCACCACCGGACAACCCAAAGGCCCCACAAGTCAGAGCTCCAATGGTCGAACCCCAACGGTCTGCTGACGTGGCTGGTGCACCGGACAGTGTCCGGTGGCGCACCGGACTGTCCGGTGCGCCATGCGACAGCACACTTCCAACGGCCATTTTTGGTGGTTGGGGCTATAAATACCCCAACCACCCCACATTCAATGGAATCCAAGTTTCTACACTTCTACACCTTACAAGAGCTATAGCATTCATTACAAGACACACCAAAGAGATCAAATCCTCTCCCAACTCCACATAAAGCTTTAGTGATTAGAGAAAGAGATTTGTTGTGTTCATTTGAGCTCTTGCGCTTGGATCGCTTCTTTTCTTTCTCATTCTTTCTTGTGATCATCTCAATTGTAACCGAGGCAAGAGACACCAATTGTGTGGTGGTCCTTGCGGGGACTTGTTGTCCCGTTTGATTGAGAAGAGAAGCTCACTCGGTCCGAGTGACCGTTTGAGAGAGGGAAAGGGTTGAAAGAGACCCGGTCTTTGTGACCACCTCAACGGGGAGTAGGTTTGCAAGAACCGAACCTCGGTAAAACAAATCATCGTGTCTCACTCTTTATTTGCTCACGATTTGTTTTCCGCCCTCTTTCTTGGATTCGTTTATATTTCTAACGCTAACCCGGCTTATAGTTGTGCTTAAGTTTGTAAATTTTAGATTCGCCCTATTCACCCCCTCTCTAGGCGACTTTCAACAGTACTGTTGACTGTGCGAGCTTCGGATTCCTCCCTGAAATCTCGCTGCTGATGGGTCTGTTGGCTCCCTTCTGGCTGCTGACCTCGTGAATAGGCAGGTTGTAATGGTGGCGGAGGTGGAAGTTGTGGCCAAGAAGCCTGTGGCTGACTAGCCAAAGCAAGAGAAACTACAGGATGATTACCCACATATTCTAGTATGTAGGGTGAGTGATACGAAGCAGTGTGCAGGACCTGCTTCGGTTGATTTTGCCGGGCTTCGGCTTCTGCGATCTCCTTCTGCTTTTGAATGGTGATTTGGCACATTCTTGTAGTATGGCCCTTGTCTTCACCACAAAATAGGCAGCAGATCTTTCTTGGCTGATCCCCATATCTTCCTCCGAAGCCCCTGGCGCCTCTGCCTCTTGGAGCTGGCGGCCGGAAAGAGCTTTGTTGCTGCCCCGAAGATTGTGAAGTATACTGCAGCCTCTGCAGCTGACTTCCTCTGTCATCACTCTGAGTGGAGTTGTGAATTGACCTGACATGCCTCGGGTGGATTCTTCCTCCGAAGCCCCTGGTCATCTCAGAGAACCTGTAAGCTTCCTCCCTTCTTTGGCGGAAGTCATTGTCAACCCGGATGTACTCATCCATCTTTTGAAGTAGCTTCTCCAGAGTCTGTGGAGGCTTTCTAGCGAAATACTGGGAAGTAGGTCCTTGATGAAGCCCCTTAATCATGGCCTCAATGACAATTTCATTGGGCACTATAGGCGCTTGTGCTCTTAGACGCAAGAACCTTCAGACATATGCCTGGAGATACTCCTCATGGTCTTGCGTGCACTGAAACAGGGCCTGAGTTGTGACTGGCTTCATCTGAAAGCCTTGGAAACTTGTCACTAGCATATCCTTGAGCTTTTGCCACGAAGTAAGAGTCCCTGGCCGAAGAGAAGAATACCATGTTTGAGCCACATTCCGAACTGCCATGACGAAGGACTTGGCCATGACAGCTGCATTGCCTCCATATGAAGATATAGTTGCTTCATAACTCATCAAAAACTGCTTCGGATCTGAATGCCCATCGTACATGGGGAGTTGAGGTGGCTTGTATGATGGAGGCCATGGGATAGCCTCCAGTTCTGCTGCCAAGGGAGAAGCATCATCAAAGGTAAATGTATCATGATTAAAATCATCATACCATCCATCCTCGTTGAATAAGCCCTCTTGATGAAGCTGCCTGTGTTGGGGCCTTCGATCTTGTTCGTCTTGAGCAAGATGGCGTACTTCTTCAGTGGCTTCGTCGATCTGTCTTTGAAGATCAGCCAGTCGTGCCATCTTCTCCTTCTTCCTTTGTACTTGCTGATGGATTATCTCCATGTTTCTGATTTCTTGGTCCAGCTCCTCCTCCTGGAGTGTTGGACTGGTGGCCTTCCTTTTCTGGCTTTGGGCCTCTCGGAGAGAGAGGGTCTCCAGATTTGGGTCCAGTGGCTGTAGTGCGGCAACCCCTGGCGCTGAAACTTTCTTCGGCGGCATGACGAAGATCAGTGCTTGCCGAAGGTGGTCGAAAAGGGTTCACCGGAGGTGGGCGCCAATGTTGGGGATGTAACACCCCAAGTGTTACCATGGCTATGGCACATCTATGCACTAATGACTGTGATCACATGTGGAAGAAACTTAAGGAGAAGAGAATAAGAACCTTGGAGACCATGTATTAACCATGAAATGTGAATGACCAAAAGCATTACCCAAGTTTTTGTGCACTTACCACCTTGGACAAGAAGGGAGTCAACCCTAGACCCCACTTGAACCCCTATCTCCTAAAACCATGGTTGAAGGGGTGAGAGATTAAGCAAATGTGCAAATCATGACCTAACCTTTGGCTAAAGTTAAGTGACATATTAATCAACAAATATGGGGAGGAAACATTGCAAAAAGACCCCTTAAGAAACCCCAAATCCATTCCTTAAGTAGAGAGAGAGCTAGAGCTCTCTAATTCTCTCTAAGTCATAATCTACACCTAATCTAAAGATCCACCGTGTTCACCTTGTAGATGGCACCAAAACAACCTAAGTTCTATACCAAACATGTGGCATACCACCTAAGGCACACCCTGGAAAAAAATTGAGACCGAGCCCTTGACGTTTGACATGTCTTGGCATCACTTTTGTCACGAAGTGGGCAGGGAGACAAGCCAGATTTGGTGTCCGCATATCTTCTGACCTAGGGCTTATCTTCCCTTGGAACTCACATACAAGAGATAGCCACAGGTGCCAGGAAGAGGTCTGCGCCTGAGTTTTGCCAAGATTCGCACGTATGCAATCTCAGCAAGCTTTTGAACATGGGAAGAAGAACACCTCCACGTGTTCGACGCGCTCTGCGCGCCAGAGCACGCCCGCGCCCGACCCCGCGCGCCCCGCGCCACGCCAAGCCGCGCCCGCGTCGCCTGCTCGCGCCCGCGCCTATAAATCACCCTCAGGCGTCGACCGTACTCCTCCGCGCATGCTTGACCTCACCGGAGCCCGAAACCACCGGCGTTTGCCCCGTGCACGGCGTGCCCACGGCCACCCGAGCCCCTGCCACCATAGACCGGCCAACAGAGCCCTTCCCAGCCACTCCCGACCCTTGGAAGAGACTGTGCACGCCTCGGTGAAGCTCCTCGAGCAAGGAATCGGAATTTGCTTCGCCAGAGAAGCCAGTCCACGGTCGCCGGACTTCGCCCGACCGCCGGTGAATGTAGACCGAGTAATCCTCTGCTCCATTCTTCGATTCCTTGTGCACATAGCCTCTACGTCACCCCGTGAAGCTCATCGTGCCATTTGATTGAACTAGATCGTCGTGGTTTAGCCGGAACACCCGCCGCCGACGAGAGCACCCGCCTGCGCACGTGGACCGGACGATTCCGGCCACCTCCGCCGTCGAGCCGCACACCGTTGTGACCGCCAGGACCTCCCGGAGCCAACCCCGCCCCTCGCCGGACCTCTCTCGCCGCCGGTAAGCCGCGCCGCCCTTTTCTTTTCCACGGGTACTGTTTAAACCTAGGGAGGGACCGCGGGGGAGAAGAAGAAAAGGCTAGGGGGTTTTGTGCATTGTCAGTTACTCAGGGGAATAGTAGCGCAGGGGTATAACTGAGAGAATTAGTTTGGAAAGAACCCGAGGTCTTCGGTGCAAAGTGGTTTTTCTAGGAAACCTTTTTAATAATCTGATTTAAATTCAAACAGAACTTGAATAATTCATATCTTCTGTTTTGTTCACCCAAATCGAGTCAAACCAAAGTAAAACTTGATCAATAAACTATAAATACCATCCTTTTCCAAAGTAAAACTTGATAGAAACAAATGTTGGATAGATCGTAGGACGATCAGGATAGACCTAGGACGTGAAGCCTTAGGATGATAAAGGGGTAGCTAGGTGGCTAATTGAGTCAGCCCTACAGGCTACTATAAGGGATGGGAGTTCTTCCCTATTCCCTCTAAGATTGATGTGAGGTCGTTCAGGACGAGCATGCATGCATTCTTAATTAAACTAATGGATAATTGGGTAAGAACTTTAATACAAAATGATGACCAACTAAGTACCCCAGTACCATTGTTGTAGTTAGAGAGAGGCTGAGTTGTGATTCATTTTTCTTTTTATAATTCTTTTTCTTTTACTTACGCTTAACCGTACACAGATGACTTCTCACGGATCCTCGGACGAAGGGAATGCACTGTCCCACACTGACGGGCTTGCACGAGAGGGGTTTCCCCGTATTTTGTGGGAGGTACTTCAGGGGGCCGGTTACATGACGCCTGCTCAGTACGCGGTGCAGCAGTTCGAGAAGCACCGAGTACCCCGCTGTAGGGTGAGGATGACCCTGGAGCCTCATCCCCTACAACCAGGCTGGCGTTCGCTGGACTCTGAGTCCTTTGGATACCGGGCTGAGGATACAATCGAGACGATCGCTCTTCACGGACTGACCACTTTCTGCGGATTCCACCCCTTGGAGCTGTCCACTCACCCCATTGGCTTGTTCCCCGCTGAGAAGGAGGACGACCCAATGTGGAAGGACCGAGTGGAGCATGCCAAGGACATATGGGCTATCTACCCAGGTCAAGCTGCTCACTTGACAGTACGGTGCATGAATGCCCTGTACCGTCTGCAAGTGATGCATGGTGAGGCAATGTCCCATCTGATGGCATTGTTGGAGGCAACTAAGATCACCTTGGATAATAGAGAGGAGCTTGTGGTTGACTTGTCCACTGAGATGGTGGAAAAGGACTTACAGGTGGAGCAACTGTCGAATGAGATCCAAGAGCTTGAGGAACTGGTGGGAACAAGGGAGAACACCATCTAGGTTCTCGAGGATCAGTTGATTAACACACAGCAGCAGCTTGCCAAGGCTAACAAGCACCTGGATATGCATCACCAGGAGATCCAGGACATGGAGGCCAATGAGGATGTCGACATCGAGGGAGGAGAGGAGCCTGCCTCCAGCTTGGACACTGCTGGCTCAGGGAGACCACCTTCCCCCGAGTCGAGTGTTGCCTCGTTCGCTCACTAGGTCGCAGGGATAGAGTTAGAAGTCAGTAATGGTAGAACTCCTCGAAGCTAGCTTAGCTTTTGCACCCTTGGGGTACTAGGCTGGATAGAGTTGAGTCTTTTGGGGCTATTAATGTAATCGCGATGAACTCTTTTGGAAGCATGTTTGATGAATGGTGTCAGTATTAGATTAAGAAGAAAAGTTTATGCCATGTGAAATCTTTTATGATTATGCAAGAATCTATCGGTTTTGCCTTTTGACTCTTTCACCGCGATTGAACCTTGAACCTCAAAGATGTGTTATTGAAAATATATGTGATTTTTCAGATGGCCGGGAGAGCGCGTCGTGGTAAAAATGAGCGCGTTCCTCCACCGCCGCCACCGCCTCCTACTCTGCAGGAGCTAATGGCTCAGCAGAATGAGATCTTGAGGCAGCTAGCTCAACATCAGCTGCCACTTTAGCACTATGGTGGTGGTGATCATCAGCATCACCCCGCAGCAGCCACCTATCAGGAGTTCCTCAGTACCCAACCACCATAGTTCACCAGGGCAGAGGACCCACTTGATGTGGATGTATGGTTGAGAGTGGTGGAATCCAAATTCCCGCTACTCCATGGAGTTTGTTCAGAGGTCACTAAGGTCAGGTTCGCCACCCAGCAGCTTCGCGGACCCGCGAGGACTTGGTGGGACTATTTTCTTGCTATGCAGCCAGATGACCGAGAGGTAGAATGGAGAGAGTTCAAGGCAGCTTTCAGGGGGCACCATATACCAGCAGGTATTATGGACCGAAAGCTCAACGAGTTTCTGGCACTCACTCAAGGGAACCAGACAGTGCTACAGTATGCTCAGGCCTTCAATGACCTGTGCCAGTATGCCGGGTATCATGCAGACACGGACGAGAAGAAGAGGGACAGGTTCAGGAGGGGGCTCAGCACTAAGCTCCGTGACCGTCTCAACACCGTCAGAGCCAACAGCTATAATGAGTTAGTAAACATGGCCATTTCTCAGGAGGACTGTATCACAGCTTGTCAGGCAGAGAAGAAGAGGAAGACCCCTGTGGCAGGACCTTCAGCTCAGCCACAACGTTTCAGGATTGTGTCTGACACTTAGAACAGGGGACCACAACAGCAGCAAGGACGTTGGGTGATCCGACCACAGCAGCAGCAGCAGGCACCCAACCGCACCCAGTTTCCAGCTCAGAGGAACAATTAGCAGCAGCAGCAGTACCGTCAGGCCAATGACAACAGGTGCTTCACTTGTGGCAACATCGAACATTATGCCAAGAATTGCCCCAGAAACCAGCAGAGGCAGGGGCAGAATGCTAATCAGAACCAAGGCAAGAGGCAGAAAGTGCAAGTGAGGCAAGGCAGGCTGAACTTCACCACCATGGCTGATATTCCAGAGGGAGCACCCGTCATGACTGGTATCTTTTCAGTTTTGAATTATCCTGCTATTGTTCTTTTTTATTCTGGTGCATCACACAGTTTTATCAGTGCCAAATTTAGTGCCAAGTGCCAATTACCTTTTCACCACACCGATGGGGGTATTACAATTTCAACACCAGGAGGCAGGGTTGCCACCTACCAAATCAACAGGCAAGTGCCTATAAAATTGGGTAGTCTTGTGATTAGAACCACCCTTCTCATCTTAGGATTGGATAGCGTGGATATTATACTGGGAACTGATTGGTTATCCAGGCATCAGGCAGTATTGGATATTGCAGCAAGGGCCATTGAGATTCACTCCCCTGCTTACGGTGAGACTACTTTATATTTGCCTGATCAGGGTTGAACTCGTTCTTGTCCATTCACTATGATGGAGTCATCAGTGGAAAGGATCCTAGTGGTCCGTGACTACCCAGATGTTTTTCTGGATGAATTGCCAGGGATGCCACCTGATAGAGACATTGAGTTCGCCATTGAATTGCAACTCGGGACTGCTCCTATCTCCAAGAGACCCTATAGGATGCCACCCGCGGAATTGGCAGAATTGAAAAAGCAACTACAAGAGTTGTTGGACAAGGGGTTCATTCGCCCAAGTACTTCACCTTGGGGGTGCTCGACCTTGTTTGTAAAGAAGAAGGATGAAAGTCTGAGAATGTGTGTCGATTACCGCCCTATCAATGCGGTGACCATCAAGAACAAATACCCACTGCCCGCATTGATGTTTTGTTTGATCAGTTGGTGGGAGCCAAGGTGTTCTCCAAAATAGACCTTCGCTCGGGTTACCATCAGATCAAGATCCGTGCCAGCGATATTCCCAAAACGGCTTTCTCTACCAGATATGGGCTCTATGAGATTTTGGTGATGTCTTTTGGGCTGACCAATGCCCCGGCTTATTTTATGTACCTGATGAACTCAGTATTCATACCAGAGATGGACAAATTCGTGGTCGTTTTCATTGATGATATTTTGGTTTATTCCAAGAATGAAGCCGAGCACACTAAACATTTGCATACTGTACTTCAGAGACTGCGTGACCATCAGTTGTATGCTAAGTTGTCTAAATGTGAATTCTGGCTAAGGGAAATTAAATTCTTGGGTCACACAATTTCTCAGGATGGGATATCAGTTGATCCTGAGAAGGTACAAGAAGTAATGGATTGGAAACCTCCTACCACAGTGCGGCAGATTCGGAGTTTTCTGGGATTGGCAGGGTATTATCGACAATTTATTCCGGATTTCTCCAGAATCGCCAAGCCAATGACTGAACTGTTGAAAAAGGGAGTCAAGTACAATTGGAGCCAGAAGTGTGAAGATACCTTTCATACACTAAGGCAGCATTTGACAACAGCCCCAGTGCTAGCTCAACCTGATAACACCAAGCCCTTTGAAGTGTATTGCGATGCTTCCGGTACGGGATTGGGATGTGTCTTAATGCAAGACAACAGAGTAATTGCTTATGCCTCCCGAGCACTCAGACCCCATGAGCTGAACTACCCTACACATGATCTGGAGTTTGCAGCTATGGTTCATGCTCTCAAAATATGGAGACATTACTTGATGGGAGCTCACTGTAACATTTACACTGACCACAAGAGTCTCAAATACATCTTCACTCAGGCAGATCTTAATATGAGGCAGAGAAGATGGTTAGAGTTAATCAAGGATTATGATTTGGAGGTGCATTACCATCCGGGCAAAGCCAATGTTGTGGCAGATGCCTTGAGCAGAAAGGCCCAATGCAATTGTATGAGCATGGATGCAAAAGTCACCACCCTTTGTGATGAGTTGTGCAAGCTGAACCTGGAAGTTGTTTCTTCAGGTGCTTTGAATTATATCTCGGTGGAGCCCACATTACAAGAGCAAATAGTCAGGGCACAGATTGAAGACAAGGGTGTTCAGGTTATCAAGGAAATGAATTCTATGGTTTGGAGATCGATTGGTTGTTCCCAAGGACCCTGAGCTCAGAAAGAAGATATTGGATGAAGCTCACCTTTCAAAATTCTCCATGCACCCCGGCAGCAACAAGATGTATCATGATCTCAGATCCTTATACTGGTGGACCATAATGAAGAGGGAAATTGCCAAGTACAAATCCGAGTGTGACACCTGCCAGGGAATCAAGGCCAGTCATTTGAAGGCAGCGGGCCCTTTGCAACCCCTTCCCATACCATCTTGGAAATGGGAGGACGTTTGCATGGATTTCATCGTGGGATTGCCCAATACCTCCCGGCACCATGATTCCATTTGGGTCATTGTGGACAGATTGACCAAGTCAGCTCATTTCTTGCCAGTGCACACCACCCATAGGATGGAGAAGTATGCGGAAATCTACATTGATCAGATAGTTCGTTTCCATGGAATACCAAGGACTATAGTATCAGATAGAGGAGCACCATTTGTGGCACGATTTTGGGAGCAATTGCAGGAATCACTTGGGACCCATGTAATACGAAGCTCAGCATACCATCCTCAAACAGATGGCCAGACCGAAAGGGTAAATCAGATTTTGGAAGACATGTTGAGGGCATGTGTGCTACACTACGGAAAGGATTGGGACAAGTGTCTTTCTTTGGCAGAATTCTCCTATAATAACAGTTACCAGTCCAGTTTGAAGATGGCACCTTTTGAAGCCTTGTATGGGAGAAGGTGTAGGACCCTGCTGAATTGGTCTCAAGCAGAAGAGAGGGAAATATTTGGGCCAGATTTGGTACTTGAAGCAGAGGAAAAGGTCAGAGTCATTAAGAAGAACTTAGAAGCTGCTCAGGCCAGACAAAAGAGCTATCATGATAAAAGGCGGAAACCTCTGTAGTTTGAAGTGGGGGAGCATGTTTACCTTAAGGTGTCACCCACCAAGGGTGTCCAGAGATTTGGAATCAAGGGCAAGTTAGCTCCTCGTTACATTGGGACGTACAAAATCAAGGAGACTTGTGGACCAGTAGCATATCAATTGAAGTTGCCACCACACATGTCAGCAGTTCATAATGTGTTCCATGTATCTCAGCTGCGGAAATGTGTCCGCTTACCCACGGAAGTGCTACCTGAACCAGAAATTGAGATAGAACCAGACCTGTCCTATCAAGAGTACCCCATCAAGGTATTGGATCAGAAAGAGAGATCGACGCGGGCAAGGTCGATCAGAATGTATAAGGTTCAGTGGAGTCACCATTCAATAGAAGAAGCTACATGGGAGACTGAGGATTTTCTACGCTCTCGCTTCCCCGACTTTCTGCCCAAAGGAGTCGGTACATAACCCCAAAACCCCACCCCCACCTGCCCTTTGAATAAATATAAGAAAAACTTAGATGATAAGGGTAGTCTAAGTTGTGGATTTGACTTAAAAAGGACTTCCTTCTGAAGTCGCAAAGAGAATGACATTCGAAGAGCAGTTAACTAGTGAAACTTGAATCTAAGAAGGAACAACACACCAGCACGCCTTCTCGGCACTCCTCCTGAGGGCTCTACCTAAAATCTCGGGACGAGATTCCTTTAAGGGGGAGGGTTGTAACACCCCAAGTGTTACCATGGCTATGGCACACCTATGCACTAATGACTGTGATCACATGTGGAAGAAACTTAAGGAGAAGAGAATAAGAACCTTGGAGACCATGTATTAACCAAGAAATGTGAATGACCAAAAGCATTACCCAAGCTTTTGTGCACTTACCACCTTGGACAAGAGGGGAGTAAACCCTAGACCCCACTTGAACCCCTATCTCCTAAAACCATGGTTGAAGGGGGGAGAGATTAAGCAAATGTGAAAATCATGACCTAACCTTTGGCTAAAGTTAAGTGACATATTAATCAACAAATATGGAGAGGAAACATTGCAAAAAGACCCCTTAAGAAACCTCAAATCCATTCCTTAAGTAGAGAGAGAGCTAGAGCTCTCTAATTCTCTCTAAGTCAAAATCTACACCTAATCTAAAGATCCATCGTGTTCACCTTGTAGATGGAACCAAAACCACCTAAGTTCTATACCAAAAATGTGGCATACCACCTAAGGCACACCCTGGAAAACATTGAGACCGAGCCCTTGACGTTTGACATGTCTTGGCATCACTTTTGTCGCGAAGTGGGCAGGGAGACAAGCCAGATTTGGCGTCCGCATATCTTCTGACCTAGGGCTTATCTTCCCTTGGAACTCACATACAAGAGATAGCCATAGGTGCCAGAAAGAGGTCTGCGCCGGATTTTTGCCAAGATTCACACGTATGCGATCTCAACAAGCTTTTGAACAAGGGCAAAAGAACACCTTCACGTGTTCGACGCGCTCTGCACGCGCCAGAGCACGCCCTCGCCCGACCCCGCGCCCCCCGCGCCACGCCAAGCCGCGCCCGCGTCGCCTGCTCGTGCCTATAAAGCACCCTCAGGCGTCGACCGTACTCCTCCGTGCACGCTCGACCTCACCGGAGCCCGAAACCACCGGCGTTTGCCCCGTTCACGGCGTGCCCACGGCCACCTGAGCCCCTGCCACCGTAGACCGGCCAACAGAGCCCTTCCCAGCCACACCCGACCCTTGGAAGAGACTGTGCACGCCTCGGTGAAGCTCCTCAAGCAAGGAATCGGACTTTGCTTCGCCGGAGAAGCCAGTCCACGGTCGCCGGACTTCGCCCGACCGCCGGTCAACATAGACCGGGTAATCCTCTGCTCCATTCTTCGATTTCTTGTGCACATAGCCTCTACGTCACCCCGTGAAGCTCATCGTGCCATTTGATTGAACTAGATCGCAGTGGTTTAGCCGGAACACTCGCCGACGACGAGAGCACCCGCCTGCGCACGTGGACCGGACGATTCCGACCACCTCCGCCGTCGAGCCGCACACCGTTGTGACCACCAGGACCTCCCGGAGCCAACCCCGCCCCTCCCTGGACCTCTCTCGCCACCAGTAAGTCGCGCCGCCCTTTTCTTTTCCACGGGTACTGTTTAAACCTAGGGAGGGACCGCGGGGGAGAAGAAGAAAAGGCAAGGGGGTTTTGTGCATTGTCAGTGACTCAGGGGAATAGTAGCGCAGGGGTATAACTGAGAGAATTAGTTTGGAAAGAACCCGAGGTCTTCGGTGCAAAGTGGTTTTTCCAGGAAACCTTTTTAATAATCTGATTTAAATTCAAATAGAACTTGAATAATTCATATCTTCTGTTTTGTTCACCCAAATCGAGTCAAACCAATTTTGCCAGACCTTAAATAATGTAAACTACTTAAGAAAAATATAAAACCCCTAAGTGTTACAGAAAACTTTAAGGTTTTGATTTAAATATTGATTTGACCAAAAGCTAAATAATAGGAGGAAAAATGGTTACATTGTTAGACTAAGGCTAAGAAAATTTGGAGAAGTACCTAATTACTTCCTAACCTGTTTAAAAATAATAAACCCCTCTGTACACCCAGTTAAGATAAAGTTTACCATTTAAATTCTTTTTAGCCTAAAGTTAGAGAAAATAATAATGGAGGTTTTAATAAAGAACCAGGGAGCACCCATATTTTTGTTAATCTACTTATTCAATATAGTTCACTAGAAAAATTTATTATACCCTGGTTTAGTATAAAATAGTTGGGATACCTTTTATTTTAAGAAAACAAGGAAAATTTAGGAAAAACCCTAGAAAAATAATCCCAAGGTGAAAACACCCCAAACCTTGGGATAATTAATGATTTGTTATTAAGAACATAGGAAAAATATGAAATCTGTTGTTTGACAGTTTTCAAATAACAAGTTAGTAGAAAGTGCCTTTTTGACATTAAACTTTAGAAAATCACAACTAAATAACCAACAATTAACTTTCTGTGATTTTTGGCACAGAAGCTTGTGATTACTGTTAGATACCAACAAAAATAACCCTTAGTATAGAACCCACACCTAATTAAGAGTTGTAGTGCAAAGTGACCCCCTTTGCCCAACTTTTGTTACTTTTGTCCAAGGCATACTCTTTTTATTCTGGACCTCAAATTCATAGAACAGACTATAGTGACCAAGGGTAACCCACTGTAATTTTTACAAAAATTTTGGAAAAAGTTAAACCATTGTTGTAGTTCAAACCATCACTAGAATTCATAAATAGAAAATAAAGAAGGGGAAAATGAATGGTGGAAATTAGTGTCACCCTAAAGCCCTTTGTAAATTGCCAACTGAAATATATAAGGGAAATACAAATCCACTATGCTTATCCTTAACAAAACCTAAACCTAGAGTGATAAGCATAAACCACTAAAAGCCACGTATGACCAAGAAACCGTAAGTTACTAACTAACTTAGTTTTCTTCCTTTAGCATAATGTTGTTAAATCCTGCATAATCATGACATACATATTCATTGCATTCGATAGACTGCAACCTCGCTGACGGAGAGTACGTCCTCGTGCCGGAGCAAGGAGCTGCTCAGGTGGTAGCCCCGGATCCAGCCCCAGAGCCTGCACTAGAGGATCTGCCTGCCCCAGCTTTGGAAGGCAAGCCCCGGTTTTATGCATAACATGTTATTTATGCTATTTTACTACACTTAATGATTGTAGGATTGAATGTGCACTTAAGTATAGGAGTTGTTTGAAACCCTAGTTGCATGATCTCAGGAATCCTTTTGTGATGGATACTAGTATGCTAGGTCGAGTAGTTGCTTTACTAATTAGGGATCTCGGTAGAAGTCGAGTGATTTTTCTAGCACTCGCGCGAGGTCAGGAATTTGTTGTACTCACTTTCATATCATAACGAGGTTGGTTTGTGGGCAACAATCCATCGGGATTGGTTGTCTACGGGATAAAAATTTGAATAATGATTATGGTGTGGTAACCTGAGTCAAGCGTTTGAACGTACTAAACACATACCGAGAAATATGGTAAATCGGTAAGCCTAGTACCTGAGTGAACCTGCCCGCAGATTATCCTCCTCACGCGACCTGAGACATGGTCTCCCATTCCGGTTATGGTGGGTACAAGTGCGGTCACTGCACGACGGCAGTCGGGGTCAGTGAGGCATTGTACGCCAAGGAGGTGAGCCCCTTTCTGTTGCCAGGGAATCAATGGGGACGGTTGATGTGTGTGGGGACGGAGTGCCTCGCCACGTCGTGTGTTTAGGTTTACCTTGCAAGGTTTAAAAACTCGATTCGAATCGTCTGCTTCTCGCAGCTAATGAGACTGCTTGATCCATGCTGCTACATTGAGTAACAAGTGAAAATGTGATGAGGTGACAACAGATGTTGATTGCTAAATTTGCTTGCTATCATGGATGAGTAGATAGTACACATCTAGTCTTAAGAGAGTCACACTAAAACTTGACAAAGCTAAAATTTGATTTATAAACTCAGCTAGTGCTTTTGGCAACCAAACCCCACAGCCAAACAGCTGCATGTCTAGAGGTAGAGGAGTAGACTCCTCACACCGGGTAAGTCTAGCTGAGTATTAGTATACTCAGCCTTGCTTGTGGCATAATTTTTTACAGGTTCTCTGGAGGACATGGTTGCTGGAGTGACTTGGCCGTCCATCTTGCCACCGGGTTGGACAGTCGAGTGGGATCCTGCCTCGGCTGAGGAGGAGCATGAGGAGTGATGGGACAAGCTTCCCCATCTCTCTGTTTATTTATCGTTAGTTTATTCCGCTGCACTTCGAACAATGATGACTACTTTTGCTAAAACTCCGATGATGATGTAATAAGTAATACTCCTTAATGTATGGTTTTATGCTTTATTGTATTTGCTCTGTGACTCACCATCGAGTGAGAATGTGGTACTTGATGCTGTCAGTGGCCTCGTCGGACTAGATCCGAGGGATTGACGGGTTATTCCCATTTAAGTGTGGTCTAGCCTTTGAGGCGAGACTTAGGCACTTAAGTTGGAATAATTCGGGCAGTTCCGCCACAGGGGACTTGTTCTCAAATGCTTCGGTTTGATAGAAGATAAAAGTACAAGAGTGACACACGAGCAAATACCGGTTAGCGTGAACAGTACGGGGGTACTGTCCATCTATTTATAGGCACAGGACGCAGCCTGTGAGAAATTACATTCATGCCCTTCACATTTATTATTGACTTATATACAAATCTATGAGGACTAGATAACCTTTTCTCCTTTAAGTCAATTCCTTTTTCTGCGATTGAGCCGAAGCTTCCTTGCGTGTAGCTTCGGAGCAATGGCAACCTTCGTCACGATCATGCTCTTCTCATCGTATATGCTTTTATTCTGAGTCCGAAAGTTTCTGTTCATAAGCCATGCTTGAAAGACATTGTGAAATTACGTTTTTGAGGACCTTCGGAGGACGAAGGCCCCCAACAAGAGCTTTTTGGAATCTTTGGGAAATTTTCTATGCAGTGGATCTATATGTTGGTATGTTTTAGTGGAAAAGTTTTTCTATATAAACTCGTCTTTAAAAACGGGTTTACAAAACAAATGAACTTGCTTCTCTCTGTAGTTTTAATTATAAAAATCCAAAAATGATGAAACCTATTTTGTTAGTTAGATGTTGTCATACTCTAGCTATGAAAAATATAAAACTTATATGTTGGTCACTGTTTTCTTGGTATGTTAATTAAATCATGTTAAATAGGAAAAAGATGATTGTTTTGCTTGTTATTTTTGGATCTATAGCTCTTGTGCTCCAAATGGATTCAAAATTTTACAGTAGTCTCTTGGTGTGTGCTTGGTGATTGGTAAAAATTTCATGATTGTGGTGCATGTATGATTAAGTTAGTGATTTAACTTGTTTAATGCACATTAAGTAGTTTTAAATGATTTAAAAATAATATATAGATGTAAAAATAGAAAATGGTGTTCCACTGTCCTTGCATGATATTATAGTAGCCTAAGAAAACTTAATATGGTCATGCATCCACATAAAATATTTAGTTTTAGATTTAACTTGCTCTCACATGCTTTATTGCATTAATAATTTGTTATTTTTGTAGTAAATAAAATATAAAATCTGAGCATGTGAAATTTATACATTAGTCATAATTTGTTATTACCTATGTCTCATAAAAATTCCAGCCCCAAATTAGATAGTTTCATATGGTGCTAAAATGACACACATTTTATAATTATAAGAAGAATTAGTGACAAATTAGAAGTAAACAAAAGCGTGCATGTTTCTTCAAATGTTTAAGTGTCTTCATATAAATTGAAACTTTACAACTAGGTCATAATGATTTGAACTTGAGAAATTGATGGTAGTTTCTCTCTATGAGTTGGCTTGGTAATTTAGTTAAGTGCTCTTGTGCTAGCAAACTGAAATTCCTGCACATACAGTTTTTGTTGTGCGGTTAATCTAGTAAAGTAAATTGTGTTTTCTGTAGACATGTGCTATATGAAAGATATAGTTAACTTAGATGTCTAGTTTGTCCTAAAACTTCCTGAGCTTAGGACTAATGGTCTAGAAGTCATGCTAGTAGCAGTTCGTTGTGAGGTTTTTGGATGTTTTTGCGCAGATCTGAATGTTGTGTTATTTGACTGAGTTGGACTTAGAATCACTTCTTAGGGGTATTATAAGAGTTTAAGTAATGTTTCTAAGCTTTCTAAAAAGTTTAGAACCATATTTATTGGATATATAGAACTCTATTCATGACTATTTAGAGTTGCATGTTGAAATCTGTCCAAACATAAATAGCAATGTTTCCTTGAGATGTTCAAGGCATTTAATCACCGAATAACCTTAAGATGATTATACGAAAGTTGTAGATAACTTCATTACCTTATATGTGTTAAAATCTGACAGCCATAAACCTGATCGTTTAGAAGTTATGCTTTTCATAAGTTCAGTAACTGAATCTGTCCAATTTCTGTACAAATTTTAGAGGTCACATTGTTTGCTTAAGTTCAGTTTAGAATCAGTCCCTGTTCACTATAAGAAAGTCATAGATAATTTACTTATATTACTTATGTTAAATTATCATGACAATAAACCTGATAGTTTGAGAGTTATGAATTTTATAAGATGATTGTTGTATTCTGTCCACTGTCAGAACAGATTTCGAAAACTGTATTGTTTGATTTAGTTTAACATAGAATCACTTCTTGGTGATTATAAAAGTTATGTAGTACTTTTACTAAGCTTTCCGAAAAGTCTTAGATCATCCTTTTTGGTTGTCTAAAGCTCAAGTTATAGATGTTTTAAGTAGGAAGACCGAATCTGTCCAAATCTGGACAACAAAGCCTTCCTAGTGTCTTTTAACCTTGATACATTTTAAATCAACCTGAGTTGTTTATAAATGCTTTGTAGACAATCTAATTATGTTTCCGGAAAGTCTAAGATCAAATGATTTGGATGTCTGAGTCTCTAGTTATGATTTTTTGAAGGCACAAGTCTGAATCTGTCCAAATATGAAAAGAACTGTCATTTGTCACGATTTAACCTTGTTAAGTGTCTAATCAGATTGAGACAATAGTACCAAAGTTGTAGAGAATTTCTTATGCTTTCCAAAAAATATTTGATCACTATTTTTGGATGAATGTCTTGTGAGTTATAATTGAAATAAGTAACTGCTGTGCTATTGTCCTAATCATGCTGAATGTGATTGATTGCTCTACTCCATTGTGTTTGTCTTGAGTCGACTGCTTGCTTGTTTTGGGTTTTAATTGAACAAAGTAATGATAATATAACTAATATAATTGAGCCTGATTATATAAGTAAGTAGTACACATCTCACTAAGTTAGTGAACTAATTTTGGTTAAGGTCTAATAAGTAGCTTAGCTTAATCAACACTTAGCAATTGCAGTTATATGTTCGGAGAAACAAAATGAATAACGTCCTGTCTTTGGCTTTCTGCTAATACTACTAAGTAACCAATGTCATTAAGTAGTATAACTTGTAATGGTAATTAAACTATCCCCTCATGTGTGTTCTCTTGGGTGTGTGCTTGCATGAGAATATTGTGAATGATTGTAAAACCCGACTAAATGACTATCCCTTTTTATCTATGTCTGTCTAAATATATAAGTCATAGGGAACTTATGTGTACTTAATTAGTTTAATAATAAGTAGCCAATGAACGATTAAAGTGAACATGGTAAATGCTTGTACTCGTGATGTCGTGTTTGCGTTGGTTAAGTATAGGAAATATCGTCGTCTTTCGAGTCATAGTGACTACGTGTGCCCAATGACGTATAAATAACTAGCGATTCCGTATAGTTGTTGTAGTGTCTTACTATTTAGTGTTTAGTTGCTACCGTCTAATTTGGGATTGTCTTGTGATATATTTCATCATATTCATACATATGCATCCTGCATATCATTTAGGACCGAGAGATGATGATCGTGCAAGTGATGTGGTGCCAACCCCAAGATGCAGTTGGTGGACGACCCAAAGAAGGATGGACCTAACCAGTGGATGCTCGCCAAGCGAGTGTCATATAGCAAACACTATCTAGTGTTGGATTCCAGGCAAGCCCCGGTTTTATGCATAACCATTTATATATGCTATTTTACTACACTTAATGTTTGTAGGCTTGTACCGTACACTTAAGTGTAGGAGTTGCCTGAAACCCTAGTTGCATGAACTCAGGATTCCTTTTGAGATGGATACTAGTATGATAGGTTGATTAGCTGCTATGCTAAATCAGGATCTCGGTAGAAGTCGAGTGATTTTTCTAGCACTCGTGCGAGGTCAGGAATTGGTTGTATCCATGTTTGATAACGGAATGATGATGGTCTATGGACACGGATCCATGGGGATGCGCTGTCTACGAGACGAAATTGGAATAAGGATTAACGTGCGGATACCTGTGTCAAGCGTTTGAACATACTAAACACATGTCGGGAAATATGGTAACCGGTAAGCCTAGTACCTGAGTGAGCCGGGCACGGACTTTCCTCCTCACTCATCCTGAGATGTGGTCTCCCATTCCGGATATGGTGGGTACAAGTGCGGTCACTGCACGGCGGCAACCGGGGTTAGTGGAGCATTGTATGCCAAGGCGGTGAGCCCTGGCCGCAAACGGGGGATCGATGGGGACGGTTGACGTGTGTGGGGACAGAGTGCCCCTACATGTCGTGTGTTTAAGTTTACCTTTCAAGGTTACAACTCGATTCGAATCGTCTGCTTCTTGCAGCTAATGAGACTGCTTGATCCATTGTACTGCATTGAGTAATAAGTGGAAATGAGGTTACTTACAAAAGATGTTGGTTGACTAAATTGCTTGATACCATGAATGGATAGCTAGGTACTCATCTAGTCTAAAATTATTATTCTAGAACATGAAAATCTAAAACTTGATTTTAGACTCAGCTAGTGCTTTTGGCAAACCAAACCCCTCAGCCAAACAGCTTCATGGTCTAGAGGTAGAGGACTAGACTCCTCACACCATGTAAGTCTAGCTGAGTATTAGTATACTCAGCCTTACTTGTGGCATAATTTTTGCAGGTACCTCCTTAATTTGGTTGTTGGTGTGACTTGGCCTTCGTCCCTGCCACCGGGATAGATGGTCGAGAGAGTTACTGCTTCCGCAGGAGAGGACCAGGAGGAGTAGCGTGGCCAGGCTTCGCCATGTTACTCGGTTTTCTCCGTTAGTTATTTCCGCTGCATTAAAAATTATGGTTACTATTTCTAAAACTCTGATAATGTAATCACTAACGATACTTTATTAATTTATGGTATTATGCTTTATTGTATTTCTCTGTTCCTCACCTTCGAGTGAGCTAGTGGTATTCGATCCTTGGTAAGTGGCTCTTTCGGACTAGATCCGAGGGACTAACGGGTTATTCCGATTTAAGTGTGTTGCTGCCTCCAAGGCGTGACTCGGGCACTTAAGCTGGAATAATCTGGGTGGTTCCACCATAAAATCGACGGAGTAGATTAGGTAGGGTTTACCCCTTCATTAGTGAAATATGTGCCATTGGATGGAGAGTGTACGCATAGGATTAGATCTTAGGCATAGAGTCTCATCGTCCAATCTGATCCGTTGATCGAGTAATGGACGACATGGTTTAGGACGTGCATACCCCTTCGTGCGATCTGATCTGGAACCCCAGATTTTGATCTGATGGCTCAGAATAGAACGTACCCATTCGGTCGAGGCAAACTTACAAAAGAGTCCCTGGGATTTTCAGTTATAGAACCCGCCATCCCCGCACAGTTTGAAACAGTTACAGATAGGTCCCTGGGAATTGCAATAATACCCCTGGAGTCTTATTTAAGTGCAAAATAAATATTAAAAATAACCTAAAACTTGTTTAACCCATAACTTTTACGTCTTAATTCCAATTTGATCCATTGAAGTTGTGTTAGCTTCATAATAATCTTGCCTACGCTTCCATAACATTATCTTAGCAAACAACATGTTTCCAAAAAAATTCATTTAACTTATGTTTAGTAGATTATTCCTACTAATCAAAGTTAGTTTGTCTATAATTATAATGTAACTAAAATATTATTTCCACTCTAGTATGATATAGATCAAAGTTATTCCTTAAATATCTTTATCACATGACATATAAAATCAACATAAAGATCTAGATCTAATTGGTTAATCACATAGAAAACTAAAATATAAGTAGTTTTAAATGATTTAAAAATAATATATAGATGTAAAAATAGAAAATGGTGTTCCACTGTCCTTGCATGATATTATAGTAGCCTAAGAAAACTTAATATGGTCATGCATCCACATAAAATATTTAGTTTTAGATTTAACTTGCTCTCACATGCTTTATTGCATTAATAATTTGTTATTTTTGTAGTAAATAAAATATAAAATCTGAGCATGTGAAATTTAAAACTCCAGAGAGCCCATTTTAAAACACTTCGAAGGCAGATTAGATTTCAAACGCTCATTCTACGCTCTAAGGGCTTGTTTCAAACCATACAAAGCTTTTTGGAGTTTAAAAACATGGTTAGGAAACTTGGAACTCTCAAAACCAGGGGGCTACCTAACATACAACTCTTCCTCTATATACCCATTCAAAAAGGCACTTTTGACATCCATTTGAAAAAGATTAAAACCCTTTGAAGCAACAAAGGCTAAAAGGATCATAATGGCCTCGAAACGGGCAACAGGAGCAAAAGTCTCCTCATAATCAATTCCCTTTTTTGGCAATACCCTTGGGCAACCAACCTCACCTTGTTTCTCACTACCAACCCATCCTCACTCTGTTTGTTTTTGAAAACCCATTTGGTACCGATGGGATGGCAGTTAGAAGGAGGTGGCACCAAAACCCAAACATGATTTCTTTCAAAATTTTCAAGCTCCTCATGCATAGCATTAACCTAGTTAGGATCAGATAAAGCGTGTCCAACATCCCGGGGCTCAAAAGTAGCAACAAAAGCTGAGTGAGCAAAATGAGACTATTGTGACCTAGAGCGAGTGACTCGCTCGTGAAGCTCCCCGATCTTCTACTGAGGTGGGTGACAACATTGAATGTGCTATGGAGCCTCCCTCGATGAATTGGCCTCCCCCTCAACAGCAGCCTCAACTCCTCCAGTCTCAGCATGAGCTAGATCGAGTGGACCCCAAGTGGTGGAAGAAGTGGGGTCAGGTCCGTCAGCTGTAGTAGTGGAAGCAGGCTCGACTAGGGCAGTCGGTGGAGTCGACTCGAGAGCACCCCAATCGGCTTCGTCGTGCTCCTCCTCCACAAAGATGGTCTATCCCATCTGATCTAGATCTGTAGGCTCAAAGACAGGGGATGTGCAATGTGAAGTCTCATCGAATGTAACCTCATAGGTCTCCATAATGTGGTTAGTCTCCAGGTTAAGAACACGATAAGCACGAGAATGTAATGCATAACCCAGAAAAACCCCATCAGAAGTCTAAGACTCAAATTTGTCCAAATTTACCTGTTTTAGCACAAAGCATCTGCAACCAAACACCCTGAAATGGCTAAGCTTGGGTGGCCGTCCAAATCATAGATCATAAGAAGTTTTGTTCAGAAAAGCCCGAACAAAGATGCGATTGGACACACAACAAGCAGTGTTGATCGCTTCGGCCCAAAAACGCCTAGGAGTCCTATGCTCATCAAGAATCGTCCTGGCCATCTCAACAAGGGTTCGATTCTTGCATTCATTAATGCCATTCTGCTAGGGCACATACGGAGAGGAAAACTGATGCTTGAGTCCCAAAGAAGCACAGAATGTTGCAAATGGAGTATTTTTTAATTCTATGCCATTATCACTGTGTATAGCTCTCATGGCATTTTTAGGAAACTCATTTTGCAACCGAAGAATCAAATCTCGAGCATGAGTAAGCCTCATTCTTCGCTGCCATAAAGAACACCCCCGAGTAGCGAGAGAAGTTGTCGACAACCATAAGCACATACCACTTCCCTCCAAAAGAGTGAATCCTGGCTAGACCAATAGTGTCCATATGAATCAATTCGCCAGGATGCGAGGTCTCACCTTGGTGACCGGAGAATGGGAAGCGACAACCATTTTGCCATGATGACAAGGGTGACATACAAGATCTTTCTCAAAATTTAATTTGGGCTATCCTTGAATGAGGTCAAGTGAGCTCAAACGACACAAAAGATCGAAGCTCAAGTGACCTAGAATCATATGCCAGTTCCAAAGAGTGAAAGGGAAATGTGCCCTTGGGCTATTTCTATAAATATTTTAGTGATTAGATGCTCAACACATATTGTATTGTCCTAAGTGTCAAAGAGATGCAAATGGAAAATCAAGGTATGACTCTAGCCTTAGTGAATTGTTTTTGGTACTAACATATTCTTCTAAGTGTTAGTAATCTTATCAAATCAAAAGAAATCGGATTGGAGAAGTTTGGCTCTGTCCAGCCAAACATGAACCAGCCTATGGTGCACTGGATTATTCGGTGTGCACCAGACAATGTCCAGTGCTAGGCTAGCGCCCTCGGCGAACAAGCTACTCTCGGGAAAAACCTAGTGCACCACGGCTATAATTCACCGGACTATCCGGTGAACCGCGCCCACACCAACGGTTGGCCGCGTGCTCGGCGGGCAACACGTGGACTTCACCATCGGACTGTCCGGTGTGCCACAAGGGTCGTGGCTGCAACGATCGGCTTCACCAGAAAAGGAAGGGAATTGCACACTATTCACTGTCCAGCGGTGCACCTGACTGTCCGGTGCGCCCACGGACAGAAGGCAACTATGGCCTTCCAAATGGAGTTCAAACGGCTCATAGCTGCCTTGGGGCTATAAAAGGGACCACTAGACACATGGAGCAGTACACCAAGCAACCCTTGAACATCCTAAGACGCCGAGACTTTGCATTCACGCATCTGGTTCCCTGTGATAGAGATTCGAGCACTTTTCTGAGTTGTAACTCCACTGTGCTGCTTTCGTGTGCTTGTTCTTGTCTTGTGTGCGTGTAGGTGCTGTAACTCTCGCTCTTGTGTGTGTTGATATTCCCTCCTTACTCCTATGCTCATTCGATATCATTTTGTGTATGGTGTGAGATACTCCAAAGTGTGGAGATTGCTCACAACGAGATATCATTGAGATAAAGAGAACCATGGTATTTAAGTTGATCTTTGGATCACTCGAAAGGGGTTGAGTGCAACCTCGTCCATTAGGATGCCACAACGTGGAGTAGGCATGTATTCTACTTGACCAAACCACTAGATTAAAATCGTTGTGTCACTTGTCTTTATTCTTGTGCGATTCTCTCTATCTCCATTCAATTCACTTGCATAATTGCTCTAAGTTTAATACACATATTGTGGAGA
This sequence comes from Zea mays, assembly GCF_902167145.1. Taxonomy (NCBI): domain Eukaryota; kingdom Viridiplantae; phylum Streptophyta; class Magnoliopsida; order Poales; family Poaceae; genus Zea; species Zea mays. Next base: position 47,379,706 of record NC_050103.1, read on the forward strand.
GCAATTAAGTGAAAAAGTTTACTCCTCTTGTACTTCTCTCTTGAACTTGGACTTAGCTTTCACTAATCTAATATTAGTCTAAATTTGTATTGTTAAACTGTGTTTTACAGGATCACCTATTCACCCCCCTCTAGGTGCTCCCAATTGGTATTAGAACTGTTCTCTTCATCAAGGGACTAATCGCCTGAAGAGATGGATCCTAAGGGAGTGGGGATCATGATCAACGACAAGGAAAAGGAGGAGACCCTATATGTTGATGAGCCAAAAGGTGACAAGCCCACCGACTTAGGCTCAAACAACAAGAAGAAGGATGGGAAGAAGAAGAGACACATCAAGAAGATCATCTACTATGTCAGCGACTCCTCCTCTTCACCAAGGGATGACGACGACGACTCATCCATGAAAAAGAAAACATTTAATCAGAATTATTCTTTCGATTATTCTCACATGCCGTGCAATTCAAATGCTCATTTATTGTCCATTCCACTTGGTAAATCCCGCACTTTGATGGAGATGATTACTCTTTTTGGAGCCATAAAATGCATAGCCATTTATTTTCTCTCCATCTTAGCATTTGGGAAATAATAGAGAATGGAATGCATTTTGATAGTAGTGATAATCCTGTATTTATTAATGAACAAATTCGTAAGAATGCCTAGGCTACTACGGTGTTGTTAGCATCTGTATGCTAGGATGAGAACAACAAAGTCAGCGGCTTGGACAATGCCAAGCAAATATGGGATACCCTCAAAATCTCTCATGAGGGTAATGACGCCACCATGATCACAAAGATGGAACTGGTGGAAGAACTAGGAAGGTTCACCATGAAACGAGGAGAGTAGCCTATCGAAACCTACAACAGGCTCAAGACCCCGTTGAACAAGATTCGAAGCTATGGGAGCACAAGATGGACGGATCACGACGTCGTTCAACTAATGCTAAGGTCATTTACTGTTATTGATTCTCATCTTGTAAACCTCATTCGTGAAAATCCTAGGTACACCAAAATGACGCCCGAGGAAATTCTTGGAAAATTTGTAAGCGGGCGCATGATGGTAAAAGAAGCAAGGTATGTGGATGATATTGCAAATGGACCACTGCCTATTTATGAGCTCTCAAAGCAACAACCAGCAAGGAGGCACTACCTAACAAGGTAGCACAAGTGGAGGCTTCCGTGCTAAATGAGGACAAAATGGCGATTGTAATCAAGCGTTTCAAGACCGCCTTGAAGGGACGCAAGGAGTATCCCAACAAGAAGTCAAAGGAAAAGTGCTCCTGCTTCAAATGGATAAGTTAGGTCATTTTATTGCTCAATGTACCGATAGTGAAAATGACCAGGGACAAGAAAAGAAATGGAAGAAGGAGAAAAATAAGAACTACAGGAAGGCGAAGGGTGAGGCACACATTGGCAAAGAATAGGACTTCGACTATTCTTCATCCGATTCCGACGATGAAGGACTAGCGGCCTCTGCCTTTGACAAGTCCTCCCTCCTCCCCAACGAACGTCACACATGCCTCATGGCTAAGGAGAACAAGGTACGTACGTGAGATACCCCCAAGTATACTTCTTCTAGTGATGAGGAATCTGATGATGATGATGTAGATTACAGTGATCTTTTTAAGGGGTTAGATAGATCTAAGGTAGATAAAATCAATGAATTGATTGATGCCCGTTGGGGGCCTTCGGCTTCCGAAGGTCCTCAAAAGTATGATTTAACAATGTTTCTAGAGTACAATGTGTGAACAGGTATCTTCGGACCTGAGTTAAAACCACAACGTGAAGAAACACAGAAGGGGTACGGAGGATGGCGCGGAGCCGAAGCTGTTTGTAGAAGAGCTTCGACATGATAGCGGAAAGAGGAAACCGACTTAAAGATGAAAAGACTATCTAGACCCCGATAGATTACTATAGAGTTATCATCAAAAGCAAAGGGCCTAGATGTAATTTTACATGGGCTGTGACCCGTGTCTATAAATAGGTGAACAGTACTCCCGTACTGTTCACGCTGACTTGGCATTTTGCTTTTGCATCACGCTTGTACTTTTACCCTCTTTCAAGTCAAAGGTATATTTGTAACCCAATATCATTCCCATTTTTCCATAGCAACAAAATAGAAATGAGTTGATAATAATACATAGCTATTCATGTTATCTTTTGTATTCCATGTAATTCCTTTTTCATTATGATATGTAATGTTTATGAAGGTATGTCCTTCATAACCTTCGTCCTAAAATCATTATATCTCAAGGGAAATAATGCTTCGAAGGACGAAGGACTTTAACGTTTAACATTTTTTGTGTTTCCTTGTTCTTAACTCTTAGCATTTGAGAACAAGTCCCCAACAATGCCCTTAATGAGAAAGATAGGTTGCTAGAAAAACAATAAGATATTCTTTATGAGGAACATGATAAATTTATTAATGTTCAAAAATCTCTTGCTCTAGAAACTAAGAAAAATGAACTATTATCTTCTGAGCTATGTTCTCGTCATAATTCTATTTCTAGTCTTAAGAATTTAAATGTTGATTTAAATGCTAATTAGAAAAAGTAAATGTTGCTAGTTCAACTGCGGAGCATGTTGTTATTTGCAATAGGTGTAAGGATTTTGATATTGATGCTTGCAATGGACATGCTTCTACCATTCTTAAGTTGAATAATGATGTTGCTAATCTTAGTGCTCAACTTAAAATTTGCAAGAGTGATTATGAAAAATTAAAATTTACCATGGATGCCTACACCATTGATAGACACCCCTCTTTTAAGGATGGACTTGGTTTCCAAAAGGTAACTAAGAACTTAACAAGCCAAAGGACCTCCAATCTCAACAAAGAGAAAGGAAAGGCTCCTATGGCTAGTAGCTCTCATTCCTCACATGACGAAAAGAACCATGCCTATCTTTATGCTCGTATTAAGAATGTTCATCATGATAGATGTTATAATCATGCTGCTTTACCTACTTATCATGATGTTGTTTTTTCTCATGCCATGTTTGCATCTTGCTCTTCATATGCTCATGGTAGGAATAGACCTAGGCGCCATCATGTTTCTTTTCATGCGCCTAGGAGGGCATCAAATAGACCAACCATGCTTTATCAAACATATGATGCTTCATTTGTTCTTTTGTGCAAAAATGATAAAGTAGTAGCTAGAAATTTGGGGCCTAAATGCAAGAGAGACAAAACTTGCATCTGGGTTCCAAAGTCTTATGTGACTAACCTTGTAGGACCCAACAAGAGTTGGGTACCTAAAATCCAAGCTTAAATTACCTTGTAGGTTTATGCATCTGGGGCACAAGCTGGATCATTGATAGCGGATGCACAAACCACATGACGGGGAGAAGAAAATGTTCACCTCCTACGTCAAGAATAAGGATTCCCAATTCACGATCGTCTTTGGAGATGGGAACCAAGGCAAGGTCAAGGGTTTGGGTAAAATAGCCATCACTACCGAGCATTCAATTTCTAATGTGTTTGTAGTAGAATCACTCGGTTACAATTTGATTTATGTAAGTCAATTGTGTCATATGGGATACAATTGTTTATTTACAAATATTGATGTATCTGTCTTTAGAAGAAGTGATGGTTCATTAGCTTTTAAAGTGTATTAGACGGCAATCTCTATTTAGTTGATTTCTCAAAAGAGAATGCCGATCTAGATGCATGTTTAATAGCTAAGACTAATATGGGCTGGATCTAGCACCGCCATCTAGCACATGTTGGGATGAAGAATCTTCATAAGCTTCTAAAGGGAGAACACGTGTTAGGACTAACCGATGTCTATTTTGAGAAAGACATACCTTGTGCAGCGTGCTAGGCAGGGAAATAGGTGGGAACCACTCATCAAAGCAAGAACGTGATGACAACTTCAAGACCACTGGAACTCCTGCGTATGGATCTCTTCGAGCCCGTTGCTTATCTTAGCATCGGGGGAAGTAAGTATGGTCTTGTAATTGTTGATGATTTTTTTCGCTTCACTTGGGTATTCTTTTTGCAGGATAAATCTGAAACCCAAGGTAGGTTAAAACGTTTCCTATGGAGAGCTCAAAATGAGTTTGAGCTCAAGGTGAAGAAAATAAGGAGCGATAATGGATCTGAATTCAAGAATCTTCAAGTGGAAGAATATCTTTAGGAGGAAGGTATCAAGCACGAGTTCTCCACTCCCTACACACCACAGCAAAATGGTGTGGCAGAGAGGAAGAACAAGACGCTCATTGACATGGCAAGAACAATGCTTGGTGAATACAAGATGCCTGAGTGGTTTTGGTTGGAAGCTATAAATATAGCTTGCCACGCCATAAATTGCTTCTATCTTCATCTCCTCCTCAAGGAGACATCTTACGAGCTCCTAACTGGTAACAAACCCAATGTTTCTTACTTTCGTGTATTTGGGAGCAAATGCTATATCTTGGTAAAGAAAGGTAGACATTCCAAATTTGCTCCCAAAGCAGTAGAAGGGTTTTTATTAGGTTATGATTCAAATACAAAGGCGTATAGAGTCTTCAACAAATCATCGGGTTTAGTTGAAGTCACTAGTGATGTTGTATTTGATGAGACTAATGGCTCTCCAAAAGAGCAAGTTGATCTTGATGATGTAGATGCGGATGATGTTCCAATGGCCACAATATGAACAATAGAGATAGGTGATGTGCGACCGCAGGAACAAAAAGTTCAAGATCAACCATCTTCCTCAACACTGGTGCATCCCCCAAGTCAAGATGAGGAACAGGTGCCTCAAGATGAAGGCATGGATCAAGGGGGAGCACATGGAGAACAAGATAAGGAGGAAGAAGCACAACAGGCACCTCCAACTCAAGTCCGGGCGACAATACAAAGGAACCATCTAGTGGATCAGATTTTGGGTGATATCAGCAAGGGAGTAACTACTCGCTCACGTTTAGCTAACTTTTGTGAGCATTACTCATTTGTTTATTCTATTGAGCCTTTTAGGGTAGAAGAAGCCTTGCAGGATCCGGACTGGGTGTTGGCCATGCAGGAAGAGCTCAACAACTTCAAAAGAAATGAAGTATAAAGCCTAGTGCCACGTTCGAAGCAAAACATTGTGGGAACCAAGTGGGTGTTCCGCAACAAGCAAGATGAACACGGGGTGGTGACAAGTAACAAGGCTAGACTTATGGCAAAAGGTTATGCCCAAGTCGCAGGTTTGGATTTTGAGGAGGCTTTCGCTCCTGTAGCTAGGCTCAAATCAATACGTATATTATTAGCATATGCTGCTCACCACTCTTTTAAGTTGTTTCAAATGGACGTGAAGAGCGCCTTCCTCAATGGACCAATCAAGGAGAAAATATACGTGGAACAGCCCCCTGGCGTCGAGGATGACAGGTATCCCGACCACGTCTACAGGCTCTCTAAGGCGCTCTATGGATTTAAGCAAGCCCCAAGAGCATGGTATGAATGCCTTAGAGATTTTCTTATTTCTAACACTTTCAAGGTTGTGAAAGCTGATCCTACTCTCTTTACTAAGACTTGTAGTGGTGATTTGTTTGTATGCAAAATATATGTCGATGACATAATATTTGGTTCTACTAATCAAAAGTCTTGTGAGGAGTTTAGCAGGGTGATGATGCAGAAATTTGAGATGTCTATGATGGGCGAGTTGAACTACTTCCTTGGATTCCAAGTGAAGCAACTCTAGGAAGGAACCTTCATCTCCCAAACGAAGTACACTCGAGACTTACTCAAGAGGTTTGGGATGAAGGATGCAAAGCCCGCTAAGACGCCGATGGGAACAGATGGACATTTGGACCTCAACAAAGGAGGTAAGTCCATTGATCAAAAGGCATACCGGTCTATGATAGCTTCTTTACTTTATCTTTGTGCTAGTAGACCGGATATTATGCTTAGCATATGCATGTGTGCTAGACTTCAATCCCACCCCAAGGAATGTCACCTTGTGGCCGTGAAGCGAATTCTTAGATATTTAGTTTCTACGCCTTGCTTCGGGATCTGGTATCCAAAGGGGTCTACCTTTGACTTAATCGGATATTCAGATTCTGACTATGCAGGGTGCAAGGTTGATAGGAAGAGCACATCAGGGACTGGTCAGTTTCTGGTAAGGTCTCTGGTGTCCTGGAGCTCTGAGAAACAAACATCAGTTGCCCTATCCACCGCTGAGGCCGAGTATGTTGCTGCAGGACAGTGTTGCGCGCAACTGCTTTGGATGAGGCAAACCCTCCGGGACTTTGGCTACAATCTAAGCAAAGTCCCACTCCTATGTGATAATGAGAATGCAATCCACTTGGCGGATAATCCTATCGAACACAGCCGCACTAAGCACATAGACATCTGGCCTTACTTTCTGAGAGTCCACCAGCAAAGGGGAGATATCGATATTTATCATATTAGCACCAAGAACCAGCTAGTCAATATCTTCACCAAGCCTTTAGATGAGAAAAGGTTTTGCAGGCTGCGTAGTGAGCTAAATGTCTTAGATTCACGGAACCTGGATTGATCTATGGCATACATGTGTTTTATGCCTTTGATCATGTTAATTTAACCATTAATGTACTATAACTTGATCCTTTGAGGCTAACATGTTTGCTTGAGTACTTTTGATATAGTCTCAAAGTTGAATTGAAAGGGGAAAAGTGAACCTGGACAAAGAAAGGGCTTCTACTGCATTCTGGTATCAATGTATCTTGTCCCAAGTTCTTATTTGTGTTCTCATTGCCTTTTGATCTTATTTGACATTTTTGTGAGGCAATGGGGTTAAAGGGACAAATAGTTCTCCTATTTTGGTGCTTAATACCAAAGGGGGATAAATTAAGGCCAAAGCAACTGGATCAGCCAACCACATGTGAATTTAAAATTTTAGAGTTAGAACTCTTGATGTTTGATCAAAACCCTTTTATTGCAAAAATTGTTGTCGTATGGGGGAGAAATTTGATTATGGGAAGAAGGGGGAGTTTTTGGTATTTTATTAAAATTATTATTGGAAGATCTTTTGATTTGCCAAAACAAGTGTTTTTGACATTGAGATAGGAAAACGAATTTGTTTTGTGAAAATAAACCAAGTGGTGGCAAAAGTGATCCAAATATGCCAAATCCTATGTGAGATGAATTGGTCTTCAATTTGCACTCTTTAGCTTATCTTTGAAAAAGTTGTTGCATTTTGAGTTGCTTTTGATGTGTTGGCATAAATCACCAAAAAGGGGGATATTGAAAGGTAAATGTGCCCTTGGGCCATTTCTTTAAATGTTTTGGTGATTAGATGCTCAACACATATTGTTTTGTGCTAAGTGTCAAAGAGATGCAAATGGAAAATCAAGGTATGACTGGTACTAACATATTCTTCTGAGTGCTAGGAATCTTGTCAAATCAAAAGAAATTAGATTAGAGAAGTTTGGCTATGTCCAGCCAAACTTGCACCAACCTGCGGTGCACCAGACTATCCGGTGCTCACGCTGGCGCCCCCGACGAATAGGCTGATCTCGGGAAAAACCCAGCGCACAGTGGCTATAATTCACCGGACTATCCAGTGAGTCTTCCGCGCCCACGCCAACGGTCGGCCACACGATCAACGGGCGACGTGTGGACTTCACCAACAGTCGGAAGGTCACACTAGACTGTCCAGTGTGCCATGAGTGTCGTGGCTGCAACGGTCGGCTTCGCCAGAAAAGGAAGGAAATCGCGCACTGTTCACTGTCCGGTGGTGCACCGGACTGTCGGGTGCGCCCACCGACAGAAGGTAACTATGGCCTTCCAAATGGAGTTCAAACGACTCTTAGCTACCTTGGGGCTATAAAAGGGACCCCTAGGCGCATGGAGCAGTACACCAAGCAACCCTTGAACATCCTAAGACGCCGAGACTTCGCATTCACGCATCTGGTTCACTGTGATAGAGATTCGAGCACTTTTCTGAGTTGTAACTCCGTTGTGCTGCTTTCGTGTGCTCGTTCTTGTCTTGTGTGCGTGTAGGTGTTGTAACTCCCGCTCTTGTGTGTGTTGCTATTCTCTCCATACTCTTGTGCTTATTCGAGATCATTTTGTGTAAGGCGTGAGAGACTTCAAAGTGTGGAGATTCCTCACAACGGGATACCATTGAGATAAAGAGAACCATGGTATTAAAGTTCATCTTTGGATCACTTGAAAGGGGTTGAGTGCAACCCTCGCCCGTTGGGACGTCACAACATGGAGTAGGCAAGTATTCTACTTGACCGAACCACGGGATAAAAATCATTGTGTCACTTGTCTTTATTCTTTTCCAATTCTCTCTATCTCCATTCACTTCACTTGCATAATTGCTCTATGTTTAATACTCATATTGTGGAGAGCAATTAAGTGAAGATGTTTACTCCTCTTGTACTTCTCTCTTGAACTTGGACTTAGCTTTCACTAATCTAATATTAGTCCAAGTTTGTGTTGCTAAACTGTTTTTTATAGAATCACCTATTCACCCCCCCTCTATGTGCTCTAAAAGAGAAGAGGAAGGTCCTGCCAACAAACATCAAGAATGGGCAGAAGAATGTGAAAAATCAACACTACAAACTCGACCAAAAGGGGAAATCTAGCAAACAAGATCCCCAGGGGCATCCAAAACCCGAGACAAGAACTTTTTAAAACACACTTCATAGTCATCCTGATGGAGTAGCAAAACTGAAAGCAGATTGAAATGCAGATTCAAAACTAAAGCAACATCCTTGAGAACAAAGCTTCATTCACTCGAATGGTGCCACGAGAAACAACCTTACCTCTTGACTTATCCTCGAATGTGATGTATTCCTTACCAATCATGGGGTCGGGGCTGGAGAACCATTTGGAGCTTCGGGACATGTGGTGCGAACAGCCGAAATCCATGAGCCACGTGTTCTCTAGGCCTCCATCCTACATCAATAGTAATGCACTGGGTGAGCAAATGGCACAACACTGGGGTAAGTAAACTGTGAAGAACACCAGTACTGCGGCATTTGCACCTGAAAAGTGTTAGGGAAAACACCAAACATCCCGGTCCCATAGGGAAGCGATCACCACAAGGAGGAAACTATGGTCCACTGGGAAGTAAGAACCAAAGCCTCTATCATGAGGTCCTTGGCCACATGGCACACGACAAGCACCCCACCTGGCATGACCACCACATGGTCTTACTGTCTGAGGCCTAGCAACAAGAGGCAAAGCACCTCTAGGCCTCACAGAACGTCCCTGAATAGGCTGAGCATGAACACCATGAGAGGGACAGTTCATGTTCTTCCTGCTCAACTCAGAAACCTGCCACTCATCTTTCTTCCTCCTAAAGCAAAAAGAAGCCAGATGCCCATCCCTCTCACAATACTCACAATGGTACCTCACCTATCTCTTAGGTGGAATTTGTTTGTGGGAGCGGGCTTTATTTTTGGATGGCTGAGAGGCTCTAGGAAGGGGATCACTAGAGATGTTGGGAACGATTTTGGAATCCACACCTGTTTTTGAGGAGGGGCTCTCACAGGCTCATAAATCACACCTTCTCTCACAGGGGTGATAAGTTTAGGTGGAGTGATTATGATAAGCTTGGGAGTGGGTGAAGGTTTCTCTTAAGGTGTCAAACCACTACACTCACCAACCTTCCCAAAGTGAGCGACACTCCCATCCTTAGCAGCAAAGCCTAAACCCGGTCTGCCAGTTCCCCTCTTGTACTAACTGACCATCATGCCAATTGGGGCTCACTACACGACACCCAACTCAAAACAGATCGAAGGTATGTGTTTTCTTCCTCGATTCTTGTCTTGTCGTGTCTGCAGGACTCAACGACAGACTGCAAACCCTCACAAAGTGCACACTGTGTAGGTGCAGGGGCACTCACTGAGCTAGCCTTCTCAAGCAAAGCTATCCTAACGTCTCTCTTTGCTAGCTCAGTCTGCAAGCCAGGACAAATGGTACACGCACTCAATAGGCTAGACCTAGATCTCAACTTGTCGTGCTCATCTAGCAAGGTGGCATACTTAGTCTGGAAATTGGTGATGTTCGACATGTGTAGAGCGCACACATCACATTCAGTCTCGTCTGACACCATAACTGAAGCTCTAGCAGACTCAAGTTCCCTAAGAGTGCTCCCGTACATGGATCTAAACTTTCTCCTCTCACAAGCATCTTGACTAGCCAAAGCAGCGTTCAACTCTTCTATCTAAGTGATGAGATCATCGGCATAAGGTAGTACCTCAGAAGCAGTGTCGTTGTCGATGTCTTTGTCATCGCTGGTGCTGACCGCGTCCTCACCAAGTGCCATGGTGCAGAGGCCTCCTGCGGTGTCGGCGATGAAGCTTAGCCAGTTCAACTTGTCCTTGACTCGCCTCTCAGTCTCCTCATCGCTCAAAGAAGATACAACATCATCGGAGTCATGGTCGAGCTCGCTAATTGTAACACCCCGGGATCCAAAAACACCCCGAGATGCTACTGGACTTCACTACCAACAACCGAACACTAAGCAAAATAAAATTTGGCAACGTCTCCTTTGTAATTATAAGCATCGTAGAAGCAAAAGAGATATATCAATACAGAATGAATCATACTAGTATGATATAATTCTCATCAAGGACAATTAACCACGAATGAACCAGCTTATGCCTACATCATACTCTAAAGTATGAACCTCAAAAGTTAATAACCCAAGCTAATTATTTGGTTCTTTAAGTAATGTGTGCAACGTGCCGCTACTTCCCACACCCCTTGATAAGCATCAAGCACCTGCATTGAGTAATGCAAGAGTGAGATGAAACATCTCAGCAAGCAAATTGTTTTGAAGAGATATTTAAACCACAAGATGAATTAATCAACATTTTACAGGATTCACAATTAAGATCAGAAATACTTGTAGATATAGAACTCAATAGTCCCAATATAACCAATACCATCTCATTTCCTCGAACAACCACAATAGTTTGTATAACTCTTCCCTGCGTCAACAATACCTGCAAATATCACTTCAATGTACGCATATGAATGCAATGGGTAGGTCCTTTGTCTTCATACCTCTGAGGGTATAAAACCACATCATCTGCAAATATCACTTCAATGAATGCATATGAATGCAATGCATATGTCATCTGCCTTCATACCTCTAAGGGTATGAAGCCGCATCGTACCCCTCCTCGGGCAACGTACGATGCTAAGTTGTACCGGTACGGTCGGACCATAGGTCACGACAAAACTTCAGATGCAAATGAGTCATGCAATGTATATGGCATGCTGCATTTATCAATAAACTTCACTTCCTTCAGATACAATACAAACCTCAAATAATACTTCATCTGCCTTCAGATACAATACAAACCTTAAATAATACTTCATCTGCCTTCAGGGTGTGAATTAATCTCATGGGTCATACTCGAACCATAATCATCATCAATATATGATAGAGCATCAATATAATATAATCAAGTAAAACATCATCATAGAGTTCAATTATAAAGAATCCAATAATTCTGAATATTAGAGTGTAGGCAAGAGAAATAACAAGTCAAAACGGTAGCAACCACCGCTATATTCACTTGCCTTCATCGAAGAAGAAAAGTGTACTAGGCATGATCTGGAGTGTAGCCACCTGCTAGCGAGCATAAAACTTAGTACAAATATTTCACAAACATTTGCCAACAATCAACAAATCGCTCCTACACTTGAAACCAAGACCTGGTGGAAAGACTCCCACCATGAACCACATGTCATATAGCAGCAGCGCTGTTTGTTAATTTTTTATTTTTAAAATTATAACAGTGGTGATATCAAACAAATACTCTAGGAGTATCTACATAAAATACTCTACAACTTTGATATTCAATGGATAATTAAATTCTGCCATCTATAAGTTCTAAAACATCTGACAAGATAACTGACTGAATCTATTTCAGACAGCAGCATAGTTAACTTCAAAATTCGATATCTCCCAAACTACTAAACAAACAATTGTGAATTTCTTCTGGAAGTAATAAATTTTATCCCTCTACAAAAGTCTCCATAGTTGGAAGAGCCAGTTCAGCCATTTACTAGATGAAACCTACCAGTGAACAGACCCGCTCATTTTTGTCAGGCAAACAGGAACAACCACAGTAAAACAAACATAACTGGAGTTTTAAACTTCATATGAATGCACCATTTAACAATATGGAAAGCTTATGAAATTATCTACAACTTCTTTTACCAATCTAAAGTTTAATTCTGTTGATAAAATTGCCTAAATTTTCAGAGAACAGATTCTGCACTGAATTATGAGACTGAAAAACTGTTATAATCAAACTGCAATAACTTTTTGATCTGATGTCCGATTGAGGTGTTCTTCATGTCCACGGAAAGATCTACAAATTATCTACGACTCATAGATAGACTTTTTATTTTTTTGAAGCCACTAAGAGCACGGAAAACTGGCATGAACTGAAACTATTGAATCTGCCACCCTGCAGGGACTAATTTCGAGATCAAAATCTAATCCCCCATCTAATCCAAGCAAGAAAGGCTAATTGCAGGGCCTAAAACTCATCCAAAACAAGGGAAATCATTCATCAAGTGGAGAAAAGAGAGAGAGGAAAGGAAATCCAACCAATTCTTGGAGAGGAATGACGATGATGGGCGACGGTATGCCCTCATCTCCCCTCTCTTCTCTCCCTTTTTCTTCCTCTCTTCTCTTGGGGCAAGGCACAAAAGGGTGATGGCTGCTAGGGGTGGGAGGATGTGTCTTCTAGGGTTAGGGAGGTATAAATAGAAGTAAACTTCCCCAATCCTAATATCCAACGACTCAGATCAAACGGCACTCGAAAAGACTCATTCGGACTCCAAACAAGGCAAACTAGTGATTGATCGGAATCATCTTGATGAGATCAATACATCTACGGCCTCCGATCATCTATAGGACACACCATATTTGGTTATAAACATGGTTTAATTTTTAGGGTGTTATACTAATGGCGGCGAGGAAGGCACGCTCCTTGATCTTTTCCTTCTGAAGGTACTTCTTCTTGAGTGCCTCCTTGTCGAATCCTCCCTTGGACTTACTTGCCTATGGAGTACTTGCCCTTGCGCCGACTAGAGTGATGGTCGCATGGGCCAGACTCCGCCTTGCCTTTCTTGGGGTAGCTGACAACGAAGTGGTCGGGATCGCCACAGCTATAGCATTCGTCCTTGGACCTGCCATGCCATCGGCTCATATGGTTGTTGTGGAACCGCGTGAACTGGCTGGCCACGAGTGCCAGCTCCTCATCCCCAAGGCTCTCCACTTGTTCCCATGTGATAGACAACAAAGAAGATAGAGCAAACACAACAGGTGAGGGGTTAGAAACAGAACCACCTCCAGAGACTAGGGCCATGGTGGGTGCACTAGGGTTCTCAATTTTGGCTCGAGTCTAGTTGTCAATCTCTATGGACTTGAGCTTGCTGAAGAGCTCGTCCACGGTGGGAGTCTCATAGTTGGGTGACTCGATGATCGCCAAGACCTTCACCTCTCAAACCCTCCGATCTAGAGCATGTAGTAATTTCAGTGCTCTCTCATGATCGTTATAGGGAAGCTGTGCCTTGTTGGCATGCATCTTGTTCACAATTAACTAGAACCTGGAGAATAGTATCTATGGTCTCTCCAGCCAACTATGTGAAGTTCTCATACTCTCGCATGTATGTCTCAAACAGTGTGGTCTTCACATGATCGTTGCCCTCATGGAATCTCTAGATGGTAGACCAGATCTGATCAGTCGTAGTCAGATGTCCAACTTGCTCAAACTCACCAAATGAGAGACACGAGAACAAAGCTTTTTGAGCTTTGTTGTTCGAATCATGGAACTCCATTTGAATTGCAGTGATCCGATTACTTGTAGCATCGAAATTCACATCAAGATAAATTTCTCAAACTCTGTAACTGATGCTCTGAAGATACATAGACATGCAAATCTTCCAGTATGGGTAGTTGGTCCCATCGAAGAGCAGAGGTTTACCAACACCTCGTTCTATGTCGCCTACCTGAATTTTGCAATGATTAGGAAAGAGAAATCCTTAGGCCTTGTTCGTTTGTGCCGGATTGGTGAGTCGGAACGATTCCTAGCAGGATTACTTCTCTAATTTATATAAACTTTGATTAGCTGGAACGATTCCGGGTGCAATCCGACGTAAACGAACAAGGCCTTAACCGGCTCTGATACCAATTGTAGGACCGGTGAGGCAACCAGAGGGGGGTGAATGGGAGCTAATCAGATTTTGCTTCCAAACACTGAAAATGAACACTTCACTTCAATTGAGATGAAACAAGAGCTCAAACCAAGAACACATCAGAAAATGAGTGATCTCATGATTACAAAATCTTCCTAATATTCACATGAGACCAGCAAAACAAACGGATCGCAAATCGGACACTAAAAAGTCTGAAACGGTCCAAAATAGGATTGCGAACGAGTGTTGTTTTTAGCAGTACGGAATTCTGTTCTTGGATTCAAAATTGAACCAAACGAATTCTGATTGAGATGAAATTTTACACACCCCTGAGCAAATATGTTTCCAAGGCCTCCACAAATTTGGAGCTCAACTGGACTTGTGAATCAACCGCAGAATTAAAAATACAGCTAGAAATTGGGGTTTTGTTACGGTTTTCTATTACGAGTTCAAACTGAGTTTTTCTCAAATCACGATTACAATTTGCAACAACTAGGTGTATACAGTGGTCCGATGAGTGCAACTCATCACCAATCAATTGTCACACCCGGTTTTAGAAGGCAAACCGAATGCGAACCATGTACGTGCCAGGATCAGTTATTCACGTACACAGCAGTTACATAACATGGACATCATCACACAGTGCTCAAAATAGTATTAATAAGGGAAATAGTCGATTACATCATACGTCTGAGACGTCCATATAGTTCTTACAATAAATCAAAGTGCGGAAAAGAAACGTAGATAACCGCGGCCTTCACAGGCAGCCGACTGGGGGTTGCCGCTAACCCACACCTAGAACTCGTCGTAGTCTTGGAACTCCTGGAAGTCTCCTTCCACAGCTTCATCTTCGCCTGAGCAGTGGTTGCAATGCTGACAACCTGGGGATGGGGGGGGGTTTGGTGTGTAGAGCAAGGGTGAGTACACATCAACATACTCAGCAAGTATCCTATTTGGCTGTAGTGGACTAGCTGTATGTGGGGATAAGTCAAGCAGTTGCTTTTAGTTGGTCAGATTATTACTTACTAGTAGAAAGCCAAGTTTTAGCATTAACCCAAGTTATTAACCCAAACGTACTCCTTTCCAAACGGAAAGAGTACCACTTACCAGCACCATAGTCATAACCGAAACCATCAATCTCATAACCACCTGTACCAAAGTATCTCTGATCAAGTACCACTAATCACTGGAGCTCCCTTGGCCGCTCATAACCGCGAGCACGGCTGATATATCAGTTTTCAAACACTCTGCAGAGGTTGTGCACTTTACCCACAAGCCGTGATTCCCATTCTGCCCGGAGATCATGACTCTCCATTGATCACTACCAAGGTGACCCAACAGGGCATCACTACGTAGCCTTTACAAAGATTCCCCGGGGCTGTAGCCACCCGTTAGGTTTCCTAAATGCACCGCACTCCTCCCCAAGGGGCGAACCCAAACTTGGCAGAGCGAGCCGCATACACCGAGCCCCATTGACGGCACGACGGCTAAGTGAACTACACCCCGGGATCCTCTAATTATTCAGCTAAGGGCATCCCATTCCACCCTTATGGTTGCACTGTTTTCCCGGGCGGTCATCCATAGAACAGGTCCTTACGGAGAGGCACTCGAGAAACCGCTCGAGCCCCCTTGATGACCACAAGTACAACATCATAATAAGAGAAGGGAAAATAGCGTATCATAGATAATCTCATCATGTTCATTGATTAGAGTTAAGCAATAGCATAAAGCTAAACAGTAATAATCCAACCCAGATAGGTAAACAAGGACATGGAAAACAAAAGCTAGTCAATCCTTAGGCATAAATGCGTAAAGCGGGAGGTGAATTAAATAATGAATAGGACATAGATAGGTCAAGGGACACTTGCCTCCACCAACCGACTGCTGCTCAGGGGCTTCTCCTGCGGGTTCCTCGGGCTCTTCGACCGGATCGTTCTCTAAGCGGGTGCAAACAAACATACATCCATCCATTGAAATTAGGAAACCAACAGTACACCATACAAGAGAACAAGTAAAGCAAATATGCATAGAATACCACATACGATAATGGATTTACCTTGGTTAGAAAGAAACGAGGGAAGGTTTCGCAGGGGTTAAGGCTTATGCTCGAGGGGCACTACGGGTTGGTGAATAAATAGACGTCACGTGTTCTAGTTCCAATTGGTTCTAACAAAAGAATTAGCTACATGCACTAATGTAAACGCGATCACTTTTAGTAGATTAACATTGAATAAGATAGACGATTGGCTATACAGATTAACTAACGTAACCAATTTCCAAATTGAGACTCCTATCTTATTAATATAAACGACGTGATTAGCGCATATAGGGTACGGGGGGGTAGACGGGGGGTTAGGGGGTAGACGAGGCACGACGGGTCGTGCCAAGGCACGCGCACGCACGCGAGGTCGCATGCACACGCCACGAACTAACCGTACGCACGTCGGGGCTGTGCGCTAGCCGAGCTCAAAGTCGCGCGCCTCAGGCACGCTGGGCCGAACTCAAGGCTACGCCGGGGCCGACACGACGCGAGCAAGGCACGGCGGGGCGGGCGGGCAAGCACGCCGGGGCAAGCGAGCGCGAGCGAGGACGCGGCCGGACGAGGCCGAGCGCGGGGACGGGCGGCCGAGCCGGGGCACGGGGGCGGTTGAACCGGGGGTGGGCGCGCGCGGGTGGCTCGCCGGAGCGGGCGCGGCCGGGCTCGCCGGGGCGGGGCCGAGCCGGACACGGGAGTGGGAGGGGTGGCTCGCCGGAGCGGGCGCGGGGGCGGGGCTGAGCGGGCGGCCGGGCTCGCCGGGGGCGCGGGCGGGGCTCGCCGGGGGGCGACGAGGCGGGGCCGGCGCGGGCGCGGCCGGGCGCGAGCTCGCCGGGGCGAGGCGGGGCCAGCGCGGGCGGCCGAGGTCGGGGACGGGGCCGAGGCGGCCGAGCTCGGGGCGCGGGGGAGGGCGGGGCGCGGTCGGGCGGGCGGCGCGGGGGCGCGAGGGAGCGGCGGCGGTGCGGGGGAGCGGCGGCGGCGGCTAGGGTTAGGGTTGGGGTGAGAGAGAGAGAGAGATGACGGGCGGGGCCCGCGGGGGGGGGGGGATTTTTGGGAAAAAAGAAAAGGGTGGGGGGCGGCTGGGCCGGATGGGCCCAAAGTGGGGGAAGGGGGGGGGGCGCGGCTGGGCCGGCCGGGGGGCCCACGCGGGAGGGGAGGGGGGAGGCGCGGCTGGGCCGCCAGCTGGGCCGGCGCGCAAGGGGGGGGGGCGGCTGGGCCGAAATGGGAAAGGGAGGGAGGGAGAGAGAAAGAAAGAGTTTTCTTTTTCTAAAATCTAATTTTTCTCGGGGTGAATGCTTTTACATTTTAAACAACCAAAAGTATGCATGGTTCGGCATGGTGCATCACACAAAATAAAGTGTTTTAAGGTTTTGCTTTACACGAGGTCTAAAGCCAAAACCCGCTGCGACTTTGGAAAAGATCAAGGCTTAGCGAGAAGAAAAGGGAAAAAGGAAAGAGTAACGCCTGAATTTGGTGAGAGAAAAGAAGAAAAAAAATTCTACCACCAAATTTAGGGCATTACAAACCTTTCCCCCTTAAAAGAATCTCGCCCTCGAGATTCAGGGTTGGCTAGCAAAGAGCTCAGGGTATTTGGCCATCAGATCATCTTCACGCTCCCAGGTTGCTTCTTCCTCTGAGTGATGATCCCATCTGACTTTGCACATTCTGATGGTCTTCCTTCGGGTGACTCGGTCTGCAACCTCAAGAATTTGCACTGGCTTCTCAACGTAGGTCAAGTCCTCCTGGACTTCAAGACCTTCCACTGGCAACTGCTCTTCTGGCACACGCAAGCACTTCTTCAACTGAGACACATGAAAGACATCATGCACAGCAGACAAATTCTCGGGCAAACTGAGCTGATAGGCCACTTCTCCACGTCTTGCAAGAATCTGATACGGACCAATGTAGCGGGGTGCTAGCTTGCCTTTCACTCCGAATCTTCTGACTCCTCTGATCGGTGACACTTTCAGATAGACAAAGTCTCCGACTTCGAAACTCAGCTCTCTTCTTCTTGTGTGTGCATAGCTTCGCTGTCTTGATTGCGCTATCTTCAGATTCTCTCGGACCATCTTGATGTTCTCTTCGGCTTCAAGCAAAACGTCTGGCCCAAACACTTGCTTCTCTCCAGGCTGATCCCATTGCAACGGAGTTCTACAACTCCTTCCATAAAGCGCCTGAAATGGTGACATCTTCAAACTGGCCTGGTAACTGTTGTTATAGGAAAACTCTGCATAAGGCAATCTCTTATCCCATCTGGACTGATCTTGCAACGCACAGGCTCTTAACATATCTTCAAGAATTTGGTTGGTCCTTTCGGTCTGGCCATCCGTCTGCGGATGATAAGCTGAACTGAAATTCAGATGCATGCCCAAAGCTTCATGCAACTGCTGCCAGAAATGAGAGGTGAACTGCGTTCCTCTGTCTGACACTATCTTCTTTGGCACACCATGAAGACAAACGATACGAGACATATACAACTCTGCCAATACGGCACTGCTATAGTTGGTCTTGACAGGTATGAAGTGGGCTGACTTGGTCAAGCGGTCCACCACTACCCAAATGGAATCGTAGCCGGCTCGAGTGCGAGGCAATCCGACTATGAAATCCATACCAATTTCATCCCATTTCCACTGAGGGATCTGCAACGGTTGCAACAATCCAGCAGGTCTCTGGTGCTCTGCCTTAATTCTTCGGCAACTATCGCACATAGCCACATGCTCTGCGATTTCCCTCTTCATTCCGTACCACCAGAATTTCTTCTTCAGATCCTGATACATCTTCTCACTGCCAGGGTGAATCGAATAGGCTGTCTCATGAGCTTCCTTAAGAATCAACTCCCGAATGGACTGGACATTGGGAACACACAAGCGGTCTTTGAACCATATCACGCCTTCTGCATCTTCTCGAAAATCTTTGCCTCTGTCATCTAGAATCAGTCGCCGGATCTCACTGATTTTCTCATCATTCTTCTGCGCTTCTTTGATTTCGCGCTCCAAGGTAGGTTCCAACTCGACTGTGACTCCTCGCGAATTGTTCAGAAAACCGAGACTCAACTTGTCAAACTCTTTGGCCAACTCATAAGGCATCGGACGAGCGACCATCAGATTGACTTGACTCTTTCTGCTCAAAGCATCTGTCACTACATTTGCTTTGCCTGGATGGTAATGAATCTCCAACTCATAATCTTTGATCAACTCTAACCATCTTCGTTGCCTCATGTTCAACTCTGACTGAGTGAATATGTACTTCAGACTCTTGTGGTCTGTGTAAACATCGCATTTCTGTCCATACAGATAGTGCCTCCATGTCTTCAGTGCGTGAACCACTACTGCCAACTCTAGATCATGGATTGGGTAGTTCTTCTCATGAACCTTCAGCTGTCGGGACGAGTAAGCCACAACTCTTCCCTCTTGCATCAACACACATCCCAAACCTGTGTAACAAGCATCACAATACATCGAGAAGGGCTTGTGCACATCAGGCAAGACTAGGACAGGCGCTGTAGTCAACTTCTCTTTCAGCGCTTCAAAGGCCTCTTGGCATTTCTGGGTCCACTTGAACTCAACTTTGTTGCCTAGCAACGCTGTCATTGGTTTCGCAATCTTCGAAAACCCTTCAATGAATCGCCGATAATATCCGGCCATTCCAATGAAGCTCTTGATTCCTCTAGCATCTGTTGGCGCTTTCCAGTTCAAAATGTCTGCCACTTTCTTCGGATCCACAGCCAATCCTTCTTTGTTGATTATGTGACCCAAGAACAGGACTTCACTGATCCAGAACTCACACTTGCTCAACTTTGCATACAACTGGTGCTCTCGCAATCTTTGCAATACCATCCTCAAATGTTCTGCGTGCTCTTCTTCGCTATGAGAATAAATCAGAACGTCATCAATGAATACCACCACAAACTTATCAAGGTAATCCATGAATACACTGTTCATCAAGTTCATAAAGAACGCTGGCGCATTGGTCAAACCAAAAGACATTACTGTGAACTCGTACAAACCATACTTGGAAGTGAATGCCGTCTTCGGAATGTCCGAAGGTCGGATCCTGAGCTGATGATAACCTGACCTCAGATCAATCTTGGAGAACACACTGGCTCCTCTCAACTGGTCGAACAGATCTTCTATTCTGGGCAAGGGATACTTGTTCTTGATCGTGACCTCATTCAAAGCTCGATAATCGATACACATCCTTTTGGTGCCATCTTTCTTTTCCACGAACAAGACAGGGGCGGCCCAAGGCGAGGTGCTTGGCCGAATGTAACCTTTCTCTGACAGCTCATCAATCTGCTCCTTAAGCTCAACCAACTCTGGTCCAGATATTCTGTAAGCTCTCTTGAAGATAGGGGCGGTTCCGGGAAGAAGCTCTATGGCAAATTCAACTTTCCGCTCTGGTGGCATACCCGGTAAGTCCTTTGGAAACACATCTGAGAACTTGGACACAACCTTGATCCTCTCAATCGGGTCTGCTTCACTGCTATCGACAGCTATCTGATAACAACTTCCTTTCTTTGGCTCAGGCGGGACAAACTCAGTAACCACTTCTTCTCCTAGTGGGGACACCAACTTGATTGCCCTCTTATCACAGCTGATAACTGCCTGATACTTATCTAGCCAATTCATCCCTAGGATGACATCTATTCCCTGAGTACCCATTACTATAAGGTTGGCGGGAAACGCTATCCCCCTTATTTTCACACTTATATTCAAACAAATGCTATCGGCTCGAATTCTACCACCGGCTGAGTCAATTTGAATGGGGGTTGACATGGTAGTAATTGGAAGATTATGTGCTTCTACCCATGATGCAGTAATGAAAGAATGTGTTGCTCCAGTATCAAATAACACTTCTGCAATATGGGAGTCGACTGGGAACATACCTACTATCATGCCGGGGGTCTCCTGAACTGCTTCAACCTCCAAGTGGTTCAGTCTTCCATGATTATAGCGCGGCTGAGAGCGATTGCCTGCTCCAGGCTGAGGCACATTCTGCTTTGCTGGGGCATTGGGGCCTGACTGCTGCTGGGCTGCCTTCTTCGGACATTGCATCACCCAGTGGCCTTGCTCTCCACAGTGGAAACACGCTCTGTTTCCAACCTGAGCTGGTGCTGCCTGATTGTTCTGCTGGGCTGCTGGGGCAGGAAGACGAGGTGCCTGCTGATTCTGCCTCTAAAACTGACTTCCTGACTGATTGCTCTGACGGTTCTGGTACTGATGCTGAGGATACTGCCTTTGGAACTGCTGATGCTGCTGAGGTGGACGCTGGTTCTGCCTGAACTGCTGAGGTTGATTGCCTGAGAAACGAGGACGATTGCTGCTTCCAGGCTGGGGTCCACTGATCTTGCGTTTACGATCTTCCATCTCCTTACGCTTCCTCTCTGTCATGATTGCTCTGTCAATCAGGTGCTGGAATGTCGGGAATGTGTGATTCATCAGTTGGTACTGCAGAGGGTCAACCAAGCCTCTCAGGAAACGGTACTGTCGCTTGGCGTCGGTGTTGACATCTTCAGGAGCATAGCGAGACAATTGCAGAAACCTGTCCCGGTACTCACTGACAGACGATGGCCCTTGCTTGAGAGCCAGGAACTCCTCCTTCTTCACTGTCATCAGACCTGCAGGAACATGGTACTGACGAAAGCTACCTCTGAACTCTTCCCAGGTGATGGCGTCGGGGTGGGCATGGGTGGCGAGGTAAGACTCCCACCATGACTGGGCTGCTCCTCTCAACAGACGGGGACCATACAGGACTTTCTCCCTGTCATCACACTGAGCGGTATGCAACTCCCGCTCCACAGTGCGCAGCCAGTCTTCAGCATCCATGGGGTCAGAAGAATGAGCGAACGTTGGTGGATGACCTCTCATGAATTCAGCACGCTTGTCTCTGGGCATCTGAGGCTGAGGTGGGGCCTGCTGCTGTTGCTGCTGCTGCTGAATGGCGGCCAAAGTCTGACCGATGGCTTGAACTGCCTGAGTCTGCATCAGAAACATCTGCTCGATCGACATCGGGGGCGGGGGCGGCAGGTGAGAGCACCTAGAGGGGGGGGGTGAATAGGTGATCCTGTAAAAGTTCAAAACTTAAGCCACAAAAACTTGTTAAGGGTTAGCACAAGTATGGCCAAGTGGCTAGAGAGAACTCAAAACACGATAACCACAAGAAAGCAATCACAGAGTTGACACGGTGGTTATCCCGTGGTTCGGCCAAGTACAAAACTTGCCTACTCCACGTTGTGGCGTCCCAACGGACGAGAGTTGCACTCAACTCCTCTCAAGTGATCCAATGATCAACTTGAATACCACGGTGTTTTTCTTTCCTTTGATCTTTTCCCGTTTGCGAGGAATCTCCACAACTTGGAGTCTCTCGCCCTTACAATTGAGTTCACAAAGAAATACGGAGTAAGGTGGGAATGAGCAACGCACACAAGACTCGAAAATCAGAGCAACAACACGCACACAAGTCGCAACAAGAGCTCGCAACGCAACACAAAGAGTTCACAACTCCACAAGAGCTCTATATGCTATCACAATGAAACGAATGTGTGAGATTGATGTCTTGGTGCTTAGAAGAGTTGTAGGAATGCTTGGTGTACTCCTCCATGCACCTAGGGGTCCCTTTTATAGCCCCAAGGCAGCTAGGAGCCGTTGAGAGCACATCTGGAAGGCTATCCTTGCCTTCTGTCGTCGGGCGCACCGGACAGTCCGGTGCACACCGGACACTGTCCGGTGCCCGATTTGTTTCCTTAAACAGCGCATCCGACCGTTGCTGTCAGAGACAGATCTGCGCACCGTTGGCGCACCGGACATGTCCGGTGCACACCGGACAGTCCGGTGCTTCCTTCCGACCGTTGGCTCGGCCACGTGTCGCGCGCCGATCGCGCGGCCGACCGTTGGCCCGGCCGACCGTTGGCTCACCGGACAGTCCGGTGCACACCGGACAGTCCGGTGAATTTTAGCCGAAGTCGCCGGAGAAAAACCCGAGAGCGGCCTCTTCGGCTGGGGCAGCCTGGCGCACCGGACACTGTCCGGTGCACCACCGGACACTGTCCGGTGCACCACCGGACAGTCCGGTGCCCCAGACCGAAACAGCCTCTTGGCTGTACACAGCCAAGTCTTCTCTTCTCTTCTTCTATCTGTTTCTAACACTTAGACAAATATATTAGTACACAAAACCAATGTACTAAGGCTTAGAAACATACCTTTACTTGTGATTTGCAACTTGTTCATCCATGGGCGTTGATTCACATTTAAACACTTGTGTTGACACTCAATCACCAAAATACTTAGAAATGGCCCAAGGGCACATTTCCCTTTCAATCTCCCCCTTTTTGGTGATTTATGCCAACACAACATAAAGCAACTAGAACAAGTGCAAAATCACTTCAAATAAAAACTCAAATTGGTTTTGATTCAATTTTGGCATATATGGATCATCCTTTGCCACCACTTGGTTTGTTTTTGCAAATCAAACTCAAATCTCTATTTCTATGTCACACACACATGTTGAGGCATAAAGAGAGTCATTCCAAAAGAGATTGATCAAAGAGTTCAAAAACTCCCCCTATTTCCCATAATCAACACTTCTCCCCACAAGAAACCAACTTTTGACAAGAGAGACAATAAAAGCTTTTGACAAAACAAAAACTCACAAAAACTCTATTCTACTATTTTCAAAATCTCTCAAGTGGTAGCTGATCCATTTATCACTTTGGCCTTTATTTTCTCCCCCTTTGGCATCAAGCACCAAAACGGGATCAATCTTGGCCTTTTTAACCCCATTGCCTCACCAAAGTCTTCAATTAAGAGCAAATGGCAATAAGATTTTATGAGATGAACTTGGAATTAGTTACCCTCTCATCGGAGTGCAGTGGAAGTCTTTCATGGTTCAAGTCCACCTTTTCCCTTTCAATCCTCCTTCGAGACTAAATTATCAAACTCAAGCACATGGTTAGTCTCAAGGGGTCAAGTTGTAACACATCTCCCCCTAAACATGTGCATCACTTTGCAACGGACTTGTGAGGTCCAGGGAGTGTTTGTACAACTTGAGCACCAAAATAAGCAACAAAATGCAAAATGAACATGATCAAGGGCATACACACATGTATGCTACAATTCAATCCAAGTTCCGCGAATCTAAGACATTTAGCTCACTACGCAGCCTGCAAAAGGTCTTCTCATCTAGAGGCTTGGTAAAGATATCGGCTAGCTGGTTCTCGGTGCTAACATGAAACACTTCGATATCTCCCTTTTGCTGGTGGTCTCTCAAAAAGTGATGCCGGATGTCTATGTGCTTTGTGCGGCTGTGTTCAACAGGATTTTCCGCCATGCGGATAGCACTCTCATTATCACATAGGAGTGGGACTTTGCTCAGATTGTAGCCAAAGTCCCTGAGGGTTTGCCTCATCCAAAGTAGTTGCGCGCAACACTGTCCTGCGGCAACATACTCGGCCTCAGCGGTGGATAGGGCAACGGATGTTTGTTTCTTAGAGTTCCATGACACCAGGGACCTTCCTAAGAATTGGCACGTCCCCGATGTACTCTTCCTATCGACCTTACATCCAGCATAGTCGGAGTCTGAGTATCCAACTAAGTCAAAGGTAGACCCCTTTGGATACCAAAGCCCGAAGCAAGGCGTAGCAACCAAATATCTAAGAATTCGCTTCACCGCCACTAAGTGACATTCCTTAGGATCGGATTGAAATCTAGCACACATGCATACGCTAAGCATAATATCCGGTCTACTAGCACATAAGTAAAGCAAAGAACCTATCATTGACCGGTATGCTTTTTGATCAACAGACTTACCTCCTTTGTTGAGGTCGGTGTGTCCGTCGGTCCCCATCGGAGTCTTTGCGGGCTTGGCGTCCTTCATCCCAAACCGCTTTAGCAGATCTTGCGTGTACTTCGTTTGGGAGATGAAGGTGCCGTCCTTGAGTTGCTTCACTTGGAACCCAAGGAAGTAGTTCAACTCGCCCATCATCGACATCTCGAATTTCTGCGTCATCACCCTGCTAAACTCTTCACAAGACTTTTGGTTAGTAGAACCAAATATTATGTCATCGACATAAATTTGGCACACAAACAAATCACCATCACATGTCTTTGTAAAAAGAGTTGGATCGGCCTTCCCAACCTTGAAAGCATTAGCAAGTAAAAAGTCTCTAAGGCATTCATACCATGCTCTTGGGGCTTGCTTAAGTCCATAGAGCGCCTTAGAGAGCTTACACACATGGTCGGGGTACCGTTCATCCTCGAAGCCAGGGGGTTGCTCTACGTACACCTCCTCCTTGATTGGCCCGTTGAGGAAAGCGCTCTTCACATCCATTTGGTACAACCTGAAAGAATGGTGAGCGACATATGCTAGCAAGATTCGAATTGACTCTAGCCTAGCCACAGGAGCGAAAGTCTCCTCAAAGTCCAAACCTGCGACTTGGGCATAACCTTTTGCCACAAGTCGAGCCTTGTTCCTCGTCACCACCCCGTGCTCGTCCTGTTTGTTGCGGAACACCCACTTGGTTCCCACAACATTTTGCTTCGGACGAGGCACCAGTGTCCAAACTTCATTGCGCTTGAAGTTGTTGAGCTCCTCCTGCATGGCCAATACCCAATCTGGATCTAGCAAGGCCTCCTCCACCCTGAAAGGCTCAATAGAAGAGACAAAGGAGTAATGCTCACAAAAATTAACTAATCGAGATCGAGTAGTCACTCCCTTGCTAATGTCACCCAGAATTTGGTCGACGGGATGATCCCTTTGGATCGTCGCTCGAACTTGGGTTGGAGGTGCCGGTTGCGCTTCTTCCTCCATCACATGATTATCTTGTGCTCCCCCTTGATCACATGCCTCCTGTTGATGAACCTGTTCATCGTCTTGAGTTGGGGGTAGCACCATGGTCGAGGAAGAAGGTTGATCTCGTTTATCTTGTTCCTGTGGCCGTACTTCTCCAATCGCCATGGTTCGTATAGCGGCTGTCGGAACATCTTCTTCATCTACATCATCACAATCAACAACTTGCTCTCTTGGAGAGCCATTAGTCTCATCAAATACAACGTCGCTAGAGACTTCAACCAAACCCGATGATTTGTTGAAGACTCTATACGCCTTTGTATTTGAGTCATAACCTAATAAAAACCCTTCTACAGCTTTGGGAGCAAACTTAGAATTTCTACCCTTCTTCACTAGAATGTAGCATTTACTCCCAAATACACGAAAGTACGATACATTGGGTTTGTTACCGGTTAGTAGCTCATACGACGTCTTCTTGAGGAGGCGATGAAGGTAGACCCTGTTGATGGCGTGGCAAGCAGTGTTCACGGCTTCCGTCCAAAAGCACTCGGGGGTCTTGAACTCTCCTAGCATCGTCCTCGCCATGTCAATGAGCGTCCTGTTCTTCCTCTCTACCACACCATTTTGCTGTGGTGTGTAGGGAGCGGAGAACTCGTGCTTGATCCCTTCCTCTTCAAGGAACTCCTCCACTTGAAGGTTCTTGAACTCGGACCCGTTGTCGCTCCTTATCTTCTTCACCTTGAGCTCAAACTCATTTTGAGCTCTCCTGAGGAAGCGCTTGAGAGTCCCTTGGGTTTCAGACTTATCCTGCAAAAAGAACACCCAAGTGAAGCGGGAAAAATCATCAACAATAACTAAACCATACTTACTCCCTCCTATGCTCAGATAGGCGACAGGTCCGAAGAGGTCCATATGCAGCAGCTCCAGGGGTCTTGAAGTAGTCATCACGTTCTTGCTGTGATGCGCTCCTCCCACTTGTTTACCTGCTTGACAAGCTGCACAAGGTCTATCTTTTTCGAAATGCACATTAGTCAAACCTATCACGTGTTCTCCCTTTAGAAGCTTGTGAAGGTTCTTCATCCCCACATGTGCTAAGCGGCGATGCCACAGCCAGCCCATGCTAGTCTTAGCTATTAAGCATGCATCTAGACCGGCCTCTTCTTTTGCAAAATCAACTAAATAAAGTTTGCCGTCTAATACACCCTTAAAAGGTAGTGAACCATCACTTCTTCTAAAGACAGACACATCTACATTTGTAAATAGACAGTTATACCCCATATGACATAATTGACTAACAGATAGCAAATTATATCCAAGACTCTCTACTAAAAATACATTAGATATGGAGTGCTCATTAGAAATTGCAATTTTACCTAAACCTTTTACCTTGCCTTGATTCCCATCACCGAATACAATTGAATCTTGGGAATCTTTATTCTTGACGTAGGAGGTGAACATCTTCTTCTCCCCCGTCATATGGTTTGTGCATCCGCTGTCGATAATCCAGCTTGAACCCCCGGATGCATAAACCTGCAAGGCAAATTTAGGCTTGGGACTTAGGTACCCAACTCTTGTTGGGTCCTACAAGGTTAGTCACAATTTCCTTAGGGACCCAAATGCAAGTTTTATCACCTTTGCATTTTGCCCCTAACTTCCTAGCAATTACTTTTCTATCCTTTCTACAAATTGCAAATGAAGCATTCAAAGCACAATAAATTGTAGAAGGTTCATTTGCTATTTTCCTAGGAGCATGAATAACATTCCTTCTAGGCACATGATGAATAGCATTTCTTTTAGGAACAACATTTCTCCTAGTAACATTTCTATCATACACATAAGAGGAACTAGGAGCAAACATGGCATGAGAATCATAAACATATGAATCAAAAGCATCATAACTTCTATTTCTAGTTTGTCGTTTATCATGATACAAAAAGGCATGGTTCCTTTTAGCACTAGTAGCCATAGGGGCCTTCCCTTTCTCCTTGGCGGGAATGGGAGCCTTATGGCTTGTTAAGTTCTTGGCTTCCCTCTTGAAGCCAAGTCCATCCTTAATTGAGGGGTGTCTACCAACCGTGTAGGCATCCCTAGCAAATTTTAGTTTTTCAAAATCACTTTTGCTAGTCTTAAGTTGAGCATTAAGACTAGCCACTTCATCACTCAATTTTGAAATGGAAACTAAGTGTTCACTACAGGCATTAATATCAACATCCTTACACCTAGTGCAAATTTCAACATGTTCAACACAAGAGTTGGATTTATTTGCTTCTACTAGTTTAGCATTTAAATCATCGTTTATGCTCTTTAAGTTAGAAATAGAATCATGGCATGTTGACACTTCACAAGCAAGCATTTCATTCCTCTTAATTTCTAATGCAAGAGATTTTTGAGCCTCTACAAACTTATCATGTTCTTCATACAACAAATCCTCTTGCTTTTCTAAAAGTATATTCTTTTCATTCAAGGCATCAATTAATTCATTAATTTTGTCTATCTTAGATCTATCTAAGCCCTTGAACAAACATGAATAATCTACTTCATCCTCATCACTAGATTCGTCCTCACTTGAAGAAGCATAGGTAGAGTTGCGAGTACATACCTTCTTCTCCCTTGCCATAAGGCATGTGTGACGCTCGTTGGGGAAGAGGGTTGATTTGTTGAAGGCGGTGGCGGCGAGTCCTTCATTGTCGGAGTCGGACGAGGAGCAATCCGAGTCCCACTCCTTGCCTAGATGCGCCTCGCCCTTTGCCTTCTTATAATGCTTCTTCTTTTCCCTCTTGTTTCCCTTTTCCTGGTCACTTTCATTATCAGGACAGTTAGCAATAAAATGACCAAGCTTACCGCATTTGAAGCATGATCGCTTCCCCTTGGTCTTAGTCTTGCTCGGCTGTCCATTGCGACCCTTTAGCACCGTCTTGAAGCGCTTAATGATGAGAGCCATTTCTTCATCATTAAGCCCGGCCGCCTCAATTTGCGCCACCTTGCTTGGTAGTGCCTCCTTGCTCCTCGATGCCTTGAGAGCAATGGGTTGAGGCTCGTGGATTGGACCGTTCAACGCGTCATCGACGTACCTTGCCTCCTTGATCATCATCCGCCCGCTTACAAATTTTCCAAGAATTTCTTCGGGCGACATTTTGGTGTACCTGGGATTCTCACAAATATTATTCACCAAATGAGGATCAAGAACAGTAAAGGACCTTAGCATTAGGCGGACGACGTCGTGGTCCGTCCATCGCGTGCTTCCATAGCTCCTTATCTTGTTGACAAGGGTCTTGAGCCGGTTGTATGTTTGAGTTGGCTCCTCGCCCCTTATCATCGCGAACCGTCCAAGCTCGCCCTCCACCAACTCCATTTTGGTGAGCAAGGTAGCGTCATTTCCCTCATGAGAGATCTTGAGGGTATCCCAGATTTGCCTGGCGTTATCCAAGCCACTCACTTTATTATATTCATCCCTGCACAATGAGGCTAGAAGAACAGTAGTAGCTTGTGCATTCTTATGGATTTGCTCATTAATGAATATAGGACTATCCGAACTATTAAAGTGCATTCCACTATCTACAATCTCCCATATGCTGGGATGGAGAGAGAATAGGTGACTACGCATTTTGTGGCTCCAAAATCCGTAGTCCTCCCCATCAAAGTGTGGGGGCTTGCCGAGTGGAATAGAAAGCAAATGTGAATTTGAACTTTGCGGAATACGAGAGTAGTCAAAAGAAAAGTTAGAATTAACCGGTTTCCTTTGTTTGTCGTGGTCGTCGTCTTTTTGGGAAGAAGAGGACTCATCGCTGTCGTAGTAGACGATCTCCTTGATGCGTCTTGTCTTCTTCTTCTTCCCATCTCTTCGCTTGTGGCCCGAGCCCGAGTCATTGGACTTGTCATCCCTTGGCTCGTTGACGAAGGACTCCTTCTCCTTGTCGTTGATCACAATTCCCTTCCCCTTAGGATCCATCTCTTCGGGCGGTTAGTCCCTTTCTTGAAGAGAACGGCTCCGATACCAATTGAGAGCACCTAGAGGGGGGGTGAATAGGTGATCCTGTAAAAGTTCAAAACTTAAGCCACAAAAACTTGTTAAGGGTTAGCACAAGTATGGCCAAGTGGCTAGAGAGAACTCAAAACACGATAACCACAAGAAAGCAATCACAGAGTTGACACGGTGGTTATCCCGTGGTTCGGCCAAGTACAAAACTTGCCTACTCCACGTTGTGGCGTCCCAACGGACGAGAGTTGCACTCAACTCCTCTCAAGTGATCCAATGATCAACTTGAATACCACGGTGTTTTTCTTTCCTTTGATCTTTTCCCGTTTGCGAGGAATCTCCACAACTTGGAGTCTCTCGCCCTTACAATTGAGTTCACAAAGAAATACGGAGTAAGGTGGGAATGAGCAACGCACACAAGACTCGAAAATCAGAGCAACAACACGCACACAAGTCGCAACAAGAGCTCGCAACGCAACACAAAGAGTTCACAACTCCACAAGAGCTCTATATGCTATCACAATGAAACGAATGCGT
The DNA here is from genome assembly GCF_902167145.1 of Zea mays. Classification (NCBI taxonomy): domain Eukaryota; kingdom Viridiplantae; phylum Streptophyta; class Magnoliopsida; order Poales; family Poaceae; genus Zea; species Zea mays. Next base: position 47,410,148 of record NC_050103.1, read on the forward strand.
GAGATTGATGTCTTGGTGCTTAGAAGAGTTGTAGGAATGCTTGGTGTACTCCTCCATGCGCCTAGGGGTCCCTTTTATAGCCCCAAGGCAGCTAGGAGCCGTTGAGAGCACATCTGGAAGGCTATCCTTGCCTTCTGTCGTCGGGCGCACCGGACAGTCCGGTGCACACCGGACACTGTCCGGTGCCCGATTTGTTTCCTTAAACAGCGCATCCGACCGTTGCTGTCAGAGACAGATCTGCGCACCGTTGGCGCACCGGACATGTCCGGTGCACACCGGACAGTCCGGTGCTTCCTTCCGACCGTTGGCTCGGCCACGTGTCGCGCGCCGATCGCGCGGCCGACCGTTGGCCCGGCCGACCGTTGGCTCACCGGACAGTCCGGTGCACACCGGACAGTCCGGTGAATTTTAGCCGAAGTCGCCGGAGAAAAACCCGAGAGCGGCCTCTTCGGCTGGGGCAGCCTGGCGCACCGGACACTGTCCGGTGCACCACCTGACAGTCCGGTGCCCCAGACCGAAACAGCCTCTTGGCTGTACACAGCCAAGTCTTCTCTTCTCTTCTTCTATCTGTTTCTAACACTTAGACAAATATATTAGTACACAAAACCAATGTACTAAGGCTTAGAAACATACCTTTACTTGTGATTTGCAACTTGTTCATCCATGGGCGTTGATTCACATTTAAACACTTGTGTTGACACTCAATCACCAAAATACTTAGAAATGGCCCAAGGGCACATTTCCCTTTCAGCAGGTGCTGCTGCTGGGGCACCTCCTCCTGTTGAGCGGCTCGCTCCTGCTGAGCACGCCTTCCTCCTCTGCACCTGTTCTCTGACATCTGCAGAATGCACCCACACATCAGAACTGATCTGGCAAATCTTGCAGCATAAGAAAAGAGAATAGAATTCTTCAACAGCACTGAACAGATGAGCATCTTCACTGATCTCCAACACAGACCACACAACTTCTCAGATGAAGAGGAGAGTGGAATAAAAGGTTTCCCAACTATATAACTAACTCCATTAATATAATAGGTAAACCAAAATGCAGGGGATACCCACACTCTGGTGACAGTCATTACAAAGATCCAAATCAAACATAGTTCATCATGACAAACATAAATGCACAGGATATAGCAAACTACCCTGTCTAACTAAGACTAACTAAGACTGAGACTAACGCTAAGACTGAAGCTTCTACGTATATATTTCGTATTAATTACAAGATCCAACTCTAACGATCTATGGTTCTAGAGTTATCTTGGTCTTGCAGTCGGGATTGCCATAAGACTGGTGTCCACGCTGAGGTGAGCGGTACGGTGCTGAGTCCCAACGGGAGCGGGGGAACCACCATCCAGGTGACGACGTTCCGCGCGCTCAGCCCGCAGCAGGGCGATCTCAGCACGAGCCCTACTCAGCTCGTCTAATGCATGGTCCAGCTCCGTGTTTAGCACGGCGACTAGGTTTACTGTGCTGCTCAACCTAGGATTGCCCTCACCAACAGGTGAGACAATCACGCCTCCTGTGCTGCCAGATGGACGGCGGGGGTAATACTTCAGGTCAAGACCGTCAGCTGCCCCACCGAAAACCGAGCAGTAGTGCGAAAGCGCACGCCGTGCAGCATCTTGCATGGCTGCCTCAGCTGAGTCCCGCTCAGAGATAGAATAGTGCTCTGAGCAGGCCTCCGCACCATGGAGACTGTTCTCCGGGCAGCGCACCAAGCAGGTTGCCTCCCAGCGGTCCGGGTAGATCCCGCGACTATGCTGGTAGACCACACAGCGATACTCGATGGACCAAGTATGCCGGTTAAATGCCCGACGTAGCAGGGTGTCGAGCGCATCGTGGAAGTGACACCCGCGAGCAGCGTCGCGAGTGATGGGTCGAGCAACCCATCCTTCCGGCTCAGGGTTAGCAGAGAAGTCGGTGTCGTGGCTCGAGCTGTCGTCGCCATCTCCGTCGTCTGGGTCTCCTCCAGCAGCTACTCCAGAAGCTGGGACGCCCAGTGGTGGTGCAGGGGGCGCCTCCAGAGGAAACACAGGGGAGCAGCTCCTCACAGACTCTATCTCCTGGTGGAGCGAGAAAGAAGAGCCCTGCTGCTCCTGTCGTCGACGCTCCTGCTCCTCGCGCAGGCGGTGGTGCAGTCTCTCCAAGTGGCTGGACTGTCCGGCCACGAGACGGCGAAGCGGACGCTCAGCAAGGCGGGAGGGTAAGAAGGGGATGACTGACTTTCGTGCAGTGTGTCTAAGTCGAGCCATCTACAAAAGACATCGCAAGCAAAAGGGTGAGAACAGAATTAATATGACCAGCAAATAATGAATCATAAGTAAATGAAGGATTAGAATAAAACATGATTTTCAGCAAGGTATAATATATAGTAAAACATAGGTTTGGTCGGTATGACCAACTTTTGAAGGGATATCAAAGTCAAGGCAGGGACAGAGGTCTATAGTCCTTAGAACGACCATTCTACTCTAGGTTAGCGGTCCTACAGTCAGCACGGCTTTGATACCACTTATGTCACACCCGGTTTTAGAAGGCAAACCGAATGCGAACCATGTACGTGCCAGGATCAGTTATTCACGTACACAGCAGTTACATAACATGGACATCATCACACAGTGCTCAAAATAGTATTAATAAGGGAAATAGTCGATTACATCATATGTTTGAGACGTCCATATAGTTCTTACAATAAATCAAAGTGCGGAAAAGAAACGTAGATAACCGCGGCCTTCACAGGCAGCCGACTGGGGGTTGCCGCTAACCCACACCTAGAACTCATCGTAGTCTTGGAACTCCTGGAAGTCTCCTTCCACGGCTTCATCTTCGCCTGAGCAGTGGTTGCAATGCTGACAACCTGGGGATGGGGGGGGGGTTTGGTGTGTAGAGCAAGGGTGAGTACACATCAACATACTCAGCAAGTATCCTGTTTGGCTGTAGTGGACTAGCTGTATGTGGGGATAAGTCAAGCAGTTGCTTTTAGTTGGTCAGATTATTACTTACTAGTAGAAAGCCAAGTTTTAGCATTAACCCAAGTTATTAACCCAAACGTACTCCTTTCCAAACGGAAAGAGTACCACTTACCAGCACCATAGTCATAACCGAAACCATCAATCTCATAACCACCTGTACCAAAGTATCTCTGATCAAGTACCACTAATCACTGGAGCTCCCTTGGCCGCTCATAACCGCGAGCACGACTGATATATCAGTTTTCAAACACTCTGCAGAGGTTGTGCACTTTACCCACAAGCCGTGATTCCCATTCTGCCCGGAGATCATGACTCTCCATTGATCACTACCAAGGTGACCCAGCAGGGCATCACTATGTAGCCTTTACAAAGATTCCCCGGGGCTGTAGCCACCCGTTAGGTTTCCTAAATGCACCGCACTCCTCCCCAAGGGGCGAACCCAAACTTGGCAGAGCGAGCCGCATACACCGAGCCCCATTGACGGCACGACGGCTAAGTGAACTACACCCCGGGATCCTCTAATTATTCAGCTAAGGGCATCCCATTCCACCCTTATGGTTGCACTGTTTTCCCGGGCGGTCATCCATAGAACAGGTCCTTACGGAGAGGCACTCGAGAAACCGCTCGAGCCCCCTTGATGACCACAAGTACAACATCATAATAAGAGAAGGGAAAACAGCGTATCATAGATAATCTCATCATGTTCATTGATTAGAGTTAAGCAATAGCATAAAGCTAAACAGTAATAATCCAACCCAGATAGGTAAACAAGGACATGGAAAACAAAAGCTAGTCAATCCTTAGGCATAAATGCGTAAAGCGGGAGGTGAATTAAATAATGAATAGGACATAGATAGGTCAAGGGACACTTGCCTCCACCAACCGACTGCTGCTCAGGGGCTTCTCCTGCGGGTTCCTCGGGCTCTTCGACCGGATCGTTCTCTAAGCGGGTGCAAACATACATACATCCATCCATTGAAATTAGGAAACCAACAGTACACCATACAAGAGAACAAGTAAAGCAAATATGCATAGAATACCACATACGATAATGGATTTACCTTGGTTAGAAAGAAACGAGGGAAGGTTTCGCAGGGGTTAAGGCTTATGCTCGAGGGGCACTACGGGTTGGTGAATAAATAGACGTCACGTGTTCTAGTTCCAATTGGTTCTAACAAAAGAATTAGCTACATGCACTAATGTAAACGCGATCACTTTTAGTAGATTAACATTGAATAAGATAGACGATTGGCTATACAGATTAACTAACGTAACCAATTTCCAAATTGAGACTCCTATCTTATTAATATAAACGACGTGATTAGCGCATATAGGGTACAGGGGGGGGGGGGGGGGGTAGACGGGGGGTTAGGGGGTAGACGAGGCACGACGGGTCGTGCCAAGGCACGCGCACTACGCGGGCACACACGCGAGGTCGCATGCACACGTCACGAACTAACCGTACGCACGTCGGGGCTGTGCGCTAGCCGAGCTCAAAGCCGCGCGCCTCAGGCACGCTGGGCCGAACTCAAGGCTACGCCGGGGCCGACACGACGCGAGCAAGGCACGGCGGGGCGGGCGGGCAAGCACGCCGGGGCAAGCGAGCGCGAGCGAGGACGCGGCCGGACGAGGCCGAGCGCGGGGACGGGCGGCCGAGCCGGGGCACGGGGGCGGTTGAACCGGGGGTGGGCGCGCGCGGGCGGCTCGCCGGAGCGGGCGCGAGGGCGGGGCCGAGCGGGCGCGGCCGGGCTCGCCGGGGCGGGGCCGAGCCGGACACGGGAGTGGGAGGGGCGGCTCGCCGGAGCGGGCGCGGGGGCGGGGCCGAGCGGGCGGCCGGGCTCGCCGGGGGCGCGGGCGGGGCTCGCCGGGGGGCGACGAGGCGGGGCCGGCGCGGGCGCGGCCGGGCGCGAGCTCGCCGGGGCGAGGCGGGGCCGGCGCGGGCGGCCGAGGTCGGGGACGGGGCCGAGGCGGCCGAGCTCGGGGCGCGGGGGAGGGCGGGGCGCGGTCGGGCGGGCGGCGCGGGGGCGCGAGGGAGCGGCGGCGGCGCGGGGGCGCGAGGGAGCGGCGGCGACGCGGGGGAGCGGCGGCGGCGGCTAGGGTTAGGGTTGGGGTGAGAGAGAGAGAGATGACAGGCGGGGCCCGCGGGGGGGGGGGGGATTTTTGGGAAAAAAGAAAAGGGTGGGGGGCGGCTGGGCCGGATGGGCCCAAAGTGGGGGAAGGGGGGGGCGCGGCTGGGCCGGCCGGGGGGCCCACGCGGGAGGGGAGGGGGGAGGCGCGGCTGGGCCGCCAGCTGGGCCAGCGCGCAAGGGGGGCGGCTGGGCCGAAATGGGAAAGGGAGGGAGGGAGAGAGAAAGAAAGAGTTTTCTTTTTCTAAAATCTAATTTTTCTCGGGGTGAATGCTTTTACATTTTAAACAACCAAAAGTATGCATGGTTCGGCATGGTGCATCACACGAAATAAAGTGTTTTAAGGTTTTGCTTTACACGAGGTCTAAAGCCAAAACCCGCTGCGACTTTGGAAAAGATCAAGGCTTAGCGAGAAGAAAAGGGAAAAAGGAAAGAGTAACGCCTGAATTTGGTGAGAGAAAAGAAGAAAAAAAATTCTACCACCAAATTCAGGGCGTTACATCAATCCCAAAACCAAATCCTCTCAAAAGAATTAAAGGTTTTCCACCAAAAACACAAAAGGGGGAGAAGGGAAGAACAAGTGACCAAAACAACTCCAAATTTTAGCAAGTATGTAAAACTAAGATGGATATGTAAACAAATGTTGTGGGTCGTACCAGCGACCCTTCCTCAGATTAAACTTTCATATCACAAGATCACAGTCGAAAGTACAAAATTGCTACGGATCCCTCGGCTCAACAGATGTCTACCTAGAGAGAAAACTAGGAGCTCTAAATGAGTAGTCTCAAACAAATGGCAGCCAAGAGATGCTGAACTAACCAGTCCTCCCCTCTATTTATAGAGGGTTATTCTTACTTCCTAAACTACCCATATTTACGTTGAGCTTATCCACTCCACCAGGGGAGAAATGGACAAACTCCTAGGTTTTCGATCCGACGGCCACGTCCTTCACACGAAGTTGCTTCGCCTTGACGCACCCTCCGCGATCACGCCACGTGCTACCACCGGTTCCCTCCGGAACCGCCACCACCGAGTTTTGAGGCCCAAAATCAGGAAACCCGTTGTATGTACCGCACCTCGTGCGCGTCCTCCACAACCAGACGCGTGTCCTACCAGTCCTCGACCACGCCGACAACACGGTCCACTCCACCACGTCCTCGCACGAGTGCCTTCCCTAGGTGTTAGCCACCACGACTGGTCACCTGGATGCTCCGGTTCGTCAGTCAAGACCTAGCACTCGCCCTTCACCACTCCCAATCCATCAGCACGAGCCCGCATGACCTTCACCTCAGCCGTCGACCACCATCCCTGTGCTCCACACCTGCATACCACAAGCTGACAGACATGGTTGCTCAAGCATAATCTCACACTCTGGTCAGTCCACTGACTACATAACAGTGCTACCCATTGACAATCCTTCATCATCAACCCAAACTACAAGTGACAAGTCAACCTTGTGTTCGCACAGAGGAGTGCAGTGGAGGAGTAGGGAAGATTGCTTCAGCGAGGGTGTAGGGATGATTTATAGGGCGAGCGAGAGGAAATGACACCATGGGAAGAGGATCGGAAGAAGCCAGCGCCATTATTGGCATGGAGGAGTAGGGGAAGAAACCACAAGTAGTGGGAGGATGCGAAAATAGTGGAGGAGAGAGTGTCACCACCCCTAGTCAACGACGGGAGGATTCCATCGGCGTGAGCACGAACACCGAACGCACACGGGTGGTTCAGGTACGAGCTGGATCTGTTTCTATTCTGTATTTGAGAATCTCAGTTTGTTACAGCTTAACATATATATGCCCACACCATTGGCCCCACGCACACAACCCAGAATCACATCACGGCCACACCCGCTCACGATTACCCGCCTACTATTCCTCATCCGATAGCAGCACATTAACTCATCTCCACGGATGGCTTCACCTCAGGGCCACCCGCTATGGTTTCCACGTCAGTATTGATGGCCCTCTGGGTGAGGTAACTTAGCCAAGACTACCACCCCATGTTAACATGAGCTGACACCAAACCACTGCCGCCCCCTCTTGTCCATCTTTAAGGTAGGGTTGCTAAGCACTAAGTCTATAGAGCTAATTACCAAAGCCAGAGCCATTATAGCACTCGTGGTTGCACTGTTATCCTGGGTGGTCACTCCATGTTCCATTTAATACAAAATGTTCTTGTTTAACCATCGGGTTAATATCATAAATAAAACTTCATTTCTGGAACATAATATCATTAAAAGAGTGACAACATATTCATCAAGTTGAGCAATAGCAAAAATTGCTAAGCATAGCATTTATCTCAGGGTAATCAAGGAATAGGGTTGGTAATTCTAGGAAATCCTCATTTAGGCAAATCCTATCAAATTATGCAATATATCCAAAAAGTAAACATTATTATATGCATTATTTGGGTATAAATAGAAATGCAGAGGGAGAATCCACTTGCCTTGCTGGAACGTGTCCTGTGGGTGGTCCTCGAACGTGTTTGGTTCGTCTACCTCACAGTTAACTTCTAGCATTGATTTGTGTATCGTACATACAAAAGAATATGTACGCCAAATAAATAAACATACACCATTACATGGGTAATCATTCACCATTACATGCACATCCATATATCACATAACTATACTCATAGATATATCTAAAGCATAAATATTTATTAATCCACTATATCTTCCACTTTGAGTTATCGTTGGTGAAAATATGAGCAGGTGACTACAAAGCTAGTTTATCTAGTACAATGTAGATAATATGACTTAACAAACTTTACGGCTTTATTACAAATAATAGTCCTTTGGGTTTTGTCCTTTCCTTTCTAAATAGAAATTATACGTACGACTAAAAATATTTATTTATAAATCACCTAACATTAATATTCTAAGAATTAATGTAAATTACTAATTTCAGATTTTAGTAAATCATGGTTATTTTGATATAAATGGATATTTTACTAATTCTAAGTAATTAAGTGCTTACGTAAGAACACATTTATCATGACTAGAAATAATCTAGATTTTAACATGACCAAGAAAATGGGATGTTGGTCCTTGTTCTCGGATGCTATACATCAAGAACAGAGGAACACAGTTGTTAACGATTAGAGACCTTCATCCTTCGAAGCATTATCTCCCCTGGGATATAATGATCTTCAGACGAAGGTCATGAAGGGCATACCTTCATCATTTTAGTGAACAAAATGTAAAGAGACATATGAAACGCAGAAGAATATAAACAATCATCACAAATCATTAGATTATTTATATTCTCATTTCATAAACATGAATAAGCATCAATGATATTTATATTACATTAATACCTTCGGCTTGATAGAAGGTAAAAAAGCGAGAGTGACGCGACAGAGATTACAATTCAGCGTGAACAGTACGATGTTACTGTTCATCTATTTATAGGCATAGGACGTAGCCTGGACACAATTACATTCATGTCCCTAACATTTATTGTTGACCACAAGGCAAGCTGTCGGGGACTAAGCAGTCTTTTCGCCTTTAGGTCGGTTTCATCTTTCACCATTGTCCTCGTGCTAAGCCGAAGCGTCTTCAGCCACAGCTTCGGAGCTAGTTCATCCTTCCTCCAGATCGTGCCTTTCATGCCATGCACACCTTCATCTCAAAGTCGAAGCTTCCTGAGACAGTATATTATACTAGAAAACATGTTAGTTATGTTTTTGAGGACCTTCAGAAGAGGAAGGCCCCCAACAGTAGCCCCTCACAATATTAACTTGTTTCTGCGTCTAACAAATTCAGACTGCGACGTGAGCGAAGGCCTTTAGCCGAAGGTACGAAAAACACCTTCCCTTCGCTAGAATAGCGAAATTCAATGACATATAGGGCCCGCCAAGTTGCAATGCATTGGGCATATAAATAGGAACACGCAGCGATAACATTTGCTGCGCCATCTCAATCGCTTGTGCTATTTTTTCAAGTATTAATTTTCTTGCTCTGTCAGATTTCGCTTTTTTTGTGAGCTTCGGCATTTGTTTAAGTGCTCATCAAATGGCTGACGAGAAGAAGGTTGTTGATCCTGCACTAGCTGGTTTTTACGAGGCTATGGAGAAGAAAAACACAGAGAAGATTACAAACGAAATGCTAGCTGATTTGTCTGAAGATTCTGATGACAGCGGAAGCTTTGATATGGAAAGTAAAGACGAAGATGCTGAAAATCGACCCTAGCGACCAAGTCACACCATCTTCAGAAAATCATCCATTAAGGAGAGTCAAAATGATGCTATGAAAGGGAGATATTTCCGAGATATTTCCATTGTGAGAGGTGGAGGGGATAGTGCCGCCCCTGCTCCCGAAGAAGATGAAGTGGTTGTTTACAGGAGCTTCATGAAGGCAGGGCTTCGGTTTTCGCTAAGCGAATTCCTAGTTGAAGTGCTTAAGACCTTCAAAAATTTCATTCATCAGATTACCCCTGAAGCCATTATCAGGATGGGGGTTTTCGTTTGGGCCGTGAGAAGCCAAGGGCTAGAGCCAAGCGCAAAATGCTTCTGCAACATGCACGAGCTGTTGTATGAGACGAAGGCTACTTGCAAGGAGCAGTATCACAACAACTTTGATTGTTATGGCTTCATGCCTCGCTCTGATGTAAGTTATCCAGTTCCAACATTTAGGAAAAGGTGGCCAGGAGCCTGGATGGAAGAATGGTTTTATGTGAAGAATAACTTAGTTGAGAGGGAAGATATAAAAGGGATTATTCAATGCCCCATTTGGTCTCGCTTCGGCATCAGGAGGCCAGCCACTGCTGTTGGGAATGATATAGAAGCATGCCAGAGAAGCTTCAACACTGTGTGTACTTTTATTGGCACAAGAGACTTGGTTCGACTACTACAGATCATGTTATATAAGACGGTTAATTTTTAGTTATTAAGACACTTATGAAGTGTCCAAATTTGATGGAGTCGCAAAAAAATATCCCACATTTAAGATGGTTGTAAACTGCCTTAAAAGATATTATATAAGACAATTTTTAATTTATAACCGTCTAAAAAGGTATTTGTTTAAGTCATTTTGTGCGATAAACCGTCTTGAATTTGGTTTTTGTCTAAGACACTTCTTCTAAAGATCCGTCGAGAATACGAAAATTATAAGTCACAAAGTATTTATCAAACTGTCTAGAATACTCTATGATAATAGACGCTTGCAACAGAAAAACCATCTTATTTAGGAGACTGGTATTCGACGTTTTAGAATCTGTCTTAATTAGAAGACTGATATTCGATGTTTTAGAAACTGTCTTATTAAGATATATATGAAATGACTTACATGGCAGTACATTCTTCAATTTATAATCATTTTTTGAGATACCACATTATAATAATTTGAAAGAGAAATACACATACACACATCTAAATCCAAACTAAAATACTATTCAATGTCTCACAAATAAGCATTGTAAAATAACTCATGCATAAGTATACTCTAAATCCAAACTAAAATACTAATTTAAAAACTTGATCATCAATTATTTGTGCTAACTTGTGCTAAAGTTGAGCCTAAGTATATATGAATTCAAGTCTTCACACTCGTGCGACCACCAAAATTTGAGTTCCATTCCATATTCTCCTGTACAACAAATAGGAGAAGACAATAATTAGTAGTTAGACACAGTTGAACACCTCACATTATGACATATCACAAAGGTTATATGGATGTAACATCTTACATAGGAAGCCATTCTAAATTTAGTTATGTGAAGCAACCTCAACCCTGCATGATCCACCAACGTCTATCACCTCATTCATGAAGAAGTCGAGCAACCACTCTCGGACATTTGCTATCTAATCAAGCAATAGCTAGACCAATATCATGATCCAAACTTTGCCTCAGTATATCCCGAGACAAGTGCTCCAGTAGACCAGGCATATTTTGTTTATAGGTGGATACATTATTTAGTTCCTTGATACTACTTTGTTATTATCATGTGAATCTAAAAGGCTACTGTAATTTTTCAATAAATGTTTGCAAGTTATGTTGCTCGATATCTGACCATACCGAACATCCTCAAACGATGCCCTCATACCGAACATCCTCAAACGATGCTCGATATATTTTCAATAGCTTCTGTTTATATACTACCATACCGAACATCCTCTCATCTCTACTACCAACCTAACCATCCCTAACGATACATCACACCTGGCCACCCCATGATCCCCAAAGGAACTAAAGTTTTAAAAAAACTGATTCTATACGATAAGCAACCCAAGGTATGCTGCAACTATGCAAGATAGTATCCACGTAAAATGCAATACATCAGAGTAATATGGATGATGATTATACCTCCACACATTTCCTAAGAGCAAAATCAAGGCCCCATCCATGGACCAAGTCGTTCTGCAGAAAACAATATGTAAGAATACAGGCTTCAAATGAAGTTAAGAGAACAGTAGGAGATACCACTCCACCTGAATCATATGCCATACACAGCGCCATGCATCCCTTGAGAATACAGTTGCCATTATTTCAACAAACCTGCATATCAGATTACATGTGAAAAACAGAAATTTCGATAAGAAAATAATCTAATAAATGATTGCACTCCTACGCTGCACATGGTGGCAGGTGAGGGTCGCTACACCAGCCAGGTCTCTCCTCAGTTACTCTGTGAAAAAGCAAAATACCATTCCAGAAACCAATATAGCTGTGTGTGGCTACTAAACAATGGTAAAGCAATATTAATTCAGGAGCTCACTTGTGGACTTCCTGATCACCTCTTCGTTTAGTCATTTGCCATGTCAAACCTTTATCGGGCTCCAAACCAGGCTGAGATCTCAAGCCCATGCTTCCTAACAAGCTTAATGTACCTGAAGAAGATACTTTGAGAATTGAGATTATCTTTCTTGAGGGAACACCATTAAAAAAACAAATAAGGATGTGCTGCTGCTTACGCCTCTGCATTAAAATGTTCGACACCAAGATCTTCATCCCAGATAAATATGTAGTCGTAGCGGGCAACAATGTCAGGATGTAGAGATTGTTTGGCATACCACCTTGGGTAAACGAGAAATAAGTTTGCAACCTTTGATGGACAAATGCATAAAGACTGAGGGGCCCCTTTGGAACGCAGAAATTTCATAGGAATTGTTTAGGAAATTCACAGGATGACAGGAACCGGTTCATTTCCATAAAAACACAAGAATGGAGGGGGGTGGCATCCTGCATTCTAATGGGGGCCTGATCATTGCAAACACACAAAAGAACAACTCACCATTTGGTTTGCTTTGTGACACTCACATGGATGGCCCTTTTTGACCACTCAAATTCATCCCACTCAGTTGTCCGAGACGAGTTCTTGCTAAGTAATCAGTGGGAGGGAATTCAAATATTTTTCTTACAAGGCATTTCTTATTGCTTCAAAGGGACTTAGCCAACATGTTGGACTTGTATAGTCTGGATTTACTAAAGAATATATATGTAGCATACAGTTCACACACAAAGGAATTACCGGCAGATGAAGAGGACGAGACGGAGAGGCGGCATATCCAGCAAGATGGAGAGGCGGCACATCTAGCAAGACGGAGAGGCGGCAAATCCAGCAAGCCACCATGGCGAAACCCCAACATCCTCTGGGTTCTTCGTGGGAGCTGGGCGGTCGCGTCCAGCCTCATCTTGGCATCCCTGGCCTCCACCTCGAGTGCACGGATGGCGGCGTCGAGCATATCCCATGAGCGCTTCCTAGACGTGGTGGTCTCGGGCTCGGCGACGCGGCGCTCCGCCTCCTCGCGTGCAGCGGTCGCGGCATCGCTAACGGAGTCATTTGCGCAACACGTGGCGACGAGGAGGACCTGTGCGATGGTCAGGCGCTGAAGAGGAGGGCACGTCAAAAATCGACAGCAGTCCTCATGACCAGTGGCGGAGGACGCCAGAAAATTTAGGTGTTGTTGTCGCAACGAAGGAAAAAATTATGACACAATTTAAAAAAATTATGACATAGTTTAAAACAATTTGTAGCAAGATCACAACAAGCTTTGTACTCTTCAATTCTTCGTACATGAATAATAAAAGTTCTTATCTAATCTTTTATAGTCTTGCAATCATCAAAAGAAAATTCATCAGAATAGATATACGCGAGCCAAGCAAGCTTATCCACATCAAACTTAGAGAACAAATTAAACTTTGATTGTTTTGAAAAAAATGATGAGAATAAAAAAACCAACACACCTTGAGTGTTCAGGTTTATCAAACCAGTTAATCTCTTGGCACATTAAACTTTGGAATGTCAGTGATCGTACGCGCTCCATAAGCTTCCCACCAGCTAATCCGAATAGGAAATATTCTACTGGAATCAGAACAAATGCACAAGCACCCAACGCAACAAACATGCTTGCCCAGAACTTGAGCCCTTCAGTAGTTCTGCAGGTGGCTCATAGAACACCTTTATTGCGGTGGAAATCAAGTGCAGAGCGGGACAAGCAGCCGTGCGAGCGCGGGACAATCTCACAAGCAGAAGCAGCCGGGCTGCCGGATGGGACAAGCACTCAAGCAGGAAGCAGCCGAATGGGTCGGCGGGGCAAGCAGCCAGCCGCCGGGCGCACGGGAACAAGGATTAGATCTCTCACTTCGCTCTGGCGCACGACAACAAGGATCGCCTCGCCGAGGCCCAACAAGTCCGGGATCCGGCCGTCGTGGCCCCCCTCGAAGCAGGGGCGGTGGAGGCAGCAATGGGGAACCGGCGGCGGAGGATCCGGATGGGGAGGGGAGATGAAAGAAGGGAGAGAGAAGGGGATGGCGGCCTCACGGGGGTTCGTTCCAAAGTGAAAGAAGCTGGTCGGATGGCCGCATGAGATGGATTAAGTCGCACGGACGGCTGTGGTTTTTGGGGCAACGTGGACAGGTCCAGAGAATCCTCTCGGTTTTAAATGTAAAGAGATGTTTCTATTATCCAACATGTCTCTATAGCGACCCACCATCAGTCGCACACTTAACTCTATAGCGACCGATCATAAGTGGTTAAATTTTTAAACTTTTAGTGATCGATGGGCCATCCCTACAAACACATAATTAGATTTTTCTTTTAAAAAAAATAAAAAACTAATCGAAAAAATCGAATAATTACGGGGACTTCTACAGGATATATTAACATGATTCAAACATGTTTAGCGCTTTATAAACACTATGGAACATACTTAGTTCAATCTAAGCATAATTTACTATTTACTACGTTTTTTCACAATATGTCTTATCAGAAATATCATACAAAGATGGTTTTATGTTTACAAGTTTCTAGTATACTCACTAACATCTAAGACAGTTTGTATAGTCTAGATGACTCTAATAATATCTTTATTTGAGATGGTTTCATATACATAAGTGTCCAATATACTAACCAAAATATAAGGCAATTCTTGTAAACTTAATGCCTCAAAAGGTTTATTTATTTGAGATGGTTTTCAAAATCAATCTGTATTAAATCAATATAAGACATTTCCTACCATATTTCTGTCTCAAAAACCTTCTTCATTAAAGACGGATCTCCAACAAACCGTCTTACCTTACTCATCACCATATGATAAAAGACGCTTCTATAAAATGCACTGATATTTGTCTTAAGATGTATGTCTTAAATAAGCATATTTCTAGTAGTGTTCAAGAGCACATCGCCTATAGAGTATGGCCGCTCGTGAGTGAGTGGGAGATGCCGAAGGAAGCTGCTGCCGGGTCTAGTCATGGTGGCCTGGTCTATCTAAAATATACCTTCAGATATGAAGGCGAGTTTGATGAGCCAAATGATGAGTGGTTGAGCAGTATTAAGGCAACCAGTGACGAATTGCTTGGGGCCTATACAAGGGCCGAAGATGATGCAATGACCTTGGCCTTCGAAGGTCGAGGCAAGAAAAGGTTGAATAGAGTTTTTGACGTTACAGTTCACGTTGAAACCGACAAGGGCATCAACTCCGGCCCCTGCTAAAGAGACTGCTGAAGATGCTACAGTTCACGTTGAAACCGAAGATGGGCCCTTAGTGCCCACTGAAGCAGAGCCGACTAGAACTGGGCAGAGAACTGAACAAGGATTTTTAGATGCTGGTTTGGCTCTAGAGAAGAAAGACGCACCCGAAAAAGTTAGATCTCCTACTCCCGAAGCACCTTCTGAAGATCTTGACTTTATTATTCGACATGCTTCGGGTAAAAGGTTGTCTGAGGAAGAAATCGCAAGAGCCAAACACTACGCCCGGGAACTGAAGTACCCGAAGGGGCCTTGGTGTACAATGGCACCGACGCAGATGATTTTCTTTACTGTCTTCCAGACAACAAGGAAATATCTGTTTGCCGAGAGATGGTAAAAAACATGGAATTTCCGAAGCTTGAAGTTGGCCTTTCTGCCATGTCAAAGGATGACCTCGCAGACAGCCTTGCGTACAATAGTCTGAAGGTACGGAAGTTATGGACTTATAAATAGATTATCTTTTGTCTTTTATTCTCATGCTAATCCTTTGTCTCCCTTCTTTTTGCAGGGCCTAATTCTGAGCAACGCTTTGAGAGCACAGAAAAATGCTGAGGATGAAAGTTGCTAGATAGCCCTTAGCAACCTTTGGTCGGAGGTTATCAGACTAAGGAACGAAGCTGTAGAGAAAGACAAAATTCTGCTTTCCTTAGTGGACAGAGTGAAGAAAGATGAGGCAAAATTTAATGCTCAATCTGAAGTCCATAAAGCCGAAGTTGAGAACCTTTAGAAAAAACTTGCCGAAGCTAATAAAAATTTTGAACTTGCAAAAGTAAAGCAAGAAATAAGTGAATGGTCGAATGCTAGGCTGGAAAAGAATGTTGAGGAGCTTCGTGAATCCAAGGAGAGATGCTTTGAGAAATCCTTGGATTGCACAAGAAAACTGAAAATCAGCTTTGCCAAGGTGGGTGCGTATTATTCAGAAGAAAAGTTCATTCGAGGTGACCTCGAGGGAGTCATCGATTGGATAGGTGAAGAGGCCGAAGCTTTTGAAGAGATCCTTAGTGATCGTGGGGATATTTGTGCCTTCGCCGGTGCTCGAGGGGTTGCAGCAATTCTGGAGAAGGCTGGCTGTGGCCACGTTAAAGCTGCGGCCCAGGCCGAAGCCGTCTTCTCCACAGACGACACGAAGGACCCATCGGCCGAAGCCATTTTAATAGGCGGGAAATTTTATTCCAATGTCTGGATGAAAGGTGGCCGGGAAATGGCTGGCGAAATTATAAAGAAAAATGAAAAAGAATCCTATGATGCCCGAGAAGAAGCTAAGCGAGCCGAAGAAGCTGCCGAGCGCGCAAGGGGTATAGGTATTATTATTGAATTTTTAGCTTTGGTGTTTGTTTTCTGGCTTCAGACTAACAACTTGTTTACTACAGCTGAACTTTCACCGCTACCCGAGCCATAAGACCCCTAGGTCGATCCCGTTATGAAAGAGGCGCTGGATGTGATGAGTGTTGCCAATACCATCGTCGACGAAGTCGTCGATAGACTGCTGAATGAGGCCGACGAGGAAATTCTCAAAGAAGACTAGGCTTTTGTTGTGATGATACAATGTAACATTTGTGTATGAAACAATTATCAAACATGTATATTAATGTAATATATTTCTTTGCGATGCATGAAATTTACGCACATACCATTTTTTAGCCTTCGGCGAAAAAACACCATCCCTTATTTTCATGCTTCGTAAAGAAAAGAGCCCTTCTATAGCAAAGCTGTTGTGTGACACTGTTGTCAACAGGCTTTCCAGGAAAGATTGTATTTGCCGAAGGATTGCTTCATGCCTCAGTACACTTTCATTCATCAAGTTATTGTCAAAGATTTGCTTCGTGCTCAATCTTTGCTGTTGATGCGATATGATGTATGATGTAATGCTATGCGAAATGATGCAATGATATGATGCAACATGATGTTTATGCCGAATACACACGCCCACACTGAAACACTCAAGACTCTGCATCACCTTAGGGACGTCTTTGGAGTCTTTAAGCTCTGCATCCCCTTAGGAACAACTTTGGAGCTTCTTCACCTTGTATTTCGGTGGTATTTAAGCACTGTATCCCCTTAGGAACGACTTTGGAGCTTCTTCACCTTATATTTCAGTGGTATTTAAGCTCTGCATCCTCTTAGGAACGACTTTGTAGCTTCTTCACCTTATATTTCGGTGGTATTTTGGCTCTGCATTCCCTTAGGAACGACTTTTGAGCTTTGGAACTTACTCTGCGCTCCCTTAGGAACGACTTTTGTAGCTTCGAAACTTACTCTGCGCTCCCTTAAAAACAACTTTCATAGCTTCGGAAGTTTGTTAGGAGGAAGCATTTTACTCAGTGATACGAGCACTATTATTACATGAAATCAGAATTCAGTCCTTCATGACTTGTTTTCCATACAAGAAAAATATAAAGATACACCAAGGGTAGGATATTCTTTAGTAGTTGTGCTTGGATTCAGGCACAGTACTATTGACTATGCAAGCTTCAGACTCCTCCCAAAAATCACGCTGTTGTTGAGCGTGCTGGTGCCCTTCTAGCTGCTGGCTTCGGGTCAGAGTAGGTGGCAGCGGTGGTGGTGGTGGGAGCTGGGCCCAGGAAGCTTGAGATTGGCTTGCCGAAGCAATAGAGGTCATAGGCTGTTGATTACCTACGTATTCTGGGACATAGGGAGAATAGCATGAAGTAGTATGTAGGACCTGCTTCAGCTAATTCTGTCGTGCCTCAGCTTTGGCAATCTCTTTTTGCTTCTGAATTGTGACTTGGCATGTTCTTGTGGTGTGGCCTTTGTCTTCACCACAGAATAAGCAAAATAGTCTTCTGGGCTGATCTCTGTATCTTCCTCCGAAGCTTCTGCCCCCTCTACCTCTTGGGGCTGGTGGCCTGAAGAAGCTTTGTTGTCGCCCTGATGACTGGGAGCTGTGTTGTTGCCTTTGAGGTTGACTTCCTCTATCATCACTTTGGATGGAATTATGGATCGACCTGACGTGCCTGGGGTGAATTCTTCCTCCGAAGCCCCTGGCCATCTCAGAAAACATGTATGCTTCCTTCCTTCTTTGGCCGAAATCATTATCAGCCCAGATATACTCATCCATCTTCTGAAGAAGCTTCTCCAAGGTTTGTGGGGGCTTCCTGGCAAAATATTGAGCTGTAGGTCCTGGCCAAAGCCCCTTGATCATGGCCTCAATGACTATTTCATTGGGCACTGTAGGCGCTTGTGCTCTCAGACGTAGGAACCATCGGACATACGCTTGAAGGTACTCATGGTCTTGCGTGCATTGAAACAAAGCCTGAGCAGTGACTGGCTTCATTTGAAAGCCTTGGAAACTAGTAATTAGCATATCCTTGAGCTTTTGCCATGATGTGATTGTTCCTGGCCGAAGAGAGGAGTACCAAGTTTGCGCTACGCTTTTAACTGCCATGACGAAGGATTTGGTAATGACTGCAGTATTGCCCCCACATGAAGATATGGTTGCCTCGTAGCTCATTAGGAACTGATTCGGGTCTGAGTGCCCATCATACATAGGAAGCTGAGGTGGCTTGTATGATGGGGGCCATGGGGTAGTCTGCAACTCTGCTGCCAAAGGAGAAGCATCATCGAAAGCAAAATTGCCATGATGAAAATCACCATACCATTCATCATCATTGTATGAATTCTCTTGATGAAGCTCCCTGTGATGGGGCCTTCGGTCTTGGTCCTCCTCGATGAGATGGCACATTTCTTCGACGGCCTCATCAATCTTTCTCTAGAGATCGGTGAGCCGAAGCATTTTCTCTTTCTTTTTTTGAACCTGTTGATGGATAGCTTCAAGGTCCCTGATCTCTTGGTCTAGTTCCTCCTCCTGAGGTGTTGGGCTGGTAGCCTTCCTCTTCTGTCTCCTAGCTTTGTGTAGCATCTCCTAATTGACATCCAGCGGCTGCAATGTAGCCCCTGGCTTGGCTGTCTTCTTCGGCGGCATGACGAAGGTCGATGCTTGTCAAAGGTGGTCGGATGAGTTCACTAGAGGTGAGCGCCAATGCTGGTCCTTGTTCTCAGATGCTATACATCAAGAACAGAGCAACACAATTGTTAACGATTAGAGACCTTCGTCCTTCGAAGCATTATCTCCCCTGGGATATAATGATCTTCAGATGAAGGTCATGAAGGGCATACCTTCATCATTTTAGTGAACAAAATGTAAAGAGACATATGAAACACAGAAGAATATAAACAATCATCACAAATCATTAGATTATTTATATTCTCATTTCATAAACATGAATAAGCATCAATGATATTTATATTAGATTAATACCTTCGACTTGATAGAAGGTAAGAAAGAGAGAGTGACGCGAGAGAGATTACAATTCAGCGTGAATAATACGGTGTTACTGTTCATCTATTTATAGGCACAGGACACAGCCTGGACACAATTATATTCATGTCCCTGACATTTACTGTTGACCATAAGGCAAGCTGTCGAGGACTAAGTAGTCTTTTCTCCTGTAGGTCGGTTTCATCTTTCACCATCCTCATCGTGCTAAGGCAAAGCTTCTTCAGCCATAGCTTCGGAGCTAGTTCATCCTTCCCCCAGATCGCCCCTTTCATGCCATGCACACCTTCATCTCAAAGCCGAAGCTTCCTGAGACAGTATACTATACTAGAAAACATGTTAGTTATGTTTTTGAGGACCTTCGGAAGAGGAAGGCCCCGAACATGGGACCTAGTACTTATTTTAATTTCTTATATCATTAAAACTATACTTAAACAATCACTAACATAATATTATTTTATATGCTAAAATGAGCACTTAATCAAAAATGATTCTAGTACTTCATCACAAAATTAAATAATCATAACATAACTTATGTATTTTCCAATTATAAAAATAATGCCCATATTCAAAATACTATTTGTTGTTCACTTGTTCTCAAATATTGTGAGTCAAGAACAAGGCAACACAATTGTTAATTAATAAAGACCTTCGTCCTTTGAAGCATTATCTCCTTACGTGTTTAATGCTTCTCAGACGAAGATCGAGAAGGAAACACCTTCTTCATATCAATACAAGAATAGACATGCAAAGGAATAAATATGATAATCATATTTTAATAATTCATTTATTCTTGCATCCCACAATATATATATATATATAATATCAACGATGTTAATATCACATTGATACCTTCGGCTTGCTCGAAGGCAAGGATGCGAGAGAGTGAGTACAATCGAGCGTGAATAGTACGGTGTTACTGTTCATCTATTTATAGGCACGAGACGTAGCCTGAGCAAAAGTACATTTATGTCCTTAATGTTTACACATGACTGTATTTCAAATTATAAAGGACTAAGTAGTCTTTTCCTCCTTCGGCCATTATCAACATTCCTCTGCTTCGTTGTGAGCCGAAGCATTTCCGTCTGGTGATAACTTTGGCGTTTACTCTTGTCTTCTTTGGATCTATCTTCATCCTGTGTGTCCTTCATCATAATAAAGAGCCTTATCTCCTGGAGACGAAGCTTCCTGTAATAGCTTATGCTAAAAACAAATGGTTAATTATGTTTTTGAGGACCTTCGAAAGGAGAAGGCCCCCAACAGTAGCCCCTCGTAGTTTTAATTTGTTTCTTTGTAACAAATTTAGACTGACGTGAACGAAGGCCTTTAGCCGATGGTCCAAAAAACACCTTCCCTTTGCTAGAATAGCGAATGACACTGACATGCCGGACCCACCAAACCGTGGGGCGCTAGCCATATAAATAGGAGTCCGCATTGAAAACATTTTTTGTGCCATTCCAGTTGCTTACACTGTGCTCGTCATTTTAAAATTTCTTGTTTTATCGGGTTTAATTGGATTTTAGGCTTCGACATTTCAACGTCCTTTGGTTTGATGGCTAACGAGAAGAAGATTGTCGACCTGGCGCTGTCCGAGTTTTACGAAGCTATGGAGAGAGCCAACGCAGAGAAGATTGCTCATGAGACGTTAGCTGGGATATCTGAGGGTTCTAGTGATAGTGAAGGTTTCAATGTAGAAAGCAAGAATGAAGACGCCGAAGATCGGCCCTGGAGACCGAGCCATGTTGTCTTCGGGAAGTCAACCATCAAGCAAGGGCAAATTGATGCTATGAGGGGATGGTACTTCAGTGATGTCTCTATTATGAGGGCTGGAGGGGAAAGTAATGTCCCTCTGCTCGAAGTTGACGAGATGGTAGTTTATAGAAGCTTCATGAAGGCAGGGCTTCAGTTCCCTTTGGATAAATTGCTGGTCAAAGTTTTAAAGACTTTCGAAATTTACCTTCATCAGCTTACCCCCGAAGTTATTAACAAGATGGGGATTTTTATTTGGGCCATGAGGAGCCAGGAACTAGAACCAAATGCAAAATGCTTCTGCAACATGCACGAGCTATCCTATGAGACGAAGGCTACCAGAAAGGAGCAATATCACAACAACTTCGGTTGCTACAGCTTTGTGCCTCGCTCTGAGGTGAGCTACCCAGTTTCGACATTTCAGAAGAGATGGCCTGGGGCCTGGATGCAAGAGTGCTTCTATGTGAAGAACGACTTGGCTGAAAGGGAAGATATTAAGGGGATTATTCAATGCCCTATCTAGTCTCATTTCGGCATTAGGAGGCCATCCACTGCACTTGGGAACAACATACAAGCATGCTAAATGGCCTTTAATACAATATGTACTTATATAGGCACAAGGGACTTAGTACAAGAGCATATCGATTATAGGGTGTGGCCACTCGCAAGTGGGTGGGAGATGCCGAAGGAAGCTGCTGCTGGATCTAGCCAAGGCGGTCTAGTTTACCTGAAGTACACCTTTAGGTACATGAATCAATTCGATGAGCCGAATGATGACTGGCTAGATGCCATCGAAGCAACTAGTGATGAATTGCTTGGTGCCTACTCGAAGGCTGAAGATGATGCTATGACAAAAGCCTTCGGGGGTCGAGGCAAAAAGAGATTGAATAGAGTTTTTGATGTCATCGGGTTTGTATACCCGGATTATTGTTATCCTTCAAGAAAGCTAGGAAAGAAAAGAAAAACTGCCGCTTCAGCGATTTCTATCACGCCGAAGCCGAAAAAGTTATGGTTTTAACAAACCGCCCCAAGCGCATTGAAACGGCCAAAGTGTCAAGGCCTATTGAGGGGTCTTCTTACGTATCTGAGCCAAGTCGCTCTGCTCCTACCGAAGCTGGGACATAATCGGTCAGAGAGCCAGAACTGAAGACAGCATCGGAGCAACCGAAGGCTTTGAGTCCGTTGCGAGAGATGGAGCTACCGAGGGCATCAAAGATTCCTGCAGCAACTCCAAGAAGGAGGAGAATGGCCAGCGTACTAGACGCTGTCATGGAATTCGTGAAGGTACAAACTCCTGCTTCAGCACCTGACACAGAGGGCAAAGCCTTAAAGAAATCTAACGAAGCTGGTATGGCGCAGGCTAATTCTGAGGCTGGACCCTCAGCTCCCACCAAAGTACATCCTTCGGGGGCTGCTCCTCTAATCGAGGAAAAAGAAAATGCTTCAGGGAAGCAATTGTCGGAAGAACAGATTGCCGAAGTTAGACAATATGCGAGGGATCTGAAGTATCCATTAGGATCCTTGGTATACATCGGCACTGATGAAGATGATTTTCTATATTGCCTTCCGAACAATAAGGAGATATCTATTTACCGGGAGATGATAAGGAACATGGGATTCCCGAAGCTTGAGCTCGGTATATCTGCAATGTCAAAGGATGATCTTGCAGATAGCCTTGCTTATAATAGCTTGAAGGTATATATACTTTTGCTATGAAATAAACTATGTTTGTAGGTTTTCTTGTTATCGTTATGTTCTCACATATATATTTTTTGTCTTTAGGGGTTAATTCTAAGTAAAGCTTTAAGGGCTCAAAAGGAAGCAAATGACGAGAGCTGCCAGATAACTATTGGAAATCTTCGATCAGAGGTCATCACGCTAAGGAACGAAGCTCTTGAAAAAGATAAGATAATGTTTTCCTTATTGGACAACCTAAAAACTTGTGAAGCCAAGCTTAGTGCTCAAGACGAAGCCCATAAAGCTGAAGTCAAAGATTTGAAGAAAAAACTTGCAGAATTGAATGAAAATTTTGAAGCTGCAAAGGCTAAGCAAGAAATAAGTGAAATGGAAAGATCCAGGGTGCAAAAAGAATGTTGAAGAGCTTCGGGATTCCAAGGAAGGATGCTACGAAACATCCATAGAATGCGCGAAGCAACTGAAAGATAGTTTTGCAAAGGTGGGAGCATACTCTTTGTTGGAGCTTGCTCTCCTGGGCAAGTTGATCCAACGTGGGAGTGAAAGCAACGTAAACAAGGTTTTAACTCGAGATGGCAATAGCTCTGTTAATCTAGCCTCTCAAGGGCACTGTGGGGGGGTATTTATAGGTGCCTGAGTGACCAACATCTTGAGTTAAGGACGCATGTGCCCTCAGGCGCCCAGGTTATCCCTGGAATATTCCCATAAAGCAGGGTTACAGACAGTAATTACCGGGAAGCCTTTACAAATTAGGCCCGTAATGCGTAGCGGCCACGCAGGGCCTGTTACAATGGGCCGGATCACGCGTGGGCCTCCATGTTGGACGAAACCGCGGGATGGGACAACCTCATCATAGGCCTTTGTCCTGCGACGCGTGGGACGAAGGGTAAAGTCTGCCAGTCGTCTTATCTCTGTTGGTGTAGCGAGTCCAGCGAAGGCATCGAGCGAAGGGTGGCGTCTTCGCCTTCGCCCCAACATTTGCCCTCCGAGGGACCAGTTCGACTAAGTCATCTGGTGCCGAAGGCGTTGTTAGATGGTGGAGACGCTGCCCTCGCTCGAAGTGGTTCCGCGGGGGTTTTTGACATGACCGTTGATTGACGTCGCACTGTTGGATTGCGGGTTTCCCGAAGCGTCGCGCCCTGTGTATAAAAAGGGGGCGGCGCGGATTGAAATTTACCTTTCTGCGTGCCGCTAAAACCCTAACCTCGCTTTTTCAAACTGCTCGCTTGCTCGTCTGCCCTCCTTGCTCCTGTTCGTCGGAGAACTGGCCCACGTGAAGCAGACCGCGCGCCGCCATCGACGGTACGTAGCCATGCCGTCTTCCTCCTCGTCTGCTGCGACCACGCCGACGGCCGAGGCGTCTTCCGAAGATCTCTCGGGCACTGTGGCGGCGGTGGAATTACGACCGGGTGATACGGTGGAATTCGGTGTTTTGCGGATGTCGTTGGTCCGCGTGCAAGATATGCAACAGTTGGGGTATTTTGGCGGCGGGGTTGGGCGTGTCCCGGGGGCGGAGGAGGGTCCCGAGCCCGAGGGCGAATTGGTTGTTTTTGAGACATTTTTCATCGCCGGCCTTCGTCTGCCTGTGCATCTTTTTGTGTCGGAGGTTCTGCAGAAGTTCGAAGTCCAGGTTCATCAGCTAACACCGAACGCCGTGGTGGCATTGGCGAAGTATGTCAGGGCAACAACGTCGTATGGCGGTCAGCCTTCGGTGGAAGTCTTCGCCAAGCAACACTGTCTGCACTGGCAGAAGAGAAAAATTGGACATAAGATTGCGCAATTCGGATCATGCACTTTCACGCCGAAGTCCGGGAAAACTTCGATGGAAGTTGTGGAGCTGGTCCCCTATGCCCGAAATAAGTGGGGCAACTGGTGGGACTACTGGTTCTATGTTTCAGAGGCTGAAGTCGAAGATCACCCAGGGCTCCCTGCTGCCATTATGTGCTCTCATTATTATGTGGCGTACCCGCCATTTGAAGTAGCGGAGGATGATGAGAATGAAAGGGCCCTTCGGATTGCTGCCCGTACGAGTAGTGGGCGTGATCTAGTTGAGGAATTCGTAGGGTATGGGGTGTGGCCCTTAGCGCATGGATGGGCGCTGGGCGAAGTATGCCCTCGCGAGATGCCCTCCCTGGGTGGGTGGAAAGTGCGAAGTCCTCTTTTTGCTTTGGATGTGCGAGGGCGGGATCCTGCCGCGGTTGTGCGTGAGGCAGAGGATGGGGCGGTGCGAATTGTTGGGTGCTACGTGCCGAAGACGAAGGCCCAGCGGAGCTGGGATATACGTGGATCCAACAACCGCCTGAATAGGGTCTTCAAGTTGAATTGTTTGCCGTATGGCGGTTATCCCGGGGAAGACGTTGTCGACCACCGCGGGAAAAAACCAGCGGCTGTGACTGAAGATGACCCCGCGCCGGAGGCCGCCCCAGCCACTAAGAAGAGGAAGCTAGGTACTGCGGTGGGAGGACTGGGGGTCTCCGATAGTTTTGCTATGGAGTTGATGGGGACATGCGCGGCCCCCGGGGGAAGGATGTCTTCGCCCGAGCTCCGGCAGTCTTCGGCGCGGATGCTGGAGGTTATCGGGGGTCGATGGCCCAAGAACGTTCCTATCCCCCGCGCGGCTGGTGAAGACTTCTTTATGTCTCGCATGGCTCGTGACTTGAGAGTGTTTCCTTACGGACGGAATATTGCTGCTGTTGTGTTGGCAGTGATGAACAAAGATCGCCAAGATGCTGTGTAGAAGCGCAGGGAGGTCATCAGGCTCCCCGACGCTAGGCGTGAAGCGAAGAGAGCGCGGGGGAGTGCAAAGGCTACCATCCCCGGTGGTAGCCAGCCGATGCTGGCTACGAAGCCGGCCGCGCCTGGATCCAGCAAGGTGTCGTAGAGCACGAAGGCGGTCGGCGTCGGCGGAACCAAGTCTGCCCCGGACGGAGTCGCGAAGGTCCGGGAGCTGCCTTCGCCGGGGAAACGCGTTGTCGACTTCGACACGAATATTAGTGTGGACAACTATCTCGTTGCTAAGTTTTTTTTTGACCGGTGATACATTGCAGGGTCGGGCGAGGGGCAACTGGTTGTTGTCCCGCCTGCGGTGGCAACCATGGCGTCGACTGCGGTGCTTGGGGTGAAGGGTGGCGCTTTCAGCACTGGCGGCGAGATTTCGGCGGCCACTGCCGTCAAGGACGAAGAGGGCACTATGTCCCACCGGCTGAGGGAGGCGTCGTAGCAGCTGAGTCAAGTAAGTTGAGCTAGACTTCGGTGTTTGCCACTTTCATGGGGATTGTGGTCTCATGTGTGTCTGTTAGGCGGCCGACTTCACCGACCGCATGGCGTCGGGTGCCCTTACTGTAGATGTGTCTGCCGAAGTCGAGAGACTTCGGGTGCAGCACGCGGACGCCGTCCGGGAGAAGTCGGCTGCGGAGAGCAAGAGCCGCAGGCTGGCGGAGAAGGTGGCCGCTCTGGAGGGCGAGAGGACGGACCTCCGGCGCCAGCTGGTGGAGGAAAGGAGGGAGGCCAACCAGGCCATTGCCAAGGCACAGGCGGCGCAGGCGGAGGCCAAATTGGCGCGGGCGGAGGGGAGTCTTGCCAGCCAACGCGCCAAGGAATGGGAGGTGCGGTTCAACGCTCTGCACGCCCGCATGGAGAGGGCCGAGGCCTCTACGCGATCGGAAGTTGAGCGGACGCGCAAACAGCTCGTGGACTCATACCGCGAGCTGGGTGCGCGGACTGCTGACTTCGACGTGCCCGATCGAGAGGCGGGCCTTCGCTTCCTCGAGTGGCTGCAAGAGGAATTGTTGGCACTCCCAACCATCGTGGAGGGATTCATGTTCTTTGCCTCCCTCGTCACCCGCGAAGGGGCCATGAATGCGCTGTCCCGCGAGGGGTGCAATCACTATGAGGGCTTCGACCGGTTCGATGAAGACTTTGGGCGCGAAATTTTTAAGGTCGAAGACTCTGTGGTGAAGGATTCCGCGGGGGCCCTCTTCGATCGGATGTGGGGTCCTCATGGCCGGGAGGTGGTCAGGGAGCGGTCTGATCAGGCGAGAGAGCAGGTAAGTCTTGTCTGTTGCTTCGTGTGATTGAATGTGGGTACGTGTGGGTTTGCTGAATGAGTGTGCTGTTGCTGCAGATGGCGCATGCCGAGGATGTCGAAGACCTCGGAGGTCTAAACAGTGCGCCGCCCGAGGCTGCGGAGGGCAGACCGGTGCTGCCCTCGGATGCTGGTGAAGGCCCATCGGACGTGCTCGTGCCTGCTGCTGCCGGCGAAGACCCTGTGTCGGCCCCTGTGCCGACAGTCGAAGGCGCTCAGGAGGTGGTGGCGGAGCCGGCGGTCGAAGGCCCTACGGCCGCGGACGCGCCCACGCAGGTGGCTAATTAGTTAAATAGGTGCGGGGGGGTTGTAAATTTTGTCTACGTGTTACTGAACCTTGGTTGCTGCGAAGGTTCAGGGTTTTGGGCCTGCGCACGCAACCGCTACTGAAAGTGCTAATTTTGTGGCGGCTTCGACCGTGGTTGCGGAAAATGATTCGGGTGATTCTGTGTCTAAGTTTTTTGAGTCTGATGATTCTGGGAGTTCGGTGGTGTGGACTGAAGAGTCTTCGGATGAGGACTTGGATTATTTTGCGGCATTGGATGTGGCTGCGGCGGAGGCTTCACCATGTGTGATGGGTGCTGAGGTTCCCGGTCCGAGCGCTGGGCGTAGGCGGCGAAGGGCGGTGGCGAAACGCAGAGTGAGTGAGGTGGAGGGTGGTTGGCTTCGTGTGGATAGGGCTGGTAGGCAGGAATTGTTGTCCTCGCCAGCTAGGGCGAGTGTAGGTGAGGGGGAGTTGCGAAGTCTGTTTGAGGGTGAGGAGCTGAGGATAATGCTGTTTAACTATAGGGAGATGGGTATCATCCCGAAGGTTAAACCATTGTAAGGTGTGATGCCCTCGCTGTACGTATATAACTATAATTTGTATGATGAGGCTGTGTGCCTTAGCTTATACGGCCGTGCCCGTAGGGGACTTGTGCACTAGGTCTAGCGCGTTTATTATGTCGATCCAGCTGCACCCTCAGGCGACTTTTGCACTGATAGTCTTGGGAGGAAGACTTCGATTTTTCGCACTTGTTGTGCTAGTCCGGCTGCACCCTTAGGCGACTTTTGCACGGATAGTCTTTTGGAGAAGACTTCGATTTTGCGCACTTGTTGTGCTAGTCCGGCTGCACCCTTAGGTGACTTTTGCACGGATAGTCTTTTGGGGAATACTGGTTTTGTGCACTTTTTGTGCTAGTCCGGCTGCACCCTTAGGCGACTTTTGCGCGGACTGTCGCACGCGAGGGTAGCCAGCGCTGCCCCTCGTGGTGACTTCGTGTTTGTCGAATGCCGAAGACCGTCGATGCGGTCTTTTTTCGACGTTGTAATTTTTTGCGGGGGATTTTTTGCGTGTATATTACATGGCTCCACCTCATTAAAAACCTCACCCCCGGGAGGAAAAGAGTGCGGGCCGGAATAAAAACTGTCTTGCGAATTACAAGGGCGAGCTAGCCCTGAGGAGTCAAACAAAAAACTTGCGAAGATTGTCAATGTTCCAAGAATGTTCTAAGTCTTCGCCGGATGGCGTTGTGAGCCTGTACGCTCTGGGGGACGCCTTCGTCTTGACGATGAAAGGGCCCTCCCATTTTGGCTCTAGCTTGCCCCGGGACTCTGTCCGAGCTGTCCGAACGAGTACGAGGTCTCCTTCGCTGAATTCCCTCGGCATGACTGTGTGGTCGCGCCAGGCTTTTGTTTGAGCTTGGTATTTGTTTAGAGCCTGTAGGGCGAAGACGCGGTCTCCGTCGATGAGGTCCTTCGAAGTAGGTTCGTCTACGTCGGGGATGGCTGACGCGACTGTCCGCGGTGACCCATGTTTTATTTATTGCGGAGTCATGGCCTCCGATCCATATAGAAGGTGAAAAGGGGTGAACCCAGTCGCCCTAGACTCAGTCGTGTTCAGCGCCCAGACCGCTTCAGGTAACAGGTCTGCCTAGTTGCCTTTTTTGTCGTCGAGGAGCATTTTCTTGACGGCTGTGAAAATTTTACCGTTGGCGCGTTCCACAACTTAGTTGGATTGCGGGTGGTACACTGAGGCGAAGGAAAGCTTGGTGCCGATGGAGAAGCAGAAATCCTTGAAGTCTTGGCTGTCAAATTGCTTGCCATTATCAACTGTGAGTTCGGATGGGACTCCGAAGCGGCAAACAATGTTTTTCCAGAAGAACTTCTGGGCAGTCTTCGATGTTATCGTGGATACAACCCTCGCCTCGATCCAGTTGGTAAAATACTCGACGGCGACGAAGGTGAACTTGAGGTTCCCCTGGCCACGTGTGGGTGATTAGCTTTGTGAATTGCGAAGGGCTTCCCGAGCGTGGAGAAAATTTCTGGCAGGCTTCGCAGGACCTTGTGACCCGATTTGCAGCGCAGATCATGGCGGGCCAGTAGAAACCTTGATGGATCACCTTTGCGGCTAGGGCCCTAGGCCCTGCGTGAGAGCCGCAAGTCCCGCTGTGGACTTCGCGCAGAATTTGGACGCTTCGGTCTCGGTGACACATTTAAGCATGGGTTGACTGACCCCCTTCTTGTAAAGCTGACCTTCGATTAGTGCGAAGTCCCAGCTTCGATGTTTGAGGCACTTGGCCTCATTGATATCGGTTGGATGATAGTACCCCTGCAGGAACAGGGTTATTGGTGCCCGCCAGTCTTCGGTCATGATGAGGTTGACTATGCGGTGGCCCTCGCTATCATTGGTTATTTGGAGCCCCTGTGGGCTGCGGACGGCTGGCATGCCGATGACATGGTAGAATACATCGGAGGGCAGGGCCTCGCCTCGGGCGGCTGCCTTGGCCAAAGCGTCGGCCTCCTCATTCTTGGCTCGGTCCACATGCTGTAAGGTAAAACCTTTGAATTGTCTTTTGAAACTACGGATAGCCGCGAGGTACTGCATAAGTGCGGGGTCCTTCGCTGTGTAGTCTTTCTTGACTTGGCCGGCGACTGCCTTGGAGTCTGTTCTGATGATGCAGGTGGTGACACCAAGTGCCCTTAGCTTGCGAAGGCCAAGAATGACAGCTTCGTATTCTGCTATATTGTTAGTGCATCTGTCAGAATCCAAAGCAAAGCTGAGGCGTGCTGCGTATCTGTGCTTGACCCCTGTGGGTGACGTAATGACTGCAGCGGCGCCTGCCCCCGCATGGCACCATGCGCCGTCGCAATGGATTGTCCATACCCTCTCTGCGGACGTGTCCGGTTGTGTTATTGGCCCAGTCCAGTCGACGACGAAGTCTGCCAGGACTTGTGACTTGATGGCTGTCCTGGGTTCGAATGTGATGTGGTAGCCGGAGAGTTCGGCCGCCCATTTGGCAATACGAACTGATGCCTCCGGGTTTCTAAACAATTCACCAAGTCCCCTATCTGAGGTGACCCGGACCTTGAACGCTTCAAAATAATGGCACAATTTGCGCGAAGCCATAACAACTGCGTAGGCGATTTTTTCCAGTTCCGTCATATTGCATTTTGATGTCGTGAGTACTTCGGAGACGTAATAAACTGGACATTGCCTGAACGAGCCCTCTCTGTTCTGCTCTTGGACTAGTGCTGCGCTGACCGCATGCGGCGAAGCTGCAATGTAGAGCAACAGTGGTAGCGAGGGGTCTGGGCTTGTAAGAATCGCCAATTCTGACAGGTACTGCTTCAAAGAGGCGAAGGCCGCCGCCTGCTCTGGTCCCCATGTGAAGTCTTTTGCGCCGCGGAGTGTTTTGAGGAAAGGGAGACTTCGCTCTACGGATTTGGAGATGAATCTGTTGAGGGCGGCCAATCTGCGTGTCAGTCGTTGGACGTCTTTGGCTGACTGCGGGGGCGTCATGTTGATGATGGCCTGAATTTTGGTTGGATTGGCTTCGATCCCGCGGTGCGACACCAGGTAGCCCAATATTTTCCCCTGGCGAACGCCGAAGACGCACTTTTCGGGGTTTAGGCGAAGTCGTGCGTCCCGCATGTTCGCAAATGTTTCGGCGAGGTCAGCCAGATGGTCTTCCTTGCTTCTGCTGGCGACGACGATGTCGTCCACATACGTAAATATGTTTCTGCCGACTTGGCCCTCGAGCACCGTTTTGGTGAGCCGAGAGAAAGTGGACCCGGCGTTTTAAGTCCCTCCGACATTCTAATGAAGCAATACGTGCCGAAGGGTGTTATGAAGCTGGTGCTTGCCTTGTCCTCCTCCTTCATATATATTTGATGGTAGCCGGAGAAGCAATCAAGGAGTGACATGACTTCGCACCCGGCCGCACTATCGACGATTTTGTCGATCCGAGGCAGTGGAAAGTTGTCCTTGGGGCAGGCCTTGTTAAGACTGGTGAAATCGATGCACATCCGCCATTTGCCGCTCTTCTTCTGCACCATCACTATGTTGGCGAGCCATGTAGGGTAGGCAATTGGCTCGATAAATTTGGCCTCAAGCAGGCGATGTACCTCGGCCTTGGCGGCTTCTGTCTTCTCGTCAGACATCTTACGCAGCCACTGTTTCTTCGGCCTCACCGAAGGGCCGATTCCTAAGCTGTGCTCGATGATGGAGCGACTGACTCCGACCAGGTCGAGGGCGGACCAGGCGAAGACGTATTTATTCTTGGACAGACAGCAGAGGAGTCTCTCCTCGTCATGCGAAGTGAGGTCTTCGCTGATGGTAACCGTCTTTTTGGGCGTTGCCTGGTCGAGGGGAACAGTCTTGGTCCCATCGTTG
The DNA here is from genome assembly GCF_902167145.1 of Zea mays. Classification (NCBI taxonomy): domain Eukaryota; kingdom Viridiplantae; phylum Streptophyta; class Magnoliopsida; order Poales; family Poaceae; genus Zea; species Zea mays. The sequence continues at coordinate 47,441,692 of NC_050103.1, forward strand.
CTCTGCAGCTGTGCTTTGTCATGTTCTTTGGCGGTTGGACTGGCAGACTCGGGGACCTCGCGCTGGGCCATGAGGCAGTGTACGTTTCTTTGTCCGGGAACGAAGTCTCTTTCTATGTTACGCGCAGCCTGCTGGTTGCCGTAGACTGTGATGGCGCCTTGCGGACCTGGGATCTTCATGCACAGGTAAAGTCCGTGAATGGCTGCCTCAAACTTGTTGATGGAGCCCCGGCCCATTATGGCATTGTACGGGTACACCATGTCGACGATGTCGAACATGACTTGCTCACTTCGGGCATTGGGTGCTACACCGAAGGAGAGAGGTAACTCTATTTTGCCGACAGGAAAGGTGCCCATGCCGCCGAAGCCGTATAGCGGGTTGTCCGAAGGCTTGAGCAGGCTGTGGCTTATGCCCATGCGATCGAAGGCATGGAGGAAAATGATATCCGCCTGGCTGCCATTGTCGACTAAGACTTTGTGCAGGTCCCAACCTGCCACGCTGCAGTTGATAACCATGGCGTCGATGTGGGGTGTGTTGCGCAGATCGACGTCTCGTGCGTCGAAGGTCAATGGCACATGGGACCACTTTGTCTGCACGACTGGACCGGTGACGGCGACGTGGTTGATGCTGTGGTAATGGTCCCTCTTCTGCCGCTTTGTGTCGAAGTCGGCGCTGGACCCCCCAGTGATCATGTGAATGACTCCGCGATACGGCTGATCGGCGAAGTCTTCTTGCTTTGGGGCTTGGGGGTGATGGATGTTTTGCTGTTGCTGGTGTGGAGGTGGGTGTGGGGGAGTTACAATTTGTACCTCCTGGTGGTGTTGGTATGCGTGGTGCGGTGGATGCAGAGCGGGGCCGTGGTTGTATGGCTGAGGGGGTTGCTGATATGTGTGCGCGACAACTCTAGGGTTGTCGGCTGGTTGCGCCCGTGCCATCCTGTCTCTGGTGGCCTTCGTCTCTGGGCAGTCTCTTGTAGGGTGCACGCAGTCTTCGCCGTGGAACAAGCAGTAAAATCTGCACGGCTGCTGCGCACGTCCCCGGCCCCGACCGCGAGTTCCGTTTCTGCGGCCCTGGGGGGATACTCCTGGCGGCGAGGGGCCTCGCCAGCGGGGTGCTGGTTGGCGATGTTGTGCACCTGTTGCTGATTGCGGCCGTCCCGAACGGAGTCTGCCTGCGAGGGCCTCGTCCACGTGCGGCTGGACTGCGGAGGGTCTTTGGGTTTCCTCTGAGACTCGACTTTGCGCTGGTGGAGCTCTTTGGATCTGGCGTATTTTTCAAATAGCTGATACAGCTCATGGAGGTTCCTGGGTGGATCCCTGATGCAGTGGCTATAAAGGACGCCAGCCCGAAGGCCACTAATGGCGTAGTGGATGGCGATTTGGTCATCGACCGAAGGCAGTTGTGACTTGAGGGTCAGAAACTTGCGGTAGTACTCCCGCAGAGTCTCTCTTTCCAGCTACTTGCAGAGTGAAAGTTCAGCCAAGGCGTCGGTGTCTGGGCGGTACCCTTGGAAGTTGAGCAAGAATTTGTCCCGGAGACTTCTCCAGGAGTCGATGGACAATGGGGGCAACCTAGCGTACCAGGTGAGGGCTAGGCCTTCGAGGGTGATGATGAATGACTTGGCCATCGTGGCGTCGTCCCCTCCAGATGATGCAACGGTGACCTGATAGCTCATGATGTACTGTGCTGGGTCAGTGTTGCCGCTGTACTTGGGATAGGTCCCTGCCCTGAAGTTGGCGGGCCATGGTGACACTTGCAGGTGTGGCACCAGGGGACTTCGCTCGTCAAGGTAGTTGACACCTTGGAATGCCGCAGCGTGTGGGATGGCGTGTCCGCGCTGAGGGTTGAACAGGTCTTCGATTTGTGCGCGCTGTTGGAGGGGTGGGCCGTGTTGCAGGCCGAGTTGGCCTTCCCGCTGCATGAGCGTGATCTCTTGTTCAAGCTCCTGAGCCTTCTGCTCTTCGTCGTGTATCATCTGTCGCACCTTGGCTTGTGCAGACACACGTTGGCGCTTGGCCTCGAGGATCTGTTTTTGCTTCTAGAGGTTGTGGTTCTTGATGCGCAAGGCGCGCAGCTGTAGCTGCTCTTCTGCTGAAACGTCGATGACTTCGCCGTCCTTGGTGGCATCCGCACCCTCCTGTGGAGCGAAGCCTGGGGGAAGTTGCGGTTGTCCTCCAGAGTTGCAGGTGCGGAGATTGCCTTCGGGAGTGGGTTGTTCGTTGTGCTGCCTCTTGCTGAGTGCGTCGTCTTCGCAGGCCTCTTGGTGGGTGGTGTCGACAAGGGCCTTGCCCTTTTTCTCGGCCAGCAGTGCTGCCTTCGTAGCCTCGTCAGCCTTCGAGGTAGCTCTCTTGGGTGCCATCGCGGGTGGTTTTTCCTTGGCACGAACGGTGGGCGCCAAATGTTGGAGCTTGCTCCCCTGGGCAAGTTGATCCAACGTGGGAGTGAAAGCAACATAAACAAGGTTTTAACTCGAGATGGCAATAGCTCTGTTAATCTAGCCTCTCAAGGGCACTGTGCGGGGGTATTTATAGGTGCCTGAGTGCCCAACATCTTGAGTTAAGGACGCATGTGCCCTCAGGCGCCCAGGTTATCCCCGGAATATTCCCATAAAACAGGGTTACAGACTGTAATTATAGGGAAGCCTTTACAAATTAGGCCCGTAATGCGTAGCGGCCACGCATGGCCTGTTACAATGGGCCGGATCACGCGTGGGCCTCCATGTTGGACGAGACCGCGGGATGGGACGACCTCGTCATAGGCCTTCATCCTACGACGCGTGGGACGAAGAGTAAAGTCTGCCAGTCATCTTGTCTCCTTTGGTGCAGCGAGTCCTGCGAAGGCATCGAGCGAAGGGTGGCGTCTTCGCCTTCGCCCCAACACTCTTCGAAACAAAAAATTATTTGTGGTGATCCCGAAGGGGTTATCCAGTGGATTGGCGAAGAAGCCGAAGCTTTTGATGAAATACTCGGCGATCGAGGAGATTTCTGTGCATTTGCCGGTGTATGAGGAATTGCGGCAATTTTAGAAAAGGCCGGTTGTAAACATGTTAAGGCCGCAGCCCAGCCAGAATATATTTTTTAGCTGGCGACACCAAGGACCCCTAGGTCGAAGCTTCTTTACTAGGCGGAAGGCTTTACTCTGATGTTTGGATGAAGGGCGGTCGTGAGATGGCTGACAAAGTCATTAAAAAGAATGAGAAAGAATCTCACGCCACCCGAGAGGAGGCTAAACGAGCTGAAGAAGCTGCTGAATGCGCTATGATTATAGATACTTTTAAAGTTTTTGCTTTGCTGTTCATTTCTAGCTTCGAAATTCACCATCATATTCTTTATTGCAGCCGACCTTTCACCACCACCGGAGCCGTACAACCCCGAGGCTGACCAGGTTATGAAAGAAGCTTTGGATATAATGAAGATTGCTAACGAAGTCGTTGACGAAGTCGTCGACAGACTATTACATGAAGCTGCTGAAAAAATACTAAAGGAAGATTAAATTCTTGCGTGTTGGAAAATGTAATGCTTGTGTATGGTTGATGCCATATGTACGGACCAAACATCAAGTAATTGTATGTACATTAATGTAATATATCTCTTTGTGATGCATGAAATCTACGTACATACCGTTTTTGAGCCTTTGGCGAAAAAAACACCTTCCCTTCTTTTCATGCTTCGCAAAGAGAATTTTCCTTATGCCACTGTTGACGAAGGTTGGCCTCGTGTAGTACAATATGTCCGCCGAAGGTACATGTTGAGCTATAGCACATTCTTTTGTGGTTCGATAAGTATTTTTGAAGGAGCAATTTCCCTTTTTCTCCACGGCTTTTTGCTGATGCAAAATGATGTATGATGCGATGCTATGCGATGTGATATGATGGTATGATGCAAAATGATGTTCATGCCGAAGATAAAAAAACCAACACGAACACATATCCAGACTCTACATCCCTTAGGAACGACTTTGGAGTCTCTTCACCTTTTACTTAGGTGGTATTTAAGCTCTGCATCCCCTTAGGAACAACTTTGGAGCTAAGCTCTGCATCCCCTTAGGAACGACTTTTGAGCTTCTTCACCTTTTACTTAGGTGGCATCTTAGCTCTGCATTCCCTTAGGAACGACTTTTGAGCTTCGAAACTTACTCTGCGCTCCCTTAGGAACGTCTTTGGAGCTTCGGAACTGGTTTTGTCACACTTGATGGTCTAACCACAGGTTTATTACATCAAGTTGAAGGTTAAGCCTTCCTGTATGGTCTTTTACAACAAAAATATGAAAGTAGAAAATAGTATAAATGGAACACATCAGGGCTTTCTTTTGGCCAAAACAATGTGTCATCTTCAGTAGATGTGCCTAGATTTGGGCACAGTGCTATTAACTGTGCGAGCTTCAGACTGGTCCCGAAGGTCGCATTGTTGTTGAGGCCGAAGGTGCCCTTCTGGCTGCTGATCATGGTTTGGGGCAGGCGCCATTGGTGGGGGTGGTGGTAGTTGAGCCTAGGAGGTTTGGGAGTGACTTCCTGAAGCTGCAGAAGCCGTAGGCTGTTGGTTGCCTACATATTCTGAGATGTATGGAGAGTAGCACAAAGCAGTATGGAGGACTTGCTTCGGCTGATTCTGCTACGCCTCGGCTTCAGCAATTTCCTTTTGCTTCTGGATTGTGACCTGGCATGTCCTTGTTGTGTGGCCCTTGTCCTCGCCACAAAAGAGGCAGTACAACTTCCTGGGTTGATTACCGAACCTTCCTCCATTGAAGCTTCTTCCTCCTTTGCCTCTCGGAGCTGGTGGTCTGTAAGAAGTCTCCTGCATGCTCGAAGACTGTGAGCTATGATGGCTGCTCTGAGCATTATTGGCCCTTTCATCGTTGGCATTGGAGTTATGGATTGACCTGACATGCCTGGGATGAAGTCTTCCTCCGAAGCCCCTGGTCATTTCAGAAAACCTGTATGCTTCCTCCCTTCTTTAGCGAAAATCATTATCGGCCTGGATTTACTCAGCCATCTTCTGAAAGAGCTTCTCTAGGGTTTTTGAGGGCTTCCTGTCAAAATATTAGGTTGTAGGTCCTGGCCGAATCCCCTTGATCATGGCCTCAATGACAATTTCATTGGACACTATAGGCGCTTGTGCTCTCAAACGCAGGAATCTTCGGACATACGCCTGAAGGTACTCCTCATGCTCTTGCGTGCATTGAAACAAAGCCTGAGCAGTGACTGGCTTCGTGTGAAAGCCTTGGAAGCTAGTGACTAGCATATCCTTGAGCTTCTGCCATGATGTGATTGTTCCTGGCCGAAGGGAGGAATACCATGTCTAGGCCACGCTTCTGACTGCCATAACGAAGGACTTTGCCATGACAGCAGTGTTGTCCCCATACGAGGATATTGTTGCCTCGTAACTCATCAGAATTTGCTTTGGATCCGAGTGCCCATCATACATGGGCAACTGCGGTGGCTTGTAGGATTTTGGTCATGGGGTATCCTGCAATTCTGCTGCCAGAGGAGAAGCATCATCGAAAGTAAAGTTACCATGATGAAAGTCATCATACCATTCGTCTTCATTGAATGAGCTCTCCTGACGAAGCTCCCTGTGCTGAGGCCTTCGGTCCTGGTCATCTTGAGTAAGATGACGCATCTCCTCAGATGTGTCGTCAATCTTCTTTTGAAGATCAGCTAGCCGGAGCATCTTCTCCTTTTTCCTTTGTACTTGCTGATGGATTTCTTCTAAATCCCTGATTTCCTGGTCAAGCTCCTCCTCCTAAAGAGTCGGGCTGGTGGCCTTTCTCTTTTGGCTCCTAGCCTCTTGCAGGGAGAGTGCGCCCTGATTTGTGTCCAGTGGCTGTAGGGCAGCCCCTCGCACCGTTGCCTTCTTCGGCGACATGTTGAAGGTGAATGCTTGCCGAAGGATGTGGAAGTGAGTTCACCAGAGGTGGGCGCCAATGTTGTTCACTTGTTCTCAAATACTATGAGTCAAGAACAAGACAACACAATTGTTAATTAATAAAGTCCTTCGTCCTTCGAAGCATTATCTCCTTACGGGTTTAATGCTTCTCAGACGAAGATCGAGAAGGACACACCTTCTTCATATCAATACAAGAATAGACATGCAAAGGAATAAATATGATAATCATATTTTAATAATTCATTTATTCTTGCATCCCACAAAATATATATAAAATATAAACGATGTTAATATCACATTGATACCTTTGGCTTGCTCGAAGGCGAGGATGCGAGAGAGTGAGTATAATCCAGCGTGAACAGTACAATGTTACTGTTCATCTATTTATAGGCACGGGACGCAGCCCGAGCAAAAGTACATTTATGTCCTTAATGTTTACACATGACCGTAATTCAAATTATAAAGGACTAAGTAGTCTTTTCCTCCTTCAGCCATTATCAACATTCCTCTGCTACGTTGCGAGCCGAAGCTTTTCCGTCTGGTGATAACTTCGGTGTTAACTCTTGTCTTCTTTGGATCTATCTTCATCCTATGTGTCCTTTGTCATAAGAAAGAGGCTTATCTCATGGAGACGAAGCTTCCTGTAATAGCTTATGCTAAAAACAAATGGTTAATTATGTTTTTGAGGACCTTTGAAAGGAGAAGGCCCCCAACACTATTGCCGAGGTTGATTCCAAATCACACGTATACTTCGGGGAGTAGCACAAAAGGTTTTTGGACTTCTTTTTTATACATTTGTACTGCAGAAAATACAGGAATAATTTATAGAAAACTGGAGGGCCAAAATGCAAAATGGTCATCTTCTACCTTGAGTTCTTGCTTGTGTGCAGGGAGGTCGGCGAGTAGAGGACGGGCGTGCAGGGCAGGGCGGGTGGCGAGGCGCGACTAGGATGGGGTGGTGCGGCTAGGCGAGGCTCAGCCTCGGACGGCTCTGGCGAGCAGTGCTCGGCGCGGACGGCTGCTCCGATGAGGCGGTTCGGCACGAGCGAGGAAGAAATGGAGAAAATCTTGGACAGGGGAGGGAGAGAGGGAAGAGCTCATTCGGGACCTTTTATAGTGAGGGGGAGGGAGAGAGAGAGGCGCCGAGGGGAGGGGGAGATAACGGCCGGTGGCTTCAAGTCCATTAATGGCGGTCGTTTCCACCATTGAGTGAGAGAGGGAAGTGGGGGAGGAAATGAGGGAGGAGAGGAAGAGTCGGGCGCGGTCGGGCGCGAGCTGCTCGGCCGAGCGGCCGAGGAGAGGGGACACGGCGAAGCCGGCCGATTGGGCACGGCCAGGCTACGGTGGCGGCACGTCCAGGGAGGAAGAAGGCCCCCTGCGGGTGGGGCCCACGCGCAAGAGAGAGGGGGTGAGGGGAATTGGGGGAGGCGGCTAGGCCGGTAGTGGGGCCGGTCGGCTAGGCCGACCAGCGTTAGGGTTTCCAAATTTTTCTTTTTTTCTATTAAAAATATAAACAAATATATTTTAAAATATTTCTAAAAATCATAATAATTATACCAAAATTATTTATAACTAAAATACTTATTTTTGGACCAATGTTTTCATATTAATAAATTGGACTTTCAATATAAAATAAATTCTATGAAACAACCATAAATCAAATATGAGCAAACAAAATTATTCTAAATGCAAATAAAAATCAAACACTTGAAAGAAAAATTCATTACTATATTTACCACTAATAATCTAAATGCATTATTTTTAGTTGATGGTTTTGTGGTGTTACAAACCTACCCCCCTTAAAAGAATCTCGTCCTCGAGATTAAGGAACTTCTAAGAATCACTAGGGGAATTCTGCTCTGAGTTCATCTTCTCTTTCTCAAGTGGCCTCATCTTTTGAATGATGACTCCACTGAACTTTACACATGTTGATAACTTTACTCAATGTAATTCTGTGAGATGTTTCCAAAATTCTGATAGGGTACTCTGAATAAGTCAAATCCTCATTAACATGGAGTTCTTCCATAGGTAATTGTTCCTCTTGTACTCTCAAGAATTTCTTAAGTTGTGACACATGAAATACGTCATGTACATCCGATAAACTATCGGGTAGCTCTAACTGATATGCTACTTCACCTTTTCTTTCCAAAATTTTGAACGAGTCTATGTAGCGAGGAGATACTTTACCCTTAACCTTAAATCTTTTGATTCCTCTCATCGGTGAAACTTTAAGTTATACGAAGTCTCCTACTTCAAAGATCAACTCTCTTCTATTGTCAGCATAACTTTTCTGTCTCGACTGTGCTGTTTTCAAATTCTCTCTGACAATTTGTACTTGCTTTTTTGCTTCTTGGAGAATTTCTGGACCAAATACTTGACTTTCTTCGGTCTGATTCCAATAAAGCGGTGTTCTACACTTTCGTCCATAAAGTGCTTCAAACAGTGCCATTTTTAGACTTGCTTGGTAACTATTGTTATACGAGAATTCTGCATAAGGCAAACTCTTATCCTAGCTTCTACCATGCTTTAGAGCGCAAGCTCTTAACATATCTTCCAACACTTGGTTTGTTCTTTCTGTTTGCCCATCCGTTTGCGGATGATAAGCTGAATTGAAGTTTAGCTTGGTATCCATTGACTCATGTAGTCTTTTCCAAAAGCGCGAGGTAAATTGGGTTCCTCGATCTGATACGATCTTCTTTGGTACTCCATGCAGACAAACAATCCTTGACATGTATAACTCTGCTAACTAGGATCCTGAGTAAGTTGTCTTTACAGGTATAAAGTGTGCCACTTTAGTCAACCTGTCCACTATAACCCATATTGAATCATAGCCATCCTGAGTACGGGGTAGTCCAACTATGAAATCCATACTGATTTCTTCCCATTTCCATTCTGATACCTTGAGAGGTTGCAGAAATCCTGCTGGTCTTTGGTGTTCGGCTTTAACTCATTGATGCACATCACATAGTGCAACATGAGTAGCCACATCACTTTTCAAACTGTACCACCAATACTGTTGGTCACTTGTTCTCAAATGCTATGAGTTAAGAACAAGGCAGCACAAATGTTAATGATTAAAGACCTTCGTCCTTCGAAGCATTATTTCCCTTAAGACATAATGATCTTCAGACGAAGGTCATGAAGGACATACCTTCATCATTTCAATATGTAAGAACATATACAAGAACATATGAAACATAAAAAGAGCATGAATAATTACATTAAATCATTAAATTATTCATATTATCATTATATAATTATGAATAAACATCAATGATATTAAATTACATTTGTACCTTCGGCTTGACAGAAGGTAAAAGTCCGAGTGACGTGCGAGCGATTACAAGTCAACGTGAACAGTATGGGGTACTGTTCATCTATTTATAGGCACGGGACACAGCCTAGACAAAATTACATTCATGTCCTTGAAAACTAATCATAACCATGACACAAACTATCAGGGACTATGCGGTCTTTTCCTCTTTAAGTCGGTGCCACCCTTCGTCTCAAGCGTGTCATCATGCCGAAGCTCTTTCGATTGTAGCTTCGGCATACATCTTCATGTCACGCCTGCTTGCATGTCATCTTGTCGAAGGTGTTTTTTCTTAGAGGACCTTCGGCGGAGAAGAAAGGCCCCCAACAGTAGCCCCTTCGCGGTGCTAGATCGTTTTTCGTAACGAGCTCGGTCCACGAAAAACTCGAAGGCTTCAGAATGCCAAAGGTCCGAAAAACACCTTCCATGAGCTCGTTTCCGAGAAACGATTATAATATTCCAAGCGTCAAGTGGTCCACCGTTCAGCGAGTGCATGCGTCCTGGCGGTTCGCCTTCCCACCTGCAGCACTATATAAACAGACGGGTTGGTGAAGAGTTACCACAACATTCATTGCCATTGCACTATTGTGCTGTTAAAAAATTTAACTATAGTTGAAGCTTTTTCTGCACAGCACTTTCAAGTGAACACTTCATCGTTTAAGGTTAACTTCGTCAGACGGGTTAGCTTCATCAAACTGTAAAAATCCATCAAAATGGCCAGAGTGCGATCAACTGCAAGGGTGTCTCGTGAGGAGGAAGAAACCGAGGCCACTAAAACAGCTCCAATTTCAGAAGTAGTGAAACGATCAGGTCTTGTTGTGGCTGACGAAGGTACTTCTAATGTCAAAGCTAAGCAAACTGTGATTGAGGGTGAAGATGTTGAGAGCGAAGAAGACTACAGTATTCTGATCCCAATGAAGCCTAGTCATCTAGATTTTGAAAAATCTACCGTGTCTGAAGATGACATGCCTATGATGATGAAACTGGGCTATTTTGAAGAAGTTGAAAGCAAACTTGTTCGATTTGCTGGAGAAGAGACTACCCCAGAGCCGAAGAAAGATGAAGTTGTGGTTTTCAAGAGCTTCTTCAGAGCGGGGCTGCGATTTCCCTTGAACGAGATGATAGGGGAAGTCCTAAAGAACTTCGAAATATATCTTCATTAGTTGACCCCTAATGCTATTTTTAGGCTCAATGTCTTTATCTAGGCCCTTCGAAGCCAAGGGATGAGACCAGATGCCGAAGCTTTCTATCGAGTGCATGAGCTGCACTATCAGACGAAGGCCAGGACAGATGGTCTTCATGAAAATTTTGGTTGTTATAATTTTGCGTACTGAAAGGATACGAAGGCACCAGTCCTCAGCTACCGCACAAAGTGGCCAACCTGCTGGAAAAATGAATGATTTTATATGAAGGCTGATGAGAAAAACAGGGAGAAGCTGATGACCATGGTCATGAGTCCTCTGAGCTTGAGCTTCGGAATGACCCGACCCTTATGCAACATGCAACTGGGGTCACCCTATCAACTGGTCGAAGTGAAATTTAGAGTGGTGGCTGAACAGATCAGTACCAGAGACTTGGTGCAAGAATATTTGGCTAACAGAACATATCCTACATCTAGTGGCTGGGGAATGCCGAAGAAGAAGGAAGCGGGGAAGAAGCACGAACTCGTTTGACTTGCTTACTACTTCAAATTTGAGAAACAATTCAAAAAGCCGTGCAAAGAATGGCTGAACATGATCGAGACAATGTGCAATGAAATACTTGGAAATTATACCAAAAAGGAAGACCAACTAATGACTGCAGCCTTCGACACCCGGCCAAAACGAAGATTGAACCGGGTGATGGATGCCTTGAAATTTGAATATCCTGATTATGAAAGGCTTGACAAAGGTGCCGAAGGGGTAAAAAGAAAAAGAATTGTCAACATTTTCGGTAGGCAAGCTGCTAGAATGGTAAAGGAGGATGAGAAGGCTTCAAAGAAGACAAAAACTGTTCCTGAACCGTAGGCGGCAATTTCAAAGAGAGGAAGGCTGAAACTCCGGAGCCGAAGATAACTGAGGCAACAGAGGAGACTCCTTCGACACCTCCCGCTGCTGAAATAGCAGAGATTTTAAAGGTAATGACTGAATCTTTCCCATCAAGCTGCTAAGTCCTCTCAGACCAGAACTGACATGACTTTTACAGAAGAAGGATCAACCCTCAGCTGTAAAGGAGAAGACTGAGGGTCAGAAAAAACGAAGAATTGTTAATGTCATGCAAGCCATCAAGCGGACACCACCGCTGGCCTCGGCATCCAAAATAGCACCTATTGCAAGCGCCGAGGCTTTTGTCGAAGCTGATACCTCTGCCGAAGTTGCAGCTGTTGCCGAAGCTGCCAACCTTGAGAGTACACTGTCAGGGATTGATAAAATTCTTTTGGTTATGGCTACGGAAGAGACAGCTGCAGCTGTAGAGAAGGTCGAGGCCATAGTGCCTGACAAAGGGAAAAAGATTGCTGATGCTGCTTCGGAAGAAAGGGACTTTGACCTTCGGAACCTGGTAGGTCAAGAATTATCCGAGGCCGAAAAGAAGGAGCTACAGGAATATGGGATATCCTGTGGCTACCAGCCAGGAGCTATGCTCTTTGGTGGAATTTACGAAGGGGCCTTCGGATGCATTCGCGATCGCACCGGGGCAAAGATAATCGGCACTCTATCGGAGAGTGTCGGTTTCCCGAAGCTTGAAGCTGACATTAGCAGCTATCGACGACAACATATCTTCGGCAGTCTGTTTTACTCCAATTTCAAGGTAAAATTCCTTTTGCTAGGTTTCTTTTATTTTTGTGATGAAGCAAAATTTTCTGATGTCGGCTTATTTTTACAGAGTATGTTGCTAAGTAAGGCACTGAGAATGCAACAAGACCTCAAAGACAAGAAAAATGAAATCATAATCTAGGGCTTGGATAATAAGATCAAGGATTACAAAGCTTCTCTAGAGAAGAAAGACTTCCTACTTCAAGCAATAGAGGGCTCGCTTGCAGAAATCCAAGCTGAAAATGTTAGATTAAGCGAGGAGCTTCTCCAAAGTCAAACAACCTTGAAAGAAAAATCAAAGAACTTCGATCAAGAGAAGAAAGATCTGCAAGCGAAATACGAGGCTGAAGCTGACCAAAATATGAAGCTACAAAAGTCTTTGAAAGACCTTCGGGATACGTGCTTGAATTTTGGCAGCCGCTACGTGCAACGGTTGAAAGAGGTCTTCAGCTCGGGTGGGGCCAACTCTAAAGATATTACCCCTTCGGTTGAAGACATACCAAACACCTTCGAACATATTGAAAATGAAGTTGATGCACTTGATGAAGTGATAGCCGGGCATGGTGACTTTTGTGCCTTGCTAGCTTCTCGCGGCATAGCTGCCGCATTTTTTAAGGCTGGTTGTACGCACGAGAAGACGGTGAATAGACCAACCTTCAGTCTATCTCCAACAGATTTGATTGATATTCCCAGTGAAGCCCGATGCATCGGAAACAGATTCATAACTCAGATTTGGGCTAAGGGTGGACGAGAGTTGGTTGGGGACGAAGCCCGAAACTTACTTAAACCGGTACGTAACTTATACCTGTTGCTTGCCTTGACTCCTATAATTACTTTTTACCTTATACTGTTGTTTGTCTGCAGGATGGTGGTGCCAAAGGTTGATAATCCAAAGCACATTCCGAAGGCTGCTGAAGCTTCTCTTTAGGCCTGCCTTTATAGAGCTTAGAAACATTTGTATTATCTTTGCAAAAAACTGTAATTGAGAATTAAACAATACTGTGTATATTTGTCCATACCTTGTAATATATTTTTACCTTTCCATCCATGTACAAATTTCTTTGCTATGGCCGAAACTTGTATATTTTGAGCCGAAGGCGAAAAACACCTTCCCTTCTTTTCGTACACAACGAAGCATGTCCTTGCATAAAATGTTTATGTTTGAAACGAAGCTTCTTCGTGTTCATCGAAGCACTGTCGTCGAAGCTGGAGTATTTCTGTTCGTGCTTTGTGTTATGATGATGATGATCCTACGAATGTCTAAATGAATGTCTATATGAATGCAATGAATGATGTAATGTAATATGCAAATAATGTCCCAAACACACACAAAGCCACACCCAGACTCTGCATCCCCTTAGGAACGACTTTGGAGTCTTTAAGCTCTGCATCCTCTTACGAACGACTTTGGAGCTTCTTCACCTTCTATTTCGGTGGTATTTATGCTCTGCATCCCCTTAGGAACGACTTTGGAGCTTCTTCACCTTCTATTTCGGTGACATTTAAGCTCTGCATCCCCTTAGAAACGACTTTGGAGCTTCTTCACCTTATATTGCGGTGGTATTTGGCTCTGCATTCCCTTAGGAACGACTTCTAAGCTTCGAAACTTACGCTGTGCTCCCTTAGGAACGACTTCTGTAGCTTCAAAACTTATGCTGCACTCCCTTAGGAATGACTTTTTGGAGCTTCGTCATCCTTTGTGGTGATTATAGCTCTTCATCCCCTTAGGGACGTCTTTTGAGCTTCTCCCTGTTTTCTTTTGCACTCGATGGTGCAGGTTCTGATTTTACATATTACATCTTTGGGGGATTTTGTCCCTTGTATTGCGTAGAACTAAATAAGAATGAAAATTACAAACTATGGCCCCATTAAAAACCTTTATCCCCTCCTGAAAGGAAAAGGGTGCCATAGGAAAAAATGAAAAAGATTACATCAATTACACATAGTACTGTCGAAGCTCATCCGCATTCCAAGATCTAGGTATGTCGTTACCGTCCATATCCTTCAATCTGTAAGAACCGGGTCTTGATAAAGATACTACCAGAAAAGGACCTTCCCACTTCTGTTGTAACTTGCCCACTGTATCGGGGTTGGCCACTCTCCGAAGCACCAAATGTCCTAGCTTGATATTTTCCAATCGAACTTTCCTATCACGCCATCTTATTGTTTCGGCCTGATACATATTGATGTGTTCTATGGCCTGAAGTCTGGTCCCTTCTATAGTGTCATTTGTTGTTTGACAATCAACTTCGTGCTCTACTGAAGCTGTTGTTCTTATTGATCCTGTCTTTGCTTCTTCTGGTGTTATTGCTTCGTCACCGAACAGGAGCTTGAAAGGTGTAAAACGTGTTGAGCTTGACACAGTTGTGTTGTGGCTCCACACCACTTTAATCAACTCATCTAGCCACTTTCCTCTGGGCTGGTCGAAGATTAACTTCATTATTCCTGTCATTATAATTCCATTTGCTCTTTCTACCAACCCATTTGATTCTGGATGCCTTACAGACACAAAATGAATTTTTGTACCAATTTAGTCGCAGAAATCGTTGAACGTTTCAGCATCAAATTGAGTTCCATTGTCCACAGTTATTGCCTTCGGCACGCAGAAGCGACAAACAATGTTTTGCCAAAAGCATTTCTGTACTGTGGTCGAAGTTATTGTGGCTAAGGGCTTTGCTTCGATCCACTTGGAAAAATATTCCACTGCTACAACGACATATTTCAAATTTCTTTGTGCTGGTGGAAGTGGACCTAACAAATCCATACCCCACCTTTGCAGTGCCTAAGTTGGCTGCATTAACTGGGTTAGAAACGAAGGTTGTTTCTGGTCTTTTGCACATCTTTGGCAATTTTCACATTTTTGAACCAGATCTGCTGCATCCGAAGCTGCCTTCGGCCAATAAAATCCTTGTCTGAAAACCTTCCCCAGCAAAGGCCTAGACCCAATATGAGATCCACATAAACCTGCATGTATTTCCTTCATCAGCTCTTGACCTTCGGTTCTCGATAAACACTTGAGTAGTGGAGAGCAGACTCCATATTTATATAACTCCCCCTCTATGATCACATGTGGCCTTGTTCTTGCTTCCATTATTTTATTATAAACTTCATCATCTGAAAGATAGTTACCTTAGAGGAAAGATATAATTTCAGTTCTCCAATCTTCACTATGTACAGGTGATATTGCAAGCACTGCCCTCTCCATAAGTTTGACTGAAGGTGCTTTTATTGTCTCAAAGGACACTTCTGAAGGCAAAGGGAGCCCCTGTGCCGCTGATTTAGCTAGCAAATCTGCATGCTCATTTTCCCCTCTTGGAATATTTTTTACAGAAAATCCTTCGAAAGAAGCCTCCAATCTTCGGACTGCATTCAAATATTTTTCAAGCTTCGGATCCCTTGCCTTGCTGCTTTTGTCTGCATGGCTAGAAATAACTTGGGAATCAGTTTTAAGGATCGCCCTTCTTATTCCCATTGTCTTTAGCTTCTGAAGCCCTAACAGAAGAGCTTCGTATTTAGCAATATTATTTGTATAACTAAAGTCCAGCTTTACTGCGTAGCATGTCCTGACTTTAGAGGGCGCTACTAGAACAGCAGCCGCTCCAGCGCCGAAGGTTCCCCAAGAATCATCACAGAATACCGTCCAGGCTTCAGCATCTTTTGTTGCTTCTTCTCGTTGAGCCCCTGGCGTCCAATCAGCAATAAAATCTGCTAGCGCCTAAGATTGTATTGAGGATCTATGTACATAATCAATGGTGAATTCATTGAGTTCTGTAGCCCATTTTCCAATTCTTCCTGTAGCTTCTCTGTTTCTCATTATGTCCTTCAGAGGTTGTGATGAAGGGACTATTATAAGATAAGCTTGAAAGTAATGCCGAAGCTTTCTGGAGGCCATTAACACAACAGACAACACCTTCTCCAATTCTGTGTAATTTTTCTTTGATAAACTGAGTACTTCGGAGACGAAGTATACTGATGCTTGTCTTTTTACTTGGCCATCTTGCTTCTCCTATACAAGTGCCGCACTGACTGCAGAATGGGAGGCAGCCACATACAGGAGTAACAGAGTTCCTGATGAAGGTGGAGTTAGAGTTGTCAAGTCTATCAAGTATTGCTTTAACTCTTTGAAAGCCTTCTGTTGAGCCAGACCCCATTGAAAAACTTCGGTTGACTTTAGTATTTCAAAGAATGGTAGATTTCTCTCTGCTGATCTTGATATAAATCTGTTCAGCGATGCCAGCCTTCCTGCCAATCGTTGAGCCCCTTTCTTTGAATATGGCGGCTCCATCCGAAGGTTAGCTTCAATCTTACTTGGGTTAGCTTCGATACCCTTTGTTGATACCAGACAGCCAAGAAATTTGCCCTTCTTTACTCTGAAAACACACTTTTCTGGATTTAACTTGAGACCAGCTTGCCTGAAATTGGCAAACGTCTCTTGCAAATCGGCAATACGATTTTCTTGTTTCATGCTTTTTACTATGATGTCATCAACATAAGTTAGCACATTCCTGCCTATTTGAGAGTGAAGAACCTTGGTTGTCATTCTACTGAAGCTTCCTCCAGCATTCTTGAGCCCCTCGGGCATCCAAAGGTAACAATAAGTACCACTGGGAGTTATGAAGCTTGTCTTTGGATCATCCTCTTTCTTCATCCAAATTTGGTGATAACTCGAGTAATAGTCCAATAAGCTCATGAGTTCCGAAGAAGGTGCTGGATCTACAAGGGAGTCTATTCTTGGTAAAGGGAACTCATCTTTCGGACATGCCTTGTTGAGATATGTGAAATCAATACACATTCTCCATTTCCCATTAGCCTTCTTCACCATGACAGTGTTAGCTAGCCATTCTTGATATGTTACTTCTCTGATGACACTAGCACTGAGAAGTCTTTTTACTTCATTTTGAGCACCTTTGGCTTTATCCTCAGAAATTTTTTGAAGTCTTTGCTTTCTTGGCCTGAAAGATGGATCCACATCGAGTGAATGCTCAATGACATCTATGTTAACACCACAGAAATCATTAGCCATCCAAGCGAAGACATCTTTGTTGTTGAACAAAAATCTTAGCAGAGTCTTTTCTTGTTCACTAGATAACTGAGATCCCAGCAGTACCCTTTTGTCTGCTATATCTACACACAGGGGCATAGGCTTCGGCTGATCTGCCGAAGCAGCCTTCTCTCTTTTGTGCTTATATTATTGACAAGCTTCGGCTCCATCTATGTTATGGATCGCCTTTGAATCCGTCCAACTCCCTTCAGCCCTCCTGGCAGCTTCTTGACTCCCATGAACAGTAATGGGCCCTTGTTCCGAAGGTATCTTCATGCATAAGTATGCCGGATGAAGTATTGCTTCGAAGGCATTAAGCGTCCCTCGACCAATGATTGTGTTGTATGGGTACTCCATGTCAACAATGTCAAAGACAACTTGCTCAGTTCTTGTGTTGTGAATGTAACCGAAGGTAACTAACATTGTTATTTTTCCAAGTGCCACAATCTATCTTCCTCCGAAGCCACAAAAAGGGTGTGTTGCATCATGAATCTTGTCTTCTGGTTCTTTCATCTGTCTGAAAGCCTTTGCAAAGATGATGTCCGCTGCACTGCCTTTGTCAACCAGAACATTGTGGACCAGAAATCCCTTGATGACACAAGATATAACCATGGCATCATTGTGAGGATAGTCTTTAAGCTGAAGATCCTCCTGGGAGAAGGTGATTGGGATGTGAGACCACTTGGATCTGATGAAAGGTCCTTGCACCCCAACATGTTGCACTCTTCTCTGTGCTTCCTTCTTCTACTTCTTGTTAGCTGGCTCTGAGCTTGAACCACCTGTGATTGGGAGCACCAGCTTCGTAACCGAAGGTGCTACAGCTCGGTTGTTGTATGAAGCCATTGTCACAATAGTGGAAGTGAGTTCACCGGAGGTGGGTGCCAATGTTGGTCACTTGTTCTCAAATGCTATGAGTTAAGAACAAGGCAACACAAATGTTAATGATTAAAGACCTTCGTCCATCGAAGCATTATCTCCCTTAAGACATAATGATCTTCAGACAAAGGTCATGAAGGACATACCTTCATCATTTCAATATGTAAGAACATATACAGGAACATATGAAACATAAAAAGAGCATGAATAATTACATTAAATCATTAGATTATTCATATTGTCATTATATAATCATGAATAAACATCAATAATATTAAATTACATTTGTACCTTCGGCTTGATAGAAGGTAAAAGTCCGAGTGACGTGCGAGCGATTACAAGTCAACCTGAACAGTACGTGGGTACTGTTCATCTATTTATAGACACAGGACACAGCCCGGACAAAATTACATTTATGTCCTTGAAAACTAATCATAACCATGACACAAACTATCAGGGACTATGTGGTCTTTTCCTCTTTAAGTCGGTGCCACCCTTCGTCTCAAGCGTGTCATCATGCCGAAGCTCTTTTGATTGTAGCTTCGTCATACATCTTCATGTCACGCCTGCTTGCATGTCATCTTGTCGAAGGTGTTTTTGCTTAGAGGACCTTCGGCGGAGAAGAAAGGCCTCCAACAAATACTTTTCCTTCAAATCCTAGTACATCTTAGTACTTCCAGGGTGAATAGAATAAGCCGAATCATGAGCTTCTATTAAAATAAGTTGGCGTAGGTGCTCGATTTCTGGTACACAAATTCTCTTTTTAAACCATGTCGTGCCTTGTTCATCTTCTGTAAAATCTGCGGCTTTACCCAAACTAATCAAAGTTTTAATTTCCTTAATTTTCTCATTAGATTCCTATTCTTTACGAATTTCTTGTTCCAAAGTAGATTCCACTTCAATAATTGTTGCTTCCATATTATTGAGCATACCAAGATTGAGTTGTTCCATTTCCCAGCACAATTCTTGTGACATCAAATGAGTAGTGATGTTGTTCACAAGACCTTTACGGCTCAGAGCATCTGCCACTACATTTTCTTTTCCTGGGTGATATTATATTTCCAAATCATAGTCTTTGATTAACTCAAGCCATCTTCTCTGTCTTAGGTTGAGTTCTTTCTTCGTGAAGATATATTTCAAGCTTTTGTGATTCGTGAAGATTTTACACTTGTTTCCAATCATGTAGTGCCTCCAAATCTTTAAAGCGTGCACTACGACAGCTAATTCCAAATCATGGGTAGGATTATTCTTTTCATGCTTCCGTAACTGCCTTGAAGCATAGGCAATCACTTTTCGTTCTTGCATTAACACACTGTCACACCCGGTTTTAAGGGACAAAGCCGGGTGCATCTCATACATACGCCAAAGAAGACAACATATATAATAACAGAGTGTATAGAGATAAATGTCACAATATAATCAGAGTACTTATTACATAGTGGAAGTCTTACAAAAATAAAAGATAAATATAACACGAACTAAGGATCATCCTTGGCGCAAGTCAACTGGGAGACGCCACCTAGATCGAATCGAACTCCTCGATATGTGGCTCCTCTTGAACCACCTATTCTTCTCCTGTGGGGGGTATGAGACAGCAAGGGTGAGCTCACACGTGTTCATCGCTCAACAAGTTGTGGGGAATAATGTGGCATGAACTCACCAAAGGTGGGAGATCATGTAAAGTGTAAGGTTTACCAAAGAGAACGGTTAAAGCTGAGCATTGCTTTTAAAGTTGGTCAAAATTTTATTAGCAATAACTAAGTGTAAGTAAATACCAAACCATAATAATAATAATAGAACAAAATTAATAATAAATCCCATGCAATGCATATGACAAATTGAATTTAAGTTCCATAGATTAATCATGCGAGAGTCCTGAGCTACTCATGACCGTGAGCTCGGCTAGTATACCAGTTTTACACTCTGCAGAGGTTGTACCCTGTACCCACAAGTCATGTATCCCATGTCGCCAGGGTTAGCTAGACCCTTGGACACTACCGAGGTGAATGGCTAGGGATCCACTACGAGGCCTTTACAAAGTTCCACTAGCTTCCGAAAACCCGCTACAGTTTATGGGAAGAGTACTTGCAAGAATCCCCCGTCTGACCGCCATCGCAGCAAAATCAACCCGAGAACCTCCTTGCATGCAATCCCCTACTACCCTTGCCCCTTTCGGGTAAGGTAGTCTTCCACTAGCTTTCCTAGTTAGTTGGCCAAGGGCGTCCCATTAAACCCTTGTGGTGGCACATGTTTCTCAAGTTAAGCTCCATGTTATAATTAACATTAATGATCTTGACATGAACATAAATAGAATAACAAAATAATTGGAACATGGATATAATGAAACGTTATCCCAAAACCATATAGAGCAATCGGAAAACTATCCAAATGATTCAGGGGTAAACAAGGTAAAAAGGATAACAGACTAGGGTGACCTATTGGATCCCTTCAATATTAGACATATGCATTGAATAGTGATAATAAAGAATATTATTGGGTAACAAAAGTGGATCTAGGGCACAACTTGCCTGGGACTTGAGACTCCAGGTACCAACTTGCTTTTCAGATGACACGTGTCCTCGCGCTAGTCTTAGCAATACAAACAAACATGGTATAGATAAAATTAACATCACACCAAACATAAGAACAAACTGAATAATAATAATCTACACATCGCTACGAGATCGCGGGTTCGAAAACCACTAAAATCGGAGTTAGGGTTATTAAGTTATGATTTTTTGAAGTTATTTAATGCCTAGAATAGAGTTATTCATGTGGATAATTTTAAATCAAGTTTAATGGTTAGACAAAAATACCAGGTGATAAACAATATTTAAACAAAATAAATGCCACTAGAATGAATCAATTTGGAGTTATATATTTTAAGTTATGAGTTTCTGAAGGTTTTATGTGTTTTGTACAAGATTAAATAGGATATAAATTTTATTGTAACATTCATGTCAAAATAGTGGTACTAATTGATAAACAATAATCTTACAAAATTATAGGAACTAAAATGGGTCAATTTGGACAAGATATGAATTAAATATGATTTATACAAGTTTTACAATATTTTTTATACTCAAAATTAATTTCTAACTCTATTTTTCCTGTTTTATTTAATTCCTGGACTGCGCCTCAATTTCTATAAAAGACAAGGGCTTCTGCGTATAATTTTCTAAGACTCAGAATACTACGCAGTGGACGGCGGGTTGTTTTCTTAAGAAGTCGGGGTCTCTTTTACAAAATCAGCTCAGCGAAGGGGTAAGTTCTAATATGGACCGTCCGATCAACAATGTGTAGCGCAGATTAGATATAACTCAAACGAAACGGTAAGCGCTATTAGCCGCGGGATCCGAGATCCACGACCACGATTTAATGAAGCTAGATCTAGTCTGAGCCGCCGAGGGATGGTGTGGCAAAACCGCCCGAATTATTCCAGCTTAAGTGCCCAAGTCACGCCTCAGGGGCCGTAACACACTTAAATCGGAATAACCTGTCAGTCCCTCAGATCTAGTCTGATAAAGCCACTTAACCAGGATCAAATACCACAAACTCACTCGAAAGTGAGTCACAGAAGAAATACAATAAAACAGGAAAACCTCAATTTAAAGTACTAGAGTTATTACATAAATCGGAGTTTTCCAAGTACCTGGTAAAAATTCACAAAATAAAATGCAGCGGATAATTGATATCGTCGGTAGCGAGGAATTGGGCAAGGCCTAGCACACTACTCCTCCTGCTCCTCTCCTACAGGAGCAGCATCCCTCTCGACCGTCCAACCCGGTGGCAGGGTTGTAGGCCAAGTCACACCATCAACCATATCCTGAAGCGTACATGCAAAAATTTATGCCACAAGCAAGGCTGAGTAAACTAATACTCAGCTAGACTTACCTGGTGTAAGGAAACTATTCCTCTACCTCTAGACCATGTAGCTGTTTGGCTGAGGGGTTTGGTTTGCCAAAAGCACTAGCTGAGTCTAAAATCAATTTTTAGCTTTTTCAAATTCTAGCATCATTATCTTAGATAAATTTGCTCCTTCTAGGCATACATGGTAACAAGCATTTAGTACAATCAATAAGTTATCTCATGTAAACCTCATTTCACTTCTTACTCAATGTAGTACAAGGGGTCAAGCAGTCTCATTAGCTGCGAGAAGCAGACGATTCGAATCGAGTTTTATCCTTGCAAGGTAAACCTAAACACACGACATGTTAGGGCACTCCGTCCCCACACATGTCAACCGTCCCCATCGATTCCCCGTTCGCGGCCAGGGCTCACCGCCTTGGCGTACAATGCTCCACTGACCCCGGCTGCCGCCGTGCAGTGACCGCACTTGTACCCACCATAGCTACCATGGGAGACCCAGTCTCAGGACAAGTGAGGGGAAAAGTCTGCCCCCGACTTCACTCAGGTACTAGGTTTACCGGTTACCATATTTCCCGACATGTGTTTAGTACGTTCAAACGCTTGACTCAGGTATCCACACCTTAATCCTTAATTCCTTTTCCCGTCTCATGGACAAGGCATCCTCCCTGGATCCAAGTCCATAGACCATCATAGATCCCGTTATCAAGATGAATACAATCAATTTCTGACCTAGCGCGAGTGTTGGGGGCCTTCGGCTTCCGAAGGTCCTCAAAAACATGATTTGACAATGTTCTCCAAGTATGCGAGCAGGTACCTTCGGAATCAGGTTGCGGGTATACAAGAGCATGGTCATGACGAAGGATGAAACGATCACGAAGCTATGTGCAGAAAAGCTTCGGCATGATAGCAAAAAAGGGGAACCGACTTAAAGATGAAAAGCCAAATTAGACCTTGAAGAATTACTATAGAGTTATTGATAAAAGTAAAGGGCATTAATGTAATTTTACACGGGCTGCGTCCCGTGCCTATAAATAGATTTACAGTACTCCCGTACTGTTCACGCTGACTTGGCATTTGCATTAGCATCACGCTTGTACCTTTACTTTCCTTCAAGCCGAAGGTACATTTTTAATTTGTTGTTGTTTATATAAGTAAGATAAATATAAATAAATTAATAATAATGTTCAAAGTAATCATGTTATTTTCCGTGTTTTGTGTATAAATCTCTCTTATATTTTATTATGATTGTGAAGGTATGTCCTTCACAACCTTCGTCCGAAATTCATTATATCCGAAGGGAAATAATGTTCTGAAGGACGAAGGGCTTTGATATTTAACATTTTATGTTGCCTTGTTCTTAATTCATAGCATTTGAGAACAAGTCCCCAACAACGAGTGCTAGAAATATCACTCGACTTCTACCGAGATCCTGATTAGCATAGCAGCTACTCGACCTAACATACTGGTATCCATCTCAAAAAGGAATCCTGAGTTCATGCAACTAGAGGTTTCAAGCAACTCCTACACTTAAGTGCACATTACAATCCTACAAACATTAAGTGCAGTAAAGTAGCATTTATTTAAACGGTTATGCATAAAACCGGGGCTTGCCTTCAATAGCTGGGGCTGCGGGGAGATCCTCGATGGTAGTCTCGGGAGGTTGCTCCTGGTCTTCCTTGTGGACAACTCCTTGCTCGGGGATGAGCACGTACTCTCTGTCAGCGAGATTGCAATCTAATGAATGCAATGAGTAAGATATATGCATGGCATGATATGCAATTTGCAATTAAACTTTGATGGTGAATGATCAAATTAATGAGGTAGGGCTTAATCTTGCTACTGAAGATTCTTGTGGTATACTTAGCAAATTAGGGTCAGCTTGGTTAAGCTAATTGGTATGTTTATTTTGGTGTTCCATTGATTTCTTTTTAATGTCTTAGTGAGAGTTTATTAAGCTGTTTAGCTGAATCATTAGAGTGAGATTTATTATTCTCTCTCTTCTTTTCTATTTCTTTTATGCTTTTAAGGTGGGTTTGAACTACAAGATAGCTTGATAAATTTCCAAAAATTCTGCAAACATTACAGCGTCTTCTTACTGGTGTATAAGTCTCTGTATCAAAATTTGGGGTTTAAAAAGTGAGTGGTTCTTTCTGTATAAATTTATCAAATATTAGGGCACAGGGGGTGTTTTGAACTACAACCTTCTTTTTACAGTGAGTTATTGTCCAAGACTTATTTTTGCTAGCATCTAGATGTTATAACAAGACTTTGTACAAAGTTTTAGCCACTAATATTCATTAGTTATTTTATTTTGATTTTCCAAAGTTTCTAGCCAAAGGGGTGCTTTCTACTACCACTATATTTGAAAAATATCAAACAATAGATTTCTAATTTTTCCTATCTTTATCTATCTGCAAGAGCAATCATTCTGAAATTTGGCAACTTTTTGCTTAAGGGAAAGGTGGTAGGAATTTCTTGAACGAAAGGGCTTTTTTCATGAAGTATTCGCAATGGGTATTACTCGTAACTTTCAAGTGGGTTTTGCATTTTTCTCTAGTGGTCTATTTCTTTATTAACCTGGTAAAAATTTATTTGCCCGTTGTTGCACACTTTTTGGCTTGCTTATGATTTAATTGAAATATGGCTTAATATCAAGTTCTATTTGTTTACCTACTTACAATGATGGACTGGGGTGCTTATCATTTTTATAGTGGTGTTCTAGTGGTTACATGTCCACTGGATTTTTCTTAACAATTTTGGAATTGTTTTCATAATTCTAATAATTGTTTTTCTAGTTTGATTAATGCTTAATAAAACATTTCACCTAGAATCTATTCTGTACTAGGGGTCCCTTTATTTTTCCTAGGTTCTCTATTACCTTAGTAGACTATGAAAAATAATTACATTCACTATTTATTATTTTCTAATACCTTTCTGATTTTCTTAAGATTTAGGCAAAAATGGCTTTTAATAGATAACCCTACTTACATCTTCAATACTGGGGTGTTCAATATTTTTAAATAGTGTCTAAATGGGGTTTGAACTTCTACAAATTTTTTTAAGTTCAGCATAGAAGCATAACTAATTTTCTTCCTTTTTAAAAGGTTTGGCCAGTTTCTTTTATTAATTTCAAACTCTAAAAATTAAAACAAAAAGCATAGGGTTCTGCATTTTTATGTGATAGTTCATAATATTTTGAATCCAGCAAAATTGGTTTGACTAAATTTGGTTGAATATAACTCAAGATATAATTTTTATAAGTTCTCTGCTGAATTTAAAGAGATTCATTAGAAATGGTTAAAGGAAAAACAGTTTTACGCTGGGGTCCCTGGCGAAAGGTTTTGAATGAATTACAGACAGGTCCTCGATGCACTATTCACATGAGTCTAAGGCTCTGCAGAAAACCCCCTAGGGTTTTGCAAAATCAAACCCGCAGTTCTTCCCTAATGGAACAGTGGCCGCGCAGGAAGCAAGGGGCAGAGGGGCTTACCGGCGGTGAGACTGCTTCGGTGAGGTGGTCGAGGATGTAGGGGAGGTTCTGAGGGTCACGGCGATGTGCAGGTCGCTGTCGGGAATGGTCGGAGTCGGCTGGTTCACGTGCGCAGGTGGAGATGCTCGTCGGCGGCGAGGAATCCGGCCTGCTCACGACGCGATTGTCCAAGTGAACCGGTCAAAGAGCTTCGCCAGAGGTCAAGAAGGACAGTGGTGCAAGGAATTAGAAAATGGCTCACCGGATTGCTCTGTCCACGCGCGGCGGCGGGCGACCGAAGTCCGGCGAGGGTGGATCCGCCTCTCCGGTGAGGCAATGCCTCGGCTCAAGCTTGGAGAAGCTTCACGGCTTCACGGGGAAGTGGTCCAGGGGCTGGGGCGAGGCTGGGGGTCAACAGAAAGGGCTGGCCACAACGGCTGTGCTCGGGCAGTGATGGCGGGCGGTGGTGCTTGCTTTCCGCGGTGAACTCCTGTGATCTCTGGCACAGGCGGGGCTTTGGGTGCACGAGTGCAAATGGCTAAGGCCTCTGGAGGCATTTATATGCGAGGGCAAGGTGCAGACGCGCGGGGCGGGGCGACCATGCGCGGGGCGCGCGATGCCGCGGCCAGTCTGAGCTCGGCCGACCTGACACGGCGTCGAGCACGTGGCTCTTTGCTTCTGCCAGAGTTCAAACGCTCATAGGTTGGAGATCTTCGCGTATTTGGGCATGATCACTGCACAAGCTTTGCTATCCCGACAGAGCTTTGTCGTTTATGTGTGGAAGTCGAGCAGTTTGGGGCTGTGTACAAAGAGTTGTCGCGTCGCTAAGGTGGCAGTGTCACAAGGTCGAGTCCCGAGGTAAATCCATGTCAAGATCGTGTCAAACGGTGGAGAGAGGTTTCTAAACTTTGTCATGGTGTGTTCCAGGAAATTTGGCGCCACTTTGCTATTTGGACTTGTTTGATTTAAGTTTTGAAAAATACAGAACGCGGTTGATCTTTGGAAAGGGGCTGAAATTCAGATTTCTGAATTTCTGAATTTTTCCCACGTGCATTAGTTCAGGGGCTGATTTAGGGATTTTGAAAATTTCAAATGGCAAAAATTTCTTACTATATTTTGTTGGTTATTTAGTGTGCTAAAACTTTGTTATTTGGTTTTTACCAAAATTTGTATTTTTCTCTCAAGTCTTTTCCCAAATGCCCTTTATGTGCTTAAATGGTCCACTAAAGATTAATTAGGGTTCGAAAGTTCTTACCTTGAGGTTCATGACATGATTAAGGATATTTTCTTAAGATAAAAGACTCACTTTAAACCTTTGGTATTAATTGTTGATGTTCATCCCTTCATTTGGTTCACATGTGATAATGGTTTGGGTTAGCTTAAGGAAGAAACCCTAGGTGACACTGGGGTGTCACAGCCTTCCCCCTTAAAGGAATCTCGTCCCGAGATTCGGGTCGGAGTCCTCCCGGGGTGAAGCGAAGGGTGAGACTTATTTGGAGTGGATGCTTTATTTGTTAAGGCAACTGCTCTTCGAATGTCATTCTCTTTGCAACTTTAGAAGGAAGTCCTTTTATTTCTTGTCTTATAATTAACTCTCTTTATATTAAGATCATTTTTCTGAAATTTAGATTCAAAGGGCAGGAGGAGGGGTTGGGCATGATTACGTACCAATTTCCTTAGGTAGACAATCGAAAAGTTGGAACACAGAAATTCCTCGGTCTCCCAAGTAGTCTCTTCTTCTGAGTGATTATTCCATTGGATCTTATACATCTTGATCGATTTAGCCCGAGTTGATCTTTCCTTGCAATCCAGAACCTTGGAAGGGTACTCTTGGTACGATAGATCTAGCACTATCTCCAATTCTAGTTCTGCTATGATCTCGGTCGGCAATCGAACACACTTCTTCAGTTGAGATACATGGAACACATTGTGGATGGCAGACATTTTTGGAGGTAACTTCAATTTGTATGCCACAGGTCCACATGCTTCTATGATCTCATATGGTCCAATGTAACGAGGGGCTAACTTGCCTTTGATCCCAAATCTCTGCACTCCCTTGGTGGGTGATACCTTCAAATATACGAAATCTCCCACCTTGAACTGGAGAGGTTTCCTTTTCTTATCATGGTAACTCTTCTGCCTGGCCTGAGCAGCTTCTAGATTCTTCCTGATTAGTTTGACCTTCCTTTCGGCATCAGTCACTAAATCAGGTCCGAAAACTTCTCTCTCTCCAGGCTAAGACCAATTGAGGGGTGTTCTACACCTTGTTCCATAGAGAGCTTCGAAGGGTGCCATCCTTAGGCCGGATTGATAACTGTAGTTATAAGCAAATTCTGCCAAGGAGAGGTGCTTATCCCAGTTCTTGCTGCAATCGATCGCACAAGTTCTCAGCATGTCTTCAAGAATTTGATTTACCCTCTCGGTCTGACCATCAGTCTACGGGTGGTAAGTTGAACTTCTGATTAGCTTGGTCCCCAAAGACTCTTGCAGTTGTTCCCAAAATCTGGCAACAATTGGGGCTCCTCGGTCAGATATAATGGTCCGGGGAAATCCGTGCAAACACACGATTCGGTCAATGTATAACTCTGCATACTTTTGAGCCTTATCAGTGGTGTGCACTGGGAGAAAATGTGCCACTTTCGTCAGTCGGTCCACAATAACCCAAATCGAATCATGATGACGAGAGGTGTTGGGCAGACCCACAACGAAATCCATGCTGATTTCATCCCATTTCCATGAAGGTATAGATAGGGGTTGCAAAGCTCCAGTTGATTTCAAGTGGCTTGCCTTTATCCTCTGACATGTGTCACATTCTGATACATATTGGGATATCTCCCTCTTCATTCTGGTAAACCAATACAAAGGCTTCAGATCATGGTACATTTTGGTGCTCCCTGGAAGCATGGAGAATTTGGAGAGATGGGCCTCATCCAAGATTTTCTTCTTGAGATCCTTATTTTTAGGAACTACCAATCTGCTTTCAAACCACAATATACCCT
Organism: Zea mays; assembly: GCF_902167145.1. NCBI lineage: Eukaryota > Viridiplantae > Streptophyta > Magnoliopsida > Poales > Poaceae > Zea > Zea mays. The sequence continues at coordinate 47,469,936 of NC_050103.1, forward strand.
TCCCATCTTGGCGGAAACATTTATACTTTTCTATCTTCTGATGGAGATTCTCATTAATAATTTGCACTCCCTTGTCACTGAGCTGGGCCATGATGATCTGGTCTTGCAAAGCTGGCTCAACGGAAATGTGAGACAAAGCACCAGAAGGAATCACTTCAATCTTCATCTTGCTCAACTCATCACACAAGGTGTCAATGCGAGAATCCATCATAACACAGTTGCATTGCAATTTCCGACTCAAGGCATCTGCAACCACATTGGCTTTCCCTGGGTGATAATGTACCTCCAGGTCATAATCCCTGATCAGCTCTAGCCATCTTCTCTGCCTCATGTTGAGATCAGCCTGAGTAAAGATATACTTAAGGCTCTTATGATCACTGAAGATGTTGCAGTGGGTTCCCATCAAATAGTGTCTCCATATTTTCAATGCAAGGACCACAGCTGCCAACTCCAAGTCATGAGTGGGATAATTTTTCTCATGAGGCCTGAGTGCTCTTGATGTGTAAGAAATGACTCGGTTGTCTTGCATCAAGACACAACCCAGTCCAGTGCCAGAGGCATCACAATACACATCAAATGGCTTGCTGCTGTCGGGTTGCGCTAACACCAGTGCGGTGGTCAGATGTTGCCTCAATGCATGGAAGGCATCTTCGCACTTCTGACTCCAAACAAACTTGGCTTCTTTCTTTAGCAATTCAGTTATGGGCTTCGCAATTCGAGAGAAATCCGGAATGAATCTTCGGTAATAACCAGCTAATCCCAGAAAACTTTGAATCTGACGGACAGTCGTTGGTGGCTTCCAGTTCATCACCTCTTGCACCTTATCAGGATCAACAGCTATACCTGCCTGAGAGATAGTGTGACCCAAGAATTTGATTTCCTTTAGCCAAAAATCACATTTTGACAATTTGGCGTAAAGACGGTTCTCTCGCAGGCGTTGAAGCACTACATGCAAATGCCCGACATGCTCTTCTTCGTTCTTTGAGTACACCAAGATATCATCGATGAAAACCACTACGAATTTGTCCAGTTCGGGCATGAAAACAAAATTCATCAGGTACATGATATATGCTGGTGCATTGGTTAGCCCAAATGACATCACCAAGAATTCATATAGCCCATATCTGGTTGAGAAGGCGGTCTTCGAAATATCACTTGCCCGTATCTTGATCTGATGATAGCCGGAGCGAAGGTCTATCTTGGAGAACACTTTGGCTCCGACCAACTGATCGAAAAGAACATCAATACAAGGCAAAAGATACTTGTTCTTGATAGTCACCGCATTAAGTGGGCGGTAATCTATGCATAGCCTCAAGCTTTCATCCTTCTTCTTTACAAACAAGGCTGGACATCCCCAAGGTGAAGTACTTGGGAGAATAAAACCCTTGTCCAGCAATTCTTGCAATTGTTTCTTCAATTCTGCCAACTCAGCGGGTGGCATCCGGTAAGGCCTCTTGGAAATAGGTGTCGTTCCTGGTTGCAACTCGATGGCGAATTCGATGTCCCGGTCTGGTGGCATTCCTGGCAATTCATCATGAAAAACATCTGCGTACTCACAGATCACTGGAATCTTCTTCACAGGTGACTCCATTATGGCAAAAGCACATGATTGAGTAGAAGCTTGGCTGGGTAGATATAACACAAGGTCTTTGGAGGTAGGGGAACGAATCTCCAGAGCTCTGGCAGCTACATCCATCACTACTCGATGATGAGTCATCCAGTCAGCTCCGAGAATGATGTCCATACCCTCCAATCCCAAAATTAGGAGTGAGGTTTTGAAGATTTTACTTCCCATTGAGATAGGCACACTCCGGTTTAATTGGTTGGTTGCAATTTTACCCCCAGGTGTAGCTATCATGAATGACCCTTTTGTATGATAGAAATGTAATTGACATTTAGCACTGAACTTCTGGCTAATGAAACAATGAGATGCACCAGAATCAAACAAAATTAATGTAGGTTGATTAAAAACTGAAAAGATACCAGTCATGATGGGGGCTCCCTCAGGTAACTCCTTCAGAGTAGTGAAGTTGAGCTTCCCTTGCCTGACTTGCACCTTCTGCTTTCTTCCCTTGTCTTGATTTGGTGCTGGCATCTGCCTCTGCTGATTTCTTGGGCAATTCTTGGCATAGTGGCCCACATTGCCACAAGTGAAGCACTTGTTCCCATTGCCCTGGCGGAACTGCTGCTACTGCGGAGGATAATTGTTCCTTGGAGTGGGAGCTGGAAAACGAGTGGGTGCTGGTTGCTGCTGTTGAGGTGGCCTGATCACCCATCTGTCTGCCTACTACTGGAATCCCCTGTTCTAGTTGTGAGAAACAATCCTAAACCTCTGGGCCTAAGCAGGTGGTGCTGCCATTGGTGCCTTTCTCTTCTTCTCTGCCCGGTGAGCTACAATACAGTCCTCCTAGGAGATGGCGAGGTTGACCAACTCATTGAAGCTATTAGCACGGACAGTGTTGAGACGTTCCCGCAGCTTGGTGTTGAGACCCCTGAGGAAGCGGTCTCTCTTCTTCTCTTCGGAATCAGCATGATAACCAGCGTACTGGCACAGATCATTGAAGGCCTGAGCATACTGCAATACCGTGAGGGTTCCTTGATTGAGTGCCAGAAATTCATTCAACTTGTGATCAAGAATTCCAGCTAGGATATGGTGCCCTTTGAAAGCATTCTTGAATTCCTCCCAAGACACTTCACGGTCAGCCGGTAGCATAGCACGGAAGTGGTCCCACCAAGTCCGAGCAGGGCCACGAAGCTGTTGCGCGGTGAAGCGAGCCTTGGTATCATGGATTCCACGACGCGTAGCCACACGTCGGCATCCAACGAATCCTCTGCCTTGGTGAACAAGGGCGGCTGCGTAATCAGGAACTCCTGGTAGGTTGCCGCTGCTGGAGGTCGTTGCGGCTGGCCTCCACCATACTACTGAGGGTAGGGCTGGCGCTGCAAGAGCTGTCGCAGAATCTCGTTCTGCTGGGCCATCAGCTCTTGCACTGTGGGAGTTGGAGGAGGTGGGGGGGGAACTGGCTCGTTTTGCCCACGACGCTGCCTAGCTGCCATCTAAAAACAGAGATTGTCGCCATTATTATCTCAATTCACAATTTCAAACGACATGCTATTATCTCTTATTGAAAGAAAATTGCCATTATCATAATATTAGGTCTGAATGAAGATAACATGGTTACAAACATCCCACAGCTCTCAAAAGTTTGCAAGGGTTACATCAATTAGGGGAAAGTACCCGTAAGCCTAGTCCAAAATATGCCATCACTAAGCTCGCGTAGGTTTCTATCCGCCTAAAGCGTCAAAGCGACTGGTCAATCCTGAGCGGTGGAAGCCACACTGGATGCGGGTGAAGAGGGCATCATGGAGGCAGTCACATTGGTACAAGGGGCTGGTCCTAATTGCTCAGGAGCCTCTTCTCCCTCGCTTCCGGCCTCATTGGCCTCCATCTCTAAGTGATGCATGTCCAGATGGTGATTAGCTTCTTTGAGTTCCCGCTGCACATCATGGAGCAGGTTCTCCAAGACATCAATAGTGTTGTCTTGAATCTCCACCTGATGCTCCAAGGTGGTAATGTGCTGGCTCAGCCTTTCCACCTGTAGGTCCTTCTCCACCAACTCGGAGGACAAGTCGACCATAAAGTCTTCTCGACTGTCGAGGGTGATCTTGGTGGTTTGAGCGAGGTTAGAAAGATGTGCCATAGCGTCACTCTGCAGGGCCTTAAGGCGGTACAGTGCACTCATGCACTGAACAGTGAGCCTCCCAACCAAGTCGGGATACATCGCCCACACATCCTTCACATGGCTCGCACGGTTGCACCACATGGGGTCATCCTTCTTCTCAGCAAGGAAGAGTCCCAAGGGGTGCATCACCATCTCCAGGGGAAGGTAGCCACAAAGTTGTTAGAGTCTTCATGGCTGCTGCTTCAGTGGTGTCGTCTGTCCTGAATCCAACTATCTCGGAGTCAAAGAACGCCAACCCAGCTGAAGGGGATGAGCCTCTAAAGTAAGCCAGACTCGACAACGTGGTACCCGATGCTCCTCGTACAGCTGCACCGTGTACAAAGGGGGCGTAGGGTAACCGGCGGACGTAAGCACTTCCCACGAGATGGAAGGAAAGCCATCATGAGAAAGGAAGTCAGAGCTGAAACGGGTGTCTCCTCCACTAGCGGGGTTGGGTGAAGTCATCTGCGGAAGGGGATTAGATGTAAAGATTATGGTGGAAGGAGAAAATAAAAGAGCCTGAATGGTTTAAAAGGAAGCGGGTTAGCTCAAATTTTTACTTCTTTAGTTCCTATTCCCTTTTATTTTTATAATGCATGCATGCTGAAAATAATGTCTCCTCTCCGAAATAAAGGGTGCTCCTAGGGCATCCTTTAAAAAGCTAAGGACTGGCCCACAGGGCCTACTTATTTAGCCACCTATTTCTCCCTCTATTCCTAAGGCCTTTCGTCCTAGGTCTAGCGGTCTAGTCCTGACGAGTCATACTAGTTTCTAAGCAAGTTTTAGATTTTTAAAATTGGTATTCATGGTTTATTGTGCTTCTCTGTGGTGGTATTTGCTCCGATACCAGCTGTGGCAGAACCGCCCAAATTATTCCAGCTTAAGTGCCCAAGTCACGCCTCAGGGGCCATAACACACTTAAATCGGAATAACCCGTCAGTCCCTCAGATCTAGTCTGATAAAGCCACTTAACCAGGATCAAATACCACAAAGTCACTCAAAGGTGAGTCACAGAAGAAATACAATAAAACAGAAAACCTCAATTTAAAGTACTGGAGTTATTACATAAATCGGAGTTTTACAAGTAGCTGGTAAAAGTTCACACAATAAAATGCAGCGGATAATCGATATCGTCGGTAGCGAGGAATTGGGCAAGGCCTAGCCCACTCCTCCTCCTGCTCCTCTCCTGCCGGAGCAACATCCCACTCGACCGTCCAACCCGGTGGCAGGGTTGTAGGCCAAGTCACACCATCAACAATATCCTGAAGCGTACCTACAAAAATTTATGCCACAAGCAAGGCTGAGTATACTAATACTCAACTAGACTTACCCGGTGTGAGGAAACTACTCCTCTACCTCTAGACCATGCAGCTGTTTGGCTAAGGGGTTTGGTTTGCCAAAAGAACTAGCTGAGTCTAAAATCAATTTTTAGCTTTTCAAATTCTAGCATCATTATCTTAGTTAAATTTGCTCCTTATAGGCATACATGGTAACAAGCATTTAGTACAATCAATAAGTTATCTCATGTAAACCTCATTTCACTTCTTACTCAATGTAGTACAAGGGTCAAGCAGTCTCATTAGCTGTGAGAAGCAGACGATTCGAATCGAGTTTTATCCTTGCAAGGTAAACCTAAACACACGACATGTAAGGGCACTCCGTCCCCACACTTGTCAACTGTCCCCATCGATTCCCCGTTCGCGGCCAGGGCTCACCGCCTTGGCGTACAATGCTCCACTGACCTCGTCTGCCGTCGTGCAGTGACCGCACTTGTACCCACCATAGCTAGCATGGGAGATCCAGTCTCAGAACAAGTGAGGGGAAAAGTCCGCGCCCGGCTTCACTCAGGTACTAGGTTTACCGGTTGCCATATTTCCCGACATGTGTTTAGCACGTTCAAACGCTTGACTCAGGTATCCACACCTTAATCCTTAATTCCTTTTCCTGTCTCATGGACAAGGCATCCTCTCTAGATCCAAGTCCATAGACCATCATAGATCTTGTTATCAAGATGAATACAATCAATTCCTGACCTCGCGCGAGTGCTAGAAAAATCACTCGACTTCTACCGAGATCCTAATTAGCATAGCAGCTACTCGACCTAGCATACTAGTATCCATCTCAAAAAAGAATCATGAGTTCATGCAACTAGAGGTTTCAAGCAACTCCTACACTTAAGTGCACATTACAATCCTACAAACATTAAGTGCAGTAAAGTAGCATATATTTAAACGGTTATGCATAAAACCGGGGCTTGCCTTCAATAGGTGGTGCTGCGGGGAGATCCTCGATGGCAGTTTCGGGAGCTTGCTCCTGGTCTTCCTCGTGGACAAGTCCTTGCTCGGGGATGAGCACATACTTTTCGTTAGCGAAATTGCAATCTAATGAATGCAATGAGTAAGATATATGTGTGGTATGATATGCAATTTGCAATTAAACTTTGATGGTGAATGATCAAATTAATGAGGTAGGGCTTAATCTTGCTACTAAAGATTCTTGTGGTATACTTAGCAAATTAGGGTCAGCCTGGTTAAGCTAATTGGTAAGTTTATTTTGGTGTTCCACTGATTTCTCTTTAATATCTTAGTGAGAGTTTATTAAGATGTTTAGCTGAATCATTAGAGTGAGATTTAATATTCCCTCTCTTCTTTTCTATTTCTTTTATGCTTCTAAGGTGGGTTTGAACTACAAGATAGCTTGATAAATTTCCAAAAATTCTGCAAAAATTACAGTGGCTTCTTACTGGTGTATAAGTCTCTGTCTCAAAAGTTGGGGTTTAAAAAGTGAGTGGTTCTCTCTGTATAAAGTTATCAAATATTAGGGCAGAGGGGGTGTTTTGAACTACAACCTTCTTTTTACAGTGAGTTATTGTCCAAGACTTATTTTTGCTAGCATCTAGATGTTATAACATAACTTTGTACAAATTTTTAGCTACTAATACTAATTATTTATTTTATTATGATTTTCCAAAGTTTCTAGCCAAAGGGGAGCTTTCTACTACCACTATATTTGAAAAATATCAAACAACAAATTTCTAATTTTTCCTATCTTCATCTTTGTGCAAGAGCAATCATTCTGAAATTTGGCAACTTTTTGCTTAAGGGAAAGGTGGTAGGAATTTCTTGAACTAAAGGGCCTTTTTCATGAAGTATTGGCAATGGGTATTACTTGTAACTTTTAAGTTGGTTTTGCATTTTTCTCTGGTGGCCTATTTCTTTATTAACCTGGTAAAAATTTATTTGCCCACTGTTGCACACCTTTTGGATTGCTTATGATTTAATTGAAATATGGCTTAATATCAAGTTCTATTTATTTACCCTACTTAAAATGATGGACTGGGGTGCTTATCATTTTTGTTGTGGGGTTCTAGTGGTTACAAGTCCACTGGATTTTTCTTAACAATTTTGAAATTGTTTTCATAATTCTAATAATTGTTTTTTAGTTTGATTAATGCTTAATAAAACATTTCACCTAGAATCTACTCTGGACTAGGGGTCCTTTATTTTTCCTAGGTTTTCTATTACCTTAGTAGACTAGGAAAAATAATTACATTCACTGTTCATTATTTTCTAATACCTTTATGATTTTCTTAAGTTTTGGGCAAAAATGACTTTTAATAGATAACCCTACTTACATCTTCAATACTGGGGTGTTCAATATTTTTAAATAGTGTCTAAATGGGGTTTGAACTTCTACAAATTTTCTTAAGTTCAGCACAGAAGCATAACTAATTTTCTTCCTTTTTAAAAGGTTTGGTCAGTTTCTTTAATTAATTTTAAACTTAAAAAATTAAAACAGAAAGAATAGAGTTCAATATTTTTATGTGATAATTCACAATATTTTGAATCCAGCAAAATTGGTTTGACTAAATTTGGTTGAATATAACTCAAGATATAATTTTCTAAGTTCTCTGCTGAATTTAAAGAGTTTAATTAGAAATGGTTAAAGGAAAACAGTTTTGCGCTGGGGTCCTTGGCGATAGGTTTTGAATGAATTACAGATAGATCCTCGGTGCACTATTCACATGAGTCTAAGGCTCTGCAGAAAACCCCCTAGGGTTTTGCAAAATCGAACCCGCAGTCCTTCCCTAATGGAACAGTGGTCACGGAGGAAGAAAGGTGCGGAGGGGCTTACCGGCGGCAAGACTGCTCCGGTGACGTGGTCGAGGATGTAGGGGAGGTCCTGAGGGTCACGGCGATGTGCGGGTCGCCGTCGGGAATGGTCGAAGTCGGCTGGTCCACGTGCACAGGCAGAGATGCTCGTCGGCGGCGAGGAATCCGGCCTGCTCACGGTGCGATTGTCCAAGTGAACTGGTTAGAGAGCTTCGCGAGAGGTCAAGAAGGATAGTGGTGCAAGGAATTAGAAAATGGCTCACCGGATTGCTCTGTCCACGCGCGGAGGTGGGCGACAGAAGTCCGGCGAGGGTGGATCCGCCTCTCCAGTGAGGCAATGCCTCGGCTCAAGCTTGGAGAAGCTTCACGGCTTCATGAGGAAGAGGTCCAGGGGCTGGGGCGAGGCTAGGGTCAACAGAAGGGGCTAGCCACAACGGTCGTGCTCGGGCAGTGATGGCGGGCGGTGGTGCTTGCTTTCCACGGCGAACTCCGGTGATCTCTGGCTCGGGCGGGGCTTTGGGTGCGCGAGTGCAAACGGCTAAGGCCTCTGGAGGCATTTATAGGCGAGGGTGAGGTGCAGATGCACGGGGCAGGGCGACCATGCGCGAGGCGCACGCTGCCGCGGCCAGTCCACGCTCGGCCGGCCTGACATGGCGTCGAGCACGTGGCTCTTTGCTTCTGCCCGAGTTCAAACGCTTATAGGTTGGAGATCTTCACATATTTGGGCATGATCACTGCATAAGATTTTCTCTCCCGATAGAGCTTTGTCGTTTATGTGTGGAAGTCGAGTGGTTTGGGGCTATGTATAGAGAGTTGTCGCGTCGCTAAGGTGGCAGTGTCACAAGGTCGATTCCCGAGGTAAATCCATGTCAAGATCGTGTCAAACGGTGGAGAGAGGTTTCCAAACTTTGTCATGGTGTGTTCCAAGAAATTTGGCGCCACTTTGCTATTTGGACTTGTTTGATTTAAGTTTTGAAAAACCGAGAACACGGTTGATCTTTGGAAAGGAGCTGAAATTCAGATTTCTGAATTTCTGAATTTTTCCCAAGTGTATTAGTTCAAGGGCTGATTTAGGGATTTTGAAAAATTCAAATGGAAAAACTTTCTTACTATATTTTGTTGGTTATTTAGTGTACTAAAACTTTGTTATTTGGTTTTTACCAAAATTTGTATTTTTCTCGTAAGTCTTTTCCCAAATGCCCTTAAGGTTCATGACATGATTAAGGAGAATTTCTTAAGATAAAAGACTCACTTTAAACCTTTGGTATTAATTGTTGATGTTCATCCATTCATTTGGTTCACATGTGATAATGGTTTGGGTTAACTTAAGGAAGAAACCCTAGGTGACACTGGGGTGTCACAGATGGCAGATCTACGGTGGCGGTTGATTGCGCCAATGAATAAGGGAATACCTAATCTCGGCCGCCCGCGTCCGATCCGACGACCAGGGTTTCCCAGAGCAAAGCGGTATGAAGAGATTTAATCTGGATCGCACGCCTAGAATCCAACGGTCATCATGGAGCGCCCATTTTCTCCCCCATCCCCGACCGCGCGACGACCCATTCACTGTGGCGCCCTTCGCCGTGCACCCCGTCCGACGGCCACCAGGCCCTAAATCCTATACCAACTCGTGCTACACGCAGAGGAAGACGCGGTGACTCGAGAGGAAGGCTTCTTACCGTGAGTTAAAGCTTGATTGCGGCCGGCCACGAACAGGGCGAAGTCACGGCGGAGGAAAGGTGACGGTGAGAAATCGCCGTCAATGGGCCAGCGAATCCGACCCAAAAGTCGGTCCTACACGTGCGGTGAGGACCACAGATGCACCCGGAATAGTCCTCCGCGATTGAGAGGCTGACCGGGGTTGTGTCGACGGCAGCGGCGCAGATTTGCTTTGCCCCGACGAGCACCCATACGCGCGGGCGATTCTCCCCAGCCTTCCGCCTTGGTCCGGAAGCCGACGTGCCTGCATCCCTTGGTGGGGTATCGCTCTCACTCTCGGTCTCTCTTTGACGATTGCTTGGTGGGGGCACATGGCTTCGTCCGAGGTGTCCGACGGGTATCGTGTGGATGGGAGGGGGTCAGCCGCGAGGGGGAGATGTCTATGCAGCAGGGCGTGCGTCCATGGCGACCTTCACGGGTCATTGCGAAGATGTCGGTCCGCAGCTGAGGAGCTGGTCACGAACGCCCGCGCGCTTTCAGGAGGAACGGTTGCGCCGTCGCACATCTGAGAAGAGGAACAGGGACACACGGTGACTGGCGCACTGGTCCCTACATGTCAGTCCGTTGGTGACTATGCGCGCAGGCGATGTCTGACTGGCGGGTTCCACCAGGCAGTGCCAAGGCGCGTGGCATCGCAATGGGCCGGGGTGGGCCGACGTGTGCGATAGGAGTTGGGATGGCGTGAGGTAGCTATCCCACTCGAAGTATTTCCTTTTTTCTTTTCTTTTACTCCTATTTGAATTTTCCCTTTTCATTTGAATCTCCAAATTTGAATTTGCATATGAGTTTCACCCTTGAGTCAGGTGTCACATTAAAATAATAGTATAGAAATAATATTTTATTTATTTATTTTGTATTATTTTTACTCACATAAAATTTTCTTTCTTTCCTTTTCTAGGGTTTCTTTTAGATTGTCCAATTATACTTTGGACTTTATTCCAATTCTTGTAACATCATTTTTATTTTGTCATAAAATGCACACGAAATAAAATCCAGCATGATGCACAATTTAATAGTATATCTTTTTATTAATTATTTGTTTTTGAATATGGTGTTCACATGTGATGATGCCTAAAGGTCAAACTCACATAAGGAGAAATTGTTTCTCTATTTATATTATTTCTAACAAATTACAAATTGAGTATTACACACACATCTAAGTCCTAGATGTGATGCATCGTAATACACATCAAACACTTTATGAATATCAGGCATAATTAACACTGGTGCAGTGGTTAGCCTTTCCTTAAATTCTTCGAAACATTTCTGACATGCTTCATCCCACTTAAACTCTTTACCTTTCTCCAACAGCGAAGTAAGGGGTTTCACTATTTTGGAGAAGCCTTCGATAAATCTTCTGTAGTATCCTGCTAATCCAAGAAAACTCTAATCTTGGACACATCTGTGGGCTGTTTCCAATTTAGTATTTCACTTATTTTACCGGGGTCTACTTTGATTCCTCCATTGGTGATAATATGACCTAGGAAAGCGAATTCCTTCAGCCAAAAATCACACTTAGAAAATTTCGCATACAACTAATTGTCTCGAAGCTTCTGTAGAACTAATATCAGATGATTTTCATGTGCTTCTTCATTCTGAGAGTATACTAGTATGTCGTCGATGAATACTCTAACAAACTGGTCGAGATACTCCATGAATACTTTATTCATCAAGTTCATAAAGTAAGCTGGTGCATTAGTCAGTCCAAGAGACATGACCAAAAACTCATATAGTTCATATCTTGTGGTGAAGGCTGTTTTAGGTATATCTTCGGTCCGAATCTTCAACTAATGATAGCCTGATCTTAGATCTATTTTTGAGAATACTTAAGCTCCTCTAATCTGATCAAATAGATCTTCAATCCGAGGTAATGGGTATTTGTTCTTAATTATTACTTCGTTCAAGCTTCTATAGTCCACACACATTCTCCTTGAACCATCTTTCTTGTTCACGAATAGAACTGGGGCTCCCCATGGAGACGAACTGGGGCGAATAAAACCTTTTTCTAGTAATTCTTCTATTTGTTTCTTCAGTTCAATTAAATCTTTGACATCCATTTGGTAAGCTCTTTTTGAAATCGGTGCAGTTTCGGGTAATAGTTCAATAGAAAACTCTATATCATGATCAGGTGGCATACCTGGTAATTCTTCCGAAAATACGTCTGGGTATTCACACACTATTCTAATGTGCTCCAAAGATTTCTCCTCTAATTGATATACCATTTCCTCTGATGTTGCTGGCATACTGACATTGACTTCAATTCTTTCTCCTTGCGGACTGATTAATGTAACCATCCTCTTAACACAGGATATTACTCCATCATACTTGGTCAAGTAGTCTATTCCAAGTATCATATCAATTCCACTTGATTCCAAAATTATCAGCTCTACTAGAAAGCATAGGCCTCTAATTTCAATCTTAGTCTGAGGGCATTAGTGATTGGCTCTAAGTTCACCTCCCGGTGATCAAATTAATAGTTTCCTCTTCAAGGGATAGTTTGGTATATTATGTTTTCCACAAATGACTTTGTTACGAAGGAGTGAGATGCTCCAGAATCAAATAAAACTAATGCAGGCATGGAGTTAATAAGAAACATATCATACACCACGTCGGCATCCTCATGAACTGATTCTGTTGTCACGTGATTAACTCTTCCCCTACTCTGGTTCTGCGGAGTCTTGTTCTGTGCAGATCCACGGGCAGGTGTGTTCTGGTCAATCCTCTAGTTGCTGTTCTTCTGGGGTGTCTGTTGATTATGCCTTGGGCAGTTATTAGCATAGTGGCCAAGTTCGCCACACTTGAAATAGCCATTAGGTTGGACTGGGGTAGTTGTGCTGTTGTTTTTGGCTGGTGTGTTCACGACACTTCCTTGATGATTATGCTGTTGACCATTAGACCTTTGACCGGTCTGAGTGCTGATCCTCTGTTGGTTCTGATATTGGTTGCTCCTCTGAACTTGTTGTCCAGAGCGTTGTACTTGGTAGCTGTTGTTCCCACTCTGATTTCCGGAGCGGAACTGAGAACCTTGGGAGTTGTTTTGACGGGTATTCCTGCTGGAATGCCCTTGGAAATTTCTCTTGTGATCCGACAACTCTTTCCTTTTGCTTTCAAGGCCAATTTCCTTGTTAAGCAAAGTCTGAAAGTTGGGAAAGTTGTGGCTCTGCAGCTGATAGTTCAAAGGTCCAATCAAGCCTTCCAAGAAACGTTCTTTGCGCTTCTCGTCAATGTCCACTTCTTCTGCGGCGTAGTGTGAAAGTTGGGTGAAGCGATCACGGTACTCACTAACCGACATGTTCCCTTGTGTGAGGGAAAGGAACTCCTTCTTGAGCTTCATGATTCCTGAGGGAATATAGTGAGCACGGAAGTTCTCTTGGAATTTCTGACAGGTTATGGCGTCAACATTAGCATGTGCCTCGGTGAAGACATCCCACCAGTCGGACACGACACCCTCAAGTCTTCCCAAAGCGTACAAGACCTTCTCTCGGTCATTGCACTGGGTGATGTCTAATTTCTTCCTGATGACCTTAAGCCAGTCATCGGCATCCAAGGGGTCTACTGCATGAGAGAAAGCAGGTGGGTGATGGCTCATGAAATCCCGATGCTTATCTCTAGCTTGTGGTGCTTGTTGTTGTTGATGCTGGTGCTACTGGTTCTGCTGATTCTATTGTATTTGCTGCACAGAAGCAGTGAGTCCTTCTAGAAGTTGCATCTGCACTGTGATGAATTGCTCCATATTGGGATTGGGTGGCGGTGGTGGCAACTGCTGACCACTCTGGTTCTGGTGGTTACTGGGACCTGAGCGAGTGTTCACCATCTGGTTGATTAGAAAGTGCAATTCCGAGGTAAGTGAGGAGTAGAGAAGATTCTAGGGGGAATATCTTATTATTAAGTTTGAGTTTATTATTATTTTTATATGTTCTTATGGCCATCATTCCATAAGACCATTGCACTCAAGCAAAAATCCAAATCAAACATTGCAAACAACACCATCACATGGTTGTTATTATTATAAGCATAATATTATAAAGGTGTTCATCGTCTAAAGTGAATTCTAACTTATAAAAATATATAAAAAAAACTATAGCAGCCTAGTGATGGATCCTGGTTATAAATAGCGGATCCTCTTGCGGGGAGGCGATAACGCCATGGCAGGGACTTGAACTTTAGGGGGATTCCTTCCACCTAGTTGAGCTGCCAGGGCTGCGTTCCTTGCCTGTGCATCCTCCATCTCCAAATGTACCCTAGAGAGGTCCAGGGTAGCACTATCTAGGTCGTTGTTAAGACCCGCCACCACACCAGCTAGGGTGTTGAGGCAATCTTCTTCAGCTCCACCTAGAACAATGCTGGTTTGGCTTTCTCCACGAAGACGCAGAGGAAGATGCCTGTACTTTGTGTTGTACAGTTGCTGTCGATAAGTGTGGTTGAGGGACCATAGAGTTCGCCTAGCAGCATCGCTGACCGAAACAGCGTAGGTGGATAGCGGCGTCAGAGACTCACGAGCTGACAGAGTCCTGAACCCTCTATCACCTGCATCCATCACCCTGACATTAATGCGAGTGATGTAGTAGCAAGCCCGAAGAGGCTCGCACACTCGCCTGGTCTCATACAGGGGTCGAACATAGGTTCCCAACACATGTAGAACATCCTACAATAGGTTAGGAAGTGCCCTATTTCAAACATTGATGTATAATGTTCAGTGACAGGCCATAACCCCACATAGTGATCATGCTGTTCATCGTTGGCTTCTTCGTTGACGTTCTCTTCTTCTTCTTATTCTTCTTCTTCGTCGTCGTCTTAATCATCGTCACCAATGTCATCTGGGTCGTCGCCTCCGGGAGCACCGGAGCAGGGGCTTGGACTGCTAGTGTTGGCGGTGCTGAAGCTGATGATCCAGCTGCGAAGGCTAGTGATTCTGCCAACGGGGTGGGCGTAGGCAAAAACTCCTCTGAGCTATCTTCCAGAATAACTCCGTTCTCCACACGAATGCGAGGGAGATCCATAGGGATTTCCTCAACTACCACTGGGTAGACAGGAACTTGCTGTGGTGGAGGGATGTAGTTGGTGTTGATCCAAGTGGTTTGGATTGTACGAACCATCTACAAGAGAAAATGTCAACTTAGTTGAATTTTAAAGAGGTAAGATTAACAAAATAATTTTGTAAGAACAAAATTAGCATGGTTTGAACAGTCTAGGATTTCCATTTCTAACTAGTCTAGCGACCTTGAGTCAGCATAGTTCTGATACCACTTCCGTCACACCCGGTTCTGGGGGCAAAACCGAATGCATAGCATATGTGGGCCAGGATCCATTTTCCACACATATGTTGACATCACAAGTGTAATGTATCAAAAGACAATGCAATAAAGGCGTAAAAAGGGAGTAGAGTAACTTTATTACGTCATCCAGAACATTGTATTTTAACAAGTATCATAATCAAAGTACGGCGGAATTAAGCATGGACACTCTTCCATAGGAAGGTGACTGACACATCGTTAGACTCAAAACTCATCAACGTCATCTGCGAAGTCTTCGGCATCACCCTCATATCAAAATATTAGCAAGGGTGAGCTCAATTATGGTCGGGGCTCAGCAAGTGGGGGAAATAATGCAAAGTTAACAAGGTAGGCTATGGATAAGCGGTAAGCATTTTAGTTGGTCAATATTTTATTAACAACACATGTCTTACTAATAAGTGTGTCCCAAATATCCCAATTAATCAAAGGCATAAGATTATATCAAAAACACTTAAGTGAAATCACTTAAGCAAACCACTGGTAGATCATCGGATCACGATTTATTTTCCATCTTTAAGTTCAATTATCATGTGAGGGTCCAGGTTGCTCTTAACCGTGAGCACGACTGACATATCAATTTTACACTCTGCAGAGGTGGTACAACTTTACCCACAAGCCGTGTATCCCATCTAGCCTGGGTTGATCGGACCATAAACACTGCCTAGGTGAATGGCTAGGGATCCACTATTAGGCTTTCACAGAATATCCTTAGTACAAAGCCACCCGCTAAGGTTTTCACGTCAGTATTGATGGCCCTCTAGGTGAGGTAACTTAGCCAAGACTACCACCCCATGTTAACATGAGCTGCCACCAAACCACTGCCGCCCCCTCTTGCCCATCTTTCAGGTAGGGTTGCTAAGCACTAAGTCTATAGAGCTAATTACCAAAGCTAGAGCCATTATAGCACTCGTGGTTGCACTATTATCCTGGGTGGTCACTCCATGTTCCATTTAATAGAAAATGTTCTTGTTTAACCATCGGTTAACATCATAAATAAAACTTCATTTCTAGAACATAGTATCATTAAAAGAGTGACAACATATTCATCTAGTTGAGCAATAGCAAAAATTGCTAAGCATAGCATTTATCCTAGGGTAATCAAGGAATAGGGTTGGTAATTCTAGGAAATCCTTATTTAGGAAAATCCCATCAAATTATGAAATATATCCAAAAAGTAAACATTATTATATGCATTATTTGGGTACAAATAAAAATGCAGAGGGAGAATCCACTTGTCTTGCTCGAACGTGTCCTGTGGGTCGTCCTCGAACGAGTTTGATTCGTCTACCTCACATTCAACTTCTAGCATCGATTTGTGTATCGTACATACAAAACAATACGTACGCCTATTGGGGGTCTGCTTCGTCGCTGAAGGTCCTGTAAGAAGAAACACCTTCGGAAGATCAGCACAGAAATAACGCCGAAGCTGCCTTCCAAGGAACTTCGGCATAACAACATGTCTTGAGATGAAGGGTTGCGCCGACTTAAAGATGAAAAGACAGATCAGATGATGATAATTTGTGTCTTGATTGTAATCGGTTGTAAAGGGTATAAATGTAATTTCACACAGGCTACGCCCTGTGCTTATAAATAGATGAACAGTACCCCCGTACTGTCCACGCTGGCTTGTACTTGCTCGTGCATCACGCTTGTACTTTCACCTTCTGTCAGACCGAAGGTACAAAATGTAATCTTATGTTATTCTTATTCATTCATGATTAGATAATAAAAGATATATTATGATATCATATGATTATCTATGTTATTTCTCATGTTTCATATGCTTCGTCTTTCATTGACATATGCTGTGATTATGAAGGTACATCCTTCATAACCTTCATCCGAAGATTGTTATATCCTTAGGGAAATAATGCTTGGAAGGACGAAGGGCATTAACCATTAACCTATTTTTGTGTTGCCTTGTTCTTAATTCATAGCACTTGAGAACAAGTCCCCAACATTGGCGCCCACCTCCGGTGAACTCACTTCCACTTTTGAGTTGATGGCTTCGTTCAATAACCAAGCCGAAGCATCTTTGGCTATGAAGTCGATGCTTCCGATAACAAGCGGCTCAGGTTCAGAGCCGGCTAACAAGAAGCAGAAGAAGGAAGCAAAGAGAAGGGTACAACATGTTGGGGTGTAGGGACCCTTCATCAAGTCAAAATGGTCCCACATCCCAATCACTTTCTCCTAGGAGGACCTTTCGCTCAAAGATTACCCTCATAATGATGCTATGGTCATATATTGTGTCATCAAGGGATTTCTGGTCCATAATGTTCTGGTTGATACAGGCAGTGCAGCGGATATCATATTTTCTCAGGCCTTCAGACAGATGCAAGAACCAGAGGATAAGATTCACGATGCTACACATCCTCTATGTGGCTTCGGAGGAAGGCAGATTGTAGCACTCGGCAAAATCACAATGCGAGTGACCTTCGGCTTTGTTCATAACACAAGGACTGAACAGGTTGTCTTTGACATTGTTGACATGGAGTATCCCGATAATGCAATCATTGGTCCTGGGACACTTAATGCTTTCAAAACAATACTTCATCCAGCATATCTATGCATGAAGATACCTTCGGAACAAGGGCCCATTGCTGTTCATGGGAGTCAAGAAGCTGCCAGGAAGGCCGAAGGAAACTGGACAGATTCAAAGGCAATCCATAACATAGATGGAGCCGAAGCCTGTGAGCAGTATAGATACAAAAAAGAGAAGGCTGCTTTGGCGAATCAGCCAAAGCCTATGCTTCTATGTGAAGATATAACAGAACAAAAGGTACTGCTAGGGTCTCAATTATCTGAGGAGCAGGAAAAGAATTTGCTAAAATTTCTATTCAACAATAAAGATGTCTTCGCTTGGTCAGCCAATGATCTTTGTGGTGTCAAAAGAGATGTCATTGAACATTCACTCAATGTGGATCCATCTTTTAGGCCAAGAAAACAAAGGCTTCGGAAAATGTCTGATGACAAAGCTGAAGGTGCTCGGAACGAAGTAAAGAGGCTTCTTAGTGTTGGCATTATCAGAGAGGTGAAATACCTAGAGTGGCTAGCCAACACTGTTATGGTGAAGAAGGCCAACGATAAATGGAGAATGTGCATTGATTTTACAGATCTTAACAAGGCTTGTCCAAAGGATGAGTTCCCATTGCCAAGAATAGATTCTCTAGTAGATGCAGCAGCTTCGTCAGAGCTCATGAGTCTACTAGATTGTTACTCAGGCTACCACCAAATCTGGATGAAGAAGGAAGATGAGCCGAAGACTAGCTTCATAACCCCCAGTCGCACATATTGCTATCTTTGGATGCCTGAGGGGCTTAGAAATGCTGGAGGAAGCTTCAGCAGAATGACAGCCAGGGTCCTCCATTCTCAAATAGGTAGGAATGTGCTGACTTATGTTGATGACATTATAGTAAAAAGCACGAAGCAAGATAATCACATTGCTGACTTGCAAGAAACATTTGCCATTTTCAGGCAAGCTGGTCTGAAATTAAATCCAGAAAAGTGCGTTTTTGGAGTAAAGAAGGGCAAGTTCCTTGGCTGTCTGGTAACAACGAAGGGAATCAAAGCTAACCCAAATAAGATCGAAGCTATCCTTCGGATGGAGCCTCCAAATACAAAGAAAGGAGCTCAACGGCTGGCAGGTAGATTAGCATCACTAAACAGATTTATATCCAGATCAGCAGAAAGAAATCTGCCATTCTTTGAAATACTAAAGTCAGCCGAAGTCTTTCAATGGGGCCCATCTCAGCAAAAAGCCTTCGAAGAGTTGAAGCAATATCTGATTGATTTAACAACATTAACTCCACCTTCGCCAGGGGCTCCATTGCTCTTATATGTTGCAGCTTCGCATTCCACAGTGAGTGTGGCACTTGTACAAGAGAAGCTAGATGGCCAAGTCAAAAAGCAAGCTCTAGTGTACTTCGTCTCCGAAGTTTAAGTCTGTCAAAGAAAAATTATACAGAATTGGAGAAGGTGCTATATCTGTGTTAATGGCCTCCAGAAAGCTTCGGCATTATTTTCAAGCATATCACATAATTGTTCCTTCGTCACAGCCTCTTAAGGACATTATGAGGAACAGAGAAGCTACTGGAAGGATTGGGAAATGGGCTGTAGAACTTAATGAATTCACCATTGACTATGTGCATAGATCCTCAATTTAGTCCCAGGCGTTGGCAGACTTCATCGCTGATTGGATGCCAGGGGCTCACGAAGAAGAAATAAACAAAGACGCTGAAGCTTGGATGGTGTTCTGCGATGGATCTTGGGGAACCTTCGGTGCAGGAGCGGCTGCGGTCCTAGTGGCACCCTCAAGAGTCAAAACATGTTATGCAGCCAAGCTTGACTTCAGTTGCACAGATAATATTGTTGAGTACAAAGCACTTCTGTTGGGGCTTCGGAAGTTAAGGGCAATGGGAATAAGAAGGGCCATCCTGAAAACTGATTTTCAAGTCATTTCTGGCCATGTAGACAAAAGTAGCAAGGCAAGAGATCCGAAGCTTGAAAAATATCTGGATACAGTTCGAAGGTTGGAGGCTTCTTTCGAAGGTTTTTCTGTCAAGAATATTCCAAGAGGAGAAAATGAGCATGCAGATTTGCTAGCCAAATCGGCGGCTCATGGGCTCCCTCTACCTTCGGAAGTATTTTTTGAAACAATAAAGGCACCTTCAGTTGAACTCATGGAGAGAGCAGTGCTCACTATTTCTCCAGTACATAGTGAAGATTGGAGGACTGAAATTATGTCTTTCCTCCAAGGTAATTGCCTTTCAGATGACGAAGCTTATAATAAGAAAATGGAGGCAAGGACAAGATCGTATGTGATAATAGAAGGGGAATTATATAAACATGGAGTCTGTTCTCCACTTCTCAAGTGTTTATCAAGAGCTGAAGGTGTTGAATTAATGAAGGAGATACACGCAGGTCTGTGTGGATCTCACATTGGGTCTAGGCCCTTGCTAGGAAAAGTGTTTAGACAAGGATTTTACTGGCCGAAGGCAGCTTCGGATGCAGCAGAGCTATTCCAAAAATGTGAAAATTATCAAAAATGTGCAAGAGACCAGAAACAACTTTCATCTCTCACTCAGCTAATACAGCCCACCTGGCCGCTGCAAAGGTGGGGCCTGGATTAGCTAGGCCCACTTCCACCAACGCAAGGCAATTTAAGATATGTTGTGGTGGATGTAGAATATTTTTCTAAGTGGATTGAAGCGAAGCCTTTAGCTACAATAACTTCGGTCACAGTCCAGAAATTATTCTGGCAAAACATTGTTTGTTGCTTCGGCGTGCCAAAGGCTATAACTATGGACAATGGAACACAGTTTGATGTCGAAACTTTCAAGGAATTCTGTGATCAGATTGGCACGAAGATTCATTTCGCATCAGTCAGGCATCTGGAGTCAAACGGACTTGTCAAAAGAGCAAATGGCATTATAATGACGAGAATAATGAAGCTAATCTTCAATCAGCCCAGAGGAAAGTGGCCAGATGAGTTGATTAAAGTGGTGTGGAGCCACAATACAACCATATCAAGATCAACAGGTTTTACGCCGTTCAAATTATTATTTGGTGACAAAGCTATAACCCTAGAAGAAGCTAAAGCGGGGTCAATAAGAACGGCAGCTTCGATAGAAGATGAAGCTGATTATTACGTGTCAAAAGATACTATAGAAGGGACTAGACTTCAGGTTGTGGAGAATATCAATAAATATCAAGCCAAAACAATAAAATGGTGCGATAGAAAAGTTCGGTTGAAAAATATTAAACCAGGGCATTTGGTGCTTCGAAGAGTGGCTAATCCGGACACAATAGGCAAACTATAGCTGAAGTGGGAAGGACCTTTTCTGGTGGTATCTTCGTCAAGGCCTGGTTCTTACAGATTGAAGGATATGGACGACAACGACATTCCTAGATCTTGGAATGCGGATGAGCTTCGACGATTTTATGTGTAATTTGATGTAATCTTTTTTCATTTTTTTTCCTATGGCACCCTTTTCCTTTCCAAAGGGGGAGAAAGGTTTTTAATGGGGCCATAGCTTGTAATTTTTCTTTTCTTATTCAGCTCTATGAGAGCAAAGTCCCCCAAAAGAATGTAAAATGTAACATCTGAGCATGCACCATCAAGTGCAGAAAAAGAAAAAAAAACAGGGAGAAGCTCAAAAGTCGTCCCTAAGGGGATGTAGAGCATGACAAAGCTACAAAAAGTCGTTCCCAAGGGAGCGCAGCATAAGTTTTCTGCTCAAAAGTCGTTCCTAAGGGAATGTAGAGCCAAATACCGCCGAAATATAAGGCGAAGAAGTTCAAAAGACGTTCCTAAGGGGATGCAGAACTTATACCGCCGAAATAGAAGGCAAAGAAGTTCAAAAGACGTTCCTAAGGGGATGCAGAACTTACACCAAAAAATAAGCGGTGAAGCCGAAAAATAAACGGCAAAGAGATTTCAGTCGTTCCTAAGGGAATACAGAGTATGGATGTGGCTTTGTAAGCGTGTGTCTGGACATTCATTTGCACAATACATCACATCATTCATTGCATTCATATACATTCATTTAGACATTCATAGGATCATCATCATCATGTCATAGAAGTACATACAGTTGCTTTGGCTCTAATGACAAGGCTTCAGCGAGAGCAAAAAGAAGCAGATTTATGCTTCGTTGTGTATGAAAAGAAGGGAAGGTGTTTTTCGCCTTCGGCTCAAAAAATACAAGTTTCGTCCACATCAAAGCAATTCATACATGGATGGAAAGGTAAAAATATATTACAAGGTATGGAAAAATTTACAGAGTAGTGTCTGATTCCTAAATTACAGTATTTTTTACAAGGTTAATTCAAAAATTTCTCTAGAGCTTTTTCACAACAGTGTCTTCAGCTTCATCACTTCATCACTATCCGCCAAGCTTCGGATCATTGCTCTTCGGCTTCGGCATCCTGTACAAATCGAAGCGGTATAAGGTAAACACAAACCTCAAGGACAAGGTAAGTAATAGGTACAAGTGTATTACCAGCTTAAGATGACTTCGAGCTTCGTCACCAACTAAGTCTCGCCCACCTTTCGTCCAGATTTGAGTTATGAATCTATTTCCAATGCTTCGGGCTAGACTAGGGATGTAAGTTAAATCTGCTGGTGACAGGCTGAAGTTTGGCCTGTTCACAATCTTCCCATGCGTGCAACCAATCTTCATGAAAGCAACAGTAGTGCCCCAAGAAGCTAGCAGGGCACAGAAGTCACAGTGCCTAGCTATAACTTCGTCAAGAGCATCAACTTCGCCCTCAATATGATCGAAGGTGCCTGGCAGGTCTTCAACCGAAGGTTCAAATTTTTCAGAGCTATCTCCAACTGAGTTGAAGACCTACTTCAGCCATTGCACGCACCGGTTGCCGAAGTCTAGACATTTATCCTGAAGCTCCTTCAATGATTTCTGCAAATTTGAACTCTTTTCGACTTCAGCTTTAAGCTTCGTATCGAGATTCTTCTTTTCTTGCTCGAAGTTTTCTGATTTCAGGAGGAGTTCAATGTTTAATCTGGCAATTTCGGCTTGAGCTTCTTCCAGTGAACCCTCCATTGTTTGAAGAACAAAATCCTTCTTTTCAAGAGTAGCTTCATGATCTTTGATTTTGCTCTCTAAGCCTTCAATTATAACCTCATGTTTCTTATCTTCGAGGTCCTATTGCATCCTCAAGGCTTTACTTAGTAGCATACTCTGTGCAAAGCAACCTTCATCAGAAAACACCTTCGTCATAAAAAATGAAAAGCCGAAGAAAAAAAATTTACCTTGAAATTAGAATAGAATAAACTACCGACGATATGCTGTCATCAGTAGCGGCTGATGTCATCCTCAAGCTTCGGGAAACCAATACTCTTCGACAGAGTACTGATAACCTTCGCTCCAGTTCGGTCTCGGAGGCATCCTAAGCTTTCTTCGTCAATACCGCCGAAGAGCAACGCTCCTGGTTGGTAGCCGTAGGATATAGCATATTCTCGCAGCTCTTTTTTCTCAGTCTTAGATAACTCTTGACCAATTATATTTTGAAAATTGAAGTCCTTTTCCTCCAAAGTATCTTCGGCAATCATCTTCTCTTTTCCAGGCACTATGGCCAGGGTTTCTTCGGTAGCTGCAGCAACTTCTTCCGCGGCCATATTCAAGAGCATTTTATCAATATCGGAAAATGTGCTCTCCAGATTCGAAGCTTCGGCTATTGCAGCTTCGGCAGTTGTAGCAACTTCGGCAACTGGTGTTTTTGACACTGAGGCCGGCGGTGGCGTTTCTTCAATAGCTTCAATTATAGTAATAATCCTCCGTCTTTTTGGCCCAGCAGACTTCTTGGCTGCTGAAGGCTCCTCTGTCTTCTATAAAAGCTTCATCAGATGCGACCCCAGTGGACTTAGCTTGATAGGTAAGGATTCGGTCATTACCTTTAGAATTTCTTCTACGTCCGTAGCATAAGGTGTTGAAGGAGTCTCTTCCTCTATCTCAGTTGTTTTTGGCTTCGGAGCCACAACCTTCCTCTTCTTCGGAGCAGCCACCTTCGGCTCAGGGCTAGATTTTCTCTTTTTTAGAGTTTCTTCATCTTCTTTCACCATTCTAGCAGCTTGTCTGCTCAGAACACTAACAATCATTTTTCTCTTTTGCCCTTCGGCACCTTTGTTCAATCGCTCATAGTCAGGATATTCAAAGTTCAAGGCATCCATCACCCGATTCAACCTTCGTTTTGGTTGGGTGCCGAAGGTGCAGTCATCAGCTGATCTTCTTTTTTAGTGTAATTACCCAAACTTTCATTGCACATAGTCTCTATCATTTCTAACCATTCTTGGCATTGACCTTTGAACTGTTTCTCAAATTTGAACCGATAAGGTAGTCGCACAAGTTCATTCTTTTCCTTTGTCCCCTTTAGCTTCGACATATTCCTTTCACTCATTGTCGGGAACACCTTATAGGCCAGATATTCTTGGACTAGATCTCTGGTGCTGATCTGCTCAGCTACCACCCTGGATTCTGCCACACCTTGTTGGCACGGTGACCCCGACAACATATGGCACAGGGGCCTAGTCAACCCGAAGCTTAAGCTTAGTGGGCTCAGTACTAGCGTCTTTAGCTTCTCCCTCTTCTTTTCATCGGCCTTAACATAGAACCACTCATTTTTCCAACCGGTTGGCCACTTGGTGTGATAGCTAACCACCAGAGTCTTCATATCTTTGCGGTAAGCGAAGTTGTAACAACCAAAATTCTCATGAAGGCCATCTTCTCTAGCTTTCGTCTGATAATGAAGCTCATGCACTCGGCAAAAAAGCTTCGGCATTCGGGTTTATTCCCTAGCTTCGGAGTGCCCAGATGAAGACACTGAGCCTAACGATAGCGTTAGGAGTCAGCTGATGAAGATAGATTTCGTAATTTTCCAAAACTTCCCCAATCATCTCGTTCAGAGGAAATCTCAATCCCGCTCTGAAGAAACTCCTGAAAACTACTACCTCATCATTTTCCGGTGTCGGAGTGGATTCATCCCCGGCAAAACGAATCAGCTTCTTCACAGCTTCTCCAAAGTAGCCTAGCTTTATCATCATGGGCATATTAGCCTTAGAAACAGTAGATTTTCCAAAGTCCAAGTGGCTGGGTTTGGCTGGCATGAGAATATTATAATCTTCCTCTTCTTCATCAGCATCATCTTCTTCGACGTCAGCCTGTTCCGCTTCGGCAGCAGGTGCACCTTCGTCAGTAGCTCCCTCTGTCACAACCAGTCCTGATTGTCTCATCACTTTAGAGATTGGGGCAGTCTCTGTGGCTTCGGTCTCCTCTCCGTTACGGGTCACCCTAGCAGTTGAACGTACTCTGGCCATCAGGTGTTGAATTTCTTGCAGTTCTTACGGATGTTGATGGTTTTTACAGTTTTGATGAAGCTCTCTCTTATGCTGAAGCTAAATCAAAATGATGCTTTGCTTGAGAATGTGATGAGAAAGCTTCGGCTGTGGTTAAATTTTTCAGCAGCACAACAGTGCAATGGCAATGAATGTTGTGGTAACTTCACACCTACCCGTCTGTTTATATAGTGCTGCAGGTCTGAAGGTGAATCGTCAAGTCGCCCGCACTCGTTCAATAGTCACCCACACTCACTGAACGGTGGACCACGGCGCGTGGAGACGAATCGCTAGATCGTGCGTACCCACCGCATAGTGGGGCCACCTCGCGCTTGGAATATTTTAATTGTTTCTTGGCAACGAGCTCAGGGAAGGTGTTTTTCGGACCTTCGGCTTTCCGAAGCCTAGGACAATTTTTCACGGATCAATGGATCAAGCTCGTTATGAAAAACAATCTAGCACTGCGAAGGGGCTACTGTTGGGGGTCTGCTTCGTCGCCGAAGGTCCTGTAAGAAGAAACACCTTCGGAAGATCAGCACAGAAATAACGCCGAAGCTGCCTTCCAGGGAACTTCAGCATAACAACATGTCTTGAGACGAAGGGTTGCGCCGACTTAAAGATGAAAAGACAGATCGGCCCATGATAATTTGTGTCTTGATTGTAATCGGTTGTAAAGGGTATAAATGTAATTTCACACAGGCTGTGCCCTGTGCCTAAAAATAGATGAACAGTACCCCCGTACTGTTCACGCTGGCTTGTACTTGCTCGTGCGTCACACTTGTACTTTCACCTTCTATCAGGCCGAAGGTACAAAATGTAATCTTATGTTATTCTTATTCATTTATGATTAGATAATAAAAGATATATTATGATGTCATATGATTATCTATGTTATTTCTCATGTTTCATATGCTTCGTCTTTCATTGACATATGCTGTGATTATGAAGGTACGTCCTTCATAACCTTCGTCCAAAGATCGTTATATCCTTAGGGAAATAATGCTTCGAAGGACGAAGGGTATTAACCATTAACCTATTTTTGTGTTGCCTTGTTCTTAATTCATAGCACTTGAGAACAAGTCCCCAACAATGCCAAATAAATAAACACACACCATTACATCGGTAATCATTCACCATTACATGCACATTCATATATCACATAACTATACTCATAAATATATCTAAAGCATAAATATTTTATTAATCCACTATATCTTCCACTTTGAGTTATCATTGGTGAAAATATGAGCAGGTGACTACGAAGCTATTTTATCTAGTATAATGTAGATAAAATGACTTAACAAACTTTATGGAAAAAAATTATTCTTTATTACTAATAATAGTCCTTTGGGTTTTCACCTTTCCTTTCTAAATAGAAATTATACGTACGGCTAAAAATGTTTATTTATAAATCACCTAACATTAATATTCTAAGAATTAATGTAAATTACTAATTTCGGATTTTAGTAACATAATCATGGTTATTTTGATATAAATGGATATTTTACTAATTCTAAGTAATTAAGTGCTATACGTAAGAACACATTAATCATGACTAGCAATAATCTAGATTTTAACATGACCAAGAAAATGGGACCTAGTAATTATTTTAATTCCTTATATCATTAAAATGTACTTAAACAATCACTAACATAATATTATTTTATATGCTAAAATGAGCAGTTAATCACAAAATTAAATAATCGTAACATAACTTATGCATTTTTTCAATTATAAAAATAATGTCCATATTCAAAATACTATTGTCGAGGTTGATTCCAAATCACACGAATACTTCGGGGAGTAGCACATAAGGTTTTAGGACTTCTTTTTGATACATTTGTACTGCAGAAAATACAGGAATAATTTATAGAAAACTGGAGGGCCAAAACGCAAGATGGTTGTCTTCTACCTTGAGTTCTTGCTTGTGTGCAGGGAGGTCGGCGAGTAGAGGACGGGCGCGCAGGGCAGGGCGGGTGGCGAGGCGCGACCAGGATGGGGTGGTGCGGCTCGGCGAAGCTCAGCCGCAGACGGCTCCGGCGAGTAGGGCTCGGCGCGGACGACTGCTCCGATGAGGCGGTTCGGCGTTGGCGAGGAAGAAATGGGGAAAAGCTTGGACAAAGGAGGGAGAGATGGAAGAGCTCGTCCGGGACCTTTTATAGATAGGGGGAGGGAGAGAGAGAGAGAGGCACTGAGGGGAGCGGGAGATAACGGCCGGTGGCTTCAAGGCCATTAATGGCAGTCGTTTCCACCATTGAATGAGAGAGGGAAGTGTGGGAGGAAATGAGGGAGGAGAGGAAGAGCTGGGCGAGGTCAGGGTCGACGCGGACGACGAAACAGCGCGAGCTGCTCGGCCGAGTGGCCGAGCAGAGGGGGCACGGCCGAGCCGGCCGACTGGGCGCGGCCAGGCTACGGCGGCGGCGCGTCCAGGGAGGAAGAAGGCCCCCTATGGGTGTGGCCCACGCGCAAGAGAGAGGGGTGAGGGGAATTGGGGGAGGTGGCTAGGCCGGTAGTTGGCCTAGTCGGCTGGGCCGGCCTGGGTTAGGGTTTCCATTTTTTTCTTTTTATTTTCTATTAAAATTATAAATAAATATATTTTTAAATATTTCTAAAAATCATAATAATTATACCAAAATTATTTATAACAAAAATACTTATTTTTGAACCAATGTTTTTATAGTAATAAATTGGATTTTCAATATAAAAGAAATTCTATGAAACAATCATAAATCAAATATGAGCAAACAAAATTATTCTAAATGCAAATAAAAATCAAACACTTGAAAGAAAAATTCATTACTATATTTACCACTAATAATCTAAATGCATTGTTTTTAATTGATGGTTTTGTGGTGTTACAAAAGGTGTACTATCCAAGGTGGTATGGTAACTAGTATTATACCAAAATTCTGCTAGAGCAAGCCAAGAATTCCACTTGTGAGGTTGAGCATGCATAGCACATCTCAAATACATCTCCAAGCATTAATTTACACACTCACTTTGGCCATCAGTTTGTGGGTGATAAGCTGTGGACAGTTGTAGTTTCACCCCCATCAAACTAAATAACTGCTTCCAAAACTGGCTAGTGAACAATTTGTCTCTATCAGACACAATAATCCTTGGCATTCCATTAAGCCTAACCACATTATCCAAGAAAACTTTGGCCACTCCTTGAGCAGTAAATGGATGTTTCAAGGCAAAGAAATGACTGTACTTGGTAAACCTGTCAACCACTACCAGTATGGTGTCAAACCCCTTAGACTTGGGCAAAGCTTCTATGAAGTCCATAGTCACATCCTTTCAGGCACCTTGTGGAAATGGTAAGGGTTGCAATAGTCTAGCAGGGTGAAGTCTCTCACTTTTGGCTTATTGACAAACAAAACACTGTTTAACAAAGTTTACCACATCTACCTTTAACCCTGACCACCAGAACACTCGTTTGACCATGTGATATGTGGCATGTGACCCTGAATGCCCCCAAGAGCACTGTCATGTAGGGAAGAAATCAGTTTAGTTCTCAATGCTGAATTTGCACTAATCCACAATTGAATTCCCTTGTATATCAATCCTTTATGCAGCCTAAAACCTTCCTCATTAGGGCTATACACCAACAGCTTGGTTATCAATTCTTGTGCCTCTGGATCAGTGCTATATGAATTTAGCACCTTCTGTACTCAAACTGGCTACACCTCAGATACATTAGTGATGGTCATCAAATGCCCCACCTTGGATAGTGAGTCTACGACTTTGTTCTCACTATCCTTTTTATATACTTCTTGGAATTGCAATCCCATCATCTTAGTCATGGCTTTTCTCTGCATCTCTCGTTGTAGGTGCTGCTCTCCTAAAAAAAGTCAGTTACTAATGATCAGTTTGAATGGCAAACGTTCCTTGCTATAAATAGGGCCTGATGAGATCACTCCCATACAAATAATGCATGGGCCGACAACACAAGCTCGTGCACGACAGATAAACCTCTAGATTTGTTCTTACCTAGTGAATTGTATTTTGGAGCTTACGCTTTGTGCCATGGATGTTTTAATAATTAGAATCCTTGTAGAGGAATATAAAGGACTTGAGAAATGCCAAGATGTCAAGGAGGATAAGCTAGAACATTTACAACAAGAGAAAGCCAAGTCCGACCCAATTTCATCTCCACCTCGGAGCCCAGGACCAGTCTGCACCAAAATGGACGCCCAAGTCGCATCCGAACTCCTATTAGGCAGGGCTTTATATGTATGGAAAGATAAGGAGATAGTATTTCCAACCCAACTAGAACCACCTTAAAATTCAAATGGAGTCAACGGGGATCGTCGAAACAAGTCAGCGTTCAGATTCTGTTTTGGTGCTACGACACCGTCTGTTGGGCAGTTAGGCCATGTACCGTGTTGGAGCCCATTAGGGGTACCTCCAGGGGTTGCGCACGCCCCTAACCTCTATTTTAACAGCAGCCACCACTATATTAGGAATTGGGTTTTGCTTAGATCATATCTGTCATCGGACAGTGTCGTCGTTCATTGGTTTATGAAACCCCACCTCGTGACCAATATAGTTTTGATTGCGTTCTTTCTGTTCTTGCTTGTGTTCTTGATTGCGCTTGCAGGGATAAGCCTTTGTGGCAAGGTCACTCATGTGTCACGGGTGATAACCAACGAAGCAGTGGTGTAGTGATTGTGAGGATTTGTTCGTTCGGAGCCTTGGATCATCAACGTCGAGATCTCCACCCAATCAAGTTGTCATACCTCACGGAAGATCGAGCCTTCGTACTCTATGAAGTGGTATCAAGATTTAGGTTGTCCGTGAGGTATAATCTTATCTTTAGATTCGTTTTATTCGTCCCATAACCCACAAAAAATCCAAAAAAATATTAGTGTTGACCTTCAAACTCTTGACCTACAACCTTCGCCTCAGCCTTTGCAGAATTTGGTTTCAGATTTCTCTATATTGAGTTTGTGTCCTAGTTCAAGGTCTTGTTGTTGGTTTAGATTTGTTTTGGTTCAGTTTGCTCCTTTCCATCCGATTCCATTCTATAAAATCAATTTCTAAAACAAATCCAATCTAAAAAATCAATCCTAACCGATCTTATTTTATCACATCATCACGTCCTTCTCAGATTAGTTCTTGTCCAGTTCGGTATTTTGAGCATAAATTTCGCATACGAACTCGGAATTTTATGTTCTTGTACTTTCTGGAAAGCTTAGAACAAATCTACAACTTTTGTATTTATGAGATTTCTAGAAAACGTCATTATCAAAGCGTTATTTACTTTGTAAGTAAATCTGTTTGAGATACTAAAATTTCGGATCAGTCTATTTTCGGGTCATTATCTCCAACTTCCGTTATCCAAAACAGGCGATCCATATATCAAAACGAAAGAGAAAAACGAGATCTACAACTTTAGTGTTGTGAGTTTTTATGTTTGAGGTTGCTATATTGGTCAAACAACCTATTGAAATTAGAGTATAAAATCTGTAACAAACAGACGATAAGTTTTTTGATACTCTTGAATTTTATCTTGTTTTGTGGCACTTTGTGAAAAAAAAGAATATAAAAGACAAGTGCACAAAAAAGCACAAAACAAAGAAAAGAAAAGAAAAAAAAAACAGAAAAAGAGAAAAAAAAGTGTGCACATAAGCAAGAACACCATTGATCTGTGCACCTCTTGTCACACCCGGGCTTTAAGGGACAAAGCCGGGTGCATCTCATACATGCACCAAGAAGACAACATATATAATAACAGAGTGTATAGAGATAAATGTCACAATAACATTAGAGTATTTATTACATAGCTGAAGTCTTATTACAAAATAAAAGATAAATATAAAACAAACTAAGGATCATCCTTGGCGCAAGAGTCAACTGTGGAGACGCCACCTAGATCAGATCAAACTCCTCGCTTTGTGGCTCCTCCTGAACCACCTGTTCTTCTCCTGTGGGGGTGTGAGACAGCAAGGGTGAGCTCACACATGATCATAGCTCAACAAATTGTGGGGAAACTAGTGGGCATGAACTCACCAAAGGTGGGAGTTCATGTGATGTGTAAGGCTAATCAACAACAGAGTTAAAGCTGAGCATTGCTTTTAAGTAGTTGGTCAAAATTTTATTAGTAGTTACTAAATGTAAGTAAATACAAAACCTTAATAAAAGTAATATAACAAAATTAATAATAATCACATGCAATACAAATGACAAATTGAATTTAAGTTCCATAAATTAATCATGCGAGAGTCCTGAGCTGCTCATGACCACGAGCACGACTAGTATACCAGTTTTACACTCTGCAGAGGTTGTACCCTGTACACACAAGTCATGTTACCCATCTGCCAAGGGATCGCGACTCCCATACACCTCTACGAACGAAGCGAGGCAGGGCAACACTACGAGGCCTTTACAAAGTTCCACTAGCTTCCGAAAACCCGCTACAGTTTATAGGAAGAGCACTTGCAAGAATCCCCCATCTGACCGCCATCGCAGCAAAATCAACCCGGGAACCTCCTTGCATGCAACCACCCTACTGCCCTTGCCCCCTTTCGGGTAAGGTAGTCTTCCACTAGCTTTCCTAATTAGTCAGCCAAGGGCGTCCCATTAAACCCTTGTGGTGGCACGTGTTTCTTAAGTTAAGCTCCATGTTCCAATTAACATTAATGATCTTGACATGAACATAACTAGAATAACAAAATAACTGGAACATGTATATAATGAAATATTATCCCAAAACCATGTAAAGCAATAGCAAAACTACACAAGTGATTTAGGGATAATAAGGTAAAGAGATAAACAATCTAGGGTGACCTATCGGGTCCCATCAAAATTAAACATATGCATGAATAAGTGATATTAAAGAACATTATTGGGTAAAAAGTGGTCAAGGGCACAACTTGCCTTCAATGAGCTCCTGCTTAGCAACTTCTATCTGCTGGGCACCAGGATCCTCAGCCACTTGCTCTTCTACTCACCACAATACAAACAAGCACAATATATAGATAAAATTAACATCACACCAAACATGTAAACAAAATACATAATACTAATCTACATATTAAAATAAAATCCTAGGAACATGAATCATAAATTTTGGAGTTATAGATTTTAAGATATGAATTTTTAAATGTTTTATCTACTTAAAATAGGATTAAGTGAGAAATTAATTTTCTTACTATTGTCATGACAAAACAGAGACTCTAAGTGATAGAGAATAATATTACAAAATTTTATAAACTGGAATGGGTTAATTTGGAGCTCATATGAATTTTCTATGAATTATTCAAATTCTAGTACTCATTTATATAATAAAAACCTATTTTCTAATTCCTTTATTCAATTTATCATGGCACTGGACTGGGCCTCATTTTTTGTGAAGCGCAGGGGGCTATGCGCAAGATATCCTAGACACAGAGAACAGGGTCCATGGACGGCGGGTTGGTTACACAATTTTGTAGGGACACATTAGCAAAACGGCCAGCGGGCAGATCGCGCGCTAAACCCGAGCCGTCCGATCTCATCACAACGGCTCCGATCCAATTGTGCGAAGGGGTATCCTTATGATCTAATCTCAACTGTTGCCCAAGGATCCGACGGTCATGGAGCCGTCTTCCCCAACCGAGCCAACGCACGGCAGCGCCGCCATTCCCACCCGGCGAACCACGCCGGAGTAACACCGACCTACCCCGCCAGTAAGTAATTCGTGCTCAGAATCTCACAGAACCAAATTCGCTCCTACCCGAGTTGACTGGGTGGGTTTTATCCCGGGTTGCGGTCCCGGTGATCTAGTCCGCCACGCTTCGTGGCTATGGTACAGTCACGGCGGTGCCAAGCTGTCCGGCTCACTAGATGTCGAAATTCTACACGACGATGGACTAGGGAGTGCGGGGCGGACACGAGTAAGGTGCGGGTTGCTCACCGAATTCGCGTTGAGGTGGATGCCGGTTTCCGGGCGGGTGGCGAAGAAGGACGTCGACAGCGAGAAATTAACGGACCGCTGTAGGTGCTCCTTGCCAACGGATGGTTCCTACACGTGTGGCGGGGGCGTGCGGAGCAGCAGGCCAATTCGTCGTGGCCGATAATCCGACCAAGGCCTGATTCAATGGTGGCGGCGCAACTCCGAGATTGCAGTAGAATTTTCTTCTTCCAGAACCTGGTTTTCACTGGCGCCAGAGGGATTAAGGGTTAGGTTTGGCTCACGGCACGAGTTGCCCACGTCTAAATACACGAGGCAAAGCCGCAACGGCATCACCGAGATCAGGGGCACGGTGAGGTCAGCCATGCGGGTCTTGCGCGAGGTGGTTCTGACTGCGCGTGGAAGGAGCTGAAAAGCCGGCCCGCGTGACAGTGTAACAGATGAGCGCGTGGTGCGGAGGTTGTGTCTGGTCACGGGGCCCCACCGCGCAGCGAGTCGAAAGGGAGAGAAATGCGGTGCCACTGACCAGACTGGTCCACATGTCGGCGCTGCGGATAGGTAGTGGGCTGTACGGATTAAAAGAGAAGTTGGGCCGAATTGATGGTTTTGGGCCCAATAGTGGAATTTCTCCTTTTTCTTTTTATATTTTCATTTTCCTAATATGTCTCCTTTTTATTTTGAATCTCAAATTTGAATTTGAGACCTTATATGAATTTCACCTTTGAGTAAATGTACAAATTGAAATATTAATGTAGAAATAATGTATTTTATTATATACATTTTTAGTGTATATTTTTTGTCACATAGTATTCCCTTTCTTCTTTTCCAAACTCTATAATTTCTTTTAGGATTTAGTTTCCCATTGGAGTATTAACACACTTATTATTATATTTTTTTACTATATTTTTATATCATCATAAAATGCACACAAAGTAAGACCCAGCATGATGCACAGGTTAATTATGTGTTCCTTGTTCTATTTATCCACTTTTAACTAGTGTTGATCACATGTAATGAATAGTAGAGGCCACAAACTATTGAGATTATCTCTATTCTCTTTATTACACTTTTGAGTATTACAAATCCTACCCCCCTTAAAAATAATCTCGTCCTCGAGATTTAAGAAGGTCTAGGGAAAAGATGGGGAAAATCTATGCGAAGCTCTTCTTCTCTTTCCCATGTAGCTTCATCTTCTCCATGGTGACTCCATTGCACTTTGCACATCTTTATCACCTTATTTCTTGTAACTCGAGTCAATGTATCATGAATCTTGACGGGATACTCTGTGTAAGTCAAATTACCCTGAACACTGAGCTCATCCGGTAACTGTTCCTCAGGGACACAGAGACACTTCTTAAGTTGAGATACGTGGAACACATTATGCACATCCGATAGGCTAGCAGGTAGCTCGAGTTGGTATGCCATCTCTCCAACTCTCCTAAAAATCATGAATGGCCCAATATAACGAGGGGACAATTTGCCCTTTACTTTGAATTTCCTCATTCCATGAAGTGGTGACACCTTGAGGTACACATAATTTCCTTCCTCAAATTCCAGTGGTCTTCTTTTATTATCAGCATAGCTCTTTTGCCTGGTTTGAGCTATCCTCAAATTCTCTCGAATTATACGGACTTGCTCTTCTGCCTCTTGAATCAGTTCTGGCCCAAAGGACTGTCTTTCTCTAGTCTGATCCCAATATAGAGGAGTCCTGCACTTCCTCCCATAAAAAGCTTCAAAAGGTGACATCTTCACACTGGCCTGATAGCTATTATTATATGAGAACTCAACATATGGTAGACTTTTATCCCAACTTCCTCCATGCTGAAGGGCACAAGCTCTCAACATATCTTCTAATACTTGATTAGTCCTTTCAGTCTGTCCATCAGTCTGAGGGTGTTAAGTCGTACTAAAGTTCAACTTTGTATTCATATTCTCATGAAAGCTTCTCCAGAATCTTGAGGTAAACTGTGAACCTTGATCAGACACGATCTTCTTTGGTACTCCATGCAAACACACAATCCGAGCCATATATAACTCTGCTAGCTGAGAACCTTTATAAGTAGTCTTGACCGGAATGGAGTGAGCTACTTTAGTCAATCTATCCAGAATCACCCATATAGCATCATATCCTTTCTGGGTGCGAGACAATCCAGTAATGAAATCCATACCAATCTCTTCCCATTTCCACTCGGGTTTCTTCAGTGGGTGTAGCAGTATAGCTGGCCTCTGGTGTTCAGCGTTAACTCTTTGACATACATCGCACATAGCCACATGTGCAGCCACATCTCTCTTCAATCCATACCACCAATATTTTTGCTTCAAATCCTGATACATCTTGGTACTACCAGGATGAATAGAATAATCCGAGTCATTGGCCTCCTTTAAAATAGTCTCACGAAGGCTTTCAATATCAGGAACACATATCCTGTCCTTGAACCATACGGTGCCTTGCTCATCCTCTATAAACTCTGGACCTCTACCTTCCGTAATAAGATCTTTAATCTCTTGTATTTTAGCATCACTAATCTGTCCTTTGCGGATTTCTTGCTCCAAGGTAGGTTCCACATCAATAGTAATTCCTTTAGTGTGAGCAACTATCCCTAGGTTAAGTCTCCTAAAATCCTCAACAATCTCATCGGGTAGCTGGGCAACAATAGCTGAATGAACATGTCCTTACGACTCAAGGCATCTGCAACCAAATTCGCCTTGCCCGGGTGATAGTGAATCTCTAAATCATAATCGTTAATAAGCTCCAACCAACGGCGTTGCCTAAGGTTGAGATCCTTCTGAGTGAATATGTACTTCAAACTCTTATGATTCGTGTATACTTGACACTTGGTTCCCATGATATAATGTCTCCATATCTTAAGTGCATGCACAACGGCTGCCAGCTCTAAGTCATGAGTGGGGTAGTTCAATTCATGTTTCCGCAACTGTCGAGACGCGTAGGCGATCACATGTCCTTCTTGCATGAGCACACATCCCAAGCCTTGGCCACATGCATCACAATAAATGTCAAATCCCTTCTGTAGATCTGGCATAACCAACACTGGTGGTGACATTAATCTCTTCTTTAATTGATCAAAGCTATCTTGACACCTCTCGTCCCACTTGAACTCTCTTCCTTTCTCCAGAAGCGAGGTCATAGGCTTGGCAATCTTAGAGAATCCTTCAATAAATTTCCGATAATATCCTGCTAGTCCCAAAAAAACTCCGGACCTCAGTAACTATAGTGGGTATGCTCCACTCCATAATCTCCTTGACTTTAGCAGGATCCACTGATATTCCGCCATTAGAAATGATATGTCCAAGGAATGGCACCTCACCAATCCAAAACTCGCACTTGCTAAACTTGGCATAGAGTTGGTTATCTCGTAGCTTCTGTAGCACCAATCTTAAATGTTCCTCATGATCACTATCACTCTTGGAATAAATCAGAATATCGTCAATGAACACTATGACAAATCTGTCCAAATACTCCATAAACACCTTATTCATCAAATTCATAAAATAAGTTGGTGCATTAGTTAGTCCAAATGACATAACTATGAACTCATATAATCCATATCGAGTCGAGAAAGCTGTCTTGGGAATATCCGATGGCCTAATCTTCATTTGATGGTATCTTGATCGAAGATCGATCTTTGAGAATACCCTAGCACCTCTCATCTGATCAAATAAATCCTCAATGCGGGGTAACGGATACTTGTTCTTCACAGTAACATCATTAAGAGATCTATAATCCACACACATCCGCTGTGATCCATCCTTCTTCTGTACAAACAAAACCGGGGCTCCCCAAGGTGAGGAACTCGGACGAATGTACCCAGCCTCTTGTAACTTTGTTAACTGTTTCTTAAGTTCCTTTAACTCTTCTACGGACATCCTATATGGCCGTTTAGAAATTGGAGCAGTCCCAGGTAAGAGATCAATAACAAACTCAACTTCCCTATATGGTGGCATCCCTAGTAACTCCTCTGGAAAGACATCCGGAAAATCCCTAACCACACGGATGTTGTCACCAACAAACTCCTCAGCTATAAAGAACATCGCCCGTTTGGAAGAGGTGGTTACTACAAACTGAACTTGAAATCTTTCTCCTTTAGGGCTGTTGAGTTCTACTATACCCCTACCACATGCTATAATGGCCTTTGCCTTTCTTAACCATGACATACCAAGGATCAGATCTATACTGCTTGCCTCTAATATTATAGTAGTAGCTTCAAATTCTCTACCCATAATTGTTAATGTCAATCTATGTGTCATTTGATTTGCCTCAACAGGCCCTTTAGGTGTAATTACTATCATTGGTTTTCTCATATTTAGCAGTGGTATCTCATTTGTGTTGGCATATCAAGCAGACATAAACGAATGTGTAGCACCAGAATCTCTACTACTTATTAAGGCGGTAAGGGGTAGGCTGCCATTCCTTGTTCTGCCACTCCCATTCCCACACTGTCACATTCCCATTCCCATTCCTGGCTGTCATTCCATGTTCTGCCAGTGTTCTATCATTCCCATTACCCCCTCCCCGCAAATCTCATTCTCATTCCCACGTGCATCCCACGCCTAGCTAAAATTAAATTAAAAAAACACAAATGTGGCTCCAATGGGATTCGAACCTGCGACCTCTCAAGCAAATGTGCTCGTAGCTACCACTACACCACTTGTGTGTTTTTGTTAATATTTGTTACAGTAAAAATATATACTACATCTCTCCCAAACTCACCTGCTACCTTTGCACAATGTGTAGTAGTAGATAATTATCAACGAGATTTTTGAATTATATTTTTGGATGGAGTAGTATTTCAAAAAGAGCCTTGCATGCAATTTCTTTTGTTTGAATAATGTTTTCAACTTAAATTCTTTTTTATATGTGTGGCATTTATTCTCCGTAATATTTTTCCATGGCTCTGACTTGTGAGTCATTTTCATAAACCAACGCCAAAGATGAATCCATGTTTCTTACTTGGAAACCCCGAACAAACACCACTAGCAGGAGGCGCTCGCGTTGGCGTCGCTCATCGACGACGAAAAGAAGCTTGGCGACTACCAGTTCGACCTCTGGAAGCAGTACTACGTGACCGCATGTGTCGCTGTGTTCGGTAAGCTCCGGCGCAGCCGCCGCTTGGACGCGGTCCAGAGCGGCTGCACTGCGCTGTCCATCTTCAAATAGGGGGACCTCATGGTCGTCGCCAATGCCGGCGACTCTCGGGTTGTTCTGGGCACCGCATCCGACAACGGCGCCGTCACACCGTCCAGCTCATCATCCACCTGAAGCTCAACCTCTCACGTAAGTCACTACTGACCGGCCATGAATTCTTGTGCGCTGGGACGACGGTCGTTGCTGACGTTGTGTGAGTGTCCTCGAACAAGATTTATGTAGAGGAGTAACACATCTGGTGGTGCAACGGCTAGGTGTACTACCTCGCTGATGAGATTGGGGTAGACTTCGTTTGGCAGCCCAGCCAAGAGTCATCGGTACTCGCCATGTCGTGCGCGTTCGACGACTACTATATCAAGGACTATGACGTCATCTTGGCACCAGAGGTGACGTAGAGGAGGACCGACAACAATGACCACTCGCCATCGTCGGGGTAGCTTTTGTGCCGTCCTGCCTTTAATTCTCTTCGCAAACACATACACTTTCTTTTTTGTTTAAGCAAGCGTGTATGGTGGTGCGTACCTGATAACTGATAATGTACGAGGGAACTTCTACCGACAGGTGTGACACGTGCTCTTCAATGATGAGACCATGCAAATCATGGCATATATCGAAGTCTGCATAATACTGATTGTTGCAATGGAGTAGTGAAACAGCTAAATTAAAATAACAAAATTTATGTATGGCTAGGATTACAAATGGATTATGAAATATTTTTTATAACAATATAAGACACATTTTGTATATAAGTTATTATGTTATTATATGTTCCCGTTGCAACACACGGGTACTCACCTAGTCAAATAATATGGTTGCAAGAATGGCATTAACGTAAAACATACCAAGTACGATGTTAGCACCATCCGGAGTAGCATCAACGTTTACTTGATTAACCTTGGCAATAGAGTATCCCTTGCCAGATCCTGGAGTTTGCTGCTTATTCTGAACTGGGGTGGTAGCACTCCTATGCAGGCAAACATTTGCATAATGTCCAGTCTTCCCACACTTGAAGCAAGTGGTGCCTGCACTCTGTCCTGAAAACTTCGTCGGGGCGCCCAGTTCAGCAATCAGCTTCCTTGTCCTGGGATATAGCCTTTCTCTTCAAATCTCCTAGCTGAACACGCTTGTGTTCAATAGCTAGAGCCTTATCGAGCAGCCTTTGAAACAATGGAAATGTATGTGCCACAAGAGCATACTGCAGAGGTCCATTAAGTCCTTCAATAAAGTGCTCCTGCTTCCTCTCATCTTCAGCAACTTCATCTGGAGCATATCTGGAGAGCTGAATGAACTTGTCGCGATACTCGCCGACTGACATGCTTCCCTGCTTTAGCGATAGAAATTCCTTCTTCTTCATCTTCATCAATCCAGCTGGTATATTGTTGGGGGCCTTCGACTTTCGAAGGTCCTCAAAAACATGATTTGACAATGTTTTCCAAGTGAAATATGCGAACAGGTATCTTCGGAATCGGGTTACGGGTATACAAGAGTATGGTCAAGATGAAGCTTGAGTGGGACGGAAGGCGATCATGACGAAGGATAAGATGATCACGAAGCTATGTGCAGAAAAGCTTCGGCATGACAGCAGAAAAGGGGAACCGACTTAAAGATGAAAAGCCAAATTAAACCTCGAAGAATTACTATAGAGTTATTGATAAATGTAAAGGGCATTAATGTAATTTTACACGGGCTGCGTCCAGTGCCTATAAATAGATGAACAGTACTCCCATACTGTTCACGCTGACTTGGCATTCGCTTTTCGCATCACGCCTGTACCTTTACTTTCTGTCAATCCGAAGGTACATTTATAATTTGTTATTACAAATATGATAATGCAAATAAAAATAAGTCGATGATAATATCTGTATTATTGTTCGTATTTCATATACAAATTTTATTTTTATCATCTTCGAGCTTACAAAGGGTTTTTTTCTTCATAACCTTCGTCCGGAATTCATTATATCCGAAGGGACATAATGTTTTGAAGGACGAAGGATTTTAACATTTAACACTTTTTATGTTGCCTTGTTCTTAACTCTTAGCATTTGAGAACAAGTCCCCAACATTGGCGCCCACCTCCGGTGAACTCACGTCCATTTTTTGAGTTTTGAACATCTTCGGCAAGCATCACCTTCATCATGCCGCCGAAGAAAGCTTTAGCCACAGGGGCTGCCACTCTGCAGCCGCTGGATCCCAATCAGGATGTCCTTTCTCTTAGGGAGGCCCGAAGCCAGAAGAGGAAGGCCAATAGTCCAACGCCTCCGGAGGACGACTTGGATCAAGAAATCCAAAACTTGGAGATGCTCCATCAACAGGTCCAACGGAAGAAGGAAAAGATGGCTCGTCTAGCTGACCTACAAAGGCAGATAGATGAAGCCTCTGAAGAAGTTCGTCATCTTGCTCAAGATGACCAGAACCGAAGGCCTCCGCGCAGAGAGCTTCATCAGGAGGGCTTCTACAACGAGGACGACTGGTATGAAGATTTCCATCATGGAAATTTTGCATCAGGAGGGCTTCTACAACGAGGACGACTGGTATGAAGATTTCCATCATGGAAATTTTGCTTTTGATGATACTTCTCCTCTATCAACAGAACTGCAGGCTACACCTTGGCCCTAGTCTTACAAGCCACCCCAGCTCCCCATGTACAACGGTCATTCAGACCCGAAGCAATTTTTGATGAGCTATGAAGCAGCCATATCTTCGTATGGTGGTAATACTGCGGTCATGGCAAAGTCTTTTGTCATGGCTGTCAAGAGTGTTGCACAAACCTGGTATTCCTCTCTTCGGCCAGGAACAATCACCTCATGGCAAAAGCTGAAGGACATGCTGATAACCAACTTCCAAGGGTTTCAAACGAAGCCAGTCACTGCTCAAGCTTTATTCTAGTGCAACCAGGACCACGAAGAATACCTTCAGGCGTATGTTCGAAGGTTCATGCGTCTGAGGGCATAGGCACCAACAGTGACCAATGAAATTGTCATTGAGGCCATGATTAAGGGGCATCGGCCGGGACCTTCAGCTCAGTACTTTGCCAGAAAGCCTCCTCAAACTTTGGAGAAGCTGCTCCAGAAGATGGACGAGTATATTCGAGCTGACAATGACTTTCGCCAAAGAAGGGAGGAAGCATTCAGGTTCTCTGAAATGACCAGGGGTTTCGGAGGAAGATTCCATCCGAGGCACGTCAAGTCAATTCACAACTCTACTCAAAGTGATGATAGAGGGAGTCAACAGCAAAGGCCACAGTACTCCTCGCAAGCTTCGGGGGAGCAGCAAAGCTCTTTTCGGCCGCCAGCGCCAAGGGGCAGAGGCGCCAGGGGCTTCGGGGGAAGATTTGGGGATCAACCAAGAAAAATTTGCTGCCTTTTCTATGGTGAAGACAAGGGCCATACCACCAGGATGTGCCACGTTACCATCCAGAAGCAAAAGGAGATAGCAGAAGCTGCAGCGCAACAGAGTCAGCCGAAGCAAGTCATGCATACTGCTTCGTACCATTCGCCTTACATTCCAGAATATGTAGGAAATCACCCTGCAGCTTCTGTTGCTTCGGCAAGTCAACCCCAAGCATCTTGGCAACAGCCTCCACCGTCACCACCAACGCAACGAGGTCAGCAGCCAGAAGGGAGTCAGCACACTCACCTTCAGCGGGACTTCATAGAGGAGTCCGAAGCTCGCACAGTCAATAGCACTGTGCCAGAGTCGAAGCATATTTACTGACAAATATCCTACCTCGACAGCAGCTTTTTGCATTTTCGCATTCAGTATTACTTTCTTTTTAATAAGGAACAATTATGGGAAGTTTAAGTGCTTTTATCGTTTTTCAATCTCTTGTAACAGTTTCGCTTTTTACCATAATGAAAATATATCTTCTCCATAGGCTTAAGTTGCCGAAGCATAAGAATTTATGGTGGCAAGGAGGACCTTCGAATTATCAAAAATTTGTTCTAAGGAACGCAGTGCAATTTCTTCGAAGCAGCAAAAAGTCGTTCCTAAGGGAGCGCAGTGTAAGTTTTCTGCTCAAAAGTCGTTCCGAAGGGAATGCAGGGCTTACAGCGAAAAATAAGCGCTGATTCCGCTGAAGCAAAAGGCGAAGAAGCTCCTAAGGGAGGCTTACAGCAAAAAAATAAACGCTGATTCCGCTGAAGTAAAAGGCGAAGAAGCTCCCAAGGGAGGCTTACAGTGAAAAATAAGTGTCAACCTTCGGCAAATATCATTTTGCATAACATCACATCATTACATCATTTGCATAGCATAACATCATACATCATAGTGCATCAATAACGCAAGAAGGGGGGTCTCGATATTGATAGTCGAAGATTGTTTTGAAGAAATAGTGACACGGCACAAAAAATAGCCATTGAAGAATTATACCTTCATCAAACTCTGAAATGGAAAGATCTATTGATTATTGATTTTACGAGGATTGGTTACTGATTTCATGAGAACACGGATATTATTTACGAAGCATGAAAAGAAGGGAAGGTGTTTTTTCGCCGAAGGCTCACAAACGGTATGTATATGATGTTTCATGCATCGTAAAGAATAGAACTATAAACAGCTAATATATTACATTCAAAGTTACAAAATATTACACACAGCAAATGTTACATTCTCAATGTTTTTTACAATAACATCTAATCTTCCCTTAGAACTATCTCTGCAGCTTCGTTCAGTAGTTGATCAACAACTTTATCCATGATAGCTTCGACCATTTTCCTAATTTCGTCGTCCCCCTTCGTGTGGGGGTCCGCAGATGGCTCGGCAGGTTCTGAGGGAGGAGAAGACACGGCTATATTACTATTACAAGCTGTGAATATTACAAACCGTGAACAAGTTCGAAATCAAAAAATTACAACAAAGAATCAAAAACCACTAATCAATACCTATTTGCCCTTCGGGCTCTGCACTTTTTTCAGCAGCCTCAGCTATTTTTCTAGCATCCTGAATGCCTTTTTCTCTTTTTCGAATAATTTCTTGGGCCATTTCCCGGCCACCATTATCCCAGATGTCGGTGAAAAATTTCCCACCGACCAGACTTGCTTCGGCCGAGGGGTCTTTTATATCTTCGGAGGATAAGGTGGCTTCGGATTGTGCCAAGAATTTCACATGCTCACAGCCTTTCCTCTCTAAAATAGTAGCAATCCCCCTGGCACCCGAAAAGGCACATATGTCCCCGCGGCTATTCAAGATTTCTTCAAAGGCTTCAGCTTCGTGGCTGATCCATTCAATTGGGCCTTCGGGGTCACCCCTTGTGAAGTTTTTCTCGCTCGAGAATGCGCCAACGCTGGCGAAGCTGGTTTTTATTTTCTCAGCGCATTCTATAGATTTGTTATAGCACCTTTTCTTGAATGCACGAAGCTCTTCAACATTTCTTTTTAAATGATTTGCCCACTGATCACTAAGTTCTCGTTTCGTCTCTTCAAGTATGCGTTCTTCTTTAGCTTTGGCTAGTTGTTTCCGAAGATCTTCAATTTCGCGTTTCTGAGCCTCAGCTTGAGCTTTAGAAGTAGCTTCGTCTTCCTTTATTTTATCCACCAATGTAAGCAGAATCTTATATTTTTCCAAAGCTTCGTTCCTCAGCTTAATAACCTCTATTCGTAGGTTGTTGAAAGCAATATTATAGCTCTCGTCTTCAACATTCTTCTGCGCTCTCAAAGCGTTGCTAAGTATTAAGCCCTATATGAAAAGAATTAGTATAAGAATAAAAGAATAATTCAAAAATTATAAACTTCCAATTATACAATTTTCATACCTTTAGACTATTATATGCGAGTCTATCTGCAAGATCGTCCTTTGTCATTGCGCAAAGGCCAGCTTCAAGCTTCGGGAACCCCATACTTCTAGCCATCTCCCGGCAGACAGATAATTCTTTGTTGTCTGGGAGGCAGTATAAGAAGTCATCTTCGTCTGTGCCATTGAATACTAAGGCCCCCTTTGGATACTTCAGTTCTCGGGCATAGTGATTAGCTTCAAAAATCTCTTCTTCAGATAATCTTTTTCCCGAAACATGTCATACAATATAATCGAGGGCCTTGGAGAATGCTTCGGGGACAGCAGTGCCAGTTTCTTCAACCAAAATTGGCTCTGCTATTTTTGTTTCTGCGGCTTCCAAGGATTTCACCTTGGTGGGCTCTGAAGGCCCAGCTTCAGTTTCAGATTGTTGCTTTAAAGCTTCGGCAACAAAGGCTTCAGTATGCACTTCGGAAGTTTCAACAATTTTCTTCGGAGTTGTGCTCGAAGACTTAATTGTCTCCAAAACATCCAACACATTAACCATCCTTTTTCTTTTCGGGGTCACTGCTGGACCTTTTTTGATGTAGCTGAGGTGCCCGATCTTTCGGCGAGAGGAGATAATTCCGATTTGGCGGAAGATGACCCTTGCAATCCGACTACGACGAGCAAGCCTGAGGCGCCAATGCAATCGCTGAACCAACTCCCTGTGGTTACCGACCTTGCTGATGCGAGATCGGCCTGATCACGAAGATCGTTTCCTGTGCGCAATCGAAGAACGAACAAGAAAAAGATGCGAGCAATCTAATCTATTACTCGAGGGTGGAGTTCTGAATACACGAAGACAGCGCAGATTTGCGCGTGTTCGAGAGTAGCTAAGGCTAACGTAAAACAAAACTCGTAGAACAAAGGAGGCGCAGATCCTGTTTAAATAGAGAGGGGGCGCAGCCCCTAGGGGCGGCCAACCCTAGGTCGTCCACTATGGGCCGCAGTTGGGCTGGTCGTCTATTCTTCTGGGCCCTCATTCTTTAGTACAATGACGAAGTTAAGATCTCTGGCACGGGCCCGAGTGATTGGCCCAGCTAATGAAGGAAGTGGCGCTTGATGTTGAGGTGCTGCTGGTGTAGTCGTACTCATAGTGATGTCCTCATCATCCTCCCCTTCTTGAAGTGAAGTCGTCCTCGACGGCAACTCCTCATCCTCGGCCATATATGGTTTCAAATCTGCAACATTAAAACTTGTGGAAACACCAAATTCCGCAGGCAGGTCAAGGATATAAGCATTATCATTAATCTTTGTTAGCACCTTAAAAGGACCAGCAGCACGAGGCATTAATTTAGAACGGCGCAAAGTAGGAAACCGATCCTTTCTCAAGTGCAACCAAACCATATCA
The DNA here is from genome assembly GCF_902167145.1 of Zea mays. Classification (NCBI taxonomy): domain Eukaryota; kingdom Viridiplantae; phylum Streptophyta; class Magnoliopsida; order Poales; family Poaceae; genus Zea; species Zea mays. The sequence continues at coordinate 47,514,814 of NC_050103.1, forward strand.
CCTGGCTCAAAAGTAACAAGTTTTCTTCCTTTACTACCAGCAACCTGATTTTTTGCATTAGTAGCAGCAATGTTCTGTTTCGTTTGTTCATGTATGGTAATCATTTGTTCAACATGTGCAGCAGCATCTACATGTGGGGCGTTCGTAGCATTAAGTGAAATCAAATCAATAGGTTCCCTAGGGATGTAACCATAAACAATCTCGAAAGGGCACATCTTTGTAGAAGAATGTGTGGCATGATTGTAAGCAAATTCAACATGAGGCAAACAATCCTCCCAACGTCTCAAATTCTTGTCTAAAACAGCCCTAAGCATGGTAGATAAAGTTCTATTTACTACCTCAGTTTGTCCATCAGTCTGAGGGTCACAAGTAGTGCTAAACAACAATTTAGTTCCCAATTTATTCCAAAGAGATCTCCAAAAATGGCTTAGAAACTTAGCATCGCGATCAAAGACTATTGTTTTTGGAATACCATGTAAACGAATAATTTCTCTAAAGAACAATTCAGCAACAATGCTAGCATCATCAGTTTTATGACAAGGTATAAAGTGAGCCATTTTAGAGAATCTATCAACAACCACAAAAATACTATCCCTCCCCTTCTTAGTTCTAGGCAAGCCCAAAACAAAGTCAATAGAAATATCAAGCCAAGGAGAAGAAGGGACAGGCAAAGGCATATACAAACCATGGTTGTTCAACCGTGACTTAGCTTTCTGACAAGTAGTGCAGCGTGCAACAAGGCGCTCAACATCAGCGCGCATCCGAGGCCAAAAGAAGTGGGCAGCCAACACCTCATGCGTCCTGTAGACGCCAAAATGCCCCATGAGACCGCCTCCATGCGCTTCCTGTAACAACAAAAGACGAACCGAGCTAGCTGGAACACACAGCTTGTTAGCGCGAAATAGGAACCCATCCTGTATGTGAAATTTGCCCCATGGTATCCCATTAATACAATGGCCGAAAGCATCTTTAAAATCAGCATCGTCAACATATTGATCCTTCACAGTGTCCAAACCAAATATTTTAAAATCTAATTGTGACAGCATGGCATAGCGACGAGACAAAGCATCAGCAATAACATTGTCCTTCCCGTTCTTGTGTTTAATAATGTAAGGAAAGGACTCAATGAATTCGACCCATTTAGCATGACGACGGTTCAGATTTGTTTGGGTACGAAAATGTTTTAAAGCCTCATGATCAGAATGAATTATGAACTCACGATGCCAAAGATAGTGCTGCCAGGTATGCAAAGTGCGCACTAAAGCGTAAAGCTCCTTATCATAAGTAGAATATTTCAGACTAGCACCGCTTAATTTTTCACTAAAATAAGCAACTGGTTTTCCTTCTTGTAACAAAACAGCACCTAGCCCAATACCGCTAGCATCGCATTCAAGCTCAAAAACTTTATTTAAATCAGGCAATTGCAAGAGGGGAGCTTGGGTTAACTTATCTTTCAAAGTGCTGAATGCTACCTCCTGCAAATCACTCCAAGCAAACGGTACATCTTTCTTTGTAAGCTCATGTAGAGGCACTGCAATGGAGCTAAAATCACGAACAAATCTGCGGTAGAAACCGGCAAGTCCAAGAAAGCTCCGAATTTGTGTGACCATCGTCGGTGTAGGCCACTCCTGAATGGCAGCAATCTTGCTGCTATCCACCTCAATGCCCTGTGGAGTAACCACATAACCAAGAAACGAGACACATTGCGTGCAAAATGTGCACTTTTCCATGTTACCAAACAAGCGAGCAGCACACAAAGCATCAAAAACAACACGCAAATGTTCTAAATGCTCCCCTATAGACTTGCTGTAAATAAGGATATCATCGAAATAAACAACAACAAACAAACCTATGAAGGACCGTAGAACTTCGTTCATTAAACACATAAAGGTGCTGGGAGCATTAGTCAATCCAAATGGCATAACCAACCATTCATATAAACCAAATTTCGTTTTAAAAGCCGTTTTCCATTCATCACCGAGTTTCATTCTAATCTGATGGTAACCGCTACGCAAATCAATCTTAGATAAAATAACGGCACCACTAAGCTCATCTAACATATCATCAAGGCGTGGAATAGGATATCGATAACGAACTGTGATGTTATTAATAGCACGACAATCTACGCACATACGCCATGACCCATCTTTCTTTGGAACGAGTAAAACAGGAACCGAGCAAGGGCTAAGAGACTCACGAATGTAACCTTTATCAAGCAGCGTCTGCACCTGGCGCTAGATCTCCTTCGTCTCATCTGGATTTGTACGGTACGGGGCGCGGTTCGGAAGAGAAGCGCCGGGGATGAGATCGATCTGATGCTCAATGCCACGGAGGGGAGGAAGACCCAGTGGTAAGTCCATAGGAAAAACATCAGCATACTCCTGCAAAAGGTTAACAACAGCAGGGGGTATATCCAAAGATGGTGCATCATCAAGCGGAACAAGCATGCGCGAGCATACAAGTGCATAACAGGGCATATGAGCTTCATGGAGATCATCAAAATCAGCACGAGTAGCAAGTAAAACAGGAGAGTGCAACTTGATTTCAGATTTGATAGGTGTGACTGATGTCGATTTGACTTGTTGTGCAGTTTTAGCAGCCCTAGTAAGGTCATCTTTCAAAATTTGGTCAGGGGTCATTGGATGTATAATTATTTTCTGGCCTTTAAACATGAAAGAATAATGATTTGAACGACCATGATGTAAACTATCAGTATCATATTGCCAAGGTCGACCCAATAACAAAGAGCATGCTTCCATAGGAATAACATCGCAATCAGCATAATCAGAATAAGAACCCAGCGAAAAGGGGACACGTACCGAACGTGTTACCTTTATTTTACCACCATCATTAAGCCATTGAATGTGATACGGATGTGGGTGTGTGCGAGTGGGCAAGGATAATTTCTCTACCAACGCTGTACTTGCCAAATTGTTGCAGCTGCCACTATCGATGATGATGCGAATCGACCGTTCGTGCACAACGCCCTTGGTATGGAATAGAGTGTGTCGCTGATTTTTTTCAGCCTGGGCAACCTGTGTGCTGAGAACACGCTGTACAACAAGACTCTCATACCTATCGGCGTCGATGGGATCAACGTGGACTTCCTCATTTTCTACATGGTTAGTGGCAATCATAACATGACTAGTTTCCTCAGAATTACTGGCTGAAGAGTACTCACCATTGTCACGTATAAGCAAGGTACGCTTGTTTGGGCAGTCCCGAATCATGTGCCCAAACCCTCTGCAACGATGGCACTGAATATCCCGTGTACGTCCTGTGGAAGAAGCGACTCCTTTGGCAGGGGGCGCCGCTGGCTTGGTCGTCCCTGTGCGCGGTGTAGTGCTAGGCGTAGAAGGTGCAGGGCTGGAAGGAGTTGAGCTGTGTGTCGCACCCCGGCCTGCAAAAGAGTTAGTATATGTCTTTGATCGTCGTCCCTGCACTTCACGTTCAGCTTTGCAAGCATATTCAAACAATGTGGTTATATCAAAATAATCCTTATAATCAAGTATATCCTGAATTTCCCTGTTCAAACCACCACAAAAACGCGCCATAGCAGCGTCATCCGACTCAACCAAACCACAACGAAGCATACCCTTTTTGTAACTCCTGGTAATATTCCTCAACAAATTGTGAACCTTGTTGAAAACGCTGCATTTTGTTAAGCAAATCACGAGCATAATAGGAAGGAACAAATCTGTGGCGCATGGCAGTTTTTAATTGGGTCCAAGTAGTGACACTGTTAATGGGAAGTTTTTGTTTATACTCACGCCACCAAATTAAAGCAAAATCAGTAAATTCACTAATGGCAGCCTTCACTTGGCTATTAGCAGGAATATCATGGCATGAAAATTTCTGTTCTACCTCTAATTCCCAATCAAGAAATGCAGCAGGATTATATTTACCATTAAAAGATGGAATTTTAAATTTAATCTTAGAAAATAAGTCATTAGGGGAATGACGAACCACACGGCGTGCACGACCACGGCGATCTCCATCGTCCAGCTCAGTGTCACCGCCGTATTCCTGCTCCATCTTTGTGGTCAACGCATCAAGGCGTGCCAGGATGGTGTCGAGTGTGGTGCGAGTCGCCGTTTGAGCAAGGTCAAGCTGGTTGAAACGCTCGGTCGTCGAAGTGACCGTTGAATCAAGTCGTTCATGCATCGTCCTAATGTCAGCAGCAAGTCCTTTAACTTGTCCCCTTACTTCCAGCAACTGGGCATCCACCGTGTCGTGTGCTCCTGCCATAGTTAGCGCAAACACCAAAACACCAAAAGAAGAGAAAAAACAACGAAAAAACAGGGGTGTACTACTCACAAGGCGCTGACACTAGTGTTGTTATCAAGTTCTTATCCGTTCTTACCAAGCCACAGTGGTGAACTGTAGCCAACAGGTGGAACCGGTGAAAGATTGGATGAGCGATTGCCTGGAGAAACAGAAACCTTCTCGTCGTAGAAATATGTGGAGTTTTGGGTAGGCTGCACTCAAGTCAAGGATTAGCACGATCAAACAATAATGCAAAGTTGAATTATAGTACAAAACACGAAACTATATTGCTGGACCCAAGTGCAAAGGACGGATGGAACTAGCAGAATGGCAGTACCGTAAATATTGTACTATCGAGGCCACTAGTAGGAATCACAAGTGATTTTGTTTTTCTTTTTTGTATGATTTTTTTTGATATTTTTCTCAGCACAAGAAGCAACAAAATAGAAGCTACACGAAGTTTCACCTAAAACAGAGTTCAGATGTGGTCTACAGAAAATCAGGAAGTTCTCTGAAAAGCGTGCGAGAACTTTGATGAATTTTTTTCTTTATTTTCCTGAATTGTTTTTGACAATTTTGTCGAAACCCAAACAGACCGTAGGTGAGTTTGGCCGGCCTCAGAATGGTGTCAACAAGCTCCTGTAAAAATTTCAGATTTTTTGGACACCCGAGCGAAAAGTTATGCCCGTTTTACGGAAGGTACCTCAAGTTTTGTTTTAAAAACGACCGGGATGAAACAACCGTATCCTTTCTCCTTAGTTTTGTTTTTTTTGTTTCTGTTTTTTTTTGACGTAACCGAAGGAGAAAAACAAGGAAGCGGCCGTTGACTCGGTTTGTTTTTTTTCTGTTTTTTTTCGTAACCGAAGGAGAAAAACAAGGAAACGGCCGTTGACTCGGTTTGTTTTTTCTGTTTTTTTTGACGTAACCGAAGGAGAAAAACAAGGAAACGATGTTGACTCGGTTTGTGGCGTGATCAAACGGGAGATGGTGGCGGCGCTAGGGTTTGAATGGTGGAAGAACACAATGCAACCAGCAACAAATTCAACAATGCAGATTATTGAAATAAAGTGCGGGGCTCAAAAGGGTGCTGGGATAAGGTCTAACCTGAATTTTTTATGTGGTTTTGTGGACTGTAGGAAAAAACACTCGATAAACTCACCGATCAACCTGGAAATCTGATACCAATTGATGTAGCTGAGGTGCCCGATCTTTCGGCGAGAGGAGATAATTCCGATTTGGCAGAAGATGACCCTTGCGATCCGACTAAGACGAGCAAGCCCGAGGCGCCAATGCAATGTTCTGTTTCGTTTGTTCATGTGGTTACCGACCTTGCTGATGCGAGATCGGCCTGATCACGAAGATCGTTTCCTGTGCGCAATCGAAGAACGAACAAGAAAAAGATGCGAGCAATCTAATCTGTTAGTCGAGGGCGGAGTTCTGAATACACGAAGACAGCACAGATTTGCGCGTGTTCGAGAGTAGCTAAGGCTAACGTAAAACAAAACTCGCAGAACAAAGGAGGCGCAGCTCCTGTTTAAATAGAGAGGGGGCGCAGCCCCTAGGGGCGGCCAACCCTAGGTCGTCCACTATGGGCCGCAGTTGGGCTGGTCGTCTATTCTTCTGGGCCCTCATTCTTTAGTACAATGACGAAGTTAAGATCTCTGGCACGGGCCCGAGTGATTGGCCCAGCTAATGAAGGAAGTGGCGCTTGATGTTGAGGTGCTGCTGGTGTAGTCGTACTCATAGTGATGTCCTCATCACTTTTGGCTTTTTGCTGCCTCAATTTTAGCTTAAGGACTTAAAACTTCTGATGTCTTTGTTTCTTTAGTCCTCGGTTCTTCTATTTTTTCTGTTGCTGGCACTTCGGCCAGCTCTTCGATTTTTGGCAGTGGAGTTGGTTCTTCAGCTTCGGTGGCCGAAGAGGTCTCACCGACAAACTCAGGCACTGTGGCTGGTTCAATATAACGTGGCCGGTGTGTGAGAACCTTTACCCTTTTCCTCTTTGGCACCGGCTCGCTAGGAGCGGCTGAAGCAGTTTCCTTCGCAGAAGATGTATTCTTTCTTTTTTGACCCCGCGTTGGATAACGGTAGTCGGGGTAGACAAACCCAATTGCATCAAATACTCGGTTGAGTCTCTTCTTCTTTCGGCCTCCGAAGGCCGCTGATAATGCAGTATCTTCGACCTTTGAGTATACTCCAAGCAATTCATCACTTATGGCCTTAATACTTTTCAACCAGTCATCATCTGGCTCAACGAACTTATCTCCGTATTTGAATGTGTATTTTAGCCTGACTAGTCCACCTTCGTCAGGTTCCTTGACAGTTTCCTTCGGCATTTCCCAGTTATCTGCAAGTGGCCATACTCTGAAGGCAATGTGTTCTTGCATTAAATCCCTTGTCCCAATAAAAGAGCACACCGCGCCGAAGGCTCTCTGGCATTCTTCGGCTGCTTCATCCATCTCCACCTTCGGCCTCCGGAGGCCGAAGCGTTGCTAGATAGGGCGCATAATGATACCTTTAATATCTTCCCATGATTTCAAGTCATTCTTCACATAAAACCATTCCGTCATCCAGTCGTCGGGCCACCTCTTTCGAAAGGTTGGCAAGGGACAGTTTGACCCAGACCGGGCGCCGAAGCTGTAGCAGCCAAAATTGTTGTGATACTGCTCTTTACCCCAGGGTTTCGTCTCGTACAATAGCTCATGTATGTTGCAGAAACTTTTTGCATTTGGTTCTAAACCTTGGCTCCTCACGGCCCACACAAAGATGCCCATCCTCATGATTTCAAATATCTTCAGTATTTCCACAACAAAACTGCTCAAGGGAAATCGTAGTCCGGCCTTTAAGAAGCTTCGGAATATCACGACTTCATTTTCCTCGGGAGTCGGACAAGTCCTCTCTCCTTCGTCAGCCCTCACAATAGACAAGTCCCGAAAATATCTGCCCCTCATATTGACAAGATGGCTTTCTTTAATACTCGATTTACCAAAAACTGCGTGGCTTGGTCGCCAAGGTCGATCTTCGGAGTCTTCACCACCACTATCCACATCATAACTATCACTGTCACCAGTATCTTCAGATAAACCCTCCAAAATCTCCCTAGTAATCTTCTCTGTATTGGTCTTTGACATTGATTGAAGAAAGCCTAGATGCATCTCCTCAGAAAGGCTCAGCTTCGAATCACCAACAGCTTTCTTATCCTCAGACATCTTCGCAAACGCTGAGAAAGTGCTCTCCAAACCGAAGCTTAAAAATTTAAAAAGTCAAACAAGTGTTGTTGCGCACAGGCTAAAAGTTGAGTGAGCAAGAGAAGATGGCAAGAAAGCGTGCCAAATAAACTCGTGGTGAGCTCTTATTTATACGCCTAGTGCGTTGAAAACTGGAGGGTCCCGCTTGTCAATGACTGTTGCTATTTTAGCAAAGGGAAGGTGTTTTTTCGGACCTTCGGCTTAAAGCCTTCGTCCATGTCGCAATATGAATTTATCATTCCAGCAAATTAATATTGCGAGGGGCTACTGTTGGGGGCCTTCGGCTTCCGAAGGTCCTCAAAAACATGATTTGACAATGTTTTCCAAGTGAAATATGCGAACAGGTATCTTCGGAATCGGGTTACGGGTATACAAGAGTATGGTCAAGACGAAGCTTGAGTGGGACGGAAGGCGATCATGACGAAGGATAAGATGATCACGAAGCTATGCGCAGAAAAGCTTCGGCATGACAGCAGAAAAGGGGAACCGACTTAAAGATGAAAAGCCAAATTAGACCTCGAAGAATTACTATAGAGTTATTGATAAATGTAAAGGGCATTAATGTAATTTTACACGGGCTGCGTCCTGTGCCTATAAATAGATGAACAGTACTCCCGTACTGTTCACGCTGACTTGGCATTCGCTTTTCGCATCACGCCTGTACCTTTACTTTCCGTCAATCCGAAGGTACATTTATAATTTGTTATTACAAATATGATAATGCAAATAAAAATAAGTCGATGATAATATCTGTATTATTGTTCGTATTTCATGTACAAATTCTTTTTTATCATCTATCGAGCTTACAAAGGGTTTTTTCTTCATAACCTTCGTCCGGAATTCATTATATCCGAAGGGACATAATGTTTTGAAGGACGAAGGACTTTAACATTTAACACTTTTTATGTTGCCTTGTTCTTAACTCTTAGCATTTGAGAACAAGTCCCCAACATATATGATAATTCCTAAATTGCGTAGAAAACTCCGCCAATGTGATGGTGTCAGCAGCGTCGTGGGCAGCAGTATATGAATCCCAACAATCAGCAGTAGGACCTGTCAGACGACCAGAAGCATATAGAACCTTCTCCCGGTCAGAGCATTAGGCAATTATCAACATCTTCTCTATGGACTTCAGCCAATCATCTTCGTCCAGTGGATCAGGAGAACTAGCAAATGTCGGTGGCTTATGGCTCATGAACTCTCGGTGCTTATCACGGGGTGGGACCAGTGGTGGTGGTGGAGGCAGTGGTGCTTGCTGATGTTGCTGTTGTTGTTGTTGTTGTTGCTGCTGCTGTTGCTGCTGCGCCCTTCTTTCCTGGTGTATCTCTTCTCATTCTTGGCACAGCTCTCGACGTATCTCCTCCCGCTCTTGGCGCATCTCCTGGCGTTCCTACTGCATCTGAGCACGCATATTTGCCATAGTGTCTGCCATTTGTTGCATCATCCTCATCTGAGCTGCTACCAGTGGGTCAACTCCTGCTGGTGGAGGCGGTGGTGGAGGATCTATCTCTGTTGGTTGTGGCTGGGGTTGTCTAAATATCCTCCGAGTGTGTCGATTGGGAGGTAAATCAATTCCACCACCCTTCATAGTATTGACCATCTGAGTTAGAAATATATGGTAAGAGAGAATAGTAGACCAAGCAGGTAGTTACGAATCATGTTACTTTGGGGGATTTATTAGCTAAGCAGATTAATGTTTTACCTACTAAATCTAACTCAATATCTTATGGTGGTACATGCTAAGATGTCCATTTATAATATTTCAATCAATCAAAGAAGCAAATCAGACATTTATCATCAGAACAATCAAACAACATTTTTAAATAGAGAAAATAGTTTAAATTTTGTCTTAGGTTTCCTACCTCTTAACAATGTCTTAAATGTAGGATTCCATGGTGTGAAATCCATCTTGTCTTATAGTAGAAAAGATAAGAGTAATCAGAGTAGAACAACAAAAGGTGAGATAGGATCAAGATAAGATAAGTATAAAATGAATCAGAGTAAGGTAATTAGATGAGGGTTTGTCCATTTCTATCTAGGTTTTGTCCTACAGTCAACATTTTCTCTGATACCACTTCTGTCACACCCGGCTTTAAGGGACAAAGCCGGGTGCATCTCATACATGCGCCAAGAAGACAACATATATAATAACAGAGTGTATAGAGATAAATGTACCAATAACATAAGAGTATTTATTACATAGCGGAAGTCTTATTAAAAAATAAAAGATAAATATAAAACAAACTAAGGATCATCGTTGGCGCAAGAGTCAACTGGGGAAACGCCACCTAAATCAGATCAAACTCCTCGCTTTGTGGCTCCTCCTAAACCATCTGTTCTTCTCCTGTGGGGGGTGTTTGACAGCAAGGGTGAGCTCACACATGATCATAGCTCAACAATTGTGGGGAAACCAGTGGGCATGAACTCACCAAAGGTGGGAGTTCATGTGGTGTGTAAGGCCAATCAACAACAAGGTTAAAGCTGAGCATTGCTTTTAAGTAGTTGGTCAAAATTTTATTAGCAGTTACTAAATGTAAGTAAATATCAAACCTTAATAAAAGTAATAGAACAAAATTAATAATAATCCCATGTAATGCAAATGACAAATTGAATTTAAGTACTATAAATTAATCATGCGAGAGTCCTGAGCTGCTCATGACCGCGAGCACGGCTAGTATACCAGTTTTACACTCTACAGAGGTTGTACCCTGTACCCACAAGTCATTTTACCCATCTGCCAAGGGATCGCGACTCCCATACACCTCTACCAAGGAAGCGAGGCAGGGCAACACTACGAGGCCTTTACAAAGTTTCACTAGCTTCCGAAAACCCACTACAGTTTATGGGAAGAGCACTTGCAAGAATCCCCCGTCTGACCGCCATCGCAGCAAAATCAACCCAAGAACCTCCTTGCATGTAACCCCCTACTGCCCTTGCCCCTTTCGGGTAAGGTAGTCTTCCACTAGCCTTCCTAATTAGTTAGCCAAGGGGGTCCCATTAAACCCTTGTGGTGGCACGTGTTTCTCAAGTTAAGCTCCATGTTCCAATTAACATTAATGATCTTCACATGAACATAAATAGAATAACAAAATAACTAGAACATGGATATAATGAAATATTATCCCAAAACCATGTAAAGCAATAGCAAAACTACCCAAGTGATTCAGGGATAACAAGGTAAAGAGATAAACAATCTAGGGTGACCTATCGGCTCCCATCAAAATTAAACCTATGCATGCATAAGTGATATTAAAGAACATTATTGGGTAAAAAGTGGTCAAGGGCACAACTTGCCTTCAATGAGCTCCTGCTCAGCAACTTCTATCTACTGGGCACCAGGATCCTCAGCCACTGGCTCTTCTACTCGCCACAATACAAACAAGCATAGTATATAGAGAAAATTAATATCACACCAAACATGTAAACAAAATACATAATACTAATCTACACATTAAAATAAAATCCTAGGAACAGGAATCATAAATTTTGGAGTTATAGATTTTAAGATATGAATTTCTAAAGGTTTTATCTACTTAAAATAGGATTAAGTGGGAAATTAATTTTCTTACTGTTGTCATGACAAAACAGAGACTATAAGTGATAGAGAATAATATTACAAAATTTTATAAACTGGAATGGGTTAATTTGGAGCACATATGAAATTTCTATGAATTATTCAAATTCTAGTACTGATTTATATAATAAAAACCTATTTTCTAATTCCTTTATTGAATTTATCATGGCACTGGACTGGGCCTCATTTTCTATGAAGCGCAGGGGGCTATGCACAAGATATCCCAGACACAGAGAACAGGGTTCCTGGGCGGCGGGTTGGCTACACAATTTTGCAGGGACACATTAGCAAAACGGCCAGCGGGCAGATCGCGCGCTAAACCCGAGCCGTCCGATCTCATCACAACGGCTCTGATCCAATCGTGCGAAGGGCTATCCTTACGAGCTAATCTCAATCGTTGCCCAAGGATCTGACGGTCATGGACCCAACTTCCCCAACCGAGCCAACTCACGGCAGCGCCGCCATTCCCACCCGGCGAACCACGCCGGAGTAACACCGACCTACACCGCCAGTAAGTAATTCACGCTCAGAATCTCACAGAACCAAATTCTCTCCTACCCGAGTTGACTGGGCGGGTTTTATCCCGGGTTGCGGTCGCGGTGATCTAGTCTGCCACGGTTCGTGGCTGTGGTATAGTCACGGCGGTGCCAAGCTGTCCGGCTCACTGGATGTGTAAATTGTACACGGCAATGGACTAGGGAGTGCGGGGCGGACACGAGTAAGGTGCGGGTTGCTCACCGAATTCGCGTTGAGGTGGATGCTGGTTTCCGCGCGGGTGGCAAAGAAGGATGTCGACGGCGAGAAATTAACGGTCCGCTGTAGGTGCTCCTTGCCAACGGATGGTTCCTACACGTGTGGCGGGGGCGTGCGGAGCAGCAGGCCAATTCACCGTGGCCGATAATCCGACCAAGGCCCGATTCAATGGTGGCGGCGCAACTCCGATCTTGCGGCAGAACTTTCTTCTCCCAGAACCGGGTTTTCACTGGCGCCAGAGGGATTAAGGGCTAGGTTTGGCTCACGGCGCGAGTTGCCCAGGTCTAAATACCCGAGGTGAAGCCGCAACGGCATCACGGAGATCAGGGGCACGGCGAGGTCGGCCATGTGGGTCTTGAGCGAGGTGGTTAGGAAGCAGCTGACAAGTCGGCCCACGTGATAGTGTAACAAATGAGTGCGCGGCGCGGAGGTTGTGTCTGGTCATGGGGCCCCACCGCGCAGCGAGTCGAGAGGGAGGGAAATGCGATGCCACTGACTAGACTGGTCCACATGTCGGCGCCGCGGATAGGTAGTGGGCTGTGCGGATCAAAAGAGATGTTAGGCCGAATTGATGGTTTTGGGCCCAACAGTGGATTTTCTCCCTTTTCTTTTTATATTTTCATTTTGCTTTTATGTCTCCTTTTTATTTTGAATCCCAAATTTGAATTTGAGACCTTGTATGAATTTCACCTTTGACTAAAGGTACAAATTCAAATCTTAAGGTAGAAATAATATATTTTATTATATATTTTTATTCTATATTTTTTTGTCACATAGTATTCCCTTTCTTCTTTTCCAAACTCTAGAATTTCTTTTAGGATTTAGTTTCCCATTGGAGTTTTAACACACTTATTATTATTTGTTTTACTATATTTTTATATCATCATAAAATGCACACAAAGTAAGACCCAGCATGATGCACAGGTTAACTATGTGTTCCTTGGTTTATTTATCCACTTTTAACTAGTGTTGGTCACATGTAATGAATAGTAGAGGCCACAAACTATTGAGATTATCTCTATTCTCTTTATTACACTTTTGAGTATTACACCTCTATGATTCATCTTATTTCCATCTTGTTTCCTTGTTGTACCTAGATGCTTGTTACATCCTTTGTGTCTTCCTCCAACTGTTCTAATACATCCTCTAGGCCAGCAGCTAGGACAAGTACTTTGGACACTTATTAAATATTGCTATCTGTTACTGAGTTGTGAGCCACAAATATATATTTAGTCAGCCTTCCCAAAATTCCACCTTTCTCTCGAGCACAACATGTACTGCTTTGCAATCACACCCACGCTCTTTGGGCTATCACACTGGCCATCATTTGCCACCTGCAGTGTTGGTAAGAACATTGTAAGAGCGGGGTAACATGCTTCGTAACTTGTGTTTCATCACCACCCTTGAGAGTATTTGTAGGATTCACACCTTTTGCTTGTTGCTTTGTTTCTGTTTTGTACTAACAGTGACAGGAACATTTCATTTGGAGCTCCATGACATGATGAGAGCTATGTGTGATACTCTCAACATGAACACTGAAAGATTGAAGAGAGTTTCAGGACTTGTTGAATAGATGGACACGATGGAGACTCGTCTACCACAACCTGCAATTTCTTCCGCAGGTGATTCTATTCATGCTTTTCCATCCTATGATGGTATATACGCTGAAAAATATATTGAGTAGGAAACTAAGATAGATTGTATTTTTGCAAAATATTTTAAGTGTGAACGGAAAAAGATCAAAAAGGCAACTAGTGTTTTGACCCATTCTGCTTTATCTTGGTGGGAGTCCTTAACTCCATCTAATAAACCACAAACTTGGGCTAATATGAAAATGCTTATGAGAGAACGATTTGTTTCTTCCAATGATGTCATGTCTTCAAATAAACTTGAGTTACCTTTAGTTGTGTGATGATTCTTCTATTACTTATATGCCACAACTTGAGCACAAACTTGATATTGTTTCTTCCAATCCTATTAGTTGTACTGAAATAAGAACTTTCAATCCTATAATTAAAGTGCATGATGAGCTAAAATTGTTATCTTCTTTAAATACTTTGGGCTATATTGAATTTGATGTTCTATGTAATCTAAATAATTTAGAGGAGAAACTTTCTTTTAGTGTTGATTTGTCATGGTTATCTAAACATACATATCATGTTATTGGAAGATATAATTGAAAAGGAGACTATATGGTACATCGAGTCTATGGGTGTGTTTGGTTTGGCTTTTGGCTTTGGCTTTTGCCCCCTAAAAGCCAAAAGCCAACCAAAGGGCTGAATCCAGGAAGCAGCTTTTTCTAAAAGCCGACTTTCTCGTAGTGCAAAACTGAAAGCACCTCTGGACCTGCTTTTAGTGGCTTTTGGATGGAACTGTGAAAACATATATCGAAGAAATTTTAACGATTTTTAGTGGTTTCCACCAAACGATTTTTAGCTTTTTAACAGCACACAGCCTACAGCAGCTTTTTCCACAGCTCACAGCCCACAGCAACTTTTTCCACAGCCACAGCCCAACCAAACAGACCCTATATTTGTTCAAATATGAAATATCCTTTAGGCATGAAACAAGATGATCAATTAGAGGGATGTGTTAAAGCTAACCATATCATGTCCAGTTCTACATGTCCTTCTTTGTATGTTTTGCAACAACATAGTCAAATTCAAGAAGAAGAGCAAGACTGAACGATGTCAAGACCAACAACACCTTATGCAGGCACCAACAACTTTGAGTCGAGGATGACTCAAAACCAAGAAGGGGAGAATGATGAGTTCATGGATGTCAACTATATGCTCAAGGCTTAATCAATCATGGAGTCTCAAGCTCAAGGAGAGTCGAAGTCAAGTTTATTCACGGATCTAGTTCGGATTGCAGGAGTGGGTCTCATGAAAACAGATGCCCAGACCAAATACGGACTTTGTTTTCAATGTTAAGGATACCATTGTAAAGCTAAAGAGGTAATCTTCCCAACCCAACTGGTCTCACATCAAAATATGCTTGGAGCTGATGGGAATCATCATAACAAGATGACCTCCAGAATCTGCCAGAAAATAGCGACACCTATTTTGGGGCCTAAAGGCCTTGAAGACCTTAGGGTTGCTCGGCCACCCCTTGGCCACTGCCAAAGTCGAGGACGACTCCAATTCAAGTGGGGGAGGATGATGAGGACAAATAATGCATGGGCCGACAACACGAGCACGTGCACGATAGATTAATCTCTAGGTTTGTTCTTACATAGTCAATTGTATTTTGGAGCTTACGCTTTGTGCCATGCATGTTTTGATGATTACAAACCTTGGAGAGGACCATAAAGGTCTTGAGAAATGCCAAGATGTCAAGGAGGAGAATCTAGGACGTTCACAACAAGTGAAAGCCAAGTCTGACCCAACTTCATCTCCACCTCGGAGCCTAGGACCAGTCTGCATTAAAATGGATGCCCAAGATGCATCTAAACTCTGATTAGGTTGGGCTTTATATGGATGGAAAGATAAGGAGATAAAATTTCAAACCTAACTAGAACCACCTTAAAATTCATCAGAAGTCAACAGGAATCGTCGAGACAAGTTAGCATTCAAATTCTGTTTTGGTCCTGCGACATCGTCTGTTGGGCTGTTGGGCCGTGTATCGTGTTGGAGCCCATTAGGGGTACCTCCAGGGGTTGTGCACAGCACTAACCTCTATTTTAATAGAAGTCGCCACCACATTAGGGTTCGGGTTTTGCTTAGATCATATCTATCATCGAAAAGTGTCGCCGTTCATCGGTTTGTGAAACCCCACCTCGTGATCAATGTAGTTTTGATTGTGTTCTTTATGTTCTTGCTTGTGTTCTTGATTGCGCTTGCAGGGATAAGCCTTTGTGGTGAGGTCACTCGTGTGTTACGGGTGATAACCAACGGAGCAGTGGTGTAGTGATTGTGAGGATTTGTTCGTTCGGAGCCTTGGATCCTCAACGTCGAGATCTCCACCCAATCAAGTTATCATACCTCATGGAATATCGGGCCTTCATACTCTATTAGGGCCTCCATCTGTCCACATCAAGAATGAGAGCCAAAAACTCCTTCTCATAGATAGATAGTTGCCTATTCTTTTTACCTAAAGCCTTACTAAGAAAAGCCAATGGTCTGCCAAGCTGCCTTAGGACAACTCCTATACATGTGTCACATGCATTAGTGTCAATGAAAAAAGGAAGGTCAAACTGTGGTAGCCCCAAAACTAGAGTAGTGGCCATAGCATGTTTTATCCTGTCAAAAGTTGTGTGTGTCTCCCTTGTCCACCTGAATTCACAGTTTTTTTGTAACTGCTGTGTAAGTGGTTTGGCAATCACTCCACAATCTTTCACAAATTTCCTATAGTACCTAGTGAGCCCAATGAATCCTCTCAGTTTTGTGATTGATTTGGGTTGTGGCCATGCTACCATGACTGCAGTTTTGCTAGGATCTATGGAAACTCCTTCTCTAGACATTATATGCCTCAAATATTGCAACTCCTACCTAGCAAAAGTGCATTTCTTCCTTTTCAGATAGAATCTATTTTCTTTGAGTCTTGTGAACACCATTCTCAATTGACTCAAATACTCCTCCATAGATGTACTATACATAAGTATATCATCTAGAAATACCATTACAAACTTTCTAAGATAAGGACTCAAGACTGAGTTCATTGCACATTGAAAACTTGTCGAGGCATTGGATACGCCAAAAGGCATAACCCTGAATTGATAGTGGCCTTGATGCGTCTTGAAGGTAGTCTTGTGTTCATCCTCAACTCCCATGTGTATTTGATGATACCCCGCAGTCATGTCCAGACTTGTATAAAACTGTGTACCAGCCAGTTCATCAATTATCTCATCCACCAATGGCATAGGGAAGCGATTCTTAATATTCATAGCATTCATTTTCCGGTAATCAACGCAAAACCTCCAACTCCCATCCTTCTTTTGCACCAGTTACACTGGGGAAGCAAAAGGGCTAGTACTTGGTACAATGATCCTTGTTGCTAGTAAGTCGACCACTTGCCTTTCTATCTCACTTTTGTGAAAAGGAGAGTATCGGTATGGCCTTGAATTAACTGGTACTGATCGTAGGATCAATGGTATGTAGTGGTCATAGACCTTGGAAGGAGGCAATTCCAATGGAGTAGCAAACACATCGTCAAATTCAGCCAATAACCCCTACAAAGTTGGATCACAGTTCCAGTCAATCTTGTCTAGTGAAGTCTCCAGCATGACAAATAACCAGACTCATTTCCCCTTAGCCATTTCTCCACTTGCATAGCAGTGACTTCCAACACCTCCTTATGACCAACTTCATCTCCTTTCATCTGCACTACTAGTCCTCTATTAACAAAAGACAGTATCTTATGATCCCAGTCACACTCCATGGGACTGTGTGACCTCAACCAATCAAAATCAAGGATTGCATCATAAGCTCCTGAGTCCAACACCCTCATGGTATGGTTGTAGGTATGGCCATTGGCCCACCATTCCACCTTCTGAACCAGCTGATCACTCACCATAATCTCTCCATTTGCCACTTTAACTCTGACAGATTTATATTTCTCTGTGGGTAAACACAATCTGTCCACTATTTTCTAACTTATGAAGCTAGTCAAACTCCCTGAGTCAATGAGAATCAGCATACCTTGGTTCTATATAAGGGCACTAAGAGACAATCTTCTGATGGCACTCAGAGATAACTTGTATAAATCCTCCACTACCTTGTCTTCCTGATCCAGCTTGTATAATACAGTATCAGATAACACCAACTCCTTGTCTTCTTTGGTTAAGACATGCAACTGTGCCCCTGCTCGCTTCCCACACTTTGCTTGATGACTAGGCTCAAATTTTTCCCACATGTAAAAGCACAGTCCATTCAACCTTCTATACTCCCTCAACTATCTTTCCTTACATAAATCTGAGGTAGATCTTGAGCTATTCTCTCCATTTCCCACAGTCTGAACTGCCTTTTCACTCCCAGCCATCTTCTAAAACTTTTGCTTATTCTTCTTAGGAATCTCAGCGTATATCCTAGCCATCGCCATCGCCCTGTCCTTCATTTGTGGCATCTGAGACATCACTGCCGCTGGATTTCACCCTTCAACCCTTTCACAAACTGAGTGACATAAAAGGTCTCATCCATCTCAGGATTGTGAACCAAGGTGGCATAACAAGCATCCTCAAAATCCTGAATATACTCCTCCACACTTCCCTTCTTAAAAATATTCAGAAGACCTATCATAGCATATGGAAACTCCCCTTCTCCAAATTTACTCATCACCGCCCTAGTAAACTGCCCCCATCCTCCTACTCCATGCCTCATCTTATAGACTCGCCACCACCTGGCCTTGTTTCCCTGCATATGCATGGATGTAGTAGACGCCCACAACGACTCGGGAACCTGATAAATGGCAAAGTAATGCATACTGTTGGGGACTTGTTCTCAACTGCTATGCGATAAGAACAAGGCAACACAAAGTATTAATGGTTAAGTACCTTCGTCCTTCGAAGCATTATCTCCCTTAGGGTTTAATGATCTTCAGACGAAGGTTATGAAGGACGTACCTTCATCATCTCAGTATTATAATAATGCAAGTAGAAGCATATGATACATGGAAAATAATGTGAATAATCATATGACATCATTTAGATATTTTCTATTATATTAACATGAACAAATATGAATAAAATCAAATTACATTTGTACCTTCGGCTTGACAGAAGGTGAAAATTCGGGTGATGTGCGAGTGAATACCAGTTAGTGTGAACAGTACAGGGGTACTGTTCATGTATTTATAGGCACAGGATGCAGCCTGTATAGATTTACATCCATGTCCTTTATAACGGATTACAATCATGACACAAATTATCATGGGCTAATCGGTCTTTTCATCTTTAAGTCGGTGCCACCCTTCATCTCAAGGCGTGTCACTATACCGAAGCTCCCCGGATGGTAGCTTCGGTTTCGCTTCTATGTTGATCTTCCGAAGGTGTTTCTTCTTACAGGACCTTTGGCGACGAAGCATACCCCCAACAGTAGCCCCTTCACGGTGCCAGATCGTTTTTCATAACGAGCTCGACCCGTGAAAAATTCTCTTAGGCTTCGGAATGCCGAAGGTCTGAAAAACACCTTCTCTGAGCTCGTTGTCGAGAAACGATTAAATATTCCGAGTGCGAGGTGGTCCCACCATACAACGGGTATGCACGATCTGGTGATCCAGCTTCTTGCGCACTGTGGTCCACCGTTCAGTGGGTGCGGGCGACTGTTCAGCGTGTGCGAGCGGCTTGACGATTTACCTTCCCACCTGCAGCACTATATAAACAGACGGGTAGTTGTGAAGTTACCACAACATTTATTACTATTGCACTGTTGTGCTGCCAAAAAATTTGACCATAGCCGAAGCTTATTCATCGTATTCTCAATCAGAGCATCGTCTTGTTTTAGCTTTGTCATAAGAGGGAGCTTCGGCAAAATTGCAAAAAGTCATCAACTTCGTCAAAACCGCAAGAAATTCAATATCAAATGGCCAGAGTGCGCTCAACAGCTAGAGTTACGCGCGGCGGAGAGGAGGCAGAAGCTGCTGAGACTGCCCCAATCTTCGAAGTGATGAGGCAATCGGGACTGGTTGTGACGAAGGTGCACCTCCTGCCGAAGCTGAACAGGCTGATATTGAAGAGGGTGATGCTGGTGAAGAATAGATAGATTATAACACCATTATGCCATTCAAACCCAGCCACTTGGACTTTGAAAAGTCGATTGTCTCCGAAGCTGATATGCCCATGATGATAAAGCTAGGCTACTTCGGGGAAACCGAGAAGAAGCTGATTTGTTTTGGCGGGGAAGAAACTACTCCAAAGCCAAGAAATTATGAGGTGGTAGTTTACAGAAGTTTCTTCAAAGCATGATTGAGGTTTCCTTTGCATGAAATGATTGGGGATGTTTTGAAAGATTTTGAAATTTATCTTCATCAGCTGACTCCTAACGCCATCGTTAGGCTCAGCGTCTTTATCTGGACCCTCCGAAGCCAAGGAGTGAACCCGCTTGCCGAAGCTTTCTGCCGGGTGCATGAGCTTCACTATCAGACGAAGGCTAGAGAAGATGGGCTGCACGAGAATTTCGGCTGCTACAACTTTGCTTACCGCAAAGACATGAAGACTCCAGCGATCAGCTATCGCACCAAATGGCCAACCGGCTGGAAGAATGAGTGGTTTTATGTTAAGGTTGATGAGGGGAAGGAGAAGATAGTTCAGAGCCCACTGGATCTAACCTTCGGGTTAACTAGGCCCCTATGCGACATGCTGCAAGGGTCACCATGCCGAACAGCTGTGGGCGAATTTCGAGTTGTGTCTGATCATATTGGTACTAGAGATTTGGTGCAGGAATACTTGGCCAATAGAGTATTTCCGACATTAAAGGAATGGAATATGCCAAAGCTTAAAGAAGAAAAGAAAAAAGAATGAACTTGTCTGACTGTCCTATCACTTCAAGTTCAAGAAACATTTCAAAGAGCCTTGCCAAGAATGGATGGAAATGATTGAAGCTATGTGCAATGAAATTTTGGGCAACCACACTAAGAAAGAAGATCAATTGATGACAGCAGCCTTCGGCACCCGACCAAATGAAGGCTGAACCGAGTAATGGAAGCCCTGAAATTTGAATACCCTGACTATGAACGGTTAAGCAAGGGTGCCGAAGGGCCAAAGTGAAAAAGAGTTATCAGTGTTATGAAGAGGCAAGCTGCTAGAATGATAGAAGAAGATGAGAAAGCTTTGAAAAAGAAAAAAATCCAGCCCTGAGCCGAAGGTGGCTGTTCCGAAGAAAAGAAAAGCTTCGGCTGTAGAGCCAAAAACAACTGATATAGAAGAAGAAATTCCTTCAATGCCTCCTGCTGCTGACGTGGAGGAAATTTTAAAGGTAATGACCGAATCTTTACCTCTCAAGCTAAGTCCACTAGGGCCACAACTGATGAAGCTTTTACAGAAGAAGGAGGAGCCTACGACAATCAAGAAGCCTGCTGAAAAAAGGCGAAGGATCATTACTGTTATTGATGCTATTGAAGAGACGCCACCGCCAGCCTCGGCGTCAAAAACTCCGGCTGCTGAAGACACTGCAGCTACCGAGGCTGCCCCCGCCGAAGCTGTAACTACCGAAGCTGAGACGGTCGAAGATACAAATCTGGAGGGCACTTTTTTTGATATTGATAAGATGATTTTGAACATGGCCGCGGAAGAAGCTGCTATAGCTGCCGAAGAGACCCTGGCCCCAGTGCCCAGGAAAGAGCTAAGGGATTATGCAATATCATGCGGCTATCAACCAGGGGCATTGCTCTTCGGTGGCGTTGCCGAAGAGAGTTTAGGATGCCTCCGAGACTGGACTGGGGCGAAGGTTGTCAGCACTCTATCGAAGAGTGTTGGCTTTCCGAAGCTTGAGGCCGACCTCAGTAGATACCGGCGGCAACATATCGTCGGCACCTTATTTTATTCTAATTTCAAGGTAAAGTTCTTACCTGAACTTTATTGTTTTCGAGATGAAGGTTACTTCTGATGAAGGTTAATTTTTTTAGAGTCTACTACTAAGTAAAACCTTGAGGATGCAACAAGATCTCGAGGACAAGAAAAATGAGATTATAATTGAGGGCCTAGAGGGCAAAATTAAAGATCACGAAGCTGCTCTGGAGAAGAAGGATTTCGTGATCCAAACAATGGAGGGTTCGCTGGCAGAAGCCCAAGCTGAGATTGCTAGATTGAACAGCGAACTCTCCACAAAATCAAAAAGCTTCGAACAAGAGAAGAAGGATTTTGATGCAAAGCTTGAGGCTGAAGTTACAAAGAGTTCAAACTTGCGGGATTGAAGGAACTTCAAGATAAATGTCTAAACTTCGGCAACAGTTGCGTGCAACAACTGAAGCAGGTCTTCAACTCTGTTGGAGCCAGTTTTGAAAAGTTTAAACCTTCAGCTGAAAACCTGCCAGGCATCTTTGATCATATTGAAGGCAAAGTTGATGCTCTTGATGAAGTCATAGCTGGGCATGGTGACTTCTGCGCTTTGCTAGCTTCTCATGGCACAGCTGTTGCTTTTAGGAAGGCTGGTTGCACGCACGGGAATATTGTAAACAGGCCAAACTTCAGCTTATCACCAGCGGACTTGAATGATATCCCCAGCCTGGCCCGAAGCATTGGGAACAGATTCATAACTCAAATTTGGGCAAAGGGTGGACGAAGCTTGGCTGGTGATGAAGCTCGAAGTCACCTTAAACCGGTAATAAACTCATACCTTGTGCTTACCTTTTCCTTGAAACTTGAGTTTACCTTATAACGCTTTGTTATGTACAGGATGACGAAGCCGAGGAGCAATGAGCCGAAGCTTAGCGGATGGTGATGAAGCCGAAGACATTGCTGTGAAAAAACTCTAGAGAAACTCTTGAATTATCCTTGTAAAGAACATTGTAATTTAAGAATCAGATACTACTCTGTAAATTTGTCCATACCTTGTAATATATTTTTACCTTTCCGTCCATGTATGAAGTGCTTTGATGTGGACGAAACTTGTATTTTTTGAGCCGAAGGCGAAAAACACCTTCCCTTCTTTTCATACACAACGAAGCATAAATCTTCTTCCTTTCCTTTCGCTGAAGCCTTATCCTTAGAGCCGAAGCAACTGTATGTATCTGTATGATATGATGATGATGATCCTATGTATGTCAAAATTAATGTATATGAATGCAATGAATGATGTGATGTATTGTGCAAATGAATGTCCAGACACATGCTTATGAAGCCACATCAAAACTCCTCATTCCCTTAGGAATGACTGAAATCTCTTTGCCGTTTATTTTTCGGCTGCACCGCTTATTTTTCGGTGTAAGTTCTGCATCCCCTTAGGAACGTCTTTTGAACTTCTTCGCCTCCTATTTCGGTGGTATCACCGTTGACTTTTCAGTGTCAGTTCTGCATTCCCTTAGGAACATCTTTTGAACTTCTTTGCCTTATATTTCGGCGGTATTTGGCTCTGCATTCCCTTAGGAATGACTTTTGAGCAGAAAACTTACGCTGCACTCCCTTAGGAACGACTTTTTGTAGCTTTGTCGTGCTCTGCATCCCCTTAGGGACGACTTTGGAGCTTCTCCCTATTTTTTTCTCTCTGCACTCGATGGTGCATGCTCAGATTTTACATTTTACATATTTTTGGGGGAGTTTGCTCTCGTAGAGCTGGATAAGAAAGGAAAAATTACAAACTATGGCCCCATCAAAAACCTTTCTCCCCCTTTGGAAAGGAAAAGGGTGCCATAGGAAAAATGAAAAAGATTACATCAAGTTACACATAATATCGTCGAAGCTCATCCGCATTCCAAGATCTAGGAATGTCGTTGCCGTCCATATCCTTCTATCTGTAAGAACCGGGTCTTGACGAAGATACCACCAGAAAGGGTCCTTCCCACTTCAGTTGTAACTTGCCTACTGTGTCTGGATTGGCCACTCTCCGAAGTACCAAATGCCCTGGCTTAATGTTTTTCAGCCGTACTTTTCTGTGACGCCATTTTATTGTTTTGGCTTGATATTTATTGATATTCTCAACAGCCTGAAGTCTGGTCCCTTCTATAGCATCTTTTGCCACATAATAATCAGCTTTGTCCTCTGTCGAAGCTACTGTTCTAATTGACCTTGCCTTAGCTTCATCTAGGGTTATAGCTTCGTCACCAAACAATAACTTGAATGGTGTAAAACCTGTTGACCTTGATATAGTTGTATTGTGGCTCCACACCACTTTAATCAATTCTTCTGGCCACTTTCCTCTAGGTTGTTGAAGATTAACTTCATTATTCCCGTCATTATAATACCATTTGCTCTTTCGACTAACCCATTTGACTCTGGGTGCCTGACTGATGCAAAATGAATCTTTGTGCCAATCTGGTCGCAAAATTTTTTGAAAGTTTCGGCGTCAAACTATGTTCCATTGTCCACAGTTATAGCCTTTGGCACGCCGAAGCGACAGACGATATTTTGCCAGAAGAATTTCTGGACTGTAACTGAAGTTATTGTAGCCAAAGACTTTGCTTCAATCCACTTAGAAAAATATTCCACCGCCACCACGACATATTTCAAATTACCTTGTGCTGGTGGAAGTGGGCCTAGCAAGTCCAGGCCCAATCTCTGCAATGGCCAGGTTGGTTGTATTAACTGAGTCAATGACAAAGGTTGTTTTTGGTCCCTTGCACATTTTTGACAATTTTCGCACTTTTGGAC
Organism: Zea mays; assembly: GCF_902167145.1. Classification (NCBI taxonomy): domain Eukaryota; kingdom Viridiplantae; phylum Streptophyta; class Magnoliopsida; order Poales; family Poaceae; genus Zea; species Zea mays. The sequence goes on from NC_050103.1 coordinate 47,538,893, forward strand.
CAGATCTGCTGCATCCGAAGCTGCCTTCGGCTAGTAAAATCCCTGTCTAAAAACCTTTCCCAGCAAAGGCCTAGACCTAATATGAGATCCACACAATCCTGCATGTATCTCCTTCATTAGTTCTATACCTTCAGTTCTGGATAAACACTTGAGAAGGGGGAGCAAACTCCATGCTTGTACAATGCCTCTTCTATTATGATATATGGTCTTGTTCTTGCTTCCATTCTTTTATTATAAACTTCGTCATCCGAGAGGCAGTTACCCTGGAGAAAAGATATGATTTCAGTCCTCCAATCTTCACTATGTACTGGAGAAATGGTGAGCACTGCTCTCTCCATCAGTTCAACCGAAGGTGCCTTTATTGTTTCAAAAGATACTTCCGAAGGTAGAGGAAGCCCATGAGCCGCTGATTTGGCTAACAGATCTGCATGTTCATTTTCGCCTCTTGGAATGTTCTTGATAGAGAAACCTTCGAAAGATGCCTCCAACCTTTGAACTGTATCCAGATATTTTTCAAGTTTTGGATCTCTTGCCTTGCTACTTTTATCTACATGGCCAGAAATGACTTGAGAATCAGTTTTCAGAATAGCCCTTCTTATTCCCATTGCCCTGAACTTCCGAAGCCCCAACAAGAGTGCTTCGTATTCGGCAATATTATTTGTACAACTAAAATCTAGCTTGGTTGCATAACATGTTCTGACTTTCGAAGGTGCTACTAGATCAGCAGCTGCTCCTGCGCCGAAGGTTCCCCAAGAACCATCGCAGAACACTGTCCAAGCTTCGGCATCTTTATTTATCTCTTCTTCCGGAGCCCCTGGCGTCCAATCAGCGATGAAGTCTGCTAACGCCTGGGACTGAATTGAAGATCTATGCACATAATCAATAGTGAATTCATTAAGATCTGCAGCCCATTTTCCAATTCTTCCAGTAGCCTCTCTGTTCCTCATGATGTCCTTTAGAGGTTGTGACGAAGGAACAATTATGTGGTATGCTTGAAAATAATGCCAAAGCTTTCTGGAGGCCATTAACACAGCATATAATACCTTCTCTAATTCTGTGTAATCTTTCTTTGATGGACTTAGGACTTCAGAGACGAAGTATATTGGAACTTGCTTTTTAGTCTGACCATCTAGCTTCTCCTGTACCAGTGCCGCACTTACTGCAGAATGCGAAGCTGCCACATATAAGAGCAATGGAGCCCCTGGCGCGGGTGGAGTTAATGTTTTTAAATCAATCAAATATTGTTTCAACTCTTCAAAAGTTTTTTGTTGTACCGGGCCCCATTGAAAGACTTCGGCTGATTTCAATATTTCAAAAAATGGCAGATTTCTTTCCGCTGATCGGGATATGAATCTGTTTATTGATGCTAATCTTCCTGCCAGTCGTTGAGCCCCTTTCTTCGTGCTTGGTGGCTCCATCCGAAGGATAGCTTCAATCTTACTTGGGTTAGCTTCAATTCCTTTCGTTGATACCAGGAAGCCAAGGAACTTGCCTTTCTTCACTCCAAAAACACATTTTTCTGGATTTCGTTTCAGACCAGCTTGCCTGAAATTAGCAAATGTTTCTTGCAAATCAGCAATGTGATTTTCTTGCTTCGTGCTTTTCACTATGATATCATCAACATAGGTCAGCACATTTCTGCCTATCTGGGAATGAAGGACCTTGGCTGTCATTCTGCTGAAGTTTCCTCTAGCATTCTTGAGCCCCTCAGGCATCCGAAGATAGCAATAGGTGCCACTGGGAGTTATGAAGCTAGTCTTCGGCTTATCTTCCTTCCTCATCCAGAATTGATGATAGCCTGAATAACAATCCAATAGACTCATGAGCTCTGAAGAAGCTGCTGCATCTACAAGAGAGTCTATTCTTGGTAGTGGGAATTCGTCTTTTGGGCACACCTTGTTAAGATCTGTGAAGTCAATGCACATTCTCCATTTGCCATTGGCCTTCTTCACCATGACAGTATTGGCTAACCACTCTGGGTATTTTACCTCTCTGATAACACCAGCACTGAGAAGCCTTTTCACTTCATTCCGAGCACCTTCGGCTTTATCATCAGACATTTTCCGAAGCCTTTGCTTTCTTGGCTTGAAGGATGGGTCCACATTGAGTGAATGTTCAATCACATCTCTGTTGACACCGCAGAGATCATTGGCCGACCAAGCAAAGACATCTTTGTTGTTGAATAAAAATCTTATCAAAGTTTTCTCTTGGTCTTCAGATAGCTGAGACCCCAGCAGTACTTTTTGCTCTACTATGTCTTCACATAGAAGCATAGGCTTCGGCTGATCCGCCGAAGCAGCCTTCTCTCTTTTGTATTTGTACTGTTCACAGGCTTCGACTCCATCTATGTTATGAATTGCCTTTGAATCTGTCCAGTTTCCTTTGGCTTTCCTAGCAGCTTCCTGACTCCCATGAACAACAATGGGCCCTTGTTCCAAAGGTATCTTCATGCATAGATATGCTGGATGAAGTATTGCTTCGAAAGCATTAAGTGTCCCACGACCAATGATTGCATTGTAGGGGTATTCCATGTCAACAATATCAAACACAACATGTTCAGTTCTTGTGTTGTGAACAAAATCGAAGGTTACCGGCATTATGATTTTGCCAAGTGCTACAATTTGCCTTCCTACGAAGCCACATAGAGGATGTGTAGCATCATGGATCTTGTCATCTAGTTCTTGCATCTGTCTAAAAGCCTTAGCAAATATGATATCCGCTGCACTGCCTGTATCAACCAGAACATTATGGACCAGAAATCCCTTGATGACACAAGATATGACCATAGCATCATTGTGAGGGTAATCTTTGAGCTGAAGGTCCTCCTGGGAGAAGGTGATTGGGATGTGGACCATTTTGACTTGATAAAGGGTCCCTGCACCCCAACATGCTGCACCCTTCTCTGTGCTTCCTTCTTCTGCTTCTTGTTAGCCGGCTCTGAACTTGAGCCGCCTGTTATCGGGAGCACCAGCTTCGTAGCCGAAGGTGCTATGACTTTGTTGTTGGACGAAGCCATCAGCTCAAGAGTGGAAGTGAGTTCACCGGAGGTGGGCGCCAATGTTGGGGACTTGTTCTCAACTGCTATGAGATAAGAACAAGGCAACACAAAGTTTTAATGGTTAAGTACCTCCGTCCTTCGAAGCATTATCTCCCTTATGGTATAATGATCTTCAGACGAAGGTTATGAAGAACATACCTTCATCATCTTAGTATTATAATAATGCAAGTAGAAGCATATGTAACATGGAAAATAACGTGAATAATCATATGACATCATTAATATATTTTCTATTATATTAACATGAACAAATATGAATAATATCAAATTACATTTGTACCTTCGGCTTGACAGAAGGTGAAAATTCGGGTGACGTGCGAGTGAATACCAGTCAGCGTGACCAGTACATGGGTACCGTTCATCTATTTATAGGCACAGGACGCAGCCTGTGTAGATTTACATTCATGTCCTTTATAATTGATTACAATCATGACACATATTATCATGAGCCAATCGGTCTTTTCATCTTTAAGTCGGTGCCACCCTTCGTCTCAAGGCGTGTCACTATACCGAAGCTCCCCGAATGGTAGCTTCAGTTTCACTTCTTTGTTGATCTTCTGAAGGTGTTTCTTCTTACATGACCTTCGGCGACGAAGCATACCCCCAACACATACACTTATCAAACCAAATTCCCTGTTTGACTCCCTCAAACACTGGGAACACCAACTTCGGTAGAGATCCTGGATGTACATCACCTCCATACTGCTCATACGGTTCCCATGGCCGATCAAACCACTGATCTCGCCCACACGCTCAAACCATCTTCCTCCTCTATTCTTCCTCTCTAAGTTAGACTCGTTACCTTCCAATTCCTTAGCCATCAGCTTGAGATGCATGCAGGCCAAAGCTTTCCCAGTCTCTTTCACTTACCTTGCTAGTATGGTCCTCTCTTCCTCCTATCTTCTCGCCACATTGGTTGACTGATCGGCCTAGGTTGCAGCAAATGTTGTCCCGCCTCCACCGCTAATCAACTCGCTCCAACACCCGCATCAGCTTCTTCATCCGCTCTTCCATCCTCTGCTCCCCAGTCATCATCACATCCAGAAGGAAGCGTGTTTGTGGGTGGCGCCATCTTGCTATCGTTCGACGATCGATGGCTTTGATACCTGTTGGTCACTTGTTCTCAAATGCAGTGAGTTAAGAACAAGGCAACACAAATGTTAATGGTAAAGACCTTCGTCCTTCGAAGCATTATCTCCCTTAGGATATAATGATCTTCAGACGAAGGTTATGGAGGACAAACCTTCATCATCTCAATATGTAATAATAAAAAGCAGGAACATATGGGACATATAAAGAACATGAATAACCATATCAAATTATTAGATTATCTATATTCTCATTATATGATCATGAACAAACATTAATGATATTGAATTACATTAGTACCTTCGGCTTGACATGAGGTAAGAATCCAAGAGTGACGTGCGAGTGATTACAAGTCAGCGTGAACAGTATGGGGGTACCGTTCATCTTTTTATAGGAACGAGACACAACCTGGACAAAATGACATTCATGTCCTTGATAACTAATCATGACTATGGCTCAAACTATCAGGGACTATGTAGTCTTTTCCTCTTTAAGTCGGTGCCACCCTTCGTCTCAAGCGTGTCATCATGCCGAAGCTCTTTCAGTTGTAGCTTCGGCATACATCTTCATGTCGCGCCTGCTTGCATGTTATCTTTCTGAAGGTGTTTTTTCTTAGAGGACCTTCGGCAGAGAAGAAGGCCCCCAACAATACCACTTGTCACCGCCCCTTGAGAGCACCTAGAGGGGGGTGAATAGGTGATCCTGTAAAAACTTGAAACTTAATGCCACCAAACTTGATTAGGAGTTAGCACAATAAAGCCAAGTGGCTGGAGAGGAGTTCTTGGAAAACACAATAACCACAAGAAGATCAACATAGATAGGCACAGTGGTTTATCCCGTGGTTTGGCCAAGTCCAACACTTGCCTACTCTACGTTGTGGCGTCCCAACGGACGAGGGTTGCACTCAACCCCTCTCAAGCGGTCCAAAGACCCACTTGAATACCATGGTGTTTTTCTTTGTTTTACTATATCCCGCTTGCGAGGAATCTCCACAACTTGGAGCCTCTCGCCCTTACAATTTGATGTTCACAAAGAAGCACGGAAGTAAGGATGGGATGAGCAACGCACACAAGACACAAAATCAGAGCACAAACACGCACACAAGTCACAACTCGAGCTCACAACACAACCCGGAGAGTTCTCTACTCAAATGGAGATCTAGTTGCTATCACAAAGAATCAAATGCTTGGAATTGGAGTCTTGGTGCTTAGGAATGCTTAGAGAATGCTTGGTGTACACCTCCATGCGCCTAGGGGTCCCTTTTATAGCCCCCAGGCAGCTAGGAGCCGTTGAGAGCATTCCAGGAAGGCAATTCTTGCCTTCTGTCGACTGGCGCACCGGACAGTCTGGTGCACCACCGGACACTGTCCGGTGCGGATTTCTTTCCTGTTTTGGCGCAGCCGACCGTTGAAGATCCAGAGCCGTTGGTACACCGGACACTGTCCGGTGCACACCGGACACTGTCCGGTGCACACCGGACAGTCCGGTGCCCCCTTCTTACCGTTGGCTCTGCCACGCGTCGCGCGCGGATTACGCGGCCGACCGTTGGCCTGGCTGACCATTGGCTCACCGGACAGTCCGGTGCACCACCGGACAGTCCGGTGATTTATAGCCATACGCCGCCGACGAAACCCGAGAGCAGCCAGTTCGCCAGAGCCAGCCTGGCACACCGGACACTGTCCGGTGCACCACCGGACAGTCCGGTGCTCCCAGTCTGAACTGTCTTTGGCTGAACAAATCCATCTCTTTTCCAAATTGATTTCTCCTGTTTCCAGCACTTAGACACAATACATTAGTCCTTAAACCAAAGTACTAAGTCTTAGAAACATACCTTTATGTTGTTTTTCACTTTGTCCACCATTTGGCATAGATTAACACATGACCACTTGTGTTGGCACTCAATCACCAAAATACATAGAAATGGCCCAAGGGCACATTTCTCTTTCAATCTCCCCCTTTTTGGTGATTTATGCTAACACAACAAAAAGCAATACAAAGATGTGCAACATCAATGCAAATAAGAACACAGATTTGTTTTGAATCAAATTTGGCATATTTGGTTCATTCTTTGCCACCACTTGGTTTGTTTTTGCAAATCAAACTCAATTTCCTATCTCTAAGTCAAACTCTCTTGTTGAGGCATAGAGAAAGATATTCCAAGAGAAATTGATCACTGATTCAAAAACTCCCCCTATTTCACATAATCTAACATTCTCCCCACAAGAGACCAACTTCTGACAAAAAGAGACATTTAGAATTTTGACAAATCAAAAGTCCTAACTCTACTATTTTCAAAATTCTCAAGTGGTAGCTGATCCATTTGTTGCTTTGGCCCTTAATTTCTCCCCCTTTGGCATCAAGCACCAAAACGGGATCATTTTTTGCCCTTAAACCTCATTGCCTCACCAAAATTGTCAATTAAGAGCAAAAGGCAATAAGAGACACGGAGATGAACTTGGAGTAAGTTACCCTCTCATCGGAGTGCAGTGGAAGTCTTTCATGGTCCAAGTCCATCTTTCCCTTTCAATCCACCTTTGAGACTAATTTAAGAACACTCAAGCATATGGTTAGTCCCAAAGAGTCAAGTTGTAGCACATCTCCCCCTAAATATGTGCAGCACTTGCAAATGGACTTGTGAGGTCCGGGGAGTGCTTGTACAACTTGAGCACCATTCATAAACAACAAAATGCATAAGGAACATGATCAAAGAATAAGATACATGTATGCTACAAATCAATCCAAGTTCCGCGAATCTAAGACATTTAGCTCACTACGCAGCCTGCAAAAGGTCTTCTCATCTAGAGGCTTGGTAAAGATATCAGCTAGCTGGTTCTCGGTGCTAACATAAAACACTTCGATATCTCCCTTTTGCTGGTGGTCTCTCAAAAAGTGATGCCGGATGTCTATGTGCTTTGTTCGGCTGTGTCAATAGGATTATCCGCATGGAGTGGGACTTTGCTCAGATTGTAGCCAAAGTCCCGGAGGGTTTGCCTCATCCAAAGTAGTTGCACGCAACACTGTCCTACAGCAACATACTTGGCCTCAGTGGTAGATAGGACAACAGAAGTTTGTTTCTTAGAGCTCCACGACACCGGGGACCTTCCTAAGAATTGGCACGTCCCTGATGTACTCTTCCTATCGACCTTGCATCCAGCATAATCGGAGTCTGAATATCTAGTCAAGTCAAAGGTAGACCCCTTTGGATACCAGATCCCGAAGCAAGGCGTAGCAACTAAATATCTAAGAATTCGCTTCACAGCCACTAAGTGACACTCCCTTGGATTGGATTGAAATCTAGCACACATGCATACACTAAGCATAATATCCGGTCTACTAGCACATAAGTAAAGCAAGGAACCTATCATAGACCGGTATGCTTTTTGATCAACGGACTTACCTCCTTTGTTGAGGTCGACGTGTCCGTCAGTTCCCATTGTAGTCTTTGCGGGCTTAGCGTCCTTCATCCCAAACCGCTTGATCAAGTCTTGCATGTACTTCGTTTGGGAGATGAAAGTGCCGTCCTTGAGTTGCTTCACTTGGAACCCAAGGAAGTAGTTCAACTCGCCCATCATCGACATTTCAAACTTTTGAGTCATCACCCTGCTAAACTCTTCACAAGACTTTTGGTTAGTAGAACCGAATATTATGTCATCGACATAAATTTGGCACACAAATAAGTCACCATCACAAGTCTTAGTGAATAAAGTTGGATCGGCTTTCCCAACCTTGAAAGCATTAGCAATTAAGAAGTCTCTAAGGCATTCATACCATGCTCTTGGGGCTTGCTTAAGTCCATAGAGCGCCTTAGAGAGCTTACACACATAGTTGGGGTACCGTTCAAACTCATTTTGAGCTCTCCTTAGGAAGCACTTGAGGGTCCCTTGGGTTTCAGATTTATCCTGCAAAAAGAATACCCAAGTGAAGCGAGAAAAATCATCAACTATAACAAGACCATACTTACTTCCTCCTATGCTTAGATAGGCGACGGTTCCGAAGAGGTCCATATGAAGCAACTCCAAAGGTCTTGATGTGGTCATCACATTTTTGGTATGATGAGAGCTTCCCACCTGTTTACCTGCTTGACAAGCTGCACAAGGTCTATCTTTTTCGAAGGTTACGTTTGTTAGACCTATCACATGTTCTCCCTTTAGAAGTTTGTGAAGGTTCTTCATCCCCACATGTGCTAAACGGCGATGCCACAACCAGCCCATGCTAGTCTTAGCAATTAAGCATGCATCTAGACCGACCTCCTCTTTTGCAAAATCAACTAAGTAGAGTTTGCCGTCTAATACACCCTTAAAAGCTAATGAACCATCACTCCTTCTAAAGACAGACACATCTACATTTGTGAATAAGCAATTATATCCCATATTGCATAATTGACTAACGGACAACAAATTATACCCAAGCGACTCAACTAAAAACACATTAGAAATGGAGTGCTCGGATGAAATAGCAATCTTTCCTAACCCTTTAACCTTGCCTTGATTCCCATCACCGAATATGATTGAGTCTTGGGAGTCTTTGTTCTTGACGTAGGAAGAAAACATCTTCTTCTCCCCCGTCATGTGGTTTGTGCATCCGCTGTCGATAATCCAGCATGAGCCCCCGGATGCATAAACCTGCAAGGCAATTTAGGCTTGGGTCTTAGGTACCCAACTCTTGTTGGGTCCTACAAGGTTAGTAACAATGGTCTTAGGGACCCAAATGCAAGTTTTAACTCCCTTGCATTTTGCCCCTAATTTCCTAGCAATCACCTTCTTATCCTTTCTACAAATTGCAAAGGAAGCATTGCAAGCATGATAAATTGTAGAAGGTTCATTAATTTTCTTAGGTACATGAACATTTCTCCTAGGCACATGATGAATGACATTTTTCCTAGCCGAACTTCTATCATGCATAATAGAAGAACTTGAAGCAATCATGGCATGTGAAACAACATCACTGTAACTTCTATCATAATGAACATTCCTAGAATATATTCTATCATGGTACATGAAAGCATGGTTTTTTTGAGCACTATTAGCCATAGGGGCCTTCCCTTTCTCCTTTGCGGAGATGGGAGCCTTATGACTTGTTAAGTTCTTGGCTTCTCTCTTAAAGCCAAGCCCATCCTTAATTGAGGGGTGTCTACCAATAGTGTAGGCATCCCTTGCAAATTTTAGTTTATCAAATTCATTTTTGCTAGTCTTAAGTTGGGCATTAAGACTAGCCACTTCATCATTTAACTTTGCAATAGAAACTAGGTGTTTACTACAAGCATCAACATTAAAATCTTTACACCTATTGCAAATCACAACATGTTCTACACAAGAGTTAGATCTATTTGCTACTTCTACTTTAGCATTTAAATCATCATTAACACTTTTTAAACTAGAAATGGTCTCATGGCAAGTAGATAGTTCACAAGAAAGCATTTCATTCCTTTTAACTTCTAAAGCAAGAGATTTTTGTGCCTCTACAAATTTATCATGTTCTTCATACAAAAGATCCTCTTGCTTTTCTAACAATCTATTCTTATCATTCAAAGCATCAATTAATTCATTAATCTTATCAATCTTAGTTCTATCTAAGCCCTTGAACAAACTAGCGTAGTCTATTTCATCATCGCTAGATTCATCATCACTAGAAGAAGCATAAGTAGACTTTCGAGTGTTTACCTTCTTCTCCTTTGCCATGAGGCAGGTGTGATGCTCGTTGGGGAAGAGGGACGATTTGTTGAAGGCCGAGGTGGCGAGTCCTTCGTTGTCAGAGTCGGACGACGAACAATCCGAGTCCCACTCCTTGCCAAGGTGTGCCTCGCCCTTAGCTTTCTTGTAAGCCTTCTTCTTTTCCCTCTTGTTCTCTTGTTCCTGGTCACTATCATTATCGGGACAATTAGCGATAAAATGACCAATCTTACCACATTTGAAGCATGAGCGCTTCCCCTTCGTCTTGTTCTTGTTGGGATGCTCCTTGCGACCTTTTAGCGCCGTCTTGAAACGCTTGATGATGAGAGCCATTTCTTCCTTATTAAGCCCGGCCGCCTCCACTTGCGCCACCTTGCTAGGTAGCACTTCCTTGCTCCTCGTTGCTTTGAGAGCAACGGTTTGAGGCTCGTGGATTGGGCCATTCAACGCATCATCAATGTATCTTGCCTCCTTGATCATCATCCGCCCGCTTACAAACTTCCCAAGTATATCCTCGGGCGTCATCTTGGTGTACCTAGGATTCTCACGAATATTGTTTACAAGATGTGGATCAAGGACAGTGAAAGACCTTAGCATTAGGCGGACGACGTTGTGGTCCGTCCATCGTGTGCTTCCATAGCTCCTTATTTTGTTGACGAGGGTCTTGAGCCGGTTGTACGTTTGGGTTGACTCCTCTCCCCTGATCATTGAGAATCTCCCAAGTTCGCCTTCCACCAACTCCATCTTGGTGAGCATGGTGACATCGTTCCCCTCATGCGAGATCTTGAGGGTGTCCCAGATCTGCTTGGCGTTATCCAAGCCGCTCACCTTATGGTATTCATCCCTGCACAATGATGCTAGAAGAACAGTAGTAGCTTGTGCATTTTTGTGAATTTGCTCATTGATAAATATGGAACTATCAGTACTATCAAATTGCATTCCACTCTCTACTATCTCCCATATGCTTGGATGGAGAGAGAACAAGTGACTACGCATTTTGTGACTCCAAAATCCGTAGTCCTCTCCATCAAAGTGAGGAGGTTTACCAAGTGGAATGGAGAGTAAATGTGCATTTGAACTATGCGGCATACGAGAGTAATCAAAAGAAAAGTTTGAGTTAACCGTCTTCTTTTTCTCGTAGTCGTTGTCCTTTTGGGAAGAAGAGGACTCATCGCTGTCGTCGTAGTAGACGATATTCTTGATGCGCCTCTTCTTCTTCTCTTCCTTCTTCTTATGACTTGAGCCCGAGTCAGTAGGCTTGTCGTCTTTCGGCTCATTGATGAAGGACAACTTCTCCTTGTCGTTGATCACTATCCCCTTTCCCTTAGGATCCATCCCTTCGGGCGATTAGTCCCTTTCTTGAAGAGAACGGCTCTGATACCAATTGAGAGCACCTAGAGGGGGGTGAATAGGTGATCCTGTAAAAACTTGAAACTTAATGCCACCAAACTTGATTAGGAGTTAGCACAATAAAGCCAAGTGGCTAGAGAGTTCTTGCAAAACACAATAACCACAAGAAGATCAACACAGATAGGCACAGTGGTTTATCCCGTGGTTCGGCCAAGTCCAACACTTGCCTACTCCACGTTGTGGCGTCCCAACGGACGAGGGTTGCACTCAACCCCTCTCAAGCGGTCCAAAGACCCACTTGAATACCATGGTGTTTTGCTTTGTTTTACTATATCCCGCTTGCGAGGAATGTCCACAACTTGGAGCCTCTCGCCCTTACAATTTGATGTTCACAAAGAAGCACAGAAGTAAGGATGGGATGAGAAACGCACACAAGACACAAAATCAGAGCACAAACACGCACACAAGTCACAACTCGAGCTCACAACACAACCCGGAGAGTTCTCTACTCAAATGGAGCTCTAGTTGCTATCACAAAGAATCAAATGCTCGGAATTGGAGTCTTGGTGCTTAGGAATGCTTAGAGAATGCTTGGTGTACACCTCCATGCGCCTAGGGGTCCCTTTTATAGCCCCAAGGCAGCTAGGAGCCGTTGAGAGCATTCCAGGAAGGCAATTCTTGCCTTCTGTCGACTGGCGCACCGGACAGTCCGGTGCACCACCGGACACTGTCCGGTGCGGATTTCTTTCCTGTTTTGGCGCAGCCGACCGTTGAAGATCAAGAGCCATTGGCGCACCGGACACTTTCCGGTGCACACCGGACAGTCCGGTGCCCCTTCTGACCGTTGGCTCTGCCACGCGTCGCACGCTGATTACGCGGCCGACCGTTGGCCCGGCTGACCATTGGCTCACCAGACAGTCTGGTGCACCACCGGACAGTCCGGTGATTTATAGTCGTACGCCGCCGAAGAAACCCGAGAGCAGCCAGTTCGCCAGAGCCAGCCTGGCACACCAGACACTGTCCGGTGCACCACCGGACAGTCCGGTGCTCCCAGTCTGAACTGTCTTTGGCTGAACAAATCCGTCTCTTTTCCAAATTGATTTCACCTGTTTCCAGCACTTAGACACAATACATTAGTCCTTAAACCAAAGTACTAAGTCTTAGAAACATACCTTTATGTTGTTTTTCACTTTGTCCATCATTTGGCATAGATTAACACATGACCACTTGTGTTGGCACTCAATCACCAAAATACTTAGAAATGGCCCAAGGGCACATTTCCCTTTCACCCCTGGCCGACGACGGAAAACTTTGTTGGCATGAGCACGAACACCGAACGCAGACGAGTGGTTTAGGTATGAGCTTGAACTATTTCTATTCTGTTTATGAGAATCTCATTTTTTATAGCTTAGCATATATATGCCCACACCATTGGCCCAACGCACATAGCCCAGAATCACATCACGGCCCACACCAGCCCACGATTACAATTCCTTATTGAATACAGAAAACAAAAACACCCACCTACTATTCCTCACTTGATAGCAGCACATAAACCCATCTCCACGGATGGCTTCACCTCAGGGCCTGATAGAGAGGAATGGTCTCGAAGCTACTAGTGGGGAGAAGAGGATCGGTCATAGTGACAGTGATGCTCCATGGGCGCTGGGCGGCAAACGGCCGATGGCATAGGGGCACGGGATGAAGGCGGCAACAGTTGTGTTGCCTGGTGAACGAACAGAAGGAACATGGGGAGAATAGAAGATAAACAGGTGGGTGGGGCCCACCTACAGTCTGAGAAAGAGGGGTTGGGGAGGGAGTGTCGGCTGGGCCTAGTGGGCTTGGTCAAACTTGTGTTTTATGCTATTTTATTTTATTTTTTCTTTTTCAAAATTTCAAATTGTTTTTTTTTTCTTCTTTCTTTTTTAACGAAGATAAACAAACTTTATGATATATATATATAATTTTTGGACAAATCCAAAATATTATAGAAAAATATTATTTAACAACTCATTATGTTTTATACAAAAGGAATTCCACACCTAAGAAATAAATCCAAAATAATGTATAAACCTATATATATTCTAAAATCAATAAATTCATAAATGTTATTAACAAATCCAAATGCACATTTTAGGAAATGAGATTTTCTTCACAAAATCAAATCCAAAATTAGATTTAAAATTCATATGATGAAAAATTTATGATTCGACATGAATGTATCAAACACATTAAAAGAAAACACAAATATTTCTTCTATCTATCCACGAAATTGTTTAATTTGTTTCAATCACCAAATTCATTATTTGAAAACACAAATATTTCTGCTATCTATTGAAAATAATAATTCAAACTGAGTTATTCTCAATCGATGGATTTAGGGTGTTACAAAATCTACCTCCTAAACAGAAACTTGTCCTTGAGATTAGAGAAGGTTAATGTTGGATACTTGATTTTTCCCTAAAGGCGTTGAAAATCAAGGCAACACAAGTTAAATATGAGGACCTTCGGCCCTGACTTGTTAATGTGAAGGACAAAGGTCTTCAAAAATAAATGTAAATGAAACGATGTAGAATGAAACAACATGGCACAATGGGGTATTGTCACACCCGGATCCAAAACCCGGGCGCGAACATAATCACCAAGTGTGCTAGGACCAAGTCTTACACATATGATGAATCATGGTACAGGAACGAATGTCACATCTTTACTATATAATAGAAGTTTTGTACAAAATAATTAAATAATTACATCATACGAAGACAACGATCCAAAAATCCAAAGTTGACTGGGAGACAACGGCCTAGACCTCTCACAAACTAATCACAGCATCCTCCATGCGCCTCATCCTGCGGTACCTGTTCTTGACCTGTGGGGGGTGTGAGACTGCAATGGTGAGCTCACATACGTTCATCACTCAACAAGTTGTGGGGAATAATATGCACAAATTCGTCAAAGGTGGGAGCTCATGTGAAGTGTAAGGCTTACCAAAGAGGATGGATAACGTTGAGCATCGCTTCTAAAGTTGGTCAAAATTTTATTTGCAGTTACTAAGTATAAGTAGATACCAAAACAGAGTAATAATAGATCAAAATTCATAATAAACCACAATGCGATGCAAATGACAAATTGAACTTAATTCCATAATTTAATCATGAGAGAGTCCTGAGCTGCTCATGACCGCGAGCACGGCTAGTATACCAGTTTTACACTCTGCAGAGGTGGTACCCTTTACCCACAAGTCATGTCACCCGGTTGCCAAGGGTCTAGAAGTCCCATTCATCTCTACCGAGGAGACGAGGCAGGGTAACACTACGAGGCCTTTACAAAGTTCCACTAGCTTCAGAAAACCCGCTACAGTTTCTAGGAAGAGCAATGCAGGAATCTCCCGTCGGACCGCCATCGCAGCAAAATCAACCCAGGAACCTCCCACCACGCCTACTCCCCTACTGCCCTTGCCTCTTTCGGGTAAGGTAGTCCTCCACTAGCTTTCCTAATTAGTCAGCCAAGGGCGTCCAATTCCACCATTGTGGTGGCACGTGTTTCTCAAGTTAAGCTCGATGTTCCAATTAACATCATGGTCTTATCATGAACAAAAATAAAACAATAATAATAAAGAATGGCCATGTGTAATAGTTATCTCAACACCCAAAACCGTATATAGCAATAACAAAGACTACCCAAAAGTTCAGGGGTAAACAAGGTGTAAAGATAACCAAACTAGGGTGACCTATTGGGTCCCATCAAAATTAAGCCTATGCATACCACAGTGATTAATAGAGAACATTATTGGGTAAATAGAAGTGGTCAAGGGCACAACTTGCTTGGGACTTGAGATTCCTGGTACCAACTTGCTCTTCAAGTGGCTCGTAACCTCGCGCTAGTTGTAGCAATACAAACAAACAGGATATAGGCAAAATTAACATCACACCAAACATAAGAACAAACTGCATAACAATATTCTACGCGATGCTACGAGATCGTGGGTTCAAGAATCGCTAAATTCTAAGTTATGGTTGAAAAGAGATGGTTTTCGGAATATCTATGTGAATAGATATGAAGGTTATAATCTATGTGGATTAATGTAAAGCCTGTGAGAAAGATATTCTAAGTAAACACCTTAATTTATCTCCACCCAAGTTATATCTTTAATTAGAGAACCTATTTTAGTCAGTTTATAATTATCAACAGATTAACTTTGATTTAGAAAGGTTAGAAAATAGGTTAAATTAATATCTCATTATAAAGTCTAGATATGACACAAATATTGTAATTACTGTGTAGGCAATTTTATTACCGAGCTCACGTAACTTGAACGGATTAAAACGAAGTTAAAATCATGAAGTTATGATTTTTCTAAGATTAAGCCATTATTATTGTACTAGAAAGTGACTTATGCATTTATTATTACTGATCTCACGGCTGACTGGACTGGGGGCCTGATTCTAGGAAGACTTAGGGGCTACAACGATAAAACTAGGACTTAGTTGCAACGATTCTAGAGTTGTGCGGACCTGTGGGCAATAAATAAAGAATCCGGGGTCCCATATGTAAAAACCACCCGACAATAAGGTATGGGCCGACTTCGGGCATTGGTTCTCTAACGGAGCGTCTGGATTAGTTCAATCAATGACTTGAATCGGTACACATTTGTGACCCTTGGATCCGAAATCAAGGGTGTTTATTTTAAATAACAAAGATCCCCATCGGATCCGCCCGATTCAACACTAGGGGCCTAGATTCGATCCTCCTTTAAAATGAACCGGTAAACAACTATGATCATCGGATCACGGATCGATGGCCCCAAATTTTCCCACGACACGCGTGTTGGCCCCAACCCTTCATCAAGGATCCAACGGTCCCTAGCCTTCTTCCCCACATTGATGCTTCAGATGAATGGCGTAGCCCACCAAACACAATGGCGCTATAGATGTCCAAATGGGCCACCCGGCACGGGCACGACCCGAACCCGATTCGGCCCGGTCCAAATAGTGCCGGGCCAGGCACGACCCGTTAATGGATCGGGTCAGGCCGTGCCGGCCCACGTGCTCAGACGTGTGCCCAAGCACGACACGTCCATGTCAGGATCATGCCGGGCCGGCCCGTAAACCCGCCGTGCCAAACGGGTCGTGCCACACACTGGCCCGCCCTACAGCTCAATGTATAACAGACCAGTTATAACAGATTATAGACCAATTATAACAGACTACAGACCAGTTATAACAGATTATAACAGACCAGTTATAACACAAAAATATATTACACACACAGATTACATACAAAACATATTACACACAGAGAGAAAACATATTACACAAGTTAGAACAGATCACTCGCAGACACAAATATGCAAATGAAATAAATTATATGGAGCTATTAGTGCAATGGCTACCTCATTAAAAACCTTCTTAGGTAAAAACACACACCTCGTGAGAAAACCCTAAGAAGGAAAAAAGAGTGCAGCCCAGCTCCTAAGTTCATTAGTTTATTACAATCCACAACTCCACAGTTCATAAGTTCATACATGCATACAACTCATAAGACATAAGACATGCAGATCCACCTAAGCATTTTCAGCATTCCTAGATAGTGTTGTTGGGTCATCAAGCCAAAGGTTTTCATGCTCAGCTTCAAGTTCTTGTGTGTCCTCCTCCACACTGTGTTGCAGGTGAGCGTCAACGAGTTCCCAATCTTTGATTTAGGACAAGATCTCAACCATATCAGGAGCTAGTCGTCGTCGGCGCTCTTTAATCACCCTGCCAGCAAGACTAAAGGTAGATTCTGAAGAAATAGTAGATGCTGGCACGGTTAAGACATCCTTAGCAAGTAGTGAAAGAATAGGATAAGTTAATTTATGCTGATGCCACCAAGATAGGACATTGAAGTCCTCATGAAACTCAGTGATAGTGTCACTGTCTAAGTAGGAAGCTAGCTCAGATGTTGATGTAACAGTCTTAGTCAATTCATCGAAGTCATTCCAGCACTTGGACCTTTTCTTCATCTTGGTACCACTAGCATCAGGATCAGCCTGACTAGGATCAGGGACTGGGTGGGCTTGTGGATCCAGTGCCAGTACCAATTTGAGAGCTGACGACATTATCAACTTCAATAGGATCCCCATGGGTGTCATCGAACCCCAGAAAGTACCTAGCATCCTGCGCCTCATTGTGATCCTCAAGCCGACGCTCCTCCTCCTCTACAGCCGCATCAAGGTCCATGACCCCGACTTCGACCACGAGCCCGAGGAGCTAAACCAGCTAGACCTGTGAACTGTCGCCTCCGGTTCCTCAATGACTGCAATGTACCAAAACTGAAATTAAACTAAATTCTACAAATAGGCTACATTAACCAGAGAGGAGTAAACATTAAAGACATACCTTTAAAAGTCGGAGAACTAGAGACGACAAGTCGACAACAAAGAGGCTAAATTCTAGGTGCTACTGTGCTAGCTTGTGAGGAGTCTGGGACTGGGAGACAGCCAAATGGGAATAGGAATTAGGAGGGGGAGTGAGGAGGTTAGGACTCAGGAGGATGATGAGTTATCAGTATAGATGTCCAAACAAGCGACGGTGAGGAGGCCACAACAGTGAACCATCACCCATCAGTGAATCACACTGACACCGACGTACAGCAAGAGAACAGGCATAGCACAACCACAGCCACTGAGCCACCAGCAAGCGAACAGCAACAGCAAGCGAACAGCGACCAGCAAGCGAACAACGACCAAGGAGGCAGTTACACAGGTACTGCACCAAATCTAGATGAGTTCTGCATAGCTACAAGATGTGTTCTGCACAGCTACAACTACAAGCAAGCTAACAGACATAGACGCAGGGAGGGACGAGGGAGGAGGACGGAGTATCGCTGTACCGGAGTCTGGAGCCAATAGCGACGACCGACGTCAAGGAGCGGAGGGGTTAGGGTTAGGGTTAGGGAGTACCAGAGTACACAGACGGAGGGAGGGACGAGGACGGAGCACTAGAGCCGGTAGCGACGACCGACGGTCCGACGTCCAGGAGTCACGGACGTCGAGGAGGAGCGCCGCCGCCGAATCGCCTGGGAATCGCCTGGGAGTCGCGGTCATGGTTAGGGTTGTGTGTGTCTTGTCTGGGGTGGGGGAGTGGCCGAGTGGGCTGGGCTGGGGGGAGGCCAGGAGGGGTTAGTGTGTGGGCGTTAGTGTGTGGGCTGTGCTAGCTAACGAGCCGCCGCCGTGCCGGCCTGTAGCTCGTGCCGGGCCGGGCCATAGCACGCGGGCCTCCATAGCCGCCCAAACCTGGCCCGCTTAACGGGCCGTGCCGGGCCGTGCTTGGACCATGCCAGAATCGTGTCGGGTCACAGGCCAAACGGGCGGCCTGCACTGTTTGTACATCTATAGGTGGCGCTACCACCTACGCGCAGCCGTCCCCCGAGCTCAAGCTACCAACCCCCTACTAGCCGCTACTATGTGAATACGGGAACCTGGGGAGCTAGAGTTGGGGGGCTCACCGCAGTTGCAGAGGTGAGAGGGAGGCCGGTCGAAGACGCCATGTGGCACCCTCTGAGGCACATGCACTGGCAGGTTTTGCACCAAACGCCGGCCAGCAATGAAGTTAAGACCCTGTGCGGCATTCTCTGCTGATTGCCCTTACACCAATACCGAGGTCTAGGCCCCGGGCCTGCTCGACTCTGATAGCAACGGCTACGAGCACTTCTCTCTCACGTCGCCGGCGCTCGGTGATGCTGGGTTCAATACGCAACCGCGACGACCAAGAGGAGGGCGATGTGTTTGTGGTCCGACGCCTTTATTTAACCAGGGAAATCACAACAACTTCCCCCATGATCGACGAGTCTGTTACAAGTCTATGCATGGCTTGCTGTGAACTGAACACAACGGAAAATCAGCTCGCAAGGGACCCACATGGCGGTGTTAGTGCACAAAAGAAGAGGAGAGGGTAAAGTGGGCTGCGTGGATGAGGAAGTGGGGAGTTGGGCCGGCTCCAAGGAGATAATGTGGGCTGAGGTGAGTAGATTTGAGCCCAGGTGTAGGTAGTCTTTCCCCCCTTTTCTTTATTTTCTTTTATATCTTCCTATTTTGTTTCCTAGTTTTCAAAGTTGTATTTCAAGTTCAAATTTGGTCTCGAATTTGCACTCAAATTTTAGTGAAGAAATAGAAGACCTCAGCATAAATGCAAATCCATAATTTTATTTATTCATTTTACCAAATCTATGAAAAATGGTTTTGAATACACTAATTATGCTCACACAATGTATATTAAGAAACTAATCTCTAATCTTTATTATTTGTTAAAAGGTACCTTAGCTTAAATTTGTTAGAAGATATTTATAAATGTTTTATTCAATAATTTCACTCATATAGGGGTCTTCTATATATTCTCCTATTTGAAAACATATTTATTCAGGTCACACAATAAACTTTCTTAAATTACCCAAAAATATGATTTTAGGGTGTTTACAAATTCTACCCCCTTAAAAATAATCTCGTCCTCGAGATTAGTAAGAAAAGGGATGTAACCAGTTTGGTTTAAAATTTAGTTTCCCATATGGTTTACGAACCAAAAGTTTTGTTCCAAGTTCTTAAATACTAGTTAGTTGATGATTAGGAAAATGTGGACATAGTATGCCTAGCCATCTTATTAGGTCAGATAAGGTACGGTTATAGCAAGTATAGGTCTTGGCATGGAAGAGTATAATAAGGAAATATTTCATCCTGAACTGTGGATCTTGATTCCTCTTAAGTTGGATTTGACTCATCTCCTTCCTTGTCGAGGTTGAGCTCTTCTTTTCAGACCTTGGTGTCTTTCTTCTTGGGGTTGCCATCAGAGTTTGGGGCATATGGTTAAGACAGATTTGTGGCTGACAAGTAGGTAGAGCAGCTAGTTTAGTAGGTGGCTTATGAGTTAAATAAGATTAGTCAAAATTTGGTTTGGTTGTTTGCCTCTAGATTGGTTGAATAGGTTATGTAACCTGTTATATAGGTCAAGTTGTTGTGTATGGCCGAGTTGATCTATGGTACAAATTTAGTGCAAAGTGAACTATGTTAAAACATGCTTTATAGGAGTAGAGTCTAACCTTTTTCACCAATATTAACTAACATGTTTAAGTATCCCACATTAGATTGATTATATTAGATTAGATAGGATCCATATTAGATTGGTTATGACTAGATTAGACTAGTTTAAGTTAGATAGATCTACTAGGGTAGGATAAATATCATTAGGATATGTTAGAATCTTTTGAGATAGGATAGATGTTATGGTGTAGGTAAGTCAGAATCTCTGTTAGGTTAAAACAGAGGGGTTATGCAACTATCGGATGGTTAAGGTAGTTGCATATGGTCAAGTAGTTGTATATGGTCAAGTTAGTCTAGGACACCAATTTAGGTTAACACCTATTTATAGGAATAAGGTCTAATATATTTCACTAGCCCTAACTAATCCAGTAATTATCTTATTTAGCTTAGATCAGGTCATGTTGGGGGCCTTCATCTTCCGAAGGTCCTCAAAAACATGACTAACAATGTTTCCCAAGTGTAATATATGTACAGGAACCTTCAGACTCGGGATAATGTTGTACACAATATGAAAAGCTGGGTCAGGACGAAGGTTGAACCAGTTCCGAAGCTATGCGCAAGGAAGCTTCGGCTGAACGACAGAAAAGGGAACCGACTTAAAGGGGAAAAGGCTATCTAGTCCTTGTTGGATTGTCATTGAGTCAATAGTAAACATAAAGGGCATGAATGTAATTTTACACAGGCTACGTCATGTGCCTATAAATAGATGAACAGTATCCCCGTACTATTCACGCTGACTTGTATTTGCTCGTGCGTCACGCTTGGACTTTTTGCCTTCTGCGAAGCCGAAGGTACAAATGTAATTCAATATTGTTCTCATTTATCCATGATGATATAATAAAGATATATCAATAAGGTCATATGATTATTCATGTTATTTCTCATGTTCCATATGCTTCGTCTTTCATTAACATATACTGCGATGATGAAGGTACATCCTTCATAACCTTCGTCCGAAGATCGTTATATCCTAAGGGAAATAATGCTTCGAAGGACGAAGGACATTAACCATTAACTTCTTTTTGTGTTGCCTTGTTCTTAATTCCAAAGCATTTGAGAACAAGTCCCCAACATTGGCGCCCACCTCCGGTGTACTCACTTCCACAATCTTTGACAAAGCATCAACCTTCGTCATGCCGCCGAAGAAGATAACAGCGCCAGGGGCTGCACTGCACCACTAGACACAAACCAGGACACTCTCTCTCTCCGAGAGGCCAGAAGCCAAAAGAGAAAGGCTACCAGTCCAACACTTCAGGAGGAGGAGTTGGACTAGGAGATCAGAAACATGGAGATCATTCACCAACAAGTGCAAAGGAAAAAGGAGGAGATGGCTTGGTTGGCTGACCTTCAAAGTAAGATCGATGAAGCTACCGAGGAAGTGCGCCATCTTACCCAAGATGATCATGACCGAAGGCCCCAACACAGGGAGCTTCATCAAGAGGTCTCATTCGACAAAGACGAATGGTACGATGATTTTAATCATGGTACCTTTACTTTTGATGATGCTTCTCTCATGGCAGCAGAATTGTAGGCTATTCCATGGCCACAATCCTACAAGCCACCCCAGCTACCCATGTGCGAGGGGCACTCGGACCCAAAGCAATTCTTGATGAGCTATGAGGCAACAATATCCTCATATGGAGGCAACGCAGCTGTCATGGCAAAGTCCTTCGTCATGGCAGTCCGAAATGTGGCCCAGACATGGTACTCTTTTCTTCGGCCAGGGATAATCACGTCATGGCAGAAGCTCAAGGACATGCTGGTTACTAGTTTTTAGGGCTTTCAGATGAAGCCAGTCACAACCCAGGCCTTGTTCCAGTGCACACAAGACCATGAGGAATACCTGCAGGCGTATGTTCGAAGGTTCTTGCGACTGAGAGCACAAGCGCCCATAGTGCCCAATGAAATTGTCATTGAGGCCATGATCAAGGGTCTTCGACCAGGACCTACGACCCAATACTTCGCCAGGAAACCTCCCCAAACTCTAGAGAAGCTGCTTCAGAAAATGGATGAGTACATCCGGGTTGACAATGACTTCCGACAAAGAAGGGAGGAAGCTTACAGATTTTCTGAGATGACTAGGGGCTTCGGAGGGAGAATCCACCCTAGGCATGTCAGATCAATCCATAGCTCCAGTCAGAATGATGACAAAGGAAGCCAGCTTCAGAGGCCACAACACACCTCACAATCTTCGGAACAGCAGCAAAGCTCCTTCAGGCCACCAGCTCCAAGGGGCAGAGGTGGTATGGGCTTCGGAGGAAGATATGGGGATCAGCCCAGAAAAATTTATTGCTTATTCTATGGTGAGGACAAAGGACACACTACAAGAACCTGCCGGATCACTATTTTGAAGCAAAAAGAGATTGCCGAAGCAGAAGCTCGACAGAATTAGCCGAAGCAAGTCATACATACTGCTTCGTGCCAATCTCCCTGCATACCAGGATATGTGGGCAACCAACCTGCATCTTCTATTGCTTCGGCGAGTCATTCACAGGCTTCTTGGCCTCAGCTCCCACCACCACCACTACAGCAACCTACTTATTCCCGAAGCCAACAGCCAGAAGGGCGCCAGCACTCCCAACAACAATGTGAATTCAGGGAGGAATCTAAAGCTCGTGCAGTCAATAGTACTGTACCAGAATCGAAGCACATATACTGAGCGATATCCTGCTTCTGAAATACTTTTATGTTCTATGTCATTTTGCTTTTTAATAAGGAACAAGCAATGTAAATTTAGTTTTAATTTCTTGTAATGATTTTTCTACTATCAGAATGAAATATATCTTTTTTCACAGATTTACGAAGCTCAAATGTCGTTCCTAAGGGAATGTAGAGCTAGATTTGCCGAAGCTACAAAAAGTCGCTCCTAAGGGAGTGCAGCGTAAGTTTTGAGCTCAAAAGTCGTTCCTAAGGGAATGCAGAGCTAGATTTGCTGAAGCTACAAAAAGTCGCTCCTAAGGGAGCGTAGCGTAAGTTTTCTGCTCAAAAGTCGTTCCAAAGGGAATGCAGAGCCAAATACCGCCGAAATATAAGGCGAAGAAGTTCAAAAGTCGTTCCTAAGGGGATGCAGAACTTATACCACCGAAATAGAAGGCGAAGAAGTTCAAAAGACGTTCCTAAGGGGATGCAGAACTTATATCACTGAAATAGAAGGTGAAGAAGCTCAAAAGTCGTTCCTAAGGGGATGCAGAGCTTGTGTATTCCAGTGTGGGCGTGTGAGTGTGTGTCTTTGGCATCCTCATCATTTTGCATCATATCATCACATCATTTCGCATAACATCACATCATACATCATATTGCATCAATGACACGAGAATTGGATACAAAGCTGATCTTCGGCAAATGCTTCGTCAAAATAAAAAGGTGCTAAGGCACGAAGTAAGTTTCGGGAAATACAGTTTTATAAGCCTTGTCACAAGAAGGGATCTCTCGTTACAAAGCACAAATATCTTTCTTTATGAAGCATGGATCTTTTTCTTTACGAAGCATGAAAAGAAGGGAAGGTGTTTTTTTCGCTGAAGGCTCAAAAAACGGTACGTGTGCAAATTTCATGCATCGCAAAGAAATAAACTGCAATAATTTACATATTCAATTCAACATTGCACAATCTAAATATTACATAGTTTTGTTACAGAAGAAACCTAATCTTCCTCCATTTATTATATACATCAAGCTTTTCAAAATGTTTATTACAATGAAATCTATTCCTCTTTAAGGACTTTCTCTGCAACTTCGTTTAGCAATTTGTTGACGACTTCGTCGATAATGGATTCAGCCATGTTTATGATGTCCAGTGCTTCCTTCATTTCCGGATAAGCTATGGGATCGAACGGTTCCGGCGGTAGAGATAATTCAGCTGAAGTAGGAAAAATTAATTAGTCCGAAGCCACAAAAACAAATGTCGAAGCCAATAACCAAAAAGATAATACCTATACATTTTTCGCGCTCTGCAGCTTCTTCAGCTTGTCTTGCTTCTGTTCGGGTGTCATGGGTGTCTTTTTCACTTTTCTTTATAATTTCATGGGCCATCTCTCGGCCACCATTCACCTAGACATCATTGTAAAATTTTCTGCCCATCAAGGTTGCTTCAGCTGAAGGATCCTTTGTATCATCTACGGAGAAGGCAGCTTCGGCCTGAGCTACGACTTTAATGTGATCACATCCCGCCTTCTCCAAGATGGCTGAAATTCCCCACGCACCGGAAAACGCGCAAACATCCCCGCAATCACTTAAAATTTCTTCGAAGGTTTCGGCTTCTCCACTTATCCATTCAACAACGCCTTCGGGGTCGCCTTGTATGAAGTGTTCTTCAGCAGAGTAGGACCCACTTTGGCGAAGCTAGCTTTTATTTTCTTCACGCAATCCAAGGATTTCTCAAAGCACCTTTCCTTGGATGTGCGAAGTTCTTCAACAATTTTCTCTAAATGATTTTTCCAATATTCGCTAATTTCTTGGTTAGCTTGTGCGAGTGCGCATTTTTCTTTAGCTTCGGCCAGTTGTCTCCGAAGGTCTTCAATTTCAGTTTGTTGGGCTTCGGCCTGAGCTTTGAAACTAGCTTCGTCTTCCTTCACTTTGTTTACCAATGAAATTAAGGTTCTGTCTTTTTGAAGACCTTCGTTTCTCAATTCAATCACCTCTGAACGAAGGTTATTCAGAGCCATTGTATAACCTTTGTCTTCAATATTCTTCTGTGCCCTCAGGGCATTGCTAAGAATCAAGCCCTGTAAAAAAAGAAAGAATTAAGCATGGCAAATAAAATACTCCATTCTAAAATTCAAAGTCAACTTCTACCTTTATACTGTTGTATGCTAGGCTGTCAGCAAGCTCATCCTTTGACAAAATCGAAAGGCCGTCTTCCAGCTTCGAGAATCCTATGCTTTTAGCTATCTCCTGGCAAACAGATATCTCTTTATTATCCGGGAGACAGTACATAAAATCTTCTTCGTTACTACCATTGAACACTAAGGCCCCCTTCGGATATTTCAATCTTTGGGCGTAGTGTCTAGCTTATAGTATTTCTTCTTGGGATAGTTTCTTTCCCGAAGCATGGCGAATGATGTAGTCAACACTTTCAATCGAAGCTTCGTGAGCAGGAGTCTCGACCTTCTCAGGAGCAATTTGCTCTGCCGCTTTTTCTTCAGGCATGGCAGGCTCCATCTTGGTGGGCACCGAAGGCCCAGCTTCGGCTTTAGCTTGAGCTTGCGTAGCTTCGACCTCTACTTGTCCAGTTTTGGCTTCGGCTTGCGCTTTGGCATTTTCAGCAATTTTCTTTGTAGGAGCAGGGCTCAAGGCCTTCGTAGTCTCCAGTACAGCATCCATAACATTGGCCATCCTCCTCCTTTTGGGAGTCGCGGCAGAAGTTTTTTGCACCTTCGGCAGTTTTGCCTCTGTTGGAGGACTCAAAATTTCTGCTATTTTCATTATTTCTTCAATCTTTGCCTCTCCAGCCTTATCAACCTTAGCTTCGATTGGCTCGGCTACGGGTACCTTCAGCACTACGGTCGCCTCTTCAGCGCTCTGTATAATCGGAGCAGTTTCTGTTGCTTCGGCTGCTGAGGAGGACCCTGCGCCAAATTCAGGCACTACGGTCGATATAACGCAGTCGGTGGGTCAGAACCTTCATCTTTTTGCCCTTCGGCTCAGTTGCAATGGCCGAAGTGACAATCTTCCTCTTTTTTCCTTGCCCACGCAGAGGAAACCGATAGTCAGGGTATATGAAGCCGATCGCATCAAAAACCCTGTTTAGTCTTTTCTTCCCACGGCCTCCGAAGGCTGCGGACAGTGCATTATCTTCGGCCTTGGAGTAAGCTCCAAGATGCTCATCGCTGGTAGCTTCAATACACTTTAGCCAATCGTCGTTCGGCTCATCAAACTTCTCCCTAAATCTGAAGGTATATTTCAGCCGGACCAGACCACCATCACTAGAATCAGTGGTGGTCTCCTTCGGCATTTCCCAGCTTTCCACAAGCGGCCATACCCTGAAGGATATATGTTCTTGAATCAAATCCCTTGTGCCAATGAAGGAGCAAACAGAGCTAAAAGCCCTCTGAGATGCTTCAACAGCGTCATCAATTTCCACCTTCAACCTTTAGAGGCCGAAGCAAGACCAGATGGGTCGCTGAATGATTTCTTTAATGTCCTCCCTTGCCTTTAAATCATTCTTAACATAAAACCACTGTCACACTCGGTTTTGGAAGGTAAACCGAATGCGAACTAT
The DNA here is from genome assembly GCF_902167145.1 of Zea mays. NCBI lineage: Eukaryota > Viridiplantae > Streptophyta > Magnoliopsida > Poales > Poaceae > Zea > Zea mays. Next base: position 47,565,346 of record NC_050103.1, read on the forward strand.
GTACGTGCCAGGATCAGAACTCATGTACACAGCGATTACATAAATGAACATCATCGCACAGTGCTCAAATAATAACATAAAAGAGTATTAACTTATTACATCACAGAGTCAGAGACATCCACATAGTCATCAACTTAACGGATAAATCAAAGTGCTAAGCGAAACACAGTAAAGGTAAGGCCTTCACATGCAGCTGACTGGGGGTTGCCGCCAACCCACACCTAGAACTCGTCGTAGTCTTGGAACTCCTGGAAGTCTCCTTCCACGACTTCGTCTTCTCCTGAGCAATGGTTGCAATGTGGGCAACCTGGTGTTTTGTGGTAAAGCAAGGATGAGTACACATCAACGTACTCAACAAATGCCCCGTTTGGCTAAAGTGGACTAGCTTTTATGTGGGGTTAGGCTCAAGCAGTTGCTTTTAGTTGGTCAGGTATTTATTGTTAGTGGAAGCCAGATTTTATCCTAAAATCCAAGTTATAAACCCAAAAAGTACCTCCTCAGAGAGGAAATACTAGAATGCATAATTAAAGTCACCATCATTAACCATCATCATTAAAGTCATCATCTGAGGTGTATCCGGAGTATCTCTAATCAAAGAGGATCCCAAGGCTGCTCTTAACCGTGAGCACGGCTGATATATCAGTTTCACTACCCTCTGCAGAGGTCGCACACTTTACCCATGAGCCGTGATTCCCGTTTTGCCCGGGGAGAGCTAATCCCCATTGATCACTTCCTAGGTGGTCCGGCAGGGTATCACTACGTAGCTTTTACAAAGAATCCCTAGAGATCATAGCCGCCCGTTAGGTTTCTCCAGTTTGATAAACACAGTACCCCTCCCCGCAGGAGGGTGACTAACAAAAGCAAAACGAAAGAACCTCGGCACTCAGCCTCGGCAGAGCAAGCACTGTGCCTGGACCCCATTGACAGCACGACGGCGAAGCAACTACACCTCTAGTTCCTCTAATTAATTAGCTAAGGGCATCCCATTTCACCCTCATGATTGCACTGTTATCCCGGGTGGTCTCTCAACGAACAGGTCCTTACGGAGAGGTACTCGGGAAACGGCTCGAGTCCCCTAAAATGCCACAAGTATATCACCATCGTATCCAGAATAAAAACATCGTATCATAAAGTAATTCTCATCATGTTCGTTGATTAGAGTAAAGCGCTAGCATGTAGTTAACCATAGTAACCCAAAAGGTAAATCAAGGACAAGGTAAATAGAAAGCTAGTAAATCCTTAGGTTGTTCATAGTATGCGGGACAGTGTATTATAAAGTAAATGGGACATAATGGGACGGTGGACACTTGCCTTCACCAAGCTGCTGCTCAGGGACTTCTTCTGCATCTTCCTCGGGAAACACAGACTGTCCGTTGTCTACGCAAAGTAATCATTCATTCTATGCACTTGGGAAATAACAAAAAAAGCAATATACCAAACATGTGCAGCAGAGAGATCACAGGTTCACAATAGAAAAGGATTGGCAATATGGTGTTCCCTAGGTCTAGGGTAGATGACTATACAAAGTGATTCATTATCCACTAACCAGGTCTATGTCACTATCATATTGTTAAGATAAAGTTAGTTTAGTGGTGGGATTAAATCATTACATGGTGTTAAGTCTATAAACGTAAGTACTCCAACTTTTATTAAAGTCTACTATCTTCATTTTATTTCTATTAGGGTTCCAATAACATTAATTCTAAACTAAGGATCAACTATTAATTGGGACATAAAAACAGCAGGGAAACATTGTTTCAAATAGGTAGATAAAAATATTATGAACATTTTGCAATTTGGAGCACCTAATTTGGAGTTCATATGACAAAGTTATGAATTTTACAAGATTAGGGATTAAAAATACTCTTTAAATACTTATTCCTGATTAAATAAAAGGTCTGAGGACCTAACTGCGAAATTCCAGGGACCGCGGGTTAATTTGCAGAAAACCGGGGGTCTCTTTAAGAAGTTTGCTGACAGGCGGGGCCGCGCGGACAGAGCTTGGGCGAGGGCGGCTGATAGGCGGGGCCGCGCGGGCAGAGCTCGGGCGACGGCGGCTGACAGGCGGGGCCGCGCGGGCAGAGCTCGGGCGAGGGCGGCTGACAGGCCGGGCCCGGCGACAGGAAGGCGGGGTGCGGGGGGGGGGGGCTGCTCTGGGCCGTCAGATTCCAGGCGGACCGCCAATATTAGGCTCGGGTTATTTAAAAAGGGACCGTCCGATCTGAGATGGACGGCGGGGATCGGGCGGCCAGCTTCGGTCCTCTTCTCCGGCCAGCAGAGGTGACGGCGCCCGTACCCGCGGCGGGGGAGCTCGCCGGAGACAAGGGGCGCGGGGGCTCCGCGGGTCTCGGGGCGACCGGGATGGTCTAGGAGATTGGGGAAGGCGCGAGGAACCTACTGGCGGGGGCTAAATCGCGGTAGGGGCACCGGAGGGTGGCGACCCACGGCGAGATGGCTCGGCGGCGGCGCTAACCGACTCCGATGAGAAATTAGGCGCAGCAGGGAGCAAGGGAGGGAAAAGGAGAGGGCAGGGGAGGTCCCTTACCTCAAGGCGTACCCCAGAGACCTCTCGGTGGCGGTGAAGGCGCGACCACGGCTCGGGTCAACGGTGGCGGACAACGGCGGCTGCGCGGAGGACGGCGGGTGAGCGCGGGCAGAGGAAATGAGGGAGGGAGAGGAGAAATTGGAGCATGTCCCAAGTTGCGGACGTCAAGGCAAAGCTCACCGTGGCAGAGGGTACGGCGGGGCTCCGACGTCGATGGGGAAACGGGCTCGGGACGGCGGCGGGCAACAGCGGCTCCTCTCTGGCGTGCGCGCAGCGTGGGGGAGGTTGAAATAGGTTCTGCAGGTGCGCAAATGAGGGAGGGAGAGGGCGAGCGGGGCTCTGGGGCTCAAGTGGCCGAGGGCGGGGCGGTTGCGAGCTCTATGCGCGACGTGGATGCGGAGTCCTCGGTGCGCGCAGCTCGGGAGGGCGGTTACGCGGGGACGAGGGAGCTAACAGAGGGGGCCCGCGAGCAGAGAGAGCGAGGGAGCGGGCACACGCGCGGGGAAAGCGGCCGCGCTGACAGGGCGGGCCCGCCAGGACAGAGGGAGGGAGGGAGGAACGGGCGCGCGCGCGGGATGGGCCGGCTGGGCCGAAAGGCCGAGGGGAACATGGGTGCGGGCCACTTTTTCTTTTATTTTAGCAATTGTTTTCCCTTTTCTTTTTATTTACTCCATTTGATCCAATTCCAAATATGCCACAAATTCAAATTAGCACCCTCAAGCATATGCATCAAACAAAAGTGAAGTTTAGGGTTCAACATGATGCAACATTTCATACTCCGTTGGAGTTTAGCCTACTAGATTATAATTACAAATAAAAAATAACCATTCTTCATCTATAGAAAAGAGAAAGAGGAGATTGGGAAAGGTGTGAATGGAGGAGTAACACCTGAATTTGTGAATATGAGCAAAGAAATTTTATACCCCAAATTCAGGGTGTTACAAACCTGTCCCCCTTAAAAGAATCTCGCCCCGAGATTCAAGGTTGGTTAGCAAAGAGTTCAGGGTATTTGGCTTTCAGATCATCTTCTCGTTCCCAGGTTGCTTCTTCCTCAGAGTGGTGACCCCATCTGACTTTGCACATTCTGATGGTGCTCCTCCGGGTGACTCTGTTTGCAAACTCCAGAATCTGTGTTGGCTTCTCTATGTATGTCAGATCCTCTTGGACCTCCAAGTCCTCCACTGGCAACTGTTCTTCTGGTACTCGCAGACACTTCTTCAATTGTGACACGTGGAACACATTGTGCACCTCGACAAACTTTCTGGTAGGTTGAGCTGGTAGGCCACTTCTCCACGCTTTGCTTGAATCTGATATGGTCCAACGTACCAGGGTGCTAACTTGCCCTTGACTCCGAACCTCCTGACTCCTCTGATAGGCGACACCTTTAGATAGACGTAATCTCCCACTTCAAAACTCAGTTCTCTTCTCCTTCTATCGGCATAGCTTCCCTGCCTTGATTGTGCTATCTTCAGATTCTCCCGAACCATTTTGATATTCTCTTCGGCTTCAAGCAAAATGTCGGGGCCAAACACCCGTCTCTATCCAGGCTGGTCCCAATGCAGCGGAGTCCTACAACTCCGTCCATAGAGCGCCTGAAACGGTGACATCTTCAAGCTGGCCTGGTAACTATTGTTGTAGAAGAATTCTGCATAAGGTAACCTTTTGTCCCATCCTGACTTGTCTTGCAACGCACAGGCTCTCAACATATCTTCTAGGATCTGATTGGTTCTGTCAGTCTGACCGTCTGTCTGCGGGTGATAAGCCGAGCTGAAGTTCAAATGCGTGCCCAATGTTTCTTGTAGCTGCTGCCAAAAAAGAGAGGTGAACTGTGTTCCTCAATCTGACACTAACTTCTTCGGCACACCATGTAGGCAGACTATCTGGGACATGTATAACTCAGCTAATGTTGCTCCGGTGTATGTTGTCTTCACAGGTATGAAATGGGCCACCTTTGTTAAGCGGTCCACAACCACCCAGAAGGAATCATAGCCGGCCCGGGTACGAGGTAGGCCAACTATAAAATCCATCCCGATCTCATCCCACTTCCACTGAGGAATCTGCAATGGCTGCAACAGTCCGGCGTGCTTCTGATGCTCTGCTTTGGTTCTTTGACAGCTATCATAGATGGCGACATATTCTGTGATTTCTCTTTTCATGCCATACCACCAAAACCACCTTTTTAAATCCTGATAGATCTTTTCACTTCCAGGGTGTATGGAGTAGGCTGTCTCATGAGCTTCCTTGAGGATCAGCTCCCGAATAGGTTTGATGTCGGGAACACACAGTCGGTCCTTGAACCATATTACTCCCTCTTCATCCTCTCGAAAGTCTTTGCCTCTTCCTTCTAAGATCAGTTGCCGGATCTTGTTGATGTTTTCATCATCCTTCTGCCCTTCTTTGATCTCCCGCTCTAGGGTGGGCTCTAATTCCACCGTTACTCCTTGTGTACTGTTCAGAAAACCGAGACTCAGTCTGTCGAACTCCTTGGCTAACTCATATGACATTGCGTACGTGGCCATCATATTGACTTGACTCTTCCTGCTCAGAGCATCGGCAACAACATTGGCTTTGCCTGGATGGTAATGTATCTCCAACTTGTAGTCTTTGATCAATTCCAACCATCTTCGCTGCCTCATGTTTAACTCTGACTGGGTGAATATGTATTTCAGACTTTTGTGATCTGTGTAGATGTCGCACTTCTGCCCATACAGGTAATGTCTCCATGTCTTTAAAGCATGAACCACTGCTGCCAACTCCAGGTCGTGTGTGGGATAATTTCTCTCATGGATCTTCAACTGTCGAGACGAGTATGCTACAACTCTTCCTTCTTGCATTAGCACACATCCCAATCCGATGTAGGAAGCATCGCAGTATACCGAGAATGGCTTGTGAAAATCAGGCAGAACCAACACAGGTGCTGTAGTCAATCTATTCTTCAGTTCTTCAAATGCCTCTTGGCACTTTTGGGTCCACTTAAACTCAACTTTCTTCGCTAGCAACGCTGTCATTGGTCTAGCAATCTTTGAAAAGCCTTCAATGAAATGCCTATAGTATCCGGCCATTCCAATGGAACTCTTGATTCCACGAACATCCTTCGGTGCTTTCCAGTTCAGGATATCTGCTACTTTCTTTGGATCCACAGCTAACCCATCTTGGTTTATGATGTGACCCAAAAACAAGACTTCATGAATCCAGAACTCGCATTTACTCAGCTTGGCATACAACTGATGCTCTCGTAGACTTTGCAATACCATCTTCAAATGCTCCACATGTTCTTCCTCACTTTGAGAATATATGAGAATATCATCGATGAACACTACCACAAACTTGTCTAGGTAGTCCATGAACACACTATTCATCAGATACATAAAGAAGGCTGGTGCGTTTGTCAGACCAAAGGACATAACTGTATACTCATATAACCCATACTTGGTGATGAATGCTGTCTTCGGTATGTCTGAGGGTCGGATTCTGAGTTGATGGTAACCTGATCTTAGATCTATCGTCGAGAATACGCTGGCACCTCTGAGCTGGTCAAACAGATCTTCTATCCTTGGCAGGGGTACTTGTTCTTGACGGTGACTTCATTTAGGGCTCTGTAATCTATGCACATCCTTTTGGTACCATCTTTCTTCTCTACAAACAATACTGGAGCGGCCCAAGGCGAGGTACTTGGTCTGATGTAACCCTTTTCTAACAGCTCATCTATCTGCTTCTTGAGTTCCACCAATTCTGGTCCAGACACTCGATAGGCTCTTTTAGAAATGGGGGCGGTACCAGGGATAAGCTCTATGGCAAATTCGACCTTTCTCTCGGGTAGCATGCCTGTTAATTCTTCGGGAAACACATCTGGAAAGTCCGACACAACCCTGATAGCCTCAAGCGGGTTGGCCTCCTTGCTATCAACCGAAATCTGGTGACAATCTCCTTTCGTTGTTTTAGGCATCCTTAGCCACTACCTCCTCTCCAAGCAGGGACTTCAGTATTACGGTCCTCTTGTCACAGCTAACATTCGCTTCATATTTCATTAACCAATTCATCCCTAGGATGACATCTATCCCAGGGGTGTCTATTACTATTAGGTCGCTGGGGAACCCTATCCCCCTTATTTCCACCCTTATATTTGAGCATATTTTATCTGCTTGCACTTTACCACTGACCGAATTAATCATCATGGGCGGCATCATTGCCTCTACTGAGATGTTATGCATTTCTACCCATGTTGCAGTGACAAATGAATGAGTTGCACCAGTATCAAACAACACTTTTGCTGGATGAGATTCGACTGAGAACATACCTACTGCCACATCTGGTGCATCCTGGATCGCTTCGGCCTCCAAGTGGTTCACCTTTCCACGGTTGTACGCTTGGCCACAATTACCTGCTGCCTGTTGAGGTACACTTTGCCTTGCTGGAGCATTGGGATTTGTCTGCTGCTGCGCCATCTTCTTTGGGCAATGCATCGCCCAGTGACCTTGCTCTCCACAGTGGAAGCATCCTCTGCCTCCTCCTTGTGTTGGGGCTGCTTGGTTGTTCTGATTCGCTGCTGGGGCAGGAAGGCGAGGTGCCTGGTTGTTCTGCCTCTGATACTGGTTACCTCCCTGCTGGCTATTCTGACGATACTGCTGCTGCTGTGGGTACTGTCTCTGAGATTGCTGCTGATATGGGCGCTGACTCTGATGTTGGTATCCCTGTGGGTGACCAGGCTTGCCTTGCTGAGATGAACTTCCTGAGAAGCGGGGGCGGCTGATGCTCCCGGACTGTGGTCCACTCATCTTGCGCTTCCGATCTTCCATATCCTTGCGCTTCCTCTCGGTCATGATTGCCCTATCGATTAGGTGCTGGAAGGTGGGGAAGGTGTGGTTCATCAGCTGGTAATGCAGGGGATCCACCAAACCCCTCATGAACCTGTACTGCCTTTTAGCATCAGTGTTGACGTCTTCAGGTGCATAACGAGATAGCTGCAGAAACCTGTCCCTGTATTCACTAACAGACAGGGGTCCCTGCTTCAGAGCCAGAAACTCCTCCTTCTTCACGATCATGAGTCCCTCTGGAACATGGTACCTACAGAAACTCTCGCTGAATTCCTCCCAAGTGATGGCTTCGGGGTCAGCATGGGTGGCGAGGTAGGACTCCCACCAGGACTCGGCTGCTCCCTTTAGTTGGCGGGGACCATACAGAACCTTCTCCCTGTCATCACATTGGGCGGTGCGCAGTTCCCTTTCCACTGCACGCAGCCAGTCTTCTGCATCCATGGGGTCGGCAGAGTGCGCGAAGGTAGGAGGGTGCCCCCTCATGAACTCGCCACGCTTATCCCGTGGCATCTGGGGCATCTGCACTTGCAACTGGGGTTGGGGTTGCTGTTGAGCCTGCTGCATGGCTGCCAGAGTCTGCCCAATAGCCTGCACTGCCTGAGTTTGCATCAAGAACATCTGCTCCACTGTCATCGGGGGTGGCGTGGGAGGCTGCCTCTGATGTTCCTCCTGCTGGGCACGCTGCTCTTGCTGAACACGCCTGTTACATCGGCGTCTGTTGTCAGACATCTGTGGAAGACATTTACACATCAGCATTGATCTTACAATCCTTCAGCATAAGAAAAGGGTATATAGAACTCTTCATGACATTGAGTGAACAAAGAACTTCACTAATCCTCATTATGATCCAATACAACTTCTTAGATAAAAAGGAAAGTGGAAGTAAATGGTTTCCCAACTAAGTAACTGACTTTATTAACATCACTAGCTAAGCCAAACTGCAGGGGACACCCACATGTTGGCAACAGTCATTACAAATATTCAAATCCAGCACAAGTTCATCATAACAAGCATGGAAGCAACTGACAAGCAAACTAAACTGAATGGAAGTGTTGGGGACTTGTTCTCAAGTGCTATGAATCAAGAACAAGGCAACATAAAATGTTAAATATCAAAAGCCCTTCGTCCTTCTAATCATTATTTCCCTTCGGATATAACGAATTTAGGACGAAGGTCATGAAGGACGCACCTTCATGATCATGATAAAAGATGAAAAACATTCAAATAAAGAACAGAAAGTAGCATAATTTCTGTAAACATCATTATTATCAATATATTTCTATTTGTATTACTTGTGTATGCAAAGATAAATTACAAATGTACCTTCAGCTTGAAGGAAAGAAAATACAGGCGTGACGTAAAAGTGAATGCCAAGTCAGCGTGAACAGTACAGGGATACTATTCACCTATTTATAGGCATGGGTCGCAGCCCATGCAAAATTACAATAATGCCCTTTACATTTATCAATAACCCTATAGTAATTCTTCGAGGTCTAGTTTGGCTTTTCATCTTTAAGTCGGTTTCCCCTTCCCGCCGAGATGCCGAAGCTCTTCTGCATATAGCTTCGTGATCATCTTATCCTTCGTCATGATCGCCGTCCCAGTCAAGCTTCGTCTTGACCATGCTTCTGTATACCCGCAACCTGATTCCTGATTCCGAAGATACCTGCTCGCATACTTAGAAAACATTGTCAAATCATGTTTTTGAGAACCTTCGGAAGCCGAAGGCCCCCAACAGTAGCCCCTCGCAATATTAATTTACTGGAATGATAAATTTATATTGCGACATGGACGAAGGCTTTGAGCCGAAGGTCCGAAAAAACACCTTCCCTTTGCTAGAATAGCAACAGCCTTTGACAAGCGGGACCCTCCAGTTTTCGACATAATGGGTGTATAAATAGGGGCTCGCCGCAATTTATTTTGGCACGCTCTCTTGGCATCTGTTTTGCCTGCTCAAATAGTTTTCTGCCCACAAATATTTGGTTGCCTCCCTAGTTTTAAGCTTCGGAAGCGAGAGGCAAGAATTTCGAAGGGATGTCTGAGGAGAAGAAGGTTGCTGCCGAAATGAAGCTGAGTCTTTCTGAAGAGATGCATCTGGGTTTTCTTCGATCTATGTCGAAGACTAATACAGAGAAGATCACTAAAGAAATTTTGGAAGGTTTATCTGAAGATACTGGTGACAGCGACAACTATGATGCAGATAGTGGTGGTGAAGACTCCGAAGATCGACCTTGGCGACCAAGCCATGCGGTTTTCGGCAAATCAAGTATTAAAGAAAATCATCTTGTCAACATGAGGGGAAGATATTTCCGGGATTTGTCTGTTGTAAGGGCCGACGAAGGAGAGAAGACTTGCCCAACTCCTGAGGAAAATGGAGTCGTAGTATTTCGAAGCTTCTTGAAAGCTGGACTACGTTTTCCCCTGAGCAGTTTTGTTGTGGAGGTGCTGAAGATATTTGAAATCCACCTTCACCAACTTACCCCCGAAGCAATCATAAGGATGAATATCTTCGTGTGGGCTGTGAGAAGCCAAGGCTTGGAACCTAATGCAAAAAGCTTCTGCAACATACACGAATTGTTATACGAGACAAAACCCTGGGGTAAGGAACAATATCACAACAACTTTGGCTGCTACAGCTTCGGCTCTCGGTCTGGGTCAAGCTGCCCAGTGCCGACCTTTCGAAAGAGATGGCCTGGCGACTGGATGACGGAATGGTTTTACGTGAAGAATGACTTGAAATCTCGAGAAGATATAAAGAAGATCATTATGCGCCCCATCTTGCAACGCTTCGGCCTGCGAAGGCCGAAGGTGGAAATGAATGAAGCAGCCGAAGAATGCCAGAGAGCCTTCGGAGTTGTTTGCTCTTTTATTGGGACAAGGGATTTAATACAAGAACACATTGCCTTCAGAGTGTGGCCTCTTGCAGATAATTGGGAAATGCCGAAAGAAACTGTTAAAGAAACTGACGAAGGTGGGCTAGTCAGGCTGAAGTATACATTCAAGTACGGAGACAAGTTCGTTGAACCAGATGATGATTGGTTAAAGAGCATTGAGACTGTAAGTGATGAATTGCTTGGGGTATATTCGAAGGCCGAAGACACTGCATTGTCAGCGGCCTTCGGAGGCCGAAAAAAGAAAAGACTCAACCGAGTGTTTGATGCAATCGGGTTTGTCTACCCCGACTATCGCTATCCAGTACGGGGGCAAAAAAGAAAAGGCACAACTTCTGCGAAAGAAACAGCTGCAGCTGCTCCTAGCGAGCCAGTGCCGAAGACAAAAAGGGTAAAAGTTCTCACACACCAGCCACGCTATATTGAACCAGCCACGATGCCTGAGTTCACCGGTGAGATCTCTTCGGCCACCGAGGCTGAAGAGCCAACCCTGCTGCCAGAAGTCACAGAAATGGCCGAAGTGCCAGCGACAGAAAAAGATGGAAGAACCAAAGACGGAAGAAGCGAAAGCATCAGCTGAGGGAGTGAAGATATCAGAAATTTTAAGTCCTTCAGAAGAAATTGAAGCATCAAAAATTAAAAAGGGGCCAACAGTGACCCCAAAAAGAAAAAGAATGGTTAATGTGTTAGATGTTTTGGAAACAATTAAACTTCCAAGCACAACCCCAAAGAAGACTGCTGAAAATTCTGAGGCGCTTGTTGAAGTATCCGTTGCTGAAGCTCCGAAGCAACAGACTGGAGTTGAAACAGGGCCTTCAGGACCAACCAAGGTAATGCCCTTGGAAGCAGAAGAAACAAAAAGTGCAAAAGCAACCGAAGAAATGAAAATGTCAGAGCCAACTTTGGTTGAAGAAATTGATATCGCTACCCCCGAAGCATCTTCCAAAATATACGATTATATTGTGCGACAAGCTTCGGTGAAAAAGTTATCGGAAGAAGAAGTCTTTGAAGCTAATCACTATGCCAAAGAATTAAAATATCCGAAGGGGGCACTAGTGTTCAATGGGACAAACGAAGAAGATTTCCTATACTGCCTCCTAGACAACAAAGAATTATCCGTCTGTCGGGAGATGGCTAGAAGTATGGGATTTCCGAAGCATGAAGCTGGATTATGCGCTATGATGAAGGACGATCTTGCGGATAGTCTTGCATACAATAGCCTGAAGGTACGGGAACTGCGCGTTTGGAAATTTTATGATTTGAAAACCATTCTTTTATTCTTATACCAACTCTTTTACATATAGGGTTTAATACTAAGCAACGCGTTGAGAGCGCAAAAGAATGCCGAAGACGAGAGCTATGAAATTGCTTTCAACAACCTATGATCAGAGGTTATTAAACTGAGAAACAAAGCTCTGGAAAAGGATAAAATTTTGCTTACATTAGTGGACAAGGTAAAAAAGGACGAAGCTGCCTCAAAGGCCCAGGCCGAAGCTCAAAAACGCGAAATTAAAGGTCTTCAGAAACAGCTAGCTAGAGCCAAAGAAGAACGTATACTTGAAGAGACAAAACGAGAGCTTAGTGATCAATTGGCCAATCATTTAGAGATAAGTGTTAAGGAGCTTCGTGCATCTCAGAGAAAATGCTATGTTAAATCCATAGAGTGTGTTAAGAAGATAAAATCCAGCTTCGCCAACGTTGGCGCATTCTCTAGTGAAGAGAATTTCTCAAGAGGCAATCCTGAAGGTCCAATGGAATGGATCAGTCACGAAGCAGAGGCCTTCGATGAAATCCTGAATAGTCGCGGTGACATCTGCGCTTTTTCGGGTGCTAGAGGGATTGCTGCTGTTTTGGAGAGGAAAGGTTGCGAGCATGTAAGATCCTTGGCGCAGTCCGAAGCTACCTTGTCCTCTGAAGACATTAAAGACCCCTCGCCCGAAGCAAGCATGGTCGGCGGGAAATTCTTCATCGATATCTGGGATAACGGCGGCCGAGAAATGGCGCAAGAAATTATTCAAAAGAGTGAAAAAGGCATCCACGATGCCAGAAAAGTAGCAGAAGCTGCGGAGAAAAGTAAAGAGCCCGAAGGGCAAATAGGTATTAATTAGTGGTTTTTATTATGCTGTAATTTTTAATTCCAGACTTTGTTCGCGGTTTGTAATAGTAATATAGCCGTATCTTCTCTTCCCTCAGAACCTGCTGAGGCATCTCCGGGCCCCCACCCGAAGGGGGACGATGAAATTAGAAAAATGGCCGAAGCCATTATGGACAAGGTTGTCGACCAGCTATTGAATGAAGCTGCAGAAATAGTGCTTAAGGAGGATTGAATGTTACTGTAGAAACATTTAGAACGTAACATGTGTAATATATTGTAACCTTGAATGTAATATATAATCTATAGTTTAATTCTTTACGATGCATGAAATTTTGCATACATACCATTTTTGAGCCTTCGGCGAAAAAACACCTTCCCTTCTTTTCATGCTTCATGAAGAAAATCCTTCTCTGATGAAAAATGTTCAAGCTTCGTGAAATATTCTCCGAAGCTATAAAAAAGTTTTGTGTGGCATCTCCAATGAGGCTACACTTCATCTCGATTTGTCTTGTGCCTTAGCACGATTTTCTCTTTTCCAAAATATTCTCCGAAGACCAACACTGTATCCCCTTCTTGTTCCACATGCAATATGCTGTATGATGCTTATGTTATGCAGAATGATGTGATGATGTTATGTTATGCAAAATGATATTTGTGCCGCAGATACATATCCCTGTAATAGAGCACACGCACTTTTTATCTCAGCGCTGACTTTTCGCTGTAAGCCTCCCTTAGGAGCTTCTTCGCCTTTTACTTTCAGCGGAATCAACGTTTATTTTTCACTGTAAGCCTCCCTTAGGAGCTTCTTCGCCTTTTACTTTCAGTGGAAACAGCGTTTATTTTTCGCTGTAAGCCTCCCTTAGGAGCTTCTTCGCCTTTTACTTTCAGCGGAATCAGCGTTTATTTTTCGCTGTAGTTTCAGAAAACTTACACTGCGTTCCCTTAGGAGCGACTTTTTATTGTTTCGAGGAATTTGTACAATGTCCGTTAAGACAAATGTTTGATAATACAAAGGTCCTTCATGCCACCATAAATTTGTATGCTTCGGCAAATCAAGCCTATGGAAAAGACATATTTTCATTTTGGTAATAGACGAAAGTGTTACAAGAAATCGAAAAACGATAAAAGACACTTAAACTCCTCATAATTGTTCCTTACTAACAAAAAGGTAATACTAAATGTAAGAATGCGAAAGAACTGCTGTTGAGGTAGGATATTCATCAATAAATGTGCTTCGACTCTGGCACAGTGCTATTGACTGTGCGAGCTTCAGACTCCTCTCTGAAATCCCTTTGAAGGTGATTGTGCTGACTCCCTTCTGGCTGCTGTCCTCGCTGCGTCGGCGGTGGTGGTGGAGGGTGCTGCCAAGATGCTTGGGGCTGGCTTGCCGAAGCAACAGACGCTCCAGGGTGGTTGCCTACATATTCTGGAATATAAGGCGAATGATACGAAGCAGTATGCATGACCTGCTTCGGCTGACTTTGTTGCGCTGCTGCTTCTGCTATCTCCTTCTTCTTCTGGATGGTAACGTGGCACATCCTGGTGGTATGGCCCTTGTCTTCACCACAGAATAAGCAGTAAATTTTTCTTGGCTGATCTCCAAACCTTCCCCCGAAGCCCCTGGCGGCCGAAAAGAACTTTGCTGCTGCCCCGAAGCTTGTGAAGAGTATTGTGGCCTTTGCTGCTAGCTCCCTCGATCATCAGTTTGAGTAGAGTTATGAATTGACCTAACGTGCCTCGGGTGAAATCTTCCTCTGAAGCCCCTGGTCATTTCAGAGAACCTGAATGCTTCCTCCCTTCTTTGGCGGAAGTCATTGTCAGCTCGAATGTATTCGTCCATCTTTTGGAGCAGCTTTTCCAACGTTTGTGGTGGCTTCCTGGCAAAGTACTGCGCTGAAGGTCCCGGCCGAAGCCCCTTAATCATGGCCTCAATGACAATTTCATTGGGCACTGTTGGCGCCTGTGCCCTCAGACGCAGGAACCTTCGGACATACGCCTGAAGGTATTCTTCGTGATCCTGAGTACACTGGAATAGAGCCTGGGCAGTGACTGGCTTTGTCTGAAATCCTTGGAAGCTGGTTATCAACATATCCTTCAGCTTTTGCCAAGAAGTGATTGTCACTGGCCGAAGAGAAGAGTACCAGGTCTGAGCAACGCTCTTGACGGCCATGACAAAAGATTTTGCCATGACTGCAGTATTGCCACCATACGAAGATATGGTTGCTTCATAGCTCATCAGGAATGGCTTCGAGTCTGTATGACCGTCATACATGGGAGCTGGGGTGGCTTGTAAGACTGGGGCCATGGTGTAGCCTGTAATTCTGTTGAAAGAGGAGAAGCATCATCGAAAGCAAAGTTTCCATGATGGAAATCTTCATACCAGTCGTCCTCATTGTGGAAGCCTTCCTGATGTAGCTCTCTGCGTGGAGGCCTTCGACTCTGATCATCCTGAACAAGATGACGAACCTCTTCAGAAGCTTCGTCTATCTGTCTCTGAAGGTCAGCTAGACGAGCCATCTTCTCCTTCTTGCGCTGCACCTGTTGCTGAAGGATCTCCAGGTTTTGGATCTCCTGATCCAAGTCATCCTCCGGAGGTGTTGGACTAACAGCCTTCCTCTTCTGGCTTCGTGCCTCCCTAAGAGAAAGGACGTCCTGATTGGGATCCAGCGGCTGTAAAGTACCAGCCCCTGTCGCCGAAGCTTTTTTCGGCGGCATGACGAAGGTGATGCTTGCCGAAAGCGTTCAAGACTCAAAAAGTGGAAGTGAGTTCACCGGAGGTGGGCGCCAATGTTGGGGACTTGTTCTCAAGTGCTATGAATCAAGAACAAGGCAACATAAAATGTTAAATATCAAAAGCCCTTCGTCCTTCTAATCATTATTTCCCTTCAGATATAACGAATTTAGGATGAAGGTCATGAAGGACGCACCTTCATGATCATGATAAAAGATGAAAAACATTCAAATAAAGAACAGAAAGTAGCATAATTTCTGTAAACATCATTATTACCAATATATTTCGATTTGTATTACTTGTGTATGCAAAGATAAATTACAAATGTACCTTCAGCTTGAAGGATAGAAAATACAGGCGTGACGTAAAAGTGAATGCCAAGTCAGCATGAACAGTACAGGGATACTATTCACCTATTTATAGGCACGGGTCGCAGCCCATGCAAAATTACAATAATGCCCTTTACATTTATCAATAACCCTATAGTAATTCCTCGAGGTCTAGTTTGGCTTTTCATCTTTAAGTCGGTTTCCCCTTCCCGCCGTGATGCCGAAGCTCTTCTGCATATAGCTTCGTGATCATCTTATCCTTCGTCATGATCGCCGTCCCAGTCAAGCTTCGTCTTGACCATGCTTCTGTATACCCGCAACCTGATTCCTGATTCCGAAGATACCTGCTCGCATACTTAGAAAACATTGTCAAATCACGTTTTTGAGGACCTTCGGAAGCCGAAGGCCCCCAACAGGAAGCAACTGATAAGCAAACTAAACTGACTATCTAAGACTGAGACCTGACTTAAGAATTTATTACAAACTCCGACGCTAACAATCTAAGGATCCAGCTCTATCCTGGTCTTACAGGCAGGGGAACCATAAGTGTGGTGACCACGTGGCGGCGAGCGGTAAGGGTGATGAGTCCCAACAGGAGCGGGGGAACCACCCTCCTGGTAGCGGCGCTCTGCTAGCTCAGCACGCAACTCGGCAATCTCCGTTCGAGCCCTGCTCAGCTCGTCCAGAGAGTGGTCTAGCTCGGTGTTAAGCACCGCGACTAGGTTGACTGTGCTGCTCAACCTAGGGTTATCCTCACCAATAGGCGAGACAACCACACTCTCTGTGCTACCAGTAGGACGGCGGGGGTAGTACCTAAGGTTAAGACCGTCGGCCACCCCACCGAATAAGGAACAGTACTGGGAGAGTGCACGCCGTGCTGCGTCCTGCATAGCCGCCTGTGCAGTGTCCCTCTCGGAGATGGAGTAATGCTCCGAAACGACCTCTGCACCCCGGAGGTCATCCTCCGGATGGCGAACTAGGCAGGTAGCCTCCCAGCGGTTCGGGTACCTCCCGCGACTGTGCTGGTAGACTACACAACGGTACTCGATCTACCAGGTGTGCCGGTCGAAAGCCTGGCGCAACAAGGTGTCGAGTGCATCGTGGAAGTGACAGCCGCGAGCGGCGTCACGGGTGATGGGTCGGGCGACCCATCCCTCCGCCTCCTACGGCTCAGAGGACTCGGTGCTGTGGTCTGAGTCATCGTCGTCGTCGGGGTCTCCTCCAAGACCTCCTCCAGTAGCTCCTCCAACAGCCGGGGCATCCTACGGTGGTGCAGGGGGCGCCTCCATCTGAGGAACAGAGGAACGGCGCCTCACGGACTCCACCTCCTGCTCAGGTGGGGAGGAAGAGTCCTGCTGCTCCCTCTGCTGACGCTGGTGCTCCTGCTCCTCACGCAGGCGGTGGTGTAACCTCTCCAGGTGACTCGACTGACCGGACACGGTGTGGCACAGAGGACGCTCCGCAAGGCGAGACGGCAGCAAAGGGATCACCGACTTATGAGCAGTGTGTCTAAGACGAGCCATCTACAAAAGACACCGTAAGCATAAGATTAAGAACAGAACTAATATGACAAGTAAGTAAACCATAGACAGAACAAAATAAAATTTTAACAAGGTATATTATATGTATATATATAGTAAAACATAGGGTTGGTCGAGGTGACCGACTTTTGAAGTGACACCAGAGGTCAAGGAGAGAGTGAAGGTCAATAGTCCTTAGTACGACCAGTGCTACTCTAGGTCAGCGGTCCTACAGTCAGCACGACTTTGATACCACTTATGTCACACCCGGTTTTGGAAGGTAAACCGAATGCGAACTATGTACGTGCCAGGATCAGAACACACGTACACAGCGATTACGTAAATGAACATCATCGCACAGTGCTCGAATAATAACATAAAAGAGTATTAACTTATTACAAAACAGAGTCAGAGACATCCACTGTTGGGGACTTGTTCTCAAGTGCTATGAATCAAGAACAAGGCAACATAAAATGTTAAATATCAAAAGCCCTTCGTCCTTCTAATCATTATTTCCCTTCGGATATAACGAATTTAGGAGGAAGGTCATGAAGGACGCACCTTCATGATCATGATAAAAGATGAAAACATTCAAATAAAGAACAGAAAGTAGCATAATTTCTGTAAACATCATTATTATCAATATATTTCTATTTGTATTACTTGTGTATGCAAAGATAAATTACAAATGTACCTTCAGCTTGAAGGAAAGAAAATACAGGCGTGACGTAAAAGTGAATGCCAAGTCAGCGTGAACAGTACAGGGATACTATTCACCTATTTATAGGCACGGGTCGCAGCCCATGCAAAATTACAATAATGCCCTTTACATTTATCAATAACCCTATAGTAATTCTTCGAGGTCTAGTTTGGATTTTCATCTTTAAGTCGGTTTCCCCTTCCCACCGTGATGCCGAAGCTCTTCTGCATATAGCTTCGTGATCATCTTATCCTTCGTCATGATCGCCGTCCCAGTCAAGCTTCGTCTTGACCATGCTTTTGTATACCCGCAACCTGATTCTTGATTCCGAAGATACCTGCTCGCATACTTAGAAAACATTGTCAAATCATGTTTTTGAGGACCTTCAGAAGCCAAAGGCCCCCAACAGTAGCCCCTCGCAATATTAATTTGCTGGAATGATAAATTTATATTGCGACATGGACGAAGGCTTTGAGCCGAAGGTCCGAAAAAACACCTTCCCTTTGCTAGAATAGCAACAGTCTTTGACAAGCGGGACCCTCCAATTTTCGACATAATGGGTGTATAAATAGGGGCTCGCCGCAATTTATTTTGGCACGCTCTCTTGGCATCTGTTTTGCCTGCTCAAGTAGTTTTCTGCCCACAAATATTTGGTTGCCTCCCTAGTTTTAAGCTTCGGAAGCGAGAGGCAAGAATTCCGAAGGGATGTCTGAGGAGAAGAAGGTTGCTGCCGAAATGAAGTTGAGTCTTTCTGAAGAGATGCATCTGGGTTTTCTTCGATCTATGTCGAAGACTAATACAGAGAAGATCACTAAGGGCTTGTTCGGTTAGCTCTCAATCCATGTGGATTGAGTGGGATTGGATGGGTTTGAAACCCAAACAAGTCAAACATCTTCTCATTTTTTTCCAATCCCATCCAATCCATGTGTTTTGGGAATAACCGAACAAGCCCTAAAGAAATTTTGGAAGGTTTATCTGAAGATACTGGTGACAGCGACAGCTATGATGCGGATTGTGGTGGTGAAGACTCCGAAGATTGACCTTGGCGACCAAGTCATGCGGTTTTCGGCAAATCAAGTATTAAAGAAAATCATCTTGTCAACATGAGGGGAAGATATTTCCGGGATTTGTCTGTTGTAAGGGTCGACGAAGGAGAGAAGACTTGCCCAACTCCTGAGGAAAATGAAGTCATAGTATTTCGAAGCTTCTTGAAAGCTGGACTACGATTTCCCCTGAGCAGTTTTGTTGTGGAGGTGCTGAAGATATTTGAAATCCACCTTCACCAACTTACCCCCGAAGCAATCATAAGGATGAATATCTTCGTGTGGGCTGTGAGAAGCCAAGGCTTGGAACCTAATGCAAAAAGCTTCTGCAACATACACGAATTGTTATACGAGACAAAACCCTGGGGTAAGGAACAAAATCACAACAACTTTGGCTGCTACAGCTTCGGCTCTCGGTTTGGGTCAAGCTGCCCAGTGCCGACCTTTCGAAAGAGATGGCCTGGCGACTGGATGACGGAATGGTTTTACGTGAAGAATGACTTGAAATCTCGAGAAGATATAAAGAAGATCATTATGCGCCCCATCTGGCAACGCTTCGGCCTGCGAAGGCCGAAGGTGGAAATGAATGAAGCAGCCGAAGAATGCCAGAGAGCCTTCGGAGTTGTTTGCTCTTTTATTGGTACAAGGGATTTAATATAAGAACACATTGCCTTCAGAGTGTGGCCTCTTGCAGATAATTGGGAAATGCCGAAAGAAACTATTAAAGAAACTGACGAAGGTGGGCTAGTCAGGCTGAAGTATACATTCAAGTACGGAGACAAGTTCGTTGAACCAGATGATGATTGGTTAAAGAGCATTGAGACTGTAAGTGATGAATTGCTTGGGGTATATTCGAAGGCCGAAGACACTGCATTGTCAGCGGCCTTCGGAGGCCGAAAAAAGAAAAGACTCAACCGAGTGTTTGATGCAATCGGGTTTGTCTACCCCGACTATCGCTATCCAGTACGGGGGCAAAAAAGAAAAGGCACAACTTCTGCGAAAGAAACAGCTGCAGCTGCTCCTAGCGAGCCAGCGCCGAAGAGAAAAAGGGTAAAAGTTCTCACACACCGGCCACGCTATATTGAACCAGCCACGGTGCCTGAGTTCACCGGTGAGATCTCTTCGGCCACCGAGGCTGAAGAGCCAACCCTGCTGCCAGAAGTCACAGAAATGGCCGAAGTGCCAGCGATAGAAAAGATGGTAGAACCAAAGACGGAAGAAGTGAAAGCATCAGCTGAGGGAGTGAAGATATCAGAAATTTTAAGTCCTTGAGAAGAAATTGAAGCATCAAAAATTAAAAAGGGGCCAACAGTGACCCCAAAAAGAAAAAGAATGGTTAATGTGTTAGATGTTTTGGAAACAATTAAACTTCCAAGCACAACCCCAAAGAAGACTGTTGAAACTTCTGAGGCGCTTGCTGAAGTATCCGTTGCTGAAGCTCCGAAGCAACAGACTGGAGTTGAAACAGGGCCTTCAGGACCAACCAAGGTAATGCCCTTGGAAGCAGAAGAAACAAAAAGTGCAAAAGCAACCGAAGAAATGAAAATGTCAGAGCCAACTTTGGTTGAAGAAATTGATATCGCTGCCCCTGAAGCATCTTCCAAAATATATGATTATATTGTGCGACATGCTTCGGGGAAAAAGTTATCGGAAGAAGAACTCTTTGAAGCTAATCACTATGCCAAAGAATTAAAATATCCGAAGGGGCACTAGTGTTCAATGGGACAAACGAAGAAGATTTCCTATACTGCCTCCCAGGCAACAAAGAATTATCCGTCTGTCGGGAGATGGCTAGAAGTATGGGATTTCCGAAGCTTGAAGCTGGATTATGCGCTATGGCGAAGGACGATCTTGCGGATAGTCTTGCATACAATAGCCTGAAGGTACGGGAACTGCACGTTTGGAAATTTTATGATTTGAAAACCATTCTTTTATTCTTATACCAACTCTTTTACATATAGGGTTTAATACTAAGCAATGCGTTGAGAGCGCAAAAGAATGCCGAAGACGAGAGCTATGAAATTGCTTTCAAGAACCTACGATCAGAGGTTATTAAACTGAGAAACAAAGCTCTGGAAAAGGATAAAATTTTGCTTACATTAGTGGACAAGGTAAAAAAGGACGAAGCTGCCTCAAAGGCCCAGGCCGAAGCTCAAAAACGCGAAATTAAAGGTCTTCAGAAACAACTAGCTAGAGCCAAAGAAGAACATATACTTGAAGAGACAAAACGAGAGCTTAGTGATCAATTGGCCAATCATTTAGAGATAAGTGTTAAGGAGCTTCATGCATCTCAGAGAAAATGCTATGTTAAATCCATAGAGTGCGTTAATAAGATAAAATCCAGCTTCGCCAACGTTGGTGCATTCTCTAGTGAAGAGAATTTCTCAAGAGGCAATCCTGAAGGTCCAATGGAATGGATCAGTCACGAAGCAGAGGCCTTCGATGAAATCCTGAATAGCCGCGGTGACATCTGCGCTTTTTCGGGTGCTAGAGGGATTGCTGCTGTTTTGGAGAGGAAAGGTTGCGAGCATGTAAGATCCTTGGCGCAGTCCGAAGCTACCTTGTCCTCTGAAGACATTAAAGACCCCTCACCCGAAGCAAGCATGGTCGGCGGGAAATTCTTCACCGATATCTGGGACAACGGCGGCCGAGAAATGGCGCAAGAAATTATTCAAAAGAGTGAAAAAGGCATCTACGATGCTAGAAAAGTAGCAGAAGCTGCGGAGAAAATTACAGAGCCCGAAGGGCAAATAGGTATTAATTAGTGGTTTTTATTATGCTGTAATTTTTAATTCCAGACTTTGTTCGTGGTTTGTAATAGTAATATAGCCGTATCTTCTCTTCCCTCAGAACCTGCTGAGGCATCTCCGGGGCCCCACCCAAAGGGGGACGATGAAATTAGAAAAATGGCCGAAGCCATTATGGACAAGGTTGTCGACCAGCTATTGAATGAAGCTGCAGAAATAGTGCTTAAGGAGGATTGAATGTTACTGTAGAAACATTTAGAACGTAACATGTGTAATATATTGTAACCTTGAATGTAATATATAATCTATAGTTTAATTCTTTACGATGCATGAAATTTTGCATACATACCATTTTTGAGCCTTCGGCGAAAAAACACCTTCCCTTCTTTTCATGCTTCGTGAAGAAAATCCTTCTCTGATGAAAAATGTTCAAGCTTCGTGAAATATTCTCCGAAGCTATAAAAAAGTTTTGTGTGGCATCTCCAATGAGGCTACACTTCATCTCGATTTGTCTTGTGCCTTAGCACGATTTTCTCTTTTCCAAAATATTCTCCGAAGACCAACACTGTATCCCCTTCTTGTTCCACATGCAATATGCTGTATGATGCTTATGTTATGCAGAGTGATGTGATGATGTTATGTTATGCAAAATGATATTTGTGCCGCAGATACATATCCCTGTAATAGAGCACACACACTTTTTATCTCAGCGCTGACTTTTCGCTGTAAGCCTCCCTTAGGAGCTTCTTCGCCTTTTACTTTCAGCGGAATCAGCGTTTATTTTTCGCTGTAAGCCTCCCTTAGGAGCTTCTTCGCCTTTTACTTTCAGCGGAATCAGCGTTTATTTTTCGCTGTAAGCCTCCCTTAGGAGCTTCTTCGCCTTTTACTTTCAGCGGAATCAGCGTTTATTTTTCGCTGTAGTTTCAGAAAACTTACACTGCGTTCCCTTAGGAGCGACTTTTTATTGTTTCGAGGAATTTGTACAATGTCCGTTAAGACAAATGTTTGATAATACAAAGGTCCTTCATGCCACCATAAATTTGTATGCTTCGGCAAATCAAGCCTATGGAAAAGACATATTTTCATTATGGTAATAGACGAAAGTGTTACAAGAAATCGAAAAACGATAAAAGACACTTAAACTCCTCATAATTGTTCCTTACTAACAAAAAGGTAATACTGAATGTAAGAATGCGAAAGAACTGCTGTTGAGGTAGGATATTCATCAATATATGTGCTTCGACTCTGGCACAGTGCTATTGACTGTGCGAGCTTCAGACTCCTCTCTGAAATCCCTCTGAAGGTGATTATGCTGACTCCCTTCTGGCTTCTGTCCACGCTGATTCGGCGGTGGTGGTGGAGGGTGCTGCCAAGATGCTTGGGGTTGTCTTGCCGAAGCAACAGACGCTGCAGGGTGGTTGCCTACATATTCTGGAATATAAGGCGAATGATACGAAGCAGTATGCATGACCTGCTTCGGCTGACTTTGTTGCGCTGCTGCTTCTGTTATCTCCTTCTGCTTCTGGATGGTAACATGGCACATCCTGGTGGTATGGCCCTTGTCTTCACCACAGAATAAGCAGTAAATTTTTGTTGGCTGATCTCCAAACCTTCCCTCGAAGCCCCTAGCGCCTCTGCCCCTCGGCACTGGTGCCGAAAAGAACTTTGCTGCTGCCCCGAAGCTTGTGAAGAGTATTGTGGCCTTTGCTGCTGGCTCCCTCGATCATCAGTTTGAGTAGAGTTATGAATTGACCTAATGTGCCTCGGGTGAAATCTTCCTCCGAAGCCCCTGGTCATTTCAGAGAACCTGAATGCTTCCTCCCTTCTTTGGCGGAAGTCATTGTCAGCTCGAATGTATTCATCCATCTTTTGGAGCAGCTTTTCCAATGTTTGTGGTGGCTTCCTGGCAAAGTATTGCGCTGAAGGTCCCGACCGAAGCCCCTTAATCATGCCCTCAATGACAATTTCATTAGGCACTGTTGGCGCCTGTGCCCTCAGACGTAGGAACCTTCGGACATACGCCTGAAGGTATTCTTCGTGATCCTGAGTACACTGGAATAGAGCCTGGGCAGTGACTGGCTTTGTCTGAAATCCTTGGAAGCTGGTTATCAACATATCCTTCAGCTTTTGCCAAGAAGTGATTGTCCCTGGCCGAAGAGAAGAGTACCAGGTCTGAGCAACGCTCTTGACGGCCATGACAAAAGATTTTGCCATGATTGCAGTATTGCCACCATACGAAGATATGGTTGCTTCATAGCTCATCAGGAATTGCTTCGGGTCTGTATGACCGTCATACATGGGGAGCTGGGGTGGCTTGTAAGACTGGGGCCATGGTGTAGCCTGTAATTCTGTTGAAAGAGGAGAAGCATCATCGAAAGCAAAGTTTCCATGATGGAAATCTTCATACCAGTCGTCCTCATTGTGGAAGCCTTCCTGATGTAGCTCTCTGCGTGGAGGCCTTCGGCTCTGATCATCCTGAACAAGATGACGAACCTCTTCAGAAGCTTCGTCTATCTGTCTCTGAAGGTCAGCTAGACGAGCCATCTTCTCCTTCTTGCGCTGCACCTGTTGCTGAAGGATCTCCAGGTTTTGGATCTCCTGATCCAAGTCATCCTCCGGAGGTGTTGGACTAACAGCCTTCCTCTTCTGGCTTCGTGCCTCTCTAAGAGAAAGGACGTCCTGATTGGGATCCAGCGGCTATAAAGTACCAGCCCCTGTCGCTGAAGCTTTTTTCGGCGGCATGACGAAGGTGATGCTTGCCGAAAGCGTTCAAGACTCAAAAAGTGGAAGTGAGTTCACCGGAGGTGGGCGCCAATGTTGGGGACTTGTTCTCAAGTGCTATGAATCAAGAACAAGGCAACATAAAATGTTAAATATCAAAAGCCCTTCGTCCTTCTAATCATTATTTCCCTTCGGATATAACGAATTTAGGAGGAAGGTCATGAAGGACGCACCTTCATGATCATGATAAAAGATGAAAAACATTCAAATAAAGAACAGAAAGTAGCATAATTTCTGTAAACATCATTATTATCAATATATTTCTATTTGTATTACTTGTGTATGCAAAGATAAATTACAAATGTACCTTCAGCTTGAAGGAAAGAAAATACAGGCGTGACGTAAAAGTGAATGCCAAGTCAGCGTGAACAGTACAGCGATACTATTCACCTATTTATAGGCACGGGTCGCAGCCCATGCAAAATTACAATAATGCCCTTTACATTTATCAATAACCCTATAGTAATTCTTCGAGGTCTAGTTTGGCTTTTCATCTTCAAGTCGGTTTCCCCTTCCCGCCGTGATGCCGAAGCTCTTCTGCATATAGCTTCGTGATCATCTTATCCTTCGTCATGATCGCCGTCCCAGTCAAGTTTCGTCTTGACCATGCTTCTGTATACCCGCAACCTGATTCCTGATTCCGAAGATACCTGCTCGCATACTTAGAAAACATTGTCAAATCACGTTTTTGAGGACCTTCGGAAGCCAAAGCCCCCAACATCCACATAGTCATCAACTTAACGGATAAATCAAAGTGTTAAGCGAAACACAGTAAAGGTAAGGCCTTCACAGGCAGCTGACTAGGGGTTGCCGCCAACCCACACCTAGAACTCGTCGTAGTCTTGGAACTCCTGGATGTCTCCTTCACGGCTTCGTCTTCTCCTGAGCAATGGTTGCAATGTGGGCAACCTGGTGTTTTGTGGTAAAGCAAGGATGAGTACACATCAACGTACTCAGCAAATGCCCCGTTTGGCTGAAGTGGACTAGCTTTTATGTGGGGTTAGGCTCAAGCAGTTGCTTTTAGTTGGTCAGGTATTTATTGTTAGTGGAAGCCAGATTTTATCCTAAAATCCAAGTTATAAACCCAAAAAGTACCTCCTCAGAGAGGAAATACTAGAATGCATAATTAAAGTCACCATCATTAACCATCATCATTAAAGTCATCATCTAAGGTGTATCCGGAGTATCTCTAATCAAAGAGGATCCCAAGGCTGCTCTTAACCGTGAGCACGGCTGATATATCAGTTTCACTACCCTCTACAGAGGTCGCACACTTTACCCATAAGCCATGATTCCCGTTTTGCCCGGGGAGAGCTAATCCCCATTGATCACTTCCTAGGTGGTCCGGCAGGGTATCACTACGTAGCTTTTACAAAGATTTCCTAGAGATCATAGCTGCCCGTTAGGTTTCTCCAGTTTGATAAACACAGTACCCCTCCCCGCAGGAGGGTGACTAACAAAAGCAAAACGAAAGAACCTCGGCACTCAGCCTCGACAGAGCAAGCACTATGCCTGGACCCCATTGACGGCACGACGGCGAAGCAACTACACCTCTAGTTCCTCTAATTAATTAGCTAAGGGCATCCCATTTCACCCTCATGGTTGCACTGTTATCCCGGGTGGTCTCTCAACGAACAGGTCCTTACGGAGAGGTACTCGGGAAACGACCCGAGTCCCCTAAAATGCCACAAGTATATCACCATCGTATCCAGAATAAAAACATCGTATCATAAAGTAATTCTCATCATGTTCGTTGATTAGAGTAAAGCGCTAGCATGTAGTTAACCATAGTAACCCAAAAGGTAAATCAAGGACAAGGTAAATAGAAAGCTAGTAAATCCTTAGGTTGTTCATAGTATGCGGGACAGTGTATTATAAAGTAAATGGGACATAATGGGACGGAGGACACTTGCCTTCACCAAGCTGCTGCTCAGGGACTTCTTCTACAACTTGCTCGGGAAACACAGACTGCTCGTTGTCTACGCAAAGTAATCATTCATTCTATGCACTTGGGAAATAACAAAAAAAGCAATATACCAAACATGTGCAGCAGAGAGATCACAGGTTCACAATAGAAAAGGATTGGCAATATGGTGTTCCCTAGGTCTAGGGTAGATGACTATACAAAGTGATTCATTATCCACTAACCAGGTCTATGTCACTATCATATTGTTCAGATAAAGTTAGTTTAGTGGTGGGATTAAATCATTACATGGTGTTAAGTCTATAAACTTAAGTACTCCAACTTTTATTAAAGTCTACTATCTTCATTTTATTTCTATTAGGGTTCCAATAACATTAATTCTAAACTAAGGATCAACTATTAATTGGGACATAAAAACAACAGGGAAACATTGTTTCAAACAGGTAGATAAAAATATTATGAACATTTTGCATTTTGGAGCACCTAATTTGGAGTTCATATGACAAAGTTATGAATTTTACAAGTTTAGGGATTAAAATACTCTTTAAATACTTATTCCTGATTAAATAAAAGGTCCGAGGACCTAACTGCGAAATTCCAGGGACCGCGGGTTAATTTGCAGAAAACCGGGGGTCTCTTTAAGAAGTTTGCGCGGGCGAAGGGGTATCGGGCTCCTTCGGCCGTTGGATCTCAGATCGACGCTCAGGATTAGATCGGCGGGCAGGCGCGCGAGTGCGCGGGGGCGCGAGCGGCTAACAAGCGGGGCCGCGCGGGTAGAGCTCGAGCGAGGGCGGCTGACAGGCGGGGCCGCGCGGGCAGAGCTCGGGCGAGGGCGGCTGACAGGTGGGGCCACACGGGCAGAGCTCGGGCAAGGGCGACTGACAGGCCGGGCCTGGCGACAGGAAGGCGGGGTGCGGGGGGGGGGGGCTCTGGGCCGTCAGATTCCAGGCGGACGGCCAAGATTAGGCTCGGGTTATTTAAAAAGGGACCATCCGATCTGAGATGGACGGCGGGGATCGGGCGGCCAGCTTCGGTCCTCTTCTCCGGCCAGCAGAGGTGGCGGCGCCCATACCCGCGGCGGGGGAGCTCGCTGGAGACAAGGGGTGCGGGGGCTCCGCGGGTCTCGGGGCGACCGAGATGGTCTGGGAGATTGGGGAAGGCACGGGGAACCTACTAGCGGGGGCTAAATCGCGGTAGGGGCACCGGAGGGTGGTGACCCACGGCGAGATGGCTCGGCGGCGGCGCTAACCGACTCCGACGAAAAATTAGGCGCAGCAGGCAGCAAGGGAGGGAAAAGGAGAGGGCAGGGGAGGTTCCTTACCTCAAGGCGTACCCAGAGACCTCTCGGTGGCGGTGAAGGCGCGACGACGGCTCGGGTCAACGGTGGCGGACAACGGCGACTGCGCGGAGGACGGCGGGTGAGCGCGGGCAGAGGAAATCAGGGAGGGAGAGGAGAAATTGGAGCGTGTCCCGAGTTGCGGACGTCGAGGCAAAGCTCACCGTGGCAGAGGGCACGGCGGGGCTCCGACGTCGACGGGGAAACGGGCTCGGGACGGCGGCGGGCAACGACGGCTCCTCTCTGGCGTGCGCGCAGCGTGGGGGAGGTTGAAAAGAGGTTCTGCAGGTGCGCAAATGAGGGAGGGAGAGGGCGAGCGGGGCTCTGGGGCTCAAGTGGCTGAGGGCGGGGCAGTTGCGAGCTCTACGCGCGACGTGGGCGCGGAGTCCTCGGTGCGCGCAGCTCGGGAGGGCGGTTACGCATGGACGAGGGAGCTGACAGAGGGGGCCCGCGAGCATAGAAAGTGAGGGAGCGGGCGCACGCGCGGGGAAAGCGGCCGCGCTGATAGGGCGGGCCCGCCAGGACAGAGAGAGGGAGGGAGGAACGGGCGCGCGCGCGCGGGATGGGCCGGCTGGGCCGAAAGGCCGAGGGGAACAGGGGTGCGGGCCACTTTTCCTTTTTCTTTTATTTTAGCAATTTTTTTCTCTTTTCTTTTTATTTACTCCATTTGATCCAATTCCAAATATGCCACAAATTCAAATTAGCACCCTCAAGCATATGCATCAAACAAAAGTGAAGTTTAGGGTTCAACATGATGCAACATTTCATACTCCCTTGGAGTTTAGCCTACTAGATTATAATTACAAATAAAAAATAACCATTCTTCTTCTATAGAAAAGAGAAAGAGGAGATTGGGAAAGGTGTGAATGGAGGAGTAACACCTGAATTTGTGAATATGAGCAAATAAATTTTATACCCCAAATTCAGGGTGTTACAACCACTCCTCCATCCAGGCTCCAGGCCATCTCTTCTGGAATGTTGGCACCAGGTGGTTTGCGTTGGGGCGAGCAATAAATCGATAACAACCGAAGTTGTTGTGATACTGTTCTTTACCAGTGGCCTTCGTCTCATATAAAAGCTAGTGCATGCTGCAGAAGCACTTCGCGCTTGGCTCTAGCCCCTGACTCCTTACTGCCCAGACAAAAATCCCCATCCTCATTATAGCCTCGGGGGTGATCTGATGAAGGAAGATTTGGAAGATCTTCAGCACTTCAACTACAAACTTGCTCAAAGAAAACCGGAGACCAGCCTTCAAAATGCTTCGGTAGATAACAACTTTGTTCTCCTCCGGAGCGGGGGCAGTGCTGTCTCCTCCAATTCTGACGATAGACATGTCACGAAAGTACCTTCCTCTCATGTTGTCAAGATGACTCTGTTTAATAGTTGATTTTCCGAAGACAGTATGGCTTGGCCGACAGGGCCGATCTTCAGAATCTTTCCACTCTCCACATCATAACTATCACTATCATCAGTATCTTCGGACAAACCTTCTAGAATCTCTTTAGTAATCTTCTCTGTGTTTGTTTTTGACATAGACTCAACAAACCCGGCAACTAAAGGATCCACAGTTTTCTTTTCTTCAAACAACTTCGTCTCCTCAGATAGCTTCGTCTCTGCAGTTACTTTCTTTTCCTCAGTCATCTTTTCCCCAGACATGGTGAAAACACGTCCTTAAACCGAAGCTCGAAAAGCTTGAAAATTAGGCGAGAGCTAGTGAGCAAGAGCTAAAAATTCGAGAAAATAACGCAAATGGCAGAAATGGCGTATAGAATGCTGCCGGCGTGGGTTCATATTTATACGCCTAGTGCGTTGCAACTTGATGGGCCCTGTCTGTCATTGACTATTGCTATTCTAGAAAAGGAAAGGTGTTTTTTTGGACCTTCGGCTTAAGGCCTTCGTTCATGTCGCAGTCTGAATTCGTTGTTGTAACAAATTAATACTACGAGGGGCTACTGTTGGGGACCTTCACCTTCTGAAGGTCCTCAAAAACATGACTAACAATGTTTCCCAAGTGTAATATATGTACAGGAACCTTCGGACTCGGGATAATGTTGTACACAATATGAAAAGCTGGGTCAGGACGAAGGTTGAACCAGTTCCGAAGCTATGCGCAAGGAAGCTTTGGCTGAACGACAGAAAAGGGAACCGACTTAAAGGGGAAAAGGCTATCTAGTCCTTGTTGGATTGTCATTGAGTCAATAGTAAACATAAAGGGCATGAATGTAATTTTACACAGGTTGCGTCATATGCCTATAAATAGATGAACAGTACCCCCGTACTATTCACGCTGACTTGTATTTGCTCGTGCGTCACACTTGGACTTTTTGCCTTCTGCCAAGCCAAAGGTACAAATGTAATTCAATATTGTTCTCATTTATCCATGATGATATAATAAAGATATATAAATAAGGTCATATGATTATTCATGTTATTTCTCATGTTCCATATGCTTTGTCTTTCATTAACATATACTGCAATGATGAAGGTACGTCCTTCATAACCTTCGTCCGAAGATCATTATATCCTAATGGAAATAATGCTTCGAAGGATGAAGGAAATTAACCATTAACTTCTTTTTGTGTTGCCTTATTCTTAATTCTGAAGCAGTTGAGAACAAGTCCCCAATAGGTCCCATTAGATCACATTAACTTAGATTGGATCTAGATTAAATTGATATAACTATATTAGACTAGATAAGATCTACTCAATTCATTTTGGAATAGATCATGGTTGTTACACTAGGACGAGATAAGCGAAAGTGGTTAAGATAAGAAAAGATAAGATAAGATAGAATCTTTTAAGATGAGATAAATCTATTAAGTTAAGAGTGAATCTTCTAAGGTAAGACTGATCTATTAAGATGAGATGGATCTTTAATGAAGGATAATCTAGGTTGTTTAGTTATTTTATAAACATTTTTATGCCTAGGTGTATATGCAGATGCAATTGTGGACATTACTCCACAACTCATCACACTCAATCAAAGAATCAAATAAAGCAGTTGTCATAAGAACAAACGCTCAAGCATAAAAATATTTACAAAAATAGTTTTGATTTGGTTCCTTAGATTAGGTTTCCTATTCCCAAAGTCGCTTTAGGTACAGGATTTCAAAGTGTGAAATCCACTTTTGTCTTTAGAGTGAAAAGGTAAGAATAATCAGAGTAAAGCAGCAATAGATGAGAAAAGATTAAGGGAAGTTTAGAAAGAATCAGAGTAGCAAAGGTAAGTAGGTATGAGTTATCCATTTCTATCTAGATTTCATCCTACTGTAAGATCCAAAATTTGTATATTAAAAAAATTAATATTAACAAAATAAATACATAAAGAAATAAAATAGCAAATTCAGATATCTCAAATTATACTTGAGAGTTGAAAATTGAGGACTAAATTTTAAAAACCAAGAATTATTTTAACCAAATCATTATGCACATCATCAAATGATGCACCATAAGCATTTATTTACATGAATATCTAATTTTGAAGTAACTTTATATTTTATTCCCCCTTCAAAATACTATTTTTCTAAAAAAGGAAGAAAGCAATATGAGTGTGTTTCATAATTCAATCATCTACCAAACAAATAAATTAATTAAAATAAATATATAACTATTGCATCATAATTGTTTTTGAGTATGTGTTAAAAATTTGAATTCTTAAACTTTATTTTGGATTCGAACTTGAAATTTGTAATTCAAATAAAAATAGAAAATAGAAAAGAGAAGGAGAAGAAAAATACTATAGAATGTAAAGTAAATAAGTAGATAAATAAATATATCCTTTCCTTACTGGTATTTTTTTAAAATTGTACATTTAATCTAAGTACAAAATTCAAAACAAAACTGGGATTCAAATTTGAGATTCAAAAATAAAAAGAAAAGGAAAACAGAAAAGAAAAGAAAAAAAGAAAACTATGCGTCTCGGTCTCATTCCCTCACTTTCGGCCCATTTCCCATTTTTCGCCGCGTGGCCCAAATCCTGCACCGCGGGCGTGCCAACATGTGGGGCCACCGGGCAGCCACGCTCTCTTTCCACTCTCTGACCGGCGGGCCCGGAGAAACCAGTGACTACAACCGCGCTGCTTGTCCCTATGTCACGTGGGGCCCACTTGTCATCCGCGTGTAAGAAATCGTCAACCTAGGGCCGCAACAACTTGACCGATTCCCTCGCGTGGCCATCAGGTTGAACTCCATGCAGCGAGATTCAATCCAGTGGGCACGGACTCGGACTCCTTAGTTCAGGCTATAAATTGTGTGCACCGCCTTCCTGGTACCCGTGCGCGTGGCACCAATGCCGAGCGTCGGCCATAGCCGTCGTAGTGAGGAAGCATAAGCGGATAAGTTCTAGCCACCATGGAAACTGCGCTACCAGTGTCCTTGGGGTCTCTTTGACTAATCTGGGCGCCTCACTGAGTCCCTGGGGATGTGCCCGTGGCGCCGTCACAAGGAATCAGGGCCTATATGACCGGAATAGCGTGACAATGGGGGGGCAGACCGTCACGGTGTTGGGTCTCGCCGTGGTCAGGGTGCACCACATCACCATCTCTGGTAAGACCTACTAACTGAATCATAGTAGACTTCTCATGGTTTTTCACCCAAGCGTATAGAGGGTAGAGGTGTGGGGAGAGTTCGTGTGTTCGGTAGCCATGTCGCCGCCGCATGGATGTGTGTGCCGCCGTGGGAGTCCGTCGGGAGGAGGAAGAGGCATCCGTGGCCCTCGATCTGGTAGCAGGCGGGTGAGATCGGGTCACCAGATACCCCTTCGGTAGATCAAATCTTGTCCGTTCGATCTTGATCGAAGAGGCTACATCGGGTCACTGATCATTTAATGGATGGCCGAGAATGCTAGGTAGCATAGTGATCCATCTGGCCGTAAACCTAGAATCTAACAGTCACTGCTTGATCCTGGATATTTTGAGGTGGGATCTAATCCGAGCCCTCCATTGATGATCCGACGGCTCAAGATCTTGCATACCCCTTTGGCCGTGCAAATTTTCAAACGGGACCCTAGCTTTAATTGAAACTAACCCGCCGTCCAACTTCATTTATAAACTGTTTTGATTAAGTCCCTTTTCTTTCGTTTAGGCCCCTGTGCTAGTAAGGAATTATGTCCCCAATCTAGAATTATTAGGGGTATTCATAATTAAATCAGAAAATGAATTTTAATATAAAAATAATCCAGAAATTTATTTAATTCCTAGAGAATTCATATGTTGTACAAATTGACCCATTTCAGTTCTTATAATTTTATAATATTATTGTTTATCAAATAGTACCACTGATTTGACATGAAAGCCACTTTAAAATTTATTTCGTAATTAATCTTATATCAAATACATAAAACCTTAGGAAATTCATTAGTCCTCCGTTTTAACTCTGATTTGATCCGTTCAAGTTGCGTTAGTCTCGTATAAATATTTACTATACAATAACCACATTTATTATACCATGTCTCATTATTTTATGATTAGATATTTACTTAACTTATTTTGGTTAGTCTTGTTAATGTGCTCATCATTATCTACTAAAATATGATCTATAGTCAATTTATACTTTAGATTAAAGTTGAATTAATTACTATTTTTGGTTATCTTTTCTCTGGAATTATAAAATAAAACCTAGTTTTAATCATTTAATCACATCATAACTTGATGACCACGGCTCCGATCTTAGTAGTTATCGATCCCATGATCTCGTTGCTTCGCGTAGATCATTATTATGCAGTTTGTTCTTATGTATGGTGTGATGTTAATTTTGTCTATACCATGTTTGTTTGTATTGCTATGACTAGCACGAGGTTTCGAGGATCAGAAGAATTACCCTGGTACTTGGAATCTCAAGTGCCAGGCAAGTTGTGCCCTTGATCACTTTTGTTTACCCAATAATGTTCTTTAATATCACTTATTCATGCATAGGTTTAATTTTGATGGGACCGAATAGGTCACCCTAGTCTGATTATCTTTTACCCCCCTAAATCACTTGGGTAGTTTTTGCTATTGCTTTATATGGTTTTGGGTTAATATTTCATTATATCCATGTTCCATTTATTTTGTTATTTTATTTATGTTCATGTCAAGATCATTATTTTTAATTGGAACATGGAGCTTAACTTGATAAACATGTGTCATCACAAGGGAGGAATGGGACCCCTTGGCTAACTAATTAGGAAAGCTAGTGGAAGACTACCTTACCCGAAAGGGGCAAGGGCAGTAGGGGAGTTGCATGCAAGGAGGTTCTCGGGTTGATTTTGCTGCGATGGCGGTCAGACGGGGGATTCTTGCAAGTGCTCTTCCCATAAACTGTAGCGGGTTTTTGGAAGCTAGTGGAACTTTGTAAAGGCCTCGTAGTGGATCCCTAGCCATTCACCTCGGTAGTGTCTAAGGGCCTTGCAAACCCTGGTGACATGGGATACACGACTTGTGGGTACAGGGTACAACCTCTCCAGAGTGTAAAACTGGTATACTAGCCGAGCTCACGGTCAAGAGCAGCTCAGGACTCTCGCATGATTAAATATGGAACTTAAATTCAATTTGTCATTTGCATTGCATGGGATTATTTATTAATTTTGTTCTATTATTCTTATTATGGTTTGGTATTTACTTACATTTAGTAACTGCTAATAAAATTTGGCCAACTCATAAAAAGCAATGCTTAGCTTTAACCCCTATTTTTGATGAGCCTTACACATCACATGAACTCCCAGCTTTGGTGAGTTCATGCCACATTATTCCCCACAACTTGTTGAGCGATGAACATGTGTGAGCTCACCCTTGCTGTTTCACACCCCCCCACAGGAGAAGAACAGGTGGTTCAAGAGGAGCCACACAACGAGAAGTTCAATTCGATCTAGGTGGTGTCTCCCAGTTGACTTTATGGCACCAAGGATGGACTTTAGTTCGATCTATATTTATCTTTTATTTTGTAAGACTTTCGCTATGTAATAAGTACTCTGATTATATTGTGACATTTATCTCTATACACTCTGTTATTATATGTGTTGTCTTCTTTAGCGCATATATGAGATGCACCCGACTTTGTCCGTTAAATTCGGGTGTGACAGAAGTGGTATCAGAGGAATGTTGACTGTAGAACGAAATCTAGATAGAACTGGACAACCAATACTTACTTACCTTTTGCTACTCTGATTCTTATCTAAACTTTTCTTAATCTTTTCTCATCTATTTCCGCTTTACTCTGATTATTCTTACCTTTTCCTTCTAAATACAATTGTGGATTTTACACTTTGAAATCCTGTACCTAAAGTGACTTTTAGGAATAGGAAACCTACTCTTAAGAACAAAAACTACAAAACTATTTTTATAGGTATCTATACGCTTGAGTGTTTGTTCTTCTGATATTTGTCTGATTCGAATCTTTGATTGAGTGTGATGAGTCGTGGAGTAACATCCACAATTACATCTACATATACATATAGGCATAAATATAAATAAATAAAATTCACTAGATAACTAAACAACCTAAACTATTCTCCATTAAAGTGTATCTATTTCAGATAGAATCCTTTAAGTTGAAAAAATATATATATATTCTATCTTATCTATGACACCCTAGTGTCACTTAGGGTTTCTTCCTTAAGCTAACCCAAACCATTGTCACATGTAAACCAAATGAAGGGATGAACATCAAAAAGTAAGAACAAAGATTTATGGTGAGTCTTTTCATCTTAAGAAACTCTCCTTAATCATGTCATGAATCTTAAGGTAAGAAAAACTCTCAAACCCTAATTAATCCTAAGTAAACCATTTAAGCACATAAAGGGCATTTGGGAAAAGTCTTGGGAGAGAAATGCAAATTTTGGTAAAAACCAAATTACAAAGTTTTAGTTCACTAATTAACCAACAAAGTATAGTAAGGAAGTTTTGCCATTTGAACTTTTCAAAATCCCTAAATCAGCCCCTAAACTAATGTACTTGGGAAAAATTCAGAAATTCAGAAATCTGAATTTCAGCCCTTTCCCAAAGATCAACTGCGTTCTCTATTTTTCAAAACTTAAATCAAACAAGTCCAAATAGCAAAGAGGCGCCAAATTCCCTTGAACACACTGAGGCAAAGTTTGGAAACCTCCACCATTTGACACGATCTTGACATGGTTTTACCTCGATACTCGACCTTGTGACACTGCCACATTAGTGTCACGACAACTCTCTATACACAGCCCGAAACCGCTCAACTTCCACACATAAACGACAAAGCTCTATCGGGGGAGCAAATCTTGTGCAGTGATCATGCCCAAATACGTGAAGATCTTCAACCTATGAGCGCTTGAAATCGGGCAGAAGCAAAGAGCCACGTGTTCGATCGCTTGCCTGACCGGCCGAGTGCGGACTGGCCACGGCAGCGCGCGCCCCGCGCGTCTGCATCTCGCCCTCGCCTATAAATGCCTCCAGAGGCATTAGCCGTTGGCACTCGCGCACCCAGAGCCCCGCCCGAGCTAGAGATCACCGGAGCTCGCTGTGAAAAGCAAGCAGCACCGCCCGCCATCTCTGCCCAAGCACGGCCGTCGTGGCCAGCCCCTTCTGTTGAACCCCAGCCTCGCCCCAGCCCCTGGACCGCTTCCCCGTGAAGTCGTGAAGCTTCTCCAAGCTTGAGCCGAGGCTTTGTCTCACCGGAGAGGCGGATTCACCCTTGCCGGAATTCGGTCATCCGCCGCCGCGCGTGAACCGAGCTAACCAGTAAGTCATTTTCCAATTCCTTGCACCCACGTCTTCCCTAGCACCCAATGAAGCTCTCTGACCCGTTCAATTGACCTATCGTGCCCTAGTTAGGCCGGACTCCTCGCCGCCGACGAGCATCTCCGCCTGCGCACGTGGATCAGCCGACTCCGACCATCCCCGACGGCGACCCGCACATCGCCGTGATCCTCAAGACCTCCCCTACATCCTCGACCACCTCACCTTAGCAGTCTCGCCGCCGGTAAGCCCCTCCGTCCCTTTCTTCCTCCGCGGCCACTGTTCCATTAGGGAAGGACCGTGGGTTCTATTTCCATAAACCCTAGGGGGTTTTCTGCAGAGCCGTAGACTCAAGTGAATAGTGCACCGAGGACCTATCTACAATTCATTTAAAATCTTTCGCCAGGGACCCCAGCGTAAAACTGTTTTTCCTTTAACCATTTCTAATTAATCTTTTAAATTCAGCAGAGAACTTAGAAAATTTATATCTTGAGTTATATTCAACCAAATTCAACCAAACCAATTTTGCTGGATTCAAAATATTATGGACTATCAATTAAAAATAATGAACCCTATGATTTCTGTTTTGAATTTTAGAGTTTGAAATTGATTAAGGAAAATGACCAAACCTTATTAAATTATAGAAAACTAGTTATGCTTCTGTGCTTAACGTAAGAAAATTTGCAGATGTTCAAACCCCATTTAGACACTATTTAAAAATAGTGAGCACCCCAGTATTGAAAGTTTAAGTAAGGTTATCTATTAAAAGCCATTTTTGCCCAAAACTTAAGAAAATCAGAAAGATATTAGAGAATAATGAACAGTGAATGCAATTATTTTTCCTAGCCTACTTAAGTAACCGCGAACCTAGGAAAAATAAAGGGACCCCTAGTCCAGAACAGATTCTAGGTGAAATGTTTTATTAAGCATTAATCAAACTAGAAAAACAATTATTAGAATTATGAAAACAATTCCAAAATTGCCAATAAAAATCCAGTGGACTTGTAACCACTAAGACACAACTACAAAAATGATAAACACCTCAGCCCATCATTTTAAGTAGGGTAAACAAATAGAACTTGATATTAAGTCATATTTCAATTTAATCATAAGTAAGCCAAAAAGTGTGCAACAGTGGGCAAATAAATTTTTACTAGATCAATAATGAAATAGGCCACCAGAGAAAAATGCAAAACCCAATTGAAAGCTGCAAAATAATACCCATCGCCAATACTTCATGAAAAAGGCCATTTAGTTCAAGAAATTCCTACCACCCCTCCTTTAAGTAAAAAGTTGCCAAACTTCAGAATGATTGCTCTTGCACAAAAGAAAAAGATATAAAAAATTAGAAATCTGTTGTTTAATATTTTCAAGTATAGAGGTAGTAGAAAGCACCCCTTTAGCTAGAAACTTTGAAAAATCATAATAAAATAACTAATAAGTATTAGTGGCTGAAAATTTGTACAAAGTCATGTTATAATATCTAGATGCCAGCAAAAAATGTCTTAGAGAATAACCCTCTGTTAAAAATGAGTTGTAGTTAAAAACATCCCCTCTACCCCAATATTTGATAATTTTATACAAAGAGAACCACTCACTTTTAAACCCCAAATTTTGAGACAGAAACTTATACACCAGTAAGAAGCCATTGTAATTTTTGCAGAAATTTTGGAAATTTATTAAGTTAACTTGTAGTTCAAACCCGCCTTAAAGGCATAAAAGGAATAGAAGGAAAGAAAGGAAAAATAAACCTCGCTCCAATAAGTTCAACTAAAAATCTTAATAAATTCTCGCAAAGACATAAAAAGGAAATCAGTGGAACACCAAAATGGACCTACCACTTAGTTTAACTAAGCTTGACCCTAAATTACTAAGTGTACCCCAAGAATCTTCGAGTAACAAGATCAAGCCCTACCTTATTAAAATGATCATTCACCATCAAAGTTTAGTTGTTAAACCGCATATTATACCATGCACGTATCTTACTCTTTGCATTCATTAGATTGGAATCTCGCTGACGGAGAGTACATGCTCATCCCTGAGCAATGAGTTGTCCACGAGGAAGACCAGGAGCAAACTCCCGAGACTACCATCGAGGATCTCCCCACAGCCCCAGCAATTGAAGGCAAGCCCCGGTTTATGCATAACCGTATTTATATATGCTACTTTATTACACTTAATGTTTGTAGGCTTGTAATGTGCACTTAAGTGTAGGAGTTACTTGAAACCTTTAGTTGCATGAACTTAGGATTCCTTTTTGAGATGAATACTAGTATGCTAGGTCGAGTAGCTGCTATGCTAATCAGGATCTCGGTAGAAGTCGAGTGATTTTTCTAGCACTCGCGCGAGGTCAGGAATTGATTGTATTCATCTTGATAACGGGATCTATGATGGTCTATGGACTTGGATCCAGGGAGGTTACCTTATCCATGAGACGGGAAAAGGAATTAAGGATTAATGTGTGGATACCTCAGTCAAGCATTTGAACGTACTAAACACATGTCGGGAAATATGGTAACCAGTAAACCTAGTACCTGAGTGAAGCCGGGCGCGGACTTTTCCCCTCACTTGTCCTGAGACTGGGTCTCCCATGCTAGCTATGGTGGGTACAAGTGCGGTCACTGCACGGCGGCGGCCGGGGTCAGTGGAGCATTGTATGCCAAGGCGGTAAGCCCTGGCCGCGAACGGGGAATCGATGGGGACGGTTGACGTGTGTGGGGACGGAGTGCCCTGACATGTCGTGTGTTTAGGTTTACCTTGCAAGGATAAAAACTCGATTCGAATCGTCTGCTTCTCGCAGCTAATGAGACTGCTTGACCCCTTGTACTACATTGAGTAAGAAGTGAAATGAGGTTACATGAGATAACTTGTTGTTTGTACTAAATGCTTGCTACCATGTATGCTTAGAAGGAGCAAACTTAGCTAAGATAATGATGCTAGAAATTGAAAAGCTAAAATTTGATTTTAGACTCAGCTAGTGCTTTTGGCAAACCAAACCCCTCAGCCAAATAGTTGCATGGTCTAGATGTAGAGGAGTAGACTCCTCACACCGGGTAAGTCTAGCTGAGTATTAGTATACTCAGCCTTGCTTGTGGCAAAATTTTTGCAGGTACGCTTTAGGATATGGTTGATGGTGTGACTTGGCCTACCACCATGCCACCGGGTTGGACGGTCGAGTGGGATGCTGCTCCAACGGGAGAGGAGCAAAAAGAGTAGTGGGCTAGGCCTTGCCCAATTCCTCGATACCGACGATATCGATTATCCGCTGCATTTTGTTTTGTGAACTTTTATCCGCTACTTGAAAAACTCCGATCTATGTAATAATTCAGTACTTTAATTTGAGGTCTTCCTGTTTTATTGTAGTTCTTCTGTGACTCACCTTCGAGTGAGATTGTAGTATTTGATCCTGGTTAAGTGGCTTTATCAGACTAGATCTGAGGGACTGACGAGTTATTCAAATTTAAGTGTGTTGCGGCCCCTGAGGCGTGACTTAGGCACTTAAGCTGGAATAATTCGGGCAGTTCTGCCACATTATCCTAATAGGTTCATTGTATGTTAAAAACAAATATATATACATCTTATTCTCATAAATTGTTTATAAGATAAACTAGACCAACAGAGAATACCTCCACTAGAATATATCAAGCCTAATGGGTCCGTCTAATCTTAAAAGACTCTGTCTTATCTTAATAGATCCATCTTACCTTGAAAGGTTCTCTCTTATCTTAATAGATCCATCTGATCTCGAAAAGATTCAATCCTATCCTAATAGATCTAACTAATCTCAAAAGATTCTATCTTATTCTTAGAGACGCATCTTGTCCTAATAAGCATACTTATCCCCACCACTTTGCTTATCTCATAACAGTGTAACAAACATGATCTAGTCCAAAATAAATTAAGTAGATCTTTTCTAGTCTAATCTGATTACACCAATTTAATTTTGATCCCATCTAATCTGATTGGATCTAATCTAATGGACAAACATATTAGATAATACTGGTAAAATAAGATTGGATCCTATTCATACAAATATGTTTTAATCTAAATTTGAGTCTTAGTCCAACCTGGCCATATGCAACTACCATAACCACCCGATAGTTGCATAACCTCTCAATTTTAACCGACAGAGATTCTGACTTCCCTACACCATATAATCCATCCTATCTCAAAAGATTCTAAACAGATATTAATAATATATATTCTACCCTAGTAGATCTACCTAACTTAAACTGGTCTGATCTAGTTATATCCAATATAACCTAGACCCTGCCTAATCTGACATGATCTAATCTAAAGGAAGTTACTTAGACAAGTCAGTTAATACTCGTAACATAGATTAGACCATATTCTGATAAATGGGATTTTAAAACCTAAAATTGGTGTCTTAAACCAACTCGTCCGTAAAACCACGACCTAGCCTATGTTATAGGTTGCCCAACCCATTTATCTCAAAAAAAAGCAAAGTGAGACTTTGTTTAAACCTACCTACCACATCTATCCGCAATTGTTGTCCCAGCTCAGATAATGGCATCTAACACCACGACCAATGGTCCCTAAAACAGACCCAAGAAGAAGGTTAACCTCGACAATAAAAGATACTAGTAGAAACAGATCTTCGGATGAATCAAGATCCACCATCCGGAATAAAAGTCTCCCTTACCTAACTTTCTTTTAGCCCCGAATCTTCTCTACACTCACCTAATAGCTAAAATCTGAGGTACCCTTGTTTTCTAAGCCTCACCTGCTAATGGCATAAAAATAATTTCAGGTGCATAAAAAAATACTAGAATTTCATAAAGATAAAGTCAGCTTGTTATGCTTAACTAAATGGTATTCTTAAATTGGATTATGGAATCTAGTGTTTTCTAATCCAACGTGGTCTGCTTAAACAGATTAGTGGTACTTGGACCCTTCTAGCCAGGTGTTAACTTAACTTAGCACATTAGATCAACTCAACCATGAGCTAACCCAACCCATAGAGTCATGATGAATGGTATAATCTATCTATCCCCACCTAACATCAAACAAACTTTTAACCTACCTCATGTAGACTATCTCATCTTGATAAAATTCTATCCTACCTTTGGATATTCACCTTATACGACTAGTTACCCCAATCTAGACATAAAACAGATTAAGCCCTGCTAAAGAATCTTCAAATCATAAACAGCTACTAACCTATTCATTCTGCTTACCAAATACTTTTCATTGCAAAACTATCCTACCATATGCTTCTAACTCTCATGGTCAATACCAGGAAGGGAAGATTATCAGGCAACAACAAACAAAAATGAATCCTCCAAATCCTCCACCGGTTGGAATCGATGAAGTGGCTGCTTGCCCAAATGATGGTAATACAACAAATGGCAAACATAGTTACCGAAATGCAAAATCAGATAAGACAAGAACGCCAAGAAATACGTCAGGACCGACTGGAGATACGTCAAGAAATAAGGCAAGCACGGTTGGGAAGACAACAACAACAACCACTACCTCCACCACCACCACCAGCTCCACCAAGCTACATAAATAAATATATATCTCTACTACATATTAAGGCTCTAAGGGTAGCCTGCCGTTCTGCCGTCCATGAATCTAGATCGTCCGTTCTGCCGTCCATGGATCGTCCCCGTCCATCTCGCGCCGCCCCACAGCTAACTCCTGCTCCAACTACGATCCCCACGCTGCTCTCCCCCATCACCCACCAGCCCCCCAAATCTCACGGGCTCACGGCGACAGACCCGCCCTCTATGCCACCAAGGAGCTCCTCTCCATCCCATCCCCAACATCGCCCCAACCCCCATCACCGACAGGGAACCCACCTCTCACGTCGACGCCGCCAGAGGAGGAGATGGTGGAGATACGGGCGTTGCGATCAGCGAGGCAGCACGCTAGAGCGACGAGAGCGTGGCGATGTGGAGATCATGGGAGTCCTACGCAGCGTCGCGGCGAGGCGCCCGTCGGGGAGGCAGCGGACATGGAGAGAGCAAAGAGTGACGGCGACAAGGGGTCCCGCCTATCGCGCGAACCAGGGAAATATCTACATCTCGTCTGTGCGCCGCTGGGATTTATTAGGGTTCTACTCCTAGCCCGGGCCGACTCCACACCAATCCAATCCTGGGGCGGGCGACTGCCTCCTTCCCTCGATCTATTCCCCATCTTGTCCTCCCATTGCTAAAAATAACGAGGCAGACGCATCTTCGATTTGACGTGCGCATCCTCTTCCTCGCTCGCTCTCGGTCGCAGTCGCAGGTAACTACGTCCTGTCTTCCTCGCTTATGGATTTCTTTCCACGTAGTAGGTAGTAGATCTCTCTTTGCTCGATCTGTTTTCGTTTTGTAAGATTCATTCACGTCTGCGCTGTGGCTCTATTCAGATTTGGTTGTGATTTCTAGAGTTTGTTTTTTATTTTGTACTATCTAACATAGATTTTGCGTCTAACAATCATTAAGTTATACGCACGCATGGTTATATTTGAAGTTTAACCTTGCCGTGTTTTGGTTAAGTGCGCTTCTGAGCACATTATGTACTGAATTCTGCAAATCAGTAAAGGAATTATAAACTGTAGAGTCAACTTCCATTTGGGTATGCTAATAACATGCCTGAGAACGTGTATTTCCTTAAGAAGAAGTTCTTCTGCTTATAAAATACTCTTTGTGTCTTTGTTTCTCGGAGGTGTTGCTTTTCTAAAATAAATATCACAGCTTTAGTGATCAGTGATTATTGACTAGGTTATCTGTAACCACCATAGAATCTGCAGTGATCTCTCTTGGTTGCTCTAGCTCTAGCTTCCTGCAACCCTACTTACTTATAAGATGCATATATTTGTTTATTTTCGTCGTGAGCAACCTCACGAACATGTACTCCAATTGCGATCTCCTTCATGAGGCATATAGGGTATTTATTCAAAT
Organism: Zea mays; assembly: GCF_902167145.1. Classification (NCBI taxonomy): domain Eukaryota; kingdom Viridiplantae; phylum Streptophyta; class Magnoliopsida; order Poales; family Poaceae; genus Zea; species Zea mays. The sequence continues at coordinate 47,608,403 of NC_050103.1, forward strand.
GCTCGCAAAGGGAGGGCAGTGCATTGAGTGCATCGGGAGGGCTCGTAGGTAAGTAGTGTTTGGTGTTGTCATATCATTCAGTTTGATAGAAAGATAATGTGGCAATAAGACCTATGTGTCACAACTCATGCTTTGGGATCATGTGAATTGTACTGTAATTCAGTTTAAGTAATTTAACACAATTGTACATGAATTCTTGTAGCTATTTAAAACCAAAGGTCTCTGGTTCATTGACACTAATGTGCATTTCAATAGTTCCTAAGATATGTAGAGAAGATTGCACCTATTGTAGTATATACATCTGGCAAAGGATCATCTGCAGCTGTCTTACAATATCTGTAACTCAGGATAGTAGTTAGATAGGTCTATTTCACCAAATTGTTTGTTGTTTACTAAAGTTTGGTTTTTGAATGATGTAAATATTTATTTTTATATACCATGTCTCCCTTCTCTTATCTAATTTCCAGATTTGCAATTCATGAGGCCATGGAGCAGCAGACAATATGTAGATGCTGGCATTACAGTAGTACTCAATTCAAGGACATCAGTTCTTGCAGCTGCCAATCCAATTTTAGGATGCTATGATGATCTTAAAGTTGGTAAACATGTTTTTCATTGTCTCAATAAGTATCCATTTTTTAAAAGTTTAAACTGTTCTAGCCATACATGGAAGACAATTAATTTGATAACTTTTCTTTTTGTTGTTCATCAGACTGCACAAGATAATATTGATCTGTAGACGACCATTCTTTCTAGATTTGATCTAATCTTTATCGTCAAGGATATGAGACTGTATGCTCAAGATAAGGTATGAAGCAAAACTCTTTGTACAATTTTCTATTATAGCTTTTGTTAATCAGTTCAAACTTTTTCTGTATTTTCCATCATGTATAGTCTGGAATGTGAAATATAAAAAATAGATTGGTAATTCAGACTATTAATTTACAGGTTTTAAATAAATTAGACATAGACTTCGTATGTGTTTCACTGTTTTGGTAAGATAAACCAATGACATGTTATGCCAGTGACAGTTAATGTTGCTAATAGAAAAGAAAAACCTTTATATGTGAATAATTTTAAATTTGTAATAGAAGTAACAATGGATTCTTGCTGAGATAGCAATATTTCTACTACTTATTAAGGTTGTAAGGGTAGCATGTCATTCCCTGTTCTGCCATTCCTATTCCTATTCCCATTTCCTACCATTTCCATCGTGAACCGCTCTCCTGACACTGTGGCGCTTGCTCCCTCTCTCCTCCATCCACGACCGCGCTCGTCGTCCCCCACCCCTTCCTCCCCCGCTCGAGCTGCCGCCACACCCCCGTTCGAGATTGGTGTCCCCTGTGCCCCCTCCCTCCGCTCCATCCATAACCACGACTATGCTCGTCGCCCCGCCCTTGCCCCTTTCTCCCCCGCTCGAGATGCCGTCATGCCCGCGTCCGAGATCGGCGCCCCCTGTGCCCCCTAGCCACTTTCACCCCCACTCGAGCCGCCACCGCACCCCCGTCCGAGATCGGCGGAGATGGACGTGGACGGGCATCTGCGATGGGCGGAGCGGTGGATGGTGTCACGCGCGTCGTTCGACACAAACCGCAGCAGCGTGCGCGGGGCCACGACGGCGCCTGGGCACGCGTCCGTGGACCACCACCCAGACCCGATGACCACCGCCTCCATCCGCGCGCCCTAGCAAGGTCGATGCCGCGGGCTGCCATCCTTGGCGTCCGTGCCCCAGCACGCGACCACGGGAGCAAAACCCTTCTCCCGCCACATCCTCATCGCCCCCGATGCCAAACCTGATGTCGGACCCGACTACCACTGCCTCCGTCCCCTTCTAGCGATCTCCCTCTCCCCGCCTTTGCCGACACCACCACGATCGAAGATCTGAAAGGCAAGTTGTTTTTCTTCATCCTCTGCCTCGATGTCGTCTTTTGTGTGGTTTGGTGGGGAGGTTATTGGTGAGGGTTTCAACTGAATGCACAGGATAAGGATAAGGATACCAAGGAGGCACCCCTGATGATGGAGGAGATCGGTCAAGCCATGTGGATGCTGCTTCACACCATCGCAGGCTCGCAGTGCATGTGCTCAATCTATTACTAATTTGGCAATGCTATTATACTATCTCACGTTACAAAATGATCAAAATGCAATGGGGAGCAAAAATGCTATCCATGTATGATAACACATTCACACAGATTGATTGTTATACTTATGGGACGTGGCCAGAGACTGACATCTTTTTTCATATTTGATTTTTGTTTGGATCTTTCAGTTCCCTAACGAACCAACAAGGTGACAAAGACGAGATGCAAAGGAGTTGGTAAGCACAAGAGACAACCCTATTAACATTCTTTAGAATTTGAAAACCTAGGACTTGGGGAACCAAAATGCTGTTGTGAAGAGGTTTGAATACTTGCTACAACTGAAATTTACTCTCATGGTTTAGTACTAGATAATCACATCTTTTAAATGTGAAAATGATGGTAGCTACATCCTGACAATTATAGAGAATAGGTTTCATGATCTGAGTACATTTATAAAATCCCCCTTTATGAGTACAGAGAATATTCCTTTATGATCTTTCTTATTCCCATGTTAGGTGGGTTAGTGTGAGGTGCACATGGTTTAGCATGCTTCTAATGGTAAATTTATAAAAAATCATAAGATATGTATCACCAGACTACCACTAAATCTGTCAGGAATAGTAAGCTGAAAACATTTTTTAGGAGGGACTGCATCACAAGAGTAATTAGACATTAGCACGTTCATAAGACAATATCCTTCTCTACTTTGCAACATTTTGTTGCTTGATATGCGCGCAAAAATAACATTACTGCTGGTCGCATGCTCAGATACATATAATCTCAAGACTATATCCTTGCAAAGAATGTGTTGATCACTTCAAGAAATTTTGAAGTAAGCTTTTCTCACCAACAACTTGAGCCATGCCAAACACCCACTTAAGAGCCATCATTTTTTAAGTTGTTGGTGGAGGGTGCACCCTTTTGAAACTTGCAGTATGGGTTTCTCCTCTCAGCTAGGTGCAAATTTGGTGGCAAAGATGATGTATTAGAGGACAGATTTTGTGATCTTGAGGTTCCACTGCTAGCTGGTCAAAACGATGTTGGACTGACATCTGAAGATAGTTTTGTTGAGAATGCTCCTCATGATTTTGGCTTGCCTGATGTGGATGCTTATTCAATACTTGAGAAGGGGCACATTAGATGGTCGAGTATACAATTTAAAATATCAAGACCTATATGAGAATTTAGGACAAGTTTAGGATACTAAAAATGTAATATAAAAGTTTTAGAATGTGGATGAGAGCTTAGGACAAGTTCACTAATCTAAATTTGCAATTTAAAAGTACCAGGATCTAAATAAGAACTCGAGATTAGGACAAGTTTGAGGACTGCCAATAAAATTTACTATTTGTTAAGAATCTTTACTTCACTGCCATTTGATGAGAAAAGCACAACTGACGGTGGTATCCTAACTCCTATGTCTATGAAAAGATTGCATTGGCATGTGCCAAATTGTGCTAAAGTCTTGATGATTGTTTCATGACAGTACCACTATCTCTGGTTTTTCTGGCTGCCTTTGTTGGTGTCACCATCAATTTTAAATCATGCTCCATGGTTCTACACACTGTTGTCATCCCATGTGCCCTCGCACCATGTCCATTGCATCCTCATCCTTGTCGCTACAGCTAAGTGTATCTGAGTAGCCCCTGCACTGCAAGGAGGAAAATATAATGTCTAGACCCTGGCGTGGCCAAGGCCACCTGTAGCTCCACCAGCTGCTACTCTAGATGATTCATGGCGTTAGTTGCTACTTGCACAATTGCAGACCATAAGTGCAATCCCATCTTTTCACATGGCACTCATTACTCTCTTGGTGGAATAATTAACATTAGGCTATTGAGAATAAATGTTAAATCCAACATCAAATAAGGAGTCTATAATTTCCATGGCCATAAAAGGAACCACTCATATACTAGCGTTAAATAGGAAGTTGTTTCTTTGAAATGATGTTTGTCACTGTAACACCGATATCCTATCGATTTTTTTGTTGAGAACTGCATGATATGCTCTACCACTACAACTTTATGGATCCGGTTGTTTTTCAAACTATAATAATGCGCCTTTTGTCATCACAAGCCCCCAAACAGTAGAACTCTTCTCCAACAAAGAGCATATAAGGTTTCAGGTATGCTACCACCTGCTTGGAATTATTTGGAATTTGGACTTTTCAAAAAAACATTATCTTTTATGTTTCTTCCTTCATCTTTCCTTGGGCTTGTCCTATTTGTTGAGCATATGATGTTTCACTTATATACAACCTTGCCTTTTCCCTCTTAATACATAGGTGGGTCTACAAAACTAACAATATAATATGTTCGATGCAGTCTTTATGACTTGGCTAATGTTGCGCCAACACTTGCAAAGTTCTATCATCAAGCAGTGAATCCTATGAACTAGCTTGCACTCGCCACATGAGCTCACTCGTTTATCTTATATGTGAACATATTCAAATTTTCTTGTGGGATATTGTATTTCTCTGATAGATCCAAGGTTTCATTTGGACCTTTAGCAGCAATTTGAGAGGTTATTTTAGTTCAACCGGAAAGTCAACGAATTGACATACACTATTGCTTCTAAGAAGGTGAGCTAACTTTATTATATGATATATATCGTAGTTGAGATTGGAAGTTACAATAAATGAGCTTTGAATATTCATTTTTCTATTAAGTTGTCTAACTTTTATTGTCAAAATTCACATATATCGTTTTAGCTGGGGTTGTCAAAAACTGACATAAGGAGGGGTACTGAAATCCAACTTATATGGGGTAAGTAAATCTATATCTGCTTCATGAATCAGTTGTACTTTAGAGCTTTTTGTAAAGTTGGGTGGTAGTTGTCACTTATACTAAGCTTTGACCTGTGAGCGTATTTCCATGTGGATTTATAGACTTACTATTTGTCGGCGTTTCGACCCTGGGGGGTCCCTGGACCGACGAGTAAATTGTCGCCGCTTGTCCCAGCCCAGATGGGTCGGTGCATGACGGAGCACGAAGGGGGGAGAAACGGCAAAAGGGGAAACCCGCGGCCTTCGTGTTGCCCTGCGCCCAGGTCGGGTGCGCTTGCAGTAGGGGGGTTACAAGCGTCCGCGAGGGAGAGAGAGAGAGACTGTCCGCCAGCCTGTCCTCCCGCGCGACCAACCTTCTCATACGAGATCCCTGGACCTCCCTTTTATAGGCGTAAGGAGAGGGCCCAGGTGTACAATGGGGGGTGTAGCAGTGTGTTAACGTGTCTAGCAGAGAGGAGCTAGAGCCCTATGTACATGCCGTCGTGGCAGCCGGAGAGGTTTTGGCGCCCTGTTCATGTGATGTCGTGGCCGTCGGAGGAGTGCTTGAGCCTTGTGGAAGTACAGCTGTCGGGGCTGTCGGATCCTTGCTGACGTCTCCTTGCTTCCGAAAGGGGCTGAGAGCCGCCATCGTCATGGAGCACGCGGGGTGCCATCATTACTTGTTTATCGGGGCGAGCCAGATGGGACGCCGGTCTTGTTCCCCATAGCCTGAGCTAGCTAGGGGTAGGGTAATGATGGCCTTCCCTGTGACGTGGCGGGTCCGAGCCCGAGGTCGGGCGAGGCGGAGGCTCCTCCGATGTCGAGGCTGAGTCTGAGCCCTAGGGTCGGGCGAGGCGGAGTCCGTCTTTCGGGGTCGAGGCTGAGTCCGAGCCCTGGGTCGGGCGAGGCGGAGACCGTCTTCTGAGGCTGAGGCTGAGTCCGAGCCCTGGGGTCGGGCGAGGCGGAGTTCATCTTCCGAGGCCGAGGCTGAGTCCGAGCCCTGGGGTCGGGCGAGGTGGAGTCCGTCTTCCGGGGTCGAGGCTGAGTCTGAGCCCTAGGGTCGGGCGAGGTGGAGTTCGTCTTCCGAGGCCGAGGATGAGTCCGAGCCCTGGGTCGGGCAAGGCGGAGCTTCCCATGGCGCCCGAGGTTGGACTTAGCTGCTGTCAGCCTCACTCTGTCGAGTGGCACAACAGTCGGAGCGGCGCAGGCGGCGCTGTTTTCCTGTCAGGTTGATCAGTGGAGTGGCGAAGTGACTGCGGTCACTTCAGCTCTATCGACTGAAGAGCGCGCGTCAGGATAAGGTGTCAGGCGATCCTTGCATTAAATGCTCCTGCGATACGGTCGGTTGGCGTGGCGATCTGGCCAAGGTTGCTTCTCCACGAAGACAGGGCCTCGGGCGAGCCGAAGGTTTGTCCGTCGCTTGAGGCGGCCCTCGGGCGAGACGTGAATCCTCCGGGGTCAGCTGCCTTTGCCCGACGCTGGGCTCGGGCGAGGCGAGATCGTGTCCCTTGAGTGGACTGAGCCTTGACCTTAATCGCGCCCATCAGGCCTTTGCAGCTTTGTGCTGATGGGGGTTACCAGCTGAGATTAGGAGTCTTGGGGGTACCCCTAATTATGGTCCTCGACAGTAGCCCCCGAGCCTCGAAGGGAGTGTTGATACTCGCTTGGAGGCTTTTGTCGCACTTTTTTGCAAGGGGACCGGCCTTTCTCGGTTGCGTTTCGTTCCGGTGGGTGCGCGCGAGCGCACCTGCCGGTTGTAGCCCCCGAGGCCTCGGAGGAGTGGTTTGACTCCTTCGAGGTCTTAGTGTGTTTCGTGATGCTTCGGCCGGTCTGGTTGTTCCCTCATGCAAACTGGTCGTAGCCCGGGTGCATAGTCAGGTTCCAAGTTCTCGGGCTGGTATGTTGACGCTGTCAATGGTTTGGCCGGAGCCGGGTTTGCAAGAGCAGCCCCCGAGCCTCTGCACAGTGCGAGAGGACGGTCAAGGACAGACTCGGCTTTTTTCATACGCCCCTGCGTCGCCTTTCCGCAAGGAGGAGGGGGGGAAAGCGCCATGTTGCCCTTGGAGGGCGCCGAACATGGTGTCTCCAGTGAGTTGCTAGCGGGTGATCCGAGTGGACGCCCGTGCCCCGTTCTATAAGGGTCGGCTAGTGGCCCAGAGGCGCGCTCCAAAAGTACCTGCAGGTGATTTGCCGGACCCGGTCCCGTTTGATAGGGTACGAGGGCTCGATGCATCCCTCTGATGGGATTCCATTACAAAATCGCTCCCGCTGGTCTCGGAAATGTCCTAGGGTACCTCGGGAGCGTAGCCCGAGCCTTGGTTGTGTATCGAACGTACCCAGAGTCATCCCTCGCTCTGCGTGCTCTGAGGCGGCTGTCGAACCCTTCGGGGGCCAGCCTACGAACCCCTGATCAGTAGTGGGCGCGGAGCCCGAGTGGCTTGAGGCGGCTGTCGAACCCCTCCGAGGGGCCAGCCTTCGAACCTCTGACCAGTAGTGGGCGCGGAGCCCGAGTGCTCTGAGGCGGCTGTCGAACCCTTCCGAGGGGCCAGCCTTCGAACCTCTGATCAGTAGTAGGCGCGGAGCCTGAGTCCTCTGAGGCGGCTGCCGAACCCTTCCGAGGGGCCAGCCTTCGAACCTCTGATCAGTAGGAGGGCTCGGGGCCCGCTTCCTTCGCAGAGAAGGATCCTTTTCGGAGTATCCCCTTTCCCGGTCCCTGTAGCAAGAGAGAGAAAGAGGAAGAGGAAAAGGATACGAAATCGAACAACGTGGCACACCTTTTTTGACGCGGTCATTATGGCGGAGGTGAAGCGTCGCCTACTTCGCCTGCCAAAGGTGCCGCCTGCCCTGCCGCAGAGTTAATGCGACGGGACACGTGGTTCGCGGGGCAGCCGTTGTGCGTGCGCGAGCCGTTCGAGGAACGGAACATGGGCGCGTCGTCTTCACGCCGTGAGATAGGGTTCTCTAGCTGTCCCCGGAGGGGACGTGAGCTTGCATACGACTTGACTGCTGCTTCTGCCGGCCTGCCGCCGCCATTACTGCAGGCCCATTTCTGGCTGTATCGACCGTCGCGCCTTCTCCCGCGGCTGACTGACCCGTGACCGATGTGCTCGGTTCGCACTGTTGGGTCATGCGCAGGGTCGCCTCGAGTCGCGGCACCGGTTCCGCAGTCGAGAAGGCGCGGTACTGGCGCGAGTGGTGGTGCAGTTTTCCCGCACGTAGTAACCGGCGCGCCGGGTACATGACGTGTGGGCCTGGGCCTCCACGCCGGATGCGTCAGAGTCGAAAGGGTGCGCCCCCTTGGTGTGGTTGCATGCCGCCTGCATGGCGGTCCGCCCTTTCACCCGCTGGTCTGGGCGAAAGTGGAGGAGTGCTTGTAACCGCTGGGCAGTTGTGCGCTCCGCGCGTGGCGGTTTGGCTCCTTCTGTCCTAGGCCAGCTTGCATGACGCGTGGGACCTAGCCCCCATGTCATAGGGGGAGGACCTTGGAGCGTGTTGGTGAAGACTTAGCCCGGGACGGCTGAGGACGCAAGTGGGGAGAGACGCCTTTAAAAGGAGGGTGACGGCCTTGGATGGCAACCATGTCTTCGCACTCCCTTTATGCATCGTGTCCTTCCACCTTCCGAGCCCCCGGATGGGGAGCGCCCGCGGTTCTTCCATCTTGTCATCGTTGGAGGAACGCAATTTCGCGGAAGTTGGTACCTTTCAGCCATCGCTCTGCTTCAAGGATTTTTATCAGGCAGCCCGGCTGCATCCCTTCGCTGGCGGTCACCCAAGACGGTGACCACCAATTTGTTGTCCCGCAGGCCCTCCGATGTGGAGGTTGTTCATACCCGCGGGAGTGGAACCAGAGTTCCGTTTGTAATGGCACCTTGAGTGCCGGTGTCTATTCATTGTGGCTGTCGGGGCCTGAACATGTATGTATTTTTGGTGTGAAGCCATGTTTCGTCCTCATTTCGAGCACTAGGACTCGCCTGTCAGCTAGCTGAATCGCTTAACCAAGTGTGAGTTGCCTCGTGCGAAGGTGACGAGTGAGGTATCCATATCCCGGAGGCGTAGGAGTCCCTCGGCTCGGTAGGCCTTGCCGCCCGAGGCTGCTCTTGCTTAGTTAAAGGAACCCTCGGCCGCTCTGCGATGAGCCGGAGCCGGAGGCAGCGGTGCTAGCACGGACAGAGGCAGAGTTGGCTCGGAAAGAAGCTTCGTCGGCCGGAGCCTGGCCGGGCCGTCCACTGGCGGCACCGATGCCGGAGTTGGGTTGCCGAGGCCACGAGCCGGGCTGATGTCCTCGGGGGACAGCTGGCTGAGGCTACGGAGCGGCCGGTCGAGCCGTCTGCTCGAGCAGGGTTCCCGGAGGAGACCCCGGCGACGATGGCCCAAGCGTGGTGCCAACGGGTTCCTTCGAGGTGGAGATCCTTCGACCGTGTTGCCGTTCGAGGCCGGGTCGGATTCTGCCGAAGGTGGAGTCGACGCCGAGGGTGCTGCTGCTCCCCCACTGATGTCTGACCCTGCAGGAACAGTTTATCTTGTAGTGTGCGTATGTTTTTTGCGGCCACCGAGGCCCAAACCTATCGTCGTCATGTTGTAAAGTTGCGTTTCTTTTCCCCTTGTTTCGAGTATCGGGACTTATTTGTCGGTAACAGAATTGTTTGTCCGAGCGAGAGTAACTTTTCACGGAAGGTGATGAGTGAGGTATCCGTATCCCGGAGGCGTAGGAGTCCCTCGGCTCGGTCGGCCTTGCCGCTTACGTGTGCTCTTACTCGTCCGTAGGATTCTGTTATCGATATAGTCGAGAAGGCACGAAAAATCGTTTTGGCAGAAAAGTTTTCGAGCAATAAGACTTGTTTGGTCAGCGGAATCGCTTATCCGAGCGTGAGTTACTTATCGCAGAAGGTGATGAGTGAGGTATCCGTATCCCGGAGGCGTAGGAGTCCCTCGGCTCGGTCGGCCTTGCCTGCTTACGTGTACTCTGTTGTTTTCAGGATCCCACTTTCGAAGTAGTCGAAAAGCACGAAAGATGTTCTGGCAGAAAGACTTTTTCCGAGGAAAATTTTGACGCAGAGGGGGTTCGCCCCTTCTAGCCCCCGAGGGAGGGTCGGGCTTTGCCGAGGCAAGGCTGACCCTTCCTTGATGGTTAGACTTTATTGGCGTATGTAAACGAAGTGTATGAACGACTTGAGAACATCTTAAGGGTAGAAGCGACATAGCTGTCGGATGTTCCAAGCGTTGTTGTAGACCTCGCCTTGACTGTTGGCCAGCTTGTATGTTCCGGGCTTCAAAATCTTGGCGATGATGAATGGTACTTCCCAAGGAGGCGTGAGCTTGTGGCGCCCTTGGGCGTCTTGTCGCAGCCAAAGCACCAAGTCACCCACCTGGAGGTCTCGGGACCGAACCCCTCGGGCGTGGTAGCGACGCAGGGACTGCTGATACCATGCTGAGTGTAGTAAGGCCATGTCCCGAGCCTCTTCCAGCTGGTCCAGTGAGTCTTCTTGGTTGGTTCGATTGCTTTGGTCGTCGTACGCCCTCGTCCTTGGGGAACCGTATTCTAAGTCTATGGGCAAGATGGCCTCGGCCCCATAGACTAGAAAGAACGGCGTGAAGCCCGTGGCTCGGCTCGGCGTTGTCCTCAGACTCCAAACCACCGAGGGGAGTTCCTTCATCCATCGTCTGCCAAACTTGTTGAGGTTGTTGTAGATCCGTGGCTTGAGTCCTTGCAGAATCATGTTGTTGGCACGCTCTACTTGCCCATTCGTCATGGGGTGAGCTACGACGGCCCAGTCCACCCGGATGTGGTGATCCTCGCAGAAGTCCAGGAACTTTCTGCAGGTGAACTGGGTGCCGTTGTCGGTGATGATGGAGTTCGGGACCCCAAAGCGATGGATGATGCTGGTGAAGAACGCCACCGCCTGTTCGGACCTGATGTTGTTTAGGGGTCGGACCTCGATCCACTTGGAGAATTTGTCGATGGCGACCAGCAGGTGCGTGTAGCCCCCAGGTGCCTTCTGCAAGGGACCAACGAGGTCCAGACCCCACATAGCAAACGACCAGGTGATGGGTATTGTCTGTAGAGCCTGAGCGGGCAGGTGGGTCTGCTTCAGGTAGAATTGACACCCTCGGCAGGTGCGTACAATCCTAGTGGCATCGGCCACCACGGTTGGCCAGTAAAAACCCTGTCGGAAGGCATTCCCAACGAGGGCTCGAGGTGCTGCGTGGTGACTGCAAGCCCTCGAGTGTATTTCTTGTAATAACTCCTGACCTTCGGTGATGGATATGCATCGCTGGAGGATGCCTGAGGGGCTGCGGTGGTAGAGCTCCTTCCCGTCCCCCAGCAAGACGAACGACTTGGCGCGCCGCGCCAGTTGCCGAGCTTCGGCTCGGTCGAGGGGCAGCTCTCCTCGGTGGAGATATTGCAGGTACGGGGTCTGCTAGTCTCGATTAGGCGGGACCCCACTCCGCTCTTCCTCGATGCGCAGTGCCTCACCCTTGGGGGCCGAGGGTGCCTCGGGCTGAGCCGAGGGCGCCTCGGGCAGGGCCGAGACCTTCTCGGGCTTGGGCGTGTCGTCGGTCTTAACTGAGGGTTGATGTAGGTCTCGGGAGAAGACGTCCGGGGGAACCGTTGTCTGCCCCGAGGCTATCTTAGCCAGTTCGTCCGCAGTCTCGTTGTATCGTCGAGCGATGTGGTTGAGCTCGAGCCCGTAGAACTTGTCCTCCAGGCGCCGAACCTCATCGCAGTAGGCTTCCATCTTTGGGTCGCGGCAATGGGAGTTCTTCATGACTTGGTCGATGACAAGCTGTGAGTCGCCACGACCGTCGAGGCGTCGGACCCCTAGCTCGATGGCGATGCGCAACCCGTTAACCAGAGCCTCGTACTCGGCCACATTGTTGGACGCTGGGAAATGGAGGCGCAGCACATAGCGGAGGTGCTTCCCGAGGGGTGAGATGAAGAGCAGGCCTGCGCCCGCTCCTGTTTTCATCAGTGACCCGTCGAAAAACATAGTCCAGAGTTCTGGCTGGATCGGAGCCGCTGGAAGTTGGGTGTCGACCCATTCAGCCACAAAGTCCGCCAAGACTTGGGACTTGATGGCCTTCCGAGGGGCACACGAGATTGTCTCGCCCATGATCTCCACTGCCCACTTTGCAATCCTACCCGAGGCCTCTCGGCACTGGATGATCTCCCCTAGGGGGAAGGATGACACCACAGTCACCGGATGAGACTCGAAGTAGTGTCGCAACTTTCGCCGCGTCAGAATTACCGCGTATAGTAGCTTCTGGATTTGCGGGTAGCGGATTTTGGTCTCGGATAGTACTTCACTGATGAAGTAGACCGGCCTCTGGACGGGCAATGCATGCCCCTCTTCTCGTCTCTCAACCACGATCGCGGCGCTGACCACCTGAGTGGTAGCGGCGACGTAGATCAAGAGGGCTTCTCCGGCAGCAGGGGGCACCAAGATGGGCGCGCTGGTAAGGAGCGCTTTTAGGTTCCCGAGGGCTTCCTCGGCCTTGGGGGTCCAAGTGAAGTGCTCGGTCTTCCTCAAGAGGCGGTACAGAGGTAGGCCTCTTTCGCCAAGGCGCGAGATGAAACGGCTCAGGGCCGCAAGACATCCCATGACCCTCTGTACTCCTTTCAAGTCCTTGATGGGGCCCATGTTGGTGATGGCCGTGATTTTCTCTGGGTTGGCCTCGATGCCCCGCTCGGAGACGATGAACCCCAGGAGCATGCCTCGGGGGACTCCGAAGACACACTTCTCAGGATTGAGTTTTACGCCTTTCGCCTTGAGACACTGGAATGTTGTTTAAAGGTCGGAGAGGAGGTCAGAGGCTTTCCTCGTCTTGACTACGATGTCATCGACGTAAGCCTCGACTGTTCGACCAATGTGCTCTCCGAACACGTGGTTCATGCACCTTTGGTATGTCGCACCCGCATTCCTCAAATCGAATGGCATAGTAACGTAGCAGTACATGCCAAAGGGCATGATGAAAGAAGTCGTGAGCTGGTCGGACTCTTTCATCTTGATTTGGTGATACCCTGAGTAGGCATCGAGGAAAGACAGGGTTTCGCACCCAGCAGTGGAATCCATGATTTGATCGATGCGAGGCAGAGGGTAGGGAACCTTCAGACATGCTTTGTTTAGACCAGTGTAGTCTACACACATCCGCCATTTCCCTCCTTTCTTTCTCACAAGCACAGGGTTGGAAAGCCATTCGGGATGGAATACCTCTTTGATGAACCCTGCGGCCATCATCTTGTGGATCTCCTCGCTTATGGCTCTGCGCTTTTCTTCGTCGAATCGGCGCAGAGGCTGCTTCATGGGTCGGGCTCTAGCTCGGATATCCAGCGAGTGCTCGGCGTTCACGAGGAGAAAGTCGATGAGCACTGCTTCCTATTTGGGGTTGAGCTCGGAGCCGATCCGTATCTGCTTGGAGGCGTCGTTGCTGGGGTCGAGAGGGACGGATTTGACCGTCTCGGCTGGCTCGAAGTTGCCGGCATGGCGCTTCGCATCTGGCGCCTCCTTGGAGAGGCTCTCCAGGTCGGCGATGAGGGCCTCGGATTCGGCAAGGGCCTCGGCGTACTCCACGAACTCCACGTCGCCTTCGTACGCGTGTCGGTACGTGGAGCCGACGGTGATGACCCCGTTGGGGCCCGACATCTTGAGCTTGAGGTAGGTGTAGTTGGGGACGGCCATGAACTTGGCGTAGCATGGCCTCCCCAGCACTGCGTGGTAGGTTCCTCGGAACCCGACCACCTCGAACGTGAGGGTTTCCTTTCGGAAGTTGGAGGGAGTCCCGAAGCAGACGGGCAGATCGAGTTGCCCAAGGGGTTGGACGCGTTTCCCGGGGATGATCCCGTGAAAAGGCGCCGCGCCGGCCTGGATCGAGGACAGATCGATCTGCAGGAGCCCGAGGGTCTCGGTGTAGATGATGTTGAGGCTGCTGCCTCCGTCCATGAGGACCTTGGTAAGCCTGATGTTGCCGATGACGGGATCGACAACGAGTGGGTACTTCCCTGGGCTCGGCACGCGATCGGGGTGGTCGCCCTGGTCGAAGGTGATGGGCTTGTCGGACCGGTCTAGGTAGACTGGCGCCGCCACCTTTACCGAGCAGACCTCCCGGCGCTCTTGCTTGCGGTGCCGAGCCGAGGCATTCGCCACATGCCCACCGTAGATCATGAAGCAGTCGTGGACCTCGGGGAACTCCTCTGCCTTGTGATCCTCCTTCTTGTCGTCGTTGTGGGCTCGGCCACCTTTCGCCGGTGGCCCGGCCTTGTGGAAGTAGCGCCGAAGCATGACGCATTCCTCAAGGGTGTGCTTAACGGGACCCTGATGATAGGGGCATGGCTCCTTGAGCATTTTGTCGAACAGGTTGGCGCCTCCGGGAGGCTTCCGAGGGTTCCTATGCTCGGCGGCGACGACAAGGTCCGCGTCGGTGGCGTCGCGTTTCGCTTGCGACTTCTTCTTGCCCTTCTTCCTTGCACCGCGCTAAGCGGACGCCTCGGGGACGTCTTCCGGCTGGCGCCCCTGAGGCTGCTTGTCCTTCCGGAAGATAGCCTCGACCGCCTCCTGACCAGAGGCGAACTTGGTGGCGATGTCCATCAGCTCGCTCACCCTGGTGGGAGTCTTGCGACCCAGCTTGCTCACCAGGTCGTAGCAAGTGGTGCTGGCGAGGAACGCGCCGATGACATCCGAGTCGGTGATGTTGGGCAGCTCGGTGCGCTGCTTCGAAAATCGCCGGATGTAGTCCCGGAGGGATTCTGCCGGCTGCTGGTGGCAGCTTCGGAGATCCCAGGAGTTCCCAGGGCGCACGTATGTGCCCTGGAAGTTGTCGGCGAAGGCTTTGACCAGGTCATCCCAGTTGGAGATCTACGCAAGAGGCAGATGCTCCAGCCAGGCTCGGGCAGCGTCGGAGAGGAACAGGGGAAGGTTGCGGATGACGAGGTTGTCATCGTCCGTGCCACCCAGCTGGCAGGCCAGTCGGTAGTCCGCGAGCCACAGCTCCGGCTTTGACTCCCCCGAGTACTTGGTGATGGTAGTCGGGGTTCGGAACCGGGTCGGGAACGGTGCCCGTCGTATGGCCCGGCTAAAAGCCCGCGGACCGGGTGGTTCGGGCGAGGGGCTCTGATCCTCACCGTTGTCGTAGCGTCCCCCGCACCTGGGGTGGTAGCCTCGGCGCACCCTCTCGTTGAGGTGGGCTCGACGGTCGCGGCGGTGGTGCTCGTTGCCGAGGCGACCCGGGGCCGCAGGCGCTGAGTTCCGCATTCGCCCGGTGTGGACCGAGGCTTCCCGCATGAATCGGGAAGTCGCGGCGCAATGTTCCGGGGGGTACCCCTGCCTTCGGGAGGCAGAGCTTTCGGCCCGTCGGACCGCGGCATCTTCCAGGAGATTCTTGAGCTCTTCCTGGATACGCCGCCCCTCGGTGGTGGATGGTTCCGGCATCACTCGGAGTAGTATCGCTGCTGCAGCCAGGTTCTGGCCAACCCCACTGGAAGCCGGAGGCGGCCTTGCCCTAGCATCGTCGGTGATGAGGTGCTAGACGTCCTGGGCCATGTGACGCGCTTCTCCGGCCGGTGTTCGGCCTGCCCACTCCTGCCCGATATTTTGCCGAAGCTGCACAAGTTGTCCTGCTTCCTCGTCGAACCTAGCCTGTACCTCACGGATTTGCTCGAGCTGTGCGTCCTGACCCCCCACAGGGACTGGGACCACAACTAGCTCCCGAAGGATGTCAACGCGAGGCGCAGGCCTAGGGGGATCACCGTCCTCCGGCATACCAAGATGGTTGCCTTCGTCGAGACCCCGTAGATCGACGTGGAAGCATTCGCGACTTAGGCCACAGTCCTCGTCGCCGAGGCTGTGGCTGCTATCGAAGAAATCAAATAGGGAGTAGTCACATGCGGTCATGAAGTCCCGCATGGCACTGGGGTTATCGAGCCCGGAGAAATCCCAACCAGAGTCGGGCTCGTCATCTTTCTCGGAACCCAGAGGCCCGTAGGTCAAGACGGCCGTCAGCCGGTCCCAAGGTGACTGCATATGGTACCCCGGAGGGTTTGGACACGCCTTTACGAAAGCGTCCACCGAAGCGAGGTCGCTTGGTGGGTCGCAGCTGGATCTAAAAGGCATGGAACGGGAAACGGACAGTACCTCTTGATCAACGGGTGGTGACGAAGTCGCGTCAGGGGCGGACCGCACCGATGTCTCAGGTACGAGGCTAACGCCCAGCATGTCCTTCGCAAGCGTGCTGGTGTCGTCCGTCTGCTTGGAGTTGGCGTGTTGCGGGGAAACGGCGCTCGTCTTCGTCTCAGACGCGAGGTCGACGCCCGACGTGTTCCCCGCTGGGGCGCCGGCGCCGCTGTGGCGGAACTGCCCGAATTATTCCAACTTAAGTGCCTAAGTCCCGCCTTAGAGGCTAGACCACACTTAAATGGGAATAACCCGTCAATCCCTCGGATCCAGTCCGACTAGGCCACTAACAGGATCAAGTACCACAATCTCACTCGAAGGTGAGTCACAGAGCAAATACAATAAAGCATAAAACCATGCATTAAAGAGAATTAAATTATTACATCATCATCGAAGTTTGCAAAAGTAGTCATCATTGTTCGAAGTGCAGCGGAATAAAACTAACGGTAAATAAACAGAGAGATGGGGAAGCCTGTCCCATCACTGCTCATGCTCCTCCTCAGCCGAGGTAGGGTCCCACTCGACAGTCCAACCCGGTGGCAAGATGGACGGTCAAGTCACTCCAGCAACCATGTCCTCCAGAGAACCTGTAAAATTATGCCACAAGCAAGGCTGAGTATACTAATACTCAGCTAGACTTACCCGGTGTGAGGAGTCTACTCCTCTACCTCTAGACATGCAGCTGTTTGGCTGTGGGGTTTGGTTGCCAAAAGCACTAGCTGAGTTTCTAAGTCAAGTTTTAACTTTGCCAATTTAAGTGTGACTCTCTTAAGGCTAAATGTGTACTATCTACTCATACATAGTAGCAAACATTATTAGCAATCAACATCTTATATCAACTCATCATATTTCCACTTGTTACTCAATGCAGTTCAATGGATCAAGCAGTCTCATTAGCTGCGAGAAGCAGACGATTCGAATCGAGTTTTTATCCTTGCAAGGTAAACCTAAACACACGACATGTAGGGGCACTCCGTCCCCACACACATCAACCGTCCCCATTGATTCCCCGTCAGCAGATCAGGGCTCACCGCCTTGGTGTACAATGCCTCACTGACCCCGACTGCCGTCGTGCAGTGACCGCACTTGTACCCACCATAACCGGAATGGGAGACCACGTCTCAGGTCGCGTGAGGGGATATGTCCACTGCCAGGTTCACTGAGGTACTAGGCTTACCGATTTACCATATTTCTCGGCATGTGCTTAGTACGTTCAATCGCTTGACACAGGTATCCGCACGTTAATCCTTATTCCAATTTCACCTCGTAGACCACGCATCCCCATGGATCCGTGTCCACCAACCAACTATCAATATGACATAAAAAGTGGGTACAACCAACTCCTGATCTCGCGCGAGCGCTAGGAAAATCACTCGTCTTCTACCGAGATCCTAATTAAATAAAGCAACTACTCGACCTAGCATACTAGTATCCATCTCAAAAAGGATTCCTGAGATCATGCAACTAGGGTTTCAATCAACTCCTACACTTAAGTGCACATTACAAACCTACAAACATTAAGTGTAGTAAAATAGCATAATAAATGGTTATGCATAAAACCGGGGCTTGCCTTCCAAAGCAGTGGCAGGCAGGTCCTCTGATGCAGGCTCTGGTGCTGGATCTGGAGCTACCTCCTGAGCAGCTCCTTGCTCCGGCACGAGGACGTAGTCTCCGTCAGCAAGGTTATAGTCTATCGAATGCAATGAACATGTATGTCATGATTATGCAGGATTTAATAACATTATGCTAAAGAAGAAAACTGAGTTAAGGAGTAACTTAGGGTTCCTTGGTCATGCGGGGCTTTTAGTGGGTTATGCTTATCACTTTTAGGTTTAAGTTTTTATTGGGGATAAATATAGGGAATTGGTATTGCCTTTATATACTTCAGTGGACAAGTTATAAAGAGTTTTTAGGATGACATTAATTTCCTGTTATTCACTTTTCCCTTTCTTTATTTTCTACTTATGGTTTCTAGTGTAGGTTTGAACTACGACAGTGGTTTAACATTTTCCAAAAATTCTGTAAAAATTACAGTGGGTTGCCATTTGCTATTCTAGCCAGTTTTAAGAATTTGAGGCTTAAAATATAAAGGCTATGCTTTAGACAAAAATAACAAGAGTTGTGTAAAATGGGCCACTTTACTCTACATCTCTTAATTAGGTTTGAGTTCTGCCCTAAGGATTATTTTTGTTGGCATCTAATAGTAATAATAGGCTTCTGTGCCAAAAATCACAGAAAGCTAAGGGATGGTCATTTAGTTATGATTTTCTAAAGTTAAATGCCAAAAAGGCACTTTCTACTACATTGTTATTTGAAAAATGTCAAACAGCAGATTTCATATTTTTCCTAAGTTCTTATTAACAAAACATTAATTATCCCAAGGGTTGGAGTGTTTTCACTTTTGGGTTATTTTTGTAGGTTTTTTCTAAGTTTTCCTTGTTTTACTCAAATAAAAGGTATCCTACCTATTTTATACTAAACCAGGGTATGATAGATTTTTCCAGTGAACTACATTGAATAAGTACCCTAACAAAAATAGGGGTGCCCTCTGGTTCATTATTTAAATCACATTTTCTATTTTTCTTAACCTTAAGCATATTGTAAAATAAGTGGTAAAAACTAAATTAATGGGGTGGACAGAGAGGTTTAGCATTTTTAATTAGGTCAGTAGGTGGACATAAACTTCTCCAAATTTTTCTAGACCTAGCCAAATAGTACAACTATTTTTCTTTCTATTATTGAGTTTTTGGCCAAAACTATAATTAAATTAGAACCTTAAAGTTTTCTATAGTACATAGGGGGTTTTATATTTTTCCAAAGTAGGTTACATTATTTAGAGCCTGACAAAATTGGTTTGACAAAATTGGGATGAACTAAACAGAAGTTATGGATTTTCAAAGTTTCTGTTCAAATTTAAAATCAGGTTTAATAAGGTTTTCTAGAAATGCAGTTTACACCGAGGTCCCAAGGGTCTTTCCTAATTAATCTTCGTAGTTCTACCCTTGCGCCACTATTCCTCTGTGTGACTGTCAATGCTCAAAACCCCCTGACTTTCTCTTCCTGTCCCCCGCGGTCCCTCCCAGGTGTAAACAGTATCCGCAGAGAAGAAAGGGGCGACGCGGCTTACCGGCGACGAGAGAAGTCCGGCGAGGGGTAGGGTTGGCTCGGGGAGGTTCTGGCGGTCACAACGACGTACGGCTCGCCGGCGGGGATGGCCGGAATCGCTCAGTCCACGTGCGCAGGCGGGTGTCCTCATCGGTGGCGGGTGTGCCGGCCAAACCACGGCGACCTAGTCTAATCCAACGGCACGGTGAGCTTCCTGGGGTGATGTAGAGGCTATCTGTGCATTAAATCAAAAAAGGGCTTAGTGATTTACCCGGTCCACGCACTCCGGCGGGGTTGTGAACTCCGGCGACCGTGGACTAGCCTCTCCGGTGAAGCAGGCTTCGATTCCTTGCTCAGGGAGCTTCACTGGGGCGTGCACACTCGTTTCTAAGGATCGGACGGGGTTGGGAGAGGCTGGGCTGGCCGGTCTACGGCGGCAGGGGCTCGGGTGGCCGCGGACACGTCGCTCCCGGGCAAACGACGGCGAGTTTAGCTCCGGTGAGGTTTGAGCGTGCGCGGAAGAGTGTGGTCGACGCCTGGGGGGCTTTATAGGCGCGGGCGCGGGCCATGGCGTCGGCTGGCCGTTTGGCGCGATGCGGGGCACGCGGGGGCGCGCGCGGGCGTGCTCTAGCGAGCTCAGAGCGCGTCGAACACGTGGCTCGTTGCTTCTGCCCGTGTTCTTCCCTCTACTAAGCGGCCAAAACGTACGAATCTTGCCCTATCGCCTGTGGGAGATCTCTTCCCTGCACCTAGAGCTACCTAGTTCATGTGAGTTCCAAGAGTAGATGTGGTCGGGTTAGAGAGATATGGGGGTGGGAAGTCGGCTGTGTCAGACATGTCCAAACCGAGACAAAAATGGTGCCAAGTCGTGTCAAACGCCCTAGGGTAGGTGTCACCTCTTTCCAGGGCATTCTAGGGTTAAATTGGCGCCACTTTGTCAATTGGGTCGAAGTGTTTTGAATTTTGGATTAGGGTGAACATGTGGGATCTTTGTTCAAAGGTTAGTTTTTAGACTTAGGCAAATTCTGAATTTTCTCTTGTGCTCAACCTTTGGTGAACTTTTTGGGGCTTTTCTGAAATCTTTTTGGGGTTACTTTCTTACTATCATTTGTAGGTTATGAAGTATATTACAACTTTTATATTTGGCCCAAGCCATGATCATAAGGTTTACATGACCTTTTGATCCTACCTACATTTAGGGTTCCTATTGCCCAAGAGGCGTTTGCTTTAGGGTTTTGGGAAAAACTCCCCTTATATGTACATGACAAGCTAGGGCATGATATCCAAGAGGGGTTGCACTTGCTTAGGACCTTGAATTCCAAGTTTGAGGTACTTTGCCCAAACCAATCCACATGTGATAATAGGTTAAGTGGGGATAGTCCTAGGTGGATACCCTGAGTAACACCTGGGGTGTTACAGCCCTCCCCCCTTAAAGGAATCTCGTCCCGAGATTTTAGGCAGAGTCCCTTGGAGGGGTGCTTGAAGGTGTGCTGGTGTACTACTCTGTCTTTATACCCAAGTTTCTCTTGTTAACTGCTCTTCGAATGTCATTCTCTTTGCAACTTCAGAAGGAAGCCCTTTTTAAGTTAAATCCACAACTTAGACTATCCTTGTTACCTAAGGTTTTCTTATAATTGTATTCAAAGGGCAGGTGGGGGTGGGGTTTTGGGGTACGTACCGACTCCTTTGGGCAGAAAGTCGGGGAAGCGAGAGCGTAGAAAATCCTCTGTCTCCCATGTAGCTTCTTCTGCTGAATGGTGACTCCACTGAACTTTATACATTCTGACTGACCTTGCCCATGTTGATCTCTCCTTCTGATCTAATACCTTTACGGGGTACTCTTGATAGGACAAGTCTGGTTCTATCTCAATGTCTAGTTCTGGCAGCACTTCAGTGGGTAGGCGAACACATTTCCGCAGCTGAGATACATGGAACACATTGTGAACTGCTGACATGTGAGGTGGCAATTCCAATTGGTAGGCCACGGGTCCACAACTTGCTTTGATTTCATAGGGTCCAATGTAGCGAGGAGCTAACTTGCCTTTAATCCCGAATCTCTGGACACCCTTGGTGGGTGACACCATAAGATAAACATGATCTCCCACTTCAAACTGTAGAGGCTTCCGCCTCTTGTCATGATAGCTCTTTTGCCTGGCCTGAGCAGCTTCGAGGTTCTTCTTGATAATTCTGACCTTTGCCTCTGCTTCAAGTACCAAATCTGGCCCAAAAATTTCCCTCTCTTCTGCTTGAGACCAATTCAGTGGGGTCCTACACCTTCTCCCATATAAGGCTTCAAAAGGTGCCATCTTCAGACTGGACTGATAGCTGTTATTGTAAGAAAATTCTGCCAAAGAAAGACACTTGTCCCAATCCTTTCAGTAGTGTAGTGCACATGCTCGCAACATGTCTTCCAAAATCTGATTCACCCTTTCTGTCTGGCCATCTGTTTGGGGATGGTATGCTGAGCTTCGTATTACTTGGGTCCCAAGGGATTCTTGTAGCTGCTCCCAAAAGCGTGCCACAAACAGTGCTCATCTGTCAGATACAATGGTCTTTGGAATACCATGCAATCACACTATTTGATCAACATACATTTCAACATACTTCTCTGTCTTGTGGGTGGTATGCACTGGCAAGAAATGAGCAGTCTTAGTCAATCTGTCCACAATAACCCAAATGGAATCATGGTGCCTAGAGGTATCGGGCAATCCCACTATGAAGTCCATGCAAATGTCCTCCCATTTCCAAGATGGTATGGGAAGAGGCTGCAAGGGGCCTGCTACCTTCAAATGGCTAGCTTTTATCCTCTGGCAAGTGTCACACTCGGATATGTACTTGGCAATTTCCCTTTTCATTCTGGTCCACCAATATAAAGATCGGAGATCATGGTACATCTTGTTGCTACCAGGGTGCATGGAGAATTTGGAAAGATGAGCTTCATCTAGTTTCTTCTTTCTGAGCTCAGGGTCCTTGGGAACAACCAATCGATCTCCAAACCATAGAATTCCCTTGCTGTCTTGCCGGAAGCACTTGTATTTTTTGGCCTTTTGCTTGATCATTTCCTTGATAACCTGAACACCCTTATCCTCAATCTGTGCCCTGACTATTAGCTCTTGCAATGTGGGCTCTACCGAGATATAACTTAAGTCACCCGAAGAAACAACTTCCAGGTTCAGCTTGCACAATTCATCGCACAAGGTGGTAACTCTTACATCCATGCTCATACAATTGCACTGGGCTTTTCTGCTCAAAGCATCTGCCACAACATTGGCTTTACCAGGATGGTAATGCACCTCTAAATCATAATCCTTGATCAACTCCAACCATCTTCTCTGCCTCATGTTCAGATCTGCCTGAGTGAAGATGTATTTGAGACTCTTGTGATCGGTGTAGATGTTACAATGAGCCCCCATCAAGTAGTGTCTCCATATCTTAAGAGCATGAACCACAGCTGCCAATTCTAGATCATGTGTAGGGTAGTTTTGCACATGGGGTCTGAGTGCTCGGGAAGCATAAGCAATGACTCTGTTATCTTGCATCAAGACACAACCCAAACCCGTACCAGAAGCATCACAATAGACTTCAAATGGCTTGGTGTTGTCAGGTTGAGCCAGCACTAGGGCTGTTGTCAAATGCTGCCTCAAAGTGTGAAAGTCATCTTCGCACTTTTGGCTCCAATCGTACTTGACTCCCTTCTTTAACAGTTCAGTCATTGGTTTGGCAATTCTGGAGAAATCCGGAATAAATCGTCGATAATACCCTGCCAATCCCAGAAAACTCCGAATCTGCCTCACTGTAGTCGGGGGTTTCCAATCCATCACCTCTTGTACCTTCTCAGGATCAACTGATATCCCATCCTGAGAAATTGTGTGACCCAAGAATTTGATCTCCTTCAGCCAGAATTCACATTTAGACAACTTAGCATAAAGACGATGATCGCGCAGTCGCTGAAGCACGATGTGCAGGTGCTCAGTATGTTCGTCTTCATTCTTGGAATAGACCAGAATATCATCAATGAAAATGACCACGAACTTGTCCAATTCTGGCATAAACACTGAGTTCATCAGGTACATAAAATAAGCTGGGGCATTGGTCAGCCCAAAAGATATTACCAAAAACTCATAAAGCCCATATCTGGTAGAGAAAGTCGTCTTGGGAATATCGCTGGCACGGATCTTGATCTGATGGTAACCCGAGCGAAGGTCTATCTTGGAGAATACCTTGGCTCCTACCAACTGATCGAACAGAACATCAATACGGGGCAGTGGGTATTTGTTCTTGATAGTCACCGCATTGAGAGGACGGTAGTCAACACACATTCTCAAACTCTCATCCTTTTTCTTCACAAATAATGCTGGACATCCCCATGGTGAAGTACTTGGGCGAATAAACCCCTTGTCTAACAACTCTTGCAATTGCTTTTTCAGTTCTGCCAATTCCGCGGGAGGCATCCTATAGGGTCTCTTGGAGATAGGAGCAGTCCCGGGTTGCAATTCGATTGCGAACTCAATGTCTCGGTCAGGTGGCATCCCTGGCAATTCATCTGGGAAAACATCTGGGTAGTTACAGACCACTGGGATCTTTTCCACTGGGGATTCTATCATAACAAAGGCACAGGAACGGGTACAACCCTGGTCAGGCAAATATAGTGTGGTTTCACCACAAGTTGGTGAGTGCACCTCAATGGCCCTAGCTGCAATATCCATCACAGCCTGATTTCTGGTCAACCAGTCAGTTCCCAATATGATATCCACACTATCCAACCCCAAAATGAGGAGGTTGGTTTTAATTATCAGACTACCAAACTTTATAGGCACATTCTTGTAAATTTGATAAGTGGCAACCCTGCCTCCTGGTGTTGAAATTGTGATACCCCCATTGGTGTGGTGAAAAGGTAATTGGCACTTGGCACTAAATTTGGCACTGATAAAACTATGCGATGCACCAGAATCAAAAAGAATAATGGCAGGATAATTCAAAACTGTAAAGATATCGGTCATGACGGGTGCTCCCTCTGGAATATCAGCCATGGTGGTGAAGTTTAGCCTGCCTTGCCTCACTTGCACCTTCTGCCTCTTGCCTTGGTTCTGATTAACATTCTGCCCCTGCCTCTGCTGGTTCCTGGGGCAATTTTTGGCATAATGTCCGGTGTTGCCACATGTGAAACACCTATTATCATTTGCCTGGCGGTACTGCTGCTGCTGGTTGTTCCTCTGAGCTGGAAACTAGGTGCGGTTGGGTGCCTGTTGCTGCTGCTGCTGTGGTCGGATCACCCATCTCCCTTGCTGCTGTTGGGGTCCCCTGTTCTGAGTGTCGGACACAATCCTGAAGCGCTGTGGCTGAGCTGAGGGTCCTGCCACAGGGGTCTTCCTCTTCTTTTCTGCCTGTCGAGCTGTAATGCAGTCCTCCTGGGAGATAGCCATGTTGACCAACTCATTGTAACTGTTGGCCCTGACGGTGTTGAGACGGTCACGGAGCTTAGTGCTGAGCCCCCTCCTGAACCTGTCTCTCTTCTTCTCATCCGTATCTGCGTGATATCCAGCATACTGGCACAGGTCATTAAAAGCCTAGGCATACTGCAACACTGTCTTGTTGCCCTGAGTGAGTGCCAGAAACTCGTTGAGCTTTCGGTCCATAATGTTGGCTGGTATGTGGTGTCCCCGGAAAGCTGCCTTGAACTCCCTCCATTCCACCTCTCGATCCTCTGGCTGCATGGCAAGAAAATGGTTCCACCAAGTCCTTGCGGGTCCGCGAAGCTGCTGGGTGGTGAACCTGACTTTAGTGACCTCTGAACAAGCTCCATGGAGTAGCGGGAATTTGGATTCCACTACACGCAACCACACATCTGCATCAAGTGGGTCCTCTGCCCTTGTGAACAATGGTGGCTGGGTACTGAGGAACTCCTGGTAGGTAGCTGCCGCGGGGTGACGCTGATGGTCTCCACCACCATAGTGCTGAGGTGGTGGCTGACGCTGAGCTAGCTGCCTCAAGATCTCATTCTGCTGAGCCATTATCTCCTGTAGAGTGGGAGGCGGTGGCGGCGGTGGAGGAACGCGCTCATTCTGGCCACGACGCTGCCTCCCGGACATCTAAAAAACCACATATATACTTAACACCATATCTCCAAGTTCAAGGTTTAATCGCGGCGAAAAGAGTCAAAAGCAAAATGATAGATTCCAACTTAAACAAAAAGGATTTAAAAAGGCATAAATTTTTCCTTCCAAATTTAAAACTGATAACAGCATCCATCAATCATGCTTCCAAGAGAGTTTATCACGGTTACATCATTGGTCCCAAAAAGACTCAACTCTATCTAGCCTAGTACCCAAGGGTGCAAAAGCTAAGCTAGCTGCGAGGAGTCCTACCATCACCGACGTCTAACTCTATCCCGGACACCTAGTGAGCGAACGAGGCAACACTCGACTCGGGGGAAGGTGGTCTCCCTGAGCCAGCAGTGTCCACACTAGAGGCAGGCTCATCTCCTCCCTCGATGTCGACGTCCTCGTTGGCCTCCATATCCTGGATCTCCTGGTGATGCATATCCAAGTGCTCGTTAGCCTCAGCAAGCTGCTGCTGAGTGTTGATGAGCTAATCCTCGAGAACCTCGATGGTGTTCTCCCTGGTGCCCACTAATTCCTCCAACTCTTGGATATCAGTGGATAGCTGCTCCACCTGCAAGTCCTTTTCCACCATTTCAGTGGACAAATCAACCACGAGCTCCTCTCTGTTGTCCAATGTGATCTTGGTCGCCTCCAATAGTGCCATCAGATGGGACATCGCCTCACCGCGCATCACTTGCAGACGATACAAAGCATTCATGCACCGTACGGTCAAGTGCGCAGTCTGCCCTGGGTAGATGGCCTAGATATCCTTGGCATGCTCCACCCGATCCTTCCACATTGGGTCGTCCTCCTTCTCCGCGGGGAACAAACCAATGGGGTGGGTAGACAGCTCCAAAGGATGGAATCCGCAGAAAGTGGTCAACCCGTGCAGAGCGATCGCCTCGATCGTGTCCTCAGCCCGGTATCCATAAGATTCAGAGTCCAATGAGCGCCAGCCTGGCTGCAGGGGATGAGGCTCCAAGGTCATCCTCACCCTACAGCGGGGCACTTGGTGCTTCTCGAACTGCTGCACCGCGTACTGAGGGGGTGTCGTGTATCCGGCCCCCTAAAGTACCTCCCACAAAATGCGGGGAAAGCCCTCTCGTGCAAGCCCGTCAGTGTGGGACAGTGCATTTCCGTCATCTGAAGATCCGTGGGAAGTCATCTGTGTACGATTAAGTGTAATTAAAAGAAAAAGAATTATAAAAAGAACAAGAAAAATAAGACTCAGCCTTTCTCTAGTTAAATAAAATGGTACTGGGGACTTTGTTGGTTATCATCTTGTTTTTAAATCTTTACTCAATTATCCATTTGTTTAATTCAAGAATGCATGAATGCTCGTCTTAAACGACCTCACTAATATAAAGGGGATAGGGAAGAACTCCCATCCCTTAAGGTGGCCTGTAGGGCCTAATTACGTAGCCACCTAGCTACCCTTCTATCATCCTAAGGCTTCACGTCCTAGGTCTATCCTGCTCGTCCTACTATCTATCCAACATTGTTTCTATCAAGTTTTACTTTGGAAAAAGATGGTATTTATATTTTGTTGATTCCTCTGTGGTGGTACAAGCTCCGATACCAGCTGTGGCGGAACTGTCCGAATTATTCCAAATTAAGTGCCTAAGTCCCACCTTAGAGGCTAGACCACACTTAAATGGGAATAACCAATCAATCCCTCGGATCCAGTCCGACTAGGCCACTAACAGGATCAAGTACCACAATCTCACTCGAAGGTGAGTCAGAGAGCAAATACAATAAAGCATAAAACCATGCATTAAAGAGTATTAAATTATTACATCATCATCGGAGTTTGCAAAAGTAGTCATCATTGTTCAAAGTGCAGTGGAATAAAACTAACGGTAAATAAACAGATAGATGGGGAAGCCTGTCCCATCACTCCTCATGCTCCTCCTCAGCCGAGGTAGGGTCCCACTCGACAGTCCAACCCGGTGGCAAGATGGACGGCCAAGTCACTCCAGCAACCATGTCCTCTAGAGAACCTGTAAAATTATGCCACAAGCAAGGCTGAGTATACTAATACTCAGCTAGACTTACCCGGTGTGAGGAGTCTACTCCACTACCTCTAGACATGCAGTTGTTTGGCTGTGGGGTTTGGTTGCCAAAAGCACTAGCTGAGTTTCTAAGTCAAGTTTTAACTTTGCCAATTTAAGTGTGACTCTCTTAAGGCTAAATGTGTACTATCTACTCATACATAGTAGCAAACATTATTAGCAATCAACATCTTATATCAACTCATCATATTTCCACTTGTTACTCAATGCAGTACAATGGATCAAGCAGTCTCATTAGCTGCGAGAAGCAGACGATTCGAATCGAGTTTTTATCCTTGCAAGGTAAACCTAAACATACGACATGTAGGGGCACTCCGTCCTCACACACATCAACCGTCCCCATCGATTCCCCGTCAGCAGATCAGGGCTCACCGCCTTGGCGTACAATGCCTCACTGACCCCGACTGCCGTCGTGCAGTGACCGCACTTGTACCCACCATAACCGGAATGGGAGACCACGTCTCAGGTCGCGTGAGGGGATATGTCCACTGCCAGGTTCACTCAGGTACTAGGCTTACCGATTTACCATACTTCTCGGCATGTGCTTAGTACGTTCAATCGCTTGACACAGGTATCCGCACATTAATCCTTATTCCAATTTCACCTCGTAGACCACGCATCCCCATGGATCCGTGTCCACCAACCAACTATCAATATGATATAAAAAGTGGGTACAACCAATTCCTGATCTCGCGCGAGTGCTAGAAAAATCACTCGTCTTCTACCGAGATCCTAATTAAATAAAGCAACTACTCGACCTAACATACTAGTATCCATCTCAAAAAGGATTCCTGAGATCATGCAACTAGGGTTTCAATCAACTCCTACACTTAAGTGCACATTACAAACCTACAAACATTAAGTGTAGTAAAATAGCATAATAAATGGTTATGCATAAAACCGGGGCTTGCCTTCCAAAGCATTGGCAGGCAGGTCCTCTGGTGCAGGCTCTAGTGCTGGATCTAGGGCTACCTCCTGAGCAGCTCCTTGCTCCGGCACGAGGACGTACTCTCCGTCAGCAAGGTTATAGTCTATCGAATGCAATGAACATGTATGTCATGATTATGCAGGATTTAATAACATTATGCTAAAGAAGAAAACTGAGTTAAGGAGTAACTTAGGGTTCCTTGGTCATGTGGGGCTTTTAGTGGGTTATGCTTATCACTTTTAGGTTTAAGTTTTTATTGGGGATAAATATAGGGAATTGGTATTGCCTTTATATACTTCAGTGGACAAGTTATAAAGAGTTTTTAGGATGACACTAATTTCCTGTTATTCACTTTTCCCTTTCTTTATGTTCTACTTATGGTTTCTAGTGTAGGTTTGAACTACGACAATGGTTTAACATTTTCCAAAAATTCTGTAAAAATTACAGTGGGTTGCCATTTGCTATTCTAGCCTGTTTTAAGAATTTGAGGCTTAAAATATAAAGGCTATGCTTTAGACAAAAATAACAAGAGTTGTGTAAAATGGGCCACTTTACTCTACATCTCTTAATTAGGGGTGAGTTCTGCCCTAAGGATTATTTTTGTTGGCATCTAACAGCAATAATAGGCTTCTATGCCAAAAATCATAGAAAGCTAAGGGATGGTCATTTAGTTATGATTTTCTAAAGTTAAATGCCAAAAAGGCACTTTCTACTACATTGTTATTTGAAAAATGTCAAACAGCAGATTTCATATTTTCCTAAGTTTTTATTAACAAAACATTAATTATCCCAAGGGTTGGAGTGTTTTCACCTTTGGGTTATTTTTGTAGGGTTTTTCTAAGTTTTCCTTGTTTTACTCAAATAAAAGGTATACTATCTATTTTATACTAAACCAGGGTATGATAGATTTTTCTAGTGAACTACATTGAATAAGTACCCTAACAAAAATAGGGGTGCCCTCTGGTTCATTATTTAAATCACATTTTCTATTTTTCTTAACCTTAAGCATATTGTAAAATAAGTGGTAAAAACTAACTTAATGTGGTGGACAGAGAGGTTTAGCATTTTTAATTAGGTCAGTAGGTGGACATAAACTTCTCCAAATTTTTCTAGCCCTAGCCAAATAGTACAACTATTTTTCTTTCTATTATTGAGTTTTTGGCCAAAACTATAATTAAATCAGAACCTTAAAGTTTTCTATAGTACATAGGGGGTTTTATATGTTTCCTAAGTAGGTTACATTATTTAGAGCCTGACAAAATTGGTTTGACCAAATTGGGATGAACTAAACAGAAGTTATGGATTTTCAAAGTTTCTGTTCAAATTTAAAATCAGGTTTAATAAGGTTTTCTAGAAATGCAGTTTACACCGAGGTCCCCAGGGTCTTTCCTAATTAATCTTCGCAGTTCTACCCTTGTGCCACTATTCCTCTGTGTGACTGACAATGCGCAAAACCCCCTGACTTTCTCTTCCTCTCCCCCGCGGTCCCTCCCAGGTGTAAACAGTATCCGCAGAGAAGAAAGGGGCGGCGCGGCTTACCGGCGACGAGAGAAGTCCGGCGAGGGGTAGGGTTGGCTCGGGGAGGTTCTGGCGGTCACAACGACGTACGGCTCGCCGGCAGGGATGGCCGGAATCGCTCGGTCCACGTGCGCAGGCGGGTGTCCTCGTCGGCGGTGGGTGTGCCGGCCAAACCACGGCGACCTAGTCCAATCCAACGGCACGGTGAGCTTCCTGGGGTGATGTAGAGGCTATCTGTGCATTAAATCGAAAAATGGCTCAGTGATTTACCCGGTCCACGCACTCCGGCGGGGTTGTGAACTCCGGCGATCGTGGACTGGCCTCTCCGGCGAAGCAGGCTTCGATTCCTTGCTCGGGGAGCTTCACTGGGGCGTGCACACTTGTTTCTAAGGATCGGACGGGGTTGGGAGAGGCTGGGCTGGCCGGTCTACGGCGGCAGGGGCTCGGGTGGCCGCGGACACGTCGCGCCCGGGCAAATGACGGCGAGTTTAGCTCCGGTGAGGTTTGAGCGTGCGCGGAAGAGTGTGGTCGACGCCTGGGGGGCTTTATAGGCGCGGGCGCGGGCCATGGCGTCGGCTGGCCGTTTGGCGCGACGCAGGGCACGCGGGGGCGCGCGCGGGCATGCTCTGGCGACCTTAGAGCGCGTCGAACACGTGGCTCGTTGCTTCTGCCCGTGTTCTTCCCTCTGCTGAGCGGCCAAAACGTACGAATCTTGCCCTATCGCCTGTGGGAGATCTCTTCCCTGCACCTAGAGCTACCTAGTTCATGTGAGTTCCAAGAGTAGATGTGGTCGGGTTAGAGAGATATGGGGGTGGGAAGTCGGCTGTGTTAGACATGTCCAAACCGAGACAAAAATGGTGCCAAGTCGTGTCAAACGCCCTAGGGTAGGTGTCACCTCTTTCTAGGGCATTCTAGGGTTAATTTGGTGCCACTTTGTCAATTGGGTCGAAGTGTTTTGAATTTTGGATTAGGGTGAACATGTGGGATCTTTGTTCAAAGGTTAGTTTTTAGACTTAGGCAAATTCTGAATTTTCTCTTGTGCTCAACCTTTGGTGAACTTTTTGGGGCTTTTCTGAAATCTTTTTGGGGTTACTTTCTTACTATCATTTGTAGGTTATGAAGTATATTACAACTTTTATATTTGGCCCAAGCCATGATCGGCTGTGTTTGGTTCGGCTTTTTTCTGGCCAGCTTATCTGAAAAGCTGGCTATGGGGAAAAGCTGGCTGTTGGGAAAAGCTGGTGGTTAGAATTTAGGTGTTTGGTTCGCCAGCTGTGCAGAAAAGCTGTTCGTCAGAATTTACGTGTTTGGATAATCAGATTCTCAAATTGCAGATTCTGTTAGAACAAACGATAAAATGAAACCCATAACGCAGAAAAAGGTCATTACAAAATAATTAGTGGAGTTGATTACATCATAAGTACCGTTACAATTACTAAGTTAACTACGACACTAATGCATTAGCAATTGCATCTCGAAAATCACTCATGTCTAACTCATCAGATGTGCTAGTACTACTCTCACCTACAGGTACATCATGACTTAGGCTATTAAGTCCTACTTCATCAAAATCTCTATCGTGTAGAGCACTATCTCTAATGAAGTTATGCAATGTCATACATGCAATAATTATCTTCGATTGTTTCTCAAGCGAAAATGAAGGGAGACTCAATAGAATTCTCCACTTCATTTTGAGCACCCCAAATGATCGCTCAATAACATTTCGTAGCGATGAGTGTGCATAGTTGAATACTTCTTTGCTCCCAATAGGTTGCCTCGCATTTTGCCATTCCGTAATGTGGTACTTCTGACCCTTATAAGGTGCAAGGTACCCCTTTCTATTTGGATAACCCGAATCGACAAGATAGTATTTACCTGCACAAACATAAAATACAAATGTTACATACATATGACATAAAATAGTATTGTATTCTACAAATGTACAAAATATTTATATACCTTCCGGTGGATGGGGGAACCTGTCCGCATAAGTTATTAAAGTATCCTGTAGTACTCTTGTGTCATGTACGGAACCTGGCCATCCTGTCACAACAAATGTGAACCTCAATCGAAGTCACAAACGACCATTACATTCTGCGACGTGTAACCGTGCCGGCCAATATATTTCGCTTGTTCCGAGGCCGGGACTGCCGCTGGAAAGTGACTACCATCTATTGCGCCTATGCAATCCTTGAAGTGTGCCAAAACCTCGCCTCTCGCAAACGATGATGAATCTCGATGAAATGTGGGTCTTTCGGCTTGATTATGTCAGATGACATCTTATAAAGTGCATTAAGGACATCACTATACTTGCGGCTAATTGTTTCCAATGAGTGACCTGTAGCCCTTTCATTAAGAGTTTTCCACTGGGTAAACATTCTCTTCAACGAATCCCACCTATTCTTCATTTGATCCCTTATGTACGTGCGACCAGTGCGTTCCTTAAACTTTCTTATCAGGTTAGCATACCCTTCGGCGTTTAGGAATTGTTGTGGCCTGTTCCGTGCATTCACCTCTTCTACACATATTTCTATGTAAATTTTTGTTGCTCTACTATCCCACTTAGCAATCACTTTGCCAGACTTGTCCATCTAGTGACAAATAGTGTACACGATTGAAAAAACGTATTCAAGTTTCAGTAACTACGACAACATAAATAACAGGGAACTGACCATAATGAAATAAAAGTAGTACCATAAGCAGTCACATTCGCCTGTCATAATTACATAAAGGGAGTGACGAAATGAAAGTGCTGCTGAACACAAAAGCACAACGAACAGTTATCAAAGTCGCATTTACCAAAAGCCTGATCTATCCCACTCCCACTACTAACACATTACTGTAACATGATCCAAGTTAAACTTCATTGTCACTAAACGGTGGCATCTGGTCGGAGTCATATTCAACACCCCAGAAGTTTGCAAAGTGCTCAGCAAAGTCCCAATCCGGACTAAGGTACTCCTCAGCTGGGGGTGGTGAGGACAAGGCAGATGGTTCATAGCTCTTGTCCGTAGGGTTGTTTACGTTGTTCACGTTGTCCAATTTTTCTTGCAACACCAGAGAGTCTTGCTCAAGCATGCAAGCAATGTCCTCCAATGCTACACGTAATTTGGTAGCCTCAAATGAGGTCAACCCGCGTCCTGGACGAATAGTTTCACGAGCTACGGAAAAAATCTTGTCCGCAATCTCTTGCATCCTTCCAATTGCCTTGTCGGCTATGGAGTCTGCTGAATCCATCTGATGTGGATTAAGGTGGTTAGTGAACTAGACAGTACGACAATGAACTTACATCCATTCAGATACTCTACCAAATTTGGGTTCAAGATATAATCATAAAGATAATGAGGTTGGCAATCATGGAGGGTATCACTCAACCCTTAATATGAGGGATACAACATATCAATGGATTGGAGTTAACCGAGAACAATATTTGGTAATCTCTTCTGTAATCAAAAATAACATCCCCCCCATAAACAATGTTTGTGTTCTGTTATCCTAACCGTGGACTCATTGTTCAGGTGTACTGACAAAGAATGAACTAAAACAAGCCATGGATCCACGTTATTGGAACAAATACACAGCATGTATGGTGACAAATAAGTCATCAACAAATTGAGTGGCACGGTACCTTTGCTTGACTGGAGGTTGCAACCGAAGTCCTCGAATCCCAGATGATCTTGGAACCGAACACCTTCAACTCGAAGTGATACGAAAATCTGCAGGCGGCAATGAAGGAAAATGTTCTGTTAGTACGTGGTTGATGATAGTGGACCTACTGGACATGAGGGGGAGGGGTGTCGCGGGATCGAGGATGAACCCTAGCATCATGACATCACGTAGCGGGGTGGGTAAGGATGGACGCGAGGTACACCGTATCTTACGAAGATGCAGACGCGATGGATGGGACGACGCGGAACCTTGACGACGAAGCAAGGGCGGCGGCGTCACTGTGGCAACCATATGGACAGAGGAAAAGGGTGAAGGAAACGCGGCAATGCAAGGAGAAGACGGTGGGGACGGCAATGGGAGGAGGGATCCGTACCTGCGTACACCGGCGACGATGCATGTGGTGCGGACCGGCGGCGCTCCGTTCGGTTCGCGGCGGCGGTGGAGGAGCGTGCGAGGGAACCCTAGGCTAACTGCGCACGGCTTTGGACGGAAGCCAACTGAGCGGCGCTTCGTGAGGTAAGTGGGCGGGCGGCTTCTTACCCAATCGCTTCGCCCAGAAGCCGCGCGAAAAGTTGGGCGTTTGGTTTCAGCTTCAGCTTCTGGCGGCCAGAAGCCGCCCAGAAGCTGAACCAAACAGCCACATCATAAGGTTTACATGACCTTTTGATCCTACCTACATTTAGGGTTCCTATTGCCCAAGAGGGGTTTGCTTTAGGGTTTTGGGAAAAACTCCCCTTAGATGTACATGACAAGCTAGGGCATGATATCCAAGAGGGGTTGCACTTGCTTAGGACCTTGAATTCCAAGTTTGAGGTACTTTGCCCAAACCAATCCACATGTGATAATAGGTTAAGTGGGGGTAGTCCTGGGTGGATACCCTGAGTAACACCTGGGGTGTTACAGCCGTCGACTCGCTCGACAGCCGACGAGGTGCCACCTCCTGCTTGGCCATGCCTGCCCCGCCTCCTCCTCCGTCGGCGGGGAATGTGACGGGATAGACCTGGATGTTGCTCTTCCGCCACGAGGGGAAGACGTCGTCGATTCCACCGCCGGCGGGCGGGCTGATGGCCGCCATTGTCATTGTCGCGCGGCGGAGGAAGGAGTATCATGTCGTAGCTGCCGTCGAGGGACATGAACTCCAGGCTCCCGAAACGAAGCATCGTCCCGGGTTGAAGAGGTTGCTGGAGACTACCCATCTGGAGTTTGACGGG
Source organism: Zea mays (assembly GCF_902167145.1). Lineage (NCBI taxonomy): Eukaryota > Viridiplantae > Streptophyta > Magnoliopsida > Poales > Poaceae > Zea > Zea mays. The sequence goes on from NC_050103.1 coordinate 47,643,017, forward strand.
AAGCTGTTCGTCAACACGCAGCAGGCCCCTACCTGGCGTGCCAACTGTCGGCGTTTCGACCCCGGGGGTCCCTGGACCGACGAGTAAATTGTCGCCGCATGTCCCAGCCCAGATGGGTCGGCGCGAGACGGAGCACGAAGGGGGGAGAAATGGCAAAAGGGGAAACCCACGGCCTTCGTGTTGCCCTGCGCCCAGGTCGGGTGCGCTTGCAGTAGGGGGGTTACAAGCGTCCGCGAGGGCGAGAGAGAGAGACTGTCCGCCAGCCCGTCCTCCCGCGCGGCCAACCTTCTCGTACGAGAGCCCTGGACCTCCCTTTTATAGGCATAAGGAGAGGGCCCAGGTGTACAATGGGGGGTGTAGCAGTGTGCTAACGTGTCTAGCAGAGAGAAGCTAGAGCCCTAAGTACATGCTATTGTGGCAGCCGGAGAGGTTTTGGCGCCCTGTTCATGTGATGTCGTGGCTGTCGGAGGAGTGCTTGAGCCTTGTGGAAGTACAACTATCGGGGCTGTCGGATCCTTGCTGACGTCTCCTTGCTTCCGTAAGGGGCTGAGACCCGCCGTCGTCATGGAGCACGCGGGGTGCCATCATTACTTGTTTACCGGGGCGAGCCAGATGGGACGCCGGTCTTGTTCCCCGTAGCCTGAGCTAGCTAGGGGTAGGGTAAAGATGGCCTTCCCTGTGACGAGGCGGGTTCGAGCACGAGGTCGGGCGAGGCGGAGGCTCCATCGATGTCGAGGCTGAGTTCGAGCCCTAGGTCGGGTGAGGCGGAGTCCGTCTTTCGGGGTCGAGGCTGAGTCTGAGCCCTGGGTCGGGCGAGGCGGAGACCGTCTTCCGAGGCCGAGGCTAAGTCCAAGCCCTGGGGTCGGGCGAGGCGGAGTTCGTCTTCCGAGGCCGAGGCTGAGTCCGAGCCCTGGGGTCAGGCGAGGCGGAGTCCGTCTTCCGGGGTCGAGGCTGAGTCCGAGCCCTGGGGTCGGGCGAGGTGGAGTTCGTCTTCCGAGGCCGAGGCTGAGTCCGAGCCCTGGGTTGGGCGAGGCGGAGCTTCCCATGGCGCCCGAGGTTGGACTTAGCTGTTGTCAGCCTCACTCTGTCGAGTGGCACAGTAGTCGGAGCGGCGCAGGCAGCGCTGTTTTCCTATCAGGTCGATCAGTGGAGCGGCGAAGTGACTGTGGTCACTTCGGCTCTATCGACTGAAGAGCACACGTCAGGATAAGGTGTCAGGCGATCCTTGCATTAAATGCTCCTGCGATACGGTCTGTTGGCGTGGCGATTTGGCCAAGGTTGCTTCTCCGCGAAGACAGGGCCTCGGGCGAGCCGAAGGTGTGTCCGTCGCTTGAGGGGGCCCTCGGGCGAGACGTGAATCCTCCGGGGTCGGCTGCCTTTGCCCGAGGCTGGGCTCGGGCGAGGCGAGATCATGTCCCTTGAGTGGACTGAGCCTTGACCTTAATCGCGCCCAACAGGCCTTTGCAGCTTTGTGCTGATGGGGGTTACCAGCTGAGATTAGGAGTCTTGGGGGTACCCCTAATTATGGTCCCCGACACTATTGTATTGTATTTTCAAACAAACGACAACAATTTATTGCCCAATTATTTATTTGATCAAGAGGCCCATCATCCCTCGCTGACCATGTGAACTCACACATGAATCAGCCTTGCTTTGTCTTACCTGTATTTCCCCATGTTGTCCGGCTTATATGATTCTGATGACCCTACTTACTAATAAGTAAATTAAGTTGTAAGTTCTTTATTTTATTTATTATGTGGAATTTTGGATGTTTTTCCCTTTTGTTTCCTAATGTGTAGGTATCACACATCCCCCCTTGTCTATGGATATCACACATGTGTACCCCTATGTTGCCATCCTTCTACTACTTTACCTGTTACCTATTATGTCCCTTCTAAAATAAAATGGGACGATGGCCATCTATTGTGTTACATTGTGAATTGGGTGTTCCTGAAGGTGCTCATCAAGTTTCTCATTTTGTATTACCGTTTACCTATTTGATGGCAGGTCTGAATGGAGATGTATCTACAGCGACAACACAATTTGATCATTTGACTCTGCATGGGGGACGCCTTCTAGGCAAGTACTGCGAGAATGTCATGGGGATGTTGCGACAGTTCCTGATGATGATTCAATTGACCAATCAGATGGCAGGTATGTTCCTTTCCTTTCTTTTATTTTCTTAGCACCATCTTTATCATGTAGCTCTTATAAGCCGTTATTTTTAGGATCCATGACTATGAAGGCAAGGTGACATTAGCTACTGATGTTAATGAATATGTTACTTCTGCGGCAAACAACAACGAGGAGAATCTTGATATTACATCAGTACAGCAATCTGAAGTCACTAGAGCTGATTTCTTGGATGTCACAAGCAATACTGAATACAACCTAACAGCAACTCCAGATTATGCAACTTCAAGTGCACTGTTGCAAGATTCTGCTTCATAGAGTTTAAAGGAAAACCGACAATTCCAGAACATCTCTCCTTTCTCAAGCTTCATGGTACATACCCAACCCATGCCACCTTATATATTTTATCTATTTCTACAAACTTAGTTAGTATTTATTCTCTCTATTCCATGACATAACTATTTTGGTTTGACCATTTAGCTTAACATTACCTAAAAAGGAATAATAAGACAATGATATTGTCTTCCTTTGTTAGCACTCACCAAATTATATTTTAAACTATTTTGGAAGTTAGAGCTTAAACTATTTTGGTGTGAATTAAATGTACTCTACTTCAAAAACAAATTATTCATTTAGAAGTCAGTGGATCTAAAAAAGTCTCTTCCTTGATATTGTATGTGTAACTCTGCTTGTTAATTGTTGCACATATGTGGTTGCTGATGAGATGCGAACAGTGTCAATTTTTTTATTGGAGTTGTTAACTTGACACTCATTCACCTTCTGGACTTAAAACCAAGACAGTACTGCGTCTATAATTGTACCAAACTTTATTTTCGTGTCTACATTGCTAACCAAAATTTAGAGTTAAACTTTCTCAAACTACTATATTATTTGGTTGCTAACACAACTGAGAGAAATACTGAAAATCAAACCTTCAGTCCATCCTTTCATAGGATTTTAATTTGTGCATCACAGAGAGTTTTACATGTTTGAACGTTATAGATGTCAAAGAGTTCATTGCAGTTCATCACACTCCACGCCGCCGCTGCCTCGACCAGGATGGTGTCGATCTCATGGAGGACGTCCACCTAAGTCCCAAGAACACCCACGCACATGCCCTTCTAGGCAAGTACTACGAGAAGAAGGGGCTCATCGCTGAAGCTTGGGAAGCCTTCAAAACCACTACATCTATCGACCCAGACCATGCCATGAGTCATCTTTGTTGACCTTACCCCCACCTCTTAGCGAGAGAATTCTTGTGATTTTCTTGATTTTTGTTGTTCGCCTGTTCATGTTTGATGTCACTAATTTTATTTGTTGTTGTTGTGTAGATTTGAGATCGAGCGAAGCTAAGCTTTTCATCAAGATGGCGCTTGTAAGTGTTTGTTCAATTAGTAGTTGTTTAAGTAGCCTCTATCTCTTACTTTCTTATATGCTAGAGGTGTGTTTAAGTTGATTGCATTGGTGAGATTATTTTATTGTAGTTTCGACTTGTGGTGTGGCATGTCATGATGGCCTCAAATCATCAGGTAAATTACTTCTCTACTGTTGTAATGGAATACCTGGGCAAAGGGAGTAATTTCGACTTGCGTAGTAATGGAAAAAAATTACCTTCTCTCTTTGAGGGTTCCAATCCATTTCGTTCTCTATGATTGTCACCTACCTTTCCTGAACCTACTTTTGTTGCTACTATAAGAATAAGTCAATGAAAAAAAGCTTCATCTCTATTTGTTTCCGCTATGCATTGTGTAGCTTAGAGTTGTCTCTTAACACTAGAATGATTGAGTGGTGGGGAACACTATGGGTATCCTTGATTTTTTTTCTTGCATTGAGTTGCCTTTGTATCAGTTTTTAATTGTTTCTCATCCCTACTACTCTATAAGACCCTGTTGTAGGCGTCCACACGTGCACCATGTACTTTTAATTCATTTTCCTGCTCCCTGAACTTAATTTGGCCGACGAGTTAATCTATAGATGCTTAAATGACGATAGAGAAGCTTCAAGGGGATATGAAGTAAGATTTTGAAAAGATCTTGCACAAGGGCTCAGGCCTCCTTGAGAAAGCGAAAGAAGAATTCGGAAGTCACTTCGACGACTACTTCCAAATTTTAGGGTACCACCAACTATAATTTGGAACCTGTTTGGAAAGGAGGGAGTAGTTAACATTTTGGTCGTGCTAATGCCAGTGGAGGATGCTAATATGATGTGTTTTGTCCAGGGTTGTCTGCATCTCATTTTGCTCTGAGAAAGAAACTTATCTCTCGGGTTCACTTGACCATACTGTTCTCTTATGGGATCAACGGGCTGAAAAATCACAGGTAAAACTAATGATGCTGTGCACAATTGTTTGACACAAGCTAAACTTCAGATTCTGCTTCACAACATGTTTATGTCAGCTAAACGAACTGCAGTTTTAGCTGAGGAACCAAACATGTAACATTGTTGCAACTGAATCATTAAAACCCTTGTTAATTGTTATTACCTACTTCAGTATTTCTGTTACTTATGGGATGGTGAATGTTGGATTTCAGACATTCTTGTAAATTTAGAATCTTGGGCATGGTCATTTTATTTATCAAAAATCTGTAACATCTTCTCTGTCCAATCCAGAATATAACATGCTTTAGGATTTTTGCTGCTGAAACCTTTTCAGGTTTGACCATATAATATATATCCCTACTACTATATAAGCACGATGTGTAATGGTAAGTAATCGGATCAGAAAAGTTCTATATTAAAAATATTTTTGGAGCAACATTATCATCAGATGAGAACCTTCCTGTTGCTTTTGTATTGTTCAGGTTCTAGAATGTCATCGAAATCTGCATTATTCCCCATATAGTGCTGGGAACTACAATTCTCACGCTCGTGTACCCGCCTGCATTTACATGGTTCACTACCAGGTATGTCATGCAAGTTTTTGCTCTCTATTAGTCCAAATTCACTTATCAATCTGTTAGCATGGAATAAATTTGTGGGATCAATGATCCATATAATTTATGGTATTCCCTTCATTGCTTTGAACTAAGTATGGGAGGGAGCTGTTAGATTGGATAGTTCCCTTATGTTTCTAATCTTTGTCTCCCACTTTGATCAACTTATGTTTTAAAGGTCTAAATTCATGCTTCTTTACATTATGCAGATTCCCCTTCCAAGGCTCTATGCAGCTGTTCAGCTATTTCTCCCTTCGATGTCGGTGTTTGTCACTGCTCTGTGTGTTGGATCACCATTGAGAATAAATATCAAGGTTGTTTGTCGCATTTTGGATTAACCATACCGTTGCTCCTTTTTTCATTCCACACCTCATCTTTTGTAGTTGGTTATCATCTTGCTGGTACTTGGTTTCTTAAGCCAGATGATGTAAAGGCACTACAAAGGACAATATCTTTTGAGACAGGTGAAGTCCTCTCCTATTACATGAGGATATGTTCTTTCTAATTTGCTTTGTTGTCTTACCATTATCTCTTGATGCAGGCATGCAAAGTAGCCTTCTTGCTCTTGCTTTAGTAGATGACGAAAAAGTAGAAGTTGTTCAAGCTACTGTTTAAGATGGTATGACGAGTGGCTGATTTCGCGAACCTGCAGATAAGACGAGCGGCTAAAAACACTATCGAATATTGCTTTCTATGTGTTTTAAAATATAAGTATGAAAACATAGCTTTTCTAGCTTTTACAACATCAGCCTACCATACAAGGCATAGCATATATTTTGAATAGATTCACTGATTATTTATAGATTTTGACTCATGTTTCGCTTCTGTCTATTTTCAAGGCATAGCACATATTTTGATGGAAAATGGAATACCTTAATGATATGTTGATGAAATGGTCTTTTGCTAATTGAATCTACTGGTTCGGAGCTACATGGTGCAACATCACATTATTTGAAGTGGGATACTATTATTTTTTACCTTAGCTACTATTAAGCCATTGTTATTTTTTTGGCATCATTCAAACCAGACTAGTAGATAAAAACTGTACTATCAATACGGCTTACTTGATTGCTAGGCAAACAGTTGATTGCACCTGTCTATGGCTCTGGTAAGCAGCTTGTCACACATATTTTTTTCCCTCGGAACATGGATATTTTTTATTATTATGTGCATGCAATGCAGGATATGCACCCTTTGAAACCTGGTGAGATGGTTGACCAGCTGAAACAAGGACTTGGAAAGGAGGGACATATTTTCACTTATATAACGTTCTGAAATTGATACAATAAGCAATAGTGTTTTAGTATTGCACTCACCTATAATAGTATAAAACTCATTTGTACATAAGTTATCATGATATTATATAATCCCATTGCAATGCACGGGCACTCACCTAGTATATATATTATTACTTTTCTTAAGACTTAAATGTTACTTTAGTTAGTATTTGGTATGGTACTATTTTAGGAGGAATAATAAGGTCTAATTGACTCCATGTGTTGCTAATAAATTATGCATCGTGCTGAGATTTTGTTTGTGCATATGTTTTGAGATAACATAGTTATACACCCTTTTCTTACAAATTTCGAGGACGAGATTTCTGTTAAGGTGGTAGGATTTGTAAGGTCCAAAATTTGTATAATAAAAGAATTAATATTAATAAAATAAATATATGAAGAAATAAAATAGCAAATTCAGATATCTCAAATTATACTTGAGAGTTGAAAATTGAGGACTGAATTTTGAAAACCAAGAATTACTTTAGAAAAGAAGTAATAGAAAAGTTTTCTATTCAACCAAATAATTATGCACATCATCAAATGATGCACCATAAGCATTTATTTACATGAATATCTAATTTTGAAGTAACTTTAGATTTTATCCCCCCTTCAAAATACTATTTTTCTAAAAAAAGGAAGAAAGCAATATGATTGTGTTTCATAATTCAAACATCTACCAAACAAATAAATTAATTAAAATAAATATATAACTATTACATCATAATTATTTTTGAGTATGTATTAAAAAATTGAATTCGTAAACTTTATTTTGGCTTCGAACTTGAAATTTGTAAATCAAATGAAAATATAAAATAGAAAAGAAAAGGAGAAGAAAAATACTATACAATATAAAGTAAAAAGTAGATAAATAAATATATCCTTTCCATACTGGTATTTTTTTAAAATTGTACATTTAATCTAAGTACAAAATTCACAACAAAACTAGGATTCAAATTTGAGATTTAAAAATAAAAAGAAAAGGAAAATAGAAAAAGAAAAGAAAAAAAGAAAACTATGCGCCTCGGTCTCATTCCCTCATTTTTGGCCCATTTCCCATTTTTCGCCGCGCGGCCCAACTCCTGCACCGCGGGCGTGCCGACATGTGGGGCCACCGGGTAGCCGCGCTCTCTTTCCGCTCTCTGACTGGCGGGCCTGGAGAAACCAGTGACTACACCCGCGCCGCTTGTCCCTATGTCACGCGGGGCCCACATGTCATTCGCGTGCAAGAAATCGTCAACCTCGGACCGCAACAACTTGACCGATTCCCTCGCGTGGCCATCGGGACGAACTCCGTGCCGCGAGATTCAAGCCAGCGGGCGTGGACTCGGACTCCTTAGTTCAGGCTATAAATCGCGCGCACCGCCTTCCTGGTACCCGTGCGCGTGGCACCAATGCCGAGGGTCGGCCATAGCCATCGAAGTGAGGAAGCATAAGCAGATAGGTTCTAGCCACCATGGAAACTGCGCTACTAGTGTCCTCGGGGTCTTGTTGACTAATCTGGGCGCGCCTCACTGAGTCCCCGGGGATGTGCCCGTGGCGCCATCACAAGGAATTAGGGCCTATATGGCCGGAATATCGCGACAATGGGGGGCTGACCGTCACGGTGTTGGGTCTCGCCGTGGTCAGGGTGCGCCACATCACCATCTCTGGTAAGACCTACTAATCAAATCGTAGTAGACTTCTCATGGTTTTTCGCCCAAGTGTATAGAGGATAGAGGTGTGGGGAGTGTTCGTGTGTTCGGCAGCCATGGCGCTGCCGCTTGGATGTGTGCGCCGCCGTGGGTGTCCGTTGGGAGGAGGAAGAGGCATCCGTGGCCGTCGATCTGGTAGCGGGCGGGCGAGATCGGTTCACCGAATACGCCTTCGGTAGATCAAATCATATCCGTTCGATCTTGATCGAAGAGGCTACATCGGGTCTCGGGGTGATTTGATCTAGGTCACTGATCATTTAATGGATGGCCGAGAATGCTGGGTAGCGTAGTGATCCATCTGGCCGTAAACCTAGAATCTAACGGTCGCTGCTTGATCCTGGATATTTTGAGGTGGGATCTAATCCGAGCCCTCGATTGATGATCCGACGGCTCAAGATCTTGCATACCCCTTCGGCCGTGTAAATTTTCGAACGAGACCCTGGCTTTAATTGAAACTCACCCGCCGTCCACCTTCATTTATAAACTGTTTCGATTAAGTCCTTTTTCTTTCGGTTAGGCCCCTGTGCTAGTAAGGAATTATGTCCTCAGTCCAGAATTATTAGGGGTATTCATAATTAAATCAGAAAATGAATTTTAATATAAAAATAAATCTAGAAACTTATTTAATTCCTAGAGAATTCATATATTGTCCAAATTGACCCATTTCAGTTCCTATAATTTTATAATATTATTGTTATCAAATAGTGCCACTGATTTGACATGAAAGCCAATTTAAAATTTATTTCCTAATTAATCTGATATCAAATACATAAAACCTTAGGAAATTCATAACTCATCCGTTTTAACTCCGATTTGATCCGTTCAAGTTGTGTTAGTCTCGTATAAATATTTACTATGCAATAACCACATTTATTATACCATGTCTCATTATTTTATGATTAGATCTTTACTTAACTTATGTTGGTTGGTCTTGTTAATGTGCTCATCATTATCTACCAAAATATGATCTATAGTCAATTTATAATTTAGATTGATGTTGAATTAATTACTATTTTTGGTTATCTTTTCTCTGGAATTATAAAAAAACCTAGTTTTAATCATTTAATCACATCATAACTTGATGACCACGACTCCAATCTTAGTAGTTCTCGATCCCACGATTTTGTAGCTTCGCGTAGATCATTATTATGCAGTTTGTTCTTTTGTATGGTGTGATGTTAATTTTGTCTATACCATGTTTGTTTGTATTGCTACGACTAGCGTGAGGTTTCGAGGATCTGAAGAATCACCTAGTACCTGGAATCTCAAGTGCCAGGCAAGTTGTGCCCTTGATCACTTTTGTTTACCCAATAATGTTCTTTAATATCACTTATGCATGCATAGGTTTAATTTTGATGGGACCCAATAGGTCACCCTAGTCTGATTATCTTTTACCTTGTTTACCCCTGAATCACTTGGGTAGTTTTTTGCTATTGCTTTATATGGTTTTGGGTTAATATTTTATTATATCCATGTTCCAATTATTTTGTTATTTTATTTATGTTCATGTCAAGATCATTATTTTTAATTGGAACATGGAGCTTAACATGAGAAACACGTGCCACCACAAGGGAGGAATGGGACCCCTTGGCTAACTAATTAGGAAAGCTAGTGGAAGACTACCTTACCCGAAAGGGGCAAGGGTAGTAGAGGAGTTGCATGCAAGGAGGTTCTAGGGTTGATTTTGCTACGATGGCGGTCAGATAGGGGATTCTTGCAAGTGCTCTTCCCATAAACTGTAGCGGGTTTTAGGAAGCTAGTGGAACTTTGTAAAGGCCTCGTTGTGGATCCCTAGCCATTCACCTCGGTAGTGTCTAAGGGCCTTGCAACCCCTGGCGACATGGGATACACGACTTGTGGGTACAGGGTACAACCTCTGCAGAGTGTAAAACTGGTATACTAGCCGAGCTCACGGTCAAGAGCAGCTCAGGAGTCTCGCATGATTAAATATGGAACTTAAATTCAATTTGTCATTTGCATTGCATGGGATTATTTATTAATTTTGTTCTATTATTCTTATTATGGTTTGGTATTTACTTACATTTAGTAACTACTAATAAAATTTGGCCAGCTTATTAAAAGCAATGCTCAGCTTTAACCCCTATTTTTGATGAGCCTTACACATCACATGAACTCCCACCTTTGGTGAGTTCATGCCACACTATTCCCCACAACTTGTTGAGCGATGAACATGTGTGAGCTCACCCTTGCTATCTCACACCCCCACTGGAGAAGAACAGGTGGTTCAAGTGGAGCCACGCAACAAGGAGTTTGATTTGATCTAGGTGGCGTCTCCCAGTTACTTTAGGCGCCAAGGATGGACTTTAGTTCAATTTATATTTATCTTTTATTTTGTAAGACTTCCACTATGTAATAAGTACTCTGATTATATTGTGACATTTATCTCTATACACTCTGTTATTATATGTGTTGTCTTCTTTGGCGCATATATGAGATGCACCCGGCTTTGTCCCTTAAATCCGGGTGTGACACCTACATTCAACATTCCTCTGATACCAATTATGTCACACTCGGATCCAAAACCCAAGCGCGAACATAATCACCAAGTGTGCTAGGACCAAGTCTTACACATATGATGAATCATGGTATAGAAACAAATGTCACCTCTTTACTATATAATAGGAGTTCTATACAAAATAATTAAATAATTACATCATACGAAGACAATGATCCAGCAACCCAAAGTTGACTGGGAGACGACGGCCTAGACCTCTCACGAACTCATCACAACGTCCTCCATGTGCCTCAACCTACGGTACCTGTTCTTGACCTGTGGGGGGTGTGAGACAGCAAGGGTGAGCTCACATACGTTCATCGCTCAACAAGTTGTGGGGAATAATGTGCATGAACTCGCCAAAGGTGGGAGCTCATGTGAAGTGTAAGGCTTACCAAAGAGGATGGGTAAAGCTGAGCATCGCTTTTAAAGTTGGTCAAAATTTTATTAGAAGTTACTTAGTAGAAGTAGATACCAAACCAACGTAATAATAGATCAAAATTCATAATAAACCACAATGTGAAGCAAATGACAAATTGAATTTAATTCCATAAATTAATCATGCGAGAGTCCTGAGCTGCTCAAGACCGCAAGCACGACTAGTATACCAGTTTTACACTCTGCACAGGTGGTACCCTTTACCCACAAGTCATGTCACCTGGTTGCCAAGGGGTCTAGAAGTCCCATTCATCTCTACCGAGGAGATGAAGCAGGGTAACACTATGAGGCCTTTACAAAGTTCCACTAGATTCAGAAAACCCGCTACAGTTCTAGGAAGAGCAATGCAGGAATCCCCCGTCTAACCGCCATCGCAGCAAAATCAACCCGAGAACCTCCCTACATGCCTACTCCACTACTGCCCTTGCCCCTTTCGAGTAAAACAAGTCCTCCACTAGCTTTCCTAATTAGTCAGCCAAAGGCGTCCCATTCTACCCTTGTGGTGCCACGTGTTTCTCAAGTTAAGTTGGATGTTCCAATTAACATAATGGTCTTATCATGAACAGAAATAGAACAATAATAATAAAGAATGTTGTTGGGGGCCTTTAGCTTCCGAAGGTCCTCAAAAACATGATTTAACAATGTTTCTGGAGTATAATACATGAACAGGTACCTTCGGACTCGGATCAGAACCACAATATGAAGAAGTACAAAGAATGCGAAGGTTGGCGTAGAACTGAAGCTGTTCGTGGGGGACCTTCGGCATGATAGCAGAAAGGGGAACCGACTTAAAAGGGAAAAGGCTATTTAAACCTCGATGGATTACTATAGAGTCATTAGCAAATGTAAAGGGCATGAGTGTAATTTTACATGGGCTGCGTCCTGTGCCTATAAATAGATGAACAGTGCTCCCGTACTGTTCACGTTGACTTGGCATTTGGTTTTGCGTCATGCTTGTACTCTTTATTTTCCTTCAAGCCAAAGGTACACTTGTAATAAGTTATCATTTCTATTTACTCATAGTAATAAAATAAGAATAATCCAATGATAACAACATATTTAATTGTTCATGCTGTTTATTATACTTCATATGAATTCCTCTTCATTTTTATATGTTGTGCTTACGAAGGTATGTTTTTCGTAACCTTCGTCCGAGAGTCGTTATATCCTAAGGGAAATAATTCCCTGAAGGACGAAGGACTTTAACGTTTAACAATTTTTGTGTTGCCTTGCTCTTAAGCCGAAGCATTTGAGAGCAAGTCACCAACATTGGCGCCCACCTCCGGTGAACCCTTTTTGACCACCTTCGGCAAGCATTGACCTTCGTCATGCCGCCAAAGAAAGCTTCAGCAACAGGGGCTGCCGCTCTGCAGCCGCTGGACCGAACCAGGAGACCCTTTCTCTTCGGGAGGCCTGAAGCCAGAAGAGGAAGGCCACCAGTCCAACACCTCAGGAGGACGACTTGGACCAAGAAATCAGGAGTATGGAGATGTTGCATTAGCAAGTGCAAAAGGAAGAAGGAAAAGATGGCTCGGCTAGCTGACCTACAAAGGCAGATAGACGAAGCCTCTGAAGAAGTTCGTCATCTTACTCAAGATGAGCAGAACCGAAGGCCACAGTACAGAGAGCTTCACCAAGAGGGCTTCGTCAACGAGGATGACTGGTATGAGGATTTCCATCATGGAAATTTTGCTTTTGATGATTCTTCTCCTCTATGAGCCGAACTGCAGGCTACACCTTGGCCCCCGTCTTACAAACCACCTCAGCTCCCAATGTATGACGGACACTCAGATCCAAAGCAATTTCTGATGAGCTACGAAGCAACCATATCTTCATATGGTGGCAATACTGCAGTCATGGCGAAATCCTTCGTCATGGCAGTCAAAAATGTTGCACAAACCTGGTATTCTTCTCTTCGGCCAGGAACAATTACATCATGGTAAAAGCTGAAGGACATGGTCATCACCAGCTTCCAAGGGTTTCAGATGAAGCCGGTCACTGCTCAAGCTTTGTTCCAGTGCACTCAGGATCACGAAGAATACCTTCAGGCGTATGTCCGAAGGTTCTTACGACTGAGGGCGCAGGCGCCAATGGTGCCCAATGAAATTGTTATTGAGGCCATGATTAAGGGGCTTCGACCAGGACCTACAGCCCTATACTTCGCCAGGAAACCCCCTCAGACCCTAGAGAAACTGCTTCAGAAGATGGATGAATATATCCGAGCAGATAATGACTTTCGATAAAGAAGGGAGGAAGCTTACAGGTTCTCCGAAATGACCAGGGGCTTCGGAGGGAGAGTCCACCCTAGGCACGTCAGATCTATTCACTCTACTCAGAATGACGACAGGGGAAGTTAGCAACAGAGGCCGCAGTATTCCTCCCAGGCTTCGGGGCAGCAACAGAGCTATCCTCGGCCCCTAGCTCCAAGGGGCAGAGGCACCAGGGGCTTCGGAGGAAGGTTTGGGGATCAACCCAGGAAAATTTATTGCCTATTCTACGGAGAGGACAAGGGCCATACTACCAGGATGTGCCATGTCACCATCCAGAAACAAAAAGAAATAGCAGAAGCTGCAGCCCAACAGAGCCAGCCGAAATAGGTTATGCATACTGCTTTGTACCACTCACCATACATTCCAGAGTATGTGGGTAACCATCCTGCAGTTTCTGTTGCTTCGGCAAGCCAACCTCAGGCATCTTAGCAACAGCCTCCACCTCCACCACCAATGCAACCCGCTTATCCCCAAGGCCAGCAGCCAGAAGGGAGCCAGCACACTCACCAGCAGCGAGACTTCAGGGAGCACTCCGAAGCTCGCACAGTCAATAGTACTGTGCCAGAATCGAAGCACATCTACTAAGATATATCCTACCTCTGAAACAGTTTTTACATTTGTTATCATTTACCTTTTTCAATAAAGAGCAATCATTGAAAGCTTAGTTCTTTTGTTGTTTTCAATTTCTTGTAATAGCTTCGTCATTATCATAATGTAATATACCTTCCTCATAAATCGACGAAGTTCCAAAAGTTTTGATGAAGCAACAAAAAGTCGTTTTAAGGAACGCATGGCAAGTCTTTGTCGAAGCAACAAAAGTCGTTCTTAAGGGAACACATCATAAGTTTTCTGCTCAAAAGTCGTTCCAAAGGGAATGCAGAGCTTACAGCGAAAAATAAACGTTGATACCGCCGAAATAAAAGGCGAAGAAGCTCCTAAGGGAGGCTTACAGCGAAAAATAAACGCTGATACCGCCAAAATAAAAGGCGAAGAAGCTCCTAAGGGAGGTTTACAGCGAAAAATAACGCTGATACCGCCGAAATAAAAGGCGAAGAAGCTCCTAAGGGAGGCCTACAGCGAAAAGTCAACGCTGATACGCCGAAAAATAAACGGCAAAGAGATTGTGTCCTACTGTGGGAACGTATGTGTATCTTCTGCAAATATCATTTTTCATATCATAACATCATCGCATCATTCGCATAACATGACATCATACATCACATTGCATCAACGGCACAAGAAGGGAATACAATGTTAATCTTCAGAAATTGTTTCAATGAAATTGTGCCAAGGCACAAAACAAAGTTTGAAGATGTACTGTTTCGTCAACTTTAGTATCAGAGGAGATCTATTGCTTACGAAGCATAATATTTTCACGCACATGGATATTCTTCACGAAGCATGAAAGAAGGGAAGGTGTTTTTTTGCCAAAGGCTCAAAAACGGTTTGTACGTAAAGTTTCATGCATCGTAAAGAACTGAATTACATACAGCTTATATATTACTTTCAAAACTATAGAATATTACACACTTTGTTCAGCAAATATTACATCAATATTCCAAATGTTTTTACAACAATAGCTATTGTTCTTTTAAAACTACTTCCGCAGCTTCGTTTAGTAGTTGAAAAACAACTTTGTCCATAATAGCTTCGGCCATCTTAGTAATTTCATCTTCCTTTTTTGCTTCGGGGTCGGCCTATAACCCAAAGGGCTCCGGGGGAGGAGATAATTCAGCTGCGATATAAAACATGAATAAGTTCGAAGTCACAATAATAAAACATAAAGTCAAAAGCAATTAGACAATACCTATTCGCTTTTCAAGTTCTGCAGTTTTTTCAGCTGCATTTGCTGCTTCTCTAGCATCATTTGTATCTTTTTCACTTTTCTTTATAATTTCGTGAGCCATCCCTCGGCCACCATTTTCCCAGATGTTAGTGAAAAACTTTCCGCCAACAAAGCTTGCCTCGGCCGAGGGGTCCTTTGTATCTTCACATGCTCGCAACCTGCCTTCTCCAAAATAGCCGCAATTCCCCTGGCACCTGAGAAGGCACAGACATCTCCACGGCCACTTAAAATTTCCTCAAAAGCTTCGGCTTCGCCGTTGATCCAGTCGATTGGACCTTCGGGATCGCCCAGTACGAAGTTGCCTTCATTCGAATATGCGCCGACGCTGGCGAAACTAGTCTTAATTTTTCCCACACATTCCATGGATTTTTCATAACATCTTTCTTTTGAAGACCGAAGTTCTGCAGTTGTTTTCTCCCAATGATTTTTCCAGTAATCGCTGGCGTCTCGGTCAGCTTCGGCAATTGCACACTTTAATTTTGCTTGAGCCAGCTGTTTCTGAAGATCTTCAATTTCGTACTTCTGGGCTTCAGCTTGGGCTTTTGAAAGTAGCTTCGTCTTCTTTTATTTTATTAAGCAATGAGTTTAATATTTTAGCTTTCTCAAGACCTTCGTTCCTTAGCTCAATCACTTCGGAACGAAGGTTATTCAACGCCATGGTACAACCCTCGTCTTCAGTGCTTTTTTGCGCTCTGAGGGCATTGCTAAGAATAAGGCCCTGCAAAAGGAATGTGGTATTAAAAATAAGCACACGAATTTTTAAGCACACAAAAATTTTATTTTCTCACCTTTTAGATGTTGTACGCTAAGCTGTCGGCCAATTCATCTTTTGACAACACTGAGAGCCCGTCTTCTAGCGTTGGGAATCCGAAGCTTCTTGCCATCTCCCGTAAGACAGAGATCTCCTTGCTGTCTGGGAGACAATACAAGAAGTCTTCCTCTCCGCTGCCGTTGAATATCAAAGCCCCTTTTGGATATTTTAATTTCTGGGCATAATGATGAGCTTCTCGCTTTTCCTCCTCAGATAGCATTTTGCCCGAAGCATGTCGTACAATATAATCAGGTAATTTGGAAGATGCTTCGGGAGTTGAAGAGAGAGTTTTTTCAGGAAGAATTTGCTTTATAGCCTCCTTTGTCGTTTCTCCTCCAGTTTCCAAGGATTTTTCCTTGGCAGGCTCTGAAGGTCCAGTTTTGATCTCAGCCTGGTGCTTTGTAGCTTCGGCTTCGGAGGCTGTTGTTTCAATTTGTGCTTTTTGAGCTTCGGCAATTTTTCTCGGAGTAGAGCTTGAAGACTTTATTATCTCCAGTACATCCAGAACATTAACCATCCTTTTTCTTTTGGGGGTCACTGCTGGACCTTTCTGGGTTTTTGGCACTTCAACTTCTACCGAAGGACTTAAAATTTCTGATGTTTTTGTCCCTTCAGCTCTCGGCTCTTCAATTTTTTCAGCCTTCGGCGTTGCAATAAGCTCTTCAGTTTTCTGCGCAGGTGTAGGTTCTTTGGCTTCAGTAGCCGAAGAGGCCTTGCCGACAAACTCGGGCACTATGGCCGGTTCAATAAAGCGCGGTCGGTGAGTAAGGACTTTCACCTTTTTCCTCTTCGGCACAGGCTCGCTTGGAGCAGCTGAAGCATCATCTTTCCCGGAAGTTGCATCTTTTCTCTTTCGCCCCCGTAGCGGGTAGCGGTAGTCAGGGTACATGAACCCAATAGCATCAAAAACTCGGTTGAGCCTTTTCTTCTTTCGGCCTCCGAAGGCCGCAGATAACGCAGTATCTTCTGCCTTCGAGTATGGCCCAAGCAGTTCATCGCTTGTAGCTTCAATGCATTTCAGCCAATCATCATCTGGCTCAACAAACTTACCCTCGTATCTGAAGGTGAACTTCATCCTAATCAACCCACCTTCGTCAGACTTGGTGATAGTCTCATTTGGCATTTCCCACTTTTCTACAAGTGGCCATACTCTGAAGGCTATGTGCTCCTGGATTAAATCCCTTGTCCCGATAAAAGAGCAAACTACGCCGAAGGCCCTCTGACATTCTTCGGCTGCCTCGTCAATATCCACCTTCGGTTTCCGGAGCCGAAGCGCTGCCAGATAGGGCGCATGATGATATCTTTAATATCTTCTCGTGCCTTCAAATCTATTGGGGACTTGTTCTCAAATGCTAAGAGTTAACAACAAGGCAACATAAAAAGTGTTAAATGTTAAAGTCCTTCGTCCTTCAAGACATTATGTCCCTTCGGATATAATGAATTCTGGACGAAGGTTATGAAGGAAAAGCCCTTCGTGACCTCGATAGATAATAAAGAAGAATACATGTACGAAATACGAATAATAACACAAATATTATCATCAACTTATTTTTATTTGCATTATTAGATTCATAATGACAAATTATAAATGTACCTTCAGATTGATGAAAAGTAAAGGTACAGGCGTGATGCGAAAAGTGAATGCCAAGTCAGCGTGAACAGTACAGGAGTACTGTTCATCTATTTATAGGCACGGGACGCAGCCCGTGTAGAATTACATTAATGCCCTTTACATTTATCAATAACTCTATAGTAATTCTTCGAGGTCTAATTTGGCTTTTCATCTTTAAGTCGGTTCCCCTTTTCTGCTGTCATGCCGAAGCTTTTCTACGCATAGCTTCGTGATCGTCTTATCCTTCGTCATGATCGCCTTCCGTCCCACTCAAGCTTCGTCTTGACCATGCTCTTTTATACCCGTAAGCTGATTCCGAAGATACCTGTTCGCACATTTCACTTGGAAAACATTGTCAAATCATGTTTTTGAGGACCTTCGGAAGCCAAAGGCCCCCAACAGTAGCCCCTCGCAATATTAATTTGCTGGAATGATAAATTCATATTGCGACATGGACGAAGGCTTTAAGCCGAAGGTCCGAAAAAACACCTTCCCTTTGCTAGAATAGCAACAGTCTTTGACAAGCGGGACCCTCCAGTTTTCAACGCACTGGGTGTATAAATAAGAGCTCACCACGAGTTTATTTGGCACACTTTCTTGCCATCTGCTCTTGCTCACCCAACTTTTAGCCTGTGCACAACAACACTTGCTTGGCTTTTTAAATTTTTAAGCTTCGGTTTCGAGAGCAGTTTCTCAGCGTTTGCGAAGATGTCTGAAGATAAGAAAACTATTGCTGAATCGAAGTTGAGCCTTTCTGAGGAGATGCATCTCGACTTTCTTCAGTCAATAGCAAAGACCAATACAGAGAAGATCACTAGGGAGACCCTGGAGGGCTTGTCTGAAGACACTGGTGACAGTGATAGCTATGATGTAGAAAGTGGGGGTGAAGATTCCGAAGATCGACCATGGCGACCAAGTCACACAGTCTTCGGAAAATCGAGCATTAAACAGAGTCAACTTGATGCCATGAGGGGAAGGTATTTTCGGGACATGTCTATTGTCAGGGCAGATGACGGGGAGAAGACTGTGCCTACTCCCGAAGAAAATGAAGTCATAATCTTCTGAAGCTTCCTGAAAGCTGGATTGCGGTTTCCCTTGAGCAGTTTTGTCGTGGAAGTACTGAAGACATTTGAAGTCTACCTTCATCAACTTACTCTCGAATCAATCATAAGAATGGGCATCTTCGTCTGGGCCGTAAGGAGCCAAGGTTTAGAACCAAATGCAAAAAGTTTGTGCAACATACATGAGCTATTGTATGAGACAAAACCCTGGGGTAAAGAGCAGTATCACAACAATTTTGGCTGTTACAGCTTCAGCGCTCGGTCCGGGTCAAGCTGTCCCGTGCCAACCTTTCGAAAGAGGTGGCCCGGCGACTGGATGACGGAATGGTTTTATGTGAAGAATGACTTGAAATCACGGGAAGATATTAAAGGTATCATTATGCGCCCCATCTAGCAGCGCTTCGGCCTCTGGAGGCCGAAGGTGGAAATGAATGAAGCAGCCGAAGAATGCCAGAGATCCTTCGGCGTGGTTTGCTCTTTTATTGGGACAAGGGATTTGGTCGAAGAACATATTGCGTTCAGAGTATGGCCACTTGTGGAAAAGTGGGAAATGCCGAAGGAGACCATTAAATAAACTGACGAAGGTGGATTAGTTAAGCTAAAATACACATTCCAATATGGGGATAAATTCGTCGAGCCAGATGACGACTGGCTAAAAAGCATTGAGACCGTAAGTGATGAATTGCTTGGGGTATACTCAAAGGCCGAAGATACTCCATTATCAGCGGCCTTCGGAGGCCAAAAGAAGAAGAGGCTCAACTGAGTATTTGATGCAATTGGGTTTGTCTACCCCGACTACCGTTATCCAGCGTGGGGTCAAAAAAGAAAGAATACATCTTCTGCGAAGGAAACTGCTTCAGCCGCTCCTAGCGAGCCGGCGCCGAAGAGGAAAAGGGTAAAGGTTCTCACACACCGGCCACGTTATATTGAACCGGCCACAGTGCCTGAGTTTATCGGTGAGACCTCTTCGGCCACCGAAGCTAAAGAACCAACTCCGCTGCCAAAAATCGAAGAGCTGGCCGAAGTGCCAACAATAGAAAAGATAGAAGAACCGAGGACTGAAGAAACAAAAATATCAGAATTTTAAGTCCTTCAGTAAAAATTGGGGCGGTAAAAAGCCAAAAGGGTCCAGCAGTGACCCCGAAAAGAAAAAGGATGGTTAATGTGCTGGATGTTTTCGAGACAATTAAGTCTTCAAGCACAACTCCAAAGAAAACTGTTGAAACTTCTGAAGTGCATACTGAAGCCTTTGTTGCCGAAGCTTCAAAGCAACTATCTGAAACTGAAGCTGGGCCTTCAGAGCCCACCAAGGTAAAACCCTTGGAAGCCGAAGAAACAAAAATGGCAGAGCCAACTTTGGTTGAAGAAACTGACACTACTGCCCCCGAAGCATCCTCCAAAGCCCTCGATTATATTGTACGACATGCTTCGGGAAAAAGATTATCTGAAAAAGAGATTTTCGAAGCTAATCACTATGCCCGAGAATTGAAGTATCCAAAGGGGGCCTTAGTATTCAATGGCACAGACGAAGATGACTTCTTATACTGCCTCCCAGGCAACAAAGAATTATCTGTCTGCCAAGAGATGGCTAGAAGTATGGGGTTCCCGAAGCTTGAAGATGGCCTCTGCGCGATGACAAAGGACGATCTTGCAGATAGCCTTGCATATAATAGTCTGAAGGTATGAAAATTGTATATTTGGAAATTTATAATTTTTGAATTATTCTTTTATTCTTATACTAATTTTTTCATATAGGGTTTAATACTTAGCAACGCTTTGAGAGCGCAAAAGAATGCTGAAGACGAGAGCTATAATATTGCTTTCAACAACCTACGAACAGAGGTTATTAAGCTGAGGAACGAAGCTTTGGAAAAAGATAAAATTCTTCTTACATTGGTGGATAAGATAAAGGAAGACAAAGCTACTTCTAAAGCACAAGCTGAGGCCCAGAAGCACGAAATCGAGGACCTTCGGAAACAGTTGGCCAGAGCTAAAGAAGAACGCATACTTGAAGAGATGAAACGAGAACTTAGCGATCAATGGGCACATCATTTGGAAGGAAACGTTGAAGAGCTTCGTGCATCCAAGAAAAGGTGCTATGACAAATCTATAGAATGCGCTAAGAAAATAAAAACTAGCTTCACCAGCGTTGGCGCATTCTCGAGCGAGGAAAACTTCACAAGGGGTAACCCCGAAGGCCCGATTGAATGGATCAGTCACGAAGCTGAGGCTTTTGAGGAAATTTTGAATAGCCGCGGAGACATTTGTGCTTTTTCGGGTGCCAGGGGGATTGCTACTATTTTGGAGAGGAAAGGCTGTGAGCATGTGAAATCTTTAGCACAATCCAAAACTTCCTTATCCTCCGTATATATAAAAGACCCCTCGGCCGAAGCAAGCCCGGTCGGTGGAAAATTTTTCACCGACATCTGGGACAATGGCGGCCAGGAAATGGCCCAAGAAATTATTCAAAAAAGTGAAAAAGGCATTCATGATGCTAGAAAAGTAGCAGAGGCCGCTGAGAAAAGCGTGGAGCCCGAAGGGCAAATAGGTATTAACTAGTGGTTTTTGACTCTTTGTTGTAATTTTTTGATTTCGAACTCGTTCACGGTTTGTAATAGTAATAAATCCGTATCTATTCTTCCCTCAGAACCTGCTGAGCCAACTCCGGGCCCCCACACGAAGGGGGATGACGAAATTAGACAAATGGCCGAAGCTATCATGGATAAAGTTGTTGATCAGCTTTTAAACGAAGCTACAGAAGTAGTCCTAAGAGAAGATTAGATGTTGTTGTAAAAACATTTAGAATGTAATGTTTATTGAGAATCCTGTGTAATATTGTGTAACTTTAGATGTAATATATTAGCTGTTTATAGTTCTATTCTTTACGATGCATGAAACATCATATACATACCGTTTTTGAGCCTTCGGCGAAAAAACACCTTCCCTTCTTTTCATGCTTCGTAAATAATATCCGTGTTCTCATAAAATCAGTAACCAATCCTCGTGAAATCAATAATCAATAGATCTTTCCATTTCAGAGTTTGACGAAAATATAACTCTTCAACGGCTATTGTTTGTGCCGTGTCACTATTTCTTCAAAACGATCTTCGAATATCAATATTGAGACCCCCCTTCTTGCGTTGTTGATGCACTATGATGTATGATGTTATGCTATGCAAATGATGTAATGATGTGATGTTATGCAAAATGATATTTGCCGAAGGTCGACATTTATTTTTCACTGTAAGCCTCCCTTAGGAGCTTCTTCGCCTTTTACTTCAGCGGAATCAACGTTTATTTTTCGCTGTAAGCCTCCCATAGGAGCTTCTTCGCATTTTACTTCAGCGGAATCAGCGTTTATTTTTCGCTGTAAGACTCCCTTAGGAGCTTCTTCACCTTTTACTTTCAGCGGAATTAGCGTTTATTTTTCGCTGTAAGCCTCCCTTAGGAGCTTCTTTGCCTTTTACTTTCAGCGGAATCAGCGTTTAGTTTTCGCTGTAAGCTCTGCATTCCCTTCGGAACGACTTTTGAGCAGAAAACTTACACTGCGCTCCCTTAGGAACGACTTTTTGCTGCTTCGAAGAAATTGTACTGCGTTCCTTAGAACGAATTTTTGATAAATCGAAAGGTCCTCCTTGCCACCGTAAATTCTTATGCTTCGGCAACTTAAGCCTATGGAGAAGATATATTTTCATTGTGGTAAAAAGCGAAACTGTTACAAGGGATTGAAAAATGATAAAAAGCACTTAAACTTCCCATAATTGTTCCTTATTAAAAAGAAAGTAAGACTGAAATGCGAAAATGCGAAAAGCTGTTGTCGAGGTAGGATATTTGTCAGTAAATATGCTTCGACTCTGGCACTGTGCTATTGACTCCCGCTGGAGGTGAGTGTGCTGACTCCCTTCTGGCTGCTGACCTCGTTGCGTTGGTGGTGGCGGTGGAGGTTGTTGCCAAGATGCTTGGGGTTGACTTGCGGAAGCAACAGAAGCTGCAGGGTGATTGCCTACATATTCTGGAATGTAAGACAAATGGTACGAAGCACTATGCATGACTTGCTTCGGCTGACTCTGTTGCGCTGCAGCTTCTGCTATCTCCTTTTGCTTCTGGATGGTAACATGGCACATCCTGGTGGTATGGCCCTTGTCTTCACCACAGAATAGGCAGTAAATTTTTCTTGGCTGATCTCCAAATCTTCCCCCGAAGCCCCTGGCGCTTCTGCCCCTTGGCGCTGGCGGCCGGAAAGAGCTTTGCTACTGCCCCGAAGCTTGCGAGGAGTACTGCGGCCTTTGCTGTTGACTCCCTCTATCATCACTTTGAGTAGAGTTGTGAATTGACCTAACGTGCCTCGGATGGAATCTTCCTCCGAAGCCCCTAGTCATTTCAGAGAACCTGAATGCTTCCTCCCTTCTTTGGCGAAAATCATTGTCAGCTCGAATATACTCGTCCATCTTCTGGAGCAGCTTCTCCAAAGTTTGAGGAGGCTTTCTGGCAAAGTACTGAGCTGAAGGTCCCGGCCGAAGCCCCTTGATCATGGCCTCAATGACAATTTCATTGGGCACTGTTGGTGCTTGTGCCCTCAGACGCAGGAACCTTCGGACATACGCCTGAAGGTATTCTTCGTGGTCCTGGGTGCACTGGAATAAAGCTTGAGCAGTGACTGGCTTCGTTTGAAACCCTTAGAAGCTGGTTATCAACATGTCCTTCAGCTTTTGCCATGAAGTGATTGTCCCTGGCCGAAGAGAGGAGTACCAGGTTTGTGCAACACTCTTGACAGCCATGACGAAAAACTTTGCCATGACTGCCGTGTTGCCACCATACGAAGATATGGTTGCTTCATAGCTCATCAAAAATTGCTTCGGGTCTGAATGACCGTCATACATGGGGAGCTGGGGTGGCTTGTAAGACTGGGGCCAAGGTGTAGCCTGCAGTTCTGTTGACAGAGGAGAAGCATCATCAAAAGCAAAATTTCCATGATGGAAATCTTCATACCAGTCATCCTCATTGTAGAAGCCCTCCTGATGAAGCTCTCTGCGCGGAGGCCTTCGATTCTGGTCATCTTGAGCAAGATGACGAACTTCTTCCGAAGCTTCATCTATCTGCCTCTGTAGGTCAGCTAGACGAGCCATCTTTTCCTTCTTTCGTTGAATCTGTTGATGGAGCATCTCCAAGTTTTGGATTTCCTGATCCAAGTCGTCCTCCGGAGGCGTTGGACTGGTGGCCTTCCTCTTCTGGCTTCGGGCCTCCCTAAGAGAAAGGACATCCTGATTGGGATCCAGCGGCTGCAGAGTGGCAGCCCCTATGGCTGAAGCTTTCTTCGGCGGCATGACGAAGGTGATGCTTGCCGAAGATGTTCAAAACTCAAAAAATGGACGTGAGTTCACCGGAGGTGGGCGCCAATGTTGGGGACTTGTTCTCAAATGCTAAGAGTTAAGAACAAGGCAACATAAAAAGTGTTAAATGTTAAAGTCCTTCGTCCTTCAAGACATTATGTCCCTTCGGATATAATGAATTCTGGACGAAGATTATGAAGGAAAAGCCCTTCGTGACCTTGATAGATAATAAAGAAGAATACATGTATGAATTACGAATAATAACACAAATATTATCATCAACTTATTTTTATTTGCATTATTAGATTCATAATGACAAATTATAAATGTACCTTCAGATTGATGAAACGTAAAGGTACAGGCGTGATGCGAAAAGTAAAGGTACAGGCGTGACAAATTATAAATGTACCTTCAGTTATAAATGTACCTTCAACTTTTCTACGCATAGCTTCGTGATCGTCTTATCCTTCGTCATGATCGCCTTCCGTCCCACTCAAGCTTCGTCTTGACCATGCTCTTGTATACCCGTAAGCTGATTCCGAAGATACATGTTCGCACATTTCACTTGGAAAACATTGTCAAATCATGTTTTTGAGGACCTTCGGAAGCCGAAGGCCCCCAACAAAATCGTTTTTCACATAGAACCATTCCTTCATCCAATCTCCGGGCCATCTGAAAGGGAATTAGGCTTACACCTAGTTCCTAAATAATTTTGGTGGTTGAATTGCCCAACACAAATAATTGGACTAACTAGTTTGCCCAAGTGTATAGATTATACAGGTGTAAAAGGTTCACACTCAGCCAATAAAAAGACCAAGTTTTGGATTCAATAAAGGAGCAAAGGGGCAACCGAGGGCACCCCTGGTCTGGCGCACCGGACTGTCCGGTGTGCCACCGGACAGTGAACAGTACCTGTCCGGTGCACCAGGGGACTCAGACTCAAACTCTTCGCCCTCGGGAATTCTCGGAAGCCGGCGCGCTATAATTCACCGGACTGTCCGTTGTGCACCGGACATGTCCGGTGCTCCAAGGAAGCGCGGTCTCCAGAACTCGCCAGCCTCGGGTTCGCGCGGCAGCCGCTCCGCTAAAATTCACCGGACTGTCCGGTGTGCACCGGACTGTCCGGTGTGCCAGCGGAGCAACGGTCATCTTCGCGCCAACGGTCGACTCTGACAGTAAACAGTGCAGAACAGTACACGCGGCAGAAGTCAGAGCAGAGGATCAGAGAGGCACCGGACTGTCCGGTGTGCACCGGACTGTCCGGTGCCACATGAGGACAAAAGCCTCCAACGGTCGACCAGCTCCAACCCCAACGGATAGGATGACGTGGCTGGGGCACCGGACATGTCCGGTGTGCACCGGACTGTCCGGTGCGCCCATCGCCAGCAGCTTCTCCAACGGCTACAAAATTGGATGGTGGCTATAAATACCACCCCAACCGGCCATTTTAAAGGGTGGGAGTCCAAGCAACATTCCAAGTCATCTAGTTGACATACTTAAGCCCTCCCAACCATCTATATTCATTGATCCATCCTATACACAAGATTTAGTCCACTACAACCAACACAAGTGCCACAAAAGAGAGAGCAAGCAATTGAGAGCTACTCAATTGAGTTTAGCCCTAGCGCCTTGTGAGATTCATTGAGAGATAGTGTGTGCTACATCTTTGTGTTCATTTGCGCGTGGAGTTTTCGACTCCCATTCGAACTTCCTCCAAAGTGTTGGAGGCTTGTAAAAGCTAGCAAGAGACACCAAAGATTGTGGTGGTCCTTGTGGGATCGAGAGTGATCCTTGAGAAGAAGAAGAGCTCGCCGATCCTTGTGTGATCGGGAGAGAGGGAAAGGGTTGAAAAAGACCCGTCCTTAAGTGGACTCCTCAACGGGGACTAGGCCTTCGAGGGCCGAACCTCGGTAAAACAAATCACCCGTGTTCATTGTGCTTTTGCTTGTGATTTGTTTGCTTTCCCTTACTCTAAGTTCTCTTGCACTATTCTTTGCTCATATCATTTGGTGTTGCTTCAAGTTAAAATCTCATTTAAGTGAAGCAACACTCCGCAAGAAAAGAACTTGAGTTAGTGCTCTTTTTCATCTAAGCTTTCTTGCTTCGTTATCATAGAATTATTAGTTTTATCACTTCCGCATTATTTGAAAGCTATACTCTTACTAGCAAGAACTTAGTTTTTATACTTCAATAATTGTTCATCTTGTTCTAACCACTAATCAAAGGATCTAGTTGGGGGATAAAGTTTTAATTTTCAGGTTTCGCCTATCCACCCCCCCCCCCCTCTAGGCGACTTTCAATTGGTATCAGAGCTAGGCACTTCATCTTGAGTCTAACAACTCGAAGTGATGGCTCGTAGAAGATCCCAAAAGAACAAGAAGACCCAGGAGAACCCAACTCGGAAGGAGGTAACTCTTGAGATTTTATTTGATGATTGTTCTAACTATGATTCATGGTCATCTAGTGTGATAAATGCTTTTAGAACCATAGATCCGCGATTAGAACAAATTATAGACAAGAGTATTTTTCCCTCTAATTTCAATGGAAAAATTAATTCCAAGGAGGATCAAAGATGTTATCGTTTAAACTATCTAGCTTTTGACATCTTGACTAATTCTCTTAGCAAAGAAGATTATCATGCCTTCATATCAAACTATGATGAATCCATCCATGATGCGCATGATATTTGGACTAGAATTAGAAGCAAATTTGATGAGTCCAAACATGATAGTTCATTTTGTGTATCTACTTCCTTTGGTATTTGTGATACTAACCCTTGCAAGGAAGAAGAAGAGAATGAACGATGGAAACCAAACGATGAATCCATCTCTCCAAAAGGTTTGTCTTCCCATTTCGATTCCCACATGTGTTGTGTGGCTAATGAAAATGATAGCGGAAGCACAAATGAGGATGAGGAGGAAGAAAGAAGCTTTGTGCATCTCTACGCTCGCCTGAGCCAAGAAGATAAGGCGGTCATGCTCAAACTTCTAGAAAGAGCGAGAGAACAAAGCGAAGCTCGTCAAAGGCTAGAAGATATTCTCTCCATAAAGATGCAACACTTTGACGAGTTGACTAAAGAACATGAGGAGCTAAAGTGCTCTCATGTTGATTTGGTCCAAAGGTATGAAACTATTTCAATTGAGCAAGATAACGCTTCACATTGTGTCGCTCAATTAGTAAATAGGAATACCTTGCTCAAGGACCAAATAGAAAAGCTAAAAGTTGAAAATCTAGCTTTTCAAGATAAATATGATATGCTTTTATGTTCTCATGAAAATCTTATGGATAATCATATCATATTAAACATTGCTCATGAGGTTGTGATAGAGAACTTAAAATCCCAACAACCTCACTCATGCACATGTATTCAAATTAATACTATATTACCATGTGCTAATGCTTGTTGTTTGTCAACAAGCAAATCTTCCTTTGAGCTAGAATTTGCAGGAACAAATGATGATTCATATCAAAAGCTCAAAGAAGAAAATGAGAGGCTAAAGAAGAGCTTGACACAACTAAAAGGGAAATGCATTGCCCAACCTTCTCAAGATAACCGTGATCACATGGTGAAGAAGCTTGAGACGGAAACAACCGTGGCATGCACTACATCCCTTGAAGAAAATGTCAAGGATTTGAGGATTGCCATAAGGAGGAAACAAAAGATGAAATTCAACACCTCCTCCAAAAGCCTCAACCACGCCTCCACAAAAGGTAACATCCAAGGTAATGATCAAGCCACACTTCACATTAAGAGGTGTAGTGAATGCTTTGAAGTGGGGCACTTGATTAGGTCATGTCCCTATATTAATGGCTTGATTATTAACAAGGATGATAGACTTTGTTTTAAATGCTCTAAGAAGGGACACTTGCTTAGATCTTGTCCCCATTTAAAACAAAAAGGCATAGGGTTAGAAAAGAAAGTTTTTACTAACCATGTAGCAGGCAACAAGCAAGGAAAGAAGAAAACTTCAAAACTTGAAAAACGCCTATGCTACACATGCCGAAGAAAGGGACATCAATGCAAGGATTGTCCCATTGGTAACAATTCCACTCCTAGCTTGTCAATTAATTTTCATGTAACTAGGCAACCCAAAACTGCAACTTGTGCTAGAAAGGTAACAAGTTTACCAAGCGCTAGCACAAAGGACACTTGGGTTCCTAGATCTTTGTTTACTAACCTTAACGGACCCATCAAGCGATGGGTACCAAAATGTGCTTGACAAGATTTGTAGGAGAAGGAGATGATATGAACCTTTGGGGTGCTTGAGGGAGTTAATTCAATTCTTATCAACTCAAGCTATCAATCTTCAAATGATCTACATATTCAAGATTGACCCAAGGTTATTTCAATATGTTATTCAAAACCCATATCATCTCGGGGAAGATATTGATGTTGTAGGAATTAAAGAATTATCATGTGCGGAATATCAAAGCCTACAACATGGAGGAAAGTCAAAGGATGGTAACATTTATATTCTTAAGTGCAATTATCTTAAATTATCGTGTGTCTTGTGTAGTCACATAGAAATAGAAAGCACTAAAGCATGTTTTAAAACTATGTCATCATTCTTTGAAGAAATTCCTCTCATATGGTAGATTGTGTATTTATCAATTCTATATTATGACAATCTACATGCTCTAAATTGTTGCAATTTTTCATGGCATGTTTTTACATTAATTATTATTGCCATGTTCTAGATATAGAGAGATATTTCATGTTCTTAAAAGAATAAGGTGTCATGTAAGGAATTCAAATACTTAGGACACTTATAAAAGAAAAAATTCTCTCTATAGCTAGAAAAGTGAGACTATTGTTTTTATCTAAGTAATTTAAGTAGTCTCACTTGTAGAGAATAAGTTTCTCTATGGAAATGCGTATCTCATCATGTCTAGGAAATTCTATCCAATAATTCATGTTGTATCTCTTATTGCTCAATTGGATATGATTCTTTCACATTTATCGCTTTCCAAATCATGATTTAGATTTATTCCTATAATCTCAAAGGATTAGTTATGCTTGTTTTATGAGTTAAAATTGAGCATAACATCATCTATGAATAATCTAGTTCATGCTATGGAGTTTCCATGTTTTGTTAATCTAACTTCTCATTCTTTATCAAAATGATTACTAAATGGAAACTAGTGCTTGTGTTGCTAACGTATCTCTTGAGCTTACTTATAAATATGCATAGAAGGGAAAGTACACAAGCCTCTTGGGTTGATCTTCACCCAAAAGAAGAAAGGTAAAAGCAAAGGTATGGGAACTCATCTTCTTAATTAAAGTTTAGTTCCCATCTCAATGGGTATTTAATCTAAATTATCATATTCTACCCTTGTGAGGAATAGATTCGCTATTGGACCGAAATTAACTAAGTGTGCATTCAAATATCATTTTCTCAATGCTCATGTCCATTAGAATCTATTTAATGCCTCTGCGATATTTATATATATGTTATCATATTGATTTGCTTCCAAGTGATGATTAACTAACTTCAATATGATAAAGTAAAATCTCCAATGATTATTAAAATGCTTAAAAGGTGCTCACTCTTTTTTTCTCAAATGAAATGCACTTATGTTAAGGATTTTACTTCATGTCTGTGTGACTT
Organism: Zea mays; assembly: GCF_902167145.1. Lineage (NCBI taxonomy): Eukaryota > Viridiplantae > Streptophyta > Magnoliopsida > Poales > Poaceae > Zea > Zea mays. The sequence goes on from NC_050103.1 coordinate 47,672,546, forward strand.
GTGGATGATAAATTTTGTATGTTAATTATCTAAAGTAATCATCTTTCACCATATACTCCCTTGCGCTATTAACATGTCTCTTGAGTATTTTCAATAAGTTTGGAAGGAAAAAGAGACAAATATAAAGGGAGGACCTCAAATGAAAAAGAAAGAACATCAAGGACAACAACACCTACTTGGACAATAAAGTTTTCACAACAATCAATGGTGTGGTTGTAAGCATTCTAAATCCTTTTTCATTATGGAGTTACCCGGCTTAAGTTGGTTATTGCAAAATTTATGAGCCTTGATCAAGATGTATAATGATTCTCCTTTTATGTTCTTAAAATTGAATGCATTGAAATCAATTCTCTCAATTAATTGATGCATATCTTTAGGGGGAGTCCATTATTATATTTTGATTATGTTGAGACTATTGCTTAGTAATTTCATATAGTCTCTTGCATGAGAATAATGTTTCTCATATAGTATGCTACTTCACATCAATCCAACTTGTTAAAATAATGTCGCTTGTATCAAGGATTGTTGCTTTCATTTCTAAAGTAGCATGCTTATTGGATTCTCCTATTTTTTAAGCTTGATTGAAAATTTAATGCCTTTGTTGTTTTCTTGATCGCATATTGGTTGATCATTGAACAACTTCAATTGTCACTTATGCTTCTTAGTGCCTCATGGAATTTGAATTTGATTTCAATTGGTATGCACTAAGGAAAAAGGAGAATTCATGATTCATTTATACAACTTGTGATCCATTTGATTTATGCTAACAATAACTTGAAAAAGATCACTAGTTATAGAACTCTCTCTTGTGCAAAATATTTTCACACACTTTTATTAAGCATAGGTCTTAAGCAAACGAGACCAAGGACATAAGCACAATGGAGAGAACGTCTTTATGAGAAGGTACAAAAGGGTAAAACCACTTCCTTTCATTCAAACCTGTACCTAAATCTTCCTCTTATATACACTCTTTGCATATCTTGTATAAAAGGAAGAGAAAGCATGACCTTTGCGTTTATCCCTGCTTCATACCTAGTTTAACCTCTTAAAATTTCACTCATGCATTATTGCATCTTTGCTAAAACTAGATGAAGTGATTCTATTGTCAAAGAGCTTAAAGCTTAACCTTGTAACGAGGATAAGCTACCTTTGTTCCAAAGGTGGATGGTCCTTAAGTCTCTTTGAAATCCTTAAAGGAAAATGCTTAAAATATTTGCAACATGCTTTCATAAGTGCATAAACTGTCTTGAGCATCACTCATATACTATGACACAATGCACTTCACATTCTGTATAATATAGATATGTTCTCATTAACCTAATTATGTGCAATTGGCATTTAAGGCCATAATATGTGTTCCTCTCCATGCACATACTTAGGGGGAGAAATCTATGTTATATAGAACTATGATCATGCTTAATTGACATATCTCTTGATCATATCTCTTTCATTTTGGTACAAATGCATATATCCTATTATTCCCGTACCATGACTACGACTAATATGTTTCCAAGTATATTACTATGCTAAGTCGTAGATTGAAAGGGAAATGGAGTCTTCGGCGAAAACAAAGGCTTCCACTCCGTATATCATACTTCGCCATCACTCCAAGCAACTCTCTATTCCTTGGGGAGAAATGAGCATCAAAGAAAAGGACTTCGTCTCTGGAAGAGAGTAAGAGCCCAAAGCTAAAAGACCGGACTTCGCCTTTGGTATAATCTTAACTCATTTATTTATGCCCAAAGGGGAAGATAGCACTTCGAGGGCTCTAATGATTCCGTTTTTGGCGATTCATGCCAAAAAGGGGGAGAAATGAGCCCAAAGCAAAAGGACCACACCAAATTCAAAAACTTAGTGCTTTCCAAAAGTATTTATCATTTGGTATCCTATTATGTTCAAAAAAAGGGAAAAAGTAGTATTTCAAAAATGGTATATCAAAACCCTCTTGAACACTAAGAGGTGGATCTCTTTTAGGGGGAGTTTTGTTAAGTCAAAGGAAAAGTATTTGAAACAGGGGGAGAATATCTCAAATCTTGAAAATGCTTTACAAACTCTTATTCATTTACCTTTGACTATTTGCAAAAGATCTTTGAAATGGATTTACAAAAAGAATTTGCAAAAACAAAACATGTGGTGCAAACGTGGTCCAAAATGTTACATAAGAAAGGAACATTCCATGCATATCTTGTAAAGTAGTTATATTGGCTCAATTCCAAGCAACCTTTACACTTACATTATGCAAACTAGTTCAATTATGCACCTCTCTATTTGCTTTGGTTTGTGTTGGCATCAATCACCAAAAAGGGGTAGATTGAAAGGGAATTAGGCTTACACCTAGTTCCTAAATAATTTTGGTGGTTGAATTGCCCAACACAAATAATTGGACTAACTAGTTTGCCCAAGTGTATAGATTATACAGGTGTAAAAGGTTCACACTCAGCCAATAAAAAGACCAAGTTTTGGATTCAATAAAGGAGCAAAGGGGCAACCGAGGGCACCCCTGGTCTGGCGCACCGGACTGTCCGGTGTGCCACCGGACAGTGAACAGTACCTGTCCGGTGCACCAGGGGACTCAGACTCAAACTCTTCGCCCTCGGGAATTCTCGGAAGCCGGCGCGCTATAATTCACCGGACTGTCCGGTGTGCACCGGACATGTCCGGTGCTCCAAGAAAGCGCGGTCTCCAGAACTCGCCAGCCTCGGGTTCGCGCGGCAGCCGCTCCGCTAAAATTCACCGGACTGTCCGGTGTGCACCGGACTGTCCGGTGTGCCAGCGGAGCAACGGTCATCTTCGCGCCAACGGTCGACTCTGACAGTAAACAGTGCAGAACAGTACACGCGGCAGAAGTCAGAGCAGAGGATCAGAGAGGCACCGGACTGTCCGGTGTGCACCGGACTGTCCGGTGCCACATGAGGACAAAAGCCTCCAACGGTCGACCAGCTCCAACCCCAACGGATAGGATGACGTGGCTGGGGCACCGGACATGTCCGGTGTGCACCGGACTGTCCGGTGCGCCCATCGCCAGCAGCTTCTCCAACGGCTACAAAATTGGATGGTGGCTATAAATACCACCCCAACCGGCCATTTTAAAGGGTGGGAGTCCAAGCAACATTCCAAGTCATCTAGTTGACATACTTAAGCCCTCCCAACCATCTATATTCATTGATCCATCCTATACACAAGATTTAGTCCACTACAACCAACACAAGTGCCACAAAAGAGAGAGCAAGCAATTGAGAGCTACTCAATTGAGTTTAGCCTAGCGCCTTGTGAGATTCATTGAGAGATAGTGTGTGCTACATCTTTGTGTTCATTTGCGCGTGGAGTTTTCGACTCCCATTCGAACTTCCTCCAAAGTGTTGGAGGCTTGTAAAAGATAGCAAGAGACACCAAAGATTGTGGTGGTCCTTGTGGGATCGAGAGCGATCCTTGAGAAGAAGAAGAGCTCGCCGATCCTTGTGTGATCGGGAGAGAGGGAAAGGGTTGAAAAAGACCCGTCCTTAAGTGGACTCCTCAACGGGGACTAGGCCTTCGAGGGCCGAACCTCGGTAAAACAAATCACCCGTGTTCATTGTGCTTTTGCTTGTGATTTGTTTGCTTTCCCTTACTCTAAGTTCCCTTACTCTAAGTTCTCTTGCACTATTCTTTGCTCATATCATTTGGTGTTGCTTCAAGTTAAAATCTCATTTAAGTGAAGCAACACTCCGCAAGAAAAGAACTTGAGTTAGTGCTCTTTTTCATCTAAGCTTTCTTGCTTCGTTATCATAGAATTATTAGTTTTATCACTTCCGCATTATTTGAAAGCTATACTCTTACTAGCAAGAACTTAGTTTTTATACTTCAATAATTGTTCATCTTGTTCTAACCACTAATCAAAGGATCTAGTTGGGGGATAAAGTTTTAATTTTCAGGTTTCGCCTATCCACCCCCCCCCTCTAGGCGACTTTCACCATCTCTTCCGAAAAGTTGGCATGGGACAGCTTGACCCAGAGCGAGCACCGAAGCTATAACAGCCAAAATTGTTATGATATTGCTCTTTACCCCAGGGTTTCGTCTCATATAATAGTTCGTGCATATTGCAGAAACTTTTTGCATTTGGCTCCAAGCCCTGGCTCCTCACGGCCCATACGAAGATTCCCATTCTTATGATAGCTTCGGGAGTAAGTTGATGAAGGTAGACCTGATACATCTTCAGAACTTCAACCACAAATCTGTTTAAGGGGAACTGAAGCCCAGCTTTAAAAAAGCTTCGGAAGATCACGACTTCATTCTCTTCGGGAGTAGGCACAGTCCTCTCTCCGTCATCTGCCCTCACAGTAGACATGTCTCGAAAATATCTTCCCCTCATGTTATCAAGATGACTCTGTTTAATACTCGATTTTCCGAAGACTGTGTGACTTGGTCGCCACGGTCGATCTTCGGAGTCTTCACCCCCACTTTCTACATCATAGCTGTCACTTTCACAGGTATCTTCAGATAAGCCTTCTAAAATTTCTCTAGTAATCTTCTCTGTATTTGTTCTCGCTATCGATTCAAGAAAGCCCAGATTCTTCTCCTCAGAAAGGCTCAGTTTCATTTCAGCAACAGCTTTCTTTTCCTGAGACATCTCTTCGAAAATGCTGAAAATGTGCTCTTAGGGCCGAAGCTAAAAAATTTTAAAAGCTGGACAAGCGTTTGTAGGCAAAGAGCTATTTGAGCAGGCAAAGCAGATGGCAAGAAAGCGTCCCAAATGAGCTCGCGGTCGGATCATATTTATATGCCTAGGGCGTTGCAAGTGGGAGGGTCCCGCTTGTCATTGACTGTTGCTATTCTAGCAAAGGGAAGGTGTTTTTTCGGACCTTCGGCCTAGGGCCTTCGTCCATATCGCAATCTGAATTTATCATCCTAACAAATTAATATTGCGAGGGGCTACTGTTGGGGGCCTTCGACTTCCGAAGGTCCTCAAAAACATGATTTAACAATGTTTCTGGAGTATAATACATGAACAGGTACCTTCGGACTCGGATCAGAACCACAATATGAAGAAGTACAAAGAATGCAAAGGTTGGCGCAGAACCGAAGCTATTCGCGGGGGACCTTCGGCATGATAGCAGAAAGGCAAACTGACTTAAAAGGGAAAATGCTATTTAAACCTCGATGGATTACTATAGAGTCATTAGCAAAAGTAAAGGGCATGAGTGTAATTTTACATGGGCTGCGTCCCGTGCCTATAAATAGATGAACAGTGCTCCCGTACTGTTCACGTTGACTTGGCATTTGCTTTTGCATCACGCTTGTACTCTTTATTTTCCTTCAAGCCGAAGGTACACTTGTAATAAGTTATCATTTCTATTTACTCATAGTAATAAAATAAGAATAATCCAATGATAACAAAATATTTAATTGTTCATGCTGTTTATTATACTTCATATGAATTCCTCTTCATTTTTATATGTTGTGCTTACAAAGGTATGTTCTTCGTAACCTTCGTCCGAGAGTCGTTATATCCTAAGAGAAATAATGCCCCGAAGGACGAAGGACTTTAACGTTTAACACCTTAATTCATCTCCACCCAAGTTATATCTTTAATTAGAGAATCTATTTTAGTCAGGTTATAATTATCAACAGATTAACTTTGATTTAGAAAGGTTAGAACACAAGTTAAATGAATATCTCTTTATAAAAGTCTATGATATGACACAAATATTGTAATTATTGTGTATGCAATTTTACTACGAAGTCGACACAAATTGAACGAATTAAAATAGAGTTAAAATCATGAAGTTATGATCTTTCTAAGATTGAGTCATTATTATTGTACTAGAAAGTGACTTATGCATTTATTCTTACTGATCTCACAGCTGAATGGACTAGGGGCCTGATTCCAGGAAGACTCAGGGGCTACAACGATAAAACCAGGACTTAGTTTTAACGGTTCTAGAGCTGTGCGGACCCGCAAGCAATACATAAAGAGTCCGGGGTCCCCTCTGAAAAACCACTCGACGAAGAGGTATGGGCCGACTACGGCCATTGGATCTCTAACGGAGCGTCCGAATTAGTTCGATCAATAAGTTGAATCGGTACACAGTTGTGACCCTTGGATCTGAAATCAAGAGTGTTGATTTTAAATTACAGAGATCCCCATCGGATCCGCCCGATCCAACACCAGCGGCCCGGAATCGATCCTCCTTTAGGCCTTGTTCGTTTCTGCCGGATTGATGGGTCAGAACGATTCCTGACCGGATTGCTTCTCTAATTTATATAAACTTTGATTAGCTGGAACGATTCCGGGTGCAATCCAACGGAAACGAACAAGGCCTTAAAACGAACCGATAAACAACTACGATCATCGGATCACGGATCGATGGCCCCAAATTCGCCCACGACACGTGTTGACCCCAACCCGTCATCAAGGATCCAATGGTCCATAGCCTTCTTCCCCACACTGATGCTTCAGATGAACGACACCGCCCACCAAACATGGTGGCGATACCACCAGCGCGTAGCCGTCCCTCGAGCCCGAGCTACCAACGCCCTACTAACCGCTGCTACGTGAATACGGGAACCAGGGGAGCTAGAGTTGGGGGGCTCACTGCAGTTGCAGAGGTGAGAGGGAGGCCGGTCGAAGACACCGTGTGGCACCGACCAGCAATGAAGTTAAGACCGTTCGCGGCATTCTCTGCTGATTGCCCTTGCACCAATACCTAGGTCTAGGCCACGGGCCTGCTCGACTCTGATAGCAACGACGACGAGCACTACCCTCTCACGTCGTCGGCGCTCAGTGATGCTGGGTTCAATACGCAACCGCGACGACCAGGAGGAGGGCGATGTGTTCGTGGTTCGACACTTTTATTTAACCAGGGAAATCAGAACAACTTCCCCCGTGACCGACGAGTCTGTTACAGGTCTGCGCATGGCTGGCTGTGAATTGCACACGGCGGAAAATTGGCTCGCAAGGGACCCACATGGCGGTTGCGTGGGATGAGGAAGTGGGGAGGTGGGCCAGCCGCAAGGTGATGATGTGGGCCGAGGTGAGTAGATTTGAGCCTAGATGTAGGTAGTCTTTCCCCCTTTTTCTTTATTTTCTTTTATATCTTCCTATTTTGTTTCCTAATTTTCAAATTTGGATTTCAAGTTCAAATTTGGTCTCCAATTTGCACTCAAATTTTAGTGAACAAATCGAACACCTCAGCATAAATGCAAATCCATAATTTTATTTATTTATTTTACCATATCTTTGAAAAATGATTTTGAATACACCAATTATGCTCACACAATGTATATTAAGAAACTAATCTCTAATCTTTATTATTTGTTAAAACGTATCTTAGCTTAAATTTTTTTAGAAGATATTTATAAATGTTTTATTCAATTAATTCACTCATATAGGGATCTCCTATATATTCTCCTATTTGAAAACATATTTATTCAGGTCACAGAATAAACTTTCTTAAATTATCCAAAAATATGATTTTAGGGTGTTTACACGTATGAAACTCATCTCCTTTACCTTAGCATTTTTATTTCATCTCCCTTTTTATTATAGGACTTTACAAGCATACCTTCGGCTCCTTAACACAAAGTGGCACAAATGATCTTCGAAGGCTAAGCAACACGAAGCTTTGGCCCTCGAAAAGGTGCTTTGTGCAGTGCACTGTTCATCTATTTATAGGGAAGATGAACCGCCTTTGTACAAAATTACAATCATGCCCCTTAAGGCTTTACACTTATTGTTCACAAATGTCTTTGAAGATGATACAATGCTTGATGAAGGACCTTTTGACCAAGAATTGGATGGTCGAAGGTATAGGGTTCATGATGCCGCGGGGAAAGTCATGGGTGCGACGTAGGTGGCCAAAGCATCGGTTTTGCTGAACAACTTGGATACCCTTTGGGGTCTACTATCTTCGGGGCCGGCCAAACGATTACTTGTACTGCTGCCCAGACAATATGGAAACTAAAGTATGTCGCTACATGATAGATAATATTGTTTTCTCGAAGTCGGAGGCCATGCTCTCAACCATGTCCTCCGAGGACTTTTCTGATTGCTTGGCTTACACGCATCTTAAGGTAATTTCTATTGATTTTTGTTTTTGAGCTTTGGGTTGACTTGATGGAATAATTTACTTATATTTCTCTTTTCATGTCTTACAAGGTTTGCTTCTGATGAAGACCCTGAGGAACAAGAAAAATGTTGAGGACGAAGCTGCCCTAAAGAGACAATGAAGCTTAGGTTCGAAGTGTGCAGGCTTCATTTTGATTGCGATGACAAGGAAAAATCTTTCAAGATTCTAGAGAAGGATTTCATTGAAAGTCGAACCAATGTCCAGACTATGCGCGAAGAGAAAAGTAAGCTTGAGGAAACAATGGGGAGAAAAATATCAGAGCTTGAAGCTTCTAACGCTAAAAAGGACAACCAAATTGCATCGCTTGTGGCTGAGCTGAAGCGAGGAAAAGAAGAACATGAAGTTGAAACAACAAAGATGATGCAAGCATCTGTCGAAGTAGCCGTTAATCTTAGCAGTGCTCAGGTGACAATTGATGACCTGAAAGATGAAGTGAATCTCTTGAGAGGACTCAATGAAAACTACCAAATCCTGTTAGCCAACTGTCACACCCTCGGCAACAGATGCCATAATGAGTTGTTGAAACCCTTCTCCTCGACCGAGGCTTTGTCTAAAGAAAAGAATTTATCAGTTGGTGACTTGGAGGGCCTAATGAGGTGGTTGCTCAATGAGACCCGTGCTTTTAAAAGTGTTCTCTCAGCACAAGAGGACTATTTTGTTTGGATAGGCGCCCAAAGCACTGCTTCAGTTTTCCTGAAAGCCAGGTGCAATCATCTAATGGTTTGGACTGACCCTAATTATAGTTTCTTTGGACCACATTCGAAGATCCACTATTGAAGCTTTGAAGTGGTCTAAAAAATTCTTATTTGAAAAATGGAAGTTGGGCGGAAAAGAAATAAGTATCCAAGAATCTATAAAGAACAAGGAGAACGTTTGTACTTTGTTACCTTTGTCTTTACCTTCGTGGGGCATGTACATACTAACTTCCCAAAATCTCTATAAGCACAATAGGCAGCTGAAAGAGTTGTAGATATTAGGAAGAAGCTTCAAAGCAAAAAAGCCGAAGGTATTTGACTATTCGCTTCTGTTAAATTTAGTGTACTCATGTTTTAGCAATTGCTTTAATAATCCTTGTTGTAAAGTCACCACTTCATAGGTAATAATTGAAGTGAAACATACTAAAGCCGAAGCAAAAGATGCTACTGTTGAAGCCAAATCAATCTCTGCCAGAGCTGCAAAAAAAGCCATAGATGATGTTATCCTCAAGATTTGCGAGCAAATTTATGACGAAGTAATGCAAGGCAACACAGAGAATTGATTATATAATGTGAGAAATAGTGATTGTTTGTTGTAATATTTTTGGTGGTGCTAGGTGTCTAAATGCTTTTGAGATTTTTTTCAAATGATATGTAATATTTGTATCTCTTCTATTTTTGCTTCTTTGCCTTTCTTTTGTGATGTGTGAAATTTTTATTCAACATGTGTTTTTGAGCCGAAGGCAAAAAACACCTTTCCTTCTTTTCACACATTACAAAGGAAATCATAGTTCTGCATTCCCTTAAGAACGTCTTTAGAGTTTTTATGCTATTAGTTAGGTGAAATGAATTGTACCTCTGCATTCCCTTAGGAACGACTTCGGAGCTTTTTCACTGTTACTTGGGTGAAATGACACGTAGCTTTGGATTCCCTTAGAAACGACTTCAGAGCTTTTTCACTATTACTTGGGTGAAATGGCATGTAGCTCTGCATTACCTTAGGAACAACTTCAGAGCTTTTTCACCGTTACTTAGGTGAAATGAATCGTAGGTCCGCATTCCCTTAGGAATGACTTTGGAGCTTTTTCGCTGTTACTTAGGTGAAATGAAACGTAGCTCTGCATTCCCTTAGGAACGACTTCGAAGCTTTTTCACCATTACTTAGGTGAAACGAAACATAGCTCAGCATTCCCTTTGGAACGACTTCGAAGCTTCTTCACCATTACTTACCCGAACATTCAATTGTAATATTTTTGTCATTGCACTTGAAGGTGCCAGATCATTATTATATTGATTTGCATGATATAGGAAAAGTCTTGTGAAAGTAAATGTAGATAGACAATAATGACTTCTTGATAGCTTTGGGCTCACTTACCTAGCCGCTTGGGGTCTAATATATGTGCTTCGTCTCTGGGACCATATTGTTGACAGTACAAGTTTTAGATCCCTCCCTTCTATCCCTTTGCTGCAAGTCTTGCCTTGGGAACATAGGTTGGCTAGCAGGCACTTGGTCATAAGAAGGTGATCCTAGGACGAAGGAAGCAGATGGTGACCACACACTCATTGTTGGGTTACTTGAGGCATTTTGAGGCCGGTGGCACTCTTAACCTTGGCTCATGTGACTGAGGCTGGACATACTGTGCGATGTAAGGTAAATAGTATGAGGCTGTACTGAACACCTCTTTTGACTAGGAGGGTTGAGTGGCTAATGAACCAAGCTCCTTCTGCTTGCTGATGGTGTGATGGCATGTTCTTGTGGTGTGGCATTTGTCCTCGCTACAAAACAAGCAGAATGGTTTCCTTGGAGGTGCATTTAATCTACCACCAAGACTTCAACATCCCCTTCCTCATATCGGAGCAGGTGGACGAAACGTGTTGTGTGAAGGTTGTTGCTAAGAGCTTGACTGTTGCTGGCCCGACTGACCCTGAAACTGGGTCACCTTTTTCTCACCCTGCACCGGGTTATGGATACTTCGGAAATGCCTTGGATGAAACCTTCCTCTGAAGCCCTTGGCGACTTCGATGTATCTATGAAATTCCTCCCTTCTTTGGCGGAAATCATTGTCAACCCTTATGTACTCGTCCATTTTTTGCAACCTTTTTTCAAGGATTGAGGAGGCTTCCTTGCAAAATACTGAGCAGCTGGTCCTAGCCTGAGCCCCTTGACCATGGCTTCGATGACGATTTCATCCTGGACCGCCGGAGCTTGGGCCTGAAGCTTGAGAAACCTTCAGACAAATGACTGAAGGTGCTCATCTAGCTCCTGGATACGCTAAAACAAAGATTGTGCAGTAATTGGCTTCGATTGAAAACCCTAGAAGCTGGTGAGAAGAAATTCCTTGAGCTTCGACCATGAATTGATAGTCCTTAGCCGAAGAGATGAGTACCAAGTCTGGGCCACACTTTGGACCACCATGATGAAGGACTTCACCATGACTGCTGAGTTATACCATAAAGAATATGGTAGTTTCGTAACTCATGAGGAACTACTTCAGGTCGGTCAGGCCATCATAGATACGCAGTGTAGTAGGCCTATACAGTGGTGGCCATGGTGTGGCCTGTAATTCTGGTGTCAGTGGGGAAGCTTCGTATAGAGGAAATCTTGAAAATTGAATTCTTCATGACAAAGGTTGTCATGATTGTGACCGACATGATCTTGGTCCTTGTATTTGTACATGTTTTCGTGTGCTTTGATGTTGCGCATCTCTTTAGTTGCTTTGTCAATCTTCCTCTGAAGCTCAAAAAACAAAGCATTTTCTCCTTATGCTTCCTCGACTTGTTGATGGATGAGTTTGAGGTTGTTGATCTCCTCATCAAGCTCCTCTTCTCGAGGTGTTGGGCTAGTGGCCTTCTTCTTCTTATTATTCCTTGCTTCTCTGATGAGAGCTTCATTCCCTTGATTAGGATCAAGGGGTGCAAGGATAGAGCTAGTTGCCATTGTTTTCTTTAGTGGCATGGTGTATGCTGATGTGGTTGTGGAATCACCGGAGGTGGGGTGCAAATGTTGGATACTTGATTTCAATCCTCTGAAGGCATTGAAAATTAAGGCAACACAAGTTAAATATGAGGACCTTCGTCCCTTTTGAGGTGTTAATGTGAAGGACGAAGGTCTTTAAAAGGAAATGTAAATGAAATGATGTAGAATGAAACAACATGACACAATGGGGTATGAAACTCATCTCATTTTCCTTCGTCTCCTTAACACAAAGTGGCACAAAGGATCTTCAAAGGCTAAGCAACATGAAGTTGTGGCCCTCGAAAAGGTGCTTTATGCAAGGCACTGTTCATCTATTTATAGGGAAGATGAACCGCCTTTGTACAAAATTACAATCACGTCCCTTAAGGCTTTACACTCATTGTTCACAAATGTTGTAGGGATATTGTTGTCTTTTCCCTTTCTTCGCATTCATTGCGCCCTGTTTATCGTTTTTCAATATAGGCCTCTTTCACACCGAGGCTGACTACCTTGACTCGCATCTTCGTTGCTTGTGCGTGTAAACAAAGCTTTTCTTCACATTGCTTCGGCCGAAGGCCAACTTCGTTCAGCCCATATTATACACCTGAAACAGCCAAAGGCTAACTTAGTTCGACTTTCATTATACACATGGAACACATTTGATTATGCAATACAAGTGTTATGAGGACCTTCAGCAATGTACGCCCCAATAGTTAGCTAGAAAACAAATGTGATACATGGTTATTTGTAGGTTCTTGACTCACAATGGACTCTTCCAAACTTAAGGAACTTATTATTTCTTCATATTGAAACTTATACTGAGCAGGCAACCCTCATCATCGTACTCATGGACCTGTAGGTATTTTGGATTATAGCTATCGTCTTCCAGTATTATAGGCACTACATCGATACCATCTGGGTCTTTCTTTGTGGCCTTCTTCTCAAGTCGGTCTAGACGCTTCTTGGGGCATTAGCGAATGATGTCCTTCATCCTTGCAGTAGTCACCTCTAGGTTTAAGCTCTTTGCGAGTCAACTATGTTTGACTGCCAACAAATGATGGTTGATTGGGTGTCTGCATGTTAAATAACTGAGCCTGATTTGATTATCGTATTTGGGTATCCATGAGTTTTAGGGGTTTTGCTTGGGGTTGATGTGGATTAACCATGTACCCAAACATTCTTCTATTCCTTCTGTTGTTCTTCATTCCATTTATCAGATATCTTTGTGACACATTTTTCATAGCTATTGAAGTAGAATTTTCGTCGTTCGCATCATCTACTTTACATCCTTTGGGGTTCGTAATCTAGTTAGAGGGTAAAGGAGATAGTGAGACATGATTGTTGAAAGGAAAATGTGCCCTTGGGCCATTTCTAAGTGTTTTGGTGATTAACTGCTCAACACGCTACTATGAACTAACCATCTTTTCATGAGCATGAACACTCGTGTTTTTCAAAGCAAATTGAAGCAATCAAATTCAAAAGTTTATGGCAGAACCGCCCGAATTATTCCAGCTTAAGTGCCTAAGTCACGCCTTAGATGCCGCAGCATACTTAAATCGAAATAACCCGTCAGTCCCTCAGATCTAGTCTGATAAAGCCACTTATCCAGGATCAAATACCACTAACTCACTCGATGGTGAGTCACACAGAAAATACAATAAAACAGGAAACCCCAAATTAAAGTACTAGAGTTATTACATGAATCAGAGTTTTCAAGTAAACTGAATTAAGTTCATAATTTAAATTGCAGCGAATAGTCGGTAACGTCAAATAATGAGGAATCGGGCAAGGCCTAGCCCACTACTCCTCCTGCTCCTCTTCTGCTGGAACAGCATCCCACTCGACCGTCCAACCCGGTGGTAGGGTGGTAGGCCAAGTCACAGCATCAACCATATCCTGAAGAGTACCTGCAAAAATTATGCCACAAGCAAGGCTGAGTATACTAATACTCAACTAGACTTACTCGGTGTGAGGAATCTACTCCTCTACCTCTAGACCATGCAGTTGTTTGGCTGAGGGGTTTGGTTTGCCAAAAGCACTAGTTGAGTCTAAAATCAATTTTAGCTTTTCCAGTTCTAGTATCATTAACTTTAGCTAGGTTTGCTGCTTCTAAAGCATACATGGTAGCAATCATTTAGTACAATCAACACATTATCTCAGATCAACCTCATTTCACTTTTTAGTCGATGCAGTACAAGGGGTCAAGCAGTCTCATTAGCTGCGAGAAGCAGACGATTCGAATCGAGTTTTTAAACCTTGCAAGGTAAACCTAAACACACGACATGTAGGGGCACTCCATCCCCACACACGTCAATTGTCCCCATCGATTCCCCGTTTGCGGCCAGGGCTCACCGCCTTGGCATACAATGCTCCACTGACCCCGGCTGCCGCCGTGCAGTGACCGCACTTGTACCCACCATAGCTAGCATGGGAGACCTAGTCTCAGGACAAGTGAGGGGGAAATTCCGTGCCCGGCTTCACTCAGGTACTAGGTTTACCGGTTACCATATTTCCTGACATGTGTTTAGTATGTTCAAATGCTTGACTCAGGTATCCACACATTAATCCTTAGTTCCTTTTTCCCGTCTCATGAACAAGGCATCCACCCTGGATCCAAGTCCATAGACCATCATAGATCCCATTGTCAAGATGAATACAATCAATTCCTGACCTCGCGCGATTGCTAGAAAAATCACTCGACTTCTATCGAGATCCTAATTAGCAAAGCAGCTACTCAACCTAGCATACTAGTATCCATCTCAAAAAGGAATCCTAAGTTCATGCAACTAAGGGTTTCAAGAAACTCCTACACTTATGTGCACATTACAAGCCTACAAACATTAAGTGTAGTAAAGTAGCATACATAAACTAGTTATTGTCACACCCGGTTTTAGAAGGCAAACCGAATGCGAACCATGTACGTGCCAGGATCAGTTATTCACGTACACAGCAGTTACATAATATGGACATCATCACACAGTGCTCAAAATAGTATTAATAAGGGAAATAGTCGATTACATCATACGTCTGAGACGTCCATATAGGTCTTACAATAAATCAAAGTGCGGAAAAGAAACGTAGATAACCGCGGCCTTCACAGGCAGCCGACTGGGGGTTGCCGCTAACCCACACCTAGAACTCGTCGTAATCTTGGAACTCCTGGAAGTCTCCTTCCACAGCTTCATCTTCGCCTGAGCAGTGGTTGCAATGCTGACAACCTGGGGGGGGGGGGGGTTTGGTGTGTAGAGCAAGGGTGAGTACACATCAACATACTCAGCAAGTATCCTGTTTGGCTGTAGTGGACTAGCTTTATGTGGGGATAAGTCAAGCAGTTGCTTTTAGTTGGTCAGATTATTATTTACTAGTAGAAAGCCAAGTTTTAGCATTAACCCAAGTTATTAACCCGATGTACCCTTTCCAAACGGAAAGAATACCACTTACCAGCACCAAAATCATAACCAGAACCATCAATCTCATAGCCACCTGTACCACAATGTCTCTGATCAAGTACCACTAATCACTGGAGCTCCCTTGGCCGCTCATAACCGTGAGCACGGCTGATATATCAGTTTCATAACACTCTGCAGAGGTTGTGCACTTTACCCACAAGCCGTGATTCCCTCTTGCCTCGGGCCGATCAAACCCTTAAACACTACCAAGGTGAATAGGCAGGGTTTCACTACGTAGCCTTTACAAAGATTCCCCGGGGCTGTAGCCACCCGTTAGGTTTCCTAAATGCACCGCACTCCTCCCCAAGGGGCGAACCCAAACTTGGCAGAGCGAGCCGCATACACCGAGCCCCATTGACGGCACGACGGCTAAGTGAACTACATCCCGGATCCTCTAATTATTCAGCTAAGGGCACCCCATTCCACCCTCATGGTTGCACTGTTTTCCCGGGCGGTCATCCATAGAACAGGTCCTTACGGAGAGGCACTCGAGAAACCGCTCGAGTCCCCTTGAAAACCACAAGTACAACATCATAATAAGAGAAGGGAAAACAGCGTATCATAGATAATCACATCATGTTCATTGATTAGAGTTGAGCAATAGCATCAGACTAAGTAGTAATAATCCGACCCAAATAGGTAAACAAGGACATGGATAACAAAAGCTAGTCAATCCTTAGGTATAAACGTGTAATGCGGGAGGTGAATTAAAGAATGAATAGGACATAGATAGGTCAAAGGACACTTGCCTCCACCAACCGACTGCTGCTCAGGGGCTTCTCCTGCGAATTCCTCGGGCTCTTCGACCGGATCGTTCTCTATGCGAGCGCAAACGTACATACATACATCCACATATTTAATACAAAAGAACAGTACACCATACAAGATAACAAATAAAGCGAATATGCATCAAGTATGACATTCGATAACGCATTTGTTATGGTTAGAAAGAAACGGGGAAAGGTCTCGCAGGGGGTTAAATCTTATGCACTAATGACACAATTGGTTTTTAACAAAATAATTCTGTTATATATATTTATATATACTGATGGAAACCTAATCACTTTTAGTTGATCAACATTGCACCGGGTAAACAATTAACTACGTGAATCAATAACATAACGAAATTTTAAATTAAACTTCCTATTTTCCTATAGCATGAACAGTGATTAGCCTACTTAAAATACAGTAATTATGATCACAGAAAGTAAATAAAATAAAATAAAAAAAATAAAAAAAACAGAAGGGGGGGGGGCGGTTGAACCGGCCCTAGGGCGGTTGAACCGGCCCTAGGCGGGGCGCGGGCGCGGGCGGGGCTGGCCGGGCGGCTGAGCCGCTGAGCCGGCCGGTTGAACCGGCGGCCAGGCGGGCGCGCGGGGGGGGGGGGGGGGGGTCGGGCTGGGGAGGGCGGGCGGCGCAGGGGGCGGCCGAGCCGGCCGAGCAGGGGGCGGGGCGGCCGAGCCGCAGGGCGCGCAGGGGCGCGGGGCAGGGCGCGGGGCAGGGCGCGGGGCGGCCGAGCGGCCGAGCCGGCGGGGTGGGGCGGGCGGCCGAACCGGCCATGGGGCCGAGCGGCGAGGGGAAGGGGAGGGAGGAGAGGGGAGAGAGGGAGGAGGGAGAGAGAGAGGAGGGGGGGGCTCACCGGTGTCGGGGATCGACGGCGAGGGGCGGCCGGCGGCAGGGGGCGGCGCGGCGACCTAGGGCAGGGGGCGGGTAGGGGGTAGGGGCGGCGGCTTAGGTGGGGAGGGAGAAAATGAGGGGGGAGAGGGAGAGGGTTAGGGAATAAGGGAAAGAGGGGGGGGGGCGGCTGGGCCTTCCAGGCCCAAGAGGGGGGGCGCGCAGGGGCCTGGGCCGGCCGGGGTCGGCCCACGGCGCGGGAGAGAGAGAAAAAGAGGAGAGAAAAAGAGAGGGAGAAAAAAGAAAGAAAAGATCCTCTCCACATTTTCGAAATCCGATCTTTCTACATGAATGCAATTGCGCTTTCAAAGCAATCAAAAGAAATGCAAGGTTCGGCATGGTGCATCAAACAACATAAAGTATTTAGGGTTTTTCCTTACACGGGAATTCCAAACCGAATCCCGCTTAGAACTTTGGAAAAGGTCAAGGTTTAGCGAAGGGAAAAAGAAAAGGAAAAGGTAACGCCCGAATTTTGGCGAGTAAAGAAAAGAAAAAAATTCACTGCAAAATTCGGGGCGTTACAAACCTATCCCCCTTAAAAGAATCTCGCCCTCGAGATTCAGGGCTGGCTAGCAAAGAGCTCCGGGTACTTAGCCATCAGATCATCTTCACGCTCCCAGGTTGCTTCTTCCTCAGAGTGGTGACTCCATCTGACTTTGCACATTCTGACGGTCTTCCTTCGGGTGACTCTATCTGCAACCTCAAGGATCTGAGCTGGCTTCTCAACATAGGTCAAGTCCTCCTGGACTTCCAGACCTTCCACTGGCAACTGCTCTTCTGGCACACGCAAGCACTTCTTCAACTGAGACACATGAAAGACATCATGCACAGCAGACAAATTCTCTGGCAAACTGAGCTGATAAGCCACTTCTCCTCGTCTTGCAAGAATCTGATACGGACCAATGTAGCGGGGTGCTAGCTTGCCTTTCACTCCGAATCTTCTGACTCCTCTGATCGGTGACACTTTCAGATAAACAAAGTCTCCGACTTCGAAACTCAGCTCTCTTCTTCTTGTGTCTGCATAGCTTCGCTGCCTTGATTGCGCTATCTTCAGATTCTCTCGGACCATCTTGATGTTCTCTTCGGCTTCAAGCAAAATATCTGGCCCAAACACCTGCTTCTCTCCAGGCTGATCCCATTGCAACGGAGTTCTGCAACTCCTTCCATACAGCGCTTGAAACGGTGACATCTTCAAACTGGCCTGATAACTGTTGTTATAGGAAAACTCCGCATAAGGCAATCGCTTGTCCCATCCGGACTGATCTTGCAACGCACAGGCTCTCAACATATCTTCAAGAATTTGATTGGTTCTTTCAGTCTGACCATCTGTCTGCGGGTGATAAGCTGAACTGAAATTCAGATGCGTGCCCAAGGCTTCATGCAACTGCTGCCAGAAATGAGAGGTGAACTGCGTTCCTCTGTCTGACACTATCTTCTTTGGCACACCATGAAGACAAACGATCCGAGACATATACAATTCTGCCAATACTGCACTGTTGTAGTTGGTCTTGACAGGTATGAAGTGGGCTGACTTGGTCAAGCGGTCCACTACTACCCAAATGGAATCGTAGCCGGCTCGAGTGCGAGGCAATCCGACTATGAAATCCATACCAATTTCATCCCATTTCCACTGAGGGATCTGCAACGGTTGCAACAATCCAGCTGGTCTCTGGTGTTCTGCCTTAATTCTTCGACAACTATCGCACATAGCCACATGCTCTGCGATTTCTCTTTTCATTCCGTACCACCAGAATTTCTTCTTCAGATCCTGATACATCTTCTCACTGCCAGGGTGAATCGAATAAGCTGTCTCATGAGCTTCCTTAAGAATCAACTCCCGAATAGACTGGACATTGGGAACACATAAGCGGTCTTTGAACCATACCACACCTTCTGCATCTTCTCGAAAATCTTTGCCTCTGCCATCTAGAATCAATCGCCGAATCTCACTGATCTTCTCATCATTCTTCTGCGCTTCTTTGATTTCGCGCTCCAAGGTAGGTTCCAACTCAACTGTAACTCCTCGCGAATTGTTCAGAAATCCGAGACTCAACCTGTCAAACTCTTTGGCCAACTCATAAGGCATCGGGCGAGCAACCATCAGATTGACTTGACTCTTTCTGCTCAAAGCATCTGCCACTACGTTCGCTTTTCCTGGATGGTAATGAATCTCCAACTCATAGTCTTTGATCAATTCTAACCATCTTCGTTGCCTCATGTTCAATTCTGACTGAGTGAATATGTACTTCAGACTCTTATGGTCTGTGTAAACATCGCATTTCTGTCCATACAGATAGTGCCTCCATGTCTTCAGTGCGTGAACCACTGCTGCCAACTCTAGGTCATGGATTGGGTAGTTCTTCTCATGAACCTTCAGCTGTCGGGACGAGTAAGCCACAACTCTTCCCTCTTGCATCAACACACATCCCAAACCTGTGTAACAAGCATCGCAATACACCGAGAAGGGCTTGTGCACATCAGGCAAGACTAGGACGGGCGCTGTAGTCAACTTCTCTTTCAGCGCTTCAAAGGCCTCTTGGCATTTCTGGGTCCACTTGAACTCAACCTTGTTGCCTAGCAACGCTGTCATTGGCTTCGCAATCTTCGAAAACCCTTCAATGAATCGCCGATAATATCCGGCCATTCCAATGAAGCTCTTGATTCCTCGAGCATCCGTTGGCGCTTTCCAGTTTAGAATGTCTGCCACTTTCTTCGGATCCACAGCCAATCCTTCTTTGTTGATTATGTGACCCAAGAACAAGACTTCACTGATCCAGAACTCACACTTGCTCAACTTTGCATACAACTGGTGCTCTCGCAATCTCTGCAATACCATCCTCAAATGATCTGCATGCTCTTCTTCACTTTGAGAATAAACCAGAATGTCATCAATGAATACCACCACGAACTTATCAAGATAATCCATGAATACACTGTTCATCAAGTTCATGAAGAATGCTGGCGCATTGGTCAAACCAAAAGACATCACTGTGAACTCGTACAACCCATACTTGGAAATGAATGCCGTCTTCGGAATGTCCGAAGGTCGGATCCTGAGCTGATGATAACCTGACCTCAGATCTATCTTGGAGAACACACTGGCTCCTCTCAACAGACGGGGACCATACAGAACTTTCTCCCTGTCATCGCACTGAGCGGTATGCAACTCCCGCTCCACAGTGCGCAGCCAATCTTCAGCATCCATGGGGTCAGAAGAGTGAGCGAACGTTGGTGGATGACCTCTCATGAATTCAGCACGCTTGTCTCTAGGCATCTGAGGCATCTGAGGCTGGGGTGGTGCTTGCTGCTGTTGCTGCTGCTGCTGCTGCTGAATGGCGGCCAGAGTCTGACCGATGGCTTGAACTGCCTGAGTCTGCATCAGAAACATCTGCTCAATCGACATCGGGGGCGGGGGCGGCAGGTGCTGCTGCTGGGGCACCTCATCCTGCGGAGCGGCTCGCTCCTGCTGAGCACGCCTTCCTCCTCTACGCCTGTTCTCTGACATCTGCAGAACGCAACCACACATCAGAACTGATCTGGCAAAGCTTGCAGCATAAGAAAAGAGTATAGAATTCTCCAACAGCACTGAACAGATGAGCATCTTCACTGATCTCCAACACAGACCACACAGCTTCTCAGATAAAGAGGAAAGGAGAATAATGGGTTTCCCAACTATATAACTAACTTTATTGACATAGTATGTAAACCAAAATGCAGGGGATACCCACACTCTGGTGACAATCATTACAAAGATCCAAACCAAACATAGTTCATCATGACAAACATAAATGCACAGGATATAGCAAACTACCCTGTCTAACTAAGACTAACTAAGACTGAGACTAAAGCTAAGACTGAAGCTTCTATGTATATATTTCGTATTAATTACAAGATCCAACTCTAACGATCTATGGTTCTAGGTTTATCTTGGTCTTGCAGGCGGGATTGCCATAAGACTGGTGTCCACGCTGAGGTGAGCGGTACGGGTGCTGAGTCCCAACGGGAGCGGGGGAACCACCGTCCAGATAACGACGTTCCGCGCGCTCAGCCCGCAGCAGGGCGATCTCAGCACGAGCCCTACTCAGCTCGTCTAGTGCATGGTCCAGCTCCGTGTTTAGCACGGCGGCTAGGTTGACTGTGCTGCTCAACCTAGGATTGCCCTCACCGACAGGTGAGACAATCACGCCTCCTGTGCTGCCGGATGAACGGCGGGGGTAATACTTCAGGTCAAGACCGTCAGCTGCCCCACC
The DNA here is from genome assembly GCF_902167145.1 of Zea mays. Taxonomy (NCBI): domain Eukaryota; kingdom Viridiplantae; phylum Streptophyta; class Magnoliopsida; order Poales; family Poaceae; genus Zea; species Zea mays. The sequence continues at coordinate 47,693,675 of NC_050103.1, forward strand.
GAAAACCGAGCAGTAGTGCGAAAGCGCACGCCGTGCAGCATCTTGCATGGCTGCCTCAGCTGAGTCCCGCTCAGAGATAGAATAGTGCTCTGAACAGGCCTCTGCACCCTGGAGACTGTCCTCCGGGCAGCGCACCAAGCAAGTCGCCTCCCAGCGGTCCGGGTAGACCCCGCGACTATGCTGGTAGACCACACAGCGATACTCGACGGACCAAGTATGCCGGTCAAATGCCCGACGTAGCAGGGTGTCGAGCGCATCATGGAAGTGACACCCGCGAGCAGCGTCGCGAGTGATGGGTCGAGCAACCCATCCTTCCGGCTCAGGGTTAGCAGAGAAGTCGGTGTCGTGGCTCGAGCTGTCGTCGCCTCCTCCGTCGTCTGGGTCTCCTCCAGCAGCTACTCCAGAGGCTGGGGCGCCCAGTGGTGGTGCAGGGGGCGGCTCCAGAGGAAGCACAGGGGAGCAGCTCCTCACAGACTCTATCTCCTGGTGGAGCGAGAGGGAAGAGCTCTGCTGCTCCTGTCGTCGACGTTCCTGCTCCTCACGCAGGCGGTGGTGTAGTCTCTCCAAGTGGCTGGACTGTCCGGCCACGGGACGGCGAAGCGGACGCTCAGCAAGGCGGGAGGGTAAGAAGGGGATGACTGACTTTCGTGCAGTGTGTCTAAGTCGAGCCATCTACAAAAGACATCGCAAGCAAAAGGGTGAGAACAGAATTAATATGACCAGCAAGTAATGAATCATAAGTAAATGAAGGATCAGAATAAAACATAATTTTCAGCAAGGTATAATATGTAGTAGAACATAGGTTTGGTCAGTAGGACCAACTTTTGAAGGGATATCAAAGTCAAGGAAGAGACAGAGGTCTATAATCCTTAGAACGACCATTCTACTCTAGGTTAGCGGTCCTACAGTCAGCACGGCTCTGATACCACTTATGTCACACCCGGTTTTAGAAGGCAAACCGAATGCGAACCATGTACGTGCCAGGATCAGTTATTCACGTACACAGCAGTTACATAATATGGACATCATCACACAGTGCTCAAAATAGTATTAATAAGGGAAATAGTCGATTACATCATACGTCTGAGACGTCCATATAGGTCTTACAATAAATCAAAGTGCGGAAAAGAAACGTAGATAACCGCGGCCTTCACAGGCAGCCGACTGGGGGTTGCCGCTAACCCACACCTAGAACTCGTCGTAATCTTGGAACTCCTGGAAGTCTCCTTCCACAGCTTCATCTTCGCCTGAGCAGTGGTTGCAATGCTGACAACCTGGGGGGGGGGGTTTGGTGTGTAGAGCAAGGGTGAGTACACATCAACATACTCAGCAAGTATCCTGTTTGGCTGTAGTGGACTAGCTTTATGTGGGGATAAGTCAAGCAGTTGCTTTTAGTTGGTCAGATTATTATTTACTAGTAGAAAGCCAAGTTTTAGCATTAACCCAAGTTATTAACCCGATGTACCCTTTCCAAACGGAAAGAATACCACTTACCAGCACCAAAATCATAACCAGAACCATCAATCTCATAGCCACCTGTACCACAATGTCTCTGATCAAGTACCACTAATCACTGGAGCTCCCTTGGCCGCTCATAACCGTGAGCACGGCTGATATATCAGTTTCATAACACTCTGCAGAGGTTGTGCACTTTACCCACAAGCCGTGATTCCCTCTTGCCTCGGGCCGATCAAACCCTTAAACACTACCAAGGTGAATAGGCAGGGTTTCACTACGTAGCCTTTACAAAGATTCCCCGGGGCTGTAGCCACCCGTTAGGTTTCCTAAATGCACCGCACTCCTCCCCAAGGGGCGAACCCAAACTTGGCAGAGCGAGCCGCATACACCGAGCCCCATTGACGGCACGACGGCTAAGTGAACTACATCCCGGATCCTCTAATTATTCAGCTAAGGGCACCCCATTCCACCCTCATGGTTGCACTGTTTTCCCGGGCGGTCATCCATAGAACAGGTCCTTACGGAGAGGCACTCGAGAAACCGCTCGAGTCCCCTTGAAAACCACAAGTACAACATCATAATAAGAGAAGGGAAAACAGCGTATCATAGATAATCACATCATGTTCATTGATTAGAGTTGAGCAATAGCATCAGACTAAGTAGTAATAATCCGACCCAAATAGGTAAACAAGGACATGGATAACAAAAGCTAGTCAATCCTTAGGTATAAACGTGTAATGCGGGAGGTGAATTAAAGAATGAATAGGACATAGATAGGTCAAAGGACACTTGCCTCCACCAACCGACTGCTGCTCAGGGGCTTCTCCTGCGAATTCCTCGGGCTCTTCGACCGGATCGTTCTCTATGCGAGCGCAAACGTACATACATACATCCACATATTTAATACAAAAGAACAGTACACCATACAAGATAACAAATAAAGCGAATATGCATCAAGTATGACATTCGATAACGCATTTGTTATGGTTAGAAAGAAACGGGGAAAGGTCTCGCAGGGGGTTAAATCTTATGCACTAATGACACAATTGGTTTTTAACAAAATAATTCTGTTATATATATTTATATATACTGATGGAAACCTAATCACTTTTAGTTGATCAACATTGCACCGGGTAAACAATTAACTACGTGAATCAATAACATAACGAAATTTTAAATTAAACTTCCTATTTTCCTATAGCATGAACAGTGATTAGCCTACTTAAAATACAGTAATTATGATCACAGAAAGTAAATAAAATAAAATAAAAAAAATAAAAAAAACAGAAGGGGGGGGGGGCGGTTGAACCGGCCCTAGGGCGGTTGAACCGGCCCTAGGCGGGGCGCGGGCGCGGGCGGGGCTGGCCGGGCGGCTGAGCCGCTGAGCCGGCCGGTTGAACCGGCGGCCAGGCGGGCGCGCGGGGGGGGGGGGGGTCGGGCTGGGGAGGGCGGGCGGCGCAGGGGGCGGCCGAGCCGGCCGAGCAGGGGGCGGGGCGGCCGAGCCGCAGGGCGCGCAGGGGCGCGGGGCAGGGCGCGGGGCGGCCGAGCGGCCGAGCCGGCGGGGTGGGGCGGGCGGCCGAACCGGCCATGGGGCCGAGCGGCGAGGGGAAGGGGAGGGAGGAGAGGGGAGAGAGGGAGGAGGGAGAGAGAGAGGAGGGGGGGCTCACCGGTGTCGGGGATCGACGGCGAGGGGCGGCCGGCGGCAGGGGGCGGCGCGGCGACCTAGGGCAGGGGGCGGGTAGGGGGTAGGGGCGGCGGCTTAGGTGGGGAGGGAGAAAATGAGGGGGGAGAGGGAGAGGGTTAGGGAATAAGGGAAAGAGGGGGGGGGGCGGCTGGGCCTTCCAGGCCCAAGAGGGGGGGCGCGCAGGGGCCTGGGCCGGCCGGGGTCGGCCCACGGCGCGGGAGAGAGAGAAAAAGAGGAGAGAAAAAGAGAGGGAGAAAAAAGAAAGAAAAGATCCTCTCCACATTTTCGAAATCCGATCTTTCTACATGAATGCAATTGCGCTTTCAAAGCAATCAAAAGAAATGCAAGGTTCGGCATGGTGCATCAAACAACATAAAGTATTTAGGGTTTTTCCTTACACGGGAATTCCAAACCGAATCCCGCTTAGAACTTTGGAAAAGGTCAAGGTTTAGCGAAGGGAAAAAGAAAAGGAAAAGGTAACGCCCGAATTTTGGCGAGTAAAGAAAAGAAAAAAATTCACTGCAAAATTCGGGGCGTTACAGTTATGCATAAAACTGGGGCTTGCCTTCAAATGTTGGGGCTGCGGGGAGATCTTATGTGGCAGGCCCGAGAGCTGGCTCCTAGTCTTCCTCGTGGATAGCTTCTTGCTCGGGAATGAGCACGTACTCTCCGTCAGCGAGGTTGCAATCTATTGAATGCAATGAGTAAGATATATGTATGGCATGATATGCAATTTAGCAATTATAATTGGATGGTGAAATGATTAAGTTAATAAGGTAGAGCTTATTAATCTTACTACTAGAAATTCTAGTGGTACACTTAGCCATTTAGGTCAAGTTGGGTTAGGTTAAATGGTCAGATTATTTTAGCGTTCCACTGATTTCCTTTTTGTGTTTTATTAAAAGTTTATTAAGATTCCTAGCTGAGCTCATTGGGGTGAGATTCTTTATTTTTCCCCAATTGCTCTCTTCTTTCCCTTTTCTCTTATGTTTTAAGGTGGATTTGAACTACAAGCCAGTCATATAAATTTCCAAAAATTCTGCAAAAATTAAAGTGGCTTCTCACTGGTGTATAAATCTCTGCCTCAAAAATTGGGGCTTAAAAAGTTAAGGGTTCTCTCTGTACAAAATTAGCAAATCTTAGGGCAGAGGGAGTGCTTTTAACTACAACTCTCCTCTAACAGTGAATTACTCCCCAAGGCTTATTTTTGCTGGTATTTAGGTGCTATAATATGACTTTGTACCAAAATTTAGCCACTAATGCTTATTGGTTATTTTACTATGATTTTCTAAAGTTTTTTGCCAATTGGGTGCTTTCTACTACCACTATACTTGAAAAATGCCAAATAACAGGTTTCAAAATTTTCCTATCTTCTTTTTTGTGCAAGAGCAATCATTCTAGAATTTGGCAACTTTTTGCTTAAGCGAAGAGGGGGTAGAAATTCTTGGATTATATGGCCTTTTTCATGGGGTAGGGGGTAATGAGTGTTATTTTATATTTTTGAAGAAGTTTTGTATTTTTCTCTGGTGGTCTACTTCATCAATAATTGGGTAAAAATTCATTTGCCTACTGTTGCACAATTTTAGACTTTCTTATGATTTAATTTGAATATGGCCAAAGCCAGAGTTGAATTGTTTATCTCACCTATTGTGAGGGGTTGGGGTGTTTCTTATTTTTGTAGTGGGGTTCTAGTAGTTAGGAGTTATCGGCGTTTCGACCCCGGGGGGTCCATGGACCGAAGAGTAAATTATCGATGCGTGTCCCAGCCCAGATGGGTCGGCGCGAGACGGAGCACAAGGGGGAAAACAGTAAGGGGAAACCGCGGCCTCGTGTTGTCCTGCGCCCAGGGCGGATGCGCTTGCAGTAGGGGGTTACAAGCGTTCGCGAGGGAGAGAGAGAGAGTCTGTGCGTCAGCCCGTCCTCCCGCGAGGCCACCTTTTTGTACGAGGGCCCTGGACCTTCCTTTTATAGATGTAAGGAGAGGGTCCAGGTGTACAACAGGGAGCGTGGCAATGTGCTAACGTGTCTAGCAGGGAGGAGCCAGAGTTCTATGTACATGCCAACGTGGCTGTTGGAGAGGTGTTGCTTCCCTGTTCATGTGATGTCGTGGCCATCGGAGGAGCGCTTGAGCCCTGTGGAAGCACAACTGTCGGGTGCTGTCGGATCCTTGCTGACGTCTCCTTGCTTCCGTAAGGGGCTGAGAACTGCCGTCGTCATGGAGCACGCAGGGTGCCATCATTACTTGTTTTACCGAGGCGAGCCAGATGGGACGCCGGTCTTGTTCCCCATAGCCTGAGCTAGCTAGGGGTAGGGTAATGATGGCCCCCTATGACGTGGTCAGTCCGAGCCCGAGGTCGGGCGAGGCGGTGACTCCTCCGAGGTCGAGGCTGAGTCCGAGCCCTCGAGTCGGGCGAGGCGGAGACCGTCTTCCGGAGTCGAGGTTGAGTCCGAGCCCTGGGGTCGGGCGAGGCAGAGACCGTCTTCCGGAGTCGAGGTTGAGTCCGAGCCTTGGGGTTGGGCGAGGCGGAGACCGTCTTCCGGTGTCGAGGTTGAGTCCGAGCCCTGGGGTCGGGCGAGGCGGAGACCGTCTTCCGGTGTCGAGGTTGAGTCCGAGCCCTGGGGTCGGGCAAGGCAGAGCTTCCTATGGCGCCCGAGGCTAGACTTGGCTGCTGTTAGTCTCAACCTAGAGGATGGCACAGCAGTCGGAGCAGGGCAGGCGATTTTCCTGTCAGGTCAGTCAGTGGAGGGGCGAAGTGACTGCGGTCACTTCGGCCTTGTCGACTGAGGAGCGTGTGTCAGGATAAGGTGTTAGGCGATCCTTGCATTGAATGCTTCTGCGATCCGGTCGGTTGGCAAGGCGATCTGGCCAAGGTTGCTTCTCCGCAAAGCCTGCCCGAGCTGGGCCTCGGGCGAGTCGAAGGTGTGCCCGTCGCTTGAGGGGACCCTCGAGCGAGACGTGAATCCTCCTGGGTCGGCTGTCTTCGCCCGAGGCTGGGCTCGGGCGAGGCGAGATCGTGTCCCTTGAGTGGACGGAGCCTTGACCTGAATTGCGCCCATCAGGCCTTTGCAGCTTTGTCCTGATGGGGGTTACCAGTTGAGATTAGGAGTCTTGGGGGTACTCCTAATTATGGTCCCTGACAGTAGCCCCTGATCCTCGAAGGGAGTGTTGGTACTCGCTTGGAGGCTTTTGTCGCACTTTTTTGCAAGGGGACCGGCCTTTCTCGGTTGCATTTCATTCCAGTGGGTGCGCGCGAGCGCACCTGCCGGGTGTAGCCCCCCGAGGCCTCGGAGGAGTGGTTTGACTTCTCCGAGGTCTTAGCGCGTTTCGTGATGCCTCGGCCGGTCTGGTTGTTCCCTCATGCGAACTGGTCGTTGCCCGGGTGCATAGTCAGGTTCCGAGTTCTTGGGCTGGTATGTTGACGCTGTCAACGGTTTGGCCGGAGCTGGGTTTGCGAGAGCAGCACCCGAGCCTCCGCACAGAGTGAGAGGACGGTCAAGGACTGACTCGGCTTTTATCATACGCCCCTTCGTCGCCTTTCCGCAAGGAGGAGGGGCGAAAGTGCCATGTTGCCCTCGGAGGGCGCCGAACATGGTGTCACCAGTGAGTTGCTAATGGGTGATCCGAGTGGACGCCCGTGCCCCGTTCGATAAGGGTAGGCTAGTGGCCCAGAGGTGCGCTCCAAAAGTACCTGCAGGTGATTTGTCGGACCCGGTCCCGTTTGATTGGGTCCGAGGGCTCGATGCCTCCCTCTGATGGGATTCCGTTATAGAATTGCTCCTGCTGGTCTCGGAAATGTCCTAGGGTACCTCGGGAGCGTAGCCCGAGCCTTGGCCATGTATCGGACGTACCCAGAGTCATCCCTCGCTCTGCGTGCTCTGAGGCGGCTGTCGAACCCTTCGGGGGGCCAGCCTTCGAACCCCTGATCAGTAGTAGGCACGGAGCCCGAGTGGCCTGAGGCGGCTGTCGAACCCTTCCGAGGGGCAGCCTTCGAACCTCTGACCAGTAGTGGGCGCAGAGCCCGAGTGCTCTAAGGCGGCTGTCGAACCCTTTCAAGGGGCCAGCCTACGAATCTCTGATCAGTAGGAGGGCTCGGGGCCCGCTTCCTTCGCGGAGAAGGATCCCTTTTGGAGTATCCCCTTTCCCGGTCCCTGTAGCAAGAGAGAGAAAGGAGAAGAGGAAAAGGATACGAAATTGAACGACGTGGCACACCTTTTTTGACGCGGTCATCATGGCGGAGTTGAAGCGTCGCTCGCTTCGCCTGCCAAAGGTGTTGCCTGCCCTGCCGCAGAGTTAATGCGACGGGACAAGTAGTTGGCGGGGCAGCCGTTGTGCGTGCGCGAGCCGTTCGAGGAACGAAACACAGGCACATTGTCTTCACGTCGTGGGAGAGGGCTCTCTCGCTGTCCCAAGAGGCGACGTGAGCCTGCAGACGATTTGACTACTGCTTCCGCCCGCCTGCCGCCGCCATTACTGCCGGCCCACTTTTGGCCATATCGACCGTCGCGCATTCTCCCGCGGCGGACTGACCAATGACCGATGTGCTCGGTTGGCACTGTTGGGCCATGCGTAGGGTTGCCTCGAGTCGCGGCATAGGTTCCGCAGTCGAGAAGGCGCGGTACTGGCGCAAGTGGCGGTGCAGTTTCTCGCACGTAGTAACCGGCGCGCCGGTTACATGACGTGTGGGCCTGGGCCCCATGCTGGACGCCTCGAAGTCGAAAGGGTGCGTTCCCTTGGTGCAGTTGCATGCCGCCTGCATGGCGGTCCGCCTTTTCACCCGCTGGTTTGGACGAAAGTGGAGGAGTGCTTGTAACCGCTGGGCAGTTCCGTGCGCGGCGGTTTGACTTCTTCTGTCCTGGGCCAGCTTGCATGACGCGTGGGACCTAGTCCCCGTGTCGTAGGGGGGGGACCTTGGAGCGTCTTGGTGAAGACTCGATCCACGACGGCTGAGGACGCAAGTGGGGAGAGTCGCCTTCAAAAAAGGGGGCGGCCCCCTTGGATGGCAGCCATGCCTTCGCACTCCCCTTTATGCATTGCGCCCTTCCACCTTTCGAGCACCAGACTCGCTTGTCGGCTAGCTGGACCGCTTAACCAAGTGTGAGTTGCCTTGTGCGGAAGGTGACGAGTGAGGTATCCGTATCCCGGAGGCGTAGGAGTCCCTCGGCTCAGTCGGCCTTGCCGCCCGAGGCTTCTCTTGCCCAGTTAAAGAAACCCTCGACCGCTCTGTGATGAGCCGGAGCCGGAGGCAGCGGTGTCAGCATGGACAGAGGCGGAGTCGGCTGGAGAAGAAACTTCATCGGCCCGGGAACAGGGGGCTTCCCAGGCCGAGGAGGCGTAGCAGCGGCGACCGAAGCCTGGCCGGGTCGTCCACTGGCGGGACCAACCCTGGAGTCGGGCTGCCGAGGCCATGAGCCTGGCCGGTGTCCCCGGGGGACGGCTGGCTAAGGCTACGGAGCGGCCGGTCCGGCCGTCTGCTTGGCCCGGGTTCCTAGAGGAGACCCTGGCGGTGATGGCCCAGGTGCGGTGCTGATATCTTCCTTCGAGGTGGAGATCCTCCGACCGTGTTGCCGTCCGAGGCCGGGTCGGATTCCGCCGAAGGTGGAGTTGACGCCGAGGGTGCTGCTGCTCCCCTACTGGTGTCTGATCCTGCAGGATCAGTTTGTCTGTAGTATGCATATGTTTTTTGCAGCCGCCGAGGCCCAAACATATCATCGTTGTGTTGTAAAGCTGCATTTCTTTTCCTCTTGTTTCGAGTATCAGGACTTGTTTGTCGGTAGCAGAATCGTTTATTCGAGCGAGAGTTACTTATCACGGGAGGTGATGAGTGAGGTATCCGTATCCCGGAGGCGTAGGAGTCCCTCGGCTCGGTCGGCCTCGCCGCTTACGTGTACTCTTACTCGTCCGCAGGATTCTGTTATCGACATAGTCGAGAAGGCACGAAAAATCGTTTCGGCAGAAAAGTTTTCGAGCGTTAAGACTTGTTCGGTCAGTGGAATTGCTTATCCGAGTGTGAGTTACTTATCGCAGAAGGTGATGAGTGAGGTATCCGTATCCCGGAGGCGTAGGAGTCCCTCGACTCGGTCGACCTTGCCACTTACGTGTACTCCGTCGTTTTCAGGATCCCACTATCGAAGTAGTCGAAAAGCACGAAAGATGTTCTGGCAGAAAGACTTTTTCCGAGGAAAATTTTGATGCAGAGGGGGTTCCCCCCTTCTAGCCCCCGAGGGAGGGTCGGGCTTTGCCGAGGCAAGGCTGACCCTTCCTTGATGGTTAGACTTTATTTGCGTATGTAAACGAGGTGTATGAACGACTTGAAAACATCTTAAGGGTAGAAGCGACGTAGATGTCGGATGTTCCAAGCGTTGCTGTAGACCTCGCCTTGACTGTTGGCCAGCTTGTATGTTCCGGGCTTCAAAATCTTGGCGATGATGAACGGCCCTTCCCAGGGAGGCGTGAGGTTGTGGTGCCCTCAGGCGTCTTGTCGTAGCCGAAGCACCAAGTCGCCCACCTGGAGGTCTCGGGACCGAACCCCTCGGGCGTGGTAGCGTCGCAGGGACTGCTGATACCGCGCCGAGTGTAGTAAGGCCATGTCCCGAGCCTCTTCCAGCTAGTCCAGTGAGTCTTCTCGGCTGGACTGGTTGCTTCGGTCATCGTACGCCCTCGTCCTCGAGGAACCGTATTCTAAGTCTATGGGCAAGATAGCCTCGGCCCCATAGACTAGAAAGAACGGCGTGAAGCCCGTGGCTCGGCTTGGCGTTGTCCTCAGACTCCAGACCACCGAGGGGAGTTCCTTCATCCATCGCCTGCCGAACTTGTTGAGGTCGTTGTATATCCTTGGCTTGAGTCCCTGTAGAATCATGCCGTTGGCACGTTCTACCTGCCCATTCGTCATGGGGTGGGCTACGGCGGCCCAGTCCACCCGGATGTGGTGGTCCTCTCAGAAGTCCAGGAACTTTCTGCCAGTGAACTGGGTGCCGTTGTCAGTGATGATGGAGTTCGGGACCCCGAAGCGATGGATGATGTTGGTGAAGAACGCCACCGCCTGTTCGAACCTGATGCTGTTTAGGGGTCGGACCTCAATCCACTTGGAGAATTTGTCGATAGCGACCAGCAGGTGCGTGTAGCCCTCGGGTGCCTTCTGCAAGGGACCAACGAGGTCCAGACCCCACACAGCAAACAGCCAGGTGATGGGTATTGTTTGCAAGGCCTGAGCGGGTAGGTGCGTCTGCCTCGCGTAGAATTGACACCCTTGGCAGGTGCGTACAATCCTAGTGGCGTCGGCCACTGCGTTGGCCAGTAGAAACCCTGTCGGAAGGCGTTTCCAATGAGGGCCCGAGGTGCTGCGTGGTGGTCGCAAGCCCCCGAGTGTATTTCTTGCAATAGCTCCTGACCTTCGGCGATGGATATGCATCGCTGGAGGATGCCTGAGGGGCTGCGGTGGTAGAGCTCCTTTCCGTCACCCAGCAAGACGAACGACTTGGCGCGCCGCGCTAGTCGCCGAGCTTTGACTCTATCGAGGGGTAGCTCTCCTCGGTGGAGATATTGCAGGTACGGGGTCTGCCAGTTTCGATTAGGCGGGACCCCATTCCGCTCTTCCTCGACGCGCAGTGCCTCACCCTCGGGGGCCGAGGGTGCCTCGGGCTGAGCCGAGGGCGCCTCGGGCAGGGCCGAGACCTTCTCGGGCTCGGGCGTGTCATCGGTCTTGACTGAGGGTTGATGTAGGTCTCGGGAGAAGACGTCCGGAGGAACCGTTGTCCGCCCCGAGGCTATCTTAGCCAGCTCGTCCGTAGTCTCGTTGTATCATCGAGCAATGTGGTTGAGCTCGAGCCCGTAGAACTTGTCCTCCAGGCGCCGAACCTCATCGCAGTAGGCTTCCATCTTCGGGTCGCGACAATGGGAGTTCTTCATGACTTGGTCGATGACAAGCTGCGAGTCGCCACGAGCGTCGAGGCACCGGAACCCTAGCTCGATCGCGATGCGCAACCCGTTAACCAGAGCCTCGTACTCGGCCACGTTGTTGGACGCCGGGAAATGGAGGCGCAGCACGTAGCGGAGGTGCTTCCCGAGGGGCGAGATGAAGAGCAGGCCCGCGCCCGCTCCTGTTTTCATCAACGACCCGTCGAAAAACATGGTCCAGAGTTCCGTTTGGATCGGAGCTGCTGGAAGCTGGGTGTCGACCCATTCAGCCACAAACTCCACCAAAACTTGGGACTTGATGGCCTTCCGAGGGGCGAACGAGATTGTCTCGCCCATGATCTCCACCGCCCACTTTGCAATCCTACCCGAGGCCTCTCGGCACTGGATGATCTCCCCCAGGGGGAAGGATGACACCACAGTCACCAGATGAGACTCGAAGTAGTGTCACAACTTTCGCCGCGCCAGAATTACCGCGTATAGTAGCTTATGGATTTGCAGGTAGCGGATTTTGGTCTCGGACAGTACCTCACTGATGTAGTAGACCGGCCTCTGGACGGGCAATGTGTGCCCCTCTTCTCGTCTCTCGACCACGATCGCGGCGCTGACCACCTGAGTGGTAGCGGCGACGTAGATCAAGAGGGCTTCTCCGGCAACGGGGGGCACCAAGATGGGCACGCTTGTAAGGAGCGCCTTTAGGTTCCCGAGGGCTTCCTCGGCCTCGGGGGTCCAAGTGAAGCGCTCGGTCTTCCTTAAGAGGCGGTACAGAGGTAGGCCTCTTTCGCCGAGGCGCGAGATGACATGACCCTCTGTACTCCTTTCAAGTCCTTGACGGGCCCATGTTGGTGATGGCCGCGATTTTCTCCGGGTTGGCCTCGATGCCTCGCTCGGAGACGATGAACCCCAGGAGCATGCCTCGGGGGACTCCGAAGACACACTTCTCGGGATTGAGTTTTACACCTTTCGCCTTGAGACACTTGAATGTCGTTTCAAGGTCGGAGAGGAGGTCGGAGGCTTTCCTCGTCTTGACTATGATGTCATCGACGTAAGCCTCGACCGTTCGACCAATGTGCTCTCCGAACACGTGGTTCATGCACCTTTGGTATGTTGCACCCGCATTCCTCAAACCGAATGGCATAGTAATGTAGCAGTACATGCCAAAAGGTGTGATGAAAGAAGTCACGAGCTGGTCGGACTCTTTCATCCTGATTTGGTGATACCCTGAGTAGGCATCGAGGAACGACAGGGTTTTGCACCCAGCAGTAGAATCCACAATTTGATCGATGCGAGGCAGAGGGTAGGGAACTTTCGGACATGCTTTGTTTAGACCAGTGTAGTCTACACACATCCGCCATTTCCCGCCTTTCTTTCTCACAAGCACAGGGTTGGCTAGCCATTCGGGATGGAATACCTCTTTGATGAACCCTGCAGCCATCAGCTTGTGGATCTCCTCGCCTATGGCTCTACGCTTTTCCTCATCGAATCGGCGCAGAGGCTGCTTCATGGGTCGGGCTCCAGCTCGGATATCCAGCGAGTGCTCGGTGACATCCCTCGGTATGCCAGGCATGTCCGAGGGACTCCACGCAAAAACCTCGACGTTCGCGTGGAGAAAGTCGACGAGCACTGCTTCCTATTTGGGGTCGAGCTCGGAGCCGATCTGGATCTGCTTGGAGGCGTCGTTGCTGGGGTCGAGAGGGACAGACTTAACCGCCTCAGCTGGCTCGAAGTTGCCGGCGTGGCGCTTCGCATCTGGCACCTCCTTGGAGAGGCTCTCCAGGTCGGCGATGAGGGCCTCGGATTTGGCAAGGGCCTCGTCGTACTCCATGCACTCCACGTCGCATTCATACGCATGTCGGTACATGGAGCCGACGGTGATGACCCCGCACGAAGGTAATAAAATCTAGACAAAGATCTCACCTTGAAACTGGAATAAAATAAGCTACCGACAATGTGTTGCCGTCGGTAACCGCTGATGTTGGCCTCCAGCTTCGGGAATCCGACACTCTTAGATACAGTGCCGAGTATCTTCACCCCGACACGGTCGTGAATACATCCTAAAATTTCTTCATCAACCCCGCCGAAGAGCAAAGATCTTGGCTAGTAACCACAAGATATTGCGTATTCTTTCAACTCCTCCTTGTCTTCCTCGGATAGCTCCTGACCGTCCAGGTGTCGAAGATCAAAATTCGCTTTGTCCGAGGGAGTATTATCGGTCTCTTTCCCCTTATCTGGCACTAGGCCATGGTTTCTTCTGCAACTACATTTGTCTCTGCGATCATATCTTCAAATATATCTACCACAATCCTATCAATTTTTGACGTTGTCGTTCCGGCTTCACCAGCATCTTCAGCTTCGACAACACCTTCAGCATCAGCTTCGGCATCCACAGGAATCGCTGCTTTGACCACCAAAGCTGAGGGTGGTGTTTGTTCAATTCCTTGCATCACATTTACAATTCGCCGTTTCTTTTGGTCTCTAACTTTCTCCTTCGTAGCTGAAGGCTGGTCTTTCCTCTGTAAAAATTTCGTTAGTTCTGTTCCTAGAGGACTTAGCAGCTTGAAGGGCGGGGATTCAGTTGTTACCTTCAGAATTTCGGCTACTTCGGCGGCAGAAGGCGTCGAAGGAGTTTCTTTTATCTGTCTCGCCTACGTTCGGCTCAGAAGAGGGCGCTGTGTCAAGCTTTCGCTTTTTAGAGACTGTCGCCTTCGGCTCTGGAGCTGTTTTTGGTTTCTTCAAAAAAAATCATCTTCCTTCACTAGCCGAGCAGCTTGCCCACTTAGTATGCTGACAATCCTTTTCCTTTTTATCCCTTTGCCCCTTTGTCAAGCTTCTCGTAATTAGGGTATTCGAAGTTTAATGCGTCCATCACCTGATTCAGCCTTCATTTCGGCCGAGTGCTGAAGGAAGCAGTCATCAATTGGTCTTCCTTCTTGGTGTAGTTGCCAAGAATTTCGTTACACATTGTTTCAATCATTTCTAGCCACTCTTTACATGGCTTCTTGAATTGCTTCTCAAATTGAATCGATAGGGGAGCCGAACAAGTTCGTATTTTTGCCCCCTCCTTTTTCTTAGGCATTCCCCAGCCACTAGAGGTCGGAAATATTCTATTTGCTAAGTACTCTTGTACTAGATCTCTAGTGCTGATTTCGGCAGCTACCACTCTGAATTGCACTTCGGCTAGCTGGCATGGGGAGTCAAGCTGCATGTGGCACAAGGGCCGTGTCATCCAGAAGCTTAATTTCATTAGACTCATAACCATATTCATTAGCTTCTCCCTTTTCTTCTTGTTCGCCTTTATGTAAAACCATTCGCTTGTCCAACCGGTCGGCCACTTGGTGCGATAGCCAATCACCGGGGCCTTCGTATCTTTTCGATATGCAATGTTGTAGCAGCCAAAGTTCTTATGAAGACCATCCGCTCTGGCCTTCGTCTGGTAGTGCAGCTCGTGCATCCGGCAGAAAGCTTTGGCATTAGCATCCATACCCTAGCTTCGAAGAGCCCATATGTAGACACTAAGTCTAACGATTGCATTGGGTGTCAACTGATGAAGGTATATCTCAAAATTATTTAAAACTTCTCCTATCATCTCATGCAGGGGGAACCGAAGCCCTGCCCTGAAGAAGCTCTTAAAAACAACAACTTCATCCTCCCTTAGCTGTGGAACCACCTCCTCCCCGGCAAACCAGACAAGCTTGCTCTCGGCTTCCCTAAAGTAGCCCAGCTTCTTCATCATAACCATGTCGTCTGCTGTCACAATAGATTTCCCAAATTCACTGTGGCTAGGCTTCATCGGGCTCAGAATACTGTTGTCCTCCTCACTTTCGTTCTCACTACCTCCTTCAGCCACAATCTGTTCAGCTTCAACAATGGAGGTACCTTCGGCAGCAACCTCCTCTGATGCAACAAGATCCGATTGCCTCATCACTTCTGATATTGGCGTTGTTTTGGTTGCTTCGGTCTTGTCTCCCTCACGAGACACTCTAGCACTGGTTCTTACTCTGGCCAATTTAGTGTTCAGGCTCTTTAAGACGAAGCTGATCTCAAGTGATCAAGTGCTTGTTTGAAAATGCAGTGCAGAAAGCTTCGGCTATGGTTAAAAAAATTTAACAGCACAACAGTGCAATGGCAATGAATGTTGTGGTAACTCCTCACCAACCCGTCTGTTTATATAGTGTTGCAGGGGAAGAAGGCGAACTTCCAGACCGCTTACACTGGCTAAGCGGTGGACCACCCGAGGCGTGGAATATTTTAATTGTTTCTTGGCAACGAGCTCAGGGAAGGTGTTTTTCGGACCTTCGGCATTCCAAAGCCTTCGTGTTTTTTGCGGATCGAGCTCGTTATGAAAAACAATCTAGCACCGCGAAGGGGCTACTATTGGGTTCTTCTTCTCTGTCGAAGGTCCTCAAGGCAAAAACATCATCGACAAAATGATACAAAAGCTTACTGAACTTACATTTAGCCTCGGCTCAAACTCCTCGAGACGAAGCTCAATAGCCTTGGCGATAGTGCAAGATGCCGAAGGTCAATAGCTTTAGCCCAGACCAAGCAGAGAAGGAAGAAGGACTAGATAGACCTTATTAGTTTTAATTGCTTGTAAACAAATGTTCAAGGGTATGGATGTAATTCTACTCGGGCTGTGTCCCGTGCCTATAAATAGATGAACAGTACCCCATACTGTTCACGCTGGATTGTAATCGCTCTCGCGTCGTTATCGCATCCCAACCTTCTACCAAGCCGAAGGTATTAATGTAATATAAACATTATTGATATTTACTCATATTCACAAAATATAAATGTGAATATATTATTGATTCATAGTTATGATCTTTATTTCTTTATGTTCTATTGCTTAACTATTTATATTCCTATGCTAATATGATGAAGGTATGTCCTTCATGACCTTCGTTCGAAGATCATTATATCCGAGAGAAAATAATACTTTGAAGGACGAAGGTCTTTAACCATTAACAATTGTGTTGCCTTGTTCTTGATTTATAGCATTTGAGAACAAGTGACCAACAGTAACTAACCATATGTCTTCAGCATGACATAGATTATTGCAGGAGGCTTCAGCTTCAGAATAGAGATCTTCTGTGATAAGAGTAGAGGTGTAACCCGAAGGTGACAAAAATGGACGATGAAGCTATAGTAAAAAGGACTTCGGCTCGGGTTGATGACGAAGACCAAATACAACAGTGACCAAAAAGGATAAAAACTATTTAGTCCTTAATGTATCGTATTATAATTGTAGACGGATGACAAGGACATAAATGTACTTTTACTCAGGCTGCATCCCATGCCTATAAATATGTGAACGGTAGCACTGTACTGTTCACGCTAGATTGTAATCGATCTCACGCATCCTTCACCTTCGAGCAAGCCGAAGGTATCAATGTAATATGGAATCTGTTAATATTCATACATGTTTTGTGGGATGCAAATATAATCTCCTCTTTCTCCGGTCGCCACCGTGCGAGACCGAATTCACTGGCCACTGCTTGGTGCCCTTATAAATTGACGGCACGGTCTGCTGCGCTAATTTATCACCAAGCAAAAGCACCCATCCCTGCCCTCGATTACCCATCATAGCCGGAGAATTTCCTTCTTCCCCCAAATTGGTCAACTGCGCCGCCGTGAATCACCTCATCGCGGCTAGCTGCTTCCAGGTCCGCCCTCGCTCTTTTTGTCCATGTTTTAGCACCCACACGTGCTTGTGATCATCGTCTGCTCGACCCATTGAGCTTGACCTCACTTAATCAACCGGAACATCTTGATCGTTGTACGGTGTTCGCCATCACCGTGGTCAGGCAAATCCTAGGCCGGATTAATCCAATTAGAACCTGTTCTAGGGTCGCCTTGGGTCAGTAATGCTTGCCTAGTAGCTAATTTGGGCAGCCGCCGTTGTTCTTGGCCGGTCCGAGCCACTGGGTGGTCGGCGGTGAGCGCGTCGTGGGCAAGGGATCGATTTAGAGAAGAAACACAAATCAGGGGACCTCTATGCAATTGTCAGCAAGACAGGAGAACAGTAGGGAGGGCTTTTTATAGATATTTCAAATCGCCAGGGTTTCCTGCACAAAATGGACACCGCAGCGCGCGCGGGTGCGCGTTCTCTCGGTTTTTGGGGCGACTTAGACCAGATTCGGCCCAGCGCTGTTCATATTTTCTCTTTTTCTTTTTCTTCTGGACTTAGAGAATTCCTAGAAAATTATAAAAAATGCTAAATATACCAGACCAATTTTGCTAGGCTCCTGATTTTCTATTGTATTTAATAAAAATAGTTTTAGGATTTTTATTCCAAATAAGGAATTATGGAGTATTTAGAATAGCCAAAACCCATACCTCTGGAAATTTAGAAATTAATTAATAATCCCAAAAATCACCAAACTTTTTAAATAAGATTTAAATAATATTTAGAAGCCTTGGGTAAATTGGCATGATTTAGACCTTGTTTGGTACCTAAAACCCAAAACCCTAGCCT
The DNA here is from genome assembly GCF_902167145.1 of Zea mays. Lineage (NCBI taxonomy): Eukaryota > Viridiplantae > Streptophyta > Magnoliopsida > Poales > Poaceae > Zea > Zea mays. Next base: position 47,711,207 of record NC_050103.1, read on the forward strand.
CCTGCCCTATGAACTTCACTATAGACTCCAAAAACCCTAGTTTCCTGGAGATCCGTGAAGGAAAATTATATTCAAGACATTAGATAATATACTTTTGTTATCTTTGCACTTTCATGAGCATTACATGAGCATTCATGATTATATATGGCTATATATAGAAAATGAAGAAGAGATAGAAGTTGAATAAGTAAGGACTACACCACCACCACCTGAAGAACCCCAGGCTGGAAACTACTTTTACTTTGACATCTGTGGAGCAAAGCCTGACTCACCTATAACACAAGGCAAGCCCCGGTGCATTTGCCACATCCTTGCTATTTTGAAATCTTTCTCACTTACTTGATGCATTAGGTGATAGGAGTTGTGGGCTAAACCAGTTGCTGCATTTCCTTCCTTGGATTTGATTACATCTCCTTAATCCCCTGTTTTACAAAAAAGTTTTTCTTATGCTTAGCTTTGCTCTAGAAAAACAAAATGTTTTGTTTTGACAAAAAAATGATGCTTCAAGTGGGTGGGATGTTTTCAAAAATAAAACTTGATGGTGCATCCATCATGGCCGTGATGGGTCCAACATCGGAAAAGATGTACCTCTGCCAGGTACCAAACTTTGGGTTTGAAATGATAAAGCTGGGACCGGGCGGGTGACTTGCATGAGAAGAGAGTCTCGGTGTAGTGTCCCCGTCTGAGTCGATTAAGGACCTTCTCGATGTAGGCTTGCTGATCGAGGACCTTTTAACTGGTCACATGCCTCATCATGGGTAAGCTTTGCCTCAGGCAGACTAATACCAGAATAAGATAACATGCAATGGGAGTGGAGAGATGGCGAGAGTAGCGTGTACCCTCCGTGGCAAGAGGCTGGACGATGGTGTATCTGTGCTCTCGGTTGGCGTGAACCTGATTCGGTCTTAAGAACCCCGGTGGAGAGTTGACATATGCAAGGGTTAAGTGCTACATATGTCGTGTGATTGGAGATCCTCAGCTAAGTATTAATCGGTTCAGATCACCGTTACTTCTTGGACACGAAGACTTGGTCACTGCTCTGCACGTAGCATTCCAGTGAATAAGAAGGGTTGATAAGAAATTGGCTAGTATAGGTCAAGTGATTGAACTAGGGTAGAAAGAACTCTAGATCATTGATAAGCCATACCTTGATTCCCAAAGGCCAGCATATCCTTGAGAGTCTTTTATTTTGACGGGTAAGACTTGCGAAAGTACACTTCGTAGTCAGGGCTTTGTCCCATGTTGTTTTAGGTGAAGAAGGAGCAAATTTTTGTTGCTTTTGTTCCAAGGTGGTGCCTAAAGAAGAAAATCAAGACTGAAGCCTCGGGAGGAAGTGTCCTCCTTTAAGAAAAACTTGTTACTGTTTATCGGGAGGGGGTTTTGCCTCCCAAGTTATGTAATAATATTACTCCAGCACTCTTATATTTGCTCTGGTCTATAATAATTGTGGCGGAATCGCCCAAATTATTTCAACTTAAGTGTCTAAGTCCCACCTTAGGGGCTAGACCACACTTAAATAGGAATAACACGTCAGTCCCTCGGATCTAGTCCGACGAGGCCACTAACAGGATCAAGTACCACATACTCACTCGATGGTGAGGCACAGAGCAAATACAATAAAGCATAAAACCATACATTAAGGAGTATTAAATTTATTACATCATCATCGGAGTTTTAGCAAAAGTAGTGATCATTGTTCGGAATGCGGTGGAATAAAACTAACGATAAATAAATGGAGGGATGGGGAAGCCTGTCTGTAACACCCGGGCTTTAAGGGACAAAGCCGGGTGCATCTCATACATGCGCCAAGAAGACAACATATATAATAACAGAGTGTATAGAGAAAAATGTCACAATAACATCAGAGTATTTATTACATAGCGGAAAACTTATTACAAAATAAAAGAGTAAATATAAAACGAACTAAGGATCGTCGGCGCCAATGTCAACTGAGAAACGCCACCTAGATCAAGTCGAAAGCCTCAGAGTTAGGCGGCTCCTCTTCGATCACCTGTTCTTCTCCTGTGGGGGGGTGTGAGACAGCAAGAGTGAGCTCACATACGTTCATAGCTCAACAAGTCGTGGGGAATAATGTGGCATGAACTCACCAAAGGTGGGGAGTTCATGAAGTGTAAGGCTGATCAATGGAATAAAGGCTGAAGCTGAGCATTGCTTTTATAAGTTGGTCAAAATTTTATTAGCAATTACTAAGTGTAAGTAAATACCAAACCTTAATAATAATAAAGAAAAGTAATAGTAAAATAATCCCAAATGCGATGCAAATGTCAAATTAAATTTAAGTTCCATAATTAATCATGTGAGGGTCCGAGCTGCTCATGACCGTGAGCACGGCTAGTATACCAGTTTTACACTCTGTAGAGGTTGCGCATCTTTACCCACAAGTCATGTTACCCATCTGCCAAGAGATGGCCAATCCCATACACCTCTACCGAGGAGGCGAGGCATGGTAACACTACGAGGCCTTTACAAAGTTTCACTAGCTTCAGAAATCCCGCTACAGTTTATAGGAAGCTCCAATGCAGGGTTCTTGCCTGACCGCCATCGCAGCAAAATCAACCAAGGACCTCTCTACACTGACCACTCCCCTACTGCCCTTGCCCCTTTCGGGTAAGGAAGACCTCCACTAGCTTTCCTAGTTAATCAGCCAAGGGCGTCCCACTATACCCTTGTGGTAGCACTGTTTTCCCGGGTGGTCGCTCCATGTTCCCATTAACATAATGATCTTAACATGAACAGTAATAATAAAAGAGAATAAAAGAGTAATTATGAATAAAGTATCTTCATACCCAAATCCACATAAAGCAATAGTAGGTACTACCCAAAGAAATATTTCAGTGGTAAACAAGGTATAAAGATAGCCAAAACTAGGGTGGGTAACCTATTGGGTCCCATCAAAATTATCCTATGCAGATCATTATAATTAATAAGAACATGACTGGGAAAAAGTAAGTGATCAAGGGCACAACTTGCCTTCAATGAGCTCCTGCTCAGCTACTTCTATCTGCTGAACCTCAGAATCCACAGTGGCTTGCTCGTCTATTCGCATCAACACAATACATACATAGTATAGCATAAATTAACATCACATCAAACATGCAAATAAAATACACAGTAAAAATCTACACATTAAAATGAGATCATAGGAACTGGAATCACTAAATTTGGAATTATAGAATTCAAGTTATGAATTTCCTAAGGTTTAATGTGATTAAAATAGGATTAGATGAGAAATTAATTTTCTAACTGAGTTCATGTCAAAACAGAGACACTAAATGATAGACAATAATATTACAAAATTATAGGAAGTGGAATGGATTAATTTGGAGCTAAAATGAATTTAATATGAATTTATCAAATTCTAGTAATTATTTTCATATTAAAAATCTATTTTCCATTTATATTCTCTGGTTTTCGAGTTCTCAGGACAGGGCCTCAATTATCAGAAAACGCAGGGGTTAGTCTACAATTATTCCCTAGACTCAGGGAAACAGGCCCGAGGACCGCGGGTTTATTTCTAATAGAACCAGGGTTTCTTAAGCAAAAAGTCCCTGCGAAGGGGTATCCGTAGATGTGGGCCGCACGATTAGAATCTGAGGGCCCAGATTAGATCGCTCATCCCCGAACCGGTATGCATTACCAGCTGCCGGATCGGGATCCGACGGCCCAGAGTTTATGAAACCAGATCTAACCACCACCGTTAGATTCGAGATCAACGGTACCCGAGCCAACTGCGCCCGCTTCTAATCTTGACCGTACACGCCCGATCCAACGGTCCAGGGGCCATCACCTACCTCCGTTTCCCAGGGTGGCGGCGTGCGCACACCGCGCGGCGTTCGCGGCTAGGCCATGGCCGAGGCGACCCAATTCGCCCACACGATGAGTCGATTGCTAAATCAGTTGGTGCAAAATGAAATTAGGAAGATGGCGAACACAGAGGTGGGAACTTTACCGAGGATTAGGTCACCGGAAGGCCCGCCCACGGCGCACGGCGGAGGTCTGCGGGTTAACGACGACAGTGAGCAATTCAGGCCGTTTCCCCGACCGACTCCACTTGGCTCACCCGCGGAAGGCTCCGCGGCGAACCCGCGACGATTACCGACCCGAACTACGGCTCACCCGCGGCCCAGACGTCCAGATGGTCGTGCGGCCGCCTCTTCTTCCCTTTCTCTCTACTCACGGTAATGGCGGCACACGGTATGCGCGTTGACGAGGTAAGGGAAGGGCAAGGACCCGGCCACGCCCTTCTTATGGCCGCCTGAGATCGGTTCGCGCACTACTCCAACGGATTCCGTGGACTGCGCCACACCGAGCTCGCTCGATTTGCGCGGCGACGGAAGGGGAAGACCCTTGTAGAGCGGGCCCGCGTACCAGTGACAGATGCAGAGCGCGAGTGCGCGTGAGAGACCGCCAGGTGGGTCCCATAAGTCGGCGAGACAAACATTCCCAGGCGCGCGCCAAGGAACTGACGAGCTGGACCCATACGTAGGCAAGCGACGGAGTGGTAGGCGCGAAGAGGATGACTAGTGGGCCCCGCGAAGCAGCCGGTCGAGCGCGCGCGCTGCAGTTGGTCTTGGGCCGCGCCGAGGGAAATGGGAATTGGGCCGAATTGAGGGTGCGAGGCCCATTAGTTGGGTTTTGTTTTATCCTTTTTATTTTCCATTCCTTTTTCTTTATTTTCTAATCCAAATTTGAATTCAAGTTTAAATTCAAACTTTATGGCTCATCATTACGAATTATATTGGTGATATTAGAGGTACAAATTATGTGGATAGTTATATATATATTATTTATTATTTATCTCCTTTATCCTTTCTTATTTCCAAACCCTAGTTTCAATTTAGGATTTAATCCAACTTTTAGGATTATTAACTTCTTATTATTATCATTATTCTTATTATTTTGTTTAATGCACAAACATATAAAACTCCAACAAGATGCACTTTATTTTGTTTTAGAATCATTTGTTTGGATTAAATCCTCTTAATTACATGTATGCTCTTTTCATGATTCAAATATGACACATAAAATAAGGATATCACCATATAATCCTTTTATACACTTTTGAGTATTACAAATCCTACCCCCTTAAAAATAATCTCGTCCTCGAGATTTAAGATCTAGGGAAAAGGTGGGGAAAATCTATACGAAGCTCTTCTTCTCTTTCCCAAGTTGCTTCATCTTCACCGTGGTGGCTCCATTGCACTTTGCACATCTTTATAACCTTATTCCTCGTAACTCGAGTCAAAGTATCCAAGATCTTGATGGGGTACTGAGCATAAGTCAAATCTTCTTGAACACTAAGGTCTTCCATTGGTAACTGTTCCTCAGGGACACAAAGACACTTCTTAAGTTGAGACACGTGGAACACATTATGCACATCCGATAGATTATCAGGTAGGTCGAGTTGATAGGCCATCTCTCCAACTCGCCAAAACAACTTTAAAGGGTCCAATAAAGCAGGGGAACAATTTGCCCTTGACTTTAAATCTTCTCATTCCATGAAGTGGTGACACCTTGAGGTACACATGATCTTCTTCCTCAAATTCCAGTGGTCTTCTTCTATTATCAGCATAGCTCTTTTGCCTAGTTTGAGCTACCCTCAAATTCTCCCGAATTATACAGACTTGTTCTTCCGCCTCTTGAATAAGTTCAGGTCCAAAGAATTGTCTTCCTCTAGTCTGGTCCAAAAATAGAGGAGCCCTGCATTTCCTGTCATATAGAGTCTCGAACGGTGACATCTTCAGACTGGTTTGGTAACTATTATTTGAGAACTCAGCATAAGGTAGACTCTTGTTCATACTACTACCATGATGAAGGGCACAAGCTCTCAACATGTCCTCCAATACTTGGTTAGTCCTTTCAGTCCGTCCATCAGACTGAGGATGGTAGGTCGAACTAAAATTCAACTTTCATATCCATATTCTCATGAAAACTTTTCCAAGATCTAGGAGTAAACTGTGATCCTCTATCCGAAACGATCTTCTTCGGTGCACCATGTAGAGACACAATCCGAGCCATATATCACTCTACCAATTGAGGTCCCTTATAAGTAGTCTTGACCGGAATGAAATGAGCCACTTTGGTCAGTCTATCCACAATAACCCATATAGAATCACATCCTTTCGATGTGCGAAGCAATCCAGTAATGGGATCCATACCAATCTCTTCCCACTTCCACTCGGGTATCTTCAGTGGATGCAATAGTCCAGCTGGCCTCTGGTGTTCAGCCTTAACTGTTTGACACACCTCGCACATAGCCACATGTGCAGCCACATCTCTCTTCAATCCATACCGCCAATATTTCTTCTTCAAATCCTGATACATCTTGGTACTACCAGGATGAATAGAATAATCCGAGTCATGGGCCTCTTTTAAAATAGTCTCACGAAGGCTTTCAATATCAGGAACACATATCCTGTCCTTGAACCATATGGTGCCTTGCTCATTTTCCGTAAACTCCGGGCCTCTACCCTCTGTTATCAGATCCTTGATCTCCTGAATCTTAGCATCACCAATCTGACCTTTACGAATTTCATGCTCCAAGGTAGGTTCCAATTCAATGGTCACTCCTTCCGTATGTGTAACAATTCCCAGGTTGAGCCTCTCAAAATCTTTTGTGCTAATTCATCAGGTAGCTGGACGACGAAAGCAGAGTGAACATGCTCCTTACGACTCAAGGCATCTGCAACCAAATTTGCCTTGCCTGGGTGGTAATGAATTTCCAAATCATAATCCTTAATAAGCTCCAACCAACGGCGTTGCCTAAGGTTGAGATCCTTCTGAGTGAATATGTACTTCAAGCTCTTATGATCCGTATATACTTGGCACTTAGTTCCCATGATGTAGTGTCTCCAAATCTTAAGTGCATGCACAACGGCAGCCAGCTCTAAGTCATGAGTGGGGTAGTTCAATTCATGTTTCCGCAACTGACGAGATGCATAGGCGATCACATGACCTTCTTGCATGAGCACACATCCAAGTCCTTGGCCACATGCATCACAGTAAATGTCAAATCCCTTCTGCAGATCTGGCATAATCAATACTGGTGGCGACATCAACCTCTCCTTCAATTGATCAAAGCTTTCTTGGCACTTCTCGTCCACTTAAACTCTCTTCCCTTCTCCATAAGTGAGGTCATGGGCTTAGCAATCTTAGAAAATCCTTCAATAAATCTCCGATAGTATCCTACAAGCCCCAAAAAAACTCCGAATCTCCGTAACTGTAGTGGGTATGCTCCACGCCACTATCTCCTTGACTTTAGCAGGATCCACTGATATCCCTCCATTAGAAATGGTATGTCCAAGGAATGGCACCTCGCCAATCCAAAACTCGCATTTGCTAAACTTGGCGTAGAGTTGGTTATCTCGTAGCTTCTGTAGCACCAATCTCAGTTGTTTCTCATGATCACTTCACTCTTAGAATAGATAAGAATATCGTCGATAAATACTATGACGAATCTGTCCAGATCATGAACACCTTATTCTTTAGATCCATAAAATAGGCTGGTGCATTAGTTAATCCAAATGACATAACAGTGAACTCATATAAACCGTATCGGGTCGAGAAATCCATCTTGGGAATATCCGATGGCCTAATCTTCATTTGATGATAACCCGATCGGAGATCAATCTTCGAGAATACCCTTGCACCTCTTATCTGAATAAATCCTCAATGCGGGGTAACGGATACTTGTTCTTCACAGTAACATCATTAAGTGATCTATAGTCCACACACATCCGTTGCGATCCATCCTTCTTCTGTACAAACAGTACCGGTGCTATCCAAGGTGAGGAACTCGAACGAATGCACCCAACCTCTTGTAATTCCGCTAATTGCTTCGTAAGTCCCTTTAATTCTTCTAAGGACATCATGTATAGCCGTTTAGAAATAGGGGTAGTCCCAGGTAAGGGATCAATGACAAACTCAACTTCCGTATCTAGTGGCATCCCTGGTAACTCCTCTAAAAGACATCCGGAAAATCCTTAACCACACGAATGTTGTCACCAACAAACTTCCCATCGACTAAGCATGCCGCTAGTTTGGTGGCGGTAGTTACTGCAATTCCAACTTCAAATCTTTCTCCTTTGGAACTGGTGAGTTCTATGGTTCCTTTAGCACGGTGTATAAACTACCTTTGCCTTTCTTAACCATGACATACCAAGGATCACGTCTATAGTGCTCTCTTCTAACACTATAGGGGTAGCCCATCTGGGTTAGAAATACAGGGTAAGAAAGGAAGAATTGTAGACAAGGCGAGTAATTACGAGGAATGTTACCGCGGGGAATTTATTAACTAAGTAGATTAGTGTGTCACCCACTAAAGCTAATACATTACCTTATAGTGGTACATGCTAAGATGCCCAACTATAATGTTTCAATCAATCAAAGAAGCAAATCAGGCATTGATCATCAGAACAATCAACCAACATTTTTAATAGAGAAAATAGTTTTAATTTTGTTTTAGGTTCCCTATCTCTTAAAAGTTCATAAGTGTTGGATTCCAAGGTGTGAAATCCATCTTGTCTCAGAGTAGAGAAGGTAAGAATAATCAGAGTAGAATAACAAAAGGTGAGACAGGATCAAGATAAGGTAAGTATGGAATGAATCAGAGTAAGATAAGTAGGTAAGGGTTTGTCCATTTCTATCTAGGTTTCGTCCTACAGTCAACATTTCCTCTGATACCACTTCTGTAACACCTGGGCTTTAAGGGACAAAGCCGGGTGCATCTCATACATGCGCCAAGAAGACAACATATATAATAACAGAGTGTATAGAGAAAAATGTCACAATAACATCAGAATATTTATTACATAGCGGAAGACTTATTACAAAATAAAAGAGTAAATATAAAACGAACTAAGGATCGTCGGCGCCAATGTCAATTGAGAAACGCCACCTAGATCAAGTCGAAAGCCTCAGAGTTAGGCGGCTCCTCTTCGATCACCTGTTCTTCTCCTGTGGGGGGGTGTGAGACAGCAAGAGTGAGCTCACATACGTTCATAGCTCAACAAGTCGTGGGGAATAATGTGGCATGAACTCACCAAAGGTGGGGAGTTCATGAAGTGTAAGGCTGATCAATGGAATAAAGGCTGAAGCTGAGCATTGCTTTTATAAGTTGGTCAAAATTTTATTAGCAATTACTAAGTGTAAGTAAATACCAAACCTTAATAATAATAAAGAAAAGTAATAGTAAAATAATCCCAAATGCGATGCAAATGTCAAATTAAATTTAAGTTCCATAATTAATCATGTGAGGGTCCGAGCTGCTCATGACCGTGAGCACGGCTAGTATACCAGTTTTACACTCTGCAGAGGTTGCACATCTTTACCCACAAGTCATGTTACCCATCTGCCAAGAGATGGCCAATCCCATACACCTCTACCGAGGAGGCGAGGCAGGGTAACACTACGAGGCCTTTACAAAGTTCCACTAGCTTCAGAAATCCCGCTACAGTTTATAGGAAGCTCCAATGCAGGGTTCTTGCCTGACCGCCATCGCAGCAAAATCAACCAAGGACCTCCCTACACTGACCACTCCCCTACTGCCCTTGCCCCTTTCGGGTAAGGAAGACCTCCACTAGCTTTCCTAGTTAATCAGCCAAGGGCGTCCCATTATACCCTTGTGGTAGCACTGTTTTCCCGGGTGGTCGCTCCATGTTCCCATTAACATAATGATCTTAACATGAACAGTAATAATAAAAGAGAATAAAATAGTAATTATGAATAAAGTATCTTCATACCCAAATCCACATAAAGCAATAGCAGGTACTACCCAAAGAAATATTTCAGTGGTAAACAAGGTATAAAGATAGCCAAAACTAGGGTAACCTATTGGGTCCCATCAAAATTATCCTATGCAGATCATTATAATTAATAAGAACATGGCTGGGAAAAAGTAAGTGATCAACGACACAACTTGCCTTCAATGAGCTCCTGCTCAGCTACTTCTATCTGCTGAACCTCAGAATCCACAATGGCTTGCTCGTCTATTCGCATCAACACAATACATACATAGTATAGCATAAATTAACATCACATCAAACATGCAAATAAAATACACAGTAAAAATCTACACATTAAAATGAGATCATAGGAACTGGAATCACTAAATTTGGAGTTATAGAATTTAAGTTATGAATTTCCTAAGGTTTAATGTGATTAAAATAGGATTAGATGAGAAATTAATTTTCTAACTGAGTTCATGTCAAAACAGAGACACTAAATGATAGACCATAATATTACAAAATTATAGGAAGTGGAATGGATTAATTTGGAGCTAAAATAAATTTAATATGAATTTATCAAATTCTAGTAATTATTTGGTTTTCGAGTTCTCAGGACAGGGCCTCAATTATCAGAAAACGCAGGGGTTAGTCTACAATTATTCCCTAGACTCAGGGAAACAGGCCCGAGGACAGCGGGTTTATTTCTAATAGAACCAGGGTTTCTTAAGCAAAAAGTCCCTACGAAGGGGTATCCGTAGATGTGGGCCGCACGATTAGAATCTGAGGGCCCAGATTAGATCGCTCATCCCCGAACCGGTATGCATTACCAGCTGCCGGATCGGGATCCGACGGCCCAGAGTTTATGAAACCAGATCTAACCACCACCGTTAGATTCGAGATCAACGGTACCCGAGCCAACTGCGCCCGCTTCTAATCTTGACCGTACACGCCCGATCCAACGGTCCAGGGGCCATCACCTACCTCCGTTTCCCAGGGTGGCGGCGTGCGCACACCGCGCGGCATTCGCGGCTAGGCCATGGCCGAGGCGACCCAATTCGCCCACACGATGAGTCGATTGCTAAATCAGTTGGTGCAAAATGAAATTAGGAAGATGGCGAACACAGAGGTGGGAACTTTACCGAGGATTAGGTCACCGGAAGGCCCGCCCACGGCGCACGGCGGAGGTCTGCGGGTTAACGACGACAGTGAGCAATTCAGGCCGTTTCCCCGACCGACTCCACTTGGCTCACCCGCGGAAGGCTCCGCGGCGAACCCGCGACGATTACCGACCCGAACTACGGCTCACCCGCGGCCCAGACGTCCAGATGGTCGTGCGGCCGCCTCTTCTTCCCTTTCTCTCTACTCACGGTAATGGCGGCACACGGTATGCGCGTTGACGAGGTAAGGGAAGGGCAAGGACCCGGCCACGCCCTTCTTATGGCCGCCTGAGATCGGTTCGCGCACTACTCCAACGGATTCCGCGGACTGCGCCACACCGAGCTCGCCCGATTTGCGCGGCGACGGAAGGGGAAGACCCTGGTAGAGCGGGCCCGCGTAGCAGTGACAGATGCAGAGCGCGAGTGCGAGTGAGAGACCGCCAGGTGGGTCCCATAAGTCGGCGAGACAAACATTCCCAGGCGCGCGCCAAGGAACTGATGAGCTGGACCCATACGTAGGCGAGCGACGGAGTGGTAGGCGCGAAGAGGCTGACCAGTGGGCCCCGCGAAGCAGCCGGTCGAGCGCGCGCGCTGCAGTTGGTCTTGGGCCGCGCCGAGGGAAATGGGAATTGGGCCGAATTGAGGGTGTGAGGCCCATTAGTTGGGTTTTGTTTTATCCTTTTTATTTTCCATTCCTTTTTCTTTATTTTCTAATCCAAATTTGAATTCAAGTTTAAATTCAAACTTTATGGCTCATCATTACGAATTATATTGGTGATATTAGAGGTACAAATTCTGTGGATAGTTATATATATATATATTATTTATTATTTATGTCCTTTATCCTTTCTTATTTCCAAACCCTAGTTTCAATTTAGGATTTAATCCAACTTTTAGGATTATTAACTTCTTATTATTATCATTATTCTTATTATTTTGTTTAATGCACAAACATATAAAACTCCAACAAGATGCACTTTATTTTGTTTTAGAATCATTTGTTTGGATTAAATCCTCTTAATTACATGTATGCTCTTTTCATGATGCAAATATGACACATAAAATAAGGATATCACCATATAATCCTTTTATACACTTTTGAGTATTACACTGTCCCATCACTCCTCATGCTCCTCCTCAGCCGAGGTAGGGTCCCACTCGACTGTCCAACCCGGTGGCAGGATGGACGGCCAAGTCACTCCAGCAACCATGTCCTCCAGAGAACATGTAAAAAATTATGCCACAAGCAAGGCTGAATATACTAATACTCAGCTAGACTTACCCGGTGTGAGGAGTCTACTCCTCTACCTCTAGACATGCAGTTGTTTAGCTGAGGGGTTTGGTTGCCAAAAGCACTAGCTGAGTCTAAAAATCAAGTTTTAGCTTTTTCAAGTTTTAGTGTGACTCTCTTAAGACTAAATGTGTACCTATCTAATCATTCATGGTATCAAGCATTTAGCAATCAACAACTTTTTGCCAAGTCATCACATTTCCACTTGTTACTCAATGCAGTACAATGGATCAAGCAGTCTCATTAGCTGCGAGAAGCAGACGATTCGAATCATGTTTTTTTATCCTTGCAAGGTAAACCTAAACACACGACGTGGCGAGGCACTCCGTCCCCACACACATCAACCGTCCCCTTTGATTCCCCACCAGCAGTGAGGGGCTCACCACCTTGGCGTACAATGCCTCACTGACCCCGACAGCCGTCGTGCAGTGACCGCACTTGTACCCACCATAACCGAAATGGGAGACCATGTCTTAGGTCACGTGAGGAGGGCAATCTGCTGCCAGGTTCAATCAGGTACTAGGCTTACCGATTTACCATATTTCTCGACATATGTTTAGTACGTTCAAACGCTTGACACAAGTATCTGCACGTTAATCCTTATTCCAATTTCATCTCGTAGACCACGCATCCCCATGGATCCGTGTCCACAGACCATCATCATTCTGATATAAAAATGGATACATTCAATTCCTGACCTCGCGCGAGTGCTAGAAAAATCACTCGACTTCTACCGAGATCCCTAATTAGTAAAGCAGGTACTCGACCTAGCATACTAGTATCCATCTCAAAGGGAAATCCTGAGGTAATGCAACTAGGGTTTCAGGCAACTCCTACACTTAAGTGCACAATACAAGCCTACAATCATTAAGTGTAGTAAAATAATATATAGAACTGGTTATGCATAAAACCGGGGCTTGCCTTTCGAAGCTGGGGCAGGCAGATCCTCGATGGCAGGTTCTGGTGTTGGATCATGGGCTACCTCCTAAGCAACTCCTTGCTCCGGCACGAGGATGTACTCTCCGTCAGCGAGGTTGCAATCTATCGAATGCAATGAATAAGAAATATGTATGCTATGATATGCAGAATTTAGTAACCATTATGCATAGTGAAGAAAAACTAAGTTAGTTGATAACTTAGGGTTTCCTTGTTATAAAAAGCTCTTAGTGGTTTATGCTTAGCAACCTAGGTTTGAGGTTTTGCTTAGAGGCAAACGTAGTGGATTAATTTTGTATTGCCCCTTAAAGGTTTTAGTAGGTACTCAAGGGGTTTTGCTGGGTTGGTTAGGGTAACGTTAATCTCCACTACTAATTCCTCTTTTTATTTTCTATTTATGCTCTTAAGGTGGGTTTGAACTACAACAGTGATTTCAAAATTTCCAAAAAAATTGTAAAAATTATAGTGGGTTAATATTGGTCACTGTAGTCTGTCCTATAAATTTTGGGTCAAAAATAAATAAAATAGGCCCTGGACAAAAATAACAAAAGCTGGGGCAGAGGGGTCACTTTGCACTACAACTCTTACCTAGGTGTGGGTTCTGTACCAAGAGTTATTTTTGCTGGTATCTATGGGTAATAACATGCTTCTGTGCCAAAAATCACAGAGGGTTACTTAGTGGTTATTTAGTTATGATTTTCTAAAGTTTAATGCCAAAAAGACACTTATAACTAACTTCCTATTTGAAAAATATCAAACAACAGAACTTGTATTTTTCCTAGGTTCTTCTTAGCACAAGAACAGTCATTCCTAAGGTAGGGGTGTTTTCTCCTTAGGATTATTTTCTTATGAGTTTCCAAAGTTTTCTCTGTTTTTCATGAATAATTGTGAGTGCAATTTCTTTTCACTAGACTATGGTTCAACAGATTTTTCTTGTGAACTACATAACTTAGGCATGCCAGGAAAAATATGGTTGCCCTCTGGTTTCCATTTTCAATCCCTTTTCTTCATTTTCCTAAGTTTGAGCATAAACAAGTTTTAGTGAATAAACCTTCCTTAACCTTATATACTGGGGTGTTTATTAATTTAAACAGTGTAACTACTAGGTTAGTGTCTCCACTATTTTTCTCAACCCTGGTCTAACAACATTTCTATTTTTCCCTTTATTATTAAGTTTTGGGCAGTTTTTTATTTAAATCAAAACTCTAGAAAACATTACAGGAACCATGGGGTTTACTATTTTTGCTTGATAGTTTATATTTCACAAAGTCTAGCAAAATTGGTTTGACTAATTTTGGATTATTATTCTTCAAGTTATTTATTTATCAAGTTCTCTGCAGTATTTAAAAAGTAAATTCGAAATGGGAAAAGAAAAACAGATTTGCGATGAAGTCCCTGGGTTTTCTTCCCCCTTTACTCTCACAAATCAGCCCTCGGTCTACTATTTGCATGAGTCACTGACCTTACACATAACCCCCTAGACTTATCCTATATCTAACCTATGGTCCTTGGCTGGCTGGAACAGTACCCGGGGCAAAGGTCACGGCGGCAGTAGAACTCCGGTGGGGTGGTCGGTGACGTCGGGGAGGTCACGACGGTCACGTTGGTGTGCGGGTCGACGTCGGAGGTGGTTGGGGCTGCTTTGGCCACGAGCGCAGGCGGTGGAGGTCGTTGGCGGCACCTGCTCCGGCCAAACCACGGCGGTAGGGTTCAATCAAAGTGCACGGGGAGCACCACGGGGTGATGTAGAGGCTATGCGCACAAGGAATCGAGAAAATGGTTCAGTGGTTTACCCGGTCCACGTGCTCCGGTGGGTTCACGAACTCCGGCGAGCGTGATTGCACTGTTCCGGTGTGGTTGGTCCTCGGCTCAAGCTCGGGCAAGCTTCACGGCCTCTTGAGGAAGCTATCCGAGGGCTCGGATCGAGCGGAGGTGGGCGGGAATGGTTTGGTCACGGTGGGTGCCCTCGGGCGGCTCTGGCGGGTCGCGGGGAGGTCGCCGGAGCTGCGGGCGAGCTCGGGAAAGTTAGGCGCGGTGCAGAGGGGGCGACAGGGAAGGTGGTCATGCATGAGGGTGGGCTTTATAGCCACTCGCGGGCACGACACGGGCATGGGCACGGGGGCGACCGAGGGCGCGCAGGGGTGCGTGCGGACGTGCTCTGGGCGCGTTCTCGAGTGCCTGCCCACGTCGAACACGTGGTGGTTTACTTCTACCAGTGTTCAATAGCCTGTTTGATCGCCTTAGCGTGCAGATCTCAGCAAAAATCCCATGTACGGTCTCTTCTCTGCACCATATCCTATCTTTTCCATGTGAGCTCCAAGCAAAGATATGGTCGGGGTTGAGAGATATTGTGGTGTGAAGTTGGCTCTGTCTGAGTTGTCCAGACCGAGACAAAAACTGTGTCAAGTCCTGTCAAACCACTTTGGGTTGGGCTCAAATTTTTCTAGGGTGTTCTAGGGGTCTTTAGACGCCATTTTGTCAATTGGGCCCTATGGGTTTGAGGTTTGGAAAAATGTGAACATGCTTGATCTTTGAAAGAGGGCTGGTTTTGAAAGTGAGAAAAATCTGATTTTTCTTTTATGCCTTCTCTTTGGTGACATTTTTAGGGTTTTTCTGAAATCTTTTTGGGGTCACTCTCTTACTATTTTTTGTAGGGTATTCAGTGTACTACAACTTTTATAATTAGCCCAAGTCATGATAATGTGGTTTACATAGCCTTTTTGCTATACTCCCCTCTAGGGCTCCATTTGCCTAAAGGGATTTGAATTAGGGTTTGAGCCATTTTATCCTCTTTAGGTGCATGATAAGGCCAAGGCATGACTT
This sequence comes from Zea mays, assembly GCF_902167145.1. Classification (NCBI taxonomy): domain Eukaryota; kingdom Viridiplantae; phylum Streptophyta; class Magnoliopsida; order Poales; family Poaceae; genus Zea; species Zea mays. Next base: position 47,727,160 of record NC_050103.1, read on the forward strand.
CTAAGATGGGTTACACCTACTTAGGATCTTGACCCCAAGTTTGGTGTCTTTTGCTCAAACTAAACCACATGTGATGATGGGTTCAATAGTGTAGGCTTGAGTGAAAACCCTATGTAACACCTGGGGTGTTACAATAATACTACTCTTTCTTACTTTAAAATAAACTAAGTTATTATAACTGCTTTCGCATTCTCGTTCCTCCGATGTGTTGTAATATCTACGTGATGGGTGAAACGCTCTTGGGCAAGGTAAAGAACACAGATACCGAACTTGTCAAGTGATCAGGGGCACCTGCAGGGTTGTCTGAGATCCACTAGACAAGGACAACTGTAGGTGGGCCTAATGACTTGGGAGATTCCGTCACAAGCGCCGACATGTGGGGCCCAACGGGCAGCCGCACAACCGCGCGTCGACGGTGTCACTGAGCAGCCGTGCCCACATGGCTGAGACTCTAACCTGCGCGCGCTAGCCGGTTCGACTGATTGCCTGGTGGTTCCACGCGTCAGGTCGCCATCCTCGCCATGGAGATCGGACCGCGCCCACGGATGCTCCGGGGATCTCGGTCGGGTTGTTGCTCGACTCTAGTATAAGACCGAGTCCTGCGGGCGTCGCAAACCCTTCTTAACCCACGCCAAAGACCGGGCTGCTGCGTCCGCCGCCGAGATACAGGAAGAACGCCGCCGCCGCCTTGCCATTCTCTAATTGGGTGGTGGTCTGGGGTCGTGGAGGGAGTCGAGGGCTTCCTTGTGTGGTCGCATGCGCGGTAACATCAACCTGGGCAATCGAGGGCCACAGGGGTACCCGTAATTGCTCGCCGTCGCGCTCATCGGACGACGAATCCGCGCGGTGCGTGGGCAGTGATCTTCTTCGCCTCTATCCTTTGGTGAGTATTACCCACCCATTTCGTTTTAGCTCTGCGAGCGTGTATCATCAATCAGGGAGTATTTGGATGCATGGTTTGCGCCTGGGTGGGTCGCCAGAGTGTTGCCGCCCTCACTCTGCGCACCGCCGTGGTCCGGTGCTAGAGGTAGGAGAGGGATCGGGGGCCGTTGGATTGGTTCTCGGCGGCTAGGATTAGATCTTGTGGCCTCCGTTCGGCTTAATCAATCGCAGCCATTGATCAATGATCATGCGGTCGGTGTGGGAAAGAATAGATAGTGTGCCGCAGATCGTAGGATTGGGATCCGACGTGTGAGTTCGATCTAGGGTTCATAGTGTCTCGTTCTAATCTAGACTGACGGTTTCGGATCTAACAACTGTAAACACCGCATACCCCTTCTCCGTGTCAAAATTGCTAAAGAGACCCTAACTAAAATAGAAATCAACCCGCGGTCTGCACTGGTGAGAGACTGAGTCTGGGAATTTTTAGATATTAGACCCCGAGCTTTATAGTATTTGAGGCCCAGTTCAGAGCTCATGAAAATCAAATAAATAAATTTAGAAATGGATTTTTAATATAAAAACAATTCCTAGAACTTATTTAAATCATAGAAAATCCATCCTTAGTCCAAATTAATCCATTCCAATTCCTAAATTTTTGTAATATTATTGTCTATCCATTTGTGCCACTGTTTTTGTGACACCCCAGTGTCACCTAGGGGTTTCTTCTTAATCTAACCCCAACCTATTATCACATGTAAACCTAGTAAAGGAATGAACATCAAAGATTAAGAACAAAGATTTATATTGAGTCTTCTCAAACTCTTCTTAATCTTGTCATGAACCTTAAGGAAGGAAAATCTCAAACCCTAATTAACCCTAAGTAAAACAATTAAGCATAAAGGGTAATTGGGAGAAATCTTGGGGGAAAATACAAATTTTAGAAAATACCAAATTACAAAGTTTTAGCTCACCAAATAACAAACAAATCATAGTAAGAAAGTTTGGCCATTTGGTTTTTCCAAAATCCTCAAATCAGCCCTTGAACCATGGTCCCATGGAGAAATTCAGAATTCTGAATTCTAAATTTCAGAACCCTTTCCAAAGATCGATTGCGTTCTCTGTCTTTTAAAACTCAATGCCAGGAAGTCCAAATATCAAAGTTGTGCAAAATTTCCTTGAACACGCTCTGGAAAATTTTGAACTCAAACCAAATTCATTTGACACAGTTTTGGCGCAGTTTGACCTCGGGACCAGGCATTCTGACACTGGCACCTTGGTGACGCTGCAACTCCCTGTCCCTACCCTAAAACCGTGCGACGTCCATACACAAAAGACAAAGCAATGTCAGGAGAACAAATCCTTCACAGCGATCTTGCCCAAATTCACGAAGATTTGCACCCAATCGGCGTTAGAACTTGGGTAGAGGCAAAGGTTCCATGTGTTCGACCGTGGCTAACACCCCTGGTTCACACCCATTCGCGCACCCGCGCTCCCCAGCGCACGCTCGCGCGCACTCGCCGGTCCACGGCCGCCCGTGCACCATGCCGTGCCTATAAAGCAGCCCCGAGCCTCGGCCATACCTCCCCGCGTGCTCACAAGTCTTGCCCAAGCCAGAGATCACCGAAATTTGCCCCGAGCACGCCGCGCCACCGCCCGCCAAGCTTTCCGAGCCTCAGCCACCGTGGCCAACTCCCTCTAGTCGTGTCCAAGCCGCGCCAACCACTCGGTTAGCTTCGCCATTAGCCCGTGAAGCTTTCCAAGTCCTCGGACCCGGCAGAACTTCACCGGAAGCCCGAGATCGCCCTCGCCGGACTTCGGTCGCCCGCCTCGTCGCCCGCCTCCGCGCGTGGACCGAGCTCTCCGGTAAGCCATTTTCAAATTCCTTGCACCCACGTCATCCCTAGCACCCAGTGAAGCTCTCTGACCCGTTCAATTGACCTACTGCGCCGTGAGTAGGCCGGATTCCTCGCCACCGACGAGCATCTCCGCCTACGCACGCGGACCGGCCGACTCCGACCATCCCCGACGGCGACCCGCACATCGTCGTGATCCAAGAGACCTCCCCTACGTCCTCGACCACCTCACCGAAGCAACCTCACCGCCGGTAAGCCCCTCCGCCCTTTTCTCCACTGCGGGTACTATTTAATTGGGGACAGGACCGCGGGTTCGATTTCCAGAAACCCTAGGGGGTTTTCTGCAGAGCCGTAGACTCAAATGAATAGTGCCCCGGGGACCTGTCTGTAATTCCTTTAAGAACTTTTGCCAGGGACCCCAGCGCAAAACTGCTTTTCTTTAAACCATTTCGAATTAATCTTTATTTATTCGGCCGAAGACTTAGGAAATTCATAACTTGAGAAATACTTAACCAAAATTTGTCAAACCAATTTTGCTGAATTCTAAATATTATGGACTATCAATTAAAAATACTAAACCCCATGCTTTCTTTCTAATTTTTAGAGTTTGGAATTAAATACAGAAACTGACCAAACCTTGTTTAATTAAAGGAAATTAGTTATGCTTCTGTGCTGAACTTACGAAAATTTGTAGATGTTCAAACCCCATTTAACCACTGTTCAAAAATAGTGGGAACCCCAGTAATGAAAATTTAAGTAGGGATATATATTAAAAGCCATTTTTACCCAAAACTTAGGAAAAACAGAAAGGTATTAGAAAATAATGAACAATGAGTGCAATTATTTTTCCTAGCCCACTTAAGTAACAAAGAACCTAGGAAAAATAAAAGGACCACTAGTCCAGAACAGAATTAGAGTGAAATGTTTTATTTAGCATTATTCCAACTAGAAAACAATTATTGGAATTATAAAAATAGACCCCAAACTTGTTAATAAAAATTCAGTGGACTTGTGACCACTAGAACCCCACTACAAAAATGATAACCACCCCAGCCCATCATTTTAAGTAGGGTAAATAAATAAAACTTGATATTGGGTCCTATTCCAAATAAATCATGAGCAACCCTAAAATAATGCAATTTTGGGCAAACAAAATTATGCTAGATCAATAATGAGATAGGCCACCAGAGAAAAATGCAAATCCCATTGAAAGATGTAGAATAATAACTATTGCCAACACTTCATGAAAAAGGCCATTTAATCCAAATAATTCTTACCACCTTTCCCTTAACCAAAAGGATGCCAAACTTCAGAATGATTGCTCTTGCACAAAATAGAAGCTAGGAAAAAATCAGAAATCTGTTGTTTGATATTTTTCAAAAATAGTGGTAGTAAAAAGCACCCCTTTGGCTAGAAACTTTGGAAAATCATAACAAAATAACGGGTAAGTATTAATGACTAGAAAATTGTGCAAAGTCATGTTATAACATCTAGATGCCAGCAAAAATATGTTTTAAGGAATAACCTTATGTTAAATGGTAGTTATAGTTCAAACCACCCCTTCTGCCCTAATATTTAATAATTTTATCCAGAAAGAACTACTTACTTTTTAAACCCTAAATTTTGAGACAGAGGATTATACACTAGTAAGAAGCCACTATAAATTTTACATAATTTTTGGAAATTTATTAATATAACTTGTAGTTCAAACCCACCTTAAAAGCATAAAGCAAATAAGAAGAAGAAAGGAAAATAATAAACCTCGCTCCAATAAGTTCAACTAGAAATCCTATTAAATTCTCACTAAGGCTTTAAAAGGAATTCAGTGGAACACCAAAGTAGACTTACCACTTCATTTAACTGAGTGTGATCTAAATCACTCAATATAGCACAAGAATCTTTAGTAGCAAGAGTAAACTCTATCTAAATTAAGTGAATCATTCACCATCAAGTTTAATTACTAAAGCACTTATCATATCATGCATATATCTTACTCATTGCATTCATTAGACTGCAATCTAGCTGACGGAGAGTACGTCCTCATCCCCGAGCAAGGAACTGTCCAAGAGGAGGACCAGGAGCCAGCTCCCGAGACTGCCACTGAGGATCTCCCCGCAGCCCCAGCATTTGAAGGCAAGCCTCGGTTTTATGCATAACCATATTTATATATGCTACTTTACTACACTTAATGCTTGTAGGATTGTAATGTGCACTTAAGTGTAGGAATTGCTTGAAACCTATAGTTGCATGAACTTAGGATTCCTTTTTGAGATGGATACTAGTATGCTAGGTCGAGTAGCTGCTTTGCTAATCAGGATCTCAGTAGAATTCGAGTGATTTTTCTAGCACTTGCGCAAGGTCAGGAATTGATTGTATTCATCTTGATAACGGGATCTATAATGGTCTATGGACTTGGATCCAGGGAGGATGCCTTGTCCATGAGACGGGAAAAAGAATTAAGGAATAATGTGTGGATACCTGAGTCAAGCGTTTGAACGTACTAAGCACATGTCGGGAAATATGGTAACCGGTAAACCTAGTACCTGAGTGAAGCCGAGTGTGGACTTTATCCCTCACTCGTCCTGAGAGTGGGTCTCCCATGCTAGCTATGGTGGGTACAAGTGTGGTCACTGCACGGTGGCAGCCGAGGTTAGTGGAGCATTGTATGCCAAGGCGGTGAGCCCTGGCCGCGAACGGGGAATCGATGGTGATGGTTGACATGTGTGGGGTCGGAGTACCCTGACATGTCATGTGTCTAGGTTTACCTTGCAAGGATAAAAACTTGATTCGAATCGTCTACTTCTCGCAGCTAATGAGACTGCTTGACCCCTTGTACTACATTGAGTAAGAAGTGAAATGAGGTTACATGAGACAATTTGTTGATTGAACTAAATGCTTGCTACCATGTATGCTTAGATGGAGCAAACTTAGTAAACCTAATGATGCTAAAAAATGGAAGAGCTAAAACTTGATTTTATATACAGCTAGTTCTTTGGCAAACCAAACCCCTCAGCCAAACAGCTGCATGGTCTAGAGGTAGAGGAGTAGTTTCCTCACACCGGGTAAGGCTAGCTGAGTATTAGTATACTCAGCCTTGCTTGTGGCATAATTTTGCAGGTACGTTGCAGGATATGGTTGTCAGTGTGACTTGGCCTACCACCCTGCCACCGGGTTGGACGGTCGAGTGGGATGCTGCTCCAGCTGGAGAGGAGCAAGTGGAGTAGTGGGCTAGGCCTTGCCCAATTCCTCGCTATCGACGACATCGATTATCTGCTGCATCTTATTTTGAGAACTTTTATTTGCTACTCAAAAAACTCCGATCTATGTAATAATTCAGTATTTTATTTGAGGTTTCCTGTTTTATTGTGTTTCTGCTGTGACTCACCTTCGTGTGAGATTGTGGTACTTGATCCTGGTTAAGTGGCTTTATCAGACTAGATCTGAGGGATTGACGGGTTATTCCGATTTAAGTTTGTTACGACCCTTGAGGCGTGACTTAGGCACTTAAGCTGGAATAATTTGGGCGGTTCTGCCACAGCTGGTATCAGAGCAAATATCACGACAGAGAAGGACAATAAACCATGAATACCAATTTTCAAAATCTAAAACTTGCTTAGAAACTGCTAAGAATCGTCAGGACTAGACCGCTGTACCTAGGACGAAAGGTCTTAGGAATAGAGGGAGAATAGGTGGCTAAGTAAGTAGGCCCTGTGGGCTAGTACTTAGATTCTTGAAGGATGCCTTAGGAGCACCCTTTATTTCAGAGAGGAGTCGTTATTCTTTTCAGCATGCATGCATTATAAAATTAAAAGGATTAAGAATTAAAGAAGTAAAAATTCAAGCTAACCCACTTCTTTTCAAACCATCCAGGCTCTTTATTTTCTTCCTTCCACCATAATCTTTACATCTTATACCCTTCCGCAGATGAATTCACCCACCCCCGCCAGCGGAGGAGACACTCATTTCAGCTCTGACTTCCTTTCTCACGATGGCTTTCCTTCCATCTTGTGGGAAGTGCTTAACTCCGTCGGTTACCCTACGCTCCCTTTGTACATGGTGCAGTTGTATGAGGAGCATCGGGTACCTCGTTGCCGAGTCTGGCTGACTTTGGAGGCTCATCCCCTTCAGCCGGGATGGCGTTCTCTTGACTCCGAGACGATTGGATTCAGGGCGGACGACACCACTGAAGCAGCAGCCATGAAGACTCTGACGACTTTCTGTGGTTATCACCCCCTGGAGATGGTGATGCACCCCTTTGGACTTTTCCCTGCTGAGAAGAAGGATGACCCCATGTGGTGTAACCGGGTGTCCGGGTGAGCCACATGAAGGATGTGTGGGCAATGTATCCTGACTTGGTTGGGAGGGTCACTGTTCAGTGCATGAGTGCGTTGTACCGCCTTCAGGCCCTCCAGAGCGACGCTATGGCACATCTTGCTAACATCGCTCAAACTACCAAGCTCACCCTTGATACCCGAGAAGATTTTGTGGTCGACTTGTCCTCCGAGTTGGCGGAGAAGGATCTGCAGGTGGAAAGGCTGAGCCAGCACATTACCACCTTGGAGCAGCAGGTGGAGATCCAAGACAACACTATTGATGTCTTGGAGAACCAGCTCCACGATGTGCAGCGGGAACTCGAAGAAGCAAATGACCACCTGGACATGCACCACTTCGAGATGGAGGCAAATGAAGCCGGAAGCGAGGGAGAAGAGGCTCCCGAGGAGTTAGGACCAGCCCCTGGTGCCAATGGGACTACCTCCGCGATGCCCCCTTCACCCGCATCCAGTGTCGCTTCCACCGCTCAGGGTTGACGAGTCATTTTCACGTCTTAGAGGATAGAAACCTACGCGACCTTAGTTAATGACTGATTTTGGACTAGGCTTACGGGTACTGTCCCCTAATTGATGTAACCCTTGAGAACTTTTGAGATATGTGGGATGATGTAACCATGTTATCTTCAATTCGAACTTAATATTATGATTATGGCATTTTCTTCCCATATGAGATAATAGCTTGTCATTCGAAATTGTGAGTTGGGATAACATTGTCATTCGAACCATGCTGTTGTTTTCAGATGGCAGCTAGGCAGCATCGTGGGCATAACGAGCAGGTTCCCCCTCCACCTCCAGCTCCCACAGTGCAGGAGCTGATGGCCCAGCAGAATGAGATTCTGCGACAGCTCTTGCAGCGCCAGCCCCACCCCCAGCAGCATGGTGGAGGCCAGCATCAGCGACCTCCGGCAGCGGCAACCTACCCAGAGTTCCTGAGCACGCAGCCACCCTTGTTCACCAAGGCAAAGGATCCGTTGGACGCCGACGAGTGGCATCGCGTTATTGAGTCCAAGTTTCCCCTCCTCACGGGAGACTGCCCTAATGATGCCAAGGCTCGCTTCACCGCGCAGTAGCTTCGTGGCCCTGCTCGGATATGGTGGGACCACTTCTGTGCTATGCTACCCGCTGATCGCGAAGTGTCTTGGGAGGAATTCAAGACTATTTTCAGAGGGCACCATATCCTAGCTAGAATTCTTGATCGTAAGATGAATGAATTTCTGGCACTTAACCAAGGAACCTGCACGGTCTTGCAGTATGCTCAGGCCTTCAACGACCTGTGCCAGTATGTAGGTTACCATGCTGATTCTGATGAGAAGAAGACAGACCGCTTCCGCAGGGGTCTCAACACCAAGCTGCGGGAACGTCTCAACACTGTCTGGGCTGATAACTTCAATGACTTGGTCAACCTGGCCATCTCCCAGGAGGACTGTATTGTAGCTCACAGGGCAGAGAAGAAAAGGAAGGCACCAATGGCAGCACCATCCGCTCAGGCCCAGAGGTTCAGGATTGTTTCTCATAATCAGAGAAGGGGATTTCAGCAGCAGGCAGGCAGATGGGTGATCAGGCCACCTCAGCAGCAGGAGCCGGCACCCAACCGCTTTCTAGCTCCCGCCCCAAGGAACAATCAGCCTCCGCAGCAGCAGCAGTTCTGCCAGGGCAATGGGAACAAGTGCTTCACTTGTGGCAGTGTAGGCCACTTTGCCAAGAACTGCCCCAGAAATCAGCAGAGGCAGATGCCAGCACCAAGTCAAGACAAGGGGAGGAAGCAGAAGGTGCAAGTCAGACAAGGGAAGCTCAACTTCACTACTCTGGAAGAAGTACCTGAGGGAGCCCCCAACATGACTGGTACCTTTTCAGTTTTTAATCAACCTGCATTAATTCTGTTTGATTCTGGTGCATCTCATAGTTTCATTAGCCAGAAGTTCAGTGCTAAATGCCAATTGCCCTTCTGTCATGCAAAAGGGTCATTTATGATAACCACACCTGGGGGTAAAACTGTAACCAACCAATTAATCCGAAGTGTGCCTATTCAACTGGGAAGCCACATTATCAAAACCACCCTTCTCATGTTGGGTTTGGAAAGTGTGGATATTATTCTGGGCACTAATTGGATGAACCTGCACCAAGTAGTGCTTGATGTGGCCAGCCGCATCGTGGAAGTCAATTCCCCGTTCTGTGGGAGTTTCACCTTAATTCTGCCTAGTCAAGGTTCTACTCAGTCATGTGCTTTCTCTATGACGGAGTTATCTCTGAAGAAGATTCCAGTGGTCTGTGAGTATGCAGATGTCTTTCCTGATGAATTGCCAGGAATGCCACCAGACCGGGACATTGAATTCGCCATCGAGTTGCAACCGGGAACGGCACCTATTTCCAAGAGGCCTTACCGGATGCCACCCGCTGAGTTGGCAGAATTGAAGAAGCAATTGCAAGAGTTGCTAGACAAGGGATTTATTCGCCCAAGTACTTTGCCTTGGGGATGTCCAGCCTTGTTTGTAAAGAAGAAAGATGAAAGCTTGAGGCTGTGTATAGATGTAACGCCATGAATTTGAGGGTAGAATTTTTTCTTCTTTTCTCTCACCAAATTCGGGTGTTACTCTCTTTTCTCTTCCCGTTCCGCTCCCTCTTCCCAATTTCAAACCAGTATAGTGACTGGTGTCCGTGTCGTGTATGAACAAAACCTAAGTGTCATGGGTGTTGCATCATGCCGAAGCACATTTCTTTGTCTGATGTTGCGTGTTCATCTCGTTCCGTCTCGGTTTTCGGTTTGCGATTGGAGTCTGTTTGATAGTCGTGCGTGTCGTGGGTTTCGATCCGCGAAGTGGCCTGGCCCAACCCACCCCACCCCAGCTCGGCCCAGCCCGGCCCGCGCACCCCTTGCGCCACACACCCCCCCATGCGCCCCTCCTCCTCTCCCTCTCTCATTTGGAATTCCTGCGCAGCAACCTCTCTCTCCCATCTCTCTCTACCTCCCGTGGTGCCCTAGGTTTTGGAGACGGTGATTGCCGGAGTTGGATCCCGAGGTGAGCTCCCCTCCCTTCTCCTCTCTCTCTCCCTCTCCCTCCTCTTCTCTCCCCCTGCGCGCGCCCTCTCTTCTTCCCCTGCTCGCGCGGCGGCGCGACCCCGCCCTCCCCTGCTCGCGCGGCGGCGTGGCCCCGCCCTCCCCTGCCCGCGCGGCGCGGCGCGGCCCGCGCCCTCCCCTGCTCGCGCGGCGGCACGGCCCCGCCCCCTCCCCTGTCCGCGCGGCACGGCCCCCGGCGCGATGCAGCCCCGACGCAGCCCCCGGCGTGGCCCTCTGCCCCGGCGCGGTGGCTCGGCCCCTGCGCGCGACATCCCGGCCCCGGCGCGACTCGCGTAGCCTCGTTTCACTACTAGAAATATGCTTATTTAAGACGCACATTTTAAGACAGATATTAGTACATTTTATAGAAGTGTCTTATATCATACGGTGTTGAGCAAGATAAGACATTTTTTTGACAATCCGTCTCAAATAGAAAAGTTTTTTGAGACAATTATGTCATAACAAATGTCTTATATGGATTTAAGACATATTTTTATTGTAAACCGTCTCAAATAAGGATAGTATTTGAGTCATCACTACTTTAACAACTGACTTAGATGGCAGTGAGTATTCTAGACACGTCTATGTCTGAAACCATCTCAAATAAGGATACTATTAGAGTCGTCTAGACTATAAAAACCGTCGTAGATATGAGTGAGTATACTAGACACTTGTAAATATCAAACCGTCTTCACATGATAGTTCTGGCAAGACATATGACAAACATAATAAATAATGAATTTATTTTAAATTGATGATATATATTAAATAGAATGTCAAACTTCTCTCTGTCTCTTGCTATAATGGTCAAATGGACTATTCAAACTGCCTTAGATGTTAGTGAGTATACTAGAAACTTGTAAACATAATACCGTTTTCATATTTCTGATAAGTTATATTGTGAAAAAACGTAGTAAATAGTAAATTTTGCTTAAAGTGACTCTAAATAAAACTATACGTTTGAAATATGGATATTTTTTATTTTCTCATTAACAATATATTCATATTTATAATATCGTCTATTTGTACGGTATAAGCAACCTAATAAGAAGTGGTTAATGTCATGGATATTTCTCTTTCTACACATTTTGCACGTATATACAATATTTCTTAATGATATATCAAAACCGGCCTTGTATCGTAGTGGTTAAAGACTTAGACTGGTCTTGGTAAGATCTTGAGTTCGATTCTTCGAATTGCCTTCAATTTACTGAGTTTTTTTTGCAGGTGCGCGTGGAGTCTGTCGCTGCGTGGCCGTCGAGCGGAGTCCGTTGCTGCGCTGGCAGGAGTCTGGCCGTCGAGCGCGCGCAGGAGTCCGTCCTGCGGAGTCTGGTGGCCGTCGAGCGGAGTCCGTTGCTGCGCTGGCAGGAGTCTGGCCGTCGAGCGCGCGCAGGAGTCCGTCCTGCGGAGTCTGGCCGTCGAGCGCGCGCAGGAGTCCGTCCGGAGTCCGAGCGTCTGGCCATCGAGCGCGCTGGCAGGAGTCCGTCCTGCGGAGTCTGGCCGTCGAGCGCGCGCAGGAGTCCGTCCGGAGTCCGAGCGTCTGGCCGTCGAGCGCGCTGGCAGGAGTCCGTCCTGCGGAGTCCGTTGCTGCGTTGGCAGCGTGGAGTCCGTCTGCGGAACGTCTAGCCCAGCGTGGAGTCCATCCTGTGTAGTAACATTACTATAAATACATGTATAAGTTTCCTTTGATAAACTCATCCTACAACTATTTAACTCATCGTCGAAATTTGAGTTTTTCCCAAGCTTTGTTGAGTATTTTCTTCTCATTCATTCATCTTTCAAGGTAACTTAGGTACCATTAAAATATTTCATGTAGTCCTACTAGTTTTTTAAATATGTGATATTTTTACATTAAATATATGTTTTAATTCCTTCAAATTATGTTAGGATCGTATAAATTTTGCCTGCATAATAACATTAATATTTTTAATTATGACAAATGTTTTAATTATTTAATTGATTGTTTATTTGTTAGTTATTAAAATAACTTTATAACAGATGAAAATATAACAAATTACCTAGTTTTTTCCCTATATCATCTCATGTTGTTTGCGTCTAGTTTATGAGGCAATGTAATATGAAACTTTAATTATTTTTTCAGATATGGACAGAGAGCAGTGGATGTATGGAATTGATCGGTCTGATATCAATTATTTCCTTCATGTGCAAGGGTTCATAAAGGTGGCTGAAAAACATCGATTAGATAATAAGGCAACAGCTATCTTATGTCCTTGTGTGGACTGTAGAAACTTTGATCCAATTATCGACTCACGTGTAATCCTCGGACACTTGATAATGCGTGGTTTTACATCTGGGTACACATGCTGGACAAATCATGGCGAGTGTTCTATTGGTGATAACAATGGAAACACTGAGGGTCCTTTAGATACTAATGGCGGTCCTATGGATACTAATGAGGCGAATGACCATTATGTGCATATCCAAGATACAAAAAGTCATTTTGCGGACGCGACGATTGTTGATGTGCCCGTCGATCATCTGGAATACATGATACATGATGTTACTGTAACTCGTAATTTGAGTGAGGCTCAAGCATCACAAGTACGTGAGATACTAGTTCGAGAGCGTGAGACACCATTATATCCGGGAAGCAGTGATAATCGACTGAGTTTTACTACGGAACTTCTACGATTCAAGGTGGCTAGTGGATGGAGTGATAAGAGCTTTACAGATTTGTTAAATTTTTTAGCAGACAAGCTGCCTAAAGGGAATATGGTGCCACGAAGCACAACTAAAGCAAAGAAGATTTTGTGTCCCATTGAGTTGAAATATGAGAAAATACATGTTTGCCCCAATGATTGCATTATATATTGGGGAAAGCATAAGAACAACATATCATGTCCAACATGTGACACATCACGCTACAAGAAGATTGATAACCTAGAGGAATTGGGCTCCAATGAGAAGAAAAAGATTCCTGCAAAGGTTTTCTGGTACTTCCCTGTGATACCTCGATTAGAAAGACTTTTTGCTAATCCAGCAAGTGCAAAACTTTTGTGTTGGCATGCTGACGAACGTAAGAAGGATGGAAAGTTGAGGCACCCTGCAGATGCTTCACAATGGAGAGAAATTGATAGTAAGTATGAAATATTTGCAAAAGAATCACGGAATATCCGATTCGCTCTCAGCACCGATGGTATGAATCCATTTGGCAATATGACCACTACCCATAGCACATGGCCAGTATTATTAAGCATATATAACCTGCCACCTTGGTTATGTATTAAACGGAATTCCGTACATCATGTTGTCAGTATTGATCCCTGGACCAAAACAGCCGGGCAATGATATTGATGTGTATCTTGAGCCGTTGGTACAAGACTTGTTGAAGCTATGGGAAACTGGTGTTGAAGTTTGGGATGCTTGTAAGAAAGAATATTTTAACTTGAGGGCCTTGCTTTTTTGTACCATCCATGACTATAAAGGCCTTGGAAACATTGCAGGATTATCCACTCAGGGATACAAAGCGTGCTATATTTGTCAAGAGAATACAAAAAGTCGTTATCTAAAAAACAGTAGAAAAATTGTATACCTGGGACATCGTAGGTGGACACGCAGAAATCATCCATACCGAAAGAATGTTGATGCATTTGATGGGAGTATTGAAAATGAAAAGGCTCCATCACGCAGGTCTGGACATGTGGTTTATGAGAGTGTGAAGGACATTGAAAATAAGTTCGGGAAACACAATTTAGCATTGTCTGGAAATTGGAAGAAAAAATCCATATTTTGGAGGTTACCTTATTGGCGCGATCTAAGTGTGCGTCATTGTCTTGATCTTATGCATATTGAGAAGAATGTGTGTGAAGCTTTGATTGGTACAATTTTTAACATAAAAGGGAAAACTAAGGACAACACCAACGACCAGTGTGACCTTGATGAGCTGAACATTGAAAAACCCCAGGAATGGTATACTCTGACCAAGGAGGAAAAAATTAAAGTTTTTAATCTGTTACATGATGTCAAAGTTCCATCTACTTATTCAGCAAATATTAGAAGGCTCGTGTCAAAGAAAGACCTAAAACTGTCAGGTATTAAAACTCATGACTGCCATGTTTTAATGACACAGATCCTCCCCGTGGTCCTCCGTGGGTCTTTCAAGAATATCAAAATACGAGATACTGTCATTAGATTATGCTATTTCTTTAATGAAATAAATTCAAAGGTGCTAGATATTGAAGCCCTTGACAACTTACAAAGGGAATTGGTTCAAACTTTATGCCAACTTGAGATGTACTTTCCACCTTCATTCTTCGACATCATGGTACATTTGACCGTGCATCTAGTTGAAGAGGCTAAGATTTGTGGGCCGCATTTCTTACATTACATGTACCCGATCGAAAGGTTCATGGGAATCTTGAAACGCTTTGTTCGAAATAAGGCACGCCCGGAGGGTTCTATTGCAGAAAGTTATGCAATTGAGAGTGTCATCGATTTCTGTGTGGACTACATGGATGAGGTGGCACCGATTGGCCTTCCACTGTCACGCCATGAGGGAAGACTTAAAGGGCAAGGGGGACTTGGATTGAGCATAGAGATACCAGATCAAGAATTGCTCCATAAAGCTCATTTCTTGATCCTTCAATCTGCTGAAGATGTTTCAAAGTACATTGACAAACACAAGAAACGGTTGAGAAAGAAAAACCCAGAAATGGTGGACGAAGACATTGTGAGGCTCCATAACAAAGAGTTTTGTGATTGGTTTCAAAAGCGGTGTGAAACAAGGTACCAAAGAATGACACTGTGAGACGGTTGGCGCAGGGACCCTCGTCCAGCGTAGCGACATGGCAGAGTTACGACATTAATGGATACACTTTCTACACAGTACAACAAGATGGTAAAAGCACCCGACAAAATAGTGGAGTTTGCAACGACGCGATAACTGAGGTGTTTGATCGCAATAAAAAATCGTCATATCTAAGGAAGGACACATATTATGGACAATTAGAACACATATGGGACTTGAACTACACACTTTTCAAGCAAGTTGTTTTTCTTTGTAAGTGGTTCAACCCTAAAGGTGTTGTCGTTGACCCAAAATATGGGGTTACCACTATAGATTTTAGACGAGAAGCTTACAAGGATGATCCATTTATTCTTGCAAAGCATGCAAATCAAGTTTTCTATATCGATGATCTTGCAAACAGGCATCATCGAGTGGTGCTCAGGGGGAAAAGAAGAATTGTTGGTGTTGAAAATGTAAATGACGAAGAAGATTATGACCTCTTTAGTAATATGAGTAGTTTAGATAATATGGTCATAGATATGGAATGAGTTTGGACTTAATGTAAATTATTATTGTTCTAATTTCTATATATACGGCTGCTTAATATTCTGCATCGCTGCTTATTATAATTTGTATCTATATACATATATTCCAATAAACTGAAAAATGTGACTCTACCTATCCACAATTTCCAATTCCACATTGCATTAGGGTTCCAGCTCGTATTAGGCTCCCCGCGTTCCTCCCCTCGTCCCGCGTTCGGCAATCCTCGTCCAGCTCCAGGATCCTGCATCCTCCCCTCGTCGTCCCACGCCGTCGTCCTGCGCCGGCGTCCTCCCCTCAACCCGCGCCGGCGTCCTCCCCTCATCCGCGTCGGCGTACCGCCGCTGCGTCACTCCCATCGTCCCGCGCCCCGGGCGTCCCTCCCCTCGTCCCGCGCCCGCGCGAGTACCGCCGGTGCGAGCTCCAGGCGGCCCGCGTTCTCCCCTCGTCCCGCGCCCGCGCGAGTACCGCCGGTGCGAGCTCCAGGCGGCCCGCGTCCTCCCCTCGTCCCGCGTCCGCGTACCGCTGCTGCGAGCTCCGTTGTCCGGCGCCCAGAACTCCTAGGCAAGATCCCTGTTGTTTATTAAGATGGATACATGTTGCTTAGAGGTTTGGTTGTTGTAGAATTTTTTCGATCATGTTTGTTATGTGTGCTATGGGTAGGATTAGCTATCTGCTATCTGCTAATGTCAAGAACTTAACCATCAGGATTTTCTATCGACGAGTGTGCACTGGTCTTTGATGTTATGAATATATTTTGATGTAAAGCTCCTAACCTGCTGGTTAGGCCATAAGGAGCTCTGAATCTCCGGTGTACAACTCTTTCCTTGTAGTTAGTAGGCAGTGTCCATGCCATGTTGCTCAAAAACAAGAATTAACATAGAAACAATTATTTGATAATCCAGCAAAACATCATTTTATTGTATTTACGTGTGGATAAATAGGAATAGAAATCTTGATAGTCAGATTTGGCTGGTTAACATAGTGTTGTACTGGATTTCAGTTTTTTCCTTGTTTCTCTTTACCTTTTGGTTTTCTATGTCTCATAATGACAGCCTGTAAATATTCTTACACAGCTTGAATGAGAAGGCAGTCCCTCCTGTAAGTTTTCCTAAAAAATACTGTGTTCTGACCATCCCTGCTCGTATGAGGGACTAAGTTGGCGCAGCTGGTATATGATTCATAATTGGCACAGCCAGTCAGCCACACATCTTGCTTGGAGCCTTTTCTTCATTTAGACTAAGAAAGAGTGCAAAGAGAACTCAGTAGATGGATATCATACAACTGTATCTTCTTGGCAATTTACTTTAAGATGTCCAGTGAACAAGTATAAATGAATAAACTTTAGATGGCTTCCCCATGGTGTTTTCTTTGAGCGTGCATAGAGTTTTGCTTCGGTTTACATAGTATTCTTTGATGAGTTTTGCTTCGGTTTACATAGTATTCTTTGATGCTGCTAATGCCTATATTTGTTTCGAATATAATTATGTACAATGGGTACTGATGGTGCTAATTCAATAGGATCAAATGAGTTCTGAGTCATCTTCTGATACATCTGGGTCATCAACTTCAAAAACCTCTGGGTCCACAAGTACCTCATCCTCCACTAGCTTGCATTCAGAGGACATTGTCGAAAAAGGTTCTTGTACTTCTGCCAGGCATAGAACGAAACGAGGTCACGCCAAATGCAAGAAGCTAGAAAAAGGAGGTCCCCGTCGTCTTACGTTTGATAAAAATGGGATTGCCCAGTCACCAGTAAAACATGTCAATGAATTCTCAAGTTATTGTGGTTATATAGCACGCATGCGTGTTGATATTAGGATAAAGGATTGGCGAAAAGTGCCTACAGTGGTAAAATCAAACCTATGGGAGGATGTTTCAAAGAAATTTGTCATGCCAAGAGATGAAACCCATACCCTCAATGTGAAGAAGGTCGCTTTGAAATCTATGAGTAAGGATTGAGTTCTCGAGATTGTTTGATCCTGTTTGCAAACAATTGATTACCAAGTTTGTTAATTAGTATTTTAGTTTGGATATAGAGTACGCTTATGCATGAGCTATTTGACAATGTTTATTTATGAGATATATAATGGTAATTATGAATGATGTCATCCTACTTTCATATATTTGATGGACATCACATATGCATCTAGATTTTTCTCCAAGTTTCAGCATATAGTACATAGGGCTAGGTGTCGATCCGGATTGTGGCGCCCGACGAGGTGGGGGCGTGGAGAGTGGCAGGGAATCCTCATCGTTGTACTGAAGCTTACATCAAAGGTACGCGTTATTTAGTCTAAACTTCATTGACTTGAGAACACACTGCCATTTGGTCCTGTTTCTCTACTTATAGTTGTCATGAGTGGACATGTTGCACCCCCAAAGTCATCGAACTTCTTTGTTGAATTTGGGATGGACAGTGGATATCACAAAAAATATACATCCAGTTCATCCAAAGTGCAGGTAACTGTTTTATTCAGACATATATGATTAATCATCATTCATCAATATGTGAACTCCATTGAGCAAGTATTTTGATTATGTTGATTTTGTATTACTAAGATCATGTAATGGATATTGTCAGTTTATTTTGTTGCCTTCTTTCATAAATTGATTCACATGTTTGCAATTAAATTATATATGATATTATGTTTCATACATTGATTTTTCGTTGTACTATTGTGTGTTACCAGAGGAATGATCTCAGCATTAAAATTGATTTCTTGCATGCACTACGCACCACCACCACCACTTGCCAACCTTCTGTTTCAGTATCTGTGATATTGATTTCTTATTTGTTATTCAAATTCACACCGCAAGTTGCTAAGGTTGAATGGACAACTTGAGAGAATTCCAAAACGTTTTCTGTTTCTGAGTACCATGATTGATAAGAGACTTTACTGTTTTTGCATGAGCATATAATATTCTGACTCATGGAAAGTAATGTAAACCTGCTACATTTACGCAGGCACTCCTGAGTGAGATGAGCTGCTAGTTACAAGTGAAATAACAGGCAATGTTATTTGTTAATCAAAGCACTACTACCCTCATGCAACTTTCTGCACTGTTGATAACGGGGATACTGGTTAGTGATCAGTTCATCATCACAGCTCGTCTCAATTATCAACACTGTAACAACAGACATGTTTCTTGGACTGCTACGATCCTCCAGTGATTGCCTCCAAAGGTGTCAGAGTTCAGGTGACATTGCTCCACTTTGAAGTACTGCTCTGAGGTATCTTTGGCCACTATAAAAAAAGTCGCTATGTTGTGTTCTTCAGGCTAGCTACCTTCCGTAGATATTGTCTTTACAGGGGATACTTTTTACCTACACTTTTGTACAACATATGCTCTACAGAATCCTTCAAGTAGCAGGAACTGTCACAAAGGCAATGGTAGTGACGCCTTTGGGAATATTCTCTGTCCTGGCGCTAGGATGGCTAGGGGATCATATCTGTGTTTCCTCCATTCAAATGTCTCCCACCTTGCTCCAAAGTGGGCTTTCCACTGCTGCTGTGTGGTGTAGGGTGCCAGATATTGTATCATCCCAATACCAACCTCTTCACAGAACTCCACTATCTCTTTGTTCAGGTTCATTGAATGTGCAATGCTGCCGTAACCTGAGAGAAACGGCGCTGAAGAAAGGAACCCCACTAGCTAGGTAGAAAATTTCCTCATCTGGTATGACTACTGACGTTCTGTTGTCCCACCTGCATCAAAAGGAAATAGACCAATTCAGTTACCTTAACCGAAACTAGATTAACTTATTATTTGTGACGGTAATTTTTTGCAAGTGAAAGCAAGTTACTTCGATTTGTTCACTGGATAAAGCAATATGGGACCATTGTTGCTATCTTTCAGGATCTTGCCAAAGACTTCCTTAGCAAATCTGCGGATGGAGCTCCTCGGTATTAGAAGATTCAGCCAAGGATGTGGAACTTCTCCAAGCTCACCTTCTGGACGAATGGTATGTTCTGTTTTTTGTGACTATAATATTTTGATTTACATGTTGAAAAGACCATGCTGTTTTTTGCTATAATTTCTTTCCATGCTCATGGAATATATAATCTGCTGCTCCGACCTGAGAAATTAGTATAGGGGTGATCGATGTATTAGCGAAAGAGCTACTATGTTCTCAGATATAATAAAAAGGAACTACTGTTGAGAAATTTAAGTTTATGTATTTGACTACTATCAGCTATAGTGCAATGTGCAAGTAATAATATAAGATATTCTGTAGTAATAAATTTTTCTTTCCATCTAACTTGAACTGCAGACAAATATGAAATGAGGTTGAGATATTACAAGAGCAGCTTTTTCCACGAGACTGGCTGTTGACGGGCCAGTTGTGAAACTACTGATGTCATAAAGGAGTAATGCATGTGCCTTCTTAGCTCCTATTCAATGTTCTGCGTGCAATGCATAAAAGGTACTGAAAGTAATATTGGCAATCCTCTTTGTGTAACACTTCTTTACCATGTTTATCAAACTTCAGATTGACTAGATTTGGTTCATGTGGTGGTGTTAAATTTGGTTGATGCAACACAACCAAAGGTTTAAGGAACATATGTGTGTGTTAAGGCACTACTTTCTACTGATTATATTTATATGTTTTTTGAATGGACAGAGAGTTGGATGAAAAGGTTCGTGATGCACTTCATCTTTACATTGAAGCCCGCGGCATAAATGAGAAGCTCTTCCGTTTTCTCCAAGCTTGGCTTCATGTAAAGGATCACCGCAATCTTGTACGCTGGTTCAAGAGCGTTGGTTCATTCATCAGTGACCAAAGCCAAAGCAAGGTACATTGCTGTCTTTGCGCAAAGTCGCGCCAGCGAGGAGTTTTGGTTTATCTTTAGTTTTTATTTGCCGGGGAATCAGTGGTCTGGTGGTTGAATTAGTTATCATTAGTCCTTGTGATCTGCTACCCTATCATGCTGAGGTGCTTGTCACATTCTCAATTATTCAAACTCCACATTTTCCATCGAAGCGCAAGAAGCACGTATTGAGAGGCCCTTTTTTTATCTCATACAAAGATCGCCTTTTATTGTCACTTTCTAATTATGGGGTGTAGCGAGGTCATGTGTCCGTTTTGGTGCATGCAGCACTGCCACGTTTAGGCTCTGTTTGTTTTCCTCCTAGATGTTATTTCCCTCTTATGTTATATAATTTATATAAGTTAGATTATCTTATAGCCATTCAATCTCATATGGCCATTTCCTTTATTTAGTATTGCTCTATATTATTTAATATGATATTTCTGTTTCACCTGTGTTTTTTGGTAAAATTTATGTGCTTCCTGAGGTGTACAATTCACTTCAATGTTAATAATCAGATGACAAACACTGTGACAAGCATGAACCAGTATATTCTTTCATTATCAGATGACAAACAATTGGTCCCCGGGCTCATTTCTCTAATAGAACAGGGAACTGATGTTCTGCGTGTGAAGCCCCTTTTGTTTGTTGCTCTGCTTTGCAAGAATAGTCGAAGGTGGCTTCCTCATTTCTTTTGCAATGCAAAATTAATATCAGCTGTTGATAGACTGGGAAAGGAGAAGGAGGGTTTTATTCATCATTGTACAGAAGCATTTGTGCAGTTGGTTGCTTCCTTGGTCCCTGGTATTCTTGACACTGTCTCCAGCGATATACAACAGGTTATGGTTGGCAAGCGCCATGGACCTGTTACTGCTTTAGCTGGGCGAGCTCATCCAAAGAGCACAATTCATCTGTTCCCTGTTATTCTTCATCTTCTGGGAAGTGCATCCTTCAAGCATAGAGTTGTGACAGGGCATGTATTGCTTCAGTTGGCAAATCTTATTAAGATTTTGGAGGCACCATTTCAGGTATGATTTTTTGTGAACTTTATGGATATTTCATCCTGATGAGATGAGAGTATGTTGAGATTTTGTTCATTATACAACTGCAAATTTGGTGCTTGTCTTTTCAATGTTTTGGATCACATGAACTTTATGGATATTTATGTGTTTCTGCCCTAGCTACCCACGGCCATGCTAAATGTTCTTTTGGGATTTCAGGTGCTATTTAAGAACCTTACTGTTGACATAAAGGATGTGAAACCAACGTCCCTGCTCAAAGATCGTCTGCGTGAAGTTGAGGGAAATCCAAAGCTCGGCTCCCTTGGTCCACAACTTCAATATAGCAAGTATGCCTCCAAGTTTCTGAAAGGATTGTTATATTTCATTTCGTATTTAATCTGAACTTCTTTTGTTGCTGATAAATTACTTTCTTTATCTAGAATTATGGATTTGGCTTTGGATAAGGCTAATAGGGAGATAATACATAGGCAAGGATCATCAAGTTTGACGTCGGCAACGTGGTCATGGTGACTGGCCGGAGGAACACCGGGCGTGTAGGAGTCATCAAGAACATGGAGAAGCACAAGGGCAAACAGTTGTATTTTAATTAGTTTAGATTTAGAGTACATTTATGTATGCGTTGTTTGACAATGCTTATGATATATTGAATGGTACTTATTTATATTATATTAATTATAACGTTGTTCTTTATATGTGTATGTATATTTCTCTTTCAAATTATTATAACATGATATCTGAAAAAATGATTATAAATTGAAGAATGTACTGCCATGTAAGTCATTTCGTTTAATTATTAATAAGACGGTTACCAAAATGTCTAATATCAGTATCCTAAATAAGACGGTTTTTAAAACGTCCATTAATAGTCACCTAAATAAGATGGTTTCCCTATTGTAACGTCTATTATTGTAGGATATTCGAGACGGTTTGATAAATACTTTATGACTTTTAATGTTTGTATTCTCTACGGTTCGTTACAAGCAGTGTCTTAAAAAAAACTAATTCAAGACAGTTTATCGGACGAAATGACTTAAACAAATACATTTTTCAGACGGTTTATCAGACAAAATGACTTAAACAAATACCTTTTTCAGACGGTTATAAATTAAAAACTGTCTTATATAATATCTTTTAAGACGGTTTATAACCATCTTAAATGTGGGACATCTTTTGCGACTCCATCAAAATTGGACACTTCATAAGCGTCTTAATAACTGAAAATTAACCGTCTCATATAGCATGATCTGTAGTAGTGTTTACCCCCCCCTAACGCGTTCCCTCGTGCGCAAACCCACGCACGCGGTGATTATTTTTGGTTGTAGCTAATTTCAAACTCCGTTAGTTAGCTTGCTGCGTCGTGCGCTTCATCGCGCGACGAATTTGTCTAATTTCAGATTCTATTAATGTGCTGCGTCGCGCGCTTCGTCGCGCGATGATTCAATTCATGTTCGTATTTATCAATGTGTTGCGTCGTGCGCTTCGTCGCGCGACGATTCAATTTATATTTGTGTTTATTAATGTGCTGCGTCGTGCGCTTCATCGCACGACGATTCTTTTAGTTTATATTCATTAAAGTGTTGTGTCGCGCGCTTCGTCGCGCGACGATCTATTTTAATTTCAGGTTGTTTAAGGTGCGATGTCGCGCGTCCAAACGCGCGACGTTCCACTTTAAACTCAGCCCTGTTGGCGTATGTCGTCGTGCGCTTCGTCACGTGATGCTTAACGTCTCTTTAAAATTAGTGCAAGTGTCTCGTTGTGCGCAATGTCGCGCGGCGAGTCGTTCACTTCTTAATTCAATCTAAATGTCGTGTTGTACGTCTCGACGTGCGACCGCTCCCTTTTATTCACCTTCAATTGTTTACAATAATTAAATGTGGAGCTCGACTTTACTTTATGCTGAACGTAGTGTCCAAATTAATTCCCTTCCATTGAGCGAGTAATTTAATTCATAATAATGTAACGTGATCGTTTCTCGACTGTCTTTTTCTCTTTCTCTCTTAGCCTTAATTGTGAACCCGCGTGGAACGTCTGTTTATTTACTACATTCTATTGTATGGTGTATTGTTCTTTTGTATTAAATGTGTGGATGTATGTATGTTTGCACTCGCATAGAGAACGATCCGGTTGAAGAGCCCGAAGAACTCGCAGTAGAAGCCCCTGAGCAGCAATCGGTTGGTGGAGGCAAGTGTCCCTTGACCTATCTCTGTCCTATACATTCTTTAATTCACCTCTCGCATTTCACAGTTATACCTAAGGATTGACTAGCTTTTCCTATCCATGTCCTTGTTTACCTATTTGGGTTGGATTATTATTGCTTAGTCTTATGCTATTGCTCAACTCTAATCAATGAACATGATGAGAATTATCAATGATACGATGTTTTCCCTTCGTTTATTATGATGTTATACTTGTGGTCTTCAAGGGGGCTCGAGCGGTTTTTCGAGTGCCTCTCTGTAAGGACCTGTTTGTTGGATGACCGCCCGGGAAAACAGTGCAACCATGAGGGTGGAATGGGATGCCCTTAGCTGAATAATTAGAGGAACTGGGGTGTAGTTCGCTTAGCCGTCGTGCCATCAGTGGGGCTCGGTGTATGCGGCTCGCTCTGCCAAGTTTGGGTTCGCCCCTTGGGGAGGAGTGCGGTGCATTTAGGAAACCTAACGGGCGGCTACAGCCCCGGGGAATCTTTGTAAAGGCTACATAGTGATGCCCTGCTGGGTCACCTTGGTAGTGATCAATGGAGAGTCATGATCTCCGGGCAGAAAGGGAAATCACAGCTTGTGGGTAAAGTGCACAACCTCTGCAGAGTGTATGAAAACTGATATATCAGCCGTGCTCGTGGTTATGAGCGGCCAAGGGAGCTCCAGTGATTAGTGGTACTTGATTAGAGATGTTCGGATTGCAGGTGGCAATGAGACTGATGGTCCTTAGTATTGACTCTGGTAATGGTAAGTGGTACTCTTTCCATTTGGAAAGGAGTACAGTTGGGTTAATAACGGGGGTTAACTCTAGAACTTGGCTTTCTCTACTAGTAATAATAATCTGACCAACTCAAAGCAACTGCTTGACTTACCCCCACATAAAGCTAGTCCACTACAGCCAAACAGATACTTGCTGAGTATGTTGATGTGTACTCACCCTTGCTCTACACACCAAACCCCCCCATCCCCAGGTTGTCAGCATTGCAACCACTGCTCAGGAGAAGATGAAGCTGTGGAAGGAGACCACCAGGAGTTCCAAGATTACGATGAGTTCTAGGCGTGGGTTAGCGGCAACCCCCAGTTGGCTGCCTGTGAAGGCCGCGTTTATCTACGTTTCTTTTCTGCACTTTGATTATTGTAAAGACTATGTGGATGTCTCAGACATATGATGTAATCGACTATTATTCCCCTTTAAAATACTATTTGAGCACTGTGTGATGATGTCCATGTTATGTAACTGCTGTGTACGTGAATTGTTGATCCCGGCACGTACATGGTTCGCATTCGGTTTGCCTTCTAAATCCGGGTGTGACATAGGTGGTATCAAAGCCAGGTTGACTGTAGGACCGCTAACCTAGAGTAGAATGGTCGTTCTAAGGATTATAGACCTCTGTCCCTGCCTTGACTTTGGTATCCCTTCAAAAGTTGGTCATATCGACCAAACCTATGTTCTACTATATATTATACCTTGCTGAAAGTTGTGTTTTATTCTAATCCTTCATTTATTCATGGTTTACTTGCTGGTCATACTAGTTCTGTTCTCACTCTTATGCTTACGGTGTCCTTTGTAGATGGCTCGTCTTAGACACACTGCACGGAAGTCTGTCATCCCCTTCTTACCCTCTCGTCTCGCGGAGCGTCCGCTTCGCCGTCCCGTGGCCGCTCAGTCCAGCCACTTGGAGAGGCTGCACCACCGCCTGCATGAGGAGCAGGAACGTCAACGACAGGAGCAGCAGGGCTCTTCTTTCTCGCTCCAGCAGGAGATAGAGTCTGTGAGGAGCTACTCCTCTGTGCTTCCCCTGGAGGCGCCCCCTGCACCACCACTGAGCGCCCCAGTCCCTGGGGTAGCTACTGGAGGAGACCCAAACGATGGAGGAGGCGACAGCAGCTCGAGCCATGACACCGACTTTTCTGCTGACCAGGAGCCGAAAGGATGGGTTGCTCGACCCATCACTCGCGACGCTGCTCGCGGGTGTCACTTCCATGATGCGCTCGACATCTTGCTATGTCGGGCACTTGACCGACGTACTTGGTCTATCGAGTATCGATGTGTGGTCTTCCAGCACAGTCGCGGGGTCTACCCGGACCGCTCGGAGGCGACCTGCTTGGTGCACCGTCCGGAGAACAGTCTCTAGGGTGCTAAGGTCTGCTAAGAGCACTATTCCATCTCTGAGCGGGACTCAGCTGAGGCGGCCATGCAAGATGCCGCACGGCGTGCGCTTTCGCACTACTGCTCAGTGTTCGGTGGGGTAGCTGACGGTCTCAACCTGAAGTATTACCCCCGCCGTCCATCTGGCAGCATAGGAGGCGTGATTGTCTCACCTGTTGGTGAGGACAATCCTAGGTTGAGCAGCACAGTCAACCTAGCCGCCGTGTTAAACACGGAGCTGGACCATGCATTAGACGAGCTGAGTAGGGCTCATGCTGAGATCGCCCAGCTGCGGGCTGAGCGCGCGGAGCGTCGTCACCTGGACGATGGTTCCCCCGCTCCCATCGGGACTCAGCACCTGTACCGCTCACCTCGGCGTGGACACCAGTCTTATGGCAATCCCGACTGTAAGACCAAGATATACTTAGAACCATAGATCGTCAGAGTCGGATCTTGTAATTAATACGAATATATATATATAGAAGCTATAGTCTTAGCGTTAGTCTCGCTTTTAGTTAGTCTTAGTTAGACAGGGTAGCTTGCTTATCCTGTGCATTTATGTTTGTCATGGTGAACTATGTTTGCTTTGGATCTTTGTAATGACTGTCACCAGAGTGTGGGTATCCCCTGCATTTTGGTTTACCTGTTATGTTAATGGAGTTAGTTATCTAGTTGGGAAGCCTTTTATTCCACTTTCCTCCTTATCTGAGAAGCTGTGTTGGTCTGTGTTGGAGATCAGTGAAGATGTTCATATGTTCAGTGTTGTGGAGAATTCTATACTCTTTTCTTATGCTGCAAGATTTGCAAGATCAGTTCTGATGTGTGGTTGCATTCTGCAGATGTCAGAAAACAGGCGCAGAGGAGGAAGGCGTGCTCAGCAGGAGCAGGCAGCTCAGCAGGGTGAGGTACCCCAGCAACAGCAACTGCCACCCCCGCCACCGATGTCGATCGAGCAGATGTTCATGATGCAGACTCAGGTAGTTCAAGTCATCGGTCAGACTCTGGCCGCCATTCAGCAGCAGCAACAACAACAGCCACCACCTCAACCTCAGATGCCTCAGATGCCCAGGGACAAGCGTGCAGAATTCATGAGAGGTCATCCCCCAACGTTTGCTCACTCTTCTGACCCCATGGATGCTGAAGACTGGCTGCGCACTGTGGAACGGGAATTGCATACCGCTCAGTGCGATGACAGGGAGAAAGTTCTGTATGGTCCCCGTCTATTCAGAGGAGCAGCTCAGTCATGGTGGGAGTCTTATCTCGCCACCCATGACAACCCCGACACCATCACCTGGGAAGAGTTCAGAGGAAGCTTTCGTCAGTACCATGCTCCTGCAGGTCTGATGACAATGAAGAAGGAGGAGTTCCTAGCCCTCAAGCAAAGGTCATCGTCTGTCAGTGAGTACCGGGACATGTTTCTGCAGTTGTCTCGCTATGCTCCTGAAGATGTCAACACCGACGCCAAGCGACAGTACCGTTTCCTGAGAGGCTTGGTTGACCCTCTGCAGTATCAGCTGATGAATCACACCTTCCCGACATTCCAGCACCTGATTGACAGAGCAATCATGACAGAGAGGAAGCGTAAGGAGATGGAGGATCGTAAGCGCAAGATCAGTGGACCCTAGCCAAGAAGCAGCAATCGTCCTCGTTTCTCAAGCAATCAACCTCAGCAGTTCAGGCAGAACCAGCGTCCACCTCAGCAGCAGCAGTTTCAAAGGCAGTTTCCTCAGCATCAGCATCAGAATCACCAGAACAATCAGTCAGGAGGAGGTCAGTTCCAGAGGCAGAATCAGCAGGCACCTCATCTTCCTGCCCCAGCAAACTAGCAGAACAGTCAGGCAGCACCAGCTCAGGTTGGAAACAGAGCATGTTTCCACTGTGGAGAGCAAGGCCATTGGGTGATGCAATGTCCGAAGAAGGCAGCCCAGCAACAGTCAGGCCCCAATGCCCTAGCAAAGTAGAATGTGTCTCAGCCTGGAGCAGGCAACCGCTCTTAGCCGCGCTACAATCATGGAAGACTGAACCACTTGGAGGCTGAAGCAGTTCAGGAGACCCCCGGCATGATAGTAGGTATGTTTCCAGTCGACTCCCATATTGTAGAAGTGTTATTTGACACTGGAGCAACGCATACTTTCATTACTGCATCATGGATAAAAGCACATAATCTTCCAATTACTATCATGTCAACCCACATTCAAATTGACTCAGCCGGTGGTAGAATTCGAGCCGATAGCATTTGTTTGAATATAAGTGTGGAAATAAGGGGGATAGCGTTTCCCGCTAACCTCATAGTAATGGGTACTCAGGGAATAGATGTCATCCTAGGGATGAATTGGCTAGATAAGTATCAGGCAATTATCAGTTGTGATAAGAGGACAATCAAGTTAGTGTCCCCACTAGAAGAGGAAGTGGCGACCGAGTTAGTCCCGCCTGAGCCAAAGGAAGGAAGTTGTTATCAGATGGCTGTTGATAGCAGTGAAGTAGACCCAATTGAGATTATCAAGGTTGTGTCCGAGTTCCCAGACGTGTTTCCAAAGGACTTACCAGGTATGCCACCAGAGCAGAAAGTTGAGTTTGCTATAGAGCTTCTTCCTGGAACCGCCCCCATCTTTAAGAGAGCTTACAGAATATTCGGACCAGAGTTGGTTGAACTTAAGAAACAGATTGATGAGCTGTCAGTGAAAGGTTACATCCGGCCAAGCACCTCGCCTTGGGCCGCCCCTATCCTATTTGTGGAGAAGAAAGATGGCACCAAAAGGATGTGTATCGATTATCGAGCTCTGAATGAGGTCACGATCAAGAACAAGTACCCTTTGCCCAGAATAGAAGATCTGTTCGACCAGTTAAGAGGAGCTAGTGTGTTCTCCAAGATAGATCTGAGGTCAGGTTATCATCAGCTCAGGATTCGATCTTCAGACATTCTGAAGACGACATTCATTACCAAGTATGGGTTGTATGAGTTCACAGTGATGTCTTTCAGTCTAACAAATGCACCAGCCTTCTTTATGAATCTGATGAACAGTGTATTCATGGATTATCTTGACAAGTTTGTGGTGGTATTCATCGATGACATTCTGATATATTCTCGAAACGAAGAAGAGCATGCGGATCATTTGAGGATGGTATTGCCGAGATTGCGAGAGCACCAGCTGTATGCAAAGTTGAGAAAGTGCGAGTTCTAGATCAGTGAAGTCCTGTTCTTGGGTCATATAATCAACAAAATAGGATTGGCTGTGGATCTGAAGAAAGTGGCAGACATTCTGAACTGGAAAGCGCCAACAGATGCTCGAGGAATCAAGAGCTTTATTGGAATGGTCGGATATTATCGGCGATTCATTGAGGGATTTTTGAAGATTGCGAAACCAATGACAGCTTTGCTAGGCAACAAAGTTGAGTTCAAGTGGACCCAAAAATGCCAAGAGGCCTTTGAAGCGCTGAAAGAGAAGTTGACTACAGCGACTGTCTTAGTCTTGCCTGATGTGCACAAGCCCTTCTCGGTGTATTGTGATGCTTGTTACACTGGTTTGGGATGCGTGTTGATGCAAGAGGGAAGAGTTGTGGCTTACTCGTCCCGACAACTGAAGGTTCATGAGAAGAATTACCCAATCCATGACCTAGAGTTGGCAGCAGTGGTTCACGCATTGAAGACATGGAGGCACTATCTGTATGGACAGAAATGTGATGTTTACACAGACCACAAGAGTCTGAAGTACATATTCACTCAGTCAGAGCTGAATATGAGGCAAAGAAGATGGTTAGAGTTGATCAAAGACTATGAGTTGGAGATTCATTACCATCCAGGCAAAGCGAACGTAGTGGCAGATGCTTTGAGCAGGAAGAGTCAAGTCAATCTGATGGTCGCTCGTCCGATGCCTTATGAGTTGGCCAAAGAGTTTGACAGGTTGAGTCTCAGATTTCTGAATAATTCACGAGGAGTCACCATTGAGTTGGAACCTACCCTGGAGCGGGAAATCAAAGAAGCGCAGAAAAATGATGAGAAGATCAGTGAGATCCGGCGACTGATTCTGGAAGGCAAAGGCAAAGATTTTCGGGAAGACGCAGAAGGTGTGATATGGTTCAAAGACCGCTTGTGTGTTCCCAATGTCCAGTCTATTCGGGAGTTGATTCTCAAAGAAGCTCATGAGACAGCCTATTCGATTCACCCTGGAAGTGAGAAGATGTATCAGGATCTGAAGAAGAAATTCTGGTGGTACAGAATGAAGAGAGGAATCACAGAGCATGTGGATATGTGTGATAGTTGTCGAAGGATCAAGGCAGAGCACCAGAGACCCGCTGGATTGTTGCAACCGTTGCAAATTCCTCAGTGGAAATGGGATGAAATCGGTATGGACTTCATAGTAGGATTGCCTCGCACTCGAGCCGACTACGATTCCATTTGGGTAGTGGTGGACCGCTTGACCAAGTCAGCCCACTTCATACCTGTCAAGACCAACTACAACAGTGCAGTATTGGCAGAATTGTACATGTCTCAGATCGTTTGTCTTCATGGGGTGCCAAAGAAGATAGTGTCAAACAGAGGAACACAGTTCACCTCTCATTTCTGGCAGCAGCTGCATGAAGCTTTGGGCACACATCTGAATTTCAGTTCAGCTTATCATCCGCAGACAGATGGTCAGACCGAAAGAACCAATCAAATTCTTGAAGATATGTTGAGAGCCTGTGCATTGCAAGATCAGTCCGGATGGGACAAGAAGTTGCCTTATGCAGAGTTCACCTATAACAACAGTTACCAGGCCAGCTTGAAGATGTCACCATTTCAGACGCTCTATGGAAGGAGTTGTAGAACTCTGTTGCAATGGGATCAGCCTGGAGAAAAGCAAGTGTTTGGGCCAGACGTTTTGCTTGAAGCTGAAGAGAACATCAAGATGGTCCGAGAGAATCTGAAGATGGCACAATCAAGGCAGCGAAGCTATGCAGACACAAGAAGAAGAGAGCTGAGTTTCGAGGTTGGAGACTTTGTCTATCTGAAAGTGTCACCGATCAGAGGAGTCAGACAATTCGGAGTCAAAGGCAAGCTAGCACCCCGCTACATCGGTCCGTATCAAATTCTCGCAAAGCGTGGAGAAGTGGCCTATCAGCTCGGTTTGCCAGAAGGCTTGTCCGCAGTGCATGATGTCTTTCATGTGTCTCAGTTAAAGAAGTGTTTGCGTGTGCAAGAAGAGCAGATGCCAGTGGAAGGTCTGGAGGTCCAGGAGGACTTGACCTACACAGAGAAACCAGCGCAGATCCTTGAGACGGCAGACAGAGTCACCCGAAGGAAGACTATCAGAATGTGCAAAGTCAGATGGAGTCATCACTCTGAGGAAGAAGCAACTTGGGAGCGCGAAGATGATCTGATGGCTAAATACCCTGAGCTCTTTGCTAGCCAACCCTGAATCTCGAGGGCGAGATTCTTTTAAGGGGGATAGGTTTGTAACGCCCTGAATTTGAGGGTAGAATTTTTTCTTCTTTTCTCTCACCAAATTCGGGCGTTACTCTCTTTTCTCTTCTCGTTCCGCTCCCTCTTCCCAATTTCAAACCAGTATAGTGACAGGTATCCGTGTCGTGTATGAACAAAACCTAAGTGTCATGGGTGTTGCATCATGCCGAAGCACATTTCTTTGTGTGATGTTGCGTGTTCTTCTCGTTCCGTCTCGGTTTTCGGTTCACGATTGGAGTCTGTTTGATAGTCGTGCGTGTCGTGGGTTTCGATCCGCGAAGTGGCCCGGCCCAACCCAGCCCAGCCCAGCCCAGCCCGGCCCGCGTGCCCCTGGCGCCCCACACCCCCCATGCGCCCCCTCCTCCTCTCCCTTTCTCATTTGGAATTCCCGCACAGCAACCTCTCTCTCCCATCTCTGTCTACCTCCCGTGGTGCCCTAGGTTTTGGAGACGGTGATCGCCGGAGTTGGATCCCGAGGTGAGCTCCCCTCCCCTCCCTTCTCCTCTCTCTCTCCCTCTCCCTCCTCTTCTCTCCCCCTGCGCGCGCCCTCTCTTCTTCCCCTGCTCGCGCGGCGGCGTGGCCCCGTCCTCCCCTGCTCGCGTGGCGGCGTGGCCCCGCCCTCCCCTACTCGCGTGGCGGCGCGGCCCCCGCCCTCCCCTGCCCGCGCGGCGTGGCCCCCGCCCTGCCCTGCTCGCTCGGCGGCGCGGCCCCGCCCCCTCCCCTGTCCGCGCGGCGCGGCAGCCCCGCCCTCCCCTGCTCGCGCGGCGCGGCCCCCGGCGTAGCCCCCGGTGCGGTGCGGCCCCGGCATAGCCCCCGGCGTGGCCCTCTGCCCCTGCGCGGCGGCTCGGCCCCTGCGCGCGGCATCCCGGTCCCGGCGCGACTCGCGTAGCCTCGTTTACCCCCCCCCCCCTAACGCGTTCCCGCGTGCGCAAACCCACGCGCGCGGTGATTATTTTTGGTTGTAGCTAATTTCAAACTCCGTTAGTTAGTGTGCTTCGTCGCGCGACAAATTTGTCTAATTTTAGATTCTATTAATGTGCTGCGTCGCGCGCTTCGTCGCGCGACGATTCAATTCAAGTTCGTATTTATCAATGTGTTGTGTCGCACGCTTCGTCGTGCGATGATTCAATTTAAATTTGTGTTTATTAATGTGCTGTGTCGCGCGCTTCGTCGCGCGACCATTCTTTTAGTTTATATTCATTAAAGTGTTATGTCGCGCGCTTCGTCGCGCGACGATCTATTTTAATTTCAGGTTGTTTAAGGTGCGATGTCGCGCGTCTAGACGCGCGATGTTCCACTTTAAACTCAGCCCTGTTGGTGTATGTCGTCGTGCGCTTCGTCGCGCGATGCTTAACGTCTCTTTAAAATTAGTGCAAGTGTCTCGTTGTGCGCTCTGTCGCGCGGCGAGTCGTTCACTTCTTAATTCAATCTAAATGTCGTGTTGTACGTCTCGATGTGCGACCGCTCCCTTTTATTCACCTTCAATTGTTTACAATAATTAAATATGGAGCTCGACTTTACTTTATGCTGAACGTAGTGTCCAAATTAATTCCCTTCCATTGAGCGAGTAATTTAATTCATAATCATGTAACGTGATCGTTTCTCGACTGTCTTTTTCTCTTTCTCTCTTAGCCTTAATTGCGAACCCGCGTGGAACATTTGTTTATTTACTGCATTCTATTGTATGGTGTATTGTTCTTTTGTATTAAATGTGTGGATGTATGTATGTTTGCGCTCGCATAGAGAACGATCCGGTTGAAGAGCCCGAAGAACTCGCAGGAGAAGCCCCTGAGCAGCAGTCGGTTGGTGGAGGCAAGTGTCCCTTGACCTATCTCTGTCCTATATATTCTTTAATTCACCTCCCGCATTTCACAGTTATACCTAAGGATTGACTAGCTTTTGTTATCCATGTCCTTGTTTACCTATTTGGGTTGGATTATTATTGCTTAGTCTTATGCTATTGCTCAACTCTAATCAATGAACATGATGAGAATTATCAAGGATACACTGTTTTCCCTTCGTTTATTATGATGTTATACTTGTGGTCTTCAAGGGGGCTCGAGCGGTTTCTCGAGTGCCTCTCCGTAAGGACATGTTTGTTGGATGACCGCCCGGGAAAACAGTGCAACCATGAGGGTGGAATGGGATGCCCTTAGCTGAATAATTAGAGGAACCGGGGTGTAGTTCGCTTAGCCATCGTGCCGTCAGTGGGGCTCGGTGTATGCGGCTCGCTCTGCCAAGTTTGGGTTCGCCCCTTGGGAAGGAGTGTGGTGCATTTAGGAAACCTAACGGGCGGCTACAGCCCCGGGGAATCTTTGTAAAGGCTACGTAGTGATGCCCTGCTGGGTCACCTTGGTAGTGATCAATGGAGAGTCATGATCTCCAGGTAGAAAGGGAAATCACGGCTTGTGGGTAAAGTGCACAACCTCTGGAGAGTGTATGAAAACTGATATATCAGCCGTGCTCGTGGTTATGAGCGGCCAAGGGAGCTCCAGTGATTAGTGGTACTTGATCAGAGATGTTCGGATTGCAGGTGGCAATGAGACTGATGGTTCTTGGTATTGACTCTAGTAATGGTAAGTGGTACTCTTTCCGTTTGGAAAGGAGTACAGTTGGGTTAATAACGTGGGTTAACTCTAGAACTTGGCTTTCTTTACTAGTAATAATAATCTGACCAACTCAAAGCAACTGCTTGACTTACCCCCACATAAAGCTAGTCCACTACAGCCAAACTGGATACTTGCTGAGTATGTTGATGTGTACTCACCCTTGCTCTACACACCAAACCCCCCATCCCCAGGTTGTCAGCATTGCAACCACTGCCGAGAAGATGAAGCTGTGGAAGCAGACCACCAGGAGTTCCAAGATTACGACAAGTTCTAGGCGTGGGTTAGCGGCAACCCCCAGTTGGCTGCCTGTGAAGGCCGCGTTTATCTACGTTTCTTTTCTGCACTTTGATTATTGTAAAGACTATGTGGATGTCTCAGACATATGATGTAATCGACTATTATTGCCCTTTAAAATACTATTTGAGCACTATGTGATGATGTCCATGTTATGTAACTGCTGTGTACGTGAATTGCTGATCCTGGCACGTACATGGTTCACATTCGGTTTGCCTTCTAAAACCGGGTGTGACAATAGACTACCGCCCTATTAATGCGGTGACTATCAAGAACAAGTATCCTTTGCCTCGTATTGATGTTCTTTTCAATCAGTTGGTCGGAGCCAAAATGTTTTCCAAGATAGATCTTCGCTCCGGCTATCATCAGATCAAGATACGGGAAAATGATATTCCGAAGATGGCTTTCTCAACCAGATATGGGCTATATGAATTCTTGGTGATGTCTTTCGGGCTGACGAATGCACCAGCATATTTTATGTATCTGATGAATTCTGCTTTCATGCCTGAATTGGACAAATTCATAGTGGTTTTCATCGATGATATCTTGGTGTACTCAAAGAACGAAGAAGAACATGCCGGACATTTGCATATAGTGCTTCAACGTCTGCGAGAGCACCACCTTTATGCCAAGTTTTCAAAATGTGATTTTTGGCTAAAGGAGATCAAATTCTTGGGTCACATTGTCTCTCAGGTAGGCATAGCTGTTGATCCTGATAAGGTTCAAGAGGTGATGATTGGAAGCCACCCACGACTGTCCGTCAAATTCAGAGTTTTCTGGGATTAGCTGGTTATTATCGAAGATCCATTCCAGATTTCTCTCGAATTGCGAAGCCCATAACTGAGTTATTGAAGAAAGAAGCCAAGTTTGTTTGGGGTCAGATGTGCGAAGATGCCCCATGCATTGAGGCAACATCTGACCACAGCACCAGTGTTAGCGCAACCCGACAGCAGCAAGCCTTTTGATGTGTATTGTGATGCCTCTAGCACTGGACTGGGTTGTGTCTTGATGGAAGACAACCGAGTCATTGCTTATGCATCGAGAGCACTCAGGCCTCACTAGCAGAATTATCCTACCCATGACCTAGAGCTAGCAGCGGTGGTTCCTGCATTAAAAATGTGGAGGCACTATTTGATGGGAACCCACTGCAACATCTTCACTGATCATAAGAGCCTTAAGTACATCTCTACTCAGGCTGATCTCAACATGAGGCAGAGAAGATGGCTAGAGCTAATCAAGGATTATGACCTGGAGGTACATTATCACCCAGGAAAGGCCAATGTGGTAGCAGATGCCTTGAGTCAGAAGTTGCAGTGCAATTGTGTTCTGATGGATTCTCATATTGACACCTTGTGTGATGAGTTGTGCAAAATGAAGATTGAAGTAATTCCTTCTGGTGCTTTGTCTCACATTTCTGTTGAGCTGGCTTTGCAAGACCAGATCATCATGGCCCAGCTCAGTGACAAGGGAGTGCAGATTATCAAGGAGAATCTCCATAAGAAGACTGAGAAGTATAAATGTTTCCGCCAGGATGGAAAGGGTATATTGTGGTTTGAAAGAAGATTGGTGGTTCCTAAAAATGAGGATCTCAAGAAGAGAATCTTGGATGAGGCTCATCTCTCCAAATTCACTATGCATCCAGGAAGCACCAAAATGTACCATGATCTGAAAGCCCTTGTATTGGTGGACCAGAATGAAGAGGGAGATAGCCCGATATGTATCAGAATGTGACACCTGTCAGAGGATAAAGGCAAGCCACTTGAAATCAGCTGGAGCTTTGCAGCCCCTGTCCATACCTTCGTGGAAATGGGATGACATCAGCATGGATTTCATAGTGGGTCTGCCCAACACCTCTCGTCATCATGATTCGATTTGGGTTATTGTGGACCGACTGACGAAAGTGGCACATTTTCTCCCTGTGCACACCACTGATAAGGCTCAAAAGTATGCAGAAATGTACATTGACCGGATCGTGTGTTTGCACGGATTGCCCAGGACCATTGTTTCTGACCGAGGAGCCCCATTTGTTGCCAGATTTTGGGAACAACTGCAGGAGTCTTTGGGAACCAAGCTAATCAGAAGTTCAGCTTACCACCCACAGACTGATGGTCAGACTGAGAGGGTAAATCAAATTCTTGAAGATATGTTGAGGGCTTGTGCAATTGATTGTGGCAAGAACTGGGATAAGCACCTCTCCTTGGCAGAGTTTGCTTATAACAATAGTTATCAATCCAGCCTAAAGATGGCACCTTTCGAAGCTCTCAATGGGAGAAGATGCAGAACACCACTCAATTGGTCTCAGCCTGGAGAAAGAGAAGTTTTCGGACCAGACTTAGTGACTGAAGCCAAAAGGAAGGTCAAAATAATCAGGAAGAATCTAGAAGCTGCTCAGGCCAGACAAAAGAGTTACCATGATAAGAGAAGGAAACCTCTCCAATTCGAGGTGGGAGACTTCGTTTATCTCAAAGTATCACCGACCAAGGGAGTGCAGAGGTTTGGGATCAAAGGCAAGTTAGCCCCTCGCTACATTGGACCTTATGAGATCATAGAAGCATGTGGACCCGTGGCATACAAGTTGAAGTTACCTCCAAAAATGTCTGTCATCCACAGTTTGTTCCATGTATCTCAACTAAAGAAGTATGTTTGATTACCGACTGAGATCATAGCAGAACCAGAATTGGAGATAGAACCAGATCTATCGTACCAAGAGTACCCTTCCAAGATTCTGGATTGCAAAGAAAGATCAACTCGGGCAAAATCGATCAAGATGTATAAGATCCAATGGAGTAATCACTCAGAGGGAGAGGCTACTTGGGAGACTGAAGAATTTCTGCGTTCCAACTTTCCTGATTATCTGCCTAAGGAAATTGGTACGTATTCATGTCCAGCCCCTCCTCCTTCCCTTCGAATCTAAATTTCAGTAAAATAATCTTGAATTGAAAAGAATAAGTTATAAAACCAAAATTCTAAAGGACTTCCTTCTAAAGTTGCAAAGAGAATGACATTCGAAGAGCAGTTTGCCTTAATAAAGAAAGCATCCGCTTCGAGTAAGTCTCACCCTTCGCTTCACCCCGGTAGGACTCTGACCCGAATCTCGGGATGAGATTCCTTTAAGGGGGAAGGCTGTGACACCCCAGTGTCACCTAGGGGTTTCTTCTTTAAGCTAACCCCAACCTATTATCACATGTAAACCTAGTAAAGGAATGAACATCAAAGATTAAGAACAAAGATTTATATTGAGTCTTCTCAAACTCTTCTTAATCTTGTCATGAACCTTAAGGAAGGAAAAATCTCAAACCCTAATTAACCCTAAGTAAAACAATTAAGCATAAAGTGTAATTGGGAGAAATCTTGGGGGAAAAATACAAATTTTAGAAAAGACCAAATTACAAAGTTTTAGCTCACCAAATAACTAACAAATCATAGTAAGAAAGTTTGGCCATTTGGTTTTTCCAAAATCCCCAAATCAGCCCTTGAACCATGGTCCCATGGGGAAATTCAGAATTCTGAATTCTGAATTTCAGAACCCTTTCCAAATATCGATTGTGTTCTCTGTCTTTTAAAACTCAAAGCCAGGAAGTCAAAATATCAAAGTTGTGCAAAATTTCCTTGAACACGCTCTGGAAAATTTTGAACTCAAACCAAATTCATTTGACACGGTTTTGGCGCAGTTTGACCTCGGGACCAGGCATTCTGACACTGGCACCTTGGTGACGCTACAACTCCCTGTCCCTAGCCTAAAACCGCGTGAAGTCCATACACAAAAGACAAAGCAATGTCAGGAGAACAAATCCTTCACAACGATCTTGCCCAAATTCGTGAAGATTTGCGCCCAATCTGCGTTAGAACTTGGGCAGAGGCAACGGTTCCACGTGTTCAACCATGGCTGACACCCCTGGTTCACGCCCGTTCGCGCACCCGCGCTCCCCAGCGCACGCCCGCGCGCGCTTGCTGGGCCATGGCTGCCCGTGCATCGCGCCGTGCCTATAAAGTAGCCCCGAGCCTCGGCCATACCTCCCCGCGTGCTCACAAGTCTTGCCCAAGCCAGAGATCACCGGAATTTGCCCCGAGCACACCGCGCCACCGCCCGCCAAGCTTTCCGAGCCTCGGCCGCCGTGGCCAGCTCCGTCCAGTCGCGTCCAAGCCGTGCCAACCACTCGGTTAGCTTCGGCATTAGCCTGTGAAGCTTTCCAAGTCCTCGAACCCGACAGAACTTCACTGGAAGCCCGAGATCGCCCTCGCCGGACTTCGGTCGCCCGTCGCCGCGCGTGGACCGAGCTCTTCGGTAAGCCATTTTCAAATTCCTTGCACCCACATCGTCCCTAGCACCCAGTGAAGATCTCTGACCCATTCAATTGACCTATTGCGCCGTGAGTAGGCCGGATTCCTCGCCGCCGACGAGCATCTCCGCCTGCGCACGCGGACCGGCCGACTCCGACCATCCCCGACGGTGACCCGCACATCGCCGTGATCCCCGAGACCTCCCCTACATCCTCGACCACCTCACCAGAGCAACCTCGCCACTGGTGAGCCCCTCCACCCTTTTCTCTGCCGTGGGTACTGTTTAATTGGGGACAGGACTGCGGGTTCTATTTCTAGAAAACCTAGGGGGTTTTCTACAGAGCCGTAGACTCAAATGAATAGTGCCCTGGGGACCTGTCTGTAATTCCTTTAAGAACTTTCGCCAGGGACCCCAGCGCAAAACTGAGTGTGATCTAAATCACTAAATATACCACAAGAATCTTTAGTAGCAAGAGTAAACTTTATCTAAAATAAGTGAATCATTCACCATCAAGTTTTATTACTAAAGCACTTATCATATCATAAATGTATCTTACTCATTGCATTCATTAGACTGCAATCTAGCTGACGGAGAGTACGTGCTCATCCCCGAGCAAGGAACTGTCCAAGAGGAGGACCAGGAGCCAGCTCCCGAGACTGCCACTAAGGATGTCCCCGTAGCCCCAGCATTTGAAGGCAAGCCCCGATTTTATGCATAACCATATTTATATATGCTACTTTACTACACTTAATTCTTGTAGGATTGTAATGTGCACTTAAGTGTAGGAATTGCTTGAAACCTCTAGTTGCATGAACTTAGGATTCCTTTTTGAGATGGATACTAGTATGCTAGGTCGAGTAGTTGCTTTGCTAACCAGGATCTCGGTAGAATTCGAGTGATTTTTCTAGCACTTGCGCGAGGTTAGGAATTGATTGTATTCATCTTGATAACGGGATCTATAATGGTCTATGGACTTGGATCCAGGGAGGATGCCTTGTCCATGAGACGGGAAAAAGAATTAAGGATTAATGTGTGGATACCTGAGTCAAGCGTTAGAACGTACTAAGCACATGTCGGGAAATATGGTAACCGGTAAACCTAGTACCTGAGTGAAGCCGGGCGCGGACTTTGTCCCTCACTCGTCCTGAGACTGAGTCTCCCATGCTAGCTATGGTGGGTATAAGTGCGGTCACTGCATGGCGGCAGCCGGGGTCAGTGGAGCATTGTATGCCAAGGCAGTGAGCCCTGGCCGCGAACGGGGAATCGAAGGGACGGTTGATGTTGGGGGCCTTCGGCTTTCGAAGGTCCTGAAAAACATGATTTGACAATGTTTTCCAAGTGAAATATGTGAACTGGTATCTTCGGAATCAGGTTACGGGTATACAAGTGTCTTGTCAAGACGAAGCTTGGGCGGGACGGAAGGCGATCATGACGAAGGATAAGGTGATCACGAAGCTATGTGCAGAAAAGCTTCGGTATTTTCGCATTCATTATTACTTTCTTTTTAGTAAGGAACAATTATGGGAAGTTTAAGTGTCTTTTATCGTTTTTCAATCTCTTGTAACAGTTTTGCTTTTTACCATAATGAAAATATATCTTCTCCATAGGCTTGAGTTGCCGAAGCATAAGAATTTATGGTGGCACGGAGGACTTTCGAATTATCAAAAATTTGTTCTAAGGAACGCAGTGCAATTTTTTCGAAGCAGTAAAAAGTCGTTCCTAAGGGAGCGCAGTGTAAGTTTTCTGCTCAAAAGTCGTTCCGAAGGGAATGCAGAGCTTACAGCGAAAAATAAACGCTGATTCTGCTGAAAGTAAAAGGCGAAGAAGCTCCTAAGGGAGGCTTACAACGAAAAATAAACGCTGATTCCGCTGAAAGTAAAAGGCAAAGAAGCTCCTAAGGGAGGCTTACAACGAAAAATAAATGCTGATTCCGCTGAAGTAAAAGGCGAAGAAGCTCCTAAGGGAGGCTTACAGTGAAAAATAGATGTCGACCTTCGGCACATATCATTTTGCATAACATCACATCATTACATCATTTGCATACCATAACATCATACATCATAGTGCATCAACAACGCAAGAAGGGGGGTCTCAAAATTGTTATTCGAAGATCGTTTTGAAGAA
The DNA here is from genome assembly GCF_902167145.1 of Zea mays. Classification (NCBI taxonomy): domain Eukaryota; kingdom Viridiplantae; phylum Streptophyta; class Magnoliopsida; order Poales; family Poaceae; genus Zea; species Zea mays. Next base: position 47,767,503 of record NC_050103.1, read on the forward strand.
ATAGTGACACAGCACAAACAATAGCCATTGGAGAGTTATATCTTCGTCAAAACTCTGAAATGGAAAGATCTATTGATTATTGATTTTACGAGGATTGGTTACTAATTTTATGAGAACACGGATATTATTTACGAAGCATGAAAAGAAGGGAAGGTGTTTTTTCGCCAAAGGCTCAAAAACGGTGTGTATCTAATGTTTCATGCATCGTAAAGAATAGAATTATAAACAGCTAATATATTACATCCAAAGTTACACAATGTTGGGGGCCTTCGGCTTACGAAGGTCCTCAAAAACAGGATTTAACAGTATTTCTGGAAGTATAATGTGTGAGCAGGTACCTTCGGACTCAAGTCGGTATCGCGGCAGGAGAAGACCAGGATAATACGAAGGACGATACAGCGCCGAAGATGTGAGCAGGAAAGCTTCGGCGTGGTAGCAGAAAATGAAACCGACTTAAAGATGAAAAGGCTATTCAGACCTCGATAGACTACTATAGAATTATTATCAAATGTAAAGGGCATGAATGTAATTTTGTATGGGCTGTGTCCCGTGCCTATAAATAGGTGAACAGTACCCCCGTACTGTTCACGCTGATTTGGCATTCGCTTTTGCGTCACGCTTGTACTTTCATCTCCTTCAAGTTGAAGGTACATTTGTAATTCGACGTTATTTCTGTTTCTTAATAATAATAATATATATATACAATTGTCTATGCTATCTTTCATATTCCTTATAATTCATCCTTCGTCACTATAAAGTGTATTTATGAAGGTATGTCTTTCATAACATTCGTCCGAAAACCATTATATCCTGAGGGGAATAATGCTTCGAAGGACGAAGGACTTTATCGATTAACATTTTCTATGTTGCCTTGTTCCTGACTCATAGCATTTGAGAACAAGTCCCCAACATTGGCGCCCACCTCCGGTGAACTCACTTCCACTCTTTGAGTTTTTTGAACACCTTCGGCGATCATTAACCTTCGCTATGGCGCCGAAGAAAGCTTCAGCGACTGGGACTGCAGCTCTGCAACCGCTGGACCACAATCAGGAGACAGTCTCCCTTCGGGAGGCCCGAAGCCAGAAAAGGAAGGCTGTCAGCCCGACACCACCAGAGGACGAGATAGATCAAGAAATCAGAGACATGGAGATGCTTCATCAACAGGTGCAGAGGAAGAAAGAAAAGATGGCCAGGCTAGCTGAACTGCAAAGGCAGATAGACGAAGCCTCTGAAGAAGTTCGCCATCTTGCTCAGGATGAGCAGCACCGAAGGCCTCAGCACCAAGACCTTCATCAGGAGGGTTTCCTCAACGAAGATGACTGGTATGATAATTTCCATCATGGGAATTTTGTTTTCGATGATGCTTCTCCTCTGTCCGCTGAGCTGCAGGCTACACCTTGGCCTCCGTCCTACAAGCCGCCTCAGCTTCCCGTATTCGATGGCCACTCAGACCCGAAGCAGTTTTTGATGAGCTATGAAGCAACAGTATCTTCGTATGGTGGCAATGCTGCAGTCATGGCCAAATCTTTCGTTATGGCTGTCAGGAGTGTTGCTCAAACCTGGTATTCCTCCCTTCGACCAGGAACGATCACTTCATGGCAGAAGCTGAAAGACTTGTTGTTAACTAGCTTCCAAGGGTTTCAGACAAAGCCGGTCACTGCTCAAGCTCTATTCCAGTGCACCCAGGATCACGAAAAATACCTTCAGGCGTATGTCCGGAGGTTCTTGCGTTTGAGGGCACAGGCACCAACGGTGCCCAATGAAATTGTCATTGAGGCCATGATCAAGGGGCTTCGACCAGGACCGTCAGCTCAGTACTTCGCTAGGAAGCCTCCTCAAACTTTGGAGAAGCTGCTCCAGAAGATGGACGAGTACATTCGGGCCGATAATAATTTTCGCCAAAGAAGGGAGGAGGCTTTCAGGTTTTCTGAAATGACCAGGGGCTTCAGAGGAAGGTTCTATCCGAGGCACGTTAGATCAATTCATAACTCTACCCAAAATGATGATCGAGGGAGCCAACAGCAAAGGCCACAGTGTTCCTCACAGGCTTCGGGGCAACAGCAAGGTTCTTTCCGACCACCAGCTCCAAGAGGCAGAGGCGCCAGGTGCTTCGGCGGAAGATTTGGAGATCAACCAAGAAGAATCTTTTGCTTGTTTTGCGGTGAGAACAAAGGTCATACCACCAGGATGTGCCATGTTACCATCCAGAAGCAAAAGGAAATAGCCGAAGCCGCAGCACAACAAGCTCAGCCGAAGCAGGTCATGCATACTGCTTCGTATCATTCGCCCTACATCCCAGAATATGTGGGCAATCACCCTGCAGTTTCTGTTGCTTCGACGAGTCAACCTCAAGCTTCCTGGCAACAGCCTCCGCCTCCACCTCCGCTGCAACAAGGCCAGCAGCCAGAAGGGAGCCAGTATGCTCCACATCAAAGGGACTTCAGAGAGCAGTCCGAAGCTCGTACAGTCAACAGCACTGTGCCAAAGTCAAAGCACATCTATTGACAAATATCCTACCTTAATAGCAGTCTTTCTTATTCAGTCTTATTTTCTGTGTAATAAAGGACATTGTTTAGATTTCATGTAAACAGTTTCGTTGTTTGACAAAAGGAAAATATATTTTCTTCACAGGCCTAAGTTGTTGAAGTTTAAAGATTTGTGATAACAAAAAGGACCTTCAAATTATCGAGAATTCTTCGAAGCAACAAAAAGCCGTTCTAAGGAACGCAGAGTAAGTTTGCCGAAGTCACAAAAAGCCGCTCCAGAGGGAGTGCAGTGTAAGTTTTCTGCTCCAAAGTCGTTCCAAAGGGAATGCAGAGCATACAGCGAAAAGTCAACGCTGATACCGCCTAAGTAAAAGGCGAAGCGCGAAAAGTCAACGCGAATACCGCTAAAAGTAAAAGGAGAAGAAGCTCCTAAGGGAGGCTTACAGGGAAAAATAAACGCTGATTCCGCTGAAGTAAAAGGCGAAGAAGCTCCTAAGGGAGGCTTATAAAAGATTATGTGTTTTATTGCAGGGATGCGTGTGTATCTTCGGAATAAACATCACCTTACATAACATAACATCATCGCATCATTTCGCATAGCATAAGCATCATACATCATGTTGCATATAGCACAAGAGGTGGACACAATTTCGATCTACAGAAGAACGTTTTGAAAAAAGGGAAAAAAGGAGATACATTATTGATCTTCGGAAGTGTAGCTTCGGAAAATATCTTCACGAAGCCTGGATATTATTCATCAGAACACTGGATATTGTTGTGACAAAGAAAAATTCTTCTTCACGAAGCATGAAAAGAAGGGAAGGTGTTTTTTCGTCAAAGACTCAAAAACGGTACGTGTAAAATTTCATGCATCGTAAAGAATTGAACAATAAAAACAGGTATATTACATTCAAGGTTACAAAATGTTACAATATATCACATTTCAGAAGTTTTTACAATAGTACTTAATCTTCTCTCAAAACGACTTCTGCAGCCTCGTTCAGGAGCCGATTAACAACTTCATCCATGATAGCTTCAGCCATCTTTTTTATTTCGTCGTCTCCTTTCGGGGGAGGTCCCGAAGGCGCTTTAGTAGGATCTGAAGGAGAACAGGATACGGCTACATTGCTATTACAAATTGCGAACGAAGTTTAAAATCGAAAATTACAACATAATAAAACCATTAGTTGATACCTATTTGCCCTTCGGGCTCTGCGCTTTTTTCAGCAGCCTCAGCCACTTCTCTAGCATCGTGAATGCCCTTTTCACTTTTTCGAATAATTTCTCCGGCCATTTCTCGGCCACCATTATCCCAGATATCGGTGAAAAATTTTCCACCAATCATGCTAGCTTCGGCCGAAGGATCTCTTGCATCTTCGAAGGACAAAGCAGCTTCGGATTGCGCTAAAATCTTTACATGTTCGCAGCCCTTTTCTCTAAAATGGTGGCAATCCCTCTGGCGCCCGAGAAAGCACATATATCTCCACGGCTATTTAAAATTTCTTCGAAGGCCTCAGCTTCGTGATCGATCCATTCGATGGGACCTTCGGGGTTGCCTCTTGTAAAGTTTTCCTCGCTCGAGAATGCGCCGACGCTGGCGAAGCTAGCTTTTAACTTCTTAACACATTCTATAGATTTGATATAGCATTTTTTCTTGGACGAACGAAGCTCTTCAACAGTTCCCTCTAAGTGATCTGCCCATTGGTCGCTGAGTTCTCGCTTCGTTTCTTCAAGTATGCATTCTTCCTTGGCTCGGGCCAGTTGTTTACGAAGATCTTCAATTTCGCGCTTCTGAGCCTCAGCTTGACCTTTAAAAGCAGCTTCGTCTTCCTTTATTTTATTTATCAATGAATGTAATATTTTATCTTTTTCGAGACCTTCGTTCCTCAGTTCAACTACTTCGGAACGAAGGTTGCTCAGGGCTATAGCACACCCTTCGTCTTCAGCATCTTTCTGTGCCCTGAGGGCATTGCTAAGTATCAGGCCCTGCAAAGAGATATGTGTGCGTCAATAGATTTAAGTAAATGAAAAATTTTGGTCCCAACAAAAAATACAAAGATCCCATTTGTTGCACCTTTAAGCTATTATATGCCAGGCTGTCGGCCAGATCATTCTTCGACAGCACCGAGAGCCCGTCTTCTAGTGTTGGGAATCCGAAGCTTTTGCTCATCTCCCGACAGACAGAAATCTCCTTGCTATCAGGGAGGCAGTACAAAAAGTCTTCTTCTCCACTGCCATTGAATATTAACGCTCCCTTTGGATACTTCAGTTTGTGGGCGTAAAGCTGGGCCTCTTGTTTTTCTTTTTCTGATAATTGTTTCCCCGAAGCATGACGAACAATGTAATCAAGGACTTTGGGGGATGCTTCGGGGGCAATGCCACTGGTTTCTTCAACAAAAGTTGGCTCTGTTATTTTTTCTTCCTCGGTTTCCAAGGATTTTATCTTCGCGGGCTCTGAGGACCCAGCTTCGGCTTCAGTTTCTTGCTCTGGAGCTTTAGTATCAGAAACTTCAGTTTTCGCTTCGGGAATGGCAGCAGTCTTCTTCGGAGGTGTGCTTGAAGATTTAATTGTTTCCAGTACATCTAGCACATTAGCCATTCTCTTTCTTTTTGGAGTCACTACTGGCACTTTTTGATTCAACATTTGCTGCAAGACTCAAAACTTCTGATGTTTTTTCTTCGGTTGGTTTTTTCACTTCTTCCATTTTTTCTGTGGATGGCGCTTCGGCCATCTCTTTGGTTTCTGGTAGCAAAATCTTCGGTTCTTCCAATTCTATCCTTGTTGGCGCTTCGGCCATTTCTGCAACTTCTGGCAGTAAGGTTGGTTTGGCTGGCTTTTCAGCTTCGGTGGCCGAAGAAGTTTCTTCGGTGAACTCAGGCACCGAAGCTGGTTCGATATAGCGCGGCCGATGTGTGAGGACCTTTATCCTCTTTCTTTTCGGTTCTGGCTCGCTAGGAGCAGTTGCAGCTTCTTCTTTCGCAAAGGTTGTGTTTTTTCTTTTTTGCCCTCGAATGGGATAACGATAGTCAGGGTAGACGAACCCGATTGCATCAAATACCCGATTCAGCCTCTTCTTTTTTCGACCTCCGAAGGCTGCTGACAGTGCAGTATCTTCGGCCTTCGAATAAGCCCCAAGCAGTTCATCACTTAAATTTTCAATGCTTTTTAACCAGTCATCATCTGGCTCGACGAATTTATCTCCGAACTTAAAAGTGTACTTCAGCCTGATAAGTCCACCTTCGTCGGCCTCTTTTATGGTTTCTTGCGGCATTTCCCATTTCTCCGCGAGCGGCCATACCCTGAAGGCAATATGCTCTTGTACTAAATCTCTCGTTCCAATAAAAGAACAGATAACGCCGAAGGCTCTCTGGCATTCTTCGGCAGCTTCATTCATTTCAACCTTCGGCCTCCGAAGGCCGAAGCTTTGCCAAATAGGGCGCATAATTACACCTTTGATATCTTCTCGTACTGTCAGGTCGTTCTTCACATAAAACCATTCTGTCATCCAGTCGTCGGGCCATCTCTTCCGAAAGGTTGGCACGGGACAGCTTGACCCGGACCGAGAAACGAAACTCTAGCAGCCAAAATTATTGTGATACTGTTCCTTACCCCAAGGTTTTGTTTCGTATGATAATTCGTGTATATTGCAGAAACTTTTTGCATCAGGCTTCAGACCTTGGCTTCTCACGGCCCACACGAAGATATTCAGCCTTATGATTGCCTCGGGGGTAAGTTGGTGAAGATAGACTTCGAATATTTTCAGCACCTCTACGACAAACTTGCTCAGGGGAAATCGTAGTCCAGCTTTCAAAAAGCTTCGGTACACTACGACTTCATTCTCTTCAGGGTGTGAACAAGTCTTTTCCCCTTCGTCGGCCCTCACAATGGACAAATCCCGGAAATACCTTCCTCTCATGTTGACAAGATGATTCTCTTTGATAGTTGATTTACCATAAACTGAATGGCTTGGTCGCCAGGGACGATCTTCGGAGTCTTCACCACCACTGTCCACATCATAACTGTCACTGTCACCAGTATCTTCAGACAAACCTTCCAGAATCTCCTTGGTGATTTTTTCTGTATTGGTCTTCGACATCGCTGTAAGAAACCCCAAGTTTTTCTCTTCGTCGAGACTCAGCTTCATCTCAGCAGCAGCCTTCTTATCTTCAGACATCTTCGGAAACACTAAAAAACTGTTTTCAAAGCCGAAGCTTCAAAACTAAAAACTCAGCAAATCTTAGTGCACAAGAGCTAAAAATTGAGTGAGCGGGAGCAGATGGCCAGAGAGCGTGCCAAATGAGTCTGCGGTATGACCGTATTTATACGCCCAGTGCGTTGAAAATTGAAAGACCCCGCTTGTCAGTGAATGTTGCTATTCTAGCAAAGGGAAGGTGTTTTTTCGGACCTTCGGCGTAAAGCCTTCGTCCATGTCGCAATCTAAATTTATTATTTTAAACAAATTAATATTGCGAGGGGCTACTGTTGGGGGCCTTCGGCTTACGAAGGTCCTCAAAAACAGGATTTAACAGTATTTCTGGAAGTATAATGTGTGAGCAGGTACCTTCGGACTCAAGTCGGTATCGCGGCAGGAGAAGACCAGGATAATACGAAGGACGATACAGCGCCGAAGATGTGAGCAGGAAAGCTTCGGCGTGGTAGCAGAAAATGAAACCGACTTAAAGATGAAAAGGCTATTCAGACCTCGATAGACTACTATAGAATTATTATCAAATGTAAAGGGCATGAATGTAATTTTGTATGGGCTGTGTCCCGTGCCTATAAATAGGTGAACAGTACCCCCGTACTGTTCACGCTGATTTGGCATTCGCTTTTGCGTCACGCTTGTACTTTCATCTCCTTCAAGTTGAAGGTACATTTGTAATTCGACGTTATTTCTGTTTCTTAATAATATATATATATATATATATACAATTGTCTATGCTATCTTTCATATTCCTTATAATTCATCCTTCGTCACTATAAAGTGTATTTATGAAGGTATGTCTTTCATAACCTTCGTCCGAAAACCATTATATCCTGAGGGGAATAATGCTTCGAAGGACGAAGGACTTTATCGATTAACATTTTCTATGTTGCCTTGTTCCTGACTCAAAGCATTTGAGAACAAGTCCCCAACACACAATATTACACATGATTCTCAACAAGCATTACAATCTAAATGTTTTTAAAGCAGCATCTAATCTTCCCTCAAGACTACTTCTGCAGCTTCGTTTAGAAGCTGATCAACAACTTTATCCATTATGGCTTCGACCATTTGTCTAATTTCGTCATCCCCCTTCGTGTGGGGGCCCGGAGATAGCTCAGCAGGTTCTGAGGGAAGAGAAGATACAGATATATTACTATTACAAACCATGAACAAGTTCGAAATCAAAAAATTACAACTAAGAGTCAAAAACCACTAATTAATACCTATTTGCCCTTCGGGCTTTGCGCTTTTCTCAGCAGCCTCTGCTACTTTTCTAGCATCATGAATGCCTTTTTCGCTTTTTTGAATAATTTCTTAGGCCATTTCCCGGTCGCCATTGTCCTAGATGTCGGTGAAAAATTTTCCACCAACCAGGCTTGCTTCGGCCGAGGGGTCTTTTATATCTTTGGAGGATAGGCCAGTTTCGGATTGTGCTAAAGATTTCATATGCTCGCAGCCTTTCCTCTCCAAAATAGTAGCAATCCCCCTGGCACCCGAAAAAGCACAAATGTCTCCACGGCTATTTAAAATTTCCTCAAAGGCCTCAGCTTCGTGACTGATCCATTCAATCGGGCCTTCAGGGTTGCCCCTTGTGAAGTTTTCCTCACTCGAGAATGCGCCAATGCTGGCGAAGCTAGATTTTATTTTCTTAGCGCATTCTATAGATTTGTCATAGCACCTTTTCTTGGATGCTCGAAGCTCTTCAACGTCTCCTACTAAATGATTTGCCCACTGATCGCTAAGTTCTCGTTTTGTCTCTTCAAGTATGCGCTCTTCTTTAGCTCTGGCTAACTGTTTCCGAAGATCTTCAATTTCGCGCTTCTGAGCCTCAGCTTGAGCTTTAGAAGTAGCTTCGTCTTCCTTTATCTTATCCACCAATGTAAGCAGAATTTTATCTTTTTCCAAAGCTTCGTTCCTCAGCTTAATAACCTCTGTTCGTAGGTTGTTGAAAGCAATATTATAGCTCTCATCTTCAGCATTCTTTTGCGCTCTCAAAGCGTTGCTAAGTATTAAACCCTATATGAAAAGGATTAGTATAAGAATAAAAGAATAATTTAAAAATTATAGATTTCCAAATATACAATTTTCATACCTTCAGACTATTATATGCAAGGCTATCTGCAAGATCGTCCTTTGTCATAGCGCAGAGGCCAGCTTCAAGCTTCGGGAACCCCATACTCCTAGCCATCTCCCGGCAGACAAATAATTCTTTGTTGTCTGGGAGGCAGTATAAGAAGTCATCTTCGTCTGTGCCATTGAATACTAAGGCCCCCTTTGGATACTTCAATTCTCGGGCATAGTTATTAGCTTCAAAAATCTCTTCTTCAGATAACCTTTTCCCCGAAGCATGTCGTACAATATAATCGAGGGCTTTGGAGGATGCTTCGAGGGCAGCAGTGTCAGTTTCTTCAACCAAAGTTGGCTCTGCCATTTTTGTTTCTTCGGCTTCCAAGGGTTTTACCTTGGTGGGCTCTGAAGGCCCAGCTTCAGTTTCAGATTGTTGCTTTGAAGCTTCAGCAACAAAGGCTTCAGTATGCACTTCAGAAGTTTCAACAGTTTTCTTCGGAGTTGTGCTTGAAGACTTAATTATCTCCAAAACATTCAGCACATTAACCATCCTTTTTCTTTTCGGGGTCACTGCTGGCCCCTTTTGGCTTTTTACTGCCTCAAGTTTTGTCGAAGGACTTAAAACTTCTGATGTTTTTGTTTCTTCAGTCCTCGGTTCTTCTATCTTTTCTGTTGCTGGCACTTCGGCCAGCCTTCGATTTTTGGCAGCGGAGTTGGTTCTTTAGCTTCGGTGGCCGAAGAGGTCTCACCGACAAACTCAGGCACTGTGGCCGGTTCAATATAACGTGGCCGGTGTGTGAGAACCTTTACCCTTTTCCTCTTCGGCGCCGGCTCGCTAGGAGCGGCTGAAGCAGTTTCCTTCGCAGAAGATGTATTCTTTCTTTTTTGACCCCGCGCTGGATAACGGTAGTCGGGGTAGACAAACCCAATTGCATCAAAAACTCGGTTGAGCCTCTTCTTCTTTCGGCCTCCGAAGGCTGCTGATAATGCAATATCTTCGGCCTTTGAGTATACCCCAAGCAATTCATCACTTACGGTTTCAATGCTTTTTAGCCAGTCATCATCTGGCTCAATGAACTTATCTCCGTATTTGAATGTGTATTTTAGCCTGACTAGTCCACCTTCGTCAGGCTCCTTAACGATTTCCTTCGGCATTTCCCAGTTATCTGCAAGTGGCCATACTCTGAAGGCAATGTGTTCTTGCATTAAATCCCTTGTCCCAATAAAAGAGCACATTGCGTCGAAGGCTCTTTGGCATTCTTCGGCTGTTTCATCCATCACCACCTTCGGCCTCCGAAGGCCAAAGCGTTGCCAAATAGGGCGCATAATGATACCTTTAATATCTTCCTGAGTTTTTAAATCATTCTTCACATAAAACCATTCTGACATTCAGTTGTCGGGCCATCTTTTCCGAAAGGTTGGCACGGGACAACTTGACCCAGATCGGGCGCCGAAGCTGTAGCAGCCAAAATTGTTGTGATACTACTCTTTACCCCAAGGTTTCGTCTCGTACAATAACTCATGTATATTGCAGAAACTTTTTGCATTTGGTTCTAAACCTTGGCTCCTCACGGCCCAGACGAAGATGCCCATTCTTATGATTGATTCGGGAGTAAGTTGGTGAAGGTAGACTTCAAATACCTTCAGTACTTCCACAACAAAATTGCTCAAGGGAAATCGCAGTCCAGCCTTCAAGAAGCTTCGGAAGATTACGACTTCATTCTCTTCGGGAGTAGGCACAGTTTTCTCCCCATCATCTGCCCTCACAATAGACATGTCTCGAAAATACCTTCCCTTCATAGTATCAAGATGACTCTGCTTAATGCTCGATTTACCGAAGACTGTGTGACTTGGTCGCCACCGTCGATCTTCGGAGTCTTCACCCCCACATTCTACATCATAACTGTCACTGTCACCAGTATCTTCAGATAAACCCTCCAAGGTCTCCCTAGTGATCTTCTCCGTATTGGTCTTTGCTATTGACTGAAGAAAGCCGAGATGCATCTCCTCAGAAAGGCTCAGCTTCGATTCAGCAACAGTTTTCTTATCTTCAGACATCTTCACAAACGCTGAGAAAGTGCTCTCGAAACCGAAGCTTAAAAATTTAAAAAGCCAAGCAAGTGTTGTTGCGCATAGGCTAAAAGTTGGGTGAGCAAGAGCAGATGGCAAGAGAGCGTGCCGAATAAAATCGTGTTGAGCTCTTATTTATACACCCAGTACGTCGAGAATAGGAGGGTCCCGCTTGTCAATGACTGTTGCTATTCTAGCAAAGGGAAGGTGTTTTTTCGGACCTTCGGCTTAAATCCTTCGTCCATGTCGCAATATGAATTTATCATTACAGCAAATTAATATTGCGAGGGGCTACTGTGGGGGCCTTCGGCTTCCAAAGGTCCTCAAAAACATGATTTGACAATGTTTTCCAAGTGAAATATGTGAACAGGTATCTTCGGAATCAGGTTACGGGTATACAAGTGTCTGGTCAAGACGAAGCTTGGGCGGGACGGAAGGCGATCATGACGAAGGATAAGGTAATCACGAAGCTATGTGCAGAAAAGCTTCGGTATGACGGCAGAAAAGAGGAATCGACTTAAAGATGAAAAGCCAAATTAGACCTCGAAGAATTATTATAGAGTTATTGATAAATGTAAAGGGCATTAATGTAATTCTACACGGGCTGCGTCCCGCGCCTATAAATAGATGAACAGTACTCCCGTACTGTTCAGGCGGACTTGGCATTCGCTTTTTGCATCACGCTTGTACCTCTACTTTTCATCAATCCGAAGGTACATTTATAATTTGTTAATACGAATTTGATATTAAAAATAAATTGATGATATTATTTGTATTATTATTCGTATTTCATATATGTGTTCTTCTTCATCATCTATCGAACTTACGAAGGTCTTTTCCTTTGTAACCTTCGTCCAGAATTCATTATATCCGAAAGGAACATAATGTCTTTAAGGACGAAGGACTTTTACATTTAACACTTTTTATGTTGCCTTGTTCTTAACCCTTAGCATTTGAGAACAAGTCCCCAACAGTTGACATGTGTGGGGTCGGAGTACCCTGACATGTCATGTGTTTAGGTTTACCTTGCAAGGATAAAAACTCGATTCGAATCGTCTGCTTCTCGCAGCTAATGAGACTGCTTGACCCCTTGTACTACATTGAGTAAGAAGTGAAATGAGGTTACATGAGACAATTTGTTGATTGAACTAAATGCTTGCTACCATGTATGCTTAGAAGGAGCAAACTTAGTAAAGCTAATGATGCTAAAAATGGAAGAGCTAAAACTTGATTTTAGATACAGCTAGTGCTTTGGTAAACCAAACCCCTCAGCCAAACAGCTGCATGGTCTAGAGGTAGAGGAGTAGTTTCCTCACACCGGGTAAGTCTAGCTGAGTATTAGTATACTTAGCCTTGCTTGTGGCATAATTTTGCAGGTACGTTGCAGGATATGGTTGACGGTGTGACTTGGCCTACCACCCAGCCACCGGGTTGGACGGTCGAGTGGGATGCTGCTCCAGCAGGAGAGGAGCAAGAGGAGTAGTGGGCTAGGCCTTGCCCAATTCCTCACTATCGACGACATCGATTATCCGCTGCATTTTATTTTGAGAACTTTTATTCGCTACTCGAAAAACTCCGATCTATGTAATAATTCAGTATTTAATTTGAGGCTTCCTGTTTTATTGTGTTTCTGCTGTGACTCACCTTCGTGTGAGATTGTGGTATTTGATCCTAGTTAAGTGGCTTTATCAGACTAGATCTGAGGGACTGACAGGTTATTCCAATTTAAGTGTGTTACGGCCCTTGAGGCGTGACTTAGGCACTTAAGCTAGAATAATTTGGGCGGTTCTGCCACAGTTTTGACATGAAAGACAATTTAAAATTTATCTATTACTTAATCTTGTATTAAATACATAAAACCTTCAGAAATTCATATCTTAAAATCTATAACTCCAAATTTTAATGATTCTAGTCCCTATGATCTCATATTAATATGTATATTATTATCATGTATTTTGTCTACATGTTCGGTGTGATGTTAATTTTCCCCTTTATATTATGTATGTATTGTGTTGTTGCGAGTAGACGAGCAAGTCATAGAGGATCCTGAGGTTCAGCTGGTAGAGACTGCTGAGCAGGAGCTCGTTGAAGGCAAGTTGTGCCCTTGATCACTTCCTTTTACCCATTCATGTTCTTATTATTCATAATGATCTGCATAGGTTATTTTTTATGGGACCCAATAGGTTACCCTAGATTTTGACTATCTTTATACCTTGTTTCACCGCTGGTTTTACTACTAAATTTTTGGGTAGTACATGCTATTGCTTTATGTGGCTTTGGGTATAGAGATATTTATCACTCATTGTTATACTCTTTATTATCTGTTTATTACTTATTGTCATGATAAGATAATTATATTAATGGGAACATGGAGAACCACCCGGGAAAACAGTGCTACCACAAGGGTTTAATGGGACGCCCTTGGCTGATTAACTAGGAAAGCTAGTGGATGACTACCTTACCCAAAAGGGGCAAGGGCAGTAGGGGAGTGGTCAGTGTAGGGAGGTCCTTGGGTTGATTTTGCTGCGATGGCGGTCACGCGAGGGATTCCTGCACTGGAGCTTCCTATAAAATGTAGCGGGTTTTCTGAAGCTAGTGGAACTTTGTAAAGGCCTCGTAGTGGTACCCTGCCTCGCTTCCTTGGTAGAGGTGTATGGGGTCTGATCAACTCCATGGCAGATGGGTAACACGACTTTTGGGTAAAGATGTGCAACCTCTGCAGAGTGTAAATCTGGTATACTAGCCGTGCTCACAGTCATGAGCGGCTCGGACACTCACATGATTAATTTATGGAACTTAAACTCAATTTGTCATTTCATTGCATCTGGGATTATTTTATTATTACTTTTATTTATTATTATTAAGGTTTGGTATTTACTTACACTTAGTAACTGCTAATAAAATTTTGACCAACATATAAAAGCAATGCTCAGCTTCAGCCTTTATTACATTGATTTGCCTTACACTTCACATGAACTCCCACCTTTGGTGAGTTCATGCACATTATTCCCCACAACTTGTTGAGCGATGAACATGTGTGATCTCACCCTTGCTGTCTCACACCTGCCCCCACAGGAGAAGAATAGGTGGTTGAAGAGGAGCCGCCTAACACTGAGGCTTTTGACTTGATCTAGGTGGTGTCTCCCAGTTGACTTTCTGGCGCCAAGGATGGATTTTAGATCATGTTATATTTATCTTTTATTTTGTAAGACTTCCACTATGTAATAAATACTCTAAATATTGTGACATTTATCTCTATACACTCTGTTATTATATATGTTGTCTTCTTTTGCGCGTGTATGAGATGCACCCGGCTTTGTTCCTTAAAACCGGGTGTGACAAGTTGCAGCTTCCCCACTGTGTCTAGGTTGGCTACTCTTTGAAGCACCAAATGTCATGGCTTGATATTTTTAATCTCACTTTTCTGTCTCACCACCTTATTGTTTCGGCTTGATATTTATTGATATGGTCTATAGCCTGAAGTCTGACCCCCTCTATAGTGACTTTTGTTATTTTGCAAGCATCTTCGTCCTCTGCCGAAGCTAGAGTCCTTATTGATCCCATTCTCGCTTCTTTTGGCATTATTGCTTCATCCCCAAATAAAAGCTTGAACGGAGTAAACCATGTTGATCTTGAGAGAACAGTGTTATGATTCCATACCACTTTTACCAATTCATCTGTCCACTTTCCTTTTGATAGATTGAAGATTGACTTCATTATTCCTGTGATGATGATTCTGTTAGCTCGCTCTACCAATCCATTAGATTCTGGATGCCTCAAAGATGAAAAATGTATCTTTGTACCAATTTGGTCACAAAAAGTTTTGAATGTTTTAGCATCAAATTGAGTTCCATTGTCAACCGTGATAGCCTTCGGCACACCAAACCGGCAAACGATGTTTTGCTAGAGGAACTTCTGGACTGTGGTCGAAGTGATCGTAGCTAGGGGTTTAGCTTTGATCCACTTGGAAAAATACTCCATTGCTACTACAACATATTTCAAGTTCCCTTGCGCTGGTGGAAGTGGGCCTAGTAAGTCTAGGCCCCACCTTTGAAGCGGTGAGGTGGGCTGGATTAGCTGGGTTAGAGACGAAGGATGCTTTCGATCTCTAGCGCACTCCTGGCAATTTTCACATTTTTGAACTAGATCTGTTGTGTCCGAAGCTGCCTTTGTCCAGTAAAATCCTTATCTAAATACCTTTCCGAGAAGGGGACTAGATCCGATATGAGCTCCACATATCCCTGCGTGTATTTCTTTCATTAGTTCCTGACCTTCGGCTCTAGACAGACATTTTAATAGTGGAGAACAAACTCCTTGTTTGAACAACTCTCCTTCTATGATCATATATGGTCTTGTCCTGGCTTGCATCCTTTTTATGTAAGCTTCATCGTTCGAATGATAATTTCCTTGGAGGAAAGAAACAATCTCGGTTCTCCGGTCCTCGTTGTGCACAGGTGAAATTGTAAGCACTGCTCGCTCCATGAGCTCGACTGAAGGTGCTCTGAGAGTTTCGAAGAACACTTCTGGGGGCAGCGGAAGCCCCTGTGTCGCTGATTTAGCTAGTAGATCTGTCTGCTCATTTTCCCACCTTGGGATGTTCTTTACTGAGAAACCTTCGAAGGAGGCTTCCATTCCTCGGATTGTATCGAGATACTTTTCAAGCTTTGGGTCTCTTGCTTTGCTGCTTTTATCAACATGCCTTGTGATGACTTGTTAGTCAGATTTGAGAACTGCCCTTCTTATTCCCATTGCCTTAAGCTTTCGAAGGCCCAAAAGAAAAGCTTTGTACTCTACAATGTTATTTGTGCAATTGAACTCCAATCTGGCTGCATTGCAAGTTTTGATTTTAGATGGTGAAATCAGAATAGCAGCTGCACCTGCACCAAAGGTTTCCCATGATCCATCATAGAATACAGTCGAAGCTCAGTGTCTGTTATGCATCCTTCTTCTTAACCCCTGGCGTCCAATCAGCAATAAAGTCTACTAACGCTTGGGATGGGATGGAGGATCTATGGACAAAATCAATAGTGAATTCATTCAGTTTTGCAGCCCATTTTCCAACTCTTCCTATAGCTTCTCTGTTTCTTATCAGGCTGAGATGAAGGTACTATAATGTGATGTGACTGGAAATAATGCCAAAGCTTTCTGGATGCTATCAATACAGCATATAGTACCTTCTCCAGCTCTTTGTAATTCCTTTTTTATGGACTTAATACTTCGGAAATGAAGTATACTGGGACTTGCTTATTTGCTTGATCATCTTATTTCTCCTGCACCAGTGCTGCACTGACTGTAGCAATAGGGCTCCTGAAGAAGGTGGAGTCAATGTTGTTGAACTGGTCCCCATTGGAAGACTTCAGCCGATTTTAGCATCTCGAAAAATTGCAAATTCCTTTCTGTTAATCTCGAGATGAATTTGTTAAGAGATGTCAGCCTTCCTGTTAACCTCTGGGTACCTTTTCTTGTCCTTGGTGGCTCCATCCGAATTATATCTTCTATTTTTTGGGTCCCTTTTGTAGATACTAGGCACCCAAGAAATTTTTCCTTCTTCACTCCGAAAACACATTTTTCTGGATTTAGCTTGAGGCCAGCCTTCCTGAAGTTGGCAAATGTTTTTTGCAAGTCGGTAATGTGATTTTCTTACTTCGTGCTTTTTACTATGATATCATCGACATATGTCAGAACATTCCTGCCAATTTGAGAGCTGAGGACTTTGGAAGTCATTCTGCTGAAGCTTCCTCCAGCATTCTTGAGCCCCTCGGGCATCCAAAGGTAGCAGTATGTTCCACTAGGGGTTATGAAACTTGTTTTAGGCTCATCCTCCTTCATCCAAATTTTATGATAGCCTGAGTAGCTTTCCAATAGACTCATGAGCTCCGAAGTGGCTGCTGCATCTACGAGGGAGTCTATTCTTGGCAAAGGGAACTCATCCTTTGGGCATACCTTATTGAGATTTGTAAAATCAATACACATTCTACACTTTCCATTGGCCTTCTTTACCATAACAGTGTTGGCTAGCCATTCTGGGTATGTTACTTCCCTGATTACTCCAGCAATGAGAACCTTTTAACTTCATTTCTTGCCCCTTTGGCTTTACCATCAGACATCTTCCGAAGCTTGTGCTGCCTTGGTCTGATGGCTGGGTCTACATTGAGTGAATGTTCAATAACATCTCTATTGACACCACAATGATCATTGGTTGTCCATGCAAAACATCCTTGTTGTTATACAGAAATTTTAGCAGGGTTTTCTCTTGTTCCTCGGACAACTGAAACCAAAACAACACCTTCTGCTCAGCTATGTCTTCGCACAGAAGCATAGACTTTGGTTGATCCGCTGAAGCAGCTTTGTCTCTTATATGCTTCTGATGAGCTTCGGCTTCATCTATGTTGTGGATGGCCTTTGAATCTATCCAGTTCCCTTCAGCCCTTCTAGCGACCTCTTGACTGCCATGCACATCAATAGGACCTTGGTCAGATGGTATCTTCATGCACAGATATGCTGGGTGGAGTACTGCTTCAAAGGCATTCAATGTCTCTCAACCATTGATTGCATTGTAAAGACAGTCCATGTCAATAATGTCAAATAAAACTTGTTCTGTTCTTGTATTGTTAATATAGCCAAAGGTGATCGACATTGTTATCTTTCCTAGTGCCACTATCTGCCTTCCTCCAAAGCCACACAAGGGGTGCGTTGCATGATGTATTTTGTCATCCTACTCTTGCATTTGCCTAAAGGCTTTTGCGAAGATGATATCTGCTACACTGCCTGTGTCTACAAGGATATTGTGAACCAGAAACCCTTTGATAACACAAGATATGACCATTTCATCATTATGGGGATAGTCCTTGAGCTGAAGGTCTTCCTTAGAGAATGTGATTGGTACATGAGACCACTTGGATTTGATGAAGGGTCCTTGCACTCCAACATGTTGTACCCTTCTATGTGCTTCCTTCTTTTGTTTCTTATTGGCTGGTTCAGAACTTGAGACGCCTATGATTGGGAGCACCAGCTTCGTAGCCGAAGTGAAAGGGAATTAGGCTTACACCTAGTTCCTAATTGATTTTGGTGGTTGAATTGCCCAACACAAATAATTGGACTAACTAGTTTTGCTCCAGTGTATAAGTTACACAGGTGCCAAAGGTTCACACTTGCCAATAAAAAGACCAAGAATTGGGTTCAACAAAAAGAGCAAGGGATAACCAAAGTGTGCCCTGGTATGGCGCACCGGACTGTCCGGTGCACCAGGGGACTTCACGCTGAACTCCTCACCTTCGGGAAAAACCAGAGGCGCTCCGCTATAATTCACCGGACTGTCCGGTGTACACCGGACAGTGTCCGGTGCCCCAAGGAAGAGCAACTCTGGAACTCGCCAGCTTCGGGAATTCGCTCCGCTATAATTCACCGGACATGTCCGGTGTGCACCGGACTGTCCGCTGAACCAGCGGAGTAACGGCTACCTCGCGCCAACGGTCACCTGCAGAGGCATTAAATGCGCGCCAGAGCGCGCAGAAGTCAGGCACGCGCGAAGTGGCGCACCGGATACTCTACTGTGCATGTCCGGTGTGCCACCGGACATCCAGGCGGGCCCAGAAGTCAGAGCTCCAACGGTCGGAACCCAACGGCCTGGTGATGTGGCTGGCGCACCGGACACTGTCCGGTGTGCACCGGACTGTCCGGTGCACCATGCGACAGACAGCCCCACCAAACGGCTAGTTTGGTGGTTGGGGCTATAAATACCCCCAACCACCCCACATTCAAGTCATCCAAGTTTTCCTACTTCAACCACTTACAAGAGCTCTAGCATTCAATTCTAGACACACCCAAGTGATCAAATCCTCTCCAAATTCCACACAACGCCTTAGTGACTAGTGAGAGAGATTTGCTTGTGTTCTTTAGAGCTCTTGCGCTTGGATTGCTTTCTTCTTTCTCATTTTTTCTTGTGATCAATACTCACTTGTAACCGAGGCAAGAGACACCAATTGTGTGGTGGTCCTTGCGGCGAAGTTTTGATCCCGGTTGATTTGAGAAGAGAAAGCTCACTCGGTCCGAGGGACCGTTTGAGAGAGGGAAGGGGTTGAAAAAGACCCGGCCTTTGTGGCCTCCTCAATGGGGAGTAGGTTTGCGAGAATCGAACCTCGGTAAAACACATCCGCGTGTCACACTTCCTATTTGGTTGTGATTTGTTTTTTCACCCTCTCTCGCAGACTCGATTATATTTCTAACGCTAACCCGGTTTGTAGTTGTGATTATTTTTGAGAATTTCAGTTTCGCCCTATTCACCCCCCCTCTAGGCGACTTTCAATTGGTATCAGAGCCCGGTGCTTCATTAAAGCCTAACCGCTCGAAGTGATGTCGGGAGAACACGCCAAGAAGGAGATGGAGACCGGCGAAAAGCCCACTACAAGCCACGGGAAGGCTTCATCGGAAGAGTCCCGCAAAAAGGGAAAGGGGAAGGAGAAGAAAAGCTTCTTCCCGTAAGTCGCATCAGAGTGGCGACAAGATAAAGAAGATGAGGAAGGTGGTCTACTAGGAGACCGACACTTCATCACCTTCCACTTCCGGCTCCGACGCGCCCTCCGTAACTTCTAAGCGCCATGAGCGCAAGAAGTTTAGTAAGATCCCCTTACATTACCATCGCACTTCTAGACATACTCCATTACTTTCCGTTCCATTAGGCAAACCGCCAACCTTTGACGGTGAATATTATGCTAGGTGGAGTGATTTAATGAAATTTCATCTAACCTCACTCCACAAAAGTATATGGAATGTTGTTGAGTTTGGAGCACAGGTACCATCTGTAGGGGATGAGGATTATGATGAGGACGAGGTGGCCCAAATCGAGCACTTCAACTCCCAAGCCACAACCATACTCCTCGCCTCTCTAAGTAGGGAGGAGTACAACAAGGTGCAAGGATTAAAGAGCGCCAAGGAAGTTTGGGACGTGCTCAAGACCGCGCACGAGGGTGATGAACTCACCAAGATCACCAAGCGGGAAACGATCGAGGGGGAGCTCGGTCGCTTCCGTCTTCGCCAAGGGGAGGAGCCACAAGATATGTACAACCGGCTCAAAACCTTGGTGAACCAAGTGCGCAACCTCGGGAGCTAGAAATGGGATGACCACGAGGTGGTTAAGGTTATTTTAAGATCACTCATTTTCCTTAACCCTACTCAAGTCCAATTAATTTGTGGCAATCCTAGATACACACTAATGACTCCCTAGGAAGTAATCGGGAATTTTGTGAGCTTTGAATTTATGATCAAGGGCTCACGGAAGATCAACGAGCTTGACGGTCCTTCCACGTCCGAAGCTCAACCCGTCGCATTCAAGGCGACGGAAGAAAAGAAGGAGGAGTCTACACCGAGTAGAACACCCATCGACGCCTCCAAGCTCGATAATGAGGAAATGGCGCTCGTCATCAAGAGCTTCCGCCAAATCCTCAAGCAAAGGAGGGGGAAAGATTACAAGCCCCGCTCCAAGAAGGTTTGCTACAAGTGTGGTAAGCCCGATCACTTTATAGCAAAATGTCCTATTTCTAGTGATAGGGGCGATGACAAGAAGGGGAGAAGAAAGGAGAAGAAGAGGTACTACAAGAAGAAGGGCGGCGATGCCCATGTTTGTCACGAGTGGGACTCCGACGAAAGCTCTAGCGACTCCTCCGACGACGAGGACGCCGCCAACATCGCCGTCACCAAAGGGCTTCTCTTCCCCAACGTCGGCCACAAGTGCCTCATGACAAAGGATGGCAAAAAGAAGAAGGTTAAATCTAAATCCTCCACTAGATATGAATCCTCTAGCGATGATAATGCTAGTGATGAGGAAGATAATTTGCGTACTCTTTTTGCCAACTTAAACATGCAACAAAAAGAGAAATTAAATGAATTAATTAGTGCCATCCATGAGAAGGATGATCTCTTGGACTCCCAAGAGGACTTCCTAATCAAGGAAAACAAAAAGCATGTTAAAGTAAAAAATGCTTATGCTCTAGAAGTTGAAAAGTGCGAAAAATTATCTAGTGAGCTAAGCACTTGCCATGAGACTATAGACAACCTTAGAAATGAGAATGCTAATTTGTTAGCTAAGGTTGATTCTATTGATTGTAATGTTTCAAATCCCAATCTTAGAAATGATAATGATAATTTGCTTGCTAAGATTGAAGAATTAAACATTACTCTTGCTAGCCTTAGAAATGAAAATGAAAAATTGCTTGCTAAGGCTAAAGATTTTGATGCTACTATTTCCGACCTTAGAAGTAGAAATGATATATTACATGCTAAGGTTGTAGAATTAAAATCTTGCAAACCCTCTACATCTACCATTGAACACACTACTATTTGCACTAGATGTAGAGATGTTGATATTAATGCTATTCATGATCACATGGCTTTAATTAAACAACAAAATGATCATATAGCAAAATTAGATGCTAAAATTGCCGAGCATGAACTTGAAAATGAAAAATTTAAATTTGCTCGTAGTATGCTTTATAGTGGGAGACACCCTATCATTAAGGATGGCATTGGCTTCCAAAAGGGGGACAATGTCAAACTTAATGCCCCTCCTAAGAAATTGTCTAATTTTGTTAAGGGCAAGGCTCCCATGCCTCAAGATAACGAGGGATACATTTTGTACCCTGCCGGTTATCCTGAGAGCAAGATTAGGAGAATTCAATCTAGGAAATCTCACTCTGGCCTTAATCATGCTTTTATGTATAAGGGTGAGACATCTAGCTCTAGGCAACCAACCCGTGCTAAGTTGCCTAAGAAGAAAACTCCTAGTGCATCAAATGATCATGACATTTCATTTAAAACTTTTGATGCATCCTATGTTTTAACTAACAAATCCGGCAAGGTAGTTGCCAAGTATGTTGGGGGCAAGCACAAGGGGTCAAAAACTTGTGTGTGGGTACCCAAAGTTCTTGTGTCTAATGCTAAAGGACCCAAAACCATTTGGGTACCTAAAGTCAAGAACTAAACATGTTTTGTAGGTTTATGCATCTGGGGGCTCAAGTTGGATAATCGACAGCGGGTGCACAAACCACATGACAGGGGAGAAGAAAATGTTCTCCTCCTACGAGAAAAACCAAGATCCCCAACGAGCTATCACATTCGTGGATGGAAATCAAGGTTTGGTCAAAGGATTGGGTAAAATTGCTATATCTCCTGACCATTCTATTTCCAATGTTTTTCTTGTAGATTCTTTATATTACAATTTGCTTTCTATATCTCAATTATGTCAAATGGGCTACAACTGTCTATTCACTGATGTAGGTGTCACTGTCTTTAGAAGAAGTGATGATTCAATAGCATTTAAGAGAGTGTTAAAGGGTCAGCTATACTTGGTAGATTTTGATAGAGCTGAACTTGACACTTGCTTAATTGCTAAGACTAACATGGGTTGGCTCTGGCACCGCCGACTAGCCCATGTTGGGATGAAGAATCTTCATAAGCTTCTAAAGGGAGAGCACATTTTAGGATTAACAAATGTTCATTTTGAGAAAGACAGGATTTGTAGCGTATGCCAAGCAGGGAAGCAAGTTGGTGCCCATCATCCACATAAGAACATCATGACGACTGACATGCCACTGGAGCTCCTACACATGGATCTATTCGGCCTGATTGCTTACATAAGCATCGGTGGGAGTAAGTACTGTCTAGTTATTGTGGATGATTATTCTCGCTTCACTTGGGTGTTCTTTTTGCAGGAAAAATCTCACACCCAAGAAACCTTAAAGGGATTCTTGAGACGGGCTCAAAATGAGTTTGGCTTAAGGATCAAAAAGATTAGAAGCGACAACGGGACGGAGTTCAAGAACTCTCAAATTGAAGGCTTCCTTGAGGAGGAGGGCATCAAGCATGAGTTCTCCTCTCCCTACACGCCACAAAAAAATGGTGTAGTGGAAAGGAAGAATAGAACTCTATTGGACATGGCAAGAACCATGCTTGATGAGTACAAGACTTCGGATCGGTTTTGGGCCGAGGCGGTCAATACCGCCTGCTACGCCATCAACCGACTATATCTACACCGAATCCTCAAGAAGACATCATATGAGCTCCTAACCGGTAAAAAGCCCAATATTTCATATTTTAGAGTCTTTGGTAGCAAATGCTTTATTCTTGTGAAAAGAGGTAGAAAATCTAAATTTGCTCCTAAGACTGTAGAAGGCTTTTTACTAGGATATGATTCAAACACAAGGGCATATAGAGTCTTTAACAAGTCCTCTGGACAAGTTGAAGTTTCTTGTGACGTTGTGTTTGATGAGACTAATGGCTCTCAAGTAGAGCAAGTTGATCTTGATGAGATAGGTGATGAAGAGGCTCCGTGCATCACGCTAAGGAACATGTCCATTGGGGATGTGTGTTCTAAGGAATCCGAAGAGCCTCCAAATGCACAAGATCAACCATCCTCCTCCACGCAAGCATCTCCACCAACTCAAAATGAGGATGAGGCTCAAGTTGATAAAGGAGAAGATCAAGCAAATGAGCCACCTCAAGATGACGGCAATGATCAAGGAGGAGATGCAAATGATCAAGACAAGGAGGATGAAGAACCAAGGCCGCCACACCCAAGAGTCCACCAAGCAATCCAATGAGATCACCCCGTCGACACCATCCTCGGCGATATTCATAAGGGGGTAACTACTAGATCTCGTGTTGCACATTTTTGTGAACATTACTCGTGTGTTTCCTCTATTGAGCCACACAGGGTAGAGGAAGCACTACAAGATTCGGATTGGGTGGTGGCGATGCAAGAGGAGCTCAACAACTTCACTAGGAATGAGGTATGGCATTTAGTTCCACGTCCTAACCAAAATGTTGTAGGAACCAAATGGGTTTTCCGCAACAAGCAAGATGAGCATGGTGTGGTGACAAGGAACAAAGCCCGACTTGTGGCCAAAGGATACTCCCAAGTCGAAGGTTTGGATTTTGGTGAAACCTATGCACCCGTAGCTAGGCTTGAGTCAATTCGTATATTATTGGCCTATGCTACTTACCATGGCTTCAAGCTTTATCAAATGGACGTGAAGAGTGCCTTCCTCAATGGACCAATCAAGGAAGAGGTCTATGTTGAGCAACCTCCCGGCTTTGAAGATAGTGAGTACCCTAACCATGTTTATAAACTCTCTAAGGCACTTTATGGGCTCAAGCAAGCCCCAAGAGCATGGTATGAATGCCTTAGAGATTTCCTTTTCACTAATGGATTCAAAGTCGGAAAAGCCGATCCTACTTTATTCACTAAAACTCTTGAAAATGACTTGTTTGTATGCCAAATTTATGTTGATGATATTATATTTGGGTCTACTAACGAGTCTACATGTAAAGAATTTAGTAGGATCATGACACAAAAATTCGAGATGTCTATGATGGGGGAGTTGAAGTATTTCTTGGGATTTCAAGTGAAGCAACTCCAAGAGGGCACCTTCCTTAGCCAAACGAAGTATACTCAAGACATTCTAAGCAAGTTTGGGATGAAGGATGCCAAACCCATCAAGACACCCATGGGAACCAATGGGCATCTCGACCTCAACAAGGGAGGTAAATCCATCGATCAAAAGGTATATCGGTCGATGATTGGATCTTTACTCTATTTATGTGCATCTCGACCGGATATTATGCTTTCCGTATGCATGCGTGCAAGATTCCAAGCCGACCCTAAGGAAGCTCACCTTATGGCCGTAAAACGAATCTTGAGATATTTAGTTTATACTCCTAAGTTTGGGCTTTGGTATCCTAGGGGATCCACTTTTGATTTGATTGGTTATTCCGATGCCGATTGGGTGGGGTGCAAAATTAATAGAAAGAGCACATCGGGGACTTGCCAGTTCTTGGGAAGATCCTTGGTGTCTTGGGCTTCAAAGAAGCAAAATTCGGTCGCTCTTTCCACCACCGAGGCTGAGTACATTGCCGCAGGCCATTGTTGCGCGCAACTACTTTGGATGAGGCAAACCCTCAGGGACTATGGTTACAAATTAACCAAAGTTCCCCTTCTATGTGATAATGAGAGTGCAATCCGCATGGCGGATAATCCCATTGAGCATAGCCACACTAAACACAGCCATTCGGTATCACTTTCTAAGGGATCACCAACAAAAAGGAGATATCGAGATTTCATATATTAACACTAAAGATCAATTAGCCGATATCTTTACCAAGCCACTAGATGAACAAACTTAGGCATGAGCTAAATATTCTTGATTCTAGGAACTTCTTTTTGTTAAATTGCACACATAGCTCATTCATATACCTTTGATTATGTCTCTCTCATATGCTATGACTAATGTGTTTTCAAGTCTATTTCAAACCAAGTCATAGGTATATTGAAAGGGAATTGGAGTCTTCGGCGAAGACAAAGGCTTCCACTCCGTAACTCATCCATTCGCCGTCGCTCCGAGCCACTCTCCATCTTTGGGGGAGAAGGACTCCGTCTTTGGTATAATCTTCACTAATTTATTTATGACCAAAGGGGGAGAAAGTAATTCAAAAGGGCTCTAATGACTCCGTTTCTGGCGATTCATGCCAAACGGGGAGAAAGTATTAGCCCAAAGCAAAAGGACCGCACCACCACCTAAATTTTAAAATGATTTTCAATTGGAAATTTCAAATTGGTATCCTATTGTGTTCAAAAAGGGGGAGAGAATAGTATTTTCAAAATCAATATCCTAAAACCCTCTTGAACACTAAGAGGAGGATTTCATTTAGGGGGAGTTTTGTTTAGTCAAAGGAAAAGCATTTGAAACAGGGGGAGAAAATTTCAAATCTTGAAAATGCTTTGCAAAATCTTATTCATTTGCCTTTGACTATTTGCAAAAGAACTTTGAAAAAGATTCACAAAAGAATTTGCAAAAACAAAACATGTGGTGCAAGAGTGGTCCAAAATGTTAGAAATGAAGAAACAATCCATGCACATCTTATAAGTATTTATATTGGCTCAATTCTAAGCAACCTTTGCACTTACATTATGCAAACTAGTTCAATTATGCACTTCGATACTTGCTTTGGTTTGTGTTGGCATCAATCACCAAAAAGGGGGAGATTGAAAGGGAATTAGGCTTACACCTAGTTCCTAATTGATTTTGGTGGTTAAATTGCCCAACACAAATAATTGGACTAACTAGTTTTGCTCCAGTGTATAAGTTATACAGGTGCCAAAGGTTCACACTTAGCCAATAAAAAGACCAAGAATTGGGTTCAACAAAAACAGCAAGAGATAACAGAAGTGTGCCCTGGTCTGGCGCACCGGACTGTCCGGTGTGCCACCGGACAGTGTCCGGTGCACCAGGGGACTTCACGCTGAACTCCTCACCTTCGGGAAAATCCAGAGGCGCTCCGCTATAATTCACCGGACTGTCCGGTGTACACCGGACAGTGTCCGGTGCCCCAAGGAAGAGCAACTCTGTAACTCGCCAGCTTCGGGAATTCGCTCCGCTATAATTCACCGGACATGTCCGGTGTGCACCGGACTGTCCGGTGAGCCAGCGGAGTAACGGCTACCTCGCGCCAACGGTCACCTGCAGATGCATTAAATGCGCGCCAGAGCACGCAGAAGTCAGGCACGCACGAAGTGGCGCACCGGACACTCTACAGTGCATGTCCGGTGTACCACCGGACATCCAGGCGGGCCCAGAAGTCAGAGCTCCAACGGTCGGAACCCAACGGCCTGGTGACGTGGCTGGCGCACCGGACACTGTCCGGTGTGCACCGGACTGTCCGGTGCACCATGCGACAGACAGCCCCACTAAACGGCTAGTTTGGTGGTTGGGGCTATAAATACCCCCAACCACCCCACATTCAAGTCATCCAAGTTTTCCTACTTCAACCACTTACAAGAGCTCTAGCATTCAATTCTAGACACACCCAAGTGATCAAATCCTCTCCAAATTCCACACAACACCTTAGTGACTAGTGAGAGAGATTTGCTTGTGTTCTTTAGAGCTCTTGCGCTTGGATTGCTTTCTTCTTTCTCATTCTTTCTTGTGATCAATACTCACTTGTAACCGAGGCAAGAGACACCAATTGTGTGGTGGTCCTTGCGGGGAAGTTTTGTTTCCGGTTGATTTGAGAAGAGAAAGCTCACTCGGTCCGAGGGACCGTTTGAGAGAGGGAAGGGGTTGAAAAAGACCCGGCCTTTGTGGCCTCCTCAACGGGGAGTAGGTTTGCGAGAACCGAACCTCGGTAAAACAAATCCGCGTGTCACACTTCCTATTTGCTTGCGATTTGTTTTTTCACCCTCTCTCGTGGACTCGATTATATTTCTAACGCTAACCCGGTTTGTAGTTGTGATTATTTTTGAGAATTTAAGTTTCGCCCTATTCACCCCCCTCTAGGCGACTTTCACGAAGGTGTCACAACTTGGTCACCTTCTGAAGCCAATATCGTGGTTGTGGAAGTGAGTTCACCGGAGGTGGGCGCCAATGTTGGCCACTTGTTCTCAAAGGTTGTGAATCAAGAACAAGGCAACACAATTGTTAAAGATTAGGGACCTTCATCCTACGAAGCATCATCTCCTTTCGGATATAACGATCTTCAGACGAAGGTCATGAAAGACGCACCTTCATCATCATAAGAATAACAATTCATAGAGATGATAAATATTATCCATTCATATGTCGATTCATATATATATTTATTTCATGATGAACATATGAATGTTAACAAGATTTCTATTACATTGATACCTTCGGCTTATTCAAAGGTGTTGACGCGAGAGCGATTACAGTCCAGCGTGAACAGTACGGGGGTACTGTTCACCTATTTATAGGCACGGGATGCAGCCCATGTGAAAATACATTTATGACCTTAATTTGTATACACAATCATAACATAAATCATCAGGGATTAACTGGTCTTTTCCTCTTTGGTTCGGCGTCATACTTGACCTTCGTCGCCACCCTAAGACGAAGCTGTCGTCTTTCAGCTATAGTTTTGGCATTCGTTGTTATCGTTTTGAGACAATGTCTTCGTCTCAATGACCTTCGGCGGGGCAAAAGATACTCATCACGAAGCTTTTCTTATGACAACGGTCATGTAATATTTAATAATACACTAGAAACAAAAGGTTAGTTGTGTCTTTGAGGACCTTCAAAGAGGAAGGCCCCAAGGATTGAAACTTAGACATTAGTAGAGATAGCAACACTTAGACAAAACCTAGTTTGCACATTATAGATTGTTTATTTGCATAGTGTTGGTCACTTGTTCTCAAATACTATGAGTCAAGAACAAGGCAACACAGTTGTTAATTATAACAGACCTTCATCCTCCGAAGTATTATCTCCTCATGGGTATAATACTCATCAGACGAAGGTCAAGAAGGACATACCTTCATCATTTGATATAGGAATAAGAATGCAAAGAAATATAGACGATAATTGCATCCCATTAATTTATTTATATTTGCATCCCACAAAACATGTATGAATATTAACAGATTTCATATTACATTGATACATTCGGCTTGCTCGAAGGTGAAGGATGCGGGAGAGCGATTACAATCCAGCGTGAACAGTACGGTGCTACTGTTCACGTATTTATAGCCACGGGACGCAGCCCGAGTAAAAGTATATTTATGTCCTTGTCATCCGTCTACAATTATAATACAAAACATTAAGGACTAAATAGTCTTTATCCTTTTTTGTCACTGATGTATTTGGTCTTCGTCATCAACCCGAGCCAAAGTCCTTTTGACTATAGCTTCGTCGTCCATTTTTGTCACCTTCGGGTTACACCTCTACTCTTATCACAGAAGAAGATCTCTGTTCTGAAGCTGAAGCCTCCTGCAATAATCTATGTCATGCTGAAGACATATGGTTAGTTAGGTTTTTGAGGACTTTCGGAGGAGGAAGGCCCCAAACTGTAGCCCCTCGCAGTACTGATTTGTTTCTTTGTAACAAATTTAGACTATAACGTGAACGAAGGCCTTTAGCCGAAGGTCCGAAAAAATACCTTCCCTTCGCTAGAATAGCGAATGACACTGACTTGTGGGACCCACCCAACTGTGGTGCTCTGGACATATAAATAGGAGCTTGCATTGTAAGCATTTCTTGTGCCATTTCAGTTTCTTGCATTACGCTCATCTTTTTAAACTTTCTTGCTTTGTCGAGTTTAGTTGGATTTCAAGCATCCGCATTTCAACAACCATTGACTTAATGGCTGACGAGAAGAAGATTGTTGATCCGTCGCTATCTGGGTTTTATGAAGCTATGGAAAAAACCAACGTAGAAAAGATTGCAAACAAGATACTAGCTGGGATATCTGAGAACTCTAGCGATAGTGAAAGTTTTGATGTAGAAAGTGGGAATGAAGATGTCGAAGATCGGCCCTAGAGACCAAGCCATGTTGAGCAAGGGCAGATTGATGCAATGAGGGGGAGGTACTTTCGTGATATCTCAATTGTGAGGGCTGGAGGGAAAATAATGTCCCTCTGCCCGAAGTTGACGAAGTGGTAGTTTACAGAAGCTTCATGAAGTCAGGGCTTCTGTTTCCTCTAGATAAATTGCTAGTCGAAGTCTTGAAAACCTTCAAAAATTACCTTCATCAACTTACTCCCAAAGCTATCATCAAGGTGGGGATCTTTATATGGGCCATGAGGAGCTAGGGACAGGAACCAAGTGCAAAATGTTTCTGCAACATCCATGAGCTATCTTATAAGACGAAGGCTACCGATAAGGAGAAATATCACAACAACTTCTGTTGTTACAGCTTCGTGCCACGCTCTGAGGTGAGCTACCCAGTTCCGACATTTCGGAAGAGATGGTCGGGGGCCTGGATGCAGAAATGGTTCTACGTGAAGAATGACCTGAGTGAAAGGGAGGATATTAAAGGGATTATTCAACGTCCTATATGTTCTCGCTTCGGCATTAGGAGGCCATCCACTGCCCTTGGGAATGATATACAAGCATGTCAAGCGGCTTTCAATACAGTATGTACTTACATAGGCACAACGGACTTAGTCCAGGAGCACATTACTTATAGAGTGTGGCCACATGCAAATGGGTGGGAGATGCCGAAGGAGACTGCTGCTGGCCCTAGCCAAGGTGGTTTAATCTACCTGAAGTACACCTTCAAATATAGGAGCCAGTTTGATGAGCCAAATGATGACTGGCTAGATGCAATTGAAGCGACCAGTGATGAATTGCTTGGAGCCTACTCGGGGCTCGAGGCAAAAAGAGGCTGAATAGGGTATTTTATGTCATTGGATTTGTATATCCGGACTACTATTATCCTTCGCAGAGGCAAGTAAAGAAAATAAAGACTGCTACTTCGGCGACTTCTAGCGCGCTGAAGTCAAAGAAGGTTAAAGTTTTGACACATCGGCCCAAGCGCCTTGAGACGGCCGAAGTGTCGAAGCTAATTGAAGGGTCTGCTTCTATTGAAAATGAACCTAATGTTTCATTTAAGACTTTTGATGCTTCTTATGTGCTTACTAACAAATCAGGCAAAGTAGTTGCCAAATATGTTGGAGGCAAACACAAGGGCTCCAAGACTTGTGTTTTGGTACCCAAGGTGCTTGTTTCTAATGTCAAAGGACCCAAGACCGTTTGGGTACCTAAGAACAAGGCCTAAACTTGTTTTGTAGGTTTATGCATCCGGGGGCTCAAGTTGGCTCATTGATAGCGGGTGCACAAACCACATGACTGGGGAGAAAAGTATGTTCTCCTCCTATGAGAAAAACGATGATCCCTAAAGAGCTATCACATTCGGGGATGGAAATCAAGGTTTGGTCAAAGGACTTGGTAAAATTGCTATATCTCCTAACCATTCTATTTCCAATGTTTTTCTTGTAGATTCTTTAGATTACAACTTGCTTTCAGTTTCTCAATTATGCAAAATGGGCTACAATTGTCTTTTTACGGATATAGGTGTTACTGTCTTTAGAAGAAGTGATGATTCAATAGCATTTAAGGGAGTACTCGAGGGTCAGCTATACTTAGTTGATTTCAATAGAGCTGAACTCGATACTTGCTTAATTGCTAAGACTAATATGGGTTGGCTCTGGCATCGCCGACTAGCCCACATTGGGATGAAGAATCTTCACAAGCTTCTAAAGGGAGAACACATTTTGGGAATAACAAATGTTCATTTCGAGAAAGACAGGGTTTGTAGCGCATGTCAAGCAGGGAAGCAAGTTGGTGTTCATCATCCACACAAGAACATCATGACAACCGACAGGCCACTTGAGCTACTCTACATGGATCTATTCGGCCTGATAGCTTACATTAGCATCGGCGGGAGTAAGTATTGTCTTGTAATTGTGGATGACTATTTTCGCTTCACTTGGGTGTTCTTTTTGCAGGATAAATCTCAAACCCAAGAGACCTTAAAGGGATTCTTGAGACGGGCTCAAAATGAGTTCGGCTTAAGGATCAAAAAGATTAGAAGCGACAATGGGACGGAGTTCAAGAACTCTCAAATAGAAGGCTTTCTTGCGGACGAGGGCATCAAGCATGAGTTCTCATCTCCCTACACACCTCAACGAAATGGTGTAGTGGAGAGGAAGAATAGAACTCTACTTGACATGGCAAGGACCATGCTTGATGAGTACAAGACTTTGGACCGGTTTTGGGCGGAAGCAATCAACACCGCTTGCTACGCCATCAACCGACTCTACCTTCACCGAATCCTCAAGAAGACATCTTATGAACTCCTCACCGGTAAAAAGCCTAATGTTTCATATTTTAGAGTCTTTGGTAGCAAATGTTTTATTCTTGTTAAAAGAGGTAGAAAATCTAAATTTGCTCCTAAGGTTGTAGAAGGCTTTTTACTAGGATATGATTCAAACACAAGGGCATATAGAGTCTTTAACAAGTCCACTGGACTAGTTGAGGTTTCTTGTGACATTGTGTTTGATGAGACTAATGGCTCTCAAGTAGAGCAAGTTGATCTTGATGAGTTAGATGATGAAGAGGCTCCATGCGTCGCACTGAGGAACATGTCCATCGGGGATGTGTGTCCTAAGGAATCCGAAGAGCCTCCACAAGCACAAGATCAACCGTCATCTTCCATGCAAGCATCTCCACCAACTCAAGATGAGGATCAAGCTCAAGGTAATGAAAATGAAGATCAAGGAGAGCCACCTCAAGAGGAGGACGACGATCAAGGGGGAGATGAAGTTGATCAAGACAAGGAAGATGATCAGGATCCAAGACCGCCTCACCCAAGAGTCCACCAAGCGATACAACGAGATCACCCCGTGAACTCCATCCTCGGCGATATTCATAAGGGGGTGACCACTCGATCTCGTGTTGCTCATTTTTATGAACATTACTCCTTTGTGTCTTCTATTGAGCCATACAGGGTGGAAGACGCATTAAGGGATTCGGATTGGGTGTTGGCTATGCAAGAGGAACTCAACAACTTCATGAGGAATGAGGTATGGCATTTAGTTCCACGTCCTAATCAAAATGTTGTAGGAACCAAGTGGGTCTTCCAAACAAGCAAGACGAACATGGTGTGGTGACAAGGAACAAAGCCCGACTTGTGGCCAAGGGATATTCACAAGTCGAAGGGTTGGATTTCAGTGAAACCTATGCACCCGTAGCTAGACTTGAGTCAATTCATATATTACTTGCCTATGCTACTTACCATGGCTTCAAGCTCTATCAAATGGATGTGAAAAGTGCCTTCCTCAATGGACCAATCAAGGAAGAGGTCTATGTTGAGCAACCTCCCGGCTTTGAAGATAGTGAGTACCCTAACCATGTGTATAAACTCTCTAAGGCGCTTTATGGGCTCAAGAAAGCCCCAAGAGCATGGTATGAATGCCTAAGAGATTTCCTTATCACTAATGGCTTCAAAGTCGGCAAAGCCGATCCTACTCTCTTTACTAAAACTATTGCAAATGATTTGTTTGTATGCCAAATTTATGTTGATGATATCATATTTGGGTCTACTAACAAATCTACTTGTGAAGAGTTTAGTAGGATTATGATTCAAAAATTTGAGATGTCTATGATGGGGGAGTTGAAGTATTTCTTAGGATTTCATGTGAAGCAACTCCAAGAGGGCACCTTCATCAGCCAAACTAAGTACATTCAAGACATACTCACCAAGTTTGGAATGAAGGATGTCAAGCCCATCAAGACACCCATGGAACCAATGGGCATCTCGACCTCGACACGGGAGGTAAATCCGTAGATCAAAAGGTATACCGGTCGATGATAGGATCTCTACTCTATTTATGTGCATTTCAACCGGATATTATGCTTTCCGTATGCATGTGTGCAAGATTCCAAGTCGGTCCTAAGAAACTTCACCTTAGGGCCGTGAAAAGAATCTTGAGATATTTAGTTCATACACCTAAGTTTGGTCTTTGGTACCTCGAGGGATCCACATTTGATTTAATAGGTTATTCAGATGCTAATTGGGCAGGGTGTAAAATTGATAAAAAGAGGACATCAGGGACTTGTCAGTTCTGGGAAGATCCCTGGTGTCTTGGGCTTCAAAGAAACAAAATTCAGTAGCTCTTTCTACCGCCGAAGCCGAGTACATTGCCGCAGGCCATTGTTGCGCGCAATTGCTTTGGATGAGGCAAACCCTTAGGGACTATGGCTACAAATTAACCAAAGTCCCTCTCCTATGTGATAATGAGTGTGCAATCCGCATGGCGGATAATCCCGTTGAGCACAGCCGCACTAAGCACATAGCCATTCGGTATCACTTTTTGAGGGATCACCAACAAAGGGGGGATATCGAGATTGCTTATGTTAGCACCAAAGAACAATTAGCCGATATCTTTACCAAGCCACTAGATGAGAAAACCTTTACCAAACTTGGGAATGAGCTAAACATTCTTGATTCTCGGAATTTTGATTGATAATTTGCACACATAGCTCATTTATATACCTTTGATCATATTTCCTTCATGTGCTATGACTAATGTATTTTCAAGCAAATTCTTATGCCAAGTCATAGATTGAAAGGGAAATGGAGTCTTCGGCGAAGACAAGGCTTCCACTCCACTCTATCGGTATTATTTACCATTCGTCGTCACTCCGCACCGCTCTCCATATTGTATAATCCTTCACTCATATATTGTTTGCCAAAGGGGGAGAGAATTTAAAAAGGGCTCTAAAGACTCTGTTTTTGGCGATTAATGCCAAAGGAGGAGAGAGAATTAGCCCAAAACAAATGGACCGCACCACCACGCCAATTTCAAAAAATTTCGAAACAAGTTTAAATTGTTAAATGTTTTTCAATTGGTATCTTTGAAATTAGTATTCCTCTAAGAAATTCTACCTCAATTGGTATCTACATTTTAAGGAGGAGTTTTTTCAAAAAATTGGTATCTAAAATATTTGATCTTCTTTCAATTGATAAAACCCTCTTGAACACTAAGAGGAGAATTTTATTAAGGGGGAGTTTTGTTTAGTCACAGGAAAAGCATTTGAAACAGGGGGAGAAAATTTCAAATCTTGAAAATGCTTCTCGAAATCTTATTCATATACCTTTGACTATTTGCAAAAAGACTTTGAAAAAGAATTTCCAAAAACATTTGCAAAAACAAAACAAGTGGTGCAAATGTGGTCCAAAATATTAAAAGAAAGAAAGCAATTCATGCATATCTTATGAAAGTATTAATTGGTTTAATTCCAAGCAACCTTTGCACTTGCCTTATGCAAACTAGTTCAATTATGCACTTATATATTTGCTTTGGTTTGTGTTGGCATCAATCACCAAAAAGGGGGGAGATTGAAAGGGAAATAGGGTCAAACCTTTTCCTAAATGATTTTGGTGGTTGAATTGCCCAACACAAATAATTGGACTAACTAGTTTGCTCTAGATTACATGTTCTACAGGTGCCAAAGGTTCAACACAAACCAATAAAAAGTTAAAGTTAGGGTTCAAAAAGAAAGGAGCAAAACCAACCGAAGGCTGCCCTGGTCTGGCGTACCGGACTGTCCGGTGTGCCACCAGACAGTGTCCGGTGCACCAGGGAGATCAACTCTAAACTGCTCAGCTTCGGGTTTTTGGAGAGCCACTTCGCTATAATTCACCGGACTGTCCGGTGAAGCACCGGACTGTCCGGTGTGCCATGCGGAGCAACAGCTACTGCGCCAACAGTCGTCTGCAAAAGTGAACAGTGAATATGAACAGTGCGCGGACAGCGCGCGCTGAGTCAAAGCAGCGCTAGAAGGCGCACCGGACAGTGAACAGTGACTGTCTGGTGCGGCACCGGACTGTCCGGTGCCCCAATCTGTCAGAGCTCCAACGATCGAAACCGTTAGAACCCTAACGGTTGGGTGACGTGGCTGGAGCACCGGACAGTGTCCGGTGGCGCACTAGACTGTCCGGTGTGCCCATCGATAGACAGCCACCCCAACAGCCATTTTGGTGGTTGGGGCTATAAATACCCCCCAACCACCACACTTCAAGGCATCCAAGTTTTCAGCCATTGCATTCAATACAAGAGCTCTAGACTTCACTCTAAGAGACACCAAGTTGTGGTGATCCTTGTACGAAGTCTAAGTGACCCGTTGATTAAGGAGAAAAGCTCACTCGGTCTAGGTGACCGTTTGAGAGAGGGAAAGGGTTGAAAGAGACCCGGTCTTTGTGATCACCTCAACGGGGAGTAGGTTTGCAAGAACCGAACCTCGGTAAAACAAATCAATGTGTCATTCGCTTTATTTCTTTGGTTGGTTTGTTTTCGCCCTCACTTTCAGACTCGAATATATTTTCTAACGCTAACCCGGCTTGTAGATTGTGCTTAAAGTTCATAAAATTCAGATTTGCATATTCACCCCCCCCCCCTCTAGGCGACTTTCAACGTCGGCGAGAGTTCCTCCTTTCTCTAAAGATTCGTTCGTTAGGAGTTTCTCCCACTTCCGAGACTACATCCCGGGATACGGGCTGCGCTGGGTCCCTCTCCCCAGCCTCGTGATGTCGCCGAATATTCCAGCGTCTGTTCCTCCGTCGCCGAGCTTCTCACTGGGGAGGTTCTTCCCCTGGCATGGTTGGCTCGTCGTCGAAGATGGGAGATGACTTCACTCTCCCCTCGATGAAGAGGACGTTGGGGTAGAAAGGAATTGCTGCGGTGATGAATTCCTTTCCGTCCTTCTTTGAGGGCGAAGGTGTTGGAAGGATAACTTGACAGTCCTCCATCCTGCTTGCTCCTTTTTATCTTGTAATCTGTGTCCACTCCTTTGTGGGTGAAGTGGGCAACGGGGTTCTTCGGGTGAGTGAACTCTCGGCTCTCGACTTGCAAGCGGTAGTCTTCATTTGAGGCACAAGAGGTTGCGCTCTCTGCTGTCTCGTTCCGACTTTCTCGGAGATTTCCGAGGAAGGCTTCTTCTCCGGTGGATCCGCTATGCGGTGCAGAATTCACTTCTCATCTGCTACGGACAAGATGGTCTCGAAGCAGAATACGGATCCAGGGCGGAGAGCAATCTTGCATTGGGAGGTGACAGCCATTGAGCTAGCTTGGATCAACGACACACCCCCTACCTGGCGCGCCCGCTGTCGGTGTTTGGAGCCCGACCGTGCACCCGGGGTTACCCCTCGAGGTGCTTTTGGGTAGGACGGTGTTGTTGACTGTAACTCAATGGTTCGTACAAGACGCACGAGAGACGGTAGGCGATTTTCTACAGGTTTGGGCCGCTTTGAGATGCGTAACACCCTACTTCTTGGTGTGGATGTTTATGTGGTGGGTTACAAGGGATGTCTCTAGTACGGAGAAAGCTAGTGAGCTGAGTAGATGGTCGATGAATCTGATGGGGTACCCCCTAGGCCTTATATACTTGACCGTGGGGCATTACACGCGTGTATGATGACGATGTGTACCTAAGTAATAGTGAACCGACTGAACTTATCTTCCTATAATCCATTCGACTTATCCTTAGTATGTTCCGTCATTCAAGGTCGTCCCACGCGGGAAGGTCGGATCGGCGCTGTGGATAATGTTTAAATCCAACGAACCGCCTGGGCCTAAGTATGTTCCTTCCCTGCGTCGGCCCATTCCACCAGCAGTTCTCCCATGGCCCATGAAGGGATGGCCTTGCGAGACGATAGGCCCAAAACCTTTCGTGTGGCCTTCTTGCCTTCTAGTGGACCCGGGGGATATCCGTCCCCCACAAAGGTCCTTAGGACAAGGACAACTTTAGGTGGGCCTAATACCTTGGGAGGTTCCGTCACAAACGCAGATTGCCTTATCCATTGCCTTGTCATACCCTGCCTTCAAAACTTCATGGTCGCCTTCTAAGACCTTGATGTATCATTTGGTGGTATCCAACTCCTATGATAGGAATTTGTTTGAAGCATGGAGGTCTTTGATGGTAGAATCCTTGGAGGACAGCGAACTGCTGAGCGCTGACACATCCTTCTGGGACTCTTTCAGTTCATTCCTCTTATGCTCCAGCTCCTCCATGGTAAATTGATGACTCCTCTCTAGAGTGGTAAGGGAGTTGGAGGCATCCTTGTATAGCTTATCCAGATTATTCTGAGAAGAGAGCAGCGCCCGGTTCTCACCTTTAGCCTCTGGATCTCCTCCTGTGGATGGGAGAATTCTTGATAATAGGTCGATAGCATGGAATAAGCAACCTGAATCTCTCAATGAGTCACATCGTGAGTTTTGTTTTCCATGTCTTACTTCGACTGTAGGAAAGAATTCATGGCGCGGGCACCATCAAGGAATTCAGTGACTTGGTTTAACTCTGCTTGATTTCAGGCGCACCTTTCCTCGGCCTCAGAGTAACACCGAGTCATAGCTAAGGAAGCAACACACAATCACCAAAAAACATGAACGAGCAAGACAAGAGTTAGCAAGGGATGACATAAAGACTTACCAGCGTTAGCAGCCTTCACATCTACTGCTTCTGAAGAGCAGCAGGATCCCACTATGACAAAGAAGATATCTGCTTGGGCACCTAAGTTGCCTGCGCCTTCAGCTGGACGGCCATGTTATTCAAAACCCACTACAAAACAAAAATCAGAAGATAGGGCACCCATCCTGAAAATACTAAGAAGTGTGAGCTACACAAACAAATACCTGCAAGTTCGCTAGAAACACTAGAAGACCCAAAGTTGTTGTAGCCAAGATATCCCTAGAAGCAGCAGCATCCGTGGAAGCCACAAGGGAAGCAGGAACAAGGGCTGAAGGCTCCAAATCCCCTAGATAAAGTGCAACACTCATTGGGATCATAGCGCCGGAACCACTGACGTCCAAAGTGGTTGGGTCGCCTGGACCAGGTCCGATGGGTAGGGTAGAACTCGTTGCAACAGCATCGTCAATCTAAGGCATTAGTGATCCAACATGAACCTCCATTGAAGCAGCAGAAGGAGAACCAACTGCGACACCCTCGGGGGTTGGAGAACCCTTTGGGGCTGCAGTGTCCTCTAGGGCCAGCACTAGGTTGGCGGCATGACCGACTAATGCAGGAGCTCCCTAGGGGACTTGCGGGCTTACCTCGGGCCTAGCCAACAAACTAGCAAAGGATGCTTCATCCGAGCGAGCTATGTGAACATTGATAACATTAATTTCAGGTAA
The DNA here is from genome assembly GCF_902167145.1 of Zea mays. Classification (NCBI taxonomy): domain Eukaryota; kingdom Viridiplantae; phylum Streptophyta; class Magnoliopsida; order Poales; family Poaceae; genus Zea; species Zea mays. The sequence continues at coordinate 47,805,809 of NC_050103.1, forward strand.
CTCATGCAGCAGCGCCTCCCGAATGGCCTCCTCAAGTACATAGTCAATATCCGACATAGATAGACCTTAGATGTCCACCATCCTTGCTAGGGCAGCAAGACTCAAAGTATCACTCCAAGTCTTAGAACATCGCTTGCGCCGAACCAGGGGGAGCACCTTCTAAGGAAAATGGACCCCGGGCCATTTGGCTAATTGAGTGTTGGTGTTTGATGATTAACACAATTCGTGAACTAATAAGTTTTCTAGTGTTTTTGTTTGTAGTTCACAGGATGCAAGAATTACTTGGACTAAGGAAATGAGGAAAGCAACACCTCAAAAGAAGACATTAAGAAGATCAAAGAAAAGTTCGAGAATGAAAACGTGTGTTGCTTGCGGACTGTCTGTGCGAGGAGCACCGGACTGTCCGGTGGCACACCGGACTGTTCGGTGCCCATACGCCGGACTGTCCGGTGCACCAGGGAACCCCAGTCCAACGGCTAGTTCCAGGTGGCACCGAGCTGAGAAGACCACCGGACTATCCGGTGTGAAGTCCGGACTGTCTGGTGTGAAAAGCCTGCGGCGCCAACGGTCACCTACTCTGACAGGGCAAACGGCTAGGCGCACCGAACATGCTACAGTGCGCTGTCCGGTGCACCACCGGACTATCCGGTGTGCCACAGAGAAGCTGCAGCTTTTCTCCAACGGCTCTATTTGTGTTAGGGGCTATAAATACACCCCCAACCGGCCATTTCCAGGTGTGGGAGCCCAAGAGATATACCAAGGCATATAGTAGACAATCCCAAGTGCTCTTACACCCAAGTGCTTAATAGAATCACTCGGTGATTAGCGTAGGTGCTTTGCAAAGTGCTTAGGTTAGTTAGACCGCTTTAGCGCTTGCTCTAGGTGAACCCTAGATTATTGAGTGAGTTTAGATAAACCTCACAACCCCTCGGCTCTTGCGTAAGCCGTTGTAATTGTACCGAGTGGGGCGAGAGTCTTGCGAGACCGTGACAACCGCGTTTGTGTCACGGCCGCCACCGTGTACCGGAGGGAACGAGGCCCGCAGCGTTTCGACCGGAAGCTCGATAGTGGAGATGGCGGGGAGCGTCCGAGAGGAGCCAGAAGCGGAGCACCACTTGCGCGTGGAGAAGGCCCACGGCTCTCTACAGAGTTACTCGACCGAGGTGCTTGGCCCTCGCGTTGGCTTCCCTTTGCGTAGGGGCACCAACGAGGATTAGTCGGGACCTTGCGCGGTTCCAGATACCTCGGTAAAAATACCAGCGTCATCCACGAGAGTTTGCTTCTCTACTTTGCTCTTTAAGTTTCCACATTTATATTAAGCATTTAAGTTTCAATCTTGTATTCATGCTTATATAGTGTAGATTGAAACTTAAACATTGCGGTAGAGATAGCAACACTTAGATAAAACCTAGTTTGCACATTCTAGTTTGATTATTTGCATAGGTTTTGCTCTAAGGATTTATTTGTGGCCTAGTTTAGCGAAAGTTTTAGAAGTCCTAATTCACCCCCCCCCCCTCTTAGGCGTCACCCATTTCCTACAAGTGGTATCAGAGCCAAGTTTAGCTCATTTGAAACGTTTTAGCTTCATCGCTAAAAGAGCCGACACTTTTTAGAGGAAGGGATGGATACCCATAGGCCACCACACTTCAACGGCACTAACTTCTCATATTATAGTGCTAGAATGGCTTGTTACCTAGAGGTCGTTGATCTAGGTGTTTGGAGGGTCACTCGTGATGGGATGAAACCCCCCAAGAATCCCGAGAAACCCACCACGAGTGAGGAAAAAGAAATTCATTTAAATGCTAGAGCCAAAAATTGCTTGTATGAATCTCTTAGCATGAATATTTTTAATCAAGTATTTACCTTCAAAACTGCTAATGAGATTTGGCTAAAATTGCATGAGCTCCATGACGGCACATCCAATGTCCGTAAGCAAAAACATTGCCTAATATTAAATGAGTATAATACTTTTGCTATGAAAGATGATGAGCTTGTTAGAGACATGTATTCTCGTTTGAATCTAATTATCAATGAGCTCAATTCTATTGGCATTAATAAGCTAGGTGATGCGGACATTGTGAGGAAGATTATCTCCCTGCTACCACAACAAAGATATGGGAGCATCATCACCATCCTTCACAACATGGAGGACTTGAGTACCATGACCCCGACCATTGTGATTGGGAAAATCGTGGCTTTTGTGATGTCGCAAAAAATGTGTCGGGGAGAGGAGCCAACTTCCTCAAGGACATATGCTTTTGCATGTGATGAAAGGAAGGGCAAAAAGAAGGCTCCCACTCCAAGTTCCTCAAGTGAAGAAGAGGAAGAAGAAGAAAGTGATGATGATGAAGAAGATAATCAATCATGCACATCATCCTCCGAGGATGAAGAGACAATCTGACACATCGGAAAGGTAATGGGGATGATTCGCAAGATTAATCTAATGGGTGTGCCCCTGCAGGTCTAAGATCTTCTCTTTAACATTGACAGGAAAAAGCAAAGGAAGAGAGGATGCTTCGCATGTGAGGGGAAGGGCCACTTCAGGGACAACTGTCCAAATATGGCCGAACCCAAAAAGGAGAGGAGCAAAGGCAAGGCGCTTACAAGTGTTAGAACATGGGATGATTCTTCAAGTGAAGATGAACCTCCAAGGACACGCAGCCACTGGTCCTCATCATGCTCATCACGGTCATCACACAAATGCCTTATGGCAAGAGGTAAAATGAGCATTCCATCCTCTAGTGATGATAGTAGTAGTGATGATGATGGTGAGGGAAAGCCCTCCATAGATGAGCTTGCGAAAGCCGTCAAATTCTTCCAGGATGTTTGCACTAAGCAAAAAGCTCAACTTAAGACTTTGAAAAATAAGTTGATTAGCTCTCAAAATGATTATAAAAGTTTGACCGAAAAAATTGAAACTTTTGCAAACTTAAATAGTGAGCTATTGAAAGTCGCCTAGAGGGGGGTGAATAGGGCGAATCTGAAATTTATAAACTTAAGCACAACTACAAGTCGGGTTAGCGTTAGAAATATAAACGAGTCCGAGAGAGAGGGCGCAAAACAAATCGTGAGCAAATAAAGAGCGAGACACGATGATTTGTTTTACTGAGGTTCGGTTCTTGCAAACCTACTCCCCGTTGAGGTGGTCACAAAGACCGGGTCTCTTTCAACCCCTTCCCTCTCTCAAACGGTCACTTAGACCGAGTGAGCTTCTCTTCTCAATCAAATGGAACACAAAGTTCCCGCAAGGACCACCACACAATTGGTGTCTCTTGCCTCGGTTACAATTGAATTTGATCACAAGAAGAATGAGAAAGAAAAGAAGCAATCCAAGCGCAAGAGCTCAAATGAACACAAATATCACTCTCTCACTAGCCACTATTGATTGGAGTTGTCTTTGGACTTGTGCGAGGATTTGATCTCTTTAGAGTGTCTAGAATTGAATGTTATAGCTCTTGTAATGTGTTGAAGATGGAAAACTTGGATGCCATTGAATGTGGGGTGGTTGGGGTATTTATAGCCCCAACCACCAAAATATGGCCGTTGGAAGGCTGCTGTCGCATGGCGCACCGGACAGTCTGGTGTGCCACCGGACACTGTCCGGTGCGCCAGCCACGTCAGCAGACCGTTGGGGTTCGACCGTTGGAGCTCTGACCTGTGGGGCCTCTGGGCTGTCCGGTGGTGCACCGGACAAGTCCTGTAGACTGTCCGGTGCGCCAACTGCGCGTGCTTTGACTCTGGCGCGCACTGTAGAGCATTGAATGCGGTTGTAGTCGACCGTTGCGCGCGAAGTAGTCGTTGCTCCGCTGGCACACCGGACAGTCCGGTGTGACACCGAACACTGTCCGGTGCTTCACCGGACAGTCCGGTGAATTATAGCGGAGCGCCCTCTGATTTTATCGAAGGTAGCGAGTTCAGCGACGAGTGCCCTGGTGCACCGGACACTGTCCGGTGGCACACCGGACAGTCTGGTGCGCCAGACCAGGGTGCCTTTTAGGATGTCTTTTGCTCTCTTTGTTTGAACCCTTGCTTGGTCTTTTTATTGGCTTATTGTGAACCTTTGGCACCTGTAGAACTTATAGACTAGAGCAAACTAGTTAGTCCAATTATTTGTGTTGGGCAATTCAACCACCAAAATCAATTAGGAAAAAGGTGTAAGCCTAATTCCCTTTCAATCTCCCCCTTTTTGGTGATTGATGCCAACACAAACCAAAGTAAATATATAAGTGCATAATTGAACTAGTTTGCATAATTGTAAGTGCAAAGGTTACTTAGAATTGAGCCAATATAAATTCTCATAAGATATGCATGGATTGTTTCTTTACTTTTAACATTTTGGACCACGCTTGCACCACATGTTTTGTTTTTGCAAACTCTTTTGTAAATTCTTTTCAAAGTCCTTTTGCAAATAGTCAAAGGTAAATGAATTAAGATTTTGAGAAGCATTATCAAGATTTGAAATTTTCTCGTCATGTTTCAAATGCTTTTCCTTTGACAAAACTCCCCCTTAATAAAATCCTCCTCTTAGTGTTCAAGAGGGTTTTAAGATACCAATTTTGAAAATACTACTTTCTCCCCCTTTTTAATACAATAAGATATCAATTGAAAAATTAATCATTTTAAGACTTTTTCTTAAGTCAAATTTTGAAAATTGGTGGTGGTGCGGTCCTTTTGCTTTGGGCTAATACTTTCTCCCCCTTTGGCATGAATCGCCAAAAACGGATACTTGAGTGAAATATAAGCCCTTTTAACTACTTTCTCCCCTTTTGGCGAACAAAATATGAGTGAAGATTATATCAAAGTTGGAGAGTTGCTCGGAGCGACGGCGAAGGATGAGTTATGGAGTGGAGTGGAAGCCTTTGTCTTCGCCGAAGACTCCAATTACCTTTCAATACACCTATGACTTGGTTTGAAATATACTTGAAAACAAATTAGTCATAGGATATAAAAGAGATATGATCAAAGGGATATTAATGAGCTATGTGTGCAAAACATCAAAAGAAATTCCTAGAATCAAGAATATTTAGCTCATGCCTAAGTTTGTTAAAAGTTTGTTCATCTAGTGGCTTGGTAAAGATATCGGCTAATTGTTCTTTGGTATTAATATATGCAATCTCGATATCTCCCTTTTGTTGGTGATCCCTTAGAAAATGATACCGAATGGCTATGTGCTTAGTGCGGCTATGTTCAACGGGATTATCCGCCATGCGGATTGCACTCTCATTATCACATAGAAGAGGAACTTTGGTTAATTTGTAACCATAGTCCCTAAGGGTTTGCCTCATCCAAAGTAGTTGCGCACAACAATGACCTGCGGCAATATACTCGGCTTCGGCGGTAGAAAGAGCTACGGAATTTTGCTTCTTTGAAGCCCAAGACACCAAGGATCTTCCCAAGAACTGGCAAGTCCCCGATGTGCTCTTTCTATTAATCTTACACCCCACCAAATCGGCATCCGAATAACCAATTAAATCAAATGTGGATCCCTGAGGGTACCAAAGCCCAAACTTAGGAGTATAAACTAAATATCTCAAGATTCGTTTTACGGCCGTAAGGTGAGCTTCCTTAGGGTCGGCTTGGAATCTTGCACACATGCATACGGAAAGCATAATATCCGGTCGAGATGCACATAAATAGAGTAAAGAGCCTATCATCAACCGATATACCTTTTGATCGATGGATTTACCTCCCGTGTCGAGGTCGAGATGCCCATTGGTTCCCATGGGTGTCTTGATGGGTTTGGCATCCTTCATCCCAAACTTGTTTAGAATATCTTGAATATACTTCGTTTGGCTAATGAAGGTGCCCTCTTGGAGTTGCTTTACTTGAAATCCCAAGAAGTACTTCAACTCCCCCATCATAGACATCTCGAATTTCTATGTCATGATCCTACTAAATTCTTCACATGTAGATTTGTTAGTAGACCCAAATATAATATCATGAACATAAATTTGGCATACAAACAAATCATTTGTAAGAGTTTTAGTAAATAGAGTAGGATCCGCCTTTCCGACTTTGAAACCATTAGTGATAAGGAAATCTTTTAGGCATTCATACCATGCTCTTGGGGCTTGCTTGAGCCCATAAAGCGCCTTAGAGAGTTTATACACGTGATTAGGGTACTCACTATCTTCAAAGCCGGGAGGTTGCTCAACATAGACCTCTTCCTTGATTGGTCCATTGAGGAAGGCACTTTTCACGTCCATTTGGTAAAGCTTAAAGCCATGGTAAGTAGCATAGGCAAGTAAAATGCGAATTGATTCTTGCCTAGCTACGGGTGCATAGGTTTCACCGAAATCCAAACCTTCGACTTGTGAATATCCCTTGGCCACAAGTCGGGCTTTGTTCCTTGTCACCACACCATGCTCATCTTGCTTGTTGCGGAAGACCCACTTGGTTCCTACAACATTTTTATTAGGACGTGGAACTAAATGCCATACCTCATTCCTAGTGAAGTTGTTGAGCTCCTCTTGCATCGCCACCACCCAATCCGAATCTTGTAGTGCTTCCTCTACCCTGTGTGGCTCAATAGAGGAAACAAAAGTGTAATGTTCATAGAAATGAGCAACACGAGATCGAGTAGTTACCCCTTTTGAATATCACCGAGGATGGTGTTCACGGGGTGATCTCGTTGGATTGCTTGGTCGACTCTTGGGTGTGGCGGTCTTGGAACTTGCTCATCTTCCTCATCTTGATCACGAGCATCTCCCCCTTGATCATTGCTCTCCTCTTGAGGTGACTCAACTCCTTGATCTTCTCCTTCATCATTTTGAGCCTCATCCTCATCTTGAGTCGGTGGAGATGCTTGTATTGAGGAAGATGGTTGATCTTGTGCATTTGTTGGCTCTTCGGATTCCTTAGGACACACATCCCCAATGGACATGTTCCTTAGTGCGACGCACGGAGCCTCTTCATCACCTATCTCATCAAGATCAACTTGCTCTACTTGAGAGCTATTAGTTTCATCAAACACAATGTCACAAGAAACTTCAACTAGTCCGGAGGACTTGTTAAAGACTCTATATGCCCTTGTGTTTGAATCATATCCTAGTAAAAATCCTTCTACAGTCTTAGGAGCAAATTTAGATTTTCTACCTCTTTTAACAAGAATAAAACATTTGCTACCAAAGACTCTAAAATATGAAACATTGGGCTTTTTACCGGTTAGGAGTTCATATGATGTCTTCTTGAGGATTCGATGTAGATACAACCGGTTGATGGCGTAGCAAGCGGTGTTGACCGCCTCCGCCCAAAACCGATCCGAAGTCTTGTACTTATCAAGCATGGTTCTTGCCATATCCAATAGAGTTCGATTCTTCCTCTCCACTACACCATTTTGTTGTGGCGTGTAGGGAGAAGAGAACTCATGCTTGATGCCCTCCTCCTCAAGGAAGCCTTCTATTTGAGAGTTCTTGAACTCCGTTCCGTTGTCGCTTCTAATTTTCTTGATCCTTAAGCCGAACTCGTTTTGAGCCCGTCTCAAGAATCCCTTTAAGGTCTCTTGGGTATGATATTTTTCCTGCAAAAAGAACACACAAGTGAAGCGAGAATAATCATCCACAATAACTAGACAGTACTTACTCCCGCCGATGCTTATGTAAGCTATCGGGCCGAAAAGTCCATGTGTAGGAGCTCGAGTGGCCTGTCAGTCATCATGATGTTCTTGTGTGGATGATGAACACCAACTTGCTTCCCTGCCTGACATGCGCTACAAATCCTGTCTTTCTCAAAATGAACATTTGTTAGTCCCAAAATGTGGTCTCCCTTTAGAAGTTTGTGAAGATTCTTCATTCCAACATGTGCTAGTCGGCGATGCTAGAGCCAGCCCATGTTAGTCTTAGCAATTAAGCAAGTGTTGAGTTCAGCTCTATCAAAATCCACCAAGTATAGCTAACCCTCTAACACTCCCTTAAATGCTACTGAATCATCACTTCTTCTAAAGATAGTAACACCTATATCCGTAAAAAGACAGTTATAGCCCATTTTGCATAATTGAGAAACGGAAAGCAAATTGTAATCTAAAGAGTCTACTAGAAAAACATTGGAAATGGAATGGTCAGGAGATATAGCAATTTTACCCAATCCTTTGACCAAACCTTGATTTCCATCCCCGAATGTGATAGCTCTTTGGGGATCTTGGTTTTTCTCGTAGGAGGAGAACATCTTCTTCTCCCCTGTCATGTGGTTTGTGCACCCGCTATCGATGATCCAACTTGAGCCCTCGGATGCATAAACCTACAAAACAAGTTTAGTTCTTGATTTTAGGTGCCCAAATGGTTTTGGGTCCTTTGGCATTAGATACAAGAACTTTGGGTACCCAAACACAAGTCTTTGATCCCTTGTGTTTGCCCCCAACATACTTGGCAACTACCTTGCCGGCTTTGTTAGTTAAAACATAAGATGCATCAAAAGTTTTAAATGAAATGTTAGAATCATTTGATGCAATAGGAGTTTTCCTCTTAGGCAATTTTGCACGGGTTGTTTTCCTAGAGCTCGATGTCTCACCCTTATACATAAAAGCATGATTAGGGCCAGAGTGAGACTTCCTAGAATGAATTTTCCTAATTTTGCTCTCGGGATAACCGGCAGGGTACAAAATGTAACCCTCGTTATCCTGAGGCATGGGAGCCTTGCCCTTAACAAAGTTCGACAATCTTTTAGGAGGGGCATTAAGTTTGACATTGTCCCCCTTTTGTAAGCCAATGCCATCCTTGATGCCAAGGCGTCTCCCACTATAGAGCATGCTTCTAGCAAATTTAAATTTTTCATTTTCTAAGTCATGCTCGGCAATTTTAGCATCTAATTTTGCTATATGATCATTTTTTTTTGTTTAATTAAAGCCATATGATCATGAATAGCATCAATTTTAATATCTCTACATCTAGTGCAAATAGTGACATGCTCAATGGTAGATGTAGAGGGTTTGCAAGAATTAAGTTCAACAATCTTAGCACGTAAAATATCATTGTTATCTCTATGATTGGAAATAGAAGCATTGCAAACATCTATTTCTTTAACCTTAGCAATTAATTTTTCATTTTCAATCTTAAGGCTAGCAAGAGAGACATTCAATTCTTCAATCTTAGCAAGCAAGTTAACATTATCATCTCTAAGATTGGGAATTGAAACATCACAAACATTTGAATCAACCTTAGCAACTAAATTAGCATTCTCATTTCTAAGGTTGGTAATAACATCATGGCAAGTGCTTAGCTCACTAGATAGTTTTTCACATTTTTCTACTTCTAAAGCGTAAGCATTTTTAACCTTAACATGCTTCTTATTTTCCTTAATAAGGAAGTCCTCTTGGGTGTCCAAGAGTTCATCCTTCTCATGAATAGCACTAATTAATTCATTTAATTTTTCTTTTTGTTGCATGTTTAGGTTGGCAAAAAGGATGCGCAAATTATCCTCCTCATTTTCACTAGAATTATCTTCATCACTAGAGGAAGCATATTTAGTGGAGGATCTTGATTTTACCTTCTTCCTTTTGTCGTCTTTTGCCATGAGGCACTTGTGGCCGACGTTGGGGAAGAGGAGTCCCTTGGTGACGGCGATGTTGGCGGCGTCCTCGTCGGAGGAGGAGTCGGTGGAGCTCTCGTTGGAGTCTCATTCGCGGCACACATGGGCATCGCTGCCCTTCTTCTTGTGGTACCTCTTCTTTTCTCTCCTCTTTCCCTTCTTGTCGTCGCCCCTATCACTATCACTAGATACTGGACATTTAGCAATGAAATGACCGGGCTTACCACACTTGTAGCAAACTTTCTTGGAGCGGGGCTTGTAATCCTTCCCCCTCCTTTGCTTGAGGATTTGGCGGAAGCTCTTGATGATGAGCGTCATCTCCTCATTGTCGAGCTTGGAGGCGTCGATGGGTGGTCTACTTGATGTAGATTCCTCCTTCTCCTCCGTCGCCTTGAATGCGACCGGTTGTGCTTCGGGCGTGGAGGAGTCGTCGTGCTCGATAATTTTCTTTGAGCCTTTGATCATCAACTCAAAGCTCACAAAGTTTCCTATTACTTCCTCGGGAGTCATTAGTGTATATCTAGGATTACCACGAATTAATTGAACTTGCGTAGGGTTAAGAAAAACGAGTGATCTTAGACTAACCTTAACCATTTCATGGTCATCCCATTTTTTGCTCCCGAGGTTGCGCACTTGGTTCACCAAGGTCTTGAGCCGGTTGTACATATCTTGTGGCTTCTCCCCTTGGCGAAGCCGAAAGCGACCGAGCTCCCCCTCGATCGTCTCCCGCTTGGTGATTTTAGTCACCTCGTCTCCTTCGTGCGCGGTCTTTAGCACGTCCCAAATCTGCTTTGCGCTTTTCAACCCTTGCACCTTATTATACTCCTCTCGACTTAGAGAGGCGAGGAGTATAGTCGTGGCTTGGGAGTTGAAGTGTTGGATTTGTTTGACCTCCTCCGAGTCGTAATCCTTGTCTCCCTTCTTTGGTACCTGCACTCCATACTCAACAATATCCCATATGCTTTTGTGGAGTGAGGTTAGGTGATGCCTCATTATATCACTCCACATAGAATAATCTTCACCTTCAAACATAGGTGGTTTGCCTAATGGAACGGAGAGTAATGGAGTGCGTCTAGAAATGCGAGGATAGCAAAGGGGCATCTTACTATACTTCTTGCGCTCATGGCGCTTTGAAGTAGTGGAGGCCGATTCCGAGCCGGAAGTGGAGGGTGATGAAGAGTCGGTCTCGTAGTAGACCACCTTCCTCATCTTCTTCTTCTTGTCACCCATCCGATGGGACTTGATGGAGGAAGAGGATTCCTCCTTGTGCCTGTGGGCGGACTCCCTTGAGTGTGTTCTTCCCGAGCTTGCGGACTTGTCGCCGGTCCCGAGATCCCTCTTGGTGGATGCTCCCGACATCACTTCGAGCGGTTAGGCTCTAATGAAGCACCGGCTCCGATACCAATTGAAAGTCGCCTAGAGGGGGGTGAATAGGGCGAATCTGAAATTTATAAACTTAAGCACAACTACAAGTCGGGTTAGCGTTAGAAATATAAACGAGTCCGAGAGAGAGAGGGCGCAAAACAAATCGTGAGCAAATAAAGAGCGAGACACGATGATTTGTTTTACCGAGGTTTGGTTCTTGCAAACCTACTCCCCGTTGAGGTGGTCACAAAGAACGGGTCTCTTTCAACCCTTTCCCTCTCTCAAACGGTCACTTAGACCGAGTGAGCTTCTCTTCTCAATCAAACGGAACACAAAGTTCCCGCAAGGACCACCACACAATTGGTGTCTCTTGCCTCAGTTACAATTGAGTTTGATCACAAGAAGAATGAGAAAGAAAAGAAGCAATCCAAGCGCAAGAGATCAAATGAACACAAATATCACTCTCTCACTAGCCACTATTGATTAGAGTTGTCTTTGGACTTGGGAGAGGATTTGATCTCTTTAGAGTGTCTAGAATTGAATGCTATAGCTCTTGTAATGTGTTGAAGATGGAAAACTTGGATACCATTGAATGTGGGGTGGTTGGGGTATTTATAGCCCCAACCACCAAAATATGGTCGTTGGAAGGCTGCTCTCGCATGGCGCACTGGACAGTCCGGTGCGCCAGCCACGTCAGCAGACCGTTGGGGTTCGACCGTTGGAGCTCTAACTTGTGGGGCCTCTGGGCTGTCCGGTGGTGCACCGGACAAGTCCTGTAGACTGTCCGGTGCGCCAACTGCGCGTGCTCTAACTCTGGCGCGCACTGTAGCGCATTGAATGCGATTGCAGTCGACCGTTGCGCGCGAAGTAGCCGTTGCTCCGCTGGCACACCGGACAGTCCGGTGAATTATAGAGGAGCGCCCTCTGATTTTCCCGAAGGTAGCGAGTTCAGCGACGAGTGCCCTGGTGCACCGGACACTGTCCGGTGGCACACCGAACAGTCCGGTGCGCCAGACCAGGGTGCCTTTTGGGATGTCTTTTGCTCTCTTTGTTTGAACCCTTGCTTGGTCTTTTTATTGGCTTATTGTGAACCTTTGGCACTTGTAGAACTTATAGACTAGAGCAAACTAGTTAGTCCAATTATTTGTGTTGGGCAATTCAACCACCAAAATCAATTAGGAAAAAGGTGTAAGCCTAATTCCCTTTCAACTATCAACTAAAATTGAGCTATTAGAGTCTGGTGCTCCATCCACTGCTAGCAATGATGGCCTCATTAAAAAGAATGAAAAACTTAAGGCTAAGTTAGCTAGCTCCCAAGATACTATTGAAAATTTGCTAGAGAAAATGGAAATTCTTAGCATACACAATAATGAGCTAAATACTAAGGTAGAAAACATTGGTAGCACCCCAGGAGCATCCTTGGTTGAAATTCCTGAAATTATTAAAAAGGATGCTTCTACTTCTTGCTTTGGTTTAATTAATGATTCTAACTCCTGCAATCAAGTTCTTGTTGAGAATATTGTTGTAGAAACATGTTCGGATGAGGTTGCAAAGGAAAATGAGCAATTAAGGCAAGAAGTGGCTCGTCTTGGCAAGGCTTTGTATGACAAGAAAGGCAAAGCCAAACAAATCCGACCTCCACAGGATAACACCACTGCGGGAGTGAACAAGCCTATGGAGGGAGAAACTGTGATTTGTAGGCTATGCCACATGGACGGCCATAAGTCTTTCCAATGCAAGGCGATGACCAGGGATAAGAAAAGGCATAAATATAAGCAAAATCCATCAAGCAAAATCTCCAACACTTACATCAAAAAGGTGGACAAAAAGGCTGCTACACCATATTTGATCAAAAAGAAAAAGAATGGAAAGGTGATAGCAATCAAGGCCAACAAGCAAGCCAACAAAGGAAAGGGGGCCAAACGCATCTGGGTGCCAAAGGAAATAATTTTAACTATGAAAAGCACCAAGAAGGTTTGGATCCCGAAAGGGAAGTGAGTGGACCGAAGGTCGATGGGAAATTTGGAGACTTGGCAAATTAGGGATGTATATCATGGGATACATCATATTGGACCAAGTTTATTGCCAAGTGGGTTAGTAAAAATTTTGGACTCAAATTTCCCCACCCATGACTAAGGTAACTAGATTTATTGTATTTATTGTTTTTTAGGTATGCGTATTTTTACCTTATATCTAGTTTACCTTTCATGCCTAGTATTACATTTGGTATTTACTTTTATTTAAATGTATGCATACTAGGTAAATCACATGGTAGGATTGCTTGTTTTCAATTCATATACTTAAGCAAACCTACATGGCTTAAAACGTTTATTTAAGCATGGCACATAGCTTCTATATCACTCCATAGTAAATGATACATCAATTGATATTCTCAAATGCTACAAGTGTAAAATGCTTATATTCTACAATTTGTGTCATTTAACTTATATGTGCCAAAGTTCGGATTACAGATGATTTGCCCCTCTTGATATCAAATCAAAGTGCATGTCTCCTACAAGTATTCAAAACTTGTATGCACGCTTTTAGGGGGAGGTTATTCTATAATCCAAGACTTTGAAACTAACATCTTTTTCAAGTTTATTTTATGTGATGGTCTCATTGTAAGGAAAATGAAGTCCCCGGAGAAAGACAATAATCTTCCACTACAAAATCTCCAAGAACTCTCATGTCTCTCAAGCTCGCCATTGAATTTCAATCGGTATCTTTTGAGACTACATCTAGTATCATTTACATGTCTTCTCCAATATTTGATTAGACAATATTTCATATCATATACTTCCATGTTGCTAAAAATGCATAAGTGGTTAACTCATATTCTGTTACCTATGCATAAGGGAAGTTAGTCTATTCAAATCATTCTTTGCACCTCTAATTTTCACATGCTTTTTCCTACGTAGAAGATCTCTGTCAGAGGGAGTATTTCTTCGTCTCTAAAAAGGGGGAGAAATTTCTTTCTAAAGAGAACACTCATTTAGGGGGAGTTTCTATTTGATGGTTCAACTGGTACCCAACATGTGGTTTAATTTAGTATCCTTCAAATTGGTATCAATTGACAAAATTCTTTATGAGGGCAAGTCTTATTTACTTCCTACATGCTTTTAATGTCTTCCTTTTCGGTGGTTGATGCCAAAGGGGGAGAAGTTTAGGGTCTAAAGCAATGAAAATGTATCAAACACCAAACACCACCAAATTTCAAATTTTAAAATTTGCAAGTGGCTCTTCAAGTGGTTTTGGTTATTTGGTACAAAAATAGGAAGTAAGTGAATTATGGAGTTAGGGGAGGCTTAAGTCCATAATATCACATTGTGGGGACAAACATCCATCCTAGCAAGTAGATTGCATATTTTCATTCAAATACTTGTATTATTTGCTTGCTTTGGTTGTGTTGTCATCAATCACTAAAAAGGGGGAGATTGTAAGGAAAATGGACCCCGGGCCATTTGGCTAATTGAGTTTTGGTGTTTGATGATTAACACAATCCGTGAACTAATAAGTTTTCTAGTGTTTTTGTTTGTAGTTCACAGGATGCAAGAATTACTTGGACTAAGGAATTGAGGAAAGCAACACCTCAAAAGAAGACATTAAGAAGATCAAAGAAAAGTCCAAGAATGAAGACGTGTGTTGCCTGTGGAGTGTCTGTGCGAGGAGCACCGGATTGTCCGGTGGCACACCGGACTGTCCGGTGCCCACACACCGTCTGTCCGGTGCACCAGGGAACCCTAGCCCAACAGCTAGTTCCAGGTGGCACCGAGCTGAGAAGACCACCGGACTGTCCAGTGTGAAAAGCCTGCGGCGCCAACGGTCACCTGCTCTGACAGGGCAAACGGCTAGGTGCACTAGACATGTTACAGTGCATTGTCCGGTGCACCACCGAACTGTCCGGTGTGCCGCAGAGAAGCAGCAGCTTTTCTCCAACGGCTCTATTTGTGTTGGGGGCTATAAATACACCCCCAACTGGCCATTTCCAGGTGTGGGAGCCCAAGAGACATACCAAGGCATATAGTAGACATTCCCAAGTGCTCAAGACTGTGTCGCTGTCCTAAACGACAACTAATAAGACACCGGAGATAGTAGGATTTTAGGGTAAGGACATGGATGGCTGCGCCGCTGTGGACTGCGGTACCTAGAGGTTGGTCGGCTGGAGACGTGGTGGATGATAGGATGGTGGCTGGCCGGTTGGGGAAGCCGGGCCCGGGAGGGGAATGAGGATTGGGCCGGGCCCAAATGGATAATGACAGAGATGGTAATGGATACCCGCGCTGATACTCAATAGATATTTACTCTATTATGATATGTATATGGCTAAATGTTCTTTCTATGGATTTTTATTGGACAAAAACATTTACCCAATAGGTAAACGGTTATTAGAACGTTCCATCATCACCCATACCTGTTAACCCGTGGTTATAAAAATACCCAATATAAACTTAGCCCAAAAGCAAGAACTTGGCTTTATTCATACATTTTTTTACTATTTAACAACATTTTCGTCGATAATATCATAAAAGGCTTACAATTATTCGATGACCATGTAATGAAACATGTAATGTTATTTACATGAATATACTTGACATTTATATAATATAGATATTTAATCTTTGTAGGTATATGTGATCTGACGAGTAACACGTCCCTACATGGGTATGATAGTAAATACATAACCACCAGTGAATATAGTTGAACTAACAGAACTATTTTTTTATCGTGGGTATAAGTATATGATACTCATGTGGTTATTTACCATTGTCATCTCTAGCCGATAAACCTCTCTAGCCAATGAACATGTTCGTGTGCTGTGCCGTCAGAGGATCACTGTTAAGTTCGGGGCCCACAAACATGACTGTTAAGTTCAGGGCCCGCAAACGGGTGGGGACTGAAACCCCGACCACCCAAACACACAGCATTTCGGGGCCCTAACCCGAATACCCGCCCCTCTGTCATTCCTGTTACAAACATGCTTTAAAAATATTACACTGGGCAGGTAACTTCAGCCAACCTATATATGCATTGTGTTACTGTGGCAATTTCTATTGCAAAAAACAATACGTCAAACAAAAAAATTATTTCATCAATCAAAGCTCCACATACAGCCGTTCAATTTCCTTGTCAGGCACAGGCACCAGACAAGCTTAATTGTGTACGTCCTCTACTCTAAAACGACATATCACTGTTCTTAGCTTCCTGAACCTTATCAGAATCATAGTAGATTCTTCCGAGCAAGCAATACGCCCACTGCCGTACACACGACAACGGAGATCAGGCCATCTCGGGATCTCAAGCGTTCCTTCCATGTTAATGGCTCAGAAACTTTCCTCAAGACATCCTGGAACTGCAGTCTGGTGTCATCCAGTGATCCAGAGTTGTTGATCACTATGTCGGCTTCCGACCTCTTCCAGTCCAACGCAAGTTGTGCGTTGACCCTGTTCTGAGCTTGTTCCTCAGAACACCCGTCTCTTGACATCAACCTCTGAATCTGGGTTTCTGGGTTAACCCAGACCACAGTTACTGGATTTGTCCATCGATCTATCTTGGTCTCAAACAACAGCGGGATGTCCAGGATGATAACCTTGTATCCTTTCATCCATAGTTTTGCCATCTCCCACATTATGCCCCAAGAAATATGTGGCGCCAGAAGACTGGAAAATAAAATAAAAACAACTCCTGTTAGCAATGGTAAATACTAACAAAACTATAAATGGTTCAGCTAACTGAAAAAATAACAGAATAAGAATACCAAAATAAGCAAGCATCAAGCGATACTCATGAAGAATTATATTAAACCGACAAAGAAAAATCAGACAGACCAGTGTCACAGTTAATTATTTAATTATAATACCATTATATTGTACTTACCTTTATTTTCTTGTGTACATACAAGTCGTAATGCATAGCATAGTTTGCAAAATAACATAGTTCATAGTTCATAGTTCATAAAAATAACAAGTCCATAATGCATAGTTCATAACATCATAAATAGTCCACAAAAGACCAGAAGACAAGGTTAAATTCAGATTCTCAACACTGAAGTCATCTCCATCTATGAGGAGCGAGGAGGAGATGAGATGAGAGAGAGCCTGAGACAGAGCAGAGAGGAGCAGGGATAGAGGCGTGTGTGGCTTACCAGCCAGGGGCAGAGTAGGGGGCGAACAGGGGCAAGCAGCGCGGTGGAGAGCAATGCGGGAAGCGAGATTGAGCGGCGGCTGGCGGGCGATCACACGCAGTGGGCGAGCGGCGTGGCGCACGGTGGCCGAGGCAAGAAGGGGCGAGTGAGCAAGAAAGGAAGGTTTCGAGCGGGGCAAGTGGTGGGCTAGGGTTATTGGGATGGCCCTATCCTATGGCGCCTACTAAAGGGAATAAGGCGTCACGGAGGATGCCATGGATGCCATGGCAAACGCCATGGACGGCTCCACTGAAGGGAATAAGACATCACAGAGGATGCCATGGACGCCATGGCGAACACCATGGACGGCTCGTGGACGCCATACACCTAATTGGTAAGGCATCGTCTAAGTCATCCTCTCCAGCACCTTAGCGCTTAAGCAACGATTAAGCGGCGCTTAATGGATGCCATAACAACCATGGTCACCAAGGCTACTTGCTGTTCCGGACTCCAACTGTGTGCGCTCATGCACCGCCGTACTCAGCTGTCATCGCTCCCACTCGCCCTTTCCATCCATTGGCCAAAGTTCGTCCCATACTCAAACTGTGGCCATGAGTGCATTTCTGTGTCAGGTTTATTTGCCTCTCCTGCAAGAAACAGACGAGCTAGGAACTATAAAATGCAGCGCCCCGCTTTTAAGTCGAATTCCCAACAGACTACAGAAAATCAGAAATGTCCAGGAAGCTCTACAAAACAACAGTTGGTTACCATCTGCTACGCGGTCTTATTCAGCAAAATCGGCCTATGAGCGTTTCCATCCTGGTTTAGTCATTTTTGAACCAGCTAAACAGATCTAGAAAAGTTGGGTACCTCCATGTTGCAAGATTTTTACCTGGTTTGACACCCTCATTAGATGTTGGACAGCTGATCGTTTAGCCCGCCAGGGGTTAGATCATCCAGAGAAATGTCCTTTATGTGATCAACGGGAGGAAACTGTCCAGCACCTTCTTATGGCCTGGGTTTTGCGAAGGAAACCTAGTTTAAGGTGCTAAGCCAGGTAGTGCTGCAGATTCTAACTCCAGGAGCAAATCATGAGGTGCTTCAGGATTGGTGGAAGGAAGCAGAGGCCAAGGTGTCCAAGCTGCAGAGGAAAGGGCTTAACTCATTGGTGATTCTAGTTGCTTGGTGGCTGTGGAAACACAAAAATTCCTGTGTTTTTGAGGGGGCCTCCCCAAACACCGACAAAATTCTTCAGAATATTCAAGAAGATGCCAAACTGTGGGGTTTGGCTGGAGCGAAACCTCTGAGAAGTCTATGACCTTAATCTAGGATTTCGTCCCCCCCCCCCCCCTTTGTTCCTTCTTTCTGTTTTCTGGAGTGTGATCCCCAGGTTTTGGTTTGTTTAGTTCTTTTTTCTTCTTCCTTTTACTGTTTTGGTTTGTACTTGGTCTTCTTTAGACCTTTTTCTCTCTTAATATAATGATGCGCAGTTCTCCTGCGTATTCGAGAAACTATGGGTGCGTTTGGTTGCGGGACAGCCAGGACAGGAACGTCCCCTGTCGTCCTCCCTCGTCCCTCCAATTTTGAGGGATAACTGGGGACAACACTGGGATAGTCCTGTCCCAACCTCTGACCCTGAACCAAACAACCTTATTTGAGGGGTCGTCCCGTCTCATCCCGTCCTGTCATTTCAACCAAACGCACCCTATAATTTTAAAGATTCTTTTTAGCAACATGGAACTAGAGCCTTGAGCATGTTTTTGAATTCTGTTTTTCTCAAGTTACATCACCCCAAGGACTGGTTCGCCGAGTGGTAACCCGGGATAACAGTGCAACCACAAGACTCATATGGGCTGATCTTGACTAGTAAATTAGAACTAGGGTTGTAGCTTGCTTACCTAAAAGATAAGGGGGGAGATTTTTAAGTGGGTATTGGACTCCTTGCTCAATTGGGTGCAACTTGGTTTATTTGATATTTTGTCAGTCACCTACTGTGTGGACTCTGGTACTTGATGCCTTGATGGCAGATTAAACCAGTAAAGGGAAACCACACTCAAAGAAGCTTTTTTAAAGATCTAGTAGTGTACCCTATCACACTTTCTTGAAAGAGTTGATATATGCTTTATGACATCTGGGCATCTGGCATATAAAAATCATGACTTATGGGTAAAGATGTACAACCTCTGCAGAGTGATAAATCTGATATATCAGTCGTGTTCACGGTTAAGTGTGGCTCGGATCCTCATAGATTAGAGTTTTAAAAACAAAACAATATGTTTATTAATCAAATTAAAATCAACCAACTAAGGCTTTGTTTGGGAGAGCTTCACTTCAAAAAAATCAGATCTATTTCAGCTTCTTCTATCCACGAGCTCTAACTTCAAAAAAAAACTGAAACTAGAGGCCAGTTTCATAAAATTTTCGAAGCTCCTCAAAGGGTGCTTCAAAAAACACAGTTTTCATACCTCCCCATTAAGTTGCACAAAAATTACGCACTATGCCATTGGTTACATGACCTACCAATTCATGTCTCTTTCTCTGCCCGCTAATCATTAAGGGTAATTAAGGAAACTGGCACAAAATAATTGTATTATAGAAGCCGGAATCTATATGCAAACCAAACACGAACAGGGCCTAAAAGTGACTGCTTCAGCTTGCCACTATAAAGTCGGTCCACTTTTGTTGCTTATATTGCAACCGCTGCTCAGATTAACTAGAATATGGAAGAGATACTATGGATCCAAAATACTTTTAGAAACTTA
The DNA here is from genome assembly GCF_902167145.1 of Zea mays. Taxonomy (NCBI): domain Eukaryota; kingdom Viridiplantae; phylum Streptophyta; class Magnoliopsida; order Poales; family Poaceae; genus Zea; species Zea mays. The sequence goes on from NC_050103.1 coordinate 47,825,579, forward strand.
AACGTACGTGCCACCAATCAATCATCCTGTGATGATGGAGTTCTACTGCGAGAGATAGAGTTATGTTGTGTTGTGCTTTACTCTAAGGACCTTTGTGTCTCATGTAATACGTTGTCTGATGATTATTCACTGATGAAGTTGGTTATATGTGTGAAAATTCATCACAGGCACACATACTGTGTCATCTAGTTTTATTCTTAAAGTTGGGTGTGATCATGGTTCTTAAGGCGGTAAGACGAGATAAGGCGCTGGACCACCGCCTAGACGCCTAGTCAACGCCTAAGGCGAGCAAGGCAACACCTTATCAGCCTGAGAATCAGCAAAACAGCCCCATGGAGGAGGAAGAAAAAGAAAAAGAAAAAAAGAGAAGGAAGGGGTAGGAGGCCCAGCCCACCAGCCAACCCATATAATCCTTCCTCTGGCAACCCTAGGTTGCCTCTCTCCCCCACCATTCAGTTGCTGCTGCCCCCGATTGAGCCGCCGCCGCCTCAGATTCGTCGTCGCCGCTTCAGATTCGCCGCCGACGACGACGATTTGGACGCTGCCGCCAATGATTCAGCCTCCGCCGCCCTGGATTTGGCCTCCGCCGCTCCCGATTCGGCACTGCCACCCCGAAACAGCGCCGCCCCTTTCCCTTCCCATATGCCCTATGCCCTCTTGCTTATTCTTACCTAGGCGACGGGGACGCCTTGGATCTTTCAGGCGCCTGGACGCCTAGGCGTCGCCTAGGTGACGCCTTTAAAACAAGGGGTGTGATGGCTATTGTATGTCTTGCCATGTTTAAGGGTAACAATAAATGAAATAAATTTCAACAATACTGAGTAGGAACATATAACCAAAACTATAGCATATAAAAAGAATGATATTTAGACAGTTGACTCGAGTTGTTTAGTAGTTAGTGTGCAGTAACAATAATACAAGGAAATTGACATGTATTACTGCAGCAATAAAAATAGAGAGTGAAAGACGACCAAATATTTGAAATCAGTGAAAGGTGTACCGGTTCAGAAGTTGACGTTTTGATGGGTCAGAAAAGACAATTTGTCCTAAGTAAGCTCTGTTAATTTCTCCACCCTCCAACAAAATATCATTCCCGAAGGCTTTTTACAATCTTCTTCCAAACCTCCAGTGCCTTTCTGCACTACATCCTATAAATGCATGGTTTTCATAATCAGCATGATGTTTGTAAAGCTCACACAGTTGCAATGCCTCACAAGCTTACAGCATCGAATAAAAATTTCAGAACTCTGAAAATACAATTATCAACCATGCACCATGCTTTCCAGTGCGAGTAATGTATCTAAGCCATTCATTTTAGTAGCTATGGTTGTGGTTTTTGTGTACACTGGCTGTCAGGTTGTGTAGAAAAAGGGCAAAATAACTCCGTTCCAGGCATTCCTTGTTTTTAGTTCCGTCATTTTAGGCAACATTAAGTCATTCAATCGTTCAGGTAACATTAAGTCATTACAACGTACAGGAAACATTAAACCATTCGAATATTTTGAGCGCATTAAGCAAGGTTTTAAAGTTGTCCGACTAAGGCCTTATCACTAGTCCAAGCTCGATTAGGGTCTCCGACTCGACTAGAGCGACTAGGTAGCGATTGGTCATCCTAGTCACCAACTAATCGCGATTAGTCGTCCGACTAGGGGTTATGGTCAACTAGTTATGCCTGTTTTGGGCCACTAATCCAGCCTCTATTATGTGGGCTGGCCCACCATCTGTATACTACACAAACACTGTTTTTCCCTACGCTTCTACCTGTACCAATATGATACGCACTGTCTCGCGGGCACCCTTCCCCAGCACCGGCACCCCTTCTCCAGCGTCGCTGCCCCTTCTCCATCGTTGTGCCCTCCTCTCCCGCCGCCCTGTTGTGCTCCGGCGACCCTCTGCTCGAGCAGCAATTGCGCCCCCTGCATCGCGCGGCGGCTGTAGTCTGCAGAGACCCCCCCCCCCCCTCTAGCGCGCTCATGTCCTCCTCTGTTGTCTGTTCAATGGCTGAACAGGCGAGTAGGCGACCACTCCTCATCTGTTTAGAATTCAGAGACCGAGATGAGCACCACTTTAAACTATAATTGCTCTGAAATTTTGGTTGTTCAGTGTTCTCTGTTCACTTATTGAGCAGTATTGCGCCCGCCTTGACCTCCTCTTGAGTTGTGCTTCACTTGATTGTTGTGCCACTGTAGATGAGAATAGAAGGCAGCGTAATAATGTTGAAGTCATTTCCCCAGAATCTGTGTTGCCATAGCCCCAGAACGATGGCAGTGGCACAGGTACAATTCATGCAGTCCTGCGGTCCACCTAGGCAGCTACAGCTATATATATTCATATATATATTGATACACACACAGCCAACACACATGGTACTGTTATAGGTGGGCGACTAGGAGTCGACTAAGCTCGACTAATCAAGCAAATCAACGTTTAATCGCGATTAGTCACCTTATCTGTGCTCAGACGACTAGAGTTGACTAGCCGACTTTAAAACCTTGGTATTAAGTCATTCGTTAAATCATTTTTGGCTCGGCTCGTGGGCGAGGCGCACGGCCCAACTCGCCCGGGCGGGGGGTGCTGAAAGCAGCACAAAATTTGATTTCTAGATAGCAACCTTTGCGCGGATAGCATCAGATAGATCCAGGTTTGGGCCGCGGGCTTAGCTTACCCGAGCAACGATGTCTGCATCGACGACGGGGACGCCGGCGTCCTTGAATAGGTTGGAGACAGTGCTCTTCCCGGACGCGATCCCGCCCGTCAGGCCGACCAGCCTCATCTCCTCGGGTTCCCCCCTCTCGCTGTAAATGATAATAGAGAACACCCTCAGCTGCCGACATCATACTTACACCAGAGTTGAGCACTAGGACGAGAGGAGATCCAAATTGGGGCCTTGGGGGCGAAAAAAAAATTACCTGGAGGTGCCGCAGTCGAAGGCGCTCGGCGGCAGCGATGGGTTAGTTGAAGGGAGCGGGTCCGTCGGGGCTTTTTTTTTTCTTCTCTAGTTGAGACTTGAGATTGAGGTACTGATAGATGTCATTTATAAAAAGTTAGAGTTATTAAATAATTTTAGTTTAAAAATAAATAAGAATAGAGCTCTATCATAATCGGATCCATTCTTAAATTTTGTAGTATAAAATCTAGAGTCCATTACCACATCTAGATACTGACCTTAAAAATGACCTGTTATTTTAGAGCTTCAAATAGAAAGAGCAAGTGAGCAAAAGATTATTTTAGTCATTTCTCGCTTCAATAACTAAGATTTAGGGTGTTTAGTTTAGCTTTCTTAACCAGATTTACTGATAAAAATCTAAAATCTTAACTAAACTGGTACAATATCAGATGAAAATATAAAGATTTTTCTAGTTCAATTCATAATCATCTTCTACCTTAGATTTTTTAGATTCTTATCATTCATGTTATAAGCTATCTGACCATCAACTCACAACAACTTTCTAACAACTATAATCTGATTTTTCAGAAATCTACATCTAAACCAAACAAACAATTAATCAGTTTGCTTTATCTCCTCGATCCAACAGGCCCTTACTGTTAAGGCCTGTTTTGAGTGGTTGTCGCAGACTCCGCATTCCGAGCAAGTGAGTGCAGCTAGGCTAAATGCCCTCACGTGCAAAAGCGTTTTAGAGAAGATTTTGTCCAACGGGATCTGTTCTACACTAGGTAAAGCTTCAATGGCTGAGTGGTCTTCAATAACTATATTTGGGTGAAGTTTCACCTAGGACGATGAATAGTGCTGCCTTTTATATGTGTGCTTCAGCGGTATTCTCTAAAGTGTCCTCCAAATATAGAGAATGATCTTCCATACCCCATATATATAGTCTCTTTTCTATATCTGTTTTTATACTTTAAACAATAGACTAAGCACTAAAATATGCATAAGATATTTGAGGGTATGATAAATAATGATGTATAAAAATCTAGAGTTAAATATGTTGTTGATGCAGAAAACCATGAGTCAAACACTCAGGAACTCGGGAATAGTGAGTGAGCAAGGAAAACAACAAGCCGGGAGCGCAATTTCTTTGTTAAACGTGTTCGAAATACCTATAGGACCAATGTATTTATAAGGATGGTTGTAACACCCCGTCCACTCTCGGACCGACACTACAGGTACTTGCTCTTGATAGCCCTATAAGATCATATATCATCCCCACAGGCCAACACGGGCCTTTTGTGCACACTTTGTCCTCACTCATAAGCACCCGAAAAGATTTCCCGGTTGGTCACCCATCTCAAGATTGCTCTAGGACAAGCACGCTTAACCCTGAGGTTCTTTCAAGACAAGCTTCCAAAAAAGAAGATACACCTTGTTGGTATGAATATTCTATTAATTCTATTAAGCTTTGGGTCAGTATATCACCATCCACCTAGACCAAGATATCACAATCCATCCCCCTTAGAAGACCAATGTCCTCGTCGATCAACCCTAAGCCAAGAACCTCTCCTCTTGGCCACGTATTTATGTCTAGTGTCGTCATATGCCATGCCATGTCACCACTCTGGGCCCACATGCGCCATGCACCATATACCAGAACCCCCTAGCCCACACACGCCCGTGAAGCGAGTGTTGGCTCTGATACCATTTGTAACATCCCATCCACTCCTAGATCAGTAGTATTTACTCCTGGCAACCCTCTATGATCATATATCATCCCACAGACCAACATGAGTCTTTTTGTGTACACATTGTCCTCAATCATACGCACCCAAGAAGACTTCCCGATCGGTCACCCATCCCAAGATTTCTCTAGGCCAAGCACGCTTAACCCTAACATGCTTCCGAAAAAGAAGATGCGCCTTGTTGGTATGAGTACTCTATTAATTCTATTAAGCATTGAGCCAGGATATCACCATCCGGGGGCTAGGATATCGCAATGGTCGGGGGTTGGTAAACCCAAGTACTATTATGCCCCTGGCCACCAACTATATTCCCGACATGCATTGTACAACGGGGTAATTACAGTGTAAAAAGTATGAGTTCTCCTGTTACACTCAAACTAATACCATATATGGTCACTGACAAGTGGTCCTAGGGTGGTCTAGTCCTGTCCCATGGTGGTCGATCAGTGTGATGGACTAACACATGTCTTCTTCTCTTAGTGGCGAGGGCACTGGCCCCTCGCAAACTCGGTCGACCTGTTAGAGTGATCCGCCTTTGTCTTCACTAGACCACCGGCTAGAGATCGAAGGCTTCGTCATCCGAGGGCGTTTGGCCCCAGTTGACATCGCCTTCGAGGCGGGGAGACCTAGGGTCCTGGCACCCGGCTGTGGGGAACTTCGCTCCTTGTTTGTTTATCTGTCCCTGGATCAGTCTTTGGGCGAAGTGGATTAATGCATGGGGAAAACGATCGAAGGGGCATTCGGCCTTTGTACCAACACCATACCCCCCGAGGGATAGGTTCAACTTGTTGAGTCAATCCCAAAGTATTTTTAGAAGAGTCAAATGAACGTTGTCCTCGATCGCAAGTTAAACCTTTGTCTCATTTTTTCGACCGTTGTGTGGTGACATGCACGACTGTGATGTGTGTGACACGTCTTTTGATGGTCGTGATTGTGGTGTTATCGAGGTGGTACGTGCTTGCTATAAAAGGGGTGGGACAGAGATTACTTTTCCATGCCTGCCATGCTTTTTCCTTCGCCGCCCACCTACTAGCGTTCTCGTGTCGCTCGACCGTCGTTCATGCCGCTGTTGTGCGATCTGGCAAAGAAGCAAACTATGTTCCACCGTCATTGATATGTATTGCCACCCTATTCTTCATCATTGTCATAGAGTGTTGAGCCCCCTCAAGCAAGGAGGTGGCAATGGATTCTGGCAAAGATAGGGTTGGCTTGAAGCAGAAAGCGTTGTCCGATGAAAGCAAATGGAAAAAGAGGGTGAAAGGGTCGAGGTCTCTGAAGGAGATGGAGATTGTGTCTGATGAGGATGTTGGGTTGAGAGTTATGGCTAATGAGTTTGCTGAGGACCTGACAGAGACTGTTGGCGAAGCCGCGTCGCCCATGACTCTTCTAATGGCACAGATGAGGGCGACCACGGTTACGAGGGGTAAATATATTCCTACTGCTGTTGAGGAGGTCTACAAACTGAATAGGCTAGCTCGGTCTATTGATATTTTCCATATGGTTGTGACATTAGAGATGTTTTATGTCACACCCGGTTTTGGAAGGTAAACCGAATGTGAACCATGTACGTGCCAGGATCAGAACTCACGTACACAGCGATTACATAATTAGACATCATCACACAATGCTCGAAATAAATAACGGAAAGGTACTTTAATTACATCAAGATGTCTAGGACATCCACAGAGTCTAATACATATCCATAGTGTTCAACATTAATATCAAAGTGCGGATAAACGAAACGTAGAAGATAAGCCTACACAGGCAGCTGACTGGGGGTTTGCCACTAAAGTAAACTAGAACTCGTTGTAGTCCTGGAACTCCTCAAAGTCCTCCATGTTACCAACATCTCCTCCTGAGCACTGAGTACAGTGGGGACAACCTGGGGTGGGGTGGTTTGTAAAGCAAGGGTGAGTACACATCAACGTACTCAGCAAATGTCCCGTTTGGCTAAAGTGGACTAGCTGTATGTGGAGTTTAAGGTTAAGCAGTTGCTTTTAGTTGATCAAGTTTTATTACTATAACTAGAGCCAAATTTTAGTAATAAACCCAGTTATTACCCAGGAGTACTCCCTCCAAGAGGAAATACCAGAGATCAGAATTATACTCATCATTGCTAATCATCATCATAAAAGTAATCAAAGTTCTTCTAATCAAAGAGGATCCCAAGGCTGCTCTTAACCGTGAGCACGACTGATATACCAGTTTCTAACACTCTGCAGAAGTTGCACACTGTACCCACAAGCTGTGATTCCCATTTTGCCCAGGGTTCTAGCCTCCCCATTGATCACTACCAAGGTGACCTAGCAGGGTCTCACTACGTAGCATTTACAAAGATTTCCCAGAGGTCATAGTCGCCCGTTAGGTTTCTCCAGTTTGATAAACACAGTACATCTCCCCAAAGGAAGGGTGACTAACAAAACCAAATCAAAGAACCTCTGCAACCAGCCTCGGTAGAGCAAGTACTGTGCTCGGACCCCATTGACGGCCCTACGGCGAAGCCAACTACTCCTCTGGTTCCTCTAATTAATCAGTTAAGGGCGTCCCATTCCACCCTCATGGTTGCACTGTTATTCCGGGTTGTCACTCCCCAAACAGGTCCTTACGGAGAGGCACTCAGGAAACATCATGAGCCCCCTAAAGTAATCACAAGAACCTCATCGGGATAACATCATCGTATCATAAATAATCACATCATATTCATTGATTAAGTTAAAGCAATAGCATAAGCTAACTATGATTAACCCAAAAAGGTAAACACGGGTAAGGTAAATACAGACTAGTCAATCCTTAAGTTTCAATAATGTAATGTGGGGCAGTGAATTATAAAGTAAAGTAGGACATGATAGATATGAGGACACTTGCCTTCACCAAGTTGTTGCTCAGATAGATCTTCGGCAACACACTTAGAAACTACGTGTTGCTCGTTGTCTAAATAAAGCGATCATACATTCAATACATTTGGAAAGTACAAATGAACAGCACATCAAACATGTACAAACATTGGAGCACAACTCAGAGGATGTAGTGTTAAATAAAGGAGAATGAGGTCAAGTTATAAAATGAACTAATCCTAATTAGGAGTTGATTACTCTATAAGTGTTTGGAACATATCTCAAAAAGGTAAAGTAGTAATTTAAACAAGAAAGAGATTAAATCATAAGATGGACTAATCTCATTTAGGAATTTGATTATTCTTTAAGTGTTATCCATAATTACATAACCTAATTCTATTCATTTCATTGAGACCTAAAATTTAAACCAAAAATGAATTCATGTAATACATATTATTAATCCCACAAGATTAAATATATTTTAACTCCTAGGGCTTTCATTTTATTTATTTCATTAAATAAATAAAAACATTAATTTTGTACTCTAGGTGTAAAATTAAAGTGTACAGACCATAGATGAACATAATTTATTTGGACAGAGAATAATTTTATGAACATTTTGCAATTTGAACCACTAAATTTGAAGTTCATATGAAAAAGTTATGAAATAAACAAGTTTTGAAGTTGAAATATGAAATTAGGGCTAAATCTGTGATTAAATAAAAGTAGAGGGGGCTATCCAAAAGAAACCAGGGGCGTGCGCGCTAAAACAGAGGACGACAGGTTGATTTCCTAGAAGCCAAGGGTCTCTTAAGTAAAACTTACACGCGAAGGGGTATGGGGTAACCTCAACCGTCGGATCAGAGATCAACGGCCAGGATTAGATCGCATAGGCGCGCGCAAGGGAGCGAGCGCCCGGACGCGACTGACAGGCGCAGACAGGGCATCAGCGAGCCAGGGCGGGCTGACCAGCCGAGCCCAGGGGGCAGGGGCGCGAGTGAGGGGGAGAGGGCAGAGCGGCCGGATCCAGATCGGAGGGCTACGATCAGATCCGCTCTGGTTAAATCTAAACCGCCCGATCTCGGACGGACGCCCGAGATCTAACGGCTGGGGGTCAGACCTAAACGCGGTAGCGCCGCTCGGTCCCATGGCGAGAGCTCGCCGGAAACGAGGGGGCTGGCCACGGCGGGGCTCCAGAGGCTTGGGGACTAGCTCGGGCGCGTTCTGGGCAGTCTAGCGGACTCGGCCATGGGCATCACGCCGGCGCGGGAGCACCAGAGGGCGCTGCACACGGTGAGGCGAGCTAACGGCGGCACGGGGCAACTCCGGCGAACAATCGCGCGCTAACCAGGGCAGTAACGACCAAAATAAGGGCGCGGGCAGGTTGCTCACCTCGAGGGGAAGCACTGGAGTCACGGGGCAATGACGGGGGCGCAGGGACTTGACGGGGCGACGGTGGTGGAGCTCCGGCTGCACGGGAAGATCTCCGGTGAGCGCGGACAGGGCAGACTAGAGGGATTAGGGGCGAACCGAGGGGTGTTCTAGGTGGAGGGTGATAGGGCGGAGCTTACTGTAACATCCCAATTTTGATCCCAAGGTTTGAAACCATAAAACTCCTAAACCCCCCCTTAATTATCTCCTAAGACCCCCACCTCATGAGACATTTCATTCATCATATGCATACACTATGGTTGTTAGTAGCACCTCATATAGAATATTTTAACACCCAAGAATTATAGATAAATATTTGTTTAAAGGAAAAAGGAGATTATAGAAAAGGAGAAAGTAAAATAGATTTGGAAATAGGAAAATAAAAAGAAAAGGGAACTTTTGTTCACCCCCCAGCTGGGCCGATTCCGGACCAAGTTCCCCCCTCTCTCTCTCCCGTGCACCACGCACGACCCACGCGACCCACCTCTCGTGCCCGCCCATGCCCGCGCCACACTCCCCTCCCCTCGCTGACGACCTGACCCCACACATCAGCCGCGCCCGCTCTCGCTCCCTCGCGACCGCTCTGCCTCTGGCAAGCGAGCCCCGCTTGTCAGCCACTCTCCCCTCGCCCGTGATCAGGCTATCGGCGCGTTTGCCGCCGGCCACCACCCATCCCGTCGCCTCGCCATTATCGCGCTCACCAGCTCGGTTTGGCGCCTTGTGCCTGCCCGAGCCATCCCGTCACCCCGTCTGCCCGAGCCATCCCGTCGCCACCACTGTGCGCCATCATCACCGTCGCGGCAAGCGTCGCTGGTGCTTGCCACCTCCCCTTCCTCCCCCTCCCCGGCCGCCTATAAAAGGACCGCCCCAAGCTCCCCCAACTCCTCACACCGGCCTCGGCCTCCCCACACCCCTCCCCCAGGCTCAATCGAGTCGCGCTGCCGCGCCCTTCCTTCGCTCCAGTGAGTGCTCCTGCCCCTCTCTAGTAGCCTTGGGTCAAATTGGGTTAGCTTTGGAGCTTCACCACCTCCCCACGGTCCCAAGGCACCATTTTCACCTTCCCCGTCGCACTGCTTGGCCTCACCGGCGATCTCACCGCCGCAGAGCCCGCCACCCGCCGTGGACCGACAATCCCGAGCGTCCACCGACCAAATTGACCCCACCTTTGTAACCCCCTACCTCCGCTCGTGCTTTGCCACCATTCCATCGACGCAGAACCGAACCACCGGCGAGGAACCGCCGTCGGGTTCACCGGCGACCGGTTCTCACCACCGTGGACCGCCCTTCTCCCCCCTGACACCGTGTCACACCCAGATTTAAGGAGCAAATCAGGGTGCATCTCATATGTGCGCCAAGGAAGAACAACACACATAATAACAGAGTGCATAGAGATAAATGTCATAAATATCATAATGTACTTATTACATAGCGGAAGTCTTACAAAAATAAATGATAAAATAAAGCGAACTAAATATTATTCCCTGACGCCACAAAGCTGACTAGAAGACGCCACCTAGATCAAGTCGAAAGCCTCAGTGTTAGGCGGCTCCTCTTCGACCACCTGTTCTTCTCCTGTGGGGAGTGTGAGACAGCAAGAGTGAGCTCACATACGTTCATAGCTCAACAAGTCGTGGGGAATAATGTGCATGAACTCACCAAAGGTGGGAGTTCATGTGAAGTGTAAGGCTGATCAATAAAATAAAGGCTGAAGCTGAGCATTGCTTTTATAAGTTGGTCAAAGTTTTATTAGCAATTACTAAGTGTAAGTAAATACCAAACCTTAATAATAATAAATAAAAGTAATAATAAAATAATCCCAAATGTGATGCAAATGTCAAATTGAATTTTAATTCCATAGATTAATCATGTGAGGGTCCGAGCTGCTCATGACCGTGAACACGACTAGTATACCAGTTTTACACTCTGCAGAGGTTGCACATCTTTACCCACAAGTCATGTAACCCATCTGCCAAGAGACGGCCAATCCCATACACATCTACCGAGGAGGCGAGGCAGTGTAACACTAAGAGGCCTTTACAAAGTTCCACTAGCTTCAGAAATTTCGCTATAGTTTATAGGAAGCTCCAGTGCAGGAATCCCTCGCCTGACCGCCATCGCAGCAAAATCAACCCAAGGACCTCCCTACACTGACCACTCCCCTACTACCCTTGCCCCTTTCAAGTAAGGAAGTCATCCACTAGCTTTCCTAGTTAATCAGCCAAAGGGCGTCCCATTAAACCCTTGTGGTAGCACTGTTTTCCTAGGTGGTCGCTCCATGTTCCCATTATCATAATGATCTTAACATGAACAGTAATAATAAAATATAATAAAAGTGTAATCATGAATAGTGTATCTCCATACCCAAATCCACATAAAGCAATAGCAGGTACTACCCAAAAAAATTTCAGAGGTAAACAAGGTATGAAGATAACCAATACTGGGGTAACCTATTGGATCCCATCAAAATTAACCTATGCAGATCATTATAATTAATAACAACATGGCTGGGAAAAAGTAAGTGATCAAGGGCACAACTTGCCTTCAATGAGCTCCTGCTCAGCAACTTCTACCTGCTGAACCTCAGGATCCAGAGTAGCTTGCTCGTCTACTCGCATCAACACAATACATACATAGTATAGCGAAAATTAACATCACACCAAACATGTAAATAAAATATACAATAAAAATCTACACATTAAAATAAGAACATAGGGACATGAATCGTTAATTTTGGAGTTATGGATTTTGAATTATGAATTTCCAAAGGTTTAATGTGCTTGAAATAGGATTAAATGAGAAATTAATTTTCTTATTGTTTTCATGTCAAAACAGAGACACTAAATGATAGACAATAATATTACAAAATTTTAGAAATTTGAATGGATCAATTTGGAGCTAAAATGAATTTTCTATGCATTTTACCAGTTTCTAGAATTGTTTTTGTATTAAAAATGCATTTACTAATTCATTTATTCATTTTAAATAAGTTCTGGACTAGGCGTCTATTTTCAGAAAGACCAGGGGCCTTGGCGCAACTAAACCTAAGACTCAGGGCACTGTAGAGGTGGACGGCGGGTTGTTTTTAGATAAACAGAGGGACTCTTTAGTGTAATTGTCGTCGCGAAGGGGTATCGTCTAACCCCCGGTCATCAGATCCGAAACCGACGGTGAGATCAGATCGAGGGCAATAATGAACCGATATCGCATAGGAGCCCTAGGATTGCATATGGATGGCTCAGATCTTATGGTGGCCAAAGCATCGCGGATCGCCCGATCGAACATCGATGGATGCGATTGAATCGAGCGAAAGGGTATCTCCTATCTAATCAGAGCCACACGCGCTAGATCCAACGGTCCGCGGTCGACTCCTTTTCCTCCTAGACTGAGCCACGGCGGCGCGCCCAGCCTCCTGGCGGCAGAGCACGCCAGCGACCCCTCTTAGCGATTCTGAGCGCCAAACTACGATTACCTAGGTGCTAAGCGAAATTGAGAGTGTGGCGGACATAGGGAAGTGCTTATTACCGACAATGGCGAGGTGGAGGAGCCGCGCCACGGCGAGAGGCGGAAGGACGGTACGAACACTGCTTCGACGAGCAATTCACCCAGCTAGATGGTGATTCCTTCCAATTGCGGCCGCAAACCTCTTTCCCAGGCGCAGGCGAACTCTCCTGGCAGAATTCCTAGGACACGGCGACAGAGCTGCGAATGGTCGATGGCGGCGGCGATTTCACTCCTCTGCGCGCGAGGCAATGGTGATTTTCTTTTGGTCGGCGCCGCAAGATTGAGGAGGAGAGGAGAGAGGAAGGAACCGTGGCCCCCCCCCAAATCATATATAGGCGCAGAGAAAGTCACCCTGGTCGCCCGGATTTCGCGCCGGCCGCTATGCCATGACCCGCATGGAGCTCGGTCGAGCTGTTGTAGGTGAGCGCCCCGACATGTGGGCCCCAGACGGCAGCGGAAGTGAGCATTCGAGCGCTGCATCGGTCGCTGGTGAACGGGCCCACCTATAAGTGGTCGGTCAATCGCGAGCGCGTGATGGAGGCCGGGTTGTGGGCCCAGCTGATCGGCGCGCGCGGGTAGAGTGGTGAAGCTGAGCAGCGGGCCCGCGAGGGAAACGTGAATTGGGCCAGATTGGGGACGACGGCCCACCTAGGTTAGGTTTGCTTTTCCTTTTTCTTTTTATCTCCCATTTTCTTTTCTTAATTTCTAAAGTCAATTTGAACTCGAATTTAACTTCAAATCTTGTGCAAATTTTATCCCCAAATTATATTGTGACTTTAAAAATACATATTCTAGAAATATAATTATATTATTTATATTTTTATATCGTTTCTCTTCTTCTCATTTTCAAAAACCCAAAATTTAATTTAGGGTTTAATCCAACTTCTAGTATTTATTATCTTATTATTTTTATCCTTATTATTTTTATTTAATGCACAAACATATAACTCCAACATGATGCATAATTTTTTTTATCATTGTTTTAATTCATCTCTAAATTTTATGTATGCTCTTTTTATGACGCAAATGAGGCACATAAATTAAGGAATTTACTATATAATCCTTTTATTCAATTTTGAGTATTACAAATCATACCCCCCTTACAAAGAATCTCGTCCTCGAGATTTAGGAAAATCTAGGGAAAATATGTGGAAAATCTATGCGAAGCTCTTCTTCTCTCTCCCAAGTAGCTTCATCTTCTCCATGGTAACTCCATTGAACTTTGCACATCTTTATCACCTTATTTCTCGTGACACGAGTCAGTGTATCAAGAATCTTGATGGGATACTCAGCATAAGTCAGATCCTCTTGAACACTAAGGTCCTCCAGTGGTAGCTGCTCTTCAGGTACCCTAAGACACTTCTTTAGTTGTGACACATGAAAGACATCATGCACATCCGCAAGATGATCAGGTAACTCCAATTGATATGCCACCTCTCCCACTCGCTTTAGGATTAGGAAGGGTCCAATGAAGCGAGGGGACAACTTTCCCTTGACTTTAAATCTCCGCATACCCCGGAGTGGTGACACCTTCAGATAGACATGATCACCCTCCTTGAACTCTAGCAGCCTTCTTCGGGTATCAGCATAGCTCTTCTGCCTTGACTTTGCAGTTCTCAAGTTCTCCCTTATTTGATGGACTTGTTCCTCTGCCTCTTGTATAATTTTAGGCCCAAACAACAGCCTTTCACCAGTTTGATCCCAATACAGTGGAGTCCAGCACTTTCTGCCATATAAAGCCTCAAACGGTGACATCTTCAAACTCGCCTGATAGCTATTATTGTAAGAGAACTCCGCATAGGGCAAACTCTTATCCCATCTACCACCATGCTTAAGAGCACAAGCTCTTAACATATCTTCTAGCACTTGGTTGGTCCTCTCAGTCTGCCCATCAATCTGTGGATGGTAAGCCGAACTAAAATTCAATCTTGTATCCAAGGACTTGTGCAACTTCTTCCAGTACCGAGAAGTAAACTGTGATCCCCGGTCTGACACAATCTTCTTAGGCACACCATGTAGGCATACAATCCGTGCCATGTACAACTCTGCTAGCTTGGCTCCTGAATATGTGGTCTTCACTAGAAAAAAGTGGGCTACTTTAGTTAGCCTGTCCACAATCACCCATATAGAATCATACCCAGCAGATGTGCGGGGTAGTCCAACAAGGAAGTCCATGCCAATCTCTTCCCATTTCCATTCAGGTATCTTAAGCGGGTGTAGTAAACCAGCAGGTCTTTGATGTTCCGCTTTCACCCTCTGGCAAACATCACATAGAGCAACATGTGAAGCAACATCCTTCTTTAGTCCATACCACCAATACCTCTGCTTTAAGTCCTGGTACATCTTAGTACTACCAGGATGGATAGAATAAACTGAGTCATGTGCCTCCTTCAATATGGTTTCACGAAGACTATCGATATCCAGAACACAAATCCGGTTCTTGAACCATATCGTGCCTTGCTCATCCTCCGTGAAATCTGGGCCACTACCTTCTATTATCAGATCCTTGATCTCCTAGATTTTGGCATCACCGATCTGACCTTTTCGTATTTCTTGCTCTAAGGTAGGTTCCAATTCGATGGTAATTCCTTCAGTATGAGCAACTATCCCCAGATTGAGCCTCTCAAAATCTTCTGCTAACTCATCGGGTAATTGGGTGACAATAGCTGCATGGACCTGCCCCTTCCGACTCAAAGCATCTGCAACCAGATTCGCCTTGCCTGGATTATAGTGAATTTCCAGGTCATAGTCCTTGATGAGCTCCAACCATCGGCGTTGCCTAAGGTTAAGATCCTTATGAGTGAAAATGTACTTCAAGCTCTTGTGATCGTTGTAGATTCGACACTTGGTTCCCATAATATAGTGCCTCCAAATCTTGAGAGCATGCACAACTGCTGCCAGTTCCAAGGCATGTGTGGGGTAGTTCAACTCATGTTTCCGCAACTGGCGAGACGCGTAGGCAATGACATGTCCTTCCTGCATAAGCACACATCCCAGACCTTGGCGGCTTGCATCACAATATACATCAAAATTCTTCTGTAGGTTTGGCATAATCAATACTGGAACAGCCATCAATTTAGATCTCAACTGATCAAAACTCTCTTAACATTTATCAGTCCACTTAAACTCCTTGCCCTTCTCCAACAATGAGGTCATAGGCTTAGCAATCTTAGAGAACCCTTCAATGAACCGCCGGTAATAACCTACGAGTCCCAAGAAACTCCGGATCTCTGAAACTATACTTGGTGTCTTCCAATCCATTATTGATGTCACTTTAGCCAGATCAACAGCAATTCCTCCTTTGGAGATGATATGCCCAAGAAAATGTACTTCATCAAGCCAGAAATCACACTTGGTAAATTTGGCATAAAGCTGATTGTCCCGTAACTTCTGTAGCACCATCCACAAATGCTCCTCATGCTCACTATCATTTTTAGAATAAATAAGAATGTCGTCGATGAAAACTACGATGAATTTATCCAGATACTCCATGAACACCTTATTCATCAGATTCATAAAATAAGCTGGTGCATTGGTTAAGCCAAATGACATTACTGTGAATTCATATAGACCATATCAGGTTGAGAAAGCCGTCTTAGGAATATCAGATGGTTGAATATTCATTTGATGGTAGCCCGACCTGAGTCAATCTTAGAGAACACCCTAGCACCTCTCATCTGATCAAATAAGTCATCAATACGAGGTAACGAGTACTTATGCTTGATGGTAACATCATTAAGTGCTCTATAGTCCACACACATCCGTTGCGAACCATCCTTCTTCTGTACAAACAGTACCGGTGCTCCCTAAGGTGAGGAACTCGGACGTATGTACCCTGCCTCCTGCAACTCCGTTAACTGCTTCTTAAGTTCTTGTAACTCTTCTACGGACATTATGTAGGGGCGTTTAGAAATAGGAGCAGTCCCAGGTAAGAGATCAATAACAAACTCAACTTCCCTCTCTGGTGGCATCCCTGGTAACTCCTCTGGAAAGACATCCAGAAAATCCCTAACCACACGGATGTTGTCTCCAACAAATTCCTCAGCTATAAAAAACATCACACGTCTAGAAGAGGTGGTTACTGCAATTTGAACTTGAAATCTTTCTCCTTTAGGGCTGGTGAGTTCTACAGTACCCCTACCACATTGTATAATGGCCTTTGCCTTCCTTAACCATGACATACCGAGGATCAGATCTATACTGCTTTCCTCTAATACTATAGCGGTAGCCCAGAACTCTCTTCCCATAATGGTTAATGTCAATCTGTGTGTCATATGATTTGCCTCAACAGGCCCTTTAGGTGTAATTACTATAATTGGTTTTCTCATATTTAGCAGTGGTATCTCATTTATATTGGCATATCGAGCAGACATAAATGAATGTGTAGCACCAGAATCAAATAATATGATTGCAGGAATTGCATTAATATAAAACATACCGAGTGTGATGTCAGCACCATCAGGAGTAGCATCAGCGGTGACTTGATTAACCCTGGCAATAGAATATCCCTTGCCAGGAGTCTGTTGCTTGTTCTGAGCTGGTGTACCAAATTACCCACCGGACAAGCATTAGCATAGTGCCCAATCTGACTGCACTTGAAGCATCTAGGTCCGGTCTTCTGTCCTGTAGGCCTCGCCGGGGTGCCAGTGGGGGCAGCCTCATGAGTAGGAGGTGTCCGTGGAGACCCCTGTGGAGTGTACTGAGCTGGGTGTGGTCCTCCTCCTGGACGAGCTGGGGTACCCTGAGGCAGAACATAGCGGGGAAGAACACTGCTGCTACCCTACCCTTGGGTAATGGCCTTCCTCTTCAGATCTCCCAGTTGTGCACGCTTGTGTTCAATAGCCAGTTGTGCACGCTTGTGTTCAATAGCAAGAGCCTTATCAAGCAGCCTCTGAAATGATGGAAATGTATGTGCCACAAGAGCAATACTGGGGTAACCTATTGGATCCCATCAAAATTAACCTATGCAGATCATTATAATTAATAAGAACATGACTAGGAAAAAGTAAGTGATCAAGGGCACAACTTGCCTTCAATGAGCTCCTGCTCAGCAACTTCTACCTGCTGAACCTCAGGATCCACAGTAACTTGCTCGTCTACTCGCATCAAAACAATACATACATAGTATAGCGAAAATTAACATCACACCAAACAGGTAAATAAAATATACAATAAAAATCTACACATTAAAATAAGAACCTAGGGACATGAATCATTAATTTTGGAGTTATGGATTTTGAATTATGAATTTCCAAAGGTTTAATGTGCTTGAAATAGGATTAAATGAGAAATTAATTTTCTGATTGTTTTCATGTCAAAACAGAGACACTAAATGATAGACAATAATATTACAAAATTTTAGAAATTGGAATGGATCAATTTGGAGCTAAAATGAATTTTCTATGCATTTTACCAGTTTCTAGAATTGTTTTTGTATTAAAAATGCATTTACTAATTCATTTATTCATTTTAAATAAGTTCTGGACTAGGCGACTATTTTCAGAAAGATCAGGGGCCTCGGCGCAACTAAACCTAAGACTCAGGGCACTGTAGAGGTGGACGACGGGTTATTTTTAGATAAACAGAGGGACTCTTTAGTGTAATTGCCGTCGCGAAGGGGTATCGTCTAACCCCCGGCCACCAGATCCGAAACCGACGGTGGGATCAGATCGAGCGCAATAATGAACCGGTATCGTGCAGGAGCCCCAGGATTGCATATGGATGGCTCAGATCTTATGGTGGCCAAAGCATCGTGGATCGCCCGATCGAACATCGATGGATGCGATTCAACCGAGCGAAAGGGTATCTCCTATCTAATCAGAGCCGCACGCGCCAGATCCAACAGTCCGTGGTCGACTCCTCTTCCTCCCAGACCGAGCCACGGCGGCGCGCCCAACCTCCCGGCGGCAGAGCACGCCAGCGACCCCTCTTAGCGGTTCTGAGCGCCAAACTACGATTACCTAGGTGCTAAGCGAAATTGAGAGTGCGGCGGACATAGGGAAGTGCTTATTACCGACAATGGCGAGGTGGAGGAGCCGCGCCACGGCGAGAGGCGGAAGGACGGTACGAACACTGCTCCGATGAGCAATACACCCAGCCAGCTGGTGATTCCTTCCAATTGCGGCCGCGGACCTCTTTCCCAGGCGCAGGCAAACTCTCCTGGCAGAATTCCTGGGACACGGCGACAGAGCAGCGAATGGTCGATGGCGGCGGCGATTTCACTCCTCTGCGCGCGGAGCAATGGTGATTTTCTTTTGGTCGGCACCGCGAGATTGAGGAGGAGAGGAACCGTGGCCCCCCCCAAATCATATATAGGCATAGAGAAAGTCACTCTGGTCACCCGGATTTAGCGCCGGCCGCTACGCCATGACCCGCACGGAGCTCGGTCGAGCTGTTGAAGTGGAGCGCCTCGACATGTGGGCCCCAGACGGTAGCGGAAGTGAGCATCTGAGCGCTGCATCGGTCACTGGTGAACGGGCCCGCCTGTAAGTGGTCGGTCAATCGCGAGCGCGTGATGGAGGCCGGGTTGTGGGCCCAGCTGATCGGCGCGCGCGGGTAGAGTGGTGAAGCTGAGCAGCGGGCCCGCGATGGAAACGTGAATTGGGCCAGATTGGGGACGGCGACCCACCTAGGTTAGGTTTGCTTTTTTTTCTTTTTATCTCCCATTTTCTTTTCTTTATTTCTGAAGTCAATTTGAACTCGAATTTAACTTCAAACGTTGTGCAAATTTTGTCCCCATATTATATTGTGACTTTAAAATACATATTCTGGAAATATAATTATATTATTTATATTTTTATATCGTTTCTCTTCTTCTCATTTTCAAAAACCCAAATTTTAATTTAGTGTTTAATCCAACTTCTAGTATTTATTATCTTATTATTTTTATCCTTATTATTTTTATTGAATGCACAAACATATAACTCCAACATGATGCATATTGTTTTATCATTGTTTTAATTCATCTCTAAATTTTATGTATGCTCTTTTTATGATGCAAATGAGGCACATAAAATAAGGAATTTACTATATAATCCTTTTATTCAATTTTGAGTATTACACGCTGTTACCCCATCCTCTCTCTGGCACGTGGGCCCGCGCCCACGACGCCATCCCCACGCCGTTCCCCTCTTCTGTGGGCCGGCTGGGTCGCTCGCCCGCGCGCACGCGCTCCGACTGGGCCAAAATTCCGCCAGGCCAGTTAGCAGGGAAATCCCTTTTCCTTTTCTTTTTCCCATTTCTTTTTCCTATTGTCATATATAAATGCATATATTGATATTTTATGCACCAAAAATAGTCTAAATAAATTAGAGAGCACAAAACAATAATATTTAAAACTTGGCACACTCCATTAAGCCACCATGGTTGATGTATTGTTCATTGCTTGTTTTTACTAGGAGAAGAGGGATCTGATCCTCTAGAAATTATAGCTCCGGAAGAAGGGCATGTAGCGAAATCTCCCGAATTATTCCAACTTAAGTGCTTAAGCCTCACCTTAGAGGCTAGACCACACTTAAATGGGAATAAGACGTTAGTCCCTCGGATCTAGTCCGACAAGGCCACTAACAGGATCAAGTACCACGTACTCACTCGAAGGTGAGAAACAAAGCAAATACAATAAAGCATAAAACCATAATTTAAAGGAATTCTTAAAGTTATTACAACATCATCGGAGTTTATCAAAAGTAGTGATCATTGTTCGGAATGCAGCGGAATGTAACTAACGGTAAATCAACGGAGGGATGGGGAAGTCTGGCCCATCACTCCTCATGCTCCTCCTCTGCTGAGGTAGGGTCCCACTCGACTGTCCAACCCGGTGGCAAGATGGACGACCAAGTCACTCCAGCAACCATATCCTCCAGAGAACCTGTAAAAATTATGCCACAAGCAAGGCTGAGTATACTAATACTCAGCTAGACTTACCCGGTGTGAGGAGTCTACTCCTCTACCTCTAGACATGCAGCTGTTTGGCTGAGGGGTTTGGTTTTCCAAAAGCACTAGCTGAGTCTAAAATCAAGTTTTAGCTTTTCAAGTTTTAGTGTAACTCTCTTAAGACTAAATGTGTACCTAGATAATCATACATGGTATCAAACATTTAGCAATCAACATCTTTTGCCAAATCAACACATTTCCACTTGTTACTCAATGTAGCAGCATGGATCCAGCAGTATCATTAGCTGCGAGAAGCAGACGATTCGAATCGAGTTTTTATCCATGCAAGGTAAACCTAAACACATGACATGGTGAGGCACTCCGTCCCCACTCACATCAATCGTCCCCATCGATTCCCCGTCAACAGATCAGGGCTCATCGCCTTGGCGTACAACGCCTCACTGACCCTGACTGCCGTCGTACAGTGACCGCACTTGTACCCACTATAACCGGAATGGGAGACCATGTCTCAGGTCGCGTGAGGAGTAAAGTGTGCGGGCAGGTTCACTCAGGTACTAGGCTTACCAATTTACCATATTTCTCGGCATGTGTTTAGTACGTTCAAACGCTTGACACACGGTACCACACCTTAATCCTTATTCCAATTTCCATCTCATAGAGAACACATCCCCATGGATCATTGTCCACAGACCATCATCAATTCGATATAAAAATGGATACAACCAAGTCCTGACCTCGCGCGAGTGCTAGAAAAATCACTCGACTTCTACCAAGATCCCTAATTAGTAAAGCAGCTACTCGACCTAGCATACTAGTATCCATCTCAAAGTGAAATCCTGAGTTCATGCAACTAGGGTTTCAGTCAACTCCTACACTTAAGTACACAGTACAAGCCTACAAATATTAAGTGCAGTAAAATGACATATATAATGGTTATGCATAAAACCGGGGCTTGCCTTCCAAAGCTGGGGCAGGCAGATCCTCGATGGCAGGTTCTGGTGCTGGCTCCTGGACTACCTCCTGAGCAACTCCTTGCTCCAGAACGAGGATGTACTCTCCGTCAGCGAGATTACAGTCTATCGAATGCAATGAATAAGATATATGCATGCATATTAATGATATGGCATTTTGTAAACACTAAGTATAGTGAAACAGTACTAAAATAGTGGTACATTAGGGTTTCCTTTGTTGGCCTTAAGGGTTTTATACATTAATCTTAGGGTCTTGAATGCACTTAAAATTTCAGTTATCCCTTGGATGTTTGCTTTGGGCCCTTGGAGGATTTAATTTGTACACTACTAATTTCCCCCATAATTCTCTTTTTTACTTTCTATTATGCTTCTTATTGAGTGCCTTTGAACTACCATGGCAATTTAGAATTTTTCAAAAATGATACAAAAAATACAGTGGGTGAATATTGACCTCTGTGGTTTATTCTAAAAATTTGAGGTTGAAAATAATTAAGGTACTCCTTGTGCAAAAATAACAAAAGTAAGGGTAAAAGAGCACTTTGCACTATAGCTCTGATTTAGGTGAGGTTTCTGGACTAAATTTTATTTTTGCTAAGATCCATAAGTGATAATAGGCCTCTGTGCTAAAAATCACAGAAAAAGACCCACTGGGTATTTAGTTGTGATTTTCGAAAGTTTAATGCCAAAAAGGTACTTATAACTAACTTGTTATTTGAAAAATGTCAAACAACAGAACTTATATTTTTCCTAGATTCATATCAGCATTTTATTAGTTATCCCAAGGATTGGGGTGGGTTCTTCTTGGGGTTAATTTTCTAGGGTTTTTCTAAGTTTTCATGAATTTCATAAAATAAAATGTGTTGCATTTCTTTTGTACTAACAGAGGGCTTAACAAAATTTTCTAGTAAACTATGTTAATAAAGTAAGCTAGCAAAAATGTGGTTGCCCCCTGGTCCTTATTTTAAACTCCCTTTTTCATTTTCTTTAACTTTGAATCAAAGTAAGTTTACATGGTAAACCCTTACCTAATTTGGTGTACTGAGGGGTTTATTATTTTTAAACAGGCTAGGTAGTGGTTAAGTACCTCTCTAATTTTTAAACAGGCATGCTCTGGTGCTCCAGAACGCGTCAAACACGTGGGCGTTTGTTTCTGCCTTTGTTCAAGTGCCTGCAGGGATCACAAACGTGCGAATCTCACCAAGGGTCTTGTGCAAATCTCTTCCTGGCACCTAGGGCTAGCTAGTTTGTGTAAGTTCCAATGGGAGATATGCCCTAGCTTGTGAGATATGCGGGCGCCAAGTCAAGTTTGTCAGCACTGTTCACCAGTGACAAAACCGATGTCAAACCTTGTCAAACGACCCCGATTTGAATTCAAATTTTTCAGAGAGGTGCCTTGGGTGATTTGGGTACTTTTTGCTATTTGGTTCAAGTGGTTTTGGCTCCAGCACAAAGGTGAACACCTTTGATCTTTGGGCTAGGGTGGTTTTGGGGACTTAGAGAAATTTTGATGGCTCTAGTGTGCTTTCCACTTGATGCACTAATTTGAGGCTTTTGTTGGGCCATTTTGCAATATTTCTCTTACTAAATTTTGTATATTTACTAATACACTTCATCTTTATTAAGGGTCCCTTTTTGTGTTTTGATCATTTGCCCACTTTTTCCCCTTTAATCCCATGGTTAGGGTTTAAGAGCATAAGAAGGATTTAGGGTTTTAGAATCTTGTTTGGGGTGAACATTGTATGAAGGGTAGACTTTCTTTCTTGTTTTGGTTAATGCTTATCTTAACCATGCCTCTAAAACTTTAAATTCCTTCACTTCCCATCTTAGCATATAGTTTAAGTAGGACACAAATGTGCTTCTTTGGGCAGGGCTTTGGGTAACACCAGGGGTGTTACAGCCCTCCCCCCTTAAAGGAATCTCGTCCCGAGATTGGGTAGGGATCCTTTAGTGGGGTACCAAGAAGGTGTGTGCTGGTGTGTTGCAGTTTCCTTTAACCAAGTTTCTCTAGTTAACTACTCTTCGAATGTCATTCTCTTTGCAACTTCAGAAGGAAGTCCTTCTAGATTTATTTTCACAACTTACTCTACTCTTAATAACTAGGTTTCTCTTATATTTAGATTCAAAGGGCAGGTGGGGGTGGGTGTTTTGGGTTACGTACCGATTCCTTTGGGTAGAAAGTCGGGGAAGCGAGAACATAGAAAATCCTCAGTTTCCCACGTAGCCTCTTCTTCTGAATGGTTGCTCCATTGAATCTTATACATTTGGATTGACCTTGCTCGAGTTGATCTTTCTTTTTGGTCCAATACCTTGACGGGGTGCTCTTGGTAAGACAAGTCTGGTTCTATCTCCAATTCTGGTTCAGGTAGCACTTCCGTGGGTTAGCGGACACACTTCCGTAGCTGAGATATGTGGAACACATCATGAATTGCTAACATATGAGGTGGCAACTTCTACTGGTAGGCTACAGGCCTACAAGTCTCTTTGATCTCATAGGGCCCAATATAGCGAGGAGCTAACTTGCCCTTGTTTCCAAACCTCTGAACACCTTTGGTGGGTGACACCTTAAGATATACAGATCCCCCACTTCGAATTGTAGAGGCTTCCTCCTCTTATCATGATAGCTCTTCTGCCTGGCCTGAGTAGCTTCCATGTTCTTTTTAATGACTCTGACTTTCTCCTCGGCTTCAAGTACTAAGTCAGGTCCGAATATTTCTCTTTCTCCGGCTTGTGACCAATTTAACAGTGTTCTACACCTTCTCCCATACAAGGCCTCGAATGGTGCCATCTTTAGGCTGGATTGGTAGCTGTTTTTATAAGAGAACTCCGCTAACGAAAGGCACTTGTCCCAATTCTTACCATAGTGCAACACACATGCTCTCAACATGTTTTCTAGAATCTGATTTACTCTTTCTGTCTGGCCATCTGTTTGAGGATGGTACACCGAGCTTCTTATCACATGGGTTCCAAGTGACTCTTGCAACTGCTCCTAGTAATGTGCTACAAACGGTGCTCCTCTGTCTGACACGATAGTCCTTGGTATTCCATGCAAACGCACTATTTGGTCAATATAGATTTCTGCATACTTCTCTGCCCTGTGGGTGGTATGTACTGACAAGAAATGAGTTGTCTTAGTTAACCTATCCACAATGACCCAAATAGAATCGTGGTGTCGGGAGGTGTTGGGTAAACCCACAATAAAATCCATGCAGAGGTCCTCCCATTTCCAAGATGGTATGGGAAGAGGCTGTAAGGTACCTGCTACCTTGAAATGACTAGCCTTGATTCTTTGGCAAGTGTCGCATTCAGATACATACTTAGCAATTTCCCTCTTCATTCTGGTCCACCAATACAAAGATCTGAGATCATGATACATCTTGTTACTGCCGGGGTGCATGGAAAATTTGGAAAGATGAGCTTCATCCAATATTTTCTTCCTAAGTTCTGGATTCTTAGGAACAACCAATCAGTCTTCAAACCATAGAACTCCCTTGCTGTCCCGACGAAAGCATTTGTACTTATCCACCTTTTGTTTGAGCATCTCCTTAATAACTTGAACACCCTTGTCACCAATTTGTGCCAGGACTATTTGCTCATGTAGAGTGGGCTCTACTGAGATATAATTCCAGGTACCTGGGGAAATAACTTCCATGTTCAGCTTGCGCAACTCATCACATAGAGTGGCGATCTTAGAGTCCATAGTTACTCAGTTACACTGGGCTTTTCGACTTAGGGCATCTGCCACAACATTTGCCTTGCCCGGATGGTAATGCACTTCCAAATCATAGTACTTGATTAATTCCAACCATCTTCTCTGCCTCATATTAAGATCAGCCTGAGTGAAAATATACTTGAGACTTCTGATCAGTATAGATGTTACAATGAGCTCCCATTAAATAATGTCTCCATATCTTCAGAGCATGAACTACGGCTGCTAACTCCAAATCATGTGTGGGGTAGTTCTGCTCATGAGGCCTGAGTGCTCGGGATGCATAGGCAATAACTCTGTTGTCTTGCATCAAGACACATCCCAATCCAGTGCCTGAAGCATCGCAATAAACATCGAAAGATTTGGTGTTGTCAGGCTATGCTAGCAGGGGTGCTGTTGTCAGATGCTGCCTTAATGTATGAAAGGCATCCTCATATTTTACTCCTTTCTTCAACAATTCAGTCATTGGCTTTGCAATCCTGGAGAAATCCAGAATGAATCACCGATAATATTCTGCCAATCCTAGAAAACTCCGAATCTGTCGTACGGTGGTAGGAGGCTTCCAATTCATCACTTCTTGCACTTTCTCAGGATCAACTGATATCCCATCCTGGGAAATGGTGTGACCCAAAAAATTAATTTCCCTCAGCCAGAAATCACATTTGAACAACTTCGCATATAAGCGATGATCGCGCAGTCTCTGAAGTACTGTATGCAAGTGCATAGTATGCTCCTGTTCATTTCTTGAATATACTAGAATGTCATCAATGAAAACCACCACAAACTTGTCCAGTTTTGGCATAAATACCGAGTTCATCAAATACATGAAATATGCCGGGGCATTGGTCAGCCCGAATGACATCACCAAGTACTCGTAAAGTCCATATCTGGTAGAGAAAGTCGTCTTCGGAATATCGCTGGCTCTGATCTTGATTTGATGATAGCCAGAGCGAAGGTCTATCTTGGAAAACACCTTGGCTCCCACCAACTGATCAAACGATACATCAATGCGGGGCAACAAATACTTATTTTTGATTGTTACCGCATTGAGAGGGCGGTAATCCACACACAATCTCAGACTCTCATCCTTCTTCTTCACGAACAATGCTGGACATCTCCATGGTGAAGTACTTGGGCGAATGAATGCCTTGTCCAACTACTCTTGTAACTGCCTTTTCAATTCTGCCAACTCTGCTGGAAGCATCCGATAGGGTCTCTTGGATATAGGTGCAGTTCCGGGTTGTAGTTCAATTGCAAACTCTATGTCTCTGTTGGGTGGCATACCTGGCAATTCATTTGGGAAGACATCTGGGTACTCACAGACCACTGGAATCCTCTCGACGGGTGACTCTATCAGTGCGAAGGCACAGGAACGGGTACAACCCTGGTTAGGCAAATATAACGTGATTTCACCACCCGTAGGTGAGTGTATCTCAATGCCCATTGCTGCGATATCAATCTCTGCCTGATGTCTTGATAACCAGTCAGTTCCTAAGATGATATCCACACTATCCAATCCCAAGATAAGGAGGGTGGTTTTAATTATAAGACTACCAAATTTTATAGGCACCTAACTGTTGATTTGATAGGTGGCAACCCTGCCTCCTGGTGTTGAAATGGTAATGCCCCCATTTGTGTGATGAAAAGGTAACTAGCATTTGGCACTAAATTTTGAACTGATAAAACTGTGTGATGCACCTGAATCAAAAAGAATGACTGCAGGATAATTCGAAACGGAAAAGATACCAGTCATGACGAGTGCTCCCTCTGGAATGTCAGCCAACGTGGTGAAGCTCAGCCTGCCTTGCCTCACTTGCACCCTCTGCCTCTTGCCTTGGTTCTGATTTGAATTCTGCCCCTGCCTCTGCTGGTTCTTGGGGCAATTCTTGGCGTAGTGTCCAGTGCTGTCACAAGTGAAACATCTGTTGTCATTGGCCTGACGGTACTGCTGCTATGGCTGGTTGTTGTTCCTCTGAACTGGGGGTTGAGAGCGGTTGGGTGCCTATTGCTGCTGTTGTGGTCGGATCACCCATCATCCTTGCTGCTGAGGTCCCCTACTCTGAGTGTCAGACACAATCCTAAAGCGCTGAGGCTGAGCTGAAGGTCCTGCCATAGGCGTCTTCCTCTTCTTTTCTGCCTAGCGGGCTGTGATGCAGTCTTCTTGAGAAATGGCCATGTTGACTAACTCATTGTAGCTGTTGGCCCTGACTATGTTGAGACGGTCGCGGAGCTTAGTACTGAGGCCCCTCCTGAACCTGTCCCTCTTCTTCTCATCAGTGTCAGCATGATAGCCTGCATACTGACACAGGTCGTTGAAGGCTTGGGCGCACTGTAACACTGTACGACTCCCCTGGGTGAGTTCCAGAAACTCATTGAGCTTGCGGTCCATGATGCCTGCTGGTATGTGATGTCCTATGAATGCTGCCTTGAACTCTCCCCATTCAACCACGTGGTCAACCGGGTGCATAGCAAGGAAGTGGTCCCACCATGTCTGCGCGGATCCGCGAAGCTGCTGGGTGGTGAAACAAACCTTGGCCACATCTGAACAAACTCCATTAAGCAGTGGGAATTTGGATTCCACCACCCTGAGCCATACATCAGCATCAAGTGGGTCCTCTGCCAGAGTGAACAACGGTGGCTGAGTGCTGAGGAACTCCTGATAGGTGGTCGCTGCTGGGGGACGCTGATGGTGATCACCACCACCATAGTGCTGGGGTGGTGGTTGACGCTGAGCTAACTGTTACAGAATCTTATTTTTCTGAGCCATCAGCTCTTGCATGGTAGGAGGCGGCGACAGTGGTGAAGGAATGCGCTCATTGTATCCACAGCACGCTCTTCCTGCCATCTGAAATTTAGGATTCTCTTAATATCATACTTTGGAAATCAGGGGTTGCACATGGTAAGAGATCTTAAAGGACAAAGTTTGTAAAATGTCAAACATTTCCTTGCATTTTCATAAGAGGTACCACATGACATAAATTTCCCTCATAACTTAAAATAGACATCATCCATCATTCATCAATCCAAAAGAGTTTTCTAACGGTTACATCAGTGTTCAAAATACTCGACTCTCTCTAGCCTAGTACCCTAATGGTGCAAAAGCTAAGCTAGTTTCGAGGAGTTCTACTGCCGCACACTTCTAACCCCATTTCTGAAACCTAATGGGCAAACGAGGCAACACTAGACTTGGGGGAAGGTGGTCTTCCTGAGCTAGCAGTATCCAAGCTGGATGCAGGCTCCGGCTCCTCTCCTCCCTTAATGTCAATAACCTCGTCGGCCCCTTCGGCCTCCATGCCTTGAATTTCCTGATGGTGCATATCCAAGTGCTGGTTGGCTTCCTCGAGTTGTTGCTGCGTGGTCAGGAGCTGATCCTCGAGATCCTCGATGGTGTTCTCCCTGGCCCCTACTTGCTCCTCAAGCTCTTGGATTTGCGTGGCCATCTGTTCTACCTGGAGGTCCTTTTCCACCAGCTCAGTGGACAGGTCTACCACAAGGTCCTCCCTGTTATCCAGGGTGATCTTGGTAGACTCCACTAATCCCATCAGCTGGGACATTGCCTCACCTCGCACTGCTTGCAGACGATACAGGGCATTCATGCACCGCACCGTCAGGTGAGCAGTCTACCACGAGTAAAGAGCCCACACATCCTTGGCATGCTCCACTCGATCCTTCCACATTGGGTCGTCCTCCTTTTCAGCGAGGAACAAGCCAATGGGATGAGTTGAAAGCTCCAAGGGGTGAAAGCCACAAAAGGTCGTCAGCCCGTGGAGAGCAATGGACTCGATAGTATCTTCAGCCCGTGGCTAGCCTTAACGATCTTCTTAGGGAATTTGAGGACACCTTAGAAAGGGAGTTCAGAAGCACCTTAGAAAACGCTTGGGCGTAGTGTGATCTATGGCAACTGTATGCTTGTAATGAACTTGTGTGATGAATAAAATAACATGTTTGAAAAAAATATGGAATGTGCATAGTAGTAATCCTTTCACCCTGGTAGATGGCTTCGGATAAAACCACGCCTACCGCCTCAGGGATTGGAGCAAGGTCTCCCCTAGGTGCTGAAGGAGAAGTTGGTGGAGAAGGGAGTGAAACCCACCTCCCCGCACCTCCGGAGCTGCCATTAGACATAGCCCAAGTTCTGGCCAACCAAACCCGACTCATTGAGATCCTCACCAGAAGCCTTGAGAACCAATGCCCAAATGGTGGAAGGCCTCAGGACAGAATGGGAGATTTTCTAAGGCTCAAGCCTCCCACATTCGCTGGATCTAGCAACCCACTCGACGCTTATGACTGGCTGCGCACAATAAAAAGGAAGTTAGAGGCCATCGAATGCCCTGAAAACCAGCATGTTCATCTTGCTGCTCATCAACTTTCTAGGATGGCCCTATCCTAGTGGGATACATTCAGCGCTGCCGTCAGAGATGCTACCTAGGTAGAATTTGAAGACGCCTTCCGAGAACATCATGTGCCCCTAGGAATCGTCCAGCTCAAAGAAGATGAATTTCGAGAATTAACTCAAGGAGGGAGATCTGTCAGTGAATACGTCCACAAATTCACAGAATTGGCTAGCTATGCGCCTGACGATGTCAGCACGGAAGCCAAGAAGATGGCCCATTTCTTGAAAGGGCTAAGACCAGAACTCAAGACTATCCTCGCCAGCCAAGACTTCCTCAGCTTCTCGCGCCTCTCAAACAAGGCCATACAAGTGGAAAGGGCTAGGGAAGAAGAAAAGGGTCACCTCAAGAGGAAGTTCCAAGTCCTCCGAGCTCAGCAGTAGGACAGGCACCAAAGAATTCGATCCTTTGGGTTTCCACCCAAGGGACCAAGCTTCAACAAGCCAGCTGACCCACTCCGTCATGTTTCAGTCAGCAGGGTCAAAGTTCCCTTCAGGCCCCCTCCATTGCAAGCAACCAACCTCCAGCCAATGCCTGTTGGCACTGCGGAGACCCCAGTCACTACAAGAATAATTGTCCTCAGTTGAAGACTTCCGTGCCTACCTACTCCAACTCGATGAATGGCCCCAAGAGTGCCCTAGCACCCACCTCCAAGGCACCCTCCTCCAATAGCCAGCTAAGCAAGACCCAGTATCATGGCAGGGTGCGAGTAAACCACGTCGACACTCAAGAAGCTCATCAAGCCCCGAGAGTAGTGCTCGGTGAGTTCCTAGTTGAATTTACTCCCGCTGCTGTACTTTTTGATTCAGGAGCATCTCATTCATTCATAGGCACTGGTTTTGTGGAAAATCATGGCATTCCCACTGCACATCTAAAAATTCCCTTGGTCATCCGAACCCCAGGGTCAGACCTTCTATGCCACCTCAAATGCTCCTAAGTCAGGATCCTTTTAAGTGGGGTAGTGTTCTTGGCAGACTTAGCCGTCTTGCCATCCCACGGAATTGATGTGATCTTAGGGATGGATCGGTTAACCAAGCATAATGGCATCATAAGTTGCGCATATAAGACCATCCTTCTCACTGACCACCAAGGAAAGTCAGTTTCATGTCAGGCTCAGACACCCACCCAAGACCCAATGGTGTTTAATCTAGCAGCAGAAAGCATATCTATAGTATAAGAATTCATGGATGTATTCCTAGAAGAATTGCCAGGAATGCCGCTAGAAAGAGAAGTGGAGTTCTACATTGATCTTATTCTCGGCACCGCACCAATCGCAAAAGGCCATACCGCATGGCTCCCACTGAATTGGCAGAACTAAAACTCCAGATCGCAGACCTTTAACAGAAAGGGTATATTCGTCCTAGCTCATTTCCTTGGGGAGCACCAGTTCTGTTTGTCACCAAAAAGGATGGAAGTATGAGGATATGTGCATTGACTATCGATCCTTAAATGAAGTTACAATAAAAAAGTACCCACTACCTTGGATTGATGACCTCTTCGACCAGCTTCAAGGGGCCAATTATTTCTCCAAGATAGATCTAAGGTCAGGATATCACCAGCTAAGAATCAAGGAAGCAGACGTTCAGAAGACGACTTTTGTCACCCGGTACAGACAATATGAGTTCACAGTAATGCCCTTTGGACTAACCAACGCACCCACCTTTTTCATGAATCTTATGAATAAGGTATTCATGGAAGAGTTGGATAAGTTTGTCGTAGTCTTCATTGATGACATCCTGATCTACTCCAAAAGTCGCAAGGATCATGAGCATCACCTCCAGATTGTCCTCGGAAGACTCAGAGCACATCAACTCTATGCTAAGCTCAGCAAATGTGAATTCTGGTTAGAAAAGATAGCCTTCCTCGGGCATATCTTAACTGTAGAAGGAATAGAAGTGGACCCATCCAAAGTAGAAGCAGTATCCAAATGGAAGCAGCCATCCAACGTTAGTGAAGTTCGAAGCTTTTTGGGAATGGAAGGATATTACCGTCGTTTTATCAAAGGATTCTCCAGCATAGCAAGACCTATGACCGAGCTCCTCAAGAAAGACAATAATTTTGTATGGACCCCAAAGTGTGAGGAAAGCTTCCAAATAATAAAGAAGAAACTCACGACCGCGCCAGTATTGACACTAAAAGATATCCACAAGAATTTCGTCATCTTCTGTGATGCTTCAAGGCAAGGTTTAAGATGTGTACTTATGCAAAATGAGAAAGTCATCGCCTATGCATCACGCCTACTCAAGTCGCATGAGCAAAATTATCCAACACATGATTTGGAATTGGCAGCCATAGTGCACACCCTAAAAATATGGAGGCACTACCTGATTGGAAACAAATGTCACATCTTCACAGATCACAAGAGCCTGAAGTACATTTTTGCTCAGCCAGACCTCAATCTCCATCAGCGTAGATGGCTGGAATTGATTAAGGATTATGACATTGAAATCCACTACCACCCCGAAAAGGCCAATGTTGTAGCAGATGCCCTCAGCCGAAAACCTTTCGGGGAGAAAGCAACCAACTTCTTGGAAGACTAGAAGAAAGAATCAGCTCAACTAAATGCTTGTTTGGGAGACAATGGTAGCCTAGAAGTCAAGCCAATGCTAGAAGACCTCATACGCAAGGCTCAGCGCCTGGACACTGAGACGACAAGTCTTGTAGAAAGCGCTCGGAAAGAACAACTCTCGGACCTCAAGATATATGAAGAAGGAACCCTTTGGTTCAGGGATCGTTTGTGTATACCAAAGGGGGAGGCACGAGAAATCCTGCTCGACGAAGCCCACAACTCAGCCTACTCTATCCACCTAGGGACCACCAAGATGTACCTAGACCTCAAAACCAGATACTAGTGGAGAGGGATGAAAAAGGAGATAGCCCAGTATGTGGCCCGGTGTGACACTTGCCAGCGAACTAAGGAAGAGCATCAGAAACATGTAGGTCTACTACAACCCCTCCTAGTGCCCAAATAGAAGTGGGAAGAAATAGGCATTGATTTCATAATTGGACTGCCTCGGACCCAAAAAGGGAACGATTCTATCTGGGTAATAATTGACCGTTTTACCAAGGTAGCTCACTTCATTCTAGTAAAAACTACCTTTGTAGGAGCCACCCTTGCCTGGGATATATCTTAAAGAAATAGTCCGACTCCATGGTATTCCATGGAAGATAGTGTCAGACAGGGGAACACAGTTCACCTCAAAATTTTGGATGAGTCTTCAGCAAGCTATGGGCACCAAGCTAGATTTCAGCACCGCCTATCACCCCCAGTCAGATGGTCAGACGGAAAGAGTCAACAAAGTCCTCAAGGATTTATTGAGAGCTTGTGTGTTGACCTTTGACAAGAGTTGGGAGTCCAGTCTGCCGTATGCAGTGTTTTCTTATAACAACAGCTACCAGGCCAGTATCAAGATGTCACCGTTGGAAGCCTTGTATGGACGAAAGTGCCAGACCCCTCTGATGTGGTCCAACGTAGGGGAAAAGACACTGGAAGGGCCTGCTTTCATTAAGGAGGCAGAAGAGAAAGTTGCCCTAATCCGCAAAAGACTACTCGAAGCCCAGAGTTGGCAGAAGAGTTACGCAGACAACAGAAGGAGAGAACTCAGTTTCGAGGAAGGAGACTTCGTCTACCTCAAGGTCTCCCCAATGCACGGGGTCAAAAGATTTCAAGTGAAAGGGAAGCTAGCTCCGCGATTCATCGGCCCCTATCCTATCATTGGCAGAATAATGCCCGCAACCTACCGCCTTAAATTGCCAGAACCCATGTCAGATATCCACAATGTGTCTCATGTATCCCAGCTCCACAAATGCCTGAAAATGCCAGAAAGTCACATCGAAGAAGAGACAATTCAGATTCAGAAGGATCTGCAGTATCGAGAAAAGCCAGTGAAGATTCTTGATTCAGCCATCCGAAAGACCCGAAACTCACGAGTGAAACTCTGTAAAGTTTAGTGGAGCAAGAAGGAGAAGAGGAGGCTACCTGGGAGAGTGAGGACTCTTTGAGGAGGGAATACCCTTACCTTTTCTCAAGCCCAGTCTGAATCTCGAGGGCGAGATTCTTTTAAGTGGGATAGGTTTGTAACATCCCAATTTTGATCCCAAGGTTAGAAACCCTAAAACTCCTAACCCCCCCTTAATTATCTCCTAAGACCCCCACCTCATGAGACATTTCATTCATCATATGCATACACTATGGTTGTTAGTAGCACCTGACATAGAATATTTTGACAACCAAGAAATGTAGATAAATATTTGTTTAAAGGAAAAAGGAGATTATAGAAAAGGAGAAAGTAAAATAGATTTGGAAATAGGAAAAGAAAAAGAAAAGGGAATTTCTCTTCTCCCCCCTGCTGTTCCCCCCTCTCTCACGCGCGCTGCGCACGGCCCACGCGGCCCACCTCTCGTGCCCCCCGCGCCCGCGCCACACTCCCCTCCCCTCGCTGATGACCCGATCCCACACATCAGCCGCGCCCGCTCTCGCTCCCTCGCGACCGCTCTCCCTCTAGCAAGCGGGCCCCGCTTGTCAGCCACTCTCCCCTCGCCCGTGATCAGGCTATCGGCGCATTCGCCGCCGGCCACCGCCCGCCCCGTCGCCTCGCCATTATCGCGCTCACCAGCTCGGTTCGGCGCCTTGCGCCTGCCCGAGCCATCCCGTTACCCCGTCTGCCCGAGCCATCCCGTCGCCACCACTGTGCTCCATCATCGCCGCCGCGACAAGCGTCACCGGTGCTCGCCACCTCCCCTTCCTCCCCTCCCCGGCCGCATATAAAAGGACCGCCCCGAGCTCCCCCAACTCCTCACACCGGCATCGGCCTCCCCACACCCCTTCCTCGGGCTCAATCGAGCCGCGCCGCCGAACCCTTCCTCCGCTCCGGTGAGTGCTCCCGCCCCTCTCTAGTAGCCTAGGGTCCAATTGGATTAGCTCTGGAGCTTCACCGGTCCCAAGGCACCATTTTCGCCTTCCCCGTCGCACTGCTTGGCCTCATCGGCGATCTCACTGCCGCGGAGCCCGCCACCCGCCGTGGACCGGCCATCCTAAGCGTCCACCAGCCAAATTGACCCCACCTCCGTAACCCCCTACCTCCTCTCATGCTTTGCAACCATTCCATCGACGCAGAACCAGACCACCGGCGAGGAACCACCGTCGGGTTCACCGGCGACCAGTTCTCACCGTCGTGGACCGCCCTTCTCCCCCACCTGACGCCGTTACCCCCTCCTCTCTCTGGCGCGTGGCCCCGCGCCCACGGCGCCGTCCCCGCGCCGTTCCCCTCTTCTGTGGCCGACTGGGCCGCTCGCCCGCGCGGCCGCGCGCGCACGCGCCTAGGCTGGGCCGAAATCCCCCCGGCCCAGTTAGCAGGGAAATCCCTTTTCCTTTTCTTTTTCCCATTTCTTTTTCCTATTTTCATATATAAATTCATATATTGATATTTTATGCACCAAAAATAGTCTAAATAAATTAGAGAGCACAAAACAATAATATTTAAAACTTGGCACACTCCATTAAGCCACCATGGTTGATGTATTGTTCATTGCTTGTTTTTGCTAGGAGAAGAGGGATCCGATCCTCCGAAAATTATAGCTCCGGAAGAAGGGCAGGAACCCGACCTCTCCGAAATAGATCTTTCGTGCCAGGAGAACTTCGACGAAGGCAAGTCCATTCTTCCCTTGATGCATAAATTACCTACTCTTTCTACCACTACTTAAGCCGGGAATAAGGTGATGCGGACATCAACACCAACACGAGCACATCTACACCAGCAGCACCTTCTCCAGCCCAGGCGCCACCCCTTCCACCTGGGCCAGTGACTCGGGCCCATGCAAGAGAATTGAACTACATCATGTTGTTAAAGAACGAAGGCCCGGAAGAATAGACGACCAGCCCAATTGCGGCCCATAATGGACGACCTAGGGTTGGCCGCCCCTAGGGGCTGCGCCCCCTCTCTATTTATTCAGGAGCTGCGCCTCCTTTATTTCCTGAGTTTTCTTTTACGTTAGCCTTAGCTACTCTCGAACACGCGCACATCTGCGCTGTCTTCGTGTATTCAGAACTCCACCCTCGAGTAATAGATTAGATTGCTCGCATCTTGTTCTTGTTCGTTCTTCGATTGCGCACAGGAAACGATCTTCGTGATCAGGCCGATCTCGCATCAGCAAGGTCGGTAACCACAGGGAGTTGGTTCAGCGATTGCATTGGCGCCTCGGGCTTGCTCGTCGTAGTCGGATCGCAAGGGTCATCTTCCGACAAATCGGAATTATCTCTACTCGCCGAAAGATCGGGCACCTCAGCTTCATCAATTGGTATCAGATTTCCAGGTTGATCGGTGAGTTTATCGAGCGTTTTTTTTCCTACAGTCCACAAAACCGCATAAAAATTCAGGTTAGATCTTATCCCAGCACCCTTTTGAGCCTCGCACTTTCTTTCAATAATCTGCATTGTTGAATTTGTGTGCTTTCGCGTCATTTGTTGCTGGTTGCATTGTGTTCTTCCACCATTCAAACCCTAGCGCCGCCACCATCTCCCGTTTGATCACGCCACAAACCGAGTCAACATTGTTTCCTTGTTTTTCTCCTTCGGTTACGTCAAAAAAAAAAAACAGAAAAAACAAACCGAGTCAACGGCCGTTTCCTTGATTTTCTCCTTCGGTTACAAAAAAAAAAAAAACAAACCGAGTCAACGACCGCTTCCTTGTTTTTCTCCTTCGGTTACATCAAAAAAAAAACAAAAATAAAAAAAAAGAAAACGAAGGAGAAAGGATACGTTTGTTTCATCCCGGTCGTTTTTAAAACATAACTTGAGGAACCTTCCGTAAACCGGGCATAACTTTTCGCTCGGGTGTCCAAAAAATCTGAAATTTTTACAGGAGCTAGTTGACACCATTCTGAGGCCAGCCAAACTGACCTACGGTCTGTTTGGGGTTCGACAAAATTGTCAAAAAAATTCAGGAAAATAAAGAAAAAAATCCGTCAAAGTTCTCGCACGCTTTTCAGAGAACTTCCTGATTTTCTGTAGACCACATCTGATATCTGTTTTAGGTGAAACTTCGTGTAGCTTCTATCTTGTTGCTTCTTGTGCTGAGAAAAATATCACAAAAATCATACAAAAAAGAAAAACAAAATCACCTGTGATTTCTACTAGTGCCTTTTTGGCATCACTAGTACAATATTTACGGTACTGCCATTCTGCTAGTTCCATCCATCCTTTGCACCTGTGGCCAGCAATATAGTTTCGTGTTTTGCACTATAATTCAACTTTGCATTATTGTTTGATCGTGCTAATCCTTGACTTGAGTGCAGCCTACCCACAACTCCACATATTTCTACGACGAGCAGGTTTCTGTTTCTCCACGCAATGGCTCATCCAATCTTTCACCGGTTCCACCTGTTGGTTGCAGTTCACCACTGTGGCTTGGTAAGAACGGATAAGAACTTGATAACAGCACTAGTGTGAGCGCCTTGTGAGCAGTACACCCCTGTTTTTGTCGTTGGTTTTTCTCCTTTTGGTGTTTGCGCTAACTATGGCAGGAGCACACGACATGGTGGATGCCCAGTTGCAGGAAGTAAGGGGACAAGTTGATGGACTTGCTGCTGACATTAGGACGATGCATGAACGGCTTGATTCAACGATCACTTCGACGACCGAGCGTTTCAACCAACTTGACCTTGCTCAAACGACGACTCGCACCACACTCGACACCATCCTGGCACGCCTTGATGCACTGACCACAAAGATGGAGCAGGAATACGACGGTGACACTGAGCAGGACGATGGAGATCGCCGTGGTCGTGCACGTCGTGTGGTTCGTCATCCCCCTAATGACTTATTTACTAAGATTAAATTTAAAATTCCATCTTTTAATGGTAAATATGATCCTGCTGCATATCTTGATTGGGAATTAGAGGTAGAACAAAAATTTTCATGCCATGATATTCCTGCTAATAGCCAAGTGAAGGCTGCCATTAGTGAATTTACTGATTTTGCTTTAATTTGGTGGCGTGAGTATAAACAAAAACTTCCCATTAACAGTGTCATTACTTGGACCCAATTAAAAACTGCCATGCGCCACAGATTTGTTCCTTCCTATTATGCTCGTGATTTGCTTAACAAAATGCAGCGTTTTCAACAAGGTTCACAGTCTGTTGAGGATTATTACCAGGAGTTACAAAAGGGTATGCTTCGTTGTGGTTTAGTTGAGTCGGATGACGCTGCTATGGCGCGTTTTCGTGGTGGTTTGAACAGGGAAATTCAGGATATACTTGATTATAAGGATTATTTTGATATAACCACATTGTTTGAATATGCTTGCAAAGCTGAACGTGAAGTGCAGGGACGACGATCAAAGACATATACTAACTCTCTTGCAGGCCGGGGTCCAACACACAACTCAACTCCTTCCAGCCCTGCACCTTCTACGCCTAGCACTACATCGCGCACAGGGACGACCAAGCCAGTGGCGCCCCCTGCCAAAGGCGCCGCTTCTTCCACAGGACGTACACGGGATATTCAGTGCCATCGTTGTAGAGGGTTTGGGCATATGATTCGGGACTGCCCAAACAAGCGTACCTTGCTTATACGTGACAATGGTGAGTACTCTTCAGCCAGTGATTCTGAGGAAACTAGTCATGCTATGATTGCCACTAACCATGCAGAAAATGAGGAAGTCCACGTTGATCCTATCGACGCCGATAGGTATGAGAGTCTTGTTGTGCAGCGTGTTCTCAGCACACAGGTTGCCCAGGCCGAAAAAAATCAGCGACACACTCTATTCCATACCAAGGGCGTCGTGCACGAACGGTCGATTCG
Source organism: Zea mays (assembly GCF_902167145.1). Lineage (NCBI taxonomy): Eukaryota > Viridiplantae > Streptophyta > Magnoliopsida > Poales > Poaceae > Zea > Zea mays. Next base: position 47,863,741 of record NC_050103.1, read on the forward strand.
CATCATCATCGATAGTGGCAGCTGCAACAATTTGGCAAGTACAGCGTTGGTAGAGAAATTATCCTTGCCCACTCGCACACATCCACATCCGTATCACATTCAATGGCTTAATGATGGTGGTAAAATAAAGGTAACACGTTCGGTACGTGTCCCCTTTTCGCTGGGTTCTTATTCTGATTATGCTGATTGCGATGTTATTCCTATGGAAGCATGCTCTTTGTTATTAGGTCGACCTTGGCAATATGATACTGATAGTTTACATCATGGTCGTTCAAATCATTATTCTTTCATGTTTAAAGGCCAGAAAATAATTATACATCCAATGACCCCTGACCAAATTTTGAAAGATGATCTTACTAGGGCTGCTAAAACTGCACAACAAGTCAAATCGACATCAGCCGCACCTATTAAATCTGAAATCAAGTTGCACTCTCCTGTTTTACTTGCTACACGTGCTGATTTTGATGATCTCCATGAAGCTCATATGCCCTGTTATGCACTTGTATGCTCGCGAATGCTTGTTCCGCTTGATGATGCACCGTCTTTGGATATACCCCCTGCTGTTGTTAACCTTTTGCAGGAGTATGCTGATGTTTATCCTACGGACTTACCACCGGGTCTTCCTCCCCTCCGTGGCATTGAGCATCAGATCGATCTCATCCCCGGCGCTTCTCTTCCTAACCGCGCCCCGTACCGTACAAATCCAGATGAGACGAAGGAGATCCAGCGCCAGGTGCAGACACTGCTTGATAAGGGTTACATTCGTGAGTCTCTTAGCCCTTGCTCGGTTCCTGTTTTACTCGTCCCAAAGAAAGATGGGTCATGGCGTATGTGCGTAGATTGTCGTGCTATTAATAACATCACAGTTCGTTATCGATATCCTATTCCACGCCTTGATGATATGCTAGATGAGCTTAGTGGTGCCGTTATTTTTTCTAAGGTTGATTTGCGTAGCGGTTACCATCAGATTAGAATGAAACTCGGTGATGAATGGAAAACGGCTTTTAAAACGAAATTTGGTTTATATGAATGGTTGGTTATGCCATTTGGATTGACTAATGCTCCCAGCACCTTTATGCGTTTAATGAACGAAGTTCTACGGGCCTTTATAGGTTTGTTTGTTGTTGTTTATTTCGATGATATCCTTATTTACAGCAAGTCTATAGAGGAGCATTTAGAACATTTGCGTGCTGTTTTTGACGCTTTGCGTGCTGCTCGCTTGTTTGGTAACATGGAAAAGTGCACATTTTGCACGCAACGTGTCTCGTTTCTTGGTTATGTGGTTACTCCGCAGGGCATTGAGGTGGATAGCAGCAAGATTGCTGCCATTCGGGAGTGGCCTACACCGACGACGGTCACACAAATTCGGAGCTTTCTTGGACTTGCCGGTTTCTACCGCAGATTTGTTCGTGATTTTAGCTCCATTGCAGCGCCTCTACATGAGCTTACAAAGAAAGATGTGCCGTTTGCTTGGAGTGATTCGCAGGAGGTAGCGTTCAGCACTTTGAAAGATAAGTTAACCCAAGCTCCCCTATTGCAATTGCCTGATTTTAATAAAGTGTTTGAGCTTGAATGCGATGCTAGCGGTATTGGGCTAGGTGCTGTTTTGTTACAAGAGGGAAAACCAGTTGCTTATTTTAGTGAAAAATTAAGCGGTGCTAGTCTGAAATATTCTACTTATGATAAGGAGCTTTACGCTTTAGTGCGCACTTTGCATACATGGCAGCACTATCTTTGGCATCGTGAGTTTATAATCCATTCTGATCATGAGGCTTTAAAACATATTCGTACCCAAACAAATCTGAACCGTCGTCATGCTAAATGGGTAGAATTCATTGAGTCCTTTCCTTACATTATTAAACACAAGAACGGGAAGGACAATGTTATTGCTGATGCTTTGTCTCGTCGCTATACCATGCTGTCACAGTTAGATTTTAAAATCTTTGGTTTGGACACTGTGAAGGATCAATATGTTGACGATGCTGATTTTAAAGATGCTTTCGGCCATTGTATTAATGGGAAACCATGGGGCAAATTTCACATACAGGATGGGTTCCTGTTTCGCGCTAACAAGCTGTGTGTTCCAGCTAGCTCGGTTCGTCTTTTGTTGTTACAGGAAGCGCATGGAGGCGGTCTCATGGGGCATTTTGGCGTCTACAAGACACATGAGGTGTTGGCTGCCCACTTCTTTTGGCCTCGGATGCGCGCTGATGTGGAGCGCCTTGTTGCACGCTGCACTACTTGTCAGAAAGCTAAGTCACGGTTGAACAACCATGGTTTGTATATGCCTTTGCCTGTCCCTTCTTCTCCTTGGCTTGATATCTCTATGGACTTTGTTTTGGGCTTGCCTAGAACTAAGAAGGGGAGGGATAGTATTTTTGTGGTTGTTGATAGATTCTCTAAAATGGCTCACTTTATACCTTGTCATAAAACTGATGATGCTAGCATTGTTGCTGAATTGTTCTTTAGAGAAATTATTCATTTACATGGTATTCCAAAAACAATAGTCTCTGATCGCGATGCTAAGTTTCTAAGCCATTTTTGGAGATCTCTTTGGAATAAATTGGGAACTAAATTGTTGTTTAGCACTACTTGTCACCCTCAGACTGATGGACAAACTGAGGTAGTAAATAGAACTTTATCTACCATGCTTAGGGCTGTTTTAGACAAGAATTTGAGACGTTGGGAGGATTGCTTGCCTCATGTTGAATTTGCTTACAATCATGCCACGCATTCTTCTACAAAGATGTGCCCTTTCCAGATTGTTTATGGTTACATTCCTAGGGCACCTATTGATTTGATTTCACTTAATGCTGCGAACGCCCCACATGTAGATGCTTCTGCACATGTTGAACAAATGATTACCATACATGAACAAACGAAACAGAACATTGCTGCTACTAATACAAAAAATCAGGTTGCTGGTAGTAAAGGAAGAAAACATGTTACTTTTGAACCTGGTGATATGGTTTGGTTGCATTTGAGAAAGGATCGTTTTCCTACTTTGCGCCGTTCTAAATTGATGCCTCGTGCTGCTGGTCCTTTTAAGATACTAACCAAGATTAATGATAATGCTTATACCCTCGACCTACCTGCGGAGTTTGGTGTTTCCACTAGTTTTAATGTTGCAGATTTGAAACCGTATGCGGGAGAAGATGAGGAGTTGCCGTCGAGGACGACTTCAGTTCAAGAAGGGGAGGATGATGCGGACATCAACACCAACACGAGCACATCTACACCAGCAGCACCTTCTCCAGCCCAGGCGCCACCCCTTCCACCTGGGCCAGTGACTCGGGCCCGTGCAAGAGAATTGAACTACATCATGTTGTTAAAGAACGAAGGCCCGGAAGAATAGACGACCAGCCCAATTGCGGCCCATAATGGACGACCTAGGGTTGGCCGCCCCTAGGGGCTGCGCCCCCTCTCTATTTATTCAGGAGCTGCGCCTCCTTTATTTCCTGAGTTTTGTTTTACGTTAGCCTTAGCTACTCTCGAACACACGCACATCTGCGCTGTCTTCGTGTATTCAGAACTCCACCCTCGAGTAATAGATTAGATTGCTCGCATCTTGTTCTTGTTCGTTCTTCGATTGCGCACAGGAAACGATCTTCGTGATCAGGCCGATCTCGCATCAGCAAGGTCGGTAACCACAGGGAGTTGGTTCAGCGATTGCATTGGCGCCTCGGGCTTGCTCGTCGTAGTCGGATCGCAAGGGTCATCTTCCGACAAATCGGAATTATCTCTACTCGCCGAAAGATCGGGCACCTCAGCTTCATCATAAGGGTTGGGTCCTTTGCATTGTGAGAAGAGAGATAGCTCGCATTAAAGAATATCTTTTGAGTACAAAATGTGGGATGAGAAAAAGGTGGTGTTTTTAGTAAACGATGTTTTCAAAAAGTGTATGATGAAGGGTATTCACCCTTATCACCTTTTGATTGGGATAATCAGGGACTCCTGGTTTAGGGGACGACCTCAGGTGTTGGCTCAGCCGGGTTAGGTGTGAGTAGAAGGATTGTCCCCTCATATAAGGACTGGTTTGTCATCCTTCACTACCTATACTCATGACAACCACTCGAGACTGTATGGGCAGTCACCCAATTTGAACTCGTACAGTCCAAATCCCAGGGTTATGATGGCTGGGGAGCACCTGAAGGATAAGGAGGGGAATGTTTTGTCCGGTTTGGACATGGCGGTGGCCTGACTCCTTCCAGTATAACCGTTAAGGTAAGGACGTGCGGGGAAGGAAAGAGATTCGGATTCGGGTCTCATTGGCCATGAGACCGCAGAGCCGAACTAGTGGGTAAAGTGTACCCCTCTGCGCAGAGTTCAAACCTATTCAAATAGTCCATGTCCACTGGTATGGACGAGTCTGGTGTGGTATGACAATTAGTGTTTATGATCTCCGCAAACAGGGAAATGTGTGTGTGGGTGTTTTTGGAAATGAAAACAATACCATGGGGGCAGGAAGCTCAGTGGTGGTTGAGTGTGAAAATGTGCTACTTCTTCCTTTGGGGAAAACCATCTAAGTATTGCCTTTTCCTGAAAAAGAAGAGTGACTTCAACTCCACCATATAAAGCATGTATTATATAGGTCCCTCTCTTTACGAGCGAGATGGGCTTGCGGAATACCTAGTGTATTCACCTAGATTTATTTATGTTTTTCAGCAGCTGAAGACTTCTTTTCTGCTATGCTCGACTAGAAGGGGGCTGTGTCTGCACCCAGTCTGCCTGTGGCTTGGGCTAGTTGAACTTCCACTGTGCTTTGTATTTCAGGCTCGCTAGAGCTTGTACTCTGGTATTGTAATAACTTTTATTCGAACTATGTACTATTTGAAGTAAGGAATGTGGTTACTAGCCTCCTGGGACTAGTAATTGTATCACATTTGAGTCCCAAAGGATCAGGAAGCTTCACTTACCAGGGCAACAAACGCGGCGAGGAGTTCCACGACGACAGTAGAACGGGCGGCGGACGTCAGTGGGTAGTGGCGGGGCTCTGGTCGCACGCGCAGAGCGAGAGAGAGGGTGAGGGGGTTCGGCTGAGGGCGCAAGTGATCGAGGGGAGGTGGGAGAGCAGGGCGCGGGGCTCAAAAGGGGCACGGGCGTGGGGCTCAAAAGGGGCGCGGGCGCGGGGACATGGCCGGAGAATGCACGGACGTGGGCGTGTCCATGGCGGGGGATCGTGGGCGGAGGTTGGGGATGACTGACAGGTGGGCTTGACGAGACAGAGAGAGAGCGGGTGCAGAGGGAAAGGAACGGCACATATAGCTCGGTCCCATAGAGCAGCAAGAGGGAGAGGGGGAGTGAGCGCGCGGGCGAGACAGACTGACAGGCGGAGTCCGCCTGTCAGAGCGGGCGGGCGCGCGTGCAAACTGGGCCGACTTGGGCTAACTGGGCCAGATTGGCCTTTTCTATTTCCAGGGAATTTCTATTTGTCTTTCTATTTATTTTCTCTAGGGTTTTCAATTCAAACTCAAATCAAGTTTCAAATTCAAACCAAATCAAGCATGTGCAACAATTCAAAGAATATTTAGGTTCAATATGATGAAACATTTCATGACTCTTATGTTTTGGGCAAAATAAAATAAATAATCCCTCACTAATTAAACTAACCCTAATCAAAAGAGGAAAAGGGGGAGAGAAACTAGAGAGAGAAACTAGAGTGAGATAGAGAAGAGTAACACCTGAATTTGGATGATAATAAGAAAGAAAATTTATACCCCCAAATTCAGGGTGTTACATTTTGTTAGCGCTTATGGAGAATGATCGGAAAACAAAGTCCAAGAAACGAAAGGAGGTCATTTGCATTGTGGACCCAAGGTGTTCTGCGAAGGCCCTGGCGATGAAGACGACGAAGGCGAAAGACAGCGTGGACGTGGCAGAAGCTGCGAAGGCAACGTCGCTTGGGTTGATGCCTATTGAAGCAGTGATGGCCACTGGAGATCTTCAAGGTGCTGTAATTGGGGCGCACTTTAGTGGTGGATGATGTGTCGGTTGACGATTATCTTGTCAAAGGGTTGTGTCACACATGGATTTAAGGGATAAAGTTAGGTGCATCTCATATGTGCGCCAAAGAAGAACAACACATATAATGACCAAGTGTATAGAGATAAATGTCACAATCATTATTACATAGCGGAAGAGTCTTACAAAACTAAATGATAATAATAAAGCAAACTAATAATTATTCCTTGGCGCCATCAAGTTGACTGGGAGATACCACCTAGGCTTCCTCGTACTCCTCGTAGTAGTCCTCCTCTTGGGCTACCTATTCTTCTCCTATGGGGGGTTTATATATCGCAAGGGTGAGTTCATAAAAGATCATCGGTCAACAAGTAGTGGGGAATAACGTGCATGAACTCACCAAAGGTGGAAGCTCATGTGAAGTGTAAGGCTGATCAACAAATAATGGTTAAAGCTGAGCATTGCCTTTAAAAAGTTTCTCAAATTTTATTAGCAATTACTAAGTATAAGTAAATACCAACCCAAATAATGAGAGATCACAATTAATAAATAAACCATAATGAGATGCAAATGACCAATTAAATTTAATTCCATAAGTTACTCATGTGAGGGTCCGAGCCGCTCATGACCGTGAGCATGACTGATATACCTTTTTTAGACTCTACAGAGATTGCGCATCTTTATCCACAAGTCATGTTACCCATCTGCCACAGGATTGTACGGGCCCCATACACCTCTACCAAGGAAGTGAGGCAGGGTAACACTACGAGGCCAAAGTTCCACTAGCTTCAGAAAACTCGCTACGATTTCTGAGGAGTGCAATACAGGAATCCCCCGTCTGAAAAGCCATCTCAGCAAAATCAACATGAGAACCTCCCTATACGGATAACTCCCCTACCGCCCTTGCCCCTTTCGGGTAAGGTAGTCCTCCACTAGCTTTCCTAATTAGTTAGCCAAGGGCGTCCCATACCACCCTTATGGTAGCACTATTTTCTCGGGTGGTTCTCCATGTTCCAATTAACATAATGATCTTGTCATGAATAGTAAATAACTCATTTATAATAAAAGCACGATCATGAATATTGTGTATCTTAACATCCAAAACCACATAAAGCAATAGCAAATGCTACCCAAAAGTTTAGTGGTAAACAAGGTTTAAGGATAACCAAACTAGGGTGACCTATTGGGTCCCATCAAAATTAACCTATGCAGATCATAATGATTAACAGGAACATTATTGGTAAATAGAAGTGATTAAGGGCACAAATTGCCTTCAACGAGCTCATGCTCAGTATTTTCCACCTGCTGAGCACCGGGATCCTCGGTTGCTTGCTCGTCTACTCGCAACAATACAAACAAACATGGTACAGGAGAAATTAACATGACACCAAACATCAGAACAGAATGCATGATATTACTCTATGCATCATAATGAGATCGTAGGTTCGAGAATCACTAAATTTGGAGTTGCGGTTAAAGAGTTATGATTTTCCAAAGTTTTAAGTGTTTGATATAGAATAAACTAAGTGCATAATTTTAATCTATGTTTCATGACAAAATAGGGTTACCAGATGACAAACAATATTAATATGAATTTAATGCAACTGGAATGGATCAAAAAGGAGTTAAAAATAAATTACTTATGAATTATACAAATTTCTGGAATTATTTTTATACTAAAAACATTTTCTATATTAATATACTCATTTTATTTAATCCTTGGACTGTGCCACTATTTCAGAAGAGCTCAGGGGTTGCTTCATAAGAATCTAGGGCCCTATGGTAAATATTTTACACTCAAAGTGGACGGCGGGTTGATAATTAAATAAGAGAGGGACTCATGCAAAAGGTAATGGTTGAAGGGTTATGGTTCGGTCTTGGCCGTCCGATCTACTACGCACCACACAGATTAGATCTGATCTTTCCCTAAACCAGTATCCATCCCTGGCCACTAAATCACGATCCCACGGCCTATGGCAAGCGACACCGTGATCAGATCTGATCCCTCCATCCGTCGATCATCGGCAAGGATCACAGCATCCCGAAGCGGTAACCCTATTCTAATCTCCACCGTTGGCTACTAATCCAACGCCATGCGATCGCCTCTACTAATCCTGAAGCCCGATACACGACGGAGGCCATGGCCGCGAAAATGATACACTCTCCCCCGTTGTCCCAACAACGTTTGGTTCGGTTCAACACATACAGAAAAAACAGGGCGAGAGATGTGTGGAGCCTTCACCGGCCAAATGGTCCACGAAGGACTCCGACCACGGTAATTGTGGCGGAACCGTCCGAATTATTCCAACTTAAGTGCCTAAGTCCCGCCTTAGAGGCTAGACCACACATAAATGGGAATAACCCGTCAATCCCTCGGATCTAATCCGACAAGGCCACTGACAGGATCAAGTACCACAATCTCACTCGATGGTGAGTCACAGAGCAAATACAATAAAGCGTAAAACCATACATTAAGGAGTATTAAACTTATTACATCATTATCGGAGTTTTAACAAAAGTAGTCATCATTGTTCGAAGTGCAGCGGAATGAAACTAAAGGTAAATAAACAGAGAGGTGGGGAAGCCTGTCCCATCACTCCTCATGCTCCTCCTCAGCCGAGGTAGGGTCCCACTCGACTGTCCAACCCGGTGGCAAGATGGACGGCCAAGTCACTCCAGCAACCATGTCCTCCAGAGAACCTATAAAATTATGCCACAAGCAAGGCTGAGTATACTAATACTCAGCTAGACTTACCCGGTGTGAGGAGTCTACTCCTCTACCTCTAGACATGCAGCTGTTTGGCTGAGGGGTTTGGTTGCCAAAAGCACTAGCTGAGTTTATAAATCAAGTTTTAGCTTTGTCAAGTTTTAGTGTGACTCTCTTAAGACTAAATGTATACCTATCTAATCATACATGGTATCAAACATTTAGCAATCAACAACTTTTGCCGAGTCATCTCATTTCCACTTGTTACTCAATGTAGCAGCATGGATCAAGCAGTCTCATTAGCTGCGAGAAGCAGACGATTCGAATCGAGTTTTTAAACCTTGCAAGGTAAACCTAAACACACGACGTGGCGAGGTACTCCGTCCCCACACACATCAATCGTCCCCATCGATTCCCCGTCAGCAGATCAGGGCTCACCGCCTAGGCGTACAATGCCTCACTGACCCCGACTGCCGTCGTGCAGTGACCGCACTTGTACCCACCATAACCAGAATGGGAGACCACGTCTTAGGTCGCGTGAGGGGTAAAGTCTACTGCCAGGTTCAATCAGGTACTAGGCTTACCAATTTACCATATTTCTCGGCATGTGCTTAGTACATTCAAACGCTTGACACACGGTACCACACCTTAATCCTTATTCCAATTTCCGTCTCGTAGACAACGCATCCCCATGGATCGTTGTCCACAGACCATCATCATTATGATATAAAAATGGATACAACCAATTCCTGACCTCGCGCGAGTGCTAGAAAAATCATTCGACTTCTACCGAGATCCCTAATTAATAAAGCAGCTACTCGACCTAGCATACTAGTATTCATTTCAATAGGAGTCCTGAGATCATGCAACTAGGGTTTCAAACAACTCCTACACTTAAGTGCACATTCAATCCTACAATCATTAAGTGTAGTAAAATAGCATAATAAACAGGTTATGCATAAAACCGGGGCTTGCCTTCCAAAGCTAGGGCAGGCAGATCCTCTGGGGTAGGCTCTGGTGCTGGATCCGGGGCTACCTCCTCAGCAACTCCTTGCTCCGGCACGAGGACGTACTCTCCATCAGCGAGGTTGCAATCTATCGAATGCAATGAATAAGAATATGTATGCTATGATTATGCAAGATGTAATGATCATCTAGCTAAGTAAAAGAAAACTAAGTTAGTTAGTAACTTATGGTTTCTTGGTTATATGTGGCTCTTAGTGGTTTTATGCTTATCAACTTTAGGTTTGGGTTTTGCCTAGGGATAAGCATAGGGGATTGAAGCTTGGATTTCCCTTAGATGTTTTAGTAGTCATTTAAGGGGTTTTGCTGGTTGGGTTATGATGACATTAATCTCCATTATTAATTTCCCTTTTTCCTTTTCTATTTATGAATTCTAGTGTGGGTTTGAACTACATCAGTGGTTTAACTTTTTCCAAAAATTTTATAAAAATTACAGTGGTTTACTATTTGTTACTGCAGGCTGTCCTATAAATTTGAGGTCCAGAACAATCAAAATATGCCCTGGACAAAAATAACAAAAGTTGGGGCAAAGGGGTCACTTTGCACTACAACTCTTAACTAGGCGTGGGTTCTATCCTAAGCATCATTTTTGCTGGTATCTAAAAGTAATAACATGCTTCTGTGCCAAAAATCACAGAAGGATATTTGGTGGTTATTTAGTTGTGATTTTCTAAAGTTTAATGTTAAAAAGGCACTTACTACTATCTTGTTATTTGAAAAATGTCAAACAACAGATTTCATATTTTTCCTATGTTCTTAATAACAAAACATTAGTTATCCCAAGGTTTGGGGTGTTTTCTCCTTGGGGTTATTTTTCTAGAGTTTTTCTAGGTTCTCCTTATTTTCCTAAAATAAAAGGTATCTCATTTATTTTGTACTACACAAGTGTATAATAAATTTTTTCTAGTGAACTATACTGAATAAGTAAACTAACAAAAATGTGGGTGCTCCTTGGTTCTTTATTTAAACCACCTTTAATATTTTCTCTAACTTTAGGGTAAAAATGATTTAAATGGTAAACTCTAGATAACAGAGAGGAACTTGTGGTTGACTTGTCCACTGAGATGGTGGAAAAGGACTTACAAGTAGAGCAACTGTCAAATGAGATCCAAGAGCTTGAGGAGTTAGTGGGAACCAGGGAGAACACCATCGAGGTTCTCGAGGATCAGTTGATCAACACCCAGCAGCAGCTTGCAGAGGCTAACCAGCACTTGGATATGCACCACCAGGAGATCCAGGACATGGAGGCCAACGAGGATGTCGACATCGAGGGAGGAGAGGAGCCTGCCTCCAGTTTGGACACTGCTGGCTCAGGGAGACCACCTTCCCCCGAGTCGAGCGTTGCCTCGTTTGCTCACTAGGTCGCAAGGATAGAGTTAGGAGTTTGTGATGGTAGGACTCCTCGAAGCTAGCTTAGCTTTTGCACCCTTGGGGTACTAGGCTAGATAGAGTTGAGTCTTTTGAGTTATGGATGTAATCGTGATAAACTCTTTTGGAAGCATGGTTGATGAATGTTGTCAGTCTTAAGATAAGAAGAAAAAGTTTGGGCCATGTGGAATCTTTTATAATTATGCAAAATGTATATTGGCTTTACCCTTTTGACTTTTTCACCACGATTGAACCTTGAACCTCAGGAAACATGATATTGAGAATATACATGAATTTTTCAGATGGCAGGAAGAGCGCGTCGTGGACAGAATGAGCACGTTCCTCCACCCCCTCCACCGCCTCCTACTCTGCAGGAGCTGATGGCTCAGCAGAACGAGATCTTGAGACAGCTAGCTCAGCGTCAGCCACCACCTCAGCACTATGGTGGTGGAGATCATCAGTGTCACCCCGCGGGAGCCACTTATCAGGAGTTCCTCAGTACCCAGCCACCGTTGTTCACCAGGGCAGAGGACCCACTTGATGCAGATGTTTGGCTGAGAGTAGTGGAGTCCAAATTCCTGCTACTCCATGGAGTTTGCTCAGAGGTGACTAAGGTCAGGTTCGCCACCCAGCACCTTCGTGGACCTGCACGGACATGGTGGGACCACTTTCTTGCTATGCAGCCAGCTGACCATGAAGTGGAATGGAGGGAGTTCAAGGCAGCTTTCAGGGAGCACCATATACCAGCATGCATTATGGACCGCAAGCTCAACGAGTTTCTGACACTCACTCAGGGAAACCGGACAGTGTTACAGTATGCTCAGGCCTTTAATGACCTGTTCCAGTATGCCGGGTATCATGCAGACACCGACGATAAGAAGAGGGACAGGTTCAGGAGGGGGCTCAGCACTAAGCTCTGTGACCGTCTCAACACAGTCAGGGCAAACAGCTTTAATGAGTTAGTCAACATGGCCATTTCTCAGGAGGACTATATCACAGCTTGTCAGGCAGAGAAGAAGAGGAAGACCCCTGTGGCAGGACCTTCAGCTTAGCCGCAGCGCTTCAGGATCGTGTCTGACACTCAGAACAGGGGACCCCAGCAGCAACAAGGACGTTGGGTGATCCGACCACAGCAGCAGCAGTAGCAGGCACCCAACCGCACCCAGTTTCTAGCTCAAAGGAACAATCAACCACAGCAGCAGCAGTACCGTCAGGCCAATGACAACGGGTGTTTCACTTGTGGTAACACCGGGCATTATGCCAAGAATTGCCCCAGGAACCAGCAGAGGCAGGGACAGAATGCCAACCAGAACCAAGGCAAGAGGTAGAAGGTGCAAGTGAGGCAAGGCAGACTGAACTTCACCACCATGGCTGACATTCCAGAGGGAGCACCCGTCATGACTGGTATCTTTTCAGTTTTGAATTATCCTGCTATTATTCTTTTTGATTCTGGTGCATCACATAGTTTTATCAGTGCCAAATTTAGTGCCAAGTGCCAATTACCTTTTCACCACACCAATGGGGGTATTACAATTTCAACACCAGGAGGCAGGGTTGCCACCTATCAAATCAACAAACATGTGCCTATAAAGTTTGGTAGTCTGATAATTAAAACCACCCTCCTCATATTGGGTTTGGATAGTGTGGATATCATATTGGGAAATGACTGGTTAACAAGACATCAGGCAGTAATTGATATTGCAGCTAGAGCCATTGAGGTGCACTCACCGACTTGTGGTGAAACCACGTTATATTTGCCTGATCAGGGTTGTACCCGTTCTTGTGCATTCACCATGATAGAGTCCCCGGTTGAGAGAATCCATGTGGTCTGTGACTACCCAGATGTTTTTCCAGATGAATTGCCAGGGATGCCACCCGATAGAGACATAGAGTTCGCAATTGAATTGCAACCCGGGACTGCTCCTATCTCCAAGAGACCTTATAGGATGCCTCCAGCGGAATTGGTAGAATTGAAAAAGCAACTACAAGAGTTGTTGGACAAGGGATTCATTTGCCCAAGTACTTCACCTTGGGGATGCCCAGCCCTATTTGTGAAGAAAAAGGATGAGAGTTTGAGAATGTGTGTTGATTATCGCCCTCTCAATGCAGTAACCATCAAGAACAAATACCCACTGCCCTGCATTGATGTTTTGTTTGATCAGTTGGTGGGAGCCAAAGTGTTCTCCAAGATAGACCTTCGCTCAGGCTACCATCAGATCAAGATCTGTGCCAGTGATATTCCGAAGACGGCTTTTTCTACCAGATATGGGCTCTATGAGTTTTTGGTGATGTCTTTTGGGCTGACCAATGCCCCGGCTTATTTCATGTACCTGATGAACTCAGTATTCATACCAGAGTTGGACAAATTCGTGGTGGTTTTCATTGATGATATTCTGGTCTATTCCAAAAACGAAGACGAGCATACTGAGCATCTGCACGTCATGCTTCAGCGACTGCACGATCATCAGTTGTATGCCAAATTGTCTAAATGTGATTTCTGGCTGAGGGAAATTAAATTTTTGGGCCACACAATTTCTCAGGATGGGGTCTCAGTTGATCCTGAGAAGGTACAAGAGGTAATGGATTGGAAACCTCCTACTACGGTGAGACAGATTCGGAGTTTTCTAGGATTGGCAGGGTATTATCGACGATTCATTCCGGATTTCTCCAGGATTGCCAAACCAATGACTGAACTATTGAAGAAGGGAGTCAAGTATGATTGGAGCCAGAAGTGTGAGGATGCCTTTCATACACTAAGGCAACATTTGATAATAGCACCAGTGCTAGCTCAACCTGATAACACCAAGCCCTTTGAAGTTTATTGTGATGCTTCTGGTACTGGTTTGGGATGTGTCTTAATGCAAGACAACAGAGTAATTGCTTATGCCTCCCGAGCACTTAGACCCCATGAGCAGAACTACCCCACACATGATCTGGAATTAGCAGCTGTGGTTCATGCTCTCAAGATATGGAGACATTACCTGATGGGAGCTCACTGTAACATTTACACTGACCATAAGAGCCTCAAATACATTTTCACCCAAGCGGATCTTAATATGAGGCAGAGAAGATGGTTAGAGCTAATCAAGGACTATGATTTGGAGGTGCATTACCATCCTGGCAAGGCCAATGTTGTGGCAGATGCCTTAAGTAGGAAGGCCCAGTGCAATTGTATGAACATGGATGCAAGAGTCACCACCCTATGTGATGAGTTGTGCAAACTAAACCTAGAAGTTGTTTCCTCGGGTGCTTTAAATTATATCTCGGTGGAGCCCACATTGCAAGAGCAAATAGTCAGGGCACAGATTGAAGACAAGGGTGTTCAGGTCATTAAGGAAATGATTAAGCAGAAAGCAGAAAAATACAAATGCTTCCGTTAGGACAGCAAAGGAGTCCTACGGTTTGGAGATCAATTGGTTGTTCCCAAGGACCCTGAGCTCAGAAAGAAGATATTGGATGAAGCTCACCTTTCAAAATTCTCCATACACCCGGGCAGCAATAAGATGTATCATGATCTCAGATCCTTGTACTAGTGGACTAGAATGAAGAGGGAAATTGCCAAGTACATATCCGAATGTGACACCTGCCAGAGAATCAAGGCCAGTCATTTGAAGGTAGCAGGCCCTTTGCAACCCCTTTCCCATACCATCTTGGAAATGGGAGGACATTTGCATGGATTTTATCGTGGGATTGCCCAATACCTCCCGGCACCATGATTCCATTTGGGTCATTGTGGACAGATTGACCAATACATCTCATTTCTTGCCAGTGCATACCACCCACAGGACGGAGAAGTATGCAGAAATCTACATTGACAAGATAGTTCGTATGCATGGAATACCAAGGACTATAATATCAAATAGAGGAGCACCATTCGTGGCACGATTTTGGGAGCAATTACAGGAATCGCTTGGGACCCATGTAATAAGAAGCTTAGCATACCATCCTCAAACGGATGGCCAGACAGAAAGGGTAAATCAGATTTTGGAAGATATGTTGAGGGCATGTGTGCTACACTATGGAAAGGATTGGGACAAGTGTCTTTCCTTGGCAGAATTCTCCTATAATAACAGCTACCAGTCCAGTTTGAAGATGGCACCTTTTGAAGCCTTATATGGGAGAAGGTGTAGGACCCCGCTAAATTGGTCTCAAGTAGGAGAAAGGGAAATTTTTGGACCAGACTTGGTACTTGAGGCAGAGGAAAAGGTCAGAGTTATTAAAAATAACCTAGAAGCTGCCCAGGCTAGGCAAAGAGCTACCATGACAAGAGAAGGAAGCCTCTACAGTTTGAATTGGGAGATCATGTTTATCTTAAGGTGTCACCCACTAAAGGTGTCCAGAGATTTGGAATCAAGGGCAAGTTAGCTCCTCGCCACATTGGACCCTATGAGATCAAGGAAACTTGTGGACCTGTAGCATATCAATTGAAGTTGCCACCGCACATGTCAGTTGTTCATGATGTGTTCCATGTATCCCAGCTATGGAAATGTGTCTGCTTACCCGCTAAAGTGCTACCTGAACCAGAAATTGAGATAGAACCCGACTTGTCTTATCAAGAGTACCCCGTCAAGGTATTGGATCAGAAAGAGAGATCAACACGGGCAAGGTTGATCAGAATGTATAAGGTTCAGTGGAGTCACCATTCAGCAGAAGAAGCGACATGGGAGATTGAGGATTTTCTACGTTCTCGCTTCCCCGACTTTCTGCCCAAAGGAGTCGGTACGTAACCCAAAAACCCCACCCCCACCTGCCCATTGAATCTAAATATAAGAAAAACCTAGATGTTAAAGGTAGTGTAAGCTTTAAAAATGACTTAAAAAGGACTTCCTTCTGAAGTCGCAAAGAGAATGACATTCGAAGAGCAGTTAACTAGAGAAACTTGAATAAAAGAAGGAGCAACACACCGACACGCCTTCATGGCACCCCCCTCCAGAGGACCCTACCTAAAATCTCGGGACGAGATTCCTTTAAGGGGGGAGGGATGTAACACTCCAGGTGTTACCATGGCCATGGCACATTTATGCTCTAGTGACTGTGATCACATGTGGGAGAGACTTGAGAAGAAGAGCATAACACCTTGGGAACCATGTGTTAACCAAGAATGTTAATGACCAAAAGCATTACCCAAGCATTTATGCAATTATCACCTTGGGCAAGAGAAGAATAAGCCCTAGACCCTTCTTGAGCCCTTAACTCCCAAAACCCTGGTAAAGGGGGAAAGGTTAAGCAAATGTGCAAATCAAGAGTTAACCCTTAGCCAAAGTTTAAGTAACATTATAATCTACAAAATACAGAAAGGAAACATTGCAAAAAGACCCCTTAAAGAACCCCAAATCCATTCCTTAAGTGGAGAGAGAGCTAGAGCTCTCTAATTCCTTCTAAGTCAAATTTTAAACCTAATCTAAAGATCCACCGTGTTCACTTAGTAAATGGCACCAAAACCACTTGAGTTGTATACCAAAAATGTGTCATACCAACTATGGCACCCATTGGAAAAGTTTGAAACCGAGCCCAAGACGTTTGACAAGAGTTGGCATGGCTTTTGTCGCGAGGTGGGCAGAGGGACAAGCCAGTTTTGGCGTCCGCAAATCTCCCTACCAAGGGCATATATGCCATGGGGACTCACATATAAGAGACAACCCTAGGTGCCAGGAGGAGGTCCGCGCTGGATTTTTGCCAAGATTCGCACGCTTGCGATCTCGGCGAGCTGTTGAACACGGGCAGAAGAACACTTCCACGTGTTCGACGCGCTCTGAGCGCGCCAGAGCACGCCCGCGCCCGACCCCGCGCCGCACCAAGCTGTGCCTGTGTCCCCTGCTCGCGCCCGCGCCTATAAAGCCTCCTCAGGCGTTGACCGTACTCCTCCGCGCACGCTCGACCTCACCGGAGCCAGAAACCACTGGCGTTTGCCCTGCAGACAGCGTGCCCGCGGCTACCCGATCCCCCGCCACCGTAGACTGGCCAGCAGAGCCCTTCCCAGCCACGCCCGACCCTCGGAAGAGACCGTGCATGCCTCGGTGAAGCTCCCCGAGCAAGAAATCTGACTTTGCCTCGCTGGAGAAGCCAGTCCACGGTCGCCGGACTTCACCCGACCGCCGGTGAACGTAGACCGGGTAAGCCTCTGCCCCATTCTTCGATTCCTTGCGCACATAGCTTCTACGTCATCCCGTGGAGCTCACCGTGCCGTTTAATTGAACTAGATCGCCGTGGTTAAGCCGGAGCACTCGCCGCCGACGAGATCACCCGCCTGCGCACGTGGACCGGTCGATTCCGGCCACCACCACCGTCGAGTCGTACCTCGCTGTGACCGCCAGGACCTCCCAAAGCCAACTCCACCCCTCGCCGGACCTCTCTCACCGCCGGTAAGCCGCGTCGCCCTTTTCCTTTTCGCGAGTACTGTTTACATAAGGGGAAGGACCTCGGGGAAGAAGAAGGAAAGGCCAGGGGGTTTTGTGCGCTGTCAGTGACTCAGGGGAATAGTAGCGCAGGGGTAGAAATGAATGGATTGATTTAGAAAGAACCCAGGGTCTTCGGTGCAAAGTAGTTTTCCAGGAAACCTTTTAAAATATTTCGATTTAAATCCAAACAGAAATTGTAAAATTCATAACTTAAGTTTGGTTTACCCAAATCGAGTCAAACCAATTTTGCCAGATCCTAAATAATGTAAACTACTTAGGAAAAATATAAAACCCCTAAGTGTTACAGAAAACTTTAAAGTCTTGAATTAAATGATTAACTGGTCAAAAGCTAAAAGAAATAAAGAAAAATAGCTACACTATTTGACTAGGGTTAAGAAAATTTAGAGAAGTACTTGATCACTTCCTAACATGTTCAAAAATAATAAACCCTTCTTGTGGGTGCTCCCTGTATCTTGGTCACCTCCAACAATGCCATCAGATGGGACATTGCCTCACCACGCATCACTTGTAGACGATACAGGGCATTCATGCACCGCACCGTCAAGTGAGCAGTTTGACCTGGGTAGATAGCCCAGATATCCTTGGCATGCTCCACTCGGTCCTTCCACATTGGGTCGTCCTCCTTCTTCGTGGGGAACAAGCCAATGGGGTGAGTGGACAGCTCCAAGGGGTGGAATCCGCAGAAGGTGGTCAGTCCATGAAGAGCAATCGCCTTGATAGTATCCTTAGCCCGGTATCCAAAAGACTCAGAGTCTAGCGAACGCCAGCCTGGCTATAGGGGATGAGGCTCTAGGGTCATCCTCACCCTACAGCGGGACACTCGGTGCTTCTCAAACAACTGCACCACGTACTGGGGAGGCGTCGTGTATCCAGCCCCCTGAAGTAACTCCCACAAAATACGGGGAAAACCCTCTCGTGCAAGCCCGTCAGTGTGGGACTGTGCATTCCCTTCGTTCGAGGATCCGTGAGAAGTCATCTGTGTACGGTTAAGCGTAAGTAAAAGAAAAAGAATTATAAAAAGAAAAAGGGATCACAACTCAGCCTCTCTATAACTATGACAATGGTACTGGGGTACTTAGTTGGTCATCATTTTGTATTAAAGTTCTTACCTAATTATCCACTAGTTTAATTAAGAATGCATGCATGCTCGTCCTGAACGACCTCACATTAACGAAAAGGGAATAGGGAGGAACTCCCATCCCTTATAGTAGCCAGTAGGGCTTACTCATATAGCCACCTAGCTACCCCTCTATTATCCTAAGGCTTCACATCCTAGGTCTATCCTTATCGTCCTGACGATCTATCCAACATTTGTTTCTAACTAGTTTTACTTTGAAAAAGGATGGTATTTATAGTTTATTGATTCCTCTGTGGTGTTACGAGCTCCGATACCAGCTGTGGTGGAACCGTCCGAATTATTCCAACTTAAGTGCCTAAGTCCCGCCTTAGAGGCTAGACCACACTTAAATGGGAATAACCCGTCAATCCCTCGGATCTAGTCCGACAAGGCCACTGACAGGATCAAATACCACAGTCTCACTCGATGGTGAGTCACAGAGCAAATACAATAAAGTGTAAAACCATACATTAAGGAGTATTAAACTTATAACATCATTATCGGAGTTTTAACAAAAGTAGTCATCATTGTTCGAAGTGCAGCGGAATGAAACTAACAGTAAATAAACAGAGAGGTGGGGAAGCCTGTCCCATCATTCCTCATGCTCCTCCTCAGCCGAGGTAGGGTCCCACTCGACTGTCCAACCCGGTGGCAAGGTGGACGGCCAAGTCACTCCAGCAACCATGTCCTCCAGAGAACCTGTAAAATTATGCCACAAGCAAGGCTAAGTATACTAATACTCAGCTAGACTTACCCGGTGTGAGGAGTCTACTCCTCTACCTCTAGACATGCAGCTGTTTGGCTGAGGGGTTTGGTTGCCAAAAGCACTAGCTGAGTTTATAAATCAAGTTTTAGCTTTGTCAAGTTTTAGTGTGACTCTCTTAAGACTAAATGTATAAGTATCTAATCATACATGGTATCAAACATTTAGCAATCAACAACTTTTGCCGAGTCATCTCATTTCCACTTGTTACTCAATGTAGCAGCATGGATCAAGCAGTCTCATTAGCTGCGAGAAGCAGACGATTTGAATTGAGTTTTTAAACCTTGCAAGGTAAACCTAAACACACGACGTGGCGAGGTACTCCATCCCCACACACATCAACCGTCCCCATCGATTCCCCGTCAACAGATCAGGGCTCACCGCCTTGGCATACAATGCCTCACTGACCCCGACTGCCGTCGTGCAGTGACCGCACTTGTACGCACCATAACCGGAATGGGAGACCACGTCTCAGGTCGCGTGAGGGGTAAAGTCTACTGCCAGGTTCAATCAGGTACTAGGCTTACTGATTTACCATATTTCTCGGCATGTGCTTAGTACATTCAAACGCTTGACACACGGTACCACACCTTAATCCTTATTCCAATTTCCGCTCGTAGACAACGCATCCCCATGGATCGTTGTCCACAGACCATCATCATTATGATATAAAAATGGATACAACCAATTCCTGACCTCGCGCGAGTGCTAGAAAAATCACTCGACTTCTACCGAGATCCCTAATTAATAAAGCAGCTACTCGACCTAGCATACTAGTATTCATTTCAATAGGAGTCCTGAGATCATGCAACTAGGGTTTCAAACAACTCCTACACTTAAGTGCACATTCAATCCTACAATCATTAAGTGTAGTAAAATAGCATAATAAACAGGTTATGCATAGAACCGGGGCTTGCCTTCCAAAGCTGGGGCAGGCAGATCCTCTGGGTAGGCTCTAGTGCTGGATCCGGGGCTACCTCCTGAGCAACTCCTTGCTCCGGCACGAGGACGTACTCTCCGTCAGCGAGGTTGCAATCTATCGAATGCAATGAATAAGAATATGTATGCTACGATTATGCAGGATGTAATGATCATCAAGCTGAGTAAAAGAAAACTAAGTTAGTTAGTAACTTATGGTTTCTTGGTTATACGTGGCTCTTAGTGGTTTTATGCTTATCAACTTTAGGTTTGAGTTTTGCCTAGGGATAAGCATAGGGGATTGAAGCTTGGATTTCCCTTAGATGTTTTAGTAGTCATTTAAGGGGTTTTGGTGGTTGGGTTATGATGACATTAATGTCCATTATTAATTTCCCTTTTTCCTTTTCTATTTATGAATTGTAGTGTGGGTTTGAACTACATCGGTGGTTTAACTTTTTCCAAAATATTTATAAAAATTACAGTGGTTTACTATTTGTTACTGTAGGCTGTACTATAAATTTGAGGTCCAGAATAATCAAAATATGCCCTGGACAAAAATAACAAAAGTTGGGGCAAAGGGGTCACTTTGCACTACAACTCTTAACTAGGAGTGGGTTCTGTCCTAAGGGTCATTTTTGCTGGTATCTAAAAGTAATAACATGCTTCTGTGCCAAAAATCACAGAAGGATATTTGGTGGTTATTTAGTTGTGATTTTCTAAAGTTTAATGTTAAAAATGCACTTACTACTATCTTGTTATTTGAAAAATGTCAAACAACAAATTTCATATTTTTCCTATGTTCTTAATAACAAAACATTAGTTATCCCAAGGTTTGGGGTGTTTTCTCCTTGGGGTTATTTTTCTAGAGTTTTTCTAGATTCTCCTTATTTTCCTAAAATAAAAGGTATCTCATTTATTTTGTACTACACAAGGGTATAATAAATTTTTTCTAGTGAACTATAATGAATAAGTGTGGGTGCTCCCTGGTTCTTTATTTAAACCACCTTTAATATTTTCTCTAACTTTAGGCTAAAAATGATTTAAATGGTAAACTCTACCTTAACTTGGTGTACAGAGGGGTTTATTATTTTTGAACATGTTAGGAAGTGATCAAGTACTTCTCTAAATTTTCTTAACCCTAGTCAAATAGTGTAGCTATTTTTCCTTATTTCTTTTAGCTTTTGACCAGTTAATCATTTAATTCAAGACTTTAAAGTTTTCTGTAACACTTAGGGGTTTTATATTTTTCCTAAGTAGTTTACATTATTTAGGATCTGGCAAAATTGGTTTGACTCGATTTGGGTAAACCAAACTGAAGTTATGAATTTTACAAGTTCTGTTTGGATTTAAATCGAAATATTTTAAAAGGTTTCCTGGAAAACTACTTTGCACCGAAGACCCTGGGTTCTTTCTAAATCAATCCATTCATTTCTACCCCTGCGCTACTATTCCCCTGAGTCACTAACAGCGCACAAAACCCCCTGGCCTTTCCTTCTTCTTCCCCGAGGTCCTTCCCCTTATGTAAACAGTACCCGCGAAAAGGAAAAGGGCGGCGCGGCTTACCGGCGGTGAGAGAGGTCCGGCGAGGGGTGGGGTTGGCTTCGTGAGGTCCTGGCGGTCACAGCGAGGTACGGTTCGACGGCGGTGGTGGCCGGAATCGACCGGTCCACGTGCGCAGGCGGGTGATCTCGTCGGCGGCGAGTGCTCCGGCTTAACCACGACGATCTAGTTCAATTAAACGGCATGGTGAGCTCCACGGGATGATATAGAAGCTATGTGCGCAAGGAATCGAAGAATGGGGCAGAGGCTTACCCGGTCTACATTCACCGGCGGTCGGGTGAAGTCCGGCGACCGTCGACTGGCTTCTCCGGCGAGGCAAAGTCAGATTCCTTGCTCGGGGAGCTTCACCGAGGCATGCACGGTCTCTTCCGAGGGTCGGGCGTGGCTGGGAAGGGCTCTGCTGGCCGGTCTACGGTGGCGGGGGATCGGGTGGCCGCGGGCACGCTGTCTGCAGGGCAAACGCCGGTGGTTTCTAGCTCCGGTGAGGTCGAGCGTGCGTGGAGGAGTACGGTCGACGCCTGAGGAGGCTTTATAGGCGCGGGCACGAGCAGGGGACACAGGCACGGCTTGGTGCGGCGCGGGGTCGGCCGGTCGGGCGCGGGCGTGCTCTGGCGCGCTCAGAGCGCGTCGAACACGTGGAAGTGTTCTTCGGCCCGTGTTCAACAGCTCGCCGAGATCGCAAGCGTGCAAATCTTAGCAAAAATCCAGCGCAGGCCTCCTCCTGGCACCTAGGGCTGTCTCTTATATGTGAGTCCCCATGGTAGATATGCCCTAGGTAGGGAGATTTGCGGACACCAAAACTGGCTTGTCCCTCTGCCCACCTCGCGACAAAAGCCATGCCAACTCTTGTCAAACGTCTTGGGCTCGGTTTCAAACTTTTCCAGTGGGTGACTTAGGTGGTATGACACATTTTTGGTATACAACTCAAGTGGTTTTTGTGCCATTTACTAAGTGAACACGGTGGATCTTTAGGTTAGGTTTAAAATTTGACTTAGAAGGAATTAGAGAGCTCTAGCTCTCTATCCACTTAAGGAATGGATTTGGGGTTCTTTAAGGGGTCTTTTTGCAATGTTTCCTCTCTGTATTTTGTAGATTATAATGTTACTTAAACTTTGGCTAAGGGTTAACTCATGATTTGCACATTTGCTTAACCTTTCCCCCTTTACCAGGGTTTTGGGAGTTAAGGGCTCAAGAAGGCTCTAGGGCTTATTCTTCTCTTGCCCAAGGTGATAATTGCATAAATGCTTGGGTAATGCTTTTGGTCATTAACATTCTTGGTTAACACATGGTTCCCATGGTGTTATGCTCTTCTTCTCAAGTCTCTCCCACATGTGATCACAGTCACTAGTGCATAAATGTGCCATGGCCATGGTAACACCTGGGGTGTTACAGTAATTAGCGGTCGGTGGTGGAAACACGACTCCGGTGATCGATTTGGCATGACCCGATCAACAATTCGCCCGACGGAGCCCTCGAAGATGATCTACGTACTCAGGCGAATGCGAGAGTGGATCTCGTACCTGATAACGCGGGAGCAGCAGGGATGACCACGGCGCCTGGTGGTCCGCCAACGTCATCCAATTCCGGCGAGCAATCCGATCCGGACAGGACCACCTTTTCGCACAGTTAGGCGCTAGGTTCGAGCGGCGCACCGAGTCTAACTCCCCCACTATTCCCCAATGGGAACGGTATGGTGGCGCCCATGCTTCCGTTGGCACGGTCTCACCCCCTCGGTTCTGGCCGTGGTGATTGGGGCACACGAGCGCTTCGGTAGCTACGGAAGAGGTTGCATCGAGGGAAGGGCGCATGGTCTAAATATTGTGGCCGACGCGGACTAAAGGATCGGAGTCGGCGAACGAACTCCCTACGGATGCGGAGGGAAGCTGTTAGCGGCTAGCGCCACGCGTGGGGTCGGTTTCAGGGGAGAAGATCCAGCTGACCAAACGGGCCCACCGCTTAGTGACTTCCACAGCGCATGCGCACGCGTCGAGGGCATGACAGGCGGGCCCCGCCTGTCCGCGCGAGTGCCCCTAGGTCAGACGAGAGGGCGTGTCTGCCTGTGGGCCCACAACGCCAGCGATCAGCCGCGCCAGGGAATTGGGCCAAGGGATGGGGTTTTGGCCCACGATCGGTGCTGCTCTTTTTCTTTTTATTTCCAATTTCAAATATCCAAACTAAATTCAAATTCATGTTTTGAACTCCAAATTTCTAAACATAATTTCAATATAAATAGTACCTCCACTGTTTGGCATATTATTATTTATTTATTACTATTAATTATTCACCTCCCTATTATTTAATTATGGAAGGAAGAGTGATTTTTTTAACATTTCCTTTGTCCTTTTATGTTTTATATTTTCATTTATAATTTGAGGTCAAATTTAAGTTATGATTCCTTCATTCACGTAAAATGCACCACTCAAAAATATCAGCACGAGATGCACATTTCTTTATTTATTTATTGATCACTTCACTAATTTGACTCCATTAATCAAATATGCAAAGAGGGAAGAAATCAATTAATCTCTAAGGGTTCCACAAATCCCCAAAACACTAACACCTAAATATATTTATTTATTTATATCACTATTTTTCTCTGATACAAATTTTGGGCTTTACAAATCCTACCCCCTTAAAAGGAATCTTGACCTCGAGATTAAGATGAACTAGGGAAAAGGTGGGGAAATCTACTCTTAGTTCTTCTCTCTCCTAGTAGCCTCATCTTCTCCATGATGACTCAATTGTACTTTGCACATTTTGATCACCTTATTCCTCGTAACACAAGTCAAAGTATCAATGATTTTGATAGGGTACTCAATATAAGTCAGATCATCTTGAACACTCAGTTCCTCCATAGGTAGTTGCTCTTTTGGTACCCTGAGGCACTTCTTCAACTGGGATACATGAAAGACATCATGTACATCCGCTATATGGTCGGGTAGTTCAAGTTGGTAGGCAACTTCCCCCACTCGCTTTAGGATCTTGAAGGGTCCAATAAAGCGAGGGGACAACTTCCCTTCTACTTTAAACCTCCTCATATCCTGAATTGGTGACCCCTTCAGATACACATGATCACCCTCCTTAAACTCCAACTGCCTTCTCTGGGTATCTGCATAGCTCTTCTGCTTAGACTGCGCAGTTCTCAAGTTCTCCCGTATCATCTGGACTTGTTCTTCTGCCTCTTGTATAATTTCTAGCCCAAAGAACTGACTTTCACTAGTTTGATCCCAATACAGCGGGGTTCTACACTTTCTCCCATATAAGGCCTCAAATTGGGGCACCTTCAAACTGGCCTAGTAACTGTTATTGTAAGAGAACTCTGCATAGGGTAAACTCTTATCCCAACTGCCACCATGTTTAAGAGCAAAAGCTCTTAACATATCCTCTAGTACTTGGTTGGTTCCCTCGGTCTGCCCATCAGTTTGGGGATGGTAGGCCGAGCTGAAATTCATCTTCATGTCCAAGCACTCGTGCAACTTCTTCCAAAACCGAGATGTGAACTGGGATCCCTGGCCTGACATGATCTTCTTAGGCACACTGTGTAGACAAACTATCCAGGCCATATACAACTCAGCTAGCTTGGCCCCCTGTATTTAGTCCTCACAGGAATGAAGTGAGCCACTTTAGTTAGTCTGTCCACGATCACCCAAATAGAGTCATATCCAGCGAAAGTGCGGGGTAGACCAATGATGAAGTCCATGCTAATTTCTTCCCACTTCCACTTAGGTACTTTCAATGGGTGAAGTAATCCATCTAGTCTCTGATGTTCAGCTTTTACCCTCTAGCAAATATCACACACTGCCACATGTGAAGCTACATCCCTTTTCAGACCATGCCACCAATACTTCTGTTTCAGATCTTGGTACATCTTGGTACTGCCAGGATGAATGGAGTAGGCTGAGTCATGAGCTTCCTTCAATATGGTTTCACGGAGACTGTGAATCTCAGGAACACATATCCTATTCTTGAACCAGATTGTGCCTTGATCATCCTCCGTGAAGTCTGAACCTCTTTGCCATAAGATCTTTGATCTCTTGAATTTTGACATCACCAATCTAACCTTTACGTATTTCTTGTTCCAAGGTAGGTTCTACCTCTATAATAACACCCACTGTGTGAGCAACTATTCCCAGGTTGAGCTTTTCAAAATCTTCTGCTAACTCATCAGGTAGCTAGGTAACAATAGCTGCATGAACATGTTCTTTCCGACTCAAGGCATCTGCAAGCAGATTCGCCTTGCCCGGATGATAGTGGATTTCCAAGTCATAATCTTTGATGAGCTCCAACCAAAGGCGTTGCCTAAGGTTGAGATCTTTCTGAGTAAAGATATACTTTAAGCTCTTATGATCAGTATAGACTTGGCACTTAGGTCCCATTATATAATGCCTCCAAATCTTGAGAGCATGCACTACGGCTGCCAGTTCTAAGTCATGAGTGGGGTAGTTCAACTCATGTTTCCGTGACTGGCGAGATGCATAGGCAATGATGTGTCCTTCTTGCATAAGAACACATCCCAAGCCTAGGAGGCACACATCACAGTATATGTCAAATCCTTTGTCACACCCAGATTTATGGGACAAAGCCGAGTGCATCTCATATATGCGCCAAAGAAGACAACACATATAATAACAGAGTGTATAGAAGTAAATGTCTCAATATAATCAGAGTACTTATTACATAGCGGAAGTCTTTACAAAATAAAAGATAAATATAGATCAAAGTAAAGTCCATCCTTGGTGCCAAAAAGTCAACTGAGAGACGCCACCTAGATCGAATCGAACTCCTTGTTGTGTGGCTCCTCTTGAACCACCTATACTTCTCCTGTGGGGGGTGTGAGCAAGGGTGAGCTCACACATGTTCATCGCTCAACAAGTTGTGGGGAATAATGTGGCATGAACTCACCAAAGGTGGGAGTTCATGTGATGTGTAAAGTTGATCATCAATAGGGGTTAAAGCTGAGCATTGCTTTTAATAAGTTGGTCAAATTTTATTAGCAATTACTAAATGTAAGTGAATACCAAACCATAATAAATAATAGAACAAAATTAATAAATAATCCCATGCAATGCAAATGACAAATTGAATTTAAGTTCCATAAATTAATCATGCGAGAGTCATCAGCTGCTCATGACCGTGAGCTCGGCTAGTATACCAGTTTTACACTCTGCAGAGGTTGCACCGTCTACCCACAAGTCGTGAATCCCATGTCGCCAGGGTTTGCAAGGCCCTTAGACACTACCGAGGTGAATGGCTAGGGATCCACTACGAGGCCTTTACAAAGTTCCACTAGCTTCAGAAAACCTGCTACAGTTTATGGGAAGAGCACTTGCAAGAATCCCCCGTCTGACCGCCATCGTAGCAAAATCAACCTGATAACCTCTCTGCATGCAACTCCCCTACTGCCCTTGCTCCTTTCGGGTAAGATATTCTTCAACTAGCTTTCCTAATAAGTCAGCCAAGGGCGTCCCATTCCACCCTTGTGGTGGCACGTGTTTCTCAAGTTAAGCTCCATGTTCCAATTAAAGATAATGATCTTGACATGAACATAAATAACATAACAGAATAATTGGAACATGGATATAATGAAATATTAACCTAAAACCATATAATGCAATAGCATAACTACCCAAATGATTCAGGGGTAAACACGGTAAACAGGATAAACAGACTAGGGTGACCTATTGGGTCCCATCAAAATTAAACCTATGCATTGAATAGTGATAATAAAGAACATTATTGAGTAATAAATGTGGTCAAGGGCACAACTTGCCTGGCACTTGAGATTCCAGGTACCAGGATGATTCTTCAGATCCTCGTGACCTCAATGCTAGTCGTAGCAATACAAACAAACATGGTATAGATAAAATTAACATCATATCAAACATAAGTACAAACTGAATAATAATGATCTACGCGAAGCTACGAGATCGTGGGTTCGAGAACCAATAAAATCAGAGCTACGATTAAGGAGTTATGATTTATAGAAGATCTATGTGATTTAGATATGAAACTATATTATAAATTGGTTAGTACACATCATATGAGAGATTATTCCATAAATAATTAAGTCAACTTTAACTTTAGTTATAGCCTCACTAGAGATCATGTTTTAACCACATTATAATTATGGTCAGGTTAGTTTTGATTTAGAAGAGCTAATCTAGTAGACATAGGATAAATAAATATCTAACTATATAAGTATGCGACACGGTTTAATTAATGTTGTTACTGAGTAGTAAATATTTATACAAAACTAACGCAACTGGAACAAGTCAATTCGGAATTAAAACTGAGGAGTTTTAAGTGCTTGGCACAGGATAAATTAAAAAAACAATTCGGCCTGGATTTAATGGATCAAAGGGTTATCCCATGTCTAATCTGGTCCCTTGGTTAGGATCCAATGGTAGACAGAAATCCTACCCCCCTTAACAAACTTTTCTTTTACCAATTTTGGGCTTTACAAATCCTACCGCCCTTAACATAAATCTCATCCTCGAGACTTGTAAGGGAAGGGTGTATACTCATATTGTCTCAACACATATGCACAAACAAAAATCTCGGCATGATGCATAATTTATTAGAAACTCACGGGGTCAAATAGACCTTATTATTCCTCTTAAAACAATATCATGCCATCTACTAACTAAAGTAACACTTAGACCTTACAAATAGTAGTAATATATATATATATATATATGTTTATGTAGCTTGGTGGATCTGGTGGTGGTGGTGGAGGTAGTGGGCATTGTTGTTGTTGTCTTTCCAACTGCGCTTGCCTTATTTCTCGACGTATCTCCAGCCGGTCCTGGCGTATTTCCTCGCGTTCTTGTCTTATCTGATTTTGCAATTCGGTAACCATGTTTGTCATTTGTTATATTACCATCGTTTGGGCGGCAACCACTTGATCGATTCCAACCGGCGGAGGATCTGGAGGATTCATTTCTGTTTGTTGTTGCCTGATAATATTCCCTTCCTGGTATTGACCATAAGAGTTAGAAGCATATGGTAGGATAGTTTGGCAATGAAAAGTATTTGGTAAGCAGAATGAATAGGCTAGTAGATGGTTATGATCTGAAGATTCTTTAGCAGGGCTTAATCTTTGTTTTATGTCCAGATTGGGGTAACTAGTCGTATAAGGTGAATATCCAAAAGTAAGATAGAATTTATCAAGATGAGATAGACTACATGATGTAGGTCAAAAGTTTGTTTGATGTTAGGTGGGGATAGATTATACCATTCATAGGGTTGGGTTAGCTCATGGTTGAGTTGATCTAATGTGCTAAGTTAGGTTAACACCTGGCTAGAAGGGTCCAAGTACCACTAATCTGTTTAAGCAGACCATATTGGATTAGATCACACTAGATTCGATAATCCTATTTAAGAATGTCATTTAGTTGAGCATACCCAGCTGACTTTATCTTTATGAAATTCTAGTATATTGTTTTTCTCAGTGGAACTTCCAATTAGTATATATTTTTATACCCCTAAAATTTTCATGCCATTAACAGGTGTGGCATAGAAAACAAGGGTACATCAAATTTTTGCCATTAGGTGAGTGTATAGAAGATTTGGGGGGTAAAAGAAAGTTAGGTAAGGAACACTTTTATTCCGGGTGGTGAATCTTGAGTCACCCGAAGATCTGTTTCTACTTGTATCTTTTATTGTCGAGGTTAACCTTCTTCTTGGGTCTGATTTAGGGACCATAGGTTGTGGTGTTAGATGCCATTATCTGAGTTAGGATAACAATTGTGGATACATGGGGTAGGTAGGTTGAACAGAGTTTTACTTTGCTTGTAAGATAAATGGGTTGGGCAACCTATAACATAGGTTAGGTCGCGGTTTCACAGACGAGTTGGTCTAAGGCACCAATTTAGATTTAAAACCCATTTATAAGAATATGGTCCAATCTATACTACCAGTATTAAATACTTGTTTAAGTAACTTCCTTTAGATCATATCAGATTAGGTAGGGTCTAGGTTAGATTGGATATAACTAGATTAGACTAGTTTAAGTTAGATAAATCTACCAGGGTAGATTATATATTATTGATATATGTTAGAATCTTTTGAAATAGGATGGATTATATGGTGTAGGTAGGTCAGAATCTCTGATGGATTAAAACGGAGGGGTTATGCAACTAACGGGTGGTTAAGGTAGTTGCATATGGCCAGGTTGGACTAAGACTCCAATTTAGGTTAAAACATATTTATAAGAGTAGGATCCAATCTTATTTTACCAGCATTGTCTAACATGTTTGTCCATTAGATTAGATTTGATCAGATTAGATGGGATCAGAATTAAATTGGTGTAATCAGATTAGACTAGATGAGATCCACTTATTTTATTTTGGAATAGATCATGTTTGTTACACTGTTATGATATAAGCAAAGTGGTGGGGAATCGTATGCTCATTAGGAAAAGATGAGTCTCTAAGAATAAGATAGAATCTTTTGAGATTAGTTAGATCTATTAGGCTAAGATAAAATCTTTTCGGGATAAGATGGATCTATTAAGATAAGAGAGTATCTTTTAAGATAAGATGGATCTATTTAGATAAGAGAGAGTCTTTTAAGATAAGAGGGAATCTGTTAAGATAAAATGGATCTATTTCACATATTCTAGTGGGTCTTGTTTATCTTATAAACAATTTAAGAGGATAAGAAGTTTTTTTAACACAAGATGAACCCATTAGGATAATATAGATTCCTTTAAGTTAAGAGGGATCCATTAAAGTGTATCTATTTTAAATAGATCCCTCTTTAATGGAGGATAATCTAAGTTGTTTAGTTATCTTATGAATTCTATTTACGTCTATATGTATATGTAGATGTAATTGTGGACATTA
Source organism: Zea mays (assembly GCF_902167145.1). Classification (NCBI taxonomy): domain Eukaryota; kingdom Viridiplantae; phylum Streptophyta; class Magnoliopsida; order Poales; family Poaceae; genus Zea; species Zea mays. The sequence continues at coordinate 47,894,423 of NC_050103.1, forward strand.
CTCCACAACTCATCACACCCAATCAAAGATCCAAATCAAACAAGTATCATAAGAACAAGCACTCAAGCGTATAAATACCTATAAAAATATTTTTTGTTTTTGTTCCTAAGATTAGATCTCCTAGTCCTAAAATCACTTTAGGCACAAGATTTCAAAGTGTGAAATCCACTTTTTCTTTAGAAGGAAAAGGTAAGAATAATCAGAGTAAAGCGGAAATAGATGAGAAAAGATTAAGATAAGTTTAGAAAAGAATCAGAGTAAGGTAAGTAGGTAAGGGTCTGTCCATTTCTATCTAGGTTTCATCCTACAGTCAACATTCCTCTGATACCACTTCTGTCACACCCGGATTTAAGGGATAAAGCCGGGTGCATCTCATATATGCGCCAAAGAGGACAACACATATAATAACAGAGTGTTTAGAAGTAAATGTCATAATATAATCAGAGTACTTATTACACAGTGGAAGTCTTTACAAAATAAAAGATAAATATATATCGAACTAAAGTCCATCCTTGGCGCCAAAAAGTCAACTGGGAGACGCCACCTAGATCGAATCGAATTCCTCGTTGTGTGGCTCCTCTTGAACCACATGTATTTCTCCTATGGGGGGTGTGAGACAGCAAGGGTGAGCTCACACATGTTCATCGCTCAACAAGTTGTGGGGGATAATGTGGCATGAACTCACCAAAGGTGGGAGTACATGTGATGTGTAAAGCTGATCAACAATAGGGGTTAAAGATGAGCATTGCTTTTAATAAGTTGGTCAAATTTTATTAGCAATTACTAAATGTAAGTGAATACCAAACCATAATAAATAATAGAACAAAATAAATAAATAATCCCATGCAATGCAAATGACAAATTGAATTTAAGTTCCATAAATTAATCATGCGAGAGTCCTGAGCTGCTCATGACCGTGAGCTCGGCTAGTAATACCAGTTTACACTCTGCATAGGTTGCACCCTGTACCCACAAGTCGTGTATCCCATGTCGCCAGGGTTTGCAAGGCCCTTAAACACTACCGAGGTGAATGGCTAGGGATCCACTACGAGGCCTTTACAAAGTTCCACTAGCTTCCGAAAACCCGCTACAGTTTATAGGAAGAGCACTTGCAAGAATTCCCCGTTTGACTACCATCGCAGCAAAATCAACCCGAGAACCTCCCTGCATGCAACTCCCCTACTTCCCTTGCCCCTTTCAGGTAAGGTAGAATTCCACTAGCTTTCCTAATTAGTCATCCAAGGGCGTCCCATTCCACCCTTGTGGTGGCACGTGTTTCTCAAGTTAAGCTCCATGTTCCAATTAAAGATAATGATCTTGACATGAACATAAATAACATAACAGAATAATTGGAACATGGATATAATGAAATATTAACCCAAAACCATATAATGCAATAGCATAACTACCCAAATGATTCAGGGGTAAACAAGGTAAACAGGATAAACAGACTAGGCTGACCTATTGGGTCCCATCAAAATTAAACCTATGCATTGAATAGTGATAATAAAGAACATTATTGGGTAATAAATGTGGTCAAGGGCACAACTTTCTTGGCACTTGGGATTCTAGGTACCAGGATGATTCTTCAGATCCTCGTGACCTCACTGCTAGTCGTAGCAATACAAACAAACATGGTATAGATAAAATTGACATCACACCAAACATAAGTACAAACTGAATAATAATGATCTACGTGAATCTACGAGATCGTGGGTTCAAGAACCACTAAAATCGGAGCTACAATTAAGGAGTTATGATTTATAGAAGATCTATGTGATTTAGATATGAAACTATATTATAAATTGGTTAGTACACATCATATGAGAGATTATTCCATAAATAATTAACTCAGCTTTAGTTTTAGTTATAGCCTGACTAGAGATCATGTTATAACCACATTATAATTATGGTCAGGTTAGTTTTTGTAACACCCCTGGTGTTACTGTCACTAAAATTTGAGCATAACATCATGAACATTAGCATATCATGTGATTGTTACACTTAGAGTGCATTCACTAGGCAAAAATTTGAAACAAGTTGTATTGATGTGACTAGTTATGGGTGAAACCCTAGAGTAGGGTACCTAACCCTAAACCAGGCTTAGGAGGGATAATAAAGCCCAAGCATGAGAAAACTTCAAAACCCATGAGAAATACTCATAAGATATCACCATTAATGGACTTAAGTGACACTCACACCCTAGAAGTACCAAAATCCCTAAATAGACCCCTTGAAAACCCTGGACTGAAACCCTAAGGGGTTATATGTAAATTTTGCACACTTTTGGACCTAAGTGAAAAAACCAAGGTGTTAGGGTACCTCAAGTCATGTGGTTCACATATTTGAAGATTTGCAAGTCAAAAGATGTGAATTGGGCTTATTTGCAAAAAGCCACTCTATGTATCTCATGTGTCTAAGTCCAAAACCAGTTGATTGAGGCTGACTTTGGGGCCTTACATCTCAGGATTCTTGAAGTTTTTGCTCAAAGTCAATATAGCAAAGTTATAGAGCTATCATAGAAGAATAAGTTTGATTAAGTGACTGAGCACTGGTGCTGAATGGATATTGGAGTAAAATAAGCACAAAGTTGGGCTGTCAGTCAATTTTTAAAACTGAAACATGGCCACCAGTGCCATTGGCCGAACTTTGGGATCAAGTTTGAGTAGGATCTAGTGCTCGATTGAGGATAGTTGCTATAGTCGAATTGAATATGGATTGTTGAGCTACAAATTTGTTACAGAAAGATTAACACATTCTCACGCAAAAATCCGAGATATGAGTCCTGCAAATTAATCAGATAGAAGCTCTGAATAGGATTTCTGATGGTACAGTACTAAAAATATCCCAGGATCAGATAACTTCGTTGTCGGTGAACCGTGCGCTCAGATTCACGCCGGTCGCCGTGATTCGTGCCGCATGGAAGTAGATTGCGCTCGGCCGTGAAAAGATCACGTCGCGGATGAGTTTGGGCTACTGTGGCCTCGCTGTTCCTCGACCACTTGCACCGGTGACGTGGCCTTGCGGTCGTCACCGGAGTTTGTGCCCTTCACCGCGATTGTGCCACACCTCAGGCCATTAACCACGTCGTCGTGAGTTGTGATCGTTACCCAGAGACTGTTGTGGCTTCTTATCCCACAATTGCCACGAATCACTGCGCTAGTAACCTCTCCCCTCTCCGGCCACCACCGCACCATCTCCAATTCACAAGCCACCGCCCCCAGAGCCTATAAATGGAGTGTGCCGTCGGCTCCGCAAGGTAGTCAAGCAACCAATACACCAACTCGTGCCTCGAAATATCCACCAGAGAACTTCAATTTAGGATTTCCCCCAAATCAACCAAGAACACCGTGCAGTGTGAGCTCACCGTGGCTAGCTCATTGCAGGTCCGTTCATCGCTTCCCTGTTCTCGTTTTAGCATCTCTATGTACTATAGATGCCTAGCAGCCTGGTCAATTGAACTAAATTAGGCTAGATCACCGGGAACACCACGGATTGTCCTCGGTTTGCGCCGTCGCCGTGGACAGAGCGATTTAGGGGTAGAACTCTGCAATTGAAGGTAGGGAAATGGTGAATATGGGTCAAATTTGGTGTCAACCGCTCGGGAGCACTGATAGTTGAGTTATCCGGCCAATATGAGCTCGCCGGAGTGCCTGCTCCACCGTCCACGGTCGTGGATCGAGCTCTGTAAAGAAATAGAACTAGGGGTTGTTTTGTAGATGTCAGTGACTCTAGGAATAGTGTCGCGACCCCATTTCAAGTTATTTAAATCAACAAGGGCCTATTCGAAAAACAGACACGCGAGCGCGCGTGGGGGCGCTTTCTGCCTTGGCTGGGCCGGCTCGGGCCAGATTCAGCCCAACCCTATTTATGTTTTTCTTTTTTCTTTTTCTGCCAGGGTTAGAGAATTCATAGAAAATGGTAGAAAAATGTCAAAAAAACAAGATCAATTTTGCTAGGTTCCTAATTTTCTATAGTATTTAATAAAAATAGTAATATGATTTTTAGTCCAAAAACGGAATTATGGAGTATTTAAAATAGCCAAAACTTATACTCCTGGAATTTTAGAAATTGATCAATAACTCCAAAAATCACTAATCTTTTTAGATGAGCTTAAAATATTGTTTAGAAGCCTTGGGTAAAGTTTGGTATGATTTGGATAATGTTTGGTACCTAGAACCCAAAACCCTAGTCTTCTAGTAATACCTGCCCTAGGAACTTCACTTGTGACTCCAAAAACCCTAGTTTCCTGGAGTCCCATGAAGGAAAATTGTATTCAAGACCTAAGCTTGTATACTTTTATTATCTTTTGCATTTTCATAAGCATTACATGAGCATTCATGATTATATATGGTTATATATAGAAAACGAAGAAGAATTAGAAGTTGAAGAAGCAAGAGCTACACCACCACCACCACCTGAAGGACCACAGGCCGGGAACTGCTTTTATTTTGACATCTGTGGAGCAGAGCCCGACTCACCTATAACACAAGGCAAGCCTCAGTGCATTTGCCACCTCCTTGCTATTTTAAAATCTTTCTCACTTGCTTGATGCATTAGGTGATAGGAGTTGTGTGCTCAAATTGTTGCATTTCCTTCATTGAGAATTTGATTACCTTTCCTTGATCCCTTGTTTTATAAAAAAAGTTTTTCTTAGGCTTAGCCTTGCTCTAGAAAAACAAAAAAAAATTGTTTTAAAACAAAAGTGATGCTTCAGAGGGAATGGGATGTTTTAAAAAAGAAAAACTTGTGATGGTGAATCCATCACGGCCTTGATGGGTTCAACATCGGAAAAGATGTACCTCTGCCAGGTACCAAACTTTGGGTTTGAAATGATAAAGCTGAGACCAGGCGGTTGACTTGCACGAGAAGGGAGTCTCGGTGTAGTGTCTCCGTCTGAGTCGATTAAGGTTCGTCTCGATGTAGGCTTGCTGATCGAGGACCTTTTAACTGGTCACATGCCTCATCCTGGGTAAGCTTTGCCTCGGGCAGACTAATACCAGAATAAGACAACACGCAATGGGAGTGGAGAGATGGCGAGAGTAGCGTGTACCCTCCGTGGCAAGAGGCTGGACGGTGGTGTATCTGTGCTCTCGGTTGGCGTGAACCTTATCTGGTCTTAAGAACCCCGGTGGCGAGTTGACATATGCAAGGGTTAAGTGCTACATATGTTGTGTGATTGGAAATCCCCAGCTGGGTATTAATCGATTCGGATCGCCATTATTTCTCGGACATGAAGACTTGGTCACTGACCTACACGTAGCAATCCAGTGAACTAAAGGGATGATGAAAAGACGGCTAGTATAGGCCAAGTGCTTGAACTAGGGTAGAAATAACTCTAGATGCAGGTAACTTTTCTTAACCTGACAAGTAAAACTGGATTTTTAAGGATCCACTATTAGTAAGCATTTATGCAAACAGTCTTTGATTCTTGATAAGCTATACCTTGATTCCCAAAAGCCAGCATATCCTTGAGAGTCTTTTATTTTGACGGGTAAGACTTGTGAAAGTACACTCTGTACTAAGGGTTTTCGAACCCATGTTGTTGTAGGTGAGGAAGCAGCAAATTTTTGTTGCTTTTGCTCCAAGGTGGTGCCTAAGGAAGAAAACCAAGACTGAAGCCTCGGGAGGAAGTGTCCTCCTTTAAAAACTATTTACTGTTAATCGGGAGGGGTTTTTGCCTCCCAGCGTTGTAATAATATTACTCCAGCACTCTTATATTTTACTGGTCTGTAATAATACTACTCTTTCTATACTTTGATATAAAATAAGTTGGTGTAACTGCTTCCGCATACTCGTACCTCCGATGTGTTGTAATATCTGCGTGACGGGTAAAACGCTCTTGGGCAAGGTAAATGGCTTCATAAACATTTCCCTTTTCATTTTCTGTTTTATGTTCTTATTTAAATTTGAAGATAAAGTTTATGGTTCGCATAAAATAAATCACCAAAATTACCATCAAGAGATCGACCTTTCTTTATCTAATTTAGTATTCTCAATTGATTAAGAAAAGGAAATGCCCTACTAAAGTCCAAAGGTTTCAAAATTTTCTAGAAACACTATCACCAATATACTTATTTATTTATTTTTATTATATATATATTTTCTTTTACCAGTTTTGGGCTTTACATCCCTTCTGCAGATCTGGCATTACCTACACTGGAGGTGACATCAATCTAAACTTCAGTTGATTGAAACTCTCTTGGCATTCATGAGTCCACTTAAACTCCTTTCCTTTTTCTAGTAGTGAGGGCATAGGCTTCGCTATCTTGGAGAATCCTTCAATAAAATGTCGGTAATAACCCGCGAGTCCTAGGAAACTCTGGAATTCAGTGACTGAACTTGGTATCTTCCATCCTACTATCTCCCTCACTTTAGCCAGATCCACTGATATTGCTCTATTAGAGATGATATGTCCTAGAAATGGTACTTCATCAAGCCAGAACTCACACTTGCTAAACTTGGCATAGAGTTGATTATCCCTTAACTTCTGTAGTACCAATCGCAGATGTTCCTCATGATCACCATCATTCTTGGAATAGACCAGGATCTCGTCGATGAATACCACAACAAACTTATCAAGATACTCCATAAACACTTTGTTCATCAAATTCATGAAGTAGGACGGTGCATTAGTCAAGCCAAATGACATGACAGTGAACTCATATAGACCATATCGGGTAGAGAAAGTCATCTTGGGAATATCAGAAGGCCTAATCTTCATTTGATGATAACCCGATCTGAGATCAATCTTAGACAATACCCTTACACCTCTTATCTGATAAAACAAATCTTCAATATGAGGTAAAGGATACTTATTCTTAATTATGACATCATTAAGTGATCTATAATCAACACACATCCTCTGTGTACCATCCTTCTTCTGTACAAACAGAACCGGTGCTCCCCAAGGTGAGGAACTCGGAGGAATGTACCTCGCCTCCTACAACTATGTTAGTTGTTTCTTAAGTTCTTTTAATTCTTCAACTAACATTATGTATGACCTTTTTGAAATAGGAGCGGTTCCAGGTAAGAGATCAATAACAAACTCAACTTCCTCCTCTAGAAAGACATCTAGGAACTCTAACCACACGGATGTGTCTACCCACAAATTTACCATCCACTAGATAAATGGCGGGTCTGGTGGAGGGGGTTAAGGTAATGATGACTTTGAATCTTTCTCCTTTTGGACTAGTGATTTCTACGGTTCCCCTAGCACAATGTATAACTGCCTTTGCTTTCCTTAACCATGACATACCAAGAATCAGATCTATAATGCTCTCTTCTAATACTATAGGCATAGACCATAATTCCCTCCCATGATTGTCAGTGTTAATCTGTTGGTCATAAAATTTGCTTCAATAGGCCCTTTAGGGGTGATTACTATCATGGGTTTTTGCATAGTTTGAAGAAGTAACTCATTTGTATTAACATAACGAGCAGAAATGAACGAATGCGTAGCTCCAGAATCAAATAGTATAGATGCAGGAACTGAATTAATAAAGAACGTACCAATAGCAATATCAGCACCATCAGCAGTAGCATCGGCACTGACTTGGTTGACTCTAGCAATACTGAACCTCTTGTTGGTAGCTGGAGTATGTTGTTTGCCCTGAACATTGATTTGAACCGCTATGTTGGGGTTCCTTTTCGGACAAGCATTGGCGTAATGCCCAACCTCACCACACTTGAAGCAAGTGGTGACTGTAGTAGTGCCCTGGCCAGCAGGTCTCGCTGGGGTGCCAGTGGGGGCAGCCGGACGAGGGCACGGAGTCTGCGGTGTCGCCTATATTGTCGGCTGAGCAGGTCGCTGGTAAGACTGTTGCCCTCCTCCAGGACAAGCCGGTGTACCCTGGGGTGGAGCATATAGCGAGGGCGAATGGTACTACTCCCCTGACCCTGGGCGATAGCCTTCCTCTTCATCTCGCCCAGCTGAACACGTTTGTGTTCAAGAGCTATGGCCTTGTCTAGAAGCCTCTAGAAAGATGGGAAGGTGTGTGATATCAGCTGGTACTGGAGTGGCCCAATGAGTCCCTCCATGAACTACTCCCGTTTCCTTTCGTTGTCAGCAACTTGCTCTGGAGCATACCTTGACAGCTAAATGAATTTATCGTGGTATTCACTCACTGTCATATTGCCTTGCTTGAGTGACAAGAAGGAAGCTTAATTTTCATCAGGCCAGCAGGAATATGATAGTTCCTGAAATGTGTAGAGATCTCTGCCAGGTAATAGTGTTAGCAGCATCATCAGTAGCAAAGTAGGTCCCACCATTCAGCAGCGGGGCCAGTGAGGCAACCCGATGCGTAGAGAACCTTCTCCCGATCAGTACATTGAGCAATATTGAGCATTTTATACACTATCTTCAGCCAATCATCTGCCTGAAGAGGATCCAGAGAGCTGGAGAATGTGGGTGGCTTGTGACTCATGAATTCCTGGTGCTTGTCCCAGGGTGGAGCTGGTGGTGGTAGAGGTGGTAGTTGGTGCCGTTCCAACCGGATTTCCTGTCGCTCCTTGCACATCTCCTGACGTTCCTGACGGATTTGCGCTTGCATTTTTGTCATAGTATTTGCCATTTGCTGCAGTAGCTACATCTGAGCGTCAGCTACGGGATCTGTTCCAATTGGTGGAGGGTTCGATGGAGGATTCATCTCTGGATGTTGTTGGTTAACAATCCTCTTGCGATGGTTGCGAGCAGGTAGATCGATATCGCCTCCCTTCCTGGTATTAACCATCTAGGTTAGAAACTCATGGTAAGATAGAATTGCAGATGAGACGAGTAATTACGAGACATCCAACTTTTAGGTCATGATCTTTTGGGTCATAATAGCTCAATAAATTAGAGTGCCACCTACTAATACTAATACATTACCTTATGGTGGTACATGCTAGAATGCCCTACTATATTATTTTAGTCAATCAAAGAAGCAAATCAAGCATTTATCATCAGAACAAACATCCAAACACTTTAGATAGAGAATATATATATATATATATTTGTCTTAGATCTCCTATCTCTTTAGGGAGTCTTAGATGTAGGATTCCAAGGTGTGAAATCCTTCTTGTCTTTCTAGAGTAGAAAAGATAAGAATAGTCAGAGTAGAACAACCAAAGGTGAGACATGATCAAGAAATGTATAAAAAGAATTAGAGTAAAGGTAAGTAGGTAAGAGTTTTGTCCAGTGCTATCTAGGTTTCATCCTACAGTCAACATTTCCTCTGATACCACTTCTGTCACACCCGGATTTATGGGATAAAGCTGAGTGCATCTCACATGTGCGCCAAAGAAGAACAACACATATAATGACCAAATGTATAGAGATAAATGTCACAATCATTATTACATAGTAGAAGGGTCTTACAAAAATAAATGATAACAATAAAGCGAACTAAGAATTATTCCTTGACGTCATCAAGCTGACTGGGAGACACCACCTAGACTTCCTCGTACTCCTCGTAGGAGTCCTCCTCTTGGGCTACCTATTCTTCTCCTATGGGGGGGTTTATATATCGCAAGGGTGAGCTCACAAAAGATCATCGCTCAACAAGTTGTGGAGAATAATGTGCATGACCTCACCAAAGGTGGGAGCTCATGTGAAGTGTAAGGATGATCAAAAAATAATGGTTAAAGCTGAGCATTGCTTTTAATAAATTGGTCAAATTTTATTAGCAATTATTAAGTATAAATAAATACCAACCCAAATAATGAGTGATCACAATAAATAAATAAACCACAATGCGATGCAAATGACCAATTAAATTTAATTCCATAAATTACTCATGTGAGGGTCCGAGCCACTCATGACTATGAGCATGACTGATATACCAGTTTAACATTCTGCAGAGGTTACACATCTTTACTCACAAGTCATGTTACCCATCTGCCATGGGGTTGTACGGGCCCCATACACCTCTACAAAGGAAGCGAGGCAGGGTAGCACTATGAGGCCTTTACAAAGTTCCACTAGCTTCAGAAAACTCGCTACGGTTTCTGAGGAGCGCAATACAGGAATCCCCCGTCTAAAAAGCCATCTCAGCAAAATCAACCCGAGAACCTCCCTATGCTGACAACTCCCCTACCGCCCTTGCCCCTTTCGGGTAAGGTAGTCCTCCACTAGCTTTCCTAATTAGTTAGCCAAGGGCGTCCCATACCACCCTTGTGGTAGCACTGTTTTTCCGGGTGGTTCACCATGTTCCAATTAACATAATGATCTTGTCATGAACAGTAAATAACTCATTTATAATAAAAGCATGATCATGAATATTGTGTATCTTAACACCAAAAACCACATAAAGCAATAACAAATGCTACCCAAAAGTTCAGTGGTAAACATGGTATAAAGATAACCAAACTAGGGTGACCTATTGGGTCTCATCAAAATTAACCTATGCAGATCATAATGATTAACAGGAACATTATTGGTAAATAGAAGTGAGGAAGGGCACAATTTGCCTCTAACGAGCTCCTGCTCAGTATTTTCCACTTGCTGAGCACCGGGATCCTTGGTTGCTTGCTCGTCTACTCGCAACAATACAAACAAACATGGTACATGAGAAATTAACATGACACCAAACATCAGAACAATTTTTTTAATATTCTACGCATCGTAATGAGATCGTAGGTTCGAGAGTCACTAAATTCGGAGCTACGGTTAAAGAGTTATGATTTTTCCAAAGTTTTAAGTGTTTGATATAGAATAAACTAAGTGCATAATTTTAATCTATGTTTGTTCACAAAACAGGGTTACCAGATGACAAACAATATTAATATGAATTTAATGCAACTGGAATGGATCAAAAAGAGTTAAAAATAAATTATTTATGAATTATACAAATTTCTAGAATTATTTTTATACTAAAAACATTTTCTATATTAATATACTCATTTTATTTAATTTTTGGACTGCAGCCACTATTTCAGAAGAGCTCAGGGGTCGCTTCATAAGAATCCAGGGCCCCATGGTAAATATTTTACACTCAGAGTGGACGACTGGTTGATAATTAAATAAGAGAGGGACTCTTATGCAAAAGGTAATGACCAAAGAGGTATGGTTCAGTCACGGTCGTCCGATCTACTATGCACGGCAAAGATTAGATCTAATCTTTCCCTAAACCGGTATCCAACCCTGGCCACTGGATCATGATCCCATGGCCCATGACAAGTCACACCGCGATCAGATTTGATCCCTCCATCTGTCGTTCATCGGCAAGGATCACAACATCTCAAAGCGGTAACCCTATTCTAATCTCCACCATTGGCTACTAGTCCAAGGCACATGCGATCGCCTCTCCTCCCCTGTCCGCGAGCCCGGCGGCGCCACCCGATACATGGCGGAGGCCATGGCCACGAAAATGATACGCTCTCCTCCGTTGTCCCAACAACGTTTGGTTCGGATCAACACATACAGAAAGACAGGGCGAGAGACGTGTGGAGCCTTCACCGCTAAATGGGCCACGAAGGACTCCGACCACAGTAATTAGCGGTCGGCGGCGGAAACTCGACTCCGGTGATCGATTTGGCGTGACCCGATCGATAATCCGCCCGACGGAGCCCTCGAAGATGATATACATACTCAGGCGAATGCGAGAGTGGATCCCGTACCTGATAACGCGCGAGCAGCAGGGATGACCATGGCGCATGGTGGTCCGCCAACGTCCTCCAATTCCGGCAAGCAATCCGATCCGGACAGGACCATCCTTTCGCACAGTTAGGCGCTGGGTACGAGTGGCGCGCCGAGTCTAACTCCAACACTAAACCCCAATGGGAACGGTATGGTGGCGCCCATGCTTCCGTTGGCACGGTCTCACCCCCTCGGTTCTGGCCGCGGTGATTGGGGCACACGAGCGCTTCGGTAGCTACGGAAGAGGTTGCATCGAGGGAAGAGAGCATGGTCTAAATATTGCGGCCGACGTGGACTAAAGGATCAGAGTCGGCGAACGAACTCCCTATGGATGCGGAGGGAAGCTGTTAGCGGCTAGCGCCGCGTGTGGGGTCGGTTTCAGGGGAGAAGATCTAGCTGACCAAACGGGCCCACCGCTCAGTGACTCCCACAGCGCGCACGCACGCGTCGAGGGCTTGACAAGCGGGTCCCACCTATTGGCGTGAGTGCCCCTGGGTCGGACGTGAGGGCGTGTCTGCTCTTGGGCCCGCGACGCCTGCGACTAGCCGCGCCAGGGAATTGGGCCGAGGGATGGGGTTTTGGCCCATGATTCATGCGTCTCCTTATCTTTTCTTTTCTTTCTTTTTATTTCCAATTTCAAATATCCAAACTAAATTCAAATTCCTATTTTGAACTCCAAATTTCCAAACATAATTCCAATATAAATAGTACCTCCACTTTTTGCCATAATATTATTTATTTATTACTATTATTTATTCCCCTCCCTATTATTTAATTATGGAAGGAAGAGTGCTTTTATTAACATTTCCTTTCTCCTTTTATGTTTTATATTTTCATTTATATTTTGAGATCAAATTTAAGTTATGATTCCTTCATTCATGTAAAATGCACCACTCAAAAATATCAACATGAGATGCATATTTCTTTATTTATTTTATTAACCACTTGACTAATTTGACTCCATTAATCGAATATGCAAAGAGGGAAGAAATCAATTAATCTCCAAGGGTTCCACAAATCCCCAAAACTCTAACACCTAAATATATTTATTTATTTATTATCACTATTTTTCTCTGATACAATTTTTGGGATTTACAGGTTGTTTGAAGAGGGGCCCAGGCCTCTAAGCCGACTCGCACTAGTAACCTTATGCATTTATTTATTTATCTGTTTTTATTGATATGTCTGTTTTTGCTCTGACCTTGCACTTTCCGGTGCAGCCGATGGTTCAGACCTAGTGGTAGTACCACACAGTCAGCTTTTCATGACTGTGTGCGGTGCAGCTAGCGAGGACCCTTGGGTGAGGTTTTGTTCATTAGTTGAGAGCGGAGGGAACCCAGGCAGCTTCGCTTTGAGTGCGGTCGCTGGCGCGGCCGTCGCGTCTCTACGAAGGACGATGGATGATGCGTAGGCAGGCGTAGGGACAGCGACAATGACGGAGAGGTAGCTGCGCTACGTGAGTTTGATTTTTGTGCCTTCGACTTTTATGTTGCTTTGTTATGTGTAGGCTCTAGCCTTCGCTGACCATGTTGCGTCCACGACCTTCGTAGCCATGGAGATATCACAATTGAGGGGTGAAGTAAAGGAGTTGCAATCAACAGTGGAGAGGCTGTGTTCTGAAAACACTGGATGGGAGCGGGAGAAGAGGACGGCTGAGTCTAAAAGCCGGTGACTCGGTGAGAAGGTGACACAACTCGATATCATGGTGGACCAAGCAAAGGTAGAAGTTGAAATTAGCAGAGCAGAAACTACTACCGCTCGCGAGGAATTGGCGAAGTTGTCTTCTAAGCTAGAGACATTGAAGGTGAAGACAATAGAGTCTGATGCGCAGATGTGTGGGGGAGTAAGTCGGGCGCGTGCGCTATTGTGTGACGGTTATCGTGGGTTTGGGGCGTCCATTGCTTTGTTTGATGAGGAGAAAACTGGTGTTTGTGATCTGTTTATTGGCTGGATTGGATATGAACTTGGTAGCCTTACCACAGTCATCGAGGGTTTGATGGGGTACTCCACCTTGGTTACTCACACTACAGTAAAACAGCAAAAGTCCGACGGCTCCTTTATGTCTGACGGTCCCCTAGGAGACCGTCGGACATAAGCTTATGTCCGACGGCCACGGGCCGCCGTCGGAAGTAATGAGGTACGTCCGAGGGTTATCAGAGTGACTGTCGGACATAAGCTTATGTCCGACGGCTGTCAGATAAGCCGTTGGACTTAAGCTTATGTCCGACGGTCTCCTAGGGGGCCTTCGGAAATAAATGATTTTAACCGACGCCCCGTGCCCGCATCGTTTCATTCTCTCTATATCTCTCCCGCTCGCTCGCATGACCAGCCACCGCCACCGCAATAGAGCAGCAGCCGCCGCTGCCGATGAGCCTCCGCCGTCGCCCAAGCGGCTCCCGGCGACCTCCCGCCCCACCCCGACGCCCAGCCCGCGCCCGAGCACGAGCCCGTGGCCGCCTCCGTGACCATCCCGACGCCACCAGAGCTGCCCCGACGCAGCCCGCGCTCGCCGGAGCCTCTGCCCCGTCCCCGACGCAACCGGCGCCCGCCCCAACCCCACCGGCGCTCGCTTCACCGACTCATCATCCGGCAAAGTGAGTAATTTTATAATTTTTAGTATAATTTTGTATATGCATATATATTGTTTGCTAGTAGTCATGTTTGGTTTTGTTATGTCCGACGGCTTGAGTTAATTATGCAATTAAATTAGCTTGTTTTAATTTATTTATTAGTGCCTATATAATTTAAACTTTTAATTTCCGAGGGTAATTATTAAGCCATCAGAAATAAGGATATTTTATTTGATTTAGGGTCCCGTGAAATGATTTTTCTATAGTGATATTGTATTAGTGTGGTTCATTAGTAATCATAACTAATTAAGTTAACGTCTCGTATCTAGTATGGAGGAGGATCGTCGATGGATGTATGAAGGTTGGAAGAAAAGATGTGCTCTATCAAGTGAGTGGGTTGCCAAGACTGACGGTTTTCTCGAACGTGCTTTTGCTCGGTCAGAGACTGGAACCGATGTTAGGTGCCATTGTAGCAAGTGTCGGAACATTTATTTCCTTGACAGGAGGACTATGTCGATAGATCTTTGCAAGAATGGTTATATGCTAGGCTATAAGGTGTGGGTGCACCACGGTGAGGACCCACCTCCTCGTATTGTATCGGAAGTTCAGTCACATGAAGAGCGGACTACGATAGGATGGAAGAGATGCTTGATGATGTACGCCATGAGCTTCTAACCGTCGATTCGGAGAACCCCGGTCAACCCACCGATTATGAGGATCCAGCTACACCTGAGGTTCAGAAGTTCTTTGAGCTCCTTAAAGCTGCCGAAGAGCCGTTGCATGAGCACACGAAAGTGACCGTCCTTGTATTTGTGACTCGACTTATGGGTATTAAGTCTAAGTTTGCATTCTCAAAGAACTGCTACAAGGAGCTTTTGAACTTGATCAGTGATGTACTTCCGGAGAATCACAAGATACCAAAGGACATGTATCAGTCCAAAAAGTTGCTCTCTGGGCTTGGTATGGTCTATGAAAAAGTCGATGTCTGTGACAATAACTGTATGCTTTTCTGGAAGGAGACCGCGAGTGAGAAGAAGTGTACTGTATGTGGTGAATGTGAATACTTATGTCAATGTATTTGTGATTGTGAATATGTGGTTGTATATGAACTCTGTGTATATGTGTATGCAATCTGTGTTTTTTTGTAAATGTTAGAAACTAAAAAAAATTGTGCAATTTCTGAAATTTGTTATGTCCGACGGCCTGGCGTCAGCCGTCGGACATAAGGGCCTGTTATATCCGACGGCTTAATATGAACCATCGGAGATAACAAGTACTTATGTCCGACGGCTGACGCCAGGCCGTCAGACATAAGGGATGTGGGTCCCACCTGCGATCGTTAAAACAGTTGACATGTATTATGTCCGATGGGTGGTTGTGACCGTCGGAGATAGCATATGTCCGACGGTGGCCGTCAGACATACTGCTATTTTTGACCTCTTATATCCGATGGCCAGATGCCGTCGGAGATAAACTGATGCTGTTGGACATAGCGTATCTCTGACGGTTTACTGCTTATGTCCGACGGCTTTGGCCGTCGGAAGTTTTGTGATTTACTGTAGTGTCACGAAGGCACCTTAATGTTGTTGCTCGTGAAGAATCTCGTCATTTTGAGTCGCTTGGGTATGCTAATAAGGACATCAATCATGATGTATATAAGGTTGAAGGTGATCATATTGTGGGATTATCTGCTAGAGTTTTGTTTGATCGTATGTGGAGACTGCATGGTGTCTCCGTGGTGAAGGACATGTCTAGTCAGGACATGGAACAGGTGAAGTGATCATTGTCTAGTTCCATTGATTTGCAGGTCGAAGTCTTTATGTAGACTTACGCATGTCTGTATTTTTTGCCAGGCACGCTTGGAGGCGGGGGCTGACAGCTTGGACGACTCGAATATGGAGTCTGACCCAGCGCTTTGAACGTCCAGTGCGGAGGCTACTAGACAGGTGTCGATCTCGGAAGCTCCTAAACCTTTGTGTCGTGTGGGTGACATACGGAAGGGTCGTGACCAGGTTTAGACATTTGGCTGGTGGTGATTTGTTTTGAGGGAGTCTCATGGAAAAAGATTGCTGACTAAAAAACTTTTTTGGTGCCTACACTGGTTCCAATGTCTGGGCTTGTGCAGGAGGTTATTATTATTTATGATACTTCTAAAGAAACTGATGATTCCGCTATTTTTGTTTCCTCTATGTCACGCCCGGGTTTAAGGGATAAAGCCGGATGCATCTTATATATGCGACAAAGAAGACAACACATATAATAACAGGGTGTATAGAGATAAATGTCACAATGTCATTAGAGTACTTATTACATAGCAGAAGTCTTACAAAACAAAAGATAAATATAAAATGAACTAAAGTCCATCCTTGGCGCCATAAAGTCGACTAGGTGACGCCACCTAGATTAAGTCGAACTCCTCGTTGTGTGGCTCCTCTTGAACCACCTGTTCATCTCCTGTGGAAGGGTGTGAGACAGCAAGAGTGAGCTCACATATGTTCATAGCTTGACAAGTTATGGAGAATAATGTGCATGAACTCACCAAAGATGGGAGTTCATGTGAAGTGTAAGGCTGGTCAACAAAATAAAGGTTGAAGCTGAGCATTGCTTTTATAAGTTGGTCAAATTTTTATTAGTAGTTAATAAGTGTAAGTAAATACCAAACCATAGTAATAGTAAGTAAAAGGAATAATAAAATAATTCCAATGCGATGCAAATGACAAATTGAATTTAATTCCATAAATTAATCATGTGAGGGTCCGAGCTGCTCATGACCGTGAGCACGACTAGTATACCAGTTTTACACTCTGCAGATGTTGCGCATCTTTACCCACTAGTCATGTTACCCATCTACCAATGGGTCATGAATCTCATACACCTCTACCAAGGAAGCGAGGCAGGGTAACACTATGAAGCCTTTACAAAGTTCCACTAGCTTCAGAAAACCCGCTACAGTTTCTAGGAAGCTCCAATGTAGGGATCGCTCGCCTGACCGCCATCGCAGGAAAATCAACCCAAGGACCTCCCTACACTGACCACTCCCCTACTACCCTTTCCCCTTTCGGGTAAGGTAGTCATCCACTAGATTTCCTAATTAGTCAGCCAAGGGCGTCCCATACCACCCTTGTCGTAGCACTGTTTTTCTCGGGTGGTCGCTCCATGTTCCAATTAACATAATGATCTTAACATGAACAGTAAATAACAACTGATAATAAAAGTGTGATCATGAATAATGTATCTCCATACCCAAAACCACATAAAGCAATAACAAGTACTACCCAAAAAGTTCTGTGGTAATCAAGGTATAAAGATAGTTAAACTGGGGTAACCTATTGGGTCCCATCAAAATTATCCTATGCAGATCATTATGATTAATAAGAACATGACTGGGTAAAAAGAAGTGATCAAGGGCACAACTTGCCTTTAGCTACGGTTATTAAGTTATGAATTTCCAAAGTTACTTAGTGCTTAGAATATATTAATTCAAATGAACAATTTTAATTCAAGTTTCATGGCTAAACAGAGGTATTAGGCGATGAACAATATTAAAACAAAATTAATGCAACTGAAATGAGTAGAAAAGGAGTTAAATTGGATTTTATATGAATTAGACTAGGTTTTGGAATTGTTTTTATACTAAATATCTATTTTCTATATTTATTTACCTATTTTCTCATCGCTCTGGACTGCACGCACTAATATAGAGAAGTTCGGGGTTTAACTCCAAAATATCCCGGACTCAGCCTTACCCGAGCTGGACTACGGGTTGGTTTTGTGGATCCACGAGGGTTCTTTTATAAAATGCACGCGATCGAGGGGAAACACCCGATCCGGACCATCAAAACAGACGGACATGATTAGCTTAGGTATCTAATGAAGCAGTACGCATCCATGACCACATGATTACCGATCAACGACCCGGATTGATCTCCACCAATCGGTACATCGATTCTATTCCTAGTCGCACACCCAACGATCAACGGCTCACACGACCCCTACCTCCTCAGCTATCGGCGCGGTGGTGCGGGTGCAGCCAGGGTGGCGCCCTCACCGGAGTTCGGCAATTCTGGCCATCCACTGGCACAATCCTAGCGAATCTCATGTTGTTCTAAAGGGGAGAAAGAAGCGGACCCTTTTGAAGGCTTACCGGGGAGGGAATATCGTCTGTAGTTCACGGCTCGCGATGCGGCGCGGATCCACGGCCAAATTCGGATTCCGGCGAGGAATTGTGGCGACGACGCACCCCCACAACGCCGAGCGATGCCACGGCCAGACTCCACTTGCACGGGTGATGCTCTACTCTTTTCCACCGGGACTTGGACGACGGGGGCGTCGATTCGCAGGTACGGCAGGAACCCCTCCCTTCTCTCACTGGCTCCGCTCTAACCGGACAATGCTGGCGCTGGCGTAATTCGTCTCGCCCGGGACGACAGCGGCGCCCAGAGGTTTTATAAGCCACGCAAAGGTCGGTCATGGGGGAGATTGGGTCCTATTGCGCCCGCCCGAGCGCGCGACATTCGCGGGGGTTGTTACCGCCATGGGCGGCCTCGGCGTGGAGGAGTGATAGGGTGGGTCCCAAGTGGAAGTGGCCGGTTTGGCGTGCAGGGCGAGGGGCATGACAACTGCACGGTGGGGCCACGGGGTCAGGGACTAGCGAGGTGGGCTGCGCGGGGGAGATGTGCTAACGCACGGGCCCGAGAGCCAGTGAGAGGGTGAGAAGTGAGCGCGAGAGTGCGGCCGCCCGATTGGGCCCACATGTCGACGCGAACTCCCCCAGATTAGGCCGCGCAACGTGGAAAGGTGGATGGGCTGGAATGACGTGGGTTGGCCCGTGTAAAGTTATTATTCTTTTATTTTTCTTTTCTTTTCCTTTTTCCCCTCTTTCCAAATCCAACTTCCTTTCAAATTTTAAATTCAAATCTTGTGACAAATGTCTTCAGATTATATTGGGTAGTTAAGGTGCTAACTTTGAGCATATAATTATATATATTTTATGTAAGTTTTATACTCTTTATCTCTTTCTTTTCTCACTTTCTAGTTTCAAATCCAAACTTCAATTGAGGTTTTAATCCAAAGCTCCAATCATTATTATATTATTATTATCATTATTATTATTATTTAATGCACAAATATACAAACTGTTGGGGACTTGTTCTCAAATGCTATGAGTTAAGAACAAGGCAACATAGAAAATGTTAATCGGTAAAGTCCTTCGTCCTTCGAAGCATTATTCCCCTCAGGATATAATGGTTTTCGGACGAAGGTTATGAAAGGCGTACCTTCATAAATATACTATAAAGTAACGAAGGATGAATTATAAGGAATATAAAAGATAACATAGACAATTGTATATTATTATTATGTAAAAACAGAAATAACGTCGAATTACAAATGTACCTTCAATTTGAAGGAGATGAAAGTACAAGCGTGACGCAAAAGCGAATGCCAAATCAGCGTGTCCAGTACGGGGGTACTGTTCACCTATTTATAGGCACAGGACACAACCTATACAAAATTACATTTATGCCCTTTACATTTGATAATAATTCTATAGTAATCTATCGAGGTCTGAATAGCCTTTTCATCTTTAAGTCGGTTTCATTTTTTGCCACCACGCCGAAGCTTTCCTGCTCACACCTTCGGCGCTGTATTAATCTTCGTATTATTCTGGTCTGCTGTGATTCCGACTTGAGTCCGAAGATACCTGTTCACACATTATACTCCAGAAATACTGTTAAATCCTATTTTTGAGGACCTTCGTAAGCCGAAGGCCCCCAACAGTAGCCCCTCGCAATATTAATTTGTTTAAAATAATAAATTTAGATTGTGACATGGACGAAGGCTTTACGCCGAAGGTCCGAAAAAACACCTTCCCTTTGCTAGAATAGCAACATTCACTGACAAGCGGGGTCTTTCAATTTTCAACGCACTGGGCGTATAAATACGGTCATACCGCAAACTCATTTGGCACGCTCTCTTGCCATCTGCTCCCGCTTACTCAATTTTTTAGCTCTTGTACACTAAGATTTGTTGAGCTTTTAGTTTTGAAGCTTCGACTTTGAAAACAGTTTT
The DNA here is from genome assembly GCF_902167145.1 of Zea mays. Taxonomy (NCBI): domain Eukaryota; kingdom Viridiplantae; phylum Streptophyta; class Magnoliopsida; order Poales; family Poaceae; genus Zea; species Zea mays. Next base: position 47,914,679 of record NC_050103.1, read on the forward strand.
TTAGTGTTTCCGAAGATGTCTGAAGATAAGAAGGCTGCTGCTGAGATGAAACTGAGTCTTGACGAAGAGAAGAACTTGGGGTTTCTTATAGCGATGTCGAAGACCAATACAGAAAAAATCACCAAGGAGATTCTGGAAGGTTTGTCTGAAGATACTGGTGACAGCGACAATTATGATGTGGACAGTGGTGGTGAAGACTCCGAAGATCGCCCTTGGCGACCAAGCCATGCGGTTTTCGGCAAATCAACTATCAAAGAAAATCATCTTGTCAACATGAGAGGAAGGTATTTCCGGGATTTGTCCATTGTGAGGGCCGACGAAGGGGAAAAGACTTGTCCACACCCTGAAGAGAATGAAGTCGTAGTGTACCGAAGCTTTTTGAAAGCTGGACTACGATTTCCCCTGAGCGAGTTTGTCGTAGAGGTGCTGAAAATCTTCGAAGTCTATCTGCACCAACTTACCGCCGAGGCAATCATAAGGCTGAATATCTTCGTGTGGGCCGTGAGAAGCCAAGGTCTGAAGCCTGATGCAAAAAGTTTCTGCAATATACACGAATTATCATACGAAACAAAACCTTGGGGTAAGGAACAGTATCACAATAATTTTGGCTGCTACAGTTTCGTTTCTCGGTCCGGGTCAAGCTGTCCCGTGCCAACCTTTCGGAAGAGATGGCCCGGCGACTGGATGACAGAATGGTTTTATGTGAAGAATGACCTGTCAGTACGAGAAGATATCAAAGGTATAATTATGCGCCCTATTTGGCAAAGCTTCGGCCTTCGGAGGCCGAAGGTTGAAATGAATGAAGCTGCCGAAGAATGCCAGAGAGCCTTCGGCGTTATCTGTTCTTTTATTAGAACGAGAGATTTGGTACAAGAGCATATTGCCTTCAGGGTATGGCCGCTTGCGGAGAAATGGGAAATGCCGCAAGAAACCATAAAAGAGGCCGACAAAGGTGGACTTATCAGGTTGAAGTACACTTTTAAGTTTGGAGATAAATTCGTTGAGCCAGATGATGACTGGTTAAAAAGCATTGAAAATTTAAGTGATGAACTGCTTGGGGCTTATTCGAAGGCCGAAGATACTACACTGTCAGCAGCCTTCGGAGGCCGAAAAAAGAAGAGGCTGAATCAGGTGTTTGATGCAATCGGGTTCGTCTACCCTGACTATCGTTATCCCATTCGAGGGCAGAAAAGAAAAAACACAACCTCTGCGAAAGAAGAAGCTGCAACTGCTCCTAGCGAGCCAGAACCGAAAAGAAAGAGGATAAAGGTCCTCACACATCGGCCGCGCTATATTGAACCAGCTTCGGTGCCTGAGTTTACCGGGGAAACTTCTTCGGCCACCGAAGCTGAAAAACCAACCGAGCCAACCTTGCTGCCAGAAGTCGCAGAAACGGCCGAAGCGCCAACAAGGATAGAATTGGAAGAACCGAAGATTTTGTTACCAGAAACGAAAGAGAAGGCCGAAGCGCCATCCACAGAAAAAATGGAAGAAGTAAAAGAAGCAACTGAGGGATCAAAAACATCAGAAGTTTTGAGTCCTGCAGCAAATATTGAGACAGTAAAAAACCAAAAGGTGCCAGCGGTGACTCCGAAAAGGAAGAGAATGGTCAATGTGCTAGATGTTCTGGAGACAATTAAATCTTCAAGCACACCTCCGAAGAAGACTGTTGTCATCACCGAAGCAAAAACTGAAGTCTCTGATACTAAAGCTCCAGAGCAAGAAACTGAAGCCGAAGCTGGGTCCTCAGAACCCACGAAGATAAAATCCCTAGAAATCGAGGAAGAAAAAATAACAGAGCCAACTTTTGTTGAAGAAATCAGTGCTGATGCCCCCGAAGCATCCCCCAAAGTCCTTGATTATATTGTTCGCCATGCTTCGGGGAAACAATTATCAGAAAAAGAAAAACAAGAGGCCCAGCTTTACGCCCAAAAACTGAAGTATCCAAAGGGGGCGTTAATATTCAATGGTAGTGGAGAAGAAGACTTTTTGTATTGTCTCCCTGACAGCAAGGAGATTTCTGTCTATCGGGAGATGAGCAAGAGCTTCGGATTCCCAACACTGGAAGACGGGCTCTCAGTGCTATCGAAAAATGATTTGGCCGACAGCCTGGCATATAATAGCTTAAAGGTACAACAAATGGGATCTTTGTAATTTTTTTTGAGACTAAAATTTTGGTTTGCTTAAATCTATTGACATTTTTCTTTGCAGGGTCTGATACTTAGCAATGCCCTCAGGGCCCAAAAAGATGCTGAAGATGAAGGGTGCGCTATAGCTCTGAGCAACCTTCGTTCCGAAGTAATTGAACTGAGGAACGAAGGTCTCGAAAAAGATAAAATATTACATTCATAGATAAATAGAATAAAAGAAAACGAAGCTACTTTTAAAAGTCAAGCTGAGGCTCAGAAGCATGAAATTGAAGATCTGCGGAAACAACTGGCCAGAGCCAAAGAAGAACGCATACTTGAAGAAACGAAGCGAGAACTCAGCGACCAATGGGCAAATCATTTAGAGGGAACTGTTGAAGAGCTTCGTTCGTCCAAGAAAAGATGCTATATCAAATCTATAGAATGTGTTAAGAAGTTAAAAGCTAGCTTCGCCAGCGTCGGCGCATTCTCGAGCGAGGAAAACTTTACAAGAGGCAACCCCGAAGGTCCCATCGAATGGATCGATCACGAAGCTGAGGCCTTCGAAGAAATTTTAAATAGCCGCGGAGACATATGTGCTTTCTCGGGTGCCAGGGGGATTGCCACCATTTTAGAGAAAAATGGCTGTGAGCATATAAAGATTTTAGCGCAATCCGAAGCTGCCTTGTCCTTCGAAGATGCAAGGGATCCTTCGGCCGAAGCTAGCATGGTTGGTGGAAAATTTTTCACCGATATCTGGGATAATGGTGGCCGAGAAATTGCCCGAGAAATTATTCGAAAAAGCGAAAAGGGCATTCACGATGCTAGAGAAGTAGCTGAGGCTGCTGAGAAGAGCGCAGAGCCCGAAGGGCAATTAGGTATTAACTAATAGTTTTTATTGTGTCGTAATTTTTGATTTTAAGCTTCGTTTTGCAATTTGTAATAGCAATGTAGCCGTATCCTGTCCTACTTCAGATCCTGCTAAAGCGTCTCCGGGCCCTCAACCGAAAGGAGACGACGAAATTAAAAAGATGGCTGAAGCTATTATGGACGAAGTCGTCAATCGGCTCCTGAATGAGGCTGCAGAAGTTGTTCTGAGAGAAGATTAAATACTATTGTAAATTAAACTTCTGAAATGTAATATGTGTGACATCTTGTAGCCCTGAATGTAATATACCTGCTTTTATTGTTTAATTCTTTACGATGCATGAAATTTTACATACGTACCGTTTTTGAGTCTTTGACGAAAAAACACCTTCCCTTCTTTTCATGCTTCCTGAAGAATAATTTTCATTTGTCACAACAATATTCGTAGTGCTCTGATGAATGATATCCAAGCTTCGTGAAGATGTTCTCCGAAGCTACACTTCCGAAGATCAATAGTGTATCTGCTTGCAACTTAGCATGATTTTCCCCTTTCGAAACATTCTTCCGAAGATCGATGTCATGTCCCCTTCTTGTGCCATATGCAGCATGATGTATGATGCTTATGCTATGCAAAATGATGCGATGATGTTATGTTGTGTAAGATGGTGTTTATTCCAAAGATACACACACATTCCTGCGATAAAGCACATAATCTTTTGAATCAGCATTGTCTTTTTACTATAAGCCTCTCTTAGGAGCTTCTTCGCCTTTTACTTCAGCGGAATCAGCGTTTATTTTTCGCTGTAAGCCTCCCTTAGGAGCTTCTTCGCCTTTTACTTTCAGCGATATTCGCGTTGACTTTTCGCGCTTCGCCTTTTACTTAGGCGGTATCAGCGTTGACTTTTTGCTGTATGCTCTGCATTCCCTTTGGAACGACTTTGGAGCAGAAAACTTACACTGCGCTCCCTTTGGAACGGCTTTTTGTGACTTCGTCAAACTTACTCTGCGTTCCTTAGAACGACTTTTTGTTGCTTCGAAGAATTTTCGATAATTCGAAGGTCCTCTTTGTTATCACAAATCTTTAAACTTCAACAACTTAAGCCTGTGAAGAAAATATATTTTCCTTGTGGGAATCAACGAAACTATTTACATGAAACCTAAACAATGTCCTTTATTACACAGAAAATAAAACTGAATGAAAAAGATTACTATTAAGGTAGGATATTTATCAATAGATGTGCTTTGACTCTGGCATAGTGCTGTTGACTGTGCGAGCTTCGGACTGCTCTCTGAAGTCCCTTTGGTGTGGAGCATATTGGCTCCCTTCTGGCTGCTGGCCTTGTTGCAGCGGTGGTGGAGGCGGAGGCTGTTGCCAGGAAGCTTGAGGTTGACTCGCCGAAGCAACAGAAACTGCAGGGTGATTGCCTACATACTCTGGATGTAAGGCGAATGATACGAAGCAGTGTGCATGACCTGCTTCGGCTGAGTTTGTTGTGCTGCAGCTTCTGCTATTTCCTTTTGCTTCTGGATGGTAACATGGCACATCCTGGTGGTATGGCCTTTGTTCTCTCCACAAAACAAGCAAAAGATTCTTCTTGCTTGATCTCCAAATCTTCCGCCGAAGCCCCTGGCGCCTCTGCCTCTTGGAGCTGGTGGTCGGAAGGAACCTTGCTGTTGCCCCGAAGCTTGTGAGGAGCACTGTGGTCTTTGCTGCTGGCTCCCCCTATCATCACTTTGGGTAGAGTTGTGAATTGACCTAACGTGCCTTGGATAGAACCTACCTCCGAAGCCCCTGGTCATTTCAGAAAACCTGAAAGCCTCCTCCCTTCTTTGACGAAAATCATTATCGGCCCGAATATACTCGTCCATCTTTTGGAGCAACTTCTCCAAAGTTTGAGGGGGCTTCCTAGCAAAGTACTGAGCTGAAGGTCCTGGCCGAAGCCCCTTGATCATGGCCTCAATGACAATTTCGTTTGGCACAGTTGGTGCCTGTGCCCTCAAACGCAAGAACCTCCGGACGTACGCCTGAAGGTATTCTTCATGATCCTGGGTGCACTGGAATAGAGCTTGAGCAGTGACCGGCTTCGTCTGAAAACCTTGGAAGCTGGTTAACAACAAGTCCTTCAGCTTCTGCCATGAAGTGATCGTTCCTGGTCGAAGGGAGGAATACCAGGTTTGAGCAACACTCTTAACAGCCATAACAAAAGATTTGGCCATGACTGCAGCATTGCCACCATACGAAGATACTGTTGCTTCGTAGCTCATCAAAAACTGCTTCGGGTCTGAGTGGCCATCGAATATGGGAAGCTGAGGCGGCTTGTAAGACGGAGGCCAAGGTGTAGCCTGCAGCTCAGCGGACAGAGGAGAAGCATCATCAAAAACAAAATTCCCATGATGGAAATTGTCATACCAGTCATCTTCGTTGGGAAAACCCTCCTGATGGAGGTCTTGGTGCTGAGGCCTTCGGTGTTGCTCATCCTGAGAAAGATGACGAACTTCCTCAGAAGCTTCGTCTATCTGCCTCTGCAGTTCAGCTAGCCTGGCCATCTTTTCTTTCTTCCTCTGCACCTGTTGATGAAGCATCTCCATGTCTCTGATTTCTTGATCTATCTCATCCTCTGGTGGTGTCGGGCTAACAGCCTTCCTTTTCTGACTTCGGGCCTCCCGAAGAGACACAGTCTCCTGATTGTGGTCCAGCGGTTGGAGAGCTGCAGTGCCAGTTGCTGAAGCTTTCTTCAGCGCCATAGCGAAGGTTTATGATCGCCGAAGGTGTTCAGAAAACTCAGAGTGTGGAAGTGAGTTCACCGGAGGTGGGCGCCAATGTTGGGGACTTGTTCTCAAATGCTATGAGTTAAGAACAAGGCAACATAGAAAATGTTAATCGGTAAAGTCCTTCGTCCTTCGAAGCATTATTCCCCTCAGGATATAATGGTTTTCGGACGAAGGTTATGAAAGGCGTACCTTCATAAATATACTATAAAGTAACGAAGGATGAATTATAAGGAATATAAAAGATAACATAGACAATTGTATATTATTATTATGTAAAAACAGAAATAACGTCGAATTACAAATGTACCTTCAATTTGAAGGAGATGAAAGTACAAGCGTGACGCAAAAGCGAATGCCAAATCAGCGTGTCCAGTACGGGGGTACTGTTCACCTATTTATAGGCACAGGACACAGCCTATACAAAATTACATTTATGCCCTTTACATTTGATAATAATTCTATAGTAATCTATCGAGGTCTGAATAGCCTTTTCATCTTTAAGTCGGTTTCATTTTTTGCCACCACGCCGAAGCTTTCCTGCTCACACCTTCGGCGCTGTATTAATCTTCGTATTATTCTGGTCTGCTGTGATTCCGACTTGAGTCCGAAGATACCTATTCACACATTATACTCCAGAAATACTGTTAAATCCTGTTTTTGAGGACCTTCGTAAGCCGAAGGCCCCCAACACAAACTCCAACATGATGCATGTTTATATTTTTATTAGTTATTTGTTGACTTACATAAGGTGTTTTCATGTTGTAATGAGTGGAATGCAAAACAATTAAGGAACAACTCTCTTTTCTTAGGTTTTACAATTTGGGTATTACAAATCCTACCCCCTTACAAAGAATCTCGTCCTTGAGATTTAGGAAGGACTAGGAAAGAGGTGGGGAAAATCTACTCGTAGTTCTTCTTCTCTTTCCCATATAGCCTCATCTTCTCCATGGTGACTCCATTGCACTTTGCACATCTTTATCACTTTACTCCTTGTAACTCCAGTCAAGGTATCAAGAATCTTGATAGGATATTCTGTATATGTTAGGTCATCTTGAACACTAAGATCCTCCATAGGTAGCTGCTCTTCGGGTACCCTAGGACACTTTTTCAGTTGAGACACATGGAAGACATCATGTACATTAGACCCTGCTCCTATAAATAAGTTTGAGATCTTAGATCAACCTGACCCTACTCAATAACTTGACCTACAAAAATAGATTACATAACTAATCCCATCTAGCATATAGCAACCTACTAAACCCTCTACCCATCTATTACCTATAGATCTATCTTGACCTCTTGTCCCAAACCCGAAGGGTGACACCCAAGCTCAAGAAGGAAGAGATCTATTTCATTAAAGAAGAATAGGAATCAAGCTAGACCCACAAAGGAAGCTCGATTATGCCATAGTACACTCATTCTATGTCAATACTCACATAATAGTTAAAACCTGATGTACCCTTGTTTTCTATGCCACACCTGTTAATGGCATGAAAAAATTTAGGTGTATAAAAAATAAAAAATAATAATAATTGGAAGTTCCACTTGGAAAAAAAGATATACTAGAATTTCATAAAGATAAAGTTAGTTGGATATGCTCAACTAAATGGTATTCTTAAATAGCATTATAGAATCTCATGTGATCTGATCTAATGTGGTCTACTTAAACAGATTAATGTATTGGTAGAAGAGATTAGACCCTACTAGTCAGGTGTTAACTTAACTTAGCACATTAGACCAACTCAACCATGAGCACAAGAGCTAACCCAACCAATAGTGTCATGATGGATTGAATGATCTGTCTATCCCTCCCAAGCTAGATATAAAACAACAGATTAAGCCCTGCCAAAGAATTTTCAGTTCATAACCAGTTGCTAACCTATTCGTTCTGCCTACCAAATAATTTCCCTTGCAAAATTATCTTACCATATGCTTCTAACTCTGACGATCAATACCAGGAAGGGAGGACTATCAGGCAACAACAAACAGAAATGAATCCCCCAAATCCTCCACCGGCTAGAACCGATCCAGTGGTTGCCGCTCAAATGCTGGTACTACAACAAATGACAAACGTGGTTAACGAAATGCAAAATCAGATAAGGCAAGAATGTCAGGAAATGCGTCAGGACCGGTTGGAGATGCGTCAAGAAATGAGGCGAGCACGGTTGGAAAGACAACAACGACAACACCCACTACCTACACCACCACCACCAGCTCCACCAAGCTACATATATATATATATATTACTATTATGATACTATTTTAGGAGGAATAATATGGTCTAATTGACCCTATGTGTTGCTAATGAGTTACACATCATGCCGAGAATTTTTGTTTGTGCATATGTTCTGAGACAATGTGATTATACACCTTTTCTTACAAATCTCAAGGACGAGATTTCTGTTAAGGGGGTGGATTGTGATATCCTGGCCCTTGGGATGGTGATTTCCTAGCTGAAGGCTTAATAGAAGTAATAGAGTATCCATACCAACAAGGTGCATCTTCTTTTTCGGAAGCCTATCTCGAAAGAACCTCCAAGTTAAGCGTGCTTGGCTTGGAGCAATTTGGGATGGGTGACCGACCGGGAAGTTTTCTCGGGTGCGCATGAGTGAGGACAAAGTGCGCACAAAAGACTTGTGTTGTTCTATGGGGACAATATATGATCCTAGCGAGCTGCCAGGAGTAAGTACCGCCGGTCCAGGGATTGGACGGGGTGTTACAAGTGGTATCAGAACCGACCCTCGCGGTTTCACGGGCGTGTGTGGGTTAGGGGGTTTGGGTATATGGCGCATGGCGCATGTGGGCCCGGAGTGGTCACATGGCATGGCATATGACGACACTAGACACACAGACGTGACCAAGAGGGGAGGTTCCTAGATTGGGGTTGACCGACGAGGACGTCGGTCTTCTAAGGGGGATGGATTGTGATATTCTGGCCCCTAGGATGGTGATTTCCTGGCCCAAGGCTAATATAAGTAATAGAGTATCCATACCAACTGTAATACCCAAAAATGTAAGATGAAAGCATAGTTGAGATACATACATGATTTTTGCCTATGTCATTGTAACATGTGAACCAACACCTCAAAAGTCATTAATTAATTAGTGACACTTAAAGTAATTTGTGCATCATGCTGTGATTTCTTTGTTTGTGCATTCACTCATAAAGATAATGATAAAAGGAATATGCAAATGGTAAAATCAATAAAAATATAATTATGTTAATGTTGTGAATTGAGACTTAATTTACAATTCTAGAAATTGGAGAAGTAAAGGAAAACTACTCTACAAAATAAAACAAAAAAATGGGATAAATGAAACCTTACCATGATGGTTTGGCCAAACTACCCAAATAAAATGGGTTCAAATTCCCAAATAGGTTTGAATTCAAATTTGGACTTAAAGGAATTAAGGATAAAAGAAAACAGAAAATAAAATCCAGAAAAGAAAAAGGGAAAACATGGTAACTGGGCTCATGGCGTGCATTTCGGCCCACCTAAGGTGACCCTCGCGCCGGCCCACTCGATCCACGCTGCGCAGCGTTCACTGGGGACTGGGGCCCGCGGGTCAGTTCCTCCTCCCACGCGCGCGCTCGATGCCTCTGCCGCGTGGGGCCCCTCTGTCAGCTGCTTCCCTGTGACCGAGTCGAGCTCAACTGAATCGCGCTCGCGATGCCGTGGAGAGCGCCGGGGATCTCGGACCTGCTGACGCGAACCTCGCGGAACCGACCTACCGCACGTCGTGGGGGATAAAGGACACCGTCCCCTCACTTTTTCCTTACAACCACCCAGACGTCGCGCGACCAGAGAGAGGCGGAGAAGGAGAGAAGTGTGGCCGCGAGGGGATTTCGGAGTCGTCGGCGTCCGGGCCTTCGGTATAGCGCCCAACGTCTTCTACGAGTTCGTGGGGGTGTGGTTGTGCCCTCACAGCGCAGGATTACCAACCAGCACTTAGAGAATTGCTCATCGGCGCGCTGCTCCACCGCGGAATCCACCCCGCGTGGACTGGATATTCTCCCCGGCAACTACGGTAATAGTTCCCCCCTGTAGGCTCACCATGTTCTACTCTCACTGTCTCACTGTCGGGGCGGTTGATTCGGGCTTTGGCGTAGCAGGAATTGCTCGCCGGATATCTTAGCGCCGCCGCGGGCCGCAATGCTCCGTGGCGGGAGCTCGTCACGGTTTCATAGTGGGTAGGGATGCCACGATTGGGTTCGGCATGGGCTCCTCCTTGTGTGTTGCCTACCCAACTGTGTGTGGGTGCGCGGGATGGCCGGACCGTTGGGCGGGGATGCGTCCTCCGCCGCGGGGTCGGGGCGGCGCCGCTTCAGTCCGGCGACGTATAGGAAGATAGGCCTGGGCCGTCGGATCCACAGTGTACGCACACGATTAGATCTGGGCGGCGTCTAGGCATCGAGCATCGTGGACCGTTGATCGCTCATCGGTGGGAGGGGATTGATTTCGGCTTCATTGAACCCGGGCCCTCGGATCTTGATCCAGTGGCCATTATTCAGAACCGGTTCGTATAACGCGAGATCTAATCCACACCGCCCGCGCGTGAACCAACGGCCGAAAACCCTGGATACCCCTTCGCGGGTACGTTTTATAAAAGAGCCCCCGCAGAATCATAAAACCAACCCGCCGTCCTCACTCACTATTTATTGAGTCTAGGGAATCTTCTGCACTAGCCCCTGACCTATCCAGGAATTGAGGCCCAGTCCAGAGCACGTTTAAAATGTATAAATGAATTAGTAAATTTATTTTTAATACAAAAATAATTCCTAGAACTTAGTTAATTCATAGAAAATTCATTTTAGCTCCAAATTTAGCCATTCTAATTTCTAAAATTTTGTAATAATATTCACTACCAATTAGTGTCTCTGTTTTGGCATGAAAACAGTAAGAACATTAATTTAACATTTAATCCTATTTTAATCACATTAAATCTTAGAAAATTCATAACTTGAAATCTATAACTCCAAATTTAGTGATTCCAGTTCCTATGATCTCATTTTATTGTGTAGATTTTTACTGTATAGTTTAATTACATGTTTGGTGTGATGTTGATTATGACTATACTATGCATGTATTGTGTTGATGCGAGTAGACGAGCAAGCCACTGTGGATTCTGAGGTTCAACAAGTAGAGATAGCTGAGCAGGAGCTCATTGAAGGCAAGTTGTGCCCTTGATCACTTACTTTTCCCAGCCATGTTCTTATTAATTTTAATGATCTGCATAGGTTAATTTTGATGGGAGCCTTTATGTTACCCCAGTTTTGATTACCTTTATACCTTGTTCACCCCTGAAATATTTTTGGGTAGTACTTGCTATTGCTTTATGTGGATTGGGTATGGAGATACACTACTCATGATTATTCTGTTATTATCTTGTTATTATTACTGTTCATGTTAAGATCATTAAATTAATGGGAACATGGAGCGACCACCCGGGAAAACAGTGCTACCACAAGGGTTTAATGGGACGCCCTTGGCTGATTAACTAGGAAAGCTAGTGGAGGGCTGCCTTACCCGAAAGGGGCAAGGGCAGTAGGGGAGTGGTCAGTGTAGGGAGGTCCCTGGTTGATTTTGCTGCGATGGCGGTCAGCCAGGAACCCTGCATTGGAACTTCCTATAAACTGTAGCGGGTAGTCTGAAGCTAGTGGAACTTTGTAAAGGCCTCGTAGTGTTACTCTGCCTCGCTTCCTTGGTAGAGGTGTATGGGATTCATGACCCCTTGGCAGATGGGTAACACGGCTTGTGGGTAAAGATGCGCAACCTCTGCAGAGTGTAAAACTAGTATACTAGCCGTGCTCACGGTCATGAGCGGCTCGGACCCTCACATGATTAATGATGGAACCTAAATTTAATTTGACATTTGCATCGCATTTGGGATTATTTTACTATTACTGTTCTTTATTATTATTAAGGTTTGGTATTTACTTACACTTAGTAATTGCTAATAAAATTTTGACCAACTTATAAAAGCAATGCTCAGCCTCAGCCTTTATTCCATTGATCAGCCTTACACTTCATGAACTCCCACCTTTGGTGAGTTCATGCCACATTATTCCCCACGACTTGTTGAGCTATGAACGTATGTGAGCTCACTCTTGCTGTCTCACACCCCCCACAGGAGAAGAGCAGGTGGTCGAAGAGGAGCCGCCTAACACTGAGGAGTTCGATCTGATCTAGGTGGCGTTTCTCAGTCGACATTGGCGCCGACGATCCTTAGTTCGTTTTATGGTTATCCTTTATTTTGTAATAAGACTTCCGCTATGTAATAAGTACTCTGATGTTTTATGACATTTATCTCTATACACTCTGTTATTATATATGTTGTCTTCTTGGCGCATGTATGAGATGCACCTGGCTTTGTTCCTTAAAGCCGGGTGTTACAGAAGTGGTATCAGAGGAAATGTTGACTGTAGGACGAAACCTAAAATGAAATGGACAAAACCCTTACCTACTTATCTCATTCAGATTCATTCTATACTTACCTTAATCTGATTCTTTCTATACTTATCTCATCTTGATCCTATCTCACCTTTTGCTATTTCACTCTGATTACTCTTATCTCTTCTACTCCAAGACAAGATGGATTTCATACCTTGGAATCCTACAACTATGAACTTTTCAGAGATAGGAAACCCAAGACAAAATTAAAACTATTTTCTCTATAAAAAGCGTTGGTTGATTGTTCTGATGATCAATGCCTGATTTGCTTCTTTGATTGATTGAAATAGTATAGACGGGCATCTTAGCATGTACCACCATAAGGTAATGAATTAGCTTTAGTAGGTGACACACTTCGCTAATAAATCCCCCAAAGTAACATGCTTCGTAATCACTGCCTTGTCTACAATCCTTTCTTTTCTTACCCTGTATTTCTAACCCAGATGGGCGACCCCTATAGTGTTAGAAGAGAGCACTATAGATTTGATCCTTGGTATATCATGGTTAAGAAGGGCAAAGGCAGTATATACACTGTGCTAAGGGAGCTGTAGAACTCACCAGTTCCAAAGGACAAAGATTTAAAGTTGAAGTTGCAGTAACTACCACCGTCGGACTAGCGTCATCCTTAGTAGATGAGAAGTTGGTGGGTGACAACATCCGTGTGGTTAGATATTTTCCGGATGTCTTTCCAGAGGAGTTACCAGGGATGCCACCATATAGGGAAGTTGAGTTGGTTATTGATCTCCTACCTGGAACCGCCCCTATTTCTAAACGGCCATATAGAATGTCCGTAGAAGAGTTGAAGGAACTTAAGAAGCAGTTGACGGAGTTACAGGAGGCTGGTTACATTCGTCCAAGTTCCTCACCTTGGGGAGCACCGGTGTTATTCGTACAGAAGAAGGATGGATCGCAACGGATGTGTGTGGACTATAGATCACTCAATGATGTCACGGTGAAGAACAAGTATCCGTTGCCCCGTATTGAAGATTTATTTGATCAGATGAGAGGTGCCAGGGTATTCTCGAAGATTGATCTCCGATCAGGTTATCACCAAATGAAGATTAGGCCATCGGATATTCTTAAGACAACTTTCTCAACCCGATATGGATTATATGAGTTCACTATTATGTCGTTTGGATTAACTAAATGCACTAGCTTATTTTATGGATCTGAAGAATAAGGTGTTCATGGAGTATTTGGACAGATTCGTTGTAGTATTCATCGACGATATCCTTATCTATTCCAAGAGTGATAGTGATCATGAGAAACATCTGATATTGGTGCTACAGAAGCTACAAGATAACCAACTCTACGCCAAGTTTAGCAAATGCGAGTTTTGGATTGACAAGGTGCCATTCCTTGGTCATATTATTTCTAATAGATGAATATCAGTGGATCCTGCTAAAGTCAAGGAGATAGTGGCGTGGAGCATACCCACTACCGTCACTGAGGTTCGGAGTTTCTTGGGGCTTGCAGGATATTATCGGAGATTCATTGAAGGATTTTCTAAGATTGCTAAGCCTATGACCTCGCTTTTGGAGAAAGGAAGAGAATTCAAGTGGGATGAGAAATGCCAAGAGAGCTTTGATCAATTGAAGGAGAGATTGATGTCACCCCCAGTATTGATTATGCCAGATCTGCAGAAGGGATTTGACATTTATTGTGATGCATGTGGCCAAGGACTTGGATGTGTGCTCATGCAAGAAGGACATGTGATTGCCTATGCATCTCGTCAGTTGCGGAAGCATGAATTGAACTACCCCACTCATGACTTGGAATTGGCAGCAGTTGTGCATGCACTTAAGATTTGGAGACACTACATCATGGGAACTAAGTGCCAAGTATATACGGATCATAAGAGCTTGAAGTACATATTCACTCAGAAGGATCTCAACCTTAGGCAACGTCGTTGGTTGGAGCTCATTAAGGATTATGATTTGGAGATTCACTACCACCCAGGCAAGGCAAATTTGGTTGCAGATGCCTTGAGTCGGAAGGAGCATGTTCACTCCACTTTCGTTGTCCAGCTACCTGATGAATTAGCAAAAGATTTTGAGAGACTCAACCTGGGAATTGTTACACATACGGAAGGGGTGACTATTGAATTGGAACCTACCTTGGAGCAAGAAATTCGTAAAGGTCAGATTGGTGATGCCAAAATCCAGGAGATCAAGGATCTGATAACAGAGGGTAGAGGCCCGGAGTTCACAGAGGATGAGCAAGGCACGATATGGTTCAAGAATCGGATCTGTGTTCCCGATATTGATAGTCTTCGGGAAACCATATTGAAGGAGGCACATGATTCAGTTTATTCTATTCACCCTGGGAGTACTAAGATGTATCAGGATTTGAAGCAAAAGTATTGGTGGTATGGATTGAAGAGAGATGTGGCTGCACATGTGGCTATGTGCGACGTGTGCCAAAGAGTTAAGGCTGAACACCAGAGGCCAGCCGGACTACTGCATCCACTGAAGATACCTGAGTGGAAATGGGAAGAGATTGGCATGGACTTCATTGTTGGATTACCCCGCACGTCTGCTGGATATGATTCAATATGGGTGATTGTGGACAGGCTAACTAAAGTAGCCCACTTTATTCCGGTGAAGACCACTTATTCAGGAGCCAAGTTGGCAGAGTTGTACATGGCACGGATTGTATGTCTACATGGGGTGCCAAAGAAGATTGTGTCAGACCGGGGATCACAGTTTACTTCTTGGTATTGGAAGAAGTTGCACGAGTCATTGGATACAAGATTAAATTTTAGTTCGGCTTATCATCCCCAGACTGATGGGCAGACTGAGAGGACCAACCAAGTGCTAGAGGATATGCTAAGAGCTTGTGCTCTTAAACATGGTGGAAGTTGGGATAAAAGTTTGCCGTATGCGGAGTTCTCTTATAATAATAGCTATCAGGCCAGTTTGAAGATGTCACCGTTTGAGGCTTTGTATGGCAGAAAGTGCAGGACTCCCTTGTATTGGAATCAAACTGGTGAAAGGCAGTTGTTTGGGCCTGAGATTATACAAGAAGCAGAGGAACAAGTTCAACAAATAAGGGAGAATTTAAGAACTGCACAGTCCAGGCAGAAAAGCTATGCTGACACCCGGAGGAGACTGCTTGAGTTTAAGGAGGGAGATTATGTCTATTTGAAGGTGTCACCACTCCGGGGTATGAGAAGATTCAAAGTCAAAGGAAAGTTGTCCCCTCGCTTTATTGGACCCTTCTTAATCTTAAAGCGAGTGGGAGAGGTTGCATATCAATTGGAGTTACCGGATCATCTCGCGGATGTTCATGATGTCTTTCATGTATCTCAGCTGAAGAAATGTCTCAGGGTACCTGAAGAACAATTACCAATGGAAGACCTTAGTGTTCAAGAAGATTTGACTTATGCTGAGTACCCCATCAAGATTTTGGATACTTTGGCTCGAGTTACAAGGAATAAGGTTATAAAGATGTGTAAAGTGCAATGGAGCCACCACAGTGAAGATGAAGCAACTTGGGAAAGAGAAGAAGAGCTTCGTATAGATTTTCCCCACCTTTTCCCTAGATCTTCTTAAATCTCGAGGACGAGATTATTTTTAAGGGGGGTAGGCTTTGTAATACCCAAAAATGTAAGATGAAAGCATAGTTGAGATACATACATGATTTTTGCCTATGTCATTGTAACATGTGAACCAACACCTCAAAAGTCATTAATTAATTAGTGACACTTAAAGTAATTTGTGCATCATGCTGTGATTTCTTTGTTTGTGCATTCACTCATAAAGATAATGATAAAAGGAATATGCAAATGGTAAAATCAATAAAAATATAATTATGTTAATGTTGTGAATTGAGACTTAATTTACAATTCTAGAAATTGGAGAAGTAAAGGAAAACTACTCTACAAAATAAAACAAAAAATGGGATAAATGAAACCTTACCATGATGGTTTGGCCAAACTACCCAAATAAAATGGGTTCAAATTCCCAAATAGGTTTGAATTCAAATTTGGACTTAAAGGAATTAAGGATAAAAGAAAACAGAAAATAAAATCCAGAAAAGAAAAAGGGAAAACATGGTAACTGGGCTCATGGCGTGCATTTCGGCCCACCTAAGGTGACCCTCGCGCCGGCCCACTCGATCCACGCTGCGCAGCGTTCACTGGGGACTGGGGCCCGCGGGTCAGTTCCTCCTCCCACGCGCGCGCTCGATGCCTCTGCCGCGTGGGGCCCCTCTGTCAGCTGCTTCCCTGTGACCGAGTCGAGCTCAACTGAATCGCGCTCGCGATGCCGTGGAGAGCGCCGGGGATCTCGGACCTGCTGACGCGAACCTCGCGGAACCGACCTACCGCACGTCGTGGGGGATAAAGGACACCGTCCCCTCACTTTTTCCTTACAACCACCCAGACGTCGCGCGACCAGAGAGAGGCGGAGAAGGAGAGAAGTGTGGCCGCGAGGGGATTTCGGAGTCGTCGGCGTCCGGGCCTTCGGTATAGCGCCCAACGTCTTCTACGAGTTCGTGGGGGTGTGGTTGTCCCCTCACAGCGCAGGATTACCAACCAGCGCTTAGAGAATTGCTCATCGGCGCGCTGCTCCACCGCGGAATCCACCCCGCGTGGACTGGATATTCTCCCCGGCAACTACGGTAATAGTTCCCCCCTGTAGGCTCACCATGTTCTACTCTCACTGTCTCACTGTCGGGGCGGTTGATTCGGGCTTTGGCGTAGCAGGAATTGCTCGCCGGATATCTTAGCGCCGCCGCGGGCCGCAATGCTCCGTGGCGGGAGCTCGTCACGGTTTCATAGTGGGTAGGGATACCACGATTGGGTTCGGCATGGGCTCCTCCTTGTGTGTTGCCTACCCAACTGTGTGTGGGTGCGCGGGATGGCCGGACCGTTGGGCGGGGATGCGTCCTCCGCCGCGGGGTCGGGGCGGCGCCGCTTCAGTCCGGCGACGTATAGGAAGATAGGCCTGGGCCGTCGGATCCACAGTGTACGCACACGATTAGATCTGGGCGGCATCTAGGCATCGAGCATCGTGGACCGTTGATCGCTCATCGGTGGGAGGGGATTGATTTCGGCTTCATTGAACCCGGGCCCTCGGATCTTGATCCAGTGGCCATTATTCAGAACCGGTTCATATAACGCGAGATCTAATCCACACCGCCCGCGCGTGAACCAACGGCCGAAAACCCTGGATACCCCTTCGCGGGTACGTTTTATAAAAGAGCCCCCGCAGAATCATAAAACCAACCCGCCGTCCTCACTCACTATTTATTGAGTCTAGGGAATCTTCTGCACTAGCCCCTGACCTATCCAGGAATTGAGGCCCAGTCCAGAGCACGTTTAAAATGTATAAATGAATTAGTAAATGTATTTTTAATACAAAAATAATTCCTAGAACTTAGTTAATTCATAGAAAATTCATTTTAGCTCCAAATTTAGCCATTCTAATTTCTAAAATTTTGTAATAATATTCACTACCAATTAGTGTCTCTGTTTTGGCATGAAAACAGTAAGAACATTAATTTAACATTTAATCCTATTTTAATCACATTAAATCTTAGAAAATTCATAACTTGAAATCTATAACTCCAAATTTAGTGATTCCAGTTCCTATGATCTCATTTTATTGTGTAGATTTTTACTGTATAGTTTAATTACATGTTTGGTGTGATGTTGATTATGACTATACTATGCATGTATTGTGTTGATGCGAGTAGACGAGCAAGCCACTGTGGATTCTGAGGTTCAACAAGTAGAGATAGCTGAGCAGGAGCTCATTGAAGGCAAGTTGTGCCCTTGATCACTTACTTTTCCCAGCCATGTTCTTATTAATTTTAATGATCTGCATAGGTTAATTTTGATGGGAGCCTTTATGTTACCCCAGTTTTGATTACCTTTATACCTTGTTCACCCCTGAAATATTTTTGGGTAGTACTTGCTATTGCTTTATGTGGATTGGGTATGGAGATACACTACTCATGATTATTCTGTTATTATCTTGTTATTATTACTGTTCATGTTAAGATCATTAAATTAATGGGAACATGGAGCGACCACCCGGGAAAACAGTGCTACCATAAGGGTTTAATGGGACGCCCTTGGCTGATTAACTAGGAAAGCTAGTGGAGGGCTGCCTTACCCGAAAGGGGCAAGGGCAGTAGGGGAGTGGTCAGTGTAGGGAGGTCCCTGGTTGATTTTGCTGCGATGGCGGTCAGCCAGGAACCCTGCATTGGAACTTCCTATAAACTGTAGCGGGTAGTCTGAAGCTAGTGGAACTTTGTAAAGGCCTCGTAGTGTTACTCTGCCTCGCTTCCTTGGTAGAGGTGTATGGGATTCATGACCCCTTGGCAGATGGGTAACACGGCTTGTGGGTAAAGATGCGCAACCTCTGCAGAGTGTAAAACTAGTATACTAGCCATGCTCACGGTCATGAGCGGCTCGGACCCTCACATGATTAATGATGGAACCTAAATTTAATTTGACATTTGCATCGCATTTGGGATTATTTTACTATTACTGTTCTTTATTATTATTAAGGTTTGGTATTTACTTACACTTAGTAATTGCTAATAAAATTTTGACCAACTTATAAAAGCAATGCTCAGCCTCAGCCTTTATTCCATTGATCAGCCTTACACTTCATGAACTCCCACCTTTGGTGAGTTCATGCCACATTATTCCCCACGACTTGTTGAGCTATGAACATATGTGAGCTCACTCTTGCTGTCTCACACCCCCCCACAGGAGAAGAGCAGGTGGTCGAAGAGGAGCCGCCTAACACTGAGGAGTTCGATCTGATCTAGGTGGCGTTTCTCAGTCGACATTGGCGCCGACGATCCTTAGTTCGTTTTATGGTTATCCTTTATTTTGTAATAAGACTTCCGCTATGTAATAAGTACTCTGATGTTTTATGACATTTATCTCTATACACTCTGTTATTATATATGTTGTCTTCTTGGCGCATGTATGAGATGCACCTGGCTTTGTTCCTTAAAGCCGGGTGTTACACCAACAAGGTGCATCTTCTTTTTCGGAAGCCTATCTCGAAAGAACCTCCAAGTTTAGTGTGCTTGGCTTGGAGCAATTTGGGATGGGTGACCGACCGGGAAGTTTTCTCGGGTGCGCATGAGTGAGGACAAAGTGTGCACAAAAGACTTATGTTGGTCTGTGGGAAGAATATATGATCCTAGCGAGCTTCCAGGAGTAAGTCCGCCAGTCCAGGGATTGGACGAGGTGTTACACCCTATTAGTTGTTGCAGTCCTTCAGTTGATTTTGAGGAATTGTATGGGTTATTTGATTATGGGGTTCTTCGAATGTTGAAGATGAGTTGGCGTTTTTGTGGAGTTGGATGAAGTGTTGTCGGCTCCCCTTCTTGTAGACGAAGGGGTGCCCTTGCTTATTAGTAGAGGAGGTCAAAAATACAGCGTTGACTGATCGAAGAAGGGAACGACGAAGGGCTACTCAGAAGCGTCTGAGGTCTAGCTTGGGGGCTGATTTGGTTTTGGGCTATTGGCCAGTTTGTCAAAGGTCACCGCCCTGCCAGTGTTGGAGTGCTCTCCTCGGAGCTTCCTGCTGGACCGGTCTGATGCTTTGTGTCTTCGTGAGGGTAAGATTAGGCGTTTATTTTTTTGGTGAGGAGCTTGAACTCCTTTTATATGATTATAGGGAACTTGGTCTCCATCCGAAGAGGGAGCATTTGGGTTTTTGGTAATATCCTCCCCTTTCTTCTTGGCATTACATCGAATGGGCTGCTTGAAATGTAACAAAGTTCGGAGACAAGAGTGAAAGCAATGTATAATGGAGGAGAAGGGGGTTTTCCTCACACCTTTAGTTGACTTTCGTTGGTCTGGCCGCCTTCATTGCTTATCTGGCTGCACCCTTAGGTGACTTCTACTTGGATTTTTGTGTCTCTTGGACGTCTTCATGCCCTCAGGCGGCTTCACACAATTTTTGTGCTGATCCGACTACACCCTTAGGCAGCTTTTTCTCAGATTTGTGCATTGATTAGATGACTCTGCACCCTTGGGTGGCTTCACACAAATTTTGTGTTGTTCCGGCTGCACCCTTAGGCGACTATTGCTCGGATTCATGCGTCGATTAGACGACTTCGCACCCTTAGGTGACTTTGCATAATTTTTGTGCTGATCCGGCTACACCCTTAGGCGACTTTTGCTTGGATCTATGTCGCACCCAACGATGGGACCTATTGTTCTATCGGTGGCGGTGACTTTTTGCGGTTGTCGAATATTATGGCCTCTAAGTGAGGGCCATTTTGACTAGTTAACGCTATTCCATAGGTTTTTTTTTGCTTTTTATTACAAGGCACTGCCTCATTGAAAACCTGACCCCCTTCATGAGGAAAAGAGTACGGGCCTAAATGCGGAAATGTATGTGTGCTTCGTTTACAAGGACACAAAGGCCCTACCAGACTGTTATCCTACAAATAGTATTTTCTTAAGTTGTCTACATTCCATGAATGTTCGAGGTCTACGCCTGTATGGCTTGCGAGCCTGTAGGAATTTGGTGAAGCCTTATTCTTGATGTTGGGGGCCTTCCTCTTTCGAAGGTCCTAAAAAACATGACTAACCATGTGCTTTCAGTATAATATTGATTATCACAGGGAGCTTTGGTTCATGATGGGAGTGTCCTCCTTCACCGAAGGTCTTCGAGACAAGACATAGCCTGAAAGTGACAACAATGAACACCAAAGCTATAGCCAAAGAGAAACATCTTCAGCTTAAAGTGATGCCGAAGATCAAACATGGAGCTGAGTCAAAGAGGAAAAGACTAACTAGTCCCTAATGATTTATGTTACAGTCATTAATAAATGTTAAGGTCATAAATGTACTTTTACCCGGGTTGCGTCCCATGCCTATAAATAGGTGAATAGTAAACCCATACTGTTCACGCTGTGTTGTAATTGCTGTCGTGTCAACACCTTCGAACAAGACGAAGGTATCAATGTAATATAATTTCTGTTAAAGTTCATGTGTATATCATGAAATATGTATATGAACGAATATATGGGTTACATATATTGTTTCTATGTACTCTTATTCTCATAGATGATGAAGGTAGGTCCTTCATGACCTTCGTCCAAAGATCATTATATCTATAAGGAGATAATGCTTTGGAGGACGAAGGTCCATAATCTTTAATAATTGTGTTGCCTTGTTCTTGATTCACAACATTTGAGAACAAGTGAACAACATTGGCGCCCACCTCCGGTGAACTCAAACGACCACTTTCAGCAACAGCTCGAGCAACCACCTTCATCATGCCGTCGAAGAAGGCAATAACGCTAGGGGCTGCCCTTCAGCTGCTGGAAATCAACCAAGAGGGGCTCTCTCTGAGAGAAGCTCGAAACTAGAAAAGAAAGGCCACCAGCCCAACACCGCAGGAGGAGGAGCTAGACCAAGAAATCAGAGACTTAGAAGCCATACACCAGCAAGTGCAGAGAAAGAGAGAGAAAATGCTTCAGATAGCTGAACTTCAGAAGAAGATTGACGAAGCTACTGAAGAAATGTGTCATATCACGTAAGACGACCAAGGATGAAGGCCTCAACAGAGAGAGCTTCGTCAAGAAAGTCCAAGCAATGATGATGAATGGTATGATGACTTTCATCATGGTAACTTTGCTTTTGATGATGCTTCTCCTCTAGCAGCAGAACTACAGGCTACCCCATGGCCACCATCCTACAAGCCACTGCAGCTTCCCATGTATGATGGGCATTCTGATCCGAAGTAGTTCCTTATGAGCTACGAGGCAACCATATCATCATATGGTGGCAACATGGCTGTCATGGCGAAATCCTTCATCACGGCAGTCATGAGAGTGGCTCAAACGTGGTATTCTTCTCTTCGCCCGGGAACGATCACGTCATGGCAAAAGCTGAAGGACATGCTGGTAACCAGCTTTCAGGGTTTCCAGAGCAAGCCAGTAACTGCCCAAGCCTTATTCTAGTGCATGCATGACCATGAGGAATACTTGCAAGCATATGTCCGAAGGTTTATGCGACTCAAGGCCCATGCTCCAATGGTGCCAAATGAGATTGTCATCGAGGCTATGATCAAAGGGCTCTGCCTAGGACCAACAGTGCAATATTTTGCCAGGAAGCCACCACAAACTTTGGAAAAGCTTCTACATAAGATGGATGAGTACATTAGGGCCGATAATGTCTTTCGGCAGAGAAGGGAAGAAGCCTACAAATACTTCGAGATGACTAGGGGCTTTGCGAGAAGGATCCACCCTAGTCATGTTAGAACAATCCATTATCCCAGCTCAAGAAACGACAGAGGAAACCATGCTCAAGACCATCAGCAAAGCTCCCAGTCTTCAGGGATGCAACAAAGTTCTTATAGGCCACCAGCTCCAAGAGGCAGAGGAGGAAGGTTCCGTTCCCAACCCAGAAGGTTGTTCTATTTATTCTGTGGGGGCGATAAGGTGAAACAGAAATGTTCCCTTGGGCCATTTCTATAATGTTTTGGTGATTAAGTGCCAACACATAGTGAGTGAGTTACTATGTGCTAAACAAGCAATAAGTGCAAATCATATAACAAGGTATGTTTCTAGACTTAGTAATTGGTTTTTGTATACTAATATAATTGTCTAAGTGTTAGAAACAGAGCAGAGAAGAAAATAAACAAATTGGAAAAGACTTGGTTGTGTGCAGCCAAACAGCAACTCTGGTCAGGAGCACCGGACTGTCCGGTGTCCGGTGCACCAGGCTGAGGAAAAGACTAACTAGTCCCTAATGATTTATGTTACAGTCATTAATAAATGTTAAGGTCATAAATGTACTTTTACCCGGGTTGCGTCCCATGCCTATAAATAGGTGAATAGTAACCCCATACTGTTCACGCTGTGTTGTAATTGCTGTCGCGTCAACACCTTCGAACAAGAGGAAGGTATCAATGTAATATAATTTCTGTTAAAGTTCATGTGTATATCATGAAATATGTATATGAATGAATATATGGGTTACATATATTGTTTCTATGTACTCTTATTCTCATAGATGATGAAGGTAGGTCCTTCATGACCTTCGTCCAAAGATCATTATATCTGTAAGGAGATAATGCTTTGGAGGACGAAGGTCCATAATCTTTAATAATTGTGTTGCCTTGTTCTTGATTCACAACATTTGAGAACAAGTGAACAACATTGGCGCCCACCTCCGGTGAACTCAAACGACCACTTTCAGCAACAGCTCGAGCAACCACCTTCGTCATGCCGTCGAAGAAGGCAATAACGCCAGGGGCAGCCCTTCAGCTGCTGGAAATCAACCAAGAGGGGCTCTCTCTGAGAGAAGCTCAAAACCAGAAAAGAAAGGCCACCAGCCCAACACCGCAGGAGGAGGAGCTAGACCAAGAAATCAGAGACTTAGAAGCCATACACCAGCAAGTGCAGAGAAAGAGAGAGAAAATGCTTCAGATAGCTGAACTTCAGAAGAAGATTGACGAAGCTGCTGAAGAAATGTGTCATATCACGTAAGACGACCAAGGACGAAGGCCTCAACAGAGAGAGCTTCGTCAAGAAAGTCCAAGCAATGATGATGAATGGTATGATGACTTTCATCATGGTAACTTTGCTTTTGATGATGCTTCTCCTCTAGCAGCAGAACTACAGGCTACCCCATGGCCACCATCCTACAAGCCACCGCAGCTTCCCATGTATGATGGGCATTCTGATCCAAAGTAGTTCCTTATGAGCTACGAGGCAACCATATCATCATATGGTGGCAACATGGCTGTCATGGCGAAATCCTTCATCATGGTAGTCATGAGCGTGGCTCAAACGTGGTATTCTTCTCTTCGCCCGGGAACGATCACGTCATGGCAAAAGCTGAAGGACATGCTGGTAACCAGCTTTCAGGGTTTCCAGAGCAAGCCAGTAACTGCCCAAGCCTTATTCTAGTGCATGCATGACCATGAGGAATACTTGCAAGCATATGTTCGAAGGTTTATGCGACTCAAGGCCCAGGCTCCAATGGTGCCAAATGAGATTGTCATCGAGGCTATGATCAAAGGGCTCTGACTAGGACCAACAGTGCAATATTTTGCCAGGAAGCCACCACAAACTTTGGAAAAGCTTCTACAGAAGATGGATGAGTACATTAGGGCCGATAATGTCTTTCGGCAGAGAAGGGAAGAAGCCTACAGATACTTCGAGATGACTAGGGGCTTTGTGAGAAGGATCCACCCTAGTCATGTTAGAACAATCCATTATCCCAGCTCAAGAAACGACAGAGGAAACCATGCTCAAGACCATCAGCAAAGGTCCCAGTCTTCAGGGATGCAACAAAGTTCTTATAGGCCACCAGCTCCAAGAGGCAGAGGAGGAAGGTTCAGTTCCCAACCCAGAAGGTTGTTCTATTTATTCTGTGGGGACGATAAGGTGAAACGGAAATGTGCCCTTGGGCCATTTCTATAATGTTTTGGTGATTAAGTGTCCAACACATAGTGAGTGAGTTACTATGTGCTAAACAAGCAATAAGTGCAAATCATATAACAAGGTATGTTTCTAGACTTAGTAATTGGTTTTTGTATAGTAATATAATTGTCTAAGTGTTAGAAACAGAGCAGAGAAGAAAATAAACAAATTGGAAAAGACTTGGTTGTGTGCAGCCAAACAGCAACTCTGGTCAGGAGCACCGGACTGTCCGGTGTCCGGTGCGCCAGGCTGAGGAAAAGACTAACTAGTCCCTAATGATTTATGTTACAGTCATTAATAAATGTTAAGGTCATAAATGTACTTTTACCCAGGTTGCGTCCCATGCCTATAAATAGGTGAATAGTAACCCCATACTGTTCACGCTGTGTTGTAATTGCTGTCGCGTCAACACCTTCGAACAAGATGAAGGTATCAATGTAATATAATTTCTGTTAAAGTTCATGTGTATATCATGAAATATGTATATGAATGAATATATGGGTTACATATATTGTTTCTATGTACTCTTATTCTCATAGATGATGAAGGTAGGTCCTTCATGACCTTCGTCCAAAGATCATTATATCTGTAAGGAGATAATGCTTTGGAGGACGAAGGTCCATAATCTTTAATAATTGTGTTGCCTTGTTCTTGATTCACAACATTTGAGAACAAGTGAACAACATTGGCGCCCACCTCCGGTGAACTCAAACGACCACTTTCAGCAACAGCTCGAGCAACCACCTTCGTCATGCCGTCGAAGAAGGCAATAACGCCAGGGGCTGCCCTTCAGCTGCTGGAAATCAACCAAGAGGGGCTCTCTCTGAGAGAAGCTCGAAACCAGAAAAGAAAGGCCACCAGCCCAACACCGCAGGAGGAGGAGCTAGACCAAGAAATCAGAGACTTAGAAGCCATACACCAGCAAGTGCAGAGAAAGAGAGAGAAAATGCTTCAGATAGCTGAACTTCAGAAGAAGATTGACGAAGCTGCTGAAGAAATGTGTCATATCACATAAGACGACCAAGGAAGAAGGCCTCAACAGAGAGAGCTTCGTCAAGAAAGTCCAAGCAATGATGATGAATGGTATGATGACTTTCATCATGGTAACTTTGCTTTTGATGATGCTTCTCCTCTAGCTGCAGAACTACAGGCTACCCCATGGCCACCATCCTACAAGCCACCGCAGCCTCCCATGTATGATGGGCATTCTGATCCGAAGTAGTTCCTTATGAGCTACGAGGCAACCATATCATCATATGGTGGCAACATGGCTGTCATGGCGAAATCCTTCATCATGGCAGTCATGAGCGTGGCTCAAACGTGGTATTCTTCTCTTCGCCCGGGAACGATCACGTCATGGCAAAAGCTGAAGGACATGCTGGTAACCAGCTTTCAGGGTTTCCAGAGCAAGCCAGTAACTGCCCAAGCCTTATTCTAGTGCACGCATGACCATGAGGAATACTTGCAAGCATATGTCCAAAGGTTTATGCGACTCAAGGCCCAGGCTCCAATGGTGCCAAATGAGATTGTCATCGAGGCTATGATCAAAGGGCTCTGACTAGGACCAACAGTGCAATATTTTGCTAGGAAGCCACCACAAACTTTGGAAAAGCTTCTACAGAAGATGGATGAGTACATTAGGGCCGATAATGTCTTTTGGCAGAGAAGGGAAGAAGCCTACAGATACTTCGAGATGACTAGGGGCTTTGTGAGAAGGATCCACCCTAGTCATGTTAGAACAATCCATTATCCCAGCTCAAGAAACAAAGAGGAAACCATGCTCAAGACCATCAGCAAAGCTCCCAGTCTTCAGGGATGCAACAAAGTTCTTATAGGCCACCAGCTCCAAGAGGCAGAGGAGGAAGGTTCAGTTCCCAACCCAGAAGGTTGTTCTATTTATTCTGTGGGGACGATAAGGTGAAACGGAAATGTGCCCTTGGGCCATTTCTATAATGTTTTGGTGATTAAGTGTCCAACACATAGTGAGTGAGTTACTATGTGCTAAACAAGCAATAAGTGCAAATCATATAACAAGGTATGTTTCTAGACTTAGTAATTGGTTTTTGTATACTAATATAATTGTCTAAGTGTTAGAAACAGAGCAGAGAAGAAAATAAACAAATTGGAAAAGACTTGGTTGTGTGCAGCCAAACAGCAACTCTGGTCAGGAGCACCGGACTGTCCGGTGTCCGGAGCGCCAGGCTGAGGAAAAGACTAACTAGTCCCTAATGATTTATGTTACAGTCATTAATAAATGTTAAGGTCATAAATGTACTTTTACCCGGGTTGCATCCCATGCCTATAAATAGGTGAATAGTAACCCCATACTGTTCACGCTGTGTTGTAATTGCTGTCGCGTCAACACCTTCGAACAAGACAAAGGTATCAATGTAATATAATTTCTGTTAAAGTTCATGTGTATATCATGAAATATGTATATGAATGAATATATGGGTTACATATATTGTTTCTATGTACTCTTATTCTCATAGATGATGAAGGTAGGTCCTTCAAGACCTTCGTCCAAAGATCATTATATCTGTAAGGAGATAATGCTTTGGAGGACGAAGGTCCATAATCTTTAATAATTGTGTTGCCTTGTTCTTGATTCACAACATTTGAGAACAAGTGAACAACATTGGCGCCCACCTCCGGTGAACTCAAACGACCACTTTCAGCAACAGCTCGAGCAACCACCTTCGTCATGCCGTCGAAGAAGGCAATAACGCCAGGGGCTGCCCTTCAGCTGCTGGAAATCAACCAAGAGTGGCTCTCTCTCTGAGAGAAGCTCGAAACCAGAAAAGAAAGGCCACCAGCCCAACACCGCAGGAGGAGGAGCTAGACCAAGAAATCAGAGACTTAGAAGCCATACACCAGCAAGTGCAGAGAAAGAGAGAGAAAATGCTTCAGATAGCTGAACTTCAGAAGAAGATTGACGAAGCTGCTGAAGAAATGTGTCATATCACGTAAGACGACCAAGGACGAAGGCCTCAACAGAGAGAGCTTCGTCAAGAAAGTCCAAGCAATGATGATGAATGGTATGATGACTTTCATCATGGTAACTTTGCTTTTGATGATGCTTCTCCTCTAGCAGCAGAACTACAGGCTACCCCATGGCCACCATCCTACAAGCCACCGCAGCTTCCCATGTATGATGGGCATTCTGGTCCGAAGTAGCTCCTTATGAGCTACGAGGCAACCATATCATCATATGGTGGCAACATGGCTGTCATGGCGAAATCCTTCATCATGGCAGTCATGAGCGTGGCTCAAACGTGGTATTCTTCTCTTCGCCCGGGAACGATCACGTCATGGCAAAAGCTGAAGGACATGCTGGTAACCAGCTTTCAGGGTTTCCAGAGCAAGCCAGTAACTGCCCAAGCCTTATTCTAGTGCACGCATGACCATGAGGAATACTTGCAAGCATATGTCCGAAGGTTTATGCGACTCAAGGCCCAGGCTCCAATGGTGCCAAATGAGATTGTCATCGAGGCTATGATCAAAGGGCTCTGACTAGGACCAACAGTGCAATATTTTGCCAGGAAGCCACCACAAACTTTGGAAAAGCTTCTACAGAAGATGGATGAGTACATTAGGGTCGATAATGTCTTTCGGCAGAGAAGGGAAGAAGCCTACAGATACTTCGAGATGACTAGGGGCTTTGTGAGAAGGATCCACCCTAGTCATGTTAGAACAATCCATTATCCCAGCTCAAGAAACGACAGAGGAAACCATGCTCAAGACCATCCGCAAAGCTCCCAGTCTTCAGGGATGCAACAAAGTTCTTATAGGCCACCAGCTCCAAGAGGCAGAGGAGGAAGGTTCAGTTCCCAACCCAGAAGGTTGTTCTATTTATTCTGTGGGGACGATAAGGTGAAACGGAAATGTGCCCTTGGGCCATTTCTATAATGTTTTGGTGATTAAGTGTCCAACACATAGTGAGTGAGTTACTATGTGCTAAACAAGCAATAAGTGCAAATCATATAACAAGGTATGTTTCTAGACTTAGTAATTGGTTTTTGTATACTAATATAATTGTCTAAGTGTTAGAAACAGAGCAGAGAAGAAAATAAACAAATTGGAAAAGACTTGGTTGTGTGCAGCCAAACAGCAACTCTGGTCAGGAGCACCGGACTGTCCGGTGTCCGGTGCGCCAGGCTAAGGAAAAGACTAACTAGTCCCTAATGATTTATGTTACAGTCATTAATAAATGTTAAGGTCATAAATGTACTTTTACCCGGGTTGCGTCCCATGCCTATAAATAGGTGAATAGTAATCCCATACTGTTCACGCTGTGTTGTAATTGCTGTCGCGTCAACACCTTCGAACAAGACGAAGGTATCAATGTAATATAATTTCTGTTAAAGTTCATGTGTATATCATGAAATATGTATATGAATGAATATATGGATTACATATATTGTTTCTATGTACTCTTATTCTCATAGATGATGAAGGTAGGTCCTTCATGACCTTCGTCCAAAGATCATTATATCTGTAAGGAGATAATGCTTTGGAGGACGAAGGTCCATAATCTTTAATAATTGTGTTGCCTTGTTCTTGATTCACAACATTTGAGAACAAGTGAACAACATTGGCGCCCACCTCCGATGAACTCAAACGACCACTTTCAGCAACAGCTCGAGCAACCACCTTCGTCATGCCGTCGACGAAGGCAATAACGCCAGGGGCTGCCCTTCAGCTGCTGGAAATCAACCAAGAGTGGCTCTCTCTCTGAGAGAAGCTCGAAACCAGAAAAGAAAGGCCACCAGCCCAACACCGCAGGAGGAGGAGCTAGACCAAGAAATCAGAGACTTAGAAGCCATACACCAGCAAGTGCAGAGAAAGAGAGAGAAAATGCTTCAGATAGCTGAACTTCAGAAGAAGATTGACGAAGCTGCTGAAGAAATGTGTCATATCACGTAAGACGACCAAGGACGAAGGCCTCAAAAGAGAGAGCTTCGTCAAGAAAGTCCAAGCAATGATGATGAATGGTATGATGACTTTCATCATGGTAACTTTGCTTTTGATGATGCTTCTCCTCTAGCAGCAGAACTACAGGCTACCCCATGGCCACCATCCTACAAGCCACCGCAGCTTCCCATGTATGATGGGCATTCTGGTCTGAAGTAGTTCCTTATGAGCTACGAGGCAACCATATCATCATATGGTGGCAACATGGCTGTCATGGCGAAATCCTTCATCATGGCAGTCATGAGCGTGGCTCAAACGTGGTATTCTTCTCTTCGCCCGGGAACGATCACGTCATGGCAAAAGCTGAAGGACATGCTGGTAACCAGCTTTCAGGGTTTCCAGAGCAAGCCAGTAACTGCCCAAGCCTTATTCTAGTGCACGCATGACCATGAGGAATACTTGCAAGCATATATCCGAAGGTTTATGCGACTCAAGGCCCAGGCTCCAATGGTGCCAAATGAGATTGTCATCGAGGCTATGATCAAAGGGCTCTGACTAGGACCAACAGTGCAATATTTTGCCAGGAAGCCACCACAAAATTTGGAAAAGCTTCTACAGAAGATGGATGAGTACATTAGGGCTGATAATGTCTTTCGGCAGAGAAGGGAAGAAGCCTACAGATACTTCGAGATGACTAGGGGCTTTGTGAGAAGGATCCACCCTAGTCATGTTAGAACAATCCATTATCACAACTCAAGAAACGACAGAGGAAACCATGCTCAAGACCATCAGCAAAGCTCCCAGTCTTCAGGGATGCAACAAAGTTCTTATAGGCCACCAGCTCCAAGAGGCAGATGAGGAAGGTTCAGTTCCCAACCCAGAAGGTGGTTCTATTTATTCTGTGGGGACGATAAGGTGAAACGGAAATGTGCCCTTGGGCCATTTCTATAATGTTTTGGTGATTAAGTGTCCAACACATAGTGAGTGAGTTACTATGTGCTAAACAAGCAATAAGTGCAAATCATATAACAAGGTATGTTTCTAGACTTAGTAATTGGTTTTTGTATACTAATATAATTGTCTAAGTGTTAGAAACAGAGCAGAGAAGAAAATAAACAAATTGGAAAAGACTTGGTTGTGTGCAGCCAAACAGCAACTCTGGTCAGGAGCACCGGACTGTCCGGTGTCCGGTGCGCCAGGCTAAGGAAAAGACTAACTAGTCCCTAATGATTTATGTTACAGTCATTAATAAATGTTAAGGTCATAAATGTACTTTTACCCGGGTTGCGTCCCATGCCTATAAATAGGTGAATAGTAACCCCATACTGTTCACGCTGTGTTGTAATTGCTGTCGCGTCAACACCTTCGAACAAGACGAAGGTATCAATGTAATATAATTTCTGTTAAAGTTCATGTGTATATCATGAAATATGTATATGAATGAATATATGGGTTACATATATTGTTTCTATGTACTCTTATTCTCATAGATGATGAAGGTAGGTCCTTCATGACCTTCGTCCAAAGATCATTATATCTGTAAGGAGATAATGCTTTGGAGGACGAAGGTCCATAATCTTTAATAATTGTGTTGCCTTGTTCTTGATTCACAACATTTGAGAACAAGTGAACAACATTGGCGCCCACCTCCGGTGAACTCAAACGACCACTTTCAGCAACAGCTCGAGCAACCACCTTCGTCATGCCGTCGAAGAAGGCAATAACGCCAGGGGCTGCCCTTCAGCTGCTGGAAATCAACCAAGAGTGGCTCTCTCTCTGAGAGAAGCTCGAAACCAGAAAAGAAAGGCCACCAGCCCAACACCGCAGGAGGAGGAGCTAGACTAAGAAATCAGAGACTTAGAAGCCATACACCAGCAAGTGCAGAGAAAGAGAGAGAAAATGCTTCAGATAGCTGAACTTCAGAAGAAGATTGACGAAGCTGCTGAAGAAATGTGTCATATCACGTAAGACGACCAAGGACGAAGGCCTCAATAGAGAGAGCTTCGTCAAGAAAGTCCAAGCAATGATGATGAATGGTATGATGACTTTCATCATGGTAACTTTGCTTTTGATGATGCTTCTCCTCTAGCAGCAGAACTACAGGCTACCCCATGGCCACCATCCTACAAGCCACCGCAGCTTCCCATGTATGATGGGCATTCTGGTCCGAAGTAGTTCCTTATGAGCTACGAGGCAACCATATCATCATATGGTGGCAACATGGCTGTCATGGCGAAATCCTTCATCATGGCAGTCATGAGCGTGGCTCAAACGTGGTATTCTTCTCTTCGCCCGGGAACGATCACGTCATGGCAAAAGCTGAAGGACATGCTGGTAACCAGCTTTCAGGGTTTCCAGAGCAAGCCAGTAACTGCCCAAGCCTTATTCTAGTGCACACATGACCATGAGGAATACTTGCAAGCATATGTCCGAAGGTTTATGCGACTCAAGGCCCAGGCTCCAATGGTGCCAAATGAGATTGTCATCGAGGCTATGATCAAAGGGCTCTGACTAGGACCAACAGTGCAATATTTTGCCAGGAAGCCACCACAAACTTTGGAAAAGCTTCTACAGAAGATGGATGAGTACATTAGGGCCGATAATGTCTTTCGGCAGAGAAGGGAAGAAGCCTCCAGATACTTCGAGATGACTAGGGGCTTTGCGAGAAGGATCCACCCTAGTCATGTTAGAACAATCCATTATCCCAGCTCAAGAAACGACAGAGGAAACCATGCTCAAGACCATCAACAAAGCTCCAAGTCTTCAGGGATGCAACAAAGTTCTTATAGGCCACCAGCTCCAAGAGGCAGAGGAGGAAGGTTCAGTTCCCAACCCAGAAGGTTGTTCTATTTATTCTGTGGGGACGATAAGGTGAAACGGAAATGTGCCCTTGGGCCATTTCTATAATGTTTTGGTGATTAAGTGTCCAACACATAGTGAGTGAGTTACTATGTGCTAAACAAGCAATAAGTGCAAATCATATAACAAGGTATGTTTCTAGACTTAGTAATTGGTTTTTGTATACTAATATAATTGTCTAAGTGTTAGAAACAGAGCAGAGAAGAAAATAAACAAATTGGAAAAGACTTGGTTGTGTGCAGCCAAACAGCAACTCTGGTCAGGAGCACCGGACTGTCCGGTGTCCGGTGCGCCAGGCTGAGGAAAAGACTAACTAGTCCCTAATGATTTATGTTACAATCATTAATAAATGTTAAGGTCATAAATGTACTTTTACCCGGGTTGCGTCCCATGCCTATAAATAGGTGAATAGTAACCCCATACTGTTCACGCTGTGTTGTAATTGCTGTCGCGTCAACACCTTCGAACAAGACGAAGGTATCAATGTAATATAATTTCTGTTAAAGTTCATGTGTATATCATGAAATATGTATATGAATGAATATATGGGTTACATATATTGTTTCTATGTACTCTTATTCTCATAGATGATGAAGGTAGGTCCTTCATGACCTTCGTCCAAAGATCATTATATCTGTAAGGAGATAATGCTTTGGAGGACGAAGGTCCATAATCTTTAATAATTGTGTTGCCTTGTTCTTGATTCACAACATTTGAGAACAAGTGAACAACATTGGCGCCCACCTCCGGTGAACTCAAACGACCACTTTCAGCAACAGCTCGAGCAACCACCTTCGTCATGCCGTCGAAGAAGGCAATAACGCCAGGGGCTGCCCTTCAGCTGCTGGAAATCAACCAAGAGGGGCTCTCTCTGAGAGAAGCTCGAAACCAAAAAAGAAAGGCCACCAGCCCAACACCGCAGGAGGAGGAGCTAAACCAAGAAATCAGAGACTTAGAAGCCATACACCAGCAAGTGCAGAGAAAGAGAGAGAAAATGCTTCAGATAGCTGAACTTCAGAAGAAGATTGACGAAGCTGCTGAAGAAATGTGTCATATCACGTAAGACGACCAAGGACGAAGGCCTCAACAGAGAGAGCTTCGTCAAGAAAGTCCAAGCAATGATGATGAATGGTATGATGACTTTCATCATGGTAACTTTGCTTTTGATGATGCTTCTCCTCTAGCAGCAGAACTACAGGCTACCCCATGGCCACCATCCTACAAGCCACCGCAGCTTCCCATGTATGATGGGCATTCTGGTCCGAAGTAGTTCCTTATGAGCTACGAGGCAACCATATCATCATATGGTGGCAACATGGCTGTCATGGCGAAATCCTTCATCATGGCAGTCATGAGCGTGGCTCAAACGTGGTATTCTTCTCTTCGCCCGGGAACGATCACGTCATGGCAAAAGCTGAAGGACATGCTGGTAACCAGCTTTCAGGGTTTCCAGAGCAAGCCAGTAACTGCCCAAGCCTTATTCTAGTGCACGCATGACCATGAGGAATACTTGCAAGCATATGTCCGAAGGTTTATGCGACTCAAGGCCCAGGCTCCAATGGTGCCAAATGAGATTTTCATCGAGGCTATGATCAAAGGGCTCTGACTAGGACCAACAGTGCAATATTTTGCCAGGAAGCCACCACAAACTTTGGAAAAGCTTCTACAGAAGATGGATGAGTACATTAGGGCCGATAATGTCTTTCGGCAGAGAAGGGAAGAAGCCTACAGATACTTCGAGATGACTAGGGGCTTTGCGAGAAGGATCCACCCTAGTCATGTTAGAACAATCCATTATCCCAGCTCAAGAAACGACAGAGGAAACCATGCTCAAGACCATCAGCAAAGCTCCCAGTCTTCAGGGATGCAACAAAGTTCTTATAGGCCACCAGCTCCAAGAGGCAGAGGAGGAAGGTTCAGTTCCCAACCTAGAAGGTTGTTCTATTTATTCTGTGGGGACGATAAGGTGAAACGGAAATGTGCCCTTGGGCCATTTCTATAATGTTTTGGTGATTAAGTGTCCAACACATAGTGAGTGAGTTACTATGTGCTAAACAAGCAATAAGTGCAAATCATATAACAAGGTATGTTTCTAGACTTAGTAATTGGTTTTTGTATACTAATATAATTGTCTAAGTGTTAAAAACAGAGCAGAGAAGAAAAGAAACAAATTGGAAAAGACTTGGTTGTGTGCAGCCAAACAACAACTCTGGTCAGGAGCACCAGACTGTCCGGTGTCCGGTGCGCCAGGCTGGTCTCCGGTGAAAATGCCGCTCTCGGGATTCGACGACGGCGTACGACTATATTTCACCGAACGGTCCAGTGGTGCACTGGACTGTCCAGTGAGTCATCCGCGGCGAACTCGTCGCCCTCGGGAAAAGCAAAAAGGCGACGTGGCTATAATTCACCGGACTATCCGGTGAGCCAACGGTCGCCAGCGCCAACGGTCAGCCGCGCAATCTTCGCGCGACACGTGGACTGCTCCAACAGTCGGCTGGTGCACCGGACAGTGTCCGGTGCGCCAATCAGCCCAGGGGAGCAACGATTGGATATATCAAATCTGGAAGGAGATCGCGCACCGGACCATCTACAGGATCTGTCCGGTGGCGCACCGGACTATCCGGTGCGCCACTCGACAGAAGGGAAGGATGGCCTTCCAAGTTTGTCTCCAACGGCTCCTAGCTGCCTTGGGGCTATAAAAGGGACCCCTAGGCGCATGGAGGAGACACCTAAGCATTCACTAAGTATTCTAAGGCATCTAGACTCTGCTTCCGTGCATTTGCTTTGTTGTGTTAGAGATTTGAGCTCCATTCGAGTCGCGAACTCCCTGTGTTGTCAATTGAGCTCAAGTCTTCACTTGTGTGCGTGGTTGTGCTGCGTAATTGGGTCTTGTATGTGTTGCTCTTCCCAACCTTACTCAGTGCTTTCTTTGTGATCAATATTGTAAGGGCGAGAGGCTCCAACTTGTGGAGATTCCTCGCAAACGGGAAGAAAACTATAAGGAAGAAATCTGTGGTATTCAAGTTGATCATTGGATCACTTGAAAGGGGTTGAGTGCAACCCTCGTCCATTGGGACGCCACAACGTGGAAGTAGGCAATGGTTACTTGGCCGAACCACGGGATAAAATCGTGTGTCTCTTGTGATTGCTTTCTCTGTGATTGTTTTGTCCAAGAACTCGCCTCTCAACTACTTAGTCGCACTAACACTTTTATAACTAAGTTTTGTGGCTATTTAGTGTTTAATTTTACAGTATCACCTATTCACCCCCCTCTAGGTGCTCTCATAAGGGACACACAACAAGGACGTGCCAAGTCACGATCCAGAAGCAAAAAGAAATAGCTAAAGCTGAAGCATGACAGAATCAACCGAAGTAGGTCCTGCACACTGCTTCGTGCTATTCTCCATGCATTCCCGAGTATGTGGGCAACCAGCAGCCCACAACATCAGTTGCTTCGGCAAGTCACTCTTAAGCTGCATGGGCTCCCTTACCACCACCACCACCTATGTCACCAACTTTGACTCACAATCAGTAGCCAGAAGGGCACCGCCAAGCGCAGCAACAACGTGACACACGTGAAGAGTCTGAAGCTCGCATAGTGAACAACATTGTGCCTGAGTCGAGACATATTTACTGAAGCAATACATGGCCTCAATTAGAAGATTTTCATACTTAATATACTCTTTATTATTCCGTCTTTATATTTTTTATCTAAAGACAATATAAGAAGGTTCAACCTTTGGCATGTTGTAATGAATCTGGGGTTACACCATCGAGTGTAACAGAAAGGGTGACGAAGCTCCAAAGTCGTTCCTAAGGGGATTCTGAGCTTAGCTCCAAAAAGTCGTTCCTAAGGGAATGCAAAGCTAAAATATCACCTAAGTAAAAGGTGAAGAAGCTCCAAAGTCGTTCCTAAGGGGATGCAGAGCTTAGCTCCAAAGTCGTTCCTAAGAGGATGTAGAGCTAAAATACCACCTAAGTAAAAGGTGAAGAGACTCCAATGTCGTTCGTAAGGGGATAAAGAGTCTTATTTTTTATGATTTGTGCATAAACATCATTTGCATCATATCATCACATCATATTGCATAACATCCTATCATACATCATTTTGCATCGACACAAGCAGTAGAAAAAGAAGGAAAATTGCTCCTTCAAATATACTGACTAACCCATGAGGTTAGATCTACATTCGGCAAAGAGTCACGAAAGAATGAATCAATAACACAAGATCTGTGCCTTTGGCATAGGTGTTTTTATACAAGGTTTGCGCTTTTGCCAATGGTATTCACATGCAACATGCATGATGAGATATTCAAAGTTGCTTCGGCAAAGAAGGGGATTTCTTTCTTTATGAAGCGTGAAAAGAAGGGAAGGTGTTTTTTCGCCCGCGGCTCAAAAACGATACATACGAAAGTTTCACGCCTCACAAAGAAATATATTACATCATTAAATATACAAATAGTTGGTAATTGTTTCTTACAAAAATGAAACTACATGCAAAGATTCTAAATTCTCAATAGACAGGCCCTTGTCATCATTTAAAACTTTGCCAGCAACTTCGTCTAGTAGTCTGTTGACAGCTTCATCAACCGCTTCGTTAGCTATTCTAATTATGTCAAGCGCCCCCTTCAGAGATG
The DNA here is from genome assembly GCF_902167145.1 of Zea mays. Lineage (NCBI taxonomy): Eukaryota > Viridiplantae > Streptophyta > Magnoliopsida > Poales > Poaceae > Zea > Zea mays. The sequence continues at coordinate 47,951,723 of NC_050103.1, forward strand.
GATCAACTTCAGGATCATATGGTTCTGGAGGGGGACAGAGCTTAGCTGCACCAAAATACAAGTGTCTGTTAGTACCAAAGCTAAAAATAATTTACGATGCTAAGTCATGATAGATATACCTATGTGTCTGGCACGTTCAACAACTTCTTCCGTTATTCTAGCCTCTTCCAAGGCGTCATGAGATTCTTCCTCTTTCTTTCTAATAGCTTCGTCAGCTATCTCTCGGCCACCCTTCAGCCATACTTCGGAATAAAACTTTGCATCTAGTGCAGTGGCTGCGGCCAAAGGGTTTCTAATATCGTTAGCTGAGAGCAAAAATCCTGGCTGAACCACAACCGTGGCATGTTCACAGCCGACCTTTTCAAGTCCCGACACGGCCCCAAGGGCACCGAAAAAGCGCAGAAGTCCCCCTATCACTAAGAATCTCTTCAAAAGCTTCTGCTTCACCGTTAATCCACCAGATAACCCCGTTAGGATCACCGCGGATAAAGTTCTACTCTGAGGAGAATGTGCCAACCTTAGTAAAACTATTTTTCAAATTATTAGCACATTCCTTAGCAATATTGTAGCATTCCTCTTTAGCTTGAAGAAGTTCCTCAATATTTTTCTGCACCCTTAACCGTTCCATGTCAGATATCTCACGCTTTGTTTGTTTCACATTGAAATTTCCAGTTACTTCATCAAGTTTCTTTTCTAATTCTTGCACTTCGGTTCTGTGCAATTCCACTTGGGTGGACAACGCATACTCCAAGTCAGCAATGCGCTTCGCGTCTTTCAATTGCCTCTCTTCAGTCTTCTTCATTCTATCCTCTTCTTCAGAAAGGCTAGCAAGCCTAGCTTCACTAGATTTTAATATCTCCACCAAAGAGAGTAGGATATTATCCTTTCCAAGAGCTTCATTTCCCAATGTTATAACCTCCGAACGTAGGTTTCCAATTGCTATTTGGCTGCTTTCATCTTCTGCATCTTTTTGAGCTTTTAAAGCTTTACTTAGAATTAAACCCTGGCAAACAAAGAGTGAACAAATAATAATGATAAGAATTACCACAAAAATAGTTCATTATAGCAAAAATTACAAAATGAGAAGCCAAAGTATACAAACCTTCAAGCTGTTGTAGGCAAGGCTATCCGCAAGCTGATCCTTCATCATTGCAGACGGACCAAGCTCAAGCTTTGGATACCCCATGTTGTCCATCATTTCACGGCAAACATTGATTTCCTTATTGTCCAGTAGACAGTAAAGGAAGTCATCTTTGTTGTCTCCTCCGTATACCAAGGACTGTTGGGGGTATTTCAGCTCACTAGCATAGGGTTGCACTTTGGCAATTTGATCTGCTGATAGCTACTTTCCCGAAGCATGTCGAACAATATAGTTCAAATCACCCTAGGGAGCTGCTTCGGGAACAGGTGATGTGGTCTTTTCTGGAAGACTCTCTCCCACCAGCTTTATTAGCGCAGCTCCCGAAGGTCCTGCTTCAACATGAATAGAAGGAGCGCTTGCAGTGACCACTTCTTTTGCATCTTCAATTTTCTCGTCAAGTGCTTTAACAGAAGCAGAAGTTGGCGTTTTCATGGATTCCAAAACAACATCCAAAACACTAGCCATTCTCCTTTTCCTTGGAGTCGTTGTTGCAGTAGTTGATAGCTTCGGCAACCCTATCATAGTTGGGGGACTCAACAGTTTTGGCTGTTCTTCAGCTGTTTTCTTTGTTCCTGGCTCTTCTACCGGATCGACACTAGCTTCGTCTGGCATGGCAGGAGCTGTTTCCGTAGCTAAGGGAACAACTTCGGCACTTTCAATAAACTCCACCTTCTCTGTTGTAGGCGATACATCATTCTTTTCTAAGGAATGCAGCTTCGGCCTACGGGTCAGCACCTTATCTTTCTTCGGCTTCGGTGCACCGGAAGAGGTCGAAGTGGTAATTTTTCTCTTCCCTCCTAGTTTTTGAGCAGGAAAACAATAGTCAGGATAAACAAACCCAATCACATCAAACATTTTGTTTAGTCTGTTTTTTCCTCGAGCATCGAAGACAATGATCATGGCTTCGTCCTCTGCCTTCGTGTAGGCTCCCAGCAGCTCATCACTAGTTGCCTCAACAACCTCTAGCCAATCGTCATTTAGCTCGTCAAATTGACTCCTATACCGGAAGGTGTATCTTAGATAAACCAAACCACCTTGGCTAGAGCCAGTAGCAGTTTCTTTCGGCATCTCCCAGTCATTCACAAGAGGCCATACCTTGTAAGCAATGTGTTCCTATACCAAATCCCTGGTACCGATGTAAGTGCACACGGTGTAGAAAGCCATTAAGCACACTTGCACTTCGTTCCCAATTGCAATTGACGGCCTTCTAATGCCGAAGAACGACCATATGGGACGCTGAATAATGCCCCTCACATCCTCCCTCTCACTTAGCAAATCTACCGCGCGAAGGGGTATCAGCTGATCTCGACCGCACGATCACGAACGAACGACCACGATTAGATCTAAGAGCGAGCGTGTGCGAGGGCGAGCACTGACAAGCAGGCCAGGGGTGTCAGCGGCACTGAGGGCTGGCTAACCGGTCAGGCTCGGGCTCGGCGGAAACGAGGTCAGCGGCTCGGGTGAGGGCTTGGCGCAAATGCCTGACAGGTGGGGCTCGGGGCAGCGACGCGCAGGGGCGCAAGGTGCCATGGCCACCGGATCAAGGATGAACGATTAGGATCGGGCGACGGCGGGGGGAGTGGGCTTATGGCTCGGCGATCGGCGCTGCTCCATCCACGACGGCAAAGTCGCCGGAGACGAGGCAGACGACCTCCGAGTGGGGTTCTAGGGTCGCCGGTGAGGGCTGGAACAGGCTAGGAAGGTTCGACGAACTCATTGGTGGGGCTCCGGCAATGAGAATGGGACCGGAGGCACGAGAATGGCGGAGGAAAGTGTTCTGGGCGGGTCGGGTGTAACACCCCTTGTGTAAAGAGAACTAAAACTTTGGCTTGACATCATATACATTGGCATTACATTATGTATGATACACATAAGATGCAACCACTAGGCTAAAATTTCAAAACAAGAATGTGTGATGATCTGACTTGGTCAAAGAAGCCCATGACCCTAGGTGGGAGTGTCTCTCCCCAAGGATTAGAAGCATGTGGACTTGTGTGATGAGCACTAAAGGATGACCTCAACAAGTTAGTAGAAATGTTCAAGAAAGGTTAAACTTAGAGAGATCAAGTGCTACTTGTACCCTAGAACACTCAAAACCTTAATTTGGAACCCTAAAACCCTAAAAAGTGTCCTATTGGGTGATTTCAAGTTCTATGCACTTTTAGTCAAAAGTGTATACAACAAAGTGATAGACTAACAAAAGATAAGCAACTTTCATGTTTGGGGATTTCCATGTTTTGTGATGAAACTTGGAGTAATTTGCAAAAGTGTATGAGTCACCCTAACCATGAAATCTGAAAAACAGTGGGAATGAGCCAACTTTGGACTTCTGTATCTCTTGATCCATGAAAGGTTTGCTATAAGTAATTATGGCAAAGTTGTAGAGCTACTATAGTAGTACAAATTTGATTAAGTGATCTAGCTCCAAAACCAAATGGAACTTGGAGAAAAGTGCCCTAGAAGTGTCACACCCGGATTTAAGGGACAAAGTCGGGTGCATCTTGTGACACCCCAGTGTCACCTAGGGTTTCTTCTTTAAGCTAAACTAAACCATTATCACATGTGAACCAAATAGAGGCATGAACATCAAAAATTAATAACAAAGGTTGAAGTGAGTCTTTTTCATCTTAAGAAATTCTCCTTAATCATGTCATGAACCTCAAGGTAAGAAGAACTCTCAAACCCTAATTAATCCTAAGTGAACCATTTAAGCACATAAAGGGAATTTGGGAAAACACTTGGGAAAAATACAAAATTTTGGTAAGAACCAAATAACAAAGTTGTAGTGCACTAAATAACCAACAAAATATAGTCAGAAGGTTTTGCCATTTGGATTTTCCAAAATCCCCAAAGCAGACCTTTGAACCAATGCCCTATGGGAAATTCAGAATTCAGAGTCTTGAATTTCATAACCCTCTTGCAAGATCAAATGTGTTCCCTGTTTTCCAAAACTCGAAACCAAAAAGTCCATATATCAAAGTGGTGCCAAATTTCCTTGAACACGCTCTGGAAAAATTTGAACTCAAACAAAAACCGTTTGGCACGATTTTGGCACCGTTTGTCCCTGGGACCCCGGCTATCTGACACTGGCACCTTGGTGACGCTACAACTCTCTGTCCCTAGCCTAAAACCGCGCGACATCCACACACAAACGACAAAGCACAGTCAGGGGAACAAATCCTTCACAACGATCTTGCCCCAAATTCACGAAGATTTGCGCCCAATTGGCGTTAGAACTCGGGCAGAAGCAACGGTTCCACGTGTTCGACCGTGGCTGACACGCCCGGTTCACTACAGTTCGCGCACCCGCGTTCTGCAGTGCACGCCCGCGCGCGCTCGCCGGTCCACGACCGCCCGTGCACCGTGCCATGCCTATAAAGCAGCCCTAGGCCTCGACCGTACCTCCCCACGCGCTCTCAGTCCTGCCCGAGCCAAAGTTCACCGGACTTCACCTCGAGCACGCCGCGCCACCGCCCGCCAAGCCACCCGAGCCTCGGCAACCGCGGCCAGCTCTCTCCAGTCACTTCCAAGCCGCGCCAGCCACTTAGTTAGCTTCGCCAATAGCCCGTGAAGCTTTCCAAGTCCTCGGACCCAGCAGAACTTCACTGAAGACCCGAGATCATCCTCGCAGGACTTCGGTCGCCCGCGGCCGCGTGTAGACCGAGCAATCCGGTGAGCCATTCTCAATTTCTTCGTGCACATATCTTCCTTGACCTCTGGTGAAGCTCCCTGACCCATTCATTTGGACTATGGTGCCGTGAGCAGGCCGGATTCCTCGCCGCCGATGAGCTCCCCCGCCTGCGCACGTGGACCAACCTACTCCGACCACCATCGCCGACGATCCGCACCTCGACGTGATCGCCAGAGACCCCCGGACCTCACCCGACCCCTCACCGGAGCAACCTCGCCGCCGGTAAGCCCCTCCGCCCTTTTCTTCCGCCATGGTCACTATTCCATTAGGGGAAGGACTGCGAGTTTGATTTCGTGAAACCCTAGGGGGTTTTCTACAGAGTCATAGACTCAGATGAATAGTGAACCGGGGACCTGTCTGTAATACACTTAAAACCTTTCGCTAGGGACCCCAGTGCAAAACCCTTTTCCTTTATCCATTTTCTGGTTATTCTTTTTAAATTCAGCAGAGAACTTAGGAAATTTATATCTTGAGTTATATTCAACCAAATTTAGCCAAACCAATTTTGCTGGATTCAAAATATTATGAACTATCACATAAAAATATTGAACCCTTGTGCTTTCTGTTTTAAATTTTAGAGTTTGGAATTAATTAAAGAAACTGACCAAACCTTATTAAAATGAAGAAAATTAGTTATGCTTCTGTGATGAACTTAAGAAAATTTGTAGAAGATCAAACCCCACTTAGACACTGTTTAAAAATACTAAGCACCCCAGTATTGAAGATTTAAACAGAGTTATCTATTAAAAGCCATAATTGCCCAAAACTTAAGAAAATAAGAAAGGTATTAGAAAATAATGAACAGTGGATGCAAATATTTTTCCTAGTCCACTTAAGTAATGAAGAACCTAGGAAAAATAAAAGGAGCCCTAGTCCAGAACAAATTCAAGGTGAAATGTTTTATTAAGCACTAATCAAACTAGAAAGACAATTATTAGAATTATAAAAACAATTTCAAAATTGTTAAAAAAAATCCAGTGGACTTGTAACCACTAGGACACCACTACAAAAATGATAAACACCCCAGCCCATCATTTTAAGAAGGGTAAACAAATAGAACTTGATATTGAGCCATATTTTAATTAAATCATAAGCAAGCCAAAAAGTGTGCAATAGTGGGCAAATAAATTTTTACCAGATTAATAATGAAGTAGGCCACCAGAGAAAAATGCAAAACCCAATTGAAAGCTACAAAGTAATACCCATTGCCCCTACTTCATGAAAAAGGCCATTTAGTTCAAGAAATTCCTACCACCTTTCCCTTAAACAAAAAGCTACTAATTTTCAGAATGATTGCTCTTGCACAGAGAAGAAGATAGGAAAAATTAGAAATCTGTTGTTTGATATTTTTCAAATATAGTGGTAGTAGAAAGCACCCACTTGGCTAGAAACTTTAGAAAATCATAATAAAATAACTAATAAGTATTAGTTGCTGAAAATTTGTACAATGTCATGTTATAACATCTAAATGCAAGCAAAAATAAGTCTTGGAAAATAACTCCCTGTTAAAAGAAGGTTGTAGTTCAAAACACTCCCTCTTCCCTAATATTTGATAATTTTATACAGAGAGAACCCCTCACTTTTTCAGCCCCAAATTTTGAGACAGAGACTTATACACCAGTAAGCAGTCACTGTAATTTGTGCAGAATTTTTAGAAATTTATTATGCTATCTTGTAGTTCAAACCCACCTTAAAAGCATAAAAGAAATAGAAAGGAAGAAAGGGATAATAAATCTCACTCTAATGAATTCAGCTAGAAAACTTAATAAACTCTCACTAAGACAGTAAAAAGAAATCAGTGGAACACCAAAATGAACTTACCAATTAGCTTAACCAAGCTTGACCCTAATTTGCTAAGTGTACCACAAAAATCTTCAGTAGTAAGATTATGCTCTACCTTATTAAATTGATCATCCCCCATAAAATTTTAATTGCAAAATTGCATATCATGCCATGCATGTATCTTAGCCATTGCATTCATTAGATTGCAATCTCGCTGACGGAGAGTACGTGCTTATCCCCGAGCAAGGAGCTGTCCACGAGGAAGACCAGGAGCAAGCTCCCGAGACTGCCATCGAGGATCTCCCCGTAGCCCCAGCAATTGAAGGCAAGCCCCGGTTTTATGCATAACCGTTTATATATGCTACTTTACTACACTTAATGTTTGTAGGCTTGTAATGTGCACTTAAGTGTAGGAGTTGCTTGAAACCTTTAGTTGCATGAACTCAGGATTCCTTTTTGAGATAGATACTAGTATGCTAGGTCGAGTAGCTGCTACGTTAATCAGGATCTCGGTAGAAGTCGAGTGATTTTTCTAGCACTCGCGCGAGGTCAGGAATTGATTGTATTCATCTTGATAACGAGATCTATGATGGTCCATGGACTTGGATCCAGGGAGGATGCCTTGTCCATGAGACGGGAAAAGGAATTAAGGATTAATGTGTGGATACCTGAGTCAAGCGTTTGAACATACTAAACACATGTCGGGAAATATGGTAACCGGTAAACCTAGTACCTGAGTGAAGCCAGGCGCGGACTTTTCTTCTCACTTGTCCTAAGACTGGGTCTCCCTAGCTATGGTGGGTACAAGTGCGGTCACTGCACAGCGGCAACCGGGGTCAGTGGAGCATTGTATGCCAAGGCGGTGAGCCCTGGCCACGAACGGGGAATCGATGGGGACGGTTGACATGTGTGGGGACAGAGTGCCCTGACATGTCGTGTGTCTAGGTTTACCTTGCAAGGTTTTTAAAACTCGATTTGAATTGTCTGCTTCTCGCAGCTAATGAGACTGCTTGACCCCTTGTACTACATTGAGTAAGAAGTGAAATGAGGTTTACATGAGATAACTCATTGATTGTACTAAATGCTTGTTACCATGTATGCTTAGAAGGAGCAAATTTAGCTAAGATAATGATGCTAGAATTTGAAAAGCTAAAAATTGATTTTAGACTCAGCTAGTGCTTTTGGCAAACCAAACCACTCAGCCAAACAACTGCATGGTCTAGAGGTGGAGGAGTAGTTCCCTCACACCGGGTAAGTCTAGCTAAGTATTAGTATACTCAGTCTTGCTTGTGGCATAATTTTTGCAGGTACGCTCCAGGATATGGTTGACGGTGTAACTTGGCCCTCAACCCTGCCACCGGGTTGGACGGTCGAGTGGGATGCTGCTCCAGCAGGAGAGGGACAGGAGGAGTAGTGGGCTAGGCCTTGCCCTATTCCTCGCTTTTGACGATACTGATTATCCGTTGCAGTTTATTTTGTGAACATATTTCAGTTTACTTGAAAAACTCCGACTTATGTAATAATTCCAATATTTTAATTCGAGGTTTTCCTGCTTTATTGTATTTCTTTTGTGACTCACCTTCAAGTGAGCTTGTGGTATTTGATCCTGGTTAAGTGGCTCTATCAGACTAGATCTGAGGGACTGACAGTGATGTGTCACGATGCCCGATCTTCACGACATATGATAAATCTTCAGATAACTAGCTTCGAAGAAGCCAAGATAACTTGCTGCAAGCAGCGATAACTAGTGCAACTTGACAAATAAAACTCGAAGCCAATCACCGTCTTTAACCGACAACCTGAATCGAGGATTCACCCAAACACACTCTCAAAGAGCCAACCAACATAGCCTACAATCAATCGAGGAGACCTCGAAGGGAGTAGGAGCACCACTTGGGAGCAGATGAAGCCACCGCTTCTGCAACCCCGCGAAGGAATTCACAAGAGCAATGGGGCAGAGATCACTCTCAATATTTGTTAGCACACAGCTGAACAAAAGGGGTTCTGTTTTAGATTATCAAAAGCTGCCTTACATCATAGACATAGGGGGGTATTTATACTAGTAACAACCAGCCTTAGCGAGGTATAAACACGAAACAAAAGTATTTTCACGTGCTAATGTGAAGGAGCCTCTTCGGGAGATCTGCAGAGCTGATTTTCGTGTGGCTGTTTGACTTCTATGCAACTTTCAGTATTTTGACAATAACTTTTTCTAGGAATCTTCAAATTATGTGGGGCTGGATGCGTTGGAAAGCTGACTTGATATGCTTCCTCACCATGTATAGCATGCTTAAAGAAACTTCGTAGAATGATGCAGTTTAATATGAAAACTTGGTCATCAAACAGACTGTTGACCTTCTAACCAGTCAGCACTAAAGTAGGTCGGTTGCCTTTCTGGTAGATTTGAATAAGTCATCCTTAGAAGCATTGGAAACTAGACTTCAAAAGATTTCCAAAAAGTACTTATGGGCCTTCATAGCTTTTGGGAATCAAAAGACATGACTGTTTCTTCTGGACGGTTCTGTAGCGCTGGACTGACTCGGACATCTTCTTGCTGATTCGCCTTTGATATGTGTTGTCCTTCCTCTTTGGTGAACCTAAGTAATATCAACATACACGACTTAGGTAGCATAAAGTTCTCATTAGTGTTTAATTGAAATTCATAAAGTAGCGTGTGCACCTCTTGCTGTAGCTTCTTAGCTCGGCTACGTGTAATTGGTCCATCAAAGACTTGGGTTGGTGATGATGTTGGTTGTACTTGAGTTGATGTAGTATGACTTGGGGGTTGTAACGTGTTGCTTAATGGCGTGGTCGTATCATCCTCCTCCCCTTGAAAAGGAGTCGTCCTCGACTCTGAAGTGTCTTCACTTGTATATGGTAAGAGGTCAGCAACATTGAACGTGTTGCTCACGCCATAGCTTGGTGGAAGATCTATCTTGTATGCATTATCATTGATCTTGGCCAGAACACAAAATGGACCATCCCCTCGTGGCATCAATTTGGATTTGCGCTGCTCAGGAAAACACTCCTTGCGTAAGTGAATCCAAACCAAGTCCCCCAGTAAAAACTCCTCTCCAACAGCTCTCTAAATTTACTTCCTAAATTTAGTCACTTCTTATCTAACTCTATTTCGTCCCTACATTTGACAACCCTTTAGCAAGTCCCGAAACAGAAAAAACATGCATGAATCTTCGAATTTGTTGTTTTTGGACAGTGGACATTTACATTTACTTTATGTTGGAGGGTTGCTAATTTAATCATGTATTGGTAGCTATATGCTCTCCACGATATTTAACATTTGGCAGATTCTAGTGCCTAGGTTATTTATGTAATGAACGTGTCTAGGTTATGTGATATGTAACACCCCTGGTGTTACTATAACTAAAATTTGAGCATGGCATCATAAGCATTGGCATTACATATGTTTGATACACCTAGAATGCATTCACTAGGCAAAAATTTCAAACAAGTTGTATTGTTTAAGTGTTTTGCAAATAGGACCCTGGATAGGGAATTTAACCCTAAATAGGGATTAAAGGGGTAAAACTTAACCCAAGTTAAGAAAACCTAAAGACTTTAGGGTAAAAGTCATAAAATGACCCCAAGAATAAACTTGAATCACTTTTATACCCCTGGGATACCAGAAACCCTAATTGGAACCCTGGAAAACCCTGAAACCAAACCCTAGGGGCTTATGTGTAAAATTAGCCCACTTTTGGGTTAAAGTGCAAAAACCAAGCCAAATAAGTATTTTAAGCCATTTAGTTCACAAATATGTGGACTTGAAAGCCAAACCCTAAGTTTTGGACTTAAATGCAAAATGGACCTCATTTGAGTTCTATTCTAAGTCTGAAAATCAGAGAATTGGCTCAACTTTGGAGCTTTGCATCTTTCAAATTATAGGGTTTTTGCCATAGGTCACCACATCAAAGTTGAAGACCAATCATAGGAGAACAACTTTGTTTAAGGGTTCAAGCCATGATCCTATGAGAAATTTGGAGAAAAACCCAATCAAAGTTTGACTGTCAGGCTAGTTTCATTCTGAAATTCAGAACTTGAGTGAAACCGAGCTAGCTTTGGACTTGGATTTAAACATGATACAATGCAAGTTTGGGTATGATTCCCATAACAACTTTGTAGATGGTATATTGCTCTACAAATTTGTTGCAGAGTGTGGATCACGTTGCCATAGAAAATCGGGAGAAAATGAAGCTCCAATATGCTCTGTCAGTCGCTCTGAATAAGTGGTTCCCATGGTACAGTGCCCACCGGATAAGGTCGCCAGCAAACCCACCGCTGGTGGCTTTCCGCCGTGATTCACGTCGCCGGCGTCACGATTCGCGCTCGGGTATGTGGATAACTTCGCGGCGTCAAAAGATCGTCACCGCCCATGACCTGGACACCACACCGACTAGCCGTAGTCCATCTCCTCTGGCTCACCGCCCACGGTAAAGTGCTCACCGTCGACCGCCGCCTCTCGGCCGTGCGCCGCGTGGCTCAACCCTTCCACCGCATCGCTGTAACTTGCTACTGCTGTCAAATCAACGCTGGTGAGGTTGCCACGGCGTTGGACACTGATTCGCGTGCGCCAGTGCCTTCTTCCTCATCTCCGACCGCCGCGTGTCTCGTCCAAATTCGCGGCCACCGCCCGTCCTCTCTATAAATTGAGCCCGTGACTAGCTCCGTAAGATCGTCAGCTAACTAGCCACCGCTAATCGGCCACAATCATCCACCCGTGTGCTCGAATTCGGAGTTTCCCCCAAATCCGATTTCCGCCACCGTGAAACCAAGCTCACCGTCGCCAGCCATACTCCGGTTAGTTCCTCCCCTCTGCTCCCTTGTTTAAGCCTTCTTATGCGTCTACGATGCTTGCCGAGCCATTGAATTGAACTAAGAGCCCTCTGGTCGCCGGGAACACGACCATATAGTCGCCATACTCACGGCCACCGTGGCCAGAGCTCCATAGTTGATCAATAGCGCAATTAAGTTAGGGGAAATGATCATGGTGACCCCGATTTCATGTCCGCCGCTCGGAGAACCCAGCCATAGCCCCAATCGGCCGGTCCAGGACCTCACCGGAGTCTCTCCGCGCGCCTCGCCGTCGTGGACCGCCCACTGCGAAGAAATAGAACCTCAAGGGCCTCTGTGCAAAGCGTCAGTGACACAGGAAAACAGTAGAAAGACCGGATCCCAGTTAATGAGAACCCCGAGGGTATTTTTGCAAAGCCGCCAGCGCGCGCGCGCGGGCACCTTTCTGTCTTAGCTGGGCCGCCTGGGCTGGATTCGGCCCAGTGCTATTCAATTGTTTTTCTTTTTCTTTTATCTCCAGAGCCAAAACAATTATAGAAAAATGTAGAAAAATGCTAAAATTGTGAAACTAATTTTCCTAGACTTGTTATTTTCCCTAGAATTTAATAAAAATAGTTTTGTGATTTCTAGTGGAAATAAGAAATTTTAGGGTATTTAAAGTAGTTAAAAGTATTAGTTATGGATTTTTAGAAAATAATTGGTAAGTCTAAAAATGCCCAAACTTTTTATGGGAAATTAAAACATTATTTAGAAGCCTTGGGTAGAGTTTGAATTGTTTTGGACCTTGTTTGATCACCAAACCCCAAAACACCCCCCCTGCCCTATGAACTCCTTTACCGACTCCGGAAACCCTAAGTTCCCGGAACTCCGTGAAGGAAAGTTGTACTCAAGACATAGCTAATAAGTTGATATTATCTTTGCATTCTCATGAGCATCCCATGGCATCCATTCTTATACCTATGTATGGTTATGATTAGAACGTGAAGAAGAAATCGAAGTAACTGAAGAGGAGACACCACCACCACCTTCGGAATCTCAGGCCGGGAATAGTTTCTACTTTGATATCTGTGGATCTGAGCCTGATTCACCTGTGAACGAAGGCAAGCCCCGGTGCATGCAACCCCTTTCCTTGTGTTTTTAAATACTTTTTGCACACTTAAGTCTAGCGAAATGTGCATTAGGTTCATAGGAGTTACTTGAAACCCTTTGATGCATTGCTTTCCTTGATATCCATACCTTTATAGATACTTCTGTGAAGTATCAAAACATGATTTACAAAAATGCTTAGCCTTGCTTAGATCTTGTGGATAGAGGTTGTCCTCAATTTAACCATGGAGAGGATGGCTTCTACCTGCAAGAATATTTTCATTTGGAGCAAAAGTGGGATCTTACTGCAAAGTTCCCTGTGATGCTCTTTCATACTAAGGAACAGACACAATCCTAAGGATGGAAATACTTAAATTGAAACTTGGGGTAGGAACAGGTGATGTTCTACCCAGGTTGGTTAAGGATTAACGCGTATGTAGGCGTGCTGACCGAGGACCCTTTAACTGGTCACATGCCTCGTCATGGGTAAGCCTTGCCTCGGGCAGACTAAGGCCGGAATAAGATAACACGAAATGGGCGTGGAGCGGTGGCGAGAGTAGCGTGTACCCTCCGTGGCAAGAGGCTGGACGGTGGTGTATCTGTGCTCTCGGTTTGCGTGAACCTGATCCAGTCTTAAGAACCCCGGTGGCGGGTTGACATATGCAAGGGTTAAGTGCTACATATGTCGTGTGATTGGAGATCCTCAGCTGAGTATAATCGATTCGGATCGCCGTACCTTCGTGGTTATGAAGACTTGGTCACTTCCCTGCAACCTAAAGTCAGGATGTGGACACTATGGATAAAAATGATGTTGTCTTGATGTGATGTGAAATTAGACTAGATGCAAATAGAGTCTATTAATACTTAATATGGCGTTGAAAGATTGAAAGTAAGGACTCACTTTAGTAAGCTATTTCTGCAAAAGTATCTAAGTTGATTTTTGCTAAAGCCTCTCCTTGATTCCTAATTATCCAGCATACCCTTGAGAGTCTTTTCCTTAGTCGGGTAAGACTTGCTGAGTAATTCCATACTCAGGGTTTATCCCTTTGTTGTTTTTAGGTGAGGAAGCGACAAATTTTTGTTGCTTTTGCTCCAAGGTGGTACCAAATGAAGAAAAACAAGACTGAAGTGCGGGAGGACTTGGTCCTCCACTTAGGATCTTTGCTTATAGCTTATCGGGAGGAGTTTGTGCCTCCCTTGGTTTGTATAATATTACTACTCTGCACTCACTTTTAGTCTGGTCTGTAATAAAATAACTCAAGCTTGCTTTTGAAATAAATGTAAGTTTATGTTATTGCTTCCGCATCTCCGATGTTCTGTAATGTCTGCAAGACGGGTGAGACGTTCCTGGTAAGGTAAGGAAAGATACCGAACTTGTCAAGTGACTTAGGAACATCTACAGGGTGTCTGATGTCTGTGAGACAAGGACAACTGTAGGTGGGCCTAATTACTTGGGAGGTTCCGTCACAGCTGGTATCGGAGCGTAGCCCTTCTTTGCAGATATTATGAGGCATCTTCAAAAGGATTTTCAAAAGTCTTACCTAAAAATTCTTTTCTCTTCTTACCTAAGTATTCTGAAGAGTCTATTTTAAAGACCAGATAGGAAGAGTGCAATGTATAGAAGGTTGAATCGACTAAGGTTAATTCTGTAATTATACATGCATCATGCTAAGAATCATACTAATAACATTTTCCCCCTTAAAAAGATGCCGCCACGCACCAGGCTAACGGCACGCAAGTCTACGGGACCAATTGGGGTGCCTCGGCATCAATTGGCTCCCCGACATGAAAGCAGCAGCAGTGGAAGTAATGACCCCATCGGAGATCTTGAAGCCCGTGTGAGTCGACTTCAAGCAGCGCTGCAACACAGGACCGATGCTTGGGTCGTCGACGGAGATAGAATCAATGAACTGAGAAGGGACATCCGACATCTGCAGGATCAGCTTGCTGATCGAGACTTAGCACTTGACTGGGCCGTACAGTCTCGTTTGCTAATGTGTGCTAAGGAAGCAAGGGCTCAGGCCCGAATTAAAGAACTTAGCTCGACTGTCGATAACCTGCAGGTTTACTGCAATACGTTGCATGAGGAAGTCCATATACTATACTCTCAATTACACCCTAGTGAGCCTGCACAACCTGCTGAGGCGGAAGCCGGACCATCTCACGTTGCGGGACGTGCGCTGGGTGGGGAGTTAGACCTTTTTGAGCCCCCTCCTTCTTTGAGGTTGGTTGATGTCTGGACTCCCACACCTGACGATGAGGCCGCCAAGACTAATGGAAAGCAGGAATAATGGTGTAATAGAAGTAAAAGTAGAGTAGTGTATTGTAGGGTGTACTGTTGTATAATAGGTTGAACTCTTGTATAATGGGTAATGTATCCTGTTATGTAATATCGAGTCTGTATCATTACTTTTTATAGTAATGTAAAATGGAAGGTTTCTTTGGCGCATTATGTTTACTTCAAATATTCTTTGCCACAGATGCCGACCAGGACTCGAGGACAGGACGCAGCCGGAACTTCTGGGGGAAGGGATGTTACCCCAAACCCACCTCCGGTTCCTCCCACGTTAGCCGAGGCGATTCCCGCCTTGGTGAATGCCACCGCAGACAATACATGCTTCCTTAGGGAAATGGCGGGTCAGCAGCAATTCCAGCAACAGGCAGGAAGAGGTTATCCGCAAGGCCCCCGTGAAACCACCTATCTGGATTTCTCGGAAACCCGTCCACCCCTATTCGTCAAAGCTGAAGATCCCCTAGAAGCTGATGAGTGGATTCGGGTTATTGAGCAAAAGTTTGGTCTTCTCCGTTGCTCAGAGACGCAGAAGCCGTTATTTGCAGCACAACAACTCCGTGGTCCTGCCAGTACCTGGTGGGGAAATTTTGTGGCTATTCAACCTGTCAACCATCAAGTCACCTGGGATGAGTTTAAAGCAGCCTTCCGTGAGCACTACATACCCGAAGGAGTGCTGCATATGAAACAAGAAGAATTTATGAAGTTAAAACAAGGTGGAGACACCGTCAATCAATATCTCAACAAATTTAATCACCTGTCGCAGTATGCCATCGACCAGGTGAATACTGATTTAAAGAAGAAGAACTGTTTTATGCGGGGACTGAATGATCGGCTACAAAGGAAAATGGCCACATGCATAGATCTCACGTATGGAAAGGCTGTCAGCACAGCCTTATCTGTTGAAGCCAAATACGCAAATTCTGGGAAGAATAAGGGATTCGGTGGTGAGAGGCCTAATCAGGGCCAGGCGAAGAAGCAACGGTTTGTGATCCGACCTTCAAACCAAAATCGCACTTTTCCTCGTCCACCCTCATTTCCCTTCAAACAGCCTATCATTATTCGCCCCAACAATACCCCCACTACCCCAAATCAGCCGGGTGCCCCAGGCACTCGATTCCCTGCCTTGCCTAGTTCTTCAACTGGGTGTTTTAATTGCGGCAAGTCGGGACACTTCATCAAAGACTGCCCATATCCTAGGCAAAATCAATCAAATGCTTCGCAAGGATCTGGGAAATCAGCTCAGCCCAAAGGAAATGCTATGGGGAAAAATACAAAGAAGACGGGGCGTGTATATTATACCCAAGTGGCTACTACACCGGAAGGAGAGCTGGTGATGATGGGTACGTTTCCCGTGGCCAGTCACCCAGCATATATTCTTTTTGATTCTGGTGCTTCACATACATTCATTAGCAAGAAATTTGTGGAGAAACATCATATTGCATACCATGAATCAAAGGAGGGATTTAAAATTCATTCACCTGGGGGACACATTCTTACTAGAGAAGTGGCCTATGGAGTGCCAGTAACAATGGCCGGACGGAACTTTCCTGCTAACATGATTGTTCTGAAGGGCCAGTATATAGATTGTAATACTCAAATTTGTATATAAAGGAATATGGTGGATTTCCACATTTTGTGTGCCTTATTTGCATCATGAACAGAGCATATATAAATTGAAGAGTGATTAAATCAAACCAAAGACACTAAAAATAAAAGAAGTGCATCCCGTTGGAGTTTTGTTTGTTATGCATTTAAATATTAACAACCATCTCAACACTACTAATCAAGGCATAACAAGAGATAAATGAAATTGAAACCCAAATGGTAATTAGGGTTTGGAAATGAAAATGGGAAGAGGAAAGAATATAAGTGTAAAGAAAATTAATATATATTTCCAAAATTTAATACTTTTAAAGTCACATTATAAATTAAGAATAAACTTGACACAAGTTTGAATTCAAATTAGGATTTAAATATGAATTTGTAAAAGAATGGAGAAAGGAGAAAATAAAAGAAAAAAAAAGAAAAGGAATACTATACCTGATGGGCCGCCAACCTGGATTTCGGCCCAACTTACCTTTAACAACCGCGCCAGCCCACTCCTCCACCCTGCTGGCGCCGACGGGTGGGCTCAACATGTCAGTCACACCATCGCGTCTCGCGCCTTGCCTTTCACTGACTGGTGGACCCCACCGTTCTGCGCGCATTGTCTCGCTTCCACGTGGGACCCACATGTCGGATTCTTCCCCAACAAACTCATCCGCGTTTCTTGCACGACCGGCGCGACGCGGGCTCCTCGGCCGGAGATCTCGGGGTAGCTCGTTCGTGCGCGTGGACCGGCTCGCGGGTGCTTAAGTACCGAGTCGTCGGAGCCCGGGCATATCTCCTCTTCTCCCCTTCATCCCACTCGCACCGTGGACACCCATCGTCGAAGTCGCCATTGCCATAACACAGCTACCGTCGTCCCGCGTGCTCGGCCCCAATTGGATCCCCGTGTGCGGCCCGAAGGCTTCGCCCGTGCCCCTGGTCCGTTCCGGTGGCGATTACGCGGCCGGAGGGTGACCGGAGCGCGCCCAGTTCGTCACCGCCACCGCGCGTTTACGGCTCGCCGTGGACCGACCGGAGCAGCTCCGTACTTAGGGTAAGGACCCGCTCTCCTGGCTCGCCTTCGTCTTAATTTCACTCCGCGCCCAGCGTATTAGAGTTTGGCGCACTGGAGCTCGGGATTCGCTTTCGCCGGCAATGGCACCACCACGGCGCACCGTGTACCGAGTACTATACTCGGTGTTGGCCAAAATTGGTGCTGGAATGGGGCTCGGCATGTCGTAAATTTCACGTGGATCGTGCGGATTGGGGTATGGCGCTCGGGTGGGCCGGAATCGTGATCTCCGGTGATCCCCGCCGCCGTGCGTGGGGGCTGTTGGCACGGCTCGGGCTGGGTGGAAGGCGATGACGGCGCGGCCGTTGGATCGGGCGCGTACGGTTACGATTAGATCCAGGGTTGGGGTAATCGAGCACCGTTGGATCATTGACGGGCAGTCCCGATTAGGTCCAGCGTACCCCTTCGCTCGGAAGAAATCCACATCGTTGATCTCGCGTCGGGCGGTAGGATCTAGATCTAGGGTTAATTAAATCCGGGCCTTTGATTCTGAATCCGAGGGCCCCGTTTGCGTACCGGTTCGGGATAAAACCGATCTAATCTGCACCGTCAACTTGTGATCCAACGACCGAGACCTAACTATACCCCCTTCGCTCGCGCACTTTGCATAAGAGTCCCTGGACAATTTAATAATAAACCCGCCGTCCACCTCTGTAGTGCCTGAGTCATATGAAATGTTACCCCGAGACCCCTGGACTTTCCAGGAATTGAGGCCCAGTCCAGTACAGAGTTAAATTGATTAAATGAATTGGAAATTTGATTTTAATATGAAAATAAACCCTAGAATTTGTATAAATCATAGAAAATGCATATGAACTCCAAATTAGTCCATTCCAGTTCCTAAAATTTTGTAATTTTATTCTCTATCACCTAGAGCCTCTGTTATGTCATGAAAACAGTAAGAAATTTATTTATCACTTAATCCTATTTAAAGCACATAAAACCTTTGAAAATGCATAACTTAAAATCTATAACTCAGAAAATTATGATTCCTGTTCCTAGGTTTCTATTTTAATATGTAGATTATTACTGTGCATTTTATTTATATGTTTGGTGTAATGTTAATTTCTCTATATGCCCTGTGCTTGTTTGTATTGTGGCGAGTAGAAGAGCCCGTGACCGAGGATCCTGGTGAGCAGCAGGTTGAAGTAGCTGAGCAGGAGCTCATTGAAGGCAAGTTGTGCCCTTGACCACTTTTTACCCAATAATGTTCTTTAATATCGCTTATCCATGCATAGGTTAATTTTGATGGGACCCAATAGGTCACCCTAGATTTGTTTATCTCATTACCTTGTTTACCCCTGAATCACTTGGGTAGTTTGCTATTGCTTTATATGGTTTTGGGATAATCATTTATTACCACTATGTTCCAATTCTTTTTGTTATTCTATTTATGTTCATGTTGAGATCATTAATGTTAATTGGAACATAGAGCTTAACTTGAGAACCACGTGCCACCACAAGGGTTTAATGGGACGCCCTTGGCTGACTAATTAGGAAAGCTAGTGGAAGACTACCTTACCCGAAAGGGGCAAGGGCAGTAGGGGAGTGGTCAGTGTAGGGAGGTCCCTGGTTGATTTTGCTGCGATGGCGGTCAGCCAGGAACCCTGCATTGGAGCTTCCTATAAACTGTAGCGGGTTTTCGGAAGCTAGTGGAACTTTGTAAAGGCCTCGTAGTGTTGCCCTGCCGCGCTTCCTAGGTAGAGGTGTATGGGATTCGCGACCCCTTGGCAGATGGGTAACATGACTTGTGGGTAAAGGGTACAACCTCTGCAGAGTGTAAAACTGGTATACTAGCCGAGCTCACGGTCATGAGCAGCTCAGGACTCTCTGATGATTAAATTATGGAACTTAAATTCAATTTTGTCATTTGCATATGCATGGGTTTATTATTAATTTTGTTCTATTACTTTACTTAAGGTTTGGTATTTACTTACACTTAGTAACTGCTAATAAAAGTTTGACCAACATTAAAAGCAATGCTCAGCTTTAACCATTCTCTTTGATAAGCCTTACACTCCATGAGCTCCCACCTTTGGTGAGTTCATGTCACATTATTCCCCACAACTTGTTGAGCGATGATCATGTGTGAGCTCACCCTTGCTGTCTCACACCCCCCCACACAGGAGAAGAGCAGGTGGTTCAGGAGGAGCCGCCTAACACTGAGGAGTTCGATCTGATCTAGGTGGCGTTTCCCAGTCGACATTGGCGCCGACGATCCTTAGTTCGTTTTATGTTTATTCTTTTATTTTGTAATAAGTCTTCCGCTATGTAATAAGTACTCTGATGTTTTATGACATTTATCTCTATACACTCTGTTATTATATATGTTGTCTTCTTGGCGCATGTATGAGATGCACCTGGCTTTGTTCCTTAAAGCCGGGTGTGACAGAAGTGGTATCAGAGGAAATGTTGACTGTAGGACGAAGCCTAGATAGAAATGGACATCCCTTACCTACTTATCTTACTCTGATTCATTCCATACTTACCTTATCTTGATCCTGTCTCACCTTTTGCTATTCTACTCTGATTATTCTTACCTTTACTACTCTAAGACAAGATGGATTTCACACCTTGGAATCCTACAACTATGAACCTTTTCAGAGGTAGGGAACCTAAGACGAAATTTAAATTATTTTCTCTATTAAAAATGTTGGTTGATTGTTCTGATGATAAATGTCTGATTTGCTTCTTTGATTGATTGAAACATTATAGTTGGGCATCTTAGCATGTACCACCATAAGGTAATGTATTAGCTTTAGTAGGTGACACACTAATCTACTTAGCTAATAAATCCCCCGCAGTAACATTTCTCGTAATTACTCGCCTTGTCTACAATTCTTCCTTTCTTACCCTGTGTTTCTAACCGAGATGGGCTACCCCTATAGTGTTAGAAGAGAGCACTATACACGTGATCTTTGGTATGTCATGGTTAAGAAAGGCAAAGGCAGTATATACATTGTGCTAAGGGAACCTTAGAACTCACCAGTTCCAAAGTAGAAAGATTGCAGTTGGAATTGCAGTAACTACCGCCACCAGACTAGCGACATTCTTAGTAGATGGGAAGTTGGTTGGTGTCAACATCCGTGTGGTTAGAGATTTTCCGGATGTCTTCTCAGAAGAGTTATTAGGGATGCCAGC
Source organism: Zea mays (assembly GCF_902167145.1). Lineage (NCBI taxonomy): Eukaryota > Viridiplantae > Streptophyta > Magnoliopsida > Poales > Poaceae > Zea > Zea mays. Next base: position 47,972,325 of record NC_050103.1, read on the forward strand.
AGATACGGAAGTTGAGTTTGTCATAGAACCCTTACCTGGGACTACCCCTACTTTCAAACGGCCATACAGGAGGTCTGTAGAAGAGTTAAAGGAACTTAAGAAGCAGTTAACTGAGTTACAAGAGGTTGGGTACATTCGTTCGAATTCTTCACCTTATGGAGCACTGGTTCTATTTGTACAGAAGAAAGAAGGATCGCAAGGGATGTGCATGGATTATAGGTCCCTTAACGATGTCACTGTGAAGAACAAGTGTCCATTACCCCGCATTGAGGATTTATTTAATCGGATGAGAGGTGCAAGGGTATTCTCGAAGATTGATCTCTGATCGGGTTTCCATCAAATGAAGATTAGACCATCGGATATTCCCAAGACGGCTTTCTCGACTCGATATGGATTATATGAGTTTACTGTTATGTCGTTTGGATTAACCAATGCACCAGCTTACTTTATGAACTTGATGAATAAGGTGTTTATGGAGTATTTGGACAGATTCGTCGTGGTATTCATCGATGATATTCTTATTTATTCTCAGAGTGATAGTGATCACGAGGAACATCTAAGGATGGTGCTACAGAAGCTACGAGATAATCAACTCTATGCCAAGTTCAGCAAGTGCGAGTTTTGGATTGGCGAGGTGCCATTTCTTGGTCATATTATTTCTGATGGAGGAATTTCAGTGGATCCTGCTAAAGTTAAGGAGATATTGGAGTGGAGAGTACCCACTACAGTTACTGAGATTCGGAGTTTCTTGGGATTAGCAGGATATTATCGGAGATTTATTGAAGGATTTTCTAAGATTGCTAAGCCTATGACTTCACTTTTGGAGAAGGGAAAAGAATTTAAGTGGGACGAGAAGTGTCAAGACAGCTTTGATCTATTGAAGAAGAGGTTGATGTCGCCACCGGTATTGGTTATGCCAGACCTACAGAAGGGATTTGACATTTATTGTGATGCATGTGGCCAAGGACTTGGATGTGTGCTTATGCAAGAAGGACATGTGATTGCCTATGCTTCTCGTCAGTTGCGGAGACATGAATTGAACTACCCCACTCATGACATGGAATTTGCAGCCGTTGTGCATGCGCTTAAGATTTGGAGACATTACATCATGGGGACCAAGTGTCAAGTATATACGGATCATAAGAGTCTGAAGTATATATTCACTCAGAAGGATCTCAACCTTAGGCAACGCCGTTGGTTGGAGCTTATTAAGGATTATGATTTGGAGATTCACTATCACCCGGGCAAGGCAAATTTGGTTGCAGATGCCTTGAGTCGCAAGGAGCATGTTCATTCAGCTATTGTTGCCCAGCTACCCGATGAGATTGTTGAGGATTTCAGGAGACTTAACCTGGGGATAGTTACTCATACTGAAGGAGTTACTATTGATGTGGAACCTACTTTGGAGCAGGAGATTCGCAAAGGACAAATTGGTGATGCTAAAATAAAAGAGATTAAGGATCTGATTACTGAAGGTCGAGTTCCGGAGTTCACGGAAGATGAGCAAGGCACTGTATGGTTCAAGGACAGAATGTGTGTTCCTGATATTAAAAGCCTTCGAGAGACTATATTGAAAGAGGCCCATGACTCGGATTACTCTATTCATCCTGGTAGTACTAAGATGTATCAGGATTTGAAGCGGAAGTATTGGTGGTATGGATTGAAAAGAGATGTAGCTGCACATGTGGCTATGTGTGATGTATGTCAAAGAGTTAAGGCTGAACATCAGAGGCCAACTGGACTATTGCACCCACTGAAGATACCCGAGTGGAAGTGGGAAGAGATTGGTATGGATTTTATTACTGGATTGCCTCGCACCCAGAAAGGATATGATGCTATATGGGTGATTGTGGATAGATTGACTAAAGTGGCTCACTTTATTCCTGTGAAGACTACTTATAAAGGTTCTCAGCTAGCAGAGTTATATATGGCTCGGATTGTGTGTTTACATGGAGTACCAAAGAAGATCGTGTCTGATCGAGGTTCACAGTTCACCTCAAGGTTTTGGAGAAGCTTTCATGAGAATATGAGTACAAAGTTGAATTTCAGTACAGCTTATCACCCTCAGACTGATGGATAGACTGAAAGGACTAATCAAGTGTTGGAAGATATGTTGAGAGCATGTGCCCTTCAGCATGGAGGAAGTTGGGATAAGAGTCTGCCTTATGCTGAGTTCTCGTATAATAATTACCAGGCCAGTCTGAAAATGTCACCTTTTGATGCTTTATACGGGAGGAAGTGCAGGACTCCTCTATATTGGGATCAGACTGGAGAGAGACAGTTCTTTGGGCCTGAATTGATTCAAGAAGCAGAAGAACAAGTCCGTATAATTCGAGAGAATTTGAGAGTGGCTCAAACCAGGCAAAAGAGTTATGCTGATAATAGAAGGAGGCCACTGGAATTTGAAGAAGGAGATTATGTGTATCTCAAGGTGTCACCACTGCGTGGAATGAGGAGATTCAAAGTTAAGGGCAAATTATCCCCTCGCTACATTGGACCATTCTTGATCTTTAGGAGAGTTGGAGAGATGGCCTACCAACTTGAGTTACCTGCTAGTCTATCAGATGTGCATAATGTGTTCCATGTGTCTCAACTTAAGAAGTGTCTCCGTGTTCCCGATGAACAGTTACCCATGGAAGAGCTCAGTGTTCAAGGTGATTTGACTTACACGGAGTACCCGATCAAGATTTTGGATACTTTGACTCGAGTTACAAGGAATAAGGTTATAAAGATGTGCAAAGTTCAATGGAGTCACCATGGAGAGGATGAAGCAACTTGGGAAAGAGAAGAAGAGCTTCGTATAGATTTTCCCCACCTTTTCCCTAGGTCTTCTTAAATCTCGAGGACGAGATTATTTTTAAGGGGGGTAGGATTTGTAATACTCAAATTTGTATATAAAGGAATATGGTGGATTTCCACATTTTGTGTGCCTTATTTGCATCATGAACAGAGCATATATAAATTGAAGAGTGATTAAATCAAACCAAAGACACTAAAAATAAAAGAAGTGCATCCCGTTGGAGTTTTGTTTGTTATGCATTTAAATATTAACAACCATCTCAACACTACTAATCAAGGCATAACAAGAGATAAATGAAATTGAAACCCAAATGGTAATTAGGGTTTGGAAATGAAAATGGGAAGAGGAAAGAATATAAGTGTAAAGAAAATTAATATATATTTCCAAAATTTAATACTTTTAAAGTCACATTATAAATTAAGAATAAACTTGACACAAGTTTGAATTCAAATTAGGATTTAAATATGAATTTGTGAAAGAATGGAGAAAGGAGAAAATAAAAGGAAAAAAAAAGAAAAGGAATACTATACCTGATGGGCCGCCAACCTGGATTTCGGCCCAACTTACCTTTAACAACCGCGCCAGCCCACTCCTCCACCCTGCTGGCGCCGACGGGTGGGCTCAACATGTCAGTCACACCATCGCGTCGCGCGCCTTGCCTTTCACTGACTGGTGGACCCCACCGTTCTGCGCGCATTGTCTCGCTTCCACGTGGGACCCACATGTCGGATTCTTCCCCAACAAACTCATCCGCGTTTCTTGCACGACCGGCGCGACGCGGGCTCCTCGGCCGGAGATCTCGGGGTAGCTCGTTCGTGCGCGTGGACTGGCTCGCGGGTGCTTAAGTACCGAGTCGTCGGAGCCCGGGCATATCTCCTCTTCTCCCCTTCATCCCACTCGCACCGTGGACACCCATCGTCGAAGTCGCCATTGCCATAACACAGCTACCGTCGTCCCGCGTGCTCGGCCCCAATTGGATCCCCGTGTGCGGCCCGAAGGCTTCGCCCGTGCCCCTGGTCCGTTCCGGTGGCGATTACGCGGCCGGAGGGTGACCGGAGCGCGCCCAGTTCGTCACCGCCACCGCGCGTTTACGGCTCGCCGTGGACCGACCGGAGCAGCTCCGTACTTAGGGTAAGGACCCGCTCTCCTGGCTCGCCTTCGTCTTAATTTCACTCCGCGCCCAGCGTATTAGAGTTTGGCGCACTGGAGCTCGGGATTCGCTTTCGCCGGCAATGGCACCACCACGGCGCACCGTGTACCGAGTACTATACTCGGTGTTGGCCAAAATTGGTGCTGGAATGGGGCTCGGCATGTCGTAAATTTCACGTGGATCGTGCGGATTGGGGTATGGCACTCGGGTGGGCCGGAATCGTGATCTCCGGTGATCCCCGCCGCCGTGCGTGGGGGCTGTTGGCATGGCTCGGGCTGGGTGGAAGGCGATGACGGCGCGGCCGTTGGATCGGGCGCGTACGGTTACGATTAGATCCAGGGTTGGGGTAATCGAGCACCGTTGGATCATTGACGGGCAGTCCCGATTAGGTCCAGCGTACCCCTTCGCTCGGAAGAAATCCACACCGTTGATCTCGCGTCGGGTGGTAGGATCTAGATCTAGGGTTAATTAAATCCGGGCCTTTGATTCTGAATCCGAGGGCCCCGTTTGCGTACCGGTTCGGGATAAAACCAATCTAATCTGCACCGTCAACTTGTGATCCAACGACCGAGACCTAACTATACCCCCTTCGCTCGCGCACTTTGCATAAGAGTCCCTGGACAATTTAATAATAAACCCGCCGTCCACCTCTGTAGTGCCTGAGTCATATGAAATGTTACCCCGAGACCCCTGGACTTTCCAGGAATTGAGGCCCAGTCCAGTACAGAGTTAAATTGATTAAATGAATTGGAAATTTGATTTTAATATGAAAATAAACCCTAGAATTTGTATAAATCATAGAAAATGCATATGAACTCCAAATTAGTCCATTCCAGTTCCTAAAATTTTGTAATTTTATTCTCTATCACCTAGAGCCTCTGTTATGTCATGAAAACAGTAAGAAATTTATTTATCACTTAATCCTATTTAAAGCACATAAAACCTTTGAAAATGCATAACTTAAAATCTATAACTCAGAAAATTATGATTCCTGTTCCTAGGTTTCTATTTTAATATGTAGATTATTACTGTGCATTTTATTTATATGTTTGGTGTAATGTTAATTTCTCTATATGCCCTGTGCTTGTTTGTATTGTGGCGAGTAGAAGAGCCCGTGACCGAGGATCCTGGTGAGCAGCAGGTTGAAGTAGCTGAGCAGGAGCTCATTGAAGGCAAGTTGTGCCCTTGACCACTTTTTACCCAATAATGTTCTTTAATATCACTTATCCATGCATAGGTTAATTTTGATGGGACCCAATAGGTCACCCTAGATTTGTTTATCTCATTACCTTGTTTACCCCTGAATCACTTGGGTAGTTTGCTATTGCTTTATATGGTTTTGGGATAATCATTTATTACCACTATGTTCCAATTCTTTTTGTTATTCTATTTATGTTCATGTTGAGATCATTAATGTTAATTGGAACATAGAGCTTAACTTGAGAACCACGTGCCACCACAAGGGTTTAATGGGACGCCCTTGGCTGACTAATTAGGAAAGCTAGTGGAAGACTACCTTACCCGAAAGGGGCAAGGGCAGTAGGGGAGTGGTCAGTGTAGGGAGGTCCCTGGTTGATTTTGCTGCGATGGCGGTCAGCCAGGAACCCTGCATTGGAGCTTCCTATAAACTGTAGCGGGTTTTCGGAAGCTAGTGGAACTTTGTAAAGGCCTCGTAGTGTTGCCCTGCCGCGCTTCCTAGGTAGAGGTGTATGGGATTCGCGACCCCTTGGCAGATGGGTAACATGACTTGTGGGTAAAGGGTACAACCTCTGCAGAGTGTAAAACTGGTATACTAGCCGAGCTCACGGTCATGAGCAGCTCAGGACTCTCTGATGATTAAATTATGGAACTTAAATTCAATTTTGTCATTTGCATATGCATGGGTTTATTATTAATTTTGTTCTATTACTTTACTTAAGGTTTGGTATTTACTTACACTTAGTAACTGCTAATAAAAGTTTGACCAACATTAAAAGCAATGCTCAGCTTTAACCATTCTCTTTGATAAGCCTTACACTCCATGAGCTCCCACCTTTGGTGAGTTCATGTCACATTATTCCCCACAACTTGTTGAGCGATGATCATGTGTGAGCTCACCCTTGCTGTCTCACACCCCCCCCCCCCCACACAGGAGAAGAGCAGGTGGTTCAGGAGGAGCCGCCTAACACTGAGGAGTTCGATCTGATCTAGGTGGTGTTTCCCAGTCGACATTGGCGCCGACGATCCTTAGTTCGTTTTATGTTTATTCTTTTATTTTGTAATAAGTCTTCCGCTATGTAATAAGTACTCTGATGTTTTATGACATTTATCTCTATACACTCTGTTATTATATATGTTGTCTTCTTGGCGCATGTATGAGATGCACCTGGCTTTGTTCCTTAAAGCCGGGTGTGACATAGATGTAATTTTGGGTATGAATTGGTTAACCCAACACAAGGCAATTCTCAACACTAAACTCAGAACCGTCAGGTTGAGCTATAATCAAGAAGAGATTCTTTTGACTCTCCCCGCAACCAATCCAGCCAAAACTTCTGGTAAAGTATATGAGGCCATTGTACCGAAGATCAAGAACATTCCGGTAGTATGTGAGTTTCCAGATGTATTTCCGGAAGATTTGCCTGGACTGCCCCCTGAAAGAGATGTAGAATTCGTAATTGAGCTAAAGCCCGGTACGGCTCCCATCTCCCGAAGATCGTACCGTATGCCCCCTAATGATTTGGCGGAATTGAAGATTCAATTACAAGATCTACTGAATAAGGGATTCATCCGGCCAAGCTCGTCCCCATGGGGTTGTCCCGCCATTTTTGTTAAGAAGAAGGATCAAACCTTGCGAATGTGCGTGGATTATCGACCCCTGAATGAGGTCACCATCAAGAATAAGTACCCTCTTCCAAGGATCGACATCTTATTTGATCAACTGACTGGGGCGAGGGTATTTTCCAAAATTGATCTCAGGTCGGGCTATCACCAAATCCGTATTCGGCCCGAGGATATACCGAAGACCGCGTTTACTACGCGGTATGGATTGTTTGAATACCTGGTAATGTCTTTCGGGCTCACAAATGCTCCTGCCCACTTCACCTATTTGATGAACTCGGTATTCATGCCCGAGTTGGACAAATTCGTGGTAGTCTTCATCGACGATATCTTGATATATTCTAAGAATGAAGAGGACCATGCTCAGCATTTACGGATTGTATTGACGCGCCTGAGGGAACATCAGCTGTATGCAAAGTTCAGCAAGTGCGCGTTCTGGCTGGAAGAAATTCAATTTTTGGGGCACGTGTTATCAGCTAAAGGAATTGCGGTAGATCCTAGCAAGGTCAAAGATATTCTGGAGTGGAAACCTCCAACAACTGTTCACCAAGTCCGGAGTTTTCTTGGACTAGCTGGGTATTATCGCAGATTCATACCAGATTTTTCTAAGCTTGTGAAGCCAATCACAAGTTTATTGAAGAATGACATTAAGTTCAATTGGTCTTCTAAGTGTAATGAAGCCTTTGAGCAACTGAAGACATTATTGACCACTGCTCCGGTATTGGCTCAACCGGACATCACTAAGCCTTTTGATGTATATTGTGATGCATCTGGCAGTGGGCTCGGCTGTGTACTGATGCAAGAGGGCCGAGTAATTGCGTATGCTTCAAGGCAGTTGCGCCGACATGAGGAGCATTATCCAACTCATGATCTGGAGCTAGCTGATGTGGTTCATGCCCTGAAGATTTGGCGTCACTATCTGCTGGGAAATATCTGTCACATATATACAGATCATAAAAGTTTGAAGTACATCTTCACCCAGTCAGAGTTAAATATGAGGCAAAGACGATGGCTTGAGCTCATCAAAGACTATGAACTGGAGATCCATTATCACCCAGGCAAGGCCAATGTGGTGGCAGATGCACTGAGCCGTAAGGTTTCCTGCCACTGTCTTACAATGAAGACCTCTGACAACACTTTGTGTCAAGAGATGGAAAAACTAAACCTGGGAATAATCCAACAAGGGACTCTGAATCAGCTAAAGCTTGAGTCAATCATTTTGCAAAGGATAATTGATGCTCAAAAGGATAATCTGGGTATGAAACACATACGAGAGAAGATAAGGGCTGGAGTAGCCAAATGTTTCAAGGAAGACGATCAAGGTGTGATATGGTTTAAAAACCGCATAGTAGTGCCAAAGAACGAAGAGCTCCGCCAGCAAATTCTTGATGAAGCACATCTTAGTCGTTATTCTATTCATCCCGGAAGCACTAAGATGTACCAAGATTTAAAGCAACATTACTGGTGGACAAAGATGAAGATCGAAATTGCACGTTATGTGGCTAGATGTGACACTTGCAGACATGTCAAGGCCATACACATGAAAACTGCTGGTCCATTACAATCTTTGCCAATCCCAACATGGAAATGGGAAGACATCAGTATGGACTTTATTGTGGGACTGCCCAAGACGGCCAAAGGGTATGATTCTATTTAGGTTATCGTTGATCGACTCACAAAGATTGCCCACTTCTTACCCGTAAGGGCCAAATATACAGTAGCCACATATGCAGCATTATATATCGGCCGTATTCTCAGTTTGCATGGTATTCCAAAGACCATAGTGTCGGATCGTGGACCTCAGTTCGTATCTAAGTTTTGGGAAGAACTTCATAAATCCTTGGGTACCAAATTGCTCCACAGTTCGGCCTATCATCCCCAAACCAGTGGACAAACTGAGAGAGTTAATCAGATACTCGAGGATATGCTGCGGGCATGTGTTCTGGACTTCTCGCAAAAATGGGATGAATGTTTGCCCTTAGCGGAATTTTCATACAATAACAGTTATCAAGAAAGTATCAAGATGGCACCTTTTGAAGCTTTGTATGGGCGACGGTGTCGAACTCCGCTAAATTGGTCTGAACCTGGAGAAAGATACTTCTTTAGGCCTGATATGGTGAAAGAGGTCGAAGAAAAGGTTCAGAAAATTATTCATAATATGAAGAAAGCTCAGACTCGACAAAAGAGTTATGCAGACCGACGACGACAACCCTTATGCTTTCTGGTAGATGACTATGTCTACTTAAAAGTTTCACCAATGAAGGGTGTATCGCGTTTCGGGGTTAAAGGGAAGCTTGCACCCAGGTACATTGGTCCCTTTCTGGTGCTTGAGCAATGTGGACCAGTGGCATATCGACTTCAGCTCCCCGAAACATTGTCTGTTGTGCATAATGTGTTCCACGTGTCACAATTGAAGAAGTGTCTTCGGGTTCCCGATCGAACCATTGAAGTGACTGATGTTGTCCTGGAACCAGATTTAACATACTCGGAACATCCTATTCGAGTTCTGGATCAAAAGGACAGGGTTATCCGGAGAAAAACTCTCAAGTTTTATAAGATACAGTGGAACCAGCATTCTGAAGATGAGGCTACATGGGAAACTCAAGACTTCTTGAACAAGAATTTCCCAGGCTTTCTAGTCTCATGTAAATTGTAAAGTCTGTATAGCTGTTGTAATAAAGAAGTGACCCCCACATCACCCCTGCCTTGTACCAAAACTTAAGAAATAAAAATGTGATGTGTTTCCTTTACCATTACCTACCCTAGGATTTTTAATCTCGGGACGAGATTCTTTTATGGGGGGAAGGATGTAACACCCCTGGTGTTACTATAACTAAAATTTGAGCATGGCATCATAAGCATTGGCATTACATATGTTTGATACACCTAGAATGCATTCACTAGGCAAAAATTTCAAACAAGTTGTATTGTTTAATTGTTTTGCAAATAGGACCCTGGATAGGGAATTTAACCCTAAATAGGGATTAAAGGGGTAAAACTTAACCCAAGTTAAGAAAACCTAAAGACTTTAGGGTAAAAGTCATAAAATGACCCCAAGAATAAACTTGAATCACTTTTATACCCCTGGGATACCAGAAACCCTAATTGGAACCCTGGAAAACCCTGAAACCAAACCCTAGGGGCTTATGTGTAAAATTAGCCCACTTTTGGGTTAAAGTGCAAAAACCAAGCCAAATAAGTATTTTAAGTCATTTAGTTCACAAATATGTGGACTTGAAAGCCAAACCCTAAGTTTTGGACTTAAATGCAAAATGGACCTCATTTGAGTTCTATTCTAAGTCTGAAAATCAGAGAATTGGCTCAACTTTGGAGCTTTGCATCTTTCAAATTATAGGGTTTTTGCCATAGGTCACCACATCAAAGTTGAACACCAATCATAGGAGAACAACTTTGTTTAAGGGTTCAAGCCATGATCCTATGAGAAATTTGGAGAAAAACCCAATAAAAGTTTGACTGTCAGGCTAGTTTCATTCTGAAATTCAGAACTTCAGTGAAACCGAGCTAGCTTTGGACTTGAATTTAAACATGATACAATGCAAGTTTGGGTATGATTCCCATAACAACTTTGTAGATGGTATATTGCTCTACAAATTTGTTGCAGAGTGTGGATCACGTTGCCATAGAAAATCGGGAGAAAATGAAGCTCCAATATGCTCTGTCAGTCGCTCTGAATAAGTGGTTCCCATGGTACAGTGCCCACCGGATAAGGTCGCCAGCAAACCCACCGCCGGTGGCTTTCCGCCGTGATTCACGTCGCCGGCATCACGATTCGCGCTCGGGTATGTGGATAACTTCGCGGCGTCAAAAGATCGTCACCGCCCATGACCTGGACACCACACCGACTAGCCGTAGTCCATCTCCCCTGGCTCACCGCCCACGGTAAAGTGCTCACCATCGACCGCCGCCTCTCGGCCGTGCGCCGCGTGGCTCAACCCTTCCACCGCGTTGCTGTAACTTGCTACTGCTGTCAAATCAACGCCGGTGAGGTTGCCACGGCGTTGGACACTGATTCGTGTGCGCCAGTGCCTTCTTCCTCATCTCCGACCGCCGCGTGTCTCGTCCAAATTCGCGGCCACCGCCCGTCCTCTCTATAAATTGAGCCCGTGACTAGCTCCGTAAGATCGTCAGCTAACTAGCCACCGCTAATCGGCCACAATCATCCACCCGTGTGCTCGAATTCGGAGTTTCCCCCAAATCCGATTTCCGCCACCGTGAAACCAAGCTCACCGTCGCCAGCCATACTCTGGTTAGTTCCTCCCCTCTGCTCCCTTGTTTAAGCCTTCTTATGCGTCTACGATGCTTGCCGAGCCATTGAATTGAACTAAGAGCCCTCTGGTCGCCGGGAACACGACCATATAGTCGCCATACTCACGGCCACCGTGGCCAGAGCTCCATAGTTGATCAATAGCGCAATTAAGTTAGGGGAAATGATCATGGTGACCCCGATTTCATGTCCGCCGCTCGGAGAACCCAGCCATAGCCCCAATCGGCCGGTCCAGGACCTCGCCGGAGTCTCTCCGCGCGCCTCGCCGTCGTGGACCGCCCACTGCGAAGAAATAGAACCTCAAGGGCCTCTGTGCAAAGCGTCAGTGACACAGGAAAACAGTAGAAAGACCGGATCCCAGTTAATGAGAACCCCGAGGGTATTTTTGCAAAGCCGCCAGCGCGCGCGCGCGGGCGCCTTTCTGTCTTAGCTGGGCCGCCTGGGCTGGATTCGGCCCAGTGCTATTCAATTGTTTTTCTTTTTCTTTTATCTCCAGAGCCAAAACAATTATAGAAAAATGTAGAAAAATGCTAAAATTGTGAAACTAATTTTCCTAGACTTGTTATTTTCCCTAGAATTTAATAAAAATAGTTTTGTGATTTTTAGTGGAAATAAGAAATTTTAGGGAATTTAAAGTAGTTAAAAGTATTAGTTATGGATTTTTAGAAAATAATTGGTAAGTCTAAAAATGCCCAAACTTTTTATGGGAAATTAAAACATTATTTAGAAGCCTTGGGTAGAGTTTGAATTGTTTTGGACCTTGTTTGATCACCAAACCCCAAAACACCCCCCTGCCCTATGAACTCCTTTACCGACTCCGAAAACCCTAAGTTCCTGGAACTCCGTGAAGGAAAGTTGTACTCAAGACATAGCTAATAAGTTGATATTATCTTTGCATTCTCATGAGCATCCCATGGCATCCATTCTTATACCTATGTATGGTTATGATTAGAATGTGAAGAAGAAATCGAAGTAACTGAAGAGGAGACACCACCACCACCTTCGGAATCTCAGGCCGGGAATAGTTTCTACTTTGATATCTGTGGATCTGAGCCTGATTCACCTGTGAACGAAGGCAAGCCCCGGTGCATGCAACCCCTTTCCTTGTGTTTTTAAATACTTTTTGCACACTTAAGTCTAGCGAAATGTGCATTAGGTTCATAGGAGTTACTTGAAACCCTTTGATGCATTGCTTTCCTTGATATCCATACCTTTATAGATACTTCTGTGAAGTATCAAAACATGATTTACAAAAATGCTTAGCCTTGCTTAGATCTTGTGGATAGAGGTTGTCCTCAATTTAACCATGGAGAGGATGGCTTCTACCTGCAAGAATATTTTCATTTGGAGCAAAAGTGGGATCTTACTGCAAAGTTCCCTGTGATGCTCTTTCATCCTAAGGAACAGACACAATCCTAAGGATGGAAATACTTAAATTGAAACTTGGGGTAGGAACAGGTGATGTTCTACCCAGGTTGGTTAAGGATTAACGTGTATGTAGGCGTGCTGACCGAGGACCCTTTAACTGGTCACATGCCTCGTCATGGGTAAGCCTTGCCTCGGGCAGACTAAGGCCGAAATAAGATAACACGAAATGGGCGTGGAGCGGTGGCGAGAGTAGCGTGTACCCTCCGTGGCAAGAGGCTGGACGGTGGTGTATTTGTGCTCTCGGTTTGCGTGAACCTGATCCGGTCTTAAGAACCCCGATGGCGGGTTGACATATGCAAGGGTTAAGTGCTACATATGTCGTGTGATTGGAGATCCTCAGCTGAGTATAATCGATTCGGATCGCCGTACCTTCGCGGTTATGAAGACTTGGTCACTTCCCTGCAACCTAAAGTCAGGATGTGGACACTATGGATAAAAATGATGTTGTCTTGATGTGATGTGAAATTAGACTAGATGCAAATAGAGTCTATTAATACTTAATATGGCGTTAAAAGATTGAAAGTAAGGACTCACTTTAGTAAGCTATTTCTGCAAAAGTATCTAAGTTGATTTTTGCTAAAGCCTCTCCTTGATTCCTAATTATCCAGCATACCCTTGAGAGTCTTTTCCTTAGTCGGGTAAGACTTGCTGAGTAATTCCATACTCAGGGTTTATCCCTTTGTTGTTTTTAGGTGAGGAAGCGACAAATTTTTGTTGCTTTTGCTCCAAGGTGGTAACAAATGAAGAAAAACAAGACTGAAGTGCGGGAGGACTTGGTCCTCCACTTAGGATCTTTGCTTATAGCTTATCGGGAGGAGTTTGTGCCTCCCTTGGTTTGTATAATATTACTACTCTGCACTCACTTTTAGTCTGGTCTGTAATAAAATAACTCAAGCTTGCTTTTGAAATAAATGTAAGTTTATGTAATTGCTTCCGCATCTCCGATGTTCTGTAATGTCTGCAAGACGGGTGAGACGTTCCTGGTAAGGTAAGGAAAGATACCGAACTTGTCAAGTGACTTAGGAACATCTACAGGGTGTCTGATGTCTGTGAGACAAGGACAACTGTAGGTGGGCCTAATTACTTGGGAGGTTCCGTCACAGCTGGTATCAGAGCGTAGCCCTTCTTTGCAGATATTATGAGGCATCTTCAAAAGGATTTTCAAAAGTCTTACCTAAAAATTCTTTTCTCTTCTTACCTAAGTATTCTGAAGAGTCTATTTTAAAGACCAGATAGGAAGAGTGCAATGTATAGAAGGTTGAATCGACTAAGGTTAATTCTGTAATTATACATGCATCATGCTAAGAATCATACTAATAACATTTCCCCCCTTAAAAAGATGCCGCCACGCACCAGGCTAACGGCACGCAAGTCTACGGGACCAATTGGGGTGCCTCGGCATCAATTGGCTCCCCGACATGAAAGCAGCAGCAGTGGAAGTAATGACCCCATCGGAGATCTTGAAGCCCGTGTGAGTCGACTTCAAGCAGCGCTGCAACACAGGACCGATGCTTGGGTCGCCGACGGAGATAGAATCAATGAACTGAGAAGGGACATCCGACATCTGCAGGATCAGCTTGTTGATCGAGACTTAGCACTTGACTGGGCCGTACAGTCTCGTTTGCTAATGTGTGCTAAGGAAGCAAGGGCTCAGGCCCGAATTAAAGAACTTAGCTCGACTGTCGATAACCTGCAGGTTTACTGCAATACGTTGCATGAGGAAGTCCATATACTATACTCTCAATTACACCCTAGTGAGCCTGCACAACCTGCTGAGGCGGAAGCCGGACCATCTCACGTTGCGGGACGTGCGCTGGGTGGGGAGTTAGACCTTTTTGAGCCCCCTCCTTCTTTGAGGTTGGTTGATGACTGGACTCCCACACCTGACGATGAGGCCGCCAAGACTAATGGAAAGCAGGAATAATGGTGTAATAGAAGTAAAAGTAGAGTAGTGTATTGTAGGGTGTACTGTTGTATAATAGGTTGAACTCTTGTATAATGGGTAATGTATCCTGTTATGTAATATCGAGTCTGTATCATTACTTTTTATAGTAATGTAAAATGGAAGGTTTCTTTGGCGCATTATGTTTACTTCAAATATTCTTTGCCACAGATGCCGACCAGGACTCGAGGACAGGACGCAGCCGGAACTTCTGGGGGAAGGGATGTTACCCCAAACCCACCTCCGGTTCCTCCCACGTTAGCCGAGGCGATTGCCGCCTTGGTGAATGCCACCGCAGACAATACCTGCTTCCTTAGGGAAATGGCGGGTCAGCAGCAATTCCAGCAACAGGCAGGAAGAGGTTATCCGCAAGGCCCCCGTGAAACCACCTATCTGGATTTCTCGGAAACCCGTCCACCCCTATTCGTCAAAGCTGAAGATCCCCTAGAAGCTGATGAGTGAATTCGGGTTATTGAGCAAAAGTTTGGTCTTCTCCGTTGCTCAGAGACCAGAAGCCGTTATTTGCAGCACAACAACTCCGTGGTCCTGCCAGTACCTGGTGGGAAAATTTTGTGGCTATTCAACCTGTCAACCATCAAGTCACCTGGGATGAGTTTAAAGCAGCCTTCCGTGAGCACTACATACCCGAAGGAGTGCTGCATATGAAACAAGAAGAATTTATGAAGTTAAAACAAGGTGGAGACACCGTCAATCAATATCTCAACAAATTTAATCACCTGTCGCAGTATGCCATCGACCAGGTGAATACTGATTTAAAGAAGAAGAACTGTTTTATGCGGGGACTGAATGATCGGCTACAAAGGAAAATGGCCACATGCATAGATCTCACGTATGGAAAGGCTGTCAGCACAACCTTATCTGATGAAGCCAAATACGCAAATTCTGGGAAGAATAAGGGATTCGGTGGTGAGAGGCCTAATCAGGGCCAGGCGAAGAAGCAACGGTTTGTGATCCGACCTTCAAACCAAAATCGCACTTTTCCTCGTCCACCCTCATTTCCCTTCAAACAGCCTATCATTATTCGCCCCAACAATACCCCCACTACCCCAAATCAGCCGGGTGCCCCAGGCACTCGATTCCCTGCCTTGCCTAGTTCTTCAACTGGGTGTTTTAATTGCGGCAAGTCGGGACACTTCATCAAAGACTGCCCATATCCTAGGCAAAATCAATCAAATGCTTCACAAGGATCTGGGAAATCAGCTCAGCCCAAAGGAAATGCTATGGGGAAAAATACAAAGAAGACGGGGCGTGTATATTATACCCAAGTGGCTACTACACCGGAAGGAGAGCTGGTGATGATGGGTACGTTTCCCGTGGCCAGTCACCCAGCATATATTCTTTTTGATTCTGG
The DNA here is from genome assembly GCF_902167145.1 of Zea mays. Classification (NCBI taxonomy): domain Eukaryota; kingdom Viridiplantae; phylum Streptophyta; class Magnoliopsida; order Poales; family Poaceae; genus Zea; species Zea mays. The sequence continues at coordinate 47,988,119 of NC_050103.1, forward strand.
TGCTTCACATACATTCATTAGCAAGAAATTTGTGGAGAAACATCATATTGCATACCATGAATCAAAGGAGGGATTTAAAATTCATTCACCTGGGGGACACATTTTTACTAGAGAAGTGGCCTATGGAGTGCCAGTAACAATGGCCGGACGGAACTTTCCTGCTAACATGATTGTTCTGAAGGGCCAGGATATAGATGTAATTTTGGGTATGAATTGGTTAACCCAACACAAGGCAATTCTCAACACTAAACTCAGAACCGTCAGGTTGAGCTATAATCAAGAAGAGATTCTTTTGACTCTCCCCGCAACCAATCCAGCCAAAACTTCTGGTAAAGTATATGAGGCCATTGTACCGGAGATCAAGAACATTCCGGTAGTATGTGAGTTTCCAGATGTATTTCCGGAAGATTTGCCTGGACTGCCCCCTGAAAGAGATGTAGAATTCGTAATTGAGCTAAAGCCCGGTACGGCTCCCATCTCCCGAAGATCGTACCGTATGCCCCCTAATGAGTTGGCGGAATTGAAGATTCAATTACAAGATCTACTGAATAAGGGATTCATCCGGCCAAGCTCGTCCCCATGGGGTTGTCCCGCCATTTTTGTTAAGAAGAAGGATCAAACCTTGCGAATGTGCCTGGATTATCGACCCCTGAATGAGGTCACCATCAAGAATAAGTACCCTCTTCCAAGGATCGACATCTTATTTGATCAACTGACTGGGGCGAGGGTATTTTCCAAAATTGATCTCAGGTCGGGCTATCACCAAATCCGTATTCGGCCCGAGGATATACCGAAGACCGCGTTTACTACGCGGTATGGATTGTTTGAATACCTGGTAATGTCTTTCGGGCTCACAAATGCTCCTGCCCACTTCACCTATTTGATGAACTCGGTATTCATGCCCGAGTTGGACAAATTCGTGGTAGTCTTCATCGACGATATCTTGATATATTCTAAGAATGAAGAGGACCATGCTCAGCATTTACGGATTGTATTGACGCGCCTGAGGGAACATCAGCTGTATGCCAAGTTCAGCAAGTGCGCGTTCTGGCTGGAAGAAATTCAATTTTTGGGGCACGTGTTATCAGCTAAAGGAATTGCGGTAGATCCTAGCAAGGTCAAAGATATTCTGGAGTGGAAACCTCCAACAACTGTTCACCAAGTCCGGAGTTTTCTTGGACTAGCTGGGTATTATCGCAGATTCATACCAGATTTTTCTAAGCTTGTGAAGCCAATCACGAGTTTATTGAAGAATGACATTAAGTTCAATTGGTCTTCTAAGTGTAATGAAGCCTTTGAGCAACTGAAGACATTATTGACCACTGCTCCGGTATTGGCTCAACCGGACATCACTAAGCCTTTTGATGTATATTGTGATGCATCTGGCAGTGGGCTCGGCTGTGTACTGATGCAAGAGGGCCGAGTAATTGCGTATGCTTCAAGGCAGTTGCGCCGACATGAGGAGCATTATCCAACTCATGATCTGGAGCTAGCTGCTGTGGTTCATGCCCTGAAGATTTGGCGTCACTATCTGCTGGGAAATATCTGTCACATATATACAGATCATAAAAGTTTGAAGTACATCTTCACCCAGTTAGAGTTAAATATGAGGCAAAGACGATGGCTTGAGCTCATCAAAGACTATGAACTGGAGATCCATTATCACCCAGGCAAGGCCAATGTGGTGGCAGATGCACTGAGCCGTAAGGTTTCCTGCCACTGTCTTACAATGAAGACCTCTGACAACACTTTGTGTCAAGAGATGGAAAAACTAAACCTGGGAATAATCCAACAAGGGACTCTGAATCAGCTAAAGCTTGAGTCAATCATTTTGCAAAGGATAATTGATGCTCAAAAGGATAATCTGGGTATGAAGCACATACGAGAGAAGATAAGGGCTGGAGTAGCCAAATGTTTCAAGGAAGACGATCAAGGTGTGATATGGTTTAAAAACCGCATAGTAGTGCCAAAGAACGAAGAGCTCCGCCAGCAAATTCTTGATGAAGCACATCTTAGTCGTTATTCTATTCATCCCGGAAGCACTAAGATGTACCAAGATTTAAAGCAACATTACTGGTGGACAAAGATGAAGATCGAAATTGCACGTTATGTGGCTAGATGTGACACTTGCAGACGTGTCAAGGCCATACACATGAAAACTGCTGGTCCATTACAATCTTTGCCAATCCCAACATGGAAATGGGAAGACATCAGTATGGACTTTATTGTGGGACTGCCCAGGACGGCCAAAGGGTATGATTCTATTTAGGTTATCGTTGATCGACTCACAAAGATTGCCCACTTCTTACCCGTAAGGGCCAAATATACAGTAGCCACTTATGCAGCATTATATATCGGCCGTATTCTCAGTTTGCATGGTATTCCAAAGACCATAGTGTCGGATCGTGGACCTCAGTTCGTATCTAAGTTTTGGGAAGAACTTCATAAATCCTTGGGTACCAAATTGCTCCACAGTTCGGCCTATCATCCTTAAACCAGTGGACAAACTGAGAGAGTTAATCAGATACTCGAGGATATGCTGCGGGCATGTGTTCTGGACTTCTCGCAAAAATGGGATGAATGTTTGCCCTTAGCGGAATTTTCATACAATAACAGTTATCAAGAAAGTATCAAGATGGCACCTTTTGAAGCTTTGTATGGGCGACGGTGTCGAACTCTGCTAAATTGGTCTGAACCTGGAGAAAGATACTTCTTTAGGCCTGATATGGTGAAAGAGGTCGAAGAAAAGGTTCAGAAAATTATTCATAATATGAAGAAAGCTCAGACTCGACAAAAGAGTTATGCAGACCGACGACGACAACCCTTATGCTTTCTGGTAGATGACTATGTCTACTTAAAAGTTTCACCAATGAAGGGTGTATCGCGTTTCGGGGTTAAAGGGAAGCTTGCACCCAGGTACATTGGTCCCTTTCTGGTGCTTGAGCAATGTGGACCAGTGGCATATCGACTTCAGCTCCCCGAAACATTGTCTGCTGTGCATAATGTGTTCCACGTGTCACAATTGAAGAAGTGTCTTCGGGTTCCCGATCGAACCATTGAAGTGACTGATGTTGTCCTGGAACCAGATTTAACATACTCGGAACATCCTATTCGAGTTCTGGATCAAAAGGACAGGGTTACCCGGAGAAAAACTCTCAAGTTTTATAAGATACAGTGGAACCAGCATTCTGAAGATGAGGCTACATGGGAAACTCAAGACTTCTTGAACAAGAATTTCCCAGGCTTTCTAGTCTCATGTAAATTGTAAAGTCTGTATAGCTGTTGTAATAAAGAAGTGACCCCCACATCACCCCTGCCTTGTACCAAAACTTAAGAAATAAAAATGTGATGTGTTTCCTTTACCATTACCTACCCTAGGATTTTTAATCTCGGGACGAGATTCTTTTATGGGGGGAAGGATGTAACACCCCTGGTGTTACTATAACTAAAATTTGAGCATGGCATCATAAGCATTGGCATTACATATGTTTGATACACCTAGAATGCATTCACTAGGCAAAAATTTCAAACAAGTTGTATTGTTTAATTGTTTTGCAAATAGGACCCTGGATAGGGAATTTAACCCTAAATAGGGATTAAAGGGGTAAAACTTAACCCAAGTTAAGAAAACCTAAAGACTTTAGGGTAAAAGTCATAAAATGACCCCAAGAATAAACTTGAATCACTTTTATACCCCTGGGATACCAGAAACCCTAATTGGAACCCTGGAAAACCCTGAAACCAAACCCTAGGGGCTTATGTGTAAAATTAGCCCACTTTTGGGTTAAAGTGCAAAAACCAAGCCAAATAAGTATTTTAAGTCATTTAGTTCACAAATATGTGGACTTGAAAGCCAAACCCTAAGTTTTGGACTTAAATGCAAAATGGACCTCATTTGAGTTCTATTCTAAGTCTGAAAATCAGAGAATTGGCTCAACTTTGGAGCTTTGCATCTTTCAAATTATAGGGTTTTTGCCATAGGTCACCACATCAAAGTTGAACACCAATCATAGGAGAACAACTTTGTTTAAGGGTTCAAGCCATGATCCTATGAGAAATTTGGAGAAAAACCCAATAAAAGTTTGACTGTCAGGCTAGTTTCATTCTGAAATTCAGAACTTCAGTGAAACCGAGCTAGCTTTGGACTTGGATTTAAACATGATACAATGCAAGTTTGGGTATGATTCCCATAACAACTTTGTAGATGGTATATTGCTCTACAAATTTGTTGCAGAGTGTGGATCACGTTGCCATAGAAAATCAGGAGAAAATGAAGCTCCAATATGCTCTGTCAGTCGCTCTGAATAAGTGGTTCCCATGGTACAGTGCCCACCGGATAAGGTCGCCAGCAAACCCACCGCCGGTGGCTTTCCGCCGTGATTCACGTCGCCGGCATCACGATTCGCGCTCGGGTATGTGGATAACTTCGCTGCGTCAAAAGATCGTCACCGCCCATGACCTGGACACCACACCGACTAGCCGTAGTCCATCTCCCCTGGCTCACCGCCCACGGTAAAGTGCTCACCGTCGACCGCCGCCTCTCGGCCGTGCGCCGCGTGGCTCAACCCTTCCACCGCGTTGCTGTAACTTGCTACTGCTGTCAAATCAACGCCGGTGAGGTTGCCACGGCGTTGGACACTGATTCGCGTGCGCCAGTGCCTTCTTCCTCATCTCCGACCGCCGCGTGTCTCGTCCAAATTCGCGGCCACCGCCCGTCCTCTCTATAAATTGAGCCCGTGACTAGCTCCGTAAGATCGTCAGCTAACTAGCCACCGCTAATCGGCCACAATCATCCACCCGTGTGCTCGAATTCGGAGTTTCCCCCAAATCCGATTTCCGCCACCGTGAAACCAAGCTCACCGTCGCCAGCCATACTCCGGTTAGTTCCTCCCCTCTGCTCCCTTGTTTAAGCCTTCTTATGCGTCTACGATGCTTGCCGAGCCATTGAATTGAACTAAGAGCCCTCTGGTCGCCGGGAACACGACCATATAGTCGCCATACTCACGGCCACCGTGGCCAGAGCTCCATAGTTGATCAATAGCGCAATTAAGTTAGGGGAAATGATCATGGTGACCCCGATTTCATGTCCGCCGCTCGGAGAACCCAGCCAAAGCCCCAATCGGCCGGTCCAGGACCTCGCCGGAGTCTCTCCGCGCGCCTCGCCGTCGTGGACCGCCCACTGCGAAGAAATAGAACCTCAAGGGCCTCTGTGCAAAGCGTCAGTGACACAGGAAAACAGTAGAAAGACCGGATCCCAGTTAATGAGAACCCCGAGGGTATTTTTGCAAAGCCGCCAGCGCGCGCGCGCGGGCGCCTTTCTGTCTTAGCTGGGCCGCCTGGGCTGGATTCAGCCCAGTGCTATTCAATTGTTTTTCTTTTTCTTTTATCTCCAGAGCCAAAACAATTATAGAAACATGTAGAAAAATGCTAAAATTGTGAAACTAATTTTCCTAGACTTGTTATTTTCCCTAGAATTTAATAAAAATAGTTTTGTGATTTTTAGTGGAAATAAGAAATTTTAGGGTATTTAAAGTAGTTAAAAGTATTAGTTATGGATTTTTAGAAAATAATTGGTAAGTCTAAAAATGCCCAAACTTTTTATGGGAAATTAAAACATTATTTAGAAGCCTTGGGTAGAGTTTGAATTGTTTTGGACCTTGTTTGATCACCAAACCCCAAAACACCCCCCCTGCCCTATGAACTCCTTTACCGACTCCGGAAACCCTAAGTTCCCGGAACTCCGTGAAGGAAAGTTGTACTCAAGACATAGCTAATAAGTTGATATTATCTTTGCATTCTCATGAGCATCCCATGGCATCCATTCTTATACCTATGTATGGTTATGATTAGAACGTGAAGAAGAAATCGAAGTAACTGAAGAGGAGACACCACCACCACCTTCGGAATCTCAGGCCGGGAATAGTTTCTACTTTGATATCTGTGGATCTGAGCCTGATTCACCTGTGAACGAAGGCAAGCCCCGTGCATGCAACCCCTTTCCTTGTGTTTTTAAATACTTTTTGCACACTTAAGTCTAGCGAAATGTGCATTAGGTTCATAGGAGTTACTTGAAACCCTTTGATGCATTGCTTTCCTTGATATCCATACCTTTATAGATACTTCTGTGAAGTATCAAAACATGATTTACAAAAATGCTTAGCCTTGCTTAGATCTTGTGGATAGAGGTTGTCCTCAATTTAACCATGGAGAGGATGGCTTCTACCTGCAAGAATATTTTCATTTGGAGCAAAAGTGGGATCTTATTGCAAAGTTCCCTGTGATGCTCTTTCATCCTAAGGAGCAGACACAATCCTAAGGATGGAAATACTTAAATTGAAACTTGGGGTAGGAACAGGTGATGTTCTACCCAGGTTGGTTAAGGATTAACGTGTATGTAGGCGTGCTGACCGAGGACCCTTTAACTGGTCACATGCCTCGTCATGGGTAAGCCTTGCCTCGGGCAGACTAAGGCCGGAATAAGATAACACGAAATGGGCGTGGAGCGGTGGCGAGAGTAGCGTGTACCCTCCGTGGCAAGAGGCTGGACGGTGGTGTATCTGTGCTCTCGGTTTGCGTGAACCTGATCCGGTCTTAAGAACCCCGGTGGCGGGTTGACATATGCAAGGGTTAAGTGCTACATATGTCGTGTGATTGGAGATCCTCAGCTGAGTATAATCGATTCGGATCGCCGTACCTTCGCGGTTATGAAGACTTGGTCACTTCCCTGCAACCTAAAGTCAGGATGTGGACACTATGGATAAAAATGATGTTGTCTTGATGTGATGTGAAATTAGACTAGATGCAAATAGAGTCTATTAATACTTAATATGGCGTTAAAAGATTGAAAGTAAGGACTCACTTTAGTAAGCTATTTCTGCAAAAGTATCTAAGTTGATTTTTGCTAAAGCCTCTCCTTGATTCCTAATTATCCAGCATACCCTTGAGAGTCTTTTCCTTAGTCGGGTAAGACTTGCTGAGTAATTCCATACTCAGGGTTTATCCCTTTGTTGTTTTTAGGTGAGGAAGCGACAAATTTTTGTTGCTTTTGCTCCAAGGTGGTACCAAATGAAGAAAAACAAGACTGAAATGCGGGAGGACTTGGTCCTCCACTTAGGATCTTTGCTTATAGCGTATCGGGAGGAGTTTGTGCCTCCCTTGGTTTGTATAATATTACTACTCTGCACTCACTTTTAGTCTGGTCTGTAATAAAATAACTCAAGCTTGCTTTTGAAATAAATGTAAGTTTATGTAATTGCTTTCGCATCTCCGATGTTCTGTAATGTCTGCAAGACGGGTGAGACGTTCCTGGTAAGGTAAGGAAAGATACCGAACTTGTCAAGTGACTTAGGAACATCTACAGGGTGTCTGATGTCTGTGAGACAAGGACAACTGTAGGTGGGCCTAATTACTTGGGAGGTTCCGTCACATGATATAGATAATCAATTTTATTCTCCATCTTTGACTATAATAGAGTATCGATATACTTTCGTGTCCAATTAAAACTGTTGGAGGATAGAAATGAAAATCTCTTTTAAGTTGTGACACACAAAAAATCTCTTGGGGCTATTTTAATACACAATGTAAAATAATACTAATACATTGGTCAATATTGTGTTCGCAAAAAGATTTCAAATTTGATTTACTACCTAAATATAAGGAACTGTTGGAGATCAAAGTTTTTTTTACTTCCAAATCTTATTTACAAACTCCCTAAACTAGAATTTAAGGAGCTACTTTTTAGAGAACTACTGGAGTTGCTTTAACACTTTATTCCTATGCTTGTTCATGCTTGCAGCCTTGCGCACTTCTTTGAGCTCAATTGCTTCCTTGGTCTTCTCATGTATCTTTTTTATGTATGCAGCACGCTTGAAGGCTTCCATATTAGTTCTTTCCTGTAATGGAAGGGGCAACAAATCTATCGGAGCAATAGGTTTGAACCCATATACAATTTCGAAGGGGCATAAATTAGTTGTAGAATGTACTGCCCTGTTATAAGCAAACTCCACGTGTGGCAAACATTCCTCCCAATCCTTCAAGTTCTTCTTTACCATTGTTCGCAGCAGCATTGACAATGTACGATTCACCAATTCAGTTTGGCCATCAGTTTGGGGGTGGCATGTGGTGGAGAACAAAAGTTTAGTCCCAAGCTTTTCCCACAATGTTTTCCCAAAATAGCTCACAAACTTCACATCACGGTCAGATACGATGGTCTTGGGCACTCCATGTAGCCTCAAGATTTCTCTGAAAACAAATTGGCAACATGTGAAGCATCGTCGCTCTTGTTGCATGGAATAAAATGAGCCATTTTTGAAAATCTATCAACCACAACAAAAATAGAATCTCTCTTTTTTTGAGTCATCGGCAGCCCTAAAATAAAATCCATGCTTATGTCTTCCCAAGGAATTTTAGGAGCGGGTAAAGGAGTATATAAACCATGAGGGTTCAGTTTTGACTTAGCTTTGTGACAGGTGACACAACGCTCCACAAATCTGATGATGTCTCTCCTCATCTTGGGCCAATAGAAATGATCATTGAGCAGTTCATAAGTTTTCTTTTGTCCAAAATGACCTGTTAGACCTCCTCCATGTGACTCCTGCAATAAAAGCAATCTAACCGAAGAATTTGGTACACAAAGTTTGTTAGCTCTAAACAAAAATCCATCATGTATATGATATTTTCCCAACCTTTTCCATCTTTACAATGATTGTATGGTTCTGAAAATTTAGGATCATCATTATACATTTCTTTCAATTTTTCAAGACCCAAAACTTTTACCTCTAGTTGATTCAACAAAACATTCCTTCGAGACAAGGCATCAGCGACCACATTGTCCTTACCTTTCTTATATTTCACAATGTATGGAAATGTTTCGATAAACTCAAACCATTTGGCATGGCGATGATTCAGTTTGGCTTGCCCTTTCAAATACTTCAAAGCTTCATGATCGGAATGGATAACAAACTCTTTGGGCCATAAGTAGTGCTGCCATGTTTCAAGCGCTCGGACCAAAGCATACAATTCTTTGTCATACACAGAATAATTTAATTGAGCACCTCCCAATTTTTCACTAAAATGTGCTATAGGTTTTCCTTGTTGCATTAAAACTCCTCCTATCCCAATCCCACTAGCATCACATTCTACTTCAAAAGTTTTAGTGAAATCAGGAAGAATAAGTACAGGTGCTTCAGTCAAACGTTTCTTCAATTCTTGAAAAGCATCTTCTTGTGAGTTTCCCCATTTAAATTGAACACCTTTCTTTGTCAATTCATTTAAAGGGGAAGCGATGGTACTAAAATCTCGCACAAATCTTCTATAAAACCAGCAAGACCATGAAAACTTCTTACTTGACTTACATTTGTTGGAGCCGACCAATCCTTGATTGCTTTCACCTTGGATTCATCCACCTCTATTCCTTTTGCTGAAACAACAAAGCCAAGAAACACAACATGGTTTGTGCAAAAACTGCACTTCTCAAGATTAGCAAATAATTTCTCCTTTCTAAGCTCATCTAAAACTTGTCGAATGTGTTTCACATGTCCATCAAAAGACTTGCTGTAAATTAGAATATCATTGAAGTAGACAACAACAAATTTTCCAATGAAAGTTCTTAAGACATGGTTCATTAATCTCATAAAAGTACTAGGAGCATTAGTCAACCCAAAAGGCATCACTAACCATTCATACAACCCAAATTTTGTTTTAAATGCAGTCTTCCATTCATCTCCAGTTTTCATTCTTATTTGATGGTATCCACTTCTCAAATCAATTTTAGTAAAAATTGTGGAACCACTTAATTCATCAAGCATATCATCCAGACGTGGAATAGGATGGCGATAGCGAACGGTAATATTATTTATAGCTCTACAATCAACACACATCCTCCAAGATCCATCTTTCTTAGGTACTAAAATCACAGGAACAACACAAGGGCTTAAGCTTTCACGAACAAAACCTTTATCAAGAAGTTCTTGCACTTGCCTTTGTATTTCCTTAGTTTCTTCAGGATTGGTTCGATATGGTGGACGGTTAGGAAGTGCAGCCCCTGGAATAAGATCGATTTGATGCTCAATCCCTCGAATTAGAGGTAGTCTAGCCGGTGTTTCTTGTGGAAACACGTCTTCAAAGTCCTGGAAAAGATCAGCCACAACACTAGGAAGAGATGTTATGTTGTTAGGAGAAATCAAAACATCTTTGTTCAGAAGTACAAAGAGCACTTGATATGGGTTGTTCCTCACTTCTCTCAGCTCAGATTTTGTGGCTAGCATAACTAGATGTTCTCCCTCTTCCTTCCTTTTATCTCTTGAATTTGGCTTGTAGCACTCGCTCATCGAATTGTGGATGGCACTCAATTTCTTTTGCTCTTCTCCTCCTCTACTTGCTGCACTAATTTTAGTTTTCTTTTGTAAATGTTCAGCCATGATTTGTTGAGGGGGTCATAGGCTTGAGTATAAACTTTCTCCCTTTCAGATCTAGCGTGTATTGATTTGTTCTTCCACAATGCTGAGAATATCGGACATATTGCCAAGGTCTTCCTAGTAGCATGTGACACACAGACATGGGTTCAACATCGCACTCCACCGTGTCAACATACTCTCCAATCTTGAACGGAACTTTCACCTTATAACCAATCTTGATATCTCCCGATTCATTCAACCATTGGACATGATATGGATGAGGGTGTCACTGCAACTTCAAACCAAGCTTTTCAACCATCTCACGGCTTGCAAGATTATGGTAGCTCCCTCCATCAATGATCACCTTTACTACTTTGTCTTGCACTTTGGCTCGCGTTTGAAAAAGATTATGTCGCTGTCCAATTTCAACTTCTTTCATTTGAACACTCAAGATTTGTGTAACCACAAGAGTAGTACCATGCTCAAATTCACATCTAGTGTGTTCCTCAATTTTATGAGTGTCTTGTACATTTCCTGCTTCAGCTTCCCCTTCACTAGCTGATGTATATTCTCCATCATCATTCACAAGGATCACACAATTATTTGGACACTCCTTTATGACATGACCACGACCTCCACACTTGAAGCACTGAATACCACTACTCTTGGCTGTTGAACCCACTGATGTCGAAGTGGATGCTGCTGGTTTATAACTCGTGTTTGGAGCAGCACCGTTCTTTCCACTAGAATTGCCTTGAATATTGGATTGCAAACCTCCAGTTGAACCTTTTGTTGCTGAGGATGCAGCAGTAAACCTTGAGATTGATTTGCTTCCTCCAGTCATGGTTCGTGCACCATATGACAAGGGCTTGGTGCTCTTAGCATCTTGTTGCAGCTGGCGTTCAGCTTTGGTGGCTTGATGTACCAAATCAATAAGACTTTGGTACGACTGAAACTCAACAATACGCTGAATGTTGCGGTGTAACCCAACCATGAAACGTGCAATGGTTTGCTCTTCGTCTTCATACACATTGGCTCTAATCATGGCCTTCTCCATCTCCTTATAATACTCCTCAACAGAGAAACTTCCTTGCCTCAAATTCTGCAATTTATCAAAAAGATCACGCCGATAATGCTTCGGCACTAAACGAATTCTCATTTCTCGCTTCATCTCTTGCCAAGTAATAATAGGGTCCTCTCCATCTTCTTCACGATCACGAAGAAGTTGCTCCCACCAAATCAGAGCTTATCCTTCAAACTCAAGAGATGCCATTGCAAGTTTCTTCTCCTCTGAATAATTATGTAGGCGGAAGATTTTCTCCACCTTTAATTCTCATGTGAAATAATCTTCAGGATCAGATCTACCATCAAATTTTGGCATGGTAAACTTAAGTTTCCCAAATCTCTCTTCTTGCTTGACGCCTCTATGATGACGACAACCATAGCGATGTTGGGACTTATCATCATCATTCCCAAATTCAGATTCCTCATTGTCATCATTTCTTTGATTCCGGCCTCTTCCTCTACCACGTGCAGCACCTTGATTTCTCCTCCCATGTTCACTTGCCCTTCTAGAATAATTTCCTTCACCTTCTTCCCCATCTTCATCATGGTTTCTTACACCATCAGGGAGTCGACGATGACCTCTGATTTTAGCCATAAGTGTCTAAAGATCTTGTGTCAACCGATCTTGCTTGTCTTCTATGCTTTGTTTGAGCTCATTAAATTGTATCAGGATGACACATTCTTCAATCTCAGTGTTGGGATCCATCTTCCTGCGAAATTAGTGGCGACAAGGCAAAAAAATATAGGTGGAATATGAAGCCATATAGAATCTCACAACCTCACCACTCTTACCAACCAAAGCTCTTATGAGGTCCCTGCGGGTTGCAAGAAAAATGTGTGGTGGTAACAATAAAGTCATGGTTAAGCGAATACAAGACCAGAGTACCGGTTACGATGGCTTATATGTGGAGCTTGGTGGAGAATAGTAAACAAGGAATGCAATCTGAATTCTAGTTGTTGTAAAGTTAAATAACCATCCAACTAGAAGTTCACTGCCTAGTGCTGACCACAAGATACAAGTGATGTAAGTAGATCAAATACACGCGCAAAGAATTTTCACATTTGATGCAAATCAAGGAGTATGGTTGGAATGCAAGTGTTGCGATCAGACCCAACCAAAAATTTGCACCAAATGACAATAGAAAACTAGTTGAACAACTTGATGAACTTTCAGCACCTGTGCACATAAACAAACTGATCGTTCTACTTTTCTTTCACAATCTTGTTCAACATTTTTTTGGGTACTTTTCTTTGTTCTCTTTTTTATACTCTTTTTTTATAGAACTAAACACAGAGATCTGATATGATATTGCACACTTTATAATAGTTAACAAAGAACTCAACCAGCAGCTATAACTTAAATAGGATCAAAGTTAATGTGAAGGAAATGATGAGGGTTTTCAGATTTATCTTTTTGTGGGTATTTTCAGATATATATATATGAGGCTCAAAGGAAACACAAAGGATAGAGTGACCAGCAACTAAATAAAGACTCTAAGGACTGAAACTTAACAAAACTCACTGGAACGACAGATTGAAACAAAGGGCTATGACAAAAATATTGTATGGCTTTTTGGTGGATAGGACGAACATAAAATATATGTAGCTAAGGGTAAAGAATCCTACCGTGGCAACTGAGGCTTTGATACCAGATGATGCGTCACGATGCCCGATCTTCATGACGTAGGATAAATCTTTAGATAAAGTAGCTTCTAAGAAGCCAAGATAACTTGCTGCAAGCAGCGATAACTAGTGCAACCTGACAAATAAAACTCGAAGCTAATCACCGTCTTTAACCGGCAACTTGAATCGATGATTCGCCCAACCACACTCTCAAAGAACCAACCAACACAACCTACAATCAATCGAGAAGACCTCGAAGGGAGTAGGAGCACCACTTGGGAGCGGATGAAGCCGCCGCTTCTGCAATCCCGCGAAGGAATTCACAAGAGCAAAGGGGTAGAGATCACTCTCAATATTTGTTAGCACACAACTGAACAAAAGGGGTTCAATTTTAGATTATCAAAAGCTGCCTTACATCATAAACATAGGGGGGTATTTATACTAGTAACAACCAACCTTAGCGAGGTATAAACACGAAAAAAGTATTTTCACATGCTAATGTGAAGGAGCCTCTTCGGGAGATCTGTAGAGCTAATTTCCGTGTGGCTGTTTGACTTCTATGCAGCCTTCAGTATTTTGACAATAACTTCTTCTAGGAATCTTCAAATGACGTGGGGCTGGATGCGTTGGAAAGCTGACTTGATAAGCTTTCTCACTATGTATAGCATGCTTAATTAAACTTCGTAGAATGATGCAGTTTAATACGAAAACTTGGTCATCAAACAGACTGTTGACCTTCTGAGCAGTCAGCACTAAAGTAGGTCGGCTGCCTTTCTGGTAGATTTGATTAAGTCGTCCTTAGAAGCATTGGAAACTAGACTTCAAGAGCTTTCCAAAAAGTACTTATGGGCCTTCATAGCTTTTAGGAATCAAAAGATATGACTGTTTCTTCTGGACGGTTCTATAGCACTGGACTGACTCGGACATAGCTCTTCTTGCTGATTCACCTTTGATATGTTTTGTCCTTCCTCTTTGGTGAACCTAAGTAATATCAACATACACGACTTAGGTAGCATAAAGTTCTCATTAGTGTTTAATTGAAATTCATAAAGTAGCACGTGCACCTCTTGCTGTAGCTTCTTAGCTCGGCTACGTGTAATTGGTCCATCAAAGACTTGGGTTGGTGATGATGTTGGTTGTACTTGAGTTGATGTAGTATGACTTGGGGGTTGTAACGTGTTGCTTAATGGTGTGGTCGTATCAACGGGTTATTTCGATTTAAGTGTGTTACGACCCCTGAGGCGTAACTTAGGCACTTAAGCTGGAATAATTTGGGCGGTTCCGCCACACATCTCATATATGCGCCAAAGAAGACAACTCATATAGTAACAAAGTTTATAGAGATAAATATCACAATATAATCAGAGTACTTATTACATAGCGGAAGTCTTACAAAATAAAAGATAAATATAGATCGAGCTAAAGTCCATCCTTGGCGCCATAAAGTCAACTGGGAGACGCCACCTAGATCAAATCGAACTCCTCACTGCGTGGCTCCTCTGGAACCACCTGTTCTTCTCCTATGGGGGGTGTGAGACAGCAAGGGTGAGCTCACACATGTTCATCGCTCAACAAGTTTTGGGGAATAATGTGGCATGGACTCACCAAAGGTGGGAGTTCATGTGATGTGTAAAGCTGATCAACAATAGGGGTTAAAGCTGAGCATTTCTTTTAATAAGTTGGTCAAATTTTATTAGCATTTACTAAATGTAAGTAAATACTAAACCATAATAAATAATAGAACAAAATTAATAATAAACCCATGCAAATGCAAATGACACATTGAATTTAAGTTACATAAATTAATCATGCGAGAGTCCTGAGCTGCTCATGACCGTGAGCTCGGCTAGTATACCAGTTTTACACTCTACAGAGGTTGTACCTTTTACCCACAAGTCTTGTATCCCATGTCGCCAGGGTTTGCAAGGCCCTTAGACACTACCGAGGTGAATGGATAGGGATCCACTACGAGGACTTTACAAAGTTCCACTAGCTTCCGAAAACCCGCTACAGTTTATGGGAAGAGCACTTGCAAGAATCCCTCGTCTGACCGCCATCGCAGCAAAATCAACCCGAGAACCTCCCTGCATGCAACTCCCCTACTGCCCTTGTCCCTTTCAGGTAAGGTAATCTTCCACTAGCTTTCCTAATTAGTTAGCCAAGGAGTCCCATTCCTCCCTTGTGGTGGCACGTGTTTCTCAAGTTAAGCTCCATGTTCCAATTAAAAATATAATGATCTTGACATGAACATAAATAACGTAACAGAATAATTGGAACATGGATATAATGAAATATTAACCCAAAACAATGTAAAGCAATAACATAACTACCTAATGATTCAGAGGTAAACAAGGTAAAAAGATAAACAGTCTAGGGTGACCTATTGGGTCCCATCAAAATTAAATCTATACATGAATAAGTGATAATAAAGAACATTATTGGGTAACAAAAGTGGTCAAGGGCACAACTTGTCTGGCACTTGAGATTCCAAGTACCAGGATGATTCTTCAAATCCTCGTGACCTCACCGCTAGTCGTAGCAATACAAACAAACATGGTATAGATAAAATTAACATCACACCAAACATCAGTACAAACTGAATAATAATGATCTATGCGAAGCTACGAGATTGCGGGTTCGAGAACCATTAAAATCGGAGTTATGGTCATCAAGTTATGATGTGATTAAATGATTAACTAGGTTCTATGTTTATTTTATAAACCTATAGTAGTAATTAATTCAACTTTAATCTAAATTATAAATTGACCATAGATCATATTTTAGTAGACTATCATGATAAGCAGACTAACAAGACTAAGCAACATAAGTTAAATAAAGATCTAATTAGAAAAGAATGAGACATGGTATAATAAATGTTGTTATTGCATAGTAAATATTCATATGAAGCTAACGCAACTGGAACGGGTCAAATCGGAATTAAAACGAATAAGTTATGAATTAATAAAGTTTTAAGTGCTGGATAAAAGATTAATTAGGGTATTGATTTTAATGTGGCTTTCATGTCAAAACAATGGCACTAATTGATAAACAATAATATTACAAAATTATAGGAACTGAAATGGGTCAATCTGGACAAAATATGAATTTCCTAAGGATTAAATAAGTTTCTGGATTTATTTATGTATTAAAAATCATTTTCTGCCCTTGATTTATACCAAACCGAGCTCCAATATAATTTCTGAAGAAGCCAAGGGGGTTCTATAATTTCTAGGGGTATAAATGTGAGGATTCCCTGACAGTCGAGGATGGCCGGTTGGTTCTTGAAAAGTGGAGGGGCTTATTTGCAAAAGAGTCGATCGAAGCGGTATTAGTGATTGCTGGCCGCAAGACCTGAGATGGAAGGCTCAGATTAAATCCTCTCACACACCGAATCGGTATGCTACGCAGACCACATGATCAGATTTGGACGACCCATATTTTATTAGCCGAAGGGTATGTCTCGTTTTAATCCCAAACGTTGGACGAGGATCCAACGGTGGAGATAGGCTCTAGTCGAGTTGGCCCTATCTTCTAATCCTGGCCAATGATAACGCGATCTACAGTTCATAGGTTGTCTTCCACCACCGATAGCTGAGCGCAGCAGATCTCGCTCCAGCGGCGGCCGCCCCCAACGGCGGAGACCATCACCGGTGCTCCCGTCCAATCGAGTACCAGAGCTCCACTTCCCCCTACGGTTTGTGCTATGCAGAGCGGACCAACAAGTGAACCAAAGGGTCCAGAATATCACCAGGGTTCATGCCAAGGAGACCTTCAACCATGGTGCAACGGCTCGGTGATGAACACTGGATTGAAGGAATTCCGCCGAGGCCCTACCCTTCAGCGCACTACGGTGAACCATCCGAACACCGACGGGATCAAGCGCTGCGACCCTGTGTCCCTCGCAGCTTCACTCCGACGACGATGGCACGCTCGCTGCAGCAAGGAAGCCCTGGATTAGGCACCCCAAGGTTCCCGTGCTCCACCAACGCCGTCTACCGAAGGCTTGCAGCATCCCTGGCAAGTTCTTCCATGGCGGGAGATCCCGCTTCTCTCCCTCTGTCACCGACGACCAGAGATTTGGGCAACCCATTGGTCGAGTCGCAAAGTCTGTAGCCGGTCGCCGAGGCCAAACGCTGGAGCTCACCCGAATTACCCAGGACCGTAGGTTCCAACCCCAGCGATGGACACTTTTCCTCTCACTGCTCGACACATGGCGGCGGTCTGGTGATGGGCAACGGCGGCGACCATCCATTTATATTCGCTTGAATCCCCGTCGGATGCGCAGGAGTTAGTTGCAAAGACCTTGAGGTCGGCGGGGGGGGGGGGGGGTTGGGGGGGAAGGAAGACCGGCCATGGCACGCTTGGCGTAACAAAAGCGCAACAGACTGCCCTAGACGTCCGGTTGGAAGAATTCCGGACGAATCACGCCATCATATTGCGATTCCGCGTGGCGCGGGTTCTGTTTGGCGTGCGGGCGCGAATGACAGACCGAGCCCGCCTGCAAGTGACTCAACGCGATAGTGTCTGGAGCCAAGCACATTGCCGTGGGTGGACTTGGGCTACGCAAGGGGAAAAGCTGAGGTGGGCCGAGGCTGTCACACCCGGTTTTAGAAGGCAAACCGAATGCGAACCATGGACGTGCCAGGATCAGCAACTCACATACACAGCAGTTACATAACTGGACATCATCACACAGTGCTCAAACAATAGCATAAAAGAAGGTAATAGTTGATTACATCATGATGTCCGAGACATCCACATAGTCTTTAACAATTATCAAAGTGCGGAAAAGAAACGTAGATACACACAGCCTTCACAGGCAGCTGACTGGGGGTTTGCCGCTAACCCACGCCTAGAACTCATCATACTCCTGGAACTCCTAGAAGTCCTCCTCCACGACTTCATCTTCTCCTGAGCAGTGGTTGCAACGTGGACAACCTGAGGGGGGGGGGGGGGTTGGTGTGTAAAGCAAGGGTGAGTACACATCAACATACTCAACAATTGTCCCGTTTGGCTGTAGTGGACTAGCTTTATGTGGGGTTAAGTCAAGCAGTTGCTTTTAGTCGGTCAGGTTATTATTACTAGTAGAAAGCCATGTTTTAGCATTAACCCAAGTTATTAACCCAAAAGTACCCTTTCCAAACGGAAAGAATACCAGAAACATTACCATAAGAATAATCAAACCATCATCCTTGTCACACCACCTGTAAACCAACCATCTCTGATCAAAGTATCTCTAATCAATGGAGCTCCCTTGGCCGCTCATAACCGCGAGCACGACTGATATATCAGTTTCATAACACTCTACAGAGGTTGCGTAGTTTACCCACAAGCCATATTTCCCTCTTGCCTTGGGCCGATCAAACCCTTAAACACTACCAAGGTGAATGGGCCGATCAAACCATCATCCTTGTCACTACCTAGCCTTTACAAAGATTTCCTGATGCTATAGCCGCCCATTAGGTTTGCTAAATGTACCACACTCCTCCCCAAGGGGCAAACCACCCTTGGTAGATCGAGCCACATACACCGAGCCCCATTGACGTTACGACGGTGAAGCGAACTACACCCCAATTCCTCTAATTATTCAGCTAAGGGCGTCCCATTCCACCCTCATGGTTGCACTATTTTCCCGGGCGGTCATCCAATGAACCAGTCCTTACGGAGAGGCACTCGAGGAACAGCTCGAGCCCCCTTAAATGCCACAAGTATATCATCATAATCAAAAGGGAAAATAGCGTATCATATATAATCTCATCATGTTCATTGATTAATGTGAAGCACTAGCATATAACTAAACCAAAATAACCTAACCAAAATAGGTAAACAAGGACAAGATAAACCAAAAGCTAGTCCATCCTTAGGTATGAATCATGTAAATGCAGGGAGTGAATTATAGGAATGAGTAGGACATAGATGGGTCAAGGGACACTTGCCTTCACCAACCGACTGCTGCTCAGGGTCTTCACCTGCAACACCTTCGGACTCCACCAACTGACCGTTATCTATGCGAGTTCAAACATATATTCCACAAATTTAATACAAAAGAACAGTACACCATGCAATAAAATATCATAAATAAACAGACGCTCGGTGCAGGGCTCACACCTACGACTAAGCGAGAAAGAGAGAGTAACGGTCGAGGCTACGGTCGAGGAGCGATCACGTTGCACGATTATAAATCAAGGTACTCGTCTAAACAGAATGGTAATTTGGCAATCACGCTATGCATAGGATAAAGTCATGTTCCGTATTTAATCATTATAAACAGATCAAAGTAAATTTAAAAGGATTGTCGCGCGGCGAAACGCGCGACACAACATTAGACTAAAATAAGAATAAAATGACTCGTCACGCGACGGAGCGCGCCACGAGACACTTGAATTAATTATAAAATTGACGTCAAGCGTCGTGCGACGAAGCGCACGACGACATACGTCATCTAAACTGAATTTAAAATGAAATGTCGCGCGACTGGACGCGCAATGCCACACATTAATTAATCTGAAATTAAAATGGATCATCGTGCGACGAAGCGCGCGACGTGGCACATTAATAGAATCTAAAATCAAACTAATTCACCGTGCGACGCAGCACATTAATTAAACAAAGTTTAAAACTAATTAAAACCAAAAATCAACCACCGCGCGCGTGGGGCTGCGCCGGGGCCACGCGAGCCACGCCAGGGGACCGCGCTGCCGAGGGCTGAGGCCGCACGCCACGGGGCCAGGATGGCCGCGCGCAGGGGTGCCGAGGGGGCCGCGCTGGGGAGGGGGCGACGGGATCCAAATCTGGCGATAACCGTCACCAAAACACCTAGGGCACAACGGGGAAGAGAGAGGTGGAAGAGAGGGAGTTGCTGCGTGGGAAAATCAAATGAGAGAAAGGGAGAGAAAGGGGGGCGCACATGGGGAGAGGCAGGGGCGCCAGGGGCGTGCGGGCCAGAGCCGGGCCAGGCTGGGTCGCGTCGCGGGTCGAAATCCCACGACACGCACAACCACGGATCGGAATTCCAATCGCGGATCAAAATCTGAAACGAGATGAGGCGAACACGCGATTAAACACGACATCAGACAAAAGAAATATGCTTCGGCATGATGCAACACCCATGTCAACTTAGGCTTTTTGTTTACACGCAATATAGACACCAGTCGCTATACTGCTTTCAAACTAGGAAGAAGGAGCGAAACGAGAAGAGAAAATAGATTAACGCCTGAATTTTGTGAGTATTAAAGAAGAAAAAATTCTACCCCCAAATTCAGGGCATTACAAACCTATCCTCCTTAAAAGAATCTCGCCCTCGAGATTCAAGGTTGGCCAGCAAAGAGTTCGGGATACTTGGCCATCAGATCATCTTCACGCTCCTAGGTTGCTTCTTCCTCGGAGTGGTGACCCCATCTAACTTTGCACATTCTGATAGTTTTCCTTCGGGTGACCCTGTCTGCAGTCTCAAGAATCTGCACTGGCTTCTCTATGTAGGTCAAGTCTTCTTGGACTTCTAGACCTTCAACTGGCAACTGCTCTTCTGGCACACGCAGACACTTCTTCAACTGAGACACATGAAAGACATCATGCACCACTGACAAACCTTCTGGTAGACTGAGCTGATAGGCCACTTCTCCACTCTTTGCGAGAATCTGATACGGACCAACATATCGGGGTGCTAGCTTGCCTTTGACTCCGAATCTTCTGACTCCTCTGATAAGCGATACCTTCAGGTAGACAAAATCTCCGACTTCAAAACTCAGCTCTCTCCTTCTTGTGTATGCGTAACTTCATTGCCTTGATTGTGCTATCTTCAGGTTCTCCCGAACCATCTTGATGTTCTCTTCAGCTTCGAGCAAAATGTCTGGCCCAAACACTTGCTTTTCTCTAGGCTGATCCCATTGCAACGGAGTTCTACAACTCCTTCCATAAAGCGCTTGAAATGGTGACATCTTCAAGCTGGCCTGGTAACTGTTGTTATAGGAGAACTCTGCATAAGGTAATCTCTTGTCCCATCTAGACTGATCTTGCAACACACAGGCTCTCAACATATCTTCGAGTATTTGATTGGTTCTTTCAGTCTGAGCGTCTGTCTGCGAATGATAAGCTGAACTGAAATTCAGATGTGTACCCAAGGCTTCATGCAATTGCTGCCAGAAATGAGAGGTGAACTGCGTTCCTCTGTCTGACACTATCTTCTTTGGTACACCATGACGACAAACGATCCGGGACATGTACAGCTTTGCCAATACTGCACTGCTGTAGCTAGTCTTGACAGGTATGAAGTGGGCTGACTTGGTTAAGCGGTCCACCACTACCCAAATGGAATCGTAGCCGGCTCAAGTGCGAGGCAATCCGACTATGAAGTCCATCCCGACTTCATCCCATTTCCACTGAGGGATTCGCAATGGCTGCAACAATCCAGCTGGCCTCTGATGCTCCGCCTTGATCCTTTGACAACTATCACATATGGCCACATGTTCTGCGATCTCCCTTTTCATTCTGTACCACCAGAATTTCTTCTTCAGATCCTGATACATCTTCTCACTTCCAGGGTGTATAGAATAAGCTGTCTCATGAGCTTCCTTGAGGATCAACTCCCGAATGGACTGGACATTGGGAACACACAAGCGGTCCTTGAACCATACCACACTGTCTGCATCTTCACGAAAGTCTTTGCCTCTTCCTTCTAGAATCAGTTGCCGGATTTCACTGATCTTCTCATCATTCTTCTATGCTTCTTTGATTTCCCGCTCTAAGGTGGGTTATAACTCAACTGTTACTCCTCGCATGTTGTTCAGAAATCCGAGGCTCAACCTGTCAAACTCTTTGGCCAACTCATAAGGCATCGAATGAGCGACCATCATATTGACTTGACTTTTCCTGCTCAACGCATCTGCTACAACATTCGCTTTGTCTGGATGGTAATGAATCTCCAATTCATAGTCTTTGATCAATTCTAACCATCTTCTTTGCCTCATATTCAGCTCCGACTAAGTGAATATGTACTTCAGAATCTTGTGCTCTGTGTAAACGTCACATTTCTGCCCATACAGATAGTGCCTCCATGTCTTTAGTGCATGAACCACTTCTGCTAACTCCAGGTAATGGATTGGATAATTCTTCTCATGAACCTTTAGCTGTCGGGACGAGTAGGCTACAACTCTTCCCTCTTGCATCAATATGCATCCCAAACCAGTGTAACAAGCGTCGCAATACACTGAGAAGGGCTTGTGCACATCAGGCAAGATTAAGACAGGCGTTGTAGTCAACTTCTCTTTCAGCGCTTCAAAGGCTTCTTGGCATTTCTGGGTCCACTTGAACTCAATTTTGTTGCCAAGCAAAGTTGTCATCGGTTTTGCAATCTTAGAAAATCCTTCAATGAATCGCCAATAATATTCGGCCATTCCAATGAAGCTCTTGATTCCTCGGGCATCTGTTGGCGCTTTCCAGTTCAAAATATCTACCACTTTCTTCGGATCCACAGCTAATCCATCTTTGTTTATTATGTGACCCAAGAACATAACTTCATTGATCTGGAACTCGCACTTACTCAACTTTGCATACAGTTGGTGCTCTCGCAATGTCTGCAATACCATCTTCAAATGATCCACATGCTCCTCCTCACTTTGAGAATATATAAGAATGTCGTCAATGAATACCACCACAAACTTGTCAAGATAATCCATGAATACACTGTTCATCAGATTCATGAAGAAGGCTAGTGCATTCGTTAGACCAAAAGACATAACTATGAACTCATACAACCCATACTTGGTAATGAATGCCGTCTTCGGAATGTCTAAAGGTCGAATCCTGAGCTGGTGATAACCTGACCTCAGCTCTATCTTTGAGAACACGTTGGCTCCTCTCAGCTGGTCGAACAGATCTTCTATTCTGGTCAAGGGGTACTTGTTCTTGATTGTGACCTCATTTAGAGCTCAATAATCGATGCACATCCTCCTAGTGCCATCTTTCTTCTCCACGAACAGGACAGGGGCGGCCCAAGGCGAGGTGCTTGGCCTAATGTAACCTTTCTCTGATAGCTCATCGATCTGCTTCTTGAGTTCAACCAACTCTGGTCCAGATACCTTGTAAGCTCTTTTAGAAATGGGGGCGTTGCCAGGAAGAAGCTCTATGGCAAACTCAACTTTCCGCTCAGGTGGCATACTTGGTAAATCTTTCGGGAACACATATGAAAACTCTGACACAACCTTGATAGTCTCGAGTGGATGTGCCTCACTGCTATCAATAGCCATCTGATGACAACTCCCTTTCCTTGGCTCGGGCGGGACTAACTCGGTCACCACTTCCTCTCCTAGTGGGGACATCAATTTAATTGTCCTCTTATCACAGCTGACAATTGCTTGGTACTTATCTAGCCAATTCATCCCTAGGATGACATCTATTCCCTGAGTACCCATTACTATGAGGTTAGCGGTAAACTCTATCCCCCTTATTTCCACACTTACATTCAAGCAAACACTATCGGCTCGAACTCTACCACCGGCTGAATCAATTTGAATGGGTGTTGACATGGTAGTCATTGGACGATTATGTGCTTCTACCCATGATGAAGTAATAAAAGAATGTGTTGCTCCAGTATCAAATAATACTTCTGCAATATTGGAATCAACTAGAAACATACCTACTATCATGCCTGGTGTTTCCTAGACTGCTTCGGCCTCCAAATGGTTCAGTCTACCATGGTTGTAGCGTGTCTGGATGCAGTTGCCTGCTCCTGACTGGGACACATTCTGCTTTGCTGGGGCACTAGGGCCTGACTGCTGCTGAGCTGCCTTCTTCGGACATTGCATCACCCAATGACCTTGCTCTCCACAATGGAAACATGCCCTGCTTCCGCCTTGAACTGGGGCTGCTTGACTGCTCTGGTTGGTTGCTGGGGTGGGGAGGCGAGGTGCCTGCTGATTCTGCCTCTGGAACTGACTTCCTCCTGACTGATTGTTCTGGCGATTCTGCTGCTAGTGCTGGGGGTACTGCCTCTGAAACTGCTGCTGAGGCGGGCGCTGATTCTGCTTGTACTGCTGAGGCGAGTTGCCTGAGAAACGGGGGCGATTGCGCTTGAGATCCTCCATATCCTTCGCTTTGTCATGATTGCTCTGTCGATTAGGTGCTGAAAGGTGGGGAAGGTATGATTCATCAGCTGATAGTGCAGGGGATCGAGTAAGCCTCTCAAGAAACGATACTGCCTCTTGGCATCTGTGCTGGCATCTTCAGGAGCATAGCGGGACAGCTGCAGAAACCTATGTCGATACTCACTGACAGACATGGGCCCTTGCTTGAGCGCCAGAGACTCCTCCTTTTTCACTATCATAAGACCTACTGGAACATGATACTGACGGAAATTGTCTCTGAATTCCTCCCAGGTGATAGTGTCGGGGTTGGCATGGGTGGCGAGGTAGGACTCCCACCAAGACTGATATGCTCCTCTCAACAAACGGGAACCATACAGAACTTTCTCTCTATCGTCGCACTGAGCGATGTGCAACTCCCGCTCAACGGTACGCAGCCAATCTTCAGCATCCATGGGGTCAACAGAGTGAGTGAACACTGGGGGATGACCTCTCTTGAATTTAGCATGCTTGTCTCTAGGCATCTGAGGCATATGAGGCTGAGGTGGGGGCTGATGCTGCTGCTGCATAGCGACCAAAGTATGACCAATGGCTTGGACTACCTGAGTCTGCATCAAGAACATCTACTCTATCATCATCGGGGGCGGTGGTGGCAGCTGTTGCTGGGGTGCCTCATCCTGCGGTGGTGCCTGCTCCTGCTGAGCACGTCTTCCTCCTCTATGCCTGTTGTCTGACATCTGCAGAATGCAATCACACATCAGAACTGATCTTGCAAACTTGCAGCATAAGAAAAGAGTATAGAATCCTTCCACAATACTGAGCAGATAAGCATCTTCACTGACTCCCAACACAGGCAAACCCAGCTTCTCAGATAAATAGGAAAGTAGAGTGAAAGGGCTTCCCAACTAAATAATTAATTTTATTAACATTAACAAGTAAACCAAAGTGCAGGGGATACCCACACCCTGGCGACAGTCATTACAAAGATTCAAATCCATCATAGTTCATCATGACAAACATAAAAACATAGGATAAGAAAACTACCTTGTCTAACTAAAGCTAACTGAGAGTAAGACTAAGGCTAAGACTATAACTTCTATTTTAAGCATTAATTACAAGATCCGACGCTGATGATCTATGGTTCTAAATTTATCCTAGTCCTGCAGTCAGGGTTACCATAAGCATGGTGTCCACACTAAGGTGAGCGATACGGGTGCTGAGTCCCGACGAGGGTGGGAGAACCATCCTCCAGGTGACGGCGCTCCGTGCGCTTAGCCCGCAACTGGGCGATCTCAGCACGAGCCCTACTCAGCTCATCTAAGGCATGGTCCAGCTCCATGTTTAGCACAGCGGCTAGGTTGACTGCGCTGCTCAACCTAGGATTGTCCTCACCGACAGGTGAGACAACCACGCCTCCTATGCTGCCAGTTGGACGGCGGGGGTAACACTTCAAGTTAAGACCGTCGGCCACCCCACTGAGCACTGAGCCGTAGTGCGAAAGCGCACGCCGTGCGGCATCTTGCATGGCCGCCTCAGCTGAGTCCCGCATAGAAATAGAGTAATGCTCTAAGCAGACCTCCGCACCCTGGAGACTGTTCTCCGGACGGCGCACCAAGCATGTCGCCTCCCAGCGGTCCGCGTAAACCCCGCAACTATGCTGGAAGACAACACATCGATACTCGATAGTCCAGGTACGCCGGTCAAGTGTCACACCCGGCTTTAAGGAACAAAGCCAGGTGCATCTCATACATGCGCCGAGAAGACAACATATATAATAACAGAGTGTATAGAGATAAATGTCATAAAACATCAGAGAGTCCTGAGACGCTCATGACCGTGAGCTCGGCTAGTATACCAGTTTGACACTCTGCAGAGGTTGTACCCTTTACCCACAAGTCGTGTATCCCATGTCGCCAGGGTTAGCTAGGCCCTTAGACACTACCGAGGTGAATGGCTAGGGATCCACTACGAGGCCTTTACAAAGTTCCACAAGCTTCCGAAAACCCGCTACAGTTTATGGGAAGAGCACTTGCAAGAATCCCCCGTCCGACCGCCATCGCAGCTAAATCAACCCGAGAACCTCCTTGCATGCAACTCCCCTACTGCCCTTGCCCCTTTCGGGTAAGGTAGTCTTCCACTAGCTTTCCTAATTAATCAGCCAAGGGCGTCCATAAACCCTTGTGGTGGCACGTGTTTCTCAAGTTAAGCTCTATGTTCCAATTAACATTAATGATCTTGACATGAACATAAATAGAATAACAAAAGAATTGGAACATAGATATAATAAATGATTATCCCAAAACCATGTAAAGCAATAGCAAAACTACCCAAGTGAATCAGGGGTAAACAAGGTAATGAGATAAACAATCTAGGGTGACCTATCGGGTCCCATCAAAATTAACCTATGCATGGTAGATGATTATAAAGAACATTATTGGGTAACAAAAGTGAATCAAGGGCACAACTTGCCTTCAATGAGCTCCTGCTCAGCTACTTCAACCTGCTGCTCACCAGGATCCTCAGCAACGGGCTCTTCTACTCGCCACAATACAAGCAAGCACAGGATATAGGGAAAATTAACATTACACCAAGCATGTAAACAAAATACACAGAAATATTCTACATAATAAAATAAAATTCTAGGAACAGGAATCATAATTTTTGGAGTTATAGATTTTAAGTTATGCCTTTTCAAAGGTTTTATGTGTTTTAAATAGGATTAAGTGGGAAATTAATTTTCTTACTGTTGTCATGATATAACAGAGACACTAAGTGCTAGAGAATAAAATTACAAAATTTTAGGAACTGAAATGGCTCAATTTGGACTAAAAATGGAATTTCTATGAATTTTACAAATTTCTAGATTTGTTTTTTTGTATTAAAAATGAATTTCTAATATTATTTCTCTGTTTTTAAACGTCTCTGGACTGGGCCTCATTTTGCAGAAAGGTCAAGGGTCTCTGCGCAAGATAACCAAGACTCAGGATAACCCCAAGGTGGACGGCGGGTTGATTTCAGTAAAGGCTAGGGGTTCTTTTGAAAATTGACCACGGTGAAGGGGTACCCGTGGATCTAATCTCATCCGGTTCCCAAGGATCCGACGGTCATGGACCCGTCTTCTCCAACCGAGCGCGGCCGATGGCGCGCGACACCGTTGTAGTGGCGGCGCCGCTAGCCATGAAACCCGAGCGCCTCTGCGGTGCCCTAATCCTAATGCGAATTGTGCAAAACAGAAAGGGAGAGGAGACGAACGTGCCAGTGGTAGCTATACCTCCAATTACGCTCCCAGGTGATCCGCCCACGGCGCGCGGCGGTGATGCGGCGGAGCTAGAGCCTCGGCGAGAAATTCCGGGGACCCGAGAACGCTCCCAGCCCTTATCGTGGTCACGATTGGTTCCGCTCTGAGTCTCTGAAGCTTCCCAGGTCGACACCGAGGTCACCACAGCGAAGGAAATCGGGAATCGTCGACGGCGGATCAGTTCTAATAGTCTGGCGGCGGCACGCGGTGTGGATGAGAGGACTCGGCTTCTTGCGGAGCAGGCCATTTGGAGTAGAGATAGGGGCGCCCAGTATGTAGGGCCAGGGGTATGGTCAACAGGGGCGAGTGCGCCATGCACGGCGGCCGTTGGACGGTCAACCGAAGCGAGCTTGAAGCGGGCGAGCGAGATCTCCGTGGGGAGGATAGACCTGACGGTCGTGGCCCACATGGCAGTGGTGTTGAGTCCGAGCGCACATGAGAGGGGATGAGGGAATGAGCCACGGCCCAAGCTGTCGGCAGAGCTGGGCGGAAGGCCTGCCCTGCGGGCCCCATCTGTAAATGGCACAAGGCATTGCGTCGCTCTCCGTTGACAGTCCTGCCCGCGGAGGCCCACCAGTCAGTGGCCCGACACGCTGACGAGGGAAGCAAGCGGAGGGGCCGCGCGGTAGGAGTGAGTGGGCCGCAGGAGGAGGACCCAGTTTAGGCCGAGGGAGAGATTTGGCCCAAGCGAGATTTGTCTCTTTCTTTTCCTTTTCTATTTTCATGGTTTTGTTTTCAAATTAGGGTTTGGATGTTGCGGGCACATTAATACATTGCTATTGATACTTTTATTTTTATTATCCACAAATGCACAATCAAATAAACTCCAGCATGATGCACAGGTTATTTATGTGTTCTTTGTTTTAATTATCCACTTTTGAACTAGGGTTGATCACATGTAATGATAAGTAGAGGTCACAAATTATTGAGATTATCTCTATTCTCATTATTGCACTTTTGAGTATTACAAATCCTACCCCCCTTAAAAATAATCTCGTCCTCGAGATTTAAGAAGATCTAGGGAAAAGGTGGGGAAAATCTATGCGAAGCTCTTCTTCTCTTTCCCAAGTTGCTTCATCTTCGCCATGGTGACTCCATTGCACTTTACACATCTTTATCACCTTATTTCTTGTAACTCAAGTCAAAGTATCTAAAATCTTGATCGGGTACTCCATGTAAGTCAAATCACCTTGAACACTAAGCTTTTCCATTGGTAACTGTTCCTCAGGGACACGGAGACACTTCTTCCGCTGAGATACGTGGAACACGTTGTGCACATCCGATAGAGTAGCTGGTAGCTCGAGTTGGTATGCCATCTCCCCAACTCGCCTAAAGATCAAGAATGGTCCAATATAGCGAGGGGACAATTTGCCCTTAACTTTGAATCTCCTCATTCCACGAAGTGGTGACACCTTGAGATACACATAATCTCCTTCTTCAAATTCCAGTGGCCTCCTTCTATTATCAGCATAACTCTTTTGCCTGGTTTGAGCCACCCTCAAATTCTCTCGAATTATACGGACTTGTTCTTCTGCCTCTTGAATCAGCTCAGGCCCAAAGAATTGTCTCTCTCCAGTCTGATCCCAATATAGAGGAGTCCTGCATTTCCTCCCATATAAAGCTTCAAAAGGTGACATCTTCAGACTGGCCTGATAGCTATTATTATATGAGAACTCAGCATATGGTAGACTTTTATCCCAACTTCCTCCATGCTGAAGGGCACAAGCTCTCAAAATATCTTCCAAAACTTGATTAGTCCTTTCAGTCTGTGCATCAGTCTGAGGGTGATAAGGTGTACTGAAATTCAACTTCGCGTCCATATTCTTATGAAAACTTTTCCAAAATCTGGAGGTAAACTGTGATCCTCTATCCGAAATGATCTTCTTCGGTACACCGTGTAGATACATAATCCAAGCCATATATAACTCAGCCAATTCAGATCACTTATAAGTAGTCTTGACAGGAATGAAATGAGCCACTTTGGTTAGGCTATCCATAATAACCCATATAGAATCATATCCTTTCGAGGTGTGAGGCAACCCAGTAATAAAATCCATACCAATCTCTTCCCACTTCCACTCGGGTATCTTCAGTGGATGCAATAGTCCAGCTGGCCTCTGGTGTTCAGCCTTAACTCTTTGACATACGTCGCACATAGCCACATGTGCAGCTACATCTCTTTTCAATCCATACCACCAATACTTCTGTTTCAAATCCTGATACATCTTAGTACTACCAGGATGAATAGAATAGTCCGAGTCATGGGCCTCCTTTAAAATAGTCTCACGAACACTATCAATCTCAGGAACATATATCCTGTCCTTGAACCATACGGTGCCTTGCTCATCTTCCGTAAATTCCGGACCTCGACCTTCAGTAAGCAGATTCTTGATCTCTTGTATCTTAGCATCACCAATTCGTCCTTTGTGGATTTCTTGCTCCAAAGTAGGTTCCACATCAATAGTAACTCCTTCAGTGTGAGCAACTATCCCCAGGTTAAGTCTCCTGAAATCCTCAACAATCCCGTCGGGTAGCTGGGCAACAATAGCTGAATGAACATGCTCCTTGCGACTCAAGGCATCTGCAACCAAATTTGCCTTGCCCGGGTGATAGTGAATCTCCAAATCATAATCCTTAATAAGCTCCAGCCAACGGCGTTGCCTAAGGTTGAGATCCTTCTGAGTGAATATATACTTCAAACTCTTATGATCCTTATATACTTGGCACTTATCGTCCCACTTAAATTCTCTTCCTTTCTCCAAAAGCGAAGTCATAGGCTTAGCAATCTTAGAAAATCCTTCAATAAATCTCCGATAATATCCTGCTAATCCCAAGAAACTCCGAATCTCAGTAACTGTAGTGGGTACTCTCCACTCCATTATCTCCTTAACCTTAGTAGGATCCACTGATATTCCTCCATTAGAAATAATATGACCAAGAAATGGCACCTCGCCAATCCAAAACTCGCACTTGCTAAACTTGGCATATAGCTGGTTATCTCGTAGCTTCTGCAGCACCAATCTCAGATGTTCCTCATGATCATTAACACTCTTGGAATAACTAAAAATATCATGATGAAAACCACGACGAATCTGTCCAGATCATGAACACCTTATTCTTCTGATCCATAAAATAGGCTGTTGCATTAGTTAGTCCAAATGACATAATAGTGAACTCATATAAACCATATCGGGTTGACAAAGTCGTCTTGGTAATATCCGATGGCCTAATCTTCATTTGATGGTAACCCGATCGGAGATCAATCTTCGAGAATACCCTTGCACCTCTCATCTGAATAAATCCTCAATGCGGGGAAATGGACACTTGTTCTTCACAGTGACATCGTTATGGGATCTATAATCCACGCACATCCCTTGCGATCGTTCTTTCTTCTGTATAATTAGAACCGGCGCTCCACAAGGTGAAGAATTCGGACAAATGTACCCAGTCTCTTGTAATTCCATTAATTGCTTCTTAAGTCCTTTAACTCTTCTACAGACATCATGTATGGCCGTTTAGAAATAGGGGCAGTTCCAGGTAAGAGATCAATAACAAACTCAACTTCCCTATCTGGTGGCATCCCGGTTAACTCCTCTGGAAAGACATCCGAAAAATCTCTAACCACACGGATGTTGACACCAACAAACTTCCCATCTACTAAGAATGCCGCTAGTCTGGTGGTGGTAGTTACTGCAACTTCAACTTCAAATCTTTCTCCTTTGGAACTGGTGAGTTCTATGGTTCCTTTAGCACAGTGTATAAACTGCCTTTGCCTTTCTTAACCATGACATACCAAGGATCACGTCTATAGTGCTCTCTTCTAACACTATAGGGGTAGCCCATCTGGGTTAAACACACAGGGTATGAAAGAAAGGATTATAGACAAGGCATGTATTTACAAATCAGGTTACTTTGGGGGATTTTATTAGCTAAGCAGATTAATATCTTACCTACCATAGCTAATTCAATACCTTATGGTGGTACATGCTAAGATGTCCATCTATAATAATTCAATCAATCAAAGAAGCAAATCAAGCATTTAACATCAGAACAATCAAACAACATTTAAATAGAGAAAATAGTTTTAAATTTTTGTCTTAGGTTCCCTATCTCTTAAAAAGATCATAGTGGTAGGATTCCAAGGTGTGAAATCCTTCTTGTCTTGGAGTAGAGAAGGTAAGAGTAATCAGAGTAGGAAAGCAAAAGGTGAGACAAGATCAAGATGAGATAAGAATAGAATGAATCAGAGTAAGGTAAGTAGTGAAGGATTTTGTCCATTTCTATCTAGGTTTCGTCCTACAGTCAACATTTCCTCTGATACCACTTCTGTCACACCCGGCTTTAAGGAACAAAGCCAGGTGCATCTCATACATGCGCCGAGAAGACAACATATATAATAACAGAGTGTATAGAGATAAATGTCATAAAACATCAGAGAGTCCTGAGCCGCTCATGACCGTGAGCTCGGCTAGTATACCAGTTTGACACTCTGCAGAGGTTGTACCCTTTACCCACAAGTCGTGTATCCCATGTCGCCAGGGTTAGCTAGGCCCTTAGACACTACCGAGGTGAATGGCTAGGGATCCACTACGAGGCCTTTACAAAGTTCCACAAGCTTCCGAAAACCCGCTACAGTTTATGGGAAGAGCACTTGCAAGAATCCCCCGTCCGACCGCCATCGCAGCTAAATCAACCCGAGAACCTCCTTGCATGCAACTCCCCTACTGCCCTTGCCCCTTTCGGGTAAGGTAGTCTTCCACTAGCTTTCCTAATTAATCAGCCAAGGGCGTCCATAAACCCTTGTGGTGGCACGTGTTTCTCAAGTTAAGCTCTATGTTCCAATTAACATTAATGATCTTGACATGAACATAAATAGAATAACAAAAGAATTGGAACATAGATATAATAAATGATTATCCCAAAACCATGTAAAGCAATATCAAAACTACCCAAGTGAATCAGGGGTAAACAAGGTAATGAGATAAACAATCTAGGGTGACCTATCGGGTCCCATCAAAATTAACCTATGCATGGTAGATGATTAT
Organism: Zea mays; assembly: GCF_902167145.1. Taxonomy (NCBI): domain Eukaryota; kingdom Viridiplantae; phylum Streptophyta; class Magnoliopsida; order Poales; family Poaceae; genus Zea; species Zea mays. The sequence continues at coordinate 48,020,622 of NC_050103.1, forward strand.
AAAGAACATTATTGGGTAACAAAAGTGAATCAAGGGCACAACTTGCCTTCAATGAGCTCCTGCTCAGCTACTTCAACCTGCTGCTCACCAGGATCCTCAGCAACGGGCTCTTCTACTCGCCACAATACAAGCAAGCACAGGATATAGGGAAAATTAACATTACACCAAGCATGTAAACAAAATACACAGAAATATTCTACATAATAAAATAAAATTCTAGGAACAGGAATCATAATTTTTGGAGTTATAGATTTTAAGTTATGCCTTTTCAAAGGTTTTATGTGTTTTAAATAGGATTAAGTGGGAAATTAATTTTCTTACTGTTGTCATGATATAACAGAGACACTAAGTGCTAGAGAATAAAATTACAAAATTTTAGGAACTGAAATGGCTCAATTTGGACTAAAAATGGAATTTCTATGAATTTTACAAGTTTCTAGATTTGTTTTTTTGTATTAAAAATGAATTTCTAATATTATTTCTCTGTTTTTAAACGTCTCTGGACTGGGCCTCATTTTGCAGAAAGGTCAAGGGTCTCTGCGCAAGATAACCAAGACTCAGGATAACCCCAAGGTGGACAGCGGGTTGATTTCAGTAAAGGCTAGGGGTTCTTTTGAAAATTGACCACGGTGAAGGGGTACCCGTGGATCTAATCTCATCCGGTTCCCAAGGATCCGACGGTCATGGACCCGTCTTCTCCAACCGAGCGTGGCCGATGGCGCGCGACACCGTTGTAGTGGCGGCGCTGCTAGCCATGAAACCCGAGCGCCCCTGCGGTGCCCTAATCCTAACGCGAATTGTGCAAAACAGAAAGGGAGAGGAGACGAACGTGCCAGTGGTAGCTATACCTCCAATTACGCTCCCAGGTGATCCGCCCACGGCGCGCGGCGGTGATGCGGCGGAGCTAGAGCCTCGGCGAGAAATTCCGGGGACCCGAGAACGCTCCCAGCCCTTATCGTGGTCACGATTGGTTCCGCTCTGAGTCTCTGAAGCTTCCCAGGTCGACACCGAGGTCACCACAGCGAAGGAAATCGGGAATCGTCGACGGCGGATCAGTTCTAATAGTCTGGCGGCGGCGCGCGGTGTGGATGAGAGGACTCGGCTTCTTGCGGAGCAGGCCATTTGGAGTAGAGATAGGGGCGCCCAGTATGTAGGGCCAGGGGTATGGTCAACAGGGGCGAGTGCGCCATGCACGGCGGCCGTTGGACGGTCAACCGAAGCGAGCTTGAAGCGGGCGAGCGAGATCTCCGTGGGGAGGATAGACCTGACGGTCGTGGCCCACATGGCAGTGGTGTTGAGTCCGAGCGCACATGAGAGGGGATGAGGGAATGAGCCACGGCCCAAGTTGTCGGCAGAGCTGGGCGGAAGGCCTGCCCTGCGGGCCCCAACTGTAAATGGCACAAGGCATTGCGTCGCTCTCCGTTGACAGTCCTGCCCGCGGAGGCCCACCAGTCAGTGGCTCGACGCGCTGACGAGGGAAGCAAGCGGAGGGCCGCGCGGTAGGAGTGAGTGGGTCGCAGGAGGAGGACCCAGTTTAGGCCGAGGGAGAGATTTGGCCCAAGCGAGATTTGTCTCTTTCTTTTCCTTTTCTATTTTCATGGTTTTGTTTTCAAATTAGGGTTTGGATGTTGTGGGCACATTAATACATTACTATTGATACTTTTATTTTTATTATCCACAAATGCACAATCAAATAAACTCCAGCATGATGCACAGGTTATTTATGTGTTCTTTGTTTTAATTATCCACTTTTGAACTAGGGTTGATCACATGTAATGATAAGTAGAGGTCACAAATTATTGAGATTATCTCTATTCTCGTTATTGCACTTTTGAGTATTACATCAAGTGCCTGGCGTAGCAAGGTGTCGAGCACATCGTGAAAGTGACACCCGCGAGCGGCGTCACGAGTGATGGGTCGGGCAACCCATCCCTTCGGCTCCTGCTCCTCTAAAAGGTCGGTGCTGCGGCTCGAGCTGCTATCGTCACCTTCGTCGTCGGGGTCTCCTCCAGCAGCTACTTCAGCGGCCGGGACGCCCAGTGGTGGTGGAGGGGGTGCCTCCAGCGGGGGCACAGGAGAGCAGCTCCTCACAGACTCTACCTTCTGCTAAAGCGAAGAAGAAGAACCCTGCTGCTCCAACTCCTATCGCTGATGCTCCTGCTCCTCGTGCAGGCGGTGGTGCATCCTCTCCAAATGGCTAGACTGACCAGTCACCGGATGGCGAAGCGGACGCTCCACGAGACGAGAAGGCAAGAAAGGAATGACTGACTTCCGTGCGGTGTGTCTAAGATGAGCCATCTACAAAAGACACTGTAAGCATAGGAGTGAGAACAGAATTAATATGACCTGCAAGTAAACCATAAAAATTTAGGAATTAGAATAAAACAAAATTTTCAGCAAGGTATAATATATATAGTAGAACATAGATTTGGTCGATTCTACTCTAGGTTAGCGGTCCTACAGTCAACTTGGCTTTGATACCACCTATGTCACACCCGGTTTTAGAAGGCAAACCGAATGCGAACCATGTACGTGCCAGGATCAGCAACTCAAGTACACTGTAGTTACATAACTGGACATCATCACACAGTGCTCAAATAATAGCACAAAAAAGGTAATAGTCGATTACATCATGATGTCCGAGACATCCATATAGTCTTTAACAATTATCAAAGTGCAGAAAAGAAACATAGATACACACGTCCTTCACAGGCAGCCGACTGGGATTTGCCGCTAACCCACGCCTAGAACTCATCATACTCCTGGAACTCCTGGAAGTCCTCCTCCACGACTTCATCTTCTGCTGAGCAGTGGTTGGAACGTGGACAACCTGGGGGGTTTGGTGTGTAAAGCAAGGGTGAGTACACATCAACATACTTAGCAATTGTCCCGTTTGGCTGTAGTGGAATAGCTTTATGTGGGGTTAAGTCAAGCAGTTGCTTTTAGTTGGTCAGGTTATTATTACTAGTAGAAAGCCAGGTTTTAGCATTAACCCAAGTTATCAACCCAAAAGTACCCTTTCCAAACGAAAAGAATACTAGAAACATTACCATAAGCATAATCAAACCTTTATCCTTATCACCATCTGTAAACCAACCATCTCTGATCACAGTATCTCTAATCAATGGAGCTCCCTTGGCCGCTCATAACCGCGAGCACGACTGATATATCAGTTTCATAACACTCTGCAGAGGTTGTTTTAGTTTACCCACAAGCCGTGATTCCCTCTTGCCTCGGGCCGATCAAACCCTTAAACACTACCTAGGTGAATAGGCAGGGTTTCACTACGTAGCCTTTACAAAGATTTCCTGAGGTTGTAGCCGACCGTTAGGTTTGCTAAATGTACCGCACTCCTCCCCAAGGGGCAAACCACTCTTGGCAGAGCGAGTCGCATACACCGAGCCCCATTGACGGCACGATGGCGAAGCAAACTACACCTAGTTTCTCTAATTATTCAGCTAAGGGCGTCCCATTCCACCCTCATGGTTGCACAGTTTTCCCGGGCGATCATCCAACGAACCAGTCCTTACAGAGAGGCACTCAAGAAACAGTTCGAGTCCCCTTAAATGCCACAAGTATATCATCATTATCGAAAGGGAAAACAACGTATCATAGATAATCTCATCATGTTTATTGATTAATGTGAAGCACTAGCATATAGCTAAACCAAAATAGGTAAACAAGGATAAGATAAACCAAAAGCTAGTCCTTCCTTAGGTATGAATCATGTAAATGCGGGGAGTGAATTATTATAGGAATGAGTAGGACATAGATCGGTCAAGGGACACTTGCCTTCACCAACCGACTGCTGCTCAGGGTCTTCACCTGCAACTCCTTCGGACTCCACCAACTGACCGTTATCTATACGAGTTCAAACATACATTCCACAAATTTAATACAAAAGAACAGTACACCATGCAATAAAATATCATAAATAAACAGACGCTCGGTGTAGGGCTCACACCTACGACTAAGCGAGAAAGAGAGAGTAATGGTCGAGGCTACGGTCGAGGAGCGATCACGTTACGCGATTATAAATCAAGGTACTCGTCTAAACAGAATGATATTAATTTGGCCATCATGCTATGCATTGGATAAAGTCATGTTCTGTATTTAATCACTATAAACAGATCAAAGTAAATTTAAAAGGATTGTCGCCTGGCGAAACGCACGACAAAACACTTAGACTTGAATTAATTATAAAAATGACGTCAAGCATCGTGCGACGAAGCGCACGATGACATACGTCATCTAAACTGAATTTAAAACGAAACGTCGCACGACTTGACGCGCGATGCCACACATTAATTAATCTGAAATTAAAATGAATCGTCGGTGACGAAGCGCGCAACGCAACACATTAATAGAATTTGAAATCAAACTAATTCGCCGTAGCACATTAATTAAACAAAGTTTAAAACTAATTAAAACCAAAAATCAACCACCGTGCACGTGGGGCTGCGCGCGCGGGAGCGTGTTGCGCGTGCTGGGGGCGCGCGGGGCCGCGCAGGTCGCGCCAGGGCCACGCGAGCCGCGTAGTGGCCGCGCCGGGGGACCACGCTGCCGAGGGCAGGGGCCGCGCACAGGGGGCCGAGGGGCTGCATGCAGGGGGCTAGGGGGCGCGCGCAGGGGGCACCGAGGGGGCCGCGCGTAGGGGCGCCGAGGGGGCCGCGTCGGGGAGGGGGCGAGGGGGCCGGGGGAGCCGGATCGCCGGGGGCCGAGGGAGCCGCGCCGGGGGGCCGAGGGGGCCGCATCGGGAGCGAGGGGGCCGCGTCGGGGAGGGCGAGCCGTGGTCCAGGGAGGAGCCGCGCCGCTAGGGCGCGCGCAGGGAAGGGAAGGGGAAGAAGAGGAAGAGAGAGATAGAGAGAGGGAAAGGGGAGGGGAGCTCACCTCGGGGATCCAAATCTGGAGATAACCGTCACCAAAACAACTAGGGCACAACGGGGAAGAGAGAGAGGTGGAGGAGAAGGAGTTGCTGCACGAGAAAATAAAATGAGAGAAAGGGAGAGAGAGCGGGCGCATGGGGAGAGGCAGGGGCGTGCGGACCAGGGCCAGGCCGAGCTGGGCCAGGCCGGGCCGGGCTGGGTCGTGTTGCGGGTCGAAATCCCACGACACGCACAACCACTGATAGGAATTCCAATCGCGGATCAAAATCCAAAACGAAACGAGGCGAACACACGATTAAACACGACATCAGACAAAAGAAATATGCTTCGACATGATGCAACACCCATGTCAACTTAGGTTTTTTGTTTACACACAATACGGACACCAGTCGTTATACTGCTTTGAAACTGGGAAGAAGGAGCGAAACGAAAGAGAAAAGAGAGTAACGCCTGAATTTGGTGAGTATTAAAGAAGAAAAAATTATACCCCCAAATTCAGGGTGTTACAGAGGCGAAGGGTAAAGTCGGCCCAAGTAGCGAGTTTCTCATTTTTTTATCTATTGCTTTCTTTTCTATTTTTAATTCCAATTTGAATCTTGGTTTTGGAATCTCAGATTTCCAAATAGCTGATACCATCCTAATGTGAACATAAATTCTATTGTTACAATATTATTGTTTATTAGTATTCCTATTATTTAATTATGGAAGTAATAATTAATTTCCTTTCTCATTTTCTGTTTTATAATTTGAGTTCGAATTTAAGTTATGATTCCTTTATTCAAATAAAATGCATCACAAAAAGAATAACACTGGCATGAGATGCACGTTATTTTACTTATTTATTGGTTTCTTGACCAATTTCATACTATTAATTGAATATGAAAAAGGAAGGGAACAAATAAATTTTCAATGGTTCTAAAAAATCCCAAAACACTAACAAAATTATATTTATTTATTTATCTCATTATATTTTTTTGACACAAAATTTGGGCTTTACAAATCTTACCACCCTTAACAGAAATCTCGTCCTCGAGATTTGTAAGAAAAGGGATACAGAAGGATTGGTTTGTAATTCAGCTTTTAGTCTATAATTGGTTCAAAAATCCAGAGTCTCTTTTTTATAGTCGATAGTGGGTGATTGGCAGAGCATAGGTATCCAGTTACTTATTATGTAGGATATAAGCCGAACAGGTTGAGGTAAGAAAGATTATGGCAAGGAAAAGACTTCATCCGAAATATTTAAGTCTGGATTCATCTCGAGATTCGCTTTGACTGTTATATCCTTCCTTGTTGATGTTGATCTTTTCTTCTCTGGTCTTGGTCTTATTGATTCGGAGTTAGTGTATATCATTGGGGTTGAGGAATATGGTTAATGGTTAAAATAGATATGGATGAGATAGACTACATGATGTAGGTCAAAAGTTTGTTTGATGTTAGGTGGGGATAGATAGATTATACCATTCATCATGACTCTATGGGTTGGGTTAGCTCTTATGCTCATGGTTGAGTTGGTCTAATGTGTTAAGTTAACACCTTGCTAGTAGGGTAGAGGAGATTAGACCTACTAGTGCCACTAATCTATTTAAGTAGACCACATTAGATTAGATCACATTAGATTCTATAATCCTATTTAAGAATACCACTTAGTTAAGCATATCAAGCTAACTTTATCTTTACGAAGTTCTAGTAATTTTTTTAAGTGGAACGTCCAATTAGTATAAATTTTTTATACACCTAAAATTCTTCATGCCATTAGCGAGTGTAACATAGAAAACAAGGGTACCTCATGTTTTAGCTATTAGGTGAGAGTAGAGAAGTTTTAGGGGTAAAAGAAAGTTAGGTAAGGGAGACTTTTTATTCCGGGTGGTGGATCTTGATTCATCTGAAGATCTGTTTCTACTCATATCCTTCATTGTCGATGTTAACCTTCTTCTTGGGTTTGTTTTAGGGACCATCAATCATGGTGTTAGGTGTCATTATCTGAGTTGGGATAAGAATTATGGGTACATAGGGTAGGTAGATTAAACTGAGTTTTACTTTGCTTTTGGGATAAATGGGTTGGGTAACCTATAACATAGGCGAGGTCGTGGTTTTCACGGATGTGTTGGTCTAAAACACCCGTTTAGGTTTAAAACCCATTTATAAGAATATGGTCCAATCTATGTTACCAGTATTAAATACTTGTTTAAGTAACTTCCTTTAGATTAGATCATATCAGATTAGACTAGATAAGATCTACTTAATTTATTTTAGAATAGATCATGTTTGTTACGCTATCATGAGATAAGCAAAGTGGTGGGGATAAGTATGCTTATTAGGACAAGATGAGTCTATAAGAATAAGATAGACTCTTTTGAGATTGGTCAGGTCTATTAGGATAGGATAGAATCTTTTTGGAATAAGATGGATCTATTAGGATAAGAAAGAACCTTTTAAGATACGAGGGATCTATATAAAATAGTTACAGTTTAATGGAGGATAACCAAAGTTGTTTAGTTATCTCATGAATTTTATTTATTTATATTTATGCCTACATGTATATGGAGATGTAATTGGGGACGTTACTCCCCGACTTATCACACTCAATCAAAAATTCAAGTCACACAAATATCATAAGAACAAACACTCAAGCGTATAGAAATCTATAAAAACAGTTTTGTTTTTGTTCCTATGAGTAGGTCTCCTATTCCTAAAGGTCACTTTAGGCACGGGATTTCAAAGTGTGAAATCCACATTTGTCTTTAGAAGGAAAAGGTAAGAATAATCAGAGTAAAGCGGAAATAGATGAGAAAAGATTAAGATAAGTTTAGAAAGAATCAGTGTAGCAGAGGTAAGTAGACAATGGATGTCCAGTTCTATCTAGGTTTCGTCCTACAGTCAACATTCCTCTGATACCACTTCTGTAACACCCAGATTTATGGGACAAAGCCGGGTGCATCTCATATATGCGCCAAAGAAGACAACCCATATAGTAACAGAGTGTATAGAGATAAATGTCACAATATAATCAGAGTACTTATTACATAGCGGAAGTCTTACAAAATAAAAGATAAAGATCGAACTAAAGTCCATCCTTGGCGCCATAAAGTCAACTGGGAGACGCCACCTAGATCAAATCGAACTCCTCACTGCGTGGCTCCTCTTGAACCACCTGTTCTTCTCCTGTGGGGGGTGTGAGATAGCAATGGTGAGCTCACACATGTTCATTGCTCAACAAGTTGTGGGGAATAATGTGGCATGAACTCACCAAAGGTGGGAGTTCATGTGATGTGTAAAGCTGATCAACAATAGGGGTTAAAGCTGAGCATTGCTTTTAATAAGTTGGTCAAATTTTATTAGCACTTACTAAATGTAAGTAAATACTAAACCATGTGTAATACCCACTTTGTAAGAAAAAAATCTAAGAGGAGGAATTATATTCCTTTATATATATCAGTGTGTCATCTCTATCTATCATTTCATGTGAACCCATTACTTACACAAATAAATAATTCACAAGAGACACTCAAATAAATTGTGCATCATGCTGAGGTTTTATGTGGTGTGCATTTTGTGACATAATATAAAAAAAATCACGTGAAAAGAAATATATCAAAGTTCAAAAATAGAATTTAAGACCTAAAGGAAAATTCAAGAATTTAGAAAAAAAGAGAAGAAGAAAAAAATATTATATGAGTGAAAACGAGTATAATATATATATATAATAAAATATAATATTGAAATGTGTACATATAACTTAAAGGTGAAACTCATAAAAGGTCTCAAATTCAAATTTGGGATTCAAAATAAAAAGGAGACATAATAGGAAAATGAAAATATAAAAAGAAAAAGGAGAAATCCCACTGTTGGGCCCAAAACCACAAATTCGGCCCATTTTCTCTTTTGATCCGTGGAGCCCACCACCTATCCGCGGCGTCGACATGTGGACCCGGGGAGTCAGCCTCCCGTGCGTCTCTCAGCTCACTGCCAGGGTGGGCCTCCTCTGTCAGTCACACCAGAGCGTCCTCGCTACTCCTCCACTGTCTTATGGGCCCCTTTGGCTAGGACCGCGCACCTCACCACGACTACGCGGACCGAGTCCATCGCCGGTAATGGCGAGCTCCCTCAACGACATCGCCGGGCGTTTCGCGGATGGCCGACCTGCACGGACTCATCGGGCCATAAAGCGTGGCCTTAACCCTAACAGACCCTTACTCCGATTGTCACGCCCCAGTTCCTCGCCACCAGTGCATATTGTGCCAATCGGGTTCCGTCGCCGCAGACAATTGCGTGTAGGCACAGCGCCGACTCCATTGTGCCTGGGCGGGAAGGTTCGCCGTGTCTCCGCGGAGCTACAAGTCACTTGGGCGGAAGGAGAGGACCACTGGGTGATCGGAATTTCGTCGCCGCGCAATCGGATCCGCCCTGCGCCGTGGCTGGGCATCATCGCCTTTCTATAGCTGGTAAAAACTTGTTTTCATAGTTCGCTTTAGTCTCCTCTTCGGGCAGTAACTTTGAATTGGGATGTCGGGTTCGGGATCGCCCGGAATTTCTCGTCGGCGATGATGGGTGCGTTTGCACCGCGGGTGAATCATGGTCGGGTCTTGTTTGCGTTAACCGTAGAGTATTGACTCCTCCTGCGGCGGAGTGAGTCGCGGGGGGTGGCATGGTCTAGCGGGCAGGGAAAGATCCTTAGCACTGGTCCTTCGGGTGGGGCGCAGGTCGCCGTTCGTCACAGTCGCCGATGTGGGGGTCGGCTCGGCCAGCGTTGATAGGAGGAAGAAGTGGCGTCAACCGTCGATCTGTTGATGGAAGGCGGAGATTAGATGGTAGCGTACATGTTTGTGATACTACTTTAGGGCCATAGGATGGGGATCGTGCGGGCGACGGGGTAATCTGGTTCACTCTGAATCCAGAGCGCTGGTTGTCGATCCGACGTTTGCGAACACCTCACAGTTCATAACTCACACTGATCTAATCCAGGTCGCTCACCGTTGATCCAACGGCCGTAATCTGCCAATACCCTTCCGTCCAGGCTCTTTTGTTAAAGAGCCCCTGAACTATTCTAGATTTAACCCGCAGTCCACCTGGGGTCTGGTCTGAGTCTGGTGGATTTTGCGAAGTAAACCTCGAGCTTCTTAGTAAATGACGCGCAGTCCAGAGTATTATAAAATCAGGAAAGTTAAATTATTAATGGGTTTTTAATATATAAATATGTGCTAGAAATTGTAAAATTCATAAAAATTCGTTTTTAGTCCAAATTAATCCATTCAAGTTTCTAAAATTTTGTAATATTATTGTTTATTACTTAGAATCTCTGTTTTGACATGAAAACAATAAGAAAATTTATTTCCCATTTAATCCTATTTTAAGCACATAAAACCTTTGGAAATTCATATCTTAAAATCTATAACTCCAAAATTAATGATTCCTGTTCCTAAGTTCTTATTTTAATGTGTAGATTTTTATTATGTATTTTGTTTACACGTTTGGTGTGATGTTAATTTCTCCTTTATACTGTGCTTGTTTGTATTGTGGCGAGTAGAAGAACATGTGACTGAGGATCCTGGTGCCCAGCAGATAGATGTAGCTGAGCAGGAGCTCATGGAAGGCAAGTTGTGCCCTTGACCACTTTTATAAACAGTGGACTCACTCACTCAATCTGCCGTGCCAGGTATGAAAAGAGAAGCTAGTCCGGAAGCAAGGTCAATCAAGTGCGCCACGTCTGTCCCAGGCAAAACCACTGACTGCTATGGCAACCTCTCTTTTGATTCTCCTCATTAGATTCTACTAATCTCATTGGGAGCTGATCTGAAAACTTCTATCCTATCTCGCTATGGGCCAAAAGTGCATCTCACCTAGTGGAAAAAGTTGCACTATTTCTTAGTGCCGGATTTGTACACATAGTATAGTAAAGACATGAGGGTATTCAATTTTTGAATATAACATGAAAGAAACCTCTCTCCTCTAGCTGGAGAAAGAAGGCTGGTTCTCGGTAGTCGAGGAGAGGTGGAATCTTTCTTAGAACGGAATGTTAAGACACGACCCAACATGTTTCCAGGCAGGTAACGTATAGAAGACTGAAAGTTGAAGTTCCGGTGGGTCTCGTCAATCCTTCCTTATTGCGCCTGCCCCTAATTGGAGCTCTTCTTATCTATTTCTATACCGAGAATAGCTTTATTGACGGGCTGAACGAACCCCTCACTTGGCTAACTCAACAATCATATGTCTGAGAGTCTGGTCTAACTAAGCCCCATTCTGTTTGAGTGCCATATAGCTTTTCCTATTCAGTTCTAGAACTAGTGGTTACAGCGAATGAGCAATCTTGTGTATATCCAAGGTAAAGGGCAAGAGACTCTGTCAATTCATCCAATGAGTAAGCAGGACAGTGAAGTTAGAAATCCTTTAAGTCCCTCTTGAATTTAAGTAAACTCCGGCCCTCACCTCAAAAGTAAACAAGTTTTCAAGGGTAGGGGTAGCGTTTACTAGCCAGCAAGTAAGATAACAAAGCTCTTTTTTACCCAATAATGTTCTTTAATATCACTTATTCATGCATAGGTTTAATTTTGATGGGACCCAATAGGTCACCCTAGACTGTTTATCTCTTTACCTTGTTACCCCTGAATCACATGGGTAATTTTGCTATTGCTTTACATGGTTTTGGGATTATATTTCATTATATCTAGGTTCCAATTATATTGTTATTTTATTTATGTTCATGTCAAGATCATTAATGTTAATTGGAACATGGAGCTTAACTTGAGAAACACGTGCCACCACAAGGGTGGAATGCGACGCCCTTGGCTGACTAATTAGGAAAGCTAGTGGAAGACTACCTTACCCGAAAGGGGCAAGGGCATTAGGGGAGTTGCATTCATGGAGGTTCTCAGGTTGATTTTGCTGCGATGGTGGTCAGACGGGGGATTCTTGCAAGTGCTCTTCCCATAAACTGTAGCGGGTTTTCGAAAGCTACTGGAACTTTGTAAAGGCCTCGTAGTGTTGCCCTGCCCCGCTTCCTTGGTAGAGGTGAATGGGAGTCGCGATCCCTTGGCGGATGGGTAACATGACTTGTGGGTACAGGGTACAACCTCTGCAGAGTGTAAAACTAGTATACTAGCCAAGCTCATGGTCATGAGCAGCTCAGGACTCTCGCATGATTAATTTATGGAACTTAAATTCAATTTGTCATTTGCATTGCATGGGATTATTTATTAATTTTTTTCTATTACTTCTATTAAGGTTTGGTATTTACTTACATCTAGTAACTGCTAATAAAATTTTGACCAACTGATTAAAAGCAATGCTCAGCTTTAACCCCTGTTGTTGATTAGCCTTACACATCACATGAACTCCCACCTTTGGTGAGTTCATGCCCACTAGTTTCCCCACAACTTGTTGAGCTATGATCATGTGTGAGCTCACCCTTGCTGTCTCACACCCCCGATAGGAGAAGAACAGGTGGTTCAAGAGGAGCCACACAACGAGGAGTTCGATCTGATCTAGGTGGCGTTTCCCAGTTGACTTATGGCGCCAAGGATGATCCTTAGTTCGTTTTATATTTATCATTTATTTTGTAAGACTTCCGCTATGTAATAAATACTCTGATGTTATTGTGACATTTATCTCTATACACTCTGTTATTATATATGTTGTTTTCTTTGGCGCATGTATGAGATGCACCCGGCTTTGTCCCTTAAAGCCCGAGTGTGACAGAAGTGGTATCAGAGGAAATGTTGACTGTAGGACGAAACCTAGATAGAAATGGATAAAACCCTTACCTACTTACCTTACTCTGATTCATTCTATACTTATCTTATCTTGATTCTGTCTCACCTTCTATTGTTCTACTCTAATTATTTTTATCTGTTCTACTCTAAGATAGGATGGATTTCACACCTTGGAACCCTACACTTATGATCTTTTAAGAGATAGGAAACCTAAGACAAATTTAAAACTATTTTCTCTATTTAAAAACATTGGTTGATTGTTCTGATGATAAATGCCTGATTTGCTTCTTTGATTGATTGAGATATTATAAATGGACATCTAAGCATGTACCACCATAAGGTAATGAATTAGTTATGGTAGGTAAAACATTAATCTGCTTAGCTAATAAATCCCCCAAAGTAACCTGCCTCGTAATTACCTGCCTTGTCTACAATCCTTTCTCTCTTACCATATGTTTATAACTCAGATGGTCAATACTAGGAAGGGTGGTGGAATTGATCTACCTCCCAATCGACACACTCAGAGGATATTTAGACAACCACAGCAACAACAACCTGAGATGGATCCTCCATCGCCTCCACCAGTAGGAGTTGACCCCGCTGTTGTAGCACAGATGAGGATAATGCAACAGATTGCAGACACCATGGCGGATATGCACGCTCAGATGCAGCAGGAACGCCAGGAGATGCACCAAGAGCAAGAGGATATACGCCAGGAGCGAGAGGAGATACGCCAGGAGAGAAGGGCGCAGTAGCAACAGCAACAACAACAACAACAACAACAAGCACCACTGCCTCCACCACCACCACCACTAGTTCCACCCCGGGACAAGCACCGAGAGTTCATGAGCCATAAGCCACCGACGTTCGCTAGTTCTCTTGATCCACTGGACGCTGATGATTGGCTGAAATCTGTGGAAAATATGTTGAATATTGCACAATGCTATGACCGAGAGAAGGTTCTATATGCCTCTGGTTGTTTGACAGGTCCTGCTGCTGATTGGTGGGATTCATACGCTGCTGCCCACGATGCTGCTGATACTATCACATGGGCGGAGTTTGCTACGCAGTTCAGTAACTATCACATACCAGCTGGACTGATGAAGATTAAGAAGAAAGAATTTCTATCGCTGAAGCAGGGGAGCATGTCAGTCAGCGAGTACCGCGATAAGTTCATTCAGCTCTCTAGATATGCACCTCATGAAGTTGCTGAAGATGAGAGGAAACAAGAGCATTTTATTGAAGGACTCAATGGACCTCTGTAGTATGCTCTAGTGGCACATACATTTCCATCTTTCTAGAGGTTGCTTTACAAGGCCCTAGCTATTGAACACAAGCGTGTTCAGCTAGAAGATTTGAAGTGGAAGGCTATATCCCAGGGTCAGCGAAGCAATAGTGTACGTCCTCGCTACAGTTCACCCCAGGGTACACCAGTTTGCACTGGCGGAGGCCAGCACCCAGCTCAGCACTCACCTCAGGGGACTCCACTGACTCATCAGGCTACCCCCACTGGCACCCCAACGAAGTTTTCAGGACAGAGTGTAGGCACTACTTGCTACAAGTGTGGGAAGACTGGGCAGTATGCAAATGTTTGCCCACAGAGGATTGCTACCACCCCAGTTGAGAACAAACAACAGACTCCAAGATCTGGCAAGGGATTCTCTATTGCCAGGGTTAATCAGGTCAGCGCTGATGCTACTTTGGAAGGAGATGACATCGCACTTGGTATGTTTTATATTAATGCAATTCCTGCAACCATATTATTTGATTCTGGTGCTACACATTCATTCATGTCTGCTCGATATGCCAATACAAATGAGTTACCACTGAAAAATATGAAAGCACCAATGATAGTAATAACACCTAAAGGGCCTGTTGAGGCAAATCATATGACACATAGATTGACATTAACTATTATGGGAAGAGAATTCTGGGCTACTTCTATAATATTAGAGGCAAGTAGTATAAATCTGATCCTTGGTATGTCATGGTTAAGAAAGGAAAAGGCCAGTATACTATGTGGTAGGGGTACTGTAGAATTCACCAGCCCTAAAGGAGAAAGATTTCAGGTTGAAATTGCAGTAACTACCTCTTCCAGACGTGTGGTGTTCTTTGTAGCTGAGGAGTTTGTTGGTGACAACATCCGTGTGGTTAGGGATTTTCCGGATGTCTTTCCATAGGAGTTACCAGGGATGCCACCAGATAGGGAAGTTGAGTTTGTTATTGATCTCTTACCTAGGACTGCTCCTATTTCTAAACAGCCATATAGGATGTCTGCAAAAGAGTTAAAAGAACTTAAGAAGCAGTTAACGGAGTTACAAGAGGCTGGGTACATTCGTCCGAGTTCCTCACCTTGGGGAGCGCTGGTCTTGTTTGTACATAAGAAGAATGGATCACTGCGAATGTGTGTGGATTATAGATCCCTTAATGATGTTACTGTGAAGAACAAATACATGTTACCCCATATTGAGGATTTATTTGATTAGATGAGAGGTGCTAGGGTATTCTCGAAGATTGATCTCCGATCGGGTTACCATAAAATGAGGATTAGGCCATCCGATATTCCCAAGACGGCTTTCTCAACCCGATATGGATTATATGAGTTCACGGTTATGTCATTTGGACTAACTAATGCACCAGCCTATTTTATGAATCTGATGAATAAGGTGTTTATGGAGTATCTAGACAGATTAGTCGTAGTATTCATCGACGATATTCTTATCTATTCCAAGAGTGAGAGCGATCATGAGGAACATCTGAGATTGGTGCTACAAAAGCTAAGGGATGACCAACTCTATGCCAAGTACAGAAAATGTGAGTTCTGGATTGACGAGGTGCCATTCCTTGGACATATCATTTCTAATGGAGGGATATCAGTGGATCCTGCTAAAGTCAAGGAGATTATGGCGTGGAGCATTCCCACTACAGTTACTGAGATTCAGAGTTTCTTGGGACTAGCAAGATACTATCGGAGATTTATTGAAGGATTTTCTAAGATTGCTAAACCTATGACCTCGCTTCTGGAGAAGGGAAGAGAGTTTAAGTGGGACGAGAAGTGCCAAGATAGCTTTGATCAATTAAAGAAGAGATTGATGTCACCACCAGTGTTGGTTATGCGAGATCTCCCGAAGGGATTTGACATTTATTGTGATGCATGTGTCCAAGGCTTGGGATGTGTGCTTATGCAAGTAGGACACGTGATAGCCTACATGTCTCGTTAGTTGCGGAAACATGAGTTGAGCTACCCCATTCATGACTTAGAACTGGCAGCCGTAGTGCATGCACTTAAGATTTGGAGACATTATATCATGGGAACTAAGTGCCAAGTGTACACGGATCATAAGAGTTTGAAGTATATATTCACACAGAAGGATCTCAACCTTAGGCAACGCCGTTGGTTGGAGCTTATTAAGGATTATGATTTGGAGATTCACTATCACCCGGGCAAGGCGAATTTGGTTGCAAATGCCTTGAGTCGGAAGGAACACGTTCATTCAGCTATTGTGGCCCAGCTACCTGATGAGATTGTTGAGGATTTCAGGAGACTTAACCTGGCCCAGTTACTATTGATGTGGAACCTACCTTGGAGCAAGAAATCTGTAAAGGTCAGATTGGTGATGCCAAAATTCAAGAGATCAAGGATCTTATTTCTGAACGTAGAGGCCCAGAGTTCATAGAGGATGAGCAAGGGACCATATGGTTCAAGGACAGGATATGTGTTCCTGAGATTGATAGCCTTCGTGAGACTATATTGAAGGAAGCCCATGATTCTGATTATTCTATCCACCCTGGAAGCACTAAGATGTATCAGGATTAGAAGCAAAAATACTGGTGGTATGGATTGAAGAGAGATGTGGCTGCACATGTGCCTATGTGCGATGTGTGTCAAAGAGTTAAGGCTGAACACCAGAGGCCAGCTGGACTATTGCACCCGCTTAAGATACCCGAGTGGAAGTGGGAAGAGATTGGTATGGATTTCATTAATGGATTGCCTCGCACCCAGAAAGGATATG
Organism: Zea mays; assembly: GCF_902167145.1. NCBI lineage: Eukaryota > Viridiplantae > Streptophyta > Magnoliopsida > Poales > Poaceae > Zea > Zea mays. The sequence continues at coordinate 48,037,227 of NC_050103.1, forward strand.
ACTCTATATGAGTGATTGTGGATAGACTGACCAAAGTGGCTCACTTCATTCCGGCCAAGACTACTTATAATGTTTCTCAGCTAGCAGAGTTATATATGGCTCGGATTGTGTGTTTACATGGAGTACCAAAGAAGATCGTTGTCGGGGACCATAATTAGGGGTACCCCCAAGACTCCTAAACTCGGCTGGTAACCACCATCAGCACAAAGCTGCAAAGGCCTGATGGGCGCAATACAGGTCAAAGCTCCGCCCACTCAAGGGACACGATCTCGCCTCGCCCGAGCCCAGCATCGGGCAAGAACAGCAGACCCAGGTGGATTCACGTCTCGCCCGAGGGTCTCCTCAAGCAACGGGCGCACCTTCGACTCGCCCGAGGCCCAGCTCGGGCAGGCTTCGCGGAGAAGCAACCTTGGCCAGATCGCCTCGCCAACCGACCGTATCGCAGGAGCATTCAATGCAAGGATCGTCTGACAGCTTATCCTAAGGCACGTTCCTCAGTCGACAGGGCTGAAGTGACCGCAGTAATTTCGCCGCTCCACTGACTGACCTGACAGGAAAACAGCGCCGCCTGACCTGCTCCGACTGCTGTGCCACCCGCCAGGGTGAGGCTGACAACAGCCGAGTCTAGCCTCAGGCGCCATAGGAAGCTTCGCCTCGCCCGACCCCAGGGCTCGGACTCAACCTCGATCTCGGAAGACGGTCTCCGCCTCGCCCGACCCCAGGGCTCGGACTCAGCCTCGACCTCGGAAGATGGTCTCTGCCTCGCCCGACCCCAGGGCTCGAACTCAGCCTCGACCTCGGAAGACGGTCTCTGCCTCGCCCGACCCCAGGGCTCGGACTCAGCCTCAACCTCGGAAGACGGTCTCTGCCTCGCCCGACCCTAGGGCTCGGACTCAGCCTCGACCTCGAACGACAGACTCCGCCTCGCCCGACCACTGGGCTCGGACTCAGCCTCGACCTCGGAGGAGTCTCCGCCTCGCTCGACCTTGGGCTTGGACCGACCATGTTACAGGGGGCCCATCATTACCCTACCCCTAGCTACCTCAGGCTACGGGGAACAAGATCGGCGTCCGATCTGGCTTGCCCCAGTAAACAAGTAATGATGGCACCCCGCGTGCTCCATGACAACGACGGTTCTCAGCCCCTTACAGAAGCAAGGAGACATCAGCAAGGACCCGACAGCCCTGACAGTTGTGCTTCTACAGGGCTCAAGCGCTCCTCCGACGGCCACAACATCACATGAACATGGCACCAACACCTCTCCAACAGGCACGTCGGCGTGTCATAGGGCTCCAGCTCCTCTCTGCTAGACACGTTAGCACATTGCTACACTCCCCATTGTACACATGGGCCTTCTCCTTACGTCTATACAAGGAAGGTCCAGGGCCCTCGTTCGAGAAGGTGGCCGCGCGGGAGAACGGGCTGACGGACAGGCTCTCGCTCTCTCTCTCTCTCCCTCGCGAACGCTTGTAACCCCCTACTGCAAGCGCATCCGCCCTGGGCGTAGGATAACACGAGCCGCGGTTCCCTCTTTTGTTCCCCCTTATGTTCCATCTCGCGTCGACCCATCTGGGCTGGGACACGCAGCGACAATTTACTCGTCGGTCCTGGGACCCCCCGGGGTCGAAACGCCGACAGTTGGCGCGCCAGATAGGGGCCTGCTGCGTGTCGACGAACAGCTTCCCGTCAAGCTCTAGATGGGTAGTCTCCAGCAACCTCTCCAGCCCGGGACGCTGCTCCGTTTTGGGAGTCTCGAGTTCATGTCCCTTGACGGTAGCTACGACATGGTACTCCTTCCTCCGTCGCGCGACAACGACAACGACGACCGTCAGCCCACCCGACGGCAGCGAAATCGATAACGTCTTCCCCGCGTGACGGAAGAGCAGCATCCGGGTCTGTCCCGTCACCTTCCCCACCGATGGAGGAGGAGGCGGGGCAACCATGCCCAAGCAGGAGGCGGCACCTCGTCGGCTGTCGAGCGAGTCGACGACGCCGGCGCCCGAGCGGGGGACACGTCGGGCGTTGACCTCGCGTCTGAGACGAAGACGAGCGTCGTTTCCCGCAACACGCCAACCCCAAGCAGACGGATGATGCCAGCACGCTCGCGAAGGACTTGCTGGGCGTTAGCCTTGTACCTGAGATCATGGTGCAGTTTGTCCCCGACGCGACTTCGTCACCATCCGTCGATCAAGAGGTACCGTCCGTTCTCCACCCCGTGCCTTTTAGATTCAGCTTCGACCCACCAAGCGACCCCGCTTCGATGGACGCTTTCATAAAGGCATATCCTAACCTTCCGGGGTACCATATGTGATCAACCTGGGACCGACTGACGGCCGTCTCGACCTACGGGCCCCCGGGTTCCGAGGGAGATGACGAGCCCAACTCTGGTTGGGATTTCTCCGGGCTCGGTAACCCCAGTGCCATGTGGGACTTCATGACCGCATGTGACTACTGCCTCGCCGATTGTTCCGATGATGGCCACAGCCTTGACGACGAGGATTGTGGCCCAAGTCGCGAATGTTTTCACGTCGATCTAGGGGGTCTCGACGAAGGCAACCACCTTGGTATGCCGGAGGACGGTGATCCCCCTAGGCCTACACCTCGCGTTGACATCCTTCGGGAGCTAGCTGTGATCCCAGTCCCTGCGGGGGGTCAGGACGCACAGCTCGAGCAAATCCGCGAGATGCAGGCCAGGCTCGACGAGGAAGCAGGACAACTTGTGCAACTCCGGCAGAACATCGGGCAGGAGTGGGCAGGCCGAGCACTGACCGGAGAAGCGCGTCATCTAGCCCAGGACGTCCAGCACCGCATCGCCGACGATCCTAGGGCAAGGCTGCCCCCGGCCTTTAGTGGGGTCGGCCAGAACCTGGCTGCAGCAGCAATACTACTCCGAGCAATGCCGGAGCCATCCACCACCGAGGGGCGGCGTATCCAGGGAGAGCTCAAGAATCTCCTGGAGGATGCCGCGGTCCGACGGGCCGAAAGCTCTGCCTCCCGAAGGCAGGGGTACCCCCCGGAGCATCGCGCCGCGACTTCCCGATTCATACGGGAAGCCTCGGTCCACACCGGGCACACGCGGGACACAGCGCATGCGGCCCCGGGTCGCCTCAGCAACGAGCACCACCGCCGCGACCATCGAGCCCACCTCGACGAGAAGGTGAGCCGAGGCTACCACCCCAGGCGTGGGGGACGCTACGATAGCGGGGAGGATCAGAGCCCCTCGCCCGAACCACCCGGTCCGCAAGCTTTCAGCCGGGCCATACGACGGGCGCCGTTCCTGACCAGGTTCCGAACCCCGACTACCATCACCAAGTACTCGGGGGAAACAAGGCCGGAATTGTGGCTCGCGGACTACCGGCTGGCCTACCAGCTGGGTGGAACGGACGATGACAACCTCATCATCCGCAACCTCCCCATGTTCCTCTCCGACGCCGCCCGAGCCTGGTTGGAGCATCTGCCTCCTGCGCAGATCTCCAACTGGGACGACCTGGTCAAAGCCTTCACCGGCATCTTCCAGGGCACATACGTGCGCCCTGGGAACTCCTGAGATCTCCGAAGCTGCCGCCAGCAGCCGGGAGAATCCCTGCGGGACTACATCCGGCGATTCTCGAAGTAGCGCACCGAGCTGCCCAACATCACCGACTCAGATGTCATCGGTGCGTTCCTCGCCGGCACCACTTGTCGCGACCTGGTGAGCAAGCTGGGTCGCAAGACTCCCACCAGGGCGAGCGAGCTGATGGACATCGCCACCAAGTTCGCCTCTGGTCAGGAGGCGGTCGAGGCCATCTTCTGGAAGGACAAGCAACGTCAGGGGCGCCAGCCGGAAGACGTCCCCGAGGCGTCCGCTCAGCGTGGCACCAAGAAGAAGGGCAAGAAGAAGCCGCAAGCGAAACGCGACGTCGCCGACGCAGACCTTGTCGCCGCCGCCGAGCACAGGAACCCTCGGAAGCCTCCTGGAGGCGCCAACCTGTTCGACAAGATGCTCAAGGAGTCGTGCCCCTATCATCAGGGTCCCGTCAAGCACACCCTTGAGGAGTGCGTCATGCTTCGGCGCTACTTCCACAAGGCCGGGCCCCCGGCGGAAGGTGGCAGAGGCCATGACAACGACAAGAAGGAAGGCCACAAGGCAGAGGAGTTCCCTGAGGTCCACAACTGCTTCATGATCTACGGTGGGCAAGTGGCGAACGCCTCGGCTCAGCACTGCAAGCAAGAGCGCCGGGAGGTCTGCTCGGTGAAGGTGGTGGCGCCAGTCTACCTAGACTAGTCTGACAAGCCCATCACCTTCGACCAAGGCGACCACCCCGACCGCGTGTCGAGCCCGGGGAAGTACCCGCTCGTTGTCGATCCCGTCATCGGCAACGTCAGGCTTACCAAGGTCCTCATGGACGGAGGCAGCAACCTCAACATCATCTATGCCGAGACCCTCAGGCTCTTGCAGATCGATCTGTCCGCGATCCGGGCCGGTGCGGTGCCCTTTCACGGGATCATCCCCGGGAAGCGCGTCCAACCCCTTGGGCAACTCGATCTGCCCGTCTGCTTCGGGACTCCCTCCAACTTCTGAAAGGAAACCCTCACGTTCGAGGTGGTCGGGTTCCGAGGAACCTACCACGCAGTGCTGGGGAGACCATGCTACGCCAAGTTCATGGCCGTCCCCAACTACACCTATCTCAAGCACAAGATGTCGGGCCCCAACGGGGTCATCACCGTCGGATCCACGTACCGACACGCGTACGAATGCGACATGGAGTGTGTGGAGTACGCCAAGGCCCTCGCCGAATCCAAGGCCCTCATCGCCGACCTGGAGAGCCTCTCCAAGGAGGTGCCAGATGCGAAGCGTCACGCCGGCAACTTCGAGCCAGCTGAGGCGGTCAAGTCCGTCCCTCTCGACCCCAGCAACGACGCCTCCAAGCAGGTTCGGATGGGCTCCGAGCTCGACCCCAAATATGAAGCAGTGCTCGTCGACTTTCTCCGCACGAACGCCGAGGTTTTTCCGTGGAGCCCCTCGGACATGCCTGGCATACCGAGGGATGTCGCCGAGCACTCGCCGGATATCCGAGCTGGAGCCCGACCCGTGAAGCAGCCTCTGCGCCGATTCGACGAAGAAAAGTGCAGAGCCATAGGCGAGGAGATCCACAAGCTGATGGCTGCAGGGTTCATCAAAGAGGTATTCCATCCTGAATGGCTAGCCAACCCTGTGCTTGTGAAAAAGAAAGGTGGGAAATGGCGGATGTGTGTAGACTACACTGGTCTAAACAAAGCATGTCCGAAAATTCCCTACCCTCTGCCTCGCATCGATCAAATCGTGGGTTCCACTGCTGGGTGCGAAACCCTATCGTTCCTCGATGCCTGCTCAGGGTATCACCAAATCAGGATGAAAGAGTCCGACCAGCTCGCGACTTCTTTCATCACACCTTTTGGCATGTACTGCTACATCACTATGCCATTTGGTTTGAGGAATGCAGGCACGACATACCAAAGGTGCATGAACCACGTGTTCTGAGAGCACATTGGCCGAACGGTCGAGGCTTACGTCGATGACATCGTAGTCAAGACGAGGAAAGCCTCCGACCTCCTCTTTGACCTTAAAACGACATTCAAGTGTCTCAAGGCGAGAGGCGTAAAACTCAATCCTGAGAAGTGTGTCTTCGGAGTCCCCCGAGACATGCTCCTGGGGTTCATCGTCTCCGAGCGGGGCATCGAGGCAAACCCAGAGAAAATTTGCGGCCATCACCAACATGGGGCCCATCAAGGACTTGAAAGGAGTACAGAGGGTCATGGGATGCCTTGCGGCTCTGAGCCGCTTCATCTCGCGCCTCGGCGAAAGAGGCCTACCTCTGTACCGCCTCTTAAGGAAGACCGAGCGCTTCACTTGGACCCCCGAGGCCAAGGAAGCCCTCGGGAACCTAAAGGCGCTCCTTACAAGCGCGCCCATCCTGGTGCCCCCCGCTGCCGGAGAAGCCCTCTTGATCTACGTAGCCACAACCACTCAGGTGGTCAGCGCCGCGATCATAGTCGAGAGACGAGAAGAAGGGCATGCATTGCCCGTCCAGAGGCCGGTCTACTTCATCAGTGAGGTACTGTCCGAGACCAAAATCTGCTACCCGCAAATTCAGAAGCTACTATACGCGGTAATTCTGACGCGGCGAAAGTTGCGACACTACTTCGAGGCTCATCCGGTGACTGTGGTGTCATCCTTCCCCCTGGGGAGATCATCTAGTGCCGAGAGGCCTCGGGTAGGACTGCAAAGTGGGCGCTGGAGATCATGGGCGAGACAATCTCATTCGCTCCTCGGAAGGCCATCAAGTCCCAAGTCTTGGCGGACTTTGTGGCCGAATGGGTCGACACCTAGCTTCCAGCAGCTCCAATCCAACTGGAACTCTGGACCATGTTTTTCGACGGGTCGCTAAAGAAAACAGGAGCGGGCGCGGGCCTACTCTTCATCTCACCCCTTGGGAAGCACATCCGTTACGTGTTGCGCCTCCATTTCCCGGCGTCAAACAACGTGGCCGAGTACGAGGCTCTGGTTAACGGGTTGCGCATCGCCATCGAGCTAGGGGTTCGGCGCCTCGACGCTCGTGGCGACTCGCAGCTCGTCATCGACCAAGTCATGAAGAACTCCCATTGCCGCGACCCGAATATGGAAGCCTACCGCGACGAGGTTCAGTGCCTGGAGGACAAGTTCTACAGGCTCGAGCTCAACCACGTCGCTCGATGATACAATGAGACTGTGGACGAGCTGGCTAAAATAGCCTCGGGGCGGACAACGGTTCCCCCGGACGTCTTCTCCCGAGACCTACATCAACCCTCCGTCAAGACCGACGACTCGCCCGAGCCCGAGGAGGCCTCAGCCCAGCCCGAGGCACCCTTGGCCCCCGAGGGTGAGGCACTGCGCGTCGAGGAAGAGTGGAATGGGGTCACGCCTAATCGAAACTGGCAGACCCCGTACCTGCAATATCTCCACCGAGGAGAGCTACCCCTCGACAGAGCCGAAGCTCGGCGACTGGCGCGGCGCGCCAGGTCATTCGTCTTGCTGGGTGACGAGAAGGAGCTCTACCACCGCAGCCCCTCAGGCATCCTCCAGCGATGCATATCCATCGCCGAAGGTCAGGAGCTATTGCAAGAAATACACTCGGGGGGCTTGCGGTCATCACGCAGCACCTTGGGCCCTCGTTGGAAACGCCTTCCGACAAGGTTTCTACTGGCCAACCGCGGTGGCCGATGCCACTAGGATTGTACGCACCTGCCAAGGGTGTCAATTCTACGCAAGGCAGACACACCTGCCCGCTCAGGCCTTGTAAACAATACCCATCACCTGGTCGTTTGCTGTGTGGGGTCTGGACCTCGTCGGTCCCTTGCAGAAGGCACTCGTGGGCTTCACGCACCTGCTGGTCGCTATTGACAAATTCTCCAAGTGGATTGAGATCCGACCCCTAAACAACATCAGGTCCGAACAGGCGGTGGCGTTCTTCACCAACATCATCCATCGTTTTGGAGTCCCGAACTCCATCATCACCGACAACGGCACCCAGTTCACTAGCAGAAAGTTCCTGGACTTCTGCGAGGACCACCACATCCGGGTGGATTGGGCCGCCGTAGCTTGCCCCATGACGAATGGGTAGGTAGAGCGTGCCAACGGCATGATTCTGCAGGGACTCAAGCCGAGGATCTACAACGACCTCAACAAGTTTGGCAGGCGATGGATGAAGGAACTCCCCTCGGTGGCCTGGAGTCGGAGGACGACGCCAAGCCGGGCCACGGGCTTCACGCCGTTCTTTCTAATCTATGGAGCCGATGCTATCTTGCCCACAGACTTAGAATACGGCTCCCCGAGGACAAGGGCGTACGACGACCGAAGCAACCAGACCAGCCGAGAAGACTCACTGGACCAGCTGGAAGAGGCTCGGGACATAGCCTTACTACACTCGGCAAGGTATCAGCAGTCTCTGCGATGCTACCACGCCCGAGGGGTTCGGTCCCGAGACCTCCAGGTGGGGGACTTGGCGCTTCGGCTACGACAAGATACTCGAGGGTGCCACAAGCTCACGCCTCCCTAGGAAGGGCCGTTCATCATCGCCAAGATTTTGAAGCCCGGAACATACAAGCTAGCCAACAGTCAAGGCGAGGTCTACAACAACGCTTGGTACATCCGACAGCTACGTCGCTTTTACCCTTAAGATGTTTTCAAGTCGTTCATATGCCTCGTTCTCTTTACATACACAAATAAAGTCTAACCATCAAGGAAGGGTCAGCCTTGCCTCGGCAAAGCCCGACCCTCCCTCGGGGGCTAGAAGGGGGGAACCCCCTCTACGTCAAAATTTTCCTCGGAAAAAGTCTTTCTGCCAGAACATCTTTCGCGCTTTTCGACTACTTCGATAGCAGGATCCTGAAAACGACGGAGTACACGTAAGCGACAAGGCTGACCGAGCCGAGGGACTCCTACGAATCTGAGATACGGATACCTCACGCATCACCTTCTGCGATAAGTAACTCACACTCGGATAAGCGATTCCGCTGGCCGAACAGGTCTTAACGCTCGAAAACTTTTCTACCAAAACGATTTTTCGTGCCTTCTCGACTATATCGATAACAGAATCCTGCGGATGAGTAAGAGTACACGTAAGCGGCGAGGCCGACCGAGCCGAGGGACTCCTACGCCTCCGGGATACGGATACCTTACTCATCACCTTCCACGATAAGTAACTCTCGCTCGGATAAACGATTCTGCTACCGACAAACAAGTCCTGATACTCGAAACAAGAGGAAAAGAAACACAGCTTTATAACGCGACAACGATATGTTTGGGCCTTGGCGGCCGCAAAAAACATACGCACACTACAGATAAACTGTTCCTGCTGGTTCAGACATCAGTAGGGGGAGCAGCAGCACCCTCGGCATTGACTCCACCTTCGGCGGAATCCGACCCGGCCTCGGACAGCAACACGGTCGGAGGATCCCCACCTCGAAGGAAGATGTCAGCACCGCGCCTGGGCCATCGCCGCCAGTATCTTTTCCAGGAACCCGGCCCAAGCAGACGGCTTAATCAGCCGCTCCGTAGCCTCAGCCAGCTGTCCCCCAAGGACCTCGACCCGGCTCATGGCCTCGGCAGCCCGACTCCGGCGTCGGTCCCGCCAGCGGACGACATGGCCAAGTTCCAGCCGCCGCTGCTACGCCTCTTCGGCCTGGGAAGTCACCTGCTCCTGGGCCGACAAAGTTTCTTCTCAAGCCAGCTCCGCCTGTGTCCATGCTGACGCCGCTGCCTCCGGCTTCGGCTCATCGCAGAGCAGCCGAGGTCTCCTTTAACTAAACAGGAGAAGCCTTGGGTGGCAAGGCCGACCGAGCCGAGGGACTCCTACGCCTCCAGGATACGGATACCTCACTCGTCACCTTCCGCACAGGGCAACTCACACTTGGTTAAGCGGTCTAGCTAGCCGACAGGCGGGTCCTGGTGCTTGAAATGAGGAAGAAACACGGTATTACACCCAAAATACCTAGATTTTCAGGCCCTGACAGCCACAATGAACATACACTGGCACCCAAAATGCCATTACAAACGGAACTCCAGTTCCGCTCCCGCGGGTACGAACAACCCCCCACATTGGAGGGCCTGCGGGACGACAAAATTCCAGGTGGCTCACCACCGCCCACTCCATCAGCAGTGACAACGACCTCCGCTCTGGGCAGCTAAACAGCAGTAGCAATGACCTCAGGGCAGACGCTGCTGCGACAAGGCCCTCACCCGCGTCCCCACTCGAGGGGCGAGGACAAGCTATCAAAGCCAAAGAGCCGGAGGTCAGTCCGCAGGGGGGCGCCGACGGTCTCATCGGTAGAGAAGCCTTCTCCGGCGGCCACCACCTCAGCACCAACGACAGCAGCCACCTGCCCACCGGTAGATCCCCACTCAAGTCCTCCCAGACGGGCGAGCACCGACCTCCGCGCGGAGGCGTCATGCCGGAGCGAGGGCAGGACAGCCCAAGAACACGAACGCCGCCCTAGCAGCGCGCGTCGTCTTGGGCGGTCCCCCGGTGCGCGCGGCGCAACAGCCACCCGTACGGCCGGCAGATAGCCACGCTCCACCCAGCGGTGGAAGGTGGCACCGGAAGCTGTGCCAGAGCCAGCTGAGCCAGCGAACCAGGCATGCTGGAGTTGACGACGCTTGCGGCCGATCGGCCCCGCGTTGTCGAAGTCTGCCCCCTCCGCTAGGCCGGTGAGCGCCCTCTCCCCTGATTGCTGAAGGAGGAGGCGGCCCGTACGGGAGGTAGAGCTCCAGCTCAGCTCGCCCCCCGCCCCAGCAAGGACGATGAAGATCCTTGAAGCTGAGGGCGGGGAAGAGGTCGCAGCCCGGCTTGCTTCTCCCCACCATCGAACTGGTGGTCACCGTCTTGGGTGACCATTGGTGAGGGGATGCAGCCGGGCTGCATGATGAAAATCCTTGAAGCCGAGCGATGGCTGAAAGGTACCAACTTCCGCGAAGTTGCGCTCCTCCAACAACAGCAAGACGAAAGCAACACGGGCGCTCCTCATCCGGGGGCTCGGAAGGCGGAAGGGCGCAATGCATGAGGGGAGTGCGAAGGCATGGCTGCCACCCAAGGGGGTTGCCCCCTTTTTAAAGGCGACTCTCCCCACTTGCGTCCTCAGGCATCACGGACTAAGTCTTCACCAACGCGCTCCAAGGTCCTCCCCCTACGACATGGGGGCTAGGTCCCACGCGTCATGCGAGCTGGCCCAGGACAGAAGAAGCCAAACCGCCACGCGCGGAGCGTGTAACCGCCCAGCGGTTACAAGCACTCCTCCATCTTCACCTAGACCAATGGGTGAAAGGGCGGACCGCCATGCAGGCGGCATGCAACTGCACCATAGGGGCGCACCCTTTCAACTTCGACGCGTCCAGCATGAAGGCCTAGGCCCACACGTCATGTAACCGGTGCGCCGGTTACTACGTGCGAAAACCTGCACCGCCTCTTGCGCCAGTACTGCGCCTTCTCAACTGCGGAACCGGTGCCGCGACTCGAGGCAACCCTGCGCATGGCCCAACAGTGCCAAACCGAGCACATCGGTCACGGGTCAGTCAGCCGCGGGAGAAGGCGCGATGGTCGATATGGCCAAAAGTGGGCCGGTAGTAATGGCGGCGGCAGGCGGGCGGAAGCAGCAGTCAAATCATCTACAGGCTCACGTCCCCTCTTGGGACAGCGAGAGAGCCCTCTCCCACGGCGTGAAGACGACGTGCCCGTGTTCCATTCCTCGAACGGCTCGCACAACGGCTGCCCCGCAAACCACTCGTCCCGTCGCATTAACTCTGCGGCAGGGCAGGCGACACCTTTGGCAGGCGAAGCGGGCGACGCTTCACCTCCGCCATGATGACCGCGTCAAAAAAGGTGCGCCACATCGTTCAATTTCGTATCCTTTTCCTCTTCCCCTTTCTCTCTCTTGCTACAAGGACCAAGAAAGGGGATACTCCGAAAGGGATCCTTCTCCGCGAAGGAAGCGGGCCCCGAGCCCTCCTACTGATCAGAGGTTCGAAGGCTGGCCCCTAGGAAGGGTTCAACAGCCGCCTCAGAGCACTCGGGCTCTACGCCCACTACTGGTCAGAGTTTCGAAGGCTGGCCCCTCGGAAGGGTTCGACAGCCGCCTCAGGCCACTCGGGCTCTACGCCCACTACTAATCAGGGGTTCGAAGGCTGGCCCCCCGAAGGGTTTGACAGCCGCCTCAGAACACGTAGAGCGAGGGATGACTCTGGGTACGTCCGATACATGGCCGAGGCTCAGGCTACGCTCCCGAGGTACCCTAGGACATTTCCGAGACCAGCAGGAGCGATTCTGTAATGGAATCCCATCAGAGGGAGGCATCGAGCCCTCGAACCCTATCAAATGGGACCGGGTCCGGCAAATCACCTGCAGGTACTTTTGGAGCGCGCCTCTGGGCCACTAGCCGACCCTTATCGAACGGGGCACGAGCGTCCACTCGGATCACCCGTTAGCAACTCACTGGAGACACCATGTTCGGCGCCCTCCGAGGGCAACATGGCGCTTTCCCCCCCCTCCTCCTTGCAGAAAGGCGACGAAGGGGCGTATGATAAAAGCCGAGTCAGTCCTTGACCGTCCTCTCGCTCTGTGCAGAGGCTCGGGGGCTGCTCTCGCAAACCCGGCTCCGGCCAAACCGTTGACAGCGTCAACATACCAGCCCGAGAACTCGGAACTTGACCATGCACCCGGGTTACGATCAGATCGCATGAGGGAACAACCAGACCGGCCTAGGTGTCACGAAAGACACTAAGACCTAGGAGGAGTCAAACCACTCCTCCGAGGCCTCGGGGGCTACACCTGGCGGGTGCGCTCGCGCACACCCACCGGAACGAAATGCAACCGAGAAAGGCCGGTCCCCTTGCAAAAAAGTGCGACAAAGCATCCAAGCGAGTACCAACACTCCCTTTGAGGCTCGGGGGCTACTGTCGGGGACCATAATTAGGGGTACCCCCAAGACTCTTAAACTCGGCTGGTAACCACCATCAGCACAAAGCTGCAAAGGCCTGTTGGGCGCAATACAGGTCAAAGCTCCGCCCACTCAAGGGACACGATCTCGCCTCGCCCGAACCCAGCCTCGGGCAAGAACAGCAGACCCAGGTGGATTCACGTCTCGCCCGAGGGTCTGCTCAAGCAACGGGCGCATCTTCGACTCGCCCGAGGCCCAGCTCGGGCAGGCTTCGCGGAGAAGCAACCTTGGCCAGATCGCCTCGCCAACCGATCGTATCGTAGGAGCATTCAATGCAAGGATAGTCTGACACCTTATCCTGACGCGCGTTCCTCAGTCGACAGGGCCGAAGTGACCGCAGTCATTTCGCCCCTCCACTGACTGACCTAACAGGAAAACAGCGCCGCCTGCCCTGCTCCGACTGCTGTGCCACCCGCCAGGGTGAGGCTGACAACAGCCGAGTCTAGCCTCAGGCGCCATAGGAAGCTCTGCCTTGCCTGACCCCAGGGCTCGGACTCAACCTCGACCTCGGAAGACGGTCTCCGCCTTGCCCGACCCCAGGGCTCAGACTCAGCCTCGACCTCGGAAGACGGTCTCCGCCTCGCCCGACCCCAAGGCTCGGACTCAGCCTCGACCTCGAAAGACGGTCTCCGCCTCGCCTGACCCCAGGGCTCGGACTTAGCCTCGACCTCGGAAGACGGTCTCCGACTCGCCTGACCCCAGGGCTCGAACTCAGCCTCGACCTCGGACGACGGACTCTGCCTCGCCCGACCCCAGGGCTCGGACTCAGCCTCAACCTCGGAGGAGTCTCTGCCTCGCCCGACCTAGGGCTCGGACCGACCACGTTATAGGGGGGCCCATCATTACCCTACCCCTAGCTAGCTCAGGCTACGGGGAACAAGACCAGCTTCCCATCTGGCTCGCCCTGGTAAACAAGTAATGATGGCACCCCGCGTGCTCCATGACGACGGCGGTTCTCAGCCCCTTATGGAAGCAAGGAGACGTCAGCAAGGACCCAACAGCCCCGATAGCTGTGCTTCTACAGGGCTCAAGCGCTCCTCCGATGGCCACGAAATAACATGAACAGGGCACCAACACCTCTCCAACAGCCACGTCGGCGTGTACATAGGGCTCTGGCTCCTCTCTGCTAGACACATTAGCACATTTCTACACTCCCCATTGTACACCTGGGCCTTCTCCTTACGTCTATAAAAGGAAGGTTCAGGGCCCTCGTACGAGAAGGTGGCCGCGCGGGAGAACGAGCTGACATACATGCTCTCGTTCTCTCTCTCTCTCCCTCGCGAACGCTTGTAACCCCCTACTGCAAGCGCATCCGCCCTGGGCGCAGGATAACACGAGCTGTGGTTCCCTCTTTTGTTCCCCCTTATGTTCCATCTCGCGCCGACCCATCTGGGTTGGGACACACAGCGACAATTTACTCGTCGGTCCAGGGACCCCCCCCCCCCCCCCCCGGGGTCGAAACGCCGATAATCGTGTCTGATCGAGGTTCACAGTTTACCTCAAGATTCTGGAGAAGCTTCCATGAGAATATGAATACAAAGTTGAACTTTAGTACGACTTATCACCCTCAGACTGATGGACAGACTTTAAGGACTAATCAGGTTTTGGAAGACATGTTGAGAGCTTGTGCCCTTCAGCATGGAGGAAGTTAGGACAAGAGTTTACCCTATGCTGAGTTCTCATATAATAATAGTTATCAGGCCAGTCTAAAGATGTCACCCTTTGAAGCTTTGTATGGCAGGAAGTGCAGGACTCCACTATACTGGGATCAGATTGGAGAAAGACAGTTCTTTGGGCTTGAACTGATTCAAGAGGCAAAAGAACAAGTCCGTATGATCAGGAAGAATTGAGGGTAGCTCAGACCAGACAAAAGAGCTACGCTGATAATAGAAGAAGACCACTGGAATTTGAGGAAGGAGATCATGTGTACCTCAAGTTGTCACCACTTCGTGGAATGAGGAGATTCAAAGTTAAGGGCAAATTGTCCCCTCGCTTTATTGGACCATCCATGATCTTTAGGCGAGTTGGGGAGATGGCATACCAACTCGAGCTACCTCATATTCTATCTGATGTGCATAATGTATTTCATGTGTCTCAACTTAAGAAGTGTCTCCGTGTCCCTGAGGAGCAATTACCAATGGAAGAGCTCAGTGTTCAGGGTGATTTGACTTATATAGAATATCCTATTAAGATTCTTGACACTTTGACTCGAGTTACAAGGAATAAGGTGATAAAGATGTGCAAAGTGCAATGGAGTCACCATGGAGAAAATGAAGCTACATGGGAAAGGGAAGAAGAGCTTCACATAGATTTTCCCCATCTTTTCCCAGTCCTTCCTAAATCTCGAGGACGAGATTCTTGTTAAGGGGGTAGCATTTGTAATACCCACTTTGTAAGAAAAAAATCTAAGAGGAGGAAATATATTCCTTTATATATATGAGTGTGTCATCTCTATCTATCATTTCATGTGAACACATTACTTACACAAATAAATAATTAACAAGAGACACTCAAATAAATTGTGCATCATGCTGAGGTTTTATGTGGTGTGCATTTTGTGACATAATATAAAAAAATCATGTGAAAAGAAATATATCAAAGTTCAAAAATAGAATTTAAGACCTAAAGGAAAATTCAAAAATTTAGAAAAAAAAGAGAAGAAGAAAAAAATATTATATGAGTGAAAATGAGTATAATATATAAATATAATAAAATATAATATTGAAATGTGTACATCTAACTTAAAGGTGAAACTCATAAAAGGTCTCAAATTCAAATTTGGGATTCAAAATAAAAAGGAGACATAATAGGAAAATGAAAATATAAAAAGAAAAAGGAGAAATCCCACTGTTGGCCCCAAAACCACAAATTCGGCCCATTTTCTCTTTTGATCCGCGCAGCGCACCACCTATCCGCGGCGCCGACATGTGGGCCCGGGGAGTCAGCCTCCCGTGCGTCGCTCAGCTCACTGCCAGGGTGGGCCTCCACTGTCTTGTGGGCCCGTTTGGCCAGGACCGTGCACCTCACCATGACTGTGCGGACCGAGTCCATCGCCGGTAATGGCGGGCTCCCTCAACGACATCATCGGGCGTTTCGCGGATGCCCGACCTGCGCAGACTCATCTAGCCATAAAGCGTGGCCTTAACCCTAACAAACCCTTACTCCGGTTGTCGCGCCCTAGTTCCTCGCCACCAGTGCGTATTGTGCCAATCGGGTTCCGCCGCCGTGGACAATTGCGTGTAGGCGTAGCGCCGACTCCATTGTCCCTAGGCGAGAAGCTTCGACGAGTCTCCGCGGAGCTACAATTCACCTGGGCTGAAGGAGAGGACCACTGGGTGACCGGAATTTCGCCGCTGCACAATCGGATCCGCCCTGTGCCATGGCTAGGCATCATCACCTTTCTATAGCTAGTAAAAACTTGTTTTCACAGTTCAATTTAGTCTCCTCTTCGGGCAGTAGCTCTAAATCGGGATGTCGAGTTCGGGATCGCCCGAAATTTCTTGTCGGCGATGATGGGTGCGTTTGCACCGCGGGTGAATCGTGGTCGGGTCCTGTTTGCATTAACCGTAGAGTATTGACTCCTCCTACGGTGGAGTGAGTCGTGGGGGATGGCATGGTCCAGCGGGCGGGGAAAGATCCTTAGCACTAGTCCTTCGTGTGGGGCGCAGGTCGCCGTTCGTCGCCATCGCCGATGTGGGGGTCGGCTCGGCCAGCGTTGAAAGGAGGAAGAAGTAGCATCAGCCGTTGATCTGTTGATGGACGACGGAGATTAGATGGTAGCGTACCTATTCGCGATAATACTTTAGGGCCGTAGGATTTGGATCGTGCGGGCGACGAGGTAATCTGGTTGACTCTGAATCCAGAGCGCTGGTTGTCGATCCGACGTTTGTGAACACCTCACAGTTCATAACTCACACTGATCTAATCCAGGCCACTCACCGTTGATCCAACGGCCGTAATCTACCAATACCCTTTCGTCTAGGCATTTTTGTTAAAGAGCCCCTGAACTATTCTAGATTTAACCCGCCGTCCACCTCGTGTATGGTTTGAGTCTGGTGGATTTTGTGAAGTAAACCTCGAGCTTCTTAGTAAATGACGCGCAGTCTCGAGTATTATAAAATCAGGGAAATTAAATTATAAATGGGTTTTTAATATATATATAAGTTCTAGAACTTGTAAAATTCATAGAAAATTCATTTTAGTCCAAATTAATCCATTCCAGTTTCTTAAATTTTGTAATATTATTGTTTATTACTTAGAGTCTCTGTTTTGACATGAAAACAGTAAGAAAATTTATTTCCCACTTAATCCTATTTTAAGCACATAAAACTTTTGGAAATTCATATCTTAAAATCTATAACTCCAAAATTAATGATTCTTGTTCCTAAGTTCTTATTTTAATGTGTAGATTTTTATTATGTATTTTGTTTACATGTTTGGTGTGATGTTAATTTCTCCTTTATACTGTGCTTGTTTGTATTGTGGCGAGTAGAAGAACCTATGACTGATGATCCTGGTGCTCAGCAGATAGAAGTAGATGAGCAGGAGCTCATTGAAGGCAAGTTGTGCCCTTGACCACTTTTATACCCAATAATGTTCTTTAATATCACTTATTCATGCATAGGTTTAATTTTGATGGGACCCAATAGGTCACCCTAGAATGTTTATCTCTTTACCTTGTTACCCGTGAATCACATGGGTAGTTTTGCTATTGCTTTACATGGTTTTGGGATTATATTTCATTATATCCATGTTTCAATTATTTTGTTATTTTATTTATGTTCATGTCAAGATCATTAATGTTAATTGGAACATGGAGCTTAACTTGAGAAACACGTGCCACCACAAGGGTTGAATGGGACGCCCTTGGCTGACTAATTAAGAAAGCTAGTGGAAGACTACCTTATCCAAAAGGGGTAAGGGCAGTAGGGGAGTTGCATGCAGGGAGGTTCTAGGGTTGATTTTGCTGCGATGGCGGTCAAACGGGGGATTCTCGCAAGTGCTCTTCCCAAAAACTGTAGCGGGTTTTCGGAAGCTAGTGGAACTCCAACGACCGTAATCTACCAATTCCCTTTCGTATAGGCACTTTTGTTAAAGAGCCCCTGAACTATTCTAGATTTAACCTGCCGTCCACCTCGTGTCTGGTCTGAGTCTGGTGGATTTTGTGAAGTAAACCTCGAGCTTCTTAGTAAATGACGCGCAGTCTCGAGTATTATAAAATCAGGGAAATAAAATTATAAATGGGTTTTAATATATAAATAAGTTCTAGAACTTGTAAAATTCATAGAAAATTCATTTTTAGTCCAAATTAATCCATTCCAGTTTCTAAAATTTTGTAATATTATTGTTTATTACTTAGAGTCTCTGTTTTGACATGAAAACAGTAAGAAAATTTATTTCCCACTTAATCCTATTTTAAGCACATAAAACCTTTGGAAATTCATATCTTAAAATCTATAACTCCAAAATTAATGATTCCTGTTCCTAAGTTCTTATTTTAATGTGTAGATTTTTATTATGTATTTTGTTTACATGTTTGGTGTGATGTTAATTTCTCCTTTATACTGTGCTTGTTTGTATTGTGGTGAGTAGAAGAACCTGTGACTGATGATCCTGGTGCCTAGCAGATAGAAGTAGATGAGCAGGAGCTCATTGAAGGCAAGTTGTGCCCTTGATCACTTTTATACCCAATAATGTTCTTTAATACAACTTATTCATGCATAGGTTTAATTTTGATGGGACCCAATAGGTCAACCTTGACTGTTTATCTCTTTACCTTGTTACCCCTGAATCACATGGGTAGTTTTGCTATTGCTTTACATGGTTTTGGGATTATATTTCATTATATCCATGTTCCAATTATTTTGTTATTTTATTTATGTTCATGTCAAGATCATTAATGTTAATTGGAACATGGAGCTTAACTTGAGAAACACGTGCCACCACAAGGGTGGAATGGGACGCCCTTGGCTGACTAATTAGGAAAGCTAGTGGAAGACTACCTTACCCGAAAGGGGCAAGGGCAGTAGGGGAGTTGCATGCAGGGAGGTTCTCGGGTTGATTTTGCTGCGATGGCGGTCAAACGAGGGATTCTTGCAAGTGCTCTTCCCATAAACTGTAGCGGGTTTTCGGAAGCTAGTGGAACTTTGTATAGGCCTCATAGTGTTGTCCTGCCTCGCTTCCTTGGTAGAGGTGTATGGGAGTCGCGATCCCTTGACAGATGGGTAACATGACTTGTGGGTACAGGGTACAATCTCTACAGAGTGTAAAACTGGTATACTAGCCGAGCTCACGGTCATGAGCAGCTTAGGACTCTCGCATGATTAATTTATGGAAATTAAATTCAATTTGTCATTTGCATTGCATGAAATTTTTTTTATTAATTTTGTTCTATTACTTTTATTAAGGTTTGATATTTACTTACATCTAGTAACTGCTAATAAAATTTTAACCAACTGATTAAAAACAATGCTCAGCTTTAACCCCTGTTGTTGATTAGCCTTACACATCACATGAACTCCCACCTTTGGTGAGTTCTTGCCCACTGGTTTCCCCACAACTTGTTGAGCTATGATCATGTGTGAGCTCACCCTTGCTGTCTCACACACCCACAGGAGAAGAACATGTGGTTCAAGAGGAGCCACACAACGAGGAGTTCGATCTAATCTAGGTGGCGTTTCCCATTTATCTTATGGCACCAAGGATGATCCTTAGATCGTTTTATATTTATCATTTATTTTGTAAGACTTCCGCTATGTAATAAATACTCTGATGTTATTGTGACATTTATCTCTATACACTCTTTTATAATATATGTCGTCTTCTTTAGCGCATGTATGAGATGCACCCGGCTTTGTCCCTTAAAGCCCGAGTGTGTCACCATAATAAATAATAGAACAAAATTAATAATAAAACCATGCAAATGCAAATGACACATTGAATTTAAGTTACATAAATTAATCATGCGAGAGTCATGAGCTGCTCATGACCATGAGCTCGGCTAGTATACCAGTTTTACACTGTGTAGAGGTTGTACCATGTACCCACAGGTCGTGTATCCCATGTCGCCAGGGTTTGCAAGGCCCTTAGACACTACCGAGGTGAATGGCTAGGGATCCACTACGAGGCTTCTGAAAACCCGCTACAGTTTATGGGAAGAGCACTTGCAAGAATCCCTCGTCTGACCGCCATCACAGCAAAATCAACCCGAGAACCACCCTGCATGCAACTCACCTACTGCCCTTGCCCCTTTCGGGTAAGGTAATCTTCCACTAGCTTTCCTAATTAGTTAGCCAAGGGGTCCCATTCCTCCCTTGTGGTGGCACGTGTTTCTCAAGTTAAGCTACATGTTCCAATTAAAAATATAATGATCTTAACATGAACATAAATAACATAACAGAATAATTGGAACATGGATATAATGAAATATTAACCCAAAACCATGTAAAGAAATATCATAACTACCAATGATTCAGGGGTAAACAAGGTAAAAGGATAAACAGTCTAGGGTGACCTATTGGGTCCCATCAAAATTAAACCTATGCATGAATAAGTGATAATAAAGAACATTATTGGGTAACAAAAGTGGTCAAGGGCACAACTTGCCTGACACTTGAGATTTCGGGTACCAGGATGATTCTTCAAATCCTCGTGACCTCACTGCTAGTCGTAGCAATACAAATAAACATGGTATAGATAAAATTAACATCACACCAAATATCAGTACAAACTGAATAATAATGATCCACGTGAAGCTACGAGATCGTGGGATCGAGAACCATTAAAATCGAAGTTATGGTCATCAAGTTATGATGTGATCAAATGATTAACTAGGTTCTATGTTTATTTTATAAACCTATAGTAGTAATTAATTCAACTTTAATCTAAATTATAAATTGACCATAGATCATATTTTAGTAGACTATAATGATAAACACACTAACAAGACTAACCAACATAAGTTAAATAAAGATCTAATTAGAAAAGAATGAGACATGGTATAATAAATGTTGTTATTGCATAGTAAATATTCATATGAAGCTAACGCAACTGGAACGGGTCAAATCGGAATTAAAACAAATAAGTTATGAATTTATAAAGTTTTAAGTGGTGGATAAAAGATTAATTAGGATATTAATTTTAATGTGGCTTTCATGTCAAAACAGTGGCACTAATTGATAAACAATAATATTACAAAATTATAGGAACTGAAATGGGTCAATTTGGACAAAATATGAATTTTCTAAGGATTAAATAAGTTTCTGGATTTATTTATGTATTAAAAATCATTTTCTACCCTTGATTTATACCAAACCGAGCTCCAATATAATTTCTGAAGAAGCCAGAGGGAGTTCTATAATTTCTAGGGGTATAAATGTTAGGATGGCGGGTTGGTTCTTGAAAAGTGGAGGGGCTTATTTGCAAAAGAGTCGGCCGAAGCGATATTGGTGATTGCTGGCCGCAAGAGCTGAGATGGAAGGCTCAGACTAAATCCTCTCACACACCAAACCGGTATCCTACGCAGACCACAAGATCGGATTTGGATGACCCATATTTTATTAGCCGAAGGGGTATGTCTCGTTTTAATCCCAAACGTTGGACCAGGATCCAACGGTGGAGATAGGCTCTAGTCGAGTTGGCCCTATCTTCTAATCCTGGCCACTGATAACGCGATCTACGGTTCATAGGTTGTCTTCCACCACCGATAGCTGAGCGCAGCAGATCCCGCTCCAGCGGCGGCCGCCCCCAACGGCAGAGACCATCACCGGTGCTCCCGTCCAATCGAGCACCAGAGCTCCACTTTCCCCTACGGTTTGTGCTATGCAGAGCGGACCAGCAAGTGAACCAAAGGGTCCAGAATCTCACCAGGGTTCATGCCGAGGAGACCTTCAACCATGGTGCAGCGACTCGGTGATGAACACTGGACTGAAGGAATTCCGCCGAGGCCCTGCCCTTCAGCGCACCAAGGCGAACTGTCCGAACATCGATGGGATCAAGCGATGCGACCCTGTGTCCCTCGCAGCTTCACTCCGACGATGACGGCACGCTCGCTGTAGCGAGGAAGCCCTGGATTGGGCGCCCCAAGGTTCCCGTGCTCCCCCAACGCCGTCTGCCGAGGGCCTGCGGCATCTCTGGCGAGTTATTCCACGGCGGGAGATCCCGCTTCTCTCCCTCCGTCACCGACGACCAGAGATTTGGGCAACCCATTGGTCAAGTCGCGAAGTCTGTAGCCGGTCGCCGAGGCCAAACGCCGGAGCTCACCCGAATTACCCAGGACCATAGGTTCCAACCCCGGCGACGCATGGCGGCGGCCCATTCTCAATTCTCTCACGATGAAGCCCTAGATGACTCTCTGGTGATGGGCAGGGGAGGCGGCCATCCATTTATATTCGCTTGAATCCCCGTCGGATGCGTAGGAGCTAGTTGCAAAGACCTTGAGCTCGGGGGTGGGGGGGGGTGGGGGGGAGAGGAAGACCGGCCATGGCGCGCTCGGCGTAACAAAAGCGCAACAGACCGCCCTAGTTGTCCGACCGGAAGAATTCCAGATGAATCGCGCCATCATGTTGCGATTCCGCGCGGTGTGGCTTCTGTTTGGCGTGCGGGCGCAAACGAAGGAGATGACAGACCGGGCCCGCCTGCAAGTGACTTAACGATAGTGTCTGGAGCCAAGCACATTGCCGCGGGTGGACTTGGGCTACGCAAGGGGAAAAGCTGAGGTGGGCCGAGGCGTAGGGGAAAGTCGGCCCAAGCAGCGAGTTTCTCATTTTTTATCTATTGATTTCCTTTCTATTTTTAATTCCAATTTGAATCTAGGTTTTGGAATCTCAGATTTCCAAATAGCTGATACCATCCTAATGTGAACATAAATTCTATTGTTACAATAGTATTGTTTATTAGTATTCCTATTATTTAATTATGGAAGTAATAATTAATTTCCTTTCTCATTTTCTGTTTTATAATTTGAGTTCGAATTTAAGTTATGATTCCTTTATTCAAATAAAATGCATCACAAAAAGAATAACACCGGCATGAGATGCACGTTTCTTTATTTATTTATTGGTTTCTTGACCAATTTGATACTATTAATTGAATATGAAAAAGGAAGGGAACAAATAAATTTTCAATGGTTCTAAAAATTCCCAAAACAATAACATAATTATATTTATTTATTTATTTATCTCATTATATATTTTTTGACACAAAATTTGGTCTTTACAGGAAGTGAGGCTGTTAGTTGAGGGGAAGTTCTTAACCTAGACCGACAGTGGTATGGGTCTAACTTTGGAGCCATTTTGTGCTTGATCCATTGAGCGAATGACCAGGATCCTTATGACAAAGTTGAAGCCCTTACATTGGTGAACAATTTTTTTTCAAGCGGTTGGGCCGAGTGTCGTTTGAATCTTGGAGAAAAAGGCTTCTAAACTTGGTCTGTCAAGCAAAGCGATGAAGCAATTCAGTGGTGAACAGTGGACTGAAGAAGATCCCAGGTTCTCTGAACCTTGTCGCCGGTGATCTCCATGCCACGATTCAGGCTCGCCTGGGACATTCATGCTACGATAGCACGGACAACTGTAACGCCCTGAATTTGGGGGTGGAATTATTTTCTTCTTTGATACTCACCAAATTCAGGCGTTACTCTCTTTGCTCTTCCTGTTTCGCTCCTTCTTCCTAGTTTCAAAGCAGTATAGCGACTGGTGTCCGTCTCGCGTGTAAACAAAACCTAAGTTGACATGGGTGTTGAATCATGCCGAAGCATTTTTCTTTTGTGTGATGTTGTGTTAATCGCGCGTCCGGCTCGCCTCGTTTCGGATTTTGATTCGCAATTGGATTCCGATCAGTGGTCGTGTGTGTCGTGGGCTTCCGTCCCGGCCCGTGACCCGGACCAGCCTGACCCGACCCAGCCAGGCCTGGCCCGGCGTGCCCCCACACGCCCCTGGCGCCCCACACCCCCCATGCGTGCCCCCTCTCTATCTCTCTCTCATTTGATTTTCCCGCGCAGCAACTCCCTCTCCCTTTCTTCCACCTCTTTGCCCTAGGTGATCCGGTGGACGGTTATCGCCGGTTTTTGGATCCCAAGGTGAGCTCCCCTCTCCTCTCTCTCTCTCCCTCTCTCCCTCCCCTTTCTCCTTACCTGCATGTCCCTACTTCTTCCCCCCCCATGCGTGTGTCCCGGTGGCGCGGCTCCCCGGGCCCCCTCACGCGCGGTCGTCCCTGGCCCCTCGCACGCGGCCCTCCAGGCCCCCGGCGGCGCGGCGTCCCTGGCCCCTCGCGTGCGGTCGTCCCCGCCCCATCGCGCGCCGCGCGTGGCGTCCCGGCCTCGGCGCGTGGCCCCCTGGCCCCCTCGCGGCGCGGCATCCCGGCCCCAGGCGGCAGCCCTCGCGCGCCCCCTCGCGTGCCCCCTGGCAGCGGCCCTTGGGCCTCCGACATGGCTTGCGTGGCCCTGGTACGCGCAGCCCTAGCGTGCGCGACGTTTAAATTTCAGTTTAATTAGTTTTAAATTTAGTTTAATTAACGTGCTGCATCGCGCGCTTCGTAGCGCGATGATTTATTTTTAAATTCAGATTCAATAACGTGATGTGTCGCTCGCTTCGTCGCGCGACGATTTATTTTAATTTCAGATTTACTAGTGTGTTGCGTCGCGCGCTTTGTCGCACGATGATTCATTTTTAAATTCAGATTATTTTATGTGTGACATCACAAGTTTAGTCGCGTGACGTTTTATTTTAAATTTAGTTTAAGTGACGTATGCTGTCGTGCACTTCGTCGCGCGATGCTTGACGTTATTTTCATATTATTTCAAGTGTTTCGTTGCGCGCTTCGTCGCGCGATGATTAGTTTAATCTCAAGTTTAGTCTAGGTGTTGCGTCGCGCGCTTCGCCTCGCGATGACGTATTTTATTTTCAGCTTAGTTTGTTCGTGCTGTCGCGCGCTTCATCGCGCGGCGACTCGTCTCAGCTTTCAGTTTAGTTCGCATGTGCTGTCGTGCGTTTCGCCGCGCGACAATCCTTTTAAATCTACCTTGAATTGTTTATAATAATTAAACATATAGCATAACCTTGTCCTATGTATAGTGTGATTGTCAAATTAATAGGATTATGTTTAGACGAGTACTTTAATCTATAATCGCTTAACGTGATCGCCCTTCGACCGTAGCCTCGACAGTTGCTTTCTCTTACTCGCTTAGTCGTAGGTGCGAGCCCTGCACCGAGTGTCTGCTTATTTATTATATTTTACTGCATGGTGTACTGTTCTTTTATATTAAATTTGTGGGATGTATGTTTGAACTCGTATAGATAACGGTCAGTTGGCGGAGTCCGAAGGAGTTGCAGGTGAAGACCCTGAGCAGCAACTGGTTGGTGAAGGCAAGTATCCCTTAACCCATCTATGTCCTACTCATTTTATAATTCACTCTCTGCTTTTACACAATTTATACCTAAGGTTTGACTAACTTTTGTTTATCTTTTCCTTGTTTACCTATTTGGGTTGGGTTATTTTGGTTTAGCTTTATGCTAGTGCTTCACATTAATCAATGAACATGATGAGATTATTTATGATACGTTGTTTTCCCTTTTGATTATGATGATGATACTGTGACATGTAAGGGAACTCGAGCGGTTTCTCGAGTGCCTCTCCGTAAAGACTGGTTCGTTGGATGACCGCCTAGGAAAAACAGTGCAACCATGAGGGTGGTATGGGACGCCCTTAGCTGAATAATTAGAAGAAGTGGGGTGTAGTTCGCTTCGCCATCGTGCTGTCAATGGGGCTCGGTGTATGCGACTCGCTCTGCCGAGGGTGGATTGCCCCTTAGGGAGGAATGCGGTACATTTAGGAAACCTAACGGGCGGCTACAGCCTCAGGGAATCTTTGTAAAGGCTATGTAGTGAAACCCTACCTATTCACCTTGGTAGTGTTCAAGGGTTTGATCGGCCCGAGGCAAAAGGAAATCACGGCTTGTGGGTAAAGTGCGCAACCTCTGCAGAGTGTTATGAAACTTATATATCAGTCATGCTCGCAGTTATGAGCGGCCAAGAGAGCTCCATTGGTTAGAGATACTTTGAATAGAGATGTTTGGTTTACAGGTGGTGACGAGGATGATGGTTATGATTATGCTTATGGTAATGTTTTCTGGTATTCTTTCCATTTGGAAAGGGTACTTTTGGGTTAACAACTTGGGTTAATGCTAAAACCTGGCTCTCTACTAGTAATAATAACCTGACCAACTAAAAGCAACTGCTCGACTTAACCCCACATAAAGCTAGTCCACTACAGCTAAACGGGACAATTGCTGAGTATGATGATGTGTACTCACCCTTGCTTTACACACCAAACCCCCCAGGTTGTCCACGTTGCAACCACTGCTCAAGAGAAGATGAAGTTGTGGAGGAGGACTTCGAGGAGTTCCAAGAGTATGATGAGTTCTAGGCGTGGGTTAGCGGCAAACCCCCAGTCGACTGCCTGTGAATACCGTGTGTATCTACGTTTCTTTTCCACACTTTGATAATCGTTAATGACTATGTGGATGTCTAGGACATCATGATGTAATTGACTATTACTATCTTTTATGTTATTATTCGAACACTGTGTGATGATGTCCGGATATGTAATCTGTTGTGTACGTGAATTGCTGATCCTGGCACGTACATGGTTCGCATTCGGTTTGCCTTCTAAATCCGGGTGTGACATAAGTGGTATCAAAGTCGTGCTGACTGTTGGACCGCTAACCTAGAGTAGAATGGTCGTTCTAAGGACTATAGACCTCTATTGTCACCTTGACTTTGGTATCCCTTCAAAAGTTGGCCATATCGATCAAATTTATGTTTTATTATATATATTATACCTTAGATCGTCAATCCCGACTGCAATCGTAAAGAGATGGAGGATCGCAAGCGCAAGATCAGTGGGCCTCAGCCTGGAAGCAGCAATCGTCCTTGTTTCTCAGGCAACTCACCTTAGTAGTTCAGGCAGAACCAGCGTCCACCTCAGCAGCAGTAGTTTCAAAGGCAGTATCCTCAGCAACAGCATCAGAATCGCCAGAACAATCAGTCAGGAGGTGAGTTCCAGAGGAAGAATCAGTAGGCACCTCGTCTTCCTGCCCCAGCAACTCAGCAGAACAATCAGGCAGCACCAGCTCAGGTTGGAAACAGAGCATGTTTCCACTGTGGAGAGCAAGGTCATTGGGTGATGTAATGTCCGTAGAAGGCAGCCCAGCAGCAGTCAGGCCCCAATTCCCCAGCAAAGCAGAATGCGCCTCAGCCAGGAGCAGGCAACCGCTCTCAGCCACGCTACAACCATGGGAGACTGAACCACTTGGAGGCTGAAGCAGCTCAGGAGACCCCCGACATGATAGTAGGTATGTTTCCAATCGACTCCCATATTGCAGAAGTGTTATTTGATACTGGAGCAACGCATTCATTCATTACTGCATCATGGGTAGAAGCACATAATCTTCCAATAACTGCCATGTCAACCCCCATTCAAATTGACTCAGCCGGTGGTAGAATTCGAGCCGATAGCGCTTGTTTGAATGTAAGTGTGGAAATCAGGGGGATAGTGTTTCCCGCTAACCTCATAGTAATGGGTACTCAGGGAATAGATGTCATCCAAGGGATGAATTGGCTAGATAAATATCAGGCAGTTATCAGTTGTGATAAGAGGACAATCAAGTTAGTGTCCCCATTAGGAGAGGAAGTGGTGACCGAGTTAGTCCCGCCTGAGCTGAAGAAAGGAAGTTGTTATCAGATGGCTGTGGATAGCAGTGAAGCAGACCAAATTGAGATTATCAAGGTTGTGTCCGAGTTCCCAGATGTGTTTCCAAAGGACTTACCAGGTATGCCACCAGAGCGGAAAGTTGAGTTTGCTATAGAGCTTCTTCCTGGAACCACCCCCATCTTTAAGAGAGCTTACAGAATATCTGGACCTGAGTTGGTTGACCTTAAGAAGCAGATCGATGAGCTGTCAGAGAAAGGCTACATCCGGCCAAGCACCTCGCCTTGGGCCGCCCCTGTTCTATTCGTGGAGAAGAAAGATGGCACCAAAAGGATGTGTATCGATTATCAAGCTCTGAATGAAGTCACGATCAAGAACAAGTACCCCTTGCCCAGAATAGAAGATCTGTTCGACCAGTTAAGAGGAGCCAGCGTGTTCTCCACGATAGATCTGAGGTCAGGTTATCATCAGCTCAGGATTCGACCTTCAGACATTCCGAAGACGGCATTCATTACCAAGTACGGGTTGTATGAGTTCACTGTGATGCCTTTCGGTCTAACAAATGCACCGACCTTCTTCATGAATCTGATGAATAGTGTATTCATGGATTATCTTGATAAGTTTGTGGTGGTATTTATTGATGACATTCTGATATATTCTCAAAGCGAAGAAGAGCATGCGGAGCATCTGAGGATGGTATTGCAAAGATCGCGAGAGCACCAACTATATGCAAAGTTGAGCAAGTGTGAGTTCTGGATCAGTGAAGTCCTGTTCCTGGGTCACATAAACAACAAAGAAGAACTGGCTATGGATTCGAAGAAGGTGGCAGACATTCTGAACAGGAAAGCGCCAACAGATGCCCGAGAAATCAAGAGCTTCATTGGAATGGCCGAATATTATAGGCGATTCATTGAAGGGTTTTTGAAGATTGCGAAACCAATGACAGCTTTGCTAGGCAACAAGGTTGAGTTCAAGTGGACCCAGAAATGCCAAGAAGCCTTCGAAGCGCTGAAAGAGAAGTTGACTACAACGTCTGTCTTAGTCTTGCCTGATGTGCACAAGCCCTTCTCGGTGTATTGCGATGCTTGTTACACAGGTTTGGGATGTGTGTTGATGCAAGAGGGAAGAGTTGTGGCTTACTCGCCCCAACAGTTGAAGGTTCATGAGAAGAATTACCCCATCCATGACCTAGAGTTGGCAGCAGTGCTTCACGCATTGAAAACCTGGAGGCACTATCTGTATGGACAAAAATGTGATGTTTACACAGACCACAAGAGTCTGAAGTACATATTCACTCAGTCAGAGTTGAATATGAGGCAACGAAGATGGTTAGAGTTGATCAAAGACTATGAATTGGAGATTCATTACCATCCAGGCAAAGCGAACGTAGTGGCAGATGCTTTGAGCAGGAAGAGTCAGGTCAATCTGATGGTCGCTCATCCGATGCCCTATGAGTTGGCCAAAGAGTTTGATAGGTTGAGTCTCGAATTTCTGAACAATACGCGAGGAGTAACAATTGAGTTGGAACCTACCCTGGAGCGGGAAATCAAAGAAGCATAGAAGAATGATGAGCAAATCAGTGAAATCCGGCGACTGATCCTAGACGGCAGAGGCAAAGACTTTCGGGAAGATGCAGAAGGTGTGATATGGTTCAAAGACCGCTTGTGTGTTCCCAATGTCCAGTCTATTCGAGAATTGATTCTCAAGGAAGCTCATGAGACAGCTTATTCGATTCACCCTGGAAGTGAGAAGATGTATCAGGATCTGAAGAAGAAATTCTGGTGGTACGGAATGAAGAGAGAAATCGCAGAGCATGTGGCTATGTGCGATAGTTGTCGTTGCAAATTCCAGAGACCAGCTGGATTGTTGCAGCCGTTGCAAATTCCTCAGTGGAAATGGGTTGAAATCGGTATGGATTTCATAGCCGGATTGCCTCGCACTCGAGCCGGCTACGACTCCATTTGGGTAGTGGTGGACCGCTTAACCAAGTCAGCCCACTTCATACCTGTTAAGACCAACTACAGCAGTGCAGTACTAGCGGAGTTGTACATGTCTCGGATCGTTTGTCTTCATGGTGTGCCAAAGAAGATAGTGTCAGATAGAGGAACACAGTTCACCTCTCATTTTTGGCAGCAGTTGCATGAAGCCTTGGGCACACATCTGAATTTTAGTTCAGCCTATCATCCGCAGATAGACGGTCAGACTGAAAGAACTAATCAAATCCTTGAAGACATGTTGAGGGCCTGTGCATTGCAAAATCAATCCGGATGGGACAAGAGGTTGCCTTACGTAGAGTTCTCCTATAACAACAGTTACCAGGCCAGCTTGAAGATGTCACCATTTCAGGCGCTTTATGGGAGGAGTTGTAGAACTCCATTGCAATGGGATCAGCCTAGAGAAAAGCAAGTGTTCGAGCCAAACATTTTGCTTGAAGCCGAAGAGAACATCAAGATGGTCCGGGAGAACCTGAAGATAGCACAATCAAGGCAGTGAAGCTATACAGACACAAGAAGAAGAGACCTGAGTTTCGACGTTGGAGATTTTGTCTATCTAAAAGTGTCACCAATCAGAGGAGTCAGAAGATTCAGAGTCAAAGGCAAGCTAGCACCCCGTTACATTGGTCCGTATCAGATTCTCGCAAGGCGTGGAGAAGTGGCCTATCAACTCAATTTGCCAGAAGGCTTGTCTGCAGTGCATGATGTCTTTCATGTGTCTCAATTGAAGAAGTGTCTGCGTGTGCCAGAAGAGCAGTTGCCAGTGGAAGGTCTTGAAGTCCAGGAGGACTTGACCTACATTGAGAAGCCAACGCAAATCCTTGAGACTTCAGAAAGAGTCACCCGAAGGAAGACCATCAGAATGTGCAAAGTCAAATGGAATCACCACTCTTAGGAAGAAGCAACCTGGGAGCGTGAAGATGATCTGATGGCCAAATACCCTGAGCTCTTTGCTAGCCAACCCTGAATCTCGAGGGCGAGATTCTTTTAAGGGGGATAGGTTTGTAACGCCCCAAATTTTGGAGTTGAATTTTTTTTTCTTTTCTTCACTCGCCAAATTTGGGCGTTACCCTTTCCTTTTTCCCTTTTCTCCTCGCTAAGCCTTGATCTTTTCCAAAGTTATAGCGAGATTCGGCTTGAGATCTCGTGTAAAGCAAAACCCTAGAAATACTTTCTTTTGTTTGCTGCACCATGCCGAACCACACATTTGTTTTGATTGAGTGAAACTGTGAAACCATTCATCTAGAAAATAGATTTTAAAAGGGAAAGCCTTTTCTTTTTTCTCTTCCCCATCCTCCCGATGCGACCCAGCCAGGCGCGCGGCCTAGCCAGGCACGCGGCCCAGCCGCATCAGTCGCCCCCTTCCCTTTGTGGGCCGGCTCAGTGGCCCAGCCGCCCCCTTCCCCGCGCGGCCCAGCCGCCCCTCCCCTCGGCGGCCTAGCTCTCCCCCCGCTCCCCGCGTGTGGAGCGCGCGGCGGTTGGAACCGCCGCCGCCTCTCCCCCGTGGGCCCCGCCTGTCATCCCTCTCCCCTCCCTAAAATATCTCCCTCTCTCTCTCCCTCGCGCACGATCCCCACCCCCGCCCACGCAGCCCCCTGCCCGTCCAGCATCGCCCTCCCCCTCTATTCCCTGCCTTCCCCCTCCAATCCCTGGCTTGGGCGCGGCCCGGCCATGGCGGCTTGCCCGCAGGCCCGGCGTCCTGCCTCGGCTCAGCGCGGCCCCCCTCCCTCCCTCCTTTCCCCCCACGCTTGCCGGCCATGGGCCCCGCCCTCGGCGCACGACCTCGTGCCCGCGCGGCCCGGCCTCGGCGGCTCGCCGGCGCGGCGCGCCCGCTTCGTCCCCAGCGCGGCTCGGCCTCGGTGCCCGTGCCTGCCCTGCCCCTCGCCCCCTCCCCCGCGTCCCGACCATGATGCGGCCATGGCGCGCCCGGCGCGGCGCCTGCCCGCGGCGCGGCGTCTCGGCCCCACCCGGGGCGCTCCCCTCCCCCGGCCATGGCGGCCCGGCCTAGCCAGCGTTCCGCCTGGCGCCCACGCTCGACCTCGGCCCGGCCTCCCTCGCGCCCTGTCCTGGCCTCGTTCCCCACCCCGACGAGCTCCCCTGCCCCGACCCCGGCGCCCCGGCCTCGGCGGCCTCCGCGGCGCGCTCGCCCCACCCCAGCCTCGCCCCGTTTCGGTCGCGGCGTGCCCGCCCCGTGCAGCGCGGCGCCCTGCGCGCGCCCTCAGCCTCGGCCCGGCCTCGGCGTCTCGACCCGCCCCGGCCCGGCGCGGTTTCGGCTCACGCGGCCGTGGTGCCCCTGCGTAGCGCGGCATGTGCGCAGCCCGGCCCCGGCGTGTGCACGACCCGTTCGCGACGCGTCAGTGCGGCCTTGCGCGCGCGTGCTCGCGGAGTGCGCGCGGTGCTTTGGCACGGCTCGCCGTGCCCCCGGCTCGCTCGTCTACCCCTAGACATGCCCGTCTACCCCCCGTGTATTTTATGCGCGCTAATCACGTTGTTCATATCAATAAATGGAAACTCAATTTAAAAATTAGTTACGTTAGTTATTTCATGTAGCTAATCTTAGGCCTCGTTTAATGTTGATCAATTGAAAATAGTTATAACTCTATTAGTGCATGTGGCTAATACTTGTTAGTGTAACCCGATGGAATTAGATCACGTAATGATTAGTTATGCATCTACCCATAATGTGCTCTATGTATAGCTTTAACCACCACGAGACCTTCTTTCTTCTCTTTCTAGCCATGGCGAATGCAATATCGTATGTCATATCTTATGCATATTTGACTTATCTGCTCTCTTGTATGGTGTACTGTTTATTTCCTAATTCGAATGGATGTATGTATGTTTGCGCTCGCATAGAGAACGATCTGGTTGAGGAGCCCGAAGAACTCACAGAAGAAGCCCCTGAGCAGCAGTCGGTTGGTGGAGGCAAGTGTCCCTTGACCTATCTTTGTCCTATACATTCTTTAATTCACCTCCCGCATTTCACATTTATACCTAAGGATTGACTAGCTTTTGTTATCCATGTCCTTGTTTACCTATTTGGGTTGGATTATTATTGTTTAGCTTTATGCTATTGCTCAACTCTAATCAATGAACATGATGGGATTTATCGATGATACTCTATTTTCCTCCTTTATTATGATGTTATACTTGTGGCATTCAAGGGGGCTCGAGCGGTTTCTCGAGTGCCTCTCCGTAAGGACCTGTTCGTTGGATGACTGCCCGGG
Source organism: Zea mays (assembly GCF_902167145.1). Taxonomy (NCBI): domain Eukaryota; kingdom Viridiplantae; phylum Streptophyta; class Magnoliopsida; order Poales; family Poaceae; genus Zea; species Zea mays. The sequence goes on from NC_050103.1 coordinate 48,069,640, forward strand.
AAAAAAGTGCAACCATGAGGGTGGAATGGGATGCCCATAGCTGAATAATTAGAGGAACCGGGGTGTAGTTTGCTTAGCCGTCGTGCCGTCAATGGGGCTCGGTGTATGCGGCTCTCTCTGCCAAGTTTGGTTCGCCCCTTGGGGAGGAGTGTGATACATTTAGGAAACCTAACGGGTGGCTACAAACCCGGGGAATCTTTGTAAAGGCTACGTAGTGATGCCCTACCGGGTCACCTTGGTAGTGATCAATGGAGAGTCATGATCTCCGGGCAGAAAGGAAATCACGGCTTGTGGGTAAATTGCACAATCTCTGTAGAGTGTATGAAAACTGATATATCAGTTGTGCTCGCGGTTATGAGCGGCCAAGGGAGCTCCATTGATTAGTTGTACTTGATCAGAGATGTTCGGATTACAGGTGGCAATGAGATTGATGGTTTTTGGTATTGATCTGATATTGGTAAGTGGTACTCTTTCCGTTTGGAAAGGAGTACGTTTGGGTTAATAACGTGGGTTAAATCTAAAACTTGGCCTTTCTCTACTAGTAATAATAATCTGACCAACTAAAAGCAACTGCTTGACTTACCCCCACATAAAGCTAGTCCACTACAGCCAAACAGGACACCTGATGAGTATGTTGATGTGTACTCACCCTTGCTCTACACACCAAACCCCCCCTCCCCAGGTTGTCCGCATTGCAACCACTGCCCAGGAGAAGATGAAGCCATGGAAGGAGACTTCAAGGAGTTCTAAGATTACGGCGAGTTCTAGGCGTGGGTTAGCAGCAACCCCCAGTCGGCTGCCTGTGAAGGCCATGTGTATCTACGTTTCGTTTTCACACTTTGATTATTGTAAAGACTATGTGGATGTCTCAGACATATGATGTAATCGACTATTGTTACCCCTTTTATGTTATTATTTGAGCACTGTGTGATGATGTCCAGTTATGTAACTGTTGTGTACGTGAATTGCTGATCCTGACACGTACATGGTTCACATTCAGTTTACCTTCTAAAACCGGGTGTGACAGACAGCCAAGGTCCTTCATTCTCAAATAGGTAGGAATGTGCTGACTTATGTTGATGCTATCATAGTAAAGAGCACGAAGTAGGAGAATCATATTGCTGACTTGAAGGAGACATTTGCCAATTTCAGGCAAGCTGGTCTAAAATTAAATCCAGAAAAGTGTGTTTTTGGAGTAAAGAAGGGAAAGTTCCTTGGCTGTCTAGTATCAATGAAGGGAATCAAAGCTAACCCAAGTAAGATCGAAGCTATCCTTCGGATGGAGCCGCCAAATACGAAGAAGGGGGCCCAACGGTTGGCAGGAAGACTGGCATCATTAAATAGATTTATATCCAGATCAGCAGAAAGAAATCTACCATTCTTTGAAATACTGAAGTCAGCCGAAGTTTTTCAATGGGGTCCAGCTCAACAAAAGGCTTTTGAAGAGTTAAAGCAATACCTGATAGACTTGACAACTCTAACTCCACCTTCGCCAGGGGCTCCATTGCTCTTATATGTAGCAGCTTCTCACTCTGCAGTCAGTGCAACGCTTGTACAGGAGAAGAAAGATGGCCAGGTCAAAAAACAAGCACCAGTATATTTTGTCTCCGAAGTTCTAAGCTTATCAAAGAAAAATTATATAGACTTGGAGAAGGTGTTATATGCCGTATTGATGGCCTCAAGGAAGCTTTGGCATTATTTCCAAGCATATCATATAATTGTTCCTTCGTCATAACCTCTGAAGGACATAATGAGGAATAGAGAAGCTACTGGGAGGATTGGAAAATGGGCTGCTGAGCTCAATGAATTCTCTATTGATTATGTTCACAGATCCTCAAATCAGTCTCAGGCCTTAGCGGAGTTCATTGCCGATTGGACGCCAGGGGCTCAAGAAGAAGAAGTAACAAAAGACGCCGAAGCATGAACAGTCTTCTGTGATGGTTTTTGGGGAACCTTCGGCGCAGGAGCGGCCGTTGTTCTAGTAGCGCCCTCTAAAGTCAGAACATGCTATGCAGCAAAGCTAGACTTTAGTTGTACAAATAACATTGCTGAATACGAAGCCCTCCTATTGGGGCTTTGGAAGTTAAAACCAATGGGAATAAGGAGGGCGTTCCTCAAAACTGACTCCCAAGTCATCTCTGGCCATGTAGACAAAAGCAGCAAGGCAAGGGATCCGAAGCTTGAAAAATATTTGGACATAGTCCGAAGGATGGAGGCTTCTTTTGAAGGTTTTTCTATAAAAAATATTCCAAGAGGAGAAAATGAGCATGCAGATTTGCTAGCCAAGTCAGCAGCACAGGGGCTCCCACTACCTTCGGAAGTTTTCTTCGAGACAATAAAAGCACCTTCGGTTGAACTTCTCGAAAGAGCAGTGCTTGCAATATCACATGTGCATAGTGAAGATTGGAGGACTGAAATCATATCTTTCCTCCAGGGTAACTGCCTCTCGGATGATGAAATTTATAATAAAAGAATGGAAGCAAGGACAAGACCGTATGTCATAATAGAAGGGGAGTTATACAAACAAGGAGTTTGCTCCCCACTTCTCAAGTGTTTATCCAGAACTAAAGGTATAGAGCTAATGAAAGAAATACATTCAGGTTTGTGTGGATCTCAAATTGGATCTAGACCTTTGCTAGGAAAGGTTTTTATACAAGGATTTTATTGGCCGAAGGTAGCTTCGGATGCAGCAGATCTAGTTCAAAAGTGCAAAAATTGTCAAAAATGTGCAAGAGACTAGAAATAACCTTCGTCGTTAACTCAGTTAATACAACCAACCTGGCCATTGCAAAGATGGGGCCTGGATTTGTTGGGTCCACTCCCACCAGCACAAGGAAACTTGAAGTATGTTGTAGTGGCAATAGAATATTTTCCAAGTGGTTTGAGGCGAAGCCCTTAGCTACAATAACTTTGGCCACGGTCCAAAAATTCTTCTGGTAAAATATTGTTTGTTGCTTCAGTTTGCCGAAGGCAATAACCATGGACAACGGTACACAATTTGATGCCAAAGCATTCAAAGATTTTTGTGACCGAATTGGTATGAAGATTAATTTTGCATCAGTTAGACATCCAGAATCAAATGGGCTGGTAGAAAGAGCAAATGGTATTATAATGACAGGAATAATGAAGCTAATCTTCAACCAGCCTAGAGGAAAATGGCCAGACGAGCTGATTAAAGTGGTGTGGAGCCACAACACAACCGCGTCAAGGTCAACAGGATTTACACACTTCAAACTTTTATTCGGTGACAAAGCAATAACTCTAGAAGAAGCAAAGGCAGAGTCAATAAGAACAACAACTTCGGCAGAAGACGAAGCTGATTATCAAGTAACAAAAGATACTATAGAAGGGACCAGACTTCAGGCTATAGAGCACATCAATAAATATCAGGCCGAGACAATAAAGTGGCGTGATAGAAAAGTTCGATTGAAAAACACCAAGCCAGGGCATCTGGTGTTTCGGAGAGTGGCCAACCCAGACACAGTGGGCAAGTTGCAACTGAAGTGGGAAGGTCCTTTTTTGGTAGTATCTTCGTCAAGACCCGGTTCTTATAGATTGAAGGATATGGACGACAACGACATGCCCAGATCTTGGAATGCGGATGAGCTTCGGCGTTACTATGTGTAATTCGATGTAATCCTTTTTCATTTTTTCCTATGGCACCCTTTTCCTTTCAAGAGGGGAGAAAGGTTTTTAATGGGGCCATAGCTTGTAATTTTTCATTCTTAATTAGCCCTACGAGGGCCAAATCCCCCAAATACGTAAAATGTAAAATCTGAGCATGGACCATCGAGTGCAAAAAAGAAAAACAGGGAGATGCTCAAAAGACGTCCCCAAGGGGATGCAGAGCATGACGAAGCTACAAAAGTCGTTCCTAAGGGAGCGCAGAGTAAGTTTTTGCTCAAAAGTCGTTCCTAAGGGAATGCAGAGCCAAAAGCATGTTGCAAAAAAGTCGTTCCTAAGGGAGTACAGTGTAAGTTTTCTGCTCAAAAGTCGTTCCAAAGTGAATGCAGAGCCAAATACCACCGAAATATAAGGTGAAAAAGTTCAAAAGTCGTTCCTAAGGGGATGCAGAACTTATATGCCACCGAAATAAAAGGTGAAGAAGCTCAAAAGTCGTTCCTAAGGGGATGCAAAGCTTAAGACTCAAAAGTCGTTCCTAAGGGGATGTAGAGTCTGGGTGTGGCTTCGTGTGTGTGTGTTTAGGACATTCATTTGCACGTTACATTACATCATTCATTGCATTCATATACATTCCTGTAGACATTCGTAGGATCATCATCATCATAACATAAAGCACAAACAGATACTTCAGCTTTGATAACAATGCTTCGATGAGCATGAAGAAGCAAAGATATGCTTCATTGTGTACGAAAAGAAGGGAAGGTGTTTTTCGCCTTCGGCTCAAAAGATACAAGTTTCATCCATAGCGAACCAATTTACACACGAAAGAAAAGGTAAAAATATATTACAAGGTATGGACAGATATACAGAGTAATGTTCAATTATTGATTACAATGTCTTTTACAGAAATAATACAAATGCCTCTAAAGATCTATGCAGGCAGGTCTAAAAAACAGCATTCAGCAATCTTCGAAATGTGCTTCGAACTATTAACCTTCGGCATCGTCATCCTGTACACAACAAAGCAGTATAAGGTAAAAAGTAATTACAAGAGAGTAAGCAACAGGTATAAGTATAGTACCGTCTTAAGCAGGCTTCGGGCCTCATCACTAGCCAATTCTCGACCAACCTTCGCCCAAATTTGTGTTATAAATCTGCTCCCTATGCTTCGGGCTATATTGGGGATGTCAACCAAATCTAATGGCGATAGGCTGAAGTTTGGCCTATTTACAACTTTTGCGTGCGTACAGCCAGCCTTCAAAAATGCTGCAGCTGTGCCACGAGAAGCTAGCAGGGCACAGAAGTCACCGTGCCCGGCTATGACTTCGTCGAGCGCCTCTACTTCGCCTTCAATATGTTCGAAGGTGCTGGATATGTTTTCGGTCGAAGGGGTAAACTTTTCAGCGCTGGCCCCAACTGAGTTAAAAACCTTCTTCAGTCGCTGTACGCAGCGGCTGCCAAAATCCAAACATATTTTCCGGAGTTCTTTCAAAGATTGCTGCAACTTTGTATTCTCGGCAGCTTTGGCTTCGTATTTCGACTGCAAGTTTTTTCTTTCTTGTTCGAAGCTCTCTGATTTTTGCAGAAGTTCCCCATTTAATCTAGTATTTTCAGCTTTCGCTTCTACTAAGGAACCTTCCATTGCTTGGAGTAAGAAATCTTTCTTTTCAAGAGAAGCTTCGTATTCTTTGATTTTGTTCTATAAACCCTCGATTATAATTTCGTTCTTTTTATCCTCGAGGTCTTGTTGCATTTGCAGTGCTTTGCTCAGCAGCATACTCTGTATAAATAAACCTTCATTAGCAAACTTGCTTCTTCACAAAAATAAGAAATTTTTTGCTTCATCACAAGAATTTTACCTTAAAGTTGGAATAAAACAAACTACCGACGATATGTTGTCGTCGGTAGCTCCTAATATCGGCTTCAAGCTTCGGAAAACCGACACTCTTTGATAGAGTGCCGATTACCTTCGCCCCGGTACGATCGTGAATGCATCCCAAGGCCTCTTCTTCAATCCCTCCAAAGAGCATCGCTCCTGGCTGGTAGCCACAGGAAATGTCGTATTCCTGTAGCTCCTTCTTTTCGGCCTCAGAATGTTCTTGTCCGATCAGGTTCCGAAGCTCGAAATCTTTTTCTTCTGAAGCAGCATCGACAATTTTCTTTCCTTTGTCAGGCACTAGGGCCATGACCTATTCTGCCGCCGCAACTATTTCTTCTGTAGGCATATCCAAAAGCAATTTATCAATTCCAAATAGTCCGCTCTCCAAGTTGGCAGCTTCGGCGGCAGCTGCAACTTTGGCCGATATGTTTCCTTCGGCAGCGGCCTCGACACTTATAGTAGGAGCTATTTTAGATGCTAAGGCCGATGGTGGCGTCTTTTCAATGGCTTGCATTATGCTACCAATTCTTTGTTTCTTTAGCCCATCTGCCTTCTTTGTAGCCGAAGGTTCTTCTTTCTTCTGAAAAAGCTTTGTCAGTTCTGGTCCCAGAGGGCTTAGCAGCTTGATAGGTAGAGATTCAATCATTACCTTTAAAATTTCTGCCACTTCGGCAGCTGGAGGTGTTGAGGGAGTCTCTTCTTCCTCTTCAGTTACCTTCGGCTCTTGGGATTTAGCTTTTCTTTTATTTAAAGCTTCCACCTTCGGCTCAGGAGTGGATTTTCTCTTCTTTAAAACCTTCTCATCCTCCTTCACCATCCTGGCAGCCTATCTACTCAGAACGCTAACAATCCTTTTTCTTTTTACCCCTTCGGCACCCTTGTTGAGTCACTCATAATCAGGGTATTCAAATTTTAGAGCGTCCATTACCCGGTTTAACATTCGTTTTGGCCGGGTGCCGAAGGCTGCTGTCATTAATTGATCTTCTTTTTTAGTGTAGTTCCCCAAAATTTCATTGCACATTGTTTCAATCATTTCCAGTCATTCTTGGCAAGGCTCCTTGAACTGTTTCTCAAACTTAAAACGATAAGGCAATCGAACAAGCTCAAGTTATTTCTTTGTTCCCTTTAGCTTCGGCATGCCCCAATCACTTAACGTCGGGAATGTTCTATTAGCCAGGTATTCTTGCACCAGATCTCTAGTGCTTATTTGTTCGGCCACCACCCTGAATTCTAATACAGACAGTTGGCATGGTGACCCTGGCTGCATGTACTGTTGCACAGGGGCCGGGTCATTCCGAAGCTTAAAGCCAGCAGGCACATGACCATCGTCATCAGTTTCCTTCTCTTCTTCTCATCGGCCTTGATATAAAACCATTCACCTTTCTAGCCGGTTGGCCATTTGGTGCGGTAGCTAAGAACTGGAACCTTCGTATCCTTGCGATACGCGAAATTGTAGCAGCCAAAATTTTCATGCAGACCATCTGCCCTGGCCTTCGTCTGGTAGTGCAACTCATGCACTTGGTAGAATGCTTCATCATCTGGGCTCATCCCTTGGCTTTAGAGGGCCCAGATGAAGACACTAAGCCTAACAATGGCGTTAGGGGTCAGCTGATGAAGATAAATTTCAAAAATTTTCAAGACCTCTCCTATCATCTCGTTCAGAGGGAACCGCAGTCCCGCTCTGAAAAAACTCTTAAAAACAACTACTTCATCATCCTTCGGCACTGGGGTAGTTTCTTCTCCGGCAAATCGAACAAGTTTCCTTTCAGCTTCTCCAAAGTAGCCTAGCTTCATCATCATGGGCACGTCGGCTTCAGACACAGTAGATTTCTCAAAATCTAGGTGGCTAGATTTTGATGGGATCAAAATGCTATAATCCTCCTCTTCTTCATCAGCATTTTCTTCTTCAATATCAGCCTGTTCAGCTTCGACAGTAGGTGTACCTTCGTTAATGGTTCCATCTGTTACAACTAAACCTGATCGTTTCATGACTTCGGAAACTGGTGCTGTCTCAATGACTTCGGTTTCTTCTCCCTCACGTGACACCCTTGCAGTCGAGCGCACTCTAGCCATTTGATGGATTTCTCGGTTTTTACGAAGATTGATGGTTCTTGTGCAGTTCTGACGAAGCTCACTCTTCTGACGAAGCTCACACAAAGTGATTGCTTGAGAGCCCAATAAAAAAGCTTCGGCTATGGTCAAATTTTTTAACAGCACAACAGTGCAATGGCAATGAATGTTGTGGTAACTCTGCACCAACCCATCTGTTTATATAGTGTTGTAGGTGGGAAGGTGAACCATCAAGCCGCCTGTACTCGCTGAACGGTGGACCACTCGGTACTCGAAAGGCGAATCGCCAAATTGTCTGCATTCGCTGAACGGTGGACCATTTGACGCTTGTTGTATTTTAATCGTTTCCCGGCAATGAGCTTAGGGAAGGTGTTTTCGGACCTTTGGCATTCCGAAGCCTTTGAGATTTTTCGTGGATCAAGCTCGTTACGAAAAACGATCCAGCACCGCGAAGGGGCTACTGTTGGGGGCCTTCTTCTGCGCCGAAGGTCCTCTAAGCAAAAACACCTTTGGCAGGACGATATGCACGCAGACATAACATGAAGGTATATGCCGAAGCTACAACCCAGAATGCTTCAGCATAAATGACGCGCCTTGAGACGAAGGGCGGCACCGACTTAAAGAGGAATAGACTGTTTGGTCCCTGATAATTTGTGTCATGTTTGTAATTTGTTATCATGGACATAAATGTAATTTTGACCGGGCTGCGTCCCGTGCCTATAAATAGGTGAACAGTAACCCTGTACTGTTCACGCTGACTTGTATTCACTCGCACGTCACACCTAGATTTTCGCCTTCTGTCAAGCCGAAGGTATAAATGTAATTCAATATTGTTCATGTTCATTCGTGATGATATAATAAAGATATACTAATGATATCATATGATTATTCATGTTATTTCCCATGTTTCACATGCTTCTACTTCCATTATTATATACTGTGATGATGAAGGTAAGTCTTTCATAACCTTCGTCTGAAGATCATTATATCCTAAGGGAGATAATGCTTCGAAGGGCGAAGGACTTTAACCACTAATGTTTTGTGTTGCCTTGTTCTTAACTCATAGCATTTGAGAACAAGTCCCCAACATCTTCCACCTATTTTCGTTAAAGTAGAAGAACCTTTGGAGACAGACGAATGGATTCAGGTTATGGAGCATAAATTTGGACTAATTCGGTGCATAGAGACCTAGAAGCCCCTGTTTGTTGCCCAACAACTGAGAGGTCCCGCCAATACCTAGTGGGCAAACTTTGTAGTTGTTCAACCTGAGGGTCATCTTGTGACGGGGGCAGAGTTCAAGAAAGCGTTCAGGGAACATTACATTCCAAATGGTGTTCTGTAGATGAAATGGGAAGAGTTTGTTCGCTTAAAGCAAGGAGGAGACTCGGTGATGCAATACCTTGCCAAATTCAACCATCTCTCCCAGTACGCTATAGAGCAAGTTGTCACGGACCTGAAAAAGAAGAATTGTTTCATGAAATGTATGAATGACCGGCTATAGCGAAAGATGGCCACTTGTCTAGATCTCACATACAGCAAGGCCATGAGCACAACACTTTTGGTGGAGGCCAAGAATTCGGGGCAGGGAAAGACAAAAATATTTGGGCATGAAGGGGGTGAAGGATCCTCTCAAGGATCTAAGAAGGGGTGAAGGTTGGTGATCCGTCCCTTTAACCCAAATCACTCTTTTCCTCGTCCACCCGCCTATCCTTTAAGTTACATCCGTCCCACTGCCCCTGCTCAAAATATTCAGCCGAGTGCCCCTGGTACTTGTTTCCCAGCCCTACCCAGTTTATCTAATAGCTGCTTCAACTGTGGGAAGTCTGGACAATTCATCAAGAATTGTCCCTATCCGAAGCAAAATAAATCAAACTTCCAAAAGGCTTCTGGAAGCACATCTCAAGGCAAGGGAAATGTGGCAAGCACTCAGGCAGGCAAAGGTGAAAGGAAAACTGAATGAGTCTACTATACTCTACCAACCTAGAAGGAGAGCCTGTGATGATGGGTACGTTTTCCATTGCCAATCATCCCGCCGTCATTCTTTTCGATTTTGGTGCATCACATACTTTCACGAGCAAGACTTTTGTTGAGAAGCATTGCATACCTAGTGTCGAATCAAAGAAGAGTCTTGTTATTCAATCACCTGGGGGTCAAATTTTTACGAAGCAAGTAGTCTTCCATGTACCCGTGACTTTAGCCGGATATGATTTCCCCACCAATATGATAGTTATAAAGAGGCAGACGTAGATGTGATTCTGGGTTTGAATTGGTTAGCCCAAAATAAAGCTATTATCAATGCCAATCAAAGGACTGTTCAGCTAAGTCATGGACAAAAAGAAGTCAGGTTATCTATCCCTGTATCTATCCCAGTTAAAGCATCTGGACAAGCTTTTGAAGCCATAGTGCAAGAGATACAAGACATCCCGATTATGTGTGAATTTTTGGATGTATTCCCTGAAGATTTACCCAGATTACCTCCTAAAAGGGACGTAGAGTTTGTGATTGACTTGGAACCTTGTACGGCTCCTATTTCTAGAAGATAGTACCGTATGCCTCCCAATGAATTGGCAGAACTAAAGACACAATTACAAGACTTGTTGGAGAAGGGATTTATCATATCGAGTTCATCGCCATGGGGATGTCCAGCCATCTTTGTCAAGAAGAAAGATCAAACCCTACGAATGTGCGTGGACTATTGACCCCCTAATGAAGTTACCATTAAAAACAAGTATCCCTTCCCAGGATCGATCTTTTATTTGATCAGCTTACTGGAGCCCGAGTATTTTCTAAGATTGACCTCAGATCGGGCTATCATTAGATAATAATTCGACCCGAGGATATACCTAAGACGACTTTCACAACTCAATATGGATTATTCGAGTATTTGGTTATGTCCTTTGGATTAACAAATGCTCCAGCCCATTTCACATACTTAATGAATTCGGTGTTCATGCCCGAATTAGACAAATTTGTGGTGGTCTTTATCGATGATATTCTAATCTATTCCAAGAAAAAGGAGGAGCATGCAGAACATTTGCGGATTGTTTTAACGATCTTAACAGAACATCAACTTTATGCTAAATTCAGCAAGTGCGCATTTTGGTTGGGGGAAATCCAATTTTAGGGCATATTTTATCCGCTAAAGGGATTGCGGTTGATCCTAGCAAGGTTACGGATATTTTGGAATGGAAATCTCCTACCACAGTACATCAGGTTAGAAGCTTCCTTGGATTAGCTGGTTACTACAGTAGGTTTATCCCGGATTTCTCCAAAATTGTTAAACCTATCATGGAGCTGTTGAAGAATGATGTTAAGTTTAATTGTTCTCTCATGTGTAATGAGGCATTTGAGCAGTTGAAAACATTACTGACCACTGCACCGATTTGGGCTCAACTGGATATTGAGAAGCTGTTTGATGTATATTGTGATGCATCACGCATTGGGATTGGATGTGTTCTGATGCAAGAAGGCCGAGTGATAGCTTATGCCTCAAAACAGCTGCGTCAGCATGAGGAACATTACCCAACACACGATTTGGAATTGGCCACAGTTGTTCATGCCCTTAAAATTTGGCATCATTATCTGTTGGGAAATGTATGTCATATGTATACTGATCATAAGAGTTTAAAGTACATTTTCACCCAGTTAGAGTTAAATATGAGTGTCGGCGTTTCGAGACCGGGGTGTCCCTGGGCCGACGAGTGAAATGTCGCTGCGTGCCCCAGCCCAGATGGGTCGGCGCGAGGCCGAGCGCGAAGGGGGGAGAAAGGTGGCCGGAGACGGGCGTGAGAGAGGTGGAAATCCCGCGGCCTTCGTGTTCGTCCCGCGCCAAGGTCGGGTGCGCTTGCAGTAGGGGGTTACAAGCGTCCACGCGGGAGAGGGAGCGAGCGGCTTTACGCAAGCGCCTGTCTCGTCCTCGTCCCCGCGCGGCCAACCCTCTGTAAGAGGGCCCTGGTCCTTCCTTTTATAGGCGTAAGGAGAGGATCCAGGTGTACAATGGGGGTGTAGCGGAGTGCTAACGTGTCTAGCAGAGGAGAGCTAGAGTCCTAAGTACATGCCATCGTGGCAGCCGGAGAGGTTTTGGCACCCGGTTCGTGTGGTGTCGTGGCCGTCGGAGGAGCGTTGGAGCCTGGTGGAGTGACAGCTGTCGGGGCTATCGAGTCCTTGCTGACGTCCTCTTGCTTCCGTAAGGGGGCTGAGAGCCGCCGTCGTCAGGGAGCGTGCGGGGCGCCATCATTGCCTATCTGGCGGAGCGAGCCAGATGGGACGCCGGTCTTGTTCCCCGTAGCCTGAGTCAGCTTGGGGTAGGGTGATGATGGCGCCTCCTGTCGACGTGGTCGGTCCGCGCCCTAGGTTGGGCGATGTGGAGGCTCCTCCAAGGTCGAGGTCGAGTCTGTCTTCCGTGGCCATGGTCGAGTCCAAGCCCCTGGGTCGGGCGAGGCGGAGACCGTCGGCTGAGGCCAGGGCTGAGTCTGAGCCCTGGGGTCGGGCGAAGCGGAGTTCGTCGTCTTCCGGGGCGGAGCCCAAGTCCGAGGCCTGGGTCGGGCGGAGCGGAGTTCGCCGTCTTTCGGGGCTTAGCCCGAGTTCGAGCCCTGGGTCGAGCGGAGCGGAGTTCGCCGTCTTCCGGGGCTTAGCCCGAGTCCGAGCCCTGGGTCGGGCGGAGTGGAGTTCGCCGTCTTCCGGGGCTTAGCCCGAGTCTGAGCCCTGGGTCGTGCGGAGCGGAGTTCGTCGTCTTCCGGGGCTTAGCCCGAGTCCGAGCCATGGGTCGGGCGGAGCGGAGTTCGCCGTCTTCCGGGGCTTAGCCCGAGTCCGAGCCCTTGGTCGGGCGGAGCGGAGCTTCCTATGGTGCCTGAGGCCGGGCCTGACTGCCTGTCAGCCTCACTCTGTCGAGTGACGCAGCAGTCGGAGCGGCGTAGGCGGCGCTGTCTTTCTGTCAGGCCGGTCAGTGGAGCGGTGAAGTGACAGCGGTCACTTCGGCTCTATCGACTGAAGGGCGCGCGTCAGGATAAAGGTGTCAGGCCACCTTTGCATTAAATGCTCCTGTGATTTGGTCGGTCGGCGCGGCGATTTGGTCAGGGTTGCTTCTTGGCGAAGACAGGGCCTCGGGCGAGCCGGAAATATGTTCGTCGCTGGAGGGGGGCCTCGGGCGAGACGGAGATCCTCCGGGGTCGGCTGCCCTTGTCCGAGGCTAGGCTCGGGCGAGGCGTGATCGAGTCCCTCGAATGGACCGATCCCTAACTTAATCGCACCCATCAGGCCTTTGCAGCTTTATGCTGATGGGGGTTACCAGCTGAGAATTAGGAGACTTGAGGGTACCCCTAATTATGGTCCCCGACAGTAGCCCCCGAGCCTCGAAAGGAGTGTTAGCACTCGCTTGGAGGCTTTCGTCGCACTTTTTTGCAAGGGGACCAGCCTTTCTCGGTTGCGTTTTGTTCCGGTGGGTGCGCGCGAGCGCACCCGCCGGGTGTAGCCCCCGAGGCCTCGGAGGAGTGGTTTGACTCCTCCGAGGTCTTAATGCCTCGCGCAATGCTTTGGCTGGTCTGGTCGTTCCCTCATGCGAACTGGTCATAGCCCGGGTGTACGGTCGGGTCCCAAGTTCTCGGGCTGGTATGTTGACGTTGTCAACGGTTTGGCCGGAGCCGGGCTTGCGAGAGCAGCCCCCAAGCCTCTACTCAGGGTGAGAGGACGATCAGGGACAGACTCGACTTTTTTACATACGCCCCTGCGTCGCCTTTCCGCAAGGAGGAGGGGGGGGGAAGCGCCATGTTGCCCTCGGAGGGCGCCGAACATGGTGTCTCCGGTGAGCTGCTGGCGGGTAATCCGAGCGGACGTCCGTGCACCATTCGCTAGGGGTCGGCTAGAGGCCCAGAGGCGCGCCCAAAAGTACCTGCGGGTGATCTACCGGACCCGATCCCCTGTCGACGGGGTCCGAGGGCTTGATGCCTCCCTCTGATGGGATTCCGTTACAAGATCGTTCCCGCTGGTCTCGGAAACGTCCTAGGGTACCTCGGGAGCGTAGCCCGAGCCTTGGTTATGTATCGAACGTACCCATGGTCATCCCTCGCTCTGTGTCTGAGGCGGCTGTGAACCCTTCGAGGGCCAGCCTTCGAACCCCTGATCAGTAGTGGGCACGGAGCCCGAGTAGGCTGAGGCGGTCGTTGAACCCTTCCGAGGGGCCGGCCTTCGAACCTCTGACCAGTAGTGGGTGTGGAGCCCACGCGCTCTGAGGCAGCTGTTGAACCCATCGAGGGGCCAGCCTTCGAACCTCTGATCAGTAGGGAGGCTCGGAGCCTGGTTCCTTCACAGAGAAGGATCCTTTTCGGGGTATCCCCCTTTCCCGGTCCCTGTTGTAAGAGAGAGAAAGAGGAAAAAGGAAAACGATACGGAATCGAATGACGTAGCGTACCTCTTTTGACGCGGTCATTATGGTCAAGGTGAAGCGTCGCTTGCTTCTCCTGCCAGAGGCGTCGTCTGTCCCGCCGTGGAGTTAATGCGACGAGGCGAGCGGTTCACGGGGCGGTCGTTGCGCGTGCGCGAGCCGTTCGAGGAACGGCTGTTTCGCTTCGAGTTTTTGAATCCCGCGGCTGGTCCAGGCGAAACGTTGAACGGGTCTCGCCTTGGTCTTTATATACTCGGGGGAGGGTCTGGCGATGGTTCTTTGCTCCGCTTCTTGCCTCCTTCTTAGGTTTTCGCAACCTGAGAGACTTAGCCAGAGAAAAGGAAAACCGCCCACCCTGTCCTTTACGCCGCCACCCCTTCTTCTCGGTGATGGCCGACTGGGTGACCATCATCTCGCCGAGCGACCCATGGCCTTTCTCCACAGTGACGGCGGGTGATCTGTAGGATCTTGTTGCTGAGGGTTTACTTCGCCATCTCTCTGATGAGAGGCGGCCGGAGTGGATTCCCCCCGCGAGCGGAGCCGCTCCATCCCCACCGCCGGGGTACATCGTGAGTTTCGTCTCCTTCCACGAGCGGGGATTCGGTGTGCCGGCGAGCCGCTTTATGCGGACGATCGTGCACAACTATGGGGTGGAGTTGCACAACCTCAGCCCCAACTCCATCTCGCAGGCCGCCATCTTCGTAGCGGTGTGCGAGGGGTACTTGGGGATCACCCCCCACTGGGACTTGTGGACTCATCTCTTTTCCGCGGAGCTTTTGCTTCGCCGACGGGGGAGAGAAGGGTCCACGCGGCAGTGCGGGCCGGCGGCTGCATCCTCCAGCTGAGGCAGTCGCGGGCGTCGAAGTATATTCCCGCCATCCTTGCGTCCTCGAATAAAGGGTGGCAGCGCCGGTGGTTCTACCTCCAGAATGACGGCGAGTTGCTCCCGCCATTTTCCCAGCGAGTGGTCACCGTCGCCGCCGATGCTTGGCGCCACGGGACCCCGCACGAAAGACACAAGAACCTTGAACCCCTTCTCAAGACCTTGGAGGCATTGCGGAAAGGGGGACTCACCGCCGCGGGAGTGATTGCCGCCATCCACCGCCGGAGGGTGCTTCCCTTGGCGGAGCGATGGTTGCCGCTTTAGGAGATGACGCCGGAGGCTGACTTGGAGGGCTCGCGGATGTCCTCGGATCCTCTTCCCTTCGATGTTCTCCATGGGCGGTTTGCCGTCGCGTTGGGAAAACCTGACACCAGCGCCTTCTCCCAGCCCTTGATGCGCCCCGACCAAGGGTGCGTGACCCTGGTGAGTGTCGGCTCCCTCCTTCTCCTTGCGTCGGGTTGCCCTTGATTCTTACGGTCGGAATCTCCATCTGTCTCCAGGAGGTAGGGTGGCACAAGCCTTCCCGGCCACGGGTCCCGGAGGATGCGGTGGACCGAGCAGCGCGGCGGGTTGCCGCGGAGGAGAAGAAGAAGAAGAAGGACGCGGAGAAGGCCCAGGCCCGCGAGCGGATGCGGGCCCGAGACGCCTTGGAAAAGCTCCATCGTCGGTAGGAGAGGGAGGGGCTCCCGAGGGAGCCGTCGCCAGAAACGCCTGACGATGACGACGACGATGAAGATGATGATGAGGATGACGACATGGCTTCCCGCCTCGGCCTCAGCCCAGGTTTGAGGCTAGGCCAGGAGTCGTCGAGCCAGCCCCCGAGTGGGCTAGCACCGCCAGTCCCCGGAGCCGGGACGCCGAGGTCCCGGCCCGAAGAGCGGGGGCAGACTGAGAGGGTACCTGACCCCTCGGCCGGGGAAGTTGAGGTGACCCCGGGGAGTCAGGCCGAGGCGTCTGTTCCCCGAGAGCCGTCGCCCGCGTCGGCAGCGCAAGAGAGCGACCCTTAGGTCGCCGTGGCAGCGCCCGGGCAGTCCTTCCCCCAGGTGTCCAAGGTGCTCGAGGCGAGGGTGGCGCCGAAGCTGGCGGCGAGGCGGACCTCGGCGGCGCCTTCGGGGGTCGAGATCCGAGAGACCTCTCCTCAGGCACAGTTGATCATGGCCCGGAGGGGGTAAGTATCTTGGAACGTCTTCGTCCTGGCTTCTCATTCGTATGTCCTGACCGCGACTTTTCTTTCATCCTCAGCAAGCGAAGCCATGTCCTGACCGATCTAGCTCCCCGGAAGGCCCTTAAGACGGTGTTGGCTTCTGCAGCCGGTGCCGCTCCGGGCCTCGCTGTTCAGCTGTCCTTCTCGCAAGGCGCTCCACAGCAGGGGGGTCAGGCGGCACCAGTTGCCGTGGGGCGAGTTCCCGAGGACGGCTCTTCTGCCGAGGCGGCCATCGTGCTAGAGGAGGCGGCTGACATGGACGTGGCCTCGGCCCCACCGGACATGTCGCCGGTGCTGGTACCTGTTGCTACCGAAGCCGCTGCCGTCCCAGTCAGGGAGCGACCTGTTGCTGCCGACGCTGAGGTGGCCGAGGCGTCGGCGCTCGGTGCCTCGGAGGAGGGGGGCGTGGAGACGCGATCCATCCCGCCGAGCGGCAGCCTTGTCCCTGCGCGGCGGAGCTCCGAGGGCCGGCGCCAGTTGCTCCGGTTCCGGACCCATGAGGCCTCAGATCCCTTCTTCGTTCTTGACGATGAGCGGGAGGAGCAGTCCTGGGACGAGCTCCGCGAATGTGCCGAAGCAACGGTGGGGTCGCTCCGGTCGTCGCTGGAGGTTTTCTGCAGGGACTTCCCCAAAATCCTCCAGATAATGGTTTCAGGCATACCTTTTTTTGTGACCAAGGCGTCTTTTGTGATGCCCCGCTTCCTTCCCTCAGGATCTGACGGATCTGAGCGCTGCCAAGTCGTCGTTCATCCGTCGCGAGGTCGACATCTGGGGCTCACTGTGATCCCTGAGGACCTCGCTCGCCGGGGCTACTGCGCGCCTCTCTCAGCAGGGCGCCGAAGTGGCGGACCTTCGGTTGCTCTGCGCCGATCTGAGAGCCGAGGCGGCAGCGGCACGCGCAGAGGTGCGACGACAGCAGTCGGAGTTCGACCAGGTCGTCAATGAGCGAGACCAATCTCGGGGCCGGGCTGCCAATGCCGAAAGCTGGACTGGAGCCCTTGCAGCCGACCTAGCCGCAGCCCGGGTTGCAGCCTCGGAGCAGCGTGCCCGAGCCGGAGGTACGCCCTGACCATTTTCGGTTTCCGTTTCAGCTTGTTTCCTCCGCTTGTGTTTGAGATCTTTCGTCCTGGCTGTTCACAGAGCTCGAGTCCGCCCTTGATGAGTCCGCCAAGGCGCTTGCCGGGGCGGCCGAGCAGAGGGAGGCCGACCAAGCGGCCATGTCCGAGGCCGTCTCGGACTTCTGCCGGGTCTTCGGCTTTGGTGACGTCCCCTCAGGGAGCTCCCCTCAAAGTCACCTGCAGGCCTTGGGCGACCATGTGCGCGGCAGACTCCGCGAGGCGCTACACCACGGCGTCAGGCGGGCCTTCGCCGTGCTTGCTTCCCACTACGTCGTTGATCTAGAGCGGGTCAGCGAGGGATATTGCCTTCCTGACGAAGATGAAGGCGCCCTGGCTGAAGTCCAGAGGCTTGACGCGACCGCCGTGGGCCCGAGCGCGGTGCTGGCGACCACCTTCGAGGCAGAGATCCTCCCGCCTGCGCCGTCGTCCGAAGCCGGGGCGGACTTTGCCAAGGGTGGAGACGAGGCCGAAGGCGCGGCACCTTGCCCGGGCGGCGCCTAACTCTGTCGGGGCAGTTTCCTTTGAATGCACGTGTGTCTTTTGCGGCCGTTGAGGCTTGAACACTTTATTATCGTAGTATAAAGTCGTGCCCCTTTTCCTTTTCATTTTGCGTGTCCGGCTCCGCTCGTCAGTAGCAGGGTGGCTTGCCCAAGTAGGAGTCATTTTTCATGGTAGGTGGCGAGTGAGGTATCCGTAACCCAGAGGTGTAGGAGTCCCTCGGCTCAGTCAACCTTGCCACTTACATGCATCCGCGTTCGCTTCTTGGGGTCCTGCTACCGACATAGCCGGGGGGGGAACCCCCTAAGCCTTTTTTGATTGAAAATTTTGACGTGGAGGGGGTTCTCCCCTTTTTATCCCCCGAGGGAGGGTCGGGCTTTGCCGAGGCAAGGCTGGCCCTTCCTTGATGACCAAATTTTGCGTGGAAAATGAGGTATACGAACAACTCAAAAACATCTTAAGGGTAGAAGCGACGTAGCTGTTGGATGTTCCAAGTGTTGGTGTAGACCTCGCCCCGGCTGTCAGCCAGCTTGTTCGTTCCGGGCCTCAGAACTTTGGCGATGACGAACCACCCTTCCCAATGGTGGGTGTAGCCCCCGGGTGCCTTCTCAAGGGGCTGCGGTGGTAGAGCTCCCTCCCATCTCCCAGCAAGACGAACGACTTGGCGCGTCATGCCAATCGCCGAGCTTCGGCTCAGTCGAGGGGCAGCTCTCCTCGGTGGAGATATTGCAGGTACGGGGTCTGCTAGTTTTGATTAGGCGTGACCCCGCTTCGCTCCTCCTCGACGTGCAGTGCCTCACCCTCGGGGGCCGAGGGTACCTCGGGCTGAACCGAGGATGCCTCGGGCCGAGCTGAGGGTACCTCGGGCCGAGCCGAGGGTGCCTCGGACTGAGCCGAGGGTCCCTCGGACTGGGCCGAGGGTGCCTCGGGCTCGGGCGTGTCGTCGATCTTGACGGATGTTTGATGCAGGTCTCAGGAGAAGACGTCCGGGGGAACCATTGTTCGCCCCGAGGCTATTTTAGCCAGCTCGTCTGCAGTCTCATTGTGGCGTCGAGCGATGTGGTTGAGCTCGAGCCCGTAGAACTTGTCTTCTAGGCGCCGAAACTCATCACAGTAGGCCTCCATCTTCGGGTCGCGGCAGTGGGAGTTCTTCATGACTTGGTCGATGACGAGCTGCGAGTCACCGCGAGCGTCGAGGCGTCGGACCCCTAGCTCGATGGCGATCCGCAACCCGTTGACCAGAGCCTCATACTCGGCCACATTGTTGGACGCCGGGAAATGGAGGCGTAGCACGTAGCGTAGGTGCTTCCCGAGGGGCGAGATGAAGAGTAGGCCTGCGCGGGCTCCTGTCTTCATCAGCGACCCGTCGAAGGACATGGTCCAGAGTTCCGGCTGGATCGGAGCTGGGTGTCGACCCATTCAGCCACGAAGTCCGCCAAGACCTGGGACTTGATGGCCTTCCGAGGGGCGAACGAGATTGTTTCACCCATGATTTCCACCGCCCACTTTGCGATTCTACCCGAGGCCTCTTGGCACTGGATGATCTCCCCCAGGGGGAAGGATGACACCACAGTTACCGGATGAGACTCGAAGTAGTGTCGCAACTTTCGCCGCGTCAGGATCACCGCATACAGCAGCTTCTGAACTTGTGGGTAGCGGGTTTTGGTCTCGGACAGTACCTCGCTGAAGAAGTAGACTGGCCTCTGGACGGGCAATGCTTGCCCCTCTTCTCGTCTCTCAACCACAATCGCTGCGCTAACCACCTGAGTGGTCGCGGCGACATAGATCAAGAGGGCTTCTCCGGCAGCTGGGGGCACCAAGATAGGCGCATTCGTGAGGAGCGCCTTCAGGTTCCCGAGGGCTTCCTCGGCCTCAGGGGCCCAAGTGAAGCACTCGGCTTTCCTTAAGAGGCGGTACAGAGGCAGACCTATTTCGCCGAGGCGTGAGATGAAGCGGCTCAGAGCCGCAAGACATCCCATGACCCTCTGTACGCCCTTCAAGTCCTTGATGGGCCCCATGCTGGTGATGGCTACGATCTTCTTCGGGTTGGCTTCGATGCCCCGCTCGGAGACGATGAACCCCAAGAGCATGCCTCGGGGTACCCTGAAGACACACTTTTCGGGATTGAGCTTCACGCCTTTCGCCTTGAGACATCAGAATGTCACTTCAAGGTCGGAAAGGTGGTCGGAGGCTTTCCTCGTCTTGACTACGATGTCATCGACGTAAGCCTCGACCGTCCGGCCAATGTGTTCGCCGAACACATGGTTCATGCACCGCTGGTACGTCGCACCCGCATTCCTCAAGCCGAACGGCATGGTGACATAGCAGTACATGCCGAAGGGCGTGATGAAAGAAGTCGCGAGCTGGTCGGACTCCTTCATCCTGATTTGGTGATACCCTGAGTAGGCATCGAGGAAAGACAGGGTTTCGCACCTAGCAGTGGAATCCACGATTTGATCGATGCGAGGCAGAGGGTAGGGAACCTTCGGACATGCTTTGTTTAGACCAGTGTAGTCTACACACATCCGCCATTTCCCTCCTTTCTTTCTCACAAGCACAGGGTTGGCAAGCCATTCGGGATGGAATACCTCTTTGATGAACCCTGCCGCTATTAGCTTGTGGATCTCCTCGCCTATGGCTCTGCGCTTTTCTTCGTCGAATCGGCGCAGAGCCTGCTTGACGGGTCGGGCTCCGGCTCGGATATCCAGCGAGTGCTCGGCGACATCCCTCGGTATGCCGGCCATATCCGAGGGACTCCACGCGAAAACGTCGGCGTTTGCGCGGAGAAAGTCGACGAGCACTGCTTCCTATTTGGGGTCGAGCTCGGAGCCGATCCGGATCTGCTTGGAGGCATCGCTGCTGGGGTCGAGGGGGACGGACTTAACCGTCTCCGCTGGCTCGAAGTTGCCGGCGTGACGCTTCACGTCTGGCACCTCCTTAGAGAGGCTTTCCAGGTCGGCGATGAGAGCCTCGGAATCGGCGAGGACCTCGGCGTACTCCACGCACTCCACGTCGCATTCGAACGCGTCTTTGTACATGGGGCCGACGGTGATGACCCCGTTGGGGCCCGGCATCTTGAGCTTGAGGTAGGTGTAGTTGGGGACGGCCATGAACTTCGCGTAGCATGGCCTCCCCAGTACCGCGTGGTAGGTTCCTCGGAACCCGACCACCTCGAACGTAAGGGTCTTCCTTCGGAAGTTGGAGGGCGTTCCGAAGCAGACGGGAAGGTCGAGTTGTCCGAGGGGCTGGACACGCTTCCAAGGAATGATCCCGTGGAAAGGCGCAGCGCCTGCCCGGACCGAGGACAGATCGACACGCAAGAGCCCGAGGGTCTCGGCGTAGATGATGTTGAGGCTGCTGCCTCCGTCCATGAGGACCTTGGTGAGCCTGACATCGCCGATGACAGGGTCGACGATGAGTGGGTATTTCCTCGGGCTCGGCACGTGGTCCGGGTGGTCGGCTTGGTTGAAGGTGATGGGCTTGTCGGACCAGTCTAGGTAGACTGGCGCCGCCACCTTCACCGAACAGACCTCCCGACGCTCTTGCTTGCGGTGCCGAGCCGAGGCGTTCGCCGCTTGCCCACCGTAGATCATGAAGCAGTCGCGGACCTCGGGGAACTCTCCTGCCTGGTGATCTTCCTTCTTGTCGTCGTCGCGGGCCCTGCCACCCTCCGCGAGTGGCCCGGCCCTGTGGAAGTGGCGCCGAAGCATGACGCACTCCTCAAGGGTGTGCTTGACGGGCCCCTGGTGATAGGGGCACGACTCCTTGAGCATCTTGTCGAAGAGGTTGGCACCTCCGGATGGGTTTCCGAGGGTTCTTGTACTCGGTGGCGACAAGGTCCGCATCGGCGGCGTCGCGTTTCGCTTGCGACTTCTTCTTGCCCTTCTTCTTGGCGCCGCGCTGAGTTGACGCCTCGGGTGCCTCTTCCGGTGGGCGGCCCTGGGGCTGCTTGTCCTTCCGGAAGATAGCCTCAACCGCCTCCTGGCCAGAGGCGAACTTGGTGGCGATGTCCATCAGTTCGCTCGCCCTGGTGGGGGTCTTGCGACCCAGCTGGCTCACCAGGTCGTGGCAGGTGGTGCCGGCGAGGAACACGCCGATGACATCTGAATCGGTGATGTTGGGCAGCTCGGTGCGCTGCTTCGAGAATCGCCGGATGTAGTCCCGGAGAGACTCTCCCGGCTGCTGTCGGCAGCTTCGGAGGTCCCAGGAGTTCCCAGGGCGCACGTACGTGCCCTGGAAATTGCCGGCGAAGGCCTGGACCAGGTCGTCCCAGTTGGAGATCTGCCCCGGAGGCAGGTGCTCCAACCAGGCGCGAGCGGTGTCGGAGAGGAACAGGGGGAGGTTGCGGATGATGAGGTTGTCATTGTCCGTTCCACCCAGTTGGCAGGCCAGCCGGTAGTCCGCGAGCCACAGTTCCGGTCTCGTCTCCCCCGAGTACTTTGTGATAGTAGTCGGGGGTCGGAACCTGGTCGGGAACGGCGCCCGGCGTATGGCGCGGCTGAAAAACTATGGACCGGGTGGTTCGGGCGAGGGACTCTGATCCTCCCCGCTGTCGTAGCGCCCCCCACGCCTGGGGTGGTAGCCTCGGCGCACCCTCTCGTCGAGGTGGGACCGACGGTCGCGGTGATGGTGCTCGTTGCCGAGGCGACCCGGGGCCGCAGGCGCTGTGTTGCTCGTGCGCCCGGTGTGAACCGAGGCTTCCCGCATGAATCGAGAAGTCGCAGCGCGATGTTCCGAGGGGTACCCCTGCCTTCGGGAGGCGGAGCTTTCGGCCCGTCGGACCGCGGCGTCCTCCAGGAGATTCTTGAGCTCTCCCTGGATTCGCCGTCCCTCGGTGGTTGATGGCTCCGGCATCGCACGGAGAAGCATTGCTGCTGCAGCCAGGTTCTGGCCGACCCCACTAGAAGCGAGTGGCGGCCTCATCCAGGCATCGTCGGCGATGCGGTGCTGGAAGCCCTGGGGTAGATGACGCATTTCCCCAGCCAGAGGTTGGCCCACCCATTCCTGCCCGACGTCCTGGCGGATCGGCTCAAGCGCTCCTGCTCCCTCGTCGAGCCTGGCCGGCACCCGCGGATTTGCTCGAGCTGTGGGTCATGACCCCCCGCCTGAACGGGGACCACTGCTAGCTCCCGTAGGATGTCAACGCGAGGCACAGGCCTAGGGAGATCACCGTTCTCCGGCATACCAAGATGGTTGCCTTCGGAGGGACCCCCTAGATCGATGTGGAAACATTCGCGACTCGGGCCGCAGTCCTCGTCACCGAGGCTGCGGCTACTGTCGGAACAGTCGGAAGGGCAGTAGTCGCATGCGGTCATGAAGTCCCGCATGGCACTGGGGTTACCAAGTCCGGAGAAATCCCAACAGAAGTCGGGCACGTCGTCTTCCTCGGACCCAGAGGGCCCGTAGGTCGAGACGTCCGTCAGCCGGTCCCAAGGTGACCGCATACGAAACCCCAGAGGGTTTGGACTCGCCTCTACGAAGGCGCCCGCCAAAGCGAAGTCGCTTGGCGGGTCGAGGCTGAATCCAGGGCGCGTGAGATGAGAATCGGTCGGTACCTCTTGGTCGACGGGCGGTGATGAAGTCACGTCAGGGACTGACTGCACCGTCGTCTCAGGTACGAGGGTGACGTCCAGCAAGCCTTTCGCGAGCGTGCTGGCGTCGTCCGTTTGCTCGGAATTGGCACGTTGCGGGGAGACGGCGCTCGTCTTTGTCTCAAACACGAGGTCGATGCCCGGCGCACCCCCCGTTGGGGTGCCGGCGCTGCCGACTCGCTCGACAGCCGACGAGGTGCTGCCTCCTGCTTGGCCTTGGTTGCCCGCCTCCTCCTCCGTCGGCGGGGGAGAGGACGGGGTGAGCTCGAATGTTGTTCTTCCACCGCGCGGGGAAGACGTCGTCGATCCCGCCGCCGGTGGGCGGGCTGTCGGCCACCATTGCTGCTGTCGCACGAAGGGGGAAGGAGTATCATGTCGTAGCTGCCGTCGAGGGACATGAACTCAAGATCCCCGAAACGGAGCACCGTCCCGGGCTGGAGAGGTTGCTGGAGACTGCCCATCTGGAGCTTGACGGGAAGCTGTTCGTCAACACGCAGCAGGCCCCTACCTGGCGCGCCAATTGTCGGTGTTTCGAGACCGGAGGGTCCCTAGGCCGACGAGTGAAATGTCGCTGCGTGCCCCAGCCCAGATGGGTCAGCGCGAGGCCGAGCGCGAAGGGGGGAGAAAGGTGGCCGGAGATGGGCGTGAGAGAGGTGGAAATCCCGCGGCCTTCGTGTTCGTCCCGCGCCCAGGTCGGGTGCGCTTGCAGTAGGGGGTTATAAGCGTCCACGCGGGAGAGGGAGCGAGCGGCCTTACGCAAGCGCCTGTCTCGTCCTCGTCCCCGCTCGGCCCTAGTCCTTCCTTTTATAGGCGTAAGGAGAGGATCCAGGTGTACAATGGGGGTGTAGCGGAGTGCTAACGTGTCTAGCGGAGGAGAGCTAGCGTCCTAAGTACATGCCATCGTGGCAGCCGGAGAGGTTTTGGCACCCGGTTCGTGTGGTGTCGTGGCCGTCGGAGGAGCGCTGGAGCCTGGTGGAGGGAAAGCTGTCGGGGCTATCGAGTCCTTGCTGACGTCCTCTTGCTTCCGTAAGGGGGCTGAGAGCCGCCGTTGTCAGGGAGCGTGCGGGGCACCATCATTGCCTATCTGGCGGAGCAAGCCAGATGGGACACCGGTCTTGTTCCACGTAGCCTGAGTCAGCTTGGGGTAGGGTGATGATGGCGCCTCCTGTCGACGTGGTCGGTCCGCGCCCTAGGTTGGGCGATGTGGAGGCTCCTCTGAGGTCGAGGTCGAGTCTGTCTTCCGTGGCCGTGGTCGAGTCCGAGCCCCTAGGTCGGGCGAGGCGGAGACCGTCGGCTGAGGCCAGGGCTGAGTCCGAGCCCTAGGGTCGGGCAAAGCGGAGTTCGTCGTCTTCCGGGGTTGAGCCCAAGTCCGACCCTGGGTCGGGCGGAGCGGAGTTCGCCGTCTTCCGGGGCTTAGCCCGAGTCCGAGCCCTGGGTCGGGCGGAGCGGAGTTCGCCGTCTTCCAGGGCTTAGCCCGAGTCCGAGCCTTGGGTCGGGCGGAGCGGAGTTCGCCGTCTTCCGGGGCTTAGCCTGAGTCCAAGCCCTGGGTCGGGCGAAGCGGAGTTCGTCGTCTTCCGGGGCTTAGCCCGAGTCCGAGCCCTGGGTCGGGCGGAGCGGAGTTCGCCGTCTTCCGGGGCTTAGCCCGAGTCCGAGCCCTGGGTCGGGTGGAGCGGAGCTTCCTATGGTGCCTGAGGCCGGGCCTGACTGCCTGTCAGCCTCACTCTGTCGAGCGGCGCAGCAGTCGGAGCGGCGCAGGCGGCGCTATCTTTCTGTCTGGCCGGTCAGTGGAGCGGCGAAGTGACGTCGGTCACTTCGGCTCTGTCGACTGAAGGGCGCGCGTCAGGATAAAGGTGTCAGGCCACCTTTGCATTAAATGCTCCTGCGATTTGGTCGGTCGGCGCGGCGATTTGGTCAGGGTTGCTTCTTGGCGAAGACAGGGCCTCCGGCGAGCCGGAAATATGTTCGTCGCTGGAGGGGGGCCTCGGGCGAGACGGAGATCCTCCGGGGTCGGCTGCCCTTGTCCGAGGCTAGGCTCGGGCGAGGCGTGATCGAGTCCCTCGAATGGACCGATCCCTGACTTAATCGCACCCATCAGGCCTTTGCAGCTTTATGTTGATGGGGGTTACCAGCTGAGAATTAGGAGACTTGAGGGTACCCCTAATTATGGTCCCCGACAATGAGATAGAGAAGATGGCTCGAGCCGACCAAGGACTATGATCTAGAAATTCACTATCATCCAGGAAAAGCTAATGTGGTGGCTGATGCTCTAAGACGTAAAGCCTTTTGTCATTGCTTCACTGTGGGATTGCCCAACGCTACCTTATCAGTAAATGGAAAGACTAAATCTAGGAATAGTGCAACAAGGAGCATTGATGCACTTGAAGCTTGAGTCGGTTATTCAACAAAGGATTATTGATGCTCAGAGGGTACATAAGGGTACGAAGCATATCCACGAGAAAATGGAAGCCGGCAAAGCTACTTGTTTTATGAAAGACACTACAGGAAACTGGTTAAAGAACATGGGTGACAAACCATCGAAATTAATGTAATAAGCCGTCGAACTTACTGTAAGAACGTGGGTTTAGCGACGAATATAGCCGACGGTGATTTTTGGGCGAACTTAGAGAAGTAAGTTCGACGGCCCCGACGAACTTAACATTAAGAACGTGGGTACCGTCGAACTTAACATTAAGAACGTGGGTGCCGTCGAACTTAACATTAAGAACGTGTGTTTTTAAGTTCGACGGGGGCCGTCGAATTTAGAGAAGTAAGTTCGACGGTATCCACGTTCTTATTATTAAGTTCGATGGGGACACGTGGCCGTCGAACTTATGTGGCCTACGTGGGTCTGCGTGGGCTGCACATTAAGTTCGACGGTACCCATGTTCTTATCCCTTTTCCAGAAAAAAATAAAAATTACAAAAATGAAAAATTAGACAAACATAAAATCACATGCAACACAGAATATCACATACAATACAGATTTCAAACACATGGATATATGTTCACTAGTTAGTTACCCGTGCGTTGCAACAGGACATCGATTATCATTTAATAAAATGTTACTGCATAATATATCTAGAGCATACAAGAGATATAGAAACATGAAGGAAAAATACATGGAATAGTAGTAAGAGAAGTAACAATGCCAAACCCTAAACCTTTTATCATTGATTCAGTCAAATCTGCATGCAAACTGTCCATGACTTGAGTGACAAGTAGTATGATCAGTAGAAATCTGAAATGAATTAGAAAACCTCGAGTGGTACATCTATTAAGCTCTTGGAAGTTTGGCATAAGATGTATACAGTTTATCTCTCAGAAAGAAAGAAAACCAAAAGAGATCAGTTCTCTCATCTATCATGTATTGTACCATAGTGACGTGAAATGAAATCTTTTCAAATACAACTTGTTTATTACAGTTGATATAAGCATAGGAAAAGGAGACAACAAAACATGTACAACTTTATCATATTGTCACAACAAACCTGTATTGGTGTGTATCCATATATGGACCATGAAATCAGAACTATGAACTGAACAAGCTGAGAATTTCAACAAATGAAAGAATTGTTGTCATTCATCAAGTAGAGTTGACAGGCCAACTAACCATATCCTTTCTCACCATGTGTATTGCAAATGCCACATCGTCACGTACCTTGTACCATAGAGAGAGAAAATTGCATGAAATCGTGTTTTTATATATAGAAAAAGGAAATTTTAATTCCTACAGACTACAATGGAACTCTTTACTGCAAAAAGTTGCGCACACAAGATCTATTTCCCTACCATTAAGGGCACACAATAAATTAAATGTGGTTTTCAATAACCCAATGAGAAATGCATAGCAATGCTAATCAATCTAATACTAAACATCAAGCAGAAAGTGATGTTTAGCCATTTTCAGGTGCAAGCAAATAAAAAGTACCTGAAGGAATATATCTATTATGAAATTGACCCTAACATGTGCAAGTATAAGGAAATGACTACTACTTTTATCTTTATCCAATAGACTATCTTTGAAGGAGTGAAATACGCAAACCGTAAGAATTTATCTAGTGGAGGTGCACATAGCTGATCACCATTTTAGTTAATCTACCAAAACATACAGTTACAAAAAAAGAGTAAGAATTGACTTGACAAAAACATGCCAATTCACTTTTTCACCCATAATTATCCTTTGCCAAAAGCAGCGCTTGTGCACCATTGGACGATTGAGTGGCCGACAAACATTTAAGTATAAAAGAGTTCTTTTTCAATAACCAAGTCAGTTTGTTGCTTTTGCAAATCTATTGCCATGACAAGCCAAATGTTAATATGAAGAAAAAATGGGATGTTCAACACTACAACTTAGGCATTTGGATATGGAGTGCATGGTGGCCAGAACATTTCAGAGCAAATTTTTTACATAGTGGACATTTTTACCACTATCTTGTCAGAGTACTGTCAAGAAACAACACTAAGTTGCAGATTAATTTCTACAACAGCCATCAGGTTATTTGATTTGAAATGCACCATAGAGGATGGAAGGATCGAGGAAAGGCTATTTGATTTTTATGGCCTGAATGTTTCATCTTATAATTATTTTCCTGTGACTATCTACAACTATTCACCCTAATTTTGGCCCCAAATATCCCACTATCTCGCCATGTCAAAGTCAGTGTCTGAAGAAAGAGTATATCGCCGTGACTGTTTAGAGCCTAAATGGCCTTCTCGACACCATTGCTTAAATTTTAATGAAACTTATCTCACGTTGATGGAATATGAAGGGCATAATGGTGGAAAATTCACCATCAGTAACGATTGTCCTAATAAAATTAAAGAAATTGATGAGCCGAAACTGAAAGATTGAAGTATTGAAAAATTGTTAGGTATAAATATATGTATCATGTGTAATGTAGTTCTTTTTTAAAATGGCAATAGCTTTAGATTTTTTTCGTGTCTGATTCACACACACACAAAGACATCAACCTTGCCACCATAATTTTTACTATTTAATGTAAAAAGAAATGAAAGAGCATATGCATATCAAATTTATATTGAACAGTTGCAGGAATAAATCAAAAACATAATATGATCAGAAAGCAAAGTAGCAAATGTCTAGTCTATATAATATGCTTAAATAATATAACAAGTAAAAGTTACCAGCAATAGCCTTTGTTTGTGCAGCAACAACGACCATTGTTGTTCCTACCTCTCTCTGAAAACAATCTCACAGAGAATGAAAGCATCACGTCTGCTAGTGCAATTGCTGTTTGCAAGCACCACGAACTAAAGTGTTTGAGATTCAGCAAAAAATAAGAGAGGCACACCTTAAGATTTGTGCAGCTGTTTGGAACTGTATAGAGGGATTCATCTGTGATGAATGTTCCACCAATGTTATCATCTATCAGAAAATCCATCAACTCTAAAAAACAAATACTCACCAGTACTAAATCTGTAGCACACAAAAATTCTTATGGTTGTAGAGGGGGATTGCAAGGCCGCTGACTCCCTAAAAGATCTGCACACCGATTTTCAGGCAGTGAGTAGGCATCTCTTAACTGAAGGCCAATGTTATGAAGTTCATTTGATTCACCATATCCATCAATCTCAGATAATATAATAGAAGGCCTTCCCAAAGGTACCTTGATTAGTTCACCTTCACAATATCCATCAATCTCAGTCCTAAAAAATAGGAGAAAAAAGTCGCACAGGCTGGCTATTTTGCATCGACAAGAGAAAGATAAATTAATGATATAAATGCATACGCTGCAAGCTCCTTCTACACCCAGACAGC
The DNA here is from genome assembly GCF_902167145.1 of Zea mays. NCBI lineage: Eukaryota > Viridiplantae > Streptophyta > Magnoliopsida > Poales > Poaceae > Zea > Zea mays. Next base: position 48,098,665 of record NC_050103.1, read on the forward strand.
CTCAACTTGGACAACCATTTGGGCCTTCTTAACAGTTTCATAGAGATTTTGCATGTTTCCAAAAATCCCTGCCTAAAGTTATTAGAATATCAGAGAGCCTCAAGATTATTGTAAACAAAATGCCAATTACGAAATGAGAAGATATATATCAAAAAACTAAATGAGGAGTCAGTTCGGCAATCTTCAAAGGTAGCATCCAAACAATGTATGAGCAGAATTATTTTTCACACGAAAAATCACTACTCAAGCATCCAAACAATGAAAAGGTTGCATGGAAACTGCAAGGAAACTACTCATCATCCATGTCATGGTTGCCACCTTTCTCCACGTCGTTGTCCTCCCAGTCACTTACAGGGCTAACAGGTTCAGGCTCTGATTCATCGGCTTCTTCATCCCCGATGACAAACTTCCCATTCTCTAGGCTTCCATTGACATCCATCCCATGGTAGACTATTGTCTGGGAATCCGGAGGCTCGATGGACGATGAGATGACTGCTTTGGCGCCACAATCCATGAATGCCTTCACCAGGCCATGAGCGAGGCCATACTTACCGCTGCATACAATGATTCTCTCCCTCCATGCTCCAACCTGGGACATCATATATGTAAGTAGTCATAATGCCGTAAGCTTAATGATGTGCGAAAAATGAGCTCGATCACATGTATTTGGATACGAAGTGGTAGCAGAGTCTAATCAAAGAGGTGCACAGAGGATAGTTTGGTAGCAGCAATTTCATTTTAGACACAACCAGCGAGTTGGGAGAGTGACTGCGGAAATAATTCAATTTGCCTAGTGTTCTCCATGGCCAAATTTTAGCTAACCAAACCAATACAGTGCCATAGGGATGATTTATACTTGAACCCCTTTCACAATTTTCCTATGACATAGATTTGGTTGCCATACTTGGCCACTTTCACAGCTGGCATGTGATCTGATGAATCAGTTATGGCCTTAACATAATTATGAAGACCAATGCATTCATGCTGCGCAAGTTGACCTACCATCCATCGAACATCTTCAGGTGCCATGTGAACAGCAGGCACTGTCCTCCTAAACATATATGCGCCGATTTCTTGGTTATCTTCCATTACCAACTCGTAACCTGATTCCAGATTTCTCACTTACTGCGCCGTCCAGCCGTTGGGGAGGAACCGATTCCAGATTTCTCACTTACTCCCGCCTCCAAATCGTAACCCAAGGAAGACCCGACCAAAATGGGGCATAAAAGCTGGAGCTTCAGGACTTACGGGTGTGGTGCGACGGTGAGTCGGGGCGGTGGCATGGCCCGCTTGCGGCGGTGCGGCGGCGGCACGGACCGGTTGCAGTGACGACGCGGTGGCGGCGCGGGCTCCTGGTGGTGGCGGCATGGGCTCCCGGTGGCGGCGGCGTGGGCTCCTGGCGGTGGCGCGGCGGTGGCTTGGCCTGGCGCTGGTGAGAGAGGAGCACGTGTGGGCGCACGGGATGAGACAGGGTGACAGAGAGAGACGCGCGCGTGGGATTTTTGGATTTAGGTTTTCAGGATTAAGTTCGATGGTGTCCACAAGCCCGACGAACTTAACTTAAGAACATGGGTACCCACGTTCCTAACTCGTTAAGTTCGACGGTTTTATCCAGGGCCCACGAACTTAATTCAACCCACGTTCTTAACATAACCCATGAACTTAACTCAAGTAAGAACGTGGGTACCCACGTTCTTAATTTTTCCCACGAACATTTATCAGTTTCTTGTAGTGACATGACCAAGGAGTGTTATGGTTTAAAGACCGTATAGTGGTGCTTAAGGATGTTGAACTCCGTCAACAAATCTTGGATGAAGCCCATCTTAGTCGGTATTCTATTCATCCTAGAAGTACTAAAATGTACCAAGATTTAAAACAACATTATTGTTGGACTAAGATGAAGATAGAAATCGCTCGCTGTTGGAACTTGCTCTCCCGAGCAGGATGATCCAACGGGGGAATGACAATAATGCAAACAAGGTTTTAGCTCAGGAAGGCAATTGCTCTGTTAATCTAGCCTCTCAAGGGCACTCTACGGGGTATTTATAGGTGCCTGAGTGCCCAGCGTCTTGGATTAAGGGCGCATGTGCCCTCAAGCGCCCAGGTTATCCCCGAAATATTCTTATAAAGCAAGGTTACAGACTATAATTACAGAGGAGCCTTTACAAATTAGGCCCGTAATGCGCAGCAGCCATGCGGGGCCTGTTACAATGGACCGAATTCCACGTGGGCCTTCGTGTTGGACGAGGGCGCGGGATGGTGCGACCTCGTCGTAGGCCTTCGTCCTGCAGCGTGTTGGACGAAGGGTGGAGACTGCCAGTCATTTTGCCTCCGTTGGTGCAGCGAGATTGGCGAAGGCATCGAGCGAAGGGTAGCGTCTTCGCCTTCGCCCCAACATTTGCCCTCCGAGGGACCAGTTCGACTAAGTCATCTGGTGCCGAAGGCGTCGCTAGATGGTGGTGACACTGCCCTCGCTCGAAGTGGTTCCGCGGGGGTTTTTGATATGACCGTTGATTGACGTCACACTGTTGGATTGCGGGTTTCCCGAAGCGTCGCGTCCTGTGTATAAAAGGGGGTGGGGCGCGGCGCAGGTTGAGTTTTACCTTCCGCGTGCCGTGAAAACCCTAGCCTCCTTTTCAAACTGCTCGCCTGCCCTCCTTGCTCCTGTTCGTCGGAGATCTGGCCCGCGTGAAGCAGACCGCTCGCCGCCGCCGACGGTACGTAGCTATGTCGTCTTCCTCCTCATCTGCTGCGACCACGCCGACGGCCGAGGCGTCGTCTGAAGATACCTCAAGCAATGTGGTGGCTACAGAGTTACGACCAGGTGATACGGTGGAATTCGATGTTTCGCGGATGTCGTCGGTCCACGTGCAAGATATGCAACAGTTGGGATATTTTGGCGGCGGGGTTGGGCGTGTCCCGGGGGCAGAGGAGGTTCCCGAGCCCGAGGGCGAATTGGTTGTTTTTGAGGCATTTTTCACCGCTGGCCTTCGTCTGCCTGCTCATCGTTTTGTGTCGGAGGTTCTGCAGAAATTCGAAGTCCAGGTTCACCAGTTGGCACCTAACGTCGTGGTGGCTCTGGCGAAGTACGTCTGGGCAACGACTTCGTACGGCGGTCAGCCTTCGGTGGAAGTTTTCGCCAAGCAATACTGTCTGCACTGGCAGAAGAGAAAAATTGGACATAAGATCGCACAATTTGGATCGTGCACTTTCACGCAGAAGTCCAGGAAGACTTCCATGGAAGTCGTGGAGATGGTCCCCTGTGCCCGTAATAAGTGGGGCAACTGGTGGGATTACTGGTTCTATGTTTCAGAGGCCGAAGTCGAAGGCCACCCAGGGCTCCCCGCGGCCATTATGTGCTCTCATCATTATGTGGCGTACCCGCCGTTTGAAGTAGCGGAGGATGATGAGAATGAAGGGGCCCTTCAGATCGCTGCCCGTACGAGTAGTGGGCGCGATCTAGTTGAGGAATTCATCGGGTATGGGGTGTGGCCCTTGGCGCATGGATGGGCGTTGGGCGAAGTATGCCCTCACGAGATGCCCTCCCTGGGTGGGCGGAAAGTGCGAAGTCCACTTTTTGCTTTGGATGTGCGAGGCCGGGATCCTGCCGCGGTCGTGCGCGAAGTGGAGGATGGGGCGGTGCGAATTGTGGGGCGTTACGTGCCGAAGACAGAGGGTCTGCGGAGCTGGGATATCCATGGGTCTAATGACAGGTTGAATCGGGTCTTCGAATTGAACCGGTTTCCGTACGGTGGTTATCCCGGGGAAGATGCCGCCGACCGCCGCGGGAAGAAACTGATGGGCGGGACCGAGGAAGGGCCTTCGCAGGATGCTGCCCCGGCCGCTAAGAGGAGGAAATTAGGTACTACGGTGGGGGGAGTGGGGGTGTCTGATAATTTTGCTGTGGAGTTGATGGGGACATGTGCGGCCCCCGGGGGAAGGATGTCTTCGCCCGAGCTCTGAGAGTCTTCGGCGCGAATGCTGGAGGTTACCAGGGGTCGATGGCCAAAGAATCTTCCGATCCCCTGGGCGGAGGGTGAAGACATGTCTACGTCTTGTATAGCTCGTGGCTTGAGGATTTTCCCTTATGGACGGAATATTGCTGCTGGTGTGTCGGCAGTGATAAACAAAGACCGTCAGGACGCTGCGCAGAAGCGACGGGCGGTCATCAGGATCGCAGATCCTAGGCGTGAGGCGAAGAAGGCGCCGGGGAGCACGAAGGCTGCGGCCCCCGGCAGCAGCCAGCCGATGCCGGCTGCGAAACCGGCCGCGGATCCAGCAAGTCGTCGGCGAGCGCGAAGGCAGCCGGCACCGGCGGGACCCAGCCTCCCCCGGTCGAGGCTGCAAAAGTACGGGAGCTGCCCTCGTCGGGAAAACGTGCTGCTGACTTCGGCACGAATATCAGCGTGGAGGACTATCTTGTTGGTAAGTTTTTTTTGAGGTCTTCTGACCGGTGATATATTGCAGGGTCGGGCGACGGACAAATGGTTGTTGTCCCGCCTTTGGTGGCGACCACTTCGCCATCGCCGATGGTAAGGGCGAAGGGAACCACGCAGGACCCATGGGCCGCCTTCTGCGCAAGCGGCGAGATTCTGACAGCCGCTGCCGCTAAGGACGTGGCGGGCACCATGTCCCAGCGGTTGAGGGATGCATCGCAGCGGCTGTCGCAACAGCTGAGTCAAGTAAGTAGAGCTGGACTTCGGTGTTTGTTGTTTCCATGAGGAGTTGGGTCTCATGTGTTGTTGTCAGGCGGCCGACTTCGTCGACCGTGTTGCGTCTGGCGTCCTCACTGCAGACGTGGCTGCCAAAGTCGAGAGACTTCGGGCGCAGCACGCGGACACCGTCCGGGAGAAGTCGGCTGCGGAGAGCAAAAACCGCAGGCTGGCGGAGAAAGTGGCCGCCTTGGAGGCCGAGAAGACGGACCTCTGGCGCCAGCTGGTGGAGGAAAGGAAGGAGGCAAACCAGGCCATCGCTGAGACGCAGGCTGCGTAGGCGGAGGCCAAAGTGGCGCGGGCGGAGGGAAGTCTCGCCAGCCAGCGCGCTGAGGAGTGGGAGGCGATGTTCAACGCCCTGCGTGGCCGCGTGGACAAGGCCGAGGCCTCTACGCGTTTGGAGGTTGAGCAGACGCTCGCCCAGTTCGTTAACTCGTACCGCGAGCTGGGTGCGCGTACTGCTGACTTCGAGGTGCCCGACCGGGAAGCGGGCCTTCGCTTCCTCGAGTGGTTACATGAGGAGTTGCTGGTACTCCCGACCATCGTCGAGGGTTTCATGTCCTTTGCCTCCCTCGTCACCTGCGAGAGGGCCATGAATGCGTTGTCTCGCGAGGGCTGCAAACACTACGAGGTCTTCGACCAGTCACACGAGAGCTTTGAGCGCGAGATCTTCAAGGCCGAAGACCCTGTTGTGAAGCAGTCAGCGGGGGCACTTTTTGATAGGATGTGGGGGGCGCATGGTCAGGAGGCTGTCAGGGAGCGCTCCGACTGGGCGAGAGAGCAGGTGAAGGTTATTTTTTTGTGTGGTTGGTTGCGTGTGGATATGTGTAGTTTTTGCTGAGTGAATGTGCTTTTGCTGCAGATGGAGCGTGCCGAGGACATCGAGGACCTTGGAGGTCTGGTCGGCGCGCCGCCCGAGGCTACGGAGGGCAATCCGGTGCTGCCCTTGGATGCCGGTGAAGGCCCCTCGGCCATGCCCGTGCCTGCTATGGCCGGTGAAAACCCTGCGTCGGCCCCTGATCCGATGGTCGAAGGTGCCCCGGAGGCGGTGGCGGAGCCGGCAGTCGAAGACCCCACGGCCGCGGTCGTGCCCTCGCAGGTGGCTAAATAGTTAAATAGGTGCAGGGGAATTTGTGAATTTTGTGTACGTGTTACTGAACCTCGGTTGCTGCGCAGGTTCAGGGTTTTGGGCTTGCGCACGCAACCGCTACTAACAATGCTAATTTTGTGGCGGCTTCGACCGTGGTTGCTGAAAATGATTCGGATGATTCCGTGTCTAAGTTTTTTGAGTCTGATGATTCTGGGAGTTCGGTTGTGTGGACAGAAGAGTCTTCGGATGAGGACTTGGATTATTTTGCGGTCTTGGATGTGGCTGCGGCGGAGGCTTCTCTGCGTGTGATGGATGTTGAAGTTCTTCCTGGTCCAAGTGCTGGGCGTAGGCGGCGAAGGGCGGTGGCGAAGCGGAGAGTGAGTGAGGTGGAGGGTGGTCGTCTTCATGTGGACGGGGCTAGCAAGCGGGAATTGTTGTCCTCGCCGGTTGGGGCGAGTGTAGGTGAGGGGGAGTTGTGAAATCTTTTTGAGGGTGAGGAGTTGAGGATAATGTTGTTCAACTACAGGGAGATGGGTATCATCCCGAAGGTTGAACCAATGTAAAGTGTGATGCCCTCGCTGTATGTATGTAACCGTAACTTGTATGAAACTGTGAGCCTTCGCTGATCCGAACCTTTTGGAAAATACTTCGATTTTGGACGCTTGTTATGCTAGCCCGGCTACACCCATAGGCGACTTTTGCACGTGGAGTCTTTTGGAGAAGACTTCGACTTTGCGCACTTATTGCGCTAGGCTGGCTGCACCCGTAGGCGACTTTTGCACAGAGAGTCTTTCGGAGAAGACTTCGATTTTGCGCACTTATTGTGCTATTCCGGCTGCACCCGTAGGCGACTTTTGCACGGAGAGTATTTTGGAGAAGACTTCGATTTCGCGCACTTATTGTGCTATTTCGGCTACACCCGTAGGCGACTTTTGCACGGAGAGTCTTTTGGAGAAGAGTTTGATTTCGCGCACTTATTGTGCTATTCCGGCTGCACCCGTAGGCGACTTTTGCACGGGGAGTCCGGCTGCACCCTTAGGCGACTTTTGTGCGGAGTGTCGCACACGAGGGTAGTCAGCACTGCCCCTCGCGGTGACTTTGGTGTGGTCGAATGCCGAAGACCGTCGATGCGGTCTTTTTCGACATTGGCTTAGTTTTTTGCGGGGGACTTTTGCTTGTATATTACATGGCGCCGGCTCATTAAAAACCTCACCCACCCTAGGAGGAAAAGAGTGCGGGCCGGAATAATAATGTTAAGTGAATTACAAGGGCATGATGGCCCTGAGGGTTCACAAAAAATTTGCGAAGATTGTCTATATTCCAGGAATGTTCCAGGTCTTCGCCAGATTGTGTTGTTAATCTGTACGTGCTGGGAGACGACTTCGTCTTGACGATAAATGGTCCTTCCCACTTCGGTTCCAGCTTACCCCGTGACTCTGTCCGGGTTGTGCGGACAAGTACATGGTCTCCTTCGTTGAATTCTCTTGGGACGACCGCGTGGTCGCGCAAGGCCTTCGTTTGGGCTTGATATTTGTCGAGGGCCTGCAGGGTGAAGACACGGTCTCCGTCAATGAGGTCTTTGGAAGTTGGCTCGTCGACGTTGGGTACTGCTGAAGCGCTTGTCCGCGGGGACCCATGTTTGATTTCCTGCGGGGTCATGGCCTCCGATCCGTATAGCAGGCGAAAGGGAGTGAATCCGGTTGCCCGGCACTCGGTCGTGTTCAGTGCCTAGACTGCTTCAGGTAGCAGGTCGGCCCATTTTCCCTTCTTGTCGTCGAGGATCATTTTCTTGATCGCTGTGAAAATCTTGCCTTTGGCGCGCTCCACGACGCCGTTGGATTGTGGGTGGTACACTGAGGCGAAGGCAAGCTTGGTGCCTGTGGCGGAACTGCCCGAATTATTCCGACTTAAGTGCCTAGGTCCCGCCTTAGAGGCTAGACCACACTTAAATGGGAATAACCCGTCAATCCCTCGGATCTAGTCCGACGAGGCCACTGACAGGATCATGTACCACAATCTCACTCGATGATGAGTCACAGAGCAAATACAATAAAACGTAAAACCATACATTCAGGAGTATTACATTATTACATCATCATCGGAGTTTTTGCAAAAGTAGTCATCATTGTTCGAAGTGCAGCGGAATGAAACTAACGATAGATAAATGGAGGGATGGGGAAGCATGTCCCATCACTCCTCATGCTCCTCCTCAGCCGAGGCGGGGTCCCACTCGACAGTCCAACCCGATGGCAAGATGGACGGCCAAGTCACTCCAGCAACCATGTCCTCCAAAGAACCTATAAAATTGTGCCACAAGCAAGGCTGAGTATACTAATACTCAGCTAGACTTACCCAGTGTGAGGAGTCTACTCCTCTACCTCTAGACATGCAGCTGTTTGGCTGTGGGGTTTGGTTGCCAAAAGCACTAGCTGAGTTTCTAAATCAAGTTTTAACTTTGTCAAGTTTAAGTGTGACTCTCTTAAGGCTAAATATGTACTATCTACTCATACATAGTAGCAAACAACATCTTGTATCAACTCATCATATTTCCACTTGTTACTCAATGTAGCAGCATGGATCAAGCAGTCTCATTAGCTGCGAGAAGCAGACGATTCGAATCGAGTTTTTTCCTTGCAAGGTAAACCTAAACACACGACATGCAGGGGCACTCCGTCCCCACACACATCAACCGTCCCCATCGATTCCCCGTCAGCAAAGAGGGGCTCACCGCCTTGGCGTACAATGCCTCACTAACCCCGACTGCCGTCGTGCAGTGACCGCACTTGTACCCACCATAACCGGAATGGGAGACCTCGTCTCAGGTCGCGTGAGGAGGGCAATCTGCTGCCAGGTTCAATCAGGTGCTAGGCTTACCGATTTACCATATTTCTCGGTATATGTTTAGTACGTTCAAACGCTTGACTCACGGTACCACACCTTAATCCTTATTCAAATTTTTATCCCGTGGACAACCAATCCCCATGGATTGTTGTCCACAACCAGCATCATTATGAGAAGAAAGTGGATACAACCAATTTCCTGAGCTCGCGCGAGTGCTAGAAAAATCACTCGACTTCTACCGAGATCCTAATTAATAAAGCAGCTACCTCGACCTAGCATACTAGTATTCATCTCAACAGGATTCCTGAGATCATGCAACTAAGGTTTCAAACAACTCCTACACCTAAGTGCACAATCAATCCTACAATCATTAAGTATAGTAAAATAGCATAAATAACAGGTTATGCATAAACCGGGGCTTGCCTTCCAAAGCAGTGGCAGGCAGATCCTCTGGTGCAGGCTCTGGTGCTGGATCCGGGGCTACCTCTTGAGCAGCTCCTTGCTCCGGCACGAGGACGTACTCTCCGTCAGCGAGGTTGCAATCTATCGAAATGCAATGAATATGTATGTCATGATTATGCAGGATTTAATAACATTATGCTAAAGGAAGAAAAACTAAGTTAGTTGGTATCTTAGGGTTTCTTGGTTATACGTGGATTTTAGTGGTTTATGCTTATCATTCTAAGTTTAGGTTTTGTTAAGGATAATCATAGTGGATTGGCATTTCCCTTATATATTTCAGTGGAAAATTTACAAAGGGTTTTAGGGTGACACTAATTTCCATCATTCATTTTCCCTTTCTTTATTCTCTATTTATGAATTCTAGTGTAGGTTTGAACTACAACAGTGAATTAACTTTTTCCAAAAATTCTGTAAAAATTACAGTGGGTTGCCATTGGTCATTATAGCCTATTCTAGGAATTTGAGGTTCAAAATAAAAAGGCTATGCTTTAGACAAAAATAATAAAAGTGGTGTAAATGGGCCACTTTGCACTACAACTCTTAACTACGGGTGGGTTCTGTCCTAAGGGTTATTTTTGTTGGCATCTAACAGTAATAATAAGCTTCTGTGCCAAAAATCACAGAAAGCTAAGGGATGGTTATTTAGTTGTGATTTTCCAAAGTTTTAATGCCAAAAAGGCACTTTCTACTGCCTTGCTATTTGAAAAATGTCAACCAGCAGATTTCATATTTTTCCTAAGTTCTTAATAACAAAACATTAATTATCCCAAGGTTTGGGGTGTTTTTGCCTTGGGGTTATTTTTCTAGGGTTTTTCTAAGTTTCCCTTGTTTTCTCAAAATAAAAGATATCCCAATTATTTTGTACTAAACTAGAGTATAATAAATTTTTCTAGTAAACTATACTGAATAAGTAGACTAACAAAATATGGGGGCTCCCTGATCCTTTATTTAATTTACCTTTCCTATTTTCTTTAACCTTAAGCACAATGTAAAATAAATGGCAAACTCTACCTTAATGGGGTGGACAGAGCGGTTTATCATTTTTAAATAGGTCAATAGGTGGTCATGTACTTCTCCAAATTTTCTTAACCTCAATTAAGTAGTGCAAATATTTTTCTTCCCATTATTTAGCTTTTGGCCAAATCAGTATTTAATTCAGAACCCTAAAGTTTTCTGTAGCACATAGGGGTTTTATATTTTTCTTAAGTAGTTTATATTATTTAAGATCTGACAAAATTGTTTTGACTCAATTTGGATGAATAAAACAGAAGATATGAATCATTCAAGTTCTGTTTAAATTTTAAATCAGATTTAATAAAAGGTTTCCTGGAAAACCACTTTGCACCGAAGTCCTCGGGTTATTTCCAAACTAACTCTCTCAGTTATACCCCCGCGCTACTATTCATCCGAGTCACTGACATTGCGCAAAACCCCCTAGCTTTCTCTTCTTCTCCCTCGCGGTCCCTCCCTAGGTTTAAACAATACCCACGAGAAAGAAAAGGGCGGCACGGCTTACCGGCGGTGGGAGAGGTCCGGCGAGGGGCGGGGTTGGCTCCGGGAGGTCCTGGCGGTCACAACGATGTACAGCTTGATGGCGGGGGTGGCCGGAATCGTCCGGTCCACGTGAGCATGCGGGTGCTCTCGTCGGCGGCAGGTTCTCCGGCCAAACCACGACGATCTAGTTCAATCCAATGGCACGGTGAGCTTCACGGGGTGACGTAGAGGTTGTGTGCACAAGGAATCGAAGAATGGAGCAGAGGATTACCCGGTCTACGCTCGCCGGCGGTCGGGTGGAGTCCGGCGACCGTGGACTGGCCTCTCCGGCGAAGCAAACTCCGATTCCTCGCTCGGGGAGCTTCACCGAGGTGTGCTCAGTCTTCTCCGAGGGTCGGACGGGGTTGGGAAGGGTTCTGTTGGCCGGTCTACGGTGGCAGGGGGATCGGGCGGCCGCGGGCACGCCTTGCACGGGCAAACGCCGGTGGTTTTGGGCTCCAGTGAGGTCGAGCGCGTGCGGAGGGGTACGGTCAAGGTCCCTGGGGGCTTTATAGGCGCTGGTGTGGGCCATGGCGCCGACTGGGCTTTGGTGCGACGCGGGGCACGCGGGGCGCGCGTCGGGCGTGCTCTGGCGAGCCCAGAGTGCGTCGAACACGTGGTCGTTGTTTTCTGCCCTTGTTCTTGCGTCTGCTGAGCAGTCAAACGTGCGAATCTCGCCCTATGGCTTGTGTAAGATTTCTTCCCTGCACCTAGGGCTACCTAGTTTATGTAAGTTCCAAGGGAAGATCGGGTCTGGTTTAGAAGATATGGTGGCGCCAAGTCTTGTATGTCTGCACTGTTCAACCCGAGACAAAACAGGTGCCAACTTGTGTCAAACGGTCTTGGCTTGGGTTCAAACTCTTCCAGGGGGTTCCATAGATAATTTGGCTCCTTTTTGTTATTTAGACCCTGGGGTTTTGGTGCCATTAGCTAGGTGAACACCCCTGATCTCTAGATTAGGGCTGATTTTGGACTTAGAGGGAATGGGGTGATTCTATAGTGTCCTCCACTTGGGGCTGATTTGGGGGTCTTTTAGGGGTCTTTTTGCAAAGTTCCTTTACTGTCTTTGTAAACATTTTGGTACTCTTAAACTTTGGTTAAGGTTTAAATTATGAAATGTGCATTTGCTTTATCTTTCTCTCAACTAAAGGCTTTAAGAGAGAGGACCCAAGGTTCAATCCTACCTTGCCCAAGGTGATATTGCCTAAAAGCTTGGGTAATGCTTTAGTCCTTAGCATTTCTTAATTCACTCATGCTTCCAAGGTCTTAAGTGCTCCCTCTCCTCCAAGTCTTAACCACATGTGATAATAGGTATATGTGTCATTAGGAAGCCAGCCCTTGGTAACACCTGGGGTGTTACAGCCCTCCCCCTTAAAGGAATCTCGCCTCGAGATTATAGGGGGTGCTATGAAGGTGTGCTGGTGTGTTACCCTTCCCTTTATCCAAGTTTCTCTTGTTATCTGCTCTTCGAATGTCATTCTCTTTTCAACTTCAGAAGGAAGTCCTTTTTAAGTTAAATCCACAACTTAGACTAACCTTGTCATCTAAGTTTTTCTTATAGTTGTATTCAAAGGGCAGGTGGGGGTGGGGTTTTGGGTTACGTACCGACTCCTTTGGGCAGAAAGTCGGGGAAGCGAGAGCGTAGAAAATCCTCAGTCTCCCATGTAGCTTCTTCTACTGAATGGTGACTCCACTGAACCCTATACATTTTGATCGACCTTGCCCGCGTTGATCTCTCTTTCTGATCCAATACCTTGACGGGGTACTCTTGATAAGATAAGTCTGGTTCTATCTCAATTTCTGGTTCAGGTAGTACTTTAGTAGGTAAGCGGACACATTTCTGCAGCTGAGGGACATGGAACACATCGTGAACAACTGACATGTGTGGTGGCAACTTCAATTGATATGCTACTGGTCCACAAGGTTCCTTGATCTCGTAGGGCCCAATGTAGCGAGGAGCTAACTTGCCCTTGATCCCAAATCTCTGGACACCCTTGGTGGGTGATACCCTAAGATAAACATGCTCTCCCACTTCAAACTGTAGAGGCTTCCGCCTCTTGTTGTGATAGCTCTTCTGCCTGGCCTGAGTAGCTTCTAAGTTCTTCTTGATGACTCTGACCTTTTCCTCTGCTTCAAGTACCAAATCTGGCCCAAAGAATTCCCTCTCTCCTGCTTGAGACCAATTCAACGGGGTCCTACACCTTCTCCCAAACAAGGCTTCAAAAGGTGCCATTTTTAAACTGGACTGGTAGCTGTTATTATAGGAAAACTCCGCCAAAGAAAGACACTTGTCCCAATCCTTTCCGTAGTGTAACACACATGCCCTCAACATGTCTTCCAAAATCTGATTTACCCTTTCGGTCTGGCCATCTGTTTGAGGATGGTACGCTGAGCTTCGTATTACATGGGTCCCAAGCGATTCCTGCAATTGTTCCCAAAATCGTGCCACAAATGGTGCTCCTCTGTCTGATACTATAGTCTTGGGTATCCCATGCAAACGAACTATCTGGTCAATGTAGATTTCCGCATACTTCTCCATCCTGTGGGTGGTGTGTACTGGCAAGAAATGAGCTGACTTGGTCAATCTGTCCACAATCACCCAAATAGAATCATGGTGCCTGGAGGTATTGGGCAATCCCACGATAAAGTCCATGCAAATGTCCTCCCATTTCCAAGATGGTATGGGAAGGGGTTGCAAAGGGTCTGCTGCCTTCAAATGACTGGCTTTGATCCTCTGGCAGGTGTCACACTCGGATATGTACTTAGCAATCTCCCTGTTCATTCTGGTCCACCAGTATAAGGATCTAAGATCATGATACATCTTGTTGCTGCCCGGGTGCATGGAGAATTTTGAAAGGTGAGCTTCATCCAGTATCTTCTTTCTGAGCTCAGGGTCCTTGGGAACAACCAATCGATCTCCAAACCATAAAATTCCCTTGCTGTCCTGACGGAAGCACTTGTATTTCTCCGCCTTCTGCTTGATCATTTCTTTGATAACCTGTACACCCTTGTCTTCAATCTGTGCCCTGACTATTTGCTCTTGCAGTGTGGGCTCCACCGAGATATAATTTAAATCACCCGAAGAAACAACTTCCAGGTTCAATTTGCACAACTCATCACACAGGGTGGTAACTCTTGCATCCATGCTCATACAATTGCACTGGGCCTTTCTGCTCAAGGCATCTGCCACAACATTGGCTTTGCCCGGATGGTAATGCACCTCCAAATCATAGTCCTTGATTAACTCCAACCATCTCCTCTGCCTCATGTTCAGATCTGCCTGAGTGCAAATGTATTTGAGGCTCTTGTGATCAGTGTAAATGTTACAGTGAGCTCCCATCAAGTAGTGTCTCCATATCTTGAGAGCATGAACCACGGCTGCTAACTCCAGATCATGTGTGGGGTAGTTCTGCTCATGGGGCCTGAGTGCTCGGGAAGCATAAGCAATTACTCTGTTATCTTGCATTAAGACACATCCCAATCCAGCACTAGAAGCATCACAATAAACTTCAAAGGGCTTGGTGTTATCAGGTTGAGCCAGCACCGGGGCTGTTGTCAAATGCTGCCTTAATGTATGAAAGGCATCCTCGCACTTTTGGCTCCAATTATACTTGACTCCCTTCTTTAACAGTTCAGTCATTGGATTGGCAATTCTGGAGAAATCCGGAATAAATCGTCGATAATACCCTGCCAATCCCAGAAAACTTCGAATCTGCCTCACTGTAGTCGGGGGTTTCCAATCCATTACTCTTGCACCTTCTCAGGATCAACTGATATCCCGTCTTGAGAAATTGTGTGACCTAAGAATTTAATTTCCCTTAGCCAGAACTCACATTTAGACAACTTGGCATAAAGATGATGATCGCGTAGCCGCTGAAGCACGATGTGCAGATGCTCAGTATGTTCGTCTTCATTCTTGGAATAGACCAGAATATCATCAATGAAAACGACCACGAACTTGTCTAACTCTGGCATGAATACTGAGTTCATTAGGTACATAAAATAAGCCGGGGCATTTGTTAGCCCAAAAGACATCACCAAAAACTCATAAAGCCCATATCTGGTTGAGAAGGCCGTCTTGGGAATATCGCTGGCACGGATCTTGATCTGATGGTAACCCGAGCGAAGGTCTATCTTGGAGAACACTTTGGCTCCCACCAACTGATCGAACAAAACATCAATGCGGGGCAGTGGGTATTTGTTCTTGATAGTCACCGCATTGAGAGGGCGGTAATCGACACACATTCTCAAACTCTCATCCTTTTTCTTCACAAATAAAGCAGGACATCCCCATGGTGAAGTACTTGGGCGTATAAACCCTTTGTCCAACAACTCCTGCAGTTGCTTTTTCAATTCTACCAATTCCGCGGGAGGCATCCTATAGGGTCTCTTGGAGATAGGAGCAGTCCCGGGTTGCAATTCAATGGCGAACTCAATGTCTCTATCAGGTGGCATTCCCGGCAATTCATCCGGAAAAACATCTGGGTAGTCACAAACCACTGGGATCTTTTCCACTTGGGATTCTATCATAACGAAGGCACAAGAACGGGTACAACCCTGATCAGGCAAATATAAAACAGTCTCGCCATAAGCAGGGGAGTGAATTTCAATGGCCCTTGCTGCAATATCCAATACTGCCTGATGCCTGGTTAACCAATCAGTTCCCAATATAATATCCACGCTATCCAATCCTAAGATGAGAAGGGTGGTTCTAATCACAATACTCCCCAATTTTATAGGCACTTGCCTGTTGATTTGGTAGGTGGCAACCCTGCCTCCTGGGGTCAAAATTGTAATACCCCCATCGATGTGGTGAAAAGGTAACTAACACTTGGCACTAAATTTGGCACTGATAAAACTATGCGATGCACCAGAATCAAAAAGAATAATGGCAGGATAATTCAAAACTGTAAAGATACCAGTCATGATGGGTGCTCCCTCTGGAATATCAGCCATGGTGGTGAAATTCATCATGCCTTGCCTCACTTGCACCTTCTGCCTCTTGCCTTGGTTCTGATTAACATTCTGCCCCTGCCTCTGCTGGTTTCTGGGGCAATTCTTGGCATAATGTCCGGTGTTGCCACATGTGAAACACCTGTTGTCATTGGCCTGGCGATATTGCTGCTGCTGTTGATTGTTCCTCTGAGCTTGAAACTGGGTGCGGTTGGGTGCCTGTTGCTGCTGCTGCTGTGGTCGGATCACCCATCGCCCTTGCTGCTGCTGAGGTCCCCTGTTCTGAGTGTCAGACACAATCCTGAAGCGTTGTGGCTGAGCTGAAGGTCCTGCCACAGGGGTCTTCCTCTTCTTTTCTGCCTGACGAGCTGTGATACAGTCCTCCTGGGAGATGGCCATGTTGACCAACTCATTATAGTTGTTGGCCCTGACGATGTTGAGACGGTCACGGAGCTTAGTGTTGAGCCCCCTCCTGAACCTGTCTCTCTTCTTCTCGTCCGTGTCTGCATGATACCCGGCATACTGGCACAGGTCATTAAAAGCCTGAGCATACTGCAACACTGTCCTATTGCCCTGAGTGAGTGCTAGAAACTCGTTGAGCTTTCGGTCCATAATTCCGGCTGGTATATGGTGCCCCCTAAAAGCTGCCTTGAACTCTCTCCATTCCACCCCTCGGTCATCTAGCTGCATAGCAAGAAAATGGTCCCACCAAGTCCTTACGGGTCCGCGAAGCTGCTGGGTGGCGAACCTGACTTTAGTGACCTCTGAGCAAACTCCATGGAGTAGCGGGAATTTGGATTCCACTACTCTCAACCATACATCCGCATCCAGTGGGTCCTCTGCCCTGGTGAACAATGGAGGCTGGGTATTGAGGAATTCCTGGTAGGTGGCTGCCGCGGGGTGACGTTGATGATCTCCACCACCATAGTGCTGAGGTGGTGGCTGGCGCTGAGCAAGCTGCCTCAAGATCTCATTCTGCTGAGTCATTAGCTCCTGTAGAGTGGGAGGTGGTGGCGGCGGTGGAGGAACGCGCTCATTCTGACCACGACGCGCTCTCCCGGTCATCTGAAAAATCACACATATTCTCAATAACACATCTTCAAGTTTAAGGTTTAATCGCGGTGAAAGAGTCAAAAGGCGAAATTGATAGATTCTTGCATAAACATAAAGGATTTCACAAGGCATAAACTTTTCTTCCCAAATTAAGACTAACATCATCCATCAACCATGCTTCCAAAAGAGTTTATCATGATTACATCAATGGCCCAAAAGACTCAACTCTATCTAGCCTAATACCCCAAGGGTGCAAAAGCTAAGCTAGCTTTGAGGAGTCCCACCATTACCGACTTCTAGCCCTACTCCTGATACCTAGTGAGCGAACGAGGCAACACTCGGCTCGGGGGAAGGTGGTCTCCCTGAGCCAACAGTGTCCAAGCTGGAGGCAGGCTCCTCTCCTCCCTCGATGTCGACGTCCTCGTTGGCCTCCATATCCTGGATCTCCTGGTGATGCTTATCCAGGTGCTCATTAGCCTGAGCAAGCTGCTATTGGGTGTTGATAAGCTGATACTCGAGAACCTCGATGGTGTTGTCCCTTGTTCCCACTAGTTCCTCCAGCTCTTGGATCTCATTTGACAGCTGCTCCACCTGTAAGTCTTTTTCCACCATTTCAGTGGACAAATCAACCACAAGCTCCTCTCTATTGTCCAGGGTGATCTTAGTTGCCTCCAATAGTGCCATCAGATGGGACATTGCCTCACCATGCATCACTTGCAGACGGTACAGGGCATTCATGCACCGCACTGTCAAGTGAGCAGTCTGGCCCGGGTAAATAGCCCAGATGTCCTTGGCATGCTCCAAGGGATGGAATCCGCAAAAAGTGGTCAACCCGTGCAGAGCAATCGCCTCGATCGTGTCCTCAGCCCGGTATCCAAAGGACTCCGAGTCCAGCGAACGCCAGCCTGGCTGCAGAGGATGAGGCTCCAGAGTCATCCTCACCCTACAGCTGGGCACTCAGTGCTTCTCGAACTGCTGCACCGCGTACTGAGGAGGCGTCGTGTATCCGGCCCCCTGAAGTACCTCCCACAAAATACGGGGAAAGCCCTCTCGTGCAAGCCCGTCAGTGTGGGACAGTGCATTCCCGTCGTCTGAGGATCCATGGGAAGTCATCTGTGTACGGTTAAGCGTAAGTAACAGAAAAAAATTATAAAAAGAAAGGGAAACACAACTCATCCTCTCTCTAATTATGACAATGGTACTGGGGTACTTAGTTAGTCATCATTTTTTATTTAAGTCCTTACTCAATTATCCATTTGTTTAATCAAGAATGCATGCATGCTCGTCCTGAATGACCTCACATCAATATAAAGGGAATAGGGAAGAACTCCCATCCCTTATAGTAGTCCATAGGGCTTAATCACTTAGCCACCTAACTACCCCTCTATCATCCTAAGGCTTCAGGTCCTAGGTCTATCCTGATCGTCCTACGATCTATCCAACATTGGTTTCTATCAAGTTTTACTTCGGAAAAGGATGGTATTTATATTTTATTGATTCCTCTGTGGTGGTACAAGCTCTGATACCAGTTGTGGCGGAACTGCCCGAATTATTCCGACTTAAGTGCCTAGGTCCCGCCTTAGAGGCTAGACCACACTTAAATGGGAATAACCCGTCAATCCCTCGGATCTAGTCCGACGAGGCCACTGACAGGATCATGTACCACAATCTCACTCGATGGTGAGTCACAGAGCAAATACAATAAAACGTAAAACCGTACATTCAGGAGTATTAAATTATTACATCATCATCGGAGTTTTTGCAAAAGTAGTCATCATTGTTCGAAGTGCAGCGGAATGAAACTAACGATAGATAAATGGAGGGATGGGAAGCCTGTCCCATCACTCCTCATGCTCCTCCTCAGCCGAGGCGGGGTCCCACTTCCAACCAGGTGGCAAGATGGACGGCCAAGTCACTCCAGCAACCATGTCCTCCAAAGAACCTATAAAATTGTGCCACAAGCAAGGCTAAGTATACTAATACTCAGCTAGACATACCCGGTGTGAGGAGTCTACTCCTCTACCTCTAGACATGTAGCTGTTTGGCTGTGGGGTTTGGTTGCCAAAAGCACTAGCTGAGTTTCTAAATCAAGTTTTAACTTTGTCAAATTTAAGTGTGACTCTCTTAAGGCTAAATATGTACTATCTACTCATACATAGTAGCAAACATTTTTAGCAATCAACATCTTGTATCAACTCATCATATTTCCACTTGTTACTCAATGTAGCAGCATGGATCAAGCAGTCTCATTAGCTGCGAGAAGCAGACGATTCGAATCGAGTTTTTATCCTTGCAAGGTAAACCTAAACACACAACATGCAAGGGCACTCCGTCCCCACACACATCAACCGTTCCCATCGATTCCTCGTCAGCAGAGAGGGGCTCACCGCCTTGGCGTACAATGCCTCACTCACCCCGACTGCCGTCGTGCAGTGACCGCACTTGTACCCAACATAACCGGAATGGGAGACCTCTTCTCAGGTCGCGTGAGGAGGGCAATCTGCTGCCAGGTTCAATCAGGTACTAGGCTTACCGATTTACCATATTTCTCGGTATATGTTTAGTACGTTCAAACTCTTGACTCACGGTACCACACCTTAATCCTTATTCAAATTTTTATCCCGTGGACAACCAATCCCCATGGATTGTTGTCCACAACCAGCATCATTATGAGAAGAAAGTGGATACAACCAATTTCCTGACCTCGCGTGAGTGCTAGAAAAATCACTCGACTTCGACCGAGATCCTAATTAATAAAGCAGCTACCTCGACCTAGCATACTAGTATTCATCTCAACAGGATTCCTGAGATCATGCAACTAAGGTTTCAAACAACTCCTACACCTAAGTGCACAATCAATCCTACAATCATTAAGTATAGTAAAATAGCATAAATAACAGGTTATGCATAAATCGGGGCTTGCCTTCCAAAGCAGTGGCAGGCAGATCTTCTGGTGCAGGCTCTGGTGCTGGATCCGGGGCTACCTCTTGAGCAGCTCCTTGCTCCGGCACGAGGACGTACTCTCCGTCAGCGAGGTTGCAATCTATCGAAATGCAATGAATATGTATGTCATGATTATGCATGATTTAATTACATTATGCTAAAGGAAGAAAAACTAAGTTAGTTGGTAACTTAGGGTTTCTTGGTTATACGTGGCTTTTAGTGGTTTATAATGCTTATCATTCTAAGTTTAGATTTTGTTAAGGATAAGCATAGTGGATTGGCATTTCCCTTATATATTTCAGTGGAAAATTTACAAAGGGTTTTAGGGTGACACTAATTTCCATCATTCATTTTCCTCTTTATTCTCTATTTATGAATTCTAGTGTAGGTTTGAACTACAACAGTGAATTAAATTTTTCCAAAAATTCTGTAAAAATTACAGTGGGTTGCCATTGGTCACTATAGCCTATTCCAGGAATTTGAGGTTCAAAATAAAAAGGCTATGCTTTAGACAAAAATAACAAAAGTGGTGTAAATGGGCCACTTTGCACTATAACTCTTAACTAGGTGTGGGTTCTGTCCTAAGGGTTATTTTTGTTGGCATCTAACTGTAATAATAAGCTTTTGTGCCAAAAATCACAGAAAGCTAAGGGATGGTTATTTAGTTGTGATTTTCCAAAGTTTTAATGCCAAAAAGGCACTTTCTACTGCCTTGCTATTTGAAAGATGTCAACCTGCAGATTTCATATTTTTCCTAAGTTCTTAATAAGAAAACATTAATTATCCCAAGGTTTGGTGTGTTTTTGCCTTGGGGTTATTTTTCTAGGGTTTTTCTAATTTTCCCTTGTTTTCTCAAAATAAAAGGTATCCCAATTATTTTGTACTAAACAAGAGTATAATAAACTTTTCTAGTGAACTATACTGAATAAGTAGACTAACAAAAGTATGGGGGCTCCCTGATCCTTTATTTAATTTACCTTTCCTATTTTCTTTAACCTTAAGCACAATGTAAAATAAATGGCAAACTCTACCTTAATGGGGTGGACAGATGGGTTTATCATTTTTAAATAGGTCAGTAGGTGGTCATGTACTTCTCCAAATTTTCTTAACCTCATTTAAGTAGTGCAACTATTTTTCTTCCCATTATTTAGCTTTTGGCCAAATCAGTATTTAATTCAGAACCCTAAAGTTTTCTGTAGCACATATGGGTTTTATATTTTTCTTAAGTAGTTTATATTATTTAAGATCTGACAAAATTGGTTTGACTCAATTTGGATGAATAAAACAGAAGATATGAATCATTCAAGTTTTGTTTAAATTTTAAATCAGATTTAATAAAAGGTTTCCTGGAAAACCACTTTGCACCGAAGTCCTCGGGTTATTTCCAAACTAACTCTCTCAGTTATACCCCCGCGCTACTATTCATCCGAGTCACTGACATTGCGCAAAACCCCCTAGCTTTCTCTTCTTCTCCCCCGCGGTCCCTCCCTAGGTTTAAACAGTACCCACGAGAAAGAAAAGGGCGGCGCGGCTTACCGGCTGTGGGAGAGGTCCAGCGAGGGGCGGGGTTGGCTTCGGGAGGTCTTGTCGGTCACAACGATGTACGGCTTGATGGCGGGGTGGCCGGAATCGTCCGGTCCACGTGCGCAGGCGGGTGCTCTCGTCGGCGGCAGGTTCTCCGGCCAAACCACGGTGATCTAGTTCAATCCATTGGCACGGTGAGCTTCACGGGGTGACGTAGAGGCTGTGTGCACAAGGAATCGAAGAATGGAGCAGAGGATTACCCGTTCTACGCTGCCGGCGGTCGGGTGGAGTCCGGCGACCGTGGACTGGCCTCTCCGGCGAAGCAAACTCTGATTCCTCGCTCGGGGAGCTTCACCGAGGTGTGCTTAGTCTTCTCCGAGGGTCAGACGGGGTTGGGAAGGGTTCTGTTGGCCGGTCTACGGTGGCAGGGGGATCGGGTGGCCGCGGGCACGCCGTGCACGGGCAAACGCCGGTGGTTTTGGGCTCCGGTGAGGTCGAGCACGTGCGGAGGGGTACGGTCAAGGTCCCTGGGGGCTTTATAGGCGCTGGCGCGGGCCATGGCGCCGACTGGGCTTTGGCGCGACGCGGGGCACGCGGGGCGCGCGTCGGGCGTGCTCTGGCGAGCCCAGAGTGCGTCGAACACGTGGCCGTTGTTTTCTGCCCTTGTTCTTGTGCCTGCTGAGCAGCCAAACGTGCGAATCTCGCCCTATGGCTTGTGTAAGATTTCTTCCCTGCACCTAGGGCTACCTAGTTCATGTAAGTTCCAAGGGAAGATCGGGTTTGGTTTAGAAGATATGGTGGCACCAAGTCTTGTCTGTCTGCACTGTTCAACCCGAGACAAAACAGGTGCCAACTCATGTCAAACGGTCTTGGCTTGGGTTCAAACTCTTCCAGAGGGTTCCTTAGATAATTTGGCTCCTTTTTGTTATTTAGACCCTGGGGTTTTGGTGCCATTAGCTAGGTGAACACCCCTGATCTCTAGATTAGGGCTGATTTTGGACTTAGAGGGAATGGGGTGATTCCATAGTGTCCTCCACTTGGGGCTGATTTAGGGGTCTTTTAGGGGTCTTTTTGCAAAGTTCCTTTACTATCATTGTAAACATTTTGGTACTCTTAAACTTTGGTTAAAGTTTAAATTATGAAATGTGCATTTGCTTGATCTTTCTCTCAACTAAAGGCTTTAAGAGAGAGGACCCAAGGTTCAATCCTACCTTGCCCAAGGTGATATTGCCTAAAAGCTTGGGTAATGCTTTGGTCCTTAGCATTTCTTAATTCACTCATGCTTCCAAGGTCTTAAGTGCTCCCTCTCCTCCAAGTCTTAACCACATGTGATAATAGGTATATGTGTCATTAGGAAGCCAGCCCTTGGTAACACCTGGGGTGTTACAGTGCCAATGGAGAAGCAGAAATCCCTGAAGTCTTGGCTGTCAAATTGCTTGCCATTGTCAACTGTGAGCTCAGACGGGACTCTGAACCGGCAAACAATGTTTTGCCAGAAGAATTTCTGGGCAGTCTTCGATGTTATTGTGGATACTGCACTCGCCTCGATCCATTTGGTAAAATACTCGACGGCGACGAAGGTGAACTTGAGGTTCTCTTGGGCCGTGGGTAGTGGCCCGACAATGTCCAGGCCCTAGCGCTGAAGGGGCCACATGTGGGCGATTAGCTTTGTGAATTGCGAAGGGCTTCCCGAGCGTGGATAAAACTTCTGGTAGGCTTCGCATGACCTTGTGACCCGATTTGCGGCCCAGATCATGGCGGGCCAATAGAAGCCTTGACGGATCACCTTTGGAGTTAGGGCCCTAGGCCCTGCGTGAGAGCCGCAAGTCCCGCTGTGGACTTCATGCAGGATTTGGACGCCTTCGGTCTCGGTGACACATTTAAGCATGGGTTGGCTGACCCCCTTTTTGTAAAGCTGGCCGTTGACGAGTGCGAAGTCCTGGCTTCGGTGTTTGAGGCGCTTGGCCTCGTTGATATTGGTTGGGTGATAGTACCCTTGCAGGAACAGGGTTATTGGTGCCCTCCAGTCTTCGGTCATGATGAGGTTGACTATGCGGTGGCCCTCGCTTTCATTGGTTATTTGGAGGCCCTCTGGGCTGCGGACGGCTGGCGTGCCGATGACATGGTAGAATACGTCGGAGGGTAGGGCCTCGCCTCTAGCGGCTGCCTTGGCCAATGCGTCGGCCTCCTCATTCTTGGCTCGGTCCACGTGCTGCAATGTGAAACCTTTGAATTGCCTCTCGAGACTGCGGATAGTCGTGAGGTACTGCATAAGTGCGGGGTCCTTCGCTGCGTAATCTTTCTCGACTTGGCAGGCGACTACCTTGCAGTCTGTTCTGATGATGCAGGTAGTGACACCAAGTGCCCTTAGCTTGCGAAGGCCGAGGATGACAGCTTCGTATTCTGCTATATTGTTGGTGCATCTGTTAGACTCCAAAGCAAAGCTGAGGCGTGCTGCATATCTGTGCTTGACCCCTGTGGGTGAAGTAATGACTACAGCTGCGCCTGCCCCCGCATGGCACCATGCGCCGTCGCAATGGATGGTCCACACCTTCACTGCGGACGTGTCCGGCTGCGTTATTGGCCCGGTCCAGTCGACGATGAAGTCTGCCAGGACTTGTGACTTGATGGTTGTCCTGGGCTCGAATGTGATATGGTAGCCGGAAAGTTCGGCTGCCCATTTGGCGATCCGGACAGATGCCTCTGGGTTTCTAAACAATTTGCGGAGTCCCCTGTCTGAGGTGACCCGTACCTTGAACGCTTCAAAATAATGGTGCAACTTGCGCGAAGCCATAACAACTGCGTAGGCGATTTTTTCTAGTTCCATCATGTTGCATTTTGATGTCGTGAGTACTTCGGAGACGTAATAAACTGGACATTGCCTGATCGTTCCCTCTCTGTCCTGCTCTTGAACCAGTGCTGCGCTGACCGCATGCGGCGAAGCTGCGATGTAGAGCAACTGGGGTAGCGAGGGGTTGGGGCTTGTAAGAATTGCCAACTCTGACAGGTACTGCTTTAATGAAGCGAAGGCCGCCGCTTGCTCTGGTCCCCATGTGTAACACCCGGTTTTAAAGGGACTAAACCGGGTGCATCTCATACATGCGCCAAGAAGACAACATATATAATAACAGAGTGTATAGAGATAAATGTCATAAAACATCAGAGTACTTATTACATAGCGGAAGTCTTATTACAAAATAAAATAATAAAGATAAAGCGAACTAAGGATCGCCGGCGCCAATGTCGACCGAGACACGCCACCTAGATCAGATCGAACTCCTCAGTGTTAGGCGGCTCCTCTTCGACCACCTGCTCTTCTCCTGTGGGGGGGGGTGTGAGACAGCAAGAGTGAGCTCACATACGTTCATAGCTCAACAAGTCGTGGGGAATAATGTGGCATGAACTCACCAAAGGTGGGAGTTCATGTAGTGTAAGGCTGATCAATGAAATAGAGGTTGAGGCTGAGCATTGCTTTTATAAGTTGGTCAAAATTTTATTAGCAATTACTAAGTGTAAGTAAATACCAAACCTTAATAATAATAAAGAACAGTAATAGTAAAATAATCCCAAATGCGATGCAAATGTCAAATTGAATTTAAGTTCCATAATTAATCATGTGAGGGTCCGAGCCGCTCTTGACCGTGAGCACGACTAGTATACTAGTTTTACACTCTGCAGAGGTTGCGCATCTTTACCCACAAGTCGTGTATCCCATGTCGCCTGGGTTTGCAAGGCCCTTAGACACTACCGAGGTGAATGGCTAGGGATCCACTACGAGGCCTTTACAAAGTTCCACTAGCTTCCGAAAACCCGCTACAGTTTATAGGAAGATCCAGTACAGGGTTCCTGGCTGACAGCCATCGCAGCAAAATCAACCAGGGACCTCCCCGCACTGACCTCTCCCCTACTGCCCTTGCCCCTTTCGGGTAAGGTAGTCTTCCACTAGCTTTCCTAATTAGTCAGCCAAGGGCGTCCCATTATACCCTTGTGGTAGCACTGTTTTCCCGGGTGGTCGCTCCATGTTCCCATTAATTTAATGATCTTAACATGAACAATAATAATAACAAGTTAATAACAGAATAATCATGAATAGTGTATCTCCATACCCAATCCACATAAAGCAATAGCAAGTACTACCCAAAAATATTTCAGGGGTGAACAAGGTATAGAGGTAATCAAAACTGGGGTAACATAAAGGCTCCCATCAAAATTATCCTATGCAGATCATTAAAATTAATAAGAACATGGCTGGGAAAGTAAGTGATCAAGGGCACAACTTGCCTGCAATGAGCTCCTGCTCAGCTACTTCTACTTGTTGAAGCTCAGGTTCCACAGTGGGTTGCTCGTCTACTCGCATCAACACAATACATACATAGTATAGCCAAAATCAACATCACACCAAACAGATGAATGAAATATACAGTAAAAATCTACACATTAAAATGAAACCATAGGAACTGGAATCACTAAATTTTGAGTTATAGAATTCAAGTTATGAATTTCCTAAGATTTAAGGTGATTATAATAGGATTAGATGATAAATTAATTTTCTAACAGAGTTCATGTCGAAACAGTGATTCTAAATGATAGAGAATATTATTACCAAATTTTAGGAATTGGAATGACTCAATTTGGAGCTAAAATGAATTTTCTATGAATTAACTAAGTTCTAGGAATTATTTTTGTATTAATAATACCTTTACTAATTCATTTATATGTTTTAAACGTGCTCTGGACTGGGCGCCAATTTCTGGAAAGTCCAGGGGTCTGCGCGAATAAAATCCTAGACTCAGTGAATAGTAACACATGGACTGCGGGTTGATTCTATAATATTCCAGGGGCTCTTTAACAAAGTATACCCGCGAAGGGGTATCGACGATTTCTGGCCGTTGGATCTAAATCAAGCGCCCAGATTACACTCCGTCGTTATAACACAGTTGCGCTCCTTGTGACCGTCGGATCAAAGATCTGGGGCCGAGATCCAATCACGCGCGCCAACCCTGCTGGACCATCCGATATGATCTAACGGCACAGATGCAATCTAGCGAAGGGGTACGCTACTTCTAATCTCAGCCGTTCTCTGGGATATCGACGGCGCATAAGCCTTCATCTCCCCTGGTGGCCGAGCGCGACGGCGCCCGCTCCCACGGCGACCCGTTCGCCGGAGAACCGGCCAATCGGTCACAAACCCGCCCGAATTTCCAATCCAACCGAGCCACACTGAGCCAAAGGTAGGGCGAACCCGATAGAGCCCCCAATTTGATGTTTGACTAACGCTACCGCCCTGGCCACGGAGTAGGGCGGATACGCGGCGGCGCATGGACTCCGGTGAGCAATTGCCGCGATTAGACCGGTCGGCTTCCCCACCGGCTAGGTACTACACGTCAAGAAGAGATAGGCGGAAATCGAGGTGGCTTCATACCGGTCTATTGCCGCGAGGAAGATCCCGACGACGTGAAGGCGCGGTTCCTCGATCCGGTACGACGTCGACGAGCGATTCAATGCCCCAGGGACGAAGATAATCCCGGGTGGTCCTTGCGCTGGCTTCAGGAGATCACGGAGGGGAATCCCGTGCGCTACACGAAGGGCAAGTCGACGGCTAGCGAGTCTTGGCGCGCGGCGGATTGAGCTCTAACCTGGCGGCGGCGCGTTTGCGTTCCAGGGAACGGAAAGCGGTCAAGGGTGTCGGGCGATGGGAACGGGGCCTTTAAGACGTGCAGGAGCACGGCCGTTGCCCAGCTCCGAGGTCCCCGGAGGGCTCCCCGCGCGAGGTAGGCGCGGTCCGCGCGGCGAGGATCACGCGGCGTTCTGTTGAAGACGGCGCTGACGACTGGGACCAACCGGTCAGTGGCGGAGGAACGGGGCGCGATTCTGGGTCCACGCGCCAGCGGACGATCGCGGCAGCGAGCACACGAGAGGCCGTTCGGCGGGGACCCGTGCGGCAGTGAGGGAGCGAGGCGCGGGCGCGAGGGAGGCTGACGAGAAGGGCCCAGGTGTCGGCGCTTCCCTCCCCCCTGGTTGATGGGCCGCGCGTGTGAGAAAACGCTGGTGGGCCAAAATACGGGGTTCCGGCCCAGGTAAGGTTTTTATTATTTTTTTTTCCTGCTTTCTTTCTTTTAAATTTGAATTTGAATTTAGTTTTCAACCCTTGTGTGCATTTGTTAACAAATCATATTCTGGAATATGAAATACAAATTTTTGAAATATATTTACATTATTTTCTTTATTTTCATAACATTTCTCTTCTTCCTTTAAACCCTAGTTTTCAATGTGGCTTAATCAAGCTTCAAATAATTATTACCTTATCATTTTTATCATCATGGTTTTATTTAATGCACAACACATAAAACTCCAACAAATGCACTTTTTCTTTATTTTAGAATAATTGTTTTATTTAGTCACTCTCAATTACATAGGTGCACTTTTTATGATGCAAGTGAAACACACAAAATGAGGAACTCTCTTTATTACTCTTGGTATACAACTTGAGTGTTACAAATCCTACCCCCCTTAAAATAATCTCGTCCTCGAGATTTAAGAAGATCTAGGGAAAAGGTGGGGAAAATCTATACGAAGTTCTTCTTCTCTTTCCCAAGTTGCTTCATCTTCACCGTGGTGACTCCATTGCACTTTGCACATCTTTATAACCTTATTCCTCGTAACTCGAGTCAGAGTATCCAAAATCTTGATGGGGTACTCAGGATAAGTCAAGTCCTCTTGAACACTAAGGTCTTCCATTGGTAACTGTTCTTCAGGCACCCTGAGACATTTCTTCAGCTGAGATACATGAAAGACATCGTGAACATCCGCGAGATGATCCGGTAACTCCAATTGGTATGCAACCTCTCCCACTCGCTTTAAGATTAAGAAGGGTCCAATAAAGCGAGGGGACAACTTTCCTTTGACTTTGAACCTTCTCATGCCCCGGAGTGGTGACACCTTCAAATAGACATAATCTCCCTCTTTAAACTCAAGCAGTCTTCTCCGGGTATCAGCATAACTTTTCTGCCTGGATTGTGCAGTTCTCAAATTCTCCCTTATTTGCTGAACTTGTTCCTCTGCTTCTTGTACAATCTCAGGTCCAAACAACTGCCTTTCACCAGTTTGATTCCAATACAAGGGAGTCCTGCACTTTCTGCCATACAAAGCCTCAAACGGTGACATCTTCAAGCTGGCCTGGTAGCTATTATTATATGAGAACTCCGCATACGGCAAACTCTTATCCCAACTACCACCATGTTTAAGAGCACAAGCTCTTAACATATCTTCAAGCACTTGGTTAGTCCTCTCAGTCTGCCCATCAGTCTGGGGATGGTAAGCCGAACTGAAATTCAATCTTGTATCCAATGACTCGTGCAACTTCTTCCAATACCGAGAGGTAAACTGTGATCCTCGATCAGACACGATCTTCTTTGGCACACCATGTAAGCATACAATCCGTGCCATGTACAACTCTGCCAACTTGGCACCTGAATACGTGGTCTTCACTGGAATAAAGTGGGCTACCTTGGTTAGCCTGTCCACAATCACCCATATAGAATCATAACCAGCAGACGTGCGGGGTAATCCAACAATGAAGTCCATGCCAATCTCTTCCCATTTCCACTCAGGTATCTTTAGTGGGTGCAGTAGTCCGGCTGGCCTCTGGTGTTCAGCCTTAACTCTTCGACACACATCGCACATAGCCACATGTGCAGCCACATCTCTCTTTAGTCCATACCACCAATACTTTTGCTTTAAATCCTGATACATCTTAGTGCTCCCAGGGTGGATAGAATAAACTGAATCATGTGCCTCTTTCAATATGGTTTCCCGAAGACTATCGATATCGGGAACACAGATCCGATTCTTGAACCATATCGTGCCTTGCTCATCCTCTGTGAACTCTGGGCCTCTACCCTCTGTTATCAGATCCTTGATCTCCTGGATTTTGGCATCACCAACCTGACCTTTACGAATTTCTTGCTCCAAGGTAGGTTCCAATTCAATAGTAACTCCTTCCGTATGTGTAACAATTCCCAGGTTGAGCCTCTCAAAATCCTTTGCTAATTCATCAGGTAGCTGGACAACGAAAGCGGAGTGAACATGCTCCTTCCGACTCAAGGCATCTGCAACCAAATTCGCCTTGCTTGGGTGATAGTGAATCTCCAAGTCATAATCCTTAATGAGCTCCAACCAACGGCGTTGCCTCAGGTTGAGATCCTTCTGAGTGAATATATACTTCAAACTCTTATGGTCCGTGTATACTTGGCACTTAGTTCCCATAATGTAGTGTCTCCAAATCTTAAGTGCATGCACAACGGCAGCCAACTCTAAGTCATGGGTGGGGTAGTTCAATTCATGCTTCCTCAACTGACGAGATGCATAGGCAATCACATGACCATCTTGCATAAGCACACATCCAAGTCCTTGGCCACATGCATCACAGTAAATGTCAAATCCCTTCTGCAGATCTGGCATAATCAATACTGGTGGAGACATCAATCTCTCCTTCAATTGATCAAAGCTCTCTTGGCACTTCTCATCCCACTTGAATTCTCTTCCTTTCTCCAAAAGCGATGTCATGGGCTTAGCAATCTTAGAAAATCCTTCATTAAATCTCCGATAATATCCTGCGAGTCCCAAGAAACTCCGAATCTCCGTAACTGTAGTGGGCACTCTCCACTCCATTATCTCCTTTACTTTAGCAGGATCCACAGCTATTCCTCCATTAGAAATAATATGACCAAGGAATGGCACCTTGTCAATCCAGAACTCGCACTTGCTGAACTTAGCATAGAGTTGATTATCTCGTAACTTCTGTAGCACCAACCTTAGATGTTGTTCATGATCACTTTCATTCTTAGAATAGATAAGAATATCGTCGATGAATACCACGACGAACCTGTCCAAATACTCCATAAACACCTTATTCATCAAATTCATGAAATATGCTGGTGCATTGGTCAATCCAAACGACATAACAGTGAACTCATATAATCCATATCGAGTCGAGAAAGTCGTCTTGGGAATATCCGATGGTCTAATCCTCATCTGATGGTAACCGGATCGGAGATCAATCTTCGAGAATACTCTAGCACCTCGCATCTGATCAAATAAATCCTCAATACGGGGCAACGGATACTTGTTCTTTACCGTAACATCATTAAGAGATCTATAATCCACACACATTCTTTGTGATCCATCCTTCTTCTGCACAAATAAAACCGGCGCTCCCCAAGGTGAGGAACTCGGACGAATGTAACCGGCCTCTTGTAACTCCGTCAACTGCTTCTTCAGTTCCTTCAACTCCTCTACGGACATTCTATATGGCCGTTTAGAAATAGGGGCGGTTCCAGGTAAGAGATCAATAACAAACTCAACTTCTCTATCAGGTGGCATCCCTGGTAACTCCTCTGGAAAGACATCCGGAAAATCTCTAACCACCCGGATGTTATCACCAACAAACTCCTCAGGCATAAAGAACATTGCACGCATGGATGAGGAGGTCACTGCAATATTAACTTGAAATCTTTCTCCTTTAGTGGTAGTGAGCTCTATGGTACCTCTACCACATGCTATAACGGCCTTTGCCTTTCTTAGCCACGACATACCAAGGATCAGATCTATACTGCTTGACTCTAATATTATAGCAGTAGCTCCAAAATCTCTACCCATAATGGTTAATGTCAATCTACGTGTCATTTGATTCGCCTCAACAGGCCCTTTAGGTGTAATTACTATCATGGGTTTTCTCATATTTAGCAGTGGTATTTCATTTGTGTTGGCATATCGAGCAGACATGAATGAATGTGTAGCACCAGAATCAAATAATATGGTTGCAGGAATTGTATTAACATAAAACATACCAATTACGAGGTCCCCACCATCAGGAGTATCATCAACGCTGACTTGATTCACCCTGGCTATAGAATATCCCTTGCTAGGGGTCTGTTGCTTGTTCTGAGCTGGAGTAGTAGCAATCCTCTGTGGGCAGACATTTGCATAATGACCAATCTTCCCACACTTGAAACATTGAGTGCCCGGACTTTGTCATGCAAACTTTGTCGGGGTGCCCGTGGGAGTAGCCTGTCGAGGAGGTGGAGTCCTCAATGGTGATCTGTAGCGAGGACGAACACTGTTGCTACCCTGTCCCTGTGAGATAGCCTTCCTCTTCAAATCGCCCAGTTGAACACGCTTGTGTTCAATAGCAAGAGCCTTATCCAACAGTCTCTAAAATGATGGAAATGTGTGTGCCACTAGAGCATACTGCAAGGGTCCATTAAGTCCTTCAATGAAATGCTCCTGCTTCCTCTCGTCTTCAGCAACTTCTTCAGGGGCATATCTGGATAACTGAATAAACTTGTCGCGGTACTCGCTGACTGACATACTTCCTTGCTTCAGCGACAGAAATTCCTTCTTCTTGATCTTTATCATCCCAGCTGGAATATGGTAGTTCCTAAACTGCGTACTGAACTCTGCCCAGGTAATAGAATCAGCAGCATCATGGGCAGCAGTATAAGAATCCCACCAGTCAGCAGCAGGACCCGTCAGACGTCCAGAAGCATATAAAACCTTCTCTCGGTCAGTGCATTGTGCAATGTTGAGCATCTTTTCAATTGCTTTCAGCCAATCATCTGCATCAAGTGGATCTGGAGAACTGGCGAAGGTCGGTGGCTTATGACTCATAAACTCCCGGTGCTTATCACGAGGTGGAACTGGTGGTGGTGGTGGAGGCAATGGCACTTGTTGCTGCTGTTGCTGTTGTTGCATTTGCTGTTGCAGTTGCTGCTGTTGCGCCCTCCTTTCTTGACGTATCTCATCTCTCTCCTGGCGCAACTCCTGGCGTATGTCTTCTCTTTCCTGACGCATCTCTTGGCGTTCTTGCTGCATCTGGGCACGCATATCAGCCATAGTGTCTGCCATTTGCTGCATCACCGCCATCTGAGCAGCCACCAGTGGGTCAACTCCGCCTGGTGGAGGATTAGGAGGATTCATCTCTGCAGGCTGCGGCTGAGGTTGTCTATAAATTCTTCGAGTGTGTCGGTTAGGAGGCAAATCAATTCCACCACCCCTCCTGGTATTGACCATCTGAGTTAGATACATATGGTAAGAAAGAGCAGTAGACAAGGCAGTAATTACAATCGTGTTACTTTGGGGGATTTATTAGCTAAGCAGATTAATATTTCACCTACTATAGCTAATTCAATACCTTATGTTGGTACATGCTAAGATGTCCATCTATAATAATTCAATCAATCAAAGAAGCAAATCAGACATTTAGCATCAGCACAATCAACCAACACATTTTTTTTAAGAAAATAGTTTTAACTTTTGTTTCGGGTTCCCTAACTCTTAAGAATGTCATAGGGGTAGGGATTCCAAGGTTTGAAATCCATCTTGTCTCAGAGTAGAAAAGGTAAGAATGATCAGAGTAGAACAGTAGAAGGTGAGATAGGATCAAGATAAGGTAAGTATGGAATGAATCAGAGTAAGATAAGTAGATAAGGGTTTTGTCCATTTCTATCTAGGTTTCGTCCTACAGTCAACATTTCCTCTGATACCACTTCTGTCACACCCGGATTTAAAGGGACTAAACCGGGTGCATCTCATACATGCGCCAAGAAGACAACATATATAATAACAGAGTGTATAGAGATAAATGTCATAAAACATCAGAGTACTTATTACATAGCGGAAGTCTTATTACAAAATAAAATAATAAAGATAAAGCGAACTAAGGATCGCCGGCGCCAATGTCGACCGAGACACGCCACCTAGATCAGATCGAACTCCTCAGTGTTAGGCGGCTCCTCTTCGACCACCTGCTCTTCTCCTGTGGGGGTGTGAGACAGCAAGAGTGAGCTCACATACGTTCATAGCTCAACAAGTCGTGGGGAATAATGTGGCATGAACTCACCAAAGGTGGGAGTTCATGTAGTGTAAGGCTGATCAATGAAATAGAGGTTGAGGCTGAGCATTGCTTTTATAAGTTGGTCAAAATTTTATTAGCAATTACTAAGTGTAAGTAAATACCAAACCTTAATAATAATAAAGAACAGTAATAGTAAAATAATCCCAAATGTGATGCAAATGTCAAATTGAATTTAAGTTCCATAATTAATCATGTGAGGGTCCGAGCCGCTCTTGACCGTGAGCACGGCTAGTATACTAGTTTTACACTCTGCAGAGGTTGCGCATCTTTACCCACAAGTCGTGTATCCCATGTCGCCTGGGTTTGCAAGGCCCTTAGACACTACCGAGGTGAATGGCTAGGGATCCACTACGAGGCCTTTACAAAGTTCCACTAGCTTCCGAAAACCCGCTACAGTTTATAGGAAGATCCAGTACAGGGTTCCTGGCTGACAGCCATCGCAGCAAAATCAACCAGGGACCTCCCCGCACTGACCTCTCCCCTACTGCCCTTGCCCCTTTCGGGTAAGGTAGTCTTCCACTAGCTTTCCTAATTAGTCAGCCAAGGGCGTCCCATTATACCCTTGTGGTAGCACTGTTTTCCCGGGTGGTCGCTCCATGTTCCCATTAATTTAATGATCTTAACATGAACAATAATAATAACAAGTTAATAACAGAATAATCATGAATAGTGTATCTCCATACCCAATCCACATAAAGCAATAGCAAGTACTACCCAAAAATATTTCAGGGGTGAACAAGGTATAGAGGTAATCAAAACTGGGGTAACATAAAGGCTCCCGTCAAAATTATCCTATGCAGATCATTAAAATTAATAAGAACATGGCTGGGAAAGTAAGTGATCAAGGGCACAACTTGCCTGCAATGAGCTCCTGCTCAGCTACTTCTACTTGTTGAAGCTCAGGTTCCACAGTGGGTTGCTCGTCTACTCGCATCAACACAATACATACATAGTATAGCCAAAATCAACATCACACCAAACAGATGAATGAAATATACAGTAAAAATCTACACATTAAAATGAAACCATAGGAACTGGAATCACTAAATTTTGAGTTATAGAATTCAAGTTATGAATTTCCTAAGATTTAAGGTGATTATAATAGGATTAGATGATAAATTAATTTTCTAACAGAGTTCATGTCGAAACAGTGATTCTAAATGATAGAGAATATTATTACCAAATTTTAGGAATTGGAATGACTCAATTTGGAGCTAAAATGAATTTTCTATGAATTAACTAAGTTCTAGGAATTATTTTTGTATTAATAATACCTTTACTAATTCATTTATATGTTTTAAACGTGCTCTGGACTGGGCGCCAATTTCTGGAAAGTCCAGGGGTCTGCGCGAATAAAATCCTAGACTCAGTGAATAGTAACACATGGACTGCGGGTTGATTCTATAATATTCCAGGGGCTCTTTAACAAAGTATACCCGCGAAGGGGTATCGATGATTTCTGGCCGTTGGATCTAAATCAAGCGCCCAGATTACACTCCGTCGTTATAACACAGTTGCGCTCCTTGTGACCGTCGGATCAAAGATCTGGGGCCGAGATCCAATCACGCGCGCCAACCCTGCTGGACCATCCGATATGATCTAACGGCACAGATGCAATCTAGCGAAGGGGTACGCTACTTCTAATCTCAGCCGTTCTCTGGGATATCGACGGCGCATAAGCCTTCATCTCCCCTGGTGGCCGAGCGCGACGGCGCCCGCTCCCACGGCGACCCGTTCGCCGAAGAACCGGCCAATCGGTCACAAACCCGCCCGAATTTCCAATCCAACCGAGCCACACTGAGCCAAAGGTAGGGCGAACCCGATAGAGGCCCCAATTTGATGTTTGACTAACGCTACCGCCCTGGCCACGGAGTAGGGCGGATACGCGGCGACGCATGGACTCCGGTGAGCAATTGCCGCGATTAGACCGGTCGGCTTCCCCACCGGCTAGGTACTACACGTCAAGAAGAGATAGGCGGAAATCGAGGTGGCTTCATACCGGTCTATTGCCGCGAGGAAGATCCCGACGACGTGAAGGCGCGGTTCCTCGATCCGGTACGACGTCGACGAGCGATTCAATGCCCCAGGGACGAAGATAATCCCGGGTGGTCCTTGCGCTGGCTTCAGGAGATCACGGAGGGGAATCCCGTGCGCTACACGAAGGGCAAGTCGACGGCTAGCGAGTCTTGGCGCGTGGCGGATTGAGCTCTAACCTGGCGGCGGCGCGTTTGCGTTCCAGGGAACGGAAAGCGGTCAAGGGTGTCGGGCGATGGGAACGGGGCCTTTAAGACGTGCAGGAGCACGGCCGTTGCCCAGCTCCGAGGTCCCCTGAGGGCTCCCCGCACGAGGTAGGCGCGGTCCGCGCGGCGAGGATCACGCGGCGTTCTGTTGAAGACGGCGCTGACGACTGGGACCAACCGGTCAGTGGCGGAGGAACGGGGCGCGATTCTGGGTCCACGCGCCAGCGGACGATCGCGGCAGCGAGCACACGAGAGGCCGTTCGGCGGGGACCCGTGCGGCAGTGAGGGAGCGAGGCGCGGGCGCGAGGGAGGCTGACGAGAAGGGCCCAGGTGTCGGCGCTTCCCTCCCCCCTGGTTGATGGGCCGCGCGTGTGAGAAAACGCTGGTGGGCCAAAATACGGGGTTCCGGCCCAGGTAAGGTTTTTATTATTTTTTTTCCTGCTTTCTTTCTTTTAAATTTGAATTTGAATTTAGTTTTCAACCCTTGTGCGCATTTGTTAACAAATCATATTCTGGAATATGAAATACAAATTTTTGAAATATATTTACATTATTTTCTTTATTTTCATAACATTTCTCTTCTTCCTTTAAACCCTAGTTTTCAATGTGGCTTAATCAAGCTTCAAATAATTATTACCTTATCATTTTTATCATCATGGTTTTATTTAATGCACAACACATAAAACTCCAACAAATGCACTTTTTCTTTATTTTAGAATAATTGTTTTATTTAGTCACTCTCAATTACATAGGTGCACTTTTTATGATGCAAGTGAAACACACAAAATGAGGAACTCTCTTTATTACTCTTGGTATACAACTTGAGTGTTACACCATGCGAAGTCTTTTGCGCCGCGGAGTGTTTTGAGGAAAGGGAGGCTTCGCTCTGCGGATTTGGAGATGAATCTGTTGAGGGCGGTGAATCTGCCTGTCAGTCGTTGGACGTCTCTGGCTGACTGCGGGGGCGCCATGTTGATGATGGCCTGGATTTTGGTCGGATTGGCTTCGATCCCGTGGTGCGACACTAGGTAGCCCAGTATTTTCCCCTGGCGAACGCCGAAGACGCACTTTTCGGGGTTTAGGCGAAGTCGTGCGTCCCGCATGTTCGCGAACGTTTCTGCGAGGTCAGCCAGATGGTCTTTCTTGCTTCTGCTGGCGACGATGATGTCGTCCACATACGTTAATATGTTTCTGCCAACTTGGCTCTCGAGCACCGTTTTGGTGAGCCGAGAGAATGTGGACCCATCGTTCTTAAGTCCCTCCGGCATTCTGATGAAGCAATACGTGCCGAAGGGTGTTATGAAACTGGTGCTTGCCTTGTATTCCTCCTTCATATATATTTGATGGTAGCCAGAGAAGCAATGAAGGAGTGACATGACTTCGCACCCGGCCGCACTATCGACGATCTTGTCGATCCAAGGCAGCGGGAAGTTGTCCTTGGGGCAGGCCTTGTTGAGACTGGTGAAATTAATGCACATCCGCCACTTGCCGCTCTTCTTCTGCACCATCACTACGTTGGCGAGCCATGTAGGGTAGGCGACTGGCTCGATAAATTTGGCCTCAAGCAGGCGGTGTACCTCGGCCTTGGCGGCTTCTGTCTTCTCATCAGACATCTTGCGCAACCGCTGTTTCTTCGACCTCACCGAAGGGTCGATTCCCAAGCTGTGCTTGATGATAGAGCGACTGACTCCGACCAGGTCGAGGGCGGACCAGGCGAAGACGTCTTTATTTTTGGATAGACATCAGAGGAGTCTCTCCTCGTCATGCGAAGTGAGGTCTTCACTGATGGTGACCGTTTGCTTCGGCATTGCCTGGTCGAGGGGAACAATCTTGGTCCCATCATTGCTCTGCAGCTGTGCCTTGTCATGCTCTTTGGCGGTTGGGCTGGCAGACTCGGGGACCTCACGCTGGGCCGTGAGGTAGTGTACGTTCCTTTGCCCAGGAACGAAGTCTCTTTCTATGTTGCGCGTGGCCTGCTGGTTGCCGTAGACTGTGATCGCGCCTTGCGGACCTAGGATCTTCATGCACAGGTAAAGTCTGTGAATGGCTGCCTCAAACTTGTTGATGGAGCCCCGACCCATTATGGCGTTGTACGGGTACACCATGTCGACGATGTCGAACGTGACTTGCTCACTTCGTGCATTGGGTGCTACACTGAAGGAGAGGGGTAGCTCTATTTTTCCGATAGGAAAGGTGCCCTTGCCGCCGAAGCCATACAATGGGTTGTCCGAAGGCTTAAGCAAGCTGTGGCTGATGCCCATGCGGTCGAAGGCATGGAGGAAGATGATATCCGCCTGGCTGCCATTGTTGACTAAGACTTTGTGGAGGTCCCAGCCTGCCACGCTGCAGTTGATAACCATGGCATTGATGTGGGGTGCGCTGCGCAGGTCGACGTCTCGGGCGTCGAAGGTCAATGGCACATGGGACCACTTTGTCTGCACGACTGGACCGGTGACAGCGACGTGGTTGATGCTGCGGTAGTGGTCCCTCTTCTGTCGCTTCATGCCGAAGTCGACGCTGGACCCCCAGTGATCATGTGAATGACTCTGCGATACGGCTGATCGGTGAAGTCTTCTTGCTTTGGGGCTTGGGGTGGTTGGGGTGGTGGATGTTTTGCTGTTGCGGGTGTGGAGGTGGGAGTGGGGGAGGTACGATTTGTACCTCCTGGTGGTGTTGGTATGCGTGGTGAGGTGGATGCGGAGCGGGGCCGTGGTTGTATGGTTGAGGGGGTTGTTGATATGTTTGCGCGACAACTCTTGGGTTGTCGGCTGGTTGCGCCCGAGTCATCCTGTCTCTGGTGGCCATCGTTTCCGGGCAGTATCTTGTTGGGTGCGCGCAGTCTTTGCCGTGGAACAAGCAGTAAAATCTACGCGGCTGCTGCACCCGTCCTCGGCCCCGACCACGAGTTCCGTTGCCGCGACCCTGGGGGGATACTCTTGTCGGCGAGGGGCCTCACCAGCGGGGTGCTGGTTGGCGATGTTGTGTACCTACTACTGATTGCGACCGTCCCGACCGGAGTCTGACGGCGAGGGTCTTGTCCACGTTCGGCTGGACTGCGGAGGGTCTTTGGGTTTCCTCTGGGACTCGACCTTGCACTGGTGGAGCTCTTCGGATCTAGCATATTTTTCGAACAGTTGATACAGCTCCTGGAGGTTCTTGGGTGGATCTCTGATGCAGTGGCTGTAAAGAATGCCGGCCCGAAGGCCACTGATGGCGTAGTGAATGGCTATTTGGTCATCAACCGCAGGCAGTTGCGACTTGAGAGTCAGAAACTTGCGGTAGTACTCCCGTAGAGTCTCTCTTTCCAGCTGCTTGCAGAGTGACAGTTCAGCCAAGGCGTCGGTGTCTGGGCGGTACCCTTGGAAGTTGAGCAAAAATTTGTCCCGCAGACTTCTCCAGGAATCGATGGACAACGGGGGCACTGTGCGGGGGTATTTATAGGTGCCTGAGTGCCCAGCGTCTTGGATTAAGGGCGCATGTGCCCTCAAGCGCCCAGGTTATCCCCGGAATATTCTTATAAAGCAGGGTTACAGACTGTAATTACAGAGGAGCCTTTACAAATTAGGCCCGTAATGCGCAGCAGCCACGTGGGGCCTATTACAATGGGTCGAATTCCACGTGGGCCTTAGTGTTGGATGAGGGCGCGGGATGGTGCGACCTCGTCGTAGGCCTTCGTCCTGCAGCGTGTTGGACGAAGGGTGGAGACTGCCAGTCGTTTTGCCTCCGTTGGTGCAGCGAGATTGGCGAAAGCATCAAGCGAAGGGTAGTGTCTTCGCCTTCGCCCCCAACACTCGCTATGTGGCAAAATGTGACATCTGTAGATGAGCCAAGGTGGTGCATATGACAACTGCTGAACCTCTGCAATCATTGTGTATCCCAACATGGAAGTGGGAGGACATAAGTATGGATTTTGTTGTGGGATTACCCAAGACATCTAAAGGATATGACTCTATTTTGGTTATAGTGGACCGACTTACAAAGGCAGCTCATTTTGTTCAAGTCAAAACATTTTACCCAATTATTACCTATGCTCAGCTATATATTGCTCGTATTCTCAGCTTACATGGAGTTCCAAAGACAATAGTGTCGGACCGATGACCTCAATTTGTATCCAAAATTTGGGAAGAATTACATAAATCTTTGGGCACTAAATTGCTCCATAGTTCGGCCTATCATCCTCAAACGAGTGGACAAACAAAAAGAGTAAATCAAATATTGGAAGATATGCTACGAGCCTGCGTCTTGGAGTTTCCACAAAAGTGGGATGATTGTCTGCCGTTGGTAGAATTTTCTTATAATAATAGTTACCAAGAGAGAATTAAAATGGACCCGTTTGAAGCTCTATACGGACGGCGATGTAGAACACCCTTGAATTGGTCAGAACCCAGGAACTGTTGGGGGTCTTCTTCTTCGCCGAAGGTCCTCAAGGCAAAAACAACTTCGACAAGGCAATACAAAGGCAGGTGTGACATGAAGATATAAGCCGAAGATGATGCGAACAAAAGCCGAAGCTACGACTGAAAGAGCTTCAGCTTGGTATTGTGTTAAAGGCGAACGACGATACCGACTTAAAGAGGAAAAGACTATATAGTCCTTAATAGTTCACATTATGATTATAATTAGTTAACGTGGACATGGATGTAATTTTGTCCGGGCTGCGTCCCGTGCCTATAAATAGATGAACAGTACCCCTGTATTGTTCACGCTGAATTGTAATCACTCTTGCGTCACTCTCGCATTTCACCTTCTGGCAAGCCGAAGGTATCAATGTAATATTAATGTCGTTGATGTTTATTCATATTTATAAAATAATAATATAAATGATCTAATAATTTATAATGATTATTCATATTCTTTTTTGTTTCATGTATACTTGTTTATATTCGTCCACTGAGATGATGAAGGTACGCCCTTCATGACCTTCGTTCGAAGATCATTATATCCAAAAGGAGATAATGCTTCGAAGGACGAAGGTCTTTGATCGTTAACAATTGTGTTGCTTTGTTCCTGATGTATAGCATTCGAGAACAAGGACCAACATTGGCGCCCACCTCCGATGAACTCACTTCCACAGTTGCGACGATGGCTTCGCACAACAACCAAGCTGTAGCACCTTCGGCCACGAAGCTGGTGCTTCCAATCACAGGCGACTCAAGTTCTGGACCAGCCAACAAGAAGCAGAAGAAAGAAGCACAGAGAAGGGTACAACATGTTGGGGTGCAAGGACCCTTCATCAAGTCCAAGTGGTCTCATATTTCGATTTCCTTCTCTCAGGAAGACCTTCAGCTCAAGGATTATCCTCACAATGATGCAATGGTCATATCTTGTGTCATCAAAGGATTTTTGGTCCACAATGTCCAGGTGGACACATGTAGTGTGTAACACCCCAGGTGTTACTCAGGGTGTCCCCCCAGGGCTACCCCTTTTAACCTATTATCACATGAGGATTGATTTGGGCAAAGTACATCAAACTTGGAATTCAAGGTCCTAAGCAAGTGCAAACCATCTTGGATATCATGCCCTAGTTTGTCATGCACATCTAAGGGGAGAATTTCCCAAAACCCTAAAGCAAACCCCTTTGGATAATGGGAACCCTAATTGAAGCTAGGATCAAAAGTTCATGTAAACCTTATGATCATGGCTTGGGCCAAATATAAAAGTTGTAGTATGCTTCATAACCTACAAATAATAGTAAGGAAGTACCCCCAAAAAGATTTCAGAAAAGCCCCAAAAAGTTCACCAAAGGTTGAGCACAAGAGAAAATTCAGAATTTGCCTAAGTCTAAAAACTAACCTTTGAACAAAGACGCGACATGTTCACCTTGATCCAAAATTCAAAACATTTCGACCCAATTGACAAAGTGGCGCCAAATTAACCCTAGAATGCCCTGGAAAGAGGTGACACCTACCCTAGGGCATTTGACACGACTTGGCACCATTTTTGTCTCGGCTTAGACCTAGCTGACACAGCCAACTTCTCACCCCTCTATCTCCCTACCCCGACCATATCTTGACTTGGAACTCACAGCAAAAAGGTAGGATATGGAGCAGGGAAGCGACCGTACACAGTGACTTTGCCAAGATACGCACGCTAAGGTGCTCAAATCTGCCGTTGAACCATGGCAGAAGCGAGCTCCCACGTGTTCGACGCGGGCTGACACCCGGGGGCGCGCTCAGAGCACGCCCGTGTGCGAACCCCCGCGCGCCCGCGGCCGCCCGTGACCACGCCCGCGCCACGGCTATAAAGCCCGTCCCATTGCTCGGCTGCCTTCCCCGTTGCCTCCTCCGTACCACGCTTGACTTTCCGGAGACCGCCATTAGCTCCGGCGACCTCCCCGCGATCCGCCAGAGCCGCCCGAGAGCAACCACCATGGCCAGCCCCTTTCCCGTCCTCCTCCGTTCAATACAAGCCTTCAGATAGCTTCCTGGTGAGGCCGTGAAGCTTACTCAAGCTTGAACCGAGGACCCGCGTCACCGGAATAGCGAAACCGTGCTCGCCGGAGTTCATCCCCCCGCTGGCGCACGTGGACCGGCTAAATCACTGAGCCATTTTCCGATTCAATGCACAGATAGCCTCTACATCACCCCAGGAAGCTCACCGTGCCGTTGGATTGGACCAGATCACCATGATTTGGCCGGCACACCCGCCGCCGACGAGGACACCCGCCTGCGTGCGTGGACCGAGCAATTCCGGCCATCCCCGCCGGCGAGCCGTACGTCGTTGTGACCGCCAGAACCTCCCCGAGCCAACCCCGCCCCTCGCCGGACCCCTCTCGCCGCCGGTCACCGTTGGTGCCTGTGCCCTCAAACGCAAGAACCTTCGGACATATTCCTGAAGGTATTCTTCGTGGTCCTGAGTGCACTGGAACAGAGCCTGAGCAGTGACCGGCTTCGTCTGAAATCCTTGAAAACTGGTTAACAACAAATCCTTCAGCTTCTGCCATGAAGTGATCGTTCCTGGTCGAAGGGAGGAATACCAGGTTTGAGCAACACTTCTGACAGCCATAACGAAAGATTTGGCCATGACTGAAGCATTGCCACCGTACGAAGACACTGTTGCTTCGTAGCTCATCAAGAACTGCTTCGGGTCTGAATGACCATCAAATACGGGGAGCTGAGGCGG
Organism: Zea mays; assembly: GCF_902167145.1. Taxonomy (NCBI): domain Eukaryota; kingdom Viridiplantae; phylum Streptophyta; class Magnoliopsida; order Poales; family Poaceae; genus Zea; species Zea mays. The sequence continues at coordinate 48,141,052 of NC_050103.1, forward strand.
CTTGTAGGACGGAGGCCAAGGTGTAGCCTGTAACTCAGCGGACAGGGGAGAAGCATCATCAAAAACAAAATTCCCACGATGGAAATTGTCATACCAGTCGTCTTCGTTGTGAAAGCCCTCCTGATGAAGGTCTTGATGCTGAGGCCTTCGGTGTTGCTCATCCTGAGCAAGATGACGAACTTCTTCAGAGGCTTCATCTATCTGCCTCTGCAGTTCAGCTAGCCTGGCCATCTTCTCCTTCCTGCGTTGAACCTGCTGCTGAAGGATTTCCAGATTCTGAATCTCCTGATCTAGATCATCCTCCGGATGTGTTGGACTGGTAGCCTTCCTCTTCTGGCTTCGTGCCTCTCTGAGAGAAAGGACGTCTTGATTGGGGTCCAGCGGCTGCAGCGTGCCAGCCCCTGGTGCTGAAGCCTTCTTCGGCGGCATGACGAAGCTGATGCTTGCCGAAGGTGTCGAAAAGCTCAGGAAATGGAAGTGAGTTCACCGGAGGTGGGCGCCAATGTTGGGGACTTGTTCTCAAATGCTAAGAGTTAAGAACAAGGCAACATAAAAAGTGTTAAGTGTTAAAGTCCTTCGTCCTTCGAAGCATTATGTCCCTTCGGGAAATAATGAGTTTCGGACGAAGGTCATAAGAGACATACCTTCGTAAACATAACAAGTAATGACGAAGGATTCATATAAAGCATGAAATATAATATAAGCATCATCATAGAATCATTTCTATTTTATTAACATGGAAAAATAGAAATGATTTCAAATTACAAATGTACCTTCGGTCTTGAGAGAAGATAAAAAGTACAAGCGTGACGCAAAAGCAAATGCCAAGTCAGCGTGAACAGTACGGGAATACTGTTCATCTATTTATAGACGCGGGACGCAGCCCACGTAAAATTACATTTATGTCCATTACATTTGTCAATGACTTATGGAAATCTGACAAGGTCCACGTAGTCTTTTCATCTTTAAGTCGGTTCCCCTCTCTGCTATCGCGACGAAGCTTCCCTGCGCACAGCTTCGGCTGTGCACCATCCTTCGTGGAGCTTGGTAATCAGCCCGTCCTTCGTCTGGTTCAGGCTTCGTCCTGACCGCACTTCATGTTCGTAATTCTGAGTCCGAAGGTACCTGTTCACATAATCCACTTGGAAAACATTGTCAAATCATGTTTTTGAGGACCTTCGGAGGACGAAGGCCCCCAACACTGCGCCACCCCTTTCTTCTCTGCGGGTACTGTTTACACCTGAGAGGGACCGCGGGTGAGAGGAAGAGAAAGTCAGGGGTTTTTTGAACTGTCAGAGACTCGGGGGAATAGTGGCGCAGGGGTAGAATTGAGTGGGTTGATTTAGCTTTAACCCAGGGACCTCGGTGTAAACTGCTTTTCCAGAAAACCTTATTAAATCTGATTTTAAATTTGAACAGAAACTTTAAAAATCCATAACTTATGTTTAGTTCATCCAAATTTGGTCAAACCAATTTTGTCAGACTCTGAATAATGTAACCTACTTAAGAAAAATATAAAACCCCCTATGTACTATAGAAAACTTTAAGGTTCTGATTTAATTATAGTTTTGGCCAAAAGCTCAATAATAGGAAGAAAAATAGTTGTACTATTTGGCTAGGGTTAGCAAAATTTGGAGAAGTTTATGTCCACCAACTAACCTAATTAAAAATGCTAAACCTCTCTGTCCACCCCATTAAGTTAGTTTTTACCACTTATTTTACAATATGCTTAAGGTTAAGAAAAATAGAAAATGTGATTTAAATAATGAACCAGAGGGCACCCCTATTTTTGTTAGGGTACTTATTCAATGTAGATCACTGGAAAAATCTATCATACCCTGTTTTAGTATAAAATAAGTAGGATACCTTTTATTTTAATAAAACAAGGAAAACTTAGAAAAACCCTACAAAAATAACCCCAAAGTGAAAACACCCTAATCCTTGGGATAACTAATGTTTTGTTAATAAGAACTTGGGAAAAATATGAAATCTGCTGTTTGACATTTTTCAAATAACAATGTAGTAGAAAGTGCCTTTTTGGCATTTAACTTTAGAAAATCATAACTAAATGACCATCCCTTAGCTTTCTGTGATTTTAGCACAGAAGCCTATTATTACTGTTAGATGCCAACAAAAATAACCCTTAGGGCAGAGCTCACCCCTGATTAAGAGATGTAGTGTAAAGTGGCCCATTTTACACAACTCTTGTTATTTTTGAATAAAGCATAGCCTTTATATTTTAAGCCTCAAATTCATAAAACAGGCTAGAATAGCAAATGGCAACCCACTGTAATTTTTACAGAATTTTTTGGAAAATATTAAACCACTGTCGTAGTTCAAACCTACACTAGAAACCATAAGTAGAAAACAAAGAAAGGGAAAAGTGAATAACAGGAAATTAGTGTCATCCTAAAAACTCTTTATAACTTGTCCACTGAAGTATATAAAGGCAATGCTAATTCCCTATGATTATTCTCAACAAAAACCTAAGCCTAAAAGTGATAAGCATAACCCACTAGAAGCCCCGCATGACCAAGAAACCCTAAGTTACTCCTTAACTTAGTTTTCTTCCTTAGCATAGTGTTATTAAATCTTGCATAATCATGACATACATATTCATTTAATTTCGATAGACTGCAACCTTGCTGACGGAGAGTACGTCCTCGTGCCGGAGCAAGGAGCTGCTCAGGAGGTAGCCCCAGATCCAGCACCCGAGCCTACTTCAGAGGATCTGCCTGCCACAGCCTTGGAAGGCAAGCACCGGTTTATGCATAACCTGTTATTTATGCTATTTTAATATACTTAATGATTGTAGGATTGATTGTGCACTTAAGTGTAGGAGTTGTTTGAAACCCTAGTTGCATGATCTCAGGAATCCCATTGAGATGAATACTAGTATGCTAAGTCGAGTAGCTGCTTTATTAATTAGGATCTCGGTAGAAGTCGAGTGAGTTTTCTAGCACTCGCGCGAGGTCAGGAATTGGCTGTATCCACTTTCTTATCATATTGATGTTGGTTTGTGGGCAACAATCCATGGGGATTGGTTGTCTACGGGATAAAAATTGGAATAAGGATTAAGGTGTGGTACCGTGAGTCAAGCGTTCAAACGTACTAAGCACATGCCGAGAAATATGGTAAATCGGTAAGCCTAGTACCTGAGTGAACCTGGTAGTGGACATATCCTCTCACGCGACCTGAGACGTGGTCTCCCATTCCGGTTATGGTGGGTACAAGTGCGGTCACTGCACGACGGCAGTCGGGGTCAGTGAGGCATTGTACGCCAAGGCGGTGAGCCCTGATCTGCTGACGGGGAATCGATGGGGACGGTTGATATGTGTGGGGACGGAGTGCCCCTACATGTCGTTTGTTTAGGTTTACCTTGCAAGGATAAAAACTCGATTCGAATCGTCTGCTTCTCGCAGCCAATGAGACTGCTTGATCCATGCTGCTACATTGAGTAACAAGTGAAATTGTGATGAGATGATACAAGATGTTGATTGCTAAAAATGTTTGCTACTATGTATGAGTAGATAGTACATCTTTAGCCTTAAGAGAGTCACACTTAATTTGACAAGGTTAAAAACTTGATTTAGAAACTTAGCTAGTGCTTTTGGCAACCAAACCCCACAGCCAAACAGCTGCATGTCTAGAGGTAGAGGAGTAGACTCCTCACACCGGGTAAGTCTAGCTGAGTATTAGTATACTCAGCCTTGCTTGTGGCATAATTTTACAGGTTCTCTGGAGGACATGGTTGCTGGAGTGACTTGGCCGTCCATCTTGCCACCGGGTTGGACTGTCGATTGGGACCCTACCTCGGCTGAGGAGGAGCATGAGGAGTGATGGGACAGGCTTCCCCATCTCTCTGTTTATTTACCGTTAGTTTTATTCCGCTGCACTTCGAACAATGATGACGACTTTTGCAAAACTCCGATGGTGATGTAATAATTTAATACTCCTTCATGTATGGTTTTATGCTTTATTGTATTTGCTCTATGACTCACCTTCGAGTGAGATTGTGGTACTTGATCCTGTCAGTGGCCGTGTTGGAGTAGATCCGAGGGATTGACGGGTTATTCCCATTTAAGTGTGGTCTAGTCTCTAAGGCGGGACCTGGGCACTTAAGTTGGAATAATTCGGGCGGTTCCGCCACAGCTGGTATCGGAGCTTGTACCACCACATAGGAATCAATAAAATGTAAATACCATCTTTTTCCAAATAAAACTTGATAGCAACAATGTTGGATAGATATTAGGACGAGCAGGATAGACCTAGGACGTGAAGCCTTAGGGTGATAGAAGGGTAGCTAGGTTGCTACGTAATTAGGCCCTATAGGCCATCTTAAGGGATGGGAGTTTTTCCCTATCCCCTTATATTGGTGAGGTCGTTCAGGAAGAGCATGCATGCATTTCTAAATTAAACAAATGGATATTGAGTAAAGACTTAAAAACAAGATGATAACCAACTAAGTCCCCAGTACCATTTTATTTAACTAGAGAAAGGCTGAGTTTTATTTTTCTCGTTCTTTTTATAATTCTTTTTCCTTTACTTACGCTTAACCGTGCACAGATGACTTTCCACGGATCCTCAGATGACGGTAATGCACTATCCCACACTGACGGGCTTGCACGAGAGGGCTTTCCCCGCATTCTGTGGGAGGTACTTCAGGGGGCAGGATATACGACACCCCCTCAGTACGCGGTGCAGCAGTTCGAGAAGCACCGAGTGCCCCGCTGTAGGGTGAGGATGACCTTGGAGCCTCATCCCCTGCAGCCAGGCTGGCACTCGTTGGACTCTGAGTCTTTTGGATACCGGGCTGAGGACACGATCGAGGCGATCGCTCTGCACGGGTTGACCACTTTCTGCGGGTTCCATCCTTTGGAGCTGTCTACCCACCACATTGGCTTGTTCCCCGCCGAGAAGGAGGACGACCCAATGTGGAAGGATCAGGTGGAGCATGCAAAGGATATCTGGGCCATCTACCCAGGTCAGACTGCACATTTGACCGTACGGTGCATGAATGCTCTGTACCGTCTGCAAGTGATGCGCGATGAGGCGATGTCCCATCTGATGGCACTATTGGAGGCGACCAAGATCACTTTGGACAACAGAGAGGAGCTCGTGGTTGATTTGTCCACTGAAATGGTGGAAAAGGACTTGCAGGTGGAGCAGCTATCCACTGATATCCAAGAGTTGGAGGAATTGGTGGGCACCAGGGAGAACACCATCGAGGTTCTCGAGGATCAGCTCATTAACACTCAGCAGCAGCTTGCTGAGGCTAACGAGCACTTGGATATGCATCACCAGGAGATCCAGGATATTGAGGCCAACGAGGACGTCGACATCGAGGGAGGAGATGAGCCTGCCTCTAGTTTGGACACTGCTGGCTCAGGGAGACCACCTTCCCCCGAGTCGAGTGTTGCCTCGTTCGCTCACTAGGTGTCCGGGATAGAGTTAGACGTCGGTGATGGTAGGACTCCTCGCAGCTAGCTTAGCTTTTGCACCCTTGGGGTACTAGGCTAGATAGAGTTGAGTCTTTTTTGGGACTAATGATGTAACCGTGATAAACTCTTTTGGAAGCATGATTGATGGATGTTGTTATCAGTTTTAAATTTGGAAGGAAAAAAATTTATGCCTTTTTAAATCCTTTTTGTTTAAGTTGGAATCTATCATTTCGCTTCGACTCTTTTCGCCGCGATTAAACCTTGAACTTGGAGATATGGTGTTAAGTATATATGTGGTTTTTCAGATGGCCGGGAGGCAGCGTCTTGGCCAGAATGAGTGCGTTCCTCCACCGCCGCCACCGCCTCCCACTCTGCAGGAACTAATGGCTCAGCAGAATGAGATCTTGAGACAGCTGGCTCAGCGTCAGCCACCTCCTCAGCATTATGGTGGTGGAGACCATCAACGTCACCCAGCGGCAGCCACCTACCAGGAGTTCCTCAGCACCCAGCCGCCATTGTTCACAAGGGCAGAGGACCCACATGATGCAGATGTATGGTTGCGAGTAGTGAAATCCAAATTCCCGCTACTCCATGGAGCTTGTTCAGAGGTCACTAAAGTCAAGTTCGCCACCCAGCAGCTTCGCGGACCCGCAAGGACTTGGTGGGACCATTTTCTTGCTATGCAGCCAGAGGACCGAGAGGTGGAGTGGAGAGAGTTCAAGGCAGCTTTCCGGGGACACCACATACCAGCCGGGATTATGGACCAAAAGCTCAACGAGTTTCTGGCACTCACTCAGGGCAACAGGACAGTGTTGCAGTATGCCCAAGCTTTTAATGACTTATGCCAGTATGCTGGATATCACGCAGATACGGATGAGAAGAAGAGAGACAGGTTCAGGAGGGGGCTCAGCACTAAGCTCCGTGACCGTCTCAACACCGTTAGGGCCAACAGCTACAATGAGTTGGTCAACATGGCTATCTCCCAGGAGGACTGCATTACAGCTCGGCAGGCAGAAAAGAAGAGAAAGACCCCTGTGGCAGGACCTTCAGCTCAGCCACAGCGCTTCAGGATTGTGTCCGACACACAGAACAGGGGACCCCAGCAGCAGCAAGGGAGATGGGTGATCCGACCACAGCAGCAGCAGCAGCAGGCACCCAACCGCACCTAGTTTCCAGCTCAGAGGGACAATCAGCAGCAGCAGTACCGCCAGGCAAATGACAACAGGTGTTTCACATGTGGCAACACCAGACATTATCCCAAAAATTGCCCCAGGAACCAGCAGAGGCAAGGGCAGAATGTTAATCAGAACCAAGGCAAGATGCAGAAGGTGCAAGTGAGGCAAGGCAGGCTAAACTTCACCACCATGGCTGATATTCCAGAGGGAGCACCCGTCATGACTGGTACCTTTACAGTTTTGAATTATCCTGCCATTATTTTTTTTGATTCTGGTGCATCGCATAGTTTTATCAGTGCCAAATTTAGTGCCAAGTGCCAATTACCTTTTCACCACACCAATGGGGGTATCACAATTTCAACACCAGGAGGCAGGGTTGCCACTTACCAAATTAACAAGAATGTGCCTATAAGGTTTGGTAGTCTGGTAATTAAAACCAACCTCCTCATTTTGGGATTGGATAGTGTGGATATCATATTGGGAACTGACTGGTTGACCAAAAATCAGGCCGTGATGGATATTGCAGCTAGGGCCATTGAGGTGCACTCACCAACTTGTGGTGGAACCACACTATATTTGCCTGACCAGGGTTGTACCCGTTCCTGTGCCTTCGTTATGATAGAGTCCCAGTGGAGAAGATCCCAGTGGTCTGTGACTACCCAGATATGTTTCCGGATTAATTGCCAGGGATGCCACCTGACCGAGACATCGAGTTTGCCATTGAATTGCAACCCGAGACTGCTCCTATCTCCAAGAGACCCTATAGGATGCCTCTCGCGGAATTGGCAGAACTGAAAAAGCAATTGCAAGAGTTGTTGGACAAGGGGTTTATTCGCCCAAGTACTTCACCATGGGGATGTCCAGCCCTATTTGTGAAGAAAAAGGATGAGAGCTTGAGAATGTGTGTTGACTACCGCCCTCTCAATGCGGTGACTATCAAGAACAAATATCCACTGCCCCGCATTGATGTTCTGTTCGATCAGTTGGTAGGAGCCAAAGTATTCTCCAAGATAGACCTTCGCTCGGGCTACCACCAGATCAAGATCTGTGCCAGTGATATTCCCAAGACGGCCTTCTCAACCCGATATGGGCTGTATGAGTTTTTGGTGATGTCTTTTGGGCTGACCAATGCCCCGGCTTATTTCATGTACCTCATGAACTCAGTATTCATGCCAGAGTTGGATAAGTCCGTGGTCGTTTTCATTGATGATATTCTGGTCTATTCCAAAAATGAAGACGAACATACTGAGCACCTGCACATCGTGCTTCAGCGACTGCGCGATCATCATCTTTATGCTAAGTTGTCTAAATGTGAATTCTGGTTGAAGGAGATCAAATTCTTGGGTCACACAATTTCTCAGGATGGGATATCAGTTGATCCTGAGAAGGTACAAGAGGTGATGGATTGGAAACCCCCAACTACAGTGAGGCAGATTCGGAGTTTTCTGGGTTTGGCAGGGTATTATCGACGATTTATTCCGGATTTTTCCAGAATTGCTAAACCAATGACTGAACTGTTGAAAAAGGGAGTCAAGTATGATTGGAGCCAAAGGTGCGAAGATGCCTTTCACACTTTGAGGCAGCATTTGACAACGGCCCCAGTGTTGGCTCAACCTGACAACACCAAGCCGTTTGAGGTTTATTGTGATGCTTCTGGTACGGGATTGGGATGTGTCTTGATGCAAGATAACAGAGTCATTGCTTATGCTTCCCGAGCACTCAGACCCCATGAGCAGAACTACCCTACACATGATCTGGAATTGGCAGCTGTGGTTCATGCTCTTAAGATATGGAGACACTACTTGATGGGAGCTCACTGTAACATCTACACCGATCACAAGAGTCTCAAATACATCTTCACTCAGGCAGATCTGAACATGAGGCAGAGAAGATGGTTGGAGTTGATCAAGGACTATGATTTGGAATTACATTACCATCCTGGTAAAGCCAATGTTGTGGCAGATGCTTTGAGTAGAAAGGCCCAGTGCAATTATATGAGCATGGATGCGAGAGTTACCACCCTGTGCGATGAATTGTGCAAGCTGAACCTGGACGTTGTTACTTCGGGTGACCTAAGTTATGTCTCGGTAGAGCCCACATTGCAAGAGCAGATAGTCAGGGCACAAATTGAGGATAAGGGTGTTCAGGTGATCAAAGAAATGATCAAGTAGAAGGCAGACAGATACAAGTGCTTCCGGCCAGACAGCAAGGGAATTCTATGGTTTGGAGATCGATTAGTTGTTCCCAAGGACCCTGAGCTCAAAAAGAAGATACTAGATGAAGCTCACCTTTCCAAATTATCCATGCATCCTGGTAGTAACAAGATGTACCATGATCTCAGATCTTTATATTGGTGGACCAGGATGAAGAGGGAAATTGCCAAGTACATATCCGAGTGCGATACCTGCCAGAGAATCAAAGCCAGTCATTTGAAGGCAGCAGGCCCTTTGCAACCCCTTCCCATACCATCTTGGAAATGGAAGGACATTTGCATGGACTTCATAGTGGGATTGCCCAATACCTCCAGGCACCATGATTCTATTTGGGTTATTGTGGACAGATTAACTAAGACTGCTCATTTCTTGCCAGTGCACACCAACCACAGGACAGAGGAGTATGCAGAGATCTACATTGACCAGATAGTTCGTCTGCATGGGATACCAAGGACTATAGTCTCAGACCGAGGAGCACCATTTGTGGCACGATTTTGGGAACAATTGCAGGAATCACTTGGGACCCAGGTCATACGAAGCTTGGCCTATCATCCCCAAACCGATGGCCAGACAGAAAGGGTGAATCAGATTTTGGAAGACATGTTGCGAGCATGTGCACTACACTACGGAAAGGATTGGGACAAGTGTCTTTCCTTGGTAGAGTTTTCCTACAATAACAGCTATCAGTCCAGTCTGAAGATGGCACCTTTTGAAGCCTTATATGGGAGAAGGTGTAGGACCCCATTGAATTGGTCCCAAGCAGGAGAGAGGGAAATTTTTGGGCCAGATTTGGTACTTGAAGCAGAAGCAAAGGTCAGAATTATCAAGAAGAACCTAGAAGCTGCTCAGGCCAGGCAAAAGAGCTATCATGACAAGAGGCGGAAGCCTCTACAGTTTGAGGTGGGAGATCATGTTTATCTTAAGGTATCACCCACCAAGGGTGTCCAGAGATTTGGGATCAAGGGCAAGTTAGCTCCTCGTTACATTGGACCCTACGACATGAAGGAAGCTTGTGGACCCGTTGCCTATCAACTGAAGTTGCCACCTAGCATGTCAGCTGTTCACGATGTGTTCCATGTATCTCAGCTGCGGAAATGTGTTCGTCTACCCACTGAAGTGCTACCGGAACCGGACATTGAGATAGAACCAGACTTGTCCTACCAAGAGTACCCCGTCAAGGTATTAGATCAGAAGGAGAGATCAACTCGGGCAAGATCAGTCAGAATGTATAAGGTTCAGTGGAGTCACCATTCAGCGGAGGAAGCTACATGGGAGACTGAGGATTTTCTACGCTCTCGCTTCCCTGACTTTCTGCCCAAAGGAGTCGGTACGTACCCCAAAACCCCCCACCCCCACCTGCCCTTTGAATACAATTAGAAGAAAAACTTAGATAACAAGGATAGTCTAAGTTGTGGATTTAACTTAAAAAGGGCTTCCTTCTGAAGTTGCAAAGAGGATGACATTCGAAGAGCAGTTAACAAGAGAAACTTGAGCATAAAGAAAGAGTAGCACGCCAACACACCTTCAAGCACCCTCCAAGGGACTCTACCTAAAATCTCGGGACGAGATTCCTTTAAGGGGGGAGGGCTGTAACACCCCAGGTGTTACTCAGGGTGTCCCCCCAGGGCTACCCCTTTTAACCTATTATCACATGAGGATTGATTTGGGCAAAGTACATCAAACTTGGAATTCAAGGTCCTAAGCAAGTGCAAACCATCTTGGATATCATGCCCTAGTTTGTCATGCACATCTAAGGGGAGAATTTCCCAAAACCCTAAAGCAAACCCCTTTGGACAATGGGAACCCTAATTGAAGCTAGGATCAAAAGGTCATGTAAACCTTATGATCATGGCTTGGGCCAAATATAAAAGTTGTAGTATGCTTCATAACCTACAAATAATAGTAAGGAAGTACCCCCAAAAAGATTTCAGAAAAGCCCCAAAAAGTTCACCAAAGGTTGAGCACAAGAGAAAATTCAGAATTTGCCTAAGTCTAAAAACTAACCTTTGAACAAAGACCCCACATGTTCACCTTGATCCAAAATTCAAAACATTTCGACCCAATTGACAAAGTGGCGCCAAATTAACCCTAGAATGCCCTGGAAAGAGGTGACACCTACCTTAGGGCGTTTGACACGACTTGGCACCATTTTTGTCTCGGCTTGGACCTAGCTGACACAGCCAACTTCTCACCCCTCTGTCTCCCTACCCCGACCATATCCTGACATGGAACTCACAGCAAAAAGGTAGGATATGGAGCAGGGAAGCGACCGTACACAGTGACTTTGCCAAGATACGCACGCTAAGGTGCTCAAATCTGCCGTTGAACCATGGCAGAAGCGAGCTCCCACGTGTTCGACGCGGGCTGACACCCGGGGGCGCGCTCAGAGCACGCCCGTGCGCGAACCCCCGCGCGCCCGCGGCCGCCCGTGACCACGCCCGCGCCACGGCTATAAAGCCCGTCCCAGTGCTCGGATGCCTTCCCCGTTGCCTCCTCCGTACCACGCCTGACTTTCCCGAGCCCGCCATTAGCTCCGGCGACCTCCCCGCGATCCGCAAGAGCCGCCCGAGAGCAACCACCGTGGCCAGCCCCTTTCTCGTCCTACTCCGTTCGATCCAAGCCTTCAGATAGCTTCCTGGTGAGGTCGTGAAGCTTACTCAAGCTTGAACCAAGGACCTGCGTCACCGGAATAGCGAAACCGTGCTCGCCGGAGTTCATCCCCCCGCGCGGCTCACGTGGACCGGGTAAATCATTGAGCCATTTTTCGATTCAATGCACAGATAGCCTCTACATCACCCCAGGAAGCTCACCGTGCCGTTGGATTGGACCAGATCGCCGTGATTTGGCCGGCACACCCGCCGCCGACGAGGACACCCGCCTGCGCGCGTGGACCGAGCGATTCCGGCCATCCCCGCCGGCGAGCCGTACGTCGTTGTGACCGCCAGAACCTCCCCGAGCCAACCCCGCCCCTCGCCGGACCCCTCTCGCCGCTGGTAAGCCGCGCCACCCCTTTCTTCTCTGCGGGTACTGTTTACACCTGAGAGGGACCGCAGGTGAGAGGAAGAGAAAGTCAGGGGGCTTTTTGAACTATCAGAGACTCGGGGGAATAGTGGCGCACGGGTAGAATTGAGTGGGTTGATTTAGCTTTAACCCAGGGACCTCGGTGTAAACTGCTTTTCCAGAAAACCTTATTAAATCTGATTTTAAATTTGAACAGAAACTTTGAAAATCCATAACTTCTGTTTAGTTCATCCAAATTTGGTCAAATCAATTTTGTCAGACTCTGAATAATGTAACCTACTTAAGAAAAATATAAAACCCCCTATGTACTATAGAAAACTTTAAGGTTCTGATTTAATTATAGTTTTGGCCAAAAGCTCAATAATAGGAAGAAAAATAGTTGTACTATTTGACTAGGGTTAGCAAAATTTGGAGAAGTTTATGTCCACCTACTGACCTAATTAAAAATGCTAAACCTCTCTGTCCACCCCATTAAGTTAGTTTTTACCACTTATTTTACAATATGCTTAAGGTTAAGAAAAATAGAAAATGTGATTTAAATAATGAACTAGAGGGCACCCCTATTTTTGTTAGGGTACTTATTCAATGTAGATCACTGGAAAAATCTATCATACCCTACTTTAGTATAAAATAAGTAGGATACCTTTTATTTTAATAAAACAAGGAAAACTTAGAAAAACCCTACAAAAATAACCCCATGGTGAAAACACCCCAACCCTTGGGATAACTAATGTTTTGTTAATAAGAACTTGGGAAAAATATGAAATCTGCTGTTTGACATTTTTCAAATAACAATGTAGTAGAAAGTGCCTTTTGGCATTTAACTTTAGAAAATCATAACTAAATGACCATCCCTTAGCTTTCTGTGATTTTTAGCACAGAAGCCTATTATTACTGTTAGATGCCAACAAAAAATAACCCTTAGGGCAGAGCTCACCCCTAATTAAGAGATGTAGTGTAAAGTGGCCCATTTTACACAACTCTTGTTATTTTTGTCTAAAGCATAGCCTTTATATTTTAAGCCTCAAATTCTTAAAATAGGCTAGAATAGCAAATGGAAACCCACTGTAATGTTTACAGAAATTTTTGGAAAATATTAAACCACTGTCGTAGTTCAAACCTACACTTGAAACCATAAGTAGAAAACAAAGAAAGGGAAAAGTGAATAACATGAAATTAGTGTCATCCTAAAAACTCTTTATAACTTGTCCACTGAAGTATATAAAGGCAATGCTAATTCCCTATGATTATTCTCAACAAAAACCTAAGCCTAAAAGTGATAAGCATAACCCACTAGAAGCCCCGCATGACCAAGAAACCCTAAGTTACTCCTTAACTTAGTTTTCTTCCTTAGCATAGTGTTATTAAATCCTGCATAATCATGACATACATATTCATTTCATTTCGACAGACTGCAACCTTGCTGACGGAGAGTACGTCCTCGTGCCGAAGCAAGGAGCTTCTCAGGAGGTAGCCCCAGATCCAGCACCCGAGCCTACTTCAGAGGATCTGCCTGCCACAGCCTTGGAAGGCAAGCCCCGGTTTCTGCATAACCTGTTATTTATGCTATTTTAATATACTTAATGATTGTAGGATTGATTGTGCACTTAAGTGTAGGAGTTGTTTGAAACCCTAGTTGCATGATCTCAGGAATCCCATTGAGATGAATACTAGTATGCTAAGTCGAGTAGCTGCTTTATTAATTAGGATCTCGGTAGAAGTCGAGTGAGTTTTCTAGCACTCGCGCGAGGTCAGGAATTGGCTGTATCCACTTTCTTATCATATTGATGTTGGTTTGTGGGCAACAATCCATGGGGATTGGTTGTCTACGGGATAAAAATTGGAATAAGGATTAAGGTGTGGTACCGTGAGTCAAGCGTTTGAACGTACTAAGCACATGCCGAGAAATATGGTAAATCGGTAAGCCTAGTACCTGAGTGAACCTGGCAGTGGACATATCACCTCACGCGACCTGAGACGTGGTCTCTCATTCCGGTTATGGTGGGTACAAGTGCGGTCACTGCACGACGGCAGTCGGGGTCAGTGAGGCATTGTACGCCAAGTCGGTAAGCCCTGATCTGCTGACGGGGAATCGATGGGGACGGTTGATATGTGTGGGGACGGAGTGCCCCTACATGTCGTGTGTTTAGGTTTACCTTGCAAGGATAAAAACTCGATTCGAATCGTCTGCTTCTCGCAGCCAATGAGACTGCTTGATCCATGCTGCTACATTGAGTAACAAGTGAAATTGTGATGAGATGATACAAGATGTTGATTGCTAAAAATGTTTGCTACTATGTATGAGTAGATAGTACATCTTTAGCCTTAAGAGAGTCACACTTAATTTGACAAGGTTAAAAACTTGATTTAGAAACTCAGCTAGTGCTTTTGGCAACCAAACCCCACAGCCAAACAGCTGCATGTCTAGAGGTAGAGGAGTAGACTCCTCACACCGGGTAAGTCTAGCTGAGTATTAGTATACTCAGCCTTGCTTGTGGCATAATTTTACAGGTTCTCTGGAGGACATGGTTGCTGGAGTGACTTGGCCGTCCATCTTGCCACCGGGTTGGACTGTCGAGTGGGACCCTACCTCGGCTGAGGAGGAGCATGAGGAGTGATGGGACAGGCTTCCCCATCTCTCTGTTTATTTACCGTTAGTTTTATTCCGCTGCACTTCGAACAATGATAACGACTTTTGCAAAACTCCGATGGTGATGTAATAATTTAATACTCCTTCATGTATGGTTTTATGCTTTATTGTATTTGCTCTGTGACTCACCTTCGAGTGAGATTGTGGTACTTGATCCTGTCAGTGGCCGTGTCGGACTAGATCCAAGGGATTGACGGGTTATTCCCATTTAAGTGTGGTCTAGCCTCTAAGGCGGGACCTGGGCACTTAAGTTGGAATAATTCGGGCGGTTCCGCCACATAGTGCAGCGGATATCATCTTTGCAAAGGCTTTCAGGCAGATGCAAGAGCCAGAGGATAAGATACATGATGCAACACACCCTCTTTGTGGCTTCGAAGGAAGACAGATTATGGCACTTGGCAAGATAACAATGCCAGTTACCTTCGGATATGTTCACAACACAAGATCAGAATAGGTTGTCTTTGACATTGTTGATATGGAGTATCCATACAATGCAATCATTGGTCGAGGGCCCATTGCTGTACACAGGAGTCAAGAAGCTGCCAGGAGGGCTGAAGGGAGTTGGACAGATTTGAAGGCTATTCATAATATAGATGAAGCTGAAGCTTATCAGCAATATAAGCATAAAAGAGAGAAGGCTTCTTCAGTAGATCAGCCGAAGCCTATGCTTTTATGTGAAGACATAGCAGAGTAAAAAGTATTGCTGGGATTTCAGCTATCTGATGAACAGAAAAAGACTTTGATAAGATTCTTGTTCAACAACAAAGATGTCTTTGTTTGGACAGCTAATGATCTCTATGGTGTCAATAGAGATGTTATTGAGCATTCACTCAATGTGGACCCGTCCTTCAGAACAAGAAAGCAGAAGCTCCAGAAAATGTCCGATGATAAAGTCGAAGGTGCACGGAATGAAGTGAAGAGACTTCTAAGTGCCGGCGTTATCAGAGAAGTAACATACCCAGAGTGGCTGGCCAACACAGTCATGGTAAAGAAAGCTAATGGAAAATGGAGAATGTGCATTGGTTTCACAGATCTCAACAAGGCATGTCTGAAGGATGAATTCCCACTACCAAGAATAGATTCCCTTGTAGATGCAGCATCTTCTTCAGAACAAATGAGTTTATTGGACTGCTACTTGGGTTATCATCAAATCTGGATGAAGAAGGAGGATGAGCCAAAGACAAGCTTCATAACTCCTAGTGGTGCCTATTGTTACCTTCGAATGCCTGAGGGGCTCAAGAATTCTGGAGGAAGCTTCAGCAGAATGACTGCCAAGGTTCTTCACTCCCAAATTGGTAGGAATGTACTGACATATGTTGACGACATCATAGTGAAAAGCACAAAGCTAGAAAAGCATGTTGTTGATTTGCAAGAGACATTTGCCAATTTTAGACAAGCTGGTCTCAAGTTAAATCCAGAAAAACGTGTATTCAGAGTGAAGAAGGGCAAGTTTCTTGGTTGCCTGGTATCAATAAAAGACATCGAAGCTAATCCAAGGAAGATCGAAGCTATCCTTCGGATGGAGCCACCTAATTCAAAGAAGGGGGCTCAACGGTTAGCAGGAAGGCTAGCATCGTTGAATAGATTCATTACATGATCAGAAGAGAGGAATTTACCTTTCTTTGAAATACTGAAATCAGCCAAAGTCTTCCAATGGGGTCCAGCTCAGCAAAGAGCCTTCGAAGAGCTGAAGCAGTATTTGATAGATCTAACAACTCTAACGCCACCTTCATCAGGAGCTCCGTTACTTCTATATGTGGCTGCATCCCATGCTGCTGTTAGTGCAGCACTTGTACAGGAAAAACAAGAGGGTCAGGTAAAAAAGCAAGCACCAGTATACTTCATTTCTAAAGTGCTCATCCCTTCAAAGAAAAATTACACAGAGTTGGAGAAGGTACTGTATGCTGTATTGATGGCCTCCAGGAAGCTTCGGCATTACTTTCAAGCATATCACATAATAGTGCTTTCATCGCAACCCCTAAAGGACATAATGAGGAACAGAGAAGCTACAGGAAGGATCGACAAATGGGTCATGGAACTTAACGAATTCACCATTGATTACGTGCACAGATCCTCAATTCAATCCCATGAGTTAGCAGACTTCATTGCTGATTGGACGCCAGGGGCTCAGGATGAAGAAGCAACAAAAGATGCTAAAGCTTGGATGGTATTTTGCGATGGATCTTGGGGGACCTTCGGTGCAGGAGCAACAACTGTCCTAGTCGCACCCTTTAAAGTCAGAACATGTTATGCAATAAAGTTAGACTTCAGCTGTACAAATAACATTGCCTAGTACGAAGATCTTCTTTTGGGGCTTCGGAAGCTAAAGGCAATGGGAATAAGAAGGGCAATCCTTAAAACTGATTCACATGTTATTTCGGGCCATGTGGATAAGAGCAGCAAGGCAAGTGACCCGAAGCTTGAAAAGTATTTGGATGCAGTCCGAAGGTTGGAAGCTTCTTTCGAAGGTTTTTCTGTAAAAAATATCCTAAGGGGAGAGAATGAGCATGCAGATTTATTAGCTAAATCAGCGGCACAGGGGCTCCCTTTGCCTTCGAAAGTATTTTTTGAAACAATAAAAGAACCTTCAATTGAGCTCATGGAAAGAGCAGTGCTCACAATCTCACCTGTACATAGTGAAGACTGGAGGACCGAAATAATATCCTTTCTCCAGGGCAACTGTCTCTCAGATGATGAAGCTTATAACAAGAGAATGGAAGCAAGAACAAGATCTTATGTAATAATTGAAGGGGAGTTATACAAGCATGGAGTTTGCTCCCCATTGCTCAAATGCCAATCCAAAAATGAAGAACATGAATTAATGAAGGAGATACATGCAGGACTGTGTGGAGCTCACATTGGGTCTAGACCTTTACTGGGAAAGGTTTTTAGACAAGGTTTTTATTGGCCGAAGGCAGCTTCGGATGCAGCAGACTTGGTCCAGAAATGCAAAAACTGTCAGAAGTGTGCCAGAGACCAGAAACAACCTTCGTCTCTAACACAACTGATTCAACCTACTTGGTCATTACAGAGATGGGGCCTAGATTTGTCAGGCCCGCTTCCACCAGCACAAGGAAACATGAAATATGTTGTGGTAGCAGTGGAATATTTCTCAAAGTGGATCGAAGCTAAAACCCTAGCTACAATAACTTCGGCCACAGTCCAGAAGTTCTTTTGGCAGAATATTGTTTGCCGCTTCAGTGTGCCGAAGGCTATTACAGTCGATAATGGAACTCAATTTGATGCTGAAACGTTTAAAGCTTTTTGTGACCAGATTGGTACAAAAATACACTTTGCGTCATTAAGGCATCCAGAATCAAATGGATTAGTAGCCAGATGAATTAATCAAATAGAATTATAATAATAAGAATAATGAAGTCAATCTTCAATCAGCTAGAGGAAAGTGGCCAGATGAATTAATAAAGGTGGTGTAAAACCACAACACTGCTGTCTCAAGGTCAACAAGTTTTACTCCATTCGAGTTTTTGTTCGGTGACGAAGCGATAACACCAGAAGAAGCAAGAATAGGATCAATAAGAACCATAGCTTCGACAGAGGATGAAGCTGATTGCCAAATAACAAAAGACACCATAGAAGGGACCATACTTCAGGCCATAGAGCACATTAATAAGTACCAGGCCGAAACAATAAAATGGCATGATAGAAAAGTTCGATTGAAAAATATCAAACCAGGCCATTTGGTGCTTCGAAGGTAGCTAACCTAGATACAGTCGGGAAGCTTTAGCTAAAGTGGGAAGGCCCTTTTCTGGTAGTATCTTCGTCAAGACCCGGTCCTTACAGATTGAAGGATATTGTAACACCCCAGGTGTTACTCAGCGTGTCCACCTAGGGCTACACCATTTAACCTACTATCACATGTGGGTTAGTTTGAGCAAAGTACATCAAACTTAGAATTCAAGGTCCTAAGCAAGTGTAACCCATCTTGGATATCATGCCCTAGCTTGTCATGCACATCTAAAGGGGAGAATTGCCCAAAACCCTAAAGCAAACCCCTTTGGACAATAGGAACCCTAGATGTAAGTAGGATCAAAAGGTCATGAAAACCTTATGATCATGACTTGGGCCAAATATAAAAGTTGTAGTACACTTAATAACCTACAAATGATAGTAAGAAAGTAACCCCAAAAAGATTTCAGAAAAGCCCCAAAAAGTTCACTAAAGGTTTGAACACAAAAGAAAAATCAGAAAATGCCTAAGTCCAAAACTAACCTTTGGACAAAGATCACACATGTTCACCTTCATCCAAAATTCAAAACACTTCGACCCAATTGAAAAAGTGGCGCCAAATTACCCCTAGAATGCCCTAGAGGAAGTTGACACCTACCCTAAGTCATTTGACACGACTTGGCATAACTTTTGTCCCGGTTTGGACAGCTATGACATAGGCAACTTCTCACCCCTCTATCTCCCTACCCCGACCGTATCTTGACTTGGAGCTCACAGCAAAAAGGTAGGATATGGAGCAGGGAAGAGACCGTACAAAGTGGTTTTGCCAAGATACGCACTCTAAGGTGCTCAAATCCGCCGTTGAACCATGGCAGAAGCGAGCTCCCACGTGTTCAACGTGGGCTGACACTCGGGGGCGCGCTCAGAGCATGCCCGTGCGTGAACCCCCGCGCGCCCGCGGCCGCCCGTGACCACGCCCGCACCACGGCTATAAAGCCCGTCCCAGTGCTTGGCTGCCTTCCCTGTTGCCTCCTCCGTACCACGCCTAACTCCCCCGAGCTCGCCCTTAGCTCCGGCGACCTCCCCGCGACCCGCCAGAGCCGCCCGAGGGCAACCACCGTGGCCAGCCCCTTTCCCGCCCTCCTCCGCTCGTTACAAGCCCTTGGATAGCTTCCCTGAGAGGCCGTGAAGCTTGCACGAGCTTGAACCGAGGACCCGCGCCATCGGAATAGCGAAATCGTGCTCGCCGGAGTTCAGAACCCCGCCGACGCACGTGGACCGGGTAAATCACTGCGCCATTTTTCGATTCAATGCACAGATAGCCTCTACATCACCCCGTGAAGCTCACCGTGCCATTGGATTGGACTAGGTCGCCGTGGTTTGGCCGGCACACCCGCCGCCGACGAGAGCACCCGCCTGCGCACGTGGACCGGACGATTCCGGCCACCCCCTCCGTTGAGTCGTACACCATTGTGACCGCCAGAGCGTCCCCGAGCCAACCCCGCCCCTCGCTGGACCTCTCTCGCCGCCGGTAAGCCGCGCCACCCTTTTCTTTCTCGCGGATACTGTTTAAACCTACGGAGGGACCGCGGGGGAGAAGAAAAGAAAACTAGGGGGTTTTGCGCAATGTCAGTGACTCGGATGAATAGTAGCGCGGGGGTATAACTGAGAGAGTTAGTTTAGAAATACCCCAGGGACTTCGGTGCAAAGTGGTTTTCCAGGAAACATTTTATTAAATCTGATTTAAAATTTGAACAGAACTTGAATAATTCATATCTTCTGTTTTATTCATCCAAATTTAGTCAAACCAATTTTGTCAGATCTTAAATAATATAAACTACTTAAGAAAAATATAAAACCCCTATGTACTACAGAAAACTTTAGGGTTCTGAATTAAATGCTGATTTGGCCAAAAGCTAAATAATAGGAAGAAAAATAGTTGCACCATTTGACTAAGGTTAAGAAAATTTGGAGAAGTTTATGTCCACCTACTGACCTGTTTAAAAATGCTAAACCTCTCTATCCACCCCATTAAGGTAGCTTTTGCCATTTATTTTACAATATGCTTAAGGTTAAGAAAAATAGAAAAGGTGATTTAAATAATGAACCAGGGGGCACTCCTATTTTTGTTAGGGTACTTATTTAGTGTAGTTCACTAGAAAAATCTATTATACTCTGGTTTAGTATAAAATAAATAGGATACCTTTTATTTAAGAAAACAAGGAAAACTTAGAAAAACCAAACAAAAATAACCCCAAGGTGAAAACACCCCAACCTTTGGGATAGTTAATGTTTTGTTATTAAGAACTTAGGAAAAAATATGAAATCTGCTGTTTGACATTTTTCAAAAAGCAAGGCAGTAGAAAGTGCCTTTTTGGCATTAAACTTTGGAAAAACACCACTAAATAACCATCCCTCAGCCTTCTGTGATTTTTGGCACAGAAGCTTATTAATACTGTTAGATGCCAACAAAAATAATCCTTAGGACAGAACCCACCCCTAGTTAAGAGTTGTAGTACAAAGTGGCCCATTTACACAACTTTTGTTATTTTTGTCTAAAGCATAGCCTTTTTAATTTGAACCTCAAAGTCCTAGAGCAGGCTATATTGACAAATGGCAAGCCTCTGTAATTTTTACAGAATTTTTGGAAAAAGTTAAACCACTATTGTAGTTCAAACCAACACTAGAATCCATAAATAGAAGATAAAGAAAGGGAAAATTGATAATGGAAATTAGTGTCATCCTAACACCCTTTGTAAATTGTCCACTGAAATATATAAAGGAAATACCAAATCCACTATGCTTATCCTTAACAAAACCCAAACCTGGAATGATAAGCATAAACCACTAAAAGCCACGTATGACCAAGAAACCCTAAGTTACTCATTAACTTAGTTTTTCTTCCTTTAGCATAATGTTATTAAATCCTGCATAATCATGACATACATATTCATTGCATTTCGATAGACTGTAACCTCGCTGACGGAGAGTACGTCCTCGTGCCAGAGCAAGGAGCTGCTCAGGAGGTAGCCCCGGATCCCGCACCAGAGCCTGCACCAGAGGATCTGCCTGCCACTGCTTTTGAAGGCAAGCCCCGGTTTTATGCATAACCTGTTATTTATGCTATTTTACTACACTTAATGATTGTAGGATTGTATTGTGCACTTAAGTGTAGGAGTTGATTTAAACCCTAGTTGCATGATCTCAGGAATCCTATTGAGATGAATACTAGTATGCTAGGTCGAGTAGCTGCTTTATTAATTAGGATCTCGGTAGAAGTCGAGTGGTTTTTCTAGCACTCGCGCGAGGTCAGGAATTGGTTGTACCCACTTTTCATATCATATTGATAAATGGGTTGTGGACATGGATCCATGGGGATGCGTGGTCCACGAGATGAAATTGGAATAAGGATTAACGTGCGGATACCTATGTCAAGCGTTTGAACGTACTAAACACATACCGAGAAATATGGTAAATCGGTAAGCCTAGTACCTGAGTGAACCTGCCTACAGACTTTACCCCTCACGCGACCTGAGACGTGGTCTCCCATTCCGGTTATGGTGGGTACAAGTGCGGTCACTGCACAACGGCAGTCAGGGTCAGTGAGGCATTGTACGCCAAGGCGGTGAGCCCTGATCTGTTGCCAGGGGATGGATGGGGACGGTTGATGTGTGTGGGGACGGAGTGCCCCTACATGTCGTGTGTTTAGGTTTACCTTGCAAGGATAAAAACTCGATTTGAATCGTCTGCTTCTCGCAGCTAATGAGACTGCTTGATCCATTGTACTGCATTGAGTAACAACTGGAAATATGATGAGTTGATACAAGATGTTGATTGCTAAAAATGTTTGCTACTACGTATGAGTAGATAGTACACATTTAGCCTTAAGAGAGTCACACTTAAATATGACAAAGTTAAAACTTGATTTAGAAACTCAGCTAGTGCTTTTGGCAACCCAACCCGACAGCCAAATAGCTGCATGTCTAGAGGTAGAGGAGTAGACTCCTCACACCGGGTAAGTCTAGATGAGTATTAGTATACTCAGCCTTGCTTGTGGCACAATTTTATAGGTTCTCTGGAGGACATGGTTGCTGGAGTGACTTGGCCGTCCATCTTGCCACCGGGTTGGACTGTCGAGTGGGACCCTACCTCGGCCGAGGAGGAGCATGAGGAGTGATGGGACAGGCTTCCCCATCTCTCTGTTTATTTACCGTTAGTTTTATTCCGCTGCACTTCGAACAATGATGATTACTTTTGCAAAAACTCCGATGATGATGTAATAACTTAATACTCCTTCATGTATGGTTTTACGCTTTATTATATTTGCTCTGTGACTCACCATCGAGTGAGATTGTGGTACTTGATCCTGTCAGTGGCCTTGTCGGACTAGATCCGAGGGATTGACGGGTTATTCCCATTTAAGTGTGGTCTAGCCTCTAAGGCGGGACTGAGGCACTTAAATTGGAATAATTCGGGCAGTTCCGCCACAGATATGGACGGCAACGACATACCCAGGTCTTGGAATGTGGATGAGCTTCGGCGATATTATGTGTAATTGATGTAATCTTTTTTATTTTTTCCTATGGCATCTTTTTCCTTTCAGGAGGGGAGAAAGGTTTTTAATGGGGCCACAGTTTGTAATTTTCATTTTTTGTTTAGCCCTATGCAATACAAGGGCCAAATACCCCAAAAATATAACATGTAACACCAGAATCTGCACCATCGAGTGCAAAAAAGAACAAGGAAAAGCTCAAAAGTCATCCCTAAGGGGATGCAGAGCTACAATGTCACCTAGATGGTGACGAAGCTACAAAAGTCGTTCCTAAGGGAGGACAGAGTAAGTTTGTAAGACCCAAAATTGGGTAGAGAAAAAAATTAAAAAAATAAATAAACAAATATATTTATGATAGTGTTTTGAGAATTATTGAAACCCTAGTGAAAATATTGGGACCCTTCTTAGCCATAATCAATTAATAATATTAAATTAGTTAAGCAGATAATAAATAAATAATGCAAAGATGCATTCCTTGCTTATAATTTTGTGTGAGGCATGTTATTGAAAACAAAATTTAAACTTGACCTCAAAATTTTAAATGGAAATCTAGAAAATGTGAAGGAAAATGAAACCATTTATTCCTTCCATAAATAAATAAATGACAAGGAAAATATATATATTTAATATTGTAAACAGTAGAGTATATATTCACATTAGTAAGAATTTTGATATTGGGACATGGGAAGTTCAAAATAGGAGTTTGAATCCTTAAATCTTGAAATTGAAAGAAAATAAATATATAAATAAACCTATGCATTTTATATTAGTATTTGAAATCGTGCATTTAGACCCAATATGAAACTCACAACAATATTTGAATTCAAATTGAATTTTAGAAATTAAAAGGAAAAGAAAGAAAATAAGAAAAGAAATAGAGAAAGAATTCTAACCCTAGCTGGCCCGCTCCTCTCCTTTTCGGCCCAACTCCCTCTGCCGCGCATGCTCGGCCCAAATACCGGCCTGCCACCGTGCTTCCTTGCCGATGGGCGGGGCCCATCCGCCAGGCGCTCTTCACCTCGGGTCACTGCGCTGTTGGGCCCGTGTGTCAACCGCTGTGCGCCACTGTGGATCTTCCCCGGGGGATCGCGCCTCCATCCGCGTGGTCTCAACCGCTCTGTCGCAGCTTGCGCAAGCCACTCACCCCGCGCATCATGGCTTCGGAGTGGGACCCATCGGTCGGGTCTATCCCCTTATCCCTTACGATCTTTTCTCGGCCTCGTGCGATACTGCGGCCGGAACCTCGCGCGTCACCGTAAGAACCGTGCCCTCATCCTCGCGGTCACGAACCGGCGCGGAATCCGCGCGGGCTCAACAACCCTGTCGTAGCCTGCGTGTGCCTATAAACCCTAGGTTCCGCCATTACCGCAGCAGCACCACCGCGGTGACTCCACACACAGAGATAGAGGGGAAAACAAGGGAGGCCGCCGCCACGGGCAATTCCTTTGTAGGTCGCCGGTTTTTCCTCTGTCGGTGGTCAGGGAGCTTCGCCTCGATACGTGAGCGGTGTCTGCAGCCTTACCCTGCGGATTTGGCAACCGGGGAGGAGTGAATTCATCGTCGATGTCGGATTCGCCATGGTTCCACCGTGCTGCGTGGGCAAGGCCACTGTCGCCCCAATCCATGGTACGGACTCTACCATTACTTTCGCTAGAGCTCATACAACGTTTTGCATTTTACGCTTGTGCATTCGGGCGCCTGGTGGCGAGGATTGACCGGTGCCGGCCATGCCGCCGTCGTACCCATGCTCTGCGCCGCCGTAGCCAACCAGCAGGGGGGAAGAAAGGCTCTGGTTCGTTGGATCTCAGATGCACGTGTGAGATTAAAACTAGAGACACCCCTTCGTCAATTTAAATCTGAGCCATCGGATTTTAATCATGTGGCTCGGGGTAGATCAGATCATGGGCATTCGTGAACCGTAGAATCTAGATCCTGTGGACGATGCTACGTACCGATTCGTAATCCCGCTCATCTAATCTTGCGCGCACAAACCGAATCGGGCGGTGCAGATCGTCCCGTACCCCTTCGGTTGACCCATTTTGCAAAAGAAGCCCCAGGATTCTAGAAAACCAACCCGCCGTCCCATGCACTGTTTGCTGTGTCTCGGAAATTTTGCGTGGTCGCCCCTGCATTCTCTGGATTTTATGCGCGCAGTCCAGGAATTAAAGAAAACAGGAAAAGGAGATTTAGGAATTGATGTTGAGTATAAAAATAATTGTAAAACTTATATAATTCATAGAAAATTCATATGAAGTCCAAATCAATCCATTCTAATTTCTATAATTTCATAAAATTATTGTTTATCAATTAGTACCACTGTTTAGACATGAATGTCGCAATAAAGATTATATCCTATTTAATCTTATAAAAAACACATAGAACCTTTAGAAATTCATAACTTAAAATCCATAACTCCAAATGGATTCATTCTAGTGGTATTAATTTTGTTGAAGTATTGTTTATCACCTAGTACTTTTATCTAACCATGAAACTTGATTTAAAATTATTCACATGAATTACTCTATTCTAGGTACGTAATAACTTCTGAAATTCATAATTTAATAATTGTAACTCCGATCTTAGTAGTTCTCGATCCCACGATCTCGTTACGCTGCATAGATTATTATTATGCAGTATGTTCTTATGTTTGGTGTGATGTTAATTTTGTCTATACCATGTCTGTTTGTATTGCTATGACTAGCAGTGCGGTCACGAGGATCCGAAGAATCACCCTGGTAACTGGAATCTCAAGTTCCAGGCAATTTGTGTCGTTGATCCACTTTTGTTACCCAATAATGTTCTTTATTATCAATATTCAATGCATAGGTTTAATTTTGATGGGACCCAATAGGTCACCCTAGTTTGTTTACCATTTTCCCTTGTTTACCCTGAAAGGGGCAAGGGCAGTAGGGGAGTTGCATGTAGGGAGGTTCTCGGGTTGATTTTGCTGCGATGACAGTCAGACGAGGGATTCCTGCAAGTGCTCTTCCCATAAACTGTAGCGGGTTTTCGGAAGATAGTGGAACTTTGTAAAGGCCTCGTAGTGGATCCCTAGCCATTCACCTCGGTAGTGGGGTCTAGCTAACCCTATCGACATGGGATACACGACTTGTGGGTATAGGGTACAACCTCTATAGAGTGTAAAACTGGTATACTAGCCAAGCTCACGGTCATGAGCAGCTCAGGACTCTCGCATGATTAATTTATGTACCTTAAATTCAATTTGTCATTTGCATTTGCATGGGATTATTTATTAATTTTGTTCTATTATTTATTATGGTTTGGTATTGTTGGGGTCCTGCTTCTTCACCGAAGGTGCTCTAAGCAGAATCACCTTCGAAAGATCGGCATATAAGCAAACACAACGCGAAGGTACACGCCAAAGCTACGATCCAGGGAGCTTCGGCCTAGTGACACGCCTTGAGACGAAGGGCTGCACCGACTTAAAGAGGAAAAGACTGGTCAGTCCACGATAATTTGTGTCATGATTGTAACTAGTCATCAAGGACATAAATGTAATTTTGACCGAGCTGCATCCCATGCTTATAAATAGGTGAACAGTACCCTCGTACTGTTCACGCAGACTTGTATTCGCTCGTACATCCTGCTTGGATTTTCACCTTCTTTCAAGCCGAAGGTATAAATATAATTCAATATTGTTTATATCCATTCATGATATGATAATAAAGAAATATAAAGGATGTCATATGATTGTTCATAATGTTTCTCATGTTTCATATGCTTTTGTTTCCATTATTATACATTGAGATGATGAAGGTACGCCCTTCATGACTTTCGTCTGAAGATCATTATATCCTAAGGAAGATAATGCTTCGAAGGATGAAGATCTTTAACCATTAACATTTTGTGTTGCCTTGTTCTTAAATCATAGCATTTGAGAACAAGTCCCCAACATTGGCGCCAACCTCCGGTGAACTCACTTCCACTGTTGAAATGATGGCTTCGTTCAACAACCAAGCTGCGGCACCTTCGGTTACGAAGCTGGTGCTCCCGATCACAGGTGGTTCAAGTTCAGAGCCGGCTAACAAGAAGCAGAAGAAGGAAGCACAAAGAAGGGTGCAGCATGTCGGGGTGCAGGGACCCTTCATCAAGTCCAAGTGGTCCCACATCCCAATCACCTTCTCCCAGGAGGACCTTCAGCTCAAAGATTACCCTCACAACGATGCTATGGTCATATCTTGTGTCATCAAGGGATTCCTGGTCCACAATGTTTTGGTTGACATAGGCAGTGCAGCGGATATCATATTTGCCAAGGCCTTCAGATAGATGCAAGAGCCAGAGGACAAGATTCATGATGCTACACACCCTCTCTGTGGCTTCGGAGGAAGGCAGATTGTCAAACTTGGTAAAATCACAATGTCAGTTACCTTCAGCTACGTCCACAACACAAGGACTGAACAGGTTGTCTTTGACATTGTCGACATGGAGTACCCGTACAATGCAATCATTGGTCGGGGGACACTTAATGCTTTTGAAGAAATACGTCATCCAGCATATTTATGCATGAAGATACCTTCAGAACAAGGACCCATTGTTGTCCATGGGAGTCAAGAAGTTGCCAGAAGGGTTGAAGGGAACTGGACAGATTCAAAGGCAATCCATAACATAGATGGAGCTGAAGCTTGTCAACAGTATAAATACAAAAGAGAGAAGGCTGCTTCGGCGGACCAGCCGAAGCCTATGCTCCTATGCGAAGATATAGCAGAACAAAGGGTACTGTTGGGATCTCAGCTATCTGATGAGCAAGAGAAGACTTTGTTAAGATTTTTATTCAACAACAAAGATGTCTTTGCTTGGTCAGCCAATGATCTCTGTGGTGTCAACAGAGATGTTATCGAACATTCACTCAATGTGGATCCATCTTTCAGGCCAAGAAAACAAAGGCTTCGGAAGATGTCTGAAGACAAAGCTGAAGGTGCTCGGAATGAAGTAAAAAGACTTCTTAGTGCTGGTGTTATCAGAGAGGTGAAATACATAGAATGGCTAGCCAACACTGTCATGGTGAGGAAGGCTAATGGTAAATGGAGAATGTGCATTGATTTCACAGACCTCAACAAGTCATGTCCAAAGGACAAGTCCCCATTGCCAAGAATAGACTCTCTTGTAGATGCAACAACTTCTTCAGAGCTCATGAGTCTATTGGATTGTTACTCAGGCTATCATCAAATTGTGGCGGAACCGCCCGAATTATTCCAGCTTAAGTGCCTAAGTCACGCCTCAGGGGCCGTAACACACTTAAATCGGAATAACCCGTCAGTCCCTCAGATCTAGTCTGATAGAGCCACTTAACCAGGATCAAATTCCACAATCTCTCTCGAAGGTGAGTCACAGAAGAAATACAATAAAACAGGAAACCTCAAATTAAGTGCTGAATTATTACATGGATCGGAGTTTTTGAGTAGCAAATAAGAGTTCACAAAATAAAATGCAGCGGATAATCGATGTCGTCGGTATCGAGGAAATGGGCAAGGCCTAGCCCACTACCCCTCGTGCTCCTCTCCTGCCGGAGCAACATCCCACTCGACCGTCCAACCCGATGGCAGGGTGGTAGGCCAAGTCACACCATCAACCATTTCCTGAATGGTACCTGCAAAAATTATGCCACAAGCAAGGCTGAGTATACTAATACTCAGCTAGACTTAACCGGTGTGAGGAGTCTACTCCTCTACCTCTAGACTATGTAGCTGTTTGGCTGAGGGGTTTGGTTTGCCAAAAGCACTAGCTGTTTCTAAAATCAAATTTTAGCTTTTCAAATTCTATCATCATTAACTTAGCTAGATTTTCTCCCTCTAAGCATACATGGTAACAAGCATTTAGTTCAATCAACAAGTTATCTCATGTAACCTCATTTCACTTCTTACTCGATGCAGTACAAGGGGTCAAGCAGTCTCATTAGCTGCAAGAAGCAGACGATTCGAATCGAGTTTTAACCTTGCAAGGTAAACCTAAACACACGGCATGTCAGGGTACTCCGACCCCACACATGACAACCGTCCCCATCGATTCCCTGTTCGCGTCCAGGCCTCACCGCCTTGGCATACAATGCTCCACTGACCCCGGCTGCCGCCGTGCAGTGACCGCACTTGTACCCACCATAGCTAGCATGGGAGACCCAGTCTCAGGTCGCATGAGGGATAAAGTTCGCGCCCGGCTTCACTCAGGTACTAGGTTTACCGGTTACCATTTTTCCCGACATGTGCTTAATACGTTCAAAAGCTTGACTCAGGTATCCACACATTAATCCTTAATTTCTTTTCCCGTCTCATGGACAAGGCATCCTCCTTGGATCCAAGTCCATAGACTAACATATATCCCGTTATCAAGATGAATACAATCAATTCCTGACCTCGCGCGAGTGCTAGAAAAATCACTCGACTTCTACCGAGATCCTGATTAGCAAGCAGCTACTCGACCTAGCATACTAGTATTCATCTCAAAAAGGAATCCTAAGTTCATGCAACTAGAGGTTTCAAGCAACTCCTACACTTAAGTGCACATTACAATCCTACAAGCATTAAGTGTAGTAAAATAGCATAATTAACAGGTTATGCATAAAACCGGGGCTTGCCTTCAATTGTTGGGGCTGCGGGGAGATCCTCAATAGCAGCCTCTGAAGCCTGCTCCTGGTCCTCCTCTTGGACAGGTCCTTGCTCGGGGATGAGCACATACTCTCCGTCGGCAAGATTACAATCTAATGAATGCAATGCGTAAGATATATGCATGATATGATATGTGCTTTTAGAAATTGCAACTTTTGACGATGTATGATCTACTTGAGTTAAACAAGGTTAACTTTACTTATGTAAGACCCTTGGGTGGTATACTTGGTAAATTGGGTCAAACTTTATCTAAGGTAATTGGTAGGTTTATTTTTGGGGTTCCACTGAATTCTTTTTAAATCTTAGGGAGAATTGATAAGTACTCAAGTTAGACTTATTGGAGTGAGGTTTATTTCTTCTTCCCTTTTCTTTTACTCTCCTAAATGTTTTGGAGTGGGTTTGAACTACAAGTTGCTTTTATAAAATTTTAAAAATTCTGCAAAAATTACAGTGGCTTGGTACTGGTGTATGTTTCACTGTCCCAAAAATTGGGGATCAGAAAGTGAGAAGTTTTCTCTGGACAAAATTATCAAATTTTAGGGCAGAAGGGGTGCTTTGAACTACAACTATTATTTAACAGTGGGTAGTTCTCTGAAACTTATTTTTGCTGGCTTTTAGGTGTTATAACATGACTTGATACAAATTTCTAGCCATTAATACCCTTTAGTTATTTTTCTATAGTTTTCTCAAGTTTCTAGCCAAATAAGTGCTTTCTACTACCACTATATTTGAAAAATTTCAAACAACAAAGTTCTTATTTTTCTTAGTTATTGTTTTGCGCAAGAGCAATCATTCTGAAGTTTGGCATCCTTTTGCTTAAGGGGAAGGGTGGTATGCATTATTTGAATTAAGTGGTCTTTCTTATAAATCCTTAGCAATAGGTATGAGTTTGCTCCTTTTTCATGGGTTTGCATTTTTCTCTGGTGGTTTATCTCATTATGGACTTAGCTAATTTTTGGTTGCCCATTATCACATTATTAGGGGTTGTTCATGATTTATTTGAAAAATGCCTCATTATCACTTTATATTTATTTTCCTCACTTAAAATGTTGGGCTGAGGTGTTCTTAATTTTTGTAGTGGGGCTCTGATGGTTGTAAGTCCACTGGATTTTTATTATTCATTTTGGGTATAGTTTTGAAATTCCAATAATTGATTTTCAGTTCAAATAAGGCTAAATAAAACATTTTAATTTAAAACTGATCTGAACTAATGGTCTCTTTATTTTTCCTAGGTTCTCTGTTACATAAGTAAACTAGGAAAAATAATTTTAATCACTGTTCATTAATTTCTAATGCCTTTCTGATTTTTTCTAAGTTTTGGGCAAAATAGCTTAAAATGAATATCTACATCATATTTTTCAATGTGGGGGTTTCTACTATTTTTAAACAATGTCTAAATGAGGTTTGAAAACCTACCAATTTTCTTAGGTTCAGTACAGAAGAAAAACTAATTTTCCTTAATTAAACAAGGTTTGGTGGGTTTCTGTTTTTAATTTTAAACTCAAAAATTCAGAACAAGAAAGCATAGGGTTTATCATTTTTAAATGATAGTCCATAATATTCAGGAGCTAGCAAAATTAGTTTGATAACTTTTTATTAAGAATTCATCAAGTTATGGGTTTTCTAAGTTCTCTGATCATTTTAAAAAGATTAACAGAATTGATTAAATGGAAAACCACTTTGCACTGGGGTCCCTGGCGGGTATTTTAAGTTTTCTTTGCGGATCAGTCCCTAGGCCACTATTCACATGGGTCACTGACGTTACAGAAAACCCCTCGGGTTATACAAATCCTAACCCGAGGTCCTTCTCCTAACTCAAACAGTAACCGTGGTGGAAGAAAGGGCGGAGGGGCTTACCGGCTGCGAGATTGCTCCGGTGGAGTGGTCGAGGACGTAGGGGAGGTCTCGGGGATCACAACGGTGTGCGGGTCGCCGTCGGGGATGGCCGGAGTTGGTCGGTCCACGTGCGCAGGCGGGGATGCTCGTCGGCGGCGAGGAGTCCGGCCTGCTCACGGCGAGATAGTTTAATTGGACGGGTCAGAGAGGTTCACGGGATGCCAGAGAAGATATGGGTGCAAGGAATTGGGCGGAGACTCACCGGTTAGCTCTGTCCACGTGCGGCGGCGGAAGACCGAAGTCCGGTGAGGTCGATCTCGGGCCTCCGGTGAAGTCCGGCCTAGTCCGAGGGCTTGGGAAGCTTCACGGGCCATTGGTGGAGCTAGCCGAAGCATTGGCTCGACTCGGGGGTGGCTGGAGTGGGCTGGCCACGGTGACCGAAGCTCTGGCGGCAATGGCCGGCGGAATTGAGCTCGCCGGAACTAAGGAGAAGGGGCTGGCCGGTGAAGGTGCGCGCGGGGTGAAGTGGGGCGCGCCTGGGGAGGCTTTATAGGCACGGCGCGGTGCATGGGCGGTTGTGGACCGGCGAGCGCGCGCGGGCGTGCACTGGGAGGCGCGGTGCGTAAACAGGCGTGAACCGGAGGTGTCAGCCACGGTCGAACACGTGTGTCCGTTGCTTCTGCCCATGTTCAAGCGCTGGTTGGGTGCAAATCTTCGCGAATTTGGGCAAGATCACTGTGAAGGATTTGTTCACCTAACCTTGCTTTGTCTTTTGTGTATGGACGTCGCGCGGTTTTAGGCTAGGGACAGGGAGTTGTAGCGTCACCAAGGTGCCAGTGTCAGAATGTCTGATCCCGAGGTCAATCTGCGCCAAAACCGTGTCAAATGAATTTGGTTTGAGTTCAAACTTTTCCAGGACGTGTTCAAGGGAATTTGGCACAACTTTGATATTTGGATCTTCTAGTTTTGAGTTTTGAAAAACAGAGAACGCAGTTGATCTTTGGAAAGAGGTCTGAATTTCAGAAATTCAAAAATCTGAATTTCTCCAAGGGTTCATGGTTCAAGGGCTGATTTGGAAATTTTAAAAAGACCAAAAGGCCAAATTCTCTTACTATGTTTTGTTAGTTATTTGGTGAACTAAAGTTTTGTAATTTGATCATATCTTAAATTTTTGCATTTTCCCTCATGACTTCTCCTAATTCCCTTTTATGCTTATCTTGGCTTACTTAGGGTTTATTAGGGTTGCAACATTATTACCTTTTGGAAGGACCCACTTGCTTTGATCATGACACTTTTAAGTATATGCTTGGTGAATTCTTTATTCTTAAGTTAATTTGATGCTCATGCTTACTTTGGTTCACATATAATGATGGTTCTTGGTTTGGCATTATAAGAGAAAACCCTAGGTGACACTGGGGTGTCACAGCCTTCCCCCCTTAAAGGAATCTCGTCCCAAGATTCGGACCAGAGTCCTTCCGAGGTGAAGCGAAGGGTGAGACTTATAGGGAATGGGTGATTATTGTTATTATTAGGGTCAAACTGCTCTTCGAATGTCATTCTCTTTGCAACTTCAGAAGGAAGCCCTTTTTAAGTATTACTTCATAGTTACTTCATTCTGAATTAAGAGCTTATTTTTGGAAATTAGATTCGAAGGGCAGGAGGAGGGGTTGGGTGTGATTACGTACCAGCTTCCTTAGGTAGGCAATCGGGGAAGTTGGATCTCAGGAATTCCTCGGTTTCCCAAGTAGCTTCCTCCTGTGAGTGATTGCTCCACTGGACCTTGTACATCTTGATTGATTTAGCCCGAGTTGATCTTTCTTTGCAATCCAGAATCTTGGAGGGGTACTCTTGGTACGATAGATCTGGCTCTATCTCCAATTCTGGCTCTGCTATGATCTCGGTCGGCAATCGAACACACTTCTTCAGCTGAGATACATGGAAAACACTGTGAATGGCAGACATCCTTGAAGGTAACTTCAGCTTGTATGCCACGGGTCCACATGC
This sequence comes from Zea mays, assembly GCF_902167145.1. Classification (NCBI taxonomy): domain Eukaryota; kingdom Viridiplantae; phylum Streptophyta; class Magnoliopsida; order Poales; family Poaceae; genus Zea; species Zea mays. The sequence continues at coordinate 48,174,251 of NC_050103.1, forward strand.
TTCTATGATCTCATAAGGTCCAATGTAACGAGGGGCTAGCTTGCCTTTGATCCCAAACCTCTGCACTCCCTTGGTGGGTGATACCTTAAGGTATACAAAACTTCCCACCTCGAACTAGAGAGGTTTCCTTCTTCTGTCATGGTAACTCTTCTGCCTGGCCTGAGCAGCTTCTAGATTCTTCCTGATTAGTTTGACCTTCCTTTCGGCTTCAGTCACTAAGTCAGGTCCAAAAACTTCTCTTTCTCCAGGTTGAGACCAATTGAGTGGTGTCCTACACCTTCTTCCATAGAGAGCTTCAAAAGGTGCCATCTTTAGGCTGGATTGATAACTATTGTTATAAGCAAACTCTGCTAAGGAGAGGTGCTTATCCCAGTTCTTGCCACAATCGATCGCACAAGCTCTCAGCATATCCTCCAGAATTTGGTTTACCCTTTCCGCCTGACCATCAGTCTGTGGGTGGTAAGCTGAACTCCTAATTAGCTTGGTTCCCAAAGACTCTTGCAATTGTTCCCAAAATGTGGCAACAAATTGGGCTCCTCGGTCAGAAACAATGGTCCGAGGTAATCCGTGCAAACACACGATCCGGTCAATATACAATTCTGCATACTTCTGAGCCTTATCAGTGGTGTGCACAGGAAGAAAATGTGCCACTTTCGTCAATCGGTCCACAATAACCCAAATTGAATCATGATGACGAGAGGTGTTGGGCAGACCCACAATGAAATCCATGCTGATGTCATCCCATTTCCACGAAGGTATGGATAGGGGTTGCAAAGCTCCAGCTGACTTCAAGTGGCTTGCCTTTATCCTCTGACAGGTGTCACATTCTGATACATACTGGGCTATCTCCCTCTTCATTCTAGTCCACCAGTACAAAGGCTTCATATCATGGTACATCTTGGTGCTTTCCGGATGCATAGAGAATTTGGAGAGATGAGCCTCATCCAAAATTTTCCTCTTAAGGTCCTGGTCCTTAGGAATCACCAATCTGCTTTTGAACCATAACACACCCTTTTCATCCTGGCGGAAACAATTATACTTCTCAACCTTCTAATGGAGATTCTTCTTGATAATTTGCACTCCCTTGTCACTGAGCTGGGCCATGATAATCTGGTCTTGCAAGGCTGGCTCAACAGAAATGTGAGACAAAGAACCAGAAGGAATCACTTCAATTTGCATCTTGCTCAACTCATCACACAAGGTGTTAATGCGAGAATCCATCAGGATACAATTGCATTGCATTTTCCGACTCAAGGCATCTGCTACCACATTAGCTTTTCCTGGGTGATAATGTACCTCCAGGTCATAATCCTTGATCAGCTCTAGCCATCTTCTCTGCCTCATGTTGAGATCAGCCTGAGTAAAGATATACTTAAGGCTCTTATGATCAGTGAAGATGTTGCAGTGGGTTCCCATTAAGTAATGCCTCCACATCTTTAATGCATGAACCACTGCTGCCAACTCGAGGTCATGAGTGGGATAGTTTTGCTCATGAGGCCTGAGTGCTCTTGAGGCATAAGCGATGACTCGGTTGTCTTGCATCAAGACACAACCTAGCCCGGTGTCAGAGGCATCGCAATAGACATCAAAAGGCTTGCTGTTGTTGGGTTGTGCTAGTACTGGTGCGGTGGTCAGATGCTGCCTCAAAGCATGGAAGGCATCTTCGCACTTCTGACTCCAAACAAATTTGACTTCTTTCTTCAGCAACTCAGTTATAGGCTTCGCAATTCGAGAGAAGTCCGGAATAAATCTTCGGTAATAACCAGCTAATCCCAGAAAACTCCGAATCTGACGGACAGTTGTTGGTGGCTTCCAGTTCATCACCTCTTGCACTTTATCAGGATCAACAGCTATTCCAGCCTGAGAGATAGTGTGACCCAAGAATTTGATTTCCTTTAGCCAAAAATCACACTTGGACAACTTGGCATAAAGGTGGTGCTCTCGCAGACGTTGAAGCACTACATGCAAATGCCCGGCATGTTCTTCTTCATTCTTTGAGTACACCAAAATGTCATCGATGAAAACCACCACGAACTTGTCCAATTCCGGCATGAAAACAGAATTCATCAGATACATGAAATATGCTGGTGCATTTGTCAGCCCGAATGACATCACCAAGAATTCATATAGCCCATATCTGGTTGAGAATGCCGTCTTCGGAATATCACTTGCTTGTATCTTGATCTGATGCTAGCCAGAGCGAAGGTCTATTTTGGAAAATACCTTGGCCCCGACCAACTAGTCAAAAAGAACATCAATACGAGGCAAAGGATACTTGTTCTTGATAGTTACCGCATTAAGAGGGCGGTAATCTATACACAGCCTCAAGCTTTCATCCTTCTTCTTCACAAACAGTGCTGGAAATCCCCAAGGCGAAGTGCTTGGGCGAATAAATCCCTTGTCCAGCAACTCTTGCAATTGCTTCTTCAATTCTGCCAACTCGGCGGGTGGCATTCGGTAGGGCCTCTTGGAAATTGGGGTCGTTCCCGGTTGCAACTCGATGGCGAATTCAATATCCTGGTCTGGTGGCATTCCTGGCAATTCATCAGGGAAGACATCTGCATACTCACAGACCACTGGGATCTTCTTCAGAGGTAACTCCGTCATAGAGAAAGCACATGACTGAGTAGAACCTTGATTAGGCAGAATTAAGGTGAAGTTCCCGCAGAACGGAGAATTAACTTCCACGGTACGGCTGGCTACATCAAGCACAACTTGGTGCAAGGTCATCCAATTAGATCCCAGAATAATGTCCACATTTTCCAAACCCAGCACAAGAAGAGTGGTTTTGACAATGTGGCTTCCCAGTTGAATAGGCACACTTTGGTTTAATTGATTAGTTGCAATTTTACCCCCAGGTGTGACTATCATGAATGACCCTTTTGAGTGAGAGAATGGCAGTTTACATTTAGCACTGAACTTTTGGCTAATGAAACTATGAGATGCACCAGAATCAAACAGAATTAAAGCAGGTTGATTATAAACTGAAAAGATACCGGTCATGATAGGAGCTCCTTCAGGTACTTCCTCCAGAGTAGTGAAGTTGAGCTTCCCTTGCCTGACTTGCACCTTCTGCTTTCTTCCCTTGTCTTGATTTGGTGCTGGCATCTGCCTCTACTGGTTCCTGGGACAATTCTTGGCATAGTGGCCCACATTGCCACAAAGTGAAACACTTGCTCCCATTGCCCTGGCGGAACTGCTGCTGCTGCGGAGGCTGAATGTTCCTTGGGACGGGAGCTGGGTAGCGGTTGGGTGCCGGCTGCTGCTGCTGAGGTGGCCTGATCACCCATCTGCCTGCCTGCTGCTGAAAACCCCTACTCTGATTGTGAGAAACAATCTGGAACCTCTGAGCCTGAGCGGATGGTGCTGCCATTGGGGCCTTTCTCTTCTTCTCTGCCCGGTGAGCAACAATGCAATCCTCCTGGGAGATGGCCATGTTGACCAACTCATTGAAGCTATCAGCCCGGACAGTGTTGAGTCGTTCCCGCAGCTTGGTATTGAGACCCCTGCGGAAGCGATCTCTCTTCTTTTCATCAGAATCAACATGATACCCTGCATACTGGCATAAGTCGTTGAAGGCTTGCGCATACTGCAGTACCGTGCGGGTTCCTTGATTAAGGGCTAGAAATTCATTCAACTTCCGATCGAGAATGCCAGCTGGAATGTGGTGTCCTCTGAAAGCAGTCTTGAATTCCTCCCAAGATACTTCACGATCAGCGGGGAGCATAGCACGGAAGTGGTCCCACCAAGTCCGAGCAGGGCCGCGAAGCTGCTGTGCGGCGAAGCGAGCCTTGGCCTCATCAGGGCAGTCTCCCGTGAGGAGGGGAAACTTGGACTCGACGACGCGAAGCCATACGTCGGCGTCCAATGGATCCTCTGCCTTGGTGAACAAGGGTGGCTGTGTGCTCAGAAACTCCTGGTAAGTTGCCATAGCCGGAGGTCGCTGATGCTGGCCTCCACCATGCTGCTGAGGGTGGGGCTGGCGCTGCAAGAGCTGTCGCAGAATCTCATTCTGCTGGGCCATCAGCTCCTGTACTGTGGGAGCTGGAGGAGGTGGCGGGGGAACCTGCTCGTTATGCTCGCGATGCTGCCTAGCTGCCATCTGAAAACAGAGATTGTCACCATTGTTATCCCAACTCACAGTTCGAACGACAAGATATCATCTCATATGGAAGGAAAAATGCCATAATCATAATATTAGGTTTGAAATGAAGATAACATGGTGACAAATATCCCACAGATTTCAAAAGTTCACAGGGTTACATCAATCAGGGGAAAGTACCCATAAGCCTAGTCCAAAATCTGACATTAACGAAGCTCGCATAGGTTTCTATCCGCCTAAAAGTGTCGAAGCGACTGCTTAACCCTGAGCGGTGGAAGCGACACTGGATACGGGTGAAGGAGGCATCGCGGAGGTAGTTCCATTAGCACCAGGGGCTGGTCCTAGCTCCTCGGGAGCCTCTTCTCCCTCGCTTCCTGCTTCATTGGCCTCCATCTCCAGGTGGTGCATGTCCAAGTGGTCATTCGCTTCTTCGAGTTCCCTCTGCACATCGTGAAGCTGATTCTCCAAGACATCAATAGTGTTGTCTCGGATCTCCACCTGTTGCTCCAAGGTGGTAATGCGCTGGCTCAGCCTCTCCACCTGCAGATCCTTCTCTACCAACTCGACGGATAGATCAACCACAAAATCTTATCGACTGTCGAGAGTGAGCTTGGCAGTTTGAGCGATGTTAGCAAGGAGTGCCATAGCATCGCTCTGAAGGGCCAGAAGGCGGTACAGCGCACTCATGCACTGAACAGTGACCCTCCCGACCAAGTCAGGATACATTGCCCACACATCCTTCACATGGCTCACGCGGTTACACAACATGGGATCATCCTTCTTCTCAGCAGGGAAGAGTCCCAAGGGGTGCATCACCATCTCCAGGGGATGGTAGCCACAGAAAGTCGTCAGGGTCTTCATAGCTGCTGCTTCAACGGTGTCGTCCGTCCGGAGTCCAATCGTCTCAGAGTCAAGAGAACGCCAACCCGGCTGAAGGGGATGAGCCTCCAAGGTCAGCCAGACCCGACAACGAGGTACCCGATGCTCCTCATACAACTGCACCGTGTACAAAGGGGGCGTAGGGTAACCGGCGGAGTTAAGCACTTCCCACAAGATGGAAGGAAAGCCATCGCGAGAAAGGAAGTCAGAACTGAAACGAGAGTCTCCTCCACTGGCGGGGGTGGGTGAATTCATCTGCGGAAGGGAACCAAAGGTAAAGATTATGGTGGAAGGAAAAAGAAAAAGAGAGCCCGGAGGGTTTTAAAGAAAGTGGGTTAGCTCAAATTTTTAATTCCCCTTTGTATTTTATAATGCATGCATGGTGGAAGTAACGTTGCCTCTCAAAAGAAAATAGGGTGCTTTTTAGGGCATCCTTAAAAATATAAGTACTGGCCCACGGGGCCTAATCAATTAGCCACTTATTTCTCCCTCTATGCCTAAGGCCTTTCGTCCTAGGTCTAGCGATCTAGTCCTGACGATCCATAGCAGTTTCTAGGCAAGTTTTAGATTTTGAAAATTGGTATTCATGGTTTATTGTTTTTCTCTGCGGTGGAATTTGCTCCGATACCAGCTGTGGCGGAACCGCCCGAATTATTCCAGCTTAAGTTCCTAAGTCACGCCTCAGGGGCCGTAACACACTTAAATCGGAATAACCCGTCAGTCCCTCAGATCTAGTCTGATAGAGCCACTTAACCAGGATCAAATTCCACAATCTCACTCGAAGGTGAGTCACAGAAGAAATACAATAAAACAGGAAACCTCAAATTAAGTGATGAATTATTACATGGATCGAAGTTTTTGAGTAGTAAATAAGAGTTCACAAAATAAAATGCAGCGGATAATCGATGTCGTCGGTATCGAGGAAATGGGCAAGGCCTAGCCCACTACCCCTCGTGCTCCTCTCCTGCCGGAGCAACATCCCACTCGACCGTCCAACCCGGTGGCAGGGTGGTAGGCCAAGTCACACCATCAACCATTTCCTGAATGGTACCTGCAAAAATTATGCCACAAGCAAGGCTGAGTATACTAATACTCAGCTAGACTTAACCGGTGTGAGGAGTCTACTCCTCTACCTCTAGACTATGCAGTTGTTTGGCTGAGGGGTTTGGTTTGCCAAAAGCACTAGCTGTTTCTAAAATCAAATTTTAGCTTTTCAAATTCTATCATCATTAACTTAGCTAGATTTGCTCCCTCTAAGCATACATGGTAACAAGCATTTAGTTCAATCAACAAGTTATCTCATGTAACCTCATTTCACATCTTACTCGATGCAGTACAAGGGGTCAAGCAGTCTCATTAGCTGCGAGAAGCAGACGATTCGAATCGAGTTTTAACCTTGCAAGGTAAACCTAAACACACGGCATGTCAGGGTACTCCGACCCCACACATGACAACCGTCCCCATCGATTCCCCGTTCGCGTCCAGGCCTCACCGCCTTGGCATACAATGCTCCACTGACCCCGGCTGCCGTCGTGCAGTGACCGCACTTGTACCCACCATAGCTAGCATGGGAGACCCAGTCTCAGGTCGCATGAGGGATAAAGTCCGCGCCCGACTTCACTCAAGTACTAGGTTTACCGGTTACCATTTTTCCCGGCATGTGCTTAGTACGTTCAAAAGCTTGACTCAGGTGTCCACACATTAATCCTTAATTCCTTTTCCCGTCTCATGGACAAGGCATCCTCCCTGGATCCAAGTCCATAGACTAACATATATCTCGTTATCAAGATGAATACAATCAATTCCTGACCTCGCGCGAGTGCTAGAAAAATCACTTGACTTCTACCGAGATCCTGATTAGCAAGCAGCTACTCGACCTAGCATACTAGTATTCATCTCAAAAAGGAATCCTAAGTTCATGCAACTAGAGGTTTCAAGCAACTCCTACACTTAAGTGCACATTACAATCCTACAAGCATTAAGTGTAGTAAAATAGCATAACTAACATGTTATGCATAAAACCGGAGCTTGCCTTCAATTGCTGGGGCTGCGGGGAGATCCTCAATAGCAGCCTCTGAAGCCTGCTCCTGGTCCTCCTCTTGGACAGGTCCTTGCTCGGGGATGAGCACGTACTCTCCGTCGGCAAGATTACAATCTAATGAATGCAATGCGTAAGATATATGCATGATATGATATGTGCTTTTAGAAATTGCAACTTTTGACGATGTATGATCTACTTGAGTTAATCAAGGTTAACTTTACTTATGTAAGACCCTTGGGTGGTATACTTGGTAAATTGGGTCAAACTTTATCTAAGGTAATTGGTAGGTTTATTTTTGGGGTTCCACTGAATTCTTTTTAAATCTTAGGGAGAATTGATAAGTACTCAAGTTAGACTTATTGGGGTGAGGTTTATTTCTTCTTCCCTTTTCTTTTACTCTCCTAAATGTTTTGGAGTGGGTTTGAACTACAAGTTGCTTTTATAAAATTCTAAAAATTCTGCAAAAATTACAGTGGCTTGGTACTGGTGTATGTTTCTCTGTCTCAAAAATTGGGAATCATAAAGTGAGTAGTTTTCTCTGGACAAAACTATCAAATTTTAGGGCAGAAGGGGTGCTTTGAACTACAACTATTATTTAACAGTGGGTAGTTCTCTGAAACTTAGTTTTGCTGGCCTTTAGGTGTTATAACATGACTTGATACAAATTTCTAGCCATTAATACCCTTTAGTTATTTTTCTATAGTTTTCTCAAGTTTCTAGCCAAATAGGTGCTTTCTACTACCACTATATTTGAAAAATATCAAACAACAGAGTTCTTATTTTTCTTAGTTATTGTTTTGCGCAAGAGCAATCATTCTGAAGTTTGGCATCCTTTTGCTTAAGAGGAGGGGTGGTATGCATTATTTGAATTAAGTGGCCTTTCTCATAAATCCTTAGCAATAGGTATGAGTTTGCTCCTTTTTCATGGGTTTGCATTTTTCTCTGGTGGTTTATCTCATTATGGACTTAGCTAATTTTTGGTTGCCCATTATCACATTATTAGGGGTTGTTCATGATTTATTTGGAAAATGCCTCATTATCACTTTATATTTATTTTCCTCACTTAAAATGTTGGGCTGAGGTGTTCTTTATTTTTGTAGTGGGGCTCTTGTGGTTGTAAGTCCACTGGATTTTTATTATTCATTTTGGGTATAGTTTTGTAATTCCAATAATTGATTTTCAGTTCAAATAAGGCTAAATAAAACATTTTAATTTAAAACTGATCTGAACTAATGATCTCTTTATTTTTCCTAGGTTCTCTATTACATAAGTAAACTAGGAAAAATAATTTTAATCACTGTTCATTAATTTCTAATGCCTTTCTGATTTTATCTAAGTTTTGGGCAAAATAGCTTTAAATGAATATCTACATCATATTTTTCAATGCGGGGGTTTCTACTATTTTTAAACAGTGTCTAAATGAGGTTTGAAAACCTACTAATTTTCTTAGGTTCAGTACAGAAGAAAAACTAATTTTCCTTAATTAAACAAGGTTTGGTGGGTTTCTGTTTTTAATTTTAAACTCAAAAATTCAGAACAGAAAGCATAGGGTTTATCATTTTTAAATGATAGTCCATAATATTCAGGAGCTAGCAAAATTAGTTTGACAACTTTTTATTAAGAATTCATCAAGTTATGGGTTTTCTAAGTTCTCTGATCATTTTAAAAAGATTAACAGAATTGATTAAATGGAAAACCACTTTGCACTAGGGTCCCTGGCGGGTATTTTAAGTTTTCTTTGCGGATCAGTCCCTAGGCCACTATTCACATGGGTCACTGACGTTACAGAAAACCCCTCGGGTTATACAAATCCTAACCCGAGGTCCTTCTCCTAACTCAAACAGTAACTGCGGTGGAAGAAAGGGCGGAATGGCTTACCGGCGGCGAGATTGCTCCGGTTGAGTGGTCGAGGACGTAGGGGAGGTCTCGGGGATCACAACGGTGTGCGGGTCGCCGTCGGGGATGGCCGGAGTTGGTCGGTCCACGTGCGCAGGCGGGGATGCTCGTCGGCGGCGAGGAGTCCGGCCTGTTCACGGCGAGATAGTTTAATTGGACGGGTCAGAGAGGTTCACGGGATGCCAGAGAAGATATGGGTGCAAGGAATTGGGCGGAGACTCACCGGTTAGCTCTATCCACGCGCGGCGGCGGAAGACCGAAGTCCGGTGAGGTCGATCTCGGGCCTCCGGTGAAGTCCGGCCTGGTCCGAGGGCTTGGGAAGCTTCATGGGCCACTGGCGGAGCTAGCCGAAGCACTGGCTCGACTCGGGGGTGGCTGGAGTGGGCTGGCCAAGGTGGCCGAAGCTCTGGCGGCAATGGCGGGCGAAATTGAGCTCGCCGGAGCTAAGGAGAGGGGGCTGGCCGGTGAAGGTGAGCGCAGGGTGAAGTGGGGCGCGCCTGGGGAGGCTTTATAGGCACAGCGCGGTGCACGAGCGGTAGTGGACCGGCGAGCGCGCGCGGGCGTGCACTGGGAGGCGTGGTGCGCGAACAGGCGTGAACCGGAGGTGTCAGCCACGGTCGAACACGTGTGTCCGTTGCTTCTGCCCATGTTCAAGCGATGGTTGGGTGCAAATCTTCGCGAATTTGGGCAAGATCGTTGTGAAGGATTTGTTCACCTGACCTTGCTTTGTCTTTTGTGTATGGAAGTCGCACGATTTTAGGCTAGGGACAGGGAGTTGTAGCGTCACCAAGGTGCCAGTGTCAGAATGTCTGGTCCCGAGGTCAATCTGCGCCAAAATCGTGTCAAATGAATTTGGTTTGAGTTCAAACTTTTCCAGGACGTGTTCAAGGGAATTTGGCACAACTTTGATATTTGGATCTTCTAGTTTTGAGTTTTGAAAAACAGAGAACGCAGTTGATCTTTGGAAAGAGGTCTGAATTTCAGAAATTCAAAAATCTGAATTTCTCCAAGGGTTCATGGTTCAAGGGCTGATTTGGGAATTTTAAAAAGACCAAAAGGCCAAATTGTCTTACTATGTTTTGTTAGTTATTTGGTGAACTAAAGTTTTGTAATTTGATCATATCTTAAATTTTTGCATTTTCCCTCATGACTTCTCCTAATTCCCTTTTATGCTTATCTTGGCTTACTTAGGGTTTATTAGGGTTGCAACATTATTACCTTTTGGAAGGACCCACTTGCTTTGATCATGACACTTTTAAGTATATGCTTGGTGAATTCTTTATTCTTAAGTTAATTTGATGCTCATGCTTACTTTGGTTCACATAAAATGATGGTTCTTGATTTGGCATTATAAGAGAAAACCCTAGGTGACACTGGGGTGTCACACAAATTTGGATGAAGAAGGAAGACGAGCCGAAGACTAGCTTCATAACTCCTAGTGGCACCTATTGCTATCTTCCGATGCCTGAGGGGCTCAAGAATGTTGGAGGAAGCTTCAGCAGAATGATAGCCAAGGTCCTTCATTCTCAAATAGGCAGGAATGTACTGACCTATGTTGATGATATCATAGTGAAAAGCACGAAGCAAGAAAATCACATTGCTGATTTGCAAGAGACATTTGCCAATTTCAGGCAAGCTGGCCTGAAATTAAATCCAGAAAAGTGTGTTTGTGGAGTGAAGAAGGGCAAGTTCCTTGGTTGTTTGGTATCAACGAAGCCAATTGAAGCCAACCCGAGCAAGATTGAAGCTATCATTCGGATGGAGCCACCAAATTCAAAAAAGGGGGCTCAACGATTGGCAGGAAGGCTTGCGTCATTGAATAGGTTCATATCAAGATCAGCAGAGAGGAATTTACCATTCTTTGAAATTCTAAAGTCAGCCGAAGTTTTTCAGTGGGGTCTGGCTCAGCAAAAGGCTTTTGAAGAATTAAAGCAATACATGATAGATCTAACAACCCTAACTCCACCTTCGCTAGGGGCTCCATTACTCCTGTATGTAGCAGCTTCTCAATCTGCAGTTAGTGCGGCGCTTGTACAGGAGAAGGTAGATGGCCAAATCAAAAAGCAGGCCCCAGTATACTTCGTCTCTGAAGTTCTAAGTTTATCAAAGAAAAACTATACTAAATTGGAGAAAGTGTTGTATGCTGTGTTAACGGCCTCCATGAAGCTTCGACATTATTTTCAAGCATATCACATAATTGTTCCTTCATCACAGCCTCTGAAGGACATATTGAGGAACAGAGAAGCTACTGGAAGGATTGGAAAATGGGTTGTGGAGCTTAACGAATTCAGTATTGACTACGTACATAGATCCTCAATTCAGTCCCATGCGTTTGCAGACTTCATTGCTGATTGGACGCCAGGGGATCAGGAAGAACAAATAAATAAAGACGCCGAAGCTTGGACAGTGTTCTGCGATGGTTCCTGGGGAACCTTCGATGCAGGAGCGGCTGCTGTCCTAGTTGCACCTTCTAAAGTCAGAACATGTTATGCAGCAAGGCTTGATTTCAGTTGTACAAATAATATTGCTGAATACGAAGCTCTTCTTTTAGGGCTTCGAAAGTTAAAGGCAATGGGAATAAGAAGGGCAATCCTTAAAACTGACTCTCAAGTCATTTCTGGTCATGTCGACAAAAGTAGCAAGGCAAGAGATCCGAAGCTTGAAAAATATTTGGACACATTTTCTGTCGACAAAAGTAGCAAGGCAAGAGATCCGAAGCTTGAAAAATATGTCGACAAAAGTAGCAAGGCTCGAAGCTTCTTTCAAAGGATTTTCTGTTAAGAATATTCCAAGATGGGAAAATGAGCATGCTGATCTATTAGCCAAGTCAGCGGCACAGGGGCTTCCTCTACCTTCGGAAGTATTTTTTGAGACAATAAAAACACCTTCGATTGAACTCATGGAGAGCGCAGTGCATACAATATCTCCTGTCCATAGTGAAGATTAGAGGACTGAAATTATGTCTTTCCTCCAAGGTAATTGTCTTTCGGATGACGAAGTTTATAATAAGAGAATGGAAACAAGGACAAGACCATATGTTATAATAGAAGGGGAATTGTACAAACATGGGGTCTGTTCTCCGCTCCTCAAATGTTTATCCAGAACCAAAGGTATAGAGTTAATGAAGGAGATACATGCAGGCCTATGCGGATCTCATATTGGATCTAGGCCTCTACTGGGTAAAGTTTTTAGACAAGGATTTTATTGGCCGAAGGCAGCTTTGGATGCAGCAGAGCTGGTTCAAAAATGTGAAAATTGTCAAAAATGTGCAAGAGACCAGAAGCAACCTTCATCTCTCACCCAGCTAATACAGCCTACTTGGCCATTGCAAAGATGAGGCCTGGATTTGTTAGGCCCACTTCCACCAGCGCAAGGTAATTTGAAATATGTTGTGGTGGCTGTAGAATATTTTTCTAAGTGGATTGAAGCAAAGCCTTTGGCTACAATAACTTCGGTTACAGTCCAAAAAATTCTTCTGACAAAATATTGTTTGTCGCTTCGGCATGCCGAAGGCTATAACTATGGACAATGGAACACTGTTTGATGCTGAAACATTCAAAGATTTCTGTGACCAAATTAGCACGAAGATTCATTTTGCATCAGTAAGGCACCAAGAATCAAACGGACTATTAGAAAGAGCAAATGGCATTATAATGACAGGAATAATGAAGCTAATCTTGAATCAACCTAGAGGAAAATGGCCAGATGAGTTAATCAAAGTTGTATGGAGTCATAACACAACTATGTCAAGATCAACAGGATTTACACCCTTCAAACTCTTATTTGGTGACGAAGCAATAACTCCAGAAGGAGCAAAGGCAGGGTCAATAAGAACAATAGCTTCGGCAGAAGACGAAGCTGATTGTCAAAAAACAAAAGAGACAATAGAAGGGACCAGACTTCAGGCTATAGAGCACATCAATAAATATCAGGCCGAAACAATAAAATGGCGTGATAGAAAAGTTCGATTGAAAAATATCAAGCCAGGACATTTGGTACTTCGGAGAGTGGCCAATCCAGACACAGTGGGAAAATTATAGCTGAAGTGGGAAGGTTCTTTTCTGGTTGTATCTTCGTCAAGACCCGGTTCTTACAGGTTGAAGGATATGGACAGCAACGACATACCTAGATCTTGGAATGCGGATGAGCTTCGGCGATATTATGTGTAATTTGATGTAATCTTTTTTCATTTTTTTCTATGGCACCCTTTTCCTTTCAAAAGGGGGAGAAAGGTTTTTAATGGGGCCAAAGCTTGTAATTTTTCATTCTTATTTAGCCCCATGAGGGCCAAATCCCCCAAAGATGTAACATGTAAAATCTGAGCTTGCACCATCGAGTGCAAAAAGAGAAACAGGGAGAAGCTCAAAAGTTGTCCCCAATGGGATGCAGAGCATGACGAAGCTACAAAAGTCGTTCCTAAGGGAGCGCAGCGTAAGTTTTCTACTCAAAAGTCGTTCCAAAGGGAATGCAGAGCCAAATACCGCTGAAATATAAGGCAAAGAAGTTCAAAAGTCGTTCCTAAGGGGATGCAGAACTTACACCACCGAAATAGAAGGTGAAGAAGCTCAAAAGTCGTTCCTAAGGGGATGCAGAGCTTGAGACTCAAAAGACGTTCCTAAGGGGATGCAGAGTCTGGGTGTGGCTTCGTGTGTGTTTGGACATTCATTTGCACGTTACATTACATCATTCATTGAATTCATACACATTCATGTAGACATCCGTAGGATTATCATCATCATCATAACATAAAACACAGACAACTACTTCAGCTTTGATGACAATGCTTCGATGAGCATAAAGAAGCAAAGATACGCTTCATTGTGTACGAAAAGAAGGGAAGGTGTTTTTCGCCTTCGGCTCAAAAGATACAAGTTTCGTCCACATCAAAGCAATTCACACATGGATGGAAAGGTAAAAATATATTACAAGGTATGGACAAATTTACAGAGTAATGTTTGATTCCAAAATTACAATATCTTTTACAAAGATACTTCAAATATTTCTAAGCCTTGTTCAGCAGCTTCAGTAATCTCCGAGAAGAGCTTTGGACTATTGACCTTCGGCATCGTCATCCTGCACACGGCAACACAATATAAGGTAAAAAGTAATTACAAGAGAGCAAGCAACAGGTATAAGTATCATACCAGCTTAAGATGACTTCGTGCCTCGTCACCAGCTAAGTTTCGCCCACCCTTCGTCCAAATTTGTGTTATAAATCTATTCCCAATACTTCGGGATAGGCTCGGGATATCAACTAGGTCTGCTAGAGATATACTGAAGTTCGGTCTGTTTACTATCTTTCCGTGTGTGCAACCAGCCTTCATAAAAGCTACAGCTGTGCCGCGAGAAGCCAGCAGGGCACAAAAGTCGCCATGCCCAGCTATTACTTCGTTAAGTGCCTCAACTTTGCTTTCAATATGCTCGAAGGTGCTTGGCAAGTCTTCAACCGAAGGTTCAATTTTTTTAGAGCTGGCTCCCACTGAGCTGAAGACTTGTCTTAGCCGTTGCACGCAGCGGTTGCCAAAGTTCAAGCAAATATTCTGAAGTTCTTTCAAGGATTTTTATAGATTTGAGTTTTTCTCGACTTCGGCTTCAAGCCTCGCATCAAAATTCTTCCTTTCTTGTTCGAAGCTTTCTGATTTACAGAGGAGTTCATTATTTAATCTAGCAACTTCGGTTTGGGCTTCTGCCAATGAACCCTCCATTGTCTAAAGAAGGAAGTCCTTTTTCTCCAGAGAAGCTTCAAGATCTTTGATTTTCTTTTCTAGGCCCTCGATTATAATCTCATTCTTTTTATCCTCAAGATCTTGCTGCATCCTTAGTGCTTTGCTTAGTAGCATACTCTATACAAAATAGTCTTCATCAGAAATTTTTTGCTTCATCACAAAAATTAAAAAGATGAGGAAAAAAGCTTTACCTTAAAGTTGGAATAGAATAAGCTGCCGACAATATGTTGTCGCCGGTAACTGCTAATGTCAGCTTCAAGCTTTAGAAAACCAACACTCTTCGACAGAGTGCTGATAATCTTCGCCCCAGTGCGATCTCGAATACATCCTAAGGCTTCTTCATTAATTCCACCAAAGAGCACGGCTCCTGGCTGGTAGCCACAGGATGCAGCATACTCCTGCAGCTCCTCCTTCTTGGCCTTGGATAATTCTTGACCAACTAGATTCTGAAAGCTGAAGCCTTTTTCTTCTGAAGTATCTTTGGCAATTCCTTTCCCTTTTTTAGGCACTGTGGCCATGACTTCTTCTATAGCCGCAACAGTCTCCTCTATGACCATATCCAAGAGCACTTTATCAATAACAGATAATGTACTCTCCAGATTGGTAGCTTCGGCGGCCGCAGCTTCGGCAGAAGTATCTGCTTCGGCAGCTGGTGTCATCTTTGATGTTGAGGACGGCGGTGGCGTTTCCTCAATGGCTTGCATAACAGTGATAATTCTTTGCTTTTTAGGCCCATCAGCCTTTTTTTGCTGTCGAAGGCTCGTCCTTCTTCTATAAAAGCTTCGTCAGTTGCAGCCCTAGAGGACTTAGCAGCTTGATAGGTAAGGATTCAGTCATTACCTTTAAAATTTCTTCTACTTCAGCAGCAGAAGGCGTTGAAGGAGTTTCCTCTTCCATCTCAGCCACCTTCGGCTCTAGAGTTGCAGCTCATATCTTCTTCGAAGTCGCCGCTTTCGGCTCGGGACTGGATTTTCTCTTCTTCAGAGTTTTTTCATCCTCTTTCACCATTCTAGCAGCCCGCCTGCTCAAAACACTGGTAGCCCTTTTTCTCTTTGTCCCTTCGGCACCCTTGTGGAGTCGCTCATAATCAGGGTATTCAAAATTTAAAGCCTCCATTACTCGATTCAACCTTCGTTTTGGTCGGGTGCCAAAGGCTGCAGTCATTAATTGATCTTCTTTTTTGGTATAATTGCCCAAAATTTTATTGCACATAGTCTCAATCATCTCCAGCCATTCTTGGCAAGGCTCTTTGAACTGTTTCTCAAACTTAAAACGATAAGGCAATCGAACAAGTTCATTCTTCTTCTTTGTTCCCTTTAGCTTCGGCATGCTCCAGTCACTTAACGTTGGAGATATCCTGATGGCTAGGTATTCTTGCACTAGATACCTGGTGCTGATTTGTTGAGCCACCACTCTGAATTCTGCTACGGCCAGCTGACATGCTGACCCTGGCTTCATGTTGCACAAGGGTCTGGTCATCCCGAGCTTAAAGCCAGCGGGCTTATGACCATCATCTTCAGTTTCTCCCTCTTCTTCTCATCGGCCTTGATATAAAACCACTCACTCTTCCAGCCGGTTGGCCACTTGGTGCGATAGCTGAGGACCGGAGCCTTCGTATCTGTTGGGACTATGCTTCGTCGCCGAAGGTCTTGTAGGAAGAAGTGGTTTTCGGCTGAAGCTGTTTGTATGGGATGGCCGAAGGTTCCTCTTCATGAAGCTTCGGTATTACAAACCGACTTAAAGATAGAATGACCTTTTAGTCCATAAGGGTCTGAGTCAATGTTGTAAACTTTTATGAGGGGTATAATTGTAATTCTTCACAGGCTGTGTCCTGTGTCTATAAATAGTGAACAGTATTCCTTTACTGTTCACGCATTCTGGTAATTGCAATCGCATCTTTCGGGAACCAATCTTTGCCAAGGCAGAGGTATAACTGTATTCAATGATTCAATATAAAAAGTAAATATAATATAATTCGTTTATGATTTATTTACCTTTTTATACCCTTTATTTTATGTTATCTTATACAATCTATTGAAATTTAATTACGAAGACTTAACCTTCGTAATTTATATTCTCATCAACCTTCGTCCAAGGCTCATTATCCTCAAGGGAATAATGTTTCATGGACGAAGGACGTTAACATTTAACATTTTATGTTGCCTTGTTCTTAATTCATAGCATTTGAGAACAAGTCCCCAACATTGGCGCCCACCTCCGGTGAACCCACTTCCACTTTTTTGAGCTGATGGCTTCGTTCAACGATCAAGCTGGAGCTGCTTCGGACCCGAAGCTGGTGCTCCCGATTACAGGTGGTTCGAGCTCAGAACCAGCCAATAAAAAGCAGAAGAAAGAGGCGCAGAGAAGGGTACAACATGTTGGAGTGCAAGGACCCTTTATCAAGTCAAGGTGGTCCCACATCCCAATCACCTTCTCCCAGGAGGACCTTCAGCTCAAGGATTTTCCTCATAACGATGCTATGGTTATTTCTTGCGTCATCAAAGGGTTTCTGGTCCACAATGTCTTGGTTGATACAGGCAGTGCAGCTGATATCATATTTGCTAAGGCCTTCAGACAAATGCAAGAGCCAGAGGATAAGATTCATGATGCTACACATCCTCTCTGTGGCTTCGGAGGAAGACAGATTGTAGCACTAGGCAAGATCACCATGTCAGTGACCTTCGGGTTCATCAACAACACTAGAACTGAGCAAGTTGTGTTTGACATTGTTGACATGGAATACCCTTACAATGCAATTATTGGTCGTGGCACCCTCAATGCTTTCGAAGCAATTCTTCATCCTGCTTATCTTTGCATGAAGATACCTTCGGATCAAGGACCCATCGCCATTCATGGAAGTCAGGAAGCTGCCAGAAGGGCCGAAGGAAACTGGACTGACTCAAAAGCAATCCATAACATAGATGGAGCTAAAGCCTCTGAACAGTACAAATTCAGAAGGGAGAAAGCAGCTTCAGCAGATCAGCCGAAGCCCATGCTCTTATGTGAGGACATAGCAGAGCAGAAGGTGCTGTTGGGCTCTCAATTATCCGAAGAACAGGAGAATACCTTGATAAGGTTTTTGTTCAACAACAAAGATGTTTTTGCATGGTCAGCCAATGATCTCTGCGGAGTTAATAGGGATGTTATTGAACACTCGCTCAATGTTGACCCATCCTTTAGACCCAGAAAGCAGAGGCTTCGGAAAATGTCTGATGATAAGGCCGAAGGTGCTCGTAATGAAGTCAAAAGACTCCTCAGTGCAGGAGTTATCAGAGAAGTAAAGTACCCATAATGGCTAGCTAACACTGTTATGGTAAAAAAGGCCAATGGCAAGTGGCGAATGTGTATCGATTTTACAGATCTCAACAAGGCTTGTCCGAAGGACGAATTCCCATTGCCAAGGATAGACTCTTTAGTTGATGCAGCAGCTTCTTCAGAGCTCATGAGTCTGCTAGACTGTTACTCAGGCTACCACCAAATCTGGATGAAGAAGGAAGATGAGCCGAAGACTAGCTTCATAACCCCAAGTGGCACATACTGCTATCTTCGGATGCCTGAGGGGCTCAAAAACGCTGGAGGAAGTTTCAGCAGAATGACTGCGAAGGTTCTCCAGTCTCAGATAGGCAGAAATGTGCTAACTTATGTTGATGACATCATTGTAAAAAGCACGAAACAGGAAAATCATATTGCTGATTTGCAGGAGACCTTCTCCAGTTTCAGACAAGCTGGCTTAAAGTTGAATCCAGAAAATTGTGTCTTCGGAGTAAAGAAGGGGAAATTTCTTGGATGCTTGGTTTCAACAAAGGGAATTGAAGCTAATCCAAGTAAAATTGAAGCTATACTTCGAATGGAGCCACCAACTATAAAAAAGGGGGCCCAAAGATTAACAGGGAGGTTGGCATCTCTTAATAGATTTATATCCAGATCAGCAGAAAGAAATTTACCATTCTTCGAAGTGCTGAAATCAGCCGAAGTCTTTCAATGGGGACCAAGCCAACAAAAAGCCTTCGAGGAACTGAAGCAATATCTGATAGATTTAACAACATTAACTCCACCAACGCTAGGGGCTCCTTTGTTATTATATGTGGCAGCTTCGCACTCAGTGGTGAGTGCAGCACTTGTCCAGGAGAAGCTTGATGGCCAAGTCAAGAAGCAGGTCCCACTGTATTTTGTATCTGAAGTTCTTAGTATATCAAAGAAAAACTATACATAATTAGAGAAGGTGTTATATGCTGTTTTGATGGCATCCAGGAAGCTTCGGCATTACTTTCAAGCATACAATATTGTTGTTCCTTCTTCGCAGCCGTTGAAGGATATTATGAGAAATAGAGAAGCTACTGGGCGCATTGGAAAATGGGCTGCAGAGCTCAATGAATTTTGCATTGATTATGTGCATAGATCTTCGATCCAGTCCCAGGCGTTAGCAGACTTCATTGCTGACTGGACGCCAGGGGCTCAGGATGAAGAAGCAAATAAGGATGCCGAAGTATGGACAGTGTTTTGCGATGGGTCTTGGGGAACCTTCGGGGCAGGAGCAGCTGTTGTGTTGGTCTCGCCATCCAAAGTTAAAACTTGTTATGCGGCAAGACTCGATTTCAGTTGTACAAACAATATTACTGAATACGAAGCCCTGCTTTTGGGTCTTCGGAAGCTAAAAGCAATGGGAATCAGAAGGGCCATTCTTAAAACTGATTCCCAGGTTGTTTCGGGTCATATCGACAAGAGTTGCAAGGCTAAAGATCCGAAGCTTGAAAAATATCTGGATATGGTTCGAAGAGTCGAAGCTTCCTTCGAAGGATTTTCTGTCAAAAATATCCCTCGAGGACAAAATGAGCATGCTGATTTGCTAGCTAAGTCAGCAGCACAGGGGCTGCCCTTACCTTCGGATGTGTTCTTCGAAACAATAAAAGCACCTTCGATGGAACTTCTTGAAAGAGCAGTCCTCAATATATCTCCTGTTTATAGCGAAGATTGGAGAACTGAGATCATCTCTTACCTTCAGGGTAAATTCCTTTCAGATGACGAAACTTATAACAGGAGGATAGAGGCAAGAGCTCGTCCATATGTCATGATAGAAGGGGAGTTGTACAAGCATGGAGTTTGTGCTCCGTTACTCAAGTGTTTATCTAGAACCGAAGGCATAGAGTTGATGAAAGAAATACATGCAGGCCTGTGTGGATCTCACATTGGATCTAGGCCGTTACTTGGAAAAGTTTTCCGTCAAGGGTTTTATTGGCCGAAGGCAGCTTCGGATGCAGCGGAATTAGTTCAAAAGTGCGAAGGTTGTCAGAAATGTGCAAGAGATAAAAAACAACCTTCGTCCTTAACACAGCTCATACAACCCATCTGGCCATTGCAAAGGTGGGGCCTTGACTTGTTGGGTCCATTACCACCGGCCCAAGGGAACTTAAGATATGTTGTAGTGGCTGTGGAATATTTTTCCAAATGGATTGAGGCAAAGCCTTTAGCCACAATAACTTCGGCCACCATTCAAAAGTTTTTCTGGCAGAATATTGTTTGTCGTTTCGAGGTACCAAAGGCCATCACTGTGGATAATGGAACACAGTTCGACTCCGAAGCTTTCAGAGATTTCTGTGATCAAATTGGTACGAAGATCCATTTTGCATCAGTCAGGCATCCGGAGTCAAATGGGCTCGTTGAAAGAGCCAATGGCATTATAATGACAGGAATAATGAAGTTAATCTTCAATCAACCCAGGGGAAAGTGGCCAGATCAGTTAACCAAAGTGGTGTGGAGTCACAACACAACAACATCAAGGTCTACAGGCTTTACTCCATTCAAGTTATTATTCGGTGACGAAGCAATAACTCCGGAGGAAGCTAAAACTGGATCAATAGGAGTAGTAGCTTCGGCAGAATCAGGTTCTGAAGATGCTTATTCTGTGGAAAAAGATGCTTTAGAAGGGATCAGGCTTCAAGCTGTGGAGAATATCAATAAATATCAAGCCGAAACAATCAAATGGCGAGATAGAAAGGTTCGGCTAAAGAATATTGAGCCAGGACATTTGGTGCTTCGGAGAGTGGCCAACCCAGACACAGTGGGCAAGTTGCAGTTGAAATGGGAGGGACCTTTCTTAGTAGCATCTTCGTCAAGACCCGGTTCATACAGATTGAAGGATATGGACGGCAACGATATTCCTAGATCTTGGAATGCGGATGAGCTTCGACGATATTATGTGTAATTTAATGTAATTTTTTATGTTTTTTTCTTTTTCATGGCACCCTTTTCCTTTCTAAAGGGGGAGAAAGGTTTTTAATGGGGCCATCATATGTAATTTCCTTTTTTTAGTTCTATAAGAGCAAAATCCCCCAAGGAATGTAAATGTAAAAGCTGAGAACGCACCATCGAGTGCCGAAAAGTAAAAAGCGAAGAAGCTCCAAAGTCGTTCCTAAGGGAATGCAGAGCTTACAGCGAAAAGTCAACGCTGATTCCGCCAAAAGTAAAAGGCGAAGAAGCTCCAAAGTCGTTCCTAAGGGAATGCAGAGCTTACAGCGAAAAGTCAACGCTGATTCCGCCAAAAGTAAAAGGCGAAGAAGCTCCAAAGTCGTTCCTAAGGGAATGCAGAGCTGATGTGTGATTGTTCCTAAGGAAATAATGGCTGAGAGTATGGCTTCGGATATGTGTTTGGACATTCATTTGCACATCACATTACATCATAGCATTTGCATTCATAAACATTCATCCAGGCATATGTAGGATAATCATCATCATGTCATAAGTGGTTGCTTCGGCATAAGAGAAGAGCTTCTTCGCGTACAAAAAGGAGAGCTTCGGAAGAAAGGGAAATGTTGTTTTCTATGCTTTGCTGTGTACGAAAAGAAGGGAAGGTGTTTTTTCGCCTTCGGCTCAAAAAAGATAATTTTGATCACAACAAAGCACTTCACATACATTAATGGAAGGGTAAGAGCATAATACAAGGTATGAACAGAACTCATTAAAGACAAATTTAGTTACATTTATAAAAGTTATCTCAAAAGTTTCCTGAGTCTGTCTACAGTCTACTCCTATTTAATCTTCGGGGGATTTTAGCTTCGGCGTCATTCTTTTTAATCATCGACTTCGGCTTCGTCATCCTACATGAATTAAGTTGTTGTAAGTCAAAATTGAGCTTGAAGGAAGAGGTAAGCATAAGGTATGATTTCTTACTGGTTCAAGATGACTCCGAGCTTCGTCTCCAGCCTTTTCTCGCCCGCCTTTTGTCCATATCATTTTTATAAATCTATTGGAAATACTTCGGGCGAGATCAGGAATGTCATCTAGGATTGATGGTGATAAGGTGAAATTGGGCCTATTGACAATCTTTCCATGATCGCAGCCAGCTTTTAGGAAAGCTGCAGTAGTGCCCCGAGAAGCTATCCAGGCACAGAAGTCACCGTGCCGAGCTATAACTTCGTCGAGCTCGTCAATTTCACCCTCAATATGTTCGAAGGTCTTCGGTAAATCTTTAGCTGAGGGGGTGAATTTCTCACTGCTGGCTCCAACTGAGTGGAAAATTTTTCTTAGTCGTTGAATACATTTGTTGCTAAATTCCAAACATTTTTCTTGAAGGCCTGCCAATAGTTTTTTCAAATCTGAATTTTGTTGAGCTTCGGCTTCAAGTTTTGCATTAAGTTCTTGCTTTTCTTGTTCAAACTGCTCAGATTGGCAGAGAAGCTTCGTGTTCAGTTCTGTTATTTTAGCTTCGGCCTCCGCCAATAAACCTTCAGTTGCTTGGAGCTCAAAGTTCTTCTTCTCAATAGCAGCTGATTGCTCCTTTATTTTGCTTTCTAAATTTTCAATTATAACTTCGTGTTTCTTGTCTTCAAAATCTTGCTGCATTTTCAAGGCTTTGCTCAATAGCATACTCTGCACGAAAACAACCTTCGTTAGACATGTTTTCATTATTAAAAACAATAAAAGTTAAGGGAAAAGTAGCTCACCTTGAAATTGGAATAAAATAAACTACCAACGATATGTTGTCGTCGGTAGCGGCTAATGTCCGTTTCTAGCTTCGGAAAACCGATACTCTTTGACAGAGTACCGATAACTTTAGCTCCAGTTTGATCTCGAATACAATCTAATTTTTCATCATCAATACCTCCGAAGAGGAGTGCTCCCGGTTTGTACCCGCAAGACTTGGCATACTCTTTAAGCTCTTCTATTTTGGGTTTTGACAATTTCTCTCCAACTAAATTTTGAAACATGAAGGCCTCGTCCTCTGAAGCTTCGTCAACAATTTCCTTTTCTTTCCCCGGCACTGCGGCCATAGCCTCTTCGGCGGCAGTGGCAGCTTCTTCTGTGGCCATGTCTAGCAGTATTTTGTCGATGTATTCAATTGTGCTTTCCAGGTTCAAATCTTCAATTGAGGCAGCTTCGGCAGCCGCGACCTCCGAAGGTGTGATTTCAATATTTGTTCTTTCTTCAGCCGCTGGTGTCTTCTGAGCTGAAGCTCTTGGTGGTGTCTTGTCAATGACCTCTGTCACAGTGATGATTCTTTGTCTCTTTGCTTTAGTCGTTTTCTTCGTTTTTTCAGGCTCCTTTTCCTTCTGAAAAAACTTTGTCAGTTGAGGCCCCAATGGACTTAGCTTCGCAGGCAGGGATTCAGTCATTACCTTCAAAATTTCCTCCACGTCAGGGGCAGAGGGTGATGCGGGGGTTTCTTCTTCGTCGGATATTTTTTGCTTCGGAGAAGACGCTTTCCTCTTCTTCGGAATTTTCTTCTTTGATGGTTCTTTCTCATCTTCATTTAAGGCTTCAGTTGTCCTTTTCCTTTTTTGGCCCCCGACACCTTTATTCAGATTTTCATAGTCAGGGTATTCAAAACCCAAGGCGTCCAGCACTCGATTCAGTCTTCGCTTCGGACGGGTGCCGAAGGCCGCAGTCATCAATTGATCTTCTTTTTTGGAGTAGTTGCCAAGTATTTCATTGCACATTACTTCAATTGTATCCAGCCACTCTTGGCAAGGTGTTTTAAAGTATTTCTTAAACTTGAAATAGTAAGGTAAACGCACAAGTTCACCTTCTTTCTTCTCTCCCTTTAGCTTCGGCATTTCCCATTCTTTTAAACTAGGAAAAACTTTGAAAGCCAAAAACTCCTGAACCAGGTCTCTTGTACTGATATGCTCTGCAATAATTCTGAATTCATTCAACGCTTGTTGTGTTGGACCTTCTGGTGTCATGTTGCAACGAGGTCGGGTTTCTCCGAAGATTAGTTCGAGTGGACTTTGCACAAGCTTCTCCTTGTCGTCATCAACCTTGACATAGAACCACTCCGACTTCCAGCCTGCTGCCCATTTGCTCCGGTAGCTGATTACAGGAAACTTTGTGCTTTTCCGATAAGCGAAATTATAGCAACCAAAATTGTCATGCAATCCATCTTTTCTAGCCTTTGTCTGATAGTGCAGTTCGTGAACTCGGCAAAAGCTGTCCGCAAACGGCTCCACCGCTTGGCTTCGGAGGGCCCAGATATAAACACTAAGCCTAACAATAGCGTTAGGAGTCAACTGATGAAAATAGATACCGAACCTCTTCAGTACCTCTGCAATAATCCCATGTAGGGGGAATCTTAATCCAGCCTTTAGAAAGCTCTTGAAAATGATAATTTCATCCTTCTCCGGCTTTGGGGTAGTCTCTTCTCCCCCGAAGCGTAATAGCTTCTTTTGATTTTCATTGAAAAAGCCCGACTTTACCATCTTGGAGAGATCAGCCTTCGAAACAGTAGACTTTCCGAAGTCCAAGTGGCTGGGCTTGCTTGGCATGGCAATACGATAATCGTCTTCGGGATCAATTTCCTCAATATCTTCTTCTTCTGCTTCGGCAATTGCTTGTTCTGCTTGTTCTGCATCATCACTGGGGATCTTTTCCGAAGTTACCAGTCCGGATCTTTGCATCGCTTCGGAGATGGGAACAGTCTTCGAACCTTCAGCTTCGCCCCCCTCACGCTCAACCCTAGCGGTAGAACGTACTCTGGCCATTTAATTCTGAATTTGTGGAAATTAAATACTTTTTTCTTCCGAAGTTTTTTCTTCTGACGAAGCAAGCTTCAAGTCGGAGCTTCGTTCGATTCCGAGAGTCAAGCTTCGGCGATGGTTAAAAATTTTGGCAGCAAAACAGTGCAAATAGCAATGAATGCTGTGGTAACTTCACACCTACTCGTCTGTTTATATAGTACTGCAGGTAAGAAGGCGAAGCGCCAGGATTTTTACACCAGGTGGACACCCGCTTGCACTCGCTGCGCGGTGGACCGCAGAGACAAACAGTAACTCTGCAAGGTGGGACCACTACGTGCTGGGAAACTGAATCGTTTCTCGACAACGAGCTCAGGGAAGGTGTTTTTTGGACCTTCGGCTCCCCGAAGCTTGAGAGACTTTTTTTCACGGATCAAGCTCGTTACGAAAAACGATCTAGCACCGCGAAAGGGGCTACTGTTGGGACTATGCTTCGTCGCCGAAGGTCTTGTAGGAAGAAGTGGTTTTCGGCTGAAGCTGTTTGTATGGGATGGCCGAAGGTTCCTCTTCATGAAGCTTCGGTATTACAAACCGACTTAAAGATAGAATGACCTTTTAGTCCATAAGGGTCTGAGTCAATGTTGTAAACTTTTATGAGGGGTATAATTGTAATTCTTCACAGGCTGTGTCCTGTGTCTATAAATAGTGAACAGTATTCCTTTACTGTTCACGCATTCTGGTAATTGCAATCGCATCTTTCGGGAACCAATCTTTGCCAAGGTAGAGGTATAACTGTATTCAATGATTCAATATAAAAAGTAAATATAATATAATTCGTTTATGATTTATTTACCTTTTTATACCCTTTATTTTATGTTATCTTATACAATCTATTGAAATTTAATTACGAAGACTTAACCTTCGTAATTTATATTCTCATCAACCTTCGTCCAAGGCTCATTATCCTCAAGGGAATAATGTTTCATGGACGAAGGACGTTAACATTTAACATTTTATGTTGCCTTGTTCTTAATTCATAGCATTTGAGAACAAGTCCCCAACAGTATCCTTGCGCTACGTGAAGTTATAGCAACCAAAATTTTCGTGCAGCCCGTCTTCTCTGGCCTTTGTTTGATAGTGCAACTCATGCACTCGGTAGAATGCTTCGGCATTTGGGTCCATCCCTTGGCTTTGAAGGGCCCAGATGAAGATGCTGAGCCTAACGATAGCATTAGGGTTAGCTGATGAAGATAAATTTCAAAATTCTCCAAAACTTCTCCAATCATCTCGTTCAGGGGAAACCGTAATCCTGCCCTGAAAAAGCTTTTGAAAACCACTACTTCATCATCCTTCGGCGTTGGAGTGGTTTTTTCTTCGGCAAAATGAACAAGCTTCTTTTCAGCTTCTCCGAAGTAGCCCAATTTCATCATCATGGGCACGTCGGCTTCAGACGCAGTAGATTTCTCAAAATCCATGTGACACCCCAGTCTCACCTAGGGTTCTTCTCAGTACTAACTCAAGTGCCATCATTTCATGTAAACCAAATTGGACAAGAAGCACCAAATCAACTTAAGAATAAAAGACCTAGTAAGTTTATATCTAAAGAATCATGTCTAAGACAAATGAGGTTTTCAAAAAGAAGGGAAAAATGTTGAAACCACTAGACCAACCCTAAGTAAGCCACTTAAGTGGAAAAGAAGAAAAGGAATAAAAGACCATGAGAAACATGAAATCATGGCTTAGGCCAATTATAAAAATTGAAATACACTAACTAAGCTACAATAAAGATTATAAAAGTTTGGCCAAAATAGTTTGTTAAAAACTCCAAGCAAGCCATTCAAGTGGAGGTTTAATGGGGAAATTTGAAATTCAGATTTCTGAATTATCAGCCTTTGAACCAAAACCGAGCGCGTTCACCTTCATCTCTATCTCAAAACTCTAAGCTCCCATTGACAAAACTGTGTCTAACTAACCCCTCTACCTCATACCTGAAGATGGAATTGGGATGCGTGCCCTGGACACGTCAAACCCGAGATCTTCTCTCAGTGCTCGGCAGTGAGACAAACCCAACTTCACCCCTCCATATCTCTTGATCCAGTCAGCGAAACCTTCAAGCCTCCACACACAAAAGACAAAGGAATGTCAGGGGAAGAGATCTCTCAATGGGATCGTGGCCATAATCTCAAATATTTGGAGCCAATCCGCGCTTGAACTCGACCTCTCTCTGCGCTACCTCATGCTCGATGTCGTGCCCAGACGCCAGAGCGTGCACTGGTGCTCGCCCGCGCACGCCCCGAGCGCTTGTCAGAGCCTCCCCTCGGCCGTGCTCACCCGCGCCTTTAAAACCACCCCCGGGCGCGCCTCACCTCACTCCGCGCTCACCCTCGCTGGCCAGACACCCCTCCCTTAGCTCCGACGAGCTCTCCTTCGCCCGCCATCACTGCCCAAGCCTTGGCCACCACAGCCAGCTCACTCCAGCCGCGTCCAAGCTGCGCCTGTCGCTCGGTTAGCTTCGCCAGTGGCCCGTGAAGCTTTCCAAGCTCTCGGACCCGACAGAACCTCACCGGAGACCCAAGATCGCTTTCGCCGGACTTCAGTCGCCCGCGGCCGCGCGTAGACCGAGCAATCTGGTGAGCCATTCTCAAATTCCTCGCGCACACATCTTCCTTGATCTCTGGTGAAGCTCCCTGACCCATTTAATTGATCTATCGCCCCCTGGTTAGGCCGGATTCCTCGCCGCCGTCGAGCTCCCCCGCCTGCGCACGTGGACCGACATACTCCGACCACCATCGTCGATGATCCGCACCTCGACGTGATCGCCAGAGACCCCCGGACCTCACCTGACCCCTCACCGGAGCAACCTTGCCGCCGGTAAGCTCCTCCGCCCTTTTGCTCCGCCGCGGTCACTGTTCCATTAGGGGAAGGATCGCGGGTTCGATTTCGTGAAACCCTAGGGGGTTTTCTGCAGAGTCATAGACTCAGATGAATAGTGAACCGAGGATCTGTCTATAATACGTTTAAAACCTTTCACCAGGGACTCCAGTGCAAAACTATTTTTCCCTTTATCCATTTCTATTTATTCTTTTTAAATTCAGCAGAGAACTTAGGAAATTTATATCTTGAGAAATATTTAGCCAAATCTAGTTAAACCAATTTTACTGGATTCAGAATATTATGAACTGTCACATAAAAATAGTGAACCTTGTGCTTTCTGTTTTAAATTTTAGAGTTTGGAATTAATTAAGGAAACTGACCAAACCTTATTAAAATAAAGAAAATTAGTTATGCTTCTGTGCTGAACTTAAGAAAATTTGTAGAAGTGTAAACCCCACTTAGGCACTGTTTAAAAATAGTGAGCACCCCAATATTGAAGATTTAAACATGGTTATTTAGAAAAAGCCATGTTTGCTCAAAACTTAGGAAAATGAGAAAGGCACTGGAAAATAATGAACAGTGGATGCAAATATTTTTCCTAGTCCACTTAAGTAATAAAGAACCTAAGAAAAATAAAGGGAACCCTAGTTCAGAACAAATTCAAGGTGAAATGTTTTATTAGGCACTAACCAAACTAAAAAAACAATTATTAGAATTATGAAAACAATTTCAAAATTGTTAAGAAAAATTCAGTGGCCTTGTAACCACTAGGACACCACTACAAAAATGATAAACACCCCAGCCCATCATTTTAAGTAGGGTGAACAAATAGAACTTGATATTGAGCCATATTTCAATTAAATCATAAGCAAGCCAAAAAGTGTGCAATAATGTACAAATAATTTTTTACTAGACTAATAATGAAGTAGGCCACCAGAGAAAAATGCAAAACCCAATTGAAAGCTACAAAATAATACCCATTGCCAATACTTCATGAAAAAGGCCATTTAGTTCAAGAAATCCCTACCACCCTTCCCTTAAGCAAAAAGTTACCAAAATTAAAAATGATTGTTCTTACACAAAGAAGAAGATAGGAAAAATTAGAAGTTTGTTGTTTGATATTTTTCAAGTATAGTGGTAGTAGAAAGCACCCCTTTGGCTAGAAACTTTAGAAAATCATCACAAAATAACTAATAAGTATTAGTGGCTACAAATTTGTACAAAGTAATGTTATAACATCTAAATACCAGCAAAAATATGTCTTAGAGAATAACCCACTGTTAAAAGGGAGTTGTAGTTCAAAACACCCCATCTGCCCTAAATTTTGATAATTTTATACAGAGATAACCCCTCACTTTTTAAGCTCCAAATTTTGAGACAGAGAGTTATACACCAGTAAGAAGCCACTGCAATTTTTACAGATTTTTTGGAAATCTATTAAGCTATCTTGTAGTTCAAACCCACCTTAAAAGCAAAAAAAAGAAATAGAAAGGAAGAGAGGGAAAATAAAGCTCACTCCAATGAATTCAGCTAGAAATCTTAATAAATTCTCACTAAGACATTAAAAATAAATCAGTGGAACACCAAAATGAACTTACCAATTAGCTTAACCAAGCTTGACCCTAATTTGATAAGTGTACCACAAAAATCTTCCGTAGTAAGAATAAGCTCCACCATATTAAATTAATCCTCCCCCATCAAATGTTAATTGCTAAATTGCATATCATGACATGCATGTATCTTACTCATTGCATCCATTAGATTGCAATCTCGCTGACGGAGAGTACGTGCTCATCCCCAAGCAAGGAGTTGTCCATGAGGAAGACCAGGAGCAAGCTCCCGAGACTGCCATCGAGGATCTCCCCGCAGCCCCAGCTATTGAAGGCAAGCCCCAGTTTTATGCATAACCATATATATATATGCTACTTTACTACACTTAATGTTTGCAGGCTTGTGATGTGCACTTAAGTGTAGGAGTTGCTTGAAACCTCTAGTTGCATGAACTCAGGATTCCTTTTTGGATGGATACTAGTATGCTAGGTCGAGTAGCTACTTTGCTAATCAGGATCTCGATAGAAGTCGAGTGATTTTTCTAGCACTCGCGCGAGGTCCGGAAATTGATTGTATTCATCTTGATAACGAGATCTATGTTAGTCTATGGATTTGGATCCAGGGAGAATGCCTTGTCCATGAGACGGAAAAAGGAATTAAGGATTAATGTGTGGATACATGAGTCAAGCATTTGAATGTACTAAGCACATGTCGGGAAATATGGTAACCGGTAAACCTAGTACCTGAGTGAAGCCAGGCGCGGACTTTACCCCTCACGCAACCTGAGACTGGGTCTCCCATGCTAGCTATGGTGGGTACAAGTGCGGCCACTACATGGCGGCAGCCGGGGTCAGTGGAGCATTATATGCCAAGGCGGTGAGGCCTAGCCGCGAACGGGAATCGATGGGGACGGTTGACGTGTGTGGGGACGGAGTGCACTGACATGTCGTGTGTTTTGGTTTACCTTGCAAGGTTTTAAAACTCGATTCGAATCATCTGCTTCTCGCAGCTAATGAGACTGCTTGACCCCTTGTACTACATTGAGTAAGAAGTGAAATGATGTTTACTTGAGATAACTTGTTGATTGTACTAAATGCTTGCTACCATGTATGCTTAGAAGGAGCAAACTTAGCTAAGATAATGATGCTAGAAATTGGAAAGCTAAAAATTGATTTTAGACTCATCTAGTGCTTTTGGCAAACCAAACCCCTCAGCCAAACAACTGCATGGTCTAGAGGTAGAGGAGTAGACTCCTCACACCGTGTAAGTCTAGCTGAGTATTAGTATACTCAGCCTTGCTTGTGGCATAATTTTTACAGGTATGCTTCAGGATATGGTTGATGGTGTGACTTGGCCTACGACCCTGCCACCGGGTTGGACGGTCGAGTGGGATGCTGCTCCAGCAGGAGAGGAGCAGGAGGAGTAGTGGGTCAGGCCTTGCCCCGTTCCTCGCTTTCGACGATATCGATTATCCGCTGCAATTTTATTTGTGAACTTATATCAGCTACTTGAAAAACTCCGATTTATGTAATAACTCTAGTACTTTAATTTGAGGTTTCCTGTTTTATTGTATTTCTTCTATGACACACCTTCGAGTGAGTTTGTGGTATTTGATCCTGGTTAAGTGGATTTATCAGACTAGATCTGAGGGACTGACGGGTTATTCCAATTTAAGTGTGTTACGGCCCTTGAGGCGTGACTTAGGCACTTAAGCTGGAATAATTCGGGCGGTTCTGCCACAGCTGGTATCGGAGCAAATATCCCCCAGTGGAGAACAATAAACCATGAGAACCAAATTTCAAAAAATTAAAACTCGCTTAGAAACTAGAGTGAATCGTCAGGACTAGAACGCTAGACCTAGGAGGAAAGGCCTTAGGAATAGAGGGAGAAATATGTGGCTAAGTAAGTAGGCCCTGTGGGCCAGTCCTTAGCTTTTTAAAGGATGCCCTAAGAGCACCCTTTTATTCGGAAAGGAGACATTATTTCCAGCATGCATGCATTATAAAAAAACTAAAGGGAATAGAAACTATAGAAGTAAAAATTTGAGCTAAGCCGCTTCCTTTTAAACCACCCAGGTTCTTTTATTTTCCTCTTCCACCATAATCTTTACATCTGATACCCTTCCGCAGATGACCTCACATACCCTCGCCAGTGGAGGAGACACTCGTTTTAGCTCTGATTTCCTTTCTCACGATGGCTTTCCTTCCATCTTGTCGGAAGTGCTTAACTCCGCCGGCTACCCTACACCCCCTTTGTACACGGTGCAGTTGTACGAGGAGCATTGGGTACCACGTTGCTGGGTCTGGCTGACTTTGGAGGCTCATCCCCTTCAGCCGGGTTGGCGTTCCCTTGACTCCGAGACGATTGGATTCAGGACAGACGACACCACTGAAGCGGCAGCTATGAAGACCCTGACGACTTTCTGTGGCTACCATCCCCTGGAGATGGTGATGCACCCCTTGGGACTCTTCCCTGCTGAGAAGAAGCATGACCCCATGTGGTGCAACCATGTGAGCCATGTGAAGGATGTATGGGCGATGTATCCTGACATGGTTGGGAGGGTCACTGATCAGTGCATGAGTGCGTTGTATCGCCTTCAGGCCCTGCAGAACGACGCTATGGCACATCTTGCTAACCTCGCTCAAACCACCAAGCTCACCCTCGACAGCCGAGAAGACTTTGTGGTCGACTTGTCCTCCGAGTTGGTGGAGAAGGACCTACAGGTGGAAAGGCTGAGCCAGCGCATCACCACCTTGGAGCAGCAGGTGGAGATTCGAAACAACACTAACCAGCTCCATGATGTGCAGCGGGAACTTGAAGAAGCTAATGACCACCTGGACATGCACCACTTAGAGATGGAGGCCAATGAGGCCGGAAGCGAGGGAGAAGAGGCTCCTGAGGAGTTAGGACCAGCCCCTAGTGCCAATGGGACTACCTCCACGATGCCCCCTTCACCCGCATCCAGTTTCGCTTCTACTACTCAGGGTTGATAAGTCATTTTGACATTTTAGGAGGATAGAAACCTACGCAAGCTTAGTAATGACAGATTTTGGGCTAGGCTTATGGGTACCTTTCCCCTAATTGATGTAACCCTTGTGAACTTTTGAGATCTGTGGGATGTTTTTAACCATGTTATCTTCATTCGAACCTAATATTATGATTATGGAAATTTCCTTCCATATGAGATAATAGCATGTTGTTCGGAATTGTGAATTGGGATAACAGTGGCAACAATCTCTTTTTTCAGATGGCAGCTGTTGGGGACTTGTTCTCAAATGCTTTGAATTAAGAACAAGGCAACATAAAATGTTAAATGTTAATGCCCTTCGTCCTCTGAAGCATTATCTCCCTTAGGATATAATGCACTTCGGACGAAAACCATAAGCAAAATATCACGAAGGTTTTACCTTCGTGATCAGCTCTATAAAACAATGTAGACAATGCTAGAACATGAAACATTAAAGAAATTTATACCAAAGACAAATATTACTATACACATATTTTATTATACAAACTTAAGCATTAAAACATAATATTTAGGTACATTTATACCTTTGCCTTGGCAAAGAACAATAATTCCAGTGTGATGCGTCGATGATTACAAGATTGCATGAACAGTAAAGGAGTATTGTTCATCTATTTATAGGCACAGGACGCAGCCTGTGAGAAATTACAATCATGCCCCTTACAAAAGATTACAATTATGACTCAGACCCTCATGGACTAAGAAGTCATTTCATCTTTAAGTCGGTTCGAACCTTCGTCTTCAGATACATTATAGTACCGAAGCTTCATGAGTGGTAGCTTCGGCACTACGTTTAAACGGATTTGCCGAAGGTGTTTCTTCCTGCAGGGCCTTCGGTGACGAAGCACGACCCCAACAGTAGCCCCTTCGCGGTGCTAGATCGTTTTTCGTAACGAGCTTGATCCGTGAAAAAGTCTCTTAGGCTTCGGGAAGCCGAAGGTCCGAAAAACACCTTCCCTGAGCTCGTTGGCGGGAAACGATAAAATTTTCGAGCGCGGAGTAGTCCCACCATGCAGATTCACCTTCTCGGGTTTTGTGGCCCACCGTTCAGTGGGTGCGAGCGACTGTTCGTCCGGTGTAGGAGACTTGACGATTTACCTTCTTACCTGCAGCACTATATAAACAGACAAGTAGGTGTGAAGTTACCACAACATTCATTGTTATTGCACTATTTTGCTGCCAGGAATTTAACCATAGTCGAAGCTTGACCCTTGCACTCAAATGAAACACCACCTCGGATTCTGCTTCGTCACAAGAAGAGCTTCGGAAAAAAGGTCATTAATTTCAAAAAACTTCTAGAAATTCATAATCAAATGGCTAGAGTGCGTTCCACTGCCAGGGTTGATCATGAGGGGGATGAGACCAAAGCCATTGAAATTGTCCCAATTTCCGAAGCAATGAGGCGGTCTGGGCTGGCAACATCAGAGGATACATCTGCCGCCGAAGCAAAACAAGTTGACGTTGAAGAAGATGAATTTGAAGATGAGTACGGTGCAATGCCATCTAAACCCAGCCACTTAGAGTTTGGGAAGTCTACTATTACCGAAGGTGATATGGCTAAGTTACTGAAGCTAGGCTATTTTAGTGAAGAGAAAAGGGAGTTGATTCGCTTCGAGGGAGAGGAAGTTACCCCAAAGCCAGAAAAAGATGAGGTGGTGGTTTTTAAAAGCTTCTTCAAAGCAGGGTTAAGATTTCCCCTGCATGGGATGATTGCAGATGTTTTAGAGAGATTTGGGATTCACCTTCATCAGTTAACTCCTAACGCCATTGTTAGACATAGTGTTTACATCTGGGCACTCCAAAGCCAGGAAGCAGAGCCACTTGCCGAAGGTTTTTGCCGAGCACACGAGCTTCATTACCAGACAAAAGCTAGAGAAGATGGGCTGCATGATAATTTCGGCTGCTACAATTTTGCATATCGGAAAGATGCCAAGTATCCAGTTATCAGCTATAGTACGAAATGGCCAGCTGGCTGGAAGAGTGAATGGTTTTATGTCAAAGTAGATGAGAAGAAGGAGAAGCTAGTTCAGAGCCCTTTGAGTTTAACCTTCGGAGAAACTAGGCCCCAATGCGTCCATGCCAGATTGCACTGGGCGAGTTTCGGGTTGTTGCAGAGCACATTGGCACCAGGGATCTGGTCCAAGAATTCTTAGCCTTCAGAGTATTCCCAACTTTGAAGGAATGTGACAAGCCGAAGCTGAAAGGGGAGAAGAAGAAGAAAGAGCTTGTTCGGCTACCTTATTATTACAAGTTTTAAAAACATTTTAAAGCACCTTGCCAAGAGTGGTTGGACACAATTGAGGTTATGTGCAACGAGATCCTTGGCAACTATTCTAAGAAAGAAGATCAATTAATGACTGCGGCTTTCGGTACTCGCCCGAAGCGAAGAATGAATCGGGTGATGGATGCCTTGAATTTTGATTATCCTGACTATGAGCAATTGGGCAAAGGTGCCGAAGGCCAGAAAAGAAAAAGAGTTGCCAGCGTCCTTGACAAAGAAGCTACTAAATTGGCTAAAAACGACAAAGAAATTTTTGAGAAAAGAAAGCTGAGCCCTGCGCCGAAGATAGCTACTTCAAAGAAAAGGAAAGCTACGGCCCCGAAACCAAAAACGTCGGGCCAAGAAGGAGAAGCTCCTGCGACGCCTTCTGCTGCCGATGTGGAAGAAATTCTAAAGGTAATGACTGAACCTTTGCCTATCAAGCTAAGTCCGCTGGCGCCACAACTGACGAAGTTTTTTCACAAGAAAAAGGAGCCTTCGGCAACGGAAAGTCCTGCTAGGCTGAAAAACGAAGAATTATCCAAGTGGCCGATGTTATTCATCAGACACCGCCGCCGGCATCGGCGTCAAAAATACCAATTACTGAAGACGCTGGCGCTGCCGAAGCTGCAGCCACCGGAGCCGAAGGTGCCAAAGCCGAAACCGCCGAAGATTCTGATCTAGAAACCACACTTGGTGATATTGATAACATGCTTCTAAAATGGCTGAGGAAGAAGCTGCTGCGGCCGCGGTGGACACAACAATTGAGTAAGGAAAAGAGCAAATTAAAGATACTTTGGAAGAGGAAAACTTCAATTTTCAAGATATACTAGGGCAAGAGTTATCAGAAACTGAAAAAGAAGAACTGAAGAAATATGTTGTATCCTGTGGGTACAAACCAGGGGCTTTGTTGTTTGGCGGAGTCAATGAAGGGAAATTGAGATGCCTTCGGAATCGAACCGAGGCAAAGGTCGTTAGGACTTTCTCGAAGAATGTTGGCCTGTCGAAGATTGAGGCGGACCTCTGAAGGTACCGGCGACAACATGTCGCCGGTAGTCTGTTCTATGCTAATTTTAGGGTAAAACTCTTAACTTTTTATTATTTTTTGAATTAAGATGTTTTCTGACGAAGGTTGTTTTGCCACAGTATATTACTAAGTAAAGTGCTGAGGATGCAACAAGATCTCGAAGACGAGAAAAACGAAGCTATAATTAAAGATCTAGAAAATAAAGTCAAAGATCACGAAGCTGCTTTGGAGAAAAAGGACTTCGTCATCCACTCTATGGAGGGTTCACTCGCAGAAGCTCAAGCCGAAATTGACAGATTAAACAGCGAATTACTCATAAAATCAGAAAAATCTGAGCAAGAAAAGAAGAATCTTGAAACGAATCTCAAAACCGAAATTGAGAAGAGTTCAAATTTGCAGAAATCATTGAAGGAGCTTCAGGATAAATGTTTAGACTTCGGCAACCGATGCGTGCAGCGGTTGAAGGATGTCTTTTACTCAATTGGAGCCAGCTCTGAGAAGTTTACACCTTCAGTTGAAGATCTGCCAGGCACCTTTGAATATATTGAGGGCGAAGATGATGCGCTTGACGAAGTTATCGCTGGGCATGCCGATTTCTGCGCCCTGTTAGCTTCTCGAGGCACAACTACTGCTTTACTGAAGACTGGCTGCACGCACGGGAAAATTGTTAATAGGCCAAACTTCAGTTTGTCACCAGCAGATTTGATTGACATCCCCAGCGTAGCTCGAAGTATAGGAAACAGGTTTATGACTCAAATTTGGATAAACGGCGGGCGAAAAATGGCTGGTGACGAAGCTCGAAGCCACCTTAAGCCAGTGAGAAACTTATACTTGTTACTTTTACCTTCTCCTTGAACTCTGAGCTTTTCTCATTCCGTTTTAATATGTACAGGATGATGAAGCTAAAGAATGATGAGCTGAAGCCTTAACAGATGTTCCGAAAGACTTTGCTGCAGAATATTCTAGGGAAAATTTTGTAATATGATTGTAAAGAAATTTATGTAAATTTGTGCGTACCTTGTAATATAACTTTACCCCTTTGTCCGTGTACGATCTGCTTTGCTGTGGACGAAATTTTCTTTTTGAGCCGAAGGCGAAAAACACCTTCCCTTCTTTTCGTACACAACGAAGCATGAAAATTTCTTCTTTCTGTTTTTCTCCGAAGCTTTATCCTCATAGCCGAAGCATCTGCCTTCTCTGTATAATATGATGATAATGATTCTATGTATGTCTAAATGAATGTTTATGAATGCAAATGTCATGATGTAATGTATCGTGCAAATGAATTTCCAAATACATATTCGAAGCCATAATCATAGCCTTCATTCCCTTAGGAATGACTCAAATCTCTTTGCCGCTTATTTTTCGGCTTCACCGTTTATTTTTCGGTGTATCAGCGCTGACTTTTCGCTGTAAGCCTCCCTTAGGAGCTTCTTCGCCTTTTACTTCGGCGGAATCAGCATTTATTTTTCGCTGTAAGCCTCCCTTAGGAGCTTCTTTGCCTTTTACTTCGGCGGAACCAGCGTTTATTTTTCGTTGTAAGCTCTGCATTCCCTTAGGAACGACTTTTGAGCTTCTCCCTGTTTTCTTTTCTTTTTTCTTTGCACTCGATGGTGCGTTCTCAGCTTTTACATTTACGTCTTTGGGGGATATTGCTCTTATAGAGCTGAAATAAGAAACAGAGAAATTACATGTTGTGGCCCCATTAAAAACCTTTCTCCCCCTTTGGAAAGGAAAAGGGTGCCATAAGAAAGAAAAATTACATCAAGCTAGAAGTAATATCGCCGAAGCTCATCCGCATTCCATGATCTAGGAATGTCGTTGCCGTCCATATCCTTCAATCTGTAGGAACCGGGTCTTGACGAAGATACTACCAGAAAAGGTCCTTCCCACTTCAGTTGTAGCTTGCCTACTGTGTCTGGGTTGGCCACTCTCCGAAGCACCAAATGTCCTTGCTTAATATTCTTTAGCCGAACCTTTCTGTCACGCCATTTTATTGTTTCGGCTTGATATTTATTGATATTTTCCACAGCCTGAAGCCTGATCCATTTTATAGCATCTTTGTCCACAGAATAATCAGCTTCGTCTTCTGCCGAAGCCACTGTTCTTATTGATCCTGCTTTTGCATCTTCCGGAGTTATTGCTTCGTCACCAAATAATAACTTGAATGGTGTAAAGCCTGTTGACCTTGATGCCGTTGTATTGTGGCTCCACACCACTTTAATTAATTCATCTGGCCATTTTCCTCTGGGCTGATTGAAGATTAATTTCATTATTCCCATCATTATGATGCCATTAGCTCTTTCGACAAGTCCATTTGACTCTGGATGTCTAACCTATGCAAAATGTATCTTCGTGCCAATTTGTCCATAGAAATCTTGAAAAGCTTCGGCATCAAACTGTGTTCCGTTATCCACAGTAATGGCCTTCGGTACTACGAAGCGACAAACGATATTCTGCCAGAAAAATTTCTGAATGGTAACCGAAGTTATTGTGGCTAAAGGCTTCGCCTCAATCCACTTGGAAAAATATTCTACTGCTACCACAACATATTTTAAATTTCCTTGTGCTGGTGGAAGCGGGCCTAACAAATCAAGGCCCCACCTTTGTAATGGCCAAGTGGGTTGTATTAACTGAGTCAGAGACGAAGGCTGTTTTTGATCTCTTACGCATTTCTGACAGCCTTCGCACTTTTGGACTAATTCCGCTGCATCCGAAGCTTCCTTTGGCCAATAAAATCCCTAACGAAAAACTTTCCCAGCAAAGGCCTAGATCCAATATGAGATCCACACAGGCCTACGTGTATTTCCTTCATCAATTCTATACCTTCGGCTCTGGATAAACATTTGAGTAGTGGAGAACAGACTCCATGCTTGTACAGCTCCCCTTCTATTATAACATATGGTCGAGCTCTTGCCTCTATTCTCTTGTTATAAGCTTCGTCATCTGAAAGAAAATTACCCTGAAGGAAAGAAATGACTTAATTCTCCAATCTTCACTATGAACAGGAGATATATTGAGGACTGCTCTTTCAAGAAGTTCAACCGAAGGTGCTTTTATTGTTTCAAAAAATACATCCGAAGGTAAGGGCAGCCCATGTGCTGCTGACTTGGCTAGCAAATCAGCATGTTCATTTTCTCCTCGAGGAATGTTTTTGACGGAAAACCCTTCAAAGGAAGCTTCAATCCTTCGGACCGTGTCCAAATATTTCTCAAGCTTCGGGTCTCTTGCTTTACAACTCTTATCAATATGGCCAGAAATAACCTGGGAATCGGTTTTAAGAACCGCCCTTCTAAGCCCCATTGCCTTTAACTTCCGAAGGCCCAAAAGCAAAGCTTTGTACTCAGCAATATTATTTGTGCAACTAAAATCAAGCCTTGTTGCGTAGCAAGTTCTAACTTTGGAGGGTGCAACTAACACAGTAGCTGCTCCTGCCCCGAAGGTTCCCCAAGAACCGTCACAAAATACCGTCCATACTTCGATATCTTTAGTTGTTTCTTCTCCTTGAGCCCCTGGCGTCCAATCGGCAATGAAGTCTGCTAACGCCTGGGACTGTATTGAGGATCTGTGAACATAATCAATGCTGAACTCATTGAGCTCCGCAGCCCACTTTCCAATTCTTCCAGTAACTTCTCTGTTCCTCATGACATCCTTCAATGGTTGTGACGAAGGAACAATTATATGATATGCTTGAAAATAATGTCGAAGCTTCCTGGATGCCATTAAGATGGCATATAAGACTTTCTCCAATTCTGTATAATTCTTCTTTGATAGACTAAGAACTTCGAGGACGAAGTATATTGGGGCTTGCTTTTTGATTTGTCCCTCAAGTTTTTCTTGAACAACTGCCGCACTTACTGCTGAGTGCGAGGCTGCCACGTACAGCAACAGAGGAGCCCCTGGCGCTGGTGGAGTTAACGTTGTTAGGTCTATCAAATACTGCTTCAGCTCTTCGAAGGCTCTCTGCTGAGCTGATCCCCATTGAAAGACTTTGGCTGACTTCAGCACTTCGAAGAATGGTAAATTTCTCTCTGCTGATCTAGATATGAATCGATTGAGAGATGCCAGTCTTCCTATCAGTCGTTGAGCCCCCTTCTTCGTGCTTGGCGGCTCCATCCGAAGAATAGCTTCGATCTTATTTGGATTAGCTTCGATTCCTTTTGTTGAGACCAGACAACCAAGGAATTTCCCCTTCTTTACTCCGAAGACACACTTCTCTGGATTCAGCTTCAGACCAGCTTGTCTGAAATTAGCGAATGTCTCCTGTAGATCAGCAATGTGATTTTCTTGCTTGGTGCTTTTTAATATAATATCATGAACATAGGTTAGCACATTTCTGCCTATCTGAGAATGGAGAACCTTCACTGTCATTCTACTGAAGCTTCCTCCAGCATTCTTGAGCCCCTCAGGCATTCGAAGATAACAATATGTTCCACTAGGGGTTATGAAGCTGGTTTTTGGCTCATCCTCCTTCTTCATCCAAATTTGATGATAGCCTGAGTAATAGTCTAGCAGACTCATAAGCTCTGACGAAGCTGCTGCGTCTACTAGAGAATCTATCCTTGGTAATGGAAATTCATCCTTTGGACAAGCCTTATTGAGATCAGTAAAATCAATACACATTCTCCATTTACCATTGGCTTTCTTCACCATAACAGTGTTGGCTAGCCACTCTAGGTATTTCACTTCTCTGATGACCCCAGCGCTAAGAAGTCTTTTTACTTCATTCCGAGCACCTTCAGCTTTGTCGTCAGACATTTTCCGAAGCCTCTGTTTTCTAGGTCTGAAGGGTGGGTCAACATTGAGCGAGTGTTCAATGACATCCCTGTTAACACCACAAAGATCATTAGCTGACCATGCAAAGACATCTTTGTTGTTGAACAAAAACCTTATCAAGGTTTCCTCCTGTTCCTCAGACAATTGAGATCCCAGCAGCACCTTCTGCTCTGCGATATCTTCGCATAAAAGCATGGGTTTCGGCTGATCGGCCGAAGCAGCCTTCTCCCTTCTGTACTTGTACTGCTCACAAGCTTCGGCTTCATCTATATTATGGATTGCCTTTGAGTCTGTCCAGTTCCCCTCAGCCTTTCTGGCAGCTTCCTGACTCCCATAAATAGGAATAGGTCCTTGATCCGAAGGTATCTTCATGCAAAGATATGCTGGATGAAGAATTGCTTCGAAAGCATTGAGTGTTCCGCGACCAATGATTGCATTGTAAGGGTACTCCATGTCGACAATGTTAAACACAACTTGCTCAGTCCTTGTATTGTTGACAAATCCGAAGGTCACTGCATGGTAATCTTGCCAGGCGCTACAATTTGTCTTCCTCCGAAGCCACAAAGAGGGTGCGTAGCATCATGAATCTTGTCTTCTGGCTCTTGCATCTGCCTGAAGACTTTAGCAAATATAATGTCGGTTGAACTACCTGTATCAACCAAAACATTGTGGACTAGAAATCCTTTGATGACACAAGATATGACCATAGCATCATTGTGAGGGTAATCCTTGAGCTGAAGGTCCTCTTGGGAGAAGGTAATTGAGATATGAGACCATTTTGACTTGATGAAGGGTCCCTGCACCCCGACATGCTGTACCCTTTTCTGAGCTTCCTTCTTTTGCTTCTTGTTGGCCAGCTCTGAACATGAACCGCCTGTTATCGGGAGCACCAGCTTCGTAGCCGAAGCAGCTTCAGCTTGGTTGTTGAACGAAGCCATCAGCTCAGAAAGTGGAAGTGAGTTCACCGGAGGTGGGCGCCAATGTTGGGGACTTGTTCTCAAATGCTTTGAATTAAGAACAAGGCAACATAAAATGTTAAATGTTAATGCCCTTCGTCCTC
Source organism: Zea mays (assembly GCF_902167145.1). Lineage (NCBI taxonomy): Eukaryota > Viridiplantae > Streptophyta > Magnoliopsida > Poales > Poaceae > Zea > Zea mays. The sequence continues at coordinate 48,215,415 of NC_050103.1, forward strand.
TGAAGCATTATCTCCCTTAGGATATAATGCACTACGAACGAAGACCATAAGCAAAATATCACGAAGGTTTTACCTTCATGATCAGCTCTATAAGACAATGTAGACAATGCTAGAACATGAAACATTAAAGAAATTTATACCAAAGACAAATATTACTATACACATATTTTATTATACAAACTTAAGCATTAAAACATAATATTTAGGTACATTTATACCTTTACCTTGGCAAAGAACAATAATTTCAGTGTGATGCGTCGATGATTACAAGATTGCATGAACAATAAAGGAGTACTGTTCATATATTTATAGGCACAGGACGCAGCCTGTGAGAAATTACAATCATGCCCCTTACAAAAGATTACAATTATGACTCAGACCCTCATGGACTAAGAAGTCATTTCATCTTTAAGTCGGTTCGAACCTTCGTCTTCAGATACGTTATAGTACCGAAGCTTCATGAGTGGTAGCTTCGGCATTACGTTTAAACGGATTTGCCGAAGGTGTTTCTTCCTGCAGGACCTTCGGCGACGAAGCATGACCCCAACAGCAGCTAGGCAGCGTCGCGGGCATAACGAGCAAGTTCCCCCACCATCTCCTCCAGCTCCCATAGTGCAGGAGCTGATGGCCCAGCAGAACAAGATTCTGCGACAGCTCTTGCAGTGCCAGCCCCACCCTTAGCAGCATGGTGGAGGCCAGCCGCAGCGACCTCCTGCAGCAGCAACCTACCAGGAATTCCTGAGTACGCAGCCACCCTTGTTCACCAAGGCAGAGGATCCGTTGGACGCCGATGTGTGGTTACGTGTTGTGGAGTCCAAGTTTCCCCTCCTCGCAGGAGACTGCCCTGATGATACCAAGGCTCGCTTCGCCGCGCAGCAGCTTCACGGCCCTGCTCGAACTTGGTGGGACCACTTTCGTGCTATGCTACCTGCTGACCATGAAGTGTCTTGGGAGGAATTCAAGAATGCTTTTAGAGGGCACCACATCCCAGCTGGAATTCTCGATCGCAAGTTGAATGAGTTCCTGGCACTCAATCAAGGAACCCGCACGGTATTGCAGTATGCTCAGGCCTTCAACGACCTGTGCCAGTACGCAGGTTATCATGCTGATTCCGATGAAAAGAAGAGAGACTGCCTCCGCAGGGGTCTCAACTCCAAGCTGCGTGAGCGTCTCAACACTGTCCGGGCTGATAGCTTCAATGAGTTGGTCAACCTGGCCATCTCCCAGGAGGATTGTATTGTAGCTCACTAGGCAGAGAAGAAAAGAAAGGCACCAATGGTAGCACCCCTCCACTCAGACCCAGAAGTTCAGGATTGTTTCCCACAATCAGAGCAGGGGATTTCAGCAGCAGGCAGGCAGATGGGTGATCAGGCCACCTCAGCAGCAGCAGCAGCCGGCACCCACTCGTTTTCCAGCTCCCGCTCCAAGGAACAATCAGCCTCCTCAACAGCAGTTCTGCCAGGGAAATGGGAACAAGTGCTTCACTTGTGGCAATGTGGGCCACTATGCCAAGAATTGCCCAAGAAATTAGCAGAGTCAGATGCTAACACCAAATCAAGACAAGGGAAGAAAGCAGAAGGTACAAGTCAGGCAAGGGAAGCTCAACTTCACTACTCTGGAGGAGTTACCTGAGGGAGCCCCCATCATGACTGGTATCTTTTCAGTTTATAATCAACCTGCATTAATTATGTTTGATTCTGGTGCATCTCATAGTTTCATTAGCCAAAAGTTCAGTGCTAAATGTCAACTGCCTTTCTATCACACAAAAGGGTCATTCATGATAGCCACACGTGTGGGTAAAATTGCAACTAACCAATTAAACCAAAGTGTGCCTATTGAACTGGGAAGCCACATTATCAAAACCACCCTTCTTGTTTTGGGTTTGGAGAATGTGGATATTATTCTAGGAGCCAATTGGATGACCAGACACCAAGTAGTGCTTGATGTAGCCAGCCGCATCGTTGAAATCAATTCCCCAATCTGTGGGAGTTTCACCTTGTTTCTGCCCAGTCAAGGTTCTACTCAGTCATGTGCTTTTGCTATGACGGAGTTACCCCTGGAGAAGATTCCAGTGTTCTGTGAGTATGCGGATGTGTTTTCGGATGAATTACCAGGAATGCCCCTAGACCGGGATATCGAATTCACCATCAAGTTGCAACCGGGAACGACACCTATTTCCAAGAAGCCTTACCAAATGCCACCCGCTGAGTTGGCAGAATTGAAGAAGCAATTTCAAGAATTACTGGACAAAGGTTTTATCCGCCCAAGTAGTTTGCCTTGGGGATGTCCAGCCTTGTTTGTAAAGAAGAAGGATGAAAGCTTCAGGCTATGTATAGATTACCGGCCACTTAATGCGGTGACTATCAAGAACAAATATCCTTTGCCTCGTATTGATGTTCTTTTCGATCAATTGGTCAGAGCCAAAGTGTTTTCCAAGATAGACTTTCGCTCCGGCTATCATCAGATCAAGATACGATCAAGTGATATTCCGAAGACTGCCTTCTCGACCAGATATGGGCTGTATGAATTCTTGGTGATGTCTTTTGGGATGACTAATGCACCAGCATATTTCATGTATCTAATGAATTCTATTTTCATGCCTGAACTGGACAAGTTCGTAGTGGTTTTCATCGATGATATTTTGGTGTACTCAAGGAACGAAGAAGAGCATGCCGGGCATTTGCATGTAGTGCTTCAACGTCTGCGAGAGCACCATCTTTATGCCAAATTGTCAAAATGTAATTTTTGGCTAAAGGAAATCAAATTCTTGGGTCACACTATCTCTCAGGAAGGTATAGTTGTTGATCCTGATAAGGTGCAAGAGGTGATGAACTGGAAGCCGCCAACGACTGTCCGTCAGATTCGAAGTTTTCTAGGATTAGCTGGTTATTATCGAAGATTCATTCCGGATTTCTCTCGAATTGTGAAGCCCATAACTGAATTGTGGAAGAAAGAAGCCAAGTTTGTTTGGGGTCAGAAGTGCGAAGATGCCTTTCATGCATTGAGGCAACATCTGACCACATCACCGTTGTTAGCGCAACCCGACAGCAGCAAGCCATTTGATGTGTACTGTGATGCCTCTGGCACTGGACTAGGTTGTGTCTTGATGCAAGACAACCGAGTCATTGCTTACGCATCAAGAGCACTCAGGCCTCATGAGCAAAATTATCCCACTCATGACTTGGAGTTAGCAGCCGTGGTCCATGCATTGAAAATGTGGAGACACTATTTGATGGGAACCCACTGCAACATCTTCACAGATCATAAGAGCCTTAAGTACATCTTTACTCAGGCTGATCTCAACATGAGGCAGAGAAGATGGCTAGAGCTGATCAAGGACTATGACCTGGAGGTATATTATCACCCAGGAAAGGCCAATGTAGTGGCAGATGCCTTGAGTCGGAAATTGCAATGCAACTGTGTTATGATGGATTCTCGCATTGATACCTTGTGTGATGAGTTGAGCAAAATGAAGATTGAAGTGATTCCTTCTGGTGCTTTGTCTCACATTTCTGTTGAGCCAGCTTTGCAAGACCAGATCATCATGGCCCAGCTCAGTGACAAGGGAGTGCGAATTATTAAGGAGAACCTCCATCAGAAGACCGAGAAGTATAAATGTTTCCTCCAAGATGGAAAGGGTATATTGTGGTTTGAAAGCAGATTGGTGGTTCCTAAAAATAAAGATCTCAAGAAGAAAATCTTGGATGAGGCCCATCTCTCCAAATTCTCCATGCATCCAGGGAGCCCCAAAATGTACCATGATCTGAAGCCCTTGTATTGGTGGACAGAATGAAGAGGGAGATAGCCCAATATGTATCAGAATGTGACACCTGTCAGAGGATAAAGGCAAGCCACTTGAAATCAACTGGAGCTTTGCAACCCCTATCTATACCTTCGTGTAAATGGGATGACATCAGCATGGATTTAATTGTGGGTCTGCCCAACACCTCTCATCATCATGATTCGATTTGGGTTATTGTGGACCGACTGACGAAAGTGGCACATTTTCTCCTAGTGCACACCACTGATAAGGCTCAAAAGTATGCAGAGTTGTACATTGACCAAATCGTGTGTTTGCACGGATTGCCCCAGACCATTGTATCTGACAGAGGAGCCCAATTTGTTGCCAGATTTTGGGAACAACTGCATGAGTGTTTGGGAACCAAGCTAATCAGAAGTTCAGCTTACCACCCACAGACTGATGGTCAGACCGAGAGGGCAAATCAAATTCTTGAAGATATGCTGAGGGCTTGTGCAATCAATTGTGGCAAGAACTGGGATAACCACCTCTCTTTGGCAGAGTTTGCTTACAACAACAGTTATCAATCCAGCCTAAAGATGGCACCCTTCGAAGCTCTCTATGGAAGAAGGTGTAGAACACCCCTCATTTGGTCTTAGCCTAGAGAAAGAGAAGTTTTCGGACCTGACATAGTGACTGAAGCCAAAAGGAAGGTCAAACTAATCAGGAAAAATCTAGAAGCTGCTCAAGCCAGGCAGAAGAGTTACCATGACAAGAGAAGGAAACCTCTCTAGTTCGAGGTGGGAGATTTCGTATATCTGAAGGTATCACCCACCAAGGGAGTGCAGAGATTCGGGATCAAATGCAAGTTTGCCCCTCGTTACATTGGACCTTATGGGATCATAGAAGCATGTGGACCCATGTCATACAAATTGAGGTTACTATGGCAGAACTGCCCGAATTTTTCCAACTTAAGTGCCTAAGTCCCACCTTAGAGGCTAGACCACACTTACATAGGAATAACACGTCAGTCCCTCGGATCTAGTCCGATGAGGCCACTAACAGGATCAAGTACCACGTACTCACTCGATGGTGAGGCACAGAGCAAATACAATAAAACATAAAACCATACATTAAGGAGTATTAAATTTATTACAACATCATCGAAGTTTTAGCAAAAGTAGTGATCATTGTCCGGAACGCAGCGGAATAAAACTAACGATAAATAAACAAAGGGATGGGGAAGCCTATCCCATCACTCTTCATGCTCCTCCTCAGCCGAGGTAGGGTCCCACTCGACTGTCCAGCCCAGTGGCAAGATGGACGACCAAGTCACTCCAGCAACCATGTCCTCCAGAGAACCTGTAAAATTATGCCACAAGCAAGGCTGGGTATACTAATACTCAGCTAGACTTACCCGGTGTGAGGAGTCTACTCCTCTACCTCTAGACATGCAGCTGTCTGGCTGAGGGGTTTGGGTTGCCAAAAAGCACTAGCTGAGTCTAAAATCAAATTTTAGCTTTTCAAGTTTTAGTGTGACTCTCTTAAGACCAAATGTGTACCTATCTAATCATACATGGTATCAAACATTTAGCATTCAACATCTTTTGCCAAGTCAACACATTTCCACTTGTTACTCAATGCAGTACAATAGATCAAGCAGTCTCATTAGCTGCGAGAAGCAGACGATTTGAATCGAGTTTTTATCCTTGCAAGGTAAACCTAAACACACGACGTGGCGAGGCACTCCATCCCCACACACATCAACTGTCCCCATCGATTCCCTGTCAACAGAACAGGGCTCACCGCCTTGGCGTACAATGCCTCATTGACCCCGACTGCCGTCGTGCAGTGACCGCACTTGTACCCACCATAACCGGAATGGGAGACCATGTCTCAGGTCGCGTGAGGGGCAAAGTCTGCTGCCAGGTTCACTCAGGTACTAGGCTTACTGATTTACCATATTTCTCGGCATGTGCTTAGTACGTTCAAACGCTTGACACAGGTATCCGCACGTTAATCCTTATTCCAATTTCATCTCGTAGACCACGCATCCCCATGGATCCGTGTCCACCGACCATCATTATTCTAATATAAAAATGGATACATTCAATTCCTGACCTCGCGCGAGTGCTAGAAAAATCACTCGACTTCTACTGAGATCCCTAATTAGTAAAGCAGCTACTCGACCTAGCATACTAGTATCCATTTCAAAAGGTATCCTGAGTCATGCAACTAAGGTTCCAAACAACTCCTACACTTAAGTGCACAATACAAACCTACAAACATTAAGTGTAGTAAAATATTATAATAGTATGTTATGCATAAAACCGGGGCTTGCCTTCCAAAGATGGGGCAGGTAGATCCTCGATGGCAGGCTATGGTGCTGGATCCTGGGCTACCTCCTGAGCAACTCCTTGCTCCCGCACGAGGATGTACTCCCCGTCAGCGAGATTACAGTCTATCGAATGCAATGAATAATATATATTCTTATTCATGACATGATAAATTGTAAAGGCTATGCATAGTAAATTAGTATTAAGTTCAGTGGGACTCTAGGGTTTCTGTTGGGTATACTACTTGTGCAAAATTTACAAAAATAAGGGAAAAAGGGCACTTTATACTATAGTTCTAGTGTAGGTGAGGTCTCTGCACTATATTTTATTTTTGTCCAGATTCAAAGGTGATATTAGGCCTCTGTGTTAAAAATCATAGAAAAAGACCTACTATATATTTAGTTGTGATTTTCTAAAGTTTAATGCCAAAAAGGTACTTATAACTAACTTGTTATTTGAAAAATACCAAACAACAGAACTCATATTTTTCCTACATTCCTAATAACAAAATATTAGTTATCCCAAGGTTTGGGGTGTGGTCTCCTCAGGATTATTTTTGTAAGATTTTCCTAAGTTTTCATTGTTTGCATAAAATAAAAAGGAATGCATTTCTTTTATACTAAACAAGGGTCCAATAAAATTTTCCAGTGAACTATACTGAATAAGTGAGCTAACAAAAATGTGGTTGCTCCCTGGTTCTTATTTTAAACTACCTTTTCTATTTTCTTTAACTTTAGGTTAAAAATGATTTAAATGGCAAACCCTACCTTAATTTGGTGTACTGAGGGTTTTACTATTTTTAAACTGATTAGGGAGTGATTAAGTACTTCTCTGATTTTTCTTAACCTCAGTCTAACAGTGTAACTATTTTTCCTTCTTTTATTTAGCTTTTGTCCAGAACACTATTTAATTCCAAACTTTAAATTCTTCTGCAACACTTAGGGGGTTTTGTATTTTTCCTAAGTAGTTTACATTATTCAAAACCTAGCAAAATTGGTTTGACTCAAATTGGTTGAATAAAACTGGAGTTATGAATTTTACAAGCTCTGTTTGTATTAAATGAGAAATGTTTAAAAGGTTTTCTGGAAAAACCAGTTTACACCGAGGACCCTAGGTTTTTCCTAAAACAATCCTTTAACTTATACCCCTGCGCAACTATTCGCCTGAGTCGCTGACAATTCAAAAACCACCCTGACTTCTATTCCTTCTTCCCCGAGGTCCCTCACCCCTTTTGAACAGTACCCACAGAAGGAAATAGGGAGGCACGGCTTACCGGCGGTGATGGAGGTCCGACAAAGGGTGGGGTGGGCTCCGGGAAGTTCTTGCGGTCACGACGAGGTGTGACTTGCCGTCGGTGATGGCCGAAATCGGTCGGTCCACGAGCGCAGGCGGGTGAGCTCATCGGCGGCGTGTGCTCTGGCCTATCCACGGCGATATAGGTTAATCCAAGGGCACGGGGAGCATCACGGGGTGCTAATGAGTCGACCCATGTAAGGAATCGAAGAATAACTCACCGTGGAGCTCGGTTTACGTTCGCCAGCGGTCGGGTGAAGTCCGGTGACCTTGATCCAGCGTCTCCGGAGAGGCAGAGCTCGATTCCTCGCTCTAGGAGCTTCACCGAGGCACGCAGAGTCTCTCTCGAGGGTCGAACGGGGTGGGGAATGGCTCGGTTGGCCGGTCTACGGCGGTGGGTGCTCGTGCGGCCGCTTGCACGCTATGCGTCGGGCAAACGCTGGTAATCTCGTGCTCCGGTGAGGTCGAGAGCGTGCGGGGGCGTACAGCTGAAGCCTTGGCTGGCTTTATAGGCGCGGGCGCGGGAAATTGCATGGGCTCGGCTTGGCGCAATGTGGGGCGCGCGGGGTCGGACGCTGGGCGTGCTCTGGCGAGTTCAGGGCACGTCGAACACGTGGAGGTGTTCTTCTGCCCTTGTTCAAAAGCTTGCTGAGATCGCAAACGTGCGAATCTTGGCAAAAATCCAGCATAAGCCTCTTCCTGGCACCTATGGCTATCTCTTGTATGTGAGTTCCAAGGGGAGATAAGCCCTAGGTCAGAAGATTTGCAGACGCCAAATATGGGTTGTCTCACTGTTCACCCCGAGACAAAAGTGATGTCAAATCATGTCAAATGGTTTTGGCTCGGGTTCAAAATTTTCCAGTGGTCCTTAGGTAGTTTGGCTCCTTTTTGGTATTCAGACCAAGTGGTTTTGGCGCCATTTACTAAGTGAACACGTCTGATCTTTAAATTAGGGTTAAATTTTGACTTAGAGAAGATTAGAGAGCTCTAGTGTGCTCCCTACTTAAAGAGTGGATTTGGGGTCTGTGAGGGGCCTTTTTTTAATGTTTCCCTTCTGCATTTTATAGGTTTTAGTGTGTACTTAACTTTGGTTAAAGATTACAATCAAGATTTTGCCACTTGATTAACTTATCCACTGATCCCTTGCTTGGAAGTCTAGTGCCTTTAGGGTTCTAGGGTTTAACCTCTTTGGCTCAAGATGACAATTGTTCAAAATGTTTGGGTAAAGCTTTTGTCATTAACATTTCTTAGCTAACCCATGTTTCCAAGGTTTTAGGTGCTCCTTCTCCTCCAATTAACCACATGTGATAACAAGTCATCAGTGCAAGAATGAAGCCAGTGTCTTGGTAACACCTGAGGTGTTACAGCCCTCCCCCCTTAAAGGAATCTCGCCCCGAGATTTTGGGTAGGGATCCTTTACGGGGTACCAAGAAGGTGTGCTAGTGTGTTGCATTTTCCTTTAGCCACGTTTCTCTAGTTAACTACTCTTCGAATGTCATTCTCTTTGCAACTTCAGAAGGAAGTCCTTTTAAAGTTATTTTCAAAGCTTACTATACCTTTAACATCTAAGTTTTTCTTATATTTAGATTCAAAGGGCAGGTGGGGGTGGGGGTTTTGGATTACGTACCGACTCCTTTGGGCAGAAAGTCGGGGAAGCGAGAACGTAGAAAATCCTCAGTCTCCCACGTAGCCTCTTCTACTGAATGGTGGCTCCACTGAATCTTATACATCATGATCGACCTTGCTCGCGTTGATCTCTCCTTTTGATCCAATACCTTGACGGGGTGCTCTTGATAGGACAAGTCTGGTTCTATCTCCAATTCTGGTTCAGGTAGCACTTCTGTGGGTAAGAGGACACACTTTCGTAGCTGAGATACGTGGAACACATCATGAACTTCTGACATATGGGGTGGCAACTTCAATTTATATGCTACAGGCCCACAAGTTTCTTTGATCTCATAGGGCCCAATGTAGCGAGGAGCTAACTTGCCCTTGATTCCAAATCTCTGAACACCTTTGGTGGATGACACCTTAAGATAAACATGATCTCCCACTTCAAACTATAAAGGCTTCCTTCTCTTGTCCTGATAGCTCTTATGTCTGGCCTGAGCAGCCTCTAAATTCTTCTTAATGACTTTGACCTTCTCCTCGGCTTCAAGTACCAAGTCAGGTCCAAAATTTTCCCTCTCTCAAGCTTGTGACCAATTTAGCGGTGTCCTACACCTTCTCCCATATAAGGCCTCAAAAGGTGCCATCTGTAGACTGGACTGGTAGCTGTTATTATAAGAAAATTCTGCCAAGGAAAGACACTTGTCCCAGTTCTTCCCATAGTGTAGCACACATGCCCTCAACATGTCTTTGAGAATTTGATTCACTCTCTTTGTCTGACCATCTGTCTGAGGATGGTATGCTGAACTCCTAATCACAGTGGTTCCAAGTGACTTTTGGAGCTTCTCCCAAAAGCGTGCCACAAACAGTGCTCCTCTGTCAGATACAATAGTCTTTAGAATTCCATGCAAACGCACTATTTGATCAACATGGATTTCTGCATATTTTTCTGTCTTATGGGTGCTATGCACTGGCAAGAAATGAGTTGTCTTGGTCAATCTATCCACAATGACCCAAATAGAATCGTGGTGTCGGGAGGTGTTGGCCAATCCCATAATAAAATCCATGCAAATACCCTCCCATTTCCAAGATGGTATGGGAAGGGGCTGTAAGGTACCTGCCACCTTCAAATGACTAGCCTTGATTCTTTGGCAAGTGTCGCATTCAGATACATACTTAGCAATTTACCTCTTCATTCTGGTCCACCAATACAAAGATCTAAGATCATGATACATCTTGTTACTGCCGGGGTGCATGGAGAATTTGGAAAGGTGAGCTTCATCCAATATTTCCTTTCTGAGTTTGGGATTTTTAGGAACAACCAATCGGTCTCCAAACAATAAAATTCCCTTGCTGTCTTGATGGAAGCATTTGTTTTTGTCCACCTTTTGTCCGATCATTTCCTTAATGACTTGAACACCCTTGTCACCGATCTGTGCCATGGATATTTGCTCCTGCAAAGTGGGCTCCACTGAAATATAACTCAAGGCACCTGAGGAAACAACTTCTATGTTCAGCTTGCACAACTCGTCACACAGGGTGGCAATCTTGGAATCCATACTCACGTAGTTGCACTGGGCCTTCCGACTTAAGGCATCTGCCACAACATTGGCCTTGCCAGGATGGTAATGCACTTCCAAATCATAGTCCTTGATTAACTCCAACCATCTTCTCTGTCTCATATTAAGATCAACCTGAGTGAAAATATATTTGAGACTCTTGTGATCAGTATAGATATTACAATGAGCTCCCATTAAGTAATGTCTCCATATCTTCAGAGCATGAACGACTGCTGCTAGCTCCAGATCATGAGTGGGTAGTTCTGCTCGTGAGGCCTGAGTGCTCTGGATGCATAGGCAATAACTCTGTTGTCTTGCGTCAAGACACATCCTAATCCAGTGCCTGAAGCATCGCAATAAACCTCGAAGGGTTTGGTGTTGTCAAGCTGAGCTAATACGGGTGCTGTTGTCAAATGATGTCTCAATGTATGAAAGGCCTCTTCACATTTCTGAATCCACTCATATTTTACTCCTTTCTTCAGCAACTCCGTCATTGGCTTGGCAATCCTGGAGAAATCCGGAATAAATCGTCGATAATACCCTACTAATCCCAGAAAACTCCGAATCTGCTGTATAGTGGTAGGAGGTTTCCAATTCATCACTTCTTGCACTTTCTCAGGATCAACTGATATCCCATCCTGAGAAATTGTGTGACCCAAAAATTTAATTTCCCTCAGCCAGAAATCACATTTGGACAACTTAGCATATAGACGATGATCGTGCAGTCGCTAAAGTATGATGTGTAGATGCTCAGTATTCTCATCTTCGTTCTTGGAATAAACCAGAATATAATCAATGAAAACCACCACAAATTTGTCCAGCTCTGGCATAAACACTGAGTTCATCAAATACATGAAATAAGTCGGGGCATTGGTCAGCCCGAAAGACATCACCAAGTACTCATAAAGTCCATATCTGGTAGAGAAAGCTGTCTTCGGAATATCACTAGCCCTGATTTTAATCTGATGATAGCCAGAGCGGAGGTCTATCTTGGAAAACACCTTGGCTCCCACCAACTGATCAAACAATACATCAATATGTGGCAACAGATACTTATTTTTGATGGTCACCGCATTGAGAGGGCGGTAGTCCACACACAACCTCAGACTCTTATCTTTCTTCTTCACAAACAAGGTGGGACATCCCCATGGTGAAGTACTTGGGCGAATAAATCCCTTGTCCAACAATTCTTGTAGTTGCTTTTTCAATTCCGCCAATTCTGCTGGAGGCATCCTATAGGGTCTCTTGGATATAGGTGCAGTTCCGGGTTGCAACTCAATTGCGAACTCTATGTTCCTGTCGGGTGGCATCCCTGGTAATTCATCTGGAAAAACATCTGGGTACTCACAGACCACTGAGATTCTCTTAACAGGTGACTCTATCATAGTGAAGGCACAGGAACGGGTACATCCCTGGTCGGGTAGGTATAGGGTGATCTCTCCATCCAGTGGGGAGTGGATCTCTATGGCCCTGGCTGCGACATCGATTACCTCATGGTGTCGCGATAACCAATCAGTCCCCAGGATAATATCCACACTATCCAATCCCATGATCAGGAGAGTGGTTTTAAATATGAAGCTACCCAACCTTATTGGTACGTGTCTATTGATCTGATAGGTGGCAACCCTGCCTCCTGGTGTAGAAATTGTAATACCCCCATTTGTGTTGTGAAAAGGCAACTGACACTTGGCACAAAATTTGGTACTGATAAAACTGTGTGATGCACCAGAATAAAAAAGAATGATTGCAGGATAATTCAAAACTGAAAAGATACCAGTCAAGACGGGTGCTCCCTCTGGAATATCAGCCATGGTGGTGAAGTTTAGCCTACCTTGTCTCACTTGCACCTTCTGCCTCTTGCCTTGATTCTGATTGGAATTCTGTCCCTGCCTCTGCTGATTCCTGGGGCAATTCTTGGCATAGTGTCCAGTGTTACCACAAGTGAAACATCTATTGTCATTGGCTTGACGGTATTGCTGCTGTGGCTGATTGTTGTTCCTCTGAACTGGGGACTGAGAGCAGTTGGGTGTCTGCTGCTGCTGCTGTGGTCGGATCACCCAACATCTTTGCTGCTGCTGAGGTCCCCTGTTCTGAGTGTCTGATACAATCCTGAAGCGCTGAGGCTGAGCTGAAGGTCCTACCATAGGGGTCTTCCTTTTCTTTTCAGCCTGGTGGGCCGTGATGCAGTCTTCTTGAGAAATAGCCATGTTGACTAACTCATTGTAGTTGTTTGCCCTGACTGTGTTGAGACGGTCGCGGAGCTTAGTACTGAGGCCCCTCCTGAACCTATCCCTCTTCTTCTCGTCAGTGTCTGCGTGGTATCCAGCATACTGACACAGTTCATTGAAGGCCTGAGCATACTGCAACACAGTACGATTCCCCTGAGTGAGTGCCAGAAACTCATTAAGCTTGCGGTCCATAATGCCTGCTGGTATGTGATGCCCTCTGAAAGCTGCCTTGAACTCTCTCCATTCCACCACGTGGTCAACTGGCTGCATAGCGAGGAAGTGATCCCACCATGTTCGCGAGGGTCCGCGAAGCTGCTGGGTGGCGAACCGGACCTTAGCCACATCTGAACAAACTCCATTAAGCAGTGGGAATTTGGATTCCACTACCTTGAGCCATACATCAGCATCAAGTGGATTCTCTGCCCGAGTGAACAACGTCGGCTGAGTGCTGAGGAACTCCTGATAAGTGGTTGCTGCTGGAGGACGTTGATGGTGATCACCACCACCATAGTGCTGAGGTGGCGGCTGATGTTGAGCCAACTGTCGCAGAATCTCATTCTGCTGAGCCATCAGTTCTTGCATGGTAGGAGGCGGTGGCGGTGGTGGAGGAATGCGTTCATTCTGTCCAAGGCGCGCCCTTCCTGCCATTTGAAAATTCAAGATGTTCTTTAATATCATACGCGCGATGTCAGGGCTCACATGTGGTAAAAGATGCAAAAGGACAAGATTTGCAAAAAGCCAATATTTCCTTGCATATTTCATAAAAGATACCACATGACATAAAATTTCCTTCATAAATAAAAGTTGACATCACCCGCCATCCATAACTCCAAAAGAGTTTGTTACGATTACATCAGTGACCCAAAAGACTCAACTCTGTCTAGCCTAGTACCCCAAGGTGCAAAAGCTAAGCTAGCTTCGAGGAGTTCTACCTCCACACACTTCTAACCCTATCCCTGTAACTTAATGAACAAACGAGGCAACACATGACTCGGGGGAAGGTGGTCTCCCTGAGCCAATAGTGTCCAGGCTAGATGCGGGCTCTGGCTCCACTCCTCCCTCAATGTCAACATCCTCGTTGGCCTCCATGTCCTGAATCTCCTGATGGTGCATATCCAAATGCTGGTTAGCCTCCTCGAGTTGTTGTTGAGTGTTGATCAGTTGATCCTCGAGAACCTCAATGGTGTTCTCCCTGGCTCCCACTAGCTCCTCAAGCTCCTAGATCTGGTTGGCCATCTGTTCCACCTGCAGGTCCTTTTCCACCATCTCAGTGGACAGGTCCACCACAAGTTCCTCTCTGTTATCTAGGGTGATCTTGGTAGCCTCCAACAAAGCCATTAGCTGAGACATTGCCTCTCCTCGCATCACTTGCAAACGATACAGGGCATTCATGCATCGCACCGTGAGGTGAGCAGTATGCCCTGGGTATAGAGCCCACACATCCTTGGCATGTTCCACTCGATCCTTCCACATTGGGTCGTCCTCCTCCGCGGGGAACAAACCAATGGGGTGAGTGGACAGCTCCAAGGGGTGAAAACCACAGAAGGTGGTTATCCCATGGAGAGCAATGGCCTCGATAGTGTCCTCAGCCCGGTATCCGAAAGACTCGGAGTCCAACGAACGCCAGCCTGGCTCTAAGGGATGAGGCTCCAGGGTCATCCTTACCCTACAGCGGGGCACCTGGTGCTTCTCGAACAGCTGCACCGTGTACTGGGGAGGCATCGTGTAACCTGCTCCCTGAAGTACCTCCCACAAGATACAGGGAAAACCCTCTCGTGCAAGTCCGTCCGTGTGGGAATGAGCGTTCCCTCCTTCCGAGGAACCGTGAGAGGTCATCTGTGTAAGGGTAATCGTAAGCGAAAAAGAAAAAGAATTATAAAAATAAAAGGGAATCAGTGACTGGCTTTCCTAAGGTTGTGTTGAGGTCATGGAGTGTACATAATCTGTTGTTGTCATGTCTCATAGCATTTTAAAGCTCTTAACTAATTACCAAGTAGTTTGATTAAATGATGCATGCATGCTCATCCTAAACGACCTCACATCAACTTATAAGGAATAGGGAAAAATCTCCATCCCCTCTAGTAGCTTGTAGGGCTCACTCAATTAGCCACCTAGCTACCCTTCTATTACCCTAAGGCTTCACGCTCTATATCCATACCTATCACCTTACCGATCTATCCAACATTTGTTGCTAATAAGTTTTACTTTTGGAAAAAGGATGGTATTTATAGTTTATTTATTCCTCTGTGGTGGTACAAGCTCCGATACCAGCTGTGGTGGAACCGCCCGAATTATTCCAACTTAAGTGCCTATGTCCCACCTTAGAGGCTAGGCCACACTTAAATAGGAATAACACGTCGGTCCCTTAGATCTAGTCCGACGAGGCCACTAACAGGATCAAGTACCACGTACTCACTCGATGGTGAGGCACAGAGCAAATACAATAAAACATAAAACCATACATTAAGGAGTATTAAATTTATTACAACATCATCAGAGTTTTAACAAAAGTAGTGATCATTGTTCGGAATGTAGCGGAATACAACTAACGATAAATAAACGGAGGGATGGGGAAGCCTATCCCATCACTCCTCATGCTCCTCCTCAGCCGAGGTAGGGTCCCACTCGACTGTCCAGCCCAGTGGCAAGATGGACGGCCAAGTCACTTCAGCAACCATGTCCTCCAGAGAACCTGTAAAATTATGTCACAAGCAAGGCTGAGTATACTAATACTCAGCTAGACTTAACCGGTGTGAGGAGTCTACTACTCTACCTCTAGACATGCAGCTGTTTGGCTGAGGGGTTTGGGTTGCCAAAAAGCACTAGCTGAGTCTAAAATCAAATTTTAGCTTTTTCAAGTTTTAGTGTGACTCTCTTAAGACCAAATGTGTACCTATCTAATCATACATGGTATCAAACATTTAGCATTCTACATCTTTTGCCAAGTCAACACATTTCCACTTGTTACTCAATGCAGTATAATGGATCAAGCAGTCTCATTAGTTGCGAGAAGCAGACGATTCGAATGGAGTTTTTATCCTTGCAAGGTAAACCTAAACACATGACGTGGCGAGGCACTCTATCCCCACACACATCAACTGTCCCCATCGATTCCCTGTCAATAAAACAGGGCTCACCACCTTGGCGTACAATGCCTCGCTGACCCCAACTGCCGTCGTGCAGTGACCACACTTGTACCCACCATAACCGGAATGGGAGACCACGTCTCAGGTCGCGTGAGAGGCAAAGTCTGCTGCCAGGTTCACTCAGGTACTAGGCTTACCGATTTACCATATTTCTCGGCATGTGCTTAGTACGTTCAAACGCTTGACACATGTATCCGCACGTTAATCCTTATTCCAATTTCATCTCGTAGACCATGCATCCCCATGGATCCGTGTCCACCGACCATCATTATTCTGATATAAAAATGGATACATTCAATTCCTGACCTCACGCGAGTGCTAGAAAAATCACTCGACTTCTACCGAGATCCCTAATTAGTAAAGCATCTACTCGACCTAGCATACTAGTATCCATTTGAAAAGGTATCCGGAGTCATGCAACTAAGGTTCCAAACAACTCCTACACTTAAGTGCACAATACAAACCTACAAACATTAAGTGTAGTAAAATAATATAATAGTAGGTTATGCATAAAACCGGGGCTTGCCTTCCAAAGCTGGGGAAGGCAGATCCTCGATGGCAGGCTCTGGTGCTGGATCCTGGGCTACCTCCTAAGCAACTCCTTGCTCCGTCACGAGGATGTACTCCCCGTCAGCGAGATTATAGTCTATCGAATGCAATGAATAAGATATATGCTTATTAATGACATGATAAATTGTAAAGGCTAATGCATAGTAAATTAGTACTAAGTTCAGTGGGACTCTAGGGTTTCTGTTGGGTATACTTTAGGGTTTTGCACTTTCATCTTTGAGATTTTGAATGGAGTTACACTTTTTAATCATATTTTTAGGCCCCATGAGGTACTTAAAGGTTTTGATTGTACATTATCTAATTTTCCCAACATTTCCCTTTTCTTTCCACTATGTTTCTATTTAAGCATTTTGAACTATCATGGTCAGTTAACATTTTCCAAAAATGTTATAAAAATTACAGTGGGTAAATATTCACCATTGTGGGTTATTCTAGAAGTTTGAGGCTGAATTTAATCCAGATACTACTTGTGCAAAATTTACAAAAGTAAGGGAAAAAGGGCACTTTATACTATAGCTCTAGTGTAGGTGAGATCTCTGCACTAAATTTTATTTTTGTCCAGATTCAAAGGTGATATTAGGCCTCTGTGTTAAAAATCACAGAAAAAGACCTAATGGATATTTAGTTGTGATTTTCTAAAGTTTAATGCCAAAAAGGTACTTATAACTAATTTGTTATTTGAAAAATATCAAACAACAAAACTCATATTTTTCCTACATTCCTAATAACAAAATATTAGTTATCCCAAGGTTTGGGGTGTGATCGCCTTAGGATTATTTTTCTAAGATTTTCCTAAGTTTTTATTGTTTGCATAAAATAAAAGGTAATGCATTTCTTTTATACTAAACAAGGGTCCAACAAAATTTTCCAGTAAACTATACTGAATAAGTGAGCTAACAAAAATGTGGTTGCTCCCTGGTTCTTATTTAAACTACCTTTTCTATTTTATTTAACTTTTGGATAAAAATGATTTAAATGGCAAACCCTACCTTAATTTGGTGTACTGAGGGTTTTACTATTTTTAAACAGATTAGGGAGTGATTAAGTACTTCTCTGATTTTTCTTAACCTCAGTCTAACAGTGTCACTATTTTTCCTTCTTTTATTTAGCTTTTGGCCAGAACACTATTTAATTCCAAACTTTAAATTCTTCTGCAACACTTAGGGGGTTTTGTATTTTTCCTAAGTAGTTTACATTATTCAAAACCTAGCAAAATTGGTTTGACTCAAATTGGTTGAATAAAACTGGAGTTATGAATTTTACAAGCTCTGTTTGTATTAAATGAGAAATGTTTAAAAGGTTTTCTGGAAAAACCAGTTTACACCAAGGACCCTGGGTTTTTCCTAAAACAATCCTTTAACTTATACCCCTGCGCAACTATTCACCTGAGTCGCTGACAATTCAAAAACCCCCCTGACTTCTATTCCTTCTTCCCCGAGGTCCCTCCCCCCTTTTGAATAGTACCCGCGAAAGGAAATAGGGCAGCGCGGCTTACCGGCGGTGAGGGAGGTCCGGCGAAGGGTGGGGTGGGCTCCAGGAAGTTCTTGCGGTCATGACGAGGTGCGGCTTGCCGTCGGTGATGGCCGGAATCGGTCAGTCCATGAGCGTAGGCGAGTGAGCTCGTCGGCGGCGTGTGCTCCGGCCTATCCACGGTGATATAGGTTAATCCAAGGGTACGGGGAACTTCATGGGGTGCTAATGAGTCGACCCGTGTAAGGAATCGAAGAATAACTCACCGTGGAGCTCGGTCTACGTTCGCCGGCGGTCGGATGAAGTCTGGTGACCTTGATCCGGTGTCTCCTGCGAGGCAGAGCTTGATTCCTCGCTCTGAGAGCTTCACCGAGGCACGCAGAGTCTCTCTCGAGGGTCAGACGGGGCGGGGAATGGCTCAGTTGGCCGGTCTACGGCGGTGGGTGCTCGGGCGGCCGCTGGCACGCTGTGCGCCGGGTAAACGCCGGTGATCTCGTGCTCCGGTGAGGTCGAGAGCACGCTGGGGCGTACGACTGAAGCCTTGGCTGGCTTTATAGGCGCGGGCGCGGGTAATGGCACGGGCTCGGCTTGGCGCGACGAGGGGCGCGTGGGGTCGGGCGCTAGGCGTGCTATGGCCAGTTCAGGGCGCGTCGAACACGTGGAGGTGTTCTTCTGCCCTTGTTCAAAAGCTTGATGAGATCGCAAACGTGCGAATCTTGGCAAAAATCCGGCGCAGACCTCTTCCTGGCACTTATGGCTATCTCTTGTATGTGAGTTCCAAGGGGAGATAAGCCCTAGGTCAGAAGATTTGCGGACGCCAAATCTGGGTTGTCTCACTGTCCACCCCGAGACATAAGTGATGTCAAATCATGTCAAATAGTTTTGGATCGGGTTCAAATTTTTCCAGTGGTTTCCTTAGGTAGTTTGGCTCCTTTTTGGTATTCAGACCAAGTGGTTTTGGCGCCATTTACTAAGTGAACACGTCTGATCTTTAAATTAGGGTTAAATTTTGACTTAGAGAAGATTAGAGAGGCCTAGTGTGCTCCCTACTTAAAGAGTGGATTTGGGGTCTTTGAGGGGCATTTTTGTAATGTTTCCCTTCTTCATTTTATAGGTTTTAGTGTGTACTTAACTTTGGTTAAAGATTACAATCAAGATTTTGCCACTTGATTAACTTATCCACTGATCCCTTGCTTGGAAGTCTAGTGCCTTTAGGGTTCTAGGGTTTAACCTCTTTGGCTCAAGATGACAATTGTTCAAAATGTTTGGGTAAAGCTTTTGTCATTAACATTTCTTAGCTAACCCATGTTTCCAAGGTTTTAGGTGCTCCTTCTCCTCCAATTAACCACATGTGATAACAAGTCATCAGTGCAAGTATGAAGCCAGTGTCTTGGTAACACCTGAGGTGTTACAGTTACCTCCAAAAATGTCTGCCATCCACAATGTGTTCCATGTATCCCAACTGAAGAAATGTGTTCGATTGCCGACTGAGATCATAGCAGAACCAGAATTGGAAATAGAGCCAGATCTACCGTACCAAGATTACCCTTCCAAGGTTCTGGATTGCAAAGAAAGATCAACTCGGGCTAAATTGATCAAGATGTATAAGATCCAATGGAGTAATCACTCAGAGGAAGAGGCTACATGGGAGACTGAGGAATTTCTGCGTTCCAACTTTCCCGATTATCTACCTACGGAAATTGGTACGTACTCATGCCCAACCCCTCCCCTGCCCTTCGAATCAAAACATAAGAAAAATGATGTTAAAATAGAGTGAGTTAATTATAAGACTAAAGTTAAAAAGGACTTCCTTCTGAAGATGCAAAGAGAATGACATTCGAAGAGGAGTTGCCTTAATAAATAAAGCACCCACTTCGAGCGAGTCTCACCCTTCGCTTCACCCCGGGAGGACTACGACCCGAATCTCGGGACGAGATTCCTTTAATGGGGGAAGGCTGTGACACCCCAGTGTCACGTTGGGTTCTTCTCAGTACTAACTCAAGTGCCATCATTTCATGTAAACCAAATTGGACAAGAAGCACCAAATCAACTTAAGAATAAAAGATCCACTAAGTTTATATCTAAAGAATCATGTCTAAGACAAATGAGGTTTCAAAAAGAAGGGAAAATGTTGAAACCACTAGACCAACCCTAAGTAAGCCACTTAAGTGGAAAAGAAGAAAAGGAATAAATGAAAGGGAAATGTGCCCTTGGGCCATTTCTATAAGATTTTGGTGATTAAGTGCCCAACACACATTAAGGGAATGAGTATATGCCAAAGGGTGGACAAAGTGCAAATCAATACAAAGGTATGATTCTAGACTTAGTACATTGGTTTTTGTGTACTAATATATTTGTCTAAGTGCTAGAATGAGAGAAAAGACAATTGGAAAAGACTTGGCTCGAGCAGCCAAGACTCTGCTTTGTCTGGGTGCACCGGACTGTCCGGTGGTGCACCGGGCAGTGTCCGGTTCGCTAGGCTGGCTCTGGTGAAAAGGCCGCTCTCGGGAATTCATCGGCGGCGTACGGCTAAAATTCACCGGACTGTCCGGTGTGCACTGGACTGTCCGGTGAGCCAACGGACGGCTGGGCCAACGGTCGGCCGCGCAATCCGCGTGTGACGCGTGGCCGGGCCAACGGTCTGAAGGGGGCACCGGACTGTCCGATGTGCACCGGACAGTGTCCGGTGCGCCAACGGCTCCAAATCTTCAACTGTCGGCTGCGCCAGAATAGGAAAGAAATCTGCACCGGACAGTGTACGGTGGTGCACCGGACTGTCCGGTGCGCTAGTCGACAGAAGGCAAGAATTGCCATCCTGGAATGCTCTGAACGGCTTCTAGCTGCCTTGGGCTATAAAAGGGATCCCTAGGCGCATGGAGGAAAACACCAAGCACACTTTGAGCATTTTTGATCATTCACACTTCGTCTTTGCGCACTCGTTTGACATTCTTAGTGATTTGAGCTTCGTTCTAGTGAGAACTTTGAGATATTCATTTGAGCTCAAGTCTTGGTCGTGTGTGTGTGCGTATTGCTGTGGACTTGTGTGTGTTGCTCATCCCATCCTTACTTCCGTGTTCATTGGTGATCATCTTTTCTAAGGGCGAGAGACTCCAAGTTGTGGAGATTCCTCGCAAACGGGATATAGTAAAAGGAAGAGAAACACTGTGGTATTCAAGTGGGTCTTTGGACCACTTGAAAGGGGTTGAGTGCAACCCTCGTCCGTTGGGACGCCACAACGTGGAGTAGGCAAGTGTTGGACTTGGCCGAACCACGGGATAAACCACTGTGCCTCTCTGTGTTGATCTTTCTGTGGTTATTGTGTTTCGCAAGAACTCCTCTCTAGCCACTTGGCTTTATTGCTCTAACACTTAATCAAGTTTGTGGCTTTAAGTGTTAAGTTTTTATAGAATCACCTATTCACCCCCCTCTAGGTGCTCTCAATTGGTATCAGAGCCGTTCTCTTCAAGAAAGGGACTAATCGCCCGAAGAGATGGATCCTAAGGGAAAGGGGATGGTGGTCAACGACAATGAGAAGGAGTCCATCTTCAACGGGCCAAGGGACAACAAAGTCAATGACTCTGGCTCGAGTCAAAAGAAGAAAGATGGGAAGAAGAAGAGGCGCATCAGGAAGGTTGTCTACTACGACAGCGACGAATCTTCCTCTTCTCAAAAGGACGATGAATACGAGGAGAAAAAGAAAACGGTTAACTCGAACTTTTCTTTTGATTACACTCGTATTCCGCATAATTCCAATGCTCATTTGCTTTCTATTCCACTTGGTAAACCTCCTCACTTTGATGGAGAGGACTACGGATTTTGGAGTCACAAAATGCGTAGTCATTTGTTCTCTCTTCATCCAAGTATATGGGAGATAGTAGAAAACGGAATGCAATTTGATAGTTCGGAGAATTCTATGTTTATCAATGAACAAATCCATAAGAATGCACAAGCTACTACTGTTCTTTTAGCCTCCTTGTGCAGGGAAGAATACAATAAGGTGAGCGGCCTGGACAATGCCAAGCAGATCTGGGACACCCTCAAGATCTCACATGAGGGAAACGACGTCACCATGCTCACAAAGATGGAGTTGGTGGAAGGCGAACTAGGAAGGTTCGCGATGATCAGGGGGGAGGAGCCAACCCAAACGTACAACAGGCTCAAGACCCTCGTCAACAAAATAAGGAGCTATGGAAGCACGCGATGGACGGACCACGACGTCGTCCGACTTATGCTAAGGTCCTTCACCGTCCTTGATCCTCATCTTGTTAACTCTATTCGTGAGAATCCTATGTACATCAAGATGACGCCCGAAGAAATACTTGGGAAGTTTGTGAGCGGGCGAATGATGATCAAGGAGGCAAGATATGTTGATGAGGCGCTAAATGGCCCAATCTACGAGCCTCAAACCGTTGCTCTCAAAGCAACAAGTAGCAGGGAGACGCTACCTAGCAAGGTGGCGCAAGTTGAGGCGGCCAGACTAAACGAGGATGAAATGGCTCTCATCATCAAGCGCTTCAAGACGACGCTCAAAAGTCGCAAGGAGCACCCCAACAAGAGCAAGACGAAGGGGAAGCGCTCCTGCTTCAAGTGTGGTAAGGTTGGTTACTTTATTGCTAATTGTCCCGATAATGATAGTGACCAGGATCAAGAAAAGAAGAGGGAAAAGAAGAAGACCTACAAGAAGGATAAGGGCGAGGCACACCTTGGCAAGGAGTGGAACTCGGATTGTTCATCATCCGACTCCGACGACGAAGGACTCGCCACCTCAGCCCTCAACAAATCGTCCCTCTTCCCCAACGAGCACCACACATGCCTAATGGCAAAGGAGAAGAAGGTAAGTACTCGAAATAATACTACGTATGCTTCTTCAAGTGATGATGAATCTAGTGATGATGAAATAGACTATGCATGTTTATTCAAAAGAATTAGATAGAATTAAAATTGATAAGATCAATGAATTGATTGATGCTTTGAATGAGAAGAATAGACTTTTAGAAAAGCAAGCAGATCTTTTATATGAAGAGCATGATAAATTTGTAAGTGCGCAAAATTCTCTTGCTTTAGAAGTTAAAAGAAATGAAATGCTTTCATGTGAATTGTCTACATGTCATGAATCCATTTCTAGCTTAAAGAGTATCAATGATGACTTGAATGCTAAGTTAGAAATAGCTAATAAATCAACCTCTTATGAAGAACATGTTGTGATTTGCAATAGGTGTAAGGATTTTAATGTTGATGCTTGTAGTGAACACCTAGTTGCCATTTCTAAATTAAATGATGAAGTAACTAGTCTTAATGCTCAACTTAAGACTAGCAAAAATGAATTCGATAAATTAAAATTTGCAAGGGATGCCTACACGATTGGTAGACACCCCTCAATTAAGGATGGGCTAGGCTTTAAGAGGGAAGCCAAGAACCTAACAAGTCATAAGGCTCCCATCTCCACCAAGGAGAAAGGGAAGGCCCCTATGGCTAATAGTGCTCAAAAGAATCATGCATTTATTTATGATAGGAAATTTTCTAGAATTGTTCATCATGATAGGAGTTGTAATGCTTATAATTCAAATGCAATGTTTGCTTCAAGTTCTTCCTATGTGCATGGTAGAGATATGCCTAGGAAAAATGTCATTCATCATATGCCTAGGAGAAATGTTGCTCATGTTCCTAGGAAAATAGTTAATGAACCTTCTACAATTTGTCATGCTTGCAATGCTTCCTTTGCAATTTGTAGAAAGGATAAGAAGGTGATTGCTAGGAAATTAGGGGCAAAATGCAAGGGAAATAAAACTTGCATTTGGGTCCCTAAGACCATTGTTACTAACCTTGTAGGACCCAACAAGAGTTGGGTACCTAAAACCCAAGCCTAAATTGCCTTGCAGGTTTATGCATCCGGGGGCTCAAGCTGGATTATCGACAGCGGATGCACAAATCACATGACGCGGGAGAAGAAGATGTTCACCTCCTACGTCAAGAACAAAGATTCCCAAGATTCAATAATGTTCGGTGACGGGAATCAAGGCAAGGTTAAAGGGCTAGGAAATATTGCTATTTCTTCCGAGCACTCCGTTTCTAATGTATTTTTAGTTGAGTCGCTCGGTTATAACTTGTTGTCCGTTAGTCAACTCTGTAATATGGGTTATAATTGCCTATTCACAAATGTAGATGTGTCTGTCTTTAGAAGAAGTGATGGTTCATTAACTTTTAAGGGTGTACTAGACGACAAACTTTATTTAGTTGATTTTGCAAAGGAGGAGGCCGGTCTAGATGGATGCTTAATAGCTAAGACTAGCATGGGATGGTTGTGGCATCGCCGTTTAGCACATGTGGGGATGAAGAACCTTCACAAACTTCTAAAGGGAGAACATGTGTTAGGTCTAACAAATGTGACTTTCAAAAAAGATAGACCTTATGCAGCTTGTCAAGCAGGTAAACAAGTGGGAAATGCTCATCACAGCAAGAACGTGATGACTACATCAAGACCGCTGGAGCTGCTGCATATGGACCTCTTCGGACCTGTCGCCTACCTTAGCATCGGGGGAAGTAAGTATGGTTTAGTAATTGTTGATGATTTTTCCCACTTCACTTGGGTATTCTTTTTGCAGGATAAAACAGAAACCCAAGGGACCCTCAAGCGCTTCCTACGAAGAGCTCAAAATGAGTTTGAGCTCAAGGTGAAGAAGATAAGGAGCGACAACGGGTTCGAGTTCAAGAACCTTCAAGTGGAGGAGTTCCTTGAGGAGGAAGGAATCAAGCACGAGTTCTCCGCTCCCTACACACCACAGCAAAACGGTGTGGTAGAGAGGAAGAACATGACGCTCATTGACATGGCGAGGACGATGCTTGGAGAGTTCAAGACGCCCGAGAGGTTTTGGTCGGAAGCCGTGAACACGGCTTGCCACTCCATAAACCGGGTCTACCATCATCGCCTCCTCAAGAAGACTTCATATGAGCTACTAACCGGTAACAAACCCAATGTGTCATACTTTCGTGTTTTTGGGAGCAAATGTTATATTCTAGTGAAGAAAGGTAGAAATTCTAAGTTTGCTCCCAAAGCTGTAGAAGGGTTTTTGTTAGGTTATGATTCAAATACAAAAGCGTATAGAATCTTCAACAAATCATCAGGTCTGGTTGAAGTCTCTAGCGACGTTGTATTTGATGAGACTGATGGCTCTCCAAGAGAGCAAGTTGATCCTAATGATGTAGATGAATATGATGTTCCCACGGACGCAATTCACACCATGGCAATTGGAGATGTGCGACCACAGGAACAAACGGAGCAAGATCAACCTTCTTCCTCAACAATGGTGCAACCCCCAACTCAAGATGATGAACATGTTCATCAAGAAGAGGCGTGTAATCAAGGGGGAGCACAAGATGATCATATTATGGAGGAAGAAGAACCTCAAGCCCCTCCAACTCAAGTTCGAGCGATGATTCAAAGGAATCATCCAGTCGACCAGATATTGGATGATATTAGCAAGGGAGTAACTACTCGCTCTAGATTAGTTAATTTTTGTGAGCATTACTCTTTTGTCTCTTCTATTAAGCCTTTTAGGGTAGAAGAGGCCTTGCTAGATCCGGACTGGGTGTTGGCCATGCAGGAAGAGCTCAACAAGTTCAAGAGAAATGAAGTTTGGACACTGGTGCCACGTCCCAAGCAAAACGTTGTGGGAACCAAGTGGGTGTTCCGCAACAAACAAGACGAGCACGGAGTGGTGACAAGGAACAAGGCTAGACTTGTGGCAAAAGGTTATGCCCAAGTCACAGGTTTAGACTTTGAGGAGACTTTTGCTCCTGTGGCTAGGCTAGAGTCAATTCGCATATTGTTAGCCTATGCCGCTCACAATTCTTTCAGGTTGTTCCAAATGGACGTGAAGAGCGCTTTCCTCAACGGGCCAATCAAGGAGGAGGTGTACGTGGAGCAACCCCCTGGATTTGAGGATGAACGGTACCCCGACCACGTGTGTAAGCTCTCTAAGGCGCTCTATGGACTTAAGCAAGCCCCAAGAGCATGGTATGAATGCCTTAGAGACTTTTTAATTGCTAATGCTTTCAAAGTTGGGAAAGTCGATCCGACTTTATTCACTAAGACTTGTGATGGTGACTTATTTGTGTGCCAAACTTATGTCGATGACATAATATTTGGTTCTACTAACCAAAAGTCTTGTGAAGAGTTTAGCAGGGTGATGACTCAAAAGTTTGAAATGTCGATGATGGGCGAGTTGAACTACTTCCTTGGGTTCCAAGTGAAGCAACTCAAGGACGACACTTTCATCTCCCAAACGAAGTACACGCAAGACTTGATCAAGCGGTTTGGGATGAAGGACGCCAAACCCGCAAAGACTCCAATGGGAACTGACGGACACGTTGACCTCAACAAAGGAGGTAAGTCCGTTGATCAAAAAGCATACCGGTCTATGATAGGTTCCTTACTTTACTTATGTGCTAGTAGACCGGATATTATGCTTAGTGTATGCATGTGTGCTAGATTTCAATCTGATCCAAGGGAGTGTCATCTAGTGGCCGTGAAGCGAATTCTTAGATATTTAGTTGCTACGCCTTGCTTCGGGATCTGGTATCCAAAGGGGTCTACCTTTGACTTAATTGGATATTCAGACTCCGATTATGCTGGATGCAAGGTCGATAGGAAGAGTACATCAGGGACGTGCCAATTCTTAGGAAGGTCCCTGGTGTCTTGGAGTTCTAAGAAACAAACTTCTGTTGCCCTATCCACCGCTGAGGCCGAGTATGTTGCCGCA
This sequence comes from Zea mays, assembly GCF_902167145.1. Lineage (NCBI taxonomy): Eukaryota > Viridiplantae > Streptophyta > Magnoliopsida > Poales > Poaceae > Zea > Zea mays. The sequence goes on from NC_050103.1 coordinate 48,242,123, forward strand.
GGTCAGTGTTGCGCGCAACTACTTTGGATGAGGCAAACCCTCCGGGACTTTGGCTACAATCTGAGCAAAGTCCCACTCCTCTGTGATAATGAGAGTGCAATCCGCATGGCGGATAATCCTGTTGAACACAGCTGCACAAAGCACATAGACATCCGGCATCACTTTTTGAGAGACCACCAGCAAAAGGGAGATATCGAAGTGTTTTATGTTAGCACCGAGAACCAGCTAGCCGATATCTTTACCAAGCCTTTAGATGAAAAGACCTTTTGCAGGCTGCGTAGTGAGCTAAATGTCTTAGATTCGCGGAACTTGGATTGATTTATAGCATACATGTGTTTTATGTCTTGATCATGTTCCTTATGCATTTTGTTGCTTATTTATGGTGCTCAAGTTGTACAAGCACTCCCTGGACCTCACAAGTTCGTTTGCAAGTGATGCACATTTTTAGGGGGAGATGTGCTACAACTTGACTCTTTGGGACTAACCATGTGCTTGAGTGTTCTTAAATTAGTCTCAAAGGTGGATTGAAAGGGAAAAGTGGACTTGGACCATGAAAGACTTCCACTGCACTCCGATAAGAGGGTAACTTACTCCAAGTTCATCTCCATGTCTCTTATTGCCTTTTTGCTCTTAAGTGACAATTTTGGTGAGGCAATGGGGTTTAAGGGCCAAAAATGATCCCGTTTTGGTGCTTGATGCCAAAGGGGGAGAAATTAAGGGCCAAAGCAACAAATGGATCAGCTACCACTTAGCAACAAATGGATCAGCTACCACTTGAGAAACTTGAGAATTTTGAAAATAGTAGAGTTAGGACTTTAGATTTGTCAAAATTCTAAAATGTCTTTTTTTGTCAAAAGTTGGTCTCTTGTGGGGAGAATGTTTGATTATGGGAAATAGGGGGAGTTTTTGAATCTTTGATCAATTTCTCTTGCAATACCTTTCTCTATGTCTCAACAAGTGAATTCGACTTAGAGATAGGAAATTGAGTTTTACTTGCAAAAACAAACCTAGTGGTGGCAAAGAATGATCCAAATATTCCAAATTTGAATCAAAACAAATTTGTGTTCTCATTTGCATGGATGTTGCACTTCTTTTAGTTGCTTTTTGTTGTGTTGGCATAAATCACCAAAAAGGGGGAGATTGAAAGGGAAATGTGCCCTTGGACCATTTCTATAAGGTTTTGGTGATTAAGTGCCCAACACACATTAAGGGAATGAGTATATGCCAAAGGGTGGACAAAGTGCAAATCAATACAAAGGTATGATTCTAGACTTAGTACATTGGTTTTTGTGTACTAACATATTTGTCTAAGTGCTAGAATCAGAGAAAAGACAATTGGAAAAGACTTGGCTCGAGCAGCCAAGACTCTGCTCAGTCTGGGTGCACCGGACTGTCCGGTGGTGCACCTGACAGTGTCCGGTGCGCCAGGCTGGCTCTGGTGAAAAGGCCGCTCTCGGGAATTCGTCGGCGGCGTACGGCTAAAATTCACCGGACTGTCCGGTGTGCACCGGACTGTCCGGTGAGCCAACGGACGGCTGGGCCAACGGTCGGCCGCGCAATCCGCGTGTGACGCGTGGCCGGGGCAACGGTCTGAAGGGGGCACCGGACTGTCCGGTGTGCTCCGGACAGTGTCCGGTGCGCCAACGGCCCCAAATCTTCAACGGTCGGCTGCGCCAGAATAGGAAAGAAATCCGCACCGGACAGTGTCCGGTGGTGCACCGGACTGTCCGGTGCGCCACTCGATTGAAGGCAAGAATTGCCTTCCTGGAATGCTCTCAACGGCTCCTAGCTGCCTTGGGGCTATTAAAGGGACCCCTAGGCGCATGGAGGAAAACACCAAGCACACTTTGAGCATTTTTGATCATTCACACTTCATCTTTGCGCACTCGTTTGACATTCTTAGTGATTTGAGCTTCGTTCTAGTGAGAACTTTGAGATATTCATTTGAGCTCAAGTCTTGGCCGTGTGTGTGTGCGTATTGCTGTGGACTTGTGTGTGTTGCTCATCCCATCCTTACTTTCGTGTTCATTAGTGATCATCTTTTGTAAGGGCGAGAGACTCCAAGTTGTGGAGATTCCTCGCAAACGGGATATAGTAAAAGGAAGAGAAACACTATGGTATTCAAGTGGGTCTTTGGACCACTTGAAAGGGGTTGAGTGCAACCCTCGTTCGTTGGGACGCCACAACGTGGAGTAGGCAAGTGTTGGACTTGGCTGAACCATGGGATAAACCACTGTGCCTCTCTGTGTTGATCTTTTTGTGGTTATTGTGTTTCGCAAGAACTCCTCTGTAGCCACTTGGCTTTATTGCTCTAACACTTAATCAAGTTTGTGGCTTTAAGTGTTAAGTTTTTACAGGATCACCTATTCACCCCCCTCTAGGTGCCCTCAATAAAAGACCATGAAAAACATGAAATCATGGCTTAGGCCAATTATAAAAATTGAAATAAACTAACTAAGCTACAATAAAGATTATAAAAGTTTGGCCAAAATAGTTTGTTAAAAACTCCAAGCAAGCCATTCAAGTGGAGGTTTAATGGGAAAATCTGAAATTCAGATTTCTGAATTTTTAGCCTTTGAACCAAAACCGAGCGCGTTCACCTTGATCTCTATCTCAAAACTCTAAGCTCCCATTGACAAAATGTGTCTAACTAACCCCTCTACCTCATACCTGAAGATGGCATTGGGACGCGTGCCCTGCACACGTCAAACCCGGGATCTTCTCTCAGTGCTCGGCAGTGAGACAAACCCAACTTCACCCCTCCATATCTCTTGATCCAGTCAGCGAAACCTTCAAGCCTCCACACACAAACGACAAAGGAATGTTAGGGGAAGAGATCTCTCAACGTGTTCATGGCCATAATCTCAAAGATTTGGAGCCAATCCGCGCTTGAACTCGACCTCTCCCTGCGCTGCATCGTGCCCGACGCCGTGCCCAGACGCCAGAGCGCGCACTAGCACTCGCCCGCGCACGCCCCGAGCGCTTGTCAGAGCCTCCCCTCGGCCGTGCTCGCCCACGCCTTTAAAACCACCCCCGGGCGCGCCTCACCTCACTCCGCGCTCAGCCTCACTGGCCAGACACCCCTCCCTTAGCTCCGACGAGCTCTCCTTCGCCCGCCATCACTGCCCAAGCCTCAGCCACCGCGGCCAGCTCACTCCAGCCACGTCCAAGCTGCGTCTGTCGCTCGGTTAGCTTCGCTAATGGCCCGTGAAGCTTTCCAAGCTCTCGGACCCGACATAACCTCACTGGAGACCCAAGATCGCCTTCGCCGGACTTCGGTCGCCCGCGGTCGCACGTAGACCGAGAAATTCTCAAATTCCTCGCGCACACATCTTTTTTGATCTCTGGTGAAGCTCTTTGACCCATTTAATTGATCTATCGCGCCCTGGTTAAGCCGGATCCCTCGCCGCCGACGAGCTCCCCCGCCTGCGCACGTGGACCGACCTACTCGGACAACCATCGCCGACGATCCGCACCTCGACGTGATCACAAGTGACACCCGGACCTCACCCGACTCCTCACCGGAGCAACCTCGCCACCGGTAAGCCCCTCCGCCCTTTTCCTCCGCCGCGGTCACTGTTCCATTAGGGGAAGGATCGCAGGTTCGATTTCGTGAAACCCTAGGGGGTTTCTGCAGAGTGATAGACTCAGATGAATAGTGAACCGAGGACCTATCTGTAATATGTTTAAAACCTTTTGCTAGGGACTCCAGTGCAAAACCATTTTTTCCTTTATCTATTTCTATTTAATCTTTTTAAATTCAGCAGAGAACTAAGAAAATTTATATCTTGAGAAATATTTAGTCAAATCTAGTCAAACCAATTTTACTGGATTCAGAATATTATGAATTGTCACATAAAAATAGTGAACTCTGTGCTTTCTGTTTTAAATTTTAGAGTTTGGAATTAATTAAGGAAACCGACCAAACCTTATTAAAATGAACAAAATTAGTTATGCTTCTGTGCTGAACTTAAAAAAATTTATAGAAGTGTAAACCCCACTTAGGCACTGTTTAAAAATAGTGAGCACCCCAGTATTGAAGATTTAAATAGGTTTATTTAGCAAAAGCCATGTTTGCCCAAAACTTAGGAAAAAAGAAATGCACTGGAAAATAATGAACAGTGGATGCAAATATTTTTTCTAGTCCACTTAAGTAATAAAGAACCTAAGAAAAATAAAGGGAACCCTAGTTCAAAACAAATGCAAGGTGAAATGTTTTATTAGGCACTAACCAAACTAGAAAAACAATTATTAGAATTATGAAAACAATTTCAAAATTGTTAAGAAAAATTCAGTGGACTTGTAACCACTAGGACACCACTACAAAAATGATAAACACCCTAGCCCATGATTTTAAGTAGGGTGAACAAATAGAACTTGATATTGAGCCATATTTCATTTAAATCATAAGCAAGCCACCAGAGAAAAATGGGCAAATAAATTTTTACCAGACTAATAATGAAGTAGGCCACCAGAGAAAAATGCAAAACCCAAATGAAAGCTACAAAATAATACCCATTGCCAATACTTCATGAAAAAGGCCATTTAGTTCAAGAAATCCATATCACCCTTCCCTTAAGCAAAAAAGTTACCAAACTTCAGAATGATTTCTCTTGCACAAAGAAGAAGATAGGAAAAATTAGAAGTCTATTGTTTGATATTTTTCAAGTATAGTGGTAGTAGAAACTTTAGAAAATATGTCTTAGAGAACCCCCTCTTGCTAGAAACTTTAGAAAATCATCACAAAATAACTAATAAGTATTAGTGGCTAAACATTTGTACAAAGTAATGTTATAATATCTAAATGCCAGCAAAAATATGTCTTAGAGAATAACCCACTGTTAAAAGGGAGTTGTAGTTCAAAACACCCCCTCTGCCCTAAAATTTGATAATTTTATACAGAGAGAACCCCTCACTTTTTGTGCCCCAAAATTTGAGACAGAGAATTATACACCAGTAAAAAGCCACTGTAATTTTTCTAGAATTTTTGGAAATTTATTAAGCTATCTTGCAGTTCAAACCCACCTTAAAAGCAAAAAAGAAATAGCAAGGAAGAGAGGGAAAATAAAGCTCACTCCAATGAATTCTGCTAGAAATCTTAATAAATTCTCACTAAGACATTAAAAAGAAATCAGTGGAACACCAAAATGAACTTACCAATTAGCTTAACCAAGCTTGACCCTAATTTGCTAAGTGTACCACAAAAATCTTCCGTAGTAAGAATAAGCTCCACCATATTAAATTAATCCTCCCCCATCAAATGTTAATTGCTAAATTGCATATCATGCCATGCATTTATCTTACTCATTGCATCCATTAGATTGCAATCTCGCTGACGGAGAGTACGTGCTCATCCCCGAGCAAGGAGCTGTCCACGAGGAAGACCAAGAGCAAGCTCCCGAGACTGCCATCGAGGATCTCCCCGCAGCCCCAGCTATTGAAGGTAAGCCCCAGTTTTATGCATAATCGTATATATATATATGCTACTTTACTACACTTAATGTTTGTAGGCTTGTGATGTGCACTTAAGTGTAGGAGTTGCTTGAAACCTCTAGTTGCATGAACTCAGGATTCCTTTTTGGGATGGATACTAGTATGCTAGGTCGAGTAGCTGCTTTGCTAATCAGGATCTCGGTAGAAGTCGAGTGATTTTTCTAGCACTCACGCGAGGTTAGGAATTGATTGTATTCATCTTGATAACAGGATCTATGTTAGTCTATGGATTTGGATCCAGGGAGGATGCCTTGTCCATGAGATGGGAAAAGAATTAAGGATTAATGTGTGGATACCTGAGTCAAGTGTTTGAATATACTAAGCACATGTCGGGAAATATGGTAACCGGTAAACCTAGTACCTGAGTGAAGCCGGGCACGGACTTTACCCCTCACGCGACCTGAGACTGGGTCTCCCATGCTAGCTATGGTGGGTACAAGTGCGGCCACTGCACGACAGCAGCCGGGGTCAGTGGAGCATTGTATGCCAAGGCGGTGAGGCCTGGCCGCGAACGGGGAATCGATGGGGATGGTTGACGTGTGTGGAGACAGAGTGCCCTGACATGTTATGTGTTTAGGTTTACCTTGCAAGGTTTTAAAACTCGATTCGAATCGTCTGCTTCTCGCAGCTAATGAGACTGCTTGACCCCTTGTACTACATTGAGTAAGAAGTGAAATGAGGTTTACTTGAGATAACTTGTTGATTGTACTAAATGCTTGCTACCATGTATGCTTAGAAGGAGCAAACTTAGCTAAGATAATGATGCTAGAAATTGAAAAGCTAAAAATTGATTTTAGACTCAGCTAGTGCTTTTGGCAAACCAAACCCCTCAGCCAAACAGCTGCATGGTCTAGAGGTAGAGGAGTAGACTCCTCACACCGGGTAAGTCTAGCTGAGTAATGTATACTCAGCCTTGCTTGTGGCATAATTTTGCAGGTATGCTTCATGATATGGTTGATGGTGTGACTTGGCCTACCACCCTGCCACCGGGTTGGACGGTCGAGTGGGATGCTGCTCCAGCAGGAGGAGCAGGAGGAGTAGTGGGCCAGGCCTTGCCCCGTTCCTCGCTTTCGACGATATCGATTATCCGCTGCAATTTTATTTGTGAACTTCTATTAGCTACTTGAAAACTCCGATTTATGTAATAACTCCAGTACTTTAATTTGAGGTTTCCTGTTTTATTGTATTTCTTCTATGACTCACCTTCTAGTGAGCTTGTGTTATTTGATCCTGGTTAAGTGGCTTTATCAGACTAGATCTGAGGGACTGACGGGTTATTCCAATTTAAGTGTGCTATGGCCCTTGAGGCGTGACTTAGGCTCTTAAGATGGAATAATTCGGGCGGTTCTGCCACAATCCAGGTGGCTGGGTTTTGATGGAATCAAAATGCTATAATCTTCTTCTTCTTCAGCATTTTCTTCTTCAATATCAGCATGCTTAGCTTCGGCACCAGAAGTACCTTCGTCAACGGTTCCCTCTGTCAGAACTAAGCCCGATTGTCTCATGACTTCGGAAATCGGAGCTATCTCGATGGCTCAGTCTCCTCTCCTTCACGAGTCACCCTCGCAGTCGAGCGTACTCTGGCCATCTGATGGATCTTTTGCGGTTTTTACGAAGCTGATGTTTTTTACAGTTTTTGACGAAGCTCTCTCTTTTGACAAAGATAATTCAAAATGATGGTTCGCTCGAGAATGCAGTGAAAAAGCTTCGGCTATGGTTAAATTTTTCAACATCACAACAGTGCAATGGCAATGAATGTTGTGGTAACTTTACACCTACCTGTCTGTTTATATAGTGCTGCAGGTGGAAAGGTGAATCGCCAAGTTGACCGCACCCACTGAACAGTCGCCCGCACCCGCTGAACGGTGGACCACTCGGCGCTTAGGAAGTGAATCACCAGATCGTTCGTACCCGCAGCGTGGTGGGCCACCTCACACTTGAAATATTTTAATCGTTTCTCGGCAACAAGCTCAGGGAAGGTGTTTTTCGGACCTTCGGCATTCTGAAGCCTTGGAAAATTTTTTCACAGATCAAGCTCGTTACGAAAAACGATCTAGCACCGCGAAAGGGCTACTATTGGGGGCCTGCTTCTTCGCCGAAGGTCCTCTAAGCAGAAACACCTTCGAAAGATCGGCATATAAGCAAACACAGTGTGAAGGTACATGCCGAAGCTACGATCCAGGGAGCTTCGGCATAGTGACACGCCTTGAGACGAAGGGCTGCACCGACTTAAAGAGGAAAAGACCGGTCAGTCCATGATAATTTGTGTCATGATTGTAAATAGTCATCAAGGACATAAATGTAATTTTGACCGGGCTGCATCCCATGACTATAAATAGGTGAACAGTACCCCCGTACTGTTCACACAGACTTGTATTCACTTGTACACCCCGCTTGGATTTTCACCTTCTATCAAGCCGAAGGTATAAATGTAATTCAATATTGTTTATATCCATTCATGATATGATAATAAAGAAATATAAAGGATGTCATATGATTGTTCATAATGTTTCTCATGTTTCATATCTTCTATTTCCATTATCATACATTGAGATGATGAAGGTACGCCCTTCATGACCTTCGTCTGAAGATCATTATATCCTAAGGGAGATAATGCTTCGAAGGACAAAGATCTTTAACCATTAACATTTTGTGTTGCCTTGTTCTTAACTCATAGCATTTGAGAACAAGTCCCCAACAGGTATTTACTTACATTTAGTAATTGCTAATTAAATTTCACCAACTATTAAAAGCAATGCTCAGCTTTAACCCCTACTGTTGATCAGTTTTACACTTCACATGAACTCCCACCTTTTGTGAGTCCATGCACATTATTCCCCACAACTTGTTGAGCGATGAACATGTGTGAGCTCACCCTTGCTGTCTCACACCCCCTCATAGGAGGAGAACAGGTGGTTCAAGAGGAGCCACACAACGAGGAGTTCGATTCGATCTAGGTGGCGTCTCCCAGTTGACTTTCTGGCACCAAGGATGTATTTTAGTTCGATCTATATTTATATTTTATTTTGTAAGACTTCCTCTATGTAATAAGTATTCTGATTATATTGTGACATTTATCTCTATACACTCTATTATTATATATGTTGTCTTCTTTGGCGCATGTATGAGATGCACCCGGCTTTGTCCCTTAAATCCGGGTGTGACAGAAGTGGTATCAGAGGAATGTTGAATGTAGGACGAAACCTAGATAGAACTGGACAACAATTGTCTACTTACCTTACTCTGATTCTTTTCTAAACTTATCTTAATCTTTTCTCATCTATTTCCGCTTTACACTGATTGTTCTTACCTCTCCTTTCTAAAGACAAATGTGGATTTCACACTTTGAAATCCCATACCTAAAGTGACCTTTAGGAATAGGAGACCTAATCTTAGGAACATAAACAAAACTATTTTTTATAGGTATCTACACGCTTGAGTGTTTGTTCTTATGATGCTTGTTTGATTTGGATCTTTGATTGAGTGTGATGAGTTGTGGAATAATGTCCACAGTTACATCTACATATACATATAGACATTAATAGAATTCATAAGATAATTAAATAACCTAGATTATCCTCCATTAAAGTATATCTATTTCATATAGATCCCTCTTATCTTAAAAAACTCTCTTATCTTAATAGATCCATTGTAATATCCCAAAAAAATATTGACCAAAAGTTAATCTTTGGTGCGTGGATGAGGTAAAGGGTTGTGGGCCATTGGATGCAAAGATAGAAGTCATCTGAGGCGTCGTTTCTTACTCCCACAAAAAACCCTAGGTGGCCACCCCTTTTTTTCCCTTCACCCCCCTCTTGGCCGCCACCCCCTTTCTCCCCTTGGCTGGCCGCCCCCTCCCCCTATGGCAGCCATCCTCCATTGCTTCCTCCCCCAAGATCTCCCCCTACGCAGCAAGGATCGAGAAGAGGAGGAGCACGTTGAATTGAAGAGGAAGAGAGGATCAAGGAGGTGTTCTTCCCCATCTCTTCTTGCATATTTTCTTGGGGAAACCCTAGGTATGGATGAGATCCTTGTTCCTCCCTGTAATTATGTGCTTTTGGAGGTGGTGGATCATGGGGATTAAAGGATTAGAGGTTGTATTAGATGTGGGGTTAGGTTTTGATCTCGAATTTAGTTTTCTGCAGCATGGCAGATTCGACAGTTTCTGTTCATACCAGTTTTCCGTGATCTTAGTGGTCTCAAAAAAATAAAAAGTCTATATATGAGTCGTAGATAATTTGTAGATCTTTCCGTGGCCGCGAAGAACACCTCAATCGGACATCAGAACAGAAAGTTATGACAGTTTGATTATAGCAGTTTTTCAGTCTCATAATTCTGTGCAGAATCTGTTCTCTTAAGAGTTAGGCAATTTTATCAACAGAATTAAACTGTGGGTTGGTAAAAGAAGTTGTAGATAATTTCATAAGCTTTCCAGATTGTTAAAGAGTGCATTCATATGATTTGTGAAACTCCAGTTATGTTTGTTTTACTGTGGCTGTTCCTGTTTGCCTGACAAAAATGAGTGGGTCTGTTCACTGGTGGGTTTCATCTAGTAAATGGCTGAATTGGCTCTTCCAACTATGGAGACTTTTGTAGAGGGATAAAAGTTCTTACTTCCAGCAGAATTTCATAATTTTTGGTTCAGTAGTTTGGGAGATATCCAATTTTAAAGTGAACCATACTGCTGTCTAAAACAGATTCAGTCAGTTATCTTGTGAGATGTTTTAGAACTTGTAGATGGCAGAATTTAATTATCCATTGAATACTGAAGTTGTAGAGTATTTTGTGTAGATACTACTAGAGTATTTGTTTGATATCACCGCTGTTTTAATTTTAAAGATACAAAATTAACAAACAGCGCTGCTGCTGTATGGCATGTGGTTCAAGGTGGGAGTCTTTTCACTGGGTCTTGGTTTCAAGTGTAGGAGTGTTTTGTTGATTGATGGCAAATGTTTGTGAAATATTTGTACTAAGTTTTATGCCCGCTAGCAGGTGGCTACACTCCAGATCATGTCTAGTACATTTCTTCTTCTTCGATGAAGGCAAGTGAATGTAGCGGTGGTTGCTTCCGTTCTGACCTGTTATTTCTATTGCCTACACTCTAATATTCAGAAGTATTGGATTCTTTCATAATTGGACTCTATGGTGATGCTTTACTTGCTTGCATTATACTGATGCTCAATCATATATTGATGATGATTATGATTCGAGTATGATTCATGAGATTAATTCACACCCCTGAAGGTAAATGAAGTATTATTTGAGCATGCCATATACATTGCATGACTCATTTGCATCTGAAGTTTTGTCGTGACCTATGGTCCGACCGTACCGGTACAATTTAGCATCGTACGTTGCCCGAGGAGGGGTACGATGCGGCTTCATACCCTTAGAGGTATGAAGGCAGAGGACATATGCATTGCATTCATATGCATTCATTGAAGTGATATTTGCAGATGATGTGGTTTTATACTCTCAGAGGTATGAAGATAGAGTACCTACACATTGCATTCCTATGCATACATTGAAGTGATATTTGCAGGTATTGTTGACGCGGGGAGGTGTTATAGAACCTATTGTGGTTGTTCGAGGAAATGAGATGATATTGGTTATATTGGGACTACTAAGTTCTATATCTACAAGTATTTCTGATCTTGATTGTGATTCTTTTAAAATGTTGATTAATTCAATTTGTGGTTTAAATATCTCATCAGAACAATTAGCTTGCTGAGATGTTTCATCTCACTCTTGCATTACTCAATGCAGGTGCTTGTTGCTCATCAAGGGGAGTGGGAAGTAGCAGCACATCCACCTTCACTCTCATAATAATGCTGCCCAGACACAGTCATGATTTAATTAGAAACTTCTTGTCAAAGGATGTTTGTTTTTTAACTAGTCGTGCACACTGATTAATTCAGTTCATGTTGTTATGGTTGTCTTCCCATTGCTAGTAGATTATTAATGTCTTTTATGTTTTCTTATCATGATATCTATTTATACTTTGTTGCATCCCCGTTTATGCAATTTTCAAAGGAGATGATGTCAAAATTTTATATATGAATGTTAGATGTGTAGTTTAGTAGCATTCTGGGGTGTTTGTGGATCCTGGGGTGTTACAGTTGGTATCAAAGCATAGGCTTTAGATTCTTGGCAATTTGAAGATAAATTTGACACACTTGCACATATAGGAAGGGTATGGGTTCAAATATCTTTGATATATATTAATGTCTTTGGATTGCAGATGACAATAATTTCACCCCTCCCTATTCCTTTACGGTGATGTGGTAAGTCGTTTATGACTTAATGCCTAATAATTTATCTCTAAATCTTTATATTGTTTTATTAATGCGATTGATATCGCTGGTCTTTTGAGAGATTGAATTTGTTATTATGCTTGTGATATACAAGTATGTCTATGTTGTTTACACCATGTTTTCCATGGTTGAGTTTTATTACAATAATATTGTTATATATGCTTGATTGAGGATGTTTCTAAGAGGAGTGTGAATTGCGTGTTTTGGGTTACAAGGTAACCATCAATTTGAATTTAAGTTGTTGAGCGGTTGGTGGATAGTTCCAACTATCTTTGCAAAGAATGATTGTTTATGTCGAGGAACCAGTTCTGAAAGAAATGAATGTTGGTACTTTTATATGAATTTTGGGGGAAGTTTTTACCTAGCTAGAATGGCTTACATGTCTCTCTTCTATTGTGTGTTTTAGTAGCCACAAAGCCTAGATGTGGTTTAAAGTGGTTGCATGTTAGTCATGCTAGTTGTAGAATAAACCTTTGATTTTCTGGATCCATTGATTATGTATTAATATATGGAGGATCAGATGGTTCTCTCTCCGATGCATGCTTGTGGAGCCATTGTTGGACCACCTATCTATTGGTTTGAATGAAGCCAGTGCCTAGCCTAGAGTTTGTTGTGTGTGGTTAGTCACCTATTCGTAAATGATGTGGTTTTTATATCAGCTTGAGATGTTTGTCAAATGTGTGAAGGATTACGGGGTTATTATTGACCTTGTATGTCTGGTACTTTGAGTGCATCGTATGATAGAATGAAATGTAAGTTTATGAACTACAGTAGATGAAGACTTATATTATGTGTAGGTTAACCTTACTAGTTCGGATATTTTTCTTAGTTGAGTTGTTGGATGAAGTATAGTGACATTGGTTAACCAAGTATTGTGTTGTTGTGCTGTCAGTGCTCTTTGTGGAGCTTTTGGCATTTCTTCGATGAACTGTGCCGCGCAGAATATTATTGGCTTCTTGTTGGCTTTATTGCTCCATTAGTTCTGTGGATTTTCTCCCTTTTGTGGGGTGCAAAGAATGTTAGATTACATGATTATCTTTTCATGATGGCAAGAATAAGGTTTAGGAAGATTAGGATTTTTTGTTTCAATAGAACTACTTGTTTCATGGTGCTTTAAGGTGAGGTGTTTGATCTTCTTATACATTCGTCGGGTGTAGATGTTTCACCATTTAATTAAAATTAATTGTTGAAGTTGGTAAGGATTGTGCTTGGTGCATATTACCCCTTCATAAAAGAGTGTTGTCTTAAGACATTGATGTTGATGTATAGCTGCATCCAAATTTGATGGTGTGAAATTGTAGTGTTGATTGCAACTATGAATTGCTTTGAGCTTCATTGCATGTTGTTTCATGCTTGATGTCAGGTCGTGTAGTTTCCTTAGACAATTAGTCCAAGGCAGAAGTTCTTCTAATAATTAAGACCAATAATGGACCCATGTTTTGAATGGTGGTGCTATATGGGGTACCTTGGGTGTTTTGCTTGGAGTGGCCGAATTCGAGGTCGAATTCTTTTTAAGGGGGGTAGAGTGTAATATCCCAAAAAAAATATTGACCAAAAGTTAATCTTTGGTGCGTGGATGAGGTAAAGGGTTGTGGGCCATTGGATGCAAAGATAGAAGTCATCTGAGGCGTCGTTTCTTTCTCCCACAAAAAACCCTAGGTGGCCACCCCTTTTTTTCCCTTCACCCCCCTCTTGGCCGACACCCCCTTTCTCCCCTTGGCTGGCCGCCCCCTCCGCCTATGGCAGCCATCCTCCATTGCTTCCTCCCCCAAGATCTCCCCCTACGCAGCAAGGATCGAGAAGAGGAGGAGCACGTTGAATTGAAGAGGAAGAGAGGATCAAGGAGGTGTTCTTCCCCATCTCTTCTTGCATATTTTCTTGGGGAAACCCTAGGTATGGATGAGATCCTTGTTCCTCCCTGTAATTATGTGCTTTTGGAGGTGGTGGATCATGGGGATTAAAGGATTAGAGGTTGTATTAGATGTGGGGTTAGGTTTTGATCTCGAATTTAGTTTTCTGCAGCATGGCAAATTCGACAGTTTCTGTTCATACCAGTTTTCCGTGATCTTAGTGGTCTCAAAAAAATAAAAAGTCTATATATGAGTCGTAGATAATTTGTAGATCTTTCCGTGGCCGCGAAGAACACCTCAATCGGACATCAGAACAGAAAGTTATGACAGTTTGATTATAGCAGTTTTTCAGTCTCATAATTCTGTGCAGAATCTGTTCTCTTAAGAGTTAGGCAATTTTATCAACAGAATTAAACTGTGGGTTGGTAAAAGAAGTTGTAGATAATTTCATAAGCTTTCCATATTGTTAAAGAGTGCATTCATATGATTTGTGAAACTCCAGTTATGTTTGTTTTACTGTGGCTGTTCCTGTTTGCCTGACAAAAATGAGTGGGTCTGTTCACTGGTGGGTTTCATCTAGTAAATGGCTGAATTGGCTCTTCCAACTATGGAGACTTTTGTAGAGGGATAAAAGTTCTTACTTCCAGCAGAATTTCATAATTTTTGGTTCAGTAGTTTGGGAGATATCCAATTTTAAAGTGAACCATACTGCTGTCTAAAACAGATTCAGTCAGTTATCTTGTGAGATGTTTTAGAACTTGTAGATGGCAGAATTTAATTATCCATTGAATACTGAAGTTGTAGAGTATTTTGTGTAGATACTACTAGAGTATTTGTTTGATATCACCGCTGCTTTAATTTTAAAGATACAAAATTAACAAACAGCGCTGCTGCTGTATGGCATGTGGTTCAAGGTGGGAGTCTTTTCACTGGGTCTTGGTTTCAAGTGTAGGAGTGTTTTGTTGATTGATGGCAAATGTTTGTGAAATATTTGTACTAAGTTTTATGCCCGCTAGCAGGTGGCTACACTCCAGATCATGTCTAGTACATTTCTTCTTCTTCGATGAAGGCAAGTGAATGTAGCGGTGGTTGCTTCCGTTCTGACCTGTTATTTCTATTGCCTACACTCTAATATTCAGAAGTATTGGATTCTTTCATAATTGGACTCTATGGTGATGCTTTACTTGCTTGCATTATACTGATGCTCAATCATATATTGATGATGATTATGATTCGAGTATGATTCATGAGATTAATTCACACCCCTGAAGGTAAATGAAGTATTATTTGAGCATGCCATATACATTGCATGACTCATTTGCATCTGAAGTTTTGTCGTGACCTATGGTCCGACCGTACCGGTACAATTTAGCATCGTACGTTGCCCGAGGAGGGGTACGATGCGGCTTCATACCCTTAGAGGTATGAAGGCAGAGGACATATGCATTGCATTCATATGCATTCATTGAAGTGATATTTGCAGATGATGTGGTTTTATACTCTCAGAGATATGAAGATAGAGTACCTACACATTGCATTCCTATGCATACATTGAAGTGATATTTGCAGGTATTGTTGACGCGGGGAGGTGTTATAGAACCTATTGTGGTTGTTCGAGGAAATGAGATGATATTGGTTATATTGGGACTACTAAGTTCTATATCTACAAGTATTTCTGATCTTGATTGTGATTCTTTTAAAATGTTGATTAATTCAATTTGTGGTTTAAATATCTCATCAGAACAATTAGCTTGCTGAGATGTTTCATCTCACTCTTGCATTACTCAATGCAGGTGCTTGTTGCTCATCAAGGGGAGTGGGATGTAGCAGCACATCCACCTTCACTCTCATAATAATGCTGCCCAGACACAGTCATGATTTAATTAGAAACTTCTTGTCAAAGGATGTTTGTTTTTTAATTAGTCGTGCACACTGATTAATTCAGTTCATGTTGTTATGGTTGTCTTCCCATTGCTAGTAGATTATTAATGTCTTTTATGTTTTCTTATCATGATATCTATTTATACTTTGTTGCATCCCCGTTTATGCAATTTTCAAAGGAGATGATGTCGAAATTTTATATATGAATGTTAGATGTGTAGTTTAGTAGCATTCTGGGGTGTTTGTGGATCCTGGGGTGTTACATCCATCTTATCTTAAAAGATACTCTCTTACCTTAATAGACTCATCTCATCTCGAAAGGATTTTCATCTTATCCCAATAGATCTAACTAATCTCAAAAGATTCTATCTTATTCTTAGAGACTAATCTTGTCCTAATAAGCATACTTATCCCAACCACTTTGCTTATCTCATAATAGTGTAACAAACATGATCTATTCCAAATAAATTAAGCAGATCTTATTTAGTCTAATCTGATTACACCATATTAATTCTGATCCCATCTAATCTGATCAGATCTAATCTAATAGACAAACATGTTAGATAATACTGGTAAAATAAGATTGGATCCTACTCTTATGAATATGTCCTAATCTAAATTGGAGTCTTAGTCCAACCTGGCCATATGCAACTACCTTAACCACCCGATAGTTGCATAACTCCTCTGTTTTAACCTAACAGAAATTCTGATATACCTACACCATATAATTCATCTTATCCCAAAAGATTCGATTCTAACATATCCTAATAATATATATCCTACCCTAGTACATCTATCTGACTTAAACTAGTCTAATCTAGTTATATCCAATCTAATCTAGACCATACCTAATTTAATATGGTCTAATCTATGTTACAAGTATTCACTAAACCATATTCTTATAAATGGGTTTTAAACCTAAACGGGTGTCTTGGACCAACTCATCCGTGAAACCACCACCTAGTATATGTTATAGGTTGCCCAACCCCAAGAAAGCAAAACTCTATTTAATCTACCTACCCCATGTACCCGCAATTGTTAGCCCAACTCGGATAATGGCTTCTAACACCACGAACGATGGTCCCTAATTCAGACCCCAAAGGAAGCTCGATTATGCCATAGTACACTCATTCTATGTCAACATTCACCTACAAGCTAAAACCGGATGTACCCTTGTTTTCTATGCCCCACCTGTTAATGACATGAATTTTTTAAAAAATATATAATAATTGGAAGGTCCACTTAAAAATATATAAATATATGTATATATACTGGAATTTTATAAAAATAAAGTTAGCTTGATATGCTCAACTAATTGGTATTCTTAAATGGAATCATGGAATCTAATGAGAGTCACTCAACAAGTGAGCACTAGTGAAATAAACTAGATCCTACTCCTATAAACCTTGTTCTTCCCTCATGCACTAAAACCTAAATTAGTGCATTAGACCAACTCAACCATGAGCATAAGAGCTAACCCAACACATAGAGTCATGGTGAATGGTATAATCTATCTATCCCCACCTAACATCAAACAAGATTTTGACCTACATCATGTAGTCTATCTCACCCATATCTATCTCATCTTGAAAAATTCTATCTTACCTTTGGAAATTCACCTTATACGACTAGCTACCCCAAACTGGACATAAAACAAAGACTAAACCCTGCCAAAGGATCTTTAGTTCATAAACAAATGTTAGCCTATTCGTCTGCCTACCAAATAATTTTCCTTGCAAAATTATATTACTATATGCTTTTAACTCTCATGGTCAATACCAGGAAGGAAAGATTATCAAGCAACAACAAACATAAATGAATCCTCCAGATCCCCCATCAGTTGGAATTGATCAAGTGATTGCCACCCAAATGATGATAATACAACAAATGGCAAACATGGTTACTAAATTGCAAAATCTGATAAGACAAGAATGCGAGGAAATACACCAAGACCGGCTGGAGATACATCAAGAAATAAGGCAAGCACAGATGGAAAGACAACGACAACAACAAACTCCACCACCACCACTAGCTCCACCAAGCTACATATATATATATATATTATTATTACTATTTGTAAGACCTAAATGTTACTTTAGTTAGTAATTGATATGATACTATTTTAGGAAGAATAATAAGGTCTAATTGACCCATGTGTTGCTAATAAATTATGCATCATGCCGAGATTTTTGTTTGTGCATATGTGTTGAAACAATATGAGTATACACCCTTTCCTTGCAAATCTCGAGGACGAGATTTCTATTAAGGGGGTAGGATTTGTAAGACCCAAAATTGGGTAGAGAAAAAAAATAAAATAAATAATTAAACAAATATATTTATGATAGTGTTTTGAGAATTATTGAAACCCTAGTGAAAATATTGGGATCCTTCTTAGCCATAATCAATTAATAATATTAAATTAGTTAAGCATACAATAAATAAATAATGCAAAGATGCATTCCTTGCTTATAATTTTGTGTGAGGCATGTTATTGAAAACATTATTTAAACTTGACCTCAAAATTTTAAATGGAAACCTAGAAAAGAAAATGTGAAGGAAAATGAAACCATTTATTCCTTCCATAAATAAATAAATGACAAGGAAAAAATATATAATATTGTAAACAGTAGAGTATATATTCACATTAATAGGAATTTTGATATTCGGAAATGGGAAGTTCAAAATAGGAGTTTGAATCCTTAAATCTTGAAATTGAAAGAAAATAAATATATAAATAAACCTATTCAATTTATATTAGTATTTGAAATTATGCATTTAGACCCAATATGAAACTCACAACAATATTTGAATTCAAATTGAATTTTAGAAATTAAAAGGAAAAGAAAAAAAATAAGAAAAGAAATAGAGAAAGAATTCTAACCTAGTTGGGTCGCTCCTCTCCTTTTTGGCCCAACTCCCTATGCCACGCACGCCCGGCCCAGCTACTGGCCTGCCACCGTGCTTCCGCGCCGACGGGCGGGGCCCATCAGCTAGGCGCTCTTCACCTCGGGTCACTGCGCTGTTGAGCCCGCGTGTCAGCCGCTGTGCGCCACTGTGGATCTTCCCCGGGGGATTGCGCCTCCATCCGCGCGGTCTCAACCGCTCTGCCACAGCTTGCGCAAGCCACTCACCCCGCGCATCACGGCTTCGGAGTGGGACCCACTGGTCGGGTCTATCCTCTTCTCCCTTCCAATCTTTTCTCGGCCTCGTGCGATACTGCGGCCGGAACCTCGCGCGTCACCGTAAGAACCGTGCCCTCATCCTCGTGGTCGCCAACAGCGTGGAATCCACGCGGGCTCAACAACCCTGCAGCAGCCTGCGCGTGCCTATAAACCCTGGGTTCCGCCATTACCGCAGCAGCACCACCGCGTCGACTCCACACACAGAGATAGAGAGGGAAAACAAGGGAGGCCACCGCCATGGGCAATTCCTTTGTAGGTCGCCAATTTTGCCTTTGTCGGTGGTCAGGGAGCTTCGCCTCGATACGTGAGTGGTGTCCACGGCCTTACCCTGCGGATTTGGCAACCGGGGAGCAGTGAATTCGTCGTCGGTGTCAGATTTCGCCATGGTTCCGCTGTGCTGCGTGGGCAAGGCCACTGCCGCCCCAATCCGTGGTAAGGACTCTACCATTACTTTCGCTAGAGCTCATACATCGTTTTGCATTTTACACTGTGCATTCGGGCGCCTAGTGGCGAGGATTGACCGGTTCCGGCCATGTCGCCGCCGTACCCTTGCCTTGCGCCGCCGTAGCCAACCAGCCGGGGGAAGAAAGGCTCCGGTTCGTTGGATCTCGGATGCACGTGTGACGTTAAAACCAAAGATACCCCTTCGTCAATTTAAATCCGAGCCATCGGATTTTAATCGTGTGGCTCGGGGTAGATTAGATCGTGGGCATTCGTGAACCGTAGGATCTAGATCCTGAGGACGATGCTGCGTACCGATTCGTAATCCCGCTCATCTAATCTTGCGCTCACAGACCGAATCGGGCGGTGCAGATTGTCCCGTACCCCTTCGGTTTACCCATTTTGCAAAAGAAGCCCCAGGATTCCAGAAAACCAACCCGCCGTCCCATGCACTATTGGCTGTGTCTGGGGAATTTTGCGTGGTCGCCCCTGTACTCTCTGGATTTTATGCGCGCAGTCCAGGAATTAAAGAAAACAGGAAAAGGAGATTTAGGAATTGATTTTCAGTATAAAAATAATTGTAAAACTTATATAATTCATAGAAAATTCATATGAAGTCCAAATCAATCCATTCTAATTTCTATAATTTCATAAAATTATTGTTTATCAATTAGTACCACTGTTTAGACATGAATGTCACAATAAAATTTATATCCTATTTAATCTTGTACAAAACACATAGAACCTTTAGTAATTCATAACTTAAAATCCATAACTCCAAATGGATTCATTCCAGTGGTATTAACTTTGTTTAAGTATTGTTTATCACCTAGTACTTTTATCTAACCATGAAACTTGATTTAAAATTATTCACATGAATTACTCTATTCTAGGTACGTAATAACTTCTGAAATTCATAACTTGATCATCGTAACTACGATCTTAGTAGTTCTCGATCCCACGATCTCGTTATGCTACATCGATTATTATTATGCAGTATGTTCTTATGTTTGGTGTGATGTTAATTTTGTATATACCATGTCTGTTTGTATTGCTACGACTAGCAGTGCGGTCACGAGGATTCGAAGAATCACCCTGGTAACTGGAATCTCAAGTGCCAGGCAAGTTATGCCCTTGATCCACTTTTGTTACCCAATAATGTTCTTTATTATCACTATTCAATGGATAGGTTTAATTTTGATGGGACCCAATAGGTCACCCTAGTTTGTTTATCATTTTTCCCTTGTTTACCACTGAATCATTTGGGTAGCTATGCTATTGCTTTACATGGTTTTGGGTTAATATTTCATTATATCCATGTTCCAATTATTCTGTTATGTTATTTATATTCATGTCAAGATCATTATCTTTAATTGGAACATGGAGCTTAACTTGAGAAACACGTGCCACCACAAGGGTGGAATGTGACGCCCTTGGCTGACTAATTAGGAAAGCTAGTGGAAGACTAGCTTACCCAAAAGGGGCAAGGGCAGTAGGGGAGTTGCATGCAGGGAGGTTCTCGGGTTGATTTTGCTGCGATGGCAGTCAGACGAGGGATTCCTGCAAGTGCTCTTCCCATAAACTGTAGCGAGTTTTCGGAAGCTAGTGGAACTTTGTAAAGGCCTCATAGTGGATCCCTAGCCATTCACCTCGGTAGTGTCTAAGGGTCTAGCTAACCCTGGTGACATGGGATACACGACTTGTGGGTACAGGGTACAACCTCTACAGAGTGTAAAACTGGTATACTAGCCGAGCTCACGGTTATGAGCACCTCAGGACTTTAAATTCAATTTGTCATTTGCATTTGCATGAGATTATTTATTAATTTTGTTTTATTATTTATTATGGCTTGGTATTTACTTACATTTAGTAATTGCTAATAAAATTTCACAAACTTATTAAAAGCAATGCTCAGCTTTAACCCCTACTGTTGATCAGCCTTACAGTTCACATGATCTCCCACCTTTTGTGAGTCCATGCACATTATTCCCCACAACTAGTTTAGCGATGAACATGTGTGAGCTCACCCTTGCTGTCTCACACCCCCCTCCACAGGAGGAGAACAGGTGGTTCAAGAGGAGCCACACAACGAGGAGTTCGATTCGATCTAGGTGGCATGTCCCAGTTGACTTTCTGGCGCCAAGGATGGATTTTAGTTCGATCTATATTTATATTTTATTTTGTAAGACTTCCGCTATGTAATAAGTACTCTGATTATATTGTGACATTTATCTCTATACACTCTGTTATTATATATGTTGTCTTCTTTGGTGCATGTATGAGATGCACCCGGCTTTGTCACTTAAATCCAGGTGTGACAAAGTTCCGAAGGTACAAAAGTCGTTCCTAAGGGAGGGCAGAGTAAGTTCCGAAGCTCAAAAGTCGTTACTAGGGGAATGCAGAGCCAAAATACCACCGAAATAGAAGGCGAAGAAGCTCAAAAGACGTTCCTAAGGGGATGCAGAGCTTAAATACCACCGAAATAGAAGATGAAGAAGCTCAAAAGACGTTCCTAAAGGGATGCAGAGCTTAAATGCCACCGAAATAGAAGGTGAAGAGACTCAAAAGTCGTTCCTATGGGGATGCAGAGACTGGGTGTGGTTTCGTGTATATTCTGGTCATACATTTGTATATTTCATCGCATTATTCTTTGCATTCATACAAACATTCATTAGACATTCGTAGGATCATCATTATCATGACATAAAGCACAGACATTAACATGAAAGAAAAAAGTTGCCTGTCTTTGGTGACAAAATGCTTCGTTGAATACGAAGATGCTTCGTCTCAGACAAGACGAATACAGAGACACTTTGTACAATCAAAAAATGCTTCGATGTGAACAAAAAGAATGGAAGGTGTTTTTCGCCTTCGGCTCAAAAATTGTAACTGTGGGTTTCGTCTACAACAAAGCAATTGATACATGAACGGAGAGGTAAAATTATGTTACAAGGTATGGACAAATATGTACAATGTTGTTTTCAGCTCTCAATTACAATCTTTTGCAAAATAATGCAAAGAGATCTTAAGTTTTCTACAGGTAGTTACAACAAGAAGCTTTAGCCCAGCAACCTTCGGAACAAGCTTCAGCTTAGTGACCTTCGGCGCCACCATCCTGCAGGCAGATGACGGTACAAGGTAAATGCAAATGTAATAAAGAAAAACCAAGGTAAAAGACAGGTAAAAGTTTCATACAGAGTTGAGCAGTTTCTGAGCTTCGTCTCCAGCTAGCTCGCGCCCGCCTTTAGCCCAAATTTGAGTGATAAACCTATTTCCAATGCTTTGGGCCTCACCAGGAATATCGATTAAGTCTGATGGTGAGAGGCTGAAGGTTGGCTTGTTCACTATTCTGGCATGAGTGCATCCAGCCTTCAAAAATGTAGCAGTCGTGCCACGAGAAGCTAACAGAGCATAGAAATCCCCGTGCCCAATTATAACTTCATCGAGTGCATCAACTTCATTTTCAATATTTACTCAAAGGCTTTGGGGATATCTTCAACCGAAGGGGCAATTTCTTCAGAACTAGCCCCAATCGAGTTGAATATTCCTTTTAGTCGATGCACGCAGCGGGTGGCGAAATCCGAGCACTTATTCTGAAGGTTTTTCAGTGATTCCCGTAGCTTCGTATTATTCTCAGCTTCGGCTTTAATTTTTGCTTGCAGTTCTTTTCTTTCCTGCTCGAAGCGCTCTGATTCTTTCTTTAAGGTTGTTTGAGCATTATCAAGTTCCTCGCTTAATTTAGTATTTTCAGCTTGTGCTTCCGCGAGGGAACCTTCGGCTGCTTGTAGCAGGAAATCTTTCTTCTCTAGGGAGGCTTCAAAATCTTTAATCTTGTTCTCCAAGCCTTCAATTATTATTTCATTTTTCTTATCTTCGTAATCCTGCTGCATTATTAGCACTTTACTCAGCAGCATGCTCTACAAAAACAAGTTGAAGTTAGAACATTTTAATCCATCACGAAGGCAACAAAAATCTAGACATAGATTTCACCTTGAGATTGGAATAAAATAGGCTACCGAAAATGTGTTGCCATCTATAACCACTAATGTCAGACTCCAGCTTCGGGAAATCAACACTCTTAGACAGAGTGCTGATTATCTTCGCCTCGGCACGGTCGCGAATACATCCCAAAGTTTCTTCATCAACCCCGTCGAAGAGCAAAGATCCCGACTGATAGCCACAAGATATTGCATATTATTTCAATACGTCCTTGTCTGCCTCGGACAATTCCTGGCCACCTAGGTGCCGAAGGTCAAAATCTTTCTCTCCCGAAGAAGTATCAATAATTTTCTTCCCTTTATCGGGCACTGCGGCCATACTTTCCTCCACAGACACAACTGTCTCTACCACAACCATATCTGATATAAGCTTGTCAATTCCTGACATTGTGGTTGCGAGTTTTTCAGCTTCAGTAGCAGCATCGGTTTCGACACCTGCAGCATCCACTATTTTGGTTGTTGAAGCTGAAGGCGGTGTTCGCTCGATGGCTTGCATCACGTTAACTATTCTTTGTTTCTTCTGCCCTTCAACTTTCTCCTTTATAGTCGAAGGTTGTTCTTTCTTCTGTAAAAATTTCGTCAGTTCTG
Source organism: Zea mays (assembly GCF_902167145.1). Classification (NCBI taxonomy): domain Eukaryota; kingdom Viridiplantae; phylum Streptophyta; class Magnoliopsida; order Poales; family Poaceae; genus Zea; species Zea mays. Next base: position 48,265,870 of record NC_050103.1, read on the forward strand.
GTCCCAACGGACTTAGCAGCTTGATGGGCAGAGAGTCAGTCATTACCTTTAAAATTTCTGCCACTTTAGCAGCAGAGGGTGTTGAAGGAGCTTGTTCTATCTCATCCACCTTCGGCTCAGCAGATGGTGTTGTATCAAGCCTTCGCTTTTTAGAGGATGTCGCCTTCAGCTCAAGAGCTGTTTTCGCTTTCTTCAAAATTTTCTCATCTTCTTTTATTAGCCGGGCAGCTTGCCTATTCAGGATGCTAACAACCCTTTCCTTTTCACCCCTTCGGCCCCTTTGTCAAGCTTTTCATAGTCAAGGTATTCGAAATTTAAAGCGTCCATTACCCGGTTGAATCTTCATTTCGGCCGGGTACCGAAGGCTGCAGTCATCAATTGATCTTCTTTCTTGGTATAATTTCCATGTATTTCATTGCACATGGTCTCGATCATCTCCATCCATTCTTGGCAAGGTTTTTTGAATTGTTTCTCAAACTTAAAGCGATAAGGGAGCCGTAGAAGCTCATGCTTCTTTCCCACTTCTTTTCCCTTCGGCATTCCCCAACCACTAGAAGTTGGATAAGTTTTGTTTCATAAGTACTCTTGCACTAAGTCCCTAGTACTGATATGCCCAGCCACCACTCTAAATTCTACTTCGACCAATTGGCAAGGGGACCCTAACTGCATGTTGCACAAGGGTCGAGTCATGCCGAAGTTCAGTTTCAAGGGACTCAGTACCATACTCATGAGTTTTTCCCTCTTCTTCTCATCAGCTTTGATGTAAAGCCATTCATTAGTCCACCCGGTTGGCCACTTGGTGCGATAGCCAATAACCGGGGCCTTCGTATCCTTCTGATACGCAAAATTATAACATCCAAAGTTCTTGTGAAGACCATCTGCTCTAGCCTTCGTCTGGTAGTGTAGCTCATGCACCCGGCAAAAAGTTTCGGCATTAGCATCCATTCCTTGGCTTCGGAGAGCCCATATGAAGACGCTAAGTCTAACAATAGCATTGGGGTCAGCTATTGAAGGTATATTTCAAAGTTCTTTAGAACCTCCCCTATCATGTCATTTAGGGGGAACCAAAGCCCTGCCTTGAAGAAGCTCTTAAAGACGATAACTTCGTCCTCCCTTGGCTCCGGAGTTATCTCCTCCCCAGCAAATCAAACAAGCTTGCCCTCAGACTCCTCGAAATAGCCTAGTTTTGTCATCATAGTCATGTCATCTTCTGTTATAGTGGATTTTCCAAATTCAAGATGACTAGGCTTTGCCGGGTTCAGAATATTGTTATCCTCTTCGCTTTCTTTATCACTCTCACCCTCAACCATAGTTTGTATAGCATCGGCGTTGGAAGCACCTTCGTTAGTAACTTCCCCTGGCACAATTAGACCTAATTGCTTCATTACTTCTGATATGGGCGCTGTTTCGGTAGCTTCGGCCTCATCCCCCTAACGAGACACCCTAGCGGTGGATCGAACTCTGGCCATTTGTGTCTACGTTTTTTCTAAGACGAAGCTAATCTCCAGTGACGAAGCGTTTGCTCGAAAATGCAATCTAGAGAGCTTTGGCTATGGTTAAAATTTTTAAGAGCACAACAGTACAGTGCAATGGCAATGAATGTTGTGGTAACTCCTCACCAACCCGTCTATTTATATAGTGCTACAGGGGGAGAAGGCGAACCACCATACTGCTCGCATTGGCTGAGCGGTGGACCGTCCGGCGTCCGGAATATTATAATCGTTTCTCAGCAACGAGCTTAGGGAAGGTGTTTTTTGAACCATCGATATTCCGAAGCCTTCGTGTTTTTCGCGGATCAAGCTCATTACGAAAAACGATCTAGCACCGCGAAGGGGCTACTGTTGGGGGTCTTCTTCTCCGCTGAATGTCCTCAAGGCAAAAACACCTTCGGAAAGACAATACAAAGGCAGGTGCGACATGAAGATATAAGTCGAAGATGATGCGAACAAAATCCGAAGCTACGACTGAAAGAGCTTCGGCTTGGTATTGTGATAAAGGTGAAGGACGATACTGACTTAAAGAGGAAAAATTATATAGTTCTTAATAGTTCGCATGATGATTATAATTAGTTAACAGGGACATGGATGTAATTTTGTCTGGGTTGCGTCCCGTGCCTATAAATAGATGAACAGTACCCCTGTACTGTTCACGCTGAATTGTAATCACTCTTTTGTCACTCTCACATTTCACCTTCTGGCAAGCCAAAGGTATCAATGTAATATTAATGTCGTTGATGTTTATTCATATTTATAAAATAAGAATATAAATGATCTAAGAATTCATAATGATTATTTATATTCTTTAGTGTTTCATGTATACTTGTTTATATTCATCCACTGAGTTGATGAAGGCACGCCCTTCATGACCTTCGTCCGAAGATCATTATATCCCAAAGGAGATAATGCTTCGAAGGACGAAGGTCTTTAATCGTTAACAATTGTGTTGCTTTGTTCTTGATGTATAGCATTCGAGAACAAGGACCAAAAGGAACGATGGTTTTTCAGGCCTGATTTAGTTAAAGAAATGGAAGAAAAGGTCCACCGCATAAGACATAACTTGAGAGAAGCTCAAGCACGACAGAAGAATTATGCTGATAAACGACGCCGACCATTAATTTTTCAAGTGAGAGATTATGTGTACTTGAAAGTATCACCGATGAAGGGTGTTAGTCAATTCGGGGTTAAAGGAATGTTAGCACCCTGATACATTGGCTCGTTGCCTATTCTTGAACGATGTGGGCAGGTTGCTTATAGACTTCGGCTGCTAGAATCGTTGTCTGCTGTACATGATGTGTTCCACGTATCACAATTGAAGAAGTGTCTTCAAATCCCTGATCAATCTATGGATGTGTTAGATGTGAATTTGGAACCAGACTTAACTTATTCAGAACATCCCATCCAAGTTTTGGATCCGAAAGACCGAGTTTCCCGAAAAAGGACCCTCAAGTTCTACAAAGTACAGTGGAACCAACATACAGAAGAAGAAGCTACATGGGAGTCTGAAGATTTCATAGAAGAACATTTTCCTATGTTCAAGAAAGGTTAAACTTAGAGAGCTCAAGTGCTACTTGTACCCTAGAACACTCAAAACCCTAATTTGGAACCCTAAAACCCTAAATAGTGTCCTATATGGCGATTTCAAGTTCTATGCACTTTTAGTCAAAAGTGTATACATCAAAGTTATAGAGTAACAAAAGATAAGCAACTTTCATGTTTGGGGATTTCCATATTTTGTGATGAAACATGGAGTAATTTGCAAAAGTGTATGAGTCACCCTAACCATGAAATCTGAAAAACAGTGGGAATGAGCCAACTTTGGACTTCTGTATCTCTTGATCCATGTAGGGTTTGCTATAAGTCATTATGGCAAAGTTGTAGAGCTACTGTAGTAGTACAAATTTTATTAAGTGATCTAGCCCCAAAACCATATGGAACTTGGAGAAAAGTGCCATGGAAGTGAGGCTGTCAGTTGAGGGGATGTTGTTAACCTAGACCGATAGTGGTATGGGTCTAACTTTGGAGCCATTTTGTGCTTGATCCATTGAGCGAATGACCAGGTTCCTTAAGACAAAGTTGAAGCCCTTACATTGGTGAACAATTTTTTTTCAAGAAGTTAGGCCTAGTGTCCTTTGAATCTTGGAGAAAAAGGCTTCTAAACTTGGTGTGTCAGGCAAAGCGATGAAACAGTTCAGTGGTGAACAGTGGACTGAAGAAGATCCCAGGTTCTCTGAACCTTGTCACCGGTGATCTCCACGCCATGATTCGGGCTCGCTTGGGAGACTCACGCTGCGATAGCACTGACAACACATGGGGGTAAAATATCTCGACGTGGAGGAAAGCTCAAGCCTTATCATCGGACTATTCACCGCCCCACTTGCCGCGTGATCCGCCGAGATGCCATAACCGGAGTCCGCCGTTCCTTGCAGTCATGCCGCGTACTAATGTGTGCTAACACGTCGCGATAGGTCGTGGAGGGTAGCCAGTTACTGCCCTAGGCCATTACTCAATCACGCGCCACGGTGAACGAGCTCCGGTGACTCATCCCCTCGATGTCGTGAGCTCAACCTTGCCTAAATTCGTGGAACAAGTGGTCGATCCCTATAAATTGACGACTCTCTCTACTCCGCCATCTTGTTACGGACCTAGCGCACCGCTACTCACTTCATTTTATCGACCACAGCCTAATAACTCCAAATTTCTCTGGAATCAGCCGGAACACCTTCGTGAGACACATCGCCGTGGCTAGAGAATTCTAGGTCGGTTCATACTTCTCTGGTCTGTGTTCTAGTATCCTTAGGGTCTCTTGTTGCTTGTAAACCCAACCGATTGAACTCTACCGTAGTATTTTGATGAGAACACTGCCTCGTCGTCCTTAAGCGTCGTCGTGGCCCTCCTTAGCGTGGCCGGCTAATTCCATCTTCTTTCCTGTCCTTTCGGCCATTGTTACAGTAGCCCCATGAACTATTGAGGCTTGCCATGCTTTGTGATTGAATGCTACCACATTGTGTCGATGGGAACGGCTTCGCCAATCCTTGGTGGCCACCGTAGTCGTGGATAGAGGGTATCCCAAGCCCAATTAGTTTAATTGATACATGGAATAGGTTTGCCTTGGCTCGAGGATGGTGAGCAGGTGCTCCGATTCGCTGGTCGTCAATGTTTGTAGCAAGTTCCGGTGAGGGATAGTCGATAGGCGAGCAGCCATGTCAGGGACATGGAACCGTGAAGAAATAGACGTAGGAGGACCTATGTGAAATTGTCAGAGATACAAGTAAACTGTGTCGCAGACTCTGTATTAGATATTTGAATGGCCAGGGACCTTTGCGCAAAACCACACCCGCGGGCATGGACGCGGACGCGTTTCTACTGTCCGTGGGTCGGTTCGGGCCAGTTTCGGCCCAACCCTGTTCATTATTTTTATTTTTATTTTTTATCATAGCTTAGGAAATCCATAAAAAATAGCCGGAAAATGATAAAATTATGAGACCAATTTTATTAAATTCCTAAAATCAAGTAGTATTTAATAAAAATATTTGCAAGATTTTTTATTTCAAACTTTGAATTATGTAGCATTTAAAAGTGTTTGAATAAAGCCTTTTAGAATTTTAGAAAAAAGTTTAGTAATTCCAAAAATCATAAAACTTTTTGGGCAGGCTTAATATGATACTCAGAAACCCTGAGTGAAGTTTGAAATAGTCAGAAACCCTAACTAGGAAATCTTAGTGATTGATTCGTACCGTGAAGGAAAGTTGTATTCAAGATGCAACTTACTATATTTCTATTATATGATTGCATATTCATGACATAGCATGAGCATTCATGTGCATGTATTATCATGTATAGAACACGAGGAAGAATCCGTAGTAGACGAAGAAGTTGTCTCCTAGGTTGAGAATCCTCCAGTGGAGAAAAACTTTTACTTCGATATCTACGGTGTGGAAACATAAACTCCTGCAACACAAGGCAAGCCCCGGTGCATTATCCCTTTTCCTTGTTGTTTTAAAAATCTTTATGACCTTATATGATGCATTAGGTGATAGGAATTGTGTGATAAACAGTTGATGCATTTCCTTCCTTGGAAAATTTGGTTACCATGGGTTCAACATCTGAAAAGAAGTACCTCTGCCAGGTACCAAACTTTGGGGTTTTAATTAATAAATACGAGACCGAGTGGGTGACTTGCACGAGTAGGAATTCTCAGTGTAGTGTCTCCGTCTGAGTCATTTAAGGACCGAGTCGATGTAGGCTTGATAATCGAGGACCTTTTAACTGGCCACAGCCTCGTCTTGGTTAAACTTTGCCTCGGTCAGACCAATACCAGAAAGGCTACCGCGCAATGGGAGTAGAGAGATGGCGAGAGTAGCGTGTACCCTTCATGGCAAGAGTCTGGATGGTGGAGTACCTGTGATCTCGGTTGGCGTGAACCCATTCTAGTCTTGAGAAACCCAGGTGCGATTTGACATATGCAAGGGTTAAGTGCTACATATGTCGTGTGGTTGGAGATCCCTAGCTGGGTATTAATATATTTGAATCGTCATTTACTTCTTGGATATGAAGACTTGGTCACTAACCTACATAGCAACAAGTGAACTAAAGGGGTGATAAAAAGATGGCTAGTATAGGCCAAGTGCTTGATCTAAGAATAGAAAGGAATCTAGATGCAGGTAATTACTAAACCTGACAAGTAAAATGAATTATTAAGGATCCACTCATAGTAAGCTTTTCTGCAAAAGAGTCTTTGAATGTTGATAATCTTTATCTTGATTCCCAAAAGCCAGCATATCCTTGAGAGCCTTTTTCCTTTGATGGGTAAGACTTGCGAAAGTACACTCCGTACTCAGGGTTCTCAAACCCATATTGTTGTAGGTGATGAAAATTTTGAGTTCTGTAGTTTCTGTTCCAAGGTGGTTCAAAAGCAGGAGGAAGACAACTAAGACCTACCTGGGGAAGGTGTTTTCCTATGATGTAATAATAAGTTTAAGCACTCAATACATGTTATGTAATAATCAACTCTTTCTATATTTTACTTATGAATGTAGATTATGTTATTGTAATCATTTCCGCTTACTCCGATGGTGTGTAATCTTTGCGTTATGGGATAAGCACTCTTGGGCAATGTGATGGAAATATAGATAACTGGACCCGCCGAGCCATTGTCCGGACCTGCATGACTGTCTGAGGACCTCAGGAAAAGGACATCTTTAGGTGGGCATAATATCTTGGAGGTTCCGTGACATCGGGCAACTCTAGCGACGAATCCCAGCCACAGAGAGGGGGAATCGGGCGCACTAAGGCCTAGACTGGCTTCGATAGGGTAAGGGGAACTCTTCTAACCAACGCAGGCACACGACGCGAGGCTAAATCGACCGGTCTTCACGCGAGCGCTGCGAACCGACGCGACTGAACTCCGACGAGACCGAAAATAGCTAAGGTAGGGCGGAATTAAGATAAACCAGGGACGGGAGCGAGTTCCTCACCTCGGGATGGAGCTCGAGATGACTCAGCGTGGCTTCTAGTGGGCTCGACGGCCGGCAGCGCAAGCGTGAGCGGTGATGGTAGAGCGCGGGAGAGGGTGAGAGTGTGCGAAATGAGGTAGGGGAGAGAGAAAGGGTGTGGGTGGGGGTTCAAAAGGGAGCTTGGGCATGTGGGTAGGTGATAGGGCTGGTCCACCGCGCAGCGAGAGAGAGTGAGCACGCGGGCAAACGGTTCACGGTGCTGACTAGGGCTGGAAACGAGCTGAGCCGAGCTCGGCTCGTCTCAGCTCGGTGTAGCTCGATGCCTGACCGAGCTCGGCTCGGCTCGGTGCTTTCACGAGCTGAGGAACCAGGCTCGGCTCGGCTCAAAGGCGGCTCGCGAGCCTGCTCGGCTCGCGAGCCACACCCTGATATTATATAATTGCATTATATAGTGAATTATTAGTATATAAATATGAAATATATAGATATCATTCATTATTATGAGGAATCTAAATTATTAATTGTCATATATCTATCATGAAACGCTAAGGAACAAACTGACAATCTATAAAAATAGCCAATATCCATCATTATTCTACATATTAAGAAATTTGACACAACTCGCGAGCCGGAACGAGCCGGCTCGGCTCGGCTCGCTACAGGAACGAGAACAAAAGGCAGGCTCGGCTTGGCTCGCTCGAGGCTCGTGAGCCGCTCCGAGCTCGAGCCGGCTCACGAGCCTCGAGCTTATTTTCTAGCCCTAGTGCTGACTAGGCAGCGCCGCGGCGCAGAGAGGGAGTGGGCGCGCGCACGCGAGGGAAATGGTGCCGACAGACAAGAGGTAACACCTGAATTTGGTACGCATTAGAGTAGAAATTTTATACCCCCAAATTCAGGGTGTTACAAACCTATCCCCTTAACAACAATCTCGCCCTCGAGACTCAGGGTTGGCTAGCAAAGAGTTCGGGATACTTGGCTTTCGATAATCTTCTCTTTCCCTAGTTGCTTCTTCCTCTGAGGATGGCCCCACTTGACTTTGCACATTCTGATGGTGCTCCTCCAAGTGGCTCTGTCAGCTATCTCTAGAATCTAAGTTGGCTTCTCGATATGAGTTAAATCTTCTTGAACCTCGAGATCTTTGGTTGGCAATTGCTCTTCTGGCACTCACAAGCACTTCTTCAGCTAAGACACATGGAACACATCATGCACGGCTAATAGACTTTCTGGTAAGCTAAGTTAATATGCCACTTCTCCAAGTCTTGCCTAAATCTAGTATGGTCCGATGTATCGAGGTGCTAGCTAGCCCTTGACTCCGAACCTTTTGATTCCTCTGATCGGTGACACCTTCAAGTAAACATAATCTCCCACTTCAAAACATAGATCTCTTCTTCTTGTGTCAGCATAACTTTGCTGTCTGGACTGTGCTGTCTTAAGATTCTCTCGAATCATTATGATGTTCTCTTCGGCTTCAAGCAAAATATTTGGACCGAACACCTACCTTTCACCGGGCTAGTCCCAATGCATCGGAGTTCGACAATTCCTCCCATGGAGTGCTTGGAACAGTGACATCTTCAAACTAGCCTGATAACTATTGTTGTAGGAGAATTCTGCATAAGGTAGCCTCTTGTCCCAACCTAACTTTCTTGCAAAGCATAAGCCCTCAACATGTCTTCAAGGATCTAGTTGATTCTCTCAGTATAACCATCTGTTTGCGGGTGATAAGCTGAACTGAACTTCAAGTGCGTGCCCAAAGCTTCATGCAACTGCTGCCAAAAGTGAGAAGTGAATTGGGTTCCTCGATCTGATACCATCTTCTTTGGAATGCCATGCAAGCATACAATTCGACACATATATAATTCTGCCAACACTGCACTATTATAGGTGGTCTTGACTGGTATGAAATGAGTCGCCTTTGTTAAGCGGTCCACTACTACCCAGATGGAGTCATAACCGGCTCAAGTGTGAGGCAGACCGACTATAAAGTCCATCCCAATTTCATCCCATTTCCACTGAGGAATCTGCAATGGCTGCAATAAACCTGCGGGGCTCTAATGCTCTGCCTTGATTCTCTGACAACTATCGCATATGGCAACATACTGTGACGGAACCTCCCATGTTATTAGGCCCACCTACAGTTGTCCTTGTCCAATGGACCTTGGACAACCCTGTAGATGCACATAATCACTCGACAAGTTCTGCATTCTCATTTCCTCGCCCAAGAACGCTTCACCCATCACACAGATATTACATCACATCGGAGGAACGAATAAGCAGAAGCAATTACAAAAACTTAGTTTAAATTTATTTAAATATAGAGAAAGAGTATTATAGTAATTACAAAACCAGGGCGTACGAGTGCATAAGTATTATTATTACAGACTTAGGAGGCAAAAAACCCTCCCGCATAAAAGTATATTGTTTTTCAACTGGGAGGCCGACATCCTCCCGCAGCCACTTCACTGTTGAGGTTTGTCCTTAGGCACCACCTTAGAGCAAAAACAGCAAAAGTTTGCTGTTTTCTCACCTACAACAACATGTGTTCAAAAACCCTGAGTACGAAGTGTACTTTCTCAAGTCTTACCCGTCAAAAGAAAAGACTCTCAAGGATATGCTGGCTTGAGGGAGTCAAGGTAAGGCTAATCAAGAATCAAAGACTTTGTTTGCAGAAATGCTTAATAACAGTGGATCCTTAAAAATCTAGTTTTATCATCAGTTCAAGTCATTACCTAAATCTAGAGTTCTTTCTACCCTAGTTCAAGCACTTGGTTTATACTAGATATTTTTTATCAACCCTTTTAGTTCACTGGAATGCTACGTGTAGAGCAGTGACCAAGTCTTCATGTTCAAGAAGTAACGACGATCTGAATCGATTAATACCTAGATGGGGATCTCCAATAACACGACATATGTAGCACTTAACCCTTGCATATGTCAACTCGCCACAGGGTTTTTTAAGACCAGACCGGGTTCACGCCAACCAAGAGCACAGATACACCACCGTCCAGCCTCTTGCCACGGAGGGTACACGCTACTCTTGCCATCTCTCCACTCCCATTGTGTGTTGGCCTTTCTGTTATTAGTCTGCCCGAGGCAAAGCTTACCCATGATGAGGATGTGACCAGTTAAAAGGTCCTCAATCATCAAGCCTACATAGGTACAGTCCTTAATCGACTCTGACAGAGACAATACATCGAGACTCTCTTCTCGTGCAAGTCACCCGCCCGGTCTCAACTTTATCATTTAAAAACCCAAAGTTTGGTACCTGGCAGAGGTACATCTTATCCGATGTTGAACCCATCATGGCCATGATGGATCCACCATCAAGTTTTATTTTTGAAAACATCCCCTTCCACTTGAAGCATCACATTTTGTTTAAAACAAAACATTAAAGCATGACTAAGCATCAGAAAATCTTTTAATAAAACAGGTAATCAAGGAATGGTAAATAGTTCCAAGGAAGGAAATGCAGCAATTGGTTTAGCACACAAACTCCTATCACCTAATGCATCAAACAAGGTGATAAAGATTTTAAAACAGCAAGGAGGTGGCAAATGCACCGGGGCTTGCCTTGTGTTGTAGGGGAGTCCGGCTCTATCCCACAGATATCAAAATAAAAACAGTTCCCGGCGGGTGGATCCTCAGTCGGTGGTGCAGTCTCTTCTTCTTCAACTGTTACTTCCTCCTCGTTTTCTATACATAACCATATATAACCATGAATGCTCATGTGATGCTTATGAAAATTCAATGATAATAGAGATTCTTCAAGTTGTATCTAGAATACAACTTTCCTTCACGGTGTACCAGGAAAACGAGGGTTTTCTAAGTCAGTATCTCATTTCCCTAAGACAATTATTAACTAGAAGGCTAGGGTTTTGGGTTTGGGGATCAAACATTGTCCAAATCATGTCAAACTTCAACCAAGGGTTCTAAGTACCATATTAGACTTATCTAAAAAGTCTTGTGATTTTTGGAGTCACCAAGTATTTTCTAAAATTCCAAAGGTCTAGGTTTTGGCCTTCTTAAATACTAAATAATTCCTAGTTTGGGCTAAAAATCTTGGAACCATTTTTATTAAATGCTTGAGAAATTTAGGAGTCCAACAAAATTGGTCTCTTATTTTTATCATTTTTCTATGATTTCTTATGAATTTCCTAAGTCTGGCAGAAAAAGAAAAGGGGAAATGATGAATAGTATCGGGCTGAAACCAGTCCAAGTCGGCCCACACACAGGTGAAAGCGCGCCCACGCGCGCCCGTGGGGTAGGCTTTGCATAGAAGACCCTAGTCTTTTAAATAACTAATAAGGAGTCCTGCGCACTATTCCTATGTGTCACTGACATTTGCATCGAGGTCCCTCCCTTTTCTGTTTCTTCGCAACTTGAGATCCCCGACCACAGCGGCAGAGCAGTGGCTCCGGCGAGCCAAGACCGACCAGAAAACGCAACAACTATGCCTCTCCATTGCTCAACACCTAATTCTACCCTCGGCGACACTAATCCCTCACTCAATTGCGGAGTTCTAGCCCATAATCTCTCCATCCACGGTGATGGCGCGAACTGCGGATGAACCGAGGCATTCCCGGCGATCTAAGGTGGTTTAGTTCAATTGGCTAAGTCGATGAGCATCCTGAGCACACTAGGGTGCAGTAACGAGAGCGAGGAGGGCGTGAACGGACCTGTAGAAGGCTGGCCACGAGGAGCTCACCCACGGCGGCGTAGAGAACAGAATTGGGGAAAATCCCAAAATGGGGAGCTATGACGGATGATTGGAGGTGAGGGCTGGTTCACTGGGTGCACAATTACTTAGCGGAGCACGCTGGGGCACCAATTTATAGTGTCCAAGGGCGGTGGCTCCCAATTTTGGAATGGTGCGCTGGCGGCCGGAGAGAGGGGAGGTCACTGGCGCAAGAGATGTGTGGCTTTCACCGTGGCAAGATTACCGGCGACGAACCAGCTACCTAAATCGGCTTACTGCGACGTGGTAAAGCTTCAAGGCACGTGGCCATCGCGCGGCAGGCGGCCATCTCTGGCGAGGCTTATCTGGACCGATCGTGAGGCAAGTGGGTACGGCGGCCAGGGCGGAACAGTGTCCCAAGCTCATCCCCAGCGCCATATTTTTCACCCTACATAGTTATCTGCACTTCACTGAGCACGAATCGTAACGGTAGCGACGATCACGGCGCGGGATAACCGGTGGCGATACACGAAATGTGGCGATCTTTGTCAGGTCATTGTACCATGGGAACTTGATTCAGGCGCCTGACAGAGCAGGTTTCACGGTCTTGATCTCAAATTTTTATGTGATAACTTGTTAACCCACCTATAACAAAGTTGTTGATCTATACTCCAGCTTTAATCTTGCTATAGTAATCATAGTCAAACAATCACTGGATCATGGTCAAATCCGATCTCAAAGTTCACCTAACTTCACTGTTAGCCAATATTCAGTTCAAAGACAGACTGTCAGCCCGACTTTAAGTCCTTTTATTTCCAATTTCTGTACAATACCAATGCTTAGTCACTTAATAAAACTTGTACTCCTAACATAGCTCTACAAGTTTGCTATGTTGACCAAGAGAAAAATCCTCAAGAATTCTGAGAGATGGAGTACCAAAGTTGACCTTATTCAACTGAATTCAGACTTAACCATATGGAGTGCATGAGGTGTTTTTTTGCAAATAAGTCCAAATCCCACTATTTGACTTACAAATCCTCAAATATAGAAAACACATGATTTGTGGTGTTCTATCACTTTGGTATTTGCACCAGGGTCAAAAGTGCACAAAATTTACAATTACCCCCTTAGGGTTTCAATTAGGGTTTCTAGGGTTTGTTTTTAGGGTTTTGGGCACATTAGGGTTTTGGTGCCACCAAAATCCATCAAATGTGATACCTTAGGAATATTTCTCATGACTTTTGAGGTTTTAACTTATTTAGGCTTCACTTACAACCGTAAGCCCTAATTCAGGGTTAAGCACTCTACCCTAGGGTTAATCACACACCAAGTCACACCATTACAACTTGTTTGAAATTTTTACCTAGTGAATGAGTCTAGGTGCATCGAACACATGATATGCCCATGCACATGATGTTATGCTCAAGTTTTAGTGACAATAACACCAGGGGTGTTACATCCTTCCCCCCATAAAAGAATCTCGTCCTGAGATTTAAGGTCCTAGGGTGAGTAGTGGAAAAGGAAACACGTCATATCTTTATTTCCTTGATTGTCGTACAGAGCAGGGGGTGGTATGGGGTCTATTCCATCTTTACAAACAAATGTACATATCTCACAAGTTACATGAAGCTAAAAACCTAGGAAAATTCTTTTCCAAGAAGTCTTGAGTCTCCCAGGTAGCTTCATCTTCAGTATGTTGGTTCCATTGTATCTTATAGAATTTAAGAGTTCTTTTTCGGGTGATCCTATCCTTCTGATCTAAAACTGGAATAGGATGTTCTGAATAGGTCAAGTCTGGTTCTAAGACAACATCCACCACATCAATGGTTCGATCTAGAATTCAAAGGCACTTCTTCAATTGAGATACATGGAACACATTATGCACTACAGACAATGTTTCTACAGTTGAAGTCGATATGCCACTGGTCCATATCGTTCAAGAATGGGGAACGAACCAATGTATCGATGTGCAAGCTTTCCTCTTACCCCCGAAACTGTTCACACCCTTCATTGGTGATACTTTCAGGTACACATAATCCTTGACTTGAAAGTACAAGGGTCGGCGTCATTTGTCTGCATAACTCTTCTGTGGAGCTTGAGCTTCTTTCAAGTGGTGCCTTATTCGTTGAACCTTTGCTTCTGTTTCTTTAACTAAGTCAGGCCTGCAATACCACCGTTCTCCAGGTTCAGACCAATTTAAGGGTGTTCGACACTGTCGTCCGTATAATGCTTCAAATGGTGCCATCTTGATGCCTTCTTGATAGCTGTTATTATACGAAAATTCTGCCAAGGGTAGACAGTCATCGCATTTCTACAGAAATTCCAGGACACATGCCCGCAACATATCTTCAAGTATCTGGTTTACTCTCTCCGTTTGTCCACTTGTTTGCGGATGATATGCTGAACTGTGGAGAAGTTTAGTACCCAAGGATTTGTGGAGTTCTTCCCAAAACTTGGATACAAATTGTGGTCCCCGGTCTGACATGATTGTCTTTGGAACCGCAGTAGACAATATAAAGTTCCGCGTATGCGACCACTATGTATTTTGTCTTGACGGGCGGAAAGTGAGCAATTTTCGTAAGCCGGTCAATTATGACCCATATGGAGTCAAAACCTTTAGTTGTCCTGGGTAATCCCACAATGAAGTCCATACTGATGTCCTCCCATTTCCAAGTTGGGATGGGCAAAGGTTGCAGTGTTCTAGCGGTCTTCATATGTATTGCTTTGACACGTCTACAGGTGTCACATCTTGCCACATAGCGTGTAATCTCAATCTTCATTTTTGTCCACCAGTAGTGTTGCTTGAAGTCTTGATACATCTTAGTACTTCTGGGATGAATGAAATATCGACTAAGATGAGTTTCATCCAAAATTTGTTGGTGGACTTCCACATCCTTAGGCACAACTATGCGATCATTAAACCATACTATCCCTTGATCATCCTTTCTAAAGCAATTAGCTTTGTCGGCTTCTATTTTCTCATGAATGTGTTTCATACCCTTGTCATTTCTTTGGGCATCAATAATCTTTTGCAGAAGAAGTGACTCAAACTTCAATTGGGTCAATGTTCCATGTTGTATCATTCCCAGATTTAATTTTTCCATCTCCTAGCATAGTGTGGTGTCAGAGGTTCCTACTGTAAGACAATGGCAGGAAGCCTTGTGACTTAGTGCATCTGCCACCACATTGGCTTTTCCTGGGTGATAGTGGATTTCCAAATCATAATCCTTAATCAGCTCAAGCCACCTCTGCTGCCCCATGTTCAGTTCTCAATGGGTAAAAATATACTTCAGACTTTTATGATCTGTATATAAATGGCAAGTATTTCCCAGCAGATAATGATGCCATATCTTGAGGGCATGAACAACTGCAGCTAATTCCAAGTCATGAGTTGGATAGTGCTCCTCATGCTGGCATAACTGTCTTGAAGCATATGCTATGACTCGGCCCTCCCACATTAAGAAACATCCGTGACCACTGCCTGATGCGTCACAGTATACATCAAAAGGCTTTTCAATGTCTGGTTGAGCCAATACCGGAGCAGTGGTCAATAGTATCTTCAACTACTCGAAGGCTTCGTTGCATCTTGAGGACTAGTTAAATTTTGTATCATTTTTCAACAGACTTGTGATTGGTTTCACAATCTTGGAGATATCCGAAATAAATCTGCGGTAATAACCAGCCAGCCCAAGGAAACTTCGAACTTGATGTACAGTGGTTGTTGGTTTCCACTCTAGAATATCCTTGACTTTGTTAGGATCAACCGCAATTCCATTTGCAGACTATACATGTCCCAAAAATTGGATTTCCTCCAACCAGAACACACATTTATTGAACTTAGCATATAATTGGTGTTCACTTAAGCGCGTTAACACGATCCGTAAGTGTTTAGCATGCTCCTCTTCATTCTTGGAATAGATTAATATGTCATCAATGAAGACCACCACAAATTTATCCAACTCGGGCATAAACATCGAGTTCATTAGATACGTGAAGTGGGCTAGAGCATTTGTTAATCCGAAGGAGATAACCAAGTACTCAAATAATCCATACCACGTAGTGAATGCGGTATTGGGTATATCTTTGGGTCGAATATGGATCTGGTGGTAACCTGATCTGAGGTCAATCTTGGAGAATACCCGAGCTCCAGTAAGTTGATCGAACAAGATATCGATCCGGGGAAGAGGGTACATGTTCTTAATAGTGACCTCATTAAGGGGTCTGTAGTCCGCGCACATTCGAAGTGTTTGATCCTTCTTCTTGACGAAAATTGCGGGACATCCACAAGGTGATGAACTAGGATGAATGACTCCCTTCTCAAGCAAGTCTTGTAATTGAGTCTTGAGTTCCGCCAATTCATTTGGTGGCATTTGGTACAACCTTCTAGAAATAGGAGCTGTACCGGGCTTCAGTTCGATCACAAACTCTACGTCCCTTTCTGGAGGCAATCCAGGCAAATCTTCAGGAAACACATCTGGAAACTCACATACTACCGGAATATCCTGGAACTCCGGTACAATAGCTTCATAGACTCGGCCAAATGGTCTAGCTGGAATAGCTACAGGGATGGACAAGAGAACCTCTTTATGGTCATAGCTCAACTTGATGGTCCTTAGGTCAGTGTTGAGGATAGCTTTATGCTGGGCTAACCAATTCATGCCCAGAATTACATCTATGTCTTGGCCCTTTAAAACAATCATGTTGGTGGGAAATTCCCGTTCAGCCAATGTTACTAGCACATGGAAGGCTACCTCCTTAGTAAATATTTGTCCCCCAGGTGAATGGATAATAAACCCTTCCCATGATTCAGTGCAAGGAATGCAATGCTTTTCCACAAATTTCTTGCTTATGAATGTATGTGAAGCACCAGAATCAAAGAGAATAACTACTGGGTGATTGGCCATAAGGAACATACCCATCATTACCGGCTCTCCTTTCGGTTTAGTGGCCACTTGAGTATAATAAATTCGCCCAGTCTTCTTGACATTTTTGCCTGCTGAATTATTAGCCATGTTCCCTTTACCTTGATTGGAGCTCCTAGAGTTCTGTTGATTGTTGAACTTATTCTGCTTCGGATATGGACAATCTTTTATAAAATGACTAGACTTTCCACAGTTGAAGTAGCCAGTGGAAGAACTAGGGAGGGCGGGGAGACGAGTACCAGAGGCACTTGGCTGATTTGTAGAAGTGGGGACAGTGGTAGGACGAATGAAAACAGGCTGTTTGAACGGGTAGGAGGTTGGACGAGGCGAAGAACGATTCTGATTAAAAGGTCGGATTACCAACCTATTTCGCTTCTCAGGTCCCTGATTAGACCTGTCACCTCCAAATCCCTTTGATTCTCCCTGGCCTGTGTTCTTGGCTTATACTGCCAGCGCTGTGCTGATAGATCTGCTGTAAGTAAGATCCAGATAGGTAGCCATTTTCTGCTGGAGCCTGTCGTTGAGTCCCCTCATGAAGCAATTCTTTTTCTTCAGGTCAGTGTTCACGTGGTCAATAGCATATTGGGATAAATGGTTAAACATGTTGAGATACTTCATTACAGTATCTCCCCTTGCTTTAGTCGAATAAACTCCTCTTGTTTCATTTGAAGCACTCCCTCTGGAACATAGTGTTCACGGAATGCTAGCTTGAATTCATCCCAAGTGACCTGATGTCCGGTTGGTTGAACTGCTACAAAATTCGCCCACCAGGTACTGGCAGGGCCTCTCAGTTGTTGGGCAGCAAATAACGGCTTCTGTGTTTCTGTGCAACAGACTAATCCGAACTTTTGCTCCATTACCCTTATCCACTCATCAGCTACAAGAGGGTCTTCTGCTTTAACAAAAAGTGGAGGGCGCGTCTCCAGATACAAGGTTTCATGCGTTCCTTGTGGAGGAACTCTCCCGCCATGTTGCTGGAACTGATTACCCGCCATCTCACGTAAGAAGCGGGTATTATCTACAGTAGCACTGAGCAAGGCAGCGATAGCCTCGGCCAGTGTTGGTGGTATAGGTGGCGGGTTGGGAGTGTCCTCCTGACCACGGGAAGTCCCCGCACCGTCGTGCGCACGAGTCCATAATGGCATCTGAGGCAAAAAGACATTTGGGAAAAATATAACATGCCAGTACATACCATCATATTACATTTCCAAAATGTAATTATACAGACTCAGGCGTACAACATGACTTCATTACTTATTTTACATAGGTATAGTATCTAAACTATACTAGTCTAGTCTTCGTCGTCATTGGTTTCTTCAATTCCTGTTGCAGGGGAGCATTTGTCAGCAAGATTCATGGAAGGAGGAGGCCTAAAAAGGTCCAACTCCCCATCAGGTCCTTCACCTGCTGTCCCTGATGGTCCGACTCCCATTGCAACAGCGTTGGCAGGCACGTCTGGGTGCAGTCGCGCATACAGTACATGTACTTCTTCATGTAAAGTACTGCAGTACACCTGCAAGCTGTCGTGGGCCGCACTAAGCTCTACCTCACGAGCATGAGCTTTGGCTTTGTGGTCCCAGGCAATCGAACGTGAGTTGACGGCCCAATCAATCGCCAAATCTCGTTCAGCAAGCTCGTCTTGCAAGCATCTGATGTCAGCTGCCAACTCAGCTATACACTGACCTTCCTGTGCCCACACCCTATTTCGGTGACGTAGCTCCGTCAGAAGCTATTCCACTTTAGCTTCCAAGTCTCTGATTGGATCGTTGCTGCCGCTACTGCTTCCTTCATGTCTTGGAGCCAACTGATGATGAGGTATGCCAAAAGGTCCAGTGGACTTGCATGCAGTTTTCCTCGTACGTGCCATATCTCCATAAGAGGGGAAGATTTATTAGTATAATTTTTAAACATGATGCATGCATAACCCAATAATTACGGAATCTACCCCCGTTGATTCCCAACTTCCTATATATTGCACTCTATTATTTGGTCTTACAATATGAGAACTTTCAGAAAGTGGCAAGGTAAGAATGAAAGAATATTTCTTAGATAAGTATTTGCAAATTCGTTTTGAAATGCTTCGTAATATCTGAAGAGATGGGCTTCGCTCCGATACCAGCTGTGACAGAACCTCCCAAGTTATTAGGCCCACCTACAGTTGTCCTTGTCCAACGGACCTTGGACAACCCTGTAGATGCACATAATCACTCGACAAGTTCTGTATTCTCATTTCCTCGCCCAAGAACGCTTCACCCGTCACACAGATATTACATCACATCGGAGGAACGAATAAGCGGAAGCAATTATGTGACAGAACCTCCCAAGTCATTAGGCCCACCTACAGTTGTCCTTGTCCAACGGACCTCAGACAACCCTGCAGGTGCACATGATCATATGACAAGTTCGGTATATGAATTCCTTACCTTTCCCAACAGCGTTTCACACGTCACGCAGACATTACAATACATCGGAGGTACGAAAATGCGGAAGCAGTTACAATAACTTACCTTATATTAAAGTAAGAAAGAGTTGGATTATTATAGACCAGAACCAAATATATGAGTGCTGAGTATTATTATTACATACCATGGGAGGCAAAACCACCTCCCGAATAAGCAGTAAAAGTTTTACTTAACGGAGGACCTTTCCTCCCGCAGCTTCAGTCTTGATTTTCTTCTTTCGGTACCACCTTGGAACAGAAGCAACAAAAGTTTGCTGCTTCTTCACCTAAAACAACATCGGACAAAGCCCTGAGTACGAAGTGTACTTTCGCAAGTCTTACCCGTCAAAATAAAAGACTCTCAAGGATATGCTGGATTTAATGGAGTCAAGGTAAGGCTTATCAATAATCAATGACTCTGTTTGTAGAAATGCTTACTAATGGTGGATCCTTAAAAATCCAGTTTTACTTGTCAGGTTAGGTAAAGTTACCTGCATCTAGAGTTCTTTTCTACCCTAGTTTAATCACTTGACCTATACTAGCTAATTTCTTATCAACCCTTCTTATTTACTGGAATGCTACGTGTAGGGCAGTGACCAAGTCTTCATGTCCGCGAAGTTACGGCGATCCGAATCGATTATACTCAGCTGAGGATCTCCAATCACATGACATATGTAGCACTTAACCCTTGCATATGTCAACTCGCCACCGAGGTTCTTAAGACCAGATCAGGTTCACGCCAACCGAGAGCACAGATACACCACCGTCCAGCCTCTTGCCACGGAGGGTACACACTACTCTCACCATCTCTCCACTCCCATTGCGTGTTATCTTATTCTGGTATTAGTCTGCCCGAGGAAAAGCATACCCATGACGAGACATGTGACCAGTTAAAGGGTACTCGATAATCAAGCCTACATCGAGAAGGTCCTTAATCGACTCAGACTGAGACACTACACCAAGACTCTCTTCTCGTGCAAGTCACCTGCCCAGTCTCAGCTTTATCATTTCAAACCCAAAGTTTGGTACCTGGAAGAGGTACATCTTTTTCGATGTTGAACCCATCATGGCCATGATGGATCCACCATCAAGTTTTATTTTCGAAAATACCCCACCCGCTTTGAAGCCTCATCTTTTGTGAAAACAAAACATTTTGTTTTTCTAAAGCAAAGCTAAGCATAAGAAAAACCTTTTGTAAAACAGGAATTTAAGGAGAAGTAATCAAATCCAAGGAAGGAAATGCAGAAATTGGTTTAGCACACAACTGCTATCACCTAATGCTTCAAGCAAGTGAGAAACATTTTAAAAGGAACAAGGAGGTGGCAAATGCACCAGGGCTTGCCTTGTGTTATTGGTGAATCAGGCTCTGTTCCGCAGATATCAAAATAAAAACAGTTGCTTGCCTGATGTTCTTTAGGTGGTGGTGGTGAAGTCCTTGCTTCTTCGACTTCTATTTCCTCTTTGTTCTCTAGATATAACCATATATAATCATGAATGCTCATGTAATGCTCATGAAAATGCTAAGATAATAAAAGTTTATTGTTGGGGACTTGTTCTCAAATGCTATGAATCAAGAACAAGGCAACATAAAATGTTAAATGTTAATGTCCTTCGTCCAACGAAGCATTGTTCCCTTGGGGATTAATGGACCTTGGACGAAGGTTGATGACAATACGATTACGAAGGTTAAATCTTCGTAATTGAATTTTAATAGATTGTATAAGATAACATAAAATATAGAGTATCAAAGGTAAATGAATCATAAACGAACCATATTATATCTACTCAGTATATTTAATCATTGAATACAGTTATACCTCTGCCTTGGCAAAGATTGGTTCCCGAATGATGCGATTGCAAATACCGGAATCCGTGAACAGTAAAGCAATACTGTTCACTATTTATAGGCACAGGACACAGCCTGTGGGGAATTACAATTATGCCCCTTATAAGGGATTACAACAGCGACCCAAATATTTATGGACTAAAAGGTCATTCTACTTTTAAGTCGGTTTGTAATTCCGAAGCTTCACGAAGAGGATCCTTCGGTCGTCTCATGCGGACAGCTTCAGCCGAAGCTGCTTCTTCATGCAAGACCTTCGGCGACGAAGCATAGTCCCAACAGTAGCCCCTTTCGCGGCGCTAGATCGTTTTTCGTAACGAGCTTGATTCGTGAAAAAAGTCTCTTAAGCTTCGGGAAGCCGAAGGTCCAAAAAACACCTTCCCTGAGCTCGTTATCGAGAAACGATTCAGTTTCCGAGCGCGTAGCGGTCCCACCTTGTAGAGCTACTGTTTGGTCTCTGCGGTCCACCGCGCAGCGAGTGCAAGCGGCTGTCCGCCTGGTGTAAAAATCCTGGCGATTCACCCTCTTACCTGCATCACTATATAAACAGACGAGTAGGTGTGAAGTTACCACAGCATTCATTGCTATTTGCACTGTTTTGCTGCCAAAATTTTTAACCATAGCCGAAGCTTGACTCTCAGAATCAGACGAAGCTCCAGTTTGAAGCCTACTTCATCAGAAGAAAAAGCTTCGGAAGAAAAAGCATTTAGTTCTCAAAAAATTCAGAGTTAAATGGCCAGAGTGCGTTCTACCGCTAGGGTTGAGCGTGAGGGAGGCGAAGCTGAAGGATCGGAGACTGTTCCCATCTCCGAAGCGATGCAACGATCCGGACTGGTAACCCTGGAAGAAATCCCTATTGCTGAGACAGAACAGGCGACTGCCGAAGCGGAAGAAGGAAACATTGAGGAAACTGATTCTGAAGATGATTATCGTATTGCCATGCTGAGTAAGCCCAGCCACTTGGACTTCGGAAAGTCGACTGTTTCGAAGGCTGGTCTCTCCAAGATGGTGAAGTCGGTTTATTTTAGTGAAAGTCAGAAGAAGCTACTACGCTTCGGGGGCGAAGAAACTACCCCGAAGCCAGAGAAGGATGAAATAGTCATTTTCAAGAGCTTTCTAAAGGCTGGGTTGAGATTCCCCCTGCATAGGATTATTGCAGATGTATTGAAGAGGTTTGGGATCTACTTTCATCAGCTAACTCCTAACGCTATCGTTAGGCTTAGCGTCTATATCTGGGCCCTCCGAAGCCAGGCGGTGGAGCCGTTTGCCGACAGCTTTTGTCGAGTTCATGAGCTGCATTATCAGACGAAAGCTAGAAAAGATGGATTGCATGATAACTTTGGTTGCTATAATTTTGCCTATCGGAAAACCACAAAGTTTCCTGTCATCAGCTATCGAAGCAAGTGGCCGGCAGGCTGGAAATCGGAATGGTTCTACGTCAAGGTTGATGACGACAAGGAGAAGCTTGTGCAGAGTCCGCTTGAACTAATCTTCGGAGAAACCCGACCTCATTGCAACATGACACCAGAAGGTCCAACCCAAAAAGCATTGGCTGAGTTTAAAATTATTTCAGAGCATATCAGCACAAGAGACCTGGTTCAAGAGTTTTTGGCTTTCAGGGTTTTTCCTACCTTAAAAGAATGGGAAATGCCGAAGCTAGAGGGGGAGAAGAAAGAAGGGGAACTTGTGCGGTTACCTTACTATTACAAGTTTAAGAAATATTTTAAAACACCTTGCCAAGAGTGGCTGGACACAATTGAAATAATGTGCAATGAAATACTCGGTAATTACTCCAAAAAAGAGGATCAGTTGATGACTGCGGCCTTCGGTACCCGTCCGAAGCGAAGACTGAATCGAGTGCTGGACGCCCTAGGTTTTGAATACCCTGACTACGAAAATCTGAATAAAGGTGTCGAAGGCCGGAAAAGGAAAAGGGTAGCCGAAGCTTTAAATGAAGATGAGAAAGAACCACCAAAAAAGAAGAATATTCCGAAGAAGAGGAAAGTATCATCTCCGAAGCAAAAAGTATCCGACGAAGAGGAGACTCCCGCATCAGGCTCTGCCACTGACGTGGAAGAGATTTTGAAGGTAATGACTGAATCCCTGCCTGCGAAGCTAAGTCCATTGGGGCCTCAACTGACAAAGTTTTTTCAGAAGGAAAAGGAGCCCGAAAAAACGAAGAAAACAACTAAAACAAAGAGACAAAGAATCATCGCAGTGACAGAAGTCATTGACAAGACACCACCGAGAGCTTCAGCTCAGAAGATACCAGCGGCTGAGGAAATAACAAATTTTGAAGTCACACCTTCGGAGGTCGCGGCTACCGAAGCTACCTCAACTGAAGATTTGAATTTGGCAAGCACAATCGAACACATCGAACAAAATGCTGCTAAACATGGCTACAGAAGAAGCCACTACTGCCGCCGAAGAGGCCATGGCCGCAGTGTCTGAGAAAGAAAAGGAAATTGCTGACGAAGCTTCAGAGGACGAAGCCTTCATGTTTCAAAATTTAGTTGGACAAGAATTGTCAAAAACCGAAATAGAAGAGCTTAAAGAATATGCCAAATCTTGCGGATATAAACCAGGAGCACTCCTCTTCGGGGGTATTGACGATGAAAAATTAGACTGTATCCGGGATCAAACTGGAGCTAAGGTTATCGGTACTCTATCAAAGAGTATCGGTTTTCCGAAGCTGGAAACGGACATTAGCCGCTACCGACGAAAACATATCGTTGGTAGTTTATTTTATTCCAATTTCAAGGTGAACTACTTTTCCCTTGACTTTTATTGTTTTTAATAATGAAGACATGTCTAACGAAGGTTGTTTACGTGCAGAGTATGCTGTTGAGCAAGGCTTTGAAAATGCAGCAAGATCTAGAAGACAAAAAACACGAGGTTATAATTGAAAATTTAGAGAGCAAAATAAAAGAGCAATCAACTACTATTGAAAAGAAAAACTTTGAGCTTCAGACAACTGAAAGCTTATTGGCAGAAGCCGAAGCTAAAGTAGCAGAATTGAATACGAAGCTTCTCTGCCAATCTGAACAGTTTGAAAAAGAAAAGCAGGAACTTAATACGAAACTTGAAGCCGAAGTCCAACAAAATTCAGATTTGAAAAAATTATTGGCAAGCCTTCAAGTCAAATGTTTGGAGTTTAGCAATAAATGTATTCAACGACTGAGAAAAATCTTCCACTCAGTCGGGGCTAGCAGTGGGAAGTTCACCCCGTCAACTGAAGATTTACCAAAGACCTTCGAACATATTGAGGGTGAAATTGATGAGCTTGACGAAGTTATAGCCGGTCACGGTGACTTCTGTGCCTAGGTAGCTTCTCGGGGCACTGCTGCAGCTTTTCTGAAAGCTGGCTGCGACCATGGAAAAATTGTTAATAGGCCCAATTTCACTCTATCACCATCAATTTTAGATGATATTCCTGACCTCGCCCGAAGCATTTCTAATAGATTTGTAAAGATGATATGGACAAAAGGCGGGCGAGAAAAGGCTGGAGACGAAGCTCGGAGTCATCTTGAACTAGTAAGAAATCATACCTTGTGCTTACCTTTTCCTTCAAGCTTGGTTTTGACCCACAACAACTTAATTCATGTAGGATGACGAAGCCGAGACCGATGCTTAAAGAGTACGACGCCGAAGCTGAGGCCTCATGAAGATCAATAGGAGTAGACTGTAGACAAACTCAAGAAACTTTTGAAATGACTTTTGTAAATATGACTAGACTGTTCTTAATGAATTCTGTTCATACCTTGTAATATGCTCTTACCCTTCTATTAATGTATGAGAGACGCTTTGATGTGGACGAAATTATCTTTTTGAGCCGAAGGCGAAAAAACACCTTCCCTTCTTTTTGTTCACATCGAAGCATAAAAAACAACTTTTCCTTTTTTCTGAAGCTCTTCTTTTCGTACACGACGAAGTACAAAAGACAGTTTTTTCCTTTTTGCCGAAGCAACCACTTATGCTATGATGATGGTTATCCTACATATGCCTGGATGAATGTTTATGAATGCAAATGTTATGATGTAATGTGACGTGCAAATGAATGTCCAAACACATATCCGAAGCCATAATCACAACCGTTATTTCCTTAGAAACAATCACATATCAGCACTGACTTTTCGCTATAAGCCTCCCTTAGGAGCTTCTTCGCCTTTTACTTCAGCGGAATCAGCGTTGACTTTTCGCTGTAAGCTCTGCATTCCCTTAGGAACGTCTTTGGAGCTTCTTCGCCTTTTACTTTCGGCGGAATCAGCGTTTATTTTTCGCTGTAAGCTCTGCATTCCCTTAGGAACGTCTTTGGAGCTTCTTTCCCGTTTCTTTCCGGCACTCGATGGTGCGTTCTCAGCTTTTACATTTACATCTTTGGGGGATTTTGCTCTTATAGAGCTAAAAGAGGAAATTACATGTGATGGCCCCATTAAAAACCTTTCTCCCCCTTCAGAAAGGAAAAGGGTGCCATGAAAGAAAAAGGAAAAAGTAAAAAAAATATAAAAAATTACATCAAGTTATACATAATATCGCCGAAGCTCATCCGCATTCCAAGATCTAGGAATGTCGTTGCCGTCCATATCCTTCAATCTGTATGAACCGGGTCTTGACGAAGATACTACCAAAAAAGGTCCCTCCCATTT
This sequence comes from Zea mays, assembly GCF_902167145.1. Lineage (NCBI taxonomy): Eukaryota > Viridiplantae > Streptophyta > Magnoliopsida > Poales > Poaceae > Zea > Zea mays. Next base: position 48,291,345 of record NC_050103.1, read on the forward strand.
CAACTGCAACTTGCCCACTGTATCTGGGTTAGCCACTCTCCGAAGCACCAAATGTCCTGGCTCAATATTCTTTAGCCGAACCTTTCTATCACGCCATTTGATTGTTTCGGCTTGATATTTATTGATGTTCTCCACAGCTTGAAGCCTGATCCCTTCTATAGCATCTTTTTCCACAGAATGATCAGCTTCAGGATCTGATTCTGCCGAAGCTACTACTCTTATTGATCCAGTTTTAGCTTCTTCCGGGGTTATTGCTTCGTCACCAAACAATAATTTGAATGGAGTAAAGCATGTTTACCTTGATGTTGTTGTGTTGTGGCTCCATACCACTTTGATTAATTGATCTGGCCACTTTCCCCTGGGTTGATTGAAGATTAACTTCATTATTCCTGTCATTATGATGCCATTGGCTCTTTCAACGAGTCCATTTGACTCCGGATGCCTGACTGATGCAAAATGGATCTTCGTGCCAATTTGATCACAGAATTCTCTGAAAGCTTCGGAGTCAAACTGTGTTCCATTATCTACAGTGATGGCCTTTGGTACTCCGAAACGACAAACAATATTCTGCCAGAAAAACTTTTGAATGGTGGCCGAAGTTATTGTGGCTAAAGGCTTTGCCTCAATCCATTTAGAAAAATATTCCACAGCGACTACAACATATCTTAAATTTCCTTGGGCCGGTGGTAACGGACCTAACAAGTCAAGGCCCCACCTTTGCAATGGCCAGATGGGTTGTATCAGCTGAGTTAGGGACGAAGGTTGTTTTTGATCTCTTGCACATTTCTGATAACCTTCGCACTATTGAACTAATTCCGCTGCATCCGAAGCTGCCTTCGGCCAATAAAACCCTTGACGGAAAACTTTTCCAAGTAACGGCCTAAATCCAATGTGAGATCCACACAGGCCTGCATGTATTTCTTTCATCAATTCTATGCCTTCGGCTCTAGATAAACACTTGAGTAATGGAGCACAAACTCCATGCTTGTACAACTCCCCTTCTATCATGACATATGGACGAGCTCTTGCCTCTATCCTCCTGTTGTAAGTTTCGTCATCTGAAAGGAAATTACCCTGAAGGTAAGAGATAATCTCAGTTCTCCAGTCTTCACTATAAACAGGAGATATATTGAGGACTGCTCTTTCAAGAAGTTCCACTGAAGGTGCTTTTATTGTTTCGAAGAACACATCCAAAGGTAAGGGCAGCCCCTGTGCTGCTGACTTAGCTAGCAAATCAGCATGCTCATTTTGTCCTCGAGGGATATTTTTGACAGAAAATCCTTCGAAGGAAGCTTCAATCCTTCGGACCGTGTCTAGATATTTTTCGAGCTTCGGATCTTTAGCCTTACAACTCTTGTCGATATGACCCGAAACAACCTGGGAATCAGTTTTAAGAATGGCCCTTCTGATTCCCATTGCTTTTAACTTCCGAAGGCCCAAAAGCAGGGCTTCGTACTCAGTAATATTGTTAGTACAACTAAAATCGAGTCTTGCTGCATAACAAGTTTTAACTTTGGATGGTGAGACCAACACAGCGGCTGCTCCTGCTCCGAAGGTTCCCCAAGACCCATCGCAAAACACTGTCCATACTTCGGCATCTTTATTTGTTTCTTCATCCTGAGCCCCTGGCGTCCAGTCAGCAATGAAATCTGCCAACGCTTGAGACTGGATCGAAGATCTATGCACATAATCAATGCAAAATTCATTGAGCTCTGCAGCCCATTTTCCAATCCGTCCAGTAGCTTCTCTATTTCTCATAATATCCTTCAACGGTTGTGAAGAAGGAACAACAATATTGTATGCTTGAAAGTAATGCCGAAGCTTCCTGGATGCCATCAAAACAGCATATAACACCTTCTCCAATTCTGTATAATTTTTCTTTGATATACTAAGAACTTCAGATACAAAATACACTGGGACCTACTTCTTGACTTGGCCATCAAGCTTCTCCTTGACAAGTGCTGCACTTACCGCTGAATGCGAAACTGCCACATATAATAACAAAGGAGCCCTTGGCGTTGGTGGAGTTAATGTTGTTAAATCTATCAAATATTGCTTCAGTTCCTCGAAGGATTTTTGTTGGCTTGGTCCCCATTGAAAGACTTCGGCTGATTTTAGCACTTCGAAGAATGGTAAATTTCTCTCTGCTGATCTGGATATGAATCTATTGAGAGATGCCAGCCTTCCTGTCAATCTTTGGGCCCCCTTTTTTGTAGTTGGTGGCTCCATTCGAAGTATAGCTTCAATTTTACTTGGATTAGCTTCAATTCCCTTTGTTGAAACCAAGCATCCAAGAAATTTCCCCTTCTTTACTCCGAAGACACATTTTTCTGGATTCAACTTTAGGCCAGCTTGTCTAAAACTGGCGAAGGTCTCCTGCAAATCAGCAATGTGATTTTCCTGTTTCGTGCTTTTTACAATGATATCATCAACATAAGTTAGCACATTTCTGCCTATCTGAGACTGGAGAACCTTCACAGTCATTCTGCTGAAACTTCCTCCAGCGTTCTTGAGCCCCTCAGGCATCCGAAGGTAACAATATGTTCCACTAGGGGTTATGAAACTGGTCTTCGGCTCATCCTCCTTCTTCATCCAAATTTGATGATATCCTGAATAACAATCGAGAAGACTCATAAGCTCTGACGAAGCTGCTGCATCAACTAAGGAGTCTATCCTTGGCAATGGGAATTCGTCCTTCGGACAGGCCTTGTTGAGATCCGTAAAATCGATACACATTCGCCATTTGCCATTGGCCTTTTTTACCATAACAGTGTTAGCTAGCCATTCTGGGTATTTTACTTCTCTGATAACTCCTGCACTTTGTTGTTGAACAGTGTTAGCTAGCCATTCTGGGTATTTTACTTCTCTTTTGACTTCATTCCGAGCGCCTTCGGCTTTGTCATCAGACATTTTCTGAAGCCTCTGCTTTCTGGGTCTGAAAGATGGGTCAACATTGAGCGAGTGTTCAATAACATCCCTGTTAACTCCGCAAAGATCATTGGCTGACCATGCAAAAACATCTTTGTTGTTGAACAAAAACCTTATCAAGGTTTTCTCCTGTTCTTCGGATAATTGAGAGCCCAACAGCACCTTCTGCTCTGCTATGTCCTCACATAAGAGCATGGGCTTCGGCTGATCTGCTGAAGCTGCTTTCTCCCTTCTGAATTTGTACTGTTCGCAAGCTTCAGCTCCATCTATGTTATGGATTGCTTTTGAGTCAGTCCAGTTTCCCTCGGCCCTTCTAGCAGCTTCCTGACTTCCATGAATAGCAATGGGTCCTTGATCCGAAGGTATCTTCATGCAAAGGTAAGCAGGATGAAGAATTGCTTCGAAAGCATTGAGGGTGCCACGACCAATAATTGCATTGTAAGGGTATTCCATGTCAACAATGTCAAACACAACTTGCTCGGTTCTGGTGTTGTTGATGAAGCCGAAGGTCACTGGCATGGTGATCTTGCCCAGTGCTACAATCTGTCTTCCTCCGAAGCCACAGAGAGGGTGTGTAGCATCATGAATCTTGTCTTCTGGCTCTTGCATTTGTCTGAAGGCCTTAGCAAATATAATATCAGCTGCACTGCCTGTATCAACCAAAACATTGTGGACCAGAAATCCTTTGATAACGCAAGAAATAACCATAGCATCGTTATGAGGAAAATCCTTGAGCTGAAGATCCTCTTGGGAGAAGGTGATTGGAATGTGTGACCATCTTGACTTGATGAAGGGTCCCTGCACTCCAACATGTTGTACCCTTCTCTGCGCCTCTTTCTTCTGCTTTTTGTTGGCTGGTTCTGAGCACGAACCACCTGTTATCGGGAACACCAGCTTCGGGGCTGAAGCAGCTCCAGCTTGATCGTTAATCGAAGCCATCAGCTCAAAAAGTGGAAGTGAGTTGACCGGAGGTGGGCGCCAATGTTGGGGACTTGTTCTCAAATGCTATGAATCAAGAACAAGGCAACATAAAATGTTAAATGTTAATGTCCTTCGTCCAACGAAGCATTGTTCCCTTGGGGATTAATGGACCTTGGACGAAGGTTGATGACAATACGATTACGAAGGTTAAATCTTCGTAATTGAATTTTAATAGATTGTATAAGATAACATAAAATATAGAGTATCAAAGGTAAATGAATCATAAACGAACCATATTATATCTACTCAGTATATTTAATCATTGAATACAGTTATACCTCTGCCTTGGCAAAGATTGGTTCCCGAATGATGCGATTGCAAATACCGGAATCCGTGAACAGTAAAGGAATACTGTTCACTATTTATAGGCACAGGACACAGCCTGTGGGGAATTACAATTATGCCCCTTATAAGGGATTACAACAGCGACCCAAACATTTATGGACTAAAAGGTCATTCTACTTTTAAGTCGGTTTGTAATTCCGAAGCTTCACGAAGAGGATCCTTCGGTCGTCTCATGCGGACAGCTTCAGCCGAAGCTGCTTCTTCATGCAAGACCTTCGGCGACGAAGCATAGTCCCAACATTTATTATCTAAGGTCTTGAATATAACTTTCCTTCACGGATCTCCGAGAACATAGGGTTTTCGGAGTCCATAGTGAAGTTCATAGGGCAGGGGACTAGGGTTTTGGGTTCTAAGTATCAAACATGGTCCAAATCATACCAAACTCTACCCAAGGCTTCTAAATACTATTTAGAGTTTACCCTAAAAGTTTGGTGAATTTTGGATTTATTATTTATTCCCTAAAAATCCATAAGTATGGTTTTTGGCTGTTTTAAATGTCCCAAAATTCCCTATTGGAACTAAAAATCAGGAAACTATTTTTATTGAATACTATAAGAAATTAGAAGCCTAGCAAAATTGGTTTGGTATTTTTAGCATTTTTCTACAATTTTCTAGAAATTCTTAAACCTTGATAGAAAAAGAAAAGGAAAAGAAATGAACAGTGTTGGATCAGAACTGGCCCAAGTCGGCCCAACTTAAACAGGAAACGGGGACGTGCCCACGCTGACGGATTTGCATAGAGGCCCCCGATTGCTTGGATAATTCGTTAAGAACCCCTAGCCACTATTCATCGTCTCACTGACAATCATGCATAGGTCCCTCGGCTTTTGTTTCTTCTCCAATCAGACCCATGGCCACGACGCGCTCGCCGTCGAGCACCATGCGGCTCGGACTGGCCATGACCGGCGTTGGCTGCCCAAATTAACGGATGGGAAAGCACCACCGACCCAAGGCAAACCCAGAACGAGCTTTAATCGGGTGGTTATGGCTCTGGCTTAGTCTGACCACGGTGGCAGAAAATATCGAACACAAGTTCATGTGTTCCGGGCGATTGAGCGTGACTAAGCAAGAAGGGTGGAGCCGATGAGTATCACGAGTGTATATAGGTGCTGAAACACGATTAAAACGAGTAGGAGCAGACCTGGAGGTAGCTGGCCACGAGGCGCAGAGGATTTTTGCTTGCCGGTGATAGTAAAGGGGGAAAAGGCGTCGCGACGGTTCTAGGTGGAATTAGGAGGTGAGATTGGGGCTACATGGCCGTAAAGGACTATGGTTTCTCCATGCACAACCAATTTTGGGAGAGGTGGAGAGGATTTCGTGAATTTGGCCTGCAATTGAGCTTACTCGTGGAGATGCGAATACCTCGTCGTGGTCCATGGCGCTATTTATAGCCACATCGGTCCGGCTAACGATCAGCGACCGCGGAAGGCTTTGCTCACGCATGGAAACCACGTATAGAAGAGGCACAGTGAGGGAGGATCAAGGCATGGGTGACACCACGGTGGAATTGACTGAGTCACGGCGGCCACCGGTGAACAACTCCGGCCATGCCCGGCTGGATCCGCGAGATGGTGCCACGTTCGAAGTTATCCTCCCCCGCGATCGATTCCCATCACTGGATCACACGAGCACATCCTGTTCAACAGTGCCGCAGATCTTTTACCTGCGTTCTTCAGATAATTGCAAGGTTTTGATCTTTAGCTTTTTCCTGAACCGACCACCTTCCATCCTCTCTATCTCTCGATTCTTGTTAAGGACAGAGCAAACTTCATTAATAAAGTTTGTTCACCTAACAACCATCTTCAAACTTACTATAGGATACTTGGGTCAAAACCGAGTGAATTCAAAGATATGGCGCGTCCAATTTGGCCACATTCCACTGTGACCATTTCTGTTTTTGAGTTCAGTTTCAGTTATTCAACATAATTCTGACAGAGCAACTTTGGACTGTAGTTTCTTTAATTTTTGTATAACAACTAAAGAAGATGTTTATATCAAAGTTATTCTCCTATAATAGCTCTACAAACTTCATGTGTTGACCTAGGGCAAAAACTTTATAATTTGGAAGATATAGGGTCCCAAAGTTGAGCCAACTACTTTGAATTTCAGACTTAACCCAATAGAGTTCAAGTAGGGCTTTTTGCAAATAGGTCCAAAACTTAGGGTTTAAGTTGCAAATCCACACACATGTAAATCATATGAGTTAAGATACCCTAATTTCATGGTTTTTGCACTTTAGTCCAAAAGTGCACTAGTTTTGCACTTAGCCCCCTAGGGTTTTAGTCTAGGGTTTTCCAGGGTTCTATTTAGGGTTTTTGATACTTCTAGGGTTTGGATGCTACTTAAGTTCATCCATGGTGACATTTTATGACCATCTCTAATGAGTTTTGAAGTTTTCCCCTATTAGGCTTTGTTTGCTCTATTATGCCCAATCTAGGGTTAAGCACTGTACCCCAGGTTTTCACTCATGAAGTGTCACATCAATACAACTTTGTTTGAAATTTTTGTACCGAGTTGATCTGTTATGTAGGTCAAGTTGTTGGGTATGGCCGAGTTGATCTAAGTTACCGATTTAAGCTTAGGTGAATTAGGAGTATGGTCTTTTTTTGTACCAGCATTAAATAACTCTCTCTAGATTAGATCATAATAGATTAGATAGAATCTAGATTAGGTTGGTGTGACTAGATTAATCTAGTTAAGATCTGATTATTTTGGATTAGATCATGGTTGTTATACTAGGATGAGATAAATATACTAATTAGGGCAAGATGAATTCATAAGGATAAGGTAGAATCTTTTGAGGTTAGTTAGATCTATTAGGATGACATAAAATCTTTTCAAGATAAGATGAATCTATTAAGGTAAGAGGGTATCTTTTAAGATAAGATGGGTCTATTAAGCTAGATATACTTTAATTAGAAATAATCTAGTTTGTCTAGTTATTTTGATGTGCATTTTTCCCTAGATGTATATACAGATGTAATTGTGGACATTACTCCACAACCCATCACACTCAATCAAAGATCCAAATCAAACAAGTATCATAAGAACAAACATTCAAGCGTATAGATACCTACAAAAATAGTTTTGTTTTTGTTCCTAAGAGTAGGTCTCCTATTCCTAAAAGTCACTTTAGGCACAGGATTTCAAAGTGTGAAAATCCACATTTGTCTTTAGAAGGAAAAGGTAAGAATAATCAGAGTAAAGCGGAATTAGATGAGAAAAGATTAAGATAAGTTCAGAAAAGAATCAGAGTAGCAAAGGTAAGTAGACAATGGTTGTCCAGTTCTATCTAGGTTTCGTCCTACAGTCAACATTCCTCTGATACCACTTCTGTCACACCCGGATTTCGGGGCACCAAAACCCGGGCGCGAACATAATCACCAGGTGTGCTGGGACCAAGTCTCACACATATGATGAATCATGGCACAGGATCGAATGTCAAAACTTTACTATATAATAGGAGTTCTATACAAAATAAATAAATAATTACATTATAAGGAGACAACGGTCTAGCAACCCAAAGTTGACTGGGAGACGACGGCCTAGACCTCTCACGAACTCGTCGCAGCATCCTCCAAGCGCCTCATCCTGCGGTACCTGTTCTTGACCTGTGGGGGGGTGTGAGACAGCAAGAGTGAGCTCACATACGTTCATCGCTCAACAAGTTGTGGGGAATAATGTGCATGAACTCGCCAAAGGTGGGAGCTCACGTGAAGTGTAAGGCTTACCAAAGAGGATGGTTATAGCTGAGCATTGCTTTTAAAGTTGGTCAAAATTTTATTAGCAATTACTAAGTATAAGTAAATACCAACCCAATTAAGTAGTAGAACAAAAGTAACAACATCACCTGCGATGCAATGCATATGACAAATTGAATTTAGTTCCATAAATTAATCATCAGAGAGTCCTGAGCTGCTCATGACCGTGACCTCGGCTAGTATACCAGTTTTACACTCTACAGAGGTGGTACCCTTTACCCACAAGTCATGTTACCCATCTGCCAAGGGATCACGACTTCCCATACACCTCTACCGAGGAGGCGAGGCAGGGTAACACTACGGGGCCTTTACAAAGTTCCACTAGCTTCAGAAAACCCGCTACAGTTTATAGGAAGCTCCAATGCAGGGTTCTTGCCTGACCGCCATCGCAGCAAAATCAACCAAGGACCTCCCTACACTGACCACTCCCCTACTGCCTTTGCCCCTTTCGGGTAAGGTAGTCCTCCACTAGCTTTCCTTGTGGTGGCACATGTTTCTCAAGTTAAGCTCTATGTTCCAATTAACATTAATGATCTTGACATTAACATAAATAGAATAACAAAATAACTGGAACATAGATATGATAAATGATTATCCCAAAACCATGTAAAGCAATAGCAAACTACCCAAGTGATTCAGGGGTAAGCAAGGTAATGAGATAAACAATCTAGGGTGACCTATTGGGTCCCATCAAAATTAACCTATGCATGGATAAATGATATTAAAGAACATTATTGGGTAAAAAGTGATCAAGGGCACAACTTGCCTGGCACTTGAGATTCCAGTTACCAACTTGCTCTTTAGATGACACATGTCCTCACTGCTAAACGTAGCAATACAGACAAACATAGTATATACAAAATTAACATTACACCAAACATAAGAATAAACTGCGTATTAATAATCTACACGACGTTACGAGATCGTAGAAACAAGAATTATTAAAGTCGGAGCTACGATTATTAAGTTATGAATTTCCGAAGGTTTTATGTGTTTTGTACAAGATTAATTATGATATCAATTTTAATGTGGCTTTCATGTCAAAATAGTGACACAAAATGATAAAAAAATAGTATTACAAAATTATAGGAACTGGAATGGACTAATTTAGACTTAATATGAATTTTCTATGAATTATACAAGTTTTATAGGTATTTCTATACTCAAAATCAATTTCTAAATCTCTTTTTCCTATTTTCTTTAATTACTGGACTGGGCGCACTAATACAGAGAAGGTCGGGGTTTAATTCGCAAAATAACCCAGACACCGGTTTCCCACGCATTGGACGGCGGGTTGTTTTCCAAATTTCCCGAGGGCTTATGTGTCAAATGGGTGATCAAAGGGGTATCAGAGAGATCTAACCGTCCGATCACCACTGATCGGCCCAGATTAGATCTCAGGTGAAGTGAACCGGTACGCGCCAACGGCCATTGGATCTAAGATCCACGGCCCACAATCGATCCGCAGGTTGGAGCACGAGATCCGATCTGAGCCGCCCAATTCGTGATCTACGGTTCAAATTCTATCGAGCGAAGAGGTATGCGCGGTTAGATCGGGGCCGTCCGTGTATGATCCAACAGCCCAAGCCCTTCACCATTCTCCCCCCAATCCCCTCTCTCTCACCATGGCGCCCGACCAGCAACAGAACGTGAAGGCACGACGGAGCCATGGCTGGCGACAATGTTCTCCCGCCTCCCTGCACCAAACCCCGTTTCGAGGTGCGCAGCCCGTAGCAAAGACATAGGGGAAACCGATTAGGGACTTCTTACCGGCAGTCGAACCACGCAGTACTCTGGCGACGGACGGTGGCCTGCCCATGAGCCGCGGTGGAGGTACGTCGGCATGTGGCGCACTCCGAGCTACAGCGAGCGAAATCGAGCCAGGAAGCGTGCATATCGACGCGAGGTTTAAAGCGAGCTGACTAGGTATCTTACCGGGGATAGCTCCGACGGCAGATTGGCTGGCCCCGCGCGGGTTGGCATGGCGGCGAAGGTTCTTCACACGGCAACAATGGCAGCAGGATTTCAGAGGCGGCCGTGGTCGCGCGATTTCGGATGGCTTGGTGGGGGCCACGGGGCACCGAGCGCAGGCTTTTATAGGGTCAACTCCCCAGACGGCCGAGCGAACTTCGCGGAGGTCGTTGCGGCGAGGAACGTCCACTCCGCGCGACTTTCACGGGGAAGAAGATGACGACCACGTTGAGACTGCGAACTGGGCCCCACCGCTCAGTGCCAACGCCGAGTCCATACGCGGGCGCATGCGCATGACCGGTCAGCTGTGGAATGGCCCCACGCGGTAGCCAAAGAGCAAGCGCGCGCGTCCGTTGCGACGAGGAAGAGGGCAGGGCTGACGAGGTGGTCCCGCGTGACAGCGACACCAGAGAATGCACAGCGCGGAGGTGTGAGGTTGAGTAGTGGGCCCCGCCTGTCAGGTTTGAACACGCGCGCGGTAGCAAACAACTGGGCCGCGCAGTGTGCTTCCTTAGGTGTGCCGAAATGAGTTCCGCAGCCCAGGTAAGTTCTCTTTTTCTTTTTCTTTTATGTTTTATGTTCTGTTTTCTTTTATCCTTAATTCTTTTGAACATAAATTTGAATTTTAATATGAGTTTAACCTTTGGGTCAATTATACAAATTCAAACCCTATTTTAGGAATCATTTATCTTTGTTCACTTTTTTCTACATAATATTTATTTTCTTATCTTTTCTAGAATTTCTTTTGGATGTCAAATTCCACTTTGGTCTTTAATATATTTCTTGTCACATTATTTTTATTGTCACAAAATGCACACAACATAAAATTCCAGCATGATGCATAATTTAGTGGCATATCATTTATTAATTATTTGTTTTTAAATATGATATTCACATGTGATGATAAGTATAGATCACAAAATTTTGGCCTCTCCTCTATTTTCACTATTTATATTTTTGGGTATTACACTCGGATCCACTCATCTGCTTCCAGAGGATCTTCCGCCTTGACAAATAATGAGGGAGGTGTCTCTAAGAAATCCAGATATGAAGTTTCACGGGGTCCTTGCGGATACGCTCGCCTGCCTTGCTGTTGCATTTGTTGTCCCTCCATTTCCTGCAGAAAGCGGGTGTTATCGGCTGTGGCATTAACTAAGGCAGCGATGGCCTCAGCTAATGTTGGTGGTACTGGGGGTGGATTAGGAGTTGCTTCCCTCCCACGGGAGGTTCCTGCCCCATCCTGTGCGCGAGTCTTGGACGACATCGGAGACAAAGAACATTTGGAGAAATATAATATGCCAAAGCAAACCATCCATTTTACATTACTTAAAAGGGTAATGTTACAGACCCGAATTTACAACAGGATTACATTACCTATTACACATTATCACTACTTCTATACTACTCTACTCTAGCTTCTTATCACTTTTGGTAGCCTCGCTGTCGGGTGTAGGAGACCATTCGTCGACAAAATTCATTGAAGGAGGGGGCCTAAAAAGGTCTAGTTCCCCTCCAAGGGCTTCACCCGCTGCTCCAGATGGTCTGGCTCCCATCCCGACAGGATCCGCAGGTACGTTAGGGTGCAGTTGTGAATACAATACATGAACTTCCTCATATAGTGTATTACAATAAACCTGCAAGTTGTCCACGGCTGTGATAAGCTCCTCCACGCGGGCTCGAGCTTTGGCTTCCTTGGCCCAAGCAAGTGAACGAGAGTTAACAGCCTAATCGAGCGCTAGATCTCGTTCAGCAAGTTGGTCTTGCAGGTGGCGGATGTCAGTTCTCAATTCGTTTATTCTTTCACCATCCTTGACCCATATATCGTTCCTGTGACGGAGCTCTAATCGAAGCTGTTCTACTTGAGCTTCCAGATCCCCGATTGGATCATTGCTACCACTGCTACTGTCTTCATGCCTTGGGGCTAGTTGATGGCGAGGTACGCCAATGGGTCCGGTAGACTTGCGCGCGGTTTTTCTTGTGCGCAACGACATATCTCAATGAGGGGGAAAATCTTATTAGCATAGTTTTTAGCATGATGCATGTATAATTACAGAATCAACCTTAGTTGATTCACACCTTCTATACATTACACTCTACTATCTGGTCTTTAAAATAAGTACCTCAGAAGGGGAATGGATAAGAAGGAAAGAAATTTTCTAGATAAGTCTTTGAAAATTCTTTTTTGAAAATGTCTCATAATATCTGCAAAGATGGGTTTCGCTCCGATACCAGCTATGACAGAACCTCCCAAGTCATTAGGCCCACCTACAGTGTCCTTGTCCAACGAACCTCAAACAACCCTGCAGGTGCACCTAATCACTTGACAAGTTCGGTATATTAATTCCTTACCTTTCCCAAGAGCGTTTCACCCGTCACGCAGACATTACAATACATCGGAGGTACGAAAATGCGGAAGCAGTTACAATAAGTTACCTTATATTAAAGTAAGAAAGAGTTGGATTATTACAGACTAGAACCAAATATACGAGTGCTGAGTATTATTATTACATATCATGGGAGGAAAAAAACCCTCCCGAATAAGCAGTAAAAGTTTTACTTAACGGAGGACCTTTCCTCCCGCAGCTTCAGTCTTGATTTTCTTCTTTTGGTACCACCTTGGAACAGAAGCAACAAAAGTTTGCTGCTTCTTCACCTAAAACAACATGGGACAAAGCCCTGAGTACGAAGTGTACTTTCGCAAGTCTTACCCGTCAAAATAAAAGACTCTCAAGGATGTGCTGGTTTTAATGGAGTCAAGGTAAGGCTTATCAATAATCAATGACTCTGTTTGCAGAAATGCTTACTAATGGTGGATCCTTAAAAATCTAGTTTTACTTGTCAGGTTAGGTAAAGTTACCTGCATATAGAGTTCTTTTCTACCCTAGTTCAATCACTTGACCTATACTAGCCAATTTCTTATCAAGCCTTCTTATTTACTGGAATGCTACGTGTAGGGCAGTGACCAAGTCTTCATGTCCGTGAAGTTACGGCGATCCGAATCGATTATACTCAGCTGAGGATCTCCAATCACACGACATATGTAGCATTTAACCTTTGCATATGTCAACTCGCCACCGGGGTTCTTAAGACCAGATTAGGTTCACGCCAACCGAGAGCACAGATACACCAACATCCAGCCTCTTGCCATGGAGGGTACACGCTACTCTCGCCATCTCTCCACTCCCATTGTGTGTTATCTTATTCTGGTATTAGTCTGCCCGAGGCAAAGCTTACCCATGACGAGGCATGTGACCAGTTAAAGGGTCCTCGATCATCAAGCCTACATCGAGAAGGTCCTTAATCGACTCAGACGGAGACACTACACCGAGACTCTCTTCTTGTCCAATTCACCCGCCCGGTCTCAGCTTTATCATTTCAAACCCAAAGTTTGGTACCTCGCAGAGGTACATCTTTTCCGTTGTTGAACCCATCATGGCCATGATGGATCCACCATCAAGTTTTATTTTCGAAAACACCCCACTCGCTTTGAAGCCTCATCTTTTGTGAAAACAAAACATTTTGTTTTTCTAAAGCAAAGCTAAGCATAAGAAAAACCTTTTGTAAAACAGGGATTTAAGGAGAAGTAATCAAATCCAAGGAAGGAAATGCAGGAATTGGTTTAGCACACAACTCCTATCACCTAATGCATCAAGCAAGTGAGATAGATTTTAAAAGGAACAAGGAGGTGGCAAATGCACCGGGGCTTGCCTTGTGTTACTGGTGAATCAGGCTCTGTTCCGCAGATATCAAAATAAAAACAGTTGCATGCCTGATGTTCTTCAGGTGGTGGTGGTGAAGTCCTTGCTTCTTCGACTTCTATTTCCTCTTTGTTCTCTAGATATAACCATATATAATCATGAATGCTCATGAAAATGCTAGGATAATAAAAGTTTATTATCTAAGGTCTTGAATATAACTTTCCTTCACGGTTCGTTGAGAACTTAGGGTTTTCGGAGTCCATAGTGAAATTCATAGGGCAGGGGGACTAGGGTTTTGGGTTCTAAGTATCAAACATGGTCAAAATCATACCAAACTCTACCCAAGGCTTCTAAATATTATTTAGAGTTTACCCTAAAAGTTTGGTGAATTTTGGATTTGTTATTTATTCCCTAAAAATCTAGAAGTATGGTTTTGGCTGTTTTAAATGTCCCAAAATTCCCTATTGGAACTAAAAATCAGGAAACTATTTTTATTAAATACTATAAGAAATTAGAAGCCTAGCAAAATTAGTTTGGCATTTTTAGAATTTTTCCACAATTTTCTAGAAATTCATAAACCTTGACAGAAAAGAAAAGGAAAGAAATGAACAGTGTTGGATCAGAACTGGCCCAAGTCGGCCCAACTTGAACAGGAAATGGGGACGCGCCCGCGCTGGCGGATTTGCACAGAGGCCCTCGATTGCTTGGATAATTCGTTAAGAACCCCTAGCCACTATTCATCGTCTCACTGACAATCACACATAGGTCCCTCGGCTTTTGTTTCTTCTCCAATTAGCACCACGCGGCTCGGACTGGCCATGACCAGTGTTGGCTGCCCAAATTAACAGATGGGCAAGCACCACCAACCCAAGGCAAACCCAGAACGAGCTTTAATCGGGTGGTTATGGTTCTGGCTTAGTCTGACCACGGTGGCGGAAAATACCGAACACAAGTTCATGTGTTCCGGGCGTTTGAGCGTGACCAATCAAGAAGGGTGGAGCCGATGATTACCACAAGTGTATATAGGTGCTGAAACACGATTAAAACGAGTAGGAGCAGTCCTGGAGGTAGCTGGCCACGGGGCGCGGAGGATTTTTGCTTGCCGTTGATAGCAAAGGGTGAAAATGGCGCCGCGACAGTTCTGGGTGGAATTAGGAGGTGAAATTGGGGCTACATGGCCGTAAAGGACTATGGTTTCTCCGTGCACAACCAATTTTGGGAGAGGTGGAGAGGATTTCGCGAATTTGGGCTGCAACTGAGCTTATTGGTGGAGATGCAAATACCTCGCCGTGGTCCATGGCGCTATTTATAGCCACGGCGGTCCGGCTAACGATCAGCGACCGCGGAAGGCTTTGCTCACGCATGGCGACCGCGGTGGAATTAACTGAGTCACGGCGGCCACCGGTGAACAACTCCGGCCACGCTCGGCTGGATCCGCGAGATGGTGCCACGTCCAGATTTATCCTCCCCCGCGATCGATTCCCATCACTGGATCACACGAGCACATCCTGTTCAACAGTGCTGCAGATCTTTTACCCACGTTCTTCAGATATTTGCAAGGTTTTGATCTTCAGCTTTTTCCTGAACCGACCACCTTCCATCCTCTCTATCTCTCGATTCTTGTTAAGGACAGAGCAAACTTCATTAATAAAGTTTGTTCACCTAACAACCTTCTTCAAACTTACTATAGGATACTTGGATCAAAACCGAGTCAATTCAAAGATATGGCGCGTCCAATTTGGCCCCATTCCAATGTGACCATTTCTGTTTTCGAGTTCAGTTTCAGTTATTCAACATAATTCTGACAAAGCATCTTTGGACTGCAATTTCTTTAATTTTTGTATAACAACTAAAGAAGATGTTTATATCAAAGTTATTCTCCTATAATAGCTCTACAAACTTGATGTGTTGACCTAGGGCAAAAACTTTATAATTTGGAAGATATAGGGTCCCAAAGTTGAGCCAACTACACTGAATTTCAGACTTAACCCAATAGAGTTCAAGTAGGGCTTTTTGCAAATAGGTCCAAAACTTAGGGTTTAAGTTGCAAATCCACACACATGTGAATCATATGAGTTAAGATACCCTAATTTCATGGTTTTTGCACTTTAGTCCAAAAGTGCACTAGTTTTGCACCTAGCCCCCTAGGGTTTTAGTCTAGGGTTTTCGAGGGTTCTATTTAGGGTTTTTGATACTTCTAGGGTTTGGATGCTACTTAAGTTCATCCATGGTGACATTTTATGACCATCTCTAATGAGTTTTGAAGTTTTCCCCTATTAGGCTTTGTTTGCTCTATTATGCCCAATCTAGAGTTAAGCACTGTACCCCAGGTTTTCACTCATGAAGTGTCACATCAATACAACTTTGTTTGAAATTTTTGCCTAGTGAATGCACTCTAGGTGTAACAAACACATGATATGCCAATGCTTATGATGTTATGCTGAAGTTTTAGTGGCAGTAACACCAGGGGTGTTACAAATTACAAAAACTTAGTTTACATTTATTTAAATATAGAGAAAGAGTATTATAATAATTACAAAACCAGGACGTACGAGTGCATAAGTATTATTATTACAGACTTAGGAGGCAAAAACCCCTCCCGCATAAAAGTATATTGTTTTTCAACTGGGAGGCCAACATCCTCCCGCAACCACTTCACTGTTGAGGTTCGTCCTTGGGCACCACCTTAGAGCAAAAACATAAAAAGTTTGCTATTTCCTCACCTACAACAACATGGGTTCGAATACCCGAGTACGAAGTGTACTTTCGCAAGCCTTACCCGTCAAAAGAAAAGACTCTCAAGGATATGCTGGCTTGAGGGAGTCAAGGTAAGGCTAATCAAGAATCAAAGACATTGTTTGTAGAAATGCTTACTAACACTGGATCCTTAAAAATCTAGTTTTATTGTGAGGTTGAGTCCTTACCTGAATCTAGTGTTCTTTCTACCCTAGTTCAATCACTTGGCCTATACTAGCCATTTTTTTATCAACCCTTTTAGTTCACTGGAATTCTATGTGTTGGGGACTTGTTCTCAAATGCTATGAGTTAAGAACAAGGCAACACAAAAAATGTTAAACGTTAAAACCCTTCGTCCTTCAAGACATTATTTCCCTTAGGATATAATGATCTTCGGACGAAGGTTATGAAGGACATACCTTCATAAGTGCAACATATAATAATGAAAAGAGAATCATATGAAATATAAAAGATAACATGAACAATTATGTATTATTATCATCTCATTTCTATTTTTTTATTATGGAAAAATAGGAATGAGATCAAGTTACAAATGTACCTTCGGCTTGAAAGAAGGTAAGGGTACAAGCGTGACGCAAAAGCAAATGCCAAGTCAGCGTGAACAGTAGGGGAGCATTGTTCATCTATTTATAGGCACGGGACGTAGCCCATGTAAAATTACACTCATGCCCTTTACATTTGCTAATGACTCTATAGTAATCCATCGAGGTCTAAATAGCCTTTTCCCTTTTAAGTCGGTTCCCCTTTCTGCAATCATGTCGAAGGTCCCCTGCGCATAGCTTCGGCTCTGCGCCAACCTTCGCATTCTTTGTACTTCTCCATATTGTGGTTCTGATCCGAGTCCGAAGGTACCTGTTCATGTATTATACTCCAGAAACATTGTTAAATCATGTTTTTGAGGACCTTCAGAAGATGAAGGCCCCCAACAGTAGCCCCTCGCAAGGTTAATTTGTTAGAATAACGAATTCAGATTGCGATATGGACGAAGGCCCTAAGCCGAAGGTCCAAAAAAACACCTTCCCTTTGCTAGAATAGCAACAGTCAATGACAGACGGGGTCCTCCAACTTTGAGCGCGCTAGGCGTATAAATAAGAACTCACCCCGAGCACATTTGGTACGCCTGCTTTGCTTTGCTTGATTTCTTAGCTCTTGCTTTCCAACAGTTGCTTAGTTTCTTAAATTTTCTAAGCTTCAGATTTAAGGACATATTTTCGTCAGTTACGAAGATAAGATGTCTCAAGACAAGAAGACAGTTGCTCCAACGAAGCTAACCGAAGAGGAGAAGCTTCTTGAGGAAAAGACTGCTAGATTCATTGAGTCAATTGCAAAGACAAATACAGAAAAGATTACAAAAGAAATTCTAGAAGGCTTATCTGAAGATATCGATGATAGTGATAGTTATGATGCGGAAAGTGGGGGCGAAGACTCCAAAGATCGGCCCTCGCGACCAAGTCACGCAGTCTTGGGAAATCGACCATCATACAGAGTCATCTTGATAACATGAGAGGAAGGTATTTTCGAGACATATCTATTATGAGGGCTGACAACGGAGACAGGACCGTTCCTGTTCCTGAAGAGAATGAAGTCGTAATCTACCGAAGCTTCTTCAGGGCTGGGCTTCGGTTCCCGTTAAGTAGATTTGTGGTTGAAGTTCTAAAGATATATGAGATTTTCCTTCACCAGGTTACCCCTGAAGCAATTATCTGAATGGGGATCTTCGTCTGTGCCGTGAGGAGTCAAGGTTTGGAGCCAAGTGCAAAATGTTTATGCAGCATGCACAAACTTTCATATGAGACGAAGCCCTGGGGTAAGGAACAGTATCATAACAATTTTGGTTGCTACAGCTTCGTTGCTCGTTCAGGCTCAAGCTGCCCAGTGCCAACCTTTCAGAAGAGATGGCCCGGAGACTGGATGAAAGAATGGTTCTATGTGAAAAATGATTTAAAGGCGGGGGAAGACATTACAGAGATCATCATGCGCCCCATTTGGTCCCGCTTCGGCCTTCGGAAACCGAAGGTAGAAATTGATGAAGCAGCCGAAGGGCCTTCGGCATAGTTTGCTCTTTCATCGAGACAAGGGATTTAGTCCAAGAACATGTGGCCTACAGGATATGGCCATTGGTAGACAACTGGAAGATGCCAAAAGAGACCATCAGCAACCCTAACGAAGGTGGTTTGGTTCGATTGAAATATACCTTCAGGTTTAGAGACCAATTTATCGAACCAGACGATGACTGGCTGAAATGTGTTGAAAATACTAGTGATGAACTACTTGGAGCCTACTCCAAGTCTGAAGATAACGCACTATATGCGGCCTTCGGGAGCCGAAAAAAGAAGAGGCTAAATAGAGTTTTTGATGCTATTGGATTTATGTATCCTGACTACCGCTACCCGCCACGGGGGCAGAAGAGAAAGAGTGGAACTTCTGGGAAGGATGTTGCTTCAGCCGCCTCAATCGAGCCCGCGCCGAAGAAGAAAAAGGTGAAGGTTCTTACTCACCGACCGCGCTACATTGAACCGGCCACAGTGCCTGACTTTGGCGGTGAGACCTCTTCGTTTACTGAAGCCAAAGGACCTACTCTTACGCAGGGGATTGAAGAGCCGGCTGCAATGCCGAAGGCTGACAAAATTGAAGAACCAAGACCCGAAGAGACAAAAACATCAGAAATTCTAAGCCCTTCGGTAGGAGTGGAGGCGCCAAAGATACAAAAAGATCTGGCAGCAACCCCAAAGAGAAAAAGGATGGCTAGTGTGTTAGATGTGCTGGAGACGATTAAAACTTCAAGCTCTACTCTAGGAAAAATTGCCAAGGCTTCGAAAGCATAGGTTGAAACCGAGACAAAGTTGACTGAAGCCGAAGCTACAATGAGCCAGGCCGATGCTGAAACTGGGCCTTCAGAGCCCATCAAAGAGAAATCCTCGGAAATTGGAGAAAAGGCAGCGGAGGAAGAAGCTATAGAACAAATTTTGCCTAAAAAATCTGCAACTCCTACTCCTGAAGCTTTGAAAGAGAATACTGAATATATTTTCCATCATGCTTCGAGAAAAAATCTCTCTAAAGAAGAAAAACGAGAAGCTCAACACTATGCCCAAAAACTGAAATATCCAAAGGGGGCATTGGTATTCAATGGCAGCGGAGAAGAAGATTTCTTATACTGTCTCCCAGACAGCAAGGAGATTTCTGTCTGCCGGGAGATGAGTAGAAGCTTCGGATTCCCGACACTAGAAGACGAGCTTTCGGTGCTATCGAAAGATGAATTGGCCGACAGTTTAGCATATAATAGTTTAAAGGTGTGAGAATGAATTTTTTGTACTTAAAAACGAATTTTTTTATTTGCTTATACTTAATACCGCACTTCTTTTGCAGGGCCTGATTCTTAGCAATGCCCTCAGGGCGCAGAAAAATGCCGAAGACGAAGGATGCACTATAGCTCTGAACAACCTTCGTTCCGAAGTAATTGAACTAAGAAACGAAGGTCTTGAAAAAGATAAAATATTAAATTCATTGGTGAGCAAAATAAAAGAAGATGAAGCTACTTCCAAAGCCCAAGCTGAAGCCCGGAAATGTGAAATTGAAGACCTTTGGAAACAGCTGGCTAAAGCAAAATTAAAATGCGCTGTTGCCGAAGCTGAACGAGATGCCAGTGATTACTGGAAAAATTACTGGGAAAAAACAGTTGCAGAACTTCGCGCATCAAAAGGAAAATGTTTTGAAAAATCTATAGAACGTGTGAAAAAGATAAAAACTAGCTTCGCCAATGTTGGCGCATATTCAAGTGAAGATAACTTCGTACGAGGTGACCCCGAAGGCCCAATTGAGTGGATCAGCAACGAAGCCGATGCTTTTGAAGAAATTTTGAGCGACCGCAGGGACGTCTGTGCCTTCTCTGGTGCAAGAGGAGTCGCAACTATTTTGGAAAAAGCAGGGTGCGAACATGTGAAAATTCTGGCCCAAGCCGAAGCTGCTTTCTCTGTTGACGATACAAAAGATCCCTCGGCCGAAGCAAGCTTAATTGGTGGAAAATTCTTTACTGACATCTGGGAAAACGACGTCCGAGGGATGGCCCACGAAATAATAAAGAAGAACGAAAAAGATACTCATGATGCTAGGGAAGCAACAAAAGCAGCTGAAAAAGCTGCGGAACTCGAAAGGCAGATAGGTATTGCTTAATGGGTTTTAACTTTATTGTTTATTCTTGTTGCTTCGAACTGATTCACATTTTCTACCGTAGCTGAACTACCTCCTCTCCCCGAGCCCTTCGAGTCATTGGCCGACCCAGAGGCAAAGGAGTCAGCAGAAATTATTAGCATGGCCAAAACTATTATGGATGAAGTTGTTACCCAGCTGCTAACCGAAGCTGCAGATAAAGTTTTGAAAGAAGAAGAATAGCTATTTGTAAAAACATTGCCAAAATATGAATGTAACATTTGCTGGACTATGCTTGTAATAGTTGGTGCTCATGGGTTTTGAATGTAATATATAAATGGTTTTGTAATTCATTTCTTTGCGATGCATGAAATTTTTATGTACATACCGTTTTTGAGCCTTCGGCGAAAAAACACCTTCCCTTCTTTTCATGCTTCGTAAAGAAGAGCTTTTATGCTTCGTGAAAAATCCTCCAATCGTCGCAAAAACATTAATACTTCGTCAACAATGGGTTTTTTCCTCCACATCAGAGTTGATGAAGCTGTATTTATTCAAAACTTATTTTGTGCCTTAGCACAATTTCACTTTTCCGAAGCATTCTCCGAAGATCAACATTGTATCCCCTTCTTGTGCCATTGATGCAACATGATGTATGATGTTATGTTATGCGAAATGATGTGATGATGTTATGCTATGTAAAATGATATTTGTGCCAAAGACACACACACATCCCCATAGTGGAATACACAATCTCTTTGTTGTTTATTTTTCGGCTTCACCGCTTATTTTTCGGTGTATCAGCGCTGACTTTTCGCTGTAAGTTCTGCATTCCCTTAGGAACGTCTTTTGAACTTCTTCGCCTTCTATTTCGGTGGTATTCGCGTTGACTTTTCACGCTTCGCCTTATATTTCGGTGGTATTTGGCTCTGCATTCCCTTTGGAATGACTTTTGAGCAGAAAACTTACACTGCGCTCCCTTAGGAACGACTTTTTGTAGCTTCGGCAACTTACGCTGCGTTCCTTAGAATGACTTTTTGTAGCCTCGGTGATACTTATGCCGCGTTCCTTAGAACGACTTTTTGTAGCTTCGGCGAGTCTGTGGAGAAGATATATTTCACTATGGCAAGAACGAAGCTATTACAAGAAATGGAAAATGACGAGAGAACTAAGTTTTCAATAATTGTTCCTTATTAAAAAAGAAAATGGCAATGAATGTAAAAACTGTTTTAGGGGTAGGATATCTCTCAGTAGATATGCTTCGATTCTGGCACAGTACTGTTGACTGTACGAGCTTCGGACTCCTCCCTGAAGTCTCGCTGTTGATGGGTCTGTTGGCTCCCTTCTGGCTGCTGGCTTCGTGAATACACATGTTGTAGTGGTGGCGGAGGTGGAGGCTATTGCCATGATGCCTGAGGCTGGCTAGCCGAAGCAACAGAAGCTGCAGGATGGTTACCCACATACTCTGGTATGTAGGGTGAGTGATACGAAGCAGTGTGCATGACCTGCTTCTGCTGGTTCTGTTGAGCTGCAGCTTCTGCTATTTCCTTCTGTTTCTGAATGGTGACATGGCACATCCTTATAGTATGGCCCTTATCCTCACCATAGAATAGGCAATAATTTTTTCTAGGCTGATCCCCAAACCTTCCTCTGAAGCCCCTAGCGCCTCTGCCCCTTGGAGCTGGTGGCCGAAGATAGCTTTGTTGCTGCCTCGAAGGTTGCGAGGAATATTGTGGCCTCTGCTGTTGACTTCCTCTATCATCATTCTGAGTGGAGTGGATTGACCTAACATGCCTTGGGTGGATTCTCCCTCCGAAGCCCCTGGTCATCTCAGAGAACCTGTAGGCTTCCTCCCTTCTTTGACGAAAGTCATTGTCAGCGCGGATGTATTCATCCATCTTTTGAAGCAGCTTCTCCAAAGTCTATGGAGGCTTTCTAGCAAAATACTAGGCAGTAGGTCCTGGACGAAGCCCCTTGATCATGGCCTTAATGACAATTTCATTGGGCACTGTAGGCGCTTGTGCTCTCAGACGCAAGAACCTTCGGACGTATGTATGCCTGGAGATACTCCTCATGATCTTGCGTGCATTGAAACAGAGCCTGAGCTGTGACTAGCTTCGTCTGGAAGCCCTGGAAGCTTGTCACCAGCATGTCCTTGAGCTTCTGCCATGAAGTGATAGTTCCTGGCCGAAGAGAAGAATACCATGTCTAGGCCACATTCTTAACTGCCATGACGAAGGATTTGGCCATGACAGCTGCATTGCCTCCATATGAAGATATGGTTGCTTCATAACTCATCAAAAACAGCTTCGGGTCTGAATGTCCATCATACATTGGAAGCTGAGGTGGCTTGTATGATGGGGGCCACAGGATAGCCTGCAGTTCTGCTGCCAAGGGTGAAGCATCATCAAAAGTAAAGGTATCATGATTAAAATCATCATACCATCCATCGTCGTTGAACAAGCCCTCTTGATGAAGCTCCCTGTGCTAGGGCCTTCGGTCTTGCTCGTCTTGAGCAAGGTGACGTACTTCTTCAGTAGCTTCGTCAATCTGCCTTTGAAGGTCAGCTAGTCGAGCCATCTTCTCCTTCTTCTTTTGCACTTGCTGATGAAGCATCTCCATATTTCTGATTTCTTGGTCCAACTCGTCCTCCTGGGGTGTTGGACTGGTGGCCTTCCTCTTCTGGCTTCGGGCCTCTCGAAGAGAAATGGTCTCTTGATTTGGGTCTAGTGGCTGCAGAGCGGCAACCCCTAGCGCTGAAACTTTCTTTGGTGGCATGACGAAGGTCAATGCTTGCCGAAGGTGGTCGAAAAGAGTTCACCGGAGGTGGGCGCCAATGTTGGGGACTTGTTCTCAAATGCTATGAGTTAAGAACAAGGCAACACAAAAAATGTTAAACGTTAAAACCCTTCGTCCTTCGAGACATTATTTCCCTTAGGATATAATGATCTTCGGATGAAGGTTATGAAGGACATACCTTCATCAGTGCAACATATAATAATGAAAAGAGAATCATATGAAATATAAAAGATAACATGAACAATTATGTATTATTATCATCTCATTTCTATTTTATTATTATGGAAAAATAGGAATGAGATCAAGTTACAAATGTACCTTCTTCTTGAAAGAAGGTAAGGGTACAAGCGTGACGCAAAAGCAAATGCCAAGTCAGCGTGAACAGTAGGGGAGCACTGTTCATCTATTTATAGGCACGGGACGCAGCCCATGTAAAATTACAGTCATGCCCTTTATATTTGCTAATGACTCTATAGTAACCCATCGAGGTCTAAATAGCCTTTTCCCTTTTAAGTCGGTTCCCCTTTCTGCTATCATGCCGAAGGTCCCCTCCGCATAGCTTCGACTCTGCGCCAACCTTCGCATTCTTTGTACTTTTCCATATTGTGGTTCTCATCCGAGTCCGAAGGTACCTATTCATGTATTATACTCCAGAACATTGTTAAATCATGTTTTTGAGGACCTTCGGAAGACGAAGGCCCCCAACACTATGTGTAGGGCAGTGACCAAGTCTTCATGTCCGAGAAGTAACAGCGATCCGATTCGATTAATACCCAGCTGGGGATCTCCAATCACATGACATATGTAGCACTTAACCCTTGCATATGTCAACTAGCCACCGGGTTTCTTAAGACCAGACCGGGTTCATGCCAAACGAGAGCACAGATACACCACCATCCAGCCTCTTGCCATGGAGGGTACACACTACTCTTGCCATCTCTCCACTCCCATTGCGTGTTGGCCTTTCTGGTATTAGTATGCCCGAGGCAAAGCTTACCCATGATGAGGCATGTGACCAGTTAAAAGGTCCTCAATCATAAAGCCTACATAGAGACGATCCTTAATCGACTCAGATGGAGACACTACAGCAAGACTCTCTTCTCGTGCAAGTCACCCGCCCGGTCTCAGCTTTATCATTTAAAAACCCAAAGTTTGGTACCTGGCAGAGGTACATCTTATCCGATGTTGAACCCATCACGGCCATGATGGATCCATCATCAACTTTTATTTTTGAAAACATCCCCTTCCACTTGAAGCATCACCTTTTGTTTAAAATAAAACATTTGTTTTTCTATAGCAGGACTAAGCATCAGAAAATCTTTTAATAAAACAGGTAATCAAGGAATGGTAAACAGTTCCAAGGAAGGAAATGCAACAGTTGGTTTAGCACACAACTCATATCTCCTAATGCATCAAACAAGGTGATAAAGATTTTAAAACAGCAAGGAGGTGGCAAATGCACCAGGGCTTGCCTTGTGTTGTAGGGGAGTCGGGCTCTGTCCCACAGATATCAAAATAAAAATAGTTCCCGGCGGGTGGATCCTCAGTCGGTGGTGCAGTCTCTTCTTCAACTGTTACTTCCTCCTCGTTTTCTATACATAACATATATAACCATGGGTGCTCATGTGATGTTTATGAAAATGCAATGATAATAGAGATTCTTCATGTTGTATGTATAATACAACTTTCTTTCACGGTGTACCAGGAACACTAGGGTTTTCTAAGTCAGTATCTCATTTCCCTAAGGCAATCATTGACTAGAAGGCTAGGGTTTTGGGTTTGGGGATCAAACATATTCCAAATCATGTCAAACTTCAACCAAGGTTTCTAAGTACCATATTAGACTTATATAAAAAGTCTTGTGATTTTTGGAGTCACCAAGATTTTCTAAAATTCCAAAGGTCTAGGTTTTGGCCTTCTTAAATAGTAAATAATTCCTGGTTTGGGCTAAAAATCTTGGAACCATTTTTATTAGATACTAGAGAAATTTAGGAGTCCAACAAAATTGGTCTCATATTTTTATCATTTTTTATGATTTCTTGTGAATTTTCTAAGTCTGGTAGAAAAAGAAAAGGGGAAATGATGAATAGTATCGGGCTGAAACCAGCCCAAGTCGGCGCACACACAGGTGAAAATGCGCCCGCGCACGCCCGTGGGGTTGGCTTTGCACAGAGGACCCTAGGCTTTTAAATAACTAATAAGGAGTCATGCGCACTATTCCTATGTGTTACTGACATTTGCATCGAGGTCCCTCCCTTTTCTGTTTCTTCGCAACTTGAGATCCCCGACCACGGCGGCGGAGCAGTGGCTCCGGCGAGCCAAGACCGGCCGGAAAACGCAACGTCTATGCCTCTCCATTGCTCAACACCTAATTCTACCCTCGGCGACACTAATCCCTCACTCAATTGCGGAGTTCTCGCCCACAATCTCTCCGTCCACGGTGATGGCGCGAACTGCGAACGAACCGAGGCGTTCCCGGCGATCTAAGGTGGTTTAGTTCAATTGGCTAGGTCAATGAGCATCCTGAGCACACCAGAGTGCAGTAATGAGAGCGAGGAGGGCGTGAATGGACCTGCAGAAGGCTGGCCACGAGGAGCTCACCCACGGCGGCGTAGAGAACAGAATTAGGGAAAATCCCAAATTGGGGAGCTGTGAGGGATGATTGGAGGTGAGGGCTGGTTCACTTGGTGCACAATTACTTAGCGGAGCAGGCTAGGGCACTAATTTATAGTGTCCAAGGGCGGTGGCTCCCAATTTTGGAATGGCGCGCTGGCGACCGGAGAGAGGGGAGGTCACTTGTGCAAGAGATGTGTGGCTTTCACCGTGGCAAGATTACCGGCGATGAACCAGCTACCTAAAGCGGCTTACTGCGATGTGGTAAAGCTTCAAGGCACGTAGCCATCGCGCGGCAGGAGGCCAACTTCGGCGAGGCTTATCTGGACCGGCTATGAGGCAAGTGGGTACGACGGCCAGGGCGGAACAGTGTCCCAAGCTCATCCCCAGCGCCAGATTTTTCACCCAACATAGTTATCTACACTTCACTGAGCACGAATCGTAACAGCGGCGACGATCACGGCGCGGGATCACCGGCGGCGATACACTGAATCTGGCGATCTTCGTCATGTGACTGTACCATGGGAACTCGATTCAGGCACCTGACAGAGCAGGTTTCAGGGTCTTGATCTCAAATTTTTATGTGATAACTTGTTAACCCACCTGTAACAAAGTTGTTGATCTATACTCCAGCTTTAATATTTCTATAGTAATCATAGTCAAACAGTCACCGGATCATGGTCTAATCCGATCTCAAAGTTCACCTAACTTCATTGTTAGCCAATATTCAGTTCAAAGACTGACTGTCAGCCCGACTTTAAGTCCTTTTATTTCCAATTTCTATACAATACCAATACTTAGTCACTTAATAAAACTTGTACTCCTAATATAGCTCTACAAGTTTGCTATGTTGACCAAGAGCAAAATCCTCAAGAATTCTAAGAGATGGAGTACCAAAGTTGACCTTATTCAAGTGAATTCAGACTTAACCATATGGAGTGCATGGGATGTTTTTTTGCAAATAAGTCCAAATCCCACTATTTGACTTACAAATCCTTAAATATAGAAAACACATGATTTGTGGTGTTCTATCACTTTGGTATTTGCACTAGGGTCCAAAAGTGCACAAAATTTACAATTACCCCCTTAGGGTTTCAATTAGGGTTTCTAGGGTATGTTTTTAGGGTTTTGGCACATTAGGGTTTTGGTGCCACCAAATTACATCAAATGTGATACCTTAGGATTATTTCTCATGACTTTTGAGGTTTTAACTTATTTAGGCTCGACTTATATCCATAAGCCCTAATTCAGGGTTAAGTACTCTACCCTAGGCTTAATCACACACCAAGTCACACCATTACAACTTGTTTGAAATTTTTACCTAGTGAATGCAATCTAGGTGTATCAAACACATGATATGCCCATGCACATGATGTTATGCTCAAGTTTTAGTGACAGTAACACCAGTGGTGTTACACATACTCTGCTATCTCCCTTTTCATACCGTACCACCAGAATCTTTCCTTTAAGTCTTGGTACATCTTCTCGCTACCAGGGTGTATGGAATAAGTTGTCATGAGCTTTCTTGAGGATCAACTCCTTCTGCGTCTTCCCGAAAATCTTTGCCTTTCCCATTTATGATCAGCTATCGAATTTCACTAATCTTCTCATCATCTTTCTGGCCCTTCTTGATATCTCGTTCTAGAGTGGGTTCTAGCTCAACGGTTACTCCTTGGGTGCTGTTTAGAAATCCGAGACTCAGCCTGTCGAATTCCTTTGCTAGCTCCTATGGCATCGGATGAGCGACCATCATGTTAACTTGGCTTTTTCTGCTCAAAGCATTTGCAACTACATTAGCTTTTCCTAGGTGGTAATGTATCTCCAGCTTGTAGTCTTTGATTAACTCCAGCCATCTTCGCTGCCTCATGTTTAATTCGACTGGGTGAAGACATACTTGAGACTCTTATGGTCTGTGTACATATCACAGTTCTGCCCATATAGATACTGCCTCTAGGTCTTCAGTGCATGAGCCACTACTGCTAACTCCAGATCATGAGTTGGGTAATTCTTCTCATGGATCTTCAACTGTTAGGACGAGTATGCCACTACTCTCCTTTCTCATGAATCACAATACATTGAGAATGGCTTATGAACATCTGGTAGAATCAATACTAGTGTTGTAGTCAACTTCTTTTTCAATGTTTCAAAGGACTCTTGGCACTCTAGGGTCCACTTGAATTCAACTTTCTTCACTAGCAAGGCTGTCATTGGCCTGGCAATCTTGGAAAAACCTTCAATGAAATGCCGATAGTATATCCGGCCATTCCAATGAAACTCTTGATTCTCCGGACATCTTTTGGTGCTTTCCAGTCTAGAATAGCTGCTACCTCCTTTGGATCCACAGCTAGTCCATCTCGGTTTATAATATGTCCCAAGAATAGGACTTCATTGATCCAGAACTCACTTGCAAAGCTTGGCATACAACTGACAATCATGTAGCCTCTGCAATACTCTCCTCAAATGCTCTTCATGCTCTTGCTCATTCTGGGAATATATGAGGATGTCATCAATAAACACCACTACGAACTTGTCGAGGTAGTCCATGAACACGCTAATCATCAAGTACATAAAGAAAGCTAGTGCATTCATCAGACCGAAGGACATGACGGTGAACTCATATAGTCCATATTTGGTGATAAATGTTGTCTTCCGTATGTCCGAAGACCGGGTCCTAAGCTAATGGTAACCTGATCTTAGATCTATCTTTGAGAATACACTGGCTCCTCTCAACTGGTCGAACAGATCTTCAATTCTAGGCAGGGGTAGTTGTTCTTGATAGTGACTTCATTCAGAGCTCAATAATCTATGCACATCCTCTTCGTACTGTCTTTCTTCTCCACAAACAACATTAGGGCGGCCCAAGGTGAAGTGTTGGGTCTGGTGTAACCCTTCTCCAACAACTCGTCTATCTGCTTCTTGAGTTCCACCAATTCTGGTGCAGACACTCTATAGGCTCTCTTAGAAATAGGGGTTGTTGGGGGTCTTCTTCTTCGCTGAAGGTCCTCAAGACAAATGTATCACTGACAAAGTGATGGTGAGGATCCTCTCTACCGAAGGTCCTCAAGACGAAGATACTATTTGAGAACTATAAATGACGAATACCGAAGCTTCTAATCGAAGGACGACAGCTTCGACTTAAGGTGATGACGAAGGTTAAGTATGGTGCTGAACCGAAGAGGAAAAGACGAGTTAATCCCTGATTTTTTATGTTATGATTATGTATACAAATTAAGGTCATAAATGTATTTTCACCTAGGCTGCGTCCCGTGCCTATAAATAGGTGAACAGTACCCCCATACTGTTCACGCTGGATTGTAACTGCTCTCGTGCCAACACCTTCGAACAAGTTGAAGGTATCAATGTAATATAAATTCTGTTAATCTTCATGTGTATATCATGAAGGATGCATATGAATGAATACATGAATTACATATATTGTCTTTATGTATTTTTGTCCTTATAGATGATGAAGGTATACCTTCATGACCTTCGTCTGAAGATCGTTATATCCAAAAGGAGATGTTGGTCACTTATTATCAAATGATGTGAATTAAGAACAAGGCAACACAATTGTTAATTATTATGGACCTTCGTCTTTCGAAGCATTATCTCCACACGGATATAATGCTCATCAGACGAAGGTCAAGAAGGACATACCTTCATCGTTTTATATGTGAACAAGAACACAAAGAGATGAAGATAATAACTGCATCTTATTAATTCACACATATTTGCATTTCAGAAAACATATGTGAATATTAACAGTATTAATATTAATTAATACCTTCGGCTTGTTTGAAGGTGAAGACGCGAGAGAGTGATCACAATTCAGTGTGAACAGTACAGTGTTATTGTTCATCTATTTATAGGCACGGGACACAGTCCTAGCAAAATTACATTCATAACCCTTTACATTTATCTACAGACAACCTGGGTTATTAAGGTTTATCTGGTCTTTTCCTCTTCTGCTTGAGCTGAACTGAAACTGATGATAGCTTCGGCATTCTGCATCGTTGCTTCTATGCAAGGTCTTCATCTTAAGAAGCTGAACCGAAGCTGAAGATAGCTAAACCAAAGCTGATAATAGCTTCGGCGGGCCTCTGTATTATTTTGTCGAAGGTGTTTTTGTCTTGAGGACCTTCGGCGGAGAAGAAGACCCCCAATAGTAGCCCCTTCGTGGTGTTAGATCGTTTTTTCGTAACGAGCTTGATCCGCAAAAAAACACGAAGGCTTCGGAATGCCGGAGGTCTGAAAATCTCCTTCTATGAGCTTGTTATCGAAAAACGATTAAAATATTCCGAGCATTGGCCGATCCACCATTTAGCCATGTGTACACGTTCTAGTGGTTCGCCTTCTTCTCCTGCAGTACTATATAAATAGATAGGTTGGTGAGGAGTTACCACAACATTCATTGCCATTGCACAGTTGTGCTGTTAAAATTTTTAACGAAAGTCAAAGCTTTCTGCATTGCGCTTTCGAACAAGCTCTTCGTCACTCGAGATCAGTTTCGGCTTAACGAAACTGAAAACTGAAATGGCCAGAGTATGATCCACTGCAAGGGAGTGATGAGACGATAAAGTCTGGTTGTGCTAGAAAAAGCTACTGCCGAAGGTGCTGCTGCCGAAGCTGAACAGGCTGTGGCCGAAGGCAGAAGTGACAACGAAAGTGAGGAAGACAACAACATTCTGAGCCCAATGAATCCTAGTCATATTGAATTTGGAAGAACCACCGTAACAGTAGAGGATTTGGTTGTGATGGAGAAGCTAGGCTATTTTGGGGAAAATGACGATGAATTGATCTAATTTGCTTGGGAAGAAGTAGTTCCAGAGCCAAAGGAAGATGAGGTTGTTTTGTTTAAAAGCTTATTCAGGGCGGGGCTTCGGTTCCCCCAATACGATATGACAGGGAAGGTTTTGAAAAGATTTGAAATATATCTCCATCAGCTAACACCGAATGCCATTGTTAGTCTCAACATTTACATATGTGCTCTCCAAAGCCAAGTTAAAAGTGTGAATGCCGAAGGGTTCTACGGAGTGCACGAACTACACTATCAGAAGATGGCCAGAGCCGATGGTCTACACAAGAACTTCGGGTGTTATAATTTTGCATACCAAAAGGATACCAAGGCCCCAGTGATTGGCTACCGTAGTAAATAGCCAACCAGGTGGACTAATGAATGGTTTTACGTGAAGGCTGACGAGAAGAAGAGGGAGAAGCTCATCACTATGGTAATGAGTCCTCTGAGATTAAGCTTCGGCATGACACGGCCACTATGCAACATGCAACTTGGCTCCCCATGCCAACTGACCGAAGTAGAATTCAGGGTGGTAGCTAGGCATATTAGCACTAGGGACTTAGTATAGGAATACCTAGCAAACAAAACTTTCCCAACCTCTAGCGGATGGGGGATGCCGAAGAAGAAGGAAGAGGGGAAAATATGAACTTGTTTGACTTCCCAACCGCTTCAAATTTTAGAAGAAATTTAAAGAGCCATGTACTGAATGGTTAGAAATGATAGAAACCATGTGCAATGAGATCCTCGGAAATTATACGAAGAAAGAAGACCAGTTGATGAATGCTGCCTTTGGCTCCCAGCCGAAACAAAGGTTGAACCTTGTTATGGATGCTCTTAACTTTTAGTATCCTGACTATGAAAGGCTTGACGAAGGGGCCGGAGGGGGAAAAAGAAAAAGGGTTGTCAGTATTCTGGGTAGGCAAGCTACCCGATCTGTCAAAGAAGACCAGAAAGCTTTAAAGAGGTAGAAGACTTTATTGGAGCCATGGATTTGGCTCCCAAAAAAGGCAAACTTGTGAGGATATCTTTTGCGGATACGAAGGAACAAGCTGTGCCATAGAAGACTACAGGTCCTCCTTCAACTTTCGCTGCTGAAGTTTCGGAAATTCTGAAGGTAATGACTGAATCCATCCCATTTGGATTGCTAAGTCCTCTGAGGTTAGATCTGACTAGCCTCTTACAATCAAAGGAAACCGCTCCATCTACGAAGGAGAAGGCTAGGGGGCAGAAGAAACGGTAGATGATGAATGTGATGCAAGCTATTGAGCAAACATCCCCCCAGCTTTGGCGGATAAAACATCTATGCCTGTTGTTGTCGAAGATACCGCTGGAGCCAAAGGTGATGAACTCGCATCCACAATGTCAGAAATCGACAGACTTACCGGATGTGGTTGCCGAGGAAATCGTAGCTGCAATGCCTGACAAAGGAAAAATAATTGAAGATGCCTCATCGGAAGTCAAAGATTTTGACCATCGGCACTTGAGTGGCCAAGAAATTTCCGAAGACGACAAATCAGAACTAAAAGAGTTTGCTATATCCTGTGGTTACTAGCCCGGATCCATACTCTTTGGTGGGGTCGACGAAGAGATTTTGGGATGCATTTGTGACCGTGCCGGGGCGAAAAACATAAGCTTTTTATCCAAGAGTGTTGGATTTCTGAAGCTGGAAATGGACATTAGTTGCTCTAGGCGGAAACACATTATTGGCAGCTTGTTCAATTCAGACTTCAAAGTAAGGCTTCTCTACAGCTCCCTATTAGTACCTTCGTGGTGACTTGGGTATTCTAACTTTGATTTGTTTTGCAGAGTCTGCTACTGAGCAAGGCCTTGAAGATGCAGAAGGATGTCGAAGACAAAAAAAAATGAAATCATTGTTGAAGGCTTCGAAGATAAAATCAAAAAACTTGAAGATTCCTTAAAAGAAAAAGACAGCCTACTGCGCTCAGCCGAAGGTTCACTCGCCAAAGCACTATCTCAAAATGAAAAATTGAGCAGAGAGCTGGGTGAAGCTCGAACATATTTGGAAAAGAGATCAGAGCACTTCGACCACGATTCCAAAGCATTGAATGCAAGAGTCGAAGCAGAAGTTGAAAAGAATGCAAGAGTCATGGCACAACTGTAGCTTTCATGAAGGTCGGATGCAATCACATGAGGGCCGTCAATAGGCCAAACTTCGGCCTGTCACCATCTGATCTAGTTGATATTCTGGCCGAAGCCCGGAGTTTAGGTAACAGATTTATCCCTCAAATCTGGGCGAAGGGCAGCCGCGAGCTAGCTGGGGACGAAGCTCGAAACCTGCTCAACAAAGTATAGAAAATCTCTTTACCATTAGGATTTTATTTTATATTTTACCTTACCATGTTCCTCATTACCCTTGCTTTTTATCCTTTTTCAGGGTGATGGTGCCGAGGGTCAATGAGCCAAAGCTAGCTTTGAAGCGCTGAAGGCCTTAGAAACTCCTTTTGCTGACATCTGTAGAAACACTTGGAAATTCTTTGTACAAGAGAGTGTATTATTTGACAAATAGTTGTAACTGAAAGTGAACAAATTACTGTAAATGTTTGTAAATGCTTTGTAATGCTATTTACCTTTCGTTTATATATCGTTTCCTTTGTTATGGACAAAACCAATGCTTGTAGCTTTTTGAGCCGAAGGCAAAAAACACCTTCCCTTCTTTTCATTCACATCGAAGCATCTTTCATATGCAACGAAGTTTCATTTGAGATGAAGCATCTTCGAATACAATGAAGTGTTTTCTTATTGAAGGCAAGAATCCCCGCTTTTCCTGTTGATGCTTCATGCTTTATGTAATGATGATGAATCTACGAATGTCTAATGTATGCTTGTATGAATGAAAAAGATGATGTGATGAAGTGTGCAAACGTATGCGGAAAATAAAAAATTCACACGAATACACACCCAGACTCTGCATCCCCTTAGGAACGACTTTGGAGTATCTTCACCTTTTACTTAGGTGGTATTTCAGCTCTGCATTCCCTTAGGAACGACTTTGGAGCTAATCTCTGAATCCCCATAGGAACGACTTTTGAGCTTCTTGACCTTTGACATAGGTGGCATTTAAGCTCTATATCCCCTTAGGAACGACTTTGGAGCTTCTTCATACTTTTTTACACTCGATGGTGTAATCCCAGATGTTACATTCTACATGTGGGGGAATTTGGCCCTTTTATTGCACAGGGCTGCACAAGAAAAAAAATGAAAATTATAACCTATGGCCCCATTAAAAACCTTTCTCCCCTCTTGAAAGGAACAGGGTGCCATAAGGAAAAAAAAGAAAATTACATAGTTTACACATAATATTTCCAAAGCTCATCTGCATTCCACGATCTTGGAATGCCGTTGTCATCCATGTCTTTCAACCTGTATGAACCAGGTCTTGACGAAGATACCACTAAGAAAGGACCTTCCCACTTAAGCTAAAAATTTCCCACTGTATCTGGGTTAGGCACTCTTCGAAGCACTAAGTGTACTGGCTTGATATTCTTTAGTCTTACCTTCCAATCCCGCCATTTGATTGTTTCAGCTTGATATTTGTTGATGTGCTCGATTGCTTGCAGTCTAGTCCCTTTTATGGTATCCTTTGTTATTTTGCAATTCTCTTCGTCTTCTGCCGAAGCTAAGGTCCTTATTGAGCCCCTTCTTGCTTCTTCCGGTGTTATTTCTTCGTCACCGAATAAAAGCTTGAACGGGGTAAAATCCATTGACCTTGATACAACAGTTTTGTGGTTCCACACCACCTTTATTAATTCGTCTGGCCATTTTCCTCTGGGTTGGTTGAAGATTGCTCCATTAACCCTGTTATTATGATTCCATTTGCTCTTTCTACTAGTCCATTTGATTCCAGGTGTCTCACTGATGCAAAGTGTATTTTTGTACCGATCTGGTCACAAAAAGCTTTGAATGTTTTGGCATCAATTTGAGTTCCGTTATCGACTGTGATAGCCTTCGACACACTGAAGAGGCAAACAATACTCTGCCAAAAGAACTTCTGACTATGGACAAAGTTATTATTGCTAGAGGCTTAGCTTCGATCCACTTCGAGAAGTACTACACTGGTACCACAACATATTTCAAGTTACCTTGTGCTGGTGGAAGTGGGCCTAGCAAATCTAGGCCACACCTCTGCAGTGCCCAGGTGGGCTGAATTAGTTTGGTTAAAGACGAAGGTTGTTTCTGGTCTTCGGCTCACTTCTGGCAGTTTTCACATTTTTGAACCAAATCTGCAGCATCCGAAGCTGCCTTCGACCAATAAAATCCTTGTCTAAAAACCTTCCCCAGCAAAGGCTTATACCCAATATGAGCTCCACACAGTCCTGCATGTATACCTTTCATCAGCTCTTGACCTTCGGTTCTAGACAAACATTTTAGTAATGGAGAGCAGACTCCTTGTTTGTACAACTCTCCCTCTATGATTACATAGGGTCTTGTTCTTGCTTCCATTCTTTTGTTGTAAGCTTCATCATCCAAAAGACAATTGCCTTGGAGGAAGGATAAAATCCCAGTCCTCCAATCTTCGATGTGCACTGGCAAGATTGTAAGCACTGCTCTCTCCATGAGCTCGACTGAAGGTGCTTTTATTGTTTCGAAAAATACCTCCGAAGGTAACGGAAGCCCCTGTGCCGCTGACTTTGCTAATAAGTCTGCATGTTCGTTTTCTCCTCTTGGGATGTTTTTTTACAGAGAAACCTTCGAAAGAGGCTTCCGTCTTTTGGACTGTGTCCAGATACTTCTCGAGCTTTAGGTCCTTGCTTTACTACTTTTGTCAGCGTGACCCTAAATGACTTAAGAGTCAGACTTGAGGATTGCCCTTCTTATTCCCATTGCCTGAAGTTTCCGAAGCCCCAAGAGAAGGGCTTCGTACTCTGCAATGTTATTTGTGCAGTTGAAGTCCAACCTTGCTGCATAGCAGGTTTTGATTTTAGACGGTGAAATTAAAACGGCAGCTACTCCTTCGCCGAAGTTTCCCCATGACCCATCACAAAAAACTGTACAAGCTTCATTATCGTTTGTTCTCTCTTCGTCTTGAGCCCTTGGCATTCAATGAGCAATGAAGTCTGCTAACGCTTGGGATTGGATCAAAGATCTATGAACGTAATCAATAGTCAATTCATTCAATTCTACAGCCCACTTTTCAACTCTTCCTGTGGCTTCTCTTTTTCTCATTATCTCCTTGAGAGGTTGTGAAGAAGGTACTATGATATAGTACATCTAGAAGTAATGCCGAAGCTTTCTGGAAGCCATCAGTACGACATATAGTACCTTCTCCAGCTCTGTGTAATTTTTCTTTGATGGGCTAAGTAATTCAGACACGAAGTACACTGGCACTTGCTTTTTTGCCTGGCCATCCTGCTTTCCTTGCACCAGCGCTGCACTAACTGCAGCGTGGGAAGCAACTACATACAACAGCAATGGAGTTCCTCATGAAGGTGGGGTTAAGGTCGTTAATTCTATCAAGTACTGCTTCAGTTCTTCGAATGCTTTTTTGCTGAGTTGGTCCCCATTGGAAGACTTTGGCTGACTTCAGCATTTCGAAGAATGGCAAGTTCCTCTCTGCTGACCTTGAAATAAATCTTTTCAATGATGCCAGCCTTCCTGTCAACCTCTAGGCACCTTTTCGTGACTTTGGTGGCTCCATCCGAAGTATGGCTTCTATCTTGCTTGGGTTGGCCTCGATGCCCTTTGTTGATACCAGACAACCAAGAAATTTTCCCTTCTTCACTCCGAAGACACATTTTTCTGGATTCAACTTGAGACCAACCCTTCTAAAATTAGCAAATGTTTCTTGCAACTCTGCAATGTGATTTTCTTGCTTTGTGCTTTTGACTATGATATCATCAACATATGTCAGCACATTGTTGCCAATTTGAGAGTGAAGGCCTTTGGCAGCCATCCTGTTGAAGCTTCCTCTGGCATTCTTGAGCCCCTTAGGCATCCGAAGGTAGCAGTAGGTTCCACTGGGGGTTATGAAGCTTGTCTTGGGCTCGTCCTCTTTCTTCATCCAAATTTGGTGGTAGCCTGAATAACAGTCCAATAAGCTCATTAGCTCCAAAGTAGCTGCTGCATCCACCAGAGAGTCTATTCTTGGTAAAGGAAACTCATCCTTCGGACATGCCTTATTAAGATCTGTGAAGTCAATGCACATTCTCCACTTTCCATTGGCCTTTTTCACCATTACAGTATTGACTAGCCACTCTCGATATGTTACTTATTTGATTACTCCGGCACTCAGAAGCCTTTTGACTTCGTTTTGTGCACCTTCGGCTTTGTCATCGGACATCTTCTGAAGCTTCTACTTTTTTGGGCTGATAGCCAGATCTACATTAAGTGAATGCTCGATGACGTCTCTGTTGACACCATAGAGATCATTGGCTGACCAGGCAAAGACATCCTTGTTGTTGAACAAAAACTTCAGCAGGGTTTTTTCTTGTTCATCAGACAATTGTGATCCCAGCAACACCTTCTGCTGGGCTATGTCCTCGCATAGAAGCATGGGCTTCGGCTGGTCTGCTGAGGTAGCCTTATCTCTTTTGTGCTTGTACTGCTGATGAGCTTCGGCTTCATCTATGTTGTGGATAGCCTTTGAATCTATCCAGTTCCCTTCAACCCTTCTAGTAGCCTCTTGACTCCCATGCACAGCTATAGGGCCTTGGTCTGATGGTATATTCATGCACAAATATGTTCGATGAAGTATTGCTTTGAAGGCGTTTAATGTTCCTCGCCCTATGATTGCATTGTAGG
Source organism: Zea mays (assembly GCF_902167145.1). Taxonomy (NCBI): domain Eukaryota; kingdom Viridiplantae; phylum Streptophyta; class Magnoliopsida; order Poales; family Poaceae; genus Zea; species Zea mays. The sequence continues at coordinate 48,328,895 of NC_050103.1, forward strand.
GATACTCCATATCAACAATGTCAAAGACAACCTGCTCTGTCCTTGTGTTGTGAACATATCCGAAGGTGATCGACATAGTTATCTTGTCGAGTGCCACTATTTGCCTTCCTCCGAAGCCACAAAGGGGGTGTGTTGCACCATGTATCTTGTCTTCCTTCTCTTGCATTTTCCTGAAAGCTTTCGCAAAGATGATGTCTGCATCATTGTGAGGATAATCCTTGAGCTGAAGGTATTCCTGGGAGAAGGTGATTGGTATATGAGACCACTTGGACTTGATGAAGGGTCCTTGCACTCCGACATGTTGTACCCTTCTCTGTGCTTCCTTGTTCTGTTTCTTGTTGGCTGGTTCAAAAATTGAGCCGCTTGTGATTGGGAGCACTAGTTTCATGGCCGAAGGTGCCACAACTTGATTGCCTTGCGAAGCCATTGTCGCAGTTGTGGAAGTGAGTTCACCTGAGGTGGGCACCAATGTTGGTCACTTGTTCTCAAATGTTGTGAATTAAGAACAAGTCAACACAATTGTTAATTATTATGGACCTTCGTCTTTCGAAGCATTACTTCCACATTGATATAATGCTTGTTGGGGGCCTTAGGCTTCCGAAGGTCCTCAAAAACATGATTTGACAATGTTTTCCAAGTGAAATATGTGAACAGGTATCTTCGGAATTAGGTTACGGGTATACAAGTGTCTGGTCAAGACGAAGATTGGGCGGGACGGAAGGCGATCATGACGAAGGATAAGGTGATCACGAAGCTATGTGCAGAAAAGCTTCGGTATGACGGCAGAAAAGAGGAACCGACTTAAAGATGAAAAGCCAAATTAGACCTCGAAGAATTATTATAGAGTTATTGATAAATGTAAAGGGCATTAATGTAATTCTACACGGGCTGCGTCCCGCGCCTATAAATAGATGAACAGTACTCCTGTACTGTTCAGGCTGACTTGGCATTCGCTTTTTGCATCACGCTTGTACCTCTACTTTTCATCAATCCGAAGGTACATTTACAATTTGTTAATACGAATTTGATAATAAAAATAAATTGATGATAGTATTTGTATTATTATTCGTATTTCATATAAGTGTTCTTCTTCATCATCTATCAAACTTACGAAGGTCTTTTCCTTCGTAACCTTCGTCCAGAATTCATTATATCCGAAAGGAACATAATGTCTTTAAGGACGAAGGACTTTTACATTTAACACTTTTTATGTTGCCTTGTTCTTACCCCTTAGCATTTGAGAACAAGTCCCCAACATTGGCGCCCACCTCCGGTGAACTCACGTCCATTTTTTGAGTTTTGAACACCTTCGGCAAGCATCACCTTCGTCATGCCGCCGAAGAAAGCTTCAGCCACAGGGGCTGCCACTCTGCAGCCGCTGGATCCCAATCAGGATGTCCTTTCTCTTAGGGAGGCCCGAAGCCAGAAGAGGAAGGCCACGAGTCCGATGCCTCCGGAGGATGATTTGGATCAAGAAATCCAAAACTTGGAGATGCTCCAACAACAGGTTCAACGAAAGAAGGAAAAGATGGCTCGTCTAGCTGACTTACAGAGGCAGATAGATGAAGCTTCGGAAGAAGTTCATTATCTTGTTCAAGATGACCAGAACCGAAGGCCTCTGCACAGAGAGCTTCATCAGGAGGGCTTCTACAACGAAGACGACTGGTATGAAGATTTCCATCATGGAAATTTTGCTTTTGATGATACTTCTCCTATGTCAATAGAACTACAGGCTACACCATGGCCCCAATCTTACAAGCCCCCCCACCTCCCCATGTACAATGGTCATTCCGACAAGAAGCAATTATTGATGAGCTATGAAGCAACCATATCTTCGTATGGTGGCAATACTGCAGTCATGGCAAAGTCCTTCGTCATGGCCGTCAAGAGTGTTGCACAAACCTGGTACTCTTCTCTTCGGCTAGGAACAATCACTTCATGGCAGAAGCTGAAGGACATGTTGATAACCATCTTCCAAGGGTTTCAGACGAAGTCGGTCACTGCTCAAGCCTTATTCCAGTGCACCCAGGACCACGAAGAGTACCTTCAGGCGTATGTCCGAAGGTTCCTGCGTCTGAGGGCACAGGCGCCAATAGTGCCCAATGAAATTGTCATTGAGGCCATGATTAAGGGACTTCATCCGGGACCTTCAGTTCAATACTTTGCCAGGAAGCCTCCCCAAACTTTGGAGAAGCTGCTACAGAAGATGGACGAGTATATTCGAGCTGACAATGACTTTCGCCAAAGAAGGAAGGAAGCATTCAGGTTCTCTGAAATGACCAGGGGCTTCGGAGGCAGATTCCATCCGAGGCACGTCAGGTCAATTCACAATTCTACTCAAACTGATGATAGAGGGAGCCAACAGCAAAGGCCACAATACTCCTCGCAAGCTTCGGGGCAGCAGCAAAGCTCTTTCCGGCCGCCAGCGCCAAGGGGCGGAGGCGCCAGGGGCTTCGGGGGAAGATTTGGGGATCAGCCAAGAAACATTTACTGCCTATTCTGTGGTGAAGACAAGGGTCATACCACCAGGATGTGCCATGTTACCATCCAGAAGCAAAAGGAGATAGCAGAAGCTGCAGCACAACAGAGTCAGCCGAAGCAGGTCATGCATACTGCTTCGTACCATTCGCCTTACATTCCAGAAAATGTAGGCAACCACCCTGCAGCTTCTGTTGCTTCGGCAAGCCAACCCCAAGCATCTTGGCAATAGCCTCCACCACCACCACCAACACAACGAGGTCAGCAGCCAGAAGGGAGTCAGCACACTCACCTCCAGCGGGACTTCAGAGAGGAGTCCGAAGCTCGCACAGTCAATAGCACTGTGCTAGAGTCGAAGCACATTTACTGACAAATATCCTACCTCGACAGCAGCTTTTCGCATTTTCGCATTCAGTATTACTTTCTTTTTAGTAAGGAACAATTATGGGAAGTTTAAGTGTCTTTTATCGTTTTTCAATCTCTTGTAACAGTTTTGCTTTTTACCATAATGAAAATATATCTTCTCCATAGGCTTGAGTTGCCGAAGCATAAGAATTTATGGTGGCACGGAGGACCTTCGAATTATCAAAAATTTGTTCTAAGGAACGCAGTGCAATTTTTTCGAAGCAGTAAAAAGTCGTTCCTAAGGGAGCGCAGTGTAAGTTTTCTGCTCAAAAGTCGTTCCGAAGGGAATGCAGAGCTTACAGGGAAAAATAAACGCTGATTCCGCTGAAAGTAAAAGGCGAAGAAGCTCCTAAGGGAGGCTTACAGCGAAAAATAAACGCTGATTCTGCTGAAAGTAAAAGGCGAAGAAGCTCCTAAGGGAGGCTTACAGCGAAAAATAAATGCTGATTCCGCTGAAGTAAAAGGTGAAGAAGCTCCTAAGGGAGGCTTACAGTGAAAAATAGATGTCGACCTTCGGCACATATCATTTTGCATAACATCACATCATTACATCATTTGCATACCATAACATCATACATCATAGTGCATCAACAACGCAAGAAGGGGGGTCTCAAAATTGTTATTCGAAGATCATTTTGAAGAAATAGTGACACAACACAAACAATAGCCATTGGAGAGTTATATCTTCGTCAAAACTCTGAAATGGAAATATCTATTGATTATTGATTTTACGAGGATTGGTTACTGATTTTATGAGAACACGGATATTATTTACGAAGCATGAAAAGAAGGGAAGGTGTTTTTTCGCCAAAGGCTCAAAAACGGTATGTATCTAATGTTTCATGCATCGTAAAGAATAGAATTATAAACAGCTAATATATTACATACAAAGTTACACAATATTACACATGATTCTCAACAAGCATTACAATCTAAATGTTTTTACAGCAGCATCTAATCTTCCCTCAAGACTACTTCTGCAGCTTTGTTTAGAAGCTGATCAACAACTTTATCCATTATGGCTTCGACCATTTGTCTAATTTCGTCATCCCCCTTCGTGTGGGGGCCCGGAGATAGCTCAGCAGATTCTGAGGGAAGAGAAGATACAGATATATTACTATTACAAACCATGAACAAGTTCGAAATCAAAAAATTACAACGAAGAGTCAAAAACCACTAATTAATACCTATTTGCCCTTCAGGCTCTGCGCTTTTCTCAGCAGCCTCTGCTACTTTTCTAGCATCATGAATGCCTTTTTCGCTTTTTTGAATAATTTCTTGGGCCATTTCCTGGCCGCCATTATCCCAGATGTCGGTGAAAAATTTTCCACCAACCAGGCTTGCTTCGGCCGAGGGGTCTTTTATATCTTCGGAGGATAAGCTAGTTTCGGATTGTGCTAAAGATTTCACATGCTCGCAGCCTTTCCTCTCCGAAATAGTAGCAATCCCCCTAGCACCCGAAAAAGCACAAATGTCTCCACGGCTATTTAAAATTTCCTCAAAGGCCTCAGCTTCGTGACTGATCCATTCAATCGGGCCTTCGGGGTTGCCCCTTGTGAAGTTTTCCTCGCTCGAGAATGCGCCAACGCTGGCGAAGCTAGATTTTATTTTCTTAGCACATTCTATAGATTTGTCATAGCACCTTTTCTTAGATGCTCGAAGCTCTTCAACGTCTCCTTCTAAATGATTTGCCCACTGATCGTTAAGTTCTCGTTTCGTCTCTTCAAGTATGTGCTCTTCTTTAGCTCTGGCTAACTGTTTCCGAAGATCTTCAATTTCGCGCTTCTGAGCCTCAGCTTGAGCTTTAGAAGTAGCTTCGTCTTCCTTTATCTTATCCACCAATGTAAGCAGAATTTTATCTTTTTCCAAAGCTTCATTCCTCAGCTTAATAACCTCTGTTCGTAGGTTGTTGAAAGCAATATTATAGCTCTCATCTTCAGCATTCTTTTGTGCTCTCAAAGCGTTGCTAAGTATTAAACCCTATATGAAAAGAATTAGTATAAGAATAAAAGAATAATTTAAAAATTATAGATTTCCAAATATACAATTTTCATACCTTCAGACTATTATATGCAAGGCTATCTGCAAGATCGTCCTTTGTCATAGCGCAGAGGCCAGCTTCAAGCTTCGGGAACCCCATACTCCTAGCCATCTCCCGGCAGACAGATAATTCTTTGTTGTCTGGGAGGCAGTATAAGAAGTCATCTTCGTCTGTGCCATTGAATACTAAGGCCCCCTTTGGATACTTCAATTCTCGGGCATAGTGATTAGCTTCAAAAATCTCTTCTTCAGATAACCTTTTCCCCGAAGCATGTCGTACAATATAATCGAGGGCTTTGGAGGATGCTTTGGGGGCAGCAGTGTCAGTTTCTTCAACCAAAGTTGGCTCTACCATTTTTGTTTCTTCGGCTTCCAAGGGTTTTACCTTGGTGGGCTCTGAAGGCCCAACTTCAGTTTCAGATTGTTGCTTTGAAGCTTCAGCAACAAAGGCTTCAGTATGCACTTCAGAAGTTTCAACAGTTTTCTTCGGAGTTGTGCTTAAAGACTTAATTATCTCCAAAACATCCAGCACATTAACCATCCTTTTTCTTTTCGGGGTCACTGCTGGCCCCTTTTGGCTTTTTACTGCCTCAATTTTTGCCGAAGGACTTAAAACTTCTGATGTTTTTGTTTCTTCAGTCCTCGGTTCTTCTATCTTTTCTGTTGCTGGCACTTTGGCTAGCTCTTCGATTTTTGGCAGCGGAGTTGGTTCTTTAGCTTCGGTGGCCGAAGAGGTCTCACCGACAAACTCAGGCACTGTGGCCGGTTCACTATAACGTGGCCGGTGTGTGAGAACCTTTACCCTTTTCCTCTTCGGCGCCGGCTCGCTAGGAGCGGCTGAAGCAGTTTCCTTCGCAGAAGATGTATTCTTTCTTTTTTGACCCCGCGCTGGATAACGGTAGTCGGAGTAGACAAACCCAATTGCATCAAATACTCGGTTGAGCCTCTTCTTCTTTTGGCCTCCGAAGGCCGCTGATAATGCAGTATCTTCGGCCTTTGAGTATACCCCAAGCAGTTCATCACTTACGGTCTCAATGCTTTTTAGCCAGTCATCATCTGGCTCAACGAACTTATCTCCGAATTTGAATGTGTATTTTAGCCTGACTAGTCCACCTTCGTCAGGCTCCTTAACGATTTCATTCGACATTTCCCAGTTATCTACAAGTGGCCATACTCTGAAGGCAATGTGTTCTTGCATTAAATCCCTTGTCCCAATAAAAGAGCACACTGCGCCGAAGGCTCTTTGGCATTCTTCGGCTGTTTCATCCATTTCCACCTTCGGCCTCCGAAGGCCGAAGCGTTGCCAAATAGGGCGCATAATGATACCTTTAATATCTTCCCGAGTTTTTAAATCATTCTTCACATAAAACCATTCTGACATCCAGTTGCCGGGCCATCTTTTCTGAAAGGTTGGCACGGGACAACTTGACCTAGATCGGGCGCCGAAGCTGTAGCAGCCAAAATTGTTGTGATACTGCTCTTTACCCCAAGGTTTTGTCTCGTACAATAACTCATGTATATTGTAGAAACTTTTTGCATTTGGTTCTAAACCTTGGCTCCTCACGACCCAGACGAAGATGCCCATTCTTATGATTGATTCGGGAGTAAGTTGGTGAAGGTAGACTTCAAATATCTTCAGTACTTCCACAACAAAATTGCTCAAGGGAAATCGCAGTCCAGCCTTCAAGAAGCTTCGGAAGATTACGACTTCATTCTCTTCGGGAGTAGGCACAGTTTTCTCCCCATCATCTGCCCTCACAATAGACATGTCTCGAAAATATCTTCCCTTCATAGTATCAAGATGACTTTGCTTAATGCTCGATTTACCGAAGACTGTGTGACTTGGTCGACACGGTCGATCTTCGGAGTCTTCACCCCCACTTTCTACATCATAACTGTCACTGTCACCAGTATCTTCAGATAAACCCTCCAAGGTCTGCCTAGTGATCTTCTCCATATTGGTCTTTGCTATTGACTGAAGAAAGCCGAGATGCATCTCCTCAGAAAGGCTCAGCTTCGATTCAGCAACAATTTTCTTATCTTCAGACATCTTCCCAAACGCTGAGAAAGTGCTCTCGAAACCGAAGCTTAAAAATTTAAAAAGCCAAGCAAGTGTTGTTACGCACAGGCTAAAAGTTGGGTGAGTAAGAGCAGATGGCAAGAGAGCATGCCAAGTAAAATCGTGTTGAGCTCTTATTTATACACCCAGTACGTCGAGAACAGGAGGGTCCCGCTTGTCAATGACTGTTGCTATTCTAGCAAAGGGAAGGTGTTTTTTCGGACCTTCGGCTTAAAGCCTTCGTCCATGTCGCAATATGAATTTATCATTACAGCAAATTAATATTGCGAGGGGCTACTGTTGGGGGCCTTCGGCTTCCGAAGGTCCTCAAAAATATGATTTGACAATGTTTTCCAAGTGAAATATGTGAACAGGTATCTTCGGAATCAGGTTACGGGTATACAAGTGTCTGGTCAAGACGAAGCTTGGGCGGGACGGAAGGCGATCATGACGAAGGATAAGGTGATCATGAAGCTATGTGCAGAAAAGCTTCGGTATGACGGCAGAAAAGAGGAACCGACTTAAAGATGAAAAGCCAAATTAGACCTCGAAGAATTATTATAGAGTTATTGATAAATGTAAAGGGCATTAATGTAATTATACACGGGCTGCGTCCCGCACCTATAAATAGATGAACAGTACTCCCGTACTGTTCAGGCTGACTTGGCATTCGCTTTTTGCATCACGCTTGTACCTCTACTTTTCATCAATCCGAAGGTACATTTATAATTTGTTAATACGAATTTGATAATAAAAATAAATTGATGATATTATTTGTATTATTATTCGTATTTCATATATGTGTTCTTCTTCATCATCTATCGAACTTACGAAGGTCTTTTCCTTCGTAACCTTCGTCCAGAATTCATTATATCCGAAAGGAACATAATGTCTTTAAGGACGAATGACTTTTACATTTAACACTTTTTATGTTGCCTTGTTCTTAACCCTTAGCATTTGAGAACAAGTCCCCAACAATGCTCATGAGACGAAGGTCAAGAAGGACATACCTTCATCATTTTATATGTGAACAAGAATGCAAAGAGATGAAGATAATAACTGCATCTTATTAATTCACACATATTTGCATTTCATAAAACATATGTGAATATTAACAGTATTAGAATTACATTAATACCTTCGGCTTGTTTGAAGGTAAAGACGTGACAGAGTGATTACAATTGAGTGTGAACAGTACGATGTTACTGTTCATCTATTTATAGGCACGGGACGCAGCCCCGGCAAAATTACATTCATGACCCTTAACATTTATCTACAGACGACCTGGGTTATTAAGGTTTAAGTGGTCTTTTCCTCTTCTGCTTGAGCCAAACTGAAGTTGATGATAGCTTCGACATTCTGCATCGTTGCTTCTACACAAGGTCTTCGTCTTACGAAGCAGAACCGAAGCTGAAGATAGTTGAACCGAAGCTGATGATAGCTTCGGCGGGCCTCTATATTATTTTTCCGAAGTTGTTTTTGTCTTGAGGACCTTCGGCAGAGAAGAAGACCCCCAACATGAGATAATGCTTCAGAGAACGAAGGTCTTTAATCTTTAACAATTATGTTGCCTTGTTCTTGATTAACAGCATTTGAGAACAAGTGCACAGGGGCGGTGCCAGGGATAAGCTCTAAGACAAATTCAACTTTTCTATCAAGTGCCATGTCTGGTAAATCCTTATGAAACACATCCTGGACTTCTGATACTACTTTGATAGCTTCTGATGGATTGACTTCCTCAATATGGGCAGTGATCTGGTGACATCCTCCTTTCCTTGGTTCGAACAAGACCAACTCCACCGACACTTCTTCTCCTAACAAGGACACTAATCTCACAGTCCTCTCGTCACAGCTAAGGCTTGCTTGATATTTGGTTAGCCAATTCATCCCTAGGATGATAGCTATGGTTACATCCTAGGTACCCATTACTATCAGATCAGCGAGGAACTCTATCCCCCTTATTTGAACTCTTGCACTGGGGCAAAATCTATTTGTTTGGTACTCCCACCAATTGAACTAACCCTCATAGGTGGATACATGGGCGCTACTGGTGTAGTGTGTGTTTCTACCGATGATGTAGTCACGAAAGAATGTGTTGCTCCAGTATCAAATAACACATTTGTAGAATGGGATTCGACTGAGAACGTACCTAGTGCCACTCTCGGGGTCTCCTGATCTGTGTCGGCCTCTAGGTGGTTCCCCTTTCCATACTGGGCACGAGGCTGCCCATGGTTGTTGCCTCATTGCGGAAATGCATTCTGTATGGTAGGGGCATTAGGAGCTGACTGCTGCTGAGCTGCTTTTTTTGGACAATGATTCATCCAGTGGCCTTGTTCCTCACAGTGGAAACATATCTGGCCTCTTCCTTGCACTGGAGCTTGGTTGCCCTGATTGGTTGCTGGTGCAGCAAGGCAATGTGCCTGGTTGTTCTAGCGGTACTGCTTGTTGGAACTTGATCTCCTGGGCAAGATGATCCAACGGTGGAGTGAAAGTAATGCAAACAAGGTTTTAACTCGAGATGGCTATTGCTCTGTTAATCTAGCCTCTCAAGGGCACTATATGGGGGTATTTATAGGTGCCTGAGTGCCCAACGTCTCGATGTAAGGATGCATGTACCCTCAGGCACCTGGACTATCCCCGGAATATTCCCATAAAAGAGGGTTACAGACTGTCATTACAGAAAAGCCATTACAAATCGGGCCCGTAACACACTTCTCCGTGCGGGGCCTATTACAATGGGCCGAATCCCACGTGGGCCTCCAGGTCAGGTGAGGACGTGGGACGGGGCGACGTCGTCATAGGCCTTCGTCTTGTATTGTAGAGAACGAAGGGTGGACCCCGTCGGTCGTTTTGCCTCCGTTGGTGCAGCGAGATTGATGAAGGCTGGAGCGAAGGGTAGCGTCTTCGCCTTCACCCCAATATTTGCCCTCCGAGGGACCAGTTCGACTAAGTCTCTGGTGCCGAAGACGTCGCTAGATGGTGGAGATGCTTCCCTCGCTCGAAGTGGTTCCGCGGGGGTTTTTGATGTGACCGTTGACGGACGTGGTACTATTGGACTACAGGTTTCCCAAAGCGTCGCGTCCTGTGTATAAAAAGGGGTGGGGCGGCGGGTCAGGTTCTCTTTCTGTGTGCCACAAAACCCTAGCCTCCTTTTGAAACCGTTCGCCCGCTCGCCTGCCCTCCTTGCTCCTGCTCGTCGGAGATCTGGCCCGTGTCAAGCAGACCGCTCGCCGCCTCCGACGGTACGTAGCCATGTCGTCTTCTTCCTCGTCTGCTGCAAACACACCGCCGGTCGACGTATCGTCCGAGGATACCTTGAGCAACGTGGTGGCGGAGGAGCTACATCTGGGTGATACGGTGGAGTTCAGCGTTTCGCAGATTTCCTCGGTCCGCGTTCAGGATATGCAGCAGCTTGGGTATTTTGGTAGCGGAGTGGGGCGTGTCCCGGGGGCGGAGGAGGTTCCCGAGCCCGAGGGTGAGTTGGTCGTGTTTGAGGCATTTTTCACCGCTGGCCTTCGTCTGCCTGCACATCGCTTTGTGGCGGAGGTCCTGTAGAGATTTGAGGTCCAGGTCCACCAGCTGACGCCGAATGTCGTGGTGGCCCTGGCGAAGTATGTCTGGGCGGCGACTTCGTATGGTGGTCAGCCTTCTGTGGAGGTCTTCGCCAAACATTACTGTCTGCATTGGAAGAAAAGGAAAATTGGACACAAGATTGCACAGTTTGGATCGTGCACGTTTACGCCGAGGACCAGAAAGACTTCGATGGAAGTCGTGGAGTTAGTTCCCTATGCCCGCAATAAGTGGGGCAACTGGTGGGATTTCTGGTTTTATGTTTCCGAAGGCGAAGTCGAAGACCACCCAGGGCTCCCCGTGGCCGTGATGTGCTCCCATTATTATGTGGTGTACCCGCAATTTAAGGTGGCAGAGGATGATGAAGACGAAGGAGCCCTTCGGTGCGCTGCCCGCATGAGTAGCGGGCGCGATTTAGTTGAGGAATTCATCGGGTATGGGGTATGGCCCTTGGCACATCGCTGGGCGTTGGGCGAAGTATGCCCTCGCGAGATGCCCTCCCTGGGCGGGCAGCGGGTGTGAAAACCAGCCTTCGCTTTGGATCTGCATGGCCGGGATCCCGCCGCATTCGTGTGTGAAGCGGAAGACGGTGCGGCGAGGATTGTGGGGCACTATGTGCCGAGGATAGAGGGTCTGCGGAGCTGGGATATCCATGGGTCCAACGTTAGATTGAATCGGGTCTTCGAATTAAACTGCTTTCCATACGGTGGCTATCCTGGGGATGACGCTGCCGACCGCCACGGGAAGAAACCGGTGGACGTGACCGAGGAAGGGCCTTCGCAGGAGGTCGCCCCGACCACTAAGAGAAAATTAGGTACTGCAGTGGGGGGAGTTGGGGTCTCTAATAGTTTTGCTGTGGATTTGATGGGGACATGCGCAGCCCTCGAGGGAAAGATGTCTTCGCCCGAGCTCCGGGAGTCTTCGGCGCGAATGCTGGAGGTTACCGGGGGTCGATGGCCCAAAATGTTCTGATCCCCCGCGCGGCTGGCGAAGACTTCTTTACGTCTCGCATGGCTCGCGACTTGAAGGTTTTTCCTTACGGGGCGGAATATTGCTGCTGTTGTATCGACAGTGATGGAGAGGGACCGTCAAGACGCTGCGTAGAAACGCTGGGCGGTCGTCAGGATCGCGGATCCTATGCGCGAGGCAAAAAAGGCGCGGGGGAGCGCGAAGGCTGCTGCTTCTTGCAGTAGCAAACCAGTGCCGGCTGTGAAACTAGCCGCCCCCGGGCACAGCAAGGCATCGGCGAGTGCGAAGGCTGCCCCCTCTGGCGAGAGCAAGCCACCCCCGAGCGGGCTCGTGAAAGGACGAAGGCCGCCTTCGCTGGCGCAACGTATTGCCGACTTTGGCACGGACATCAGTGTCGAGGATTATCTTGTTGGTAATTTAAAACTTTTTTTGCTCGACGAGGTCTTTAACCAGTATCATGGTGCAGGTTCGGGTGAGGGGTAACTGGCTGTTGTCCCGCCTCCGGTGGCGACCACTTCGCCAACGGCGGTGGTGGGGGCGAAGAGTGCCGCTCGGGACCCGTGGGCCACTTTCTGCGCGAGCGGTGAGATTCTGTCGGCCGCTGCCGCCAAGGACGTGGCGGGCTCCATGTCTCAGCGACTGAGGGAAGCGTCGTAGGAGCTGTCACAGCAGCTGAAGCAAGTTGTGTTGGACTTCGATGTTTGTTGTTTTTATGAGGATTCGGGTCTCATGGGTTTATGTGTCAAGTGGCCGACTTCGCTGACCTCGTCGCGTCGGGTGCCTTGACTGTGGACGTTGCTGCCGAGGTCGAGCGTCTCTGGGCACAACATGCGGATGCTGTGCGGAAGAAGTCGGCTGCGGAAAGCAAAAAACGCAGGCTGTCGGAGAAGGGTGCCGCTATGGAGGCCGAGAAGACGGATCTCCGGCGCCAGCTGGCGGAGGAGAGGAGGGAGGCGAACAAGGCCATCGCTGATGCATAGGCTGCGCAGGCCGAAGCGAAAGTGGCGCGGGCGGAGTGCAGTCTCGCCCGCCAACGCGCCGAAGAGCTGGAGGCGAGGTTCAACGCCCTGCACAGCCGCGTGGACAAGGCCGAGGCCTCGACGGGCGCGGAGGTCGAGCGGACGCACACGCAGTTCGTGGATGCGTACCGCGAGCTGGGTGCGCGGACTGCTGACTTCGAAGTGCCCGGCCAAGAAGCGGGCCTTCGCTTCTTTGAATGGTTGCAGAAGGAGCTGCTAGTGCTCCCAACCATTGTGACAGGTTTCATGTCCTTCGGCTCCCTCGTCACCTGCGAGGGGGCCGTGAATGCTTTGTCCCGCGAGGGGTGCAGGCATTACGAGGTCTTCGACCAAGCGGATGAAAACTTTGAACGTGAAATCTTCAAGGTCGAAGACCCTATGGTGAAGCAGTCGGCGGGGGCACTCTTTGATAGGATGTGGGGTCCGCACGGCCGAGAGGCGGTCAGGGAGCGGTCCGACCGGGCAATAGAGCAGGTAAAGGCTATTTTTGTGTGGGTATATGTGTGGGTATGTGTGGTTTTGCTGAATGAGTGTGCTGTTGTTGCAGATGGCGCATGCCGAAGACGTCGAGGACCTTGTTGGTCTGGATGGCGTGCTGCCCGAGGCCGTGGAGGTCGATCCGGTGCCACCCTCGGATGCCGGTGAGGGCCCCTCGGCGACCCCTGTGCCCGCTGCGGCCGGCGAAGACCCCGCACTGGCCCCTGCAGCATTAGATGTGGCTGCACTTGCATGGACGGACGCACCGGCTTCGACCCCTGATGCCGTTGAGGACTTGGATTATTTTGCAGCGTTAGATGTGGCTGCAGCGGAGCCTTCGCCACGCGCGGAGGGTTCCGAGGAGCTTCTGGGCGCGAGTACTGGGTATAGGCGGCGAAGGGCGGTGGCGAAACGGAGAGTGAGTGAATTGTCGCGAAGTGGTAGGCGTTATCGAAGAGAGATGGAGAGTGGTCATCTTCGCGTGGATGGGACTGGTAAGCGAGAATTGTTGTCCTCGCCGATTGGGGTGAGTGTAGGTGAGGGGGAGCTGCGAAATCTGTTTGAGGGTGAGGAATTGAGGATAATGCTGTTCAACTACAGGGAGATGGGTATCATCCCGAAGGTTGAGCCAATGTAATATATGATGCCCTCGCTGTGTGTATGTAACCGCTATTTGTATGAGAAGGCTGCGCACCTTCGTTGATCCGGCCGTGCCCGTGGGCGACTTCTGCACGGAGTCTTTTGGAAAAGACTTCGATTTTACGCGCCTATTATTCCGGCTGCGCCCTTAGGCGACTTTTGCGCGGAGAGTCTTTTGGAAAAGACTTCGATTTTGCGAGCCTATTATTCCGGCTGCACCCTTAGGCGACTTTTGCACGGAGAGTCTTTTGGAAAAGACTTCGATTTTGCGTGCCTATTATTCTGGCTGCACCCTTAGGCGACTTTTGCACGGAGAGTCTTTTGGGAAAGACTTCGATTTTGCGCACTTCTTGTGCTATTCCGGCTGCACCCTTAGGCGACTTTTGCGCAGAGAGTCTTTTGGGAAAGACTTCGATTTTGCGCACTTGTTGTGCTATTCCGGCTGCACCCTTAGGCAACTTTTGCGCGGAGAGTCTTTTGGGAAAGACTTCGATTTTGTGCACTTGTTGTGCAATTCCGGCTGCACCCTTAGGCGACTTTTGCGCGGAGTGTCACACGCGAGGGTAGTCAGCGCTGCCCCTCGCGGTGACTTCGGTGTGGTCGAATGCCGAAGACCATCGATGCGGTCTTTTTCGACATATTGTGTCTTAGTTTTTGCGGGGGATTTTTGCGGTTATATTACATGGCTCTGCCTCATTAAAAACCTCACCTTCCGGGAGGAAAAGAGTGCGGGCCGGAATGATACTATTTGGTGAATTACAAGGGCGTGTTAGCCCTGAGGATTCAAACAAAAAATTTGCGGAGATTATCGATATTCCAGGACTGCTCTAGGGCCTCATCGGATGGCGTGATTAGCCTGTACGCGTTGGGGGACGCCTTCGTCTTGACGATAAAAGGACCCTCCCACTTTGGCTCCAGCTTGCCCCATGACTCTGTCCGAGTTGTCCGGACGAGTACGAGGTCCCCTTCGTTGAATTCTCTTGGGACCACTGCGTGGTCGCGCCAGGCCTTCGTTTGAGCTTGGTATTTGTTGAGAGCCTGCAGGGTGAAGACGCGGTCTCCGTCGATGAGGTCTTTGGAGGTTGGTTCATCTACGTCGGGGACGGCTAAAGCGCTTGTCCGTGGTGACCCACGTTTGATTTCCTGCAGGGTCATGGCCACCGATCCGTATAGCAGGCGAAAGGGAGTGAATCCAGTCGCCCGGCATTCGGTCGTGTTCAGCGCCCAGACTGCTTCAGGTAGCAGGTCGCCCCATTTACCCTTCTTGTCATCGAGAAGCATTTTCTTGATGGCAGTGAAAATCTTGCCGTTGATGCGCTCCATGACGCCGTTGGATTGTGGGTGATATACTGAGGCAAAGGCTATCATGGTGCCAATGGAGAAGCAAAAGTCCCTAAAGTCCTGGCTGTCAAACTGTTTGCCATTGTCGACTGTGAGCTCAGACGAGACTCCGAATCGGTAGATAATGTTTTGCCAGAAAAATTTCTAGGCAGTCTTCGACGTTATTGTGGATACTGCCCTTGCCTCGATCCACTTGGTAAAATACTCGACAGCGACGAAGGTGAACTTGAGGTTCCCTTGAGTCGTGGGTAGTGGCCCGACAATGTCTAGCCCCCAGCGTTGAAGTGGCCATGTGTGGGCGATCAGGTTTGTGAATTGCGAGGGGTTGCCCGAACGGAGAGAGAACTTCTGGCAGGCTTCACACGACCTCGTGACTTGATTTGCAGCGAAGATTATAGCGGGACAGTAGAAACCTTGACGGATCACCTTAGCAGCGAGGGCCCTAGGCCTCGAGTGAGAGCCGCAAGTGCCGCTGTGGACTTCGCGCAGGATCTAGAGGCCTTCGGTCTCTATGACACATTTGAGCATGGGTTGACTGATCCCTTTCTTGTATAGCTGGCCCTCAATAAGTGTGAAGTCCCGACTTTGATGTTTGAGGCCCTTGGCCTCGTTGACATCACCTGGATGGTAATATCCTTGCAAGAACAGGGTTATTGGGGCCCGCCAGTCTTCGGCCATGATGAGGTTGACAATGCGATGGCCCTCGGCGTTGGTGGTTATTTGCAGACCCTCTGGGCAGCGGACGCCTGGTGTGCCTATGACGTGGTAGAACACGTCGGAGGGTAGGGCTTCGCCTTTGGCTGCTGCTTTGGCCAACGCGTCGACTTCTTCGTTTCTAGCGCAGTCCACATGCTGTAGGGTGAAACCCTTGAATTGCTTCTCAAGACTGTGAACGGTCGTAAGATACTGCAGAAGTGCAGGGTCTTTTGCTGAATAGTCTTTTTCGATCTGGCCAGCAACGACTTTGGAGTCTGTCTTGATTATGCAAGTGGTCACGCCGAGTGCTTTCAGCTTGCGAAGGCCCAGGATAACGGCTTTGTATTCTGCTATGTTATTCGTGCACCTGTCGGATTCCAGAGCAAAGCTGAGGCGTGCTGCATATCTGTGCTTGACACCGGTGGGTGATGTGATGATTGTAGCCATGCCTGCCCCCGTATGGCACCATGCGCCGTCACAGTGGATGGTCCACACCTTCTCTGAGGGCTCTTCTTGCTGTCGTGCCGGCCCTGTCCAGTCGACGATGAAATCTGCGAGGACTTGTGACTTAATTGCTGTCCTGGGCTCGAAGGTGATGTGGTATTCAGAGAGTTCGGCTGCCCATTTGGTGATACGGACGGTTGCCTCTGGATTTCTGAATAATTCACCGAGCCCCCTGTCTGTGGTGACCCGCACCTTGAACGCTTTGAAGTAGTGGCGCAATTTGCGCGACGCCATGACGACTGCGTAGGCAATTTTTTCCAACTCCGTCATGTTGCATTTGGAAGTCGTGTGGACTTCGGAGACGTAATAAACTGGACACTGCCGAGTTGTTCCCTCTCTGTCCTGCTCTTGGACCAACGCTGTGCTGACTGCGTGCGGCGAAGCTGCGACGTAGAGCAATAGAGGTAGCGAGGGGTCAGGGCTTGTAAGGGTTGCCAACTCTGACACGTGCTGCTTGAGTGATGCGAAGGTTGCCGCTTGCTCTGGTCCCCATGCAAAGTCTTTTGCGCCACGTAGCGTCTTGAGGAAAGGTAGGCTTCGCTCTGTGGACTTGGAAATGAATCTGTTGAGGGCGGCCAATTTGCCTGTCAGGCATTGGACGTCTCTCGTTGACTGCGGAGGCATCATGTTGATGATAGCCTGGATCTTGGTCGGGTTGGCCTCGATCCCGCGTTGCGACACCAGGTAGCCTAGTATCTTCCCCTGGTGAACTCCGAAGATGCACTTCTCGGGGTTTAGGCAAAGTCATGCTTCCCGCATATTCGCGAATGTTTCTGCGAGGTCGGCCAGATGATCCTCTTTGTTTTTGCTGGCGACGACTATGTCGTCCACATACGTGAAAATGTTCCAGCCTACTTGGCTCTCGAGCACCGTCTTGGTGAGGCGAGAGAAGGTGGACCCAGCGTTCTTTAGTCCCTCCGGCATTCTGATGAAACAATACGTGCCGAAGGGCGTGATGAAACTGGTACTGGCCTTGTCTTCCTCCTTCATATATATTTGGTGATAGCCAGAGAAGTAGTCAAGGAGTGACATGACTTCGCATCCGGCCGCACTATCGATGATCTTGTCGATCCGAGGCAGCGCGAAATTATCCTTGGGGCAGGCCTTGTTGAGGCTAGTGAAATCGATTTACATCCACCACTTGCCACTCTTCTTTTGCACCATGACTACGTTAGCGAGCCACGTATGGGTAGGCGACTGGTTCGATGAAATTGGCCTCAAGCAAGCGTTGTACCTCGGCTTTGGCGGCTTCTGTTTTCTCATCATACATTTTGCGTAGCCTTTGCTTCTTCGGCCGCACCGAAGGGTCGGTGCCCAGACTGTGTTCGATGATAGTGCGACTGACTCCGACCAGGTTGAGGGCAGACCAGGTGAAGACATCCTTATTTCTAGAAAGACATGAGATGAGTCTCTCCTCGTCTTGCGAAGTCAGGTCTTCGCTTATGATGACCGTTTGCTTAGGCGTTGCCTGGTCAAGGGGAACTGTCTTCGTTCCATCGTTGCTCTGTAGCTATGCCTTTTGATGCTCGTTGGCGGTTGGGCGGGTAGCCTCGGAGACTTCGTGCTGCGTCGTAAGGCAGTGTATGTTCCGTTGCCCTGGAACGAAGTCTCTTTCAATGTTGTGCGTGGTTTGCTGGTTGCCATAGACTGTGACCACGCCTTGCGGACCCGGGATTTTCATGCACAAGTAAAGTCCGTGAATGGCTGCTTCAAACTTGTTGATGGAGCCCCAACCCATTATGGCGTTGTGCTGGTATACCATGTCAACGATGTCGAAGGTGACCTGCTCACTTCATGCATTAGGTGCTACACCGAAGGACAAGGGTAGGATCTTGCCCACAGGAAAGGTGCCCTTGCCGCTGAAGCCATATAGGGGGTCGTCCAAAGGCTTAAGTAAATTGTGGCTGATGCTCATGCGGTTAAAGGCGTGGAGGAAAATGATGTCCGCCTGGCTGCCGTTGTTAACTAAAGCTTTGTGCAGGTCCCAGTCTGCCACGCTACAGTTGATTACCATGGCGTCAATGTGGGGTGCGCTGCGCAGGTCGACATCTCTGGCGTCGAAGGTCAGCGGCACGTGGTACCACTTCGTTTGCACGACTGGGCCGGTGACAGCGACATGGTTGATGCTTCGGTAGTGGTCCCTCTTCTGTCGCTTCGTGTCGAAGTTGACGCTGGACCCCCCAGTGATCATGTGGATGACTCCGCGATACGGCTGATCAGCGAAGTCTTCTTGTTTTGGCGCTTGGGGGTGGTTTGGGTGGTGGATGTTTGGCTGATGCGGGTGTGGAGGCGGGAGTGGAGGTGGTACGACTTGTACCTCCTGGTGTTGGTATGCGTGGTTAGGTGGATGCTTGGCGGGGCCGTGGTTGTATGGTCGTGGGAGGTGGTGTTGATATGTGTGCGCGACAACTCTTGGGTTGTTGGCTGGTTGCGCCCGAGACATCCTGTCCCTGGTGGCCTTCGTTTCCGGGCAGTCCCTCGTTGGGTGTGCGCAGTCTTCACCGTGAAACAGGCAGTAAAATCTGTGCGGCTACTGCGCCCGTCCTCGGCCCCGACCACGAGTGCCATTGCCGCGGCCCTGGGGGATAATCTTGACGGCGAGGGGCCTCACCAGCGGGGTGCTGGTTGGCAATGTTATGCACCTGCTGCTGACTACGGCTGTCCCGACCGGAGTCTGACTGCGAAGGTCTTGTCCATGTTTGGCTGGACTGCGGCGGGTCCTTGGGTTTCCTTTGGGACTTGACCTTGCGCTGGTGGAGCTCTTCGGATCTGGCATATTTTTCAAACAACTGATAGAGCTCTTGGAGGTTCTTGGGTGGGTCCCTGATGCAGTGGATGTAAAGGACGCCAGCCCGAAGGCCACTGATGGCGTAGTGAATGGCAATTTGGTCGTCGGTCGAAGGCAGTTGTGACTTGAGAGTCAGGAACTTGCGATAGTACTCCCATAGGGTTTCTTTCTCCAGTTGCTTACAGAGTGACAGTTCGGCCAAGGCATCGGTGTCTGGGCGGTACCCTTGGAAGTTGAGCAGAAATTTGTCCTAGAGACTTCTCCAGGAGTCGATGGACAGCGGGGGAAACCTGATGTACCAGGTTAGGGCAGGACCTTCGAGGGCGATGATGAAGGACTTGGCCATCATGGCGTCGTCCCCTCCGGATGATGCGACAGCGACTTGATAGCTCAAGATGTACTGTGTTGGGTCGGTGCTGCCGTTGTACTTGGGGTAGGCCCCTACCCTGAAGTTGGCGGGCCATGGTGACACTTGCAGTTGCGGTGCCATGGGACTCCGCTCATCAAGGTAGTTAACGCCTTGGAATGCTGTGGCGTGTAGGATGACGGGTCCACGCTGAGGAATGAATAGGTCTCCGATTGGCGCGCGTTGTTGGAGGGGCGGGCCGTGCTGCAGATCATGTTGGCCTTCGCGCTGCATGAGCACAATCTCTTGCTCGAGTTCCTGAGCCCTCTGCTCCTCGTCTCGTATCATCTGGCGCACCTTGGCCTGTGCGGAAACACATTGACGCTTGGCCTCGAGGATTTCTTTATGCTTCTGGAGGTTGCGGTTCTTGATGCGGAGGGCCCGCAGCTGTAGCTGTTCTTCTGCTAAAACGTCGATGACTTCATCGTCCTCTGTGGCATCCTCGCCCTCTAGCGGAGCGAAGCCTGGGGGTGGTTGTTGTGGCTGTCCTCCGGAGCTGCAGGTGCGGAGGCTGCCCTCGGGAGTAAGTTGGTCGTTGCGCTGTCTCTTGCTGACAGCGTCGTCTTCGCAGGCTTCTTGATGGGTAGTGTCTGCAAGGGCCTTGCCCTTTTTCTCGGCTAGCAGTGTCGCCTTCGCTGCTTTGTCAACGGATGGGGCTGCCTTCGAGCTAGCCTCTTGGTGCCATCGCGGGTGTTTTGTTCGTAGCACGAATGGTGGGCGCCAAATGTTGGAACTTGCTCTCCTGGGCAAGATGATCCAACGGGGGAGTGAAAGTAATGCAAATAAGGTTTTAACTCGAGATGGCGATTGCTCTATTAATCCAGCCTCTCAAGGGCACTATACGAGGGTATTTATAGGTGCTTGAGTGCCCAACGTCTCGATGTAAGGACGCATGTACCCTCAGGCACCTGGACTATCCCCGGAATATTCCCATAAAGAAGGGTTATAGACTGTCATTATAGAAAAGCCATTACAAATCGGGCCCCTAACACACTTCTCCGTGTGAGGCCTATTACAATGGGCCGAATCCCACGTGGGCCTCCAGGTCGGGTGAGGACGTGGGACGGGGCGACGTCGTCGTAGGCCTTCGTCTTGTAGTGTAGAGGACGAAGGGTGGACCCCGCCGGTCGTTTTGCCTCCATTGGTGCAGCGAGATTGACGAAGGCTGGAGCGAAGGGTAGCATCTTCGCCTTCGCCCCAACACTGTTGCTGAGGGAACAGACTTTGATACTGCTGCTGGTGCTGACGCTGATGTTGATGCTGGTGTCCTTGAGGGTGATTCTGCTTGAACTGCTGCGGTGGGTTGCTTGAGAAATGGGGACGGCTGCTGCTTCCAGCGTGAGGTCCACTAATCTTACGCTTCCGGTCCTCTATCTCCCAGCGCTTCCTCTGAGTCATGATGGTTATGTCGATCAAATGCTGGAAGGTAGAGATGGTATGATTCATTAGCTGGTAGTGAAGGGGGTCAACCAAACCTCTCAGAAAATGGTACTGCCTCTTGGCATCTGTATTGACATCCTCAGGTGCATAGCGAGACAGTTGCAGAAACTTGTCCCTGTACTCACTGAAAGACAGAGGTCCTTGCTTCCATGCCAGAAATTCCTCCTTCCTTACTATCATCAACCCTTCAGGCACGTGGTAACGACGGAAGTTGTCTCTGAACTCCTCCTAGGTGATGGCTTTACGGTCGGCATGGGTGGTGAAGTAGGACTCTGTAATACCCAAGTTATAAATCTTATAAAAGAGTTGATCTCCTTATATATTTTGCCCTCTACTCATTGGTACACGTGAATAACCATATTTAAAATTGAATAATTAACAAGTGACACATAAATAACCTATGCATCATGTTGGAGTTTATTTGTGTGTGCATTTATTAATAATAATAATAATCATATCTATAGAAATACATTAATGTCCAAACTTGGATTTAAGACCTAGTTTGCAATCTAGAATTTAGAAAAGGAGAAGGAAAATATTATATAAAACAGAGAAAATAAATATATAAATAAATATATTATGTTCCTACTGGTATTTGAATTTGTGTATTTAATCTAAGTAAGAATTTCACCACAAAATTTGAATTTAAATTCGAAACCTAAAGATAAAAAGAATAAAAAGAAAACAGAAAATGTAAAATATAAAAAAATAAACATACCGCGCCTGGGCCGCCATCCCGCAATTTGGCCCACTGGGTCTTTCCCTCCGCGCGGCTAACCCAGGTGCTTCCTGGTGCCAACAATCATGGCCCACTGGTCAGCTCCTTGTGCCATCACCTAACTGACGTGTGGCCCCACCTTGTCAGCTCGATCTCTCCCACCGCAACCGGACCGCAACAACCTTCTCCGAGCTCTCCGAGGATTCGAGTTGATGACCGGTCGATTCAGCCCCTTATCCTCACCCATAAAGTCGAGTGCCTTCCTTTCTCCCTCTCGCCATTAGCCGACTAGAGGTGGATCCAGAGCTAGACACGTCGTGTGAGAGAAGGATCGCCCAACCGTGAGGTGTGGTCTCGGCGGGGTACTTCTGGGAGGAGGATCGCCGTCTTCCACGCTTGGCGTCGAGGTACAGGAACGTCCTAGTAATCAGCCCATTAGCCTCGCATTAACCCTCGCTCGGACGTGTAAGAATTGGGGCGCTAGGAATTAGCATGGTGATTGTCGGTCTTGGGAGCCGCCGTGATGCCACCGGGTGCTGCAGGCGGTGCTCTGTGTTTGGAATCCGGTGAAGAAATGGTCGTTATCGGGTTCGTAGTCGATAGGGTTACGCACAGGGTCATTCGGATCACGTGTTGGTGCCCTGGGCGCGCTGTTGGCGAACTCCGCCCTGGCGCCGCCGTGGGGCAGGGCGTCGCTGTTCTTACAACGCTGGCGTCGTTAGGGAGAGCCCCAGGCCGTTGATATGCTCGTGTGCGGACGCGATTAGAGCATAGGGATACCGGTTGGGTGGGTTAGCCAACACCGTTTCATCAAGATCCAACAAGCGTAGGTTTATCTGGGTATTTTAAAATCAGGGCCATCCATCAGGAATCCCATGGCGGTAGTTGTTGGAACTTGCTCTCCGGTGCAAGTTGATCCAACGGGGGAGTGTAGCAACGTAAACAGGGTTTTCGCTCGAGACGACAATAGCTCTGTTAATTTCGCCTCTCAAGGGCACTGTGCGGGGGTATTTATAGGTATCTGAGTGCCCAGCGTCCAGTGTTAAGGACGCATGTGCCCTCAGACACCTAGGTTATCTCTGGAATATTCCCTTAAAGCGGGGTTACAGACCGTAATTACAGGGAGACCTTTACAAATTAGGCCCGTAATGCGCAGCGGCCGCGCAGGGCCTGTTACAATGGACCGGAACATACGTGGGCCTCCATGTTGGACGAGGTCGCAAGATGATACGACCTTGTCACATGTCTTCGCCCGGTGACGTGTGGGATGAAGGGTGAGTTTGCCCGTTGTCTTGTCTCCGTTGGTGCAGCAAGGACGGCGAAGGCATCGAGCGAAGGGTGGCGTCTTCAGCTTCGCCCCAACATTTGCCCTCTGAGGGACCAGTTCGACTAAGTCATCTGGTGCCAAAGACGTCGCTAGATGGTGGAGACGCTGCCCTCGCTCGAAGTGGTTCCGTGGGGGTTTTTGACATGACCGTTGATTGACGCTGTACTGTTGGATTGCGGGTTTCCCGAAGCGCCGCGCCCTGTGTATAAAAGGGGGTGGGGGCGGCGCGTTTTGAACTTTATCTTTCCGCGCTTCGCGAAAACCCTAACCGCCTTCTCAAACCGCTCGCTGCTCGTCTGCCCTCCTTGCTCTTGCTCGTCGGAGATCTGGCCCGTGTGAAGCAGACCGCCCACCGCCGCCGACGGTACGTAGCGATGCCGTCCTCTTCCTCTTTTGCTGCCGCTACACCGCCGGCCGACGCGTTGTCTGAGGAGACGCTGAGCAATGTGGCGGCGGAGGAGTTGCGCGCTGGCGACATAGTGGAGTTCGGCGTGTCGCGGATTTCCTCGGTTCGCGTGCAAGACATGCAACAGCTTGGTTATTTTGGCGGCGGAGTGGCACGTGTCCCGGGGGCGGAGGAGGTCCCCGAGCCAGAAGGCGAGTTGGTTGTCTTCGAGGCTTTCTTCGCCGCTGGCCTTCGTCTGCCCGCGCATCGGTTCGTGGGAGAAGTCCTGTGTAGGTTCAACGTTCAGGTCCACCAGCTGACGCCGAATGCCGTGGTGGCCCTGTCAAAATATGTCTGGGCAACGACTTCGTACGGCGGGCAGCCATCGGTCGAAGTCTTCGCGAAGTGTTATTGTCTGCATTGGCAGAAAAGGATGATCGGAAATAAGATTGCTCAATTTGGGTCTTGTACATTTACGTCAAAGACCGGCAAGACTTCGATGGAAGTCGTTGAGTTGGTTCCCAGCGCCCGCAATAAATGGGGCAACTGGTGGGAGTTTTGGTTCTACGTTGCCGAGGGCACAGTCGAAGACCATCCGGGGCTCCCCGTGGCTGAGATGTGCTCGCATTATTACTCGGCGTACCCGCAGTTTGAAGTGGCGGAGGAGGATGCAGACGAAGGGGCCCTACGGTGCGCAGCCGGCATGAGTAGCGGGCGCGATCTGGTTGAAGAGTTTGTCGCGTATGAGGCGTGGCCCTTGGCGCGTGGCTGGGCGCTGGGTGAAGTATGCCCTCGCCAGATGCCCTCCCGTGGCGGGATGCAGGTGCGGAGTCCCGCCTTCGCACTGGATTTGCATGGCCGAGATCCCGCCGCATTCGTGCGTGAGGTGGAGGATGGGGCGGTGCGGATTGTTGGTCGCTATGTGCCAAAGACGGAGGCCCAGCGTAGTTGGGATATACGCGGATCCAACGATCGCTTGAATAGGGTCTTCGAGTTGAACCGTCTGCCGTATGGCGGTTATCCCGGGCAAGACGTTCCTGACCGCCGCGGGAAAAAACCGGTGGCGGAGACTGAAGACGACTCCGCGCCGGCGGCCGCCCCATCCTCCAAGAAGAGGAAGCTAGGTACTGCGAAGGGAGGACTTGGGGTTTCCGATAGTTTTGCTATGGAGTTGATGGGGACATGCGCGGCCCCCGGGGGAAGGATGTCTTCGCCCGAGCTCCGGGAGTCTTCGGCGCGGATGCTGAAGGTTACCGGGGGTTGGTGGCCTAAGAACGTTCCTATCCCCCGCGCGGCCGGCGAAGACTTTTTTACATCTCGCATGGTTCGTGATATGAGGGTGTTTCCGTATGGACGGAATATTGCTGCTGTTGTGTCGGCAGTGATGGACAAGGATCGTCAGGAGGCTGCGCAGAAGCGTCGGGCGGTCATCAGGCTGCCCGAGGCTAGGCCGAAGAGGGCGCGGGGGACTGCGAAGTCTGCCGCCCCCGGCGGTAGCCAGTCGACGCTGGCGGCGAAGTCGGCTGCCCCTGAGTCCAGCAAGGTGCCGGAGGTCGTGAAGGCGGCCGGAGCCGGCGGAACCAAGTCCGCCTCAGTCGGAGCCGCGAAGGCCCGAGAATTGCCTTCGCCAGGGAAGCGCGTTGCCAACTTCGGCACCGATATTAGCGTGGACGATAATCTCGTTGGTAAGTCGTTAGCTCGAGTTTTTTTTGACTGTTGATACGTTGCAGGATCGGGCGAGGGGCAACTTGTTGTTGTTTCGCCTGCGGTGGCGACCGCGGTGTCTGCCGTGGTGCCTGGGGCGAAGGGTAGCGCTCTCAGCGCTGGTGGTGAGATTCCGGCGCTCACTGCCGTCAAGGATGAGGCGGGCGCTGTGTCCCGCCGGCTGAAGGAGGCGTCGCAGCAGCTAAGTCAGGTAATTTGAGCTAGACTTTGGTGTTTACCGGTTTCGTTGGGATTGTGGTCTTATGTGTGTCTTTTAGGCGGCTGACTTCGCTGACCACGTGGTGTCGGGGGCCCTTACGGTTGTTGTGTCAGCCGAAGTCGAGAGACTTCGGGCGCAGCATGCTGATGCCATCCGGGAAAAGTCGGCCGCCGATAGCAAGTGCCGCAAGCTGGCGGAGGAGGTGGCCGCGCTGGAGGGCGAGAGGACTGACCTCCGGCGCCAGCTGGCGGAGGAGAGGAGGGAGGCTAATCAGGCCCTCGCCAAGGCGGAGTCTGCGCAGGCAGAGGCCAATTTGGCGCGGGTGGAGGGTAGCCTCGCCAGCCAGCGTGCCGAGGAATGGGAGGAGCGGTTCAACGCTCTGCAAGCCCGTATGGAGAGGGCCGAGGCTTCTATGCGCTCGGAAGTTGAGCAGACGCGCAAACAACTTATGGACTCATACCACGAGCTGGGCGCGCGGACCGCTGACTTCGAAGTGCCCGACCGAGAGTCAGGCCTTCGCTGCCTCGAGTGGCTGCAAGTGGAGTTGCTGGCGCTCCCGACCATTGTGGACGGTTTTATGTCTTTTGCCTCTCTCGTCACCTGCGAAGGGGCGATGAACGCGCTGTCCCGCGAAGGGTGCCACCACTATGAGGTCTTCGACCGATCTGATGAAGATTTTGAGCGCGAGATCTACAAGGTCGAGGACCCGGTGGTAGCCGAGGCTGAGGTCGTCCCGGCGCCGCCCCCGGAAACAGGCGAAGGCTCCCTCGCGGCCCCTGCGGCTACTGTGTCCGGCGGTGGCTCGTCGCCAACTGCTGTGCCGAGGGCTGAGGATCCCCCGAAGACGGCGACGGAGCCGGCGGCGGAGTATCCCACGGCGGCTGGGCCTTCGCAGGTGGCTTAGTGGGTGTGGGTAGTTAGAGAATTTTGTCTATGTTGCTGAACCTTGGTTGCTGCGCAGGTTCAAGATTTTGGGCCTGCGCACGCAACCGCTACTGCTAATTTTGTGGCGGCTTCGACCGTGGATGCTGCTAATGAATTGGATGAGTCTGCTTCTAAGTTTTCTGATTTTGGTGACTCTGGGAGTTCGGTTGAGTGGACGGAAGAGTCGTCGGATGAGGACTTGGATTACTTTGCGGCCTTGGATGTGGCAGCGGTGGAGGCTTCGCCGCGTGCTGCGGATGCTGAAGTTGTGCCTGGTCTGAGTGCTGGGCGTAGACGGCGAAGGGCGGTTGCGAAGCGTAGAGTGAGTGAGGCGGACGGCGGTCGGCTTCGTGTGGGCAGGGATGGCAAGCAGGAATTGTTGTCCTCGCCGGCCGTTGCGAGTGTAGGTGAGGGGGAGCTGCGAAGTCTTTTTGAGGGCGAGGAGCTGAGGATAATGCTATTTAACTATAGGGAGATGGGAATCATTCCGAAGGCTGAACCGATGAAAGGTGTGATGCCCTCGCTGTACATATGTAATAGCTTGTATGATGAGGCTGTGCGCCTTCACACATTCTGCTATGCTCATAAAGGCATTGCACACTTTGATTTTTTGCACTTGTTGTGCTAGTCCGGCTGCACCCTTAGGCGACTTTCGCACGGATAGTCTTTTTGAGGAAGACTTCGATTTTTCGCACTTGTTGTGCTTAGTCCGGCTGCACCCTTAGGCGACTTTTGCACGGATAGTCTTTTTGAGGAAGACTTCGATTTTTCGCACTTGTTGTGCTTAGTCCGGCTGCACCCTTAGGCGACTTTTGCATGGATAGTCTCTTTGAGGAAGACTTCGATTTTTTTGCACTTGTTGTGCTAGTCCGCGTGCACCCTTAGGCGAATTTTGCGTGGAGTGTCGCACGCGAGGGTAGCTAGCGCTGGACCTCGCGGTGACTTTGTATCGGTCGAATGTCGAAGACCGTCGATGCGGTCTTTTTTCGACGTAGATTTTTGCGGGGGATTTTTCACTTGTATATTACATGACTCCGCCTCGTTAAAACCTCACCCCCCCGGGAGGAAAAGAGTGCGGGCCAGAATAAAATTGTTTTTGCGAATTACAAGGGCGAGCTGGCCCTGATGAGTCAAACAAAAAATTTGCGGAGATTATCAATGTTCCAGGAATGCTCCAAGTCCTCGCCGGATGGCGTTGCGAGCCTGTATGCGCTGGGGGATGCCTTCGTCTTGACGATGAAAGGGCCCTCCCACATGGGCTCCAGCTTGCCCCTGGACTCTGTCCGAGCTGTTCGGACGAGTACGAGGTCCCCTTCGCTGAATTCCCTCGGGATGACTGCGTGGTCACGCCATGCTTTTGTTTGGGCTTGGTATTTATTTAGAGCCTGTAGGGCGAAGACGCGGTCTCCATCGATGAGATCTTTCTAAGTGGGCTCGTCCACGTCGGGGACAGCTGACGAGACTGTCCGTGGGGACCCATGTTTTATTTCTTGCGGGGTCATGGCCTCCGATCCATATAGAAGGCGGAAAGTGGTGAACCCAGTCGCCCTGCACTCGGTCGTGTTTAGCGCCCAGACCGCTTCAGGTAACAAATCGGCCCACTTGCCCTTTTTCTCGTCGAGGAGCATCTTCTTGACAGCTGTGAAAATTTTGCCATTTGCGCGTTCCACAACTCCGTTGGACTGCGGGTGGTATACTGAGGCGAAGGCAAGCTTGGTGCCAATGGAGAAGCATAAATCCCTGAAGTCTTGGCTGTCAAACTGCTTGTCGTTGTCAACTGTGAGTTCGGACGGTACTCCGAAGCGGCAAACAATGTTTTGCCAGAAGAATTTCTGTGCAGTCTTTGATGTTATTGTGGATACAGGTCTCGCCTCGATCCATTTGGTAAAATACTCGACAGCGACGAAGGTGAACTTGAGGTTCCCCTGAGCCGTGGGCAGGGGCCCGACAATGTCCAGGCCCCAGCGCTGGAGAGGCCATGTGTGGGCATTTAGTTTTGTGAATTTTGAAGGGCTGCCTGATCGAGGAGAAAACTTATGGCAGGCTTCGCAGGACCTTGTGACCCGATTTGCGGCGCAGATCATTGCGGACCAATAGAAACCTTGATGGATCACCTTTGCGGCTAGGGCCCTTGGCCCTGCGTGTGAGCCGCAAGTACCGCTATGGACTTCGCGCAGGATTTGGGCGCCTTCGGTCTCGGTGACACATTTAAGCATTGGTTGACTGACCCCCTTCTTGTAAAGCTGGCCTTCAATCAGCGCGAAGTCCCGGCTTCGATGTTTGAGGCGCTTGGCCTCGTTGATGTCGGTTGGATGGTAGTATCCCTGTAGAAACAGGGTTATTGGTGCCCGCCAGTATTCGGTCATAATAAGGTTGACTATGCGGTGGCCCTCACTGTCATTGGTTATTTGGAGCCCTTCAGGGCTGCGGACGGCTGGCGTGTCAATGACATGGTAGAACACGTCGGAGGGCAGGGACTCACCTCTAGCGGCAGCCTTGGCCAATGCGTCGGCCTCCTCATTCTTGGCCCGGTCCACATGCTGCAAGGTGAAACCCTTGAATTGTCTCTCGAAACTACGGATAGCCGCGAGGTATTGCATAAGTGCGGGGTCCTTTGCTGCATAGTCTTTCTCGACTTGGCCAGTGACTACCTTGGAGTCTGTTCTGATAATGCAGGTGGTGACACCAAGGGCCCTTAGCATGCGGAGGCCGAGGATGACAACTTCATATTCTGCTATGTTGTTAGTGCATCTGTCAGATTCCAGAGCAAAGCTGAGGCGTGTCGCGTATCTGTGCTTGACCCCGGCGGGTGAGGTAATGACTGCAGCAACGCCTGCCCCCACGTGGCACCATGCGCCGTCGCAATGGATTGTCCAAACCTTCTCTGCTGATGGGTCCAGCTTTGTTATTGGCCCAGTCCAGTCGACGACGAAGTCTGCCAGAACTTGTGACTTGATGGTTGTCCTGGGCTCGAACGTGATGTGGTAGCCGGAGAGTTCGGCCGCCCATTTGGCAATCCTGACCGATGCCTCCGGGTTTCTGAACAATTCGCCGAGTCCCCTATCTGAGGTGACCCGGACCTTGAAAGCTTCAAAATAGTGGCGCAATTTGCGCGAAGCCATAACAACTGCGTAGGCTATCTTTTCCAGTTCCGTCATATTACATTTTGATGGTGTGAGCACTTCGGAGACGTAATAAACTGGACATTGCCTGATCACGCCCTCTATTGTCTGCTCCTGAACCAGTGCCACGCTGACCGCATGCGGCGAAGCCGCAACATAAAGCAACAGGGGTAGCAAAGAGTCGGGGCTTGTAAGAACTGCCAATTCCGATAGGTGCTGTTTCAATGAGGCGAA
Source organism: Zea mays (assembly GCF_902167145.1). NCBI lineage: Eukaryota > Viridiplantae > Streptophyta > Magnoliopsida > Poales > Poaceae > Zea > Zea mays. The sequence continues at coordinate 48,358,360 of NC_050103.1, forward strand.
AGACGCCGCCTGCTCTGGTCCCCAAGCGAAGTCCTTTGCTCCGCGGAGAGTTTTGAGGAAGGGGAGACTTCGCTCTGCGGATTTGGAGATGAATCTGTTGAGGGCGGCCAATCTGCCTGTCAGGCGCTGGACGTCTCTGGCTGACTGCGGGGGCGTCATGTTGATGATGGCCTGAATTTTGGTTGGGTTGGCCTCGATTCCGTGGTGTGACACCAGGTAGCCCAATATTTTCCCCTGGCGAACGCCGAAGACGCACTTTTCGGTGTTTAGGCGAAGTCGTGCGTCCCGCATGTTCGCAAACGTTTCGGTGAGGTCGGCGAGATGATCCTCCTTGCTTCTGCTGGCAACGATGATGTCGTCCACATACGTGAATATATTTCTGCCGACTTGCCCCTCGAGCATCGTTTTGGTAAGCCGGGAGAAAGTGGACCCAGCGTTCTTGAGTCCCTCCGGTATTCTGATTAAGCAATACGTGCCGAAGGGTGTTATGAAGCTGGTGCTGGCCTTGTCCTCCTCCTTCATGTATATTTGATGGTAACCGGAGAAGCAGTCGAGGAGTGACATGACTTCGCACCCGGTCGCGCTATCGACTATTTTGTCGATCCGAGGCAATGGGAAGTTGTCCTTTGGGCAGGCCTTGTTGAGGCTGGTGAAATCGATGCACATCCGGCATTTGCCGCTTTTTTCTGCACCATCACAACGTTGGCGAGCCATGCGGGTAGGCCACTGGCTCGATAAATTTGGCCTCCAAGAGGCGATGTACCTCGGCCTTGGCGGCTTCTGTCTTCTCATCAGACATTTTGCGGAGCCGCTATTTTTCGGTCTCACCGAAGGGTCGATTCCCAAGCTGTGCTCGATGATGGAGCGACTGACCCCGACCAGGTCGAGGGCAGACCAGGCAAAGACGTCTTTGTTCTTGGACAAACAGCAGAGGAGTTTCTCCTCGTCATGCGAAGTGAGGTCTTCGCTGATGGTGACCGTCTGTTTGGGTGTGGCCTGGTCGAGGGGAACAGTCTTGGTCCCGTCGTTGCTCTGTAGCTGTGCTTTGTCGTGTTCTTTGTCAGTTGGGCTATCGGACGCGGGGACCTCGCGCTGGGCCGTTAGGCAGTGCACGTTTCTTTGCCCGGGGACGAAGTACCGTTCTATGTTTCGCGCAGTCTGCTGGTTGTCGTAGACCGTGATGGCGCCTAGCGGACCTGGTATCTTCATGCATAGGTAAAGTCCGTGAATGGCTGCCTCAAACTTGTTGATGGAGCCCCGGCCCATAATGGCGTTGTATGGATACACCATATCGACGATATCGAAGGTCACTTGTTCACTTCGGGCATTGGGTGCTACACTGAAGGAGAGAGGCAACTCTATTTTGCCGACGGGAAATGTGCCCTTGCCGCCGAAGCCATACAGTGGGTTGTCCGAAGGCTTGAGCAGCCTGTGGCTTATGCCCATGCGGTCGAAGGCATGGAGGAAAATGATGTCTACTTGATTGCCATTGTCGACTAGGACTTTGTGCAGGTCCTAGCCTGCCACGCTGCAGTTGATAACCATGGCGTCGATGTGGGGGGCGCTGCGCAGATCGACGTCTCGGGCGTCGAAGGTTAGCGGCACATGGGACCACTTCGTCTGCACGACCGGACCGGTGATGGCGACGTGGTTGATGCTGCGGTAGTGGTCCCACTTCTGTCGCTTCGTATCGAAGTCGGCGCTGGACCCCCCTAGTGATCATATGAATGACTCCGCGATACGGCTGATCGGCGAAGTCCTCTTGCTTTGGGGCATGGGGGTGGTGGATGTTTTGTTGTTGCTGGTGTGGAGGTGGGGGTGGGGGAGGTACGATTTGTACTTCCTGGTGGTGTTGGTATGTGTGGTGCGGTGGATGCGGAGCGGAGGCGTGGATGTATGGTGGAGGGGGTTGCTGGTATGTGTTTGCGACAACTCTAGGGTTGTCGGCTGGTTGCGCCCGTGCCATCCTGTCTCTGGTGGCCTTCGTCTCTGGGCAGTCTCTGGTTTCGTGGGCGCAGTCTTCGCCGTGGAACAGGCAGTAAAATCGGCGCGGCGGCTGCGCACGTCCTCGGCCCCGACCGTGAGTTCCGTTTCCGCGGCCTTGGGGGGGATATTCTTGGCGGCGAGGGGCCTCACCAGCGGGGTGCTGGTTGGCGATGTTGTGCACCTGCTGCTGATTGCGGCTGTCCCGACCGGAGTCTGGCTGCGAATTCCGCGTCCACGTGCGGCTGGACTGTGGAGCGTCTTTGGGTTTCCTCTGAGACTCGACTTTGCGCTGGTGGAGCTCTTCGGATCTGGCATATTTTTCAAATAGCTGATACAACTCCTGGAGGTTCTTGGGCGGATCCCTGATGCAGTGGCTGTAAAGGACGCCGGCCCGAAGGCCACTGATGGCGTAGTGGATGGCGATTTGGTCATCGACCGAAGGCAGCTGTGACTTGAGGGTCAGAAACTTGCGGTAGTACTCCCGCAGCGTCTCTTTTTCCAGCTGCTTGCAGAGTGAAAGTTCAGCCAGGGTGTCGGTGTCTGGGCGGTACCCTTGGAAGTTGAACAGGAATTTGTCCCGGAGGCTTCTCCAGGAGTCGATGGACAACGGGGGCAATCTAGTGTACCAGGTGAGAGCTGGGCCTTCGAGGGCGATGATGAAGGACTTGGCCATCGTGGCGTCGTCCCCTCCGGAAGATGCAACGGCGACCTGATAACTCATGATGTACTGTGCTGGGTCAGTGTTGCCGTTGTACTTGGGATAGGTCCCTGCCCGGAAGTTGGCAGGCCAAGGTGTCACTTGCAGGTGTGGCGCCAGGGGACTTCGCTCGTCGAGGTAGTTGCGACCTGATAACTCATGATGTACTGTGCTGGGTCGCGCTAGGGGAAGTGTAGGTCTTCGACTTATGCGCGCTGTTGCAGGGGTGGCCCGTGTTGCAGGCCGAAGTGGCCTTCGCGCTGCATTAGCGCGATCTCTTGCTCGAGCTCTTGGGCCTTCTGCTCTTCGTCTCGTATAATTTGCCGCACCTTGGCTTGTGTAGACACACGTTGGCGCTTGGCCTCAAGTATCTCTTTTTACCTCTGGAGATTGCGGTTCTTGATGCGCAGGGCGCGCAGCTGTAGCTGTTCTTCCGCTGAGACACCGATGACTTCGCCGTCCTCGGTGACATCCGCGCCCTCCGGTGGAGCGAAGTCTGGGGGAGGTTGCGGCTGTCCTTCAGAGCCGCAGGTGCGGAGAGCGTCATCTTCAGTGGCCTCTTGGTGGGTGGTGTGGGTGAGGGCGAGGGCCTTGCCCTTTTTTGCGGCCAGCGGTGCTGCCTTCGCAGCCTCGTCAGCCTTCGAGCTAGCTTTCTTGGGTGCCATCGCGGGTGGTTTTTTCGGAGCACGAACGGTGGGCGCCAAATGTTGGAACTTGCTCTCCGGTGCAAGTTGATCCAACGGGGGAGTGTAGCAACGTAAACAGGGTTTTCGCTCGAGACGGCAATAGCTCTGTTAATCTCACCTCTCAAGGGCACTGTGCGGGGGTATTTATAGGTATCTGAGTGCCCAGCGTCCAGTGTTAAGGACGCATGTGCCCTCAGACACCTAGGTTATCCCCGGAATATTCCCTTAAAGCGGGGTTACAGACCGTAATTACAGGGAGACCTTTACAAATTAGGCCTGTAATGCGCAGCGGCCGCGTAGGGCCTGTTACAATGGGCCGGAACATACGTGGGCCTCCATGTTGGACGAGGTCGCAAGATGAGACGACCTCGTCACAGGTCTTCGCCCGGTGACGTGTGGGACGAAGGGTGAGTCTGCCCGTTGTCTTGTCTCCGTTGGTGCAGCGAGGACGGCGAAGGCATCGAGCGAAGGGTGGCGTCTTCGCCTTCGCCCCAACAGTAGTTTCATTACAAGTCCATTTAATTTATACCGTTGGTTGGCGATCTCACGACTCTAGGTAACCCATACCCCTTCGGCTTGTGCGTCTTACAAATGAACCCCTGCACTTTACATAAATAAACCCACAGTCCACTCGGATGTCTCCCTGTGTCTTAGTTGCTTTTGCGGGTTAGCCCCTGCAGTCTTTGCTATTTGACGAGCAGTCTAGAGGGAAATAAAAATAGAGAAAAAATTCCAGAAACTTGTATAATTCATACTTAATTCATTTTAACTCCAAATTGAGTCATTCCTGTGGCAATAATTTTGTTTTAATATTTTCTACCACTTAGTACCACTGTTTAGCAATGAAACATGAATTAAAATTATTCATCTGAATTAATCTATACCATGTACTCAATAACTTCAGAAATGCATAACTTAATAACCGTAGATCCAAATTTAGTGATTCTTGTTCCTACGATCTAGTTACGCAGCATAGAATATTATCATGCATTATGTTATGTTTTTTGGTGTGATGTTAATTTTTGCTATACTATGTATGTTTGTATTGATGTGAGTAGACGAGCAAGCCACTGAGGGTTAATTTTGAAGGCAAGTTGTGCCCTTGATCACTTCGTTCATGTTCTTATTAATCATAATGATCTACATAGGTTAATTTTGGTGGGACCCAATAGGTTACCCTACTTTGACTATCTTTATACCTTGATTCTACTGAACTTTTTGGGTAGTACTTGCTATTGCTTTATGTGGTTTTGGGAATGGAGATACATTATTCATGATTACACTTTTATTATCAGTTTATTATTATTGTTCATGTTAAGATCATTATGTTAATTGTAACATGGAGCGACCACCTGGGAAAACAGTGCTACCACAAGAGGTGGTATGGGACGCCCTTAGCTAACTAACTAGGAAAGCTAGTGGAGGACTACCTTACCTGAAAGGGGCAAGGGCAGTAGGGGAGTGGTCAATGTAGGGAGGTCCTTGGGTTGATTTTGTTGCGATGGTGGTCAGGCGAGGGATTCCTGCATTGGAGCTTCCTGGAAACTGTAGCGGGTTTTCTGAAGCTAGTGAAACTTTATAAAGGCCTCGTAGTGTTACCTTGCCTCGCTTCCTTGGTAGAGGTGTATGGGATTCATGACCCCTTGGCAGATGGGTAACATGACTTGTGGGTAAAGATGCGCAACCTCTGCAGAGTTTAAAACTGATATTCTAGCCGTGCTCACGGTCATGAGCAGCTCGGACCCTCACATGATTAATTTATGGAATTAAATTCAATTTGTCATTTGCATCGCATTGGGATTATTTTATTATTACTTTTATTTATTATTACTATGGTTTGGTATTTACTTATATTTAGTAACTTCTATTAAAATTTTGACCAACTTATAAAAAGCAATGCTCAGCTTCAACCTTTATTTTGTTGATCAGCCTTACACTTCACATGAACTCACACCTTTGGTGAGTTCATGCACATTATTCCCCACAACTTTTTGAGCTATGAACGTATGTGAGCTCACCCTTGCTGTCTCACACCCCCCACAGGAGAAGAGCAGGTGGTCGAAGAGGAGTCGCATAACGAGGAGTTCGATTTTATCTAAGTGGTGTCTCCAAGTCAGCTTTGTGGCGCCCGAGAAATAATAGTTAGTTCGTTTTATATTTATCATTTATTTTGTAAGACTTCCGCTATGTAATAAGTACATTTATGATATTTATTGTCACGGAACCTCCCAAGGTATTAGGCCCACATATAGTTGTCCTTGTCCTAAGGACCTTAGACAATCTTGTAGATGCGCATAATCACTCGACAAGTTCAGTCCTCTGTATCTTCCTTACATCGCCCAAGAGCGTTTTTAACCATCATGCAGATATTACATCACATCAGAGGAAAGAATAAGCGGAAGCGGATTACAATACTTAATTTACATTCATAAAATATAGAGAGAGTTTTATTACAATACTGGGTGTTAAGAGTGCATAAAGTATTATTACAATCCAGGGAGGCAAAACATCCTCCCGCACAAAAGTTTAGTGATTTCAAACTGGGAGGCAAACATCCACCCGCCTACGCGATCACGGATCTGGCTCCTCTTTTGGAACCACCTTTGAACAGAAACAACAAAACTTCGCAGTTTCCTCACCTACAACAACATGGGTTCGAAAACCCTGAGTACGGAATGTACTTTCGCAAGTCTTACCCGACAAAGGAAAAAGACTGTAACATCCCAGTGTTACCTAGGGTTCTTCTCAGTGCTAACTCAAGAACCATTATCTCATGTTAATCAAATTGAGCCAAAGACACCAAAAACTTGGGAACACAAATTCAACTAAATCTTTTTGACTGAAGAATCATGCCTAAATCATATCATGCACTCAAAGTGGGGAAAATTGTCTAAACCCTAGAATAACATTAAATGGGCCATTTAATTAAAAAGGAAGAAATTGGTAAAAAGACCATGAAAATCATGGAATCATGGCTTAGGCCAATTATAAAAGTTGAAGTACACTAATTAAGCTACAATAATTGTTATAAAAGTTTGGCCAAAATAATTGATTAAAATCCCCAAAAAGGCCATTCAAGTGAAAGCTCTCTAGGGAGAATCTGAAATTCAGATTGCTAAATTTCAGCCCTCACCTAGAATTTGAGCACGTTGACCTTGATCCCTAGCTCAAATACTTAAGGCCCCATTGACAAATTTGTTCTAAACTAACCCCTCTGCAACGTGTGTGAAGATGGCATTGAGATTTGTGTCCTAGACACGACAAATCTAGGATTTCCTCTCAGAGCTCAGAGTGAGACAAACCAAACTTCATCCCTCCATATCTTTTGATCCAGTCAGCAAAACCCATTAGCCTCCACACACAAATGACAACGGAATGTCAGGGGAAGAGATCTATCAATGGGATCATGGCCATAATCGCAAAGATTTGGAGCCAATCCGCGCTTGAACTTGACCTCTCTCTACGCTGCCTCGTGCTCGACGTCGTGCCTAGGCGCCAAAGCGCGCACTGGCGCTCGCCCGCACACACCACGAGCGCGTGTCAGAGCCACCCCTCAGCCATGTTTGCTCGCGCCTTTAAGACCACCCCCAGACACGCCTCACCTCACTCCGCACTCATCTTCGCTGGCCAGACACCACCCTTAGCTCCGGCGAGCTCTGCGCCACCCGCCCGAACCACCCGAGCACCAGCCACCACGACCAGCCATTTCCTGAGATCCTCAGCCTCAACTGAGCCCTTAGATAGCTTCCCCGAGGAGCCGTGAAGCTTCTCCAAGCAAGGATCGAGGCCCTGCCTCACCGGAACAGTGAGATCATCGTCGCCGGACTTCGGTCGCCCGCCACCGCGCGTAGACCGAGCTATCCGGTGAGCCATTCTCCAATTCCTTGCGCCCATGCCTTCCCTAGCACATGGTAAAGCTCTCTGACCGATTTAATTAAACTCTATAGCCCTGGATAGGTCGGAGTCCTCGCTGCCGATGAGCTCCCCCGCCTGTGCACGTGGACCGGCCTACTCCAACCATCCCCGGAGACGATCCGCACATCGGCATGACCATCACGACCTCCCCTACACCCCCGGCCACCTCACCGGAGCAATCTCGCCACCGGTAAGCGCCTCCGCCACGGGTACTGTTTAATTGGGAGAAGGACCTCGGGTTAGGTTTAGCAAAACCGCAGGGGGTTTTCTGAACTGTCAGTGACACATTTGAATACTGACACGAGGACTACTCTGTAAGGAAACCTAAAAACATTTGCCAGGGACCCCGATGCAAAACCTATTTCCTTAACCATTTTTGTTTATTATTCTTTTAATGAACAGAGAACTTAGGAAATTCATAACTTGAAGAATATTTATCCAAAATTAGTCAAACCAATTTTGCTGGATTCAAAATAATATAAACTATCAGGTCAAAAATAGTAAACCCTTGCTTTCTATATTAATTTTTAGAGTTTTGAATTAAATAGGGAAACTGACCAAACCTTATTAATATGAAGAAAAATAAAAATACTCCTGTGCTAGTCTTAAGAAAATTTGGAGAGATGCATACCCAACTTAGACACTGTTTAAAAATACTAAGCACCCCAGTATACAAGATTAACTCAAGTTTTGCTATTAAAAACTACATCTGTCCAAAACATAGAAAATTAAGAAAGGTAGTGGAAAATAATAAACAGAGAAGGAGCATATTTTCCTAGTATACTTAAGTGATGAGGAACCTAGGAAAAATACAGAGAACCCTAGTCCAAGACTAATCTAGGGTTAAATAATTTATTAGGCAATAAGAAACCAAGGAAAACCATGATTAAAAATATAAGAACCATTTCAAAAATGGTAAGAAAAATTCAGTAGACTCCTAACTACTAGGACACCATTACAAAAATAATGAACACCCCAACCGCTCACAATAAGTGAGCTAAACAATTCAAATATGGTTTTGGCCCATGTTCTAATTAAATCATAAGAAATTCTAAAATTGTGCAACAGTAGGCAAATGAATTTTTACCAAACTATTGATGAAGTAGACCACCAGAGAAAAATACAAAACCTAATAAAAAATACAAGATAACACCCATTACCCCCTACCTCATGAAAAAGACCATATAATCCAAGAATTTCTACCCCCTTTTCCCTTAAGCAAAAAGTAGCCAAATTCTAGAATGATTGCTCTTGCACAAAGAAGAAGATAGAAAAAAATAGAAATCTGTTGTTTGACATTTTTCAAGTATAGTGGTAGTAGAAAGCACCTCTTTGGCCAGAAACTTTAGGAAATCATAGTAAAATAACCAATATGTATTAGTGGTTAAACTTTGGTACAAAGTCATGTTATTACACCTAAATGTCAGAAAAAATAAGCCTTAGGGAATAATTCACTGTTAGAGGAGAGTTGTACATCAAAACACCCCCTCTGCCCTAAGATTTGATAATTTTGTACAAAGAGAACCCTTAACTTTTTAAGCCCCAATTTTTGAGACAGAGAGGAATTATAATAAACTTTCACTAAAACATAAAAAGGAAAATCAGTGGAACACTAAAATAATCTGACCATTCAACCTAACCAAACTTGACCTAAATGGCTAATTATACCACCAAAATTTCCAGTAGTAGGATTACACTTTTCCTTACTAATTTAATCATTCACCATCCCAGTATAATTGCTAAATTGCATATCATGCCATACATATATCTTACTCATTGCATTCATTAGATTGCAACCTCGCTGACGGAGAGTACGTGCTCATTCCCGAGCAAGGAGCTGTCCACGAGGAAGACCAGGAGCCAGCTCCCGAGGATCTCCCCGCAGCTCCAGCATTTGAAGGCAAGCCCCAGTTTTATGCATAACCAGTTATTATATATGCTACTTTACTACACTTAATGTTTGTAGGCTTGTAATGTGCATTTAAGTGTAGGAGTTGCTTGAAACCCTTAGTTGCATTAACTTAGGATTCCTTTTTGAGATGGATACTAGTATGCTAGGTCGAGTAGCTGCTTGCTAATTAGGATCTCGGTAAAAGTCAAGTGATTTTTCTAGCACTCGCGCGAGGTCAGAAATTGATTGTAATCATCTTGATAACGGGATCTATGATGGTCTATGGACATGGATTTAGGGTAAATGCCTCGTCCATGAGGCGGGAAAAAGAACTAAGGATTAATGTGTGGATACCTGAGTCAAGCGTTTGAACGTACTGAACACATGTCGGGAAATATGGTAACCGGTAAACCTAGTACCTAAGTGAAGCCAGGCGCAGACTTTCCCCCTGACTTGTCCTACTAGGTCTCCCATGCTAGCTATGGTGGGTACAAGTGAGGTCACTGCACGGCGGCAGCTAGGGTCAGTGGAGCATTGTATGCCAAGGCGGTGAGCCTTGGCCGCGAACGGGGAATCGATGGGGACGGTTGATATGTGTGGGGAAGGAGTGCCCTTACATGTCGTGTGTTTAGGTTTACCTTGCAAGGTTTGAAAACTCGATTCGAATCGTCTACTTCTCGCAGCTAATGAGTCCCCTTGTACTGCATTGAGTAAAAAAGTGAAATGAGGTTGATTGAGATAATATGTTGATTGTACTAAATGATTCCTACCATGTATGCTTTAGAAGAAGCAAACTTAGCTAAAGTTAATAATACTAGAATTGGAAAAGCTAAAAATTCATTTTAGACTCAGCTAGTGCTTTTGGAAAACCAAACCCCTCAGCCAAACAACTCCATGGTCTAGAGGTAGAGGAGTAGATTCCTCACACCGGGTAAGTCAAGCTGAGTATTATTATCCTCAGCCTTGCTTGTGGCACAATTTTTGCAGATACGCTTCAGGATATGGTTGATGGTGTGACTTGGCCTTCCACCCTGCCACCGGGTTGGACAGTCGAGTGGGATGCTACTCCAGTAGGAGAGGAGCCAGAGGAGTAGTGGGCTAGGCCTTGCCCTATGCCTCGTCATTCGACATTATCGACTATCCGCTGCAATTTAAATTATGAACTTGTTTTCGTTACCTGAAAAACTCTGATTTATGTAATAACTCCAGTACTTTAATTTGAGGTTTTCGGTTTTATTGTATTTTCTCTGTGACTCACCATCGAGTGAGATAGTGGTATTTGATCCTGGATAAGTGGCTTTATCAGACTAGATCTGAGGGACTGATGGGTTATTCCGATTTAAGTGTGTTGCGGCCTCTAAGGCGTGACTTGGGCACTTAAGCTGGAATAATTCGGGTGGTTCTGCCACAGATGGTATCGGAGCAAATACCACCACAGAAAAAATCAACAAATCGTGAATACCAACTTTTCAAAAAAACAAAACTTGCTTAGAAACCATTATTGGAATCGTTAGGACTAGAACGCTAGACCTAGGACGAAAGGCCTTAGGAGTAGTGGGAAAAGTAGGTGGCTAATTAAGTAGGCCCTATGGGCCAGTCTTAGGATTTCAAGGATGCCCTAAAAGCACCCTTCTGATTCGGTGAGTAGACGCTCTTTTCAGCCTGCATGCATTTTTAAAACACGAAAGGATTAGAAATTAAAGGAATAAAAATTTGATCTAACCCACTTCCTTTTGACAACCCGGGCTCACATATCTTCTTTTTCCTTCTTCTACCATAAACTTTACATCTGACCCTCTTCCACAGATGACTTTACCCACCCCCGCCAATGGAGGAGACACTCGTTTCAGTTCCGATTTCCTTTCTCACGAGGGTTTTCCTTCCATCTTGTGGGAGGTGCTCAACTCTGCCGGTTACCCTACGCCCCCTTTGTACATGGTGCAGCTATACGAGGAGCATCGGGTGCCATGTTGCCGAGTCTGGTTGACTCTGGAGGCACACCCCCTTCAGCCGTGTTGGCGTTCCCTTGACTCCAAGACTATTGGATTCAGGAAGGACGACACCACCGAGGCGGCAGCTTTGAAGACCCTGATGACTTTCTGCGGCTACCATCCCCTAGAGATGGTGATGCACCCACTGGGACTCTTCCCCACTGAGAAGAGGGATGACCCCATGTGGTGCAACCGTGTGAGCCATGTGAAGGACGTGTGGGCTATGTATCCCGACTTAGTTCGGAGGATCACTGTTCAGTGCATGAGCGCACTGTACCGCCTATAGGCCCTGCAGAGCGACGCTATGGCACATCTTGCTAACCTTGCTCAGACCGCTAAGCTCACCCTCGACAGCCGAGAGGACTTTGTGGTCCACCTGTCCTCAGAGTTGGTGGAAAAGGACCTAGCGCATCGCCACCTTGGAGCAGCAGGTGGAGATCCAGGACAACACCATTGATGTCCTGGAAAACCAGCTCCACCATGTGCAGCATGAGCTTGAGGAAGCTAACGACCACCTGGACATGCACCACCTGAGATGGAGGCCAATGAGACCGGAAGCGAGAGAGAGGAGGCTCCCGAGGAGTTAGGACCAGCCCCTGGTACCAATGCGACTGCCTCCATGATGCCCCCTTCGCCCGTATCCAGTGTCGCTTTCGCTACTTAGGGTTGATGAGTCATTTTGACGCTTTAGGAGGATAGAAACCCATGCAAGCTTAGTTGACGTCGGATTTTGGACTAGGCTTACGGGTACTTTCCCCTAAATTGATGTAACCCATGAGAACTTTTGCGAACAATGAATTGTAACCATGTTATCCTCGTTCAAATTGATGTTGTGTTATGACATTTTCTTTCTGTGTGATATAAAGCATATTGTTCGAAATTATGAATTGGGATAACAGTGGTGGCAATGTCTGTTTTCATATGGTAGCTAGGTAGAGTCGCGGGCAGAACGAGCAAGTTCCCCCGCCACGTCCTCCAGCTCCCACGGTGCAGGAGCTGATGGCTCAGCAGAACGAAATTCTGACAGATCTTGCAGCGCCAGCCCCACCCTCAGCAGCATGGTGGAGGCCAGCCACGGCGACCTACCAGGAGTTCCTGAGCACGCAGCCGCCCTTGTTCACCAAGGTAGAGGATCCATTGGACGCCGACGTGTGGCTACACGTTGTGGAGTGCAAATTTCCCCTCCTCACGGGAGACTACCCTGATGACACCAAGGCTCGCTTCGCCGCACAGCAGCTTCGCGGACCTGCTCGGACATGGTGGGACCATTTCCGCGCCATGCTACCTGCTAATCATGAAGTTTCTTGGGAGGAATTCAAGACTGCCTTCAGGGGACACCACATTCCAGCTGGGATTCTTTACCGCAAGCTGAATGAATTCCTGGCACTCAATCAAGGGACCCGTACTATGTTGCAGTATGCCTAGGCCTTTAAGGACCTGTGCTAGTATGCGGGGTATCATGCCGACTCTGATGAAAAGAAGAGAGACCGTTTCCACAGGGGTCTCAACACCAAGCTGAGTGAACGTATCAACATTGTCCGGGCTGATAGCTTCAATGAGTTGGTCAACCTGGCCATCTCACAGGAAGACTGTATTGTGGCTCACCGGGCAGAGAAGAAGAGAAAGGTGTGACACCCCAGTGTCACCTAGGGTTTTTCTCAAATGCCAAACCAAGAATCATTATTTTATGTGAGCCAAAGTAAGCATGAGCATCAAAATAACTTAAGTAATAAAGAATTCACCAAGTATATACTTAAAAGTGTCATGATCAAAACAATTGAGACTTTTAAAAGATAAGAATGTGCAAACCAAATTAAAAACCCTATGTGAGCCCCATGAGCAAAACTCAAGAAAATAAGAAAAAGGGAATGAAAAGTTTAAAATTTTGACTTGAGCCAATTATAAAAATTAAAGTATATTTAATGGGCAACAAGAAATGTTGAGAAAGCTTAGCCAAAATAACTCAAATAAAACACCAAATCAAGCTTCTCATATGGGGACTTATTGGGAATTCTGAATTTCAGAATTCTGAAATTCAGACCTTGAGCCAAAGATCAGGGATGTTCACCTTGATCCCTAACTCGAATCCTAATGGCCCCATTGACAAAATTGTGTCTAACTAACCCCTCTGTCGTGTGCCAGAAGATGGCATTGGGACGGGAGCCCTAGACACGACAAAACCTTGGATTTACCTCGGGTTTGGGCATGGAGACAGACCAGATTTCCTGGCTCCATATCTCTGCAACCAGTAGGCAAAATCCTATGACCCCCACACAAGAATGGTAGCTTGTAGGGAGGAGAAGAGGTTTTGTGCACTGACCAAGGCGAGAGCAGGCTCGGATGAGCGACCACACGCGCCAGAACTTGGGCAGAACGCACGGGCACACGTGTTCGACCCTGGTCGGCACGCCAGAGCTCGCCCAACCCGCGCGCGCGCTCACCCTGGCGTCCGGTCAAGTCCGCCGCGCGCCCACGCTCTCGACCGTGCCCGCCCGCGCCTATAAAGCCTCCCCGGGCACACCTCTCTTCGCCCCGCACTCACCCTCACCGGCCAGCCACCTTTCCTTAGCTCCGGCGAGCTTAATTCCGCCCGCCATTGTCGCCAGAGCTTCGGCCATCGTGGCCAGCCCACTCCAGCCATCCTCTGGGCAAGCCAGTGCTTTGGCTAGCTCCACCAGTAGCCCGTGAAGCTTGCCAAGCCCTCGGACCCGGCCAGACTTCGCCGGAGGCCCGAGACCGACCTCACCGGACTTCGGTCTTCCGCCGCCGCGCGTGGACCAAGTTATCCAGTGAGTCCCCGCCCAATTCCTTGCGCTCATATCTTCTCTGGCATCCCGTGGACCTCCCTAACCCATTTGATTGAACTATCTCGCCGTGACCAGGCCGGTCTCCTCGCCGCCGACGAGCATCCCCGCCTGCGCGCGTGGACCGACCGACTCCGGCCATCTCCGACGGCGTTCCGCACACTGTTGTGATCCCTGAGACCTCCCCTTCGTCCTCGACCACTTCACCGGAGCAATCTCGCCGCCGGTAAGCCCCTCCGCCCTTTCTTCCGCCACGGTTACTGTTTGAGGTAGAAGAAGGACCTCGGGTTAGGATTTGTAGAACCCGAGGGGTTTTCTGTGATGTCAGTGACTCATGTGAATAGTAGCCTAAGGACTGATCCGCGAAGAAAACTTAGAAAACCCGCCAGGGACCCCAGTGCAAAGTGGATTTCCATTTAATCAATTCTGTTAATCTTTTTAAAATGACCAGAGAACTTAGAAAATCCATACCTTGATGAATTCTTAATCAAAAGTTGTCAAACTAATTTTGCTAGATCCTAAATATTATGAACTGTCATTTAAAAATGGTAAACCATATGCTTTCTGTTCTGAATTTTAGAGTTTAAAATTAAAAACAGAAACTTATCAAACCTAGTTTAATTAAGGAAAATTAGTTTTTCTTCTGTGCTGAACTTAAGAAAATTTATAGATGTTCAAACCTCATTTAGACACTGTTTAAAAATAGTAGGAACCCCAGCATTGAAAAATATGATGTGCTTATTCATTTAAAGCTATTTTGCCCAAAACTTAGAGAAAATCAGAAAGACCTTAGAAATTAATGAACAGTGATTAAGATTATTTTTCCTAGTTTACTTATGCAACACAGAACCTAGGAAAAATACAGAGACCATTAATTTGGACCAGTTTTAAATTAAAATGATTTGTTTAGCCTTATATAGACTGAAAATCAATTATTAAATAGGCAAAACTATAACCAAAATGCTTGATAAAAATCCAATGAACTTGTAACCACTAGAGCCCCACTACAAAAATACAGAGCACCTCAGCCCAACTTTTTAAGTAAAGAAAATAAATACAAGGTGATAATAAGGCATTTTTTCAAATAAATCATGAACAACCCCTTTTAATGTGATAATTGGCAACCAAAAATTTGCTAAGTCCATGATGAGGTAAACTACCAGAGAAAAATGCAAACCCATGAAAAAGAAGTAAACCCATACCTTTTGCTAATGATTTAAGAGAGAGGCCACTTAATTCAAATAATGCAAACCACCCCTTCCCTTAAGCAAAAAGAGGCCAAACTTCAGAATGATTGCTCTTGCACAAAATACTAACTATGAAAAATGAGAACTCTGTTGTTGGATGTTTCTCAAATATTGTGGTAGTAGAAAGCACCCATTTGGCTAGAAACTTGAGAAAACCATAGAAAACTAATTAAGAGGTATTAATGACTAGAAATTTGTATCAAGTCATGTTATGACACCTAAAAGCCAGCAAAAATAAGTTTTAGAGAATTACCCACAGTTAAATAATAGTTGTAGTTCAAAGCACTCCTTCTGCCCTAAAATCTGGTAATTTTGTCCAGAGAAAACCATTCACTTTCTGACCCCCAAATTTTGAGACAGGGAAACATGCACCAGTAACAAGCCACTGTAATTTTTGTAGAATTTTTAGAATTTTATAAAAGCAACTTGTAGTTCAAACCTACTCCAAAACATTGAAAGAATAAAAGAAAAAGGAAAGAAGAAATGAACCCCACCTCATGAGTCTAACTTGAGTACTTATCATTTATCCCTAAGACTTAAAAGGAATTCAGTGGAACCCCAAAAAAATAAACCTACCCCTTACCTTAGCTAAGTCTAACCCAACTTACCAAGCATACCACTAAGGGTTTTACATAAGTAAAGTTAACTTGTTTAAACTCAGAAGATCATACACCTTTAAAGTTGTAATTTCTAAAAGCACATATCATATCATGCATATATCTTACGCATTGCATTCATTAGATTGCAATCTTGCCGACGGAGAGTACGTGCTCATCCCCGAGCAAGGACCTGTCCAAGAAGAGGACCAGGAGCAGGCTTCAGAGGCTGCTATGGAGGATCTCCCCGCAGCCCCAGCAATTGAAGGCAAGCCCCGATTTTATGCATAACCATGTTATTATATGCTACTTTACTACACTTAATGCTTGTAGGATTGCAATGTGCACTTAAGTGTAGGAGTTGCTTGAAACCTCTAGTTGCATGAACTTAGGATTCCTTTTTGAGATGAATACTAGTATGCTAGGTCGAGTAGCTGCTTGCTAATCAGGATCTCGGTAGAAGTCGAGTGATTTTTCTAGCACTCACGCGAGGTCAGGAATTGATTGTATTCATCTTGATAACGGGACATATGTTGGTCTCAAGACTTGGATCCAGGGAGGATGCCTTGTCCATGAGACGGGAAAAATGAATTAAGGATTAATGTGTGGATACCTGAGTCAAGCTTTTGAACGTACTAAGCACATGCCGGGAAAAATGGTAACCGGTAAACCTAGTACCTGAGTGAAGCCGGGCGCGGACTTTATCCCTCATGCAACCTGAGACTGGGTCTCCCATGCTAGCTATGGTGGGTATAAGTGCGGTCACTGCACGGCAGCAGCCGGGGTCAGTGGAGCATTGTATGCCAAGGCGGTGAGGCCTGGACGCGAACGGGGAATCGATGGGGACGGTTGTCATGTGCGGGGTCGGAGTACCCTGACATGTCGTGTGTTTAGGTTTACCTTGCAAGGTTTAAAACCCGATTCGAATCGTCTGCTTCTCGCAGCTAATGAGACTGCTTGATTCCTTGTACTGCATCGAGTAAGAAGTGAAATGTGGATTATATGAGATAACTTGATGGTTGAACTAATTGATTGTTACCATGTATGCTTAGAAGGAGCAAATCTAGCTAAGTTAATGATGGTAGAATTGAAAAGCTAAAAATTGATTTTAGAAACAGCTAGTGCTTTTGGCAAACCAAACCCCTCAGCCAAACAGCTGCATAGTCTAGAGGTAGAGGAGTAGACTCCTCACACCGGTTAAGTCTAGCTGAGTATTAGTATACTCAGCCTTGCTTGTGGCACAGTTTTTGCAGGTACCGTTCAGGAAATGGTTGATGGTGTGACTTGGCCTACCACCCTGCCACTGGCTTGGACGGTCGAGTGGGATGTTGCTCCGGCAGGAGAGGAGCATGAGGGTAGTGGGCTAGGCCTTGCCCATTTCCTCATTACCGACGACGTCGATTATCCGCTGCACTTTATTTTGTGAACTTTATTTGCTACTCAAAAACTCCGATTTATGTAATAATTCAGCACTTAATTTGAGGTTTCCTGTTTTATTGTATTTCTTCTGTGACTCACCTTCGAGTGAGATTGTGGAATTTGATCCTGGTTAAGTGGCTCTATCAGACTAGATCTGAGGGACTGACGGGTTATTCCGATTTAAGTGTGTTACGGCCCCTGAGGCGTGACTTAGGCACTTAAGCTGGAATAATTCGGGCGGTTCTGCCACAGCTGGTATCGGAGCAAATTCCACCACAGAGAAGGACAATAAACCATGAATACCAATTTTCAAAATCTAAAACTTGCTTAGAAACTACTACGGATCGTCAGGACTAGACCTAGGACGAAAGGCCTTAGGCATAGAGGGAGAAATAGGTGGCTAATTAATTAGGCCCCGTGGGCCAATACTTATATTTTTAGGATGCCCTAAAAAGGCACCCTATTTTCTCTTTGAGAGGCAACGTTTCTTCCAGCATGCATGCATTATAAAATATAAAGAGGAATTAAAAATTGAGCTAACCCCCTTTTCTTTAAAACCATCCGGGCTCTCTTTTTCTTTTTTTCCTTCCACCATAATCTATATCTTTGATTCCCTTCCGCAGATGAATTCACCCACCCCCGCCAGTGGAGGAGACTCTCGTTTCAGTTCTGACTTCCTTTCTCGTGATGGCTTTCCTTCCATCTTGTGGGAAGTGCTTAACTCCGCCGGTTACCCTACGCCCCCTTTGTACACGGTGCAGTTGTATGAGGAGCATCGGGTACCTCGTTGTCGGGTCTGGCTGACTTTGGAGGCTCATCCCCTTCAGCAGGGTTGGCGTTCTCTTGACTCTGAGACGATTGGACTCAGGACGGACGACACCGTTGAGGCAGCAGCCATGAAAACTCTGATGACTTTCTGTGGCTACCATCCCCTGGAGATGGTGATGCACCCCTTGGGACTCTTCCCTGCTGAGAAGAAGGATGATCCCATGTGGTGTAACCGCGTGAGCCATGTGAAGGATGTGTGGGCAATGTATCCTGACTTGGTTGGGAGGGTCACTGTTCAGTGCATGAGTGCGCTGTACCGCCTTCAGGCCCATCAGAGCGATGCTATGGCACTTCTTGCTAACACCGCTCAGACTGCCAAGCTCACTCTCGACAGTCGGGAAGATTTTGTGGTCGACCTATCCACAGAATTGGTGGAGAAGGATCTGCAAGTGGAAAGGCTGAGCCAGCGTATCACCACCCTGGAGCAGCAAGTGGAGATCCGAGACAACACTATTGATGTCTTGGAGAACCAGCTTCACGATGTGCAGAGGGAACTCGAGGAAGCAAATGACCACTTGGACATGCACCACATGGAGATGGAGGCCAATGAAGCAGGAAGCGAGGAAGAAGAGGCTCCCGAGGAGCTAGGACCAGCCCCTGGTGCCAATGGGACTACCTCCGCGATGCCTCCTTCACCCGTATCCAGTGTCGCTTCCACCGCTCAGGGTTAAGCAGTCGCTTTGACATTTTTAGGCGGATAGAAACCTATGCGAGCTTAGTAGTATCACATTTTGGACTAGGCTTATGGGTACTTTCCCCTGATTGATGTAACCCTGTAAACTTTTGAAATCTGTGGGATATTTGTCACCATGTTACCTTCATTTCGAACCCAATATTATGATTATGGCATTTTCCTTCCATATGAGATGATATCTTGCCGTTCGAAACTGTAAGTTGGGATAACAATGGCGACAATCTCTGTTTTTAGATGGCAGCTAGGCAGCGTCGCGGGCAGAATGAGCAAGCTCCCCCGCCACCTCCCCCAGCTCCCACAGTGCAGGAGCTGATGGCCCAGCAGAATGAGATTCTGCGACAGCTCTTGCAGCGCCAGCCCCACCAACAGCAGCATGGTGGAGGCCAGCATCAGCGACCTCCGGCTATGGCAACATACCAGGAGTTTCTGAGCACGCAGCCGCCCTTGTTCACCAAGGCAGAGGATCCGTTGGACGCCGACGTGTGGCTTCGCGTCGTCGAGTCCAAGTTTCCCCTCCTCACGGGAGACTGCCCTGATGAGGCCAAGGCTCGCTTCGCCGCACAGCAGCTTCGCGGCCCTGCTCGGACTTGGTGGGACCACTTCCGTGCTATGCTCCCCGCTGATCGTGAGGTATCTTGGGAGGAATTCAAGACTGCCTTCAGAGGACACCACATCCCAGCTGGCATTCTTGATCGGAAGTTGAATGAATTTCTGGCCCTTAATCAAGGAACCCGCACGGTACTGCAGTATGCACAAGCCTTCAACGACTTATGCCAGTATGCAGGATATCATGCTGATTCTGATGAAAAGAAGAGGGATCGCTTCCGCAGGGGTCTCAATACCAAGCTGCGTGAACGACTCAACACTGTCCGGGCTGATAGCTTCAATGAGTTGGTCAATATGGCCATCTCTCAGGAGGATTGCATTGTTGCTCACCGGGCAGAGAAGAAGAGGAAGGCACCAATGGCAGCACCATCCGCTCAGGCTCATAGGTTCCGGATCGTTTCTCACAACCAGAGCAGGGGTTTTCAGCAGCAGGCAGGCAGATGGGTGATCAGGCCACCTCAGCAGCAGCAGCAGCCGGCACCCAACCGCTACCCAGCTCCCGCCCCAAGGAACAATCAGCCTCAGCAGCAGCAGCAGTTCCGCCAGGGCAATGGGAACAAGTGTTTCACTTGTGGCAATGTGGGCCACTATGCCAAGAATTGTCCCAGGAACCAGTAGAGGCAGATGCCAGCACCAAATCAAGACAAGGGAAGAAAGCAGAAGGTGCAAGTCAGGCAAGGGAAGCTCAACTTCACTACTCTGGAGGAAGTACCAGAAGGAGCTCCTATCATGACCGGTACCTTTTTAGTTTATAATCAACTTGCTTTAATTCTGTTTGATTCTGGTGCATCTCATAGTTTCATTAGCCAAAAGTTCAGTGCTAAATGTAAACTGCCATTCTCTCACTCAAAAGGGTCATTCATGATAGTCACACCTGGAGGTAAAATTGCAACTAATCAATTAAACCAAAGTGTGCCTATTCAACTGGGAAGCCACATTGTCAAAACCACTCTTCTTGTGTTGGGATTGGAAAATGTGGACATTATTCTAGGAGCAAATTGGATGACCTTGCACCAAGTTGTGCTTGATATAGCCAGCCGTACCGTGGAAGTTAATTCTCCCTTCTGCGGGAACTTCACTTTAATTCTGCCTAGTCAAGGTTCTACTCAGTCATGTGCTTTCTCTATGACGGAGTTACCCCTGAAGAAGATCCCAGTGGTCTGTGAGTATGCAGATGTCTTCCCTGATGAATTGCCAGGAATGCCACCGGACCGGGATATCGAATTCGCCATCGAGTTGCAACCGGGAACGGCCCCAATTTCCAAGAGGCCCTACCGAATGCCACCCGCTGAGTTGGCAGAATTGAAGAAGCAGTTGCAAGAATTGTTGAATAAGGGTTTCATTCGCCCAAGCACTTCGCCTTGGGGCTGTCCAGCACTTGTTTGTGAAGAAGAAGGATGAAAGCTTGAGGCTGTGTATAGATTACCGCCCTCTTAATGCGGTAACTATCAAGAACAAGTATCCTTTGCCTCGTATTGATGTTCTCTTTGACCAGTTGGTCGGGGCCAAGGTGTTGTCCAAGATAGACCTTCGCTCTGGCTACCATCAGATCAAGATACGAGCAAGTGATATTCCGAAGACGGCATTCTCAACCAGATATGGGCTATATGAATTCTTGGTGATGTCATTCGGGCTGACAAATGCACCAGCATACTTCATGTATCTGATGAATTCTGTTTTCATGCCAGAATTGGACAAGTTCGTGGTGGTTTTCATCGATGACATTCTGGTGTACTCAAAGAACGAAGAAGAACATGCCGGGCATTTGCATGTAGTGCTTCAACGTCTGCGAGAGCACCACCTTTATGCCAAGTTATCCAAGTGTGATTTTTGGCTAAAGGAAATCAAATTCTTGGGTCACACTATCTCTCAGGCTGGAATAGTTGTTGATCCTGATAAAGTGCAAGAAGTGATGAACTGGAGGCCACCAACAACTGTACGCCAGATTCGGAGTTTTCTGGGATTGGCTGGTTATTACCGAAGGTTTATTCCGAACTTCTCCCGAATTGCGAAGCCTATTACTGAGTTGCTAAAGAAAGAAGTCAAGTTTGTGTGGAGTCAGAAGTGCGAAGATGCCTTCCATGCATTAAGGCAGCATCTGACCACAGCACCAGTGTTGGCGCAACCCGACAGCAGCAAGCCTTTTGATGTATATTGCGATGCCTCTGGCACCGGGCTAGGTTGTGTCTTGATGCAAGACAACCGAGTCATTGCTTATGCCTCAAGAGCACTCAGGCCTCATGAGCAAAATTATCCCACTCATGACCTCGAGTTAGCAGCAGTGGTTCATGCACTGAAAATGTGGAGGCACTATCTAATGGGAACCCACTGCAACATCTTCACTGATCATAAGAGCCTTAAGTACATTTTTACTCAAGCTGATCTCAACATGAGGCAGAGAAGATGGCTAGAGCTGATCAAGGATTATGACCTAGAGGTACATTATCACCCAGGGAAAGCTAATGTGGTAGCAGATGCCTTGAGTCGGAAGTTGCAGTGCAACTGTATTCTAATGGATTCTCGCATTAACACCTTGTGTGATATGTTGAGCAAGATGCAAATTGAAGTGATTCCTTCTGGTTCTTTGTCTCACATTTCTGATGAGCCAACTTTGCAAGACCAGATCATCATGGCCCAGCTCAGTGACAAGGGAGTGCAGACTATCAAGAAGAATCTCCATCAGAAGGTTGAGAAGTATAATTATTTCCGCTAGGATGAGAAGGGTGTATTATGGTTCAAGAGCAGATTGGTAATTCCTAAAGACCAGGAGCTCAAGAGGAAAATTTTGGATGAGGCTCATCTCTCCAAATTCTCTATGCATCCGGGAAGCACCAAGATGTACCATGATTTGAAGCCTTTGTACTAGTGGACCAGAATGAAGAGGGAGATAGCCCAGTATGTATCAGAGTGTGACACCTGTCAGAGAATAAAGGCAAGCCACTTGAAGTCAGCTGGAGCCTTGGAACCACTATCCTTACCTTCGTGGAAGTGGGACGACATCAGCATGGATTTCATTGTGGGTCTGCCCAACACCTCTCGTCCTCATGATTCGATTTGGGTTATTGTGGACCGATTGACGAAAGTGGCACATTTTCTTCCTGTGCACACCACTGATAAGGCTCAGAAGTATGCAGAACTGTATATTGACCGAATCGTGTGTTTGCACGGATTACCTCGAACCATTGTTTCTGACCGAGGAGCCCAATTTGTTGCCAGATTTTGGGAACAATTGCAAGAGTCTTTGGGAACCAAGCTAATCAGGAGTTCAGCTTACCACCCACAGACTGATGGTCAGACGGAAAGGGTAAACCAAATTCTGGAGGATATGCTGAGAGCTTGTGCGATCGATTGTGGCAAGAACTGGGATAAGCACCTCTCCTTGGCAGAGTTTGCTTATAACAATAGTTATCAATCCAGCCTAAAGATGGCACCTTTTGAAGCTCTCTATGGAAGAAGGTGCAGGACACCACTCAATTGGTCTCAACCTGGTGAAAGAGAAGTTTTCGAACCTGATTTAGTGACTGAAGCCGAAAGGAAGGTCAAGCTAATCAGGAAGAATCTAGAAGCTGCTCAGGCCAGGCAGAAGAGCTATCATGATAAAAGAAGGAAACCTCTCCAGTTCGAGGTGGGAAGTTTTGTATACCTCAAGGTATCACCCACCAAAGGAGTACAGAGGTTTGGGATCAAAGGCAAGCTAGCCCCTCGTTACATTGGACCTTATGAGATCATCGAAGCATGTGGACCCGTGGCATACAAGCTGAAGTTACCTTCAAAGATGTCTACCATTCACAGTGTATTCCATGTATCTCAGCTGAAAAAGTGTGTTCCATTGCCGACTGAGATCATAGCAGAGCCAGAATTGGAGATAGAGCCAGATCTATCATACCAAGAGTACCCCTCCAAGATTCTGGATTGCAAAGAAAGATCAACTCGGGCTAAATCGATCAAGATGTTCAAGGTCCAGTGGAGTAATCACTCAGAGGAGGAAGCTACTTGGGAAACCGAGGAATTCCTGAGATCCAACTTCCCCGATTGCCTACCTAAGGAAGCTGGTACGTAATCACCCCCAACCCCCTCCTCCTGCCCTTCGAATCTAACTTTCAAAAATATGATCTTAATTCAGAATGAAGTAACTATAAAGTAAAACTTAAAAGGACTTCCTTCTGAAGTTGCAAAGAGAATGACATTCGAAGAGCAGTTTTGCCCTAATAATAGCAATAATCACCCATTTCCTATAAGTCTCACCCTTCGCTTCACCCTGGGAGGACTCTGGCCCGAATCTCGGGACGAGATTCCTTTAAGGGGGGAAGGCTATGACACCCCAGTGTCACCTAGGGTTTTTCTCAAATGCCAAACCAAGAATCATTATTTTATGTGAGCCAAAGTAAGCATGAGCATCAAAATAACTTAAGTAATAAAGAATTCACCAAGTATATACTTAAAAGTGTCATGATCAAAACAATTGAGACTTTTAAAAGATAAGAATGTGCAACCCAAATTAAAAACCCTAAGTGAGCCCCATGAGCAAAACTCAAGAAAATAAGAAAAAGGGAATGCAAAGTTTAAAATTTTGACTTGAGCCAATTATAAAAATTAAAGTATATTTAATGGGCAACAAGAAATGTTGAGAAAGCTTAGCCAAAATAACTCAAATAAAACCCCAAATCAAGCTTCTCATATGGGGACTTATTGGGAATTCTGAATTTCAGAATTCTGAAATTCAGACCTTGAGCCAAAGATCAGGGATGTTCACCTTGATCCCTAACTGGAATCCTAATGGCCCCATTGACAAAATTGTGTCTAACTAACCCCTCTGTCATGTGCCAGAAGATGGCATTGGGACGCGAGCCCTAGACACGACAAAACCTCTGATTTACCTCGGGTTTGGGCAGGGAGACAGACCAGATTTCCTGGCTCCATAACTCTGCAACCAGTAGGCAAAATCCTATGACCCCCACACAAGAATGGTAGCTTGTAGGGAGGAGAAGAGGTTTTGTGCACTGACCAAGGCGAGAGCAGGCTCGAATGAGCGACCACACGCGCCGGAACTTGGGTAGAACGCACGGGCACACGTGTTCGACCCTGGTCGGCACGCCAGAGCTCGCCCAACCCCCGCGCGCGCTCACCCCGGCGTCCGGTCAAGTCCGCCGCGCGCCCACGCCCTCGGCCGTGCCCGCCCGCGCCTATAAAGCCTCCCCGGGCGCACCTCTCTTCGCCCCGCACTCACCCTCACCGGCCAGCCACCTTTCCTTAGCTCCGGCGAGCTTAAATCCGCCCGCCATTGTCGCCAGAGCTTCGGCCATCGTGGCCAGCCCACTCCAGCCATCCTCTGGGCAAGCCAGTGCTTCGGCTAGCTCCACCAGTAGCCCGTGAAGCTTGCCAAGCCCTCGGACCCGGCCAGACTTCGTCGGAGGCCCGAGACCGACCTCACCGGACTTCGGTCTTCCGCCGCCGCGCATGGACCGAGTTATCCAGTGAGTCCCCGCCCAATTCCTTGCGCTCATATCTTCTCTGGCATCCCGTGGACCTCCCTAACCCATTTGATTGAACTATCTTGCCGTGACCAGGCCGGTCTCCTCACCGCCGACGAGCATCCCCGCCTGCGCGCGTGGACCGACCGACTCCGGCCATCTCCGACGGCGTTCCGCACACCGTTGTGATCCCCGAGACCTCCCCTTCGTCCTCGACCACTTCACCGGAGCAATCTCACCGCCGGTAAGCCCCTCCGCCCTTTCTTCCGCCGCGGTTACTGTTTGAGGTAGAAGAAGGACCTCGGGTTAGGATTTGTAGAACCCGAGGGGTTTTCTGTGATGTCAGTGACTCATGTGAATAGTAGCCTAAGGACTGATCCGCGAAGAAAACTTAGAAAACCCGCCAGGGACCCCAGTGCAAAGTGGATTTCCATTTAATCAATTCTGTTAATCTTTTTAAAATGACCAGAGAACTTAGAAAATCCATAACTTGATGAATTCTTAATCAAAAGTTGTCAAACTAATTTTGCTAGATCTTAAATATTATGAACTGTCATTTAAAAATGGTAAACCTTATGCTTTCTGTTCTGAATTTTAGAGTTTAAAATTAAAAACAGAAACTTATCAAACCTAGTTTAATTAAGGAAAATTAGTTTCTCTTCTGTGTTGAACTTAAGAAAATTTATAGATATTCAAACCTCATTTAGACACTGTTTAAAAATAGTAGGAACCCCAACATTGAAAAATATGATGTGCTTATTCATTTAAAGCTATTTTGCCCAAAACTTAGAGAAAATCAGAAAGGCCTTAGAAATTAATGAACAGTGATTAAGATTATTTTTCCTAGTTTACTTATGCAACAGAGAACCTAGGAAAAATACAGAGACCATTAATTTGGACTAGTTTTAAATTAAAATGATTTGTTTAGCCTTATATAGACTGAAAATCAATTATTAAATAGGCAAAACTATAACCAAAATGCTTGATAAAAATCCAGTGAACTTGTAACCACCAGAGCCCCACTACAAAAATACAGAGCACCTCAGCCCAACTTTTTAAGTAAAGAAAATAAATACAAGGTGATAATAAGGCATTTTTTCAAATAAATCATGAACAACCCCTTTTAATGTGATAATGGGCAACCAAAAATTTGCTAAGTCCATGATGAGGTAAACTACCAGAGAAAAATGCAAACCCATGAAAAAGAAGTAAACCCATACCTTTTGCTAATGATTTAAGAGAGAGGCCACTTAATTCAAATAATGCAAACCACCCCTTCCCTTAAGCAAAAAGAGGCCAAACTTCAGAATGATTGCTCTTGCACAAAATACTAACTATGAAAAATGAGAACTCTGTTGTTGGATGTTTCTCAAATATAGTGGTAGTAGAAAGCACCCATTTGGCTAGAAACTTGAGAAAACCATAGAAAAATAATTAAGAGGTATTGATGACTAGAAATTTGTATCAAGTCATGTTATGACACCTAAAAGCCAGCAAAAATAAGTTTTAGAGAATTACCCACTGTTAAATAATAGTTGTAGTTCAAAGCACCCCTTCTGCCCTAAAATTTGGTAATTTTGTCCAGAGAAAACCATTCACTTTCTGACCCCCAAATTTTGAGACAGGGAAACATACACCAGTAACAAGCCACTGTAATTTGTGTAGAATTTTTAGAATTTTATAAAAGCAACTTGTAGTTCAAACCTACTCCAAAACATTGAAAGAATAAAAGAAAAAGGAAAGAAGAAATGAACCCCACCTCAATGAGTCTAACTTGAGTACTTATCATTTATCCCTAAGACTTAAAAGGAATTCAGTGGAACCCCAAAAAAATAAACCTACCCATTACCTTAGCTAAGTCTAACCCAACTTACCAAGCATACCACTAAGGGTTTTACATAAGTAAAGTTAACTTGTTTAAACTCAGAAGATCATACACCTTTAAAGTTGTAATTTCTAAAAGCACATATCATATCATGCATATATCTTACGCATTGCATTCATTAGATTGCAATCTTGCCGACGGAGAGTACGTGCTCATCCCCGAGCAAGGACCTGTCCAAGAAGAGGACCAGGAGCAGGCTTTAGAGGCTGCTATTGAGGATCTCCCCGTAGCCCCAGCAATTGAAGGCAAGCCCCGGTTTTATGCATAACCATGTTATTATATGCTACTTTACTACACTTAATGCTTGTAGGATTGCAATGTGCACTTAAGTGTAGGAATTGCTTGAAACCTCTAGTTGCATGAACTTAGGATTCCTTTTTGAGATGAATACTAGTATGCTAGGTCGAGTAGCTGCTTGCTAATCAGGATCGCGGTAGAAGTCGAGTGA
This sequence comes from Zea mays, assembly GCF_902167145.1. Classification (NCBI taxonomy): domain Eukaryota; kingdom Viridiplantae; phylum Streptophyta; class Magnoliopsida; order Poales; family Poaceae; genus Zea; species Zea mays. Next base: position 48,385,524 of record NC_050103.1, read on the forward strand.
TTTTTCTAGCACTCGCGCGAGGTCAGGAATTGATTGTATTCATCTTGATAACGGGACATATGTTGGTCTCGAGACTTGGATCCAGGGAGGATGCCTTGTCCATGAGACGGGAAAAATGAATTAAGGATTAATGTGTGGATACCTGAGTCAAACTTTTGAACGTACTAAGCACATACCGGGAAAAATGGTAACCGGTAAACCTAGTACCTGAGTGAAGCCGGGCGCGGACTTTATCCCTCATGCGACCTGAGACTGGGTCTCCCATGCTAGCTATGGTGGGTACAAGTGCGGTCACTGCACGGCGGCAGCCGGGGTCAGTGGAGCATTGTATGCCAAGGCGGTGAGGCCTAGACGCGAATGAGGAATCGATGGGGACGGTTGTCATGTGCAGGGTCGGAGTACCCTGACATGCCGTGTGTTTAGGTTTACCTTGCAAGGTTTAAAACCCGATTCGAATCGTCTGCTTCTCGCAGCTAATGAGACTGCTTGATTCCTTGTACTGCATCGAGTAAGAAGTGAAATGTGGATTATATGAGATAACTTGATGGTTGAACTAATTGATTGTTACCATGTATGCTTAGAAGGAGCAAATCTAGCTAAGTTAATGATGGTAGAATTGAAAAGCTAAAAATTGATTTTAGAAACAGCTAGTGCTTTTGGCAAACCAAACCCCTCAGCCAAACAGCTGCATAGTCTAGAGGTAGAGGAGTAGACTCCTCACACCGGTTAAGTCTAGCTGAGTATTAGTATACTCAGCCTTGCTTGTGGCACAATTTTTGCAGGTACCGTTCAGGAAATGGTTGATGGTATGACTTGGCCTACCACCCTGCCACCGGGTTGGACGGTCGAGTGGGATGTTGCTCCGGCAGGAGAGGAGCATGAGGAGTAGTGGGCTAGGCCTTGCCCATTTCCTCATTACCGACGACGTCGATTATCCGCTGCACTTTATTTTGTGAACTTTATTTGCTACTCAAAAACTCCAATTTATGTAATAATTCAGCACTTAATTTGAGGTTTCCTGTTTTATTGTATTTCTTCTGTGACTCACCTTCGAGTGAGATTGTGGAATTTGATCCTGGTTAAGTGGCTCTATCAGACTAGATCTGAGGGACTAACGGGTTATTCCGATTTAAGTGTGTTACGGCCCCTGAGGCGTGACTTAGGCACTTAAGCTGGAATAATTCGGGCGGTTCTGCCACAAAAGGCACCAATGTCAGGACCCTCCGCTCCACCCCAGAGGTTCAGGATTGTTTCCAACAATCAGAGCAGAGGATTCCAGCAGCAGGCAACTAGATGGATGATCAGGCCACCTCAGCAGCAGCAAGCACCCAACCACTTTCTAGCTCCCGCTCCAAGGAACAATCAACCCTAGCAGCAGCAATTTCGCTAGGGAAATGGTAAGAAGTGCTTCACTTGTGGCAATGTGGGCCATTATGCCAAGAATTGCCCAAGGAATCAGCAAAGCAAAATGCCAGCACCAAATTAAGATAAAGGAAGAAAGCAAAAGGTGCAAGTCAGGCAAGGGAAGCTCAACTTCACTACTCTAGAGGAGTTACCTGAAGGAGCCCCCATCATGACTGGTATCTTTTCAGTTTTTAATCAACCTGCATTAATTCTGTTTGATTCTGGTGCATCTCATAGCTTCATTAGCCAGAGGTTCAGTGCTAAATGTCAACTGTCTTTCTATCATACAAAAGGGTCTTTCGTGATAGCAATGCCTGGGGGCAAAATTGCAACAAACCAATTAAATCGAAGTGTGCCTATCTCGCTGGGAAGTAAGATCTTCAAAACCACACTCCTGATTTTGGGATTAGAGGGTATGGACATCATTCTTGGAACTGACTGGATGACTCAACACCTAGTGGTGTTGGATGTAGCTGCCAGAGCTCTATAGATCCGTTCTCCTACCTTCGGAGACCTTGCATTGTATCTACCCAGCCAAGATTCTACTCGATCATGTGCATTTGCTATGATAGAGTTACCCTTGAAGAAGATTCCAGTGGTCTGTGAGTATGCAAATGTTTTTCCGGATGAATTACCAGGAATGCCACCAGACCGGGATATTGAATTCGCCATCAAGTTGCAACCGAGAACGACACCTATCTCCAAGAGGTGTTACCGGATGCCACCCGCTGAATTGGCAGAATTGAAGAAGCAATTGCAAGAATTGTTGGACAAGGGTTTCATCCGCCCAAGTACTTCGCCTTGGGGATGTCCAGCCTTGTTTGTGAAAAAGAAGGATGAAAGCTTAAGGCTATGTATAGATTACCGCCCACTTAATGCGGTGACTATCAAGAACAAGTATCATTTGCCTCGTATTGATGTTCTTTTCGATCAATTGGTCGGAGCCAAAGTGTTTTCCCAAATTAGACCTTCGCTTCGGCTATCATCAGATCAAGATACGATCAAGTGACATTCCGAAGACTGCCTTCTCAACCAGATATGGGTTGTATGAGTATTTGGTGATGTTGTTTGGGCTGACTAATGCGCAAGCATACTTCATGTATCTGATGAATTATGTCTTCATGCCTGAACTGGACAAGTTCATGGTGGTTTTCATCGATGATATCTTGGTGTACTCAAAGAACGAAGAAGAGCATGCTGGTCATTTGCAAGTAGTGCTTCAACGTCTGCGAGAGCACATTCTTTATGACAAACTATCAAAATGTGATTTTTGGCTAAAGGAAATCAAATTCTTGGGTCACACTATCTCTCAAGCGGGCATAGTTGTTGATCCAGATAAGGTGCAAGAGGTGATGAACTGGAAGCCGCCAACAACTATCCGTCAGATTCAAAGTTTTCTGGGATTGGCTGGTTATTATCGAAGATTCATCCCAGATTTATCTCGAATTGCAAAGCCCATGACTGAATTGTTGAAGAAAGGAGCCAAGTTTGTTTGGAGCAAGAAGTGCGAAGATGCTTTCCACACCTTGAGGCAGCATCTAACCACAACACCAGTGTTAGCGCAACCCGACAACAGCAAGCCATTTGATGTGTACTGTGATGCCTCTGGCACTGCACTGGGTTGTGTTTTGATGCAAGACAACCGGGTCATTGTCTATGCATCAAGGGCACTCAGGCCTCACGAGCAAAATTATCCCACTCATGACTTGGAGTTAGCAGCCGTGGTTCATGCATTGAAGATGTGGAGACACTATTTAATGGGAACCCACTTCAACATCTTTACAGATCATAAGAGCCTCAAGTATATCTTTACTCAGGCTAATCTCAACATGAGGCAGATAAGATGTGATATCCTGGCCCCTGGGATGGGATGTCCTGGCCCAAGGCTTAATAGAATTAATAGAGTAATCATATCAACAAAGTGCATCTTCTTTTTCGGAAGCCTATCTCAAAAGAACCTACAAGTTAAGCGTGCTTGGCTTGGAGCAATTTGGGATGGGTGACTGACCGAGAAGTTTTCTCGGGTGCGCATGAGTGAGGACAAAGTGCGTACAAAAGACTCGTGTTGGTCTGTGGGGACAATATATGATTCTAGATAGCTGCCAGGAGTAAGTACGGACCGGTCCAAGGATTGGACGGGGTGTTACAAGTGGTATCAGAGCCGACCCTCGCGGTTTCACGGGCGTGTGTGGGTTAGGAGGTTCGGGTATTTGGCGCATGACATATGTGGGACCGGAGTGGTCACATGGCATGGCATATGATGACACTAGACGCACAGACGTGGCTAAGAGGGGAGGTTCCTGGATTGGGGTTGACCGACAAGGACGTCGGTCTTCTATGGGGGTGGATTGTGATATCCTGGCCCTGGGATGGGATGTCCTGGCCTAAGGCTTAATAGAATTAATAGAGTAATCATATCAACAAGGTGCATGTTCTTTTTCGGAAGCCTATCTCGAAAGAACCTCCAAGTTAAGCGTGCTTGGCATAGAGCAATTTGGAATGGGTGACCGACCGGGAAGTTTTCTCGGGTGCGTATGAGTGAGGACAAAGTGCGCACAAAAGACCCGTGTTGGTCTATGGGGACGATATATAATCCTAGAGAGCTACCAGGAGTAAGTACCGCTGGTGCAGGGATTGGACAGTGTGTTACAGCAGATGGCTAGAGCTGATCAAGGACTACGACCTGGAGGTACACTACCACCCGGGGAAAGGCAATGTGGTAGCTGATGCCTTGAGTTAGAAATCGCAATGCAACTATGATGCGTCACGATGCCCGATCTTCACGACGTAGGATCAATCTTCAGATAACTAGCTTCAAAGAAGCCAAGATAACTTGCTGCAAGCAGCGATAACTAGTGCAACCTGACAAATAAAACTCGAAGCCAACCACCTTCTTTAATCGGCAGCCTGAATCGAGGATTCGCCCAACCACACTCTCAAAGAACCAACCAACACAGCCTACAATCAATCGAGGAGACCTCTAAGGGAGTAGGAGCACCAATTGGGAGCGGATGAAGCCGCCGCTTCTGCAATCCCGCGAAGGAATTCACAAGAGCAAAGGGGTAGAGATCACTCTCAATATTTGTTAGCACACAACTGAACAAAAGGGGTTCTGTTTTAGATTCTCATAAGATGCCTTACATCATAGATATAGGGGGTATTTATACTAATAACAACCAGCCTTAGCAAGGTATAAACACAAAACAAAAGTATTTTCACGAGCTAATGTGAAGGAGCCTCTTCGGGAGATCTGCAGAGCTGATTTTCGTGTGACTGTTTGACTTCTGCGCAGCCTTCAGTATTTTGACAATAACTTCTTCTAGGAATCTTCAAATGATGTGGGGCTGGATGCGTTGGAAAGCTGACTTGATAAGCTTTCTCACCATATATAGCATGCTTAATGAAACTTCGTAGAATGATGCAGTTTAATACGAAAACTTGGTCATCAAGCTGACTGTTGACCTTCTGACCAGTCGGCACTAAAGTAGGTCGGCTGCCTTTTTGGTAGATGTGGTTAAGTCGTCTTTAGAAGCATTGGAAACTAGACTTTAAGAGCTTTCCTAAAAGTACTTATGGGCCTTCATAGCTTTTGGGAATCAAAAGATATGACTGTTTCTTTTGGACGGTTCTATTGCGCTGGACTGACTCGGATATAGCTCTTCTTGCTGATTCGCCCTTGATATGTTTTGTCCTTCCTCTTTGGTGAACCTAAGTAATATCAACATACACGACTTAGGTAGCATAAAATTCTCATTAGTGTTTAAATGAAATTCATAAAGTAGCGCGTGCACCTCTTGCTGTAGCTTCTTAGCTCGGCTACGTGTAATTGGTCCATCAAAGACTTGGGTTGGTGATGATGTTGGTTGTACTTGAGTTGATGTAGTATGACTTGGGGGTTGTAACATGTTGCTTAATGGCGTGGTCATATCATCCTCCTCCCCTTGAAAAGGAGTTGTCCTCGACTCTAAAATGTCTTCGCTTGTATATGGTAAGAGGTCAGCAACATTGAACGTGTTGCTCACGCCATAGCTTGGTGGAAGATCTATCTTGTATGCATTATCATTGATCTTGGCAAGAACACGAAATGGACCATCCCCTCGTGGCATCAATTTGGATTTGCGCTGATCAGGAAAACGCTCCTTGCGCAAGTGATGCCAAACCAAGTCCCCCGGCTCAAATAACACTTTCTTCCTATGCTTGTTCATACTTGCAGCCTTGCGCACTGCTTTGAGCTCAATTGCTTCCTTGGTCTTCTCATGTATCTTTTTTATATATACAACACGCTTGGAAGCTTCCATATTGGTTCTTTCCTGCAATGGAAGGGGCAACAAATCTATGGGAGCAATAGGTTTGAACCCATATACAATTTCGAAGGGGCATAAATTAGTTGTAGAATGTACTGCCCTGTTATAAGCAAACTCCACGTGTGGCAAACATTCCTCCCAATCCTTCAAGTTCTTCTTTACCATTGTTCGCAGCAGCATTGACAATGTACGATTCACCACTTCAGTTTGGCCATCAGTTTGGGGGTGGCATGTGGTGGAGAACAAAACTTTAGTCCCAAGCTTTGCCCACAATGTCTTCCAAAAATAGCTCACAAACTTCACATCACGGTCAAATACGATGGTCTTGGGCACTCCATGTAGTCTCACGATTTCTCTGAAAAACAAATTAGCAACATGTGAAGCATCGTCGCTCTTGTTGCATGGAATAAAATGAGCCATTTTTGAAAATCTATGAACCACAACAAAAATAGAATCTCTCTTTTTTCGAGTCATCGGCAGTCCTAAAACAAAATCCATGCTTATGTCTTCCCAAGATATTTTAGGAGCGGGTAAAGGAGTATATAAACCATGAGGGTTCAATTTTGACTTAGCTTTGTGACAGGTGACACAACGCTCCACAAATCTGATGACGTCTCTCCTCATCTTGGGCCAATAGAAATGATCACTGAGCATTTCATAAGTCTTCTTTTGTCCAAAATGACCTGTTAGACCGCCTCCATGTGACTCCTGCAATAAAAGCTATCTAACCGAAGAATTTGGTACACAAAGTTTGTTAGCTCTAAACAAAAATCCATCATGTATATGATATTTTTCCCAACCTTTTGCATCTTTACAATGATTGTATGGTTCTGAAAATTCAGGATCTTCATTATACATTTCTTTCAAATTTTCAAGAACCAAAACTTTTACCTCTAGTTGATTCAACAACACATTCCTTCGAGACAAGGCATCAGCGACCACATTGTCCTTACCTTTCTTATATTTCACAATGTATGGAAATGTTTCGATAAACTCAACCCATTTGGCATGGCGACAGTTCAGTTTGGCTTGCCCTTTCAAATACTTCAAAGCTTCATGATCGGAATGAATAACAAACTCTCTTGGCCATAAGTAGTGCTGCCATGTTTCAAGCGCTCGGACCAAAGCATACAATTCTTTGTCATACACAGAATAATTTAATTGAGCACCTCCAATTTTTCACTAAAATATGCTATAGGTTTTCCTTGTTGCATTAAAACTCCTCCTATCCCAATCCCACTAGCATCACATTCTACTTCAAAAGTTTTAGTGAAATCAGGAAGAATAAGTACAGGTGCTTCAGTCAAACGTTTCTTCAATTCTTGAAAAGCATCTTCTTGTGAGTTTCCCCATTTAAATTCAACACCTTTCTTTGTCAATTCATTTAAAGGAGAAGCGATAGTACTGAAATCTCGCACAAATCTTCTATAAAACCCAGCAAGACCATGAAAACTTCTTACTTGACTTACATTCGTTGGAGCTGGCCAATCCTTGATGGCTTTCACCTTGGATTCATCCACCTCTACTCCTTTTGCTGAAACAACAAAGCCAAGAAACACAACATGGTCTGTGCAAAAACTGCACTTCTCAAGATTAGCAAATAATTTCTCCTTTCTTAGCTCATCTAAAACTTGTCGAATGTGTTTCACATGTTCATCAAAAGTCTTGCTGTAAATTAGAATATCATCGAAGTAGACAACAACAAATTTTCCAATGAAAGTTCTTAAGACATGGTTCATTAATCTCATAAAGGTACTAGGAGCATTAGTTAACCCAAAGGGCATCACTAACCATTCATACAACCCAAATTTTGTTTTAAATGCAGTCTTCCATTCATCTCCAGTTTTCATTATTATTTGATGGTATCCACTTCTCAAATCAATTTTAGTAAAAATTGTGGAACCACTTAATTCATCAAGCATATCATCTAGTCGTGGAATAGGATGGCGATAGCGAACGGTAATATTATTTATAGCTCTACAATCAACACACATCCTCCAAGATCCATCTTTCTTAGGTACTAAAATCACAGGAACAGCACAAGGGCTTAAGCTTTCACGAACAAAACCTTTATCAAGAAGTTCTTGCACTTGCCTTTGTATTTCCTTAGTTTCTTCAGGATTGGTTCGATATGGTGGACGGTTAGGAAGTGCAGCCCCTGGAATAAGATCGATTTGATGCTCAATCCCTCGAATTGGAGGTAGTCCAGCCGGTGTTTATTGTGGAAACACGTCTTCAAAGTCCTGCAAAAGATCAGCCACAACACTAGGAAGAGATGTTATGTCATTGGCAGAAATCAAAACATCTTTGTTCACAAGTACAAAGAGTACTTGATATGGGTTGTTCCTCACTTCTCTCAGCTCAGATTTTGTGGCTAGCATAACTAGATGTTCTCCCTCTTCCTTCCTTTTATCTCTTGAATTTGGCTTGTAGCACTCGCTCACCGAATTGTGGATGGCACTCAATTTCTTTTGCTCTTCTCCTCCTCTACTTGCTGTACTAATTTTAGTTTTCTTTTGTAAGTGTTCAGCCATGATTTGTTGAGGGGTCATAGGCTTGAGTACAAACTTTCTCCCTTTCAGATCTAGCGTGTATTGATTTGTTCTTCCACAATGCTGAGAATATCGGTCATATTGCCAAGGTCTTCCTAGCAGCATGTGACACACAGACATGGGTGCAACATCGCACTCCACTGTGTCAACATACTCTCCAATCTTGAACGGAACTTTCACCTTATAACCAATCTTGATATCTCCTGATTCATTCAACCATTGTACATGATATGGATGAGGGTGTCGCTGCAACTTCAAACCAAGCTTGTCAACCATCTCACGACTTGCAAGATTATGGCAGCTCCCTCCATCAATAATCACCTTTACTACTTTGTCTTGCACTTTGGCTCGCGTTTGAAAAAGATTATGTCGTTGTCCAATTTCAGCTTCTTTCATTTGAACACTCAAGATTTGTGTAACCACAAGAGTAGTACCATGCTCAAATTCACATCCCGTATGTTCTTTAGATTTATCAATGTCATCTTCATTTCCTGCTTCAGTTTCCTCTTCACTCGCTGATGTATATTCTCCATCATCAGTCACAAGGATCACACGATTATTTGGACACTCCTTTATGACATGACCACGACCTCCACACTTGAAGCACTGAATACCACTACTCTTGGCTGTTGAACCCACTGATGTTGAAGTGGAGGCTGCTGGTTTATAACTCGTGTTTGGAGCAGCACCGTTCTTTCCACTAGAATTGCCTTGAATATTGGATCGCAAGCCCCTAGTTGAACCTTCTGTCGCTGAGGATGCAGCAGTAAACCTTGAGATCGATTTGCTTCCTCCAGTCATGGTTCGTGCACCATATGACAAGGGCTTGCTGTTCTTAGCATCTTGTTGCAGCTGGCGTTCAGCTTTGGTGGCTTGATGTACCAAATCAATAAGACTTTGGTACGGCTGAAACTCAACAATACGCCGAATGTTGTGGTGTAACCCAGCCATGAAACGTGCAATGGTTTGCTCTTCGTCTTCATACACATTGGCTCTAATCATGGCCTTCTCCATCTCCTTATAGTACTCCTCAACAGAGAAACTTCCTTGCCTCAAATTCTGCAATTTATCAAAAAGATCACGCCGATAATGCTTCGGCACAAAATGAATTCTCATTTCTCGCTTCATCTCTTGCCAAGTAATAATAGGGTCCTTTCCATCTTCTTCACGATCACGAAGAAGTTGCTCCCACCAAATCAGAGCATATCCTTCAAACTCAAGAGATGCCATTGCAAGTTTCTTCTCCTCTGAATAATTATGTAGGCGGAAGATTTTCTCCACTTTCAATTCCCATGTGAAATAATCTTCAGGATCAGATCTACCATCAAATTTTGGCATGGTAAACTTAAGTTTCCCAAATCTCTCTTCTTGGTTGACGCCTCTATGATGACGACGACCATAGCGATGTTGAGACTGATCATGCCCAAATTCAGATTCTTCATAGTCATTATTTCTTCGATTCCGGCCTCTTCCTCTACCATATGCAGCACCTTGATTTCTCCTCCCATGTTCACTTGCTCTTCTAGAATAATTTCCTTCATCTTCTTCCCCATCTTCATCTTGGTTTCTTACACCGTCGGGGAGTCGACGACGACCTTTGATTTCAGCCATAAGTGTCTGAAGATCTTGTGCCAACAGATCTTGCTTGGCTTCTATGCTTTGTTTGAGCTCATTGAATTGTATCAGGGTGACACATTCTTCAATCTCAACGTTGGGATCCATCTTCCGGCGAAGTTAGTGGCAACAAGGCAACAAATATAGGTGGAATATGAAGCTATATAGAATCTCACAACCTCACCACTCTTACCAACCAAAGCTCTTATGAGTTCCCTGCAGGTTGCAAGAAAATGTGTGGTGGTAACAAGAAAATGGTGGTTAAGCGAATACAAGACCAGAGTACCGATTACGATGGCTTATATGTGGAGCTTGGTGGGGATTAATAAACAAGGGATACAATCTGAATTCTAGTTGTTGTTAAGTTAAATAACCATCCGACTAGAAGTTCCCTGCCTAGTGCTGACCACAAGATACGAGTGATGTAAATAGATCAAACACACGCGTAAGAAATTTCAGATTTGATGCAGACAAGGAGTATGATTGGAATGCAAGTGTTGCAATCAGATCCAACCAAAATTTTGCACCAAATGACATGAGCAAACTGGTTGAACAACTTGATAAAATTTTCAGCACTTGTGCACATAAACAAACTGATTGTTCTACTTTTCTTTCACAATCTTGTTCAACACTTTTCTTTGGTACTTTTCTTTCTTCTCTTTTTTTTGATACTCTTTTTTATAGAACTAAACACAGAGATCTGATATGATATTGCACACTTTATAATACTTAACAAAGAACTCAACCAGCAGCTATAACTTAAATAGGATCAAAGTTAACGCGAAGGAAATGATGAGAGTTTTCAGATTTTTCTTTTTGTGGATATTTTCCGATATATATAAGAGGCTCAAAGGGAACACAAAGTATAGAGTGACCAGCAACTAAACAAAGACTCTAAGGACTAAAACTTAACAAAACTCACTAGAACAATAGATTGAAACAAAGGGCTATGACAAAATATTTTATGGCTTTTTGGTGGATAGGACGAACACAAAATATATGTAGCTAAGGGTAAAGAATCCTACCGTGGCAATTGAGGCTTTGATACCAGATGATGTGTCACGATGCCCGATCTTCACGACGTAGGATCAATCTTCAGATAACTAGCTTCAAAGAAGCCAAGATAACTTGCTGCAAGCAGCGATAACTAGTGCAACCTGACAAATAAAACTCGAAGCCAACCACCGTCTTTAACTGGCAGCCTGAATCGAGGATTCGCCCAACCACACTCTCAAAGCACCAACCAACACAGCCTACAATCAATCGAGGAGACCTCGAAGGGAGTAGGAGCACCAATTGGGAGCGGATGAAGCCGCCGCTTCTGCAATCCCGCGAAGGAATTCACAAGAGCAAAGTGGTAGAGATCACTCTCAATATTTGTTAGCACACAGCTGAACAAAAGGGGTTCTGTTTTAGATTCTCATAAGCTGCCTTACATCATAGACATAGGGGGTATTTATACTAATAACAACCAGCCTTAGCGAGGTATAAACACAAAACAAAAGTATTTTCATGAGCTAATGTGAAGGAGCCTCTTCGGGAGATCTGCAGAGCTGATTTTCGTGTGGTTGTTTGACTTCTGCGCATCCTTCAGTATTTTGACAATAACTTCTTCTAGGAATCTTCAAATGACGTGGGGCTGGATGCGTTGGAAAGCTGACTTGATAAGCTTTCTCACCATATATAGCATGCTTAATGAAACTTCGTAGAATGATGCATTTTAATACGAAAACTTGGTCATCAAGCTGACTGTTGACCTTCTGACCAGTCGGCACTAAAGTAGGTCAGCTGCCTTTCTAGTAGATGTGGTTAAGTCGGCTTTAGAAGAATTGGAAACTAGACTTCAAGAGCTTTCCAAAAAGTACTTATGGGCCTTCATAGCTTTTGGGAATCAAAAGATATGACTGTTTCTTTTGGACGGTTCTGTTGCACTGGACTGACTCGGATATAGCTCTCGCCCTTGATATGTTTTGTCCTTCCTCTTTGGTGAACCTAAGTAATATCAACATACACGACTTAGGTAGCATAAAATTCTCATTAGTGTTTAAATGAAATTCATAAAGTAGCGCGTGCACCTCTTGTTGTAGCTCCTTAGCTCGGCTACGTGTAATTGGTCCATCAAAGACTTTTGGGTTGGTGATGATGTTGGTTGTACTTGAGTTGATGTAGTATGACTTGGGGTTGTAACATGTTGCTTAATGGCGTGGTCATATCAAACTGTGTTATGATGGATTCTCGCATCAACACCCTGTGTTATGAGTTGAGCAAAACGAAGATTGAAGTCATTCCTTCTGGTGCTTTGTCTCACATTTCCGTTGAGCCAACTTTGCGAGACCAGATAATCATGGCCCAACTCAGTGACAAGGGAGTGCAATTTATTAAGGAGAACCTCCATCAGCAGACAGAGAAGTATAAGTGTTTCCGCCAAGATGGGAAGGGTATATTGTGGTTTGAAAGTAGATTGGTGGTTACTAAAAATAAGGATCTCAAGAAGAAAATCTTGGATGAGGCTCATCTCTCCAAATTCTCCATGCATCCAGGAAGCACCAAAATGTACCATGATCTGAAGCCCTCATATTGGTGGACCAGAATGAAGAGGGAGATAGCCCAGTATGTATCAGAATGTGACACATGTCAGAGGATCAAAGCAAGCCACTTGAAATCAGCTGGTGCCTTGCAACCCCTATCAATACCTTCATGGAAATGGGATGACATCAGCATGGATTTTATTATGGGTTTGCCCAATACCACCGTGGCCAGACATTTTCAGAGACCCTCAGCCTCAACCAAGCCCCTGGACAGCTTCCCCGAGGAGCCATGAAGCTTCTCCAAGCAAGGATCTTCGTCGCGGACTTCGGTCGTCCGCCACCGCGCGTAGGCCGAGCTATCCGGTGAGCCATTATCCAATTCCTCGCGCCCATGCCTTCCCTAGCACCTAGTAAAGCTCTCTGACCGGTTTAATTAAACTCTACCGCCCTGGATAAGCCGGAGCCCTCGCTGCCGACGAGCTCCCCCGCCTACGCACGTGGACCGGCCTACTCCGACCATCCCCGGAGACGATCCGCACATCGGCGTGACCGTCACGAACTCCCCTACACCCTCGGCCATCTCACCGGAGCAACTCGCAGCCGGTAAGCCCCTCTGCCCTTTCCTTCGCCGCGGGTACTGTTTAATTAGGAGAAGGACCTCAGGTTAGGTTTAGCAAAACCCCAGGGGGTTTTCTGAACTGTCAGTGACACATTTGAATAGTGACCCAAGGACTAGTCTGTAAGGAAACCTAAAAACATTTGTCAGGGACCCTGATGCAAAACCTATTTCCTTAACCATTTATGTTTATTCTTCTTTTAATGAACAGAGAACTTAGAAAATTCATAACTTAAAGAATATTTATCCAAAATTAGTCAAACCAATTTTGCTGGATTCAAAATAATATAAACTATCAGGCAAAAATAGTAAACTTTGTGCTTTCTGTATTAATTTTTAGAGTTTTGAATTAAATAGGAAACTACTCAAACCTTATTAATATGAAGAAAAATAGAAATACTTCTGTGCTAGGCTTAAGAAAATTTGTAGAGATGCATACCAAACTTAGACACTGTTTAAAAATACTAAGCACCCCAGTATACAAGATTAACTCAAAATTTGCTATTAAAAACTACATCTATCCAAAACTTAGAAAATTAAGAAAGGTAGTGGAAAATAATAAACAGAGAAAGAGCATATTTTCCTAGTATATTTAAGTGATGAGGAACCTAGGGAAAATACAGAGAACCCTAGTCCAAGACTAATCCAGGGTTAAATAATTTATTAGGCAATAAGGAACCATGGAAAACCATGATTAAAAATATAAGAACCATTTCAAAAATGGTAAGAAAAATTCAGTAGACTCCTACCTACTAGGACACCACTACAAAAATAATGAACATCCCAACCCCTCACAATAAGTGAGCTAAACAATTCAAGTATGGTTTTGGCCCATTTTCTAATTAAATCATCAGAAAGTCTAAAATTGTGCAACAGTAGGCAAATAAATTTTTACCAAACTATTGATGAAGTAGACCACAAGAGAAAAATACAAAACCTAATAAAAATACAAGATAACACCCATTACATCCTACCCCATGAAAAAGACCATATAATCCAAGAATTTCTACCCCCTTTTCCGTTAAGCTAAAAGTTGCCAAATTCTAGAATGATTTCTCTTGCGCAAAGAAGAAGATAGGAAAAATTAGAAATCTGTTGTTTGACATTTTTCAAGTATAGTGGTAGTAGAAAGCACCCCTTTGGCAAGAAACATTAGGAAATCACAGTAAAATAATCAATAAGTATTAGTGGCTAAAATTTGGTACAGAGTCATGTTATTACACCTAAATGTCAGAAAAAATAAGCCTTAGGGAATAATCCACTGTAAAAGGAGAGTTGTAGTTCAAAACACCCCTCTGCCCTAAGATTTGATAATTTTGTACAGAGAGAACCCTTAACTTTTTAAGCCCCAATTTTTGAGACAGAGAGTTATACACCAGTGAGAAGCTACTGTAATGTTTACAGAATTTTTGGAAATTTATAAAACTAGATTGTAGTTTAAACCCACCTTAAAACATAAGAGAAAAGGGAAAGAAGAGAGAAATTGGAAAGAAAAATGAATCTCACCCCAATGAATTCAGCTAGGAATTATAATAAACTTTCACTAAAACGTAAAAAGGAAAATTAGTGGAACACTAAAATAATCTGACCATTCAACCTAACCAAACTTGACCTAAATGGCTAAGTGTACCACCAAAATTTCCAGTAGTAAGATTAAGCTTTTCCTTATTAATTTAATCATTCACCATCCCAGTATAATTGCTAAATTGCATATCATGCCATACATATATCTTACTCATTGCATTCATTAGATTGCAACCCCGCTGACGGAGAGTACGTGCTCATTCCGGAGCAAGGAGCTATCCATGAGGAAGACCAGGAGCCAGCTCCCGAGCCTGCCACCGAGGATCTCCGCGCAGCCCCAGCAGTTGAAGGCAAGCCCCGGTTTTATGCATAACCAGTTATTATATATGCTACTTTACTACACTTAATGTTTGTAGGCTTGTAATATGCATTTAAGTGTAGGAGTTGATTAAAACCCTTAGTTGCATTAAGTTAGGATTCCTTTTTGAGATGGATACTAGTATGCTAGGTCGAGTAGTTGCTTGCTAATAGGATACCGGTAGAAGTCGAGTGATTTGTCTAGCACTCGTGCGAGGTCAGGAATTGATTGTATTCATCTTGATAATGGGATCTATGATGGACTATGGACTTGGATCTAGGGTGGTTGCCTTGTCCATGAGACGGGAAAAAGGAACTAAGGATTAATGTGTGGATACCTGAGTCAAGCGTTTGAACGTACTTAACACATGTTGGGAAATATGGTAACCGATAAACCTAGTACCTGAGTGAAGCCGGGCGTGGACTTTCCCCCTCACTTGTCCTGAGACTGGGTCTCCCATGCTAGCTATGGTGGGTACAAGTGCGGTCACTGCACGGCGGCAGCCGGGGTCAGTGGAGCATTGTATGCCAAGGCGGTGAGCCCTGGCCGCGAACGGGGAATTGATGGGGACGGTTGATATGTGTGGGGACGTGTGGGGGGTAGATATCCCCCGGGTCCACTAAAAGAGTAAAAGACCTCACGAAAGGCCCAAGGGCCCAATAAATCGTAAGGTCATTCTTTCGTGGGCCTGGGAAGAGACAATCAGCAAAGCAGAGCGACATGAGGCCGGATTGGTGCAAACCCGGACGGCCCACAACATCGAGCGAGTGACCGCAACAGAGATCCGACTTTCCCGCGCTGGAGCCCCCATGTAACGGAGCCATGCGAGGATAAGTCGGCAGAATTACATGGAGATAAACTCAAGCAGTTCACTATCTTTTAGCTACTTGTTGTTATCACATCCACATGTATTGCCCCACGGTCGAGTATATAAGGCCTAGGGGGCACCCCTTCAGAATGATCGACCCTATTACTTAGCCACCCACATCAACTCTCTGCATTCTCAATCCAGAGAGCTCTCTTGTAACCTTGTCCACCAAGCATACTCACTAGGACGTAGGGTGTTACGCATCTCTAAGCGGCCCGAACCTGTAAACCTTGTTCACTGTCCCTCGTGCAATCGGCACGAACCATTTTGCTACAGTTGTCGACACCGTCCTACTCCTAAAAACACCTTGAGGGGCAACCCCGGGTGTGCGGTCGGACCCAAAACACCGACAGCTAGCGCGCCAGGTAGGGGGTGTGTCGACGATCCAAGCTAGCTCAATGGCTGTCACCTTCTACAGCAAGATCACCCTGCGTCCCGGATCCGTATTCTGCTTCGAAACAATCTCATCCGTAGCGGATGAAGAGGGAACTCTACATCGCATTGCGGATCCGCCGGAAAAGAAGTCTCCTCCAACGAACTCGGAAAATGCCGGAGAAGCGCAACCTCCAGCTCTCCGGAAAAAGATCGTCTCCGGAAAGTCGGGGGCCGAGGGCTCGCTGACCCAGAGAACTCCACTGTCTACTTCTCCGACGAAAGAATGGACACAGATCGCGAGGAAGAAGGAGACCAAGGAGAAGCAAGTTGTTCTTTCTGTTCCTCCGCCCTCAAAGGAGAACGGAAAGAAGGTCGCCACGACAGCAGCACCATTCTACCCCGACGTCCTCTTCATCGGGAGAGTGGAGTCGCCTACCGTCTCCGACGACGAGCCGACTGCACCCGGAGAAGAACCACCTCAACGAGAATCCCGCCGACGGAGGAACCGGCGCAGGAACATTCGACAACATCACGCGGCCGGAGAACGGGATCCGGAGCAGCCTGTCTCACGAGACGAGGTCTCGGAGATAGGAGAAACTCCGGAAGAACGCGTCTTCAGAGAACGAAGGAACTCCCGACGACGTGATCGCCGCCGGGCTCAGGATCAAGCCGAGCAAGATGCAAGGCAACGCCGGGAGAATCCATTCTTCGGACGCAACCTGAACCCCGACTTCGCCCGAGCTATGAACATGCCGAGCGAAGTTGGAGGGGTACTAGCTCGGATAGCTGATGGACTCCCTCGGACTCCCGACGCTGAGGGCTACCGACGACTGTTCACCCAGGTGGCCAATCATCTTCTACCGCTTGCTCACCCACCGAACGATCTACGACACGCCATCAACAGTCGCCGAGACGCGCGAAGCTCCATCAATGCTTCGCGCGAACGGCGGCATGAGAACGAGATCCGCCGCCGGGAGGAGTACGACAGGGATCATGGCATCCCGGCTTAGAGCCAAGCCACCAGAACTGAGTCGGCAACGGCCTCAACTGGCGGTACCACTCGGGGACGGTCGAGGAACCACAACCACTACTCCCCTCCCCGGGACAGACATCATCCCCGACGACAGGAGGACACGTGCGGAGTGTCTGCTCTTACTCCGCGCCTTAGAGCCATCCAATGGCCTCCCAACTTCAAGGTATCCAATGTCGACAAATATGAACCTAAGCAGGATCCAGGGGGTTGGCTAGCCATCTACACCACCGCTGCTCGAGCTGCCGAGGCGTCCAAAGACGTGATGACCGCGTATTTACCCATTGTCATTGGGCAAGACGCGCTGCAATGGCTACGACATCTACCCCGACACTGCATCGACGACTGGGGCGACTTTAGTCGACGCTTCACCGCCAACTTCTAGTCCCTCTCTGACAAACTGGCGCAACCGTGGGACCTCAAATCCATCAAGCGCCGGGGGGACGAGAATCTCCGGTCGTACCTCAAAAGGTTCCAGACCATGAGAAATCGAATCCCCAAGGTCACGGAGGCGGCCGTGATCGAGGACTTCTACAGAGGATCCAACGACTCGGCTTTCGTTCGAGCCATACTACAGAAGGCGCCGACTACCTCCAAGGAGCTGTTCCGGGAAGCCGACCTCTACATCACCGCCGACGAGCGGGCCCAGGACCTCATCGGAGGAGCAAAGCCCGCACCGGCAGCACCACGGCGCGACACGAACCAGCAACCCGACAAACGATGGGAGAAGAGGCCTCGCGAAGAAGTACACGCCGCCGGACCACCTGCCTCTCGCACCTGAGGAGGACCTCGTGGAGGCGAACGCACGCTGGACGACATCCTCGACGCCCAGTGCCCGTACCACAAGGACATGCGCCACACTCTTCGTAACTGCCGGGACTTCAAGCATTCCGTCGGACACGGCCGACCCTTCCAACCTCTACCTCCTCCTCCGCCGAGGGGAGGACCAGATGAACCACGACAACCCCATCAGCAGGAGGAGGGAGGAGGAGGAGCTTTCCCACGCGTCGACAGGGAGGTCAACGTCATCTTCGGCGGACATGGGTCGCAGGAGAATAAAAGACAACAAAAGCTCAACGACCGCCAGATACTAGTGGCGACCACCGGTCCTCCCGCCCCATACCGGTGGTCGGAACACCCGATCACTTTCACTCGGGAAGATCAATGGCTCAACTTCGACCATCCAGGCAAATACCCGCTCCTCGTCGATCCGGTGATCCGAGAGAGCC
The DNA here is from genome assembly GCF_902167145.1 of Zea mays. NCBI lineage: Eukaryota > Viridiplantae > Streptophyta > Magnoliopsida > Poales > Poaceae > Zea > Zea mays. The sequence continues at coordinate 48,403,926 of NC_050103.1, forward strand.
AGGTAAAGGAGGTGCTAGTGGACGGGGGGAGCAGCATCAACGTCACCTTCCCCCGGACACTCCAAGGCTTGGGAGTTCACCTCAAAGAACTCCACGAGTCGGACACTCCTTTCTTCGGCATCGTGCCGACGGAAGGGGAATACCCGCTGGGCCACATCTACATGCCAGTCACCTTCGGAACTCCGGAGAACTACAGAACTGAGTTCCTGAGGTTCGAAGTGGCGAACTTCGACTGCGGGTACAACGCCATCATCGGGTGGCCGGGACTGGCCAAATTCATGGCCATCCCTCATTACACGTATATGATACTGAAGATGCCAGGGCCGCAAGGAATCATAACTGTGCGCGTCGACTTCCAAGGCGCCGCAGAGTGTTTCCGAGTGGCCATCCAAGCAGCCCTCACCACCAAGCCGTCGGCGGTTTCTTCGACACTGGCGAACTCTAAGCCTGAAGAGGACCTTGTAGCACCGGCAAACGAAGCTCAGGCCGCGACCTCTATGCGACCGATTGAAGAAACCAAGAGGATCAACTTGGGGTTCGCTGATGAACGCAAGACTGCCATCATCAGCTCCAGCTTGGACGACAAATAGGAAAGCGCGCTCGTCCAGTTTCTGCAAGATAACCGAGATGTATTCGCATGGCAACCTGCGGATATGCCGGGAGTCTCAAGAGAACTGGCCGAGCACAAACTAAAGGTCTACCCCCAGGCGAGGCCGATTCGGCAAAAGCTACGTCGTTTCACGCCCGACAAGAGAGAGGCCATTCCCGCCGAGTTAGCTCGCTTGGTCGCGGCCGGATTTATTAGAGAAGTGTTACACCCCGAGTGGTTAGCCAACCCTATTCTTGTACTCAAAAAGAATAAAGTGGATTGGCGCATGTGCGTCGACTATACCGATCTCAACAAACACTGTCCGAAGGATCCCTTCGGGCTCCCGAGGATAGATCAGGTGGTGGACTCCACCGCTGGATGTTCTGTGCTGTCTTTCTTGGATTGCTATTCCGGATACCACCAGATTAGTTTGGCGAAGGAAGACGAGGAAAAAACAGCGTTCATCACTCCGTTTGGTGCTTTCTGTTATACCTCCATGCCGTTCGGCTCAAAAACGCTGGAGTGACTTATCAGAGAGCCATCCAAACGTGTAATACTCAAAAGTGTAATAGAAGAGGATAGAGATAATCTCAATAGTTTGTGGTCTCTACTATTCATTACATGTGATCAACACTAGTTAAAAGAGGATAATTAGAACCAAGAACACATAAATAACCTGTGCATCATGCTGGACTTTATTTGGTGTGCATTTTGTGACAATAAAAATAAATAAATAATAACATGAAAACATAATAATGAGAAGAGAATTGGATTTAATCCCAAAAGTGCAAATTGGGGGAAGATTGGAAATAATAAATACTATACAAGACAAAATATATGGATCAATAAAAGACTACAGTACTAGCATGTTTATTTTGTATATTTAACTTATGTACAAAGTTCACATTCATATTTGAATTCAATTGGAAATTTAAAAATGAAAGGAAAAAGAGACACATAAAAGAAAAGAGAAAGGAAAATGAATAAATAAAAAGAAAAAGATAAAACCTCATATGGGCCAGCAACTAACCTATTCGGCCCACTCTCCCATTCGCCCCGCGCGGCCCAAGACCCCCTTTCCTGCCGCGCGCGGTCACACTGGCGTGTGGGCCCACCTTGTCAACGGCTCTACCTCACGCGTGCTCACACCGCTGGATTACCTCTGATGAATGGGGTCCACGTTGTCATCCTCTCCCTATTTCGCTGCGCGCCCTCCCCTCCGTTGCCTCCTCTCGTTGCACTTACTGGTGGGGCCGCGATAGCAGACCAGTCTTCTTCACCAACCCGGTCTTCACGACCACGGAACTACGGGCGATACCGGCGGGGCCGGCGGCAAATTCGCGCTTTGCTGTTGTGAATTTGCGTCGGGGCTATAAAATCCAACCGGACGCACCTCCTGGCTACCCTCACGCAGACCCGGTCCACCACTTCGGCGCGCGCCTTCTCCTACCCCCCAGATCCACGCTGCTGCAACCATAGTCAGGAGGCAGAGAGGGAGCGAGGGAAGAGAGAAGAGAAATTGATCGCTGGCTGTCGAACAGGACTGGGCGGGATCCGTTGGCCTTCACGTGGCACTAGGCGCATAGCAGAAGGCGTGCCCAGGCGGCTGAGTGACCTGGGAGGGCGAGATTTCTCGCCGGGGTTAGAATTCCGCCGTGCGGTCGCTGCGCGGCATGGGCAGCTCCACCAACGCATCGACCTTGGGTAAGTGCTCCTCCAGCTGACTCCCTTTACCCCCTGGAACCTGTAGGACCTTGCGGTAGTGTGTGAGCGTCGTGTGTCTGCCGGCCATTGCTCACCGGAGATCCTTTATCCGTAGACCGCCGTAACTCGAGTATTGCCTTGTTCTCCTCACCGTTGCGAGCAATATGCACGTACTGGGTTTCGCATGATCCCTCCCATCGATTAGGATCGATAGTAGATTGGTTGAAGCACCACCCTGAGGTTTGGCCTCGCCGTCAATGGCGTCACCGTGGTGCCAAGCGGCGCCGCCGCACTCAGCGCCGGGTTGGTCGGGAAAAAAAAAAACCTGGCCATGGATCTACCAACGGACGGCCCTGATTAGACATAGGTTACCGGTTCGGGGAGGTTGATCCTAGGCATTGGTGTTAGATCGTGTGATCTGCATTGTTTCGGCCAGCATTAAATCGGGTTCGTCCATCTCTGATCGAGCGGTCGGGATTGTGTACCTGTTCGTGTTTAGGGATGGTCTAATCCGTGCCACTGACTTATGATCCGATGGTGCAGATCAAACATCCCCCTTTGGCTGCGCTGATTTGCAAACGAACCCTCGTACTACTAGGAAATTAACCCGCAATCCATCGTGTGTGAGGAGAGAGTTAGACTAAGTCTTGGAACCTTCACAAGTTAGCCCCTGTGCTCTTCTGTATTCCTGTGCGCAATCCAGAGAGCTGTTAATTGGATAAAAGAATATAGAAAATGAGTTTTTGTATTAAAACAGTTATAGAAACTTGTTTAGATCATAATAAATCCATTTTAATTCTTTTTTTGATCCATTCTAGTTTCATTAAATTTATAATAATGTTGTTTGTTAACTAGTAATCATATATTATTATGAAACATAAATTAAAATTATGCACTTTAGTTTCTTTCTATCCAACACTTAAAACTTTGGAAATTCATAACTCCTCCGTTATAACTCCGATTTGATTCGTTCCAGTTGCGTTAGTCTCGTATAAATATTTACTACGAAATAATAGCATTTATTATACCATGCCCCATTCTTTTATAATTAGATCTTTGTTTAACCTATGTTGGTTAGTCTCGTTAAACTACTTATCATTATAATCTACTAGAATATAATCTATGGTCAATTTATAACTTATATTTAAGTCGAGATAATTATTTATAATATAATCTATCATATAATTTATATTAACCAATTTATAATATAGTTTAATATTTTAATCACACAGATTTCCTATATAATCATAACCCTTTAATTGTAACTCTAATCTTTGTGGTTCTCGAACCCGCGATCTCGTAGCGACGCGTAGATTATTATTATTTAGTTTGTACTTATGTTTGGTGTAATGTTAATTTTGTCTATACACTGTTTGTTTGTATTGCTGCGACTAGCGGTGAGGTCACGAGGATCTGAAGAATCACCCTGGTACCTGGAATCTCAAGTCCCAGGCAAGTTGTGCCCTTGATCACTTCTTTTACCCACTCATGTTCTAATTAATCATAATGATCTGCATAGGTTAATTTTGATGGGACCCAATAGGTCACCCTAGTTTGTTTATCCTGAATACCTTGTTTACCCCTGAATCACTTGGGTAGTTCTGCTACTGCTTTATATGGTTTTGGGTTAATATTTCATTATATCTATGTTCCAATTATGTTGTTATTTTATTTATGTTCATGACAAGATCATTAAATGTTAATTGGAACATAGAGCTTAACTTGAGAAACACGTGCCACCACAAGGGTTTATGGACGCCCTTGGCTGATTAATTAGGAAAGCTAGTGGAGGACTACCTTACCCGAAAGGGGCAAGGGCAGTAGGGGAGTGGTCAGTGTAGGGAGGCCCTCGGGAGGATTTTGCTGCGATGGCGGTCCTGCAAGGGATTCCTGCATTGGAGCTTCCTATAAACTGTAGCAGGTTTTCTGAAGCTAGTGGAACTTTGTAAAGGCCTCGTAGTGTTACCCTGCCTCGCCTCCTCGGTAGAGGTGTATGGGAAGTCGCGATCCCTTGGCAGATGGGTAACATGACTTGTGGGTAAAGGGTACCACCTCTGCAGAGTGTAAAACTGGTATACTAGCCGAGCTCACGGTCATGAGCAGCTCAGGACTCTCTGATGATTAAATTATGGAACTTAAATTCAATTTGTCATATGCATTGCATCGCAGGTGATGTTGTTGTTACTTTTGTTCTACTACTTAATTGGGTTGGTATTTACTTATACTTAGTAATTGCTAATAAAATTTTGACCAACTTTAAAAGCAATGCTCAGCTCTAACCATCCTCTTTGGTAAGCCTTACACTTCACATGAACTCCCACCTTTGGCGAGTTCATTCACATTATTCCCCACAACTTGTTGAGCGATGAACGTATGTGAGCTCACTCTTGCTGTCTCACCCCCCCACAGGTCAAGAACAGGTACCGCAGGATGAGGCGCGTGGAGGATACTGCGATGTGTTCGTGAGAGGTCTAGGTCGTCGTCTCCCAGTCAACTTTGGGTTGCTGGACCGTTGTCTCCTCATATGATGTAATTATTTAATTATTTTGTATAGAACTCATGTTATATAGTAATGATGTGACATTCGATCCTGTGCCACTATGCATCATATGTGTGAGACTTGGTCCCAGCACACCTGGTGTTTATGTTCGCGCCCGGGCTTTGGACCCCTAAAACCCGGGTGTGACAGAAGTGGTATCAGAGAAATGTTGACTGTAGGACGAAACCTAGATAGAACTGGACAACCATTGTCTACTTACCTCTACTACTCTGATTCTTTCTAAACTTATCTTAATCTTTTCTCATCTATTTCCGCTTTACTCTGATTAGTCTTACCTTTTCACTTCTAAAAGACAAACTTGGATTTCACACTTTGAAATCCTGGGGTTAAAGTGACTTTTAGGAATATAAGACCTACTCTTAGGAACAAAAACAAAATTATTTTTCTTTTATATAGATATCTATGAACTTGAATGTTTGTTCTTATGATACTTGTCTGATTTGGATCTTTGATTGAGTGTGATGAGTTGTGGAGTAATGTCCACAATTACATCTGCATATACATATAGACGTAAAAAAATATATGATAACTCCACAAATTAGATTATTCCTCATTAAAATATATCTAGCTTAATAGATCTATCTTATCTTAAAAGATTCTCTCTTATCTTAATAGATTCATCTTACCTTAAACGGATTCTATCTTATCCTTCCGACTTGTAATAACCACTTTGCTTACCTCATCCTAGAGTAACAACCATGATCTAGCCTAAAATAAATAGATCTTATCTAGTTATACCAATCTGATCTAGATCCCACCTAATCTAACATGAGCTAATCCAAATTGAGTTACTTAAGTAAGTTAGACATAAATTAGGCCCTGATTCTATAAACATATCTTACCCTAAATTAATGCCTTGGACTAACTCGTCCGTAAACAACAACCTAACCTACATCATAGGTTGCCTAATCTAGATATCCTAAAAGCAAAGTAAAACTCTGTTTAAATCTAACTACCTCATGTACCCTAGCTATCCTAGCTATAGCCATATGTCCTCAACTCGGATGGCAACTCCAGGATGAAGGTCAAAGAAGACCAACATCGTCAAGGAAGGAGAAACCCCAACTCAAGTCTTCAAAGAGCAGAACTGGATCACCAGATGAGTCAAGACCCACCATCCGTGATGAAGTCTTTCCTTATTATACCCTTGCCACAACCCCTACTTGCCATAATCGTACCTCATCTGACCTAATAGATGGCTAGACATACAATATCCATGTGTTCCAAATCGTCTACTAACCGTTATGTAAAAAAAAAACTTGAACAAAACTTTGATTTCCAAAACCCAAATGAGAAACTAAAATTCTAGACCAAACCTATTATATCCCTTTTCTTACAAATCTCAAGGACGAGATTATTTTTAAGGGGGGTAGGATTTGTAATACTCAAAAGTGTAATAGAAGAGGATAGAGATAATCTCAATAGTTTGTGGTCTCTACTATTCATTACATGTGATCAACACTAGTTAAAAGAGGATAATTAGAACCAAGAACACATAAATAACCTGTGCATCATGCTGGACTTTATTTGGTGTGCATTTTGTGACAATAAAAATAAATAAATAATAACATGAAAACATAATAATGAGAAGAGAATTGGATTTAATCCCAAAAGTGCAAATTGGGGGAAGATTGGAAATAATAAATACTATACAAGACAAAATATATGGATCAATAAAAGACTACAGTACTAGCATGTTTATTTTGTATATTTAACTTATGTACAAAGTTCACATTCATATTTGAATTCAATTGGAAATTTAAAAATGAAAGGAAAAAGAGACACATAAAAGAAAAGAGAAAGGAAAATGAATAAATAAAAAGAAAAAGATAAAACCTCATATGGGCCAGCAACTAACCTATTCGGCCCACTCTCCCATTCGCCCCGCGCGGCCCAAGACCCCCTTTCCTGCCGCGCGCGGTCACACTGGCGTGTGGGCCCACCTTGTCAATGGCTCTACCTCACGCGTGCTCACACCGCTGGATTACCTCTGATGAATGGGGTCCACGTTGTCATCCTCTCCCTATTTCGCTGCGCGCCCTCCCCTCCGTTGCCTCCTCTCGTTGCACTTACTGGTGGGGCCGCGATAGCAGACCAGTCTTCTTCACCAACCCGGTCTTCACGACCACGGAACTACGGGCGATACCGGCGGGGCCGGCGGCAAATTCGCTCTTTGCTGTTGTGATTTTGCGTCGGGGCTATAAAATCCAACCGGACGCACCTCCTGGCTACCCTCACGCAGACCCGGTCCACCACTTCGGCGCGCGCCTTCTCCTACCCCCCAGATCCGCGCTGCTGCAACCATAGTCAGGAGGCAGAGAGGGAGCGAGGGAAGAGAGAAGAGAAATTGATCGCTGGCTGTCGAACAGGACTGGGCGGGATCCGTTGGCCTTCACGTGGCACCAGGCGCATAGCAGAAGGTGTGCCCAAGCGGCTGAGTGACCTGGGAGGGCGAGATTTCTCGCCGGGGTTAGAATTCCGCCGTGCGGTCGCTGCGCGGCGCGGGCAGCTCCACCAACGCATCGACCTTGGGTAAGTGCTCCTCCAGCTGACTCCCTTTACCCCCTGGAACCTGTAGGACCTTGCGGTAGTGTGTGAGCGTTGTGTGTCTGCCGGCCATTGCTCACCGGAGATCCTTTATCCGTAGACCGCCGTAACTCGAGTATTGCCTTGTTCTCCTCACCGTTGCGAGCAATATGCACGTACTGGGTTTCGCATGATCCCTCCCATCGATTAGGACCGATAGTAGATTGGTTGAAGCACCACCCTGAGGTTTGGCCTCGCCGTCAATGGCGTCACCGTGGTGCCAAGCGGCGCCGCCGCACTCAGCGCCGGGTTGGTCGGGAAAAAAAAAATACCTGGCCATGGATCTACCAACGGACGGCCCTGATTAGACATAGGTTACCGGTTCGGGGAGGTTGATCCTGGGCATTGGTGTTAGATCGTGTGATCTGCATTGTTTCGGCCAGCATTAAATCGGGTCCGTCCATCTCTGATCGAGCGGTCGGGATTGTGTACCTGTTCGTGTTTAGGGATGGTCTAATCCGTGCCACTGATTTATGATCCGACGGTGCAGATCAAACATCCCCCTTTGGCTGCGCTGATTTGCAAACGAACCCTCATACTACTAGGAAATTAACCCGCAATCCATCGTGTGTGAGGAGAGAGTTAGACTGAGTCTTGGAACCTTCACAAGTTAGCCCCTGTGCTCTTCTGTATTCCTGTGCGCAATCCAGAGAGCTGTTAATTGGATAAAAGAATATAGAAAATGAGTTTTTGTATTAAAACAGTTATAGAAACTTGTTTAGATCATAATAAATCCATTTTAATTCTTTTTTTGATCCATTCTAGTTTCATTAAATTTATAATAATGTTGTTTGTTAACTAGTAATCATATATTATTATGAAACATAAATTAAAATTATGCACTTTAGTTTCTTTCTATCCAACACTTAAAACTTTGGAAATTCATAACTCCTCCGTTATAACTCCGATTTGATTCGTTCCAGTTGCGTTAGTCTCGTATAAATATTTATTACGAAATAATAGCATTTATTATACCATGCCCCATTCTTTTATAATTAGATCTTTGTTTAACCTATGTTGGTTAGTCTCGTTAAACTACTTATCATTATAATCTACTAGAATATAATCTATGGTCAATTTATAACTTATATTTAAGTCGAGATAATTATTTATAATATAATCTATCATATAATTTATATTAACCAATTTATAATATAGTTTAATATTTTAATCACACAGATTTCCTATATAATCATAACCCTTTAATTGTAACTCTAATCTTTGTGGTTCTCGAACCCGCGATCTCGTAGCGACGCGTAGATTATTATTATTTAGTTTGTACTTATGTTTGGTGTAATGTTAATTTTGTCTATACACTGTTTGTTTGTATTGCTGCGACTAGCGGTGAGGTCACGAGGATCTGAAGAATCACCCTGGTACCTGGAATCTCAAGTCCCAGGCAAGTTGTGCCCTTGATCACTTCTTTTACCCACTCATGTTCTAATTAATCATAATGATCTGCATAGGTTAATTTTGATGGGACCCAATAGGTCACCCTAGTTTGTTTATCCTGAATACCTTGTTTACCCCTGAATCACTTGGGTAGTTCTGCTACTGCTTTATATGGTTTTGGGTTAATATTTCATTATATCTATGTTGCAATTATGTTGTTATTTTATTTATGTTCATGACAAGATCATTAAATGTTAATTGGAACATAGAGCTTAACTTGAGAAACATGTGCCACCACAAGGGTTTATGAACTCCCTTGGCTGATTAATTAGGAAAGCTAGTGGAGGACTACCTTACCCGAAAGGGGCAAGGGCAGTAGGGGAGTGGTCAGTGTAGGGAGGCCCTCGGGAGGATTTTGCTGCGATGGCGGTCCTGCAAGGGATTCCTGCATTGGAGCTTCCTATAAACTGTAGCGGGTTTTCTGAAGCTAGTGGAACTTTGTAAAGGCCTCGTAGTGTTACCCTGCCTCGCCTCCTCGGTAGAGGTGTATGGGAAGTCGCGATCCCTTGGCAGATGGGTAACACGACTTGTGGGTAAAGGGTACCACCTCTGCAGAGTGTAAAACTGGTATACTAGCCGAGCTCACGGTCATGAGCAGCTCAGGACTCTCTGATGATTAAATTATGGAACTTAAATTCAATTTGTCATATGCATTGCATCGCAGGTGATGTTGTTGTTACTTTTGTTCTACTACTTAATTGGGTTGGTATTTACTTATACTTAGTAATTGCTAATAAAATTTTGACCAACTTTAAAAGCAATGCTCAGCTCTAACCATCCTCTTTGGTAAGCCTTACACTTCACATGAACTCCCACCTTTGGCGAGTTCATTCACATTATTCCCCACAACTTGTTGAGCGATGAACGTATGTGAGCTCACTCTTGCTGTCTCACCCCCCCCCCACAGGTCAAGAACAGGTACCGCAGGATGAGGCGCGTGGAGGATGTTGCGATGTGTTCGTGAGAGGTCTAGGTCGTCGTCTCCCAGTCAACTTTGGGTTGCTGGACCGTTGTCTCCTCATATGATGTAATTATTTAATTATTTTGTATAGAACTCATGTTATATAGTAATGATGTGACATTCGATCCTGTGCCACTATGCATCATATGTGTGAGACTTGGTCCCAGCACACCTGGTGTTTATGTTCGCGCCCGGGCTTTGGACCCCTAAAACCCGGGTGTGACAAAACGTGCTTAGCCGACCACTGGGGCAAGTGTGTGGAGGCCTACGTAGATGATGTGGTAATCAAAACGGAGAATTCGGAAAAATTCATCGAAGACTTACAGCTGGTTTTCAACAGTCTGAGACGGTATAGATGGAAACTTAATCCTAAAAAAATGTGTTTTCGTGGTACCGGCGGGAAAGTTACTCGGGTTTATCGTCAGCCACCGAGGAATTGAGGCTAATCCGGATAAGATTGAAGCTATCATGAAGATGGAAGCGCCTCGATCACAAAAGAAGGTTCAGCGACTTACTGGATGTATGGCAGCTCTGAACAGATTTATATCCAGGCTGGGGGAAAAAAGGTTTGCCGTTTTACAAGCTACTCAAGAAGGTGGATAAGTTTCAGTGGACTTCAGAAGCACAGGAAGCTCTAGATGCGCTGAAGAAATTCTTGACAACACCACCAGTACTGAAGCCACCCCGACGAGCTATGTCAACTCAACCAGCTGAAGACCTGCTACTGTATATCTCTTGCACGACTCACGTGGTAAGCACCACGTTGGTAGTCGAGCGAGTGGAAGAAGGACATGCCTACCCAGTGCAACATCCTGTTTATTTCACCAGTGAAGTTCTAGGCCCCTCAAAGAAAAAGTATCCTCAAGTTCAGAAGCTATTATACGCAGTACTTCTAACTGCCCGCAAGCTACGTCACTACTTTGATGACCACAAAGTCATAGTAGTCACCGGTTTTCCAATAGGGGATATTCTTCACAACAAGGAGGCCATTGGCCGGATAGCCAAATGGGCTTGTGAATTGGGATCTCATGACATCGAGTTTTGACCTCGCACTGCCATCAAAACTCAAGCACTGATTGATTTCGTATCAGAGTGGACTGAACAGCAAGTACCAGATAACCCAGAGACTGCAGAAGTGTGGTGAATGTATTTTGATGGCTCGCTGAAGTTGTAGGGAGCAGGAGCAGGAATTCTCTTCACCGCACCTGGAAGCGAGCACCTCAAATATGCCCTCCAGCTGCTATTTTCGGCCTCCAACAATGCAGCCGAGTATGAAGCTCTGATCCATGGATTGAACATCACCATCTCATTGGGCGTCAAGAGATTGATGGTATAAGGAGACTCTCTGGTAGTCATCAGCCAGATAAACAAAGAGAGGATTGTTCAAGCGATTCAATGGGAAAATACTGCGCTGCCGTCCGAAAGCTGGAAGATAAATTTGAGGGTCTGGAATTTCATCATGTAGAAAGAGATCGGAACACGGCAGCCGATGTACTGTCCAAACTAGGATCCAATCGAGCTCAGGTCCCACCCGTTGTCTTTGTGCAAGAAATACTGCAGCCGAGTATCTCAATGGATCAAACAGAAGAGTGCAATATTATAGATCAACCCGAGTCAGACTCTGATGACTGGAGAAGGCCAATCATCAAGTATATAAAGAATGAAGAAGAACCAGATGACAAGAACTCGGCCGAGCGCATTGCCAGACAGTCGGCTCACTACACACTCATTGGGGAGACATTGTATAGAAGGGGTGCGTCAGGCGTCCTCATGAAGTGCATCCTCCCGTCCACTGGGAAGCAACTTCTGGAGGAGGTCCATGCTGGGCAATGTGGGATACATGCAGCCTCCAGAACACTAGTCGGGAAGGTCTTCAGGTCAGGATTCTATTGGCCAACAGCAAAGAACGATGCAGCCGAGTTAGTTCAGAGGTGCGAAGCTTGCCAATACTTGTCAAAGCAACAACACCTGCCAGCACAGCAACTGCAGACCATACCAGTAACTTGGCCTTTCGCATGCTGGGGACTGGATATGATCGGACCTTTCAAGAAAGCTCAGGGGGGATACACTCATGTATTGGTAGCGATCGACAAATTCACTAAATGGATAGATTTCAAGCCCATTGCTTCTTTAACCTCTGCTAAGGCCGTGGAATTCATACAGGACATAATATTCAGATTCGGGATACCAAACAACATTATAACTGACTTAGGATCCAACTTCACAAGTTCAGAATTCTTCGACTTCTGCGAGCAAAAGAGCATTCAGATCAAGTATGCATCTGTAGCGCATCCAAGAGCCAACGGGCAGGTTGAGCGAGTCAATGGGATGATATTGGAGGCACTCAGGAAAAAGTTCTTCGATAAGAATGAAAAATTCGCAGGAAAGTGGATAAGGGAATTGCCTTATGTCGTTTGGAGCCTAAGAACCCAACCTAGCCGAGCCCTGCATGGAAACACTCCTTTCTTCATGGTCTATGGGTCGGAGGCAGTGCTACCCACCGATCTCAAGTTTGGGGCGCCAAGGTTGATCTTCGAAAACATAGCAGAAGCTGAGGGCACCAGGCTGGAGGACATTGATGTACTTGAAGAAGAACAACTAAATGCTGTAATCCAATCAGCGCGGTACCAGCAGACTCTAAGGCGCTATCACGACAAGGCTGTGCGACAACGATCCTTCTCAATAGGAGATCTCGTCCTCCACCGAATTCCAACGGGGGAGGGACGGCACAAGTTATCGCCCTTATGGGAAGGACCCTTCATGGTAGCAGAAGTCACTCGGCCCGGATCGTATCGTCTCACTCAGATGGATGGCACAGAAGTCGAGAACTCCTAGAACATAGAACACCTCAGAAAGTTTTATCCCTAGCTGTATTTCAAAAACTGCCGGGACGACGATGTACTCTGTAAAGTGGAATTATGTCATCAATAAAAAAGAGGTTTCAAAGATACTCAGTTTGTTTACGATTGACTTGCATTCTTACTTAACTCGGGGTGACCACTATGCCCTACTATCAGAGCAATCGACTTAAGTCGGCAACGACTTAAGGCGGTGCAACATGCTCACGCTTACTTAACTCGGGGTGACCACTATGCCCTACTATCCGAGCAATCGACTTAAGTCGGCAACGACTTAAGGCGGTGCAACATGCTCACGCTTACTTAACTCGGGGTGACCACTATGCCCTACTATCAGAGCAATCGACTTAAGTCGGCAACGACTTAAGGCGGTGCAACATGCTCACGCTTACTTAACTCGGGGTGACCACTATGCCCTACTAACGGAGCAATCGACTTAAGTCGGCAATGACTTAAGGCGGTGCAACATGCTCACGCTTACTTAACTCGGGGTGACCACTATGTCCTATTAACGGAGCAATCGACTTAAGTCGGCAACGACTTAAGGCGGTGCAACATGCTCACGCTTACTTAACTCGGGGTGACCACTATGCCCTACTATTGGAGCAATCGGCTAACGTCAGTGGCGACTTAAGCCGGTGCAACATGCTCACGCCTATGCAATTCAGGGTGACCACTACGCCCTATTAACAAAAACACTCGAATTAAGTCAGCAGCGACTTAAGGCGATCTAACGTAATTATGATTACTCATACAAGGATGACTTCTATATCCCACAAACAAATTTCATAATCATCGCACGACATTTCACTACTGCAAATTTACGAACTGATGAATTCTAAAACAATAAGAGAGTAATTATATCATTCGAATGCTGAACTGATGTCCTCTAACAAATATTTGATCATGCTAACCACGCGCTCAAAGCACACAAAATGTTTCTCTATTTCGCAATATCTTTCTCAGGAGCGACCGACGAAGAAGGACGACTCAAGGAGTCAGGGGCAGCATTCACATCAGCCCTTATGTCTTCAGGAACAACCATGCCGGGTCTTCTCATCAAGACCCGTCCCGCCCGAATGGCCTTGTCCATGGCTCTGTCGCGCTGGGCTCTGAGAGTAACGGAAGTCTCTTCGGCGACCTTAGCAGCCAGTCGAGCAGTTTCTAACTCCTGGACAATGGATTTCTTGGAAGCTCGGAGTTCTTTGATGGTAGCATCCTTTGCTGATATCAACTGCTTGAGGCGGGTCACTTCGTCCGCGGATTCCTGCAACTTACAGCGTTGATTGTCCAATTCTTCCATTGTAAAGCGGTGACTCCTCTCCAAGATGGTCAGCGAGTTGCTAGAATCACGATACAATCTGTCAAGGCTGTCACGAGAGGCAGCGAGGATACGCTTTTCTTCCTGCGAGCAAAAGTCAACTCCCTCAAAAACCAAGCAAGTAATAGGAACACAGCAAGGCAAAGAACAGTTTTGTAAATCACCTTTTCAGAATTGAGCTAAGCATGAAGAGAAGAACTCAGTGCATTGGCGTCATCCAAGGCAGCGGAGACTTGACCCAGTTCAGTTTGACTTTGAGAGTACTTCTCCTCAAAGTCAGTACACTGCTGGACCAATTCAGCCTGATCTCGGGAATGTTTTTCCTCAAGAGTTGAAATCTGCCGAGTCATTCCTAGCAGGAGATAATCAAACAAAAAGGGGTCAGAATGTAGAGCAGTCCACAGTGAAGGCAAAGAGAAGCAAAAAAGCACTAACCAGCGTTGGTCGCCTCCAATTCAGAGATGCGATGTTGAAGCGAGACTGGATTCCAACATGCAAGAGACGAAGCTACTTCTGGGACGGAAGCACCCTGTAATCTCAGCTGGCTAGCCATCCCATCCACCAAAGCCTGATGAGAACAGATGAGTGTAATGACAGCAGTTCATGCAATGTAAAAATCAAGCTAAAATACATCACGGTACCTGGAGGTTGGAAAAGAACGAAGGAATCCCCAAATCAGAAGAGATCAGTTGATAACCAGGCATAAGGCCACCACCCGAAGCAGCTTGCAACGAACCAGCAGGAATCAGCTCGGTGCCTTCAGCAGAGCCAAACACTTGGTCAGCGGGGACTCTGCCCTCTAAAGCGACTCCTTGGTCCAAGGTTTGGGCTACCACCATACAGCCAGAATGTGGAGGAGATCCCACATGAACGTCCATGGAAGTACAGGAGGGAGACCCTGCTCGGTCACCCTCGGGGGCTGGGTCATAGTTTGCACTGCCCACTTGAGCCGGATCATCCCCGGCAGCACCCTCGGGGGCTGGGCAGTGGCTTACACTCCCCACCCGAGCCAAGTCATCCCCGTCGACATCCTCGGGGGCTGGGCATGAGTCAGCGCCATCCTTGGGGTCCAAGTTCTCTACAGTGGCAACCTCTAAGGTTGACGGGCCCTCAGCTACTTCCATAGGACCAGGATGATCCAAGTCAGTATCCCGACCCTCGAGATCGCGCTCTAAGGTCGACGAGGCACGGGATGACCTCAGCCCAGCATCAGGCACGTCAGCACAAGCCTCCATTGCACCATCATCCACTGGCTCCGATAACAAGTCCTCTGGGACCATATCCTCAAGAGTCTGATCAAAGTTGGCCAGGGACAGTTCTTGCAGACCAATGAGGGCAGACAAAGCAGGAGAGGGAACCCCACTACTTTCACCGCTGGCGATGAACTGCCGACTGTTTTTCCGAGTCAAAGGAGCTTCATTTTCTTCCTCCTCGTCATCCACATTGGCAACACAAGCAGCACCCCCATTGGGATCAGCAACAGATGGAGCACCCACATTGGGATCAGCAACAGATTGGGTACACCTGTTGGGGACTTGTTCTCAAATGCTAAGAATTAAGAACAAGGCAACACAAAAAATGTTAAGTGTTAAGGTCCTTCGTCCTCCATAACGATATATCCCTTCGGGATATAAAGCATCTCGGACGAAGGTTACGAAGGACATACCTTCGTAAGCATAACAACGAAGAATGAAGCATTCACATAAATCATAGAATATGAAATAAACATTTAAATATTGTCATAGAATTATCTCTACTTGTATTAATGAATATAAATGACTTTGAATTACGAATGTACCTTCGGTCCTGCGGAAGGCAAGAGTGCAAGCGTGATGTGAAAGCAAATGACAGGTTCACGTGAACAGTACAGAGGTACTGTTCATCTATTTATAGGCACAGGTCGCAGCCTGTGACAAATTACAATTATGCCCCTTGCGAAAGTTTACAGCATTGACTCAGACCTATATGTATAAAAAGGTCATTCTATCTCTATGTCGGTTTAAAACGCCGAAGCTCCATGAAAAGGGACCTTCGGCCATCTCTTGGAGACGACTTCAGCCGAAGCTGTTTCTTCGTGTGAGACCTTCGGCGCACCGAAGCACGACCCCAACAGTAGCCCCTTTCGCGGTGCTAGATCGTTCTTCGTAACGAGCTTGACCCGTGAAAAAAAACCTCTTCAGCTTCGGGAAGCCGAAGGTCCAAAAAACACCTTCCCTGAGCTCGTTGCGGAGAAACGATCCGACTTCCGAGCGCGTGTCGGTCCCACCTTGCAGAGTTACTGTTTGATCCTTGCGGTCCACTGCGCAGCGGGTACAAGTTACTGCGCGCCTGGTGTAACAATTCCGCCGCTTCGCCTTCTTACCTGCAGCACTATATAAACTGACAAGTAGTTGTGAAGTTACCACAGCATTCATTGCTATTTGCACTGTTTTGCTGCCGAAATTTTCCATCATAGCCGAAGCTTAAGTCCCAAAATCGAACGAAGGTGCTTCTCAACGTCCGCTTCGTCAGAAAGAAGAGCTTCGGAGAAAAGAAAAAAGTAAAAAGTTTTTGACTTCCCAAACTTAGAATCAAATGGCGAGAATACGATCTACTGCCAAAGTTGTACGTGAGGGAGACGAAGCCGAAGGTTCAGACACTGTACCCATCTCCGAAGCGATGCAGCGCTCCGGCCTGGTAACCGCGGAAGAAACGCCTGCTGCCGAAGCAAACCCGCCAGCTGCGGAAGGAGAAGACAGAGAAGAAACCGACTCCGAGGATGACTATTACCTTGCTATGCCCAGCAAGCCCAGTCACCTGGATTTTGGGAAATCAACTGTTTCAAAAGCTGACCTTTCGAAGATGGTGAAAGCAGGTTATTTCAATGAGGACCAGAAGAAGCTACTCCGCTTCGGGGAAGAAGAAACCACCCCGAAGCCAAGGAAGGATGAGATTGTTATTTTCAAGAGTTTTTTAAAAGCCGGGCTTAGATTCCCTCTCCACGGTATTGTTGCGGAGATACTAAGGAGGTTTGGTATCTACTTTCATCAATTGACTCCTAACGCCATCGTTAGGCTCAATGTTTATATCTGGGCTCTCCGAAGCCAGGCTATGGAACCATTTGCCGACAGCTTCTGCCGAGTTCACGAATTACATTACCAAACTAAGGCCAGACAAGATGGGCTACATGATAATTTCGGCTGTTATAATTTTGCCTACCGGAAGACAACAAAGTGTCCTGTCATCAGCTACCGGAGCAAATGGCCAGCAGGTTGGAAATCAGAGTGGTTTTATGTAAAAGTTGACGAAGACAAAGAAAAACTGGTACAAAGCCCTTTGGAGTTAATCTTCGGAGAGACAAGGCCACGATGCCACATTGGCGACCTAAAAGGTCCCACCTGGGCTGCTCTGGGTGAATTTGAAATTATCTCAGAACACATTGGCACCAGGGATCTAGTTCAAGAGTTCTTGGCATTCAGAGTTTTCCCTACTCTAAAAGAGTGGGAGATGCCGAAGCTGGAGGGAGAGAAGAAGAAGGGGGAGCTTGTCCGGCTTCCCTATTACTTCAAGTTCAAGAAGTTCTTCAAAAAACCCTGCAAAGAATGGTTAGACACTGTTGAGGTGATGTGCAACGAAATCCTGGGGAATTACTCCAAAAAAGAGGATCAACTAATGACAGCAGCCTTCGGTGCCCGACCGAAACGAAGGCTGAACCGAGTGCTTGACGCCCTAGGCTTCGAATACCCAGACTACGAGCAATTGAACAAAGGCGCCGAGGGCCTCAAAAGAAAGAGAGTAGCCGAAGCTCTGATCAGGGATGAAGAAATACCAGCAAAGGAGAAGAAAGTTCTCAAGAAAAGAAAAATATCTGCTCCGAAGCGCAAATCACCCGAAGAAGAGGGGTCCCCCACACCGCCTTCTACCAGCGACGTGGAGGAAATTTTAAAGGTAATGACTGAACCCATGCCTACGAAGCTAAGTCCACTAGGGCTCCAACTGACGAAGCTTTTTCAAAAGGTGGACGAGCCGGATCAGACGAAGACAAGCAAACCCAAACGGCAAAGAATTATTGCGGTAACTGAAGTTATCGATAAGACGCCGCCAAGGGCGTCAATCCAAAAAACGGCAGCTGCCGAAGGTAGAGCTTCGGAAGTCGCGGCTACCGAAGCTGCCACACCCGAAGATGTAAATTTAGAAACTACTCTTGAAAATATTGACAAAATTTTGACGGAAAACATTGAAGAAGCTGCCACCGTTACTGAAGAAATCCTGGCCACAGTGCCAGGGAAAGGGAAAGAAATAGTCGAAGAAACTTCGGACGACGAAGCCTATTCTTTCCAGAATCTAATTGGGCAGAAACTGACGAAGGACGAAATAGAAGAACTCAAAGACTATGCCAAATCTTGCGGCTACAAGCCAGGAGCCCTTCTATTTGGGGGTGTAGATGATGAAAAACTAGGCTGTATTCGAGACCAGACTGGAGCTAAGGTAATCGGTACTCTATCGAAGAGTATCGGTTTTCCGAAGCTAGAGACAGACATCAGCCGCTACCGACGACAACATATCGTCGGCAGCTTGTTTTATTCTAACTTCAAGGTAAACAACCTTTTTCTCTGGTTTTTATTGCTGTTAACAATAAAAATATTACTTAACATAAGTTGTTTCTGTTCAGAGCATGCTACTGAGCAAAGCTCTGAAGATGCAACAAGACTTGGAGGACAAAAAGCACGAAGCTATAATTGAAAACTTGGAAAGCAAAATAAAAGAGCAATCTGCCATCATTGAAAAGAAAGACTTCGAGCTCCAATCGACCGAAGGCTTGCTGGCTGAAGCTGAGGCTAAAATATTAGAGTTGAATTCGAAGCTTATCAATCAATCAAAACAATTTGATCAAGAGAAGCTAGAACTGAATTCGAAGCTTAAAGCCGAAGTCCAGACCAGCTCAGAATTGAAGAAAGCATTAACAAGCCTTCAAGACAAATGCTTGAACTTTGGCAATAATTGTATTGGACGATTAAAGAAGATATTTTACTCTGTTGGAGCCAGCAGTGGGAGATTTAACCCTTCGGCGGAAAATTTACCCCAAGCCTTCGATCATATTGAAGCTGAAATCGAAGAGCTTGACGAAGTTATAGCCGGGCACGACGACTTCTGTGCCTGGGTGGCTTCTCGGGGTACCGCTGCTGCATTTCTGAAGGCCGGCTGCGAACATGGAAAGGTTGTCAACAGGCCCAACTTCACCTTATCTTCATCAATCCTGGATGATATGCCCGACCTCGCCCGAAGTATTTCCAATAGATTTATAAAAATGGTATGGACAAAGGGCGGGCGAGAGAAAGCTGGAGACGAAGCCCGAAGTCATCTTGAACCAGTATGAAATGACATTTCGTGCTTACCTTTTCCTTTGGGCTTGATTCTTATGATTCCTTGACTCATGTAGGATGACGAAGGTGAAGATGATGCCTAGGATATGTCGCCGAAGTTGTCGTCGAAGCTGAAGCTTAATGAAGACTAGCAGAAGTGTGCTTTTAGAAAAACTCAGGATAATTTTGTAACAACTCTTATAAATAGAATTAAACTGTTCTTCAAGGAACTTTGTACATACCTTGTAATATATTCTTACCCTTCGATTAAGGTGCTTTGATGTGGACGAAATCAGTTTTTTGAGCCGAAGGCGAAAAAACACCTTCCCTTCTTTTCGTACACAACGAAGCATAAAAGGCCGCTTCCTCTTTTTGCCGAAGCCTTTCCTTACATAACAAAACATAAAAAACTGCTACTCTTATCTGCCGAAGCTTTTCCTTACATATCAAAACATAAAAGACTGCTACTCTTATCTGCCGAAGCTTTTCCTTACATAACAAAACATAAAAGACTGCTACTCTTATACACAACGATTCATAAAAAACCACCTCTTCGAAACTTTTCTTTTACATAACAAATCATAACAAACCATTTATCCGAAACTTTTCTCTGTGCCGAAGCAACCATTTAGGAACACAAATGCTATGAATGAATGCTTATGCATGCAAATGCCATGATGTAATGTGCAAATGAATGTCCGAAGCGTAAATCCGAAGCCACACTCATCCATCATTTTCTTAGGAGCAAACACACGTCAGCTCTGCATTCCCTTAGGAACGACTTTGGAGCATATTTGCCTTTTACTTAGGCAGTATCAGCGTTGACTTTTCGCTGTAAGCTCTGCATCCCCCTAGGGACGTCTTTGGAGCTTCTTCGTCTTTTACTTAGACGGTATAAGCTCTGCATTCCCTTAGGAACGACTTTGGAGCTTCTTCGCCTTTTACTTTCGGCGGAATCAGCGTTGACTTTTCGCTGTGAGCTCTGCATCCCCTTAGGGACGTCTTTGGAGCTTCTTCTCTTTTTTAGTTTCGGCACTCGATGGTGCGCTCTCAGCTTTTACATTTACATTCTTTTGGGGGATTTTGCTCTTATAAAACTAAAAAGGAAATTACATATGATGGCCCCATTAAAAACCTTTCTCCCCCTTTAGAAAGGAAAAGGGTGCCATGAAAAAGAAAAGAAAAGTCAAAATTACATCGAGTTATACATAAAACCGCCGAAGCTCATCCGCATTCCAAGATCTTGGAATTTCATTGCCATCCATGTCCTTCAGTCTGTACGAACCAGGCCTTGACGAAGATGCTACTAAGAAAGGCCCTTCCCATTTCAGTTGCAATTTGCCCACTGTATCCGGATTGGCCACTCTCCGAAGCACCAAGTGTCCTGGCTCAATATTTTTTAGCCGGACCTTTCTATCTCGCCATTTAACTGTTTCAGCCTGGTACTTATTGATATTCTCCACGGCCTGAAGCCTGATCCCTTCTAAGGCATCTTTTTCCACGAGACAAGTATCTTCGGGACCTGATTCTGCCGAAGCTACCACTCTTATTGATCCAGCTTTGGCTTCTTCCGGGGTTATTGCTTCGTCACCAAATAACAACTTAAATGGGGTAAAGCCTGTGGATCTTGATGTTGTTGTGTTATGGCTCCATACCACTTTGGTAAGCTGATCTGGCCACTTTCCCCTTGGTTGATTAAAGATTAGCTTCATTATTCCTGTCATTATGATGCCGTTGGCCCTTTCAACAAGCCCATTCGACTCCGGGTGCCTGACTGACGCAAAGTGGATCTTCGTGCCAATTTGATCACAAAAATTTCTGAATTCTTCGGAGTCAAATTGTGTTCCATTATCTACAGTTATAGCCTTCGGCACTCCGAAGCGACAGACAATATTCTGCCAGAAAAATTTTTGGACAGTGGCCGAAGTTATTGTAGCTAATGGCTTCGCTTCAATCCACTTGGAAAAATATTCCACAGCAACTACAACATATTTCAGATTGCCTTGAGCCGGTGGTAATGGGCCCAGCAAATCGAGGCCCCACCTTTGCAATGGCCAGATGGGTTGTATTAGCTGTGTCAAAGACGAAGGTTGTTTTTGATCTCTAGCACATTTCTGACAACCTTCGCACTTTTGAACTAACTCAGCTGCATCCGAAGCTGCCTTCGGCCAATAAAATCCTTGACGGAACACTTTTCCAAGTAACGGCCTGGATCCGATGTGGGATCCACAAAGGCCTGCATGTATTTCCTTCATCAACTCTATACCTTCGGCTCTAGACAAGCACTTGAGCAGCGGGGCACAAACTCCATGCTTGTATAACTCCCCTTCTATAATGATATACGGACGAGCTCTTGCCTCTATTCTCTTATTATAAGCTTCGTCATCTGATAGGAAGTTGCCCTGAAGGTAAGAAATTATTTCAGTTCTCCAATCTTCACTGTACACAGGAGAAATAGTAAGAACTGCTCTTTCAAGTAACTCCACTGAAGGTGCCTTTATTGTTTCGAAGAATACATCCGAAGGTAGCGGCAGCCCCTGTGCTGCAGACCTGGCTAACAAATCAGCATGTTCATTTTGCCCTCGAGGGATATTCTTAACAGAAAATCCTTCGAAGGAAGCTTCGATCCTTCGGACTGTGTCTAGGTATTTTTCAAGCTTCGGGTCTTTAGCCTTGCAACTTTTGTCAATATGACCCGAAACAATCTGAGAATCAGTTTTAAGGATCGCCCTCCTGATCCCCATCGCCTTTAGTTTCCGAAGACCCAGGAGCAAGGCTTCGTACTCAGCAATATTATTTGTGCAGCTGAAGTCCAGTCTTGCTGCATAGCAAGTTTTAACCTTGGACGGTGAAACCAAAACAGCAGCTGCTCCTGCTCCGAAGGTTCCCCAGGAGCCATCACAAAACACTGTCCATGCTTCGGCATCTTTATTCGCTTCTTCGCCCTGAGCCCCTGGCGTCCAGTCGGCAATAAAATCTGCCAATGCTTGAGACTGGATCGAGGATCTGTGCACATAATCAATGTAAAATTCATTAAGCTCCGCAGCCCATTTTCCAATTCGGCCAGTAGCTTCTTTATTTCTCATGATATCTTTCAACGGCTGCGAAGAAGGAACAATAATATTATATGCCTGAAAATAATGCCGAAGCTTCCTGGATGCCATTAGAACGGCATACAACACCTTCTCCAGTTCTGTATAATTTTTCTTTGAGACACTAAGGACCTCAGATACAAAATATACTGGGACCTGCTTCTTGATTTGTCCATCAAACTTCTCCTGCACAAGTGCCGCACTTACTGCTGAGTACGAAGCTGCCACATACAACAACAGAGGAGCCCCTGGCATTGGTGGAGTTAATGTTGTTAGATCTATCAGGTATTGCTTGAGTTCTTCGAAAGCTTTTTGTTGAGCTGGGCCCCATTGAAAGACTTCAGCTGATTTTAGCACCTCGAAGAAGGGTAGATTTCTTTCCGCTGATCTGGATATAAATCTGTTAAGAGAAGCCAGTCTTCCTGTCAATCTTTGGGCCCCCTTTCTTGTGGTTGGTGGCTCCATTCGAAGTATAGCTTCGATTTTATTTGGGTTAGCTTCAATTCCCTTTGTTGAAACCAAGCATCCAAGGAACTTACCCTTCTTTACTCCGAAGACACATTTTTCTGGATTCAGCTTCAGACCAGCTTGTCTGAAGCTGGCGAAGGTCTCCTGCAGATCAGCAATATGGTCTTCTTGCTTCGTGCTTTTTACAATAATGTCATCAACATAGGTCAACACATTTCTGCCTATCTGAGATTGGAGAACCTTCGCAGTCATCCTGCTGAAACTCCCTCCAGCATTCTTAAGCCCCTCAGGCATCCGAAGATAGCAATATGTACCACTTGGGGTTATGAAACTAGTCTTCGGCTCATCCTCCTTTTTCATCCAGATTTGATGATAACCTGAGTAACAATCCAGGAGACTCATGAGTTCCGAAGAAGCTGCTGCATCAACTAAAGAGTCTATCCTTGGCAGCGGGAACTCATCCTTCGGACAAGCCTTGTTGAGATCTGTGAAATCAATACACATTCTCCACTTTCCATTGGCCTTCTTCACCATAACAGTGTTAGCTAGCCATTCTGGATACTTCACTTCTCTGATAACTCCTGCACTTAGGAGTCTTTTTACTTCGTTGCGAGCCCCTTCGGCCTTGTCATCAGACATTTTCCGAAGCCTCTGCTTGCGGGGTCTGAAGGATGGGTCAACATTGAGCGAATGTTCAATAACATCCCGATTCACTCCACAAAGATCATTGGCTGACCATGCAAAAACATCTTTATTGTTGAATAAAAACCTTATCAAGGTTTTCTCTTGATCTTCAGATAATTGCGAGCCCAATAGCACCTTCTGCTCTGCTATATCCTCACACAGCAGCATGGGCTTCGGCTGATCAGCCGAAGCTGCTTTTTCCCTCCTGAACTTGTACTGTTCACAAACTTCAACTCCATCTATATTATGGATTGCCTTGGAATCAGTCCAGCTTCCTTCGGCCCTTCTGGCAGCTTCCTGACTCCCATGAATAGCAATAGGCCCTTGGTCCGAAGGTATCTTCATGCAGAGATAAGCTGGGTGAAGAATTGCTTCAAAAGCATTTAGGGTACCACGACCAATGATGGCGTTGTAGGGGTATTCCATGTCAACAATATCAAACACAATTTGCTCAGTCCTTGTGTTATTAACAAATCCGAAGGTTACCGGCATGGTAATCTTCCCGAGTGCCACAATCTGCCGCCCTCCGAAGCCACAAAGAGGGTGCGTAGCATCATGAATCTTGTCTTCAGGCTCTTGCATCTGTCTGAAGGCTTTGGCAAATATAATGTCAGCTGCACTGCCTGTGTCAACTAGGACATTGTGAACCAGAAACCCTTTGATCACACAAGAAATGACCATAGCATCATTGTGAGGATAGTCCTTGAGCTGAAGATCTTCCTGAGAGAAGGTAATTGGAATGTGAGACCATTTTGACTTAATGAAGGGTCCCTGCACTCCAACATGCTGCACCCTTCTCTGAGCCTCCTTCTTCTGCTTTTTGTTAGCTGGCTCTGAGCAAGAACCGCCTGTTATCGGGAGCACCAGCTTCGAAGCCGAAGCAGCTCCAGCTTGAGTGTTGAACGAAGCCATCAGCTCAGAAAGGTGGAAGTGAGTTGACCGGAGGTGGGCGCCAATGTTGGGGACTTGTTCTCAAATGCTAAGAATTAAGAACAAGGCAACACAAAAAATGTTAAGTGTTAAGGTCCTTCGTCCTCCATAACGATATATCCCTTCGGGATATAAAGCATCTCGGACGAAGGTTACGAAGGACATACCTTCGTAAGCATAACAACGAAGAATGAAGCATTCACATAAATCATAGAATATGAAATAAACATTTAAATATTGTCATAGAATTATCTCTACTTGTATTAATGAATATAAATGACTTTGAATTACGAATGTACCTTCGGTCCTGCGGAAGGCAAGAGTGCAAGCGTGATGTGAAAGCAAATGACAGGTTCACGTGAACAGTACAGAGGTACTGTTCATCTATTTATAGGCACAGGTCGCAGCCTGTGACAAATTACAATTATGCCCCTTGCGAAAGTTTACAGCATTGACTCAGACCTATATGTATAAAAAGGTCATTCTATCTCTATGTCGGTTTAAAACGCCGAAGCTCCATGAAAAGGGACCTTCGGCCATCTCTTGGAGACGACTTCAGCCGAAGCTGTTTCTTCGTGTGAGACCTTCGGCGCACCGAAGCACGACCCCAACAACACCCATTGGGGTCAGCATCCGTGAATCCAGTCGCAGGCACTTCTTCAGTAGCAGGAACCGAGGTACCAGCATCTTGATCAAAACTGGATACTCGCCGGAGGCGTCTTCTTTTCTTCTTCTGCTCATCAGCAGAAGGATCAGGCTGATTGGCTCGGCAAGGGAGCCTCGGGCGAGTACTGACAGGCTTCTGAGCATCCAAAGTCGTATCAGCCTCTGGGAGGGGCACCACTACCAACGCCCCAGCAGGAGCAGCGTCGGAAGAATCTTCAGCTAGCAAATCAAGCATAGCGTTTATATCTGCATCACTAGGGTTCAGGGGCACCTCAAAATGGACCTGCCGTTCGTCATCAGGAATCTCCCCAAGCGAGGCAACCAAGGCACTAACTTCTTCAGCAGAGGGTCGCGCTCTAAGGCCCAAACTGCCATCAGTAATAGGTGGATTCGACACAAAAAGGGTGAAGGCTTTGGGAGGAGGCAGGTTCCAGGCCGAGTATGCCACTGGAGCACCAACATTTGACACTTTGCCCCTAAGGATCATCTCTAGTCGGCTCACCAAGTCTGCAGAGGGAATTCTTCTGTTAGTAACTCGAGTTGAGTCGGCTAGCCCTCGATACAGATAAGCTGGGTAGGCCCTGTCTTTCAATGGCTGAATATTCTTGAAAACAAAATCAGTAACCACAGCTTCAGCAGTCAGACCCCTCTCTTTCAGCAGTCCAACTTCAGCTAGCAACACACCTACCTCAGCTACCTCCTGATCTGTGGGAGACTCGGTCCAGCTTGGGGTGCGAACATCCGGCTGTCTTCCCGACCGGGAGGGGAGAGAATTCCCATAATTCTCAACTATAAACCACTCCAAGCGCCATCCCTTGATACTGTCCTTGAGGGGGATCTCGAGATATTCAGTCTTCCTCCCATGGCGCATCTCCAAGCTGGCACCCCCAACCAACTGATGTTGTCCCCCAGCCATCCCAGGGCGACAATGATACAAGTATTTCCACAGACCGAAATGCGGCAGCACGCCAAGAAAGGCCTCGCATAGATGAACGAAAATGGAGATTTGCAGAATTGAGTTGGGATTCAAATGGGTCAAGTTAATATGGTAGAAATCAAGGAGGCCGCGGAAAAAGGGAGAAATGGGAAGGCCAAGGCCGCGGAGAAGGAAAGGGGCATAAACAACGGACTCATGGGTATCCTCTGTCGGAACAGTAAATCCATGGCAAATCCGCCAAGAACAGAGCTCTCGCGGAGGAAGAACCCCGATAGATACGAGGTGGAGAAGTTCAGTTTCAGAAATGACAGACATGTGGTTACCTGCGAAAGGCAACTGGCTGTTGGGGTCGATTGGAGGAATCACCACAGCAGATGAACTCGAGGTCTTCCTCTTGGGCGCCATCTCGATTCTATCAGCGAGCGGAGTGGGAGGATAATGGCAGAGAGGATTCGGAAGCGAGAAAGCAAGAACTAGGGCACGGAAAGCAAAGGCGGCTAAAAGCGCAGCACTTATGGGATATTCTCGAGCCAGATACCGTTTCAAAAAGTGCCCAGTCATCACCCGGCGGTTATTTCCAAAACCCCAGCGTGCCACGTGGTCACCCGGCAGTTATCTCTAGGACACGGTGCGCCACCTCATCACTCGGCCATCATCCTCAAAGTGGCTCGCGCGGTCTGCTATCACTCGGCGTTGCCTCCAAAACGCCGATTTCGTGTTCAGTCGCTCGACATTACCTCTAAAATGCCGACGTCGCCCTCCAGTCACTCGGCGTTGCCTCCAAAACGCCGATTTCGTGTTCAGTTGCTCGGCATTACCTCTAAAATGCCGACGTCGCCCTCCAGTCAGTCAGCGCTGCCTCCAAAACGCCGATTTCGTGTTCAGTCGCTTGACATTACCTCTAAAACGCCAACGTCACCCTCCAGTCACTCGGTGTTACCTCTAAAACGCTGATATCGTATTCAATCACTCGGCGTTACCTCTAAAACGCTGATATCGTATTCAATCACTCGGCGTTGCCTCTAAAACGCTGATATAGTGTTCAGTCGCTCGGCGTTGCCTCTAAAACGCCGACGTCGCCCTCCAGTCACTCGGCGTTGCCTCTAAAAAGCTGATATTGTATTCAGTCGCTCGGCAGTTATCTCTAAAACTCCGATATTGTGTTCAATCACTCAGCAGTTACTCTAAAAGCACCAACACCATCTACAAAGTTACTCGGCGGCTATTTCTGAAAGCATCAGTTTGATCCCTAAGTTATTCATTTACTGTCTCAAAGGAATCAGTTTCACAAACGAGCAAGACAAGTTATAAAGGAGAAGCCAACATCATTCTTTCATTAGAAGGGAAGATAACATACTTACAAATCAACTCTTTACGAGTTGATACTTCCCTACTACTACTACATTACATTACTGCTACTACTACTACACTACGCTATACTACTCTATGTTACTACTACATTATTTTAACTATACTATACTAATATCTAAAAGACCAGTGGCATCTAGCCACTGGCCCTGTTGCTGTCGCCGCCGCTGCCGCCTCTGGTGCTGCCCCTGATGCTGCCGCCCCGGTTGCTGCCCCCACCGCTGCCGTCACCGTCCTTGCTACCGTCGCCGCCGCCCCTGCCGCTGCCGTCACCGTCACCGTCGCCATCGTCGTCGTCGTCGTCGTCGTCCTCGTCCTCGCCGCCGCCGTCCGAGTCCTCCTCATCCGAGGAGTACTCCGACTCATCCGAGCCCTCGAGCCCGGAGCGCTCGACGGCCCGGATGTATGTCCAGACCTCCGCCGCGAGCCCCTGGGAGTCGTCTGAGTCGTCAGACGACTCACGCAGGGGGACGGGAGCCGGAGACCCCTCAGACTTAGAGGAGAACTCCTCCTCTTAGTACTCCGAGTCACCAAACTCCTCCGATGGAAGAGTTGGCTCACGCTTGCGCTTGTTGTTCTTGCCCATGGTGGAAGCAGAAGGGAGAGAAGAAAGGGAAGCAGCAGAGAACAACGAAGAGATGTGAAAAAGCCAGAGAGACAATGGCGTTATTTATAGAAGGAGAAGGCAACCGCTCACCTCCAACCGCGGTCACTGAACAGTCGCAAAGCATTCAATAAGCACTTCAACCCGTCTGAAGACACGTCAGGCGGCTGACGCCGTTTCACGCAACACAACACCCATTGGGACTCCAGTCAACAGCGCGGAGGATATGATTACACCCGCCGTCACATCACATTACTACTCAGAAGCAGCCGGCTAAAACACTCAAATTATCAGTAATTATCAGTATATTTTTCAAAACGGTCATATCTGTGCAGGGCACGCAGTGAATACCTCAAGACAAAAATGAGATATCAGTAAGGATCAGAGGAAAGCCAAATATAGCCAGTGAAGTACAAAATATGGCCGACAGAAGCGATGTGAAGACTAGACAGAGAACGTCCATCAAACGTCCAATCAGTCGCAGAGCAAATAAATTGCACTACCTAGCAAAATATGGATGGATTGCGAACTCGGCTGCTAAAGACAAAATATATGCTGACCTCTGAAGCAAAATATTGATGACATAATGCTGACCTCCAAAGCATAATGCAAATAACTTCATGCCAATTTCTACAAACAGAAAGGATAATTTTCAGCAAAGAGACACAAAAGGAAGACCTTCGAATGGATTATCCTCAAAAATCCATTTGAAGGTCGGGGGCTACACCCATTGGGTGCACCTCCGGTGCACCCCATGGATTATCATTCCAAGCCAAGATGGTGCCGACTTCTAAGGCATGGGACAAGATTAAAAGGCCAGCCCTCAACCAAAACGCAGGAGCACAAATGGAAATAATTTCTGGGGAAGACCTTCGAGTAGATTATTTTCTAAAATCTACTCGAAGCTCGGGGGCTACACCCATTGGGTGCACCTCCGGTGCACCCAATGAAGTTCAGAATCCCACGAATTGAAATGCCGACCTCTAAGGCACAAGCACGAAACTAGGCTTCGGTCTACGAGTGATCAAAGCAGGAGAAGACAACAGGAAGTCATTTTCTTCAAATCACCTGCAAGCTGGACCTGGGATCTTTGGGCTGATTACCTCTAAATTAACCCAAAGATCGGGGGCTTGTGGGGGGTAGATATCCCCCGGGTCCACTAAAAGAGTAAAAGACCTCACGAAAGGCCCAAGGGCCCAATAAATCGTAAGGTCATTCTTTCGTGGGCCTGGGAAGAGACAATCAGCAAAGCAGAGCGACATGAGGCCGGATTGGTGCAAACCTGGACGGCCCACAACGTCGAGCGAGTGATCGCAACAGAGATCCGACTTTCCCGCGCTGGAGCCCCCATGTAACGGAGCCATGCGAGGATAAGTCGGCAGAATTACATGGAGATAAACTCAAGCAGTTCACTATCTTTTAGCTACTTGTTGTTATCATATCCACATGTATTGCCCCACGGTCGAGTATATAAGGCCTAGGGGGCACCCCTTCAGAACGATCGACCCTATTACTTAGCCACCCACATCAACTCTCTGCATTCTCAATCCAGAGAGCTCTCTTGTAACCTTGTCCACCAAGCATACTCACCAGGACGTAGGGTGTTACGCATCTCTGCGGCCCGAACCTGTAAACCTTGTTCACTGTCCCTCGTGCAATCGGCACGAACCATTTTGCTAGAGTTGTCGACACCGTCCTACTCCTAAAAACACCTTGAGGGGCAACCCCGGGTGTGCGGTCGGACCCAAAACACCGACAGGACGGAGTGCCCTTACATGTCGTGTGTTTATGTTTACCTTGCAAGGTTTGAAAACTCCATTCAAATCGTCTGCTTCTCGCGGCTAATGAGACTGCTTGACCCCTTGTACTGCATTGAGTAAAAAAGTGAAATGAGGTTGATTGAGATAATATGTTGATTGTACTAAATGATTGCTACCATGTATGCTTCAGAAGAAGCAAACTTAGCTTAATTTAATAATACCAGAATTGGAAAAGCCAAAAATTGATTTTAGACTCAGCTAGTGCTTTTGGCAAACCAAACACCGTGTAAGTCTAGCTGAGTATTAGTATACTCAGCCTTGCTTGTGGCACAATTTTTGCAGGTACGCTTCAGGATATGGTTGCTGGTGTGACTTGGCCTTCCACCCTGCCACCGGGTTGGACGTTCGAGTGGGATGCTGCTCTAGCAGGAGAGGAGCCAGAGGAGTAGTGGGCTAGGCCTTGCCCTATGCCTCGTCATTCGACGTTATCGACTATCCGCTGCAATTTAAATTATGAACTTGTTTTCGTTACCTGAAAACTCCGATTTATGTAATAACTCCAGTACTTTAATTTGAGCTTTTCTGTTTTATTGTATTTTCTCTGTGACTCACCATTGAGTGAGATAGTGGTATTTGATCCTGGATAAGTGGCTTTATTAGACTAGATCTGAGGGACCAATGGGTTATTCTGATTTAAGTGTGTTACAACCTCTAAGGCATGACTTGGGCACTTAAGCTGGAATAATTTGGGCGGTTCTACCACAAAGACTCTCAAGGATATGATGGCTTGAGGGAGTCAAGGTAAGGCTATTCAAGAATCAAAGACTCTATTTGCAGAAATGCTTACTAACAGTGGATCCTTAAAAATCCAGTTTTATTATCAAGTTAAGTCATTACCTGCATCTAGAGTTCTTTCTACCCTAGTTCAAGCACTTGGCCTACACTAGCCGTCTTTTATCACCGTTTAAGTTCACTGGAATGCTATGTGTAAGTCAGTGACCAAACCCTAAACCCTAAATTGAATCGATTAATTGACGAGGCATGTTCGAGAAGTAACGGCGATCTGAATAGATTAATACCCCGCTGGAGATCTCCAAGCACACGACATATGTAGCACTTAACCCTTGCATATGTCAACTCGCCACCGGGTTTCTCAAGACTAGACCGGGTTCATGCCAACTGTGAGCATACATACACCACCGTCCAGCCTCTTGTCACAGAGGGTACACGCTACTCTCGCCATCTCTCCACTCCCATTGCGTGTTGGCCTTTCTGGTATTGGTCTGCCCGAGGCAAAGCTTACCCATGACGAGGCATGTGGCCAGTTAAAAGGTCCTCGATCATCAAGCCTACATCGGTACGGTCCTTAATCGACTCGTACGGAGACACTACACCGAGACTTCCTTCTCGTGCAAGTCACTCGCCCGGTCTCGTCTTTATCATTTACAATCCCAAAGTTTGGTACGTGACAGAGGTACATCTTTTTCGATGTTGAACCCATCACGGCCATGCTGGATTCACCATCAAGTTTTATTTTTGAAACATCCCATTCCATATGAAGCATCATCGTTTGTTTAAAACAAAACATTTTGTTTTATAAAGCATGACTAAGCATCAAAAAAACTTTTTAGGTAAAACATGTATCAAGGAATGGTAATCAATTTCAAGGTAGGAAATGCAGCAATTGTGTAGCATTGAACTTCTATCACTTAATGCATCATTTCAAGTGATAAAGAATTTAAAACAACAAGGAAGGGGTAAATGCACCGGGGCTTGCCTTGTGTCGTAGGGGACTCGGGATCTGTTCCACAAATGTCAAAGTAGAAATTGTCCCTGAAAGGTGGAATTTTAGTCGGTGGTGCAACTTCCTCTTCAACTACTTCTTCTTTGTTTTCTAAACATAACAATATACATACATAAATGCACATGTGATGCTATGAACATGCAGTTATGATAGAACATATTAAGTTATATCTTGAATATAACTTTCCTTCATGGTACTCCTGAGTCACTAGTTTTTTCTGGATTAGTACCTTATCAGGATTAAGCAAGTTCTATTCTGGGAAGTTAAGGTTTTGGGTTTTGGGATCAAACAATATTCAAAACATACCAAACTTTACCAAATGGCTTTTATTATTATATTGAGCTTATCCAACAAGTTTTATGATTTTTGGAGCTACCAATTTAATTCTAAAATACTAGATTTAGGCATCATTAATTGCTAAACAATTCATGGCGGGGAGTAAAAATCTTGGAATTATTTTTATTAAATACTAGGGGAATTTAAGAGTTTATTAAAATTGGTCCCATATTTTTATCATTTTTCTAGAATTTTCTATAAATTTCCTAAGCCTGGAAAAAAAAGAAAAAAGGAAAGGAATGAATAGTAACAGGCTCAAACCAGCCTAAGCCGGCCCATTGTGATGGAACCTCCCAAGTCATTAGGCCCACCTATAGTTGTCCTTCTCCAACGGACCTCTGACAACCCTGTAGATGTACATAATCAGTCGACAAGTTTGGTATTTGTATCCTTTACCTTTCCCAAGAGTGTTCCACCCGTCACGTAGATATTACAACACATCAGAGGAACGAATAAGCGGAAGCGAATTACAATAACTTAGTTTACATTCATTAAAATATAGAAAGAGTATTATTATTATTACATCACCAGGATATAAGATTGCATAAGTATTATTATTATTACAACCCTGGGAGGCAAAAACCCCTCCCACATAAAAGTATATTGTTTTTCAAAAGGAAGGACCACGTCCTTCCGCAACCACGTTACTGTTGAGGCTCGTCCTTGGGCACCACATCCTTGAGCACCACCTTAGTGCAAAAACAGCAGAAGTCTGTTGTTTCATCACCTACAACAACATGGGTTCGAAAACCCTGAGTATGAAGTGTACTTTCGCAAGTCTTACCCATCAAAATAAAAGACTCTCAAGGATATGCTGGCTTAAGGGAGTCAATGTAAGGCTTAATCAAGAATCAAGACTCTGTTTGCAAAAATGCTTACTAATACTGGATCCTTAAAAATCTAGTTTTATTAGCCAGTTAAGTCATTACCTGTCACTAGAGTTCTTTCTACCCTAGTTCAAGCACTTGGCCTATACTAGCCATCTTTTTATCAACCCTTCTTGTTCACTGGAATGCTACGTGTAGGGCAGTGACCAAGTCTTCATGTTCGAGAAGTAACGACGATCCGAATCGATTAATACCCAGCTGGGGATCTCCAATCACACGACATATGTAGCACTTAACCCTTGCATATGTCAACTCACCACCGGGTTTCTTAAGACCAGACAGGGTTCACGCCAACTGAGAGCACAGATACACCACCGTCCAGCCTCTTGCCAATGAGGGGGTACACGCTACTCTCGCCATCTCTCCACTCCCATTGCGTGTTGGCCTTTCTTGTATTAGTCTGCCCAAGGCAAAGCTTACCCATGATGAGGCATGTGACCAGTTAAAAGGTCCTCAATCATCAAGCCTAAATCGACACGGTCCTTAATCGATGGAGACACTACACCGAGACTCTCTTCTCGTGCAAGTCACCCGCCCGGTCTCAGCTTTATCATTTAAAAACCCAAAGTCTGGTACCTGTCAGAGGTACACCTTTTCCGATGTTGAACCCATCATGGCTATGATGGATCCACCATCAAGTTTTATTTTTGAAAACATCCCATCCATTGTGAAGCATCACCTTTTTTAAACAAAACATTTTTTGAACCCATCATGGCTATGATGGATCCACCATCAAGAGTTTAAAACAGCAAGGAGGTGGCAAATGCACCGGGGCTTGCCTTGTGTTATAGGAGAGTCGCGCTCTGTTCCACAAATATCAAAGTAAAAAACAGTTCCCGGCAGGTGGATTTTCTGTTGACGGAGTAGTCTCTTCCTCTTCAATAGTCACTTCTTCCTCGTTCTCTAAATATAACCATATATAACCATTAATGCTCATGTAATGCTTATGAAAATGCAATAGTAGAAAAGAGGGATCAAGTTATATCTTGAATACAACTTTCCTTGAAGGTGCTCTAGGGAAACTAGGGTTTTTCGGAGTCACTACCCTAGTAGGATTAGACCTTTTTATCTTAATGGGCTAGGGTTTTGGGTTTGAGACTCAAACATTGTCCAAAGCCTATCAAACTTCACTCATGGGATCTAAATACCATATTAGTCATATCCAAAAAGTTTAGTGATTTTTGGAGTTATTAAATAATTTCTAAAATTCCAGAGGTATAGGTTTAAGCCCTTTTAAATACTACATAATTCCTTGTTTGGACTAAAAATCCTAAAACTATTTTTATTGAATACTATAGAAATTTAGGAGTCCAATAAAATTGGTTTCATATTTTTATCATTTTTCTATAATTTTCTATGGATTTCCTAAATCTGGCAGAAAAAGAAAAAGGAAAAGCATCAATAGTGATGGGCTCAATTTAGACCGAGCCAGCCCAATACAGGCAGAACGCGCCCGCACTGGCATTTTTGCACAGAGACCCCTGACTGTTCGAAGAACTCGTAAATACTCCTCCCTATTGTTTCTTTGTCTCACTGACATCTCCAGTAAGACCCATCCCCTTTCTATTCTTTACAACCCGAGACCCTCTATCGTGGACGGCGACAGGCCGAGCTCCGGTGAGCTCATACTGGCCGGAATACGCAGCGGCTAGTGCTCTAGCTTGGCTGACACTTAATTTAACTCCTAACAATCGTTTCCCCTCGATCAATTGCAAGGTTCGAGCTCTTAATCATACTGCCCACGGTGACCGCGCGATCAATGGACAAATCGAGACATTCCCGGTGATCCTACGGGCTCTAACTTAATTGGATGGGTCGAGGAGCATCAAGGGTACATCAGAGTACTAAAATGAGGGAACAGAGGGTATGAACGGACCTGTAGCGCGCTGGCCACGGCGAGCTCACTCAGTACGGTGTTCTAGACTGATTTGGGGAAGTCTCAAATTGGGACGCGCTGGTGGACGATCTGGGGCACGGGTTGGTGTATTGGGTGAGTGACTACCTAGCGGAGCCGATGGCATGCTCAATTTATAAGACCCAAGGGCGGTGGCCCGTGAATTTGAGATGGCGCGGTGGCGGCCGGAGAGAGGGGAGAGCACTGGCACAAGGAATTGGTGGCTTTCACCATGGTGAGGTCACCGGTGACCAACGGAGATGTGTAATACGAGTTACTCCGATGTGGTAGAGCACCTAGGCACGTGGCGCGCTGTCGATAGGCGGCCAACTCCGACGAGCTTATCTGAACTGACCGTGAGTCAGGCGGACACGGCGGCCGGGGCTGAACAGTGGCCTAAGTTCATCCTCAATGCGATATTTCCTACCCCGAGCAGCTATCAGTACTCCGTTGAGCACGAATCGAAGCGCCTGGCACGAATCCGAGCGTAGGGTCACCGGCGGCGAGGTTCACTGAACCAGCAGATCTTTTTTCTACAGTACCATCAATAACTGCTTCAGTCGTTCTGACAGAGCATTTTGTAGCACGATTGGCTTCAAATTTTATGTAGTGACTTGACCAGCTCTCTGTATTAAAGTTGTAGCTCTACAAACCAGCTACAAATCGACTATAGAGACCTGACTCATTTACCCACTCCTTTGAGCTTGAATTGAATCCAAAGTTGAGCAAATCTCACTGTCAATAAAAATTCAGTCTATAGGGGTGACTGCCATCAATACTTTGAGCCCATTTAACTCCAACTTTTGTATAACACTTGTGTCTGATGACTTAAACAAAGTTACACTCCTTTAGTAGATCTATAATTTCGATGTGTTGGCCTAGGGCAAATTCTTTATGAATTGGGAGATATAAAGCTCCAAAGTTGACCCATTTCAACTGAATTCAGACTTAGTCACATATGTTTTATGGGTTGCCCATTTTGCAAATAAGTCCAAATCCCACAATTTGACATGTAAATCCTCAAATGTGAGCAACACATAATTTGTGGTGTTATAATACTTTGGTATTTATACTTTGGTCCAAAAGTGCACCAATTTTACACTTAGCACCCTAGGGTTCCAATTTAGGTTTTTCTAGGGGTCTTTTCAGGGTTTCTAGCACTTTAGGGTTTTGGTTTCACTAAAGTCCATCAAAGGTGATATCTTATGATCATTTCTCATATCTTTTGAAGTTTTCACAGGCTTGGGCTTCCCTTATATCCATAAGCCCAAATCTAGGATTAAGCACCTCACCCTAGGGTTAACCACACATCAAGCTATATCAATACAACGTATTTGAAATTTTTACCTAGTGAATGCACTCTAGGTGTAACAAACACATGGTATGCCAATGCTCATGATGTGATGCTCAAGTTTTAGTGATAGTAACACCAGGGGTGTTACATCCTTCCCCCAAAAAAAGAATCTCGTCTCGAGATTTAAAGTCCTAGGGCAAGTAGTGGAAAAGGAAACATGTCATTTTTTTATTTCCTTATTTCTTGTACAAGGCAGGGGGTGGTATGGGTCTATTCCATTCTTACAAACAACTGTACATATCTCATAGATGAGATGAAGGTAAAAAGCCAGGGAAATTCTTTTCTAAAAAGTCTTGGGTCTCCCATGTAGCTTCATCTTCCGTATGTTGGTTCCATTGTATCTTATAAAATTGAGAACTCTTCTTCGGGTGACTCTGTCCTTTTGATCCAGGACTCGAATAGGATGTTCTGAATATGTCAAGTCTGTTTCCAAGGTAACATCCATCACATCAACAGTTCGATCTAGAACCCGAAGACATTTCTTCAATTAGGATACATGGAACACATTGTGCATTGTAGACAATGTTTCGGGTAGTTGGAGTCGGTATGCCACCAGTCCACATATTTCAAGTATAGGAAATGGACAAATGTACCTGGGTGCAAGCTTTCCTTTTACACCGAAACGAGATACACCCTTCATTGGTGATACTTTCAGGTAAACATAATCTTCAACTTGAAAGTACAAGGGTTGGCGTCGTTTGTCTGCATAACTCTTTTGTCGAGCTTGTGCTTCTTTCAAATTATTATAATTTGTTGAACTTTTTCTTCCATTCCTTTAACCATATTAGGCCTGAAAAACCACCTTTCCCCTGGTTCAGACCAATTCAATGGAGTACGACACCGTCATCCATACAAAGCTTCAAAGGGTGCCATCTTGATGCTCTCTTGATAGCTGTTGTTATATGAAAACTTTGCCAATGGTAAGCATTCATCCCATTTTTGTGGGAACTCCAGAACGCATGCCCGCAACATGTCTTCAAGTATTTGGTTCACTCTATCAGTCTGACCACTTGTTTGCGGATGATAGGCCGAACTGTGGAGCAACTTAGTACCCAGGGACTTATGTAGTTCTTCCCAAAACTTAGATACAAATTGCGGTCCGCTGACCGACACTATAGTCTTTGGGATTCCGTGCAAACTGAGAATACGGGCAATATACACCTGGGCGTAGGTGAGGACCGGATAGGATGTCTTGATTGACAGAAAATGGGCTATTTTTGTAATAAGTCGATCAACTATAACCCAGATAGAATCAAACCCTTTTGTTGTCCTGGGTAATCCAACAATGAAGTCCATGCTAATGTCCTCCTATTTCCAAGTTGGGATGGGCAAAGATTGCAATGGACCTGCAGTCTTCATGTGTATGGCTTTGACACGACTAAAGGTGTCACATCTTGCCACATAGCGTGCAATTTCAATCTTCATTTTTGCCCACCAATAATGTTGCTTTAAATCTTGATACATCTTAGTGCTTCTGGGATGAATGGAATATCGACTAAGATGTGCTTCATCCAAAATTTGCTGGCGGACTTCATCATCTTTAGGCATAACTATGCGGTTATTAAACCATACTATGCCTTGATCATCCTTTCTGAAGCAGTTTGCTTTACCGACTTTTATTTTCTCATGAATATGTCTCATACCCTTATCACTTCTTTGTGCATTAATAATCTTTTGCAGAAGAACCGACTCAAGCTTCAATTGGTTTAAGGTTCCATGTTGAATCATTCCTAGGTTTAATTTCTCCATTTCTTGGCATAATATGATGTCAGAAGTCTTTACTGTAAGACAATGGCAGGAAGCCTTGCGACTTAGTGCATCTGTTACCACGTTGGCCTTGCCTGGGTGATAGTGATTTTCTAATTCATAATCCTTAATCAGCTCAAGCCATCTCCTCTGCCTCATGTTTAGTTCTGACTGGGTAAAAATGTACTTCAAACTTTTATGATCTGTATATATATTGCAAATATTTCCTAGCAGATAATGACACCATATTTTAAGGGCATGAACCACAGCAGCTAAATCCAAGTCATGAGTTGGATAATGTTCCTCATGCCGGCGCAACTGTCTTGAAGCATATGCTATAACTCGGCCTTCTTGCATTAGGACACATCCGAGACCACTGGCCGATGCGTCACAGTACACATCAAAAGGCTTTTCAATGTCTGGTTGAGCCAATACCGGAGCAGTGGTCAACAATACCTTCAGTTGCTCGAAGGCTTCATTGCAATTTGAGGACCAGTTAAATTTAGTATCATTCTTCAATAGGCTTGTGATTGGCTTCACAATCTTGGAGACATCCAGGATAAATCTGCGGTAATAGCTAGCCAGTCCAAGGAAACTTCGAACTTGATGTACAGTGGTTGGCGGTTTCCACTCTAGAATATCCTGGACCTTGTTGGGGTCAACCGCAATCCCATTTGCACACAATACATGCCCCAAAAATTGGATTTCCTCCAGCCAAAACGCGCACTTGCTGAATTTAGCATATAATTGATGTTCCCTTAAGCGCGTTAATACGACCCGTAAATGTTTAGCATGCTCCTCTTCATTTTTTGACTAAATCAAAATATCATCAATGAAGACCACCACAAATTTGTCCAACTCGGGCAAAATACCGAGTTCATCAGATATGTGAAGTAGGCAGGAGCATTCGTCAATCCGAAGGACATAACCAAATATTCGAATAGTCCATACCACGTAGTAAATGCGATCTTGGGTATATCCTCTGGTCGAATACGGATCTGATGATAGCCCGACCTGAGGTCAATTTTAGAGCATACCCGTGCTCCAGTGAGTTGATCAAACAAAATATCGATCCGAGGAAGAGGGTACTTATTCTTAATAGTGACCTCATTAAGGGGTCTATAGTCCACGCACATTTGAAGTGTTTGATCCTTCTTCTTGACAAAGATTGTGGGACATCCCCAAGCAAGTCTTGTAATTGAATTTTGAGCTCCGCCAATTCATTTGGTGGCATCCGGTATGATCTTCTAGAAATAGGAGCTGTACCAGGCTTCAGTTCGATCACAAACTCTACATCCCTTTCTTGAGGTAATCCAGGCCGATCTTCAGGGAATACATCCAGAAATTCACATACTACCGGAATGCCTTGGATTTGTGGTATAATGGCTTCATAGACCCTTCCAAATGGTTTGGCTAGGACAGCTATAGGGATGGACAAGAGAACCTCTTCATGGTCATGGCTAAACTTGATAGTCCTTAAGTCCGTATTGAGGATAGCTTTATGCTGGGGCAACCAATTCATGCCCAGTATTACATTTATATCTTGGCCCTTTAAGACAATCATGTTGGTGGTAAAATCCCGTTTAGCCAATGTTACAGGCACATGGAAGGCTACTTCCTTAGTAAATATTTGTCCCCTGGGCGAATGAATAATAAACCCTTCCCTTGATTTAGTGCACGGAATGCAATATTTTTTCTACAAATTTCTTGATTATGAATGTATGCGAAGCACAAGAATCAAAGAGAATGACTGCTGGGTGATTGGACACAAGGAACATACCCATCATTACCGGCTCTCCTTCCGGTGTAGTGGCCACTTGCGTGTAATAAATTCGCCTAGTTTTCTTCACATTTTTGCCCGCTGAACTATTTGCCATGTTCCCTTTGCCTTGATTTGAGCTCCCTGAGTTCTGCTGATTGTTGAATTCATTCTACCTCGGATATGGGCAGTCTTTGATAAAATGACCAGACTTCCCACAGTTGAAGCAACCAGTTGAGGAACTAGGGAGGGCGGGGAAACGAGCACCAGGGGCACTCGGCTGATTTGTAGAAGTGGGGGCAGTAGCAGGGTGAATCAAAACAGGTTGTTTAAACGGATAGGAGGGTGGACGAGGCGAAGAACGATTTTGATTGAAAGGTCAGATCACCAACCTTGTTCGCTTCTCAGGTCCGTGATTGGACATGTCACCTCCAAATCCCTTGGATTTTCCTTGGCCTGCATTATTGGCTTCTACTGCCAGCGCCGTGCTGATAGCCCTGCTGTATGTAAGATCTAGGCAGGTGGCCATTTTCCTTTGGAGCCGGTTGTTGAGTCCTCTCATAAAGCAATTCTTCTTTTTTAGGTCAGTATTTACTTGGTCAATCGCATATTGGGATAAATGATTAAACTTGTTCAGATACTGCATCACAGTATCCCCTCCTTGTTTGAGTCGAATGAATTCCTCTTGTTTCATGTGAAGCACTCCTTTTGGAATATAGTGCTCATGGACTGCCAATTTAAATTCATCCCAAGTGACCTGATGTCTGGCTTGTTGAATTGCCACAAAATTTCCCCACCAGGTACTGGCAGGACCTCTTAGTTGTTGGGCGACGAACAACGACTTCTGTGTTTCGGTGCAGCGGATTAATCCGAACTTCTGCTTTATTACCCTGATCCACTCATCAGCTTCAAGAGGATCTTCAGCTTTAATAAAGAGTGGGGGACGCATTTTAGAGAAGTCTAGGTATGAGGTTTCACGCGGTCCCTGGGGAGGAGCCCTTCCGCCTTGCTGCTGAAATTGGTTACCCGCCATCTCGCGTAAAAAGCGGGTATTATCGGCAGTCGCGTTAACCAAGGCAGCGATAGCCTCGTCTAGCGTTGGTGGTACACGTGGTGGATTTGGAGTATCTTCCTGGCCATGGAAAGTACCCGCACCGTCATGCGCACGAGTCCTTGATGGCATCTGAGGCAAAGAGACATTTGGGAAAAATGTAACATGCCGATACACACCATCATTTTACATTACCAAGATGTAATGATACAGACTCAAGTGTACAACATGACTTCATTACTTATTTTACATAGGTATATTTTCTAAACTATCCTAGTCTAGTCTTCGTCGTCCTTGGTTTCTTCATTTCCTGTCGTGGGAGTCCGATCATCGGGCAGGTTCATGGAAGGAGGAGGCCTCAAAAGGTCTAGCTCCTCATCAGTTCCTTCACCTGCTGTTCTTCATGGACCGACTCCCATTGGAACAGGGTCGGCAGGTACGTCTGGGTGCAGTTGCGAATACAATACATGCACTTCTTCATGGAGAGTATTGCAATACACCTGCAAGTTGTCAAGGGCCGCACTAAGCTTGGTCACAAGACCACGAGCTTTGGCTTCCCGATCCCAAGCAACCGAACGTGAGTTGATGGCCCAATCGACCGCCAGATCCTGTTTAGCAAGCTCGTCTTGCAGGCGTCTAACGTCAGCTGCTAACTCATTTATACGCTGACCATCTTATTCCCACACCCTGTTTCTATGATGTAGTTCCGTCTGATGCTGTTCCACTTGGACTTCTAAGTCTCCGATTGAATCGTTACTGCCGCTGCTGCTCCCTTCATGTGTCTTGGAGCCAACTGATGACGAGGCACGCCAATAAGTCCAGTGGACTTGCACGCGGTTTTCCTCGTACGTGGCATATCTCTATACGGGGAAAAAATTATTAGTATAGTTTTTAAACATGATGCATGCATAATTACGGAATCAACCTTCGTTGATTCCCACTTCCTATATATTGCGTTCTATTACCTGGTCTTATAAGACGAGAACTTCCAGAAAGTGGCAAGATATGAATGAAAGAATATTTCCTTGGATAAGTATTGAAAATTCTTTTTGAAATGCT
The DNA here is from genome assembly GCF_902167145.1 of Zea mays. Taxonomy (NCBI): domain Eukaryota; kingdom Viridiplantae; phylum Streptophyta; class Magnoliopsida; order Poales; family Poaceae; genus Zea; species Zea mays. The sequence continues at coordinate 48,445,698 of NC_050103.1, forward strand.
TCATAATATCTGAAAAGATGGGCTTTGCTCCGATACCAGCTGTGACGGAACCTCCCAAGTCATTAGTCCCACCTACAGTTGTCCTTGTCCAACAGACCTCGAACAACCCTATAGATGTACATAATCACTCGACAAGTTCGGTATCTGTATCCTTTACCTTTCCCAAGAGCGTTTCACCCGTCACGCAGATATTACAACACATCGGAGGAACGAATAAGCGGAAGAGAATTACAATAACTTAGTTTACATTCATTAAAATATAGAAAGAGTATTATTATTACATCACCATGATATAAGAGTGTATAAGTATTATTATTATTACAACCATGGGAGGCAAAAACCCCTCCCACATAAAAGTATATTGTTTTTCAAAAGGAAGGACCACGTCCTTCTGCAACCACGTTACTGTTGAGGCTCATCCTTGGGCACCACATCCTTGAGCACCACCTTAGTGCAAAAACAGCAGAAGTCTGCTGTTTCATCACCTACAACAACATGGGTTCGAAAACCCTGAGTATGAAGTGTACTTTCGCAAGTCTTACCCGTCAAAATAAATGACTCTAAAGGATATGCTGGCTTAAGGGAGTCAAGGTAAGGCTTAATCAAGAATCAAGACTCAGTTTGCAAAAATGCTTACTAATAGTGGATCCTTAAAAATCCAGTTTTATTAGCCAGTTAAGTCATTACCTGTCACTAGAGTTCTTTCTACCCTAGTTCAAGCACTTGGCCTATACTAGCCATCTTTTTATCAACCCTTCTTGTTCACTGGAATGCTACGTGTAGGGCAGTGACCAAGTCTTCATGTCCGAGAAGTAACGGCGATCTGAATCGATTAATACCCAGCTGGGGATCTCCAATCACACGACATATGTAGCACTTAACATTTGCATATGTCAACTCGCCACCTGGTTTCTTAAGACCAGACCGGGTTCACGCCAACCGAGAGCATAGATACACCATCGTCCAGCCTCTTGCCACGGAGGGTACACGCTACTCTCACCATCTCTCCACTCCCATTGCGTGTTAGCCTTTCTGGTATTAGTCTGCCCGAGGCAAAGTTTACCCATGATGAGGTATGTGACCAGTTAAAAGGTCCTCAATCATCAAGCCTACATCGACACGGTCCTTAATCGACGCTGTGACACCCAGTGTCACTTAGGGTTCTTCCTTAAGCTAACCCCAACCTATTATCACATGCAATCTCAATGAAGGAATAAACATTAAAAATGAGAACAAAGATTTATGTTGAGTCTTCTCAAACCCTCCTTAAACTTGTCATGAATCCTAAGGAAGGAAAACTCTCAAACCCTAATTAATCCTAAGTGAACCATTTAAGCATAAAGGGTAAATGGGAGAAAACCTTGGGAGAAAAATACAAATCTTGGAGAAAACCAAAATTACAAAGTTTTAGTTCACTAATTAGCTAACAAAGAATAGTAAGGAAGTTTTGCCTTTTGAACTTTTTAAAATCCCCAAAACAGCCCCTAAACTAATGCACTTGGGGGAAATTCAGAAATCTGAATTTGAGCCCCCTCCTAAAGATCAATCTCGTTCTCTGTTTTTCAAAACTCAAATCAAACAAGTCCAAATATCAAAGTTGTGCCAAATTCCCTTGGACACGCCCTGGAAAAGTTTGAACTCAAACCAATTTCATTTGACACAGTTTTGGTGCAGTTTTTCCTCGGGACTCAACCTTGTGACACTGCCACCTTTGTGACACGACAACTCTCTGTACACTGCCCCAAACCGCTCGACTATCACACACAAACGACAAAGCTCTATTGGGGGAGCAAATCTTGCGCAGTGATCATGCCCAAATTTGTGAAGATCTTCAACCTATGGGCGCTTGAACTCGGGCAGAAGCAAAAAGCCACGTGTTCGATTGCTTGCCTGACCGGCCGAGCGCGGACTGGCCGCGGCAGCGCGCGCCCCACGCGTGGTCGCCCCGCCCTGCGCGCCTGTGCCATGCCCTCGCCTATAAATGCCTCCAGAGGCCTTAGCCGTTGGCACTTGCACACCCCGAGCCTCGCCCAAGCCAGAGATCACCGGAGCTCGCCGTGAAAAGCGAGCACCGCCGCCCGCCATCTCTGCCCAAGCTCGGCCATCGTGGCCAGCTCTTTTTTGTTGAACCCCAGCCTCGTCCTAGCCCTCGGATCGCTAACCAGTGAAGCCGTGAAGCTTCTCCAAGCTTGAGCCGAGACATTGCCTCACCGGAGAGGCAGTTTCACCCTCGCCGGACTTTGGTCTTCTGCCGCCGTGTGGCGGAACTGCCCGAATTATTCCAACTTAAGTGCCTAAGCCCCGCCTTAGAGGCTAGACCACACTTAAATGGGAATAACCCGTCAATCCCTCGGATTTAGTCCGACATGGCCACTGACAGGATCAAGTACCACAGTCTCACTCGAAGGTGAGTCACAGAGCAAATACAATAAAGCATAAAACCATACATGTCAGAATATTAAATTATTACATCACCATCATCATCATCGGAGTTTTTGCAAAAGTAACCATCATTGTTCGAAGTGCAGCGGAAATAAACTAACGGTAAATAATTAGAGGGATGGGGAAGCCTGTCCCATCACTCCTCATGCTCCTCCTCAGCCGAGGCAGGGTCCCACTCGACAGTCCAACCCGGTGGCAAGGTGGACGGCCAAGTTATTCCAGCAACCATTTCCTCCAGAGAACCTGTAAAAATTATGCCACAAGCAAGGCTGAGTATACTAATACTCAGCTAGACTTACCCGGTGTGAGGAGTCTACTCATCTACCTCTAGACATGCAGCTGTTTGGCTGTGGGGTTTGGTTGCCAAAAGCACTAGCTGAGTTTCTAAATCAAGATTTTAACTTGGTCAAAATTAAGTGTGACTCTCTTAAGGCTAAAAGTGAACTATCTATTCATACATGGTAGCAAGAATTATTAGCAATCAACATCTTATATCAACTCATCATATTTCCACTTGTTACTCAATGCAGTACAATGGATCAAGCAGTCTCATTAGCTGCGAGAAGCAGACGATTCGAATCGAGTTTTTATCCTTGCAAGGTAAACCTAAACACACGACATGCAGGGGCACTCCATCCCCACACACATCAACCGTCCCCATCGATTCCCTGGCAACAGATCAGGGCTCACCGCCTTGGCGTACAATGCCCCACTGACCCTGACTGGCCGTCGTGCAGTGACCGCACTTGTACCCACCATAACCGGAATGGGAGACCTCGTCTCAGGTCGCGTGAGGGGTAAAGTCTGCGGGCAGGTTCACTCAGGTACTAGGCTTACCGATTTACCATATTTCTCGGTATGTGTTTAGTACGTTCAAACGCTTGACACAGGTATCCGCACGTTAATCCTTATTCCATTTTCCATCTCGTAAACAACCAATCCTCATGGATTGTTGTCCACCAACTAGTATCATGACAGTGTGAAAGTGGGTACAATCAATTTCCTGATCTCGCGCGAGTGCTAGAAAAATCACTCGTCTTCTACCGAGATCCTAATTAAATAAAGCAACTACTCGACCTGTCATACTAGTATTCATTTCAAAAGGATTCCTGAGATCATGCAACTAGGGTTTCAAACAATTCCTACACCTAAGTGCACAATCAATCCTACAATCATTAAGTGAAGTAAAATAGCATAAATAACAGGTTATGCATAAAACCGGGGCTTGCCTTCCAAAGCAGTGGCAGACAGGTCCTCGGGTGCAGGCTCGGGTGCTGGATCTGGGGCTACCTCCTGAGCAGCTCCTTGCTCCGGCACGAGGATGTACTCTCCGTCAGCAAGATTACAGTCTATCGAAATGCAATGAACATGTATGTCATGATTATGCAAGATTTAAGAACATTAAGCTAAAAGAAACTAAGTCAAGAATTAACTTAGGGTTTCCTGGTTATGTGGGGCTTCTAGTGGTATATATATACATAGACTTATTACCTTTTAAGCTTAGGTTTTCTTTTAGGATAACATAGTGGATTTGTATTGTCTTTATAGATTTCAGTGGACAATTTTATAAAGGTTTTAGGACGACATTAATTTCCATTATTATTTTCCTTTCTTTAATTTCTATTTAGGGTTTCTAGTGTAGGTTTGAACTATGACAGTGTTTTAATAATTTCCAAAAATTCTGTAAAAATTACAGTGGGTTGTCATTTGCTATTCTAGCTTGTTTTAAGAATTTGAGGCTTAAAGTACAAAGGCTAGGCTTTAAACAAAAATAACAATAGTTAGGCAAAATAGGCCACTTTACACTACATCTCTTAGTTAGGGGTAGGTTCTGTCCTAAAGGTTATTTTTGCTGGCATCCCATAGTAATAATAGGCTTCTGTGCTAAAAATCACAGAAAACTAAAGGGTGGTTATTCAGTTATGATTTTCTGAAGTTTAATGTCAAAAAGGCACTTTCTACTACATTATTATTTGAAAAATGTCAAACAGCAGATTTCCTATTTTTCCTAAGTTCTTATTAATAAATCGTTTGTTATCCCAAGGGTGGGGGTGTTTTTACCTTGGGGTTATTTTTGTAGGGTTTTTCTAAGTTCCACTTGGTTTATTAAAACAAAAGGGATCCTACTTATTTTATACTAAACCAGGGTATGATATATTTTTCCAGTGAACTACCTTAAATAAGTACCCTAACAAAAATAGAGGTGCTCTCTGGTTCTTTGTTTAAATTGCATTTTCTATTTTTCTTACTCTTAAGCATATTATGAAATAAGGGGTAAAAGCCAACTTAATGGAGTAGACAGAGAGGTTTAACATTTTTACTTGGTTTAGTAGGTAGATACAAACTTCTCAAAAATTTTCTAACCCTTGTCAAACAATATTCCTATTTTTCCTTCTAATATTGAGTTTTGAGTAGTTTTCTTATTTAATTTAAAACTTCAGAAAGAAATACAGAAACCATGGGTTTTATTATTTTTATCTGATAGTTCATAATTTCCAGAATCTAGCAAAATTGGTTTGAACATTTTTGGATGATTATTCTTCAAGTTATGCATTTATTTAGTTATCTGTCATAACAAAAGAAAAATAAATTCGAAAATGGAAAAGAAAACAGGTTTACGCTGAGGCCCCTGGGGTTTATCTCTTTCTTTTCTCACAAAACAGTCCTCGGTCCACTATTGACATGGGTCACTGACATTGCACAAAACCCCCTGGACCTAACCGAAATCTAACCCGCGCTCCCTGACTGACTTAAACAGTACCCGCGGCATAGATTACGGCGGTGGGGCTTACCGGCGGCAGTAGAGCTCCGACGGGGTGGTCAGTGACGTCCGGGAGGTCGCGACGGTCACGTCGGTGTGCGGGTCGGCGTCGGAGGTGGTCGGAGCTACCCTGGCCACGAGCACAGGCGGCGGGGGTCGTCGGCGGCTCCTGCTCCGGCCAAACCACGGCGGTATAGTTCAATTAAGGTGCACGAGGAGCTCCACGGGGTGATGTAGAGGCCATGTACGCAACGAATTGGAAATCGGTGCAGAGGCTTACCCGGTCCACGTGCGCCGGCGGGTTCTTGAACTCCGGTGAGCACGATTGAGCTATTCCGGTGACGCGAGTCCCCGGTTCAAGCTTGAGCAAGCCTCACGGCCTCACCAGGAAGCTATCTGAGGGCTTGGACCAAACGGAGGAGGACGGGAAAGGGGCTGGCCACGGTGGTTGCGCTCGGGCGGCACTGGCGGGTCGCGGGGAGGTCGCCGGAGATAATGGCTGGCTCGGGTAAGTCAGGCGAGGTACGGAGGAGGCAACGGGGAAGGCAGCCGAGCACTGGGGCGGGCTTTATAGTCGTGGCGCGGGCGTGGTCACGGGCGGCCGCGGGCGCGCGGGGGTTCGCGCACGGGCGTGCTCTGAGCGCGCCCCCGGATGTCAGCTCGCGTCGAACACGTGGAAGCTTGCTTCTACCATGGTTCAACGGCGGATTAGAGCACCATAGCGTGCGTATCTTGGCAAAGTCACTGTGTACGGTCGCTTCTTTGCTCCATATCCTACCTTTTTGCTGTGAGTTCCAAGTCGAGATATGGTCGGGGTAGGGAGATAGAGAGGGAAGAAGTTTGCTGTGTCAGCTAGGTCCGAACCGAGACAAAAGTGGTGTCAAGTCGTGTCTAGCGCCCTAGGGTAGGTGTCATCTCTTTCCAGGATGTTCTAGGGTTAATTTGGCGCCACTTTGTCAATTGGGTCGAAGGGTTTTGAAAATTGGATTAAGGTGAACATGTGGAATCTTTGTGCAAGGGTTAGTTTTTGTACTTAGGCAAAAACTGAATTCTCCCTTGTGCTGAACCTTAGGTGAAACTTTTTAGGACTTTTCTGAAAACTTTTTGGGGGGTACTTCCTTACTATTAATTGTAGGTTATGAAGTATATTACAACTTTTATATTTGGCCCAAACCATGATCATAAGGTTTACATGATCTTTTGATCATAGCTTCAATTAGGGTTCCTATTGCCCATGGGAGGGGTTTGCTTTAGGGTTTTGGGAAAATCCCCACTTAGATGTGCATGACAAGCTAGGGCATGATATCCAAGATAGTTTGCACTTGATTAAGACCTTGAATTCAAGTTTGAGGTACTCTGCCCATACAAATCTTCATGTAATAATGGGTTAAAAGGGGTAACCCTGGGGTGGACACCCTGAGTAACACCTGGGGTGTTACAGCCCTCCCCCCCTTAAAGGAATCTCGTCCCGAGATTTCAGGTAGAGTCCCTTGGAGGGGTGCTTGAAGGTGTGTGGGTGTGCTACCCTTTTCTTTATACTCAAGTTTCTCTCATTAACTGCTCTTCGAATGTCATCCTCTTTGCAACTTCAGAAGGAAGCCCTTCTTAAGTTAAATCCAAAACTTAGACTATCCTTGTTATCTAAGTTTTTCTTATAATTGAATTCAAAGGGCAGGTGGGGGTGGGGTTTTTGGGGTTACATACCGACTCCTTTGGGCAGAAAGTCGGGGAAGCGAGAGCGTAGAAAATCCTCAGTCTCCCATGTAGCTTCTTCTGCTGAATGGTGACTCCACTGAACCTTATACATTCTGACCGACCTTGCCCGAGTTGATCTCTCCTTTTGATCTAATACCTTGATGGGGTACTCTTGGTAGGACAAGTCTGGTTCTATCTCAATGTCTGGTTCCGGTAACACTTCAGTGGGTAGGCGAACACATTTCCGCAGCTGAGATACATGGAACACATTGTGAACTGCTGACATGTGAGGTGGTAATTCCAACTGATAGGCTACAGGTCCACAACTTGCTTTGATCTCATAGGGTCCAATGTAGCGAGGAGCTAACTTGCCCTTGATCCCGAATCTCTGGACACCCTTGGTGGGTGATACCTTAAGATAGACATGATCTCCCACCTCAAACTGTAGAGGCTTTCGCCTCTTATCATGATAGCTCCTTTGCCTGGCCTGAGCAGCTTCCAAGTTCTTGGTAATAACCCTGACCTTAGCCTCTGCCTCGAGTACCAAGTCTGGCCCAAAAATTTCCCTTTCTCCTGCTTGAGACCAATTTAGTGGGGTCCTACACCTTCTCCCATATAAGGCTTCAAACGGTGCCATCTTTAGACTGGACTGATAGCTGTTATTGTAAGAAAACTCTGCCAAAGACAGACACTTGTCCCATTCCTTTCCATAGTGTAGGGCACATGCCCGCAACATATCTTCCAAAACCTGATTCACCCTTTCTGTCTGGCCATCTGTTTGAGGGTGGTATGCTGAGCTTCGAATGATATGGGTCCCAAGTGATTCTTGCAGCTTCTCCCAAAAGCGTGCCACGAACAGTGCTCCTCTGTCAGATATAATGGTCTTTGGAATACCATGCAATCTTACTATCTGATCAACATAAATTTCAGCGTACTTCTCTGTCTTGTGGGTGGTGTGCACTGGCAAGAAATGAGCAGTCTTGGTCAACCTGTCCACAATAACCCAAATAGAATCATGGTGCCTGGAGGTATTCGGTAATCCCACTATGAAGTCCATGCAAATGTCCTCCCATTTCCAAGATGGTATGGGAAGGGGTTGCAAAGGGCCTGCTGCCTTCAAGTGACTAGCTTTAATTCTCTGGCAGGTGTCACACTCGGATATATACTTGGCAATTTCCCTTTTCATTCTAGTCCACCAATATAGAGATCTGAGATCATGGTACATCTTGTTGCTACCAGGGTGCATGGAGAATTTGGAAAGGTGAGCTTCATCCAGTATCTTCTTTCTGAGCTCAGGGTCCTTGGGAACAACCAATCGATCTCCAAACCATAGAATCCCCTTGATGTCCTGTCGGAAACACTTGTATTTTTCTGCCTTTTGCTTGATCATATTTTTGATAACCTGAACACCCTTATCCTCAACCTGTGCCCTGACTATCTGTTCTTGCAACGTGGGCTCCACCGAGATATAGCTTAGGTCACCCGAAGAAACAACTTCCAGGTTCAATCTGCACAGCTCATCACACAGGGTGGTAACTCCCACATCCATGCTCACACAATTGCACTGGGCCTTTCTGCTCAAAGCATCTGCCACAACATTGGCCTTACCTGGGTGGTAATGCACCTCCAAATCATAGTCCTTGATTAACTCCAACCATCTCCTTTGCCTCATGTTCAGATCTGCCTGAGTGAAGATGTATTTGAGACTCTTGTGATCAGTATAGATGTTACAGTGAGCTCCCATCAAGTAGTGTCTCCATATCTTAAGAGCATGCACCACAGCTGCCAATTCCAGATCATGAGTGGGGTAGTTTTGCTCATGGGGCCTGAGTGCTCGGGAAGCATAAGCAATGACCTTGTTTTCTTGCATCAAGACACATCTCAATCCGGTACCAGAAGCATCACAATAAACTTCAAATGGCTTGGTGCTGTCAGGTTGAGCCAGCACTGGGGCTGTTGTCAAATGCTGCCTCAAGGTATGAAAGGCATCTTCACACTTTTGGCTCCACCCAAATTTGACTCCCTTCTTCAACAGTTCAGTCATTGGTTTGGCAATTCTGGAGAAATCCGGAATAAATCGTCGATAATACCCTGCCAATCCCAGAAAACTCCGAATCTGCCTCACTGTAGTCGGGGGCTTCCAATCCATCACCTCCTGCACCTTCTCAGGATCAACTGATATCCCATCCTGAGAAATTGTATGACCCAAGAATTTGATCTCCTTCAGCCAGAATTCGCATTTAGACAACTTAGCATACAATTGATGGTCACGCAGTCTCTGAAGTACAGTATGCAAATGTTTGGTGTGCTCGGCTTCATTCTTGGAATAAACCAGTATATCATCAATTAAAACGACCACGAACTTGTCTAATTCTGGCATAAATACTGAGTTCATCAAATACATAAAATAAGCCGGGGCATTGGTGAGCCCAAATGACATCACTAAAAACTCATAGAGCCCATATCTGGTAGAGAAAGCCGTCTTGGGAATATCACTGGCACGGATCTTAATCTGATGGTAACCTGAGCGAAGGTCTATCTTGGAGAATACCTTGGCTCCTACCAACTGATCAAACAGAACATCAATGCGAGGCAGTGGGTATTTGTTCTTGATAGTCACCGCATTGAGAGGACGGTAGTCAACACACATCCTCAAACTCTCATCCTTTTTCTTCACAAATAACGCTGGACATCCCCATGGTGAAGTGCTTGGTCGAATAAACCCCTTGTCCAACAATTCTTGCAATTGTTTCTTCAATTCTGCCAATTCCGTGGGAGGCATCCTATAGGGTCTCTTGGAGATAGGAGCAGTCCCGGGTTGCAATTCGATGGCGAACTCAATATCTCGGTCAGGTGGCATCCCTGGCAATTCCTCCGGAAAAACATCCGGATAGTCACGGACCACTGGGATCTTTTCCACTGGGGAATTTATCATGACGAAAGCACAAGAACGGGTACAACCCTGGTCAGGCAAATAGAGTGTGGTTTCACCACAAGTTGGTGAGTGCACCTCAATGGCCCTGGCTGCAATATCAATAACTGCTTGGTGCCTGGTCAACCAGTCAGTTCCCAATATAATATCCACACTATCCAACCCCAAAATGAGGAGGGTGGTTTTAATTATTAGACTACCAAACTTTATGGGCACGTGTCTGTTGATTTGATAAGTGGCAACTCTGCCTCCTGGTGTTGAAATTGTAATGCCCCCATCGGTATGGTGAAAGGGCAACTGGCATTTGGCATTAAACTTGGCACTGATAAAACTATGTGAAGCACCGGAATCAAAAAGAACAATAGCGGGAAAATTTAAAACTGTAAAGATACCAGTCATGACGGGTGCTCCCTCTGGAATATCAGCCATGGTGGTGAAGTTCAGCCTGCCCTGCCTCACTTGCACCTTCTGTCTCTTGCCTTGGTTCTGATTGACATTCTGCCCCTGCCTCTGCTGGTTCCTGGGGCAATTCTTGGCATAATGCCCAGTGTTGCCACATGTGAAGCACCTGTTGTCATTTGCCTGGCGGTACTGCTGTTGCTGCTGATTGCTCCTCTGAGCTGGAAATTGGGTGCGGTTGGGTGCCTGCTGCTGCTGCTGCGGTCGGATCACCCATCGCCCTTGCTGCTGCTAGGGTCCCCTGCCCTGGGTGTCGGACACAATCCTGAAGCGCTGTGGCTGAGCTGAGGGTCCTGCCACAGGGGTCTTCCTCTTCTTCTCTGCCTGTCTAGCTGTAATGCAGTCCTCTTGGGAGATAGCCATGTTGACCAACTCATTGTAACTATTGGCCCTGACGGTGTTGAGACGGTCACAGAGCTTAGTGCTGAGCCCCCTCCTGAACCTGTCTCTCTTCTTCTCATCTGTATCTGCATGATACCCAGCATACTGGCACAAGTCATTAAAGGTCTGGGCATACTGCAACACTGTCCTGTTGCCCTGAGTGAGTGCCAAAAACTCATTGAGCTTCCTGTCCATGATCCCGGCTGGTATATGGTGTCCTCTGAAAGCTGCCTTGAACTCCCTCCACTCCACCTCTCGTTCCTCTGGCTGCATAGCAAGAAAATGATCCCACCAAGTCCTTGCGGGTCCGCAAAGCTGCTGGGTGGCGAACCTGACTTTGGTAACCTCTGAGCAAGCTCCATGGAGCAGTGGGAATTTGGATTCCACCACTCGCAACCATACATCTGCATCAAGCGGGTCCTCCGCCCTTGTGAACAATGGAGGCTAGGTGCTAAGGAATTCCTGGTATGTAGCCGCCGCTGGGTGACGCTGATGGTCTCCACCACCATAATGCTGAGGTGGTGGCTGACGTTGAGCCAGCTGCCTCAGGATCTCATTCTGCTGAGCTCCTGCAGAGTGGGAGGTGGTGGCGGCGGTGGAGGAACGCGCTCGTTCTGGCCACGACGCTGCCTCCCGGCCATCTGAAAAACCACATACATACTTAACACCACGGTTCCAAGTTCAAGATTTTATCACGGAGAAAAGTTAAAACAACATGATAGATTCCGACTTCAACAAAAGGATTTTTAAAAGACACTAATTCTTTCTTCCAAATTTAGACTGATGACAGCATCCATCAAACAAGCTTCCAAGAGAGTTTAGCATGATTACATCAAATTGTTCCAGAATGACTCAACTCTATCTAGCCTAGTACCCCGAGGGTGCAAAAGCTAAGCTAGCTGCGAGGAGTCCGACTATCCAGCTTCTAAGCCTATCCTGAACACCTAGTGAGCGAACGAAGCAACACTCGACTCGGGGGAAGGTGGTCTTCCCGAGCCAGCAGTGTCCACACTGGAGGCAGGCTCATCTCCTCCCTCAATGTCGACGTCCTCGTTTGCCTCTTGGTCCTGGATCTCCTGGTGATGCATGTCCAGGTGCTCGTTAGCCTCAGCAAGCTGCTGCTGAGTGTTAATGAGCTGATCCTCTAGAACCTCGATGGTGTTCTCCCTGGTGCCCACCAGCTCCTCCAACTCCTGAATATCAGTGGATAGCTGCTCCACTTGCAAGTCCTTCTCCACCATTTCTTGAGACAAGTCAACCACGAGTTCCTCTCTGTTGTCCAACGTAATCTTTGTTGCCTCCAGCAATGCCATCAGATGGGACATTGCCTCACCGCGCATCACCTGCAGACGGTACAGGGCATTCATGCACCGTACAGTCAAGTGCGCGGTCTGCCCTGGGTAGATGGCCCAGATATCCTTGGCATGCTCCACCCGATCCTTCCACATTGGGTCGTCCTCCCTCTCAACGGGGAACAAGCCAATGGGGTGGGTAGCCAGCTCCAAAGGATGGAACCCGCAGAAAGTAGTCAATCCATGCAGAGCGATCGCCTCGATCGTGTCCTCTGCTCAGTATCCGAAAGACTCGGAATCCAAAGAGCGCCAGCCTGGCTGCAGGGGATGAGGCTCCAAAGTCATCCTCACCCTACAGCGAGGCACTCGGTGCTTCTCGAACTGCTGCACCGCGTACTGAGGGGGTGTCGCGTACCCGGCCCCCTGAAGTACCTCCCACAAAATGCGGGGAAAGCCCTCTCGTGCAAGTCCGTCAGTGTGGGTTAGTGCATTTCCGTCATCGGAGGATCCGTGGGAAGTCATCTGTGTACGGTTAAGCGTAAGTAAAAGAAAAAGAATTATAAAAAGAACAAGGAAAAATAAAACTCAGCCCTTCTCTAGTTAAATGAAAAGGCACTGGAGACCTAGTTGGTTGTTATCTTGTTTTTAAGTCCTTTACTCAGTTATCCATTTGCTTAATTATGAATGCATGCATGCTCGTCCTGAACGACCTCACAACAAGATAAAAGGAATAGGGAGGAACTCCCATCCTGTAAAAGTGGCCTGTAGGGCCTAGTTACTTAGCCACCTAGCTACCCTTTTATTACCCAAAGGCTTCACGTCCTAGGTCTATCCTGCTCGTCCTACTATCTATCCAATATTGTTTCTATCAAATTTTACTTGGAAAATTGATGGTATTTACATTTTATTGATTCCTCTGTGTTGGTACAAGCTCCGATACCAGCTGTGGCGGAACTGCCCGAATTATTCCAACTTAAGTGCCTAAGCCCCGCCTTAGAGGCTAGACCACACTTAAATGGGAATAACCCGTCAATCCCTCGGATCTAGTCCGACATGGCCACTGACAGGATCAAGTACCACAGTCTCACTCGAAGGTGAGTCACAGAGCAAATACAATAAAGCATAAAACCATACATGTCAGAATATTAAATTATTACATCACCATCATCATCATCGGAGTTTTTGCAAAAGTAACCATCATTGTTCGAAGTGCAGCGGAAATAAACTAACGGTAAATAATTAGAGGGATGGGGAAGCCTGTCCCATCACTCCTCATGCTCCTCCTCAGCCGAGGCAGGGTCCCACTCGACAGTCCAACCCGGTGGCAAGGTGGACGGCCAAGTTATTCCAGCAACCATTTCCTCCAGAGAACCTGTAAAAATTATGCCACAAGCAAGGCTGAGTATACTAATACTCAGCTAGACTTACCCGGTGTGAGGAGTCTACTCCTCTACCTCTAGACATGCAGCTGTTTGGCTATGGGGTTTGGTTGCCAAAAGCACTAGCTGAGTTTCTAAATCAAGATTTTAACTTGGTCAAAATTAAGTGTGACTCTCTTAAGGCTAAAAGTGAACTATCTATTCATACATGGTAGCAAGCATTATTAGCAATCAACATCTTATATCAACTCATCATATTTCCACTTGTTACTCAATGCAGTACAATGGATCAAGCAATCTCATTAGCTGCGAGAAGCAGACGATTCAAATCGAGTTTTTATCCTTGCAAGGTAAACCTAAACACACGACATGCAGGGGCACTTCGTCCCCACACACATCAACCGTCCCCATCGATTCCCTGGCAACAGATCAGGGCTCACCGCCTTGGCGTACAATGCCCCACTGACCCCGACTGGCCGTCGTGCAGTGACCGCACTTGTACCCACCATAACCGGAATGGGAGACCTCGTCTCAGGTCGCGTGAGGGGTAAAGTCTGCGGGCAGGTTCACTCAGGTACTAGGCTTACCGATTTACCATATTTCTCGGTATGTGTTTAGTACGTTCAAACGCTTGACACAGGTACCCGCACGTTAATCCTTATTCCATTTTCCATCTCGTAAACAACCAATCCCCATGGATTGTTGTCCACCAACTAGTATCATGACAGTGTGAAAGTGGGTACAATCAATTTCCTGATCTCGCGCGAGTGCTAGAAAAATCACTCGTCTTCTACCGAGATCCTAATTAAATAAAGCAACTACTCGACCTGTCATACTAGTATTCATTTCAAAAGGATTCCTGAGATCATGCAACTAGGGTTTCAAACAATTCCTACACCTAAGTGCACAATCAATCCTACAATCATTAAGTGAAGTAAAATAGCATAAATAACAGGTTATGCATAAAACCGGGGCTTGCCTTCCAAAGCAGTGGCAGACAGGTCCTCGGGTGCAGGCTCGGGTGCTGGATCTGGGGCTACCTCCTGAGCAGCTCCTTGCTCCGGCACGAGGATGTACTCTCCGTCAGCAAGATTACAGTCTATCGAAATGCAATGAACATGTATGTCATGATTATGCAAGATTTAAGAACATTAAGCTAAAAGAAACTAAGTCAAGAATTAACTTAGGGTTTCCTGGTTATGTGGGGCTTCTAGTGGTATATATATACATAGACTTATTACCTTTTAAGCTTAGGTTTTCTTTTAGGATAACATAGTGGATTTGTATTGTCTTTATAGATTTCAGTGGACAATTTTATAAAGGTTTTAGGACGACATTAATTTCCATTATTATTTTCCTTTCTTTAATTTCTATTTAGGGTTTCTAGTGTAGGTTTGAACTATGACAGTGTTTTAATAATTTCCAAAAATTCTGTAAAAATTACAGTGGGTTGTCATTTGCTATTCTAGCTTGTTTTAAGAATTTGAGGCTTAAAGTACAAAGGCTAGGCTTTAAACAAAAATAACAATAGTTAGGCAAAATAGGCCACTTTACACTACATCTCTTAGTTAGGGGTAGGTTCTGTCCTAAAGGTTATTTTTGCTGGCATCCCATAGTAATAATAGGCTTCTGTGCTAAAAATCACAGAAAACTAAAGGGTGGTTATTCAGTTATGATTTTCTGAAGTTTAATGTCAAAAAGGCACTTTCTACTACATTATTATTTGAAAAATGTCAAACAGCAGATTTCCTATTTTTCCTAAGTTCTTATTAATAAAACGTTTGTTACCCCAAGGGTGGGGGTGTTTTTACCTTGGGGTTATTTTTGTAGGGTTTTTCTAAGTTCCACTTGGTTTATTAAAACAAAAGGGATCCTACTTATTTTATACTAAACCAGGGTGTTTTCTCAAAATTTTTCTAACCCTGGTCAAACAATATTCCTATTTTTCCTTCTAATATTGAGTTTTGAGTAGTTTTCTTATTTAATTTAAAACTTCAGAAAGAAATACAGAAACCATGGGTTTTATTATTTTTATCTGATAGTTCATAATTTCCAGAATCTAGCAAAATTGGTTTGAACATTTTTGGATGATTATTCTTCAAGTTATGCATTTATTTAGTTATCTGTCATAACAAAAGAAAAATAAATTCGAAAATGGAAAAGAAAACAGGTTTACGCTGAGGCCCCTAGGGTTTATCTCTTTCTTTTCTCACAAAACAGTCCTCGGTCCACTATTGACATGGGTCACTGACATTGCACAAAACCCCCTGGACCTAACCGAAATCTAACCCGCGCTCCCTGACTGACTTAAACAGTACCTGCGGCATAGATTACGGCGGTGGGGCTTACCGGCGACAGTAGAGCTCCGGCGGGGTGGTCAGTGACGTCCGGGAGGTCGCGACGGTCACGTCGGTGTGCGGGTCGGCGTCGGAGGTGGTTGGAGCTACCCTGGCCACGAGCACAGGCGGCGGGGGTCGTCGGCGGCTCCTGCTCCGGCCAAACCACGACGGTATAGTTCAATTAAGGTGCACGAGGAGCTCCACGGGGTGATGTAGAGGCCATGTACGCAACGAATTGGAAATCGGTGCAGAGGCTTACCCGGTCCACGTGCGCCGGCGGGTTCTTGAACTCCGGTGAGCACGATTGAGCTATTCCGGTGACGCGAGTCCCCGGTTCAAGCTTGAGCAAGCCTCACAGCCTCACCAGGAAGCTATCTGAGGGCTTGGACCAAACGGAGGAGGACGGGAAAGGGGCTGGCCACGGTGGTTGCGCTCGGGCGGCAATGGCGGGTCGCGGGGAGGTCGCCGGAGCTAATGGCTGGCTCGGGTAAGTCAGGCGAGGTACGGAGGAGGCAACGGGGAAGGCAGCCGAGCACTGGGGCGGGCTTTATAGCCGTGGCGCGGGCGTGGTCACGGGCGGCCGCGGGCGCGCGGGGGTTCGCGCACAGGCGTGCTCTGAGCGCGCCCCGGATGTCAGGTCGCGTCGAACACGTGGAAGCTTGCTTCTGCCATGGTTAAACGGCAGATTAGAGCACCATAGCGTGCGTATCTTGGCAAAGTCACTGTGTACGGTCGCTTCTCTGCTCCATATCCTACCTTTTTGCTGTGAGTTCCAAGTCGAGATATGGTCGGGGTAGGGAGATAGAGAGGGAAGAAGTTTGCTGTGTCAGCTAAGTCCGAACCGAGACAAAAGTGGTGTCAAGTCGTGTCTAGCGCCCTAGGGTAGGTGTCATCTCTTTCCAGGATGTTCTAGGGTTAATTTGGCGCCACTTTGTCAATTGGGTCGAAGGGTTTTGAAAATTGGATTAAGGTGAACATGTGGAATCTTTGTGCAAGGGTTAGTTTTTGTACTTAGGCAAAAACTGAATTCTCCCTTGTGCTGAACCTTAGGTGAAACTTTTTAGGACTTTTCTGAAAACTTTTTGGGGGGTACTTCCTTACTATTAATTGTAGGTTATGAAGTATATTACAACTTTTATATTTGGCCCAAACCATGATCATAAGGTTTACATGATCTTTTGATCATAGCTTCAATTAGGGTTCCTATTGCCCATGGGAGGGGTTTGCTTTAGGGTTTTGGGAAAATCCCCACTTAGATGTGCATGACAAGCTAGGGCATGATATCCAAGATAGTTTGCACTTGATTAAGACCTTGAATTCAAGTTTGAGGTACTCTGCCCATACAAATCTTCATGTAATAATGGGTTAAAAGGGGTAACCCTGGGGTGGACACCCTGAGTAACACCTGGGGTGTTACACGCCGCGCGTGGACCGAGCTAACTAGTGAGTCTTCTTCCAATTCCTTGCGCCCACGTCTTCCCTAGCATCCCGTGAAGCTCTCTGACCCGTTCAATTGATCTATCGCGCCGTGAGTAGGCCGGATTCCTCGCCGCCGACGAGCATCCCCCACTGCAACCCGCACATCACCGTGATCCTCGAGACCTCCCCTACGTCCTCGACCACCTCACCGGAGCAATCTTGCCGCAGGTAAGCCCCTTCGCCTCTTTCTTTCTCCGCGGCCACTGTTCCATTAGGGAGGGACCGCGGGTTTGATTTCCAGAAACCCTAGGGGGTTTTCTGCAGAGCCGTAGACTCAGATGAATAGTGCCTCGGGGACCTGTCTGTAATTATTTTAAGATCTTTCGCCAGGGACCCCAGCGCAAAACTGTATTTCCTTATGCATTTCTATTTAATCTTTTTAAATTTAGCAGAGAACTTAGAAAATTTATATCTTGAGTTATATTCAACCAAATTCAACCCAACCAATTTTGCTGGATTCAAAATATTATGGACTATCAATTAAAAATACTAAACCCCATGCTTCTGTTCTAATTTTTAGAGTTTGGAATTAAATACAGAAACTGACCAAACCTTATTTAATTAAAGAAAAATTGTTATGCTTCTGTGCTGAACTTCAGAAAATTTGTAGATGTTCAAACCCCAATTAGACACTGTTTAAAATTAGTGGCAACCCCAGTATTGAAAATTTAAGTAGGGACATCTATTAAAAGGAATTTTTTCCCAAAACTTAGGAAAATCAGAAAAGCATTAAAAGGTAATGAATAGTAAGTGCAAGTATTTTTCCTAGCCTACTTAAGTAACAGAGGAGCTAGGAAAAATAAAAAGACCACTAGTCCAGAACGAAATTAAAGTGAAATGTTTTATTTAGCATTATTCCAACTAGAAAACAATTATTAGAATTATAAAAAAAATCCAATATTGTTAATAAAAATCCAGTGGACTTGTAACCACTAGAACCCCACAACAAAAATGATAAGCACCCCAGCCCATCATTTTAAGTAGGGTAAATAAATAAAACTTGATATTGGATCCTATTTCAAGTAAATCATGAGCAACCCAAAATAATGCGATAATGGGCAAATAAAATTTTACTAAACCAACGATAAGATAAGCCACCAGAGAAAAATGCAAATCCATTTGAAAGATGTAAAATGATAACTTTTGCCAACACTTCATGAAAAAGGTCATTTAATCCAAATAATTCCTACCACCTTTTCCTTAAGCAAAAAGATGCCAAACTTCAGAATGATTGCTCTTACACAAAATAGAAGCTAGGAAAAATCAAAAATCTGTTATTCGATATTTTTCAAATATAGTGGTAGTAGAAAGCATCCCTTTGGCTAGAAATTTTGGAAAATCATAATAAAATCACTAATAAGTATTAATGGCTAGAAATTTGTGCAAAGTCCTGTTATAACATCTAGATGCCAGCAAAAATATGTCTTAAGGAATAACCTTCTGTTAAATGGTAGTTGTAGTTCAAACCACCCCTTCTGCCTTAATATTTAATAATTTTATCCAGAAAGAACTACTTACTTGTTAAACCCCAAATTTTGTGACAGAGGAGTATGCATCAGTAAGAAGCCCCTGTAATTTTTCCAGAATTTTTGAAAATTTATTAATATAACTTGTAGTTCAAACCCACCATAAAAGCATAAAGGAAATAAGAAGAAGAAAGGAAAATGATAAACCTCGCTCCAATAAGTTTAACTAGAAATCTTATTAAATTCTCACTAAGACATTAAAAGGAAATCAGTGGAACCCCAAAATAGACTTACCACTTAGTTTAACTAAGCTTGACCCTAAATTGCTAAGTATACCACAAGAATCTTTTGTAGCAAGAGTAAACTCTACCTGATTTAAGTGGATTAGTCACCATCAAAGTTTAATTGCTAAACTGCATATCATATCATGCATATATCTTACTCAGTGCATTCATTAGACTGCAATCTCGCTGACGGAGAGTACGTGCTCATCCCCGAGCAAGGAGCTGTCCACGAGGAAGATCAGGAGCAAGCCTCCGAGACTGCCACTCAGGATCTCCCCGCAGCCCCAGCATTTGAAGGCAAGCCCCGGTTTTATGCATAACCCTAATTATATATGCTACTTTACTACACTTAATGTTTGTAGGCTTGTAATGTGCACAGAAGTGTAGGAGTTGCTTGAAAACCTTAGTTGCATGAACTTAAGATTCCTTTGAGATGAATATTAGTATGCTAGGTCGAGTAGCTGCTATGCTAATTAGGATTTTGGTAGAAGACGAGTGATTTTCTAGCACTGGCGCGAGGTCAGGAAATTGATTGTATTCATCTTGATAACGGGATCTATGATGGTCTATGTACAGGATCCAGGGAGGATGCCTTGTCCATGAGATGGGAAAAGGAATTAAGGATTAATGTGTGGATACCTGAGTCAAGCGTTTGAACGTACTAAACACATGTTGGGAAATATGGTAACCGGTAAACCTAGTACCTGAGTGAAGCAGGGCGCGGACTTTTCCCCTCACTCGTCCTGAGACTGGGTCTCCCATGCTAGCTATGGTGGGTACAAGTGCGGTCACTGCACGGCGGCAGCCGGGGTGAGTGGAGCATTGTATGCCAAGGTGGTGAGCCCTGGCCGCGAACGTGGAATCGATGGGGACGGTTGATGTGTGTGGGGACGGAGTGCCCTGACACGTCGTGTGTTTAGGTTTACCTTGCAAGGTTAAAACTCGATTCGAATCGTCTGCTTCTCGTAGCTAATGAGACTGCTTGACCCCTTGTACTACATTGAGTAAGAAGTGAAATGAGGTTTACATGAGATAACTTGTTGTTTGCACTAAATGCTTGTTACCATGTATGCTTAGAAGGAGCGAACTTAGCTAAAGATAATGATACTAGAATTTGAAAAGCTAAGAATTGATTTTAGAAACAGCTAGTGCTTTGGCAAACCAAACCCCTCAGCCAAACAGCTGCATAGTCTAGAGGTAGAGGAGTAGACTCCTCACACCGGGTAAGTGTAGCTGAGTATTAGTATACTCAGCCTTGCTTGTGGAACATTTTTTGCAGGTACGCTTTAGGACATGGTTGATGGTGTGACTTGGCCTACCACCCTGCCACCGGGTTGGACGATCGAGTGGGATGCCGCTCCAGCAAGAGAGGAGCAAGAGGAGTAGTGGGCTAGGCCTTGCCCGATTCCTCTCTACCGACGATATCGATTATCCGCTGCATTTTATTTTTGCGAACATTTATCAACTACTTGAAAAACTCTGATTTATGTAATAACTCCAGTACTTTAATTTGAGGTTCCTGCTTTATTGTATTTCTTCTTTGACTCACCATTGAGTGGGTTTGTGGTATTTGATCCTGGTTAAGTGGCTTTATCAGACTAGATCTGAGGGACTGACGGGTTATTCCGATTTAAGTGTGTTACGGCCCCCAAGGTGTGACTTAGGCACTTAAGCTAGAATAATTCGGGCGGTTCTGTCGACGCAGACGGAGACACTACACCGAGACTCTCTTCTCGTGCAAGTCACCCGCCCAGTCTTAGCTTTATCATTTAAAAACCCAAAGTCTGGTACCTGTCAGAGGTACATCTTTTCCGATGTTGAACTCATCATGGCCATGATGGATCCACCATCAAGTTTTATTTTTGAAAACATCCCATCCATTGTGAAGCATCACCGTTTTTTTAAAACAAAACATTTATTTTTCTAAAGCAGGGCTAAGCATCAGAAAAACTTTTAATCAAACATGTAATCAAGGAATGGTCAACAGTTTCAAGGAAGGAAATGCAGCAATTGGTTTAACACCCAACTCCTATCACCTAATGGATCATTCAAGTGATAAAGAGTTTAAAACAGCAAGGAGGTGGCAAATGCACCAGGGCTTGCCTTGTGTTGTAGGAGAGTCGGGCTCTGTTCCACAAATATCAAAGTAAAAACAGTTCCCGGCAGGTGGATTTTCTGTTGACGGAGTAGTCTCTTCCTCTTCAATAGTCACTTCTTCCTCATTCTCTAAATATAACCATATATAACCATGAATGCTCATGTAATGCTTATGAAAATGCAACAGTAGAAAACAGGGATCAACTTGTATATTGAATACAACTTTCCTTCTCAGTGCTCCAGGGAAACTATGGTTGTTCTGAGTCAATACCCTAGTAGGATTAGACCTTTTTATCTTAATGGGCTAGGGTTTTGGGTTTGAGACTCAAACATTGTCCAAAGCCTATCAATCTTCACTCATGGGATCTAAATACCATATTAGGCTTATCCAAAAAGTTTAGTGATTTTTGGAGTTATTAAATAATTTCTAAAATTCCAGAGGTATAGGTTTAAGCCCTTTTAAATACTACATAATTCTTTTTTTGGACTAAAAATCCTAAATCTATTTTTATTAAATACTGTTGAAATTTAGGAGTCCAATAAAATTGGTTTCATATTTTTATCATTTTTGTATAATTTTCTATGGATTTCCTAAGTCTGGTAGAAAAAGATAAAGGAAAAGCATCAACACTGATGGGCTCAATTTAGCCCGAGCCAGCCCAATACAGGCAGAACGCGCCCGCGCTGGCGTTTTTGCACAGAGACCCTGGCTGTTCGAACAACTCGTAAAGACTCCTACCAACTTTTTCTTTGTCTCACTGACATCTCTAGTAAGACCCCTCCCCTTTCTATTCTTTACAACCTGAGACCCTCAGTCGTGGACGGCGACAGGCCGAGCTCCGGCGAGCTCCTACTGGCTGGAATAGACAACGGCTAGTGCTCTAGCTTGGCTGACACTTAATTCAACTCCTAACAATCGTTTCCCCTCGATCAATTGCAAGGTTCGAGCTCTTAATCATACTGCCCATGGTGACCGCACGATCAACGGACAAACCGAGACGTTCCCGGTGATCCTACGGGCTCTAATTTATTTGGATGGGTCGAGGAGCATCAAGGGTACATCAGAGTACTGAAACGAGGGAACAGAGGGTATGAACGAACCTGTAGCGCGCTGGCCACGATGAGCTCACTCAGTACGGTGTTCTGGACCGATTTTGGGGAAGTCTCAAATTGGGGCGCGCTGGTGGACGATCTGGGGCACGGGTTGGTGTACTGGTTGCGTGACTACCTAGCGAAGCCGATGGCACGCTCAATTTATAGGACCCAAGGGCGGTGGCCCATGAATTTGACATGGCGCGGTGGTGGCCGGAGAGAGGGGAGAGCACTGGCGCAAGGAATTGGTGGCTTTCACCGTGGAGAGGTCACCGGCGACCAACAGACATGCGTAATACGAGTTACTGCAACGTGGTAGAGCACCTAGGCACGTGGGCGCGGTCGATAGGCGGCCAACTCCGGCGAGCTTATCTGAACCAGTTGTGAGTCAGGTGGACATTGTGGCCAGAGCGGAACAGTGGCCTAAGTTAATCCTTAATGCGATATTTCCTACCCCGAGCAGCTATCAGTACTCCGTTGAGCATGAATCGAAGCGCTTGGCGTGAATCCGAGCGCAGGGTCGCAGGCGGCGAGGTTCACTGAACCAGTAGATCTTTTTGCTAGTGTACCATCAAGAACTGCACCATCAAGAACTGCTTCAGCCTAAGTTATACTCCTTTAGTAGCTCTATAATCTTGATGTGTTGGCCTAGGGCTAATTCTTTATGAATTGGGAGATATAAAGCTCCAAAGTTGACCCATTTCAACTGATTCAGACTTAGTCACATATGGTTTATGGGTTGCCCATTTTGCAAATAAGTCCAAATCCCACAATTTGACTTGTAAATCCTCAAATGTGAGAAACACATAATTTGTGGTGTTATAATACTTTGGTATTTGTACTTTGGTCCAAAAGTGCACCAATTTTACACTTAGCCCCCTAGGGTTCCAATTTAGGGTTTTCCAGGGGTCTTTTCAGGGTTTCTAGCACTTTAGGGTTTTGGTTTCACTAAAGTCCATCAAAGGTGATGTCTTATGATCATTTCTCATATTTTTTGAAGTTTTCACAGGCTTGGGCTTCCCTTATATCCATAAGCCCAAATCTAGGGTTAAGTAGCTCACCCTAGGGTTAACCACAAATCAAGCTATATTAGTATAATTTATTTGAAATTTTTACCTAGTGAATTCACTCTAGGTGTAACAAACACATGGTATGCCAATGCTCATGATGTGATGCTCAAGTTTTAGTGACAGTAACACCAGGGGTGTTACACCCATGAACGGGGAAACGCGCACGCGCGCGCGACCGCGCTGGCGGCCTTGCACAGAGGACCTCGACCTTTTGAATAACTAGTTAAAAATCCTTGCACACTATTCATCTGTGTCTCTGATGTTTGCGTAAAACCCATCCTATTTCTATTTCTTCGCAAACCTAGGTCCCCGATGACGAAAGGCGGTGAGCGCGCACTCCGGCGAGCTTGTACCGGCCGGAACACGCAAAGGCTTTGCTCCTTACTTGGTCGACACCAAATTCTACCCTTGGCGACCTTAATCCCTCCATCAGTTGCACAATTCTAGCTCAAAATCCCTCTGTCCACAACGATGGTGAAAATCGAGGACAACCCGAGGTGTTCTCAGCGATCTTGTGTGGTCTAGTTCAATTGGTTGGGCCGATAAGCATCCTTAGCATGTAAGGGTGCTGAAATGAGGGTAAGGAGAACATGAACGGACCTAGAGACGGTGGTCCACGGCGCGGTGGTTCATGGCAGCACGGAGAACCGAATTGGGGGAATTTGAAATTCGCGAGCTACGGTGGTTAATCGGAGGCGAGGGCTAGTTTACTGGGCGCGTAACAACCTAACGGAGCTAGACAAATGCTCAATTTATAGTGGTTATCAGTGGTGGCGCCCAATTTTGGTGAAGACACGCGGGCGACCAGAGAGAGAGAGAGAGGGAGGTTACAAGCACGAGTTACCGTGGCATTCACCGGAGCAATGACTCAGCCGATAGACAGGCCATCTATAGCGACCTATTGCGACATGGTAACAAGGTAGGAGCATGGCATGCTCAGGTTAACGGCGATCATCACCGCGACGGCCGCGCGGCCACATTGTGGCGCAAGTTGTTACGGCCATAGTGCCCCGGCCTTAGCCACGACGAAGATCTTTTCACCCCAGTCATTATCCGCGTGTTCACGGGCACGAATCATATTGCCAGCGAGGATCGCGGTGCAGGGTCATCGGCGGTGAGTTCAGTGAACCTGCGATCCTTTGCAGGTATTGTACCATGGCGATCTCCATTAGAGCATTTGATAGAGCGATTTGAGGAATGATTTTCTCCATTTTTTATGTAACAAGTTGATCATTTGTCTATAGCAAACTTGTTGTCCTATCATCCATCTTTAATTTTGGTATAGCACCCACAATCGAACAGTCACTGGATCCTACTCAAAACTAATCTCAAATTTCATCTGACTTCACTGTCAGTCAGAATTCAGCCTTAGGGCTGACTGACAGCCCAACTTCCAGTCTATTTATCTCCCATTTTTGTACAGCACCAAGGCTTAACCACTTAATCAAAGTTGTACTCCTATTATAGCTCTACAAGATTGATGTATTGACTTAGAGCAAAATCTTCATGAATCAAAAGATACAAGGCTCCAAAGATGACCCAATTCCACTGAAATTTAGACTAAGCAAATAAGTCAAAATTTCTCCACACTACTTGAAAATCCTCCCATGTAAAAGTTACTTAGTTTTTGGTGTTCTATCACTTTACCCCCCCTAAGGTTCCAATTAGGGTTTTCTAGGGTTTCTTCTAGGGTTTGGGCACACTAGGGTTTTTGTGCAACAAAAGTTCACCAAGTTTGATATCTTGTGAACATTTCTAATGACTTTTGAGATTCTACTCATTTTGGGCTTCTACTACCCACATGCCTTAATCCTAGGGTTAAGTACCCTACCCTAAGGTTAAGCACACTTCAAGTCACCACATCACAACTTGTTTTGAAATTTTACCTAGTGAATGCATTCTAGGTGTGACAAACAAAATGAAATGTTAATGCATATGATGTCATGCTCTAGTTTTAGTGCCAGTAACACTAGGGGTGTTACATCCTTCCCCCCATAAAAGAATCTCATCCCGAGATTTAAGGTCCTAGGGTAAGTAATGGAAAAGGAAACACGTCACATCTTTATTTCTTTATTTGTCTTATAGGGCAGGGGGTGGTATGAGATTTATTCCACGTTACAATCAGGTATACACATCTTTATTTCCTTATTTGTCTTTAAAACCTAGGAAAATTTTTCTCCAAGAAATCTTGGGTCTCCCAGGTAGCTTCATCTTCAGTGTGCTGGTTCCATTGTACCTTATAGAATTTGAGGGTCCTTTTTCGAGTGATCCTATCCTTTTGATCTAAAATTCGAATGGCATGTTCTGAATAAGTCAAATATGGTTCCATAGCAACATCCACTACATCGATGGTTCGATAAGGAATCCAAAGGCACTTCTTTAATTGTGATACATTGAACACATTATGTACTACAGACAATGTTTCTAGCAGTTGAAGTCTGTACGCCACTGATCTGTATCGTTCAAGAATAAGAAACAGGCCAATATACCGGGGTGCCAATTTCCCTTTTACCTCGAAACGGTTCACACCCTTCATTGGTGATACTTTCAGGTATACATGATCATTAACTTGAAAGACCAAAGGTTGGCGTCGCTTATTCGCATAATTCTTTTGTCGAGCTTGTGTCTCTTTCAAGTTGTGTATTATCCGTTGGACTTTTTCTTTCGTCTCTTTAACCATGTCGGGCATGAAAAACCACCTTTCTCCGGGTTCTGACCAATTTAAGGGTGTCCGACACCGTCGCCCGTACAATGCTTCAAATGGTGCCATCTTAATGCTTTCTTGATAGCTATTGTTATATGAAAATTCTGGCAATAGCAGACAATCATCCCATTTCTGTGGGAATTCCAAGACACATGCCCGTAACATAGCCTCAAGTATCTGATTTACTCTCTCCGCTTGTCCACTTTTTTGAGGATGATAAGCCGAACTCTGGAATAATTTAGTACCCAAGGATTTATGCAGTTCTTCCCAGAACTTGGATACAAATTGTGGTCCTCGGTCCGACACTATTGTTTTTGGAATTCCGTGCAAACTGAGAATACGACCACATATATCTGAGCATAAGTAATGACCCAATAATACAATTTGACCAGTAGAAAATGAGCTATCTTTGTAAGCCGATCAATTATGACCCAGATGGAGTCAAAACCTTTGACTGCCTTGGGCAATCCCACAATAAAGTCCATACTAATATCCTCCCATTTCCAAGTTGGGATGGGCAAGGATTGTATTGGTCCAGCGGTCTTCATATGCACTGCCTTGACATGTCTACAGGTGTCACATCTTGCCACATAGCGTGCAATTTCAATCTTCATTTTTGTCCACCAATAGTGTTGCTTTAAGTCTTGATACATCTTAGTACTTCCAGGGTGAATGGAATATCGACTAAGATGAGCTTCATCCAGAATTTGTTGGCGAACCTCCACATCTTTAGGCACAACTATGCGATCATTAAACCATATTATTTCTTGATCATCTTTCCTAAAGCAATTTGCCTTGTCGGCCTCTATTTTCTCATGAATATGATTCATAACCTTATTGGTTCTTTGGGCATCAATGATTCTTTGCAGAAGAATTGGCTCATGCTTTAACTGTGTCAAAGTTCCATGTTGTACCATACCCAGATTTAACTTTTCCATTTCTTGACAGAGTGTGGTGTCAGGGGTCCTTACTATAAGACAATGATAGGAAGCTTTGTGACTTAATGCATCTGCCACCACATTGGCTTTTCCTGGGTGATAATGGATTTCCAAATCATAATCTTTAATTAGCTCAAGCCATCTTCGTTGTCTCATATTCAGTTCTGACTAGGTAAAGATATATTTCAGACTTTTGTGATCCGTATACACATGACATATATTCCCCAGCAGATAATGACGCCATATCTTGAGGGCACGAACGACTGCAACTAGTTCCAAATCATGAGTTGGATAGTGCTCCTCATGCCAGCGTAGTTGCCGTGAGGCACAAGCTATGACTTGGCCCTCTTGCATTAGGACACATCCGAGTCCACTGCCTGATGCGTCACAATACACATCAAAAGGCTATTCAATATCTGGTTGAGCTAAAACCGGAGCAGAGGTTAACAACACCTTCAGTTGTTCGAATGCTTCATTGCATTTGGAGGACCAATCAAACTTTATATCATTCTTCAATAAATCTGTAATAGGTTTAACAATCTTGGAGAAATCCGGAATGAACCTACGGTAATATCCAGCCAGTCCAAGGAAACTTCGAAGTTGATGTACTGTGGTAGTCGGTTTCCACTCTAGAATATCCTTGACTTTGCTGGGATCAACCGCAATCCCTTTTACAGATAACACATGTCCAAGAAACTGGATTTCCTCGAGCCAAAACGCACATTTGCTGAACTTGGCATATACCTGGTGCTCCCTTAAGCGCGTTAGCACGATCCGTAAGTGCTTATCATGCTCCTCTTCATTTTTGGAATAGATCAGAATATCGTCAATGAAGACCACCACAAATTTATCAAACTCAGGCATAAATACCGAGTTCATTAAGTATGTGAAGTGGGCTGGAGCATTTGTTAATCTGAAAGACATGACTAAATATTCAAACAACCCATACAGCGTAGCGAATGTGGTCTTGGGTATATCCTCGGGTCGAATATGGATTTGATGATAGCCTGACCAGAGATCAATCTTGGAGAACACTCGGGCTCCAGTAAGTTGATCAAATAAGATATCGATCTGGGGAAGAGGGTACTTGTTCTTGATGGTAACCTCGTTAAGGGGTCTATAGTCCACGCACATTCGAAGTGTCTGATCCTTCTTCTTGACGAAAATTGTTGGACATCCACAAGGTGATGAACTAGGTCTAATGAACCCTTTCTCAAGCAAGTCTTGTAATTGCGTCTTGAGTTCTGCCAATTCATTAGGCGACATACGATATATATGACCTTCTAGAAATAGGAGCCGTACCGGGCTTTAGTTCAATCACAAATTCCACATCCCTTTCTGGAGGCAACCCAGGCAAGTCTTTAGGAAAGACATCCGAAAATTCACATACCACCGGAATATCCTGGATTTCTTGTACAATAGCTTCATAAACTCGTCTAGAGGCTTAGGCTGGAATAGTTATAGGGATGGACAACTAGATCTCATCCTAACCATGGTTTAATTTCATGGTCCTTAAGTTTGTATTGATGGTAGCCTTATGCTGGGCTAACCAGTTCATTCCCAGAATTACATCTAAGTCTTGCCCCTTTATGATAATCATATTTGTAGGAAATTCCCATCCGGCCAATGTTACTAGTATATGGAAGGCTACTTCCTCAGTAAATATCCGGCCCCCAGGTGAGTGGATAACAAATCCCTCCCTTGATTCAGTGCAAAGAATGCAATGTTTTTCCACAAAATTCTTGCTTATGAAGGTATGTGATGCACCAGAATCGAAGAGGATAACTATTGGGTGATTGGCAACAAGGAACGTACCCATCATTACCAGTTCACCTTCCTGTGTTGTAGCCACCTGAGTATAATAGACTCGTCCATTTTTCTTGAAATTCTTGCCCTTGGAAGAATCAACCATGTTTCCCTTTCCTTGATTCGAGTTCCCAGGAGTCTGCTGAAAGTTGGATTTATTTTGCTTCGGGTATGGGCAATCCTTGATGAAATGTCCAGACTTCCCACAGTTGAAGCAACCACTGGAGGAACTGGGAATAGCAGGGAAACGAGTACCGGGGGCACTCGGCTAATTGGTAGGAGCGGGGGCAGTAGTGGGACGAATAAAGATAGGCTGCTTGAATGGATATGAAGGTGGGCGAGGCGAAGAACGATTTTGATTAAAGGGTCGGATCACCAACCTGGTTCTCTTCTCAGGTCCTTGATTGGACCTTTCACCTCCAAACCCCTTTGATTTTCCATGTCCTGCATTTTTGGCTTCCACTGCCAGTGCTATACTTACAGCCTTACTGCAGGTGAGGTCCAAGCATGTTGCCATTTTCTGCTGAAGCCTGTCATTGAGCCCCCTCATAAAACAATTCTTTTTCTTTATGTCAGTATCCACCTGGTCAATGCATACTGAGAGAGGTGGTTGAATTTGTTGAGATACTGCATCACCGTATCTCCTCCTTGCCTAATCCGGATAAACTCTTCTAGCTTCATCTGGAGTACTCCCTCTAGAACATAATGCTCTCGGAATGCCAACTTGATCTCATCCCAGGTAATCTGATGTCCAACTGGCTGGATTGCTGAGAAATTTGCCCACCAAGTACTGGCAGGCCCTCTTAGCTGTTGTGCGACGAACAGGGGCTTTTGCGTCTCTATGCATCGAATTAACCCAAACTTCTGTTCCGTCACTCTTACCCATTCATCGACTTCTAAAGGTTCCTCTTCTTTAATGAAAAGCGGTGGTCGAGTCTCAGAGAATTCCAAATAAGTAGTATCACACGGTCCTTGTGGGGGAACTCTGCCTCTGTGGGGTTGGAATTGGTTGCTCGCCATTTTGCGCAAAAAGCACGTATTATCAGCGGTGGCATTGACCCGGGCAGCAATAGCCTCGGCCAAAATTGGTAGTACTGGTGGCGGGTTAGGAATATCCTCCCCACCATGGGATGTCCCCGCACCATCATGTGCGCGAGTCCGTGATGGCATCTGAGGCAAAGAAACATTTGAAAAAATATAACATGCCAACATACACCATCATATTACATTACTGAAATGTAATAATTATACATACTCCAGTGTACAACTTGACTTTATTACTTATTTTACATAAGTATAATACCTAAATTATACTACTCTAGTTTTCTTCATCCTTTGTAGCAAAATTTCCTGCTGCAGGAGACCGTTCGTCAGCAAGGTTCATGGAAGGAGGGGGCCTAAAAAGGTGTAGCTCCCCATCAGGTCCTTCATTAGTTGTTCCCGATGGTCCGGCTCCCATTGCAGCGACGTCTGGTGGCACGTCCGGGTGCAGCCGTTCATACACTACATGCACTTCTTCATGTAAGGTATTATAGTATGCTTGCATGTTCTCGAGAGATCCACTAATTTCTGCCACTCGAGCAAGAGCTTTCGCTTTGTAGTCCCAAGCGAAAGAGCGCGAGTTAACGACCCAATCATTGGCCATATCACGTTCTGAAATTTTGTACTGCAGGTGACTCACTTCGGCTGACAGCTCCGCAATTCGGTGACTAACCCGCTCACGTGCCCTATTCCTGTGGCGTAGTTCTGACCGGAGCTGCTCCACTCTAGTTTCCAGGTCTCCAATTGGGTCATTACTGCCACTACTACTTCCTTCGTGCCTGGAGGCTAGCCGATGTCGTGGCACACCAAGAGGTCCAGTCGATTTTCGCTGGGTAGTCTTAGTGCGCGCCATATCTCCATAAGAGGGGAAGATTGATTAGTATAGTTTTAAACATGGTGCATGCATAATCTAATAATTATGTACTCAACCTTCGTTGATTCCCAACTTCCTATATATTGTGCACTCTATTACCCGACTTTACAAGATAAAAGGGCTACCAGATAGTGATAAGGTAAGAATGAAAGAAAATTTCAAGATAAGTGTTTGAAAATTCTTTTGAAGTACTACGTAATATCTGAGAAGATGGGCTTCGCTCCAATACCAGCTATCATGGAACCTCCCAAGGTATTAGGCCCACCTACAGTTAGGGGTGGTAATGGATCGTGATCCAAATAGTTCTTCACAAAATGTCAAGGCCCTAAATAAATTATAGTTCAAAAATGACTAGAAATAAAGCCCGATCCTAACCCGCTTCGATCTTTAAATCTTATAGTGCAAAAATTATAGCCCATTGTCAGCCCTACCTACAGTTGTCCTTGTCCTGAGGACCTCGGACAATCCTATAGATGCGCATAATCACTCGACAAGTTCAGTCCTCTGTATCTTCCTTACATCGCCCAAGAGCGTTTTTACCCATAACTCATATATTACATCACATCGGAGGAAAGAATAAGCGGAAGCGGATTACAATACTTAATTAACATTCATAAAATATAGAGAGAGTGTTATTACAATACTAGGTGTTAAGAGTGCATAAAGTATTATTACAAACCAGGGAGGCAAAACATCCTCCCGCACAGAAGTTTAGTGATTTCAAACTGGGAGGCAAACATCCTCCCGCTACACGATCACGGATTTGGCTCCTCTTTTGGTACCACCTTTGAATAGAAACAGCAAAACTCCGTTGTTTCCTCACCTACAACAACATGGGTTCGAAAACCCTGAGTACGGAGTGTACTTTCGCAAGTCTTACCCGACAAAGGAAAAATACTCTCAAGAATATGCTGGCTTGAGGGAGTCAAGGTAAGGCTATTCAAGAATCAAAGACTCTGTTTGCAAAAAATGCTTACTAAAAGTGGATCCTTAAAAATCTAGTTTTATTATGAGGTTAAGTCATTACCTGCATCTAGAGTTCTTTCTACCCTAGTTCAAGCACTTGACCTACACTAGTCGTCTTTTATCACCCTTTAAGTTCACTGGAATGCTACGTGTAAGTCAGTGACCAAGTCTTCATGTCCGAGAAGTAACAACGATCTGAATGGATTAATACCCAGCTGGGGATCTCCAACCACACGACATATGTAGCACTTAACCCTTGCATATGTCAACTCGCCACCGGGTTTCTCAAGACCAGACCGGGTTCACGCCAACCGAGAGCATAGATACACCACCATCCAGCCTCTTGTCATGGAGGGTACACGCTACTCTCACCATCTCTCCACTCCCATTGCGTGTTGGCCTTTCTGGTATTGGTCTGCTCGAGGCAAAGCTTACCCATGACAAGGCATGTGGCCAGTTATAAGGTCCTCGATCATCAAGCCTACATTAGTACGGTCCTTAATCGACTCAGACGGAGACACTACACCGAGACTTCCTTCTCGTGCAAGTCACTCGCCCGGTCTCGTATTTATCATTTACAATCCCAAAGTTTGTTACCTGACAGAGGTACGTCTTTTCCGATGTTGAACCCATCACGGCCATGATGGATTCACCATCAAGTTTTATTTTTGAAACATCCTATTCCATCTGAAGCATCATCTTTAGTTTAAAACAAAACATTTTGTTTTCTAAAGCAAGACTAAGCATCAGAAAACTTTTTAGGTAAAACAGGTATCAAGGAATGGCAATCAATTTCAAGGTAGGAAATGCAGCAATTGTGTAGCACTCAACTCATATCACTTAATGCATCATTTCAAGTGATAAAGAATTTAAAACAACAAGGAAGGGGTAAATGCACCGGGGCTTGCCTTGTGTCGTAGGGGACTCGAGATCTCTTGCACAAATGTCAAAGTAGAAACTGTCCTCGACAGGTGGAATTTCAGTCGGTGGTGCAACTTCCTCTTCAACTACTTCTTCTTCGTTTTATAAACATAACAATATACATACATAAATGCACATGTGATGATATGAACATGCAGTTATGATAAAACATATTATGTTATATCTTGAATATAACTTTCCTTCACGGTACTCCAGAGTCACTAGGTTTTTTCTAGATTAATACCTTATCAGGATTAAGCAAGTTCTATTCTGGGAAGTTAAGGTTTTGTGTTTGGGATCAAACAATGTTCAAAACATACCAAAGTTTACACAATGGCTTTGATTATTATATTGAGCTTATCCAACAAGTTTTATTATTTTTGGAGCTACCAATTTAATTCTAAAATTCTAAAAGACTAGATTTAGGCATCATTAATTGCTAAACAATTCATGGTAGGGACTAAAAATCTTGGAATTATTTTTATTAAATACTATGGGAATTTAGAAGTTTACTAAAATTGGTCGCATATTTTTATCATTTTTCAAGAATTTTCTATAAATTTCCTAAGCATGGTAAAAAAAGAAAAAAGGAAAGGAATGAATAGTAACGGGCTCAAACCAGCCCGAGCCAGCCCATGAACGAGGAAACGCGCCCGCGTGTGTGCCCTCGCTGTCAGCTTTGCACAGAGGACCTCGGCCTTTTGAATACCTAGTTAAAAATCCTTGTGCACTATTCATCTATGTCTCTGACGTTTGCGTAAAACCCCTCCTATTTCTATTTCTTCGCAAACCCAGGTCCCCGACGACGAACGACGGTGAGTGTGCCCTCTGGTGAGCTTGTACTGGCCGGAACACGCAAAGGCTAGGCTCCTTACTTGGTCGACACCAAATTCTACCCTCGGCAACCCTAATCCCTCCATCAATTGCACAATTCTAGCTCAAAATCCCTCTGTCCAAGATGATGGCGAAAACCAAGGACAACCCGAGGTGTTCCCAGCGATCTAGCGTGGTCTAGTTCAGTTGGTTGGGCCGATAAGCTCCTTAGCATGTAACGGTGCTCAAACGAGGGTAAGGAGAACGTGAACGGACCTGGAGACGGCGGTCCACGACGCGGTGGTTCACGGTGGCGTAAAGAACCGAATTGGGGGAAATTTGAAATTCGCGAGCTACGGTGGCTATTCGGAGGTGAGGGCTGGTGTAGTGGGCGCGTAACAACCTAACGGAGCTAGCCAAACGCTCAATTTATAGTGGTTATCAGCGGTGGCACCCAATTTTGGTGAAGACACGCGGGCGGATAGAGATAGAGGGAGGTAACTTGCACGAGTTACCGTGGCATTCACCGGAGCAATGACTCAGCCGATAGACAGACCATCTATAGCGACCTATTGCGACGTGGTAACAAGGTAGGAGCGTGGCATGCTCGGGTTAACGGCAATCATCACCGCGACGACCGCGCGGCCATGTTGTGGCACAAGTTGGTATGGCAACATGGCGGCCACAGTGCCCCGACCTTAGCCACGACGAAGATCTTTTCACCCCAGTCATTATTCGCGCGTTCACCGGGCACGAATCCTAGCGCCGGCGAGGATCGTAGCGTGGGGGTCATCGACAGTGAGTTCAGTGAACCTACGATCCTTTGCAGGTATTTTACCATGGCGATCTCCATCAGAGCATCTGACAGAGCGATTTGAGGAATGATTTTCTCCAATTTTTATGTAACAACTTGATCATTTGCCTGTAGAAAACTTGTTTTCCTATAATCCATCTTTAATTTTGGTATAGCACCCACAATCGAACAGTCAATGGATCCTACTCAAAACTAATCTCAAAGTTCATCTGACTTCATTGTCAGTCAGAATTCAGCCTTAGGGCTGACTGACAGCCCAACTTCCAGTCTATTTATCTCCCATTTTTGTACAGCACCAAGGCTTAACCACTTAATCAAAGGTGTACTTCTATTATAGCTCTACAAGATTGATGTATTTACTTAGAGCAAAATATTCATGAATCAAAAGATACAAGGCTCCAAAGATGACCCAATTCCACTGAACTTCAGACTAAGCCACTTAGGGGTTCTTGGGTCTTTTGCAAATAAGTCCAAATTCCTCCACATTAGTTGAAAATCCTCCCATGTAAAAGTTACTTAGTTTTTGGTGTTCTATCACTTTGATATTTGCACTTTAGTACAAAAGTATATAGAATTTGAATTTACCCCCCCTAGAGTTCCAATTAGGGTTTTCTAGGGTTTCTTCTAGGGTTTGGGCACATTATGGTTTTTGTGCAACAAAAGTTCACCAAGTTTGATATCTTGTGAACATTTCTAATGACTTTTGAGAGTCTACTCATTTTGGGCTTCTACTACCCACATGCCCTAATCCTAGGGTTAAGTACCCTACCCTAAGGTTAAGCACACTTCAAGTCACTACATCACAACTTATTTTGAAATTTTACCTAGTGAATGCATTCTAGGTGTGACAAACAAAATGAAATGTTAATGCATATGATGTCATGCTCAAATTTTAGTGCCAATAACACCAGGGGTGTTACATCTATGACATTTATCTCTATGCACTCTGTTATTATATTGTTGTTCTTCCTTGGCGCACATATAAGACGCACCCAGCTTTGTCCCATAAATCCGGGTGGGACAGAAGTGGTATCAGAGCATGCTGGGGGCCTGCTTCTTCGCCGAAGGTCCTCTAAGCAAAAACACCTTTGGCAGGTCGGCACATAAGCAGACACAGCACGAAGGTACAGGCCGAAGCTATGATCTAGGGAGCTTCGGCATAGTGACATGCCTTGAGACGAAAGGCTGCACCGACTTAAAGAGGAAAAGACCGATCAGTCCATGATAGTTCGTGTCATGTTTACAGTTATTTATCAAGGGCATGAATGTAATTTCGACTGAGCTGCGTCCCGTGCCTATAAATAGGTGAACAGTAACCCCGTACTATTCACGCTAACTTGTATTTCACTCGCACGTCACACTTGGATTCTCGCTTTCTGTCAAGACGAAGGTATAAATGTAATTCAATATTCTTCATGTTCATTCAGGATGATTTAATAAAGATATATTAATGATGTTATACGATTATTCATGTTATTTCCCATGTTTCATATGTTTCTACTTTTATTATTATACACTGTGATGATGAAGGTACGTCCTTCATAACCTTCGTCTGAAGATCATTATATCCTAAGGGAGATAATGCTTCGAAGGACGAAGGACTTTAACTACTAATGTTTTGTGTTGCCTTATTCTTAACGCATAGCATTTGAGAACAAGTCCCCAACATTGGCGCCCACCTCTGGTGAACTCACTTCCACTGTTGAAACGATGGCTTCGTTCAACAATCAAACTGTAGCACCTTCGGTCATGAAGCTGGTGCTCCCAATCACGGGTGGTTCAAGTGCAGAACCAGCCAACAAAAAGCAGAAGAAGGAAGCGCAGAGAAGATTGTAGCATGTTGGGGTGCAAGGACCCTTCGTCAGGTCCAAGTGGTCTCACATCCCAATTACCTTCTCCCAGGAGGATCTTTAGCTAAAAGACTATCCTCACAATGATGCTATGGTCATATCCTGTGTCATCAAGGGATTTCTGGTCCACAATATTCTGGTTGATACAAGCAGTGCAGCGGACATTATATTTGCAAAGGCTTTCAGGCAGATGCAAGAACCAGAGGACAAGATTCATGATGCTACACACCCCCTTTGTGGCTTCGAAGGATGGCAGATTGTGGCACTTGGCAAAATCACAATGTCAGTTACCTTCGGTTATGTCCACAACACAAGAACTGGGCAAGTTGTTTTTGACATTGTTGACATGGAATACCCGTACACTGTGATCATCGATCAAGGAACACTTAATGCCTTCGAAGCAATACTTCATCCAGCATACTTGTGCATGAAGATACCTTCAGAACAAGGGCCCATTGCCATTCATGGAAGTCAAGAAGCTGCCAGAAGGGCCAAAGGGAGTTGGACAGACTCAAAGGAAATCCACAACATACACGGAGCTGAAGCTTGTCAACAATATAAGCACAAAAGAGAGAAGGCTGCTTCGGCAGATCAGCCGAAGCCTATGCTCCTATGTGAAGATATAGCAGATCAAAGGGTATTGCTAGGATCTTAGCTATCTGATGCGCAGGAAAAAACTTTGATAAGGTTTTTGTTCAACAACAAAGATGTCTTCGCTTGGACAACCAATGATCTTTGTGGTGTCAACAGAGATGTTATCGAGCATTCACTTAATTTGGATCCATTCTTCAGGCCAAGGAAACAAAGACTTCGGAAGATGTCTGATGATAAAGCTGAAGGTGCTCGGAACGAAGTAAAGAGACTTCTTAGTGCTGGTGTTATCAGAGAAGTGACATATCCAGAGTGGCTAGCCAACATTGTTATGGTGAAGAAGGCAAATGGAGAATGTGTATTGATTGAACATATCTCAACAAGGCATGCCCAAAGGACGAGTTCCTATTGCCAAGAATAGACTCCATTGTAGATGCAGCAGCTTCTTCGGAGCTCATGAGTCTACTGGACTGCTATTCAGGATATCATCAAATTTGGATGAAGAAGGAAGATGAGCCAAAGACCAGCTTCATAACTCCTAGTGGCACCTATTGCTACCTTCGGATGCCTGAGGGGCTCAAGAATGCTGGAGGAAGCTTCAGAGGAATGACAGCCAAGGTCCTTCACTCTCAAATAGGCAGGAATGTGCTGACTTATGTTGATGATATCATAGTAAAGTGCACGAAGCAAGAGAATCACAATGCTGATTTGCAAGAAACATTTGCCAATTTTGGGCAAGCCGGTTTGAAATTAAATCCAGAAAAGTGCGTTTTTGGAGTAAAGAAGGGCAAGTTTCTTGGTTGTTTGGTATCAACAAAGGGAATCGAAGCTAACCCCAATAAGATCGAAGCTATCCTTTGGATGGAGCCGCCAAATACAAAAAAGGGGGCCCAACGGCTGGCAGGAGGACTGACATCATTAAATAGATTTTTATCCAGATCAGCATAAAGAAATCTGCCATTTTTTGAAATACTGAAGTCAGCCGAAGTTTTCCAATGGGGTCTGGCTCAACAAAGGGCTTTCGAAGAGTTAAAGAAATACTTAATAGACTTGACAACCTTAACTCCACCTTCGCCAGGGGCTCCATTGCTTCTATATGTAGCAGCTTCTCACTCTGCAGTCAGTGCAGCGCTTGTACAGGAGAAGCAAAATAGCTAGGTCAAAAAACAAGCGCCAGTATACTTTGTCTCCGAAGTTCTAAGCTTATCAAAGAGAAATTATACAGAATTGGAGAAGGTGTTATATGTTGTGTTGATGGCCTCCAGGAAGCTTCGGCACTACTTTCAAGCATATCATATAATTGTTCCTTCGTCACAACCTCTAAAGGACATAATGAGAAATAGAGAAGCTACTGGAAGGATCAGAAAATGGGCTGCCGAGCTCAATGAATTTTCTATTGATTATGTTCATAGATCCTCAATTCAGTCTCAAGCCTTAGCAGACTTCATTGTTGATTGGACGCCATGGGCTCAAGGAAAAGAAGCAACAAAAGATGCCGAAGCTTGGACGGTCTTCTGTGATGGTTCTTAGGGAACCTTCGGTGCAGGAGCGACTGCTATTCTAGTAGCGCCTTCCAAAGTCAGAACATGCTATGCAGCAAGGCTGGATTTTAGTTGTACAAATAACATTGCTGAATACGAAGCCCTTCTGTTGGGGCTTCGGAAGATAAAAGCAATGGGAATAAGAAGGGCAATCCTCAAAACTGACTCCCAAGTCATCTCTGGCCATGTAGACAAAAGCAGCAAGGCAAGGGATCCGAAGCTTGAAAATTATTTGGACACAGTCCGAAGGTTGGAGGCTTCCTTCGAAGGTTTTTCTGTCAAAAATATTCCAAGAGGGGAAAATGAGCATGCAGATGTGTTAGCCAAGTCAGTAGCACAGGGGATCCCTCTACCTTTGGAAGTATTTTTTGAAACAATAAAAGCACCTTCGGTCGAACTTCTCGAAAGAGCAGTGCTTGCAATATCACCTATGCATAGTGAAGATTGGAGGACTAAAATCATATCTTTCCTCCAGGGTAACTGCCTCTCGGATGACAAAGTTTATAATAAAAGAACGGAAGCAAGAACAAGACCATATGTCATAATAGAAGGGGAATTATACAAACATGGAGTCTGCTCCCCACTTCTCAAATGTCTATCCAGAACCGAAGGTATAGAGCTAATGAAAGAAATACATGCAGGATTGTGTGGATCTCACATTGGATCTAGACCTTTGCTGGGAAAGGTTTTTAGACAAGGATTTTATTGGCCGAAGGCAGCTTCGGATGGAGCAGATCTGGTTCAAAAGTGCGTAAATTGTAAAAAATGTGCAAGAGACCAGAAACAACCTTCGTCGTTAACTCAGTTGATACAACCAACCTGGTCGTTGCAAAGATGGGGCCTGGATTTGTTAGGTCCAATCCCACCAGCACAAGGTAACTTGAAGTATGTTGTAGTAGCAGTAGAATATTTTTCCAAGTGGATTGAGGCGAAGCCCTTAGCAACAATAACTTCAGTCATAGTCCAAAAAATCTTCTGGCAAAATATTGTTTGTCGCTTCGGTGTGCCGAAGGCAATAACCGTGGACAACGGTACACAATTTGATGCCGAAACATTTAAAGATTTTTGTGACCAAATTGGTACGAAGATTCATTTTGCATCAGTTAGACATCCAGAATCAAATGGTCTAGTTGAAAGAGCAAATGGTATTATAATGACAGGAATAATGAATCTAATCTTCAACCAGCCTAGGGGAAAGTGGCCAGATGAGCTGATTAAGGTGGTGTGGAGCCACAATACAACTGCATCAAGGTCAACAGGATTTACACCCTTCAAACTCTTGTTTGGTGACGAAGCAATAACTCTAGAAGAGGCAAAGGCAGGGTCAATAAGAACAACAACTTCGACAGAAGACGAAGCTGATTATCAAGTAACAAAAGATACTATAGAAGGGACCAGACTTCAGGCTATAGAGCACATCAATAAATATCAGGCCAAAACAATAAAGTGGCGTGATAGAAAAGTTTGATTGAAAAACATCAAGCCAGGGCATTTGGTGCTTCGGAGAGTGGCCAACACAGACAAAGTGGGCAAGTTGCAACTAAAGTGGGAAGGTCTTTTTCTGGTAGTATCTTTGTAAAGACCCGGTTCTTAGAGATTGAAGGATATGGATGGCAACGACATACCCAGATCTTGGAATGCGGATGAGCTTCGACGATATTATGTATAATTCGATGTAATCTTTCTTTTTCATTTTTTCTATGGCACGCTTTCCCTTTCAAGAGGGGAGAAAGGTTTTTAATGGGGACATAGTTTGTAATTTTTTATTCTTATTTAGCCCCACGAGGGCCAAATCCCCCAAAAGATGTAATATGTAAATCTGAGCATGCACCATCGAGTGTAAAAAAGAAAAACAGGGAGAAGCTCAAAAAAACGTTCCCAAGGGGATGCAGAGCATGACGAAGCTACAAAAAGTTATTTCTAAGTGAGCGCAGCGTAAGTCTTCTACTCAAAAGTCATTCCTAAGGGAATGCAGAGCCAAAATTGACAAAGCTACAAGAAGCCATTCCTAAGGGAGCGCAGTGTAAGTTTTCTGCTCAAAAGTCGTTCCAAAGGGAATGCATAGCCAAATACCGCCGAAATATAAGGCGAAGAAGTTCAAAAGTCGTTCCTAAGGGGATGCTGAACTTATACCATCGAAATAGAAGGTGAAGAAGCTCAAAATTCGTTTCTAAGGGGATGCAGAGCTTAAGACTCAAAACACGTTCCTAAGGGGATGTAGAGTCTGGGTGTGGCTTCATGTGTGTGTTTGGACAATCATTTGCACAATACATTACATCATTCATTGCATTCATACACATTCATGTAGACATTCGTAGGATCATCATCATCATAACATAAAGCACAAACAGATACTTCGACTTTGATATCAATGCTTCGATGAGCATAAAGAAGCAAGATATGCTTCGTTGTGTACGAAAAGAAGGGAAGGTGTTTTTTGCCTTCGGCTCGAAAAGGTATAAGTTTCGTCCACAGCAAAGCAATTTACATATGGAAGGAAAAATATATTACAAAGTGTTGGGGACTTGTTCTCAAATGCTATGAGTTAAGAACAAGGCAACACAGAAATATTAAATGTTATTGCCCTTCGTCCTTCGAAACATTATTTCCCTTAGGATATAAAGATCTTTGGACGAAGGTCATGAAGGACATACCTTCATTATCATAGTATATGTTGATAAAAGGGGAAACATATGAAATTATAAGAGATGACATGAATAATTATATGACATAATCAATTTGTTCTCATTTTATTATTATGGAGAAATAGAAATGATATGGAATTACAAAAGTACCTTCGGCTTGACAGAAGATAAAAGTACAAGAATGACGCATGAGCAAATACCGGTTCGCGTGAACAGTACGGGGGTACTGTTCATCTATTTATAGGCACAGGATGCAGCCTGTGAGAAATTACATTCATGCCCTTCACATTTATTATTGACTTATATACAAATCTATGAGGACTAGATAGCCTTTTCCCCTTTAAGTCGGTTCCTTTTTCTGCGATTGAGCCGAAGCTTCCTTGCGTGTAGCTTCGGAGCAATGGCAACCTTCGTCACGATCATGCTCTTCTCATCGTATATGCTTTTATTCTGAGTCCAAAGGTACCTGTTCATAGGCCATGCTTGGAAGACATTGTTAAATTACGTTTTTGAGGACCTTCGGAGGACAAAGGCCCCCAACACAAGGTATGGAAAAATATACAGAGTGATGTTTAATTCTTGATTACAATGTCCTTTACAGAGATAATACAAATGCCTCTAAAAGATCTATGCAGGCAGGCTTAAAGATCAGCTTCAGTGGCCTACGGAATCTACTTCGGATTACTGATCTTCGGCATCATCATCCTGCACACAACAAAATTTTATAAGGTAAAAGGTAGTCACAAGAAAAGGTAAGCAACATGTATAAGTTTCATATAGGCTTAAGTAAGCTCCGGGCTTCATCACCAGTCAAGTCACGACCACCCTTCGCCCAAATTTGTGTTATAAATCTACTTCCTATGCTTCGGGCTTCGCCGGGAATATCAATCAAATCTATCGAATATAGGTTGAATGTAGGTCTATTCACTATCTTCCCATGCGTACAGCCAGCTTTCAAAAATGCTGCAGTCGTGCCACGAGAAGCTAGCAGGGCACAGAAGTCACCATGCCCTGCTATTAATTCGTCAAGCGCCTCAACTTCGCCTTCAATATGTTCGAAGGTGCTTGATATATCTTCGGCTAAAGGAGTAAACTTTTCAGCACTGGCTCCAACTGAGTTGAAAACCTTTTTTAATCGCTGTACGCAGCGACTGCCAAAATTTAGACATATGTCACGAAGCTCCTTCAAAGATTGCTTTAGCTTCGTATTCTCGGTAGCTTCAGCTTCATACTTCGTCTGCAAGTTTTTTCTTTCGTGTTCGAAGCTCTATGATTTTTGCAGGAGTTCCCTGTTTAATCTAATATTCTCGGCATGCGCTTTGCAAGGGAACCTTCCAATGCTTGGAGTAGGAAATCTTTCTTTTCAAGAGAAGCTTCGTATTCTTTGATTTTGCTCTCTAGACCCTCAATTATAATTTCGTTCTTTTTATCCTCGAGGTCCTATTGCATTTGCAGCGCTTTGCTCAGCATCATACTATGCACAGGTAGACCATCAGCAAACTTTCTTCGTCGCAAAAAATAAAAAGTAAAATTTTGTTTCGTCACAACGATATTACCTTAAAATTGGAATAAAACAAACTACCGACGATATGTTGTCATCGGTAGCTGCTAATATCGGCTTCAAGCTTCGGAAAACCGACACTCTTTGATAGAGTGCTGATTACCTTCGACCCGATACGGTCGCGAACGCATCCCAAGGCCTCTTCATCGATCCAACCAAAGAGCATGGCTCCTGGCTGGTAGCCACAGGAAATGTTGTATTCTTGTAGCTCCTTCTTCTCGGCCTTAGATAGTTCTTGACCGACCAGGTTCCGAAGATCGAAACCTTCTTCTTCCAAAGCAGCTTCGGTAATTCCTTTCCCTTTGTCAGGCACTAGGGCCATGACCTGTTCTGCAGCCGCAGATGTTTCTTTTGTAGGCATACCCAGTATCAATTTATCAATCCCAGATAAGGTAGCCTCCCGATTGGCAGCTTCGGTGACAGCTGTAGCTTCGGCCAATATGTTTGCTTCAGCAGCAGCCTCGGCGCTTATAGTAGGTGCTATCTTAGTTGCCGAGGCCGAAGGTGGCATCTTTTAAATGGCTTGCATCACGCTACCAATCTCTTTGTAGCCGAAGGTTCTCCTTTCTTCTAAAAAGCTTCGTCAGTTCCGGTTCCAGAGGACTTAGCAGCTTGATAGGTAAAGATCCAGTCATTCCTTTAAAATCTCTTCTACTTCGACAGCAGGAGGTGTTGAAGGAGTTTCCTCTTCCACCTCAGTCACCTTTGGCTCTGGAGTTGCAGCCTTTCTCTTCTTCAAAGCCGCAGCTTTCGGCTCGGGACTGGATTTTCTCTTCTTTAAAGTTTTTTCATCTTCCTTCACCATTCTAGCAGCCTGCCTGCTTAGAACACTAACAACCCTTTTCCTTTTTGCCCCTTCGGCACCTTTGCTGAGTCGCTCATAATCAGAGTATTCAAAATTTAGAGCGTCCATTACCCGGTTCAACCTTCGCTTTGGTCGGGTGTCGAAGGCTACTGTCATTAATGGATCTTTTTTAGTGTAGTTCCCCAAAATT
The DNA here is from genome assembly GCF_902167145.1 of Zea mays. Lineage (NCBI taxonomy): Eukaryota > Viridiplantae > Streptophyta > Magnoliopsida > Poales > Poaceae > Zea > Zea mays. The sequence goes on from NC_050103.1 coordinate 48,488,926, forward strand.
TCATTACACATTGTTTCAATCATTTCCAGCCATTCTTGGCAAGGCTCCTTGAACTGTTTCTCAGACTTAAAACGATAAGGCAATCGAACAAGTTCAAACTTCTTCTTTGTTCCCTTTAGCTTCGGCATGCTCCAATCACTTAACGTCGGAGATGTCCTATTGGCCAGGTATTCTCGCACCAGGTCCCTGGTGCTGATTTGTTCAACCACCACCCTGAATTCTACTGTGACTAGCTGGCATGTTAACCCTGGCTGCATGTTGCACAAAGGTCTGGTCATTCCGAAGCTTAAAGCCAGCGGACACATGACCATCGTCATCAGTTTCCCCCTCTTCTTCTCATCGGCCTTGATATAAAACCTTTCACTCTTCCAGCCGGTTGGCCATTTGGTGCGGTAGCTAAGAACTGGAGCCTTCGTATCCTTGCGATACGCGAAATTATAGCAACCAAAATTTTCATGCGGATCGTCTGCTCTGGCCTTCGTTTGGTAGTGCAGCTCATGCACTCGACAGAATGCTTCGGCATTTGGGTCCGTACCTTGGCTTCGAAGGGCCCAGATGAAGATGCTGAGCCTAATGATAGTGTTAGGGGTTAGCTGATGAAAATAAATTTCAAAATTTTTCAAAACTTCTCCTATCATCTCGTTCAGAGGAAACCGTAATCCTGCTCTAAAAAACCTTTTGAAAACCACTACTTCATCATCTTTCGGCGTTGGAGTGGTTTCTTCTCCGGCAAAACGAACAAGTTTCCTTTCAGTTTCTCCAAAGTAGCCCAGTTTCATCATCATGGGCACATCAGCTTCAGACACAGTAGATTTCTCAAAATCTAGGTGGCTGGGTTTTGATGGGATCAAAATGCTATAATCCTCCTCTTCTTCATCAGCATTTTCTTCTTCAATTTCAACCTGTTCAGCTTCGACAGCAGGTGTACCTTCGTTAATGGTTCCCTCTGTCACAACTAAGCCCGACTATTTCATAACTTCGGAAATTGGAGCTGTCTCGGTGGCCTCGGTCTCCTCTCCTTCACGAGTCACCCTTGCAGTCGAGCGTACTCTAGCCATCTAATGGACTTTTTGCGGTTTTTACGAAGTTGATGTCTTTTGTAGTTTTGACGAAGCTCTCTTTTTTGACGAAGTTAATTCAAAATGATGGTTCGCTCGAGAATGTAGTGAAAAAGCTTCGGCTATGGTTAAATTTTTCAACAGCACAACAGTGCAATGGCAATGAATGTTGTTGTAACTCTGCACCAACCTGTCTGTTTATATAGTGCTGCAGGTGGGAAGGTGAACCGCCAAATCGCCCGCACCCGCTGAACGGTGGACCGCTCGGCGCCTGGAAAGTGAATCGCCAGATCGCTCGTATCCACTGAATAGTGGACCACCCAATGCTTGGAGTATTTTAATCATTTCTCGGCAACGAGCTCAGGGAAGGTGTTTTTCAGACCATCAGCACTCTGAAGCCTTTGAGATTTTTTCGCGGATCGAGCTCGTTACGAAAAATGATCTAGCACCACGAACGCCGAAGGTCCTCTAAGCAAAAACACCTTCGGCAGGTCGGCACATAAGCAGACACAACATGAAGGTACAGGCCGAAGCTACGATCTAGGGAGCTTCGGCATAGTGACATGCCTTGAGACGAAGGGCTGCACCGACTTAAAGCGGAAAACAGATCGATCAATCCATGATAGTGTGTGTCATGTTTACAGTTATTTATCAAGGGCATGAATGTAATTTCGACCAGGCTACGTCCCGTGCCTATAAATAGGTGAACAGTAACCACGTACTGTTCACGCTGACTTGTATTTCACTCGCACGTCACACTTGGATTCTCGCTTTCTGTCAAGACGAAGGTATAAATGTAATTTAATATTGTTCATGTTCATTCAGGATGATTTAATAAAGATATATTAATGATGTTATATGATTATTCATGTTATTTCCCATGTTTCATATGATTCTACTTTTATTATTATACACTGTGATGATGAAGGTACGTCCTTCATAACCTTCGTCTGAAGATCATTATATCATAAGGGAGATAATGCTTCAAAGGACAAAAGACTTTAAATACTAATATTTTGTGTTGCCTTGTTCTTAACTCATAGCATTTGAGAACAAGTCCCCAACAGAGAAAATGTTGACTGTATGACGAAACCTAGATAGAAATGGACAAAACCCTTACCTACTTACCTTACTCTTATTCTTTCTATACTTATCTTGATCCTGTCTCAGCTTCTACTATTCTACTCTGATTATTCCTACCTTTTCTATTCTAAGACAAGGAGGATTTCACACTTTGGAATCCTACATCCATGACCCTCTAAAGAGATAGGAGACCCAATACAAAATTTAAAAATTATTTTCTCTATTTAAAATGTTGGTTGATTGTTCTGATGATAAATGCCTGATTTGCTTCTTTGATGGAATGAAATAGTATAGTTGGGCATCTTAGCATGTACCACCATAAGGTAATGTATTAGCTTTAGTAGGTGACACACTAATCTACTTAGCTAATAAATCCCCTGTTGGGGGCCTTCAGCTTTCGAAGGTTCTCAAAAACATGATTTAACAATGTTTCTGGATTCTGATACATGAACAGGTACCTTCAGACTTAGTTCAAAACCACAGTGTGAAGAAGCACAAAGAATACGAAGGATGGCGCAGAGCAGAAGCTATGCGTAGGGGAGCTTCGGCGTGATAGCAGAAAAGGAAACCGACTTAAAGGGGAAAAGGCTATTTAGACCCTGATGGATTACTATAGAGTTATTAGCAAATGTAAAGGGCATGTGTGTAATTTTACATGGGCTGCGTCCCGTGCCTATAAATAGATGAATAGTGCTCCCGTATTGTTCACGCTGACTTGGCATTTGCTTTTGCGTCACGCTTGTACTTTTGCCTTCTTTCAAGCCTTTCAAGCCGAAGGTACATTTGTAATTTGTTATCATTTCTATTTTTCCATAATAATAAAATAGAAATGAGTTAATAATAATATTTGAGTGTTTATGTTATTTCTCATACATTAAATGAATCCTTCTTCATTATTTGTTGTGCTGATGAAGGTATGTCCTTCATAACCTTCGTCCGAAACTCATTATATCCCAAGGAAAATAATGCTTCGAAGGACAAAGGACTTTAATGTTTAACAATTTCTGTGTTGCCTTGTTCTTAATTCATAGCATTTAAGGACAAGCCCCCAACATTGGCACCCACCTCCAGTGAACCCTTTTCGACCACCTTCGGCAAGCATAGGCCTTCGTCATGCCGCCAAAGAAAGCTTCAGCGACAGGGGCTGCCATTCTGCAGCCGCTGGACCTGAATCAGGAGACCCTTTCTCTTCGAGAGGCCCGAATCCAGAAGAGGAAGGCCACCAGTCCAACACCCCAAGAGGATGAGTTGGACGAAGAGATCAAGAATATGGAGATGCTTCATCAGCAAGTGCAAAAGAATAAGGCAAAAATGGCTCGGCTAGCTGACCTACAAAGGCAGATTGACGAAGCCACTGAAGAAGTACGTCATCTTACTCAAGATGAGCAACACCGAAGACCCCAGCACAGAGAGCTGCACCAAGAGGGCTTCTACAACGAGGATGAATAGTATGAAGATTTCCATCATGGAAATTTTGCTTTTGATGATGCTTCTCCTCTGTCAGCAGAACTGCAGGCTACACCCTGGCCCCCGTCTTACAAGCCACCCCAGCTCCCTATGTATGATGGACACTCAGATTCGAAGCAGTTTCTGATGAGCTACAAAGCTACCATATCTTCATATAGAGGCAATACTGCAGTCATGGCGAATCTTTCGTCATGGCAGTCAAGAATGTTGCACAAACCTGGTACTCCTCTCTTCGGCTAGGAACAATCACATCATGGCATAAGCTGAAGGACATGCTGATCACCAGTTTCCAAGGGTTTCAGACGAAGTTGGTTACTGCTCAAGCTTTGTTCCAGTGCACGCAAGATCACGAAGAATACCTTCAGGCGTATGTTTGAAGGTTCTTGCGTCTGAGGGCACAAGTGCCAATAGTGCCCAATGAAATTGTCATTGAGTCCATGATCAAGGGGCTTCGGCCAGGACCTACGGCCCAATACTTCGCCAGGAAGCCCCCTCAGACCCTGGAGAAATTGCTTCAGAAGATGGATGAATACATCCGTGCTGATAATGACTTTAAGCAGAGAAGGGAGGAAGCTTACAGGTTCTCCGAAATGACCAGGGGCTTCGGAGGGAGAGTCCACCCAAGGCACGTCAGATCAATCCACTCTACTCAGAATGACGACAGAGGAGGTCAGCAGCAGAGGCCGCAATATTCCTCCCAGGCTTCGGGGCAGCAACAAAGCTATCCTCGGCCTCCTGCTCCAAGGGGCAGAGGCGCTAGGGGCTTCGGTGGAAGGTTTGGGGATCAGCCTAGGAAAATTTATTGCCTATTCTGCGGTGAGGAAAAGGGCCATACTACAAGGATGTGCCATGTCACCATCCAGAAACAGAAGGAGATAGCAGAAGCTGCAGCCCAACAGAACCAGCCGAAGCAAGTTATGCATACTGCTTCGTATCATTCACCGTACATACCAGAGTATGTGGGTAACCATCCTGCAGCTTCTGTTGCTTCGGCAAGCCAACCTCAGGCATCTTGGCAACAACCTCCACCTCCACCACCAATGCAACCCGCATATCCCCAAGGCTAGCAGCTAGAAGGGAGCCAACACACTCACCAGCAGCGAGACTTCAGGGAGCAGTCCGAGGCTCGCACACTCAATAGTACTGTGCCAGAATCGAAGCACATCTACTAAGAGATATCCTACCTCTAAAACAGTTTTTGCATTCATCATCATTTTCTTTTTTAATAAGGAACAATCATTGAAAGCCTAGTTTTTTTGTTGTTTTCAATTTCGTGTTAAAGCTTCGTAATTGTCATAATATAATAAACCTTCTTCACAGACTCACGAAGTTCCAAAAGTCGGCGAACCACGAAAGTTGTTCTCAAGAGAACGTGGGGTTCACAATCATATTACAAGTTTTGCCGAAGCAACAAAAAGTCGTTCTAAGGAACGCAGCCTAAGTCTTGACGAAGCAACAAAAAGTCGTTCTAAGGAATGCAGCGTAAGTTTGCCGAAGCAACAAAAAGTCGTTCCTAAGGGAGCGCAGCGTAAGTTTTCTGCTCAAAAGTCGTTCCAAAGGGAATGCAGAGCTTACAGCGAAAAATAAACGCTGATTCCGCCGAAATATAAGGCGAAGCGCGAAAAGTCAACGTGAATACCGCCGAAATAGAAGGCGAAGAAGTTCAAAAGATGTTCCTAAGGGAATGCAGAACTTACAGCGAAAAGTCAACGCTGATACACCGAAAAATAAGCGGTGAAGCCGAAAAATAAACGGCAAAGAGATTGTGTGTTCTATTGTGGGAATGTGTGTGTATCTTCGGCACAAATATCATTTTGCATAGCATAACATCATCACATCATTCGCATAACATGGCACCATACATCATATTGCATCAACGGCACAAGAAGGGGATACAATGTTGATGTTCGGAAATTGTTTCGAAGAAGTTGTGCCAAGGCACAAAATAAGTTTTCAAGAAGTACAGCTTCATCAACTCTAATATCAAAGGAGATCTATTGCTTACGAAGCATAATGTTTTTACGGAATATGGGTATTCTTCACGAAGCATGAAAAGAAGGGTAGGCGTTTTTTCGCCGAAGGCTCAAAAACGGTATGTACATAAAGTTTCATGCATCGTAAAGAATTGAATTACAAACACCTCATATATTACATTCAAAACTACAAAATATTACACACTTTGTTCAGCAAATACTACATTAATATTCCAAATGTTTTTACAATAATAAGCTATTCTTCTTTTAGAATTGTTTCCGCAGCTTCGTTTAGTAGTCGAGTAACAGCTTCGTCCATAATAGCTTCGGCCATCTTAGTAATTTCATCTTCCTTTTTTGCTTCGGGGTCGGCCAATGACTCGAAGGGCTCCGGGGGAGAAGATAGTTCGGCTGCGATATAAAACATAAATAAGTCCGAAGTCACAAAAATAAAACATAAAGTTAAAAACAATTAGGCAATACCTATCTGCCTTTCAAGTTCTGCAGTCTTTTCAGCTGCCTTTGTTGCTTCTCTATCATCGTGAGTATCTTTTTCACTTTTCTTTATAATTTCGTGGGCCATTCCTCGGCTGCCATTTTCCCAGATGTCGGTGAAAAACTTTCCACCAATTAAACTTGCTTCGGCCGAGGGGTCTTTTGTATCTTCAATAGATAAGGCAGCTTCAGTTTGCGCCAAGGATTTTACGTGTTCGCAACCTATCTTCTCCAAGATAGCTGCAACTCCCCTCGCGCCAGAAAAGGCGCAGACGTCTCCACGACCATTTAAAATTTCCTCGAAAGCATCGGCTTCGTCACTGAATTATTCAATTGGGCCCTTAGGATCGCCTCTTACGAAGTTGTCCTCGCTGGAGTATGCGCCAACGTCGGCGAAGCTTGTCTTTATTTTTCTCACACATTCTATGGATTTTTCATAACATCTTTCTTTTGAAGACCGAAGTTCTACAGCTGTTTTCTCCCAATAATTTTTCCAGTAATCACTGGCGTCTCGGCCAGCTTCGACAATTGCATATTTTAATTTTGCTTCTGCCAGCTGTTTCCGAAGATCTTCAATTTCGCATTTCTGGGATTCAGCTTGGGCTTTTGAAGTAGCTTTGTCTTCTTTTATCTTGTTCACCAATGAGTTTAATATTTTATCTTTTTCAAGACCTTCGTTCCTTAGCTCAATTACTTAGGAACGAAGGTTGTTCAAAGCTATAGTACATCCTTCGTCTTCAGCACTTTTTTGCGCCCTGAGGGCGTTGCTAAGGATAAGGCCCTGCAAAAGGAGCACGGTACTAAATATAAGCAAATGGAAAAATTTTGTTTTTAAGTACAAAAATCTCATTCTCTCACCTTTAAGCTGTTGTATGCTAAGCTGTCGGCCAATTCATCTTTTGATAGCACCGAGAGCCCGTCTTCTAGTGTCGGGAACCCGAAGCTTTTGCTCATCTCTCGGCAGATAGAAATCTCCTTACTATCTGGGAGACAATACAAGAAGTCTTCTTCTCCGCTGCCGTTGAATATCAACGCCCCTTTTGGATATTTCAGTCTCTGGGCATAATATTGAGCTTCTCGCTTTTCTTCTGCAGATAACCTTTTTGCCGAAGCATGTCGTACAATATAATCAAGAGCTTCGGAAGATGCTTCGGGAATAGGAATGGCAGTTTTTTCAGACACAATTTGTTCTGCAGATTCTTTTTCCGCTTCTTCTTCTCCGATTTCCAAGGATTTCTCCTTGGCGGGCTCTGAAGGCCCAGCTTCAGTCTCGGCATGACTTTGTGTAGCTTCGGCTTCAGTCTGTTTTGTTTCAATTCGCGTTTTTAAGCTTTAGTTGTTTTCCCTGGAGTAGAGCTTGAAGTATTTATTTTCTCCAGTACATCTAGTACGTTGACCATCCTTTTCCTCTTGGGGGTCGTTGTAAGATCCTTTTGTGCCTTCGGCACTATCACCTCTGTCGAAGGGCTTATAACTTCTAATATTTTTGTTTTTTCGACCTCTGCCTCTTCAATATTAATGGTCTTTGGCTCACCTGATTTGACTGGTGATGCCTTCGGCATTGTAGCTGGTTCTTCATTCCTCTGTGTGAGGGCAGATTCTTCGGCTTTAGTAGCCAAAGAGGTCTCGCCGCCAAATTCGGGCACTTCGGCCGGTTCAATATATCGCGGTCGGTGAGTAAGGACCTTCACCTTTTTCCTCTTCGGCGCGGGCTCGCTTGGAGCAGCTGGAGCAGTATCCTTCCCGGAAGTTGCACTCTTTCTCTTCTGCCCCCACGACGGGTAGAGGTAATCAGGGTACATAAACCCAATAGCATCGAAAACTCTATTCAGCCTCTTCTTCTTTCGACCTCCGAAGGCCGCAGATAATGCGTTATCTTCTGCCTTTGAATATGGCCCAAGCAGTTCATCGCTTGTAGCTTCGATACATTTCAGCCAATCATCATCTAGCTCAACAAACTTACCTTCATATCTGAAGGTGTATTTCAACCTAACCAGCCCACCTTCGTCAGACTTGCAGATAGTCTCCTTTGGCATTTCCCATTTCTCTACAAGTGGCCACACTCTGAAGGCTATGTGCTCCTGCACTAAATCCCTTGTCCCAATGAAAGAGCAAACTATGCCAAAGGCCTTTAGGCATTCTTCGGCTGCTTCATCAATTTCCACCTTCGGTTTCCGAAGGACGAAACGCTGCCAGATAGGGCACATGATGATCTCCTTAATATCCTCCCGTGCTTTTAAATCATTTTTCACATAGAACCATTCCTTCATCCAATCTCCGGGCCATCTATTCCGAAAAGTCGGCACAGGGCAGCTTGACCCAGAGCGAGCAATGAAGCTATAGCAGCCAAAATTGTTATGGTATTGCTCTTTGCCCCAGGGTTTCGTCTCATATAACAGTTCGTGCATACTGCAGAAACTTTTTGCATTTGGCTCCAAGCCCTGGCTCCTCATGGCCCAGACGAAGGTTCCCATTCTTATGATTGCCTCAGGAGTAATTTGATGAAGGTAAACCTGATATATTTTTAAAACTTCAACCACAAAATTGCTTAGGGGGAACTGAAGCCCAGCCTTGAAGAAGCTTCGGAAGATTACGACTTCATTCTCTTCGGGAGCAGGAGAAGTCTTGTCTCCGTTGTCAGCCCTCACGATAGACACATCTCGAAAATATCTTCCCCTCATATTGTCGAGATGACTCTGTTTAATAGTTGATTTTCCGAAAACTGTATGACTTGGTCGCCAAGGTCGATCTTTGGAGTCTTCGCCACCGCTTTCCACATCATAACCGTCACTATCACCGGTGTCTTCAGATAAACCTTCTAAAATCTCTCTAGTAATCTTCTTTGTATTTGTCTTCGCTATTGATTCAAGAAAGCCAAGATTCTTCTCCTTAGAAAGGCTCAGCATCGTTTCAACAACAACTTTCTTGTCTTGAGACATATCTTCGAAAATGTTGAAGATGTGCTCTTAAGGCCGAAGCTAAAAAATCTAAAAAGCCAGGCAAAGCGTTTGTAGGCAAGAGCTAAAAATTGAGCAGGCAAAGTAGATGGCAAAAAGGGTGCCAAATGAGCTCGCTGTGTGCTCTTATTTATATGCCTAGTGCATTGCAAGTGGGAGGGCCCCGCTTGTCATTGACTGTTGCTATTCTAGCAAAAGGAAGGTGTTTTTTCGGACCTTCGGCTTAAGGCCTTTGTCCATATCGCAATCTGAATTTATCATTCTAACAAATTAATATTGCAAGGGGCTACTGTTGGGGCCTTCGGCTTCCGATGGTCCTCAAAAACATGATGTTGGGACTATGCTTCGTCGCCGAAGGTCCTGCAGGAAGAAACAGCTTCGGCTGAAGCTGTATGTACGTGATGCCGAAGGGTGCCGTTCATGAAGCTTCGGAATTACAAACCGACTTAAAGATAGAATGACCTTTTAGTCCATAAGAGTTTGAGTCGTTGTTGTAAACTTTTATGAGGGGTATGATTGTAATTGCTCACAGGCTGTGTCCTGTGCCTATAAATAGTGAACAGTATTCCTTTACTGTTCACGCATTCCTGTAATTGCAATCACATCACTCGGAAATTATTCTTTGCCGAGGCAGAGGTATAAATGTACCTAAACATTATATTTGAATATCTTAAGTTTATTTAATATGTAAATGATGTTGTTTACTTCTAATTTACTCGTCTTTAATGCTTTATGTCTCGTGTTATTTTATATTATCTTTGAGAGTTCAATTACAAAGATTTAACCTTCGTAATTGTGTCATTATAACCTTCGTCCGAAGTTCATTAAATCCTTGGGGAAATAATGTTTCAGTGGACGAAGAACATTGATATTTAACATTTTATGTTGCCTTGTTCTTAATTCATAGCATTTGAGAACAAGTCCCCAACATTGGCGCCCACCTCCGGTGAACTCACTTCCACTTTTTTGAGCTGATGGCTTCGTTCAACGATCAAGCTGGAGCTGCTTCGGCTTCGAAGCTGGTACTCCCGATAACAGGCGGTTCAAGCTCAGAACCAGCCAATAAGAGGCAGAAGAAGGAAGCACAGACAAGGGTACAACATGTCAGGGTGCAAGGACCCTTCATCAAGTCAAGATGGTCTCACATTCCAATCACCTTCTCTCAAGAGGATCTCCAACTCAAGGATTACCCACACAATGATGCTATGGTTATCTCTTGTGTGATCAAAGGATTTCTGGTCCACAATGTTTTGGTTGATACAGGCAGCGCAGCTGATATCATATTTGCTAAGGCCTTCAGGCAGATGCAAGAGCCCGAAGACAAAATTCATGATGCCACACATCCTCTCTGTGGCTTCGTTGGAAGGCAGATCGTAGCACTTGGAAAAATCACAATGCCAATAACCTTCAGATTCATTAACAACACAAGGACTGAACAAGTTGTATTTGATATTGTTGATATGGAATACCCTTACAATGCAATCATTGGTCGTGGTACTCTCAATGCCTTCGAAGCAATTCTTCACCCAGCTTATCTTTGCATGAAGATACCTTCGGACCGAGGGCCCATTGCTATTCATGGAAGTCAGGAAGCTGCCAGAAGGGCCAAAGGAAATTGGACAGACTCGAAAGCAATCCATAACATAGATGGAGCTGAAGCTTGTGAGCAATACAAGTTCAGAAGGGAAAAAGTTGCTTCGGCTGATCAGCCGAAGCCCATGCTTTTATGTGAGGATATAGCAGAACAGAAGGTGCTACTGGGATCTCAACTGTCCGAAGAGCAGGAGAAAACCTTGATAAGGTTTTTGTTCAACAACAAAGATGTTTTTGCTTGGTCAGCTAATGATCTTTGCGGAGTAAACAGGGATGTCATTGAGCACTCGCTCAATGTTGATCCATCCTTCAGACCAAGAAAGCAAAGGCTTCAGAAGATGTCTGACGACAAGGCCGAAGGGGCTCGCAACGAAATGAAAAGACTTCTCAGTGCTGGAGTTATCAGAGAGGTAAAATATCCAGAATGGCTGGCTAACACTGTTATGGTAAAGAAGGCCAATGGTAAATGGAGAATGTGTATCGATTTTACTGATCTCAACAAGGCCTGTCCGAAGGACGAGTTTCCATTGCCAAGGATAGATTCCTTAATCGATGCAGCAGCTTCATCAGAGCTTATGAGTCTGCTAGATTGCTATTCAGGCTATCATCAAATCTGGATGAAGAAGGAGGATGAACCAAAAACCAGCTTCATAACCCCTAGTGGAACATATTGTTACCTCCAGATGCCTGAGGGGCTTAAGAATGCCAGAGGAAGCTTCAACAAAATGACAGCGAAGGTCCTCCATTCTCAGATAGGCAGGAATGTGCTAACTTATGTTGATGATATCATTGTAAAAAGCACGAAGCAAGATAATCACATTGCTGATTTACAGGAGACCTTCGCCAATTTTAGACAGGCTGGTTTAAAGCTGAATCCAGAAAAATGTGTCTTCGGAGTAAAGAAGGGGAAATTTCTTGGTTGCCTAGTTTCAACAAAGAGAATTGAGGCTAATCCAAACAAAATCGAAGCTATACTTCGAATGGAACCACCAAGTACAAAAAAGGGGGCTCAAAGATTAACAGGAAGGCTGGCATCTCTCAACAGATTCATATCCAGATCAGCAGAGAGAAACTTACCATTCTTCGAAGTGTTGAAGTCAGCCGAAGTCTTTCAATGGGGACCAATCCAGCAGAAAGCCTTCGAAGAGCTGAAGCAATATTTGATAGATCTAACAACATTAAGTCCACCAACGCCAGGGGCTCCTTTGTTATTATATGTGGCAGCTTCGCACTCAGCGGTAAGTGCAGCACTTGTCCAGGAGAAGCTTGAAGGCCAAGTCAAGAAACAGGCTCCAATATATTTCGTATCCGAAGTTCTTAGTTTATCAAAGAAAAATTATACAGAATTGAAGAAAGTACTGTATGTTGTTTTGATGGCCTCGAGGAAGCTTCCGCATTATTTTCAAGCTTATAACATAATTGTTCCTTCTTCACAACCTTTGAAGGATATTATGAGAAATCGAGAAGCTACTGGAAGGATTGGAAAATGGGCTGCAGAGCTCAATGAATTTTGTATTGACTATGTTCATAGATCTTCGATTCAGTCTCAAGCGTTGGCAGACTTCATTGCTGACTGGATGCCAGGGGCTCAGGAGGAAGAAACGAATAAAGATGCCGAAACATGGACAATGTTTTGCGATGGGTCTTGGGGAACCTTCGGAGCAGGAGCAGCTGCTGTGTTGGTTTCACCTTCTAAAGTTAAAACCTGTTATGCGGCAAGACTCAATTTCAGTTGCACAATTAGTATTGCTGAGTACGAAGCTCTACTCTTGGGTCTTCGGAAGTTAAAGGCAATGGGAATCAGAAGGGCCATTCTTAAAACTGATTCCCAAGTTATTTCTGGTCATGTTGACAAGAGCTATAAAGCAAGAGACCCGAAGCTTGAAAAATATCTAGATACAATCCGAAGGATTGAGGCTTCCTTCGAAGGTTTCTCTGTCAAAAATATTCCTCGTGGAGAAAATGAATATGCTGACCTATTGGCCAAGTCAGCAGCCCAGGGGCTGCCTATACCTTCGGAAGTATTTTTCTGAACAATAAAAGCACCTTCCGTCGAGCTTCTTGAAAGAGCAATCCTTAATATATCCCCTGTTTATAGCGAAGATTGGAGAACTGAGATCATCTCTTTCCTTCAGGGTAATTTTCTTTCAGACGACGAAGCTTATAACAGGAGAATGGAAGCAAGAGCTCGACCATATGTCATAATAGAAGGGGAGTTATACAAGCGTGGGGTCTGTTCCCCATTGCTCAAGTGTTTATCCAGATCCGAAGGTATAGAATTAATGAAGGAAATACATGCAGGCCTGTGTGGATCTCACATTGGATCTAGGCCCTTGCTTGGGAAAGTTTTTCGCCAAGGATTTTATTGGCCAAAGGCAGCTTCGGATGCAGCGGATCTGGTCCAAAAGTGCGAAGGTTGTCAGAAATGTGCAAAAGATCAAAAACAACCTTCGTCTTTAACCCAATTAATACAACCCACTTGGCCGTTGCAAAGGTGGGGCCTCGATTTACTAGGCCCATTACCACCAGCACAGGGGAACCTAAGATATGTAGTAGTGGCAGTGGAATATTTTTCCAAGTGGATTGAGGCAAAGCCCTTAGCCACAATAACTTCATTTACTATTCAAAAGTTTTTCTGGCAAAACATTGTTTGTCGCTTCGGAGTGCCGAAGGCTATTACTGTGGACAATGGGACACAGTTTGATTCTGAAGCCTTCAGAGAATTTTGTGATCAAATTGGCACGAAGATCCATTTTGCATCAGTCCGACACCTAGAGTCAAATGGACTTGTCGAAAGAGCTAATGAGATCATAATGACAGGAATAATGAAGTCAATCTTCAATCAGCCCAGGGGAAAGTGGCCAAACGAGTTAATCAAAGTAGTGTGGAGCAATAACACAACCATGTCAAGGTCAACAGGCTTTACGCCCTTTAAACTATTGTTCGGTGACGAAGCAATAACCCCGGAAGAGGCCAAAGCAGGATCAATAAGGACAGTAGCTTCGGCAGAAGGCGAAGACGAAGCTGATTGCTCTATAGAAAAAGATGCTATTGAAGGGTTCAGACTTCAAGCCGTGGAAAACATTAATAAGTATCAAGCCGAAACAATAAAATGGCGTGACAGAAAAGTTAAGCTGAAAAACATTGAACCAGGACATTTGGTGCTTCGAAGAGTAGCCAACCCTGACACAGTAGGCAAATTACAGCTGAAGTGGGAAGGCCCCTTTTTGGTAGTATCTTCGTCAAGACCCGGTTCTTACAGAATGAAGGATATGGACGGCAACGACATTCCAAGATCATGGAATGCAGATGAGCTTCGGCGATATTATGTTTAGCTTGATGTAATTTTTTCTATTCTTTTTTGTGGCACCCTTTTCCTTTCCAAAGGGGGAGAAAGGTTTTTAATGGGGCCATAACATGTAATTTTCTTTATTTCAATCCTATGAGAGTGATATCCCCCAAAAATGTAAATGTAAATGCTAAGGGAAAAAAAGAAAAACAGGAAGAAGCTCAAAAGTCGTTCATAAGGGAATGCAGAGCTTACAGCGAAAAATAAGCGTTGATTCCGCCGAAAGTAAAAGGCGAAGAAGCTCCTAAGGGAGGCTTACAGCGAAAAATAAGCGCTGATTCCGCTGAAAGTAAAAGGCAAAGAAGCTCCTAAGGGAGGCTTACAGCGAAAAATAAGCGCTGATTCCGCTGAAAGTAAAAGGCGAAGAAGCTCCTAAGGAGGCTTACAGCGAAAAGTCAACGCTGAAGGGCTATGATTATGGTTTTTTGAGTATGTGTTTTGATATTCATTTGCACAATACATTTCATCATGTCATTTGCATTCATAAACATGCATTTAGACATATATAGAATCATCATTATACCGCACAAAGAACACAGATGCTTCGGCAATGAGGAAAAACTCGAAGGAAATTTTTTTTATGCTTCGTTATGAACGAAAAGAAGAGAAGGTGTTTTTCGCCTCCGGCTCAAAAGAGAAGTTTCGTCCACAACAAAGCAGATTGTGCACGTATAGCAGAAACAAAATATATTACAAGGTATGTACAAATTTACATGAGTTGTTCCATAACTATACTACAAAAGTTTCTTCAGAATTTTTGCAGGAAATTATATTACAGCAACTGTCAAGCTTCAGGCTAGGCTTCATCAAACTTCAGCTTCGTCATCCTACGAATATCAAAGAGCAGAATAAGAAAAGTACAAATTTCAAGGGGAAGGTGAAAGTAACAAATATAAACTTCTCACCGGTTTAAGATGACTTCGAGCTTCGTCACCCGCCATTTTTCGCCCGTCATTTACCCAGATTTGAGTCATGAATGCTTCGGGCCAGACTTGGGATGTCTATCAGATCTGATGCTGACAAGCTGAACTTTGGTCTATTCACAATATTTCCATGCGTGCAGCCAGCCTTCAGAAAAGCAGTAGTTGTGCCTCGAGAAGCTACCAGGGCGCAGAAGTCGGCGTGTCCACCAATAACTTCGTCAAGAGCATCAACTTCGCCTTCAATATATTCTAATGTACTGGGCAGGTTGTCAGCTGAAGGTGTAAACTTTTCAGAGCTAGCTCCGATAGAATGAAACACATCCTTCAGCCGCTGCAAGTATCGGCTGCCGAAGCTTAGGCATTTCTCTTGAAGTTCTTTAAAGGATTTCTGCAAATTTGAATTTTTATCCACCTCAGTTTTCAGGCTTGCTTCAAGATATTTCTTTTCTTGCTCAAATTTTTCTGACTGTTGGAGCAATTCATTCTTTAAACTGTTATTCTCAGTTTGGACTTCAGCCAAAGAACCCTCCATAGTCTGAATAACAAAATCTTTCTTTTCTAATGCACCCTCGTGCTCTTTAACCATGATTTCAGGGTCCTGGATGGTGAAGTCTTTCTTTTTTAGATTAGCTTCGTAATTTTCAACTTTTTCAGCCAAATCTTGGATGACGGTTTTGTTCTTCTCTTCTTCGAGATCTTGTTGCATTTTTAGAACCTTACTTAATAATATGCTCTGTCGAAACGATCTTCGTTAGAAAACGACCTAAAAGATAATAATAGTAATAAAATAACAAAAATATTTGTTACCTTGAAGTTAGCATAAAGCAAGCTTCCGGCGATATGGCGTCGTTGGTAACGGCAGAGGTCCGCTTCTAGCTTCGGCAAGCCAATGTTTTTGCAGAGAGTTCTAACAATTTTAGCTTCGCTGCGGTTTCGAAGGCACCTCAGTTTTCCTTCGTTAACCCCACCGAATATTGTGGCCCCTGGCTTATATCCGTAGGCTATGGCACATTTTTTAAGCTCTGCTTTTTCAGCGTCTGTCAGTTCTTGCCCAAGTAAATCTTGAAATTCAAAATCTTCTTCCTCCAAAATGTCTTCAGCTTGCTTTTTCCCCTTTTCAGTAGCTGTGCTCGCCACGGCCGCAACAGATTCTTCCTCAGTCATTTTTAGGAGTATGTTATCAATAACTTCAAGTGTGTCTTCCAGGTTCGGATCTTCTGTGGCCCCAGTTTCAGCCCCGGCAGCTTCGGTTGCGCCAGTTTCATCTTTGAAGGTTTCCACTCTGGTGGCTTCTGTTGGATTAATGTGGGCTTGGCCCAAATTAATACTCAATAATAGTCAATGCTAATGGCCCACTTTAATGCTATGGTGTACTAATTATTTAGTACCATATTGGAAGTTCAAAGGACAAATCAATCAACTTAAATAGGTGGACCATTGGTGCATCTATTGAGAAGTTGAGAAAAGGATGAAGGACTGCCGCCGCCGCCGCCGCCGGCCGGGCCGGGCCATGGCCGTGGCCGTGGCTCGTGGCTCGTGGCTCGTGGCTCGTGGTAGATCGGACCTTGGTCCGAATATTCCTTTCAAACGGTTGCGCATTTTGCCTGGAGTGATGACCGTCATGATAACCGTCCGTTTCCTGTCTTATGGCTACTAACGGACGTCAGTTACTGTCGTCAGTTTCCAGCTCTAATGCGCGACCGTTTCTGTCCGTTGTTCTTCTCCCTTCTTCTGACCGCCTATAAGAATGGAGAGGGAGGGCTCTTCCAGTCACGCGAATTATCTCACGCGAATTGCAAACAACACATTCCCGTCCCATCTTCTGCGAGCACAGAGAGAGTGGGAGAGCAGGCCTCCGAAATCACCGACCGCAGAGATACACTTGCACGGGTGTGCGGGCGATCAGATTTTTGGGGAGCGTCTTCGCGACTGCTCGCGTGATCGTCCACAGCTTGCTGTTCGTCGCCTTCCTAAGTTGACGCGTGCTGCTGTTCTTCTTCCCGGCGACCGTTCGAGGGACTGCACTGCGTACATCTTCCTGCACCGACTTCATACGGCTACATCGAACAAACACACGAGATGTCTCGTGTGAATGGAGCCACTGGTGCCTTGAGCATCGGTCCCTCCGCTGGGTACACTCTGTTCTTCGTATTTATGCATGTTTCATTGTTGTTTACTGCTTATGCGAGTAGTTATACACACATGCACATACATGTCATCACATATATCGCACTGATTATCTGGATTAAATTAAAACTAAAAATGCCTAACTTTCTAACAATCCAAAAATCTGATATTAGGCATTTTTCTGTTAGTGGTTTTGCTGCTGCGTTAAAACCAAGTGAACCTTTTGATGGGACGTTTTACAAGAGATGGTGTAGTAAGATGATACTGTGGTTGACCGCAATGAACTGCTATCACGCCGCACAGGGGAAACCCGAACAGTTCACTCCTGAAGAGGAGAAAATGTTCGACGTTGCCGATAACCTATTTCGAGGCGCCGTGATTGGCGCTCTTGCCAACAAGTATGTTGATTCTTATCTAACGTGCACATCTACAAAAGAGTTATGGGATGCATTAGATGAGAAGTTTGGTGTTTCTGATGCTGGTAGCGAGCTGTACATCATGGAGCAGCTATTTGACTATAAGATGGTGGAAAACCGTCCTGTAGTTGAACAGGCTCATGAAATACAGGCACTGGCTAAAGAACTCGAACAATTCCCATGTGTCTTGCCTGACAAGTTCGTGGCCGGCGGTATTATCGCTAAACTGCCACCTTCTTGGACGGACTTTGCTACCACTCTAAAACATAAGAGACAAGAGTTTAGCGTGGCTGAGCTTATTGGTTCTCTTGATGTTGAGGAGAGGGCGAGAGCAAAAGACACTCGTGGAAAAGGAGTTGAGACTTCTAGTGCCAATATGGTACAAAAGAAGAACTCCAATGCATCACATAATAATAAAAAGAAGAACAAGCAACAGAATGCCACGAAGCCCAAGCAGGCAGCCTCGTTCAAAAAGAAGAACAAAGGAGCTGGTTGCTTTGTTTGCGGGAGTACTGATCATTGGGCAAGCGCTTGTCCAGACCGCAAATTTAAGCAAGAGAAAAAACCAGCTCAAGAGAAGAAAACAGTAAACATGGTTGTTAGCGAGACTGCAGAAGAACATCGGGGTATGGTAATCTTTTACCTACTGTTCTTTCAGTGTGTCAATCCCCTGAGTGGTGGGCTGATAGCGGTGCTAATATTCATGTGTGTGCCGATATTTCTTTATTTTCTTCTTATCAGTGCAAAGGGACTGGAGCCTTGCTGATGGGGAACGGATCACATGCGCGTGTTCTTGGTGTTGGTACAGTCATTCTGAAGTTTACTTCGGGAAAGACGGTGCTATTGAAGAACGTGCAGCATGTCCCCTCCATCAAAAAGAATCTAGTTAGTGGCTCTCAATTGTGTCGAGATGGCTACAAAATTGTCTTTGAGTCTAATAAATGTATACTGTCTAAGTATGGAACGTTTGTTGGAAAAGGCTATGACAGCGGAGGCTTGTTCCGCTTATCTTTGCATGATGCGTGTAATAAGTCTGTGAACAATGTTGTTTCGAATGAGTCGTATATTTGGCATTCACGACTTTGTCATATCAATTTTGGTTGTGTCTTGCGGTTAGCAGATTTAAATTTAATCCCGAAATTTGATTTAGTCAAAGGTTCTAAGTGCCAGGTGTGCGTGCAATCTAAGCAACCTCGCAAGCCTCACAAGGCTGCAGAGGCGAGGAATTTGGCACCACTAGACTTAATACATTCCGATTTATGTGAGATGAACGGAATATTGACTAAAGGAGGCAAGCGATATTTTATTACTTTTATCGATGACTCTACTAGATTTTGTTATGTGTATCTCTTAAAATCAAAAGATGAAGCTTTGCATTATTTTAAGACCTACAAAGCTGAAGTTGAAAATCAACTCGAGAGGAAAATTAAACGGTTAAGGTCTGATCGTGGTGGAGAATATTTTTCGGGTGATTTTTCTGATTTTTGTGTGGAACATGGTATTATTCATGAGAGGACACCGCCATACTCACCACAATCCAATGGGGTTGCTGAAAGAAAGAACCGTACTCTAACTGATTTGGTTAACGCCATGTTAGAGACTTCAGGGCTATCTAAGGAATGGTGGGGTGAGGCGATCTTGACGGCGTGTCATGTCCTGAATAAAGTTCCCACAAAGAACAAAGAAATCACACCATTCGAGGAATGGGAAAAGAAGAAATTAAATATCTCCTATTTGCGTACCTGGGGTTGTTTGGCTAAAGTGAATGTGCCAATTAACAAGAAGCGCAAATTAGGACCGAAAACTGTTGATTGTGTTTTCCTTGGGTATGCTTTCCACAGCATTGGATATAGGTTTTTAATTATAAACTCTGGAGTACCGGACATGTTGGTTGGTACAATTATGGAGTCCAGAGATGCTACGTTTTTTGAGGACGAATTTCCCATGAAAGCTACACATGATACGTCTAATGATGAACCAACGATACCCCATGAGCATTTTATTCCGGTAGAACACACTGAGGAATCCCATATACATAATCATGTGGAAAATGACAATGTATCAACTCGAAAGAGTAAGAGACCAAGGATTGCAAAGTCCTTTGGTGATGATTACATTGTATATCTTGTGGATGACACACCAAGTACCATTGAAGAGGCATATTCCTCTCCTGATGCTGACTTTTGGAAGGAAGCAATAAGGAGTGAGATGGATTCTATTATGTCTAATACAACTTGGGAGGTAGTTGAGCGTCCTTATGGGTGTAAGCCCATTGGAAGTAAATGGGTGTTCAAGAAAAAACTTAGGCCTGATGGTACTATTGAAAGGTACAAGGCGAGGCTTGTAATTAAAGGCTATTCACAGAAGGAAGGTGAGGATTTCTTTGATACTTATTCACCTGTGGCTCGATTGACCACAATTCGTGTGCTACTTTCTTTGGCTGCCTCTCATGGTCTACTCGTCCATCAAATGGATGTTAAGACAGCATTCCTAAATGGAGAGCTAGATGAGGAAATTTACATGGAGCAGCCAGCTGGGTTTGTAGCAAACGGTCAAGAAGGCATGGCGTGTAAATTATTGAAATCTTTATATGGCCTAAAACAAGCACCTAAGCAATGGCATGAAAAGTTCGATAAAACTTTGACATCTGCCGGTTTTGTTGTGAACGAAGCAGACAAGTGTGTATACTATCGGTATGGTGGGGGCGAGGGAGTAATTTTATGCCTATATGTTGATGACATTCTAATCTTGGGGACGAGTCTTGATGTGATTAAAGAGACAAAAGACTTTCTGTCTAATAATTTTGAAATGAAAGATTTGGGAGAAGCTGATGTTATTCTTAACATTAAGCTACTGAGAGAAGGCATTGGTGGGATCACACTTGTGCAATCCCATTATGTGGAAAAGGTTTTGAGTCGCTTTGGTTTTAGCGAATGTGAACCTGCTCCAACGCCTTATGATCCTCGTAAGCTATTAAAGAAAAATCGAAGGATAGCTAGGGATCAATTGAGATATTCCCAAATAATTGGTTCACTCATGTATTTAGCTAGCGCTACGAGGCCTGACATCTCATTTGCTGTGAGCAAACTTAGTCGATTTGTTTCAAATCCGGGAGATGATCACTGGCGTGCTCTTGAGAGAGTTTTGCGCTATCTAAAGGGTACTATGAGTTTAGGCATCCATTATACCGGGTACCCAACAGTGCTGGAGGGTTATTGTGATGCAAACTGGATATCTGATGCTGATGAGATATATGCCACAAGTGGATATGTGTTTTCACTTGGAGGTGGTGCTGTTTCATGGAAGTCTTGCAAGCAGACCATCTTAACGAGGTCGACTATGGAAGCAGAACTCACAGTATTAGATACCGCTTCAGTTGAGGCTGAGTGGCTTCGTGAACTCCTTATGGATTTACCGGTGGTTGAAAAACCTGTGCCGGCTATTTCCATGAACTGTGATAATCAGACTGTGATAATTAAGATAAACAGTTCTAAGGATAATATGAAGTCGACAAGGCACATAAAGAGGCGTTTGAAATCTGTCAGGAAATTGAGAAACTCCGGAGTAATAGCGTTGGATTATGTCCATACGTCTAAAAATCTGGCAGATCAATTTACTAAGGGGCTATCACGTAGTGTGATAGATAGTGCATCAAGTGAGATGGGCATGAGACCCACCTAAAGTTTATCATAGTGGTAACCTGTTCTATGTGATCGGAGATCCCGTGAATTAGAATGGTGAAACAAGCTAGTGGTAGACTGAGAGGAAAGACCCTTAATAAGGCTCATTTCAGATGCATATCTTTCCTTACTGTAAGGTAGGTTGGTGTTTACACCTTAATATGTTCCAAGTGGCTTTGTGAAGCAAAGATGTTGTCCTACAGAACATCTTTAGAGGAACATACCTATATGGGTTAACTGCTAGTCACAGTTTATGAGATCTGGGTGGTTTCTAGATACCCATGAAAGGCTATGGAGTTTGACTTATATGCTCCAACCAGAGGGGATGCGTTCAGCAATCTAGTACTGGTAAAGAGTTTAGATGAAACTCATTCCACGCAAAACTGCCAATTCAAGGCCTAGTCCATTGTGCAGTTGTGGTCAAGTGTAGTCTAAGTTCTAGGTGGATGTTCAACTTAACAGTCTCCATCGAAACACCAGTATATCAAACGTTTGAGATGATGAGAGCTTTTTGTGTGACTTAGCATTTGGTGGGGATTGTTGGATTAATGTGGGCTTGTCCCAAATTAATACTCAATAATAGTCAATGCTAATGGCCCACTTTAATGCTATGGTGTACTAATTATTTAGTACCATATTGGAAGTTCAAAGGACAAATCAATCAACTTAAATAGGTGGACCATTGGTGCATCTATTGAGAAGTTGAGAAAAGGATGAAGGACTGCCACACGCGCGCGCGCGCCACCGCCGCCGCCGGCCGGGCCGGGCCGTGGCCGTGGCCGTGGCTCGTGGCCGTGGCTCGTGGCTCGTGGCTCGTGGCTCGTGGCTCGTGGCTCGTGGTAGATCGGACCTTGGTCCGAATATTCCTTTCAAACGGTTGCGCATTTTGCCTGGAGTGATGACCGTCATGATAACCGTCCGTTTCCTGTCTTATGGCTAGTAACGGACGTCAGTTACTGTCGTCAGTTTCTAGCTCTAATGCGCGACCGTTTCTGTCCGTTGTTCTTCTCCCTTCTTCTGACCGCCTATAAGAATGGAGAGGGAGGGCTCTTCCAGTCACGCGAATTATCTCACGCGAATTGCAAACAACACATTCCCGTCCCATCTTCTGCGAGCACAGAGAGAGTGGGAGAGCAGGCCTCCGAAATCACCGACCGCAGAGATACACTTGCACGGGTGTGCGGGCGATCAGATTTTTGGGGAGCGTCTTCGCGACTGCTCGCGTGATCGTCCACAGCTTGCTGTTCGTCGCCTTCCCAAGTTGACGCGTGCTGCTGTTCTTCTTCCCGGCGACCGTTCGAGGGACTGCACTGCGTACATCTTCCTGCACCGACTTCGTACGGCTACATCGAACAAACACACGAGATGTCTCGTGTGAATGGAGCCACTGGTGCCTTGAGCATCGGTCCCTCCGCTGGGTACACTCTGTTCTTCGTATTTATGCATGTTTCATTGCTGTTTACTGCTTATGCGAGTAGTTATACACACATGCACATACATGTCATCACATATATCGCACTGATTATCTGGATTAAATTAAAACTAAAAATGCCTAACTTTCTAACAGCTTCGGCTGCGGCGCCTTTAGCTTCGGCGGTTTCGGCAGTCTGGTCAATAGCAATTCTTGATGCCGGTGTCGGTGACGGTGTCCCATGAATTACATCTGCTATTTGAATAATCCTTCGTTTTTTCGGCAGTGCAGGACCTTCTTCTGCCGAAGCTGCCTTGTCCTTCTGAAAAAACTTCGTCAGTTCTAGCGCCAGTGGACTTAGCTTGACAGGCAAGGGTTCAGTCATTACCTTCATAATCTCTTCTACTTCAACAGCAGAAGGCGTTGCAGGAGTACCTTCTTCTCGAACCAACGTTTTTGGTTCTGGAGATGCAGTTTTCCTCTTTCTTGCAGTGGCCACCTTCGGCTCAGGGTTCAACTCTTCAGGGCTAAGTTTTTCAGAATCTCCCCTTTTCTTTTTGGACACCTTGGCGACCTCTTCGTCAGCAGCGCTGGCAATTCTTTTTCGCTTCGGGCCTCCAGCATCTCCGCCCAGTCGACCATAATCAGCATATTCAAATCCTATAGCATCAAGCACCCTGTTCAGCCTTCGCTTCGGCCGAGTGCCGAAGGTGCTGTCATCAGCTGGTCCTCTTTTTTGGAGTAATTTCCAAGAATTTCATTACTCATTACTTCGATTGTATCGAGCCATTCTTGGCAGGGTGCTTTAAAATATTTCTTAAACTTATAATAATAGGGTAGTCGAACAAGCTCCCCCTCTTTCTTTTCTCCTTTAAGCTTCGGCATAGTCCACTCTTTCATAGTTGGAAATACTCTGAAGGCCAGAAATTCCTGCACTAAATCTCTAGTGCCAATGTGTTCTGCAATAATTTTGAATTCAGCCAGTGCGGTCCAAGTTGGACCTTCTGCTGTCATATTGCATCGGGGTCTGGTTTCTCCGAAGATCAGTTCAAGAGGGCTCTGCACCAGCTTCTCTTTGTCATCGTCAACTTTGACATAAAACCATTCTAACTTCCAGCCTGCCGGCCATTTGCTTCGGTAGCTAATCATAGGAAATTTTGTGGTTTTCCGATAGGCAAAATTATAACAACCAAAATTTTCATGCAACCCATCCTTTCTGGCCTTAGTTTGGTAATGCAGCTCATGTACTCGACAGAAGCTGTCGGCAAACGGCTCCACCGCCTGGCTTCGGAGAGCCCAGATATAAACGCTAAGCCTGACAATGGCGTTAGGAGTCAGTTGGTGAAAATAGATCCCAAACTTTTGCAGCACATCAGAAATCATTCTATTTAAAGGAAATCTCAACCCAGCTTTTAGAAAACTCTTAAAAATAACTATTTCATCCTTTTCTGGCTTCGGGGTAGTTTCCTCTCCCCCGAAGCGGATCAGCTTCTTCTCATCTTCACTGAAATAGCCCGACTTCACCATTTTGGAGAAATCAGCCTTGGAGATAGTTGACTTTCCGAAGTCCAAATGGCTAGGCTTGCTCGGTACTGCGATATGGTAATCACCGTCAGAATCAGCTTCCTCAATATCTCCTTGTTCCACTTCGGCAGCAGCTTGTTCTGTTTCGGCAGTGGGGATTCTTTCCGAGGTCACCAATCCGGATCGCTGCATTGCTTCGGAGATAGGAACAGTCTCCGCACCTTCGGCTTCGTCTCCCTCATGCTCAACTCTAGCAGTAGAGCGCACTCTGGCCATTTAATTTTGAATTTCTTGAAAGATTTCTTGGGAATGAAATAACCTTTTCTCCCGAAGCTTTTCTTCTGATGAAGTAGGCACCAAACTGGAGCTTCGTTTGAATGCGAGAGTTAAGCTTCGGCTATGGTTAAAAAATTTTGCAGCAAAACAGTGAAATAGCAATGAATG
The DNA here is from genome assembly GCF_902167145.1 of Zea mays. Classification (NCBI taxonomy): domain Eukaryota; kingdom Viridiplantae; phylum Streptophyta; class Magnoliopsida; order Poales; family Poaceae; genus Zea; species Zea mays. The sequence continues at coordinate 48,513,426 of NC_050103.1, forward strand.
CTGTGGTAACTCACACCTACATGTCTGTTTATATAGTGCTGTAGGTAAGAAGGTGAATCGTCAGGATTTTTACACCAGGCAAACAACTGCTCGCACCCGCTGCGCGGTGGGCCGCAAAGACCAAAATAGTGAACCTGCATGGTGGGACCGCTACGCGCTCGGAAACTGTATTGTTTCTCGACAACGAGCTCAGGGAAGGTGTTTTTCGGACCTTCGGCTTCCTGAAGCCTAAGAGACTTTTTTCACGGATCAAGCTCGTTACGAAAAACGATCTAGCACCGCGAAGGGGCTACTGTTGGGACTATGCTTCGTCGCCGAAGGTCCTACAGGAAGAAACAGCTTCGGCTGAAGCTGTCTGTACGTGATGCCGAAGGGTGCCGTTCATGAAGCTTCGGAATTACAAACCGACTTAAAGATAGAATGACCTTTTAGTCCATAAGAGTTTGAGTCATTGTTGTAAACTTTTATGAGGGGTATGATTGTAATTGCTCACAGGCTGTGTCCTCTGCCTATAAATAGTGAACATTATTCCTTTACTGTTCACGCATTCCTGTAATTGCAATCACATCACTCGGAAATTATTCTTTGCCGAGGCAGAGGTATAAATGTACCTAAACATTATATTTGAATATCTTAAGTTTATTTAATATGTAAATGATGTTGTTTACTTCTAATTTACTCGTCTTTAATGCTTTATGTCTCGTGTTATTTTATATTATCTTTGAGAGTTCAATTACGAATGTCATTATAACCTTCGTCCGAAGTTCATTAAATCCTTGGGGAAATAATGTTTCAGCGGACGAAGAACATTGATATTTAATATTTTATGTTGCCTTGTTCTTAATTCATAGCATTTGAGAACAAGTCCCCAACACATTATTTAACAATGTTTCTGGAGTATGATACATGAACAGGTACCTTCGGACTTAGGTCAAAACCACAGTGTGAAGAAGCACAAAGAATACGAAGGATGGCGTAGAGCCGAGGCTATGCGTAGGGGAGCTTCGGCATGATAGCAGAAAAGGAAACCGACTTAAAGGGGAAAAGGCTATTTAGACCCTGATGGATTACTATAGAGTTATTAGCAAATGTAAAGGGCATGTGTGTAATTTTACATGGGTTGCGTCTCGTGCCTATAAATAGATGAACAGTGCTCCCGTACTGTTCACACTGACTTGACATTTGCTTTTGTGTCACGCTTGTACTTTTGCCTTCTTTCAAGCCAAAGGTACATTTGTAATTTGTTATCATTTCTATTTTTCCAAAATAATAAAATAGAAATGAGTTAATAATAATATTTGAGTGTTTATGTTATTTCTCATACTTAATATGAATCCTTCTTCATTATTTGTTGTGCTGATGAAGGTATGTCCTTCATAACCTTCGTCTGAAACTCATTATATTCCAAGGGAAATAATGTTTCGAAGGACAAAGGACTTTAATGTTTAACAATTTCTGTGTTGCCTTGTTCTTAATTCATAGCATTTAAGGACAAGTCCCCAACATCCCCTAAAGTAACATGCCTCATAATTACTCGCCTTGTCTACAATTCTTTCTTTCTTACCATGTGTTTGTAACTCAGATGGTCAATACTAGGAAGGGAGGAGGAGTTGATCTACCCCCAATCGACACAATCGAAGGGTACGTAGACAACAACAACAACAACAACAAGGAGAGATGAATCCTCCAAATCCTCCACCAGCCGGAACTGACCCAGCTGTTTCAGCCCAGATGCGGATAATGCAACAATGACTGATACTATGGCGGATATGCACGAGTAGATGCGGCAGGAACGCCAAGAGATGCACCAAGAGAGAGAGGAGATGCGCTAGGAGAGGAGGGTGCAACAGCAGCAAGCACCACTGCCACCACCACCACTTCCACCCCGGGACAAGCACCAGGAATTTATGAGCCACAAGCTGCCGACCTTTGCTAGCTCACCAGATCCACTACATGCTGATTATTGGCTGAAGTTAGTGGATAAAATGCTAAACATTGCTCAATGTTCTGACCGGGAGAAGGTTCTCTATGCTTCTGGTCGCCTGACTGGTCCTGCTGCTGACTGGTGGGATTCTTATGTTGCTGCCATGATGCTGCTGACACTATTACTTGGGAGGAATTACCACAAAGTTCAGAAACTACCACATTCCTGTTGGACCGGTGAAGATTAAAAAGAAGGAATTCCTGTCATTGAAGCAAGGCAACATGTTTATCAGCGAGTATCATGACAAATTCATTTGGCTATCAAGGTATGCTCCTGATGAGGTGGCTGATGATGAAAGAAAGCAAGAGCACTTCACAGAAGGACTCAATGGGCCACTACAGTATGCATTGGTCGCTCATACCTTCTTATCATTTTAGAGGCTGCTTGATAAAGCTCTAGCTATTGAACACAAGCGTGTTCAACTGGGAGATTTGAAGAGGAAGTCCATTGCCCATGGGCAGGGTAGCAGCAGTATTCGCCCTCGCTACGTACCACCTAGGGTACACCAGCTCGTCCTGGAGGAGGACCATGCCCAGCTCAGTATGCTCCACAGGGGACTCCACAGAGACCCCAAACTTGTCAGGCTGCCCCCACTGGCACCCCGGTGAGGCCTACAGGACATAAGACAGACCCTACATGCTTCAAGTGCAGTCAGATTGGGCACTATGCTAATTCTTGTCCGGTGGGGATTTCCAGTGCACCAGCTCAGAACAAGCAACAGACTCCTGGCAAGGGATTCTCTATTGCCAGGGTTAATCAAGTCAACGTTGATGCTACTGCCGAAGGGGCTGACATCGCACTTGGTATGTTTTATATTAATGCAATTCCTACAACAATATTATTTGATTCTCGTGCTACACATTCATTTATGTCTACTCAATATGCCAACACAAATGAGTCAGCACTGCAAAATATGAAAACACCAATGATAGTAATTACACCTAAAGGGCCTATTGAGGCAAATTATATGACACATAGATTGACATTGACAATTAGGGGAAGAGAATTATGGGCTACCTCTACAATATTAGAGGAAAGCAGTATAGATCTGATCCTTGGTATGTCTTGGTTAAGAAAGGCAAAGGTCGTTATACAATGTGGTAGGGGTACTGTAGAACTCACCAACCCTAAAGGAGAAAGATTTCAAGTTGAAATTACAGTAACTACCTCTACCAGACGTGCGGTATTCTTATTAGATGGGAAGTTTGTTGGTGACAACATCCATGTGGTTAGGGATTTTCCAGATGTCTTTACGGAGGAGTTACCAGGGATGCCACCAGAGAGGGAAGTTGAGTTTGTCATTGATCTCTTACCTGGGACTGCTCCTATTTCTAAACGCCCATACAAGCAACCAACTGAGTTACAAGAGGCTAGGTACATTCGTCCGAGTTCCTCACCTTGGGGAGCACTGGTACTACTTGTACAGAAGAAGGATGGTCCGCAACGGATGTGTGTGGACTATAGATCACTTAATGATGTCACCATTAAGAACAAGTACCTGTTATCTTGTATTGATGACTTATTTGATAAGATGAGAGGTGCTAGGGTGTTCTCCAAGATTGACCTCAGGTCGGGCTACCATCAAATGAAGATTAGGCCATCTGATATTCCTAAGACGACTTTCTCTACCCGATATGGTCTATATGAATTCACAGTCATGTCGTTTGGCATAACCAATGCATTAGCCTACTTCATGAATTTGATGAACAAGGTGTTCATGGAGTATCTCGATAAATTCGTCGTGGTATTCGTCGATGACATTCTTATTTATTCCAAGAATGATAGTGATCATGAGGAACAATTACAGATGGTGTTATAGAAGTTACGGGATAATCACTTTAAGCCAAATTTACCAAGTGTGAGTTCTGGCTTGATGAAGTACATTTCCCGCGGCATATCATCTCCAATGGAGGAATTTCTATGGATCTGGCTAAAGTAACAGCGTTAGTTGATTGGAAGATACCAAGTACAGTCTCGGAGGTCCGGTGTTTCCTGGGACACGCAGGCTATTACTGGTGATTCATTGATGGGTTCTCTAAGATTGCTAAGCCTATGACCTCATTGTTAGAGAAGGGCAAGTAGTTTAAGTGGACTAGGGAATGCCAAGAGAGTTTCAATCAATTGAGGTCAAAATTGATGGCAGCCCCAGTGCTGATTATGCCAGATCTACAGAAGAATTTTGATATATATTGTGATGCCAGTCGCTAAGGCCTAGGATGTGTGCTTATGCAAGAAGGACATGTCATCGCCTACGTGTTTCGCCAGTTGTGGAAACATGAGTTGAATTACCCCACTCATGACTTAGAACTGGCAGTTGTTGTGCATGCTCTCAAGATTTGGAGACACTATATTATGGGAACCAAGTGCCGAGTCTACACCGATCACAAGAGCTTAAAATACATCTTCACTCAGAAGGATCTCAACCTTAGGCAACGCCATTGGTTGGAGCTCATTAAAGACTTTGACTTGGAAATTCACTATCATCCGGGCAAGGCGAATCTAGTTGCGGATGCCTTGAGTCAGAAGGAGCATGTCCATGCAGCTATTGTCACCCAGTTACCCGATGAGTTAGCAGAAGATTTTGAGAGGCTCAATCTGGGAATAGTTGCTCATAATGAAGGAATTACCATAGAAGTGGAACCTACCTTAGAGCAATAAATACAAAAGGGTCAGATCGGTGATGCCAAAATTCAGGAGATCAAGGATCTGATAACGGAAGGTAGAGGCCTAGATTTCATGGAGGATGAGTTGGACACGATATGGTTCAAGAACCGGATTTGTGTTCCTGAGATTGTCAGTCTTCGTGAAACCATATTGAAGGAGGCACATGACTCAGTTTATTCCATCCACCCTGGTAGTACCAAGATGTACCAGCACTTTGTAAGACCCAAAATTGGTATAAGAAAATAATATTAATAAAATAAATATATGAAGATGTTGGGGGCCTTCAGCCTCCGAAGGTCCTCAAAAACATAATTTAGCCATGTTTCCCAAGTATGATTTATGGACAGGTATCTTCTGATTCATGGTAAAAGCAGACACGATGAGGAGCTTGATCCTGACGAAGGTTGCCGTCGCTCCGAAGTTGTGCGAAAGGGAGCTTCGGCTAAATCGCAGAAAAGGGAACCGACTTAAAAAGGAAAAGGTTGTTCAGTCCTCATAGATTTTTCTATAAGTCAATAGCAAATGTAAAGGCATATTTGTAATCTTTCATAGGCTGTGTCATGTGCCTATAAATAGGTGAACAGTACTCCCGTACTGTTCACGCTGACTTGTACTTGCTCATGCGTCACTCTTGTACTTTTATCTTCTGTCAAGCCGAATGTACATTTGTAATTCAATATTGTTTCTATTTTTCCACGATAATATAATAAAGTTATATTAATGATGTTATATGATTATTCATGTTATCTTTCATGTTTCATATGCTTCGTCTTTCATTAATGTATACTGTGATGATGAAGGTACGTCCTTCATGACCTTCGTCCGAAGATCGTTATATCCTAAGGGAAATAATGCTTCAAAGGACGAAGGACATTAACATTTAACATTTTGTGTTGCCTTGTTCTTAACTCATAGCATTTGAGAACAAGTCCCCAACATTGGCTCCCACCTCCGGTGAACCCTCTTTTTGACCACCTTCGGCAAGCACTGACCTTCGTCATGCCACCAAAGAAAGCTTCAGCGACAGGGGCTGCCGCACTGCAGCCACTAGACCCGAACCAGGAGACCCTTTCTCTTCGAGAGGCCCGAAGCCAGAAGAGGAAGGCCACTAGTCCAACACTCCAGGAGGAGGAGTTGGACCAAGAAATCAGAAACATGGAGATAATCCATCAGCAAGTGTAAAGGAAGAAGGAGAAGATGGCCCGATTGGCTGATCTTCAGAGGCAGATCGACGAAGCCACCGAAGAAGTACGACATCTTGTTCAAGACGATTAAGATCGAAGGCCCCAACGCAGGGAGCTTCATCAAGAAGGCTTGTTCAACAATGATGGATGGTATGATGATTTTAATCATGATACCTTTACTTTTGATGATGCTTCTCCCTTGGTAGCAGAACTGCAGGCTATCCCATGGCCCTCATCATACAAGCCACCTCAGCTTCCCATGTATGATGGGCATTCAGACCCGAAGCAGTTTTTGATGAGTTATGAAGCAACTATATCTTCATATGGAGGCAATGCAGCTGCCATGGCCAAGTCCTTCGTCATGGCAGTTCGGAATGTGGCCCAAACATGGTATTCTTCTCTTCGGCCAGTGACCATTACTTCGTGGCAGAAGCTCAAGGATATGCTAGTGACAAGTTTCCAAGGCTCCCGTGACGGCTGGGTCTTCGCAGGTGGCGTAGTGGGTGTGGGTAGTTAGGGAATTTTGGATATGTTGCTGAATTTTGGTTGTTGCGCAGGTTCAAGATTTTGGGCCTGCGCACGCAACCGCCACTACTAATTTTTTGGCGGCTTCGACCGTGGATGATGGTAATAAATCGGATGGGTCTGCATCTAAGTTTTCTGATTTTGGTGACTCTGGGAGCTCGGTTGAGTGGACTGAGGAGTCGTCGGATGAGGACTTGGACTACTTCGCGGCCTTGGATGTGGCAGCGGCGGAGGCTTCACCGCACGCTGCGGACGCAGAAGATGTGCCTGGTCCGAGTACTGGGCGTAGGCGGCGAAGGGCGGTTGCGAAGCGTAGAGTGAGTGGGGCGGAGGGCGGTCGGCTTCGTGTGAGTAGGGCTGGCCGGCACGAACTGTTGTCCTTGCCGGCCGCCGTGAGTACAGGTGAGGGGGAATTGCGAAGTCTTTTTGCGGGTGAGGATCTTAGGATAATGTTATTTAACTATATGGAGATGGGAATTATTCCGAAGGTTGAGCCGATGTAGAGTGTGATGCCCTCGCTTGTACATGTGTAATGGCTTGTATGATGAAGTTGTGTGCCCTCGCACGTTCGGCTATGCTCGTGACACTACTAGAAAACCCCCCTTGTAGCTATGCTTTTTTGGACAATAGGCACGCTTTAATTCGTCTCTATATGAATGTACGCACGCTTTCCAAAAACGTGTTAGAAGCGTCTTCGTATGGACCGTATCAGACTTTGTAGAAACGATTATCGTAAGCGTATATATTAGATGAATAGACGTTTCATAGACACGTTAGATGCATGTTTAGACACATTGATACGCTTTTATAGATGCGCATATAACATGTGTCTATTATTGTTGTTACGTCATATAGTAACGTTTTATTATGTGTGAAAAAATATAGATACGATATTATAGATACATTCATAATTCATGTGTATTACTATAGTCACGTTTTATAGTGACGCTTTATTGCGCATTAAGGAGTATAGAGACGATATAGTAGGTGACACGAATGATGACATGGCAGGTGATGTGGATAGGTGACATGGCAGGTGATGTGGAAAAATGACGTGGCAGGTGATGTGGAAAGGTGACGTGTCAGCTGAACTGGCGAGTGACACATTTTATAGTAATGCCAAAACGCGTGTTAACAAAAGTAGAAACAATAATATAGCCACGTTTGTATTGTGTGCCTACGCATATCAATACGTTATATAGTAACGTCAAAGTGTGTATTAAGACCTGTAGAAACGATTCTGTACATACATCTATATTTGTTTGTAATAATATAGACACGTTATACTGTAACACTTTATTACGTGCCAAAAAAAGATGTTTTCATTTATACATTTATATATATAAATGTGCATCGAGATGAATGTTAAAAAAATCAAATTATAAACCCTCAATAATATTGCTTTTGGCCTTGGCAAAATATCAAGAAGCTAACTAACTCGATAGCAAACATGTTCAGTAACTGCCAATTGTGTTCACAAAGAAGCAAAGCCAAAGTGGCAATATCATACAAATATCACTTAAAAATTTTAGTAACTACTAGAATCTAACTGATTCACTTTGCAATTATACTAGGCTTCCCATCTAGCTTTGTCCACGCCATCTAGCTTTGTCCACGTGCTGCAGGTACCAACTTGTTGCGGGTACAAGATGAGCTTCTAGCTTGTTTCACCTATGAAACATGTGTTAGATCAATAACTCAATTTGAAGTTGTTATGGGGACACATGTACTATTTCAAATAAAAAAGAAACTTACATGTGTAATTGGCCAAGGAATAACATAGCCAATAGCATCAATTAGTGTACGAATCTGATTAGATGGTCTAGGTACCTCCTCATATATAATATTGCCAAGTTCAATATTTTCAAGGCCTTCAACAAGAACCCCACAATATTCTGGTCCAAGCTTTGCTCCTAATATTTCTCTTTGGCTATCTGTAGTCACTAACTTCCCTTTGGCCACAACTCTGCCTTTGTTTATCAGTGAAATAAGGTAGACTTGCTTTTGTCTCTACAAATTACAAAACATGAACATATGATCTTTTGGTAAAAACAACGTCATAATTGGAAAGAAACAAGGCAAATAAAACCACATACTGATTCTGATATGCCCATGCTGGCAGCTTGAACCCTTCGAGTTCTCTATAATAAACATCAAATCATAGCATCACTTAATCAAATTATGCTTTATATTTTAATTGAAACAATAATACAATTAGCTTAGACATACCATGTTGTGCAATATAGGATCACTTGGCAAATCTTTGACTACATTGCCATCAAGTTGTGCCTCCTACAGGTATAGTTTCACTCAATTATTATAGAAAAAGAAAATTATAAATATTAGATTTTAACAGGGAATGTAGACGAATAGGAACCAATTACTGAACCCTAGAGTTGCAAAAGAAAGCTAATCCTTCCAAAAGCTAGCAGACCAGTTCTGAACATCTTATAACAGTAGAGTTGCTTTAGGATTCTAGATGATTCAGCACACGTTAGTATATATGAGAATTCAGCATCTAACTTGAAAATAGTTCTAACTTTACAGGCACTACATGGAGCCCTTAATTAATGTATCACATATTCTACCTGCGGATTGCCTTTTGTAGGCTAGCCTTTGTGTAAGGGGAAAGGAAATGCTCTACATGTACTGTGAAAAATGAGGTGTTGCCCACAAACGAATCAGCAAACTCATCGTTGCCACTGGTGCTGCAGAGGTTCCAAAGCTGAACATGCTTCTCAGAAATGCCAAAGAAAGCGGGGTGGATGATCTTCAGTTGATGGAGGGTTCTGAAGCTATGGAGATGGTGTTGCATTTAGCCATTCTGTAATCATGTCAATATGTTATCAGTGCATTTAGCTGCATTAGCTCGGGTAGTTAAATTATAAATCTGTTTGTGTACCGCGTAGAATCGCTGGTGTACTGGAGACTGCCCAGTATGGGCTCTGTTGTGATCCAAGACCGTAAGAGTGGTCATAAGGTTTTGACTGATGTTTATTACATTCCTGAGTTGAAGTGTAATATAGTAAGTTTGGGTCAACTGGAAGAAAAAGGTTTTCTTTTTGAGGGCAAAAATGGGAAGCTGTGCATTTATGATCTGGAACACAACCTGTTGATTTCTGCTCCTAGAACTGGAAATAGGCTGTATACTGTCAGATTTGGTTTATCTTCACCTATATGTCTGTTAGCAAATTCAGATCAAAAGGCATGGCAGTGGCATGCTAGGTATGGACATTTGAATTTCAGAGCTTTACAGGAATTGGGTCGTTTCAACATAGCCGGTCCCAAGCCCGGTAAAGGAGGAGGGTTGTGTTAGGTCCGGCAAACCAACGTAAAAAACCAGCCAAATCTTATGGAGATGAAACCACAAAGAAAACCGTTGGGGCGTAACCCTCTTAGCGACGCGCCATATCGGAACCCGGGTATGGTGTTAAATGAGCAAGGGCCGGGTCGTCACCCCTCAAGTGACGCGCTGTCTCTTGATCTGGAGCCGGTGATAAGTGAGCAAGGATCGGGTCGTCGCATCCTTAGTGGCGCGCTACATCGGCGCCCGGGTGTAGTGAAAAATGAGCAAGGGTCTTTGCATCTTCCTCGGCGGGTGCGAAGGGTAAGGAAGCTAGTCGAGCCAACTAGGGTCCGTGTAGGCAGTTGGAACGTAGGTTCCTTAACAGGTAAGTTACGAGAAATAGTTGACGTTGCGGTGAGGAGACGGGTAAATATTTTATGCGTTCAAGAGACCAAGTGGAAGGGACAGAAGGCGAAGGAAGTGGAAGGTACAGGTTTCAAGTTGTGGTACACGGGGACTGCAACAAACAAGAATGGAGTAGGCGTCTTGATCGACAAGAGCCTCAAAGATGGGGTAGTAGATGTTAAGAGGGTAGGAGATAGAATCATCCTAGTCAAGCTGGTCATTGGAGACTTGGTTCTCAATGTTATCAGCGCGTATGCTCCTCAAGTAGGCCTTAATGAGAACTCAAAGAGAGAGTTCTGGGAAGGCCTGGAGGACATGGTTTGTGCCAGTTGGCGAGAAGCTCTTCATAGGAGGAGATCTCAATGGCCATGTGGGTACATCTAGCACCAGTTTCGAGGGTGTACATGGAGGCTTCGGCTTTGGGACTAGGAATCAAGAAGGAGAGGAAATCCTGAACTTTGCCCTAGCCTATGACATGTTTATAGCAAACACTTTCTTTAAGAAGAGGCAATCCCACCTGGTGACCTTCAGTAGTGGCCAACACACTAGCCAGATTGATTTCGTCCTCTTGAGAAAAGAGGACAGGCATGCCTGCTTAGATTGCAAGGTTATACCTGGAGAGTGTGTGGTAACCCAACATAAGCTTGTCGTTGCTGACTTCCGTTTTAAGATTCGTTTACAACGAAATAAGCATAACAAGGTCACTAGAACAAAGTGGTGGAAGCTTAAAGGGGATGTGGCCCAAACTTTCAAGAAGAGAGTTATCGAGGAGGGCCCTTGGGCAGGAGAGGAAGACGCAAATATCATGTGGAGGAAGATGGCGACATGCATCCGAAAGATAGCTTCAGAAGAGTTTGGGTTGAGTCAAGGGAACAGAAGGGAAGTTAAAGACACTTGGTGGTGGAACGAAGATGTCCAAAAGGCTATCAAGGAGAAGAAAGATTGCTACAAACGCTTACATCATGACAAGTGTGCAGAAAACATAGAGAAGTACAGGATAGCGAAGAAGTCTGCAAAGCGAGCGGTTAGTAGAGCCCGGGGTCAAGCCTATGACGACCTTTATCAACGGCTGGACACAAAGCAGGGAGAAAATGATATCTATAGGATGGCCAAGATTCGTGAAAGGAAGACAAGGGATGTCAACCAAGTCAAATGCATCAAGGACGAAGCAAACCAACTATTAGTGAAGAGTGAAGAGATCAAGAACAGATGGAAGGAGTACTTCAACAAATTGTTCAATGGAGGGAATGAGAGTGCTACAATAGAATTGGACGAACCATTCGATGACAACAACAGGGGTTTTGTACGAAGGATACAAGAATATGAAGTTAAGGAGGCGCTAAAAAGGATGAAGGTAGGAAAGGCGATGGGCCCTGATGGTATCCCTATCGAGGTATGGAGATGTCTTGGAGACATAGCGATAGTATGGCTGACTAAGCTTTTCAACACCATCTTTCGGGCAAACAGAATGCCCGACGAGTGGCGGCGGAGTACATTAGTACCAATCTTCAAGAACAAAGGAGATGTTCAAAGTTGTACTAATTACCGTGGAATTAAGCTCATGAGCCATACAATGAAGCTATGGGAGAGAGTCATTGAACACCGCCTGCGAAAGATGACGAGCGTGACCCAAAATCAGTTTGGTTTCATGCCCGGGAGATCAACTATGGAGGCCATTTTCTTACTAAGACAACTTATGGAGAGATTCAGAGAACAAAAGAAAGACCTGCATATGGTCTTCATAGACTTGGAGAAGGCTTATGACAAAGTACCTAGGAGTGTAATGTGGTGGGCCTTGGAAAAACACAAAGTAGCAACAAAGTACATTAATCTTATTAAAGATATGTACACTAATGTTGTGACAAGTGTCCGAACAAGTGATGGAGACACCGATGACTTTCCAATTAACATAGGACTACATCAAGGGTCGGCTTTGAGCCCTTATCTTTTCGCTTTGGTGATAGATGAGGTCACAAGGGACATACAAGGAGTTTTACCGTGGTGTATGCTTTTTGCCGATGATGTGGTACTTATTGAGGAGAGTAGGAGTGGTGTTTCTCAAAAGTTGGAATTGTGGAGGCAGACGCTGGAAGCAAAAGGTTTTAGGCTTAGTAGGTCTAAAACAGAGTATATGAAGTGTGATTTCAGTGCCATGGGGTATGAGGATGGCGATGTTAGTCTTGATGGGCAAGTGGTACCCAAGAAAGACACTTTTCGTTACTTAGGATCAATGCTTCAAAAGGAGGGAGACATCGATGAGGATGTCAGTCATAGAATTAAAGCCGGATGGTTGAAGTGGCGACAAGCTGCGGGTGTCTTATGCGACCACCGGGTGCCACGCAAACTAAAAGGCAAATTCTACAGGACAGCAATCCGGCCGGCTATGTTGTATGGAGCAGAATGTTGGCCCACTAAAAGACGACATGTCCAACAACTAAGTGTGGCAGAGATGCGTATGTTGCGCTGGATATGTGGCCACACAAGGAGAGATCGAGTCCGGAATGATGATATACGAGAGAGAGTAGGAGTGGCGCCAATTGAGGAGAAGCTTATGCAACATCGCTTGAGATGGTTTGGACATATCCAACGAAGACCTGAAGAGGCACCAGTGCATATCGGAATAATTAGGCGTCCCGAAAATGTGAAGAGAGGTAGAGGTCGACCAACTTTGACGTGGACAGAGGCTGTGAAGAGAGACCTGAAGGAGTGGAATATTGACAAAGAGCTCGCCGCAGATAGGAAGGGGTGGAAGTGTGCAATTCACGTGCCAGAACCCTGATTGATAGTTTCGCTTTTCCTCCTTAATCGTTTGACCTTTTCTTGTGTCCATTTTAGATCTTGTTGGTCCTTGTGGGTTTTATCTCTTTTATGTGTTTCCCCGTTTCGTTGTTTTCGGTTCTCCTTTGCCTTTGTTTCCCTTTTCTGTTCTTTGGGGGTTGAGCTCTGAGGTTTTCATACGGGGTTTCATCTCTAGCCTACCCCAACGTGCTTGGGACAAAAAGGCTTTGTTGTTGTTGTTGTTGTTGTACAGGAATTGGGTGAGAAAAATCTGGTAGTGGGGATGCCAAATGTGAAGAAAGTAGAGCAAGTATGCGATGGGTGTGTCTTAGGAAAACAACACAGAAAGCCTTTCCCACAGGTATCTGGTTTTAGAGCAGAAGAAAACCTTGATTTGTTTCATGCAGATTTATGTGGTCAAATAACTCCTAAGAGTGTGGGGGGTGCCTCATATTTTCTGCTAGTGGTAGATGATCATAGTAGATATATGTGGGTGGAGATGCTCAAAACAAAAGATCAAGCATTTGAATTGTTCAAAGGCATAAAAATGAGGGCTGAAGTTGAATCTGGTAGAAGGCTGAAAGCCATGAGGACAGACAGGGGTGGGGAATTCATTTCAAATTTATTCTCAAATTTCTGCAGCCAAGAAGGAATTAAACACTACACTACTACTCCATACTCTCCACAGCAAAATGGGGTAGTGGAAAGAAGAAACCAAATAGTGGTGGAAATGGCAAGGTGTTTGCTGAAGACAATGAAAGTTCCTTCAGTGTTTTGGGGAGAAGCTGTTAGAACAGCTGTCTATCTTCTGAATAGATCAACCACTAAAGCTCTTATCTCAAAGACCCCATATGAAGCATGGCATGGTAAGAAACCAAGTGTTGGTCATCTAAAAGTCTTTGGATGTGTAGCACATGTAAAGCTAGCTGGTCCTGGTTTGAATAAGTTAGCTGACAGATCAAGAAGGATGATGTTCATTGGCTATGAATCAGGTTCAAAAGGCTATAGATTTTTTGATCCTGCCACAAATAAACTGGTTGTTAGCAGAGATGTTGTTTTCGAAGAAAACACACCATGGGACTGGGAGAGTTTAGTGCTTAACACAGGTGATAAGGTGACTGAAACATTTGTTGTAGACCATCAGTTCTGTGACCAAACTCCGACAATATCAACTGAAAGCAATATTGAAGCATCCTCTGAACCAACTGCTGAAGGGGATCTCTCAGCAAGCCAGGGGAGTGCAGTGGGACATGATGCAGTTCCCAGCTCACCACACACTCCATTGACAAGTACAGCTCAGACTACAGGTATGGTGTCTCCTCCTGTACAGAGTCCTCAATTTTCAGAAGGAGTACCATTGAGGTACAGAACACTAGCGAATTTGTTTGACTCAACTGAAGAAATCCAAGATTTCGAGTACAGTGGGCTGTGCATGTTGGCTGCCGATGAACCAAAAAATTTTGAGCAAGCTATTGAACAAGACTGCTGGAGGAATGCCATGGAAGAAGAGATAAAGTCAATTCATCAGAATGAGACCTGGGAAGTTACAGAACTGCCAAAAGATCACAAGGCTATCGGTCTGAAGTGGGTGTTCAAGGTAAAAAGGGATGCAACCGGAAAGGTGGTAAAATACAAAGACAGGCTAGTGGCAAAAGGGTATGCACAAATCCATGGAGTTGATTATGATGAGGTTTTTGCTCCTATTGCAAGGCTGGAGACAGTGAGGTTACTCCTGGCTTTGGCAGCTCAAGGTGAGTGGGAGGTACACCACATGGATGTTAAGTCTGCATTTTTAAATGGAGATCTTACTATCACCTAGTACTGGGATAATTGACTCTCATTCACTCATGCTCTCCCTTTTGGTATGATGACCAATTGACCATCATATAAATGAACACAATTTAGAATTTTAGGGCAAAAGTCTTAGATCAATCTGAATTTGCTTTCACTGTAATTTTATTTTGATTGTTGGTGTGATTCAGGCTGATGCTAAAAACTTGATTCAGGCTGCGGGGGAGGCTTAATCATTTGCAAAATAACAACTTTGAAGCAGGTAACAAAATACAAAAAAATACAAGATACATGTGCATTGGTAATTGAGTAGGCCTTTCTAACATACCTTTAAAGGTGTTTGCTCATGTGGTGCAGATGTATGGACTTGAGTTCGTCCAAGACTTCTATGGCCAGATTGTTGTTGCTGCTGCTCGACATGAACCATGTTCTACAAGCCATTAGCAAGAGCTTGAATATTATTATATAGTAGCTAATGATATTTAATAATTGAAATAAAGGAAGTATACATGCACTTCATTTGTTTGAGAGGTCACGTCAGCATTTGAATCTTCTTGGATGCTACTCGTATCTTTGGCAGCATAATTTTCAGATTTGTCATCTTCATTGCATTGGTCATAACTATCACCACCCTGAAATATTTGAACCAACATACTGTTAAAAATATGCTCTTATTCTAGAGAGGGAGGGGGCCATTGTTGAATGCAAGCTTACTTCATTTTGTAAAGCTTCTCTCATTTCTGGGGTTAAATCTTCTGGATACTTTTTTGACATAAAAGTAAGCCAATGCTTCATGAGACCACTCATGGATTCCATTTTATTGTCAATTTCATTTACTTTCTCTTGGTACATTCTTTCTTCCTCCGTTTGATTAACAAACGGTAAACCTTGAAAAGCTTGTACTTGACTCCAGTACTTATCATCATAGTACCCACGTGCTTTGAAATCCTTGGCAACAATATCATTGAACACTTCATTGTAATCTTTAGATGAAAGACGATTACCATCATTGTTCCCTCTCCTTTTTTTAAATTCCTCATAAGATGCAGCCTATTGAAACAAAGTATATATGAAGGTTAAGGAACTATAAGCTGATTTTTAGATCAAGCATAAATCATTTATACCAGAAAATGTACGTACCATCAGTGTCTCTGCCTTTTCTGTTGTGTATCTACCATTCTTCTTTTTATGAGCTGCCTCCCATAGTTCTATCCTATGAACCTTTCGTTTAGTTCTGGTTTCCTGCATAATTTAGTTATTTGGCTATCATTTCAATCCTCAGATAGATGATAGTGAAATTTAACAAATATGGATGAATATTTATCACCATCTCTTTTTTTAATCTAGCAAGGCTTTTCCTCCCACATGTGTGTGCAGTCTTCTGTTCTTTTGCACAACGAGAGTTTGTGGAACATAATTTCTACAAAGACAGGCAATGATTAAGCAATAATGTAACATTCCTTGATTAAAAATTGATATAAACGTGTTGAGTAAATAGATGGCACCTTATGTTGCTCTTGGCACCAAATTCCAACTAGAGATCTCCATTGATGTTCATTAGTCGTAAGTGGCTTCTCTCTTAGGATTTCTTCTAGAGTTCTCTCGTCACGATTGAAGTATTGTTTCTTCAACTTAGATTTGTACGCTCGCCACCTATTATTAACTGTCCTTAGGATCCAGTCCCTTGTAAGATGTATGGTTTGCCTTGGGAAGGCAAACTTTAGCTACATACAGGAAGGTAAATGTTAGTACATATATAAAAAATGAAGGTACATGCTTGCACCGATAACAAAAAATTACCTCAACATCCCTTATTATTTGTTCCTTGTGTGAATTAAACCTGCTATTGTCAAATCTTGGGATGTCTAAAGGGGCTAAGGTTGGGCTTTCTGCTACATGGCCAAGGTGCTGCCCAAGAATGGAGGCTGACCTTTCATTTGGGACACCATTTTCATCTGTCTCTACAATTACCTTTCCTCCTTGTAATGCTAGTAAATTTGAAAGTGTGAATTCCCCTATAATCTGTCTAACCTCTCCATTTGGCCCTGCATATATGAAAATGTAAGATTTCACATTGTACCAAGATATACAAGAACAAACCTGAAACTTACATATGATCTTAATTGGACTTCGAGGTTGGTGTGGCAGGCGGACTAATAAATCATCAACATCAGGAGGGGACTGTAAACTTTCATTGTTCTCATTATCTGCCACATTTTCGTGCTCCTCCTGAGCAGCTTCTGCACCATCTCCATCAATGTTCAAATTCTTTAATCTTTGAAGTCCTCTTGTCATGATTGATTCTGCTTATTACATATAGGAGATCAAGAAAATAAAAGATGAGCATGTTAGTTGCCTTGTGAAATTGCATTCTCAGTTAAGAGCTAAGATTAGAAATTAGGAATTTCATTATCCAAAATTTAGGCAAGAAACAAACATTTCATTCTATAATTTTCATAAACAAAATAGGCAAACACATATCAGATTATGTACAGGTTCAATACAACCTTTAGAACAGGTAGAAATTGCAGGTGGCAGTAGCAAATCATATGGACAGCATGTTAGTCTGAATAAGATTCACTAGTTAGTATTAATCTCGTTGGATAGCTAGCTTTTTATTCTTGCTGTTTTCTTTAGTGGATAGCTAGTTAGAAAAGAGAGAAGAAAGAACAGAAACAACCACAAGCAAATGTGGCTGTTGCAGGCGAAGACCAATAAGAACGATCCATTCTTGGATCCCCTGCAAGCACGTGCCCATCAGAATTGAAATCATTATACATCCATGGCGTCTTTGTGCTGAACCATAGCAGGTTGATTTGGGTCCATGGACTGAACGCATCCATTTGCGTCTTTGTGCTATGATAGAGGAACTGCAGTCTATAAAGGAGAACAAGACTTGGTCACTTGTAACATTGCCAAAGGGACATAGGCCAATAGGTCTAAAATGGGTTTACAACCTGAAGCATGACGAAAAAGGAGACATAATCAAGCATAAAGCTAGATTGGTGGCAAAAGGGTATGTTCAAAGGCATGGAGTGGACTTTGATGAAGTTTTTGCTCCAGTTGCTAGGATGGAGTCTGTCAGAGTTATACTCATTCTTGCAGCTCAAAGATGTGTGATAGAGGGCTAAACAGGGTTTGAGAGATTACCCAAAGATGTGTGAATGGTGGGGCGTGGTGGAGAAATATGGAGTCAGCACTTCAAACAGTGTGACCAGGAGAAATCTTTTTTACTGCATGTTAGACAGCACTTGAAACAGTTCAAGCAGCTGAGTCATCACTAGATGGTTCTCCAAGTTGTCAGCTGAATCTTCAGTAAAAAAGGCTACACCAGATGGAAAATATCCCCCCTTCAACCCCATCTGTTCAGGCCTACAGCTGCACACCAGAATCACCTAGAAAACTAGTGGAGTTAAATAATTTACCAATATGTACTCTTCAGCTTTTCTATAAAGAACCCAGATTCAAACTGTCCAGAACAGCCACTTTTTATGTAGTACTGAGTCCATCTCCCTTCAACAAAGTTGCACATTCATAGATCCTCTACCATTTTGATATCATGGTCCTAAGCTAAAACCCAATGGACTGAATAATAAAAGGACTTCAAAGTTGGCTTAGGCATAAAAGTTCAGAACCCAGAATTATCACTAAGTCTGAAAATTCAGATTTGAGGATAGGAATTTTGGGTCAAGTTCTCTAACAGATTCCATATGGATTTAGGGCTTCAACACTTTGGTATTTTGATTGCATTATACTAACAGATCAGTAACTATTGATAGTGTATCTTATGGTGTTGTACATTATTTCTTTGCATGAAGTATAGGGCTCAAAGCACAGGGTGTTTTCCTGTACCTCCCTGTTTTATTGCTATTGTCTAGCACTAGGAGTTGTAGATACATCTAACAGCTAAAGCTATACCACCATACACATGTAAAGAATCAATTTTCTTTTCAGGCCTGGGAACTGTGGAAGGATAGAAGATGGAATGAGTTCATTGATCAATCCTTTGGTGATGACTACGAACTGGAAGAGCTGATGAAATACCTTGCTGTGGCCTTGCTGTGTGTTCAAGAAAAAACAGTAGATCGTCCCACAATGCCTGATGTCGTTGCAGTTCTTATCAGCGATAGCGTCACTTTGCCAGAACCAAAGCAGCCAACTTACTCCTATGCGAAAGTAGATGTGTCAGTAATATAGGATGTTGCAAGACCTTATGTAATGTCGCGAAAAATAGCTCTCGTTTCAATAAAATATAAAAATAATCATATACGTTAATAAATATGTGTGCTCATAAATCATAATGATCAGATGAGCAAACACAACTATCTTTTATTTTAACTAAGCAAATACATCCATCCTGCAAGTCAGTAATAACTAATACAATAGTCACCACAAGCACATGCTAGCCAAAAACTAGATGGTGTTTGGAAGATGCGGACATAGTAGAAGAGCCTATCCAAGCAGCAGTGTAGTGTAGAGGGAAGATCAGCACTATGATGAGATTCGAACTATGAACAAGAACAATCATCACAGCCTGTGTTGCCCTAATACGGCGATACGGATACGCGATACGCCGATACCCCGATACGCCATTTCTCAAAAAACACCGATACGGCGATACGTAAATATTATAAATAAAATTAAATGCTGAAATAGTGGACCACACAATTTCACAAATAGTACATAGATAAAGTTTAGGCCATCAAGCCATCAAACCTAGAAACTTCAGTGTTCAGTGTTCAGTCTTCAAGTTCTAACACTAACAGACCACAATATCACATAATAAATAAAGAAAACTGCTTCCATCGGCTGTGATACTTGCAGCAACGGTATCACTGCTGCTGCAGCCTACAGCCTTCACCCAGAGCAGCAAAAAAGTAGCAGGCAGCGGCTGTTGCTGTGCAGCAAAACTAGATTTCATCCAGAGCCGCTGCCCCGAATCTAACAAGACCAGAATCTAACAAAACTAGATAAAGTTTAGGCCATCAAGCCATCAAACCTAGCAAAACTAGATTTCATCCAGAGCAGCGGCCAATAACAGCGCGCGCGTGTGGCTCGACACGTACGACAGCGCCGAGGACGCTGCCGTGGCCTACGACCGCGCCGCGTACCGCATGCGCGGTTCCCACACGCTCCTCACCTTCCCGCTCTGCATCGGCTCCGAGATCGCCGTGGCGGCCGCCGCCGTCGGGATTGACGCCGATGGCACCCTCCCCGACGGCACCCTCCCTGATGTGGGGTTAAAATCGAACCGCCAGGACCGCCAACCCATCGGCACCCTGCCCGACGGCACCATTGGAAACACGGAAACACAGAACTAATTGGGGAAGAGGGAGGAGGCATCACCTTGCTGGTTGGTGGCGCCGCCGGCGAATCGAGGGGATCGGACCTATGTGACGACTCGGAAACCGCTCTCTCCTCCCCAGATGGACCGCCGGTTGGTTATAAAATGGAGCGTATCTTTGCGCAATGGAGCGTATTCTTGTCTGCTGGGGCGAACCGCGGAACAGGTACCGCGGAACAGGATTAGGTGTTGTCACGGTTTAGGCCCACTAGCAGCTGAGGCTTGCTGAGGCCCGACTGTCCAAGGCTCTGAGCGGCTAACCGACTGACCAGTGACCGCTGAGGTGCTGCTGACTGCCTTCTCTGTCCCTCTGGTAAATTTATGTTTCGATTGGAGTTGTTGATAGATTGCTAGTAGAAATTTGGACAGATAAATTAAACTGGTTTGGATAAATGCTTACGGGTTTTATTCAACTTTAATAGGTCATAATATAAAGATTGATGGATCGAAGTTGGATGAAAGAATCAAGATTGGACACTGCATACAAAATTGGTGTTGAGGAGTTTTTAGCATTTGCTTACCGGGACCTTCCACAAGGTAGCGAGATACTTTGTCCATGCATAAACTGCAAAAATAGATACAACCACAGCTGTGATGAGGTCAGGACACATCTAAGATGTGATGGTATTATTAAAGGTTATACTATCTGGGTTCATCATGGTGAAAAATATGACAGGCCATCTATAGAACTTGCTGATGTACCAAATATCAATGCAAATTTGACTACTTCAGGTCCAATACGAGACCACCAGGATGGAAGATTGGATGACATGCAAGAACTCTTGCAGGCTGCATTTGGAAGGGCTACAAGTATAATTGGTGCTGAAGCAGATGACATTCAGTCTGGATCTGTAGATGTGGAACATAATGCCACTGAGGATAATGTGAATCTAGTGGAAGGAGATACTTTGGGGAGGCAACAGAATATATATGCAAGCTTATTGAAGGATGCAGATGCAAGAATATTTTCTTCTGGGTGTAAATATTCTAGACTGTCATTTTTAGTCCACTTATATCACTTGAAGTGCTTACATGGTTGGTCACAAGAATCATTTACAGGACTAATGGATCTGCTATCTGGTATTCCTGGAGCTAATCTACCCAAGACATACTATGAAGCGAAGAAAATCATCCGTGACTTAGGTCTTGATTATGAGAGAATCCATTCTTGCCCCAAAGATTGCATTCTTTTTCGAGGTGATTTTGCTAAACAAGATTTTTGTCACGTGTGTGAGAGCTCTCGTTGGAAAGTTGATAAGAAGGATTCAAATGCCTCTGTAGTGAAATCTAAGGGGAAAAGGAAACCAGCCAAAGTGTTGCGTTACTTTCCATTGATTCCTAGGATCCAAAGGTTATTTTCATCTACCAAAACTTCAGATGACATGTGTTGGCACGATGAGGGGCGAACAAAGGATGGAAAACTACGCCACCCAGCAGATGGTGATGCTTGGAAAGACTTTGATCGTAGATATCCTGACTTTAAAGAAGATGCTCGTAATGTACGCCTTGGTCTAGCTAGTGATGGATTTAACCCTTTTGGAAACAAGAATTTAAAGCACAGTACATGGCCAGTAATGCTTGTTCCCTACAACCTTCCACCTTGGATCTGCATGAAGCAAACATCTTTAATTTTGTCAATGATCATACCTGGACCAAATTCTCCAGGTAATGATGTAGATGTATATTTGCAGCCCCTTATCGATGAACTATTACTTTTGTGGGCGGGAATAGATAGAACACCAGATGCCTCCTCAGAAAAGAATTTTACTCTTCGAGCTGCATTATTGTGGACTATAAATGATTTTCCTGCACTAGCTTACCTATATGGATGGACCACGAGCGGTAGATATGCATGTCCTTCTTGTGGTCCAGCTACAAAATCATTTCACCTGAAGAAAGGTAAAAAGATGTGCTATATGGGACATCGTCGCTGGCTGCCAATAAATCACAAATACCGAAGGCAAAGGATGCAATTTGATGGCTTGGTAGAGACTGGACTTTCACCTGAAAAAATGAGTGGAACTACAGTTTTGAAAATGTTGGAAGGCAAAGAGTTCGTGTTAGGGAAACGGGAGAGAACATCCAAGGTGGGTAAGAAGAAAGGCAAGAATAAGAAAGTCGAAGATAAAAGTGGTCAGAAACGCAAGCGTACAAGACTAGGAGAAAAGAAGGAATTAGATGGGGGTTCTGGTAAAGTGGAGAAGAAACCAGAAGATTGGCTGAAAAAGAGGTCAATTTTCTTTCAACTACCATATTGGGAACACAACAAACTAAGACACAATCTAGATGTAATGCACTTAGAAAAAAATGTGTGTGACAACTTTATCGCCACTCTATTGAATATTTGTCATAAAACAAAGGATGATCTGAATGCCCGACTAGATTTAGTTGAACTTGGAATTCGAGAGGATCTTCATCCTGTTGTAGATGCTCAAGGAAAGCAAACAACTCCTGATGCACCTTTTACTATGTCTAAAGACCAAAAAGAGATTTTTTGCTCAGTAATTCAGAACCTCAGGACTCCAGATGGGTATGCATCAAATATATCTAGGTGTGTAAATATGAAAGATTGTACATTGACTGGACTAAAGAGTCATGACAATCATATTTTACTGCATGACATTCTTCCAGTGGCACTGCAGTCTTGTTACCCTAGCAAGGATGTCATGAAAGTAGTTGTTCAGTTATCTAACTTCTTCAAGAAGTTGTGCTCCAAGGTCATAGATGTTGCTGAGCTGGAGCAGCTTCAAGACAGTATTGTGATGACACTTTGTGATATGGAGAGAATTTTCCTGCCATCATTCTTTACTGTAAGTGTGCATTTGATGGTGCACTTGGTGGAAGAAGTTAAACTAGGAGGTCCGGTTCAGTACCGGTGGATGTACCCCATGGAGAGGTATGTAGTCAACTTTAATTAATTTGCACAATGATAATCAATAATTCAGTTTTAACTTACATGTGTCAATTATTGCATTTAGATTTTTTGTTAAGCTGAAGGCACTTGTGAAGAATAAAGCTCAACCAGAAGGATCAATAGCTGAAGGATATTGCATGGAGGAGTGCTTGACCTTTTGTTCCAGATTTATAGAAGGAACTACACGTTTTACAAGGCCATCTAGAAATCCTGGACCATCTGATGAAATAGCAAACATGTATTTGTTTGATACTGCTGGTGAACCTATTGGAAAGAGTACTGTCGTCAACCTTGATAAGCAGCTTCTTGTTCAGGCTCATCGATATGTGTTGCGGCATTGTGATGAACTTGAAGATTTCCGCAGGTGCGTTCAGTATTTCTAAAACACACAACATCACATTTATTATAACCAGTAACCTGTATTTATTTTTTACTGCTATTTGCTGACATGACACTGATACTATTGTTGTAGAGAATTCTTGGATGAGGAGAAAAGAAAATTACATCCCTCAATTAATCTAACACCTTCCTCCATTCAGAATTTGATGGATCAACACTTTCCTGACTGGTTGGAGCAAAAGGTCTGTACATCTAAAATTATTGCAAATTTGGCATAGAACTAATAAAAGAAATGTACGTGAGCGTTTTTCCTTATATACAGGTTATATTAGGCGATGGAACAGGGATCACGACAAAGGTCCGAGCTTTGGCTGCAAAACCAAACAGATATGGAGTGACATACAATGGTTACATTATTAATGGTTTGAGGTTCCACACTTTGAGTCGTGAGGCTGCACGGTTGACACAAAACAGTGGTGTGGTCAACATTGCTGATGACGGGGTTAATTATTTTGGCAGATTATTAGATATAGTTGAATTGTCATATGCAAACTACAAGGTAGTGCTTTTCAAGTGTGAATGGTATGATGTTCATCATAAAGCTGGGTTGCGACAAGATGAGTTCGGATACAGTCATGTGAATTTTTCTCGGAAAATACACACTGGTGATAAACTAGATGATGATCCTTTTGTATTTTCATCACAAATTCAGCAAGTCTTTTATGTCCAAAACCCAAAAGCTGAACCATGGAACACTGTGGTGAGAGTTAGCCCAAGAGATAATTTTGACATGGGTGTATAACTCGATGAAGAAAGTTAGACAAGGCTTAGGTTTTCTGGTCATCTAATGCTATAAAAGAATATTGTGGGTTTTTTACTTGCACTGTGAATCAGAATGAACTAATATGTGTTACTTTAGATAGGAGGTGCCAACTTGTTGGGTTAATGTTGTTTAGTGTACAAATTTTTCTATTTGATTAAATACTACAATCCATGAGACTTGTAACATGGCTTATTTAATTATTCTTAGCTTTGATGTTTTCTGGTTATGAGTGTGCCCAAATCAGGCGCTTTTTCTATTTATTATTATCGAGTGAGTGACCATACTTTTTCCCATTTCAAGTGGGCATGACCATATTTTTTCTAATTTATTATTATTATTATTATTATTATTATGCCTTTATTAGACCTATACAACATACACTAGCTAAACACAATTAATGTTAACATTATATTGTTTTAGCCTCCTATAATATATGTCATGTTAGCTCTAGTGGAAGATATACCACACAACAACTATGGTGACTAATATACCTCGGTCGTAGGTTACATGTTTTAAATTTTACACCAAAAACATCTCTACATGGTTAAGGATAAATTGCTAATACACATTAAAACGTGTCTTCAAGTAGTAACGGTTAAAAGCGTATCTAATTTCATATCAACTAGAGATATTTCGTTATCACATAAAAACATCTCTATGTGGCTAATAACGGTTATTCGATGCGCTTTATGACGTATCTTCATGTTAGTCACGTATTGAAAGCATGTCTAACTATGTCATTTTTATACGTTTTTAATTGCATATCAAAAAGCGTCTTAAGGTTCCTATAGACGATTTTAATACGTGTTTTGCAACGTGTCTATAGGTTACTGACGATTGAAAGCGTGTCTAATTTCGTGTCATTCTAATACGATTTTAATAGCGTGTTAGAAATTGTGTTTAGGTATCTCTTCACGTTGAAAGCGTGTCAAATACCGTAACATTTTGATGCGTTCTTAAAATTGTTTCAAATAACGTCTTTATGTACCGCCGTAGAGACGCTTTTGTGTGCGCTACAACTAAAACGTACATACAAGGGGGGTTTTCTAGTAGTGTGAAGGCGTTACGTACTTGGTCAGGTGTAATTGTTATGTTGGGCTGGTGCGCATGTAGTTGGTCTTTGCGCAGATAGTTTGGTGTGGTCGTTTTCGCTTTTGTTACGCTTCGTCCGGCTGTGCCTTCGGGCAACTATTGCACGGATAGTCTCCGTGGTAGGCTTCGGTTTTTCGCACTTGTTGTGCTAGTCCGGCTGCACCCTTAGGCGACTTCTGCACGGATAGTCTTCGCGGTAGACTCTGGTTTTTTCGCACTTGTTGTGCTGGTCCGACTGCACCCTTAGGCGACTTCTGCACGGATAGTCTTCGCGGTAGACTTTGTTTTTTCGCACTTGTTGTGCTAGTCCGGCTGCACCCTTAGGCGACTTCTGCACGGATAGTCTTCGCGGTAGACTTCGTTTTTTCGCACTTGTTGTGCTAGTCCGGCTGCACCCTTAGGCGAATTCTGCATGGACAGTCTTCGCGGTAGACTTCGTTTTTTCGCACTTGTTGTGCTAGTCCGGCTGCACCCTTAGGCGACTTCTGCACGGACAGTCTTTGCGGTAGACTTTGATTTTTCGCACTTGTGGTGCTGGTCCGGCGGCACCCTTAGGCGACTTCTGCACGGAGTTGTCGCACGCGAGGGTGGCTAGCGCTGAGCCTCGCGGTGACTTCGTATTGGTCGAATGTTGAGGACCGTCGTCGTGGTCTTCTTTCGACGCATGTTTTTGCGGGGGATTTTTCACTTGTATATTACATGGCTCCGCCTCGTTAAAAACCTCACCCCCCGGGAGGAAAAGAGTGCGGGCCAGAATAAAATTGTTTTTGCAAATTACAAGGGAGAATCGGCCCTGATGAGTCAAACAAAAAATTTGCGGAGATTGTCGATGTTCCAGGAGTGCTCCAGGTCTTCGTCGTTTGGCGTTGCGAGCCTGTCAGCGCTGGGGGAAGCTTTCGTCTTGACAATGAAGGGGCCCTCCCACTTGGGCTCTAGCTTGCCCCTGGACTCTATCCGGGCTGTCCAGACGAGTACGAGGTCCCCTTCGCTGAATTCCCTCGGGATGACTGCGTGGTCGCGCCATGCTTTTGTCTGGTCTTGGTATTTGTTTAGAGCCTGTAAGGCGAAGACTCGGTCTCCATCGATGAGATCCTTCGAAGTGGGCTCGTCCACGTCGGGGACGGCTGACGGAACTGTTCACGGGGACCCATGCTTTATTTCTTGTGGGGTCATGGCCTCCGATCCATATAGAAGGCGGAAAGGAGTGAACCCGGTCGCCCTGCATTCAGTCGTGTTTAGCGCCCAGACCGCCTCGGGTAATAAATCGGTCCACCTGCCCTTTTTTCGTCGAGGAGCATCTTTTTGACAGCTGTGAAGATTTTTCCATTGGCGCGTTCCACAACTCCGTTGGATTGCGGGTGATAGACTGAGGCGAAGGCAAGCTTGGTGCCGATGGAGAAGCAAAAATCCTTGAAGTCTTGGCTGTCAAACTGCTTGCTGTTGTCAACTGTTAGTTCGGACGGTACTCCGAAGCGGCAAACAATGTTTTGCCAAAAGAATTTTTGGGCAGTCTTCGATGTTATTGTGGAAAGAGCCCTTGCCTCGATCCATTTGGTGAAGTACTCGACAGCGACGAAGGCGAACTTAAGGTTCCCCTGAGTCGTGGGCAGGGGACCGACAATGTCTAGGCCCCAGCGCTGGAGAGGCCATGTGTGGGTGATCAGCTTTGTAAATTGCGAGGGGCTGCCTGATCGAGGAGAAAACTTCTGGCAGGCTTCGCAGGACCTTGTGACCCGATTTGCGGCGCAGATCATTGCGGGCCAGTAAAAACCTTGGCGGATCACCTTAGCAGCTAGGGCCCTTGGCCCTGCGTGCGAGCCGCAGGTACCACTGTGGACTTCACATAGGATCTAGACGCCTTCGGTTTCGGTGATGCATTTAAGCATTGGCTGACTGACCCCCTTCTTGTAGAGTTGGCCCTCAATCAGTGCGAAGTCCCAGCTTCGATGTTTGAGGCGCTTGGCCTCGCTGATGTCGGTTGGATGATAGTACCCCTGTAGGAACAGGGTTATTGGTGCCCGCCAGTCTTCGGTCATGATAAGGTTGACTATGCGGTGGCCCTCGCTATCATTGGTTATTTGGAGCCCTTCGGGGCTCCGGACGGCTGGCGTGCCGATGACATGGAAGAACACGTCGGAGGGCAGGGACTCGCCTCTAGCGGCAGCCTTGGCCAATGCGTCGGCCTCTTCATTCTTGGCCCGGTCCACATGCTGCAAGGTGAATCCCTTGAATTGTCTCTCAAGACTTCGGATGGCTGCGAGGTATTGCATGAGTGCGGGGTCCTTTGCTGCATAGTCTTTCTCGACTTGGCCGACAACTACCTTGGAGTCTGTTTTGATGATGCAGGTGGTGACCCCAAGGGCCCTCAACTTGCGGAGACAGAGGATGACTGCTTCGTATTTTGCTATGTTATTTGTGCATCTGTCAGATTCCAGAGCGAAGCTGAGGCGTGCTGCATATCTGTGCTTGACCCCGGCTGGTGAGGTGATGACTGCAGCGGCGCCTGCCCCCGCATGGCACCATGCGCCGTCGCAGTGGATCGTCCAAACCTTCTCTGCGGACGGGTCCGGTTGTGTTATTGGCCCAGTCCAGTCGACGACGAAGTCTGCCAGGACTGTTGACTTGATGGCTGTCCTGGGCTCAAAATTGATGTGGTAGCCGGAGAGTTCGGCCGCCCACTTGGCAATCCTCACCGATGCTTCCGGGTTTCTGAACAATTCGCCGAGTCCCCTATCTGAGGTGACTCGGACCTTGAATGC
Source organism: Zea mays (assembly GCF_902167145.1). Classification (NCBI taxonomy): domain Eukaryota; kingdom Viridiplantae; phylum Streptophyta; class Magnoliopsida; order Poales; family Poaceae; genus Zea; species Zea mays. The sequence continues at coordinate 48,541,314 of NC_050103.1, forward strand.
TTCAAAATAATGGCGCAATTTGCGCGAAGACATAACGACTGCGTAGGAAATCTTCTCCAGTTCTGTCATGTTACATTTGGACGGTGTCAGCACTTCGGAGACGTAATAAACTGGGCACTGCCTGATCACGCCCTCAACTGTCTGTTCCTGCACCAGTGCCGCACTAACCGCATGCGGCGAAGCCGCAACATAGAGCAACAGGGGGAGCGAAGAGTCAGGGCTTGTAAGGACTGCCAAGTCTGACAAGTACTGTTTTAATGAGGCGAAGGCCGCTGCCTGCTCTGGTCCCCAAGCGAAGTCTTTTGCGCCACGGAGAGTTTTGAGGAAAGGAAGACTTCGCTCAGCTGACCTGGAGATGAATCTGTTGAGAGCGGCCAATCTGCCTGTCAGGCGCTGGACGTCTCTGGCCGACTGTGGAGGCGTCATGCTTATGATGGCCTGAATTTTGGTTGGGTTGGCCTCGATGCCGCGGTGTGATACCAGGTAGCCCAATATTTTGCCTTGGCGAACGCCGAAGACGCACTTTTACGGGTTTAGGCGGAGTCGTGTGTCTCGCATGTTCGCGAATGTCTCGGCGAGGTCAGCGAGATGGTCCTCCTTGCTCTTGCTGGCGACGACGATGTCGTCCACATATGTGAATATATTTCTGCCAACTTGCCCTTCGAGCACTGTCTTGGTAAGCCTGGAGAAGGTGGACCCGGCGTTCTTGAGTCCCTCCGGCATTCTGATGAAGCAATATGTGCCGAAGGGTGTTATAAAGCTGGTGCTAGCCTTGTCTTCCTCCTTCATGTATATCTGGTGGTAGCCGGAGAAGCAGTCGAGGAGTGACATGACTTCGCATCCGGCCGCGCTATCGACTATTTTGTCGATCCGTGGCAACGGGAAATTGTCCTTTGGGCAGGCCTTGTTGAGACTGGTGAAGTCGATGCACATTCGCCACTTCCCGCTCTTTTTCTGCACCATTACAACGTTGGAGAGCCACGTGGGGTAAGCCACCGGCTCGATGAATTTGGCTTCCAGGAGGCGGTGCACCTCTGCCTTGGCAGCCTCTGTCTTCTCGTAGGACATTTTGCGAAGCCGCTGTTTTTTCGGTCTCACCGAAGGGTCAATTCCCAAGCTATGCTCAATTACGGATCGGCTAACCCCGACCAGGTCGAGGGCTGACCAGGCGAAGACATCTTTGTTCTTGGACAGGCAGCAGAGGAGTTTTTCCTCTTCATGCGAAGTGAGGTCTTCGCTGATAGTGACTGTCTGCTTGGGCGTGACCTGATCGAGGGGGACAATCTTGGTCCCGTCGTTGCTCTGCAGCTGTGCCTTGTCATGCTCTTTGTCGGTTGGGCTGACGGACGCAGGGACCTCGCGCTGGGCCGTGAGGCAGTGCACGTTTCTTTGCCTGGGGACGAAGTCCCGCTCTATGTTGCGCGCGGTCTGTTGATTGCCGTAGACCGCAATGGCGCCTAACGGACCTGGTATTTTCATGCACAGGTACAGTCCGTGAATAGCTGCCTCAAACTTGTTGATGGAGCCCCGACCCATGATTGCGTTGTACGGATATACCATATCCACAATATCAAAGGTCACTTGCTCACTTCGGGCATTGGGTGCTACACCGAAGGAGAGAGGCAGCTCTATTTTGCCGACAGGAAAAGTGCCCTTGCCGCCGAAGCCGTACAACGGGTTGTCCGAAGGCTTGAGCAGGCTGTGGCTTATGCCCATGCGGTCGAAGGCATGGAGGAAAATGATGTCTGCTTGACTGCCATTGTCGACTAGGACTTTGTGCAGATCCCAGCCTACCACGCTGCAGTTGATAACCATGGCGTCGATGTGGGGGGCGCTGCACAGGTCAACGTCTCGTGCGTCGAAGGTTAGCGGTACATGGGACCACTTCGTCTGCACGACTGGGCCGGTGATGGCGACGTGGTTGATGCTGCGGTAGTGGTCCCGCTTCTGCCGCTTTGTGTCGAAGTCGGTGCTGGACCCCCCAGTGATCATATGAATGACTCCGCGATACGGCTGATCGGCGAAGTCTTCTTGTTTTGGGGCGTGGGGGTGGGGGATGTTCTGATGTTGCTGGTGTGGAGGTGGTGGTGGGGGAGGTACGATTTGTACTTCCTGGTGGTGTTGGTAGGCGTGGTGTGGTGGATGCGGGGCGGGGGCGTGGATGTAGGGTGGAGGGGGTTGCTGATAAGTGTGCGCGACAACCCTGGGGTTGTCGGCTGGCTGCGCCCGTGCCATCCTATCTTTGGTGGCCTTCGTTTCTGGGCAGTCTTTGGTTTGGTGGGCGCAGTCTTCGCCATGGAAGAGACAGTAGAACCGGCGCGGCGGCTGCGCACGCCCCCGACCCCTACCGCGAGTTCCACTTCCGCGGCCCTGGGGGGGATATTCCTGGCGGCGAGGGGCGTCAGCAGCGGGGTGCTGATTGGCAATGTTGTGCACTTGCTGTTGATTGCGGCCGTCACGACCGGAGTCTTGCTGCGGAGTCCTCGTCCACGTGCGGCTGGACTGTGGAGCATCTTTGGGTTTCCTTTGAGACTCAACCTTGCGCTGGTGGAGCTCCTCGGATTTGGCATATTTTTCAAATAGCTGATATAATTCCTGGAGGTTCTTGGGCGGATCTCTGATGCAGTGGCTATAGAGGACGCCGGCACGAAGGCCACTGATGGCGTAGTGGATGGCGATCTGGTCATCGACTGAGGGCAGCTGTGACTTGAGTGTTAGAAATTTGCGGTAATACTCCCGCAGAGTCTCCTTTTCCAGCTGCTTGCAGAGCGAGAGTTCGGCCAAGGCATCGGTGTCTGGGCGGTACCCTTGGAAGTTGAGCAGGAACTTGTCCCGGAGGCTTCTCCAGGAATCAATGGACAGCGGAGGCAACCTGGTGAACCAGGTGAGAGCTGGGCCTTCGAGGGCGATGATGAAAGACTTGGCCATTGTGGCGTCGTCCCCTCCGGAAGATGCAACGGCGACCTGATAACTCATTATGTATTGTGCTGGGTCGGTGCTGCCGTTGTACTTAGGATAGGTCCCTGCTCGGAAGTTGGCGGGCCAAGGCATCACTTGCAGATGTGGCGCCAGGGGACTTCGCTCGTCGAGGTAGTTGACCCCTTGGAATGGCGCGGCGTGCGGGAAGGGGTGGTCGCGCTGGGGGAAACACGGGACTTCCAGTTGTGCGCGCTGTTGCAGGGGTGGCCCATGCTGCAGGCCAGGGTGGCCTTCGCGCGTGTCTTCCAGTTGTGCGCGCTGTTGCAGGGGTGGCCCGTGCTGCAGACCGAGGTGGCCTTCGCGCTGCATCAGCGCGATCTCCCTCTCGAGGTCCTGGGCCTTCTGCTCTTCGTCGCGTATCATTTGCCGCACCTTGGCAAGTGCGGACACGCGCTGGCGCTTGGCCTCTAGTATCTCTTTTTGCCTCTGGAGATTGCGGTTCTTGAGGCGTAGGGCGCGCAGCTATAGCTGTTCTTCCGCCGAAACGCCGAGGACCTCGCCGTCCTCGGTGAGGTCCGTGCCCTCCGGTGGGGCGAAGCCTTGGGGGGGTTGCGATTGTCCTTCAGGGCCGCAGGTGCGGAGAGCATCGTCTTCGCAGGTGCGGGGAACGTCGTCTTCAGTAGCGTCGTGGTGAGTGGAGTGGGTGAGGGCGAGGGCCTTGCCTTTTTTTGCGGCCAGCAGTGTTGCCTTCGCAGCCTCGTCAGCCTTCGAGTTAACTTTCTTGGGTGCCATCGCGGGTGGTTTTTTCGTCGCACGTACGGTGTGCGCCAAATGTTGGAACTTGCTCTCAGTTGCAAGGGGATCCAACGAGGGTGAACAGTGACGGTAACAGGGTTCTCGCGCAAGATGGCAATAGCTCTGTTAATCTAGCCTCTCAAGGGCACTGTGCGGGGGTATTTATAGGTATCTGAGTGCCCAGCGTCTCGTGTTAAGGACGCATGTGCCCTCATACACCTAGGTTATCCCTAGAATATTCCCATAAAGCGGGGTTACAGACTGTAATTACAGAGGCACCTTTACAAATTAGGCCCGTAACACGCAGCGGCCACGCAGGGCCTGTTACAATGGGCCGGATCACACGTGGGCCTCCATGCTGGACGAGGCCGCACGGTGGGATGACCTCGTCATAGGTCTTCGTCCGATGTCGTATGGAGCGAAGGGTGTCCTTGCCCGTTGTCTTGTCTCCGCTGGTCCGACGATTACGGCGAAGGCATCGAGCAAAGAGTGGCGTCTTCGCCTTCGCCCAACAAAAATGTTTTTACAATAACTACTCTTCCTTCAGAATTTTTTCTGCAGCTTAGGTTAATAGCTTAGTAACAACTTCATCTACAATAGCTTCGGCCATATTAATAATTTCTATTGTCTTTTTTGTCTCTGGGTTGGCCAGTGGGTCGAATGGCTCTAGGGGAGGAGATAGTTCAGCTGCGGTAGAAGACATAAATTAGTTCGAAGTCAAAAATAAACAACAAAGTTAAAAGCCATTAAGTAATACCTATCCGTCTTTCAAGTTCCGCAGCTTTTTTAGCCGCTTTTGTTGCTTCTCGAGCGTCATGAATATCTTTTTCGCTCTTCTTCATTATTTCATGGGCTATCCCTCGACCGCCATTTTCCCAGATATAAGTAAAAAATCTTCTGCCTACTGAGCTTGCTTCGGCCGAGGGGTCCTTCGTATCGTCAATAGGGAGAAGGCAGATTTGAACTGGACCAAAGTTTTAACATGTTCGCACCCTGCTTTCTCCAAAATAGTTGCACTCCCCTTGTGCCAGAGAAGGCACAGACGTCCCCTCAGTCACTCAAAATCTCTTCAAAGGCTTCGGCCTCACCGCTGATCCACTCGATTACTCCTTCAGGGTCGCCCCGTATGAAGTTATCTTCGCTTGAGTACGCGCCCACGTTGGCGAAGCTAGTTTTTATCTATTTAACACATTCCACAGATTTCTCAAAGCATCTTTCTTTTGATGCGTAAAGTTCTGCAACTGTTTTTTCAAAATAATTTTTCCAGTACTCACTGGCATCTCGATCAGCTTCGGCAATAGCACATTTTAATTTGGCCTTGGCTAGCTGTTTCCGAAGGTCTTCAATTTCATTTTTCTAGGCCTCAGCTTGTGTTTTGGAACTAGCCTTGTCTTCTTTTATTTTGCTCACCAATGAAATTAATATTTTATCTTTTCAAGACCTTCGTTCCTTAGTTCAATTACTTCTGAATGAAGGTTGTTCAAGGCTATTGTGCATCCTTCGTCTTCAATATTTTTCTATGCCCTGAGGGCATTGCTAAGGATCAAGCCCTGAAAAAGGATCATAGTATTAGGTATAAACAAATGAACAAATTCGTTTTTTAAGTACAAAAATTAATTTACACACCTTTATGTTGTTATATGCTAAGTTGTCGGCCAATTCATCCTTCGACAGTACTAAAAGCCCATCTTCTAATGTTGGGAATCCGAAGCTTCTGCTCATCTCCCGGCAGACAGATATCTCCTTGCTGTCTGGGAGACAGTACAAGAAATCCTCTTCTCCGCTGTCGTTGAACACTAATGCCCCCTTTGGATATTTCAGCCTCTGGGCATAGTGTTGAGCTTCTCGCTCTTCTTCTTTAGAGAGTTTCTTTCCCGAAGCATGACGGATGATATATTCAATATTTTCTTTTAAAGCTCCGGGAACAGGCGCATGAGTTTTTTCAGGCAAACTCTGTTCTATAGCTTCTTCCTCTGCCGCCTTTTCTTCAAACTTCGAGGGTTGTTTATCAGCAAGCTCTGAAGGTCCCGCTTCGGCGCTACCCTGGCCCACTACAGCCTCAACTTCGGCCGGTTTTGTTTCAACCTCGGCAATTTTCCATGAAGGAATAGAACTTGAAGCTTTTACTCACTCTAGTACATCTAATACACTTGCCATCCTTTTTCTTTTCGGAGTCACCGTAAGACCCTTTTGTGCCTTCGGCACCGCCACTTCTGCCGAAGGGCTTAAAACTTCTAATGTTTTTGTCCCTTCGATTCTTGGCTCCTCAATTTTATCAGTCTTCGGCTCAGCTAACTTGGCCGAAGGTGCCTTCGGCATTATGGCCGGCTCAGCAGGTCCTTTTGCTTCAATAGCTGAAGAAGTTTCCCCGCTAAACTCAGGCACTATGGCCGGTTCAATATAGCGGGGCCGGTGGGTAAGGATTTTCAACTTTTTACTCTTCGGCGCAGGCTCGCTTGGAGCAGCCGAAGCGGTAACCTTTCCAGAGGTCGCACCCTTTCTTTTCGGCCCCCGTGGCGGGTAGCGATAGCATCAAAACCCTATTTAATCTTTTCTTTTTTCGGCTCCCGAAGGCCGCAGATAGTGCATTATCTTCGGACTTGGAATATGCTCCAAGTAGCTCATCGCTAGTGTTTTCAACGCACTTTAGCCAGTCATCATCTGGTTCGACAAACTAGTCTCCAAATCTGAACGTGTATTTCAATAGAACCAGGCCGCCTTCGCTAGGGTTAGTAATGCTTTCTTTCGGCATTTCCCAGCTGTCTATCAGTGGCCATATCCTGTAGGCTACATGCTCTTGAATTAAGTCTCTTGTTCCAATAAAAGAGCAAACTATGCTGAAGGCCCTTCGACAAGCTTCGGCTGCTTCATCAATTTCTACCTTCGGCTTCCGGAGGCCGAAGCGGGACCAGATGGGGTGCATGATGATTTCTTTAATGTCTTCTCTTGCCTTCAAATCATTTTTCACGTAAAACCACTCCTCCATCCAGGCCCCGAGCCATCTCTTCCAAAATGTTGGCACTGGGTAGCTTGCGCTAGAGCGAGCAACGAAGCTATAGCAACCAAAGTTGTTATGATATTGTTCTTTACCCCAGGTTTTCGTCTGATACGAAAGTTCATGCAAACTGCAAAAGCATCTTGCACTTGGCTCTAGACCTTGACTTCTCACAGCCCAGACAAAGATCCCTATTCTGATAATTGCTTTGGGAGTGATCTGGTGAAGGAAAATCTGGTATGTCTTTAAAACTTCAACCACAAATCTGCTCAATGGGAACCAAAGTCTAGCTTTGAAGAAGCTTCGGAAGATCACAACTTCGTTTTCTTCGGGAGCAGGAACGGCTCTGTCTGCGTCAGCCCTCACAATAGACATATCTCAAAAATACCTTCCTCTCATATTATCAAGATGACTCTGTTTGATAGTTGATTTCCCGAAGACTGCATGACTTGGTCGCTAGGGTCGATCTTCAGAGTCTTCGCCTCCACTTTCCATATCATAGTTGTCGCTATCATAAGTGTCTTCAGACAAGCCTTGTAGTATCTCTTTAGTTATCTTCTCTGTATTTGTTTTTGTTATTGACTCAATAAATCCAGCAGTCTTCTCCTCAAGGAGCTTCTCCTCTTCGCTCAGTGTCGTCTCAGCAACAACTTTTTTGTCTTGAGACATCTTTTCTTCGGGTATGACAAAAACGCGTCCTTAAAACCGAAGCTTAGGGAGTCTGAGAAACTAAGCAGGCGGTGGAAAGCAAGAGCTAAAAACTGAGTAAACAAAACAAGCGGCAAGTAGCGTACCAAATGTGCTCAAGGTGAGTTCCTATTTATACGATCGACGCGGTCCAAGTTGGAGGGTCCTGTTTGTCATTGACTGTTGCTATTCTAGCAAAGGGAAGGTGTTTTTTCGGACCTTCGGCTTAGGGCCTTCGTCCATGTCGCAATCTGAATTCGTTATTCTAACAAACTAACATTGCGAGGGGCTATTGTTGGGGGCCTTCGGCCTCCGAAGGTCCTCAAAACATAATTTAACAATGTTTCCCAAGTATGATTTATGGACAGGTATCTTCGGATTCATGGTAAAAGCAGACACGATGAGGAGCTTGATTGTGACGAAGGTTGCCGTCGCTCCGAAGCTGTGCGAAAGGGAGCTTCGGCTAAATTGCAGAAAAGGGAACCGACTTAAAAGGGAAAAGGTTGTTCAGTCCTCATAGATTTTCTATAAGTCAATAGCAAATGTAAAGGGCATAATTGTAATCTTTCATAGGCTGTGTCCTGTGCCTATAAATAGGTGAACAGTACCCCCGTACTGTTCACGCTGACTTGTACTTGCTCGTGCGTCACGCTTGTACTTTTATCTTCTGTCAAGTCGAAGGTACATTTGTAATTCAATATTGTTTCTATTTTTCCATGATAATATAATAAAGTTATATTAATGATGTTATATGATTATTCATGTTATCTTTCATGTTTCACATGCTTCGTCTTTCATTAATGTATATTGTGATGATGAAGGTACGTCATTCATGACCTTCGTCCGAAGATCGTTATATCCTAAGGGAAATAATGCTTCGAAGGACGAAGGACATTAACATTTAACATTTTGCGTTGCCTAGTTCTTAACTCATAGCTTTTGAGAACAAGTCCCCAACAGAAGAGATAAAATAGTAAATTCTGACATCTCAACTTATACTTGAGCAATGAATGTTGAGTACTGAATTTTGAAAACCAAGAATTATTTTAGAAGAGGATTAATAGAAAATTTTTCTATCAACTAGATGACTATTCATTTCATTAAATGATGCACTATAGGCATTTTATACTTATGAAAATGTGGTGAAACATTTTAATAAAGAGTCATAATTTAAACTTGGGACCTCAAAGTATAAATGAAAATGAAATGGAAAATAGGAAAGGGGATTTAATGGAACTATTTATTTCTTCCATAAATAAATAACAAGGAAAAGAGTAAATAATAATATTGTAAACAGTAGATGTTATAATCACATTAGTGTTAACTTTGACACTTGGGAGTTTGAATTTGAATTTGATTTGAATGGAGAAAAGAGAATAAAGAGAAAAGAAGGAGAAACACTATACAAGATAAAACAAAATGTATGGGTAAATAAAATACTACCATACTAGTAGGTTTATTTTGTACATTTAATTTGATTACAAGTTCACAACACTATTTGAACTCAAATTTGGGATTTAAAAATAAAGATAAAAAGAAATCAGAAAAAGCAAATCAAAAAGAAAAAAGTAAGAAAACCTAAATGGGCCTCGGTCTACACATTTGGCCCAGCAGAACCAAACCTGCGCACGACCCAACAGTCAAACGGCGCCGACATGTGGTCCTCGGGAGTCAGCCTCAGCCTCTCCTTGCTCTGCTATTGGGGCCCATATGTAAGCCGTTATTCGGCCATGAGAGTGCGTGCTGATAGGTGGGACCGATTGGTTTGCTTCTGCTCGTTCCTCGCTGTATCTGACGCGTGGGGTCCGTTTGACAGCTAGAAACCCTGCAGTTGCGCCGTGACCTTGCATCTCTAACTAGTGGGGCCCACGCGTACTTCTCCACCTCGCCGTCATCCACCGCGTGCAACGAACTCCGCGTGAACCGGGCACCGCTCTCCCATGTCGCAAGTCCCTGGTGGACTTAAGGAGGCCGCAACCCTATTTCCCTAACCTCCTAGCACCTGGCTGCCTTTATTCACCAGTACATGCGCGCCAGGAGCTCGACATCGTAGGGAGAGAGAGAGAGAGAGAGTAGAATTGGGGCCACCGTGTGGTCAACCGGGTATCTAGGTCATTGGTGATCCAGATCAGGGCCGGTGGGCATCGCGGGAGCGTGGCGGTGTTGCTCGCGGGCACTTCGTGGAGAATCGGACGTCAGAGCGACACAAATTCCTCGTCGGAGCAAAGACCGTGCCGATCTTCCGCTGTACACCATGGCCAGCGTCGCCGAGTCATCAATCCCCGGTAATAAGTCTACCCTCGTCCTCATTATGTATTCCGCATTAGGTGACTTAGCCGAATTAGAAAACGGGCGTGGGAGTGTGGGGATTAACATCGCTGGTCAGGGCTCGCCACCGCGGCTGTCTTGTTTACCGCCGCCGTCGTCGGGTCGGGGGTAGGAGACGTGCGGTGGACCGTTGATCGGGATGCATGCGATTATGATTAGATCCACCGTACCCCTTCGTGTGATTTGATCGTGGTCGTCGGTCGGTCGATCGACGATCAGTGTTGGTTATGGATCTCATTAAATCGAGAGCGTTGATATCGGATCGAACGATGTTAGTCACGTACCGATTCAATGTAAGGCCGATCTAACCTGGGCCACAGATTTGTAATCGAATGGCTCGGATCCGTGCATAACCCTTCGGCCATTCGAGTTAACAATTAGACCCCTCAGTTTTTAGGTTAATAACCCGCCGTCCACACCAGGGACGCTTTGTGTCTTAGGAATTCTTACTCCTGAGACCCTGCAGTTTTCTGTAATTGAGGCGCAGTCCAGACAGTGAATAAAACTCATAAAATCATTTAGAAAAAGAATTTTAATGTAAAAATAAATGCTAGAACTTGTTTAATTCATATAAAATTCATATGATGTTCAAATAATCCATTCCAATTTTTATAATTCTGTAATAGTAATGTTTATTACCTAGTGTATTTGTTTTGACATGAAAACAATAATAAATTTTATTTCTTAAGTAATCTTGTGCAAAACACATAAAACCTTTAGAAATTCATAACTTAAAATCCATAACACCAAATTGATTCATTTCAGTGGCATTTATTTTGTTTAAATATTGTTTATCACCTAGTACCTTTGTCTAACCATGAAACTTGAATTAAATTTATTCACATGAATTACTCCATTTTAGGTACTAAATAACTCTAGAAATTCATAACTTGGTAATCGTAACTCCGAATTTAGTAATTCTCGATCTCGCGATCTCGTTATGCAGCGTAGAACATTATTATGCAATTTATTCTTATGTTTGGTGTGATGTTAATTTTGTCTATACTATGTTTGTTTGTATTGCTACGACTAGCAGTGAGGTCATGAGGATCTGAAGAATCACCCTGGTAACTGGAATCTCAAGTGCCAGGCAAGTTGTGCCCTTGATCCACTTTTGTTACCCAATAATATTCTTTATTATCACTATTCAGTGCATAGGTTTAATTTTGATGGGACCCAATAGGTCACCCTAGTCTGTTTATCATGTTTACCTTGTTTACCCCTGATTCACTTGGGTAGTTATGTTATTGCATTATATGGTTTTGGGTTAATATTTCATTATATCTATGTTCCAATTATTTTGTTATTCTATTTATGTACATGTCAAGATCATTAATGTTAATTGGAACATGGAGCTTAACTTGAGAAACATGTGCCACCACAAGGGTTTAATTGGACGCCCTTGGCCAACTAACTAGGAAAGCTAGTGGAAGACTACCTTACCCAAAAGGGGCAAGGGCAGTAGGGGAGTTGCATGCAAGGAGGTTATCGGGTTGATTTTGCTGCGATGGCGGTCAGACGAGGGATTCTTGCAAGTGCTCTTCTCATAAACTGTAGCGGGTTTTCGGAAGCTAGTGGAACTTTGTAAAGGCCTTGTAGTGGATCCCTAGTCATTCACCTCGGTAGTGTCTAAGGGCCTTGCAAACCCTGGCGACATGGGGTACACGACTTGTGGGTACAGGGTACAACCTCTGCAGAGTGTAAAACTCGTATACTAGCCGAGCTCACATGGTCATGAGTCAGGCTGGGCGTTCGGGTTTACCCGAAATTTCGGGTCGGGCTTTTCGGGTTTTTAATAATTCAGGTTTCTAGCACCTGAACCCAAACTCGAACCCGAAATTTCGGATACCCGCAATTTCAGGTACCCGCAATTACGGGTTTGGGTTCGGGTACCCGCAAACTACCCGATATTACCAAACATTCACCAAACAACACAGACATAATTGGCGACGACGAGACGGTCCAGTCCACACAGGCACACACGTCCACTAGAAGTGCATAACAAACACATGACACAGTCCACTAGCAGTAGCAGAGTCCACACACGAACACAATTACACACGTCCAAGTCCACTGGTCCAGACGTCCATTGTCCACACGACCACACACCATACTCAATCACGGGACAGTAGCAGCATACGACCGATGTAGTTCACACATTCCAGCAGCATGGCAGAACATACGGTACAGTAGTAGCATATAATCCAGCCTCGGGCTCGGGGTCCGGCCTCTCGGGCATGGGCTGGGAACGGCCTGCTTGGCTGCTTGGCCAGGCTGCCACTCGGCCGTGTTGTCTTGGTACTACTGCTAGTGCGCGGTGCTGGGTAATTTCGGGTTTAATGGTACTTCGGGTACCGCGAGTCAATACCCGATTAGGCCCTTACTAAATTTGGGTAATCAGATTCATTACCCGCTGGAACTATTTGGGTAACGGACTTCGGGCTAAACGGGTACGGGTTCGGGTATTTCGGGTTTAGGGCTTCGGGCTCGAGTTTTATGCCCAGATCTAGTCATGAGCAGCTCAGGACTCTCGCATGATTAATTTATGGAACTTAAATTCAATTTGCCATTTGCATTGCATGGGATTTGTTATTAATTATTATTTTATTATGGTTTGGTATTCACTTACATTTAGTAACTGCTAACAAAATTTGACCAACTTATAAAAGCAATGCTCAGCTTCAACCTTTATTTTGTTGATCAGCCTTACACTTCACATGAACTCCCACCTTTGGTGAGTTCATGCACATTATTCCCCACAACTTGTTGAGCGATGAACATGTGTGAGCTCACCCTTGCTGTCTCACACCTCCCCACAGGAGAAGTACAGGTGGTCCAAGAGGAGCCACATAATGAGGAGTTCGATTCGATCTAGGTGGCGTCTCCCAGTTGACTTGCTCCAAGGACGATCCTTAGTTCGTTTTATATTTATCTTTTATTTTGTAAGTCTTTCGCTATGTAATAATCACTCTGATTATATTATGACATTTATCTCTATACACTCTGTTATTATATATGTTGTCTTCTTTGGCGCATGTATGAGATGCACCCGGCTTTGTTCCTTAAAACCGGGTGTGACAGAAGTGGTATCAGAGGAATGTTGACTGTAGGTCGAAACCTAGATAGAAATGGACAAAACCATTACCTACTTACCTTACTCTGATTCTTTTCTAAACTTATCTTAATCTTTTCTCGTCTACTTCCGCTTTACTGTGATTATTCTTACCTATTTCTTCTAAAGACAAAAGTGGATTTCACACTTTCAAATCCTGTGCCTAAAGTGACTTTAGGAATATGAGACCTACTCTTAGGAACAAAAAAACAAAACTATTTTTATAGGTATATATACGCTTGAGTGTTTGTTCTTGTGATATTTGTCTGATTTGGATCTTTGATTGAGTGTGATGAGTTGTGGAGTAATGTTCGCAATTACATCTGCATATACATATAGACATAAATGAAATTCATAAGATAACGAAACAACCTAAATTATCCTCCATTAAAGTGTATCGATTTTAAATAGATCCTTCTTACCTTAAAAGATTCTTACTTACTTTAATGGATTCCTCTTATCTTAAAAGACTCTCTTATCTTAATAGATCCATCTTATCTTACAAGATTTTTTCTTATCTTAATAGATCCATCTTATCTCAAAAAGATTTTATCTTACCCTAATAGATCTAACTAATCTCAAAAGATTCTATATTATTCTTAGAGACACATCTTGTCCTAATGAGCATACTTCTCCCCACCACTTTGCTTGTCTCATAATAGTGTAACAAACATGATCTATTCCGAAATAAAATAAGTAGAACTCATCTAGTCTAATCTGGTTACACCAATTTACTTCTGACCCCATCTAATCTGATAAGATCTAATCTAATGGACAAATATGATAGATAATACTGGGAATTTAGATTGGACCCTACTTCTATAAGCATGTTTTAACCTGATAGAGATTCTAACCTACCTACATTATATAATTCATCCTATCTCAAAGGATTATAACACATATTAATAATACATATTCTACCCTGGTATATCTATCTAACTTTAAACTAAGTTTAATCCAGTTATATCCAATCTAATCTAGACCCTACCATAATCTAATATGTTCTATGTTGGGGACTTGTTCTTAAATGCTATGAAATAAGAACAAGGCAACACAAAAGTTAATGATTAAAGACCTTTCGTCCTTCGAAGCATTATTTCCCTTAGGATATAATGATCTTCAGACGAAGGTCATGAAAAACATACCTTCATCATCTCAATACACAATGGAAAGCAGAATCATATGACACATAGAAGACATGAGTAATCATATGGTATCATTCAAGCATTTTTATTATATAATCATGAATAAACATGAATAATATTGAATTACATTTATACCTTCGGCTTGACAGAAGGTGAGAATCCGAGTGTGACGTGCGAGTGAATACAAGCCAGCGTGAACAGTATGGGGATACTGTTCATCTATTTATAGGCGCAGGGCACAACCTGTGAGATATTACATTCATGCCCTTTACAAAAGATTACAATTATGACACAGACTCTCATGGATCAATCAGTCATTTCATCTTTAAGTCGGTGTAGTCCCTCGTCTTGAGACATGCCACTATGCCAAAGCTTTATGGATGACAGCTTCGGCACTGCTTTTGAGAGGATCTGCCGAAGGTGTTTCTTCTTACAGGATCTTCGGCGACGAAGCATACCCCCAACAGTAGCCCCTTCGTGGTGCTAGATCGTTTTTCGTAACGAGCTTTATCCGTGAAAAAGTCTCCTAGGCTTCGGAATGCCGAAGGTCCGAAAAACACCTTCCCTGAGCTCGTTGCGGAGAAACGATTAAAATATTCCATGCGGCGGGTACACGCGTCCTGGCGATTCACCTTCTCGGGTTCTGTGGCCCACCACTCAGTGGGTGCGGGCGACTGTTCGTCCAGTGCGGAAGACTTGACGATTCACCTTCCTACCTGCGGCACTATATAAACAGACAGGTAGGTGTGAAGTTACCACAACATTCATTGCTATTGCACTGTTTTGCTGCCAAAAATTTGACCATAGCCGAAGCTTGTTCATCGCACTCAACCGAAGCACCGCTGTTGGTTTTGCTTCGTCACAAGAGGAAGAGCTTCTATAAAATTAAAAAAGTTAACAACTTCATCAAAAATTGTGAGGAATTCATCATCAAATGGCAAGGGTATGTTCCACTGCTAGGGTTACACGTGACGGAGAAGAAGCCAAAGCTGCTGAAACCGCTCCGATTTCCGAAGTGATGAAACAGTCGGGGCTGGTAGTGCCGGGGGATATTTCTGATGAAGGTGCACCTGTCGCCGAAGCTGAGCAGATTGTTGCTGAGGAAAGTGATTCTGCAGATGATTATAGCGTTGTGCCATCTAAACCCAGCCACCTGGAGTTTGGGAGGTCCACTGTTACCGAAGACGATATGCCTAAGTTGATGAAGTTAGGCTATTTCAGCGAAACCAAAAAGGAACTAATTCGCTTTGGCGGAGAGGAAATTACTCCGAAGCCAGAAAAGGATGAGGTAGTAGTCTTTAAAAGCTTCTTTAAAGAAGGTTTAAGATTTCCTTTGAACGAGATGATTGCGGATGTTTTGAAGAAGTTTGGGATTTATCTTCATCAGCTAACTCCTAACGCCATCGTTAGGCTTAGCGTTTACATCTAGGCTCTCCGAAGCCAGGGGCAGAACCGCTTACCGAAGGCTTCTGCCGGGCACATGAGCTTCATTATCAAACAAAAGCTAGAGAAGACGGGCTGCATGAGAACTTCGGCTGCTACAATTTTGCTTATCGCAAAGATGCAAAGTCTCCAGTTATTAGCTATCGTACCAAATGGCCAGCTGGCTGGAAGACTGAATGGTTTTTTGTCAAAGTTGATGATAAAAAGGAGGAGCTGGTTCAAAGTCCATTAGAATTAATCTTCGGAGAGACTAGGCCGTAGTGCAACATGAAACTGGAGAGTCCATGCCAAATAGCACTGGGCGAATTTGGAGTTGTTGCGGAGCACATTGGTACTAGGGATCTGGTGCAAGAATTCTTAGCTTTTAGAGTATTCCCAACTTTGAAAGAATGGGACATGCCGAAGCTCAAAGGGGAAAAGAAAACGAAGGAACTTGTTAGGTTGCCCTATTACTACAAATTCAAGAAACACTTCAAAGAACCTTGCCAAGAATGGTTAGACACGATTGAAGTTATGTGCAACGAGATCCTTGGTAACTATTCTAAAAAAGAAGATCAATTAATGAGTGCAGCCTTCGGCACTCGACCGAAGCGTAGGTTGAATCGGGTGATGGATGCCCTGAATTTTGAGTATCCAGACTATGAGCGTTTGGATAGAGGTGCCGAAGGAAAAAAGAGAAAAAGAGTTGCTAGCGCCATGGATAAAGAAGCTACTAAATTGGTGAAAAAGGATGAAGAAACTTTGAAGAGAAGAAAACTAAGCCCTGAGCCGAAGATAGCTGCTTCGAAGAAGAAGAAGGCTAAGGCTTTGAAGTGAAAAACGACTGGTACTGCGGACGAAGCTCCTTCAACACCTCCTGCTGCCGATGTGGAAGAAATTTTAAAGGTAATGACTGAATCTTTGCCTGTCAAGCTAAGTCCACTAGGGCCACATCTGACGAAGCTTTTTCAGAAGGAAAAGGAGCCTTTGGTGGCGAAAAAGCCAGATGAGCCGAAAAAACGAAGAATTATTCATGTAGTTGAAGTTATCGAGTAGACACTGCCACTGGCATCGGCGTCAAAGACTCCAGCTGTTGAGAGCACTGCTGCTGCCGAAGCTGCACCCACCGAAGCCGAAAGTGCCGAAGGTGAAACCGTTGAAGATGTAAATCTAAAGGCTACACTCTCTGAAATTGATACCATGCTTCTGGATGCGGCCGCGGAAGAAGCTGCTGCAGCCACAGAAGAGATCCCTGGCACAATGGCTAGAAAAGGGAAGGAGAAAGTCGAGGATACTTCGGCAGAAGAGGACTTCAATTTCCAACATATACTTGGGCAAAAATTGTCAAAGGCTGAAAAAGAAGAACTGAAAGAGTATGCTATATCTTGCGGGTACAGACCAGGTGTGTTACTCTTTGGGGGAATCAACGAAGAAAGCTTAGGATGCCTTCGGGACCACACTGGGGCTAAGGTTGTTGGGACTCTATCGAAGAGCGTTGGCTTCCCGAAGGTTGAGGCAGACCTTAGCAGGTACCGGCGGCAGCATATCACCGGTAGCCTATTTTATGCTAACTTTAAGGTAAAATTCTTAACTTTTTATTGCTTTGATATGAAGATTGTTTTCTGATGAAGCTTATTTTATTAGAGCTTACTGTTAAGCAAAGTCCTGAGGATGCAACAAGACCTCGAGGACAAAAAGAACGAAATTATAATTGAGGGTCTGGAGAAGAAGATTAAAGACCATGAGGCTACCCTGGAGAAAAAAGACTTCGTACTTCAAACCATGGAAGGTTCACTGGCAGAGACCTAGGCCGAAATTGCTAGATTGAATAGTGAACTCTCCATGCAAAAGAAAAATTTTGAAGCCAAACTCGAGGCTGAAGCTGAGAAAAATTCAAATTTGCGGAAATCACTGAAAGAACTTCAAGAAAAATGTGTAAACTTCGGCAACCAGTGCCTGCAGCGGCTAAAGCAGGTTTTCAACTCAGTTGGAGCCAGCGCTGAGAAATTCAGTCCTTCGGTTGAGAACCTGCCGGAAACCTTCGAACATATTGAAGGCGAAGTTGATGCACTAGACGAAGTTATAGCTGGACACGCCGATTTCTGTGCTCTGCTAGCTTCTCGAGGCACAACTGTTGCCTTCATAAAATCTGGCTGTGAACATGGAAAGATTGTCAATAGACCAAATTTTAGCTTATCACCGACAGATTTAATTGATATCCCCAACCTAGCTCGGAGTATAGGAAATAAATTCATAACTCAAGTTTGGGTAAAAGGCAGGCGAAAAATGGCTGGCGACGAAGCTCGAAGCCACCTTAAGCCGGTGAAAAATTTCGCCTATTACTTTACCTTCTTCTTGAACTCTATGCTTCCCTCATACCGTTTTACTATGTACAGGATGACGATGCTGAAGAACAATGAGCTGAATCTTGACAGGTGATCCGAAGCTCGGATGATCCGAAGCTCAATGATGTCAAAGCTGAAGACCTTGCTGAAAAAGTTCTAGAGAAAAATCTTGTAATATCGTTGTAAAAATATTTCTTAATTTAAGAATCAAATACTAACTCTGTAAATTTATACATACCTTGTAATATATTTTTACCTTTTCGTCCATGTATGAACTGCTTTGATGTGGACAAAACTAGTATTTTTTGAGCCGAAGGCGAAAAACACCTTCCCTTCTTTTCGTACACAACGAAGCGTGAAACTACTTCTTTTTCTTTTTTGCCGAAGCCTTATCTTTATAGCCGATGTATCTGCCTGTGTCTGTATGTTATGATGATGATGATCCTATGTATGTCTAAATGCATGTTTATGTATGCAATGTATGATGTAATGTTTCGTGCAAATGAATGCCCAAACACACACATCCAAAGCTTCATCCACAACCTTCATTCCCTAAGGAATGACTGAAATCTCTTTGCTGTTTATTTTTCGGTGTAAGTTCTGCATTCCCTAAGGAATGTCTTTTGAACTTCTTCGCCTTCTATTTCGGCGGTATTCGCGTTGACTTTTCGCGCTTCGCCTTATATTTCGGCGGTATCAGCGTTGACTTTTCGCTGTAAGCTCTGCATTCCCTAGGGAACGACTTTTGAGCAGAAAACTTACGCTGCGCTCCCTTAGGAACGACTTTTTGTAGCTTCGTCGTGCTCTGTATCCCCTTAGGGACGACTTTCGAGCATCTCCCTATTTTTTTCCTTTTTCCCTGCACTCAATGGTGCATGCTCAGTTTTTACATTTACATATTTGGGGGATTTTGCTCTCGTAGAGCTGAATAAGAAAAAGATAAATTACATGCTATGGCCCCATTAAAAACCTTTCTCCCCCTTTGGAAAGGAAAAGGGTGCCATAAGAAAAATAAAAAGATTACATAAAGCTAGACATAATATCGTCGAAGCTCATCCGCATTCCAAGATCTAGGAATGTCGTTGCCGTCCATATCCTTCAATCTGTAAGAACCGAGTCTTGACGAAGATACTACCAGAAAAGGTCCTTCCCACTTCAGCTGCAGCTTGCCTACTGTATCTGGGTTGGCCACTCTCCGAAGCACCAAATGCCCTGGCTTAATGTTCTTTAGCCGAACTTTTCTGTCATGCCATTTTATTGTTTCGGCTTGGTATTTATTGATATTCTCCATGGCCTGAAGCCTGATCCCTTCTATAGCATCTTTTGCCACAGAATAATCAGCTTAATCCTCTGCCGAAGCCACTGTTCTTATTGATCATGCCTTGGCTTCTTCTAGGGTTATCGCTTCGTCACCAAACAATAGTTTGAATGGTGTAAAACCTGTTGACCTTGATTGTTGTGTTGTGGCTCCACACCACTTTGATTAATTCATCTGGCCACTTTCCTCTGGGCTGATTGAAGATTAATTTCATTATTCCCATCATTATAATGCCATTAGCTCTTTCAACAAGTCCATTTGACTCCGGATGTCTGACAGATGCAAAATGAATATTCGTGCCAATTTGTTCACAGAATTCCTTGAAGGCTTCAGCATCGAACTGTGTTCCGTTGTCTGCAGTAATAGCCTTCGGCACTCCGAAGCGACAAACAATGTTTTGCTAGAAGAATTTCTAGACGGTGACCGAAGTTATTGTGGCTAAAGGCTTCGCCTCAATCCACTTGGAAAAATACTCTACTGCCCCCACAATATATTTTATATTTCCTTGTGCTGGTAGAAGTGGGCCTAGCAGATCGAGGCCCCACCTTTGCAACGGCCAAGTGGGCTGTATTAACTGAGTGAGAGTTGAAGGTTGCTTCTGGTCTCTTGCACATTTTTGACAACCTTCACATTTTTGGACTAATTCTGCTGCATCCGAAGCTGCCTTCGGCCAGTAAAATCCTTGTCGGAAAACTTTTCCCAATAAAGGCCTAGATCCAATGTGAGATCCACACAGACCTGCATGTATCTCTTTCATTAATTCCATACCTTCAGTTCTTGATAAACACTTGAGGAGTGGTGAACAAACTCCATGTTTATACAATTCCCCTTCTATCATCACATATGGTCTTGTTCTTGCCTCCATTCTCTTGTTATAAGCTTCGTCACTTGAGAGACAATTGCCTTGGAGGAAAGATATTATTTCAGTTCTCTAGTCTTCACTGTGTACTGGAGAAATAGTAAGCACTTCTCTCTCCATGAGCTCAATCGAAGGTGCTTTTATTGTTTCAAAAAATACTTCCGAGGGTAAGGGGAGCCCCTGAGCCGCTGATTTGGCTAACAAATCTGCATGCTCATTTTCACCTCTTGGAATATGTTTGACAGAAAAACCTTCGAAGGAAGCTTCCAGCCTTCGAACTGTATCCAGATATCTTTCAAGCTTCGGATCTCGTGCCTTGCTACTTTTGTCCATGTGGCCAGCAATAACCTGAGAATCAGTCTTTAGGATGGCTCTTCTTATTCCCATTGCCCTTAGTTTGCGAAGCCCCAATAGAAGTGCTTCGTACTCAGCAATATTATTTGTGCAACTGAAATCCAGTTTGACTGCATAACATGTTTTGCCACTAGGACCGCAGCTGCTCCTGCACCGAAGGCTCCCCAAGGGCCATCGCAAAACACTGTCCAAGCTTCAGCATCTTTGCTTGTCCCCTCTTCGTGAGCCCCTGACGTCCAATCAGCGATAAAATCTGCTAGCGTTTGGGATTGAATTGAAGATCTGTGTACATAGTCAATAGTGAATTCATTAAGCTCCGCGGCCCATTTTCTAATCCTTCGAGTAGCTTCTCTATTCCTCATGATATCCTTCAGGGGCTATGATGAAGGAACAATTATGTGATATGCTTGAAAATAAAGCCAAAGCTTCCTGGATGCCATTAACATAGCATACAACACCTTCTCTAATTCTGTATAGTTTTTCTTTGATAAACTCAAAACTTCAGAGACAAAGTATACTGGGACTTGTTTTTTAGCTTGTCCTTCAAGCTTCTCTTGTACAAGCGCCACACTCACTGCAGAGTGTGAAGCTGCCACATACAATAGCAATGGAGCCCCTAGCACGGGTGGAGTTAATGTTGTTAAATCAATAAGGTATTGCTTCAGCTCTTCGAAGGCTTTTTGCTGAGTTGGGCCCCATTGAAAAACTTCAGCTAACTTTAGTACTTCAAACAATGGTAAATTTCTTTCTGCTGATCTAGATATAAATCGATTCAAAGATGCCAGTCTTCCTGTCAGCCGTTGGGCCCCCTTCTTTGTGCTTGGCGGCTCCATTCGAAGGATAGCTTCGATCTTGCTTGGGTTGGCTTCGATCCCCTTTGTTGAAACTAAATAGCCAAGGAATTTACCCTTCTTCACTCCGAAGACACATTTTTCTGGATTTAATTTCAAGCCAGCTTGCCTAAAATTAGCAAATGTTTCCTGTAAATCAGTAATGTGGTTTTCTTGCTTTGTGCTCTTCACTATGATATCATCAACATATGTTACTACATTTCTGCCTATCTGAGAATGAAGAACCTTGGCTGTCATCCTGCTGAAGCTTCCTCCAGCATTCTTGAGCCCCTCAGACATCCAAAGATAACAATATGTACCACTAGGGGTTATGAAGCTGGTCTTTGGCTCATCTTCCTTCTTCATCCAGATTTGGTTGTAGCCTGAATAAAAATCTAGCAGACTCATGAGCTCTGACGAAGCTGCTGCATCTACTAGAGAATCTATTCTTGGTAATGGGAACTCATCCTTTGGACAAGCCTTGTTCAGATCAGTAAAATCAATGCACATTCTCCATTTACCATTGGCCTTCTTCACCATAACAATGTTAGCTAACCATTCTGGGTATTTTACTTCTCTAATGACACCAGCACTGAGAAGTCTTTTTACTTCGTTCCGAGCACCTTCGGCTTTATCGTCAGACATTTTCCGAAGCTTTTTCTTCCTGGGTCTGAAGGATGGATCGACATTGAGTGAATGTTCAATGACGTCCTTGTTGACACCACAGAGATCGTTGGCTAACCATGCAAAAACATCTTTGTTGTTGAATAAAAACCTTATCAAGGTTTTCTCCTGCTCTTCAGATAATTGGGACCCCAGCAATACCTTCTGCTCTGCTATGTCTTCAAATAAAAGCATGGGCTTCGGCTGATCAGCCGAAGCAGCCTTCTCTCTTCTGTACTTATACTGTTCATAAGCTTTGGCTCCATCTATATTGTGGATTGCTTTTGAGTCTGTCCAATTTCCTTCAGCCTTTCTGGCAGCTTCCTAACTTCCATGAATAGCAATAGGCCCTTGATCCGAAGGTATCTTCATGCATAGATATGCTGGATGAAGAATTGCTTCGAATGCGTTGAGTGTTCCACGACCAATGATTGCATTGTAGGGGTATTCCATGTCAACAATATCAATCACAACCTGTTCAGTTCTTGTATTGTGGACAAATCCGAAACCACAAAGAGGGTGTGTAGCATCATGGATCTTATCCTCTGGCTCTTGCATCTGTCTGAAGGCCTTAGCAAATATGATATCCGCTGCACTGCCTGTATCAACGAGAACATTGTGGACTAGAAATCCCTTGATGACACAATATATGATATTAGCATCATTGTGAGGGTAATCCTTGAGCTGAAGGTCCTCTTGGGAGAAGGTAATTGGGATGTGGGACCATTTTGACTTGATGAAGGGTCCCTGCACCCCAACATGTTGTACCCTTCTCTGGGCCTCCTTCTTCTGCTTCTTGTTGGCCAGCTCTAAGTATGAACCGCCTGTTATCGGGAGCACCAGCTTCATAGCTGAAGCAGCATCGGATTGATTGTTGAACGAAACCATCAGCTCAAAAAGTGGAAGTGAGTTCACCGGAGGTAGGCGCTAATGTTGGGGACTTGTTCTTAAATGCTATGAAATAAGAACAAGGCAACACAAAAGTTAATGATTAAAACCTTTCATCCTTCGAAGCATTATTTCCCTTAGGATATAATGATCTTCAGACGAAGGTCATGAAAAACGTACCTTCATCATCTCAATAAACAATGGAAAGCAGAATCATATGACACATAGAAGACATGAGTAATCATATGGTATCATTCAAGCATTTTTATTATATAATCATGAATAAACATGAATAATATTGAATTACATTTATACCTTCGGCTTGACAGAAGGTGAGAATCCGAGTGTGACGTGCGAGTGAATACAAGCCAGCGTGAACAGTACGGGGATACTATTCATCTATTTATAGGCGCAGGGCATAGCCTGTGAGATATTACATTCATGCCCTTTACAAAAGATTACAATTATGACAGAGACTCTCATGGATCAATCGGTCATTTCATCTTTAAGTCGGTGTAGTCCCTCGTCTTGAGACATGCCACTATGCCGAAGCTTTATGGATGACAGCTTCGGCACTGCTTTTGAGAGGATCTGCCGAAGGTGTTTCTTCTTACAGGATCTTCGGCGACGAAGCATACCCCCAACAGTCTAATCTATGTTACAAGCATTAACTAAACCATATTCTGATAAATGGTTTTTAAATCTGAATTGGTGTATTAGACCAACTTGTCCGAGAAACCACGACCCAGCCTATATTATCGGTTGCCCAACCCATTTATCTTACAAGCAAAGAAAAACTCTGTTCAATCTACGTACCCCAAGTACCCACACCTATCTCAACTATGTCCCTAGTTATGATAACACCAACTTGACCGATATAACATGTTACATAACTTATCCAACCAATCTAGAAGCAAAACAACAAGACAGACTCAGCTTAAACTTCTTTAACTCGTAACTACATATTAACCTATTTTGTTTACCTAAGATTCTACCTTAACTACATGTCCCAAATTCGGATAACAACTTCAAGAACGAAGATCGAAGATGATCGACCTCATCAAATCAAGGAAGGATAAGATTCAAGCCAGATCTTCAAAGGAATCAAGATCCACAATCTTGGATGGAGTACTTCCTTACCCTACCCTTTCTTGCCCAAACCTGTCTATGCTTTAAAGGCATCTTCTACCCTACATAATAAAGTGGACATACACCCATGCTTTCCTAACCACCAGCTCCACCAAGCTACATATATATATATATATATACACTAGGTATATGCCCGTGCGTTGCTACGGAATCAATATGATAAAATACGTTGATTTATAAAAACCCTAATTGTTATTCTATACTGTTTCAACGGTCATTTGTAAAGTATATGTTTACATACCTTAAAAATATATAAGATTATACACGTACTTTTTCATTGCTAAAAAAATAAACAATGATATAACAAATACTAATCAACATCTTACAAGGGAGACGACACATGACACACGAAGGTGCTGCATTAAAGGAGTACAGACAGATAAAACAAGACGATAAATAATCAATCATCGCTCACAACGGTTGGTGACATGCAAACCATATACATCGAAGATAAACAGGGCTCAGGCCTACCTAAGTACATCAATTTTGAATTCTGTTGAAGTTATTTACACTCTCGAAATGGTATTTGAAAAACAAAAAATGCTGAAACGAATCGCTCCTACAAAAGCATTGTTGGGGACTCTCAAAACTTCAGTGGAGTCATCAGGCTCATGGTCAAACATCGTTGTATGCTCATCTCTCTGGATGACACGACTCTCTCACCAAATGGTCAAAAAACGTCGGTGAGCTCATCGAGCCTCTCCTCCACTCATCGAGCCTCTTCTCCAATTTTAGTGTGCTAATGGGCGATGATTCTTTTGTTATAATTGTGTCACACAACTCTGGTTTTGTTGCTTGATAATAGTGTGGCTCCACATCCTTCCTTTGTGAAGGACACAACCGTGAGGGAATCACTGCATCGACAATTCGACATGCATGAAACAAATTAGTAGAGAGATTAAAGGCTAAACATGTGTTACCTGTCCACCAGCTACGGTCATGAGGACATGGTATTGCCAATTATTATTTTAAACAACAGAAAGCACTGCATAAATAAGAACTGCAAAAGAAGTTGGTCTTGCACACCATTGAACCAAAGAATAAGCAATACATAACCACAGTTCGTTCTGTTACTAATGCCACTGGCCAATAATATTTCTCTCTGAGTTTAAAGACTACACAAATAGGCTATGATAAAGAAGAATTTCATGAACTTAGGACTTGTTTCTCTTAAGAAACTCGAAACAATAACATAAAGCATACCAAAACATCACCTACTCTACATCATAATCCATTCCATAGTGTGGGCTTTCTCTGGAAGTTACTGAAATAATTTGCTCTTGAACTTATTACAACAACTACAATACTGAGGGATGGGGAAGGGCTTGTTACATGAAAGGTCAAATGTATAGTGTGGGCTTACTCTAGAAGTTACTAAAATAATTTGCTCTTCTGCTTATTACATAAGCTATAATACAGAGGGAAGGGGAGGGGGCTTGCTACCTGAAACCCTCATGATACAAATCCAAATTTGTGCCCCACCAGTTCACTTCATCAACTTGTGGGATACTGAAAGCAGAGAGTTGACTAAAACCATAGATGTAGAATTGCAGACACATTAGAGAAGAAACAAATGAATGCATTTGGTTTATTGTTCAGTGTCGCAATAACAAAACCCAGATGTAGACACAAAAGGCACCTAACAAGGATGAGACTATAGTACATACTAACAAAACTTAAATAACCAATATCATTAGTATGCTAAGCAGATGATCCAAAATTGTTTATAAGCAGGAAAATGGTTTTTATCATGATAATTAATGGACCAAAAGGTCATGCGATGTTGAAGACAGGACAAAAAATAAGAAGTAAAAACATACAGCAAACTACCGACCGACATTCAGGCAGATGATGGGATCAAGTTCATCCGAGTTGGTTCAATTTTCTGATCCACTTGGGACTTGGTAATTATCTTCATTTTTGTGTATCTGTGCTAGGACAGGTTGCTTTAGATGTTTGATAATGTCCTAACAACACAAGGACTGAAGCTTAAGCAATTCAAATATGAAAAGTGGATAAAATGAGTATTGAGCAGCAAGTTCAATTGGTACCTTTCTCCAATAGTTTGCACTATTTGGTTGAACAGGTAATAAAAAATATCACCCTCCGCCGATCAGCAAACCTGAATCCCCTAGACAACAAATGGGGAGAAAAAGCACACAATCACGGAAATAGAGCTAGATTTTTTTCAGAAACTGCAAGAAAATATTTGGCCTAAAAATAAAGACCACGACGTTTTAGACATAGCCCGCGAATCGCCCACAAAAGTGTATGACTATATGCAAAAAAACTCTCGGACACGCTCGACAACTACAGTCATCCTGAGTACAGCTTGTATGATTGGCAAAAGAATCATTGCACGCACGTTATATCCGAAAAAGTTTAGAGCAGCAAATGAGCTGAGCTTTGATCAAGTAAACTATTGTGAACCAATGTCTTTTTGGATAGTTACAAAAGGATTACACTAAGAATAGCCTACATTCCAAACGGTGCTATATGGAACACTATTGTGAAGATTGGTCAAGATCATCTTTCGCAGCAACTATCAAGCACGGAACTTTGTAGCCAGTATTTTCTCCATGTGTAGCCACTTGCACAAGCAAGTTTCTAGCTCTTTGCCATGAATATTCATCACATCGGCCAATACAACAGGTTCAGAGGCTATTTTGTGGACTGAGAATCCACTTGAAACAATAAATTAGTATGAACAAAAAGATATTACCTAAGTCAAGTAACTTTGTCCAAATAATGACAAACTGAAAGAGAACTTCAGTTTTCTTGCCAAGCTAGGTCATGAAAAACAATCTCAGCCCACAACCCCAGAATAAGCCACCAGAGAAAAGTGGAGAAGAAGACACTGAAGTAACAAAACTAAAAAGTGTAGAAGAAGACACTGAAGTAACGAAACTAAACCTTGATTAACGCATTAATTTAAACCCAGACAATCATGTTCTGTCTAACCATGTTAACACAAACGGTTTATATCAGGTTACCACAAACATGAAATCGGGAGAAAATATGTGTTTAACTTATGATGAAGGTTTGCAGATTATGAATAAATCAAAATCACTCACTATAAACTACTGTGAGATTTGCTGATACACAAATAGGGAGAAAATCAGTCACTATAAAATATTGTGAGATTTGCAGATTATGAATAAGTAAAAGAATACTCTAGAACAGTGTGCACCTATCGAGCTGTGGCGGCCGCTGCTGCTTGTGGACTGCTGCTTCGACGGCACGGTGGGCGGTTTGGTGAGAGGGAGTCGCTGTTGAGGTCGCCTGAGCTAGGTCGCTGCCAGCAGGAGGGGGTGCATGCCTCCTCTCAATCATCTTATAGCCTTAAAAATTAAGAACACCAAATAAAACTGTAACGACATGCTTCCTGCAGCTGCTTACAAAAACTGAAGTGTGCATCATTCATGAAGAAGGCCAATATCAAAGACAATAATTGGCAGATAAAACTGTGTTCTCAATTCTCATAATTATAAAACCAAATTTAATAGCTTGCCAATTTAATAAAAATTATAGTATTTTAGTAAATAGCGAAATTATGTAAATGGGTGTAGCAAAAAATGGCAGTGGGTAAACAGTCACACATGATAGATAGTGATCTTGATGTTTTCCATTTAGATGCATGTTCATGTTACAAAAGCAACATGTTTGTGATACATTATACCACACCAGCAAAGTGGCAGTTCAATTACCTGTCATGCAGAGCAAAGAGCACACCGTCATAGGACCTCGAAACATCCACCTCCACACACCGTAATGGTTATAACAAATTCTGGATAGGAAATAATCCACTTACGATGTGTTGAAGCAAGCTCTATTCCAATGGCAAGATAAACAAAGTTCAGTATCACCTGGGAATAGGAAACATGACATTGTTCAGTAAGAAAAAGAAAACAAAGCCACTTACGGATGCACGGGGCAGAATATGATGTGTGGTGGGAAGGGCGGGGGCATGGTGAGTACTGTGGACGTCCACAGTAGGCTCATATAGAATAGTAGTGGGTGTAGATAGAGGACTGTGTGCGAAATCTATAACCAAGTAATATTTGGGGTGAATTGAGAACCGGAAAAATGAAGTACCAAATTATTCTTGCTGGTCCGCTTAAATTTAACTATAGTATTTTTTTGGTACATCTAGACTGTGAGCTAAATCTGTTGGGGAGCTCTATAGTGTGAGCTAAATTCCACTAAAAGGTATCAAATGTAGTATGCTTGGTCACATTGTGTACATACGGATAACTTTCCAGTGATGTTAGAGTAAAGCAATTTAGAGCTTGTAAGCAAAACCTCTATGCAAGGTTCAAGGTTTACACTTCATGTTCGAATGGCGTTTTGGGGTGGATACCGAAACCAAGAAATAATGGATTTGTGCAGCTGTGTTGAGGCATGTAAAAAAAGTCATTACCTATGCGCCAACCTACTAACATGAATAAAATGCTAAGATGTACCTGAATGCTTGTTACGTTCAGGGGAGGGCCCGGGAACTGGTCGTCGATGCCGCTGTTGCATGAACCTTCGATTTCGCTGTTCCAAGGGGGGAGAGAGGGGCATGCCGTTGTTGCAAGGGGGAGAGGGAGTGATGTGCGGCACCTTCTGCTTGACGCTGGGTTGCGCCGAGATTTATTCTCTTAATCAAGAAAATGAGCTCACCGTAGAAATTCTCGTGACCCAAGTAACATACTGATGCTAGTCAAAATGTTAGCAAAAATACAATGAACCAGCAGGTATATCTTGTGTTCTTGCATCCTGAAACTTGTGAGGTATATCCTGAAACTGCTGCATACCAAGCAGTTGTTACTTAAGAGCTCCTCAGTTTTAGTCAAAACGCGTACACTTTACATTTTAGGCTTCAGTTGTGTATCAAGCACAACACTTACAGGGTTTGGAGATGTAGGACTGTGAGCGATACAAACCTGGGCCACAATAAAAAATGGTGTTTCACAATGCATTCAGCCACAAAAAATAGAACCGTGCTATAGAAAGCTTGCTATTCAATTAACAGGCTTATAACAAATTTAAGAATATACCTTAAGATGGATTGGTGCAGGTAATAACTGCTTCCTCCGTGATCTAGAATTCTGGATAGCATTTCTTGCTGAATTGAAACCTGGATTCTTGATGGGGGCAACAATAAACAAATGCATCCACCTACACTTTAGTGAACGCAAGCCCCTCCACAAGTACAACAGCAACAACGAATTGTTGTTCATAGCAAGACTACTCAAAGATCACTCACCAAGTGGAGACGCGCTGACAGCAAGGTTTCTTCCATGGACAGCACGGACACGGATCGAGAGGACTCCCCTTCCATGGAGGCTGGGGCGGCGATCCGAGGCGTCTGATTCTCCTTCCATGGACAACCTTCAACAACCAACAAACGCACGGAGTTTCTTTGATCTGAAAATAAAGACCAACAAACGCAGAAGTTGTCAGCCCTGCACCCAAGAGCAGTGGTACTTCTGTAGAGGCAGAAATCCCTCTAATTACGACAAAGAAACTCCGTGATAGATGCCAGTATGTTCATCATGTGCTAAACACGGTTCAGAATATGTCATAGTGGAAAGAAGCTAAGAGTCTCAAGGCCCAACCAGTGCATGGTAAAATGTTGGATAAGGAGCATGTAAACTCAGTGGCAGATGTAGGTCCAAGCCATGACTGTAATTCTGCCCGCCACACAAGGATGAACCCTAGCTTGTCAAGTAAGAAGGAAATTTCTTTGGACGCTAGCAGTGGACAATGTGCAAAGCAAATCTACTTGTGACCATTTATCACGCTCAAGGTTAGGTAATTTTGGCCATCATCACAAAGTGTGACAAAATCCCCTTCCATTAAATTGGACCCCACACGTCAAATTCACAGCAAACTAAATTGGTCATGAGGCACATCTTCTGAGTGCCCCATGAAGGTCCGAATCGGTTTTTCTGACAGCGCAAACACATGCTCTAGCAGCATTAGCCGGTCTGAGCTCACAGACCTACGACCCTCCAAGAACCTTGCCCGACGCTTCTTCTCACGATTGCTCCCATCCACACTGCTGGCCACAGCTAATGTTGGCTCCGGCGAACCGTTGCACACCATCGCAACAAAAGGATTGCACGCTCCGTTCTCTTCGTGTTTCCTATCGAACTCTGACACTTCCCAGACATGGATCACGCAGTCTTCCCCAGCACTCGCGAGGTACCGGCCATCTGGACTAAACCTGATGCTCCAGATGGAGCCATCGTGAGCCTGAATCTCCTGGTTCATGAAAAGGCCACTGAACTCCTTGTACGACTTGCCATACTGCCTCACCTTAACGCGCACCGGGCCGTGGCGCACGGCTCCAGCGCTGTCCTGGCTGTCGTCTGTGGTCGAGCTGGACCGGCGCCCGCCTTTCTCCGAGCACGTGTCCTTGTCGTCGCTGCTGCGGCGGTCGCGGGAGCTGGCCACCACGGAGCCGGCGACGTTCCGGATGCCCCGAAGCCAGCTGCTATGTCGCCGCCGCCGCCGGTGGCGCGTCGCTTCGTTGCTGGAGTCGGAGTTGGAGCGCTGGACGGGGGTGGACGAGCCGGAGCTCGCAACGTTCTCGCGCCGCATGAGCTCCTGGACGATAGGCGAGCGGCCGACGCAGAGGTCAACAAACTCCTCCATGGTGAGCTGCCGGCCCGTGCCGACCTCGCGGAGCTCGGACCCCTCCTTGACCACGAACTCGCTGCCGTCGTCGACGTTCCGGATCAGACACCTCGGGTCGGCCTCCTCCTCCTCCTCCCCTTCGGGCGTGGCCTCGGAGGAGCCCGGCGACCGCCCTCCCAGCGGCGGCTTGGTTGCCGAGGCCGGCACGGCGCCACCGTCTGATCTGGATCGGGAGATGGGCAGCGAGGCCGGCGCCGGGCGGACGGGCACAGGCTCGTCGTCGTAGGAGACCGATCGGCCCATCTCGAGGCGCGCCAGGGCGGGGTCCCCGGCGAGCCCCAGCATCTGGAGCAGCTTCCGGCGCCGCTCCTGCACGGGCGCCGGCTCGGACGTCCACACGTCGAGCGCCGCGGCGGTTGCGCGGGGGCGGGCGGGGGCACGGCCTTGCCTCTTCTGGACGCGTCCCTTCCAGGGCGGCGAGCAACACGGACGCCAGGCGGGGAGGTGGGGCGGCGAACATGGTCGGTGGCTGTTGCATGGGGAGGGGTGGATTTGGTGAAGCCGGACGGATCGGAGACTGCGGGGAAGGAAGAGGATCGGACGAGGGTAACGGGGGTGGGGGGCACCGGGGCAGGGGCCATCCCTCGCATCTCCAACCTCCGGGGCGGGGATCGGGCGATGGGATCGGACGACTGGCGGCGGTGGGGGATCGAGCGGCTGGTGATCGAACGGTTGAAATTGCAGAACAATGGAATGGACGGTTGAGGTTACAGGATGGCAGAACGGCAGAACGACAGGAGGCAGACTACTATTACACTCTTAATAGGTAGTATAGATATATATATATATATATAGAGAGAGAGAGAGAGAGAGATAGAGAGAGAGAGAGAGTTTCTGTATGGTTTGATGTTCCATGATGTTCAGGGTTGATCCGGTTAAGCTAGGGGGAGTGTGATCGTTGCACTTAATGAGTTATAGGTATATAGTGTTTATGTATTCTAGTTTGTGATGTCTGACCATAAGTGTTAATCCTATTTGGTATAACAATATTTAGTATTGTGTTATTCCTGCTCATTGTCAATCATGTGCATCATGCATTTCAACTAGGTGCGCAAGTTGATCACGTGGTGTGGTGGACAAAAATTGAGTCGACCCCAAGATGATGTAGAGAGTGGACATCTCCGCAACACAATGTCGTCAGTCGGGCCAACCTGAAGATGGATAAATCAAGCAAGTGCTCGGCTGAGAGATGATCCACAAGCAAGTCTCGTCTAACAAACACTAACCTAGTGTTATTCCAGGCAAGCCCCGGTGCATTATCCCTTTCCTTGTTGTTTTAAAATCTTTATCACCTTATATGATGCATTAGGTGATAGGAGTTGTGTGCTAAACAATTGATGCATGTCCTTCCTTGGAAAATTGATCACCATTCCTTGATACCCTTTTATGAAAAGGATTTTATGATGCTTAGCATTGCTTTAGAAAAACAAAATGTTTGGTTTTAAAACAAAAAGTGATACTTCATACTGGATGGGAATTTTTACAAAGAAAAATAATTATGATGGTGAATCCATTAGGGCCTTGATGGGTTCAACATCTGAAAAGAGTACCTCTGCCAGGTACCAAACTTTGGGTTTTAAATGATAAAGACGAGACCGGGTGGGTGACTTGCATGAGAAGGAAGTCTCTGTAACACCCCGTTCAATCCCTGGATCGGCGGTACTTACTCCTGGCAGCTCTCTAGGATCATATATCATCCCCACAGGCCAACACAGGTCTTTTTGTGCGCACTTTGTCCTCACTCATGCGCACCCGAGAAAACTTCTCGGTCGGTCACCCACCCCAAATTGCTCCAAGCCAAGCACACTTAACTTGGAGGTTCTTTCGAGATAGTCTTCCGAAAAAGAAGATGCACCTTGTTGGTATGGATACTCTATTAATTCTATTAAGCCTTGGGCCAGAAAATCACCATCCTAGGGGCCAGGATATCACAATCCAACCCCCTTAGAAGACCGTCGTCCTCGTTGGACAACCCCAATCCAGGAACGTCCCCTCTTAGCCACGTCTGTGTGTCTAGTGTCATCATATGCCAGCCATGTGACCCACTCCGGGCCCACATGCGCCATATACCCGACACGTCGGCTTGCCTATTATTATCGAAATCTGAGACATAACATTCACTATAACATTTTGTAAACATACATATTCACACGTATTTTCGCACATCAACCAATTCATACGAACCGTAAACCACCAATCTCTAACTCACAACCACCATGCACTTACTTCCCAAATCGTGAACACATACATGTTTATCATATGAACAGAGCATTTCAATAATTATTCTTAAACAAACTAACTCCATTACACAACATGTATCATGACCCTACTTGAATACTTGAAGCGTCTACTCGGCGTCTTGAACACAACCCTACACTAGGTGCGAAGGGTATCTCAGTGAACACATAATGCGCATCGACTCGACTTATAAACATAGAGGAAGCAATGACTACTTTGGCATGTCACCACCTCTCTACAGACCAAATCAATATTACTACATCGATCGGACCTCATATCACGCAACACTTATAATTTACTATCTCAAATACAACCATATCACGGCATGCACTTGAGACACTTTTGTTCAGCTTAACGAAATCTTTACTTCAATGCACTTCGACACACGCGTTCGACAACACACCATTCTTACTAAACCTATCTCGTCCTCCAAACACCAATTGTATGTCACATAACTTACATTTTCCACCTAATTTAACCTACACCAATGATGAATACATAAATATAATTACCGTAGAAGTCAATAAGTCATGAATACCATTACAGAGAAGTCAATAAGTCATGAATACCAACTTTTTAAAAGTAAAACTTGCTTAGAAACCAATGTCGGATAGATATTAGGACGTTAAGGTTAGACCTAGGACGTGAAGCCTTAGGAAACAGATGGGTAGCTAGGTGGCTTATTGTATAGGCTGTAAATGCTACTATTACTACTATTAGGATGCCGTAAAAAGCACCCAAAAAGTAGTTAGGTCTGAGAAGACGACTAGAATGAGCATGCATCATGATTGTCGCATCATAATTTTCTCTTGTGCATCAACATGCGTATCTCACCTTTATTCCAATAATAAGAACTTGTGAATAATGTGATGTACTGATATGTTAGGAACTATAAGAAATGTCTTACCTCGTGTCAGATTGGTAAGTCTTGTTAGGTCGTTGTTGGTCACTTGTTCTCAAAAGCTATGAATCAAGAATAAGGCAACACAAATGTTAATGGTTAAAGACCTTCGGCCTTCATAACATTATCTCCCTTGGGATATAATGAACTTCGGATGAAGGTCATGAAGGACATACCTTCTTCATAGCAATATAACAAGATATAGACATGATCATATGAAGCATGGAGAAAACATGAATAATCATTCCAGATCATTAGATTATTCATATTATTATCATATATCTTTGAACAAACATCAATGATATTAAATTACATTTGTACCTTCAGCTTGACAGAAGATAAGAACCCGAGAGTGACGTGCGAGTGATTACAAGTCAACGTGAATAGTACGGGGTACTATTCATCTATTTATAGGCACGGGAGGTAGCCCGGATAAATATACATTTGTGTCCTTGATAAGTAATCATAATCATAACACAAATTATCAGGGACTAAGAGGTCTTTTCCTCTTGAAGTCGGTGATGCCCTTCGTCTCAAGCGTGTCATCATGCCGAAGCTCCTTCGATTATAGCTTTGGCATATATCTTCATGTTGTGTGTGCTTGCATATCATCTTGTCGAAGGTGTTTTTGCTTAGAGGACCTTCGGCGAAGAAGAAGGCCTCCAACAGTCATGTTATGTGTTTCTCTTGTCTTGCTATCTAGGTGGTATTGTAATTGTTCATCCCTCCTTGCAAAAAAATCAAATCACATGCTTGTGTTGGTGTTTTCTAGCCCTTGTGTGTTGCGCTATTGGTAATGCACCTGCACAGCTTGTAGACCCCCATAGCTTGACCGCTAGACCAACCCAAGTCTCCTTATGCACTTGTTGTGTCAAAAAGAAATTGTTGTTTGGTGTCTAGTTGCACAAACCCTATATATCTCATTAGTAAGGCCATGTTTCTTTCCATACATCTAGTCCCGAATCTTCGTAACCTTTCTGCTGCTCATCCTAATCTATCTCATGTGAATACCTCTCTTTTCACCTGGATCTGGTAATCTTTTTCCTTGTGAATCGTGTTGTGGCTTTATCATCTGAATCTATGGATCCTTCATTGATTCTGCCCCGTTATCTGGTTATCTACTATAACCTGTTCTCAAGTATCGGATGTTAATTTACATAAATCCCTCATTTCTGGTCATTCTCATACCCCTTCTCCGAGGATCATGACGTTGTTTTACTAACTTTATCTATAAACAGTGTATTCCTTTGGTTATGTGGATTTTATTGTTGTCATTGGATCTCTCGTGTGTCTGAAAAGCTCATTAATCATGAACTATTGAGTGTTTCCTTCTCGTATCCCATCTCGTACTAATCTCTAGACTGATAATCTCCGTGTTGATCATAAAATGGTTCTCTGAGTTGAAGAAAATTCTCATGTGATGCTCTTTTGCCAACAATCTTCTCGTGTGTCTGAAAAGCTCATTAATCATGAACTATTGAGTGCTTCCTTCTCGTATCCCATCTCGTACTAATCTCTAGACTGATAATCTCCGTGTTGATCATAAAATGGTTCTCTGAGTTGAAGAAAATTCTCATGTGATGCTCTTTTGCCAACAATCTTTGCTTCGACTTCAGTCACATTTTCTGAGCCATATCCTCATAGGCTCCATCTATCTATGCTATGTGGATTTATTATTTGTTCCGTTCGGTAATGGTGTTATGACTAATGACTGATGGTGCCGCGACGAAACCGAGAGCCTCCTATGGGTGCACACATAAGGTTGAGCTGCTCGACACGCGCTGGTATCGCGGTTAATAGTCGTGATCCATTACGAGACTATACTGATGTGCTATCTTTTGTGGACCTTATCTCAAACTGATCGCTGCATTTTGTCTCAATATGTCGCGATATTCTATCCAAATCTATCTTCAGTATCTTGTCAAGTAACATCTCATGGATTGGAATCTACCTGTATCATGGGAGTTACATGCTTCTCCACCCTTAAAGATCCTCAATCGAATCTCGGGACGAGATTCTTTTAGGGAGGAAGGTTGTGACACCCTAGGTGTCTATTTCGTGTTATGTCGGGAGATTTATCCTAATCTCGGACGCTCAGTGAAAATTTCTATCTCCTTATCACATTTATCTCCTTTTATCACGTTACTTCTGAAGGTTTCACCAATTTTTGAATTTCTTCGATCTCTAGAAAGGCCGAATTTGGAGCCTGTTGAAACTTTTATTCTCGGCACGAATGCAACTCGATAATCAATCTCGATTTATAAATCTCTTCTAAATCTTATTTAATCAAACGCTCGACAGCTGCTAGTCGAGCTATGTTCGAATCCAATTTCTCGGTTTTCGATCTATGTCCAAATGTTTTGTCCGGATCCGTAGTCTCAAACGGAATACCCAGTGTATTCGCATCTATATAATTCTAACCAAATCGACTTAATATCCTTGTGTCCAATCTAAATTCAAAAACCAACCTCGACGACGATTTTTGTTAATCCAGCTCGCTTTATCTCGATCACGAGTCTGAAGCCAATCGGTCTCAATTCATTTTATTCCTATTAGGGCGTGAGAAATTAATTTCTGAGCGACGCTAAACAAATCAAATTCCTAGTCCAGATAATCCTTCGTTCTGTTCGACTGAGCACCAGCTCGCTCTGTCTCCGCATAGACAAATTTCGCGGGAGCATTTTATTCCTGTAAGCAACATTTCTTAGCCTTGAAGCAATCTTTTGCTTCTATCCTAAGCAACCCCAAAACCCTACCCTAATTTCTCCTCTATAAATATGGGCTTCCCTCCCTTGCATTCTGAAATTTTACATCTCCTACCCCTAGTCGCCACAACCTTCTTCCTCCCCTCCCACGCCACCTCTTCTCTCTGTCCCGTGGCACACGGTAGCCACAGCCAATGTCGTCTTCCTCCCATGGCTGCTCCTTGTGCTTCTCTAGCTCGGCGCGCAGGGAGCACTACACTCCCCAGCCGGCCCCCTCCTCTAGCTTGGCGACCCTCCCTGCTCCCTTCCATGGATGCGCCATGGCTCCTCCACTGCTCCCTTCCTCTCCCCCCATGGAGAGTTCCCCCCTGCATCTTCCCATGGCGCTGCTACCTCCATGATGGAGCTCGGGCACCCTTTCACCTCTGGTCGCGCCCCCTTCACAGCGTTCTACTCCCCCATTAGCTCGGTGCCCCCTTTCTTGCACCTACAGCAGCAAGGACCCCATGGCCATGGCTACTCCTCTCGGTGCCCTGCCCACCTTGAGTGTGGCCATGGCCAACCTCCACTCTCCCTTTGTTTGCGCAGGGCCACCTCTGGTCTGAGCTCGCGCCGGTGAGCACCCCCCATGGCGTGGCATTTTCCCTATCCATGGCCGCTAGTTCCATGCGCCCTCCTCTATCGGCTCCTCCCTCTGTTCATCTCGGTTTGGGCACCGTCCAGCACCCCCTCCGCCCACTGCATCGCCGGCAAACTCGGCCTCAACTAGTGCGCCGTGGCCTACATGGTCAGGGTCTGCGACAGGAAGTCGCGCGCTACATGTTCGATGTTTTATGCAGCAGTCACGTCGCCGATCCGAGCAGCAACGACCATGGATATCCTCTGCGTCGTGCCTTCGGCGTGTTGACGTAATGCCACAGCGAGCAGCAGCCATGGGATCCCCTCCGTGTCGCTTGCATCGACCCGATCTGCGCAACCCCGACGTGATGTGCCAAACTTCAGTAAAACCCCATCGTCCTTGCTGCAACTTGTGTTTTTAGCGCTCCATGAAATGACCAAACCATGCACTGTTATCTTCTTGCAGCCACCATCAATGTCATGCCTCGTGCATCGCGTGCTCGACAAAAATCCCAAGCCGGTGGACAGCACATGCGACTCACCGATCCAACCAGGTTGTTCGCTTTAGAAAATTTGTGATTTTGTTTTATTTACGATTCAGTCGATGGCGTGAATATTTGTGTGAAAATATATTTGTATGAATGAAAGCGTGTAGAGAAGAAAATGAAGTAGAAAAGAACTCGGCTGTTTTTATATTTTGATAGAAATATATGCGATGTGTTGTTTAATGCGAAGACTAAGTTAAAAAATGCGGATTGTGTTTTGGGGAATGCATCGATAGGTGTTTATGTGAAAAGTGTATTTGTTTTATGCATGTGATCGGTGAATGTGATAGTCGATGCGAATGAGGAGTATGATTAGTCCTGTTGGAGACACTTGTGCTGTTGGTGTCATGTGCATAATGTGGGGGGCACGTATGTGTGTGTGTGCCGAAATATCATAATAGTGGTTGCGTTAGAGTTGTCTGAAGTATTTCGGATGCATGCCGAAATATGGTTGCATTCGAAATAGGGAAGGAGATGTGTTGTGTGATGTAAAGGCTAGATTGATTTTATAGGTTGTATAAAAATGTTCTGTTAAGTGTATACATCGAGTGTGTTAAATGGATCCTACGTCTCTAGAGTGTAGTGTATTGGCTAGGCGAAGAGTTTTGGAATAGAAGAGTATGAGGCGTGCAGTTAAGCCAAGATTTAAGTGCAAATCCTATGCAATGTGATGGGATTCGTGATTATATGGGGATATATTTATTGATGTGACGAGTAGTTTAGAAAATGCTAATTTGCGTGGACGATGTATTGTTAAGACATGAGTGTCAGAGTTCATATACTAGTGGTTACGCTTTTTGTGCCTATTGGTCATTTTATTGTGATTTTCTAAAGTTCTTGGTCATAGGGGTGCTTTCTATTACCACTATACTTGAAAAATGTCAAACAACAGATTTCTAATTTTTCCTACCTTTTTCTTTGTGCAAGAGCAATCATTCTAGAATTTGTCAACTTTTTGCTTAGGGGAAAGGGTGGTAGAAATTTTTGGAATATATGGTCCTTTTCATGGGGTAGGGGGTAATGTATGTTACCTTGCATTTTTAATTGGGTATCATATTTTTCTCTGGTGGTTTACTTCATAAGTAGTTGGGTAAAATTTTGTTTGCCCACTGTTGCACAATTTTAGGCTCCCTCATGATTTAATTAAAACATAGGTCAAATCCAAGTCCTAATTATTCAACTCACTTATTGTGATGGGTTGGGTGTTTATTATTTTTGGAGTAGTGTTCTAGCAGTTAGGAGTCTACTGAAATTTTCTTATCATTTTTGCAATGGTCCTTATATTTTTTAATCATGGTTTTCCTTGATTTCTTAGTGCCCAATAAAATAATTAACCTTGGATTAGCTCTGGACTAGGGTTCTCTGTATTTTTCCTATGTTCTTTATCCCTTAGGTATTCTAGGAAAAATAGGTTCATCCTCTGTTTATTATTTTCCATTTTCTTTCTTAATTTTCTAAGTTTTGGGCAAAAATAGTTTTTAATATAAATTCTTGATTTATTCTTGTATACTGGGGTGCTTAGTATTTTTAAACAGTGTGTATGTTGGGTATGTCTCTCTACAAATTTTCTTAACCCTGGTATAGAAGTATTTCTATTTTCTCTGGATTAATAGGTTTTGGGTATTTTCCTAAGTTAAATCAAAACTCTAAAAA
This sequence comes from Zea mays, assembly GCF_902167145.1. Classification (NCBI taxonomy): domain Eukaryota; kingdom Viridiplantae; phylum Streptophyta; class Magnoliopsida; order Poales; family Poaceae; genus Zea; species Zea mays. The sequence continues at coordinate 48,580,470 of NC_050103.1, forward strand.
GTATTGCAGAAACCATGGGGTTTGCTATTTTTGTATGATAGTCTATAATTTGTAGGTCCTAGCAAAATTGGTCTGACCAAATTTGGTTGAATAATACTCAAGTTATAAATTTTCTAAGTTCTCTACTCATTTAAAAAGAATAAACAGAAATGGTTAAAGGAAAATGACTTTGCATTGGGGTCCCTGGGCTTATTTCTATCTAAGTCGTTTAAACCGTGCCCCTCAAGCACTATTCACCTGAGTCTCTGACTTAGCACTTAACCCCCCTAGGTTTCTATCCCCTCTAACCCGAGCTCCTCCCTCGCCTGAACAGTGACCAAAGGAGAAAAAGCGGTGGCGCGGCTTACCGGCGACGGTAGAGGTCCGGCGAAGGGTCGGATGAGGTCCGGCGAAGTTTGATTTGCAAAACTAAAGTGTTTTGACTTAGAAGTAAGAAATGAATTTGTTTTGTGAAAACAAAGTGGTGGCAAAATGATCTAAATATGCCAAACCCTATTCTTATTCTATTGGTGTTCGATTTGACTTCAATTTGCAAAAGTTGGCTCATATTTGGTTAAGCTAGTGAGTTTTGAGTTGCTATTGGTGTGTTGGCATAAATCACCAAAAAGAGGGAGATTGAAAGGGAAATGTGCCCTTGGGCTATTTCTAAGTGTTTTGGTGATTAACTGCTCAACACACCAATATGAACTAACACTCTTCATATGAGCATGAGCACAGGTGTTTCAAAAGCAAATTGAAGCAATCAAGTCCGAAAGTTTGTGGAAAATAGGAAAAGCACTTTTGGGGCTTGAGAGTGGGCCCATTGCAAACCATTATGGAACAAAGTGATAAATGTATGTTTCTAACACTTAGTCAATTGATTTAGTGGCTAACTATGTTCATCTAAGTGCTAGGGAACTCTTGAAGTCGAGCCAAAGAAGTTGGACTCAAAATAAGGGAAGTTGGGCCAGACTGGGCACCACTGGATAGTTTAGTGCTGGCCCAACTAGCCGCTCTCAAGAAAACACTGAGGCTCGCTGGCTAAAATCACCGGACAGTCCGGTGTGCACCGGACATGTCTGGTACGCCAAGCGAGCGACGGCTCTTCGCCCGCACCAACGGTCGGCCACGCGATCAGCGCCAACCACATGAGCAAGCAACGGTCAAAGAGGATCACTGGAATATCCGGTGTGCCACCAAACAGTCTGGTGCCCACCCGAGAAGGAAGGTGGCAAAAATCAGATGATTCATAGTCGTTGCATAGGAGCTATCTGGTGCACCACTGGGCAATCCAGTGCACCCATAGATAGAAGGCAACCATGGCCCTCCAAATGGGACTTCAATAGCACCTAGGCCCCTTGGGGCTATAAAAGGGACCCCTTAGCGCATGGAGCAGTACACCAAGCATACTTTGATCACACTACAACTCCAATACTCAGCGACCACGCCTCTGAAGTGTTCTAGAGAGATTTGAGCGCATTTTCTTAGTCTTTACTCTGTCATTTTGTTGTTGCGCTCTCTTCTTTGCATTTGTGCGTGTTGCTGCTACATTGTGCTCTTGTATGTGTATTTTATTCTTTCCCTTACTCCTGTTTTGATTGTGATCATTTGTGTAAGGCGTGAGAGACTTCAACTTATGAAGATTCCTCACAACCAGGATACTGTGAGATATAAGGAAGAATTGTGGTACTCAAGTTTGATTTTTGGATCACTTGAGAGTGGTTGAGTGTAACCCTCGTCCATTGAAACGCTACAACGTGCAGTAGGCAAGCAATTACGTTTGATCGAAGCACGGGATAAAAATTTTCATGTGTCTTGTGCCATTTACTTCATTGCAATTTTTATCTCTTCCTTGTTCCAATTCTTCACTTGTGATATTTCTCTGAGTCAAAATTATATTTTGAAAGAGCAATCAAGTGAAAGGAACTTCTCTCTTCTTTCTACTCTCAAACTTGGTTTTATTTCTCTCTAACTCACATTTTAGACCAAGTTTGTGTGGTTTGAGTTAAGTTTTGCAGGATCACATATTCAGCCCCGCTCTAGGTGCTCTAAGCTATAATCACACCAGGTCAAGAACAGGTACCGCAAGATGAGGGACATGAAGGATGATGCGATGAGTTCATGAGAGGTCTAGGTCGTCGTCTCCTACTCAGCTATGGTTGCGGAGGATCGTTGCCATCATATGATGTATTTATGTAGCTATTTTATATAGAACTTCTATTATATAATAAATATGTGGCATTGATTTCGATACCATGAGTCATCATATGTGTGAGACTTGGTCCTAGCACACATTTGAGACGCACCAGGATTTGTCCTTAAATTCGGGTGTGACATCTGGTTATTTGCGTAGGTTTTGTTCTAAAGATTAATTAGTGGCCAAGATTAGTTTGAAAAATAGAAGTCCTAATTCACCCCTCTTCGGCGTCACCGTTTCGAACGAGGGGAAGTTTCTGGAGATGTGTCTTGCTAGTTGTATTGAGCCATTTGTCTATTTTTGGAGGGACTAACTTTGCTCTCAGTTTTATTGCTACTCTTTCGCTTTGTTTTGGCTCTGACTTTTGGCTAACCGTGTTGAGCCCATTTCTATCTTTTCTTGAGGGCTAGCCATTTTTGCTTGGTTGTGTTGAGCCCATTTCTATCTTTTCTTGAGGGCTAGCCATTTTTGCTTGGTTGTGTTGAGCCATTACCCATATCTTTAGGGACCAAGCTTTGCTAACTCTCGATTACTTGCATTAGGCCTTTGTCTAGCTTCTTATCACTTGAGTGAGTTCCTTCTTCTTACTTCCTTCTTTTCTACAAATATTTGTGTTTGTACATTGGTGTTGACAATGCACTCGTCAAGGGGGAGATTGAGAACACAAGGTTGATATGTACCCTTGTGGTTCGAGTTGTGATGATTGATTTTTAAAAAAGGTAACGCCTTGGGTTGAGTTAGTTAGACTAACCAAGGTGCGAGGTTGTTGGTGCAACATGTCTCTCGGCTTGTGGTTTGTAGATGTGGAGTCAGGAGACGGTGGTCAACAGCGAAGGTGAAGGCCATGCAGGTTTGTGCTGATGGACCAGGAGTGGCGAAGGACGAATGCCATGTCTCGACCGAGGGACTAGAGAAGTCGGGTGACTAACTATGGTGGCTGATACCTAGGGACACTAACAGGCACGAGGACGTGAAGGAGTGGATCGTGTTGTCGACGCAGTTGCAAATTGGTGGACACATGTCCATGATGTGGGCGCGTATGAAGTACGCTACCCATGGAGGTTTCGGTGGTTGAGCCTCAAAACCACCCGATGCAACAGTTCGCTGTTTTCGTCAGGTTTGTACCTCAAAATCCGATGGTACGGTTTCAGCGAGAATTAGATGCGGCACATGGCATCATCACGAAGGGTGCATCAAGCACTATTCTTAAGGTGTCGCCTAAGCGTCTAGGCGGAGGTCCAACGCTTAGACACCTTGTCCACCTACCTCACCTAGGCATCGAGACGGTGGTCTAATGCCTTGCCTCGCCTTACCGCTTTAGAAACCATGGCATCAAGGCAAATCAACTTCATGAAGAGTGTGTGGCCGTCAGAACAAAATTTTAGGAGTTGATCCATTTTGCCCTTGGCCGAGTGGATAGGCTCTATGTATTTATGGTTAGTTTAGGGAAATAGAATAACCCTCTATAAATAGGAGAGAGATGGTTGTTTCAGTTTTCTCTCTTTAGCATTAGATTACTGTTACATTGATTTCTATTTTAGTCTTGTAATCGCTCTAGGTTGGAGATCCTCAAGTACTTTTGAACTGTGGCATTTAAGACTGTGGATTTTTGAGGAAGTATGGTCATAACCACACTTAGCCCTCGTGGTTTTACTTCTTGTGTCAAATCTGATGGAGTTGAGTTTTTGTTTCGTTTCTTCTCTTCTCAACCCCTCTAGTTGATTGTGAGTTGATCTTTGGTTTCATGTGTTTAGAAGTGTTGGGGACATTCTCTGTGATGGAAACAGTCTTGTACTCTTGTGGTTACTGCAAATCTCTGGTTTGAGGTGATCACTTTCGTGGGCATGTTTCTTGCAGTTTTGGTCGAAATCTCAAAACCCCAACAAAATCCCATTCACAACTAAGTATCTGATCTGTTTTGGAAGATCTGATATTTTCATGCTCCTACTTCGCGAACCACTTCTTCTCCTGCAGCGTTTGCTGCCTACAAAATTTAAAGTCGGTCTAAACATTTTTTTGCTTCGACTCGTGGCACTATCACTCCCTAGCACTGTCGGAACTATGCCCAACATTGTCGCTCGTTCTGGGCTCTGCTTTTCTGGAAATTGTTGGGTGCAGTCAATTAACACTAGATTAGGTTGTTCCTATTCAAAATGGAACAATTAACACTAGATTAGGTTGTTCCTATGCCCAACATTGTCGCTCGTTCTGGACTCTGCTTTATCATCATGCAATCCAAAGTGGATTACTGAGATTTCTGATTCATACACCTATGATTCTGAGGCTCAGGACCTCATTACAAAACTTGCAATTGATAGTGACAGTTAAATCGTATTTCCTCTATTGGCTACCACTCTTTATCGTGACAAGGAGACTCCATGTCTCCAACTTGGACTGATAAAGAACAAATGTTGGGCGTCAAGTGAATCACATTTGTTCTATTTACTACTGCTATTTATCATCATAAGGTGTCAGTTGTGTCTAGTGTCTGCATGGCTTTAGCATCTCAACGTGCCTCTATGTTTCCATGGCACCATATGATTATAATCATATAACACAAATCCAGCTACGTGCATTATTCCATCGTGCCTCCATGTCTTCAGCTTGGACTGAAAAAAAGAAACAAGGTTCCCCATTTTACTGTATTAAATATGTACAGCTGACAATTCAGGCACAACTTGGGCATCACATCTAGGTATTTCGTACAGTCGTGAAGGTTAAAGGAGTGTCTATGATTTTCATGGTTATCAAGACATTTCAGAAAATGAACTCAGCCTTCCTATTATTCGAAACTCCATATTTACCTGAAAAAACAGTAGCCATGGCATGCGTCCGCGCATCATGGTCGCAAGGAAATCCTAACCCGAGAAGTGACTGTTTCTTCATTGAGGCAGTAGAGAGCGTCGATGAGGTGCATCCTAAGAGAGGCAGGCCCCTTGGCTGACTCCATCCCAATCTCTCCCACCAGACCAAAGATGGCAAGAGCGCATGCCGCTGCAACTATGGCATCAGAAGGTTCCATGGCAACAAATGCAGCAATAAGAGCAGTCACAGCGCACCCTGTTGCGGTGATCTTCTGCATCATGGGCACACCGTTGCTCACGCTGATAACCTGCTTCCCATCAGTGACGAAATCAACAGCTCCAGATACCGCGACAACAGCACTGCTGGACAGTGCCAACGCTTTTGCAGCTTCAATAGCATCAACAGAGCAATGTGAACTGTCCACACCCTGCAATTTGATCAGAAGTTGATTCCCGTGGCAGTAAGATGTGAATGGAATACGTAATATTACTGGTGTGTTTTTGTTGCTAAGGTCTAGTTTGGGAACCCCATTTTCCCAAGGATTTACATTTTTCCAAAAGAAATTAGTTCATTTTCCCTTAGGCCCCGTTTATTTCGTTGGAATTGAATTCCATTTTAATAATTATACTTTGGACAAAACTAATTAAGTTCATATATTTATATATGTAATATATTTGTATATTATCCTAAATCATATGAGAGAGATAGTTATATACTACATTTATGTTATAGCGAAGCAAGTATAAGAGTGTGCTATAAGTTGTACATCGGGAAAATAGTATGTAAATCTATAGAATCAATTTCCATCTCTCATCTCATGAATTTGAGATAGTCTTGTATGATAACTTTGGAAAGTGGTAGAATGTCACATTCTAAAAAAATAGTCTATTCCATTAGTAAGATTCCAATTCCTCAAATGAAAGGAAACAAACGGGACCTTAGGAAAATAGGAATCCCTTGGAAAAATGAAGTTCCTAAACTAGCCCTAATCTGAACAGTACGGAGAGAAGGCGCTTAGGTATTCCTGGAGTTGTAAAAGGGTATAATTTGGCAATGATGAAGATAAAATCGTACTCAAACTAGCCATAATACCCGGAAGACTAACAAGCAGACATGCTTGTCATAGGCCATGGAGAACTGTGAAGAGTAAAGGGCACTGTTTTAAAGGCGTTACCTAGGTGACACCTAGGCGTCCAGGCGGTGGTCCAACGTCTAGCCGCCTTGGGCGCCTACCTCGCCTAGGCGTCACCTAGGCGTCCAGACGGCGGTCCAACGCTTTGTCTCGTCATACCGCTTTAAAAACCATGGTTAAGGGGAATGGAAAATCAGATAATAGAAACGTAGCAGAGGAGAAAAACATTATGCAGTGTTTTACATTTAAATTATCAGAACATGGTGACAACATTAGAGTGTAATTTCTTGTTTTCCGTTTTTTCAGTTAACTTATGGGTATTTAGTCCTAACAGTCCTAGGCTGGGTCACTTGAGATAAACCAATCAAACAGTCAGTTCCGGTCCTGGGGCAGGGCGAGCATGCGGTTATCTAGTCCACACAGGCACACATTATTTTTGTGTTTTGGCCCACGCAGTGCACCTTCGTCTTCATGGTGGCTGCCGACTGGCTAGCACCTGTCCTGTTCCTGTCGCCACCTGCCATCATCGCGCAAGTTTACGATGCTCTGTGCGACTGCATCTCAATGCAGCCACAGCAAGCCCGCGCCAGATCGTGAGTTCATTACTTGATTGAATGACTTTGTATCAAGACATGTTGAAGATAACCATATATTATATATTTTTGTGTTTGATATGAATGTTTTTATGCATGTTTGAGTGTTTATTAACGACATATATATAAGGGCCTCATATTTTAAATCTTGCTCTAGGCTACATCTAGCTCAGTTAGGATTTGTATTCCTTGCTTGGGTTTGAGTTAGGAGCATGTGAAATGTGAATCATAATATCATATCAGTCAATAGAATAATGTAGTACCAAAGGTGTATACAGGTTTAAAATTTAAAAGTTGCAGTTTGTGAGGACGCGAGATTTCCATTTATTTACCTTAATTCAGTTAAATCTAGTGAACCTAGGCAGTGCGATCCATAACAAATCCATAGTCTTGTTAGTCTTTCTTTTATCCTTGATTGCATTGGAATTACTGAAGAAAGAACATAAGAATGACGGGGATAAGATAGAGAAGTACCTTGAAATTGGAAGAGGCGGCGGTTGAGCGGGAAGCGAGCGCGAGAATTTCAGAGGCGTTCCCCCTGACGACTGCTGGGCAGAGCGACAGAAGCTCGAGGCAGGCTTTCATCCGGAACCCGGAGGCGGCGGCGGCGACGGGGTCGAGCACCCAGGGGCGGCCGGCGGAGGCGGCGGCGCGCATGGAGGGGAGCCAGTCCTCCGAGAGCGTGCCGACGTTGACATACACGGCGTCGCAGCGCGGGGTAAAGTCGGGCACCTCGCGGAGGGAGTGGACCATAGCCGGGGAGGCGCCCGCGGCGAGGAGCACGTTGGCGGCGATGTCCATTGAGACGAGGTTGGTGATGCACTGCACTAGCGGCGCCCGTGCACGAACAGCGGAGAGGAGGGACCACGCGCGGTGGCCCCACCACACTTGACCCATCTCCTCCTCCTTCGCGCCAACGTCCATGGCAGCGGCCGCCGGCGGTAATAGCGTAGCGGGAGGCGCAATTCCTTTTTCCTCTTTGGCTTTCGGGAAGGTGGAAATTACCCTGCAGCAGGAGATTTATTTTAAGGCGCTCCATTTCTATTAGCAGAGCAATAGATATACAACAGGTGAGACCACATGTTTTAACGAGCCACGACACGACATCACACTTTAGGTGCTGAAAAAAAAAGTTGGAACTCGACGAGCTGACTCGGGCTCGCAGCAGCTCGGCTCGGACCAGCTCGACACTCGTAACGAGTCCGAGTCGAGCTTGTTTTTGTGGCTCGTGAAAAGAGCGAGCCAGCTCGGCTCGGCTCGGTGCAGCTCGCGAGCTGGCTCGTAGCTCCACCCAATAATAATTTGTTATATAAAATCTTAATTAGCATATAATATTAGTACCGAGTAGACAATAATTTATGTTATTTGAGATTATTATGCAAAAATAATCTATTTTTATATTATATTAGTGATATATCTATTTTACTAATTTAAAATATGTTATTTAAAATATTTTTAAGACTTTATATTATAATTTAGAAAGCAGATTTACGTTTATAGCTAGGCTCGTTGGCTTGGCGAGCCGGCTCGCGAGCCCAAAGCAAGCCGAGTCGCTTTTCCGAGCTCGCCAGATGGGCGAGCCGAGCCGAGCTCGGCTCATTGCATGAGCGAGCCGCAGCGAGCCGAGCTCGGCTCGGCTCGTTTCCACCCCTAGTGCCACGCCACCATAATTGGCGAAAGACAGTGACAGAAAACAATGACAACCAAAGGCAACAATAACAGCCTCCCAGATGGAATTATTACATTCAGAGAGAACTGCAGAAAAGAAATCAGGCACACAACAACGTCCAGCCACCGCGCCAACACACTTCGGTTTTAAGACCTGTTTGGTTCGTGGCTAACTGTAACACACATTGTCTAAGGTTAGTCGTTTGAATGGAAGAACTAACCTTAAACAGAAAAGTTAGGCAAAATATGGCAAGTTAGCCAGCGAACCAAACATATCCTTAATCTTCTGTGGCGACACATCTTCCTCCCCTTCCTTATTATGTCCATTATCACGATCGCCCAGCTTGACGCTGGCAGCACGGACCAGCAACTTCGCCCCTTCCTGGATTAAATCTTGGAACTCCCTCTTGCTCAAACCTGCCAAGTAGGTTAGAAGCGCACAAGAATGACACACAATATCTCTACGAGATCTGATCAAAACATTCTCAAAACATGTATTATTAGGAGCTTTCCATATGGCCCAACAAATAACAGCCACACCTATCACATGGATATCTTCGATCAGAGACGCAATATACATGAGCCAAATCCAACACTGTTCAATGTTACTAGGCACCAGAGAGGTATTAAAGCAATTTGCAACACTTCCCCACATAGCTTTAGCGAACACTTACGTTTAACCAGGTTGTCTTTGGTAAAACTACAAAAACTGCAAGTTGTATCTCCAATCCACTTACGTTTAACCAGGTTGTCTATGGTAAGAATCACTTTATTTTCCAATAACCACATGAAAATCTTAATCTTAGGACGTAATCTACTCTTCCAAATATGACCCATACCAAGGCCCTGATCAGTATTTAATAGAGCATTATACATAGATTTCACAGTGAACTGTTTTTTGGGACCCCACTTGAAATGATATTAGGTTGATCCTGAAAAATAAATTTCTCAGCCATAGCACAGATATAATCCCACATAATCCTAGGGGCTCCGTGGAGCCACCTTCTAAAAGATAGATTCCAATGTTTTTCCTTCGCCTTTTTTTACCATGATTCCTTTGTCATCACAAATGTCATAAAGGCAAATATTCAAATCACTAAGAGCTTTATCAAATCACCATGCATCCTCCCAAAATCTTGTTTTTATCTCCAGATTTAATAGAAATGCATCTACCCGAGAGATAAAATTGTTTAAGTTGTAAAAAAATTTCCAGACAGGGGAATCATTAATATTCTACTGGACATTATGCGCATTGGTGTTACTCATATACTTGTTCCAAATAATATCTTTCTAGACACCATTTTACTTTTCTAAATACCACCACCATTTACACATCAAGCTGATATTAAGAATTCTCAAATTCTTAATCCCAAGACCTCCTCTTTTTTGTCCACACAATTTTTTTCCCATTTAACAAGGTGGTATTTCTTTTTATCCCCTCCACTTTGCCACAAGAATTTCCTTCTTTTAATATCTATTTTTCTAATAGAGGTCTTAGGGAGCAAGTACATTGACATGTGATAGATAGGAGAATTAGTTAGACACGAGTTGATGAGAGTAACTCTACCAACAATGGATAAAGAACTGCCCTTCTAGGCCTCAAGTCTTTTGTCTATCTTTTCTTCCAAATAAATCCAGTCCTTAACATGGAGTTTACCAGGACTAACAGGAACACCTAGGTATCTCATTGGGAAACACTCAATCTGACAGTTAAACAACTCAGCATATTGGGTAGAAATTTCCACATCCCCTTTAATAACAAAGATTTCACTCTTCATGTAATTAATCTTAAGACCAGATATCATCTCATATAACCACAGAAGCACCTTCAGTGTCTAGCTTTTTCCAAGTCATTCTTCAAGCAAATAATTGTGTCATCAGCATATTGCAATATAGCAACACCAGTAGGGGTAATGCAATCTCTCAAACCATTATTCACATCATTTTCTTGAGCTTTAGCTAGCATTCTAGCTAAACTGTCAGTCACTAAATTAAAAAGAATTGGGGATAGAGGGTCACCTTGCCTGACCCCTTTAAAACTTTTGATATAACTACCCAAAAGCTTATTGATTTTGACCCTCACACATCCTCCTTTTACCACCATATGCATCCAAGATAACCATTTGTCACAGAATCCTCTTTTCTGAAAACAATTGAACATCAACTCCTAATTCACCTTATCATAAGCCTTTTCAAAATCCAATTTCAGAATAATCCCAACTTATTTTTTACATTTAGTTTCATGGAGAATTTCATGAAGAATCATAACTCCATTCATAATATTTCTCCCTTTGATAAAGGCATTTTGTTGCTCATTAATCATTTTTTGGGCAGAGAGTTCAATTCTGATAGTGTTGGGGGCCTTCCTCTTCCGAAGGTCCTCAAAAACAGGACTAACAATTTATTTCTAGCATAATATTGATTATTACAGGGAGCTTCGGTTCGTGATGGAAGTCTTCCCCTCTGTAGAAGGTCTTCAAGACGAAGATATAGCCCGAGGGTAACAATGAACGCCGAACCTATAGCCGAAGAATAACAGCTTCGACTTAAAATGACGATGAAGACCAAACATGATGAGCTGAAGAGGAAAAGACTAGCTAGTCCCTAATGATTTATATTACAGTTATGAACAAATGTTAAGGTCATAAATGTATTTTTACCCGGGCTGCGTCCCGTGCCTATAAATAGATGAACAATATCATCATAATGTTCACGCTGAATTGTAATTGCTCTCACATCAACACATTCGAACAAGCCGAATGTATCAATGTAACATAAATTCTGTTAATGCCCATGTACGTATTATGAAATACATATGTGTATGAGCAAATAGATTACATTCATTGTCTTTATGTATTCTAATTCTTATGAATCGTGAACACATGTCCTTCATGACCTTCGTCTGAAGATTATTATATCCGAGAGAAGATAATACTTCGGAGGACGAAGGTCCTTGACCTTTAACAATTGTGTTGCCTTGTTCTTGATTCACAGCATTTGAGAACAAGTGATCAACATTGGTGCCCACCGTGAGGCAAACTCGAACGACCACCTTCGACAAGCATTCACCTTCATCATGCCGCCAAAGAAAGCAATAGCGCCAGGGGCAGCCCTTCATCCACTAGACACCAACCAAGAGACTCTCTCTTTGAGAAAAGCCCAAAGCCAGAAAAGGAAGGCTACCAACCCAACGCCGCAGGAGGAGGAGCTAGACCAAGAAATCAGAGACTTGGAAGCCATACACCAAAAAGTGCAGAGAAAGAGAGAGAAGATGCTTCGGCTAGCTGACCTTCAGAGGAAGATCGACGAAGCTGCTGAAGAAATGCGTCATATCACACAAGATGACCAAGGACGAAGGCCTCAACATAGAGAGCTTCGTCAAGAAAGTCCAATCAATGATGATGAATGGTATGATGACTTTCATCATGGTAACTTTGCTTTTGATGATGCTTCTCCTCTAGCAGCAGAATTACAGGCTACCCCATGGCCACCATCCTACAAGCCACCACAACTTCCCATGTACGATGGGCATTCTAATCCGAAGCAATTTCTTATGAGTTACCAAGAAACCATATCTTCATATGGTGGCAACACGGCTGTCATGGCGAATTCCTTCGTTATGGTAGTCAGGAGTGTGGCTCAGACGTGGTATTCTTCCCTTCTCCCGGGAACGATCACATCATGGTAAAAGCTGAAGGATATGCTGGTAACCAGCTTTCAGGGTTTCCAAACGAAGCCAGTAACTGCCCAAGCTCTGTTCTAGTGCACACAAGACCATGAGGAATACCTGCAGGCGTATGTCCGAAGGTTTTTTGCGTCTTAGGGCTCAGGCGCCAATGGTGCCAAACGAGATTGTCATCGAAGCTATGATCAAGGGGCTCTGACCAGGACCAACGACACAGTATTTTGCCAGGAAGTCACCACAAACCTTGGAAAAGCTCCTCCATAAGATGGACGAATACATCAGGGCCGATAATGTGTTCGGCAGAGAAGGGAAGAGGCCTACAGATACTCAAAGATGACTAGGGGCTTCGGAGGAAGGCTCCACCATAGACATGTCACAACAATCCTCAATCCTAGCTCAAGTGATGACAAAGGAAATGAAAGGGAAATGAGCTTAATCATTTCCTATAAGCGATTTTAGTGTTTGACATCCATCACAAACCACATGGACTAACTAGTTTGCCTAGTTGTCATTTATCTCAGGTGCATAAAGTTCAACATAAACCAACAAAGAATATAAGTTGGGGACTCTACAAAGTTTGGAGCAAAAGATAATTAGAGGTGCTACCAGTGGTGCACCGGACACTGTCCGGTGCCCAGGACGAGCACCCCTCGAACTAGCCGCTCTCGGGTTTCTTTGGGAGTCGCTCCACTATAATTCACCGGACTGTCCGGTGTGCACCGAGCATATCTGGTGAGGCAATGGAGCAATGGTCAACTGCGCCAACAGTCGACTGCGGTGAATAGTAAACAGTGCGCACGTCAGAAGTCAGACCTGCAAAGTCAGAACGCACCAGACTGTCCGGTGCAACAAGAGGACAAAAGACTTCAACCACTCCAAACCCCAACGATCTACTGACATGGTAGGCACTGGATAGTGAACAGTGCCATGTCTGGTGTACCACCGGACTGTCCAGTGTGCCCATCAACAGCAACGGCTAGAATAGTGGTTGGGGCTATAAATACCCCCAAACAACAACATTCAAGCCGTCCAAGCCTCCTACACTTCTCATTCAATACAAGAGCAAAGGCAAACACTCCAAAGACATAATCAAAGCATTCAATCCACTCCAAGCTCCAAAATCAGCTCAATTGCTTAGAGACTTGAGAGAGGATCATTTGTTCTTTTGTTACTCTTGTTGCTTGGATTGCTTTCTCCTTCTCATTCTTATTCTTCTAAGTGATTTGTAAAGCTAGCAAGAGACACCTAAGTGTGTGGTGATCCTTGCGGGGTCTAAGTGACCCAAGTGATTAAGGAGAAGCACTCGACCGGTCTATGTGACCAATTGAGAAGAGGGAAAGGGTTGGAATAGACCCGACCTTTGTGGCCTCCTCAACAGGGACTAGGTTCTTTGGAATCGAACCTCGGTAAACAAATCACCGTGTTTATTTGTGTTGATCTTCACTTCATTTGTTTCCCCTCTTTCCTCTCTCTAAAAGTTCCCTTGCTCATATTGATTTGAGTTTGCTCTAAAGGTTATCCGCAATTGATTGAGCAACTCTAAGCAAGGAGAACTAACTTCCGCACTCTGATTTATTTCTAGTGCTGACCTCGGACAAAGTGCGTGTTCAAAGTTTATAATTTTCAGGTTTCGCCTATTCACCCCGTCTAGGTGAATTTTAATTGGTATCGGAGCCCGGTACTTCATTATAGTCTAACAACTCAAAGTGATGTCGGGAGAACACGCCAAGAGGGAGATGGTCACTGGCGAAAAGCCCGAAGGCTCGGGAAGGAAGAACGATGAACGGACTCCGCCAAAGGAGGCCGAGGACAAGCACATGGAGGAATCTGCATCCTTCCACATTCGGCGCCGAGTCTACAACTTCGAAGCGCCAAGAGCGCAAGAAGTATAGTAAGATGTCTCTACACTATCCTCGTATTCCAAAACGCGCCCCTTTACTTTTGGTACCCCTAGACAAACTACCATATTTTGATGGTGAATATTATTGTATGTGGAGTGATAAAATAAGGCACCATCTAATCTCACTCCACGAAAGCATATGGGATATTGTTGAGTTTGGAGCGCAGGCACCACAAGTGGGCGACGAAGATTATGACTCTGATGAGGCCACCCAAATAAGGCATTTTAATTCCCAAGCAACTTCTATACTCCTCGCCTCCTTGTGTTGAGAGGAGTATAATAAGGTGCAAGGGTTGAAAAATGCCAAAGAAATTTGGGATGTCCTCAAGACAGCGCATGAAGGGGGCGAGGTGACCAAAATCACCAAGTGCGAGACGATCAAAGGAGAGTTCGGTCGATTCGTCCTCAACAAAGGAGAGGAGCCACAAGAAATGTACAACCGGCTCAAAACAATGGTCAATCAAGTGCGTAACCTCAGAAGCACCAGGTGGGATGACCATGAAATGGTCAAGGTTATTCCTAGATCACTTGTTTTTCGTAATCCCACTCAAGTGCAACTAATCCGTGGAGATCCTAGATATAAACAGATGTCTCCCGAGGAAGTAATTAGCAAGTTTGTGAGCTTTGAACTTATGATCAAAGACTCCAAACACATTGTCAACTTGGAGCAAGGTGTCACCTCCACGCCCGAGGCGCAACCCGTTGCATTCAAAACAACGGAAGAGAAGAAGGAAGAGTCTACACCAAGTAGACTCCCAATTGACGCCTCCAAGCTCGACAATGAGGAGATGGCTCTTATCATCAAGAGCTTTCGACAAATCCTCAAGCAAAGGAAGGGGAAGGACTACAAACCCCGTTCCAAGAGGGTTTGCTACAGGTGTGGTAAGTTCGGTCACTTCATTGCAAAATGTCCATATACAAGTGACAGTGATAGGGACGAAGACAAGAAAGGGAAGAAGAAGATGTAGAAGAAAAGATACTACAAGAAGAAGGGTGGTGTTGGGACCTGCCTTTCAGGACAGGTAGATCCAATGGAAAATGGGGGAAAGAGTTTGTAATGCTAACACGGGGTGTCAAAGCCATAATGATCTCCCTGCGCTTTGGCACGGTATGGGGGTATTTATAGGTACTCGAGGGGCTGCTTGTCCTTGTAAAAAACATTTAGACCCTCGATTACCTAGTTTATCCTCGGAATATTCCCACGAGGGGAGGTTACAACGAGTCATTACGACATACTTTATTACAGACATGTCCCAACCAACACTGCTCACGCGGGGCCCTGCTACATGGGACGAATTGTACATGGGCCTCTCCCTGCAATGAGAGAGGATGTCCTATGGTCTTCGTGGGACCTTCATCTTGTCTCGCCGGAGCGAAGGGGACCGAATAGGCCTCCGTATGGGCAGCGCTCTTGGTCTGTCCGGCGGGTCCTACGGATGCGGTCTTCGTCCGTGCGGCGCGAAGTAGAAGTCGTCGAGCGAAGGGTGGCGTGTTCGCCTTCGCCCCAACATTTGCCCTCCGAGGGGCCAGTTCGACCAAGTCAGCTAGTGATGAAGACCACTGTGAGATGGTGAAGACGCTGCCCTCGCTCGAAGTGGTCCCGCGAGGGTTTTTGAATTGTGACCATTGATGGACGTGTTACTGCTAGACTGCGGGTTTCCTGATGCGTCACATCACGCCTATAAAAAGCCGGCCTCGGTCGAGACTGTTGCTTGCTTACATTTGCGCTGCAAAAACCCTAGCTTTTTACAGTTGCTCGCCTGCCCTCCTTGCTCGTTCTACGCTGGAAATCTGGCCCGTATCAAGTAGACCGCGTGCCGCCGCTGACGGTACGTTGCAATATCTTCTTCCTCGTCTGTTGCGAGCTCACCGTCAGCCACGCCGTCGTTCGAGGAGACCTTGAGTGACTTGGCGGTGGTTGAGTTGCAGCCCGACCACACAGTGGAGTTTGGGACCTCAAGGATTTTCTCGGGCCGCGTGCTGGAGATGCAGCGGCTTGGTTACTTTGGTAATGGTGTCGGGCGGGCCCCGGGTGCAGAAGAGGTCCCCGAGCCTAAGGGCGAGTTGATAGTTTTTGAGGCCTTTCTCGCTGCCGGTCTTTGCCTCCTAATGCATCGATTTGTGGTGGAGGTGTTGCGAAGGTTTGAGGTGCAAGTCCACCAGTTGACGTCGAACGCAGTGGTGGCGCTTGCGAAGTATGTCTGGGTAGTTTCTTCCTACGGCGGGCAGCCGTCTGTGGAGGTCTTCACCAAAAATTATTGCCTGCATTGGCATAAGAGGAAGATAGGGAATAAGATAGCCCAATTTGGATCGTGCACCTTCACGCTGTCACACCCGGATTTAAGGAACAAAGCCAGGTGCATCTCATACATGCACCAAAGAAGACAACATATATAATAACAGAGGGTATAGAGATAAATGTCATAATATCATCAGAGTACTTATTACATAGTGGAAGTCTTACAGGATAAAAGATAAATATAAAATGAACTAAAGTCCATCCTTGGTGCCAGAAAGTCAACTGGGAGACGCCACCTAGATCAAATCAAACTCCTCGTTGTGTGGCTCCTGTTGAACCACCCATTCTTCTCCTATGGGTGGTGTGAGACAGCAAGGGTGAGCTCACACATGTTCATCGCTCAACAAGTTGTGGGGAATATTGTGCATAAACTCTCCAAAGGTGGGAGTTCATGTGATGTGTAAGGCTGATCAACAATAGGGGTTAAAGCTGAGCATTGCTTTTAATAAGTTGGTCAAATTTTATTAGCAATTACTGAATGTGAGTAAATACTAAACCATAATAAGAATAATAGAACAAAATTAATAAATAATCCCATGCAATGCATATGACAAATTGAATTTAGTTTTATAATTTAATCATGCGAGAGTCCTAAGCTGCTCTTGACCGTGAGCTCAGCTAGTATACCAGTTTTACACTCTGTAGAGGTTGTACCCTGTATCCACAAGTCATGTTACCAATCTGCCAAGGGGTCATGAATCACATACACCTCTACCAAGGAAGCGAGGCAGGGTAACACTACGAGGCCTTAAACAAGTTCCACTAGCTTCCGAAAACCCGCTACAGTTTATGGGAAGAGCACTTGCAAGAATCCCTCGTTTGACTGCCATCGCAGCAAAATCAACCCGAGAACCTCCCTGCATGCAACTCCCCTACTGCCCTTGCCCCTTTCGGGTAAGGTAGTCTTCCACTAGCTTTCCTAATTAGTCGGCCAAGGGTGTCCCATTCCACCCTTGTGGTGGCACGTGTTTCTCATGTTAATCTCCATGTTTCAATTAAAATTAATGATCTTGACATGAACATAAATAACATAACAAAATAATTGGAACATGGATATAATGAAATACTAACCCAAAACCATGTAAAGCAATAGCAAAACTACCCAAGTGATTCAGTGGTAAACAAGGTAAAAGACAAACAGACTAGGGTGACCTATTGGGTCCCATCAAAATTGAACATATGCATTGATAGTGATAATAAAGAACATTATTGGGTAATAAATGTGGTCAAGGGCACAACTTGCCTGGCACTTGAGATTCCAGTTACCAGGATGATTCTTCAGATCCTCGAAACATCGCGCTAGTCGTAGCAATACAAACAAACATGATATAGACAAAATTAACATCACAACAAACATAAGAACAAATTGAATAATAATGATCTACGTGTCGCTACGAGATCGGGGATCAAGAACTACTAAGATCGGGGTCATGGTTAAGGAGTTATGATCTTATAGAAGATTTATGTGATTAAAATATTAAATTATATTATAATTTGGTTAATATAAATCATATGAGAGGTTATTCTATAAATAACTATCTCCACTTTAATCTAAACTATAAATTGACCATAGATCATATTCTAGTAGATTATAATGGTAAGCAGTTTAACAAGACTAACCCACATAAGTTAAATAAAGATCTAATTATAAAATAATGAGACATGGTATAATAAATGTTGTTATTGCATAGTAAATATTTACACGAGACTAACGCAACTGGAACGGTTCAATTCGGAGTTAAAATGGGAAAGTTATGAATTTCCGATGGTTTTATGTACTTGGTATAAGATTAATTAGGAAAGCAATTTTAATATTATTTTCATGCTAGAACAGACACACTAGGTGATAAACAATAATATTATAAAACTATAGGAATGGGAATGGATTAATTTGGACTAAATATGAATTTTCTATGAATTAAACAAGTTAAAGGAATTGTTTTTATTTTAAAAATTCATTTTCTAATTTAGTTTATCTGTTTTTCTTATTCACTGGACTGCGCCTCAATTAAACGGAAATGTAGGGGCTAACGTGAAAAATATCTTAGACTCAGTCTACTCCCACAGTGGACCGCGAGTTGGTTCTATAAAAACAGAGGGGCCAAAGTGTAAATCTGCCCGCGAAGGGGTACAGAGTGACCAGAGCCGCCCGATTGCATTTCGACGGGTCAGATTAGAACTAATCTTACCCGAACTGGTACCCAATTACCACCGTGGGATCGGCGATCAACAGCCACCGTTTAAAGTGCCTAGATTGGTTTACAAACGCTCGATCCTAATCGGACAGTTGGGACTACCATGCCGAAAGGGTATACTAGAGATCTCATCTCGCACGCCCATACAGGATCGGACGGCCAGAGAATCATCTTCCCCTGCCGATCCAATGCGGCGGCGCTCTCCCCACACGGAGGAGCATCGCCGACGCCGAGCCAATCCATCGCTTCAGATGGTAATCCCCTCCCCCAAAACGTGCTACGCGTAGATAGGAATAAGGCGAGGCAGTCGAGGGGTTTCTCACCGGAGATAATGGTGTGGGAGCCTCGGTCCACGTTGTTAGGCGGGTCACAGTGGAGCACGACGACGACGAGCAATTGCCTGCGCCCAGCTTGATTCCACGGCTTGGAGGATTCGCGCACACACTCCCCGAGTGTTGGCGAAGCACCTCGATCTGGGATCAGGGTCCTAGCGACGGTGTAGCCGAGTTGCCCTTGTGGCGACTCCTTTCTCTCCCTCCGAGCTTGACGATGGGATTCGGGGTGGTGCAGCAGTGCGCGCAATGCAGGTCTAGAGCTACGGCGCTCGATTCTTATAGCTGAGGCCGCGAACGGTGGTTACACGGGGTCTGTTGGAGTCATCGCTCGGATTTTGCGTGAGGTGCGGTCGCGACGCCTGCCATGCGCGCGATTCCGTTGAAGGTGGAGCTGACAAACGAACCCCACGTGCCAGCGAAACCTTGAGGAGCTAGGAAACCGACAAGCGGGCCTGTGTCGCAGTGAAAGCAACGACCCACGCGGGCACAACCTGGCCTGGTGGGCCAATCCCGTCCGTGAAAAGCTTTCCACGCCTTAGGAGGTATGAGGCTGACAGGTGGGCCCCGTATGTCGGCGCGTGGCTGCGTGAGCGAGATGGAATAACTGGGCTGCGCGGGGGAAAGATTTAGTGGGCCGAAAACGGGTTTTGCGGCCCAGGTAGGATTTTCTTCTTTTTCTTTTGCTTTTGTTTTCTGTTTTTTCTTTATCCATAATTATTTTGAATCCAAATTTGAATTTGAATATGAGTTTCTCCTTTGAATCAAATGTACACATTCAAATCCTAGTATATAAATAATATATTTTATTATTATATATATATATATATATTTATACTTATTTTTACTCACATAATATCTTCTTTTTCCTCTTTTCTCAAATTCTAAAATTTGCTTTCTATTTCAAAGATCTCACTTCAAATTCAATTCAAATTCAAACCCATTGTTTTGAACTTCAACTCTTCACAAGAGTCAAAGTTAATACTGATGTGATTATAACTGTTGGGGGCCTTCGTCTTCCGAAGGTCCTCAAAAACACAACTAACATGTTTTCCAAGTATAATGCGTTCACAGGGACCTTCGGCCTCGGAATGAAGTTGTACACGATATGAAAAACATGGTCTGGGAGAAGGTTGAACCAGTTCCGAAGCTACGCGTAGAGAAGCTTCAGCTTAGCGGTGGAAAATGAAACCGACTTAAAGGGGAAAAGGTTGTCTAGTCCTCGATAGATTATCCCTAAGTCAATAGTAAATGTCAAGGGCATGGATGTAATTTTACACAGGCTACGTCATGTGCCTATAAATAGATGAACAGTAGCACCGTACTGTTCACGCTGACTTGTATTCACTCGCACGTCAAACCTGGATTTTTACCTTCTGTCAAGCCGAAGGTATAAATGTAGTTCGATATTGTTCATATTTATTCATGATGATATAATAAAAATATACTAATGATGTCATATGATTATTCATGTTGTCTTTCATATTTGATATGCTTCTACTTTCATTATTATGTACTGAGATTTTGAAGGTACGACCTTCATAACTTTCGTTTGAAGATCATTATATCCCAAGGGAGATAATGCTTCGAAGACAAAGGTCTTTATTTATTAACATTTTGTGTTACCTTGTTCTTAACTCATAGCATTTGAGAACAAGTCCCCAACATTGGCGCCCACCTCCGGTGAACTCATTCGACCACCTTTGGCAAGCCGTGACCTTCGCATGCCACCGAAGAAAACTTCTTAAGGGCTAGGGGATGCACTGCAGCCACTGGACGTCAACCAGGAAACACTGCGTAAAGCCAGAACTCAAAAAAGGAAGGCTACAAGTCCAACGCCTCAAGAGGAGGAGCTAGACCAAGAAATAAGAGACCTCAAAGCCATCCATCAATAGGTTCAGAGAAAGAAGGAGAAGATGCTTCTCCTCTCCGATCTACAGAAGAAGATCGATGAAGTTGCTGAGGAAATGCGTCATCTCACTCAAGATGACTAGGACCGATGACCTCAACGCGGAGAGCTTCGTCAGGACAATTCCTATGATGATGATGAGTGGTATGATGATTTCCATCATGGAAATTTTGCTTTTGATGATGCTTCTGCTCTGTCAGCAGAACTGCAGGCTACCCCATGGCCCCCATCATACAAGCCACCCCAGCTCCCCATGTATGATGGGCACTCAGATCCGAAGTAGTTTCTGATGAGCTACGAAGCAACCATATCTTCGTATGGGGCAATACCGCAGTCATGGCGAAATCCTTCGTCATGGTAGTCAAGAATGTTGCACAAACTTGGTACTCCTCTCTTCGGCCAGGAACAATCACATCATGGCAGAAGCTGAAGGACAAGCTGATCACCAGTTTCCAAGGGTTTCAGACGAAGCCGGTTATTACACAATCTTTGTTCCAGTGCACGCAAGACCACGAAGAATACCTCTGTCACACCCGGGTTTTAGGGGTCCAAAGCCCGGGCGCGAACATAAACACCAGGTGTGCTGGGACCAAGTCTCACACATATGATGCATAGTGGCACATGATCGAATGTCACATCTTTACTATATAACAGGAGTTCTATACAAAATAATTAAATAATTACATCATATGAGGAAACGATCCAGCAACCCAAAGTTGACTGGGAGACGACGGCCTAGACCTCTCACGAACACATCGCAGCATCCTCCATGCGCCTCATCCTGCAGTACTTGCTCTTGACCTGTGGGGGGGGGGGGTGAGACAGCAAGAGTGAGCTCACATACGTTCATCGCTCAACAAGTTGTGAGGAATAATGTGCATGAACTCGCCAAAGGTGGGAGCTCACGTGAAGTGTAAGGCTTACCAAAGAGGATGGTTAGAGCTGAGCATTGTTTTTAAAGTTGGTCAAAATTTTATTAGCAATTACTAAGTATGAGTAAATACCAACCCAATTAAATAGTAGAACAGAAGTAACAACATCACCTGCGATGCAATGCATATGACAAATTAAATTTAAGTTCCATAGATTAATCATGTGAGTGTCCGAGCTGCTCATGACCGTGAGCACGGCTAGTATACCAGTTTTACACTCTGCAGAGGTTGCACATCTTTACCCACAAGTCATGTTACCGATCTGCCAAGGGATCGCGACTTCCCATACACCTCTACCGAGGAGGCGAGGCAAGGTAACACTACGAGGCCTTTACAAAGTTCCACTAGCTTCAAAAAACCCGCTACAGTTTATAGGAAGCTCCAATGCAGGAATCCCTTGCAGGACCGCCATCGCAGCAAAATCCTCCCGAGGGCCTCCCTACACTGACCACTCCCCTACTGCCCTTGCCCCTTTCGGGTAAGGTAGTCTTCCACTAGCTTTCCTAATTAATCGGCCAAGGGCGTCCCATTAAACCCTTGTGGTAGCACTGTTTTCCTGGGTGGTTCTCCATGTTCCAATTACCATAATGATCTTATCATGAACAGTAATAATAAACAGATAATAAAAGTGTGATCATGAATAATGTATCTTCATACCCAAAACCACATAAAGCACTAGCAAGTACTACCCAAAAGTTCAGTGGTAAACAAGGTATAAAGATAGACAAACTAGGGTAACCTATTGGGTCCCATCAAAATTAACCTATGCAGATCATTATGATTAATCAGAACATGGCTGGGTAAAAAGAAGTGATCAAGGGCACAACTTGCCTGGCACTTCAGATTCCAGGTACCAACTTGCTCTTCAGATGACTCGTGACCTCGCTCTAGTCGTAGCAATACAAATAAACATTGTATAGGCAAAAATTAACATTACACCAAACATAAGAATGAACTGAATAATAATAATCTACTCGTTGCTATGAGATCGTGAGTTCGAGAATGGCTAAATTCGGGGTTACAGTTATGGAGTTATGGTTTTCCGAAGATCCACGTGGTTAAGTATAGAATAGACTAAGTGCAACATTTTAACCTATATTTCATGACAAAACAAAGTTACCAGATGATAATAAATATTATTATGAGACTAATGCAACTAGAATGGATCAAAACGGAGTTACAGTTATTGAGTTATGAATTTCCTAAGTTATTAAGTACTTGGCACGAAATAAATTAAATAAACAATTTTAATCTATGTTTCATGTCTAAATAGAGTCACTAGGTGATAAAGAATATTAAAACACAATTAATACAACTGGAATGAATCAAAAAGGAGTTAAAATAAATTTTCTATGAATTAAACAAGTTTGTAGAATTGTTTTTGCATTAAAAATCAGTTTCTATATTGTTTTTCTCAATTTCCTCGGTTACTAGACTGCGCGCGTAAATAAACTAAAAGCCAGGGGCTAAACTACAAACTTTCCCAGACTCAGTGAACAACCCGAGTGGACGGCGGGTTGGTTTCTGAGCTTCCCGAGGGCTTATTTGCAGTTTTACCGGGCCGAAGGGGTATCTAGGGTTTCTTACCGTTGGATCTGAGTTCAACGCTTAGGATTAGATCTAGCCTTTAATGAATCGGTACGTGATCTGGTTCGTCGGATCCGTGATCAAGGGCTGCGATCAATTATGTGCACGACCCGATCTCGCCCACACGTCGACCATCCAACGACCGAGATTCTATTTTACGAAACGATACCCTTCGGTCTAATCTACGCCCTGCCTGATCGAATCAACGGCCAGCGCGCTACGTGCCTCACACAAAACGCCCGCCGGCGGCGAGAACCCACCAAATCCCCCCCCACGGCGGCGCTAAGGTCTCTGGCGAGCAATTCCTACTGCGCCAAAGCTCGAATCGTCCCTACCGAAACAGCTCACGAAGCGAGCATAAGCACGAAGCTCTGGGTGGATTGCTTACCGAGAATCACCCGCGAAGAAGCTCTACCCACGGCGTTAGGCGGTCCGACCGAGAGTCTTCGGCCACGGCGAGGAATTCCCCGAAGTTCGCCGTGCGATGCGCCAATGCAAGGTTACAGCCGTGACCCACCGCACCAGGCGTAGCTCCCGCACCCCAGACTTCGGTCCTATTGCTGAGAAATCGACCGGTCGACGACGGCGGACCGAATCCCCTCACACGGCGCGCGGCGGCGTTCTGGTGGCGATGAGAAATCGGGCTAAAAGAGGGGATAGGGGAGAAGGAGCGCGTGCGCTCGGCTTTTATCCACCGAGCCCACGGAGTCGGGGTCGTGGCCTAACTCGCGCGAAGCAAGGAAGTAAGCCGCGCATGGCGCTCGGGTTGTTGACGTGGATACGAAACAGACACAGCGAAGAAGGGGGAAGAGATAGAGATGACAGGCAGGTCCCACCTGTAAGCCATGCGGGGAAAGGAAGAGTGAGGTGCCCTGGCTGACGTACGGGCCCGACTTGACAGTGATACAGATGAGCGTGCGCGGGTGAGTACGTAGTTGCCCGGGAAACCGACATGTGGGCCCCACGCGCTAGTGAGTCCGGGCGCGGTGGCGATGGGCTAGCGGGGAGAGCATGGGTAGTGGGCCGAATTGGTTAGGAACCGGCCCAAACAGCATGTTGACCTTTTTCTTTTTATTTTCCCACCTTGTTTTCTTCATTTTCAATTTCAAACTCATTTAAAATTTAAATTCCATTCTTGTGGCCATTTTATACTTAGGTTTATATTGTGCCATTAAAATACTGACTTTGAAGATACATATTATATATATATATATATATATATATATATATATATATATATATATATTTCTATATTCTTTCTCTTTCTTCTCCTTCTCTATGTTATGTTCCAAATTCCTAAATGTAACTTAGGTCAACTTCAAATTTTGGATAATAATACATTTTTATTAATATTGCTGGTATTAAATGCACAGACAAATAAATCCAATATGATGCATAGGTTGTTTAGGTGTCTTTTGTTAATTGTTTATTTGTTTAAGTGAGGTTTTCACAGGTGATGATAAGTAGATACAATATACACATATACATAAAGGAAATATATTTTTTCCTTTTATATGATCTCTTACAAGTTGGGTATTACAAATCCTACCCCCCTTAAAAAGAATCTCGACCTCGAGATTTAGGAAGGACTAGGGATACAATAAGTTTGGTCTAGAATTTTAGTTTCTCATTTGGGTTTTGGAAATCAAAGTTTTGTTCAAGTTTTTACATAACGGTTAGTAGACGATTTGGAACACATGGATATTGTATGTCTAGCCATTTATTAGGTCAGATGAGGTACGATTATGGCAAGTAGGGGTTGTGGCAAGGGTATAATAAGGAAAAACTTCATCAGAACTGTGGACCTTGATTCCGTTGGCGATTCAACTTGATCTTTGAAGACTTGAGTTGATGCTTATCCTTTCCTTGATGAGGTTGATCTTCTTTGCCTTGGTGTCTTGGTTAAAACAGCTGTGGGTAGGGCAGGCTATATGTGGGGTAGGTTGAAATCTGGTTTGATGTTGGGTTGGAATGGACGACCATCATGAACATGTTGGATAGGTTAGAATCTTGTTTTGAAATAGAAAGATTAAGCAACCTATCAAGAATACTTAGGTTGTTTGTCTATGGCCAAGTTGGTCTAGGGCACCAATTTAGGGTAAATATGTGTTATAGGGGTAGGGTCTAATCTTTTTCACCACTATTAACTAACATGTTTAAGTAACCCACATTAGATTAAATATGATCTAGATTAGATTGGTATAACGAGATTAAACTAAATAAGATCTAGAATATATTGATATGACTAGTTTAGTTTAAATAAGATCTAATTAATTTAGATTAAATCATGGTTGTTACACTAGTGCGGGATAAATATGTTTATTAGGGCAAGATGAATCCACAAGGATAAGGTAGAATCTTTTGAGGTCAGTTAGATCTTATTAGGATAAGATAAAATCTTTTCAAGATAAGATGAATCTATTAAGGCAAGAGAGAATATTTTAAGATAAGGTGGAGCTATTAAACTGGATATATTTTTAATAGGGAATATTTTTAGTTTGTATAGTCATCTTATGATTTTTTATGCCTATACGTATATGTAGATGTAATTGTGGACATTACTCCACAACTCATCACACTCAATCAAAGATCCAAATCATACAAGTATCATAAGAACAAGCACTCAAGTGTATAGATACCTAAAAAAAATAGTTTATTTTTGTTCCTAAGAGTAGGTCTCCTATTCCTAAAGGTCACTTTAGGCACTGGGTTTCAAAATATGAAATCCATATTTGTCTTTAGAATGAAAAGGTAAGAATAATCAGAGTAAAGCGGAAATAGATGAGAAAAGATTAAGAAAAGTTTAGAAAAGAATCAGAGTAGCAAGGGTAAGTAAAGAATGGTTGTCCAGTTCTATCTAGGTTTCGTCCTACAGTCAACATTCCTCTGATACCACTTCTGTCACACCCGGGTTTTAGGGGTCCAAAGCCCGGGCGCGAACATAAACACCAGGTGTGCTGGGACCAAGTCTCACACATATGATGCATAGTGGCACAGGATCGAATGTCACATCTTTACTATATAACAGGAGTTCTATACAAAATAATTAAATAATTACATCATATGAGGAAACGATCCAGCAACCTAAAGTTGACTGGGAGACGACGGCCTAGACCTCTCACGAACACATCGCAGCATCCTCCATGCGCCTCATCTTGCAGTACCTCCTCTTGACCTGTGGGGGGGGGTGAGACAGCAAGAGTGAGCTCACATACGTTCATCGCTCAACAAGTTGTGGGGAATAATGTGCATGAACTCGCCAAAGGTGGGAGCTCACGTGAAGTGTAAGGCTTACCAAAGAGGATGGTTAGAGCTGAGCATTGCTTTTAAAGTTGGTCAAAATTTTATTAGCAATTACTAAGTATGAGTAAATACCAACCCAATTAAATAGTAGAACAGAAGTAACAACATCACCTGCGATGCAATGCATATGACAAATTAAATTTAAGTTCCATAGATTAATCATGTGAGTGTCCGAGCTGCTCATGACCGTGAGCACGACTAGTATACCAATTTTACACTCTGCAGAGGTTGCGCATCTTTACCCACAAGTCATGTTACCCATCTGCCAAGGGATCGCGACTTCCCATACACCTCTACCGAGGAGGCGAGGCAGGGTAACACTATGAGGCCTTTACAAAGTTCCACTAGCTTCAGAAAACCCGCTACAGTTTATAGGAAGCTCCAATGCAGGAATCCCTTGCAGGACCGCCATCGCAGCAAAATCCTCCCGAGGGCCTCCCTACACTGACCATTCCCCTACTGCCCTTGCCCCTTTCGGGTAAGGTAGTCTTCCACTAGCTTTCCTAATTAATCGGCCAAGGGCGTCCCATTAAACCCTTGTGGTAGCACTGTTTTCCTGGGTGGTTCTCCATGTTCCAATTACCATAATGATCTTATCATGAACAGTAATAATAAACAGTTAATAAAAGTGTGATCATGAATAATGTATCTTCATACCCAAAACCACATAAAGCACTAGCAAGTACTACCCAAAAGTTTAGTGGTAAACAAGGTATAAAGATAGACAAACTAGGGTAACCTATTGGGTCCCATCAAAATTAACCTATGCAGATCATTATGATTAATCAGAACATGGCTGGGTAAAAAGAAGTGATCAAGGGCACAACTTGCCTGGCACTTGAGATTCCAGGTACCAACTTGCTCTTCAGATGACTCGTGACCTCGCTCTAGTCGTAGCAATACAAACAAACATTGTATAGGCAAAAATTAACATTACACCAAACATAAGAATGAACTGAATAATAATAATCTACGCGTTGCTACGAGATCGTGAGTTCGAGAATGGCTAAATTCGGGGTTACAGTTATGGAGTTATGGTTTTCCGAAGTTCCACGTGGTTAAGTATAGAATAGACTAAGTGCAACATTTTAACCTATATTTCATGAAAAAACAAAGTTACCAGATGATAATAAATATTATTATGAGACTAATGCAACTAGAATGGATCAAAACGGAGTTACAGTTATTGAGTTATGAATTTCCTAAGTTTTTAAGTACTTGGCACGAAATAAATTAAATAAACAATTTTAATCTATGTTTCATGTCTAAATAGAGTCACTAGGTGATAAACAATATTAAAACACAATTAATACAACTGGAATGAATCAAAAAGGAGTTAAAATAAATTTTCTATGAATTAAACAAGTTTGTAGAATTGTTTTTGCATTAAAAATCAGTTTCTATATTGTTTTTCTCAATTTCCTCGGTTACTAGACTGCGCGCGTAAATAAACTAAAAGCCAGGGGCTAAACTACAAACTTTCCCAGACTCAGTGAACAACCCGAGTGGACGGCAGGTTGGTTTCTGAGCTTCCCGAGGGCTTATTTGCAGTTTTACCGGGCCGAAGGGGTATCTAGGGTTTCTGACCGTTGGATCTGAGTTCAACGCTTAGGATTAGATCTAGCCTTTAATGAATCGGTACGTGATCTGGTTCGTCGGATCCGTGATCAAGGGCTGCGATCAATTATGCGCACGACCCGATCTCGCCCACACGTCGACCATCCAACGACCGAGATTCTATTTTACGAAACGATACCCTTCGGTCTAATCTACGCCCTCCCTGATCGAATCAACGGCCAGCGCGCTACGTGCCTCACACAAAACTCCCGCCGGCGGCGAGAACCCACCAAATCCCCCCCACGGCGGCGCTAAGGTCTCCGGCGAGCAATTCCTACTGCGCCAAAGCTCGAATCGTCCCTACCGAAACAGCTACACGAAGCGAGCATAAGCACGAAGCTCTTGGTGGATTGCTTACCGAGAATCACCCGCGAAGAAGCTCTGCCCACGGCGTTAGGCGGTCCGACCGAGAGTCTTCGGCCACGGCGAGGAATTCCCCGAAGTTCGCCGTGCGATGCGCCAATGCAAGGTTACAGTCGTGACCCACCGCACTAGGCGTAGCTCCCGCACCCCAAACTTCGGTCCTATCGCTGAGACATCGACCGGTCGACGACGGCGGACCGAATCCCCTCACACGGCGCACGGCGGCGTTCTGGTGGCGATGAGAAATCGGGCTAAAAGAGGGGATAGGGGAGAAGGAGCGCGTGCGCTCGGCTTTTATCCACCGAGCCCACGGAGTCGGGGTCGTGGCCTAACTCGCGCGAAGCAAGGAAGTAAGCCGCGCATGGCGCTCGGGTTGTTGACGTGGATACGAAACAGACACAGCGAAGAAGGGGGAAGAGATAGAGATGACAGGCAGGTCCCACCTGTAAGCCATGCGGGGAAAGGAAGAGTGAGGCACCCTGGCTGACGTACGGGCCTGGCTTGACAGTGATACAGATGAGCGCGCGCGGGTGAGTACGTAGTTGCCCGGGAAACCGACATGTGGGCCCCACGCGCCAGTGAGTCTGGGCGCAGTGGCGATGGGCTGGCGGGGAGAGCATGGGTAGTGGGCCGAATTGGTTAGGAACCGCCCCAAACAGCATGTTGACCTTTTTCTTTTTATTTTCCCACCTTCTTTTCTTCATTTTCAATTTCAAACTCATTTAAAATTTAAATTCCATTCTTGTGGCCATTTTATACTTAGGTTTATATTGTGCCATTAAAATACTGACTTTGAAGATACATATTATATATATATATATATTTCTATATTCTTTCTCTTTCTTCTCCTTCTCTATGTTATGTTCCAAATTCCTAAATGTAACTTAGGTCAACTTCAAATTTTGGATAATAATACATTTTTATTAATATTGCTGGTATTAAATGCACAGACAAATAAATCCAATATGATGCATAGGTTGTTTAGGTGTCTTTTGTTAATTGTTTATTTGTTTAAGTGAGGTTTTCAGAGGTGATGATAAGTAGATACAATATACACATATACATAAAGGAAATATATTTTTTCCTTTTATATGATCTCTTACAAGTTGGGTATTACAACCTCCAGGCGTATGTCCGAAGGTTCTTGCGTCTGAGAGCACAAGCGCCCACAGTGCCCAATGAAATTGTCATTGAGGCCATGATCAAGGGTCTCCGGCTAGGACCTACGGCTCAATACTTCGCCAGGAAACCCCCTCAGACTCTGGAGAAGCTGCTTCAGAAAATGGATGAGTACATCCGGGCCGATAATGATTTCCACCAAAGAAGGGAGGAAGCTTACAGGTTTTCTGAGATGACTAGGGGCTTCGGAGGATGAATCCACCCTAGGCATGTCAGATCAATCCACAACTCCAATCAGAGTGATGACAAAGGAAGCCAGTTTTAGAGGCCACAACATAGCTCACAGTCTTCAGGGCAGCAGCAGAGCTCTTTCAGGCCACCAGCTCCAAGGGGTAGAGGCGGCAGGGGCTTCGGAGGAAGATATGGGGATCAGCCCAGGAAACTCTACTTCTTATTCTATGGTGAGGACAAGGGCCACACTACAAGAACATGCCAGGTCACCATCCAGAAGAAAAAAGAGATTGCCGAAGCAGAAGCACGGTAGAATCAGCCAAAGCAGGTTTTAGACACTGCTTCGTGCTACTCTCCTTATACACCAGAATACGTGGGTTATCAACCTGCAGCTTCAGTTGCTTCGGCGAGTCATTTACAAGCTTCCTGGCCTCGGCTCCCACTGCCACCACCATTGCCACCTACTCATACCCGAAGCTAGCAGCCAGAAGGGCACCATCACGACCAACAGCAGCGCGATTTCAGGGAGGAGTCCGAAGCTCGTACAGTCAACAACACTGTACCAGAGTCGAAGCATAAATACTGAGGAATATCCTACTTTTGATGTACTTTCATCTTTTATGTCATTTTATTTTCTGTGTGAGAAACAAGTAATGAAGAACTTAATTTCAATTTTGTAATAATTGTGCCTATTCCAGAGTGAAATATATCTTCCTCATAGATTTATGAAGCTCGAAAAGATGTCTCTAAAGAAACGAAGTAAATTTCGAAGCTCAAAAGTCATTCCTAAGGGAATGGAGAGCCAAAAATTACGATCTGAAGCTTCAAAAGTCGTTCCTAAGGGAGCGCAGCGTAAGTTTTTACTCAAAAGTCGTTCCTAAAGAAATGCAAAGCCAAAAATTATAATTTAAAGCTGCACAAAAGTCATTCCTAAGGGAGCGTAGCGTAAGTTTTCTGCTCAAAAGTCGTTCCTAAGGGGATGCAGAGCCAAATACCACCGAAATATAAGGTGAAGAAGCTCAAAAGTCGTTCCTAAGGGGATGCAGAGCTTAAATACCACCGAAATAGAAGGTGAAGAAGCTCAAAAGTCATTCCTAAGGGGATGCAGAGCTTAAAGACTCAAAAGACGTTCCTAAGGGGATGCAGAGTCTTGTGTGTTACAGTGTGAGCGCGTGCGTGTGTATGGTCAACATCACCATCATTTTGCATCATATCATCATATCATTTCGCATAACATTACATCATACATCATATCGCATTGACGGCACCAAAATTGAATGCGAAGCAAATCTTCGGCAAATGCTTCGTTAAAATGAAAATATGCTGAGGCACGAAGTTACCTTCGGAAAATACAGTTTTATCAGACTTGCTATAGAAGGGATCTCTTTCTTTATGAAGCACGAAAAGAAGGGAAGGTGTTTTTTCGCCGAAGGCTCAAAAACGGTATGTGTGTAAATTTCACGCATCGTAAAGAAATATGTTGGGGGCCTTCGTCCTCCGAAGGTCCTCAAAAACGTAATTTAACAATGTCTTCCAAGCATGGCTTAAGAACAGGTACCTTCAGACTCAGAATAAAAGCATATACGATGAGAAGAGCATGATCATGACGAAGGTTGCCATTGCTCCAAAGCTACATGCAAGGAAGCTTCGGCTCAATCGCAGAAAAAGGAACCGACTTAAAGGGGAAAAGGCTATCTAGTCCTCATAGATTTGTATATAAGTCAATAATGAATGTGAAGGGCATGAATGTAATTTCTCATAGGCTGCGTCCTGTGCCTATAAATAGATGAACAATACCCCCGTACTGTTCAGGCTGACCGGTATTTGCTCGTGCGTCACTCTTGTACTTTTATCTTCTATCAAGCCGAAGGTACTTTTGTAATTCCATATCATTTCTATTTCTCCATAATAATAAAATGAGAACGAATTGATTATGTCATATAATTATTCATGTTATCTCTTATAATTTCATATGTTTCCCCTTTTATCAACATATACTATGATAATGAAGGTATGTCCTTCATGACCTTCGTCTGAAGATCATTATATCCTAAGGTAAATAATGTTTCGAAGGACGAAGGGCAATAACATTTAATATTTCTGTGTTGCCTTGTTCTTAACTCATAGCATTTGAGAACAAGTCCACAACATTGGCGCCCACCTCCGGTGAACCCCTTTCGACCACCTTCGGCAAGCACTGATCTTCGTCATGCCGCCAAAGAAAGTTTCAGCGCCAGGGGCTGCCGCACTACAGCCACTGGACCCAAATCAGGAGACCCTCTCTCTCCGAGAGGCCTGAAGCCAGAAAAGGAAGGCCACTAGTCCAACACTCCAGGAGGAGGAGCTGGACCAAGAAATCAGAAACATGGAGATAATCCATCAAAAAGTACAAAGGAAGAAGGAGAAGATGGCCCGACTGGCTGATCTCCAAAGACAGATCGACGAAGCCACTAAAGAAGTACGCCATCTTGCTCAAGACGAACAAGATCGAAGGCCCCAACACAGGCAACTTCATCAAGAGGGCTTATTCAACGAGGATGGATGGTATGATGATTTTAATCATGATACCTTTACCTTTGATGATGCTTCTCCCTTGGCAGCAAAACTGCAGGCTATCCCATGGCCTCCATCATACAAGCCACCTCAACTCCCCATGTATGATGGGCATTCAGATCCGAAGCAGTTTTTGATGAGTTATGAAGCAACTATATCTTCATATGGAGGCAATGCAGCTGTCATGGCCAAGTCCTTCGTCATGGCAGTTCGGAATGTGGCTCAAACATGATATTCTTCTCTTCGGCCAGGGACTATTACTTCATGGCAAAATCTCAAGGATATGCTAGTGACAAGTTTCCAAGGCTTTCAGACGAAGCCAGTCACAGCTCAGGCCCTGTTTTAGTGCACGCAAGACCATGAGGAGTATCTCTAGGCATATGTTCAAAGGTTCTTGCGTCTGAGAGCACAAGCGCCTACAGTGCCCAATGAAATTGTCATTGAGGCCATGATTAAGGGGCTTCGTCCAGGACCTACTGCCCAGTATTTCACTAGAAAGCCTCCACAGACTCTGGAGAAGCTGCTTCAAAAGATGGATGAGTACATCCGGGCTGACAATGACTTCCACCAAAGAAGGGAGGAAGCTTACAGGTTCTCTGAGATGACCAGGGGCTTCAGAGGAAGAATCCACCCGAGGCATGTCAGGTCAATTCACAACTCCACTCAGAGTGATGACAGAGGAAGTCAGCTGCAGGGGCCACAATATACTTCACAATCTTCGGGGCAGCAACAAAGCTCTTTCTGGCCGCCAGCTCCAAGAGGCAGAGGCACCAGGGGCTTCGGAGGAAGATATGGGGATCAGCCAAGAAAGATCTACTGCCTATTTTGTGGTGAAGACAAGGGCCATACTACAAGAATGTGCCAAATCACCATTCAAAAGCAGAAGGAGATCGCAGAAGCCGAAGCCCGGCAAAATCAACCAAAGCAGGTCCTGCACACTGCTTCGTGTCACTCACCCTACATACCAGAATATGTGGGTAATCATCCTGCAGCTTCTGTTGCTTCGGCTAGTCAGCCACAGGCTTCTTGGCCACAGTTTCCACCTCTGCCACCACTACAACCTACCTATTCACGAGGTCAGTAGCCAGAAGGGAGCCAACAGACCCATCAGCAGCGAGATTTCAGGGAGGAATCCGAAGCTCGCACAGTCAACAGTACTGTGCCAGAATCAAAACACATCTATTGAGAGATATCCTACCTCTGAAGCATTTTTACATTCATTGTCATTTCTTTTTAATAAGGAACAATCAATGTAAACATAGTTTTCTTGTCATTTTTGATTTCTTGTAATAGCTTCGTTCTTGTCATAGTGAAATATATTTTTTCCATAGACTCACGAAGCTCAAAAATTACTGAAGCTCAAAAGTCGTTCCTAAGGGAATGCAGAGCTAAAAATCGTAGTGCAAGTTTCACCGAAGTTACAAAAAGTCATTGCTAAGGAGCGCAGCGTAAGTTTGTCGAAGCTACAAAAAATCGTTCCTAAGGGAGCGCAGCGTAAGTTTTCTGCTCAAAAGTCGTTCCAAAGTGAATGCAGAGCCAAATAACGCCGAAATATAAGGCGAAGCGGGAAAAGTCAACGCGAATACCGCCGAAATAGAAGGCGAAGAAGTTCAAAAGACGTTCCTAAGGGGATGCAGAACTTACACCGAAAAATAAGCGGTGAAGCCAAAAAATAAACGGCAAAGAGATTTTGATCGTTCCTAAGGGGACACAAAGGTTGTGTTTCAGCGTGGGTATGTGTCTTCAGCATTAGCATCATTCTTTGCATCATATCATTGCATCATATCGCATAGCATCACATCATACATCATATCACACCAATGACATGAATTGGAAATGAAGTTGATCTTCGAAGAATGCATTACAAAAATGAAAAGATGCTAAGGCACAAAGTAAGTTGAAAATTACAGCTTCATCAGTTCTGATGTGGAAGAAGGGATCTATTGTTTATGAAGCATTGATGTTTTTACGAAGTGTGGATGTTCTTGCAAGGCATAAAAACTCTTCTTTACGAAGCATGAAAAGAAGGGAAGGTGTTTTTTCGCCGAAAGCTCAAAAACGGTATGTACATAAAATTTCATGCATCGCAAAGAATTGAATTACAAACAACTTACATATTAGGCTCAAAATTATAAACATCAAATATTACAGACTTAGTTCAACAAATGTTACATTAATATCCTAGAAATGTTTTTACAATAACTACTACTCTTCCTGCAGAACTTTTTCTGCAGCTTCGTTAAGCAGTTTGGTAACAACTTCGTCGATAATAGCTTCGACCATATTAATGATTTCTATCGCTTTCTTTGTCTTCGGATCGGCCAGGGGGTCAAACGGTTCCGGTGGAGGAGGTAGCTCAGCTGTGATAGAAAAAATCAATCAGTTCGAAGCCACGAAACCAAACGGTGAAGATGCAAGCCATTAAACAATACCTATCTGTCTCTCAAGTTCTGCAGCTTTCTTTGCTGCTTCTCGAGAGTCGTGGATATCTTTTTCACTCTTCTTCATTATTTCATGGGCCATTTCTCGGCCGCCATTTTCCCAAATATCAGTGAAAAATTTGCCGCCCAATAAACTTGCTTCGGCCGAGGGATCCTTCGTGTCTTCCACGGAGAAGGCAGCTTCGGCCTGAGCTAGGGTTTTAACATGATTGCAACCCGCCTTCTCCAAGATAGACGAAACTCTTCTAGCACCAGAAAACGCACAGACATCCCCACGATCACTCAGAATTTCCTCAAAAGCTTCGGCTTCTCCGCTGATCCACTCGATAACACCCTCGGGATCGCCTCGTATGAAGTTGTCTTCGTTTGAATAAGCACCCACATTGGCGAAGCTAGTCTTTATTTTCTTCATGCACTCCACAGATTTTTCAAAACATCTTTCCTTGGATGCGCGAAGCTCTGCAACTGTTTTTTCTAAATAATTCTTCCAATATTCGCTGGCATCTCGATCAGCTTCAGCGATAGCGCACTTTACTTTGGCCTCAGCTACTTGTTTCCGAAGGTCTTCGATTTCATTTTTCTAGGCCTCAGCTTGAGCTTTGGAATTAGCTTCATCTTCTTTTATTTTTTTTACCAACGAAATTAATATTTTGTCTTTCTCAAGGCCTTCGTTCCTTAGTTCAATCACCTCTGAACGAAGGTTGTTCAGAGCCATTGTACAACCTTCATCTTCGATGTTTTTCTGTGCTCTGAGGGCATTGCTAAGGATCAAGCCCTGCAAGAGGAGTACAACATTAAGTATAAACAAATGACGTAATTCGTTTTCAAATACAAAATTGATTTTCATACCTTTATGCTATTATATGCTAAACTATCAGCCAATTCATCCTTCGACAGTACTAAGAGGCCATCTTCTAACGTTGGAAATCCGAAGCTTCTACCCATCTCCCGACAAACAGATATCTCTTTGCTATCCGGGAGACAGTACAAAAAATCTTCCTCCCCGCTGCCATTGAACACTAATGCCCCCTTCGGATATTTCAGTTTTTGGGCATAGTGTTGAGCTTCTTGTTCTTCTTCTTTAGAGAGTCTTTTTCCCGAAGCATGCCAGATGATATATTCAATACTTTCTTTTAAAGCTTCGGGAGCAGGAGTGGCAACTTTTTCAGGCAAAGTCTGCTCTATAGCCTCTTCCTCTGCTGCTTTCTCTTCAATTTCTGAAGGTTTTTTCTTAGCGGGCTCTGAAGGCCCAGCTTCGATATCAGCTTGGATTATTGCAGCTTCAATTTCGGCCGGCTTTGTTTCAGCTTCGGTTTGCACTTTTGAAGCTTCGCCGATTTTCCCTGAAGGAGTAGAGTTTAAAGCCTTTACTATTTCTAACACATCTAGCACATTCGCCATCCTTCTCCTTTTAGGAGTTGCGACGGAACCTTTTTGTGCCTTCGACACTGTTACTTCCGATGAAGGGCTTCTAATTTCTAGCATTTTTGTTTCTTCAATATTTGGTTTTTCAGCTTTATCTTCCTCAGTCTTCGACTCAGCATGTTCAACCAAAGCTTCCTTCGGCATTGTAACTAGCTTTTCAGCTTTCTGCGTAGGAGGAACGAGCTCTTCTGGTTCAGCAGCTGAAGAAGTCTCCCCGCCAAACTCAGGCACCATGACCGGTTCAATATAGCGTGGTCGATGGGTAAGGACCTTCAACTTTTTACCCTTCGGCGCAGGATCGACTGGAGTGGCCGAAGCAGCATTTTTCCTCTTCTTTCCCTGACCTCGCAGTGGATAACTGTAGTCGGGGTAGACAAAGCCAATAGCGTCAAAAACTCTATTCAATCTCTTTCTTCCCCGACCTCTAAAGGCTATGGATAATGCATTATCTTCCGCCTTGGAGTATGATCCAAGCAGTTCATCACTGGTAGCTTCGATGCATTTTAGCCAGTCATCGTTTGGTTCATCGAATTTATCTCCGTATCTGAAGGTATATTTCAGTCGAACCAGGTCACCTTCGCTAGACTCGGTGACAGTTTCTTTCGGCATTTCCCAGTTCTCTACAAGCGGCCATACTCTGAAGGCTATATGCTCTTGGATTAAATCCCTTGTACCAATAAAAAAGCAGACAGTACCAAAAGCCTTTTGGCATGCTTCGGCGGCTTCGTCAATCTCAACCTTCAGCCTTCAGAGGCCGAAGCGGGACCAAATGGGGCGCATAATAACCTCCTTAACATCCTCCCTCGCCACCAAATCATTATTCACATAAAACCATTCTTCCATCCAATTTCTCGGCCATCTTTTCCGAAATGCTGGCACTGGGTAGCTTGAGTTGGGACGGGCAATAAATCCATAACAACCGAAGTTGTTGTGATACTGTTCTTTCCCGTGGCCTTCGTTTCATACATAAGTTCATGCATACTGCAGAAGCATTTTGCGCTTGGGTCTATACCTTGGCTCCTTGCCGCCCAGACGAAGACTCCCATCCTCAATATAGCTTCGTGGGTCAGTTGATGAAGGAAAATTTGGAAGGTTTTTAACACTTCAACTACAAACCTACTCAATGGAAACCGAAGCCCAGCCTTGAAGAAACTTCGGTAAATCACAACTTCGTCTTCCTCAGGGGCAGGGACGTTGTTGTCTCCACCGACTCTCACAATAGACATATCTCGAAAGTACCATCCCCTCATATTGTCAAGATGACTTTGTTTAATTGTCGACTTTCCGAAAATTGTATGGCTTGGCCTCCACGGTCGATCTTCGGAATCTTCACCCCCACTTTCTGCATCATAGCTGTCACTGTCACCAGTGTCTTCAGATAGGCCCTCCAATATCTCTTTTGTAATCTTCTCTGTATTTGATTTTGCCATTGATTCTAAAAACCCAGCTATACAAGGATTCGCTGCCTTCTTCTGTTCAAAGAGCTTCTCCTCTTCGGTTAGCTTCGTCTCAGCAACAGCCTTCTTGTCTTGAGACATTTTTCCTTCAGCAATGATGAAAACATGTCTCTTTAACCGAAGCTCAGGAAACTTGAAAAACTAAGCAAGCGTTGGTGAGCAAGAGCTATAAAATTGAGCAAACAAAGCAAGTGGCACAAACAGCGTACCAAATGTGGTCAGGGTGAGTTCTTATTTATACGCTCGGCGCGCTCCAAATTGGAGGGTCCCGTCTGTCATGGACTGTTGCTATTCTAGCAAAGGGAAGGTGTTTTTTCAGACCTTCGGCTTAAGGCCTTCGTCCATGTCGCAGTTTTAATTCGTTATCCTAAATAAATTAATACAGCGAGGGGCTACTATTGGGGGCCTTCGTCCTCCGAAGGTCCTCAAAAACATAATTTAACAATGTCTTCCAAGCATGGCTTATGAACAGGTACCTTCGGACTCAGAATAAAAGCATATACGATGAGAAGAGCATGATCGTGACGAAGGTTGCCATTGCTCCGAAGCTACACGCAAGGAAGCTTCGGCTCAATCGCAGAAAAAGGAACCGACTTAAAGGGGAAGAGGCTATCTAGTCCTCATAGATTTGTATATAAGTCAATAATAAATGTGAAGGGCATGAATGTAATTTCTCACAGGCTGCGTCCTGTGCCTATAAATAGATGAACAGTACCCCCGTACTGTTCAGGCTGACCGGTATTTGCTCGTGCGTCACTCTTGTACTTTTATCTTCTGTCAAGCCGAAGGTACTTTTGTAATTCCATATAATTTCTATTTCTTCATAATAATAAAATGAGAACAAATTGATTATGTCATATAATTATTCATGTTATCTCTTATAATTTCATATGTTTCCCCTTTTATCAACATATACTATGACAATGAAGGTATGTCCTTCATGACCTTCGTCTGAAGATCATTATATCCTAAGGGAAATAATGTTTAGAAGGACGGAGGGCAATAACATTTAATATTTCTGTGTTGCCTTGTTCTTAACTCATAGCATTTGAGAACAAGTCCACAACAAAATATATTACAGTAATTTACATGTCTCATCAATTGTTTCATACACCAAATGTTACAAAGTATTTTTACAATAAAGTTACAAAGTATTATTACATCAAAGTCTACTCTTCACTAAGGATCTTTTCTGCAGCTTCGTTTAATAATTTGTCGACAACTTCGTCGATAATAGAATTTGCAAGGCTCATAACGTCCAGTGCTTCCTTCATTTCCGGATCAGCCAGGGGATTGTATGACTTTGGCAGCGGTGATAGCTCAGCTATAATAGATAAACTTATTAGTCTGAAGCCATAAAGCAAGTACCGAAGTTAAAGTTCAAAAAACAATACCTATGTGCTTTTCGCGCTCAGTAGCCTCTTCAGTTCGCCTAGCTTCTTCTCGGGCGTCATGGGTGTCTTTTTCATTCTTTTTTATAATTTCGTGGGGCAATTCTCGGCCACCGTTTACCCAGACATCAGAGTAAAACTTTCCGCCCATTGAAGTTGCTTCGGCTAAAGAGTCCTTCATGTCGTTTAAGGAGAAGGCGGCTTCGGCTTGAGCTACAGCTTTCACGTGTTCGCATCCAGCCTTCTCTAGTATAGCTGCGATTCCCCGGGCGCCGGAGAAAGCACAAATATCGCCGCGGTCATTCAAAATTTCCTCAAAAGCTTTGGCTTCCCCGTTTATCCACTCAATGACGCCTTCGGGGTCGCCTCGAATAAAGTTCTCAGAGGAGTAGGCACTAACTTTTGTAAAGCTGTTTTCAAATTTTCACGTAGTCCAAGGATTTTTCGAAGCATCTTTCCTTGGACTCGCGAAGCTCCTCAATATTTTTCTCCAGCCTGGCCTTCCACCATTCACTTATCTCTTGGTTGGCCTTCGCGACTTCACAATTTTCTTTAACTTCGGCCAGTTGTTTCCGAAGGTCTTCAACCTCGGCTTTTTGGGTTTCGGCCTGAGTATTGTATTTAGCTTCGTCTTCATTCATTTTACTCACCAACGAAATCAAAGTTTTGTCTTTCTTTAGACCTTCGTTTCTCAGCTCAATTACTTGCTGAGAGCTATTGTACAACTTTCATCTTCGGCGCTCTTTTGTGCCCTCAAGGCATTGCTAAGAATCAAGCCCTGCAAAGAAAAAGAAAGAATTAAGCATGACACTGAAATACTTCATTTCCAGCTTTAAAGTTAACTTCTATACCTTTATACTGTTGTACGCAAGGCTATCAGCAAGATCATCCTTCGACATAACCGAAAGGCCTTCCTCAAGCTTCAGATATCCCATACTTTTAGCTATCTCCCGGCAAATGGATATTTCTTTGTTGTCCTGGAGACAGTATAGGAAATCATCTTCGTTAGTGCCATTGAACACTAAGGCCCCCTTCGGATATTTTAGTCTTTGGGCGTAGTGTCTGGCTTCTAGGATTTCTTCCTCGGATAATTTCTTCCCCGAAGCATGTCGAATAATGTAATCAACATCTTCGTCTAGAGCTTCGGGAGCAGGAGCTTCATCTTTTTCTGTTACAATCTGTAACACCCCAGGTGTTACCTTGGCTAGAACCCACCTTGATACTAAAGGCTATGATCACATGTGGAAGAACTTAAGGGACAAAAGCATGAGGGCCTTGGAAAGCTAGATGTTAACCAAGGATTGTGAGTAACCAAAAGCATTACTCTAATCCTTGCACACTTACTACCTTGGACAAGAGGGGAGAAGAACCCTAGACCTCTCTTAAACCCTATCTCCCAAAACCCTAGGTAAGAGGGGAAAGAGAGTGAACAAGTGTGCAAAGCATGAGTAATTTTTACCCAAACCTTAACTAACCTTATAACCATCAATTAGGGGAGGGAAATATTGCAAAAAGACCCCTGGAGAAACCCCAATTCAAATCTCCAAGTGGAGAGAGAGCTAGAGCTCTCTATTTCCCTCTAAGTCAAATTCTAACCCTAATCCAAAGACCAACCGTGTTCACCTTAAAGATGGCGCCAAAACCACTTAGGTTCTATACCAAAAATGTGGTATACCACCTAAGGCACCCCCTGGAAAAAGTGGAAACCGAGACCTTGACGTTTGACAGGTATTGGCATCAGTTTTGTCGCGAGGTGGGCAGTGAGACAAGCCAGATTTGGCGCCCGTCTATCTCCTGATCTAGGGCGTATCCTCCATTGGAACTCACACATGTGAGATAGCCCTAGGTGCCAGGAAGAGGTCTGCGCCGGATTCATGGCAAGATTCGCACGTTTGCGATCTCTGGAGACGTTTGAACAATGGAAGAAACACACCTCCACGTGTTCGACGCTTCCTGCCCGCGCCAGAGCACGCTCGCGCGCGCCCCCGCATGCCCAGCGCCGCGCCCGAGCTAATTCAGCGCCATGGCCCGCGCCCGCGCCTATAAAACCCTCCCAGACTTCGACTGCACTCTTCCGCGCACCCTCAAACCTCACCGGAGTCTAGCTCGTCGTCGTTTGCCCGTGCGCAGCGCGTCCGCGGCCGCCCAATCCCTCTGTCACCGTAGACCGGCCAATAGAGCCATTCCCAACCCCGTCCAGCCCTTGGAGAAGACTGTGCACACCTCCGTGAAGCTCCCCGAGCGAGGAATCGGAGTTTGCTTCGCCGGAGAAGCCAGTCCACGCTCGCCGGAGCTCTCAACCCCGCCGGAGTACGTGGACCGGGTAATACACTCAACCATCCTTCGATTCCTTGTGCACACGGTCGCTACGTTACCCCGTGAAGCTCACCGTGCCTTCGGATTGAACCAGTTCGCCGTGGTTTGGCCGGTACACTCGCCGCCGACGAGGACACCCGCCTGCGCGCGTGGACCGGGCGATTCCGGCCATCCCCGACGTCAAGCCGTACCTCGACGTGACCGCCAGAGTCTCCCCGAGCCAACCCCACCCTTCGCCGGACCTCCCTCGCCGCCGGTAAGCCGCGCCACCCTTTCCTTTCCCGCGGTTACTGTTTACATAGGGGGAAGGACTGCGGGTGAGAGGGAGAGAAGGTCAGGGGGTTTTGTGAAATGTCAGAGACACAGGGGAATAGTGGCGCGAGGGTAGATTTGCGAAGGCTGATTTAGTTTAAACCCAGGGACCTCGGTGTAAACTGTTTTTCCAGAAAACCTTTATTAAATCTGTTTTTAATTTGGACAGAAACTTTGAAAAAACCATAACTTCTGTTTAGTTC
This sequence comes from Zea mays, assembly GCF_902167145.1. Classification (NCBI taxonomy): domain Eukaryota; kingdom Viridiplantae; phylum Streptophyta; class Magnoliopsida; order Poales; family Poaceae; genus Zea; species Zea mays. The sequence continues at coordinate 48,622,414 of NC_050103.1, forward strand.
ATCCAAATTTGGTCAAACCAATTTTGTCAGACTCTAAATAATGTAACCCACTTAAGAAAAATATAAAACCCCCTATGTACTATAGAAAACTTTAAAGCTCTGATTTAATTATAGTTTTGACCAAAAGCTCAATAATAGGGCAAGAATTAGTTGCACTATTTGGCTGGGGTTAGAAAAATTTTGAGAAGTCTATATCTACCTACTAACCCAAATAAAAATGTTAAACCTCTCTGTCCACTTCAGTAAGTTAGTTTTTACCCCTTATTCTATAATATGCTTAAGGGTAAGAAAAATAGAAAATGTAATTTGCACAATGAACCAGAGGGCACCTCTATTTTTGTTAGGATACTTATTTAAGGTAGTTCACTGGAAAAATATATCATACCCTGTTTTAGTATAAAATAAGTAGGATCCCTTTTGTTTTTATAAAACAAGTGAAACTTAGAAAAACCCTACAAAAATAACCCCAAGGTAAAAACACCCGCACCCTTGGGATAACTAATGTTTTATTAATGAGAACTTAGGAAAAATATGAAATCTGCTGTTTGACATTTTTCAAATAATAATGTAGTAGAAAGTGCCTTTTTGACATTAAACTTAAGAAAATCATAACTAAATAACCACCCCTTAGTTTTCTGTGATTTTTTGCACAGAAGCCTATTATTACTATGGGATGCCAGCACAAATAACCTTTAGGACAGAACCCACCCCTAACTAAGAGATGTAGTGTAAAGTGGCCCATTTTGCATAACTCTTATTATTTTTGTTTAAAGCCTAGCCTTTGTACTTTAAGCCTCAAATTCTTAAAACAAGCTAGAACAGCAAATGGCAACCCCCTGTACTTTTTACAGAATTTTTGGAAAAAATTAAACCCGTGTCATAGTTCAAACCTACCCTGGAAACCCTAAGTAGAAATTAAGAAAAGGAAAATGAATAGTGGTAATTAATGTCATCTTAAAACCCTTGTAAATTTGTCCACTGAAATCTATAAAGACAATACAAATCCACTATGTTATCCTAAAAAAGAAAACCTAAGCCCAAAAGGCAATAAGTAGGTGTATTTATACCACGAGAAGCCCCACATAACCAAGAAACCCTAAGTTACTTCTTGACTTAATTTCTTTTAGCTTAATGTTATTAAATCTTGCATAATCATGACATACATGTTCATTGCATCTCGATAGACTGTAACCTTGCTGACGGAGAGTACATCCTCGTGCCGGAGCAAGGAGCTGCTCAGGAGGTAGCCCCGGATCCAGCACCCGAGCCTGCACCAGAGGACCTGTCTGCCACTGCTTTGGAAGGCAAGCCCCGGTTTTATGCATAACCTGTTAATTATGCTATTTTACTTCACTTAATGATTGTAGGATTGATTGTGCACTTAGGTGTAGGAATTGTTTGGAACCCTAGTTGCATGATCTTAGGAATCCTGTTGAAATGAATACTAGTATGTTAGGTCGAGTAGCTGCTTTATTAAGTAGGATCTCGGTAGAAGTCGAGTGATTTTTCTAGCACTCGCGCGAGGTCAGGAAATTGATTGTATCCACTTCTTATCAGAATGATGTTGGTTTGTGGACAACAATCCATGGGGATTGGTTGTCCACGGGATAAAAATTTTGAATAAGGATTAAGGTGTGGTACCGTGTGTCAAGCGTTTGAACGTACTAAACACATACCGAGAAATATGGTAAATCAGTAAGCCTAGTACCTGAGTGAACCTGCCCGCAGATTGCCCTCCTCACGCGACCTGAGACGTGGTCTCCCATTCCGGTTATGGTGGGTACAAGTGCGGTCACTGCACGACGGCCAGTCGGGGTCAGTGAGGCATTGTACGCCAAGGCGGTGAGCCCCTTTCTGTTGCCAGGGAATCGATGGGGACGGTTGATGTGTGTGGGGACGGAGTGCCTCGCCACGTCGTGTGTTTAGGTTTACCTTGCAAGGTTTAAAAACTCGATTCGAATCGTCTGCTTCTCGCAGCTAATGAGACTGCTTGATCCATGCTGCTACATTGAGTAACAAGTGGAATTGTGCTGGGATGATACAAGATGTTGATTGCTAAAAATGTTTGCTACTATGTATGAACAGATAGTACATCTTTAGCCTTAAGAGAGTCACACTTAATTTTGACAAAGTTAAAAGCTTGATTTAGAAACTCAGCTAGTGCTTTTGGCAACCAAACCCCACAGCCAAACAGCTGCATGTCGAGAGGTAGAGGAGTAGACTCCTCACACCGGGTAAGTCTAGCTGAGTATTAGTATACTCAGCCTTGCTTGTGGCATAATTTTTTACAGGTTCTCTGGAGGAAATGGTTGCTGGAGTGACTTGGCCGTCCACCTTGCCACCGGGTTGGACTGTCGAGTGGGACCCTGCCTCGGCTGAGGAGGAGCATGAGGAGTGATGGGACAGGCTTCCCCATCTCTCTATTTATTTACCGTTAGTTTATTTCCGCTGCACTTCGAACAATGATGGTTACTTTTGCAAAAACTCCGATGATGATGATGGTGATGTAATAATTTAATACTCTGACATGTATGGTTTTATGCTTTATTGCATTTGCTCTGTGACTCACCTTCGAGTGAGATTGTGGTACTTGATCCTGTCAGTGGCCATGTCGGACTAGATCTGAGGGATTGACGGGTTATTCCCATTTAAGTGTGGTCTAGCCTCTATGGCAGGGCTTAGGCACTTAAGTTGGAATAATTCGGGCAGTTCCGCCACAGCTGGTATCAGAGCTCGTACCACCACAGAGGAATCAATAAAATGTAAATACCATCATTTTTTTAAGTAAAACTTGATAGAAACAATATCGGATAGATAGTAGGACGAGCAGGATAGACCTAGGACGTGAAGCCTTAGGGTAATAGAAGGGTAGCTAGGTGGCTAAGTAACTAGGCCCTACAGGCCACTTTTACAGGAAGGGAGTTCTTCCCTATTCCTTTTATCTTGTTGTGAGGTCGTTTAGGACGAGCATGCATGCATTCTTAATTAAGCAAATGGATAACTGAGTAAAGGACTTAAAAACAAGATAACAACCAACTAGGTCCCCAGTGCCTTTTCATTTAACTAGAGAAAGGCTGAGTTTTATTTTTCCTTGTTCTTTTTATAATTCTTTTTCTTTTACTTACTCTTAACCGTACACAGATGACTTCCCACGGATCCTCCGATGACGGGAATGCACTGACCCACACTGACAGACTTGCACGAGAGGGCTTTCCCCGCATTTTGTGGGAGGTACTTCAGGGGGCCGGATACACGACACCCCCTCAGTACGCGGTGCAGCAGTTCGAGAAGCACCGAGTGCCTCGCTGTAGAGTGAGGATGACCTTGGAGCCTCATCCCCTGCAGCCAGGCTGGCGCTCTTTGGACTCCGAGTCTTTCGGATACCGAGCAGAGGACACGATCGAGGCGATCGCTCTGCATGGATTGACTACTTTCTGCGGATTCCATCCCTTGGAGCTGGCTACCCACCCCATTGGCTTGTTCCCCGCTGAGAGGGAGGACGGCCCGATGTGGAAGGATCGGGTGGAGCATGCCAAGGATATCTGGGCCATCTACCCCGGACAGACCGCGCACTTGACCGTGCGGTGCATGAATGCGCTGTACCGTCTGCAGGTGATGCGCGGTGAGGCAATGTCCCATCTGATGGCACTGCTGGAGGCAACGAAGATTACGTTGGACAATAGAGAGGAACTCGTGGTTGATTTGTCTCAAGAAATGGTGGAGAAGGACTTGCAGGTGGAGCAGCTATCCACTGATATCCAAGAGTTGGAGGAGCTAGTGGGCACCAGGGAAAACACCATCGAGGTTCTAGAGGATCAGCTCATTAACACTCAGCAGCAGCTTGCTGAGGCTAACGAGCATCTGGATATGCATCACCAGGAGATCCAGGACCTGGAGGCCAACGAGGACGTCGACATCGAGGGAGGGGATGAGCCTGCCTCCAGTGTGGACACTGCTGGCTCGGGAAGACCACCTTCCCCCGAGTCGAGTGTTGCTTCGTTCGCTCACTAGGTGTTCAGGATAGGCTTAGAAGTTGGATAGTCGGTCTCCTCACAGCTGGCTTAGCTTTTGCACCCTTGGGGTACTAGGCTAGATAGAGTTGAGTCATTTTGGGACAATTTGATGTAATCGTGCTAAACTCTCTTGAAAGCTTGTTTGATGGATGCTATCATCAGTTTAAATTTGGGAGGAAGAATTTGTGCCTTTTAAAATCCTTTTGTTGAAGTCGGAGTCTATTTTTCTGTTTTAACTTTCTCTTCGCGATAAAATCTGAACTTGGGAATAAGGTGTTAAGTATGTGGTTTTTCAGATGGCCGGGAGGCAGCGTCGTGGCCAGAATGAGCACGTTCCTCCACCGCCACCGCCTCCCACTCTGCAGGAGCTCATGGCTCAGCAGAATGAGATCTTGAGACAGCTGGCTCAGCGTCAGCCACCACCTCAGCACTATGGTGGTGGAGACCATCAGCGTCACCCTACGGCGGCTACCTATCAGGAGTTCCTCAGCACCCAGCCTCCATTGTTCACAAGGGCAGAGGACCCGCTTGATGCAGATGTGTGGCTGCGAGTGGTGGAATCCAAATTCCCACTGCTCCATGGAGCTTGCTCAGAGGTCACCAAAGTCAGGTTTGCCACCCAGCAGCTTCGCGGACCCGCAAGGACTTGGTGGGATCATTTTCTTGCTATGCAGCCAGAGGACCGAGAGGTGGAGTGGAGGGAGTTCAAGGCAGCTTTCAGAGGACACCATATACCAGCCGAGATCATGGACCGGAAGCTCAATGAGTTTTTGGCACTCGCTCAGGGCAACAGGACAGTATTGCAGTATGCCCAGGCCTTTAATGACTTGTGCCAGTATGCTGGGTATCACGCAGATACGGATGAGAAAAAGAGAGACAGGTTCAGGAGGGGGCTCAGCACTAAGCTCCGTGACCGTCTCAACACCGTCAGGGCCAACAGTTACAATGAGTTGGTCAACATGGCTATCTCCCAAGAGGACTGCATTACAGCTAGACAGGCAGAGAAGAAGAGGAAGACCCCTGTGGCAGGACCCTCAGCTCAGCCACAGCGCTTCAGGATTGTGTCCGAGACCCTGGGCAGGGGACCCCAGCAGCAGCAAGGGCGATGGGTGATCCGACCTCAGCAGCAGGCACCCAACCGCGCCCAGTTTCCAGCTCAGAGGAACAATCAGCAGCAGCAGCAGTACCGCCAGGCAAATGACAACAGGTGCTTCACATGTGGCAACACCGGGCACTATGCCAAGAATTGCCCCAGGAACCAGCAGAGGCAGGGGTAGAATGTCAATCAGAACCAAGGCAAGAGGCAGAAGGTGCAAGTGAGGCAGAGCAGGCTGAACTTCACCACCATGGCTGATATTCCAGAGGGAGCACCTGTCATGACTGGTATCTTTACAGTTTTGAATTATCCTGCTATTATTCTATTTGATTCCAGTGCATCGCATAGTTTTATCAGTGCCAAATTTAGTGCAAAGTGCCAGTTGCCCTTTCACCACACCGATGGGGGCATTACAATTTCAACACCAGGAGGCAGAGTTGCCACTTATCAAATCAACAGGCAAGTGCCTATAAAATTTGGTAGTCTGGTAATTAGAACCACCCTTCTCATCTTAGGATTGGATAGCGTGGATATTATATTGGGAGCTGACTGGTTGACCAGGCATCAGGCAGTATTGGACATTGTAGCCAGGGCCATTGAAATCCATTCCCCTGCTTATGGCGAGACTGTTTTGTATTTGCCCGACCAAGGATGTACTCGTTCTTGTGCTTTTGTTGTGATAGAGTCCCCAGTGGAAAAGATCCCAGTGGTTTGTGACTACCCGGATGTTTTTCCGGAGGAATTGCCAGGGATGCCACCTGACCGAGATATTGAGTTCGCCATCGAATTGCAACCCGGGACCGCTCCTATCTCCAAGAGACCCTATAGAATGCCTCCCGCGGAATTGGCAGAATTGAAAAAGCAATTGCAAGAGTTGTTGGACAAGGGGTTTATTCGTCCAAGCACTTCACCATGGGGATGTCCAGCATTATTTGTGAAGAAAAGGGATGAGAGTTTGAGGATGTGTGTTGACTACCGCCCTCTCAATGCGGTGACTATCAAGAACAAATACCCACTGCCCTGCATTGATGTTCTGTTCGATCAATTGGTAGGAGCCAAAGTGTTCTCCAAGATAGATCTTTGCTCAGGATACCATCAAATCAAGATCCGTGCCAGCGATATTCCCAAGATGGCCTTCTCAACCAGATATGGACTGTATGAGTTTCTGGTGATGTCTTTTGGACTGACCAATGCCCCGACCTATTTTATGTACCTGATGAACTCAGTGTTCATGCCGGAATTGGATAAGTTCGTGGTCGTTTTCATTGATGACATTCTAGTTTACTCCAAGAATGAAGCCGAGCACACCAAACATTTGCATACTGTACTTCAGAGACTGCGTGACCATCAGCTGTATGCTAAGTTGTCTAAGTGTGAGTTCTGGCTGAAGGAGATTAAATTCTTGGGTCACACAATTTCTCACGATGGGATATCAGTTGATCCTGAGAAGGTACAAGAGGTAATGGATTGGAAACCCCCGACTACAGTGAAGCAAATTCGGAGTTTTCTGGGATTGGCAGGGTATTATCGACGATTTATTCCGAATTTCTCCAGAATTGCCAAACCAATGACTGAACTGTTGAAGAAGGGAGTCAAATTTGAGTGGAGCCAAAAGTGTGAAGATGCCTTTCATACCTTGAGACAGCATTTGACAACAGCCCCAGTGCTGGCCCAACCTGACAACACCAAGCCATTTGAAGTTTATTGTGATGCTTCTGGTACTGGATTGGGATGTGTTTTGATGCAAGAAAACAGAGTCATTGCTTATGCTTCCCGAGCACTCAGGCCCCATGAGCAGAACTACCCTACACATGACTTGGAATTGGCAGCGGTAGTTCATGCTCTTAAGATATGGAGACACTACTTGATGGGAGCCCACTGTAACATCTACACTGATCACAAGAGTCTCAAATACATCTTCACTCAGGCAGATCTGAACATGAGGCAAAGGAGATGGTTGGAGTTAATCAAGGACTACGATTTGGAGGTGCATTACCACCCTGGTAAGGCCAATGTTGTGGCAGATGCTTTGAGCAGAAAGACCCAGTGCAATTGTATGAGCATGGATGCAAGATTCACCACCCTGTGTGATGAGTTGTGCAGATTGAACCTGGAAGTTGTTTCTTCGGGTGACCTAAGCTATATCTCGGTAGAGCCCACATTGCAAGAACAGATAGTCAGGGCACAGGTTGAGGATAAGGGTGTTCAGGTTATCAAAGATATGATCAAGCAAAAGGCAGAAAAATACAAGTGTTTCCGACAGGACAGCAAGGGAATTCTATGGTTTGGAGATCGATTGGTTGTTCCCAAGGACCCTGAGCTCAGAAAGAAGATACTGGATGAAGCTCACCTCTCCAAATTCTCCATGCACCCTGGTAGCAACAAGATGTACCATGATCTCAGATCTCTTTATTGGTGGACTAGAATGAAAAGGGAAATTGCCAAGTACATATCCGAGTGTGACACATGCCAGAGGATAAAGGCTAGTCACTTGAAGGCAGCCGACCCTTTGCAACCCCTTCCCATACCATCTTGGAAATGGGAGGATATTTGCATCGACTTCATAGTGGGATTACCCAATACCTCCAGGCACCATGATTCTATTTGGGTTATTGTGGACAGGTTGACAAAGACTGCGCATTTCTTGCCAGTGCACACCACCCACAGGACAGAGAAATATGCAGAGATCTACATTGATCAAATAATTCGTCTGCATGGGATACCTAAGACTATAGTCTCGGACAGAGGAGCACCATTCGTGGCACGATTTTGGGAACAATTGCAAGAATCACTTGGGACCCATACCATCCGAAGCTCAGCATACCACCCCCAAACAGATGGCCAGACAGAAAGGATAAATCAGATTTTGGAAGACATGTTGCGAGCATGTGCACTACACTATGGAAAGGAATGGGACAAGTGTCTGTCTTTGGCAGAGTTTTCTTACAATAACAGCTATCAGTCCAGTCTGAAGATGGCACCTTTTGAGGCATTATATGGGAGAAGGTGTAGGACCCCACTAAATTGGTCTCAAGCAGGAGAAAGGGAAATTTTTGGGCCAGACTTGGTACTCGAGGCAGAGGCAAAGGTCAGGGTTATTACTAAGAACTTAGAAGCTGCTCAGGCCAGGCAAAGGAGCTATCATGATATGAGACGGAAGCCTCTACAGTTTGAGGTGGGAGATCATGTCTATCTTAAGGTATCACCCACCAAGGGTGTCCAGAGATTCGGGATCAAGGGCAAGTTAGCTCCTCGCTATATTGGACCCTACGAGATCAAGGAAGCTTGTGGACCCGTTGCCTATCAATTGGAATTGCCACCTCACATGTTAGCAGTTCACAATGTGTTCCACGTATCTCAGCTGCGGAAATGTGTTCGCCTACCCACTGAAGTACTACCGGAACCAGACCTTGAGGTAGAACCAGATTTGTCCTACCAAGAGTACCCCGTCAAGGTATTAGATCAAAAGGAAAGATCAACTCGGGCAAGGTCGGTCAGAATGTATAAAGTTCAGTGGAGTCACCATTCAGCAGAAGAAGCTACATGGGAGACTGAGGACTTTCTACGCTCTCGCTTCCCCGACTTTCTGCCCAAAGGAGTCGGTACGTAACCCCAAAACCCCACCCCCACCTGCCCTTTGAATTCAATTATAAGAAAAACTTAGATAACAAGGATAGTCTAAGTTGTGGATTTAACTTAAGAAGGGCTTCCTTCTAAAGTTGCAAAGAGGATGACATTCGAAGAGCAGTTAATAAGAGAAACTTAAGTGCAAAGGAAAAATAACACCAACACACCTTCAAGCACCCTCCAAGGGCCTCTACCTAAAATCTCGGGACGAGATTCCTTTAAGGGGGGAGGGCTGTAACACCCCAGGTGTTACCTTGGCTAGAACCCACCTTGATACTAAAGGCTATGATCACATGTGGAAGAACTTAAGGGACAAAAGCATGAGGGCCTTGGAAAGCTAGATGTTAACCAAGGATTGTGAGTAACCAAAAGCATTACTCTAATCCTTGCACACTTACTACCTTGGACAAGAGGGGAGAAGAACCCTAGACCTCTCTTAAACCCTATCTCCCAAAACCCTAGGTAAGAGGGGAAAGAGAGTGAACAAGTGTGCAAAGCATGAGTAATTTTTACCCAAACCTTAACTAACCTTATAACCATCAATTAGGGGAGGGAAATATTGCAAAAAGACCCCTGGACAAACCCCAATTCAAATCTCCAAGTAGAGAGAGAGCTAGAGCTCTCTATTTCCCTCTAAGTCAAATTCTAACCCTAATCCAAAGACCAACCGTGTTCACCTTAAAGATGGCGCCAAAACCACTTAGGTTCTATACAAAAAATGTGGTATACCACCTAAGGCACCCCCTGGAAAAAGTGGAAACCGAGACCTTGACATTTGACAGGTATTGGCATCAGTTTTGTCGCGAGGTGGGCAGTGAGACAAGCCAGATTTGGCGCCCATCTATCTCCTGATCTAGGGCGTATCCTCCATTGGAACTCACACATGTGAGATAGCCCTAGGTGCCAGGAAGAGGTCTGCGCAGGATTCATGGCAAGATTCGCACGTTTGCGATCTCTTGAGACGTTTGAACAATGGAAGAAACACACCTCCACGTGTTCGACGCTTCCTGCCCGCGCCAGAGCACGCTCGCGCGCGCCCCGCATGCCCAGCGCCGCGCCCGAGCCAAGCCAGCGCCATGGCCCGCACCCGCGCCTATAAAACCCTCCCAGACTTCGACTGCACTCTTCCGCGCACCCTCAAACCTCACCGGAGTCTAGCTCGTCGCCGTTTGCCCGTGCGCAGCGCGTCCGCGGCCGCCCAATCCCTCTGTCACCGTAGACCGGCCAATAGAGCCATTCCCAACCCCGTCCAGCCCTCGGAGAAGACTGTGCACACCTCCGTGAAGCTCCCCGAGCGAGGAATCGGAGTTTGCTTCGCCGGAGAAGCCAGTCCACGCTCGCCGGAGCTCTCAACCCCGCCGGAGTACGTGGACCGGGTAATCCACTCAACCATCCTTCGATTCCTTGTGCACACGGTCGCTACGTTACCCCGTGAAGCTCACCGTGCCTTCGGATTGAACCAGTTCGCCGTGGTTTGGCCGGTACACTCGCCGCCGACGAGGACACCCGCCTGCGTGCGTGGACCGGGCGATTCCGGCCATCCCCGACGTCAAGCCATACCTCGACGTGACCGCCAGAGTCTCCCCGAGCCAACCCCACCCTTCGCCGGACCTCCCTCGCCGCCGGTAAGCCGCGCCACCCTTTCCTTTCCCGCGGTTACTGTTTACATAGGGGGAAGGACTGCGGGTGAGAGGGAGAGAAGGTCAGGGGGTTTTGTGAAATGTCAGAGACACATGGGAATAGTGGCGCGAGGGTAGATTTGCGAAGGTTGATTTAGTTTAAACCCAGGGACCTCGGTGTAAACTGTTTTTCCAGAAAACCTTTATTAAATCTGTTTTTAATTTGGACAGAAACTTTGAAAAAACCATAACTTCTGTTTAGTTCATCCAAATTTGGTCAAACCAATTTTGTCAGACTCTAAATAATGTAACCCACTTAAGAAAAATATAAAACCCCCTATGTACTATAGAAAACTTTAAAGCTCTGATTTAATTATAGTTTTGACCAAAAGCTCAATAATAGGGCAAGAATTAGTTGCACTATTTGGCTGGGGTTAGAAAAATTTTGAGAAGTCTATATCTACCTACTAACCCAAATAAAAATGTTAAACCTCTCTGTCCACTCCATTAAGTTAGTTTTTACCCCTTATTCTATAATATGCTTAAGGGTAAGAAAAATAGAAAATGTAATTTGCACAATGAACCAGAGGGCACCTCTATTTTTGTTAGGATACTTATTTAAGGTAGTTCACTGGAAAAATATATCATACCCTGTTTTAGTATAAAATAAGTAGCATCCCTTTTGTTTTAATAAAACAAGTGAAACTTAGAAAAACCCTACAAAAATAACCCCAAGGTAAAAACACCCCCACCCTTGGGATAACTAATGTTTTATTAATGAGAACTTAGGAAAAATATGAAATCTGCTGTTTGACATTTTTCAAATAATAATGTAGTAGAAAGTGCCTTTTTGACATTAAACTTAAGAAAATCATAACTAAATAACCACCCCTTAGTTTTCTGTGATTTTTTGCACAGAAGCCTATTATTAATATGGGATGCCAGCAAAAATAACCTTTAGGACAGAACCTACCCCTAACTAAGAGATGTAGTGTAAAGTGGCCCATTTTGCATAACTCTTATTATTTTTGTTTAAAGCCTAGCCTTTGTACTTTAAGCCTCAAATTCTTAAAACAAGCTAGAACAGCAAATGGCAACCCCCTGTACTTTTTACAGAATTTTTGGAAAAAATTAAACCCCTGTCATAGTACAAACCTACCCTGGAAACCCTAAGTAGAAATTAAGAAAAGGAAAATGAATAGTGGTAATTAATGTCATCTTAAAACCCTTGTAAATTTGTCCACTGAAATCTATAAAGACAATACAAATCCACTATGTTATCCTAAAAAAGAAAACCTAAGCCCAAAAGGCAATAAGTAGGTGTATTTATACCACGAGAAGCCCCACATAACCAAGAAACCCTAAGTTACTTCTTGACTTAATTTCTTTTAGCTTAATGTTATTAAATCTTGCATAATCATGACATACATGTTCATTGCATCTCGATAGACTGTAACCTTGCTGACGGAGAGTACATCCTCGTGCCAGAGCAAGGAGCTGCTCAGGAGGTAGCCCCGGATCCAGCAACCGAGCCTGCACTAGAGGACCTGTCTGCCACTGCTTTGGAAGGCAAGCCCCGGTTTTATGCATAACCTGTTAATTATGCTATTTTACTTCACTTAATGATTGTAGGATTGATTGTGCATTTAGGTGTAGGAATTGTTTGGAACCCTAGTTGCATGATCTTAGGAATCCTGTTGAAATGAATACTAGTATGTTAGGTCGAGTAGCTGCTTTATTAAGTAGGATCTTGATAGAAGTCGAGTGATTTTTCTAGCACTCGCGCGAGGTCAGGAAATTGATTGTATCCACTTCTTATCAGAATGATGCTGGTTTGTGGACAACAATCCATGGGGATTGGTTGTCCACGGGATAAAAATTTTGAATAAGGATTAAGGTGTGGTACCGTGTGTCAAGCGTTTGAACGTACTAAACACATACCGAGAAATATGGTAAATCGGTAAGCCTAGTACCTGAGTGAACCTGCCCGCAGATTGCCCTCCTCACGCGACCTGAGGCGTGGTCTCCCATTCCGGTTATGGTGGGTACAAGTGCGGTCACTGCACGACGGCCAGTCGGGGTCAGTGAGGCATTGTACGCCAAGGCGGTGAGCCCCTTTCTGTTGCCAGGGAATCGATGGGGACGGTTGATGTGTGTGGGGACGGAGTGCCTCGCCACGTCGTGTGTTTAGGTTTACCTTGCAAGGTTTAAAAACTCGATTCGAATCGTCTGCTTCTCGCAGCTAATGAGACTGCTTGATCCATGCTGCTACATTGAGTAACAAGTGGAATTGTGCTGGGATGATACAAGATGTTGATTGCTAAAAATGTTTGCTACTATGTATGAACAGATAGTACATCTTTAGCCTTAAGAGAGTCACACTTAATTTTGACAAAGTTAAAAGCTTGATTTAGAAACTCAGCTAGTGCTTTTGGCAACCAAACCCCACAGCCAAATAGCTGCATGTCTAGAGGTAGAGGAGTAGACTCCTCACACCGGGTAAGTCTAGCTGAGTATTAGTATACTCAGCCTTGCTTGTGGCATAATTTTTTACAGGTTCTCTGGAGGAAATGGTTGTTGGAGTGACTTGGCCGTCCACCTTGCCACCGGGTTGGACTGTCGAGTGGGACCCTGCCTCGGCTGAGGAGGAGCATGAGGAGTGATGGGACAGGCTTCCCCATCTCTCTATTTATTTATCGTTAGTTTATTTCCGCTGCACTTCGAACAATGATGGTTACTTTTGCAAAAACTCTGATGATGATGGTGGTGATGTAATAATTTAATACTCTGACATGTATGGTTTTATGCTTTATTGCATTTGCTCTGTGACTCACCTTCGAGTGAGATTGTGGTACTTGATCCTGTCATTGGCCATGTCAGACTAGATCCGAGGGATTGACGGGTTATTCCCATTTAAGTGTGGTCTAGCCTCTATGGCGGGGCTTAGGCACTTAAGTTGGAATAATTCGGGCAGTTCCGCCACACAATCTGCCCTGCTGCTTTGCCGATATCCGGAGTTTATTGCTCGGCTTTGTTCTCAAGCGTGGCAGGCTTAGTCTCAATGGGCACTAAAGGCCTAGCTTCGGCTTCGGCCTGGACTTTGACAGCCTCGACAACTTTCTTGATAGGAGCAGGAGTCAATGCTTTTGTGGTCTCCATGACAGTGTCTAGCATGCTGGCCATCCTCCTTCTCTTGGGAGTTGCGACAGGAGCTTTTTGCACCTTCGGCAATTCTGCCTCTGCTGGCGGGCTTAGAATTTCTGGCATTTTCACTGTCTTTTCCACTTGTGGCTCTTCGTCCGAATCATCTTTGGCTTCGGCTGGCCTGGCTGTAGTCATCTTCGGCACTACAGTAGACCCTTCAGCACTTCGAGTGGTGGGAGCGGCTTGTTCTCCTTCGGCATTAGAGGAGGTCCCCTCACCAAATTCAGGCACTACGGCCGTCTCAATGTACCGAGGCCGGTGTGTCAAAACCTTCATTTTCTTGCCCTTCGGCACAACGGTGGCTACCGAAGCGGCAATTTTCCTCTTCTTTCCTTTCCTCAAGGGGTAGCTATAGTCAGGGTATACGAAGCCAATTGCATCAAACACCCTGTTCAATCTTTTCTTGCCCCGACCCCCGAAGGCTGTAGACAAGGCATCATCTTCGGCCTTGGAGTATGTCCCAAGCAGCTCGTCGCTGGTAGCTTCAATGCATTTCAACCAATCATCATTTGGTTCGTCAAACTTCTCTCTGAATCTGAAGGTATATTTCAATCGAACTAGGCCACCTTCGCTGGATTTAGCATTAGTCTCCTTCGGCATGTCCCAGCTCTCCACAAGTGGCCATACTCTGTAAGCTATGTGGTCTTGAATTATATCTCTTGTGCTAATGAAGGCGCAAACAGTGCTAAAGGCCTTCTGGCATGCTTCAACGTCATTTTCAATATCCACCTTCAGCCTTCGAAGGCCGAAGCGAGACCAGATGGGGCGTTGAATAATTTCCTTGATATCTTCCCTTTTTATCAGATCATTTTTAACATAAAACCATTCCTCCATCCAGGCCTCGGGCCATCTTTTCCGGTATGTTGGCACCGGGTAGCTTGCATTGGGGCGAGTGATAAATCCATAACAACCGAAGTTGTTGTGGTACTGTTCTTTGCCAGTAGCCTTTGTCTCGTATAATAGCTCGTGCATATTGCAGAAGCATTTGGCACTCGACTCTAGCCCCTGGCTTCTTACAGCCCAAACAAACATCCCCATCCTAATTATAGCTTGGGGGGTAATATGATGAAGAAAGATCTAAAATATCTTTAATACCTCAACCACAAATTTGCTCAGTGGGAACCGAAGGCCTACCTTCAGGAAGCTTCGGTAGATAACAACTTCATTTTCCTGAGGAGCAAGGGCAGTGCTGTCTCCCCCAACCCTCACAATAGACATGTCGTGAAAATATCTCCCTTTCATGGCGTCAATATGACTTTGTTTAATGCTCGATTTCCCGAAGATAGTATGGCTTGTCCGCCAGGGCCGATCCTTAGAATCTTCATCTCCACTCTCCACATCATAACTATCACTGTCATCAGAATCTTCAGACAAACCCTCCATTATCTCCTTAGTAATTTTCTCTGTATTCGTTTTTGCCATGGACTCATAAAACCCAGCGATAAAAGGATCCGTTTTCTTCTCTTCTTCTCCTGAGTAAGCTTCTTCTCAGTCATCTTTTCCTCGGTCATCTTTTTCTCCTCAGACATGAAGCAAGCACGTCTTTAAACTGAAGCTCGAAAATCAAGCAAGAGCTAGTAAGCAAGAGTTAAAAATTTGAGAAAATAACGCAAACAGCAGAAATGGTGCATCAAATGCTGCCGCTGTGGGTTTCTATTTATACGCCTAGCGCTTTGCAACTTGGCGGGCCCCGTTTGTCATTGACTTTCGCTATTCTAGCGAAAGGAAGATGTTTTTTCGGACCTTCGGCTTAAGGCCTTTGTTCACGTCGCAGTCTAAATTTATTGTTATAACAAATTAATACTGCGAGGGGCTACTGTTAGGGGCCTTCATCTTCCGAAGGTCCTCAAAAACACAACTAATTGTTTTCTGTGACAGCCCTCCCAAGTTATCAGGCCCACATGCACCAATTCTTGCCTTACTGGCCTCAGGTGGTTACGTGGCTTCACACACAGACTCCACGCCGGAGCACAAACATAGCTAGTCATCACTTGGTCAGATTCCCTCTGCTAGGGATAAGCAGATAACGTTTCACCGTGGATAGACACCAACTGACCCAGTGCATGGATATTTACTGCAGAGACTTGGCATTCTCATTTTTTTTCTGCCCAGTCCAACTCCATCTCAAACTGATGCGCAAGTGGAACACAACAGGGATATAAAGATCTTTCCTTACCCTCCATGCCAATGTCTATCCACTTACTCAAAGTGTCCAAAACAGCAAGGGCACACGGTGGTATGGAAATGCATTTCATAAAGAAGGTAACAAACAACACATCATGAATACACTTTTCTACAAAGTTCACGAAACTAGCCAAAACACTAGAGGATTTCCAAGGACACTTCAAGACATCTTCACTTACAAATCTCCAGGGAACTAATCCATGATAGACTTAATCAAAAATTCAAACCTTCTTAAGCAACTTCATTGCCTAATTACCTAAGGGTAAAATCCTCTTCCTTTTTTAGGCAACAATCTATTTACAGAGCAAATCACTTCTAAACAAATTCAAACTTGAACCAAGTGCTCAACTGGTCAATACAAGGTTGCCCAAAAATTTTCATAATTTTTGGAACACAACTTTTATTTCTAAAAATCAAATAGTCCTTATAAGAGTATCTGTTATTCCCTGAAATTTGGTGTATGCTGTAAAAATCCTAAATCCATTTTTAATAGGAAGTATATGATTTTACACACCTTGATTGGGGAACCACGAGGAGACCGGTCGATGGAGAGCTGCGATGCGACGACGTTCACTAGCGGCGAGCCCTCCGTTCCAATAACCGTGGAAAAGCTTGGCCACGGTGAGGAGGAGAATCGGTCGGCATGGTCACCACTATTGTCAATACCACGGTTACACCATGACGACGGCCTGGCACGATCGAGCGGTGAGTCGACGGTGCGGCATAACAAGTGGAGCACACAGCGATGTGAGGTTGGACGAGGGATCAATGGTCGACGACCAATGACAAGTGTGCAGCGACACACACCACGGATCGGGAAGAGCCGAAGATGACGTGCGTGAACCCCAGGGGATTCGCGGCGTGGACTACACGCCAGGGCGAGGTCCGAGAACGCCGACGAAATTCTGGACGTCGAGAACGGTGGATCAGGGACGAGCGTCGGGGAGCTCACGCGTGTGGCTGACGGGGAGATGAGACGAGTGCGTGTGATGAAGCTCGGTGCCAAACTGCTGCTGTGGAGGGTTTGACACCAGCGTGGACAGACAATTTTGTCAAGCACTCGGCGAACACAGGCTTAGAGCTTGAAGGCAGCAAGGTTCTCTGACCACGCACTTGAACGCAGGGATAAAGGAACATGCAATGACTATGTCCGGAATCACGCTGAGGAGGGGTCTTGAGGTATCAACAGCTGCATGAGTATGGTGGTTACGTGGCTTCACACACAGACTCCACACCAAAGCACAAACACAGCTAGTCATCACTTGGTCGGATTCCCTCTGCTAGGGATAAGCAGATAACGTTTCACCATGGATAGACACCAACTGACCCAGTGCATGGATATTTACTGCAGAGACTTGGCCTTCTCATTTTTTTTCTGCCCAGTCCAACTCCATCTCAAACTGATGCGCAAGTGGAACACAACAGGGATATAAAGATCTTTCCTTACCCTCCATGCCAATGTCTATCCACTTACTCAAAGTGTCCAAAACAGCAAGGACACACGGTGGTATGGAAATGCATTTCATAAAGAAGGTAACAAACAACACATCATGAATACACTTTTCTACAAAGTGCACGAAACTAGCCAAAACACTAGAGGATTTCCAAGGACACTTCAAGACATCTTCACTTACAAATCTCCAGGGAACTAATCCATGATAGACTTAATCAAATTTCAAACCTTCTTAAGCAACTTCATTGCCTAATTACCTAAGGGTAAAATTCTCTTCCTTTTTTTGGCAACAATCTATTTACAGAGCAAATCACTTCTAAACAAATTCAAACTTGAACCAAGTGCTCAACTGGTCAATACAAGGTTGCCCAAAAATTTTCATAATTTTTGGAACACAACTTTTATTTCTAAAAATCGAATAGTCCTTATAAGAGTATCTGTTATTCCCTGAAATCTGGTGTATGCTGTAAAAATCCTAAATCCATTTTTAATAGAAAGTATATGATTTTACACACCTTGATTGGGGAACCACGAGGAGACCAGTCGATGGAGAGCTGCGATGCGACGACTTTCACTGGCAGCGAGCCCTTCGTTCCAATAACCGTGGAAAAGCTTGGCCACGATGAGGAGGAGAATCGGTCGGCATGGTCACCACTATTATCAATACCACGGTGACACCGTGACGACGGCCTGGCACAGTCGAGCGGTGAGTAGACGGTGCGGCATAACAAGTGGAGCACACAGCGATGTGGGGTTGGACGAGGGATCAATTGTCGACGACCAATGACAAGTGTGCAGCGATACACCACGGATCAGGAAGAGCCGGAGATGACGTGCGTGAACCTCAGGGGATTCGCGGCGTGGACTACACGCCAGGGCGAGCTCCGAGAACGCCGACAAAATTCTGGACGTCGAGAACGGTGGATCAGGGACGAGCGTCGGGGAGCTCACTTGTGTGGCTGACGGGGAGATGAGACGAGCGCGTGTGATGAAGCTCGGTGCCAAACTGCTGCTGTGGAGGGTTTGACACCAGCGTGGACAGACAATTTTGTCAAGCACTCGGCGAACACAGGCTTAGAGCTTGAAGGCAGCAAGGTTCTCTGACCACGCACTTGAACGCAGGGATAAAGGAACAGGCAGTGACTATGTCCGGAATCACGCTGAGGAGGGGTCTTGAGGTATCAACAGCTGCATGAGTATGGTGGTTACGTGGCTTCACACACAGACTCCACGCCGGAGCACAAACACAGCTAGTCATCACTTGGTCGGATTCCCTCTGCTAGGGATAAGCAGATAACGTTTCACCGTGGATAGACACCAACTGACCCAGTGCATGGATATTTACTGCAGAGACTTGGCCTTCTCATTTTTTTTCTGCCCAGTCCAACTCCATCTCAAACTGATGCGCAAGTGGAACACAGCAGGGATATAAAGATCTTTCCTTACCCTCCATGCCAATGTCTATCCACTTACTCAAAGTGTCCAAAACAGCAAGGGCACACGGTGGTTCAGACCTATCTTATTTCTCTGCAACCATAATTTTAAAACCCCAACTAAACCCCTACTGTTCACCCCCACTTATCTCACAACTCCCAGCAGTGACAGAGGGATCAATCTACATAAAAATTGTTCAAGAAAGCATCCATTAAGACTCTACTAGAAGATCCAGAATTCGTAACCCTTGGGATCAACACAAAAGGGCTCCAAAAAGCTGGCCGAAACCTCAACCTGCTGCTCCTGTTAACTGATACAGAAACTGCAATCAACACCTGACAGAGGAAATTGAAACACATTTTACTCCACTTTTATGCAGCCCCTTGTCAAATTTGCCTAAAGGAACTTGCTTACCATACTATAGCCTTCAACTCTTCAACAACAGCCCAGAGTCAAAAGTGCCTGGATCTCAAGTTATTATACTCCGGAGTTGGTCACAATTTACTGAAATTCGTTTCTAGCTTTTGAATCACATTCAGTTCACAACACCGGTTGGTAGTGAATGTTTGAGGGCATTTAACTCAGGTTTCTATTCAGTACCAGACCAAACCCTTCTCAAGAGAGTTGTTCACCTTTCTATGGTTTACTAATTCACTATAGACACCATGGTCCAACATTTTATGGATTAGCCACAAAAGAGCTCAGAAGTTCAGCAAATTGCACTGAAATTCAGTTTTCATTGGACTGAATGAAATTCAGTTTGTGTGACTGACAGTCCCACTTTGGGCAATATTTACACCACTTTTTGTGTAGGGTCACGCCCAACACACTTGAAGGAACTTATTCACTAACATATGGTCTTCAAACTTTCCACAATAACTTCAGTCCAAAACCATATAGATCAAGCACCACAAAGCTCCAAAGTTTAACCAGACACACATATTTCAGACTTAGGCTACTGCACAACAGTCAATACTCTTTTATCTGACAGCACAACTTTGTGCAGTGTTTTCTCTCATTTATAAGCAGTTTCAAGGGTATGTCCCTCACTAGGGATTACTCCCCCAACATTGGTATCCAGGTTTGCTATAGAAACTACAGCCTAAAAACAAAGGGATTGACCACCAAGGAGCTCCGAAGTTGCACCAAAAACACTAAAATTCAGATTTAGTAAGCTGCACTAAGTCTGAAATCCAAATCTGTCAGCTCCACTTTTGACCACCTTTTCTCCTAATTGCATATGGTTTTAGGGGCATCCCACATAATAGAGTTTGTTCTCCAATACCTACTCTACAAGTTTGCCCCGACAACCTTTCTCAAAACACTCATGGATTCCAAACTACCAAATTCCAAAGGTTGCATCAAATACCCAAATTCAGACTTTGGTACATAAACCTTAACCCATAGCTGTATGGATCAGCCACCAACAAGCTTTCAAAGTTGCTTCAGAATATAAAATCTTCAGTTTCAGATATTGCAGTCTGAAATTCAGATTCTGAAATTCCCACTTTGGACCAGTTTTACACCTAATTTTATACGGTTTTAGGGCTACCACATCTCATAAACATTGTTCTCTTATAGTTACTCTACAGGTTTGTTATAGCAACTGTTTTCAAAATACTCATGGATTAAAAGTTATAGGAATCCAAAAACAGCTAAACAAAACTGTTTTGGGCTGATTCCAAACCGACCCAAATCTGAACTTTTGCAATTTACTTCAAATTCTTCCACACCACTTGGAGATCTCCAAATATGAAAATTGTTCACTTTTCTAAGCTCCATAACTTTGGTATATGGACTTTTAGCAAAACATAGCTAGATCTTAAAATCTACTTTTGGGCTAGTTTAGAGTGGATATTGGACTTGATTTGTTTCAAGTGTTTCATCAATTTATTGCATCCTACTAAAACAAGGTTAACCTTAAGCTCAAACCCAACTTTGGTGTATATAGCTCATGTCCAAATTTCCATTGGTTTAAAAGTTGTTTGCTTGTACTAGATTTCAAACAAGGTCTCTGAACTTCTCTTGCTATCTTCGAAACGACACAACCTCACCCTTTTGCAAATTTGCTACCCTAGTGAATGCATTCTAGGTGTATCAAACAAGTTAATGCAAGTGCATATGATGACATGATAATTTTTTAATTCTCGTAACACCAAGGGTGTTACATCCTTCCCCCCTAAAAAGGAATCTCGTCCCGAGATTAAAATTCTAGGCCAAGTAATGAAAAAGGAAATGCGTCACCGGTTTATTTCCGAGTTACTCCTACAAGGCAGGGGATGTGCCCCCATCGAAAGACAACTTATATAAACCTAGGGTTTACTAGACACTAGGAACTCAGGAATATACTTTTCCAAATACTTCTCTGACTACTACGTGACTTTATCTTCAGGGTGTTAGTTCCACTGTATCTTGTAAAACTCAATAACTTTTCTTCGAGTGACCTGATCCTTTTGATCTAACACATTTATGGGATATTCCGAGGAGGTTAAACCTGGTTTATGGTTAACATCTAAAATCTCAATACCATATTTGAGGACTCGAAGATATTTCTTCCATTGGGACATGTGGAACACGCCGTGCACTGTTGAAGATCCTTTTGGTAACTGTACCTTATAAGCCATAGGTCCACCAAAATCTTTGTTTCAAACCTTGGTATCTATTGCTACCTTCAGGATGAATGGAGTCCCGGACTGCAACCCAATCGCAATTCCACATCCCTTTCTGGAGGCAACTAGACAAATCTTCGGGGAACACATCCGAGAACTCCCTCACATCAGGTATATCCTTTACTTCTTTCACTTAAACTCCTGATGTAGACGAACCTTATTATTTCCTAGAACAGCATGACTGACCACCTCCTTATAACCTTCAACCAAACTAGTTGCCATTAGGAGCTGAAGTTTCACATTAAAATCACGTAGGATGTATTACTTTTTTTCGCTAGCATCCACATAATCCAAAACATATTAGGATAGGCGAGTAAACCTCTCAAATAGTCCATTACACTCGCTTATTCACCTTGCTTTAGATCCAAAAACGCTTTGAACTTTATTTGCATAGGGGCTTCTGGAATATAACATGCCCGAAATACCTCACAAAACTCAACCCGAGAACTTAACGTCCTTCTGGCTGCAGCGCAAGGTATTCTGCCCACCAACTAAACTTGGCTTCCAGTCTTCAAAAACAGGGAAAGGTAACATAGAAAGGCAAAGACAGGTAGCATGAACAGGGTAGACGAAACACGTACTAAAATTACTACATAGGGGGTTTAACTTAAAGTTATATGTCATGATGCATGCTCGTCCTATTCGTCCTCACAATCTTGCCAGCATATAGTGGCTTGCACGCTCTATGGCGGTGGCATACCTACTCACTCCAGAGTTAACTAGTCGTAATTTCCTAGAGTTTAGTCAGTGTACCTGCAGAAAATTCCATTACAGCCCAAACCCCATGATGCAATTCACACATTTGGTCACAGTTTATACTCCATATATTTCTATATGGAGGCCAGCTCCTCATTAAGCGCCGAGCCACGCATAGGCGCCGCTGCCACACTTTTAACCACAGGGCAGCCCATTGTGGTAACATACTTTCTTACCTGCGCGTAGGTGCGTCGTTATAAGTACATTACACTTTTTAGTATTCCCATGTCTGTATACCCATAGACATCCATGGGGTAATGAATTCCCAGAAAAATAAATACTCCACATTGCAACCTTCATATATACATATGTAGAATATGTATATAGTCTAGTGCCACATTTAAGCACTCCCCTAGACCGACGTTTGTTCGGTCATGCTCTCACAACTCACCTTTACCTGAGCGTCGATCCATTCAAAACTGAATGGCACTAAAAATAACACTACACATGTATGCATTACCCATCTCAGGTTGTGGGTTAGTGGTTAGCATCTTAAACTAAGCCACCTGATAGTCCTTAGTTTTAACCACATATTATTTGCACTTCTACTATCAGGCCTTGATTATAGATTCTTAAGTTTATAAAAATCATTTTGAAGTTTATCAAAGGATTACTTTAATATCCATGCTAATGGAGGATCGCTCCGATACCACGCTGTGACAGCCCTCCCAAGTTATCAGGCCCACATGCACCAATTCTTGCCTTACTGGTCTCAGATGGCTGTGCACGTGTACCGGGTAACTTAACAAGGCTATCGAGTTCGCCAACTGGAACTCATCATCCCAAGGATCTCCCACATAACAGGTATATTACAGTAATCACATTTGATACACACACATTGGAGATAGAGCGGAAGACTTTTACAAAGTACATTTTACATTCTAGAACTCAAGTTTTACATTGTAGAATGAGATGTATTTATTACAAGTCCTGATAGTACTTGAAGTGCATAACTTATTACAATAATTGGAAGGGTGAAGCCTTTCCATAAGATATATACATAAACATTCTAAGCTTCAAGTCATCCACATGAAGTAACTAACCCAAAGATAAGGGAATAAACCTTCTCCTACAAAAACAACAAGGGATAAAACCCTGAGTACGCAATTACTCAGCAAGACTTACCCGAATAAAGAAAAGACTCTCAAGGGTATGCTGGCTTTTGGGAATCAAGGTAAAGCTCATCAAAGTTCAAGGACTCATTTTGCAGAAAAGCTTACTAGAAGTGGGTCCTTAAGCCAAGTTTTATTTCACAAGTTAGTTTATTACCTGAATCTTCTAGCCTGAATCTAGCATTTTCATAATCTAGATCATTCACTTGACCTACACTAGGTTCCTTTTAAAATCCAAATTTTTGTTTCGCTTGTTATCTACGATGAAGGGCAGCGATCCAGTCTTCATATCCGAGAAGTAACGGCGATCCGAATCGATTAATACCCAGCTGGGGATCTCCAACCACATGACATATGCCTCCCTTAACTATTTTGCACATGTCTACCATTCCCACAGATCCTCCATCACATGAACAGGTCCACGCCACCCGAGAGCACACCACCCCTTTTAGGCGGTCCTTTGCCAGGAGGGTACGTGCCACTCTCGCCATCTCTCCACTCCCAGTGCGCGATTGTCTTTTCATGTATGGAATAGCCGGGTTCAGGCTTGCCCATGACGAGGTATGTGGCAGATAAAAGGTCCTAGATCAGCAGGCCAACAATCGGTACGGTCCTTTGAAAGGGAATTAGGCTTACACCTATTTCCTAATTGATTTTGGTGGTTGAATTGCCCAACACAAATAATTGGACTAACTAGTTTGCTCTAGTCTATAAGTTATACAGGTGCCAAAGGTTCACACTTAGCCAATAAAAAGACCAAGAAATGGGTTCAACCAAAAGAGCAAGGGACAACTGAAGGCTGCCCTGGTCTGGCGCACCGGACTATCCGGTGTGCCACCGGACAGTGTCCGGTGCACCACCGGACAGTGTCCGGTGCACCAGGGAACTCCAAGCCAAACTCTTCACCTTCGGGAATTCTCAGAGACGCTTCACTATAATTCACCGGACTGTCCGGTATACCACCGGACAGTGTCCGGTGCTCCAGAGGAGAGGGGCTCTGAACTCGCCAGCTTCGGATTTCCGCTCCGCTATAATTCACCGGACATGTCCGGTGCACACCGGACTGTCCAGTGAGCGAGCGGAGCAACTGCTACTTCGCGCCAACGGTCGACTGCAACGCATTAAATGTGCGCCAGCGCGCAGAGGAGCAGAGCACGCGCGGGTGGCACACCGGACAATCTACAGGACTTGTCCGGTGCACCACTGGACAGCCAGGCGGGCCCATCTGTCAGAGCTCCAACGGTCGGAACCCAACAGCCTGGTGACGTGGCTGGCGCACCGGACAGTGTCTGGTGGTGCACCGGACTGTCCAGTGCACCATGCGACAGCAGCCTCCACCAAACGGCTAGTTTGGTGGTTGGGGCTATAAATACCCCCAACCACCCCACATTCAAGTGATCCAAGTTTTCCAACTTCCAACCACTTACAAGAGCTCTAGCATTCAATTCTAGACACACCCAAGTGATCAAATCCTCTCCCAATTCCACAAAAGCTTTAGTGTTAAGTGAGAGAGATTTGTTGTGTTCTTTTGAGCGCTTGCGCTTGGATTGCTTTCTTTCTCATTCTTTCTTGAGATCAAACTCACTTGTAATTGAGGCAAGAGACACCAATCGTGTGGTAATCCTTGTGGGAACTTTGTGTTCCAAGTGATTGAGAAGAAAAGCTCACTCGGTCTGAGGGACCGTTTGAGAGAGGGAAAGGGTTGAAAGAGACCCGGTCTTTGTGACCACCTCAACGGGGAGTAGGTTTGCAAGAACCGAACCTTGGTAAAACAAATCCGCGTGTCGCACTCTTTATTCGCTTGCGATTTGTTTTACGCCCTCTCTCTCGGACTCGTTTCTATTTCTAACGCTGACCCGGCTTGTAGTTGTGATTAATTTTGTGAATTTCAGTTTCGCCCTATTCACCCCCTCTCTAGGCGACTTTCAATTGGTATCAGAGCCCGGTGCTTCATTAGAGCCTAACCGCTCGAAGTAATGTCGGGAGATCACGCCAAGAAGGAGATGGAGAACGGCGACAAGCCCACTACAAGCCACGAGAAGGCTACATCGGAAGGGTCCCGCAACAAAGGGAAGGGGAAGGAGAAGAAAGCCTCCTCCCACAAGTCGCATCGGAGTAGCGACAAGAAAAAGAAGATGAGGAAGGTGGTCTACTACGAGACCGATACTTCATCACCTTCCACCTCCGGCTCCGACGCGCCATCCATTACTTCTAAGCGCCATGAGCGTAAGAAGTTTAGTAAGATCCCCCTACGCTACCCTCGCATTCCTAAACATACACCTTTACTTTCCGTCCCATTAGGCAAACCACCAACCTTTGATGGTAAAGATTATGCTAGGTGGAGTGATTTAATGCGGTTTCACCTAACCTCACTGCACAAAAGTATATGGGATGTCGTTGAGTTTGGTGTACAGGTACCATCCGTAGGGGATGAGGATTACGATGAGGACGAGGTGGCCCAAATCGAGCACTTCAACTCCCAAGCCACAACTATACTCCTCGCCTCTCTAAGTTGAGAGGAGTATAATAAGGTGCAAGGATTGAAAAGCGCCAAGGAAGTTTGGGACGTGCTCAAGACCGCGCACGAAGGTGATGAACTAACCAAGATCACCAAGCGGGAAACAATCGAGGGGGAGCTCGGTCGCTTCCGGCTTCGCAAAGGGGAAGAGCCACAAGACATGTACAACCGGCTCAAAACCTTGGTGAACCAAGTGCGCAACCTCGGGAGCAAAAAATGGGATGACCACGAGATGGTTAAGGTTATTCTTAGATCACTTATTTTCCTTAACCCCACTCAAGTTCAATTAATTCGTGGTAATCCTAGATATACACTAATGACTCTCGAGGAAGTAATCGGGAATTTTGTGAGCTTTGAGTATATGATCAAGGGCTCAAAGAAAATCAATGAGCTAGATGATCCCTCCACATCCGAAGCACAACCGGTTGCATTCAAGGCAACGGAGGAGAAGAAGGAAGAGTCTACATCAAGTAGACAACCAATCGACGCCTCAAAGCTCGACAATGAGGAAATGGCACTCGTCATCAAAAGCTTCCGCCAAATCCTTAAGCAAAGGAGGGGGAAAGATTACAAGCCCCGCTCCAAGAAAGTTTGCTACAAGTGTGGTAAGCCCGGTCACTTTATAGCAAAATGTCCTATTTCTAGTGACAGTGACAGGGGCGACGACAAGAAGGGGAGAAGAAAGAAGAAGAAGAAATACTACAAGAAGAAGGGTGACGACGCCCATGTATGCCACGAGTGGGACTCGAACGAGAGCTCCTCCGACTCCTCCTCCGACGAGGACGCCGCCAACATCGCCATCAACAAAGGCCTTCTCTTCCCCAACGTCGGCCACAAGTGCCTCATGGCAAAGGACGCAAAAAGAAGAAGGTTAAATCTAAATCCTCCACTAAATATGAGTCCTCTAGTGATGATAATGCTAGTGATGAGGAAGATAATTTACGTACCCTTTTTGCCAACCTAAACATACAACAAAAAGAAAAGTTAAATGAATTAATTAGTGCCATCCATGAGAAGGATGACCTCTTGGACACCCAAGAGGACTTCCTAATCAAGGAAAACAAAAAGCATGTTAAGGTTAAAAATGCTTATGCTCTAGAAGTTGAAAAATGTGAGAAATTAACTAGTGAGCTAAGCACATGCCATGATGTTATCAACAACCTTAGAAATGAAAATGCTAGTTTAGTGGCTAAGGTTGATTCAAATGCTTGTAATATTTCAATTCCAAATCTTAAAGATGATAGTGTTAATTTACTTGTTAAGATTGAAGGATTAAATGTTACTCTTGCTAACCTTAGGATTGAGAATGAGAAATTAATTGCTAAGGCTAAAGAACTAGATGTTTGCAATGTTACAATTTCCAACCTTAGAAGTGAAAATGATATATTGCATGCTAAGGTTGTAGAATTAAAAACTTGCAAACCCTCTACATCTACCACTGAGCATGTCACTATTTGCACTAGATGTAGAGATGTTGATATTGATGCTATTCATGATCATATGGTATTAATTAAGCAACAAAATGATCATATAGCAAAATTAGATGCTAAAATTGCCGACCATGAACTTGAAAATGAAAATTTTAAATTTGCTCGTAGTATGCTTTATAGTGGGAGATGCCCTGGCATTAAGGACGGCATTGGCTTCCAAAAGGGGGACAATGTCAAAATTAATGCCCCTCCTAAGAAATTGTCCAACTTTGTTAAGGGCAAGGCTCCCATGCCTCAGGATAACGAGGGTTACATTTTGTACCCTGCCGGTTATCCTGAGAGCAAGATTAGGAGAATTCACTCTAGCAAGTCTCACTCTGGCCCTAACCATGCTTTTATGTATAACGATGAGACATCTAGTTCTAGGCAACCAACCCGTGCCAAGTTGCCAAAGAAGAAGACTCCTAATGCATCAAATGATCATGACATTTCTTTTAAAACTCTTGATGCATCTTATGTGTTAACTAACAAATCCGGCAAAGTAGTTGCCAAATATGTTGGGGGCAAGCACAAGGGGTCAAAGACTTGTGTTTGGGTACCCAAAGTTCTTGTGTCTAATGCCAAAGGACCCAAAACCATTTGGGTACCTAAAGTCAAGAACTAAACTTGTGTTGTAGGTTTATGCATCCGGGGGCTCAAGTTGGATTATCGATAGCGGGTGCACAAACCACATGACAGGGGAGAAGAAGATGTTCTCCTCCTACGAGAAAAACCAAGATCCCCAATGAGCTATCACATTCAGGGATGGAAACCAAGGTTTGGTCAAAGGATTGGGTAAAATTGCTATATCACCTGACCATTCCATTTCCAATGTTTTTCTTGTAGATTCTTTAGATTACAATTTGCTTTCCGTATCTCAATTATGTCAAATGGGCTACAACTGTCTTTTTACTGATGTAGGTGTCACTGTCTTTAGAAGAAGTGATGATTCAATAGCATTTAAGGGAGTGTTAGAGGGTCAGCTATACTTAGTAGATTTTGATAGAGCTGAACTCGACACTTGCTTAATTGCTAAGACTAACATGGGTTGGCTATGGCACCACCGACTAGCCCATGTTGGGATGAAGAATCTTCATAAGCTTTTAAAGGGAGAGCACATTTTAGGATTAACAAATGTTCATTTTGAGAAAGAAAGGATTTGTAGCGCATGCCAAGCAGGGAAGCAAGTTGGTGCTCATCATCCACATAAGAACATCATGACGACTGACAGGCCACTAGAACTCCTACACATGGACGGCCCGATAGCTTACATAAGCATCGGCGGGAGTAAGTACTGTCTAGTTATTGTGGATGATTATTCTCGCTTCACTTGGGTATTCTTTTTGCAGGAGAAATCTCATACCCAAGAGACATTAAAGGGATTCTTGAGACGGGCTCAAAATGAGTTCGGCTTAAGGATCAAAAAGATTAGAAGCGACAACGGGACGGAGTTCAAGAACTCTCAAATTGAAGGCTTCCTTGAGGAGGAGGGCATCAAGCATGATTTCTTTTCTCCCTACACGCCACAACAAAATGGTGTAGTGGAGAGGAAGAATAGAACTTTATTAGACATGGCAAGAACCATGCTTGATGAATACAAGACCTCGGATCGGTTTTGGCCCGAGGCGGTCAACACCGCCTGCTACGCCATCAACCATTTGTATCTACACCGAATCCTCAAGAAGACATCATATGAACTCCTTACCAGTAAAAAGCCCAATATTTCATATTTTAGAGTCTTTGGAAGCAAATGCTTTATACTTGTCAAAAGAGGTAGAAAATCTAAATTTGCTCCTAAAACTGTAGAAGGCTTTTTACTAGGATATGATTCAAACACAAGGGCATATAGAATCTTTAACAAGTCCTTGGACAAGTTGAAGTTTCTTGTGACGTTGTGTTTGATGAGACTAACGGCTCTCAAGTAGAGCAAGTTGATCTTGATGAGATAGGTGATGAAGAGGCTCCGTGCATCACGTTAAGGAACATGTCCATTGGGGATGTGTGTCCTAAGGAATTCGAAGAGCCTCCAAATGCACAAGATCAACCATCCTCCTCCACGCAAGCATCTCCACCAACTCAAAATGAGGATGAGGCTCAAGTTGATAAAGGAGAAGATCAAAGAGATGAGCCACCTCAAGATGACGGCAATGATCAAGGGGGAGATGCAAATGATCAAGACAAGGAGGATGAAGAACCAAGGCCACCACACCCAAGAGTCCACCAAGCAATTCAACGAGATCACCCCGTCGACACCATCCTTGGCGACATTCATAAGGGGGTAACCACTAGATCTCGTGTTGCACATTTTTGTGAGCATTACTCTTTTGTTTCCTCTATTGTGCCACACAGGGTAGAGGAAGCACTCCAAGATTCGGATTGGGTGGTGGCGATGCAAGAGGAGCTCAACAACTTCACTAGGAACGAGGTATGGCATTTGGTTCCACGTCCTAATCAAAATGTTGTTGGAACCAAGTGGGTCTTCCGCAACAAGCAAGATGAGCATGGTGTGGTGACAAGGAACAAAGCTCGACTTGTGGCCAAGGGATACTCCCAAATCGAAGGTTTGGATTTCGGTGAAACCTATGCACCCGTAGCTAGGCTTGAGTCAATTCGTATATTATTAGCCTATGCTACTTACCATGGCTTCAAGCTTTACCAAATGGACGTGAAGAGTGCCTTCCTCAATGGACCAATCAAGGAAGAGGTCTATGTTGAGCAACCTCCCGGCTTTGAAGATAGTGAGTACCCTAAACATGTTTATAAACTCTCTAAGGCACTTTATGGGCTCAAGCAAGCCCCAAGAGTATGGTATGAATGGCTTAGAGATTTCCTTATCACTAATGGATTCAAAGTCGGAAAGGCCGATCCTACACTCTTTACCAAAACACTTGAAAACGATTTGTTTGTATGCCAAATTTATGTTGATGATATTATATTTGGGTCTACTAACGAATCTACATGTGAAGAATTTAGTAGGATCATGACACAAAAATTCGAGATGTCAATGATGGGAGAGTTGAAGTACTTATTAGGATTTCAAGTAAAGCAACTCCAAGAGGGCACCTTCATTAGCCAAACAAAGTATACTCAAGACATTCTAAACAAGTTTGGGATGAAGGATGCCAAACCCATCAAGACACCCATGGGAACCAATGGGCATCTCGACCTCGACACGGAAGGTAAATCCGTCGATCAAAAGGTATACCGGTCGATGATTGGCTCTTTACTCTATTTATGTGCATCTCGACCGGATATTATGCTTTCTGTATGCATGTGTGCAAGATTCCAAGCCGACCCTAAGGAAGCTCACCTTAAGGCCGTAAAACGAATCTTGAGATATTTAGTTTATACTCCTAAGTTTGGGCTTTGGTATCCTCGGGGATCCACATTTGATTTAATTGGTTATTCGGATGCCGATTGGGCAGGGTGTAAAATCAATAGAAAGAGCACATCGTGGACTTGCCAGTTCTTGGGAAGATCCTTGGTGTCTTGGGCTTCAAATAAGCAAAATTCCGTAGCTCTTTCTACCGCCGAAGCCGAGTACAATGCCGCAGGCCATTGTTGCGCGCAACTACTTTGGATGAGGCAAACCCTTAGGGACTACGATTACAAATTAACCAAAGTTCCTCTTCTATGTGATAATGAGAGTGCAATCCGCATGGCGGATAATCCCGTTGAGCATAGCCGCACTAAACACATAGCCATTCGGTATCACTTTCTAAGGGATCACCAACAAAAGGGAGATATCGAGATTGCATATATTAACACTAAAGATCAATTAGCCGATATCTTTACCAAGCCACTTGATGAACAAACTTTTAACAAACTTAGGCATGAGCTAAATATTCTTGATTCTAGGAATTTCTTTTGATGTCTTGCATACATAGCTCATAAATACACCTTTGATCATATCTCTTTCATGTGCTATGACTAATGTGTTTTCAAGTATATTTCCAACCAAGTCATAGGTGTATTGAAAGGGAATTGGAGTCTTCGGCGAAGACAAAGGCTTCCACTCCGTAACTCATCCTTCGCCGTCGCTCCGAGCATCTCTCCGGCTTTGGTATAATCTTCACTCATATGTTCTATTTGCCAAAGGGGAGAAAGTAGTTTTGGGAGGGCTCTAATGATTCCGTTTTTGGCGATTTATGCCCAAGGGGGAGAGAGCATGAGCCCAAAGCAAAAGGACCACACCACCACCTAATTTTAAAAAGAGTTTTTCAATTGGTATGATTTTTCAAATTGGTATCTCATTGTGTTAAAAAGGGGGAGAAAGTAGTGTTTTCAAAATTGATATCTTAAAACCCTCTTGAACACTAAGAGGAGAAATTTATTGAGGGGGAGTTTTGTTTAGTCAAAGGAAAAGCATTTGAAACAGGGGGAGAGAATTTCAAATCTTGAAAATGCTTCGCAAAATCTTATTCATTTACCTTTGACTATTTGCAAAAGGACTTTGAAAAGAATTTACAAAAGAATTTGCAAAAACAAAACATGTGGTGCAAGCGTGGTCCAAAATGTCAAAAATCAAAGAAACAATCCATGCATATCTTATAAGTATTTATATTGGCTCAATTCCAAGTAACCTTTGCACTTACATTATGCAAACTAGTTCAATTATGCACTTCCACACTTGCTTTGGTTTGTGTTGGCATCAATCACCAAAAAGGGGGAGATTGAAAGGGAATTAGGCTTACACCTATTTCCTAATTGATTTTGGTGGTTGAATTGTCCAACACAAATAATTGGACTAACTAGTTTGCTCTAGTCTATAAGTTATACAGGTGTCAAAGTTTCACACTTAGCCAATAAAAAGACCAAGAAATGGGTTCATCCAAAAGAGCAAGGGACAACCGAAGGCTGCCCTGGTCTGGCGCACTGGACTGTCCGGTGTGCCACCGGACAGTGTCCGGTGCACCAGGGAACTCCAAGCCAAACTCTTCACCTTCGGGAATTATCAGAGACGCTTCACTATAATTCACCGGACTATCCAGTGTACCACCGGACAGTGTCCGGTGCTCCAGAGGAGAGGGGCTCTGAACTCGCCAGCTTTGGATTTCCGCTCCGCTATAATTCACCGGACATGTCCGGTGAGCCAGCGGAGCAACGACTACTTCGCGCCAACGGTCGACTGCAACACATTAAATGCGCGCCAGCGCGCGCAGAGGAGCAGAGCACGCGCGGGTGGCACACTAGACAATCTATAGGACTTGTCCGGTGCACCACCGGACAGCCAGGCGGGCCCACCTGTCAGAGCTCCAACGGTCGGAACCCAACGGCCTGGTGACGTGGCTGGCGCACCGGACAGTGTCCGGTGGCGCACGGGACTGTCCGGTGCGCCATGCGACAGTAGCCTCCACCAAACGGCTAGTTTGGTGGTTGGGGCTATAAATACCCCCAACCACCCCACATTCAAGTGATCCAAGTTTTCCAACTTCCAACCACTTACAAGAGCTCTAGCATTCAATTCTAGACACACCCAAGTGATCAAATCCTCTCCCAATTCCACAAAAGCTTTAGTGTTAAGTGAGAGAGATTTGTTGTGTTCTTTTGAGCTCTTGCGCTTGGATTGCTTTCTTTCTCATTCTTTCTTGAGATTAAACTCACTTGTAATTGAGGCAAGAGACACCAATCATGTGGTGATCCTTGTGGGAACTTTTTGTTCCAAGTGATTGAGAAGAAAAGCTCACTCGGTCCGAGGGACCGTTTGAGAGAGGGAAAGGGTTGAAAGAGACCCGGTCTTTGTGACCACCTCAACGGGGAGTAGGTTTGCAAGAACCGAACCTCGGTAAAACAAATCCGCGTGTCACACTCTTTATTTGCTTGCGATTTGTTTTACGCCCTCTCTCTCGGACTCGTTTCTATTTCTAACGCTAACCCGGCTTGCAGTTGTGATTAATTTTGTGAATTTCAGTTTCGCCCTATTCACCCCCTCTAGGCGACTTTCATCCTTAATCGACACAGACGGGCGACTTTTCCTACTCAACGTCTGGTCCCATTTTAAAATATTTCAAAATTTTGGCGCCTGGTAGATGGGCCATGCCTGGATAATGAATTTATCAACGTCTGGATGCCTTCATTATCCCAAGCCCATTTTCTTTTTTTGTAAAAACATGAGTCATAGATCAAAAACATTTTTCTTAGTCTATCAGCATGACTAAGCATCTCTAGCTTTTATAAAACAGGTGACAAGGTATGGTAATCAAGCTTTCAAGGATGGTAATGCATCAAGAGTTTAACCAATCAACTCCTATCACCTAATGCAGCATATAAGTGATAAAATTTTGTAAACACAAGGGAGGTGGCAAATGCACCGGGGCTTGCCTTATTGCAGGAGAAGATCCCAAAATTATTCTACTCTGGTAAGTAGTTAGATGAAACTCCACCACTGGATCAACAGGCACTGAACTGAACTCCTCCTTCAAACATCACTTCTTCTAGGTGTTCTACAAGTCAATTACATGTAGATGAATGCTTGCTATGGTATGGAAATACATTTTATAAAGAAGGTAACAAACAACACATCATGAGTACACTTTTCTACAAAGTGCACGAAACTAGCCAAAACACTAGAGGATTTCCAAGGGCACTTCAAGACATCTTCACTTACAAATCTCCAGGGAACTAATCCATGATAGACTTAATCCAAAATTCAAACCTTCTTAAGAAACTTCATTGCCTAATTACCTAAGGGTAAAATCCTCTTTATTTTTTTGGCAACAATCTGTTTATAGAGCAAATCACTTCTAAACAAATTCAAACTTGAACCAAGTGCTCAACTGGTCAATATAAGGTTGCCCAAAAATTTTCATAATTTTTGGAACACAACTTTTATTTCTAAAAATCAAATAGTCCTTATAAGAGCATCTCTTATTCCCTGAAATTTGGTGTATGCTGTAAAAATCCTAAATCCATTTTTAATAGGAAATATATGATTTTACACATTTTGATTGGGGAACCACGAGGAGACCGGTCGATGGAGAGCTGCGATGCGACGACTTTCACTGGCGGCGAGCCCTCCGTTCCAATAACCGTGGAAAAGCTTGGCCACGGTGAGGAGGAGAATCGGTCGGCATGGTCACCACTGTTATCAATACCACGGTGACACCGTGACGACGGCCTGGCACGGTCGAGCGGGGAGTCGACGGTGCGACATAACAAGTGGAGCACACAGCGATGTGGGGTTGGACGAGGGATCAATGGTCGACGACCAATGACAAGTGTGCAGCGATACACCACGGATCAGGAAGAGCCGGAGATGACGTGCGTGAACCTCAGGGGATTCGCGGCGTGGACTACACGCCAGGGCGAGCTCCGAGAACGCCGACAAAATTCTGGACATCGAGAACGGTGGATCAGGGACGAGCGTCGGGGAGCTCACGCGTGTGGCTGACGGGGAGATGAGACGAGCGCGTGTGATGAAGCTCGGTGCCAAACTGCTGCTGTGGAGGGTTTGACACCAGCGTGGACAGACAATTTTGTCAAGCACTCGGCGAACACAGGCTTAGAGCTTGAAGGCAGCAAGGTTCTCTGACCACGCACTTGAACGCAGGGATAAAGGAGGCAGTGACTATGTCCGGAATCACGCTGAGGAGGGGTCTTGAGGTATCAACAGCTGCATGAGTATGGTGGTTACGTGGCTTCACACACAGACTCCACGCCGGAGCACAAACACAGCTAGTCATCACTTGGTCGGATTCCCTCTGCTAGGGATAAGCAGATAACGTTTCACCGTGGATAGACACCAACTGACCCAGTGCATGGATATTTACTGCAGAGACTTGGCCTTCTCATTTTTTTCTGCCCAGTCCAACTCCATCTCAAACTGATGCGCAAGTGGAACACAGCAGGGATATAAAGATCTTTCCTTACCCTCCATGCCAATGTCTATCCACTTACTCAAAGTGTCCAAAACAGCAAGGGCACACGGTGGTTCAGACCTATCTTATTTCTCTGCAACCATAATTTTAAAATCCCAACTAAACCCCTACTGTTCACCCCCACTTATCTCACAACTCCCAGCAGTGACAGAGGGATCAATCTACATAAAAATTGTTCAAGAAAGCATCCATTAAAACTCTACTAGAAGATCCAGAATTCATAACCCTTGGGATCAACACAAAAGGGCTCCAAAAAGCTGGCCGAAACCTCAACCTGCTGCTCCTGTTAACTGATACAGAAACTGCAATCAACACCTGACAGAGGAAATTGAAACACATTTTACTCCACTTTTATGCAGCCCCTTGTCAAACTTGCCTAAAGGAACTTGCTTACCATACTATAGCCTTCAACTCTTCAACAACAGCCCAGAGTCAAAAGTGCCTGGATCTCAAGTTATTATACTCCGGAGTTGGTCACAATTTACTGAAATTCGTTTCTAGCTTTTGAATCACATTCAGTTCACAACACCGGTTGGCAGTGAATGTTTGAGGGCATTTAACTCAGGTTTCTATTCAGTACCAGACCAAACCCTTCTCAAGAGAGTTGTTCACCTTTCTATGGTTTACTAATTCACTATAGACACCATGGTCCAACATTTTATGGATTAGCCACAAAAGAGCTCTGAAGTTCAGCTAATTGCACTGAAATTCAGTTTTCATTGGACTGAATGAAATTCAGTTTGTGTGACTGACAGTCCCAATTTGGGCAATATTTACACCACTTTTTGTGTAGGGTCACGCCCAACACACTTAAAGGAACTTATTCACTAACATATGGTCTTCAAACTTTCCACAATAACTTCAGTCCAAAACCATATAGATCAAGCACCACAAAGCTCCAAAGTTTAACCAGACACACATATTTCAGACTTAGGCTACTGCACAACAGTCAATACTCTTTTATCTGACAGCACAACTTTGTGCAGTGTTTTCTCTCATTTTTAAGCAGTTTCAAGGGTATGTCCCTCACTAGGGATTACTCCCCCAATATTGGTCTCCAAGTTTTCTACAGAAACTACAGCCTAAAAACAAAGGGATTGACCACCAAGGAGCAACGAAGTTGCACCAAAAACACTAAAATTCAGATTTAGTAAGCTGCACTAAGTCTGAAATCCAAATCTGTCAGCTCCACTTTTGACCACCTTTTCTCCTAATTTCATATGGTTTTAGGGGCATCCCACCTAATAGAGTTTGTTCTCCAATACCTACTCTACAAGTTTGCCACAACAACCTTTCTCAAAACACTCATGGATTCCAAACTACCAAATTCCAAAGGTTGCATCAAATACCCAAATTCAGACTTGGTTTTCTTACAAAGTCTGAAACCCAGAAACAAACATTACATTTCCGAACCACTCTTTCTACCAGTTCCAAATAGTTTCAGGGGTATGACCATTAACCAAACTTATACCCCAACATGTGGTATTCCACTTTGGTACATAAACCTTAACCCATAGCTGTATGGATCAGCCACCAACAAGCTTTCAAAGTTGCTTCAGAATATAAAATCTTCAGTTTCAGATATTGCAGTCTGAAATTCAGATTCTGATATTCCCACTTTGGACCAGTTTTACACCTAATTTTATACGGTTTTAGGGCTACCACATCTCATATACATTGTTCTCCTATAGTTACTCTACAGGTTTGTTATAGCAACTGTTTTCAAAATACTCATGGATTAAAAGTTATAGGAATCCAAAAACAGCTAAACAAAACTGTTTTGGGCTGATTCCAAACCGACCCAAATCTGAACTTTTGCAATTTACTTCAAATTCTTCCACACCACTTGGAGATCTCCAAATATGAAAATTGTTCACTTTTCTAAGCTCCATAACTTTGGTATATGGACTTTTAGCAAAACATAGCTAGATCTTAAAATCTACTTTTGGGCTAGTTTAGAGTTGAAATTGGACTTGATTTGCTTCAAGTGTTTCATCAATTTATTGCATCCTACTAAAACAAGGTTAACCTTAAGCTCAAACCCAACTTTGGTGTATATAGCTTATGTCCAAATTTCCATTGGTTTAAAAGTTGTTTGCTTGTACTAGATTTCAAACAAGGTCTCTGAACTTCTCTTCTATCTTCGAAACGACACAACCTCACCCTTTTGCAAATTTGCTACCATAGTGAATGCATTCTAGGTGTATCAAACAAGTTAATGCAAGTGCATATGATGACATGATAAATTTTTAATTCTCATAACAACAAGGGTGTTACATTTTCCAAGTATAATACGTTCACATGGACCTTCAGCCTCGGAATGAAGTTGTACACGATATGAAAAGCATGGTCTGGGAGAAGGTTGAACCAGTTCCGAAGCTACGCGTAGAGAAGCTTTGCCTTAGCGGTGGAAAATGAAACCGACTTAAAGGGGAAAAGACTGTCTAGTCCTCGATATATTATCCCTAAGTCAATAGTAAATGTCAAGGGCATGGATGTAATTTTACACAGGCTGCGTCATGTGCCTATAAATAGATGAACAGTAGCACCGTACTGTTCACGCTGACTTGTATTCACTCGCACGTCACACCTGGATTTTTACCTTCCGTCAAGCCGAAGGTATAAATGTAGTTCGATATTGTTCATATTTATTCATGATGATATAATAAAAATATTCTAATGATGTCATATGATTATTCATGTTGTCTTTTATGTTTGATATGCTTCTACTTTCATTATTATGTACTGAGATTTTGAAGGTGCGTCCTTCATAACTTTCGTATGAAGATCATTATATCCCAAGAGAGATAATGCTTTGAAGGACGAAGGTCTTTATTTATTAACATTTTGTGTTACCTTGTTCTTAACTCATAGCATTTGAGAACAAGTCCCCAACAATAACATCTACTATTTACAATATTTTTATTTATTCTTTTCCTTGTTATTTATTTATGGAAGGAATAAATAGTTTCATTAAATCCCCTTTCTTATTTTCTATTTGATTTTTATATATACTTTGAGGTCCCAAGTTTAAATTATGACTCTTTATTAAAATGTTTCACCACATTTTCATAAGTATAAAATGCCTATAGTGCATCATTTAATGAAATGAATAGTTATTTAGTTGGATAGAAAAAATTTCGATTAATCCTTTTCTAAAATAATTCTTGGTTTTCAAAATTCAATCCTCAATTTTCAATATTCAAGTATAATTTGAGATATCTGAATTTACTATTTAATTTCTTCATATATTTATTTTATTATTATTTTTTTTTCTTATACACATTTTGGGCCTTACACACACCGAGGACTGGGAAGACTTCGGCTGAGGTTGTGGAGATAGTCCCCTGCACTAGGAATAGGTGGGATAACTAGTGGGATTTTTGGTTCTATGTGGCTCCTGGTGATGTCGAAGGCTTGCCAAGTTTGCCTTCGGCCATCTTGTGCTCACATTGTTATGTGGCGTTTCCTCGATTCGAGGTGGCGGAGGAAGATGAAGACGAAGGGTCCCTTCGATATGCTGCCCACCTGAGTAGCGGGCGCGACCTGGTGGAGGAGTTTATTGTTTATGGGGTGTGGCCCTTGGCACATGGTTGGGTGTTGGGCGAAGTGACCCCCTGCCAGATGGCTACCCTGGGCGGCCAGATGATGTGAAGTCCAGCCTTCGGAGTGGATCTACGCGGTCGCGACGCGACCGCATTTGTGCGTGAAGTGGAGGCCGAGTGTGGTAGAACCTCCCAAGTTATTGGGCCCACATGCACCTATCCTTGTCTCAAAGACCTCAGACTGCTATGCATGTGCACCAGATAACTTAACAGGATCTGTCCGAGTGCCCCAAGGACCTCGGATAAAACACTTACAACCAAGATCGCGAGATTAAGTAACACAAATCACACACTCCAATATTTTTGCAGCGGAAATCTTATTATCAAAATTTTACATTATATTTATCGGAGTGATTACAAAAGTATAAGTTTGAAATATATGCTAGCTCAAGTGACCATCCTCAGTAAGAAGTATAGAAGAGTTACTTAGACTTATAAGAAGGCCGAGCCCACCGACACTTAACACCATCAACAGCAGCACAAAACTATAACCTGAAAAACAACAGGTAATAAAACCCTGAGTACAGAATTACTCAGCAAGACTTACCCGACTAAAGAAAAGACTCTCTAGGATATGCTGGATGATTAGGAATCAAGGTAAGGCTTACCAAATTTCAAGGACTCATTTTGCAGAAGAGCTTACTAGTAGTGAATCCTTATGCCAAAATTTTACTTCACAAGTTATGTACTTTTCCTGAATCTAGATTTGCCTAATCTAGAGCATTCACTTGTCCAGGTCGAGCTTTCTTTTACCAAACTCTTATTTTACTTATTAACTACGATGAGTGGTCGGAGGGTAGAGTCTCCATGACCGAGGAGAAACGACGATTTGAACCGATTATACCTAGCTGGGGATCCCTAACCACACGACATATGTAGCACTTAACCCTTGCATATGTCAATCGTTCCCACAGGTCCTCCACAACGTGAACCGGTCCACGCTACCCAGGAGCACAATACTCCTTCATCCAGCCTCTAGCCAGGAGGGTACACGCTACTCCCACCGTCTCCCATGTCCAGTGCGCGGTTGTCTTTTCATGTATGGAATAGCCAGGTTCAGGCTTACCAGAGCATGTGGCTAGTTGCAAGGTCTCCACCACAACAGGCCTACATCGAACGGTCCTTAATCGACACAGACGGGCGACCTTGTCAGCTCAGCGTCTGGTCTAGATTTATTCAAACCATTTTTCCATTTTTGGTACTCGGCAGGGGTACTCTTTTCCGAATGATGAACCCACTCCGGCCGAAGTGGAACCATCACCATAAGTTTGCTTTGATTTTTGAAACGAAAGGCCCATAACCAATGTTCCACAATCATTCTTTTTGAAAACAAATGATTTTTCAGTTTCTAAGCAGGGCTAAGCATTATTAGTTCTTATTATAAAATTGGGATTACGGAGTTTCCAAGGAATGGTAATGCATCAATTATTTTATCACACAACTCCTATCACCTAATGCATCACATAAGGTGAAAAAGCATTTAAAACACAAGGAAGGGGCAAATGCACTAGGGCTTGCCTGGAATAAACACTATGTTAGTGTTTGTTAGGTGGCGACCACTTGGCGATCAGCTTTGGTTCCGATACTTGCTTCGTCTTTCCATCTTCAGTTTCGTCCATCAGCATCATCTTATGGTCGAACCAACTTTGGTCCTCCATATCACGTAGTCAATAAACATACCTAATTGAAATGCATGATGCACATGAATGTGTATATACAGGAATATCACCAACCTAAATAGTGCTATATGACAGCGAATTAAACACCTATAGTAAGACATCACAAATCTAGTACGAAAATACTAGATATCGATATCACATTATTTTATGACTTAGCAAGTAGAGTATTTTTAATCGAATCACACCATGCCTACAAATTTATCAACATATTCTTCATTTCATTTGTACCTCAAAACTATCCTCCACGTCACCACTTTGACCAAACAAACCAAATTCATGACAAACAATACTGTCGGAGAGGAAATCTCCGGCCGGGTGGCGGAGTGCACCCGCCCTAAATCCTAAGATGAGGAGGGGCCTAAGCGTTTTGCTTGTTAGTCGGAAAATGGGAAGAACACAAGAACACACAAGGATTTAGAGTGGTTCGGGCCGCCGGAGCGTAACACCCTACTCCATTATGTGATGTATTGCTTGAGAGCTTGTATGAACTTGTGAGTGTCTGAGTGAGCCTAAGATTCGATCTCCTTGTAACGCCGCATGCCTCCCCTTTTATAGCCGAAGGGGGGCATGCACAAAGGTACCGAGCCCCGATACGTGGGCCCAACGACAAATGGAAGGATGGAACTACTGCTTGCCCAGCCTGTGTAATCTCCGTGCGTCATGATATCCGCAGTGCGTTCAGTATTGATATCTTGCTGTAGCACCCTCGGTAACGCGCGAGTTATGATGGGTGCGGCGCATGCCACAACGTAGGTGTACTATTGGCCAACGGGAATAGCCAGACATGCCGCTTGTAGGATGGCTTGGGCGCCGCCCTGCTAGTTGGGTGGACAAGGCACATTTAATGCTGAAGGGGCACATCTCCTGTCAGCGAGGTAGTCAGACGGCGCGTCCTTTCCACGATAAATGCACGGGCAGCGTGGCCCAGCGGCTTTACGTCAGGCCCATCCCATATGCTTATGTCATGCATAGTAGGCCGCTTGACTGCACCAGGCCTCCGCCTGACCAGGGAATAGGGACGTTGCGTGGTCGGGTTCGCACCAAGCTCGGTCTGGACACATGTCATCCCTGGACCCCTTCCAAGGCAGGGTCCGGGTATTCCCTGCCCCAGAATCCTGGGACCCGGCGGTGATTAGTCCGGACCCCACTCGGAAGGGTCCGGGACCCATCTCGGAGGTCCACCCGTCAAGCGCAGGGTCCGGTGCCTTCCACGCAGTAGGTCCAGACCCACTGCGTGTATCTAGAGCACGTCTCTTCCCTTCGCCACGTGGCGACCCCAGGGCGGCTGATGAGGCGCGGCAGAGAACTGTTCTCCATGCAACCAGAGACTTCTCTGCTGGCCCAGCGTCTTCACCTTGTAACAAGGGTACTCAGGGGAGGGTGCGAGCCTGCAGGTGGGGCCAAAACCTGTATCCTGCGTAAGCACAACATGACCGGGGATCGGGGCATCTTCTTAGCGCGTGACATATTAACCCAGCGCGCATATGCTGTTAGCCTGCTACTGGTCACACCAACCGTCGTGCCCATCTTTGCAGCTGACTGGTGCGTGGCCCCCACGCATGGTGGTTTGGCCGTGCCCCGCGTGCGTGGGGCGCCCTATTGGCCCCGCCTATGTTAAAAATATCTTCCGGCAGCGGCCCCGAGGAGACGTGGGAGCGTGCGCGGCGGTTTGCTCCTCCCGCGCATGGAAACCAGCGTCCCGGCTACGTGACTTGTGGGTCCGGGCCCCTATGCCAGCGACTGAGTTGTTCGGGCGCTAGGTGTGCGTCAGGCAGTTTTTTCCAGGGTGTGCGGGGAGCCTTTTCTTGAAATAGGGTTTTTCCGCGCGCAGTGGTTTTGCTTTCGCATTTTCCCCAACTGCTCTGCCCCTTCGCCTCCGAGCCTTCCACGCCTCTCCGCGTTCGTGCTCCCCAGTTTTTCGCCGCCGTGGTTGCCATGGCTATGCTGGTTCGCCCCGATCATTACCAGACCGAGGAGGCGCTCGACACGATGCGCCGCCTGCTCGGATGGGGCACGCCTGCGTTCGCCGGGAGGATTCGGGCCGGCACTACTCCCCTCGACGATCTCGCTGCCGAGGAGTTTGTACTCTTCGTCTCCTATCTCTTCTGCGGGTTGGCGCTGCCGATTTTGTCATTCTTCCTGCTGCTGCTGGAGGAGTTCGGACTTCAACTCTAGCACCTCATGCCCCACTCCATCCTCCAGGTGGCCATCTTTGTTCATTTCTGTGAGATGTTCGAGGGAGTGGCAGCATGCACTTCCCTCTTCCGCCAGTTTTTTGTGCTGGTGAGGTCTGGGAAGGGCAAAGACCACCTCGGGGCCTACTACTTCCAGACAAGGCCAGATCCAATAGTGACCTACATCTCCTCCCTTGGCGATGCGAGGTGGGAGAACTGGCGGAACGACTGGGTGATCGCTAGTGCCGAGGTCAACGACTGCCTTGCCCTTCCGAGTGACGGGCCCAGACTCGACCAGAAGCAATGGAGGGTAAAACCATGCCTCGTGCCGGAGTTCGGGCCCATCCTGGACAGGATTAAGGAACTGGCGGTTGGTGGCCTGACCTCGATGCACGTACTCGACGATTTCCTGAAGCACCGAGTCATGCCACTGCAGGGGAGGCCGCGTCTGTGTTGCTGGTTCACCGACCCTAGTGACATTGGTAGGATCCAGCGCGGGCCTGGGACTAACCTGTCCTGGGAGCAATTGGAAATTTTGGTGAGGGGGATCACTGGCGAGGCTTTTATCCCCGAAACCTTGATACCCCCCAGGGCATTTCGCCGCTCTGCGACAATCCAGGGTTGCGGTCGATAGTGATGGCCCGACTGCCGACCCTTGATGAGAGTGGTGTGGCGATCCGCCAGACCGGTGGTCGGGACCCCCACTGGGGGATCCATATTCCCGGCGCACCGGCCGGAGGCCCCCATCCTGTTGATGTGGGCCCCAGAGCTCCTCCTGCGGCCCCCGGTTCCTCGGACAAGGGCAAGGGGCCTGCAAGTAGCTCCTCCACTCCGGGCGTCACCGGGAGGTCGGAGGAAGTAAGGCGACACCGACTGCGTCGCTCCGATGGGTCTTTTGTTTCGGATCTACCCCTTGATTCGGACTCCCCCCAGAAGCGTCAGAAGACAGCTAGTGGGACTAAGGAGGCCGAACCTCGGGTCCAGGACGGGTAGAGGGGCGTGAGCCCTCCGTCGCCACCACCTTCGGATCCGATACCACCACCACCGCCGTCTGTGTCAGACTGACCGCCTTCACCGCGGGGGCAGCGGCAGCAACAGCAGCAGGAACGGCAGCAGCAGCAGTAACGACAGCGGGCGCCCCGCTTCCAAGGCCACTGGAAGGTTCATGGTCCCAAGTAAGTTTAGACTCTTCCAGTGTTTTTTCGAGCGTAGCTTTTATGCCGACAGGTCTTGACCCATCCTTTGCCCGTCAGGGCCTCCCCTTCTTCGGCTCCCGTGGATGCTCCTCCCCCACCGGCCTCTATCACTACACCGTGATACATTATTGCCCGCAGACTATCTGATGGTAATATACCTGAATAGCGTCACACAGTCTGTTGGCAATGAGTTTTGCCGACAGACAATGTGTGTCGCTAAAAGTCGTGTCGGCAATAATGTTTACCGACAGACATAGGAATACCGACTAGCTATCTGTCGGTAATGTGTTTGTTATTGCCGACAGATATGTCTTTGCCGTCGCACATATTCTGGGCGACGTAATTATTGTATCGACAACAAGTCTGTCGCTAAAAGTCTATATGGCGACAGATTGTTTGACGTTGTTCTTCGTATCCGGTAAAAAAATAATACATGCATACAAATATATTCTAATGAACAATTAATAAAC
Organism: Zea mays; assembly: GCF_902167145.1. Lineage (NCBI taxonomy): Eukaryota > Viridiplantae > Streptophyta > Magnoliopsida > Poales > Poaceae > Zea > Zea mays. The sequence goes on from NC_050103.1 coordinate 48,666,569, forward strand.
TGTTACAATACACACTTCGAGGCAACTTGAATAATATGTAGCTCAGAATATAAGAAATTTGATTACTAAAAGAGATAGATCCATGACTTTGGATTCCCGCATACATTTGTTTGGAACACAATTTGCCTGATGAACATATAAATATAAGTATACATGTTTTCTAAATTCCGAAGTGACATTTCAGTTCTATTACATGCAAAAGTCTCTAGATTTATCTAACAAACTAAAATCTCTCCAACAGTTGGGTGTTACCAACGGCCACAATGCATCCAAATAATATTTTCTCACGCACTTCAAGAATCAACTCCGATCATTTGTGCTTCCAGCACCTTTTCCTGCAGCAGATGTGAACAAAGTTTTCAGAGCTAAGAAAAAAATAAGATGACATATAAAGTGACACAGTAGGTAAATCTGAACTTTTATAAACTGTAAATCTGAATTCATGTGTAACTTTGTTCTGGTCCTAAGTTCTATTGATAGGTTAATTGGCACAGTTTGTTTCATACATAGTTTAAATGATAATATTTAACTTAGTTCACCTTTTTTAGTTAATATTTAACTTTGTTCCAAAACAGTCAAGAAATTCAGAATGATAATGTGGCTTCCCCACATACTCCAATGTCGAGTACAACATCAGCTCCAGGTCTGCAGATTTCTCCATTACAACAGTCACAAAGTTCAGGGTTAGGATAGCACAAGTTCAGAACTCTGACTGACGTCTACAACTCAACAGAAGAAATGCCACATGGAAAGGATGTGTCGAAAAAAAATGAATAATGCCCAGCAATGCAGCAGCCACTGTGTCTGTGTGATGACGGCGGACTGACAAGGCTTATTATAATAATCGGCTAATCTGGACGTGCTTGATTTGCTAGTGATTAATTAAGGCTAGCAACCCAATGGCGATGGCGACCCCAACTGTCGCATTCGCAGCTATGTAGTGTGGCTGTGATGGACGGTTTTGTTCAGGAGGTGGCAATGCAGTAGGGCTCCAGGATGAAGAGCTTCTTCTGCCGCAGCTGCCGGCACCGTCGCACGCTCTGCAGCAGGTGTCTGTATGCTTGCTGTAGATGAGCCATCAAGTGTAGAACAGGCACTTGAGCAAGGTTGCTGGAGAAAAGCTATGGAGGAAGAACTGAACTCAATTCTTAGATTACAATAAATTACCAGAGTTAGCAAAAGGGTAATAGCTATGGCAGCTTATGCTAAGAAGGCACTTGAAGTTACCAAAAGATGTTGTACTCAGACATTGGAGTATATGGAGAACAGGCACTTGAGCAAGGTTCCCAGGTTTTGCTAAAAAGGCACTTGAAGTTACAATAAATTACCAGCTTTTGCTACAATATGAGTGCTTGTGATCTTGTGAACAGGCACTTGAGCAAGGTTCCCAGGTTAGATTACAATAATTTATTTCATCAAACTATATGGAGAATAGCTATGGAGGAAGAAAAGTTTCAGTATGAGTGATCTATGGGACTCCTGAGTTATTATCTTGGAATTGAGGTAAAGCAAAAACCAGGTGAAATCAAAATCTGCCAGAGTGCTTATGCTAAGAAGATACTTGAAATTTGTGGAATGAAGTGATGCAACCCTGCAGACACACCTATGGAGCAACCATTGATGCTACCAAGTTCAGAAGCATTGTTGACTGGCTGATTCTCTCACCTTTTTACAATCTGTAATGTGGATATTGATTTGCCATCAGAGCCAAAAAAATATAAATGTGTAGGGACAGACCATAAAGTTGTTTTGAACTTTGGCGTATTTCAGTTTGTGTCATCAAATTTATTACTTAATCTATGTTCTAATAATGTTTTTGGAGGAAACCTATTCTCGCTTTTTTTATTATACCATCATACGCATCAAGTAGCATATCACTTATTCCTAAACTTGCCGCTAGCTATCAATTATATTATTGCAAGCATATCAACGTAGGATATAATATAAAAGCTACAATGGTATTCATTATTCCTCTTGCATTATTGATACAAATGTTTCTCGAATTTCATAGCTAATACCATTTAATTCGTCGTGCTATGTTTTTATTTTACTAAACCCTGAGCAAGTTTTGTAAGCGAAGGGAATGAATTCACATATTACATGCTGATATGTTCAAATTTCATCCTAAATAAGTATGTCAATCATTTAAATATAAGCTACAGACCAAGCTATTTATTCTTCGTATTGCTACAGATACTATTTTTACCAGCACCCAAGAGGCTAATGAATGGACCATATATCCTTCGATACATGCCAACTGCAATTTTCTTTCTGACAACGATGAACTTTGCCCTATTTCATTTCCCAAGATTCATCTCTCAAGTACATATTATAATATTATCTTATGATTTACTATCAGTGTCACTACCTCTTCACTATGATGTGTTTCCCACATGAATAAAATGTGACCTTTGGATTGAAATATTTTAGATTTAGTACTCAAATGTCATTTTGCATTTCAATGTGTAATCTGAAATTAATTTCATTCAGAAGTTTTTGTCTAACACTTGAGACACTGCTAAAAAGAAATAGTAAGAAACAGTACAGTGGTAACAATATATAATATTTTTATCAAATATATTGTAAAAATGTGCTTCCACGCGCAACGCGCGTGCAATTTACTAGTCTAGTTAATACAAGGCCTGATCTTGCTTTTTAAGTGCGAATGGTGAGCAGGTTTATGGAGAATCCAAATGTAGAACATTGGAGTGCTATCTCAAATGAATTATCAGATTTGTAGCTGGCACATTCTAGTATGGCTGTAAGTATGTCAAGGGAGCTGAAATTGAACTTCTAGGTTTTCAGATAGTGATCATGCTGGGGACCTTGAGAAGTGAAAGAGCACCACATGTGTTGTTTTCTTTCTAGGCAAAAACATTATCACCTGGTCATCTCAAAAGCAGAGGGTAGTATCATTGTCCTCTTGTGAATCAGAATATATAGCAGCAGCAACGACAGGCTGTCAGGGAGTGTGGCTGTGCAGACTTATAGGGGATCTGTTGGGCACTGAAGTGAAGAAATTCAACCTCCGAATTGACAACAGATCTGCTCAATAGCTGAGTAAAAATCCAGTTTATCATGAGAGGAGTAAGGAGTGTGTTAGCGATGGGAGACTGGAAATCAGTCATGTGAGTTCTGAAGAACAGCTGGCATATACTGACAAAACCACTCGGAAGGATCCGTTTTGCAGAGCTAAGGAGGCAGCTTGTTTATGGCTTAATCATATTTGTAATAGTGCGTAGAATCATGGGCATGCAGGAGATTGCACTCTGCGCGCCATGACCACGTCAAGGGCCACTTCTCCGTCATGCAACCCAATTGAATCATGGACAGACAAAACAGATACACTGATTCTTGCAGAATGCAGATGTCCTTGAGAGCTCTTCCCACACGGTCCAAGAGAGCGTCGAGGCAAACTCGAGCCTAGTCAGCGTGATTATCTAGCAGAAGGTGAAGGTCGATGGGATCATGGGAACCAGAGTTCACCAATCCGATCCAGTGGAGCATGCTAGTGAAAGCCCAAAACTGTGATTCTATTCTATTCTTTTAAAAAGGATCAGCAATTAATTGAATTGGACTTGGTCAGAATGGACTTCCCCCCACTAAATTTGAGCATTTCTCAATTGGAATTAAATGTTTTAGTCCATTGTTATACCATTTTTCATTCATGACAGTGCCAATACAATAAAGAAATGGGGACATGCTACAAAAGGGTCGAAAGATAACTGACAAATGAATCCTGCTGTTGGGGGCCTTCGGCTTCCGAAGGTCCTCAAAAACATAATTTGACAAAGTTTTCCAAGTATGCGAGCAGGTTGTTGGAACTTGCTCTCAGCAGCAAGGAGGCCAACAGGGGTGAACAGTGGCGACAACAGGGTTACGTGCTCGGGGGCAATAGCTCTGTTAATCTAGCCTCTCACGGGCACTGTGCGGGGGTATTTATAGGTATCTGAGTGCCCAGCGCCTTGTGCTAAGGACGCATGTGCCCTCAGACACCTAGTTTATCCCCAGAATATTCCCATAAAGCAGGGTTACAAGCTGTAATTACAAGCATGCCTTTACAGATTAGGCCCGTAACACAAAGGCGGCCACGCAGGGCCCGTTACAATGGGCCAAATCACACGTGGGCCTCAGAGCTGAACGAGGCCGCGCTTCGGGATGGCGTCGCCGCAAGCCTTCGTCTGGTGCCGAATGGAGCGAAGGGTGTCTCCGCCCGTTTTGTCTCTGTCGGACCAGTGACTGCAGCGAAGGCCTCGAGCGAAGGGTGGCGTCTTTGCCTTCGCCCCAACATTTGCCCTCCGAGGGACCAGTTCGACAAAGTCACCTGGTGCCAAAGACGTCGCTAGATGGCGGAGACGCTGCCCTCGCTCGAAGTGGTTCCGCGGGGGTTTTTGATGTGACCGTTGATGGACGGCGTACTGTTGGATTGCGGGTTTCCCGAAGCGTCGCGCCCTGTCGGATTGCGGGTTTCCCGAAGAGCCGCGCCCTACCTATAAAAGGGGGCGGGGGTTGGCGCTGTTTGAACTTTGCCTTCCGCGCTCCGTGAGAACCCTAGCCGCCCGCCGTCTTGCTGCTCCTCTTCTTCCGCTGCTCTCTTGCTCGCCGGAGCTCTGGCGCGAGTGAAGCAGAACGCCCGCCGCCGCCGACGGTACGTAGCAATGTCGTCCTCTTCTTCTTCCGCTGCCACTACGCCGCCGGCCGCCGCCTCGTCTGAGGAGACGTTGAGTAGCTTGATGGTGGAGGAGTTGCGCGCCGGCGACTCTGTTGATTTTGGTGTTTCGCGGATGACGTCAGCCCGCGTTGAAGATATGCAGCGGTTGGGCTACTTTGGCGGCGGAGTTGCTCGTGCTCCGGGGACGGAGGAAGTCCCCGAGCCGGAGGGTGAGTTGGTCGTTTTCGAGGCGTTCTTCGCCGCCGGTCTCCGCTTGCCTGCGCACCGGTTTGTTGGCGAAGTCCTGCGTAGATTCAACGTTCAAATACATCAGCTGACACCGAATGCCGTGGTGGCACTGTCGAAGTATGTCTGGGCGACGACTTCGTACGGCGGACAGCCGTCGGTTGAAGTTTTTGCGAAGTATTATTGTTTGCACTGGCAGAAGAGGATGATTGGGGACGAAGTTGCCCAGTTCGGGTCATACACATTCACGCCGAAGACCGGCAAGACCACAATGCAAGTAGTGGAGTTGGTTCCGTGCGCCCGCAACAAGTGGGGCAATTGGAATGAATTTTGGTTTTACGTTGCTGAGGCTACTGTCGAAGGCCATGAAGGACTCCCCGTGTCTGAGATGTGCTCTCATTATTACTCTGCGTATCCGCCCTTTGAAGTGGCAGAGGAGGATGCAGACGAAGGGGCCCTTCGATGCGCCGCCGGTCAGAGCAGTGGGCGTGATTTAGTTGAAGAGTTCGTGGCGTACGGGGTGTGGCCCTTGGCGCATGGCTGGGCGTTGGGCGAAGTGTGCCCTCGCCAGATGCCCTTTCACGGAGGAAGGGAGGTGCGAAGTCCTGCTTCGCACTGAATCTGCGAAACCGCGACCCGGCCGCCTTTGTGCGTGATGCGGAGGATGGGGCGGTGCGGCTCGTGGGGCGTTACGTGCCGAGGACGGAAGGCCAGCGCAGCTTTGATATCCGCGGGTCAAATGACCGTTTGAACAGGGTCTTCGAATTAAATCAATTGCCGTACGACGGCTATCCTGGTCAAGACGAAGCGGACCGCCGTGGGAAGAAACCGGCGGTGGAGACTGGAGACGACCCTGCGCCGGCGGCCGCCCCTTCCTCAAAAAAGAGAAAATTAGGTACTGCGATGGGAGGACTTGGGGTGTCTGATAGTTTTGCTAGAGAGTTAATGAGGACGTGTGCGGCCCCGGGGGAAAGGATGTCTTCGCCCGAGCTCCGGGAGTCTTCGGCTCGGATGCTGAGGGTTACCGGGGGTTGCTGGCCTAGGAATGTTCCTATCCCCTGCGCGGCTGACGAGGACTGTTTTACATCTCGTATGGTTCGTCAGTGGAGAGTTTTTCCTTACGGGCGGAATATCGGTGCTGTTGTGTGGGCAGTGATGGACAAGGATCGCCAAGGTGCGGCGCAAAAACGCTAGGCGGCTGTCAGGCTGCATGAAGCTAGGCCGAAGAGGCAGCGGGGGGCTGCGAAGGCTGCGGCCTCCGGCGGAGGCAAGCCGCCGCTGGCGGCAAAGGCAGGCGCCTCTGCACCTAGCAAGGCGCCGGAGGCAACGGCGGGCGCCGGAGGCTCCAAGTCAACGAAGGTGGTGCCGCCGGCCAGCGGAGTGGCGGAGGCTTCGAAGGCGGCCCGAGCGTCGCCGTTGTCGGGCAAGCGCGTTGCCGACTTCGGCACCGACATTTCTGTAGACGACTATCTTGGTGGTAAGTCGTTGGCCTATTATATATATATATATATATATATATATATATATATATATATTTTAATTCGAAGATGCGTTGCAGGGTCGGACGAGGGCCAGCTTGCTATGGTTGCGCCTGGCGCGGAGATCGCGACGGCGGCCATAGTGCCGAAGGCGAGGGGCGAGGCCCTTGACGCCGGAGGCGAGGTGTCGGCCCTCGCGGTGGTCAGGGACGAGGCGGGCGCGGCGACCCGCCGGCTGAAGGGAGTGACGGAGGCGCTGAGTCAGGCGGCGGAGGCGCTGAGTCAGGTCCGCTGAGTTATACTCTCTCCCCCACCTCTTTCTTTTGGGGCAACGGCCTTACGTGTGTTCTGGAGGTGGCTGACTTCGCCAGCCGTACTGCGTCGGGGGCCCTCACGGCAGCTGTGTCTGCCGAAGTCGATAGACTTCGGACACAACATGCTGACGCTGTCCGTGAGAAATCGGCCTCCGACAGCAAGTGCCGTAAGCTGACGGACAGGGTGGCCGCCCTGGAGAGGGAGAAGGCTGTCCTCCGGCGCCAACTGGCGGTGGAGAGGAGGGAGGCAAACGAGGCCATCGCCAAGGAGCAGGCTACGCAGGCGGAGGCCAAACTGGCGCGGGCGGAGGGCAATCTTGCCAAGGAGCTCGCCGAACATCTGCAAGAGCGGCTTACCGCCCTGGAGAGCCGCGCGAAGGGGGCCGAGGCCGCGATGCGTGCGGAGGCTGAACGGACGCGCGCTCAGCTTATGGATACATATCGCGAGCTGGGCGCGCGGACCGGCGACTTCGAGGTGCCGGACCGAGAGCCCGGGCTTCGTTGTCTGCAATGGGTGCAGGAGGAGCTGCAGGAACTCCCCACTGTTGTGGGGGGGTTTATGTCGTACGCCTCCCTGGTCACCTGCGAGGGGGCGATGAACGCACTCTCCCGCGAAGGGTGCCGGCACTTCGAGGTCTTCGACCAGGCAGATGAAGATTTGGAGCGAGATGTCTATAAGGTCGAAGACCCCGTTGTGAAGGAATCTGTCGGGACCCTCTACGACCGGATGTGGGGTCCGCATGGTCGTGAGGTGGTCAGGGAGCGGGCCGAGACTGCGAGGGCTCAGGTAACGTTGTTGTTTGTTTGGCGTTTGCTGTATGCGGGCTGTGCGTGTTTGCTGAATTTGTGTGTCTTGTCCTAGGCGGCGCGCGGCGAGCGGGTGGACGACTTCGGGGCTCTGAACAGCGCGCTGCCAGACCCGGAGCCGACCCTTGCGGAGGCTGTGACTGGGGTCGCCCTGGAGCCAACCCTGGAGACCGCAGCGATCGCGACGGCTGCCCCCACGTCCGCTGCGGCCGGCGAAGACCTGCCCCCGAAGGTGGCCGAAGGCGCCCCTGATGCCCCCGCAGCTGCTGTGCCGAGTGCTGAAGATCCCGCGGCGGTGGCGGAAACAACGGCGGAGGCAGCGGCGGAGCCAACGGCGGAGGCTCCCGCAGCATCAGGGCCTTCGCAGGTGGCGTAGTGGGTGTTTAGGGTTGGGGAATTTTTGGATGTTGTGCTGAATTTTGGTTGCTGCGCAGGTTCAAGATTTTGGGCCTGCGCACGCAACCGCTACTACTGAGTTTTTGGCGGCTTCGACCGCGGAAGGTGGGAATGAATATGGTGGGTCTGTTTCTGAGTTTTTTGATTTTACTGACTCTGGGAGCTCCGTTGAGTGGACTGAGGAGTCGTCGGAGGAGGACTTGGATTATTTTGCGGCCTTGGACGTGGCTGCGGCGGAGGCTTCGCCACACGCCGCGGACGCGCCAGACGTGCCAGGTTCTAGCACCGGGCGCCGACGACGAAGGGCGGTTGCAAAGCGTAGGGTTAGTGCGGAGGAAGGGGCTCGGCTTCGCGTGAGTAGGGCTGGTCGGCAGGAGCTGTTGTCTTTGCCGGCCGCCGCGGGTACAGGGGAAGGGGAACTGCGAAGTCTTTTTGCGGGTGAGGAGCTTAGGATAATGTTATTTAATTATAGGGAGATGTGAATTATTCCTAAGGTTGAGCCGATGTAGAGTGTGGCGCCCTCGCTTGTATATGTGTAAAGGCTTGTAAGATGAAGTTGTGTGCCCTCGCGTGCCTGTGCCTGCGAGGGCGTTGTGTACTTTGTCTGGTATGGTTGGCTATGCTGTGCTGGTGTGATTATAGTCGGTCTTAGCGCGGACGGTTTGATGCTGTCGTTTCTGCTTTTGTTGTACTAGTTCGGCTGCGCCCTTAGGCGGCTTCTGCGCGGAGTCTTTGCGATAGACTTCGGGTTTTCTCGCACTTGTTGTGCTGGTCCGGCTGCACCCTTAGGCGACTTCTGCGTGGATAGTCTTCGCGATAGACTTCGGATTTTTTCGCACTTGTTGTGCTTAGTCCGGCTGCACCCTTAGGCGACTTCTGCGCGGATAGTCTTCGCGATAGACATCGGATTTTTTTCGCACTTGTTGTGCCTAGTCCGGCTGCACCCTTAGGCGACTTCGGCGCGGATGGTCTTCGCGATAGACATCGGATTTTTCCGCACTTGTTGTGCTTAGTCCGGCTGCACCCTTAGGCGACTTCTGCGCGGATGGTCTTCGCGATAGACATCGGATTTTTTTCGCACTTGTTGTGCCTAGTCCTGCTGCACCCTTAGGCGACTTCGGCGTGGATGGTCTTCGCGATAGACATCGGATTTTTCCGCACTTGTGCTTAGTCCGGCTGCACCCTTAGGCGACTTCTGCGCGGATGATCTTCGCGATAGACATCGGATTTTTTTCGCACTTGTTGTGCTTAGTCCGGCTGCACCCTTAGGCGACTTCTGCGCGGATTTGTCGCACGCGAGGGTGGCTAGCGCTTAGCCTCGCGGTGACCTCGGATTGGTCGAATGTCGAAGGCCGTCGTCGCGGTCTGTTTTCGACGCATGTTTTTGCGGGGGATTTTTCACACATATATTACATGGCTCCGCCTCGTTAAAAACCTCACCCCCCGGGAGGAAAAGAGTGCGGGCCGGTACAAGATTGTTTTTTGGCAAATTACAAGGGCGAAATCAGCCCCGATGAGTCAGACAAAAAATTTGTGGAGGTTGTCGATGTTCCAGGAGTGCTCCAGGTCCTCGCCGTTTGGCGTTGTGAGCCTGTAGGCGCTGGGGGATGCTTTTGTCTTGACTATGAAGGGGCCCTCCCACTTGGGCTCCAGCTTTCCCCTGGACTCCGTCCGAGCTGTTCGGACGAGTACGAGGTCCCCTTCGCTGAACTCCCTCGGGATGACTGTGTGGTCGCGCCATGCTTTGGTCTGGGCTTGGTATTTGTTTAGGGCCTGTAGGGCGAAGACCCGGTCTCCGTCAATGAGATCTTTTGAGGTTGGCTCGTCCACGTCGAGGACGGCTGACGGAACTGTACGCGGGGACCCATGCTTTATTTCTTGCGGGGTCATGGCCTCCGATCCGTATAGAAGGCGGAAAGGAGTGAACCCAGTCGCCCTGCACTCAGTTGTGTTTAGCGCCCAGACTGCCTCAGGTAATAAATCGGTCCATCTGCCTTTTTTTTCATCGAGGAGCATTTTCTTGATAGCTGTGAAGATTTTCCCATTGGCGCGCTCCACGACCCCGTTGGACTGCGGATGATAGACTGAAGCGAAGGCAAGCTTGGTGCCGATGGAAAAACAAAAATTCTTGAAATCTTGGCTATCAAACTGCTTGCCGTTGTCAACTGTTAGCTCGGACGGTACTCCGAAGCGGCAAACAATGTTTTGCTAGAAGAATTTCTGGGCAGTCTTTGATGTTATTGTAGAAACAGCCCTCGCTTCGATCCATTTGGTGAAGTATTCGACGGCTACGAAGGCGAACTTAAGGTTCCCCTGAGCGGTGGGCAGGGGCCCGACAATGTCCAGGCCCCAGCGCTGGAGAGGCCATGTGTTGGGTCTATGCTTCGTCGCCGAAGGTCTTCAAGGGAGAAGCGGCTTTCGGCTGAAGCTGTTTGCATGAGATGGCCGAAGGTTCCTTTCCATGAAGCTTCGACAGTATAAACCGACTTAAAGATAGAATGACTTTTTAGTCCATGAAGGTCTGAGTCAATGTTGTAAGCTTTTATAAGGGGCATACTTGTAATTCCTCACAGGCTGCGTCCTGTGCCTATAAATAGTGAACAATATTCCGTTGCTGTTCACGCATTCTAGTATTTTGCAATCGCATCTGTCGGAATTCAACCTTTTGCCAAGGCAAAGGTATTTCTGTATCCAATAATTCAATATATTAAGTAATTATAATGTGATTTGTACATGTTTTATTTGTCCTTCTCATACCTTTTATTTTATGTTATCTTATAATTTCCGCTGAAATTTTATTACGAAGGTTTAAGCTTCGTAACTATGCTCTTGTCAGCCTTCGTTCGAAAACATTATTCTCAAGAGAATAATGTTTCATGGACGAAGGATGTTAACATTTAACATTTTATGTTGCCTTGTTCTTAATTCATAGCATTTAAGTACAAGTCTCCAACATTGGCGCCCACCTCCGGTGAACTCACTTCCACTTTTTGAGCTGATGGCTTCGTTCAATGATCGAGCTGGGGCTGCTTCGGACCCGAAGCTGGTGCTCCCGATTACAGGCGGTTCGTCCTCAGAGCCAGCCAATAAGAAGCAGAAAAAAGACGCACAGAGAAGGGTACAGCATGTTGGGGTGCAAGGACCCTTCATCAAGTCAAGATGGTCTCACATTCCTATTACCTTCTCCCAAGAGGACCTTCAGCTCAAAGATTACCCACACAACGATGCCATGGTTATCTCTTGTGTTATCAAAGGATTTCTGGTTCACAATGTCTTGGTTGACACAGGCAGTGCAGCTGACATCATATTTGCTAAAGCCTTCAGGCAAATGCAAGAGCCAGAAGATAAGATTCATGATGCTACACATCCTCTTTGTGGCTTCGGAGGGAGACAGATTGTAGCACTGGGAAAGATCACCATGTCAGTGACCTTCGGATTCATCAATAACACTAGAACTGAGCAAATTATGTTTGACATTGTTGACATGGAATACCCTTATAATGCAATTATTGGTCGTGGTACCCTCAATGCCTTCGAAGCAATCCTTCACCCTGCTTATCTTTGCATGAAGATACCTTCGGATCAGGGACCCATCGCTATTCATGGAAGCCAGGAAGCTGCCAGAAGGGCCGAAGGAAACTGGACTGATTCAAAAGCAATCCATAACATAGATGGAGCTGAAGCTTGCGAACAATACAAATTCAGAAGGGAGAAAGCAGCTTCAGCAGATCAGCCGAAGCCCATGCTCTTATGTGAGGATGTAGCAGAACAGAAGGTGCTGTTGGGCTCTCAGTTATCCGAAGCACAAGAGAAAACCTTGCTAAGGTTCTTGTTCAACAACAAAGATGTTTTTGCATGGTCAGCCAATGATCTCTGTGGAGTTAATAGAGATGTTATTGAGCACTCGCTCAATGTCGATCCATCCTTTAGACCCAGAAAGCAAAGGCTTCGGAAAATGTCAGATGATAAAGCTGAAGGTGCTCGCAACGAAGTCAAAAGACTCCTCAGTGCAGGAGTTATCAGAGAAGTGAAGTACCCAGAATGGCTAGCTAACACTGTTATGGTAAAAAAGGCCAATGGCAAGTGGCGAATGTGCATCGATTTTACAGATCTTAACAAGGCTTGTCCGAAGGATGAATTCCCATTACCAAGGATAGACTCTTTAGTTGATGCAGCAGCTTCTTCAGAGCTCATGAGTCTGTTAGACTGTTATTCAGGCTATCACCAAATTTGGATGAAGAAGGAAGATGAGCCGAAGACTAGCTTCATAACTCCAAGTGGCACATATTGCTATCTTCGGATGCCTGAAGGGCTCAAAAACGCTGGAGGAAGTTTGAGCCGAATGACTGCGAAGGTTCTCCAATCTCAAATAGGCAGAAATGTGCTAACTTATGTTGATGACATCATTGTAAAAAGCACGAAGCAGGAAAATCATATTGCTGATCTGCAGGAGACCTTCGCCAGTTTCAGGCAAGCTGGCTTAAAGTTAAATCCAGAAAAATGTGTCTTCGGAGTGAAGAAGGGGATATTTCTTGGATGCTTGGTTTCAACAAAGGGAATTGAAGCTAATCCAAGTAAAATTGAGGCTATACTTCGGATGGAGCCACCAACTACAAAGAAGGGGGCTCAAAGATTGACAGGGAGATTGGCATCTCTCAATAGATTCATATCTAGATCAGCAGAGAGAAACTTACCATTCTTCGAAGTGCTGAAGTCAGCCGAAGTCTTTCAATGGGGACCAATCCAGCAGAAGGCTTTCGAAGAACTGAAACAATATTTGATAGACCTAACAACATTGACTCCACCAATGCCAGGGGCTCCTTTATTATTATATGTGGCAGCTTCGCACTCAGCGGTAAGTGCAGCACTTGTCCAGGAAAAGATCGATGGTCAAGACAAGAGGCAGGCCCCGATATATTTTGTTTCCGAGGTTCTTAGTTTATCAAAGAAAAATTATACAGAGTTGGAGAAGGTACTGTATGCTGTCTTGATGGCTTCCAGGAAGCTTCGGCACTATTTCCAAGCTTACAACATAATTGTTCCTTCTTCACAACCTCTGAAGGATATCATGAGGAACCGAGAAGCTACTGGAAGGATTGGAAAATGGGCTGCAGAACTCAACGAATTCTGTATTGAATATGTTCATAGATCTTCGATTCAGTCTCAGGCATTAGCAGATTTCATTGCTGACTGGACGCCAGGGGCTCAGGAGGAAGAAACAAATAAAGATGCCGAAGCATGGACAGTGTTTTGCGATGGATCTTGGGGAACCTTCGGAGCAGGAGCGGCTGCTGTGTTGGTTTCACCTTCCAAGGTTAAAACTTGTTATGCGGCAAAGCTTGACTTTAGTTGCACAAATAACATTGCCGAGTACGAAGCCTTGCTTTTAGGTCTTCGGAAGTTAAAAGCAATGGGAATAAGAAGGGCCATACTTAAAACTGATTCCCAGATTGTTTCGGGTCATGTTGACAAGAGTTGCAAGGCTAAGGATCCGAAGCTTGAAAAATATCTGGATATGGTTCGAAGAGTTGAAGCTTCCTTCGAAGGGTTTTCTGTCAAAAATATCCCTAGAGGACAAAATGAACATGCTGATTTGCTAGCTAAGTCAGCAGCACAGGGGCTGCCCTTACCTTCGGATGTATTCTTTGAAACAATAAAAGCTCCTTCGGTAGAACTTCTTGAAAGAGCAGTCCTCAACATATCTCCTGTTTATAGCGAGGATTGGAGAACTGAGATCATCTCCTACCTTCAGGGAAAATTCCTTTCAGATGACGAAGCTTATAACAGGAGGATAGAGGCAAGGGCTCGTCCATATGTCATGATAGAAGGAGAATTGTACAAGCATGGAGTTTGTGCTCCGCTACTCAAATGTTTATCCAGAACCGAAGGTATTGAGTTGATGAAAGAAATACATGCAGGCCTCTGCGGATCTCACATTGGATCCAGGCCATTGCTTGGAAAAATTTTCCGCCAAGGATTTTATTGGCCGAAGGCGGCTTCGGATGCAACGGAGTTAGTTCAAAAGTGTGAAGGTTGTCAGAAATGTGCACGAGATCAAAAACAACCTTCGTCCTTAACACAACTCATACAACCCATTTGGCCATTGCAAAGGTGGGGCCTTGACTTGTTAGGTCCGTTACCACCGGCCCAAGGGAACCTAAGATACGTTGTAGTGGCGGTGGAATATTTTTCTAAGTGGATTGAGGCAAAGCCTTTAGCTACAATAACTTCGGCCACCGTCCAAAAGTTTTTCTGGCAGAATATTGTTTGTCGTTTCGGGGTACCAAAGGCTATCACTGTGGATAATGGAACACAGTTTGAATCCGAAGCTTTTAGGGATTTCTGTGATCAAATTGGTACGAAGATCCATTTTGCATCAGTCAGACATCCGGAGTCAAATGGACTTGTTGAAAGAGCCAATGGTATTATAATGACAGGAATAATGAAGTCAATTTTCAATCAACCAAGGGGAAAGTGGCCAGATCAGTTAACCAAAGTGGTGTGGAGCCATAATACAACAGCATTAAGGTCTACCGGCTTTACCCCATTCAAGTTATTATTTGGTGACGAAGCAATAACTCCAGAAGAAGCTAAAACCGGATCAATAAGGGTAATAGCTTCGGCAGCATCAGGTTCCGAAGCTGATTATTCTGTGGAAAAAGATGCTTTAGAAGGGATCAGGTTGCAAGCCGTGGAAAACATCAACAAATATCAAGCCGAAACAATTAAATGGCGAGATAGAAAGGTTCGACTAAAGAATATTGAGCCAGGACACTTGGTGCTTCGGAGAGTGGCCAATCCAGAAACAGTGGGCAAGTTACAATTGAAATGGGATGGACCTTTCTTAGTAGCATCTTCGTCAAGACCCGGTTTATACAGATTGAAGGATATGGACGGCAATGACATTCCTAGATCTTGGAATGCGGATGAGCTTCGGCGATATTATGTATAATTCGATGTAATTTTTCATATTTTTTATTTTTTATTTTTTCTTTCATGGCACCCTTTTCCTTTCCGAAGGGGGAGAAAGGTTTTTAATGGGGCCATCACGTGTAATTTTCTTTTTTAGTTCTATAAGAGCAAAATCCCCCAAAGAATGTAAATGTAAAAGCTGAGAACGCACCATCGAGTGCCAAAAAGTAAAAACGAAGAAGCTCCAAAGTCGTTCCTAAGGGAATGCAGAGCTTACAGCGAAAAGTCAACACTGATTCCGCCAAAAGTAAAGGCGAAGAAGCTCCAAAGTCGTTCCTAAGGGAATGCAGAGCTTACAGCGAAAAGTCAACGCTGATTCCGCCAAAAGTAAAGGCGAAGAAGCTCCAAAGTCGTTCCTAAGGGAATGCAGAGCTGAGGTGTGATTGTTCTTAAAATGGTTATGAATATGACTTCGGATACGTGTTTGGCCATGCATTTGCACATCACATTACATCATAACATTTGCATTCATAAACATTCATCTAGGCATAAGTAGGATAGTCATCTTCATGGCATAAATGGTTGCTTCAGCAAAAAGAGGAAAAAGAAGGGGAAGAAAGAGCCTCGTGCACAAAAAAGAGAGCTTCGGAAAAAAGGGAAAATGTTGTTCTCTATGCTTCGCTGCGTACGAAAAGAAGGGAAGGTGTTTTTTCGCCGACGGCTCAAAAAAGAAAAATTTCGTCCACATCAAAGCATTTCCTATACAGCAATGGGAGGGTAAGGATATATAATAAGGTATGAACAGAATTCATTAAAGACCTTCGGCATTGTTTACATTTACAAAAGTTACGTTTACAAAAGCTCTCAAAAGTTTCTCAAGCATTGTTTACAGTCTACTATCTAATCCCCAAGGAGCTTCGGCTTCGGCGGCTTCGGCATCATTTTTGACCTTTGACTTCAGCTTCGTCATCCTACATGAATAAGATCGTTGTAAGTCAAAATCGAGCTTACAAGAAAAGGTAAGCACAAGGTATGGTTTCTTACTGGTTCAAGGTGGCTACGAGCTTCGTCTCCTGCCTTTTCTCGCCCACCTTTTGTCCATATCATTTTTATAAATCTATTCGAGATACTTCGGGCAAGATCAGGAATGTCGTCTAGGATTGATGGCGACAAAGTGAAATTTGGCCTATTCACAATCCTTCCATGCTCGCAGCCAGCCTTCAGGAAAGCCGCAGCAGTGCCTCGAGAAGCCACCCAGGCACAGAAGTCACCATGCCCAGCTATGACTCCCCCTCAATATGTTCGAAGGTTTTTGGTAGATCTTCAACTGAGGGGGTAAATTTTCCACTGCTGGCTCCAACTGAGTAGAAAATCTTTTTTAACCGATGAATGCATCTGTGGCTGAATTCCAAGCAGTTTTCTTGAAGACTTGCCAGTAGTTTTTTCAAATCTGAATTCTTTTGAGCTTCGGCTTTAAGTTTTGTATTAAGATCTTGTTTTTCTTGTTCGAACTGCTCAGACTGGCGGAGAAGCTTCGTGTTCAGTTCTGTTATTTTTGCTTCAGCTTCCGCCAATAGTCCTTCGGTTGCCTGGAGCTCAAAGTTCTTTTTCTCGAAGGCATCTGATTGTTCCTTTATTTTGCTTTCCAAATTTTCAATCATGACTTCGTGCTTTTTATCTTCAAAATCTTGTTGCATCTGCAAGGCTTTGCTCAGAAGCATACTCTACACGAAAACAACCTTCGTCAGACATGTTTTCGTTCTTAGAAACAATAAAGGTTAAGGGAAAAGCAGTTCACCTTGAAGTTGGAATAAAATAAGCTGCCAACGACATGTTGTCGTCGGTAGCGGCTGATGTCCGTTTCTAGCTTCGGAAATCCGATATTCTTGGACAGAGTACTGATAATTTTGGCTCCAGTTTGATCTCGGATACAGCCCAATTTTTCATCATCAACGCCTCCGAAGAGGAGCGCTCCAGGCTTGTATCCGCAGGATTTGGCGTATTCTTTAAGCTCTTTTATTTCCGCTTTTGATAATTGTTCTCCGATTAAATTCCGGAACATGAAAGTTTCGTTCTCCGAAGCTTCATCAGCAATTTCTTTCCCTTTCGCCGACGCTACGGTCGCGGCCTCTTCGGCGGTGGTGGTAACTTCTTCTGTAGTCATGCCTAGCAGTATTTGGTCAATATGTTCAAATGTGCTCTCTAGGTTCAGATCTTCAACTGAGGCAGCTTCGGCGGCTGTGACCTCCGAAGGTGCAATTTCAATATTTGTCTCTTCCGCAGCCGCTGGTATTTTTCGAGCTGAAGCTCTTGGCGGTGTCTTGTCGATAACTTCTGTCACACCGATCATCCTCTGTCTTTTTACTTCAGTTGTTTTCTTCATTCTTTCGGGCTCCTTTTCCTTCGGAAAAAATTTTGTCAGTCGAGGCCCTAGTGGACTTAGCTTCGCAGGCATGGATTCAGTCATTACCTGCAGAATGGCCTCTACATCAGTGGTAGAGGGTGATGCGGGGGATTTTTCTTCATCAGATATTTTTTGTTTCGGAGAAGATGCTTTCTTCTTCTTTGGAATCTTCTTCTTCGGTGTCTCTTCTTCATCTTTGTTTGAAGCTTCGGTCATCCTCTTCCTTTTTTGGCCTCCGGCATTTTTGTTTAAATTTTCATAGTCTGGGTATTCAAACTCCAGAGCGTCCAACACTCGGTTTAGCCTTCGCTTCGGACGGGTGCCGAAGGCCGCAGTCATCAATTGATCTTCTTTTTTAGAGTAATTGCCAAGTATTTCATTGCACATTGCTTCAATCGTATCTAGCCACTCTTGGCAAGGTGCTTTAAAGTACTTTTTAAACTTGAAATAGTAAGGTAAACGTACGAGTTCACCTTCTTTCTTTTCCCCCTGTAGCTTCGGCATTTCCCATTCTTTCAAACTGGGAAAAACTTTGAATGCTAAAAACTCTTGAACCAGGTCCCTTGTGCTGATATGCTCTGCAATAATTCTGAATTCACTCATTGCTTGTTGTGTTGGACCTTCGGGTGTCATGTTGCAGCGAGGTCGGGTTTCTCCGAAGATTAATTCCAGCGGGCTTTGTACAAGCTTTTCCTTGTCGTCATCAACCTTGACATAGAACCACTCTGATTTCCAGCCTGCTGCCCACTTGCTTCGGTAGCTAATTACAGGGAACTTTGTAGTTTTCCGATAGGCAAAGTTATAGCAACCAAAATTATCGTGCAATCCATCTTTTCTAGCCTTTGTTTGATAATGCAGCTCGTGAACCCGGCAGAAGCTGTCCGCAAATGGTTCCACTGCTTGGCTTCGGAGTGCCCAGATATAAACAATAAGCCTAACGATAGCGTTAGGGGTCAGCTGATGAAAATAGATACCGAACCTCTTCAGCACCTCTCCAATGATCCCATGTAGGGGGAATCTTAATCCAGCCTTTAAAAAGCTCTTGAAAATAACAATTTCATCTTTCTCCGGTTTTGGGGTAGTCTCTTCTCCCCCGAAGCGCAAAAGCTTCTTCTGATTTTAAGTGAAAAAGCCCGATTTTACCATCTTGGACAGATCAGCCTTCGAAACAGTAGATTTTCCGAAGTCCAAGTGGCTCGGCTTGCTTGGCATGGCAATGCGATAATCATCTTCGGAATCAGTTTCCTCAATATCTTCTTCCTCTGCTTCAGCGATTGCTTGTTCTGCTTGTTCTGCATCATCATGAGGGATCTTTTCCGAAGTCACTAGACCCGATCGTTGCATGGCTTCGGAGATGGGGAGAGTCTCCGAAGCTTCAGTTTCCTCCCCCTCGTGCTCAACCCTGGCGGTAGAGCGGACTCTGGCCATTCAATTATGAACTTGTGAAACTTTAATATTTTCTTCCTCCGAAGCAGGTTTCAAACTGGAGCTTCGTTCGATTCTAACAGACAAGCTTCGGTGATGGTTAAAAATTTTGGCAGGAAAACAGTGCAAATAGCAATGAATGCTGTGGTAACTTCACACCTACTCGTCTGTTTATATAGTGCTGCAGGTAAGAAGGCGAAGCGCCAGAGTTTTTACACCAGGCGCACACCCGCTTGCGCTCGCTGCACGGTGGACCGCAGGGACAAACAGTAAACTCTGCAAGGTGGGACCGCTACGTGCTGGGAAATTAAATCGTTTCTCGGCAACGAGCTCAGGGAAGGTGTTTTTTGGACCTTCGGCTCCCCGAAGCTTAAGAGACTTTTTTCACGGATCAAGCTCGTTACGAAAAACGATCTAGCACCACGAAAGGGGCTACTGTTGGGTCTATGCTTCGTCGCCGAAGGTCTTCAAGGGAGAAGCGGCTTTCGGCTGAAGCTGTTTGCATGAGATGGCCGAAGGTTCCTTTCCATGAAGCTTCGACAGTATAAATCGACTTAAAGATAGAATGACTTTTTAGTCCATGAAGGTCTGAGTCAATGTTGTAAGCTTTTATAAGGGGCATACTTGTAATTCCTCACAGGCTGCGTCCTGTGCCTATAAATAGTGAACAGTATTCCGTTGCTGTTCACGCATTCTAGTATTTTGCAATCGCATCTGTCGGAATTCAACCTTTTGCCAAGGCAAAGGTATTTCTGTATCCAATAATTCAATATATTAAGTAATTATAATGTGATTTGTACATGTTTTATTTGTCCTTCTCATACCTTTTATTTTATGTTATCTTATAATTTCCGCTGAAATTTTATTACGAAGGTTTAAGCTTCGTAACTATGCTCTTGTCAGCCTTCGTTCGAAAACATTATTCTCAAGAGAATAATGTTTCATGGACGAAGGATGTTAACATTTAACATTTTATGTTGCCTTGTTCTTAATTCATAGCATTTAAGTACAAGTCTCCAACACCATGTATGGGCAATCAGCTTTGTATACTGCGAGGGGTTGCCTGACCGAGGAGAGAACTTCTGGCAGGCTTCGCAGGACCTTGAGACCCGATTTGCGGCGCAGATCATTGCGGGCCAGTAAAACCCTTGGCGGATCACCTTGGCAGCTAGGGCCCTTGGCCCTGCGTGCGAGCCGCACGTGCCACTGTGGACTTCACGTAGGATCTGCATGCCTTCGGTTTCGGTGACGCACTTAAGCATTGGCTGACTGACCCCTTTCTTGTAGAGCTGGCCCTCGATCAGCACGAAGTCCCGACTTCGATGTCTAAGGCGCTTGGCCTCGCTGACGTCGGTTGGATGATAGTACCCCTGTAGGAACAGGGTTATTGGTGCCCGCCAGTCTTCGGTCATGATTAGGTTGACTATGCGGTGGCCCTCGCTATCATTAGTTATTTGGAGCCCTTCGGGGCTCCGGACGGCAGGTGTGCCGATGGTGTGAAAGAACACGTCGGAGTGCATGGGCTCGCCCCTGGCGGCAGCCTTGGCCAATGCATCGGCCTCCTCGTTCTTGGCCCTATCCACATGCTGCAAGGTGAATCCCTTGAACTGTCTCTCGAGACCTCGGATAGCCGCGAGGTATTGCATGAGCGCGGGGTCTTTTGCTGCATAGTCTTTCTCGATCTGGCCGGCAACTATCTTGGAGTCTGTCTTGATGATACATGTGGTGACTCCGAGGGCCCTTAGCTTGCGGAGGCCGAGGATAACCGCTTCATACTCTGCTATATTGTTTGTGCATCTGTCGGATTCCAGAGCGAAGCTGAGGCGTGCTGCATATCTGTGTTTGACTCCAGCTGGTGAGGTGACGACTGCAGCGACGCCTGCCCCCGCATGGCACCATGCGCCGTCGCAATGGATGGTCGCAATGGATGGTCCAGTCGACGACGAAGTCTGCCAGGACTTGTGACTTGATGGCTGTCCTGGGCTCGAAGCTGATGTGGTAGCCGGAGAGTTCGGCTGCCCACTTGGCAATCCTCACCGATGCCTTCGGGTTTCTGAATAGTTCGCCGAGCCCCCTGTCTGAGGTGACTCGGACCTTGAATGCTTCAAAGTAATGGCGCAGTTTGCGCGAGGACATAACAACTGCGTAGGCGATCTTCTCCAGCTCTGTCATGTTGCATTTGGACGGTGTCAGGACTTCGGAGACATAGTAAACAGGGCACTGTCTGACTGCGCCCTCAACTGTCTGCTCCTGCACTAGTGTCGCGCTGACCGCGTGCGGTGAAGCTGCGACATAGAGCAATAGGGGGAGCGAGGAGTCGGGGCTTGTGAGGATGGCCAGCTCCGACAGGTACTGTTTTAGTGAGGCGAAGGCCGCTGCTTGCTCCGGCCCCCAGGCGAAGTCTTTCGCACCGCGGAGTGTTTTGAGGAAGGGGAGACTTCGCTCGGCGGACCTGGAGATGAATCTGTTGAGAGCGGCCAATCTGCCTGTCAGACGCTGGACGTCCCTGGCGGACTGCGGAGGCGACATGTCGACGATGGCCTGGATCTTGGTTGGGTTGGCCTCGATGCCGCGGTGTGACACCAGGTAACCCAATATCTTGCCCTGGCGAACACCGAAGACGCACTTTTCCGGGTTCAGGCGGAGTCGTGCATCTCGCATGTTCGCGAATGTCTCGGCGAGGTCGGCGAGATGGTCCTCCTTATTCTTGCTGGCGACGACGATGTCATCCACATATGTAAATATGTTTCTGCCAACCTGCCCTTCGAGCACTGTTTTGGTGAGTCTGGAGAAGGTGGACCCTGCATTCTTGAGTCCCTCCGGCATCCTGATGAAGCAATAAGTGCCGAAGGGTGTTATAAAGCTGGTGCTAGCCTTGTCTTCCTCCTTCATGTATATCTGGTGATAGCCGGAGAAGCAGTCGAGGAGTGACATGACCTCGCATCCGGCCGCGCTATCGACTATTTTGTCAATCCGTGGCAACGGGAAATTGTCCTTCGGGCAGGCCTTATTGAGACTGGTGAAGTCTATGCACATTCGCCATTTCTCGCTTTTTTCTGCACCATTACGACATTGGAGAGCCACGTGGGGTAAGCCACTGGCTCGATGAATTTAGCTTCTAGGAGGCGGTGCACTTCCGCCTTGGCGGCCTCTGTCTTTTCGTCGAACATTTTGCGGAGCCTTTGCTTTTTTGGTCGCACCGAAGGGTCAATTCCCAAGCTGTGCTCAATTATGGATCGGCTGACTCCAACCAGGTCTAGGGCGGACCAGGCGAAGACATCTTTATTCTTGGCCAGGCAGCAGAGAAGCTTCTCTTCTTCATGTGAAGTAAGGTCTTTGCTGATAGTGACTGTCTGCTTGGGCGTGGCCTGATCAAGGGGGACAGTCTTGGTCCCGTCTTGGCTCTGCAACTGTGCCTTGTCATGCTGCTTATTGGTTGGGCTGGCGGGCGCAGGGACCTCGCGCTGGGTCGTGAGACAGTGTACGTTCCTCTGACCAGGCACGAAGTCCCGCTCTATGTTGCGCGCCGTCTGCTGGTTGCCGTAGATCGTGATAGCGCCTAGCGGACCTGGTATCTTCATACATAGGTACAGTCCGTGGATGGCGGCTTCGAACTTATTGATGGAGCCCCGGCCCATGATGGCGTTGTACGGATATACCATGTCGACAATGTCGAAGGTTACTTGCTCGCTTCGGGCATTGGGTGCTACACCGAAGGAGAGGGGCAGCTCTATTTTGCCAACGGGAAAGGTGCCTTTGCCGCCGAAGCCATACAACGGATTGTCCGAAGGCTTGAGCAGGCTGTGGCTTATACCCATGCGGTCGAAGGCGTGGAGGAAGATGATGTCCGCCTGACTGCCGTTGTCGACTAGGACCTTGTGTAAGTCCCAACCCGCCACGCTGCAATTGATGACCATAGCGTCGATGTGGGGGGCGCTGCGCAGGTCGACGTCTCGTGCATCGAAGGTTAGCGGTATGTGGGACCACTTCGTCTGCACGACTGGGCCAGTGACCGCGACATGGTTGATGCTGCGGTAGTGGTCCCGCTTCTGCCGCTTGGTGTCGAAGTCAGTGCTGGACCCCCCTGTTATCATGTGAATGACTCCGCGATATGGTTGATCGGCGAAGTCTTCCTGCTTTGGGGCATGGGGGATGTTTTGGTGTTGCTGGTGTGGTGGTGGGGGTGGAGGAGGTACGATTTGTACTTCCTGATGGTGTTGGTAAGCGTGGTGCGGTGGATGCGGAGCGGGAGCGTGGATATATGGTGGAGGGGGTGGCTGGTAATTATGCGCGACAATTCTGGGATTGTCGGCTGGCTGCGCCCGCGCCATTCTGTCTCTGGTGGCCTTCGTTTTTGGGCAGTCTTTGGTTTGGTGGGCGCAGTCTTCGCCGTGGAAAAGGCAGTAGAACCGGCGCGGCGGCTGCGCGCGCCCTCGGCCCCTGCCACGAGTTCCGTTTCCGCGGCCCTGGGGGGGATATTCCTGGCGACGAGGGGGGTCAGCAGCAGACTGCTGGTTGGCGATGTTGTGCACTTGCTGTTGACTGCGGCCATCTCGACCGGAGTCTGGTTGCGGAGTCCTCGTCCACGTGCGGCTGGACTGCGGGGCATCTTTGGGCTTCCGCTGTGACTCAACCTTGCGCTGGTGGAGCTCTTCGGATTTGGCATATTTTTCGAAGAGCTGATATAGCTCCTGGAGGTTCTTGGGTGGATCTCTGATACAGTGGCTGTAGAGGACGCCGGCCCGAAGGCCACTGATGGCGTAGTGGATAGCGATCTGATCATCGACGGAGGGCAGCTGTGACTTGAGTGTTAAGAATTTGCGGTAATACTCCCGCAGAGTCTCCTTTTCCAGCTGTTTGCAAAGCGAGAGCTCGGCCAAAGCGTCGGTGTCTGGACGGTACCCTTGGAAGTTGAGAAGGAACTTGTCCCTGAGACTTCTCCACGAATCAATGGACAGCGGAGGCAATCTGGTGAACCAGGTGAGTGCTGGGCCCTCTAGGGCGATGATGAAAGACTTCGCCATTGTGGCGTCGTCCCCTCCGGCGGATGCAACGGCGACTTGATAACTCATTATGTATTGCGCCGGGTCCGTGCTGCCGTTGTACTTGGGATATGCCCCTGCTCGGAAGTTAGCTGGCCAAGGCGTCACTTGCAGGTGTGGCGCCAGGGGGCTTCGCTCGTCGAGGTAGTTGACCCCTTGGAATGGCGCGCCGTGCTGGAAGGCGTAGTCATGCTGGGGGAAACGCGGGTTCTCCGGCTGCGCCCGGTGTTGCAGGGGTGGGCCATGCTGCAGGCCGAGGTGGCCTTCGCGCGTGTCTTCCGGTTGTGCGCGCTGCTGGAGGGGTGGCTCTTGCTGTAGACCGAGGTGGCCTTCGCGCTGCATCAGCGCGATCTCGCGCTCGAGGTCTTGGGCCTTCTGCTCCTCGTCGCGTATCATTTGCCGCACCTTGGCTAGTGCGGACACACGCTGGCGCTTGGCCTCCAGTATCTCTTTCTGCCTCTGGAGATTGCGGTTCTTGAGGCGCAGGGCGCGCAGCTGTAACTGTTCTTCTGTTGAGACGCCGAGGACCTCGCCGTCCTCGGTGAGATCCGCGCCCTCCAGTGGGGCGAAGCCTGGGGGCGGCTGCGATTGTCCTTCGGGCCCGCAGGTGCGGAAGGTGTCGTCTTCGCAGGTGCGGGGAATGTTGTCTTCGGTGGGCTCTTGGTGGGTGGATTGGGTGAGGGCGAGGGTCTTGCCCTTTCTTGCGGCAAGCAGTGCTGCCTTCGCAGCCTCGTCAGCTTTCGGGTTAGCTCTCTTGGGTGCCATCGCGGGTGGTTTTGTCGTAGCACGAACGGTGGGCGCCAAATGTTGGAACTTGCTCTCAGCAGCAAGGAGGCCAACAGGGGTGAACAGTGGCGACAACAGGGTTACGTGCTCGGGGGCAATAGCTTTGTTAATCTAGCCTCTCACGGGCACTGTGCGGGGGTATTTATAGGTATCTGAGTGCCCAGCGCCTTGTGCTAAGGACGCATGTGCCCTCAGACACCTAGTTTATCCCCAGAATATTCCCATAAAGCAGGGTTACAAGCTATAATTACAAGCATGCCTTTACAGATTAGGCCCGTAACACAAAGGCGGCCACGCAGGGCCCGTTACAATGGGCCAGATCACACGTGGGCCTCAGAGCTGAATGAGGCCGCACTTCGGGATGGCGTCGCCGCAAGCCTTCGTCTGGTGCCGAATGGAGCGAAGGGTGTCTCCGCCCGTTTTGTCTCTGTCGGACCAGCGACTGCAGCGAAGGCCTCGAGCGAAGGGTGGCGTCTTTGCCTTCGCCCCAACACAGGTATCTTCGAAATCAGGTTGCGGGTATACAAAAGCATGGTCAAGACGAGCTTGACTGAAATGGAAGACGATCGTGACGAAGGATGAAGCGATCACGAAGCTACGTGCAGAAAGGCTTCGGCATGATAGCAGAAAAGGGGAACCGACTTAAAGATGAAAAGCCTAGTTAGACCTCGAAGAATTACTATAGAGTTATTGATAAAAGCAAAGGGCATTAATGTAATTTTACATGGGCTACGTCCCGTGCCTATAAATAAATGAACAATACTCCTGTACTGTTCACGCTGACTTGACATTGGCATCACGCTTGTACTCTTACTTTCCTTCAAGCCGAAGCATTTGAGAACAAGTCCCCAACATTGGCGCCCACCTCCGGTGAACTCACTTCCATTTCTTGAGCTTTGAACACCTTCGGCAAGCATCACCTTCGTCATGCCGCCGAAAAAAGCTTCAGCGACAGGGGCTGCTACTCTGCAGCCGTTGGACCCCAATCAGGACGTCCTTTCTCTTAGGGAGGCCAGAAGCCAGAAGAGGAAGGCTGTTAGTCCAACGCCTCCGGAAGACGACTTGGATCAGGAGATCCAAAACCTGGAGATCCTTCAGCAACAGGTGCAACGCAAGAAGGAGAAGATGGCTCGTCTAGCTGACCTTCAGAGGCAGATAGATAAAGCTTCGGAAGAGGTTCGTCATCTTGTTCATGATGATCAGAGTCGAAGGCCTCCGCGCAGAGAGCTTCATCAGGAAGGCTTCTACAATGAGGATGACTGGTATGAAGATTTCCATCATGGAAATTTTGCTTTCGATGATGCTTCTCCTCTATCAACAGAATTGCAGGCTACACCATGGCCCCAGTCCTACAAGCCACCCCAGCTCCCCATGTACGACGGTCATACAGACCCAAAGCAATTCTTGATGAGCTATGAAGCAACCATATCTTCGTATGGTGGCAATACTGCAGTCATGGCAAAGTCTTTTGTCATGGCCGTCAAGAGTGTCGCTCAGACCTGGTACTCCTCTCTCTGGCCAGGGACAATCACCTCTTGGCAGAAGCTGAAGGATATGTTGATAACCAGCTTCCAAGGGTTTCAGACGAAGCCAGTTACTGCTCAAACTTTATTCCAGTGTACCCAGGACCACGAAGAATACCTCCAGGCGTATGTCCGAAGGTTTCTGCGTCTGAGGGCTCAAGCGCCAACAGTGCCCAATGAAATTGTCATTGAGACCATGATTAAGGGACTTCGGCCGGGACCTTCAGCGCAATACTTTGCCAGGAAGCCACCACAAACTTTGGAGAAGCTGCTCCAGAAGATGGACGAGTACATCCGGGCCAACAATGACTTCCGCCAAAGAAGGGAGGAGGCATTCAGGTTCTCTGAAATGACCAGGGGCTTCGGAGGAAGATTTCATACGAGGCATGTCAGGTCAATTCATAACTCCACTCAAAGTGATGATAGAGGGAGCCAACAGCAAAGGCCACAATACTCTTCGCAAGCTTCGGGACAACAGCAAAGCTCTGTTCGGCCGCCAGCGCCAAGGGGCAAAGGCGCCAGGGGCATCGGGGGAAGATTAGGGGATCAGCCAAGAAGAATTTACTGTCTATTTTGTGGTGAAGACAAGGGCCATACCACCAGGATGTGCCACATCACCATCCAGAAGCAAAAGGAGATAGCAGAAGCTGCAACACAACAGAGTCAGCCGAAGCAGGTCATGCACACTGCTTCGTACCATTCGCCTTACATCCCAGAATATGTAGGCAATCACTCTGCAGCTTCTGTCGCTTCGGCAAGTCAACCCCAAGCATCTTGGAAACAGCCTCCACCGCCACCACCAACGCAGCGAGGACAGCAACCAGAAGGGAGTCAGCACACTCACCTTCAGAGGGACTTCAGAGAGGAGTCCGAAGCTCGCACAGTCAATAGCACTGTGCCAGAGTCGAAGCACATTTACTGACAAATATCCTACCTCGATAGCAGTTTTGTCGCATTTTTACATTCAGTATTACTTTTTTGTTAATAAGGAACAATTATGGGAAGTCTAAGTGTCTTTTATCGTTTTTCAATTTCTTGTAACAGTTTCGCCTTTTGCCATAATGAAAATATATCTTCTCCATAGGCTTGAGTTGCCGAAGCATACGAATTTATGGTGGCATGAAGGACCTTTGTATTATCAAAAATTTGTTCTAAGGGACACAGTGCAATTTATTCGAAGCAGTAAAAAGTCGTTCCTAAGGGAGCGGAGTGTAAGTTTTCTGAGCCTACAGCGAAAAGTCAGCGCTGATTCCGCCGAAAGTAAAAGGCGAAGAAGCTCCTAAGGGAGGCTTACAGCGAAAAATAAACGCTGATTCCGCTGAAAGTAAAAGGAGAAGAAGCTCCTAAGGGAGGCTTACAGTGAAAAATAAACGTTGATTCCGCTGAAAGTAAAAGGCGAAGAAGCTCCTAAGGGAGGCTTACAACGAAAAGTCAGCGCTGATATAAAAAGATTGTGTGTTTTATTGCAGGGATGTGTGTAATTTCAGCACAAATATCATTTTGCATAACATAACATTATCACATCATTTTGCATAACATAAGCATCATACAACATATTGCATGTGGAACAAGAAGGGGATACAGTATTGATCTTCGGAGAATGTTTTGAAAAAGAGAAAATCGTGCTAAGGCACAAGATAAATTGAGAAGAAGTGTAGCTTCATTAGAGAGGCGACATAAAACTTTTTTATAGCTTCGGAGAATATTTCACGAAGCTTGGATATTCCTCATCAGAGAAGTATGGAAATTCTTGTGATATATAAAAGATTTTCTTCACGAAGCATGAAAAGAAGGGAAGGTGTTTTTTCGCCGAAGGCTCAAAAAACGGTATGTATGCAAAATTTCATGCATCGTAAAGAATTGAACTATAAATAGATTATATATTACATTCAAACTTACAGTGTATTACACATGTTACATTCCAAATATTTTTACAATAGCATCTAATCCTCCCTAAGAACTATTTCTGCAGCTTCGTTCAGTAGCTGATCGACACCCTTGTCCATGATGGCTTCGGCCATTTTTTTAATTTCATCGTCCCCCTTCGGGTGGGGGCCCGGAGATGCCTCAGCAGGTTCTGAGGGAGGAGAAGATATGGCTATATTACTATTACAAACCGCGAACAAAGTCTGGAATCAAAAATTACAACAGAATAAAAACCACTAGTTAATACCTATTTGCCCTTCGGGCTCCGCGCCTTTCTCAGCAGCCTCTGTTATCTTCCTAGCATCATGGATGCTTTTTTCGCTTCTTTGAATGATTTCTTGACCCATTTCTCGGCCGCCATTGTCCCAAATGTTGGTGAAAAATTTTCCACCAACCAGGCTTGATTCGGCCGAGGGGTCCTTTATGTCTTCGGAAGACAGGGCGGTTTCGATTTGTGCTAAAGATTTTACATGATTACAGCCTTTTCTTTCCAAAACAGTAGCAATCCCCCTGGCGCCTGAAAAAGCACATATGTCTCCGCGGCTATTCAAGATTTCTTTGAAGGCCTCAGCTTCGTGACTGATCCATTCAATCGGGCCTTCTGGATTCCCCCTTGTGAAATTCTCTTCGCTAGAGAATGCGCCAACGCTGGCGAAGCTGGATTTTATCTTCTTAACACACTCTATGGATTTATCATAGTACCTTTTCTTGGAAGCACGAAGCTCTTCAACATTTATTTCCAAATGATTTGCCCATTGATCACTAAGTTCTCGTTTTGTTTCTTCTAGTATGCGTTCTTCTTTAGCTCTGGCCAGTTGTTTCTGAAGATCCTGAATTTCGCGTTTTTGGGCTTCAGCTTGAGCTTTAGAGGTAGCTTCGTCTTCCTTTATGTTATCCACTAGTGTAAGCAGAATTTTATCTTTTTCCAAAGCTTCGTTCCTCAGCTTGATAACCTCTGCTCGTAGGTTGTTGAAAGCAATATTATAGCTCTCGTCTTCAGCATTCTTTTGCGCTCTCAAAGCGTTGCTTAGTATTAAACCCTATATGAAAAAAAATTACTATAAGAATAAAAGAATGATTCAAAAATTGTAAATTTCCAAATATACAATTCTCACACCTTCAGACTATTATATGCAAGGCTATCCGCAAGATCGTCCTTCGTCATAGCGCAGAGTCCAGCTTCAAGCTTCGGAAACCCCATGCTTCTAGCCATCTCCCGGCAGACAGATAATTCTTTGTTGTCTGGGAGGCAGTATAGGAAGTCATCTTCGTCTGTCCCATTGAACACTAGTGCCCCCTTCGGATATTTCAGTTCTCTGGCATAGTGATTAGCTTCAAAAATCTCTTCTTCAGATAATTTCTTCCCCGAAGCATGTCGCACAATATAATCGCATGTTTTGGAAGGTGCTTCGGGAGCAGCAGTGTCAGTTTCTTCAACCAAAATTGGCTCTGACATTTTTGTTTTTTCGGCTTCTAAAGCTGCCTTTGTAATTTTAGTTTCTTCGGCTTCCAAAGGTTTTACCTTGGTGGGCTCTGAAGGCCCAACTTCAGCAACGAAGGTTTCAGTAGACACTTCAGAAGTTTCAACAGTTTTCTTTGGAGTTATGCTTGAAGATTTAATTGTCTCCAAAACATCTAACACATTAACCATCCTTTTTCTTTTCGGGGTCACTGTTGCACCCTTCTGGCTTTTTCCTGTCTCAATTTTTGCTGGAGGACTAAAAACTTCTAATGTTTTTGTTTCTTTAGTCCTTGGTTCTTCTATCTTTTCAGTTGCTCGCACTTCGGCGAGCTCTTCGATTTCTGGCAACAGAGTTGATTCTTTAGCTTCGGTGGCCGAAGAGGTCTCACCGGCGAACTCAGGCACCGTGACCAGTTCAATATAACGTGGCCGGTGTGTGAGAACCTTTACCCTTTTCCTCTTCGGCGCCGGCTCACTAGGAGCGGCTGAAGTAGTTTCCTTCGCAGAGGAAGTATTTTTTCTTTTTTGGCCCCGCACTGGATAATGGTAGTCGGGGTAGACAAAACCAATTGCGTCAAATACTCGGTTGAGCCTCTTCTTCTTCCGGCCTCCGAAGGCCGCTGATAATGCAGTATCTTCGGCCTTTGAGTATACCCCAAGCAGTTCATCACTTACAGTCTCAATGCTTTTTAGCCAGTCGTCATCTGGCTCAACGAATTTATCTCCATACTTGAATGTGTATTTTAGTCTGACTAGTCCACCTTCATCAGGTTCTTTAACGGTTTCTTGCGGAATTTCCCAGCTATCTGCAAGTGGCCATACTCTGAAGGCAATATGCTCTTGCATTAAATCCCTTGTCCCAATAAAAGAGCATACTGCGCCGAAGGCTCTTTGGCATTCTTCGGCTGTTTCATCCATCACCACCTTCGGTCTCCGAAGGCCGAAGCGTTGCCAAATAGGGCGCATAATGATATCTTTAATATCTTCCCGGATTTTTAAATCATTCTTCACATAAAACCATTCTGTCATCCAGTTGCCGGGCCATCTTTTCCGAAAGGTTGGCACGGGGCAACTTGACCTAGATCGGGCGCCGAAGCTGTAGCAGCCAAAATTGTTGTGATACTGCTCTTTGCCCCAAGGTTTCGTCTCGTACAACAACTCATGTATATTGCAAAAACTTTTAGCATTTGGTTCCAAACCTTGGCTCCTCACGGCCCAGACGAAGATGCCCATCCTTATGATTGATTCGGGAGTGAGTTGGTGAAGGTAGACTTCAAATATCTTCAGTACTTCCACAACAAAACTGCTTAAGGGAAATCGTAGTCCAGCTTTCAAGAAGCTTCGGAATACCACGACTTCATTTTCTTCGGGAGCAGGCAAAGTTTTCTCCCCAATATCCGCCCTCACAATAGACATGTCTCGAAAATACCTTCCTTTCATGGTATCAAGATGACTCTGCTTAATGCTCGATTTGCCGAAGACTGCGTGACTCGGTCGCCACGGTCGATCTTCGGAGTCTTCGCCCCCACTTTCTACATCATAACTGTCACTGTCACCAGTATCTTCAGATAAACCCTCCAAAATTTCTTTAGTAATCTTCTCTGTATTAGTCTTCGACATTGATTGAAGAAAGCCCAGATGCATCTCTTCAGAAAGACTTAGCTTCGAATCACTAACAGCTTTTTTATCCTCAGACATCCTTGAAAACGCTGAGAAAGTGCTCTCGAAACCGAAGCTTAAAAATCCAAAAGGCCAAGCAAGTGTTGCTGCGCGCAGGCTAATAGCTGGGTGAGTAAAAGCAGTTGGCAAGAGAGCGTGCCAAATAAACTCGGGATGAGCTCTTATTTATACACCCAGAGCGTTGAAAACTGGAGGGTCCCGCTTGTCAAAGACTGTTGCTATTCTAGCAAAGAGAAGGTGTTTTTTCGGACCTTCAGCTTAAGGCCTTCGTCCATATCGCAATATGAATTTATCATTACAGCAAATCAATATTGCGAGGGGCTACTGTTGGGGGGCCTTCGGCTTCCGAAGGTCCTCAAAAACATAATTTGACAAAGTTTTCCAAGTATGCGAGCAGGTATCTTCGGAATCAGGTTGCGGGTATACAAAAGCATGGTCAAGACGAAGCTTGACTGAAATGGAAGACGATCGTGACGAAGGATGAAGCGATCACGAAGCTACGTGCAGAAAGGCTTCGGCATGATAGCAGAAAAGGGGAACCGACTTAAAGATGAAAAGCCTAGTTAGACCTCGAAGAATTACTATAGAGTTATTGATAAAAGCAAAGGGCATTAATGTAATTTTACATGGGCTGCGTCCCGTGCCTATAAATAAATGAACAGTACTCCTGTACTGTTCACGCTGACTTGACATTGGCATCACGCTTGTACTCTTACTTTCCTTCAAGCCGAAGCATTTGAGAACAAGTCCCCAACACCTGCTGTGAGCCCATTACTCAAATTGCACATTTGCCCAATGTCTTACAGATATATGGATAGGCAGAGAGAGGTCTATTTTTAATCCAACTCTACACTTATACACAACTATATATGAAGAAAATATTTACCTGCTGCTGTAGAACCTTGGATCAACGTTGATTGTTTGTTACGACTCATCTAAAAATACAGAACATTAGAAGCTTGTTCCATTAATTACATAAATAAAATACAACGTTGTAGTATTACCTTGTTTGTTGGCCATGCAACGGGCATAAAAAGAGCATCCCCCATACTCTCTACACCTAATTATGGTCGTGGCAGAGTACTTTCCCTTTTTAGCACACGAGTCACAAAAACTTGTGTGAACTCCCTTC
The DNA here is from genome assembly GCF_902167145.1 of Zea mays. Taxonomy (NCBI): domain Eukaryota; kingdom Viridiplantae; phylum Streptophyta; class Magnoliopsida; order Poales; family Poaceae; genus Zea; species Zea mays. The sequence continues at coordinate 48,698,753 of NC_050103.1, forward strand.
CAAGAGGAACATCTCCCACCTTAGTGGTTGGGTCGGTTGAGATAATATTTGCTATTGCAACAGGAACTTCAGATCTCATCATAGAATATAATATCACTTCTTTACCAACATAATAAAATATGTGAAGTAAGATTACAAAGTTTAAATAATGAAACATAAATATGAAGTGATAGATGAGAAAATTACAGGATTATCATCTGCATTTTGAGATGATCCATGATTTCTTTGAGGTACCATTGTTGCAATGTCTCGCCTGCGACTTTGCTCTTCAATAGTATTAACATCTTCACGATTCCTTGGACGACCCACAGTGCTTGCAACTCGCCTAGTAAGTTGCAAGTCATCTTGAACCATATTTTGTGAATGGTCATTACCATTGTAATCATGTGCCACCTCATTTGAACGATGCACCCTTAAGTTCTAAAGAAAAATAAAAATAAAAAGTGTTAGTGAGATAAAGGAAACAAGCCTAATTAACATGATAGACGTCGAACTGCTCGATATATGCTACAAAGGCTAAATATATACAATATTATATCACCTGTCGAGAATTATACCCATGTTGTGATGGGCTTTCTATATGTTGCACCCCTTGAGATGCTACCAGCATTTGATAAATTTGATCCATTTTATCTTTCATCTGATTCATATCCTGTCTTAAGGCTCTAACCTCTTACTTAGAATGATTGCGAGCTTGCAACACCATTTGAAGCTTTGTTGATATTTTCATTTGAGTTCCAGGGGTGCCTACATCTTGTGGAGTTGGTCCTAAGCCTAAACCACGAATACGACCTCTTGGTTCTTTCTCTCTAAAAACATGTGCATATAAATCACCATCTTGAATACTTCTATCCTTCAATTCTGGCTTCGCAGCAACAACTTCTTCAAATTTATTCTTAAGAGAACCACATATATATTATCTTTTGTTCACCTATATTTTAATTATTACAGAAATCATAAATAAAAGTACTCACAATGAATATTTCTGCTCCAGGTAGAGGTACAATATCCCCTTCTTTGTTCTTACGCGTGTGTGTTCTAACATATATTTCATCTCTTCTCGCAGGACGTCCTTGTTGTTCGGCCTACAAGAAAAAATGAATTGGTCAAGTAATTGACTAGATTTTTCATAAATAAAACTAATGATTATACAAACTAGTGATTATAAGTTTTTTACCAGTTCATGCCCCACACGAGCATAACTTTTGCTGCCAGCTGCATGTGACATAGTCAACTTTGAACGGTTATCTTTACCTCTGTTTGTACGAACCTACAACATAAATAATAATCAGTCAAAACAATAAGACAAATTCATTCGTACAACAATGTAATGAAGGTTTATATCTCAAAAAAGCAATTAAAAACAAACTAGCACGTACTTCAGCTTCTGGGGACATCCAATAAGTTATCAACCACTCCCAATCAGATTCTTTCACCCTTTCATCCCTTGTAGCAATAAGCTCTTCAAAACTCAATGTTTCATCAAAGTATTTCATCTTTAGGTCAGCCTTAAACTCTCTCCACTTTTTTGTTGCAGATGTTATAACATAATCTATACCAGATTCATCCAACTCATAGTATTCCTGTTTCAATAAAATTGTAGTTGATTACCAAATCTACTCATAATAGGCTAAGTCAAATTAACTCAATAAATCAGATTACCTTCACTTTTGTCCATAACTCGAACTTCTTTTTAGAATCAACTAGTCTCCAATCCTCAGAAGAAACCGGGATATTTTTCCTCACCAAAGTTCCTATGAAATTACCAAACTTTTTGATGTTCCTACCAACAGGTTGGCCATATTCATTAAGGGTAATGGAGATTTTAGGCCCACCACTATTTGAATATATGTTCTTCTTCAAAGTTGGGCCCCTTCCTTTCCTTATATTATGATGCCCAGTAGGTTGCTCTGCTTATTGCATGAGACAAAAAAGATGAAAACATTTCTTGATAACTATTTTCAAAAGTTATACAGTGAATTTAAAGTTTGTTTGATTGTTACCTTCATCATTGATGGGATATTCAGATTCTCCATAACTATTTTCAGAAGTACTATCCTCATGGTTATCGTCAACAATATCCCTTTGATTCCTTGATCGCAAAGTAGGACCATTAGTTGAATATGCTAATTTCCTTGTCTGCACTCAAAGAAGTTGAAAACATTCAACATACAGGTTCAAAACATGAACTTATTAAATAGGGGAATACATTAACCTTGTGTTTCTTGTTGGCTCGATGTGATCCATTTGCTTCATTAACCATAGTACTAGGTACAGGGAGATTAAGAGATCTCATCCTCTTCATATTTTCTCTTATGTTGGCAGCCCTCTGTAGTTCATATTCATTGACCTCTGTTTCTTTACCCATTCCTCTTCCTCTTACGAACTTTACTCCTGAATCAAGACATAAAGAGATTACAATCACACATTACAATGTAAAAATGAAACATTTTTGCATACAAAAAAAAAACATATCTTACTTGCTAGGTTGGTTTTCGTCAGTCATTATTCCATCTATATCAGTCCTAACACAACTACTACCACCAATAGAAACATTAACTTGTGTGTTTGCATCCAAATCTGGCAAGAAAGAACTTATTTCTGTACTATTGCCTAGCCTTTCATCCATGTCATACATGTCACGTTGTTTTGACTTTAAAACAGTAAACCAATCAGCATCAATAGGATCTTGCACATAGTAAACTTGAGTTGCTTGAGATGCAAAAATAAATGGCTCATCTAATTCGTTGTCACCAGTATTGAATAAATGCTTGAAGTTGACCATTGTCACCCCAAAATTGTCTATTTTGACCCATTTGTCTCGTACTCGGTTATCAATCCAATCACATTTGAACAATACTAATTTTCCTTGGTGATGGTAGTTCAGCTCAAGAATGTCTTTTATAACACCATAATAAGTTTTGCTCATTGATATTGGGTTATTGTTGTTTGTCCCATCAAAAATTGTTGCATGTGCAACTAGGGCTACACCACTACACTGCACTGACCTACCCACATCATAAGAATGTGTATGGAAATTTATCCCATTTATAGTATAACTGTCGTAAGAATGTGCAACCATGTTAGGCTCCTTAGCTAATATTGTTATCTCCTCAGGTACTTCCTCACCCGTTGTTTCCACCTGACGATATTGAAGATTGTTATTGCACTACAGAAATAATGTGGAACTAGATGTTGTATAAACCATTTTCATAGATACTTACATGTGACTTAAACCACTCGTGAAATGTCTTATAGTGTAAACGACTGATTGTTCCTTGATTTTGATGGCCAGCCAAATGAAGATATTCTATATGTTTACTGAACATACATTATACTTTAGTAATCATGAAATAAAAGGATGATACTGATTATAAGAAATATAATGGAAAACTTACTTCAAGTAAGGCTCTATATGGTCATAGTTGAACAAGACATATCTATGTGCTTGAAGCCATGTTTTGTGGTCTAATGTGACACTATGCTTACCAACTAATCCTCGACCTACGTTATGGAAGAAAGGGGTGGTATTGATTAAATCAACATCCAAGCCATCATCATTTCTTTTTTTCCGGTTAAATCTAGTTTCACCATGTAAATAGCGAGAACAGAATGTGAGACTTTCATCAAATAGATAGCTTTCCGCAATTGACCCCTCTGGGTGACTCCTAGTGCGAACATAGCCCTTACATCTCATTAAAAACCTATAAAGGAGAATGCCATATATGTTAAACCTTCCTATGAGTAAAACTAAGTTTAATTTGTTGCTAAAATATATTAAAATTTACCTCTCCACTTGGTACATATTACGAAATTGAACAGGGCCAGCAATTCTGACTTGAGTAGGAAGATGAACCATTAAGTGTACCATAATATCAAAAAAGGATGGTAAGAATATAGTCTCAAGAATGCTTAGAGTCTCAGCTATTTATGACTCTAGCTTATGCATATCGCTTATATGAATAACTGGCGAATAGATTTGCTTAAAAAAATTGCTCACACGAATCAGCGCACCACTAACTTTTTCTGGTAATATCCTTCTCACGGCAAGTGGAAGTAAATATTGTAACAAAACATGGTTATCATGGCTCTATAGCCCAACAAGCTTCTTCTCCTTCACGTCCACATTGTTTCTTATATCTGATGCATAACCATCAGGAAATTTTACTCCTTTTAGTAGTTCACAAAATAATGTCTTCTCAGACGCACTCATAGTATATGATGCTGGTGGTAAATAAAACTTGTCACCCACTGGAACAGGATGAAGCTCAGTTCGGATGCCTAGGGACTGAAGATCCAAACGATATTTCAGGTTATCCTTGGACTTTCGGTGAATGCCTAGGATGGTGTTGACAATGTTGTCACACACATTCTTCTCGATATGCATGACATCTAAATTATGTCGTAACATTAAATCCTTCCAATATGGAAGCCTAAAAAAATAGACCTCCTTTTCCAAATGACACTAGGCTCCCCTTCCTTATTTTTTGCTTTCTTTTTATGTTGGCAACCTTTCCCATGCACTGCGTGCATATTCTCTGTTTGCAATAAAACTTCCTCCCCAGAAAGTGGTCTAGGCGCTGGCCGGTCCTCAACTTTACCATCAAATGAATTTGGATCAAATCTATATGGACGGTTGGGGTCCAGGAATCTACGATGTCCCATATAACAATTTTTTGTACCTTGTTTCAATCGTAGAGAACATGTATATGAGTGGCATTCAATACATGCTACTTGACCTGATGTAGTACATGCTGCAATGTACCCTAGGCCTGGATAATCAGATATGGTCCATATTATTGCAGCACGCAATTGGAAGTACTCATCTTTGCGGAATCATAAGTCCTTACCCCTTCAACCAACATATCCAACAGATCATCAATTAGTGGCTCAAAATAAATATCTATATCACTACCAGGAGATCTACGGCCTGGAATCAACAATGAGATAATGAAATTTGTTTGCTTCATACACAACCATGGTGCAAAGTTATATGGGATGAGAATAACAGGCCAAATGCTATAGCTAACATTCATGGACCTGAACGGATTAAAACCATCTGTAGCTAAAGCAAGCCTAATGTTGCGACTGTCAGAAGCAAACACTGGGTGCTTTTGGTCAAAATCCTTCCAGAGAGGTGAATCTGCAGGATGCCTTAGTAATCCATCTTGTATACGCTCCTCATCATGCCACCTTGTGTCACTTGTTGTCTTAGATGATACAAATAACCTCTGAAGCCTTCTTTTTATTGGAAAATAGCGAAGAACTTTGCATGGAACCTTGTGTACACGTTTTCCATTTAAACTTCTCCTTTTTGATTTCCAGCGTGACTTTTCACATGTGGGACATGCATCACAATTAGCATACTCCTTCCTAAACAAAATGCAGTCATTTTCACATGCATCAATTTTGATATACCCGAGTCCGAGACACTTAATTACTCTCTTTGCTTCATTGAATTTTTTTGGCAATGCCAAGCCATCAGGGAAAGCCTCCATTAGTAGATCTAGTAGCATATCAAAACTTTTATCTGTCCACCCTCCAAGCAATTTCAAGTGAAGAATTCTTATTAAGAAATGCAACTTTGAGAACTTCTTACACCCTGGGTATAGCTCTTGGGTATTATCTATCACTAACTGATTGATGGCTTCTAAATCTACATCAGTTTCATCTAAACCATCAGATACTTCAAAATCCCCTTTATCATCTAGACCACCAGCCATGTCTTGAACCAAATTGGCTATGTCATCTTCATCTGAATTGTTTGCAGCCTCTATATCATTATAGTCATGACTATTAATAGGCATAGAGTCTGTTTCTCCATGATAAGTCCACCTTTTGTATCCCTCTTGAAAACCATCACATATCAAGTGCGAACGAACTTCATTTTCATCTTTCCATAGAGAATTAACATATTTTCTACAAGGACATAGAATTCTATTTCCACCTATAGAATTGCTAAACGCAAACTCAATAAATCTAGCTACCCCATCTATGTAGACCTTCGTGTGCCTATAAATATTAGGTACAAAAACGATATGTTGGTCAAAGGTGATTACTACAAAATAATGGTTTATAGTACATTGTCAGAAATATACCTAGGTTCATTCATCCACCTTTTATCCATGTTGTACCTTAACAAATAATAAGATGAAATAATGACACATATAAACTCCATTTAAATTCAATAATTACAATTTAAGTAAAATTGACTTAAACAAGTGGTTACTTATTCATGGAAATGATATGTATGTCTCAGCGTTCAATTCAGTTGCTTTCATGAATAAAAGAATGATTTTCTAAAATTAAATAATATTACGTTATTGCATATATAATCAAATACTATCAATGACAACAAACTATTTGTAGCCGCTACTAGCAAACAAGGACCAGCAGGCTAGCACTACAAGCCATATCCCCTACACCCCCGCCTGTAGGCTGCACCACGAGTACACATAGCTAAGCTAGCGCATGAGGCAAGAGCAAGAGGAAAAGCTAGAGAGATGGTCGGGAACAAGAAACAAACGGCGTAGTCGACTATTGGACTTCTAGATGAGCTCGTCTAAGCAGAGATGTTGCGTCGCGCTAGAGCCCTACGAGTACCTGGAGGCTGCAGGCTGTAGGTCGCACTCCACGGCGTAGTCGCTTGCTCGCCGCACGCGCCGCACTTCGCGTCCCTCCTCCATGCCGCCGCTCTAAACCTAGCAGGCTCAGCCTCTCGTACGCATGATACATGACCGAGGAAGGCAAGCAGTTTTCATGATGTAGGGAATTTTTTGGGCCGACAATAATACCTGGGTATAGCATTTTTTGGCCCATGAGTAGGGCCCAGGAGTAGCATAAAGGAAACCACAGGGATAATAATTTACATTTTCTAGGATGCAGCTGGACGTCAAGTTCACTTGTACTACGTACAGGAAAGAATTTTCTTGTCTCATCCTAGCTAGTATTCACGTGTGAAGCATGCAACTTGCATGGATTTTAAAATAACAAGTATACTAAATACAAACAATATGAATTAATGACATCGGTAGATATAAGCAAACAAAACATGTTAGGCAATGAGTGTGTTCTAGATTATACGGTGGGTTGTGACACAATGGACCTTGTATACGCACTCCTAAGATTTTTGCCAATAAACTAATGAAATAAAAGTTTATTAGAAAATATACCGAAAATAGAGCATATAATCCTCACTAGTGCAATGGAGATGTGCTCCTTTTTCCAAAGGGTCACGAGTTTGATTTCTCGTAAGCTCACATTAAAAAGCATTTTCACCTGGCTGGTCAGGACATCCATTTGCCGACAAATGGTCCGATGCACATTTTTTCCGACAGACGCTGCGCCACGCATAATCATTTATGCCGACACATGGACTTCCACGATAGTGTGACATTATTGCCGACAGATTGTTTGACGCCAACACAATAAATACCGACGAATGGTGCGATAGTAATATTTTGCGACATAATGGCTGTCGCCACAAGTCCTTTTTTACCGACAGATGTTTGACGCTAATTTTGTGTCATGGTGTAGTGATATGCCCACCGGTGGGTCTGGTTCCCAGCAACATACATCTGCTGGGAATGTCGCCGGCGATCCGTCAGCGGCTACTGCAGCCTCATCAGCGTCGGTGCCAAGCCCACCATCGGCAGAGGGCGAAGAGGTTCCTGTTGCGTTTGCCTCCACCATGCGGGGTGACGCTAGTGCTGAGGTGGCGCCTTCGGGCCCCAGGATCCGCCTGTCACCATCGAGGCAACGCCTTCGGACTCCCAAGTTCTAGCTAGAGGTCCAGAGGTGGCAATGCCGCCAACAGCTATCGCAGATCCAACAGCAGCGATACCGTCGAATACACCATCGGCGGTAGGTGTGGGGGGGGGGGCGTCCAGCTCTATCCCGCCGCCAACTCCGGAGGATCTAGAGGTTATTCTTGGGCGACCGCTCCGGTCTGGCATCGAACCTGAAGCAACGCTGACTCCCCTCCCTCAGGTGTTGTCCCGCGCTCATCAGGCCCTCCTGGAAACCGAGGCGGCTATCCGGCGAGATTGGAAGGCGCTCGAGACCGAGCACCAGCGCCTTGGCGACTGGTGCACCCAACTGGAGAAGCGCACTAAGGCGGTGTCCTGCCAATTCGCCTCAGAGCGGGCCAAGCTTGAGCAGGAGCGCGAGGACTTCAAGGAGGACATTCGGAAGCTGTCTGACCGAGAGCAGGAGGTGACCCAGAAGGAGAAAAGCTTGGTCAAGAAGAAGGAACACTTAGACCAAAGGGAGGAGGCCGTCACAACGCTCCATGATAAGCTGAAAGCTTATAATATGTTGCTGGAGAAACAGCGGGACAAGCAGGCTGTGGCTAAGGCGAAGCTGCAGTAGGAACTTGCCGACAAGGCCAGCAGCATTGCTCGCACCGAGGAAAGCCTCAAGGCGAGGGAAACTTCCCTGGAGAAACGAGCGACTGATCTCACCTGGCAGGAGGAGGTCCTCGCCTTCAGGGAGGAGATGTGGGCAAGGCGAAACAAGCTGCTAGATGAGCTTGAGCTCGAAGCAGAGGAGAAAGGGAAGCGTTTGGAGGGGAAAGTGCGGGCACTGGAGGAGCAGGTCCACCAGCTCCAGGCAGCACAAACCGCTCAGGCGATGCAGACGACCTCGGGCCCCCAGGTGGTGGAGGTGATGAGGAAGACACTCGACGACCTCCGAGCTGAGCAACGCGCCGGGGCCCAGCGCATCGCCGCTTGGGCTGGCGAGGTAAGTACGACATTGGTGTCGTTTGGGGTGAGTCCCATCCCGGTGTTGGTGCGGCCGACGTCCATCTTCGACGCGCTCCCGATACTGGATTCCGCTGCTGACTGCCTCCGACGTCTGGATCAGATTCTTGGCGCCCGCTTGGAGACCGAGGGCAGCAGACTCTGCCGGTCGGCAATAGAGTACGTCTTGACATGCTTCTGGAGCCATGACCCGGCTGTCTCCTTGGGGCCAGTCATTGCAGGTCCGATGGCCGATGCTGAAGAGGCTGCCCGGGAGGGCATGCAGGATGTTGTGGACGTGGTGGTCGGGCGCTTCCAGCGGGATCCTACTGACGATGAGTAGCCAGGCCTGCGTGGAGAAAACGAGGGTTCCATTGGGGAGCGGGTTGTAATATGTCTTTGATTTTGCAAGATACTCTTTAGGTAGTACTTATCAGACGATATTACAACTTATCTGTACACCACTTTTTATTTGCTGTGTGCATTGTTACCAACTTCCTCTCTGGTACTTGGCCCCCCTGAGATATGGCCTCGACGTGTCGAGGCTGGATGCCAGGATTCTCACGGAGGAACCGGTGTCATGGCCCCCAAGGGGCAATCTCAATTGGGACCCGACCTGCACACAGTCTTGGCTAGGAATTTTTTAGTAGCGCGCCCATAGGGTCCGCTAGCTGGTATTTCTTATCCTTTGATTCACGCAATCAGGACCGGCTGCAGAGCGGTGGGGCGTGTAGGCTTACGGTACTTGGCCATGCTAAGCGACTTCGCGGCCCCAAACCACCCCACCGTCTGGTTGCCAAGTCTGGCTACTCAATTCGGATGTCGCTATACCAGCCAGGGAGGGAGACTGCATGGGTGGCTGAGATAGTAATAATGGTTGTAAACTTAGGAATAAAACCATCATAAAAACAGTTCTTTGGGTCGAACCCCTTCCTTATAACTGGATATACACGAGTGTAGGCCAACAGACCGGGTTTATTGAGGGCGGACCTCACCGGGCTAGCACATATAAATGCGCTTCTTAGTTATAGGGAAAGAGATCGAACCCCCAATTCTGTTTTTATGGGAAAAACTTATGGAGATGCTCTATATTCCAGGGGTTGGGAAGAGGTACTCCGTTATCTGTGGCGAGGTGAACGCACCCGGGGCAGCATATTTCCGTCACCTTGAAGGGTCCTTCCCAGCTGGGAGAGAGCTTGTGGAGCCCTTCTCGGTTCAGAACTCGCCTTAGAACCAGGTCCCCGAATTCAAACTTCCTACTATGCACGAATCGTTGGTGGTAGCGCCTGTGCGCTTGGTTGTACCGTGCATTCCGGACTACTGCTCGCCACCTGTGCTCGTCGATGAAGTCCACATCCTCGCGCCGTAGTTGTTCCTGCGCAGACTCATCAAACGACTGGGCCCGTGGGGAGCCCATAATGTTTTCCGGGGGAAGGCAGGCTTCAGCCCCGTAGACCAGGAAGAATGGGGTCTCCCCGGTAGCTCGGCTGGGTGTGGTCCAGTTCCCCCATAGCACGGAGGGCAGCTCACTGACCCAATTTGCGCCATGCTTCTTTAAGCAGTCATAGGTACGCGTCTTGAGTCCGCTGAGAATATCTGCATTTGCTCTCTCCACCTATCCATTGCTCCTAGGGTGGGCCATGGATGCGAAGCAGAGCTGGGTGCCGATGCCTTCACAGTACTCCTGAAAGATCTGACTTGTAAACTGGGTCCCGTTGTCTGTAATGATATGACTTGGGACCCCGAATCTGCAGACGATCGATTTGAGGAAGGCGACAACAGCCAAATGTGGCGTAGAAGATGTGGCTTCTTCCTCCATGGGGAAGTCTTCAGAAGTCTCGTCACGATGCTCGGAGAAATGGACCATAGTGTCGAACAGGAAAACAAGCAAAAACCTAATGCCTAGCCCCCTACCTGGCGCGCCAAATGTTGGAGAGGAAATCTCCGGCCGGGTGGCGGAGTGCACCCGCCCTAAATCCTAAGATGAGGAGGGGCCTAAGTGTTTTGCTTGTTAGTCAGAAAATGGCAAGAACACAATGACACACAAGGATTTAGAGTGGTTCGGGCCGCCGGAGCGTAACACCCTACTCCACTATGTGATGTATTGCTTGAGAGCTTGTATGAACTTGTGAGTGTCTGAGTGAGCCTAAGATTTGATCTCCTTGTAACACCGCATGCCTCCCCTTTTATAGCCGAAGGGGGGCATGCACAAAGGTACCGAGCCCCGATACGTGGGCCCAATGACAAATGGAAGGATGGAACTACTGCTTGCCCAGCCTGTGTATTCTCCGTGCGTCATGATATCCGCAGTGCGTTCAGTATTGATATCTTGCTGTAGCACCCTCGGTAACGTGCGAGTTATGATGGGTGCGGCGCATGCCACGACGTAGCTGTACTGTTGGCCAACGGGAATAGCCAGACATGCCGCCTGTAGGATGGCTTGGGCGCCGCCCTGCCAGTTGGGTGGACAGGGCACATTTAATGCTGAAGGGGCACATCTCCTGTCAGCGAGGTAGTCAGACGGCGCGTCCTTTCCACAATAAATGCAGGGGCAGCATGGCCCAACGGCTTTACGTCAGGCCCATCCCATATGCTTACGTCATGCATAGTAGGCCGCTTGACTGCACCAGGCCTCCGCCTGACTAGGGAATAGGGACGTTGCGTGGTCGAGTTCGCACCAAGCTAGGTCTGGACACATGTTGTCCCTGGACCCCATCCAGGGCATGGTCTGGGTATTCCCTGCCCCAGAATCCCGGGACCCAGCGGTGATTAGTCTGGACCCCACTCGAAAGGGTCCGAGACCCATCTCGGAGGTCCGCCCGTCATGCGCGGGGTTCGGTGCCTTCCACGCAGTAGGTCCAGACCCACTGCGTGTATCTGGAGCACGTCCCTTCCCTTCACCACGTGGCGACCCCAGGGCGGCTGATGAGGCACGACGGAGAACTGTTCTCCACGCAACCAGAGACTTCTCTGCTGGCCCAGCGTCTTCACCTTGTAACAAGGATTACCCCTGTTTCTAGGTACCGACAAATACTAACAACACTTATCAATCAAGTGTTGACAAATTCTAAACTGATTTATCTACATTTATTAAATAGTTGAGCATTAACAAGAGAACAAGTGGTGCCCCGCTAGCAGCGAGAACATGATTATTAGTCTAAATCAATCACATAGAATGTAATATTTACTAGGACTAAGCATACAATTCACCATACATTAGGAACTCTTACGATAATTATTAATAGCACTTTCGGCTGACATCTAAAACATTAAACCTACATTCGCCTTACTACCAATATTCTTTTTACTGAAAGTAGTAATTTAAAATTGAGTTCCTAAATCAAACATTTTTTTATTGTAAACATAAACACATCTTTATAAGTGATTAAAATATTTCATCATCCGCATTACCTTGAAATTAGTCCAGCTCTTGTCCTTCACGTCACGATCAACTAGCGTACCTCCACGACTAAACTCGACGCGACGTCCGCGATCACACCAATGGTTTCGGCTTTGGTCTTTCTATCGGATACACAAGCGTCACCCAAACCTCGCTTGCTTTTGCCCAACATCCGGGATTCTCTCGGGGTTCGACGAGGTCACGATTGGGGCTGCACAGACCAAGGTGTACCACGCTGCGGCATTTCATCGAGTACTTGACAGATGCTACACGGACCTCACTTTCCCTTACATCTAACTCAGTCTTCACACCTCCAGGCTTTCTCCACCCATGCAGTACAGAGATAATTGCCATTGTAGACGAAGAGGGGACGGGATTCGACGAAATGGAGGCCATGCCGTTGGTTTCTCTGTTCTGGAGACGCAGACGACAGCCAATCGCCAAATTGGAAAGGTGACAGCGCTTGGAGCTGCGTAAACAGGTATTACTCTGCTGTCCAAGATTACCGTTCGCCTGCGCAGACGGCGTCCCTTGTACTCCTCTTGTGACCATTCGCATATCTTCCGTCGCCGAATTGGACTCATCTCGGGGTCGACATCGCCGCCTGCTTCTCTTCTTCCTCTTGCGGCTGCTTGCGGTCTGCTATTCTCAGAGGTGAGTTCTCCTGCTCCGACAATGCTGCACCGATCTCCCATCTCTGCCTTGTATGGTTAACGTGTAGCTGAACCCTAGCCGCCGTTCCTTGTTCATGCCGCCCCCATCCTGAATCCAGAAACCCTAGCCGTAATTTCTCTGCTCCTGTGCGGATGGATTTTCCACCGAGCAAAGTTGTTGCCGATGCTGTGGAAGCTGCTCGTGCTGCTGCCGTTGCGGCCTCGGAGGCGAGATGCGCGGTATTTGTTGCTGAGAAGGAGGCCAAGGCTGCGGTTCAGTTCGCCGCCATTGCCGTGGACAAGGTTGAAGCAGTTAAGGCCTCATCGAATGTGGTATGGATTATCAAACTCATACACTCATTTTTTTTGTTGATAGAAATGGATTGTCATCTGGTTGTTGCACAGGATCTTGTCGACTTCAAGTATCATGTGAACATAAAGAATTCGTTGAGATATGCTATTCAAGAAATGAGGAGGCAGACTAAACTGTTGCATTCGGTTCAAAAATTGTGTTCGACTATTCCAGAGGTACAAGGTGGCAAGATAGGAAAGGTTCGTGGGCATCTGGAACATGTGTGCAAGGAGCTAGAGAAAACTTCAATTGTCTGTGAAGAAGATTTAGAAACAAAGAATCCAACTTGGGATCTTTACGACAACCCTTCCGTAGATGATGAACATCCTCTAGATGATGATGAACTTGGTGATGGCTACAGTACAGAAGATCCAGAGCTATGGGAAATGGCTTTTGAAGACTTCAAGTGGGAAGAGATTAAAGCTAATGTCTCATTCGAAGAGCACAATCGTGTCATAAACTACAGGTTCGAAGAGATAAACGACCGTAACATGTAGTTGTGGACATGAGGTTGCCTTTGGTGGGTTGGTTTCATTCTGGTGTCATTTTGGTCTGTCTAGGATATATTTTGGAAGGACGGAACTGATATGTGTTGTATGAAGTATTATCTGTTGTATGAACCCTAGTGTTTGTTGTCGTGTTCAGACAAGATGAATGGCGTTTGTAAGAACATTAGTGTTATATGTTTTCTGTGTTGTGGACATGCGGTTGTAAGAACTAATGGGCGACAATTATTTGTTATCTGTTATCTGTTTGTTGTCGTGTTCAGACAATCTGTTTCTCTGACCCATTTCTTCATCTGTTTTCCGAACTGGGCGACAAACTGGGCAAGTGACCGAACTGGGCGTTATCTGGGCAAGTGACCAGATAACTGAACTGGGTGTTATGTGGGCGATATCTGGGCAAGCGACGAATCCAGGTCCTTTGGTATGTCTGTTATCTGTGACCCAACTGCGCGTTATCTGTTATCTGTGGGCGATATCTGTTATCTGTGACCGAACTGGGCGTTATCTGGGCAAGTGACCCAACCACAAGTTGGCGTAGTAGTCCTCCTCCTTCCACTAGATGTGCAAGTGTGAACATCATCTAGTACAACTACCACAATAGTAGGCAATCCTTTCTTCTCTTCACGTGCATATATCCTCCAAGGACAATCACCACCCTTACAGTATCCAACGTATCTAGTTGTCGAAGTAACTTCAATTCCAAGCTCGAACTCATGTTTTATTGCATACTGTCGCATAGCAATCCTAAATTCTTTCATGTTAGGAAACAAACAACCAGGCTGCATAGAAGGATTCATCCTATTGTACACCACCCTCTTTCCATCTGGAATGTAGTCTTGACAAGGCTGATCAGCATGGTGGTCTTCGTTGTCCGTATCCAAACTTCCTTGTGCATGACAATTTGTACCACTGCCAGAAAACCTATTATTCGCAGCCTCATCCTCTTTATTGAGTCCAAGATTAAAATATATCTCATTTTCGCATGGTACTTGTACTCTGCCTTCATCATCCAATACATCAGAAACTATAATCGAATCCCAGTCCAGTTGTGATTCCCCATCAATCCTCTGAAGTCCCTATATTACATCCAACACTATTTTAGAAATTAAAGACATAAGCGAGACAATGTATGTAAATTGACCTCACCTCACTGCCACCTGTTTCGCCCAATGCCGGATCTACATCGGGGGAGTTGGGAATGGCGTTGGAGTCTGGCGAATTGCAACTGGGCTCGAAGTCCATGGATCCAAAATCAGAGAAAACCTAAGTTCACCACCGGGTTCGGTGAGGGGAACAGACTGGTTCAAATACGATAGCCATGGGAGACCGAGGATAGCAGGAGAACTCTTGAATACGAAACCGGAAGCAGCCGCAGTAGGAGAGGAGAGGAGAGGAGAACTCACGAAGACGCCAGCTCCAGCAGTCCAAATCGGCGAGGAGATGAGTACGCCAGCTGCCGCGAGCAGGCCGACCCCGAGACCAGCCGCAAGAAGAAACAATGTAGAAAGGAGTATGCCAGACGGCGTCTGCGCAGGCCAACGGTAAACGGGGATAGGAGAGTAATACGTGTTTACGCAGCTCCAAGCGCTGTCACCTTTCCGTTTTGGCGATTGGCAGTCGTCTGCGTCTCCAGAACAGAGAAACCAACGCCATGGCCTCCATTTCGTCGAATCCCGTCCGCTCTTCGTCTACAATGGCAATTATCTCTGCAGTACACAGCAACAACTGATCATCCTCGTGGAGAAGTCCAGCAAGAAGCCAGGATCTCATGCCTTGCATCCCACCGTCGCCATCTACTACCCTTCCGATGATCAGGAGCTCCTATTGAGGTTGAAGAGGGACTTGCAGGTATAGAACGATAGTTGCTGCTACGAACAAGCTAGATAAGACGTTTGCCGCGATAGGCGAATCCAAGCTGGAGCGAGAAGGACGCAGCGAGCTGGGAAGTCGCAGCGCTGGAGCAGCAGGGCGAGACCGCGGCCAGGACGATGGGGCAGGGGGCCAAGCAGTGAGCCGGCGTGCTAGTCCAAGGGAGAAGGAGCTCCGACTGGCTAGGAGCTGGAGCAGGTGCGCAGCAGAGAGCCAGGGCCGGAGCGCACCGAGCTGGAGCAGAGATCGAGCAGGGAGGGCGCCGAGTTGGAGCTGGGCATGAGCTGAACCGGGCGCCATGGATTGAGGAGCAAAGAAGGCACCGACGAGCAGCGAGCAGAGAGAAGGCGCGGCGACCAGGACGAACGTCAGGGAGCCGAGCGCCATGGGCTTAAAGGGAAGGAGCACGCTCGCGAGCAGGATCCCCAAGCCGGCCATGAGAGATGGGCATCAGAGAGAGAGTGAGAGAGAGAGAGAGAACAGAGGGGAAGACGAGGACACGTCGTTGGGAAGAGACGACCGGCACGCAGAACAGGAAGCAGGGCACGATGCAGGGGAGGACGCAGGGGAACACAATCGAGCAGGGAACCGGCAGCGTGCGGCCATGGCAAGGGAGCCGCCATGGGTGAGCAGCAGCATGGATCGAGCGGCTGGCCAGAGAGCAGGCGGGGCCCTGGAGAAGGGATGAGGACAGAGCGCGTGTCAGGGAGCAGACGCGACTGGGCAAACTGCGACGCGACTGGGCAAACTGCGGCACGCACCATGGAAGAGAGCACGACGTGCAGGGAGCTTCGACGGCTGGGAAGCAGGGAAGCTTGGCTGGGAGATACGCGCGGCTGGGAGCTTCTGCCGGCGAGCAGGATTTTTGACAGCCCAGAGCGGCGGCTGGGAAAAATCAGGTGAGGGTGGTTGCGGGATAAGGCTGTGCGCTGGAGATCGAAGAGAGGATGAGGACGGCGTGGAGAAAATATCCAGGTGCTAATCGGCTTAAGTCCACGGAGAAGAAAAGATCAGGGAAAAAAAAGCGGTCGTGAAAAATTTGATAAGAGAGAGTAGTAGAAAAATCAAGCAGAAGAAGATATCCATGGCCCAAACTCATGTGCTCGGGTATGGACAAAGAACGAGGGGAGTCTATGGAAAATAGAGAGAAAAAGAAACAGATTTTCTCCCGCTATCTGAATATTCGATCAGAGAATAATTCAACAATGAGCTGGCGCATTGGTTTTCTCGAACAACACGCAAACAGACAGATTCAATATTTAAGACAACACTGATTTGGTCGAAATCAGATAAAAATTTATCCGTCACCAAAACACAGTTGATTTGATTATCCTACAGTGTGGGCTGGAGGATAAATTGGATCATAGACTTGTGCAAGATTTCGCGTGATTCGAATTATTTTACCCTGAACATTTTAGTCGTCGAATTCAAACTAATTTGTCCAGGATAAAAATCACCCAGTGGTCGAGCTTCCGAATTAATATTCGCGCGAGCGATGAATTTTAAATAAGCACCGGACACACCGATTTTCGAAAAATCACCCAGGAAGAGCCTGGATAGATAAAAACGATGTCGAACTCGCGACCGACGAAACAGATGCGATATTAAAATCGCGATAGGCGAAGATGATTAAAATTTAGCATCTGTTTCATCCACTGATATTTCGTGCTTAAATCCATACTCGTTGTCGAGCAGACGGTAAACACCTGGGGTGTTACAATCCTCCGCCCTTAAATGAATCTCGTCCCGAGATTCGGAGCGAAAAACTTTTAAGAGTAGAGAAGCATGTAACCCATGTCTATATCAGCGATAATTATGAGACAGTTCCAAGCAAAGGCGAGTGTCTCAGGATAGGGTTTCTCTAGTGGATATAGCATGTATTGCCATAAGCTAAATCAGAGATGTCTATCAGTAGAGATGATGTCTGTCATGGGAACACATAAGGTTCCATGTGTGCAGTTTGATTTTTCTGATGACACTGTACTATCTGAGTCTGTTGAGCGAGCGGCAATTACGAGATTTTACCCAATCAGAATCAGACGCAACCTCTTGGGTAAAACACACAGAAAGAGGTTTACCAACAAGTGGTCACGGTAAGTTCATAGCACACGAGACGAGTGCGGATATCGAATAACATCACAGTTAATTCGTGTTAGCCAGAGAATCCAAGTCCAAGAAAAATAATAGAGACTTGAAAAATCACCAGCGGAGGGATCTGTAGATGCGGACTTTGCAACCAGTCCATTTTATCAAGTACTAATCATGGCTCGACTTGATCACATATGCTGGGAAAACACACGTGAGGCGATCGAGGCATGACTAGAGCGATAATTAAGTGATTATTAGTCGACTTAACTTGATCTGTGTAAGTACTTTTTTAGAATGGTTTGAACCAAAGTGAGTTTTGATAACTCGATAAAGCGACCTCTAAACTGAACCGTTGTTCATTGGGCAGTTACAAGTTAGTAAAACCAACTTGTTGAACTACTTTTGACATTGAGCAGGTCCTCTCAGTACCATCGGTAAGCCAAGGGTTGAGAGTTCACATTTGCTAACAGGAGATTATGCACTTGGGTAGAAATCCATTCGGTCCGGTTGTTCATCCGTTTCTTCATGCGAGATGAATCATCCACTTGGTTAGGGAATACATGGATTAACTTAGAGATCGAATGAACAAACTTCTGCATTTTAGCAGCAGGGAAAACCAATCTCCATTTTGAGAGCTAATCAGTTGTTTCTCAACACTAAAAAGCTCCAAGGCTTCACCTTTACACAAAGGACGTTGTTGGGGGCCTTCGTCTTCCGAAGGTCCTCAAAAACATGATTTAACAATGTTTCTGGAGTTGTAATACATGAACATGTATCTTCGGATTCGAATGAGAACCACAGTGGGAGAAGCACAAAGAACACGAAGGTTGATGCAGCGCCGAAGCTACGCGCAAGGGAGCTTCGGCATGACAGCAGAAAAGGAAATCGACTTAAAAGGGAAAATGCTATTTAGACCTCGATGGATCACTATAGAGTCATTAGTACATGTAAAGGGCATGGGTGTAATTTTACATGGGCTGCGTCCCGTGCCTATAAATAGATGAACAGTGCTCCCGTACTGTTCATGCTGACTTGGCATTTGCTTTTGCGTCACACTCGTACTTTTACCTTCTTTCAAGACGAAGGTACATTTGTAATTTGATATCATTTCTATTTTTCCATGGTAATAAAAAAGAAATGAGCTGATAATGTGATATAATTGTTCATGTTATCTCTTACATTCCATATGATTCCACTTTTACTATTGTATGATACTATGATGAAGGTATGTCCTTCATGACCTTCGTCTGAAGATCATTATATCATAAGGGAAATAATGTCTCGAAGGACGAAGGGCATTAACATTTAACATTTTTTGTGTTGCCTTGTTCTTAACTCATAGCATTTGAGAACAAGTCCCCAACATTGGCGCCCACCTCCGGTGAACTCTTTTTGACCACCTTCGGCAAGCATTGACCTTCGTCATGCCACCGAAGAAAGTTTCAGCGCTAGGGGCTGCCGCTCTGCAGCCACTGGACCCAAATCAAGAGACCCTTTCTCTTCGAGAGGCCCGAAGCCAGAAGAGGAAGGCCACTAGTCCAACACCCCAGGAGGACGAGTTGGACCAAGAAATCAGAAATATGGAGATGCTTCATCAACAAGTGCAAAAGAAGAAGGAGAAGATGGACCAACTAGCTGACCTTCAAAGGCAGATTGACGAAGCCACTGAAGAAGTACGTCACCTTGCTCAAGATGAGCAAGATCGAAGGCCCCAACACAGGTAGCTTCATCAAGAGGGCTTGTTCAACGACGATGGATGGTATGATTATTTTAATCATAATACCTTTACTTTTGATGATGCTTCTCCCTTGGCAGCAGAACTGCAGGCTATCCCGTGGCCCCCATCATACAAGCCACCTCAGCTTCCAATGTATGATGGGCATTCAGACCCGATGCAGATTTTGATGAGTTATGAAGCAACTATATCTTCATATGGAGGCAATGCAGCTGTCATGGCCAAGTCCTTCGTCAGGGCAGTTAAGAATGTGGCCCAAACGTGGTATTCTTCTCTTCAGCCAGGAACTATTACTTCATGGCAGAAGCTCAAGGATATGCTGGTGACCAGTTTCCAAGGCTTTCAGATGAAGCCAGTCACTGCTCAGGCTCTGTTTCAATGCACGCAAGATCATGAGGAGTATCTCCAGGCATACGTCCGAAGGTTCTTGCGTCTGAGAGCACAAGCGCCTACAGTGCCCAATGAAATTGTCATTGAGGCCATGATCAAGGGTCTTCGTCCAGGACCTACTGCCCAGTATTTTGCTAGAAAGCCTCCACAGACTTTGGAGAAGCTGCTTCAAAAGATAGATGAATACATCCGCGCTGACAATGACTTTCATCAAAGAAGGGAGGAAGCCTACAGGTTCTCTGAGATGACCAGGGGCTTCGGATGGATAATCCACCCAAGGCATGTCAGGTCAATCCACTCCACCCAGAATGACGACAGAGGAAGTCAACAACAGAGGCCACAATATTCCTCGCAAGCTTCGGGGCAGCAACAAGGCTATCTTCGGCCGCCAGCTCGAAGAGGCAGAGGCGCCAGGGGCTTCGGAGGAAGGTTTGGGGATCAACCTAGGAAAATTTATTGCTTATTCTGTGGTGAGGATAAGGGCCATACTACAAGGATGTGCCATGTCACCATTCAGAAACAAAAGAAAATAACAGAAGCTGCAGCCCAGCAGAACCAGCCGAAGCAGGTCATGCATACTGCTTTGTATCACTCACCCTACATACCAGAGTATGTGGGTAACCATCCTGCAGCGTCTATTGCTTCGGGTAGTCAGCCACAAGCATCCTGGCCACAGCCTCCACCTCTGCCACCACTACAACCTGCATATTCACGAGGCCAGCAGCCAGAGTATGTGGGTAACCAACCTGGTTTATAGGATTGCGGTAAAACTAATCTACTATTTTTTTGGCTTTTTCTGGACTATAGGAGATAAGAAAACAACGAAGAAAAGTAAATCTCTCACCGGTAAACCTTGCTCTGATACCAACTGATGTACACCCGTTGGGTGATTGCCCGATCTTTTGATGAGAGGGTGTGGAATAACTCGATTGGGGGAGGAGACGACGTTCACGGCCCGACTACAGCCTTCCAAAGACGATGCGCCTTAGAAACCGATACACCACTTCCTATGGCTGTCACGATCTTGTGGAGCATGACACCCTGGCCACTAGGGCACTCGTCCTGCAAGCAATCGAAGAACTAGCAAGAACAAGTAGAACAAGTACTGAATCACTACAGCAATTCAAAGCATTCCCGTCGGCTACATTAATTCCCGTCGGCCTGCGTGCGGGCCGACGGAAATTAATTAATCCCCGTCGGCCAAAGTAAGGCCGACGACAATTATTTAATTCTCGTCGGCCAGTCAACATAGCCGACGGGGATTAACTAACTCCGGTCGGCCGCGCGTACAGCCGACGGCGATTAACTAACTCCTGTCGGCCGCGCCGCCAGGCCGACGGGAGTTATTCGAAATAACCACCGCCGTGTCTTTCTTCTTCCTTTCTGTTTCTTTCACCGCGCTCTCTCAACGCCCGCGCCCGCGCCGCCGTTCTGCCCACCACCGCCCGCACGCCGCCGGCCGACGTCGCCGCCCCGCCGCCGTCCCGCCGCCGCCCCGCTCGCCCTCCGCACCGCCGCCGTCACGCCGCTCGCCCAGCCGCCGTCCCGGCGCCGCCCCGCTCGCCCGTCGCCGCGCCGCCGTCACGCCGCACCGAGCCCACGGTCGCCGCCCCCGCCCACGGCTGCCGGTCCCACGCCGCGCCGCCCCGCGCCCACGGCCGCAGCCCCGCGCCCATGGCCACCGCTCCCGCCACCGCCCGGGCGCCCGACGACCGCCGCCGAACGCCGTCGCCCGCCCAACGCCGTCACCCGCCGCCGTCCACGGTAGCCGCGGCTTCCCCACATCGACGTCGTCCACCGACGTCGTACACCACCGTCGTCCGCGCAAAGCATTCAAGGTATATTATATATATTGTAATGTTTTATTTTCGTCGGTTTTTATGGCCGATGGGAGTTAACTGTTATGTGATTAAGTTTTGTTTAAATTTGTTAATTAACAGTGTTATTAGTCTTCATATTTTTAATTTTATGTTGCAAATATAAAATGTGTTGTTTAATGTTATTAGTTAATGAATTGGATGATATGTTATGTATATATATGTATGTGTGACGTTTATGTGTTATGTATATATATATAGTTATGTTATGTATATATATAGATGTATGTGTGATGTTTATGTTATGTATATATATAGTTATGTTATGTATATATATAGTTTAACTATTTATCTATAGATGTATGTGTGACGTTTATAAACATGAATGTCTCACACACGCAATTCTTACTCGTACACACAGCCGCAATATGGGTGATAGACGTGATTGGATGTATGAAGGTTTCAAGAAGGGTGAGTGTCACACAAGTGAATGGTTTGCCAAGACGTAGATGTTTCTGGACCATGCAGCTGCTTTGTCACAAATAGATAACATTAGGTGTCCATGCAATAAATGTAGAAATATGACGAGCCACACCAAGAGGCAGGTCACACTACACCTGTGTTCGCATGGTTTTGTGCCAGGCTATAAGGTCTGGTATCTCCATGGTGAAGATGTTGAACGAGCAGCAGAAGTAGAAGTTGATGACGGTGAAGATGATGTTGATAGGATGGACCAGATGCTTGAGGATCTGCAGCCTGAACTGGCACCAGATCATCATGATTCACCTACACCGGAGGTTCAGAAGTTCTTCGACCTACTCAAAGCGTCAGAAGAGCCTCTTCACGGGCACACTAACGTGACCGTGCTGGAATTCGTGACCCGGCTGATGTCAATCAAGTCCAAGTTTGCATTCTCAATTAATTGTTACAAGGAGCTTGTGGATTTGATTAGCGAGGTTCTTCCTACGGGTCACAAGATGCCCAAAGACATGTACCAGTCCAAGAAATTGCTTGAAGGTCTTGGTATGGAGTATGAGAAGATTGATGTTTGCCAAGACAACTGTATGCTTTTTTGGAAGGAACATGGCAGAGAACAGAAATGCTTAAAATGTGGGAAGTCGAGGTACGTGGAGCTTGTAAATGAAGATGGGGAGAAGGTGGTGACAAAGGTTGCACATAAACAACTTCGGTACATGCCTCTCACTCCTAGAGTGAAACGTTTGTTTCTCTCGAGGAAGACCGCTATGCACATGAGGTGGCATAAAGATTGTACGGACAGACAAGATGGGTTAATGGTGCACCCGTTAGATGGTGATGCATGGAAGGCTCTTGACAAATTTGATCCAGATTTTGCCAGCGATGCAAGAAACGTTCGTATCGGCTTGGCAACTGATGGTTTCACGCCGTTCAATATGACCGCTGCGTCGTATTCATGTTGGCCTGTCATTGCCATACCGTACAACCTTCCACCTGCTCTTTGCATGAAATATGAGTTTATGTTCCTATGTCTTGTTATACCTGGGCCTGAGCATCCTGGCGTACGCCTCAATGTGATGCTTCAACCACTGATTGAAGAGTTAAAGAAGCTATGGCAAGGTGTGGAAGCCTATGACTGCTTCAAGAAGCAGAAATTCAATCTTCGTGTTGCATATCTGTTCTCGGTTCATGATTTTATGGCGTATGGTATTTTCTCTGGATGGAGCGTGCATGGTAGATTGACGTGTCCTTATTGTGCTAAAGATACAGATTGTTTTCGTCTTAGTGCTGGTGGCAAGATATGTTACTTTGATTGCCATAGATGTTTTCTACCCTTCAATCACCCCTTCAGAAGGCAGAGAAAGGAATTTAGGAAGGGCACCATTGTCACGAAGGGACCGCCCAAGCGACATAGTGGGATAGAAATTACAGAAGAGCATATGAAACTTGTCCTAGACGAGAGTGGGAAAAGGTATCAAGGTTTTGGTGAGGAGCATAACTGGACTAACATATGTGGCTTGTGGGAGCTTCCTTATGCTAAGTCATTGATTTTGATGCACAACATCGATGTCATGCATCAAGAGAGTAACTTTTGCCAAGCCCTCATAAATACATGCATGGATTTCCCTGATAAAACGAAAGACAATGACAAGGCACGCATGGACTTAGCAGTGATATGTGATCGTCCAACCCAAGTGCTTAGAGAAAACGGAGGCAAACCAAAAGCTGACTATTGTCTAAAATCTAAGCAACGGAAAGAAGTGATGAAGTGGATGAAGGATATTAAATTCCCCGATGGTTATGCCGCTGGTTTTAGAAGATCTATGAACTTGAAGACAATGAAGATGAATGGACTGAAGAGCCATGACTTCCACATAATTATGGAGAGGCTCATGCCTGTAATGTTTCGTGGGTACATTTCCGAAGCTGTGTGGAAAACGTTAGCTGAAGTTAGCTATTTCTATAGATAGTTGTGTGCTAAAGAAATCAGAAGAGATGTGATGGAACAGCTGGAGAAAGAGGCACCGGTGCTTTTGTGCAAATTGGAAAAAATATTTCCACCGGGTTTCTTCAATCCTATGTAGCATCTCTTTATACATCTTCCATATGAGGCTAAGGTCGGTGGTCCTGTTCAGTATAGGTGGATGTTTCAAATAGAAAGAGCATTAAAGAAGCTTAGAGCAATGGTGGGCAATAAGGCAAGAGTTGAAGGATGTATTGCGAAACAATTTAAACTAAAGGAGGTAGCATACTTCACAAGCTGTTACTTTGCAGAAGAACATAATGTATTTGCTCGAAAGAAAAGGTACCATGATGATGAACGAGAGATGCCTCCGTGTAGTGATCTTTCGATTTTTCAGACAAACGGCAAAGCCGTTGGTCCACCCAGGTTAACCTTACGTTGGGTTCTCTTTGCCTCCGTGTAGTGATCTTTCGATTTTTGTGTAATGCAGGAATTGGGAGGACCTGTCCTTTGACGGCAAGGGACACCACACTCAGGTTAACCTTACGTTGGGTTCTCTTTCCCGCCTTCACTACCTTGGTATAGTGAAGGTGTCAAACGGTGATACCGAGGATGAGGTGCTCGTCAGTACCTGGGATGAGTACAAGTTTAAAAAGGAACGAAACCACACCGACAGACAGGGACTTGTGCGTAATGACTTTTGGGTATGAATTCTTTATTATTTTTGTTATGTTTCTTAATATTGTAAATCTATGACTTATACCATTGTATTTGTATTCTTTATGTTGTAGCTTCGATATCGGTTGCCTGACGGAGAGGATTACATGGGGCACGCTGAACGTGTCTTGCAAAACAATGCAAAGAAGCTGTGAAGGATGCCATATACTATGCGAGAATTCAGGCTACAAACCTGTATTTTCAAAAGCATCCGGAAGAAGCAGGCCCCTTGAATAAAAAGGAAGGGTCCTCAAAGATATATTTGACTGAGGATCAATATCGTGAGGTTAGTATTCAATTTGTTTTACCCTTTATATTTATTGTTGTCATTGATATAATATGTAACATTGTGTGTGTGCAGGTGATGGTTCCATGGATGGCGCCCATGCCTGATGCGTACTATGCTTGGTGTCAATATTGGGCTTCCGAAGGCTTCCAGAAAGCGTCAGCGCATCACAGACAATGTCGAGGAACCAATCCTAACCACAAGTTTGGCGGTGACGACATGATACGAAAAGCTAAAAGAATGGTAAGTTTGATCTTTCTATGTCGATCAACAAATAATACGATTGCTTATGAATGTTTTTTGTTTATACAGGAAGCTACGAGTGGCCAAAAGCCTAGTGACATTGAGGTCTACCAGGAGGGCCACAAAGGACCAGACCCGAACAACCCTGACCAGCTCTGCAGCCAGACAGCCACGGATCGCTTGGTGAGTTTTGGCTCAAAAGTTCAAACGTTCAAAGTATATAAATTCCTGCATTTGTAAGGTTGTGAATGATGTATAGGCGGCATATGGGGAGGAGATGGTTCGTCGCCATGGCCCTGACTTCGACTGGCGCCATGAACCGGTGGATCCCTCGGTGGTGTACGCAAGTGGTGGTGGCAAAGCGCATGGACGGTAAGCTCTAACTTATGAAATTATATGGTTGACACTAAATTGATTATGCAGTAATAACATTTTTTGAATCACTTATATACGCACTCTTCGACGGATTCATTGACTCGTCGTCGGTGAGATCTCAGAGGACGGGTTCATCTTCCCGTAGCTCATGCTCTCGTCGACCGAACGAGCAGGAGTTGGAGATTATGAGGATGCGTGAAGAGATGAGACAACAACGCGAATTTATGGAGGCTTGCAATGCTCATAATCAAGCGATGTATCAAGTGAGTACACATAATCCGAACTCTAAATTATTATATTTCAATACAACATCTTCAGTAGTAACACATATGTGTTTAACAGTTAATGCAGCAACAGGGCATGGCAACAAATTTTCCACCACCACCACAATGGAGCCAATTTGCAAACACACCAGTTCCACCACCACAGTTCACCACCCCTCCGACACATAAACCTGCACCTGGAGATAGGGTACGTTTGATAACTCTCGATTAATTTATACACTTGTATACTTTTTGATATTTGCATTTAACGTGTTGATATTTGCTAACTTGCATAGGTTACGCCTGAAGCGGGTGGTAGTGGGTCTGATCCAATAGTAGGGCCTGGATTTATTGACTCGCTCTTCGCGTTCCCTCCTCCTGGTGGTGGTGGCGGCAGCGGTCAAAGCTCTAACCACCCAAGTGGTGGTTATCTCTAAACACTTAAACTCGTGCTCGTTATGTTTTTAACTCCTGGACGTTATGTTTGTGTAAACACTTGATCTTAACTCGTATCAGAAATGTTTGTGTATGTTATGTGACGGATTTAACCTATAATGTGTTTGTGATGTGTATGTTCATGTGGATGATATATATGTTTGTGATGTGTATGTTTTGTGATGTGTATGTTCATGTGGATGATATATATATTTTGTCATATGTTTGTCTGTGGAGAAATACCTAATTTGGTGTTGCTGTTGCAGAATTATAGATTAACTCCCGTCGGCCCAGTTAATCCCCGTCGGTTTCACCATAGCCGACGGGAATTAACTATTAATTCTCGTCGGCCCAGTTAATTCCTGTCGGCTGACTGGGCCGACGGGAATTAATTGTTAATCCCCGTCGGAATTAATTGATAACGCCCGTCGGTTCTCCTAGCCAACGGGAATTAGCTATAACTCCCGTCGGCCATTAACTAGCCGACGGGGATTAATTATTCCCGTCAGCCGCCGACGGGAATAACCGTATCCCCGACATCTAACGGCTGTCGGCTAACAACCGACAGAAATAAGCCTTAAACCGACGGGAATAAGTAATTCCCGTCGGTTTAAGGCTTATTCCCGTCAGTTCCTGGCCGACGGGAATTAATTGATTTCCTATAGTGAATTACCATATCTAAATGTAGGTTTCAAAATCAAACTCCAATATGGTGGGGTTCCAAAGACAAGAAGGCGGGCGGCTGAACCAGCACACGCGCTTACAAGCAAGTAGCGAGAGCTAAACTTGATCTAAACAAAACCCGCTGTTCTTGGTGGCGGCTAGGGGGTTTATAAACATGAGAGGACGACCACAAGGGTATTGGGGTCGTGCTGCAACCCTAGGATGCGTCCCTAATGGACCCAACTTGATACACGACCCATTGGGCCAAAATAGGGTCACGCAGCACCATGGGCAGAAAAGGAAGGAAATGTCTCGGTAAGGAAACAATGATTACGGCGGCCTCAGAACAGATATGACTATAATTCCGGATCCATATGAAAGTAGACTTGATAAGCTTTCCATGTTGTGCTTGAACATTCCATTCCGAGCCCGCATGTGACCGTTGTGACCGTCACAAGTTGGTGTTCTGCAGTCCGAATCCAGCATGTTCAAATCCTTTTCCCTTTTGGTCTTCTCCCTGGTTCCTAAGCAAAACAAGAGTGCACGGGTCTCCATGGTCTAAATACGATGGACATGCACTCAAGAGTGTAATCACCTGATGGTTGAGTTGACGAGCACGAGCGCGAGTAATGGGACCAGAAGTAATGGGACCTAAAATTGGTACTTGTAGATGTATCAGTAGTGTGGATGTCTTTATCATTCTCCCCTTCTTGCATTTGAGTCGTCCTCGACTCAAGCTCAACTTCCTCTCCCAAGTAGGGCTTTAAATCTGCAATGTTAAATGTGGGGCTAACCCCAAAGTCTGCAGGCAGATCTAGCCTATATGCATTGTCGTTAATTTTCTCTAGCACTTTAAACGGTCCATCGGCTCGAGGCAACAATTTAGATTTCTGCAATTCAGGAAACCTTTCCTTTCTCAAATGCAACCAAACTAAATCTCCCGGTTCAAAATTTATTTCCTTTCTACCTTTATCACTAGCAAACTTATATCTAGCATTCATACGCTCTATGTTTTCTTTAGTAGTTTCATGCAGTTTTAACATCAATTCAGCATGCCTAGTAGCATCAAAATTTAGTTTTTCAGAAGATGGCAAAGGCATTAAATCAATAGGAGCACGAGGCAACAAACCATATACAATCTGAAATGGGCACATCTTTGTAGTAGAATGCAATGATCGATTATAAGCAAATTCAACATGAGGCAAACAGTCCTCCCACATCTTAATATTCTTCTTTAGAACCGCCCTTAACATAGTAGACAAAGTTCTATTCACAACTTCAGTTTGACCATCAGTTTGAGGATGACATGTAGTAGAAAATAAAAGCTTAGTCCCCAATTTTGCCCACAAAGTCCTCCAAAAATGACTAAGAAATTTAGCATCACGATCAGAAACGATTGTGTTGGGCACACCATGCAAGCGAACAATTTCACGAAAGAACAAATCAGCAAGATGAGTAGCATCGTCAGTTTTATGACATGGTATGAAATGTGCCATCTTAGAAAATCTATCAACAACCACAAACACACTATCATGTCCCTTCCTAGTCCTAGGCAATCCCAACACAAAATCCATAGAAATATCTTCCCAAGGAGCACTAGGAACGGGTAGAGGCAAATACAAACCGTGTGGATTTAATCGTGACTTCGCCTTTTGACATGTCGTGCAATGAGCAACCAATCTCACCACATCTCTTCTCATCTTGGGCCAAAAGAAATGACCAGCAAGTATGTCCTCCGTTTTCTTTGCTCCAAAATGTCCCATTAAGCCACCTCCATGTGCTTCCTGTAACAACAACAAATGAACGGAGCTAGCTGGAATGCATAGCTTGTTAGCTCTAAACACAAACCCATCACTAACGATATATTTGTTCCATCCTTTCCCATCTTTACAATGCAGCAACACATCTTTAAAATCAGCATCATGAACATATTGGTCTTTAATCGTCTCTAATCCAAAGATTTTGTAGTCAAGTTGATTCAGCAAAGTATATCTCCTAGACAAAGCGTCATCAATGATATTCTCTTTTCCTTTCTTGTGCTTAATAACATAAGGAAACGATTCGATAAATTCAACCCACTTAGCATGTCTACGGTTCAGTTTTCCTTGACTACGAATATGTTTCAAAGATTCATGATCAGAATGAATAACAAACTCTTTGGGCCACAAATAATGCTGCCATGTTTCTAATGTTCGCGCAAGAGCATATAATTCCTTATCATAAGTAGAATAATTTAGAACAGACCCACTCAATTTTTCACTAAAATATGCAACAGGTTTGCCTTCTTGTAACAAAACACCACCCAATCCAATTCCACTAGCATCACATTCAAGCTCAAAAGTCTTATTAAAATCAGGAAGTTGGAGGAGAGGTGCATGTGTCAACTTATCTTTCAGCACGTTGAAAGAGTGCTCTTGTACTTTGCCCCAATTAAAATGCACTCCCTTCTTCGTAAGCTCATTCAAAGGTGCAGCAATGGTGCTAAAGTCCTTCACAAAATGGCGATAGAAGTCGGCAAGTCCTAGGAAACTCCGCACCTGTGTGATAGTCTTTGGCATAGGACATCCATGTATCGCTTCTACCTTGGCTTGATCAACCTCAATTCCCTGTGGAGTCACAACATAACCAAGAAACGAAACTCGATCGGTGCAAAATGTGCACTTCTCAAGGTTACCAAATAAACGTGCATCTCGTAAAGCATTAAAAACAGCACGCATGTGATCAACATGTTCATCCATAGATTTGCTGTAGATCAATATGTCATCAAAGTATACTACCACAAATTTTCCAATGAAGGCACGCAAAACCTCGTTCATTAATCTCATGAAAGTGTTAGGTGCATTAGTTAACCCAAAAGGCATGACTAATCACTCATACAATCCAAACTTAGTTTTGAAAGAAGTTTTCCATTCATCTCCCAATTTCATACGAATCTGGTGGTACCCACTACGCAAATCAACTTTAGAAAAGACGATGGCACCACTCAATTCATCAAGCATATCATCTAAACGTAGAATAGGGTGTCGATACCGTATCGTGATATTATTAATAGCCCTACAATCAACACACATACGCCATGTTCCATCTTTTTTAGGCACTAAAATAACCGGAACAACACACAGACTAAGAGACTCACGCACGTAACCTTTGTCGAGTAGTTCTTGAACTTGTCGCTGAATTTCTTTTGTTTCCTCCGGATTTGTCCTATATGGAGCACGATTTGGCAAAGATGCACCAGGAATAAGATCAATTTGGTGCTCAATCCCTCGTATAGGTGGCAGCCCCTCTGGTATCTCACTTGGAAATAGATCAGAATACTCCTGCAAAATGTTAGTAACAACAGGAGGCAAAGAATGCTGCATATCTTGAATTGAAATCAAAGCATCCTTGCATACCAAGGCGTAGGCAACAGAAGTGGAAGCAAATAATTCATTAACATCAATTTTTATCGCAA
The DNA here is from genome assembly GCF_902167145.1 of Zea mays. Classification (NCBI taxonomy): domain Eukaryota; kingdom Viridiplantae; phylum Streptophyta; class Magnoliopsida; order Poales; family Poaceae; genus Zea; species Zea mays. The sequence continues at coordinate 48,729,180 of NC_050103.1, forward strand.
GCAAGCAATATCCTTTCAATTTTATCCCATCTTTGTTATTACCAACAGCTTTAATATTCTTGTTGTTCTCAGTTTTAGCTTTGGTAGCTTTAGCAACATCATCACGCACAATAGCCTTAGGGGACATGGGAAGCAAAATAATTTTCTTATCATGGTGTATGATAGAATATTGATTTGATCTACCATGATGCATACAATCTGAATCAAATTGCCATGGTCTACCTAGCAGAATATTACAAGCATCCATAGGCACAACATCATAGTCAACAACATCACGATATGAACCAATAGCAAAATTAATTCGTACCAGCTTGGTTACCTTGACCTTACCACTATTGTTAAGCCATTGAATGTGATATGGATGCGGGTGCGGTTTGGTCGTAAGTGTAAGCTTCTCCACCATGTCGCTGCTAGCCAAGTTGTTGCAGCTACCTCCATCAATGATCAAACGACATGAACGCTCCTTAATGACACACTTTGTTTGAAACAACGTATGTCGCTGATTCTGCTCTGCCTTCTCCATTTGTGCACTAAGCACGCGCTGTACAATGAGGCTCTCATAATGCTCTGCATCATCTGCACCAATCTGTTCTTCGGGTGGTTCCTTAGTGCCTGCATCATCAGCCGAAAGCAAAGCAAGTGTAGCTTCATCCAAATCACTAGCAGAGGAATACCCACCATCGTCTTTTACCACCAAAACACGCTGATTAGGACAATCACGCTGCACGTGTCCATAGCCCTTGCATCGATAACACAGAACATCTCTTGTTCTACCCATGGAGGCTACTGAAGAGGCACTACCTGCTGGTTTCTGGGCAGATTTGGTTGCTGAATTTGTGGAAGATGCACGTGGTTTGTCGCCGGAGGAAGGCGGTGGTGCTGGTCGACTTGGAGAGGGAGTTGGTGCTGGTGTACGACCGGTCATGGATGTAGTCGTGCGTTGTTGCCATGGTGTAGATTTTCCTGTAGAAACATTAGACCTTGCACTAGCACGTCGTCCCTGCACTTCCCTTTCAGCTTTGCAAGCAAGATGAAACAATCGGGTTACATTAGCATAATCTTTATAAGCAAGGATGTCCTGAATTTTCCTATTTAATCCGCCCAAAAATCTAGCCATAGCAGATTCCTCACCCTCCTCTATGTTACAACGCAGCATACCCATTTGTAATTCCTGATAATATTCTTCTACACTTTTAGTACCCTGCCTCAATTGTTGCAACTTGTTTAGCATATCACATGCATAATAAGAAGGAACAAATCTAGCCCGCATGACCCGTTTCAACGCATCCCAAGTTTGTGGCATGTTATTAGGATTCTTCTTACCATGTTCTATCCACCAAACAGAAGCAAATTCAGTAAACTCACTAGTAGCAGCTCTAACCCGCGCATTCTCAGGAAATTCATGGCATGCAAACTTTTGATCAACCGCAATCTCCCAAGTAATGTAAGCATCAGGGTCATATTTACCATCAAAAGGAGGTATTTTAAATTTAACCTTACTAAAAGCATCATCATTACCATGTACCTCACGTCGGCGAAAACCACCCATACCTCTACGGTTAGTACGTAGTCGCCAGCGATTAGGTGCTTCTTGGTCATCTTGTTCAGTATCAGCAACATAGTCATCCCAGTTACCTTCGGCGCCCTCATCACGCCCACCATTGGTATTAGCATGCATCTCATCAAATCGCCTCAAGAGTGCGACATGGCTCTTGTCAATATGAGCAACTGTCATTTCCACATTTGCAAGTTTGGTGTTTGTGTCGATCTGTGTGGCCTTCAATTGTCCCATCTTTTCATTCGTCACCTGCATGTCATTATCAAGACCTTCCGTGTGCGTCTTCACCAGACTTACAAAGTGTTGTATGATACCCTTGGTGCGAGGAGAGTGTGGCATATTACGAGAAGCATCATCAACCTCCAATCCTGCCATGGTTAGACGAATAGAGGCAACAAGAAAAAAAAACGTGAAGCAATAAAAACTCTACAACTATTAGGATGTAGCTACTGCAAGGCACTCACTCTCAACCTGCCACATAAGCTCTTACCAATTCTTACCTTGCACAACAGGAGGGGTCAGCAACCAACAAGTCTGCAACCGTGGAATAAGTGTATCGGTGCCGCAGCAACACGACCTGTCAAACTGTAGTCGAAATATGTAGAGTTGTAGGTGGGCTGAAGCAAGGAATACACTAGTACCACGTTAGTTACAAAAGCAAGCTGAATAATCGTTCAACGGTGGTACTGTGCTGGTCCTAGGCTAAACCATGCTAGAGACGTGAGCCTAGGCACAAAGGTAGTCACTGAAAAAGAACAACTAGCACAACACAAAGAGAAACAACAGATTTAGAGATTCAGCCCCCTTCTTTCTTCTTCTTTTCCTTTTTTTCTTTTTTTCTTTTTTTTCTTCATCTTTTTTTTGCAGGGGCCTAAACCCTTTTTTTCACTATGACAACCCAAACAATAAGGATATTGCTAACAACCCCTTTAAATCAGATTTAACAAATCTTGTTAATAGAGAAAGTCCAGAAATCTCTATGATGATTGTGGAGCGCTCAGAACGAATTTTGAGACAAGGTCAGATCCATTGGAAAGAAGATAAGATAAGCTTTCCAGATTGTATTTAAACTTCCAAATCGGACATGAGATGTATCCGTGGTGGCAAAAACGAACCAGAGATGTTTATGGTGATGGTGGATCTCGTGGTGACCAAAACGTGGTAGAACTCAAAACTCTAAAGGAATAAACTAAGACCAGCAACTCGACACAACCGATGCAACCAAAAACTCAATAAGCCCTAGCTAAGTAGTACTAGTAAATGCTCAATGGTTTATAGGATTGCGGTAAAACTAATCTACTATTTTTTTGGCTTTTTCTAGACTATAGGAGATAAGAAAACAGTGAAGAAAAGTAAATCTCTCACCGATAAACCTTGCTCTGATACCAACTGATGTGCACCCGTTGGGTGATTGCTCGATCTTTCGATGAGAGGGTGTGGAATAACTCGATTGGGGGAGGAGACGACGTTCACGGCCCGAATACAGCCTTCCAAAGACGCTGCGCCTTAGCAACCGATACACCACCTCCTATGGCTGTCATGATCTTGTGGAGCGTGACACCCTGGCCACTAGGGCACTCGTCCTGCAAGCAATCGAAGAACTAGCAAGAACAAGTAGAACAAGTACTGAATTACCAGATCTAAATGTAGGTTTCAAAATCAAACTCCAATATGGTGGGGTTCCGAAGACAAGAAGGCGGGCGGCTGAACCAACACGCACGCTTACAAGCAAGTAGCGAGAGCTAAACTTGATCTAAACAAAACCCATTGTTCTTGGTGGTGGCTAGGGGTTTATAAACATGGGAGGATGACCACAAGGGTATTGGGGTCGTGCTGCAACCCTAGGATGCGTCCCTAATGGACCCAACTTGATACACGACCCATTGGGCCAAAATAGGGTCACGCAGCACCATGGGCAGAAAAGGAAGGAAATGCCTCGGTAAGGAAACAATGATTATGGCGGCCTCAGAACAGATATGACTATAATTCCGGATCCATATGAAAGTAGACTTGATAAGCTTTCCATGTTGTGCTTGAACATTCCAATCCGAGCCCGCATGTGACCGTGGTGACCGTCACAATTTGGTGTTCTGCAGTCCGAATCCAGCATGTTCAAATCCTTTTCCCTTTCGGTCTTCTCCCTGGTTCCTAAGCAAAACAAGAGTGCACGAGTCTCCATGGTCTAAATATGATGGACATGCACTCAAGAGTGTAATCACCTGATGGTTGAGTTGACGAGCACGAGCGCGAGTAATGGGACCAAAAGTAATGGGACCAGAAATTGGTACTTGTATTGGCATAGATGTATCAGTAGTGTGGATGTCTTCATCAAGGGGCTTCGGAGGAAGGTTTGGGGATCAACCTAGGAAAATTTATTGCTTATTTTGTGGTGAGGATAAGGGCCATACTACAAGGATGTGCCATGTCACCATTCAGAAACAAAAGGAAATAGCAGAAGCTGCAGCCCAGCAGAACCAGCCGAAGCAGGTCATGCATACTGCTTCGTATCACTCACCCTACATACCAGAGTATGTGGGTAACCATCCTGCAGCGTCTGTTGCTTCGGGTAGTCAGCCACATGCATCCTGGCCACAGGCTCCACCTCCGCCACCACTACAACCTGCATATTCGCGAGGCCAGCAGCCAGAAGGGAGCCAACAGACCCATCAGCAGCGAGACTTCAGGGAGGAGTCCGAAGCTCGTACAGTCAATAGTACTGTGCTAGAATCAAAGCATATCTATTGAGAGATATCCTACCCCTGAAACAGTTTTTACATTCATTGTCATTTTATTTTTTAATAAGGAACAATTATTGAAAACCTAGTTCTTTTGTCATTTTCCATTTCTTGTAATAGCTTCGTTCTTGCCATAGTGAAATATATCTTATCCACAGACTCACGAAGTTCAAAAAGTCGTTGAAGCACAAAAGTCGTTCCTAAGGAAATACGGGGTTAAACATTACATTACAAGTATCACTGAAGCTACAAAAAAGTTGTTCTAAGGAACGCAGTGTAAGTTTGCCGAAGCTACAAAAAGTCGTTCTAAGGAACACAGCGTAAGTTTGCCGAAGCTACAAAAAGTCGTTCCCAAGGGAGCGCAGTGTAAGTTTTCTGCTCAAAAGTCGTTCCAAAGGGAATGCAGAGCCAAATATTGCCGAAATATAAGGCGAAGTGCGAAAAGTCAACGCGAATACCGCCGAAATAGAAGGCGAAAAAGTTCAAAAGACGTTCCTAAGGGAATGCAGAACTTACAGCGAAAAGTCAGCGCTGAAACACCGAAAAATAAGCGGTGAAGCCAAAAAATAAACGACAAAGACATTGTGTATTTCACTATGGGTATGTGAGTGTGTGTCTTCGACACAAATATCATTTTGCATAGCATACATCATCACATCATTTTGCATAACATAACATCATACATTATATTGCATCAATGGCACAAGAAGGGGATACAATGTCTGACCTTCGGAGAATGCTTCGAAAAAGTGAAATTGTGCTAAGGCACAAAATAAGTTTTGAAGAAATACAGCTTCATCAGCTCTGATGTGGAGGAAAAAATCTATTGATGACGAAGCATTAATGTTTTTGCCACGATGGGAGGATTTTTACGAAGCATAAAGGCTCTTCTTTACGAAGCATGAAAAGAAGGGAAGGTGTTTTTTTCGCCGAAGGCTCAAAAACGATATGTACATAAAAGTTTCATGCATCGCAAAGAAATGAGTTACAAAACCATTCATATATTACATTCAAAACCTATGAGCACTGAATATTACAAGCATAGTCCAGCAAATGTTACATTAATATTCTAGCAATGTTTTTACAAATAGCTAGTCTTCTTCTATCAGGACTTTCTCTGCAGCTTCGGTTAATAATTTGGTGACAACTTTGTCCATAATAGTTTCGGCCATGCTAATAATTTCTGTTGATTCCTTTGCCTCTGGGATGGCCAGTGACTCGAAGGGCTCTAGGGGAGGAGATAGTTCAGCTGCGGTAGAAAACGTAAATCAGTTCGAAGTCATAAAAATAAGCAACAAAGTAAAAAACCATTAAGTAATACCTATTCGTTTCTCAAGCTCCGCAGCCTTTTCAGCTACTTTTATCGACTCTCGAGTGTCATGAATATCTTTTTCGTTTGTCTTTATTATTTCATAGGCCATTCCTCGGCCGCCATTTTCCCATATGTCAGTGAAATGTTTTCCACCTATTAAGCTTGCTTCGGCCGAGGGGTCCTTTGTATCATCAATGTAGAGGACAGCTTCGGCCTGAGCCAAGGTCTTAACATGCTCACAACCCGACTTCTCCAAAATAGCTGCAATTCCCCTTGCACCAGAGAATGCGCAGACGTCCCTGCGGTCGCTCAAAATTTCTTCAAAAGCTTCGGCTTCGTTGCTGATCCACTCAATTGGGCCTTCGGGGTCGCCACGTATGAAGTTATCTTCGCTTGAATATGCGCCAACGTTGGCGAAGCTAGTTTTTATCTTTTTCACGCATTCTATAGATTTTTCAAAACATCTTTCTATTGATAAGCGAAGTTCTGCAACTGTTTTTTCCCAGTAATTTTTCCAGTAATCACTGGCATCTCGTTTAGCTTCGGCAACAACGCATTTTAATTTGGCTTCAGCCAGATGTTTCCGAAGGTCTTCAATTTCACATTTCTGGGCTTCAGCTTGGGCTTTGGAAGTAGCTTCGTCTTCTTTTATTTTGCTCACCAATGAAATTAATATTTTATCTTTTTCAAGACCTTCGTTCCTTAGTTCAATTACTTCAGAACGAAGGTTGTTCAGAGCTATAGTGCATCCTTCGTCTTCGGCATTTTTCTGCGCCGTGAGAGCATTGCTAAGAATCAGGCCCTGCAAAAGAAGTACGGTATTAAGTATAAGCAAATAAAAAAATTTCGTTTTTAAGTATAAAAAATGATTTTAACACCGTTATACTATTATATGCTGAACTGTCGGCCAATTCATCTTTCGACAGCATCGAAAGCCCATCTTCTAATGTCGGGAATCCGAAGCTTCTGCTCATCTCCCGGCAGACAGAAATCTCCTTGCTGTCTGGGAGATAATACAAGAAATCCTCTTCTCCGCTGCCGTTGAATACTAATGCCCCCTTTGGATATTTCAGCTTCTGGGCATAGTGTTGAGCTTCTCGTTTTTCTTCTTTAGAGAGATTTTTCCCGAAGCATGACGGATAATATATTCAATATTTTCTTTCAAAGCTTAGGGAGTAGGAGCGGTAGCTTTTTCAGGTAAAATCTGTTCTATAGCTTCTTCCTCCGCTGCCTTTTCTCCAATTTCCGAGGATTTCTCTTTGGTGGGCTCTGAAGGCCCAGCTTCGGCGTCGGCCCGGCTCATTGTAGCTTCGGCTTCGGTCAGCTTTGTCTCGGTTTCAGTCTGTGTTTTCGAAGCCTTGGCAATTTTTCCTGGAGTAGAGCTTGAAGTTTTTATCATCTCCAGCACATCTAATACACTAGCCATCCTTTTTCTCTTGGGGGTTGCTGCTAGATCTTTTTGTGTCTTCGGCGCCTCCACTCCTGCCGAAGGGCAGAACTTCTGATGTTTTCGTCCCTTCGGTTCTCGGTTCTTCAATTTTGCCAGCCTTCGGCATTGCAGCCGGCTCTTCAATCCTCTGCATAAGAGCAGGTCCTTTGGCTTCAGTAGCCGAAGAGGTCTCACCGCCAAATTCAGGCACTATGGCCGGTTCAATGTAGCGCGGTCGGTGAGTAAGAACCTTCACCTTTTTCCTCTTCGGTGCGGGCTCGCTTGAAGCGGCTGAAGCAGCAGCCTTCTCAGAAGTTGCACCCTTTCTTTTTTGCCCCCGCGGTGGGTAGCGATAATCAGGGTACACGAACCCAATAGCATCAAAAACTCTATTTAGCCTTTTCTTTTTTCGGCTCCCAAAGGCCGCAGATAGTGCGTTATCTTCAGACTTGGAGTATGCTCCAAGTAGTTCATCACTAGTATTTTCAACACACTTTAGCCAGTCATCGTCTGGTTCGATAAATTGGTCTCCAAACCTGAAGGTATATTTCAATCGAACTAAACCACCTTCGCTAGGGTTGCTGATGGTATCTTTTGGCATTTCCCAGTTATCTATCAATGGCCATATTCTGTAGGCCACATGTTCTTGGACTAAATCCTTTGTCCCGATGAAAGAGCAAACTATGCCGAAGGCACTTCGGCATCCTTCGGCTGCTTCATCAATTTCTACCTTCGGTTTCCGAAGGCCGAAGCGGGACCAAATGGGGCGCATGATGATCTCTGTAATGTCTTCCCTCGCCTTTAAATCGTTCTTCACATAGAACCATTCTTTCATCCAGTCTTCGGGCCATCTCTTCCGAAAAGTTGGCACTGGGCAGCTTGAGCCAGAACGAGCAACGAAGCTATAGCAACCAAAATTGTTATGATACTGTTCTTTACCCTAGGGCTTCGTCTCATACGAAAGTTCATGCATGCTGCAAAAACATTTTGCACTTGGCTCCAAACCTTGACTCCTCATGGCTCAGACGAAGATCCCCATTCTGATAATTGCTTCGGGAGTAATCTGGTGAAGGAAAATCTGATATATCTTTAAAACTTCAACCACAAATCTGCTTAAGGGGAACCGAAGTCCAGCTTTGAAGAAGCTTCGGTGGATTACAACTTCATTTTCTTCAGGAACAGGAACAGTCCTGTCTCCGTTGTCAGCCCTCACAATAGACATATCTCAAAAATACATTCCTCTCATATTATCAAGATGACTCTGTTTGATAGTTGATTTCCCGAAGACAACATGACTTGGTCGCTAGGGCCGATCTTCAGAGTCTTCGCCCCCACTTTCCGCATCATAACTGTCACTGTCACCAGTATCTTCAGATAAGCCTTCTAGAATCTCCTTAGTAATCTTTTCTGTATTTGTTTTTGCTATTGATTCAATAAATCCAGCAGTCTTCTCCTCAAGGAGCCTCTCCTCTTCGCTCAGTTTCGTCTCAGCAACAACTTTTTTGTCTTGAGACATCTTCTCTTCGGGAATGGTGAAAATGTGTCCATAAAAGCCGAAGCTTAGAAAGTCTAAAAAACCAAGCAAGCGTTGGTAGACAAGAGCTAAAAATTTGAGCAAACGAAACAGGCGGCAAGTAGCATACCAAATATGCTCAGGGTGGGTTCTTATTTATACGCCAAGTGCGCTCCAAGTTGGAGGGCCCCGTCTGTCATTGACTGTTGCTATTATAGCAAAGGGAAGGTGTTTTTTCGGACCTTCGGCTTAGGGTCTTCGTCCATATTGCAACCTGAATTTGTTATTCTAACAAATTAACCTTGCGAGGGGCTACTGTTGGGGGCCTTCATCTTCCGAAGGTCCTAAAAAACATGATTTAACAATGTTTCTGGAGTTGTAATACATGAACAAGTATCTTCGGATTCGAATCAGAACCACAGTGGGAGAAGCACAAAGAACACGAAGGTTGATGCAGCGCCGAAGCTACGCGCAAGGGAGCTTCGGCGTGACAGCAGAAAAGGAAACCGACTTAAACGGGAAAATGATATTTAGACCTCGACGGATCACTATAGAGTCATTAGTACATGTAAAGGGCATGGGTGTAATTTTACATGGGCTGCGTCCTGTGCCTATAAATAGATGAACAGTGCTCCCGTATTGTTCACGCTGACTTGGCATTTGCTTTTGCGTCACGCTCGTACTTTTACCTTCTTTCAAGCCGAAGGTACATTTGTAATTTGATATCATTTCTATTTTTCCATGGTAATAAAATATAAATGAGCTGATAATGTGATATAGTTGTTCATGTTATCTCTTACATTCCATATGATTCCACTTTTACTATTGTATGATACTATGATGAAGATATGTCCTTCATGACCTTCGTCTGAAGATCATTATATCCTAAGGGAAATAATGTCTCAAAGGACGATGGGCATTAACATTTAACATTTTTTGTGTTGCCTTGTTCTTAACTCATAGCATTTGAGAACAAGTCCCCAACAGACGTAAAGGGAATTTGTATAAGTAGTCACTACCAAGATCAAAAGAAAAGAGACCATATAAGAAAGTGGTATGCCCTTTTGATCCAACGGAGATGACAGATGTTGCTTGATCACTTCACAAACAACATAGAAATTGTTTCAAGGAAGAGGTCTACGGAAGATAACATATTGATATAATCTCATAATGCATTGTGACTACTAACTGTGATACTAGCGTGTGCCGAGTAGCGCAACCATGTGCGCACACACAGAAGGCCCTCGGTTTCATCACGACACCACTGGTTTTAGTCATAACACCATTATCAGACATAACCAATAAGAAATCTCATGCGACACAAGTGAATTGGGCAAGGGTGACAATATACAAAGAGATACTTCACCTGTAAGAATGGTTACAAGTAGAGAGCCAAGTAGATCATGGCCCGAGGGAATGAACAAGATATTGTCATAGCCTAATCTTAATGAAAGGAGTACAATGGGAGACTGTTATTTCAGTCTCGAGCATATTTCTATGCCTATCGCAACGATTACAAGGTCAAGAATTAGTATCTGATTAGATACGGAGGGAAAACAATCATAAGATTAAGTTGGTATGCCATCGATAGATATGAGAAAACCAAAGGCATCAAACTCAAGAAAAAGATTGGGTATGTCTTTCCTAGGTTAGGTTGATAAAGCAACGATAGGATCCTCAAGAAGAGGGAAACTGGAATTAGGGATATCAGCTTACACCAACCGAATAAAGGAATGGTTTTGGAAGGAGGCATGATTCGAGATTCTTGTTTCAAGACCGGGTACATTTTATGTCCACCAAGAAATTATCTAATCATTCATTTGCATGGGCTTGGTCATGGAGTGTTAACGGAAAATTCAATTTTGGGTCATGGTGCACTAAATAAGAACATGGCCTAATTTTAGATTTAGGCACACAGGTCACCAACCTTCTATCGGCACATCAAGTACAAGAGCAAACACATATAACACCTAAACATGTTACCTAAGGAACGGAGGACAGCTATTTCATCGAAGTTCACAATTCAACATTACACCACATCATCTACAATCACCGGTTACTGGAATAAAGATGAGAGAAGCATTTTGGATGTATAGGTGACAAACATGATGCAACAATCAGGATGCATGCTCGTCCTATGCGTCCTCACTGATTTTTGCCAACATACTGTGGCAATAGCGTTCTATAGCGGTGGCGTACTTATGACTCTCTCGATATTTTGCTAGTCGTCAGCTACACATACGTTTTCGAGGTTAGTGTACCTGCAGAAAATTTTCATCACAACCCAATTTCCCATGATGCAAGATCCACACATGACAGTTTATCGCAGTTTATACTCCATATATTGCTATATGAAGGCCAGCTCATCATTAAGCATCGAGCCACGCATAGGCGTCGTTGCCACACTTTAACCATAGGGCAACTCATTATGGTAACTCACCTTCTTACCTGATCGTAGGTGCGTCGTTGCGAGTACAATATGTTTCTCAGTATTCCCATGTCTGTAGACCCGTACACATCCATGCGGTACTGAATTCCCAGAAAAGTAAATATTCCACATCGCAGCCTTCATATATACATATGTGTAATATGTATATAATCAAGCACTACAATTAAGCACTCCCCTAGACCGACGTTTGTTCGGTCATGCTCTCACATCTCACCTTACCTTGAGCGTCGATCCATTCAAAACTGAATGGCCTCAAAAATAACAATACACATGTATGCAATACCCCCAGTTGTGGGTTATGGTTTAAACTAAGCCACCTGATAGTCCTTAGTTTAGGGCTTAACAGAGGATGTCACTAGCATTATAGTTTTTCAAAACTGTTTTTCAAAGCCAAACAATGTGTTTAGTTGAAAATAGGTTTTTCAAAACCAAAACTTTTGTTTTAAAAATACGTATGTGACCATATATACTTAATCTTGCTCCGATACCAGCTGTGGCAGAACCTCCCAAGTTATTGGGCCCACATGCACCTGTCCTTGTCTCAAAGACCTCAGACTTCTATGCATGTGCACCAGATAACTTAACAGGATCTGTTCGAGTGCCCCAAGGACCTCGAATAAACCACTTACAACCAAGATCGCGAGATTAAGTAACACAAATCACACACACCAATATTTTTGCAGCGGAAATCTTATTATCAAAATTTTACATTATATTTATCGGAGTGATTACAAAAGTATAAGTTTGAAATATATGCTAGCTCAAGTGACCATCCTCAGTAAGAAGTATAGAAGAGTTACTTAGACTTATAAGAAGGCCGAGCCCACCGGCACTTAACACCATCAACAGCAGCACAAAACTATAACCTGAAAAACAACAGGGAATAAAACCCTGAGTACAAAATTACTCAGCAAGACTTACCCGACTAAAGAAAAGACTCTCAAGGATATGCTGGCTGATTAGGAATCAAGGTAAGGCTTACCAAATTTCAAGGACTCATTTTGCAGAAGATCTTACTAGTAGTGAATCCTTATGCCAAAATTTTACTTCACAAGTTAAGTACTTTTCCTAAATCTAGATTTGCCTAATCTAGAGCATTCACTTGTCCTGGTCGAGCTTTCTTTTACCAAACTCTTATTTTACTTATTAACTACGATGAGTGGTCGGAGGGCAGAGTCTCCATGACTGAGGAGCAATGAAGATTCGAACCGATTATACCCAGCTGGGGATCCCTAACCACACGACATATGTAGCACTTAACCCTTGCATATGTCAATCGTTCCCACAGATCCTCCACAACATGAACCGGTCCGCGCTACCCGGGAGCACAGTACTCCTCCATCCAGCCTCTAGCCAGGAGGACACACGCTACTCCCACCATCTCCCATGCCTAGTGTGCGGTTGTCTTTTCACGTATGGAATAGCCAAGTTCAGGCTACCGGAGCATGTGGCTAGTTGCAAGGTCTCCACCACAACAGGCCTACATCGAACGGTCCTTAATCGACACAGACGGGCGACCTTGTCAGCTCAGCATCTGGTCTAGATTTATTCAAACCATTTTCCCATTTTTGGTACCCGGCAGGGGTACTCTTTTCCGAATGATGAACCCACTACGGCCGAAGTGGAATCATCACCATAAGTTTGCTTTGATTTTTAAAACGAAAGGCCCATAACCAATGTTCCACAATCATTCTTTTTGAAAACAAATGATCTTTCAGTTTCTATGTAGGGCTAAGCATTATTAGTTCTTTTTATAAAACCGGGATTAAGGAGTTTCCAAGGAATGGTAATGCATCAATTGTTTATCACACAACTCCTATCACCTATGCATCAGATAAGGTGAAAAAGCATTTAAAACACAAGGAAGGGGCAAATGCACCAGGGCTTGCCTAGAATAAACACTATGTTAGTGTTTATTAGGTGGCGACCACTTGGCGATCAGCTTTGGTTCCGATACTTGCTTCGTTGTCCATCTTCAGTTTCGTCCATCAGCATCATCTTGTGGTCGAACCAACTTTGGTCCTCCATATCACGTAATCAATAAACGTACCTAATTGAAATGCATGATGCACATGAATGTGTATATACAGAAATATCACCAACCTAAATAGTGCTATATGACAGCGAATTAAACACCTATAGTAAGACATCACAAATCTAGTACGAAAATACTAGATATCGATATCACATTATTTTATGACTTAGCAGGTAGAGTATTTTTAATCGAATCACACCATGCCTACAAATTTATCAACATATTCTTCATTTCATTTGTACCTCAAAACTATCCTCCACGTCACCACTTTGACCAAACAAACCAAATTCATGACAAACAATACTAACAAGACTTATCAATCAAGTGTTGACAAATTCTAAACTCATTTATCTACATTTATTAAATAGTTGAGCATTAACAAGAGAACTAGTGGTGCCCCGCTAGCAGCGAGAACATGATTATTAGTCTAAATCAATCACATAGAATGTAATATTTACTAGGACTAAGCATACAATTCACCATACATTAGGAACTCTTACGATAATTATTAATAGCACTTTCGGCTAGACATCTAAAACATTAAACCTACATTCGCCTTACTACCAATATTCTTTTTACTGAAAGTAGTAATTTAAAATTGAGTTCCTATATCAAACATTTTTTTATTGTAAACATAAACACATCTTTATAAGTGATTAAAATATTTCATCATCCACATTACCTTGAAATTAGTCCAACTCTTGTCCTTCATGTCACGATCAACTAGCGTACCTCCACGACTAAACTCGACGTGACGTCTGCTTCACACCAATGGTTTCGGCTTTGGTCTTTCTATCGGATATACAAGCGTCACCCGAACCTCGCTTGCTTTTGGCCAACATCCAGGATTCTCTCGGGGTTTGATGAGGTCACGATTGGGGCTGCACAGACCAAGGTGTACCACGCTGCGGCATTTCATCGAGTACTTGACAGATGTTGCACGGACCTCACTTTCCCTTACATCTAAGTCAGTCTTCACACCTCCAGGCTTTCTCCACCTGATGCGGACATCAACACCAACACGAGCACATCTACACCAGCAGCACCTTCTCCAGCCCAGGCGCCACCCCTTCCACCTGGGCCAGTGACTCGGGCCCGTGCAAGAGAATTGAACTACATCATGTTGTTAAAGAACGAAGGCCCGGAAGAATAGACGACCAGCCCAATTGCGGCCCATAATGGACGACCTAGGGTTGGCCGCCCCTAGGGGCTGCGCCCCCTCTCTATTTATTCAGGAGCTGCGTCTCCTTTATTTTCCGAGTTTTGTTTTACGTTAGCCTTAGCTACTCTCGAACACGCGCAAATCTGCGCTGTCTTCGTGTATTCAGAACTCCACCCTCGAGTAATAGATTAGATTGCTCGCATCTTTTTCTTGTTCGTTCTTCGATTGCGCACAGGAAACGATCTTCGTGATCAGGCCGATCTCGCATCAGCAAGGTCGGTAACCACATGGAGTTGGTTCAGCGATTGCATTGGCGCCTCGGGCTTGCTCGTCGTAGTCGGATCGCAAGGGTCATCTTCCGCCAAATCGGAATTATCTCTACTCGCCGAAAGATCGGGCACCTCAGCTTCATCAATTGGTATCAGATTTCCAGGTTGATCTGTGAGTTTATCGAGCGTTTTTTTTCCTACAGTCCACAAAACCACATAAAAATTCAGGTTAGATCTTATCCCAGCACCTTTTGAGCCTCGCACTTTCTTTCAATAATCTGCATTGTTGAATTTGTGTGCTTTCGCGTCATTTGTTGCTGGTTGCATTGTGTTCTTCCACCATTCAAATCCTAGCGCCGCCACCATCTCCCGTTTGATCACGCCACAAATCGAGTCAACATTGTTTCCTTGTTTTTCTCCTTCGGTTACGTAAAAAAACAGAAAAAAACAAACCGAGTCAACGGCCGTTTCCTTGATTTTCTCCTTCGGTTACGAAAAAAAACAGAAAAAAACAAACCGAGTCAACGACCGCTTCCTTGTTTTTCTCCTTCGGTTACATAAAAAAAACAGAAACAAAAAAAAAGAAAACGAAGGAGAAAGGATACGGTTGTTTCATTCCGGTCGTTTTTAAAACATAACTTGAGGTACCTTCCGTAAACCGGGCATAACTTTTCGCTCGGGTGTCCAAAAAATCTGAAATTTTTACAGGAGCTTGTTGACACCATTCTGAGCCCGGCCAAACTCACCTTCGGTCTGTTTGGTTTCGACAAAATTGTCAAAAAAAATCAGGAAAATAAAGAAAAAATTCGTCAAAGTTCTCGCAAGCTTTTCAGAGAACTTCCTGATTTTCTATAGACCACATCTGATATCTGTTTTAGGTGAAACTTCGTGTAGCTCCTATCTTGTTGCTTCTTGTGCTGAGAAAAATATCAAAAAAATCATACAAAAAAGAAAAACAAAATCACCTGTGATTTCTACAAGTGCCTTTTTGGCATCACTAGTACAATATTTACGGTACTGCCATTCTGCTAGTTCCATCCATCCTTTGCACCTGTGGCCAGCAATATAGTTTCGTGTTTTGCACTATAATTCAACTTTGCATTATTTTTTGATCGTGCTAATCCTTGACTTGAGTGCAGCCTACCCACAACTCCACATATTTCTACGACGAGCAGGTTTCTGTTTCTCCACGCAATCGCTCATCCAATCTTTCACCGGTTCCACCTGTTGATTGCAGTTCACCACTGTGGCTTGGTAAGAACGGATAAGAACTTGATAACAGCACTAGTGTGAGCGCCTTGTGAGCAGTACACCCCTGTTTTTGTCGTTGGTTTTTCTCCTTTTGGTGTTTTGGTGTTTGCTCTAACTATGGCAGGAGCACACGACATGGTGGATGCCCAGTTGCAGGAAGTAAGGGGACAAGTTGATGGACTTGCTGCTGACATTAGGACGATGCATGAACGGCTTGATTCAACGATCACTTCGACGACCGAGCGTTTCAACCAACTTGACCTTGCTCAAACGGCGACTCGCACCACACTCGACACCATCCTGGCACGCCTTGATGCATTGACCACAAAGATGGAGCAGGAATACGGCGGTGACACTGAGCAGGACGATGGAGATCGCCGTGGTCGTGCACGTCGTGTGGTTCGTCATCCCCCTAATGACTTATTTTCTAAGATTAAATTTAAAATTCCATCTTTTAATGGTAAATATGATCCTGCTGCATATCTTGATTGGGAATTAGAGGTAGAACAGAAATTTTCATGCCATGATATTCCTGCTAATAGCCAAGTGAAGGCTGCCATTAGTGAATTTACTGATTTTGCTTTAATTTGGTGGCGTGAGTATAAACAAAAACTTCCCATTAACAGTGTCATTACTTGGACCCAATTAAAAACTGCCATGCGCCACAGATTTGTTCCTTCCTATTATGCTTGTGATTTGCTTAACAAAATGCAGCGTTTTCAACAAGGTTCACAGTCTGTTGAGGATTATTACCAGGAGTTACAAAAGGGTATGCTTCGTTGTGGTTTAGTTGAGTCGGATGACGCTGCTATGGCGCGTTTTCGTGGTGGTTTGAACAGGGAAATTCAGGATATACTTGATTATAAGGATTATTTTGATATAACCACATTGTTTGAATATGCTTGCAAAGCTGAACGTGAAGTGCAGGGACGACGATCAAAGACATATACTAACTCTCTTGCAGGCCGGGGTCCAACACACAACTCAACTCCTTCCAGCCCTGCACCTTCTACGCCTAGCACTACATCGCGCACAGGGACGACCAAGCCAGTGGCGCCCCCTGCCAAAGGCACCGCTTCTTCCACAGGACGTACATGGGATATTCAGTGCCATCGTTGTAGAGGGTTTGGGCATATGATTCGGGACTGCCCAAACAAGCGTACCTTGCTTATACGTGACAATGGTGAGTACTCTTCAGCGAGTGATTCTGAGGAAACTAGTCATGCTATGATTGCCACTAACCATGCAGAAAATGAGGAAGTCCACATTGATCCCATCGACGCCGATAGGTATGAGAGTCTTGTTGTGCAGCGCGTTCTCAGCACACAGGTTGCCCAGGCCGAAAAAAATCAGCGACACACTCTATTCCATACCAAGGGCGTCGTGCACGAACGGTCGATTCGCATCATCATCGATAGTGGCAGCTGCAACAATTTGGCAAGTACAGCGTTGGTAGAGAAATTATCCTTGCCCACTCGCACACATCCACATCCGTATCACATTCAATGGCTTAATGATGGTGGTAAAATAAAGGTAACACGTTCGGTACGTGTCCCCTTTTCGCTGGGTTCTTATTCTGATTATGCTGATTGCGATGTTATTCCTATGGAAGCATGCTCTTTGTTATTGGGTCGACCTTGGCAATATGATACTGATAGTTTACATCATGGTCGTTCAAATCATTATTCTTTCATGTTTAAAGGCCAGAAAATAATTATACATCCAATGACCCCTGACCAAATTTTGAAAGATGATCTTACTAGGGCTGCTAAAACTGCACAACAAGTCAAATCGACATCAGCCGCACCTATTAAATCTGAAATCAAGTTGCACTCTCCTGTTTTACTTGCTACACGTGCTGATTTTGATGATCTCCATGAAGCTCATATGCCCTGTTATGCACTTGTATGCTCGCGCATGCTTGTTCCGCTTGATGATGCCCCGTCTTTGGATATACCCCCTGCTGTTGTTAACCTTTTGCAGGAGTATGCTGATGTTTATCCTACGGACTTACCACCGGGTCTTCCTCCCCTCCGTGGCATTGAGCATCAGATCAATCTCATCCCCGGCGCTTCTCTTCCGAACCGCGCCCCGTACCGTACAAATCCAGAGGAGACGAAGGAGATCCAGCGCCAGGTGCAGACGCTGCTTGATAAGGGTTACATTCGTGAGTCTCTTAGCCCTTGCTCGGTTCCTGTTTTACTCGTTCCAAAGAAAGATGGGTCATGGCGTATGTGCGTAGATTGTCGTGCTATTAATAACATCACAGTTCGTTATCGATATCCTATTCCACGCCTTGATGATATGTTAGATGAGCTTAGTGGTGCCGTTATTTTCTCTAAGGTTGATTTGCGTAGTGGTTACCATCAGATTAGAATGAAACTCGGTGATGAATGGAAAACGGCTTTTAAAACGAAATTTGGTTTATATGAATGGTTGGTTATGCCATTTGGATTGACTAATGCTCCCAGCACCTTTATGCGTTTAATGAACGAAGTTCTACGGGCCTTCATAGGTTTGTTTGTTGTTGTTTATTTCGATGATATCCTTATTTACAGCAAGTCTATAGAGGAGCATTTAGAACATTTGCGTGCTGTTTTTGATGCTTTGCGTGCTGCTCGCTTGTTTGGTAACATGGAAAAGTGCACATTTTGCACGCAACGTGTCTCGTTTCTTGGTTATGTGGTTACTCCGCAGGGCATTGAGGTGGATAGCAGCAAGATTGCTACCATTCGGGAGTGGCCTACACCGACGACGGTCACACAAATTCGGAGCTTTCTTGGACTTGCCGGTTTCTACCGCAGATTTGTTCGTGATTTTAGCTCCATTGCAGCGCCTCTACATGAGCTTACAAAGAAAGATGTGCCGTTTGCTTGGAGTGATTCACAGGAGGTAGCGTTCAACACTTTGAAAGATAAGTTAACCCAAGCTCCCCTCTTGCAATTACCTGATTTTAATTAAGTTTTTGAGCTTGAATGCGATGCTAGCGGTATTGGGCTAGGTGCTGTTTTGTTACAAGAAGGAAAACCAGTTGCATATTTTAGTGAAAAATTAAGCGGTGCTAGTCTGAAATATTCTACTTATGATAAGGAGCTTTACGCTTTAGTGCGCACTTTGCATACATGGCAGCACTATCTTTGGCATCGTGAGTTCATAATTCATTCTGATCATGAGGCTTTAAAACATATTTGTACCCAAACAAATCTGAACCGTCGTCATGCTAAATGGGTCGAATTCATTGAGTCCTTTCCTTACATTATTAAACACAAGAACGGGAAGGACAATGTTATTGCTGATGCTTTATCTCGTCGCTATACCATGCTGTCACAATTAGATTTTAAAATCTTTGGTTTGGACACTGTGAAGGATCAATATGTTGACGATGCTGATTTTAAAGATGCTTTCGACCATTGTATTAATGGGATACCATGGGGCAAATTTCACATACAAGATGGGTTCTTGTTTCGCGCTAACAAGCTGTGTGTTCCAGCTAGTTCGGTTCGTCTTTTGTTGTTACAGGAGGCACATGGAGGCGGTCTCATGGGGCATTTTGGCGTCTACAAAACGCATGAGGTGTTGGCTGCCCACTTCTTTTGGCCTCGGATGCGCGCTGATGTTGAGCGCCTTGTTGCACGCTGCACTACTTGTCAGAAAGCTAAGTCACGGTTGAACAACCATGGTTTGTATATGCCTTTGCCTGTCCCTTCTTCTCCTTGGCTTGATATCTCTATGGACTTTGTTTTGGGCTTGCCTAGAACTAAGAAGGGGAGGGATAGTATTTTTGTGGTTGTTGATAGATTCTCTAAAATGGCTCACTTTATACCTTGTCATAAAACTGATGATGCTAGCATTGTTGCTGAATTGTTCTTTAGAGAAATTATTCGTTTACATGGTATTCCAAAAACAATAGTCTCTGATCGCGATGCTAAGTTTCTAAGCCATTTTTGGAGATCTCTTTGGAATAAATTGAGAACTAAATTGTTGTTTAGCACTACTTGTCACCCTCAGACTGATGGACAAACTGAGGTAGTAAATAGAACTTTATCTACCATGCTTAGGGCTGTTTTAGACAAGAATTTGAGACGTTGGGAGGATTGCTTGCCCCATGTTGAATTTGCTTACAATCATGCCACGCATTCTTCTACAAAGATGTGCCCTTTCCAGATTGTTTATGGTTACATTCCTAGGGCACCTATTGATTTGATTTCACTTAATGCTGCGAACGCCCCACATGTAGATGCTTCTGCACATGTTGAACAAATGATTACCATACATGAACAAACGAAACAGAACATTGCTGCTACTAATGCAAAAAATCAGGTTGCTGGTAGTAAAGGAAGAAAACATGTTACTTTTGAACCTGGTGATATGGTTTGGTTGCATTTGAGAAAGGATCGTTTTCCTACTTTGCGCCGTTCTAAATTGATGCCTCGTGCTGCTGGTCCTTTTAAGGTACTAACCAAGATTAATGATAATGCTTATATCCTTGACCTGCCTGCGGAGTTTGGTGTTTCCACTAGTTTTAATGTTGCAGATTTGAAACCGTATGCGAGAGAAGATGAGGAGTTGCCGTCGAGGACGACTTCAGTTCAAGAAGGGGAGGATGATGCGGACATCAACACCAACACGAGCACATCTACACCAGCAGCACCTTCTCCAGCCCAGGCGCCACCCCTTCCACCTGGGCCAGTGACTCGGGCCCGTGCAAGAGAATTGAACTACATCATGTTGTTAAAGAACGAAGGCCCGGAAGAATAGACGACCAGCCCAATTGCGGCCCATAATGGACGACCTAGGGTTGGCCGCCCCTAGGGGCTGCGCCCCCTCTCTATTTATTCAGGAGTTGCGTCTCCTTTATTTTCCGAGTTTTGTTTTACGTTAGCCTTAGCTACTCTCGAACACGCGCAAATCTGCGCTGTCTTCGTGTATTCAGAACTCCACCCTCGAGTAATAGATTAGATTGCTCGCATCTTTTTCTTGTTCGTTCTTCGATTGCGCACAGGAAACGATCTTCGTGATCAGGCCGATCTCGCATCAGCAAGGTCGGTAACCACAAGGAGTTGGTTCAGCGATTGCATTAGCGCCTCGGGCTTGCTCGTCGTAGTCGGATCGCAAGGGTCATCTTCCGCCAAATCGGAATTATCTGTACTCGCCGAAAGATCGGGCACCTCAGCTTCATCACCACCCATGCAGTACACAACAATAGCTGATCATCTTCGTGGAGAAGTCCAGCAAGAAGCCAGGATCTCACACCTTGCATCCCACCATCGCCAGCTACTACCCTTCCGATGATCAGGAGCTCCTATTGAGGTTGAAGAGGGACTTGCAGGTATAGAACGATAGTTGCTACTACGAACAAGCTAGATAAGACATTCGCCGCGACAGGCGAATCCGAGCTGGAGCGAGCACGACGTGGCAAGCTGGGAAGTCGCAGAGCTAGAGCAGCAAGGCGAGACCGCGGCCAGGACGATGGGGCAGGGGGCCGAGCAGTGAGCCAGCGTGCTAGGATAAGGGAGAAGGAGCTTTGACCGACTGGGAGCTGGAGCAGGTGCGTAGCAGAGAGCCGGGGCCGGAGCGCGCCGAGCTAGAGCAGAGATCGAGCAGGGAGGGCGTCAAGCTAGAGCTGGGCATGAGCTGAACCGGGCGCCAAAGAAGGCACCGACGAGCAGCGAGCAGAGAGAAGGCGCGGCGACCAGGACGAACGTCAGGGAGCCGAGTGCCATGGGCTTGTAGGGAAGGAGCACGCTCGCGAGTAGGATCCCTAAGCCGGCCATGGGGGATGGGCATTAGAGAGAGAGCAGAGGGGAAGACGAGGATGCGTCGTGGGGAAGAGGCGACCGGCGCGTAGAACAGGAAGCAGGGCGCAATGCAGCGGAGGACGCAGGGGAACACAGTCGAGCAGGGAGCCGGCAGCGTGCGGCTATGGCAAGGGAGCCGCCATGGGCGAGCAGCAGCATGGATCGAGCGGCCGGCCAGAGAGCAGGCGGGGCCCTGGAGAAGGGATGAGGACAGAGCACGTGTCAGGGAGCAGACGCGACTAGGCGAACTGCGGCACGCACCATGGAAGAGTGCACGGCGCTCAGGGAGCTTCGATGGCTGGAAGCAGGGAAGCTCGGTTGGGAGATACGCTCGGCTGGGAGCTTCTGCCGGCGAGCAGGATTTTTAACAGCCCAGAGTGGTGGCTGGGAAAAATCAGGCGAGGGCGGCTACGGGATAAGGCTGTGCGCTGGAGATCGAAGAGAGGATGAGGACGACATGGAGAAAATATCCATGTGCTAATCGGCGTAGGTCCACAGAGAAGAAAAGATCAGGGGAAAAAAGCGGCTGTGAAAAATCTGAGAAGAGAGAGCAGTAGAAAAATCAAGCAGAAGAAGATATCCGCGGCCGAAACTCATGTGCTCGGGTATGAACAAGGAATGGAGGGAGTCTGTGGAAAATAGAGAGAAAAAGAAATAGAATTTCTCCCGCTATCCGAATATTCAATCAGAGAATAATTCGATAATGAGCTGGCGCATCGTTCTTCTCGAAAAACACGCAAACAGACAGATTCAATATTTAAGACAACACTAGTTTGGTCAAAATCAGATAAAAATTTATCCGTCACCAAAACACAGTTGATTTGATTATCCTACAGGATGGAGGATAAATTGGATCATAGACTTGCGCAAGATTTCGTGTGATTCGAATTATTTTACCCTGAACATTTTAGTTGTCGAGTTCAAACTAATTTGTTCGGGATAAAAATCACCCAGTGGGTCGAGCTTCCGAATTAATATTCGCATGAGCGATGAATTTTAAATAATCACTGGGTGCACCGATTTTCAGAATAACTATTTCCGAACATCACAAAAATTTAGGAAGAGCTTGGATAGATAAAAACGATGTCGAACTCACGACCGACGAAACAGATGCGATATTAAAATTGCGATAGGCGAAGATGATTAAAATTTAGCATCTGTTTCATCCACTGATATTTCGTGCTTAAATCCATACTCGTTGTCGAGCAGATGGTAAACACCTGGGTGTTACACCGAGGCTGTGAAAATTGTAGGAAAATATATGCCGAAGACGGAGACTTTAAGGAGTTGGGACATTCACGGTTCAAATGTTAGGTTGAACCGTGTTTTTGAGTTAAACCATTTGCCGAGGCTCCTGCTCGTGAGTTTTCTTTTTTTTGCGTGGTCTGCGTTTCTGACTTGAGCATGGTATAAGGGCGGAATCCGGGCAACTGGCTGTTGTTCCGGCGGCGGTGTTAGCCGGCCCGGTGGCCGCGGCGACCGTGGCGAAGGGTGACGTGGGGGCCCCGGAGGACCCGTGGTCCAAGTTCTGCGCCGGCGGCGAGATTGCCTCGGCCGCCGCTGCGAAGGGCGTGGCCGCCTCAGTCGCGCAGTAGCTGAAATATGTGAGTGTGACCAGTGTTTGCAATTGAATCGTTTTTGTAGTTCTGCTTTGATAGTCTTTATGACAGGCGACTGCCTTCGCCGAACCCATTGCTTCGGGGGCGCTGACCTCGGAGTTTTCTGCCGAGAAGCGGCGACTTGAGGGGAGGATCGAGCGCCTCCTAACGCAACATACGGAGGCAGTCAGGGACAAGTCGGCAGCGGAGAATAGGAGCCGCAACCTGCTTGAGAAGCTGACGGCGGCGGAGGCGGAGAAATAGGACCTCAGCCGTCGGCTTGCGGAGGAGAGGGAGGGCGTGGAAAAGGCCCATGCAGAGACCCAAGCTTCCCGCGCTGAGGCCAGCCTTGCCCTCAAGCGCGCCACCGACGCGGAGTCGGGGCTGAAGAGGTTGCGCAGCTACACCGAGAAGACGGAGGCCTCCACCCGCGCTGGGGTTGAACGGGCGCACGCGCTGTTCGTGGATGCGTACCACGATCTCGGCGCGCGAATCGCCTCTTTTGATAAGTCCGGCGAAGAGGTGGGGCTCCGCTTCCTCAAGTGGCTATAGGAGGAGCTAGAGTTGCTCCTGTCTATCACGACCGGCCTCATGTCCTATGCCTTGCTCGTTACCTACGAGGGGGCGGCGAAAGCCTTGTCTCGTGAGGGGTGTACGCACTTCGAAGTCTTCGATCGGGTAACCGAGGATTTTGATAGTGGAATCTTCCAAGTTGGAGATGAGGTACTAAAGCGGTCCGCTAGGGCGCTTTACGACAGGATGTGGGGCCCTCACGGCCGCGACACTATCCGAGAGAGGGCTGACCGAGCATTGGCGCAGGTATTGTTGTCTCTATTATTATTATTTTGAGAGTTTTTGTTGTCTTCATAGATGATTAATGATGAAGAAGTCGAGGACTTTGGCAGCCTTGAAAGCTCGATGACCCAGACAGAGGGCACGGAGACGAGGGCTGAAGGGCACTCAGCGCCTCAAGCTGGCCCTAGCGAAGACCCTACAGCGGCGACTGCTCTGGTTGGTGAAGACTCTGCAGCGGCGGCTGCTCCTTCGCAGGTGGCGGGGTCACGTTAGGGTTGTTGGGTTTAAGGTTTCTTTTTGTGATACTGAAGGTCGGTTGCTGCGCAGGTTTCGACGTCTGGGCCTACACAAGCAACCCCCGCTGATGTTGATACTAGTATTTTGGCGGCTGCGAATGCAACGCCCTTTAATGGAATTTGTCTGGTTCTGAAACTGAGTCATGGTCCTCGGATGGGGATGATTTTGGGAGCCCGCTTTCGTGGATTGAGGAGTCTTATGAGGAAGATTTAGACTACTTTGCTGCGTTGGATTTGGCTGCATCGGAGTCCCCGCCGCAACCTGATGCGCACGAAGAGTCTACTCCCTGGCTAGGGCGATAGCTGAAGACCACTGCAGGCGAAAGGTGGTATCGAAGCAGAGTGTTGATGGGATGTCACGAAGTGGGAGGCATCGCCGGATGGGTATGGAGCAATCCCGTCTTTGATTAGATTGGGGGTAGCCAACGCGATCTACTGTCCTCGACGGCTGAGACGTGTATTGGTGAGGGGGACTTGCAGAATCTATTTGAGGGCGAAGAGTTGAAGATGATATTGTTTAATTTCCAGGAGGCGAGTCTTATTCTGAAGGTGGAGCCGATGTAGCTTTTTTGCTGACCTCGCTCTCGTGTTGTGATAGTGAGTGAAAACGATGCCCTCCCCCGCTTCGCAATAGAGAGGGAGGGCGACAATGTGATTTGTATTACTTGTGCGATGTGGCCGATGGGCCCTTCGTTTTATGTATGTAAACTATGATGGCATATCACGTGATGCGTTTATTGTAAGATTGTCTCGATTTGTAATTGTGTCTCGATTTGTAATCTCGCGGACGATGTCGTGCGCTTCTGGCGCGTGCCCGGCTGCACCCTTAGGCGGCTTTTTCTTGGACGTGTCTTATAGTAAAGACTTTGCACCCTGTGGCTGATGTCGTGCACTTATTGTGCATGCCCGGATGCACCCTTAGGCGGCTTTTGCTCGGACGTGTCTTATGGAAAAGACTTTGCACCCTGTGGGTGATGTCGCGCACTTATTGTGCATGCCCGACTGCACCCTTAGGCGACTTTTGCTCGGACATGTCGCACGCGAGGGCAGCCTAGGCTGCCGCTTGCGGTGACTGTTTTGTTCGTCGAATGTCGAAGACCGTTGTCGCGGTCTTTTTTGACACCCATGACCGTGATACTGGCTGGATTGTTTGTGTGGGGGCTTTTCGGTATTATATTACATGGCTCCGCCTCGTTAAAAACCTCACCCCTTAGGAGGAAAAGAGTGCGGGGCTGAGCGACATTGTTTGAAGAATTACAAAGGCACTTGGGCCTTGGATCTTAAATAAAGAATTTACAAAGGTTATCTATATTCCATGAATGCTCTAAGTCTTCGCCAAATGATGTGGCTAGCCTGTAAGCATTTGGCGATGCTTTTGTTTTGACTATGTATGGCCCTTCCCACTTTGGCTCTAGCTTGTCCCAGGACTCTGTTCTGATGGTCCTTGTGAGTACTAAGTACCCTTCGTTGAATTCTCTTGGGACGACATTGTTGTCACGCCATGCCTTAGTCTAAGCTTGATACCTGTTTAGGGCCTGCAAGGCGAGGACACAGTCTCCGTCGATAAGATCTTTGGAAGTTGATTCGTCGATGTCAGGAATGGCTAATTGGTTTGTTCGTGGGGATCCGTGCTTTAACTCTTGCGGTGTCATTGCCTCGGATCCTTACATCAGGCAGAAGGGTGTGAACTCGGTTGCTCGGCATTCTGTTGTGTTTAACACCCATATGACTTTGGGTAGTTGGTCTGCCCATTTGCCCTTTTTATCGTCGAGGAGCCTTTTCTTGATAGCGCTGAAGATCTTGTCGTTGGCGCGTTCGACGATACCGTTGTACTGTGGGTGGTAGACATAAGCGAACACTGCCTTGGTGCCAATGGAACTGCAGAACTCTTGGATGTCCTGGTTGTCAAACTACTTATCGTTGTCGACTGTTAGCTCGGATGGGACTCCGAACCGGCAGACGATGTTCTGCTAGAAGAATTTTTGTGCGGTCTTCGCTGTTATTGTGGAGACTGCTCTGCCCTCGATCCATTTGGTAAAATATTCGACGGTGACGAAGGTGAATTCTAGGTTCCCTTGTCTCATAGGCAGTGGCCCGACAATGTCTAGCCCCCATCGCTGAAGTGGCCAGGTGTGGGCGATGAGCTTGGTAAATTGCGAAGGGGCGTCTGAGCGAGGAGAAAATTTCTGGCATGCTTCGCATGATCTGGTGACTCAGTTGGCCATGCATATTATTGTGGGCCAATAGAATCCCTGATGAATTACCTTGGCTGCGATGGCCCTTGGTCCTGAGTGTGACCCACAGGCGCTGTCGTGGACCTCACGGAGGATCTCTAGGCCTTCGGTTTCAGTTATGCATTTCAGCATAGGCTAGCTAATACCCTTTTTATAAAGCTGGCCCTTGACTATTGCGAAGTCCCTGCTCCTATGTTTCAGCCTTTTAGCCTCGTTGCGATCGGATGGATGGTAATGGCCTTGGAGGTATAGTGTTATTGGGGCCCGCTAGTCTTCGACCATTATAAGGTTGACGATCCGGTGGCCATCGACGTCTTGCATTATTTGCAAGCTTTCGGGATTACAGACGGCTGGTGTGCCGATTACATGGTAGAACACGTCGGAGGACAGGGCCTCGCCTTTGGCTGCTGCTTAGGCCAATGCATTGGCCCCTTCGTTTTTGTTTCGCTCAACGTGTTGTAGGGTGAAGCCCTTGAACTGCTTTTCGAGGCCGCGGATAGCAGTGAGGTATTGCATCAGCACTGGCTCTTTGGCTGAGTATTCCTTTTCAATCTGACCGATGACGACCTTAGAATCTGTTCTAATGATGCATGTGGTGACACTGAGGGCCTGCAATTTGCGAAGACCTAGGATGACAGCTTCGTATTCTGCTATGTTATTGGTGCACCTGTCGGGCTCTAGAGCGAAGCTGAGGCGCATGATGTATCTATATTTGACCCCGACGGGTGATGTGATGATCGCTGCGGCGCCTGCCCCCACGTGGCGCCATGCGCCATCGCAGTGGATAGTCCAGATTGTTTCTGAGTGCTCTTGATGCGGCCCCATGGGTCCTATCTAGTTGACGATAAAGTCTGCCAAGACTTGCGACTTGATTGCTATTCTAAGCTCGAAAATGATGTTGTACCCTGACAGTTCCGCTACCCATTTTGTAATTCTGGCAGATGCCTCCGGGTTCCTGAACAGTTCTCCCAGACCCCTGTCTGAAGTGACTCGTACTTTGAACGCCTCGAAGTAGTGTCGTAGCTTGCGCAAAGCCATGACCACTGCATATGAAATCTTCTCGAGCTCAGTCATGTTGCATTTGGAAGTTGTGAGGTCTTCCGAGACGTAGTATATCGGGCACTACTGATTTTTGCCATCTATGTCCTACCCTTGGACTAGTGCTGCGCTGACTGCAGTGTGAGCCGCGATGTAGAGAAGTAGTGGGAGCGAGGGGTCAGGACTCGTCAAGGTTGCTAAGTCAGGCAGGTGTTGTTTGAGCGACTCAAATGCCGCCGCCTGCTCTGGGCCCTAGACGAAGTCTTTTGCTCCACACAATGTTTTGAGGAAAGACAGGCTTCACTCGGCGGACTTGGAGATGAATCTGTTCAGGGCCGCCAGTCTTCCTGTTAGTCGTTGGATGTCTTTGGTGGACTGCGGTGGTGCCATGTCCATAATTGCTTGGATTTTGGCTGGGTTGTCTTCAATCCCTCGATGCGATACCATGTAGCCAAGTATTTTTCTCTGACGTACCCCGAAGACACACTTTTCTGGGTTGAGCCGGAGTCTTGCGTCGTGCATGTTGGCGAATGTCTCTTCGAGGTCGGTCAGGTGGTCCTCTTTGCTTTTGCTTGCTACGACAATGTCGTCCACATAAGTCAAGATGTTGCGGCCTACATGGTTTTCGAGGACCTGCTTAGTGAGATGAGAAAAAGTTGAGCTGGCGTTCTAGAGTCCCTCAGGCATCCGTACGAAGCAGTACGTGCCAAATGGTGTGATGAAGCTGGTACTGGCCTTGTCCCCCTCTTTCATGTAGATCTGGTGGTAGCCCTGATATAGCAGAGGTGCCCGATCTTTCGGTGAGTGGAGATAATTCCGATTTGGCGGAAGATGACCCTTACGATCTGACTACGACGAGCAAGCCCGAGGCGCCAATGCAATCGCTGAACCAACTCCCTGTGGTTACCGACCTTGCTAATGCGAGATCGGCCTGATCACGAAGATCGTTTCCTGTGCGCAATCGAAGAACGAACAAGAAAAAGATGCGAGCAATCTAATCTATTACTCGAGGGTGGAGTTCTGAATACACGAAGACAGCGCTGATTTGCGCGTGTTCGAGAGTAGCTAAAGCTAACGTAAATCAAAACTCAAAAAACAAAGGAGGCGCAGCTCCTGGATAAATAGAGAGGGGGCGCAGCCCCTAGGGGCGGCCAACCCTAGGTCGTCCACTATGGGCCACAGTTGGGCTGGTCGTCTATTCTTCTGGGCCCTCATTCTTCAGTAGCATGATGTAGTTAAGATCTCTGGCACAGGCCTGAGTGATTGGCCCTTGATGTGGAGGTGCTGCTGGTGTAGTCATACTCATAGTGATGTCCTCATCATCCTCCCCTTCTTGAAGTGAAGTCGTCCTCGACAGCAACTCCTCATCCTCGGCCATATATGGTTTCAAATCTGCAACATTAAAACTAGTGGAAACACCAAATTCCGCAGGCAGGTCAAGGATATAAGCATTATCATTAATCTTTGTTAGCACCTTAAAAGGACCAGCAGCACGAGGCATTAATTTAGAATGGCGCAATGTAGGAAACCGATCCTTTCTCAAGTGCAACCAAACCATATCACTTGGCTCAAAAGTAACAAGTTTTCATCCTTTACTACCAGCAACCTGATTTTTTGCATTAGTAGCAGCAATGTTCTGTTTCGTTTGTTCATGTATGGTAATCATTTGTTCAACATGTGCAACAGCATCTACATGTGGGGCGTTCGTAGCATTAAGTGAAATCAAATCAATAGGTGCCCTAGGGATGTAACCATAAACAATCTAGAAAGGGCACATCTTTGTAGAAGAATGTGTGGCATGATTGTAAGCAAATTCAACATGAGGCACACAATCCTCCGAACGTCTCAAATTCTTGTCTAAAACATCCTTAAGCATGGTAGATAAAGTTCTATTTACTACCTCAGTTTGTCCATCAGTCTGAGGGTGACAAGTAGTGCTAAACAGCAATTTAGTTCCCAATTTATTCCACTCTCCAAAAATGGCTTAGAAACTTAGCATCGCGATAAGAGACTATTGTTTTTGGAATACCATGTAAACGAATAATTTCTCTAAAGAACAATTCAGCAACAATGCTAGCATCATCAGTTTTATGACAAGGTATAAAGTGAGCCATTTTAGAGAATCTATCAACAACCACAAAAATACTATCCCTCCCCTTCTTAGTTCTAGGCAAGCCCAAAACAAAGTCCATAGAAATATCAAGCCAAGGAAAAGAAGGGACAGGCAAAGGCATATACAAACCATGGTTGCCCAAACGTGACTTAGCTTTCTGGCAAGTAATGCAACGTGCAACAAGACACTCAACATCACGACGCATCCTAGGCCAAAAGAAGTGTGCGGCCAGCACCTCATGTGTCTTGTAAACGCCAAAGTGCCCCATGAGACCGCCTCCATGAGCTTCCTGCAGCAACAAAAGATGAACCGAGCTTGCTGGAATACACAGCTTGTTAGCGCGGAACAAAAATCCATCCTGTATGTGAAATTTTCCCTAGGGTTTGCCATCCTTACAATGTATATAGAAATCTTTAAAAGCAGCATCATCCACATAATGATCTTTCATAGTTTGCAAGCCAAAGATTCTAAATTCTAGCTGTGAAAGCATGGTATATCTACGGGACAATGCATCAGCAATGATGTTTTCCTTCCCGTTCTTGTGTTTAATGATGTAAGGAAAGGACTCGATGAATTCTACCCAACTAGCATGACGACGGTTCATATTTGTTTGGGTACGAATATGTTTTAAAGCCTCATGATCAGAATGAATTATAAACTCACGAGGCCACAGGTAGTGCTGCCATGTTTGCAAAGTGCGAACTAAAGCATAAAGTTCCTTATCATAAGTAGAATATCTCAAGCTAGCACCGCTTAATTTTTCACTGAAATAAGAAACCGGTTTTCGTTCTTGTAACAAAACATCACCTAACCCAATACCACTAGCATCACATTCAAATTCAAACACTTTCTGAAAAGTCGGGCAATTGTAAGAGTGGAGCATGGGTTAACTTATCTTTCAAAGTGTTGAACACCTCTTCTTGTGGGGGGTCCCAAGCAAAATACATACCTTTCTTTGTGAGTTCATGCAAAGGGGCAGCGATGGAGCTAAAATCATGCACAAAACGGCGGTAAAATCCTGCAAGTCCAAGAAAACTCCGAATTTGGGTGACTGTCGTTGGTGTAGGTCAGTCCTGAATGGCTTCAACCTTGCTGCTATCCACCTCAATGCCCTGCGGAGTAACCACATAACTAAGAAACGAGACACGTTGCGTGCAAAATGTGCACTTTTCCATGTTACCAAACAAGCGAGCAGCACGCAAAGCATCAAAAACAACACACAAATGTTCTAAATGCTCCTCTATAGACTTGCTGCAAATAAGGATATCATCGAAATAAACAACAACAAACAAACCTATGAAGGCCCGTAGAACTTCGTTCATTAAACGCATAAAGGTGCTAGGAGCATTAGTCAATCCAAATGGCATCACCAACCATTCATATAAACCAAATTTCATTTTAAAAGCCGTTTCCATTCATCACCGAGTTTCATTCTAATCTGATGGTAACCGCTACGCAAATCAACCTTAGAGAAAATAACGGCACCACTAAGCTCATCTAACATATCATCAAGGCGTGGAATAGGATATCGATAACGAACTGTGATGTTATTAATAGCACGACAATCTACGCACATACGCCATGACCCATCTTTCTTTGGAACGAGTAAAACAGGAACCGAGCAAGGGCTAAGAGACTCACGAATGTAACCTTTATCAAGCAGCGTCTGCACCTAGCGCTTGATCTCCTTCGTCTCATCTGGATTTGTACGGTACGGGGCGCAGTTCGGAAGAGAAGCGCCGGGGATGAGATCGATCTGATGCTCAATGCCACGGAGCGGAGGAAGACCCGGTGGTAAGTCCGTAGGAAAAACATCAGCATACTCCTGCAAAAGGTTAACAACAGCAGGGGGGTATATCCAAAGACGGTGCATCATCAAGCGGAACAAGCATGCGCGAGCATACAAGTGCATAACAGGGCATATGAGCTTCATGGAGATCATCAAAATCAGCACGTGTAGCAAGTAAAACAGGAGAGTGCAACTTGATTTCAGATTTAATAGGTGCGGCTGATGTCGATTTGAGTTGTTGTGCAATTTTAGCAGCCCTAGTAAGATCATCTTTCAAAATTTGCTCAGGGGTCATTGGATGTATAATTATTTTCTGGCCTTTAAACATGAAAGAATAATGATTTGAACGACCATGATGTAAACTATCAGTATCATATTGCCAAGGTCGACCCAATAACAAAGAGCATGCTTCCATAGGAATAACATCGCAATCAGCATAATCAGAATAAGAACCCAGCGGAAAGGGGACACGTACCAAACGTGTTACCTTTATTTCACCACCATCATTAAGCCATTGAATGTGATACGGATGTGGGTGTGCGCGAGTGGGCAAGGATAATTTCTCTACCAAAGCTGTACTTGCCAAATTGTTGCAGCTGCCACTATCGATGATGATGTGAATCGACCGTTCGTGCACAACGCCCTTGGTATGGAATAGAGCGTGTCGCTGATTTTTTTCGGCCTGGGCAACCTGTGTGCTGAGAACACACTGAACAACAAGACTCTCATACCTATCGGCGTCGATGGGAACAACGTGGACTTCCTCATTTTCTGCATGGTTAGTGGCAATCATAGCATGACTAGTTTCCTCGGAATCACTGGCTGAAGAGTACTCATCATTGTCACGTATAAGCAAGGTACGCTTGTTTGGGCAGTCCCGAATCATGTGCCCAAACCCGCTGCAACGATGGCACTGAATATCCCGTGCACGTCATGTGGAAGAAACGACGCCTTTGGCAGGGGGCGCCGCTGGCTTGGTCGTCCCTGTGCACGGTGTAGTGCTAGGCGTAGAAGGTGCAGGGCTGGAAGGAGTTGAGCTGTGTGTCGAACCCCGGCCTGCAAAAGAGTTAGTATATGTCTTTGATCGTCGTCCCTGCACTTCACGTTCAGCTTTGCAAGCATATTCAAACAATGTGGTTATATCAAAATAATCCTTATAATCAAGTATATCCTGAATTTCTCTGTTCAAACCACCACGAAAACGCGCCATAGCAGCGTCATCCGACTCAACCAAACCACAACGAAGCATACCCTTTTGTAACTCCTGATAATATTCCTCAACGGATTGTGAACCTTGTTGAAAACGCTGCATTTTGTTAAGCAAATCACGGGCATAATCGGAAGGAACAAATCTGTGGCGCATGGCAATTTTTAATTGGGTCCAAGTAGTGACACTGTTAATGGGAAGTTTTTGTTTATACTCACGCCACCAAATTAAAGCAAAATCAGTAAATTCACTAATGGCAGCCTTCACTTGGCTATTAGCAGGAATATCATGGCATGAAAATTTCTGTTCTACCTCCAATTCCCAATCAAGATATGCAGTAGGATCATATTTACCATTAAAAGATGTAATTTTAAATTTAATCTTAGCAAATAAGTCATTAGGGGGATGATGAACCACACGGCGTGCACTACCACGGCGATCTCCATCTTCCTGCTCAATGTCACCGCCGTAGTCCTGCTCCATCCTTGTGGTCAACGCATCAAGGCGTGCCAGGATGGTGTCGGCTGTGGTGTGAGTCGCCGTTTGAGCAAGGTCAAGCTGGTTGAAACGCGCGGTCGTCGAAGTGACCGTTGAATCAAGCCGTTCATGCATCGTCCTAATGTTAGCAGCAAGTCCATCAACTTGTCCCCTTACTTCCTGCAACTGGGCATCCACCGTGTCGTGTGCTCCTGTCATAGTTAGCGCAAACACCAAAACACCAAAAGGATAAAAACTGACGACAACAAGGGAATGGTGGTGACAACTCGCTCAATGGAATGCTGTTATCAAGTTCTTATCCGTTCTTACCAAGCCACAGTGGTGAACTGCAACAAACAGTTGGAACCGGTGAAAGATGGGATGAGCGATTGCCTAGACAAACAGAAACCAGCTCGTCGTAGAAATATGTGGAGTTCTGGGTAGGCTGCACTCAAGTCAAGGATTAGCACGATCAACCAATAATGCAAAGTTGAATTATAGTGCAAAACACGAAACTATTTTGCTGACCACAAGTGCAAAGGACAGATGGAACTAGCGGAATGGCAGTACCGTAAATATTGTACTAGCGAAACCAAAAAGGCACTAGTATGAATCACAAGTGATTTTGTTTTTCTATTTTTTTATGAATTTTTTTGATATTTTTCTCAGCACAAGAAGCAACAAAATAGGAGCTACACCAAGTTTCACCTAAAACAGAGATCAGATGTGGTCTACAGAAAAAGAACAAGTTCTCTGAAAAGCGTGCAAGAACTTTGACGAATTTTTTTCTTTATTTTCCTGAAGTTTTTTGACAATTTTATCGAAACCAAATAGGCCGAGGGCGAGTTTGGCTGGCCTCAGAATGGTGTCAACAAGCTCAGATTTTTTGAACAATCGAGCGAAAAGTTATGCCCGGTTTAAGGAAGGTACGTCAAGTTATGGTTAAAAACGACCGAGATGAGACAACCGCTTTGTTTCCTTTCCCTATTTTTTTGTTTGTTCTCTGGTTCTAACCTTTCTCTTTCGTTTTTTTCTTTTCTTTTTTTGTTTCTGTTTTTATGTAACCGAAGGAGAAAAACAAGGAAACGGCGTTGACTCAGTTTGTGGCGTGATCAAACTGGAGATGGTGGCGGCGCGCTAGGGTTTGAATGGTGGAAAACACAATGCGACCAGCAACAAATGACGCGAAAGCACACAAATTCAACAATGCAGATTATTGAAAGAAAGTGCGAGGCTCAAAAGGGTGCTGGGATAAGGTCTAACCTGAATTTTTATGTGGTTTTGTGGACTGTAGGAGAAAAAAACACTCATAAACTCACCGATCAACCTGGAAATCTGATACCACTTGATATAGCTGAGGTGCCCGATCTTTCGGCGAGTGGAGATAATTCTGATTTGGCGGAAGATGACCCTTGCGATCTGACTACGACGAGCAAGCCCGAGGCGCCAATGCAATCGCTGAACCAACTTCCTGTGGTTACCGACCTTGCTGATGCGAGATCGGCCTGATCACAAAGATCGTTTCCTGTGCGCAATCGAAGAACGAATAAGAAAAAGATGCGAGCAATCTAATCTATTACTCGAGGGTGGAGTTCTGAATACACGAAGACAGCGCTGATTTGCACGTGTTCGAGAGTAGCTAAAGCTAACGTAAAACAAAACTCAAAAAACAAAGGAGGTGCAGCTCCTGGATAAATAGAGAGGGGGCGCAGCCCCTAGGGGCGGCCAACCCTAGGTCGTCCACTATGGGCCTCAGTTGGGCTGGTCGTCTATTCCTCTGGGCCCTCATTCTTCAGTAGCATGACGTAGTTAAGATCTCTGGCACGGGCCCGAGTGATTGGCCCTTGATGTGGAGGTGCTGCTGGTGTAGTCGTACTCATAGTGATGTCCTCATCAAGCCCGAGAAGCAATCTAGGAGGGACATGACTTCGCAGCCTGATGCGCTGTCGAGAATTTTGTCAATTCGCGGTAGAGGGAAGTTGTCCTTAGGGCACGCCTTGTTGAGGCTTGTGAAGTCGATGCACATGCGTCATTTGTCGCTCTTCTTCTACAACATTACAACGTTGGCGAGCCATGTCGGGTAAGCGATTGGTTTGATGAATCTGGCTTCCAACAGGCGATGCACTTCGGCCTTGGCTGCCTCCGTTTTTTTGTCGGACATTTTCCGCAGCCGCTGCTTTTTTGGGCACACCGAGGGGTCGATGCCCAGACTGTGTTCGATGATGGAGCGGCTGACCCTGACTAGATCGAGGGCGGACCAGGCGAAGACATCCTTGTTACGGGCGAGACCGGAAAGGAGTTTTTCCTCGACTCACGATGTCAGGTCTTCGCTGATTATGACTGTTTGCTTCGGGGTTGCTGAGTCGAGGGGTACTGTCTTTGTCCCGTCGTTACTCTGTAGCTGGGCGTTGACTTTTTTGCCTTCGACTGGGCGCTGGCTCTTGAAGCCTTCGCACTCTGCTGTGAGGTAGTGTATGTTTCGTTGCCCTGGAACGAAGTCTCTTTCAATGTTGCGCGCTGTCTGCTAGTCGCCGTAGACAGTGATCACGCCCTGTGGGCCTAGGATTTTCATGCAGAGATAGATCCCATGAGTGGCCGCCTCAAATTTGTTTATCAAGCCATGCCCCATTATGGCGTTGTATGGGTAGACCATGTCGACAATGTCGAACGTGACCTGCTGTAACACCCCGGGGGTCCACAAACACCCCAGAATGCTACTAAACAACACTTCTGACATCCATATATAAAATTTCGGCAGCATCCCCTTTGCAAAATTGCATAAATGAGGGGGCAACAGTGTATAAACATATATCATGACAAAAACATACTAAGTATTATTAATCGGCTAGCAATGAGAAGTTAAACATACGACATGATCTGAATTAACTAGTGCGCACGACTAGTTAAAAAAACAAACTTCCTTTGATAATAAGTTTCTAATTAAATCATGGCTGCGTCTGGGCAGTGTTATTGTGAGAGTGAAAGTGGACGTGCTGCTACTCCCCTCATTCCCAGCATGTATAAAGTACCTGCATTGAGTAATGCAAGAGTGAGATGACACATCTCAGCAAGTAAAATAATATCAAACTATTTAACCACATAAGAACATTGTTTTACCACCACTTGATTCCACAACCTTCTTATTACGAAAGTGCAGCACATATACAACGTACAACTCACCTAGTCACCACACCTCGCAGGTAGAAACCACAATAGTAACATAGTAATGTCACACTTCATATATACCTCATGAGTGCAAATGTCTGCAAATGTAAGGATGACTTCTGCCTTCATACCTCTAAGGATATGAAGCCGCATCGTACCCCTCCTCGGGCAACGTACGATGCTAAAAATGTACCGGTACGGTCGGACCATAAGATCGCGACATAACTTCAAAATGCAAGATGGATGATGCGATGTGCATGTCATGCCTACAACACTTCATATAACGTGATTCAAAAAGATACTTCAACTTCATCCAAGATGGGAATCAACCACATATATCATTACCAAATTATGATCATCCACAATATTAGACAATTGAGAATTAATACTTCCAAACAAATAAACTTCATCATAGAATTCAATGATTAACATAATTAAAACTTATGCATACTCAATGACACGGATTAGGATGCAACCCAAACGGTAGCAACCACCACTGATTTACTTGCCTTTACAGGAAGTTCGGGCAAATCCCTAAGTACGATCCGGAAGTCCACCACCTGTTTTTGACACACAACTTAGCGCACCAATTTCACATAATCAGGCTCATAAACGACGCCGCACCTACGCACAAACTCAAACCTCGCCGCGGGTTACATCTCTCCCCACACCCACCAAACTACAGCGGCGCTGCTTAATAATTTCATAACTTTAAAATTATGACAGCAGTGGTAACAAACAAAAACTCCAGAGGCATCTACATAAAATTCCCCACAAGTTTTGTATACAATTTATAATTAAATTCCAAAATCTAATTAGCCCAAAATAGTCCACAAGATGAACCCTGTAATCTGTTTTTTTGTCTTTTGGACAGCGACATACCCGGATTCAAACAGCGATATCTTTTAAAATATAATTCCAAACCAAGCGCATAAGTACTCATTGAAAAGATAAGACAAAGCCCTACATGATTATCATACTGGTTAACACTAATTACCCACGAAAAATTCCCAGAAACTGCTAATACTACTGCTGTTCACCCACCTAAAAATCTTTTTTTTGGACAGCAACATAACCGGATTCAAACAATGATATCTCCTAAATTATAACTCCGAATCGAGCGCATAAGTACTCGTTGGAAAGGTATGACAAAGCTCTACATGATTCTCCCACTGATCCCCACTAATTGCCCATGAAAAGTTCCCAGAAATCCCTAGAACTACTGCTGTTCGTCCACCCACTAAATTTCTGGACAGCACCTCTACCAAATCGCATAGATAAACATGTAACCAATTGAATTGCAGCACAAATACAACAAAATGATCACGAAAATAACCTTGGGTTCCTCCTTTCCTCCTTCTTTTCTTCCTTCTTCCTCCCTCCAAACTCCCATGGAAGACTCGCACCCACACGACGGACACCAAGCGGGGAGGCTCCACCTTGGAGAGGAAGAGGTGGGGGCGG
This sequence comes from Zea mays, assembly GCF_902167145.1. Classification (NCBI taxonomy): domain Eukaryota; kingdom Viridiplantae; phylum Streptophyta; class Magnoliopsida; order Poales; family Poaceae; genus Zea; species Zea mays. Next base: position 48,766,867 of record NC_050103.1, read on the forward strand.
CTAGGGTTGAGGGGTGGCGCTGCAATCACATGGGGAAGAAGGAGAGGGATTGGGGTGGCTGCAAGAGTGGAAGAGAGGAAGAGAGAGGGGGCGGCCAAAGGGGTTGGAGAGTGAGAGGAAGGGGGCGGCTAGGGTTAAGGGGGGGGGGGGAACTAATGGGCTCCCCACCGCCGGATCGAGATCCACGGCCCAAACTCGCTCTCACATCTGCTCCCGACCCCAGCGCACAAATCCAACAAGTAATCTGTTGTTTTACTGGTGAATGCTTCCTAAAAACTCCAACCCCAACTACACAGATCACGAAAGAAAAGGGAAAAATAAATTTAACTTCTTTTCAGAAAATTGGGTATCACACTCTACCCCCCTTAAAAATAATTCGACCTCGAATTCCGACGCTTCTATCGGAACGACAAGGAAAGATCAATGAATCAACAAAACTCACACATAAAGAAAGGTTCGGGTACTTCTGCCGCATCAGCTCCTCAAGCTCCTAGGATTCTAAGATACGCAGCAGACGACACTCTAGATTCTGGTCTTGCTACACAGGAATCGGCTCTAGCTCGATTTGATGGTCTGGATTCCGCAAATAATTCCTCAACATGAAGACATGGAATACATCCGACAATTGTAGGTGCTAAGCCAAGCTGCCAACTCGGGCTAAGATAGTAGACGGTCCTATATAACTTGGACAAAGCTTTCCTGACACCAAATCAACATTGACACATGCAAGTACTTCAATGAATATATATATATATGAATGCAATACATATTGTGCTCAAATAGCCTAAACCAAACCTATCCAAACAAGAGTAACTTCAAAAGATCAATTTAATGATTGCATATTTCTAGACAGCAGCACAATAGTTATTTGTTTTCCTCATAACTCACAAAATATGCATCCAATAGAAGTAAACTAGGACTTCATGGAAAGCTTACAAAGTCCACTATACCCTTGGTATTATCATCACCAAAGGCCAAACAATGTGAAACGTAAATTTTGTCCAGACTTGGACAGAATTCAACTACTCACTTCAAAAATCCATAATTGGAGTCTCAGTCATCCCATTCAGGCGCTCCTAGACTTTTTAGAAAGCCAGTAAAATTGTCTATATTTCATTTATAAACCTATCAGGTTAATTCAATGCAAATCAAGATAAAAAAACATAAGAAAGGCTTTGCTGTTCAAATTTGGACAGATTCAAAGATTCCAATTAAAACAGCTGTAGCTTAACTTATAGGTCACCAAAAAGGGTGATCCAAAATTTGTTGGAAAGCTTAAGGAAAGTACTACCACTTCTTTATAATTTATAAGAACTGATTCGAAGTTTAACTTGGGCAAACAAGGTCAGTTTTGAAATCTGTACAGAATCTGGACAGATTCCAAGACTAGACTTGAGAAAATCATAACTCCCAAACTACTAGACCTATGGTCATGAAATTTTACACAAGTAAGATGAAGAAGTTGGCTACAACTTTTTATATACAACACCTCTACCGAAAACATGGTGTAATTCATTGAACTAGCGGCATAACCAAAACTGGTCATGTAGTCCCAAACAGCAAGCAATAGATTTATTCAGGTTCTATACTCTTCTAAGATTAAGCGTTCATCGAAGGACTAATAACTTTAGGTTCTTCATTACGAGACACTTAGAGCCAACATAAGGGTAGAAGCAATATGTTTACTTTTTAAATCATTTTAAGTCTGATCTCACATCACGCAAGCAAGAATCGATTTAAGCATACTATGCCTGCCCATATATCCATCCAAGCACATTCTATACATTATATCATCCCATCGAAGAACTCTCTCTTTTTTTAATTATACAATGCATATATATATCCATCCAATAACTCACACAATCTGCATCTCCACCTAGACTTCACACGACGTAACTATTTCATACTTACGCAAACACGCCAAGACCAGAAAACATGGCTTCACAACAATACGTACTGGCCTATTCAAATATCCCTCGCTATCTCTCTGTTTTAGCCCACGCTCCGCATATACAATAACAAGATAACTATCACAACCACTACATCTGTTCCCTCCCACCATACAACATAATTAACATGGATTGCGAAAGAGCTCACCAGAACTAAACCAAACTCCCAAAGAAATATCCCTAAATAGAAAATTGACAATCAACAGCACAAATGCTCATTCTGTCTCTACCTCTTTCACTATAAAAGCAATGATAACAAAGAAATATTGTAAAATCATCTAAACTTCATGACCTACAACTTTTGTATTCAAAGGATAAACAAAGTTTTATTTTATCTCCATTTTTTTAATTTGACTTGTAAGGCGACATACATGATCTGCCACCAGAACCAGACGGAACATGACCCATAAATTCAAAACCTCATAACTCTCTGCATCTAACAAAATTTTACAAATATAAACTCATTGAAAAGATTATAACATTCCCTAAAACTTTTATTATAATGAGTGTCTCAGAATTGGTTTCCAAACCAATAAAACAATGCAACTGCTTTGTTGCAAAACTGATAGGTTAGAAACAATGGACAACTAAAATTCAAAATACTATAACTCCTGCTATACTCAACTTAAAACTACAACGAACACACGTTGGAAAAGTTTGGAAATTGTCCATGACTTTTGTAATAAAGTTGCACCCAAATTTATCTTTATAGCCCTCAACTCTGCATGACCTACAGCTAAACTCAGCCTGAGATACTGCACATCAGAGATTTGACTTATATCCGGACAACCACCTCTCCCAATCTATTTAACAGACAATTACAAATAAATACCCATTAAAAGGTACTAAGAAAAACTAAAAGTTTTTCTTAAAGAGAATTCCCAAATTTGGGCTCTGAAACTATCAAAACGCGGTCGATTTATTAGTGGTTTTAACGACACCTAAAGTTCAGACACAACGGTGCAACAACTTCAGAGTAGCCTAACTCCAATTATATGCAATGAAAATTACAAACCAATACTCTTTGAGAAGATCATGAAATTACTAAAACTTTCATAATCCAACAAAACCCAAAATTTACCGTATTCAATGTCTATACTTCCGTACAAAATTGAGGCTGCTATAGGAAACCCATAACTCTCAAATGTTTAGACCAAACTGGGTGATTGAGCATCCTATACAAAGATGAAGAAACCTACTACAAAACATTCTAGATAAGTGAAGCCTGATTCAGCCTCCAACTAATTTAAAATGACTCCCAAAACAAAACAACACCTTACCCATAATAAAAAAACAATATAAAATAAAACCCAAGGCATTGGCAGGTGCGACCCACACTAGAATTTTCCACTACCAAATGGGGATGCAACTCCCCAAAGCCTTTAAGCAACACTTTACCTAATAGGTTCGAACACTAAGCACAACAATCAACGAATTCAACAACCTCGTTTGTTAATGCCACTAAGGTCAAACATCCATGTATCGACAATGTATGAAACACCTGACATACCCGTCTCTAGCACTATAAAACATGGTTGTTATTACACTAGAATCCAACTATTAGAGCTCTCCACAACTATTCTGTTGACGTGAAGCAAATGGTGCTCATGTCATGTAAGGTCTTCTCCTCCTCTCAAAAGAGATAAAATTTGCAATACTCATAAAGCAATGGAGGGATAACAACAAGAAAAACTAATGTACTTCTTGACACAGACTCATGCAAAAGCTTCATAAATATTACTTTCAATACTAAAATAATAACATGATACTATGCTCAAGAGGAGTAATTGGACGTCAATAAGACAATCCACATAACCAAACTACCTTGATTATCCTCACATACAACAAAACCTACTATTACTGCACTTGAACAATTTGTACCTCGTGATATCACAGGATGCATTCAAAGTAGTAGACATACATGATCTATCAAACCATCATTCATATAAGAAAAATCTCAATCCAATGAAACAACCCCATCATTAAAGAGATAGATGACTAACAAACATAAGCAACTCCCAGTTAAGCATTGACTTCGTTTAAGATAAAGCGGTCCAAAAAATGATTCAACAAGCATGCATAGAGAAACTGCTCATAGAAAAAATCAAACTGCCATACAATGTTGGCAAATAAAAAAATATAAAACGGGTTGTCAATATTGCCCACATGACTAGCCTGCAACAACTAAAAATTATGCATAACCTTTATGGCTATTGAAACAAGCCATAGAAGGAAAATATGCACGACATAAAATCCACTTGAAACCACCCTATTTATTGTTAAAAATAAGGTTGCACATAATAAGAAAACCTATCAGGTAGACATGGTTGGACTTATCAATCTACGTCATCTCACAAATTCACTCGAGTTCTACCAGTCTAAAGATTTCATAGACATTACAATGTTGCCTCTGCTCTATAGAGACAAACCAATTTTATACTAAGATCAAGTTAGCAAGTAGCCACACTAGCCTAAAAAAAGTGAGGCGCAAAGCATTGCACCCATGGAAATATTACATTGATAAGTTGGGTTGTTACCCAACAGTCAATCAAACTCAACAACACCATAAAACTACATTATATAGTGTTTTCACACTACACCAAGTCGGATTAGACCCAATATACACAAGCTCCATAAACAATCGGTCCTATAAGTACAAGAACCCAAGAATCCTTTTGGGAAAAAACATCCACAGTCAAGCATATAGAAATATATGATGGTAATAGCTCAGAGATTTGAAAACATTGCATCCCAAAAAAAACATCATGACGATATGTATATAAAACAAGTACATTAGTAGCTTCACTTCCATAATATCTTCAATAACAACCACATCAAGAAACCAATATTAAATAGAAGTAACATATCATATCAAGCATTACGTCGTTAACGACATACCCCATCAAACCATAAAGGGATTTGGAGTAAGGAAGTTCTAGTCATCTATACAATAAAATACTAATATGAAAGATATACGAACCCATACCCTTCCTATATGTGCAAGTGTGTCAAATTTAAATTCAAATTGCGTAGAATCTAAAGCCTATGCTTTGATACCAACTATAATACCCCGGGGGTCCACAAACACCCCGGAATGCTACTAAACAACACTTTTGACATCCATATATAAAATTTCGGCAGCATCCCCTTTGCAAAATTGCATAAATGAGGGGGCAACAGTGTATAAACATATATCATGACAAAAACATACTAAGTATTATTAACCGGCTAGCAAAGAGAAGTTAAACATACGACATGATCTGAATTAACTAGTGCGCACAACTAGTTAAAAAAACAAACTTCCTTTGACAATAAGTTTCTAATTAAATCATGGTTGCGGCTGGGCAGCGTTATTGTGAGAGTGAAAGTGGACGTGCTGCTACTCCCCTCATTCCCAGCATGTATAAAGTACCTGCATTGAGTAATGCAAGAGTGAGATGACACATCTCAGCAAGTAAAATAATATCAAACTGTTTAACCACATAAGAACATTGTTTTACCACCACTTGATTCCACAACCTTCTTATTACGAAAGTGCAGCACGTATACAACGTACAACACACCTAGTCACCACACCTCGCAGGTAGAAACCACAATAGTAACATAGTAATGTCACACTTCATATATACCTCATGAGTGCAAATGTCTGCAAATGCAAGGATGACTTCTGCCTTCATACCTCTAAGGATATGAAGCCGCATCGTACCCCTCCTGGGGCAACGTACGATGCTAAAAATGTACCAGTACGGTGGGACCATAAGATCACGACATAACTTCAAAATACAAGATGGATGATGCGATGTGCATGTCATGCCTACAACACTTCATATAGCGTGATTCAAAAAGATACTTCAACTTCATCCAAGATGGGAATCAACCACATATATCATTACCAAATTATGATCATCCACAATATTAGAAAATTGAGAATTAATACTTCCAAACAAATAAACTTCATCATAGAATTCAATGATTAACATAATTAAAACTTATGCATACTCAATGACAGGGATTAGGATGCAACCCAATCAGAAGCAACCACCACTGTATTTACTTGCCTTTACCGGAAGTTCGGGCAAATCCCTAAGTACGATCCGGAAGTCCACCACCTGTTTTTGACACACAACTTAGTGCACCAATTTCACATAGTCAGGCTCATAAACGACGCCGCACCTACGCACAAACTCAAACCCCGCCACGGGTTACATCTCTCCCCACACCCACCAAACTGCAGCAGCGCTGCTTAATAATTTCATAACTTTAAAATTATGACAGCAGTGGTAACAAACAAAAACTCCAGAGGCATCTACATAAAATTCCCCACAAGTTTTGTATACAATTTATAATTAAATTCCAACATCTAATTAGCCCAAAACAGTCCACAAGATGAACCCTGTAATCTGTTTTTTTTGTCTTTTGGACAGCGACATACCCGGATTCAAACGGCGATATATTTTAAAATATAATTCCAACTCAAGCGCATAAGTACTCATTGGAAAGATAAGACAAAGCCCTACATGATTATCATACTGGTTAACACTAATTACCCACGAAAAATTCCCAGAAACTGCTAATACTACTGCTGTTCACCCACCTGAAAATCTGTTTTTTTGGACAGCAACATAACCGGATTCAAACAACGATATCTCCTAAATTATAACTCCGAATCGAGCGCATAAGTACTTGTTGGAAAGGTATGACAAAGCTCTACATGATTCTCCCACTGATCCCCACTAATTGCGCACGAAAAATTCCCAGAAATCCCTAGAACTACTGCTGTTCGTCCACCCACTAAATTTCTGGACAGCACCTCTACCAAATCGCATAGGTAAACATGTAACCAATTGGATTGCAGCACAAATACAACAAAATGATCACGAAAATCACCTTGGGTTCCTCCTTTCCTCCTTCTTTTCTTCCTTCTTCCTCCCTCCAAACTCCCATGGAAGACTCGCACCCACACGACGGACACCAAGCGGGGAGGCTCCACCTTGGAGAGGAAGAGGTGGGGGGGGGCTAGGGTTGAGGGGTGGCGCTGCAATCACTTGGGGAAGAAGGAGAGGGATTAGGGCGGCTGCAAGAGTGGAAGAGAGGAAGAGAGAGGGGGACGGCCAAAGGGGTGGGGGAGTGAGAGGAAGCGGGCGGCTAGGGTTAAGGGGGGGACTAATGGGCTCCCCACCGCCGGATCGAGATCCACGGCCCAAACTCGCTCTCACGTCTGCTCCCGACCACAGCGCACAAATCCAACAAGTAATCTACTGTTTTACTGGTGAATGCTTCCTAAAAAACTCCAACCCTAACTACACAGATCACGAAAGAAAAGGGAAAAATAAATTTAACTTCTTTTCAGAAAATTGGGTATCACACCTGCTCACTCCGCGTGTTGGGCGCTACACCGAATGACAAGGGGAGCTCTATCTTGCCGACGGGGAATGTGCCCTTGTCGTTGAATCCGTAGAGGGGATTATCTGCGGGCTTGAGGATGCTATGGATGATTCCCATACGATCGAAGGCGTGCAGAAAAATGATGTCGGCCTGATGCCGTTGTCGACTAGCACTTTGTGCAGATCCCAACCTGCTACCCTGCAGTTGATTACCATGGCGTCTGCGTGTGGAGCGTTGTGCAAGTCGACATCCCTGGCGTCGAAGGTGAGCGGTACATGGGACCACTTCGTTTGCACCACTAGGCCAGTGAGAGCGACGTGGTTCACACTTCAATAGTGGTCCTTTTTCTGTCGCTTGGTATCAAAGTCCATGCTGGATCCCCCATTGATCATGTGGATGACTCCACGGTATGGTGGCTCAGCGAAGTCTTCTTGTTTGGGTGCTTGCGGTGGGGTGTGATGTGGAGGATTTGGGTGGTGCAGAGGCGGTGGTGGTAGAACCTGCACCTCTTGATGGTGCTGGTAAGAATGATTGGGTTGGTGCTGGATTTGCTCGTTATGGTAGGGTTGTTGGTGGTGGTAAGTGTGCGCGACGACCCGCTGGTTGTCGGCTAGTTGGGCTCTGGCCATTCTGTTCTTGGTGGCCTTAGTCTCTGAACAGTCCCTTGTTGGATGCGCATAGTCCTCGCCGTGAAACAAGCAATAGAATCGTCACGGCTGCTGGGTCCATCCTCGGCCCCTTCCTCTTGTGCCGTTACCGCGACCTTGAGGGGGGTATTCCTGACGACGAATGGGCTCTCCGGCTGGGTGCTGATTGGCTATGGTGTGCACCTGTTGTTGGTTGCGATTGTCCCTATCGGAGTCCAACTGCGTCGGCCAGATCCAAGTTCTGCTAGACTGCGGAGGGTCCTTGGGCTTCCTCTGGGATTCAACTTTGTGTTGATGGAGCTCCTCAGACCTAGCATACTTTTCAAACAGTTGGTAGAGCTCCTGTAGGTGCTTGGGCGGATCCTAGATGCAATGATTGTACATGACAACTGCCCGAAGACCACTGATGGCGTAGTGGATTGCTATGTGATCGTCAACTGATGGAAGTTGTTATTTAAGCGTCAAGAATTTTCTGTAGTATTCGTGAAGGGTTTCCTTTTGCTGCTGCTTGCAGAGGGGTATCTCGGCCAGTGCATCTGTGTCGGGCCGGTATCCTTGGAAATTAAGCAGGAACTTGTCACGAAGCCCTTTCCAGGACTTTATTGACAGTGGCGGTAACCTGGTATACCAAGTCCAGGCTGGGCCTTCAAGTGCGATGATGAAGGACTTGGCCATAGTGGCATCGTCCCCTCCGGACGATGCAACGACAACTTGGTAGCTCATGATGTACTAAGCCGGGTCGGTGCTGCCGTTGTACTTGGGGTAGGCACCGACCCTGAAGTTGGCAGGCTAGGGTGATGCTTGGAGCTGTGGAGCTAAAGAACTTCGCTCGTCGAGATAGTTGATTCCCTGGAAAGCGGTAGCTAGGGGGATGAGGGGCCCTGCTGTGAGTGGAATGGGTCTTCGGCCTGTGCGTGTTGCTTGTGAGGCACTGGCAGTGCGAGGGGTCGCGTTGCAGGTTGTATGGGCCTTCACCTTGCATGAGCGCGATCTCTTGTTCTAGCTCCCAAGCTCTCTGCTCCTCATCTTGTATCATCTGACGCACTTTGGCTTGCATAGTGACTTGTTGACGCTTGGCTTCAAGTATTTCATTCTGCTTCTGCAGGTGGTTGTTTTGATGCGTAAGGCTCGCAGCTTTAGCTAGTCTTCGGTCGAGATGCCTATGACTTCTCCATCCTCTATGGTGTCTTCGCCCTCTGGGGGAGCGAAGCCTGGTGGTGGTGCTTGTGGTGCGCCCTTGAAACTGCAAGTGCGCACAGTGCCGTCGGGGGTGGGGTTATCCTGGCGCTGTCTCTTGCTGTTGACAACGTCATCTTCGAAGGCCTCCTTGGGGGCGTTGCTCGCGAGGGCTTTGCCTTTCTTCTCCGCCAGGAGTGCTGCCTTCGCCGCGTCGTCGATGGACGCGGCAGCCTTCGAGATTGCTCTCTTGGGGGCCATCACGGGTTGTTTTTCATCGCACAAACGGTGGGCGCCAAATGTTGGGACCTGCCTTTCAGGACAGGTAGATCCAACGGAAATTGGGGGAAAGAGTTTGTAATGCTAACACGGGGTGTCAAAGCCACAATGGTCTCCCTACGCTTTGGCACAATATGGGGGTATTTAAAGGTACTCGAGGGGCTGCCCGTCCTTGTCAAAGACATTTAGACCATCGATTACCTAGTTTATCCCCAGAATATTCCCAATAGGAGAGGTTACAGCGAGTCATTATGGCATACTTTATCACAGACACAACCCAACCAACACTACTCACGCGGGGCCCTGCTACATGGGCCGAATTGTACATGGGCCTCTCCCTGAACTGAAGGAGGAGGTCCTATGGTATTCGCGGGGCCTTCGTCTTGTCTCGCTGGAGTGAAGGGGGCCGAACAGGCCTCCGTATGGGATGCTCTTGGTCTGTTCGGCGGGTCTTGCGGATGCGGTCTTCGTCTGTGCGGCGCGAAGTAGAAGTCGTCGAGCGAAGGGTGGCGTGTTCGCCTTCGCCCCAACAGGTGTCACACCCGGTTTCGGAAGGCAAACCGAATGCGAACCATGTACGTGCCAGGATCAGAACTCACGTACACAACGATTACATAATTGGACATCATCACACAATGCTCGAATTAAATAACAGAAAGGTACTTAATTACATCAAGATGTCCAAGACATCCACAGAGTCTATTACATAACCATTGCCTTTAACATATCTATCAAAGTGCGGAGAAACGAAACGTAGATGATAAGCCTACACAGATAGCTGACTGGAGGTTTACCACTAAGTAAACTAGAACTCATCGTAATCCTGGAACTCCTCGAAGTCCTCTATGTTGCCAGCATCACCTCTTGAGCACTGAGTATAGTGGGGACAACCTGGGGTGGGGTGGTTTGTAAAGAAAGGGTGAGTACACATCAACGTACTCAGCAAATGTCCCGTTTGGCTATAGTGGACTAGCTGTATGTGGGGATGAGGTTTAGCAGTTTCTTTTAGTTGGTCAAGTTTTTATTATTATTAGTAGAGCCAAGTTTTAGTAATAAACCCAGTTATTACCCAAAAGTACTCCCTCAAAAGAGGAAATACCAGAGATCAGATTTATAACATTATTGTTAACCATCATCATAAAAGTATCCAAAGTTCTTCTAATCAAAGAGGATCCCAAGGCTACTCTTAACCGTGAACTCGGCTGATATACCAGTTTCTAACACTCTACAGAGGTTGCACACTTTACCCACGAGTCGTGATCCCTTTCCATCCTGGGTTGTACAAACCCGATCTTCACTACTAAGGTGAATGGCCAGGGATACACTATGTAGCCTTTACAAAGACTCCCCTGGTGCATAGCTGCTCGTTAGGTTTCGCAAGTCGAACAAACGCAGTACACCTCCCCAAGGTGGGTGACTAACAAAACCAAATCGAATGAACCTCTGCACCCCCCCTGGCAGAGCGAGCACTATGCCCCGGCCCCCATTGATGGCCCTTTCGGCAAAGCCAACTAGACCCCCTGGTTCATCTAATTATTCATCTAAGGGCGTCCCATTCCACCCTCATGGTTGCACTGTTATCCCGGGTGGTCACTCCATGAATAGGTCCTTACGGAGACGTACTCAGGAAAAAGGCTTGAGCCCCCTAGAGTATCACAAGATCATCAACATAATCAAGATAACATTGTCGTATCATAAATGTTCACATCATGTTCATTGATTAAGTTAAGGCAATAGCAAAATGCTAACCATGATAACCCAAAAGGTAAACAAGGATAAGGTAAATACAAACTAGTCAATCCTTAAGTTTAAGTAATGTAATGCAGGACAATGAATCATAAAGTATGTAGGACATAATAGGTCAAAGGACACTTGCCTTCACCAGGTTGTTGCTCAGGGAGGTCTCCAACAACACACTCAGGAACCTCGGACTGCTCGTTGTCTGAATAAAGCGAGCATGCATTCAATACATTTGGAAAGTACAAATGAACAGCACACCAAACATGTACAAACATAGGAATACATCTTAAAAAGACACAATACTAAATAAGGGATAATGAGATCAAAGTATAACATGAACTATAACATAAACTAACTTCATTTAGAAATAGATTATTACTCCTTTAAGTATTTCCCACAATTACATAATCTAGTTCAATTTATTTTATTGTGACCTAAAAGTTAGACTAGGGATGAATTCATGTAATACACATTATTAATCTCACAAGATTAAACATGTTTTAATCTTAAAGGGTTTCCTTTTTTTATTTTATTAAATAAACAAATCTAAACATATACTAGTTCATAGTTAACCCTAAAATTAGAAAGCACAGAATGTAAATGGAACTAATTTATTTAAATAGAGAATAATCCTTTGAACATTTTGCAATTTGAATCACTAAATTTGGAGTTCATATGCAAACGATATGAAATAAACAAGTTTGGGAATTCAAAATATGAAATTAGGTCTAATTCTATGAATATTTAAAAGTCCAGGGTTCAATCTGCAAGATTACAGGGGCCTGCGCGCAAACCCGGGACGATAGGTTGATTCTAAACAAACCGAGGGTCTCTTTAATAAAACTACCGCGCGAAGGGGTATCGGATGATTCAAACCGTTAGATCAGAAACCAACGGCCGAGATTAAATCTACGGCTAAGGGCGCACGCTCGCGGGAAGGCGAGCGCTGACAGGCGGGCCAGGGGCGTTAGCGACCGAGGCGGGGCGCACTGACCGAGCGGGCCCAACGCCACGGGACACGGGCGCTGACAGACGGGCCTGGACGCAGGGCACGCGTGCGCGAAGCGGTATCCCGTGATCTAGGTCATGCGATCAAGACCGGGGGGTGAACGGCTGTGGGTGGCGCCGCTCCTCTCCGCGGCGGTGAAGTCGCTGGAGTTGGGGCGGGCGCGTGCTAGGGTGGTTCCGGGGTCGTCGGGGTGGGTCAGAGAGGGGGAGAACGACTCGGCGAACTCAGTGGCGGGGAAATGATAACGAATTTGAGGATAGAGAGGGGAGAACGACAGGGAGAAGGCCTCGGGCGGGCCGAAGGAACTCTAGTGAAGGATTCCGGCTGTGGGGAGGGGGCTTGATGCGCGCTAAGGCCTGGGATAGCTTCAGCAGAGGGAGGGGTACCTTAGGGACTAACACCGGGGCACTAGGCCGGGCTAATTTGGCAGTCACCACGCGGGCACAGCCGAACTCCGACGAAGCCGAAATTGGCCGACCGCAAAGCGAAATTGGGGAAACTGAGCACGGGTACAGGTGTCTCACCTTGGGGTGGAGCTCGGGGTGGCTTGGCGCGGTATCTGGCGAGCTAGATGGCCGGGGAGGCGGGCACGGGTCTCTGACGATGTCTGGCGGGGTGAGCAGAGCGCGAGCGGGGGCGGGACTGCGAGAAATGAGGTGGGGGAGTGAGTGCGGGCACGGGCGGGGCTCAAAGGAGCTAGGGCGTGGGCAAAGCGACGTGGCCGAGGATCCCGGCGATGTGAGCGAGTGCGCGCTCGCTGATCCACGGCGGGCGCGGGGATGGCGGAACTGACAGGGAAGGCCCACGACGCAGAGAGAGAGAGAGAGAAGGGGTGCACGGGGCAACGGCTCGGTGTCTGGCAGAACGGGCCCGCGAGGCAAAGAGGGAAAAGGGGCGCCGGGGGGGGGGAGGGGGGGAGCAACTGGTGCTGACAAGTTCTATGGCAGAACATCCCAAGTTATTGGGCCCACATGCACCTGTCCTTGTCTCAAAGACCTCAGACGGCTATGCATGTGCACCAGATAACTTAACAGGATCTGTCTGAGTGCCCCAAGGACTTCGGATAAACCACTTACAACAGGACCACAGGATAAAGTAAACACAATTCACTCACCAACAATTTGCAGCGGAAATCTTATTACCAAATTTTACAAGTTACATCAAGTTTACATTGTACATGATCGGAGTGATTAAAAAATGGTTCAAAGCATAAACTTTGAAATGTTATAAATTATTTGTAGTTTTGAAATATATGCTAGCTCAAGTGACCATCCTCAATAAGAAGTATAGAAGAGGTACTTAGACTTATAAGAAGGACGAGCCCACCGGCACTTAGCACCATCCACAGCAACACACTTCTAATTTTGGTTCATCCTCATGCTAGGGAACCACCTTTGCACAAAAGTAGCAAAGCTCCACAGGCTCTTCACCTAAAACAACATGGGACAAAGCCCTGAGTACGAAGTGTACTTTCGCAAGTCTTACCCGACTAAGGAAAAAGACTCTCAAGGATATGCTGGATTTAGGAATCAAGGAGAGGCTCTTAGCATGAATCAACTTAGATACTTTTGCAGAAAAAGCTTACTAAAGTGAGTCCTTACTTTCAATATTTTAGCGCCAGATTAAATATTAATAGACTCTGGTTGCACCTAGTCTAATTTCACTATCTCATCAATACAACATCATTTTTACTCATATTGTTTACATCCTGACTTAGGTTGCAGGGCAGCGATCAAGTCTCCACTCTTCGGGGATATAACGGCGATCCGAATCAATTTACTCAGCTGAGGATCTCTAACCACACGACATATGTAGCACTTAACCCTTGCATATGTCAAATGTTCCCACAGATCCTCCACAACGTGAACCGGTCCGCGCTACCCGGGAGCACAGTAATCCTCCATCCAGCCTCTAGCCAGGAGGGTACACACTACTCCCACCATCTCCCACGCCCAGTGCACGGTTGTCTTTTCACGTATGGAATAGCCGGGTTCAAGCTTACCCTGTCCCATATCTAGGGCATGTGGCTAGTTAAGATAGTCCTTGATCATACAGGCCTACATACGCATCCAATCTTTAATTAACCTGGGTGGAGCATCACCTGTTCCTACCCCAAGTCTCAATTTAAGTACTTCCATCCTTAGGAGTGTTTGTGTTCCTTAGGATGAAAGAAGCATTATAGGGAACTTTGCAGTAAGATCCCACCATGCTCCCAATGAAAATATTCTTGCAGGTAGAAGTCATCCTTCCTCAGGATAAACCTGAGCTAGGCATAAGTGCAAAGGACAAACTCTATCTGCTTATAAGCAGGGCTAAGCATTTTTTTGTAAATCATATTTTGATACTTCACCAGAAGTATCTATAAAAGGAATGGATTTCAAGGTAGCCAATGCATCAAAGGGTTTCCAAGCAACTCCTATAAACCTAATGCACATTCACTAGACTTAAAGTGTGTAAAAATAATTTAAAACACAAGGAAGGGGTTGCATGCACCGGGGCTTGCCTAGAATAAACACTACGTTAGTGTTTGTTAGACGACGATCACTTGACGATCAGCCTTTGTTCTGACACTTGTTCCGCCTGTACTTCAGGTTGGTCCGACTGACGACATCGTTGTATGAAGAAGACCACTCCTTGCACCATCTTGAGGTCAACTTAGTTCTGGTTCTCCGCATAACATAGTTAATTCACGTACCTGAATGAAATGTATTATGCACATGAATGCATAGCACTGACTTCACTGCACAACTAAAATTCCTCGCATGAAATGCCGATAGCGCCTACCGGCAAAACACTAAAATTACTAAGCAAATAAATCTAGCTTACCAGCATCAAATGTGATTCAATACTTGTGAGAATGTTGATAAATTCTGGTTCGGGCCTGTCGTTGAACATCTGATAGGTGTTGAGATCTTCCACCCACATGACCCAGATGGGGCTGATCATGAGGAGGCGAAGCACGGCGAGGCATGTATCAGAAGAGCTATTGAGATTAAAGACGACGACACGCGTCATGACGAGGCGGCATATGGTGGGGAAAATAGGAATGAATGACGACGAGAGAATAGCACAGCTGCGTGGGACTTGGCGATAACGGCGAGCTGGAGCGTTGGTCAGCTCGGCAGACACGACCAAGAAAATTTACGAGCACACGTGGGGCGAGCAGTTGAGTGACGGTGGCGGAGCTTGCTGGTTTGACACGGAAAGAACCAACAAGGTCAATAGCCAGTGCGACCAGATAATGGAGCGTAGTCCAGAACCATATTGACGATGGCCACCAGAAGGGCGAAGACGAGGTTGAGCAGGGGAAAACAGGTTCAACGGCTCGACGGTAAACGCGAGCACGCGCGAAACCCGATGGACAAGAGCGGGTGCACTACAGAGACGATGAGCAGGCGCGCGAGCGTCGACGCGAGCCGAGGGTAAGCACGAGCACTGGGACCAGGCAACAGCGGCATCAAGGAGATGGGCTAGGCAGCGACCATGGAGGCGAGCACGACAGGGAACAAGGCGAGGTCGCTACCGGGTGAACTTTATTGCGTGGACTACTTTGCGGTCAGGACGGCTGCCGCGATGCACACGACGTTGCCACGCCATGACACCACCACGACGAGAAACAGAGGCGTGCACAGGGAAGTCGGCGCGCAGGGGACGGCAGGTCCGAAGGTCACCATGGCGCGGTGCAGGGAGGCCGAGTGGAGGACGGCGTTGCCGGAGCGCGCAGGCCGAGCAAGAAGCTTGGCGAGTTGACGATGTTGAGGGGCGTGCGCAGGGACGAGCGAGCAGGGAGGAGCGCCGAGCGGAGCTGTGGACAGAGGAACGCTAGCACTACACGACGGTTCACTTACAGCGACCTACGGTTGGTTGTTAAAACGGCCTTCAACAACCTACGGTTGGTCGCTAAAAACTTTTAGCGACCCATAAAGATGGTCGCTGTAAGTGCCGTCGCTAAAGGCTTTAGCGACCGACCGTCCGTTGCTAATATTGTATATTTAGCGACCAATAGTGGGTTGTTGTACTATAGATTTAGCAACCAACCGTAAGTCGTCATACTATACATTTAGCAACCAACAGAAAATCACCCTTTTACAGTTGTTATTAATAATAATATACATTTAATTAAGCACCACAAATCACAGATTTTTATACACAAATCATAAAGACATACACAGTTAATCAGTATACCACAGTCATAGATCCATCACATAAACACAAAAGCACCACAATTATATAATCACAAAAGCATCACAATTATATATTCAACAAACTCGTATGGCGTGAGGCTCTGAAACCAATTGATAGAGCCATTACAGTGATTAAACGATCTAAGATACATGGAGATGCTTAAACCTAAAGGAAAATCTAAGTTGGCTCAACCTATCACATGCATCTTTGAAGTATCGGGCTGCATCATCAATTGCTCCACCGAAACAGGGACCAATCGTCAATAATCCTGTGATAACATAATTCCATTTTAATGTTTCAGCTGTAAGTATTGGCAATCTATGAAATCAACGGGTAGAAGTTTTGCACGTAGAGATCAAATTGCTCACCAGACACCAAGTTGGAAACAAGGTCCTTTCCGACCCTAGCAGTAACAAGTTTTGGTAGGTTCTTCCACAGGAGCAGAAGTATAAATAGGAGGATCACTGCCTGTTAGGATGTCACTGATTTGAAAACCTTTCTGTGTGTAAGCATCATCCATCAATACAACATACCCTATTTCAAGCCTTAAGGTTTCATGTGGTTTCACATCAACTGCTGCTTCCTCCTGTAACTCAACAATTTCAGGAGAATGACTTCGCTGTTGGAATCGAAATAAACCATTGCCATTAGCTTGTCTGTCAACCAGATGTCTTTCTGATCTTCGGCTTTGTAGCCTTGAACTATGTTCCGTTGCCAGTTCATCGAGAGAATACTTAGGCTCTCCGTAAAATTGGATCATCGAGTGAAATATTGCGATGAGAACCTGAAGGGTCCCAATGTCTCCCCAGTTAGCATTCCCAAGTTTGTTCCATACTCGGTCTACGGAACAGACTGAAATTCTGGAATGTTTCTTTATCCATTCAGCGGCACAATCAAAAACGTTGTTGAGATCAAAATCCAGCTTGTTCAAATCACCTTGCACTTTTACCACTCCGCCAAACTGTGAATCAAAAAGAAGCACGTAAACACAGTCCGAATTGCGAAGAACAGTGGAGGATAAAATCGAGCCTTCCACTACTTATAGCCTTCTCAGCAGGATAAAATCTGGAGCTCGTGTTGTGTACACAGGCAACCGAGAACGGCATCGCTTCATCAGGACCCCAGAAAGTTTGTCACAGTCCTTTAACGCCTGCGTGAAGGAAATCCTCCAGAGCAAGATACGCGCTGGCCTCAAAAACATCCGACGTCGACGCGTACAGAGCGCTTGGCATCCGTACTAGCTGCTGAAAAGTAACGCCCTCCAGAGCGTAATCGAAATTCTGTAACTCTGTAAGCTCGAAAGGAACGTTGAAACCTGGCTTCCTGAAACCACAATCTTCGCTGTGACCGGAGAACCAGTCCTCTAGGCTTGACGTCAGAAGCTCGCTGTCCACAAACTTGCGGAGAAAATCCTTGCACGTTGACGACGAGAAGTTACGGCGTCGGCCCCGTGAGGAAGCGCTATGCTTTTTCGGCGCTGAAGCTGAACCGACCGATGTACGGTCAGGCGACTGGTCTGCAAAAATTGCATCAAATCCCTCAGTTACCAAATGTAAAGTTTGTAATTGTACAAATGGATAGGACCCAACCAAGACGAGAGATCAAACAAAACAAGTAGCAGAGAAATGATAGGGTACTGAAGATAGCAGCAAGTGTGGCATGAAACAGTAAGTACATCGCAAGGAAAAACTGGCGAAGAAAGAAATTGGGTATTTGCCTGCAGCTCCCCCAAACCCCACCGCCACTTCCACTAAAAAAGAATCAAAGAGCAGCACAAGCAATCCGCCATCGCGTGGTCCAACACTGATAGAAGCCCAGCCCCCTTGCTCCGCCTCTGCGGCTGCCGCTGGTGGCATTGGAGGACTCCACTGGCTTCCTAGCAGCGAGGATCTGGAATCCACACCGATGTAGTCAGGCCATGGACGAAGTGACACATAGAGGCGTTCTTGAAGCACGTGGTCGGCGGTGAAGGGAGGCCAGTGGTCGGAGACCGTCCCCCAGGGCGAGGCGCCCTGGTGGAGCGGGCGGAGCACGGGCGACTGCGGGGATGGGGGCGACGACGGCGGGAGGAGACAGGGACGGCGTGGGAGGGAGTTTCAGTGACGGCGGCTGCACTTGTGATTTGGTGCGTGGAATAGGGTTTCATTTGTTTAGTAGGCCTTTAGATGGGCTTTGATGAGTAAATAAGAAACACAAAAATTACGTACCTCTATAGCGACCAACCATCAGTCACACACTTACCTATATAGCGACCGACCATAAGTCGTTAAATTTCTAGAGTTTTAGCGACCCCCAAACCGTCGCTATAAACGCATTTAGCGACCAACCGTCGGTCCATAACTTTTAGCGACCAACCGTCGGTCCCTAATAAGGGTCGCTAAAGATCAACCGTCGTGTAGTGTAGCCGGGAACGCGACGAGGTGGCCATGGTCGAGCAGAGAAAGTTCCGGCCGGGCGCGACGAGTAGAGAGAAGCGGCTGCCAGACGCCATAGGAGACGAGCGCCAAGCAAGAAGAGGGGACGAGGCGCGACGCTGGGAGCTCCGCGAGAGATAGATGGGCGTGCAGCGGCTAGCGCGCAGGGAGCCATGGGAGAGGGAGTCGAGCTGGAGCTGGAAGAAGCTCCGGCCATGGGGGATACAAGGGGATGGGGCGAGCTCGGGGAGGAAGACCGTGACGCGCAGGAAAACTGAACGCCGAGCAAGAACACGGCAGTGAGGAGCTCGGTCGGGCGCCATGGGGTGAGCTCGGGGAAGCTCCACGGCGGGGTTCGCGGCGCAGGACACAGGCGCGCGCGCAGAGGGAGATGCGCACGGTTGGCGAGCGCAGGGAGCATGGCTAGGGCGTGGCCGAGCTGGCAGCAGGGAGGAGCAGAAGAGCACGGTGTGGCAGGGAAGGAGGAAGCCAAGCACCCTGGTGAGTAGAGGGGATTTGATGAGCAGAAGCCGGCGGCCTGGAGAAGAAGAACAGCGCGCACGCTGGGAGAGAAACCCAGCGCCAGAGCTCGGCTGGAAGGAGATAAGGAAGAAAGAGAAGCTCGCGTGGGAGGATAAGAAACAGGTGCATTCAGCGGTGGGGAGAAAATCGGGAGGAAGATAACGACGAATTGGAAAAAAATCTGTACT
The DNA here is from genome assembly GCF_902167145.1 of Zea mays. NCBI lineage: Eukaryota > Viridiplantae > Streptophyta > Magnoliopsida > Poales > Poaceae > Zea > Zea mays. Next base: position 48,786,361 of record NC_050103.1, read on the forward strand.
AGGATGCGGCGTGCAACAGATTTTTCTCACCTTTTCACATTTTTCTTTTACTTCCCCTTAATTTTATAAAGAAATTTGTAGATATTTCGGGATATAAAATAAGGGTCTATAAAATATAAAGAAGGGTCGAACAAATGAGATCGACAGCAACAATTGGACATGATTTGATTTGGCGAATATCCTGAAGTCGGATGAATTCGTACCGTTAATTCACTTTTTGAAGATTTAGACCGAAGCGAGAAGCAACAAACCGAATTAAGCGGATTTCGGCTTCGTTACTTCAATCTGCATCTGATTCAATTGATTTTAGACGAATTCCGTCTGCTATTCGAACACTCGATTAGAGAACAATTTAATTAAAAATCCGTAGACGCGATGTCACGGATGACAAAAAGGGAATTACATTGTTTTACACTGAAAGCTTAGTCGTCGAGTTCATCTTAATCTGTTCGGGATAAAATCATCCGAGTGGGTCGGGCTTCCGAATTCATATTTGCGCGAGCGATGAATTTTAAATAATCACCGGACGCACCGATTTTCGGAACAACGATGTTCTGAACATCACGAAAATTTAGGACGAGCCTGGATAGCTAAAAATGATGTCGAACTCGCGACAGTCGAAACAGATGCGATATTAAATTCGCGAGAGGCGAAGATGATTAAAATTTAGCATCTGTTTCATCCACTGATATTACGTGCTTAAATCCATACTCGTTGTCGAGCGGAATATAAACACCTGGCGTGTTACAACCCTCCCCCTTAAAAGAATCTCGTCCCGAGATTCGGAGCAAAAGACTTTTAAGAGTAGAGAAGCATGTAACCCATGACCATATCAGCGATAATCATAAGACAGCTCTAAGCAAAGGCGAGTGTCTTGGGATGTTGTTTCTTTAGTCGATATAGCATGTATCGCCGTAAGCTAACATGGAAATGTCCATTAGTAGAGGCGATGTCTGCCAAAAGAACACATAAGGTTCCATGTGCGCAGTTTGCTTTTTCTGATACACTATACTATCTGAGTCTGTTGAGCAAGCGGTAAATACGCGATTTTACCCAAATAGAACCAGAGGTAACCTCTTGGGTAAAACACACAGAAAGGGGTTTACCAACAAGTGGTCACAGTAAGTTTATTGCACACGAGATGGGTGTGAATGTCGAATAACATCACAGTTAACTCGTGCTAGCCAGAGAATCCAAGTCCAAGAAAAATGATAGAGACTTGAAAAAACACCAGCGGAGGGATTTGTAGATGCTGCCTTCGCAACCAATCCATCTTATCGAGCACTAATCATGGATCTACTTGATCACACATGCTGGAAAAGCACACATGAGGCAGTCGAGGCATGACTAGAGCGATGATTAGGTGGCTACTGGCTGACTTAATCTCAATTCTTATAAACACTTCCTTAAAGTGGGTTGTACAGAAGTGAGTTTAGACAACTCGATAAAACAATCTCTAAAATCAACATTTGTTCACAAAGCAGTTACAAGTTAGTAAAAACCAACTTGTTGAACTACTTTTGATATTGAGTAGGTCCTCTTATTATCCATCGGCAATCCAATGGTCGAGAGTTCACTTTGGTTAACAGGAGATTATGCACTTGAATAGGAATCCATTTGGTCAGGTTGTGCATCCGTTTCTTCATGCGAGATGAACATACTTGGTTAGGTAATACATGGATTAAATAAGAGAGCGAATGAACAAACTCCTGCATCTCAGCAGCAGGGGAAACAGATCTCCATTTTGAGAGCTAATCAGTTGTCTCTCGACACTAAAAAGCTCTAAGGCTCCACCTTTACAAAGGACGTAAAGGGAACGTGTATGTGTGAAGTCACCATCAAAGTCAAGGAAAAGAGACCACACATGAAAGGGGTATGCCCTTTTGATCCAACATAGATGATAGATGTTGCTTGATCACTTGACAAACAACATAGAAATCGTTTCAAGGAAGATATCCACGGAAGATAACACACCAGTGTAATTCTATAATGGATCATGACTAGAGACTTCGATATCGGCATGCACCAAGCAGCAGAATCCTGTATGCGCATTCACAAGAGGCTCTCAGTTTTGTGGCGGTACCATAAGTCATTAATCGAGACGCCATTATCGAACTGGCACCAATAATGAATCTCACTTTGTAAGAACAATTTGTGCAGAGACAACATATCGATATAGTCTCATAATGGATTATGACTACTAACAGTGATACCAGCGCATGCCAAGTAGCGCAACCATGTGTGTACACCCACAGGAGGCCCTCGGTTTCATCGTGGTGCCATCGGTTTTAGTCATAACACCATTACCAAACGTAACCAATAAGAAAGCTCAAGCGTCACAAATAAACTGAGCAAGGATGGCAATATACAAAATAAACTCCACCTGTAAGAATGTTTACAAGTAGAGACCAAATAGATCATGGCCCGATGAAACAAACAAGGTATGGCCATAACCTAAACTTGTTGATGAATGAGTACGATGGGAGACTGTTAATTCAGCCCCGAGCATATTTCGATGCCCATCGCAAAGATTACAAGGTCAAGGATTAGTATCTGATTAGATACGGAGGGAAACAATCATAAGATTAAGTTGGTACGCCTTCGATAGAAATGAGAAAATCAAAGGCATCAAACTCAAAAAAAGGGTTGAACATGTCTTTCCTGGGTTAGGTTGATAAAGCAACATTGTGATCCCTAAGAACAGGCAAACTAGATAAGGTACATCAGCTTGTGTCGATCAAACAAGGACATGGTCTAAGATGGAAATATGACAACTAAAACATCACAGATTAAATAACAAGAACACAGACTCGAGATCCTAGCTTTAAGCCCATGCACATCTTGCGTTAAATAAAGAAATTATCCAAACCTCCATTTGTATGAGTTTGGTCATGGAGGGATAATGGAAAATTCAAATTTGGGTCATGGTTCACCAACTAAGAACATGGCCTAATTTTCGGTTTGAGCAAACAAATTACCAACCTACTATCAGCACATCAAGTACCACTGTACCAGAGCAAACACATATATATATAACACCTAAATAGATTACCTAAAGAACGGAGGACAACTATTTCATCAAAGTCCATAATATAACATTACACCACATTATTTACAATCACCAGTTACTGGAATAGAGGTGAGAAAAGCATTTTGGATGTATAGGTGACAAACATGATGCAACAATCAGGATGCATGCTCGTCCTATGCGTCCTCTCTGATTTTGCCAACATAATGTGGCAATAACGTTCTATATCGATGGCATACTTACGAATCTCACAGTATTTTGCTAGTCGTCAGCTACACATACATTTTCGAGGTTAGTGTACCTGCAGAAAATTTCATCAAAGCCCAATCCCCAATGATGCAAGATCCACACATGACAGTTTATACTCTATATATTGCTATATGGAGGCCAGCTCATCATTAAGCATCGAGCCACGCATAGGCGCCGTTGCCACACTTTAACCATAGGGCAACTCATTATGGTAACTTACCTTCTTACTTGAGTGTCGTTGCGTCATTGCAAATACAGTACACTTCTCAGTAGTCCCATGTCTGTATACCCGTACACATCTATGGGGTACTGAATCCCGGAAAAGTAATTACTCCATATCGCAGCCTTCATATATACATATGTGTAACATGTATATAATCAAGCGCTTTTTATACTCTCCCCTAGACCGACGTTTGTTCGGTCATGCTCTCACATCTCACCTTACCTTAGTGTCGATCCATTCAAAACTGAATGGCCTCAAAATAACAGTACACATGTATGCAATATCCACCTGGTTGTGGGTTAGTGTTTTGAACTAAGCCACCTGATAGTCCTTGATTTACGGCTTTATAGAGGATGTCGCTAGCATTATAGTTTTTCAAAACTGTTTTTCAAAGCCAAACAATGTGTTTAGTTGAAAATAGGTTTTTCGAAACCAAAACTTTTGTTTTTAAAATATGTATGTGACCGTATTATACTTAATCCTGCTCCGATACCAGCTGTGGCAGAACCTCCCAAGTTATTGGGCCCACATGCATCTGTCCTTGTCTTAATCTGTTCGGGATAAAATCATCCGAGTGGGTCGGGCTTCCGAATTTGTATTAGCGCGAGAGATGAATTTTAAATAATCACCGGACGCACCGATTTTCGAAACAACGATGTTCTGAACATCACGAAAATTTAGGACGAGCCCGGATAGCTAAAAATGATGTCGAACTCGCGACAGACGAAACGGATGTGATATTAAATTCGCGATAGGCGAAGATGATTAAAATTTAGCATCCATTTCATCCACTGATATTACGTGCTTAAATCCATACTCGTTGTCGAGCGGAATATAAATACCTGGGGTGTTACAAGTTCGCCCCACTAGGCAGAGAGAGTGAGGGGGGAAGCGCGCGGGGCAGAAACCGCCGCTGACAGGTGGTGCCCACCTGTCAGGCGGCGCGGGCGCGCGGCCTGGCTGGGCCGAGCTGGGCCGGCTGGGCTGCTTTGCCTTTTTCTTTTTCTCTGGATTTTCTAATTGCTTTTCCATTTCTTTTCTCTAGGGTTTTCAATCCAAATTCAATTCAATTTTCAAATTCAAACTAATTCAAACATGTGCAACAATTCAAAGAATATTTAAACTCAGCATGATGCAACATGTCATGACCCATAGTGTTTTTCAAAAATAAATAATTAACCTCCACTAACTTAAGCTAATTCTACTTAAAAGGGTAGAAGGGAGAGATAATCTAGAGAGAGATAGAACCTAGGGTGAGAGAGAGAAGAGTAACACATGAATTTAGGTGATCATTAGAAAGAAATTTTATACCCCGAAATTCAGGGTGTTACAATAGGTGGCGAGGCGCACATGGGACGGGAATGGGACTCCGACGAGAGCTCCACTGACTCCTCCTCCGATGAGGACGTCGCGAACATCGCCATCAACAAGGGCCTTCTCTTCCCCAACGTCAGCCACAAATGCCTCATGGCTAAATACAGCAAGAAGAAGGTATATTCTAGAGATACCCCCAAATACACTAGTTCCGATGATGAGGGTAGCTCTAGTGATGATAATGATGATTTAACTTCTCTTTTTGCTAACCTTACCAAGGACCAAAAGAAAAAGATAATTGAATTGATAGAAACCATTAACGAGAAGGATGATATCTTGGAAAGTCAAGAAGACTTGCTCGTTAAGGAAAATAAAAAATTTGTTAAGTTGAAAAATGCTTATGCTCTTGAAGTAGAAAATGTGAGAATTTATCTAAATAGCTTAATATTTGTAATGATTCAATTTCTTGTCTTAGAACTAAGAATGATAATTTAATTGCTAAGATAGAAGAATTGAATGCTAGTAATGTTTCTACATCTACTGTTGAGCATGTCACCATTTGCACTAGATGTAGATGTTAATATTGATGCTATGAATGATCACATTGCCATGATTAAAGAACAAAATGATCACACAGCTAAATTAAATGCTAAAATTGCTGAGCATGAGTTAGAAAATGAAAATTTTAAATTTGCTCGTAGCATGCTTTATAATGGGAGATGCCCTGGCATTAAGGATGGCATTGGCTTCCAACAAGGGAGCCAAAGCAACATCAAACTTAATGCCCCCAAGAACAGACCCTCTAATTTTTTTAATGGTAAGTGTGACGGAACCTCCCAAGGTAATAGGCCCACCTACAGTTGTCCTTGTCCTAAGGACCTTGGACAACCCTGTAGATGCACTTAATCACTTGACAAGTTCGGTAACTGTATCCTCATCATTTCGCCCAAGAGCGCTTCACCCGTCACGGAGATATTACATCACATCAGAGGAAATAATAAGCGGAAGAAAATTACAATAACTTAATTTACATTCATCCAATACAGAGAGAGAGTGTTATTATTATTACAATACCAGGGTACTATGAGTGCATAAAGTATTATTATTACATACCCGGGAGGCAAAACACCCTCCCTCACACAAATTTATTGTTTCCAAAGTGAGAGGCCAACATCCTCCCGCTACTTCACTACTGGGGCTCTTCTTTGGGTACCACCTTTGAACAGAAACAACATGGGTTCGAAAACCCTGAGTACAGAGTGTACTTTCGCAAGTCTTACTCGACAAAAGAAAAGACTCTCAAGGATATGCTTGCTTGAGGGAGTCAAGGTAAGGCTATTCAAGAATCAAAACTCTGTTTGCAGAAATGCTTACTAATAGTGGATCCTTAAAAATCCAATTTTATTAGCAAGTTAAGTCATTACCTATAGCTAGAGTTCTTTCTACCCTAGTTCAAGCACTTGGCCTATACTAGCCGTCTTTTATCAACCCTTTCAGTTCACTGGAATGCTACGTGTAAGTCAGTGACCAAGTCTTCATGTCCGAGAAGTAACAGCGATTCAAATCGATTAATACCCAGCTGGGGATCTCCAACCACACGACATATGTAGCACTTAACCCTTGCATATGTCAACTCGCCACCGGGTTTCTTAAGACCAGACCGGGTTCACGCCAACCATGAGCATAGATACACCACCGTCCAGCCTCTTGCCATAGAGGGTACACGCTACTCTCGCCATCTCTCCACTCCCATTGCGTGTTGGCCTTTCTGGTATTAGTCTGCCACCCATGACGAGGCATGTGGCCAGTTAAAAGGTCCTCAATCATCATGCCTACATCGGTATGGTCCTTAATCGACTCAGACAGAGATACTACACCGAGACTCTCTTCTCGTGCAAGTCACCCGTCCGATCTCGTCTTTATCATTTTCAATCCCAAAATTTGGTACCTGGCAGAGGTACATCTTGTCCGATGTTGAACCCATCACGGCCATGATGGATCCACCATCAAGTTTTATTTTTGAAAACATCTCATTCCATCTGAAGCATCATCTTTTGTTAAAACCAAAACATTTTTGTTTTCTAAAGCAAGACTAAGTATCAGAAAATCTTTTAATAAAATAGGTAATCAAGGAATGGTAAATAGTTTAAAGGAAGGAAATGCAACAATTGGTTTAGCACCCAACTCCTATCACCTAATGCATCATTCAAGTGATAAAGAGTTTAAAATCACAAGGAAAATGTAAATGCACCAGAACATGCCTTGTGTTGTAGGGGAGTCGGGATCTGTTCCATAGATATCGAAATAAAAACTACTCCCGACAGGTGGAGTTTCAGTTGGTGGTGCAGTCTCTTCTTCTTCAACACTTACTTCTTCTTCGTTTTCTATACATAACCATATATAAACATGAATGCTCATGTGATGTTATGAATATGTAACTATAATAGAGATACATCATGTTGTATCTTGAATACAACTTTCGTTCACGGTACACCAAGGAAACTATGGTTTTCTGAGTCAGTATTCCACTAGAATAAGGCAACTATTACCTAGAAAGCTAGGGGTTTGGGTTTGGAGGTCAAACAATGTTCAAAACAGGTCAAACTTTACCCAATGACTCTAACTATCATATTAAGCTTACCTAAAAAGTTTTATGATTTTTGGAGTCATCAAATAATTTATAAATTTTCAAAAGTCTAGGTTTAAGCCTTCTTAAATACTGAATAATTCATGGTTTGGACTAAAAATATTGGAACTACTTTTATTAAATACTAGGGGAATTTAGAAGTCTAGTAAAATTGGTCCCATATTTTTATCATTTTTCTAGAATTTCTGATGGATTTCCAAACCTAATCATAAAAAGAAAAGGAGAAACTGTCTACAATATTGGGCCAAAACCAGCCCGGCCGGCCCATGTCTATATAGAATTTGGGCGCGCCCGCGATCACGCAGGTTGATTTGCGCAAAGGCCCTTGATCGTTCAAACAATTGTGAAGTGCTTGTTGATACTGTTTACATGAGTCACTGACACTTACACCTAAGCCCTTCTACTTGGTTCTATTTATGTTCACAAGACCCCCGACGACGCCACGTCGAACACCTGACTGCCACTATCGGAGCTCACTGTCGGCAGCCCCTTTCAAGACGACGAGCATCCCGGTCACTTCCCTAGGCATAACCAACCCACATCCTACCACCAATCGGATTGTTATGGCCTACGATCCACGTCACTTGGTTCATGGCGGACACCGAGGTTCGCCGGGCTTGGTCCCAAAGCCACGGCGCGGTAAAACCCAATTAAAAGGCATGGCAAGCACTAAGGACTTACCAGCAGCTCAGAACAGCAGTGGAATGGGCGGGATGAAGAACAGAGAAGACGGTCCACATCAGGGTGACAGATCACAGAGTACTCCAGCGTCGAGGGACTGTTCTTCTGAGATAAAGGCAGCCGCATTGAACCAAACAGATCAAGGAGTACCCTTAGTATCTAAGGAAGCTCGGACGGGACATAATTTAGAGAATGCTTGCTCAATTTGACCTGGCCACAGAGAGGTCTTTCATGGCGGAGCCGAGAACGATGAGGAGAAGTTCACGGCTTAACTAAGTTTCTTCGTGAAATTGAGTGGTTCGCGCAAGCACTCAGGTGAGTAATGCAGTGAAGAAGTAGCGCTCAGGCTCAATTTATAGGGGGTGGCTGGAATCGGACGGGATTCAAAAGATCTCCATGTGCGCTGGCGAGCTCGCGCGTGGGTAAGGCCACAACGGGCGCCTAGGTGAAACGCTTTGGCCGAACGGCACCACCTCATGGTTACATGCGCCACGTCCCGGAAGATTTTTACCGCGCCGCAAGTCCGATCAGTACACACGGCAGTAGTGGCGTTCTTATCCCCGGCGAGGTTCACTGAACCTAGGTCGACATCGTGCCTGCTAGCCCGAATTCAGATAGACATTGCGCCCTATTTCATGTGGTTACTTGCAAATTAGTCCGCATCAAAGTTGTGCATTAATCAATGTTCTTTCAATTTGGTATAACGATCATACTGAAATTCCCCATGGATTAAGCACGCAACGATGCCCAAGTTGGCTCAATAACACTGAACCCTGGCTTCATTCATGTAACACCCCTGGTGTTACTGTTACTAAAATTTGAGCATAACATCATGAGCATCAACATTTCATATGTTTAACACACCTAGAGTGCATTCACTAGGTAGAAATTTCAAACAAGTTGTATTGTTATAGCATTTTGTAAATAAGACCCTAGTGTAGGGTACTTTACCGTAAATGGGGATTAGAAGGGCAAAACAGGGACTAAATAGAGAAAACCCCAAAGATTAAGTGAAATAATCATAAAATGTTATCAAAGATGGACCTACATTACATTTATATCCCTGAGATACCAAAAACCCTAATTGAGACCCTGGAAAACCCTAAATCCAAACCCTAGGGGCCTATGTGCAAAAATAGTGCACTTGTGGACTAAAGTGTAAAAACCATGTTAAATAAGTATCCTAGGTCATATGGTTCACAAGAAGGTGGATTTGCAATCCAAAACTTGAGATTTGGACTTAAGTGCAAAAGAGCCACACTTGACCCTTTTGGTTAGGTCTGAATTTCAGTGTGGTTGACTCAACTTTGAGCCCTTGTATCTTCCAAATTATTGAGAATTTACTCTAGGTCACCACATCAAATGTATAGACCTATCAAAGGAGAACAACTTTGCTTAAGAGTGTAAGCATAGTTGTTGAGAAGAATTTGGAGATAATTAAGCCCAAAGTTGGACTGTCAGACTACTTAAAGTCTGAAATCAGACTAACAATGGAATTGCATGAACTTCAAGCTCAATTCAAAGCATGATCCTGTGACTGTTTGTGGATGCACGATGTATCAAAGTTGGAGCTGGTCTATTAAGTTATAATTTTGTTGTAGAGTGTTGGTCACGTTGCTATAGAAATCTGAGAGGAATTTGGCCCTAAACCGTGACTGTCAGTTCATCTGAATGGAGCTCGCCATGGTACAGTAACTGAAGTGGATCAGACTGCTAGCGCAGAGCTCTCACCGCCGACGACCGATCTCCGCCGCGATTCGTGCCGCCGCCGTTGTGATTTACGCCACCGGTGACCGGATAAGCCTGCCAGATAGTAGCTCTTCGCCTAAGGATAACTCTGGTGACTCACCGTCGTGCCTCCCCCCTTGCTCACTGAACCCGTGGATAAGGTTCTCACCGCCGTTAAGCCATCACCGGCGTCCGCCGCGTGTCTCTACCTTTCCACCGCATCGCCGTAGCCTACTCTCACTCTCCGTTGATCACCGGAGTAATCGCCACGGCATAGGACACCAAGCCACTGCGCCAGTGCTCTTCCCTTCCTCCGACCGCCGCGCGTCCTTCTTCAAATTCGCGGCCACCACCCACTAGCTCTATAAATTGAAGCCACCGCAAGCTCCATAAGGTAGTCAAGTACCCCGACACCCAATATTGCCCCCAGCCGATCACCAGCGAGCTCGAATTTTGCATTTTCCCCAAACCGGTTCGAATACACCGCGAAGAACAGCTCGCCGCGGCTAGCTCGATTCAGGTCAGTGCAAACCTTCTGCTCCCTCGTTTAAGCAGTCTCATGCGTCTGTGATGCTCACCGACCCACCCAATTGAATTAGATCACCGCCAATCGCCGGGACCGCATTGTTCTTTGGATCGCCCGCACGGTCACCGTGGCCAGGGCGTTTTAGTGCGCCATTGGTGAAATTGTTTGAGGGGAATTGTTCGGGGGAGATCCAATTCGGTGTTCACCACTCGGGGCCGCCAGTCTTGGCTCCCTCCGGCCGGTCTAGGTACTCGCCGGAGTACGTCCCTACGCGGTTCACCGCCGTGGACGTCGAACGGAGAAAGGATAGAAGCGCGGGGTTGTTTTTGTAGATGTCAGTGAGACGATGAACAGTAGCCAGGGGTTCTTAACAGATATCCAAAGCTGCGAGGGCCTCTGTGCAAACCTGCCCCTGCGGGCGCGGGCCCGGGCACGCGTTTTCCTGTGCAGGCTGGGCCGTATGGGCTGCTTCTGGCCCAGCGCTGTTCAAACTTTTTCATTTTCTTTTTCGGAGAAACTTTAGAAATCTGTAGAAAACTGTAGAAAAATCCTAAAAATGTCCAACCAATTTTCCTAGATTCCTTATTTTCCATAGAATTTAATAAAAATAGTTTTATGATTTTTAGGGCAAATAAGGAATTTTGGGTCATTTAAAATCGACGAAAAGCATTGCTTCTGGATTTTTAGAAAATAAATAATAATTCCAAAAATGTCCAAACTTTTTATTTGAACCCGAAGCATTATTTAGAATCCTTGGGTAGAATTTGGTTTGATTTGGACCTTGTTTGATACTAGAACCCAAAACCCTACCCCCTGCTCTTTGAACTTCACTAATGACTCCAAAAACCCTAAGTTCTCGGAGTTCCGTGAAGGAAAGTTGTATTCAAGACTTTAGATAATAAACTATTATTATCTTTGCACTCTCATGAGCATTACATGGCATTCAATCTTATATATATACATATGGTTATATTTAGAAAACGAGGAAGAAGTTGAAATAGAAGAAGAGAAGACTGCACCACCACCACCTGCGGAACATCAGGCAGGGAATTGTTTTTACTTTGACATCTACGGATCCGAGTCTGACTCACCTATAAACGAAGGCAAGCCCCGGTGCATTTGCCACCTCCTTGATGCTTTTAAAATCTTTCTCACTTGCTTGATGCATTAGGTGATAGGAGTTGATTGCTAAAACAGTTCCTGCATTACCTTCCTTGAATTTGATTACCTTCCTTGATCACCCGTTTTACAAAAGATTTTTGATGCTTAGCCTTTCTTTAGAAAAACAAAATGTTTTGTTTTTGCAAAAGATGATGTCGCAAAAGTGGGTGGGATGTTTTCGAAAATAAAATTTGATGGTGGATCCATCATGGCCGTGATGGGTTCAACATCGGAAAAGATGTACCTCTGCCAGGTACCAAAATTTGGGTTTGAAATGATTAAGCTGAGACTGGGCGGGTGACTTGCACGAGAAAGGAGTCTCGGTGTAGTGTCTTAGTCTGAGTCGATTAAGGACCGTCTCGATGTAGGCCTGCTGACCGAGTACACTTTAACTGGTCACATGCCTCGCCATGGGTAAGCTTTGCCTCGGGCAGACTAAGGCCAGAATAAGATAACACGCAATGGGCGTGGAGCGGTGGCGAGAGTACCGTGTACCCTTTGTGGCAAGAGGCTGGACGGTGGTGTATTTGTGCTCTCGGTTGATGTGAACCTGATCTGGTCTTAAGAACCCCGGTGGTGGGTTAACATATGCAAGGGTTAAGTGCTACATATGTCATGTGACCGGAGATCCTCAGCTGAGTAATATCGATTCGGATCGCCGTACCTTCGCGGTTATGAAGACTTGGTCACTGACTTATACGTAGAACTCCAATAAAGATGATGGTTTGTTAAGAAATTGGCTAGTGCAGGTCAAGTGATTGAACTAGGGTAGAAAGAACTCTAGTTGCAGGTAATTTTACTTAACTTGACAAATAAAACTGGATTTTTAAGGATCCACTTTTAGTAAGCATTTCTGCAAAACAGAGTCTTTGATTATTGAGAAGCCTTATCTTGACTCCCTTATAACCAGCATTCCCTTGAGAGTCTTTTCTTTAGTCGGGTAAGACTTGCTGAGTAATTCCATGCTCAGGGTTTTATTTCCCATTGTTTTTAGGTGAGGAAGCAACAAACTTTTGTTGCTTCTGTTCTAAGGTGGTACCGAAGGAAGAACACAAGGAATGAAGTGCGGGTGGAAAGGATCCTCCATAAGAACTTTTGTTTAAAACTTTATGGGAGGAGTTTTTGCCTCCCTTGGTATGTAATAATATTACTCTGCACTCCTAGGATATATTCTGGTATGTAAATATTCAACTCTATCTTACTTTTACAATAAAGGTAAGTTTATGTAATTGCTTCCGCATTCTCGTAACTCTGATGCTTGTAATGTCTGCGTGACGGGTGAAACGCTCTTAGGAAAGGTAAGAAAAGCAGATACCGAACTTGTCAAGTGATTCAGGGGCACCTACAGGGTTGTCTGAGGTCCATTGGACAAGGACAACTGTAGGTGGGCCTAATTACTTGGGAGGTTCCGTCACAGCTGGTATCGAAGCGAAGCCCTTCTCTGCAGATATTATGAGGCATCTTCAAAAGGATTTTTTAAAGACTTATCTAGAAAATATCTTCCCTTCTTACCTAAGTATTTCTGAAGAGTTTATCTTAAAGACCAGATAGTAAGAGTGCAACCTATAGAAGGTGTGAATCAACTAAGGTTGATTCTGTAATTACACATGCATCATGCTAAGAACTATGCTAATAAAATTTTCCCCCTTAGAAAAAATGCCACCGCGCACGAGGAGAACTGCGCGCAAGCATACTGGCCCAATTGGTGTGCCATGTCATCAAGTGGCCCCAAGGTACGAGGATAGCAGTAGTGGGAGTAATGATCCGATCGGGGATCTTGAAGAGCAAGTGAATTGGCTCCAAGCAGAACTCCGCCGTAGGACTGACATATGGGTCATAGATGGCGACAGAATTAATGAATTGAGAAGTGACGTCCGCCGCCTGCGAGATCAGCTCGCGAACCGAGATTTAGCGCTCGACTGGGTAGTTCAATCTCGTTCGCTTGCCTGGGCCAAGGAGGCAAAAGCTCAAGCTCGAGTAGCAGACCTCAACTCGGCCATTGATGACTTGCAGGCTTATTGCAATACCCTACATGAAGAAGTTCATGTACTGTATTCGCAATTGCACCCCAGTGAACCTGCGGATCCTGTCTAGGCGGAAGCCGGACCCTCTCATGTAGCGAGAGAAGCACTTGGTGGCGAACTGGACCTTTTCAGGCCCCCTCCTTCTATGAGGTTGGTCGATGAGTGGTCTCCCACGCCCGACGATGAGGCTGCCAGGAGCAACAGGAAGCAGGAGTAGTGGTGTGATAGTAGAAATAAAAGTAGTGTTGTTGTATAATAGGTAGTGTTATTGTATAATAGGTAGTGAAATCCTGTTTTAAAATTCGAGTCTGTAACATTACTCTTTTTAGTAATGTAAAATGGATGATTTTCTTTGGCATGTCATATTGTTTTCAAATGTTTGTTGCCACAGATGCCTTCCCGGACTCATGCATAGGACGGGGCTAGTACCTCCCGTGGGAGGGAGGCAACGCCAAACCCACCTCCAGTCCCTCCCACACTTGCCGAGGCTATCGCCGCCTTAGTAAACGCGACAGCGGATAATACCCGTTTCCTACGGGAGATGGCGGGTCAACAGCTCCAACAACAAGGCGGGCAGGGTTATCAGCAAGGCCCCCGTGAAACCTCTTATTTGGACTTCTCCGAAACACGCCCACCGTTGTTCGTTAAGGCGGAAGACCCTTTAGAAGCGGACGAATGGATCCACGTCATCGAGCAGAAATTTGGACTTCTTCGGTGTTCCGAAATTCAGAAGCCCCTGTTCGCCGCACAGCAACTGCATGGCCCTGCCAGCACCTGGTGGGGGAACTTTGTTGCCGTACAACCGACTGGTCATCAAGTAACCTGGGATGAATTCAAGTTAGCCTTCAGAGAACATTATGTACCTGAGGGAGTCCTCCACCTGAAACAGGAGGAATTTATGAAGCTGAAGCAAGGAGGGGATACTGTTAATCAGTATCTCAATAAATTCAATCACTTATCTCAGTACGCAATCGATCAAGTTAACACAGATGTGAAGAAGAAGAATTGTTTTATGAGAGGTTTAAATGATCGACTGCAAAGGAAGATGGCAACCTGCATCGACCTTACTTATGGAAGAGCTATCAGTACAACATTGGCAGTTGAAGCAAAGTATGCAGGCGCCAGAAAATCCAAGGGTTTTGGAGGTGACAGGCCTACTCAGGGCCCTGTGAAAAGGCAACGGTTTGTTATCCGGCCTTTCAACCAGAATCGCTATTCCTCTCGTCCACCCTCCTTCCCTTTTAAGCAACCAGTGTTCATTTGTCCCAATGCTGCCCCCACTGCAACAAGTCAGCCAGGTGCCCCAGGCACTCGATTCCCTGCCCTTCCCAGTTCATCAACAGGATGCTTCAATTGCGGAAAATCTGGGCATTTTATTAAGGATTGCCCTTACCCGAAGCAAAATCCCTCAAACGATCAACAGGGTACTGGGAATTCTTCTCAAACTAAGGGAAATGCGGGCAAGAACATGAAGAAGACGGGACGAATTTATTACACCCAAGTGGCCACTACACCGGACGGTGAACCGGTAATGATGGGTACGTTCCTTGTGGCCAATCATCCCGCACTTATTCTCTTTGATTCTGGTGCTTCGCATACATTCATCAGCAAGAAATTTGTGGAGCAACATTGCATTTCATACCATGAATCAAAAGAAGGGTTTAAAATTCAGTCACCTGGGGGACAAATATTTACTAGAGAAGTGGCCTATCAAGTACCCGTAACATTGGCCGGACGGGACTGTCCTACTAATATGATTGTTCTGAAAGGCCAAGACATAGATGTCATTTTGGGCATGAATTGGTTGGCCCGACATAAAGTAACCCTCAACACTGATCAGAGAACCATCAGGTTGAGTCATAGTCAAGAGGAAATTCTTTTGTCTATCCCCATTCCAACCAAAACTACTGGCAGAGTTTATGAAGCCATTATACTGGAGATCAAGGATATTCCGGTAGTATGTGAGTTCCCAGATGTCTTTCCAGAGGATTTGCCTGGATTGCCACCCGAAAGAGAGGTAGAGTTTGTAATTGAGTTGAAGCCCGGTACGGCTCCCATTTCTAGAAGATCGTACCGAATGCCTCCAAATGAGCTAGCAGAACTAAAGATTCAATTACAAGATCTACTAGAGAAAGGATTCATCCGGCCAAGCTCGTTGCCATGGGGTTGTCCAGCCATATTTGATGAGGACATCACTATGAGTACGACTACACCAGCAGCACCTCCACATCAAGCGCCACTTCCTTCATTAGCTGGGCCAATCACTCGGGCCCGTGCCAGAGATCTTAACTTCGTCATGCTAGTGAAGAATGAGGGCCCAGAAGAATAGACGACCAGCCCAACTGCGGCCCATAGTGGACGACCTAGGGTAGGCCGCCCCTAGGGGCTGCGCCCCCTCTCTCTATTTATATAGGAGCTGCGCCTCCTTTGTTCTTCGAGTTTTGTTTTACATCTAGCTTTAGCTACCCCAGAACACGCACAAATACGTGTTGTCCTCTGTGATTCAGAACACCACCTCGAGTGATATTAAGATTGCTCGCATCTTTTTCTTGTTCGTTCTTCGATTGCGCACAGGAAACGATCTTCGTGATCAGGCCGATCTCGCATCAGCAAGGTCGGTAACCATTGGAAGTTGGTTCAGCGATTGCATTGGCGCTTCGGGATCGCTCGTCGTAGTCGGATCGTGAGCGTCTACTTCCACCAAATCGGAATTATCTCCACTCACCGAAAGATCGGGCACTCCAGCTCTATCAAGTGGTATCAGATTTCCAGGTTGATCGGTGAGTTTATCGAGTGTTTTTTTCCTACAGTCCACAAAACCACATAAAAATTCAGGTTAGACCTTATACCAGCACCCTTTTGAGCCTCGCACCTTCTTTCAATAATCTGCATTGTTGAATTTGTGTGCTTTCGCGTCATTTGTTGCTGGTCGCATTGTGTTTTTTCTCACCGTCCTTCTTTCTTCCTTGTTTTTCTCCTTCGGTTACATCAAACCCTAACACGCCGCAACCATCTTCCTTATTTTTCTCCTTCGGTTACATCAAACCCTAGCGCGCCGCAACCATCTTCCTTGTTTCTCTCCTTCGGTTACATCAAACCGAGTCAACGCCGCTTCCTTATTTTTCTCCTTCGGTTACGTCAAAAAAAAACAGAAAAAAAACCTAGTCAACGCCGCTTCCTTGTTTTTCTCCTTCGGTTACGTAAAAAAAACAGAAACAAAAAAAACGAAGGAGAAAGGATACAAAGCGGTTGTCTCATCTCGGTCATTTTAAACATACCTTCCTTAAACCGGGCATAACTTTTCGCTCGGTTGTTCAAAAAATCTGAAATTTTTACAGGAGCTTGTTGGCACCATTCTGAGGGTCGGTTTGGCTTCGACAAAATTGTCAAAAAAATTCAGGAAAATAAAGAAAAAAATCCGTCAAAGTTCTCGCACTACTTCCTGATTTTCTGTAGACCACATCTGAACTCTGTTTGAGGTGAAATTTTGTGTAGCTCCTAGTTTGTTGCTCCTTGTGCTGAGAAAAATATCAAAAAAATCATACAAAAAAAGAGAAACAAAATCACCTGTGATTCCTACTAGTACCTTTTTGGCCTCGCTAGTACAATATTTGCGGTACTGCTATTCTGCTAGTTCCATCCGTCCTTTGCACCTGTGGCCAGCAATATAGTTTCGTGTTTTGCACTATAATTCAACTTTGCATTATTTTTTGATCGTGCTAATCCTTGACTTGAGTGCAGCCTACCCACAACTCCACATATTTCTACGACTCGCACCACACTCGACACCATCCTGGCACGCCTTGATGCATTGACCACAAAGATGGAGCAGGACTACGGCGGTGACACTGAGCAGGACGATGGAGATCGTCTTGGTCGTGCACGCCGTGTGGTTCGTCATCCCCCTAATGACTTATTTTCTAAGATTAAATTTAAAATTCCACCTTTTAATGGCAAATATGATCCTGCTGCATATCTTGATTGGGAGTTAGAGGTTGATCAAAAATTTTCATGCCATGATATTGCTGCACATTCTCAGGTTAAAGTTGCTATTAGTGAATTTACTGATTTTGCTTTAATTTGGTGGCGTGAGTATAAAATGAAACATCCCACTGCCATTCCAACCACTTGGGATCAGTTGAAAGCTGCGATGCGACATCGATTTGTGCCTTCGTATTATGCTCGTGATTTGCTTAATAAAATGCAGCGTTTTCAGCAAGGTTCTCAATCTGTTGAGGACTATTTCCAGGAGTTACAAAAAGGTATGATTCGTTGTGGGATATTGGAGGACAACGACGCTGCTATGGCACGTTTTCGTGGTGGTTTAAACCGCGAAATCCAGGATATACTTGATTATAAGAAATATTATGATATGACTACTTTATTTGAATATGCTTGCAAAGCTGAACGTGAATTGAAGGGACGCCGCTCGAAGACATATTCTAACCCTTTTGCAGGACGAAGCTCGACATCCACCTCAACACCAGTTCCCCCTGCGCCATCCACGTCCACCACTACTCCACGCGAGAAGATGACCAAACCAGCCAGCACTTCCCTACCCACAGGTCGTACACGGGATATTCAGTGTCATCGCTGTAGAGGATTTGGCCATGTGATTCGAGACTGCCCAAACAAGCGCACTTTGCTCATTCGTGACGATGGTGAGTACTCTTCCGCTAGTGATTCTGAAGAAATTGAACATGCACTACTTGCCACTAACCATGCAGCTCAGGTGGAGGTACATGTCAACCCGGGCGACGCTGATAGGTATGAAAGTCTTGTTGTGCAGCGTGTTCTTAGTACACATGTCGCTTTGCCCGAAAAGAATCAGCGACACACTCTGTTTCATACAAAGGGTGTTGTGCAGGAGCGGTCAATTCGCATCATTATCGACAGCGGCAGTTGCAACAATTTGGCGAGTACCATGTTGGTCGAAAAGTTGTCGTTACCCACTCGTAAGCATCCAAACCCATATCACATTCAATGGCTTAATGATGGTGGTAAAATAAAAATCACGCGTTCCGTGCGTGTTCCTTTCTCCATGGGTGCTTATTCTGATTTTGTTGATTGTGATGTTATTCCCATGGAAGCATGCTCTTTGTTACTTGGTCGACCTTGGCAATATGATACTGATAGCTTGCATCATGGTCGTTCGAATCATTATTCTTTCATTTTTAAGGGTCAGAAAATTATTATACATCCAATGACCCCTGAACAAATTGTTAAAGATGATCTTGCCTGAGCTGCTATAACTGCTAAACAACTTGATCCATCGCCCTCTGTTCCTTCTGAAATCAAGTTAAAGGCTCCTGTTTTACTTGCTACACGTGCTAATTTTGATGATCTACACGGTGCTCATTTGCCATGCTATGCACTTGTATGCTCTAGTGTCCTCATTTCACTTGATGATGCACCATCTTTGGTTATTCCCCCTATGGTTGCTAACCTTTTGCAGGAGTACGTTGATGTCTTTCCCAAAGACTTACCACCGGGTCTCCCACCACTTCGTGGCATTGAGCACCAGATCGACCTCATTACCGGCGCACAGCTTCCGAACCGCGCACCGTACCGTACAAATCCGAATGAGACGAAGGAGATTCAGCGCCAGGTACAGGCGTTGCTTGACAAGGGATACATTCGTGAGTCTCTTAGCCCTTGCTCTGTTCCTGTGTTACTTGTTCCCAAGAAAGATGGGTCATGGCGTATGTGTGTAGACTGTCGTGCTATTAATAACATCACTATTCGTTATCGATATCCTATACCACGCCTTGATGATATGCTAGATGAGCTTAGTGGTCCCATTATTTTCACTAAGATTGATTTGCGTAGTGGTTACCACCAGATTAGAATGAAACTGGGTGATGAATGGAAAACGGCTTTTAAAACGAAATTTGGTTTATATGAATGGTTGGTTATGTCGTTTGGATTGACTAATGCTCCCAGCACTTTTATGCGAGTGACGAATGAAGTTCTAAGGCCCTTCATAGGATTGTTTGTGGTTGTTTATTTTGATGATATCCTTATTTACAGCAAATCTAAGAAAGAGCATTTGGAACATTTAAGTGCTGTTTTTGATGCATTGTGTGCTGCCCAGTTATTTGCTAACATGGAAAAATGCATCTTTTGTACACGACGTGTCTCGTTTCTTGGTTATGTTGTTACTCCACAGGGCATTGAGGTGGATAGCAGCAAGATTGCTGCCATTCGGGAGTGGCCTACACCGACGACGGTCACACAAATTCGGAGCTTTCTTGGACTTGCCGGTTTCTACCGCAGATTTGTTCGTGATTTTAGCTCCATTGCAGCGCCTCTACATGAGCTTACAAAGAAAGATGTGCCATTTGCTTGGAGTGATTCGCAGGAGGAAGCGTTCAACACTTTGAAAGATAAGTTAACCCAAGCTCCCCTATTGCAATTGCCTGATTTTAATAAAGTGTTTGAGCTTGAATGCGATGCTAGCGGTATTGGGCTAGGTGCTGTTTTGTTACAAGAAGGAAAACCAGTTGCTTATTTTAGTGAAAAATTAAGGGGTGCTAGTCTGAAATATTCTACTTATGATAAGGAGCTTTACGCTTTAGTGCGCACTTTGCATACATGGCAGCACTATCTTTGGCATCGTGAGTTCATAATTCATTCTGATCATAAGGCTTTAAAACATATTCGCACCTAAACCAATCTGAACCGTCGTCATGCTAAATGGGTAGAATTCATTGAGTCTTTTCCTTACATTATTAAACACAAGAACGAGAAGGACAATGTTATTGCTGATGCTTTGTCTCGTCGCTATACCATGCTATCACAGTTAGATTTTAAAATCTTTGCACACTGTGAAAGATCAATATGTTGACGATGCTGATTTTAAAGATGCTTTCGGCCATTGTATTATTGGGAAACCATGGGGCAAATTTCACATACAGGATGGGTTCCTCTTTCGCGCTAACAAGTTGTGTGTTCCAGCTAGCTCGGTTCGCCTTTTGTTGTTACAGGAAGCGCATTGAGGCGATCTCATGGGGCACTTTGGCGTCTACAAGACACATGAGGTGTTGGGTGCCCACTTCTTTTGGCCTCGAATGCGCGCTGATGTTGAGCACCTTGTTGCACGCTGCACTACTTGTCAGAAAGCTAAGTCATGATTGAACAACCATGGTTTGTATATGCCATTGTCTGTTCCTACTTCTCCTTGGATTGATATTTCGATGGATTTTGTTTTGGGATTGCCTAGAACTAAGAAGGGGAGGGATAGCATTTTTGTGGTTGTTGATCGATTCTCCAAAATGGCTCATTTCATACCTTGTCATAAGACTGATGATGCTAGCAATGTTGCTGAATTGTTTTTTAGAGAGATTATTCGTTTGCACGGTATTCCCAATACAATAGTCTCGGATCGTGATGCTAAGTTTCTAAGTAATTTTTGGAGATCTCTGTGGAATAAATTGGGAACTAAATTGTTGTTTAGCACCACTTGTCATCCTCAGACTGATGGTCAAACTGAGGTAGTTAATCGAACTTTGTCTACCATGCTTAGGGCTGTTTTAGACAAAAATTTGAAACGTTGGGAGGATTGCTTGCCTCATGTTGAGTTTGCTTATAATCACGCAACACATTCTTCTACAAAGATGTGCCCTTTTCAAATTGTTTATGGTTACATTCCTAGGGCGCCTATTGCTTTGTTTTCGCTTGATGCTGCGGACGCACCACACATAGATGTTGTTGCACATGTCGAACAAATGATTAACCTCCATGAACAAACTCAACAAAACATTGCTGCTACTAATGCAAAAAATCAGATTGCTGGTAGTAAAGGAAGAAAACTTGTTACTTTTGAGCCAGGTGATATGGTTTGGTTGCACTTGAGAAAGGATCGGTTTCCTACTTTGCGCCATTCTAAATTAATGCCTCGTGCTGTTGGTCCTTTTAAGGTGCTAACAAAGATTAATGATAATGCTTATATCCTTGACCTGCCTGCGGAATTTGGTGTTTCCACTAGTTTTAATGTTGCAGATTTGAAACCATATATGGCCGAGGATGAGGAGTTGCCGTCGAGGACGACTTCACTTCAAGAAGGGGAGGATGATGAGGACATCACTATGAGTACGACTACACCAGCAGCACCTCCACATCAAGTGCCACTTCCTTCATTAGCTGGGCCAATCACTCGGGCCCGTGCCAGAGATCTTAACTTCGTCATGCTACTGAAGAATGTGGGCCCAGAAGAATAGACGACCAGCCCAACTGTGGCCCATAGTGGACGACCTAGGGTTGGCCGCCCCTAGGGGCTGCGCCCCCTCTCTCTATTTATATAGGAGCTGCGCCTCCTTTGTTCTTCGAGTTTTGTTTTACATCTAGCTTTAGCTACCCCAGAACACGCACAAATACGTGTTGTCCTCTGTGATTCAGAACTCTACCTCGAGTGATATTAAGATTGCTCGCATCTTTTTCTTGTTCGTTCTTCGATTGCGCATAGGAAACGATCTTCGTGATCAGGCCGATCTCGCATCAGCAAGGTCGGTAACCATTGGAAGTTGGTTCAGCGATTGCATTGGCCCTTCGGGATCGCTCGTCGTAGTCGGATCGTGAGGGTCTACTTCCACCAAATCGAAATTATCTCCACTCACCGAAAGATCGGGCACTCCAGCTCTATCAATATTCATCAAGAAGAAGGATCAAACTTTACGGATGTGTGTGGATTATCGACCCCTGAATGAGGTCATTATCAAGAACAAGTACCCTCTTCACGGATTGACATTTTATTTGATCAACTGATCGGGGCGAGGGTATTCTCCAAGATTGATCTCAGATCGGGCTATCATCAGATCCATATCAGGCCCGAGGATATACCAAAAACCGCATTCACTACGTGGTATGGATTATTTGAATACCTGGTAATGTCTTTCGGACTGACAAATGCTCCTGCCCACTTCACTTATCTGATGAACTCGGTATTCATGCCCTAGTTGGACAAGTTTGTGGTGGTCTTCATAGATGATATCTTAATATATTCCAAGAATGAAGAGGAGCATGCCCAACACTTACTGATCGTGTTAACTCGCTTGAGAGAACATCAATTATATGCCAAGTTCAGTAAGTGCGCGTTTTGGCTGGAAGAAATTCAATTTCTGGGACATGTACTGTCTGCTAAGGGGATTGCGGTGGATCCCAGCAAAGTCAAGGACATTTTGGAGTGGAAACCCCCAACCACTGTTCATCAAGTCCGAAGTTTCCTTGGACTGGCTGGTTATTACCGTTGATTTATACGAGATTTTTCCAAGCTTGTGAAGCCAATCACAAGTCTATTGAAGAATGATACTAAATTGAATTGGTCTTCAAAGTGTAATGAAGCCTTTGAGCACTTGAAGATATTATTAACCACTGCTCCGGTATTGGCTCAACCGGATATTAATAAGCCCTTTGATGTGTATTATGACGCATCAGGCAGTGGTCTTGGCTGCGTATTAATGCAGGAAGGCCAAGTAATAGCGTATGCTTCAAGGCAGTTGCGCTAGCATGAGGAGCATTATCCCACTCATGATCTAGAGCTAGCTGCAGTGGTTCATGCCCTGAAGATCTGGCGTCATTATCTACTGGGTAATATCTGTCACATCTATACAGATCATAAAAGCTTGAAGTATATCTTCACCCAGTCAGAGTTGAACATGAGACAAAGGCGATGGCTTGAGCTTATTAAGGACTATGAATTGGAAATTCATTATCACCGAGGCAAGGCCAATGTAGTGGCAGATGCACTTAACCGTAAGGTTTCCTGTCACTATCTTACAGTGAAGACCTCTGACAATACACTATGCCAGGAGATGGAGAAGTTAAACCTGGGAATGATCCAACAAGGAGCCTTAAGTCAACTAAAGCTTGAGTCAGTCCTTTTACAAAGGATAATTGAAGCACATAAAAATGATGAGGGTATGAAACATATCCGTGAGAAGATAAGGGTTGGAAAAGCCAAATGTTTCAAAGAAGACGATCAGGGTGTTGTATGGTTCAACAACCGCATAGTTGTGCCGAAGAATGAAGAAATCCGCCAACAAATTTTGGATGAAGCACATCTTAGTCGCTATTCTATTCATCCCGGAAGCACTAAGATGTATCAAGATCTGAAACAACATTATTGGTGGACGAAGATGAAAATTGAAATTGCACGCTATGTGGCTAGGTGTGACACTTGCAGACGTGTCAAGGCCATACACATGAAGACTGCTGGTCCATTACAATCTTTACCTATCCCAACATGGAAATGGGAAGATATTAGCATGGACTTCATTGTGGGATTACCCAGGACTACAAAAGGGTATAATTCTATCTGGGTTATAAATGATCGGCTTACGAAAATTGCTCATTTTCTGCCAGTCAAGACAGATCACCCGGTTACTATCTATGCCCAATTGTACATTGCTCGTATTCTTAGTCTGTATGGTGTTCCAAAGACTATAGTGTCGAATCGTGGACCTCAATTTGTAGCCAAGTTTTGGGAAGCACTTCACAAATCCTTGGGTACTAAGTTGCTCCATAGTTCGACCTATCATCCTCAAACCAGTGGGCAGACTGAGAGGGTGAACCAAATACTTGAAGATATGCTGCGGGCATGTGTTCTAGAATTCCCACAGAAATGGGACGAATGTTTGCCGTTAGCGGAATTCTCATATAATAATAGCTATCAAGAAAGCATTAAGATGGCACCCTTTTAAGCTTTATATGGGTGACGATGTCGTACTCCGCTAAATTGGTCTGAACCTGGTGAAAGGTACTTCTTCAGGCCTGATATGGTAAAAGAGACCGAAGAAAAAGTTCAAAGAATAATTCATAATTTGAAGAAAGCTCAAGCTCGTCAGAAAAGCTATGCAGACAAACGACGGATGCCCTTATACTTTCCGGTTGGAGATTATGTCTACCTGAAAGTTTCACCAATGAAGGGTGTAACACGTTTCGGGGTCAAAGGGAAGCTTGCACCACGATATATTGGTCCTTTTCCTATCCTTGACAGATACGGACCAGTGGCATACCGACTTTAGTTACCCGAAACCTTGTCTGTTGTACATAATGTGTTCCATGTATCTCAACTAAAGAAGTGTCTTCGGGTTCCAGATCGAACCATTGAAGTGACAGATGTTGTCCTTGAACCAGACTTGACATATTCTGAACATCCTATTCGTGTCTTGGATCAAAAGGACAGGATTACCCGGAGAAAAACTCTCAAGTTTTATAAGATACAGTGGAACCAACATTCCGAAGATGAGGCTACTTGGGAAACTCAAGACTTCTTAGATAAGAATTTCCCAGGCTTTTTAGCCTCCTGTAATTTGTAAAGTGTATAAAATGGTTGTAATAAAGGAGTGAGTCCCAAACCACCCCTGCCTTGTACCAAAAATAAGGAAATAAAAGTATGTCGCGTTTCCTTTTCCATTACTTACCCTAGGACTTTTAATCTTGGGACGAGATTCTTTTATGGGCGGAAGGATGTAACACCCCTGGTGTTACTGTTACTAAAAATTGAGCATAACATCATGAGCATCAACATTTCATATGTTTAACACACCTAGAGTGCATTCACTAGGTAAAAATTTCAAACAAGTTGTATTGTTATAGCATTTTGTAAATAAGACCCTAGTGTAGGGTACTTAACCCTAAATGGGGATTAGAAGGGCAAAACAGGGACTAAATAGAGAAAATCCCAAAGATTAAGTGAAATAATCATAAAATGTTGTCAAAGATGGACCTACATTACATTTATATCCCTGAGATACCAAAAACCCTAATTGAGACCATAGAAAACCCTAAATCCAAACCCTAGGGGCCTATGTGCAAAAATAGTGCACCTGTGGACTAAAGTGTAAAAACCATGTTAAATAAGTATCCTAGGTCATATGGTTCACAATAAGGTGGATTTGCAATCCAAAACTTGAGATTTGGACTTAAGTGCAAAAGAGCCACACTTGACCCTTTTGGTTAGGTCAGAATTTCAGTGTGGTTGACTCAACTTTGAGCCCTTGTATCTTTCAAATTATTGAGAATTTACCCTAGGTCACCACATCAAATGTACAGACCTATCAAAGGAGAACAACTTTGCTTAAGAGTGTAAGCATAGTTGTTGAGAAGAATTTGGAGATAATTAAGCCCAAAGTTGGACTGTCAGACTACTTAAAGTCTACAATCTGACTAACAGTGGAATTGCATGAACTTCAAGCTCAATTCTGAGCATGATCCTGTGACTGTTTGTGGATGCATGATGTATCAAAGTTGAAGCTGGTCTATTAAGTTATAAATTTGTTGTAGAGTGTTGGTCACGTTGCTATAGAAATCTGAGAGGAATTTGGCCCTAAACTGTGACTGTCAGTTCATCTGAATGGAGCTCGCCATGGTACAGTAACTTAAGTGGATCAGACTGCCAGCACAGAGCTCTCACCGCCGACGACTGATCTCCGCTGCGATTCGCGTCGCTGCCGTTGTGATTTACGCCACCGGTGACCGGATAAGCCTGCCAGATAGTAGCTCTTCGCCTAACGATAACTCCGGTGACTCACCGTCGTGCCTTCCCCCTTGCTCACCGAACCCGTGGAGAAGGTTCTCACCGCCGTTAAGCCATCACCGGCGTCCGCCGCGTGTCTCTACCTTTCCACCGCATCGTCGTAGCCTACTCTCACTCTCTGTTGATCACCGGATTAATCGCCACGGCATAGGACACCAAGCCACTGCGCCAGTGCTCTTCCCTTCCTCCGACCGTCGCGCGTCCTTCTTCAAATTCGCGGCCACCGCCCACTAGCTCTATAAATTGAAGCCACCGCAAGCTCCGTAAGGTAGTCAAGTACCCCGACACCCAGTATTGCCCCCAGCCGATCACCAGCGAGCTCGAATTTTGCATTTTCCCCAAACCGGTTCGAATACACCGCGAAGAACAGCTCGCCGCGGCTAGCTCGATTCAGGTCAGTGCAAACCTTCTGCTCCCTCGTTTAAGCAGTCTCATGCGTCTGTGATGCTCACCGACCCACCCAATTGAATTAGATCGCCGCCAATCGCCGGGAACACATTGTTCTTTGGATCGCCCGCACGGTCACCGTGGCCAGGGTGTTTTAGTGCGCCATTGGTGAAATTGTTTGAGGGGAATTGTTCGGGGGAGATCCAATTCGGTGTTCGCCACTCGGGGCCGCCAGTCTTGGCTCCCTCCGGCCGGTCCAGGTGCTCGCCGGAGTACGTCCCTGCGCGGTTCGCTGCCGTGGACATCGAACGGAGAAAGGATAGAAGCGCGGGGTTGTTTTTGTAGATGTCAGTGATACGATGAAAAGTAGCGAGGGGTTCTTAACGGATATCCAAAGTTGCGAGGGCCTCTGTGCAAACCTGCCCCGCGGGCGCGGGCTTGGGTGCGTGTTTTCCTGTGCAGGCTGGGCTGTATGGGCTGCTTCTGGCCCAGTGCTGTTCAAACTTTTTCATTTTTTCAGAGAAACTTTAGAAATCTGTAGAAAACTGTAGAAAAATCCTAAAAATGTCTAACCAATTTTCCTAGTTTCCTTATTTTCCATAGAATTTAATTAAAATAGTTTTATGATTTTTAGGGCAAATAGGGAATTTTGAGTCATTTAAAATAGCCTAAAGCATTGCTTCTGAATTTTTAGAAAATAAATAATAATTCCAAAAATGCCCAAACTTTTTATTTGAACCCTAAGCATTATTGAGAAGCCTTGGGTAGAATTTGGTATGATTTAGACCTTGTTTGATACTAGAACCCAAAACCCTACCCCCCTGCTTTTTGAACTTCACTAATGACTCTGAAAACCCTAAGTTCTCGGAGTTCCGTGAAGGAAAGTTGTATTCAAGACTTTAGATAATAAACTATTATTATCTTTGCACTCTCATGAGCATTACATAGCATTCAGTCTTATATATATACATATGGTTATATTTAGAAAACGAGGAAGAAGTTGAAATAGAAGAAGAGAAGACTGCACCACCACCACCTGCGGAACATCAGGCAGGGAATTGTTTTTACTTTGACATCTGCGGATCCGAGCCTGACTCACCTATAAACGAAGGCAAGCCTCGGTGCATTTGCCACCTCCTTGATGCTTTTAAAATCTTTCTCACTTGCTTGATGCATTAGGTGATAGGAGTTGATTCCTAAAACAGTTCCTGCATTACCATCCTTGAATTTGATTACCTTCCTTGATCACCCGTTTTACAAAAGATTTTTGATGCTTAGCCTTGCTTTAGAAAAACAAAATGTTTTGTTTTTGCAAAAGATGATGTGGCAAAAGTGGGTGGGATGTTTTTGAAAATAAAATTTGATGGTGGATCCATCATGGCCGTGATGGGTTCAACATCAGAAAAGATGTACCTCTGCCAGGTACCAAACTTTGGGTTTGAAATGATTAAGCTGAGACCGGGCGGGTGACTTGCACGAGAAAGGAGTCTCGGTGTAGTGTCTCCGTCTGAGTCGATTAAGGACCGTCTCGATGTAGGCATGCTGACCGAGTACCCTTTAACTGGTCACATGCCTCATCATGGGTAAGCTTTGCCTCAGGCAGACTAAGGCCAGAATAAGATAACACGCAATGGGCGTGGAGCGGTGGCGAGAGTAGCGCGTACCCTCCGTGGCAAGAGGCTGGACGGTGGTGTATCTGTGCTCTCGGTTGACGTGAACCTGATCTAGTCTTAAGAACCCCGGTGGCGGGTTGACATATGCACGGGTTAAGTGCTACATATGTCGTGTGATCGGAGATCCTCAGCTGAGTATAATCGATTCGAATCGCCGTACCTTTGCGGTTATGAAGACTTGGTCACTGACTTATACGTAAAACTCCAGTAAAGATGATGGTTTGTTAAGAAATTGGCTAGTGCAGGTCAAGTGATTGAACTAGGGTAGAAAGAACTCTAGTTGCAGGTAATTTTACTTAACTTGACAAATAAAACTGGATTTTTAAGGATCCACTTTTAGTAAGCATTTCTGCAAAATAGAGTCTTTGATTATTGAGAAGCCTTACCTTGACTCCCTTATAACCAGCATACCCTTGAGAGTCTTTTCTTTAGTCGGGTAAGACTTGCTTAGTAATTCCATACTCAGGGTTTTATTCCCCATTGTTTTTAGGTGAGGAAGCAACAAACTTTTGTTGCTTCTGTTCTAAGGTGGTACCGAAGGAAGAACACCAGGAATGAAGTGCGGGAGGAAAGGATCCTCCATAACACCTTTTGTTTAAAACTTTATGGGAGGAGTTTTTGCCTCCCTTGGTATGTAATAATATTACTCTGCACTCCTAGGATATATTATGGTCTGTAAATATTCAACTCTATGTTACTTTTACAATAAAGGTAAGTTTATGTAATTGCTTCCGCATTCTCGTAACTCCGATGCTTGTAATGTCTGCGTGACGGGTGAAACGCTCTTGGGAAAGGTAAGAAAAGCAGATACCGAACTTGTCAAGTGATTCAGGGGCACCTACAGGGTTTTCTGAGGTCCGTTGGACAAGGATAACTGTAGGTGGGCCTAATTACTTGGGAGGTTCCGTCACAAGTCAGATGCAGTGATCACATTTGTATCCCCATCAGACCGACTGACAGCTCTACTTCAAGGCATTATTACTTCAGTTTTCGTATAGCAACAACCCAACCTTACTTTAGCAAAGTTATGCTTCTATATACTACCTTCAACTTCCTCACAGTGACCTTGGACTTAAAACCACTACATCGTCCTTAATTTATTTCCAAAGTTAGACCAACGCCACTGTTAAGCCAGGTTCAGAATTTACTTATGACTGATAGTCCATCTTTAGGCCAGTTTATCTCCAATTTTTATATAACACCAATGCTTAATCACTTCAGCAAAGTTATACTCCTAACATAGCTCTACAAATTTGATGTGTTGACCTAGGGAAAAATCCTTAAGAATTGAGAGATACAGAGCTCCAAAGTTGACCCTATTCCACTAATTTTCAGGCTTAGTCACCTAGTGCTCATGGGACCCTTTTGCAAATAAGTCCAAATTTCATCACTCCACTTGAAAATTCTCCAATGTGAAAGTTACTTGGTTTGTGATGTGGGTTATCACTTTGATATTTGCACTTTGGTCCAAAAGTGCCTAGAATTTGCATTTACCCCCCTAGTCTTCGAATTAGGGTTTTCTAGGGTTTCTTTTTAGGGTTTTGAGTACTTTAGGGTTTTTGTGCAACTGAAGTTCATCAACTTTGATATCTTGTGAGCATTCCTAATTACTTTTGAGATTTTTACCTATTTGGGCTTCACTTTTATCCATAAGCCCTAATTCAGGGTGAAGTACCCTACCCTAGGGTTAAGCACTCTTCAAGTCCTATCATCACAACTTGTTTGAAAATTTACCTAGTGAATGCATTCTATGTGTGACAAGCAACATGAAATGTCAATGCACATGATGTTATGCTCAAGTTTTAGTGCCAGTAACACCAGGGGTGTTACATTCTTCCCCCATAAAAGAATCTCATCCCGAGATTTAAAGTCCTAAGGTAAGTAATGGAAAAGGAAACGCTTCACATCTTTATTTCCTTACTTGTCTTACAGAGCAGGGGGTGGTATGGGGTTTATTTCACCTTTACAATCAAGTGTACATATCTTACAGGTTTCATGAAGCTAAAAACATAGGAAAATTCTTTTCCAAGAAGTCTTGAGTCTCCCAGGTAGCTTCATCTTCAGTATGCTGGTTCCATTGTACCTTATAGAATTTAAGAGTCCTTTTGAGGGTGACCCTGTCCTTCTGATCCAAAACTCGAATGGGATGTTCTGAATATGTTAAGTC
This sequence comes from Zea mays, assembly GCF_902167145.1. NCBI lineage: Eukaryota > Viridiplantae > Streptophyta > Magnoliopsida > Poales > Poaceae > Zea > Zea mays. The sequence goes on from NC_050103.1 coordinate 48,816,704, forward strand.
TGGTTCCAAGGCAACATCCACCACATCGATGGTTCGATCAGGAATCCGAAGGCACTTCTTCAATTGAGATACATGGAACATGTTGTGTACTGCAGATAATGTTTCGGGCAGTTGAAGTCGGTATGCCACTGGTCCGTATCGGTCAAGAATAAGAAACAGGCCAACATACCGGGGTGCTAGTTTCCCTTTTACCCTGAAACGGTTCACACCCTTCATTGGTGATACTTTCAGGTATACATGATCATTAACTTGAAAGACCAAAGGTTGGCGTCGCTTATCCGCACCGAGCTTGTGCCTCTTTCAAGTTGTGTATGATCCGTTGGACTTTTTCTTACGTCTCTTTAACCATGTCAGGCCTGAAAAACCACCTTTCTCCGGGCTCTGACCAATTTAAGGGTGTCCGGCACCGTCGTCCATACAGTGCTTTGAAAGGTGCCATCTTAATGCTTTCTTGATAGCTATTGTTATACGAAAACTCTGCCAATGGTAGACATTCATCCCATTTTTGTGGAAACTCCAAGACACATGCTCGTAGCATATCTTCAAGTATTTGATTTACTCTCTCAGTTTGTCCACGTGTTTGAGGATGATAGACCGAACTGTGGAGCAACTTAGTACCCAGAGACTTGTGGAGTTCTTCCCAAAATTTGGATACAAATGTGGTCCGCGGTCTGACACTATTGTTTTTGGAATTCCGTGCAAACTGAGAATACGAGCAATATATATTTGTGCATAGGTAATGACCGGGTAATATGTCTTGACTTGCAGAAAATGAGCTATCTTTGTAAGCCAATCAATTATAACCCAGATAGAGTCAAAACTTTTAGTTGTCCTGGGTAATCCCACAATGAATTCCATACTAATGTCCTCCCATTTCCAAGTTGGGATAGGTAAAGATTGTAGTGGTCCCGCGGTCTTCATATGCACTGCCTTGACACGTCTACATGTGTCACATCTTGCTACATAGAGTGCAATCTCAATTTTCATTTTTGTCCACCAATAATGTTGCTTTAAGTCTTGATACATCTTAGTACTTCCAGGATGAATGGAATATCGACTAAGATGAGCTTCATCCAAAATTTGTTGGCAGACCTCAGCATCTTTAGGCACAACTATGTGATCACTAAACCATAGTATTCCTTGGTCATCCTTTCTGAAGCAATTATCTTTGCCGGCTTCTATTTTCTCATGAATGTGTTTCATACCCTTGTCGGTTCTTTGGGCATCAATAATTCTCTGTAGAAGAACTGACTCAAGCTTTAATTGGGTCAAAGTTCCATGTTGTATCATACCCAGGTTTAACTTCTCCATTTCTTGACATAGTGTGGTGTCAGGGGTCCTTACTGTAAGACAATGAAAGAAAGCCTTGCGACTCAGTGCATCTTCCACCACATTGGCTTTTCCTGGGTGATAGTGGATTTCTAAATCATAATCTTTCATCAGTTCAAGCCATCTTCACTGTCTCATGTTCAGTTCTGACTGGGTAAAAATATATTTCAGACTTTTATGACCTGTATATAAATGGCAGGTATTTCCCAGCAGATAATGATGCCATATCTTAAGGGCATGAACAACTGCAGCTAATTCCAAATCATGAGTTGGATAGTGCTCCTCATGTCGGCGTAGTTGTCTTGAAGCATAGGCTATGACTCGGCCCTCTTGCATTAGGACACATCCGAGTCCACTTCCTGATGCGTCACAATACACATCAAAAGGTTTTTCTATATCCGGTTGAGCCAATACCGGAGAAGTGGTCAATAATACCTTCAGCTGCTCGAAGGCTTCATTGCATTTTGAGGACCATTCAAACTTGGTATCATTCTTCAATAAACCTGTAATAGGTTTAACAATCTTGGAGAAATCCAGAATAAACCTGCGGTAATATCCGGCCAGTCCAAGGAAGCTTCGAACTTGATGTACTGTTGTTGGCGGTTTGCATTCTAGAATATCTTTAACTTTACTGGGATCAACCGCAATTCCTTTTGCAGATAATACATGTCCTAGAAATTGGATTTCCTCCAACCAAAACGCGCATTAGTTGAATTTAGCATACAATTGGTGCTCCCTCAAGCGAGCGCGTTAGCACAATACGTAAGTGCTTGGCATGCTCCTCTTCATTTTTGGAAAAGATAAGAATGTCATCAATGAAGACCACCACAAATTCATCTAACTCGGGCATAAATATCGAGTTCATTAAGTATGTGAAGTGGGCTGGAGCATTTGTCAATCCGAAAGACATAACCAAATATTCAAATAATCCATACTGCATAGTGAATGCGGTCTTGGGTATATCTTCGGGTCGAATATGGATCTGATGATAACCTGACTTGAGGTCAATCTTGGAGAATACCCGAGCTCGAGTAAGTTGATCGAACAAGATATCGATCCGGGGAAGAGGGTACTTGTTCTTGATGGTGACCTCATTAAGGGGTCTGTAGTCCACGCACATTCGAAGTGTTTGATCCTTATTTTTAACGAAAATTGCTGGACATCCCCATGGTGATGAACTAGGCCTAATGAACCCCTTCTCAAGCAAGTCTTGGAGTTGAGTCTTGAGTTCTGCCAATTCATTAGGTGGCATTCGGTACGACCTTCTAGAAATAGGAGCCGTACCGGGCTTTAGTTCAATCAGGAATTCCACATCCCTTTTAGGAGGCAACCTAGGCAAGTCTTTAGGAAAGACATCCGGGAATTCACACACCACCGGAATGTTATGGATTTCTGGTATGATAGCTTCATAAACTTGCCTAGATGGTTTGACTGGGACAGCTACAAGGATGGACATTTGAATCTCTTTACGACCATGGCTCAATTTGATGGTCCTTAAGTCTGTATTGATGATGGCTTTATGCCGGGCTAACCAGTTCATACCCAGAATTACATCTATGTCTTGGCCCTTTAAAACAATCATGTTGGTAGGAAATTCCCGTCCGGCCAACGTTACTGGTATGTGGAATGCTACTTCCTTAGTAAATATTCGTCCTCCAGGTGAATGGATAATAAATCCTTCCCTTGATTCAGTGGAAGGAATGCAATACTTTTCCACAAAATTCTTTCTTATGAAGGTGTGTGATGCACCAGAATCAAAGAGAATAATTGCTGAGTAATTGGCAACAAGTAACGTACCCATCATTACCGGCTCGCCCTCCGGTGTTGTAGCCACTTGGGTATAATAAATTTGTCCAGTTTTCTTGAAGTTCTTGCCTATTGAAGTATTAGACGTATTTCCATTTCCTTGGTTGGAGTCCCCAGAGTTCTGTTGGAAATTGGTTTTATTTTGCTTCGGGTATGGACAGTCCTTGATAAAGTGTCCGGACTTTCCACAGTTGAAGCAACTAGTGGAAGAACTAGGGAGAGCGGGGAAACGAGTACCAGGGGCACTCGGCTGATTGGTAGGAGCGGGGGCAATAGTGGGACGAATAAAAACATGTTGCTTGAAGGGATATGAAGGTGGGCGAGGCGAAGAACGTTTTTGATTAAAAGGTCGGATCACCAACCTGGTTCTCTTCTCAAAACGATTTTGATTAAAACCCTTTGATTTACCATGTCCTGCATTTTTGGCTTCTACTGCCAGTGTCGTACTGACAACCCTACTGTAGGTATGATCCAAGCATGTTGCCATTTTTCGCTGAAGCCTGTCATAAAGTCCCCTCATAAAACAATTATTTTTCTTTAGATCTGTATTCACTTGGTCGATGGCATACTGAGATAGATGGTTGAACTTATTGAGATACTGCATTACAGTATCTACCCCTTGCTTTAACCGGATGAACTCTTCTTGTTTCATATGGAGCACTCCCTCTGGAACATAATGCTCTCGGAATGCTAGCTTGAATTCCTCCCAGGTGATCTGATGCCCAGCCGGTTGGATTGCTGCAAAATTTGCCCACTAAGTACTGGCAGGCCCTCTTAACTGTTGCGCAGTAAATAGTGGCTTATGCGTCTCCGTGTAGCAAATCAGCCCAAACTTCTGTTCCATAACTCTTACCCACTCATCAGCTTCTAGAGGTTCTTCTGCTTTGATGAAGAGCGGGGGTCGAGTCTCAGAGAATTCCGAATATGTAGTATCACACAGTCCTTGAGGAGGAGCTCTCCCACCATGCAGTTGGAACTGATTGCCCGCCATTTCGTGCAAGAAGCGCGTATTATCCGCAGTGGCATTGACCAGGGTAGCGATAGAATCAGCCAAAGTCAGTGGTACTGGTGGCGGGTTAGGAGTATCTTCCCTACCGTGAAAAGTCCTCGCACCATCATGTGCGCGAGTCCGTGATGGCATCTGAGGCAAAGAAATATTTGGAAAAAATATAACATGCCAACACACACCATCATATTACATTACCAAAATGTAATAATTATACAGACTCCAGCGTACAACTTGACTTCAGTACTTATTTTACATAAGTATAATGTGGTGGAACTGCCCGAATTATTCCGACTTAAGTGCCTAAGTCCCGCCTTAGAGGCTAGACCACACTTAAATGGGAATAACCCGTCAATCCCTCGGATCTAGTTCGACGAGGCCACTGACAGGATCAAGTACCACAATCTCACTCGAAGGTGAGTCACAGAGCAAATACAATAAAGCATAAAACCATACATTAAGGAGTATTAAATTATTACATCACCATCGAAGTTTTGCAAAAGTAGTCATCATTGTTCGAGTGCAGCGGAATAAAACTAACGATAGATAAATGGAGGGATGGGGAAGCCTGTCCCATCACTCCTCATGCTCCTCCTCAGCCGAGGCGGGGTCCCACTCGACAGTCCAACCCGGTGGCAAGATGGACGGCCAAGTCACTCCAGCAACCATGTCCTCCAAAGAACCTGTAAAATTATGCCACAAGCAAGGTTGAGTATACTAATACTCAGCTAGACTTACCCGGTGTGAGGAGTCTACTCCTCTACCTCTAGACATGCAGCTGTTTGGCTGTGGGGTTTGGTTGCCAAAAGCACTAGCTGAGTTTCTAAATCAAGTTTTAACTTTGTCAAGTTTAAGTGTGACTCTCTTAAGGATAAATATGTACTAACTACTCATACATAGTAGCAAACATTTTTAGCAATCAACATCTTGTATCAACTCATCATATTTCCACTTGTTACTCAATGTAGCAGCATGGATCAAGCAGTCTCATTAGCTGCGAGAAGCAGACGATTCGAATCGAGTTTTCATCCTTGCAAGGTAAACCTAAACACACGACATGTAGGGGCACTCCGTCCCCACACACATCAACCGTCCCCATCGATTCCTGGCAACAGAAAGGGGCTCACCGCCTTGGCGTACAATGCCTCACTGACCCCGACTGCCGTCGTGCAGTGACCGCACTTGTACCCACCATAACCGGAATGGGAGACCACGTCTCAGGTCGCGTGAGGAGGGCAATCTGCGGGCAGGTTCACTCAGGTACTAGGCTTACCGATTTACCATATTTCTCGGTATGTGTTTAGTACGTTCAAACGCTTGACACACGGTACCACACCTTAATCCTTATTCCAATTTTCATCCCGTGGACAACCAATCCCCATGGATTGTTGTCCACAACCCAGCATCATTATGATAAGAAAGTGGATACAACCAATTTCCTGACCTCACGCGAGTGCTAGAAAAATCACTCGACTTCTACCGAGATCCTAATTAATAAAGCAGCTACTCGACCTAGCATACTAGTATTCATCTCAAAAGGAATCCTGAGTTCATGCAACTAGGGTTTCAAGCAACTCCTACACTTAAGTGCACATTCAATCCTACAATTAATAAGTTTAGTAAAATAGCATAAATAACAGGTTATGCATAAACCGGGGCTTGCCTTCCAAAGCAGTGGCAGGCAGATCCTCTGGTGCAGGCTCTGGTGCTGGATCCGGGGCTACCTCCTGAGCAGCTCCTTGCTCCGGCACGAGGACGTACTCTCCGTCAGCGAGGTTGCAATCTATCAGAATGCAATGAATATGTATGTCATGATTATGCAGGATTTAATAACATTATGCTAAAGGAAGAAAACTAGGTTAGTTGGTAACTTAGGGTTTCTTGAATATGTATGTCATGATTATGCAGGATTTAATAACATTATGCTAAAGGAAGAAAACTAGGTTAGTTGGTAACTTAGGGTTTCTTGGTTATACGTGGCTTTTAGTGGTTTATGCTCATCATTCTAAGTTTAGGTTTTGTTAAGGATAAGCATAGTGGATTGGCATTTCCCTTATATATGTTTCAGTGGAAATTTTACAAAGGGTTTTAGGATGACACTAATTTCCATCATTCATTTTCCTCTTCTTTATTCTCTATTTATGAATTCTAGTGTAGGTTTGAACTACAACAGTGAATTAACTTTTTCCAAAAATTCTGTAAAGTTTACAGTGGGTTGCCATTGGTCACTATAGCCTATTATGGGAATTTGTGGTTCAAAATAAAAAAGCTATGCTTTAGACAAAAATAACAAAAGTTGTGTAAATGGGCCACTTTGTACTACAACTCTCAACTAGGAGTGGGTTCTGTCCTAAGGGTTATTTTTGTTGGCATCTAACAGTAATAATAAGCTTTTGTGCCAAAAATCACAGAAGGCTAAGGGATGGTTATTTAGTTGTGATTTTCCAAAGTTTAATGCCAAAAAGGCACTTTCTACTGCCTTGCTTTTTGAAAAATGTCAAACATCAGATTTCATATTTTTCCTAAGTTCTTAATAACAAAACATTAATTATCCCAAGGTTTAGTGTATTTTTGCCTTGGGGTTATTTTCTAGGGTTTTTCTAAGTTTTCCTTGTTTTCTTAAAATAAAAGGTATCCCAATTATTTTGTACTAAACCAGAGTATAATAGATTTTTCTAGTGAACTACACTGAATAAGTGGACTAACAAAAATATGGGTGCTCCCTGGTTCCTTATTTAAATAACCTTTCCTATTTTCTTTAACTTTAAGCACAATGTGCATTAAATGGAAAACTCTACCTTAATGGGGTGTACAGAGGGGTTTATCATTTTTAAATAGGTCAGTAGGTGGTCATGCACTTCTTCAAATTTTCTTAACCTCAGTTAAATAGTGCAACTATTTTTCTTCCTATTATTTAGCTTTTGGCCAAAACAATAATTAAATCAGAACCCTAAAGTTTTCTGTAGCACTTAGGGGTTTTATATTTTTCTTAAGTAGTTTATATTATTTAAGATCTGACAAAAGTGGTTTGACTCAATTTGGATGAATAAAACAGAAGATATGAGTTATTCAAGTTCTGTTTAAATTTTAAATCAGGTTTAATAAAAGGTTTCCTGAAAAAACACTTTGCACCGAAGTCCTTGGGTTATTTCCAAACTAACTCTCTCAGTTATACCCTCGCGCTACTATTCATCCGAGTCACTGACATTGCGCAAAACCCCCTAGCTTTCTCTTCTTCTCCCCCGCAGTCCCTCCCTAGGTTTAAACAGCACCCGCGAGAAAGAAAAGGGCGGCGCAGCTTACCGACGGTGAGAGAAGTCCGGCGAGGGGCGGGGTTGGCTCCGGGAGGTTCTGGCGGTCACAACGGTGTATGGCTCGACGATGGGGGTGGCCGGAATCGTCCGGTCCACGTGCGCAGGCGGGTGCTCTCATCGGTGGCGGGTGTGCCGGCCAAACCACGGCGACCTAGTTCAATCCAATGGCACAGTGAGCTTCACGGGGTGGCGTAGAGGCTGTGTGCACAAGGAATCGAAGAATGGAGTAGAGGATTACCCGGTCTACGCTCGCCGGCGGTCGGGTGGAGTCCGGCGACCGTGGACTGGCCTCTCCGGCGAAGCAAACTTTGATTCCTCGCTCGGGGAGCTTCACTGAGGTGTGCATAGTCTTCTCCGAGGGCTGCACGGGGCTGGGAAGGGTTCTGCTGGCCGGTCTACGGTGGCAGGGGGATCGGGCGGCCGCGGACACGCCGTGCACGGGCAAACGCCGGTGGGTTTGGGCTCCGGTGAGGTCGAGCGCGTGCGGATGGGTACGGTCAAGGTCCCTAGGGGCTTTATAGGCGCGGGCGCGAGCCATGGCGCCGGCTGGTCTTTGGCGCGACGCGGGGCACGCGGGGGCGCGCGCGGGCGTGCTCTGGCGAGCTCAGAGCGCGTCGAACACGTGGCTCTTTGCTTCTGCCCGTGTTCTTCCCTCTGCTGAGCGGCCAAAACGTACGAATCTTGCCCTAGAGCCTGTGAGAGATCTCTTCCCTGCACCTAGAGCTACCTAGTTCATGTGAGTTCCAAGGGTAGATGTGGTCGGGTTAGAGAGATATGGGGGTGGGAAGTCGGCTATGTCAGAGATGTCCAAACCGAGACAAAATTGGTGCCAAGTCGTGTCAAACGTCTTAGGGTAGGTGTCAACTTTTTCCAGGGCATTCTAGGGTTAATTTGCCGCCACTTTGTCAATTGGGTCAAAGTGTTTTGAAGTTTGAATGAGGGTGAACATGTGTGATCTTTGGCCAAAGGTTAGTTTTGGACTTAGGCAATTTCTGATTTTTCTTTTGTGCTCAAACCTTTGGTGAACCTTTTGGGGCTTTTCTGAAATCTTTTTGGGGTTACTTTCTTACTATTATTTGTAGCTTATTAAGTGTACTACAACTTTTATATTTGGCCCAAGCCATGATCATAAGGTTTTCATGACCTTTTGGTCATACTTACATCTAGGGTTCCCATTGTCCAAAGGGGTTTGCTCTAGGGTTTTGGGCAATTCTCCCCTTTAGATGTGCATGATAGGTTAAGGTATGACATCTAAGATGTGTTGCACTTGCTTAGGATTTGAATTCTAAGTTTGATGTACTTTGCTCAAACTAACCCACATGTGATAGTAGGTTTAAAAGGTGTAGCCCTGGGTGGACACCCTGAGTAACACCTGGGGTGTTACATATAACACCTAAACTATACTATTCTAGTCTTCGTCATCCTTTGTTGCTTCATTTCCTGCTGCAGGAGACCGTTCGTAAGCAAGGTTCATGGAAGGAGGTGGCCTAAAAAGGTCCAACTCCCCATCAGGTCCTTCATTTGCTCTTCCTGAAGGTCCGGCTCCCATTGCAGCAGCGTCGGAAGGCACGTCCGGGTGCAGTCGAGCATACAGTACATGTACTTCTTCATGTAAAGTATTGCAGTACTCTTGGAGGCTGTCGAGTGCCGCACTAAGCTCTGCCACACGAGCTCGAGCTTTTGCTTCGTAGTCCCAAGCAATCGAACGCGAGTTGACGGCCCAATCAATGGTCGAATCCCGTTCTGAGATCTCATATTGCAAGCGGCTCACGTCAGCTGACAATTCAGCTATACGCTGGCTGTCCTGCGCCCTTGCCCTATTCCGGTGACATAGCTCTGATCGAAAGTTGCTCTACCTTGGCTTCCAGGTCTCCAATTGGGTCATTGCTGTCACTACTACTCCCTTCATGTCTGAGGGCTAGCTGATGACGAGGCACGCCAAGAGGTCCAGTAGATTTGTGTGCTGTTTTCCTTGTACGCGCCATGTCTCCATAAGAGGGAAAGATTTATTAGTAGATTCTTAACATGATGCATGCATATTATAATAATTATGGAATCAACCTTTGTTGATCCCCAACTTCCTAAATATTGCACTCTGTTACCCAATTCTACAAGATAAGGGACTACCAGAAAGTGGTAAGGTAAGAATGAAATAATATTTCTAGGTGAGTGTTTGAAAATTCTTTTGACGTGCTACGTAATATCTAGAGAGATGGGCTTCACTCCGATACTAGCTGTGACAGAACCTCCTAAGGTATTAGGCCCACCTACAGTTGTCCTTATCCTAAGGACCTTGGACAACCCTGTAGATGCACTTAATCACTCGACAAGTTCGGTAACTGTATCCTCATCATTTCACCCAAGAGCGCTTCACCCGTCACACAGATATTACATCACATCGGAGGAAAGAATAAGCAGAAGCAAATTACAATAACTTAATTTACATTCATCCAATATAGAGAGAGAGTATTATTATTATTACAATACCAAGGTACTATGAGTGCATAAAGTATTATTATTACAGACCCGGGAGGCAAAACACCCTCCCATATACCCATATTTATTGTTTTCAATGTGGGAGGCCAACATCCTCCCGCAACTTCACTGCTGGGGCTCTTCTTTGGGTACAACCTTTGAACAGAAACATCAAAAGTCTGCTATTTTCTCACCTACAACAACATGGGTTCGAAAACCTTGAGTACAGAGTGTACTTTTGCAAGTCTTACCCGACAAAGGAAAAGACTCTCAAGGATATGCTGGCTTGAGGGAGTCAAGGTAAGGCTATTCAAGAATCAAAACTCTGTTTGCAGAAATGCTTACTAATATTGGATCCTTAAAAATCCATTTTTATTAGCAAGTTAAGTCATTACCTGTAGCTAGAGTTCTTTCTACCCTAGTTCAAGCACTTGGCCTATACTAGCCGTCTTTTATCAACCCTTTCAGTTCACTGGAATTGAAAGGGAAATATGCCCTTGGGCAATTTCTATTATGTTTTGGTGATTAAGTGCCCAACACATTTAAAATAAGTTCTCATGTGCTAAATGAAGAGAGAAGTGAAAATCAAAGAGAAGGTATGTTTCTAAACTTAGTACATTGATTTTTGTGTACTAATATATTTGTCTAAGTGTTAGAAACAGAGAAAAGAAAAGAAGAAAAGAATTGCAAGTGACTTGGCTGTGTACAGCCAAAGTCCAACTCAGTCTGGCACACCGGACTGTCCAGTGGTGCACCGGACAGTGTCCGGTGCGCCAGGCTGAACTCCGGTGAACAGGCCGCTCTCGGGATAGTTTGGCGGCGTACGACTATAATTCACCGGACTGTCCGGTGGTGCACCGGACTGTTCGGTGAGCCAATGGCCGCCAGAGCAACGGTCGGCCGCGCAATCCACGGGCAACGCGTGGCCTGCGCCGACGGTCGGCAGGGGGCACCGGACAGTGTCCGGTGCGCCAACCGTCACGAATCTGCAACGGTCGTCTGCGCCAGAATAGGAAGGAGATCGCGCACCAGACATGAATAGTGGCTGTCTGGTGGTGCACCAGACTGTCCGGTGCGCCACTCGACAGAAGGCAAGGACAGCCTTCCTTGTTGGCCTCCAACGGCTCCTAGCTGCTTGGGGCTATAAAAGGGACCCCTAGGCGCATGGAGGAGACACCCAAGCATTCAAGAAACATTCTAAGCCTCCAAGACTCCAACTTCGCGCATTTGATTCTTTGAGATAGTGACTTGAGCTCCATTCGAGTTGTGAACTCCGTGGGTTATGTTTTGAGCTCAAGTTGTGACTTGTGTGCGTGATTGTGCTTTGAGTCTTGTGTGCGTTGCTCTCCCCTCCCTTACTTCTGTGCTTCTTTTGGTGATCATCATTGTAAGGGCGAGAGGCTCCAAGTTGTGGAGATTCCTCGCAAACGGGAGAAAGTCAAAGAAAGGAAAAACCGTGGTATTCAAGTTGATCATTGGATCACTTGAAAGGGGTTGAGTGCAACCCTCGTCCATTGGGACGCCACAACGTGGAAGTAGGCAAGTATTACTTGGCCGAACCACGGGATAAAAATAGTGTGTCTCTTGTGTGTTTTACCTTTGATTATCTATGTTCAAGAACTCGTTTTAAGCACTTAGCCGTTCTAACCTTCATAATCAAGTTTTGTGGCTATTAGTTTTGAATTTTATAGGATCACCTATTCACCCCCCTCTAGGTGCTCTCAATTGGTATCGGAGCCGTTCTCTTCACGTAAGGGACTAATTGCCCAAAGAGATGGATCCTAAGGGAAAGGGGATGGTGGTCAACGACAAGGAGAAGGAGTCCCTCTTCAATGAACCAAAGGACGACAAGCCCACTGGCTCTGGCTCGAGTCATAAGAAGAAGGATGGAAAGAAGAAGAGGCGGATCAAGAAGATCATTTACTATGACAGCGACGCCTCCTCTTCTTCACCAAGAGACGACAACGATGATGACTCATCTAAGAAGAAAACGGTTAATCAAAACTATTATTTTGATTACTCTCGTATTCCATTCAATTCCAATGCTCATTTGCTTTCAATTCCTCTTAGTAAACCTCCACACTTTGATGGAGAGGACTACTCTTTTTGGAGTCACAAAATGCATAATCACTTATTCTCTCTCCATCCTAGTATTTGAGAGATAGATGAAAATGGAATGCATTTCGATAGTACGGATAACCCGGTGTTTATTAATGAACAAATTCATAAAAATGCACAAGCTACCACTGTTTTGTTAGCATCTTTGTGCAGGGATGAATACAACAAGGTGAGCGGCTTGGACAATGCCAAGCAAATTTGTGATACCCTCAAGATATCACATGAGGGAAACGATGCCACCATGATAACCAAAATGGAGTTGGTGGAAGGCGAGCTGGGAAGGTTTGCGATGATCAGGGAGAGGAGCCAACACAAACATATAACAGGCTCAAGTCCTTGGTCAACAAGATTAGGAGCTATGGAAGCACAAGATGGACGGATCACGACGTAGTTAGACTTATGCTAAGGTCATTCATGGTAATTGACCCCCATCTTGTCAACCTTATTCGTTAGAATCCTAGGTACACCAAGATGACGCCCGAGGAGATTCTTGGGAAGTTTGTGAGCGGGCGCATGATGGTGAAGGAGGCTTGATATGTGGACGATGCTCTAAACGGTCCACTACCCGTCCACGAGCCTCAAACCATTGCCCTCAAAGCAACCAACAGCAGGGAGACGCTGCCAAGCAAGGTGGCACAAGTGGAGGCCGCTGGCCTTAACGAAGATGAGATGGCGCTTATCATCAAGCGCTTCAAGACCGCATTGAAAGGACGCAAGGAGTACCCCAACAAGAACAAAGTAAGAGGAAAGCGCTCCTACTTCAAATGCGGTAAGACTGGTCATTTCATAGCACAATGTCCCGATAATGATGATGACCAGGAACAAGAAAAGCACGGGAAGAGGGAGAAGAAGAAGGTCTACAAGAAGGCAAAGGGTGAGGCACACCTTGGTAAAGAATGGGATTCAGACTGCTCTTCATCCAACTCCGATGATGAAGGACTAGCAGCCTCGGCCTTCAACAAATCTTCGCTCTTCCCCAACGAACGCCACACCTGTCTCATGGCCAAGGAAAAGAAGGTGAGTGTTCGAGATCCCCCAAGTACTCTACTTCTAGTGATGAGGATTCTAGTATTGATGAAGTAGATTACTCTAGCTTGTTCAAAGGATTAGATAGAGCTAAAGTAGAAAAGATTAATGAGCTAATTGATGCTTTAAATGAAAAGGATAGAGTTTTAGAAAAGCAAGAGGATATTTTGTATGAAGAGCATGATAAGTTTATTAGTGTGCAAAAATCTCTTGCTTTAGAAACTAAAAGAAATGAAATGCTCTCTTCTGAGTTATCTGCTTGCCATGAGTCTATCTCTAGTTTGAAGATTTTGAATGATGATTTAAATGCTAAGCTAGAGGTAGCTAATAAATCTAGTTCATTTGTAGAACATGTTGTAATTTGCAATAGATGCAAGGATTTTGATGTTGGTGCTTGTGATGAATATCTTGTGTCCATTGCTAAATTAAATGATGAGGTGGCAAGTCTTAATGCTCAACTTAAGACTTGCAAAACTAATTTTGATCAATTAAAGTTTGCTAGGGATGCCTACACCGTTGGTAGACACCCCTCTATTAAGGATGGACTTGGTTTTCGAAAGGAAACCAAGAACTTAACAAGCCATAAGACTCCCATTCTCAACAAGGAGAAAGGGAAGGCCCCTATGGCTAGTAGTACTCAAAGGAATCATGCTTTCATTTATAATGATAGAAAATATTCTAGGAATGCTCATTACAATAGGAGTTATGACCATGATGCCTTTAATTCACATGCTATGATTGCATCTAGCTCTACTTTTGTGCATGGTAAGCCTAGGAGAAATCATGTTGTGCATCATGTGCCTAGGAGAGTATGTAATGAACCTTATACTATTTACCATGCTTGCAATACTTCTTTTTCAATTTTTCGTAAGAATGAAAAAGTAATTGCTAGGAAGTTGGGATCCAAATGCAAGGGAGATAAGACTTGTATTTGGGTTCCAAAGGCTATTGTGACTAACCTTGTAGGACCCAACAAGAGTTGGGTACCTAAAACCCAAGTGTAAATTACCTTGCAGGTTTATGCATCCGGGGGCTCAAGCTGGATTATCGACAGCGGATGCACAAACCACATGACAGGGGAAAAGAAGATGTTCACCTCCTACGTCAAGAACAAGGATTCCCAGGACTCGATCATCTTTGGAGATGGGAACCAAGGCAAGGTTAAAGGATTGGGAAAGATAGCCATTACATCCGAGCATTCCATCTCCAATGTGTTCTTAGTTGAATCGCTCGGATACAACTTATTGTCTGTGAGTCAATTATGTAACATGGGTTATAATTGTCTATTTACAAATATAGATGTTTCTGGCTTTAAAAGGAGTGATGGTTCATTAGCGTTTAAGGGTGTATTAGACGACAAACTCTACTTAGTTGATTTTTTGAAAGAGGAGGCCGATCTAGATGCATGCTTAATAACTAAGACTAGCATGGGCTGGCTGTGGCATCGCCGTCTAGCACATGTTGGATGAAGAACCTTCATAAACTTCTAAAGGGAGAGCATGTGTTAGGACTAACCAATGTCTGCTTCGAGAAAGACAGACCTTGTGCAGCTTGTTAGGCAGGGAAATAGGTGGGAAGCACTCATCACAGCAAGAATGTGATGACTACATCAAGACCACTGGAGCTTCTTCACATGGATCTTTTTGGACCCGTCGCCTACCTCAGCATCGGGGGAAGTAAGTATGGTCTTGTAATTGTTGATGACTTTTCCCGCTTCACTTGGGAGTTCTTTTTGCAGGATAAACCAGAAACCCAAGAGACCCTAAAGCGCTTTCTAAGGAGGGCTCAAAACGAATTTGAGCTCAAGGTGAAGAAGATAAGGAGCGACAACGGGTCCGAGTTCAAGAACTTACAAGTTGAGGAGTATCTTGAGGAGGAAGGGGTCAAGCATGAGTTCTCCACTCCCTACACACCACAGTAAAACGGTGTAGTAAAGAGGAAGAACAGGTCGCTTATCGACATGGCAAGGACGATGCTTGGAGAGTTCAAGACGCCCGAGTGGTTTTGGTCGAAAGCTGTGAACACAGCTTGCCATGCCATAAACCGGCTCGATCTACATCGTCTCCTCAAGAAGACCTCCTACGAACTCCTTACCAGTAACAAACCTAATGTATCTTACTTTCGTGTATTTGGGAGCAAATGCCACATTTTGGTGAAGAAAGGTAGGCATTCTAAATTTGCTCCCAAAGCTGTAGAAGGGTGTTTACTAGGGTATGACTCAAATACAAAGGTGTATAGTGTCTTCAACAAATCATCGGGTTTGGTTGAAGTCTCTAGCGACGTTGTATTTGATGAAACTAATGGCTCTCCAAGAGAGCAAGTTGATCTTGATGATATAGATGAAGATGTTGTTCCAACGGCTGCAATACACACCATGGCGATTGGAGATGTGCGACCTCAGGAACAACAAGAGCAAGATCAACCTTCTTCCTCAACGATGGTGCATCCCCCAACTCAAGATGATGGACAGGTTCATCAAGAAGAGGCGTGTGATCAAGGGGGGCACAAGAAGAACAAGTGATGGAGGAAGAAGTACCACTAGCCCCTCCAACTCAAGTCCGAGCGACGATTCAAAGGAATCACCCCGTTGACCAGATTCTGGGTGACATAAGCAAGGGAGTAACAACTCGATCAAGATTAGCTATTTTTTGTGAGCATTACTCGTTTGTCTCTTCTATTGAGCCTTTCAGGGTAGAAGAGGCCTTGCAAGATCCGGACTGGGTGTTGGCCATGCAGGAAGAGCTTAACAACTTCAAGAGGAATGAAGTTTGGAGCCTGGTGCCACATCCAAAGCAAAACATTGTGGGAACCAAGTGGGTGTTCCGCAACAAGCAAGATGAGCACGGGGTGGTGACAAGAAACAAGGCTCGACTTGTGGCAAAAGGTTATGCCCAGGTCACAGGTTTGGATTTCGAGGAGACTTTTGCTCCTGTGGCTAGGCTAGAGTCTATTAGAATATTATTAGCCTATGCCGCTCACCACACTTTCAGGTTGTTTCAAATGGATGTGAAGAGCGCCTTCCTCAACGGGCCAATAAAGGAGGAGGTGTATGTGGAACACCGCCCTGGCTTTGAGGATGACAGGTACCCCGACCATGTGTGTAAGCTCTCTAAGGCGCTCTATGGACTTAAGCAAGCCCCAAGAGCATGGTATGAATGCCTTAGATATTTCTTAATTGCTAATGCTTTCAAGGTTGGGAAAGCCAATCCAACTCTTTTCACTAAGACTTGTGATGGTGACCTTTTTGTGTGCCAAATTTATGTCGATGACATAATATTTGGTTCTACTAACCAAAAGTCTTGTGAGGAGTTTAGCAGGGTGATGACTCAAAAATTTGAGATGTCGATGATGGGCGAGTTGAACTACTTCCTTGGGTTCCAAGTGAAGCAACTCAAGGATGGCACCTTCATCTCCCAAACGAAGTACACTCAAGATCTTCTCAAGCGGTTTGGGATGAAGGATGCCAAGCCCGTGAAGGCACCGATGGGAACCGACGGACATGACGACCTCAACAAAGGAGGTAAGTCCGTTGATCAAAAGGCATACCGGTCTATGATAGGGTCATTTCTTTATTTATGTGCTAGTAGACCGGATACTATGCTTAGCGTATGCATGTGTGCTAGATTTCAATCTGACCCAAGGGAATGTCACCTTGTGGCCGTTAAGCGGATTATTAGATATTTAGTTTCTACGCCTTGCTTCGGGATCTGGTATCCAAAGGGGTCTATCTTTGACTTAATTGGATATTCAGACTCCGATTATGCTGGATGCAAGGTTGATAGGAAGAGTACATCAGGGACATGCCAATTCCTAGGAAGGTCCCCAGTGTCTTGGAGTTCAAAGAAACAAACCTCAGTTGCCCTATCCACCACTGAGGCCGAGTATGTTGCCGCAGGACAGTGTTGCGTGCAACTACTTTGGATGAGGCAAACCCTCCGGGACTTTGGCTACAATCTGAGCAAAGTCCCACTCCTATGTGACAATGAGAGTGCAATCTACATGGCGGATAATCCTGTTGAACACAGCCGCACTAAGCACATAGACATCCGGCATCACTTTCTGAGAGACCACCAGCAAAAGGGAGATATCGAGGTGTTCCATATTAGCACCGAGAACCAGCTAGCTGATATCTTTACCAAGCCATTAGATGAGAAGACCTTTTGCAGGTTACGTAGTGAGCTAAATGTCTTAGATTCGCGTAACTTGGATTGATCTATAGCATACATGTGTTTTATGCCTTTGATCAAGTTACTTTATGCATTTATGAATTTTGTTGATTATTTTTGGTGCTCGAGTTGTGCAAGGGATCCCCGGACCTCACAAGTCCATGTGTGAATGATGCACATATTTAGGGGGAGAAGTGCTACAACTTGACGTTTTGAGACTAACCTTTGTGTTTAAGTGTACTTGATGTAGTCTCAAAAGTGAATTGAAAGGGAAAGGTAAACTTGGGCCATGCAAAGACTTCCACTGCACTCCGGTATTAGTGTACTCACCTCCAAGTTCATTCTTATGATCTTATTTCCTTTTTGCTCTTAATTGATAATTTTGGTGAGGCAATGGGGTTAAAGGGCCAAAAATGATCCCGTTTTGGTGCTTAATGCCAAAGGGGGAGAAATTAAGGCCAAAGCAAATGGATCAGCTACCACTTGAGAATTTTGAAAAGAGTAGAGTTAGTACTTTTGATTTGTCAAAATACTCTTATTGATTGCAAAATTTGGTCTCTTGTGGGGAGATTTTATGATTATGGGAAAAAGGGAGTTTTTGGATCTTGATCAATTTCACTCTTGGAATATCTCTCCTTATACCCAAACAAGTGAGTTTGACTTAGAGATAGGAAAATGAATTTGATTTGCAAAAACAAACCAAGTTATGGCAAAGAATGATCCAAATATGTCAAATCTTGTCAAAGACAATTTTGTTCTCAATTGCAATGATGCTGCACTTCTTTTTGTTGCTTTTGGATGTGTTGACATAAATCACCAAAAAGGGGGAGATTGAAAGGGAAATATGCCCTTGGGCAATTTCTATTATGTTTTGGTGATTAAGTGCCCAACACATTTAAAATAAGTTCTCATGTGCTAAATGAAGAGAGAAGTGAAAATCAAAGAGAAGGTATGTTTCTAAACTTAGTACATTGATTTTTGTGTACTAATATATCTGTCTAAGTGTTAGAAACAGAGAAAAGAAAAGAAGAAAAGAATTGCAAGTGACATGGCTGTGTACAGCCGAAGTCCAACTCAGTCTGGCACACCGGACTGTCCGGTGCGCCAGGCTGAACTCCGGTGAACAGGCCGCTCTCAGGAAAGTTTGGCGGCGTATGACTATAATTCACCGGACTGTCCGGTGGTGCACCGGACTGTCCGGTGATCCAACGACCGCTAGCGCAACGGTCGACAGGAGGCATCGGACAGTGTCTGGTGCGCCAACCGCCACGAATCTGCAACGGTCGTTTGCGCCAGAATAGGAAGGAGATCGCGCACCGGACATGAATAGTGGCTTTCCGGTGATGCACCGGACTGTCCGGTGCGCCACCCGACCGAAGGCAAGGAAAGCCTTCCTTGTTGGCCTCCAACGGCTCCTAGCTGCCTTGGGGCTATAAAAGGGACCCCTAGGCGCATGGAGGACACACCCAAGCATTCAAGAAACATTCTAAGCCTCCAAGACTCCAACTTCGCGCATTTGATTCTTTGAGATAGTGACTTGAGCTCCATTCGAGTTGTGAACTCAGTGGGTTGTGTTTTGAGCTCAAGTTGTGACTTGTGTGCGTGATTGTGCTTTGAGTCTTGTGTGCGTTGCTCTCCCCTCCCTTACTTCCGTGCTTATTTTGTGATCATCATTGTAAGGGCGAGAGGCTCCAAGTTGTGGAGATTCCTCGCAAACGGGAGAAAGTCAAAGAAAGGAAAAACCGTGGTATTCATGTTGATCATTGGATCACTTGAAAGGGTGATGAGAACATAACCCGCACAGATATGGCCATATTAATGGCTCCTGCTACAAAGACATTGAGGAACAAAGAAGTTGATTGGGGAACAAGTAATGATATTTCCAACATTTCCAACCAAGCAAGCACATCATCAAATTTAAAGATATACATGTGTGAGGAGCACACACTAGAGTCGAGGACGACTCTATTACAAGAAGGGGAGGATGATGAGGACATCACTGCCATCAATACAACCACACTAGCGACCCCCTTCACCATTTAATCATGAACAAGTGAAACGAGTCCGTGCACGTAAATTTATTTATCAGGTGAACTCGTTCCTTGTTGTTGAAGCTAATCATTCCTTAAATGAGGTATTAATACCTTGTGATTACTTTATTATGCTAAGGTGTTTGGGAGGTGAACCATCTAGAATTTGAGAAGGCAACAAGGCAATAAAAGCTGCTCCACTTGAAAGGATTTCGTAACTGCAGCAAGTGCAAGTTGAAGAGGCCATATCTTTCAACTCCCAAGGCCAATGAAGGCAAATAAGCACTTGATGGAAAGCACTCTTCGTCTACTTCTTGGTGGAGAAAGAATCAATTAGAGATACCAAATGAGGCGTCCAGAAACTGTCGAGAGAACTTCTTGACTCCACCAGCCCGAGGGAATTCGTAACTGCAGCAAGCACCATATTAAATGGAGCATATCTTTCATCTCCCAAGGTTGTTTAATGCAAATAAATACTTGTTGGAAAGCTCCCTTCGTCTACTTGCTGGTGGATCAAGAATTAATGGGAGACTACACCCGAGGCATCCAGGAACTGCCGAGGGAACTTCATGACTCCACCAGAATTCCTTCTTCCTATTTCTCTATTTAAGCAACTAGCAGCCACCAAAGAACTTGGGTTTTGTTTGATGTAAGTTTAGCCTTTGCTACTTCCTTATAAACGCGTGTGTCGGCTAGACCACCCGAATACTTGAAACGGGACCCCAACTTTATCAGATCCGTGCATGTTTGCTTGTTATCTTGTTCTTGCTTGTTCTCGATTGCTTGCAGGTTCAAGGTTGTTCTTGGCACGGCAAGATTAGCAACAATAGGAGTCGGTGTAACTATCGCTAAGGCGCAGCACCCTTGTGGTTGTTGTAGTCGGATAGCACAACGTCGACCTCCACCCCAAATCGTAGTTATCAGGAGACGGTGTACCTATCGCTCAAGGTGCCACACCATCTTGGTTGTGGTAGTCGGGCAGCCAACGTCGTTCTCCAACAAGTTTTCCACCTCCATCATCTCTCATCGAAAGATCGGGCACCCTTCTAGCCTTCATTGGCCTTGGGAGTTGAAAGATATGGCCTCTTCAACTTGCACTTGCTGCAGTTACGAAATCCTTTCAAGTGGAGCAGCTTTTATTGCCTTGTTGCCTTCTCAAATTCTAGATGGTTCACCTCCCAAACACCTTAGCATAATAAAGTAATCACAAGGTATTAATACCTCATTTAAGGAATGATTAGCTTCAACAACAAGGAACGAGTTCACCTGATAAATAAATTTACGTGCACGGACTCGTTTCACTTGTTCATGATTAAATGGTGAAGGGGGTCGCTGGTTTGGTTGTATTGATGGCAGTGATGTCCTCATCATCCTCCACTTCTTGTAATAGAGTCGTCCTCGACTCTAGTGTGTGCTCCTCACCCATGTATATCTTTAAATTTAATGATGTGCTTGCTTGGTTGGAAATGTTGGAAATATCATTACTTGGTCCCCAATCAACTTCTTTGTTCCTCAATGTCTTTGTAGCAGGAGCCATTAATATGGCCATATCTGTGCGGGTTATGTTCTCATCAAAGGGGTTGAGTGCAACCCTCGTCCATTGGGACGCCACAATGTGGAAGTAGGCAAGTATTACTTGGCTGAACCACGGGATAAAAATCGTGTGTCTCTTGTGTGTTTTTACCTTTGATTATCTGTGTTCAAGAACTCGCTTTAAGCACTTAGCCGTTCTAACCTTCATAATCAAGTTTTGTGGCTATTAGTTTTGAATTTTATAGGATCACCTATTCACCCCGCCCTCTAGGTGCTCTCAGGAATGCTACGTGTAAGTTAGTGACCAAGTCTTCATGTCCGAGAAGTAACGGCGATCCGAATCGATTAATACCCAGATGGGAATCTCCAACCACACGACATATGTAGCACTTAACCCTTGCATATGTCAACTCGCCACCGGGTTTCTTAAGACCAGACCGGGTTCACGCTAACCGAGAGCACAGATACACCACCGTCCAGCCTCTTGCCATGGAGGGTACACGCTACTCTCGCCATCTCTCCACTCCCATTGCGTGTTGGCCTTTCTGGTATTAGTCTGCCCGAGGCAAAGCTTACCCATGATGAGGCATGTGACCAGTTAAAAGGTCCTCGATCATCAAGCCTACATCGGTGCGGTCCTTAATCGACTCAGACGGAGACACTACACTGAGACTCTCTTCTTGTGCAAGTCACCCGTCCGGTCTCGTCTTTATCATTTTCAATCCCAAAATTTGGTACCAGGCAGAGGTACATCTTGTCCGATGTTGAACCCAACACGGCCATGATGGATCCACCATCAAATTTTATTTTTGAAAACATCCCATTCCATCTGAAGCATCATCTTTTGTTAAAACCAAAACATTTTTGTTTTCTAAAGCAAGACTAAGCATCAGAAAACCTTTTAATAAAACAGGTAATCAAGGAATGGTAAACAGTTTCAAGGAAGGAAATGCAACAATTGGTTTAGCACCCAACTCCTATCACCTAATGCATCATTCAAGTGATAAAGAGTTTAAAATCACAAGGAAAAGGTAAATGCACCGGGGCTTGCCTTGTGTTGTAGGGGAGTCGGGATCTGTTCCACAGATATCAAAATAAAAACTATTCCCGACAGGTGGAGTTTCAGTTGGTGGTGCAGTCTCTTCTTCTTCAACACTTACTTCTTCTTCGTTTTCTATACATAACCATATATAAACATGAATGCTCAGGTGATGTTATGAATATGCAACTATAATAGAGATACATCAAGTTGTATCTTGAATACAACTTTCCTTCATGGTACACCAAGTAAACTAGGGTTTTCTGAGTCAGTATTCCACTAGAATAAGGCAACTATTACCTAGAAAGCTAGGGTTTTGGGTTTGGAGGTCAAACAATGTCCAAAGCAGGTCAAACTTTACCTAATGACTCTAACTATCATATTAAGCTTACCTAAAAAGTTTTATGATTTTTGGAGTCATCAAATAATTTCTGAAATTTCAAAAGTCTACGTTTAGGCCTTCTTAAAAACTAATAATTTCTGGTTTGGACTAAAAATCTTGGAACTATTTTTATTAAATACTAGGGGAATTTAGGAGTCTAGTAAACTTGGTCCCATATTTTTATCATTTTTCTAGAATTTCTGATGGATTTCCAAACCTATTCAGAAAAAGGAAAGGAGAAACTGTCTACAGTATTGGGCCGAAACCAGCCTGGCCGGCTCTGGTCTATATAGAATTTGGGCGCGCCCGCGACCACGCGGGTTGATTTGCGCGAAGGCCCCTTATCGTTCAAACAATTGCGAAGTGCATGTTGATACTATTTACATGAGTCACCGACACTTACACCTAAGCCCTTCTGCTTGGTTCTATTTATGTTCACAAGACCCCCGACGACGCCGCGTCGAACACCTGACTGCCACTATCAAAGCTCGCCGCCGGCTGCCCCTTTCGAGACGACGAGCATCCTGGTCACTTCCCTAGGCATAACCAACCCACGTCCTACCACCAATCGGATTGTTATGGCCTACGGTCCACGTCACTTGGTTCATGGCGGACACCGAGGTTCACCGGGCTTGGTCCCAAAGCCACGACGTGGTAGAACCCAATTAAAAGGCATGGCAAGCACTAAGGACTTACCAGAAGCTTAGAACGACAGTGGAATGGGCGGGATGAAGAATAGAGAAGGCGGTCCACGTCGGGGTGCGGATCACGGAGTACTCCAGCGTCGAGGGACTGTTCTAGTGAGATAAAGGCAGACGCGTTGAATCAAACAGATCAAGGAGTACCCTTAGTATCTAAGGAAGCTTGGACGGGACAAAATTTAGAGAATGCTTGCTCAATTTGACCTGGCCACAGAGAGGTCTTTCACGGCGGAGCCGAGAACGGTGAGGAGAAGTTCATGGCTTAACTAAGTTTCTTCTTGAAATTGAGTGGTTCGCGCAAGCACTTAGGTGCGTAATGCAGTGAAGAAGTAGTGGTCGGGCTCAAATTATAGGCGGTGGCTGGAATCAGATGGGATTCAAAAGATCTCCATGTGCGCTGGCAAGCTCGCGTGGGTAAGGCCACGACCAATGCCCAGGTGAAACGCTTTGGCCGAACGGCGCCACCTCATGGTTACATGTGCCATGTCACGGAAGATTTTTACTGCGGCCGCAATTCCGAGCAGTGCCCACGGCATCGGTGGCGTTCTTATCCCCGGCGAGGTCACTGAACCTAGGTCGACATCGTGCCTGCTAGCCCGAATTCAA
Organism: Zea mays; assembly: GCF_902167145.1. Taxonomy (NCBI): domain Eukaryota; kingdom Viridiplantae; phylum Streptophyta; class Magnoliopsida; order Poales; family Poaceae; genus Zea; species Zea mays. The sequence goes on from NC_050103.1 coordinate 48,840,235, forward strand.
ATAGACATTACGCCCTATTTCATGTGCTTACTTGCAAATCGGTCCGATCGAAGTTGTGCATTAATCAAGGTTCTTTCACTTTGTTACAACGATCATACCGAAAATCCCCATGGATTAAGCACGCGATGATGCCCAAGTTGGCTCAATAACACTGAACCTTGGCTTCAGTCAGATGCAGTGATCACATTTCTATCCCCATCAGACCGACTGACAGCGCTACTTCAAGGCATTGTTACTTTGGTTTTCGTACAACAACAACCCAACCTTACTTTAGCAAAGTTATGCTTCTATATACTACCTCCAACTTCCTCACAGTGACCTTGGACTTAAACCCACTACATCATCCTTAATTTATTTCCAAAGTTAGACCAGCGCCACTGTTAAGCCAGGTTCATAATTTACTTATGACTGACAGTCCATCTTTAGGCCAGTTTATCTCCAATTTTTATATAACACCAATGCTTAATCACTTAAGCAAAGTTATACTCCTAACATAGCTCTACAAATTTGATGTGTTGACCTAGGGTAAAATCCTTAAGAATTGAGGGATACAGAGCTCCAAAGTTGATCCTATTCCACTGATTTTCAGAATTAGTCACCTAGTGCTCATGGGACCCTTTTGCAAATAAGTCCAAATTTCATCAGTCCACTTGAAAATTCTCCAATGTGAAAGTTACTTGGTTTGTGATGTGTTATCACTTCGATATTTGCACTTTGGTCCAAAAGTGCTTATAATTTGCATTTACCCCCCTAGGGTTCCAATTAGGGTTTTCTAGGGTTTCTTTTTAGGGTTTTGAGTACTTTAGGGTTTTTGTGCCACTGAAGTTCATCAACTTTGATATCTTGTGAGCATTCCTAATGACTTTTGAGATTTTTACCTATTTGGGCTTCGCTTTCATCCATAATCCCTAATTCAGGGTGAAGTACCCTACCCTAGGGTTAAGCACTCTTCAAGTCCTATCATAACAACTTGTTTGAAAATTTACCTAGTGAATGCATTCTAGGTGTGACAAGCAACATGAAATGTTAATGCACATGATGTTATGCTCATGTTTTAGTGCTAGTAACACCAGCGGTGTTACAGTAAGGCTCCCGTGGTTCAGGATAGAGAGGGTTACATTTTATATCCTGAGAACTATCTTGAGCACAAAATTAGGAAAATCCATGCTATAAAATCTCATACTATTTCTCACCATGCTTACATGTATAGTAATGAGGCTTCTAGCTCTAGGCATTAAACTCATATCAAAATGCCTAAAAAGAAAACTGCTAATGCATCAAATGAACATTGCATTTCATTTAAGATCTTTGATGCATCTTTTGTGCTAACTAACAAATCAGGTAAAGTAGTTGTCAACTTTGTTGGGGGCAAACACAAGAGTCCCAAGACTTGTTGTTGGGGACTTGTTCTCAAGTGCTATGAATTAAGAACAAGGCAACACAAAATGTTAAATGTTAATGCCCTTCGTCCTTCGAAGCATTATTTCCCTTTGGATATAATGATCCTCAGACGAAGGTCATGAAGGATATACCTTCATCATCGCGGTATATGTTTATAAAAGGAGAAGCATATGAAATGTAAGAGATATCATGAACAATTATATAGCATTGTCAATTCATCTTCATTACATTATCATGAAAAAATAGAAACAATATTGAATTACAAATGTACCTTCGGCATGACAGAAGGTAAAAGTACAAGCGTGACGCACGAGCAAGTACAAGTCAGCGTGTATAGTACGAGGGTACTGTTCATCTATTTATAGGCACAGGACGCAGCCTGTGAGAAATTACATTCATGCCCTTTACATTTATTATTGACTTATATATAATTCTATGAGGACTAGATAGCATTTTCCCCTTTAAGTCGGTTCCTTTTTCCGCCATTTAGTCGAAGCTCCCCTGCGCGTAGCTTCGGAGCAACCCCAACCTTCGTCATGATCATGCTTTTTACATTGTACATGCTTTTAGCCCGAGTCCGAAGGTACCTGTTCATATGTCACACTTGGAAGATATTGTTAAATCACGTTTTTGAGGACCTTCGGAGGACAAAGGCCCCCAATAGTAGCCCCTCGTAGTATTATTTTGTTTAAGATAACAAACTCAGGCTGCGATATGGACGAAGGCCTTAAGCTGTAGGTCCGAAAAAACACCTTCCCTTTGCTAGAATAGCAACAGTCAATGACGGACGGGGCCCCCACTTTGGAGCGTGCGGAGCGTATAAATAAGAACTCGCACCAACCTCATTTGGTACGCTGCTTGTGCCATTTGCTTTATTTTCTCAATTTCATAGCTCTTGGATGGAGGAATGGTTTTACATAAAGAATGATTTGAAGGCAAGAGAAGATATTAAGGAAGTCATTATGCGCTCCATTTGGTCCCGCTTCGGCCTCCGAAAGCCGAAGGTTGAAATTGATGATGCTGCGGAAGCTTGTCAGAAGGCATTTGGTAATGTCTGTTTTTTCATTGGTACAAGAGATTTAATCCAAGAGCATATAGCCATTAGAGTATGGCCGCTTGTAGAGAGCTGGGAAATGCCGAAGGAGACCATCACCGAGTCTAGCGAAGGTGAACTGGTCCGGTTGAAGTATACATTCAGGTATGGGGATAAATTCGATGAACCAAACGACGACTTGGCTGAAATGTATCGAAGCTACAAGTGATGAACTGCTTGGATCATATTCCAAGGCAGAAGATAATGCATTATCCACAGCCTTTGGAGGCCGGGGAAAAAAGAGATTAAATAGAGTTTTTGATGCCATTGGCTTTGTTTACCCCGACTACCGCTATCCGCTGCGAGGACAAGGAAAAAAGAGAAAAGTTGTTACTTCTGCCACTCCAGATGAGCCCGTGCCGAAGGGCAAAAAGTTAAAGGTTCTTACCCACCGGCCGCGCTATATTGAACCGGCCGTGGTGCCTGAGTTTGGCGGGGAGGCTTCTTCAGCTGCTGAATCAAGAGAACCTGCTCCTCCTGTGCAGAAGGCTGAAGAGCCGGCTATAATGCCGAAGGCACCTTCAGTTGAGCTAGTTGAAATGAAGGTTGACAAAGATAAGGCTGAAAGGTCAAAGACTGAAGAAGTAACAAAGATGCCAAGGATTTTAAGTCCTTCAGCAGAAGCAATAGTGTTGAAGGCAGAAAAAAGTTCTACCATAACCCCTAAGAGAAGAAAGATGGTAAATGTATTGGATATTTTAGAAATAACCGACTCCGTAAGTCCTGCTCCTACAGGGAAGGTTGTCGAAGCTGACAAAACGGAACCCACAACTGATACTAAGCAAATAGAAGTCGAGACTACAACAACTCAGGCTGAAACCGAGGCAGAGCCCATAGTGCCTACTGAGACGAAGCTTGCCACCACTGAGCAGGAGGCCGATGGAATAACTCTAGATACTAATAAAGGTTTTGAGAAGAGTGCGGCCAAAGAGGCCGAATCCCTTGCCCCTGAAGCACTCTCCGAAGATCTTGATTATATCGTTCGACATGCTTCAGGAAAGAGATTGTCCGAAGAAGAAATTTTTGAAGCTAAACACTATGCCCGAGAACTGAAGTATCCGAAGGAGGCCTTAGTGTTTAACGGTACAGATGAAGATGATTTCTTGTATTGTCTCCCGGACAACAAAGAATTATCCGTCTGCCGGGAGATGGCCAGAATATGGGTTTTCCGAAGCTCGAAGCTAGCCTTTGTGCCATGACGAAGGACGATCTCGCAGATAGTCTTGCATACAATAGCCTGAAGGTACAGAGATTGTAAATTCTGAAGCTTTATGAACTATGGAATGAAGCCTTTTATTCTCATGTTAATCCTTTTATTCTTTCTTATAGGGCTTAATACTTAGCAACGCCCTAAGAGCGCAAAAGAATGCTGAAGACGAGAGCTGCACTATTGCTCTCAACAACCTTCGAACAGAGGTTATCAGGCTGAGAAACGAAGCCACGGAAAAAGACAAAATTCTACTTACATTGGTGGACAAAGTAAAGGGGGATGAAGCTAATTTCAAGGCTCAAGCTGAAATTCAAAAGAATGAGATTGAAGACCTTCGAAAACAGCTGGCCGAAACCAAAGAAAAGTGTGGTCTCGCAGAGGCCAACCGAGATATTAGCGAATATTGGAGAAATTATTTAGAAAAAACATTTGCAGAACTTCGCGCATCCAAAGAAAGATGCTTCAAAAAATTCATGAGCTACGTGGAGAAGATAAAGGCTAGCTTCGCCAATGTGGGCGCTTATTCCAATGAAGATAACTTTATACAAGGCAACTCTGAGGGTGTTATTGAATCGATCAGCGGAGAGGCCGAAGCTTTTGAAGAATCCTAAGTGACTGAGGGGATGTATGTGCATTTTCTGGTGCACGCGGGATTTCGGCAATCTTGGAGAATGCGGGGTGCGATCACATCAAAATCATGGCCCATGCTGAGGCTACCTTCTCCGCGGACGTCACAAAGGATCCTTCAGCTGAAGCAACCTTAATGGGTGGAAAATTTTATAATGATGTGTGGGAAAATGGTGGCCGAGAAATGGCTCATGAGATTATGAAGAAAAGTGAAAAAGACATCCATGAGGCCCGAGCTGAAGCAAAACGAGTTGAAGAAGCTGCTGAGCGTGAAAAACGCATATGTATTGTTTCACGGCATCTAACTTTTGCATTTGTTCTTGTGGCTTCGGACTAATTAAAAATAATTTTTCTTGAAGCTGAATTATCTCCGCCACCAGAACCGTTTGATCCCCTGACCGACCCGAAAACAAAGGAAGCACTGGAAATTATTAATATAACCGAATCTATTGTTGACGATGTCGTTAACAAATTGCTTAATGAAGTTGCGGAGAAGGTTTTGAAGGAAGAATAGTAGTTATTGTAAAAACGCTCTTAGGCGATTAATGTAACATTTGTTGAACTAAGTCTGTAATATTTGATGTGTATAGTTTTGAATCTAATATGTAAACTATTTTGCAATTTACTTCTTTGCGATGCATGAAACTTTTATATACATACCGTTTTTGAGCCTTCGGCGAAAAAGCACCTTCCCTTCTTTTCATGCTTCGTAAAGAAGAATATTTATGCTTCGTGAGAATATCCACGCTTCGTAAAGAACATCCAAGCTCCGTAAAAACCTCAATGCTTTGTAAACAATAGATCTCTTTTTCCACATCAGAGCTGATGAAGCTATAATTCTCAGCTTACTTTGTGCCTTAGCACCTTTTCATTTTTGTAAAGCATTCTCCGAAGATCGACTTCGTTTCCAATTCGTGTCATTGGTGTGATATGATGTATGATGTGATGCTATGCGAGATGATGAGATGATATGATGCAAAGAATGATGCTAATGCCGAAGACACACACCCACACTGAAACACACAATCTCTGCGTCCCCTTAGGAACGATCAAAATCTCATTGCCGCTTATTTTTTGGCATCACCGCTTATTTTTCGGTGTAAGTTCTGCATCCCCTTAGGAACGTCTTTTGAACTTCTTCGCCTTCTATTTCGGCGGTATTTTTCGCGTTGACTTTTCGCGCTTCGCCTTATATTTCGGCGGTATTTGGCTCTGCATTCCCTTTGGAACGACTTTTGAGCAGAAAACTTACACTGCGCTCCCTTAGGAACGACTTTTTGTAGCTTCGGCAAACTTACACTGCGCTCCTTAGGAACGACTTTTTGTAGCTTCGGTGAAACTTGCACTACGATTTTTAGCTCTGCATTCCCTTAGGAACGTCTTTTGAACTTCAGCAATTTTTGAGCTTTGTAAGTCTGTGAACAAGATATATTTCATTCTGATAGGAGCGAAGCTATTACAAGAAATTAAAACTAGGTTTACATTGATTGTTCCTTATTAAAAACAAAATGATAATGGACGTAAAAATGTTTCAGAGATATGATATCTCTCAATAGATGTGCTTTGATTCTGGCACAGTACTGTTGACTGTGCGAGCTTCAGATTCCTCCGTGAATTCCAGTTGTCGTTGAGAGTGCTGGCGCCCTTCTGGCTGCTGGCTTCAGGAATAGGTCGGTTGTAGTGGTGGCGGAGGCGGGAGTTGTGGCCAGGAAGCCTGTGAATGTCTAGCTGAAGCGACAGAAGCTGCAGGATGATTGTTCACATACTCTGGTATGTAAGGAGAGTGACACGAAGCAGTGTGCAAGACCTGCTTTGGATGATTTTGCCGAGCTTCGGCTTCAGCTATCTCTTTTTGCTTCTGAATGGTGACGTGACACATTCTTGTAGTATGGCCCTTGTCCTCACCACAGAATAAGCAGTAGATCTTTCTAGGTTGATCCCCAAATCTTCCTCCGAAGCCCCTGGCGCCTCTGCCCCTTGGAGCTGGTGGCCTGAAAGAGCTTAGTTGTTGCCCCGAAGATTGTGAGGTATATTGTGACCTCTGAGACTGACTTCCTTTGTCGTTACTTTGAGTGGAGTTATGGATTGACCTGACATGCCTCAGATGAATTCTTCCTCCGAAGCCCCTGGTCATTTCGGAGAATCTCTAAGCTTCCTCCCTTCTTTGGCGAAAATCATTGTCAGCTCGGATGTACTCATCCATCTTCTGAAGGAGCTTCTCTAGAGTTTGTGGGGGCTTCCTGGCAAAATATTGGGCAGTAGGTCCTAGGCAAAGACCCTTGATCATGGCCTCAATGACAATCTCATTGGGCACCGTAGGCGCTTGTGCCCTCAATCGCAAGAACCTTCGTACATATGCCTGAAGGTATTCTTCGTGGTCTTGCATGCATTGGAATAGAGCCTGAGCTGTGACCGGCTTCGTTTGAAATCTTGGAAGCTGGTAACCAACATGTCCTTAAGCTTCTGCCACGACGTGATAGTCCCTGGGCAAAGAGAAGAATACCATATTTGGGCTACATTCCGGACTGCCATGATGAAGGACTTCGCCATAACTGCAGTATTGCCTCCATACGAAGATATAGTTGCTTCGTAGCTCATCAGAAACTGCTTTGGATCTGAATGCCCATCATACATGGGAAGCTGAGGTGGCTTGTATGACGGGGGCCATGGGGTAGCCTGCAGTTCTGCTGCCAAGGGAGAAGCATCATCAAAAGTAAAGGCATCATGATTAAAATCATCATACCATCCATCCTCGTTGAATAAGCCCTCTTGACGAAGCTCCCTATGTTGGGGCCTTCGCTCTTGTTCATCTTGAGCAAGATGACGCACTTCTTCAGTGGCTTCGTCGATCTTCCTCTGAAGATCAGCCAGTCGCGCCATCTTCTCCTTCTTTCTTTGTACTTGCTGATGAATGATCTCCATATCCTTGATCTCTTGGTCCAACTCCTCCTCCTAGAGCGTTGGACTGGTGGCCTTTTTTCTAGCTCCAAGCTTCTCAGAGAGAAAGAGTTTCCTGGTTTGGGTCTAGTGGCTGCAGTGTAGCAGCCCCAGTCGCTGAAGCTTTCTTCGGCGGCATGACGAAGGTCAGTGCTTGCCGAAAGTGGTCGATAAGGGTTCACCAGAGGTGGGCGCCAATGTTGAGGACTTGTTCTCAAGTGCTATGAATTAAGAACAAGGCAACACAAAATGTTAAATGTTAATGCCCTTCGTCCTTCGAAGCATTATTTCCCTTTGGATAGATCCTCAGATGAAGGTCATGAAGGATATACCTTCATCATCGCGGTATATGTTAATAAAAGGAGAAGCATATGAAATGTAAGAGATATCATGAACAATTATATAGGATTGTCAATTCATCTTTATTATATTATCATGGAAAAATAGAAACAATATTGAATTACAAATGTACCTTCGGCTTGACAGAAGGTAAAAGTACAAGCGTGACGCACGAGCAAGTACAAGTCAGCGTGAACAGTATGGGGTACTGTTCATCTATTTATAGGCACAGGACGCAGCCTATGAGAAATTACATTCATGCCCTTTATATTTATTATTGACTTATATATAATTCTATGAGGACTAGATAGCCTTTTCCCCTTTAAGTCGGTTCCTTTTTCCGCCATTTAGCCGAAGCTCCCCTGCGCGTAGCTTCGGAGCAACTCCAACCTTCGTCACGATCATGCTTTTTACATTGTACATGCTTTTAGCTCGAGTCCGAAGGTACCTGTTCATATGTCACACTTCGAAGATATTGTTAAATCACGTTTTTAGGACCTTCGGAGGACGAAGGCCCCCAACACTTATGTTTGGGTACCCAAGGTGCTTGTTTCTAATGTGAAATGACCCAAAACCATTTGGGTAACTAAGAACAAGGCCTAAAATTGTTTTGTAGGTTTATGCATCCGGCGGGTCAAGTTGGATAATCGATAGCGGGTGCACAAACCACATGACAGGGGAGAAAAGGATGTTCTCCTCATATGAGAAAAATAATGATCCCCAAAGAGCAATCACATTCGGGGATGGAAATCAGGGTTTTATCAAAGGCTTGGGTAAAATTGCTATATCCCCTGACCATTCCATTTCTAATGTTTTCCTTGTAGATTCTTTAGATAACAAATTGCTTATGTTTCTCAATTATGCAAAATGGGTTACAACTGTCTTTTTACTGATATTGGTGTTACTGTATTTAGAAGAAGTGATGATTCAATAGCTTTTAAGGGACTATTAGATGGTCAGCTATATTTAGTTAATTTTAATGATAACAATGCTGAACTAGACACTTGCTTAATTTCTAAGACTAATATAGGCTGGCTCTGGCATCGCTGACTTGCCCATGTTGGGATGAAGAATCTTCACAAACTTCTAAAGGGAGAACACATTTTAGGACTAACAAATGTTCATTTTGAGAAAGACAGGATTTGTAGCGCATGTCAAGCAGGGAAGCAAGTTGGAGTTCATCATCCACAGAAGAACGTCATGATGACCGATAGGCCGCTTGAGCTACTCCACATGGATCTATTCGGCCCGATCGCTTATATAAGCATCGACGAGAGTAAGTATTATGTTGTTATTGTGGATGATTATTCTCGCTTCACTTGGGTATTCTTCTTGCAGGAAAAATCTCAAACCCAAGAGACCTTAAAGAAATTCTTGAGAAGGGCTCAAAATGAGTTCAGATTGAGAATCAAAAAGATTAGAAGCGACAATGGAACAGAGTTCATGAATTCACAAATTGAGGGGGAAATCAAGCATGAGTTCTCTTATCCCTACACACCTCAACAAAATGGTATAGTGGAGAGGAAGAATAGAACTCTACTGGACATGGCAAGAACCATGCTTGATGAGTACAAAACATCAGATTGGTTTTGGGCGGAGGCAATTAACATCGCTTGCTACTCCATCAACCATCTATATCTTCACCAAATCCTCAAGAAAACATCTTATGAACTCCTCACCGGTAAAAAGCCCAATGTTACCTATTTTAGAGTTTTTGGGAGCAAATGCTTTATTCTTATTAAAAGAGGTAGAAATTCTAAATTTGCTCCTAAAGCGGTAGAAGGTTTTTTACTTAGTTATGACTCAAACACAAGGGCATATAGAGTCTTCAACAAGTCCACCGGATTAGTTAAAGTTTCTTGTGACATTGTGTTTGATGAAACTAATGGCTCCCAAGTGGAGCATGTTGATCTTGATGAACTAGATGATGAAGAGGCTTCGTGCGTCGCACTAAGGAACATGTACATTGGGGATGTGTGTCCAAAAGAATCCGAAGAGCATCCACAGGCACAAGATCAACCATCATCTTCCATACAAGCATCTCCACCAACTCAAGATGAGGATAAGGCTCAAGAAGAAGAGGATGAAGATCAAGACGATGAGTCACCTCAAGAGGAGGACATTGATCAAGGGGGAGATGAAGATGATCAAGATAAGGAAGATGATTAAGAAATTCAGGACCAAAGACCGCCACACCCAAGAGTCCACCAAGCATGATGTGCACCCGTTGGGTGATTGCCCGATCTTTCGATGAGAGGGTGTGGAATAACTCGATTGGGGGAGGAGACGACGTTCACGGCCCGACTACAGCCTTCCAAAGACGCTGCGCCTTAGCAACCGATACACCACCTCCTATGGCTGTCACGATCTTGTGGAGCGTGACACCCTGGCCACTAGGGCACTCGTCCTGCAAGCAATCGAAGAACTAGCAAGAACAAGTAGAACAAGTACTGAATTACCAGATCTAAATGTAGGTTTCAAAGTCAAACTCCAATATGGTGGGCTTCCGAAGACAAGAAGACGGGCGGCTGAACTAGCACGCGCGCTTGCAAGCAAGTAGCGAGAGCTAAACTTGATCTAAACAAAACCCGCTGTTCTTGGTGGCGGCTAGGGGGTCTATAAACATGGGAGGACGACCACAAGGGTATTGGGGTTGTGCTGCAACCCTAGGATGCGTCCCTAATGGACCTAACTTGATACACGACCCATTGGGCCAAAATAGGGTGACGCAGCACCATGGGCAGAAAAGGCAGAAAATATCTCGGTAAAAAAACAATGATTACAGCGGCCTCAGAACAGATATGACTATAATTCCGGATCCATATGAAAGTAGACTTGATAAGCTTTCCATGTTGTGCTTGAACATTCCAATCCGAGCCCGCATCTGACCGTGGTGACCGTCACAAGTTGGTGTTCTTCTGCAGTCCGAATCCAGCATGTTCAAATCCTTTCCCCTTTCGGTCTTCTCCCTGGTTCCTAAGCAAAACAAGAGTGCACGGGTCTCCATGGTCTAAATAAGATGGACATGAACTCAAGAGTGTAATCACCTGATGGTTGAGTTGACGAGCACGAGCGCGAGTAATGGGACCAGAAATTGGTACTTGTATTGGCATAGATGTATCAGTAGTGTGGATGTCTTCATCATTCTCCCCTTCTTGCATTTGAGTCGTCCTCGACTCAAGCTCAACTTCCTCTCCGAAGTAGGGCTTTAAATCTGCAATGTTAAATGTGGGGCTAACCCCAAAGTCTGCAGGCAGATCTAGCCTATATGCATTGTCGTTAATTTTCTCTAGCACTTTAAACGGTCCATCGGCTCGAGGCAACAACTTAGATTTTCGCAATTCAGGAAACCTTTCCTTTCTCAAATGCAACCAAACTAAATCTTCAGGTTCAAAATTTATTTCCTTTCTACCTTTATCACTAGCAAACTTATATCTAGCATTCATACGCTCTATGTTTTCTTTAGTAGTTTCATGCAGTTTTAACATCAATTCAGCACGCCTAGTAGCATCAAAATTTAGTTTTTCAGAAGATGGCAAAGGCATTAAATCAATAGGAGCACGAGGCAACAAACCATATACAATCTGAAATGGGCACATCTTTGTAGTAGAATGCAATGATCGATTATAAGCAAATTCAACATGAGGCAAACAGTCCTCCCACATCTTAATATTCTTCTTTAGAACTGCCCTTAACATAGTAGACAAAGTTCTATTCACAACTTCAGTTTGACCATCAGTTTGAGGATGACATGTAGTAGAAAATAAAAGCTTAGTCCCCAATTTTGCCCACAAAGTCCTCCAAAAATGACTAAGAAATTTAGCATCACGATCAGAAACGATTGTGTTGGGCACACCATGCAAGCGAACAATTTCACGAAAGAACAAATCAGCAATATGAGTAGCATCGTCAGTTTTATGACATGGTATGAAATGTGCCATCTTAGAAAATCTATCAACAACCACAAACACACTATCACGTCCCTTCCTAGTCCTAGGCAATCCCAGCACAAAATCCATAGAAATATCTTCCCAAGGAGCACTAGGAACGGGTAGAGGCAAATACAAACCGTGTGGATTTAACCGTGACTTCGCCTTTTGACATGTCGTGCAACGAGCAACCAATCTCACCACATCTCTTCTCATCTTGGGCCAAAAGAAATGACCAGCAAGTATGTCCTCCGTTTTCTTTGCTCCAAAATGTCCCATTAAGCCACCTCCATGTGCTTCCTGTAACAACAACAAACGAACGGAGCTAGCTGGAATGCATAGCTTGTTAGCTCTAAACACAAACCCATCACTAACGATATATTTGTTCCATCCTTTCCCATCTTTACAATGCAGCAACACATCTTTAAAATCAGCATCATGAACATATTGGTCTTTAATCGTCTCTAATCCAAAGATTTTGTAGTCAAGTTGATTCAGCAAAGTATATCTCCTAGACAAAGCGTCAGCAATGATATTCTCTTTTCCTTTCTTGTGCTTAATAACATAAGGAAACAATTCGATAAATTCAACCCACTTAGCATGTCTACGGTTCAGTTTTCCTTGACTACGAATATGTTTCAAAGATTCATGATCAGAATGAATAACAAACTCTTTGGGCCACAAATAATGCTGCCATGTTTCTAATGTTCGCACAAGAGCATATAATTCCTTATCATAAGTAGAATAATTTAGAACAGACCCACTCAATTTTTCACTAAAATATGCAACAGGTTTGCCTTCTTGTAACAAAACACCACCCAATCCATTTCCACTAGCATCACATTCAAGCTCAAAAGTCTTATTAAAATCAGGAAGTTGGAGGAGAGGTGCATGTGTCAACTTATCTTTCAGCACGTTGAAAGCGTGCTCTTGTACTTTGCCCCAACTAAAATGCACTCCCTTCTTCGTAAGCTCATTCAAAGGTGTAGCAATGGTGCTAAAGTCCTTCACAAAACGGCGATAGAAGCCAGCAAGTCCTAGGAAACTCCGCACCTGTGTGATAGTCTTTGGCATAGGCCATCCATGTATCGCTTCTACCTTGGCTTGATCAACCTCAATTCCCTGTGGAGTCACAACATAACCAAGAAACGAAACTCGATCGGTGCAAAATGTGCACTTCTCAAGGTTACCAAATAAACGTGCATCTCGTAAAGCATTAAAAACAGCACGCATGTGATCAACATGTTCATCCATAGATTTGTTGTAGATCAATATGTCATCAAAGTATACTACCACAAATTTTCCAATGAAGGCACGCAAAACCTCGTTCATTAATCTCATGAAAGTGCTAGGTGCATTAGTTAACCCAAAAGGCATGACTAACCACTCATACAATCCGAACTTAGTTTTGAAAGCAGTTTTCCATTCATCTCCCAATTTCATACGAATCTGGTGGTACCCACTACGCAAATCAACTTTAGAAAAGACGATGGCACCACTCAATTCATCAAGCATATCATCTAAACATGGAATAGGGTGTCGATACCGTATCGTGATATTATTAATAGCCCTACAATCAACACACATACGCCATGTTCCATCTTTTTTAGGCACTAAAATAACTGGAACAACACACGGACTAAGAGACTCACGCACGTAACCTTTGTCGAGTAGTTCTTGCACTTGTCGCTGAATTTCTTTTGTTTCCTCTGGATTTGTCCTATATGGCGCACGATTTGGCAAAGATGCACCAGGAATAAGATCAATTTGGTGCTCAATCCCTCGTATAGGTGGCAGCCCCTCTGGTATCTCACTTGGAAATACATCAGAATACTCCTGCAAAATGTTAGTAATAACAGGAGGCAAAGAATGCTGCATATCTTGAATTGAAATCAAAGCATCCTTGCATACCAAGGCGTAGGCAACAGTAGTGGAAGCAAATAATTCATTAACATCAGTTTTTGTCGCAAGCAAGCAATGTCCTTTCAATTTTATCCCATCTTTGTTATTACCAACAGCTTTAATATTCTTGTTGTTCTCAGTTTTAGCTTTGGTAGCTTTAGCAACATCATCACGCACAATAGCCTCAGGGGACATGGGAAGCAAAATAATTTTCTTATCATGGTGTATGAGAGAATATTGATTTGATCTACCATGATGCATACAATTTGAATCAAATTGCCATGGTCTACCTAGCAGAATATTACAAGCATCCATAGGCACAACATCACAGTCAACAACATCATGATATGAACCAATTGCAAAATTAATTCGTACCAGCTTGGTTACCTTGACCTTACCACTATTGTTAAGCCATTGAATGTGATATGGATGCGGGTGCGGTTTGGTCGTAAGTGCAAGCTTCTCCACCATGTCGCTGCTAGCCAAGTTGTTGCAACTACCTCCATCAATGATCAAACGACATGAACGCTCCTTAATGACACACTTTGTTTGAAATAACGTATGTCGCTGATTCTGCTCTGCCTTCTCCATTTGTGCACTAAGCACACGCTGTACAATGAGGCTCTCATAATGCTCTGCATCATCTGCACCAATCTGTTCTTCGGGTGGTTCCTTAGTGCCTGCATCATCAGCCGCAAGCAAAGCAAGTGTAGCTTCATCCAAATCACTAGCAGAGGAATACCCACCATCGTCTTTTACCACCAAAACACGCTGATTAGGACAATCACGCTGCACGTGTCCATAGCCCTTGCATCGATAACACAGAACATCTCTTGTTCTACCCGTGGAGGCTACTGAAGAGGCACTACCTGCTGGTTTCTGGGCAGATTTGGTTGCTGAATTTGTGGAAGATGCACGTGGTTTGTCGCCGGAGGAAGGCGGGGGTGCTGGTCGACTTGGCGAGGGAGTTGGTGCTGGTGTACGGCCGGTCATGGACGTAGTCGTGCGCTGTTGCCATGGTGTAGATTTTCCTGCAGAAACATTAGACCTTGCACTAGCATGTCGTCCCTGCACTTCCCTTTCAGCTTTGCAAGCAAGATGAAACAATCGGGTTACATTAGCATAATCTTTATAAGCAAGGATGTCCTGAATTTCCCTATTTAACCCGCCCAAAAATCTAGCCATAGCAGATTCCTCACCCTCCTCTATGTTACAACGCAGCATACCCATTTGTAATTCCTGATAATATTCTTCTACACTTTTAGTACCCTGTCTCAATTGTTGCAACTTGTTTAACATATCACGTGCATAATAAGAAGGAACAAATCTAGCCCGCATGACCCGTTTCAACGCATCCCAAGTTTGTGGCATGTTATTAGGATTCTTCTTACCATGTTCTATCCACCAAACAGAAGCAAAATCAGTAAACTCACTAGTAGCAGCTCTAACCCGCGCATTCTCAGGAAATTCATGGCATGCAAACTTTTGATCAACCGCAATCTCCCAAGTAATGTAAGCATCAGGGTCATATTTACCATCAAAAGGAGGTATTTTAAATTTAACCTTACTAAAAGCATCATCATTACCATGTACCTCACGTCGGCGAAAACCACCCATACCTCTACGGTTAGTACGTAGTCGCCGGCGATTAGGTGCTTCTTGGTCATCTTGTTCAGTATCAGCAACATAGTCATCCCAGTTACCTTCGGCGCCCTCATCACGCCCACCATTGGTATTAGCATGCATCTCATCAAATCGCCTCAAGAGTGCGACAAGGCTCTTGTCAATATGAGCAACTGTCATTTCCACATTTGCAAGTTTGGTGTTTGTGTCGATCTGTGTGGCCTCCAATTGCCCCATCTTTTCATTCGTCACCTGCATGTCATTATCAAGGCCTTCCGTGTGCGTCTTCACCAGCTTTACAAAGTGTTGTATGATACCCTTGGTGCGAGGAGAGTGTGGCATATTACGAGAAGCATCATCAACCTCCAATCCTGCCATGGTTAGACGAACAGAGGCAACAAGAAAAAAAACGTGAAGGAATAAAAACTCTACAACTATTAGGATGTAGCTACTGCAAGGCGCTCACTCTCAACCTGCCACACAAGCTCTTACCAATTCTTACCTTGCACAACAGGAGGGGTCAGCAACCAACAAGTCTGCAACCGTGGAATAAGTGTATCGGTGCCGCAGCAACACGACCTGTCAAACTGTAGTCGAAATATATAGAGTTGTAGGTGGGCTGAAGCAAGGAATACACTAGTACCACGTTAGTTACAAAAGCAAGCTGAATAATCGTTCAACGGTGGTACTGTGCTGGTCCTAGGCTAAACCATGCTAGAGACGTGAGCCTAGGCACAAAGGTAGTCACTGAAAAAGAACAACTAGCACAGCACAAAGAGAAACAACAGATTTAGAGATTCAACCCCCTTCTTCTTCTTTTTCCTCTTTTTTTTTCTTTTCTATTCTTTTTCTTCTTCTTCTTCTTTTTTTTGCAGGGGCCTAAACCCTTTTTTTCACTATGACAACCCAAACAATAAAGATATTGCTAACAGCCCCTTTAAATCAGATTTAACAAATCTTGTTAATATAGAAAGTTTAGAAATCTCTACGATGATTGCGGAGCGCTCAGAATGAATTTTGAGATAAGGTCAGATCCGTTGGAAAGAAGATAAGATAAGCTTTCCAGATTGTATTTAAACTTCCAAATCGGACATGAGATGTATCCGTGGTGGCAAAAACGAACCAGAGATGTTTATGGTGATGGTGGATCTCGTGGTGACCAAAACGTGGTAGAACTCAAAACTCTAAAGGAATAAACTAAGACCAGCAACTCGACACAACCGATGCAACCAAAAACTCAACAAGCCCTAGCTAAGTAGTACTAGTAAATGCTCAATGGTTTATAGGATTGCGGTAAAACTAATCTACTATTTTTTTGGCTTTTTCTGGACTATAGGAGATAAGAAAACAGCGAAGAAAAGTAAATCTCTCACCGATAAACCTTGCTCTGATTACCAACTGATGTGCACCCGTTGGGTGATTGCCCGATCTTTCGATGAGAGGGTGTGGAATAACTCGATTGGGGGAGGAGACGACGTTCACGGCCCGACTACAGCCTTCCAAAGACGCTGCGCCTTAGCAACCGATACACCACCTCCTATGGTTGTCACGATCTTGTGGAGCGTGATACCCTGGCCACTAGGGCACTCGTCCTGCAAGCAATCGAAGAACTAGCAAGAACAAGTAGAACAAGTACTGAATTACCAGATCTAAATGTAGGTTTCAAAGTCAAACTCCAATATGGTGGGGTTCCGAAGACAAGAAGACGGGCGGCTGAACTAGCACGCGCGCTTGCAAGCAAGTAGCGAGAGCTAAACTTGATCTAAACAAAACCCGCTGTTCTTGGTGGCGGCTAGGGGGTCTATAAACATGGGAGGACGACCACAAGGGTATTGGGGTCGTGCTGCAACCCTAGGATGCGTCCCTAATGGACCTAACTTGATACACGACCCATTGGGCCAAAATAGGGTGACGCAGCACTATGGGCAGAAAAGGCAGAAAATATCTCGGTAAGAAAACAATGATTACGGCGGCCTCAGAACAGATATGACTATAATTCCGGATCCATATGAAAGTAGACTTGATAAACTTTCCATGTTGTGCTTGAACATTCCAATCCGAGCCCGCATCTGACCGTGGTGACCGTCACAAGTTGGTGTTCTTCTGCAGTCCGAATCCAGCATGTTCAAATCCTTTTCCCTTTCGGTCTTCTCCCTGGTTCCTAAGCAAAACAAGAGTGCACGGGTCTCCATGGTCTAAATAAGATGGACATGAACTCAAGAGTGTAATCACCTGATGGTTGAGTTGACGAGCACGAGCGCGAGTAATGGGACCAGAAATTGGTACTTGTATTGGCATAGATGTATCAGTAGTGTGGATGTCTTCATCAAAGCAATTCAAAGAGATCACCCCGTCAACTCCATACTTGGTGACATTCACAAGGGGGTAACCACTAGATCTCGAGTTGCTCAATTTTGTGAACATTACTCTTTTGTGTCTTCTATTGAGCCATATAGGATAGAGGATGCACTTAGAGATCCGGACTGGGTAATGGCAATGCAAGAGGAGCTCAACAACTTCACGAGGAATGAGGTATGGCATTTAGTTCCACGTCCTAACCAAAATGTTGTAGGTACCAAGTGGGTATTCCGCAACAAACAAGATGAGCATGGTGTGGTGACTAGGAACAAAGCCTGACTTGTTGCCAAAGGTTATTCACAAGTCGAAGGTTTGGATTTTGATGAAACCTATGCACCCATAGCTAGGCTTGAGTCAATTCATATATTACTTGCCTATGCTACTTACCATGGCTTTAAGTTATATCAAATGGACGTGAAGAGTGCCTTCCTCAATGTCCCTATCAAGGAAGAGGTATATAATGAGCAACCTCCCGGCTTTGAAGATAGTGAGTATCCTACACATATTTACAAGCTCTCAAAGGCGCTTTACGGGCTCAAGCAAGCCCCAAGAGCATGGTATGAATGCCTAAGAGACTTTCTTATCACTAATGGCTTCAAAGTTGGAAAAGCTGACCCTACTCTCTTCACTAAAACAATTGCTAAAGACTTGTTCATATGCCAAATTTATGTTGATGATATTATATTTGGGTCTACTAACAAGTCATCTTGTGAAGAGTTTAGTAGGATTATGATACAGAAATTCAAGATGTCAATGATGGGGGAGTTGAAGTATTTCCTTGGATTCCAAATCAAGCAACTCCAAGAGGGCACCTTCATCTGCCAAACTAAGTACATTCAAGACATACTCAAGAAGTTTGGAATGAAAGATGCCAAACCCATCAAGACACCCATGGGACCAAATGGGCATCTCGACCTCGACATGGGAGGTAAATCCGTAGATCTAAAGGTATACCGGTCGATGATAGGATCCTTACTCTATTTATGTGCTTCATGACCGGATATTATGCTTTCCGTATGCATGTGTGCAAAGTTCCAGGCAAATCCTAAGGAAGTTCACCTTAGGGCCATGAAAGAATCATGAGGTATTTAGTTTACACTCCTAAGTTTGGGCTATGGTACCCTAAGGGATCTACCTTTGAATTAATTGGGTGTTCCGATGCCGATTATGCCGGATGTAAAATTGACAGGAAGAGCACAACAGGGACTTGTCAGTTTCTATGAAGAACTCTCGTGTCTTAGGCTTCAAAGAAACAAAACTCAGTAGCTCTATTCACAGCCAAAGCCGAGTATATTGCTGCAGGACATTGTTGTGCACAATTGCTCTGGATGATGCAAACCCTTAGGGACTATGGCTACATATTGAGCAAAGTTCCTCTCCTATGTGATAATGAGAGTGCAATCCGCATGGTGGATAATCCTATTGAACACATCCGCACTAAGCACATAGACATCAGGTATCACTTTTTGAGAGATCACCAACAAAAGGGGGATATCGAAATTACTTATGTTAGCACCCACAACCAATTAGCCGATATCTTTACCAAGCCACTAGATGAAAAGACTTTTATCAAACTTAGGAATGAGCTAAACATCTTCGATTCTCGAAACTTTGATTGAAACATTGCACACATAGCTCATTTATATACCTTTGATCATGTCTTTTGTAATTGGTACAAATGCATATTTCTTATTCTTATTGTGCCAAGGCTAAGACTAATGTGTTTTCAAGTGTACTTCTATGATTAGTCTTAGATTGAAAGAGAGATGGAGAATTTGGCGAAGGCAAGGCTTCCACTCAACTCTGTCGATACCATTTATCCTTTGCCTTACTCATAAACTTCCAATTGCTATAAACATTCACTCATATCACTACAACCTTTTAGGCCTTCTATGACATTGTGATTACGTCACTAACTAGTGTTTATTTGTCATAGGTTATATTTTGGTGACGCCATTGTGACGAAAAGGTCATCGTCATAGAAGGTGCGTGTTAAATAGACTACAATGACGATTATCAAAAAACTGTCATAGATTTTATGACGTACATTAAATTTGTCACTAAATCTATGATGCTCTATTTCATCATAAGCACATCTGAAAACGTCACAATTCATACTACCATGCATTGCCACATGGCTAACAGTGATGACGTGGTATGTGACGTGGCAAAACCTTTATGACAAAAACATTCGTCATAGATTTGATCATATGGCAAGCCATGTGGCAGATGACATTACAAAAATATTGTGACGAAACATTTTGTCATGAATTGGAAGGTGCTGGCTGCTGAGGTGGCAATACATTTGTGACGAATATTTTCAGAATAAAAAATGATGACGTGGTAGGTGATGTGGCGAAACATTTGTGACAGATACAATCATCATCAGAAGGAAAACATCATATCAATTTATATCGTCATGCAATATTACACATCACAACCAAAATATCATATAAACACAAATATTTTGTCTAGTAAAGAATAATATAACTTCAAAAAATATATATGCTAATCCTTTAACTTAAAATCCAAAGCAAATCCAATAACTTCAACTCAAAGTATTAAACATTAAGCATAATTAAAAATAATCCTATAACTTCAAATCCTGAGCTACTGTAACTAGCTACTATAGCAACCATAAGGATGCAGGTCCTATAGTGGTCAAATAGACTTAAGATGGAGGCATCTGGCCTCGATTATAGCTTAATAGTTGACGAAGGCAGTTATTATTTTCAGCAGTGCTTAAACTGTCGTTGTGGATCTTTTCTTGGAGGCAGACTGAAGACCAATATTGTGTAGGAACACACTAGAGCCCGGTAGCACATTAGAAACAACTTCAATAGGATATTTCGGTTGTTGTCCATATTGAACTGGTGCTACCACCATTTCTTCCATGTCAACCTAATATAAAGGTTAAAAGTTAATCATCAGTATAGTATACAGCAAGTTGCAAGTTGAGAGTACAAACATGAAAGGAAAACAAGCACTTACAATAGCTTTCTTAAAATTTTCGCTAAAACCTTTATTCTTGTTGTAATGCGTCTCCTTGAAAAGATCTATTGTACTATGTTCAACATCCTTATATTTTTCTTGCTTCCAAAATGATATAAAATGAGCGCGGTAAGAATGGTGGACTTAAGGTACATGTTGGATTTCAAAATAACAATTTAAAATGCATTTTAGATACGAACGGTGCTAAAGCATTTAAATGAAATATTATGAAAGCATCCTCCAAGTAGGTTGTGTCAATTACAAAAATAAATACAATTCATACAAGTGGAATAATTAGGGCATCACAATCATGTGTCAAAATAATGGAATAATTAGGACATCAGAATCATGGAATACTATACCATGCGTTCTTATTGTTTTCTGGAAACTAATCTTAATGCTTGTGCAGTTGCAAATTTTATTGGTGTCAAAACAAACACATTGAGATTACTTAGCCACAATAATACATTTTAACTTTATTCTTATTATCAAATTTAAAAGGCCACTAAGAATAAAGCTTGAGTCAAAAAACAGAAGTAACAAAACTTACAGTAGACTTTCACCTTATTTTTCCTGCTATGGAGTTCAACAATTGCTGGCACGTAGCAAATTGGTTGGTCAATCTTCAGCCTATATATATAAAGCTTCTCTTCAAACATAACTATTGGAATTAGGATTTGACAAAACACTGGGAAAAGAATGGTGCTTGGCTAGTATTCTATATTCAACACTACAAAAAAGAGACTATAGAAATGGAAGCTACATGTTGAGCAAGGCTAAACTACAACGGTCTAAACTACAATGTATATGATGATCGAAATCAACTGATTAACCAAGGACGAAACAACAGGCTACATATATACACATTAGCTTCAAGATGAACTAAGGATTGTCTGAACAACCATTTCTAAGCTATATGAGAAAGTTGGAGGGAGAACCTTTAATAAAATATTACAACAGAAGTAAACAGATTTAAACCACAATCCAACAAGTATAGAGGTCATGAGTCAAGTTTGTTGTATCTGCAAAAGCACCTTTTCTTCCTTAGTTGTCTGCATTTAGTTTGATATAAGTGTTACTAAGTTGTGGACTATATGTATGATTTGAAGTGTTTTTAGCAGAACAACTATTACCATTAAATTTCCTTGGACTGTTAATTTTATTATTTCATATACAATTTTGGAATGCATTGAGACTGTTGAGGCTAGGTAAGGGGTGTACTAGCCCTACCACACAGTTGTGCAGAAGTAGTTGCTTTGCTTTGTAGAGTTATTTGACAATTTTGTTTTCTATATTTGTTAATGGGCATTTCTTAAAAATTAAGAGGAGCACCAACCGTTTTTAGTTTTGCATTCACTCACTTCTTTTATTTATACGATTGTATCAGTTTTTGGTAAAGTATTGAGTCACCTTGTGCATGCATAGTCGGGTTAAGCACAGTACTATTTACAAAAGGTGGCTAGAGTGCTTCAGTAGTTTCAAACGGTTCACACTTATGAAAAAACAACCATCCAACTAATTTTAAATCAGGATAACCAGGTGTATTCCTAAGTTCATTTGAATATTCATTTTACCATGCTAGTTCGTAATGAACCATTTACATGGCTTGCTACGAAATGTTGCAAACCACTCCACTAGTCCTTAAGGAGAGAGAATGTAATCTAGAAGTATTAAACCAGCACCTCCAATTTGCTGTCAAAAGCCTTTAAATGGATATATTCAGGCTGTTAACATTAATTTTTATCGAGTATGAAAGGGACACATACAAATAGGAATGTCCTTTTTCTGGTATTCGCCCCAAACATGAAATTCCACCCTTGCTGCGAGATTCGAAGGTGTGGACCGATGAAATAAGGCATTATGGCACCTAAACCACATGGGGAATCGATGATTCACGCATATTTTAAAGTGGAGACGAAACAGTTACCTTGAACTCGTTGTGGACGGCACTGGCTAAGGCATGGGCAGATCCGGCGAGAGTGGTTGTCGACTGGTCTGCGGCGCCGCCTTAGCACCATTCCGTCGGCCATCAATGCTGGATTCGGCTGCAACGAACACCTCCTCGCTCGATCTTTGTCGCCGCTCTTCAAATCCACCTAGAGGTTTGGCCCAGACAAGGATCCACTCTAACAAAGCTCTAGGACAACGCCAATGACACGGGATGAAGAACCCACGCTCCGGGAAGTCCTCCGGGACACACCGGGCGACGGGAGCGGATGGGCGGCGAGCTCAGGATGCCGTCGTCGCCGTGAGCGCGTGCGTAGGAACGTGTGGGGGAAGACAGCGCCGAAACCTCGGTACCGTCCCCCTCGACCTGGGGCGAGAGAGACGATCCCGTCGATGTACCTGTTGCGTGCCTCTAAAGAAGGGGATGGGCATCTCGTGGTAACCGCTGTAGAAAGCCTAATCCTCGTTTGGAACGGAGAAAAAACCTCTAAATTTTAAAGGATTCAATTTCTATGAAAAATTTTTATAAGAGAGCATTTAGAATAAAGGATTGCATTTTATCAATTTCTTTTAAATTTCTATGGAATCCATCCTCTATAAAAATTTTGGAGCAAACTAACCATGAGGTCCACATGATGTTTTCTTTCCTCTGTGTCTTAGAGCAACTCCAAGAGACTAGGTATATTGTTTTGTAAAGTTAATTTAGCTAATATTAGAAAAACGTGTATCCAATAGACTCTGTAAATGGCCCTTTAAATTTAGTGTCTCTTTATCTCTCTATCTTTGTTCTCTATTTTTGGATAGCCTGCTTCACTTTCCATTCAATTTGTAGGTTTACCGAGGCTGTTGGATTAACCTACATTTTTTTCTGTAAAATCAATTTTATAGAGTAGCTAAATCAGTAGATTTTACTAGCCTTTTTAGCTAATCTCTTCGAGTTGCTCTTATATTCCTATGATTTTCCTGTGCATGATCTAAATAAATATTTTGTGACTTTTTCTATGTTATAAATTCCTATAGGATTCCAATGGCATGGGTATAATTCTGTGTTTTTCCTGTTTCCATCTTTTGAGAATTCTGTGTTCGAAAGGATCCCTTAGGTTTAGCTACAGCGCCACTTGTGGGGATCGAGTGGATAGAGCCATAGATAAGGTGAGACCAATGGTTTGAGATTGAACGATACATAAAAATAATGATGGCATGGATAGGATGTTTCGCCAATTAGGCCAAATGTTTAATATATACAAATAAGAAGTTTTTTTTGTAAAAAGTGACGATAGTGCAACCGTGGAAAATGCTTCTTTACAAGATGGATAGAATAAAATTCCAAATTTAAATAAAAAATATCTAGTTTTTATTTGTCATATAGTGAAAACTAGTGTACATTTTTTGCGCTATTTTTTAAAAAAATTAAACACAAATACAGTAAACAAAATATAGGTATACTGTAAATAAAATATCTATCTAAATATTAGTTTCTAAATGAATAGGTAGAGTTCTCGTTCAACTCGAAAAGAGAAATGACGACTGACCCTAGACTGATGGTTTCTGTATGTTATCTAAACTGATGGGATACATATTTCAGAACTAAATAGCTTATAGATGGATCAAGAAGCCATATTCCTTTTAATATTAGAGAAAAAAAATCCCGACAACGTATATGTAGGTATATGATAAATTAAAAATCTCTATAGGAACAAATATATCAAAAGACAAGTGGAAGAAGAGGCTTTAGCCAACCCTTAGGTCATAGTTTTAAGCCATTTATATTGTAGCTTTTTATTTTTTATCTAAGTTTTTATTTATTTATTATAAAAAATTCTATTATGGTAACCACATTGCCATGTGTGACACATGTCAACATGAAAGCCTATGGCAATGGGACAGACTATTAATGGTGGGGTCACACGTGCTAACATGGATAATAATATTTTTTTAAAAAATAAAATATATCTATGACATATGCACATTGTCATACAATATCATCATAATTATTAAGTTGAAAAGGTTATGACAATTTATTCTTATGACGATTTTTATATTGTCAAAAAATTTGTCACAAACATGATGCTAGAGCATATTATGACGATTTTGATGATGTTAATTAAACTTTTGTCACTACACACAACCATCTTCTAAAAATCGTCATAAACATGGTGATTTAATGACGAATTACTCTATTGTCGTCGACTATTCGTCATAGAAGGCTATAAATATTGTAGTGTAAACTTTTTACCAAAGGGGGAGCAAATAGGCCCGAATTTGAAGGCCTCTCTGGATTCTTCATTTTTGGCGATTAATGCCAAAGGGGGAGAATTTATAGCCCCAAAGCAAAAGGACCGCACCACCACCCTGTTTTCAAAAACTATTTCCAAAGGGGAAAAATTATTTCAATTGCAAAAACCCCCTTGACAGCTAAGGGGAGAACTTCTTCAGGGGGAGCTTTTATTCAACTAAAGAAAAAGCATTTGAAACAGGGGGAGAGTTTTCAAAATCTTGAAAATGCTTTTTGAAATTATATTCTTATACCATTGGCTATTTGCAAAAGAATTTGAAAAGACGTTTCCAAAAGATTTGCAAAAACAAGCAAAGTGGTGCAAATGTGGTCCAAAATGTTAAAATAGAAGAAAGCAATCTTATATACATAGAAGTATTTTCAATTGGTTTAACTCAAAGTAACTTATGCACATCTGTCACAACTGCAAACTAGTTACATTCGTACTCTTTATATTTGCTTTGGTTTGTGTTGGCATCAATCACCAAAAAGGGGAGATTGAAAGGGAAATGGGCTTAATCATTTCTTATAATCGATTTTGGTATTTGACGTCCATCACAAACCACGTGGACTAACTCGTTTGCCTAGTTGTCATTTATCTCAGGTGCATAAAGTTCAACATAAACCAACAAAGAATATAAGTTGGGGACTCTACAAAGTTTGGAGCAAAAGACAACTAGAGGTGCTGCCCGTGGCGCACCGGACACTGTCCGGTGCCCAGGCCGAGCACCCCTCAAACTGGCCGCTCTCGAGTTTCTCTAGGAGTCGCTCCGCTATAATTCACCGGACTATACAGTGTGTAACGGACAAGTCCGGTGAGCCAACGGAGCAACGGTCAACTGCGCAAACGGTCGACTGCGGTGAACAGTAAATAGTGCGCAAGTGAGAAATCAGAACGCACCGGACTGTCTAGTGCAACAAGAGGACAAAAGACTTCAATGGTCAACCACTCCAAACCCCAACGGTCTACTGATGTGGCAGGCACCAGATAGTGAACATTGTCATGTATGGTGCACCACCGGACTGTCCGGTGTGCCCATCGACAACAACGACTGGAATAGTGGTTCGGGCTATAAATCCCCCAATCACCACTATTCAAGCAATCCAAGCCTCATACCCTTCTCATTCAATACAAAAGCAAAGGAAAACACTCCAAAGACACAATCAAAGCATTCAATCCACTCCAAGCTCCAAAATCAACTCAATTGCTTAGAGACTTGAGAGAGGATCATTTGTTCATTTGTTACTCTTGTTGCTTGGATTGCTTTCTCCTTCTCATTCTTATTCTTCTAAGTGCTTTGTAAAGCTAGCAAGAGACACCTAAGTGTGTGGTGATCCTTGCGGGGTGTAATGCCCAAAAATGTAAACAATGAAGATGGAGTAATCTTATTATGCATTGCTCTCCACTTATTAGAACATGTCAATAACCACGTTTAAAGTGAATAATTAACTAATGACCACAGATAATTGATGCATCATGTTGGAGTTTAATTGGGTGTGCATTTAATAATAGTAAGATTGATAAAGATATATTAGTGACCAAATTGGGAATTAAAAACATAAATTGAAAGCTAGAAATTTGAAAATGACATAAAAAGGGAAAAGAAGGAAAATACCATACAAACATTAAAGAAAATAAATATATAAATAAATATACCCCTGTTCATACTGGTATTTGAAATTGAGCATTTCATCAAACATGAACTTCACAACAAAATTTGAATTCAAGTTTAGATTCAAAAATAAAAAGAAAAGAAAACAGAAAAAAAACAAAAGAAAGCTTACCTACACCTGGGCCTCATGCGTCACTCGGCCCACTCTGTCGCGCTGTACAGCCCATTGTGGCTGGCTGATTCGCTCGCTCGTGGATACTGTCAAGCGGGGCCTATGGGTCAGTCATTGCCGCGCTGCGCTCGTGCTTTCTGTGCCGCTGGCGTGTGGACCCGGGGAGGTAGCTCTCTTCCTCCCAACAAACGTTGTGCATGGCGGAGTCGCGCCGATGTCGCGCGGTCCATTGCTGCGCATGATCCCACTTCCCTCGCCTATTTAGGAAGCCACGGCCAAAGCCTCCTCTTTCTACTCCTTCCTACTCCTCGCGACCGCCACCATAAAAAGACCTCGGGTGCTCGCCGGAGCGGTGATCACGTGGAAGAGGGAGAATGGCCTGGGTCATTGCCGGCAAGTTGTGCCATTGACGAGGGGACTCTTTTCGTGGGCGCGGAAGGGCTCGTTGTGCCCTGTCGGACCTTGCTAGTGGGGTTCGCCGGACATCGACCGTGCATGGGAGCAACGTGAGCTCGCCGGTGTCACGGGGAATGCGGGTGCTGTGAACCCAGGGCAATCACCGACTCTGATGTAGCTGAGGTGCCCGATCTTTCGGCGAGTAGAGATAATTCCGATTTGGCGGAAGATGACCCTTGCGATCCGACTACGACGAGCAAGCCCGAGGCGCCAATGCAATCGCTGAACCAACTCCCTGTGGTTACCGACCTTGCTGATGCGAGATCGGCCTGATCACGAAGATCGTTTCCTGTGCGCAATCGAAGAACGAACAAGAACAAGATGCGAGCAATCTAATCTATTACTCGAGGGTGGAGTTCTGAATACACGAAGACAGCACAGATTTGCGCGTGTTCGAGAGTAGCTAAGGCTAACGTAAAACAAAACTCGAGAATAAAGGAGGCGCAGCTCCTGGATAAATAGAGGGGGCGCAGCCCCTAGGGGCGGCCAACCCTAGGTCGTCCACTATGGGCCGCAGTTGGGCTGGTCGTCTATTCTTCTGGGCCCTCATTCTTTAGTAGCATGACGAAGTTAAGATCTCTGGCACGGGCCCGAGTAATTGGCCCAGCTAATGAAGGAAGTGGCGCTTGATGTGGAGGTGCTGCTGGTGTAGTCGTACTCATAGTGATGTCCTCATCATCCTCCCCTTCTTGAAGTGAAGTCGTCCTCGACGACAACTCCTCATCCTCGGCCATATATGGTTTCAAATCTGCAACATTAAAACTAGTGGAAACACCAAATTCCGCAGGCAGGTCAAGGATATAAGCATTATCATTAATCTTTGTTAGCACCTTAAAAGGACCAGCAGCACGAGGCATTAATTTAGAACGACACAAAGTAGGAAACCGATCCTTTCTCAAGTGCAACCAAACCATATCACCTGGCTCAAAAGTAACATGTTTTCTTCCTTTACTACCAGCAACCTGATTTTTAGCATTAGTAGCAGCAATGTTCTGTTTCGTTTGTTCATGTATGGTAATCATTTGTTCAACATGTGCAGCAGCATCTACATGTGGGGCGTTCACAGCATTAAGTGAAATCAAATCAATGCCCTAGGGATGTAACCATAAACAATCTGGAAAGGGCACATCTTTGTAGAAGAATGCGTGGCATGATTGTAAGCAAATTCAACATGAGGCAAGCAATCCTCCCAACGTCTCAAATTCTTGTCTAAAACAGCCCTAAGCATGGTAGATAAAGTTCTATTTACTACCTCAGTTTGTCCATCAGTCTGAGGGTGACAAGTAGTGCTAAACAACAATTTAGTTCCCAATTTATTCCAAAGAGATCTCCAAAAATGGCTTAGAAACTTAGCATCGCGATTAGAGACTATTGTTTTTGGAATACCATGTAAACGAATAATTTCTCTAAAGAACAATTCAGCAACAATGCTAGCATCATCAGTTTTATGACAAGGTATAAAGTGAGCCATTTTAGAGAATCTATCAACAACCACAAAAATACTATCCCTCCCCTTCTTAGTTCTAGGCAAGCCCAAAACAAAGTCCATAGAGATATCAAGCCAAGGAGAAGAAGGGACAGGCAAAGGCATATACAAACCATGGTTGTTCAACCGTGACTTAGCTTTCTGACAAGTAGTGCAACGTGCAACAAGGCGCTCCACATCAGCGCGCATCCGAGGCCAAAAGAAATGGGCAGCCAACACCTCATGCGTTTTGTAGACGCCAAAATGCCCCATGAGACCGCCTCCATGCGCTTCCTGTAACAACAAAAGACGAACCGAGCTAGCTGGAACACACAGCTTGTTAGCGCGAAACAGGAACCCATCCTGTATGTGAAATTTGCCCCATGGTATCCCATTAATACAATGGCCGAAAGCATATTTAAAATCAGCATCGTCAACATATTGATCCTTCACAGTGTCCAAACCAAAGATTTTAAAATCTAATTGTGACAGCATGGTATAGCGACGAGACAAAGCATCAGCAATAGCATTGTCCTTCCCGTTCTTGTGTTTAATAATGTAAGGAAAGGACTCAATGAATTCGACCCATTTAGCATGACGACGGTTCAGATTTGTTTGGGTACGAATATGTTTTAAAGCCTCATGATCAGAATGAATTATGAACTCACGATGCCAAAGATAGTGCTGCCAAGTATGCAAAGTGCGCACTAAAGCGTAAAGCTCCTTATCATAAGTAGAATATTTCAGACTAGCACCGCTTAATTTTTCACTAAAATAAGCAACTGGTTTTCCTTCTTGTAACAAAACAGCACCTAGCCCAATACCGCTAGCATTGCATTCAAGCTCAAAAACTTTATTAAAATCAGGCAATTGCAAGAGGGGAGCTTGGGTTAACTTATCTTTCAAATTGCTGAACGCTACCTCCTGTGAATCACTCCAAGCAAACGGCACATCTTTCTTTGTAAGCTCATGTAGAGGCGCTGCAATGGAGCTAAAATCACGAACAAATCTGCGGTAGAAACCGGCAAGTCCAAGAAAGCTCCGAATTTGTGTGACCGTCGTCGGTGTAGGCCACTCCCGAATGGCAGCAATCTTGCTGCTATCCACCTCAATGCCCTGCGGAGTAACCACATAACCAAGAAACGAGACACGTTGCGTGCAAAATGTGCACTTTTCCATGTTACCAAACAAGCGAGCAGCACGCAAAGCGTCAAAAACAGCACACAAATGTTCTAAATGCTCCTCTATAGACTTGCTGTAAATAAGGATATCATCGAAATAAACAACAACAAACAAACCTATGAAGGCCCGTAGAACTTCGTTCATTAAACGCATAAAGGTGCTGAGAGCATTAGTCAATCCAAATGGCATAACCAACCATTCATATAAACCAAATTTTGTTTTAAAAGCCGTTTTCCATTCATCACCGAGTTTCATTCTAATCTGATGGTAACCGCTACGCAAATCAACCTTAGAGAAAATAACGGCACCACTAAGCTCATCTAGCATATCATCAAGGCGTGGAATAGGATATCGATAACGAACTGTGATGTTATTAATAGCACGACAATCTACGCACATACGCCATGACCCATCTTTCTTTGGAACGAGTAAAACAGGAACCGAGCAAGGGCTAAGAGACTCACGAATGTGACCCTTATCAAGCAGCGTCTACACCTGGCGCTGGATCTCCTTCGTCTCATCTGGATTTGTACGGTATGGGGCGCGGTTCGGAAGAGAAGCGCAGGAGATGAGATCGATCTGATGCTCAATGCCACAGAGGGGAGGAAGACCCAGTGGTAAGTCCGTAGGATAAACATCAGCATACTCCTGCAAAAGGTTAACAACAGCAGGGGGTATATCCAAAGACGGTGCATCATCAAGCGGAACAAGCATTCGCGAGCATACAAGTGCATAACAGGGCATATGAGCTTCATGGAGATCATCAAAATCAGCACGTGTAGCAAGTAAAACAGGAGAGTGCAACTTGATTTCAGATTTAATAGGTGCGGCTGATGTCGATTTGACTTGTTGTGCAGTTTTAGCAGCCCTAGTAAGATCATCTTTCAAAATTTGGTCAGGGGTCAATGGATGTATAATTATTTTCTGGCCTTTAAACATGAAAGAATAATGATTTGAACGACCATGATGTAAACTATCAGTATCATATTGCCAAGGTCGACCTAATAACAAAGAGCATGCTTCCATAGGAATAACATCGCAATCAGCATAATCAGAATAAGAACCCAGCGAAAAGGGGACACGTACCGAACGTGTTACCTTTATTTTACCACCATCATTAAGCCATTGAATGTGATACGGATGTGGATGTGTGCGAGTGGGCAAGGATAATTTCTCTACCAACGATGTACTTGCCAAATTGTTGCAGCTGCCACTATCGATGATGATGCGAATCGACCGTTCGTGCACGACGCCCTTGGTATGGAATAGAGTGTGTCGCTGATTTTTTTCGGCCTGGGCAACCTGTGTGCTGAGAACACGCTGCACAACAAGACTCTCATACCTATCGGCGTCGATGGGATCAACGTGGACTTCCTCATTTTCTGCATGGTTAGTGGCAATCATAGCATGACTAGTTTCCTCAGAATCACTAGCTGAAGAGTACTCACCATTGTCACGTATAAGCAAGGTACGCTTGTTTGGGCAGTCCCGAATCATGTGCCCAAACCCTCTGCAACGATGGCACTGAATATCCCGTGTGCGTCCTGTGGAAGAAGCGGCGCCTTTGGCAGGGGGCGCCACTGGCTTGGTCGTCCCTGTGCGTGATGTAGTGCTAGGCGTAGAAGGTGCAGGGCTGGAAGGAGTTGAGCTGTGTGTTGGACCCCGGCCTGCAAAAGAGTTAGTATGTGTCTTTGATCGTCGTCCCTGCACTTCACGTTCAGCTTTGCAAGCATATTCAAACAATGTGGTTATATCAAAATAATCCTTATAATCAAGTATATCCTGAATTTCCCTATTCAAACCACCACGAAAATGCGCCATGGCAGCGTCATCTGACTCAACCAAACCACAACGAAGCATACCCTTTTGCAACTCCTGGTAATATTCCTCAACAGATTGTGAACCTTGTTGAAAACGCTGCATTTTGTTAAGCAAATCACGAGCATAATAGGAAGGAACAAATCTGTGGGGCATGGCAGTTTTTAATTGGGTCCAAGTAATGACACTGTTAATGGGAAGTTTTTGTTTATACTCACGCCACCAAAATAAAGCAAAATCAGTAAATTCACTAATGGCAGCCTTCACTTGGCTATTAGCAGGAATATCATGGCATGAAAATTTCTGTTCTACCTCCAATTCCCAATCAAGATATGCAGCAGGATCATATTTACCATTAAAAGATGGAATTTTAAATTTAATCTTAGAAAATAAGTCATTAGGGGGATGACGAACCACACGACGTGCACGACCACGGCGATCTCCATCGTCCTGCTCAGTGTCACCGCCGTATTCTTGCTCCATCTTTGTGGTCAATGCATCAAGGCGTGCCAGGATGGTGTCGAGTGTGGTGCGAGTCGCCGTTTGAGCAAGGTCAAGTTGGTTGAAATGCTCGGTCGTCGAAGTGACCGTTGAATCAAGCCGTTCATGCATCGTTCTAATGTCAGCAGCAAGTCCATCAACTTGTCCCCTGACTTCCTGCAACTGGGCATCCACCATGTCGTGTGCTCCTGCCATAGTTAGCGCAAACACCAAAACACCAAAAGGAGAAAAACCAATGACAAAAACAGGGGTGTACTGCTCACAAGGCGCTCACACTAGTGCTGTTATCAAGTTCTTATCCGTTCTTACTAAGCCACAGTGGTGAACTGCAACCAACAGGTGGAACCGGTGAAAGATTGGATTAGCGATTGCCTGGAGAAACAGAAACCTTCTCGTCGTAGAAATATGTGGAGTTTTGGGTAGGCTGCACTCAAGTCAAGGATTAGCACGATCAAACAATAATGCAAGGTTGAATTATAGTGCAAAACACGAAACTATATTGCTGGCCACAAGTGCAAAGGACGGATGGAACTAGCAGAATGGCAGTACCGTAAATATTGTACTAGCGAGGCCACTAGTAGGAATCACAAGTGATTTTGTTTTTATTTTTTTGTATGATTTTTTTGATATTTTTCTCAGCACAAGAAGCAACAAAATAGGAGCTACACGAAGTTTCACCTAAAGCAGAAATCAGATGTGGTCTACAGAAAATCAGGAAGTTCTCTGAAAAGCGTGCGAGAACTTTGACGAATTTTTTTCTTTATTTTCCTGAATTTTTTTGACAATTTTGTCGAAACCAAACAGACCGAAGGTGAGTTTGGCCGGCCTCAGAATGGTGTCAACAAGCTCCTGTAAAAATTTCAGATTTTTTGGACACCCGAGCGAAAAGTTATGCCCGTTTTACGGAAGGTACCTCAAGTTATGTTTTAAAAACGACCGGAATGAAACGACCGTATCCTTTCTCCTTCGTTTTCTTTTTTTTGTTTCTGTTTTTTTTTGAGTAACCGAAGGAGAAAAACAAGGAAGCGGTTGTTGACTCGGTTTGTTTTTTTTCTGTTTTTTTAACCGAAGGAGAAAAACAAGGAAACAGCCGTTGACTCGGTTTGTTTTTTCTGTTTTCTTTTTGACGTAACCGAAGGAGAAAAACAAGGAGACGATGTTGACTCGGTTTGTGGCGTGATCAAACGGGAGATGGTGGCGGCGCTAGGATTTGAATGGTGGAAGAACACAATGCAACCAGCAACAAGGAAACGCGAAAGCACACAAATTCAACAATGCAGATTATTGAAAGAAAGTGCGAGGCTCAAAAGGGTGCTGGGATAAGATCTAACCTGAATTTTTATGTGGTTTTGTGGACTGTAGGAAAAAAACGCTCGATAAACTCACCGATCAACCTGGAAATCTGATACCAATTGATGTAGCTGAGGTGCCCGATCTTTCGGCGAGTAGAGATAATTCCGATTTGGCGGAAGATGACCCTTACGATCTGACTACGACGAGCAAGCCCGAGGCGCCAATGCAATCGCTGAACCAACTCCCTGTGGTTACCGACCTTGCTGATGCGAGATCGGCCTGATCACGAAGATCGTTTCCTGTGCGCAATCGAAGAACGAACAAGAACAAGATGCGAGCAATCTAATCTATTACTCGAGGGTGGAGTTCTGAATACACGAAGACAGCGCAGATTTGCGTGTGTTCGAGAGTAGCTAAGGCTAACGTAAAACAAAACTCGAGAATAAAGGAGGCGCAGCTCCTGGATAAATAGAGGGGGCGCAGCCCCTAGGGGCGGCCAACCCTAGGTCGTCCACTATGGGCCGCAGTTGGGCTGGTCGTCTATTCTTCTGGGCCCTCATTCTTTAGTAGCATTGTTGGGGACTTGTTCTCAAATGCTAAGAGTTAAGAACAAGGCAACATAAAAAATGTTAAGTGTTAAAGTCCTTCGTCCTTCGAAGCATTATGTCCCTTCGGGAAATAATGAGTTTCGGACGAAGGTCATAAGAGACATACCTTCGTAAACATAACAAGTAATGACGAAGGATTCATATAAAGCATGAAATATAATATAAGCATCATCATAGAATCATTTCTATTTTATTAACATGGAAAAATAGAAATGATTTCAAATTACAAATGTACCTTCGGTCCTGAGAGAAGATAAAAAGTACAAGCGTGACGCAAAAGCAAATGCCAAGTCAGCGTGAACAGTACGGGAGTACTGTTCATCTATTTATAGACGCGGGACGCAGCCCACGTAAAATTACATTTATGTCCATTACATTTGTCAATGACTTATGGAAATCTGACAAGGTCCACGTAGTCTTTTCATCTTTAAGTCGGTTCCCCTCTCTGCTATCGCGACGAAGCTTCCCTGCGCACAGCTTCGGCTGTGCACCATCCTTCGTGGAGCTTGGTAATCAGCCCGTCCTTCGTCTGGTTCAGGCTTCGTCCTGACCGCACTTCATGTTCGTAATTCTGAGTCCGAAGGTACCTGTTCACATAATCCACTTGGAAAACATTGTCAAATCATGTTTTTGAGGACCTTCGGAGGACGAAGGCCCCCAACAGTAGCCCCTCGCAATATTAATTTGTTTGAAATAATAAATTCAGATTGCGATATGAACGAAGGCTTTATGCCGAAGGTCCGAAAAAACACCTTCCCTTTGCTAGAATAGCAACATTCAATGACAAGTGGGGTCTTTCAACTTTCAACGCATCAAGCGTATAAATACGGCCATACCGCAAACTTATTTTGCACGCTTTCTGGCCAACCACTCCTGCTCACTCATTTTTTAGCTCTTGTGCACTGTGATCTGCTAAGTTTTTAGCTTTGAAGCTTCGGCTTTTAAAAACAGTTTTTTAGTGTTTCCGAAGATGTCTGAAGCTGCTAAGAAGGCTGCTGCTGAGATGAAGCTGAGTCTTGATGAAGAGAAGAACTTAGGGTTTCTTATAGCAATGTCGAAGACCAACACAGAAAAGATCACCAGGGAAATTCTGGAAGGGCTGTCTGAAGATACTGGTGACAGTGAAAGTTATGATGTGGACAGCGGTGGCGAAGACTCCGAAGATCGCCCCTGGCGACCAAGCCATTCAGTTTATGGTAAATCAACTATCAAAGAGAATCATCTTGTTAATATGAGAGGAAGGTATTTCCGGGATCTGTCCATTGTGAGGGCGGACGAAGGGGAAAAAACTTGTCCACACCCTGAAGAAAATGAAGTTGTGGTGTATCGAAGCTTTTTGAAAGCTGGATTGCGATTCCCCTTGAGCAGCTTCGTCGTGGAGGTGTTGAAAATCTTCGAAGTCTATCTTCATCAACTTACTCCCGAGGCAATTATAAGGCTAAATATCTTCGTGTGGGCCGCGAGAAGCCAAGGTTTGAAGCCGGACGCAAGAAGCTTCTGTAATGTTCATGAATTATTATATGAAACAAAGCCTTGGGGCAAAGAACAGTACCATAACAACTTTGGCTGCTACAGCTTCGTCTCTCGGTCCGGGGCAAGCTGTCCCGTACCAACCTTTCGGAAGAGATGGCCCGGGGATTGGATGACAGAATGGTTTTATGTGAAGAATGACTTATCAGCACGAGAAGACATCAAAGGTATAATTATGCGTCCTATTTGGCAAAGCTTCGGCCTTCGGAGGCCGAAGGTTGAAATGAACGAAGCCGCCGAAGAGTGCCAAAGAGCCTTCGGCGTTGTCTGCTCTTTTATAGGAACAAGGGACTTAGTACAAGAGCATATTGCCTTCAGGGTGTGGCCGCTTGCGGAGAAATGGGAAATGCCACAAGAAACCGTTAAAGAGGCCGACGAAGGTGGACTTGTCAGGTTTAAGTACACTTTTAAATTTGAAGATAAATTTATTGAGCCAGACGATGAGTGGTTGAAAAGCATTGACAATTTAAGTGATGAGCTGCTTGGGACATACTCGAAGGCCGAAGATACTGCAATGTCAGCAGCCTTCGGAGGCCGAAAAAAGAAAAGGCTGAATCGGGTATTTGATGCCATCGGGTTTGTCTACCCTGACTATTGCTACCCCATTCGAAGGCAGAAGAGAAAAAATACAACCTCTGCAAAAGAAGAAACTGCAGCTGCTCCTAGCGAGCCAGAACCGAAAAGGAAGAAGATAAAGGTTCTTACTTATCGACCGCGTTATATTGAACCAGCTTCGGTGCCTGAGTTTACCGGAGAGACTTCTTCGGCCACCGAAGCTGAAAAACCAGCCGAGCCAACTTTGCTGCCAGAAGTCACAGAAACAGCCGAAATACCAACGAAGACAAAATTGGAGCAATCAAAAATTTTGTTACCAGAAACGAAAGAGAAGGCCGAAGCGCCATTCACAGAAAAAATGGAAGAGGTAAAGGAAGCAACCGAGGACTCCAAAACATCAGAAGTTTTGAGTCCTGTGGCAAACATTGAAACAGTAAGTAATCAAAAAGTGCCAGCAGTGACTCCGAAAAGAAGGAGAATGGCTAATGTGCTAGATGTGCTGGAAACGATCAAATCTTCAAGCACCCCTCCGAAGAAGGCTGCCGTCACTCCTGAAACAACAGTCGAAGCTTCGGGTTCTAAAGCTCCAGAGCAAGATACTGAAGCCGAAGCTGGGCCCTCAGAGCCCTCAAAGGCAAAAACCTTGGAAAGTGAGGCAGAAAAAATAACAAAGCCAACTTTTGCTGAAGGAACTGGTGTTGTTACCCCCGAAGCATCCAAAATTCGTGATTATATTTTTCGTCATGCTTCGGGGAAAAAATTAACAGAAAAAGAAGAACAAGAGGCTCAACACTATGCCCAAAAGTTGAAATATCCAAAGGGGGCGTTGATATTTAATGGCAGTGGAGAAGAAGATTTCTTGTATTGCCTCCCCGACAGCAAGGAAATTTCTGTCTGTCGGGAGATGAGCAGAAGCTTCGGATTTCCAACTTTAGAAGACGGACTTTCGGTGCTGTCAAAGAACGATCTGGCTGACAGCCTAGCTTACAACAGTTTAAAGGTGCGACAAATGGAATTCTTATATTTTTGTTGAATTCAAAATTTTTCGTTTGTTTAAAACTATTGACACAGACATATTCCTGTCTGCAGGGCCTGATACTCAGCAATGCCCTCAGAGCACAGAAAGATGCTGAGGACGAAGGATGTACTATAGCCCTGAGCAACCTTCGTTCCGAAGTAATTGAACTGAGGAACGAAGGTCTCGAAAAAGACAAAATATTATACTCATTGATAGATAAAATAAAGGAGGACGAAGCTGCTTTCAAAAGTCAAGCTGAAGCTCAGAAACGCGAAATTGAAGACCTTCGGAAACAACTGGCCAGAGCCAAAGAAGAACGTATACTTGAAGAAACAAAGCGTGAACTCAGCGATCAATGGGCAGATCATCTAGAAGTGACTGTTGAAGAGCTTCGTTCGTCCAAAAAGAAATGCTACAATAAATCTGTAGATTGTGTTAAAAAATTAAAGGCTAGCTTCGCCAAAGTCGGCGCATTCTCAAGTGAAGAAAATTTTTTGAGGGGCAATCCCGAAAGTGTCATTGAATGGATTGACCACGAAGCTGAAGCCTTCGAAGAAATTTTAAATAGCCGAGGAGATATATGTGCCTTCTCTGGCGCCAGAGGGATTGCCACCATTTTAGAGAAGAAGGGCTGTGAGCATGTGAAAATTTTAGCACAGTCCGAAGCTGCTTTGTCCTTTGAAGATACAAAAGATCCTTCGGCCGAAGCTAGCATAATTGGTGGAAAGTTTTTTACTGATATCTGGGATAACGGTGGCCGAGAAATGGCAAGAGAAATTATTCAGAGAAGTGAAAAGGGCATCCATGATGCTAGAGAAGTGGCTAAGGCTGCTAAAAAGAGCACAGAGTCCGAAGGTCAATTAGGTACTAAATAATAGTTTTTACCGTGTTGTAATCTTTAGGCTTTTAAGATCTGTTTGCGATTTGTAATAGTAATGTAGTCGTGTCCTGCTTCAGATCCTACTAAAGCGCCTTCGGGCCCTCAGCCGAAGGGGGACGACGAAATTAAAAAGATGGCCGAAGATATTATGGACGAAGTCGTCAATCGGCTTCTGAATGAAGCTGCAGAAGTCGTTTTGAGAGAGGATTAAACATTTTTGTAAAAAACCTCGGAAATGTAATATAATGTAACACTTTGTAACCCCGAATGTAATATATCTATTTTTGCTACTCAATTCTTTACGATGCATGAAACTTTACACACGTACCGTTTTTGAGTCTGGCGAAAAAACACCTTCCCTTCTTTTCATGCTTCGTGAAGAATATCCAAGCTTCGTAAAAAAAAATTCTCGAAGCTATACTTCGAAGATGAAGATTGTGTCTCCTTGTGACCACGATTTTCACTCTTTCAGATCATACTTCCGAAGATCAATATTGTGTCCCCTTCTTGTGACCACGATTTTCACTCTTTCAAATCATACTTCCGAAGATCAATATTGTGTCCCCTTCTTGTGCCATATGCAACATGATGTATGATGCTTATGCTATGCAAAATGATGTGATGATGTTATGCTACGTAGATGACATTTGTTCCGAAAGATACACACATATCCCCACACAATATTTTTGTATCAGCACTGATTCTTTGCTGTAAGCTCTGCATTCCCTTAGGAACGTCTTTGGAGCTTCTTCGCCTTTTACTTAGGCGGAATAAGCTCTGCATTCCCTTAGGAACGTCTTTGGAGCTTCTTCGCCTTTTACTCAGGCGGTATAAGCTCTGCATTCCCTTAGGAACGTCTTTGGAGCTTCTTCGCCTTTTACTTAGGCGGTATCAGCGTTGACTTTTCGCTGTATGCTCTGCATTCCTTTTGGAACGACTTTGGAGCAGAAAACTTACACTGCGCTCCCTTCGGAACGACTTTTTGTGACTTCGTCAGGCTTACTCTGCGTTCCTTAGAACGACTTTTTGTTGCTTCGAAGGATTTTCGGTAGTCCGAAGGTCCTTTTTATTATCACAAACCTGTGAAGAAAACATATTTTTCTTGTAGGAATCAACGAAACTAATTACATGAAAACCTGAACAATGTCCTTTATTGCAGAAAATAAAACTGAATGAAAAAGATTGCTATTAAGGTAGGATATTTGTCAATAGATGTGCTTTGATTCTGGCACGGTGCTGTTGACCGTGCGAGCTTCAGACTGTTCTCTGAAGTCCCTTTGATGTGGAGCATATTGGCTCCCTTCTGGCTGCTGACCTTGTTGCAACGGAGGTGGAGGCGGAGGCTGTTGCCAGGAAGCTGAAGGCTGACTTGCCGAAGCAGCAGAGACTGCAGGATGGTTGCCCACATATTCTGGGATGTAGGGCGAATGATACGAAGCTGTATGCATGACCTGCTTCGGCTGGGCTTGTTGTGCTGCTGCTTCAGCTATTTCCTTTTGCTTCTGTATAGTAACATGGCACATCCTGGTAGTATGGCCTTTGTTCTCACCGCAGAATAAGCAAAAGGTTCTTCTTGGTTGATCGCCAAATCTTCCTCCGAAGCCCCTGGCGCCTCTGCCTCTTGGAGCTGGTGGCCGGAAGGAGCTTTGCTGTTGTCCAGAAGCCTGCGAGGAGCATTGTGGCCTTTGCTGTTGGCTTCCTCTGTCATCATTTTGCGTAGAATTGTGAATTGATCTCACATGCCTCGGGTAAAACCTCCCTCCGAAGCCCCTGGTCATTTCAGAAAATCTGAAAGCCTCCTCCCTTCTTTGGCGAAAGTCATTGTCGGCCCGAATGTATTCGTCCATTTTCTGGAGAAGCTTCTCCAAAGTTTGAGGAGGCTTTCTGGCGAAGTACTGAGCTGACGGACCTGGCCGAAGCCCCTTGATCATGGCCTCAATGACAATTTCATTAGGCACCGTTGGTGCCTGTGCCCTCAAACGCAAGAACCTTCGGACATATGCCTGAAGGTATTCTTCGTGGTCCTGAGTGCACTGGAACAGAGCCTGAGCAGTGACCGGCTTCGTCTGAAATCCTTGAAAACTGGTTAACAACAAATCCTTCAGCTTCTGCCATGAAGTGATCGTTCCTGGTCGAAGGGAGGAATACCAAGTTTGAGCAACACTTCTGACAGCCATAACGAAAGATTTGGCCATGACTGAAGCATTGCCACCGTACGAAGACACTGTTGCTTCGTAGCTCATCAAGAACTGCTTCGGGTCTGAATGACCATCAAATACGGGGAGCTGAGGCGGCTTGTAGGACGGAGGCCAAGGTGTAGCCTGTAACTCAGCGGACAGGGGAGAAGCATCATCAAAAACAAAATTCCCACGATGGAAATTGTCATACCAGTCGTCTTCGTTATGAAAGCCCTCCTGATGAAGGTCTTGATGCTGAGGCCTTCGGTGTTGCTCATCCTGAGCAAGATGACGAACTTCTTCAGAGGCTTCATCTATCTGCCTCTGCAGTTCAGCTAGCCTGGCCATCTTCTCCTTCCTGCGTTGAACCTGCTGCTGAAGGATTTCCAGATTCTGAATCTCCTGATCTAGATCATCCTCCGGATGTGTTGGACTGGTAGCCTTCCTCTTCTGGCTTCGTGCCTCTCTGAGAGAAAGGACGTCTTGATTGGGGTCCAGCGGCTGCAGCGTGCCAGCCCCTGGTGCTGAAGCCTTCTTCGGCGGCATGACGAAGCTGATGCTTGCCGAAGGTGTCGAAAAGCTCAGGAAATGGAAGTGAGTTCACCGGAGGTGGGCGCCAATGTTGGGGACTTGTTCTCAAATGCTAAGAGTTAAGAACAAGGCAACATAAAAAATGTTAAGTGTTAAAGTCCTTCGTCCTTCGAAGCATTATGTCCCTTCGGGAAATAATGAGTTTCGGACGAAGGTCATAAGAGACATACCTTCGTAAACATAACAAGTAATGACGAAGGATTCATATAAAGCATGAAATATAATATAAGCATCATCATAGAATCATTTCTATTTTATTAACATGGAAAAATAGAAATGATTTCAAATTACAAATGTACCTTCGGTCCTGAGAGAAGATAAAAAGTACAAGCGTGACGCAAAAGCAAATGCCAAGTCAGCGTGAACAGTACGGGAGTACTGTTCATCTATTTATAGACGCGGGACGCAGCCCACGTAAAATTACATTTATGTCCATTACATTTGTCAATGACTTATGGAAATCTGACAAGGTCCACGTAGTCTTTTCATCTTTAAGTCGGTTCCCCTCTCTGCTATCGCGATGAAGCTTCCCTGCGCACAGCTTCGGCTGTGCACCATCCTTCGTGGAGCTTGGTAATCAGCCCGTCCTTCGTCTGGTTCAGGCTTCGTCCTGACCACACTTCATGTTCGTAATTCTGAGTCCGAAGGTACCTGTTCACATAATCCACTTGGAAAACATTGTCAAATCATGTTTTTGAGGACCTTCGGAGGACGAAGGCCCCCAACAAGCATGACGAAGTTAAGATCTCTGGCACGGGCCCGAGTGATTGGCCCAGCTAATGAAGGAAGTGGCGCTTGATGTGGAGGTGCTGCTGGTGTAGTCGTACTCATAGTGATGTCCTCATCAGACTCATTCTCCGGTAAAGCCCTGGGACCTAGACCATTTTACCGTAAGCATTTCATAGTTAGGGTTTCTAGTGGATGGCAGACGATAGGGTGAGGTTTGATCACGCACTGCAATGGCACCACCGTGGGAGGCTTGTTATGCCCTCGTCGTCGGCGTCAGGCAGGGAGAAGAAAGCCTCCGACCATTAGATCGCGGGCGGACGGATAAGATTAGTTTGGGGTACCCCGCCCTTCGGCGCCTGAGATCCAAGCCGTCAATCAGAGTGAGTGACGGTGTGGGGTGGATTGTGTTTCATTAAAACTAGACCATTGATTGTCGATCCGATGGTCGCGATTGCATAACGGTTCAGTGCAAAGCTCAATTTAATCGAGATTATAGATCGTAGATCCGACAGCGCACCTAGCATACCGGTTCGTTTTAAATGTTGTTAGATCCCAGCGCTTGATCTCTAATCGGACGGCCGAAACCTCACGATACCCCTTCGGCCGTGCACTTTCGCGTATGGGCCCCTATGAAACATAGAAACCAACCCGCCGTCCACCGTGACTGTGCAATGGGTCTAGTAAATTTTGCGTAGGAAACCCTAATCTTTCTGATTATAGCAGCGCAGTCATGAGAGAAGAGAAATTAGATAAATGAATATGGAAATTGATTTTTAATGTAAAAATAATTGTTAGAAGTGACCAAATTGGGAATTGAAAACCTAAATTGAAAGCTAGAAATTTGAAAATGATATAAAAAGGGAAAAAAGGAAAATACCATACAAACATTAAAGAAAATAAATATATAAATAGATTTACCCATGTTCATATTGGTATTTGAAATTGAGCATTTCATCTAAACATGAACTTCACAACAAAATTTGAATTCAAGTTTAGATTTAAAAATAAAAAGAAAAGAAAACAGAAAAAAGAAAAGAAAGCTTACCTACGCCTGGGCCGCATGCGTCACTCGGCCCACTCTGCCGCGCTGTGCAACCCATTGTGGCTGGCTGATTCGTGCGCCCGCGGATACTATCAAGCGAGGCCTATGGGTCGGTCACTGCCACGCTGCACTCGTGCTTTCTCTGCCGCTGGCGTGTGGACCCGGGGAGGTATCTCTCTTCCTCCGAACGAATGCCGTGCATGGCGGAGTCGCGCCGATGTCGCGCGGTCCGTTGCTGCGCACGATCCCACTTCCCTCGCCTATTTAGGAAGCCACGGTCGAAGCCTCCTCTTTCTACTCCTTCCTGCTCCTCACGACCACCACCATAGAAAGACCTCGGGTGCTTGCTGGAACGGTGATCGTGTGGAAGAGGGAGAATGGCCCGGGTCTTTGCCGGCAAGATGCGCCATTGACGAGCGGACTCTGTCGTGGGCGCGGAAGGGCTCGTTGTGCCCTACCGAACCTTGCTAGTGGGGTTCGCCAGGCATCGACCGTGCGTGGGAGCAGCGTGAGCTCGCCGGTGTCGCAGGGAACGCGAGTGCCGTGAACCCAGGGAAATCGCCGACTCATTCTCCAATAAACTCTAGGAACCAGACCATTTTACCATAAGCATTTCATAGTTAGGGTTTCTAGTGGATGGCAGACGATAGGGTGAGGTTTGATCACGCACTGCAATGGCGCCACCGTGAGAGGCTTGTTATGCCCTCGTCGTCGGCGTTAGGGAGGGAGAAGAAAGCCTCCAACCATTACATCGCGAGCGGACGGATAAGATTAGATCAAGTACCCCCCCCTTCGGCGCATGAGATCCTAGCCATCAATCGGGCGAGGGACGGTGTGGGGTGGATCGTGTTTCATTAAAACTAGACCATTGATCGGCGATCCGATGGTCGCGATTGCGTAACGGTTCAGTGTAAAGCTCGATTTAATTGGGATCGTAGATCGTGGATCTGATAGCCCACCTAGCATACTGGTTCGTTTTAAATGTTGTTAGATCCCAGCGCTTGATCTCTAATCGGACGGTCGAAACCTCACGATACCCCTTCGGTCGTGCACTTTCGCGTATGGGCCCCTGTGAAACATAGAAATCAACCCGCCGTCCACCGTGACTGTGCACTGGGTCTAGTAAATTTTGCGCAGGAAACCCTAATCTTTCTGATTATAGCAGCGCAGTCTAGAGGGCAAAGAAATTAGATAAATGAATATGGAAATCGATTTTTAATGTAAAAAAATTGTTAGAACTTATTTAATCCCTAGAAAAATCATATTTAGTCCAAATTGATCCATTCCAGTTCCTTTAATTTTGTATTAATATTGTCTATAACTCAGTAACACTATTTTAACATGAAAACTGTATTAAAATTTATCTCTTAATTAATCTTGTACCAAACACATAAAACCTTTGGAAATTCATAACTTAAAATCCGTAACTCCAAATTTAATGATTCTTTTTACTATGATCTCATTTTAATGCATAGATTATTATTATGTATTTTTTATACATGTTTGGTGTGATGTTAATTTCTCCACTGTACCATGCTTGTTTGTATTGTGGCGAGTAGAAGAGCTAGTGGCCGAGGATCTCGGTGTTTAGCAGATAGAAGTTGCTGAGCAGGAGCTCATTGAAGGCAAGTTGTGCCCTTGACCACTTTTTACCCAATAATGTTCTTTATTATCACTTATCAATGCATAGGTTTAATTTTGATGGGACCCAATGGGTCACCCTAGTCTGATTATATTTTACCTTGTTTACCCCAGAATCATTTGGGTAGTTTTGCTATTGCTTTAGATGGTTTTGGGTTAATATTTCATTATATCCATGTTCCAATTATTCTGTTATGTTATTTATGTTCATGTCAAGATCATTAATTTTTAATTGGAACATGGAGCTTAACTTGAGAAACACGTGCTACCACAAGGGTGGAATGGGACGCCCTTAGCTGACTAATTAGGAAAGCTAGTGGAATACTACATTACCCGAAAGGGGCAAGAGCAGTAGGAGAGTAGGCATGCAGGGAGGTTCTCGGGTTGATTTTGCTGCGATGGAGGTCAGTCAAGGGATTCTTGCAATTGCACTTCACAGAAACTGTAGCGGGTTT
This sequence comes from Zea mays, assembly GCF_902167145.1. Lineage (NCBI taxonomy): Eukaryota > Viridiplantae > Streptophyta > Magnoliopsida > Poales > Poaceae > Zea > Zea mays. The sequence goes on from NC_050103.1 coordinate 48,884,593, forward strand.
TCGGAAGCTAGTGGAACCTTGTAAAGGCCTCGTAGTGTTACCCTGCCTCGCTTCCTTGCTAGAAGTGTATGGGATTCATGACCCCTTGGCAGATGGGTAACATGACATGTGGGTACAGGGTACAATCTCTGTAGAGTGTAAAACTAGTATACTAGCCGAGCTCATGGTCATGAGCAGCTTAGGACTCTCGCATGATTAAATTATGAAACTAAATTCAATTTGTCATATGCATTGCATGGGATTATTTATTAATTTTGTTCTATTCTTATTATGGTTTGGTATTTACTTACATTTAGTAACTGCTAATAAAATTTGACCAACTTATTAAAAGCAATGCTCAGCTTTAACCCCTATTGTTGATCAGCCTTACACATCACATGAACTCCCACCTTTGGTGAGTTCATGCACATTATTCCCCACAACTTGTTGAGAGATGAACATGTGTGAGCTCACTCTTGCTGTCTCACACCCCCACAGGAGAAGAACAGGTTGTTCAAGAGGAGCCACACAGCGAGGAGTTCGACTTGATCTAGGTGGTGTCTCCCAGTTGACTTTATGGCACCAAGGATGGACTTTAGTTCATTTATTATCTATCTTTTATTTTGTAAGACTTCTGCTATGTAATAAGTACTCCACCTCCTGAGCACTGAGTACAGTGGGGACAACCTGGGGTGGGGTGGTTTGTATAGCAAGGGTGAGTACACATCAACGTACTCAGCAAATGTCCCATTTGGCTAAAGTGGACTAGCTGTATGTGGAGTTAAGGTTAAGCAGTTGCTTTTAGTTGGTCAAGTTTTATTACTATAAGTAGAGCCAAGTTTTAGTAATGAACCCAGTTATTACCTAGAGGCACTCCCTCCAAGAGGAAATACCAGAGATAAGATTTATAACCATCATTGCTAATCATCATCATAAAAGTAATCAAGATTCTTCTAATCGAAGAGGATCCCAAGGCTGCTCATAACCTTGAGCACGACTGATATACCAGTTTCTAACACTCTGCAGAGGTTGCACACTTTACCCACAAGCCATGATTCCCATTCTGCCCGGGGTTCTAGCCTCCCCATTGATGTGACCTAGCAGGGTCTCACTACGTAGCCTTTACAAAGATTTCCCAGAGGTCATAACCGCCCATTAGGTTTCTCCAGTTTGATAGACATAGTACATCTCCCCAGAGGAAGAGTTACCATCATTGCTAATCATCATCATAAAAGTAATCAAGATTCTTCTAATCGAAGAGGATCCCAAGGCTGCTCATAACCTTGAGCACGACTGATATACCAGTTTCTAGCACTCTGCAGAGGTTGCACACTTTACCCACAAGCTGTGATTCCCATTCTGCCCAGGGTTCTAGCCTCCCCATTGATCACTACCAAGGTGACCTAGCAGGGTCTCACTACGTAGCCTTTACAAAGATTTCCCAGAGGTCATAACCGCCCATTAGGTTTCTCCAGTTTGATAGACATAGTACATCTCCCCAGAGGAAGAGTGACTAACAAAACCAAATCAAAGAACCTCTGTAACCAGCCTCGGCAGAGCAAGTACTATGCCCGGACCCCATTGACGGCCCTACGGCGAAGCCAACTACTCCTCTGGTTCCTCTAATTAATTAGCTAAGGGTGTCCCATTCCACCCTCATGGTTGCACTGTTATCTCGGGTTGTCACTCCCCAAATAGGTCCTTATGGAGAGTTACTTAGGAAACAGTTTGAGTCCCCTAAAGTAATCATAAGAACCTCGTAGGGATAACATCATCGTATCATAAAAGATCGCATCATGTTCATTGATTAAGTTAAAGCAATAGCATAAGCTAACCATGATTAACCCAAAAGGTAAACAAGGGTAAGGTAAATACAGACTAGTCAATCCTTAAGTTTCAGTAATATAATGCGGGATAGTGAATTATAAAGTAAAGTAGGACATGATGGGTCTGAGGACACTTGCCTTCACCAGGTTGTTGCTCAGAAGGATCTTCGACAACACACTCAGGAACCACGAGCTGCTCGTTGTCTAAATAAAGCGAGCATACATTCAATACATTTGGAAAATAAAAATGAACATCACATCAAACATATACAAACATTGGAATCACAACTCAAAAGAGGTAATACTAAATAAAGGAGAATAAGATCAAGTTATAAAATGGACTAATCTTAATTGGGGATTAATTACTCTCTAAGTGTTGGAACATAGCTCAAAAAGGTTAAGTAGTAATTAAACAGGAAAAGATTAAATTATAAGATGAACTACTCTTATTTAGGAATTTGATTATCCTTTAAGTGTTTTCCATAATTACATAACTAATTCTATTTATGTCATTAAAACCTAAAGGTTAAACCAACAATGAATCCATGTAATGCATAACACTAATCTCCCAAGTTTAAATATACTTTAACTCCTAGGATTCTCATTTTATTTATTTCATTAAATAAATAAATTAACATATACATTAATCTTATATTCTAAGTGTAAAAAATAAAGTATAGAGATTACAGTTGGTCATATTTTATTTGAACAGAGAATAATTTTATGAACATTTTGCAATTTGAACCACTAAATTTGGAGTTCATATGAAAAAGATATGAAATAAACAAGTTTTGAAGTTTGAAATATGAAATTAGGGCTAAATATGTTATTAAATAAAAGTCCAGGGGGCTAATTAAAACAAACCAGGGGCCTACACGCTTAAAGAGAGGACGACGGGTTGATTTCCTAAAACCAGGGGGCTGTTAAGCAAAATTCACACGCGAAGGGGTACTGGGTAATCTCAGCCATCAGATCAGAGATCAGCGGCCCAGATTAGATCGCACGGGAGCGCAGGCGGGCACGGGCGAGCGGATGCGGCTGACAAGCAGGTCCAGGGCGGGCTGACCAACCAGGCCCAGAGGCAGAGACGCGAGAGAGGGGGGAAGAGAGAGACGATTGGATCCAGATCGGAGGGCTAGGATTAGATCCGCTCGGGTTAAGTCTAAATCGCCCGATCTCGGACGAACGACCAGGATCTAACGACCAGGAGCGGGCATAGGCGAGGTGGCACCGCTCGGTCCCACGGCGAGAGTTCGCCGGAGATGAGGAGGCTGGCCATGGCGGGGCTCTAGAGGCTCGGGGACTAGCCTTGGTGCAATCAGGGTGGTCTAGCGGACTCGGCCATGGGCATCACGCCAGCGCGGGAGCACCAGAGGGCGCCGCACACGGCGAGGCGGGCTAACGGCGGCGCGGGGCAATTTCGGCGAACAATCGCGCGCTAAACATGGTAGCAACGACCAAATTAAGGGAATAGGCAGGTTGCTCACCTCGAGCAGAAGCGCTGGAGTCGCGAGGCAACGGTGGAGGCGCAAGGGCTCGACGGGGCGACGGTGGCGGAGCTCCATCTGCACAGGAGGAACTCTAGTGAGCGCAGACTGGATGCAGCAGGGAGGGAAAGGGCAACCGAAGGGTGTCCCGAGCAGCTGATAGTAAGGCAGAGCTCACCGTGGCACTTGACGGGGCACAGGCGCGACGGCGGCCACGGAACAGGCAGCGGTCGACGATGGGCGGTGGCGGAGCTCCCTGCACACGTGGGCAGAGCGAGAGAGAGGGTGAGAGGGTTGGGCAGAGGGCGCAAATGAGAGAGGAGAGGTGGGCGAGCAGGGTGCGAGGCTCAAAAGGGGCGCGAGGGCACGGACGTGGCCAGAGAACGAGCGGTCGTGGGCGCGTCTACGGCGGGGAGATCGTGGGCGGGAGGTTGAGGACGAGCTGACAGGTGGGTTCGGCGAGACAGAGAGAGAAGCGGGCGCGTGTGCCAGAGGACGGCGCCGACAAGCTTGGCCCACAGGGCAGCGAGAGAGAGAGAGGGAGAGAGGGCGCGCTGGTTGGCGCCGACAGGCGGGGCCCGCCTGTCAGGCACAGGGGGTGCGCGGGCTAAGTGGGCCAACTTGGGCTGAAATTGGTTTTCCTTTTTCCAAGGATTTTCTAATTGCTTTTCTATTTATTTTCTCTAGGGTTTTCAATTCAAATTCAAATCAAGTTTCAAATTCAAACCAAATCAAATATATGCAACAATTCAAAGAATATTTAGGCTCAATATGATGCAACATTCCATGACTCATAAGTTTTGGGCAAAATAAAATAAAATGTAGGAGCAAGATGATAAGATACATGATGCAACATATCCCCTCTGTGGCTTCGGAGGAAGGTAGATAGTGACACTTGGCAAGATAACAATGCTGATTACCTTTGGCTGTGTTCATAATACAAGGACAGAGCAAGTTGTCTTTGATATTGTTGATATGGAGTATCCTTATAATGCAATCATTGGGTGAGGAACATTAAATGCCTTCGAAGCAATACTTCATCCATCATATCTATGCATGAAGATACCATCAGACCAATGCCCCATAGCTGTGCATGGGAGTCAAGAGGCTCCTAGAAGGGCCAAAGGGAACTGGATAGATTCAAAGGCCAGTCATAATATAGATGAAGCTGAAGCCCATCAACAGTATAAGCACAAAAGAGATAAAGCTACCTCAGCAGATCAATCGAAGCCCATGCTTTTATGTGAAGATATAGCTGAGGAGAAGGTATTGCTGGGATCTCAGTTGTCTGATGAGCAAGAAAGAACTCTGTTGAGGTTCCTGTTTAACAACAAGGATGTCCTTGCTTGGTTAGCCAATGATCTGTGTGGTGTTAACAGGGATGCTATCGAACATTCACTTAATGTAGATCCGTCTATCAAGCCAAGAAAGCAGAAGCTTCAGAAAATGTCTGATGATAAAGCCGAAGGTGCACGAAACGAAGTCAAAAGGCTTCTGAGTGCCGGTGTAATTAGAGAACTAACATACCCAGAGTGGCTCGCCAATACTATGATGGTGAAGAAAGCTAATGGAAAATGGAGAATATGCATTGATTTCACAGATCTCAATAAGGCATGTCCGAAGGATGAATTCCCATTGCTAAGAATAGATTCTCTTATGGATGCAGCAGCTACTTCAAGGCTCATGAGTTTATTGGATTGCTATTTAGGCTATCATAACCCCTAGTGGGACCTACTACTACCTTCGGATGCCTAAAGGGCTCAAGAATGCTGGATGAAGCATCAGCAGAATGACTGTTAAAGTCCTTTGCTCGCAAATTGGCAGGAATGTTCTAACATATGTTGATGATATCATAGTTAAAAGTACCAAGCAAGAAAATCACATAGCTGATTTAGAAGAAACATTCGCCAATTTTAGAAAGGCAGGTCTCAAACTTAACCCAGAAAAATGTGTTTTCGGGGTAAAGAAAGGAAAGTGTCTTGGGTGTCTTGTGTCAACTAAGGGAATTGAGGCAAACCCAAGCAAGAGAGAGGCAATACTTCGGATGGAGCCACCGAAGTCAAGAAAAGGCGCCCAATGGCTGCCATGAAGATTGGCTTCATAGAACAAATTTATTTCAAGATCAGCGGAAAGAAACTTGCCATCCTTCGAAGTTTTGAAGTCAGACGAAGTCTTCCAGTGGGGACCAATTCAGCAAAAAGCTTTCGAGGAGCTGAACAGTACTTGATAGAGCTGACAACTTTAACCTCACCTTCGTCAGGAGCCCCACTGTTGCTGTATGTAGCTGCTTCTCATGCTGCATTTAGTGTAGCATTGGTACAAGAAAAGCAAGATGGCCAAGCAAAGAGGCAAGTGCCAGTATACTTCGTTTCTGAAGTGCTTAGTCCATCAAAGAAAATTACACAGAGTTGGAAAAGGTACTATATGTTGTATTGATGGCCTCTAGAAAGCTTCAGCACTATTTCCAATCATATCATATCATGGTACCTTCTTCTCAGCCTCTCAAAGACATAATAAGAAACAGAGAAGCCACATGAAGAGTTGGGAAGTGGGCTACAGAGCTTAATGAATTCACCATAGATTATGTTCATAGATCTTCAATTCAGTCTCAGGCATTAGTAGATTTCATCGCTGACTGGACGCCAAGGGATCAGGACAAAGAAAGAATAAAAGATGATGAAGCTTGGACAGTGTTTTGTGATGGGTCATGGAGAACCTTCGGCGCAGGAGCAGCTGTCATTCTCATTTCACCATCTAGGACTAGAACCTGCTATGCAGCAAGGCTGGAATTCAACTGCACAAATAACATTGTGGAATACGAAGCCCTTCTCTTAGGGCTTCAAAAGCTTAAGGCAGTGGGAATAAGAAGGGCAATCCTCAAATCCGATTCACAAGTTATTTTGGGCCACGTTGACAAAAGTAATAAAGCAAGAGACCCGAAGCTCGAGAAGTATCTGGACACAGTCCGAAGGATGGAAGACACTTTCGAAGGTTTCTATGTAAAGAATATCCCAAGAGGAGAAAATGAACATGCAAACTTATTAGATAAGTCAGCGGCACAGGGGCTTCTGTTACCTTCGGAAGAATTTTTTGAAATAATAAAAGCACCTTTAATCGAGCTCATGGAGCAAGCAGTGCTTACAATCTCGCCAGTGCACAACGAAGATTTGAGGATTGAGATTGTATCTTTCCTGCAAGGCAATTGTCTTTCGGATGACGAAGCTTACATCAAAAGAATGAAAACTAGAACAAGACCCTATGTAATCATAGAGGGAGAACAGTATAAACAAGGAGTCTACTCTCCATTACTAAAGTGTTTGTCTAGAACCAAAGGTCAAGAGCTCATGAAGGAGATACATATAGGACTGTGTGGAGCTGATATTGGGTGCAGGCCTTTACTGGGAAAGGTTTTCAAACAAAGATTTTATTAGCCGAAGGCCACTTCAAATGCATCAGATCTAGTTCAAAAGTGAGAAAACTGCCACAAGTGTGCCAGAGACCAGAAACAACCTTCGTCTCTAACTCAACTAATTCAGCCCACTTGGCCATTGCAAAGGTGGGGTCTAGATTTGTTGGGCCCACTTCCACCAGTGCAAGGAAATTTAAAATATGTTGTAGTACCAGTGAAATATTTCTCAAAGTGGATTGAAGCTAAACCTCTAGCTACAATCACTTCGGGAACAGTTCAAAAGTTTTCGGGCAAAATATTATTTGTCGCTTTGGTGTGCCGAAGGCCATCACAGTTGATAATGGAACTCAGTTTGATACCGAAACATTCAAAGCTTTTTGTGACCAAATCGGTACAAAAATATATTTTGCATCAGTGAGACATCCAGAATCAAATAGACTGGTAGAACGAGCCACTGGAATCATAATAACAGTGATAATGAAGTCAATCTTCAATTAGCCTAGAGGAAAGTGGCCAGATGAGTTGATAAAGGTGGTATGGAACCACAACACTGTTGTCTCAAGGTCAATAGAATTTACCCCATTCAAGTTTCTATTTGGTAACGAAGCAATAACACAGAAAGAAGCAAGAACGGGTTCAATAAGGACCTTAGCTTCGGCAGAAGATGAAGAGGATTGCAAAATAACAAAAGACACCATAGACGGGACCAGGCTCCAAGCGGTAGACCAGATCAATAAGTATCAAGGTGAAACAATTAAGACTGAAAAACATCAAACCAGGGCACTTGGTGCTTCGGAGGGTGGCCAACCCAGATACAGTGGGAAAGCTTCAGCTCAAATGGGAGGGTTCTTTCTTGGTGGTGTCTTCGTCAAGACCTGGATTGTATAGGCTGAAAGACATGGACGGAAACGACATTCCAAGGTCATGGAATGCAGATGTACTCCGAAGATATTATGTGTAAATTTTGTAATTTTCTTATTTTTTCCCTATGGCACCCTTTTCCTTTTAGAGGGGAGAAAGGTTTTTAACGGGGCCATAGGTTGTAGTTTTTAATTTTCGAGCAGCCCTATGTAATACAAGGGCCAAATTCCCCCATATGTAAAATGTAAAGATCTGGGATTACACCATCGAGTGTAAAAAAGTATGAAGAAGCTCTAAAGTCGTCCCTAAGGGGATGCAGAGCTAGAATGCCACCTAAGTGAAAGGTAAAAAGCTCCAAAGTCGTTCCCAAGGGAATGCAGAGCTTAAATGCCACCTAAGTAAAAGGTGAAGAAGCTCCAAAGTCGTTCCTAAGGGGATGCAGAGCTTAGCTCCAAAGTCGTTCGCAAGGGAATGCAGAGCTGAATTACCACATAAGTAAAAGGTGAAGAGACTCCAAAGTCATTCCTAAGGGGATGCAGATTCTGGGTGTGTATTTGCGCGTTTTTACCTTCATCATACATCTGCATACTTCATCACATCATCTTTTTCATTCATACAAACATACATTAGACATCCATAGATTCATCACCATGACATAAAGCACAAAGCATTAACAAGAAAAGCGAGGACTTCTTCCTTCAATGAGATAAAGCTTCGTATACAGGAAGATGCTTCGTCTCAAATGAAATTTCGTTGTTCATAAGACTCGATCGTTGATTTTACTCAAGAGGTGCTTTGTCGTGGACAAAAAGAAGGGAAGGTGTTTTTCGCCTTCGGCTCAAAATCTACGAGCATTGGTTTCGTCCATAACATAGTAGTAGGCACACGAATGCAAGGTAAAAAAAGCGTTACAAAGTATTTACAAATATTTACAATTTTGTTCGCATTTCAATTACAATCCTTCGTCAAAATATTACATTTCTTGCGTAAAATAATTTCCAAATTGTTTCTACAGAAATCAAGGGGAATCCTACAAAGACTACTTCAAAGCTTCAGACCTAGCTTCGGTTCATTGACCGTCAGCGCCATCATCCTGAAGAATGACGAAGAACAGGGTAATCAAGAATCTGGTAAGGAAAAATTTAAGGTCAAAGAATAAAGGTAAAGAGCTATGCTTTATTAAGTAGGTTCCGGGTTTCGTTTCCAGCCAAGTCGCGGCCGCCCTTAGCCCAAATTTGAGTGATGAACCTATTCCCTATGCTTCGGGCTTCGGCTGGAACATCAACCAGGTCCGATGATGAAAGGCTGAAGTTTGGCCTGTTGACAACAATTGCATGATTACACCTAGGTTTTATAAAAGCGGTGTCGTACCACGAGAAGTTGTGCATAGAAGTCTCCATGGCCGGTTATGACTTCCTCAAGGACGTCAACCTCTTTCTCGATGCATTCGAGGGCCCTGGGGACATCTTCAGCAGAAAGGCTAGCTTCCTCTGATGCAGCTCCAACTGAATTGAATATGCTTTTCAATCGAGTGGTACATTGGCTTGCAAAGTTTAAGCATCTATCTTTAAGAGCTCTAAGTGCTTCGCTGAGCTTCATGTTCTTCTCAGCCTCAACCTTGAGTGTCAATTTTAAAGCTTCGCATTCATGGTTGAATCGACTAGAATTTTCTTCCAGAAGTGTCTGAGCCTCTGCTAGCTCTTTACCCAATTTCTTATTTTGAGCTTGCGCTTCGGCAAGCGATCCTTTGGCTGAGCACAACAACTCATCATTTTCTTTTAGAGAATCTTAAAGTTTTTTGATTTTATCCTCCAAACCCTTGACAATAACTTTGTTCTTCCTTTCCTTATCATCTTGTTACATTTTTAAAGTTTTGCTTAGTAACAAACTCTGTAAAAACAAACTCAAAGTAAGAATACTTAAGCTAATATGGACATATCAGTGGTAACTTGTAAAAAGGTTCTTACTTTGAAGTTAGAATAAAATAAGCTACCTATGATGTGCTGACGCCTGTAGCAGCTGATGTCCATTTTGAGCTTCGGGAATCCAACACTCTTAGACAGGGTGCATATAATTTTAGCACTGGTGCGGTCGCGGATGCATCCCACAACTTCTTCATCGACCCCTCCAAAGAGCATTGACCCCGACTGGTACCATAGGAGATTGCAAATTCTTTCAGCTCTGTATGTCCTCTTCGGAGAGCTGTTGGCCGCACAAGTGTCGTATGTCGAAATTCACTCCTTCCGAAGAGGTTTCTTCAATCTTCTTTCGCTTGTCTGAAAATTCTACGGCCACCTGCTTCTCCGCAACCACGTATGATATAAGTCTGTCAATTTCGGACAGAGTGGTTGTGAGATTTTTGTCTTCAGCTACAACGGTAGCTTCGGCATCAGTCGGTTTAGCAGCTTTGTCTGTCGAAGCTAGGGGTTAGGTTTGCTCAATGGCTTGCAGTATATTCATCATGCGTTGTTTCTTCTGGCCCCCGTCTCTCCCATTAGCAGCCGAAGAAATTTCCTTTTTCTATAAGAGGCTCGTCAGTTCCAATCCCAGAGGACTTAGCGGTGTGAATGGGAAGCACTCGGTCATTACCTTCAATATTGCTGAGACCTCTGTAGCAGAAGATGAAGGGCTTGCAGTTTGTTTCGAAACATCTTGCGTCTTCATCTTCTTAGAGGATTTTTCGACAAGCTTCTGTTTTTAGGAGCCGATACCTTCGGCTTCGGCACTGTTTTTATCTTCTTTGAAGTCTCTTGATCTTCCTTGATAGACCGAACAACTTGCCTACTCAGAATGCTGACAACCCTTTTCTTTTGACTCCTCTGGCCCCTTCATCAAGCCTTTCATAGTCAGGGTACTCAAAGTTAAGAGCATCAATTACACGGTTCAACCTTCGTTTTGGCCAGGTGCCGAAGGCAGCAGTCATTAGCTGATCTTCTTTCTTCGTGTAGATCCCGAGAATTTCATTGCACATTGTTTCTATCAGCTCCAGGTTTGTTGAATCTTTTTTGGAATTTGAACCGATAAGGAAGGCGTACAAGTTCATACTTTTTCGCTCTTCCTTTTTTTGGCATTCCCCATCCACTAGAGGTTGGGAAAGTTCTGTTTGCTAAGTATTCCTGCATCAAGTCCCTAGTACTAATGTGCTTAGCCACCACCCTAAATTCCACTTCGGCTAGTTGGCAGGGAGACCCTAGCTGCATATTGCACAAAGGTCGAGTCATGCCGAAGCTCAGCTTTAAGGGACTCATTAACATGCTCATGAGCTTCTCCCTCTTCTTCTCATCAGCATTCATGTAAAACCATTCATTAGTCCACCCGGTCGGCCATTTCGTGTGGTAGCCAATCATGGGGGCCTTGGTATCCTTCTGGTATGCAAAATTATAGCACTCGAAGTTCTTGTGCAGACCATCGGCTCTGGCCTTCATCTGATAATGAAGTTCGTGCACGCGATAGAACCTTTCGGCATTGACACTTTTTCCTTGGCTTCGGAGAGCCCATATGTAAACGCTAAGCCTAACAATAGCGTTTGGGGTCAGCTGATGGAGATATATCTCAAATCTCTTCAAAACTTCCCCTATCATATCATACAGGGGGAACCGAAGCCCCACCCTGAAGAAGCTCTTGAACACAACAACCTCATCTTCCTTCGGCTCTGGAATTAGTTCTTCTCCAGCAAAGTGAAAGGGAATTAGGCGTACACCTATTTCCTAAATGATTTTGGTGGTTGAATTGCCCAACACAAATAATTGGACTAACTAGTTTTGCTCCAGTGTATAAGTTATAGAGGTGCCAAAGGTTCACACTTAGCCAATAAAAAGACCAAGAATTGGGTTCAACAAAAAGAGCAAGGGATAACCGAAGTGTGCCCTAGTCCGGTGTGGCACCGGACAGTGTCCGGTGCACTAGGGGACTTCACGCTGAACTCCTCACCTTCGGGAAAATCCAGAGCCGCTCCGCTATAATTCACCGGACTGTCCGGTGTACACCGGACAGTGTCCAGTGCTCCAAGGAAGAGCAACTCTGGAACTCGCCAGCTTCGGGAATTCGCCTAGCTATAATTCACCGGACATGTCCGGTGAGCCAGCGGAGTAACGGCTACCTCGCGCCAACGGTCACCTGCAGAGGAATTAAATGCGCGCCAGAGCGCGTAGAAGTCAGGCACGCGCGAAGTGGTGCACCAGACACTCTACAGTGCATGTCCGGTGTGCCACCGGACATCCAGGCGGGCCCAGAAGTCAGAACTCCAACGGTCAGAACCCAACGCCCTGGTGACGTGGCTGGCGCACCGGACACTGTCCGGTGTGCACCAGACTGTCCGGTGCACCATGCGACAGACAGCCCCACCTAACGGCTAGTTTGGTGGTTGGGGTTATAAATACCCCCAACCACCCCACATTCATTTCATCCAAGTTTTCCTACTTCAACCACTTACAAGAGCTCTAGCATTCAATTCTAGACACACCCAAGTGATCAAATCCTCTCCAAATTCCACACAACGCCTTAGTGACTAGTGAGAGAGATTTGCTTGTGTTCTTTCGAGCTCTTGCGCTTGGATTGCTTTCTTCTTTGATTCTTTCTTGCGATCAACTCAATTATAACCAAGGCAAGAGGCACCAATTGTGTGGTGGCCCTTGCGGGGAAGTTTTGTTCCCGTTTGATTGAGAAGAAGAAGCTCACTCGGTCCGAGGGACCGTTTGAGAGAGGGAAAGGGTTGAAAGAGACCCGGTCTTTGTGACCACCTCAACGGGGAGTAGGTTTGCGAGAACCGAACCTCGGTAAAACAAATCCGCGTGTCACACTCTTTATTTGCTTGCGATTTGTTTTGCACCCTCTCTCGCGGACTCGTTTATATTTCTAACGCTAACCCGGCTTGTAGTTGTGATTAACTTTGTAAATTTCAGTTTCGCCCTATTCACCCCCCCTCTAGGCGACTTTCAATTGGTATCAGAGTCGGTGCTTCATTAGAGCCTAACCGCTCGAAGTGATGTCGGGAGATCACGCCAAGAAGGAGATGGAGACCGGCGAAAAGCCCACTACAAGCCACAGGAAGGCTTCATCGGAAGAGTCCCGCAAGAAGGGAAAAGGGAAGGAGAAGAAAGCTTCTTCCCGCAAGTCACATCGGAGTGGCGACAAGATAAAGAAGATGAGGAAGGTGGTCTACTACGAGACCGACACTTCATCACCTTCCACCTCCGGCTCCGACGCGCCCTCCGTAACTTCTAAGCGCCATGAGCGCAAGAAGTTTAGTAAGATCCCCCTACGCTACCCTCGCATTCCTAAACATACACCTTTACTTTCCGTCCCGTTAGGCAAACCACCAACTTTTGATGGTGAAGATTATGCTAGGTGGAGTGATTTAATGCGATTTCATCTAACCTCAATCCACAAAAGTATATGGGATGTCGTTGAGTTTGGTGTACAGGTACCATCCATAGGGGATGAAGATTATGATATTGATGAAGTGGCCCAAATCGAGCACTTCAACTCCCAAGCCACAACAATACTCCTCGCCTCTCTAAGTAGGGAGGAGTACAACAAGGTGCAAGGATTGAAGAGCGCCAAGGAAGTTTGGGACGTGCTCAAAACCGCGCACGAGGGTGACGAACTCACCAAGATCACCAAGCGGGAAACGATCGAGGGAGAGCTTGGTCGCTTCCGTCTTCGCCAAGGGGAGGAGCCACAAGATATGTACAACCGGCTCAAAACCTTGGTGAACCAAGTGCGCAACCTCGGGAGCAAGAAATGGGATGACCACGAAGTGGTTAAGGTTATTTTAAGATCACTCATTTTCCTTAACCCTACTCAAGTCCAATTAATTCGTGGCAATCCTAGATACACACTAATGACTCCCGAGGAAGTAATCGGGAATTTTGTGAGCTTTGAATTTATGATCAAGGGCTCATGGAAGATCAACGAGCTTGACGGTCCTTCTACGTCTGAAGCTCAACCGGTTGCATTCAAAGCAACGGAACAGAAGAAGGAGGAGTCTACACCGAGTAGAACACCCATCGACGCCTCCAAGCTCGACAACGAGGAAATGGCGCTCGTCATCAAAAGCTTTCGCCAAATCCTCAAGCAAATGAGGGGGAAAGATTACAAGCCCCGCTCCAAGAAGGTTTGCTACAAGTGTGGTAAACCCGGTCACTTTATTGCAAAAATGTCCTATGTCTAGTGACAGTGACAGGGGCGACGACAAGAAGGGGAGAAGAAAGGAGAAGAAGAGGTACTACAAGAAGAAGGGCGGCGATGCCTATGTTGGTCGCGAGTGGGACTCCGACGAAAGCTCTAGCGACTCCTCCTCTGACGAGGATGCCGCCAACATCGCCGTCACCAAGGGACTTCTCTTCCCCAACGTCGGCCACAAGTGCCTCATGGCAAAGGACGGCAAAAAGAAGAAGGTTAAATCTAAATCCTCCACTAGATATGAGTCCTCTAGTGATGATAATGCTAGTGATGAGGAAGATAATTTGCGTACTCTTTTTGCCAACTTAAACATGCAACAAAAGGAGAAATTAAACGAATTAATTAGTGCCATCCATGAGAAGGATGATCTCTTGGACTCCCAAGAGGATTTCCTAATCAAGGAAATCAAAAAGCATGTTAAAATTAAAAATGCTTATGCTCTAGAAGTTGAAAAATGTGAAAAACTATCTAGTGAGCTAAGCACTTGCCATGAGACTATAGACAACCTTAGAAATGAGAATGCTAATTTGTTAGCTAAGGTTGATTCCATCACTTGTAATGTTTCAATTCCCAATCTTAGAAATAATAATGATGATTTGCTTGCTAAGATTGAAGAATTGAACATTTCTCTTGCTAGCCTTAGAGATGAAAATGAAAAATTGCTTGCTAAGGCTAAAGAACTAGATGTTTGCAATGTTACAATTTCGGACCTTAGAAGTAAAAATGATATATTACATGCTAAGGTTGTAGAATTGAAACCTTGCAAACCCTCTACATCTACCGTTGAGCACACTTCTATTTGTACTAGATGTAGAAATGTTGATATCAATGCTATATATGATCACATGGCTTTAATTAAACAACAAAATGATCATATAGCAAAATTAGATGCTAAAATTGTCGAGCATGACTTAGAGAACGAAAAATTTAAATTTGCTAGAAGCATGCTCTATAGAGGGAGACGCCCTGGCATTAAGGATGGCATTGGCTTCCAACAGGGAGGCAATGTCAAACTTAATGCCCCTTCTAAGAAATTGTCTAATTTTGTTAAAGGCAAGGCTCCCATGCCTCAAGATAACGAGGGTTACATTTTGTACCCTGCCGGTTATCCTGAGAGCAAAATTAGGAGAATTCATTCTAGGAAGTCTCACTCTGGCTCTAACCATGCATTTATGTATAAGGGTGAGACATCTAGTTCTAGGCAACCAACCCGTGCTAAGTTGCCTAAGAAGAAAACTCCTAGTGCATCAAATGATCATAGCATTTCATTTAAAACTTTTGATGCATCCTATGTTTTAACTAACAAATCCGGCAAGGTTGTTTCCAAGTATGTTGGGGGCAAGAACAAGGGGTCAAAGACTTGTGTTTGGGTACCCAAAGTTCTTGTGTCTAATGCTAAAGGACCCAAAACCATTTGGGTACCTAAAGTCAAGAACTAAACATGTTTTGTAGGTTTATGCATCCGGGGGCTCAAGTTGGATAATCGAAAGCGGGTGCACAAACCACATGACAGGGGAGAAGAAAATGTTCTCCTCCTACGAGAAAAACCAAGATCCCCAACGAGCTATCACATTCGGGGATGGAAATCAAGGTTTGGTCAAAGGATTGGGTAAAATTGCTATATCTCCTGACCATTCTATTTCCAATGTTTTTCTTGTAGATTCTTTAGATTACAATTTGCTTTCTGTATCTCAATTATGTCGAATGGGCTACAACTGTCTATTCACTGATGTAGGTGTCACTGTCTTTAGAAGAAGTGATGATTCAATAGCATTTAAGGGAGTATTAGAGGGTCAGTTATACTTGGTAGATTTTGATAGAGCTGAACTCGACACTTGCTTAATTGCTAAGACTAACATGGGTTGGCTCTGGCACCGCCGACTAGCCCATGTTAGGATGAAGAATCTTCATAAACTTCTAAAGGGAGAGCACATTTTAGGATTAACAAATGTTCATTTTGAGAAAAACAGGATTTGTAGCACATGCCAAGCAGGGAAGCAAGTTGGTGCCCATCATCCACACAAGAACATCATGACGACCGACAGGCCACTGGAGCTCCTACACATGGATCTATTCGGCCCGATTGCTTACATAAGCATCGGCGGGAGTAAGTACTGTCTAGTTATTGTGGATGATTATTCTCGCTTCACTTGGGTGTTCTTTTTGCAGGAAAAATCTCACACCCAAGAAACCTTAAAGGGATTCTTGAGATGGGCTCAAAATGAGTTCGGCTTGAGGATCAAGAAAATCAGAAGCGACAACGGGACGGAGTTCAAGAACTCACAAATCGAAGGCTTCCTTGAGGAGGAGGGCATCAAGCATGAGTTCTCTTCTCCCTACACCCCTCAACAAAATGGTGTAGTGGAGAGGAAGAGTAGAACTCTATTGGACATGGCAAGAACCATGCTTGATGAGTACAAGATTTCGGATCGGTTTTGGGCCGAGACGGTCAACACCGCCTGCTACGCCATCAACCGGTTGTATCTACACCGAATCCTCAAGAAGACATCATACGAACTCCTAACCGGTAAAAAGCCCAACATTTCATATTTTAGAGTCTTTGGTAGCAAATGCTTTATTCTTGTGAAAAGAGGTAGTGTCGGGGACCATAATTAGGGGTACCCTCAAGACGCCTAATTCTCAGCTGGTAACCCCCATCAGCATAAAGCTGTAGAGGCCTGATGGGTGCGATTAAGTCAGGGATCAGTCCGTACGAGCGACTCGATCACGCCTCGCCCGAGCCTAGCCTCGGGCAAGGGCAGCCGACCCCGAGGGATTTCCGTCTCGCCCGAGGCCCCCCTTTAACGGCGGACACATCTCCGGCTCGCCCGAGGCCTTGCCTTCGCTAAGAAGCAACCCTAACTAAATCGCCGCACCGACCGACCGAGTCGCAGGAGCATTTAACGCAAAGGTGGCCTGACACCTTTATCCTGACGCGCGCCCCCCGGCAGAGCCGAAGTGACCGCTGTCACTTCGCCGCTCCACTGACCGGTCTGACAGAAGGAGAGCGCCGCCTGCGCCACTCCGACTGCAGTGCCACTTGACAGAGTGAGACTGACAGGCAGTCAGGCCTTGCCAAAGGCGCCATAGGAGACTCCGCTCCGCCCGACCCAGGGCTCGGACTCGGGCTAAGCCCCGGAAGACGGCGAACTCCGCTCCGCCCGACCTAGGGCTCGGACTCGGGCTAAGCCCCGGAAGACGGCGAACTCCGCTCCGCCCGACCCAGGGCTCGGACTCGGGCTAAGCCCCGGAAGACGGCGAACTCCGCTCCGCCCGACCCAGGGCTCGGACTCGGGCTAAGCCCCGGAAGACGGCGAACTCCACTCCGCCCGACCCAGGGCTCGGACTCAGGCTAGGCCTCGGAAGACGGCGAACTCCGCTCCGCCCGACCCAGGGCTCGGACTCGGGCTCAGCCCCAGAAGACGACGAACTCCGCTTCGCCCGACCCCAGGGCTCGGACTCCGCCCTGGCCTCTGCCGAACAACCTCCGCCTCGCCCGACCCAGGGGCTCGGGCTCGGCCATGGAAGACAGACTCGACCTCGGCTTCGGAGGAGCCTCCACGTCGCCCAACCTAGGGCACAGGCCAGCCACGTCAACAGGAAGCGCCATCATCACCCTACCCCGAGCCGACTCGGGCCGCAGAGAACAAGACCGGTGTCCCATCTGGCTAGCTCCGCCAGATAGGCAATGATGGCGCCCCGCTAGCCCTATGACGACGGCGGCTCTCAGCTCCCTTACGGAAGCAGGGGGACGTCAGCAAGGACTCAACCGCTCCGACAGCTGTCCCTCCGCCAGGCTCCGTTGCTCCTCCGACAGCCACGACATCACACCAGCAGGGTGCCAAGATCTCTCCGGCTGCCACATTGGCATGTACTTAGGGCGCTAGCTCTCCCCCCGCTAGACACGTAGCACTCTGCTACACCCCCATTGTACACCTGGATCCTCTCCTTACGCCTATAAAAGGAAGGACCAGGGCCTTCTTAGAGAAGGTTGGCCGCGCGGGGACAAGGACGGGACAGGCGCTCTCTTGGGGCCGCTCGCTTCCCTCACCCGCGTGGACGCTTGTAACCCCCTACAGCAAGCGCACCCGACCTGGGCGCGAGACG
Organism: Zea mays; assembly: GCF_902167145.1. Taxonomy (NCBI): domain Eukaryota; kingdom Viridiplantae; phylum Streptophyta; class Magnoliopsida; order Poales; family Poaceae; genus Zea; species Zea mays. Next base: position 48,902,445 of record NC_050103.1, read on the forward strand.
AACACGAAGGCCGCGGGATTTCCACCTCTCTCACGCCCGTCTCCGGCCACCTCGCTTCCCCCCTTCGCGCTCGCCCACGCGCTCGACCCATCTAAGCTGGGGCACGCGGCACACTCACTCGTCGGCTTAGGGACCCCCCGGTCTCGAAACGCCGACAGTTGGCGCGCCAGGTAGGGGCCTGCTGCGTGTTGACGAACAGCTTCCCGTCAAGCTCCAGATGGGCAGTCTCCAGCAACCTCTCCGGCTCGGGACGGTGCTCCGTTTCGGGAGTCTTGAGTTCATGTCCTTCGACGGCAGCTACGACATGATACTCCTTCCACCGCCGCGCGACAACGACAATGGCGGCCGACAACCCGCCCGTCGGTGGCGGAATCGACGACATCTTCCCCGCGTGGTGGAAGAACAACATTCGAGCTCGCCCCGTCCTCTCCCCCGCCAACGAAGGAGGAGGCGGGGCAACCAAGGCCAAGCGGGAGGCCACGCTTCGTCGGCTGTCGAGCGAATCGACGTCCCCAGCGCCCCAACGGGGGGCGCGTCGAGCGTCGACCTCGCATTTGAGACGAAGGCGAGCGCCGTCCCTCCACGACACACCAATCCCGAGCAAGTGGACGACACCAGCGCGCTCGCGGAGAGCTTGCAGGACGTCGCCCTCGTACCTAAGACGACGGTGCAATCAGTCCCCGATGTGACTATGTCGCTCCTCGTCGACCAAAATGTACTGACTGATTCCCATCTTACGTCATTTCGACTCGGCCTCAACCCGCCTAGCGACCTCGCTTTGGCGGGCGCTCTCGTTGAGGCGAGTGCAACCCCTCTGGGGTTTCGTATGCGGTCGCCTTGGGACCGATTGACGGACGTCTCGACCTACGGGCCCTCCGGGTCCGAGGAAGATGACGATCCTAGCATCTGTTGGGATTTCTCTGGATTTGGCAACCCCAGTGCCATGCGGGACTTTATGACCGCATGGGACTATTGCCTCTCCGGCTGTTCCGACGGTAGCCGCAGCCTTGACGACGAGGACTGCGGCCCAAGCCGCGAATGTTTCCACGTCGAGCTAGGGGATCCCTCCGAAGGCAACCGTCTCGGCATGCTGGAGGACGGTGATCACCCTAGGCCGGTGCCTCGCGCTGACATCCCACGGGAGCTAGCTGTGGTCCCCGTTCCGGCGGGGGGTCACGACCCACAGCTCGAGCAAGTCCGCGGGGCGCAGGCCAGGCTCGACGAGGGAGCAGGAGCGCTTGAGCCGATCCGCCGGGACGTCGGGCAGGTATGGGCAGGCCAACCCCCGGCCGGAGAAATACGTCACCTGCCCCATGGTTTCCAGCACCGCGTCGCCAACGACGTCAGGGTCAGGCCGCCACCCGCATCCAGCGGGGTCGGTCAGAACCTGGCAGCCGCAGCGATGCTCCTCCGCGCGATACCGGAGCCATCAACCACCGAGGGTCGGCGAATCCAGGGAGAGTTCAGGAATCTCCCGGAGGCAGGGATACCCCTCGGAACCTCATGCCGCGACTTCCCGATTCATGCGGGAAGCCTCGGTCTACACCGGGCGCACGCGCAACACCGCGCCTGCGGCCCCGGGCCACCTCGGCAACGAGCACCATCGTCGCGACCGTCGGGCCCACCTCGACGAAAGGGTGCGCCGAGGCTACCACCCCAGGCGTGGGGGACGCTATGACAGCGGGGAGGATCGGAGTCCCTCGCCCGAACCACCCGGTCCGCAGGCCTTCAGTCGGGCCATCCGACGGGCGCCGTTCCCGACCCGGTTCCGACCCCCGACTACTATCACAAAGTACTCGGGGGAAACGAGACCGGAACTGTGGCTCGCAGACTACCGTCTGGCCTGCCAACTGGGTGGGACGGACAACGACAACCTCATCATCCGCAACCTCCCCCTGTTCCTCTCCGACACTGCTCGCGCCTGGTTGGAGCACCTGCCTCCGGGGCAGATCTCCAACTGGGATGACTTGGTCCAAGCCTTCGCCGGCAATTTCCAGGGCACGTACGTGCGCCCCGGAAATTCCTGGGACCTCCGAAGCTGCCGGCAACAGCCGGGAGAGTCACTCCGGGACTACATCCGGCGATTCTCGAAGCAGCGCACCGAGCTGCCCAACATCACCGACTCGGATGTCATCGGCGCGTTCCTTGCCGGCACCACCTGCCGTGACCTGGTGAGTAAGTTGGGTCGCAAGACCCCCACCAGGGCGAGCGAGCTGATGGACATCGCCACCAAGTTCGCCTCTGGCCAGGAGGCAGTCGAGGCCCTCTTTCGAAAGGACAAGCAGCCCCAGGGCCGCCCATCAGAAGAGGCCCCCGAGGCGTCTACTCCGCGCGGCGCCAAGAAGAAAGGCAAGAAGAAGTCGCAATCGAAACGCGACGCCGCCGACGCGGACCTTGTCGCCGTCGCCGAGTACAAGAACCCTCGGAAGCCCCCCGGAGGTGCTAACCTCTTCGACAAGATGCTCAAGGAGCCGTGTCCCTACCATCAGGGGCCCGTCAAGCACACCCTCGAGGAGTGCGTCATGCTTCGGCGCCACTTCCACAGGGCCGGGCCACCCGCGGAGGGTGGCAGGGCCCGCGACGACGACAAGAAGGAAGATCACCAAGCAGGAGAGTTCCCCGAGGTCCGCGACTGTTTCATGATCTACGGTGGGCATGTGGCGAATGCCTCGGCTCGGCATCGCAAGCAAGAGCGCCGAGAGGTCTGCTCGGTGAAGGTGGCGGTGCCAGTCTACCTAGACTGGTCCGACAAGCCCATCACCTTCGACCAAGCTGACCACCCCGACCACGTGCCGAGCCCGGGTAAATACACGCTCGTCGTCGACCCCATCATCGGCGACGTCAGGCTCACCAAGGTCCTGATGGACGGGGGCAGCTGCCTCAACATCATCTACGCCGAGACCCTCAGGCTCCTGCGCGTCGATCTGTCCTCCGTCCGAGCAGGCGCTGCGCCCTTCCACGGGATCATTCCTGGGAAGCGTGTCCAGCCCCTCGGACGACTCGACCTTCCCGTCTGCTTCGGAACGCCCTCCAACTTCCGAAGGGAGACTTTGACGTTCGAGGTGGTCGGGTTCCGAGGAACCTACCACGCGGTACTGGGGAGGCCATGCTACGCGAAGTTCATGGCCGTCCCCAACTACACCTACCTAAAGCTCAAGATGCCGGGCCCCAACGGGGTCATCACCGTCGGCCCCACGTACAAACACGCGTTCGAATGCGACGTGGAGTGCGTGGAGTACGCCGAGGCCCTCGCCGAGTCCGAGGCCCTCATCGCCGACCTGGAGAACCTCTCCAAAGAGGTGCCAGACGTGAAGCGTCATGCCGGCAACTTCGAGCCAGCGGAGACGGTTAAGGCCGTCCCTCTCGACCCTAGTGGCGACACCTCCAAGCAGATCCGGATCGGTTCCGGGCTCGACCCCAAATAGGAAGCAGTGCTCGTCGACTTTCTCCGCGTAAACGCCGTCGTCTTTGCGTGGAGTCCCTCGGACATGCCCGGCATACCGAGGGATGTCGCCGAGCACTCGCTGGATATTCGGGCCGGAGCCCGACCCGTCAGGCAGCCTCTGCGCCGATTCGACGAGGAGAAGCGCAGAGTGATAGGCGAGGAGATCCACAAGCTAATGGCAGCAGGGTTCATCAAAGAGGTATTCCATCCCGAATGGCTTGCCAACCCTGTGCTTGTGAGAAAGAAAGGGGGGAAATGGCGGATGTGTGTAGACTACACTGGTCTCAACAAAGCATGTGCGAAGGTTCCCTACCCTCTACCTCGCATCGATCAAATCGTGGATTCCACTGCTGGGTGTGAAACCCTGTCCTTCCTCGATGCCTACTCATGGTATCACCAAATCCGGATGAAAGAGTCCGACCAGCTCGCGACTTCTTTCATCACGCCCTTCGGCATGTACTGCTATGTCACCATGTCGTTCGGTTTGAGGAATGCGGGCGCGACGTATCAGCGGTGCATGAACCATGTGTTCGGCGAACACATCGGTCGCACAGTCGAGGCCTACGTCGATGACATCGTAGTCAAGACAAGGAAGGCTTCCGACCTCCTCTCCGACCTTGAAGTGACATTCCGATGTCTCAAAGCGAAAGGCGTCAAGCTCAATCCCGAGAAGTGTGTCTTCGGGGTGCCCCGGGGCATGCTCTTGGGGTTCATCGTCTCCGAGCGAGGCATCGAAGCCAACCCGGAGAAGATCGCAGCTATCACCAGCATGGGGCCCATCAAGGACTTAAAAGGCGTACAGAGGGTCATGGGATGTCTCGCGGCCCTGAGCCGCTTCATCTCATGCCTCGGCGAAAGAGGTATGCCTCTGTACCGCCTCTTAAGGAAGACCGAGTGTTTCGCTTGGACCCCTGAGGCCGAGGAAGCTCTCGGGAACCTGAAGGCACTCCTTACAAAGGCGCCTATCTTGGTGCCCCCAGCTGATGGAGAAGCCCTCTTGGTCTACGTCGCCGCGACCACTCAGGTGGTTAGCGCCGCGATTGTGGTCGAGAGGCAAGAAGAAGGTCATGCATTGCCCGTTCAGAGGCCAGTCTACTTCGTCAGCGAGGTACTGTCCGAGACCAAGATCCGCTACCCACAAGTTCAGAAGCTACTGTATGCAGTGATCCTGACGAGGCGAAAGTTGCGACATTACTTCGAGTCTCATCCGGTAACTGTGGTGTCATCCTTCCCCCTGGGGGAGATCATCCAGTGCCGAGAGGCCTCGGGCAGGATCGCAAAGTGGGTGGTGGAAATCATGGGCGAAACAATCTCGTTCGCCCCTCGGAAGGCCATCAAGTCCCAGGTGTTGGCGGACTTCGTAGCCGAATGGGTCGACACCCAGCTGCCGACGGCTCTGATCCAACCGGAGCTCTGGACCATGTTTTTCGACGGGTCGCTGATGAAGACGGGAGCCGGCGCGGGCCTGCTCTTCATCTCACCCCTCGGGAAACACCTACGCTACGTGCTACGCCTCCATTTCCCGGCGTCCAACAATGTGGCTGAGTACGAGGCTCTGGTCAACGGGTTGCGGATCGCCATCGAGCTAGGGGTCAGACGCCTCGACGCCCGCGGTGACTCGCAGCTCGTCATCGACCAAGTCATGAAGAACTCCCACTGCCGCGACCCGAAGATGGAGGCCTACTGCGATGAGGTTCGGCGCCTGGAAGACAAGTTCTACGGGCTCGAGCTTAACCACATCGCTTGGCGCTACAACGAGACTGCGGACGAGCTGGCGAAAATAGCCTCGGGGCGAACGACGGTTCCCCCGGACGTCTTCTCCCAGGATCTGCATCAACCCTCCGTCAAGATCAACGACACACCCGAGCCCGAGGCAACCTCGGTCCAGCCCGAGGTACCCTCGGCCCCCGAGGGCGAGGCATTGCACGTCGAGGAGGAGCAGAACGGGGCCACGCCTGATCGAAATTGGCAGACCCCATACCTGCAATATCTCCGCCAAGGAGAGCTACCCCTCGACCAAGCCGAGGCTCGGCGAGTAGCGCGACGCGCCAAGTCGTTCGTCTTGCTGGGCGATGAGGAGGAGCTCTGTAACACCCCAGGTGTTACTCAAGGTGTCCACCCCAGGGTTACCCCCTTTTTTACCCATTATCACATGAAGATTGAATTGGGCAAAGTATACCAAACTTGGAATTCTAGGTCCTAAGCAAGTGTAACCCACCTTGGGTGTCATGCCCTAGCTCATCATGCACATCTAAGTGGGGATCTCCCAAAACCCTAAAGCAAAACCCCCATAGGCAATGGGAACCCTAATTGAAGCCATGATCAAAAGATCATGTGAACCTTATGATCATGGTTTGGGCCAAATATAAAAGTTGTAATATACTTAATAACCTACAATTAATAGTAAGGAAGTACCCCCAAAAAGTTTTCAGAAAAGCCCTAAACAGTTCACCTAAGATTTAGCACAAGGGGGAATTCAGTTTTTGCCTAAGTACAAAAACTAACCCTTACACAAAGACTCCACATGTTCACCTAAATCCCCTTTTCAAAACCTTTCGACCCAATTGACAAAATGGCGCCAAATTAACCATAGAACACCCTGGAAAGAGATGACACCTACCCTAGGGCGCTAGACACGACTTGACACCCCTTTTTCTCGGTTCGGGCTTAGCTGACACAGCAAACTTCTCCCCTCTCTATCTCCCTACCCCGACCATATCTCGACTTGGAACTCACAGCGAAAAGATAGGATTTGGAGCAGAGAAGCGACCATACACAGTGACTTTGCCAAGATACGCACGCTATGGCGCTCTAATCGGCTGTTGAACCATGGCAGAAGCAAGCTTCCACGTGTTCGACGCGAGCTGGCATCCGGGGGCGCGCTCAGAGCACGCCCGTGCGCGAACCCCCGCGCGCCCGCGGCCGCCCGTGACCACGCCCGCGCCACGGCTATAAAGCCCGCCCCAGTGCTTGGCTGCCTTCCCCGTTACCTCCTCCGTACCTCGCCGGACTTGCCCGAGCCAGCCATTAGCTCCAGCGACCTCCCCGCGACCCGCCAGTGCCGCCCGAGAGCAACCACCGTGACCAGCCCCTCTCCCGTCCTCCTCCGTTCGATCCAAGCCCTCAGATAGCTTCCTGGTGAGGCCGTGAGACTTGCTCAAGCTTGACCCGGGGACCCTCGTCACCTGAACAGCCCAATCGTGCTCACCGGAGTTCAAGAACCCGCCGGCGCACGTGGACCGGGTAAGCCCCTGCACCGTTTTCCAATTCGTTGCGCGCATGGCCTCTGTGTCACCCCGTGAAGCTCCTCGTGCACCCTAATTGAACTATACCGCCGTGGTTTGGCCGGAGCAGGAGCCGCCGACGACCCCCGCCGCCTGTGCTCGTGGCCAGGGTAGCTCCGACCACCTCCGACACCGACCCGCACACCGACGTGACCGTCGCGACCTCCCGGACGTCACTGACCACCCCGCCGGAGCTCTACTGCCGCCGGTAAGCCCCACCGCCGTAAACTATGCCGCGGGTACTGTTTAAGCCGGCCAGGGAGCGCGGGTTAGATTTCAGTTAAGTCCAGGGGGCTTTGCGCAATGTCAGTGACCCAAGCCAATAGTGGACCAAGGGCTGTTCTGTGAGAAAAGAAAAGGAAAAACCCCAGGGGCCTCAGCGTAAACCTGTTTTCTTTTCCATTTTCGAATTTCTTTTCTTTTTGTTATAACAGATATCTAAATAAATGCATAACTTGAAGAATAATCATCCAAAAATGTTCAAACCAATTTTGCTAGATTCTGGAATTTATGAACTATCAGATAAAAATAATAGAACCCATGGCTTCTGTATTTCTTTCTGAAGTTTTGAATTAAATAAGAAAACCACTCAAAACTCAATATTAGAAGGAAAAATAGGAATATTGTTGACCAGGGTTAGAAAATTTTTGAGAAGCTTATATCTACCTACTAGACCAAGTAAAAATGTTAAACCTCTCTGTCTACTCCATTTAAATTAGTTTTACCCCTTATTCTATGATATGCTTAAAGATAAGGAAAATGGAAAATGTAATTTAATTAATGAACCAGAGAGTACCTCTATTTTTGTTAGGTTACTTATTCAATATAGACCACTGGAAAAATATATCATACCCTGTTTTAGTATAAAATAAGTAGGATCCCTTTTGTTTTAATAAAACAAGTGAAACTTAGAAAAATCCTACAAAAATGACCCCAAGGTAAAAACACCCCCACCCTTGGGATAACTAATATTTTATTAAGAAGAACTTAGGAAAAATAGGAGATCTGCTGTTTGACATTTTTCAAATAATAATGTAGTAGAAAGAGCCTTTTTGGCATTAAACTTAAGAAAATCATAACTAAATAACCACCCCTTAGTTTTCTGTGATTTTTAGCACAGAGGCCTATTATTACTATGGGATGCCAGCAAAAATAACCTTTAGGACAGAACCTACCCCTAACTAAGAGGTGTAGTGTAAAGTGGCCCATTTTGCCTAACTATTGTTATTTTTGTTTAAAGCCTAGCCTTTGTACTTAAAGCCTCAACTTCTTAAAACAAGTTAGAATAGCAAAGGGCAACCCACTGTAATTTTTACAGAATTTTTGGAAATTATTAAAACCCTATTGTAGTTCAAACCTACCCTAGAAACCCTAAATGGGAATTAAGGAAAGGAAAAAGAATAATGTGAATTAAGGTTATCCTAAAACCTTTGTAATCTGTCCACTAAAATGTATCAAGGCAATACCAATCCACTATATTATCCTAAAAGAAAACCTAAGCTTAAAAGGTCATAAGTCTATGTATCTATATATATACCGCTAGAAGCCCCGCATGACTAAGAAACCATAAGTTACTTCTTAACTTAGTTCTCTTCCATAATATTATTAAATCCTGCATAATTATGACATACATGTTCATTGCATTGGATAGACTGTAATCTTGCTGACGGAGAGTACATCCTCGTGCCGGAGCAAGGAGCTGCTCAGGAGGTAGCCCCAGATCCAGCACCCGAGCCTACACCAGAGGACCTGCCAGCCACTGCTTTGGAAGGCAAGCCCCGGTTTTATGCATAACCTGTTATTTATGCTATTTTACTTCACTTAATGATTGTAGGATTGATTGTGCACTTAGGTGTAGGAATTGTTTGAAACCCTAGTTGCATGATCTCAGGAATCCTTTTGAAATGAATACTAGTATGACAGGTCGAGTAGTTGCTTTATTTAATTAGGATCTCGGTAGAAGACGAGTGATTTTTCTAGCACTCGCGCGAGGTCAGGCCATTGATTGTACCCACTTTCATATCGTACTGATGTTGGTTGTGGACAACAATCCATGGGGATTGGTTGTCCACGGGATAAAATTTGAGTAAGGATTCAGGTGTGGTACCATGAGTCAAGCGTTTGAACGTACTAAACACATACCGAGAAATATGGTAAATCGGTAAGCCTAGTACCTGAGTGAACCTGCCCGCAGACTTTACCCCTCACGCGACCTGAGACGAGGTCTCCCATTCCGGTTATGGTGGGTACAAGTGCGGCCACTGCACGACGGCCAGTCGGGGTTAGTGGGGCATTGTACGCCAAGGCGGTGAGCCCTGATCTGTTGCCAGGGAATCGATGGGGACGGTTGATGTGTGTGGGGACGGAGTGCCCCTACATGTCGTGTGTTTAGGTTTACCTTGCAAGGATAAAAACTCGATTCGAATCGTCTGCTTCTCGCAGCTAATGAGACTGCTTGATCCATGCTGCTACATTGAGTAACAAGTGGAATGATGCAGAGATGATATAAGATGTTGATTGCTAAAATGTTTGCTACTTTGTATTAATAGATAGTACACTTTTAGCCTTAAGAGAGTCACACTTAACTTTGACTAAGTTAAAATCTTGATTTAGAAACTCAGCTAGTGCTTTTGGCAACCAAACCCCACAGCCAAACAGCTGCATGTCTAGAGGTAGAGGAGTAGACTCCTCACACCGGGTAAGTCTAGCTGAGTATTAGTATACTCAGCCTTGCTTGTGGCATAATTTTTACAGGTTCTCTGGAGGAGATGGTTGCTGGGATAACTTGGCCGTCCACCTTGCCACCGGGTTGGACTGTTGAGTGGGACCCTGCCTCGGCCGAGGAGGAGCATGAGGAGTGATGGGACAGGCTTCCCCATCTCTCTATTTAATTATCGTTAGTTTTATTCCGCTGCACTTCGAACAATGATGGTTACTTTTGCAAAAACTCCGATGATGATGATGGTGATGTAATAATTTAATATTCTGACATGTATGGTTTTATGCTTTATTGTATTTGCTCTGTGACTCACCTTCGAGTGAGATTGTGGTACTTGATCCTGTCAGTGGCCGTGTCGGACTAGATCCGAGGGATTGACGGGTTATTCCCATTTAAGTGTGGTCTAGCCTCTAAGGCGGGGCTTGGGCACTTAAGTTGGAATAATTCGGGCAGTTCCGCCACAGCTGGTATCGGAGCTTGTACCACCACAGAGGAATCAATAAAACGTAAATACCATCAATTTTTCTAAGTAAAATTTGATAGAAACAAGGTTGGATAGATAGTAGGACGAGCAGGATAGACCTAGGACGTGAAGCCTTAGGGTAATAAAAGGGTAGCTAGGTGGCTAAGTAACTAGGCCCTACAGGCCACATTTACAGAATAGGAGTTCTTCCCTATTCCTTTTATCTTGTTGTGAGGCCGTCAGGACGAGCATGCATGCATTCATAATTAAGCAAAAGGATAACTGAGTAAAGGACTTAAAAACAAGATAACAACCAACTAGGTCCCTAGTGCCTTTTTACTTAACTAGTGAAAGGCTGAGTTTTACTTTTTCTTGTTCTTTTTATAATTCTTTTTCTTTTACTTACGCTTAACCATACACAGATGACTTCCCACGGATCCTCCGATGACGGAAATGCACTGACCCACACTGACGGACTTGCACGAGAGGGCTTTCCCCGCATTTGGTGGGAGGTACTTCAGGGGGCTGGATACACGACACCCCCTCAGTACGCGGTGCAGCAGTTCGAGAAGCACCGAGTGCCTCGCTGTCGGGTGAGGATGACCTTGGAGCCTCATCCCCTGCAGCCAGGATGGCGCTCCTTGGACTCCGAGTCTTTCGGATACCGAGCAGAGGATACGATCGAGGCGATCGCTCTGCATGGATTGACTACTTTCTGTGGATTCCATCCCTTGGAGCTGGCTACCCACCCCATTGGCTTGTTCCCCGCTGAGAAGGAGGACGACCCAATGTGGAAGGATCGGGTGGAGCATGCCAAGGACATCTGGGCCATCTACCCAGGTCAGACTGCGCACTTGACAGTACGGTGCATGAATGCTCTGTACCGTCTGCAGGTGATGCGCGGTGAGGCAATGTCCCATCTGATGGCACTGCTGGAGGCAACAAAGATCACGTTGGATAACAGAGAGGAACTCGTGGTTGATTTATCTCAAGAAATGGTGGAGAAGGATTTGCAGGTGGAGCAGCTATCCACTGATATTCAGGAGTTGGAGGAGCTGGTAGGTACCAGGGAGAACACCATTGAGGTTCTCGAGGATCAGCTCATTAACACTCAGCAGCAGCTTGCTGAGGCTAACGAGCACCTGGACATGCACCACCAGGAGATCCAGGACCAGGAGGCCAACGAGGACGTCGACATTGAGGGAGGAGATGAGCCTGCCTCCAGTGTAGACACTGCTGGCTCGGGAAGACCACCTTCCCCCGAGTCGAGCGTTGCTTCGTTCGCTCACTAGGTGTTCAGGATAGGCTTAGAAGTTGGATAGTCGGACTCCTCGCAACTAGCTTAGCTTTTGCACCCTTGGGGTACTAGGCTAGATAGAGTTGAGTCATTTTGGAACAATTTGATGTAATCGTGTTAAACTCTCTTGGGAGCTTGTTTGATGGATGCTATTATCAGTTTAAATTTGGAAGGAAGAATTTATGCCTCTTAAAATCCCTTTTGTTGAAGTCGGAGTCTATCATGCTGTTTTAACTTTTTCCCCGTGATAAAATCTTGAAAATGGAACTGTGGTGTTAAGTAAGTATGTGGTTTTTCAGATGGCCGGGAGGCAGCGTCGTGGCCAGAATGAGCGCGTTCCTCCACCGCCGCCACCACCTCCCACTCTGCAGGAGCTCATGGCTTAGCAGAATGAGATCCTGAGGCAGCTGGCTCAACGTCAGCCACCACCTCAGCATTATGGTGGTGGAGACCACCAACGTCACCCCGCGGCGGCTACATACCAGGAATTCCTTAGCACCCAGCCTCCATTGTTCACAAGGGCGGAGGACCCACTTGATGCAGATGTGTGGCTACGAGTGGTGGAATCCAAATTCCCACTGCTTCATGGAGTGTGTTCAGAGGTCACCAAAGTCAGGTTTGCCACCCAGCAACTTCGCGGACCTGCAAGGACTTGGTGGGATCATTTTCTTGCTATGCAGCCAGAGGACCGAGAGGTGGAGTGGAGGGAGTTCAAGGCAGCTTTTAGAGGACACCATATACCAGCCGGGATTATGGACAGGAAGCTCAATGAGTTTTTGGCACTCACTCAGGGCAACAGGACAGTGTTGCAGTATGCCCAGGCCTTTAATGACTTGTGCCAGTATGCGGGATATCATGCAGATACAGATGAGAAGAAGAGGGATAGGTTCAGGAGGGGGCTCATCACTAAGCTCCGGGATCGTCTCAACACCGTCAGGGCCAACAGCTACAATGAGTTGGTCAACATGGCTATCTCCCAAGAGGACTGTATTACAGCTAGACAGGCAGAGAAGAAGAGGAAGACCCCTGTGGCAGGACCCTCGGCTCAGCCACAGCGCTTCAGGATTGTGTCCGACACCCAGGGCAGGGGCCCTAGCAGCAGCAAGGGCGATGGGTGATCCGACCGCAGCAGCAGCAGCAGGCACCCAACCGCACCCAATTTCCAGCTCAGAGGAGCAATCAGCCGCAGCAGCAGTACCACCAGGCAAATGACAACAGGTGCTTCACTTGTGGCAACACTAGGCATTATGCCAAGAATTGCCCCAGGAACCAGCAGAGGCAGGGGCAGAATGCTAATCAGAACCAAGGGAAGAGGCAGAAGGTGCAAGTGAGGCAGGGCAGGCTGAACTTCACCACCATGGCTGACATTCCAGAGGGAGCACCCGTCATGACTGGTATCTTTACAGTTTTGAATTATCCTGCTATTATTTTATTTGATTCGGGTGCATCGCATAGTTTTATCAGTGCCAAGTTTAGTGCCAAATGCCAGTTGCCCTTTCACCACACCGATGGGGGCATTACAATTTCAACACCAGGAGGCAGGGTTGCCACTTATCAAATCAACAGACACGTGCCCATAAAGTTTGGTAGTCTAATAATTAAAACCACCCTCCTCATTTTGGGGTTGGATAGTGTGGATATTATATTGGGAACTGACTGGTTGACCAGGCACCAAGCAGTTATTGATATTGCAGCTAGAGCCATTGAGGTGCACTCACCAACTTGTGGTGAAACCACACTATATTTGCCTGACCAGGGTTGTACCCGATCTTGTGCTTTTGTTATGTTAGAATCCCCAGTGGAAAAGGTCCCAGTGGTCCGTGACTATCCGGATGTTTTTCCGGAGGAATTGCCAGGAATGCCACCTGACCGAGATATTGAGTTGACTATCGAATTGCGACCCGGGACTGCTCCTATCTCCAAGAGACCTTATAGGATGCCTCCCGCGGAATTGGCAGAATTGAAGAAACAATTGCAAGAATTGTTGGACAAGGGGTTTATTCGCCCAAGTACTTCACCCTGGGGATGTCCAGCTTTATTTGTGAAGAAAAAGGATGAGAGCTTGAGGATGTGTGATGATTACCGCCCTCTCAATGCGGTGACTATCAAGAACAAATACCCGCTGCCCCGCATTGATGTTCTGTTTGATCAGTTGGTAGGAGCCAAAGTGTTCTCCAAGATAGACCTTCGCTCAGGTTACCATCAGATAAAGATCCGTGCCAGCGATATTCCCAAGACGGCTTTCTCTACCAGATATGGACTGTATGAGTTTTTGGTGATGTCTTTTGGGCTGACCAATGCCCCGACCTATTTTATGTACCTGATGAACTCAGTGTTCATGCCAGAGTTGGATAAGTTCGTGGTCGTTTTCATTGATGATATTCTAGTTTATTCCAAGAATGAAGCCGAGCACACCAAACATTTGCATACTGTACTTCAGAGACTGCGGGACCATCAGTTGTATGCTAAGTTGTCTAAGTGTGAGTTCTGGCTAAAGGAGATTAAATTCTTGGGTCACACAATTTCTCAGGATGGGATATCAGTTGATCCTGAGAAGGTACAAGAGGTAATGGATTGGAAACCCCCGACTACAGTGAAACAAATTCGGAGTTTTCTAGGATTGGCAGGGTATTATCGACGATTTATTCCGGATTTCTCCAGAATTGCCAAACCAATGACTGAACTGTTGAAGAAGGGAGTCAAATTTGAGTGGAGCCAAAAGTGTGAAGATGCCTTTCATACCTTGAGGCAGCATTTGACAACAGCCCCAGTGCTGGCCCAACCTGACAACACCAAGTCATTTGAAGTTTATTGCGATGCTTCTGGTACCGGATTGGGATGTGTCTTGATGCAAGAGAACAGAGTGATTGCTTATGCTTCCCGGGCACTCAGGCCCCATGAGCAGAACTACCCTACACATGATCTAGAATTGGCAGCGGTAGTTCATGCTCTAAAGATATGGAGACACTACTTGATGGGAGCTCACTGTAACATCTACACTGATCACAAGAGTCTCAAATACATCTTCACTCAGGCAGATCTGAACATGAGGCAAAGGAGATGGTTAGAATTGATCAAGGACTACGATTTGGAGGTGCATTACCACCCAGGGAAGGCCAATGTTGTGGCAGATGCCTTGAGCAGAAAGGCCCAGTGCAATTGTATGAACATGGATGTAGGAGTGACCACCCTGTGTGATGAGTTGTGCAGATTGAACTTGGAAGTTGTTTCTGCGGGTGACCTAAGCTATATCTCGGTGGAGCCCACATTGCAAGAACAGATAGTCAGGGCACAGGTTGAGGATAAGGGTGTTCAGGTTATCAAGGATATGATCAAGCAAAAGGCAGAGAAATACAAGTGTTTCCGACAGGACAGCAAGGGAATTCTATGGTTTGGAGATCGATTGGTTGTTCCCAAGGACCCTGAGCTCAGAAAGAAGATACTGGATGAAGCTCACCTTTCCAAATTCTCCATGCACCCTGGTAGCAACAAGATGTACCATGATCTCAGATCTTTATATTGGTGGACTAGAATGAAAAGAGAAATTGCCAAGTACATATCCGAGTGTGATACTTGCCAGAGGATAAAGGCTAGTCACTTGAAGGCAGCAGGCCCTTTGCAACCCCTTCCCATACCATCTTGGAAATGGGAGGACATTTGCATGGACTTCATCGTGGGATTACCCAATACTTCCAGGCACCATGATTCTATTTGGGTCATCGTGGACAGGTTGACCAAGACTGCTCATTTCTTGCCAGTGCATACCACCCACAGGGCAGAGAAGTACGCTGAAATTTATGTTGATCAGATAGTAAGGTTGAATGGTATTCCCAAAACCATTATATCTGACAGAGGAGCACCTTTTGTGGCACGATTTTGGGAGCAATTGCAAGAGTCACTTGGGACCCAAGTAATCCGAAGCTCAGCATATCACCCTCAAACGGATGGCCAGACAGAAAGGGTGAATCAAATATTGGAAGACATGTTGCGAGCATGTGCACTACACTACGGAAAAGATTGGGACAAGTGTCTGTCTTTGGCAGAGTTTTCTTACAATAACAGTTATCAGTCCAGTATGAAGATGGCACCCTTTGAGGCATTATATGGAAGGCGGTGTAGGACCCCACTGAATTGGTCTCAAGCAGGAGAAAGGGAAATTTTTGGGCCAGATTTGGTGCTCGAGGCAGAGGCAAAGGTCAGGATCATCAAGAAGAACCTAGAAGCCGCTCAAGCCAGGCAAAAGAGCTATCATGACAAGGGGCGGAAGCCTCTACAGTTTGAAGTGGGAGATCATGTCTATCTTAAGGTGTCACCCACCAAGGGTGTTCAGAGATTCGAGATCAAGGGAAAGTTAGCTCCTCGCTATATTGGACCCTACAAGATCAAGGAGGCTTGTGGACCCGTAGCCTATCAAGTGGAATTGCCACCTCACATGTCAGCAGTTCACAATGTGTTCCATGTATCTCAATTGCGGAAATGTGTTCGCCTACCCACTGAAGTACTGCCAGAACCAGACATTGAGATAGAGCCAGACTTATCCTACCAAGAGTACCCCGTCAAGGTATTAGATCAGAAGGAAAGATCAACTCGGGCAAGGACAGTCAGAATGTACAAGGTTCAGTGGAGTCACCATTCAGCAGAAGAAGCTACATGGGAGACTGAGGATTTTCTACGCTCTCGCTTCCCCGACTTTCTGCCCAAAGGAGTCGGTATGTAACCCCAGAACCCCCCCCACCTGCCCTTTGAATCCAATTATAAGAAAAACTTAGATAACAAGGATAGTCTAAGTTGTGGATTTAACTTAAGAAGGGCTTCCTTCTGAAGTTGCAAAGAGGATGACATTCGAAGAGCAGTAAATAAGAGAAACTTAAGTATAAAAAGGGAAAACAACACCAGCACACCTTCAAGCATCCCTCCAAAGGGCTCTACCTGAAATCTCGGGGCGAGATTTCTTTAAGAGGGGAGGGTTGTAACACCCCAGGTGTTACTCAGGGTGTCCACCCCAGGGTTACCCCTTTTTTACCCATTATCACATGAAGATTGAATTGGGCAAATTATACCAAACTTGGAATTCTAGGTCCTAAGCAAGTGTAACCCACCTTGGGTGTCATGCCCTAGCTCATCATGCACATCTAAGTGGGGATCTCCCAAAACCCTAAAGCAAAACCACCATAGGCAATGGGAACCCTAATTGAAGCCATGATCAAAAGATCATGTGAACCTTATGATCATGGTTTGGGCCAAATATAAAAGTTGTAATATACTTAATAACCTACAATTAATAGTAAGGAAGTACCCCCAAAAAGTTTTCAGAAAAGCCCTAAACAGTTCACCTAAGATTTAGCACAAGGGGGAATTCAGTTTTTGCCTAAGTACAAAAACTAACCCTTACACAAAGACTCCACATGTTCACCTAAATCCCCTTTTCAAAACCTTTCGACCCAATTGACAAAATGGCGCCAAATTAACCCTAGAACACCCTGGAAAGAGATGACACCTACCCTAGGGCGCTAGACACGACTTGACACCCCTTTTGTCTCGGTTCGGGCTTAGCTGACACAGCAAACTTCTCCCCTCTCTATCTCCCTACCCCGACCATATCTCGACTTGGAACTCACAGCGAAAAGATAGGATTTGGAGCAGAGAAGCGACCGTACACAGTGACTTTGCCAAGATACACACGCTATGGCGCTCTAATCGGCCGTTGAACCATGGCAGAAGCAAGCTTCCACGTGTTCGACGCGAGCTGGCATTCGGGGGCGCGCTCAGAGCACGCCCGTGCGCGAACCCCCGCGCGCCCGCGGCCGCCCGTGACCACGCCCGCGCCACGGCTATAAAGCCCGCCCCAGTGCTTGGCTGCCTTCCCCGTTACCTCCTCCGTACCTCGCCGGACTTGCCCGAGCCATCCATTAGCTCCGGCGACCTCCCCGCGACCCGCCAGTGCCGCCCGAGAGCAACCACCGTGACCAGCCCCTCTCCCGTCCTCCTCCGTTCGATCCAAGCCCTCAGATAGCTTCCTGGTGAGGCCGTGAGACTTGCTCAAGCTTGACCTGGGGACCCTCGTCACCGGAACAGCCCAATCATGCTCACCGGAGTTCAAGAACCCGCCGGCGCACGTGGACCGGGTAAGCCCCTGCACCGTTTTCCAATTCGTTGCGCGCATGGCCTCTGTGTCACCCCGTGAAGCTCCTCGTGCACCCTAATTGAACTATACCGCCGTGGTTTGGCCGGAGCAGGAGCCGCCGACGACCCCCGCGCGCCTGTGCTCGTGGCCAGGGTAGCTCCGACCACCTCCGACACCGACCCGCACACCGACGTGACCGTCGCGACCTCCCGGACGTCACTGACCACCCCGCCAGAGCTCTACTGCCGCCGGTAAGCCCCACCGCCGTAAACTATGCCGCGGGTACTGTTTAAGCCGGCCAGGGAGCGCGGGTTAGATTTCAGTTAAGTCCAGGGGGCTTTGCGCAATGTCAGTGACCCAAGCCAATAGTGGACCAAGGGCTGTTCTGTGAGAAAAGAAAAGGAAAAACCCCAGGGGCCTCAGCATAAACCTGTTTTCTTTTCCATTTTCGAATTTCTTTTCTTTTTGTTATAACAGATATCTAAATAAATGCATAACTTGAAGAATAATCATCCAAAAATGTTCAAACCAATTTTGCTAGATTCTGGAATTTATGAACTATCAGATAAAAATAATAGAACTCATGGCTTCTGTATTTCTTTCTGAAGTTTTGAATTAAATAAGAAAACCACTCAAAACTCAATATTAGAAGGAAAAATAGGAATATTGTTGACCAGGGTTAGAAAAATTTTGAGAAGCTTATATCTACCTACTAGACCAAGTAAAAATGTTAAACCTCTCTGTCTACTCCATTTAAATTAGTTTTACCCCTTATTCTATGATATGCTTAAAGATAAGGAAAACGGAAAATGTAATTTAATTAATGAACCAGAGAGTACCTCTATTTTTGTTAGGTTACTTATTCAATATAGACCACTGGAAAAATATATCATACCCTGTTTTAGTATAAAATAAGTAGGATCCCTTTTGTTTTAATAAAACAAGTGAAACTTAGAAAAACCCTACAAAAATGACCCCAAGGTAAAAACACCCCCACCCTTGGGATAACTAATATTTTATTAAGAAGAACTTAGGAAAAATAGGAGATCTACTGTTTGACATTTTTCAAATAATAATGTAGTAGAAAGAGCCTTTTTGGCATTAAACTTAAGAAAATCATAACTAAATAACCACCCCTTAGTTTTCTGTGATTTTTAGCACAGAGGCCTATTATTACTATGGGATGCCAGCAAAAATAACCATTAGGACAGAACCTACCCCTAACTAAGAGGTGTAGTGTAAAGTGGCCCATTTTGCCTAACTATTGTTATTTTTGTTTAAAGCCTAGCCTTTGTACTTAAAGCCTCAACTTCTTAAAACAAGTTAGAATAGCAAAGGGCAACCCACTGTAATTTTTACAGAATTTTTGGAAATTATTAAAACCCTGTTGTAGTTCAAACCTACCCTAGAAACCCTAAATGGGAATTAAGGAAAGGAAAAAGAATAATGTGAATTAAGGTTATCCTAAAACGTTTGTAATCTGTCCACTAAAATGTATCAAGGCAATACCAATCCACTATGTTATCCTAAAAGAAAACCTAAGCTTAAAAGGTCATAAGTCTATGTATCTATATATATACCGCTAGAAGCCCCGCATGACTAAGAAACCCTAAGTTACTTCTTAACTTAGTTCTCTTCCATAATATTATTAAATCCTGCATAATTATGACATACATGTTCATTGCATTCGATAGACTGTAATCTTGCTGACGGAGAGTACATCCTCGTGCCGGAGCAAGGAGCTGCTCAGGAGGTAGCCCTAGATCCAGCACCCGAGCCTACACCAGAGGACCTGCCAGCCACTGCTTTGGAAGGCAAGCCCCGGTTTTATGCATAACCTGTTATTTATGCTATTTTACTTCACTTAATGATTGTAGGATTGATTGTGCACTTAGGTGTAGGAATTGTTTGAAACCCTAGTTGCATGATCTCAGGAATCCTTTTGAAATGAATACTAGTATGACAGGTCGAGTAGTTGCTTTATTTAATTAGGATCTCGGTAGAAGACGAGTGATTTTTCTAGCACTCGCGCGAGGTCAGGCCATTGATTGTACCCACTTTCATATCGTACTGACGTTGGTTGTGGACAACAATCCATGGGGATTGATTGTCCACGGGATAAAATTTGAGTAAGGATTCAGGTGTGGTACCGTGAGTCAAGCGTTTGAACGTACTAAACACATACCGAGAAATATGGTAAATCGGTAAGCCTAGTACCTGAGTGAACCTACCCGCAGACTTTACCCCTCACGCGACCTGAGACGAGGTCTCCCATTCCGGTTATGGTGGGTACAAGTGCGGCCACTGCACGACGGCCAGTCGGGGTCAGTGGGGCATTGTACGCCAAGGCGGTGAGCCCTGATCTGTTGCCAGGGAATCGATGGGGACGGTTGATGTGTGTGGGGACGGAGTGCCCCTACATGTCATGTGTTTAGGTTTACCTTGCAAGGATAAAAACTCGATTCGAATCGTCTGCTTCTCGCAGCTAATGAGACTGCTTGATCCATGCTGCTACATTGAGTAACAAGTGGAATGATGCAGAGATGATATAAGATGTTGATTGCTAAAATGTTTGCTACTTTGTATTAATAGATAGTACACTTTTAGCCTTAAGAGAGTCACACTTAACTTTGACTAAGTTAAAATCTTGATTTAGAAACTCAGCTAGTGCTTTTGGCAACCAAACCCCACAGCCAAACAGTTGCATGTCTAGAGGTAGAGGAGTAGACTCCTCACACCGGGTAAGTCTAGCTGAGTATTAGTATACTCAGCCTTGCTTGTGGCATAATTTTTACAGGTTCTCTGGAGGAGATGGTTGCTGGGATAACTTGGCCGTCCACCTTGCCACCGGGTTGGACTGTTGAGTGGGACCCTGCCTCGGCTGAGGAGGAGCATGAGGAGTGATGGGATAGGCTTCCCCATCTCTCTGTTTAATTACCGTTAGTTTTATTCCGCTGCACTTCGAACAATGATGGTTACTTTTGCAAAAACTCCGATGATGATGATGGTGATGTAATAATTTAATATTCTGACATGTATGGTTTTATGCTTTATTGTATTTGCTCTGTGACTCACCTTCGAGTGAGATTGTGGTACTTGATCCTGTCAGTGGCTGTGTCGGACTAGATCTGAGGGATTGACGGGTTATTCCCATTTAAGTGTGGTCTAGCCTCTAAGGCGGGGCTTGGGCACTTAAGTTGGAATAATTCGGGCAGTTCCGCCACAAGCTCTACCACCGCAGCCCCTCGGGCATCCTCCAGCGATGTATCTCCATCGTCGAAGGTCAGGAACTCCTGCAAGAAATACACTCGGGGGCTTGCGGCCATCATGCAGCGCCTCGAGCCCTTGTCGGGAATGCTTTCCGGCAAGGCTTCTACTGGCCAACGGCGGTGGCTGACGCCACTAGAATTGTCCGCACCTGCGAAGGGTGCCAATTCTATGCGAAGCAGACCCACCTGCCCGCTCAGGCTCTGCAGACGATACCCATCACCTGGCCCTTTGCTGTATGGGGTCTGGACCTCGTCGGTCCCTTGCAGAAGGCGCCCGGGGGCTACATGCACCTGCTGGTCGCCATCGACAAATTCTCCAAGTGGATCGAGGTCCGACCCCTGAACAGCATCAGGTCCGAGCAGGCGATGGTGTTCTTCACCAACATCATCCATCGCTTCGGGGTCCCAAACTCCATCATCACCGACAACGGTACCCAGTTCACCGGCAGAAAATTCTTGGATTTTTGCGAGGATCACCACATCCGGGTGGACTGGGCCGCCGTGGCTCATCCCATGTCGAATGGGCAAGTAGAGCGTGCCAACGGCATGATTCTACAAGGGCTCAAGCCCCGGATTTACAACGGCCTCAACAAGTTCGGCAAGCGATGGATGAAGGAACTCCCCTCGGTGGTCTGGAGCCTGAGGACAACGCCGAGCCGAGCCACGGGTTTCACGCCGTTCTTCCTGGTCTACGGGGCCGAGGCCATCTTGCCCACTGACCTGGAATACGGCTCCCCGAGGACGAGGGCCTACAACGATCAAAGCAACCAAGCTAGCCGAGAAGAATCGCTGGACCAACTGGAAGAGGCTCGGGACAAGGCCTTACTACACTCGGCGCGGTACCAGCAGTCCCTGCGACGCTACCACGCCCGAGGGGTCCGGCCCCGAGACCTCCAGGTGGGCGACCTGGTGCTTTGGCTGCGGCAAGACGCCCGAGGGAGGCACAAGCTCACGCCCCCCTGGGAGGGGCCATTCGTCATCGCCAAAGTTCTGAAGCCCGGAACATACAAGCTGGCCAACAGTCAAGGCGAGGTCTACGGCAACGCTTGGAACATCCAACAGCTACGTCGCTTCTACCCTTAAGATGTTTTCAAGTTGTTCATATACCTCGCACCCACGCAAAGTTTAGTCATCAAGGAAGGGTCGGCCTCGCCTCGGCAAAGCCCGACCCTCCCTCGGGGGCTAAAAGGGGGGGGACCCCCTCTGCGTCGAAATTTTCCTCGAAAAAAGATCTCTTTTAGCAGAATATCTTCCGTGCTTTTTGACTACTTCGAAAAGCGGATCCTGAAAACGACGGAGTACACGTAAGCAGCCAAGGCTGACCGAGCCGAGGGATTCCTACGCCTCCGGGATACGGATACCTCACTCATCACCTTCTGCGATAAGTAACTCGCGTTCGGATAAAGTGATTCCACGGACCGAACAAGTCTTTACGTTCGGAAGCTCTTCTACCGAAGTGGTCCTTCGAGCCTTCTCGACTGAATCGGTGACAGGGCCTCATGGACGGGTGAAAGTACGCGTAAGCGGCAAGGCCGACCGAGCCGAGGGACTCCCACGCCTCCGGGATACGGATACCTCACTCATCACCTTCCGCGAGAAGCAACTCTCGCTCGCACAAACATCCCTGTTACCGACAAAAAAGTCCAGATACTCGAAATAAGAGGAAAAGAGACGCAACTTTACAACGCAGCGAGGGTGTGTTTTCTGGCCTCAGCGGCCGCAGAAGGCACACGCTATAAGACAATCTGATCCTGCAGGCTCGGGTCTTCACGCTGGAGGGGGGCTGTAGCACCCTCGGCATCGACGACACCTTCAGCGAGGTCCGACCCAGCCTCGGACGGCGACGCGGTCCAGGGACTTCTCCGGGAATCCGGCTCGAGCAGGCGGCTCGGCCGGTTACCCCAGGGGCCTCGGCTAACCATCTTCCAAGGGCGCCAGCCCGGTCCGAGGCCTCGGCTGGTCCACTCCGGCGTCGGTCCCGCTGACGGACAACCCGGCTAGGCTCCGGCCAACCAGGTTTTTCATTTTCGAGCCAACTCCGCCTCTGTTCGTGCTGATATCGCTACCCCTGGCCTCGGCTCATCGAAGAGCGGCCAAGGGGTCTCTTTAACTAAGCTAGAGGAGCCTCGGACAACAAGGCCGATCGAGCCGAGGGACTCCTACGCCTCCGGGATACGGATACCTCACTCGTCACCTTGACACGGGGCGACTCATGCTTGGTGAAGCGGTTCAGATAATCAACAGGCGAGTCTTAGTGCTCGAAAATGAGGAAAAAACATGGCTCCGTGCCAAAATTACATACATGTTCAGGCCTCGACATCCACAATGAACAAAGACACTGGCATTCAAAGTGCCATTACAAACGGAACTCCGGTTCCCCCTCCACAGGTACGAACAACCCCACTCCATGGGGGAAGGCCTGCGGAGCAACGGAAGACTGACGAACGGCGCGCCGCCACCTGATCCAGCAGCGGCGACGACGACGCCTTCTGCTCCGGGGGGCCGAACAGCGGCAGCACTGACCTCAGGGCGGATGCTGCTGCCAGGAGGCCCCCGCCCATGCCAAAACTCGTAAGGCAAGGACGGGCAGAAAACCGTAGAGTTGGAGGTCGGTCCGTGGCCAGCCCTGGCTATCACGCCGGCGGAAGAACCTCTTCCAGCTGCCGTGACAGACGCCGGCGCCGCGAGCGGCTCCGAAGCCACTCGCGTCTGAATGCCGGGCACGCTGCAGCTGCCAGCGCCACGGACGACAACCGCTCCTCCCCCCCATCACTGAGTGAAGGAGCGGGCCACCGCCCACGCAGGGGCCGACCCCAACTCGGCACACTCCCCTCCCCAGCCTTGGTGATGAAAATCCTTGAGGCTGAGGGAGGGGGAGGGGCCGCAGCCCGGCTCGCTTTCCCCCACCATCAAGCTGGAGGTCACCATCTTGGGTGACCGCCGGTGGAGGGGTGCGGCCGGGCTGCATGATGAAAATCCTTGAAGCCGAACGATGGCTGAAAGGTACCAACTCCCACGGAGTTGCGTTCCTCCAACGATTAGGCAGAAAGACGGCGGGTACCCCCCATCCGAGGGCTTGGAAGATGGAAAGACACGACGCATAAGGGAGGAAGAAGACATGGTCGCCTTCCAAAAGGGGTCACCCTCCTTTTAAAGGCAACTCTCCCTACGTGCGCCCCCAAACGTCATGGGCTGAGTCTTCTCCAACACGCTCCAAGGCCCTCCCCTGCGGCGCGGGGGCTGGGTCCCGCATGTCATGCAAACCGGCTCAGAGCAGAAGAAGCCAAACCACCGCGCGTGGCGCACACAACCGCCCAGCAGTTACAAGCGACCCCCCACTTTTGCCCAGACCAACGGGCGGAAGGGGCGGGCAGCCATGCAGGCGGGATGCAACCGCGCTAGGTGGACACGCTTCTCCGACTCCCAACACGCCAGCATGGAGGCCCAGGCCCACGCGTCACGCAACCGGCGCGCCAGATGCTGCATGCAAGCAACTGCACCGCCACTTGCGCCACCACCGCGCCTCTTCGGTTGCGGAACCAATACCGCGACTCGAGGCGGCCCAGTGCACGACCCAGCAGCGCCAGCCTGGCGCGACGGTCAATGCAGCCGAAAGTGGGCCGGCAGTAATGACGGTGGCAGGCGGGCGGGAGCGGCGGTCACGTCGTCGGCCAGACTCACGTCCCATCCAGGGGCAGCAAGAGAACCCCCTCTCACGGCGTGAAGATAGGGAGCCCGTGATCCGTTCCTCGAATGGCTCGCGCACGCGCAACGGCCGCCCCGCCAACCACTCGCCCCGTCGCATTAACTCCGCGGCGGGACAGGCGGCGCTTCTGGCAGGAGAAGCGGGCGACGCTTCGCCTTCTCCGTAATAACCGCGCCAAAAAAGGTACGCCACGTCGTTCGATTTCGTATCCTTTTCCTTTTTTCCTCTTTCTCTATCTCTTGCAACAGGGACCGGGAAAGGGGGATACTCCGAAAAGGATCCTTCCCTGTGAAGGAACCGGGCTCCGAGCCCCCCCTACTGATCAGAGGTTCGAAGGCTGGCCCTCCGAAGGGTTCAACAGTCGCCTCAGATCGCGTGGGCCCTACACCCACTACTGGTCAGAGGTTTGAAGGCCGGCCCCCCGAAGGGCTCCATGGCCGCCTCAGGCTACTCGGGCTCCGCGCCCATTACTGATCAGGGGTTCGAAGGCTGGCCCCCGAAGGGTTCACAGTCGCCTCAGACGTCGAGCGAGGGATGACCAGGGGTACGTTCGATACATAACCGAGGCTCGGGCTGCGCTACCGAGGTACCCTAGGACATTTCCGAGACCAGCGGGAGCGATCTTGTAACGGAATCCCATCAGAGGGAGGCATCGAGCCCTCGGACCCCGTCGCCAGGGGACCGGGTCCGGCAGATCACCCGCAGGTACTTTTGGGCGTGCCTCTGGGCCCCTAGCCGACCCCCAACGAACGGGGCACGGACGTCCACTCGGATTACCCGCTTGCAGCTCACCGGAGACACCATGTTCGGTGCCCATCGAGGGTAACATGGCGCTCTCCCCCCCTCCTCCTTGCGGAAAGGCGACGTAGGGGCGTATGTAAAAAAAGCCGAGTCTGTCCCTGATCGCCCTCTCGCCCTGTGCGGAGGCTCGGGGCTGCTCTCGCAAACCCGGCTCCGGCCGAACCGTTGACAGCGTCAACATACCAGCCCGAGAACTTGGGCCCCGACCGTGCACCCGGGCTACGGCCAGTTCGCATGAGGGAACAACCAGACCAGCCGAAGCATTACGCAAGGCATTAAGACCTCGGGGGAGTGAAACCACTCCTCCGAGGCCTCGGGGGCTACACCCGGCGGGTGCGCTCGCGCGCACCCACCGGAACCAAATGCAACCGAGA
Organism: Zea mays; assembly: GCF_902167145.1. Taxonomy (NCBI): domain Eukaryota; kingdom Viridiplantae; phylum Streptophyta; class Magnoliopsida; order Poales; family Poaceae; genus Zea; species Zea mays. The sequence goes on from NC_050103.1 coordinate 48,927,927, forward strand.
AAGGCTGGTCCCCTTGCAAAAAAGAGCGACGAAAGCCTCCAAGCGAATGCTAACACTCCCTTCGAGGCTCGGGGGCTACTGTCGGGGACCATAATTAGGGGTACCCTCAAGACGCCTAATTCTCAGCTGGTAACCCCCATCAGCATAAAGTTGTAGAGGCCTGATGGGTGCGATTAAGTCAGGGATCAGTCCGTACGAGCGACTCGATCACGCCTCACCCGAGCCTAGCCTCGGGCAAGGGCAGCCGACCCCGAGGGATTTCCGTCTCGCCCGAGGCCCCCTTTAACGGCGGACACATCTCCGGCTCGCCCGAGGCCTTGCCTTCGCTAAGAAGCAACCCTGACTAAATCGCCGCACCGACCGACCGAGTCGCAGGAGCATTTAACGCAAAGGTGGCCTGACACCTTTATCCTGACGCGCGCCCCCCGGCAGAGCCGAAGTGACCGCCGTCACTTCGCCGCTCCACTGACCGGTCTGACAGAAGGACAGCGCCGCCTGCGCCACTCCGACTGCAGTGCCACTTGACAGAGTGAGACTGACAGGCAGTCAGGCCTTGCCAAAGGCGCCATAAGAGACTCCGCTCCGCCCGACCCAGGGCTCGAACTCGGGCTAAGCCCCCGAAGACGGCGAACTCCGCTCCGCCCGACCTAGGGCTCGGACTCGGGCTAAGCCCCGGAAGACGGCGAACTCCGCTCCGCCCGAACCAGGGCTCGGACTCGGGCTAAGCCCCGGAAGACGGCGAACTCCGCTCCGCCCGACCCAGGGCTCGGACTCGGGCTAAGCCCCGGAAGACGGCGAACTCCGCTCCGCCCGACCCAGGGCTCGGACTCGGGCTAGGCCCCGGAAGACGGCGAACTCCGCTCCGCCCGACCCAGGGCTCGGACTCGGGCTCAGCCCTAGAAGACGACGAACTCCGCTTCGCCCGACCCCAGGGCTCGGACTCCGCCCTGGCCTCTGCCGAACAACCTCCGCCTCGCCCGACCCAGGGGCTCGGGCTCGGCCATGGAAGACAGACTCGACCTCGGCTTCGGAGGAGCCTCCACGTAGCCCGACCTAGGGCACAGGCCAGCCACGTCAACAGGAAGCGCCATCATCACCCTACCCCGAGCCGACTCGGGCCGCAGAGAACAAGACCGGTGTCCCATCTGGCTAGCTCCGCCAGATAGGCAATGATGGCGCCCCGCTAGCCCTATGACGATGGCGGCTCTCAGCTCCCTTACGGAAGCAGGGGGACGTCAGCAAGGACTCAACCGCTCCGACAGCTGTCCCTCCGCCAGGCTCCGTTGCTCCTCCGACAGCCACGACATCACACCAGCAGGGTGCCAAGATCTCTCCGGCTGCCACATTGGCATGTACTTAGGGCGCTAGCTCTCCCCCCGCTAGACACGTAGCACTCTGCTACACCCCCATTGTACACCTGGATCCTCTCCTTACGCCTATAAAAGGAAGGACCAGGGCCTTCTTAGAGAAGGTTGGCCGAGCGGGGACGAGGACGGGACAGGCGCTCTCTTGGGGCCGCTCGCTTCCCTCACCCGCGTGGACGCTTGTAACCCCCTACTGCAAGCGCACCCGACCTGGGCGCGGGACGAACACGAAGGCCGCGGGATTTCCACCTCTCTCACGCCCGTCTCCGGCCACCTCGCTTCCCCCCTTCGCGCTCGCCCACGCGCTCGACCCATCTGGGCTGGGGCACGCGGCACACTCACTCGTCGGCTTAGGGACCCCCCAGTCTCGAAACGCCGACAGGTAGAAAATCTAAATTTGCTCCTAAGACTGTAGAAGGCTTTTTACTAGGATATGATTCAAACACAAGGGCATATAGAGTCTTTAACAAGTCCACTGGACAAGTTGAAGTTTCTTGTGACGTTGTGTTTGATGAGACTAACGGCTCTCAAGTAGAGCAAGTTGATCTTGATGAGATAGTTGATGAAGAGGCTCCATGCATCGCGCTAAGGAACATGTCCATTGGGGATGTGTGTCCTAAGGAATCCGAAGAGCCTCCAAATGCACAAGATCAACCATCCTCCTCCACGCAAGCATCTCCACCAACTCAAAATGAGGATGTGGCTCAAGTTGATGAAGGAAAAGATCAAGCAAATGAGCCACCTCAAGATGACGGCAATGATCAAGGGGGAGATGCAAATGATCAAGACAAGGAGGATAAAGAACCAAGACCGCCACACCCAAGAGTCCACCAAGCAATCCAACGAGATCACCCCGTCGACACCATCCTTGGCGACATTCATAAGGGGGTAACCACTAGATCTCGTGTTGCTCATTTTTTGTGAGCATTACTCTTTTGTTTCCTCTATTGAGCCACATAGGGTAGAGGAAGCACTTCAAGATTCAGATTGGGTGGTGGCGATGCAAGAGGAGCTCAACAACTTCACTAGGAATGAGGTATGGCATTTAGTTCCACGTCCTAACCAAAATGTTGTAGGAACCAAATGGGTGTTCCGCAACAAGCAAGATGAGCATGGTGTGGTGACAAGGAACAAAGCCCGACTTGTGGCCAAGGGATACTCCCAAGTCGAAGGTTTGGATTTCGGTGAAACCTATGCACCCGTAGCTAGGCTTGAGTCAATTCGTATATTATTGGCCTATGCTACTTACCATGGCTTTAAGCTTTATCAAATGGACGTGAAAAGTGCCTTCCTCAATGGACCAATCAAGGAAGAGGTCTATGTTGAGCAACCTCCCGGCTTTGAAGATAGTGAGTACCCTAACCATGTTTATAAACTCTCTAAGGCGCTTTATGGGCTCAAGCAAGCCCCAAGAGCATGGTATGAATGCCTTAGAGATTTCCTTATCACTAATGGATTCAAAGTCGGAAAAGCCGATCCTACACTCTTTACCAAAACACTTGAAAATGATTTGTTTGTATGCCAAATTTATGTTGATGATATTATATTTGGGTCTACTAACGAGTCTACATGTGAAGAATTTAGTAGGATCATGACACAAAAATTCGAGATGTCTATGATGGGGGAGTTGAAGTACTTCTTAGGATTCCAAGTGAAGCAACTCCAAGAAGGCACCTTCCTAAGCCAAACGAAGTATACTCAAGACATTCTAAGCAAGTTTGGGATGAAGGATGCCAAACCCATCAAGACACCCATGGGAACCAATGGGCATCTCGACCTCGACGAAGGAGGTAAATCCGTTGATCAAAAGGTATACCGGTCGATGATAGGATCTTTACTCTATTTATGTGCATCTCGACCGGATATTATGCTTTCCGTATGCATGTGTGCAAGATTCCAAGCCGACCCTAAGGAAGCTCACCTTACGGCCGTAAAACGAATCTTGAGATATTTAGTTTATACTCCTAAGTTTGGGCTTTGGTATCCTAGGGGATCCACATTTGATTTGATTGGGTATTCGGATGCCGATTGGGCAGGGTGTAAAATTAATAGGAAGAGCACATCGGGGACTTGCCAGTTCTTGGGAAGATCCTTGGTGTCTTGGGCTTCAAAGAAGCAAAATTCCGTAGCTCTTTCTACCGCCGAAGCCGAGTACATTGCCGCAGGCCATTGTTGCGCGCAACTACTTTGGATGAGGCAAACCCTTAGGTACTACGGTTACAAACTAACCAAAGTTCCTCTTCTATGTGATAATGAGAGTGCAATCTGCATGGCGGATAACCCCGTTGAGCATAACCGCACTAAACACATAGCCATTCGGTATCACTTTTTAAGGGATCACCAACAAAAGGGAGATATCGAGATTTCATACATTAATACTAAAGATCAATTAGTCGATATCTTTACCAAGCCACTCGATGAACAAACTTTTAACAAACTTAGGCATGAGCTAAATATTCTTGATTATAGGAACTTCTTTTGTTGATTTGCACACATAGCTCATTAATATACCTTTGATCATGTCTCTTTTATATATGCTATGACTAATGTGTTTTCAAGTCTATCTCAAACCAAGTCATAGGTGTATTGAAAGGGAATTGGAGTCTTCGGCGAAGACAAAAGGCTTCCACTCCGTAACTCATCCTTCGCCGTCGCTCCGAGCCACTCTCCATCTTTGGGGGAGAGAAAGGACTCCGTCTTTGGTATAATCTTCACTCATTTATTTATGACCAAAGGGGGAGAAAGTAATTGTAAGGGCTCTAATGACTCCATTTTTGGCGATTCATGCCAAAGGGGGAGAAAGTATTAGCCCAAAGCAAAAGGACCGCACCACCACCTAAATTTTAAAATGATTTTCAATTGGAAATTTCAAAATTGGTATCCTATTATGTTCAAAAAGGGGGAGAGAATAGTATATTCAAAATCAATATCCTAAAACCCTCTTGAACACTAAGAGGAGGATTTCATTTAGGGGGAGTTTTGTTTAGTCAAAGGAAAAGCATTTGAAACAGGGGGAGAAAATTTCAAATCTTGAAAATACTTTGCAAAATCTTATTCATTTACCTTTGCCTATTTGCGAAAGATCTTTGAAAAGGATTTACAAAACAATTTGCAAAAACAAAACATGTGGTGCAAGCGTGGTCCAAAATGTTAGAAATGAAGAAACAATCCATGCATATATTATAAGTATTTATATTGGCTCAATTCCAAGCAACCTTTGCACTTACAATTATGCGAACTAGTTCAATTATGCACTTCTATATTTGCTTTGGTTTGTGTTGGCATCAATCACCAAAAAGGGGGAGATTGAAAGGGAATTAGGCGTACACCTATTTCCTAAATGATTTTGGTGGTTGAATTGCCCAACACAAATAATTGGACTAACTAGTTTTGCTCCAGTGTAAAGTTATACAGGTGCCAAAGGTTCACACTTAGCCAATAAAAAGACCAAGAATTGGGTTCAACAAAAAGAGCAAGGGATAACCGAAGTGTGCCCTGGTCTGGCGCACCGGACAGTGTCCGGTGCACCAGGGGACTTCACGCTGAACTCCTCACCTTCGGGAAAATCCAGAGCCGCTCCACTTTAATTCACCGGACTGTATGGTGTACACCGGACAGTGTCCAGTGCTCCAAGGAAGAGCAACTCTGGAACTCGCCAGCTTCGGGAATTCGCTCCGCTATAATTCACCGGACATGTCCGGTGTGCACCGGACTGTCCGGTGAGCCAGCGGAGTAACGACTACCTCTCGCCGACGGTCACCTGCAGAGGAATTAAATGCGCGCCAGAGCATGCAGAAGTCAGGCACGCACGAAGTGGCGCACCGGACACTCTACAGTGCATGTCCGGTGTGCCACCGGACATCCAGGCGAGCCCAGAAGTCAGAACTCCAACGGTCGGAACCCAACGGCCTGGTGACGTGGCTGGCGCACCGGACACTGTCCGGTGTGCACCGGACTGTCCGATGCACCATGCGACAGACAGCCCCACCTAACGGCTAGTTTTATGGTTGGGGTTATAAATACCCCCAACCACCCCACATTCATTTCATCCAAGTTTTCCTACTTCAACCACTTACAAGAGCTCTAGCATTCAATTCTAGACATACCCAAGTGATCAAATCCTCTCCAAATTCCACACAACGCCTTAGTGACTAGTGAGAGAGATTTGCTTGTGTTCTTTTGAGCTCTTGCGCTTGGATTGCTTTCTTCTTTGATTGTTTCTTGCGATCAACTCAATTGTAACCAAGGCAAGAGACACCAATTGTGTGATGGCCCTTGCGGGGAAGTTTTGTTCCCGTTTGATTGAGAAGAAGAAGCTCACTCGGTCCGAGGGACCGTTTGAGAGAGGGAAAGAGTTGAAAGAGACCCGGTCTTTGTGACCACCTCAACAGGGAGTAGGTTTGCGAGAACCGAACCTCGGTAAAACAAATCCGTGTGTCACACTCTTTATTTGCTTGCGATTTGTTTTGCACCCTCTCTCGCGGACTCGTTTATATTTCTAACGCTAACCCGGCTTGTAGTTGTGATTAACTTTGTAAATTTCAGTTTTGCCCTATTCACCCCCCCCTCTAGGCGACTTTCACAAAGCAAATCAGTCCATCTTCATTTTCTCCAAAATAACCTAGCTTCTTCATCACAACCAGGTCCTCTGGTTTACTGTGGATTTTCCAAATTCAATATAACTAGGTTTGGTTTGGCAAAGAATGCTACCGTCCTCTTCACTTTAGTACTCACTCCCGACTTCAGCCACAGTTTGCTCAGCTTCGGCGTTGGAGGTACCTTCGGTAGTAGCTCCCTCTTGCAAAACCAGACCTGATCGCCTCATCACTTCTGATATCGGTGTTGTCTCGGTTACTTCAGTCTCGTCTCCCTCACGGGACACCCTAGCAGTGGACCTTACTATGGACATTTCAATGTTCAGTTTCTTTCAAATGAAGCTGATCTTAAGTGACAAAGCGCTTGTTTGAAAGCACAATGCGGAGAGCTTCAGCTTTGGTTAAAATTTTCAACATCTCAACAGTGCAATGGCAATAAATGTTGTGGTAACTTCTCACCAACTTGTCTATTTATATAGTCCTGCGGGAGAAGAAGGCGAACCGCCAAAGCGTGCATACTGGCTGAACGATGGACCGTCCAGCGCTCGGAATATTTTAATCATTTTTGGATAACAAGCTCAGGGAAGGTGTTTTTTGGACCTTCGGAATTCCGAAGCCTTCGTGTTTTTCATGGACCGAGCTCGTTACGAAAAAACAGTCTAGCACCGTGAAGGGCTACTGTTGGGGGTCTTCTTCTCTGCCAAAGGTCCTCAAGACAAAAACACCTTCGACAAAATGATACAGAAGTCTTCCCTTCCCCTGCCGAAGATTCTTAAAACAAAGGCCTTGCGTAGAAGAAACGTTGCCAAATGCCGAAGGTACCATCAGCTTTGGTTCAAGTCAAGCAGAAGAAGAAAAGACTAGATAGACCTTAGTAATCCAGGTTGTCTGTAGATAAATGTTGAGGGTCATGAATGTAATTTCACCCAGGCTGCGTCCCGTGCCTATAAATAGATGAACAGTAACATCGTACTGTTTGCGCTGAATAGTAATCACTCTCTCGCGTCTTCAGCTTCGAACAAGCCGAAGGTATCAATGTAATATGAATTCTATTAATATTCATACATGTTTTCAAGAATGCAAATATTAATGAATTAATGAGATGCAATTATTATCTTCGTCCCTTTGCATTCCTTTTTACACATTAAAATGATGAAGGTGGTGCTCAAGCCACGGCACCTTCGGCTACGAAGTTGGTGCTCCCAATCACGGGCGGTTCTGTAACACCCAGGTGTTACTTAGGGTTTTTCCCTCAGTACCCACATTGTGACCATTATCACATGAGTTTTAGTTGAAGCAAAATGCACCAAACTTGTGGAGCCCAGTCTAACTAAGTATTAATCACCCTAGAGGTCATACCCTAACCACATCATGCACCTCAAAGTGGGAAAATGCTCAAACCCTAGAACTACCCTATTTAAGCCATTTGAGTACCAAAAGGAAATCTAGTAAAAAGGGTATGTGAAACACAAAATCATGATTTGGAGCAATTAACAAAGTTGTAGTACACTAAATAACCTACAAGATATAGTAAGAAAGTTTACCCAAAAGAGTTTTGCAAAATCCTCAAACAAGCCACTCAAGTGGGGACTTCAAATAAAAATCAGGATTTCAGATTTCTGAAATCCATCCCTCTCACAAAGGTCTACCGCGTCCACCTTGTTCCAAAACTCAAAACCACATGGTTCAAATAACAAAATGGTGTCGAAATATCCTAGGCACACTCTAGCAAAGTTTGAAATCAAGCCAAAATCGTTTGACACGATTTGGCTTGACCTTGGTCTCGAGTTCCAGCTGGGCAACATACCCAACTTCACCTCCTCGTATCTCGCCAACCCGAGATCAAATCCACTCGAGCGCTGCATGGGAAACAAAGGGTAAATGACAAGGAAGATATCTTGTGCAGGTATATTGGATAGTTATGAGAAGATCGTGGACCAATTAGCGTTTGAAAATGACAAGACCAAACGCTGCCACGCGCTTGATGCCTTGGCTGACCGACCTAGCACGAACTGGCCACTACAGCACGCGCCCCCGCGCGCGGTTGACCTGCCGCCGCGCCCACGCCCGTGTTGAGCCCGCGATCAGCTATAAAGCCCACCCTCATGCACTGCCACCCTCCCTGTCAATCCATCTGCACCGCGCCTAGCTTTCCCAAGCCAGCCAGCAGCTCCGGCGACCCCCCTGCGACCCGCCTGCTCCTCCGAAGACCGGCCACAATGGCCAACTTGTTGTAGTCACTCCCACGCCCAGCTAAGCTTGCCAGCGGCTCCCCAACACCTTCCCATAGCTCGCTGACCGGTTTAATTGAGCCCTACCGCGCCGGTGAGGTCTGCTCCCGTCCGCCACGTCGACGCGCGCCCGTCGGTGAACATGGACCGGCCATCCCAAGCCACCATTGTCCAGTCGAAGCACAAAGACGACTTCACGAAAGCCTGGTAAAGCTCCTAGGCTTCTCCTTGGAAGCCTACCCCCATCGGAGGTGAAGATCACCGTCGTTGGACCTTCCCCGCCCACCTATACGTGAGGACCAGACGCCACCGGCCTCCTCCGACCAATCGCCGGCGTCACCAAGTTTGTCGGATCCCCACAAGACTCCCCGAACTCTTCCCCGACTCGCTACCACCACCGGTAAGGTATGTACTGTTCTGACGAGGGTGGAGCACAGGTTAAGAAGGGGAAGAACCCAGGGGTTTTCCGCAATGTCAATGACGTGAATGAATAGTGCTCTAGGGACCTAGATTTAATATGAACAGTAGAAAAGCCCAGGGACCACAGCGCAAGTTTGCTTTTCTTTTCTTTTTCATTTTAACTTTCCTTTTATTTCAGCAGAGAACTTCAAAAATTGGTAACTTGAGTAATACTAGCCCAAAATTTGTGAAACCAATTTTGCTCCACCACAAATAAAGTGCTCTACCTGTTAAAAATATAAAACTAGGTAGTTTACGTATCTGATTAAGGACTTCTGATTTAATGTTGAAAACTGCCTAAAACAAGAAAATAGAGGGAAAATAGAAGAACAGTTACACTGGAACTGGGAAAATTTGTGAAGTTTCTTAGCATGTAGTTACACCATCAAAAAATACTAATTACCCCAGTACACAAGGCTAAGCAAGGTTTGTTCACTAAAACCTATTTCTGCCCAAACCTTGGGAAAATAGAAAAGGACACAAAATGGAAACCAGAGAGCAATATTATTTTTCTTAGCATGATTAAGTGATAAAGTTCATAAGAAAAATATATGAAACCCTAGTCCAGTACTGATCTGGAATTTATGATTTTATTTAGGTATTAAGTATTTAAGAAATATAATGATTAAAAATATGAGGACATATGCAAAAGTGATAGGAAAAATTTAGTGGACCCTTAACCACTATTGTACCACTGTAAAAATAGTAACCACCCAAGAATATCACAGTAAGTGAGTTAAACAAATAAAACTTGGATTTTGCTAATACTTCAAATAAATCAAAAGAGAGACTAAAAGTGGGAAACAGTGAGAAACCTTATTTTTCCCCAAGTACTTATGATGTGTACTATAAGGGAAAATAGAAAACGAAGGTGAAAATGCAGTGGAATACAGCCCACCCCCTTCCCCATGAGAAAGATCATATGAATATGAAATCATACAACCCATCCCCTATAAGTAAAAACAACCAACTTTAGAAATGATTGCTCTTGCGCAAAGAAGAAACTAGAAAAAATGGGAAATCTGTTGCTTGACATTTTTCAAATAGAGTGGTAGTAGAAAGCACCACTAAGCCCCCAAACTTTAGAAAATCACCATTAATTAAGCATTAGGTATCTTTGGCTACAATTTGGCATAGAATCATGTTAATACACCTAGATACCAGCAAAAATAACCCTTAGGGTAGAATCCACATCTAGATAAGAGTTGTAGTTCAAAGTACCCCTTTGCCCTAGGTTTTAATGTTTTTGTACAGAGAAAACTATTATCATTTTAGGCCTCAATTTTTGAGACAGACTTATGTGAGCTAGTGGAAAGCCACTATAAGTTTTACAGGATTTTTGGAAATTTTTAAATCAATATTGTAGTTCAAATCCACTCTAAAAGTAATAAGAGAAAAAGGAAAAAGAAAGGGTTAGAAGTGATAAATCTTACCCATAATGACTTCAGCAAAAACCTTGTTAAGTCTTTACTAAGACATTAAAGGTTAGTTAAGTACTAAATTAATCCAACCTCCTAGTCCTTGGCCACACCTGGTTCTAATCACTAAGTATACTACTAAAGTATCCACACATTAAAACGCTTGACTCACGTATCCACACATTAATCCTTAATTCCTTTTTCCCGTCTCATGGACAAGGCATCCTCACTGGATCCAAGTCTATAGACCATCATAGATCCCATTATCAAGATGAATACAATCAATTCCTGACCTCGCGCGAGTGCTAGAAAAATCACTCGACTTCTACCGAGATCCTGATTAGCAAAGCAGCTACTCGACCTAGCATACTAGTATCCATCTCAAAAAGGAATCTTGAGTTCATGCAACTAGAGGTTTCAAGCAACTCCTACACTTAAGTGCACATCACAAGCCTACAAACATTAAGTGTAGTAAAGTAGCATATATACGGTTATGCATAAAACCGGGGCTTGCCTTCAATAGCTAGGGCTGCGGGGAGATCCTCGATGGCAGTCTCGGGAGCTTGCTCCTAGTCTTCCTCGTGGACAACTCCTTGCTCAGGGATGAGCACGTACTCTCCGTCAGTGCGATTGCAATCTAATGGATGCAATGAGTAAGATACATGCATGGCATGATATGCAATTTAGCAATTAAAATTTGATGGGGGAGGATTAATTCAATATGGTAGAGCTTATTCTTACTACTGAAGATTTTTTTGGTACACTTAGCAAATTAGGGTCAAGCTTGGTTAAGATAATTGGTAAGTTCATTTTGGTGTTCCACTGATTTCTTTTATGCTTTTAAGGTGGGTTTGAACTACAAGATAGCTTAATAAATTTCAAAAAATTCTGCAAACAATACAGTGGCTTCTTACTGGTGTATAATTCTCTGTCTCAAAATTTGGGGCTTAAAAAGTGAGAGGTTCTCTCTGTATAAAATTATCAAATATTAGGGTAGAGGGGGTGTTTTGAACTACATCTCCCTTTTAACAGGGGATTATTTTCTAAGACTTATTTTTGCTGGCATTTGGATGTTATAACATGACTTTGTACAAATTTTCAGCCACTAATACTTGTTATTTATTTTGTTATGATTTTCTAAAGTTTCTAGCCAAAGGGGTGCTTTCTACTACCACTATACTTGAAAAATATCAAACAACAGACTTCTAATTTTTCCTATCTTTTTCTTTGTGCAAGAGCAATCATTCTGAAGTTTGGTAACTTTTTGCTTAAGGGAAGGGTGGTAGGAATTTCTTGAACTAAATAGTCTTTTTCATGAAGTAGGGGCAATGGGTATTATTTTGCAGCTTTCAATTGGGTTTTGCATTTTTCTCTGGTGGCCTACTTCATTATTAATCTGGTAAAAATTTGTTTGCCCATTGTTACACTCTTTTTGGCTTGCTTATGATTTAATTGAATTATGGCTCAATATCAAGTTCTAATTGTTCACCCTACTTAAAATGATGGGCTGGGGTGTTTATCATTTTTGTAGTGGTGTCCTAGTGATTACAAGTCCACTGAATTTTTCTTAACAATTTTGAAATTGTTTTCAAAATTCTAATAATTTTTTTTCTAGTTTGGTTAGTGCCTAATAAAACATTTCACCTTGAATTTGCTCTGGACTAGGGTTCCCTTTATTTTTCCTAGGTTCTCTATTCTTAATTGGACTAGGAAAAATATTTGCATTCACTGTTCATTATTTTCTAGTGCCTTTCTTATTTTCCTAAGTTTTGGGCAAACATGGCTTTTACTAAATAACCCTGTTTAAATCTTCAATATCGGGGTGCTCACTATTTTTAAACAGTCCCTAAGTGGGGTTTACACTTCTATAAATTTTCTTAAGTTCAGCACAGAAGCATAACTAATTTTCTTTATTTTAATAAGGTTTGGTCAGTTTCTTTAATTAATTTTAAACTCTAAAATTTAAAACAAAAAGCACATATTTCACTATTTTTATATGACAATTCATAATATTCTAAGTCCAGTAAAATTGGTTTGACTAGATTTGGCTAAATATTTCTCAAGATATAAATTTCCTAAGTTCTCTGCTAAATTTAAAAAGATTAAATAGAAATGGATAAAGGAAAAAGGGTTTTGCACTCGGGTCCCTGGCGAAAAGTTTTAAACGTATTAAAGACAGGTCCTCGGTTCACTATTCATCTGAGTCTATGACTCTACAGAAAACCCCCAGGGTTTCCCGAAATCGAACCCTCGATCCTTCCCCTAATGGAACAGTGACCGCGGCGAAGGAAAAGGGCGGAGAGGCTTACCGGCGGCGAGGTTGCTCCGGTGAGGGGTCGGGTGAGGTCCGGGGGTCTCTGGCGATCACGTCGAGGTGCGGATCGTCGGCAATGGTGGTCGGAGTAGGTCGGTCCACACGTGCAGGCGGGGGAGCTCGCGGCGGCGAGGAATCCGGCCTAACCAGGGCGCGATAGATCAATTAAATGGGTCAGGGAGCTTCACTAGAGATCAACGAAGATGTGAGCGCGAGGAATTTGAGAATGGCTCACCGGATTGCTCGGTCTACGCGCGGCCGCGGGTGACCGAAGTCCGGTGAAGGCGATCTTGGGTCTCCGGTGAGGTTCTATCGGGTCTGAGAGCTTGGAAAGCTTCATGGGCCACTAGTGAAGCTAACCGAGGGACAGGCACAGCTTGGACGCAGCTAGAGCAAGCTGGCCGCGGTGGCCGAGGCTTGGGCAGTGATGGCGGGCGGAGGAGAGCTCGTCAGAGCTAAGGGAGGGGTGTGTGGCCAGCGAGGGTGAGCGCGGGGTGAGGTGAGGCACGCCCGGGGGTGGTTTTAAAGGCGCAGGTGAGCATGACCGAGGGGGTCTCTGACAAGCGCTCAAGGCCTGCGTGGGTGGGCGCCAGTGCGCGCTCTGGCGTCTGGGCACTACGTCGAGCACGAGGCAGCGCAGAGAGAGATCGTGTTCAAGCGTGGATTGGCTCCAAATCTTTGAGATTATGGCCATGATCCCGTTGAGAGATCTCTTCCCCTGACATTCCTTTGTCGTTTGTGTGTGGAGGCTTGCAGGTTTCGCTGACTGGATCAAGAGATATGGAGGGCTGAAGTTGGGTTTGTCTCACTGCCGAGCACTAAGAGAAGATCCCGGGTTTGACGTGTCCAGGGCACGCGTCCCAATGCCATCTTCATGTATGAGGTAGAGGGGTTAGTTAGACACATTTTTTCAATGGGAGCTTAGAGTTTGGAGATAGAGATCAAGGTGAACGCGCTCGGTTTTGGTTCAAAGGCTGAAAATTCAGAAATCTGAATTTCAGATTTCCCAATTAAACCTCCACTTGAATGGCTTGCTTGGAGTTTTTAACAAACTATTTTGGCCAAACTTTTAGTATCTTTATTATAGCTTAGTTAGTGTATTTCAATTTTTATAATTGGCCTAAGCCATGATTCCATGTTTTTTGTGGTCTTTTATCCCTTTTCTTCCTTTCTACTCAAGTGGCTTACTTAGGGTTGGTCTAGGGTTTCAACATTTTCCCCCTTTCTTTTTTGAAAACCTCATTTGTTTTAGACATGATTCTTTAGATATAAACTTAGTGGATCTTTTATTCTTAAGTTGATTTGGTGCTTCTTGTCCAATTTTGTTTACATGAAATGATGGCACTTGAGTTAGTACTGAGAAGAACCCTAGGTGACACTGGGGTGTCACAAACACCCCGTACCCCTTCGCGTGTAATTTTAGCTAAAGAGACCCTGAGTTTTCGGATAATAGAACCTGTCGTCCTTAGACTTTACGTGTAGGCCCCTGTGTTCTTTTAAACAGCCCCTTGTACTTTTAAATAATTACAGAATTAGTCCTATTTTCATATTTCAAACTTCAAAACGTGTTTATTTCATATCTTTTTCATATGAACTCCAAATTTAGTGATTCAAATTGCAAAATGTTCATAGGAATATTCTCTGTTCAACTTGTCCATACACAGTCTGTACACTCTAATTTTATACCTAGACTATAAGTTAGTGTATGTGTTAATTCATTTGTTTATTAAATAAATAAAAAGGAGAACCCTAGTTGCAAATGAATATTTAATGTTGTGAGATTAATAATGTGTCATGTAATAATTGATCTCTGGTATAATTGTGTGTCTCACTAAAGTGAGTAGAACTAAACTATGTAATCCATAATGTCTAGGTAATCACTGATTTCTAATTATGTTAAACCCTAGCATTTAAGTCTACCCTACTTATTCTAGGCGTTTTTATCAACTTGTGTTTAGTTGATTGTACATGTTTGATGTGCTATTCATTTGTACTTTCCAAATGTATTGAATGTATGATCGCTTTACTTAGACAACGAGCAGCCCGTGGTTCCTGAGTGTGTTGCCGAAGATCTTCCTGAGCAACAACCTGGTGAAGGCAAGTGTCCTCTGACCCATTATGTCATACATACTTATAATTCACCGTCCCGCATTACATTATTAAAACCTAAGGATTGACTAGTCTATATTTACTTTATCCTTGTTTACCTTTTGGGTTATCATGGTTAGCTTTATGCTATAGCTTTACTTTAATCAATGAACATGATGTGAATATTATGATACGATGATGTTATCCCGATGATGTTCTTGTGATACTTTAGGGGACTCAGGCTGTTTCCTGAGTACCTCTCCGTAAGGACCTGTTTGGGGAGTGACAACCTGGGATAACAGTGCAACCATGAGGGTGGAATGGGATGCCCTTAGCTGATTAATTAGAGGAACTAGAGGAGTAGTTGGCTTCTTCGTAGGGCCGTCAATGGGGTCCGGGCACAGTACTTGCTCTGTCGAGGCTGGTTGCAGAGGTTCTCGATTTGGTTTTGTTAGTCACCCTTCCTTTGGGGAGATGTACTGTGTTTATCAAACTGGAGAAACCTAACGGGCGACTATGACCTCTCGGAATCTTTGTAAAAGATATGTAGTGAGACCCTGCTAGGTCACCTTGGTTGTGATCAATGGGGAGGCTAGAACCCTGGGTAGAAAGGGAATCACGACTTGTGGGTAAAGTGTGCGACCTCTGCAGAGTGTTAGAAACTGGTATATCAGCTGTGCTCACTTAAGAGCGGCCTTGGGATCGTCTTTGATTAGAAGAACTTTGGTTACTTTTATGATGATGGTTAATAATAATGGTTATAATTTTGATCTCTGGTATTTCATTTTGAAGGGAGTGCTTTTGGGTAATAACTAGGTTTATTACTAAAATTTGACTCTACTTATAGTAATAAAAACTTCGCCAACTAAAAGCAACTGCTAAACCTTAACTCCACATACAGTTAGTCCACTTTAGCCAAGCGGGACATTTACTGAGTACGTTGATGTGTATTCACCCTTGCTTTACAAACCACCCCACCCCAGGTTGTCCCCACTATACTCAGTGCTTAGGAGGAGATGCTGGCAACATGGAGGACTTTGAGGAGTTTCAGGACTACGATGAGTTCTAGTTTATTTTAGTGGCAAACCCCCAGTCACCTGCCTGTGAAGGCCTTATCTTTTACGTTTCGTATTTCCGCACTTTGATGTTAATCACTATGTTATAGACTTAGTGGATGTCTTGGACATCTTGTTGTAATAAAGTACTTTTCCGCTATTTACTTTGAGCAATGTGTGATGATGTCCAATTATGTAATCGCTGTGTACGTGAGTTTCTGATCCTGGCACGTACATGGTTCGCATTCGGTTTACCTTCCAAAACCGGGTGTGACATAAGTGGTCTCAAAGCCTTGCTGACTGTAGGACCGCTAACCTAGACTAGATTGGTCGCCCTAAGGACCATAGACCCCTACTCTTACCTTGATCTTTAGTGTCATTTCAAAAGTTGGTCATCTTGACCAACTCTATGTTATTTACATATCTCACAAAATTTTGCCTCACTTTTCTTTCTGGTTACTTTCTAGTCTTATAGTTCTACTCTCACTCTTGTGCTTACGATATCTTTTGTAGATGGCTCGTATTAGATGCATGGCACGTAAGTCAGTGATCCCCTTTTTGCCTTCTCGCCTGGCGGAGCGTCCACTATGTCGCATGGTGCCAGGTTAGTCTAGTCACCTGGAGAGACTGCATCGTCGCCTACACGAGGAGCAGGAGCATCGATGCCAGGAGCAGGAGCAACATGACTCTTCCCCTCGCCTTTGTAGGAGGTGGAGTCTGAGAGGTCGCCTTCCCCTGCACCTCAGCCAGAGATGCCCCTTCACCACCACAGGGCATCCCGGCTGCTAGAGGAGACCATGACAGAGACGGAGACGAAGACAACACCGGGGGCAGTTCGAGCCACGACACGGAGCTCTCGGAGGAGCCCGAGCCGGAGGGATGGATCGCTAGACCCATCACTGTAACACCCCAGGCTTTAAGGGACAAAGCCGGGTGCATCTCATACATGCGCCAAAGAAGACACCACATATAATAACAGAGTGTATAGAGATAAATGTCACAATATAATCAGAGTATTATTACATAGCGGAAGTCTTACAAATTAAAAGATAAATATAACAGGATCTAAAATCCATCCTTGGTGCCAGAAAGTCAACTGGAAGACGCCACCTAGATCGAATCGAACTCCTCGATGTGTGGCTCCACTTGAACCACATGTTCTTCTCCTGTGGGGTGTGTGAGACAGCAAGGGTGAGCTCACACATGTTCATAGCTCAACAAGTTGTGGGGAATAATGTGGCATGAATTAACCAAATGTGGGAGTTCATGTGAAGTGTAAGGCTGATCAACAAAATAAAGGTTGAAGCTGAGCATTGCTTTTATAAGTTGGTCAAAATTTTATTAGCAATTACTAAGTATAAGTAAATACCAAACCTTAGTAATAATAAGTAAAAGTAATAATAAAATAATCCCAATACGATGCAAATGACAAATTGAGTTTTAATTCCATAGATTAATCATGTGAGGGTCCGAGCTGCTCATGACTGTGAGCACGGCTAGTATACCAGTTTTACACTCTGCAGAGGTTGCGCATCTTTACCCACAAGTCATGTTACCCATCTGCCAAGGGGTCATGAATCCCATACACCTCTACAAAGGAGGCGAGGCAGGGTAACACTACGAGGCCTTTACAAAGTTCCACTAGCTTCAGAAAACCCGCTACAGTTTATAGGAAGCTCCAATGCATGGATCCCTCGCTTGACCGCCATCGCAGCAAAATCAACCCAAGGACCTCCCTACACTGACCACTCCCCTACTGCCCTTGCCCCTTTCGGGTAAGGTAGTCATCCACTAGCTCTCCTATGTTAATCAGCCAAGGGCATCCCATACTACCCTTGTGGTAGCACTATTTTTCCGGGTGGTCGCTCCATGTTCCAATTAACATAATGATCTTATCATGAACATAAATAACATAACAGAATAATTGGAACATCGATGTAATGAAATATTATCCCAAAAACCATATAGAGCAATAGCATAACTACCCAAATTGATTCAGGGATAAACAAGGTAAAAGATAAATAGACTAGGGTGACCTATTGGGTCCCATCAAAATTAAACCTATGCATTGAATAGTGAAAATAAAGAACATTATTGGGTAATAGAAGTGGTCAAGGGCACAACTTGCCTGGCACTTGAAATTTGTAATACTCACTTTGTAAGAAAAGTCTAAAAAGAGAAATTATTTTACTTTATATCTATATGTGTTATCAAAGTTTATCATTTCATGTGAACACCACAATTAAACAAATAAGTAAATGACAAAAGACACCCAAAAATAATACATGCATCATGCTGGGATTTTTTTTCTGTGCATTTTGTGACAACATAAGATAATGTAAAAAAAAGAAATATGTTAAAAATCCAAAGTGGAATTTAAATTCTAAAGGAAAGTTTAAGAGTTGAAAAAAAGAGAAGAAGAGAAGTTACTAGGTGAACAAAAATAAGTATAAAATATATATATTATTCTTATACATAATTGAGTTTGAATATTTGAATCAAATATGAAGTCCACAAAAGGATTCAAATTCAAACTAGAGATTCAAATTAAAAGAAAATAAAAAAAGAAGAGAGAAAAACGTGTAGATGGGCCAACTACATGCCAGTCGGCTCATTTCCCCTCCACACTGCACAGCCCGGCTCTGGTAATGGCGCCGACAGGCGGGCCCTGCATGACAGTCACACACGCGCACACTGGCTATTCTCTCTTCCGCTGCCGTGTGGGGTCCTCGCGCTAGTGACCGAGGACACGGTCCTACGCTTCTTCCCCATGCGACACGCGAGCGCTCAAAAGAACACCCCTCGCCACTCCGCAAATCCCGAGCACGTCGCCAACCAACCTAAGCTCCATTTCGACCTTGCGAGAGTATTTAAGAACCCCTCGGTTATCCGCCCCTCGACACGCCGCATTGACCCGTTGCACCGTAGTCGTTTACCACGCGCCACCACCGGAGGGAGTGTGTGAGGGCCGCCGCTAGTGATTCTCGGATTACCCTCAGTCGCGCTCTTGAAATATTGCCTAGGAGATTCCTTTAGTCGGCGGAAAACTTCCTTTGGTCGCGCCTCTCACGAATCACCGTCGACACCGCAGGAATTTCTCGCAGGAGTCGTGACCCCGCCGCGGAGCCGCGAGATGCCGTGGACCGCACGCCTGCACGCTCGACCGTCAGTAAGAACCACTCTCTCTTCTCTGCGCTTGCCTCCTCTCGGAGTAGGGCTGTTGCGGTGCGAGGTTGGGGTCCCGGTGTGCGTCGCCATGGTCGCCGGGGGGGAGCGCCGTCATTGTAGCCCACCGCCGTCATCCAGTTTGGGTCAGAGTCTCGGTTGGACGTTGGATAGGCATCGAAGGGATAGGATTGGGGATCTGGGGCGATTGGATCGGCTCGGATTTTGACCGTTGGATGCCGATCCGAGGGTAGTTGGGTGTATGTCCACGCAATCCGAGGGTATATGTGAAGTGATGCATGGTCGGTTATAGAGCACAGATCTCGGATCCATCGGTAGAGAACGAGAGCGGGATTTTAACCAGAGATGATCTAATCTGGGCCATTCGTACTTGATCGGACGGCTGTAGTCTTCCGATACCTCTTCGTGGTGTGCTTTTTCTTATAAGTCCCTGAATCTATTAGAAATCAACCCGCCATCCATATTCATTTGTTCTCTATGTCTTAGGAGTTTTACCCCGAGACCCCTGCGCTTCGCAGAAAATGAGGCCCAGTCCAGAACAGTATAAAACCAGAAAATTTAAATTATAAATGGATTTTTAATGTTTAAATAAGTGCTACAAATTGTAAAATCCATAGAAAATTCATTTTTAGTCCAAATCACTCTATTCCAGTTTCTAAAATTTTGTAATTTTATTCTCTATCACTTAGATTCTCTGTTTTGACATGAAAACAATAAGAAAAATAATTTCTCACTTAATCCTATTTCAAGCATATAAAACCTTTGGAAATTTATATCTTAAAATCTATAACTCCAAAATTAATGATTCATGTTCCTAGGATTTTATTTTAATATGTAGATTATTATTATGTATTTTGTTTACATGTTTGGTGTGATGTTAATTTTCTCTATATACTGTGCTTGTTTGTATTGTAGCGAGTAGAAGAACCTGTGACCGAGGATCCTGGTGCCCAGCAGATAGAAGTAGCTGAGCAGGAGCTCATTGAAGGCAGGTTGTGCCCTTGACCACTTTTATACCTAATAATGTTCTTTAATATCACTCATTCATGCATAGGTTTAATTTTGATGGGACCCAATAGGTCACCCTAGTCTGTTTATCCTTTTTACCTTGTTTACCCCTGAATCATTTGGGTAGTTTTGCTATTGCTTTATATGGTTTTGGGATAATATTTCATTATATCCATGTTCCAATTATTCTGTTATTTCATTTATGTTCATGTCAAGATCATTAATGTTAATTGGAACATGGAGCTTAACTTGAGAAACACGTGCCACCACAAGGGTGGAATATGGGACGCCCTTGGCTGACTAATTAGGAAAGCTAGTGGAAGACTACCATACCCGAAAGGGGCAAGGGCAGTAGGGGAGTTGCATGCAAGGAGGTTCTGGGGTTGATTTTACTGCGATGGCGGTCAGACGGGGGATTCTTGCAAGTGCTCTTCCCATAAACTGTAGCGGGTTTTCAGAAGCTAGTGGAACTTTGTAAAGGCCTTGTAGTAGATCCCTAGCCATTCACCTTGGTAGTGTCTAAGGGCCTTGCAAACCCTGGCGACATGGAATACACGACTTGTGGGTACAGGGTACAACCTCTGCAGAGTGTAAAACTGGTATACTAGCCGTGCTCACGGTCATGAGCAGCTCAGGACTCTCGCATGATTAATTTATGAAACTTAAATTCAATGTGCCATTTGCATTGCATGGGATTATTTATTAATTGTGTTCTATTACTTTTAATAAGGTTTGGTATTTACTTACATCTAGTAACTGCTAATAAAACTTTGAGTAACTAATTAAAAGCAATGCTCAGCTTTAGCCCCTGTTGGTGATTAGCCTTACACATCACATGAACTCCCACCTTTGGTGAGTTCATGCCCACTGGTTTCCCCACAACTTGTTCAGCTATGATCATGTGTGAGCTCACCCTTGCTGTCTCACACCCCCCACAGGAGAAGAACAGGTGGTTCAAGAGGAGCCACAAAGTGAGGAGTTTGATCTGATCTAGGTGGCGTTTCCCCAGTTGACTTTTGCGCCAAGGATGATCCTTAGTTCGATTTATATTTATCTTTTATTTTGTAATAAGACTTCCGCTATGTAATAAATACTCTGATGTTGTTGTGGCATTTATCTCTATACACTATGTTATTATATATGTTGTCTTCTTGGCGCATGTATGAGATGCACCCGGTTTTGTTCCTTGAAGCCTGGGTGTGATAGAAGTGGTATCAGAGGAAATGTTGATTGTAGGACGAAACCTAGATAGAACTGGACAAAACCCTTACCTACTTACCTTACTCTGATTCATTCTATACTTATCTTATCTTGATCCTATCTCGCCTTTTGCTGTTCTACTCGGATTACTCTTATCTTTTCTACTCTAAGACAAGATGGATTTCACACCTTGGAATCCTACAATTATGAACTTTTTAAGAGCTAGGGAACCTAAAATGAAATTAAAATTATTTTCTCTATTTAAAAATATTGGTTGATTGTTCTGATGATAAATGTCTGATTTGCTTCTTTGATTGATTGAAATATTATATATGGACATCTTAGCATGTACCACCATAAGGTAATGAATTAGCTTGGTAGGTAAAACATTAATCTACTTAACTAATAAATCCCCCTGAAGTAACATGCCTCGTAATCACCTGCCTTGTCTACAATCCTTTCTCTCTTACCATTAGTTTTTAACTCAGATGGTCAATACCAGGAAGGGTGGTGGAATTGATCTACCTCCCAATCGACACACTCGGAGGATATTTAGACAACCACAGCAACAACAACCTGAGATGGATCCTCCACCGCCTCCACCAGCAGGAGTTGACCCAACTGTTGCAACACAGATGAGGATAATGCAACATATGGCTAACACTATGGCGGATATGCACGCGCAGATGCGGCAGGAACGCCAGGAGATGCGCCAAGAGCGAGAGGATATACAACATGAGATGTGCCAAGAGCGAGAGGAGATACGCCAGGAGAGAAGGGCGCAGCAGCAGCAATAGCAACAAAACAGCAACATCAGCAAGCACCACTGCCTCCACCACCACCACCAGTTCCACCCCGGGACAAGCACCAGGAGTTCATGAGCCTTAAGCCACCGACGTTTGCTAGTTCTCCTGATCCACTGGACGCTGATGATTGGCTGAAATCTGTGGAGAAGATGTTGATAATTGCTCAATGTTCTGATCGGGAGAAGGTTCTATATGCTTCGGGTCGTCTAATAGGTCCTGCTGCTGATTGGTGGGATTCATATACTGCTACCGACGATGCTACTGATACTATCACATGGGCGGAGTTTGCTACCCAGTTTAGGAACTATCATATACCAGCTGGACTGATGAAGATTATGAAGAAAGAGTTTTTATCGCTGAAGCAGGGAAGCATGTCAGTCAGCGAGTACCGCGACAAGTTCATCCAGCTATCCAGATATGCACCTGATGATGTTGCTGAAGATGAGAGGAAATAGGAGCATTTTATTGGACTCAATGGACCCCTGTAGTATGCTCTTGTGGCTCATACATTTCTATCATTCTAGAGGCTACTTGACAAGGCCCTAGCTATTGAACACAAGCATGTTCAGCTGGGAGATTTGAAGAGGAAAGCTATATCCCAAGGACAAGGAAGCAGCAGTGTCCGTCCACGCTACAGTTCACCCTAGGGTACACCAGTTCGCACTGGCGGAGGCCAGCACCCAGCTCAGCATTCACCTTAGGGGACTCCACCGACTCGTCAGGCTACCCCCATTGGCAGCTCGACAAAGTTTTTAGGACAGAGTGCATGCACTACCTGCTACAAGTGTGGGAAGACATGCCATTATGCAAATGTTTTCCCACAGAGGATTGCTACTACCCCAGTTCAGAATAAGCAGCAGACTCTAGGATCTGGCAAGGGATACTCTATCGCCAGGGTTAATAAAGTCAGCGCTGATGCTACTCCTGATGGTGCTAACATTGCACTTGGTATGTTTTACATTAATGCTATTCCCGCAACAATATTATTTGATTCTGGTGCTACACATTCATTCATGTCTGCTCGATATGCCAACACAAATGAATTCCCACTGAAAAATATGAAAACACCAATGATAGTAATAACACCTAAAGGGCCTGTTGAGGCAAGTTATATGACGCATAGATTGACATTAACAATTATGGGAAGATAATTCTGGGCTACTGCTATAATATTAGAGGCAAGCAGCATAGATCTAATTCTTGGTATGTCATGGTTAAGAAAGGCAAAGGCCATTATACAATGTGGTAGGGGTACCATAGAACTCACCAGCCCTAAAGGAGAAAGGTTTCAAGTTGAAATTGCAGTAACAACCTCTTCCAAACGTGCGATGTTCTTTATAGCTGAGGAGTTTGTTGGTAACAACATCCATGTGGTTAGAGATTTTCCAGAGGAGTTACCAGGGATGCCACCATATACGAAAGTTTAATTTGTTATTGATCTCTTGCCTGGGACTGCTCCTATTTCTAAACAGCCATACAGGATGTCTGTAGACAAGTTAAAGGAACTTAAGAAACAGTTAACGGAGTTGCAAGAGGCTGGGTACATTCGTCTGAGTTCCTCACCTTGGGGAGCGTCGGTTCTGTTTGTATAGAAGAAAGATGGATCACAAAGGATGTGTGTGGATTATAGATCCCTTAATGATGTTACTGTGAAGAACAAGTATCTGTTACCCCGCATTGATTATTTATTTGATCAGAGGAGAGGTGCTAGGGTATTCTCGAAGATTGATCTCCGATCGGGATACCATCAAATGAAGATTAGGCCATCGAATATCCCCAAGACGGCTTTCTCAACCCGATATGGATTATATGAGTTCACGGTTATGTCATTTGGACTAACTAATTCACCATCTTATTTTATGAATCTGATGAATAAGGTGTTTATGGAGTATTTGGACAGATTCGTCGTAGTATTCATCGACGATATTTGTATTTATTCCAAGAGTGAGAGTGATCATGAGGAACATATGAGATTGGTGCTACAAAAGCTAAGGGATAATCAACTCTACGCCAAGTATAACAAATGTGAGTTTTGGATTGGCGAGGTGCCATTCCTTGGACATATCATTTCTAATGGATGGATATTAGTGGATCCTGCTAAGGTCAAGGAAATAATGGCGTGGAGCATACCCACTACAGTTACGGAGATCCGGAGTTTCTTGGGGCTTGCAGGATACTATCGAAGATTTATTGAAGGATTCTCTAAGATTGCTAAGCCTATGACCTCGCTTCTGGAGAAGGGAAGAGAGTTCAAGTGGGACGAGAAGTGCCAAGATAGCTTTGATCAATTAAAGAAGAGGTTGATGTCGCCACCAGTGTTGGTTATGCCGGATCTACAGAAGGGATTTGACATTTATTGTGATGCATGTGGCCAAAGCTTAGGATGTGTGCTTATGCAAGAAGGACACGTGATTGCCTATGCGTCTCGTCAGTTGCGGAAACATGAGTTGAACTACCCCACTCATGACTTAGAACTTGCCGCAATTGTCACACCCCGGGCTTTAAGGAACAAAGCCGGGTGCATCTCATACATGCGCCAAAGAAGACAACGTATATAATAACAGAGTGTATAGAGATAAATGTCACAAAAACCAGAGTATTTATTACATAGCGAAAGTCTTACAAAATAAAGGTCAATATAAAACTGTCGGGGACCATAATTAGGGATACCCTCAAGACTCCTAATTCTCAGCTGGTAACCCCCATCAGCACAAAGCTGCAAAGGCCTGATGGGTGCGATTAAGTCAGGGATCGGTCCATTCGAGGGACTCGATCGCGCCTCGCCCGAGCCTAGCCTCGGGCAAGGGTAGCCGACCCCGAAGGATCTCCAGCGACGAACATACTTCCGGCTCGCCCGAGGCCCTGTCTTCGCCAAGAAGCAACCCAGACCAAATCGCCGCGCCAACCGACCAAATCGCAGGAGCATTTAATGCAAAGGTGGCCTGACACCTTTATCCTGACGCGCGCCCTTCAGTCGACAGAGCCGAAGTGACCGCAATCACTTCGCCGCTCCACTGACCGGCCTGACAGAAGGACAGCGCCGCCTGCGCCGTACCGACTGCAGTGCCGCTTGACAGAGTGAGGCTGACAGGCAGTCAGGCCCAGCCTCAGGCACCATAGGAAACTCCGCTCCGCCCGACCCAGGGCTCGGACTCGGGCTAAGCCCCGGAAGACGGCGAACTCCGCTCCGCCCGACCCAGGGCTCGGACTCAGGCTAAGCCCCGGAAGACGGCGAACTCCGCTCCGCCCGACCTAGGGCTCGGACTCGGGCTAAGCCCCGGAAGACGGTGAACTCCGCTCCGCCCGACCCAGGGCTCGGACTTGGGCTAAGCCCCGGAAGACGGCGAACTCCGCTCCGCCCGACCTAGGGCTCGGACTTGGGCTCAGCCCCGGAAGACGGCGAACTCCGCTCCGCCCGACCCAGGGCTCGGACTTGGGCTCAGCCCCGGAAGACGACGAACACCGCTCCGCCCGACCCTAGGGCTCGGACTCAGCCCTGGCCTCAGCTGACGGTCTCCGCCTCGCCCGACCCAGGGGCTCGGACTCGACCTCGACAACGGAAGACAGACTCGACCTCGACCTCGGAGGGGCCTCCACATGGCCCAACCTAGGGCGCAGACCAGCCACGTCAACAGGAAGCGCCATCATCACCCTACCCCAAGCTGACTCAGGCCACGGGGAACAAGCCCGGCGTCCCATCTGGCTCGCTCCGCCAGATAGGCAATGATGGTGCCCCGCACACTCTGTGACGACGGCGGCTCTTAGCCCCCTTACGGAAGCAAGAGGACGTCAGCAAGGACTCGACAGCTCCGACAGTTGTCCTTCCTCCAGGCTCCAGCGCTCCTCCGACGGCCACGACACCACACAAACCGGGCGCCAAAACCTCTCCGGCCGCCATGATGGCGTGTACTTAGGGCGCTAGCTCTCCTCCGCTAGACACGTAGCACTCTGCTACACCCCCCATTGTACACCTGGATCCTCTCCTTACTCCTATAAAAGGAAGGACCAGTGCCCTGTTAGAGAAGGTTGGCCGCGCGGGGACGAGGACGAGACAGGCGCTCGCGTAAGGCCGCTTGCTCCCTCTCCCACGTGGACGCTTGTAACCCCCTACTGCAAGCGCACCCGACCTAGGCGCGGGACGAACACGAAGGCCGCGGGATTTCCACCTCTCTCACGCCCGTCTCCGGCCACCTTTCTCCCCCCCTTCGCGCTCGGCCTCGCGCCGACCCATCTGGGCTGGGGCACGTGGCGACATTTCACTCGTCGGCCCAGGGACCCCCCGGTCTCGAAACGCCGACAGTTGGCGCGCCAGGTAGGTGCCTGCTGCGTGTTGACGAACAACTTCCCGTCAAGCTCCAGATGGGCAGTCTCCAGCAACCTTTCCAGCCTGGGACGGTGCTCCGTTTCGGGAGTCTTGAGTTCATGTCCCTCGACGGCAGCTACGACATGATACTCCTTCCCCTGCCGTGCGACAGCAGCAATGGCGGCCGACAGCCCGCCCGCCGGCGGCAGAATCGACGACGTCTTCCCCGCGTGGTGGAAGAACAACATTCGAGCTCACCCCGTCCTCTCCCCTGCCGACGGAGGAGGAGGCGGGGCAACCAAGGCCAAGCAGGAGGCCGCGCCTCGTCGGCTGTCGAGCGAGTCGACTGCGCCGGCACCCCAACGGGGGGTGCGCCGGGCATTGACCTCGCGTTTGAGATGAAGACGAGCGCCGTCTCCCCGCAACACGCCAATTCCAAGCAAACGGACGACGCCAGCACGCTCGCGAAAGGCTTGCTGGGCGTCACCCTCGTACCAGAGACGACGGTGCAGTCAGTCCCTGACGTGACTTCATCACCGCCCGTCGACCAAGAGGTACCGACCGATTCTCATCTCACGCCCCTTGGATTCAGCCTCGACCCGCCAAGCGACTTCGCTTTGGCGGGCGCCCTCGTAGAGGCGAGTCCAAACCCTCTAGGGTTTCGTATGCGGTCACCTTGGGACCGGCTGACGGATGTCTCGACCTACGGGCCCTCTGGGTCCGAGGAAGACGACGTGCCCAACTTCTGTTGGGATTTCTCCGGACTTGGCAACCCCAGTGCCATGCAGGACTTCATGACCGCATGCGACTACTGCCTTTCCGACTGTTCCGACGGTAGCCGCAGCCTCGGCGACGAGGACTGCGGCCCGAGTCGCGAATGTTTCCACGTCGATCTAGAGGGTCCCTCCGAAGGCAACCATCTTGGTGTGCCAGAGAACGGTGATCTCCCTAGGCCTGTGCCTCGCGTTGACATCCTACGGGAGCTAGCAGTGGTCCCCGTTCAGGCGGGGGGTCATGACCCACAGCTCGAGCAAATCCGCGGGGTGCCGGCCAGGCTCGATGAGGGAGCAGGAGCACTTGAGCCGATCCGCCGAGACGTCGGGCAGGAATGGGCGGGCCAACCTCCGGCCAGGGAAATGCGTCATCTACCCCAGGGCTTCCAGCACCGCATCACCGACGATGCCAGGATGAGGCCGCCGCCCGCTTCCAGTGGAGTCAGCCAGAACCTGGCTACATCGGCAATGCTCCTCCGCGCGATGCCGGAGCCATCAACCACCGAGGGACGGCGAATCCAGGGAGAGCTCAAGAATCTCCTGGAGGACGCCGCGGTCCGACGGGCCAAAAGCTCCGCCTCCCGAAGGCAGGGGTACCCCTCGGAACATCGCGCTGCGACTCCCCGATTCATGCGGGAAGCCTCGGTTCACACCGGGCGCACGCGCAACACAGCGCCTGCGGCCCCGGGTCGCCTCGGCAACGAGCACCATCACCGCGACCGTTGGGCCCACCTCGACGAGAGGGTGCGCCGAGGCTACCACCCCAGGCGTGGGGGGCGCTACGACAGCGGGGAGGATCGGAGTCCCTCGCCTGAACCACCCGGTCCACAGGCTTTCAGCCGCGCCATACGTCGGGCGCCGTTCCCGACCCGGTTCAGACCCCCGACTACTATCACAAAGTACTCGGGGGAGACGAGACCGGAACTATGGCTCGCGGACTACCGGCTGGCCTGCCAACTGGGTGGAACGGACGATGACAACCTCATCATCCGCAACCTCCCCCTGTTCCTCTCCGACACCGCTCGCGCCTGGTTGGAGCACCTGCCTCCGGGGCAGATCTCCAACTGGGACGACCTGGTCCAGGCCTTCGCCGACAATTTCCAGGGCACGTACGTGCGCCCTGAAAACTCCTGGGACCTCCGAAGCTGCCGGCAGCAGCCGGGAGAGTCTCTCCGGGACTACATCCAGCGATTCTCGAAGCAGCGCACCGAGCTGCCCAACATCACCGATTCGGATGTCATCGGCGCGTTCCTCGGCGGCACCACCTGCCGCGACCTGGTGAGCAAGCTGGGTCGCAAGACCCCCACCAGGGCGAGCGAGCTGATGGACATCGCCACCAAGTTCGCCTCTGGCCAGGAGGCGGTTGAGGCTATCTTTCGGAAGGACAAGCAGCCCCAGGGCCGCCCACCGAAAGATGCCCCCGAGGCGTCAACTCAGCGCGACGCCAAGAAGAAGGGCAAGAAGAAGTCGCAAGTGAAACGCGACGCCGCCGACGCGGACCTTGTCGCCGCCGCCGAGTACAAGAACCCTTGGAAACCCCCCGGAGGTGCCAACCTCTTCGACAAGATGCTCAAGGAGCCGTGCCCCTATCATCAGGGGCCCGTCAAGCACACCCTTGAGGAGTGCGTCATGCTTCGGCGCCACTTCCACAGGGCCGGGCCACCTGCGGAGGGTGGCAGGGCCCGCGACGACGACAAGAAGGAAGATCACCAGGCAGGAGAGTTCCCCGAGGTACGCGACTGCTTCATGATCTATGGTGGGCAAGCGGCGAACGCCTCGGCTTGGCACCGCAAGCAAGAGCGTCGGGAGGTCTGTTTGGTGAAGGTGGCGGCGCCAGTCTACCTAGACTGGTCCGACAAGCCCATCACCTTCGACCAAGCCGACCACCCCGACCACCTGCCGAGCCCGGGGAAATACCCGCTCGTCGTTGGCCCCGTCATCGGCGACGCCAGGCTCACCAAGGTCCTCATGGACGGAGGCAGCAGCCTCAACATCATCTACGCCAAGCCCCTCGGGCTTCTGCGTGTTGATCTGTCCTCGGTCCGGGCAGGCGCTGCGCCTTTCCACGAAATCATTCCCGGGAAGCGCGTCCAGCCCCTCGGACAACTCGACCTTCCCGTCTGCTTCGGAGCACCCTCCAACTTCCGAAGGGAGACCCTCACGTTCGATGTGGTCGGGTTCCGAGGAACCTACCACGCGGTACTGGGGAGGCCATGCTACGCGACGTTCATGGCTGTCCCCAACTACACCTACCTCAAGCTCAAGATGTCGGGCCCCAACGGGGTCATCACCGTCGGCCCCACGTACCGACACGCGTTCGAATGCGACGTTGAGTGCGTGGAGTACGCCGAGGCCCTCGCCGAATCCGAGGCCCTCATCGCCGACCTGGAGAGCCTCTCTAAGGAGGTGCCAGACGTGAAGCGTCATGCCGGCAACTTCGAGCCAGTGGAGACGGTTATGTCCGTCCCCCTCGACCCCAGCGGCGACGCCTCCAAGCAAGTCTGGATCGGCTCTGAGCTCGATCCCAAATAGGAAGCAGTGCTCGTCGACTTTCTCCGCGCAAACGCCGATGTCTTCGCGTGGAGTCCCTCGGACATGCCCGGCATACCGAGGGATGTCGCCGAGCACTCGCTGGATATCCGAGCCGGAGCCCGACCCGTCAAGGAGCCTCTGCGCCGATTCGACGAAGAAAAGCGCAGAGCCATAGGCGAGGAGATCCACAAGCTAATGGCGGCTGGGTTCATCAAAGAGGTATTCCATCCCGAATGGCTTGCCAACCCTGTGCTTGTGAGAAAGAAAGGAGGGAAATGGCGGATGTGTGTAGACTACACTGGTCTAAACAAAGCATGTCCGAAGGTTCCCTACCCTCTGCCTCGCATCGATCAAATCGTGGATTCCACTGCTGGGTGCGAAACCCTGTCTTTCCTCGATGCCTACTCAGGGTATCACCAAATCAAGATGAAGAAGTCCGACCAGCTCGCGACTTCTTTCATCACGCCCTTCGGCATGTACTGCTATGTCACCATGCTGTTCGGCTTGAGGAATGCCGGTGCGACGTACCAGCGGTGCATGAACCATGTGTTCAGCGAACACATTGGCCGGACGGTCGAGGCCTACGTCGATGACATCGTGGTCAAGACGAGGAAAAACTCCGACCTCCTTTCCGACCTTTAAGTGACATTCCGATGTCTCAAGGCGAAAGGCGTGAAGCTCAATCCCGAAAAGTGTGTCTTCGGGGTACCCCGAGGCATGCTTTTGGGGTTCATCGTCTCCGAGCGGGGCATCGAAGCCAACCCGGAGAAGATCGCAGCCATCACCAGCATGGGGCTCATCAAGGACTTGAAGGGCGTGCAGAGGGTCATGGGATGTCTTGCGGCTCTGAGCCGCTTCATCTCGCGCCTCGGCGAAAGAGGTTTGCCTCTGTACCGCCTCTTAAGGAAGGTCGAGTGCTTCACTTGGACCCCTGAGGCCGAGGAAGCCCTCGGGAACCTGAAGGCACTCCTCACGAATGCGCCTATCTTGGTGCCCCCAGCTGCCGGAGAAGCCCTCTTGATCTACGTCGCCGCGACCACTCAGGTGGTTAGCGCCGCGATTGTGGTTGAGAGACGAGAAGAGGGGCATACATTGCCCGTCCAGAGGCTAGTCTACTTCATCAGCGAGGTACTATCCGAGACCAAAACCCGCTACCCACAAGTTCAGAAGTTGCTGTACGCGGTGATCCTGACGCGGCGAAAGTTGCAACACTACTTTGAGTCTCATCCGGTAACTGTGGTGTCATCCTTCCCCTGGGGGAGATCATCCAGTGCCGAGAGGCCTCGGGTAGAATCGCAAAGTGGGCGGTGGAAATCATGGGCGAAACAATCTCGTTCGCCCCTCGGAAGGCCATCAAGTCCCAGGTCTTGGCGGACTTCGTGGCTGAATGGGTCGACACCCAGCTCCCAACAGCTCCGATCCAGCCGGAACTCTGGACCATGTTCTTCGACGGGTCGCTGATGAAGACAGGAGCCGGCGCAGGCCTACTCTTCATCTCGCCCCTCGGGAAGCACCTACGCTACGTGCTACGCCTCCATTTCCCGGTGTCCAACAATGTGGCCGAGTATGAGGCTCTGGTCAACGGGTTGCGGATCGCCATCGAGCTAGGGGTCCGACGCCTCGACGCTCGCGGTGACTCGCAGCTCGTCATCGACCAAGTCATGAAGAATTCCCACTGCCGCGACCCGAAGATGGAGGCCTACTGCGATGAGGTTCAGCGCCTGGAAGACAAGTTCTACGGGCTCGAGCTCAACCACATCACCCGGCGCTACAACGAGACTGCGGACGAGCTGGCTAAAATAGCCTCGGGGCGAACAACGGTTCCCCCGGACGTCTTCTCCCAGGACCTGCATCAACCCTCCGTCAAGATCGACGACACGCCCGAGCCCGAGGTCCCCTCGGCTCAGTCCGAGGCACCCTCGGCTCAGGCCGAGGCACCCTCGGCTCGGCCCGAGGCATCCTCGGCTCAGTCCGAGGTACCCTCGGCCCCCGAGGGTGAGGCACTACGCGTCGAGGAGGAGCGAAGCGGGGTCACGCCTAATCAAAACTGGCAGACCCCGTACCTGCAATATCTCCACCGAGGAGAGCTGCCCCTCGACCGAGCCGAAGCTCGGCGGTTGGCGCGACGCGCCAAGTCGTTCGTCTTGCTGGGAGACGGAAAGGAGCTCTACCACCGCAGCCCCTCAGGTATCCTCGAGCGATGCATATCCATCACCGAAGGTCAGGAACTCCTACGAGAGATAGACTCGGGGGCTTGCGGCCATCACACGGCACCTCGAGCCCTTGTCGGAAACGCCTTCCGGCAAGGTTTCTACTGGCCGACGGCGGTGGCCGACTGAAAGGGAATTAGGCTTACACCTATTTCCTAATTGATTTTGGTGGTTGAATTGCCCAACACAAATAATTGGACTAACTAGTTTGCTCTAGATTATATGTTCTACAGGTGCCAAAGGTTCATCTACAACTATACTAAATAGACTGTCCAGAATACCGTACATTATTCCGTACAGGAGAAGCTTTTTGGAAAAACAGGCCTAGCGCGGACCGTCCGGGCCCTTGCGGCGGACCGTCCGCAACACCAGGATGACCCTCGGACAGAACCAATGCAAAAATCCAAGTCTGCACTACGGACAGTCCGGAGGAAAAGCAAGGACCAACCGAGACCTCGCGCGGACCGTCCGGCCTCAGGCGCGGACCGTCCGGTAGGTGAGGAACCGAAAAACACGAAGGTGACGGGTTCGGAAAAATGAATTATAGCGTCCTCGCGGACCGTCCGGGGTGCACGACCGGACCGTCCGCGACTGGCTTTATCTGACATCTGACGACGCATTAAATGCAATATAGCCGTTGATATAGCCGTTACTGCTGACCGTTGCGTTTTTGTAACGCCCTGAATTTGGGGGGTAGATTTTTTTCTTCTTTTCTCTCACCAAATTCGGGCGTTACTCTCTTTTCTCTTTCCCCGTTTGCTCTTTCTTCCCAACTTCAAACCAGTATAGCGGCAGGTGTCCGTGTCATGTATAAACCAAAACCTAAGTCTCATGGGTGTTGCATCATGCCGAAGCACATTTCTTTGTCTGATGTTGAATGTTCGTCTCGTTCCGTTCCGGATTTCGGTTCGCGATTTAATTCCGTTTAGTGGTCGCGCTCGTCGTGGGTTTTCGATCCGCGAAGTGGCTCGGCCCAACCTAGCCTAGCCCAGTCGGCCCGGCCCGCCCCGGCCTGCGCGCCCCTGGCGCCCAAACCCCCCCATGCGCCCCCCTCCTCTCTCTCTCTCTCTCATTTGGATCTCCCGCGCAACAACCTCTCCTCTCCCTCTTCCACCTCTCTCTCCCCGTGGTGCCCTAGGATTTGGAGACGGCGATCACCGGATTTTGGACCCCGAGGTGAGCTCCCCTCCCCTCCCCTCCCCTTCTCCTCTCTCTCTCTCCCTCTCCCTCCTCTTCTTCCCCCCCCCCCCGCGCGCCCTCCCTCTCCCCTGCTCGCGCGCGACCCCGCCCCCTGCCCCTCCCCCGGCCTCGCGGCGGCGCTCCCCGCCCCCTGCCCGGCCGCGGCGGCGGCTCCCGCCCCCTGCCCGGCTCCCGCCCCCTGCCCGCCCGCGGCGGCGCCCGCCCGCCCCCTCCCCGCCCGCGCGGCGCTCCCCGCCCCCTCCCCGGCGCGGCGGCGCCCGCACCCTGCCCCTCCCCGCGGCGGCGATCCCGCCCGCCCCCTGCCCGGCCCCGCGTGGCGGCGCCCGCCCTCCCCTGGCCCGCGGCGGCGCTCGCCCGACCCTGCTCGCCCGCGGCGGTGCCCGCTCGCCCCTGCCCGCCCGGCGGCGCTCCCCGCCCCTCCCCCGCGCGCGGTGGCGATCCCGCCACCCAGCTCGGCCGCCATGGCCGGCTCGGCCGCCCCCACGCCCTGCCCCGTGCCCGCCCGGCTCGGCCGCCCCCGTGGCCGCCCGGCCTCGGCCGCCCCTGGCCGGTTCAACCGCCCCCCTGGCCGGTTCAACCGCCCTGGCCCCAGCTCGCCCGCCCGTTCCCCCGTCCCGGCCTCGCCCGACCGTATCTTCGCTCGCCCGCGCTCGCGGTGATTATTCGTTAATTAGCGTGTTGCGTCGCGCGCTTCGCCGCGCGACGGATTTGTCTAAATTCAGATTCTATCTTGTGTTGCGTCGTGCGCTTCGTCGCGCGACGATCCATTTTTGTTTCAGGTTGTTTAAGGTGTAACGCCGCGTGTGTATTCACGCGACGTTCCACTTTGGACTCAGTTTAGTCGACGTATGCCGTCGTGCGCTTCGTCGCGCGACGCTTAACGTCTCCTCTTAACTAAGGCAAAGTGTCTCGCTGCGTGCTCGGTCGCGTGACGAGTCGTTAATTTCTTAATTTGTTTTAGAGAGCTTTGTCGCGCGTCTCGCCGCGCGACCATCCTTTTATGTATCTCCACCTGCTTATAATAATTAGACATGAAACATGACTTTACTTTACGCTAAACATAGTGTCTACATTAAACTTCCTTCTATTAAGCGAGTGGTTAATTTATAATCATGTAACGTGATCGTTTCTCGACTGTCTTTTTCTCTTTCTCTCTTAACCGTACTCGCGAGCCTGCGTAGAACGTCTGTTTACTTATTGCATTCTATTGTATGGTGTACTGTTCTTTGGTATTAAATATGTGGATGTGTGTATGTTTGCGCTCGCATAGAGAACGATCCGGTTGAAGAGCCCGAGGAACTCGCAGGAGAAGCCCCTGAGCAGCAGTCGGTTGGTGGAGGCAAGTGTCCCTTGACCTATCTATGTCCTATTCATTATTTAATTCACCTCCCGCTTTACACATTTATGCCTAAGGATTGACTAGTTTTTGTTATCCATGTCCTTGTTTACCTATTTGGGTTGGATTATTACTGTTTAGCTTTATGCTATTGCTCAAACCCTAATCAATGAACATGATGAGATTATCTATGATACGCTGTTTTCCCTCCTCTTATGATGATGTTATACTTGTGGTCATCAAGGGGGCTCGAGCGGTTTCTCGAGTGCCTCTCCGTAAGGACCTGTTCTATGGATGACCGCCCGGGAAAACAGTGCAACCATGAGGGTGGAATGGGATGCCCTTAGCTGAATAATTAGAGGATCCGGGGTGTAGTTCACTTAGCCGTCGTGCCGTCAATGGGGCTCGGTGTATGCGGCTCGCTCTGCCAAGTTTGGGTTCGCCCCTTGGGGAGGAGTGCGGTGCATTTAGGAAACCTAACGGGTGGCTACAGCCCTGGGGAATCTTTGTAAAGGCTACGTAGTGATGCCCTGCTGGGTCACCTTGGTAGTGATCAATGGAGAGTCATGATCTCCGGGCAGAGTGAGAATCACAGCTTGTGGGTAAAGTGCACAACCTCTGCAGAGTGTTTGAAAACTGATATATCAGCCGTGCTCGCGGTTATGAGCGGCCAAGGGAGCTCCAGTGATTAGTGGTACTTGATCAGAGATACTTTGGTACAGGTGGTTATGAAATCGATGATTCTGGTTATGACTATGGTGCTGGTAAGTGGTACTCTTTCCGTTTGGAAAGGAGTACGTTTGGGTTAATAACTTGGGTTAATGCTAAAACTTGGCTTTCTACTAGTAAGTAATAATCTGACCAACTAAAAGCAACTGCTTGACTTATCCCCACATACAGCTAGTCCACTATAGCCAAACAGGATACTTGCTGAGTATGTTGATGTGTACTCACCCTTGCTCTACACACCAAACCCCCCCAGGTTGTCAGCATTGCAACCACTGCTCAGGCGAAGATGAAGCTGTGGAAGGAGACTTCCAGGAGTTCCAAGATTACGACGAGTTCTAGGTGTGGGTTAGCGGCAACCCCCAGTCGGCTGCCTGTGAAGGCCGCGGTTATCTACGTTTCTTTTCCGCACTTTGATTTATTGTAAGAACTATATGGACGTCTCAGACGTATGATGTAATCGACTATTTCCCTTATTAATACTATTTTGAGCACTGTGTGATGATGTCCATGTTATGTAACTGCTGTGTACGTGAATAACTGATCCTGGCACGTACATGGTTCGCATTCGGTATGCCTTCTAAAACCGGGTGTGACATAAGTGGTATCAAAGCCGTGCTGACTGTAGGACCGCTAACCTAGAATAGAATGGCCGTTCTAAGGACTATAGACCTCTGTCTCTGCCTTGACTTTGATATCCCTTCAAAAGTTGGTCATACCGACCAAACCTATGTTCTACTATATATTATACCTTGCTGAAAATCATGTTTTATTCTAATCCTTCATTTACTTATGATTCATTATTTGCTGGTCATGTTAATTCTGTTCTCACCCTTTTGCTTGCGATGTCTTTTGTAGATGGCTCGACTTAGACACACTGCACGAAAGTCAGTCATCCCCTTCTTACCCTCCCGCCTTGCTGAGCGTCCGCTTCGCCGTCCCGTGGCCGGACAGTCCAGCCACTTGGAGAGACTACACCACCGCCTGCGTGAGGAGCAGGAACGTCGACGACAGGAGCAGCAGGGCTCTTCCTTCTCGCTCCACCAGGAGATAGAGTCTGTGAGGAGCTGCTCCCCTGTGCTTCCTCTGGAGGCGCCCCCTGCACCACCACTGGGCGCCCCAGCTTCTGGAATAGCTGCTGGAGGAGACCCAGACGACGGAGATGGCGACGACAGCTCGAGCCACGACACCGACTTCTCTGCTAACCCTGAGCCGGAAGGATGGGTTGCTCGACCCATCACTCGCGACGCTGCTCGCGGGTGTCACTTCCACGATGCGCTCGACACCCTGCTACGTCGGGCATTTAACCGGCATACTTGGTCCGTCGAGTATCGCTGTGTGGTCTACCAGCACAGTCGCGGGGTCTACCCGGACCGCTGGGAGGCAACCTGCTTGGTGCGCTGCCCGGAGAACAGTCTCCAGGGTGCAGAGGCCTGTTCAGAGCACTATTCTATCTCTGAGCGGGACTCAGCTGAGGCAGCCATGCAAGATGCTGCACGACGTGCGCTTTCGCACTACTGCTCGGTTTTCGGTGGGGCAGCTGACGGTCTTGACTTGAAGTATTACCCCCACCGTCCATCTGGCAGCACAGGAGGCGTGATTGTCTCACCTGTCGGTGAGGGCAATCCTAGGTTGAGCAGCACAGTCAACCTAGCCGTCGTGCTAAACACGGAGCTGGACCATGCATTAGATGAGCTGAGTAGGGCTCGTGCTGAGATCGCCCTGCTGCGGACTGAGCGCGCGGAACGTCGTCACCTGGATGGTGGTTCCCCCGCTCCCGTCGGGACTCAGCACCCGTACCGCTCACCTTAGCGTGGACACCAGTCTTATGGCAATCCCGACTGCAAGACCAAGATAACTCTAGAACCATAGATCGTTAGAGTTGGATCTTGTAATTAATACGAAATGCATACATAGAAGCTTCAGTTTTAGCTTTAGTTTCGGTCTTAGTCTTAGTTAGACAGGGTAGTTTGCTATATCCTGTGCATCTATGTTTGTCATGATGAACTGTGTTTGGTTTGGATCTTTGTAATGATTGTCACCAGAGTGTGGGTATCCCCTGCATTTTGGTTTATCTATTATGTTAATGGAGTTAGTTATATAGTTGGGAAACCCCTTTTATTCCACTTTCCTTTCTATCTGAGAAGCTGTGTGGTCTGTGTTGGAGATCAGTGAAGATGCTCATCTGTTCAGTGCTGTTGAAGAATTCTATTCTCTTTTCTTATGCTGCAAGATTTGCCAGATCAGTTCTGATGTGTGGTTGCATTCTGCAGATGTCAGAGAACAGGCGCAGAGGAGGAAGGCGTGCTCAGCAGGAGCGAGCCGCTCAACAAGAGGAGGTGCCCCAGCAACAGCACCTGCCGCCCCCGCCCCCGATGTCCATCGAGCAGATGTTTCTGATGCAAACTCAGGCAGTTCAAGCCATCGGTCAGACTTTGGCCGCCATTCAGCAGCAGCAGCAGCAACAGCAGCAGGCCCCACCTCAGCCTCAGATGCCTCAGATGCCCAGAGACAAGCGTGCTGAATTCATGAGAGGTCATCCACCAACGTTTGCTCACTCTTCTGACCCTATGGATGCTGAAGACTGGCTGCGCACTGTGGAGCGGGAGTTGCATACCGCTCAGTGCGATGATAGGGAGAAGGTTCTGTATGGTCCCCGTCTGTTGAGAGGAGCAGCCCAGTCATGGTGGGAGTCTTACCTCGCCACCTATGCCCACCCTGACGCCATCACCTGGGAAGAGTTCAGAGGTAGCTTTCGTCAGTACCATGGTCCTGCAGGTCTGATGACAGTAAAGAAGGAGGAGTTCCTGGCCCTCAAGCAAGGGCCATCGTCTGTCAGTGAGTATCGGGACAGGTTTCTGCAATTGTCTCGCTATGCTCCTGAAGATGTCAACACCGACGCCAAGCGACAGTACCGTTTCCTGAGAGGCTTGGTTGACCCTCTGCAGTACCAACTGATGAATCACACCTTCCCGACATTCCAGCACCTGATTGACAGAGCAATCATGACAGAGAGAAAGCGTAAGGAGATGGAAGATCGTAAGCGCAAGATCAGTGGACCCCAGCCTGGAAGCAGCAATCGTCCTCATTTCTCAGGCAATCAACCTCAGCAGTTCAGGCAGAACCAGCGTCCACCTCAGCAGCATCAGCAGTTCCAAAGGCAGAATCAGCAGGCACCTTGTCTTCCTGCCCCAGCAAGCCAGCAGAACAGTCAGGCAGCACCAGCTCAGGTTGGAAACAGGGCGTGTTTCCACTGTGGAGAGCAAGGCCACTGGGTGATGCAATGTCCGAAGAAGGCAGCCCAGCAGCAGTCGGGCCCCAATGCCCCAGCAAAGCAGAATGTGTCTCAGCCTGGAGCAGGCAATCGCTCTCAGCCGCGCTATAATCATGGAAGGCTGAACCACTTGGAGGCTGAAGCAGTTCAGGAGACCCCCGGCATGATAGTAGGTATGTTCCCAGTCGACTGCCATATTGCAGAAGTGTTATTTGATACTGGAGCAACACATTCTTTCATTACTGCATCATGGGTAGAAGCACATAATCTTCCAATTACTACCATGTTAACCCCCATTCAAATTGACTCAGCCGGTGGTAGAATTCGAGCCGATAGCATTTGTTTGAATATAAGTGTGGAAATAAGGGGGATAGCGTTTCCCGCCAACCTTATAGTAATGGGTACTCAGGGAATAGATGTCATCCTAGGGATGAATTGGCTAGATAAGTATCAGGCAGTTATCAGTTGTGATAAAAGGACAATCAAGTTGGTGTCCCCACTAGGAGAGGAAGTGGTGACCGAGTTAGTCCCACCTGAGCCAAAGAAAAGAAGTTGTTATCAGATAGCTGTAGATAGCAGCGGAGCAGACCCAGTTGAGAGGATCAAGGTTGTGTCCGAGTTCTCAGATGTGTTTCCAAAGGACTTACCGGGTATGCCACCAGAGCGGAAAGTTGAGTTTGCTATAGAGCTTCTTCCTGGAACCGCCACTATCTTCAAGAGAGCTTACAGAATATCTGGACCAGAGTTGGATGAGCTTAAGAAGCAGATTGATGAGTTGTCAGAGAAAGGTTACATTCGGCCAAGCACCTCGCCTTGGGCCGCCCCTGTCCTATTTGTGGAGAAGAAAGATGGCACCAAGAGGATGTGTATCGATTACCGAGCTTTGAATGAGGTCACGATCAAGAACAAGTATCCTTTGCCCAGAATAGAAGATCTGTTCGACCAGTTGAGAGGAGCCAGTGTGTTCTCCAAGATTGATCTGAGGTCAGGTTATCATCAGCTCAGGATCCGACCTTCGGACATTCCGAAGACGGCCTTCATTTCCAAGTATGGTTTGTATGAGTTCACAGTGATGTCTTTTGGTTTGACCAATGCGCCAGCATTCTTCATGAACTTGATGAACAGTGTATTCATGGATTATCTTGATAAGTTTGTGGTGGTATTCATTGATGACATTCTGGTTTATTCTCAAAGCGAAGAAGAGCACGCAGATCATTTGAGGATGGTGTTGCAGAGATTGCGAGAGCACCAGTTGTATGCAAAGTTGAGCAAGTGTGAGTTCTGGATCAGTGAAGTCCTGTTCTTGGGTCACATAATCAACAAAGAAGGATTGGCTGTGGATCTGAAGAAAGTGGCAGACATTTTGAACTGGAAAGCGCCAATAGATGCCCGAGGAATCAAGAGCTTCATTGGAATGGCCGGATATTATCGGCGATTCATTGAAGGGTTTTCGAAGATTGCAAAACCAATGACAGCGTTGCTAGGCAACAAAGTTGAGTTCAAGTGGACCCAGAAATGCCAAGAGGCCTTTGAAGCGCTGAAAGAGAAGTTGACTACAGCGCCTGTCCTAGTCTTGCCTGATGTGCACAAGCCCTTCTCGGTGTATTGTGATGCTTGTTACACAGGTTTGGGGTGTGTGTTGATGCAAGAGGGAAGAGTTGTGGCTTACTCGTCCCGACAGTTGAAGGTTCATGAGAAAAATTACCCAATCCATGACCTAGAGTTGGCAGCAGTGGTTCATGCACTGAAGTCATGGAGGCACTATCTGTATGGACAGAAATGTGATGTTTACACAGATCACAAGAGTCTGAAGTACATATTCACTCAGTCAGAGTTGAACATGAGGCAACGAAGATGGTTAGAGTTGATCAAAGACTACGAGTTGGAGATTCATTACCATCCAGGCAAAGCAAACGTAGTGGCAGATGCTTTGAGCAGAAAGAGTCAAGTCAATCTGATGGTCGCTCGTCCGATGCCTTATGAGTTGGCCAAGGAGTTCGACAAGTTGAGTCTCGGATTTCTGAACAATTCGCGAGGAGTCACAGTTGAGTTGGAACCTACCTTGGAGCGCGAAACCAAAGAAGCGCAGAAGAATGATGAGAAAATCAGTGAGATCCGGCGACTGATTCTAGATGGCAAAGGCAAAGATTTTCGAGAGGATGCAGCAGGCGTGATATGGTTCAAAGATCGCTTGTGTGTTCCCAATGTCCAGTCCATTCGGGAGTTGATTCTCAAGGAAGCTCATGAGACAGCTTATTCGATTCACCCTGGTAGTGAGAAGATGTATCAGGATCTGAAGAAGAAATTCTGGTGGTACGGAATGAAGAGGGAAATCGCAGAGCATGTGGCTATGTGCGATAGTTGCCGAAGAATTAAGGCAGAACACCAGAGACCTGCTGGATTGTTGCAACCGTTGCAGATCCCTCAGTGGAAATGGGATGAAATTGGTATGGATTTCATAGTCGGATTGCCTCGCACTCGAGCCGGCTACGATTCCATTTGGGTAGTAGTGGACCGTCTGACCAAGTCAGCCCACTTCATACCTGTCAAGACCAACTACAGCAGTGCAGTATTGGCAGAATTGTATATGTCTCGGATCGTTTGTCTTCATGGTGTGCCAAAGAAGATAGTGTCAGATAGAGGAACGCAGTTCACCTCTCATTTCTGGCAGCAGTTGCATGAAGCTTTGGGCACGCATCTGAATTTCAGTTCAGCTTATCACCCGCAGACAGATGGCCAGACCGAAAGGATCAATCAAATTCTTGAAGATATGTTGAGAGCCTGTGCGTTGCAAGATCAGTCCGGATGGGATAAGAGATTGCCCTATGCAGAGTTTTCCTATAACAACAGTTACCAGGCCAGTTTGAAGATGTCACCATTTTAGGCGCTCTATGGAAGGAGTTGTAGAACTCCGTTGCAATGGGATCAGCCTGGAGAAAAGCAAGTGTTTGGGCCAGACATTTTGCTTGAAGCCGAAGAGAACATCAAGATGGTTCGAGAGAATCTGAAGATAGCGCAATCGAGGCAGCGAAGCTATGCAGACACAAGAAGAAGAGAGCTGAGTTTCGAAGTCGGAGACTTTGTCTATCTGAAAGTGTCACCGATCAGAGGAGTCAGAAGGTTCGGAGTGAAAG
This sequence comes from Zea mays, assembly GCF_902167145.1. Classification (NCBI taxonomy): domain Eukaryota; kingdom Viridiplantae; phylum Streptophyta; class Magnoliopsida; order Poales; family Poaceae; genus Zea; species Zea mays. The sequence continues at coordinate 48,969,139 of NC_050103.1, forward strand.
GCAAGCTAGCACCCCGCTACATTGGTCCGTATCAGATTCTTGCAAGACGTGGAGAAGTGGCCTATCAGCTCAGTTTGCCTGAGAATTTGTCAGCTGTGCATGATGTCTTTCATGTGTCTCAGTTGAAGAAGTGCTTGCGTGTGCCAGAAGAGCAGTTGCCAGTGGAAGGTCTTGAAGTCCAGGAGGACTTGACCTACGTTGAGAAGCCAGTGCAAATCCTTGAGGTTGCAGACAGGGTCACCCAAAGGAAGACCATCAGAATGTGCAAAGTCAGATGGAATCATCACTCTGAGGAAGAAGCAACCTGGGAGCGTGAAGATGATCTGATGGCTAAATACCCTGAGCTCTTTGCTAGCCAACCCTGAATCTCGAGGGCGAGATTCTTTTAAGGGGGATAGGTTTGTAACGCCCTGAATTTGGGGGGTAGATTTTTTTCTTCTTTTCTCTCACCAAATTCGGGCGTTACTCTCTTTTCTCTTTCCCCGTTTGCTCTTTCTTCCCAACTTCAAACCAGTATAGCGGCAGGTGTCCGTGTCATGTATAAACCAAAACCTAAGTCTCATGGGTGTTGCATCATGCCGAAGCACATTTCTTTGTCTGATGTTGAATGTTCGTCTCGTTCCGTTCCGGATTTCGGTTCGCGATTTAATTCCGTTTAGTGGTCGCGCTCGTCGTGGGTTTTCGATCCGCGAAGTGGCCCGGCCCAACCTAGCCCAGCCCAGCCGGCCCGGCCCGCCCCGGCCTGCGCGCCCCTGGCGCCCAAACCCCCCCCCCATGCGCCCCCCTCCTCTCTCTCTCTCTCATTTGGATCTCCCGCGCAACAACCTCTCCTCTCCCTCTTCCACCTCTCTCTCCCCGTGGTGCCCTAGGATTTGGAGACGGCGATCACCGGATTTTGGACCCCGAGGTGAGCTCCCCTCCCCTCCCCTTCTCCTCTCTCTCTCTCCCTCTCCCTCCTCTTCTTCCCCCCGCGCGCGCCCTCCCTCTCCCCTGCCCGCGCGCGACCCCGCCCCCCGCCCCTCCCCCGGCCTCGCGGCGGCGCTCCCCGCCCCCTGCCTGGCTCCCGCCCCCTGCCCGCCCGCGGCGGCGCTCCCCGCCCCCTCCCCGGCGCGGCGGCGCCTGCCCCCTGCCCCTCCCCGCGGCGGCGATCCCGCCCGCCCCCTGCCCGGCCCCGCGTGGCGGCGCCCGCCCTCCCCTGGCCCGCGGCGGCGCTCGCCCACCCCTGCTCGCCCGTGGCGGCGCCCGCTCGCCCCTGCCCGCCCGGCGGCGCTCCCCGCCCCTCCCCCGCGCGCGGTGGCGATCCCGCCACCCAGCTCGGCCGCCATGGCCGGCTCGGCCGCCCCCGTGCCCGCCCGGCTCGGCCGCCCCTGTGGCCGCCCGGCCTCGGCCGCCCCTGGCCGGTTCAACCGCCCTGGCCCCAGCTCGCCCGCCCGTTCCCCCGTCCCGGCCTCGCCCGACCGTATCTTCGCTCGCCCGCGCTCGCGGTGATTATTCGTTAATTAGCGTGTTGCGTCGCGCGCTTCGCTGCGCGACGGATTTGTCTAAATTCAGATTCTATCTTGTGTTGCGTCGTGCGCTTCGTCGCGCGACGATCCATTTTTGTTTCAGGTTGTTTAAGGTGTAACGCCGCGTGTGTATTCACGCGACGTTCCACTTTGGACTCAGTTTAGTCGACGTATGCCGTCGTGCGCTTCGTCGCGCGACGCTTAACGTCTCCTCTTAACTAAGGCAAAGTGTCTCGCTGCGTGCTCGGTCGCGCGACGAGTCGTTAATTTCTTAATTTGTTTTAGAGAGCTTTGTCGCGCGTCTCGCCGCGCGACCATCCTTTTATGTATCTCCACCTGCTTATAATAATTAGACATGAAACATGACTTTACTTTACGCTAAACATAGTGTCTACATTAAACTTCCTTCTATTAAGCGAGTGGTTAATTTATAATCATGTAACGTGATCGTTTCTCGACTGTCTTTTTCTCTTTCTCTCTTAACCGTACTCGCGAGCCTGCGTAGAACGTCTGTTTACTTATTGCATTCTATTGTATGGTGTACTGTTCTTTGGTATTAAATATGTGGATGTGTGTATGTTTGCGCTCGCATAGAGAACGATCCGGTTGAAGAGCCCGAGGAACTCGCAGGAGAAGCCCCTGAGCAGCAGTCGGTTGGTGGAGGCAAGTGTCCCTTGACCTATCTATGTCCTATTCATTATTTAATTCACCTCCCGCTTTACACATTTATGCCTAAGGATTGACTAGTTTTTGTTATCCATGTCCTTGTTTACCTATTTGGGTTGGATTATTACTGTTTAGCTTTATGCTATTGCTCAAACCCTAATCAATGAACATGATGAGATTATCTATGATACGCTGTTTTCCCTCCTCTTATGATGATGTTATACTTGTGGTCATCAAGGGGGCTCGAGCGGTTTCTCGAGTGCCTCTCCGTAAGGACCTGTTCTATGGATGACCGCCCGGGAAAACAGTGCAACCATGAGGGTGGAATGGGATGCCCTTAGCTGAATAATTAGAGGATCCGGGGTGTAGTTCACTTAGCCATCGTGCCGTCAATGGGGCTCGGTGTATGCGGCTCGCTCTGCCAAGTTTGGGTTCGCCCCTTGGGGAAGAGTGCGGTGCATTTAGGAAACCTAACGGGTGGCTACAGCCCCGGGGAATCTTTGTAAAGGCTACGTAGTGATGCCCTGCTGGATCACCTTGGTAGTGATCAATGGAGAGTCATGATCTCCGGGCAGAGTGGGAATCACGACTTGTGGGTAAAGTGCACAACCTCTGCAGAGTGTTTGAAAACTGATATATCAGCCGTGCTCGCGGTTATGAGCGGCCAAGGGAGCTCCAGTGATTAGTGGTACTTGATCAGAGATACTTTGGTACAGGTGGTTATGAGATCGATGATTCTGGTTATGACTATGGTGCTGGTAAGTGGTACTCTTTCCGTTTGGAAAGGAGTACGTTTGGGTTAATAACTTGGGTTAATGCTAAAACTTGGCTTTCTACTAGTAAGTAATAATCTGACCAACTAAAAGCAACTGCTTGACTTATCCCCACATACAGCTAGTCCACTACAGCCAAACAGGATACTTGCTGAGTATGTTGATGTGTACTCACCCTTGCTCTACACACCAAACCCCCCCCCCCCCCCCAGGTTGTCAGCATTGCAACCACCGCTCAGGCGAAGATGAAGCTGTGGAAGGAGACTTCCAGGAGTTCCAAGATTACGACGAGTTCTAGGTGTGGGTTAGCGGCAACCCCCAGTCGGCTGCCTGTGAAGGCCGCGGTTATCTACGTTTCTTTTCCGCACTTTGATTTATTGTAAGAACTATATGGACGTCTCAGACGTATGATGTAATCGACTATTTCCCTTATTAATACTATTTTGAGCACTGTGTGATGATGTCCATGTTATGTAACTGCTGTGTACGTGAATAACTGATCCTGGCACGTACATGGTTCGCATTCGGTTTGCCTTCTAAAACCGGGTGTGACAGTTTTCAGCCGTTGATCTACAGGCGCGGACCGTCCGGACCAGGCGGGCGGACCGTCCGCGGTCGGCAGAATGGAGCAACGGCTAGGAAGTGGTTGGTGGCTATAAATACAACCCCAACCACCTCCATTTACTACACCCAAGCATTCCAACCTTCAACATTCCATACAAGAGCTAGCAATCCATTCCAAGACACATTCAAAGCCTCCATCTCTCCAAGTTTCACAATTGAGAAAAGAGATCATTAGTGATTAGTGACTTGAGAGAGAAAGTGATCAGTGTGTTATTTGTCGCTCTTGTCGCTTGGCTTTTGCAATCGTGCTTTCTTTCAATCTTTCTTGCGATCAACTCAATTGTAACCAAGACAAGAGACACCAATTGTGTGGTAGTCCTTGCAGGGAAGTTTGTTCCCTTTTGATTGAGAAGAAGAAGCTCACTCGGTCCAAGGGACCGTTTGAGAGAGGGAAAGGGTTGAAAGAGACCCGGTCTTTGTGACCACCTCAACGGGGAGTAGGTTTGCGAGAACCGAACCTCGGTAAAACAAATCCACGTGTCACACTCTTTATTTGCTTGTGATTTGTTTTGCACCCTCTCTCGCGAACTCAATTATATTTCTAACGCTAACCCGGCTTGTAGTTGTGATTAACTTTGTAAATTTCAGTTTCGCCCTATTCACCCCCTGTTGGGGGCCTTCGGCTTCCGAAGGTCCTCAAAAACATGATTTAACAATGTTTCTGGAGTAAAGTACATTAACAGGTATCTTCGGACTCGGATCAGAGCCACAGTATGAAGAAGCACAAAGAACACGAAGGTTGGCGCAGAGCCGAAGCTGCATGTAGAAGAGCTTCGGGATAGCGGCGGAAAAGGAAACCGACTTAAAGATGAAAAACCAGATTAGACCTCGAAGAATTACTATAGAGTTATTGATAAATGTAAAGGGCATTAATGTAATTTTACATGGGCTGCGTCCCGTGCCTATAAATAGATGACGTACTGTTCACGCTGACTTGGCATCCACTTTTGCGCCACACTTGTACTTTCTCTCATTCAAGTCGAAGGTACATTTGTAATTTATCTTTGTCTACATAAGTAATATAAATAGAAGTATATTAATAACAATATTTATAGAAATCATATTACCTTCTGTATTTTGTTTGAATATTCTTCATTCTTTACTATAATTATGAAGGTACGTCTTTCATGACCTTCGTCCTAAATTCATTATATCCGAAGGGAAATAATGATTAAGAGGACGAAGGGCTTTTGATATTTAACATTTTATGTTGCCTTGTTCTTGATTCATAGCATTTGAGAACAAGTCCCCAACATTGGCGCCCACCTCCGGTGAACTCACTTCCACTTTTTGAATCTTGAACGCTTTCGGCAAGCATCACCTTCGTCATGCCGCCGAAAAAAGCTTCAGCGACAGGGGCTGGTACTTTACAGCCACTGGATCCCAATCAGGATGTCCTTTCTCTTAGAGAGGCACGAAGCCAGAAGAGGAAGGCTGTTAGTCCAACACCTCCGGAGGATGACTTGGATCAGGAGATCCAGAACCTGGAGATCCTTCAGCAACAAGTGCAGCGCAAGAAGGAGAAGATGGCTCGTCTAGCTGACCTTCAAAGACAGATAGACGAAGCTTCTGAAGAGGTTCGTCATCTTGTTCAAGATGATCAGAACCGAAGGCCTCCACGCAGAGAGCTCCATCAGGAAGGTTTCCACAATGAGGACGACTGGTATGAAGATTTCCATCATGGAAACTTTGCTTTTGATGATGCTTCTCCTCTTTCAACAGAGTTACAGGCTACACCATGGCCCCAGTCTTACAAGCCACCCCAGCTCCCCATGTATGACGGTCATACAGATCCGAAGCAATTTCTGATGAGCTATGAAGCAACCATATCTTCGTATGGTGGCAATACTGCAGTCATGGCAAAATCTTTTGTCATGGCCGTCAAGAGCGTTGCTCAGACCTAGTACTCTTCTCTTCGGCCTAGGACAATCACTTCTTGGCAGAAGTTGAAGGATATGTTGATAACTAGCTTCCAAGGGTTTCAGACGAAGCCAGTCACTGCTCAAGCTTTATTTCAGTGTACCCAGGACCACGAAGAATACCTCCAGGCGTACGTTCGAAGGTTTCTACGTCTAAGGGCACAAGCGCCAACAGTGCCCAATGAAATCGTCATTGAGGCCATGATTAAGGGGCTTCGGCCGGGACCTTCAGCGCAGTACTTTGCCAGGAAGCCACCACAAACGTTGGAGAAGCTGCTCCAAAAGATGGACGAATACATTCGAGCTGACAATGACTTCCGCCAAAGAAGGGAGGAAGCATTCAGGTTCTCTGAAATGACCAGGGGCTTCGGAGGAAGATTTCACCCGAGGCACGTTAGGTCAATTCATAACTCTGCTCAAACTGATGATCGAGGGAGTCAGCAGCAAAGGCCACAATACTCTTCACAAGCTTCGGGCCAGCAGCAAAGTTCTTTCCGGCCACCAGCGCCAAGAGGCACAGGCGCTAGGGGCTTCGGGGGAAGGTTTGGAGATCAACCAAGAAAAATTTATTGCCTATTCTGTGGTGAAGATAAGGGCCATACCACCAGGATGTGTCACGTTACCATCCAAAAACAGAAGGAGATAGCAGAAGCAGCTGCGCAACAAAGTCAGCCGAAGCAGGTCATGCATACTGCTTCGTATCATTCGCCTTATATTCCAGAATACGTAGGCAATCACCCCCGCAGCTTCTGTCGCTTCGGCAAGCCAACCCCAAGCATCTTGGCAGCATCCTCCACCACCGCCGCCAACGCAGCGAGGACAGCAGCCAGAAGGGAGTCAGCACATTCACCTTTAGAGGGATTTCAGAGAGGAGTCCGAAGCTCGCACAGTCAACAGCACTGTGCCAGAGTCGAAGCACATTTATTGATGAATATCCTACTTCAACAGCAGTTCTTTCGCATTCTTACATTCAGTATTACCTTTTTGTTAGTAAGGAACAATTATGAGGAGTTTAAGTGTCTTTTATCGTTTTTTTGATTTCTTGTAACATTTTCGTTTATTACCATAATAAAAATATGTCTTTTCCATAGGCGTCATTTGCCGAAGCATACAAATTTATGGTGGCATGAAGGACCTCTGTATGATCAAACATTTGTCCTCGAAACAGTAAAAAGTCGCTCCTAAGGGAACGCAGAGTAAGTTTTCTAAAACTACAGCGAAAAATAAGCGCTGATTCCGCCGAAAGTAAAAGGCGAAGAAGCTCCTAAGGGAGGCTTACAGCGAAAAATAAACGCTGATTCCGCTGAAAGTAAAAGGCGAAGAAGCTCCTAAGGGAGGCTTGCAGCGAAAAATAAATGCTGATTCCGCTGAAAGTAAAAGGCGAAGAAGCTCCTAAGGGAGGCTTGCAGCGAAAAATAAACGCTGATTCCGCTGAAAGTAAAAGGCGAAGAAGCTCCTAAGGGAGGCTTACAGCGAAAAGTCAGCGCTGAGATAAAAAGTGTGTGTGCTCTATTACAGGAATATGTATTTGCGGCACAAATATCATTTTGCATAACATAACATCATCACATCATTCTGCATAACATAAGCATCATACAGCATATTGCATGTGGAACAAGAAGGGGATACAGTGTTGGTCTTCGGAGAATATTTTGGAAAAGAGAAAGTCGTGCTAAGGCACAAGACAAATCGAGATGAAGTGTAGCCTCATTGGAGATGCCATGCAAAACTTTTTTATAGCCTCGGAGAATATTTCACGAAGCTTGGACATTTTTCATCAGAGAAGTAAGCAAATACTTGTGATATAGAAAGGATTTTCTTCACGAAGCATGAAAAGAAGGGAAGGTGTTTTTTCGCCGAAGGCTCAAAAAATGGTATGTATGCAAAATTTCATGCATCGTAAAGAATTAAATTCAAAGTTACAATATATTACACATGTTACGTTCTAAATGTTTCTACAGTAACATTCAATCCTCCTTAAGCACTATTTCTGTAGCTTCATTCAATAGCTGGTCGACAACCTTGTCCATAATGGCTTCGGCCATTTTTCTAATTTCATCGTCCCCCTTCGGGTGGGGGCCCGGAGATGCCTCAGCAGGTTCTGAGGGAAGAAAAGATACGGCTATATTACTATTACAAACCGCGAACAGAGTCTGGAATTAAAAATTACAGCATGATAAAAACCACTAATTAATACCTATTTGCCCTTCGGGCTCTGTACTTTTCTCGGCAGCTTCCGCTACTTTTCTAGCATCGTGGATGCCTTTTTCACTCCTTTGAATAATTTCTTGCGCCAATTCTCGGCCGCCGTTATCCGAGATATCGGTGAAGAATTTCCCACCAACCATGCTTGCTTCGGGTGAGGGGTCTTTAATGTCTTCAGAGGACAAGGTAGCTTCGGACTGCGCTAAGGATTTTACATGCTCGCAGCCTTTCCTCTCCAAAACAGCAGCAATCCCCCTAGCACCCGAAAAAGCGCAGATGTCACCACGGCTATTCAGGATTTCCTCGAAGGCCTCTGCTTCGTGACTGATCCATTCCATTGGACCTTCAGGATTGCCTCTTGAAAAATTCTCTTCACTAGAGAATGCGCCAACGCTGGCGAAGCTAGATTTTATCTTTTTGACGCACTCTATGGATTTAACATAGCATTTCCTCTGGGATGCACGAAGCTCCTTAACACTTATCTCTAAATGATTGGCCAATTGATCACTAAGCTCTCGTTTTGTTTCTTCAAGTATACGTTCTTCTTTGGCTCTAGCTAGCTGTTTCTGAAGATCTTTAATTTCACGTTTCTGGGCTTCGGCCTGGGCCTTTGAGGCAGCTTCATCCTTTTTTACCTTATCTACCAATGTAAGCAGAATTTTATCCTTTTCCAGAGCCTCGTTTCTCAGTTTAATAACTTCTGATCGTAGGTTGTTGAACGCAATTTCATATCTTTCGTCTTCGGCATTCTTTTGTGCTCTCAATGCGTTGCTTAAAATTAAACCCTATATGAAAAAGAGTTGGTATAAGAATAAAAGAGTGAGTTGTGAATTATAAAATTTCCAAACGCCCAATTCCCATACCTTCAGGCTATTGTACGCAAGACTATCCGCAAGATCCTCCTTCGTCATAGCACATAATCCAGCTTCAAGCTTCGGAAATCCCATACTTCTAGCCATCTCCCGACAGATGGATAATCCTTTGCTATCTGGGAGGCAGTATAGGAAATCTTCTTCGTCTGTCCCATTGAACACTAGTGCCCCCTTCGGATATTTCAATTCTTTGGCATAGTGATTAGCTTCAAAAACTTCTTCTTCCGATAACTTCTTCCCCGAAGCATGTCGCACGATATAGTCGTATATTTTGGAAGATGCTTCGGGGACAGCAGTATCAATTTCTTTGACCAAAATAGGCTCTGACATTTTCATTTCTTCGGTTGCCCTCGCAATTTTTGCTTCTTCTGCTTCCAAAGGTATTACTTTGGTTGGTTCTGAAGGCCCGGTTTCAACTTCAGTCTGTTGCTTCGGAGCCTTAGCAACGGATACTTCAGCAAGCGCCTCAGAAGTTTCAGCAGTCTTCTTTGGGGTTGTGCTTGGAAGTTTAATTGTTTCCAAAACATCTAACACATTAACCATTCTTTTTCTTTTTGGGGTCACTGTTGGCCCCTTTTTAATTTTTGCTGCTTCAATTTCTTCTGAAGGACTTAAAATTTCTGATATTTTCGCTCCCTCAGTTGATGCTTTTGCTCCTTCCATCTTTTCTGTCGATGGCGCTTCGGCCAGCTCTTTGGTTTCTGGTAACAGAGTCTTTGGTTCCTCCAATTCTTTTGTTGTTCGCACTTCGGCCAACTCTTTGGCTCCTGGCAGCAGAGTTGATTCCTTAGCTTCGGGGGCCGAAGACGTTTCACTGCCAAATTCAGGCACTGTGGCTAGTTCAATGTAACGTGGCCGGTGTGTGAGAACTTTCACCCTTTTTCTCTTCGGCGCTGGCTCGCTAGGACCAGTTGAAGCAGTTTCTTTCGCAGAAGCCGTACCTTTCCTTTTCTGCCCCCGCACTGGATAATGGTAGTCGGGGTACACGAACCCAATTGCATCGAAAACTCGGTTCAGTCTTTTCTTTCTTCGGCCTCCGAAGGCTGCTGACAGTGCAGTATCTTCGGCCTTCGAGTATACCCCAAGCAATTCATCACTTACAGTCTCAATGCTCTTTAACCAATCATCATCTGGTTCAACGAACTTGTCTCTATACTTGAATGTATACTTCAGCCTGACTAGCCCACCTTCGTCAGTTTCTTTAACAGTTTCTTTCGGCATTTCCCAATTATCTGCAAGAGGCCATACTCTGAAGGCAATGTGTTCTTGTATTAAATCCCTTGTCCCAATAAAAGAGCAAACTACGCTGAAGGCCCGTTGGCATTCTTCGGCTGCTTCATCCATTTCTACCTTCGGTTTCCGGAGTCCGAAGCGCTGCCAGATAGGGCACATGATGACATCCTTAATATCCTCTCGAACCTTCAAATCATTTTTTACATAGAACCATTCTTTCATCCATTCTCCGGGACATCTCTTCCGAAAAGTGGGCACGGGACAACTTGATCCAGAGCGAGCACCGAAGTTGTAGCAACCAAAGTTGTTATGGTATTGCTCTTTACCCCAGGGCTTCATTTCATACAACAATTCATGTATATTGCAAAAGCTTTTCGCACTTGGCTCTAGGCCTTGACTCTTCACAGCCCAGACGAAGATTCCCATTCTTATTATTGCTTCAGGGGTAAGTTGATGAAGGTAAACCTGATATATTTTCAGAACTTCCACCACAAATCTGCTTATAGGGAATCGTAGCCCAGCTTTTAAAAAGCTTCGGAAGATAACGACTTCATCATCTTCGGGAGTCAGCACAGTTCTTTCTCCGGCATCTGCTCTCACAATGGACATATCTCGAAAATATCTCCCCTTCATGTTTTCAAGGTGACTTTGCCCAATAGTTGATTTTCCGAAGACTGAATGGCTTGGTCGCCAGGGTCGATCTTCGGAATCTTCACCCCCACTGTCTGCATCGTAACTGTCACTATCACCAGTATCTTCAGATAAACCTTCTAAAATCTCCCTTGTAATCTTCTCCGTATTCGTCTTTGCTATTGACTCAAGATAACCCAGATGCATCTCTTCAGAAAGGCTTAGCTTCATTTCGGCAACAACCTTCTTCTCCTCAGACATCTCTTCGGAATTCTTGCCTCTCGTTTCCGAAGCTTAAAACTAAGGAGAAAACCAAATATTTGTGGGCAGAAAGCTATTCGAGCAGGCAAAACAGATGGCAGGAGAGCGTGCCAAATAAATTGTGGCGAGCCCTTATTTATACACCCATTATGTCGAAAGCTGGAGGGTCCCGCTTGTCAAAGACTATTGCTATTCTAGCAAGGGGAAGGTGTTTTTTCGGACCTTCGGCTCAAAGCCTTCGTCCATGTCGCAATATAAATTTATCATTCCAGTAAATTAATATTGCGAGGGGCTACTGTTGCGGGCCTTCGGCTTCCGAAGGTCCTCAAAAACATGATTTAACAATGTTTCTGGAGTAAAGTACATTAACAGGTATCTTCAGACTCGGATCAGAGCCACGGTATGAAGAAGCACAAAGAACACGAAGGTTGGCGCAGAGCCGAAGCTGCATGTAGAAGAGCTTCGGGATAGCGGCGGAAAAGGAAACCGACTTAAAGATGAAAAACCAGATTAGACCTCGAAGAATTACTATAGAGTTATTGATAAATGTAAAGGGCATTAATGTAATTTTACACGGGCTGCGTCCCGTGCCTATAAATAGATGAACAGTACTCCCGTACTATTCACGCTGACTTGGCATCCACTTTTGCGCCACACTTGTACTTTCTCTCATTCAAGTCGAAGGTACATTTGTAATTTATCTTTGTCTACATAAGTAATATAAATAGAAGTATATTAATAACAATATTTACAGAAATCATATTACCTTCTGTATTTTGTTTGAATATTCTTCATTCTTTACTATAATTATGAAGGTACGTCTTTCATGACCTTCGTCCTAAATTCATTATATCCGAAAGGAAATAATGATTAAGAGGACGAAGGGCTTTTGATATTTAACATTTTATGTTGCCTTGTTCTTGATTCATAGCATTTGAGAACAAGTCCCCAACACCCCCCCTCTAGGCGACTTTCAATTGGTATCAAAGCCCGGTGCTTCATTAAAGCCTAACTGCTCGAAGTGATGTCGGGAGATCACGCCAAGAAGGAGATGGAGATCGGCGAAAAGCCCACTACAAGCCACGGGAGCACTTCATCGGAAGAGTCCCGCACCAAGAGGAAGGAGAAGAAGAAGGACTCCTCCAAAGGGAAGGAGAAGAAATCTTCTTCACACCATAAAGAGAAGAAGGAGAAATCCTCTTCCCACAAGCCGCATCGGAGTGGGGACAAGAAAAAGAGGATGAGGAAGGTGGTCTACTACGAGACCGATTCTTCATCGGCATCCACCTCCGGCTCCGACGCGGCGTCCGTCACTTCTAAGCGCCAAGAGCGTAAGAAGTATAGTAAGATTCCCCTACGCTACACTCGCATTTCTAAACATACACCTTTACTTTCTGTCCCATTAGGTAAACCACCAACTTTTGATGGTGAAGATTACGCTAGGTGGAGTGATTTAATGCGATTTCATCTAACCTCGCTCCACAAAAGTATATGGGATGTTGTTGAGTTTGGTGCACAGGTACCATCCGTAGGGGATGAAGACTATGATGTGGATGAAGTAGCCCAAATCGAGCACTTCAACTCCCAAGCTACAACCATACTCCTCGCCTCTCTAAGTAGGGGGGAGTACAACAAGGTGCAAGGACTAAAAAGCGCCAAGGAAGTTTGGGACGTGCTCAAAACGACGCACGAGGGTGATGAACTCACCAAGATCACCAAGCGGGAGACGATCGAGGGGGAGCTTGGTCGCTTCCGTCTTCGCCAAGGGGAGGAGCCACAAGATATGTACAACCGGCTCAAGACCTTGGTGAATCAAGTGCGCAACCTCGGGAGCAAGAAATGGGATGACCATGAAGTGGTTAAGGTTATTTTAAGATCATTTATTTTCCTTAACCCTACTCAAGTACAATTAATTCGTGGTAATCCAAGATATACACTAATGACTCCCGAGGAAGTAATTGGGAATTTTGTGAGCTTTGAATTTATGATCACGGGCTCACGGAAGATCAACGAGCTTGACGGTCCGTCCACGTCCGAAGCTCAACCGGTCGCATTTAAGGCAACGGAGGAGAAGAAGGAGGAGTCTACACCAAGTAGACAACCAATCGACGCCTGCAAGCTCGACAATGAGGAAATGGCGCTCGTCATCAAAAGCTTCCGCCAAATCCTAAAACAAAGGAGGGGGAAGGACTACAAACCCCGCTCCAAGAAAGTGTGCTACAAATGTGGTAAACCCGGTCATTTTATTGCAAAATGTCCTATATCTAGTGACAGTGACAGGAGCGACGACAAGAAGGGGAGGAGAAAGGAGAAGAAGAGGTACTACAAGAAGAAGGGTGGCGATGCCCATGTTTGTCGCGAGTGGGACTCCGACGAAAGCTCTAGCGACTCCTCCAACGACGAGGACGCCGCCAACATCGCCGTCACCAAGGGACTTCTCTTCCCCAACGTCGGCCACAAGTGCCTCATGGCAAAGGACGACAAAAAGAAGGTTAAATCCAAATCCTCCACTAGATATGAGTCTTCTAGCGATGATAATGCTAATGATGAGGAAGATAATTTGCGTACTCTTTTTGCCAACTTAAACATGCAACAAAAAGAGAAATTAAATGAATTAATTAGTGCCATCCATGAGAAGGATGATCTCTTGGACTCCCAAGAGGACTTTCTAATCAAGGAAAACAAAAGGCATGTTAAAGTTAAAAATGCTTATTCTCTAGAAGTTGAAAAATGTGAAAAATTATCTAGTGAACTAAGCAATTGCCATGAGACTATAGACAACCTTAGAAATGAGAATGCTAATTTGTTAGCTAGGTCGATTCTATTGCTTGTAATGTTTCAATTCCCAATCTTAGGAATGATAATGATGATTTGCTTGCTAAGATTGAAGAATTAAACTTATCTCTTGTTAGCCTTAGGAATGAAAATGAAAAATTAATTGCTAAGGCTAAAGATTTTGATGTTTGCAATGCTACTATTTCCGACCTTAGAACTAAGAATGATATATTGCATGCTAAGGTTGTAGAATTAAAATCTTGCAAACCCTCTACATCTACCATTGAGCACACTTCTATTTGTACTAGATGTAGAGATGTTGATGTTAATGCTATACATGATCACATGGTTTTAATTAAACAACAAAATGATCATATAGCAAAATTAGATGCTAAAATTCCTGAGCATGAAATTGAAAATGAAAAATTTAAATTTGCTCGTAGTATGCTTTATAGTGGGAGACGCCCTGGCATTAAGGATGGCATTGGCTTCCAACAGGGAGGCAATGTCAAAATTAATGCCCCTCCTAAGAAGTTATCTAATTTTGTTAAGGGCAAGGCTCCCATGCCTCAGGATAACGAGGGTTACATTTTGTACCCTACCGGCTATCCTGAGAGCAAAATTAGGAGAATTCATTCTCGGAAGTCTCACTCTGGCCCTAACCATGCTTTCATGTATAAGGGTGAGACATCTAGCTCTAGGCAACCAACCCGTGCTAAGCTGCCTAAGAAGAAAACTCCTAATGCATCAAATGATCATGACATTTCATTTAAAACTTTTGATGCATCATATGTTTTAACTAACAAATCCGGCAAAGTAGTTGCCAAGTATGTTGGGGGCAAGCACAAGGGGTCAAAGACTTGTGTTTGGGTACCCAAAGTTCTTGTATCTAATGCCAAAGGACCCAAAACCATTTTGGTACCTAAAGTCAAGAACTAAACATGTTTTGTAGGGTTATGCATCCGGGGGCTCAAGTTGGATCATCGACAGCGGGTGCACAAACCACATGACAGGGGAGAAGAAAATGTTCTCCTCCTATGAGAAAAACCAAGATCCCCAACGAGCTATCACATTCGGGGATGGAAATCAAGGTTTGGTCAAAGGATTGGGTAAAATTGCTATATCTTCTAACCATTCTATTTCCAATGTTTTTCTTGTAGATTCATTAGATTACAATTTGCTTTCTGTATCTCAATTATGCAAAATGCGCTACAACTGTCTTTTTACTAATGTAGGTGTCACTGTCTTTAGAAGAAGTGATGATTCAATAGCATTTAAGGGAGTATTAGAGGGTCAGCTATACTTGGTAGATTTTGATAGAGCTGAACTCGACACTTGCTTAATTGCTAAGACTAACATGGGTTGGCTCTGGCACCGTCGACTAGCCCATGTTGGAATGAAGAATCTTCATAAGCTTCTAAAGGGAGAGCACATTTTAGGATTAACCAATGTTCATTTTGAGAAAGACAGGGTTTGTAGCGCATGCCAAGCAGGGAAGCAAGTTGGTGCCCACCATCCACACAAGAACATCATGACGACCGACAGGCCACTGGAGCTCCTACACATGGACCTATTCGGCCCGATTGCTTACATAAGCATCGGCGGGAGTAAGTACTATCTAGTTATTGTGGATGATTATTCTCGCTTCACTTGGGTATTCTTTTTGCAGGAAAAATCCCATACCCAAGAGACCTTAAAGGGATTCTTGAGACGGGCTCAAAATGAGTTCGGCTTAAGGATCAAAAAGATTAGAAGCGACAACGGGACGGAGTTCAAGAACTCTCAAATTGAAGGCTTCCTTGAGGAGGAGGGCATCAAGCATGAGTTCTCTTCTCCCTACACCCCACAACAAAATGGTGTAGTGGAGAGGAAGAATAGAACTCTATTGGACATGGCAAGAACCATGCTTGATGAGTATAAAACTTCGGATCGGTTTTGGGCCGAGGCGGTTAACACCGCTTGCTACGCCATCAACCGGTTGTATCTACACCGAATCCTCAAGAAGACATCATACGAACTCCTAACCGGTAAAAAGCCCAATATTTCATATTTTAGAGTCTTTGGTAGCAAATGCTTTATTCTTGTTAAAAGAGGTAGAAAATCTAAATTTGCTCCTAAGACTGTAGAAGGCTTTTTACTAGGATATGATTCAAACACAAGGGCATATAGAGTCTTTAACAAGTCCTCTGGACAAGTTGAAGTTTCTTGTGACGTTGTGTTTGATGAGACTAACGACTCTCAAGTAGAGCAAGTTGATCTTGATGAGATAGGTGTTGAAGAGGCTCCGTGCATCGCGCTAAGGAACATGTCCATTGGGGATGTATGTCCAAAGGAATCCGAAGAGCCTCCAAATGCACAAGATCAACCATCCTCCTCCACGCAAGCATCTCCACCAACTCAAAATGAGGATGAGGCTCAAGTTGATGAAGGACAAGATCAAGTAGATGAGCCACCTCAAGATGATGGCAATGATCAAGGGGGAGATGCAAATGATCAAGACAAGGAGGATGAAGATCCAAGGCCACCACACCCAAGAGTCCACCAAGCAATCCAATGAGATCACCCCGTCGACACCATCCTCGGCGACATTCATAAGGGGGTAACCACTAGATCTCGTGTTGCACATTTTTGTGAGCATTACTCTTTTGTTTCCTCTATTGAGCCACACAGGATAGAGGAAGCACTTCAAGATTCGGATTGGGTGGTGGCGATGCAAGAGGAGCTCAACAACTTCACTCGGAATGAGGTATGGCATTTGGTTCCACGTCCTAATCAAAATGTTGTAGGAACCAAATGGGTCTTCCGCAACAAGCAAGATGAGCATGGTGTGGTGACAAGGAACAAAGCTCGACTTGTGGCCAAGGGATACTCCCAAGTCGAAGGTTTGGATTTCAGTGAAACCTATGCACCCGTAGCTAGGCTTGAGTCAATTCGTATATTATTGGCCTATGCTACTTACCATGGCTTCAAGCTTTATCAAATGGACGTGAAAAGTGCCTTCCTCAATGGACCGATCAAGGAAGAGGTCTATGTTGAGCAACCTCCCGGCTTTGAAGATAGTGAGTACCCTAACCATGTCTATAAACTCTCTAAGGCGCTTTATGGGCTCAAGCAAGCCCCAAGAGCATGGTATGAATGCCTTAGAGATTTTCTTATCGCTAATGGCTTCAAAGTCGGAAAGGCCGATCCTACTTTATTCACTAAAACTCTTGAAAATGACTTGTTCGTATGCCAAATTTATGTTGATGATATTATATTTGGGTCTACTAACAAGTCTACATGTGAAGAATTTAGTAGGATCATGACACAAAAGTTCGAGATGTCTATGATGGGGGAGTTGAAGTACTTCTTGGGATTTCAAGTAAAGCAACTCCAAGAGGGCACCTTCATTAGCCAAACAAAGTATACTCAATACATTCTAAACAAGTTTGGGATGAAGGATGCCAAGCCCATCAAGACACCCATGGGAACTAATGGGCATCTCGACCTCGACACGGGAGGTAAGTCCGTGGATCAAAAGGTATACCGGTCGATGATAGGTTCTTTACTCTATTTATGTGCATCTCGACCGGACATTATGCTTTCCGTATGCATGTGTGCAAGATTCCAAGCCGACCCTAAGGAAGCTCACCTTACGGCCGTAAAACAAATCTTGAGATATTTGGCTTACACTTCTAAGTTTGGGCTTTGGTATCCTAGGGGATCCACTTTTGATTTGATTGGTTATTCGGATGCCGATTGGGCGGGGTGTAAAATCAATAGGAAGAGCACATCGGGGACTTGCCAGTTCTTGGGAAGATCCTTGGTGTCTTGGGCTTCAAAGAAGCAAAATTCGGTCGCTCTTTCTACCGCCGAAGCCGAGTACATTGACGCAGGCCATTGTTGCGCACAACTACTTTGGATGAGGCAAACCCTTAGGGACTACAGTTACAAATTAACCAAAGTTCCTCTTCTATGTGATAATGAGAGTGCAATCCGCATGGCGGATAATCCCGTTGAGCATAGCCGCACTAAACACATAGCCATTCGGTATCATTTTCTAAGGGATCACCAACAAAAGGGAGATATCGAGATTTCATACATTAATACTAAAGATCAATTAGCCGATATCTTTACCAAGCCACTTGATGAACAAACTTTTAACAAACTTAGGCATGAGCTAAATATTCTTGATTCTAGGAACTTCTTTTGTTGATTTGCACACATAGCTCTTTTATATACCTTTGATCATGTCTCTTTCATATGCTCTGACTAATGTGTTCTCAAGTCTATTTCAAACTAAGTCATCGGTGTATTGAAAGGGAATTAGAGTCTTCGGCGAAGACAAAGGCTTCCACTCCGTAACTCATCCTTCGCCGTCACTCCGAGCAATTCTCCATTTTTGGGGGAGAAATGGACTCCGTCTTTGGTATAATATTCACTCATTAATTTATGATCAAAGGGGGACAGAGTATTTCTAAGGGCTCTAATGACTCCGTTTTTGGCGATTCTTGCCAAAGGGGGAGAGAATATTAGCCCAAAGCAAAAGGACTGCACCACCACCTAATTTTAAAATGTTTTCAATTGATAATTTCAAATTGGTATCTTATTATGTTCAAAAGGGGGAGAAAGTAGTATTTCAAAATTGATATATCAAAACCCTCTTGAACACTAAGAGGAGAATTTCATTTAGGGGGAGTTTTGTTTTAGCCAAAGGAAAAGCATTTGAAACAGGGGGAGAAAATTTCAAATCTTGAAAATGCTTCACAAAATCTTATTCATTTACCTTTGACTATTTGCAAAAGACCTTTGAAAAGGATTTACAAAAGAATTTGCAAAAACAAAACAAGTGGTGCAAGCGTGGTCCAAAATGTTAAAATTAAAGAAACAATCCATGCATACTTTATGGGTATTTATATTGGCTCAATTCCAAGCAACCTTTGCACTGACATTATGCAAACTAGTTCAATTATGCACTTCTATACTTGCTTTAGTTTGTGTTGGCATCAATCACCAAAAAGGGGGAGATTGAAAGGGAATTAGGCTTACACCTATTTCCTAATTGATTTTGGTGGTTGAATTGCCCAACACAAATAATTGGACTAACTAGTTTGCTCTAGATTATATGTTCTACAGGTGCCAAAGGTTCATCTACAACTATACTAAATTGACTGTCCGGAATACCGTAGATTATTCCGGACAGGAGAAGCTTTTTGGAAAAACAGGCCTAGCGCGGACCGTCCGGGCCCTTGCGGCGGACCGTCCGCAACACCAGGATGACCCTCGGACAGAACCAATGCAAAAATCCAAGTCTGCACTACGGACAGTCTGGAGGAAAAGCAAGGACCGTCCGAGACCTCGCGCGGACCGTCCGGCCTCAGACGCGGACCGTCCGGTAGGTGAGGAACCGAAAAACCCGAAGGTGACAGGTTCGAAAAAATGAATTATAGCGTCCTCGCGGACCGTCCGGGGTGCACGACCGGACCGTCCGTGACTGGCTTTATCTGACATCTGACGACACATTAAATGCAATATAGCCGTTACTGCTGACCGTTGCGTTTTCAGCTGTTGATCTACAGGCGTGGACCGTCCGGACCAGGCGGGCGGACCGTCCGCGGTCGGCAGAATGGAGCAACGGCTAGGAAGTGGTTGGTGGCTATAAATACAACACCAACCACCTCCATTTACTACACCCAAGCATTCCAACCTTCAACATTCAATACAAGAGCTAGCAATCCATTCCAAGACACATTCAAAGCCTCCATCTCTCCAAGTTTCACAATTGAGAAAAGAGATCATTAGTGATTAGTGACTTGAGAGAGAAAGTGATCCGTGTGTTATTTGTCGCTCTTGTCGCTTGGCTTTTGCAATCGTGCTTTCTTTCAATCTTTCTTGCGATCAACTCAATTGTAACCAAGACAAGAGACACCAATTGTGTGGTGGTCCTTGCGGGGAAGTTTGTTCCCTTTTGATTGAGAAGAAGAAGCTCACTCGGTCCAAGGGACCGTTTGAGAGAGGGAAAGGGTTGAAAGAGACCCGGTCTTTGTGACCACCTCAACGGGGAGTAGGTTTGCGAGAACCGAACCTCGGTAAAACAAATCCACGTGTCACACTCTTTATTTGCTTGTGATTTGTTTTGCACCCTCTCTCGCGAACTCAATTATATTTCTAACGCTAACCCGGCTTGTAGTTGTGATTAACTTTGTAAATTTCAGTTTCGCCCTATTCACCCCCCCTCTAGGCGACTTTCACCGACGCCACTAGAATTGTCCGCACCTGCGAAGGGTGTCAGTTCTACGCAAGGCAGACCCACCTGCCTGCTCAGGCTCTGTAGACGATACCCATCACTTGGCCTTTTGCTCTGTGGGGTCTGGACCTCGTCGGCCCCTTGAAGAAGGCACCCAGGGGCTACATGCACCTGTTGGTCGCCATCGACAAATTCTCCAAGTGGATCGAGGTCCGACCCCTAAACAGCATCAGGCCCGAACAGGCGGTGGCATTCTTCACCAACATCATCCACCGTTTTGGGGTCCCGAACTCCATCATCACCGACAACGGCACCCAGTTCACCGGCAGAAAGTTCCTGGACTTCTGCGAGGATCACCACATCCGAGTGGACTGGGCCGCCGTGGCTCACCCCATGACGAATGGGCAAGTAGAGCGTGCCAACGACATGATTCTACAAGGACTCAAGCCTCGGATCTACAACGACTTCAACAAGATCGGCAAGCGATGGATGAAGGAACTCCCCTCGGTGGTCTGGAGCCTGAGGACAACGCCGAGCCGGGCCACGGGCTTCACGCCGTTCTTTCTAGTCTATGGGGCCGAGGCCATCTTGCCCATAGACTTAGAATACGGTTCCCCAAGGACGAGGGCCTATGCTGACCAAAGCAACCAGGCTAATCGAGAAGACTCGCTGGACCTGCTGGAAGAGGCTCGGGACATGGCCTTGCTGCACTCGGTGCGGTACCAGCAGTCCCTGCGACGCTACCACGCCCGAGGGGTCCGGTCCCGAGACCTCCAGGCGGGTGACCTGGTGCTTCGGCTGCGACAAGGCGCCCGAGGGCGACACAAGCTCACGCCTCCCTGGGAAGGGCCGTTCGTCATCGCCAAAGTTCTGAAGCCCGGAACATACAAGCTGGCCAACAGCCAAGGCGAGGTCTACAGCAACGCTTGTAACATCCAACAGCTACGTCGCTTCTACCCTTAAGATGTTTTCAAGTTGTTCATATACCTCGCTCCCATGCAAAGTTTAGTCATCAAGGAAGGGTCAGCCTTGCCTCGGCAAAGCCCGACCCTCCCTCGGGGGCTAAAAGGGGGGAACCCCCTCTGCGTTGAATTTTTTCCTCGAAAAAAGAGCCTTTCTGCCAGAATGTCTTTCGTGCTTTTCGACCACTTCGGAAGTGGATCCTGAAAACGACGGAGTACACGTAAGCAGCCAAGGCTGACCGAGCCGAGGGACTCCTACGCCTCCAGGATACGGATACCTCACTCATCACCTTCTGCGATAAGTAACTCACGTTCGGATAAGTGATTCCGCGGACCGAACAAGTCTTCACGCTCGAAAGCTCCTCTGCCGAAGCGGTTCTTCGGGCCTTCTCGACTGCGTCGGTGACAGAACCCCATGGACGGGCAAGAGCGCGTGTAAGCGGCAAGGCCGACCGAGCCGAGGGATTCCTACGCCTCCGGGATACGGATACTTCACTCATCACCTTCCGTGAAAAGCAACTCTCGCTCGCACAGACAATTCTGTTACCAACGAAAAAGTCCAGATACT
This sequence comes from Zea mays, assembly GCF_902167145.1. Lineage (NCBI taxonomy): Eukaryota > Viridiplantae > Streptophyta > Magnoliopsida > Poales > Poaceae > Zea > Zea mays. The sequence goes on from NC_050103.1 coordinate 48,990,358, forward strand.
CGAAACAAGAGGAAAAGAAGCGCAGCTTTACAACACGGCGAGGGCGTGTTTGGGCCTCGGCGGCCGCAGAAAACACACGCTACAAGACAATCCGATACTGCGGGCTCGGATCTTGACGGCTGAAGGGAGCAGCAGCACCCTCGGCGTCGACTACACCTTCGGCGAGGTCCGACCTAGCCTCGGACGGCGACCCGGTCCGAGGATCTCCACTCTGAAGGACGACGTCATCACCACGCTCGGGCCATCGCCGCCAGGGTCTTCTCCGAGAATCCGGCCCGAGCAGGCGGCTCAGCTGGTCACCCCGAGGCCTCGGCCAGCTGTCCTCCAAGGACATCAGCCCGGCCCGAGGCCTCGGCAGATCAATTCCGGCGTCGGTCCTGCTAACGAACGACCCGGCCAGGCTCCGGCCGACCAAGTCTTCTTTTTTGAGCCAACTCTGCCTCTATCCATGCTGACACCGCTACCCCTGGCCTCGGCTCATCGAAGAGCGGCCGAGGGGTTCCTTTAACTAAGCAAGAGAAGCCTCGGACAGCAAGGCCGACCGAGCCGAGGGACTCCTACGCCTCCGGGATACGGATACCTCACTCGTCACCTTTGCACGAGGCAACTCACGCTTGGTGAAGCGGTTCAGACAACCAACAGGCGAGTCTTAGCGCTCGAAAATGAGGAAAAAATACATACATGTTCAGGCCCCGACAGCCACAATGAACAAAAGACCGGCATTCAAGGTGCCATTACAAATGGAACTCCGGTTCCACCTCTGCAGGTACGAACAACCCCACTCGATCGGGGGGCCTGCGGAGCGACAGAAGACCGATGAACGGCACGCCGTCGCCCGCTCCAGCAGCGGTGACGACGACGACCCCCGCTCCGGGTGGCCGAACTGCAGCAGATGGCCTCAGGGCGGACGCTGCTGCAACCTTGCCCTCGCCCACGCCGACGCTCGAGGGACGAGGACAAGTACAAAGAGCCGGAGGCCCGAAGCGCGGATGGTGGCGGTGATCCCGTCGGCAACGGGGACTTCTCGAGCCGCCTCCACCTTGGCACCGACGATAGGGGCCGTCAGCCCTCCGGCAGATCCCCGCTCAGATCCTCCCGGACGAGTGGGGCACCGACCTCCGCGTGGAGGCGCCGTACCGGTGCAAAGGCAGGACCGCCCCAGAACACGAACGCCGCCCTGGCAGCGCGCGATATCTTGGGCGGTCCTCCCGTGCACACGGCGTGGCAACCGCCTTCCGGCAGGAGGGGGCATCGGGAGCCAAGCCGACGAGCCCGACGTGCTGAGGCTGACGATGCACGCCGTCGACCAGCCCTGCGTTGTCGAAGTCCGACCCGCCCGCAGGGCCAGTGAGCGCCCTCTCCCTCGAACGCCGAAGGAGAGGCCGACCCACGAACCCGCGCGGGAGGTAGAGCTCTGGCTCAGCCCAGTCTCCACCCCAGCGAGGTTGATGAACATCCTTGAAGCTGGGGGTGGGACCAAGATCGCAGCTCGGCTCACTTCTCCCCACCCAGGGGCTGGTGGTCACCGTCTCGGGTGACCGCCGGCGGAGGGGTGCAGCCGGGCTGACTGATGAAAATCCTTGAAGCCGAACGATGGCTGAAAGGTACCAACTCCCACGGAGTTGCGTTCCTCCAACGACAAGGCGGAAGGACTGCGGGCATCCCCCATCCGGGGGCTCGGAAGGTGGAAAGACACGACGCATAAGGGAGCGCGAAGACATGGTCGCCTTTCAAGGGGGTCACCCTCCTTTTAAAGGCGACTCTCCCTACTTACGTCCCCAGCCGTCACGGGCTGAGTCTTCTCCAGCACGCTCCAAGGTCCTCCCCCTACGGCGCGGGGGCTGGGCCCCACGCGTCATGCAAGCCGGCCCAGGGCGGAAGAAGCCAAACCTCCGCGCGCGGTGCATGCAACCGTCCAGCGGTTGCAAACGTCCCTCCACTTTCGCCCAGACCAGCGGGTGAAAGGGCGGGCAGCCATGCAGGCGGCATGCAACTGCGCCAAGTGGGTGCACTTCTCCGACTTCCAGCGCGCCCAGCATGGAAGCCCAGGCCCACGCGTCATGCAACCGGTCCGCCGGATGCTACGTGCGAGCAACTGCACCGCCACTCGCGCCACTGCCACGCCTCCTCGATTGCGGAACCAGTACCGCGACTCGAGGCAACCCTATGCATGACCCAGTAGCGCCAGCCTGGCGCGATGGTCAATACGGCCAAAAGTGGGCCGGCAGTAATGGAGGTGGCAGGCGGGCAGGAGCAGCGGTCACGTCGTCAGCCAAGCTTACGTCCCATCCGGGGGCAGCGAGAGAACCCTCTCTCACGGCGTGAAGACAACGCGCCCGTGTTCCATTCCTCGAACGGCTCGCGCACGCGCAATGGCTGCCCTGCGAACCGCACGCCTCGTCGCATCAACTCCGCGGCGGGACAGGCGGCGCCTCTGGCAAGAGAAGCAAGCGACGCTTCGCCTTCGCCATAAGGACCGCGTCAAAAAAGGTACGCCACGTCATTCGATTTCGTATCCTTTTCCTTTTTCCTCTTTCTCTCTCTTACAACAGGGACCGGGAAAGGGGGATACCCTGAAAAGGATCCTTCTCTGTGAAGGAACCAGGCTCCGAGCCTCCCTACTGATCAGAGGTTCGAAGGCAGGCCCCTCGAAGGGTTCAACAGCCGCCTCAGAGCGCGTGGGCTCCACACCCACTACTGGTCAGAGGTTCGAAGGCCGGCCCCTCGGAAGGGTTCAACGACCGCCTCAGGCTACTCGGGCTCCGCGCCCACTACTGATCAGGGGTTCGAAGGCTGGCCCTCGAAGGGTTCACAGCCGCCTCAGACACAGAGCGAGGGATGACCATGGGTACGTTCGATACATAACTAAGGCTCGGGCTGCGCTCCCGAGGTACCCTAGGACATTTCCGAGACCACCGGGAACGATCTTGTAACAGAATCCCATCAGAGGGACGCATCGAGCCCTCAGACCCCGTCGACAGGGGACCGGGTCCGGCAGATCACCCGCAGGTACTTTTGGGCGCGCCTCTGGGCCTCTAGCCAACCCCTAGCAAATGGGGCACGGACGTCCGCTCGGATTACCCGCCAGCAGCTCACCGGAGACACCATGTTCGGCGCCCTCCGAGGGCAACATGGCGCTTTCCCCCCTCCTCCTTGCGGAAAGGCGACGCAGGGGCATATGTAAAAAAGTCGAGTCTGTCCCTGACCGTCCTCTCGCCCTGTGCAGAGGCTCGGGGGCTACTCTCGCAAACCCGGCTCCGGCCAAACCGTTGACAGCGTCAACATACCAGCCCCGAGAACTTGGGACCCGACCGTGCACCCGGGCTACGGCCAGCTCGCATGAGGGAACGACCAGACCAGCCAAAGCATTGTGCGAGGCATTAAGACCTCGGAGGAGTCAAACCACTCCTCCGAGGCCTCAGGGGCTACACCCGGCGGGTGCGCTCGCGCGCACCCACCTGAACAAAACGCAACCGAGAAAGGCTGGTCCCCTTGCAAAACAGTGCGACAAAAGCCTCCAAGCGAGTGTTAACACTCCCTTCAAGGCTCGGGGGCTACTGTCGGGGACCATAATTAGGGGTACCCTCAAGACTCCTAATTCTCAGCTGGTAACCCCCATCAGCACAAAGCTGTAAAGGCCTGATGGGTGCGATTAAGTCAGGGATCGGTCCATTCGAGGGACTCGATCGCGCCTCGCCCGAGCCTAGCCTCGGGCAAGGGTTGCCGATCCCGGAGGATCTCCGGCTCGCCCAAGGTCCCCCTCCAGCGACGAACATACTTCCGGCTCGCTCGGGGCCCTGTCTTCGCCAAGAAGCAACCCTGACCAAATCGCTGCGCCAACCGACCAAATCGCAGGAGCATTTAATGCAAAGGTGGTCTGACACCTTTATCCTGACGCGCGCCCTTCAGTCGACAGAGCCGAACTGACCGCAGTCACTTCGCCGCTCCACTGACCGGCCTGACAGAAGGACAGCGCCGCCTGCGCCGGACCGACTGCAGTGCCGCTTGACAGAGTGAGGCTGACAGGCAGTCAGGCCCGGCCTCAAGCACCATAGGAAACTCTGCCCCGCCCGACCCAGGGCTCGGACTCGGGCTAAGCCCCGGAAGACGGCGAACTCCGCTCCGCCCGACCCAGGGCTCGGACTCGGGCTAAGCCCCGGAAGACGGCGAACTCCGCTCCGCCCGACCCAGGGCTCGGACTCGGGCTAAGTCCCAGAAGACGGCGAACTCCGCTCCGCCCGACCCAGGGCTCGGACTTGGGCTAAGCCCCGGAAGACGGCGAACTCCGCTCCGCCCGACCCAGGGCTCGGACTTGGGCTCAGCCCCGGAAGACGGCGAACTCCGCTCCGCTCGACCCAGGGCTCGGACTTGGGCTCAGCCCCGGAAGACGACGAACATCGCTCCGCCCGACCCCAGGGCTCGGACTCAGCCCTGGCCTCAGCTGACGGTCTCCGCCTCGCCCGACCCAGGGGCTCGGACTCGACCTCGGCCACGGAAGACAGACTCGACCTCGACCTCGGAGGGGCCTCCACATCGCCCAACCTAGGGCGCAGACCAGCCACATCAACAGGAAGCGCCATCATCACCCTACCCCAAGCTGACTCAGGCCACGGGGAACAAGACCGGCGTCCCATCTGGCTCGCTCCGACATATAGGCAATGATGGCGCCCTGCACACTCTGTGACGACGGCGGCTCTCAGCCCCCTTACGGAAGCAAGAGGACGTCAGCAAGGACTCGACAGCTCCGACAGCTGTCCTTCCTCCAGGCTCCAGCGCTCCTCCGACGGCCACGACACCACACAAACCGGGCGCCAAAACCTCTCCGGCCACCACGATGGCGTGTACTTAGGGCGCTAGCTCTCCTCCGCTAGACACGTAGCACTCTGCTACACCCCCCATTGTACACCTGGATCCTCTCCTTACGCCTATAAAAGGAAGGACTAGGGACCTCTTAGAGAAGGTTGGCCGCGCGGGGACGAGGACGAGACAGGCGCTCGCGTAAGGCCGCTCGCTCCCTCTCCCGCGTGGACGCTTGTAACCCCCTACTGCAAGCGCACCCGACCTGGGCGCGGGACGAACACGAAGGCCGCGGGATTTCCACCTCTCTCACGCCCGTCTCCGGCCACCTTTCTCCCCCCTTCGCGCTCGGCCTCGCGCCGACCCATCTGGGCTGGGGCACGCGACGACATTTCACTCGTCGGCCCAGGGACCCCCCGGTCTCGAAACGCCGACAAAAACGAACTGAGGATCGTCCTTGGCGCCAGAAAATCAACTAGGAGACGCCACCTAGATCGAATCGAACTCCTCGATGTGGCTCCACTTGAACCACCTGTTCTTCTCCTGTGGGGGTGTGAGACAGCAAGGGTGAGCTGTAATACTCAAATTTGTAAAAGCATAAGAAATGAGATTATTTTCCCTATATGTGTTGCCTTTACTCATTGGTACTTGTGAATAACCACATTTAAAAGTGAATAATTAACAAGTAGCACATAAACAACTTATGCATCATGTTGGGTCTTATTTGTCTATGCATTTAATACCAGCAATATTAATAAAATGGTATTATTATCCAAATTTGAAGTTGACCTAAGTTACACTTAGGAATTTGGAACATAACATAGAAAAGGAGAAGAAAGAGAAAGAATATAGAAATTTATATATATATATAATATGTATCTTCAAAGTTAGTATTTTAATGGCACAATATAAACCTAAGTATAAAATGGCCACAAGAATGGAATTTAAATTTTAAATGAGTTTGAAATTGAAAATGAAGAAAAGAAGGTGGGGGAAAAAAAGAAAAAGGTCAAAATGCTATTTGGGCCGGTTCCTAACCAATTCGGCCCACTACCCGTGCTCTCCCTGTCCAGCCCTCAGCCGTGTGCTCGCGCTTTCTTCTCACTGTCGGTGGGACCCCCGTTGTCAGCTCCTCCCTCGCGACAGAATCTGGCGGCGGAACAAACCTGGCCGCCTTTGCCGCGCACGCGCCATGACCGGATCTCCCGTGGACTTGGGAATTCCGTTGCTCAAACTCCGACCGCCTTTGCCTGGCCTATAAATTCATTGGCCCTAGAACTCACCGCCTCGGTCGACCAGAAGGAAAGCAGCGCGTGATCGCCACCGTGTGCCATTGCAGAACCATGGAGGAGAGAGGGATATCCGCTGCGAACGAATTGCGTATACACCTTCGATGGGGTCTCGACTGCGGGTCTGGGAAGCTTCACCACGTTCTCAGGCATGTGCCCATGGCCCCTCCAAGCACGTTTGGCGCGCTGGGCACTAGTAATCGCTCACCGGTGTGTTGCTCCGCGGCGGGCCCGCTGTGCTACGTGGGAAGCGTCCTGTGCGTCGCCATCACCGGTAAGACCTTGCTCCCTGGACTCACCCCAACCCCCTCTACGCGTAGCACCGTAGATATCCAAGTTAGTTGTGCGGGTCGCACGATCTGGGCACCGCGGCAATGGCGCTGCCATGGTCCGCTCGGACTCGGTTGCTGGCGTAGGGTGGAAGAAGACGACACGGGAGCCCTCGATCTACGAATGAACGGCTCAGATTGATGCATTCCTATCGCAGCGCGTCAGCCATAGGATCTGAATCCATGGGTTAGTAAACGTCCGGGCTTCATAAAATCTGGGGCGCAGATTGATAATCCAACGGCTGTGGGCGTACCGGTTCGCTTAAATTTCAGGATCTAATCTAGACCGTTCGTTTATAATCGGACGGCTCTGGCTGGCCAATACCCCTTCACTTTACCAGTTTGCAGAAGAGACCCTAGAAAATTTAAGAATCAACCCGCCGTCCAATACAACAGCCCTCTGAGTCTCGGGAATCTTTTTAAGTTTAGCCCCTTCGTTTTCCAGAATTAGAGGCCCAGTCCATAGGGTTATTAAATCAGAGAAATGAATTAGAAAATGAGATTTTAAAATAAAAACAATACCTAGAATTTGTATAATTCATAGAAAATGCTTATGAACTCCAAATTAGTTCATTCCAGTTTCTAAATTTTCATAATATTATTTTCTAACCATTAGTGCCTATGTTTTGGCATGAAAGACACATTAAAATTTATCTAGCAATTAATCTTGTAGTAAATACTTAAAACCTTCAGAAATTCGTATCTTAAAATCTGTAACTCCAAATTTAATGATTCTCGTTCCTGTGATCTCATTTTAGTGTATAGATTATTATTGTGTATTTTATTTACATGTTTGGTATGATGTTAATTTTTGCTATACTATGTATGTATTGTGTTGATGCGAGTAGACGAGTAAGTCACAGAGGATCCTGAGGTTCTGCTGGTAGAGACTGCTGAGCAGGAGCTCGTGGAAGGCAAGTCGTGCCCTTGATCACTTCTTTTACCCAGTCATGTTCTGATTAATCATAATGATCTGCATAGGCTAATTTTGATGGGACCCAATAGGTTACCCCAGTTTGACTATCTTTATACCTTGTTTACCACTGAACTTTTTGGGTAGTACCTGCTATTGCTTTATGTGGTTATGGGTATGGAGATACATTTTATTCATGATTACACTTTTATTATCAGTTGTTATTTACTGTTCATGATAAGATCATTATGTTAATTGGAACATGGAGAACCACCCGGGAAAACAGTGCTACCACAAGGGTTTATGGACGCCCTTGGCTGATTAATTAGGAAAGCTAGTGGATGACTACCTTACCCGAAAGGGGCAAGGGCAGTAGGGGAGTGGTCAGTGTAGGGAGGCCCTTGGGATGATTTTGCTGCGATGGCGGTCATGCGAGGGATTCCTGCACTGGAGCTTCCTATAAACTGTAGCGGGTTTTCTGAAGCTAGTGGAACTTTGTAAAGGCCTCGTAGTGTTACCCTGCCTCACCTCCTCAGTAGAGGTGTATGGGATTGGCCGTCTCTTGGCAGATGGGTAACATGACTTGTGGGTAAAGATGTGCAACCTCTGCAGAGTGTAAAACTGGTATACTAGCCGTGCTCACGGTCATGAGCAGCTCGATTAAAGATGCGCAACCTCTGAAGAGTGTAAAACTGGTATACTAGCCATGCTCACGGTCATGAGCAGCTCGGACACTCACATGATTAAATTATGGAACTTAAACTCAATTTGTCATATGCATTGTATCGCAGGTGAGGTTGTTACTTTTGTTCTACTACTTAATTGGGCTGGTATTTACTTATACTTAGTAATTGCTAATAAAATTTTGACCAACTTTAAAAGCAATGCTCAACTCTAACCATCCTCTTTGGTAAGCCTTACACTTCATGTGAGCTCCCACCTTTGGCGAGTTCATGCACATTATTCCCCACAACTTGTTGAGCGATGAACGTATGTGAGCTCACTCTTGCTGTCTCACACCCCCCACAGGTCAAGAACAGGTACCACAGGATGAGGCGCGTGGAGGATGCTGTGATGTGTTCGTGAGAGGTCTAGGTCGTCGTCTCCCAGTCAACTTTGGTTTGCTGGACCGTTGTCTCCTTATAATGTAATTATTTATTTTGTACAAAACTCCTATTATATAGTAAAGATGTGACATTCGATCCTGTGCCATGAATCATCATACGTGTGAGACTTGGTCCCAGCACACCTGGTGATTATGTTCGCGCCCGGGTTTTGGACCCCTAAAATCCGGGTGTGACATGAGCTCACACATGTTCATCGCTCAACAAGTTGTGGGGAATAATGTGGCATGAACTCACCAAAGGTGGGAGCTCATGAAGTGTAAGGCTTACCAAAGAGAATGGTTAAAGCTAAGCATTGCTTTTAAAGTTGGTCAAAATTTTATTAGCAGTTACTAAGTGTAAGTAAATACCAAACCATAATAAATAATAATAGAACAAAATTAATAATAAACCCATGCAAATGCAAATGACAAATTGAATTTAAGTTTCATAATTTAATCATGCGAGAGTCATGAGCTGCTCATGACCATGAGCTCGGCTAGTATACCAGTTTTACACTCTGCAGAGGTTGTACCCTGTACCCACAAGTCGTGTATCCCATGTCGCCAGGGTTTGCAAAGCTCTTAGACACTACCAAGGTGAATGGCTAGGGATCCACTACGAGGCCTTTACAAAGTTCCACTAGCCTCCGAAAACCCGCTATAGTTTATGGGAAGAGCACTTGCAAGAATCCCCCGTCTGACCGCCATCGCAGCAAAATCAACCCAAGAACCTCCTTGCATGCAATCCCCTACTGCCCTTGCCCCTTTCGGGTAAGGTAGTCTTCCACTAGCTTTCCTAGTTAGTTAGCCAAGGGCGTCCCATTAAACCCTTGTGGTGGCACGCGTTTCTCAAGTTAAGCTCCATGTTCCAATTAACATTTAATGATCTTGACATGAACATAAATAACATAACAGAATAATTGGAACATGGATATAATGAAATATTATCCCAAAAACCATGTAAAGCAATAGCCAAAACTACCCATGTGATTCAGGGGTAACAAGGTAAAAAGGATGACCAGACTAGGGTGACCTATTGGGTCCCATCAAAATTAAACCTATGCATTGAATAATAATAAAGAATATTATTGGGTAACAAAAGTGAATCAAGGGCACAACTTGCCTGACACTTGAGATTCTAGTTACCAGGATGATCTCCAAATCCTCGAAACCTCGCGCTAGTCGTAGCAATACAAACCAACATGGTATAGATAAAATTAACATCACACCAAACATAAGTGTTGGGGACTTGTTCTCAAATGCTATGAATTAAGAACAAGGCAACACAAGAAATGTTAAACGTTAAAGTCCTTCGTCCTTCGAAGCATTATTTCCCTTAGGACATAATGATTTTCGGACGAAGGTTATGAAGGACATACCTTCATAAATTCAACATATAATAATGAAGAAGGAATCATATGAAACACAAAAGATAGCATAAACCATTATGTATTATTATCAACTCATTTCTGTATTATTATTATAGAAAAGTAGAAATAATACCAAATTACAAATGTACCTTCGGCTTGAAAGAAGGCGAAAGTACAAGCGTGACGCAAAAGCAAATGCCAAGTCAGTGTGAGCAGTACGGGGGTACTGTTCACCTATTTATAGGCACGGGACACAGCCCATATAAAATTACATCCATGCCCTTTACATTTGGTAGTAATTCTATAGTAATCCACCGAGGTCTGAATAGCCTTTTCATCTTTAAGTCGGTTTCCTTTTCTGCTACCACGCCGAAGCTTTCCTGCTCACATCTTCGGCGCTGTATCAACCTTCGTATTATTTGGGCTTCTCCTACTGTGATATCGACTCGAGTCCGAAGATACCTGTTCACACATTATACTCCAGAAACACTGTTAAATCTTGTTTTTGAGGACCTTCGGAAGCCGAAGGCCCCCAACAGTAGCCCCTCGCAATATTAATTTGTTAGAATAATAAATTTAGATTGCGACATGGACGAAGGCCTTAAGCCGAAGGTCCGAAAAAACACCTTCCCTTTGCTAGAATAGCAACATTCACTGACAAGCGGGGTCTTCCAATTTTCAACGCACGGGGCGTATAAATAAGAGCATACCGCGAGCTCATTTGGTACACTCTCTTGCCATCTGCTCTTGCTCACTCAATTTTTAGCTCTTGCGCACCAAGACTTGCTTAGCTTTTTAAGTTTTTAAGCTTCGGCGTTGAAAACAATTTTTTAGTGTTTCCGAAGATGTCTGAAGATAAGAAGGCTGCTGCCGAGATGAAGCTGAGTCTCTCTGAAGAGAAAAACTTGGGGTTTCTTATAGCAATGTCGAAGACCAATACAGAAAAAATCACCAAAGAGATTTTAGAAGGTTTGTCTGAAGATACTGATGACAGCGACAGTTATGATGTGGATAGAGGTGGTGAAGACTCCGAAGATCGCCCTTGGCGACCAAGCCATGCGGTTTTCGGCAAATCAAGTATCAAAGAAAATCATCTTGTCAACATGAGGGGAAGATATTTCCGGGACTTGTCCGTTGTGAGGGCCAACGAAGGAGAAAAGACTTGTCCGAACCCTGAAGAAAATGAAGTCGTAGTGTACCGAAGCTTTTTGAAAGCTGGACTACGATTTCCCCTGAGCAACTTTGTCGTAGAGGTGCTGAAAATATTTGAAGTCTATCTTCACCAACTTACCCCCGAAGCAATCATAAGGCTGAATATCTTCGTGTGGGCCGTGAGAAGCCAAGGTCTGGAACCTGATGCGAAAAGTTTCTGCAACATACACGAATTATCATACGAGACAAAACCCTGGGGTAAGGAACAGTATCACAATAATTTTGGCTGCTACAGTTTCGTTTCTCGGTCTGGGTCAAGCTGTCCCGTGCCAACCTTTCGGAAGAGATGGCCCGGCGACTGGATGACAGAATGGTTTTATGTGAAGAATGACCTGAAAACACGGGAAGATATTAAAGGTATAATTATGCGCCCTATTTGGCAAAGCTTCGGCCTGCGGAGGCCGAATGTTGAAATGAATGAAGCTGCCGAAGAATGCCAGAGAGCCTTCGGAGTTATTTGTTCTTTTATTGGAACGAGAGATTTGGTCCAAGAGCATATTGCCTTCAGAGTATGGCTGCTCGCGGAAAAATGGGAAATGCCACAAGAGACTATAAAGGAGGCTGACGAAGGTGGACTTATCAGGCTGAAGTATACTTTCAAATTCGGAGACAAATTCGTAGAGCCAGATGATGACTGGCTAAAAAGCATTGAAAATGTAAGTGATGAACTACTTGGGGTTTATTCAAAGGCCGAAGATACTGCATTGTTAGCAGCCTTCGGAGGCCGGAAAAAGAAAAGACTGAACCGAGTGTTTGACGCAATTGGGTTCGTGTACCCCGACTACCAGTATCCAACGCGGGGCCAAAAAAGAAAAAGCGCAACTTCTGCACAGGAAACTGCTTCAGCCGCTCCCAGCGAGCCAGCGCCGAAGAGACAAAGGATAAAAGTTCTCACACACCGGCCACGCTACATTGAACCAGCTATAGTGCCTGAGTTCGCCGGTGAAACCTCTTCGGCCACCGAAATTAAAGAACTAACTTCAGAGCCGAAGTTCGAAGAAAAAGCTGAAGCACCTTCAGCAGAGAAAGCAGAAGAACCAAGTACTGAAGGAACGAAAATATTGGAAATTTTAAGTCCTTCAGCAAGTGTTGAGACAACAAAAAACCAAAAGGGCCCAGCGGTGACCCCAAAAAGAAAAAGAATGGTTACTGTGCTAGATGTTCTGGAGACAATTGAGTCCTCAAGCACGACTCCGAAGAAGACTGTTGAAACTTCCGAAGCGGAAACTGAAATCTTTGATGCTGAAGCTCCAAAGCAACAAACTGAGACTGAAGCTGGGCCTTCAGAGCCCACGAAGGTAAAATCCTTGGAAACCGAGGAAGAAAAAATGACAGAGCCAATTCTTGTTGAAGAAATCAGTGCTGTTGCCCCCGAAGCATCCCCCAAAGTCCTTGATTATATTGTTCGACATGCTTCGAGGAAAAAGTTGTCTGAAAAAGAAAAGCAAGAGGCCCAGTTTTACGCCCAAAAACTGAAATATCCAAAGGGAGCGTTGATATTCAACGGCAGCGGAGAAGAAGACTTCTTGTATTGTCTCCCTGACAGCAGGGAGATTTCTGTCTGTCGGAAGATGAGCAAGAGCTTCGGATTCCCAACACTTGAAGACGGGCTCTCGGTGTTGTCGAAAAACGAGCTGGCCGACAGCTTGGCGTACAATAGCTTAAAGGTGCAAAAAATGAGGTCTTTGTATTTTTTCTTGAAACCAAAATCTTTCGTTTGCTTAAATTTATTGACGCACATACATTTTTCTTTGCAGGGCCTTATACTTAGTAATGCCCTTAGGGCCCAAAAAGATGCCGAAGATGAAGGGTGTGTTATGGCCCTGAGCAACCTTCGTTCCGAAGTAATTGAACTAAGGAACGAAGGTCTCGAAAAAGATAAAATATTGCATTCATTGATAAATAGAATAAAAGAAGACGAAGCTACTTTAAAGGTCAAGCTGAGGCTCAGAAGCGTGAAATTGAAGATCTTCGAAAACAACTAGCCAGAGCTAAAGAGGAACGCATACTTGAAGAAACGAGGCGAGAACTTAGCGACCAATGGGCAAATCATTTAGAAGGAACTGTTGAAGAGCTTCGTTCGTCCAAGAAAAGATGCTACGACAAATCTATGGAGTGTGTTAAGAAAATGAAAGCTAGCTTCGACAGCGTTGGCGCATTTTCGAGCGAAGAAAACTTTACAAGAGGCAACCCCGAAGATCCCATCGAATGGATTAATCACGAAGCTGAGGCCTTCGAGGAAATTTTAAATAGCCGTGGGGACATATGTGCTTTTTCGGGTGCCAGGGGGATTGCCACCATTTTGGAGAAAAAGGGCTGCGAGCATGTAAAGATTTTAGCGCAATCCGAAGCTACCTTGTCCTTCGAAGATGCAAAAGATCCTTCAGCCGAAGCTAGCATGGTTGGTGGAAAATTTTTCACCGATGTCTGGGACAATGGTGGTCGAGAAATGGCCCGAGAAATTATCCAAAAAAGCGAAAAGGGCATCCATGATGCTAGAAAAGTAGCAGAGGCTGCTGAGAAAAGCGCAGAGCCCGAAGGGCAAATAGGTATTAACTAATGGTTTTTATTGTGTTGTAATTTTTGATTTTAAACTTCGTTCGCAATTTGTAATAGCAATGTAGTTGTATCGTGTCCTCCCTCAGATCCTACTAAAGCGTCTCCGGGCCCTCCCCCGAAAGATGACGATGAAATTAAAAAGATGGCTGAAGCTATCATGGATCAAGTTGTTAATCAACTCCTGAATGAAGCTGCAGAAGTAGTACTTAGGGAAGACTAGGTGCTATTGTAAAAACATCTGAAATATAATATGTATAATATCTTGTAATCCTGAATGTAATATACTTGTCTTTTTTTTATGGTTCAATTCTTTACGATGCATGAAATTTTACATACGTACCGTTTTTGAGTCTTTGACGAAAAAACACCTTCCCTTCTTTTCATGCTTCGTGAAGAAGAATTTTCATTTATCACAACAATATCCGTAGTGTTCTGATGAAGAATATCCAAGCTTCGTGAAGATATTTTCCGAAGCTACACTTCCGAAGATCAATAGTGTATCTCCTTGTGACTTAGCATGATTTTCCCCTTTTTCAAAACATTCTTCTGAAGATCGATATTGTGTCCCCTTCTTGTGCCATATGCAGCATGATGTATGATGCTTATGCCATGCGAAATGATGTGATGATGTTATGCTATGTAAAATGGTATTTATTCTGAAGATACACGCACATCCCTGTAATAAAACACATAATATTTTTAGATCAGCGTTGACTTTTCGCTGTATGCCTCCCTTAGGAGCTTCTTCGCCTTTTACTTCAGCGGAATCAGCGTTTATTTTTCGCTGTAAGCCTCCCTTAGGAGCTTCTTCGCCTTTTACTTTCAGTGGTATTCGCGTTGACTTTTCGTGCTTTGCCTTTTACTTAGGCGGTATCAGCGTTTATTTTTTGCTGTAAGCTCTGCATTCCCTTTGGAACGACTTTGGAGCAGAAAACTTACATTGCGCTCCCTTTGGAACGGCTTTTTGTAACTTCAGCAAACTTACTCTGCGTTCCTTAGAACGACTTTTTGTTGCTTCGAAGAATTTTTGATAATTCGAAGGTCCTCCTTGTTATCGCAAATCTTTAAGCTTCAACAACTTAAGCCTGTGGAGAAAATATATTTTCCTTGTTGCAAACAACGAAACTATTACATGAAATTTAAAAAATGTCCTTTATTACACAGAAAATAAAACTGAATGGAAAAGACTACTATCAAGGTAGGATATTTGTCAATAGATGTGCTTCGACTCTGGCACAGTGCTATTGACTGTGCGAGCTTCGGACTGTTCTCTGAAGTCCCTTTGGTGTTGAGCATATTGGCCCCCTTCTGGCTGCTGGCCTTGTTGCAGCGGTGGTGGAGGCGGAGGCTGTTGCCAGGAAGCTTGAGGTTGACTCGCCGAAGCAACAGAAACTGCAGGATGGTTGCCTACATATTCTGGGATGTAAGGCGAATGATACGAAGCAGTGTGCATGATTTGCTTCGGCTGAGCCTGTTGTGCTGCAGCTTCGGCTATCTCCTTTTGCTTCTGGATGGTAACATGGCACATCCTGGTGGTATGGCCCTTGTTTTCACCACAGAACAAGCAAAATATTCTCCTTGGTTGATCTCCAAACCTTCCGCCGAAGCCCCTGGCGCCTCTGCCTCTTGGAGCTGGCGGCCGGAAGGAGCTTTGCTGTTGCCCCGAAGCCTGTGAGGAGCACTGTGGCCTTTGCTGCTGACTTCCCTTATCATCATTTTGAGTAGAGTTGTGAATTGACCTAACATGCCTCGGATAAAATCTTCCTCCAAAGCCCCTGGTCATTTCAGAAAACCTGAAAGCCTCCTCCCTTCTTTGGCGAAAATCATTGTCGGCACGAATATACTCGTCCATCTTCTGGAGCAGCTTCTCCAAAGTTTGAGGAGGCTTCCTAGCAAAGTACTGAGCTGAAGGTCCTGGCCGAAGTCCCTTGATCATGGCCTCAATGACAATTTCATTGGGCACTGTTGGTGCCTGTGCCCTCAAACGCAAGAACCTCCGGACATACGCCTGAAGGTATTCTTCGTGATCCTGGGTGCACTGGAATAGAGCTTGAGCAGTGACCGGCTTCGTCTGAAACCCTTGGAAGCTGGTTAACAACATGTCCTTCAGCTTTTGCCATGAAGTGATCGTTCCTGGCCGAAGGGAGGAATACCAGGTTTGAGCAACACTCCTGACAGCCATAACAAAAGATTTTGCCATGACTGCAGTATTGCCACCATACGAAGATACTGTTGCTTCGTAGCTCATCAGAAACTGCTTCGGGTCTGAATGGCCGTCGAATATGGGAAGCTGAGGCGGCTTGTAGGACGGAGGCCAAGGTGTAGCCTGCAGCTCAGCGGACAGAGGAGAAGCATCATCAAAAGCAAAATTTCCATGGTGAAAATTCTCATACCAGTCATCTTCGTTGAGGAAACCCTCCTGATGAAGGTCTTTATTCTGAGGCCTTCGGTTCTGCTCATCCTGAGTAAGATGACGAACTTCTTCAGAGGCTTCGTCTATCTGCCTTCGCAGTTCAGCTAGCCTGGCCATCTTTTACTTCTTCCTCTGCACCTATTGATGAAGCATCTCCATGTAACGCCCTGAATTTGGGGGTAGAATTTTTTTCTTCTTTTCTGTCACCAAATTCGGGCGTTACTCTCTTTTCTCTTTCCCCGTTTGCTCTTTCTTCCCAACTTCAAACCAGTATAGCGGCAGGTGTTCGTGTCATGTATAAACCAAAACCTAAGTGTCATGGGTGTTGCATCATGCCGAAGCACATTTCTTTGTCTGATGTTGAATGTTCGTCTCGTTCCGTTCCGGATTTCGGTTCGCGATTTAATTCCGTTTAGTGGTCCGCGCTCGTCGTGGGTTTTCGATCCGCGAAGTGGCCCGGCCCAGCCCAACCTAGTCCAGCCCAGCCCAGCCCAGCCGGCCCGGCCCGCCCCGGCCTGCGCGCCCCTAGCGCCCAAAACCCCCCATGCGCCCCCCCCCTCCTCTCTCTCTCTCATTTGGATCTCCCGCGCAACAACCTCTCCTCTCCCTCTTCCACCTCTCTCTCCCCGTGGTGCCCTAGGATTTGGAGACGGCGATCACCGGATTTTGGACCCCGAGGTGAGCTCCCCTCCCCTTCTTCTCTCTCTCTCCCTCTCCCTCCTCTTCTCCCCCGCGCGCGCGCCCTCCCTCTTCCCCCTGCCCTCGCCCGACCCCGTCCCTGCCCGGCGCGGCGGCGCTCGGCCCGCCCGCTCGGCCCTCCCCGCGGCGGCGCCCCTGCCCGCCCGCTAGGCTCCCCGCCCGGCCTCCCTCCCCGGCGGCGCTCGGCGTCCGTCCCCGGCCTCCCCCCCCCCCCGCTCGACCCCGCCCCTCCCCCTTCTCCGCGGCGCCCGCCCCTCCCCCTTCCCCGTGGCGCCCGCCCCTCCCCCTTCCCCGCGGCGGCACTCCCCGCCCCTGCTCGCCCGCGCGGCGGCGCCCGCCCCCCTCCCCGGCGCGGCGGCGCCCGCCCCCTGCCCCTCCCCGTGGCGGCAATCTCGCCCGCCCCTGCTCGCCCGCGGCGGCGCCCGCTCGCCCCTGCCCGCCCGGCGGCGCTCCCCGCCCCTCCCCCGCGCGCGGTGGCGATCCCGCCACCCAGCTCGGCCGCCATGGCCGGCTCGGCCGCCCCCATGCCCGCCCGGCTCGGCCGCCCCTGTGGCCGCCCGGCCTCGGCCGCCCCTGGCCGGTTCAACCGCCCCGGCCCCGGCCCGGTCGCCCTGCCCCCGTCCCGGCCTTGCCCGACCGTGTCCCCGCTCACCCGCGCTCGCGGTGATTATTCGTTAATTAGCGTGTTGCGTCGCGCGCTTCGCCGCACGACGGATTTGTCTAAAATTCAGATTCTATGCTGTGTTGCGTCGTGCGCTTCGTCGCGCGACGATCCGTTTTGTTTCAGGTTGTTTAAGGTGTAACGCCGCGTGTGTATTCACGCGACGTTCCACTTTGGACTCAGTTTAGTCGACGTATGCCGTCGTGCGCTTCGTCGCGCGACGCTTAGCGTCTCCTCGTAACTAAAGCGAAGTGTCTCGTTGCGTGCTCAGTCGTGCGACGAGTCGTTAACTTTTTAATTTTAGAGAGCTTCGTCGCGCGTCCCGCCGCGCGACCATCCTTTTATTTATCTCCACCTGCTTATAACAATTAGACATGAAACATGACTTTACTTTACGCTAAACATAGTGTCTACATTAAATTTCCTTCTATTAAGCGAGTAGTTAATTTATAATCATGTAACGTGATCGTTTCTCGACTGTCTTTTCCTCTTTCTCTCTTAACCGTACTCGCGAGCCCGCGTGGAACGACTGTTTACTTATTGCATTCTATTGTATGGTGTACTGTTCTTTGGTATTAAATATGTGGATGTGTGTATGTTTGCGCTCGCATAGAGAACGATCCGGTTGAAGAGCCCGAGGAACTCGCAGGAGAAGCCCCTAAGCAGCAGTCGTTTGGTGGAGGCAAGTGTCCCTTGACCTATCTCTGTCCTATTCATTATTTAATTCACCTCCCGCTTTACACATTTATGCCTAAGGATTGACTAGATTTTGTTATCCATGTCCTTGTTCACCTATTTGGGTTGGATTATTACTGTTTAGCTTTATGCTATTGCTTAACTCTAATCAATGAACATGATGAGATTATCTATGATACACTGTTTTCCCCTCTCTTATTATGATGTTGTACTTGTGGTCATCAAGGGGGCTCGAGCGGTTTCTCGAGTGCCTCTCCGTAAGGACCTGTTCTATGGATGACCGCCCGAGAAAACAGTGCAACCATGAGGGTAGAATGGGATGCCCTTAGCTGAATAATTAGAGGATCCGGGGTGTAGTTCACTTAGCCGTCGTGCCGTCAATGGGGCTCGGTGTATGCGGCTCGCTCTGCCAAGTTTGGGTTCGCCCCTTGGGGAGGAGTGTGGTGCATTTAGGAAACCTAACGGGTGGCTACAGTCCCGGGGAATCTTTGTAAAGGCTACGTAGTGATGCCCTGCTGGGTCACCTTGGTAGTGATCAATGGAGAGTCATGATCTCCGGGCAGAATGGGAATCACGGCTTGTGGGTAAAGTGCACAACCTCTGCAGAGTGTTTGAAAACTGATATATCAGCCGTGCTCGCGGTTATGAGCGGCCAAGGGAGCTCCAGTGATTAGTGGTACTTGATCAGAGATACTTTGGTACAGGTGGTTATGAGATCGATGGTTTTGGTTATGACTATGATGCTGGTAAGTGGTACTCTTTCCGTTTGGAAAGGAGTACGTTCGGGTTAATAACTTGGGTTAATGCTAAAACTTGGCTTTCTACTAGTAAGTAATAATCTGACCAACTAAAAGCAACTGCTTGACTTATCCCCACATAAAGCTAGTCCACTACAGCCAAACAGGATACTTGCTGAGTATGTTGATGTGTACTCACCCTTGCTCTACACACCAAACCCCCCATCCCTAGGTTGTCAGCATTGCAACCACTGCTCAGGCGAAGACGAAGCTGTGGAAGGAGACTTCCAGGAGTTCCAAGATTACGACGAGTTCTAGGTGTGGGTTAGCGGCAACCCCCAGTCGGCTGCCTGTGAAGGCCGCGGTTATCTACGTTTCTTTTCCGCACTTTGATTTATTGTAAGGACTATATGGACGTCTCGGACGTATGATGTAATCGACTATTTCCCTTATTAATACTATTTTGAGCACTGTGTGATGATGTCCATATTATGTAACTGCTGTGTACGTGAATAACTGATCCTGGCACGTACATGGTTCGCATTCGGTTTGCCTTCTAAAACCGGGTGTGACATAAGTGGTATCAAAGCCGTGCTGACTGTAGGACCGCTAACCTAGAGTAGAATGGTCGTTCTAAGGACTATAGACCTCTGTCTCTGCCTTGACTTTGATATCTCTTCAAAAGTTGGTCATACCGACCAAACCTATGTTCTACTATATATAATACCTTGCTGAAAAATCATGTTTTATTCTAATCCTTCATTTACTTATGATTCACTATTTGCTGGTCATATTAATTCTGTTCTCATCCTTTTGCTTGCGATGTCTTTTGTAGATGGCTCGACTTAGACACACTGCACGAAAGTCAGTCATCCCCTTCTTACCCTCCCGCCTTGCTGAGCGTCCGCTTCGCCGTCCTGTGGCCGGACAGTCCAGCCACTTGGAGAGACTACACCACCGCCTGCGTGAGGAGCAGGAACGTCGACGACAGGAGCAGCAGAGCTCTTCTTTCTCGCTCCAACAGGAGATAGAGTCTATGAGGAGCTGCTCCCCTGTGCTTCCTCTGGAGGCGCCCCCTGCACCACCATTGGGCGCCCCAGCTTCTGGAGTAGCTGCTGGAGGAGACCCAGACGACGGAGATGGCGACGACAGCTCAAGCCACGACACCGACTTCTCTGCTAACCTTGAGCCGGAAGGATGGGTTGCTCGACCCATCACTCGCGACGCTGCTCGCGGGTGTCACTTCCATGATGCGCTCGACACCCTGCTACGTCGGGCATTTGACCGACATACTTGGTCCGTCGAGTATCGCTGTGTGGTCTACCAGCACAGTCGCGGGGTCTACCCGGACCGCTGGGAGGCAACTTGCTTGGTGCGCTGCCCGGAGAACAGTCTCCAGGGTGCGGAGGCCTGCTCAGAGCACTATTCTATCTCTGAGCGGGACTCAGCTGAGGCAGCCATGCAAGATGCTGCACGGCGTGCGCTTTCGCACTACTGCTCGGTTTTCGGTGGGGCAGCTGACGGCCTTGACCTGAAGTATTACCCCCGCCGTCCATCTGGCAGCACAGGAGGCGTGATTGTCTCACCTGTCGGTGAGGGCAATCCTAGGTTGAGCAGCACAGTCAACCTAGCCGCCGTGCTAAACACGGAGCTGGACCATGCATTAGACGAGCTGAGTAGGGCTCGTGCTGAGATCGCCCTGCTGCGGGCTGAGCGCGCAGAACGTCGTCACTTGGATGGTGGTTCCCCCGCTCCCGTCGGGACTCAGCACCCGTACCGCTCACCTCAGCGTGGACACCAGTCCTATGGCAATCCCGACTGCAAGACCAAGATAACTCTAGAACCATAGATCGTCAGAGTTAGATCTTGTAATTAATACGAAATATATATACGTAGAAGCTTCAGTCTTAGCGTTAGTCTCAGTCTTAGTTAGTCTTAGTTAGACAGGGTAGTTTGCTATATCCTGTGCATCTATGTTTGTCATGATGAACTATGTTTGGTTTGGATCTTTGTAATGATTGTCACCAGAGTGTGGGTATCCCCTGCATTTTGGTTTATCTATTATGTTAATGGAGTTAGTTATATAGTTGGGAAACCCCTTTTTATTCCACTTTCCTTTCTATCTGAGAAGCTGTGTGGTCTGTGTTGGAGATCAGTGAAGATGCTCATCTGTTCAGTGCTGTTGAAGAATTCTATTCTCTTTTCTTATGCTGCAAGATTTGCCAGATCAGTTCTGATGTGTGGTTGCATTCTGCAGATGTCAGAGAACAGGCGCAGAGGAGGAAGGCGTGCTCAGCAGGAGCGAGCCGCTCAACAGGAGGAGGTGCCCCAGCAGCAGCACCTGCCGCCCCCGCCCCCGATGTCGATCGAGCAGATGTTTCTGATGCAGACTCAGGCAGTTCAAGCCATCGGTCAGACTTTGGCCGCCATTCAGCAGCAGCAGCAGCAACAGCAGCAGGCCCCACCTCAGCCTCAGATGCCTCAGATGCCCAGAGACAAGCGTGCTGAATTCATGAGAGGTCATCCACCAACGTTCGCTCATTCTTCTGACCCTATGGATGCTGAAGATTGGCTGCGCACTGTGGAGCGGGAGTTGCATACCGCTCAGTGCGATGATAGGGAGAAAGTCCTGTATGGTCCCCGTCTGTTGAGAGGAGCAGCCCAGTCATGGTGGGAGTCTTACCTCGCCACCCATGCCCATTCTGACGCCATCACCTGGGAAGAGTTCAGAGGCAGCTTTCGTCAGTACCATGTTCCTGCAGGTCTGATGACAGTGAAGAAGGAGGAGTTCCTGGCCCTCAAGCAAGGGTCATCGTCTGTCATTGAGTACCTGTAATACCCGATTTGTAATTTGCAAGAGCTAATATCAAAGGGATAAACAAGTTCACTTTATCTATGTGGGAGTTTGAACTTTTTGTGCCATCACATGTGAACACCATATTTTAAAACAGATAATTATAAAATATGTATACCACTAAATCATTGCATCATGATGAAATTTTATTTTGTGTGCATTATTTGTGACAATATAATAATAATAATAATAATAATAAAAGAAATATAATAATGAGAGGAAATTGGAATCCTAAATAGAGAATTAGGGTTTGAGTTAGAGAAAGGAAATATTATGCAAAATAGAATAAATGGAGAAATAAATAAAATTTATCCATACTATGTTCAGAGGAATTGAGCATATAAATGTGAAGACAAATTTGCTGTGAACTTTGAATTTCAATTGGATTTGGGAATTGAAAACCAAATTCAAATTTGTAAAGGGAAATTCCAATAGAATAAAAGAAAAGGGGTAAATAACTTACTGGGCCTTTGGCTTGCAATTCAGCCCACCTGTGAACTCCTCTACGCAGCCCAACTCTCTCAACCGTGCGCCAGTCACCGCCAGGCGGGACCCACTGCCCAGTTCTTCTCACCACGGGCGTTGGGTTGCTCTCAATGTCGCGTGGGCCACTGCCCCTCTCTCCGTGTCCACCAGCACGTTCGACCACAGACATGCGGGGCCCGCTTGACGGCCACCTGTGCGCGCATTCGCATCCCTTATTACCTCTGTCTCTGTCAGCCGGGCCCCATGCGTCACACTCTGCGTCCGAGTCGTCTTCTCCGATAAAATCGCGCCGGTGCAAACGGACCTCCGAGCATCAGGGCATGGCCGAATCCTTGGGGACCGTTTCCTCCGATCCGCATATAATCGGACGCTAGCCCTCTCACCCCGCCAACGCAGTCGTCTTCTTATTCTCGACCGCGGTAACAACGTCGCTGGGTCCTGGGTGCCTCACCACTGTTCGTGGAGACTTTCCAGTGCCACCGTCGCCATGGGCTGCTCCCCGCCGTGAAACTCGCGGGTCGCCGTGGGCTCCTTCTTCCCCGCCCCACTCCGAATCGTGTCCCATCGACTGCGTAGGGTCATCGAATCGTGGCACCATGGCGGGCATAGCTGGGACTGCGCACCGAAGAAGAATGCCGCCGCCGTGGATTCACAACCTGGATGTCGCTCCGGTCTCGGCTTGCGGTTGGGAACCTTCGTCAGGGTGCTCTGGTGCTCGTGGTTTCCTCGGCGGGCGCGATTGGTGTCTAGATCCCTGCGAATTTCTCGCCAGAGTCCAACTCCGCAGTGGAGCCGCAGCTCACCGTGGACAGCTCCCCTGGCGCCATCTCTGTCTTGGGTAAGCCCCTTCTAAGTTCGCCTCACCCTCCTTTATGCGTGGTCGTGATCAATTTGTAAATTGGGGCACCAAAGGGGGGCAAATCCGCGTGCTCCGGCGAGCTCCTCCGCCGTGCAGCACTAGAGCGCCGCCGCCCTGATGGTCGAAATAGGGGAGCAGGCCAGCAACCGTTGATCAAATGCTGTAGGGCTAGGATTAGATCTAGGGGAAAGTTGGCCCCCAACCATTGATCGTGCAGGGGATGGTCTAGATCGAGTCTTGGTGTACCCCTTCGAGCCATTAAATCAGAACCGTGAATCCCGGATCCGATAGCCTGGGTTACTCGCGGGGTTGATGGATGTCGAATCTAATCGTGGTCGTCGGGCTTTGATCCGATGGCTGAGACGAAAGCATACCCCTTCGCCTGAACCAGTTTTCAAATGAGCCCCTCGACTACTTAGGAATCAACCCGCCATCTAGGGACCCTGTTCTCTGTGTCTAGGATATCTTGCGCATAGCCCCCTGCCTTCTCTGAAAAATGAGGCGCAGTCCAGAAATTAAATAAAACCGGAAAAATAGATTTAGAAATTGATTTTGAGTATAAAAATAATTGTAAAACTTGGGTAATTCATAGAAAATTCATATTAATCCCAAATTAATCCGTTCCAATTCCTATAATTTTGTAATATTATTGTCTATCATCTAGTACCACTGTTTTGACATGAAAACAATAATAAAATTGATCTCCTAATTAATCTCATATCAAATACATAAAACCTTAGGAAATTCGTATCTCCTCCGTTTTAACTCCGATTTGATCCGTTCAAGTTGCGTTAGTCTCGTAGCAACGTGTAGATTATTATTATTCAGTTTGTACTTATGTTTGGTGTGATGTTAATTTTGTCTATACCATGTTTGTTTGTATTGCAACGACTAGCGCGTGGACACGTGTCATCTGAAAAGCAAATTGGTACCTGGAATCTCAAGTGCCAGGCAAGTTGTGCCCTTGACCACTTTTTACCCAATAATGTTCTTTAATATCATTTATCCATGCATAGGTTAATTTTGATGGGACCCAATAGGTTACCCTAGATTGTTTATCTCATTACCTTGTTTACCCCTGAATCACTTGGGTAGTCTGCTATTGCTTTACATGGTTTTGGGATAATCATTTATTACATCTATGTTCCAATTCTTTTTGTTATTCTATTTATGTTCATATTGAGATCATTAATGTTAATTGGAACATAGAGCTTAACTTGAGAACCACGTGCCACCACAAGGGTTTAATGGGACGCCCTTGGCTGATTAATTAGGAAAGCTAGTGGAAGACTACCTTACCCGAAAGGGGCAAGGGCAGTAGGGGAGTGGTCAGTGTAGGGAGGTCCCTGGTTGATTTTGCTGCGATGGCGGTCAGCCAGGAACCTTGCATTGGAACTTCCTATAAACTGTAGCGGGTTTTTGGAAGCTAGTGGAACTTTGTAAAGGCCTCGTAGTGTTGCCCTGCCGCGCTTCCTAGGTAGAGGTGTATGGGATTCGCGACCCCTTGGCAGATGGGTAGCATGACTTGTGGGTAAAGGGTACAACCTCTGCAGAGTGTAAAACTGGTATACTAGCCGAGCTCACGGTCATGAGCAGCTCAGGACTCTCTGATGTTTAAATTATGGAACTTAAATTCAATTTTGTCATTTGCATATGCATGGGTTTATTATTAATTTTGTTCTATTATTTATTAAGGTTTGGTATTTACTTACATCTAGTAATTGCTAATAAAAGTTTGACCAACATTAAAAGCAATGCTCAGCTTTAACCATTCTCTTTGATAAGCCTTACACTCCATGAGCTCCCACCTTTGGTGAGTTCATGTCACATTATTCCCCACAACTTGTTGAGTGATGATCATGTGTGAGCTCACCCTTGCTGTCTCACACCCCCCACACAGGAGAAGAGCAGGTGGTTCAGGAGGAGCCACAAGGCGAGGAGTATGATCTGATCTAGGTGGCGTTTCTCAGTTGACATTGGCGCCAACGATCCTTAGTTCGTTTCATATTTATCATTTTATTTTGTAATAAGTCTTCCGCTATGTAATAAATACTCTGATGTTTTGTGACATTTATCTCTATACACTCTGTTATTATATATGTTGTCTTCTTGGCGCATGTATGAGATGCACCTGGCTTTGTCCCTTAAAGTCGGGTGTGACAGAAGTGGTATCAGAGGAAATGTCGACTGTAGGGCGAAACCTAGATAGAAATGGACAAAACCCTTACCTGCTTATCTTATTCTGATTCATTCTATACTTACCTTACTCGGATTCTCTCTATACTTATCTTGATCATGTCTCACCTTCTACTGTTCTCCTCTGATTATTTTTATCTTTTCTACTTCAAGACAAGATGGATTTCACACTTTGGAATCCTATAACTATGAACTTTTTCAGAGATAGGGAACCTAAGACGAAATTAAAACTATTTTCTCTATTAAAAAAATGTTGGTTGATTGTTCTGATGATCAATGCCTGATTTGCTTCTTTGATTGATTGAAACATTATAGTTGGGCATCTTAGCATGTACCACCATAAGGTAATGTATTAGCTTTAGTAGGTAACACACTAATCTACTTAGCCAATAAATCCCCCGCAGTAACATTTCTCGTAATTACATGCCTTGTCTACAATCCTTCCTTTCTTACCCTATGTTTCTAATCTAGATGGCTACCCCTATACTGTTAGAAGAGAGCAGTATAGACGTGATCCTTGGTATGTCATGGTTAAGAAAGACAAAAGCAGTATATATACTGTGCTAAGTGAACCGTAGAATTCACCAGTTCCAAAGGATAAAGTTTTGAAGTTGAAATTGTAGTAACTGCCACCATCAGACTAGTGGCATTCCTAGTAGATGAGAAGTTGGTGGGTGACAACATCCGTGCAGTTAGGGATTTTCCGGATGTCTTTCTAGAGGAGTTATTAGGGATGCCACCAGATATGGAAGTTGAGTTTGTTATTGATCTCTTACCTAGAACCGCCCCTATTTCTAAACGGCCATATAGGATGTCCGTAGAGGAGTTGAAGGAACTTAAGAAGCAGTTAACTGAGTTACAAGATGCTGGGTACATTCGTCCGAGTTCCTCACCTTGGGGAGCACCGATTCTGTTTGTACAGAAGAAGGATGGATCACAAAGGATGTGTGTGGATTATAGATCCCTTAATGATGTTACCGTGAAGAACAAGTATCCGTTGCCCCGTATTGAGGATTTGTTTGATCAAATGAGAGGAGCAAGAGTATTTTCGAAGATTGATCTCCGATCGGGTTACCATCAGATGAGGATTAGACCATCGGATATTCCCAAGACAACATTCTCAACTCGATATGGATTATATGAGTTCACAGTTATGTCGTTTGGATTGACCAATGCCCCAGCTTATTTTATGAACTTGATGAATAAGGTGTTTATGGAGTATTTGGACAGATTCGTCGTGGTATGCATCGACGATATTCTTATCTATTCTAAGAGTGATAGTGATCATGAGGAACATCTGAGATTGGTGCTACAGAAGCTACGAGATAACCAGCTATATGCCAAGTTTAGCAAGTGCGAGTTTTGGATTGGCGAGGTGCCATTTCTTGGTCATATTATTTCTAATGGAGGAATATCAGTGGATCCTGCTAAAGTTAAGGAGATAATGGAGTGGAGAGTATCCACTACAGTTACCGAGATTCAGAGTTTCTTGGGACTAGCAGGATATTATCGGAGATTTATTGAAGGATTTTCTGAGATTGCTAAACCTATGACTTCACTTTTGGAGAAAGGAAGAGAATTTAAGTGGGATGAGAAGTGTCAAGATAGCTTTGATCAATTGAAGAAGAGATTGATGTCACCACCAGTATTGGTTATGCCAGACCTGCAGAAAGGATTTGATATCTATTGCGATGCATGTGGCCAAGGCTTAGGATGTGTGCTCATGCAAGAAGGACATGTGATCGCCTATGCTTCTCGTCAGTTGCGGAAACATGAATTGAACTACCCCACTCATGACTTGGAATTAGCAGCCGTTGTGCATGCGCTTAAGATTTGGAGACATTATATCATGGGGACCAAGTGCCAAGTACATACGGATCATAAGAGTTTGAAGTATATATTCACTCAGAAGGATCTCAACCTTAGGCAACGCCGTTGGTTGGAGCTTATTAAGGATTATGATTTGGAGATTCACTATCACCCGGGCAAGGCGAATTTGGTTGCAGATGCCTTGAGTCGCAAGGAGCATGTTCATTCAGTTATTGTTGCCCAGCTACCCGATGAGATTGTTGAGGATTTCAGGAGACTTAACCTGGGGATAGTTGCTCATACTGAAGGAGTTACTATTGATGTAGAACCTACTTTGGAGCAAGAGATCCGCAAAGGACAAATTGGTGATGCTAAGATACAAGAGATTAAGGATCTGATTACTGAAGGTCGAGGTCCGAAATTCACGGAAGATGAGCAAGACACTGTATGGTTCAAGGACAGGATGTGCGTTCCTGATATTGAAAGCCTTCGAGAGACTATTTTAAAGGAGGCCCATGACTCGGATTGTTCTATTCATCCCAGGAGTACCAAGATGTATCAGGATTTGAAGCAGAGATACTGGTGGTACGGATTGAAGAGAGATGTGGCTGCGCATGTGGCTATGTGCGATGTGCGTCAAAGAGTTAAGGCTGAACACCAGAGGCCAGCTGGACTACTGCATCCACTGAAGATACCCGAGTGGAAATGGGAAGAGATTGGTATGGATTTTATTACTGGATTGCCTCGCACCCAGAAAGGATATGATGCTATATGGGTGATTGTGGATAGATTGACTAAAGTGGCTCACTTTATTCCTGTCAAGACTACTTATAAAGGTTCTCAGCTAGCAGAGTTATATATGGCTCGGATTGTGTGTTTACATGGAGTACCAAAGAAGATCGTGTCTGATCGAGGTTCGCAGTTTACCTCAAGATTTTGGAGAAGCTTTCATGAGAACATGAGTACAAAGTTGAATTTTAGTACGGCTTATCACCCTCAGACTGATGGACAGACTGAAAGGACTAATCAAGTATTGGAAGATATGTTGAGAGCTTGTGCCCTTCAGCATGGAGGAAGTTGGGATAAAAGTCTACCATATGCTGAGTTCTCATATAATAATAGTTATCAGGCCAGTCTGAAGATGTCACCTTTTGAAGCTTTATATGGGAGGAAGTGCAGGACTCCTTTGTATTGGGATCAGACTCGAGAGAGACAGTTCTTTGGGCCTGAATTGATTCAAGAAGCAGAAGAACAAGTTCGTATAATCCGAGAGAATTTGAGGGTGGCTCAAACCAGGCAAAAGAGCTATGCTGATAATAGGAGAAGGCCACTGGAATTTGAAGAAGGAGATTATGTGTATCTCAAGGTGTCACCACTTCGTGGAATGAGGAGATTCAAAGTTAAGGGCAAATTGTCCCCTCGCTATATTGGACCATTCTTGATTTTTAGGCGAGTTGGGGAGATAGCATACCAACTTGAGTTACCGAATAGTCTATCGGATGTGCATAATGTGTTCCATGTATCTCAACTGAAGAAATGTCTCCGTGTCCCTGAGGAAAAGTTACCGATGGAAGAGCTCAGTGTTCAGGGTGATTTGACTTACACGGAGTACCCGATCAAGATTCTTGACACATTGACTCGAGTTACAAGAAATAAGGTGATAAAGATGTGTAAAGTGCAATGGAGTCACCATGGCGAAGATGAAGCAACGTGAGAGAGAAGAAGAGCTTCGCATAGATTTTCCCCATCCTTTTCCTAGATCTTCTTAAATCTCGAACTCCTCTACGCAGCCCAACTCTCTCAACCGTGCGCCAGTCACCGCCAGGCGGGACCCACTGCCCAGTTCTTCTCACCACGGGCGTTGGGTTGCTCTCAATGTCGCGTGGGCCACTGCCCCTCTCTCCGTGTCCACCAGCACGTTCGACCACAGACATGCGGGGCCCGCTTGACGGCCACCTGTGCGCGCATTCGCATCCCTTATTACCTCTGTCTCTGTCAGCCGGGCCCCATGCGTCACACTCTGCGTCCGAGTTGTCTTCTCCGATAAAATCGCGCCGGTGCAAACGGACCTCCGAGCATCAGGGCATGGCCGAATCCTTGGGGACCGTTTCCTCCGATCCGCATATAATCGGACGCTAGCCCTCTCACCCCGCCAACGCAGTCGTCTTCTTATTCTCGACCGCGGTAACAACGTCGCTGGGTCCTGGGTGCCTCACCACTGTTCGTGGAGACTTTCCAGTGCCACCGTCGCCATGGGCTGCTCCCCGCCGTGAAACTCGCGGGTCGCCGTGGGCTCCTTCTTCCCCGCCCCACTCCGAATCGTGTCCCATCGACTGCGTAGGGTCATCGAATCGTGGCACCATGGCGGGCATAGCTGGGACTGCGCACCGAAGAAGAATGCCGCCGCCGTGGATTCACAACCTGGATGTCGCTCCGGTCTCGGCTTGCGGTTGGGAACCTTCGTCAGGGTGCTCTGGTGCTCGTGGTTTCCTCGGCGGGCGCGATTGGTGTCTAGATCCCTGCGAATTTCTCGCCAGAGTCCAACTCCGCAGTGGAGCCGCAGCTCACCGTGGACAGCTCCCCTGGCGCCATCTCTGTCTTGGGTAAGCCCCTTCTAAGTTCGCCTCACCCTCCTTTATGCGTGGTCGTGATCAATTTGTAAATTGGGGCACCAAAGGGGGGCAAATCCGCGTGCTCCGGCGAGCTCCTCCGCCGTGCAGCACTAGAGCGCCGCCGCCCTGGTGGTCGAAATAGGGGAGCAGGCCAGCAACCGTTGATCAAATGCTGTAGGGCTAGGATTAGATCTAGGGGAAAGTTGGCCCCCAACCATTGATCGTGCAGGGGATGGTCTAGATCGAGTCTTGGTGTACCCCTTCGAGCCATTAAATCAGAACCGTGAATCCCGGATCCGATAGCCTGGGTTACTCGCGGGGTTGATGGATGTCGAATCTAATCGTGGTCGTCGGGCTTTGATCCGACGGCTGAGACGAAAGCATACCCCTTCGCCTGAACCAGTTTTCAAATGAGCCCCTCGACTACTTAGGAATCAACCCGCCATCTAGGGACCCTGTTCTCTGTGTCTAGGATATCTTGCGCATAGCCCCCTGCCTTCTCTGAAAAATGAGGCGCAGTCCAGAAATTAAATAAAACCGGAAAAATAGATTTAGAAATTGATTTTGAGTATAAAAATAATTGTAAAACTTGGGTAATTCATAGAAAATTCATATTAATCCCAAATTAATCCGTTCCAATTCCTATAATTTTGTAATATTATTGTCTATCATCTAGTACCACTGTTTTGACATGAAAACAATAATAAAATTGATCTCCTAATTAATCTCATATCAAATACATAAAACCTTAGGAAATTCGTATCTCCTCCGTTTTAACTCCGATTTGATCCGTTCAAGTTGTGTTAGTCTCGTAGCAACGTGTAGATTATTATTATTCAGTTTGTACTTATGTTTGGTGTGATGTTAATTTTGTCTATACCATGTTTGTTTGTATTGCAACGACTAGCGCGTGGACACGTGTCATCTGAAAAGCAAATTGGTACCTGGAATCTCAAGTGCCAGGCAAGTTGTGCCCTTGACCACTTTTTACCCAATAATGTTCTTTAATATCATTTATCCATGCATAGGTTAATTTTGATGGGACCCAATAGGTTACCCTAGATTGTTTATCTCATTACCTTGTTTACCCCTGAATCACTTGGGTAGTCTGCTATTGCTTTACATGGTTTTGGGATAATCATTTATTACATCTATGTTCCAATTCTTTTTGTTATTCTGTTTATGTTCATATTGAGATCATTAATGTTAATTGGAACGTAGAGCTTAACTTGAGAACCACGTGCCACCACAAGGGTTTAATGGGACGCCCTTGGCTGATTAATTAGGAAAGCTAGTGGAAGACTACCTTACCCGAAAGGGGCAAGGGCAGTAGGGGAGTGGTCAGTGTAGGGAGGTCCCTGGTTGATTTTGCTGCGATGGCGGTCAGCCAGGAACCCTGCATTGGAACTTCCTATAAACTGTAGCGGGTTTTTGGAAGCTAGTGGAACTTTGTAAAGGCCTCGTAGTGTTGCCCTGCCGCGCTTCCTAGGTAGAGGTGTATGGGATTCGCGACCCCTTGGCAGATGGGTAGCATGACTTGTGGGTAAAGGGTACAACCTCTGCAGAGTGTAAAACTGGTATACTAGCCGAGCTCACGGTCATGAGCAGCTCAGGACTCTCTGATGTTTAAATTATGGAACTTAAATTCAATTTTGTCATTTGCATATGCATGGGTTTATTATTAATTTTGTTCTATTATTTATTAAGGTTTGGTATTTACTTACATCTAGTAATTGCTAATAAAAGTTTGACCAACATTAAAAGCAATGCTCAGCTTTAACCATTCTCTTTGATAAGCCTTACACTCCATGAGCTCCCACCTTTGGTGAGTTCATGTCACATTATTCCCCACAACTTGTTGAGTGATGATCATGTGTGAGCTCACCCTTGCTGTCTCACACCCCCCCACACAGGAGAAGAGCAGGTGGTTCAGGAGGAGCCACAAGGCGAGGAGTATGATCTGATCTAGGTGGCGTTTCTCAGTTGACATTGGCGCCAACGATCCTTAGTTCGTTTCATATTTATCATTTTATTTTGTAATAAGTCTTCCGCTATGTAATAAATACTCTGATGTTTTGTGACATTTATCTCTATACACTCTGTTATTATATATGTTGTCTTCTTGGCGCATGTATGAGATGCACCTGGCTTTGTCCCTTAAAGTCGGGTGTGACAGTACCGAGACAGATTTCTGCAGTTGTCTCGTTATGCTCCTGAAGATGTCAATACTGACGCCAAGCGACAGTACCGTTTTCTGAGAGGCTTGGTTGACCCTCTGCAGTATCAACTGATGAATCACACCTTCCCAACATTCCAGCACCTGATTGACAGAGCAATCATGACAGAAAGGAAGCGTAAGGAGATGGAGGATCGTAAGCGCAAGATCAGTGGACCCTAGCCTGGAAGCAGCAGTCGTCCTCGTTTCTCAAGCAATCAACCTCAGCAGTTCAGGCAGAACCAGCGTCCACCTCAGCAGCATCAGCAGTTCCAAAGGCAGTATCCTCAGCATCAGTATCAGAACCGTCAGAGCAATCAGTCAGGAGGTCAGTTTCAAAGGCAGAATCAGCAGGCACCTCGTCTTCCTGCCCTAGCAAACCAGCAGAACAGTCAGGCAGCACCAGCTCAGGTTGGAAACAGAGCATGTTTCCACTGTGGAGAGCAAGGCCACTGGGTGATGCAATGTCCGAAGAAGGCAGCCCAGCAGCAGTCAGGCCCCAATGCCCCAGCAAAGCAGAATGTGCCTCAGCCTGGAGCAGGCAATCGCTCTCAGCCGCGCTATAATCATGGAAGGCTGAACCACTTGGAAGCTGAAGCAGTTCAGGAGACCCCCGGCATGATAGTAGGTATGTTCCCAGTCGACTCCCATATTGCAGAAGTGTTATTTGATACTGGAGCAACACATTCTTTCATTACTGCATCATGGGTAGAAGCACATAACCTTCCAATTACTACCATGTCAACCCCCATTCAAATCGACTCAGCCGGTGGTAGAGTTCGAGCCGATAGCATTTGTTTGAATATAAGTGTGGAAATAAGGGGGATAGCGTTTCCCGCCAACCTTATAGTAATGGGTACTCAGGGAATAGATGTCATCCTAGGGATGAATTGGCTAGATAAGTATCAGGCAGTTATCAGTTGTGATAAAAGGACAATCAAGATGGTGTCCCCACTAGGAGAGGAAGTGGTGACCGAGTTAGTCCCGCCTGAGCCAAAGAAAGGAAGTTGTTATCAGATGGCTGTCGATAGCAGTAAAGCAGACCCAATCAAGAGTATCAAGGTTGTGTCCGAGTTCCCAGATGTGTTTCCAAAGGACTTACCGGGTATGCCACCAGAGCGGAAAGTTGAGTTTGCTATAGAGCTTCTTCCTGGAACCGCCCCTATCTTTAAGAGAGCTTACAGAATATCTGGACCAGAGTTGGATGAACTTAAGAAGCAAATTGATGAGTTGTCAGAGAAAGGTTACATCCGGCCAAGCACCTCGCCTTGGGCCGCCCCTGTCCTATTTGTGGAGAAGAAAGATGGCACCAAGAGGATGTGTATCGATTATCGAGCTTTGAATGAGGTCACGATCAAGAACAAGTATCCTTTGCCCAGAATAGAAGATCTGTTCGACCAGTTGAGAGGAGCCAGTGTGTTCTCCAAGATTGATCTGAGGTCAGGTTATCATCAGCTCAGGATCCGACCTTCGGACATTCCGAAGACGGCATTCATTTCCAAGTATGGTTTGTATGAGTTCACAGTGATGTCTTTTGGTTTGACCAATGCGCCGGCATTCTTCATGAACTTGATGAATAGTGTATTCATGGATTACCTTGATAAGTTTGTGGTGGTATTCATTGATGACATTCTGGTTTATTCTCAAAGCGAAGAAGAGCATGCAGATCATTTGAGGATGGTATTGCAGAGATTGCGAGAGCACCAGTTGTATGCAAAGTTGAGCAAGTGTGAGTTCTAGATCAGTGAGGTCCTGTTCTTGGGTCACATAATCAATAAAGAAGGATTGGCTGTGGATCCGAAGAAAGTGGCAGACATTCTGAACTGGAAAGCGCCAATAGATGCTAGAGGAATCAAGAGTTTCATCGGAATGGCCGGATATTATCGGCGATTCATTGAAGGGTTTTCGAAGATTGCGAAACCAATGACAGCGTTGCTAGGCAACAAAGTTGAGTTCAAGTGGACCCAGAAATGCCAAGAGGCCTTTGAAGCGCTGAAAGAGAAGTTGACTACAGCGTCTGTCCTAGTCTTGCCTGATGTGCACAAGCCCTTCTCAGTGTATTGTGATGCTTGTTACACAGGTTTGGGATGTGTGTTGATGCAAGAGGGAAGAGTTGTGGCTTACTCGTCCCGACAGCTGAAGGTTCATGAGAAGAATTACCCAATCCATGATCTAGAGTTGGCAGCAGTGGTTCATGCACTCAAGTCATGGAGGCACTATTTGTACGGACAGAAATGCGATGTTTACACAGACCACAAGAGTCTGAAGTACATATTCACTCAGTCAGAGTTGAATATGAGGCAACGAAGATGGTTAGAGTTGATCAAAGATTATGAGTTGGAGATTCATTACCATCCAGGCAAAGCAAACGTAGTGGCAGATGCTTTGAGCAGAAAGAGTCAAGTCAATCTGATGGTCGCTCGTCCGATGCCTTATGAGTTGGCCAAGGAGTTTGACAGGTTGAGTCTCGGATTTCTGAACAATTCGCGAGGAGTTACAGTTGAGTTGGAACCTACCTTGGAGCGCGAAATCAAAGAAGCGCAGAAGAATGATGAGAAGATCAGTGAGATTCGGCGACTGATTCTAGATGGCAAAGGCAAAGAGTTTCGAAAGGATGCAGAAGGCGTGATATGGTTCAAAGACCGCTTGTGTGTTCCCAATGTCCAGTCTATTCGGGAGTTGATTCTTAAGGAAGCTCATGAGACAGCTTATTCGATTCACCCTGGCAGTGAGAAGATGTATCAGGATCTGAAGAAGAAATTCTGGTGGTACGGAATGAAGAGGGAAATCGCAGAGCATGTGGCTATGTGCGATAGTTGCCGAAGAATTAAGGCAGAACACCAGAGACCTGCTGGATTGTTGCAACCGTTGCAGATCCCTCAGTGGAAATGGGATGAAATCGGTATGGATTTCATAGTCGGATTGCCTCGCACTCGAGCCGGCTACGATTCCATTTGGGTAGTAGTGGACCGCTTGACCAAGTCAGCCCACTTCATACCTGTCAAGACCAACTATAGCAGTGCAGTATTGGCAGAGTTGTATATGTCTCAGATCGTTTGTCTTCATGGTGTGCCAAAGAAGATAGTGTCAGACAGAGGAACGCAGTTCACCTCTCATTTCTGGCAGCAGTTGCATGAAGCCTTGGGCACGCATCTGAATTTCAGTTCAGCTTATCATCCGCAGACAGATGGCCAGGCCGAAAGGACCAATCAAATTCTTGAAGATATGTTGAGAGCCTGTGCGTTGCAAGATCAGTCCGGATGGGATAAGAGATTGCCTTATGCAGAGTTTTCCTATAACAACAGTTACCAGGCCAGTTTGAAGATGTCACCATTTCAGGCGCTCTATGGAAGGAGTTGTAGAACTCCGTTGCAATGGGATCAGCCTGGAGAAAAGCAAGTGTTTGGGCCAGACATTTTGCTTGAAGCCGAAGAGAACATCAAGATGGTCCGAGAGAATCTGAAGATAGCGCAATCGAGACAGCGAAGCTATGCAGACACAAGAAGAAGAGAGCTGAGTTTCGAAGTCGGAGACTTTGTCTATCTGAAAGTGTCACCGATCAGAGGAGTCAGAAGGTTCGGAGTGAAAGGCAAGCTAGCACCCCGCTACATCGGTCCGTATCAGATTCTTGCAAGACGTGGAGAAGTGGCCTATCAGCTCAGTTTGCCCGAGAATTTGTCAGCTGTGCATGATGTCTTTCATGTGTCTCAGTTGAAGAAGTGCTTGCGTGTGCCGGAAGAGCAGTTGTCAGTGGAAGGTCTTGAAGTCCAGGAGGACTTCACCTACGTTGAGAAGCCAGTGCAAATCCTTGAGGTTGCAGACAGAGTCACCCAAAGGAAGACCATCAGAATGTGCAAAGTCAGATGGTATCACCACTCTGAGGAAGAAGCAACCTGAGAGCGTGAAGATGATCTGATGGCTAAATACCCTGAGCTCTTTGCTAGCCAACCCTGAATCTCGAGGGCAAGATTCTTTTAAGGGGGATAGGTTTGTAACGCCCTGAATTTGGGGGTAGAATTTTTTTCTTCTTTTCTCTCACCAAATTCGGGCGTTACTCTCTTTTCTCTTTCCCCGTTTGCTCTTTCTTCCCAACTTCAAACCAGTATAGCGGCAGGTGTCCGTATCATGTATAAACCAAAACCTAAGTGTCATGGGTGTTGCATCATGCCGAAGCACATTTCTTTGTCTGATGTTGAATGTTCGTCTCGTTCCGTTCCGGATTTCGGTTCGCGATTTAATTCCGTTTAGTGGTCCGCGCTCGTCGTGGGTTTTCGATACGCGAAGTGGCCCGGCCCAGCCCAACCTAGTCCAGCCCAGCCCAGCCGGCCCGGCCCGCCCCGGCCTGCGCGCCCCTGGCGCCCAAAACCCCCCATGCGCCCCCCCTCCTCTCTCTCTCTCTCTCATTTGGATCTCCCGCGCAACAACCTCTCCTCTCCCTCTTCCACCTCTCTCTCCCCGTGGTGCCCTAGGATTTGGAGACGGCAATCACCGAATTTTGGACCCCGAGGTGAGCTCCCCTCCCCTTCTTCTCTCTCTCTCCCTCTCCCTCCTCTTCTCCCCCGCGCGCGCGCCCTCCCTCTTCCCCCTGCCCGCGCCCGACCCCGTCTCTGCCCGGCGCGGCGGCGCTCGGCCCGCCCGCTCGGCCCTCCCCGCGGCGGCGCCCCTGCCCGCCCGCTCGGCTCCCCGCCCGGCCTCCCTCCCCGGCGGCGCTCGGCGTCCGTCCCCGGCCTCCCCCCCCCCCCCCCCCGCTCGACCCCGCCCCTCTCCCTTCCCCCGGCGCCCGCCCCTCCCCCTTCCCCGCGGCGCCCGCCCCTCCCCCTTCCCCGCGGCGGCGCTCCCCGCCCCTGCTCGCCCGCGCGGCGGCGCCCGCCCCCCTCCCCGGCGCGGCGGCGCCCGCCCCCTGCCCCTCCCCGCGGCGGCAATCTCGCCCGCCCCTGCTCGCCCGCGGCGGCGCCCGCTCGCCCCTGCCCGCCCAGTGGCGCTCCCCGCCCCTCCCCCGCGCGCGGTGGCGATCCCGCCACCCAGCTCGGCCGCCATGGCCGGCTCGGCCGCCCCCGCGCCCTGCCCCATGCCCGCCCGGCTCGGCCGCCCCCATGGCCGCCCGGCCTCGGCCGCCCTTGGCCGGTTCAACCGCCCCAGCCCCGGCCCGGTCGCCCTGCCCCCGTCCCGGCCTCGCCCGACCGTGTCCCCGCTCGCCCGCGCT
Organism: Zea mays; assembly: GCF_902167145.1. Classification (NCBI taxonomy): domain Eukaryota; kingdom Viridiplantae; phylum Streptophyta; class Magnoliopsida; order Poales; family Poaceae; genus Zea; species Zea mays. Next base: position 49,027,372 of record NC_050103.1, read on the forward strand.
CGCGGTGATTATTCGTTAATTAGCGTGTTGCGTCGCGCGCTTCGCCGCGCGACGGATTTGTCTAAAATTCAGATTCTATCCTGTGTTGCATCGTGCGCTTCGTCGCGCGACGATCCGTTTTGTTTCAGGTTGTTTAAGGTGTAACGCCGCGTGTGTATTCACGCGACGTTCCACTTTGGACTCAGTTTAGTCGACGTATGCCGTCGTGCGCTTCGTCGCGCGACGCTTAGCGTCTCCTCGTAACTAAAGCGAAGTGTCTCGTTGCGTGCTCAGTCGTGCGACGAGTCGTTAACTTTTTAATTTTAGAGAGCTTCGTCGCGCGTCCCGCCGCGCGACCATCCTTTTATTTATCTCCACCTGCTTATAACAATTAGACATGAAACATGACTTTACTTTACGCTAAACATAGTGTCTACATTAAATTTCCTTCTATTAAGCGAGTAGTTAATTTATAATCATGTAACGTGATCGTTTCTCGACTGTCTTTTCCTCTTTCTCTCTTAACCGTACTCGCGAGCCCGCGTGGAACGTCTGTTTACTTATTGCATTCTATTGTATGGTGTACTGTTCTTTGGTATTAAATATGTGGATGTGTGTATGTTTGCGCTCGCATAGAGAACGATCCGGTTGAAGAGCCCGAGGAACTCGCAGGAGAAGCCCCTGAGCAGCAGTCGTTTGGTGGAGGCAAGTGTCCCTTGACCTATCTCTGTCCTATTCATTATTTAATTCACCTCCCGCTTTACACATTTATGCCTAAGGATTGACTAGCTTTTGTTATCCATGTCCTTGTTCACCTATTTGGGTTGGATTATTACTGTTTAGCTTTATGCTATTGCTTAACTCTAATCAATGAACATGATGAGATTATCTATGATACGCTGTTTTCCCCTCTCTTATTATGATGTTGTACTTGTGGTCATCAAGGGGGCTCGAGCGGTTTCTCGAGTGCCTCTCCGTAAGGACCTGTTCTATGGATGACCGCCCGGGAAAACAGTGCAACCATGAGGGTAGAATGGGATGCCCTTAGCTGAATAATTAGAGGATCCGGGGTGTAGTTCACTTAGCCGTCGTGCCGTCAATGGGGCTCGGTGTATGCGGCTCGCTCTGCCAAGTTTGGGTTCGCCCCTTGGGGAGGAGTGCGGTGCATTTAGGAAACCTAACGGGTGGCTACAGTCCCGGGGAATCTTTGTAAAGGCTACGTAGTGATGCCCTGCTGGGTCACCTTGGTAGTGATCAATGGAGAGTCATGATCTCCGGGCAGAATGGGAATCACGGCTTGTGGGTAAAGTGCACAACCTCTGCAGAGTGTTTGAAAACTGATATATCAGCCGTGCTCGCGGTTATGAGCGGCCAAGGGAGCTCCAGTGATTAGTGGTACTTGATCAGAGATACTTTGGTACAGGTGGTTATGAGATCGATGGTTTTGGTTATGACTATGATGCTGGTAAGTGGTACTCTTTCCGTTTGGAAAGGAGTACGTTCGGGTTAATAACTTGGGTTAATGCTAAAACTTGGCTTTCTACTAGTAAGTAATAATCTGACCAACTAAAAGCAACTGCTTGACTTATCCCCACATAAAGCTAGTCCACTACAGCCAAACAGGATACTTGCTGAGTATGTTGATGTGTACTCACCCTTGCTCTACACACCAAACCCCCCCATCCCCAGGTTGTCAGCATTGCAACCACTGCTCAGGCGAAGACGAAGCTGTGGAAGGAGACTTCCAGAAGTTCCAAGATTACGACGAGTTCTAGGTGTGGGTTAGCGGCAACCCCCAGTCGGCTGCCTGTGAAGGCCGCGGTTATCTACGTTTCTTTTCCGCACTTTGATTTATTGTAAGGACTATATGGACGTCTCGGACGTATGATGTAATCGACTATTTCCCTTATTAATACTATTTTGAGCACTGTGTGATGATGTCCATATTATGTAACTGCTGTGTACGTGAATAACTGATCCTGGCACGTACATGGTTCGCATTCGGTTTGCCTTCTAAAACCGGGTGTGACACTCCATGTCTCTGATTTCTTGGTCTAGCTCATCCTCTGGCGGTGTCGGGCTGACAGCCTTCCTCTTCTGGCTTCGGGCCTCCCGAAGGGAGAGAGTCTCCTGATTGGGGTCTAGCGGTTGCAGAGCTGCAGCCCCAGTTGCTGAAGCTTTCTTCGGCGCCATAGCGAAGGTTTATGATCGCCGAAGGTGTTCAAAACTCAAAGAGTGGAAGTGAGTTCACCGGAGGTGGGCGCCAATGTTGGGGACTTGTTCTCAAATGCTATGAATTAAGAACAAGGCAACACAAGAAATGTTAAACGTTAAAGTCCTTCGTCCTTCGAAGCATTATTTCCCTTAGGACATAATGATTTTCGGACGAAGGTTATGAAGGACATACCTTCATAAATTCAACATATAATAATGAAGAAGGAATCATATGAAACACAAAAGATAGCATAAACCATTATGTATTATTATCAACTCATTTCTGTATTATTATTATAGAAAAGTAGAAATAATACCAAATTACAAATGTACCTTCGGCTTGAAAGAAGGCGAAAGTACAAGCGTGACGCAAAAGCAAATGCCAAGTCAGCGTGAGCAGTACGGGGGTACTGTTCACCTATTTATAGGCACGGGACACAGCCCATATAAAATTACATCCATGCCCTTTACATTTGGTAGTAATTCTATAGTAATCCACCGAGGTCTGAATAGCCTTTTCATCTTTAAGTCGGTTTCCTTTTCTGCTACCACGCCGAAGCTTTCCTGCTCACATCTTCGGCGCTGTATCAACCTTCGTATTATTTGGGCTTCTCCTACTGTGATATCGACTCGAGTCCGAAGATACCTTTTCACACATTATACTCCAGAAACACTGTTAAATCTTGTTTTTGAGGACCTTCGGAAGCCGAAGGCCCCCAACAATAAGTACAAACTAAATAATACTAATCTACGCGTTGCTACGAGATCGCGGGATCGAGAACTACTAAGATCGGAGTTACGGTTAAGGAGTTATGATTTTATAGAGGATTTATGTGATTAAAATATTAAACTATATTATAAATTGGTTAATATAAATCATATGAGAGGTTATTCTATAAATAATTATCTCAATTTTAATCTAAGTTATGAATTGACCATAGATCATATTTTAATAGATAATGATGAGCACATTAACAAGACTAACCAACATAAGTTAAATAAAGACCTAATTATAAAATAATGAGACATAGTATAATAAATATAGTTATTGCATAGCAAATATTTATACGAGACTAACGCAACTTGAACGGATCAAATCGGAGTTATAGATTTTAAGTTATGAATTTCTAAAGATTTTTATGTGTTTTGAACAAGATTAAATAGGATATCAATTTTTAATGTGACTTACATGTCAAAACAGTGGTACTAAATGATGAACAATAATATTACAAAATTATAGGAACTGGAATGGACTAAAAAGGATTTAATATGAATTTTCTATGATTTATACAAGTTTCTACCATTATTTTTTATTAAAAATGAATTTAGAATGAATTTAAATGATTTTATTTGCTGTCTGGACTGCGCCACAAATTCCAGAGACAACAGGGGTTAACCTACAAACATTCCCGTGACTCAGAAACAACCTGCGCAAGACTACGCGTTATTTCTAGTAATTTCCAGGGGCTCTTTAACAAATTGTGCACGGCCAAGGGATACGGTTAGAGCTGAGCCGTCCGATCCAAAATCCACGATCGCGATTAGATTGCCAAGAACTGAACCGGTAAACCCTAGATCTAATCTACACCGTTCAGCACGATCCGACGATCAGGATTCTGAACAACGGAGATCGCCCCTCCATTGCCGATCTGACGGTCGCGAAGCCATCTATTCGAACGGTACGCCCGGCTCGATCTGAGCCATTAGCGGCTGGATCAACGGCAGTCGCGGTGTCTTCCACCCCGATGATGCCTAGGCACCGTCGCCCACTGGACACAGCAGTGAAGTCTGGCGAGCACGCTCGGAAGTGCGCCCCCATAGTACACCCCCGTATGTAAACTGGCCCAAAACGAAGAGGAGTAGCGGGTGAACATGATAGGAACTTTCCTACCGGTGCTAAGGGCAGTAGAGGTGTCGCTCCACGGCAAAGGGCGGATCCGCGGCAACACGAGATTCCGGTGAGAAATTCCCAGTGCAACGCATGCCAATCGAGTCTAGTGAGGTCACGAGCACCAACCTGGTGACGAGATGAAGCTCCTAGACCCGATGCCGGGACCCCAAAGCTGGTGTACGAACGTGTCCCCCGTGGCGGCCTCCCCTCTCTATCCTTCTCTCCTCCGATGTTTCTTTGTTCAATTGGGCGCTCGGTTCTCCGGTGCTGAGTTAGGATGGGGAAGGTAGGGGTAGCGACGTGTATTTATACACCGGAGTGTAGCTAACTTGCGCGATTACCGGGAGTTCGTTGGGGAGGAGTTCTCGGCGCACGCACGGGTTTGTTACGGATAATTCCGTTTCCTGGGCATGCGACGCGGAGAAGACGGGTCTGACACTAGGGCCCCACGCGCCAGCGTAACCTGAGAGCGCGCGCAATACCAACCCGATGGGCCCACGTGACAGCGACTGAACTGTGTGTGTGCGGAGAAGAAAAGTATTCGGCTGACTAGCGGGACGTGGGCCGGCCAGCGGCGGGATTTAGGGAAAAGGGATGGGCTGCGCGGTGAAGACCCGGCCCAAGGCGCTCGTAAATCCTTTCTTTTTTTATTTTACCTTTTTTTCCAAATTTGAAGCATTTGAACCATATTCAAATCCTTGATTTGAATTTCAGACTCCAAGTATCAAAATCATTACTACTATGAATATGACCACTGCTATTTTTAATATTATTAGTTATTATTTTTCTTGTTATTTATTTATGGAGAAATAAATGATTTCCTTTAAATTTCCATCCTTTTCTTTTTTGTTCCACTTTTATTTTCAAATTCTAATTTTTAAACTCAAACTTGTTTCGCAAATTTGAATACGAATACAAGAATTTCATTATAAGGTGCACATTTATGTATTTATTTATTTTGTTATTCGACTAATATAATCCTATTAATTGAACTTGTTAAACATAAAGGGATCAATTAATTTCCTTAGGTTTCATAATCCCAAAGCATTATCATATACATATATTTATTCATTATTTTTATTTTTTTATACAAGTTTTGGGCCTTACAAATCCTACCCCCTTAACAGAAATCTCGTCCTCGAGATTTGTAAGGAAAAGGGTGTATAACCATATTATCTCAAAACATATGCACAAACAAAATCTCAGCATGATGCACAATTTATTAGCAGCACATGGGGTCAAATATACCTTATTAGTCCTCCCAACATAGTATCGTATCAACTACTGACTAAAGTAACAATTAGGTCTTACAAGTAGTAGTAACAGATATATATATGTTTATCTGGCTTGGTGGAGCTGGTGGTTAGGAAAGCATGGGTGTATATATGTTTGTCCACTTTATTATGTAGGATAGAAGATACCTTTAAAGCATAGATTGGTTTGGGCAAGAAAGGATAGGGTAAGGAAATACTCCATCCAAGATTGTGGATCTTGATTCCTTTGAAGATCTGGCTTGAATCTTATCCTTCCTTGATTTGATGAGGTCGATCGCCTTCAATCTTCGTTCTCGAAGTTGTTATCCGAATTTGGGACATGTAGTGAAGGCAGATTTTTAGGTAAACAAAATAGGTTAATAGGTGGTTATGAGTTAAATAAGTTTAAGCAAAGTCTGTCTCGTTGTTTTGCTTTTAGATTGGTTGGATAAGTTATGTAACCTATTATATCGGTCAAGTTGGGTGTTATCATCAAGGATAATGGGTATTGGTGTTACCATAACTAGGGACATAGTTGAGATAGGTGTGGGTACCTGGGCTAGGTAGATTGAACAGAGTTTTTTTTACTTGTAAGATAAATGGGTTGGGCAACCTATAATATAGGCTAGGTCGTGGTTTCATGGACGAGTTGGTCCAAGACACCAATTTAGGTTTAAAACCCATTTATAGGAATGTGGTTTAATTAATACTTGTAACATAGATTAGACCATATTAGATTAGGTAGAGCTGCCAGGGTACAATATATATTATTAGGATATGTTAGAATCTTTTGAGATAAGATGGATTCTATGGTGTAGGTAGGTAAGAATTTCTGTTTAAATCAAAACAGAGGAGTTATGCAACCCTCGAATGGTTGAGGTAGTTGCATAAGGCCAGGTTGTTGTATGTGGTCTAGTCTAAATTGGAATCTTAGTCCAACTTGGATTAAAACATATTTATAAGAGTAGAATTCAATCTTATTTTACCAGTATTATCTAACATGTTTGTCCATTAGGTTAGATCTGATCAAATTATATGGGATCAGAATTAAATTGGTGTAATCAGATAAGATCTACTTAATTTATTTTGGAATAGACCATGTTTGTTACACTATTATGAGATAAGCAAAGTGGTGGGGATAAGTATTGTTGGGGACTTGTTCTCAAATGCTATGAATTAAGAACAAGGCAACACAAAAATGTTAAAGGTTAAGGCCCTTCGTCCTTCGAAGCATTATTTCCCTTAGGATATAATGATTTTCAGACGAAGGTCATGAAGGACATACCTTCATCATTGCAGTATACATTAATCTCTACAACTATTAAGACCCAAATGTAGACTGCCCCCGCCCGCTACCACACGGCTCCCGCGTGAAACGCCCGCAGCGCACACTACGCGAATCCCGCCGCGAAACGCTCGCCTGCCTACGCCGCGAATCCTGCCGCTACCGCACGCCCGCCCCGCGAGAACCGCCTCCGCAACACCCTTCCCCAAACCCATTCTCCCCACGCGCGGCGCCTCCGCAACAGCAACCGCCGCGCCCGAGCCCAAACCCAAACCCAACCATGGCGTGCATGCCGGCTGTGTCTGCCCCCTCCGTCCTCGCGCCGGCCCCGGCGTCGACCCGCACCCACCACTACTAGAAAACCCCCCTTGTAGCTATGCTTTTTTGGACAATAGGCACGCTTTAATTCGTCTCTATATGAATGTACGCACGCTTTCCAAAAACGTGTCAGAAGCGTCTTCGTATGGACCGTATCAGACTTTGTAGAAACGATTATCGTAAGCGTATATATTAGATGAATAGACGTTTCATAGACACGTTAGATGCATGTTTAGACACATTGATACGCTTTTATAGATGCGCATATAACATGTGTCTATTATTGTTGTTACGTCATATAGTAACGTTTTATTATGTGTGAAAAAATATAGATACGATATTATAGATACATTCATAATTCATGTGTATTACTATAGTCACGTTTTATAGTGACGCTTTATTGCGCATTAAGGAGTATAGAGACGATATAGTAGGTGACACGAATGATGACATGGCAGGTGATGTGGATAGGTGACATGGCAGGTGATGTGGAAAAATGACGTGGCAGGTGATGTGGAAAGGTGACGTGTCAGCTGAACTGGCGAGTGACACATTTTATAGTAATGCCAAAACGCGTGTTAACAAAAGTAGAAACAATAATATAGCCACGTTTGTATTGTGTGCCTACGCATATCAATACGTTATATAGTAACGTCAAAGTGTGTATTAAGACCTGTAGAAACGATTCTGTACATACATCTATATTTGTTTGTAATAATATAGACACGTTATACTGTAACACTTTATTACGTGCCAAAAAAAGATGTTTTCATTTATACATTTATATATATAAATGTGCATCGAGATGAATGTTAAAAAAATCAAATTATAAACCCTCAATAATATTGCTTTTGGCCTTGGCAAAATATCAAGAAGCTAACTAACTCGATTGCAAACATGTTCAGTAACTGCCAATTGTGTTCACAAAGAAGCAAAGCCAAAGTGGCAATATCATACAAATATCACTTAAAAATTTTAGTAACTACTAGAATCTAACTGATTCACTTTGCAATTATACTAGGCTTCCCATCTAGCTTTGTCCACGCCATCTAGCTTTGTCCACGTGCTGCAGGTACCAACTTGTTGCGGGTACAAGATGAGCTTCTAGCTTGCTTCACCTATGAAACATGTGTTAGATCAATAACTCAAGTTGTTATGGGGACACATGTACTATTTCAAATAAAAAAGAAACTTACATGTGTAATTGGCCAAGGAATAACATAGCCAATAGCATCAATTAGTGTACGAATCTGATTAGATGGTCTAGGTACCTCCTCATATATAATATTGCCAAGTTCAATATTTTCAAGGCCTTCAACAAGAACCCCACAATATTCTGGTCCAAGCTTTGCTCCTAATATTTCTCTTTGGCTATCTGTAGTCACTAACTTCCCTTTGGCCACAACTCTGCCTTTGTTTATCAGTGAAATAAGGTAGACTTGCTTTTGTCTCTACAAATTACAAAACATGAACATATGATCTTTTGGTAAAAACAACGTCATAATTGGAAAGAAATAAGGCAAATAAAACCACATACTGATTCTGATATGCCCATGCTGGCAGCTTGAACCCTTCGAGTTCTCTATAATAAACATCAAATCATAGCATCACTTAATCAAATTATGCTTTATATTTTAATTGAAACAATAATACAATTAGCTTAGACATACCATGTTGTGCAATATAGGATCACTTGGCAAATCTTTGACTACATTGCCATCAAGTTGTGCCTCCTACAGGTATAGTTTCACTCAATTATTATAGAAAAAGAAAATTATAAATATTAGATTTTAACAGGGAATGTAGACGAATAGGAACCAATTACTGAACCCTAGAGTTGCAAAAGAAAGCTAATCCTTCCAAAAGCTAGCAGACCAGTTCTGAACATCTTATAACAGTAGAGTTGCTTTAGGATTCTAGATGATTCAGCACACGTTAGTATATATGAGAATTCAGCATCTAACTTGAAAATAGTTCTAACTTTACAGGCACTACATGGAGCCCTTAATTAATGTATCACATATTCTACCTGCGGATTGCCTTTTGTAGGCTAGCCTTTGTGTAAGGGGAAAGGAAATGCTCTACAAGTACTGTGAAAAATGGGGTTGTTGAGAGGAGGAACCAGTCTGTGGTTGAAATGGCCAGGTGCCTGCTGAAATCGATGAGAGTTCCATCAATATTTTGGGGTGAGGCAGTGAGAACTGCAGTGTATATCCTCAACAGATCACCCACAAAAGCTCTGAACAAAAAGACTCCCTATGAAGCTTGGCATGGAAAAAAGCCCAAAGTGAGTCACCTGAGAATCTTTGGTTGTGTAGCACATGTGAAGCGTGTTGGTCCTGGAATAAATAAGCTTGCTGACAGATCCAGCAAAATGGTATTTATTGGCTATGAGTCAGGAACTAAAGGATACAGGTTCTTTGATCCAGCCACAAATAAGCTGGTAGTTAGCAGAGATGTGGTATTTGAAGAAGGGAAACCTTGGGACTGGGACAGTTCAAAGTGCAGCACAAATCAACAAGAGAATGACACTTTTATTGTTCACTATGATCTAACTGACCAAAACATGGCAACAGCTGTCTTCAAGCAACAGATGATGAAAAGGTTCAATATGTGTGATCTAGGCCTATTGAGTTACTACCTAGGCTTACAAGTAAAGCAGAAACCAGGGGAGATCACTATCTGTCAGAGTGCATACGCTGAAAAGATACTGGAGAATTGTGGTATGCAGGGTTGTAATCCTGTGGATACACCAATGGAGCAGCACCTAAAATTGTTACCTGGGAAACCTGAGCTGATTCTAGATGCAACAAAATACAGAAGTCTTGTTGGTAGTTTGAGGTACTTGGTTAACACAAGACCTGATCTTGCCTTCTCAGTAGGAATGGTGAGTAGATTTATGGAAACACCAAATGCTGAGCACTGGACAGCCATCAAGCGAATTATCAGGTTTGTTGCAGGAACCATCCAATATGGCTGCAAATATTCAAAGGGAGCAGATGCAGCATTAGTTGGCTACTCAGACAGTGACCATGCAGGTGATCTTGAGAGAAGAAAGAGCACAAGTGGGATTGTATTTTTCTTGGGCAACAATGTCATCACGTGGTGTTCACAGAAGCAAAGAGTGGTGTCACTGTCAAATTTGGCCTGTCAGCACCTGTGTGTTTGCTGTCAAATACCGAACACAAGTCATGGCAGTGGCATGCTAGATTTGGTCACCTAAATTTCAGAGCTCTACATGATCTTAGTAGCAAAAAAATGGTTGATGGCATGCAAACTGTGAAAAAGGCTGAGCAGGTATGTGATGGTTGTGTTCTTGGGAAACAGCATAGGAAACCTTTTCCAACTGTGTCAAGTTTCAGAGCTGAGAAAGGGTTAGAACTGGTTCATGCAGATTTGTGTGGTCAGATTACTCCTAAAAGTATAGGTGGTGCCTCATTTTTTATTTTAGTAGTAGATGACCATAGTAGATATATGTGGGTCGAGATGCTTAATACTAAAGATCAAGCACTAGACTGTTTCAAAAAAATCAAGCAAAGGGCAGAAGTTGAACTGGGTGGTAGTCTGAAGGCATTGAGAACAGACAGAGGGGGAGAATTCACATCAAACCTGTTTTCAGTGTTCTGCAGTCAGTTTGGAATCAAACACTACACCACAACTCCATATTCCCCTCAGCAAAATGGGGTTGTTGAGAGGAGGAACCAAGTGTTGGTCATCTAAAAGTCTTTGGATGTGTAGCACATGCAAAGCTAGCTGGTCCTGGTTTGAATAAGTTAGCTGACAGATCAAGAAGGATGATGTTCATTGGCTATGAATCAGGTTCAAAAGGCTATAGATTTTTTGATCCTGTCACAAATAAACTGGTTGTTAGCAGAGATGTTGTTTTCGAAGAAAACACACCATGGGACTGGGAGAGTTTAGTGCTTAACACAGGTGATAAGGTGACTGAAACATTTGTTGTAGACCATCAGTTCTGTGACCAAACTCCGACAATATCAACTGAAAGCAATATTGAAGCATCCTCTGAACCAACTGCTGAAGGGGATCTCTCAGCAAGCCAGGGGAGTGCAGTGGGACATGATGCAGTTCCCAGCTCACCACACACTCCATTGACAAGTACATCTCAGACTACAGGTATGGTGTCTCCTCCTGTACAGAGTCCTCAATTTTCAGAAGGAGTACCATTGAGGTACAGAACACTAGCGAATTTGTTTGACTCAACTGAAGAAATCCAAGATTTCGAGTACAGTGGGCTGTGCATGTTGGCTGCCGATGAACCAAAAAATTTTGAGCAAGCTATTGAACAAGACTGCTGGAGGAATGCCATGGAAGAAGAGATAAAGTCAATTCATCAGAATGAGACCTGGGAAGTTACAGAACTGCCAAAAGATCACAAGGCTATTGGTCTAAAGTGGGTGTTCAAGGTAAAAAGGGATGCAACCGGAAAGGTGGTAAAATACAAAGCCAGGCTAGTGGCAAAAGGGTATGCACAAATCCATGGAGTTGATTATGATGAGGTTTTTGCTCCTGCTGCAAGGCTGGAGACAGTGAGGTTACTCCTGGCTTTGGCAGCTCAAGGTGAGTGGGAGGTACACCACATGGATGTTAAGTCTGCATTTTTAAATGGAGATCTTACTGAAGAAGTGTATGTGCATCAGCCACCAGGGTTTACTGATCCCAGTTCTCCCAAGAAAGTACTAAAACTGAACAAGGCATTGTATGGTCTGAAGCAGGCACCTAGAGCCTGGAATGCTAGACTTGACAAAGAGCTAGTAAAACTTGGGTTCAGAAGAAGTAGAGAAGAACATGCTGTCTACAAAAGGGGAAAGGATGTCACTTTATTACTGATAGGAGTATATGTGGATGATCTTATCATTTGTGGGCCAGACAAAAGGGAGATACACATCTTCAAACAGCAGATGATGAAGAGTTTCAGTATGAGTGATCTTGGGTTGCTGAGCTATTACCTTGGCATTGAAGTTAAACAGAGACCTGGGGAGATTACCATTTGCCAGAGTGCCTATGCTGCCAAAATCATTGAGAGTTGTGGTATGAAGGGGTGTAATCCTGCCGATACTCCAATGGAACAACATGTTAAGCTGTTGCCTGGGAAGCCTGATCAGGTACTAGATGTAACCAGGTACAGAAGCATAGTTGGTAGTCTGAGATACTTGGTGAACACCAGGCCTGACTTAGCTTATTCAGTGGGAATAGTAAGCAGGTTTATGGAGACTCCAAACGCTGAACATTCTGAACAAGATTGAAGCATAGTGGAAATTATGATTCAGACGAAAGTGGTCAGTTCTGTTCTATTTGAATCTGAGCCGCGGAATCAGCATCTACCCAATCCTCAGTCGTACAATGAAGGCTTTAAACCAAATAAGTTAGAGGCAGCAGTGAAACAAGAAATTACCGAGCGCTTGGGAATATGTTGAAAGATGGAAATGCAGTGAAAGTGGTCAGTTGTTGAAAGATGGAAATGATAGAACTATGGGAGGAAATTCAACCTATAGTAACTAAAAGGTCAACAACAACAGTTTCAAAATAACTGTTGTATAAAGAAGCTACTATAAGGCCATGATGCATAAGGTGAAGTCTCTTAACTTAATAAAATGTTGTATGTAGAAATCTGCTTAAACTGAATATAGTGAGGTATGTAAACTGAATATGGGTGTATGTCAGGGAGTGTGGCTGAGTATGCTACTAGCGGATATATTAAAGGAAAATATGCAGAAATTCAGTTTATTTATTGACAATCAGTCAGCAATATAACTGAGCAAGAACCCGGTGTTTCACGATAGAAGCAAGCACATTGATACTCGTTACCATTACATTCGAGATTGCATCGAACAAGGTATGGTAAGTGTAGATCATGTGGGGAATGATGATCAACTTGCCGATATACTGACCATGTAATCCCCACTTCTTTAATAAACGAATAGAGTGCAGAAATAGCTGCGGCAGTTGCACAGCAGCAAAGTGCTTTTTCCCCAAATCTGAGAATCCATACCTGAGGGTTTTTCAGGAGCACAACACGCCCTTCGCCGCCGCTGCTTTCTGAGAAGTCGGTCGCCGGGATCGGGGACCCAACACAGCAACCCTAGCAATCAGCAAATATTTATAAATGGTATGTACATTAAAGGAATAGAGTGCCGAAATAGAGCGTCGCGGAGGAAGACGGCTCGTGCGGGATGAAGAAATCTGTGTGTTGCGGAGGTCCTGGGCAGCGACGGGGAGGACGATGGCTCGTGCGGCGGCTGCAAGACCATGTGGCGAGGCACAGGGGCCTCCTGCACGGGAGCGTGGAGCCGCCGGTGTCCAGGGGGGAGCACTACCGCGGGTGAGGCAGCGGCCGTGGGGGAAGTTCGCGGCGGGGAGGACGATGGCTTGTGCGGCGGCTGCAAGACCATGTGGCGAGGCACAGGGGCCTCCTGCACGGGAGCGTGGAGCCGCCGGTGTCCAGGGGGGAGCACTACCGCGGGTGAGGCAGCGGCCGTGGGGGAAGTTCGCGGCGGAGACCATACAGGGAAACACGGCACCCTCCCCGACGGCACCATACACGGAAACACGGAACTAATTAGGGAAGAGGAAGGAGGAGGCATCACCTTGCTGTGGCGCCGCCGGCGAATCGAGGGAAACCGCTGGCGAATCGGACCTATGCGAGGGAAACCGCTGGCGCTGGCGAATCGGACCTATGCGAATCGAGGGAAACACGGAACTAATTAGGGAAGAGGAAGGACTCGGAAACCGCTGTCTCCTCCCCACATAGACCACCGGTTGGTTATAAAATGGAGCATATCCTTGCGCAATTGAGCGTATCCTTGTCTGTTGGGCAAACCGCGGAACAGGTACCGCTGAACACGCAATTGAGGCTTGCTGAACCGCGGAACAGGATTAGGTGTTGTCACGGTTTAGGCCCACCAGCAGCTGAGGCTTGCTGAGGCCCGAGCGTCGCTTGCTGAGGTCCGACTGTCCAAGGCTCTGAACGGCTAACCGGCTGACCAGTGACCGCTGAGGTGCTGCTGACTGCCTTCTCTGTCCCTCTGGTAAATTTGTGTTTCGATTGGAGTTGTTGACAGATTGCTAGTAAGGATTTGGACAGATAAATTAAACTGGTTTGGATAAATGCTTATGGGTTTTATTCAACTTTAATAGGTCATAATATAAAGATTGATGGATCGAAGTTGGATGAAAGAATCAAGATTGGACACTGCATACAAAAATGGTGTTGAGGAGTTTTTAGCATTTGCTTACCGGGACCTTCCACAAGGTAGCGAGATACTTTGTCCATGCATAAACTGCAAAAATAGATACAACCACAGCTGTGATGAGGTCAGGACACATCTGAGATGTGATGGTATTATTAAAGGTTATACTATCTGGGTTCATCATGGTGAAAAATATGACAGTCCATCTATAGAACTTGCTGATGTACCAAATATCAGTGCAAATTTGACTAATTCAGGTCCAATACGACACCGCCAGGATGGAAGATTGGATGACATGCAAGAACTCTTGCAGGCTGCATTTGGAAGGGCTGCAAGTATAATTGGTGCTGAAGCAGATGATATTCAGTCTGGATCTGTAGATGTGGAACATAATGCCACTGAGGATAATGTGAATCTAGCGGAAGGAGATACTTTGGGGAGGCAACAGAATATATATTCAAGCTTATTGAAGGATGCAGATGCAAGAATATTTTCTTCTGGGTGTAAATATTCTAGGCTGTCATTTTTAGTCCACTTATATCACTTGAAGTGCTTACATGGTTGGTCACAAGAATCATTTACAGGACTAATGGATCTGCTATCTGGTATTCCTGGAGCTAATCTACCCAAGACATACTATGAAGCAAAGAAAATCATCTGTGACTTAGGTCTTGATTATGAGAGAATCCATTCTTGCCCCAAAGATTGCATTCTTTTTCGAGGTGATTTTGCTAAACAAGATTTTTGTCACGTGTGTGAGAGCTCTCGTTGGAAAGTTGATAAGAAGGATTCAAATGCCTCTGTAGTGAAATCTAAGGGGAAAAGGAAACCAGCCAAAGTGTTGCGTTACTTTCCATTGATTCCTAGGATCCAAAGGTTATTTTCATCTACCAAAACTTCAGATGACATGCGTTGGCATGATGAGGGGCGAACAAAGGATGGAAAACTACGCCACCCAGCAGATGGTGATGCTTGGAAAGACTTTGATCGTAGATATCCTGACTTTAAAGAAGATGCTCGTAATGTACGCCTTGGTCTAGCTAGTGATGGATTTAACCCTTTTGGGAACAAGAATTTAAAGCACAGTACATGGCCAGTAATGCTTGTTCCCTACAACCTTCCACCTTGGATCTGCATGAAGCAAACATCTTTAATTTTGTCAATGATCATACCTGGACCAAATTCTCCAGGTAATGATGTAGATGTATATTTGCAGCCCCTTATCGATGAACTATTACTTTTGTGGGCGGGAATAGATAGAACACCAGATGCCTCCTCAGAAAAGAATTTTACTCTTCGAGCTGCATTATTGTGGACTATAAATGATTTTCCTGCACTAGCTTACCTATATGGATGGACCACGAGCGGTAGATATGCATGTCCTTCTTGTGGTCCAGCTACAAAATCATTTCACCTGAAGAAAGGTAAAAAGATGTGCTATATGGGACATCGTCGTTGGCTGCCAATAAATCACAAATACCGAAGGCAAAGGATGCAATTTGATGGCTTGGTAGAGACTGGACTTTCACCTGAAAAAATGAGTGGAACTACAGTTTTGAAAATGTTGGAAGGCAAAGAGTTCGTGTTAGGGAAAGGGGAGAGAACATCCAAGGTGGGTAAGAAGAAAGGCAAGAATAAGAAAGTCGAAGATAAAAGTGGTCAGAAACGCAAGCGTACAAGACTAGGAGAAAAGAAGGAATTAGATGGGGGTTGTGGTAAAGTGGAGAAGAAACCAGAAGATTGGCTGAAAAAGAGGTCAATTTTCTTTCAACTACCATATTGGGAACACAACAAACTAAGACACAATCTAGATGTAATGCACTTAGAAAAAAATGTGTGTGACAACTTTATCGCCACTCTATTGAATATTTGTCATAAAACAAAGGATGATCTGAATGCCCGACTAGATTTAGTTGAACTTGGAATTCGAGAGGATCTTCATCCTGTTGTAGATGCTCAAGGAAAGCAAACAACTCCTGATGCACCTTTTACTATGTCTAAAGACCAAAAAGAGATTTTTTGCTCAGTAATTCAGAACCTCAGGACTCCAGATGGGTATGCATCAAATATATCTAGGTGTGTAAATATGAAAGATTGTACATTGACTGGATTAAAGAGTCATGACAATCATATTTTACTGCATGACATTCTTCCAGTGGCACTGCAGTCTTGTTACCCTAGCAAGGATGTCATGAAAGTAGTTGTTCAGTTATCTAACTTCTTCAAGAAGTTGTGCTCCAAGGTCATAGATGTTGCTGAGCTGGAGCAGCTTCAAGACAGTATTGTGATGACACTTTGTGATATGGAGAGAATTTTCCTGCCATCATTCTTTACTGTAAGTGTGCATTTGATGGTGCACTTGGTGGAAGAAGTTAAACTAGGAGGTCCGGTTCAGTACCGGTGGATGTACCCCATGGAGAGGTATGTAGTCAACTTTAATTAATTTGCACAATGATAATCAATAATTCAGTTTTAACTTACATGTGTCAATTATTGCATTTAGATTTTTTGTTAAGATGAAGGCACTTGTGAAGAATAAAGCTCAACCAGAAGGATCAATAGCTGAAGGATATTGCATGGAGGAGTGCTTGACCTTTTGTTCCAGATTTATAGAAGGAACTACACGTTTTACAAGGCCATCTAGAAATCCTGGACCATCTGATGAAATAGCAAACATGTATTTGTTTGATACTGCTGGTGAACCTATTGGAAAGAGTACTGTCGTCAACCTTGATAAGCAGCTTCTTGTTCAGGCTCATCGATATGTGTTGCGGCATTGTGATGAACTTGAAGATTTCCGCAGGTGCGTTCAGTATTTCTAAAACACACAACATCACATTTATTATAACCAGTAACCTGTATTTATTTTTTACTGCTATTTGCTGACATGACACTGATACTATTGTTGTAGAGAATTCTTGGATGAGGAGAAAAGAAAATTACATCCCTCAATTAATCTAACACCTTCCTCCATTCAGAATTTGATGGATCAACACTTTCCTGACTGGTTGGAGCAAAAGGTATGTACATCTAAAATTATTGCAAATTTGGCATAGAACTAATAAAAGAAATGTACGTGAGCGTTTTTCCTTATATACAGGTTATATTAGGCGATGGAACAGGGATCACGACAAAGGTCCGAGCTTTGGCTGCAAAACCAAACAGATATGGAGTGACATACAATGGTTACATTATTAATGGTTTGAGGTTCCACACTTTGAGTCGTGAGGCTGCACGGTTGACACAAAACAGTGGTGTGGTCAACATTGCTGATGATGGGGTTAATTATTTTGGCAGATTATTAGATATAGTTGAATTGTCATATGCAAACTACAAGGTAGTGCTTTTCAAGTGTGAATGGTATGATGTTCATCATAAAGCTGGGTTCCGACGAGATGAGTTCGGATACAGTCATGTGAATTTTTCTCGGAAAATACACACTGGTGATAAACTAGATGATGATCCTTTTGTATTTTCATCACAAATTCAGCAAGTCTTTTATGTCCAAAACCCAAAAGCTGAACCATGGAACACTGTGGTGAGAGTTAGCCCAAGAGATAATTTTGACATGGGTGTATAACTCGATGAAGAAAGTTAGACAAGGCTTAGGTTTTCTGGTCATCTAATGCTATAAAAGAATATTGTGGGTTTTTTACTTGCACTGTGAATCAGAATGAACTAATATGTGTTACTTTAGATAGGAGGTGCCAACTTGTTGGGTTAATGTTGTTTAGTGTACAAATTTTTCTATTTGATTAAATACTACGTACAATCCATGAGACTTGTAACATGGCTTATTTAATTATTCTTAGCTTTGATGTTTTCTGGTTATGAGTGTGCCCAAATCAGGCGCTTTTTCTATTTATTATTATCGAGTGAGTGACCATACTTTTTCCCATTTCAAGTGGGCATGACCATATTTTTTTTCTAATTTTTTATTATTATTATTATTATTATTATTATTATGCCTTTATTAGACCTATACAACATACACTAGCTAAACACAATTAATGTTAACATTATATTGTTTTAGCCTCCTATAATATATGTCACGTTAGCTCTAGTGGAAGATATACCACACAACAACTATGGTGACTAATATACCTCGGTCGTAGGTTACATGTTTTAAATTTTACACCAAAAACATCTCTACATGGTTAAGGATAAATTGCTAATACACATTAAAACGTGTCTTCAAGTAGTAACGGTTAAAAGCGTATCTAATTTCATATCAACTAGAGATATTTCGTTATCACATAAAAAACATCTCTATGTGGCTAATAACGGTTATTCGATGCGCTTTATGACGTATCTTCATGTTAGTCACGTATTGAAAGCATGTCTAACTATGCCATTTTTATACGTTTTAATTGCATATCAAAAAGCGTCTTAAGGTTCCTATAGACGATTTTAATACGTGTTTTGCAACGTGTCTATAGGTTACTGACGATTGAAAGCGTGTCTAATTTCGTGTCATTCTAATACGATTTTAATAGCGTGTTAAAAATTGTGTTTAGGTATCTCTTCACGTTGAAAGCGTGTCAAATACCGTAACATTTTGATGCGTTCTTAAAATTGTTTCAAATAACGTCTTTATGTACCGCCGTAGAGACGCTTTTGTGTGCGCTACAACTAAAACGTACATACAAGGGGGGTTTTCTAGTAGTGCACCTCTGCTACTCAACGGAAATGCGACGCGGCGCGCTCTCCCTCCGTCCCGCCCGCGCTATCCCCACGTTGAGGCTCGGCGGCCACCGCGACGCCCGTGGCGCTGTCGTCGTCCGCGCCACTGCGGCAGAGGTATTTGTGGCTACGGGCACCTACAGCGCTCCCCGAGGCCAAGCGCGTTGTGACAGACTGCCGGTGTTTCGCTGCAGGGAGCCGTGGAGCTGCAGGCCAAGGTGACGAGCAAGTGCTTCTTCGACGTGGAGGTCGGCGGGGAGCCTGCGGGCCGCATCGTCATCGGGCTCTTCGGAGAGGTCGTACCTAAGACCGTCGACAACTTCCGTGCGCTCTGCACTGGTGCGTACGCTATGGATTGAATTTGAATCAGCGCTGGTCACAATAGTTTTACGAGTCGAATTTACCGAGCATTGCTGCTCTTTTGGTTGCGGCAGGTGAGAAAGGGTACGGCTACAAGGGCTGCTCCTTCCACCGGATCATCAAGGACTTTATGATTCAAGGCGGGGACTTCCAGCAAAACAATGTAAGCATTTTTTACCTCTACGCAATTGGTCTGAATGGCCACTGCAGATTTTGTTAAATATTCCTACAACTGAAGAAGATGTGAGTAGAATTGAAGTTCCTATTCATCATTCAACATAGTAAATCATTGCTGACAAGTAACAATAGAATGAACACCAACATGGATGGAAAACCTGAAAGCAGGACAAAATCAGTTATGATTTTTTTCTGCCAAGACATCCAGTCTGTTAAGCTCGGCCAGATAAAGTTATATTGCACCTATTGATTTGCATACTCGCTGCAAGTCTCCTAATAGTTAAGTATCATGCCTTGCTCAAAAATCAGTTTATTAGTTACGGGATCTACTATGGATTTTAGGATGACTATCACCAGTCAATGGCAATCATATGGGGCACATGTTTATTGGCATATGGGTTTAAGATATAGAACTAGAACCTATATTTCCAGTGCATCAAGCCCTCCACAATCCATGGAATTTGTTGAGCCTGTTTGGATCGGATCCATATTGTTTCTATGGACAAGCTTGTGGAACATTGAACATTATCTCATATTCTCAATCAATGTCTATTAGGCTATCACTCTGTACTATAATCGCACTTTGAAGTTAGCATCTAGCTATCTGCATTGGATCACTAATCTGTACTAACTATTAAGAGGGCAGTGTAGACTGCCCCCGCTTGCGAATCCCACCCGCCACTCCGCCTCCCACGCCTGCGAATCCCACCCGCCGCTCCGCCTCCCCCGCCGCGGAACCCGCACCCCGCCTGCGGAGCCGCTCCTCAATCTCCCATGAATAGCCCGCCACTCCTCCAGCCAAATCCTCGCACGCGTCCCTCGTTGTCCCAACTGCTCCATCCGCGCAGGCCATCCGCATGTCGCGCATGGTGGTCGCACCTCCCCCTCCACGCCGGAGCACGCGCCCAACGGCGTTCCCCTCACCCAACTTTCATCCCCAACTATCCCGCCCGTCGATTTCGCCCCATTCGTGCAGGCCAGCCACGTGCCGAACAACCACCCCGCCAAGCGCAAGCTCCGCCACCGCCTGGAAGGAGGAGGACAAGCCCCGCCGCTGCCACCCTTGCATTGCCAGCCCCCGCCCACCGCGCCCACCCCCGCATCGCAACTCCCACCGCGCCCGCCGCTGAGGCAGCGCGCGCCCCCTCCCCAACAGACGTGCACGCCAACGCTCCTCCGTTCCATCCCACTGACCAGATCCACCACAGCCTCACACGTCTAGCCATGCCAGCGCCACCGCATTCAAAGCTACCACAACGTGTGTTGTGCAGATTTGGGCAACCGCAGCTGGGCGTTCTTCGTCAACTGCGACTTCCTCTAACTTGCAGACCTGGCCAACCGCGTCGTCGGCGCTGGTGCTGGCAGCATTGTTGTGACCTGTGTTAAGCACGAGTATCAGCCCGCCGAGGTCACCAAGATGGATGGTGCCATCCAGAGAGTGTATACGCGCAAGAACTGGTCCTCCATGGTACTCTGCAACTGCAGCCACCCCAATAATGTGGTCCCGCTCACCTCGGAGATCGTCAGCGCCCAGACCGGCACGTTCCTCCACCTCCTGCCTGGCTCGACGATGACGAGATCAGGGAACTGTCCTTCGCCTGAAACTTCCTCATCGGTCACAACTAGATTGACTCGGCTGATCTGGCCACACGCCCCAGGGCCATCCACTATACCTCCGACGGTTTCAATTTCTGGTTAGTACAGAGCAAAGATAGGTAGCAGTACTCAGATAGATGTCTCCATGTTTTTTGTTCTCTGATAGCATTTTCCTATATAGAAGCACACTCAGGCTCTAGACGCTTCATAATGCACTCTGTTCATTCTTCTCAAGCACTGGCCTCTTTTTTGTTTGACTATAAAATGTTATTAGTTTATCTACCTTTTGTCCATCAGACGTAATACTTGACAACTGTGTTCTTACCATTTTATTCAAATCTCCAAGGAGCCATCAACTTCCTTTATCTGCTTTACAGATTTACTACCTTGTCATTTGCATAGTGGCAAAGTTGAGCGTTGATTGTTAATATAGATTATTTATTCATGAACTTCAATGGTTAAAGTCTAAATCCAATCTTCTAATTCTTAACATCATTTCACAGTAATGATCATTTACTACCTTGTCATGTTTTTTGTTGAAGGTTGTGTGGTTTAGATATGCTTGTTTGCTCGTGTGTGGACTAATAATGGACTGAAATACTAACAACTACACTAGCTGATAGGTAGTTATGAATTTGTGGATAATCTGTTTGTTTTGTTAATATGTTATTACCGCCAAACTGTTTAATGATTTCAGTGTTCTCTGCATTGTCATATGTCAAAAATTGATTGGTGTCTGTAATAGGGTAGTCAGGTGGTGGCTATAATTTATTTTTTTGCTATAATTTTTTTTCTTGCTATATCTTCCTTTCTATTTATTAACCAGAAAATTTAAAAGCCGACAAATATGTATCCTAATTAATCTAAATTTAAACCTCACTTGTCGGCATATCTCGATGTGAGCATTCAAGATTACCCTTTTCAGAATCATAGTTGGCAGTACCATTTCTGTTATAATATCCTTTGTGTGGAAATTAAAGTATGCTCCCGAAATTCCCAAATTTGAGCGCAGTTGTTATAATCTGCAGGTGGCCGTGTGCGTCTGGGTTGTGCTCTGTCGGCCTGGCACCCATGCGAGTAGCGGTGCGAGCAGCGGTAGTAGCCCTGCTGAGCCCAACTCCTGCCTCTCTGATCGCGGTACGCTACCTACGCTTGATATTGTTTGTGGGTTGAAAATTCAGCGATTATTAGGCTCTGCTCGATTCGGTGCTTCGTTGTGTCCATGGGGGGTTTTGAGCAGGGCCTCTGGAGACTTTTGCGCAGCGAGGAGGTCGGCGCTGGGACTTAGATTCATGGTGCTCCTAATACATGTGTTGTTCGTTGGCGCTGTCTTCATCTTGTCTCCGGTCTCACCATTCCCATTTTATTCTCTGCGTGTTGCTGCCTGTTCCAGGGCGACGGTGGGCATGCTGCTCGGCGGCGAGGACATGCACAGGTTCCCGGTGCGCTCCCCGCGGATGGACCGCGACGACCTCATCCGTAGTCCCGCCGCGCGGCAGATCGTGTCCAACTACTTCGGGTACCCAGAGCACACGCCGCCATTATTGGCACCCCTGCTCCGCTTGTTCCGTTTCGTTTCCACTAGCCGTCCAATAACGTTGCCCCGCCATCGATGGACCGAGCAGCATGTTCGGGCCGATGTAGGACGTGCGCATCCCGTACCAGCAGAAGCGCATGTTCGGCTTCGTCACCTTCGTGTACGCCGAGACGGTGAAGGCCATCCTGAGCAAGGGCAACCCGCACTTCGTGTGCGACGCGCGCTCGTCAAGCCCTACAAGGAGAAGGGTAAGGTCCCCGGCAGGTTCAGGTCCGTTCTCCCTTCTTCTCTGTTGCATTGCCCATTGCCTGCCTGCATGCATCGCATTCTCATCCACATCCGCACTTCTCTTCAGTCACATTGCAATTGCACTGCACGTTGGGTTGCGTTGCTTGTTTGTTTCGATAGCTTCAGTTGCCACCTAAAAAAGCTTCTTTTTTCGATTTTATCATTTTGTCTGGTTACAGGAAGCTGCAGCACGCGCACCATGGCGGAGCCGAGTTTGCTGGTTGCGCGTCGCCCACCGGATTGCTGGATTCCAGGGACCCCTACGCCCTCCTGCTTCTTTCAAGTGCCCAGGTAAACGTTCTCAGCAACTAGCTTAAATCTTTTCTGCGTGCTGTTTCTCTTATTGCAAGCAATTCATGTGGGGTGAGCAAAAGAAATCAAAGATTATTGTTTTTTTGTTGTTACATCTGTTCGGAATTTCTCCAGGTTTTATCCTGAGCATGAAGCCATTGGGCTATGATGTGTGAGGTGCACAGAGCAAAAAAAAGGGGAGGGCCCCCTCCATTCCTCTAATCTGGGAGTAAGTGTCAACAACAACCCTCCTTGTGCCTGTCTTTCTGATAGTGCTGTAACCATTAATAATAAGCTAGCTGCTGCTCCCATGACCATGATGCATGTTTATGCCAGCATAGATCCTGAATCATGATGGTCATAATCTGTGTGTTGACGGGCTGTTGTGCGCAGGGGAATACTAATATGGCTACATGATGGCTGGCCCCATCAACCGTGCGTAGAGAAGCTTTGACAAAGAAAAAAGAAATACCTTTGGAGAGGTGTAATCTTCTTCAGAGTGGGAGAAGGAGGGGACAGTGAAGACAGCAACAGAGAAGAAACAAGTCCAGGTTGTTTTTTTAGCTCTTAGGCCTATGATAAGTATATGATAGTAAGTGAGTGAGTAGTAGGCATAATTAGTAGTAGTAGTAGTTAATTAGTAGTCGTTTATTAGTAGTTGCTGCCAATGTTAAGAAGGTGATGAAAAGGCACACTCCGGCTCTCTTCTATGCTCGTTTGTGGCATGGATGGATCTCTCACTGTTGCTATGATATGTTGTTTGATTTACAATATCGTGTGTATAAATATTTCATGTTTTTCACTTTATTTGATTTGCGATACCACACATATAACGATTTCATATGTTTCCCGTGGCATCGCACGGGCATAGACCTAGTGAAAGAAGAAGTATGCAAAACATAAAAAACAATATGAATGATTATATAACATTATTAACTCATCTTTTATTATATTATCATGAATAAATAGAAATAATGCAAAATTAGATTTGTACCTTCGGCTTGACAGAAGGAGGTAGTACAAGCCTAATGCACGAGCGAGTACAAATCAGCGTGAACAGTACGAGAGTACTGTTCATCTATTTATAGGCACAAGGCGCAGCCTGTGTGAAATTACATTCATGTCCTTCATATTTACTATTTACTTTTAGACAACCCAATGGGGACTAAATAGCCTTTTCCCTTTTAAGTCGGTTCCTTTTTCTGCCATTGAGCCGAAGCTCCCTTGCACGTAGCTTCGGAGCAACAATAACCTTCATCACGATCATGCTTTTCACATCGTGTATGCTTTTAGCCCAAGTCCGAAGGTACCTGTTCATATGTTACACTTCGAAGACATTGTTAAATCACGTTTTTGAGGACCTTTGGAGGATGAAGGCCCCCCAACAGTAGCCCCTCGCAGTATTAATTTGTTAAGATAACGATTTCAGATTGCGACATGGACGAAGGCCTTAAGCCGAAGGTCCGAAAAAACACCTTCCCTTTGCTAGAATAGCAATAGTCAATGACAGACGGGGCCCTCCAATTTGGAGCGCATTGGGCGTATAAATAGGAACTCACACCAACTGCACTTGATACACTGCTTGTGCCATTTGCCTTATTCTTTCAATTTTATAGCTCTTGCTCACTAGCGATTGATAGCTTTTCAAGCTCTCCGAGCTTCGGTTTAGAAAACGTGTTTTCACCATTTCTGAAGAAAAGATGTCTCAAGACAAGAAGATTTCCGCTGAGATGAAGCTGACTGAAGAGGAGAAGCTTTTTGAGGAGAAGAAGGCTGTGAATCCTTATATTGCTGGATTTGTTGAGTCGATGGCGAAAACAAATACAGAGAAGATTACTAAGGAGATACTGGAAGGCCTGTCTGAAGATACTGGTGACAATGATAGCTATGATGTGGAAAGTGGGGGCAAAGATTCTGAGGATCGGCCCTGGAGGCCAGGTCATTCAATTTTCGGAAAATCGACTATCAAACAAAGTCATCTTGAGAACATGAGAGGAAGGTACTTTCGGGATATATCTATTGTGAGAGCTGGTGGAGACAACAATGTCCCTGCCCCTGAAGAAAACGAAGTTGTGATTTACCGAAGCTTCTTCAAGGCTGGACTTCGGTTCCCTTTGAGTAAGTTTGTAGTTGAAGTCCTGAAGATCTACCATATCTTCCTTCATCAGATCACCACCGAAGCCATAATAAGGATGGGGATTTTTGCCTGGCAGTAAGAAGTCAAGGGCTAGAGCCAAGCGCGAAGTGCTTCTGTAGTATGCATGAACTTCTATATAAGACGAAGGCTATGGGTAAAGAGCAGTACCACAACAACTTCGGTTGTTATGGATTTATCGCCCATCCCCACGCAAGCCACCTAGTGCCAACATTTTGGAAGAGATGGCCTGGGCTTGGATGGAAGAATGGTTTTATGTAAAGAACGATTAGACAGCGAGGGAAGACATTAAGGAAGTTATCATGCGCCCCATATGGTCCCGCTTCGGCCTCCGAAAGCCAAAGGTTGAAATTGATGATGCCACCAAAGCATGTCAGAAGGCCTTCAGTACTGTCTGCTCCTTCATTGGTACAAGGGATTTAATTCAAGAACATATAGCATTCAGAGTATGGCCGCTTGTGGAAAACTGGGAAATGCCGAAGGAAATCATCACTAACTCTAACGAAGGTGATTTGGTCCGGCTGAAGTATACATTCAGGTTTGAGGATAAGTTTGATGAACTAAATGATGAATGGTTGAAATGTATCAAAGCTACAAGTGATGAACTGCTTGGAGCATATTCCAAGGCAGAAGATAATGCACTATCCGCAGCCTTCGGAGGTCGGGGAAAGAAGAGATTGAACAGAGTTTTTGACGCCATTGGCTTCGTTTACCTCGACTACCGCTATTCGCTACGTGGACAGGGAAAAAAGAGGAAAGCTGCTACTTCGTCCACCCCAGATGAGCCTGTGCCGAAGGGAAAAAAGTTGAAGGTTCTAACTCACCGACCACGTTTCATTGAACCGGCTGCGATACCTGAGTTTGGCAAAGGGGCCTCTTCGGCTGCCAAAACAAAAGAAACTGCTCCTCCTGCACAGAGGACTAAAGAGCCGACTATAATGCCGAAGCTACCTTTAGTTGAACTAGTTGAAACAAAGGCTGACAAAGACAAAGATGAAGGGTCAAAAATTGAAAAAATAGCAAAAATGCCAGAGATTTTGAGCCCTTCAACAGAGGCAATAGTGCCGAAGACACAAAAGAATTCTGCCACAACTCCTAAGAGGAGAAGGATGGCAAATGTGCTAGATGTTGTGTTAGAAATAGCAAAATCCTTGAGTTCTACTCCAAGAAAAATTGCCGAAGCTTCGAAAGCACAACCCGAAGTTGAAACAAAACAGGCAGAAGTCGAGGCTATAATAATTCAAGCTGAAACCGAAGCTGGGCCTTCAGAAACCGTCGGGACAGAGGCTGTCGTAACTGAAGCGGCAGAGCAAATTGCATCTGAAAAGGTTGAAGCGGCTGCTACCGAAGCTTCAAAAGAGAGCACTGATTACATCATTCATTATGCTTTGGGGAAGAGACTTTCTCAAGAAGAAAAGCTAGAAGCACTACACTATGCCCAGAAATTAAAATACCCGAAGGGGGCATTAGTGTTTAATGGCAGTGGGGAAGAAGATTTTTTGTACTGTCTCCCGGATAATAAAGAAATATCCATGTGCCGGGAGATAGGTAGAAGCATTAGATTCCCGAAGCTAGAAGATGGCCTTTCAATCTTATCGAAGGATGAGCTTGCTGACAGCTTGGTGTATAATAACATAAAGGTATAAAAGTTACATTTGAATAAAAAATGGGGTATTTTACTTGTCATACTTATTCTTTCCCTCTCTTGCAGGGCCTAATTCTTAGCAATGCCCTTAGAGCACAAAAAACATTGAAGATGAAGGATATACAATGGCTCTAAACAATCTTCGTTCAGAGGTAATCGAATTAAGGAACGAAGGTCTTGAAAAAGACAAAATCTTGATTTCATTAGTAAACAAAGTGAAAGAAGATGAAGCTAGTTTCAAGGCTCAAGCCGAAATTCAAAAGAATGAAATCAAAGACCTTCGGAAACAGTTGGCCGAAGCCAAAGAAAAATGCGGTCTCGCAGAAGCTAACCGAGATATAAGTGAATATTGGAAAAATCATTTAGAGAAAATAGATGAAGAACTTCGCACATCCAAAGAAAGATGTTTTGTAAAATCCTTGGGCTGCATGGAGAAAATAAAGGCTAGCTTCGCCAACATGGGCGCCTATTCCAACGAAGATAACTTCATACGAGGCGACACTGAAGGTGTTATCGAATGGATAAATAATGGAGAGGCCAAAGCTTTCGAAGAAATTTTAAGTGATCACAGGGATGTCTACGCGTTCTCCGGTGCAAGAGGAATTTCAGCCATCCTGGAGAAGGCGGGGTGCGACCATGTCAAGACCCTGGCCCAGGCCGAAGCTGCCTTGTCCGTGGATGAGACAAAGGATCCCTCAGCTGAACCAAGTTTAATGGATAGAAAATTTTACAATGACATCTGGGTAAGTGGTGGCCGAGAAATGGCTCACGAAATTATGAAGAAAAGTGAAAAAGACATTCATGACGCCCGAGTGGAAGCGAAACAAGCTGAGGAAGCTGCAGAGCGTGAAAGACGTATAGGTATTGTTTCGTGGCTTTTAGCTTCGGAATTTGTTTTTATGGCTTCGAACTAATTAACTTTTTCTACTATAGCTGAATTATCTCTGCCACCGGAACCGTTTGATCCCTTGGCCGATCTAGAAAAGAAGGAAGCATTGGAGATTATTAATATAGCCGAATCTGTTGTTGACGAAGTCGTTAACAAATTGCTAAATGAAGTTACGGAGAAGGTCCTGAAGGAAGACTAGTACTTATCGTAAAAAAACATTTTTAGACGA
The DNA here is from genome assembly GCF_902167145.1 of Zea mays. NCBI lineage: Eukaryota > Viridiplantae > Streptophyta > Magnoliopsida > Poales > Poaceae > Zea > Zea mays. The sequence goes on from NC_050103.1 coordinate 49,055,370, forward strand.
TCAATGTAACTTTGCTGCAACAAGACTGTAATATTCGATGTATATACTTTTGAATCTAATATGTAAATTATTTGTAATTCGCTTCTTTGCGATGCATGAAACTTTTATATACATACCGTTTTTGAGCCTTCGGCGAAAAACACCTTCCCTTCTTTTCATGCTTCATAAAGAAAAAGATCCATGCTTCGTGAAAACATCCGTGCCTCGTAAGAACATCCAAGCTTCGTAAAAACATCCAAGCTTCGCAAAACATCCAAGCTTCGTAAACAAGGGATCCCTTCTTTTTGCAATAGAGCTGATGAAATTGTATTTCTCAGCTTACTTTGTGCCTTAGCACATTTTCATTTTTATAAAGCATTTTCCGAAGATCGACTTCGTATTCAATTTGTGTCATTGGTGCGATATGATGTATGATGTGATGCTATGCGGGATGATGTGATGATCTGATGCGAAGAATGATGCTAATGCCGAAGACACACACCCACATGCCCACACTGAAACACACAATCTCTGTGTCCCCTTAGGAACGATCGGAACCTCTTTGCCGTTTATTTTCCGGCTTCACCGCTTATTTTTTGGTGTAAGTTCTGCATCCCCTTAGGAACGTCTTTTGAACTTCTCCGCCTTCTATTTCGGCGGTATAAGTTCTACATCCCCTTAGAAACGTCTTTTAAACTTCTTCGCCTTATATTTTGGCGGTATTTGGCTCTGCATTCCCTTTGGAACGACTTTTGAGCAGAAAACTTACACTGCGCTCTCTTAGGAACGACTTTTTGTAGCTTCGGCAAAACTTGCACTGCGCTCCCTTAGGAACGACTTTTTGTAGTTTCGGCGATCTTTAGCTCTGCATTCCCTTAGGAACGACTTTTGAGCTTCGGCAGTTTTTTAGCTTCGTAAGTCTGTGAAGATATATTTCATTCTGATAGAAGCAAAACTGTTACAAGGAATTAAAACTAGATTTACATTGATTGTTCCTTATTGAAAAACAAAATGACATGTAAAAGTATTTCGGGGGTAGGATATCGCTCAATAAATGTGCTTTGATTCTGGCACAGTACTGTTGACTGTGCGAGCTTCGGATTCCTCCCTGAACTCCCGTTGTTGTTGGGTGTGTTGAAGCCCTTCTGGCTGCTGGCTTCGGGAATAGGTTGGTTGCAGTGGTGGTGGGGGTGGGAGTTGTGGCCAGGAAGCATGTGACTGGCTAGCCAAAGCAACAGAAGCTGCAGGATGATTGCCCACATATTCTGGTATATAGGGAGAGTGGCACGAAGCGATGTGCAAGACCTGCTTCGGCTGATTCTGCCGAGCTTCGGCTTCCGCGATCTCCTTCTGCTTCTGAATGGTGATTTGGCACATTCTTGTAGTATGGCCTTTGTCCTCACCGCAGAATAAGCAATAAATATTCCTGGGCTGATCCCCGTATCTTCCTCCGAAGCCCCTGGCGCCTCTGCCCCTTGGAGCTGGCGGCCTGAAAGAGCTTTGTTGTTGCCCCGAAGATTGCGAGGTGTACTGTGGCCTCTGAAGCAGACTTCCTTTGTCGTCATTCTGAGTGGAGTTATGAATTGACCTGACATGCCTCGGGTGGATTCTTCCTCCGAAGCCCCTGGTCATTTCCGAGAATCTGTAAGCTTCCTCCCTTCTTTGGCGGAAATCGTTGTCAGCCCAGATGTACTCATCCATCTTCTGAAGTAGCTTCTCTAGAGTTTGTGGGGGCTTCCTGGCAAAGTACTGAGCCGTGGGTCCTGGCCGAAGGCCCTTAATCATGGCCTCAATGACAATTTGATTGGTCACTTTGGGCGCTTGTGCCCTTAATCGCAAGAACCTTCCGACTTATGCCTGGAGGTATTCCTCATGGTCTTGTGTGCATTGGAACAGGGCCTGAGCTGTGACTGGCTTCGTCTGAAAGCCTTGGAAACTGGTCACCAGCATGTCCTTGAGCTTCTACCATGACGTAATTGTCCCTGACCGAAGGGAAGAATACCATGTCTGGGCCACGTTCCGGACTGCCATGACGAAGGATTTAGCCATGACAGCTGCATTGCCTCCGTATGAGGATATTGTTGCCTCATAACTCATCAGAAATTGTTTTGGGTCTGAGTGCCCATCATACATTGGTAGCTGAGGTGGCTTGTATGATTGTGGCCATGGGATAGCCTGCAGTTCTGCTGCCAAGGGAGAAGCATCATCAAAAGTAAAGGTATCATGATTAAAATCATCATACCATCCATTTTCGTTGAATAGGCCTTCCTGACGAAGCTCCCTGTGTTGGGGCCTTCGGTCTTGTTCATCTTGAGCAAGATGACGCACTTCTTCAGTAGTTTCGTCGATCTTCCTTTGAAGATCAGTGAGCCGAGCCATCTTCTCTTTCTTACTTTGCACTTGTTGATGGATGATTTCCATGTCCCTGATCTCTTGGTCCAACTCCTCCTGGAGTGTTGGACTGGTGGCTTTCCTCTTCTGCCTTTGAGCCTCTTGGAGAGAGAGAGTCTCCTGATTTGTGTCTAGTGGTTGCAGTGCAGAAGCCCCTGGCGCGGTTATCTTCTTCGACGGCATGACGAAGGTCAGTGCTGGCCAAAGGTGGTCGAATGAGTTCACCGGAGGTGGGCACCAATGTTGGGGACTTGTTCTCAAATGCTATGAATTAAGAACAAGGCAACACAAAATGTTAAAGGTTAAGGCCCTTCGTCCTTCAAAGCATTATTTCCCTTAGGATATAATGATTTTCAGACGAAGGTCATGAAGGACATACCTTCATCATCACAGTATACATTAATGAAAGAAGAAGTATGCAAAACATAAAAAACAATATGAATGATTATATAACATTATTAACCCATCTTTTATTATATTATCATGAATAAACAGAAATAATGCAAAATTACATTTGTACCTTCGGCTTGACAGAAGGAGGTAGTACAAGCGTAATGCACGAGCGAGTACAAATCAGCGTGAACAGTACAGGGGTACTGTTCATCTATTTATAGGCACAGGGCGCAGCCTGTGTGAAATTGCATTCATGTCCTTCATATTTACTATTTAATTTTAGACAACCCAATGGGGACTAAATAGCCTTTTCCCTTTTAAGTCGGTTCCTTTTTTCACCATTGAGCCGAAGCTCCCTTGCGCGTAGCTTCGGAGCAACAACAACCTTCATCACGATCATGCTTCTCACATCGTGTATGCTTTTAGCCCGAGTCCGAAAGTACCTGTTCATATGTTACACTTGGAAGACATTGTTAAATCACGTTTTTGAGGACCTTCGGAGGACGAAGGCCCCCAACAAGTATGCTTATTAGGACAAGATAAATCTCTAAGAATAAGATAGAATCTCTTGAGATTAGTTAGATCTATTAGGATAAGATAAAATCTTTTCGGGATAAGATGGATCTATTAAGATAAGAGAGAATCTTTTAAGATAAGGTGGATCTGTATGAAATAGATATAATTTAATGGAGGATAATCTAAGTTGTTTAGTTATCTCATGAATTTTATTTATTTATTTTTATGCCTATACGTATATGTAGATGTAATTGTGGACATTACTCCACAACTACTCACACTCAATCAAAGATCCAAATCAGACAAATATCATAAGAACAAACACTCAAGCGTATAGATACCTATAAAAATAGTTTTGTTTTTGTCCCTAAGAGTAGTTTTCCTATTTCTAAAAGTCACTTTAGGCACAGGATTTCAAAGTGTGAAATCCACATTTGTCTTTAGAAAGAAGAGATAAGGATAATCAGAGTCAAGCGGAAATAGATGAGAAATAATTAAGAAAAGTTTAGATAAGAATCAGAGTAAGGTAAGATGGTAAGGGTTTGTCCATTTCTATCTAGGTTTCATCCTACAGTCAACATTCCTCTGATACCACTTCTATCACACCCCGGGCTTTAAGGAACAAAGCCGGGTGCATCTCATACATGCGCCAAAGAAGACAACATATATAATAACAGAGTGTATAGAGATAAATGTCACAATAATCAGAGTATTTATTACATAGCGGAAGTCTTACAAAATAAAGGTAAATATAAAATGAACTAAAGATCGTCCTTGGCACCAGAAAGTCAACTAGGAGATGCCACCTAGATCGAATCGAACTCCTTGATGTGGCTCCACTTGAACCACCTGTTCTTCTCCTCTGGGGGTGTGAGACAGCAAGGATGAGCTCACACATGTTCATCGCTCAACAAGTTATGGGGAATAATGTGGTATGAACTCACCAACGGTGGGAGCTCATGAAGTGTAAGGCTTACCAAAGAGAATGGTTAAAGCTGAGCATTGCTTTTAAAGTTGGTCAAAATTTTATTAACAGTTACTAAGTGTAAGTAAATACCAAACCATAATAAATTATAATAGAACAAAATTAATAATAAACCCATGCAAATGCAAATGACAAATTGAATTTAAGTTTCATAATTTAATCATGCGAGAGTCCTGAGCTGCTCATGACCGTGAGCTCGGCTAGTATACCAGTTTTACACTCTGCAGAGGTTGTACCATGTACCCACAAGTCATGTATCCCATGTCGCCAGGGTTTGCAAAGCCCTTAAACACTACCGAGGTGAATGGCTAGGGATCCACTACGAGGCTTTTACAAAGTTCCACTAGCTTCCGAAAACCCGCTACAGTTTATGGGAAGAGCACTTGCAAGAATCCCCCGTCTGACCACCATCGCAGCAAAATCAACCCGAGAACCTCCTTGCATGCAATCCCCTACTGCCCTTGCCCCTTTCGGGTAAGGTAGTCTTCCACTGGCTTTCCTAGTTAGGTGGCCAAGGGTGTCCCATTAAACCCTTGTGGTGGCACGTGTTTCTCAAGTTAAGCTCCATGTTCCAATTAACATTTAATGATCTTGACATGAACATAAATAACATAACAGAATAATTGGAACATGGATATAAAGAAATATTATCCCAAAAACCATGTAAAGCAATAGCCAAAACTACCCATGTGATTCAGGGGTAACAAGGTAAAAAGGATGAACAGACTAGGGTGGCCTATTGGGTCCCATCAAAATTAAACCTATTCATTGAATAATGATACTAAAGAATATTATTGGGTAACAAAAGTGAATCATGGTCACAACTTGCTTGGCACTTGAGATTCCCGTTACCAGGATGATCTCCAAATCCTCGAAACCTCATGCTAGTCGTAGCAATACAAACAAACATGGGCCCACGTGACAGCGACCGAACTGCGTGTGTGCGGAGAAGAAAATTAGTTGGCTGACTAGCGGGACGTGGGTCGGCCAGCGGTGGGATTCAGGGAAAAGGGATGGGCTGCGCGGTGAAGACCCGGCCCAAGGCGCTGGTAAATCGTTTCTTTTTTTATTTTACCTTTTTTTTCCAAATTTGAAGCATTTGAACCATATTCAAATCCCTAATTTGAATTTCAGACTCCCAGTGTCAAAATCATTACTACTATGAATATGACTGCTGCTATTTTTAATATTATTAGTTATTATTTTTCTTGTTATTTATTTATGGAGAAATAAATGATTTCCTTTAAATTCCCATCCTTTTCTTTTCTGTTCCACTTTATTTTCAAATTCTAATTTTTAAACTCAAACTTGTTTCACAAATTTGAATACGAATACAAGAATTTCATTATGAGGTGCACATTTATGTATTTATTTATTTTGTTATTCGTCTAATATAATCATATTAATTGAACTTGTTAAACATAAATGGATCAATTAATTTCCTTAGGTTTCATAATCCCAAAGCATTATCATATAGATATATTTATTCATTATTTTTATTTTTTGTACAAGTTTTGGGCCTTACAGCAATTGTGCATGCGCTTAAGATTTGGAGACATTATATCATGGGAACCATGTGTCAAGTATACACGGATCATAAGAGCTTGAAGTACATATTCACTCAGAAGGATCTCAACCTTAGGCAACACCGTTGGTTGGAGCTTATTAAAGATTATGATTTGGAGATTCACTATCACCCAGGCAAGGCGAATTTGGTTGCTGATGCCTTGAGTCGGAAGGAACACGTTCATTCAGCTATTGTGGCCCAGCTACCCGATGAGATTATTGAGGATTTCAGGAGACTTAACCTGGGGATAGTTGCTCACACTGAAGGAGTTACCATTGATGTGGAACCTACCTTGGAGCAAGAAATCCACAAAGGACAGATTGGTGATGCTAAGATATAAGAAATTAAGGATGTTATTACGAAAGGTAGAGGTCCAGAGTTTACGAAGGATGAGCAAGGCACCACATGGTTCAAGGACAGGATATGTGTTCCTGATATTGAAACACTTCGTGAGACTATTTTAAAGGAGGCCCATGACTCGGATTTATTCTATTCATCCTAGTAGTACCAAGATGTATCAGGATTTCAAACAGAAATACTGGTGGTATGGATTGAAGAGAGATGTGGCTGCACATGTGGCTATGTGCGATGTGTGTCAAAGAGTTAAGGCTAAACACCAGAGGCCAGCTAGACTACTGCATTCACTAAAGATACCCGAGTGCAAGTGGGAAGAGATTGGTATGGATTTCATTACTGGATTGCCTCACACCCAGAAAGGATATGATGCTATATGGGTGATTGTGAATAAATTGACTAAAGTAGCTCACTTCATTCCTGTCAAGACTACTTATAAAGGTTCTTAGCTAGTAGAGTTATATATGGCTCAGATTGTGTGTTTACATGGAGTACCAAGGAAGATCGTGTCTGATCGAGGTTCACAGTTCACCTCAAGATTTTGGAGAAGTTTCCACGAGAATATGAATACGAAGTTGAACTTTAGTACAGCCTATCACCCTCAGACTGATGGACAGACTGAAAGGACCAATCAAGTACTGGAAGATATGTTGAGAGCTTGTGCCCTTCAGCATGGAGGAAGTTGGGATAAAAGTCTATCATATGCTGAGTTCTCATATAATAATAGTTATCAGGCCAGTCTGAAGATGTCACCATTTGAAGCTTTATATGGCAGGAAGTGCAGGACTCCTCTATATTGGGATTAGACTAGAGAAAGACAGTTCTTTGGGCCTGAACCGATTTAAGAGGGAGAAGAACAAGTCCATATAATTTGGGAGAATTTGAGGGTAGCTCAGACCCGGCAAAAGAGCTATGCTGATAATAGAAGAAGACTAGTGGAATTTGAGGAAGGAGATCATGTATACCTCAAGGTGTCACCACTTCGTGGAATGAGGAGGTTAAAAGTCAAGGGCAAATTGTCCCCTCGCTTTATTGAACCATTCAGAATCTTTAGGCGAGTTAGGGAGATGGCATACCAACTCGAGCTACCTGATAATCTATCTGATGTGCATAATGTATTCCATGTGTCTCAGCTTAAGAAGTGTCTCCATGTCCCCGAGGAACAGTTACCAATGGAAGAGCTCAGTGTTAAGGGAGATTTGACCTACACGGAGTATCCGATCAAGATTCTTGATACTTTGACTAGAGTTACAAGGAATAAGGTGATAAAGATGTGCAAAGTGCAATGGAGTCACCATGGAAAAGATGAAGCAACATGTGAAAGAGAAAAAGAGCTTCGCATAGATTTTCCCCATCTTTTCCCTCGTTCCTCCTAAATCTCGAGGACGAGATTCTTGTTAAGGGGGGTAGGATTTGTAATACCCACTTTGTAAGAACAATCTAAAAAGATAAATTATATTACTTTATATCTATATGTGTTATCAATGTTTATCATTTCATGTGAACACCACAATTAAACAAATAAATAAATGACAAAAGATACCCAAAAATAATACATGCATCATGCTGGGATTTTATTTTTGTGTGCATTTTGTGACAACATAAGATAATGTAAAAAAAGAAATATGTTAAAAATCCAAAGTGGAATTTAAATTCTAAAGGAAAGTTCAAGAGTTGAAAAAAGAGAAGAAGAGAAGTTACTAGGTGAACAAAAATAAGTAAAAAATATATATATTATTCTTATACATAATTGAGTTTAAATATTTGACTCAAAGATGAAGTCCACAAAAGGATTCAGATTCAAACTAGAGATTCAAACTAAAAGAAAATAAAAAAACGAAGAGAGAAAAACGTGTAGATGGGCCAACTACATGCCAGTCGGCCCATTTCCCCTCCACACTGCACGGCCCGGCTCTGGTAATGGCACCGACAGGCGGGCCCTGCATGACAGTCACACGCGCGCACACGGGCTATTCTCTCTTCCGCTGCCGTGTGGGGTCCTCGCGCCAGTGACCGAGGACGTAGTCTTGCGCTTCTTCCCCGCGCGACGCGCGAGCGCTCAACAGAACACCCCTCGCCACTCCGCAAATCCCGAGCGCATCGCCAACCAACCTAAGCTCTGCGTCGACCTTGCGGGAGTATTTAAGAACCCCTCGGTTATCCGCCTCTCGACACGCCGCGTTGACCCGTTGCGCTGTAGCCGTTTACCACGTGCCACCATCGGAGGGAGTGTGTGAGGGCCGTCGCTAGTGAATCTCGGACTACCCTCGGCCGCGCTCTTGAAATATTGCCCAGGAGCTTCCTTTAGTCACCGGAAAACTTCCTTTGGTCGTGCCTCTCACGAATCGCCATCGACACCACCGAAATTCCTCGTCGGAGTCGCGACCCCGCCGTGGAGCCGCGAGACGCCATGGACCGCGCGCCTGCACGCTCGACCGTCGGTAAGAACCACCCTCTCTTCTCCGCGCTTGCCTCATCTCGGAGTAGGGCTGTTCCGGTGTGAGGTTGGGGTCCCGGTGTGCCTCGCCATGGTCGTCGGAGGGGAGCGCCGTCGTTGTAGCCCGCCGCCGTCATCCTGTTTGGGTCAGAGTCTCGGTTGGTCGTTGGATAGGCATCGGAGGGATAGGATTGGGGATCAGGGGTGATTGGATCGGCTTGGATTTCAAGCGTTGAATGCCGATCCGAGGGTAGTTGGGTGTGTGGCCACACAATCGTTTGTGGACTGTCAGGATTTGATCCATCAGTTTAGATGCGAAGTGATGCATGGTCGGTTATAGAGTGCAGATCTCGGATCCAACGACAGAGAATGAGAGCGGGATTTTAACCAGAGATGATCTAATCCGGGCCATTCGTACTTGATTGGACAACTGTAGTCTTCCGATACCTCTTCGTGGGGTGCTTTTTCTTATAAGTCCCTGAATCTATTAGAAATCAACCTGCCATCCATATTCAACTGTTCTCTGTGTCTTAGGAGTTTTACCTCGAGACCCCTGTGCTTCGCAGAAAATGAGGTCCAGTCCAGAACAGTATAAGACCAGAAAAATTCAATTATAAATGGATTTTTAATGTATAAATAAGTGCTAGAACTTGTAAAATTCATAGAAAATTCATTTTTAGTCCAAATCACTCTATTCCAGTTTCTAAAATTTTTTAATTTTATTCTGTATCACTTAGAGTCTCTGTTTTGACATGAAAACAGTAAGAAAAAAAAATTTCTCACTTAATCCTATTTCAAGCATATAAAACCTTTGGAAATTCATATCTTAAAATCTATAACTCCAAAATTAATGATTCCTGTTTCTAGGATTTTATTTTAATGTGTAGATTATTATTATGTATTTTGTTTACATGTTTGGTGTGATATTAATTTTCTCTATATATTGTGCTTGTTTGTATTGTGGCGAGTAGAACCTGTGACCAAGGATCCTAGTGCCCAGCAGATAGAAGTAGCTGAGCAGGAGCTCATTGAAGGCTAGTTGTGCCCTTGACCACTTTTATACCCAATAATGTTCTTGAACATCACTCATTCATGCATAGGTTTAATTTTGATGGGACCCAATAGGTCACCCTAGTCTGTTTATCCTTTTTACCTTGTTTACCCCTCAATCATTTGGGTAGTTTTGCTATTACTTTATATGGTTTTGGGATAATATTTCATTATATCTATGTTCCAATTATTCTGTTATTTTATTTATGTTCATGTCAAGATCATTAATAGTAATTAGAACATGGAGCTTAACTTGAGAAACACGTGCCACCACAAGGGTGGAATGGGACGCCCTTGGCTGACTAATTAGGAAAGCTAGTGGAAGACTACCATACCCGAAAGAGGCAAGGGCAGTAGGGGAGTTGCATGCAAGGAGGTTCTCGGGTTGATTTTGCTGCGATGACGGTCAGACGGGGGATTCAAGTGCTCTTCCCATAAACTGTAGCGGGTTTTCAGAAGCTAGTGGAACTTTGTAAAGGCCTCATAGTTGATCCCTAGCCATTCACCTCGGTAGTGTCGAAGGGCCTTGCAAACCCTAGCGACATGGGATACATGACTTGTGGGTACATGGTATAACCTCTGTAGAGTGTAAAACTGGTATACTAGCCATGCTCGCGGTCATGAGCAGCTCAGGACTCTCGCATGATTAATTTATGGAACTTAAATTTAATTTGTCATTTGCATTGCAGGGGATTATTTATTAGTTGTGTTCTATTACTTTTATTAAGGTTTGGTATTTACTTACATCTAGTAACTGCTAATAAAACTTTGACCAACTAATTAAAAGCAATGCTCAGCTTTAACCCCTATTGTTGATTAGCCATACACATCACATGAACTCCCATCTTTGGTGAGTTCATGCCCATTGGTTTCCTCACAACTTGTTGAGCTATGATCATGTGTGAGCTCACCCTTGCTGTCTCACACCCCCCACAGGAGAAGAATAGGTGGATCAGGAGGAGCCACAAAGCGAGGAGTTTGATCTGATCTAGGTGGCGTTTCCCCAGTTGACTTTTGCGCCAAGGATGATCCTTAGTCTATTTTATATTTATCTTTTATTTTGTAATAAGACTTTCGCTATGTAATAAATACTCTGATTTTATTATGACATTTATCTCTATACACTCTGTTATTATATATGTTGTCTTCTTGGCGCATGTATGAGATGCACCCGGCTTTGTTCCTTAAAGCCCAGGTGTGACAAGATTCCAGTTACCAGGGTGATTCTTCAAATCCTCGTAACCTCGCGAGTCGTAGCAATACAAACAGACATGATATAGACAAAATTAACATCACACCAAACATAAGAACATACTGCATAATAATAATCTACGCGTCGCTACGAGATCGCGGGATCGAGAACTACTAAGATCAGAGTCGTGGTCATCGAGTTATGATGTGATTAAATGACTAACACCAGGTTCTATGTTTATTTTATAATTACGGAGAAAAAGATAACATAAAGTAGTAATTAATTCAACTTTAATCTAGATTATAAATTGACCATAGATCATATTCTATTAGTTTATAATGATAAGCAGATTAACAAGACTAACCAACATAAGTTAAATAAAAGTCTAGTTATAAAAGAATGAAACATGGTACAATAAATGTTATTATTGCATAGTAAATATTTATACGAGACTAAGGCAACTTGAATGGATTAAATTAGAGTTGAAACGGAGAAGTTATGAATTTCCAAAGTTTTTATGTATTTGATATGAGATTAATTAGGAGATCAATTTTATTATTATTTTCATGTCAAAACAGAGGCGCTAGGTGATGAACAATAATATTACAAAATTTTAGAAACTAGAATGGATCATTTTGGAGCTAGAAAGGATTTTCTAGGAATTAAATAATTTTTTGGAATTATTTTAACACTAAAAATCAATTGAATTTCTGAATTTTCCTATGATTCTGGACTGCGCCTAAATTTCTATAGAAGACAGGGGCCACTGCGCAAGAATCTCTAAGACACAAAGCACTATACACTGGACTGCAGGTTTAATTCTAAAAACCAGAGGGGCTCATTAGAAAAATAGACACCGCGAAGGGGTATCCTCGGATCCTAGCCGTCCAATCTAATGTGAGCAACCCAGATTAAATCCCGAGTCAATCGAATGAAATGCAATGCGGACCTTCGGATTAAGATCTAACGGTGTAGATGTTTATGTATCCCAATCTAATTGCCACCACTGGATCTACGACCTACGGTCGAGATCAGACTGCCGAAGCGGTATGACCAGACTCAATCGCACTCGTCCGTCATCTATCCCACGGTTCTCAACCCCTATCAGCACTATCCGCTCCTGGCCGATCATTCTAAGATCCACGACAATAATATCTTCTTCCTCCCTGAACTTGCGCCATGGTCGTATACCGGTAAGGTCCGGCGAACGGCGATCGGTCGGGTTCTAGCCTACCGGTTGGACCACGACCAGAACCTACGCAATCCAGGAACGACGGCGAACACAAGGCCAAAACCTTACCGGCGTTAGTAGCGTAGGCCGAGCCGCCCACGGAATGGTCAGCGCAATGGAGCGCCCTGGCGGTGCGTCACTCCCGACACAATGACGCCCAGACGCCTTTCGAAGAAATGGAGCCGCCGTGGAGCGCCCTTGCCAGACTTCCGCCCTCGGTTTCCCTGTGCGCTCCGTGATTCGGCGGTTGCACCAATACTCAGGCCCCTCCCTTTTTCTCTCTCTTTCAGCTCGGCAATGGTGGCAGACTCCTTTTTTTCCTCTGCTGCTTCTCGCTATTTGGTGGAGGCACGAACGCTGACTAAGGCCGAGGGAGAGAGTCCTGAGGACCTCCAACTTATACTCTTGGCTCCAGGGCAAGGCTTGAGTCCACCAACGGCCACGGCGAGCTCCCAAGCGGCTTCCGCGGCGAGGAAAACGACCTCAGGCGCAACCACCCGAGGAAGACGCGGACTGACCACTGGGGTCCACTCGATAGCGATTCAACGCGTCAGATGCAAGAGCGATGGTTGCTGTGAAAGGGCCCCACTAGTTGTTTTCGCATACGCGCGTGATGAGGGGTTGTCTAGTGGTCTCGGCGCGTGAGGTGAGAGGGACTGCGAGTGGGATTGGTTGACTGGGCCAGTCCAGTTTCAGCCCATACAACCGAAAGCCTTTTTTGTTTTATTTTCTGTTTTCTATTTCCAATTGAATTCACTTTTGAATCTGAGTTTGAATTTTATACCTCAACCAAAATACATAATTAGAAAACCAGCATGATGCAATATTCATTATATATATATTCATTCATTTATTATTCTACATAAGCATTTTTTTCAATATGTAGCACACATGTAATTATTTTAAGAAAAATAGTTTATATTGTATGATCTCTTATTAAAGAAAATGTTCTAACATTAATGCTTATAAACTTCAATAAAGGCTAATTTATATAAGAATCTTTTTATTGAATTTTTGTTATAGAACTTTTACTTAAGGAGATGTGACTTCAAATGTTTAAAGAAGAAAGAAAAGAAAGGAAAAAATATTCTAATTCAAGATGTTTGAAAAATTTACTATATTCTCAAAATGAGATTTAGGGTGTTACAAATCCTACCCCCTTAATAGAAATCTCGTCCTCGAGATTTGTAAGAAAAGGGATACAAAAGGATTGGTTTGTAATTCAGCTTTTAGTCTATAATTGGTTCAAAAATCCAGTCTCAAAAAAAAATTGATAGTTAATAGTGGGTGATTAGGAGAACATAGGTATCTAGCTACTTATTATATAGGATATAAGCTGGACAGGTTGAGGTAAGAAAGATTATGGCAAGGAAAAGGCTTTATCCAAAATGTTTAAGTCTTGATCCATCTCGAGATTCGCTTTAACTATTATATCCTTCCTTGTCGATGTTGATCTTTTCTTCTCCGGTCTTGGTTTCATTGATTCGCGATTAGTGTATATCATCGGAGTTGGGGGAATATGATTAAGATAGTTATGGATGAGATAGACTACGTGATGTAGATTAAAAGTTTGTTTGATGTTAGGTGGGGATACATGGATTATACAATTCTTCATGACTCTATTGGTTGGGTAAGTTATGTAACTTGTTATATAGGTCATGTTGTTGTGTATGGCCAAGTTGATATAAGTCACCAATTTAGGCTTAAGTGAATTAGGAGTATAGCCTTATCCTTTGTACTAGCATTAAGTAACTCACTCTAGATCAAATAAAATCTAGGTTATGTTGGATATGACTAGATTAGACTAGTTAAAGTTAGAGAGACCTACCGAGGTAGTACAAATATTATTAGGATATGTTGGAATCTTTTGAGACATGATGGATTATATGGTATAGGTATGTCTGAGTCTCTGTTAGATTCAAACGGAGGGGTTATGCAACCATCAGATGGTTAAGGTAGTTGCATGAGGCCGAGTTGGTCAGTCATTCTTAACTTAGTGCAGAGTGAATTTAGTTAAACATATTTTATAGGAGTAGAATCTAATCCATTTTATCAGTATTAACTAACCTGTTTGAGTGGGTCACATTGGGTTAGTTTAGATTGGATGGGAACTACATTAGTTTAGCATAACTAGATTTGACTAAATAAGACCTAATTAATTTTTGATCAGATTATGTTGAATGGGGTCTAGGTATGACCAGATTAATCTAGATAAGATCTCATTAATTTGATCATAGTTGTTACTTTAGGATGAGAGAAGTAAACTGGTTAGGATAAGACGAATCTCTCAAGATAAGATGAATCCATAAGGATAAGGTAGAACCTTTGGAGGTCAGTTAGATCTATTAGGATAAGATAAAGTCTCTTCAAGGTAAGATGAATTTATTAAGGTAAGAGATAATCTTTTAAGATAAGATAGATTTATTAAGATAAGAGCGAGTCTTTTAAGATAAGACTGATCTATTAAAAATATATCTAGTTTAATAGAGAATATTCTGTGTTATCTATTTTTATAAATATTTTCCCTTATGTCTAGGTGTATATGCAGATACAATTGTGGACATTACTCCACAACTCGTCACACTCAATCAAAGATCTAAATCAAACAAGTATCATAAGAACAAGTATTCAAGCGCATAGATACCTATAAAAATAGTTTTTTGTTTTTGTTCCTAAGAGTAGGTTTCCTATTCCTAAAGGTCACTTTAGGCACAGGATTTCAAAGCGTGAAATCCACATTTGTCTTTAGAAAGAAGAGATAAGAATAATCAGAGTAAAGCGGAAATAGATGAGAGAAGATAAAGAAGAGTTTAGAAAGAACTAGAGTAGCAGAGGTACGTAGACAATGGTTGTCCAGTTGTATCTAGGTTTCGTCCTACAATCAACATTGCTCTGATACCACTTCTGTAACACCCCGGGCTTTAAGGGACAAAGCCGGGTGCATCTCATACATGCGCCAAAGAAGACAACACATATAATAACATAGTGTATAGAGATAAATGTCACAATATAATCAGAGTACTTATTACATAGAAGAAGTCTTACTAAATAAAAGATAAATATAACAGGATCTAAAATCCATCCTTGGCGCCAGAAAGTCAACTGGGAGATGCCACCTAGATTGAATCGAACTCCTCGATGTGTGGCTCCACTTGAACCACCTGTTCTTCTCCTGTGGGGGTGTGAGACAGCAAGGGTGAGCTCACACATGTTCATCGCTCAACAAGTTGTGGGGAATAATGTGGCATGAACTCACCAAAGGTGGGAGTTCATGTGAAGTGTAAGGCTGATCAACAAAATAAAGGTTGAAGCTGAGCGTTACTTTTATAAGTTGGTCAAAATTTTATTAGCAATTACTAAGTATAAGTAAATACCAAACCTTAGTAATAATAAGTAAAAGTAATAATAAAATAATCCCAATGCGATGCAAATGACAAATTGAGTTTTAATTCCATAGATTAATCATGTGAGGGTCCGAGCTGCTCATGATCGTGAGCACGGCTAGTATACCAGTTTTACACTCTGCAGAGGTTGCACATCTTTACCCATAAGTCATGTTACCCATTTGCCAAGGGGTCATGAATCCCATACACCTCTACCAAGGAGGCGAGGCAGGGTAACACTACGAGGCCTTTACAAAGTTCCACTAGCTTCAAAAAACCCGCTACATTTTATAGGAAGCTCCAATGCAGGGATCCCTCGCCTGACCGCCATCACAGCAAAATCAACCCAAGGACATCCCTACACTGACCACTCCCCTACTGCCCTTGCCCCTTTCAGGTAAGGTAGTCATCCACTAGCTTTCCTAGTTAATTAGCCAAGGGCATCCCATACTACCCTTGTGGTAGCACTGTTTTCCCGGGTGGTCGCTCCATGTTCCAATTAAAATAATGATCTTATCACGAACATAAATAACATAACAGAATAATTGGAACATGGATGTAATGAAATATTATCCCAAAACCATATAGAGCAATAGCATAACTGATGTCCATTTTGGATTTTCATCTTATTAAAAAAAAGGGAGCCAGCTGGGTGGGCCGCTTCAAGGCCCGGTGGCCGAGTAGCCCAGCACGAGGTCACGTTTTCTAGGGCAGGAGCAGCCGTTCTCGAGAGAAAAAATAGCGAGAGGAGAAAGCTGGGGTTCGGCAGCTGGCGACGGCGTGCTGCTCTTGTCGATCTCTACAGCCTCTCTAGCGCAACCGTTGCTCCCTCGACGCTTGAAATATGGAGACTTTCCCTGCTCTTGAGCTCGCCAAAAATTGCCAGCAGCCCTCTGCTCCTCTCTGCTGCTTGCTGTTCCATTCTTCTCAATCCATTAGGTTCCTAGTGTTCCTGTGGTTAATCGCTGGTGGTGATTGGAAGCTGGTAGAGGTGGTGATGTTCTTGTGCAGCGAGGTTCTCCTGTGCCCTGTTGATTTACAGTGTGCCTGTGTGGTGCTTTGTCTATTCTTATCTCTGTCCACCGTGGCCTGGTGTCTGAGCTCCCTGCTGCGCGGTGTTCGTCTTCTCGGGCTGGTGCCATGGACGTCTCCCTCGGCTCCGGCAGCGGCTCTAGTATCTCCGTCAACCTCCCGTCGTGCAGGCTCGGACGTGGGCGGCGGAATTGGTTTTCTGGGACAGAACCTTGTGTTCGCTGAGCTGGTCTTCCCACGTAGACAATCTACGTGTTGTGAGTTATTCGTTGCCTCACTTTATTTACTGTTTAATTTTGTGCAATCTGCTAGTATTAAATACTTGGGTGTGATTGCACTGTTGTGGACGGATTTGATAGCTCGATGATGATAGCGGTGTAGTTAGACAACGTGACAGTCTGGGTTTTAGTGTATTATCATTTTATTATTTGTGCCTAATTAAATCTCTCTTTGTTGAGGCTGTTTACTTGTGTTAAATTCTGTTATTTTATTTAGTTCACAACTCTTTACTATTAGTATTTATATTTGATTATTAGGCTTATTACATCTGATCTAAAACCCTGATTTGGTAAGATAGGGCTGTCACGTTAGTCGAGGATCTCTGATCACCTTTTAGCGTTGGAGGGCTGTTTATTACAGCAACCCGCTATTTTGAGAGTAATATTTTAAGATAAACAATCATGTTTATTTGTTTAATCTGCCTTCTTCATCTGCAAGCCATGTTTAATTATAAAATGGACCTGAGAAGCTATTTTACATGTTTACATGTTCTAGAATGGCTACTGTTCATTGCTGCAATAATTACATATGGCATTTATCTGAGTTATATGCTTGTTTTATTCGGAATTAGAATATTTAATCTATTTAAATATGTAGAAAGCATGTCACTTATTTCTCTAATTTTACAACAATCCAGAAAACCAATTCGTATTATGGCCTCCAGTTCTGATGTCATTAAGCCTGAAGCGTTCGACGACGCAAGCTTTAAATGCTGGCAGATTAAGACTCCCATGTGGCTCACTGACCTAAAATTATTTTGGGTAGTGACGTCGGCTGTTCCCCAGGCTGCATCAGATGATTCTGATGATGCAGCGAAGGCCGCCGCACTAGCGGAGACGGCCAAGTGGGACGAAGCCAATGAGGCATGCTTGTCTCGTCTGCTGAACGTCTTGTCGAACCGCTTATTTGACGTGTACTCTGGTTTTACCTCCGCTAAGGGTCTATGGACTGAACTTGAGAACGAGTTCTCTGAAGTTGACAATGGTAATGAGTCATTCACAACGGAAAACTATCTCAACTATAAAATGGTTGAGGGAAGGTCTGTTATGGAGCAGCTACAGGAGATTCAACTCCTTGTTAGGGACTTGGTCCAATATGGCTGCGTCCTACCAGACAGCTTTCAGGTGAATTCAATACTGGCAAAGCTCCCGCCTTCTTGGCGAGACTTTGTGACTTCACGCCGCCACATGAAGAAGCAAATGACTCTCACCGAGTTGTCAGCTGCGATTAATGTGGAAGAGCGTGCAAGGTCCAGTAACAAGCCATCCCAACAACTCCAGGCTCACGTTGTTGAGAAGGGTGGAGATAGAAAATTCCAGAAGAAGAAGAACTCTCCACAGAAGAATCTGAACCAACCTAAGTCCAAAAAGATGAAGAAGAAAAAGGAGGACTTTATCTGCTACGTTTGTGGTGTCTCTGGGCATATAGCTCGGAGGTGCAAACTTAGGAAGGGAAAAGGTCCTCCACCTCAGCGCAAAGAAGGGAACGTGGTGGTTAACTCCACCCCAGGGTATGCACCTCAGGCCTTTATGGCAAGTCCATCAGATGACTGGTGGATGGATTCCGGTGCTACTGTTCATATTTGTGCAGATCGATCCATGTTCTCTTCATTCCAGGGATACAACAGCGCACCAGTCTTGATGGGAAATGGTGTTCCGGCAGCAGTTCGAGGTACTGGACAAGTCTACCTGAAGTTAATTTCAGGAAAGACGCTCGTGCTGAAGGACATACTCTGTGCCCTCGATGAGCCGGAACCTCATTTCAGTGTCGCTGCTATGTCGACAGGGTCTCAAATTAGTGTTTGAGTCTAATAAAGTGGTCATGTCTAAGTTTGGTACTTTTGTTGGTAAGTCGTATGAGTCAGGCGGTTTGTTCCGTCTTTCTATTTTGAATAATCATTCTTCTTACCATGTTAATGTGGTCTGTAATAATGATTCCATTAATAATATATGGCATTCCCGTTTGTGTCATGTGAATTTTGAGACCATTAAGAGATTAAGTGACATGTCTTTACTTCCTGAATATAAACATGTTAAAGGTGTAAAATGTGGTATTTGTGTGCAAG
Source organism: Zea mays (assembly GCF_902167145.1). NCBI lineage: Eukaryota > Viridiplantae > Streptophyta > Magnoliopsida > Poales > Poaceae > Zea > Zea mays. The sequence continues at coordinate 49,074,224 of NC_050103.1, forward strand.
CTAAGCAGCCTAGAAAACCGTTTCATATGGTTGAAGGCAGAAGTACCACTCCTTTAGAACTAATTCACTCAGATATCTGTGAGATGAATGGTATAATCACAAAAGGCGGTAAAAGATACTTTCTTACCTTGATAGATGATGCTACCAGGTTCTGTTATATTTACTTACTCAGAACTAAAGATGAGGCACTAGAACACTTTAAGATCTATAAGACTGAAGTTGAAAACCAGCTAGACAAGAAAATTAAAAGGCTGCGGTCTGATAGAGGAGGTGAATACCTTTCCAACCTTTTTGATGAGTACTGCAAAGAGTGTGGAATCATTCATGAAACCACCGCTCCATATTCACCTCAGTCACATGGGGTAGCTGAAAGGAAGAACCGAACAGTATGTGACTTAGCTAATGCTTTGTTGCAAAGTTCGGGGATGTCTGACATCTGGTGGGGAGAAGCAGTACTCACGGTATGCTATGTCCTGAACAGGGTGCCGCCTCGCAATCGTGAGGCCACGCCCTATGAAGGATTTAAAGGAAGGAAGCCAGATCTTTTGCATCTTCGGACTTGGGGCTGCCTTGCAAAGGTGAATGTCCCATTGTCGAAGAAGAGAAAGCTAGGCCCTAAGACCGTAGACTGTGTCTTCTTGGGTTATGCACATAACAGTGCAGCTTATAGATTTCTAGTGGTCCATTCCGAGACAAGCGAAATCGCTATAAATGTAATAATGGAGTCTCGGGATGTGACGTTCTTTGAGAGCATCTTCCCTATGCGGGATAAGGAAGTAGTAGCCCCAGATGGTCCATCTCGGACATATTCTCTGCCCTCGAGTGTCCATGACCAGACTCCATATTTGGAGTTAAGGAGGAGTAAGAGACAAAGGACTGAAAAGTCTATGGGTGATGATTATATTATTTATCTAGTGGATGAAGAACCACGCTCCCTCACAGAGGCATATACATCTTCGGATGCAGAGTACTGGAGGGAGGCTGTCCGTAGCGAGATGGATTCAATCATCTCGAACGGAACTTGGGAGATAACTGATCTCCCAGCTGGTTGCAAGCCTGTGGGCTGCAAATGGATCTTTAGGAGGAAGAGGAGACCCGATGGTACTATTGAAAAGTACAAGGCCCGTCTCGTGGCTAAGGGTTTTACTCAAAAGAAAGAGGAGGATTATTTTGATACTTATTCTCCGGTGGCTCGATTGCCCACAATCCGTGTGCTCTTAGCGCTGGCGGCTGCTTATAAACTTCTTGTCCATCAAATGGACGTAAAGACAACATTCCTAAATGGAGAGCTGGAAGAGGAAATTTATATGCAACAACTAGAAGGATTTGTGGTTAAAGGACAAGAGAGCAAAGTGTGTCGCTTGATTAAATCCTTATATGGTCTTATAAGCAAGCTCCCAGACAATGGCATGAGAAGTTTAATAATACTCTGACCACTGCCGGGTTTTGTGTAAACGAAGCCGACAAGTGTGTGTATTATCGCTTCTCTGGGGGCAAAGGTGTCATCATGTGTTTATATGTTGATGACATATTGATATTTGGGACCGATTTGGAGGCTATCATGGAGACAAAAATATTCCTCTCCAAGAACTTTGATATGAAGGACTTGGGTGAAGCTGATGTAATATTGAACATCAAGCTAATAAAGGGTGATGATGGGATTACTTTGTCACAATCCCATTATGTGGAAAGGTCCTGACTCGCTTTGGACATATGGACTGTAAACCAGTCACCACGCCCTATGATCCATCCTACACGCTCAGTAAATATGAAGGTGAGCCTGTGAACCAGCTACTATATTCGCAGATCATCGGATCTCTCATATACCTGAGCAGTGCAACTAGACCAGATATCTCATATGCAGTATGCAGACTGGCTCGTTATTCGGCCAGTCCAGGAGATAGACACTGGGTAGCCTTGTACAGAGTGCTTCGGTATTTGAAGGGAGCGATGAATCTTGGTATTAAATATACCGGATTTCCGTCAGTACTTGAAGGATTCAGTGATGCAAACTGGATCTCTCACTCGGATCAAATGAAGTCTACAAGTGGCTATGTGTTCACTTTAGCTGGTGGGGCCGTGTCATGGAGATCGTCTAAACAATCAGTGTCGACACGTTCCACCAAGGAGGCTGAATTAGTTGCACTTGATTCAGCAGCATTGGAGGCTGAATGGTTGAGAGACCTGTTGTCAGACCTTCCAATGCTAGCAAAGCCGATACCGACTGTCCTAGTATACTGTGACAACACTTCTATGTTGCTGAAAGTGAACAGTAGAAAGGACAACCAAAAATCCTCGAGGCATATCAGAAGACGACTTGATTCATGTCGGCATGCTAGAGAGATGGGTGTAATAACAGTAGATTACATCAAGTCTGAAAGGAACCTTGCTGATCCTTTCACCAAAGGGCTGGCTCAAAAGCCAATCCAAGCAGCATGCATGGGAATGGGACTCATACCCTGTTAGCAGTTTCAACTGTGGATAACTGTCCTGTGTGATCGGAGATCCCGAGATCCAGGCTCCAGGAAACGAAGCACTGTGAAACCAAGAGCACAAAAGATAAAGAGTCTCATGAGCTGTTGTGCTCTGTCTGTATGGCAGGTTGAGCGATATGCTCTTAATGAAGTCAATGCTATAAGCAGGGAAATTGTCCTACAGAATTTCCTTAATGATTTCACCTATATGAGCTGACTGTGGGGTCGCAGTCCGGGAGAGAATGGGGTTTTTCTCTCTAGTGAGCTCATGAATAGATATTAAAGGGCATGACCATAATGCCCTGCCCCATAAGAGAAGTAGATAATCTGTCTAGTACTATGTGTCTTTTATGCGAAGATTCTCACACTAGGGTTTGTGGATCAAGGCGTAGTCCTCCGCTTACTCGTGCAGGGTTGGAGTACACTGGGATAGGCTTTGGTTCAAACCTAACAAGTACCTCTGCCGAAAAGTAGTATATAAAAAGTACGGGAGCTCAATGACATTGATCAGAAAATAAGAGTGAAAATGGTGGGGATTGATGTCCATTTTGGATTTTCATCTTATTAAAAAAAAGGGAGCCAGCTGGGTGGGCCGCTTCAAGGCACGGTGGCCGAGCAGCCCACCACGAGGTCACGTTTTCTAGGGCAGCAGCAGTCATTCTCGAGAGAAAAAATAGCGAGAGGAGAAAGCAGGGGTTCAGCAGCTGGCGGCGGCGTGCTGCTCTTGCCGATCTCTACAGCCTCTCTAGCGCAACCGCTGCTCCCTCGGCGCTTGAAATATGGAGACTTTCCCTACTCTTGAGCTCGCCAAAAATTGCCAGCAGCCCTCTGCTCCTCTCTGCTGCTTGCTGTTCCATTCTTCTCAATACATTAGGTTCCTAGTGTTCATGTGGTTAATCGCTGGTGGTGATTGGAAGCTGGTAGAGGTGGTGCTGTTCTTGTGCAGCGAGGTTCTCCTGTGCCCTGTTGATTTACAGTGCGCCTGTGTGGTGCTTTGTCTATTCTTATCTCTGTCCACCGTGGCCTGGTGTCTGAGCTCCCTACTGCGCGGTGTTCGTCTTCTCGGGCTGGTGCCATGGACGTCTCCCTCGGCTCTGGCAGCGGCTCTAGTATCTCCGTCAACCTCCCGTCGTACAGGCTCGGACGTGGGCGGCGGAATTGGTTTACTGGGACAGAACCTTGTGTTCGCTGAGCTGGTCTTCCCACGTAGACAATCTACGTGTTGTGAGTTATTTGTTGCCTCACTTTATTTACTGTTTAATTTTGTGCAATCTGCTAGTATTAAATACTTGGGTGTGATTGCACTGTTGTGGGCGGATTTGATTGCTCGATGATGATAGCGGTGTAGTGAGACAACATGACAGTCTGGGTTTTAGTGTATTATCATTTTCAGCATTGATATTATTTGTGCCTAATTAAATCTCTCTTTGTTGAGGCTGTTTACCTGTGTTAAATTCTATTATTTTATTTAGTTCACAGCTCTTTACTATTAGTATTTAGATTTGATTATTAGGCTTATTACATCTGATCTAAAACCCTGATTTGGTAAGATAGGGCTGTCACGTTAGTCGAGGATCTCTGATCACCTTTTAGCGTTGGAGGGTTGTTTATTACAGCAACCCGCTATTTTGAGAGCAATATTTTAAGATAAACAATCATGTTTATTTGTTTAATCTGCCTTCTTCATCTGCAAGCCATGTTTAATTATAAAATGGACCTGAGCAGCTATTTTACATGTTTACATGTTCTAGAATGACTACTGTTCATTGCTGCAATAATTACATATGACATTTATCTGAGTTATATGCTTGTTTTATTCGGAATTAGAATATTTAATCTATTTAAATATGTAGAAAGCATGTCACTTATTTCTCTAATTTTACAACAATAACTACCCAAATTGATTTAGGGATAAACAAGGTAAAAGATAAACAGACTAGGGTGACCTATTGGGTCCCATCAAAATTAAACCTATGCATTGAATAGTGAAAATAAAGAACATTATTGGGTAATAGAAGTGGTCAAGGGCACAACTTGCCTGACACTTGAGATTCCAGTTACCAGGGTGATTCTTCAAATCCTCGCAACATCGCGCTAGTCGTAGCAATACAAACAGCTATGATATAGATAAAATTAACATCACACCAAACATAAGATCATACCGCATAATAATAATCTACTCGTCGCTACGAGATTGATCGAGAACTACTAAGATCAGAGTCGTGGTCATCGAGTTATGATGTGATTAAATGATTAACACCAGGTTCTATGTTTATTTTATAATTACAGAGAAAAGATAACCTAAAGTAGTAATTAATTCAACTTTAATCTAGATTATAAATTGACCATAGATCATATTCTAGTAGTTTATAATGATAAGCAGATTAACAAGACTAACCAACAAAAGTTAAATAAAAGTCTAGTTATAAAAGAATGAAACATGGTACAATAAATGTTATTATTGCATATTAAATATTTATACGAGACTGACGCAACTTGAATGGATTAAATCAGAGTTGAAACGGAGAAGTTATGAATTTTCAAAGTTTTTATGTATTTGATATGAGATTAATTAGGAGATCAATTTTATTATTGTTTTCATGTCAAAATAGAGGCGCTAGGTGATGAACAATAATATTACAAAATTTTAGAAACTGGAATGGATCATTTTGGAGCTAGAAAGGATTTTCTAGGAATTAAATAAATTTCTGGAATTATTTTAACACTAAAAACCATTTTCTAATTGAATTTCTGAATTTTCCTATGATTCTGGACTCTGCCTCAATTTCTATAGAAGACAGGGGCCACTGCACAAGAATCTCTAAGACACAGAGCACTATACACTGGACTGTGGGTTTAATTCTAAAAACCCGAGGGGCTCATTAGAAAAATAGACACCGCGAAGGGGTATCCTCGGATCCTAGCCGTCTGATGTAATGTGAGCGACCCAGATTAAATCCCAAGTCAATCGAACGAAATGCAGTGCGGACTTTCGGATTAAGATCTAACGGTGTAGATGTTTATGTATCCCGATCTAATCGCCACCACTGGATAGCCTACGGTCGAGATCAGATTGCCGAAGCGGTATGGCCAGACTCAATCGCACCCGTCCGTCGTCTATCCCATGGTTCTCAACCCCTCTCAGCACTATCCGCTCCTGGCCATTCATTCTAAGATCCACGACAGCAATATTTTCTTCCTCCCTGAGGTTACGCCATGGTCATATACCGGTAAGGTCCAGCGAACTGCGATCGGGCGGGTTCTAGCCTACCAGTTGGAGCACGACCAGAACCTACGCAACCCAGGAACGACGGCGAACACAAGGCCAAAACCTTACCGGCGTTAGTAGCGTAGGTCGAGCCACCCACGGAATGGTCAGCGCGATGGAGCGCCCTGGCGGTGCGTCACTCCCGACACAATGACGCCCAGACGCTTTCCAAAGAAATGGAGCCGCCGTGGAGCGCCCTTGCCAGACATCCGCCCTCGATTTCCTTGTGTGCTCTGCGATTCGGCGGCCGCACCAATACTCAGGCCCCTCCCTTTTTCTCTCTTTGTTAGCTCGGCAATGGCGGCAGACTCCTTTTTTTCCTCTGCTGCTTCTCCCTATTTGGTGGAGGCACGGACGATGACTAAGGCCGAGAGAGAGTCCCCAGAACCTCCAACTTATACTCTTGGCTCCAGGGCAACGCTCGAGTCCACCAACGGCCACGGCGAGCTCCCAAGCGGCTTCCGCGGCGAGGAAAATGGCTTCAGGCGCAACCACCCAAGGAAGACGCGGCCTGACCACTGGGATCCACTCCACAGCGATTCAACGCGTCAGGTGCAAGCACGATGATTGCTGCGAAAGGGCCCCACCAGTCGTTTCCACGGACGCGCGTGATGAGCTGTCTAGTGGGCTCAGCGCGTGAGGTGAGAGGGACTGCGAGTGGGATTGGTTGACTGGGCCGGTCCGGTTTCAGCCCATACAACCGAGGAAAGCTTTTTTTGTTTTATTTTCTGTTTTCTATTTCCAATTGAATTCACTTTTGAATCTGAGTTTGAATTTTATACCTCAACCAAAATTCACAATCAGAAAACTAGCATGATGCAATATTCATTTATATATATATATATTTTTATTCATTCATTTATTATTCTACATAAGCAAAAAAAAATTGAATATGTAGCACACATGTAATTATTTTAAGAAAAATAGTTTATATTGTATGATCTCTTATTAAAGAAAATGTTCTAACATTAATACTTATAAACTTCAATAAAGGCTAATTTATACAAGAATCTTTTTATTGAATTTTTGTTATAGAACTTTTACTTAAGGAGATGTGACTTCAAATGTTTAAAGAAGAAAGAAAAGAAAGGGAAATAATATTCTAATTCAAGATCTTTGAAAAAATTTTAGTATATTGTCAAAATGAGATTTTGGGTGTTACAATCGCTCGCAATGCCGCTCGAGGGTGTCACTTCCACGACGCTCTCGACACCTTGCTGCATCGGGCCTTCGACCGACACACTTGGTCCATCGAGTACCGTTGTGTAGTCTACCAGCATCGTCGCGAGTTATACCCGGACCAGTGGGAGGCTACTTGCTTGGTGCGCCGTCCGGACGATGATCTCCGGGGTGCAGAGGTCTTCTCAGAGCACTATTCTATCACTGAGAGGGATATTGCCGAGGCATCCATGCAAGATGCAGCACGACGTGCACTTTCTCAGTATTGCTCGTTGTTCAGCGGGGTAGCTGATGGCCTTGACCTGAAGTACTACCCTCGTCGTTCGACCGGCAGTGTTGGAGGTGTGATTGTCTAGCCAGTTGGTGAAGGCAATCCTAGGCTGAATAGCATGGTCAACCTGGCCGCCGTGCTCAACACTGAGCTGGACCACACCCTTGACGAGTTGGGCAAGGTTCGGGCGGAGGTTGCAGAATTGCGTGCTGAGTGCACAGCACGCCACTATCTGGATGGTGGTTCTCCCGCTCCTGTCGGGATTCAGCACCCTTACCGCTTCGAGTATGGTACCCCTGACTGTAGGACCTAGATAGATTTGGATCTATAGATCGACGGAGTAGAGTCTGTAATAAAGATTAATTCAGTATCTTAGTCTTAGTCAATTTTAGTTAGAGTTAGTTTGCTTATCATATGGTTGATGCTTGTCATGATGAACATGTAATGAAGTTGGCTCTTTGTAATTGTTGGGGGTCTGCTTCGTCGTCGAAGGTCCTTTAAGAAGAAACACCTTTGGAAGATTAGCACAGAAGCAAATATAGTGCGAAGGTACATACTGAAGCTACCATCCAGGGAGCTTCGGTATAGCGACATGCCTTGAGACGAAGGGTTGCACCGACTTAAAGAGGAAAAGACAGATTGGACCATGGTAATTTGTGTCATGATTGTAACTAGTTGTATAGGACATAAATGTAATTTTGACCGGGCTGTGTCCCGTGCCTATAAATAGGTGCACATTACCCCTGTACTGTTCACGCTGGCTTGTATTCGCTCGTGCGTCACGCTTGGACTCTTTGCCTTCTATCAAACCGAAGGTATTCATGTAGCTTCAATATTGTTTTTATTCATCCATGATGATATAATAAAGATATATTAACAATGTCGTATGATTATTCATTCTATTTCTCATGTCTCATATGCTTCGTCTTTCATTAATATATATAACGCGATGATGAAGGTACGTCCTTCATGACCTTCATCCGAAGATCGTTATATCCTAAGGGAAATAATGCTTCGAAGGACGAAGGGCATTAACCACCAACCTCGTTTTTGTGTTGCCTTCATGGTTTAAAAGGCGGCGAAGCGGAACTAGCCGCCCAGTCACCGCCTGACCGCCTAGGCGACTTAGGCAGGCGCCTAGGCGATGCCTTAGTAGCTGTTACAAACAGCTGTTACAAAATACCAAGCAACCAAACAGCTGTTACAGCTCATAAAATAGAAATCATCACAAATTCACAATAGCATAATAATGCATATGAAATAGCCACAAAGTAGTTTCTAAAGGAACAATAGCAAGTCACAAAATTTAAAACAACACAATACCAAATGTCCAAATCTGAAATAGCCACATAGATAGTTTGTAATGGCATAATTAATAGTAACTAGCTGTAGTTAGTAATGCAGCAAATATGCTAATGCAATCTAGCAATAGCTACTCTCCCTGTCTCCCGTCGCTCAAAAATCATCGTCAAACTCTCCTGGGATATTGGGTGCCTCCCCTTCTTCACCATCATTGCCACCATTAGATTCATCTTCACAATCTGTGATTTCTGCATCGTCATGTGGAACATCTTCATCTTCATCTTCCTCTTCAGCCTCTGACATGTTTTGTGCAGCAACAGAATTTCTTCTTGAATACACATTATGGGCCCTTCTTGGTAAGTTTCAGCCACGAAGTGCTTGCGATGCTCCAATGGCATTATCCACAAGGTCCCATGTAAGGTCACACTCACACCCACGCCCACCTTCAGGGACTACATGCAAAGAATCAGCCCACTCATTGTCCCAGTTGAAGTCCTCATGAACCAATGGATCAAAGTTTTTCCCCTTCTTCTGGCGTAGTTTTTGGAACCTAGCTTTCATCTTTCTGTTGTAGGAAATGAAGACAATAGAATTCAACCTCTTATGCAACAATCGGTTTGTTTTCTTTGTATGGATCTACAAAATAAGAAAAGAGAAAACACTTGGTCATTTAATCTTGAAATATTGGATACAAAAGTAGCCAAGTAGGTGGATGAGGACTTGAGGAGGCACACATAATAACTTACAAATTCAAAGGTACTCCAATTGCGTTCACATCCTGATGAAGACGCACAAAGACTCACCAAACGTCTAGCAGATCTCTGTAACACAATAGCACGACCACCATACGAACGCCACCACTCAACTGCAATAACATCACAACAATTTAGCAAGCTACTAGCAACAACTAGTATGTAGTAAACTAGTAACAGCCATAAACACTTACGCGGGGTCATAGTTTGTAGGTTATCTTTGGCCATCTTATTTGAAAAAGCTGCTCCTCTAAGAAACTCGTAATCCATTGCTTGAGAATTGATCTTGTCTCTAGTTTCCTCATCATCTACCATTCTTGCAAGCACATCAAGAAAGCAACCTCTTAGCTGACCAACAGTAGCATCATCATCATTTCTTATGAGAGGATGCAGCTTTTCTGGGTTCAAATACATTGCAGCCCCATACAATGGGTGATCCATTTGTTTCTCCCAACGTCGTTCAATTATAGTTATGATTTTCTTGAGTAAAGTCTTCTTGCTTTGGACAGCAAAGCTTTGATTGATCTTTTCCTTTGCACATTTCATCAATGCTTGGACCTCTGGCATAGCTGGCCTCTCATCTCCATCTACCACCCTAAGTACAATAAGTAGTGGTCCTGAAGCTCTAAGGCAATCTTCTACTGAATTCCAAAACTGTGTGGAGAAGACAATGTTATACACATCCAATCCAGCACTAGTCTTTGACAATCTGTTATCAGTCCAAGCTGTGCTTGCAAATAAAGCCTTCAAAGCATCCTTGTGCTTGTACAAGCTCTTCAATGTGAGAAAGGAAGTAGCAAAACGAGTGGCAGCAGGCCTCACAAGATCAGCCCCACCAGTTTTCTCTCTCATGGCAGCAAGAATTCTCCCGTGTCGGTATATGAAAGTTGTCACACGCCTTGCACGTGCAATTGGTTTCTTGAATTCCTTCAAGTTTCCTATGTCCTCCAACATTAGGTCCAAGCAATGTGCAGCACATGGACTCCAAAATAAAGTAGGAATCCTCTCCATTAGAAGCTTGCCTGCAGCTTTGTAATTTGCACCATTATCAGTAACAACTTGTACAACCTTGTCTCTCCCAATCTCATCAACTTTTTTCTCTAGCAAATCAGCAAGCATGTATGCATCATGTACTTCACTTGATGCATCAACGGACTCTAAAAAGTAAGTACCCTCTGGGCTGTTCACTAAGAAGTTAATAAGATGACGTCCCCTCCTATCAGACCATCCATCAGACATGAGTGTGCAACCATAGTGTTTCCATGCACGCTCATGTTCCTCCCTCATTGTATTTGTTGACTTCACAGCATCTTGTAGCAATGGCTCACCTAGTTGGTAAGGTGTTGGAGGCTTATACCCTGAACCAAACTGTGTTGTGGCCTCAATTGCAATCTGAAACTGCCTAGCTGCTGCGGCATTGAAAGGTACACCACACTCATAGAAGAACAAAGCCCACTGCATGTCCACATAGTGTTTGTCCTCCTTACTTTTTGCACTAGCCAAGATTGTGGGCTGATAAGAGCCTGAAAGTCTCTCATCCACCACCTCCTCTGGTGTTCTTCGCAACATCTCAACTACGGACTTGGCTGTCTTTGGCTGTGCTTTACTGTTTGCCTTAAATTGCAAGGTCGATTGTCTTTTTTTGGCTGCTGTACCAGAACTAGGCTGCACTTTGGATGCTTGAGACTCCACAGCAGATGTATCATTCGCCCCATCTGCTGCTGCCACCTCCACCACTTCATCATCTTCTTCATCTTCATCTAGAAACATTGGTCTTTTTCTCTTGTTTGCCTCCAAATAACTTGTCATCTCCTTCCTTATTCCACTGCTAGCCTTGGGACATAACTTTGCATCTCCATATGCCCCTGCCAATGTTGCTTTAACCTCTTTATCCCTCCACTAACAACCTGACCACATAGGGTGCATTCCACCTTATCTTTATTTTGAAGATCTGGCCAAAATCCATACTTCCACCCTGGATCTGTAGACTTTCGTGGCTTCCGGGTAGGATCGCTCTTCGGGTCGTACTCACCAGCCACAGAAGATGGAGCTTCATTTCGAGAAGACATTATGTTGTCGGCTACGGCTTGTCGCTTGTCGCTGCAGTCGCTGCACAGTCTGAAAACAGGGGAAGCAGGGGATGAGAAAACAAGGGAAGCGGGGAGTAGGGGATGACCAGATGAGAAACGCGGGGAGTAGGACTTACCAGCAGGCAACAGCTGCTACCACAGAAGTCGTGAGCGTGCGCGGCCAGGGAGCAGCAGCCGCGCGTAGGGAGCAAAGGGAGCCGCGCGCAGGGGAGAGAGCGCGTGCAGGGAAGAGTAGCCGCGCGCCCAGAGCAGCAGCCGCGAGCGCGCGCAGGGAGAGGGAGAGCGCGCGCGAGAGAGAGCGCGCAGGGAGATTTGCCGCGCGCGAAATTTGCCGCACGCAGGGCGCTGAAATTTGCCACGCAGGGGAGAGAGCGCGCACAGGAAAGCCCAAAACGCGCAGTGCAAACCCTAGCCCAATGCAACCCCTAGGCTAAGGCATCGCCCAGAGGGAGAAAGGCATCGCCGAGACGCCTACCGCGCCTAGGCGGACGCCATATTCAATGTGACCTGGGCGGCGCGGACGCCTAGACAAATTCGTCGCCTGGACGCCTAGGCGACGCCTTTTAAACAATGGTTGCCTTGTTCTTAATTCATAGCATTTGAGAACAAGTCCCCAACATTGGCGCCCACCTCCAGTGAACTCACTTCCACTTTTGAGCTGATGGCTTCGTTTAACAACCAAGTCGTAGCACCTTCGGCTACGAAGATGATGGTGCTCTCGATAACAGGCGGTTCAAGCTTAGAGCCGGCTAACAAGAAGCAGAAGAAGGAAGCACAAAGAAGGGTGCAACATGTTGGGGTGCAGGGACCCTTCATCAAGTCTAAATGGTCCCACATCCCAATCACCTTCTCACAGGAGGACCTTCAGCTCAAAGATTACCCTCACAATGATGCTATGGTCATATCTTGTGTCATCAAGGGATTTCTTGTCCATAATGTTCTGGTTGATACAGGCAGTGCAGCGGATATCATATTTGCTAAGGCCTTCAGACAGATGCAAGAGCCAGAAGACAAGATTCATGATGCTACACACTCTCTTTGTGGCTTCGGAGGAAGGCTGATTGTAGCACTCGGTAAAATCACAATGCTAGTGAGCTTTGGCTTCGTCCACAACACAAGGACTGAACAGGTTGTCTTTGACATTGTTGACATGGAGTACCCCTATAATGCAATCATTGGTCGAGGGACACTTAATACTTTCGAAGAAATACTTCATCCAGCATATTTATGCATGAAGATACCTTCGGAACAAGGGCCCATTGCTGTCCATGGAAGTCAAGAAGCTGCCAGAAGGGCCGAAGGAAACTGGACAGATTCAAAAGCAATTCATAATATAGATGGAGCCAAAGCCTGTCAGCAGTATAAATACAAAAGAGAGAAGGCTGCTTCGGCGGATCAGCCGAAGCCTATGCTCCTATGTGAAGACATAGCAGAACAAAGGGTACTGCTGGGGTCTCAGCTATCTGAAGAACAAGAAAAGACTTTGCTAAGATTTTTATTCAACAACAAAGATGTCTTTGCTTGGTCAGCCAATGATCTTTGTGGTGTCAATAAAGATGTCATTGAACATTCACTCAATGTGGATCCATCCTTCAGGCCAAGAAAACAAAGGCTTCGAAAGATGTCTCAAGACAAAGCTGAAGGTACTCGGAACGAAGTGAAGAGACTTCTTAGTGCTGGTGTTATCAGAGAGGTGAAATACCCATAATGGCTAGCCAACACTGTTATGGTGAAGAAGGCCAACGGCAAATGGAGAATATGCATTGATTTTACAGATCTCAACAAGGCTTGTCCAAATGACGAGTTCCCATTGCCAAGAATAGACTCTCTAGTAGATGCAGCAGCTTCTTGAGAGCTCATGAGTCTACTAGATTGTTACTCAGGCTATCATCAAATCTGGATGAAGAAGGAAAACGAGCCAAAAACTAGCTTCATAACTCCCAGTGGCACCTATTGCTATCTTCGGATGCCTAAGGGGCTCAAGAACGCTGGAGGAAGCTTCGGCAGAATGACAGCCAAGGTCCTTCATTCTCAAATATGCAGGAATGTACTGACCTATGTTGATGATATCATAGTGAAAAGCACGAAGCAAGAAAATCACATTGCTGATTTGCAAGAGACATTTGCCAATTTCAGGCAAGCTGGCCTAAAGTTAAATCCAAAAAAGTGTGTTTTTGGGGTGAAGAAGGGCAAGTTCCTTGGTTGTTTAGTATCAACGAAAGGAATTGAAGCCAACCCGAGCAAGATTGAAGCCATCCTTCGGATGGAGCCGCCAAGCACAAAGAAGGGGGCCCAACGGCTGCCAGGAAGACTAGCATCATTAAACAGATTCATATCCAGATCAGCAGAAAGAAATCTGCCATTCTTTGAAATACTGAAGTCAGCCAAAGTTTTTCAGTGGGGTCCGGCTCAGCAAAAAGCTTTCGAAGAGTTGAAGCAATACTTGATCGATCTAACAACATTAACTCCACCTTCGCCAGGGCTCCATTACTCTTATATGTGGCAGCTTCGCATTCTGCAGTTAGTCGGCTCTTGTCCAGGAGAAGCTAGATAGTCAAATAAAAAAGCAGGCTCCAGTGTACTTCATCTCCGAAGTTTTAAGTTTATCAAAGAAAAATTATACATAATTAGAGAAGGTGATGTATGCTGTGTTAATGGCCTCCAGGAAGCTTCGACATTACTTCCAAGCATATCACATAATTGTTCCTTCGTCACAGCCTATGAAGGACATAATGAGGAACAGAGAAGCTACTGGAAGGATTGGAAAATGGGCTGTGGAGCTCAATGAATTCAGTATTGACTATGTACATAGATCCTCAATTCAGTCCCAGGCGTTAGTAGACTTCATCGCTGATAGGACGCCAGGAACTCAAGAAGAAGAAACAAATAAAGACGCCGGAGCTTGGATAGTGTTTTGAGATGGTTCCTGGGGAACCTTCGGTGCAGGAGTGGCTGCTCTCTTAGTTGCCCCTTCTAAAGTCAGAACATGTTATGCAGCAAAGCTTGACTTCAGTTGTACAAATAATATTGCTGAATACGAAGCCTTCTGTTGGGGCTTCGAAAGTTAAAGGCAATGGGAATAAGAAGGGCTATCCTCAAAACTGATTCTCAAGTCATTTCTGGTCATGTAGACAAAAGTAGCAAGGCAAGAGAACCGAAGCTTGAAAAATATCTGGATATAGTCCGAAGGTTGAAGGCTTCTTTCGAAGGTTTTTCTGTCAAGAATATCCCATGAGGAAAAAACGAGCACGTAGATCTGTTAGCCAAATCAGTGGCACAGGGGCTCCCTCTACCTTCGGAAGTATTTTTTGAAACAATAAAAGCACCTTCGATTGAACTTATGGAGAGAGCAGTGCTTACAATTTCCCCAGTACATAGTGAAGATTGGAGGACTGAAATTGTATCTTTCCTCCAAGGTAATTGTCTTTCGGATGACGAAGCTTATAATAAGAGAATGGAAGCAAGGACAAGACCGTATGTGATCATAGAAGGGGAACTATACAAGCATGGAGTCTGCTCTCCACTCCTCAAGTGTTTATCCAGAACCGAAGGTATAGAATTAATGAAGGAGATACATGCAGGTCTATGTGGATCTCATATTGGGTCTAGGCCCTTACTAGGAAAAGTGTTTAGATAAGGATTTTACTGGCCGAAGGCAGCTTCGGATGCAGCTGAGCTAGTTCAAAAATGTGCAAGGGACCAAAAACAACCTTCATCTCTCAACCAGCTAATACAACCTACTTGGCCATTGCAAAGATGGGGTCTGGATTTGCTAGCCCCACTTCCAACAGTGCAAGGTAATTTGAAATATGTTGTGGTGGCCGTAGAATATTTTTCCATGTGGATTGAAGCACAATAACTTCGGTTACAGTCCAGAAATTCTTCTGGCAAAATATTGTTTGTCGCTTCGGCGTGCCAAAGGCTATAACTGTGGACAATGACACACAGTTTGATGCCGAAACGTTCAAGGATTTCTGTGACCAAATTGGCACGAAGATTCATTTTGCATCAGTAAGGCATCCGGAGTCAAACGGGCTGGTAGAAAGAGCAAATGGCATTATAATGACGGGAATAATGAAGCTAATCTTCAATCAACTCAGAGGAAAGTGGCCAGATGAGTTGATTAAAGTGGTGTGGAGCCACAATACAACTATATCAAGATCAACAGGATTCACACCTTTCAAACTATTATTTGGCGACGAAGCTATAACTCCAGAAGAAGCTAAAGCAGGGTCAATAAGAATAGCAGCTTCGGCAGAAGACAAAGCTGATTACCACGTAGCAAAAGATACTATAGAGGGGACCAGACTTTAGGCTGTGGAGAACATCAATAAATATCAAACCGAAACAATAAAATGGTGTGACAAAAAACTTCGGTTGAAAAATATTAAGCCAAGGCATTTGGTGCTTCGGAGGGTGGCCAATCTAGACACAGTAGGCAAATTGCAGCTGAAGTGGGAAGGACCTTTTCTGTTGGTATCTTCGTCGAGGCCCGGTTCTTACATATTGAAGGATATGGACGACAACGACATACCTAGATCTTGGAATGCGGATGAGCTTCGGTGATATTATGTGTAATTTGATGTAATCTTTTTTCATTTTTTCTATGGCACCCTTTTCCTTTCCAAAGGGGGAGAAAGGTTTTTAATGGGGCCATAGTTTGTAATTTTTCCTTTCTTATTTAGCTCCACGTGAGCCAAATCCCCCAAAAAGAATGTAAAATGTAAAATCTAAGCATGCACCATCGAGTGCAGAGATAAAAAAGCAGGGAGAAGCTCAAAAGTCGTCCCTCAGGAGATGTAGAGCACGACAAAGCTACAAAAAGTCGTTCCTAAGGGAGCGTAGCGTAAGTTTTCTGCTCAAAAGTCGTTCCTAAGGGAATGCAGAGCCAAATACCGCCGAAATATAAGCAAAGAAGTTCAAAAGTCGTTCCTAAGGGGATGCAGAACTTATACCGCCGAAATAGAAGGCGAAGAAGTTCAAAAGACGTTCCTAAGGGGATGCAGAACTTATACCACCGAAATAGAAGGTGAAGAAGCTCAAAAGACGTTCTTAAGGGGATGCCGAGCTTAAGACTCAAAAGACGTTCCTGAGGGGATGCATAATCTAGGTGTGGCTTTGTATGCGTGTGTTTGGACATTCATTTGCACATTACATCACATCATTCAATGCATTCATACACATTCATTTAGACATTCGTAGGATCATCATCATCATAACATAGAGTACAAACAAATGCTTCGGCTCTGATGACAAGGCTTTGATGAGTATAAAGAAGCAAAGATATGCTTCGTTGTGTACGAAAAGAAGGGAAGGTGTTTTTTGCCTTCGGCTCAAAAAATACAAGTTTTGTCCACATCGAAGCAATTCATACACGGATGGAAAGGTAAAAATATATTACAAGGAATGGACAAATTTACAGAGCAATGTTTGATTCCTAAATTACAATATCTTTTACAAAGATAATTCAAATTTCTCTAGAGCTTTTTGCAGTAGCTTCATCAGTATCCGTCAAGCTTCGGATCATTGACCTTCGGCTTCGTCATCCTGTACATAACAAAGCGGTACAAGGTAAATATAAATCTCAGGAGAAGGTAAGCAACAGGTACAAGTTTAATATCGTTTTAAGATGACTTCTAGCTTCATCACCAGCTAAGTTCCGCCCACCCTGTGACACCCCAGTGTCACCTAGGGTTTCTCTCAAATGACAAACCAAGAATCATTATTTTATGTGAGCCAAAGTAAGCATGGGCATCAAATTAACTTAAGTAATAAGGAATTCACCAAGCATATACTTAAAAGTATCATGATCAAAACAATTGAGACCTTTAAAAGATAAGAATGTGCAACCCTAATTAAAGACCCTAAGTAAGCCCTATGATCAAAACTCAGGAAAATAAGAAAAAGGGTATGAAAAGTTTAAAATTATGAATGGAGCCAATTATAAAAATTAAAGTACATTTAATGGGCAACAAGAAATGTTGAGAAAACTTAGCCAAAATAACTCAAATAAAACCCTAAATCAAGCTTCTCATGTGGGGACTTAATGGGAATTCTGAATTTCAGAATTCTGAAATTCAGACCTTGAGCCAAAGATCAGGGGTGTTCACCTTGATCCCTAACTCGAATCCTAATGGCCCCATTGACAAAATTGTGTCTAACTAACCCCTCTGTCGTGTGCCAGAAGATGGCATTGGGACGCGAGCCCTAGACACGACAAAACCTTAGATTTGCCTCGGGTTTGGGCAGGGAGACAGACCAGATTTCCTGGCTCCATATCTCTGCAACCAGTAGGCAAAATCCTATGACCCCCACACAAGAATGGTAGCTTGTAGGGAGGAGAAGAGGTTTTGTGCACTGACCAAGGCGAGAGTAGGCTCGAATGAGCGACCACACGCGCCAGAGCTTGGGCAGAACGCACGGGCACACGTGTTCGACCCTGGTCGGCACGCCAGAGCTCGCCCAACCCGCGCGCGCGCTCACCCCGGCGTCCGATCAAGTCCGCCGCGCGCCCACGCTTTCGGCCGTGCCCGCCCGCGCCTATAAAGCCTCCCGGGGCGCACCTCACTTTGCCCCGCACTCACCCTCATCGGCCAGCCACTTTTCCTTAGCTCCGGCGAGCTTAATTCCGCCCGCCATTGCCGCCAGACCTTCGGCCATCGTGGCCAGCCCACTCCAGCCATCCTCTGGGCAAGCCAGTGCTTCGGCTAGCTCCGCCAGTAGCCCGTGAAGCTTGCCAAGCCCTCGGACCCGGCCGGACTTCACCGGAGGCCCGAGATCGACCTCACCAGACTTCGGTCTTCCGCCGCCGCGCGTGGACCGAGCTATCCAGTGAGTCCCCGCCCAATTCCTTGCGCTCATATCTTCTCTGGCATCCCGTGGACCTCCCTGACCCTTTTGATTGAACTATCTCGCCGTGACCAGGCCGGACTCCTCGCCGCCGACGAGCATCCCCGCCTGCGCGCGTGGACCGGCCGACTCCGGCCATCTCCGACGGCGTTCCGCACACCGTTGTGATCCCCGAGACCTCCCCTTCATCCTCGACCACTTCACCGGAGCAATCTCGCCGCCGGTAAGCCCTCTGCCCTTTGTTCCGCCGCGGTTACTGTTAAGGTAGAAGAAGGACCTCGGGTTAGGATTTGTAGAACCCGAGGGGTTTTCTGTAATGTCAGTGACTCATGTGAATAGTAGTCTAAGGACTGATTCGCGAAGAAAACATAGAAAACCCGCCAGGGACCCCAGTGCAAAGTGGATTTCCATTTAAACCAATTCTGTTATTCTTTTAAATAACCAGAGAACTTAGAAAATCCATAACTTGATGAAATCTTAATAAAAAGTTGTCAAACCAATTTTGCTAGCTTCTGAATATTATAATCTGTCATTTAAAAATAGTAGACCCTATACTTTCTGTTCAAAGTTTTAGAGTTTAAAACTAAAAACGTAAACCCACTAAACCTTGTTTAATTAAGGAAAATTAGTTTTTCTTCTGTGCTGAACTTAAGAAAATTTGTAGATGTTTAAACCTCATTTAGACACTACTTAAAAATAGTAGGAACCCCAGCATTAAAAATTATGATGTGCTTATTCATTTAAAGCTATTTTGCCCAAAACTTAGAGAAAATCAGAAAGGCCTTAGAAATAAATAAACAGTGATTAAGATTATTTTTCCTAGTTTGCTTATGTAACAAAGAACCTAGGAAAAATACAGAGACCATTAATTTGGACCAGTTTTAAATTAAAATGATTTATTTAGCCTTATATAGACTGAAAATCAATTATTCAAGAGGCAAAATAATAACCATAATGCTTAATAAAAATCCAGTGGACTTATAACCACTAGAGCCCCACTACAAAAATACAGAGCACCTCAGCCCAACTTTTTAAGTAAGAAAAATAAATATAGAGTGATAATAAGGCATTTTTCCAATAAATCATGAACAACCCCTAATAATGTGATAATGGGCAACCAAAAATTAGCTAAGTCCATAATGAGATAAACTACCAGAGAAAAATGCAAACCCATGAAAAGGAAGCAAACTCATACCAATTGCCAATGATTTAAGAGAAAGGCCACTTAATTCAAATAATGCATACCACCCCTTCCCTTAAGCAAAAAGATGCCAAACTTCAGAATGATTGCTCTTGCACAAAATAATAACCAAAAAAATAAGAACTTTGTTGTTTGATGTGTTTCAAATATAGTGGTAGTAGAAAGCACCTATTTGGCTGGAAACTTGAGAAAACCATAGAAAAATAATTAAAAGGTATTAATGATTAGAAATTTATATCACGTCATGTGATAACACCTAAAAGCCAGCAAAAATGAGTTTTAGAGAATTACCCACTGTTAAATAATAGTTGTAGTTCAAAGCACCCCTTCTGCCCTAAAATTTGATAATTTTCTCCAGAGAAAATTATTCACTTTCTGATCCCCAAATTTTGAGACAGAGAAACACACACCAGTAACAAGCCACTGTAATTTTTGCAGAATTTTTGGAATTTTATAAAAGCAACTTGTAGTTCAAACCTACTCCAAAACATTAAAGAGAATAAAGGAAAAAGGAAAGAAGAAATAAACCCCACCTCAATAAGTCTAACTTGAGTACTTAATCAACTCTCACTAAGACTTAAAAGGAATTCAGTGGAACCCCAAAGATAAACCTACTACTTACCTTAGCTAAGTTTAACCCAATTTACAAAGTATACCACTAAAGGGTCTTACATAAGTAAAGTTAACTTGTTTAAACTCATGTAGATCATACACCTTTAAAGTTGTAATTTCTAAAAGCACATATCGTATCATGCATATATCTTACGCATTGCATTCATTAGATTGTAATCTTGCCGACGGAGAGTACGTGCTCATCCCCGAGCAAGGACCTGTCCAAGAGGAGGACCAGGAGCAGGCTTTAGAGGCTGCTATCGAGGATCTCCCCGCAGCCCCAGCAATTGAAGGCAAGCCCCGGTTTTATGCATAACCGTATTATTATATGCTACTTTACTACACTTAATGCTTGTAGGATTGTAATGTGCACTTAAGTGTAGGAGTTGCTTGAAACCTCTAGTTGCATGAACTTAGGATTCCTTTTTGAGATGGATACTAGTATGCTAGGTTGAGTAGCTGCTATGCTAAATCAGGATCTCGGTAGAAGTCGAGTGATTTTTCTAGCACTCGCGCGAGGTCAGGAATTGATTGTATTCATCTTGATAACGGGATCTATGTTGGTCTATGGACTTGGATCCAGGGAGGATGCCTTGTCCATGAGACGGGAAAAAGGAATTAAGGATTAATGTGTGGATACCTGAGTCAAGCTTTTGAACGTACTAAGCACATGCCGGGAAAAATGGTAACCGGTAAACCTAGTACCTGAGTGAAGCCGGGCGCGGACTTTATCCCTCATGCGACCTGAGACTGGGTCTCCCATGCTAGCTATGGTGGGTATAAGTGCGGTCACTGCACGGCGGCAGCCGGGGTCAGTGGAGCATTGTATGCCAAGGCGGTGAGGCCTGGACGCGAACGGGGAATCGATGGGGACGGTTGTCATGTGTGGGGTCGGAGTACCCTGACATGCCGTGTGTTTAGGTTTACCTTGCAAGGTTTAAAACTCGATTCGAATCGTCTGCTTCTCACAGCTAATGAGACTGCTTGATTCCTTGTACTGCATCGAGTAAGAAGTGAAACATGGTTACATGAGATAATTTGTTGATTGAACTAAATGCTTGTTACCATGTATGCTTAGAAGGAGCAAATCTAGCTAAGTTAAAGATGATAGAATTTGAAAAGCTAAAAATTGATTTTAGAAACAGCTAGTGCTTTTGGCAAACCAAACCCCTCAGCCAAACAGCTGCATAGTCTAGAGGTAGAGGAGTAGACTCCTCACACCAGTTAAGTCTAGCTGAGTATTAGTATACTCAGCCTTGCTTGTGGCACCATTTTTGCAGGTACCATTCAGGAAATGGTTGATGGTGTGACTTGGCCTACCACCCTGCCACCGGGTTGGACGGTCGAGTGGGATGTTGCTCCGGCAGGAGAGGAGCATGAGGACTAGTGGGCTAGGCCTTGCCCATTTCCTCTTTACCGACGATATCGATTATCCGCTGCACTTTATTTTGTGAACTCTTATTTGCTACTCAAAAACTCCGATTGATGTAATAACTCAGTACTTAATTTGAGGTTCCTGTTTTATTGTATTTCTTCTGTGACTCACCTTCGAGTGAGATTGTGGAATTTGATCCTGGTTAAGTGGCTCTATCAGACTAGATCTGAGGGACTGACAGGTTATTCCGATTTAAGTGTGTTACGGCCCCTGAGGCGTGACTTAGGCACTTAAGCTGGAATAATTCGGGCGGTTCTGCCACAGCTGGTATCGGAGCAAATTCCACCACAGAGAAGGACAATAAACCATGAATACCAATTTTCAAAATCTAAAACTTGCCTAGAAACTGTTACGGATCGTCAGGACTAGACCACTAGACCTAGGACGAAAGGCCTTAGGCATAGAGGGAGAAATAGGTGGCTAACTAATTAGGCCCCGTGGGCCAATACTTATATTTTAAGGATGCCCTAAAAAGCACCCTATTTTCTTTTTGAGAGGCAACGTTTCTTCCAGCATGCATGCATTATAAAACACCAAGAGAAATTAAAATTTGAGCTAACCCTCTTTCTTTAAAACCATCCAGGCTCTCTTTTTCTTTTTCCTTCCACCATAATCTTTATCTTTGATTCCCTTCCGCAGATGAATTCACCCACCCCCGCCAGTGGAGGAGACTCTCGTTTCAGTTCTGACTTCCTTTCTCGCGATGGCTTTCCTTCCATCTTGTGGGAAGTGCTTAACTCCGCCGGTTACCCTACGCCCCCTTTGTACACGGTGCAGTTGTATGAGGAGCATCGGGTACCTCGTTGTCGGGTCTGGCTGACTTTGGAGGCTCATCCCCTTCAGCCGGGTTGGCGTTCTCTTGACTCTGAGACGATTGGACTCAAGACGGACGACACCGTTGAGGCAGCAGCCATGAAGACTCTAACGACTTTTTGTGGCTACCATCCCCTGGAGATGGTGATGCACCCTTTGGGACTCTTCCCCGCTGAGAAGAAGGATGATCCCATGTGGTGTAACCGCGTGAGCCATGTGAAGGATGTGTGGGCAATGTATCCTGACTTGGTTGGGAGAGTCACTGTTCAGTGCATGAGTGCGCTGAACCGCCTTCAGGCCCTTCAGAGCGATGCTATGACACTTCTTGCTAACACCGCTCAGACTGCCAAGCTCACTCTCGACAGTCGGGAAGATTTTGTGGTCGACCTATCCACAGAGTTGGTGGAGAAGGATCTGCAGGTGGAAAGGCTGAGCCAGCGTATCACCACCCTGGAGCAGCAAGTGGAGATCCGAGACAACACTATTGATGTCTTGGAGAACCAGCTTCACGATGTGCAGAGGGAACTCGAGGAAGCAAATGACCACTTGGACATGCACCACCTGGAGATGGAGGCCAATGAAGCAGGAAGCGAGGGAGAAGAGGCTCCCGAGGAGCTAGGACCAGCCCCTAGTGCCAATGGGACTACCTCCGCGATGCCTCCTTCACCCGTATCTAGTGTCGCTTCCACCGCTCAGGGTTAAGCAGTCGCTTCGACATTTTTAGGCGGATAGAAACCTATGCGAGCTTAGTAGTATCACATTTTGGACTAGGCTTACGGGTACTTTCCCCTGATTGATGTAACCCTGTAAACTTTTGAAATCAGTGGGATCTTTGTCACCATGTTATCTTCATTTCGAACCTAATATTATGATTATGGCATTTTTCCTTCCATATGAGATGATATCTTGTCGTTCGAAACTGCGAGTTGGGATAACAATGGCGACAATCTCTGTTTTCAGATGGCAGCTAGGCAGCGTCGCGGGCAGAACGAGCAAGCTCCCCCACCACCTCCCCCAGCTCCCACAGTGCAGGAGCTGATGGCCCAGCAGAATGAGATTCTGCGACAGCTATTGCAGCGCCAGCCCCACCAACAGCAGCATAATGGAGGCCAGCATCAGCGACCTCCGGCTATGGCAACTTACCAGGAGTTTCTGAGCACGCAGCCGCCCTTGTTCACCAAGGCAGAGGATCCGTTGGACGCCGACGTATGGCTTCGCGTCGTCGAGTCCAAGTTTCCCCTCCTCACAGGAGACTGCCCTGATGAGGCCAAGGCTCGCTTCGCCGCACAGCAGCTTCGCGGCCCTGCTCGAACTTGGTGGGACCACTTCCGTGCTATGCTCCCCGCTGATCGTGAAGTATCTTGGGAGGAATTCAAGACTGCCTTCAGAGGACACCACATCCCAGCTGGCATTCTTGATCGGAAGTTGAATGAATTTCTGGCCCTTAATCAAGGAACCCGCACGGTACTGCAGTACGCACAAGCCTTCAACGACTTATGCCAGTATGCAGGGTATCATGCTGATTCTGATGAGAAGAAGAGGGATCGCTTCCGCAGGGGTCTCAATACCAAGCTGCGGGAACGACTCAACACTGTCCGGGCTGATAGCTTCAATGAGTTGGTCAACATGGCCATCTCCCAGGAGGATTGCATTGTTGCTCATCGGGCAGAGAAGAAGAGAAAGGCACCAATGACAGCACCACCCGCTCAGGCTCAGAGGTTCCAGATTGTTTCTCACAATCAGAGCAGGGGTTTTCAGCAGCAGGCAGGCAGATGGGTGATCAGGCCACCTGTTGACGCCTTTTCGGAGCGCCAAATACTCAAGAAGAACCGGCGGCGGTGCTCTCTGGTCAGGCGCGGACGGTCCGCGGCCTGGGGCCGGACGGTCCGCGACCTGGCGCAGGGGCTAGGTTTTCCTGCCTGACGTCCGGACGGTCCGCGCCCTGGGGCCGGACGGTCCGCGCGTGTGCAGGGGCGGCGGAAGATCGCCGGCGGCGCCTGGATCTCGCTCCCGGGAGGGACCCCGTCGGGGAGGAGAGATCCTAGGGGTTGTCTAGGCTCGGGCCGGCCGACCTAGACTCCTCTAATCGACGTAGAGTCGAGGAGAGGCGGAGAATTTGGGGATCGAGAGGCTAAACTAGAACTAGACTAGAACTACTCCTAATTGTACTTGAAATAAATGCGAATAGAAGTTGTATTGATTCGATTGTTGATGATTACAAATCGGCCGTATACCTCTCTATTTATAGAGGAGGGGGGCTGGACCCTTTACAAACTAATTCCCGAGCTTATCCCGCGATTTTAGCCAACAACCGTAGCACAAAACTCGGAACCCTAATCTGCTCTGCGCACGCGCGGACAGTCCGGCCCACAGGCGCGGACCGTCCGGACCGCGGACCGTCCGGCCTCAGGGCCGGACAGTCCGCCGGCTCATTTCTGGTTCGAACATATGCCCCCCTGCCTTTTGGTGGAGCTAGGCGAACCAAAAGCAACTAACTCGATGTGATCACATCGGTTTTCTTAGGCATCTTGCCACATACTAGGATGGTACTGTTTGAGGAAACGCCCATTCAAAGCCTTAGGTAAATCCTTGCCTTGTAATGTTTGTAGTAAATAAGTGTTACCAGACATCACCTATTTCACCTTATAAGGGCCCTCCCAGCTTGGCGACCATTTCCCGAACTTTCGGTCTTTATTCCTTAGAGGTAGAATGGTCTTCCACACCAAGTCTCTTACTTGGAATGATTTTGCTTTGACCTTCTTGTTGTAGGCCCTGGCTACCATGATCTTGTCCTTTTCTATTGCTCCCAAAGCTATCATCCTCTTGTCGGTCACCTCATCAATATTATCCATCATTGAATTATAATAATCAGTAGCAGTTAGATCATTTTGTCTGGCAAACCTGACAACATTCAAACTTATTTCCACAGGTAACACTGCTTCCTGCCCATAGACAAGCTCAAAAGGAGATACTTTAGTAGCACTATGTTTAGATATTCTATGAGCCCATAAAGCTTCAGACAAAATCTTATGCCAATGTTTAGGATTATCAGATACCTTCTTCTTTATCAAATTAATCAACGTCCTATTACTAGACTCGGCCTGTCCATTGGCCTGAGCATAATATGGAGACGAATTAAGCAGCTTAATTCTGTATAATTCAGCAAATTCACGTACCTCCTTTGACATAAAAGAAGTACCTTGATCTGTAGTCAAAGTCTGGAGAATGCCGAATCTATGAATAATATGCTCAGTTATGAACTCAATTACCTCCTTGTGCGTCATGTTCTTTAGAGCAACGGCTTCAGTCCATTTGGTGAAATAGTCAGTGGCAACTAACACAAACCGATGCCCTTTTGATGATGAAGGATGAATTTCTCCAATAAAGTCTAATCCCCATCCTCTGAATGGCCAAGGCTTGATGATAGGATGTAATTCGGCTGCAGGGACCAACTGTAGGTCGCCGAATTTTTGACACACTTGGCACCCCTTGTAGTACTTGAAACAATCAGCTGTCATACTAGGCCAATAAAAACCAGACCTTCGCAACAACCACTTCATCTTTGGAGCTGATTGATGGGTACCACAAATTCCTTCATGTACTTCGGCCATAGCTAATATAGCATCATCTGGGCCCAAGCACTTAAGCAGGACATCATTAACCGTTCGGCGGTAAAGTTCATCACTCATCAAAATATACTTGAAAGCTGTTCGCCGAATGTTCTTATCTGTCCTGATATTGGGATTTTGCAAATAATTAAGTATAGGTGTCCTCCAATCACTTGCATCGGCTTCATTGTCAGCCGAATCGATTAAGAGAACATTTCTGGTAACCCCGGACGGTCCGGCGTCATCACGCGGACGGTCCGCGACCTGGGAATTTGGCTCTGCACTGGTTATCAGATTTTCAGTTTTGTGAAATTTCCCTCTCTTTATCCGATAACCCGATGCATCTTGTGCCAAGTCGTTAGCTCTATGATTCTCAACTCTAGAGATATGCCGAATACTGAATTCGTCAAAAGAATGGATTATGCTCCAACATTTCTCAAGATAACTATTTAGAGTACCATCAAGACATTGATATTCTTCTAACACTTGTTGGACAACCAGCTGAGAATCACCAAATACCTTCACATGTTTTACTCCCATACCATTTAAAAGCTCTAAACCGAATAGGAGGGCCTCATATTCAGCTTGATTATTAGTGCAATACGTTTTCAATCGGCTAGAGAAGTCAAAGGAGACATTACTTGGTGAAACAAGCACAATGCCAATTCCTTGCCCTTCATTGCAAACCGATCCATCAAAATATAAAGTCCAAGGAGTAATAGTGAGGTATGATATGTCTAGTTCATGAATATCATTAACCCGATGTTCTACAATAGAGTCCGCTACGACTTGGCCTTTCATAGATTTCAATGGTTCATAAGCCAAGTCATATTCTATGAGTGCATAAGCCCACTTACCAATTCTACCACTCATAATTGGGTTATGCAACATGTACTTGATTACATCGGCTTGACCAGAAACAGTGCAATGACTAGACAGTAAATAACATCTACATTTGGTGCATGCATAAAACAAGCATAAGCATAACTTTTCAATAAAAGTGTACCTTGTTTCAGCATCCACCAACCTTCGGCTTAGATATGTCACCACATGCTCCTTCCCCTCAGTTTCTTGTGTCAGAACAGCCCCAATAACCTTGTCTTCAGCTGCAATGTATAATCTGAATGGTGCTCCTACTTGTGGTGCTTTTAACACGGGAGCCGAAGACAAGTATTTTTTAATGAGATCAAATGCTTCCTGCTGCTCTGCCCCCCAAGTGAATTCAGCATCATTCTTAAACCGAAGGATAGGGGTGAAGGCATCAATCTTCCCGGCTAAGTTAGAAATAAACCTTCGTAAATAATTCACCTTGCCGAGAAACCTCTGCACTTCGACCTTACACGTCGGAGGCCCCACATTCCGAATAGACTTGATTCGGTCAGGGTCTATTTCTATACCATGTTCATGGATGATAAATCCAAAAAACTTACCAGCCGACACTCCAAAAGCACATTTACGTGGGTTCATTTTTAAACCATACCGACGCATTTTATCAAAGGCTTTGCGCAAATCAGCTATATGAGAACTAAACTCAGCCGATTTGACTACAATATCATCAATGTAGACTTTCACAGTGTTTCCTAACAACTCATGGAAGATCAGATTCATAGCCCTCTGATAAGTAGCACCAGCATTTTTAAGACCGAATGTCATGACAACCCATTCAAATAAACCAATGAAGCCTGGACATATAAAGGCCGTTTTGGACGCATCTTCTTTGGCCATGAAAATTTGATTATATCCGGCATTACCATCAAGGAAGCTAATAATTCTATTCCCTGATGCATTATTGATTAATGTGTCGGCTATGGGCATGGGATATTCATCTTTAGGAGTTGCTTTATTTAAATTACGAAAATCAATGCATACTCTAAGCTTACCTGACTCCTTCTTCTCCACCGGCACAATATTGGAGACCCACTCTGCGTATCTGCAAGGTCTAATAAAATTAGCTTCTAGCAGCCGGTGGATTTCGTCCTTGATTCGTGGGAGAAGATCTGGACGAAATGTTCTAGCTTTCTGCTTGAAAGGTCTGAAACCAGGCTTAATAGGCAGCCGATGTTCGACAATTTCTCGGCTTAGTCCAGGCATTTCAGTGTAATTCCAAGCAAAACAATCTGAATATTCCTTCAATAGACCGATCATCTCATTTCTAGAATCGGTCTCCAGGGTCTTGTTTACAAAAGTCGGCCTTGGAGTTTTACCATCTCCTATGTTAATCTCCTCCAAAGGATCGGCCGATGTAAACCCCTGTCCTAGTTTATCAAGATCTCTGAATTCCTCTATCATGTCCCCCACAGAGGAATCAGATGATCTTTGTGTGATGGCGGACTTTCCGGTCTCGGGGACCGGATCATCCGTAATACTGTCTTTTCGTTGTGGTAGATGTTCGGTCTTAAAGTCCGAACTCTTTTGTGAAAGACCAGACCATCCGGCCTTAGCGGCCGAACTGTCCGTGACCAAAGACTCATGAACTTTGTGTGTATTCATCATTTAACTTTATTTAGGATTTAGTCGATTCTCCATCGGCTCTAGCATTACAGGAATGAAACCTTTCTTATCTATACTTATGAATTGATAATCAAAAAAGTCTACTCCTGTGAGACATGTAGCAGTCTCATAAGTCCAGAGTACAGGGGCATCGGCCACAGCGATGCAGGCCGATACATCAGCATGTACTTGTTCTATGTCATCGCCTACCCATTGTATTAGCATTTGATGTAATGTAGAAGGTATACACTGATTGGCGTGAATCCAATCTCTGCCTAAGATTAAACTGTAATTTCCTTCTACATCAGCGACGAAGAATGCAGCAGCAAGGGTCTTAGTCCCGATGGTTAATTCAACGGACGTGACTCCCCTGGCTTTGATCGAACTATCAGTTCCAACACCGCTGAGGGTCATGTTGGTCTTGACAAGTTCGTCATCTTGTTTACCTAATTTTCTGTATAATGAATAAGGCATTAGATTTACAGCCGCCCCTCCATCTACCAACATCTTAGCAATCGGTATCCCATCAATGTGGCCGCGCACGAAGAGCGGCTTTAAATGATTTACCGATTCTTTTGGTTTAGTAAAGGCGGCTTCTTTAGGACCAAAATCAAACTGGGCAACAACAGGTTCATCGTCGTCGATAATAGTACAATCGACAGAAAATGTAATAATATTTACATCCATACCTGGGTGTTCGGGAGAAGCCTCGTAGTCGACCAGGTCTTCTCCCAGCAGGTCGTCCTCTTCCATTGATGTTGTCGTGTCGTTGGAGGCTTCCTGGTGAACGGCGGACGGTCCGCGTGCGGTGGCCGGACGGTCCGCGCCTGGTGCAGGTTGTCCAGAGACTTCCTGGTGAACGACGGACGGTCCGCGCGTAGGGGCCGGTCGGTCCGCGCTTGGTGCAGATTGACTTTCTATTTCTGTGGCCGTTTGTTTTTTCTCAACGGCCTTCGGTCTCCATTTCTTTTGCGGTGGCGGGTATAATGGATGAGTGTCATTAAATGTCTTTTCTGCCTCCTTCTCCTGGCTCTCCTTTGCTCTTAGGCGCTGTAATTTTCTCTTTTGGGATCGTGTCAATCCCGCTGGGCACCATCGAGGCATGGAGTATTTTGGATCGGCTGTTTTGATGGTAGCCGTATCCTTTTCGGTTGCGTTGGCCGATTCGCCGAAAATCATCGGCCCTTTATTGTCTCCCTGTATGACAACATCTGCGGTGCCTATTTTGATGATGTCCCCTTTTGTTGTTTTTTGAGTTGCTGCAGGCATATGCCCCCCTGCCGGATTGGTCGGCCTTGAAGGCCGAGTAGTCCGGCAATCCTGTTGGGTTTGTGCCTGGTGACCGGATTGAGCAGTGCTCAATCGGTCTTGTACTGGTGGCGTCAACCTGTTGAAAACAGATGTTTGGGGTGCCCCCCAGGCGGGGTACTGCGGCATCCCAAATGGATATGGTGGCATGCCCCACATTTGATTTGGGACATATGGCGGAGGTAAATATGTGTACGGATATGGCATAGGTGGATATGGAGGTGGAGGTGTCCGTGCAGGTATGTTAGGTCTCACTTGTATAGTATGACCTTTCATTTCTTCCGATTGGTGGGGTGGTCCAATCGGCCTGACCTGGCGCTGCTCATGAATGGGTGAGCGGGGTCGCTTTGCTGGCCGGTCACTGGGGCCGGCCTTCTTTTTTACGTATTTAGACAATAATTGATCAAAAGTTGGGCCGGCTTTAACCAACCGACCAGCTGCTTTGAATGTATTTGTTTTCCACGTACCTATCTCTGGTCGTCGTGGTTTGAAAGTACGTGGACGTTGTGGATCCTGAGTACGGCCGGACTGTCCGTCGGAGCTCTCCGGACCGTCCGGTGGGGTCCCGGACCGTCAGCGCCTACGTGCCGGACCGTCCGGGATACGCAGCACGGGCTCCTGCATCTGTCTCCCTGTCTGCGCTTGCCCCCCAGTACTGGAGGCTGTGATGGTCACCTTTAGGGTCTCCCCTCCATCGGGAGTCTTCTCGGCCACCACTTTCCTGCAAGAAACGTTACGATCCCCATCGGCCTCTTTAGCATTGCCGATGATTGTCTCTTTGCCTTTGTCTTTATCGGCTGTGTTTGGCCGAACTAGGACTTTCTTGCCCTCGAAGTCAATCATGTTCATCGGAAAGGGCTCTGTATCCACCTGCATTTCCTGAAATTTCAATCGTCCTTCGTTAATGGCCGATTGAATCTGTCGACGGAATACATTACAATCATTAGTGGCATGAGAAAATGAGTTATGCCATTTGCAATATGCACGACGTTTTAGCTCGTCGGCGGATGGAACAGTGTGATTTATTTTAATGTTGCCATTTTTAAGTAATTCATCAAATATTCTATCACACTTACCAACATTAAATGTAAACTTAACCTCCTCTTGCCGTTTCTTTTGAACCGGCTGTAAGGAGGCACAAGCCGAAGATTTGGCCTGCTTTGGCCAAACCATTTCAGCAGCATACACCTCTGTTGATTCGTCTTCTGAGCTACTTTGGTCGCATTCTACTACATGTACGTTGTGACGAATTGTTTTAGCAGTTTCTTTGCTTCGGCTTTCACAAGCCAAAGCTCTCTGGTGTAATTGTGCTAGTGTAAAGAATTGGATGCCTTCTAATCTTTCTTTTAAATAATATCGCAGACCATTAAAGGCTAATCCTACTAGCTGTTTCTCTGCTAAATGAATTTGAAAGCATCGGTTTCTTGTATCTCGGAATCTCCGGATGTAATCATTAACCGATTCATCTTTTGTCTGTCACAATGACACTAAATCTACCAAATCCAACTCATAGTCACCGGAGAAAAAATGATCATGAAATTTTTGTTCTAGATCCCCCCATGATGAAATGGAATTAGGAGGTAAAGTGGCATACCATGCAAATGCGGTTCCTGTTAGCGATAATGAAAATAAACGTACGCGAAATGCCTCTGTGTCGGCCAATTCTCCCAATTGTGCTAAGAACTGGCCTATATGTTCACGTGTGTTTTTCCCTTGATCACCCGAAAATTTTGCGAATTCGGGTATCCTGGTTCCCTGTGGGTATGGGTGGTGATCAAATCGGCTGTCATAAGGTTTCCGATATGATTGCCCCCTAGGGACCATGCTTACTCCGAGCTTATCTCGGAACGCCCCGGCTATTTCTTCCCTTACTATATCAATGGCAGCCGGTGCGAGACCACCGGCTCTCTGGTCAAACATAGGTGGGGTTGGCTGGATATTAGCATGCTGTCTTTCCCCCCCATTGGTTTGAGTTACGTGGTGCATTTTCATTTGCCCTATATGGGTCATAGGTTTGATCGTTTCTTTCCGGCCTCCTGGGTGGGGCCGGAAATCTTTCCTGGGCTCTGGATCTTGAATTAATGGGTTGATGCATTGTATAGTGCGATGGGAAGTGCTGCTGGGACGGGTGAGGATTCCGGTAACAATCCTCCTCAAAAAGGTCATGTGCGGACTGTCCGGACATTGGCCCGGACCGTCCGTGATTATGTGCGGACCGTCCGTTGTTGTACGTGGACGGTCCGACTGGGTAGTTTAGGTTCTGTGCCGTGTGTGGTGGCTCGGGCGCATGTCACACCCGGATTTCGGAGCACCAAGACCCGGGCGCGAACATAATCACCAGGTGTGCTGGGACCAAGTCTCACACATATGATGAATCATGGCACAGGATCGAATGTCACATCTTTACTACATAACAAGAGTTCTATACAAAATAAATAATTACATTATAAGGAGACAACGGTCCAGCAACCCAAAGTTGACTGGGAGACGACAGCCTAGATCTCTCACGAACTCAACGCAGCATCCTCCATGCGCCATCTTGCGGTACCTGTTCTTGACCTGTGGGGGGTGTGAGACAGCAAGAGTGAGCTCACATACGTTCATCGCTCAACAAGTTGTGGGGAATAATGTGCATGAACTCGCCAAAGGTGGGAGCTCACGTGAAGTGTAAGGCTTACCAAAGAGGATGGTTGGAGCTGAGTATTGCTTTTAAAGTTGGTCAAAATTTTATTAGCAATTACTAAGTATAAGTAAATACCAACCCAATTAAATAGTAGAACAAAAGTAACAACCTCACCTGCGATGCAATGCATATGACAAATTGAGTTTAATTTCCATAATTTAATCATGTGAGTGTCCGAGCCGCTCATGACCGTGAGCACGGCTAGTATACCAGTTTTACACTCTGCAGAGGTTGCGCATCTTTACCCACAAGTCATGTTACCCATCTGCCAAGGGATCGCGACTTCCCATACACCTCTACCGAGGAGGCGAGGCAGGGTAACACTACGAGGCCTTTACAAAGTTCCACTAGCTTTAGAAAACCCGCTACAGTTTATAGGAAGCTCCAATGCAGGAATCCCTTGCAGGACCGCCATCGCAGCAAAATCCTCCCGAGGGCCTCCCTACACTGACCACTCCCCTACTGCCCTTGCCCCTTTCGGGTAAGGTAGTCCTCCACTAGCTTTCCTAATTAATCAGCCAAGGGCGTCCCATAAACCCTTGTGGTAGCACTGTTTTCCCGGGTGGTTCTCCATGTTCCAATTAACATAATGATCTTAACATGAACAATAAATAATAAACAGATAATAAAAAGTGTAATCGTGAACAATGTATCTTCATACCCAAAACCACATAAAGCACTAGCAAGTACTACCCAAAAAGTTCAGTGGTAAACAAGGTATAAAGATAGACAAACTAGGGTAACCTATTGGGTCCCATCAAAATTAACCTATGCAGATCATTATGATTAATCAGAACATGAGTGGGTAAAAAGAAGTGATCAAGGGCACAACTTGCCTGGGACTTGAGATTCCAGGTACCAATCTTGCTCTTCAGATGACACGTGTCCTCATCGCTAAACGTAGCAATACAGACAAACATGGTATAGGCAAAATTAACATTACACCAAACATAAGATTAAACTGCATAAGAATATTCTACGCGTCTCTACGAGATCGTAGGAACAAGAATCACTAAATTCGGAGTTACGGTTATTAAGTTATGAATTTCTGAAATTATTTAGTGCTTAGAATAGATTAATCCAAATGAATAATTTTAATTCAAGTTTCATGGCTAAATAGTGTTACTAGTTGATAGACAATATTAATACAAAATTATTGCAACTGGAATGACTCAATTTGGAGTTAAAATGAATTTAATATGAATTATACAAGTTTGTAGAATTGTTTTTGTATTAAAAATCAATTTCTATATTGTTTTTCTCAATTTCCTCGGTTACTGGACTGCGCGCCAATTTCTAGAAAATACAGGGGCTACTGCACAAATGTTTCTAAGACTCTAAGAACAGCGCCCGAGGACTGCGGGTTATTTATCCTGAACCCGAGGGACTCTTTTAGAAAACGGCTTCAGCGAAGGGGGTGTCACAAGCTCTCGGCCGTTGGATCTGTTTTCAAGGGACATGATTAGATCGGCGTATTATGCGAACCGGTATTCAATCCGGGCCGCAGGATTCGCGATCTACGACCCATATTTTAAGTAATCGTGACTGCCCCAGGGCCATCCGATCCAAATCAAACGGATCCAATTCCATGCACGAAGCGTTACTCTCTCTTCTAATCTCGAACGTCCGCTCCACGATCAACAGCCCGGATCATCCCAACCGAAGGGGTACGCTGGTGTTCTAATCTAGGCCGTTCACATAGGATCTGATGTCCCAGGCGCTTTCTTCCTCCCTGGAACACGCCAGCGGCGGAGCCCGAGCGGACCACAACAGAAGGCTCGCCGGAGCACGCCAAGTTCTGGGTTCTGGCCGTCGATGTGGGATTAGACTAGGCGAAAAAGGGACCGAAGATCCTAACGAACGCGATAGAGAGCACCATACCTGGGATGGATGCGCTGACTGACCCGCCCACAGTGGTGAGTAGTAGTGGTGCATCGGTGAAGGATTCCGGTCGCCTGAAGCGCGGCTTCGCCCAAGCAAGGCCACGGAGGAGTCACGCCCAGCATGGCGAAGCTCCCATCATCATACATACAGGCAATGGCGCCCGCGGTTCCTTCTTATCCCCCTGCTCACCCTCTCTGCCCTTCCGTCGCTCGAGTGATTCCTGGCGCGTATGCATAACAGAAGGGGAAACGGCAGAAGGTGGCTTGGCTTTTATAGCACGACAGATGATTCCGAGTTGGCAATCGACCGGTTGCCCTGAGAACGCCACCGAGATTCACGGCAGGTGGAGCAAGCAGCCAGAGAAAAGGATAAGAAGTAGCGACGAAGTAGCGGCGTCTGTTACGGAGTTCGCGCGGAAGAAGAAACTGGCTTCCTGGGCCCACGTGTAAGAGACACGGGTCTTCCACTGTGAGCGACCCCATGTGTCAGTGTCTGGGTTTCCAAGTTGGGCTGGCGCGGTAATGTGGCCCAATAGTCCAGCCGGTCACGCGATTAGTTGGGCCGAGGGGAGAAAATCGGCCCAGGTAGGCTTACAGGTTTATCTTTTCTTCTTTTTTTTTAATTTCAGAGTTCTTCCTCCAAATTCAATTCAAATTCAAAATTCCTATTTAAAATCCCCCAAGTGTCAAAATTAATACTAATACAAATATTACCCCTAATATTTTCAATATTATTATTTATTATTTTCCTTATTATTTATAGGAAGAATAAATGGTTTTATTAAAATTCCCTCTCTCATTTTCTTAATTCCTTTTCTAATTTTCAACTTCAAATTCAATCTTCGAATCCCAAATTATATTTGAGCGGATACTTTAAAATCTAGTTAATTACACAATCAAAGAGATACTCAGCATGATGCATGTCCCTATTTTTGTCAATGCTTTTATATGCACATTTCATACACACTAGAAGTAGGGAATAGGTAATTTAAGGAAATAATTCTCTATCTTAAAAAAAATTCTTTAGAGAATAAATATAAAGGTGTATATATATTTTAACAAATGGAGAGCTAAAATCATACAGGGGTATTTTTTATAAAGAAAATATTCATTTTTAGGATGAGTGACTTCAAAAATCTTTATTGAATGATATTTTAGTTTAACTCTTCTCGAGAAACCCACATAAATCCTAAAATAGGATTTTGGGTGTTACAAATCCTACCCCCCTTAACAGAAATCTCGTCCTCGAGATTTGTGAGAAAGGGATATAGAGAGATTTGGTATGTAAATTAGCTTTTAGTTTCCCATTAGTTGAAAATTAAGAGTCCACTTTTAATAATCCTTAATGGGTGATTAGGAGAGTGTAGACATCCAGCTACTTATTATGTAGGATAAAAGATAGGAAGGTTAGGGCAAGATTAGACTGGGGTAAGACAGTTTATGGTGAGAAGAACTCCGTGTTGGATGGTAATGCACCAAAAGATCCAGTTTGACTTCTCTCCTTCCTTGACGGGGTTGATCTTTTCCTTTTCCGGTCTTGAGCTCATTAATTCGAGGTTAGTGTATATTATCGGAGTTGGGGAAATATGGTTAGAATAGTTATGGGTGAGATGGACTACATGATGTAGGTCAAAATCTGGTTGGTCAGGTGGGGGTTAATAGATTATGCAATCCATCAAGACTCTATTGGTTGGGTTAGCTCATGGTTGTTATTCTAGAGTGGGATAAATACGCTAATTAGGGCAAGATGAATCCATAAGGATAGGGTAGAATCTTTTGAGGTCAGTTAGATCTATTAGGATAAGATAAAATCTTTTCAAGGTAAGATGAATCTACTAATGTAAGAGAGAGTCTTTTAAGATAAGATGGATTGGTTAGAATGAGATCTTTTTAGGATAAGATAAATCTCTTAAGCTAGATATATTCCAATGGGGATAATCTAGGTTGTCTAGTTATTTTATAAATATATTTTTTTATACCTATGTGTATATGCAGATGCAATTGTGGACATTACTCCACAACTCATCACACTCAATCAAAGATCCAAATCAAACAAGTATCATAAGAACAAGCATTAAAGCACATAAATATGTATAAAAATAGTTTTGTTTTTTTTGTTCTTTAAGATTAGGTCTCCTATACATAATGGTCACTTTAGGCATGGGATTTCAAAGTGTGAATCCACATTTGTCTTTAGAAAGAAAAGGTAAGAATAATCAGAGTAAAGCGGAAATAGATGAGAAATGATCAAGATAAGCTTAGGAAAGAATCAGAGTAAGGTAAGTAGGTAAGGGTTGTCCAGTTCTATCTAGGTTTCGTCCTACAGTCAACATTCCTCTGATACCACTTCTGTCACACCCGGATTTCGGGGCACCAAGACCCGGGCGCGAACATAATCACCAGGTGTGCTGGGACCAAGTCTCACACATATGATGAATCATGGCACAGGATCGAATGTCACATCTTTACTACATAACAAGAGTTCTATACAAAATAAATAATTACATTATAAGGAGACAACGGTCCAGCAACCCAAAGTTGACTGGGAGACGACGGCCTAGATCTCTCACGAACTCAACGCAGCATCCTCCATGCGCCATCTTGCGGTACCTGTTCTTGACCTGTGGGGGTGTGAGACAGCAAGAGTGAGCTCACATACGTTCATCGCTCAACAAGTTGTGGGGAATAATGTGCATGAACTCGCCAAAGGTGGGAGCTCACGTGAAGTGTAAGGCTTACCAAAGAGGATGGTTGGAGCTGAGCATTGCTTTTAAAGTTGGTCAAAATTTTATTAGCAATTACTAAGTATAAGTAAATACCAACCCAATTAAATAGTAGAACAAAAGTAACAACCTCACCTGCGATGCAATGCATATGACAAATTGAGTTTAAGTTCCATAATTTAATCATGTGAGTGTCCGAGCCGCTCATGACCGTGAGCACGGCTAGTATACCAGTTTTACACTCTGCAGAGGTTGCGCATCGTTACCCACAAGTCATGTTACCCATCTGCCAAGGGATCGCGACTTCCCATACACCTCTACCGAGGAGGCGAGGCAGGGTAACACTACGAGGCCTTTACAAAGTTCCACTAGCTTCAGAAAACCCGCTACAGTTTATACGAAGCTCCAATGCAGGAATCCCTTGCAGGACCGCCATCGCAGCAAAATCCTCCCGAGGGCCTCCCTACACTGACCACTCCCCTACTGCCCTTGCCCCTTTCGGGTAAGGTAGTCCTCCACTAGCTTTCCTAATTAATCAGCCAAGGGCGTCCCATAAACCCTTGTGGTAGCACTATTTTCCCGGGTGGTTCTCCATGTTCCAATTAACATAATGATCTTAACATGAACAATAAATAATAAACAGATAATAAAAAGTGTAATCGTGAACAATGTATCTTCATACCCAAAACCACATAAAGCAATAGCAAGTACTACCCAAAAAGTTCAGTGGTAAACAAGGTATAAAGATAGACAAACTAGGGTAACCTATTGGGTCCCATCAAAATTAACCTATGCAGATCATTATGATTAATCAGAACATGAGTGGGTAAAAAGAAGTGATCAAGGGCACAACTTGCCTGGGACTTGAGATTCCAGGTACCAATCTTGCTCTTCAGATGACACGTGTCCTCACCGCTAAACGTAGCAATACAGACAAACATGGTATAGGCAAAATTAACATTACACCAAACATAAGATTAAACTGCATAAGAATATTCTACGCGTCTCTACGAGATCGTAGGAACAAGAATCACTAAATTCGGAGTTATGGTTATTAAGTTATGAATTTCTGAAATTATTTAGTGCTTAGAATAGATTAATCCAAATGAATAATTTTAATTCAAGTTTCATGGCTAAATAGTGTTACTAGTTGATAGACAATATTAATACAAAATTATTGCAACTGGAATGACTCAATTTGGAGTTAAAATGAATTTAATATGAATTATACAAGTTTGTAGAATTGTTTTTGTATTAAAAATCAATTTCTATATTGTTTTTCTCAATTTCTTCGGTTACTGGACTGCGCGCCAATTTCTAGAAAATACAGGGGCTACTGCACAAATGTTTCTAAGACTCTAAGAACAGCGCCCGAGGACTGCGGGTTATTTATCCTGAACCCGAGGGACTCTTTTAGAAAACGGCTTCAGCGAAGGGGGTGTCACAAGCTCTCGGCCGTTGGATCTGTTTTCAAGGGACATGATTAGATCGGCGTATTATGCGAACCGGTATTCAATCCGGGCCGCAGGATTCGCGATCTACGACCCATATTTTAAGTAATCGTGACTGCCCCAGGGCCATCCGATCCAAATCAAACGGATCCAATTCCATGCACGAAGCGTTACTCTCTCTTCTAATCTCGAACGTCCGCTCCACGATCAACAGCCCGGATCATCCCAACCGAAGGGGTACACTGGTGTTCTAATCTAGGCCGTTCACATAGGATCTGATGTCCCAGGCGCTTTCTTCCTCCCTGGAACACGCCAGCGGCGGAGCCCGAGCGGACCACAGCAGAAGGCTCGCCGGAGCACGCCAAGTTCTGGGTTCTGGCCGTCGATGTGGGATTAGACTAGGCGAAAAAGGGACCGAAGATCCTAACGAACGCGATAGAGAGCACCATACCTGGGATGGATGCGCTGACTGACCCGCCCACGGTGGTGAGTAGTAGTGGTGCATCGGTGAAGGATTCCGGTCGCCTGAAGCGCGGCTTCGCCCAAGCAAGGCCACGGAGGAGTCACGCCCAGCATGGCGAAGCTCCCATCATCATACATACAGGCAATGGCGCCCGCGGTTCCTTCTTATCCCCCTGCTCACCCTCTCTGCCCTTCCGTCGCTCGAGTGATTCCTGGCGCGTATGCATAACAGAAGGGGAAACGGCAGAAGGCGGCTTGGCTTTTATAGCACGACAGATGATTCCGAGTTGGCAATCGACCGGTTGCCCTGAGAACGCCACCGAGATTCGCGGCAGGTGGAGCAAGCAGCCAGAGAAAAGGATAAGAAGTAGCGACGAAGTAGCGGCGTCTGTTACGGAGTTCGCGCGGAAGAAGAAACTGGCTTCCTGGGCCCACGTGTAAGAGACACGGGTCTTCCACTGTGAGCGACCCCATGTGTCAGTGTCTGGGTTTCCAAGTTGGGCTGGCGCGGTAATGTGGCCCAATAGTCCAGCCGGTCGCGCGATTAGTTGGGCCGAGGGGAGAAAATCGGCCCAGGTAGGCTTACAGGTTTATCTTTTCTTCTTTTTTTTTAATTTCAGAGTTCTTCCTCCAAATTCAATTCAAATTCAAAATTCCTATTTAAAATCCCCCAAGTGTCAAAATTAATACTAATACAAATATTACCCCTAATATTTTCAATATTATTATTTATTATTTTCCTTATTATTTATAGGAAGAATAAATGGTTTTATTAAAATTCCCTCTCTCATTTTCTTAATTCCTTTTCTAATTTTCAACTTCAAATTCAATCTTCGAATCCCAAATTATATTTGAGCGGATACTTTAAAATCTAGTTAATTACACAATCAAAGAGATACTCAGCATGATGCATGTTCCTATTTTTGTCAATGCTTTTATATGCACATTTCATACACACTAGAAGTAGGGAATAGGTAATTTAAGGAAATAATTCTCTATCTTAAAAAAAAATTCTTTAGAGAATAAATATAAAGGTGTATATATATTTTAACAAATGGAGAGCTAAAATCATACAGGGGTATTTTTTTATAAAGAAAATATTCATTTTTAGGATGAGTGACTTCAAAAATCTTTATTGAATGATATTTTAGTTTAACTCTTCTCGAGAAACCCACATAA
Organism: Zea mays; assembly: GCF_902167145.1. Lineage (NCBI taxonomy): Eukaryota > Viridiplantae > Streptophyta > Magnoliopsida > Poales > Poaceae > Zea > Zea mays. Next base: position 49,114,257 of record NC_050103.1, read on the forward strand.
ATCCTAAAATAGGATTTTGGGTGTTACAGCGCATATCTAGGTAACTCATTAAAAATAGGCCCGACTGTTGCTGGCCCGGACGGTCCGCGCTCACGTGCGGACGGTCCGGGAATGTGCAGATCGGCTGGTTTGCTGCCGATTTGCGGTTGCTTAGGGTATGTGTCCATCGGTATCCCATAAAGGGGTTGTGACTGGTCGTGACAACCTGTAGACGATGTGTTACGCGTGTTACCTCCTAACTCAACCTCGTGTGAAGGAAAATTTGCGATGTTAGATTTATCGAATGCACGTACTAGTCTCTTAACATCGCTTTGCATACCCCCTATGATGTTCTGCATTTGTTCACGCTGCTCTTCTACATAATTTCTAAGAGATTGTAGCTCGTTGGTATTACTTACATTGAGGATATCTGGCGTGGGTTGGAGCGAAGCCGGATCCGTCGCCCGATGTCGGACGACCTTGTTGTTCCTGTCCACTTTGAAGTTGGCCAAGAATTTTGCTTTCGTCTCCTGGATCATCCGCTCCTTGTGCTCCTCAAACTGGAGCTGCTCGTCAGCCGGCAAGGTTTCCCAAGTCGGCTCTATGATGTTGCTTGGAGAAATATCAGAGCTCTCCCTTGAACCGGCCATTGAGGGCCGATTTGATGAGCCTAGATGTGTTTTCCCCAGCGGAGTCGCCAAAAAGTATGTTGACGCCTTTTCGGAGCGCCAAATACTCAAGAAGAACCAGCGGCGGTGCTCTCTGGTCAGGCGCGGACGGTCCGCGGCTTGGGGCCGGACGGTCCGCGACCTGGCGCAGGGGCTAGGTTTTCCTGCCTGACGTCCGGACGGTCCCCACCCTGGGGCCGGACGGTCCGCGCGTGTGCAGGGGCGGCGGAAGATCACCGGCGGCGCCTGGATCTCGCTCCCGGGAGGGACCCCGTCGGGGAGGAGAGATCCTAGGGGTTGTCTAGGCTCGGGCCGGCCGACCTAGACTCCTCTAATCGACGTAGAGTCGAGGAGAGGCGGAGAATTTGGGGATCGAGAGGCTAAACTAGAACTAGACTAGAACTACTCCTAATTGTACTGGAAATAAATGCGAATAGAAGTTGTATTGATTCGATTGTTGATGATTACAAATCGGTCGTATACCTCTCTATTTATAGAGGAGGGGGCTGGACCCTTTACAAACTAATTCCCGAGCTTATCCCGCGATTTTAGCCAACAACCGTAGCACAAAACTCGGAACCCTAATCTGATCTGCGCACGTGCGGTCAGTCCGGCCCACAGGCGCGAACCGTCCGGACGGCGGACCGTCCGGCCTCAGGGCCGGACAGTCCGCCGGCTCATTTCTGGTTCGAACACCACCTCAGCAGCAGCAGCTGGCACCCAACCGCTATCCAGCTCCCGCCCCAAGGAACAATCAGCCTCTGCAGCAGCAGCAGTTCCGCCAGTGCAATGGGAACAAGTGTTTCACTTGTGGCAATGTGGGCCACTATGCCAAGAATTGTCCCAGGAACCAGCAGAGGCAGATGCCAGCACCAAATCAAGACAAGGGAAGAAAGCAGAAGGTGCAAGTCAGGCAAGGGAAGCTCAACTTCACTACTCTGGAGGAAGTACCAGAAGGAGCTCCTATCATGACCGGTACCTTTTCAGTTTATAATCAACCTGCTTTAATTCTGTTTGATTCTGGTGCATCTCATAGTTTCATTAGCCAAAAGTTCAGTGCTAAATGCAAACTGCCATTCTCTCACTCGAAAGGGTCATTCATGATAGTCACACCTGGGGGTAAAATTGCAACTAATCAATTAAACCAAAGTGTGCCTATTCAACTGGGAAGCCACATTGTCAAAACCACTCTTCTTGTGTTGGGATTGGAAAATGTGGACATCATTCTAGGAGCAAATTGGATGACCTTGCACCAAGTTGTGCTGGATGTAGCCAGCCGTACCGTGGAAGTTAATTCTCCGTTCTGCGGGAACTTCACTTTAATTCTGCCTAGTCAGGGTTCTTCTCAGTCATGTACTTTCTCTATGACAGAGTTACCCCTGAAGAAGATCCCAGTGGTCTGTGAGTATGCAGATGTCTTCCCTGATGAATTGCCAGGAATGCCACCGGACCGAGATATTGAATTCGCCATCGAGTTGCAACCGGGAACGACCCCAATTTCCAAGAGGCCCTACCGAATGCCACCCGCTGAGTTAGCAGAGTTGAAGAAGCAATTGCAAGAGTTGCTGGATAAAGGATTTATTCGCCCAAGCACTTCGCCTTGGGGATGTCCAGCACTATTTGTGAAGAAGAAAGATGAAAGCTTGAGGCTGTGTATAGATTACCGCCCTCTTAATGCAGTAACTATCAAGAACAAGTATCCTTTGCCTCGTATTGATGTTCTCTTTGACCAGTTGGTCGGGGCCAAGGTGTTTTCCAAGATAGACCTTCGCTCTGGCTACCATCAGATCAAAATACGAGCAAGTGATATTCCGAAGACGGCATTCTCAACCAGATATGGGCTATATGAATTTTTGGTGATGTCATTCGCGCTGACAAATGCACCAGCATATTTCATGTACCTGATGAATTCTGTTTTCATGCCGGAATTGGACAAGTTCGTGGTGGTTTTCATCGATGACATTTTGGTGTACTCAAAGAACGAAGAAGAACATGCCAGGCATTTGCATGTAGTGCTTCAACGTCTACGAGAGCACCACCTTTATGCCAAGTTATCCAAGTGTGATTTTTGGCTAAAGGAAATCAAATTCTTGGGTCACACTATCTCTCAGGCTGGAATAGCTGTTGATCCTGATAAAGTGCAGGAAGTGATGAACTGGAGGCCACCAACAACTGTTTGCCAGATTCGGAGTTTTCTGGGATTAGCTGGTTATTACCGAAGATTTATTCCGGACTTCTCTCGAATTGAGAAGCCTATCACTGAGTTGCTGAAGAAAGAAGTCAAGTTTGTGTGGAGCCAGAAGTGCGAAGATGCCTTCCATGCATTAAGGCAGCATCTGACCACAGCACCAGTATTGGCGCAACCCGACAGCAGCAAGCCTTTTGATGTATATTGTGATGCCTCTGGCACCGGGCTAGGTTGTGTCTTGATGCAAGACAACCGAGTCATTGCTTATGCCTCAAGAGCACTCAGGCCTCATGAGCAAAATTATCCCACTCATGACCTCGAGTTAGCAGCAGTGGTTCATGCATTGAAGATGTGGAGGCACTATCTAATGGGAACCCACTGCAACATCTTCACTGATCATAAGAGCCTTAAGTACATTTTTACTCAGGCTGATCTCAACATGAGGTAGAGAAGATGGCTAGAGCTGATCAAGGATTATGACCTAGAGGTACATTATCACCCAGGGAAAGCTAATGTGGTAGCTGATGCCTTGAGTCGGAAGTTGCAATGCAACTGTATTCTGATGGATTCTCGCATTAACACCTTGTGTGATGAGTTGAGCAAAATGCAAATTGAAGTGATTCCTTCTGGTTCTTTGTCTCACCTTTCTGTTGAGCCAGCTTTGCAAGACCAGATTATCATGGCCCAGCTCAGTGACAAGGGAGTGCAGATTATCAAGAAGAATCTCCATCAGAAGGTTGAGAAGTATAATTGTTTCCGCCAGGATGAGAAAGGTGTGTTATGGTTCAAAAGCAGATTGGTAATTCCTAAAGACAAGGAGCTCAAGAGGAAAATTTTGGATGAGGCTCATCTCTCCAAATTCTCTATGCATCCGGGAAGCACCAAGATGTACCATGATTTGAAGCTTTTGTACTGGTGGACCAGAATGAAGAGGGAGATAGCCCAGTATGTATCAGAGTGTGACACCTGTCAGAGGATAAAGGCAAGCCACTTGAAGTCAGCTGGAGCTTTGCAACCACTATCCGTACCTTCGTGGAAGTGGGACGACATCAGCATGGATTTCATTGTGGGTCTGCCCAACACCTCTCGTCATCATGATTCGATTTGGGTTATTGTGGACCGATTGACGAAAGTGGCACATTTTCTTCCTGTGCACACCACTGATAAGGCTCAGAAATATGCGGAATTGTATATTGACCGGATCGTGTGTTTGCACGGATTACCTCGGACCATTGTTTCTGACCGAGGAGCCCAATTTGTTGCCAGATTTTGGGAACAATTGCAAGAGTCTTTGGGAACCAAGCTAATCAGGAGTTCAGCTTACCACCCACAGACTGATGGTCAGACGGAAAGGGTAAACCAAATCCTGGAGGATATGCTGAGAGCTTGTGCGATCGATTGTGGGAAGAACTGGGATAAGCACCTCTCCTTGGCAGAGTTTGCTTATAACAATAGTTATCAATCCAGCCTAAAGATGGCACCTTTTGAAGCTCTCTATGGAAGAAGGTGCAGAACACCACTCAATTGGTCTCAACCTGGTGAAAGAGAAGTTTTTGGACCTGATTTAGTGACTGAAGCTAAAAGGAAGGTCAAGCTAATCAGGAAGAATCTAGAAGCTGCTCAGGCCAGGCAGAAGAGCTATCATGATAAAAGAAGGAAACCTCTCCAGTTCGAGGTGGGAAGTTTTGTATACCTCAAGTTATCACCCACCAAGGGAGTGCAGAGGTTTGGGATCAAAGGCGAGCTAGCCCCTCGTTACATCGGACCTTATGAGATCATCGAAGCATGTGGACCCGTGGCTTACAAGCTGAAGTTACCTTCAAAGATGTCTGCCATTCACAGTGTATTCCATGTGTCTCAGCTGAAGAAGTGTGTTCGATTGCCGACCGAGATCATAGCAGAGCCAGAATTGGAGATAGAGCCAGATATATCGTACCAAGAGTACCCCTCCAAGATTCTGGATTGCAAAGAAAGATCAACTCGGGCGAAATCAATCAAGATGTTCAAGGTCCAGTGGAGTAATCACTCAGAGGAGGAAGCTACTTGGGAAACCGAGGAATTCCTGAGATCCAACTTCCCCGATTGCCTACCTAAGGAAGCTGGTACGTAATCACCCCCAACCCCTCCTCCTGCCCTTCGAATCTAATTTTCAAAAATATGATCTTAGTTCAGAATGAAGAAACTATGAAGTAAAACTTAAAAAGGACTTCCTTCTGAAGTTGCAAAGAGAATGACATTCGAAGAGCAGTTTATCCTAATAATAACAATAATCACCCATTTCCTATAAGTCTCACCCTTCGCTTCACCCTGAAAGGACTCTGGCCCGAATCTCGGGACGAGATTCCTTTAAGGGGGAAGGCTGTGACACCCCAGTGTCACCTAGGGTTTCTCTCAAATGACAAACCAAGAATCATTATTTTATGTGAGCCAAAGTAAGCATGAGCATCAAATTAACTTAAGTAATAAGGAATTCACCAAGCATATACTTAAAAGTATCATGATCAAAACAATTGAGACCTTTAAAAGATAAGAATGTGCAACCCTAATTAAAGACCCTAAGTAAGCCCTATGAGCAAAACTCAGGAAAATAAGAAAAAGGGTATGAAAAGTTTAAAATTATGAATGGAGCCAATTATAAAAATTAAAGTACATTTAATGGGCAACAAGAAATGTTGAGAAAACTTAGCCAAAATAACTCAAATAAAACCCCAAATCAAGCTTCTCATGTGGGGACTTAATGGGAATTCTGAATTTCAGAATTCTGAAATTCAGACCTTGAGCCAAAGATCAGGGGTGTTCACCTTGATCCCTAACTCGAATCCTAATGGCCCCATTGACAAAATTGTGTCTAACTAACCCCTCTGTCGTGTGCCAGAAGATGGCATTGGGACATGAGCCCTAGACACGACAAAACCTTGGATTTGCCTCGGGTTTGGGCAGGGAGACAGACCAGATTTCCTGGCTCCATATCTCTGCAACCAGTAGGCAAAATCCTATGACCCCCACACAAGAATGGTAGCTTGTAGGGAGGAGAAGAGGTTTTGTGCACTGACCAAGGCGAGAGCAGGCTCGGATGAGCGACCACACACGCCAGAGCTTGGGCAGAACGCACGGGCACACGTGTTCGACCCTGGTCGACACGCCAGAGCTCGCCCAACCCGCGCGCGCTCACCCCGGCGTCCGGTCAAGTCCGCCGCGCGCCCACGTCCTCGGCCGTGCCCGCCCGCGCCTATAAAGCCTCCCCGGGCGCACCTCACTTCGCCCCGCACTCACCCTCACCGGCCAGCCACTTTTCCTTAGCTCCGGCGAGCTTAATTCCGCCCGCCATTGCCGCCAGAGCTTCGGCCATCGTGGCCAGCCCATTCCAGCCATCCTCTGGGCAAGCCAGTGCTTTGGCTAGCTCCGCCAGTAGCCTGTGAAGCTTGCCAAGCCCTCAGACCCGGCCGGACTTCACCGGAGGCCCGAGATCGACCTCACCGGACTTCGGTCTTCCGCCGCCGCGCGTGGACCGAGCTATCCAGTGAGTCCCCGCCCAATTCCTTGCGCTCATATCTTCTCTGGCATCCCGTGGACCTCCCTGGCCCTTTTGATTGAACTATCTCGCCGTGACCAGGCCGGACTCCTCGCCGCCGACGAGCATCCCCGCCTGCGCGCGTGGACCGACCGACTCCGGCCATCTCCGACGGCGTTCCGCACACCGTTGTGATCCCCGAGACCTCCCCTTCATCCTCGACCACTTCACCGGAGCAATCTCGCCGCCGGTAAGCCCCTCCGCCCTTTCTTCCGCCGCGGTTACTGTTAAGGTAGAAGAAGGACCTCGGGTTAGGATTTGTAGAAACCGAGGGGTTTTCTGTAATGTCAGTGACTCATGTGAATAGTAGCCTAAGGACTGATTCGCGAAGAAAACTTAGAAAACCCGCCAGGGACCCCAGTGCAAAGTGGATTTCCATTTAAACCAATTCTGTTATTCTTTTAAATAACCAGAGAACTTAGAAAATCCATAACTTGATGAAATCTTAATAAAAAGTTGTCAAACCAATTTTGCTAGCTCCTGAATATTATAATCTATCATTTAAAAATAGTAGAATCTATTTTTTCTGTTCAAAGTTTTAGAGTTTAAAACTAAAAATAGAAACCCACTAAACCTTGTTTAATTAAGGAAAATTAGTTTTTCTTCTGTGCTGAACTTAAGAAAATTTGTAGATGTTTAAACCTCATTTAGACACTGCTTAAAAATAGTAGGAACCCCAGCATTAAAAATTATGATGTGCTTATTCATTTAAAGCTATTTTGCCCAAAACTTAGAGAAAATCAGAAAGGCCTTAGAAATAAATAAACAGTGATTAAGATTATTTTTCCTAGTTTGCTTATGTAACAAAGAACCTAGGAAAAATACAGAGACCATTAATTTGGACCAGTTTTAAATTAAAATGATTTATTTAGCCTTATATAGACTGAAAATCAATTATTCAAGAGGCAAAATAATAACCATAATGCTTAATAAAAATCGAGTGGACTTATAACCACCAGAGCCCCACTACAAAAATACAGAGCACCTCAGCCCAACTTTTTAAGTAAGAAAAATAAATATAGAGTGATAATAAGGCATTTTTCCAATAAATCATGAACAACCCCTAATAATGTGATAATGGGCAACCAAAAATTAGCTAAGTCCATAATGAGATAAACTACCAGAGAAAAATGCAAACCCATGAAAAGGAAGCAAACTCATACCAATTGCCAATGATTTAAGAGAAAGGCCACTTAATTCAAATAATGCATACCACCCCTTCCCTTAAGCAAAAAGATGCCAAACTTCAGAATGATTGCTCTTGCACATAATAATAACCAAGAAAAATAAGAACTTTGTTGTTTGATGTGTTTCAAATATAGAGGTAGTAGAAAGCACCTATTTGGCTAGAAACTTGAGAAAACCATAGAAAAATAATTAAAAGGTATTAATGATTAGAAATTTGTATCAAGTCAAGTCATGTGATAACACCTAAAAGCCAGCAAAAATGAGTTTTAGAGAATTACCCACTGTTAAATAATAGTTGTAGTTCAAAGCACCCCTTCTGCCCTAAAATTTGATAATTTTTTCTAGAGAAAACTATTCACTTTCTGATCCCCAAATTTTGAGACAGAGAAACACACACCAGTAACAAGCCACTGTAATTTTTGCAGAATTTTTGGAATTTTATAAAAGCAACTTGTAGTTCAAACCTACTTCAAAACATCAAAGAGAATAAAGGAAAAAGGAAAGAAGAAATAAACCCCACCTCAATAAGTCTAACTTGAGTACTTAATCAACTCTCACTAAGACTTAAAAGGAATTCAGTGGAACCCCAAAGATAAACCTACTACTTACCTTAGCTAAGTTTAACCCAATTTACAAAGTATACCACTAAAGGGTCTTACATAAGTAAAGTTAACTTGTTTAAACTCATGTAGATCATACACCTTTAAAGTTGTAATTTCTAAAAGCACATATCGTATCATGCATATATCTTACGCATTGCATTCATTAGATTGTAATCTTGCCGACGGAGAGTACGTGCTCATCCCCGAGCAAGGACCTGTCCAAGAGGAGGACCAGGAGCAGGCTTTAGAGGCTGCTATCGAGGATCTCCCCGTAGCCCCAGCAATTGAAGGCAAGCCCCGGTTTTATGCATAACCGTATTATTATATGCTACTTTACTACACTTAATGCTTGTAGGATTGAACGTACTAAGCACATGCCGGGAAAAATGGTAACCGGTAAACCTAGTACCTGAGTGAAGCCGGGCGCGGACTTTATCCCTCATGCGACCTGAGACTGGGTCTCCCATGCTAGCTATGGTGGGTACAAGTGCGGTCACTGCACGGCGGCAGCTGGGGTCAGTGGAGCATTGTATGCCAAGGCGGTGAGGCCTGGACGCGAACGGGGAATCGATGGGGACGGTTGTCATGTGTGGGGTCGGAGTACCCTGACATGCCGTGTGTTTAGGTTTACCTTGCAAGGTTTAAAACTCGATTCGAATCGTCTGCTTCTCACAGCTAATGAGACTGCTTGATTCCTTGTACTGCATCGAGTAAGAAGTGAAACATGGTTACATGAGATAATTTGTTGATTGAACTAAATGCTTGTTACCATGTATGCTTAGAAGGAGCAAATCTAGCTAAGTTAAAGATGATAGAATTTGAAAAGCTAAAAATTGATTTTAGAAACAGCTAGTGCTTTTGGCAAACCAAACCCCTCAGCCAAACAGCTGCATAGTCTAGAGGTAGAGGAGTAGACTCCTCACACCGGTTAAGTCTAGCTGAGTATTAGTATACTCAGCCTTGCTTGTGGCACCATTTTTGCAGGTACCATTCAGGAAATGGTTGATGGTGTGACTTGGCCTACCACCCTGCCACCGGGTTGGACGGTCGAGTGGGATGTTGCTCCGGCAGGAGAGGAGCATGAGGACTAGTGGGCTAGGCCTTGCCCATTTCCTCTTTACCGACGATATCGATTATCCGCTGCACTTTTTTTTGTGAACTCTTATTTGCTACTCAAAAACTCCGATTGATGTAATAACTCAGTACTTAATTTGAGGTTCCTGTTTTATTGTATTTCTTCTGTGACTCACCTTCGAGTGAGATTGTGGAATTTGATCCTGGTTAAGTGGCTCTATCAGACTAGATCTGAGGGACTGACGGGTTATTCCGATTTAAGTGTGTTACGGCCCCTGAGGCGTGACTTAGGCACTTAAGCTGGAATAATTCGGGCGGTTCTGCCACACACCCTTTGTCCAAATTTGAGTTACGAATTTATTTCCAATGCTTCGGGCCAGGCTGGGGAAGTCAGTCAAGTCCGCTGGTGATAGGCTAAAGTTCGTCCTGTTTACAATTTTTCCATGCGTGCAACCAGCCTTCATAAAAGCTACAGTTGTGTCGCAGAAGCTAGCATGGCATAGAAGTCACCATGCCCAGCTATAACTTCGTCAAGCGCCTCAACTTCGCCCTCAATATGTTCGAAGGTGCTTGGCAGGTCTTCAACCGAAGGTTCAATTTTTTCAGAACTGGCTCCCACTGAGTTGAAGACCTGTTTCAGCCATTGCACGCACCAGTTGCCGAAGTTTAGGCATTTGTCCTGAAGCACCTTCAAGGATTTTTGCAAATTCGAACTTTTTCAACTTTGGTTGCAAGCTTCATATCAAAATTCTTCTTTTCTTGCTCGAAGCTTTCTGACTTTAGGAGTTCACTATTTAATCTAGAAATTTCGGCTTAGGCTTCTGCCAGTGAACCCTCCATTGTTTGAAGAATAAAATCTTTCTTTTCAAGAGCAGTTTCATGATCTTTGATTTTACTTTCCATGCCTTCAATTATAACCTCATTTTTCTTATCTTTGAGGTCCTATTGCATCCTCAAGGCTTTACTTAGTAGCATACTCTGTGCAAAATAACCTTCATCAGAAATCACCTTCATTGCAAAACAATAAAAAGTTGAGGGAAAAACTTTACCTTAAAATTAGAATAGAATAAGCTGCCGACGATATGCTGTCGTTGGTAGCTGTTGATGTCAGCTTCAAGCTTCGGAAAACCAACATTCTTCAACAGAGTGCTGATAATCATTGCTCCAGTTCGATCTTGAATACATCCTAAGGCTTCTTCGTTAATTCCGCCGAAGAGCATCGCTCCTGGCTGGTAGCCACAGGATATAGCATACTCCTGCAGGTCCTCTTTCTCAGCCTTAGATAATTCTTGGCGAATTGTATTTTGAAAATTAAAGTTTTTTTCTTCCGAAATATCTTCGGAAATTTCCTTCCCTTTTTCAGGAACTTTGGCCAGGACTTCTTCTGCAGAAGCAGTAGTCTCCTCCACAGCCAAATCCAAGAGCACTTTATCGATAACAGATAATGTACTCTCCAAGTTGGTAGCTTCGGCAGAAGCAGCAACTTCGGCAGCTGGTGTTATTTTTGACGCTGAGGCCGGCGGTGGCGTTTCCTCAATAGCTTGCATAACAGTAACAATCTTTCGCTTTTTTGGCCCAACCGCCTTCTTCGCTGCCGAAGGCTCGTCCTTCTTCTGTAAAAGCTTCGTTAGTTGCGGCCTCAATGGACTTAGCAGCTTGATAGGTAAGGATTCAGTCATTACCTTTAAAATTTCTTCTACTTCAGCAGTAGAAGGTGTTGAAGGAGTTTCTTCTTCTATCTCAGCTGCTTTTGGCTTTGAAGCTGCAACTTTTCTCTTCTTCGAAGCAGCCATCTTCAACTCAGGACTGGATTTTCTCTTTTTCAGAGCTTCTTCATCTTCTTTCACCATCCTAGCAGCCTGTCTCCTTAGAACACTAACAACCCTTTTCTCTTTTGCCCTTCGGCCCCTTGTTTAGTCGTTCATAATCAGGATATTCAAAATTCAAAGCATCCATTACTCGGTTTAACCTTCGTTTTGGTCGGGTACCGAAGGCTGCAGTCATCAGTTGATCTTCTTTTTTGGTATAATTATTCAAAATTTTGTTGCACATAGTTTCAATAATTTCTATCCACTCTTGGCAAGGCTCTTTGAATTGTTTCTCAAATTTGAAGCGGTAAGGTAGTCGAACAAGTTCATTCTTCTTCCTTGTTCCCTTCAGCTTCGGCATACTCCATTCACTCAACGTCGGAGATACCCTGTTAGCCAGGTATTCTTGCACCAGATCTCTAGTGCTGATCTGTTCAGCCACCACCCTGAATTCTGCTACAGCTTGTTGGCATGGTGACTACGACGACATGCGGCACAGGGGCCTAGTCAGCCCGAAGCTTAAACTCAGCGGGCTCATCACCAGCGTCTTCAACTTCTCCCTCTTCTTCTCATCGACCTTGATATAGAACCACTCACTTTTCCAGCAGGTTGGCCACTTGGTGCGATAGCTGAGCACCGGGGCCTTCATATCCTTGCGATACGCGAAGTTATAACAACCAAAATTTTCATGTAGCCTGTCTTCTCTGGCCTTCGTCTGGTAATGTAGCTCATGCACTTGGCAGAAAGCTTCAGCATTTGGGTCCATTCTTTGGCTTCGAAGGGCCCAGATGAAGACGCTGAGCCTAACGATAGCGTTAGGTGTCAGCTGATGAAGATAGATTTCATAATTATCCAAAACTTCCCCAATCATCTCGGTCAAGGGAAATCGCAATCCTGCCCTGAAAAAGCTTTTGAAAACCACTACTTCATCATCTTTCGGCTTTGGAGTGGTTTCCTCTCCGGTAAAACGAATAAGCTTCTTCTCAGCTTCCCCTAAATAACCCAGCTTCATCATCATGGGCACATCGGCCTCAGACAAAGTAGACTTTTCAAAATCCAAGTGGCTGGGTTTTGATGGGATCAGAGTGTTATAGTCTTCCTCTTCTTCATCAACATTTTCTTCTTCGATGTCAGCTTGTTCAGCTTCGGCAGTAGGTCCACCTTCGTCAATAGCTTCCTCTATCACAACTAACCCCGATTGCCTCATGACTTCGGAGATCGGGGCTGTCTCGGTGACTTCGGCCTCCTCTCCTTCACGGGTCACCCTTATAGTTGAGCGTACTTCGGCCATCTGATGATGAATTTTTTGCAGTTTTCACGAAGCTGATGTTTTTACAGTTTTTTGACGAAGCTCCCTCTTTTGACGAAGCTAATTCAAGATGATGGTTTGCTCGAGAATGCAGTGAAAAAGCTTTGGCTATGGTTAAATTTATAACAGCACAACAGCGCAATGGCAATGAATGTTGTGGTAACTTCACATCTACCGGTCTGTTTATATAGTGCTGCAGGTGGGAAGGTGAATCACCAAGTTGCATGCACCAACTGAACAGTTACCCGCACCTGCTGAACGGTGGACCACTCGGCGCTTGGGAGGTGAATCGCTAGACCACGCGTACCCGCCGCATGGTGGGTCACCTCGCGCTCGGAATATTTTAATCATTTCTCAGCAATGAGCTCAGGGAAGGTGTTTTTTGGACCTTCGGCATTTCGAAGCCTTGGAGATTTTTCACGGATCAAGCTCGTTATGAAAAATGATCTAGCACCGCGAAGGGGCTACTATTGGGGTCTGCTTCGTCGCCGAAGGTCCTTTAAGAAGAAACACCTTTCGAAGATTAGCACAGAAGCAAATATAGCGCGAAGGTACACGCCGAAGCTACCATCTAGGGAGCTTCGGCATAGCGACATGCCTTGAGACGAAGGGTTGCACCGACTTAAAGAGGAAAAGACCGATCGACCCATGGTAATTTGTGTCATGATTGTAACTAGTTGTATAGGACATAAATGTAATTTTGACCGGGCTGCGTCCCATGCCTATAAATAGGTAAACAATACCCCTGTACTGTTCACGCTGGCTTGTATTCGCTCGTGCGTCATGCTTGGACTCTTTGCCTTCTGTCAAACCGAAGGTATTCATGTAGCTTCAATATTGTTTTTATTCATCCATGATGATATAATAAAGATATATTAACAATGTCGTATGATTATTCCTGCTATTTCTCATGTTTCATATGCTTCGTCTTTCATTAATATATATACCGCGATGATGAAGGTGCGTCCTTCATGACCTTCGTCCGAAGATCATTATATCCTAAGGGAAATAATGCTTCAAAGGATGAAGGGCATTAACCACTAACCTCTTTTTTGTGTTGCCTTGTTCTTAATTCATAGCATTTGAGAACAAGTCCACAACAGTAATGATTGTCATCAAGGTGTGGGTATCCCCTACAACTTGGTGTAGTTATTAAAAAGGTCAGTTATTTAGTTGGGTAATCCCTTTATTTCCACTTTCCTTTTTATCTGAGAGGTTGTCAGTGAAGATGATCATTTGTTCATTTCTATGAAGTTTTCCGTATATCTTTTCTTAAGTTGAAAGACTGCAGAGTCAGATCTGATTTGTGTGTACTTTCTACAGATGTCTAAGAATAGGCGCAGAGGTGCAAGGCGTGCTCAGCCGAAACAACAGGCACCCCAGAAGGAGGTAGCTAGCTCAGTAGCAGCATTGCCACCACCACCCCCGATGACAGTTCAGCAGATGTTCATGATGCAAACTTAGGCAGTCCAAGCAATTGGTCAGACCCTAGTAGCAATGCCGCAACGGCCACCCCCACCTCAGCCTCAAGTGCAAGTTCAGATGCCACAGGTGCCCAGAGACAAGCGGGTAGAATTCATGAGGGGCCATCCCCCTGTCTTTGCCCACTCTGCTGATCCCATTGACACTGACTATTGGTTGCGTACTGTGGAGCGCGAGTTGTTGCACAGTGCCCAGTGCAAAGATCGCGAGAAGGTTCTGTATGGTCCTCGTCTCCTAAGGGGAGCAGCACAGTCCTGGTTGGAGTCTTACCTCGCCACTCATGCCGACCCTGAAGCCATCACCTGGAGGAGTTCAGGGATAACTTCCATCGCTACCATGTGCTAGAAGGACCGATGATAGTAAGGAAGGAGAAGTTTCTGGCATTGAAGCAAGGTCCCCTGACTATTAGTGAGTATAGGGACAAGTTTCTTCAGCTGTCACGTTACGCTCCAGAAGATGTCAACCCGGATGCTAAGAGGAAGTACCGTTTTCTGAGAGGATTGGTTGATCCCCTTCACTATCAGCTGATGAATCACACTTTCCCCACCTTCCAACACTTGATCGACAAAGCAATCATGACTGAAAGGAAGCGCCGAGAGATGGAGGACAGGAAACGCAAGATTGGTGGATCTCAGTCCGGGAATAGTAGTCATCCCCGCTACTCAAGCAACCCACCCTAGCAATTCAAGCAAGGTCACCCTCAAGGTTATCAGCGTCAGCATCAGCACCAGTTCCAGAGGCAGTTTCCTCAGCAGTAGCAGCAGTACCGTCAGAACTCCCAACCGGGAGGAAATCAGTATCAGCATCAAGACAACCAGACAGCTCGCCTTCCTGCCCCAGCGACCAACCAGAATAGCCAAGCAGCTCCAGTGCAAGTAGGAGGTTGTGCATGCTTCTATTGTGGAGAACAAAACCACTGGACGAAGAACTATCCAAAGAAAGCAGCTCAGCAGTCACCAGCTGTCAATACCCCAGCAAGACAAGGAGCGCCACAGCAAGCACCAAGAGGCCGTGGTCAGGCCTACAACCGTGGAAAGGTGAACCACCTGTGTAAGGCCCAAAATGTGTATATGAAGAAAAAAATTAATAATAATAAAATAAATATATGAAGGAATAAAATAGCAAAGTCAGTGATCTCAAATCATACTTAAGTGTTGAAATTTGAGGACTGAATTCTTAAAACCAGGAATTATTTTAGAAAGGAAATAATAGAAAAGTTTTCTATTCAACTAAATGATTATGCATTACATTAAATGGTGCACCATAAGCTTTTATTTACATGAATATTTAATTCCGAAGTAACTTTTACTTCTTATCCCACATTTAAAATACTATTTTTCTAAAAAGAAAGAAAACAATATGAGTATTTCTCATATTTCAAACATCTATCAAACAAATAAATCAATTAAAATGAATATATAGCTACTGCTTCATAATTAATTTTGAGCATGTATTAAAATTTGAATTGTTAAACTATATCTTAGATTGGAATTGTAATTTTGTAATGTAGAAAGAAATATATTAAAGTCTAAAGTGGAATTTAAGATCTAAAAGAAATTCTAGAATTTAGAAAAGGGAAGAAAGAAGATATTATGTGAGTAAAAGTAAGAATAAAGAAAATATATATAATAAAATATAATATCTCTATACTAGGATTTGAATGTGTATATATGACTCAAGGGTGGAACTCATAAGCAGATTCAAATTCAAATTTGGATTCAAAATAATTATGAATAAAAAATCAGAAAATAAAACATAATAGAATAATAAAAGGAGAACTTACCGGGTCGGGGATCCTCCTTTTGGCCCACCAGGACATTCATCCCGTGTAGCCCATTAGTCCAGCGGCCGGGCGCGCCGACAGCTGGGCCCGTGCGGCAGCCTCACCCCCTATTGCGTGCTCACTGTGTTGCGGATCCCGTTGGATAGCCTTGCCCTTATATCAGGCCGCGCCAACCTCACCGCTTACAAGTGGGCCCATTTCGTTAGCTCAATCTCCTCCCCGCGGACTTCGCGTAACAAAAAGACCGCCGCGTCCGCGCCACCTCCGCCGCGAATGTCGCTGATGCGATTGGCCGGGGGAATAAATGACCTGGTAATGCGCTTCCCTCCACTCATTTCATTGCACCCGATACACGTCTTCTCCCATTTATCAAATCTGGCCGCCATCATTGGAGTCGGGAGAGAGTAGTGGGGAATCGCCACCGTAGCCAAGCGCCCACACCGGGAATCCTCAACTAGATGGTGTACGAGAGTAACTGTAGAAGCCTTACGGAGAGATTTCGAGGCTTTGCCGCGCACATGATCCATTGGGCGCCTCGGAATTTCTCGCCGCACCTTATCATCACTGTCGTGGTGCCTCGGGTTGCCGTGGACTAGGGTGTCTGCGCCTTCTAGGCCGGTAAGTATCCTACCTAGTGTTCGTTATGTTCTCCACGTTGCGCTGTGTATCTCGGATCGAAGTATTATGCGCCTTGGCGTTGGTTTGCGCGGCTCCGGTGATGGCTCCTGTCACACCCGGTTTTGGAAGGTAAACCGAATGCGAACCATGTACGTGCTAGGATCAGAACTCACGTACACAACGATTACATAATTGGACATCATCACACAATGCTCGAATGAAATAACGGAAAGGTACTCAATTACATCAAGATGTTTGAGACATCCACAGAGTCTAATACATATCCATAGGGTTCAACAATATTATCAAAGTGTGGAGTAACGAAACGTAGAAGATAAGCCTACACAGGTAGCCGACTGGGGGTTTGCCACTAAAGTAAACTAGAACTCGTCGTAGTCCTAGAACTCCTCAAAGTCCTCCATGTTGCCAACATCTCCTCCTGAGCACTGAGTACAGTGGGGACAACCTGGGGTGGGGTAGTTTGTAAAGCAAGGGTGAGTACACATCAACGTACTCAGCAAGTGTCCCATTTGGCTAAAGTGGACTAGTTGTATGTGGAGTTAAGATTAAGCAGTTGCTTTTAGTTGGTAAAGTTTTATTACTATAAGTAGAGCCAAGTTTTAGTAATAACCCAGTTATTACCCATAGGCACTCCCTCCAAGAGGAAATACCAGAGATCAGATTTATAACCATCATTGCTATTCATCATCATAAAAGTAACCAAAGTTCTTTTAATCGAAGAGGATCCCAAGGCTGCTCTTAACCGTGAGCATGGTTGATATACCAGTTTCTAACACTCTGCAGAGGTCGCACACTTTACCCACAAGTCGTGATTCCCATTCTGCCCGGGGTTCTAGCCTCCCCATTGATCACTACCAAGGTGACCTAGTTGGGTGTCACTACATAGCCTTTAAAAAGATTCCCCAGAGATCATAGCCGCCCGTTAGGTTTCTCCAGTTTTATAAACATAGAACATCTCCCCAAAGGAAGGGTGACTAACAAAACCAAATCAAAGAACCTCTGCAACCAGCCTCGGTAGAGCAAGTACTATGCCCGGACCCCATTGACGGCCCTACGGCGAAGCCAACTACTCCTCTGGTTCCTCTAACTAATCAGCTAAGGGCATCCCATTCCATCCTCATGGTTGCACTGTTATCTTGGGTTGTCACTCCCCAAACAGGTCCTTACGGAGAGGTACTCAGGAAACAGCCTCAGTCCCCTAAAGTAATCACAAGAACCTCATCGAGATAACATCATCGTATCACATCATGTTCATTGATTAAGTTAAAGCAATAGCATAAGCTAACCATGATTAACCCAAAAAGGTAAACAAGGGTAAGGTAAATACAAACTAGTCAATCCTTAAGTTTCAGTAACGTAATGCGGGATAGTGAATTATGAAGTAAAGTAGGACATGATAGGTCTGAGGACATTTGCCTTCACCAGGTTGTTGCTCAGAGGGATCTTCGGCAACGCACTCAAGAACCACGAGTTGCTCGTTGTCTAAATAGAGCGAGCATACATTCAATGAAGTAAAAGTGAACATCACATCAAATATGTACAAACATTGGAATCACAACTCAAAAGAGGTAATCCTAAATAAAGGAGAATAAGATCAAGTTATAAAATGGACTAATCTTAATTGGGGATTGATTACTCTCTAAGTGTTGAAACATAACTCAGAAAGGTTAAGTAATAATTATACCAAGAAAAGATTAAATTATAAGATGAATTACTCTCATTTAGGAATTTGATTATCCTTTAAGTGTTATCCATAATTACATACCTAATTCTATCTATCTCATTAGGACCTAAAAGTTAAACCAAAAAATGAATTCATGTAATGCATGTTACTAATCTCACAAGATTAAATATACTTTAACTCCTAGGGCTATCATTTTATTTATTTCATTAAATAAATTAACATATACATTAATCCTATATTCTAAGTGTAAACATAAAGTATACAGATTACAGTTGGTCATATTTTATTTGAACAGAGAATAATTTTGTGAACATTTTGCAATTTGAACCACTAAATTTGGAGTTTGTTGGGACCATGCTTCGTCGCCGAAGGTCCTGCAAAAAGAAACAGCTTCAGCTGAAGCTGCTTGAACATGATGCCGAAGACACCGTTCACGAAGCTTCGGAACTACAGCATATCCGAAGACGAAGGGTAGAACCGACTTAAAGATAAATGACCTTTTAGCCTTCAAAGGTCTGAGTCATTGTTGTAAACTTTTCTGAGAGGCATAATTGTAATTCCTCATGAGCTATGTCTTGTGCCTATAAATAGTGAACAATATTCCTTTACTGTTCACAGATTCCTGTAATTGCTAACGCATCACTCGGGAATTATTGATTGTCAAGGCAAAGGTATAAATGTACTTAAATGTTGTATCCAAACATCTTAAATTCATATAATAAGATATGTGAATGGGGTCATTTGTTTTCAAGATATTTACCTTTAATGTTTTATGTTTTAACTTTTCTTTGTATTATCTTTATATGTTTAATTACGAAGGTAAAACCTTCGTAATATTATGTTCGTGACCTTCGTCCGAAGTTCATTAAATCCTTGTGGAGATAATGTTTCAGCAGACGAAGGGCGTTGATATTTAACATTTTATGTTGCCTTGTTCTTAATTCATAGCATTTGAGAACAAGTCCCCAACATTGGCGCCCACCTCCGGTGAACTCACTTCCTCTTTTTTGAGCTGATGGCTTCGTTCAACATTCAAGTTGGAGCTGCTTCGGCTCCGAAGCTGGTACTCCCGATAACAGGCGGTTCATGCTCAGAGCCAGCCAACAAGAAACAGAAGAAGGAGGCACAGAGAAGGATACAGCATGTCGGGGTGCAGGGACCCTTCATCAAGTCAAGATGGTCTCACATTCCAATTACCTTCTCCCAAGAGGATCTTCAACTCAAGGATTACCCACACAACGATGCTATGGTTATCTCTTGTGTGATCAAAGGATTCCTGGTCCATAATGTTTTGGTTGATACAGGCAGCGCAGCTGATATCATATTTGCTAAGGCCTTTAGACAAATGCAAGAGCCCGAAGACAAAATTCATGATGCCACGCATCCCCTTTGTGGCTTCGGAGGAAGGCAGATTGTAGCACTCGGCAAAATCACAATGCCAGTGACCTTCGGATTTATCAACAACACAAGGACTGAACAAGTTGTGTTTGATATTGTTGACATGGAATACCCTTATAATGCAATCATTGGTCGAGGCACTCTCAATGCCTTCGAAGCAATTCTTCATCCAGCTTATCTTTGCATGAAGATACCTTCGGACCAAGGGCCCATTGCTATTCATGGAAGTCAGGAAGTTGCCAGAAGGGCCGAAGGAAATTGGACAGACTCAAAAGCAATCCATAATATAGATGGAGTTGAAGCTTGTGAGCAATACAAGTTCAGAAGGGAAAAAGCTGCTTCGGCTGATCAGCCGAAGCCCATGCTCTTATGTGAGGACATAGCAGAGCAGAAGGTGCTATTGGGATCTCAACTGTCCGAAGAACAGGAGAAAACCTTGATAAGGTTTTTGTTCAACAACAAAGATGTTTTTGCTTGGTCAGCTAATGATCTTTGCGGAGTTAACAGGGATGTTATTGAGCACTCGCTCAATGTTGATCCATCCTTCAGACCAAGAAAGCAAAGGCTTCGGAAGATGTCTGATGACAAGGCCGAAGGTGCTCGAAACGAAGTGAAAAGACTCCTCAGTGCCGGAGTTATCAGAGAGGTAAAATATCGAGAATGGTTGGCTAACACTGTTATGGTAAAGAAGGCCAATGGTAAATGGAGAATGTGTATCGATTTTACTGATCTCAATAAGGCCTGTCCGAAGGACGAGTTTCCATTGCCAAGGATAGATTCCTTAGTCGATGCAGCAGCTTCATCAGAGCTTATGAGTCTGCTGGATTGCTATTCAGGCTATCACCAAATCTGGATGAAGCAGGAGGATGAACCGAAAACCAGCTTCATAACCCCCAGTGGAACATATTGTTACCTTCGGATGCCTGAGGGGCTTAAGAATGCCGGAGGAAGTTTCAGCAGAATGACAGCGAAGGTCCTCAATTCTCAGATAGGCAGGAGACCTTCGCTAATTTGAGACAGGCTAGTTTAAAGCTGAATCCAAAAAAATGTGTCTTCGGAGTGAAGAAGGGGAAATTTCTTGGTTGCCTAGTTTCAACAAAGGGAATTGAGGCTAATCCAAGAAAAATCGAAGCTATACTTCGAATGGAACCACCAAGTACAAAGAAGGGGGCTCAAAGATTGACAGGAAGGCTGGCATCTCTCAACAGATTCATATCTAGATCAGCAGAGAGAAATTTACCATTTTTCGAAGTGCTGAAGTCAGCCGAAGTTTTTCAATGGGGACTAGTCCAGCAGAGAGCCTTCGAAGAACTGAAGCAATATTTGATAGATCTAACAACACTAACTCCACCAACGCCAGGGGCTCCTTTGTTATTATATGTGGCAGCTTCGCACTCAGCGGTAAGTGCAGCACTTGTCCTGGAGAAGCTTGAAGCCCAAGTCAAGAAGCAGGCCCCAATATATTTTGTATCTGAAGTTCTTAGTTTATCAAAGAAAAATTATACAGAATTGGAGAAAGTACTATATGTTGTTTTGATGGCCTCCAGGAAGCTTCAGCATTATTTTCAAGCTTACAACATAATTGTTCCTTCTTCACAACCTTTGAAGGATATTATGAGAAACCGAGAAGCTACTGGAAGGATTGGAAAATGGGCTGCAGAGCTCAATGAATTTTGTATTGATTATGTCCATAGATCTTTGATTCAGTCCCAAGCGGTGGCAGACTTCATTGCTGACTGGACGCCAGGGGCTCAGGAGGAAGAAACGAATAAAGATGTCGAAGCATGGACAATGTTTTGCGATGGGTCTTGGGGAACCTTCGGAGCAGGAGCAGCTGCTGTGTTGGTTTCACCTTCCAAAGTTAAAACTTGTTATGCGGCAAGACTTGATTTCAGTTGTACAAACAATATTGCTGAATACGAAGCTCTGCCCTTGGGTCTTTGGAAGTTAAAGGCAATGGGGATCAGAAGGGCCATTCTTAAAACTGATTCCCAAGTTATTTCTGGTCATGTTGACAAGAGCTATAAAGCAAGAGATCCGAAGCTTGAAAAATATCTAGATACAGTCCGAAGGATCGAGGCTTCCTTTGAAGGATTCTCTGTTAAAAATATTCCTCGTGGAGAAAATGAATATGCTGATCTATTGGCCAAGTCAGCAGCACATGGGCTGCCTTTACCTTCGGAAGTATTTTTCGAAACAATAAAAGCACCTTCGGTTGAGCTTCTTGAAAGAGCGGTCCTCAATATATCCCCTGTCTATAGTGAAGATTGGAGAACTGAAATCATCTCTTTCCTTCAGGGTAATTTTCTTTCAGACGACGAAGCTTACAACAAAAGAATAGAAGCAAGAGCTCGACCATATGTCATAATAGAAGGGGAGCTGTATAAGCGTGGAGTCTGTTCCCCATTGCTCAAGTGTTTATCCAGATCCGAAGGTATAGAATTAATGAAGGAAATACACGCAGGCCTGTGTGGATCTCACATTGGATCTAGGTCTTTGCTTGGGAAAGTTTTTCGTCAAGGATTTTATTGGCCAAAGGCAGCTTCGGATGCAGCGGATTTAGTCCAAAAGTGCGAAGGTTGTCAGAAATGTGCAAGAGATCAAAAACAACCTTCATCTTTAACTCAATTAATACAACTCACTTGGCCGTTGCAAAGGTGGGGCCTTGATTTACTAGGTCCATTACCACCAGCACAGGGAAACTTAAGATATGTTGTAGTGGCAGTGGAATATTTTTCCAAGTGGATTGAGGCAAAGCCTCTAGCCACAATAACTTCGGTTACTATTCAAAAGTTTTTTCTGGCAAAATATTGTTTGTCGCTTCGGAGTGCCGAAGGCCATTACTGTGGATAATGGGACATAGTTTGATTCTGAATCTTTCAGAGAATTTTGTGATCAAATTGGTACGAAGATCCATTTTGCATCAGTTCGACATCCGGAGTCAAACGAGCTAACGGGATCATAATGACAGGAATAATGAAGTCAATCTTCAATCAGCCCAGGGGAAAGTGGCCAGACGAGTTAATCAAAGTGGTGTGGAGCCATAATACAACCATGTCAAGATCAACAGGTTTTATGCCTTTCAAACTATTGTTTGGGGATGAAGCAATAACCCCGGAAGAGGCCAAAGCAGGATCAATAAGAACGGTAGCTTCGGCAGAAGGTGAAGACGAAGCTGATTGCTCTGTGGAAAAAGATGCAATAGAAGGGATCAGACTTCAGGCTGTGGAAAACATCAATAAATATCAAGCCGAAACAATAAAATGGCATGACAGAAAGGTTAAGCTGAAGAACATTGAACCAGGACATCTGGTGCTTCGAAGGGTAGCTAACCCTGAGACAGTGGGCAAACTACAACTAAAGTGGGAAGGACCTTTTTTGGTAGTATCTTCGTCAAGACCCGGTTCCTATAGATTGAAGGATATGGACGGCAACGACATCCCTAGGTCATGGAATGCGGATGAGCTTCGGCAATATTATGTTTAATTTGATGTAATTTTTTCTATTCTTTTTTGTGGCACCCTTTTCCTTTCCAAAGGGGGAGAAAGGTTTTTAATGGGGCCACAACATGTAATTTTTCTTTTCCTTATTTCGATTCTATAAAAGTGATATCCCCCAAAAAATGTAAATGTAAATGCCAAGGGAAAAGAAAAGAAAGCAGGGAGAAGCTCAAAAGTCGTTCCTAAGGGAATGCAGAGCTTACAGCGAAAAGTCAACGCTGATTTCGCTGAAAGTAAAAGGCGAAGAAGCTCCTAAGGGAGGCTTACAGCGAAAAGTCAACGCTGATTCCGCTGAAAGTAAAAGGCGAAGAAGCTCCTAAGGGAGGCTTACAGCGAAAAGTCAACGCTGATACACTGAAAAGTAAACGATGAAGCTGAAAAGTGAAAAGATTTGAATCATTCCCAATATTCATCTCCACAATACATTTCATCATGTCATTTGCATTCATAAACATTCATTTAGACATATATAGAATCATCATCATATCACGCAAAAAAGATAGGCGCTTCGGCAATGAGGAAAGACTTCGAAAAAGGAAAATTTTTTATGCTTCGTTATGTACGAAAAGAAGGGAAGGTGTTTTTCGCTTTCGGCTCAAAAAAGAAGTTTCGTCCACAACAAAGCATATTGTACATAGATAGCGGAAACAAAATATATTACAAGGTATGTACAAATTTACATGAGTTTTTCCATAATAATATTACAAAAGTCTCTCCAGAATTTTTGCAGGAAAGAATATTGTAGCAACTATCAAGCTTCAGCTTCATCATACTTCAGCTTTGTCATACTTCAGCTTCGTCATCCTACGAATATTAAAGAACAGAATAAGAAAGGTGCAAATTTCAAGGAGAAGGTAAAAGTAACAAATATAAGCTTCTTACCGGCTTAAGATGACTTCGAGCTTCGTCACCCGCCATTTTCCGCCCGCCATTTACCCAAATCTGGGTCATAAATCTATTTCCGATACTTCGGGCTAGGCTTGGAATATCTATCAGATCTGATGATGATAAGCTGAAGTTGGGCCTATTGACAATTTTTCCATGCGTGCAGCTAGCCTTTAGAAAAGCGGTAGCTGTGCCCCGAGAAGCTACCAGGGCGCAGAAGTCAGCATGGCCACCAATAACTTCGTCAAGAGCTTCAACCTCGCCTTCAATATATTCTTATGTGCTGGGCAAGTTTTCAGCTGAAGGTGTAAATTTTTCAGAGCTGGCTCCAATAGAATGAAACACATCCTTCAGCCGCTGCACGCATCATCTGCCGAAGCTTAGGCATTTCTCTTGAAGCTCATTCAAGGATTTTTGCAAATTTGAATTCTTTTCCATATCAGTTTTAAGACTTGCTTCAAGGTGTTTCTTTTCCTGCTCAGATTTTTCTAGTTGTTTGAGCAATTCATTTTTTAAACTGTTATTCTTGGCTTGGACCTCAGCCAAGGAGCCTTCCATAGACTGAATAACAAAGTCTTTCTTTTCTAATGCACCCTCGTGTTCTTTAGTCATGATTTCAAGGTCCTGGATGGTGAAGTCCTTCTTTTTCAGAACAGCTTCGTAATTTTCAACTTTTTCTTCCAAATCTTTGATGATAGTTTTGTTCTTCTCGTCTTCGAGATCTTGTTGCATTTTTAGAACCTTACTCAATAATATACTCTGCCAAAACAATCTTCGTCAGAAAATGACCTAAAAAATAAATAAAATAATAGTAATAAAATTTGTTACCTTAAAATTAGCATAGAGCAGGCTTCCGGCGATATGGTGTCGTTGATACCTGCAGAGGTCCGCTTCTAGTTTCGGCAGGCCAACGCTTTTGGAGAGGGTTCTAACAACTTTGGCCTCGGTGCGGTTCCGAAGGCATCTTAGCTTCCCTTCGTTGACCCCACCAAATAGCGTAGCCCCTGGCTTATACCCGCAAGATATGGCATATTTTTTCAACTCTTCTTTTTCGGTGCCTGTTAGCTCTTGTCCAAGCAAATCTTGAAAGTTAAAACTTTCTTCTTCTAAAGTGTCATCGATCTGCTCCTTTCCCTTTCCAGTTGCCGTGGTTACCGCAGTCACAGCAGCTTCTTCCTCAGCCATTTTCAGGAGAATATTGTCAATAACTTCAAGGGTGGTTTCCAGATTCGAACCTTCCATGGTCCCAGCTTCGGCCCCAGCAGCTTCGGCGTCGCCGATTTCAGCTTCGGTGGTTTCCACTCTAGAAGCTTCGGCTGCGGCTCCTTCGGCTTCAGCGGTCTCGGCAAAAGCAATTTTTGACACTGTCGCCGGTGGTAGCGTCTGGTGAATTACATCTGCTATTTGAATAATTCTTCGTTTTTTCGGCAGTGCAGGACTTTCTTCTGCCGAAGTTGTTTTGTCCTTCTCAAAAAACTTCGTCAGTTCCGGCGCCAGCGGACTTAGCTTGACAGGCAAGGGTTCAGTCATTACCTTCATAATCTCTTCTACTTCGGCAGCAGAAGGCGTTGCAGGAGTGTCTTCTTCTCAAACCAACGTTTTTGGTTCTGGAGATGCATTTTTTCTTTTTCTTGCAGCGGCCACCTTCGGCTCAGGGCTCAACTTTTCAGGACTCAGCTTTTGAGAAGTCTCCTTTTTCTTTTTGGTCACTTTGGTGCTCTCTTCGTCAACGGCACTGACAATTCTTTTTCTCTTCGGGACGCCAGCATCTCCGCCCAATCGCCCATAGTCAGGATATTCAAAGCCTATAGCATCAAGTACTCTGTTTAGCCTTCGTTTCGGCCGGGTGCCGAAGGCTGCTGTCATCAATTGGTCCTCCTTTTTAGAGTAATTTCCAAGAATTTCAGTACTCATTATTACGATTGTATCGAGCCATTCTTGGTAGGGTGCCTTAAAATATTTATTGAATTTATAATGATAGGGTAGTCGGACAAGCTCCCCCTCTTTCTTATCTCCTTTAAGCTTCGGCATAGCCCATTCCTTCATAGTTGGAAATACTTTGAAAGCCAGAAATTCTTGCACCAAATCCCTAGTGCCAATGTGCTCTGCAATAATTCTGAATTCAGCCAACGCCGTTTGGGTTGGACCTTCTGGTGTCATATTGCACTGGGGTCGGGTTTCTCTGAAGATTAGTTCAAGCGGACTCTGTACAAGCTTCTCCTTGTCGTCCTCAACTTTGACGTAGAACCATTCTGATTTCCAGCCTGCCGGCCACTTGCTTCGATAGCTGATCACAGGAAATTTTGTAGTTTTCCGATATGCAAAGTTGTAACAACCAAAGTTTTCATGTAGCCCATCCTTTCTGGCCTTAGTTTGGTAGTGTAGCTCGTGTACTCGGCAGAAACCTTCGGCAAATGGCTCCACTGCTTGGCTTCGGAGAGCCCAAATATAAACACTAAGCCTAACAATAGCGTTAGGAGTTAGCTGGTGAAAATAGATCCCAAATTTTTTCAGCACATCGGCAATCATCCTATTCAAAGGAAATCTCAAACCAACTTTGAGGAAACTCTTAAAATCACTATTTCATCTTTTTGTGGCTTTGGGGTAATCTCTTCTCCACCAAAGCGAATCATCTTTTTCTCATCTTCGCTGAAGTAGCCCGACTTCACCATCTTTGGGAAATCAGCCTTCGAGATAGTCGACTTCCCGAAGTCCAGATGACTAGGCTTGCTCGGTACTGCGATATTGTAATCATCGTCAGTACCAGCCTCCTCAATATCTGCTTGTTCTGCTTCAGTAGCAGGGATGTCTTCTGATGTCATCAATCCAGATCGCTTCATTGCTTCAGAGATAGGAACAGTTTCCGCACCTTCGGCTTCGTCTCCCTCGTGCTCAACTCTAGCAGTAGAGCGCACTCTGGCCATTTAATTTTGAATTTCTTAAAAAATTTCTTGGAAAATAATAACCTTCTCTTCCGAAGCTCTTCTTCTGATGAAGCAAACACCAAATTGGAGCTTCGTTTGAATGCCAAAGTCAAGCTTCGGTTATGGTTAAAAATTTTGGCAGCACAACAGTGCAATAGCAATGAATGCTGTGGTAACTTCACACCTACCCGTCTGTTTATATAGTGCTGCAGGTAAGAAGGTGAATCGTCAGGATTTTCACACCAGGCAAACAGTTGCTCGCACCCGCTGAACGGTGGGCCGCAAAAACCAGAACAGTGAACCTGCATGGTGGGACCGCTACACGCTCGAAAGCTGTATTGTTTCTCGACAACGAGATCAGGGAAGGTGTTTTTCGGACCTTCGGCTTCCTGAAGCCTAAGAGACTTTTTTCACGGATCAAGCTCGTTACGAAAAACGATCTAGCACCGCGAAGGGGCTACTGTTGGGACCATGCTTCGTCGCCGAAGGTCCTGCAAAAAGAAACAGCTTCAGCTGAAGCTGCTTGAACATGATGCCGAAGACACCGTTCACGAAGCTTCGGACCTACAGCATATCCGAAGACGAAGGGTAGAACCGACTTAAAGATAAAATGACCTTTTAGCCTTCAAGGGTCTGAGTCATTGTTGTAAACTTTTATGAGGGGCATAATTGTAATTCCTCATGAGCTATGTCTTGTGCCTATAAATAGTGAACAATATTCCTTTACTGTTCACAGATTCCTGTAATTGCTAACGCATCACTCGGGAATTATTGATTGTCAAGGCAAAGGTATAAATGTACTTAAATGTTGTATCCAAACATCTTAAATTCATATAATAAGATATGTGAATGGGGTCATTTGTTTTCAAGATATTTACCTTTAATGTTTTATGTTTTAACTTTTCTTTATATTATCTTTATATGTTTAATTACGAAGGTAAAACCTTCGTAATATTATGTTCGTGACCTTCGTCCGAAGTTCATTAAATCCTTGTGGAGATAATGTTTCGGCGGACGAAGGGTGTTGATATTTAACATTTTATGTTGCCTTGTTCTTAATTCATAGCATTTGAGAACAAGTCCCCAACAGAGTTCATATGAAAAAGATATGAAATAAACAAGTTTTGAAGTTTGAAATATGAAATTAGGGCTAAATCTGTGATTAAATAAAAGTATAGGGGGCTATTCAAAATAAATCAGGGACCTGCGCGCTAAAACAGAGGACGGTGGGTTGATTTCCTAAAACCAGGGGGCTCTTAAGCAAAACTCACACGCGAAGGGGTACGGGGTAACCTCGGCCATCGGATCAGAGATCAGCGGCCCAGATTAGATCGCACGGGCGCGCGCGCGGGGCGCGGGCGTGCGGACGCGGCTGACAAGCGGGGTCAGGGCGTCAGCGGGCCAAGGTGGGCTGACCAGCCGAGCCCAGAGGCAGAGACGCGGTGGAGGGGGAAGAGAGAGAGATGGTCAGATCTAGATCGGAGGGCTGGGATTAGATCCGCTCGGATTAAGTCTCAACCGCCCGATCTTGGACGGACGCCCGAGATCTAACGGCCAAGGGAGGGCATGGGCGCGGTGGTGTCGCTTGGTCCCGCGGCGAGAGCACGCCGGAGACGAGGGGACTGGCCACGGCGGGGCTCCCGAGGCTTGGGGACTAGCCTCGGCGCGATCGAGGCGGTCTGGCGGGTTCAGCCATGGCCTTCACGCTAGCGCAGAGGCACCAGAGAGCACAGACCACGGCGGGGCAGGCTAACGACGATGCGGGATTGCTCCGGTGAGCAATCGCGCGAGCAACAGAGCGGGGATGACCAAATTAAGGGTACGAGCAGGTTGCTCACCTTTAGGGGAAGCGCTGGAGTCACGAAGCAACGGCGGAGCCACAGGGACGCGACGAGGCGACGGCGGAGGGACTCCGGCTGCGCAAATACTGCTCCGGTGAGTGCGGACCGGACGAAACAGAGAGGGAGAGGGCACACCGAAGGGTGTCCCGGGCAGCTGACAGCGAGGCGGAGCTCACCGTGGCACTGGACAGGGCGAGGACGCGACGGTGACCGCATAACAGGCAGCGGTCGACGGCAGGCAGTGGCGGAGCTCTCTGCACGCCTAGGCAGAGCGAGAGAGAGGGCGAGAGAGTCTGGCAGAGGGCGCAAATGAGAGGGGAGGTGGGCGAGCAAGGCGCGGGGCTCAAAAGGGGCGCGGGTGCGCGGACGTGGGCGCGTCCATGGCGGGGTGATCGTGGGCGAGAGGTTAGAGACGGCTGACAGGTGGGGATGGCGGGACAGAGAGAGAGCAGGCGCGAGGGAAAGAGAACGGCGCCGACAACTCGGCCCCATAGAGCAGTGAGAGAGAGAGGGAGTGAGCGCGCTCGGGTTGGCGCTGACAGGCGGGGCCCGCCTGTCAGGCACCGAGGGCGCGCGGGCGTAGGCGCGCGCGGGCTGGTCTTATTGGGCTGGCTTGGGCCGAAATGGCCTTTTCCTTTTTCCTCGAATTTCTATTGCCTTTTCTATTTATTTTCTCTAGGGTTTTGAATTCAAATTCAAATCAAGTTTGAAATTCAAACCAAATCAAATATGTGCAACAACTCAAAAAATATTTAGGCTCAGTATGATGCAACATTCCATGACTCATATGTTTTGGGCAAAATAAAATAAATAATCCTTCACTTATACAACCAACTCTAATTAAAAGAAAAAGAGAGGGAGAAAGCTAGAGAGAGAGAAACTAGAGTGAGATAGAGAAGAGTAACACCTGAATTTGGATGATCATAAGAATCTCAAGTGTCAGGCAAGTTGTGCCCTTGATCTACTTTTGTTCTCCAATAATGTTCTTTATTATCACTATTCAATGCATAGGATCAATTTTGATGGGACCCAATAGGTCACCCTAGTCTATTTATCTTATTACCTTGTTTACCCCTGAATCATTTGGGTAGTTTTTGCTATTTCTCTATATGGTTTTGGGATTAATACTACATTATATCCATGTTCCAATTATTCTGTTATGTTATTTATGTTCATGTCAAGATCATTAATGTTAATTGGAACATGGAGCTTAACTTGAGAAACACGTGCCACCACAAGGGAGGAATGGGACCCCTTGGCTAACTAATTAGGAAAGCTAGTGGAAGACTACCTTACTCGAAAGGGGCAAGGGTAGTAGGGGAGTTGCATGCAAGGAGGTTCTCGGGTTGATTTTGCTGCGATGGTGGTCAGACGGGGGATTCTTGCAAGTGCACTTCCCATAAACTGTAGCGGGTTTTCGGAAGCTAGTGGAACATTGTAAATGCCTCGTAGTGGATCCCTAGCCATTCACCTCAGTAGTGTCTAAGGGCCTTGCAAACCCTGGCGACATGGGATACACGACTTGTGGATATAGGGTACAACCTCTGCAGAGTGTAAAACCGGTATACTAGCCGAGCTCACGGTCATGAGCAGCTCAGGACTCTCGCATGATTAATTTATGTAATTTAAATTCAATTTTGTCATTCGCATTTGCATGGGATTATTTATTAATTTTGTTCTATTACTTTTATTATGGTTTGGTATTTACTTACATTAAGAAACTGCTAATAAAATTTGACCAATTTATAAAAGCAATGCTCAGCTTCAACCGTTACTTTGTTGATCAGCTTTACACATCACATGAACTCCCACCTTTGGTGAGTTCATGCCACATTATTCCCCACAACTTGTTGAGCGATGAACATGTGTGAGCTCACCCTTGCTGTCTCACACCCCCTACAGGAGAAGAACAGGTGCTTCAAGAGGAGACACGTATCGAGGAGTTTGATTCGATCAAGGTGGCGTCTCCCAGTTGACTTTATGGCGCCAAGGATGATCCTTAGTTCGTTTTATATTTATCATTTTATTTTTGTAAGACTTCCGCTATGTAATAAGTACTCTGATTATATTGTGACATTTATTTCTATACACTCTATTATTATATGTGTTGTCTTCTTTGGCGCACATATGAGATGCACCCGTCTTTATCCCTTAAAACCGGGTGTGACAAAAGTGGTATCAGAGGAATGTTGACTGTAGGACGAAACCTAGATAGAACTGGACAACCATTGTCTACTTACCTTTGGTACTCTGAATCTTTTCTAAACTTTTTTTAATCTTTTCTTATCTATTTCCGCTTTACTCTGATTATTCTTACCTTTTCCTTCTAAACACAAATGTGGATTTCACACTTGGAAATGCTGTACCTAAAGTGACCTTTAGGAATAAGAGACCTACTCTTAGGAACAAAAACAAAACTAATTTTATAGGTATCTATGTGCTTGAATGCTTGTTCTTATGATGCTTGTTTGATTTGGATCTTTGATTGAGTGTGACGAGTTGTGGAGTAATGTCCACAATTACATCTACATATACATATAGGCATAAATATAAATGAATAAAATTCATGAGATAACTAAACAACTTAGATTATCCTCCATTGAAGTGTATCTATTTCATATAAACCCTTCTTATCTTGAAAGGTTCTCTCTTATCTTGATAGATCCATCTTATCTTACAAGATTCTTTCTTATCTTAATAGATCCATCTCATCCTACAAGATTCTTTCTTATCTTAATAGATCCATCTTATCTCAAAAAGATTTTATCTTACCCTAATAGATCTAACTAATCTCAAAAGATTCTATATTATTCTTATAGACTCATCTTGTCCTAATGAGCATACTTCTCCCACCACTTTGCTTATCTCATAACAATGTAACACACATGATCTATTCCAAAATAAATTAAGTAGATCTTATCTAGTTTAATCTGATTACACCAATTTAATTCTGACCCCATCTAATCTGACCAGATCTAATCTAATGGAGAAACGTGATAGATAATACTGGGAAAATAGGTTGGACCCTACTTCTATAAACATGTTTTAACCTAAATTGGTGCTCTAGATTAACTAGACCACATACAACTACCTAACCATATGTGACTACCTTAACCATCAGATAGTTGCATAACCCCTCTGTTTTTAACCAAACAGAGATTCTGATGTACCTACACCATATAATCCATCCTATCTCAAGAGATTCTAACATATCCTAATAATATATATCCTACCATGGTGGATTTATCTAACTTAAACTAGTCTAATCTAGTTATATCCAATCCAATCTAGACCCTACCTAATCTAATATGATCCAATCTAAAGTGAGTTACTTAAACAAGTTTGTTAATACCGATAGCATAGATTGGACCATATACTTAAACAAGTTCGTTAATATTCTTATAAACGGGTGTTTTAGACCAACTCGTTCATGAAACCACAACCCGGTCTATGATATAGGTTGCCCAGACTATTTATCTCACAAGAAAAGTAAAACTCTATTTAATCTACCTACCCCATGTACCCGCATTGTTATCTCAACTCAGATAATGGCATCTAACACACAACTGATGGTCCCTAAGTCAGACCCCCAAAGGAA
Source organism: Zea mays (assembly GCF_902167145.1). Classification (NCBI taxonomy): domain Eukaryota; kingdom Viridiplantae; phylum Streptophyta; class Magnoliopsida; order Poales; family Poaceae; genus Zea; species Zea mays. The sequence continues at coordinate 49,146,378 of NC_050103.1, forward strand.
GCTCGATTATGCCATAGTACACTCATTCTATGTCAACACTCACCTAATAGTTAAAACATGATGTACCCTTGTTTCTATACCACACCTGTTAATGGCATGAAAATTTTAGGGGTATGAAATATATACTAATTGGAAGTTCCACTGAGATAAAAAATATATACTAGAATTTCATAAAGATGATATGCTCAACCAAATGATATTCTTAAATTGGATTATGGAATCTAGTGTGACCTAATCCAATGCGGTCTACTTAAACATATTAGTGGTACTTGGACCCTTCTAGCCAGGTGCAGACAAACTTAACTGTGAGTATGAGCTAACCCAACCCATAGAGTCATGATGAATGGCATAATCTATCTGTCACCACCAAATGTCAAACAAGTTTTTGACCTACACCATATAGTTTATCTCATCTTGACAAATTCTATTTTAACCTTGGATATTTACCTTATACAACAAGTTACCCCAAGCTTGATATAAAACAACGGATTAAGCCATGTCAAAGAATCTTCAGATCATAAGCAGCTGTTAGCCTATTCGTCTGCCTGCCAAATAATTTTCCTTGCAAAAATTATATTACCATATGCTTCTAACTTCGATGGTCAATAGCAGGAAGGAGAGATTATCAAGCAACATCAAACAGAAATGAATCCTCCAGATCCTCCACCAGTTGGAATCGATCAAGTGGTTGCCACCCGAATGATGGTAATACAACAAATGGCAAACATGGTTACCGAACTGGAAAATCAGATAAGATGATGTGTCACGATGCCAGATCTTCATGACGTAGGATCAATCTTGAGATAACTAGCTTCGAAGAAGCTAAGATAACTTGCTGCAAGCAGCAATAACTAGTGCAACCTAACAAATAAAACTCGAAGCCAACCACCGTCTTGAACCGGCAACCTGAATCGAGGATTCGCCCAACCACACTCTCAAAGAACCAACCAACACAGTCTACAATCAATCGAGGAGACCTCGAAGGGAGTAGGAGCACCACTTGGGAGTGGATGAAGTCGCCGCTTCTGCAATCCCGCTTAGAAATTCACAAGATCAAAGGGGTAGAGATCACTCTCATTATTTGTTAGCACACAGCTGAACAAAGGGGTTCTGTTTTTAGATTATCAAAAGTTGTCTTACATCATAGACATAGGGGGGTATTTATACTAGTAACAACCAGCCTTAGAGAGGTATAAACATGAAACAAAAGTGTTTTCACGTGCTAATGTGAAGGAGCCTCTTCGAGAGATCTGCAGAGCTTATTTTCGTGTGGATGTTTGACTTCTGCGCAGCCTTTGGTATTTTGATAATAACTTCTCCTAGGAATCTTCAAATGACGTGGGGCTAGATGCATTGGAAAGCTGACTTGATAAGCTTTCTCACCATATATAGCATGCTTAATGAAACTACGTAGAATGATGCAGTTTAATACGTAAACTTGGTCATCAAACATAATGTTGACCTTCTGACCAGTCAGCACTAAAGTAGGTCGGCTGCCTTTCTGATAGAGTTGATTAAGTCGGCCTTATAATCATTGGAAACTAGACTTCAAGAGCTTTCCAAAAAGTACTTATGGGCCTTCATAGCTTTTGGGAATCAAAAGATATGACTGTTTCTTCTGGACGGTTCTGTTGCACTGGACTGACTCGGACATAGCTCTTCTTGCTGATTCGCCCTTAATAAGTTTTGTCCTTCCTCTTTGGTGAACCTAAGTAATATCAACATACACGACTTAGGTAGCATAAAGTTCTCATTACTATTTAATTGAAATTCATAAAGTAGCGCGTGCACCTCTTGTTGTAGCTAGTTAGCTCGGCTATGTATAATTGGTCCATCAAAGACTTGGGAAGGTGATGATGTTGGTTGTACTTGAGTTGATGTAGTATGACTTGGAGGTTGTAACGTGTTGCTTAATGGTGTGGTCATATCATCCTTCTCCCCCTTGAAAAGGAGTCGTCTCCGACTCTGAAGTGTCTTTACTCGTATATGGTAAGAGGTCAGCAACATTGAACATGTTGCTCATGACATAGCTTGGTGGAAGATCTATCTTGTATGCATTATCATTGATCTTGGCAAGAATATGAAATGGATCATGCCCTCGTGGCATCAATTTTGATTTGCGCTGATCAGGAAAACACTCTTTGCGCAAGTGAATCCAAACCACATCCTCCGGTTCAAATAACACTTTCTTCCTATGCTTGTTCATGTTTGCAGCCTTGCACACTACTTTGAGCTCAATTGTTTCATTGGTCTTCTCATGTATCTTTTTATATATGCATCACGCTTGGAGGCTTCCATATTGGTTCTTTCATTCATTGGAGCTGGTCAATCCTTGATTGCTTTCACCTTGGATTCATCCACTTCTATTCCCTTTCCTGAAACATCAAAGCCAAGAAACACAACATGGTCTGTGCAAAAACTACACTTCTCAAGATAAGCAAATAATTTCTCCTTTCTAAGCTCATCTAAGACTTGCCAAATGTGTTTCACATGTTCATTAAAAGACTTGTTGTAAATTAGAATATCATCAAAGTAGACACAAATAAATTTTCCAATGAAAGTTCTTAAGACATGGTTCATTAATCTCATAAAAGTACTAGGAGCATTTGTCAAACCAAATGACATCACTAACCATTCATAAAACCCAAATTTTGTTCTAAATGCAGTTTTCCATTCATCTCTAGTTTTAATTCTTATTTGATGGTATCCACTTCTCAAATCAATTTTAGTAAAAATTGTGGAACCACTTAATTTATCAAGCATACCATATAGCTGTGGAATAGGATGGCGATAGCGAACGGTAATATTATTTATAGCTCTCCAATCAACACACATCCTCCAAGATCCATCTTTTTTAAGTACTAAAATCATAGGAATAGCACAAGGGCTTAAACTTTCACGAACAAAACCTTTATCAAGAAGTTCTTGCACTTGCCTTTGTATCTCCTTAGTTTCTTCAGGATTGGTTCGAAATGGTGGACGGTTAGGAAGTGCAGCCCCTAGAATGAGATCAATTTGATGCTCAATCCCACGAATTGGAGGTAGTCCAGTCAGTGTTTCTTGTGGAAACACATCTTCAAAGTCCTGCAAAAGATCAGCCACAACACTAGGAAGAGATGTTATGTCGTTAGGAGAAATCAAAACATATTTGCTCACAAGTACAAAGAGCACTTGATATGGGTTGTTCCTCACATCTCTATGCTCAGATTTTGTGGCTAGCATAACTAGATGTTCTCCCTCTTCTTTCTTTTTATCTTTTGAATTTGGCTTGTAGCACTCACTCATTGAATTGTGGATGGCACTTAATTTCTTTTGCTCTTCTCCTCCTCTACTTGCTGCACTAATTCCAGTTTTCTTTTGTAAGTGTTCAGCCATGATTTGTTGAGGGGTCATAGGCTTGAGTACATACTTTCTCCCATTCAGATCTAGTGTGTACTGATTTGTTATTCCATAATGCTGAAAATAACAGTCATATTGCCAAGGTCTTCCCAGCAGCAAGTGACACACAGACATGGGTGCAACATTGCAATCCACTATGTCAACATACTCTCCAATCTTGAATGAAACTTTCACCTTATAACCAATCTTGATATCTCCTGATTCATTCAACCATTGGACATGATATGAATGAGGGTGTCGCCGCAACTTCAGACCAAGCTTTTCAACCTTCTCACGACCTACAAGATTATGATAGCTTCCTCCATCAATAATCACCTTTAGTACTTTGTCTTGCACTTTTGCTCTCGTTTGAAAAAGATTATGTCGCTGTCCAATTTCAGCTTCTTTCATTTGAACACTCAATATTTGTGTAACCACAAGAGCGGTACCATGCTCAAATTCACATCCCATATGTTCTTCAAAGTTATCAATGTCATCTACATTTCCTGCTTCAGCTTCCTCTTCACTAGCTGATGTATATTCTCCATCATTAGTGACAAGGATCACACGATTATTTGGACACTCCTTAATGACATGACCACGACCTCCACATTTGAAGCAATGAATACCACTACTCTTGGCTGTAGAGCCCACTGATGTAGAAGTGGATGCTGCTGATTTAGAACCCATGATTGGAGCAGCAGCGTTCTTTCCACTATAATTGCTTTGAATGTGGGATCACAAGTCTTCAGTTGAACCTTTTGACGAAGGGTAAAACTCCTAAGCCTACCATGTCAATTCATTCATATTCGGTTAGGAGACACAAAAATGACACTTGTGCTAGAAAGGTAATTAGTTCACCTAAAACTAGCACAAAGGCCATTTGGGTGCCAAAGTACTTGTCGGTGGGAAAATCCTCCGGCCGGGTGGCGGAATGCACCCGCCCTAATCCTAATATGAGGAGGGGGCCTAAGAGCTTGCCTGTTTGGTGAATGTCGGTTGAACACAAGAACACTCGAGGGTTTATAGTGGTTTAGGCCGATGGAGCGTAATACCCTACCTCCACTATGTATAAGTTGTATTGAGCGTGTCTCTTGTAACGCTGTGTCCCCTCCCTTTTATAGTTTAAGGGGGGTACATATAAGGACGCTGAGCCCCGACATGCGGGCCCAGGAGAATAATGGAAGGAATACATTATGTGAATAACTAATGCTGACAGTACACATGAGTAGAGGCGTATAGGCGGAGCCGTTCAGATTCCCTCCGCCTTAGTAACGCATGAGTAATCAGCGGGAGTCATGATCACCGCAGTCCATACAGTATTGATAGGCAGTGACCCTTTTCCTGGTAACGCGGGAGTAATGGTGAGTCATTGTCCTTGCTATGGTAACGTGCGAGTAACAGCACGGCCCACGCAACGTGGACAGGGCGTGCCGTCTGTCACTGGAGTGGACACACGCACGTCTTATCCGTAATAAATGCAAAGACGCGCGTAGCCCAGAGGCTTTATGTCAGGCTCCTCCCATTGGCTTACGTCGCGCACAGTAGGCCACGTGGCAGCATCGGGTCTCCGCCTGGGCAGGGAGCAGGAGTGTATGTGATAAGGCCCAGATCCCACCAGATCAGGTCTGGACACGTGTCAGCACCTATGCGGGACAGATATCCCCCGGGTACACTGGAAGGATAAAAGACCTCACAAAAGGCCCGAGGGCCCAATAAATCGTAAGGTCATCCCTTCTTGGGCCTCGGGAAGAATGACCAGTGAAGCAGATCGACACAAGGCCGGATCGGTGCGAGCCCAAACGGCCCAACAACGTCGAGCAAGTAACCACAACAGAGACCCGACTTTCCCGCGTTGGAGCCCCGTACAACGGAACCAAGCAAGGATGAGTCGGCAGAACTATAGGAAGATAGACTCAATCAGTTCACTATTTCTTAGGTGTGCATTGTTATCATATCCGCATGTATTGCCTCACGGTCGAATATATAAGGCGTAGGGGGCACCCCTTCAGAAGGATCGATCTCACTACTCAGCCACCCACCTCAACTCTCTATGTTCCCTATACTAGAGAGTTCCCTTGTAATCCACCACATAAAGCATTCCCGCCAGGACGTAGGGTGTTGCGCATCTCTAAGCGGCCCGAACCTGTACATCATTGTTCACAGTTTCTCGTGCGCCTAGCACGAACCATCGAGCTAAAGTCGGCAACATCGTCCTACTCCTAAAAACACCTTGAGGGGCAACCCCGGGTGTGCGGTCGGACCCAAAACACCGACAGCTGGCGTGCCAGGTAGGGGGTGTGTCGCTGATCTAAGCTAGCTCAATGGCCGTCACCTTCAACCGCAAGATCACCCTCCGCCCCGGATCCGTGTTCTGCTTCGGAACTATCTCATCCGTAGCAGATGAAGAAGGAACTCTACATCGCATCGCAGACCCGCCCAGGAAGAAGTCTCCTCCAACAACCTCCGAAAATGTCGGAGTAAGACAGGGAAAAGCTCAACCTCCAGCGCTCCAAAAAAAGATCGCCTTCAGCAAGCCAGGGGACGAGGGTCCGCTGACCCGGAGAACTCCACTGTCTACCTCCCCGACGAAAGAATGGACACAAATCGCAAGGAAGAAAGAAACAAATAAAACCGGGAGGAAGCAAGTCGTTCTTTCCGTGCCTCTGCCCTCAAAAGAGAACGGAAAGAAGATCGCCCCGACACCCGCACCATTCTACCCCGACGTCCTCTTCATCGGGAGAGTGGAGTCGCCCCCCGTCTCCGACGACGAACCGACCGCACCCAGAGAGGAACCTCCTCAGCGGGAATCCCGTCGACGAAGGAACCGACGCCGAAATATCCGGTGACATCACGAGGCCAGAGAGCGGGACCTGGAGCAGCCTGTCTCGCGAGACGAGGTCTCAGAGATAGGAGAAACTCCGGAGGAACGTGTCTTCAGAGAACGGATGAATTCCCGACGGCGTGATCACCGACGGGCTCAGGAACAAGCCGAGCAGGAGGCAAGGCAGCGTCGGGAAAATCCACTCTTCGGGCGCAACCTGAACCCCGACTTCGCCCGAGCCATGAACACGCCGAGTGAAGTCGGAGGGGTACTGGCTCGGATAGCTGATGGACTCCCTCGGACTCCCGACGCCGAGGGCTATCGACGACTATTCACTCAAGCAGCCAACCATCTTCTACCTCTCGCTCACCCGCCAAACGACCTACGACACACCATCAACAGCCACCGGGACGTGCGAAGCTCCATCAACGCCTCGCGTGATCGACGACATGAGAACGAGATCCGCCGACGGGAAGAGTACGACTGGGACCACTGATAGAGCTGGAGTGCCCGATCTTTCGGTGAGTGGAGATAATTCCGATTTGGTGGAAGTAGACCCTCATGATCCAACTACGACGAGCGATCCCGAAGCGCCAATGCAATCGTTGAACCAACTTCCAATGGTTACCGACCTTGCTGATGCGAGATCGGCCTGATCACGAAGATCGTTTCCTGTGCGCAATCGAAGAACGAACAAGAAAAAGATGCGAGCAATCTTAATATCACTCGAGGTGGAGTTCTGAATCACAGAGGACAACACGTATTTGTGCGTGTTCTGGGGTAGCTAAAGCTAGATGTAAAACAAAACTCGAAGAACAAAGGAGGCACAACTCCTATATAAATAGAGAGAGGGGGGCAGCCCCTAGGGGTGGCCAACCCTAGGTCGTCCACTATGGGCCACAGTTGGGCTGGTTGTCTATTCTTCTGGGCCCTCATTCTTCAGTAGCATGACGAAGTTAAGATCTCTGGCACGGGCCCGAGTGATTGGCCTAGCTAATGAAGGAAGTGGCGCTTGATGTGGAGGTGCTGCTGGTGTAGTCGTACTCATAGTGATGTCCTCATCATCCTCCCCTTCTTGAAGTGAAGTCGTCCTCGACGGCAACTCCTCATCCTCGGCCATATATGGTTTCAAATCTGCAACATTAAAACTAGTGGAAACACCAAATTCCGCAGGCAGGTCAAGGATATAAGCATTATCATTAATCTTTGTTAGCACCTTAAAAGGACCAGCAGCACGAGGCATTAATTTAGAACGACGCAAAGTAGGAAACCGATCCTTTCTCAAGTGCAACCAAACCATATCACCTGGCTCAAAAGTAATAAGTTTTCTTCCTTTACTATCAGCAACCTGATTTTTTGCATTAGTAGCAACAATGTTTTGTTGAGTTTGTTCATGGAGGTTAATTATTTGTTCAACATGTGCAACAGCATCTATGTGTGGGGCGTCCGCAGCATCAAGCGAAAACAAAGCAATAGGCGCCCTAGGAATGTAACCATAAACAATTTGAAAAGGGCACATCTTTGTAGAAGAATGTGTTGCATGATTATAAGCAAACTCAACATGAGGCAAGCAATCCTCCCAACGTTTCAAATTTTTGTCTAAAACAGCCCTAAGCATGGTAGACAAAGTTCGATTAACTACCTCAGTTTGACCATCAGTCTGAGGGTGACAAGTGGTGCTAAACAGCAATGTAGTTCCCAATTTATTCCACAGAGATCTCCAAAAATGACTAAGAAACTTAGCATCACGATCCGAGACTATTGTATTGGGAATACCGTGCAAACGAATAATCTCTCTAAAAAAAATTCAACAACATTGCTAGCATCATCGGTCTTATGACAAGGTATGAAATGAGCCATTTTGGAGAATCGATCAACAACCACAAAAATGCTATCCCTCCCCTTCTTAGTTCTAGGCAATCCCAAAACAAAATCCATCGAAATATCAATCCAAGGGGAAGTAGGAACAGGCAAAGGCATATACAAACCATGGTTGTTCAACCGTGACTTAGCTTTCTGACAAGTAGTGCAGCGTACAACAAGGCGCTCAACATCAGCGCGCATCTGAGGCCAAAAGAAGTGGGCAGCCAACACCTCATGTGTCTTGTAGACGCCAAAGTGCCCCATGAGACCGCCTCCATGCGCTTCCTGTAACAACAAAAGACGAACCGAGCTAGCTGGAACACGCAGCTTGTTAGCGCGAAACAGGAACCCATCCTGTATGTGAAATTTGCCCCATGGTTTCCCATTAATACAATGGCCAAAAGCATCCTTAAAATCAGCATCGTCAACATATTGATCTTTCACAGTGTGTAAACCAAAGATTTTAAAATCTAACTGTGACAGCATGGTATAGCGACGAGACAAAGCATCAGCAATAACATTGTCCTTCCCGTTCTTGTGTTTAATAATGTAAGGAAAAGACTCAATGAATTCTACCCATTTAGCATGACGACGGTTCAGATTTGTTTGGGTACGAATATGTTTTAAAGCCTCATGATCAGAATGAATTATGAACTCACGATGCCAAAGATAGTGCTGCCATGTATGCAAAGTGCGCACTAAAGCGTAAAGCTCCTTATCATAAGTAGAATATTTCAGACTAGCATCGCTTAATTTTTCACTAAAATAAGCAACTGGTTTTCCTTCTTGTAATAAAACAGCACCTAGCCCAATACCGCTAGCATCGCATTCAAGCTCAAACACTTTATTAAAATCAAGCAATTGCAATAGGGGAGCTTGGGTTAACTTATCTTTCAAAGTGTTGAACGCTTCCTCCTGCGAATCACTCCAAGCAAACGGCACATCTTTCTTTGTAAGCTCATGCAGAGGCGCTGCAATGGAGCTAAAATCACGAACAAATCTGCGGTAGAAACCGGCAAGTCCAAGAAAGCTCCGAATTTGTGTGACCGTCGTCGGTGTAGGCCACTCCCGAATGGCAGCAATCTTGCTGCTATCCACCTCAATGCCCTGTGGAGTAACAACATAACCAAGAAACGAGACACGTCGTGTGCAAAAGATGCATTTTTCCATGTTAGCAAATAACTGGGCAGCACGCAATGCATCAAAAACAGCACTTAAATGTTCCAAATGCTCTTTCTTAGATTTGCTGTAAATAAGGATATCATCAAAATAAACAACCACAAACAATCCTATGAAGGGCCTCAGAACTTCATTCATCACTCGCATAAAAGTGCTGGGAGCATTAGTCAATCCAAACGGCATAACCAACCATTCATATAAACCAAATTTCATTTTAAAAGCCGTTTTCCATTCATCACCCAGTTTCATTCTAATCTGGTGGTAACCACTACGCAAATCAATCTTAGTGAAAATAATGGCACCACTAAGCTCATCTAGCATATCATCAAGGCGTGGTATAGGATATCGATAACGAATAGTGATGTTATTAATAGCACGACAGTCTACACACATACGCCATGACCCATCTTTCTTGGGAACAAGTAACACAGGAACAGAGCAAGGGCTAAGAGACTCACGAATGTATCCCTTGTCAAGCAATGCCTGTACCTGGCGCTGAATCTCCTTCGTCTCATCCGGATTTGTACGGTACGGTGCGCGGTTCGGAAGCTGTGCGCCGGGGATGAGGTCGATCTGGTGCTTAATGCCACGAAGCGGTGGGAGCCCCGGTGGTAAGTCTTTGGGAAAGACATCAGCGTATTCCTGCAAAAGGTTAGCAACCATAGGGGGAATAGCCAAAGATGGTGCATCATCAAGTGAAATGAGGACACTAGAGCATACAAGTGCATAGCATGGCAAATGAGCACCGTGTAGATCATCAAAATCAGCATGTGTAGCAAGTAAAACAGGAGCCTTCAACTTGATTTCAGAAGGAACAGAGGGCGATGGATCAAGTTGTTTAGCAGTTATAGCAGCTCGGGCAAGATCATCTTTAACAATTTGTTCATGTGTCATTGGATGTGTAATTATTTTCTGACCCTTAAAAATGAAAGAATAATGATTCGAACGACCATGATGCAAGCTAGCAGTATCATATTGCCAAGGTCGACCAAGTAACAAAGAGCATGCTTCCATGGGAATAACATCACAATCAACAAAATCAGAATAAGCACCCATGGAGAAAGGAACACGCACGGAACGCGTGATTTTTATTTTACCACCATCATTAAGCCATTGAATGTGATATGGGTTTGGATGCTTATGAGTGGGTAACGACAACTTTTTGACCAGCATGGTACTCGCCAAATTGTTGCAACTGCCGTTGTCGATAATGATGCGAATTGACCGCTCCTGCACAACACCCTTTGTATGGAACAGAGCGTGTCGCTGATTCTTCATGGGCAAAGCGACCTGTGTACTAAGAACACGCTGCACAACAAGACTTTCATACCTATCAGCGTCGCCCGGGTTGACATGTACCTCCGCCTGAGCTGCATGGTTAGTGGCAAGTAGTGCATGTTCAATTTCTTCAGAATCACTAGCGGAAGAGTACTCACCATCGTCACGAATGAGCAAAGTGCGCTTGTTTGGGCAATCTCGAATCACATGGCCAAATCCTCTACAGCGATGACACTGAATATCCTGTGTACGACCTGTGGGTGGAGCAGTGCTGGCTGGTTTGGTCGTCTTCTCGCGTGGAGTAGTGGAGGACGTGGGTGGCGCAGGGGGAACTGGTGCTGAGGTGGATGTCGAGCTTCGTCCTGCAAAAGGGTTAGAATATGTCTTCGAGCGGCGTCCCTGCACTTCACGTTCAGCTTTGCAAGCATATTCAAATAAAGTAGTCATATCATAATATTCCTTATAATCAAGTATATCCTGGATTTCGCGGTTTAAACCACCACGAAAACGTGCCATAGCAGCGTCGTTGTCCTCCAATATCCCACAACGAATCATACCTTTTTGTAACTCCTGGAAATAGTCCTCAACAGATTGAGAACCTTGCTGAAAACGCTGCATTTTATTAAGCAAATCACGAGCATAATATGAAGGCACAAATCGATGTCGCATCGCAGCTTTCAACTGATCCCAAGTGGTTGGAATGGCAGTGGAATGTTTTATTTTATACTCATGCCACCAGATTAAAGCAAAATCAGTAAATTCACTAATAGCAGCTTTAACCTGAGAATGTGCAGCAATATCATGGCATGAAAATTTTTGTTCAACCTCTAACTCCCAATCAAGATATGTAGCAGGATCATATTTGCCATTAAAAGGTGGAATTTTAAATTTAATCTTAGAAAATAAGTCATTAGGGGGATGACGAACCACACGGCGTGCACGACCACGGCGATCTCCATCGTCCTGCTCAGTGTCACCGCCGTAGTCCTGCTCCATCTTTGTGGTCAACGCATCAAGGCGTGCTAGGATGGTGTCGAGTGTGGTGCGAGTCGCTGTTTGAGCAAGGTCAAGCTGGTTGAAACGCTCGGTCATCGAAGTGACTGTTGAATCAAGCCGTTCATGCATCGTCCTAATATCAGCAGCAAGTCCATCAACTTGTCCCCTTACTTCCAGCAACTGGGCATCCACCGTGTCGTGTGCTCCTGCCATAGTTAGCGCAAACACCAAAACTCCAAAAGGAGAAAAACCGACGACAACAGGGAAATGGTGGTGACAACTCGCTCAATGAAATGCTGTTATCAAATTCTTATCCGTTCTTACCAAGCCACAGTGGTGAACTGCAACCAACAGGTGAAACCGGTGAAAGATTGGATGAGCGATTGCCTGGAGAAACAGAAACCTTCTCGTCGTAGAAATATGTGGAGTTTTGGGTAGGCTGCACTCAAGTCCAGGATTAGCACGATCAAACAATAATGCAAAGTTGAATTATAGTGCAAAATACGAAACTATATTGCCGGCCACAAGTGCAAAGGACGGATGGAACTAGCAGAATGGCAGTACCATAAATATTGTACTAGCGAGGCCAAAAAGGCACTAGTAGGAATCACAGGTGATTTAGTTTTTCTTTTTTGTATGATTTTTTTGATATTTTTCTCAGCACAAGGAGCAACAAACTAGGAGCTACACGAAATTTCACCTAAAACAGAGTTCAGATGTGGTCTATAGAAAATCAGGGAGTTCTCTGAAAAGCGTGCGAGAACTTTGACGAATTTTTTTCTTTATTTTCCTGAATTTTTTTGACATATTTGTCAAAACCAAACAGACCGAAGGTGAGTTTGGCCGGCCTCAAAATGGTGTCAACAAGCTCCTGTAAAAATTTCAGATTTTTTGAACAACCGAGCGAAAAGTTATGCCCGGTTTAAGGAAGGTATGTTTAAAATGACCGAGATGAGACAACCGCTTTGTATCCGTTCTCCTTCGTTTTCTTTTTTTTTTGTTTCTGTTTTTTTGATGTAACCGAAGGAGAAAAACAAGGAAGCGGCATTGACTCGGTTTGTTTTTTTTTCTGTTTTGTTTTACATAACCGAAGGAGAAAAATAAGGAAGCGGCGTTGATTCGGTTTGTGGCGTTGACTCGGTTTGATGTAACCGAAGGAGAGAAACAAGGAAGATGGTTGCAGCGCGCTAGGGTTTGATGTAACTGAAGGAGAAAAACAAGGAAGATGGTTGCGGCGCGCTAGGGTTTGATGTAACCGAAGGAGAAAAACAAGGAAGAAAGAAGGATGGTGAGAAAAAAACACAATGCGACCAGCAACAAATGACGCGAAAGCACACAAATTCAACAATGCAGATTATTGAAAGAAGGTGCGAGGCTCAAAAGGGTGCTGGTATAAGGTCTAACCTGAATTTTTATGTGGTTTTGTGGACTGTAGGATAAAAAAACACTCGATAAACTCACCGATCAACCTGGAAATCTGATACCACTTGATAGAGCTGGAGTGCCCGATCTTTTGGTGAGTGGAGATAATTCCGATTTGGTGGAAGTAGACCCTCACGATCCGACTACGACGAGCGATCCCGAAGCGCCAATGCAATCGCTGAACCACCTTCCAATGGTTACCGACCTTGCTGATGCGAGATCGGCCTGATCACGAAGATCGTTTCCTGTGCGCAATCGAAGAACGAACAAGAAAAAGATGCGAGCAATCTTAATATCACTCGAGGTGGAGTTCTGAATAACAGAGGACAACACGTATTTGTGCGTGTTCTGGGGTAGCTAAAGCTAGATGTAAAACAAAACTCGAAGAACAAAGGAGGCGCAGCTCCTATATAAATAGAGAGAGGGGGGCAGCCCCTAGGGGCGGCCAACCCTAGGTCGTCCACTATGGGCCGCAGTTGGGCTGGTCGTCTATTCTTCTGGGCCCTCATTCTTCAGTAGCATGACGAAGTTAAGATCTCTGGCACGGGCCCGAGTGATTGGCCCAGCTAATGAAGGAAGTGGCGCTTGATGTGAAGGTGTTGCTGGTGTAGTCGTACTCATAGTGATGTCCTCATCAACCACGACATCCCAGCTCGGAGTCAGGCCACCAGAACTGAGTCGGCAACGGCCTCGACTGGCGGTACCCCCTGGGGACGGTCGAGGAACCACCACAACTACTCCCCTCCCTGGGACAGACATCATCCTCGACGACAAGAAGACATGTGTGGAGTGTCTGCACTTACTCCACGCCTTAGGGCCATTCAATGGCCCCCTAACTTCAAGGTGTCCAATGTCGACAAATATGAACCTAAGCAGGATCCAGGAGGCTGGTTGGCCGTCTACACCACTGCCGCTAGAGCTACTGGGGCGTCCGAAGACGTAATGACCGCATACTTGCCCATTGTCCTCGGGCAAGACGCACTGCAATAGCTGCGACATCTACCCCGACACTGCATCGACGACTGGAGCGACTTCAGTCGACGCTTCACCACCAACTTTCAGTCCCTCTTCGACAAACCAGCGCAACCATGGGACCTCAAATCCATCAAGCGCCGGGGGGACGAAACTCTCCGGTCGTACCTCAAAAGGTTCCAGACCATGAGAAATCGTATCCCCGAGGTCACGGAAGCGGCCGTGATCGAGGATTTCTACAGAGGATCCAACGACTCGGCCTTCGTCTGAGCCATATAACAGAAAGCGCCGACTACCTCTGAGCAACTGTTCTGGGAAGCCGACCTCTACATCACCGCCGACGAGCGAGCTTAGGACCTCATCGGAGGAGCGATACCTGCACCGGCAGCACCACGACGCGATACGAACCAGCAACCCGACAAACGATGGGAGAAGAGGCCTCGCGAAGAAGCTCACGCCGCCGGACCACCCGCCTCTCGCGCCCGAGGAGGACCTCGTGGAGGCAAACGCACGCTGGACGATATCCTCGACGCCCAGTGCCCGTACCACAAGGACATGCGCCACACCCTTCGGAACTGCAGAGACTTCAAGCACTCCGTCGGGCACGGCCGACCCTTCCAACCTCTACCTCTCCTCCACCGCGGGGAGGACCAGGAGAACCGCGACAACCCCAGCAACAGGAGGAGGGAGGAGGTGGAGTCTTCCTGCGCGTCGACGGAGAGGTCAACGTCATCTTCGGCGAGCACGGATCGCAGGAGAACAGGAGATAGGAAAAGCTCAACGATCGCCAAATACTGGTGGCGACCACCGGTCCTCCCGCTCCATACCGATGGTCGGAGCACCCGATCACCTTCACTCGGGCGGATCAATGGCTCAACTTCGACCACCCAGGAAAATACCCGCTCCTCGTCGATCCGGTGATCCGAGAGAGCAGGGTGAAGAAGGTATTAGTGGACGGGGGAGCAGCATCAACGTCACCTTCCACCGGACACTCCAAGGCTTGGGAGTTCACCTCAAAGAGCTCCACGAGTCAGATACTCCCTTCTTCGGCATCGTGCCGACTGAAGGAGAATACCCGCTGGGCCACATCTACATGCCAGCCACCTTCAGAACTCCGGAGAACTACAGAACCGAATTCCAAAGGTTCGAAGTGGCGAACTTCGACTGCGGGTACAACGCCATCATCGGGAGGCCGGGATTGGCAAAATTCATGGCCATTCCACATTACACATACATGATATTGAAGATGCCAGGACCGCAAGGAATCATAACTATGCGCGCTGACTTCCAAGGTGCCGTAGAATGTTTCCGAGTGGCCATCCAGGTGGCCCTCTCCACCAAACCGTCGGCAACCTCTTCGGTACAGGCAAACTCTAAGCCTGAGGAAGACCTTGCAGCACCTGCAAATGAAGCTCAAGTCGCGACCTCTATGCGGCCGACTGAAGAAACCAAGAGGATCAACCTCGGGTTCGCTGATGAACGCAAAACCGCCATCATCAGTTCCAGCCTGGATGACAAATAGGAAAGCGCGCTCGTCCAGTTCCTGTAAGATAACCGAGACGTATTCGCATGGCAACCTGCAGATATGCCGGGAGTCCCGAGAGAACTGGCCGAGCACAAACTGAAGGTCTATCCCTAGGCGAGGCCGATTCGGCAAAAACTACGTCGTTTCACGCCCGACAAGAGAGAGGCCATTCGCGCTGAGCTGGCCCGCTTGGTCGCGGCTGGATTTATTAGAGAGGTGTTACATCTCGAGTGGTTAGCCAACCCTGTTCTTTTACTCAAAAAGAATAAAGTGGAATGGTGCATGTGCGTCGACTATACGGATCTCAACAAACACTGTCCAAAGGATCCCTTCGGGCTTCCTAGGATAGATCAGGTGGTAGATTCCACCGCTAGATGTTCTGTGCTGTCTTTCATGGATTGCTACTCCGGATATCATCATATTAGCTTGGCAAAAGAAGACGAGGAAAAAACAGCGTTCATCACTCCGTTCGGTGCTTTCTGCTATACCTCCATGACGTTCGGCCTCAAAAACGCTGGAGCGACTTATCAGAGAGCCATTCAAACATGCTTAGCCGATCACTGGGGCAAGTGGGTGGAAGCCTATGTAGATGATGTGGTAATCAAAATGGAGAACTCGGAAAATTTCATCGAAGACTTATAGCTGGTTTTCAACAGTCTACGGCGATATCGATGGAAGCTTAATCCCGAAAAATGTGTCTTTGGGGTACCAACAGGAAAGCTACTCGGATTTATTGTCAGCCACCGGGGAATTGAAGCTAATCCGGATAAGATCGAAGCTATCATGAAAATGGAGGCGCCGCGATCACAAAAGAAAGTTCAGAGACTTACCGGGTGTATGGCAGCCCTAAGCAGATTCATATCCAGGCTGGGAGAAAAAGGCTTACCATTTTATAAGCTACTCAAGAAGGTGGATAAATTTTGGTGGACTTCAGAAGCACAGGAAGCCCTAGACGCATTGAAAAAATTCCTGACGGCACCACCAGTGCTGAAGCCACCACGGCGAGCCACGTCAACTCATCCGGCTGAAGATTTGCTGCTATATATCTCTTGCACGACTCACGTGGTGAGCACCGCGTTAGTAGTCGAGCGAGCGGAAGAAGGACATGCTTACCCAGTGCAACATCTTGTTTATTTCATTAGTGAAGTTCTGGGTCCCTCAAAGAAAAAATACCCTCAGGTTCAGAAGCTATTATATGCAGTACTTCTAACTGCGCGCAAGCTGCGTCACTACTTTGACGACCACAAAGTCATAGTAGTCACTGGTTTTCTGATAGGGGATATTCTTCATAACAAGGAAGCCATTGGTCGAATAGCCAAGTGGGCCTGCGAGCTGGGATCTCATGACATTGAATTTCGACCTCGCACTGCCATCAAAACTCAAGCATTGGTTGATTTCGTATCAGAATGGACTGAACAACAAATACCAGATAACCCAGAAACTGCAGAAGTATGGCGAATGTATTTTGATGGCTCGTTAAAACTGCAGGGAGCAGGCGCGGGGATCCTCTTTATCGCACCTGGAGGCGAGCACCTCAGATATGCCCTCCAGCTGTTATTTTCGGCCTCTAATAATGCAGCCGAGTATGAAGCTCTGATTCATGGACTGAACATTGCTATATCACTGGGCATCAAGAGACTGATGGTATACGGAGATTCTCTGGTAGTCATAAGCCAGATAAACAAAGAATGGGACTGTTCGAGCGATTCAATGGGAAAGTACTGCACCGCCGTCCGGAAACTAGAAGATAAATTCGAAGGTCTAGAATTTCACCATGTAGAAAGAGATCGAAACACGACAGCTGATGTATTGTCCAAGCTAGGATCCAGTCGAACTCAGGTCCCACCCGGAGTCTTTGTACAAGAAATACCACGCCCAAGCATTTCACTGGATCAGGCAGAGGAATGTAATACCATGAGCCAACCAGAGTCAGATTCTGATGACTGGAGAAGGCCGATCATCAGATATATAAAGAATGAAGAGGAACCAGATGACAAAAATATAGCCGAGCGCATCGCTAGACAGTCAGCTCACTACACACTCATTGGGGAAACATTATATAGAAGGGGTGCCTTGGGCGTCCTCATGAAATGCATTCTCTCATCTACTGGGAAGCAACTTCTAGATGAGGTAAATGCTGGGCAATGTGGAATACACGCAGCATCCAAGACACTAGTTGGTAAGGTCTTCAGGTCGGGATTCTATTGGCCAACAGCAAAAAGTGATGCAGCCGATGTGACACCCCAGTGTCACCTAGGGTTTTTCTCAAATGCCAAACCAAGAATCATTATTTTATGTGAGCCAAAGTAAGCCTGAGCATCAAAATAACTTAAGTAATAAAGAATTCACCAAGTATATACTTAAAAGTGTCATGATCAAAACAATTGAGACTTTTAAAAGATAAGAATGTGCAACCCAAATTAAAAACCCTAAGTGAGCCCCATGAGCAAAACTCAAGAAAATAAGAAAAAGGGAATGAAAAGTTTAAAATTTTGACTTGAGCCAATTATAAAAATTAAAGTATATTTAATGGGCAACAAGAAATGTTGAGAAAGCTTAGCCAAAATAACTCAAATAAAACCCCAAATCAAGCTTCTCATATGGGGACTTAATGGGAATTCTGAATTTCAGAATTCTGAAATTCAGACCTTGAGCCAAAGATCAGGGATGTTCACCTTGATCCCTAACTCGAATCCTAATGGCCCCATTGACAAAATTGTGTCTAACTAACCCCTCTGTCATGTGCCAGAAGATGGCATTGGGACGTGAGCCCTAGACACGACAAAACCTTGGATTTGCCTCGGGTTTGGGCAGGGAGATAGACCAGATTTCCTGGCTCCATATCTCTACAACCAGTAGGCAAAATCCTATGACCCCCCCCCCCACAAGAATGGTAGCTTGTAGGGAGGAGAAGAGGTTTTGTGCACTGACCAAGGCGAGAGCAGGCTCGGATGAGCGACCACACGCGCCAGAACTTGGGCAGAACGCACGGGCACACGTGTTCGACCCTGGTCGGCACGCTAGAGCTCGCCCAACCCGCGCGCGCGCTCACCCCGGCGTCCGGTCAAGTCCGCCGCGCGCCCACGCCCTCGGCCGTGCCCGCCCGCGCCTATAAAGCCTCCCCGGGCGCACCTCTCTTCGCCCCGCACTCACCCTCACCGGCCAGCCACCTTTCCTTAGCTCCGGCGAGCTTAATTCCGCCCGCCATTGCCGCCAGAGCTTCGGCCATCGTGGCCAGCCCACTCCAGCCACCCTCAAGCCAAGCCAGTGCTTCGGCTAGCTCCACCAGTAGCCCGTGAAGCTTGCCAAGCCCTCGGACCCGGCCAGACTTCGCCGGAGGCCCGAGACCGACCTCACCGGACTTCGGTCTTCCGCCACCGCGCGTGGACCGAGTTATCCAGTGAGTCCCCGCCCAATTCCTTGCGCTCATATCTTCTCTGGCATCCCGTGGACCTCCCTGACCCATTTGATTGAACTATCTCGCCGTGACCAGGCCGGTCTCCTCGCCGCCGACGAGCATCCTCGCCTGCGCGCGTGGACCGACCGACTCCGGCCATCTCCGACGGCGTTCCGCACACCTTTGTGATCCCCGAGACCTCCCCTTCGTCCTCGACCACTTCACCGGAGCAATCTCGCCGCCGGTAAGCCCCTCCGCCCTTTCTTCCGCCGCGGTTACTGTTTGAGGTAGAAGAAGGACCTCAGGTTAGGATTTGTAGAACCCGAGGGGTTTTCTGTGATGTCAGTGACTCATGTGAATAGTAGCTTAAGGGCTGATTCGCGAAGAAAACTTAGAAAACCCGCCAGGGACCCCAGTGCAAAGTGGATTTCCATTTAACCAATTCTGTTATTCTTTTAAAAATGACCAGAGAACTTAGAAAATCCATAACTTGATGAAATCTTAATAAAAAGTTGTCAAACCAATTTTGCTAGCTCCTGAATATTATAATCTATCTTTTAAAATAGTAGACCCTATGCTTTCTGTTCTAAATTTTTGAGTTTAAAATTAAAAACAGAAACCTACTAAACCTTGTTTAATTAAGGAAAATTAGTTTTTCTTCTGTGCTGAACTTAAGAAAATTTGTAGATGTTTAAACCTCATTTAGACATAGTTTAAAAATAATGGGAACCCCAGCATTGAAAAATATGATGTAGTTATTCCTTTAAAGCTAATTTGTCCAAAACTTAGAGAAAATCAGAAAGGCCTTAGAAATTAATGAACAATGATTAAGATTATTTTTCCTAGTTTACTTATGCAACAGAGAACCTAGGAAAAATACAAAGACCATTAATTTGGACCAGTTTTAAATTAAAATGATTTGTTTAGCTTTATATAGACTGAAAATCAATTATTAAATAGGCAAAACTATAACCAAAATGCTTGATAAAAATCCAGTGAACTTGTAACCACCAGAGCCCCACTACAAAAATACAGAGCACCTCAGCCCAACTTTTTAAGCAAAGAAAATAAATACAAGGTGATAATAAGGCTTTTTTTCAAATAAATCATGAACAACCCCTTTTAATGTGATAATGGGCAACTAAAAATTTGCTAAGTCCATGATGAGGTAAACTACCAGAGAAAAATGCAAACCCATGAAAAAGAAGTAAACCCATACCTTTTGCTAATGATTTAAGAGAGAGGCCACTTAATTCAAATAATGCAAACCACCCCTTCCCTTAAGCAAAAAGAGGCCAAACTTCAGAATGATTGCTCTTGCACAAAATACTAACTATGAAAAATGAGAACTTTGTTGTTGGATGTTTCTCAAATATAGTGGTAGTAGAAAGCACCCATTTGGCTAGAAACTTGAGAAAACCATAGAAAAATAATTAAGAGGTATTAATGACTAGAAATTTGTATCAAGTCATGTTATGACACCTAAAAGCCAGCAAAAATAAGTTTTAGAGAATTACCCACTGTTAAATAATAGTTGTAGTTCAAAGCACCCCTTCTGCCCTAAAATTTGGTAATTTTGTCCAGAGAAAACCATTCACTTTCTGACCCCCAAAATTTTGAGGCAGGGAAACATACACCAGTAACAAGCCACTGTAATTTTTGTAAAAGTTTTAGAATTTTATAAAAGCAACTTGTAGTTCAAACCTACTCCAAAACATTGAAAGAATAAAAGAAAAAGGAAAGAAGAAATGAACCCCACCTCAATGAGTCTAACTTGAGTACTTATCATTTATCCCTAAGACTTAAAAGGAATTCAGTGGAACCCAAAAAAAAATAAACCTACCCCTTACCTTAGCTAAGTCTAACCCAACTTACCAAGCATACCACTAAGGGTTTTACATAAGTAAAGTTAACTTGTTTAAACTCAGAAGATCATACACCTTTAAAGTTGTAATTTCTAAAAGCACATATCATATCATGCATATATCTTACGCATTGCATTCATTAGATTGCAATCTTGCCGATGGAGAGTACGTGCTCATCCCCGAGCAAGGACCTGTCCAAGAACAGGACCAGGAGTAGGCTTCAGAGGCTGCTATTGAGGATCTCCCCGCAGCCCCAGCAATTGAAGGCAAGCCCCGGTTTTATGCATAACCATGTTATTATATGCAACTTTACTACACTTAATGCTTGTAGGATTGCAATGTGCACTTAAGTGTAGGAGTTGCTTGAAACCTCTAGTTGCATGAACATAGGATTCCTTTTTGAGATGAATACTAGTATGCTAGGTCGAGTAGCTGCTTGCTAATCAGGATCTCGGTAGAAGTCGAGTGATTTTTCTAGCACTCACGCGAGGTCAGGAATTGATTGTATTTATCTTGATAACGGGACATATGTTGGTCTCGAGACTTGGATCCAGGGAGGATGCCTTGTCCCTGAGACGGGAAAAATGAATTAAGGATTAATGTGTGGATACCTGAGTCAAGCTTTTGAACGTACTAAGCACATGCCGGGAAAAATGGTAACCGGTAAACCTAGTACCTGAGTGAAGCCAGGCGCGGACTTTATCCCTCATGCGACCTGAGACTGGGTCTCCCATGCTAGCTATGGTGGGTACAAGTGCGGTCACTGCACGGCGGCAGCCGGGGTCAGTGGAGCATTGTATGCCAAGGCGGTGAGGCCTGGACGCGAACGGGGAATCGATGGGGACGGTTGTCATGTGCGGGGTCGGAGTACCCTGACATGCCGTGTGTTTAGGTTTACCTTGCAAGGTTTAAAACTCGATTCGAATCGTCTGCTTCTCGCAGCTAATGAGACTGCTTGATTCCTTGTACTGCATCGAGTAAGAAGTGAAATGTGGATTATATGAGATAACTTGATGGTTGAACTAATTGATTGTTACCATGTATGCTTAGAAGGAGCAAATCTAGCTAAGTTAATGATGGTAGAATTGAAAAGCTAAAAATTGATTTTAGAAACAGCTAGTGCTTTTGGCAAACCAAACCCCTCAGCCAAACAGCTGCATAGTCTAGAGGTAGAGGAGTAGACTCCTCACACCGGTTAAGTCTAGCTGAGTATTAGTATACTGAGCCTTGCTTGTGGCTCAATTTTTGCAGGTACCGTTCAGGAAATGGTTGATGGTGTGACTTGGCCTACCACCTTGCCACCGGGTTGGACGGTCGAGTGGGATGTTGCTCCGGCAGGAGAGGAGCATGAGGAGTAGTGGGCTAGGCCTTGCCCATTTCCTCATTACCGACGACGTCGATTATCCGCTGCACTTTATTTTGTGAACTTTATTTGCTACTCAAAAACTCCGATTTATGTAATAATTTAGCACTTAATTTGAGGTTTCCTGTTTTATTGTATTTCTTCTGTGACTCACCTTCGAGTGAGATTGTGGAATTTGATCCTGGTTAAGTGGCTCTATCAGACTAGATCTGAGGGACTGACGGGTTATTCCGATTTAAGTGTGTTACGGCCCCTGAGGCATGACTTAGGCACTTAAGCTGGAATAATTCGGGCGGTTCTGCCACAGCTGGTATCGGAGCAAATTCCACCACAGAGAAGGACAATAAACCATGAATACCAATTTTCAAAATCTAAAACTTGCCTAGAAACTACTACGCACCGTCAAGACTAGACCGCTAGACCTAGGACGAAAGGCCTTAGGCATAGAGGGAGAAATAGGTGGCTAATTAATTAGGCCCCGTGGGCCAATACTTATATTTTTAGGATGCCCTAAAAAGGCACCCTATTTTCTCTTTGAGAGGCAACGTTTCTTCCAGCATGCATGCATTATAAAATATAAAGAGGAATTAAAAATTGAGCTAACCCCCTTTTCTTTAAAACCATCCGGGCTCTCTTTTTCTTTTTTCCTTCCACCATAATCTATATCTTTGATTCCCTTCCGCAGATGAATTCACCCACCCCCGCCAGCGGAGGAGACTCTTGTTTCAGTTCTGACTTCCTTTCTCGCGATGGCTTTCCTTCTATCTTGTGGGAAGTGCTTAACTCCGCCGGTTACCCTACGCCCCCTTTGTACACGGTGCAGTTGTATGAGGAGCATCGGGTACCTCGTTGTCGGGTCTGGCTGACTTTGGAGGCTCATCCCCTTCAGCCGGGTTGGCGTTCTCTTGACTCTGAGACGATTGGACTCAGGACGGACGACACCGTTGAGGCAGCAGCCATGAAGACTCTGACGACTTTCTGTGGCTACCATCCCCTGGAGATGGTGATGCACCCCTTGGGACTCTTCCCTGCTGAGAAGAAGGATGATCCCATGTGGTGTAACCGCGTGAGCCATGTGAAGGATGTGTGGGCAATGTATCCTGACTTGGTTGGGAGGGTCACTGTTCAGTGCATGAGTGCGCTGTACCGCCTTCAGGCCCTTCAGAGCGATGCTATGACACTTCTTGCTAACACCGCTCAGACTGCCAAGCTCACTCTCGACAGTCGGGAAGATTTTGTGGTCGACCTATCCACAGAATTGGTGGAGAAGGATCTGCAAGTGGAAAGGCTGAGCCAGCGTATCACCACCCTGGAGCAGCAAGTGGAGATCCGAGACAACACTATTGATGTCTTGGAGAACCAGCTTCACGATGTGCAGAGGGAACTCGAGGAAGCAAATGACCACTTGGACATGCACCACCTGGAGATGGAGGCCAATGAAGTAGGAAGCGAGGGAGAAGAGGCTCCCGAGGAGCTAGGACCAGCCCCTGGTGCCAATGGGACTACCTCCGCGATGCCTCCTTCACCCGTATCCAGTGTCGCTTCCACCGCTCAGGGTTAAGCAGTCGCTTTGACATTTTTAGGCGGATAGAAACCTATGCGAGCTTAGTAGTATCACATTTTGGACTAGGCTTATGGGTACCTTCCCCTGATTGATGTAACCCTGTAAACTTTTGAAATCTGTGGGATATTTGTCACCATGTTACCTTCATTTCGAACCCAATATTATGATTATGGCATTTTCCTTCCATATGAGATGATATCTTGCCGTTCGAAACTGTAAGTTGGGATAACAATGGCGACAATCTCTGTTTTCAGATGGCAGCTAGGCAGCGTCGCGGGCAGAATGAGCAAGCTCCCCCGCCACCTCCCCCAGCTCCCACAGTGCAGGAGCTGATGGCCCAGCAGAATGAGATTCTGCGACAGCTCTTGCAGCGCCAGCCCCACCAACAGCAGCATGGTGGAGGCCAGCATCAGCGACCTCCGGCTATGGCAACATACCAGGAGTTTCTGAGCACGCAGCCGCCCTTGTTCACCAAGGCAGAGGATCCGTTGGACGCCGACGTGTGGCTTCGCGTCGTCGAGTCCAAGTTTCCCCTCCTCACGGGAGATTGCCCTGATGAGGCCAAGGCTCGCTTCGCCGCACAGCAGCTTCGCGGCCCTGCTCGGACTTGGTGGGACCACTTCCGTGCTATGCTCCCCGCTGATCGTGAGGTATCTTGGGAGGAATTCAAGACTGCCTTCAGAGGACACCACATCCCAGCTGGCATTCTTGATCGGAAGTTGAATGAATTTCTAGCCCTTAATCAAGGAACCCGCACGGTACTGCAGTATGCACAAGCCTTCAACGACTTATGCCAGTATGCAGGATATCATGCTGATTCTGATGAAAAGAAGAGGGATCGCTTCCGCAGGGGTCTCAATACCAAGCTGCGGGAACGACTCAACACTGTCCGGGCTGATAGCTTCAATGAGTTGGTCAATATGGCCATCTCTCAGGAGGATTGTATTGTTGCTCACCGGGCAGAGAAGAAGAGGAAGGCACCAATGGCAGCACCATCCGCTCAGGCTCAGAGGTTCCAGATCGTTTCTCACAACCAGAGCAGGGGTTTTCAGCAGCAGGCAGGCAGATGGGTGATCAGGCCACCTCAACAGCAGCAGCAGCCGGCACCCAACCGCTACCCAGCTCCTACCCCAAGGAACAATCAGCCTCAGCAGCAGCAGCAGTTCCGCCAGGGAAATGGGAACAAGTGTTTCACTTGTGGCAATGTGGGCCACTATGCCAAGAATTGTCCCAGGAACCAGCAGAGGCAGATGCCAGCACCAAATCAAGACAAGGGAAGAAAGCAGAAGGTGCAAGTCAGGCAAGGGAAGCTCAACTTCACTACTCTGGAGGAAGTACCAGAAGGAGCTCCTATCATGACCGGTACCTTTTTAGTTTATAATCAACCTGCTTTAATTCTGTTTGATTCTGGTGCATCTCATAGTTTCATTAGCCAAAAGTTCAGTGCTAAATGTAAACTGCCATTCTCTCACTCAAAAGGGTCATTCATGATAGTCACACCTGGAGGTAAAATTGCAACTAATCAATTAAACCAAAGTGTGCCTATTCAACTGGGAAGCCACATTGTCAAAACCACTCTTCTTGTGTTGGGATTGGAAAATGTGGACATTATTCTAGGAGCAAATTGGATGACCTTGCACCAAGTTGTGCTTGATATAGCCAGCCGTACCGTGGAAGTTAATTCTCCCTTCTGCGGGAACTTCACTTTAATTCTGCCTAGTCAAGGTTCTACTCAGTCATGTGCTTTCTCTATGACGGAGTCACCCCTAAAGAAGATCCCAGTGGTCTGTGAGTATGCAGATGTCTTCCCTGATGAATTGCCAGGAATGCCACCGGACTGGGATATCGAATTCGCCATCGAGTTGCAACCGGGAACGGCCCCAATTTCCAAGAGGCCCTACCGAATGCCACCCGCTGAGTTGGTAGAATTGAAGAAGCAGTTGCAAGAATTGCTGGATAAGGGTTTCATTCGCCCAAGCACTTCGCCTTGGGGCTGTCCAGCACTGTTTGTGAAGAAGGATGAAAGCTTGAGGTTGTGTATAGATTACCGTCCTCTTAATGCGGTAACTATCAAGAACAAGTATCCTTTGCCTCGTATTGATGTTCTCTTTGACCAGTTGGTCGGGGCCAAGGTGTTTTCCAAGATAGACCTTCGCTCTGGCTACCATCAGATCAAGATACGAGCAAGTGATATTCCGAAGACGACATTCTCAACCAGATATGGGCTATATGAAT
The DNA here is from genome assembly GCF_902167145.1 of Zea mays. Taxonomy (NCBI): domain Eukaryota; kingdom Viridiplantae; phylum Streptophyta; class Magnoliopsida; order Poales; family Poaceae; genus Zea; species Zea mays. The sequence continues at coordinate 49,172,239 of NC_050103.1, forward strand.
TCTTGGTGATGTCATTCGGGCTGACAAATGCACCAGCATACTTCATGTATCTGATGAATTCTGTTTTCATGCCGGAATTGGACAAGTTCGTGGTGGTTTTCATCGATGACATTCTGGTGTACTCAAAGAACGAAGAAGAACATGACGGGCATTTGCATGTAGTGCTTCAACGTCTGCGAGAGCACCACCTTTATGCCAAGTTATCCAAGTGTGATTTTTGGCTAAAGGAAATCAAATTCTTGGGTCACACTATCTCTCAGGCTGGAATAGCTGTTGATCCTGATAAAGTGCAAGAAGTGATGAACTGGAGGCCACCAACAACCGTTCGCCAGATTCGGAGTTTTCTGGGATTGGCTGGTTATTACCGAAGGTTTATTCCAGACTTCTCCCGAATTGCGAAGCCTATTAGTGAGTTGCTAAAGAAAGAAGTCAAGTTTGTGTGGAGTCAGAAGTGCGAAGATGCCTTCCATGCATTAAGGCAGCATCTGACCACAGCACCAGTGTTGGCGCAACCCGACAGCAGCAAGCCTTTTGATGTATATTGCGATGCCTCTGGCACCGGGCTAGGTTGTGTCTTGATGCAAGACAACCGAGTCATTGCTTATGCCTCAAGAGCACTCAGGCCTCATGAGCAAAATTATCCCACTCATGACCTCGAGTTAGCAGCAGTGGTTCATGCATTGAAAATGTGGAGGCACTATCTAATGGGAACCCACTACAACATCTTCACTGATCATAAGAGCCTTAAGTACATTTTTACTCAAGCTGATCTCAACATGAGGCAGAGAAGATGGCTAGAGCTGATCAAGGATTATGACCTGGAGGTACATTATCACCCAGGGAAAGCTAATGTGGTAGCAGATGCCTTGAGTCGGAAGTTGCAGTGCAACTGTATTCTGATGGATTCTCGCATTAACACCTTGTGTGATGAGTTGAGCAAGATGCAAATTGAAGTGATTCCTTCTGGTTCTTTGTCTCACATTTCTGTTGAGCCAACTTTGCAAGACCAGATCATCATGGCCCAGCTCAGTGAGAAGGGAGTGCAGACTATCAAGAAGAATCTCCATCAGAAGGTTGAGAAGTATAATTGTTTCCGCCAGGATGAGAAGGGTGTATTATGGTTCAAGAGCAGATTGGTAATTCCTAAAGACCAGGAGCTCAAGAGGAAAATTTTGGATGAGGCTCATCTCTCTAAATTCTCTATGCATCCGGGAAGCACCAAGATGTACCATGATTTGAAGCTTTTGTACTGGTGGACCAGAATGAAGAGGGAGATAGCCCAGTATGTATCAGAGTGTGACACCTGTCAGAGGATAAAGGCAAGCCACTTGAAGTCAGCTGGAGCTTTGCAACCACTATCCGTACCTTCGTGGAAGTGGGACGACATCAGCATGGATTTCATTGTGGGTCTGCCCAACACCTCTCGTCATCATGATTCGATTTGGGTTATTGTGGACCGATTGACGAAAGTGGCACATTTTCTTCCTGTGCACACCACTGATAAGGCTCAGAAGTATGCAGAATTGTATATTGACCGAATCGTGTGTTTGCACGGATTACCTTGAACCATTGTTTCTGACCGAGGAGCCCAATTTGTTGCCAGATTTTGGGAACAATTGCAAGAGTCTTTGGGAACCAAGCTAATCCGGAGTTCAGCTTACCACCCACAGACTGATGGTCAGACGGAAAGGGTAAACCAAATTCTGGAGGATATGCTGAGAGCTTGTGCGATCGATTGTGGCAAGAACTGGGATAAGCACCTCTCCTTGGCAGAGTTTGCTTATAACAATAGTTATCAATCCAGCCTAAAGATGGCACCTTTTGAAGCTCTCTATGGAAGAAGGTGCAGGACACCACTCAATTGGTCTCAACCTGGTGAAAGAGAAGTTTTTGGACCTGATTTAGTGACTGAAGCCGAAAGGAAGGTCAAGCTAATCAGGAAGAATCTAGAAGCTGCTCAGGCCAGGCAGAAGAGCTATCATGATAAAAGAAGGAAACCTCTCCAGTTCAAGGTGGGAAGTTTTGTATACCTCAAGGTATCACCCACCAAAGGAGTACAGAGGTTTCGGATCAAAGGCAAGCTAGCCCCTCGTTACATTGGACCTTATGAGATCATCGAAGCATGTGGACCCGTGGCATACAAGCTGAAGTTACCTTCAAAGATGTCTGCCATTCACAGTGTATTCCATGTATCTCAGCTGAAAAAGTGTGTTCGATTGCCGACTGAGATCATAGCAGAGCCAGAATTGGAGATAGAGCCAGATCTATCGTACCAAGAGTACCCCTCCAAGATTCTGGATTGCAAAGAAAGATCAACTCGGGCTAAATCGATCAAGATGTTCAAGGTCCAGTGGAGTAATCACTCAGAGGAGGAAGCTACTTGGGAAACCGAGGAATTCCAGAGATCCAACTTCCCCGATTGCCTACCTAAAGAAGCTGGTACGTAATCACCCCCAACCCCCTCCTCCTGCCCTTCGAATCTAACTTTCAAAAATATGATCTTAATTCAGAATGAAGTAACTATAAAGTAAAACTTAAAAGGACTTCCTTCTGAAGTTGCAAAGAGAATGACATTCGAAGAGCAGTTTTGCCCTAATAATAACAATAATCACCCATTTCCTATAAGTCTCACCCTTTGCTTCACCCTGGGAGGACTCTGGCCCAAATCTCGGGACGAGATTCCTTTAAGGGGGGAAGGCTGTGACACCCCAGTGTCACCTAGGGTTTTTCTCAAATGCCAAACCAAGAATCATTATTTTATGTGAGCCAAAGTAAGCCTGAGCATCAAAATAACTTAAGTAATAAAGAATTCACCAAGTATATACTTAAAAGTGTCATGATCAAAACAATTGAGACTTTTAAAAGATAAGAATGTGCAACCCAAATTAAAAACACTAAGTGAGCCCCATGAGCAAAACTCAAGAAAATAAGTAAAAGGGAATGAAAAGTTTAAAATTTTGACTTGAGCCAATTATAAAAATTAAAGTATATTTAATGGGAAACAAGAAATGTTGAGAAAGCTTAGCCAAAATAACTCAAATAAAACCCCAAATCAAGCTTCTCATATGGGGACTTATTGGGAATTCTGAATTTCAGAATTCTGAAATTCAGACCTTGAGCCAAAGATCAGGGATGTTCACCTTGATCCCTAACTCGAATCCTAATGGCCCCATTGACAAAATTGTGTCTAACTAACCCCTCTGTCGTGTGCCAGAAGATGGCATTGGGACGCGAGCCCTAGACACGACAAAACCTTGGATTTGCCTCGGGTTTGGGCAGGGAGACAGACCAGATTTCCTGGCTCCATATCTCTGCAACCAGTAGGCAAAATCCTATGACCCCCACACAAGAATGGTAGCTTGTAGGGAGGAGAAGAGGTTTTGTGCACTAACCAAGTCGAGAGTAGGCTCGGATGAGCGACCACACGCGCCAGTACTTGGGCAGAACGCACGGGCACACGTGTTCGACCCTGGTCGGCACGCCAGAGCTCGCCCAACCCGCGCGCGCGCTCACCCCGGCGTCCGGTCAAGTCCGCCGCGCGCCCACGCCCTCGGCCGTGCCCGCCCGCGCCTATAAAGCCTCCCCAGGCGCACCTCTCTTCGCCCCGCACTCACCCTCACCGGCCAGCCACCTTTCCTTAGCTCCGGCGAGCTTAATTCCGCCCGCCATTGCCGTCAGAGCTTCGGCCATCGTGGCCAGCCCACTCCAGCCACCCTCAAGCCAAGCCAGTGCTTCGGCTAGCTCCACCAGTAGCCCGTGAAGCTTGCCAAGCCCTCGGACCCGGCCAGACTTCGCCGGAGGCCCGAGACCGACCTCACCGGACTTCGGTCTTCCGCCGCCGCGCATGGACCGAGTTATCCAGTGAGTCCCCGCCCAATTCCTTGCGCTCATATCTTCTCTGGCATCCCGTGGACCTCCCTGACCCATTTGATTGAACTATCTCGCCGTGACCAGGCCGGTCTCCTCGCCGCCGACGAGCATCCCCGCCTGCGCGCGTGGATCGACCGACTCCGGCCATCTCCGATGGCGTTCCGCACACCGTTGTGATCCCCGAGACCTCCCCTTCGTCCTCGACCACTTCACCTGAGCAATCTCGCCACCGGTAAGCCCCTCCGCCCTTTCTTCCGCCGTGGTTACTGTTTGAGGTAGAAGAAGGACCTCGGGTTAGGATTTGTAGAACCCGAGGGGTTTTCTGTGATGTCAGTGACTCATGTGAATAGTAGCTTAAGGGCTGATTCGCGAAGAAAACTTAGAAAACCCGCCAGGGACCCCAGTGCAAAGTGGATTTCCATTTAACCAATTCTGTTATTCTTTTAAAAATGACCAGAGAACTTAGAAAATCCATAACTTGATGAAATCTTAATAAAAAGTTGTCAAACCAATTTTGCTAGCTCCTGAATATTATAATCTATCTTTTAAAAATAGTAGACCCTATGCTTTCTGTTCTAAATTTTTGAGTTTAAAATTAAAAACAGAAACCTACTAAACCTTGTTTAATTAAGGAAAATTAGTTTTTCTTCTGTGCTGAACTTAAGAAAATTTGTAGATGTTTAAACCTCATTTAGACATAGTTTAAAAATAATGGGAACCCCAGCATTGAAAAATATGATGTAGTTATTCCTTTAAAGCTAATTTGTCCAAAACTTAGAGAAAATCAGAAAGGCCTTAGAAATTAATGAACAATGATTAAGATTATTTTTCCTAGTTTACTTATGCAACAGAGAACCTAGGAAAAATACAAAGACCATTAATTTGGACCAGTTTTAAATTAAAATGATTTGTTTAGCTTTATATAGACTGAAAATCAATTATTAAATAGGCAAAACTATAACCAAAATGCTTGATAAAAATCCAGTGAACTTGTAACCACCAGAGCCCCAGTACAAAAATACAGAGCACCTCAGCCCAACTTTTTAAGTAAAGAAAATAAATACAAGGTGATAATAAGGCTTTTTTTCAAATAAATCATGAACAACCCCTTTTAATGTGATAATGGGTAACCAAAAATTTGCTAAGTCCATGATGAGGTAAACTACCAGAGAAAAATGCAAACCCATGAAAAAGAAGTAAACCCATACCTTTTGCTAATGATTTAAGAGAGAGGCCACTTAATTCAAATAATGCAAACCACCCCTTTCCTTAAGCAAAAAGAAGCCAAACTTCAGAATGATTGCTCTTGCACAAAATACTAACTATGAAAAATGAGAACTCTGTTGTTGGATGTTTCTCAAATATAGTGGTAGTAGAAAGCACCCATTTGGCTAGAAACTTGAGAAAACCATAGAAAAATAATTAAGAGATATTAATGACTAGAAATTTGTATCAAGTCATGTTATGACACCTAAAAGCCAGCAAAAATAAGTTTTAGAGAATTACCCACTGTTAAATAATAGTTGTAGTTCAAAGCACCCCTTCTGCCCTAAAATTTGGTAATTTTGTCCAGAGAAAACCATTCACTTTCTGACCCCCAAAATTTTGAGACAGGGAAACATACACCAGTAACAAGCCACTGTAATTTTTGTAAAATTTTTAGAATTTTATAAAAGCAACTTGTAGTTCAAACCTACTCCAAAACATTGAAAGAATAAAAGAAAAAGGAAAGAAGAAATGAACCCCACCTCAATGAGTCTAACTTGAGTACTTATCATTTATCCCTAGGACTTAAAAGGAATTTAGTGGAACCCCAAAAAAAATAAACCTACCCCTTACCTTAGCTAAGTCTAACCCAACTTACCAAGCATACCACTAAGGGTTTTACATAAGTAAAGTTAACTTGTTTAAACTCAGAAGATCATACACCTTTAAAGTTGTAATTTCTAAAAGCACATATCATATCATGCATATATCTTACGCATTGCATTCATTAGATTGCAATCTTGCCGACGGAGAGTACGTGCTCATCCCCGAGCAAGGACCTGTCCAAGAAGAGGACCAGGAGCAGGCTTCAGAGGCTGCTATTGAGGATCTCCCCGCAGCCCCAGCAATTGAAGGCAAGCCCCGATTTTATGCATAACCATGTTATTATATGCTACTTTACTACACTTAATGCTTGTAGGATTGCAATGTGCACTTAAGTGTAGGAGTTGCTTGAAACCTCTAGTTGCATGAACTTAGGATTCCTTTTTGAGATGAATACTAGTATGCTAGGTCGAGTAGCTGCTTGCTAATCAGGATCTCGGTAGAAGTCGAGTGATTTTTCTAGCACTCGCGCGAGGTCAGGAATTGATTGTATTCATCTTGATAACGGGACATATGCTGGTCTCGAGACTTGGATCCTGGGAGGATGCCTTGTCCCTGAGACGGGAAAAATGAATTAAGGATTAATGTGTGGATACCTGAGTCAAGCTTTTGAACGTACTAAGCACATGCCGGGAAAAATGGTAACCGGTAAACCTAGTACCTGAGTGAAGCCGGGCGCGGACTTTATCCCTCATGCGACCTGAGACTGGGTCTCCCATGCTAGCTATGGTGGGTACAACTGCAGTCACTGCACGGAAGCAGCCGGGGTCAGTGGAGCATTGTATGCCAAGGCGGTGAGGCCTGGACGCGAATGGGGAATCGATGGGGACGGTTGTCATGTGCGGGGTTGGAGTACCCTGACATGCCGTGTGTTTAGGTTTACCTTTGTCACACCCGGATTTTAGGGGTCAAAAACCCGGGCGCGAACATAAACACCAGGTGTGCTGGGACCAAGTCTCACACATATGATGCATAGTGGCACAGGATCGAATGTCACATCTTTACTATATAACAGGAGTTCTGTACGAAAATAATTAAATAATTACATCATATGAGGAAACGATCCAGCAACCCAAAGTTGACTGGGAGACGACGGCCTAGACCTCTCACGAACACATCGCAGCATCCTCCATGCGCCTCATCCTGCAGTACCTGTTCTTGATCTGTGGGGGGGTGTGAGACATCAAGAGTGAGCTCACATACGTTCATCGCTCAACAAGTTGTGGGGAATAATGTGCATGAACTCGCCAAAGGTGGGAGCTCACGTGAAGTGTAAGGCTTACCAAAGAGGATGGTTGAAGCTGAGCATTGCTTTTAATGTTGGTCAAAATTTTATTAGCAATTACTAAGTATAAGTAAATACCAACCCAATTAAGTAGTAGAACAAAAGTAACAACATCACCTGCGATGCAATGCATATGACAAATTGAATTTAGTTCCATAAATTAATCATGTGAGGGTCCAAGCCGCTCATGACCGTGAGCACGGCTAGTATACCAGTTTTACACTCTGCAGAGGTTGCGCATATTTACCCACAAGTCATGTTACCCATCTGCCAAGAGATGGCCAATCCCATACACCTCTACCGAGGAGGCGAGGCAGGGTAACACTACGAGGCCTTTACAAAGTTCCACTAGCTTCAGAAAACCCGCTACAGTTTATAGGAAGCTCCAATGCAGGGTTCTTGCCTGACCGCCATCGCAGCAAAATCAACCAAGGACCTCCCTACACTGACCACTCCCCTACTGCCCTTGCCCCTTTCGGGTAAGGAAGACCTCCACTAGCTTTCCTAGTTAATCAGCCAAGGGCGTCCCATTATACCCTTGTGGTAGCACTGTTTTCCCGGGTGGTCGCTCCATGTTCGCATTAACAATAATGATCTTAACATGAACAATAATAATAAAAAGATAATAAAAATGTAATCATGAATAGTGTATCTTCATACCCAAATCCACATAAAGCAATAGCAGGTACTACCCATGAATTTAGTAGTAAAATCAGTGGTGAAACAAGGTATAAAGATAGTCAAATCTAGGGTAACCTATTGGGTCCCATCAAAATTAACCTATGCAGATCATTATAATTAATAAGAACATGGCTAGGAAAAAGTAAGTGATCAAGGGCACAACTTACCTGGCACTTGAGATTCCAGGTACCAACTTGCTCATCAGGTGACTCGTGACCTCACACTAGTCGTAGCAATACAAACAAACAGTGTATAGGAAAAATTAACATCACACCAAACATATATGCAAAATACATATTAATGATCTACATATTAAAATAAAATCACAGGAACAAGAATTATTAATTTTGAAGTTATAGATTTTAAGTTATGGACTTCCAAAAGTTCTAGGTGCTAGGTACAAGATTAATTAGGAGATTAATTTTAATATGACTTTCATGTCAAAACAGTGAAATAAAATGATAAACAATAATATTACAAAATTAATGTCACTGAAATGGATCAATTCGGAATTAGAATGGATTTTCTATGAATTAAATAAGTTTCTGAAATTATTTTAACACTAAAATCATTTTCTAATTGAATTTATTTGGTTTCCTACTCCTCTGTACTGCGCGCATCAATCCAGAGAACTGTAGGGTGCCATCTGTAAATTCTTGGGCCATCGTGCAATTACTTAAGAACTGACTAGGATCGCGGGTTGATTAGCCAATTGTTCAGGGTCTCTTTTACAAACTCACCCGCTCCGAAGGGGTATGGGGTCACAAGAGCCGTCCAATCACCATCGAACCACCCTGATCAGACCCCGAGGGTTTATGAAGCTGTAAGCAATCAAGGTCGTTGGATCAACGACCAGGCGCCTGGATTTTAAGTCCTTAGGTCGATTATCACGCGCCGGATCCACATCGGACGACCGAGAAGAGTTCAGGCCAAACCAGAATCCGGGATCAAATCCCAGCCCTTCATCTGGGATTGACGGCCCATATTCCACCCCCATCGCCCAAGCCTGGTAACGGTGGCGCTGCCTGAGGCCACGGCGAGGCATCGCCGGTGAGCCTACTGGATGGCGGTCCTGTGCTCTAGATCCCAATCCGGGGAGCGCTACACGGAGACAAGATCCCAACAACAGATATAGGTTCACGTACCAATGGTGAGGATGCCGATATTCTCCGACCACGGCGCTAGTGGTTCCGCGGCGGAGCAGCGGCATGGGTGAGAAATTCTGGTGGCCACGAGGTCCTTCTCCGCCCCCCGACGACAACGCAAGCATCGAAGCTCGCCGTCGACCAACGAACCGAGTGCATCCATCCCAATACCTCGCGCGTGAAGAAGATCCGTACCGCCGGTCACCACGGCATCTTCCTTCTCTCCTTCTCTCTTGCCCCAGTCGGTGGTGGTGGCCAACACAGCAGCGGCATCTGGCTTTCTCTCTCCATCTCTCTCCGCTGCTTGCTCGGAGGCCTCACGAGTCTCGACGATGGCCGAGGGAGTCACAACCCGCGTATATTTATACGCCCAGAACTAAAGGAGATAGGATCGGCTAGCAAGGATCACGTATATGTGATGTCAGGGGTGACATCGTGATGACGTCAAATCCGGCAAGGTGAATAAAATAACAATAGAAATAAAAAAAAACCCCTCAACATCCACTTCCTAGCGCACGGTGGCAGCCCATCAGGTGTGGCTAGCTAGCGCCATCAGCCCAAGACCAGGTTGTGTTTTCCCCTTTCATTCACCCCTTTTTTTAATTAAATCTCGATTTCTCCAAATTTGAATTCCAAGTTTTTTTACACGTATATTAAACTCACAAACAAATAAAACACCAGAATGCCAAGTATAGTTTTATGTTGCTTAATTATTTACCACCTTACTCATTTATGTTGGTGCTTCCAAATATACAATTCATGCGTCTAAATTTAATAATTTTAGAAAGTAATACATAATCCCCGATAATATATGGATTAACTTAATAATTTTTTTATGGGTTCATATAATTCATAAAATAATTGCTTCCCTAAGTAAATAATCAAGGATCTTTTTGTTTATATTTTTATTTAGTTTTGATTCGAATTCTAGCTTTAAGGTTTAGATTTTATATGTATATATTTATATATATTTAAACTATCAACGTCTTAGTGTTATCATTATTTATTTTAGGAAGTCCAATTAGGTGAAATGAAATAATTTTAATCCTCAATAGTCTTGGAGAATCTTACTAAATCCCAAAATAGAATTTTGGGTGTTATAAATTCTACCCCCCCTTAACAGAAATCTCGTCCTCGAGATTTGTATGGACAGGGATGTAAATAAGCTTTATTTATAGTTTGGCCTTTAACTTCTAATTAGTTTATGAATACAAGTTTCATGTTATTTAGAAAGTGGTTATGGAAGCATGGGTATATATATGTATGTCCACTTGTGTATAAAAAAATCCTTGATGGGTGATTAGGAGAGTATAGATATCTAGACGCTTATTATGTGGGTTGATGAATGGATAGGTTGGGATAACCAGGATTATGGTAATAAGAGACTCCATGTACAGTGGATCTTGTTTCGTCTAGCGATCCAACTTGATCTTTGAAGACTTGAGTTGATGCTTTTTCTCCCTTGACGTGGTTGGTCTTCTTTGGCCCTCAATTCTAGAGTTGCCATCCGAGTTAAGGACATGTGGCTAAGTATATATAATTAGGATAGCCAGGGTACACGAGGTAGGTGGGTTTGAACAAAGTTTTACTTTGCTTTTGTGATATCTAGATTAGACAACCTATGATGTAGGTTAGGTTGTTGTTTACGGACGAGTTAGTCCAAGGTATTAATTTAGGGTAAGATATGTTTACAGAATTAGGGTCTAATTTATGTCACCAACATTATCTAACTTATTTAAGTAACTCAATTTGGATTAGATCATGTTAGATTAGGTGGGATCTAGATCAGATTAGTATAACTAGATAAGATCTTATTTATTTTAGGCTAGATCATGGTTGTTACTGTAGAGTGGGATATGTATACCAAGATAAATCCATAAGGATAAGGTAGAATCTTTTGAGGTTAGTTAGATCTATTAAGGTGAGATAAAATCTTTTCAAGATAAGATGAGTCTATTAAGATAAGAAATAATCTTTCAAGATAAGATGAATCTATTAAGATAATAGAGTATCTTTTAAGATAAGATGGATTTATGAGGATATATATATTTTAATGAGGGATAATCTAGTTTATCTAGTTATCTTATGAATTTTATTTATTTATATTTATACTATATATATGCAGATGTAATTGTGGACATTACTCCACAACTCATCACACTCAATCAAAGATCCAAATCAAACAAGTATCATAAGAACAAACATTCAAGTTCATAGATATCTATATAAAAGAAAAATAATTTTGTTTTTGTTCCTAAGAGTAGGTCTCCTATTCCTAAAGGTCACTTTAGGTACAGAATTTCAAAGTGTGAAATCCACTTTTGTCTTTGGAGAGAAAATGTAAGAATAATCAGAGTAAAGCGGAAATAGATGAGAAAAGATTAAGGTAAGTTTAGAAAAGAATCAGAGTAGCAAAGGTAAGTAGACAATGGTTGTCCAGTTCTACCTAGGTTTCGTCCTACAGTCAACATTCCTCTGATACCACTTCTGTCACACCCGGATTTTAGGGGTCAAAAACCCGGGCGCGAGCATAAACACCAGGTGTGCTGGGACCAAGTCTCACACATATGATGCATAGTGGCACAGGATCGAATGTCACATCTTTACTATATAACAGGAGTTCTGTACGAAAATAATTAAATAATTACATCATATGAGGAAACGATCCAGCAACCCAAAGTTGACTGGGAGACGACGGCCTAGACCTCTCACGAACACATCGCAGCATCCTCCATGCGCCTCATCCTGCAGTACGTGTTCTTGACCTGTGGGGGGGGTGTGAGACAGCAAGAGTGAGCTCACATACGTTCATCGCTCAACAAGTTGTGGGGAATAATGTGCATGAACTCGCCAAAGGTGGGAGCTCACGTGAAATGTAAGGCTTACCAAAGAGGATGGTTGAAGCTGAGCATTGCTTTTAATGTTGGTCAAAATTTTATTAGCAATTACTAAGTATAAGTAAATACCAACCCAATTAAGTAGTAGAACAAAAGTAACAACATCACCTGCGATGCAATGCATATGACAAATTGAATTTAGTTCCATAAATTAATCATGTGAGGGTCCGAGCCGCTCATGACCGTGAGCACGGCTAGTATACCAGTTTTACACTCTGCAGAGGTTGCGCATCTTTACCCACAAGTCATGTTACCCATCTGCCAAGAGATGGCCAATCCCATACACCTCTACCGAGGAGGCGAGGCAGGGTAACACTACGAGGCCTTTACAAAGTTCCACTAGCTTCAGAAAACCAGCTACAGTTTATAGGAAGCTCCAATGCAGGGTTCTCGCCTGACCGCCATCGCAGCAAAATCAACCAAGGACCTCCCTACACTGACCACTCCCCTACTGCCCTTGCCCCTTTCGGGTAAGGAAGACCTCCACTAGCTTTCCTAGTTAATCAGCCAAGGGCGTCCCATTATACCCTTGTGGTAGCACTGTTTTCCCGGGTGGTCGCTCCATGTTCGCATTAACAATAATGATCTTAACATGAACAATAATAATAAAAAGATAATAAAAATGTAATCATGAATAATGTATCTTCATACCCAAATCCACATAAAGCAATATCAGGTACTACCCAAGAATTTAGTAGTAAAATCAGTGGTGAAACAAGGTATAAAGATAGTCAAATCTAGGGTAACCTATTGGGTCCCATCAAAATTAACCTATGCAGATCATTATAATTAATAAGAACATGGCTAGAAAAAAGTAAGTGATCAAGGGCACAACTTGCCTGGCACTTGAGATTCCAGGTACCAACTTGCTCATCAGGTGACTCGTGACCTCACACTAGTCGTAGCAATACAAACAAACAGTGTATAGGAAAAATTAACATCACACCAAACATATATGCAAAATACATATTAATGATCTACATATTAAAATAAAATCACAGGAACAAGAATTATTAATTTTGAAGTTATAGATTTTAAGTTATGGACTTCCAAAAGTTCTAGGTGCTAGGTACAAGATTAATTAGGAGATTAATTTTAATATGACTTTCATGTCAAAATAGTGAAATAAAATGATAAACAATAATATTACAAAATTAATGTCACTGAAATGGATCAATTCGGAATTAGAATGGATTTTCTATGAATTAAATAAGTTTCTGAAATTATTTTAACACTAAAATCATTTTCTAATTGAATTTATTTGGTTTCCTACTCCTCTGTACTGCGCGCATCAATCCAGAGAACTGTAGGGTGCCATCTGTAAATTCTTGGGCCATCATGCAATTACTTTAGAACTGACTAGGATCGCGGGTTGATTAGCCAATTGTTCAGGGTCTCTTTTACAAACTCACCCGCTCCGAAGGGGTATGGGGTCACAAGAGCCGTCCGATCACCATTGAACCACCCTGATCAGACCCCGAGGGTTTATGAAGCTGTACGCAATCAAGGTCGTTGGATCAACGACCAGGCGCCTGGATTTTAAGTCCTTAGGTCGATTATCACGCGCCGGATCCACATCGGACGACCGAGAAGAGTTCAGGCCAAACCAGAATCCGGGATCAAATCCCAGCCCTTCATCTGGGATTGACGGCCCATATTCCACCCCCATCGCCCAAGCCTGGTAACGGTGGCGCTGCCTGAGGCCACGGCGAGGCATCGCCGGTGAGCCTACTGGATGGCGGTCCTGTGCTCTAGATCCCAATCCGGGGAGCGCTACACGGAGACAAGATCCCAACAACAGATATAGGTTCACGTACCAATGGTGAGGATGCTGATATTCTCCGACCACGGCGCTAGTGGTTCCGCGGCGAAGCAGCGGCATGAGTGAGAAATTCTGGTGGCCACGAGGTCCTTCTCCGCCCCCCGACGACAACGCAAGCATCGAAGCTCGTCGTCGACCAATGAACCGAGTGCATCCATCCCAATACCTCGCGCGTGAAGAAGATCCGTACTGCCGGTCACCACGGCATCTTCCTTCTCTCCTTCTCTCTTGCCCCAGTCGGTGGTGGTGGCCAACACAGCAGCGGCATCTGGCTTTCTCTCTCCATCTCTCTCCGCTGCTTGCTCGGAGGCCTCACGAGTCTCGACGATGGCCGAGGGAGTCACAACCCGCGTATATTTATACGCCTAGAACTAAAGGAGATAGGATCGGCTAGCAAGGATCACGTATATGTGATGTCAGGGGTGTCATCGTGATGATGTCAAATCCGGCAAGGTGAATAAAATAACAATAGAAATAAAAAAAACCCCTCAACATCCACTTCCTAGCGCACGGTGGCAGCCCATCAGGTGTGGCTAGCTAGCGCCATCAGCCCAAGACAAGGATGTGTTTTCCCCTTTCATTCACCCCTTTTTTTTAATTAAATCTCGATTTCTCCAAATTTGAATTCCAAGTTTTTTTACACGTATATTAAACTCACAAACAAATAAAACACCAGAATGCCAAGTATAGTTTTATGTTGCTTAATTATTTACCACCTTACTCATTTATGTTGGTGCTTCCAAATATACAATTCATGCGTCTAAATTTAATAATTTTAGAAAGTAATACATAATCCCCGATAATATATGGATTAACTTAATAATTTTTTTTGTGGGTTCATATAATTCATAAAATAATTGCTTCCTTAAATAATCAAGGATCTTTTTGTTTATATTTTTATTTAGTTTTGATTCGAATTCTAGCTTTAAGGTTTAGATTTTGTATGTATATATTTATATATATTTAAACTATCAACGTCTTAGTGTTATCATTATTTATTTTAGGAAGTCCAATTAGGTGAAATGAAATAATTTTAATCCTCAATAGTCTTGGAGAATCTTACTAAATCCCAAAATAGAATTTTGGGTGTTATAACCTTGCAAGGTTTAAAACTCGATTCGAATCGTCTGCTTCTCGCAGCTAATGAGACTGCTTGATTCCTTGTACTGCATCGAGTAAGAAGTGAAATGTGGATTATATGAGATAACTTGATGGTTGAACTAATTGATTGTTACCATGTATGCTTAGAAGGAGCAAATCTAGCTAAGTTAATGATAGTAGAATTGAAAAGCTAAAAATTGGTTTTAGAAACAGCTAGTGCTTTTGGCAAACCAAACCCCTCAGCCAAACAACTGCATAGTCTAGAGGTAGAGGAGTAGACTCCTCACACCGGTTAAGTCTAGCTGAGTATTAGTATACTCAGCCTTGCTTGTGGCACAATTTTTGCAGGTACCGTTCAGGAAATGGTTGATGGTGTGACTTGGCCTACCACCCTGCCACCGGGTTGGACGGTCGAGTGGGATGTTGCTCCGGCAGGAGAGGAGCATGAGGAGTAGTGGGCTAGGCCTTGCCCATTTCCTCATTACCGACGACGTCGATTATCCGCTGCACTTTATTTTGTGAACTTTATTTGCTACTCAAAAACTCCGATTTATGTAATAATTCAGCACTTAATTTGAGGTTTCCTGTTTTATTGTATTTCTTCTGTGACTCACCTTCGAGTGAGATTGTGGAATTTGATCCTGGTTAAGTGGCTCTATCAGACTAGATCTGAGGGACTGACGGGTTATTCTGATTTAAGTGTGTTACGGCCCCTGAGGCGTGACTTAGGCACTTAAGCTGGAATAATTCGGGCGGTTCTGCCACAGCCGAGTTAGTTCAGAGGTGCGAAGCCTGCCAGTACTTGTCAAAGCAACAACATCTACCAGCACAGCAATTGCAGACCATACCAGTAACTTGGCCGTTCGCATGCTGGGGACTGGATATGATTGGACCTTTCAAGAAAGCTCAAGGAGGATACACTCATATACTGGTAGCAATTGACAAATTCACTAAATGGATAGAGTTCAAACCCATTGCTTCTTTAACCTCAGCTAAGGCCGTGGAATTCATACAAGACATAATATTCAGATTTAGAATACCAAATAGTATCATAACTGACCTAGGATCCAACTTCACAAGTTCAGAGTTCTTCGATTTCTGCGAGCAAAAAAGCATTCAGATCAAATATGCTTCGGTGGCACACCCAAGAGCCAACGGGCAGGTTGAACGAGCTAACGGGATGATATTGGAGGCACTCAGGAAAAAAGTCTTCGATAAAAATGAAAAGTTTGCAGGAAAGTGGATAAGGGAGTTGCCCTACGTCGTTTGGAGCCTAAGAACTCAACCTAGCCGAGCTTTGCATGGAAGTACTCCTTTCTTCATGGTCTACGGGTCAGAGGCAGTACTACCTGCTGACCTCAAGTTTGGGGCGCCAAGGTTGATCTTTGAAAGCATAGCAGAAGCCGAGGCTACTAGGCTGGAGGATATTGATATACTCGAAGAAGAACGGCTAAACACAGTAATTCAATCAGCGCGGTACCAGCAAACTTTGAGGCGTTACCACGATAAGGCCATGCGACGTCGATCCTTTGCAGTGGGAGATCTCGTCCTCCACCGAATTCTAACGGGGGAGGGACGACATAAGTTGTCACCTCTATGGGAAGAACCATTCATAGTAGCAGAAGTCACTCGACCGGGATCATATCGTCTCACTCAGATAGATGGCACGGAAATTGGAAACTCATGGAACATAGAACACCTCAGGAAATTTTACCCCTAGTTGTATTTCAAAAAGCTATCGGGATGACAATGTACTCTGTAAACTGGAAATATATCATCAATAAAGAGACCTCAAGAATACCCATATTGTTCATGGTCGACCTGCATTCTTACTTAACTCGGGGTGACCACTATGCCCTGCTAACGGAGCAATCGGCTTAAGTCGGCAACGACTTCAGACGGTGCAACATGCTCACGCTTACTTAACTCGGGGTGACCACTATGCCCTGCTAACGGAGCAATCGGCTTAAGTCGGCAACGACTTAAGACGGTGCAACATGCTCACGCTTACTTAACTCGGGGTGACCACTATGCCCTGCTAACGGAGCAATCGGCTTAAGTCGGCAACGACTTAAGACGGTGCAACATGCTCGCGCTTACTTAACTCGGGATTACTACTATGCCCTATTAACAAAAGCAATCGGTTTAAGTCAGCAACGACTTAAGACGGTTTCACATGCTTACGATTACTCATATAGGGGCGACCTCTATGTCCCGTGAAGAAGTTTCAAAATCATCATACAATATTTTACTTCTGCAAATTTAGATACTGCTGAATTCTAAAACGATAGGAGAATAACAGTAGCATTCAAATGTCAAGCAGGTGTCCTCTAACAAAATATCCGAGCACGATAACCGCGCGCTCAAAGCACGCAATGTTTTCCTATTTTGCAACATTCTTCTCAGGAGCAACCGATGAAGAAGGGCGACTTGAGGAATCAGGAGCAGCGTTCACATCAGCCCTTATGTCGTCGGGAACAATCACACCGGGTCTCCTCATCAAGATCCGCCCTGCGCGAATGGCTTTATCCATGGCTCTGTCGCGCTGGGCCCTCAGAGTAACGGAAGTCTCTTCAGCAACCTTGACAGCCAACTAAGCAGTTGCTAGCTCCTGGGTGATGGACTTCTTGGAAGCACACAGTTCCTTGATGACAGCATCCTTAGCCGATATCGACTGCCTGAGACGAATCACGTCATCTGAAGACTCCTGCAGCTTACAACGATGATTGTCTAACTCCTCCATGGTGAAGCGATGACTCCTCTCCAGGATCGTCAACGAGTTGCTGGAGTCACGATATAGCTTGTCAAGATTGTCACGAGAAGCAACAAGGGCATGTTTTTCTTCCTGCAAACAAGAATTAACTTCTTCAAACGTCGAGCAAGCAATAAGAACATGGCAAAACAAAGCTCGGGTTTTCAGGTCACCTTTTCAGAATCAAGCTGAGCGCGGAGAGTAGAGTTCAACACGTTGGCATCGTTCAGAGCAGCAGAAACTTGGGCCAGCTCAGTCTGACTTTGGGAATACTTTTCTTCAAAATCAGAGCACCGCCAGACCAATTTAGCCTGATTTTAAGAATGTTTCTCTTCAAGAACAGAAAACTGCCGAGCCATATCTAGCGAGAAACGGTCAAGCAAAAAGTTTAGATTAAGAAGCAAATTAATAAGATAGACGAAAGGAAGCAGAAAAGCACTAACCAGCATTCGCCGCCTCTAAGTCAGAAACACGCCGTTGAAGCAGCACCGGATTCCAACGTGCCAGAGACGAAGCTCTTTCTGGAACAGAAGCACCTTGCAACTTCAGCTGACTAGTCATCCCGTCCACCAATGCCTGATATTGAGAGCAAATGAGTGTAATGACAGCAGTTCATCCGGTGTAAAAAGCAGACTAGAATAGACCATAGTACCTGGAGGTTGGAGAAGAATGAGGGGACTCCCAAATCGTGAGAAATCAATTGATGGCTTGGCGTAGGATCACCATTCGGAGCAACTTGCAATGAACTAGCAGGAACCAATTCAGTGTCATCAGCAGAGCCCAAAACTTTGTCGTCAGGAACGCTAGCCTCTAAAGCGACTCCTTGACCAAAAGCTTGGGCTACCACCATGCAACCAGAGTGTGGAGGAGATCCTGTGTGAACATCCATGGAAGTACAAGAGGGAGACCCCTCTCGGACACCCTCGGGGGCTGGGTCATAGTTTGCGCTACCCATTTGAGCCGGATCGTCTACGGCAATACCCTCGGGGGCTAGGTCGCGGCTTACGCTTCCCACCCGAGCCGAATCATCCCCGGCAACACCCTCGGGGGCTGGGTAAGTGTCAACACCATCGTTGAGGGCCAAGTTCTCTGCAGCAGCCGCCTCTAAGGCTGAAGGTCCCCCAGTCACTTCCATGGGAGAAGGACAGTCCAAGTCAGTTTCCTGACCCTCAAGACCGCGCTCCAAGGTCGATGAGGCGCGGGACGCTGCCCGGGATGACCCCAACCCAGCGTCGAACACATCAGCACAAACATCCATCGCGTCACCATCCGCCGGCTCTGATAACAGATCCTCTGGAACCATATCTTCAAGAGTCTGATCAAAGTTCGCCAGAGACAATTCTTGTAGACCAATGAGGGCAGACAGAGCAGGAGAAGGAACTCCACTACTTTCCCCACTGGCTACGTATCGCCGACTGTTCTTCCGAGTCAAAGGGATCTCATCTTCTTCCTTAACAGCAGAGTGTATTGCCATGGGGATCAGCGACAGATGGAGCACACCCATTGGGATCAGCGACGGATGGATCACACCCATTGGGGTCAGCGTCGGTAAACTCAGGCACGGGCACTTCCTCAACAGCAGGAACCGAAGGACCAGCATCCCGATCCAAGCTAGATACTCGCCGAAGACGTCTCTTTTTCTTTTTCTGCTCATCAGCAGGAGAATCAAGTTGATTGGCTCGGCAAGGGCGCTTCGGGTGAACACTGACAGGCCTCTGAATATCCAAGGTTTTACCAGCTTCCGGGAGAGGCGCCACCACCGATGTCCCAGCAGGAGCGGCATCAGAAGAATCTTCGGCTAACATATCAAGCATGGCACTTATCTCTGCATCACTGGGATCCAAAGGCACCTCAAAATGAACCTGTCGTTCATCATCAGGAATTTCTTCAAGCGAAGCAACCAACGCACTAACTTCTTCGGTAGAGGGTCGCACTCTAAGGCCCAAACCGCCAGCGCCAGCAGGAGGACTTGACACGAAATGGGTAAAGGCCTTGGAAGGAGGCAAGTTCCAAGCCGAGTAGGCAACAGGGGCACCAACATTTGACACCTTGCCCCTAAGTATCATTTCAAGTCGGCTCACCAAGACCACATCAGGAATTCTTCTATTGGTGACCCGGGTGGAGTCAGCTAGACCTCGGTACAGGTAGGCCGGGTATGCCCTGTCCTTCAATGGTTGAATGTTCTTGAAGACAAAGTCAGCAACCACAGCTTCTGCAGTCAGACCCCTCTCCTTCAACAATCCAACTTCAGCTAGCAGAACTCCTGCCTCAGCCACATCCTGGTCTGTGGGGGATTCAGTCTAGCTCGGAGTGCGAACGTTCGGTTGTCTCCCTGACCGTGGGGGGAGAGAATTTCCGTGATTCTCAACAATAAACCACTCCAAGCGCCATCCTTAAATGCTATCTTTGAGGGGGATATCGAGATAATCAGTTTTTCTTCCGCGGCGCATTTCTAAGCTCGCGCCCCCACCAGCTGATGCTGTCCTCTGGCCATCCCAGGCCGACAGTGATACAAGTATTTCCACAGCCCAAAGTGTGGCAGGATGCCAAGAAAGGCCTCACATAAATGAACAAAGATGGAGATTTGTAGAATGGAATTAGGGTTCAGATGGGTCAGATTCAAGTGATAGAAATCAAGGAGGCCGCGGAAAAAAGGAGAAAGAGGAAGGGCAAGACCGCAGAGAAGAAAAGGAACATATACGACGGATTCGTGGGTGTCCTCTGTTGGAACAGTGACCCCATGGCAAACCCGCCAAGAACAGAGCTCCTTCGGGGGAAGAACCCCGATGGACGTGAGGTGGAGAAGATCAGACTCAGAAACAACTGACATATGGTTACCTGCGAAAGGCAACTGGCTGTTGGGATCGATGGGAGGAATGACAGCAGCGGATGAACCTGATGCTTTCCGCTTGGGCGCCATCTCAATCTCGCCGGCGAGCAGGACGGAGGCAGTATCGCACGAGCGCAAGGAAAGCTTGGATGCAGAAAATCAAGGATTAGGGCATGGAAAGTGGAAGCGCGCAACGATGCAGTACATATGGGGTTTTTCCTGGCCAGATACCGTTTCCAAAAAGCGTCCAGTCATCACCCAGCGGTTATTTCTAAAAACGTTGTCGTGCCATGTCATCGCTCGGTCGTTATTTCCAAAACGGCCAACGCGGCCCGTTCTAACTCAGTCGTTACCTCTAAAACGCCGACGTCACCGTCAGTCACTCAGTTGTTACTTCTAAAACGCCGATGTTGCCATTAATCACTCGACTGTTACCTCTAAAACGCCGACGCCACCGTCAGTCACTCGGGTGTTACCTCTAAAAACACCGATGTTGCCATAAATCACTCGGCTGATTACATCTAAAACACCGACACGACCCACCGTAACTCGGCCGTCATTCCTAAAGCAACGAGGGAATTTCAGATGACTCGGCCGCGACCACCGAAGCTCCATCATTACAAATAAGGCAGTTAGAAAGGCGATTTGATGATCACAGATACTCCTCGCGCATTGACTGGCGTACAACGAGAAAGCAGCATGACACATGCAGAAGTGGAGCGAAATCACTTTTCATTATAAATGGAAGCTACCGAACTTACAAACCAACTCATTATGAGTTGATGACCTCCTTACTACTACATTACACTACACTACTCTATACTACTAACTACTACTACATTATTTCATTATACTACTTCTAATCTATACTAACATCTAAAAAACCAGTGGCATCTAGCCACTGGTCTTGTTGCTGCCCTTGTTGCTGCCCTTGCTGCCGCCGCCATAGTCGCCCATGCTGCCGCCGTCGCTGCCCTTGCCGTTGTCGCCGCCGCCATCACCGTCGCCCCCGTCGTCGCAACCATCACCACCGTCGCCGCCGCTGTCCTCCTCGGACAGTTCCGAGGAGTCCTCCTCATCTGAGGAGTACTCCGACTCATCCGAGCCTTCGAGCCCGGAGCGCTCGACGACCCGGATGTAGGTCCAGACCTCCGCGGCAATCCCCTAGGAGTCGTCTGAATCATCAGACGACGCCGGGGGAGAAACGGGAGCCGGGGATCCCTTGGACTCGGAGGAGAACTCCTCCTCCGAGTACTCCGAGTCGCCAAAGTCCTCCGAAGGAGGAGTCGGCTCACGTTTGCGTTTGTCGCCAGTGCGAGGAGAAGAACCGCTACCCTTCTTACCTTTACCCATGGTGGCAGATGGGAGAAGAAGAGGAGAGTAAACAAGCAGCAAGAGATGTGAAAAAACCGGAGAGGCAAAGGCACTATTTATAGAAGAAGAAGGCAACCGCTCACCTCCTACCACGGTCACTGAACAGTCGCAAAAATTCAATATGCACTTCAAACCGTCTGAAGATACGTCAGGCGGCTGACGCCGCTTCACGCAACGCAACACCCATTGGGACTCCAGTCAACTGCGCGAGCGATATGATTACACCCGCGGTCACATCAAATTACTACTCAGAAGCAGTCTGCTAAAACACTCAGCGTACCAAGCCGTCCCTTGCCCACACCCATTGGGGGGGGACGCCCAGGAATTATCAGTATATTTTTCAAAACTGTCACATCCATGCAGGGCATGCAATGAATACCTCAAGACAAAAATGAGATATCAGTAAGGATCAAAGGAAAGCCAAATATAGCCGGTGAAGTACAAGTCTGACCGACAGAAGCGACATGAAGACTAGCCAGGGGACGTCCATCGAACGTCCAATCAGTCGCAGATCAAATAAATTGCACCACCTAGCAAGATATGGGCAGATCATGAACTCGGCCTCAAAGACAAAATACATGCTGACCTCTAAAGCATAATATCAATGACATAATGCTGACCTCTAAAGCATTCGGAAAAAGAGAGGATGATTCTCAGCAAAAGGGCACGAAATGAAGACCTTCGAGTGGATTATTTTCAAGAATCCACTCGAAGCTCGGGGGCTACACCCATTGGGTGCACCTCCGGTGCACCCAATGAAGTTCAAGGTCCTACAGTACGAAATGCTGACCTCCAAAGCGCGAGTTTGAGACAGAACACCAGTTTTCGAGTGATAAAAGCAGAAGGAGACATTAAGAAATCGTTTTTACTAGAATACCCGGAAAGCATTTCCTGTCATAAACAAAGACCGCAAGCTGGACCTAGGATCTTTGGGCCGATTATTTCAAAATCAACCTAAAGATCGGGGGCTTGTGGGGGACAGATATCCCCCGGGTCCACTAGAAGGATAAAAGACCTCACGAAAGGCCCGAGGGCCCAATAAATCGTAAGGTCATCCCTTCGTGGGCCTGGGGAAGAATGACCAGTGAAGCAGATCGACACAAGGCCGGATCGGTGCGAGCCCAGACGGCCCAACAACGTCGAGCAAGTAACCACAACAGAGACCCGACTTTCCCGCGCTGGAGCCCCGTACAACGGAACCAAGCGAGGATGAGTCGACAGAACTATAGGAAGATAGACTCAATCAGTTCACTATTTCTTAGGTGTGCATTGTTATCATATCCGCATGTATTGCCTCACGATCGAATATATAAGGCCTAGGGGCACCCCTTCAGAAGGATCAATCTCACTACTCAGCCACCCACCTCAACTCTCTTCGTTCCCTATACTAGAGAGTTCCCTTGTAATCCACCACATAAAGCATTCCCGCCAGGACGTAGGGTGTTGCGCATCTCTAAGCGGCCCGAACTTGTACATCATTGTTCACAGTTTCTCGTGCGCCTAGCATGAACCATCGAGCTACAGTCGGCAACATCGTCCTACTCCTAAAAACACCTTGAGGGGCAACCCCGGGTGTGCGGTCGGACCCAAAACACCGACAGCTGGCCCGGGTCTTGATTAAGGCCCGGGTATGCTCTGTTCTGGGACCCCACTGTGGGCGGCCTGGACCCCATACAGGGGGTCTGGATCCTATTCCAGGGGTCTGGTTTGCACACGTGGAGGTCCTGGACCAAACTTGGAGGCCCGGACTGTATATGCATGGGTCCGGCACCTTCCCATGGGGGTCCAAACTCACTGGTGATGCCTCAGAGTATGTCACTTTCTCTGGACACGTGGCGGTACCGGACCCGCCCATGTCGTGGGGTTAGGTGTTGTTGCTGGCCTAGAGTAGTCGCCCGAGGCTGGGGCAAGTCATGGCCTGGTCCCACATACAGCTCTTTTACCACGCGACTAAAAATAGCCGCGTGGGTACTGCGTCTTTATACAGTAGTAAGGGGTACCCTAGTTTTAGGGTACCGACAGTGGCCCTCGGGCCCACCTCAGGGGAGGATGCGAGCCTGCAGGTGGGGCTAAAGCTTGTACTTTGCCTCAACATGGCCTGATCGGTGATTGGCGCGCTGTTTTAGCACGTCTGCTGACGCGCCCACTGTCAATCCACCTTCAGTCACATCAACTGCCATATCTGTCCCCGCGGCTGACTGATCCATGGCCCCCACGCCTGGTGGTTTCATCGGGCCACACGCGGGGCGCCTCGTTGTCGCTGCATTTGTTTAAAATAACCTTTTATCTTCTGCAGCAGCCCCAAGGAGGCACGCTATCGCGTGCGGCGGTTCGCATCCCGCTCTTTCTGCACCCGAAATCTGGCACACGAACTGTATGACTCATGGACCCGGGCCCCCATGTCAGACACTGTGTTGCCTGGGTCCTAGGTGCTTGTCGAACGGGATTTCTTGTAGCGTTATAGGGGCGAGCAAGAGAGTTTCCCTGAGAAAGGATTCAGGTTTCCTTGAAAAAGGATTCACCCCGCATGCAGAAGTTACCTTTTCGCGTTCTCTCCCAATCGGCTACGCCCCTTTGCCTTCGTGCTCCGCTGTTCCACGCCTGCGCCACCGCACACGCCATGGCTTCGCACGGTCATTCTGATCGCTTTCAGGCTGAGGAAGGGCTCAATCTGGTGCGTGGCCTGCTTGGGTGGACCGCGCTAGGGCTCGCCGGAAGAATCCGTGCCAGTGCTGCCCCCTTGGCAATCTCGCCACCGGGGAGTTTGTGCTGTTCACCTCCTACATCTCTTGCGGGTTGGCGCTGCCGATTTTGCCCTTCTTCCTGCTACTGCTGGAGGAGTTCGGGCTTCAGCTTCAACACCTCATGCCCCACTCCATCCTCTAGGCAAAAATCTTCGTCCACCTCTGCGAGATGGTCGTAGGTGTGGCCCCCTGCACTTCCCTCTTCCGCTACTTCTTCATGCTGGTCAGGTCCGGGACGACTAGGGACCACATTGGTGCCTACTACTTTCAGACGAGGCCAGATCCGGCCGTAGTCTACATCCCCACCTTTGGCGGTGTGAGGTGGGAGAACTGGCGCAGCGATTGGGTGATTGCCAGCACCGAGGCCATCGACCGCCTCATCCTGCCGAGCAATGGGCCAGCACTCGACCGCAAGCACTGGAGGACCAAGCCATTGTGCACCCCAGTGTCACCTAGGGTTCTTCTGTAGGATCTAGGACACCGGCTAGAGGGGGGTGAATAGACGGTTTTAACTAAAATCAACAATACTAAATAAATTTAATCAATGCAACAAGAGAAATAAATTGTCTAGTGTCAATAAGTAAACAATGTATGAAAAACAACTACGGAGATTGAATACTTGAAGAACAATAAGCAAATCACTAATCAATTGCAAGGCAATAAGTAATGCTAGAAGGAATAGACACCGAAATTTATCCCGTGGTATCGGTGATTTGCCGATCACCCCTAATCCACGTTGAGGTGGACTTCAAGCTCTCACTTGCTCCTCTATCATGACACGACTTGATCTTAGAGCCAAGTGGACAAGAAATCACTCAATACCTCGATTCCACTAATGTCACCTTTGCCGCTCCAGCGAGGTAGGCGCGAACCCCTCACAATCCACACCGCGGCTTCTCCACAATCTTCTTGGAGAGCTCGACGGAGACAATCACCCGAGCCGTCTAGGAGGCGGCAACCTCCAAGAGTAACAAGCCAACGACGCTTGCTCGGTGTACCACCTAGTGCCTCAA
The DNA here is from genome assembly GCF_902167145.1 of Zea mays. Taxonomy (NCBI): domain Eukaryota; kingdom Viridiplantae; phylum Streptophyta; class Magnoliopsida; order Poales; family Poaceae; genus Zea; species Zea mays. The sequence continues at coordinate 49,197,622 of NC_050103.1, forward strand.
GAATCACCAAATGATGCAAATGCACTAGGAACCCTCAATCTCTCACTAGAATGCAATCTCAAGCAAAGAGTGTGAGAGAGTGAGTTGGAGGATCACAAATGAGCTCAATGTGTGCAAGGAATGGCCAAGCTAGCTCTCTCACACGAGCTACCCTTCTATTTATAGTCCCCCATCTAAAACCAACCGTTATGTGCAAAAGGGGGAGTTCTGCGCACACGCGGACCGTCCGCGCCCTAGGGCCGGACGGTCCGCCGTACATATAACGGCTATAAAGACCGTTTGAAACATGTCAGAGCTGACTCAAAAGGTGGGTCCGGAAAGTCCGTCCTTCGAGGCCGGACCGTCCGTGACCTGGCAGATTCAAACACCCAAGCCTCGGATCAAAAGAAGTTAACACACGCGGACCGTCCGGCTATAAATCCCGGACGGTCCGTGACCTGAGACTGTACTGTCCGGACTGGTCCCCCGGACAGTCCGTAGTACAAAACTATAAAAACACACAGTCCTTGTCCAAAAACGAGTTTGACACTTGCGGACCGTCCGCCCCTCACAGCCGGACCGTCCGCCTAAAATTCAGGGACTGGCCCGAAGTCACCCTCCTCTGGTCATGACTGCGGACGGTCCGGCCCTAAGGCCCGGACGGTCCGCAGTGCAATAGAACACAGTGTCAACACAAATGGTCAGACTTCGGACCCCACTGGTGGATCGCGGACGGTCCGCCTCTAAGGCCCGGACAGTCCGCGCGTCCAAGACTTCGCAATTTTTCAAACATGCTTTTGAAAGAACTTTTGACTCGCGAAATGTGAAGCGCTGTTAGTCCTCATGCAAATGCAACTACTTGATGCTCTATGAGGCACTAAGTTTTACACAGATCTAAGTCATTGACCCCTCTTAATAGTACGGCTATCTAGCCTACTAATCCGGTCAGGTATCTTCTCTAAACTCCTTAAGACCGGCAAAAATGAAACCTATATAATACCTTTCCCTTCATCTGATCCACAACCAATGCGTATGATTCTTCAACATTTCCTGTTCTATGTGGTCCAACCCTGCATTCTTATTTCTCCAAGAATCGTTAGTCCACAAACAGTTGTCATTAATTACCAAAACATTACCAAAGGGGCCTAGATGATTCACAATCTCCCCCTTTTTGGTAATTGATGACAACAACACATAGTATATTAAAGAGAAGTTTAGTTTTTCCAAATCTCTCTCATACCTAAGGTATAAGATAGATCTTGGAGAAGAGTTTCATAGGACTTATCTTGATTTGAAGTTCTGTCCGAGAGATAGATAAATCCCAATAAAAACTCAGTATGTAAGAAAGGCTCCCCCTAAGTGTGTGCAGGATTATTTGAAGCTGAAGATATAACACACATAATATATTGGAGTTTGATGGAGACTTTCCTACAATCATGGTTATCGAGGCATACAAGAGATGATTCATAGAGTGAGCGCAGCAATTTTCATCACTCCTCGATTAACCACACATAGAGTAATTTGAACTAAAACATAGTTCATCCCACAGAATATTACAGATAATAGTCCACAGAATTTGAACTAAAACATAGTTCATCCCACAGAATACTACAGATAATAGTCCACAGACATACGACATAGAGTTAACAGTTCAAACCAGTTCCAAATGCGTAAGACATAAACTAATGCAAGCGGCATAAAAAGGTAAAATGCATATGCATGGTCTTAATGTCCACATAGAACCACCAACTCCCCCTGAAGGAGACGCCAGACAACTTCTCATCACTTCTCTCCCCCTTTGGCATCAATTGCCACAAAGGAGAGGCCTCACTGATCACTCGGCGGAGGATGCATGTTGTAGTAGTGAGTGCTGAAGGTGTCAAACAGGGAGGAGAACTGGCCAAAATCCTGCTGGAGCTGCTGCTGCCTCTGACTTATATCATGCATGTTGTCATTTGTAGAAAGATTATCAAATTGACTGGAGAGAGCACCCATGTTATCTTGAAAACTCTGTTGCATATTATTCAGTCTGGACATGATGGGATCAGTGACATTAGTGTGAATTTGATCACGAAACTCAGAAAATTCAGAGTTGAGCGCATCCCAGTTACTGTCAAAGCGAGACTGCATGTCATCGAGGCGGTGATCCACATGTGATATCAGGCCCTCAAAGCGAGTATCAATATGAGTCTCAAGCCCTTGCTGCATATTGTGAAAATAAGGATCAAAGTATCCTGGAGCAGGCTCCCAATAGTGCTGAGGCTGAGGAGGAGGTGGAGGAGGAGGCATCTGCTGTCCCTCAACATTAGGAGCTGCTCCACCCTCATAGCCAGGGTCTTCCTCATCATCTGGGAAGGGAGTGAGTGGCCTGGTGAGAAACCCTATCTCATTCTTAAAAGGCCTGAATGGAGTGTGAACAATCTCGCATGGGCCCTCAAATCTTGTCTTGGATTTGATGAGAGCCATAATGTAAGGAGCATATGCCAAATTTTGATTCTTATCCATTTTCAAATCATTGAGCTGTCTCATCATGAAAAGAACAATATTCATGACTTCACCATTCATGATGTGCTGGATGATGTTCCAGAACTTATCCCGTATTTTACTCTTATCACCACTCTTGGGAAGAATGGTGACTCTGGCAATCTTGTTGATTACAGCAGGATGATGTCTGAGTCCTGCTGTCTCTCCAAACCTCCTGGGTATACCAAGCCTGGCTGGCTCATAAAACTGCACAAAATCCTCAAAATTATCTTCAGTATAAAGATCCAGCCCAGCAGAAATGGTGCCATAGTCCAGACTGTTGGCAGCGGCAAAGTCAGCAAAAGAAGCAGAATAGCGCTTGAAGCCAGTCATCCAGGTGATAGATTCTTCTTCAATATCAATCTCCGAGGTAGCCAGGAATTGCTTAACAGCCATTTCATTGAAATCCGTGTGTTGCCCCATAAACTGATATAATCCACATGTTTCAAACTTAGGGATGAGACCCTCCATGACTGATTGACTGAGCAAGAAGGACCAATCAATCACCTGATGCTTATGAAAATTGGTATCCACCAGGGTGCCCCAAAAGACATCAAACTGCAGCTGAGTGTGAAAAAACTGGATATTTGTATCAGATGGCAGAGTATACTGGTTCACAGTCCGTCTAGAGCAGTACTCAGCCATAGAAAATCTCCGCTTTGGATAAGTCCATCCTTGGGTATCAATGGGATAATCAGAATGAACATGAGGAAAATCTTCAGCATCCATGGATTCAGTGCCCCCAGCTGAGGATTGGGCCTCTGAATCAGTGGTTGGTGTATAGTCATCATCATTTCCACGAGGGCGCTTGGATTTAAAGCGACCTGCAAGTTTCTTGCGGAGACCACCAAAACCACTGCAACAATATGACAGACATCCATAGATAAATAATTGATACCAATCACCACTATGAAAAGGAATGGAACTGTAATGCTCTGCCAGGGTCCGGACAGTCCGCGCTAGGGGGCCGGACTGTCCGCGCCAGAGGCCCGGACAGTCCGCGTCCACTAGGCGGACGGTCCGCGACCGACCAGGGGCGACTCCAAAGAACCCTAGCCGCCACAAAAGTTTAATTTGATGATTTTGCAGAGAATACCCATCCAAACAAGTTCAAAATTTTGCATAGCATTCACATTGAGGAGAACTATCAATCCCACCAATCAGATTTTGAAACCTACTGCTCAATTTCAGATCAGAGAGGAAACCCAAATAATCTCAAAATTGAAGAAATTTGATGAAATCCACAAGATTTGAAGATACCGTGATGAAGACATGTTGATGGAATGTTGCCACAAGCTGCCGGACTGTCCGCGCGCAACTTTACTTCACCGTCCGCGCACACTCGACACAGGAGAGTATTGGGCGAGTGGAGAGCAAGAGTGAAAGAGCGAATGAGCACAAATGTCAAGTCTCTGGCCACTGCCCGTTTTTACTGCCCTGTCGCGGACGGTCCGTGCTAGGGCGGCGGACGGTCCGTGCCCTGATGATTTCAGACGGTCTGCGAGGCTGATCGGACTGTCCATTTCCTGATGCTGCGGACGGTCCGTGGTCCATGGGCGGACGGTCCGCGGCCTGATACTCATTTTTTCAATTGCTGTCCACTTTCTGATTTTGAATTTCGAATCCGAGTTGGTGCTTATATATGGACATTTCGACCAATCCAAGAGTTAGTATGCATGCATATACACATTATGTAATTGAGCAATGCAAAATTTTTGAATTAAACTATCTAGAGCAATTTGGAATGAAAAAAGCACCAATAATACCAAATAAATAGCATAAGGAGCATATTTAGACCCGAGATGCAATACGACACATGTGTGATCAACTTCAAGCTACATTTGAGAGATCGATCACATTCATTTCACTTCTTAGAGAACAAAATCTTGTTTCATCCAAAGGCTTTGTAAAAATGTCTGCTAATTGATCATCCGTGCCAATGGAATAAATAGAGATATCTCCCTTGCCAACATGATCCCTTAGGAAGTGATGTCGTATATCAATATGCTTGGTTCTTGAGTGTTGGACCGGATTGGTAGCCAATTTTACCGCACTCTCATTATCACACATGAGAGGCACATTCTTGAAAATAATTCCATAATCCAATAAGGTTTGTTTCATCCATAATAGTTGAGCACAACAATTTCTGGCCGATATATATTCCGCCTCGGCGGTAGATAGAGCAACCGAATTTTGTTTCTTAGAAGACCATGAAACAAGAGATCTACCAAGAAATTGACAACAACCGGAGGTGCTTTTTCTATCAACTTTGCACCCCGCATAGTCCGAATCCGAATATCCAATTAATTCAAATTGAGCACCTTTGGGATACCATAGACCAATATTGGGAGTATACTTCAAATATCTTAGAATTCTTTTAGCGGCCTTCAAGTGAATCTCTCTAGGAGAAGCTTGAAATCGAGCACACATGCATACACTAAACATAACATCGGGCCTAGATGCGGTAATATAAAGCAAACTACCAATTATTGAACGATAAAGTTTTTGATCAACCATAGTACCTCCTTCATCTAAGTCTAGATGACCATTTGTTGCCATTGGAGTCTTGATAGGCTTAGCATTTTCTAAACCAAACTTCTTGAGCATGTCCTTCAAATATTTTGATTGACTTATAAAAATTTCATCTTTCAATTGTTTGATTTGAAGGCCAAGAAAGAAGCTCAATTCTCCTATCATAGACATTTCAAATTCTTTTGACATCATTTTTCCGAACTCCTCACAAAATAATTCATTAGTAGATCCAAAAATAATATCATCAACGTAGATTTGACAAACAAATAAGTCTTTGCCAATTCTTTTAGTGAATAGAGTAGTGTCAACCTTCCCAATTTTGAAGTCTTTGGAAAGCAAGAAATCCCTAAGCCTTTCATACCAAGCGCGTGGAGCTTGCTTAAGCCCATAGAGAGCTTTAGAAAGCTTGAACACATGGTTAGGTCTTTTGGGGTCCTCAAAACCGGGAGGTTGTTCAACATACACTAGTTCACTAATCTTACCATTTAGGAAGGCACTCTTTACATCCATTTGGTAGAGCTTGATATTATGTGCACAAGCATAAGCAAGTAGAATCCGGATTGCTTCTAATCTTGCTACGGGAGCGAATGTCTCCCCAAAATCCAATCCTTCAATTTGAGTATATCCTTGTGCAACTAATCTTGCCTTGTTTCTTACTACCACACCATCTTCATTGTGCTTGTTGCGAAACACCCATTTTGTACCAATAACATTGTGGTTCTTTGGTCTCTCAACAAGCTCTCAAACTTCATTTCGAGCGAAGTTATTTAATTCTTCATGCATTGCATTCACCCAATCAACATCAAGTAGAGCTTCATCTACACGGTTAGGTTCCATACAAGATACAAAAGAGAAATGTTCACAAAACGAAGCTATGCGAGAGCGAGTTTGAACACCCTTACTAATATCACCCACAATTTGATCAACCGGGTGATCCTTCACAATAGAATGATGAATTCTTGATACCGTTTGATAATTGCTTGTTGTAGCATTAGGAGGAACCGAAGGTCTTGAAGTACCTTGATCATGAGTATCCATGGTTTCATTGAGTTGTTGGCTTTGGTGATCTTCCTCATTTATAGTTGAGGATGAAGGAATGGCAACCACACTATTTTCATCATCATCTTCCTTTGGTTTTATTTCACCAGTGGCCATTGTTTTCATTGCATTTATCAATTGAGTTCCCCCAACATCATCGAGATTATCACTCTCATCTTGAGACCCATTTGTTTCATCGAATTCAACATCATATGCTTCCTCAATAATACCATGAGTTTTGTTGAAGACTCTATAAGCCTTACTATTTGATGAATATCCAAGAAGAAAACCCTCATCACATTTCTTCTCAAATTTAGAAAGCCGGCTCCCTTTTCTCAAAATATAACATTTGCAACCGAATACCCTAAAATATGAGATATTTGGCTTTCTACCAATGAGCAATTCATATGGAGTTTTCTTCAAGAGCTTGTGACAATATAGTCTATTTGATGAATGACAAGCGGTATTTATTGCCTCTGCCCAATAAGAATCCGATATATTATATTCCGCTAACATAGACCTTGCCATATCAATAAGAGTTCTATTCTTTCTTTCAACAATACCGTTTTGTTCCGGGGTATATTTGGAAGAGAATTCATGTTTGATACCCTTGTCATCACAATATTGATCAATTCTTGCATTTTTGAATTCCGACCCATTATCACTTCTAACCTTTTTGATGTCGAAATCAAATTGATTTTGAGCCAATATAGCAAATGACTTGAATGTTTCAAACACATTGGATTTGTCTCGTAGAAAATAAACCCAAGTAAATCTTGAATAGTCATCCACAATCACAAGACAATAAGAATTACCACCAATACTTACAAAAGATGTGGGCCCAAATAAATCCATGTGAAGCAATTCCAAAGGTCGATGAGTGGACATTTGACTTTTATTTGGATGAGTGTTTGCCACTTGCTTACCGGCTTGACAAGAGCTACACAATTTGTTCTTTTCAAACTTCACATCTTTTAAGCCTCGAACTAAGTCATGCTTGGTTAGCCGATTGAGTTGCTTCATCCCAACATGACCAAGTCTTCTATGCCATAACCAACCTAGTGAAGCTTTTGAAAATAGGCAAGTTGTGAGCTTTGCCTCATTAGATGAGAAATCAACAAGATAAAGATTTTCATGTCTAAAACCTTTAAACTTAAGATTGCTACCATCAACACTAGAGATAATAACATCTTCAACCGTGAAATTGCAACAAAATCCTAAATCACATAATTGAGCTACGGAAAGTAAATTAAAATTCAAAGACTCAACCAATAGCACATTTGATATAGAATGATCATTTGAGATAGCAATTTTACCCAAACCTTTAACCTTTCCTTTACGATTATCTCCAAATGTGATACTATCATAATTTGAGCAATCTTCCTCACTCATTTGGGTAAACATTTTCATATCCCCGGTCATGTGTTGAGTACATCCACTATCCAACACCCAATGATTCCCTCCCGCCTTGTAGTTTACCTACAAAAGGAAATCAATCTCTTTTAGGTACCCAAACTTGCTTGGGTCCTTGGAAGTTAGTGACCAAGGTCTTTGGTACCCAAATAGCTTTCTTTTTATTTCCAACAATTGAAGTACCAACAAATTTAGCATGAACACCTTTTGCATTATGAGAAAGAACATAACAATGCTCAAAACAAGTGGAGGATACATTTTTGAACTTGGGACAATTTTTCTTAACGTGTCCCTTTTTGTGACACTTGTGACACACTTTGTCACATTCTTTCACAAACAATGTCTTTTGCTTTACAAAAGCATTCTTTCCTTTCTTGGGAACATATCCAAGACCTTCACGGTTAAGAGAGCATCGTTGACTTCCCAATATGAAATCCAATTTAGTCTTACCACCATATGCCTTTTCTAGGTCATGAGTTAGAGTATTTATTCTATCTACTAACACTTCATTCTCAACAATAATTTCTGATTCATCAAGAGCAATGTTATCATTGAGAGAAATTTTGCATTTATCACAAATAGAGTTAGTAGGTAGTGGTTCACTTGTAAGACTATCAAGTAAGTCACAAGTGACTCCAACATCCTTAGTGACCACCTCAACTTCATGCACAATAGATGATTTTTGAGCATCCGCAAGCTTCTCACAATTTTCTTTGAGGTCATTGTGAGAGGTCTTGAGCTCCTCAAAAGACACTTGGAGGTTTTTATACAATTCCTTCAAGGTCTTAAATTTTTCTTTTTCTTTGTGCATGTAGTCATCGGCCTCACCTAACATTCTAACAAGATCATCATATGAATAGCCATCATCATCAACATCATCGATATCATCATCATCTTTTATATCATTTAAATCGGTGATAATTTTTACCTTAGCATCTCCCTTTGCCATGAGACAATGGGGGGATGAGAAGAGTGAGGGAGCTTCCTTGATGGCAATTCCGACATTAAGCTTGGATGAGGTGTCATCATCATCATCATCCGAGCTATCATCCGAGTCCCATTCAACTAAGTAGTCTTTTCCATCTTTCTTCTTGTTATAGTATTTCTTTTTCTTCTTGTCACTTTCATCTTTGCCCTTCTTCTTCTTGCTTGGGCAATTCATGGCAATGTGACCGGGTTCCCCACACTCAAAACATTTTCTATCATTGAAAGCATTTCTTCTAGATGTTTGACCTCTTCTAGGTTGACCTCTTTTCATCTTCATAAATTTATTGAATTTCCTTACAAATAAAGCCATGTCACCATCACTCTCACTTTCATTTTCTTCATCATTGCTATCTTCTTTTTCAATTGCCTTTGAGGCCTTGGCTTTGAGAGCAATAGATTCATTTTTCACCTTCTTTGCCAAACTTAAAGCATCGGCTTGTGACTTCTTAAATATATCTTGAGTGGGAATTTCTCCCAATACTTCGGTTGGAGAAGTTGTAGATAGATCACTCCTTACTAGCATTGTCACAATAGTCTCATATTTCTCCGGAAGTGATCTAAGGAACTTGTGTGTGAAATCCACATCCGGTACATTAAAACCAAGTCCTTTGAGTTCATTTACTATCTCATTCAACCGATTGAACATATCGGATACACTCTCATCTTCTTTCATAATAAATTGCTCAAACTTCCCTTTGCACACATATAGTTTGGCACTCTTCACAATTGTAGTTCCTTCATGAATTTCCATTAGTTTTATCCAAATCTCATGAGCGGTTGTGAGATTCTTGATACGATTGAACTCATTTATATCAAGAGCATCATAAAAGACATTCATGGCTTGATCATTTGTGAGGATATTCTCATTATCACTAACGGATGGTTCATCTTCCTTCAATACAACAAATCCATCCCTAACAATTGGCCAAATTTTTCCACCCATTGCTCTAAGATGCATTGACATTCTTATTTTCCAATAATCATAATTGTTTCCATCAAAGTGCGGTGGCTTCCCAATGTGCACATTGTTGTTACTAGCCATTTTGTCCCACTCCGGGATGATTAGATCCACAAACAATGGAGTCCTCGGCTCCGATACCACTTGTAGGATCTAGGACACCGGCTAGAGGGGGGGTGAATAGACGGTTTTAACTAAAATCAACAATACTAAATAAATTTAATCAATGCAACAAGAGAAATAAATTGTCTAGTGTCAATAAGTAAACAATGTATGAAAAACAACTACGGAGATTGAATACTTGAAGAACAATAAGCAAATCACTAATCAATTGCAAGGCAATAAGTAATGCTAGAAGGAATAGACACCGAAATTTATCCCGTGGTATCGGTGATTTGCCGATCACCCCTAATCCACGTTGAGGTGGACTTCAAGCTCTCACTTGCTCCTCTATCAAGACACGACTTGATCTTTGAGCCAAGTGGACAAGAAATCACTCAATACCTCGATTCCACTAATGTCACCTTTGCCGCTCCGGCGAGGTAGGCGCGAACCCCTCACAATCCACACCGCGGCTTCTCCACAATCTTCTTGGAGAGCTCGACGAAGACAATCACCCGAGCCGTCTAGGAGGCGGCAACCTCCAAGAGTAACAAGCCAACGACGCTTGCTCGGTGTACCACCTAGTGCCTCAAGAATCACCAAATGATGCAAATGCACTAGGAACCCTCAATCTCTCACTAGAATGCAATCTCAAGCAAAGAGTGTGAGAGAGTGAGTTGGAGGATCACAAATGAGCTCAATGTGTGCAAGGAATGGCCAAGCTAGCTCTCTCACACGAGCTACCCTTCTATTTATAGTCCCCCATCTAAAACCAACCGTTATGTGCAAAAGGGGGAGTTCTGCGCACACGCGGACCGTCCGCGCCCTAGGGCCGGACGGTCCGCCGTACATATAACGGCTATAAAGACCATTTGAAACATGTCAGAGCTGACTCAAAAGGTGGGTTCGGACAGTCCGTCCTTCGAGGCCGGACCGTCCGCGACCTGGCAGATTCAAACACCCAAGCCTCGGATCAAAAGAAGTTAACACACGCGGACCGTCCGGCTATAAATCCCGGACGGTCCGTGACCTGAGACTGTACTGTCCGGACTGGTCCCCCGGACAGTCCGTAGTACAAAACTATAAAAACACACAGTCCCTGTCCAAAAACGAGTTTGACACTTGCGGACCGTCCGCCCCTCACAGCCGGACCGTCCGCCTAAAATTCAGGGACTGGCCCGAAGTCACCCTCCTCTGGTCATGACTGCGGACGGTCCGGCCCTAAGGCCCGGACGGTCCGCAGTGCAATAGAACACAGTGTCAACACAAATGGTCAGACTTCGGACCCCACTGGTGGATTGGGGACGGTCCGCCTCTAAGGCCCGGACAGTCCGCGCGTCCAAGACTTCGCAATTTTTCAAACATGCTTTTGAAAGAACTTTTGACTCGCGAAATGTGAAGCGTTGTTAGTCCTCATGCAAATGCAATTACTTGATGCTCTATGAGGCACTAAGTTTTACACAGATCTAAGTCATTGACCCCTCTTAATAGTACGGCTATCTAGCCTACTAATCCGGTCAGGTATCTTCTCTAAACTCCTTAAGACCGGCAAAAATGAAACCTATATAATACCTTTCCCTTCATCTGATCCACAACCAATGCGTATGATTCTTCAACATTTCCTGTTCTATGTGGTCCAACCCTGCATTCTTATTTCTCCAAGAATGGTTAGTCCACAAACAGTTGTCATTAATTACCAAAACATTACCAAAGGGGCCTAGATGATTCACATCTTCTCAGTACTAGCTCAAGTACCATCATTTCATGTAAGCCAAATTGAGCAAGAAGCACCAAATCAACTTAAGAATAAAAGATCCACTAAGTTTATATCTAAATAATCATGTCTAAAACAAATGAGGTTTTCAAAAAGGGGAAAAATGTTGAAACCCTAATACCAACCCTAAATAAGCCATTTAAGTAGAAAGGGAGAAAAGGGATGAAAGACCATGAAAAACATGAAATCATGGCTTAAGCCAATTATAAAAATTGAAATACACTAACTAAGCTATAATAAAGATTATAAAAGTTTGGCTAGAATAGTTTGTTAAAAACTCCAAACAAGCCATTCAAGTGGAGGTTTAATGGGGAAATCTGAAATTCAGATTTCTGAATTTTTAGCCTTTGAACCAAAACCGAGCGTGTTCACCTAGATCTCTACCTCAAAACTCTAAGCTCCCATTGACAAAAATGTGTCTAACTAACCCCTCTACCTCATACCAGAAGATGGTATTGGGACGCGTGCTCTGGACACGTCAAACCCGGGATCTTCTCTCTGTGTTCGGCAGTGAGACAAACCCAACTTCACCCCTCCATATCTCTTGATCCAGTCAGCAAAACCTGCAAGCCTCCACACACAAACGACAAAGGAATGTCAGGGGAAGAGATCTCTCAACGGGATCATGGCCATAATCTCAAAGATTTGGAGCCAATCCGCGCTTGAACACGACCTCTCTCTGCGTTGCCTCGTGCTCGACGCTGTGCCAGACGCCAGAGCGCGCACTAGCGCTCGCCCGCGCACGCCCCGAGCGCTTGTCAGAGCCTCCCCTCGGCCGCGCTCTCCCACGCCTTTAAAACCACCCCCGGGCGTGCCTCTCCTCACCCCGCGCTCACCCTCGCTGGCTAGACACCCCTCCTTAGCTCCGGCGAGCTTTCCTCCACCCGCCATCACTGCACAATCCTCGGCCACCGCGGCCAGCTCGCTCCAGCCGCGTCCAAGCTGCGTCTGTCCCTCGGTTAGCTTCGCTAGTGGCCCGTGAAGCTTTCCAAGCTCTCGGACCCGACAGAACCTCACTGGAGACCCGAGATCGTCCTTGCCGGACATCGGTCGCCTGCGGCCACGCGTAGACCGAGCAATCCAGTGAGCCATTCTCAAATTCCTCGCGCACACATCTTCCTTGATCTCTCGTGAAGCTCCCTGACCCATTTAATTGATCTATCGTGCCATGGTTAGGTCGGATTCCTCGCCGCCGACGAGCTCCCTCGCCTGCGCACGTGGACCGACCTCCTCCGACCACCATCGCCGGTGATCCGCACCTCGACGTGATCGCCAGAGACTCCCGGACCTCACCCGACCCCTCACCGGAGCAACCTCGCCGCTAGTAAGCCCCTCCACCCTTCTCCTCTGCCGCGGTCACTATTCCATTAGGGGAAGGATCGCGGGTTCGATTTCGGGAGACCCTAGGGGGTTTTCTGCAGAGTCATAGACTCAGATGAATAGTGAACTAAGGACCTGTCTGTAATACGTTTAAAACCTTTCGCCAGGGACCCCAGTGCAAAACCCTTTTCCTTTATCCATTTCGATTTAATCTTTTTAAATTCAGCAGAGAACTTAGAAAATTTATATCTTGAGTTATATTCAACCAAATTTAATCAAACCAATTTTGCTGGATTCAAAATATTATGAACTGTCATATAAAAATAGTGAACCATGTGCTTTCTGTTTTAAATTTTAGAGTTTGAAATTAATTAAGGAAACTGACCAAACCTTATTAAAATAAGAAAAATTAGTTATGCTTCTGTGCTGAACTTAAGAAAATTTGTAGAAGTGTAAACCCCACTTAGACACTGTTTAAAAATAGTAAGCACCCCAGTATTAGAAATTTAAACAAGGTTACCTATTAAAAGCTATAATTGCCCAAAACTTAGGAAAATGAGAAAGGCACTGGAAAATAATGAACAGTGAATGCAATTATTTTTCCTAGTCCACTTAAGTAATATAGAACCTAGGAAAAATAAAGGGAACCCTAGTCGAGAGCAAATTTAAGGTGAAATGTTTTATTAGGCACTAACCAAACTAGAAAGACAATTATTAGAATTATGAAAACAAATCCAAAATTGTTAAGAAAAATTCAGTGGACTTGTAACCACTAGGACACCACTACAAAAATGATAAACACTCGAGCCCATCATTTTAAGTAGGGTAAACATATAGAACTTGATATTGAGCCATAATTCAATTAAATCATAAGCAAGCCAAAAAGTGTGCAATAGTGGGCAAATAAATTTTTACCATATTAATAATGAAGTAGGTCACTAGAGAAAAATGCAAAACCCAATTGAAAGCTGCAAAATAATACCCATTGCCCCTACTTCATAAAAAAGGCCATTTAGTTCAAGAAATCCCTATCACCCTTCCCTTAAGAAAAAAGTTGCCAAACTTCAGAATGATTGCTCTTGCACAAAGAAGAAGATAGGAAAAATTTGAAGTCTGTTGTTTGATATTTTTCAAGTATAGTGGTAGTAGAAAGCACCCCTTTGGCTAGAAACTTTAGAAAATCATAACAAAATAACTAATAAGTATTAGTGGCTAAACATTTGTACAAAGTCATGTTATAACATCTACATGCCAGCAAAATTATGTCTTAGAAAGTAACCCACTGTTAAAAAGGAGTTGTAGTTCAAAACACCCCTCTGACCTAATATTTGATAATTTTATACAGAGAGAACCCCTCACTGTTTAAGCCCCAAAATTTGAGATAGAGAAATGTACACCAGTAAGAAGCCACTGTAATTTTTGCAGAATGTTTGGAAATTTATTAAGCTATCTTATAGTTCAAACCCCCCTTAAAAACATAAAAGAAATAGAAAGGAAGAGATGGAAAATAAATCTCACTCCAATAAGTTCAGCTAGAAATCTTAAAAAACTCTCACTAAGACATTAAAAAGAAATCAGTGGAACACCAAAATGGACTTACCAATTAGTTTAACTAAGCTTGACCCTAATTTGCTAAGTGTACCCCAAAAATCTTCAAGTAGTGAGAATAAGCCCTACCTTATTAAATTGATCATCCCCCCAATCAAATCTTAATTGTAATTACATACCATGCCATGCATATATCTTACTCATTGCATTCATTAGATTGCAATCTCGCTGACGGAGAGTACGTGCTCATCCCTTAGCAAGGAGCTGTCCACGAGGAAGACCAGGAGCAAGCTCCCGAGACTGCCATCGAGGATCTCCCCGTAGCCCCAGCTATTGAAGGCAAGCCCCAGTTTTATGCATAACTGTATCTATATATGCTACTTTACTACACTTAATGTTTGTAGGATTGTGATGTGCACTTAAGTGTAGGAGTTGCTTGAAACCTCTAGTTGCATGAACTCAGGATTCCTTTTTGAGATGGATACTAGTATGCTAGGTCGAGTAGCTGCTTTGCTAATCAGGATCTCGGTAGAAGTCGAGTGATTTTTCTAGCACTCGCGCGAGGTCAGGAATTGATTGTTCATCTTGATAACGGGATCTATGTTAGTCTATGGACTTGGTTCCAGGGAGGATGCCTTGTCCATAAGACGGGAAAACGAATTAAGGATTAATGTGTGGATACCTGAGTCAAGCGTTTGAACGTAATAAACACATCTCGGGAAATATGGTAACCAGTAAACCTAGTACCTGAGTGAAGCCGGGCGCGGACTTTACCCCTCACGCGACCTAAGACTGGGTCTCCCATGCTAGCTATGGTGGGTACAAGTGCGGCCACTGCACGGCGGCTACCTGGATCAGTGGAGCATTGTATGCCAAGGCGGTGAGGCCTGGCCGTGAACGGGGAATCGATGGGGACAGTTGACGTGTGTGGGGACGGAGTGCCCTGACATGTCGTGTGTTTAGGTTTACCTTGCAAGGTTTTAAAACTCGCTTCGAATTGTCTGCTTCTCACAGCAAATGAGACTGCTTGACCCCTTGTACAACATTGAGTTAGAAGTGAAATGAGGTTTACTTGAGATAACGTTGATTGTACTAAATGCTTGCTACCATGTATGCTTAGAAGGAGCAAACTTAGTTATGATAATGATGCTAGAAATTGAAAAGCTAAAAATTGATTTTAGACTCAGCAAGTGCTTTTGGCAAACCAAACCCCTCAGCTAAACAGCTGCGTGGTCTAGAGGTAGAGGAGTAGACTCCTCACACCGGGTAAGTCTAGCTGAGTATTAGTATACTCAGCCTTGCTTGTGGCATAATTTTTGCAGGTACGCTCCAGGATATGGTTGATGGTGTGACTTGGCCTACCACCCTGCCACTGGGTTGGACGGTCGAGTGGGATGCTGCTCCAGCAGGAGAGGAGCAGGAGGAGTAGTGGGCTAGGCCTTGCCCAATTCCTCGCTACTAACGATATCGATTTTCCACTGCATTTTATTTTGTGAACTTATATCATCTACTTGAAAAACTCCGATTTATGTAATAACTCCAGTACTTTAATTCGAGGTTTTCCTGTTTTATTATATTTCTTCTGTGACTCCCCTTCGAGTGAGTGTGTGGTATTTGATCCTGGTTAAGTGGCTTTATTAGACTAGATCTGAGGGACTGATGGGTTATTCCGATTTAAGTGTGTTACGGCCCGTGAGGCGTGACTTAGGCACTTAAGCTGGAATAATTCGAGCGGTTCTGCCACAGCCATCCCTCTCGCCAGAGTTCCTGTCCGTATTGGACAGGATCAAGGTCTTGGCTACGGGCGGCCTGACATCAATACACGTGGTCGGCGATCTCCTGAAGCGCCGGATCGTGCCGGTGCATAGGAGGCCACGCCTGTCCTGCTGGTTCACCGGCCCGAACGACATTGGTAGGATCCAGCGCGGGCCGGGTACTGATCTGTCCTGGGATGAGCTGGAACTCCTAGTGGGGGGATTTCTGGGGAGACTTTTGTCCCTGAATCCCTGATACTCCCCCAGGACATCCCGACGTTCTGTGATGACCCAGGCCTGAGGACGGCGGTCTTGGCCACGTTGCCAACCCTTGATGACAGCGGTGTGGCGGTTCGCCAGACCGGCGGCCGGGACCCCCTCCGCGGGATCTGGATCTCCGATGCACCGGCTGAGGGTCCCCAGCCCGTCGGTGTGGCACCCAGCGCCAATCCCGCCATGGCCCCTAGCCCCTTGGACAAGGGCAAAGGGGCTGCAAGCAGTGCCTCCGCCCCAGGTAGCTCCGGGGGGTCAGAGGAGGAGAGGCGACATAGGCTGTGTTGCGCTGACGGGTCGCTCATTTCGGAGCCCCCAGAAGCGCCAGAGGGCTGCAGGTGGGACCGAGGAGGCCAGTTCCCAGGCCCACGACGCGTAGAGGCGCGTGAGTCCTCTGATTCCGCCGCCACCACCACCATCCGGGGGTGATCACTCCCGAGAGCACCAGCAGTAGCAACAGCAACAGGAGCGGCGATCGCCTCGCTTCTAGGGTCACTGGAAAGTCCAGGGCCCCAAGTAAGTGTAGTCCCTTTTTCCACGAGCCTAATCATCATGCCGACAAGTCTTAACTCATCATCTGTTTTCCAGGGCTTCTTCCTCCGCTGCTCCCAAGGCCACGCTTCCTCCGCCAGATACCAGGCCCACCGACGGTTCTGGCTCTCAGCAGCAGGAATCCGCTGAGGGTGGTGTCGGCGGTCCGCCCTCAGCTGCTGCCAGGACAGCGCCAGCGGCTTCCCATGCCCTAGCCGGGGATCCAGTGGCAAAGGCGCCAGTGTCAGGTGGCGTCGCAGTGGTGGAGGAGGTCCCAGCTGGGGGATTCACGCCCACTCCCGACAGTGGGGTGACAAAGGAGGTGCGTCCAGCTCCAACCCCCTGCCTGCTCCGAAGGAGATGCAGGTGGTGTTTGTGCGACGACTCTGGTCGGGTGCCGAGCAAGAAGTGGCACCAGTCCCCCTCCCCTGCATGTTGTCCCGCACCCACCAGGTTCTTAGTGAAACTGAGGCAGCAATCTTGCAGGAGTGGGAGGCGCTTGAGGCTGAGCACCAGCGCCTCAGTGACTGGCGCACCCAACTAGAGGAGCGCACCAAGACGGCGTCCCGACAATTCACCGCTGAGCGGTCCCAACTCGAGCGGGGTCGCAAGGAGTACAAGAAGGACCTCCAGAAGGTGTGTGCCAGGGAGCTGGAGGCGCACCGGAGGGAAAAGAAAGTGGCCAGGAGGGAGGAAGCCATGACCCAGATGGAGGCCCTCACGACTAAGGATGAAAACGGTCGGAAACGGTATTTATTCGGTAATCAATTTTTTAGTCGTTTTTCTTTGATTGCGAATAAATAGTATATAGAATCTACAATACAAATTTGTATTCTTGTTTTTAACATCCAGCTTGTAAAGATTCATAAAAGGTAAACCTCAAATTCATCCTATATTTTCTCAAATAATAGATATAAACTTCGGTATGGATTCGGAAACAAATTCGGTAATTTCAACGTTTCGTGTTGTAGGGAGCAAATAATACATAAAATGATTTGTGTAATATTTTATTCATATTTGTACTAATATGCTTGATAACATAAGAAAAGATCAACATTAAATTTTATGCATATGTATTTTAAAATATTAAATTTGTTCTAACAGTTCGGATTACCGCTTTCATCCCTACTCACGACGGAGTACCAGGCCAAGCTGAGTGCTCTGGACCAGACTCTGGAAGCCCAGCGAGCCCAGTAGGTGAAGGTCGTGGAAAGGCTGTAGAAATGGTAGCAAGAGCTCGAGGGCAAGGCCAGCGACGCCGCCCTCGCCGAGGAAAACCTTAAGGAGAAGGATCTATCCTTGGACAGGCGGGAGACGGATCTCACCAGGCGAGAGACAGATCTCGCCTTCAGGGAAGAAATGCTCACCCAGCGAGGTGAGTTGCTGGCCGAGCACGAGCTCGAAGCAGAGGAAAGGGAGAGGAAGCTGGAGGAGCAGATCTACCAGTTCAATGTGGCACAGTCGGCATCGGGCCCCTAGGCAATGGAGGCCACCAGAAAGGCCCTTGAAGATCTCCAAGCAGAACACCGCGTCGGGGTCCAGCGCATCGCCGAGTGGGCCGGCGAGGCAAGCACGGCACTGGTGCCACTAGGGATGAGCCCCATCCCAGTGTCAGAGCTGCTAGTGTCGATCTCCGATGCCCTCCCGGTGCTGGACTCCACCGACGATCGCCTCCGGCGCTTGGATCAGATCCTCGGTGCCCGCCTGCAGGCAGAGGGCAGCAAGCTCTGCCGGGCGGTGGTTGAATACGTCCTGACGTGCTTCCGGAGTCACGACCCCGCCATATCCTTGGCACCGGTGATCAATGGTCCAGTAGCCGCCACAGAAGACGCCGCCCGGGAGAGTGTACAAGATGTTGTGGAGATGGTGGTCGCTCGCTTTCAGTGTGATCCTACCAACGCCAAATAGTTGATCCTGTAGAAACAAGGCGAGGGTTCCGCTGGGGGCAGCTGTAATAACTTTTGGTCTTGTAACATATTTTAAGAACTGTTAATTAAGTAGAACTGGAACTTATCTGTATGTTATTTTCCCTTGTTATGTGTAGCGTCATCAACCTCTCTCTGGTACTTGGCCCCCCTGGGAGGAAGGCTCGACGTGTCGAGGCTGGATACCAGTATACCAAAGAAAAAATTGGTGGTCCGGCCCCTAGGAGGTAGTCTCTACAGTTTGAGACTACCTACCTCTGGACTAGGAGCTGGACCTGCACACAGCTTCGGTTTTGAAGTTTTAGGAGCACACCCATAGGACCCACCATCTGGTATCTTTCATCCTTTGATTCATGCAACAGGACCTGCAGGATTTAGCCTGGGAAGCCAAGCTGTATGCCCGGACCCACAGGATCACAGTTCCAAATACTAGGGCACCCGTTACAGAGTGGTGGAGGGTGCAGGCTCAGGGTACGGAACCATGCTAAGCAGCTACACAGCTCCAGACCACTCCAGGAGACGAGTGCCCATTCTCTAGAACTGGACCCCAGGTTGTCGGACCCCCTGCAGCAGTAGAGGGGTCCCAAACTGCAAGCCTGGCTACTCAATTCGGATGTCATCATACCAGCAAGGGTGGGAAACTGTATGGGTGGGTTAGATAAAAAATATAAACTGAAGTAGGATAAAACCATCACAAAAGCACATCTGGGGGGTAAATCTCTTCCTTATAACTTGATATACATGGGTGTAGACCAACAGACCGGTCTTACGAGGGCGGGCCTCACCAGATTGACGTACACATATGCGCAACCTAGTTACAAAGGAAGAAAACTCAACCTCCTAGTTTTGCTTTTATGGATAGAACTTATGGAGATGCTCTATATTCCAGGGAAAAGAGGTATTCCTTCTGTTGTGGCACAGCGGACACACCCAGGTCGGCATATTTCCGTCACCTTGAAGGGTCCTTCCCAACTTGGGGAGAGTTTGTGGAGCCCTTCTCGGTTCAGTACTCGCCTTAGGACTAGGTCCTCGACCCTGAGCTCCCTACTATGCACAAACCGCTGGTGGTAGCGTCTGAGCGCTTGGTTGTACCGTGCATTTCGGATCACCGCTCGCCATCTACGTTCATCGATGAAGTCCACGTCCTCCCACCGTAGTTGTTCCTGCATAGATTCATCGAAAGCCTGGACCCGTGGTGAGCCCATAATGATTTCCAGGGGAAGACAGGCTTCAGCCCTGTAGACTAGGAAGAACGGGGTCTCCCCGGTAGCTCGGCTGGGTGTGGTCCGGTTCCCCCATAGTACGCATGGAAACTCGTTTACCCAATTTGCGCCATGCTTTTTTAAGCAGTCATAAGTGTGTGTCTTGAGTCCCATGAGGATTTTTGTGTTTGCCCTCTCAGCTTGGTCGTTGCTCTTGGGATGAGCCACAGACGCAAAGCAGAGTTGGGTGCCAATGCCCTCGCAATACTCTTGGAAGAGCCAACTTTTGAACTGGGTCCCGTTGTCCGTAATGATACGGCTTGGGACCCAAATCTACAGATAATCGACTTGAGGAAGGCAACAACAGCACCTTGGGTGATACTGACCACAGGGGTGGCCTCTGGCCACTTTGTGAATTTGTCGATAGCGACGAAGAGGAATCGGTACCCGCCGATAGCTTTGGGGAATGGTCCCAGGATATCCACCCCCCATACGGCGAATGGCCAGGAGGGTGGAATCATTTGCAAGGCCTGAGGCGGTGTGTGTATCTGCTTTGCATGAAACTGGCATGCTTTGCAGGACTTTACCAACTCAGTTGCATCCTGGAGAGCAGTTGGCTAATAGAAACCGTGCTGGAAGGCCTTACCAACCAGTGTGCGGGATGATGAATGACTTCCGCACTCACCTCCATGGATCTCCGCGAGCAACTCACGGCCCTCCTCCTGGGTGATGCACCACATGAGAATGTTGTTGGCGCCACGGCGGTATAGATCCCCTTCTACCACCGTGTATCGTTTAGCCAACCGCACTATGCGCTCTGCGGACACATGATCTTCAGGAAGGATATTTTCCTTCAGGTAGTCCCGGACCTCAGAGATCCATGCATCGGGACCACTCTGAGCTACTGGCTGTGGCGCTAAGAGGTTGGCAGGACCCTCTGTAGCACACACAATCCTTGGTGGGTTCTACAGATGGAACGCCACCGGGACCGCTAGCTTCGAGGTGCTAGTCTCGCCCCCTTCGCCCGGTTCGGCAGGATGGGCAGTAGGTCTCAGCAGCCGTCTTTCGAAGACGCCCTCGGGCACGGGTGCCCAAGTTGATGCCCTCATGCAGAGTTCATCTGTTGTTGAGTTGTTAGCCCGAGGAACATGTTGCAGTTCCAGGGCAATGAAATCCTTTTCCAGCTTCCTTACGTGGAGGACGTAAGCTGCGAGCCTGGGTTCGTTGCAGCTACATTCTCCACGGACCTGCTTGATAATCAGCTGGGAGTCCCCCTTTACGAGGAGCTGACGGATCCCTAGGGATAGGGCTGCAGACAAGTCGAAAATCAGTTCTTCATACTCTGCCTTGTTGGTGGTGGCCTTGAACTCAAGGTGCACCATGTACTTCACTTGATCTCCACTTGGGTCGATGAGGACCACTCCAGCACCGCCGCCCAGCTGGCGGGCGGATCCGTCAAAGAAGAGTGTCCAGTGGGGCTCGGTGAAGACCGGAGCCCTAGGCTCCGCAGGTGTGGGGTCCGAATCGGGATCCGGACCCCCAGGAGCGCCCGGGGAAGGGGTCCATTCCACGATGAAGTCAGCCAGGAACTGGCTTTTGATAGCGTGGTGAGGCTGGAAGTCCAGTTGGAACTCAGCAAGCTCCGCGGCCCACTTGGCGATGTTGCCTGTGGTGTTAGAGTTGTGGAGAATGGCCCTTAACGGGAACAAGGTCACCACCACAACTCTGTGTGCATGAAAATAGTGGCGCAACTTCCTAGATGCAACAAGTATAGCATAGATAAGCTTGTGTGTCTCAAGGTACCTGGCCTTTGCCTCATGGAGGACTTCGTTGACGTAGTAGACTGGCTTCTGGATGGTTCGGACTCCTGCGGTTGGTCCTGAGCCCTCAAACTCTTGACCTTCCATCACCATCGTGGTGGTCGGACCACCACCTTCTCCTAGGGGAACTTTCTGACTCCCCTGGGATGTTGTGTCGTCCTTTCGGCGACCAGCACCATGCTCACCACCTCTGTAGCCGCTGCAATGTATAAGTACAACAGCTCCCCTAGCTCTGGAGCTACCAGTATTGGTAGGGACGCAAGGTGATGTTTCAACTCTTGAAAGGCTCGTTCTGCCTCCTCAGTCCAAGAGAATGGGCCAGACATCTGTAATAGCTTGAAGAAAGGTAGTGCCCTCTCAGCCAGTCTTGAGATGAAGCGGCTAAGGGCGGCCAGTGACCCCGTAAGCTTCTGGACGTCCTTGATTCAGGCCGGAGGCCTCATTGTCTCAATTGATTTGATCTTCTCTGGGTTTGCTTCAATGCCCCGGTGCGAAACTAGGAATCCTAGCAACTTCCCTGCAGAGACACCAATGACGCACTTTTCTAGGTTCTGCTTCATGCGTGTTGCCCGCAGCTTGTCAAAGACCAGGGTTAAGTCTTCCACTAGGGTCGACCCTTTCTTAGTCTTGACCATGATGTCATCAACGTATACCTCTACTATGTCCCTAATCAGGTCACCAAAAGTCTTACTCATCGTCCATACAAATGTTGGCAAGTCGTTTTTCAGACCGTAAGGCATTACAACATAACAATAAAGCCCATCCACAGTTACAAAAGCGGTATGCTTCCTATCTTGCCTAGACATCTGGATCTAATGGAAACTAGAGTAAGCATCTAGGAAGGATAGGAGGTCGCACCCAGAGGTAGAATCCATAATTTGATCTATTCGTGGAAGTGGATATGGGTCCTTGGGACAGACCTTATTGAGGTTGGTGTAGTCGATGCACATTCGAAGCTTCCCGTTAGCCTTGGGAACGATGACTGGATTGGCTAGCCATACTGGGTGATGGACCTCTTCGATGAAGCCAGCGCGCAGCAGCTTCTGGACTGTCTTTAAGGCTTCTGGACCTCACAGATGAAATCCTGCCGCTCAATGGACTGTCTTTGAGGCTTCTGATTCACCGGTTTGGCGTCAGGGTAGATCTTCAGATGGTGCTCGATCACCTCCCTAGGGATCCCAGGCATCTGCGACGGTTCCCATGCAAATACGTCAGCATTTGCCTGGAGGAAGGCGACGAGCACGAGTTCCTATTTCTCCTCCAGATTGCCCGCGATGCGAGTGGTCTAGGAGGAATCCCCACTGAGCTAGATGGTCTTTACGGGACCGCCGTCAGCTCCAGATGGCTGCACCTTAGATACCTTGGTAGGTGCCTTGATACAGGAAGTCGAGGGGTCCCTCCCCCCGTCATCCGGGCGAGCGGTTTCTGTCGCCAGGGCGTGCAACTTTTCGATAGCTGCAAGCGCAGCGGGGTGATCACCTCGCATGGTGAGAACCCCAGCAGGGGACGACATCTTTAGGACCAAGTACCCGTAATGGGCAATGGCCATAAACCGGTACAAGGCCGGCCTGCCAATGATGGCATTGAAAGGGAGGTTAACCTCCGCAACGTCGAACTGGACGTTCTCAGTGCGGAAGTTCTCCTCCGTCCCAAATGTAACCGGGAGTGCGATACTCCCAAGGGGATACACCGGTTGAGGGCCCACGCCGGAGAATGGGCGAGAGGGTCCCAGTCGAGATACTGGGATCTGCAGCTGCTTGAATGCAGCATGACTGATGAAGTTGAGCCCAACTCCACCATCAATCAGGACATGATGTAGCCTCATGTTGGCGACGACAGGGGCGATGATGAGTGGTAGTATGCCGGCCCCTGCCATGTTTTCGGGGCAGTCTGATGCCCCGAAGGAGATAGTGGTGCTCCGCCACCACAGATGTGGGGCTTCCTTCGGGACCCCTGGAATTCGCCGAAAGGACCTCGCGGCGCAGGGACTTTACGTTCCTACGGGAGATGAGCTCCCAGCTTCCGCCATACATCACGTACAGCTTCTTGCGACGGTCGTTGTCATCACCGGAGTCGGAGTCTCCAGTGAGGATGTCCTTGAGGACTTGCTTGGGGGACTGATACCCGAGGTCCCATTCTCCCGTGGCCAGGTCACCTTTGTTGAACTTCTCCTTGCCAGACCGGCAACGAGGCGGTGAGCCATCCTTGGTGGCCTGCTTGCGCCGCTTGCTGATGCGCTTCGCGAGCTTGAGGATCTCTCGGCATTCCGAGGCGCTGTGGTGACTGTTGGGATGGACAGGGCATGACCCACTGTCACTTCCTTGTTGCCGTGGGTGCTTGCCGCGCTCGCCCGGCCCCCAGCCGCAGCTAGGGCGACCGGAGCACCAGACTGCAGCCTATCATGACCATGGTTCTTCTTCTTCTTGCCACCGCCCTGGGTGGCGACACCTGAGCCGCCCGTCTGGGTAACTCCTGTCAACGGTTCCGAGTGCCATGCATGACCCTCGGCAGCTCTGGCGCATTTGTCGGCCAGAGCAAAGAGCATAGTGACGGTTTCTACGTCATGCATCGCCAATTTCTCCAACATCTTCTCATCACGCACTCCCTGTCGGAAAGTAATGATAATAGAGGCATCGGAGATGCGAGGTATAGTCCCTCGTACCTTGGTGAAGCAGGAGATAAAAGCCCGGAGAGTCTCCCCGGATTCCTGCCTCACTGCATGGAGATGAGCCTCCACGCCATGCTGCTGATAAGCATTGGCGAAGTTTGCTGTGAACCGTGCACAGAGCTCTTCCTAGGAGTAGATCGACCCCGGGTTGAGGTTCATGAGCCAGGTCCGGGCTGGCCCGGTCAAGGCTACATGGAAGTAGCTTGCCATTACGATAATGTTTCCACCAGCTGTCGTAATGGCGGTGACGTAGACCTGCAAGAATTCCAACGAGTTTGATGTACCGTCGTACTTCTCTGGCAGGTGTGGCCGGAACTTGGGTGGCCAAGTCGCCGCGCGGAGATGATCCGCTAGTGCGGCACAGCCCACGCCGACCAAAGGGATACTCGCCTGGATTCGGGCGCCCCTTGCAGTGAAGTCTTGGTCGAGGTTGCGACCCTCGAAGTTTTGCCAGCGCTCACGCGCCCTCTCCGAAGAGACTCGAGCATCCTCGCCCGCACGCCTGCGGTTGAGCTCTACCCGCAGGTCGTCAGTCTGTGCACCCTTCACTAAGGGTGAGCGCACAGATGTCGACGCCTCGTGTTGACGCCGGAATGATCGAGGCCTGGACCTGGCCGAGCTAGGATGGGCTATGCTGAGGAGACGGTCGACATCTTCCCGCCACTGCCTCATGGCCCCGGCAAGGCCGTGGAGCTTAGAGGGTTACGTAGCAACTCCCTGGTTCAGACAATGCCCCACCAGGAGCAGCCCCCGACGGAGCCCTGGATGTTTGCGCAGGCGTGTGCTGCTGCGCAGCGTGCATAGCAGCAGCACCAGTCGCAGGGCGGTAAGAGCCTCGTGGCACGGAAGATGCTGCCCCTTCTTCCATTAGGAAGTCCTCGGGAGACAAGTCGCGATGCTCGACGATCTGAACCATCGTGTCGAGCAAGAAAACAAGCGAAAAACCTAAAGCCAGCCCCCCTACCTGGCGCGCCAAATGTCGGTGGGAAAATCCTCCAGTCGGGTGGAGGAATGCACCCGCCCTAATCCTAAGATGAGGAGGGGGCCTAAGCGCTTGCCTATTTGGTGAATGTCGGATGAACACAAGAACACTCGAGGGTTTATAGTGGTTCAGGCCGCTGGAACGTAATACCCTACCTCCACTATGTATAAGTTGTATTGAGCGTGTCTCTTGTAATGCTGTGTCCCCTCCCTTTTATAGTTTAAGGGGGGGTACATACAAGGACGCTGAGCCCCGACATGGGGGCCAGGAGCATAATGGAAGGAATACATTATGTGAATAATTAATGCTGACAGTACACGTGAGTAGAGGCGTATAGGCGGAGCCGTTCAGATTCCCTCCGCCTTAGTAACGCATGAGTAATCAGCGGGAGTCATGATGACCGCAGTCTATGCAGTATTGATAGGAAGTGACCCTTTTCCTGGTAACGTGGGAGTAATGGTGAGTCATTGTCCTTGCTATGGTAACGTGTGAGTAACAGCACGGCCCACGCAACATGGACGGGGCGCGCCGTCTGTCACTAGAGTGGACAGACGCACGTCTTATCCGTAATAAATGCAAAGATGTGCGTAGCCCAGAGGCTTTATGTCAGGCTCCGCCCGTTGGCTTGCACTGCGCGCAGTAGGCCACGTAGCAGTATCGGGTCTCCGCCTGGGCGGGGAGCATGAGTGTATGTGATAAGGCTCGGATCCCACTAGATCAGGTCTGGACACGTGTCGGCACCGGACCCTCGCCCGGGTCCTGATTAAGGCCCGGGTATGCTCTGTCCTGGGACCCTAGGTCCCCACTGTGGGCGGCCTAGACCCCATATAGGGGGCCCAGATCCCATTCCAGGGGTCCGGTTCGCACACGTGGAGGTCCTGGACCAAACTTGGAGGCCCGGATCGTATATGCAGGGGTCCGGCACCTTCCCATGGGGGTCCGGACTCACTGGTGATGCCTCAGAGTATGTCACTTTCTCTGGACACGTGGCGGTACCAAACTCGCCCATGTGGTGGGGTCAGGTGCTGTTGCTGGCCGAGAGTAGTCTCCCAAGGCTGGGGCGAGTCATGGCCTGGTCCGACATACAGCTCTTTTACCACGTGACTAAAAATAGTTGCGTGGGTACTGCATCTTTATACAGTAGTAAGGGGTACCCTAGTTTCAGGGTACCGGTAGTACTTATTAGCTAACCTTGGTGGACCCATCCAAAAATGGGTACCAAAATGTACTTGATAAGTTTTGCAGGTACCCAGAGATGATATGAAGCTTTGGGGTGCTTGAGCAGTTTAACTCAATTCTTATCTCAAGCTATCAATCTTACATTGTCTATCCTTTAAGATTGACCCAAAGATGAATTGAGTTGTTATATCACTAACTTCATATTCATCTCTAGCAAGAACTTGTGTTATAGGGAATAAGGACTAGCTTTTGTGGGAATTAAGCAAAAGGCCTACAATTATGAGATATCCAAAGGATGGTGTTGGGTCTATGCTTCGTCGCCGAAGGTCTTCTAGGAAGAAGCGGCTTTCGGCTGAAGCTGCTTGTGTGAGATGGCCGAAGGTTCCTCTTCATGAAGCTTCGGTATTACAAACCGACTTAAAGATAGAATGACCTTTTAGTCCATAAAGGTCTGAGTCAATGTTGTAAACTTTTATGAGGGGCATAATTGTAATTCCTCACAGGCTGTGTCCTGTGCCTATAAATAGTGAACAGTATTCCTTTACTGTTCACGGATTCTGGCAATTGTAATCGCATCTTTCGGGAACCAATCTTTGCCAAGGCAAAGGTATAATTGTATTCAATAATTCAATATATTAAGTAAATATAATTTAATTCGTTTATGATTCATTTATCTTTTCATACCCTTTATTTTATGTTATCTTATATCATCTATTAGAATTTAATTACGAAGGCTTAACCTTCGTAATTATATTCTCATCAACCTTCGTCCATGGTTCATTATCCTCAAGGGAATATTGTTTCATGGGCGAAGGACATTAACATTTAACATTTTATGTTGCCTTGTTCTTAATTCAAAGCATTTGAGAACAAGTCCCCAACATTGGCGCCCACCTCCGGTGAACTCACTTCCACTTTTTTGAGCTGATGGCTTCGTTCAACGATCAAGCTGGAGCTGCTTCGGACCCGAAGCTGGTGCTCCCGATTACAGGTGGTTCGTGCTCAGAACCAGCCAATAAAAAGCAGAAGAAAGAGGCACAGAGAAGAGTACAACATGTTGGAGTGCAAGGACCCTTTATCAAGTCAAGGTGGTCCCACATCCCAATCACCTTCTCCCAGGAGGACCTTCAGCTCAAGGATTTTCCTCATAACGATGCTATGGTTATTTCTTGCATTATCAAAGGGTTTCTGGTCCACAACGTCTTGGTTGATACAGGCAGTGCAGCTGATATCATATTTGCTAAGGCCTTCAGACAAATGCAAGAGCCAGAAGATAAGATTCATGATGCTACACATCCTCTCTGTGGCTTCGGAGGAAGACAGATTGTAGCGCTGGGCAAGATCACCATGTCAGTGACCTTCGGGTTCATCAACAACACTAGAACTGAGCAAGTTATATTTGACATTGTTGACATGGAATACCCTTACAATGCAATTATTGGTCGTGGCACCCTCAATGCTTTCGAAGCAATTCTTCATCCTGCTTATCTTTGCATGAAGATACCTTCGGATCAAGGACCCATCGCTATTCATGGAAGTCAGGAAGCTACCAGAAGGGCCGAAGGAAACTGGACTGACTCAAAAGCAATCCATAACATAGATGGAGCTGAAGCTTGTGAACAGTACAAATTCAGAAGGGAGAAAGCAGCTTCAGCAGATCAGCCGAAGCCCATGCTCTTATGTGAGGACATAGCAGAGCAGAAGGTGCTGTTGGGCTCTCAATTATCCGAAGAACAGGAGAAAACCTTGATAAGGTTTTTGTTCAACAACAAAGATGTTTTTGCATGGTCAGCCAATGATCTCTGCGGAGTAAATAGGGATGTTATTGAACACTCGCTCAATGTTGACCCATCCTTCAGACCCAGAAAGCAGAGGCTTCGGAAAATGTCTGATGATAAGGCCGAAGGTGCTCGTAATGAAGTCAAAAGACTCCTCAGTGCAGGAGTTATCAGAGAAGTAAAGTACCCAGAATGGCTAGCTAACACTGTTATGGTAAAAAAGGCCAATGACAAGTGGCGAATGTGTATCGATTTTACAGATCTTAACAAGGCTTGTCCGAAGGACGAATTCCCATTGCCAAGGATAGACTCTTTAGTTGATGCAGTAGCTTCTTCAGAGCTCATGAGTTTGCTAGACTGTTACTCAGGCTACCACCAAATCTGGATGAAGAAGGAAGATGAGCCGAAGACTAGCTTCATAACCCCAAGTGGCACATATTGCTATCTTCGGATGCCTGAGGGGCTAAAAAACGCTGGAGGAAGTTTCAGCAGAATGACTGCGAAGGTTCTCCAGTCTCAGATAGGCAGAAATGTGCTAACTTATGTTGATGACATCATTGTAAAAAGCACGAAACAGGAAAATCATATTGCTGATTTGCAGGAGACCTTCGCCAGTTTCAGACAAGCTGGCTTAAAATTGAACCCAGAAAAATGTGTCTTCGGAGTAAAGAAGGGGAAATTTCTTGGATGCTTGGTTTCAACAAAGGGAATTGAAGCTAATCCAAGTAAAATTGAAGCTATACTTCGAATGGAGCCACCAACTACAAAAAAGGGGGCCCAAAGATTAACAGGGAGGTTGGCATCTCTTAATAGATTTATATCCAGATCAGCAGAAAGAAATTTACCATTCTTCGAAGTGCTGAAATCAGCCGAAGTCTTTCAATGGGGACCAAGCCAACAAAAAGCCTTCGAGGAACTGAAGCAATATCTGATAGATTTAACAACATTAACTCCACCAACGCCAGGGGCTCCTTTGTTATTATATGTGGCAGCTTCGCACTCAGCGGTAAGTGCAGCACTTGTCCAGGAGAAGCTTGATGGCCAAGTCAAGAAGCAGGTCCCAGTGTATTTTGTATCTGAAGTTCTTAGTATATCAAAGAAAAACTACACAGAATTAGAGAAGGTATTATATGCTGTTTTGATGGCATCCAGGAAGTTTCGGCACTACTTTCAAGCATACAATATTGTTGTTCCTTCTTCGCAGCCGTTGAAGGATATTATGAGAAATAGAGAAGCTACTGGGCGGATTGGAAAATGGGCTGCAGAGCTCAATGAATTTTGCATTGATTATGTGCATAGATCTTCGATCCAGTCCCAGGCGTTAGCAGACTTCATTGCTGACTGGACGCCAGGGGCTCAGGATGAAGAAACAAATAAAGATGCCGAAGTATGGACAGTGTTTTGCGATGGGTCTTGGGGAACCTTCGGGGCAGGAGCAGCTGCTGTGTTGGTCTCGCCATCCAAAGTTAAAACTTGTTATGCGGCAAGACTCGATTTCAGTTGTACAAACAATATTACCGAGTACGAAGCCCTACTTTTGGGTCTTCGGAAGCTAAAAGCAATGGGAATCAGAAGGGCCATTCTTAAAACTGATTCCCAGGTTGTTTCGGGTCATATCGACAAGAGTTGCAAGGCTAAAGATCCGAAGCTTGAAAGATATCTAGACATGGTTCGAAGAGTTGAAGCTTCCTTCGAAGGATTTTCTGTCAAAAATATCCCTCGAGGACAAAATGAGCATGCTGATTTGCTAGCTAAGTCAGCAGCACAGGGGCTGCCTTTACCTTCGGATGTGTTCTTCGAAACAATAAAGGCACCTTCAGTGGAACTCCTTGAAAGAGCAGTCCTCAATATATCTCCTGTTTATAGCGAAGATTGGAGAACTGAAATCATCTCTTACCTTCAGGGTAAATTCCTTTCAGATGACGAAACTTATAACAGGAGGATAGAGGCAAGAGCTCGTCCATATGTCATGATAGAAGGGGAGTTACATGGAGTTTGTGCTCCGTTGCTCAAGTGTTTATCTAGAACCGAAGGCATAGAGTTGATGAAAGAAATACATGCAGGCCTGTGTGGATCTCACATTGGATCTAGGTCGTTACTTGGAAAAGTTTTCCGTCAAGGGTTTTATTGGCCGAAGGCAGCTTCGGATGCAGCGGAATTAGTTTAAAAGTGCGAAGGTTGTCAGAAATGTGCAAGAGATCAAAAACAACCTTCGTCCTTAACACAGCTCATACAACCCATCTGGCCATTGCAAAGGTGGGGCCTTGACTTGTTGGGTCCATTACCACCGGCCCAAGGGAACTTAAGATATGTTGTAGTGGCTGTGGAATATTTTTCCAAATGGATTGAGGCAAAGCCTTTAGCCACAATAACTTCGGCCACCATTCAAAAGTTTTTCTGGCAGAATATTGTTTGTCGTTTTGGGGTACCAAAGGCCATCACTGTGGATAATGGAACATAGTTCGACTCCGAAGCTTTTAGGGATTTCTGTGATCAAATTGGTACGAAGATCCATTTTGCATCAGTCAGGCATTCGGAGTCAAATGGGCTCGTTGAAAGAGCCAATGGCATTATAATGACAGGAATAATGAAGTTAATCTTCAATCAACCCAGGGGAAAGTGGCCAGATCAGTTAACCAAAGTGGTGTGGAGCCACAACACAACAACATCAAGGTCTACAGGCTTTACTCCATTCAAGTTATTATTCGGTGACGAAGCAATAACTCCGGAGGAAGCTAAAACTGGATCAATAAGAGTAGTGGCTTCGGCAGAATCAGGTTCTGAAGATGCTTATTCTGTGGAAAAAGATGCTTTAGAAGGGATTAGGCTTCAAGCTGTGGAGAATATCAATAAATATCAAGCCGAAACAATCAAATGGCGAGATAGAAAGGTTCGGCTAAAGAATATTGAGCCAGGACATTTGGTGCTTCGGAGAGTGGCCAACCCAGACACAGTGGGCAAGTTGCAGTTGAAATGGGAGGGACCTTTCTTAGTAGCATCTTCGTCAAGACCCGGTTCATACAGATTGAAGGATATGGACGGCAACGACATTCCTAGATCTTGGAATGCGGATGAGCTTCGGCGATATTATGTGTAACTTGATGTAACTTTTTTATGTTTTTTCTTTTTCATGGCACCCTTTTCCTTTCTAAAGGGGAGAAAGGTTTTTAATGGGGCCATCATATGTAATTACCTTTTTTAGTTCTATAAGAGCAAAATCCCCCAAAGAATGTAAATGTAAAAGCTGAGAACGCACCATCGAGTGCCAAAAAGTAAAAAGCGAAGAAGCTCCAAAGTCGTTCCTAAGGGAATGCAGAGCTTACAGCGAAAAGTCAACGCTGATTCCGCCAAAAGTAAAAGGCGAAGAAGCTCCAAAGTCGTTCCTAAGGGAATGCAGAGCTTACAGCGAAAAGTCAACGCTGATTACGCCGAAAGTAAAAGGCGAAGAAGCTCCAAAGTCGTTCCTAAGGGAATGCAGAGCTGATGTGTGATTGTTTCTAAGAAAATAATGGCCGAGAGTATGGCTTCGGATATGTGTTTGGACATTCATTCGCACATCACATTACATCATAGCATTTGCATTCATAAACATTCATCCAGGCATATGTAGGATAATCATCATCATGGCATAAGTGATTGCTTCGGCATAAGAGAAGAGCTTCTTCGCGTACAAAAAGGAGAGCTTCGGAAGAAAGG
Organism: Zea mays; assembly: GCF_902167145.1. NCBI lineage: Eukaryota > Viridiplantae > Streptophyta > Magnoliopsida > Poales > Poaceae > Zea > Zea mays. Next base: position 49,229,604 of record NC_050103.1, read on the forward strand.
GAAATGTTGTTTTCTATGCTTCGCTGTGTACGAAAAGAAGGGAAGGTGTTTTTTCGCCTTCGGCTCAAAAAAGATAATTTCGTCCACAACAAAGCACTTCACATACATTAATGGAAGGGTAAGAGCATGATACAAGGTATGAACAGAACTCATTAAAGACAAGTTTAGTTACATTTACAAAAGTTATCTCAAAAGTTTCCTGAGTCTGTCTACAGTCTACTCCTACTTAATCTTCGAGGGATCTTAGCTTCGGCGTCATTCTTTTCAATCATCGGCTTCGGCTTCGTCATTCTACATGAATTAAATTGTTGTAAGTCAAAATTGAGCTTGAAGGAAGAGGTAAGCACAAGGTATGATTTCTTACTGGTTCAAGATGACTCCGAGCTTCGTCTCCAGCCTTTTCTCGCCCGCCTTTTGTCCATATCATTTTCACAAATCTATTGGAAATACTTCGGGCGCGATCAGGAATGTCATCTAGGATTGATGGTGATAAAGTAAAATTGGGCCTATTGACAATCTTTCCGTGATCGCAGCCAGCTTTTAGGAAGGCTGCAGCAGTGCCCCGAGAAGCTACCCAGGCACAGAAGTCACCGTGCCCAGCTATAACTTCGTCGAGCTCGTCAATTTCACCCTCAATATGTTCGAAGGTCTTCGATAAATCTTCAGCTGAGGGGGTGAATTTCTCACTGCTGGCTCCAACTGAGTGAAAAATTTTTCTTAGTCATTGAATGCATCTGTTGCTAAATTCCAAACATTTTTCTTGAAGGCCCGCGAATAGTTTTTTCAAATCTGAATTTTGTTGAGCTTCGGCTTCAAGTTTTGTATTAAGTTCTTGCTTTTCTTGTGCAAACTGCTCAGATTGGCGGAGAAGCTTCGTGTTCAGTTCTGTTATTTTTGCTTCGGCTTCCGCCAATAAACCTTCGGTTGCCTGGAGCTCAAAGTTCTTTTTCTCGATAGCATCTGATTGCTCCTTTATTTTGCTTTCTAAATTTTCAATTATAACTTCGTGTTTCTTGTCTTCAAAATCTTGCTGCATTTTCAAGGCTTTGCTCAACAGCATACTCTGCACGAAAACAACCTTTATTAGACATGTTTTTATTATTAAAAACAATAAAAGTTAAGGGAAAAGTAGTTCACCTTGAAATTGGAATAAAATAAACTACCAACGATATGTTGTCGTCGGTAGCGGCTAATGTCTGTTTCAAGCTTCGGAAAACCGATACTCTTTGACAGAGTACCGATAACTTTGGCTCCAGTTTGGTTTCGGATACAATCTAATTTCTCATCATCAATACCTCCGAAGAGGAGTGCTCCTGGCTTGTACCCGCAAGATTTGGCATACTCTTTAAGCTCTTCTATTTCGGGTTTTGACAATTTTTCTCCAACTAAATTTTGAAACATGAAGGCTTCGTTTTCTGAAGCTTCATCAGCAATTTCCTTTCCTTTCCCCGACGCTGCGGCCGCGGCCTCTTCGGCGGCGGTGGTAGCTTCTTCTGTGGCCATGTCTAGCAGTATTTTGTCAATGTGCTCGATTGTGCTCTCCAGGTTCAAATCTTCAGCTGAGGCAGCTTCGGCAGCCGCGACCTCCGAAGGTGTGATTTCAATATCTGTCCTTTCCTCAGCCGCTGGTGTCTTCTGAGCTGAAGCTCTTGGCGGTGTCTTGTCAATTACCTCTGTCACACCGATGATTCTCTGTCTCTTTACTTTAGTCGTTTTCTTCATTTTTTCGGGCTCCTTTTCCTTCTGAAAAAACTTTGTCAGTTGAGGCCCCAATGGACTTAGCTTCGCAGGCAGGGATTCAGTCATTACCTTCAAAATTGCCTCCACATCAGTGGCAGAGGGTGATGCGGGGGTTTCTTCTTCGTCGGATATTTTTCGCTTCGGAGAAGACGCTTTCCTCTTCTTCGGAATTTTCTTCTTTGGCGGTTCTTTTTCATCTTCATTTAAGGCTTCAGTTATCCTTTTCCTTTTCTGGCCTCCGACACCTTTGTTCAGATTTTCATAGTCAGGGTATTCAAAACCCAAGGCGTCCAGCACTCGGTTCAGTCTTCGCTTCGGACGGGTGCCGAAGGCCGCAGTCATCAATTGATCTTCTTTTTTGGAGTAGTTGCCAAGTATTTCATTACACATTACTTCAATTGTATCCAGCCACTCTTGGCAAGGTGTTTTAAAGTATTTCTTAAACTTGAAATAGTAAGGTAAACGCACAAGTTCACCTTCTTTCTTTTCCCCCTTTAGCTTCGGCATTTCCCATTCTTTTAAACTAGGAAAAACCTTGAAAGCCAAAAACTCCTGAACCAGGTCTCTTGTACTGATATGCTCTACAATAATTCTGAATTCATTCATTTCTTTTTGAGTTGGACCTTCCGGTGTCATGTTGCAATGGGGGCGGGTTTCTCCGAAGATTAGTTCAAGTGGACTTTGCACAAGCTTCTCCTTGTCGTCATCAACCTTGACATAGAACCACTCCGACTTCCAGCCTGCTGCCCATTTGCTTCGGTAGCTGATTATAGGAACCTTTGTGGTTTTCCGGTAAGCAAAATTATAGCAACCAAAATTGTCATGCAATCCATCTTTTCTAGCCTTCGTCTGATAGTGCAGTTCGTGAACTCGACAAAAGCTGTCCGCAAACGGCTCCACCGCTTGGCTTCGGAGGGCCCAGATATAAACGCTAAGCCTAACGATAGCGTTAGGAGTCAGCTGATGAAAGTAGATACCAAACCTCTTCAGTACCTCTGCAATAATCCCATGTAGGGGGAATCTTAATCCAGCCTTTAGAAAGCTCTTGAAAATGACAATTTCATCCTTCTCCGGCTTTGGGGTAGTCTCTTCTCCCCCGAAGCGTAATAGCTTCTTCTGATTCTCATTGAAAAAGCCCGACTTTACCATTTTGGAGAGATCAGCCTTCGAAACAGTAGACTTTCCGAAGTCCAAGTGGCTGGGCTTGCTTGGCATGGCAATACGATAATCGTCTTCGGGATCAGTTTCCTCAATATCTTCTTCTTCTGCTTCGGCAATTGCTTGTTCTGCTTGTTCTGCATCATCACTGGGGATCTTTTCCAAAGTTACCAGTCTGGACCTTTGCATCGCTTCGGAGATGGGAACAGTCTCCGAACCTTCAGCTTCGCCCCCCTCACGCTCAACCCTAGCGGTAGAACGCACTCTGGCCATTTAATTCTGAGTTTGTAAAAATTTAATACTTTTTTCTTCCCAAGTTTTTTCTTTTGACGAAGCAGGCTTCAAACTGGAGCTTCGTTCGATTCCGAGAGTTAAGCTTCGGCGATGGTTAAAAATTTTGGCAGCAAAACAGTGCAAATAGCAATGAATGCTGTGGTAACTTCACACCTACTCGTCTGTTTATATAGTACTGCAGGTAAGAAGGCGAAGCGCCAGGATTTTTACACCAGGCGGGCACCCGCTCGCACTCGCTGCGTGATGGACCGCAGAGACCAAACAGTAACTCTGCAAGGTGGGACCGCTACGCGCTGGGAAACTGAATCGTTTCTCGACAACGAGCTCAGGGAAGGTGTTTTTTGGACCTTCGGCTCCCCGAAGCTTAAGAGACTTTTTTCACGGATCAAGCTCGTTACGAAAAACGATCTAGCACCGCGAAAGGGGCTACAGTTGGGTCTATGCTTCGTCGCCGAAGGTCTTCTAGGAAGAAGCGGCTTTCGGCTGAAGCTGCTTGTGTGAGATGGCCGAAGGTTCCTCTTCATGAAGCTTCGGTATTACAAACCGACTTAAAGATAGAATGACCTTTTAGTCCATAAAGGTCTGAGTCAATGTTGTAAACTTTTATGAGGGGCATAATTGTAATTCCTCACAGGCTGTGTCCTGTGCCTATAAATAGTGAACATTATTCCTTTACTGTTCACGGATTCTGGCAATTGTAATCGCATCTTTCGGGAACCAATCTTTGCCAAGGCAAAGGTATAATTGTATTCAATAATTCAATATATTAAGTAAATATAATTTAATTCGTTTATGATTCATTTATCTTTTCATACCCTTTATTTTATGTTATCTTATATCATCTATTAGAATTTAATTACGAAGGCTTAACCTTCGTAATTATATTCTCATCAACCTTCGTCCATGGTTCATTATCCTCAAGGGAATATTGTTTCATGGGCGAAGGACGTTAACATTTAACATTTTATGTTGCCTTGTTCTTAATTCAAAGCATTTGAGAACAAGTCCCCAACAGATGGTAATAATTAAATCTTAAGTGCACATTGCTTTTAATTAGTATATTCCTTTGTGTTTTTTGTAGCCACATAGGAAAAATGAAGCACTTGAGAATGAACTTAAAAGATTTTACCTTGCTTTGGAAAAGTTCCAATCATATGGTAGATTGCATATTTGTTATTCTTATATGTGGCAATCTACATACTTTAATTGATGATAATTAATTCGTGGCATAGTTCAAATGAATTATCGTATTATTGCCATGACCTAGACATAAAGAGGATTATCCCATGTTCTTAAATGAATAGAGTGCTAAGTAAGAAATTCAAATTCTTTAAGCACTTACCAAAAAGGGGAATTCTCTATATGACTAGAGTTGTGAGACTAATGTTTATATCTAAGTGTTTATGTAGTCTCACAACATGACAATGTGTTTCTCATATGGAACGTGCCATTCAACGTTCAAAGAAGATCAATCCAATACTATGTGATTGTTATGCATGATGCTTCATTAAAGGTTAATCTTCACCTAAAAGAAAGATTAGGAATGCTCAAGGCAAAGATATGGAACTAGTTGTTTCATTTGATATGTGACCAATAATAGTTCCTTTCAAGTGGAATTCTTTCAATTGGTAATAATCTATTCTATGGAAAGAAATGTCAATGTGAAGGCTAAATTCCTTTTGGCTTAAATTTGTAAATTGGTGCATATTGGTAATTCACTCCTCCATGTGCATTAACTTAAAAGGAATTTAACTTATGCCTTTATGCCTCATAAATGATGATTTGTTTGCAATTCATATCTAAAGATCACCATTCATTAAATACTTCCCTGTACTACTAATATCTCTTTTCAAAGTTCTTTTTTGTGACACCCCAGTGTCACCTAGGGTTTCTCCTTAGGGCTGACTCAAACCCATTATCACATGTGAACCAAACTAAGGAAAGGACATCATAAATTGATAACAAGGTTTAAGTAAGTCTTTTTAATCTTAAGAAAATCTCTTTAATCATGCCATGCACCTCAAGGCAAGGAGAACTCACAAACACTAATTAATCCTAAGTGGACCATTTAAGCACATAAAGGGAAATTGAGAAAAGACTTGGGGAAAAATAAAATATTTTGGTATGAACCAAATAACAAAGTTTTAGTGCACTAAATAACCAACAAAACATAGTAAGGAAGTTTAGCCATTTGAATTTTCCAAATTTCCCAAATCAGCCCTTGATCTAAGGCCCTATGGGCAAATTCAGAATTCTGAATTCTGAATTTCAGAACCCTTTTACAAATTCAAATGTGTTCCCTGTTTTCCAAAACTCGAAACCAAAAAGTCCAAATATCAAAGTGGCACCAAATTTCCTTGAACATGCTCTGGTAAAATTTGAACTCAAACAAAAACCGTTTGACATGATTTTGGCGCAGTTTGTCCTCGGGACTCGACTGTTTTACACTAGCATCATCTTGGTGACTCTACAACTCTCTGTCCCTAGCCTAAAACCGCGCAACATCCACACATAAATGACAAAGCATAGTCAGGAGAACAAATCCTTCATAGCGAACTTGCCCAAATTCGCGAAGATTTGCGCCCAATCGACGTTAGAACTCGGGCAGAAGCAACGGTTCCACGTGTTCGACCGTGGCTGACACGCCCGGTTCACGCCAGTCCGCACACCCGCGCCTAGCAGTGCATGCCCGCACGCGCTCGCCGGTCCATGACCGTCCGTGCACTGCATCGTGCCTATAAAGCAGCCCAAGGCCTCAGTCGTACCTCCCCGCGCGCTCTCAGTCCTGCCCGAGCCAAAGTTCATCGGACATCGCCTCGAGCACACCGCGCCACCGACCGCAAAGCCACCCGAGCCTCGGCCACCGCAGCCAGCTCCCTCCAGCCACTTCTAAGCCACGCCAGTCACTCGGTTAGCTTTGCTAGTGGCCCGTGAAGCTTCCCAAGTCCTCGGACCCGGCAGAGCCTCACCGGAGACCCAGGATCGCCCTCGCCGGACTTCGGTCGCCCGCAGCCGCGCGTAGACCGAGCAATCCGGTGAGCCATTCTCAAATTACTCGTGCACATATCTTCCTTGACCTATGGTGAAGCTCCTTGACCCATTCAATTGAACTATCGCGACGTGAGCAGGCCGGATCCCTCGCCGCCGACGAGCTCCCCCGCCTGCGCACACGGACCAACCTACTCCGACCACCACCGCCGACGATCCGCACCTCGACGTGATCGCCAGAGACCCCCGGACCTCACCCGACCCCTCACCGGAGCAACCTCGCCGCAGGTAAGCCCCTCCGCCCTTTTCTTCCGCCGCGGTCACTGTTCCATTAGGGGAAGGATCGCGGTTTCGATTTTGCAAAACCCTAGGGGGTTTTCTACAGAGTCATAGACTCAGATGAATAGTGAACCAAGGACCTGTCTGTAATACACTTAAAACCTTTCGCCAGGGACCCCAGTGCAAAACCCTTTTTCCTTTATCCATTTCTGTTTATTCTTTTTAAAATTCAGCAGAGAACTTAGGAATTTGTATCTTGAAAAATATTCAACCAAATTTAGTCAAACCAATTTTACTGGATTCAAAATATTATGAACTATCACATAAAAATACTGAACCCTGTGCTTTCTGTTTTAAATTTTAGAGTTTGGAATAAATTAAGGAAACTAACCAAACCTTATTAAAATGAAGAAAATTTGTTATGCTTCTGTGCTGAAATTAAGAAAATTTATAGAAGTTCAAACCCCACTTAGACACTGTTTAAAAATAGTAAGCACCCCAGTATTAAAGATTTAGACATGGTTATCTATTGAAGGCCATAATTGTTCAAAACTTAGGAAAATGAGAAAGGTACTAGAAAATAATGAGCAGTGGATGCAAATATTTTTCCTAGTCCACTTAAGTAATACAGAACCTAGGAAAAATAAAAGGAACCCTAGTTCAGAACAGATTCAAGGTGAAATGTTTTATTAGGCACTAATAAACCTAGAAGGACAATTATTAGAAATATGAGAAAAATTTCAAAATTGGTAAGAAAAATTCAGTAGACATATAACCACTAGGACACCACTACAAAAATGATAAATACCCTAGCCCATCATTTTAAGTGGGCTGAACAAATAAAACTTGATATGGAGCCATATTTCAATTAAATCATAAGCAAGCCAAAAAGTGTGCAATAGTGGGCAAATAATTTTTTACCAGATTATTAATGGAATAGACCACCAGAGAAAAATGCAAAACCTATTCAAAACTACAAAATAATACCCATTGCCACTACTTCATGAAAAAGGCCATTTATTTCAAGAAATTCCTACCACCTTTCCCTTAAGCAAAAAGTTACCAAATTCTAGAATGATTGCTCTTGCGCAAAGAAGAAGATAAGAAAAATTGGAATTATGTTGTTTGATATTTTTCAAGTATAGTGGTAGTAAAAAGCACCCCTTTGGCTAGAAACTTTAGAAAATCATAATAAAATAACTATTAAGTTTTAGTGGCTTAAAATTTGTACAAAGTCATGTTATAACATCTAAAGGCCAGAAAAATAAGTCTTAGAGAATAACCCACTGTTAAAAGAAATTTGTAGTTCAAAACACCCCTTCTGCCCTAATAATTGATAATTTTGTACAGAGATATCCCCTCACTTTTTAAGCCCCAAATTTTGAGACAGAGAATTATATACCTGTAAGAAGCCAGTGTAATGTTTGCAGAATTTTTGAAAATTTATTAAACTATCTTGTAGTTCAAACCCACCCCAAAAGCATAAAAGAAATAGAAAAGAAGAAAAGGATTAAAAAGATTAATAAGTATTACCCCAATATTACTGCTAAGAATATTGTTAAAAATATCCATAAGATATGAGGAAGAAAATCAGTGGAACACTAAAATAAACTTACCAATTAGCTTAACCAAACTAACCCTAAGTTGCTAAGTGTACCACAAAAATCTCCAGTCATAAGAATAAGCTCTACCTTATTATTTTGATCATTCTCCATCAAATCTTAATTACTAAATTACATATCATGCCATGCATATATCTTACTCATTGCATTCATTAGATTACAATCTCGCTGACAGAGAGTACGTGCTCATCCCTGAGCAAGGAGCTGTCCACGAGGAAGACCAGGAGCAAGCTCCCGAGACTGCCACCGAGGATCTCCCCGCAGCCCCAGCAATTGAAGGCAAGCCCCGGTTTTATGCATAACCGTTTATATATGCTACTTTACTACACTTAATGTTTGTAGGCTTGGAATGTGCACTTAAGTGTAGGAGTTGCTTAAAACCTTTAGTTGCATGAACTTAGGATTCCTTTTTGAGATGGATACTAGTATGCTAGGTCGAGTAGCCGCTTTGCTAATTAGGATCTCGGTAGAAGTCGAGTGATTTTTCTAGCACTCGCGCGAGGTTAGGAATTGATTGTATTCATCTTGATAACGGGATCTATGATGGTCTATGGACTTGGATCTAGGGAGGATGCCTTGTCCATGAGACGGGAAAAAGAATTAAGGATTAATGTGTGGATACCTGAGTCAAGCGTTTGAACGTACTAAAGACATGTCCGGAAATATGGTAACCGGTAAACCTAGTACCTGAGTGAAGTCGAGCGTGGACTTTATCCCTCACGCGACCTGAGACTGGGTCTCCCATGCTAGCTATGATGGGTACAAGTGCGGTCACTGCACGGCATCAGCCGGGGTCAGTGGAGCATTGTATGCCAAGGCGGTGAGGCCTAGCCGCAAATGGGGAATCGATGGGGATGGTTGACATGTGTGGGGACGGAGTACCCCCTACATGTCGTGTGTTTAGGTTTACCTTGCAAGGTTTAAAAACTCGATTTGAATCGTCTGCTTCTCGCAGCTAATGAGACTGCTTGACCCCTTGTACTACATTGAGTAAGAAGTGAAATGAGGATTACATGAGATAACATGTTGATTGTATTAAATGGTTGTTACCATGTATGCTTAGAAAGAGGAAACTTAGCTAAATTAATGATACTAGAATTGGAAAAGCTAAAAATTGATTTTAGACTCAGCTAGTGCTTTTGGCAAACCAAACCCCTCAGCTAAACAGCTGCATGGTCTAGAGGTAGAGGAGTAGATTCCTCACACCGGGTAAGTCTAGCTGAGTATTAGTATACTCAGCCTTGCTTGTGGCATAATTTTTGCAGGTACGCTTCACGACATGGTTGATGGTGTGACTTGGCCTACCACCCTGCCACCGGGTTGGACGGTCGAGTGGGATGCTGCTCCAGCAGGAGAGGAGCAGGAGGAGTAGTGGGCTAGGCCTTGCCCTATTCCTCACCTTCGACGATATCGATTATCCGCTGCAGTTTATTTTGTGAACTTATACCAGCTACTTGAAAAACTCCGATTTATGTAATAACTCCGGCACTTTAATTTGAGGTTTTACTATTTTATTGTATTTCTTCTGTGACTCACCTTCGAGTGAGCTTGTGGTATTTGATCCTGGATAAGTGGATTTATCGGACTAGATCTGAGGGACTGATGGGTTATTCCGATTTAAGTGTGTTGCGGCCTTTAATGCGTGACTTTGGCACTTAAGCTGGAGTAATTCAGGCGGTTCTGCCACAGCTGGTATCGGAGCAAATACCACCACAGAGAAGAACAATAAACCATGAATGCCAATTTTCAAAAATCTAAACTTGATTAGAAACTAGTGTGAATCGTCAGGACTAGTTCGCTAGACCTAGGACGAAAGGCCTTAGAAATAGTGGGAGAAATAGGTGGCAAAATAAGTAGGCCATGTGGGCCAGTCCTTAGCTTTTTAAAAGGATGCCCTGAGAGCACCCTTTTATTCGGAGAGAAGACGTTATTTTCAGCATGCATGCATTATAAAAACTAAAAGGGATTAAAAACTAAAGAACTAGAAATTGAGCTAACCCGCTTTCTTTTAAACCACCCGGGCTCTTTTATTTTCTTCCTTCCACCATAATCTTTACATCTGATACCCTTCCGCAGATGACTTCACCTACCCCCGCCAAGGGAGGAGACACTCGTTTCAGCTCTGATTTCCTTTCTCACAATGGCTTTCCTTCCATCTTATGGGAAGTGCTTAATTCTGCCGGTTACCCTACGCCCCCTTTGTACCCAGTGCAGCTGTACGAGGAGCATCGGGTACCATGTTGCCGAGTCTGGCTGACTCTGGAGGCTCATCCCCTTTAGCCGGTGTTGGGGACTTGTTCTCAAATGCTATGAATTAAGAACAAGGCAACATAAAATATTAAATGTTAATGTCCTTCGTCCGCTGAAGCATTATCTCCAGGAGGATTTAATGAACTTCGGACGAAGGCCATGAACAAAATATCACGAAGGTCACACCTTCGTGATCAGACTTATAAGACAATGAAGAATGAAATATAAAATATGAAACATTGGAGAAAGATATACCAAAACAGGTAATATTATTCACATAATTTATTATACAAATCTAAGTATTAAAACATAACATTTAGGTACATTTATACCTTCGTCTTGGCAGAAAACAATAATTCCAGCGTAACGTGTCAGCGATTGCAAGATTGCGTGAACAGTACAGGGGTACTGTTCATCTATTTATAGGCACAGGGCGCAGCCTGTGTAAAATTACATTTATGCCCTTTACAATCAACTACAATAATGACACAAAACATCATGGGTCTTTAAGTCATTTTATCTTTAAGTCGGTTCACCCCTTCGTCTTGAGATCTGTCACTGTGCCGAAGCTTTATAGGTGATAGCTTCGGCGCTGCTTCTGAGAGAATCTGCCGAAGGTGTTCTCTTGCTTTAGGATCTTCGGCTAGGAAGCATACCCCCAACAGTAGCCCCTTCGCGGTGCTAGATCATTTTTCGTAACGAGCTTGATCCGTGAAAAATTCTTCTAGGCTTCGGGATGCCGAAGATCCGAAAAACACCTTCCCTGAGCTCGTTGGCGAGAAACGATTAAAATATTCCGCGCGCGGAGTGGCCCCATCTTGCAACAGTTACGCGCGCCCTAGCAATTCACCTTCTCGGACTCTGTGGCCCACCGTTCAGTGAGTGCGAGTGACTGTTTGTCCGGCGTGGAAAACCTTGACGATTCACCTTCCCACCTGCGGCACTATATAAACAGACGGGTAGGTGTGAAGTTACCACAGCATTCATTGCTATCGCACTATTTTGCTACCAAAATATTGATCAAAGCCGAAGCTATTTACTTTGCTCAAGCTTCGTAAAACGAAAGAGCTTCGACAAAGTAAAGAAAATTTCCAACTTCATTCAAAAAACAAGAAATTCAATCATCAGATGGCTAGAGTGCGTTCCACAGCTAGGGTTACGCGCGACGGAGAAGAAGCCGAAGGTGCAGAAACTGCCCCAATCTCCGAAGTGATGAAGCGCTCAGGGTTGGTAGCATCGGAGGAAGCACCTGCCACTGAAACAGAGCAAGCTGATGTTGAGGAGACTGAGTCTGAAGATGATTACAGCGCAGTGCCAAGTAAACTGAGCCAATTGGATTTCGGGAAATCCACCATCTCTGAAGATGATCTGCCTAAGATGTTGAATTTGGGTTATTTCAATGAAGCTAAGAAAGAGCTGGTTCGTTTTGGTGGGGAAGAGACTATTCCAAAGCCAGGAAAGGATGAAGTAGTGGTCTTTAAAAGTTTCTTTAAGGCTGGTTTGAGATTTCCTTTGAACAAGATGATTGCTGATGTATTGAATAAGTTTAGGATCTACCTTCATCAGCTAACTCCTAACGCTATCATTAGGCTTAGTGTTTATATCTGGGCTCTCCGAAGCCAAGGGGTGGAGCCATTTGGTGAAGGCTTCTGCCGAGTGCACGAGCTCCATTACCAGACGAAAGCTAGAGGAGATGGGCTACATGAAAATTTTGGCTGCTACAACTTTGCCTATCGCAAGACTACAAAATTTCCAGTGATTAGCTACCGAAGCAAGTGGCCAGCTGGCTGGAAGTCTGAGTGGTTCTACGTCAAAGTTGATGAAGGGAAGGAGAAGCTAGTCCAGAGTCCGTTGGAATTGATCTTTGGAGAGACTAGACCCCGGTGCGACATGACACCAGGGAGTCCGAGCCAAATCGCCCTTGCTGAATTTCGAGTTATTGCAGATCATATCGGCACTAGTGACTTAGTGCAAGAGTTTTTGGCCTTCAGAGTGTTCCCAACTTTGAAGGAATGGGAAATGCCGAAGCTGAAGGGGGAAAAGAAGAAGGGGGAATTTGTTCATTTGCCTTACCATTACAAATTCAAGAAACATTTCAAAGTGCCTTGCCAAGAGTGGCTGGACACAATTGAAGTAATGTGCAATGAAATACTCGGCAATTATTCTAAAAAAGAAGATCAATTGATGACTGCGGCCTTCGGCACCCATCCGAAGCGGAGGTTAAATCGAGTAATGGATGCTCTGGATTTTGAGTACCCTGATTACGAGCAGCTAGACAAGGATGTCGAAGGCCAAAAGAGGAAAAGAGTAACTGGTGCTCTGAATAAAGACGATGAAGAACAACCGAAGAAGAAAAAGTTAGAGCCTGAGCCGAAAACAGGTGTTTCGAAGAAGAGAAAAGCTACAACTCTAAAGCAGAAAGCAATTGATGAAGAAGAAGAATCTGCTGCAACACCCTCTACTACCGAAGTAGTGGAAATCTTAAAGGTAATGACTGAATCTTTGCCTGTCAAGCTAAGTCCACTCGGGCCACATCTGACGAAGCTTTTTCAGAAGGAAAAGGAGCCCGCAAAAACGAAGAAGGCAGCTAGGCCAAAAAAGCAAAGAATCATTACAGTGACAGAAGCCATCAAAGGGACACCACCAGGAGCTTCAGCTCTGAAGGCGTCGGCTGTTGAAAGCACGATAACTACTGAAGCTGCACCTTCGGAAGCCACAAACGCCGAAGCTACCAGAGCCAAAGATATTCATTTAGAAAGCACGATTGCTGATATAGATAAAATACTGCTAGACATGGCCGCAGAAGAAGCTACCGCAGCCACCAAAGAGACTACGGCCCCAGAGCTCGAGAAGGAGAAAGAAATAGCCGAAGACACTTTGGAAGATGAAGTTTTTAACTTTCAAAACTTAGTTGGTCAGGAACTGACAAAGGCTGAAAAAGAAGAGCTAAAAGAATATGCTATATCTTGCGGATATCGACCGGGAGCACTTTTCTTCGGTGGCATTGATGACGAAAGGTTGGGCTGCGGCCGGGATCAGACCGGTGCAAAGGTTATCGGTACTCTATCAAAGAGTATCGGCTTCCCGAAGCTCGAAACAGATATCAGCCGCTACCGACGACACCACATCGTCGGTTGTTTATTTTATTCCAATTTCAAGGTAAACAACTTTTCTCTGACTTTTATTGTTTTTAATAACGAAGATGTTTTCTAACGAAGGTTGTTTATGTGCAGAGTATGCTGCTGAGCAAAGCTTTGAAAATGCAGCAGGATTTGGAAGATAAAAAACACGAGGTTATAATTGAGAATTTAGAGAGCAAAATAAAGGAGCAATCAGCTGCTATTGAAAAGAAAGACTTCGAGCTTCAGACAACCGAAGGCTTATTGGCAGAAGCTGAAGCTAAAATAGCAGAATTAAGTATGAAGCTTCTCTGCCAATCAGAACACTTTGAACAAGAAAAGCAAGAGCTTAATGCAAAATTTGAGGCCGAAGTCCAGAAAAATTCAGATTTGAAAAAATCATTGACAAGCCTTCAAAACAAATGTTTGGAATTCAATAATTGATGTGTTCAACGGCTGAAGCAGGTCTTTTATTCAGTTGGAGCCAGCAGCGAAAAATTTAATCCTTCGTCTGAAGACCTGCCAGGGGCCTTCGAACATATCGAAGGTGAAATTGATGACCTTAGCGAAGTTATAGCTGGACATGGTGACTTCTGTGCCCTGGTAGCTTCTCGGGGCACAGTTGTTGCCTTCCTAAAGTCTGGCTGCGAACACGGAAAGGTTATCAATAGACCCAATTTCAGCTTATCACCAGCAGATTTGGATAACATTCCCAACCTTGCCCGAAGCATAGCAAATAGATTTATAAAATTGGTATGGACAAAGGGTGGACGAAGCAAAGCTGGTGATGAGGCTCGGAGTCATCTTAAGCCGGTAACAAAATCATACCTTGTACTTACCTCTTCCTTCAAAATTGAATTTTGCTTACAATACTTTAATACGTACAGGATGACGAAGTCGAGGCCGAAGCTGAGGAGTAGAAAGACGAAGCTCCATGGATACTGACGAAGCTTGAATAGTCTGTAGAAAAAGCTCTAAAAACTCTTGTAATAACTTGTGTAAAGAATGATGTAACTAAATTTTACTTTGTGGACTTTGTCCATACCTTGTAATATATTCTTACCTTTCCATCAATGTATAAAGTGCTTTGATGTGAACGAAATTATCATTTTTGAGCCAAAGGCGAAAAACACCTTCCCTTCTTTTCGTGCACAGCGAAGCATAAAACTGCTTCTTTTTCTTTTTTCCTAAGCCTTCTCTTTAGAGCCGAAGTAATTGTCTATGTTATGATGATGATGATCCTATGTATGTCTAAATGAATGTTTATGAATGCAAATGTATGATGTAATGTACAGTGCAAATGAATGTCCAAACCCACACATACGAAGCCATAACCAAAGCCTTCGTTCCCTTAGGAACAACCAAAGTCTCTTTGCCATTTATTTTTTGGCTTCACCGTTTATTTTTCGGTGTATCAGCGCTGACTTTTCGCTGTAAGTTCTGCATTCCCTTAGGAACGTCTTTTGAACTTCTTCGCCTTCTATTTCGGCGGTATCGTGTTGACTTTTTGCGCTTCGCCTTATATTTCGGCAGAATCAGCGTTGACTTTTCGCTGTAAGCTCTGCATTCCCTTAGGAACGACTTTTTGATGAAGCTGAGGTGCCCGATCTTTCGGCGAGTAGAGATAATTCTGATTTGGCGGAAGATGACCCTTGCGATCCGACTACGACGAGCAAGCCCGAGGCGCCAATGCAATCGCTGAACCAACTCCCTGTGGTTACCGACCTTGCTGATGCGAGATCGGCCTGATCACGAAGATCGTTTCCTGTGCGCAATCGAAGAACGAACAAGAAAAAGATGCGAGCAATCTAATCTATTACTCGAGGGTGGAGTTCTGAATACACGAAGACAGCGCAGATTTGCGCGTGTTCGAGAGTAGCTAAGGCTAACGTAAAACAAAACTCAAGAAATAAAGGAGGCGCAGCTCCTGGATAAATAGAGAGGGGGCGCAGCCCCTAGGGGCGGCCAACCCTAGGTCGTCCATTATGGGCCGCAGTTGGGCTGGTCGTCTATTCTTCCGGGCCTTCGTTCTTTAACAGCATAATGTAGTTCAATTCTCTTGCACGGGCCCGAGTCACTGGCCCAGGTGGAAGGGGTGGCGCCTGGACTGAGGAAGATGGTGCCTGGGCTGGAGAAGGTGTTGCTGGTGTAGATGTGCTCGTGTTGGTGTTGATGTCCTCATCATCCTCCCCTTCTTGAACTGAAGTCGTCCTCGACGGCAACTCCTCGTCTTCTCCCGCATACGGTTTCAAATCTGCAACATTAAAACTAGTGGAAACACCAAACTCCGCAGGCAGGTCGAGGGTATAAGCATTATCATTAATCTTGGTTAGTATCTTAAAAGGACCAGCAGCACGAGGCATCAATTTAGAACGACGCAAAGTAGGAAAACGATCCTTTCTCAAATGCAACCAAACCATATCACCAGGTTCAAAAGTAACTAGTTTCCGGCCTTTACTACCAGTAATCTGATATTTAGCATTAGCAGCAGCAATGTTTTGTTGAGTTTGTTCATGGAGATTAATCATTTGTTCAACATGTGCAAGAGCATCTATGTGTGGGGCGTCCGCAGCATCCAGCGAAAACAAAGCAATAGGCGCCCTAGGAATGTAACCATAAACAATTTGAAAAGGGCACATCTTTGTAGAAGAATGGGTTGCATGATTATAAGCAAACTCAACATGAGGCAAGCAATCCTCCCAACGTTTCAAATTTTTGTCTAAAACAGCCCTAAGCATGGTAGACAAAGTTCGATTAACTACCTCAGTTTGACCATCAGTCTGAGGGTGACAAGTGGTGCTAAACAGCAATTTAGTTCCCAATTTATTCCACAGAGATCTCCAAAAATGACTTAGAAACTTAGCATCATGATCCGAGACTATTGTATTGGGAATACCGTGCAAACGAATAATCTCTCTAAAAAACAATT
This sequence comes from Zea mays, assembly GCF_902167145.1. NCBI lineage: Eukaryota > Viridiplantae > Streptophyta > Magnoliopsida > Poales > Poaceae > Zea > Zea mays. The sequence continues at coordinate 49,245,983 of NC_050103.1, forward strand.
CAGCAACATTGCTAGCATCATCAGTCTTATGACAAGGTATGAAATGAGCCATTTTGGAGAATCGATCAACAACCACAAAAATGCTATCCCTCCCCTTCTTAGTTCTAGGCAATCCCAAAACAAAATCCATCGAAATATCAATCCAAGGGGAAGTAGGAACAGGCAAAGGCATATACAAACCATGGTTGTTCAATCGTGACTTAGCTTTCTGACAAGTAGTGCAGCGTGCAACAAGGCGCTCAACATCAGCGCGCATCCGAGGCCAAAAGAAGTGGGCAGCTAACACCTCATGTGTCTTGTAGACGCCAAAGTGCCCCATGAGACCGCCTCCATGTGCTTCCTGTAACAACAAAAGACGAACCGAGCTAGCTGGAACACACAGCTTGTTAGCGCGAAACAGGAACCCATCCTGTATGTGAAATTTGCCCCATGGTTTCCCATTAATACAATGGCCGAAAGCATCTTTAAAATCAGCATCATCAACATATTGATCTTTCACAGTGTGCAAACCAAAGATTTTAAAATCTAACTGTGACAGCATGGTATAGCGACGAGACAAAGCATCAGCAATAACATTGTCCTTCCCGTTCTTGTGTTTAATAATGTAAGGAAAGGACTCAATGAATTCTACCCATTTAGCATGACGACGGTTCAGATTTGTTTGGGTACGAATATGTTTTAAAGCCTCATGATCAGAATGGATTATAAACTCACGATGCCAAAGATAGTGCTGCCATGTATGCAAAGTGCGCACTAAAGCGTAAAGCTCCTTATCATAAGTAGAATATTTCAGACTAGCACCGCTTAATTTTTCACTAAAATAAGCAACTGGTTTTCCTTCTTGTAACAAAACAGCACCTAGCCCAATACCGCTAGCATCGCATTCAAGCTCAAACACTTTATTAAAATCAGGCAATTGCAATAGGGGAGCTTGGGTTAACTTATCTTTCAAAGTGCTGAACGCTTCCTCCTGGGAATCACTCCAAGCAAATGGCACATTTTTCTTTGTAAGCTCATGTAGAGGCACTGCAATGGAGCTAAAATCACGAACAAATCTGCGGTAGAAACCGGCAAGTCCAAGAAAGCTCCGAATTTGTGTGACCGTCGTCGGTGTAGGCCACTCCCGAATGGCAGCAATCTTGCTGCTATCCACCTCAATGCCCTGTGGAGTAACAACATAACCAAGAAACGAGACACGTTGTGTACAAAAGATGCATTTTTCCATGTTAGCAAATAACTGGGCAGCACGCAATGCATCAAAAACAGCACGTAAATGTTCCAAATGCTCTTTCTTAGATTTGCTGTAAATAAGAATATCATCAAAATAAACAACCACAAACAATCCTATGAAGGGCCTTAGAACTTCATTCGTCACTCGCATAAAAGTGCTGGGAGCATTAGTCAATCCAAACGGCATAACCAACCATTCATATAAACCAAATTTCGTTTTAAAAGCCGTTTTCCATTCATCACCCAGTTTCATTCTAATTTGGTGGTAACCACTACGCAAATCAATCTTAGTGAAAATAATGGCACCACTAAGCTCATCTAGCATATCATCAAGGCGTGGTATAGGATATCGATAACGAATAGTGATGTTATTAATAGCACGACAGTCTACACACATACGCCATGACCCATCTTTCTTGGGAACAAGTAACACAGGAACAGAGCAAGGGCTAAGAGACTCACGAATGTATCCCTTGTCAAGCAACGCCTGTACCTGGCGCTGAATCTCCTTCGTCTCATCCGGATTTGTACGGTACGGTGCGCGGTTCGGAAGCTGTGCGCCAGGAATGAGGTCGATCTGGTGCTCAATGCCACGAAGTGGTGGGAGACCCGGTGGTAAGTCTTTGGGAAAGACATCAGCGTACTCCTGCAAAAGGTTAGCAACCATAGGGGGAATAGCCAAAGATGGTGCATCATCAAGTGAAATGAGGACACTAGAGCATATAAGTGCATAGCATGGCAAATGAGCACCGTGTAGATCATCAAAATCAGCACGTGTAGCAAGTAAAACAGGAGCCTTCAACTTGATTTCAGAAGGAACAGAGGGCGATGGATCAAGGTGTTTAGCAGTTATAGCAGCTCGGGCAAGATCATCTTTAACAATTTGTTCAGGTGTCATTGGATGTATAATTATTTTCTGACCCTTAAAAATGAAAGAATAATGATTCGAACGACCATGATGCAAGCTATCAGTATCATATTGCTAAGGTCGACCAAGTAACAAAGAGCATGCTTCCATGGGAATAACATCACAATCAACAAAATCAGAATAAGCACCCATGGAGAAAGGAACACGCACAGAACGTGTGATTTTTATTTTACCACCATCATTAAGCCATTGAATGTGATATGGGTTTGGATGCTTACGAGTGGGTAACGATAACTTTTCGACCAGCATGGTACTCGCCAAATTGTTGCAACTGCCACTGTCGATAATGATGCGAATTGACCGCTCCTGCACAACACCCTTCATATGGAACAGAGTGTGTCGCTGATTCTTCTCGGGCAAAGCGACTTGTGTACTGAGAACACGCTGCACAACAAGACTTTCATACCTATCAGCGTCGCTCGGGTTGACATGTACCTCCGCCTTAGCTGCATGGTCAGTGGCAAGTAGTGCATGTTCAATTTCTTCAGAATCACTAGCGGAAGAGTACTCACCATCGTCACGAATGAGCAAAGTGCGCTTGTTTGGGCAGTCCCGAATCACATGGCCAAATCCTCTACAGCGATGACACTGAATATCCCGTGTACGACCTGTGGGTGGGGCAGTGCTGGCTGGTTTGGTCGCCTTCTCGCGTGGAGTAGTGGTGGACGTGGATGGCGCAGGGGGAACTGGTGTTGAGGTGGATGTCGAGCTTCGTCCTGCAAAAGGGTTAGAATATGGCTTCGAGCGGCGTCCCTGCACTTCACGTTCAGCTTTGCAAGCATATTCAAATAAAGTAGTCATATCATAATATTCCTTATAATCAAGTATATCTCGGATTTCGCGGTTTAAACCACCACGAAAACGTGCCATAGCAGCGTCGTTGTCCTCTAATATCCCACAACGAATCATACCTTTTTGTAACTCCTGGAAATAGTCCTCAACAGATTGAGAACCTTGCTGAAAACGCTGCATTTTATTAAGCAAATCACGAGCATAATACGAAGGCACAAATCGATGTCGCATCGCAGCTTTCAACTGATCCCAAGTGGTTGGAATGGTAGTGGGATGTTTTATTTTAAACTCACCGATCAACCTGGAAATCTGATACCAATTGATGAAGCTGAGGTGCCCGATCTTTCGACGAGTAGAGATAATTCCGATTTGGCGGAAGATGACCCTTGCGATCCGACTACGACGAGCAAGCCCGAGGCGCCAATGCAATCGCTGAACCAACTCCCTGTGGTTACCGACCTTGCTGATGCGAGATCGGCCTGATCACGAAGATCGTTTCCTGTGCGCAATCGAAGAACGAACAAGAAAAAGATGTGAGCAATCTAATCTATTACTCGAGGGTGGAGTTCTGAATACACGAAGACAGCGCAGATTTGCGCGTGTTCGAGAGTAGCTAAGGCTAACGTAAAACAAAACTCAAGAAATAAAGGAGGCGCAGCTCCTGGATAAATAGAGAGGGGGCGCAGCCCCTAGGGGCAGCCAACCCTAGGTCGTCCATTATGGGCCGCAGTTGGGCTGGTCGTCTATTCTTCCGGGCCTTCGTTCTTTAACAGCATAATGTAGTTCAATTCTCTTGCACGGGCCCGAGTCACTGGCCCAGGTGGAAGGGGTGGCGCCTGTACTGGGGAAGATGGTGCCTGGGCTGGAGAAGGTGCTGCTGGTGTAGATGTGCTCGTGTTGGTGTTGATGTCATCATCACTTTTGAGCAGAAAACTTACGCTGCGCTCCCTTAGGAACGGCTTTTTTGTAGCTTCGTCGTGCTCTGCATCCCCTTAGGGACGTCTTTCGAGCTTCTCCCTGTTTTTTTCTTTTCTCTTTGCACTCGATGGTGCATGCTCAGCTTTTACATTTACATTTTTGGGGGATATTGCTCTTGTAGAGCTGAAATAAGAAAAAGAGAAATTACATGCTATGGCCCCGTTAAAAACCTTTCTCCCCCTTTGGAAAGGAAAAGGGTGCCATAGAAAAAATAAAAAGATTACATCAAGCTACACATAATATCGCCGAAGCTCATCCGCATTCCAAGATCTAGGAATGTTGTTGCCGTCCATATCCTTCAATCTGTAAGAACCGGGTCTTGACGAAGATACTACCAGGAAAGGTCCTTCCCACTTCAATTGTAGCTTGCCTACTGTATCTGGGTTGGCAACTCTCCGAAGTACCAAGTGCCCTGGTCTGATATTTTTTAATTGAACTTTTCTGTCACGCCATTTTATTGTTTTGGCTTGATATATTGATGTTTTCCATAGCTTGAAGCCTGATTCCCTCTATAGCATCTTTTGCCACAGAATAATCAGCTTCGTCCTCTGCCGCAGCCACTGTTCTTATCGATCCTGCTTTAGCTTCTTCCGGGGTTATCGCTTCGTCACCAAACAGTAATTTGAATGGTGTAAAGCCTATTGACCTTGACATCGTTGTGTTGTGGCTCCACACCACTTTGATCAATTCATCTGGCCACTTTCCCCTGGGCTGATTGAAAATTGACTTCATTATTCCTGTCATTATAATGCCATTAGCTCTTTCGACAAGTCCATTTGACTCCGGATGTTTAACAGATGCAAAATGGATCTTCATGCCAATTTGCTCACAGAACTCTTTGAAAGCTTCGACATCAAACTGTGTTCCGTTGTCCACAGTAATAGCCTTCGGCACTCAGAAGCGACAAACAATATTTTGCCAGAAAAATTTCTGAACCGTGACCGAAGTTATTGTGGCTAAAGGTTTCAACTCAATCCATTTGGAAAAATATTCTACCGCCACCACAACATATTTTAAATTTCCTTGTGCTGGTGGAAGTGGGCCTAGCAAATCAAGGCCCCACCTTTTCAACGGCCAAGTGGGTTGTATTAGTTGAGTTAGAGGCAAAGGCTGTTTTGATCCCTTGCACATTTTTGACAGCCTTCGCATTTTTGGATAAATTCTGCTGCATCCGAAGCTGCCTTCGGCCAATAAAATCCTTGACGAAAAACTTTTCCCAGCAATGGCCTAGATCCGATGTGAGATCCACACAGGCCTGCGTGTATTTCCTTCATCAATTCTATACCTTCAGCTCTGGATAAACATTTGAGCAATGGAGAACAGACTACATGTTTGTATAACTCCCCTTCTATTATTACATATGGTCGGGCTCTTGCCTCTATTCTCTTGTTATAAGCTTCGTCATCTGAAAGGCAGTTGCCCTGGAGAAAAGATATAATTTCTGTTCTCCAATCTTCACTATGAACAGGAGATATATTGAGTAGTGCTCTTTCAAGAAGTTCCACCGAAGATGCTTTTATTGTCTCAAAGAATACTTCCAAAGGTAAAGGCAGCCCCTGTGCCGCTGACTTGGCTAGCAGATCAGTGTGCTCATTTTCTCCTCGTGGAATATTCTTGACAGAAAACCCTTCGAAAGAAGCTTCAAGCCTTCGAACTGTATCCAAATATTTCTCGAGCTTCGGATCTCTTGCTTTACAACTCTTGTCAACATGACCAGAAATAACTTGGGAATCGGTTTTGAGATCCGCCCTTCTTATCCCCATTGCCTTTAACTTCCGAAGCCCAAAAGTAAAGCTTCGTATTCAGCAATATTATTTGTGCAGCTGAAATCAAGTTTCACTGCATAGCATGTTCTAACTTTGGAAGGTGCAACTAAAACAGCGTCTGCACCTGCCCCGAAGGTTCCCCAGGAACCGTCGCAGAACACTGTCCAAGCTTCGGCATCTTTACTTGCTTCTTCTTCCTGAGCCCCTAGCGTCCAGTCAGCGATGAAGTCTGCTAACACCTGGGACTAAATCGAGGATCTATGCACATAATCAATGCTGAATTCGTTGAGTTCCGCAGCCCACTTTCCAATCCTTCTAGTAGCTTCTCTGTTCCTCATTATATCCTTCAAAGGCTGTGATGAAGGAACAATTATATGGTATGCTTGAAAGTAGTGTCGAAGCTTCCTGGAGGCCATTAAGACAGCATATAGCACCTTCTCCAATTATGTATAGTTTTTCTTTGATAAACTGAGAACTTCGGAGACAAAGTATACTGGGGCTTGCTTTTTAGTTTGTCCTTCAAGCTTCTCCTGGACAAGTGCCGCACTCACTGCAGAGTGCGAAGCTGCTACGTACAACAGCAGAGGAGCCCCTGGCACGGGTAGAGTTAGCGTCATTAGATCTATCAGATATTGTTTCAGCTCTTCGAAGGCTTTCTGCTGAGCTGATCCCCATTGAAAGACTTCGGTCGACTTCAATACTTCGAAGAATGGTAAATTTCTCTCTGCTGATCTAGATATAAATCGATTCAGAGATGCCAGTCTTCCTGTCAGCCGTTGAGCCCCCTTCTTTGTGCTTGGCGGCTCCATCCGAAGAATAGCTTCGATTTTATTTGGATTAGCTTCGATCCCTTTTGTTGAAACTAGACAACCAAGGAATTTCCTCTTCTTTACTCCGAAGACACACTTTTCTGGATTCAACTTTAGGCCAGCTTGCCTAAAATAAGCGAATGTCTCCTGCAGATCAGCAATAAGATGTTCTTGCTTCGTGCTTTTTACTATGATATCGTCAACATAAGTTAGCACATTTCTGCTATCTGAGAATGAAGGACTTTCGCTGTCATTCTACTGAAGCTTTCTCCAGCATTCTTGAGCCCCTCAGGCATCCGAAGATAACAATATGTACCACTGGGGGTTATGAAACTTGTTTTTGGCTCATCTTCCTTTTTCATCCAAATTTGATGGAAACATGAATAACAATCAAGTAGACTCATGAGCTCTGACGAAGCTGCTGCATCTATTAGAGAATCTATCCTTCGTAATGGAAACTCATCCTTCGGACAAGCCTTGTTGAGATCAGTAAAATCAATACACATTATCCATTTGCCATTGGCCTTCTTCACCATAACAGTGTTAGCTAGCCATTCTGGGTATTTTACTTCTCTGATGACTCCATCACTAAGAAGTCTTTTCACTTCATTCCGAACACCTTCGGCTTTGTCATCAGACATTTTCCGAAGCCTCTGCTTTCTGGGTCTGAAAGATGGATCAACATTGAGCGAGTGTTCAATGACATCCCTGTTGACACCACAGAGATCGTTGGTGCACCATGCGAAGACATCTTTGTTGTTGAACAGAAACCTTGTTAGGTTTTTCTCCTGTTCCTCATATAATTGAGATCCCAGCAACACCTTCTGCTCTGCTATATCTTCACATAAGAGCATGGGCTTCGGCTGATCGGCCGAAGCAGCCTTCTCCCTTCTGTACTTGTATTGCTCACAAGCTTCGGCTCCATCTATATTATGGATTGCTTTTGAATCTGTCTAGTTTCCTTCAGCCTTTCTGGCAGCTTCCTGACTTCCATAAATAGCAATATGCCCTTGATCCGAAGGTATCTTCATGCAAAGATATGATGGATGAAGAATTGCTTCAAAAGCATTGAGTGTCCCATGACCAATGATTGCATTGTAGGGATACTACATGTCGACAATATCAAACACAACTTGCTCAGTCCTTGTATTGTTGACATATCTGAAGGTCACTGGCATCGTGATCTTGCCGAGCGCTACAATCTGCCTTCCTCCGAAGCCACAAAGAGGGTGTGTAGCATCATGAATCTTATCCTCTGGCTCTTGCATCTGTCTGAATGCTTTAGAAAATATAATATCCGCTGCACTGCCTGTATCAACCAGAACATTGTGGACCAGAAACCCTTTAATAACACAAGAAATAACCATAGCATCATTGTGAGGGTAATCCTTGAGCTGAAGGTCCTCTTGGGAGAAGGTGATTGGGATGTGGGACCATCTTGACTTGATGAAGGGTCCTTGCACCCCGACATGTTGTACCCTTCTCTGTGCCTCCTTCTTCTGCTTCTTGTTGGCCGGCTCTGAGCATGAACCGCCTGTTATCGAGAGTACCAGCTTCGGACCCGAAGCAGCTCCAGCTTGGTTGTTGAACGAAGCCATCAGCTCAAAAAGTGGAAGTGAGTTCACCGGAGGTGGGCGCCAATGTTGGGGACTTGTTCTCAAATGCTATGAATTAAGAACAAGGCAACATAAAATGTTAAATGTTAATGTCCTTCGTCCGCTGAAGCATTATCTCCCCGAGGATTTAATGAACTTCGAACGAAGGCCATGAACAAAATATCATGAAGGTCACACCTTCGTGATCAGACTTATAAGACAATGAAGAATGAAATATAAAATATGAAACATTGGAGAAAGATATACCAAAAACAGGTAATATTATTCACATATTTTATTATACAAATCTAAGTATTAAAACATAACATTTAGGTACATTTATACCTTCGTCTTGGCAGAAAACAATAATTCCAGCGTAACGTGTCAGCGATTGCAAGATTGCGTGAACAGTACAGGGGTACTGTTCATCTATTTATAGGCACAGGGCGCAGCCTGTGTAAAATTACATTTATGCCCTTTACAATCGACTACAATAATGACACAAAACATCATGGGTCTTTAAGTCATTTTATCTTTAAGTCGGTTCACCCCTTCGTCTTGATATCTATCACTGTGCCGAAGCTTTATAGGTGATAGCTTCGGCGCTGCTTCTGAGAGAATCTGCCGAAGGTGTTCTCTTGCTTTAGGATCTTCGGCTACGAAGCATACCCCCAACAGCCGGGTTAGTGTACCCTTGACTCCGAGATGATTGGATTCAAGGCGGACGACACCACCGAAGCGGCAGCCATGAAGACCATGACGGCTTTCTGTGGCTACCATCCCCTGGAGATGGTGATGCACCCCTTGGGACTCTTCCCTGCTGAGAACAAGGATGACCCCATGTGGTGCAACCGTGTGAGCCATGTGAAGGATGTGTGGGCGATGTATCCTGACTTGGTTGGGAGGGTCACTGTTCAGTGCATGAGTGCGCTGTACCGCCTTCAGGCCATGCAGAGCGACGCTATGGCACATCTTGCTAACCTCGCTCAAACCACCAAGCTCACCCTCGACAGTCGAGAGGACTTCGTGGTCGACTTGTCCTCCGAGTTGGTGGAGAAGGACCTACAGGTAGAGAGGCTGAGCCAGTGCATCACCACCTTGGAGCAGCAGGTGGAGATCCGAGACAACACCATTGATGTCTTGGAAAACCAGCTCCATGATGTGCAGCAGGAACTTGAAGAAGCTAATGACCACCTAGACATGCACCGCTTGGAGATGGAGGCCAATGAGGCTGGAAGCGAGGGAGAAGAGGCTCCTGAGGAGTTAGGACCAGCCCCTGGTGCCAATGGGACTACCTCCACGATGCCCCCTTCACCCGTATCCAGTGTCGCTTCCACTACTCAGGGTTGATAAGTCGTTTTGACGCTTTAGGAGGATAGAAACCTACGCGAGCTTAGTAATGGCAGATTTTGGACTAGGCTTATGGGTATTTTCCCCTAATTGATGTAACCCTTGAGAACTTTTGAGATCCGTGGAGTGTTTGTAACCATGTTATCCTCACTCGAACTTAATGTTATGATTATGGCAATTTCTTTCCATATGAGATAATATCATGTGTTCGAAATTGTGAATTGTGATAACGATGGCGACAATCTCTATTTTCAGATGGTATCTAGGCAGCATCGCGGGCAAAACGAGCAAGTTCCCCCGCCACCTCCTCCAGCTCCCATGGTGCAGGAGCTGATGGCCCAGCAGAACGAGATTCTACGACAACTTTTGCAGCGCCAGCCCCACCCTCAGCAGTACGGTGGAGGCCAGCCGCAACGACCTCCGGCCGCAGCAACCTACCAGGAGTTCCTGAGTATGCAGCCGCCCTTGTTCACCAAGGCAGAGGATCCATTGGACGCTGACGTGTGGTTACGCGTCGTGGAGTCCAAGTTTCCTCTCCTCACGGGAGACTGCCCTGATGACACCAAGGCTCGCTTCGCCGCGCAACAGCTTCGCGGACCTGCTCGGACTTGGTGGGACCATTTTCGTGCTATGCTTCCTGCTGGTCATGAAGTTTCTTGGGAGGAATTCAAGACTGCTTTCAGAGGACACCACATACCAGCTGGAATTCTTGATCGCAAGATGAATGAATTTCTGGCACTCAATCAAGGAACCCGCACGGTATTGCAGTATGCTCAGGCCTTCAATGACCTATGCCAGTACGCAGGTTGTCATGCTGATTCCGATGAAAAGAAGAGAGACCGCTTCCATAGGGGTCTCAACACCAAGTTGCGTGAGCGTCTCAACACTGTCCGGGATGATAGCTTCAACAAGTTGGTCAACCTGGCCATCTCCTAGGAGGATTGCATTGTAGCTCACCGGGCAGAGAAGAAGAGGAAGACACCAATGGCAGCACCCTCCGCTCAGACCCAGAGGTTCAGGATTGTTTCCCACAATCAGAGCAGAGGATTTCAGCGGCAGGTAGGCAGATGGGTGATTAGGCCACCTCAGCAGCAGCAGCCAGCACCCAACCATTTTCTAGCTCCCGCTCCAAGGAACAACCAGCCTCCGCAGCAGCAGTTCCGTTAGGGTAATGGGAACAAGTGCTTCACTTGTGGCAATGTGGGCCACTATGCCAAGAATTGCCCAAGAAATCAGCAGAGGCAGATGCCAGCACAAAATCAAGACAAGGGAAGAAAGCAGAAGGTGCAAGTCAGGCAAGGGAAGCTCAACTTCACTACTCTGGAGGAGTTACCTGAAGGAGCCCCCATCATGACTAGTATCTTTTCAGTTTATAATCAACCTGCATTAATTCTATTTGATTCTGGTTCATCTCATAGTTTCATTAACCACAAGTTCAGTGCTAAATGTCAACTACCTTTCTATCATTCAAAAGGGTCATTCATGATAGCCACACCTGGGGAAAATTGCAAATGACCAATTAAACCAAAGTGTGCCTATTCAACTGGAAAGCCACATTATCAAAACCACCCTCCTTGTTTTGGGTTTGGAGAGTGTGGATATTATTCTGGGAGCCAATTGGATGACCAGACACCAAGTATTGCTTGATGTAGCCAGCCGCATCGTTGAAATCAATTCCCCAATATGTGGGAGTTTCACCTTACTTCTGCCCAGCCAAGACTCTACTCGGTCATGTGCTTTTGCTATGATAGAGTTACCCCTGAAGAAGATTCCAGTGCTATGTGATTATGCGGACATTTTTCCGGATGAATTACCAGGAATGCCACCAGACCGGGATATTGAATTCGCCATCGAGTTGCAACCGAGAACGGCACCTATTTCCAAGAGGCCTTACCAGATGCCACCCGCCGAGTTGGCAGAATTAAAGAAGCAATTGCAAGAGTTGCTGGACAAAGGTTTTATCCGCCCAAGTACTTCAGCTTGGGGATGTCAAGCCTTGTTTGTGAAGAAGAAAGATGAAAGCTTGAGGCTATGCATAGATTGTCGCCCCCTTAATGCGGTAACTATCAAGAACAAGTATCCTTTGCCTCGTATTAATGTTCTTTTCAATCAGTTGGTCGGAGCCAAAGTGTTTTCCAAGATAGACCTTCGCTCCGGCTATCATCAGATCAAGATACGGGCAAGTGATATTCCGAAGACTGCCTTCTCAACCAGATATGGGTTGTATGAACTTTTGGTGATGTCATTTGGGCTGACTAATGCACCAGCATATTTCATGTATCTGATGAATTTTGTTTTCATGCCTGAACTGGACAAGTTCATAGTGGTTTTCATCGATGATATTCGTTTGTACTCAAAGAACGAAGAAGAGCATGCCGGTCATTTGCATGTAGTGCTTCAATGTCTGCGAGAGCACCGTCTTTATGCCAAATTGTCAAAATGTGATTTTTGGCTAAAGGAAATCAAATTCTTGGGTCACACTATCTCTCAGGAAGGCATAGCTGTTGATCCTGATAAGGTGCAAGAGGTGATGAACTGGAAGCCGCCAATGACTATCCGTCAGATTCGAAGTTTTTTGGGATTGGCTGGTTATTATCGAAGATTCATTCCGAATTTCTCTCGAATTGCGAAGCCCATAACTAAATTGTTGAAGAAAAAAACCAAGTTTGTTTGGGGTCAGAAGTGCAAAGATGCCTTTCATGCATTGAGGCAACATCTGACCACAACACCGGTGTTAGCGCAACCCGACAGCAGCAAGCCATTTGATGTGTACTGTGATGCCTCTGGCACTGGACTGGGCATTGCTTACGCCTCGAGAGCACTCAGGTCTCATGAGCAAAATTATCCCACTCATGACTTGGAGTTAGCAATCGTGGTCCATGCATTGAAAATGTGGAGACACTATTTGATGGGAACCCACTGCAACATCTTCATAGATCATAAGAGCCTTAAGTACATTTTTACTCAGGCTGATCTCAACATGAGGCAGAGAAGATGGCTAGAGCTGATCAAGGACTATGACCTGAAGGTACATAATCACCCAGGGAAAGCCAATGTGGTAGCAGATGCCTTGAGTCGGAAATTGCAATGCAACTGTATTATGATGGATTCTCGCATCAACACCCTGTGTGATGAGTTGAGCAAAATGAATATTGAAGTGATTCCTTCTAGTGCTTTGTCTCACATTTCTGTTGAGCCAACTTTGCAAGACCAGATCATTATGGCCCAACTCAGAGACAAAGGAGTGCAAATCATTAAAGAGAACCTCCGTCAGAAGACAGAGAAATATAAATGTTTCCGCCAAGATGGAAAGGGTATATTGCGGTTCGAAAGCAGATTGGTGGTTCCTAAAAATAAAGGTCTCAAGAAGAAAATCTTGGATGAGGCCCATCTCTCTAAATTCTCCATGCATCCAGGGAGCACCAAAATGTACCATGATCTAAAGCCCTTGTATTGGTGGACCAAAATGAAGAGGGAGATAGCCCAATATGTATCAGAATGTGACACATGTCAGAGGATAAAGGCAAGCCACTTGAAATCAGCTGGAGCATTGCAACCCGTATCTATACCTTCGTGGAAATGGGATGATATCAGCATGGATTTTATTGTGGGTCTGCCCAACACCTCTCGTCATCATGATTCAATTTGGGTCATTGTGGACCGATTGACGAAAGTGGCACATTTTCTCCCCGTGCACACCACTGATAAGGCTCAGAAGTATGCAGAGTTGTACATTGACCGCATCGTGTGTTTGCACGGATTGCCCTAGACCATTGTCTCTGATCGAGGAGCCCAATTTGTTGCCAGATTTTGGTAACAACTACAAGAGTCTTTGGGAACCAAGCTAATCAGAAGTTTAGCTTACCACCCACAGACTGATGGTCAAACCTAGAGGGTAAATCAAATTCTTGAAGATATGCTGAGGGCTTGTGCGATCGATTGTAGCAAGAACTGGGATAAGCATCTCTCCTTGGCAGAGTTTGCTTATAACAACAGTTATCAATCCAGCCTAAAGATGGCACCCTTCGAAGCTCTATATGAGAGAAGGTGTCGAACACCCCTCAATTGGTCTCAGCCTGGAGAAAGAGAAGTTTTCGGACCTGACTTAGTGACTGAAGCTGAAAGGAAGGTCAAACTAATCAGGAAGAATCTAGAAGCTGCTCAGACCAGGCAGAAGAGTTACCTTGATAAGAGAAGGAAACCTCTCCAGTTCAAGTTGGGAGATTTCGTATATTTGAAGGTATCACCCACCAAGGGAGTGTAGAGGTTTGGGATCAAAGGCAAGTTAGCCCCTCGTTACATTGGACCTTATGAGATCATGGAAGCATGTGGACCCATGGCATACAAATTGAAGTTAACTCCGAAAATGTCTGTCATCCACAATGTGTTCCATGTATCCCAACTGAAGAAGTGTGTTCGATTGTCGACTGAGATCATAGCAGAACCAGAATTGGAGATAGAGCCAGACCTATCGTACCAAGAGTACCCTTCCAAGGTTTTGGATTGCAAAGAAAGATCAAATCGGGCTAAATCGATCAAGATGTATAAGATCCAATGGAGTAATCACTCAGAAGAAGAGGCTACTTGGGAGACTGAGGAATTTTTGCGTTCCAACTTCCCCGATTGTCTACCAAAGGAAATTGGTACGTAATCATGCCAAACCCCTTTCCCTGCCCTTTGAAGAAAAACATAAGAAAAATGGTCTTAAAATAGAAATGAGTTAATTAAAAGACAAAAATTTAAAGGACTTCCTTCTGAAGTTGCAAAGAGGATGACATTCGAAGAGCAGTTGCCTTAATAAATAAAGCACCCACTTCAAGCAAGCCTTAACCCTCACTTCACCCCGGGAGGACTCCGACCCGAATCTCGGGACGAGATTCCTTTAAGGGGGGAAGGCTGTGACACCCCAGTGTCACCTAGGGTTTCTCCTTAGGGCTGACTCAAACCCATTATCACATGTGAACCAAACTAAGGAAAGGACATCATAAATTGATAACAAGGTTTAAGTAAGTCTTTTTCATCTTAAGAAATTCTCTTTAATCATGCCATGCACCTCAAGGCAAGGAGAACTCACAAACCCTAATTAATCCTAAGTGGGTCATTTAAGCACATAAAGGGAAATTGAGAAAAGACTTGGGGAAAAATAAAATATTTTGGTGTGAACCAAATAACAAAGTTTTAGTGCACTAAATAACCAACAAAACATAGTAAGGAAGTTTAGCCATTTGAATTCTCCAAATTTCCCAAATCAGCCCTTGATCTAAGGCCCTATGGGCAAATTCAGAATTCTGAAATCTGAATTTCAGAAGCCTTTTACAAGTTCAAATGTGTTCCCTGTTTTCCAAAACTAGAAACCAAAAAGTCCAAATATCAAAGTGGTGCCAAATTTCCTTGAACATGCTCTGATAAAATTTGAACTCAAACAAAAACCGTTTAACACGATTTTGGCGCAGTTTGTCCTCGGGTGACGCTACAACTCTCTGTCCCTAGCCTAAAACCGTGCAACATCCACAGATAAACGACAAAGCACAGTCAGGGGAACAAATCCTTCACAGCGATTGTTGGAGCGAAGGCGAAGACGCCACCCTTCGCTCGATGCCTTCACCACAATCGTTGGACCAACGGAGACAAGACAACAGACAGGTTCACCCTTCGTCCCATACGTCATCGGACGAAGACCTGTGACGAGGTCATCCCATCTTGCGACCTCGTCCAGCATGGAGGCCCACGTGTGATCCGGCCCATTGTAATAGGCCCTGTGTGGCCGCTGCGCGTTACGGGCCTAATTTGTAAAGGCATCCCTGTAATTACGGTCCATAACCCCGCTTTATGGGAATATTCTGGGGATAACCTAGGTGTCTGAGGGCACATGCGTCCTTAACACGGGACGCTGGGCACTCAGATACCTATAAATACCCCCGCACAGTGCCCTTGAGAGGCTAGATTAACAGAGCTATTGTCATCTCGTGCGAGAACCCTGTTTACGTCACCACACACCCCCGTTGGATCCCCTTGCACCAGAGAGCAAGTTCCAACATTTGGCGCCCACCGTTCGTGCTACGAAAAAACCACCCGCGATGGCACCCAAGAAAGCTAACTCGAAGGCTGACGAGGCTGCGAAGGCAGCGCTGCTTGCCGCAAAAAAGGGCAAGGCCCTCGCCCTCACCCACTCCACCCACCAAGAGGCTACTGAAGACGACGTTCTCCGCACCTGCGAAGACGACGCTCTCCGCACCTGCGGCCCCGAAGGACAACCGCAACCTCCCCCAGGCTTCGCCCCACCGGAGGGCGCGGACCTCACCGAGGACGGCGAGGTCCTCGGCGTCTCAGCGGAAGAACAGTTACAGCTGCGTGCTTTGTGCATCAAGAACCGCAATCTCCAGAGGCAAAAGGAGATACTGGAGGCCAAGCGCCAGCGCGTGTCCGCACTAGCCAAGGTGCGGCAAATGATACGTGACGAAGAGCAGAAGGCCCAGGACCTCGAGCGAGAGATCGCGCTGATGCAGCGCGAAGGCCACCTCGGCCTGCAGCACGGGCCACCCCTGCAACAGCGCGCACAACTGGAAGACATACGCGAAGGCCACCTCGGCCTCCAGCACGGGCCACCCCTGCAACAGCGCGCGAAAATGTAAGACCTGCACTTCCCCCAGCGCGACCACGCCTTCCCACACGCCGCGCCTTTCCAAGGGGTCAACTACCTCGACGAGCGAAGTCCCCTGGCGCCACACCTGCAAGTGACACCCTGGCCTGCCAACTTCCGGGCAGGGACCTATCCCAAGTACAATGGCAGCACGGACCCAGCAAAGTACATCATGAGTTATCAGGTCGCCGTTGCATCTGCCGGAGGGGACGACGCCACGATGGCCAAGTCTTTCATCATCGCCCTCGAAGGCCCAGCTCTCACCTGGTTCACCAGGTTGCCCTCGCTGTCCATTGACTCCTGGAGAAGCCTCCGGGACAAATTCCTGCTCAACTTCCAAGGGTACCGCCCAGACACCGACGCCTTGGCCGAACTCTCACTCTGCAAGCAGCTGGAAAAAGAGACTCTGCGGGAGTATTACCGCAAGTTTCTAACACTCAAGTCATAGCTGCCCTCAGTTGATGACCAGATCGCCATCCACTACGCCATCAGTGGCCTTCGCACCGGCGTCCTTTACAGCCACTGCATCAGGGACCCGCCCAAGAACCTCCAGGAATTATATCAGCTCTTTGAAAAATATGCCAAATCCGAAGAACTCCACCAGCGCAAGGTTGAGTCTCAGCGGAAACCCAAAGATGCTCCACAGTCCAGCCGCACGTGGACGAGGACTCCGCAGCCAGACTCCGGTCGAGACGGCCGCAATCAGCAGCAAGTGCACAACATCGCCAACCAGCACCCCGCTGCTGACGCCCCTCGCCGCCAGGAGTATCCCCCCCAAGGCCGCGGAAACGGAACTCGCGGTAGGGGTCGGGGGCGTGCGCAGCCGCCGCGCCGATTCTACTGTCTTTTTCATGGCGAAGACTGCGCCCACCAAACCAAAGATTGCCCAGAAACGAAGGCCACCAAAGACAGGATGGCACGGGCGCAGCCAGCCGACAACCCCAGAGTTGTCGCACACACTTATCAGCAACCCCCTCCACCATACATCCACGCCCCCGCCCCGCATCCACCGCACCACGCATACCAACACCACCAGGAAGTACAAATCGTACCTCCCCCACCCCCACCTCCACACCAGCAACATCAGAATATCCCCCACCCCCACGCCCCGAAACAAGAAGACTTTGCCGATCAGCCGTATCGCGGAGTCATTCATATGATCACTGGGGGGTCTAGCACCGACTTCGACACAAAGCGGCAGAAGCGGGACCACTACCGTAGCATCAACCACGTCGCCATCACCGGCCCAATCGTGCAGACGAAGTGGTCCCACGTACCGCTAACCTTCGACGCACGAGACGTCAACCTGCGCAGCGCCCCCCACATCGATGCCATGGTTATTAACTGCAGCGTGGCAGGCTGGGACCTGCACAAAGTCCTAGTCGACAATGGCAGTCAAGCAGACATCATTTTCCTCCATGCCTTCGACCGCATGGGCATAATCCATAGCCTGCTCAAGCCTTCGGACAACCCATTGTATGGTTTCGGCGGCAAGGGCACTTTTCTTGTCGGTAAAATAGAGCTGCCTCTCTCCTTCGGTGTAGCACCCAATGCCCGAAGTGAGCAAATAACCTTTGATATCGTCGATATGGTGTATCCGTACAACGCCATCATGGGTCGGGCTCTATCAACAAGTTTGAGGCAGCCATTCACGGACTCTACCTGTGCATGAAGATACCAGGTCCGTTAGGCGCCATTGCGGTCTACAGCAATCAACAGACTGCGCGCAACATAGAGCGGGACTTCGTCCCCGGACAAAGAAATGTGCACTGCCACACGGCTCAGCGCGAGGTCCCTGCGTCCGTCAGCCCAACCGACAAAGAGCACGACAAGGCACAGCTGCAGAGCAACGACGGGACCAAGACTGTTCCCCTCGACCAGGCCACGCCCAAGCAGACAGTCACTATCAGCGAAGACCTCACTTCGCATGAAGAGGAGAAACTCCTCTGCTGCTTGTCCAAGAACAAAGACGTCTTCGCCTGGTCAGCCCTCGACCTGGTCGGGGTCAGCCGATCCATAATTGAGCACAGCTTGGGAATCAACCCTTCGGTGAGACCAAGAAAACAGTGGCTTCGCAAAATGTCCGACGAGAAGACAAAGGCCACCAAGGCAGAGGTACACCGCCTCCTGGAAGCCAAATTTATCGAGCCAGTGGCTTACCCCATGTGGCTCTCCAACGTTGTGATGGTGCAGAAAAAGAGCGGCAAGTGGCGAATGTGCATCGACTTCACCAGTCTCAACAAGGCCTGCCCAAAGGACAACTTCCCGTAGCCGCGGATCGACAAAATAGTGGATATCGCGGCCGGATGCGAAGTCATGTCACTCCTCGACTGCTTCTCCGGATACCACCAAATATACATGAAGGAGGAAGACAAGGCTAGCACCAGCTTTATAACACCCTTCGGCACATATTGCTTCATCAGAATGCCGGAGGGACTCAAGAACGCCGGATCCACTTTCTCCCGACTTACCAAAACAGTGCTCGAGGGGCAAGTTGGCAGAAATATATTCACATATGTGGACGACATCGTCGTCGCCAGCAGGAGCAAGGAGGACCATCTCTCTGACCTCGCCGAAACATTCGCGAACATGCGAGACGCACGACTTCGCCTAAACCCGGAAAAGTGCGTCTTCGGCGTTCGCCAAGGGAAAATATTGGGCTACCTGGTATCACACCGCGGCATCGAGGACAACCCAACCAAAATTCAGGCCATCATCAACATGACGCCTCCGCAGTCCGCCAGAGATGTCCAGCGCCTGATAGGCAGGTTGGCCGCCCTCAACAGATTCATCTCCAAATCTGCTGAGCGAAGTCTCCCTTTCCTCAAAACTCTCCGTGGCGCAAAAGACTTTGCTTGGGGACCAGAGCAGGCAGCGGCCTTTGCCTCATTAAAAGAGTACTTGTAGGAGTTGGCAGTCCTTACAAGCCCCGACTCTTCGCTACCCCTGTTGCTCTATGTTGCGGCTTCGCCACATGCGGTCAGCGCGGCACTGGTGGAGGAGCAGATAGTTGACGGCGTGATCAGGCAGTGCCCAGTCTATTACGTCTCCGAAGTGCTAACACCATCCAAATGTAACATGACAGAACTGGAGAAGATTGCCTATGCAGTTGTTATGTCTTCGCGCAAATTGCGCCATTATTTCGAAGCATTCAAAGTCCGAGTCACCTCAGACAGGGGACTAGGTGAATTGTTTCGAAACCCGGAGGCATCGGTCAGGATTGCCAAGTGGGCGGCCGAGCTATCCGGCTACCACATCAATTTCGAGCCCAGGACAGCCATCAAGTCACAAGTCCTGACAGACTTCGTCATCGATTGGACTGGGCCAATAACACAGCCGGACCCGTCCGTAGAGAAGGTTTGGACGATTCACTGCGACGGCCAAGTCGAAAAAGACTATGCAGCAAAGGACCCCGCACTCATGCAATACCTCGCAGCCATCCGAAGTCTTGAGAGACAATTCAAGGGATTCACCTTGCAACATGTGGACCGGGCCAAGAATGAAGATGCCGACGCATTGGCCAAGGCTGCCGCCAGAGGCGAGTCCCTGCCCTCCGACATGTTCTACCATGTCATCGGCACGCCAGCCGTCCGGAGCCCCGAAGGGCTCCAAATAACCAATGACAGCGAGGGCCACCGCATAGTCAACCTTATTATGACCGAAGACTGGCGGGCACCAATAACCCTGTTCCTACAGGGGTACTACCACCCAACCGACATCAACGAGGCCAAGCACCTCAAACATCGAAGCCGGGACTTCGCACTGATTGAGGGCCAACTCTACAAGAAAGGGGTCAGTCAGCCAATGCTTAAATGTGTCACCTAGACCAAAGGCGTCCAAATCCTGCGCGAAGTCCACAATGGTACTTGCGGCTCTCACGCAGGGCCAAGGGCCCTAGCCGCAAAGGTGGTCCGCCAAGGTTTCTACTGGCCCGCAATGATCTGCGCTGCAAATCGGGTTGCAAGGTCCTGTGAAGCCTGCCAGAAGTTTTCTCCTCGATCAGGCAGCCCCTCGCAATTCACAAAACTGATCGCCCACACATGGCCTCTCCAGCGCTGGGGCCTGGACATCGTCGGGCCCCTGCCCACGGCTCAGGGGAACCTTAAGTTCGCCTTCGTCGCTGTCGAATACTTTACCAAATGGATCGAGGCGAGGGCTGTTTCCACAATAACATCAAAGACTGCACAGAAATTCTTTTGGCAAAACATTGTTTGCCGCTTCGGAGTACCGTCCGAACTAATAGTTGACAACGGCAAGCAGTTTGACAGCCAAGACTTCAAGGATTTTTGCTTCTCCATTGGCACCAAGCTTGCCTTCGCCTCAGTATATCACCCGCAGTCCAATGGAGTTGTGGAACGCGCCAATGGAAAAATTTTCACAGCTGTCAAAAAGATGCTCCTCGACGAGAAAAAGGGCAGGTGGGCCGATTTGTTACCCGAGGCGGTCTAGGCGCTAAACACGACTGAGTGCAGGGCGACCGGGTTCACCCCTTTCGGCCTTCTATATGGATCGGAGGCCATGACCCCGCAAGAAATAAAACATGGGTCCCTGCGAACAGTTCCGTCAGCCGTCCCCGACGTGGACGAGCCCACTTCGAAGAATCTCATTGATGGAGACCGAGTCTTCGCCCTACAGGCTCTAAATAAATACCAAGCCCACACAAAAGCATGGCGTGACCACGCAGTCATCCCGAGGGAATTCAGCGAAGGGGCCTCGTACTCGTCCGAACAGCTCGGACAGAGTCCAGGGGCAAGCTGGAGCCCAAGTGGGAGGGCCCTTTCATTGTCAAGACGAAGGCTTCCCCCAGCGCTTACAGGCTCGCAACGCCAAACGGCGAAGACCTGGAGCACTCCTGGAACATCGACAATCTCCGCAAATTTTTTGTTTGACTCATCAGGGCCGATTCGCCCTTGTAATTCGCAAAAACAATTTTACTCTGGCCCGCACTCTTTTCCTCCTGGGGGGTGAGGTTTTTAACGAGGCGGAGTTATGTAATATACAAGTGAAAAATCCCCCGCAAAAACCTGCATCGAAAAAAGACCGCGCCGACGGTCTTCGACATTCGACCAATACAAAGTCACCGCGAGGCTCAGCGCTAGCCACCCTCGCATGCGAGAACTCCGCGCAAAAGTCGCCTAAGGGTGCAGCCGGACTAGCACAGCAAGTGCGAAAAATCGAAGTCTACCGCGAAGACTATCCGTGCAGAAGTCGCCTAAGGGTGCAGCCGGACTAGCACAACAAGTGCGAAAAATCGAAGTCTTCCGCGAAGACTATCCGTGCAGAAGTCGCCTAAGGGTGCAGCCGGACTAGCACAACAAGTGCGAAAAATCGAAGTCTTCCACGAAGACTATCCATGCAGAAGTCGCCTAAGGGTGCAGCCGGACTAGCACAGCAAGTGCGAAAAATCGAAGTCTTCCGCGAAGACTATCCGTGCAGAAGTCGCCTAAGGGTGCAGCCGGACTAGCACAACAAGTGCAAAAAATCGTGGTCTTCCGCGCAGACTATCCGTGCAGAAGTCACCTACGGGTGCAGCCGGGCTAGCACAACAAGTGCGAAAAATCGAAGTCTTCCACGAAGACTATCCGTGCAGAAGTCGCCTACGGGTGCAGCCGGGCTAGCATAACAAGTGCGAAAAATCGGAGTCTTCCGCGAAGACTATCCGTGCAACAGTTGCCTAAGGGCGCAGCCGGACGAAGCTTAACAAGTGCGAAAACGACTACACCAAACTGTCCGCGCAAAGACCGACTACATGCGCACCAGACCAACATAACAAATACACCAGACCAAGTACGTAACGCCTTCGCAAGCATAGCCGAATGTGCGAAGGCACACAACCTCATCATACAAGCCATTACACATGTACAAGCGAGGGCATCACACTCTACATCGGCTCAACCTTCATAATAATTCCCATCTCCCTATAGTTAAATAACATTATCCTAAGCTCCTCACCCGCAAAAAGACTTCGCAACTCCCCCTCACCCGCACTCACAGCGGCCGGCAAGGACAACAGTTCCTGCCTGCCAGCCCTACTCACACGAAGCCGCCCGCCGTCCGCCCCACTCACTCTACGCTTCGCAACCGCCCTTCGCCGCCTACGCCCAGTACTCGGACCAGGCACAACTTCAGCATCCGCAGCATGCGGCGAAGCCTCCGCCGCTGCCACATCCAAGGCCGCAAAGTAGTCCAAGTCCTCATCCGACGACTCCTCAGTCCACTCAACCGAGCTCCCAGAGTCACCAAAATCAGAAAACATAGATGCAGACCCATCCGATTTATTACCATCATCCACGGTCGAAGCCGCCAAAAAATTAGTAGTAGCGGTTGCGTGCGCAGGCCCAAAATCTTGAACCTGCGCAGCAACCAAGATTCAGCAACATATCTAAAATTCCCTAACTACCCACACCCACTAAGCCACCTGCGAAGACCCGGCCGTCGCGGGATCCTCCGCTGTCGGCTCCGCCGCCACCTTCACAGGATCCTCAGCCCTCGGCGCGGCAGTTGGCGACGGGCCTCCGCCGGCCGCAGTGGCTGCGGGGGCATCAGGAACGCCTTCGGCGGTTTCCGGGGGCGGCTGCAGGGCGGCCTCGGACACAACCACCGCCGGGTTCGGCTCCGGGTCAGGCAGCACGCTGTTCAAAGCCCCGAAGTCATCCACCCTCTCGCCACGCGCCGCCTGAGACACAGCACACAGATTCAGCAAACCCACATATAGCCCACATTCAACTAACATCAAACAAAAGCCAAACATTACCTGACCCCTCGCCGTCTCGGCCCGCTCCCTGACCACCTCCCGACCGTGGGGGCCCCACATCCGGTCGTAAAGGGCTCCCGCGGATTCCTTCACCACAGGGTCTTCAACCTTGTAGATATCGCGCTCGAAATCCTCGTCAGCTTGGTCGAAGACCTCATAGTGCTGGCACCCTTCGCGAGAGAGCGCGTTCATCGCCCCCTCGCAGGTGACCAGGGAGGCATATGACATAAACCCCTCCACGATGGCGGGAAGCGCCACCAACTCCTCCTGTATCCACTCGAGGCAGCGAAGTCCGGGCTCTCGGTCCGGCACTTCGAAGTCAGCGGTCCGCTCGCCCAACTCATGGTATGAATCCATAAGCTGTTTGCGTGTCCGCTCAGCCTCCGAGCGCGTCGAGGCCTCGACCCTCTCCACACGGGTCTACAGAGCGCTGAGCCGCTCCTCCAACTGCTCGGCGCGCTGCCTGGCAAGACTGCCCTCCGCCCGCGCCAAATTGGCCTCCGCCTACGCAGACTGCGCCTTGGTGAGGGCCTCATTAGCCTCCTTCCTCTCCTCCGCCAGTTGGCGCCGGAGGTCAGTCTTCTCACCCTCCAGCGCGGCCACCTTATCCGCTAGCTTGCGGCATTTACTGTCGGCGGTCGACTTTTCCCGGACGGCGTCAGCATGTTGCGTCCGAAGTCTCTCGACTTCGGCAGACACAACTGCCGTGAGGGCCCCCGACGCCGCGCGGTCTGCGAAGTCAGCCGCCTACAAGACACACATAAGGCCGCAGCCCCAACGAAGCCGGTAAAAAACCGAAGTCTAGCTCAATGTACCTGACTTAGTGCCTGCTTCATCTCCTTCAGCCGGCGGGACACAGCACCCGCCTCGTCCCTGACGGCAGTGAGTGCCGGTATCTCGCCGCCGGCACTAAGAGCACTACCCTTCGCCTTGGGCACCACGGCAGCCGCCGCGGTCGCCACGGCAGGCGGAACAACAACAAGTTGGCCTTCGTCCGACCCTGCAACGTATCAACAGATTAAAAAAACTCGAGCCAACGACTTACCAATAAGATAATCGTCCACACTAATGTCGGTGGCGAAGTCGGCGACGCGCTTGCCCAGCGGCGGCAACTCTCGGGCCGCCTTCGCAGCCTCCGGCACCCTGCTGGACACAGGGGAAGCCTTCGCAGACTTGGAACCACCGGCGGTAGCAGCCTCCGGCGCCCTGCTGGATGCTGGTGCGGCCGACTTCGCCGCCAGCGGCGGCTGGCTTCCGCCAGGGGCAGCAGCCTTCGCAGTTCCCCGCGGCCTCTTCGGCCTGGCCTCATGAAGCCTGACGACCGCCTGGCGCTTCTGCGCAGCTCCCTGACGATCCTTGTCCATCACTGCCGACACAACAGCAGCAATATTCTGCCCGTAAGGAAACACTTTCCAATCACGAACCATGCGAGATGTAAAAAAGTCTTCGCCGGCCGCGCGGGGGATAGGAACATTCCTAGGCCACCAACCCCAGTAACCCTCAGCATCCGCGCCGAAGACTCCCGGAGCTCGGGCGAAGACATCCTTCCCCCCGGGGCCGCGCATGTCCTCATCAATTCCCTAGCAAAACCATCAGAAACCCCCAGTCCTCCCATAGCAATACCTAGTTTCCTCTTCTTAGAGGACGAGGCGGCCGCCGGCGCGGGGTCGTCTCGAGTCTCTACCACCGGTTTCTTCCCGCGACGATCCACATCGTCTTGGCCGGGATAACCGCCATACGGCAGACAGTTCAACTCGAAAACCCTGTTCAAGCGGTCATTAGACCCGCGAATGTCCCAGCTACGCTGGCCCTCTGTCCTCAGCACGTACCGACCGACGATCCGCACCGCCCCATCCTCCGCCTCACGCACAAAGGCGGCCGGATCGCGGCTATGCAGATCCAGCGCGAAGGCGGGACTTCGCACCAGCTTCCCACCATGGGAAGGCATCTGGCGAGGGCATACTTCGCCCAACGCCCAGCCATGCGCCAAAGGCCATACCCCGTACGCCACAAACTCCTCGACCAAATCGCGCCCGCTGCTCAGGCCGGCGGCGCACCGAAGGGCCCCTTCGTCCGCATTCTCCTTCGCCACTTCAAACGGCGGGTATGCTGAGTAATAATGCGAGCACATCTCGAACACGGGGAGCCCCGTATGGTCTTCGACTGTGCCCTCCGCGATGTAGAACCAAAACTCATGCCAGTTGCCCCACTTGTTGCGGGCGCAAGGAACCAACTCAACTACCTCCATCGAGGTCTTGCCGGTCTTCAGCGTAAATGTATAGGACCCAAACTGGGCAACTTCATTTCTGATCATCCTCTTCTGCCAGTGCAGGCAATAGTACTTCGCGAAGACTTCGACTGATGGCTGTCCGCCGTACGAAGTCGTCGCCCAGACATACATCGACAGAGCCACCACGGCATTCGGAGTCAGCTGATGGATCTGAACATTAAATCTGCGCAGGACTTCTCCCACAAATTGGTGCGCAGGCAGGCGAAGACCAGCGGCAAAGAACGCCTCGAACACAACCAACTCGCCTTCCGGCTCGGGACCTCCTCCGTCCCCGGGACACGAGCAACTCCGCCGCCAAAGTAACCAAGTTGCTGCATATCTTGCACGCGGACCGAGGACATCCGCGACACACCGAAATCCACCGTATCGCCGGCGCGCAACTCCTCCGCCGCCACAGTGCTCAGCGTCTCCTCAGACGACGCGTCGGCCGGCGGCGTAGCGGCAGCAGAAGAAGAAGAGGTCGGCATCGCTACGTACCGTCGGCGGCGGCGGGCGGTCTGCTTCACTCGGGCCAGATCTCCGGTGAACAGGAGCAAGGAGGGCAGACGAGCAGCAAGAAGGTGGAAAAGGCGGCTAGGGTTTTCACGGAGCGCGGAAAGATAAAGTTCAAAACGCGACGCCCCCCACCCCCTTTTATACACAGGGCGCGGCGCTTCGGGAAACCCGCAGTCCAACAGTACGGTGTCAATCAACGATCATGTCAAAAACCCCCGCGAAACCACTTCGAGCGAGGGCAGCGTCTCCGCCATCTAGCGACGTCTTCGGCACCAGATGACTTAGTCGAACTGGTCCCTCGGAGGGCAAATGTTGGGGCGAAGGCGAAGATGCCACCCTTCGCTCGATGCCTTCGCCGCAATCCTTGGACCAACGGAGACAAGACAACGGACATGTTCACCCTTCGTCCCATACGTCATCGGACGAAGACCTGTGACGTGGTCGTCCCATCTTGCGACCTCGTCCAGCATGGAGGCCCACGTGTGATCCGGCCCATTGTAACAGGCCCTGCGTGGCCGCTGCGCGTTACGGGCCTAATTTGTAAAGGCATCCATATAATTACGGTCTGTAACCCCGCTTTATGGGAATATTCTGGGGATAACCTAGGTGTCTGAGGGCACATATGTCCTTAACACGGGACGTTGGGCACTCAGATACCTATAAATACCCCCGCACAGTGCCCTTGAGAGGCTAGATTAACAGAGCTATTGCCATCTCGTGCGAGAACCCTGTTTATGTCACCACACACCCCCGTTGGATCCCCTTGCACCAGAGAGCAAGTTCCAATAGCGATCTTGCCCAAATTCGCGAAGATTTGCGCCCAACGGGCAGAAGCAACGGTTCCACGTGTTCGACTGTGGCTGACATGCCCGGTTCACGCCAGTCCGCGCACCCGCGCCCAACAGTGCACGCTCGCGCGCTCGCCAGTCCATGACCGCCCGTGCACCGTGCCGTGCCTATAAAGCAGCCCAAGGCCTCGGCCATACCTCCCCACGCGCTCTCAGTCCTGCCCGAGCTAAAGTTCACCGGACTTCGCCTCGAGCATGCCGCGCCACCGCCCGCAAAGCCACCCAAGCCTCTGCCACCGTGGCCAGCTCCCTCCAGCCACTTCCAAGCCACGCCAGTCACTCGGTTAGCTTCGCCAGTGGCCCGTGAAGCTTCCCAAGTCCTCGGACCCGGCAGAGCCTCGCCAGAAACCCAGGATCACCCTCGCCGGACTTCGGTCGCCCTCAGCCGCGTGTAGACCAAGCAATCCGGTGAGCCATTCTCAAATTACTCGTGCACATATCTTCCTTGACCTCTGGTGAAGCTCCTTGACCCGTTCAATTGAACTATCGCGCCGTGAGTAGGCCGGATCCCTCGCCGCCGACGAGCTCCCCCGCCTGCGCACGTGGACCAACCTACTCCGACCACCACCGCCGACGATCTGCACCTCGACGTGATCGCCAGAGACCCCCAGACCTCACCCGACCCCTCACTGGAGCAACCTCGCCGCCGGTAAGCCCCTCCGCCCTTTTCTTCCGTCGCGGTCACTGTTCCATTAGGGAAGGATCGCGGGTTGGATTTCGCAAAACCCTAGGGGGTTTTCTGTAGAGTCAAAGAATCAGATGAATAGTGAACCAAGGACCTATCTGTAATACACTTAAAACCTTTCGCCAGGGACCCTAGTGCAAAACCCTTTTTCCTTTATCCATTTCTATTTATTCTTTTTAAAATTCAGCAGAGAACTTAGGAAATTTGTATCTTGAGAAATATTCAACCAAATTTAGTCAAACCAATTTTACTGGATTTAAAATATTATGAACTATCACATAAAAATACTGAACCCTGTGCTTTCTGTTTTCAGTTTTAGAGTTTGGAATTAATTAAGGAAACTAACCAAACCTTATTAAAATGAAGAAAATTAGTTATACTTCTGTGCTGAACTTATGAAAATTTGTAGAAGTTCAAACCCCACTTAGACACTATTTAAAAATAGTAAGCACCCCAGTATTGAAGAATTAGATAGGGTTATCTATTGAAGGCCATAATTGTTCAAAACTTAGGAAAATGAGAAAGGTACTAGAAAATAATGAGCAGTGGATGCAAATATTTTTTCTAGTCCACTTAAGTAATAAAGAACCTAGGAAAAATAAAAGGAACCCTAGTCCAGAACAGATTCAAGGTGAAATGTTTTATTGGGCACTAATAAACCTAGAAGGACAGTTATTAGAAATACGAGAACAATTTCAAAATTGGTAAGAAAAATTCAGTAGACATATAACCACTAGGACATCATTACAAAAATTATAAATACCCAGCCCATTATTTTAAGTGGGTTGAACAAATAAAACTTAATATGGAGCCATATTTCAATTAAATCATAAGCAAGCCAAAAAGTGTGCAATAGTGGGCAAATAAATTTTTACCAGATTATTAATGAAATAGACCACCAGAAAAAAATGCAAAACCTATGCAAAACTACAAAATAATACCCATTGCCACTACTTCATGAAAAAGGCCATTTATTTCAAGAAATTCCTACCACCTTTTCCTTAAGCAAAAAGTTACCAAATTTTAGAATGATTTCTCTTGCGCAAAGAAGAAGATAAGAAAAATTGGAATTCTGTTGTTTGATATTTTTCAAGTATAGTGGTAGTATGATACACCCAGCCCAGGTGGGGTTGGCCGAGGCCCAACAAATTAGGGTTGCCCGGAGCTCAACAGTTCATTAAGCACACCCAACTCAGGGAAAGGCCCAATTGCCCCCAAAAGACTAGTCCAATGGGGGAAGGGTGGCTCTCCCTTTTAAAGTGGCTTCCTCCTCCCAAGTTAAGCGAGGTGGGATAATTCTAAGGCTCACACGGTCACCGTCCGACTACAATTGGGCCAACTGGGCCTATTGCGTCTTTGCCAACGGGTAATAGTGGAGGATGTCCTCATCATTCCCACCTTCTTAAAATGGGCCCTAGCTTTGATACCAGATGATACACCCAGCCCAGGTGGGGTTGGCCGAGGCCCAACAAATTAGGGTTGCCCGGAGCCCAACAGTTCATTAAGCACACCCAACTCAGGGAAAGGCCCAATTGCCCCCAAAAGACTAGTCCAATGGGGGAAGGGTGGCTCTCCCTTTTAAAGTGGCTTCCTCCTCCCAAGTTAAGCGAGGTGGGATAATTCTAAGGCTCACACGGTCACCGTCCGACTACAATTGGGCCAACTGGGCCAATTGCGTCTTTGCCAACGGGTAATAGTGGAGGATGTCCTCATCCTAGTAGAAAGCACCCATTTGGCTAGAAACTTTAGAAAATCAAAATAAAATACCTAATAAGTTTTAGTGGCTGAAAATTTGTACAGAGTCATGTTATAACATTTAAATGCCAGCAAAAATAAGTCTTAGAGAATAACACACTGTTAAAAGAAAGTTATAGTTCAAAATACCCCTTCTGCCCTAATAATTGATAATTTTGTACAGAGAGAACCCCTCACTTTTTAAGCCCCAAATTTTGAGACAGAGAATTATTTACCAGTAAGAAGCCACTATAATGTTTGCAGAATTTTTTGAAATTTATTAAGCTATCTTGTAGTTCAAACCCACCCCCAAAAGCATAAAAGAAATATGATGCGGACATCAACACCAACACGAGCACATCTACACCAGCAGCACCTTCTCTAGCCCAGGCGCCACCCCTTCCACCTGGGCCAGTGACTCAGGCCCGTGCAAGAGAATTGAACTACATCATGTTGTTAAAGAACGAAGGCCTGGAAGAATAGACGACCAGCCCAATTGCGGCCCATAATGGACGACCTAGGGTTGGTCGCCCCTAGGGGCTGCGCCCCCTCTCTATTTATTCAGGAGCTGCGCCTCCTTTATTTTCCGAGTTTTGTTTTACGTTAGCCTTAGCTACTTTCGAACACGCGCAAATCTACGCTGTCTTCGTGTATTCAGAACTCCACCCTCGAGTAATATATTAGATTGCTCGCCTCTTTTTCTTGTTCGTTCTTCGATTGCGCACAGGAAACGATCTTCGTGATCAGGCCGATCTCGCATCAGCAAGGTCGATAACCACAGGGAGTTGGTTCAGCGATTGCATTGGCGCCTCGGGCTTGCTCGTCGTAGTCGGATCGCAAGGGTCATCTTCCGCCAAATCGGAATTATCTCTACTCGCCGAAAGATCGGGCACCTCAGCTACATCAATTGGTATCAGATTTCCAGGTTGATCGGTGAGTTTATCGAGCGTTTTTTTTTCCTACAGTCCACAAAACCACATAAAAATTCAGTTTAGATCTTATCCCAGCACCCTTTTGAGCCTCGCACTTTCTTTCAATAATCTGCATTGTTGAATTTGTGTGCTTTCGCGTCATTTGTTGCTGGTTGCATTGTGTTCTTCCACCATTCAAACCCTAGCGCCGCCACCATCTCCCGTTTGATCACGCCACAAACCGAGTCAACATTGTTTCCTTGTTTTTCTCCTTCGGTTACGTCAAAAAAAATAGAAAAAACAAACCGAGTCAATGGCCGTTTCCTTGATTTTCTCCTTCGGTTACGAAAAAAAAACAGAAAAAAAAACAAACCGAGTCAACGACCGCTTCCTTGTTTTTCTCCTTCGGTTACATAAAAAAAACAGAAACAAAAAAAAGAAAACGAAGGAGAAAGGATACGGTTGTTTCATCCCGGTCGTTTTTAAAACATAACTTGAGGTACCTTCCGTAAACCGGGCATAACTTTTCGCTCGGGTGTCCAAAAAATCTAAAATTTTTACAGGAGCTTGTTGACACCATTCGGAGGCCGGCCAAACTCACCTTCGGTCTGTTTGGTTTCGACAAAATTGTCAAAAAAATTCAGGAAAATAAAGAAAAAAATTCGTCAAAGTTCTCGCACGCTTTTCAGAGAACTTCCTGATTTTCTGTAGACCACATCTGATATCTGTTTTAGGTGAAACTTCGTGAAGCTCCTATCTTGTTGCTTCTTATGCTAAGAAAAATATCAAAAAAATCATACAAAAAAGAAAAACAAAATCACCTGTGATTTCTACTAGTGCCTTTTTGGCATCACTAGTACAATATTTACGTTACTGTCATTCTGCTAGTTCCATCCATCCTTTGCACCTGTGGCCAGCAATATAGTTTCGTGTTTTGCACTATAATTCAACTTTGCATTATTGTTTGATCGTGCTAATCCTTGACTTGAGTGCAGCCTACCCACAACTCCACATATTTCTACGACGAGCAGGTTTCTGTTTCTCCACGCAATCGCTCATCCAATCTTTCACTGGTTCCACCTGTTGATTGCAGTTCACCACTGTGGCTTGGTAAGAACGGATAAGAACTTGATAACAGCACTAGTGTGAGCGCCTTGTGAGCAGTACACCCCTGTTTTTGTCGTTGGTTTTTTCTCCTTTTGGTGTTTTGGTGTTTGCACTAACTATGGCAGGAGCACACGACATGGTGGATGCCCAGTTGCAGGAAGTAAGGGGACAAGTTGATGGACTTGCTGCTGACATTAGGACGATGCATGAACGGCTTGATTCAACGATCACTTCGACGACCGAGCGTTTCAACCAACTTGACCTTGCTCAAACGGCGACTCGCACCACACTCGACACCATCCTGGCACGCCTTGATGCCTTGACCACAAAGATGGAGCAGGAATACGGCGGTGACACTGAGCAGGACGATGGAGATCGTCGTGGTCGTGCACGTCGTGTGGTTCGTCATCCCCCTAATGACTTATTTTCTAAGATTAAATTTAAAATTCCATCTTTTAATGGTAAATATGATCCTGCTGCATATCTTGATTGGGAATTAGAGGTAGAACAGAAATTTTCATGCCATGATATTCCTGCTAATAGCCAAGTGAAGGCTGCCATTAGTGAATTTACTGATTTTGCTTTAATTTGGTGGCGTGAGTATAAACAAAAACTTCCCATTAACAGTGTCATTACTTGGACCCAATTAAAAACTGCCATGCGCCACAGATTTGTTCCTTCCTATTATGCTCGTGATTTGCTTAACAAAATGCAGCGTTTTCAACAAGGTTCACAGTCTGTTGAGGAATATTACCAGGAGTTACAAAAGGGTATGCTTCGTTGTGGTTTGGTTGAGTCGGATGACGCTGTTATGGCGCGTTTTCGTGGTGGTTTAAACAGGGAAATTCAGGATATACTTGATTATAAGGATTATTTTGATATAACCACATTGTTTGAATATGCTTGCAAAGCTGAACGTGAAGTGCAGGGACGACGATCAAAGACATATACTAACTCTCTTGCAGGCCGGGGTCCAACACACAGCTCAACTCCTTCCAGCCCTGCACCTCCTACGCCTAGCACTACATCGCGCACAGGGACGACCAAGCCAGTGGCGCCCCCTGCCAAAGGCGTCGCTTCTTCCACAGGACGTACACGAGATATTCAGTGCCATCGTTGCAGAGGGTTTGGACATATGATTCGGGACTGCCCAAACAAGCGTACCTTGCTTATACGTGACAATGGTGAGTCATACTATGATTGTCACTAACCATGCAGAAAATGAGGAAGTCCACATTGATCCCATTGACGCCGATAGGTATGAGAGTCTTGTTGTGCAGCGTGTTCTCAGCACACAGGTTGCCCAGGCCGAAAAAAATCAGCGACACACTCTATTCCATACCAAGGGCGTCGTGCACGAACGGTCGATTCGCATCATCATCGATAGTGGCAGCTGCAACAATTTGGCTAGTACAGCGTTGGTAGAGAAATTATCCTTGCCCACTCGCACACATCCACATCCGTATCACATTCAATGGCTTAATGATGGTGGTAAAATAAAGGTAACACGTTCGGTACGTGTCCCCTTTTCGCTGGGTTCTTATTCTGATTATGCTGATTGCGATGTTATTCCTATGGAAGCATGCTCTTTGTTATTGGGTCGACCTTGGCAATATGATACTGATAGTTTACATCATGGTCGTTCAAATCATTATTCTTTCATGTTTAAAGGCCAGAAAATAATTATACATCCAATGACCCCTGACCAAATTTTGAAAGATGATCTTACTAGGGCTGCTAAAACTGCACAACAAGTCAAATCGACATCAGCCGCACCTATTAAATCTGAAATCAAGTTGCACTCTCCTGTTTTACTTGCTACACGTGCTGATTTTGATGATCTCCATGAAGCTCATATGCCCTGTTATGCACTTGTATGCTCGCGCATGCTTGTTTCGCTTGATGATGCACCGTCTTTGGATATACCCCCTGCTGTTGTTAACCTTTTGCAGGAGTATGCTGATGTTTATCCTACGGACTTACCACCGGGTCTTCCTCCCCTCCGTGGCATTGAGCATCAGATCGATCTCATCCCCGGCGCTTCTCTTCCGAACCGCGCCCCGTACCGTACAAATCCAGAGGAGACGAAGGAGATCCAACGCCAGGTGCAGACGCTGCTTGATAAGGGTTACATTCGTGAGTCTCTTAGCCCTTGCTCGGTTCCTGTTTTACTCTTTCCAAAGAAAGATGGGTCATGGCGTATGTGCGTAGATTGTCGTGCTATTAATAACATCACAGTTCGTTATCGATATCCTATTCCACGCCTTGATGATATGTTAGATGAGCTTAGTGGTGCCGTTATTTTCTCTAAGGTTGATTTGCATAGCGGTTACCATTAGATTAGAATGAAACTCGGTGATGAATGGAAAACGGCTTTTAAAACGAAATTTGGTTTATATGAATGGTTGGTTATGCCATTTGGATTGACTAATGCTCCCAGCACCTTTATGCGTTTAATGAACGAAGTTCTACGGGCCTTCATAGGTTTGTTTGTTGTTGTTTATTTCGATGATATCCTTATTTACAGCAAGTCTATAGAGGAGCATTTAGAACATTTGCGTGCTGTTTTTGATGCTTTGCGTGCTGCTCGCTTGTTTGGTAACATGGAAAAGTGCACATTTTGCACGCAACGTGTCTCGTTTCTTGGTTATGTGGTTACTCCGCAGGGCATTGAGGTGGATAGCAGCAAGATTGCTGCCATTCGGGAGTGGCCTACACCGACGACGGTCACACAAATTCGGAGCTTTCTTGGACTTGCCGGTTTCTACCGCAGATTTGTTCATGATTTTAGCTCCATTGCAGCGCCTCTACATGAGCTTACAAAGAAAGATGTGTCGTTTGCTTGGAGTGATTCGCAGGAGGTAGCGTTCAGCACTTTGAAAGATAAGTTAACCCAAGCTCCCCTCTTGCAATTGCCTGATTTTAATAAAGTTTTTGAGCATGAATGCGATGCTAGCGGTATTGGGCTAGGTGCTGTTTTGTTACAAGAAGGAAAACCAGTTGCTTATTTTAGTGAAAAATTAAGCGGTGCTAGTCTGAAATATTCTACTTATGATAAGGAGCTTTACGCTTTAGTGCGCACTTTGCATACATGGCAGCACTATCTTTGGCATCGTGAGTTCATAATTCATTCTGATCATGAGGCTTTAAAACATATTCGTACCCAAACAAATCTGAACCGTCGTCATGCTAAATGGGTCGAATTCATTGAGTCCTTTCCTTACATTATTAAACACAAGAACGGGAAGGACAATGTTATTGCTGATGCTTTGTCTCGTCGCTATACCATGCTGTAACAATTAGATTTTAAAATCTTTGGTTTGGACACTCTGAAGGATCAATATGTTGACGATGCTGATTTTAAAGATGCTTTCGGCCATTGTATTAATGGGATACCATGGGGCAAATTTCACATACAGGATGGGTTCCTGTTTCGCGCTAACAAGTTGTGTGTTCCAGCTAGTTCGGTTCGTCTTTTGTTGTTACAGGAGGCACATGGAGGCGGTCTCATGGGGCATTTTGGCGTCTACAAAACACATGAGGTGTTGGCTGCCCACTTCTTTTGGCCTCGGATGCGCGCTGATGTTGAGCGCCTTGTTGCACGCTGCACTACTTGTCAGAAAGCTAAGTCACGGTTGAACAACCATGGTTTGTATATGCCTTTGCCTGTCCCTTCTTCTCCTTGGCTTGATATCTCTATGGACTTTGTTTTGGGCTTGCCTAGAACTAAGAAGGGGAGGGATAGTATTTTTGTGGTTGTTGATAGATTCTCTAAAATGGCTCACTTTATACCTTGTCATAAAACTGATGATGCTAGCATTGTTGCTAAATTGTTCTTTAGAGAAATTATTCGTTTACATGGTATTCCAAAAACAATAGTCTCTGATCGCGATGCTAAGTTTCTAAGCCATTTTTGGAGATCTCTTTGGAATAAATTGGGAACTAAATTGTTGTTTAGCACTACTTGTCACCCTCAGACTGATGGACAAACTGAGGTAGTAAATAGAACTTTATCTACCATGCTTAGGGCTGTTTTAGACAAGAATTTGAGACGTTGGGAGGATTGCTTGCCTCATGTTGAATTTGCTTACAATCATGCCACACATTCTTCTACAAAGATGTGCCCTTTCCAGATTGTTTATGGTTACATTCCTAGGGCACCTCTTGATTTGATTTCACTTAATGCTGCGAACGCCCCACATGTAGATGCTTCTGCACATGTTGAACAAATGATTACCATACATGAACAAACGAAACAGAACATTGCTGCTACTAATGCAAAAAATCAGGTTGCTGGTAGTAAAGGAAGAAAACATGTTACTTTTGAACCTGGTGATATGGTTTGGTTGCATTTGAGAAAGGATCGTTTTCCTACTTTGCGCCGTTCTAAATTGATGCCTCGTGCTGCTGGTCCTTTTAAGGTACTAACCAAGATTAATGATAATGCTTATATCCTTGACCTGCCTGCGGAGTTTGGTGTTTCCACTAGTTTTAATGTTGCAGATTTGAAACCGTATGCGGGAGAAGATGAGGAGTTGCCGTCGAGGACGACTTCAGTTCAAGAAGGGGAGGATGATGCGGACATCAACACCAACACGAGCACATCTACACCAGCAGCACCTTCTCTAGCCCAGGCGCCACCCCTTCCACCTGGGCCAGTGACTCGGGCCCGTGCAAGAGAATTGAACTACATCATGTTGTTAAAGAACGAAGGCCCGGAAGAATAGACGACCAGCCCAATTGCGGCCCATAATGGACGACCTAGGGTTGGTCGCCCCTAGGGGCTGCGCGCCCTCTCTATTTATTCAGGAGCTGCGCCTCCTTTATTTTCCGAGTTTTGTTTTACGTTAGCCTTAGCTACTTTCGAACACGCGCAAATCTGCGCTGTCTTCGTGTATTCAGAACTCCACCCTCGAGTAATAGATTAGATTGCTCGCCTCTTTTTCTTGTTCGTTCTTCGATTGCGCACAGGAAACGATCTTCGTGATCAGGCCGATCTCGCATCAGCAAGGTCGGTAACCACAGGGAGTTGGTTCAGCGATTGCATTGGCGCCTCGGGCTTGCTCGTCGTAGTCGGATCGCAAGGGTCATCTTCCGCCAAATCAGAATTATCTCTACTCGCCGAAAGATCGGGCACCTCAGCTACATCAAAATAGAAAAGAAGAAAATGATTAAAAAGATTAATAAGTATTACCCCAATATTACAGCTAAGAATATTGTTAAAAATATCCATAAGATATGAGGAAGAAAATCAGTGGAACACAAAAATAAACTTACCAATTAGCTTAACCAAACTAACCTGATGAGAACATAACCCGCACAGATATGACCATGTTAATGGCTCCTGCTACAAAGACATTGAGGAACAAAGAAGTTGATTGGGGACCAAGTAATGATATTTCCAACATTTCCAACAAAGCAAGCACATCATCAAATTTAAAGATATACTTGGGTGAGGAGCATACACTAGTGTCGAGGACGACTCTATTACAAGAAGGGGAGGATGATGAGGACATCACTGCCATCAATACACCACACCAGCGACCTCCTTCACCATTTAATCATGGACCAGTGAAACGAGTCCGTGCACGTAAATTTAATTATCAGGTGAACTCGTTCCTTGTTGTTAAAGCTAATCATTCCTTAAATGAGGTACTAATACCTTGTGATTATTTTATTATTCTAAGGTGTTTGGGAGGTGAACCATCTAGAATTTGAGAAGGCAACAAGGCAATAAAAGTTGCTCCACTTGAGGGGATTTCGAAACTACAACAAGTGCAAGTTTAAGAGGGCATATCTTTTAGCTCCCAAGGTTGTTTAATGCAAATAAGCATTTGTTGGAAAGGTCTCTTTGTCTACTTTCTAGTGGATCAAGAATCAACGAGAGATCAGACACTAAGCGTCCAGAAACTGCCGAGTGAACTCCTGCTCTACCCAAGTCAATTTCGTAACTGCAGCAAGCACCAAATTAAATGGAGCATAACTTTCCACTCCCAAGGTTGTTTAGTGCAAATAACTACTTGTTGGAAAGCTCTCTTCGTCTACTTTCATGTGCATCAAGAATCAATGACAGAAACCAAACGAGGCGTCCAGAAACTGCCGAGAGAGTTTCATTCTCCATTAAAACTCCTTTCTATTCCTCTATTTAAGCAATTAGCAGCCACCAAAGAACTTGGGTTTTTGTTTGATGTAAGTTTAGCCTTTGCTACTTCCTTGTAAACGCGTGTGTCGGCTAGACCACCCGGATACTTGAAACAGAACCCCAACTCTATCAGATCCGTGAGCGTCTGCTTTTTATCTTGTTCTTGCTTGTTCTCGATTGCTTGCAGGTTCAAGGTTGTTCTTGGCACGGCAAGAGCAGCAACAACAGGAGCCGGTGTAACTATCGCTAAGGCGCAGCACCCTTGTGGTTGTTGTAGTCGGATAGCACAACATTGACCTCCACCCCAAATCGTAGTTATCAGGAGACGGTGTACCTGTCGCTCAAGGCGCCACACCATCTTGGTTGTGGTAGTCGGGCAGCCAACGTCGTTCTCCAACAAGTTTTCCACCTCCATCATCTCTCATCGAAAGATCGGGCACCTTTCTACTCGTTGGGTTTATCATAACCCTAAGTTGCTAAGTGTACCACAAAAATCTCTAGTCATAAGAATAAGCTCTACCTTATTATTTTGACCATTTTCCATCAAATCTTAATTACTAAATTACATATCATGCCATGCATATATCTTACTCATTGCATTCATTAGATTGCAATCTCGCTGACGGAGAGTACGTGCTCATCCCTGAGCAAGGAGCTGTCCATGAGGAAGACTAGGAGCAAGCTCCCGAGACTGCCATCGAGGATCTCCCCGCAGCCCCAGCAATTGAAGGCAAGCCCTGGTTTTATATATGCTACTTTACTACACTTAATGTTTGTAGGCTTGGAATGTGCACTTAAGTGTAGGAGTTGCTTGAAACCTTTAGTTGCATGAACTCAGGATTCCTTTTTGAGATGGATACTAGTATGCTAGGTCGAGTATCCGCTTTGCTAATTAGGATCTTGGTAGAAGTCGAGTGATTTTTCTAGCACTCGCGCGAGGTCAGGAATTGATTGTATTCATCTTGATAACATGATCTATGATGGTCTATGGACTTGGATCCAGGGAGGATGCCTTGTCCATGAGACGGGAAAAGGAATTAAGGATTAATGTGTGGATACTTGAGTCAAGCGTTTGAACGTACTAAACACATGTCGGGAAATATGGTAACCGGTAAACCTAGTACCTGAGTGAAGCCGGGCGCGGACTTTACCCCTCATGCGACCTGAGACTAGGTCTCCCATGCTAGCTATGGTGGGTACAAGTGCGTTCACTGCATGGCGGCAGTCAGGGTCAGTGGAGCATTGTATGCCAAGGCGGTGAGGCCTGGCCGCGAACGGGGAATCGATGGGGATGGTTGACATGTGTGGGGACGGAGTACCCCTACATTTCATGTGTTTAGGTTTACCTTGCAAGGTTTAAAAACTCGATTCGAATCGTCTGCTTCTCGCAGCTAATGAGACTGCTTGACCCCTTGTACTACATTGAGTAAGAAGTGAAATGAGGATTACATGAGATAACATGTTGATTGTATTAAATGGTTGTTACCATGTATGCTTAGAAAGAGCAAACTTAGCTAAATTAATGATACTAGAATTGGAAAAGCTAAAAATTGATTTTAGACTCAGCTAGTGCTTTTGGCAAACCAAACCCCTCAGCCAAACAGCTGCATGGTCTAGAGGTAGAGGAGTAGATTCCTCACACTGGGTAAGTCTAGCTGAGTATTAGTATACTCAGCCTTGCTTGTGGCATAATTTTTGCAGGTACGCTTCACGACATGGTTGATGGTGTGACTTAGCCTACCACCCTGCCACCGGGTTGGACAGTCGAGTGGGATGCTGCTCCAGCAGGAGAGGAGCAGGAGGAGTAGTGGGCTAGGCCTTGCCCTATTCCTCACCTTTGACGATGTCGATTATCCGCTGCAGATTATTTTGTGAACTTATATCAGCTACTTGAAAAACTCCGATTTATGTAATAACTCCGGTACTTTAATTTGAGGTTTTACTGTTTTATTGTATTTCTTATGTGACTCACCTTCGAGTGAGCTTGTGGTATTTGATCCTAGATAAGTGGCTTTATCAGACTAGATCTGAGGGACTGACGGGTTATTCCGATTTAAGTGCGTTGCGGCCTTTAAGGCGTGACTTGGGCACTTAAGCTGGAATAATTCAGGCGGTTCTGCCACTTTTTTCAACTAGTATTAAAAGAAAAGGAGATAACAAGCTAAAGAAGGAAGTCTCCACAAATGATGAAAAGAAGAATACTACGATGTCACCACCACCGATAGTAAGATCTTTTAAATTGGTATAACAAATGGTACGCTCTACTTGGTTGTAAGTATTCTTAAGGATAAGTTAATTCATTGCAAATTTGTCATGCCTTGACCATGATACGTAATGTACTCCTCATGAGACTCTTAACTGAATTGAAAGTGCATGTGGCAAGTCATTCAAATACTTGATGCACATATTCAGTGGGAGAACATTATATATTTTGTGTCGTAGAGAATTAGTTTCCCTTGAGTAAGTTATACTAAGACAATCCAAAATGGTAAATTTGTATCTCATTCATATGGATTGTAATGTTTGGTTTCTAAATAGCTACTCCTGAGGCAGTTTAAAATTCCCTTATCGTTAAATCTAAAAGTGCAAAAGAATCATTTTTGTTGATATTTATGACATACATATGCACTAACATGGATATGATTTTTAAACTGTAAAAGGTACAATTAGTGATCCATACTCTCTAAATTTTGGAAACCCTTATTTTGATATCTTAGAAATCTACTTCAATCGGTATCCATATGCTTCACATTGAATTGGATCACTAAGTTGTAAATTCCATGCATAACTTGTCTTTATGATATCAATGCTTGTGCGACTAATCTTGATAAGCTAGGTGCACCCAAGGTCAAGCAAGGTTCATCATTAAGAAGGCAACACAATGAAGTATCAAAAAGGAGAAAAGGCTCCAATTCTTAACTCTAGTTTTTATCTGTGTGATTAAATATTGACTTGAAACCATGTAAGATGGTTGTCAAGTATATGTGGGTGCCTACACAAAGAGAAAGGCCACGATAAGGATTATGTGGGTACTCAAGGCTCTTACTACTAATCTCATAGGACCCAATTCAAATTGGGTATCAAAATATGAAGCTTAAACTTGTTTTGTAGGACCACTCCTTCAATGGATCAAGTTGGGTGCTCGATAATGAATGTATAAATTATATTTGGAGATAGTAGCAAGGGTGGTAACAACTGAATGTCAAGTGCATATTATTTTCAAACCTTATCTCTTTTGTGACTTGTGTAGCCACTAAGAAAAAGAAGCACGTGAGGATATACATAAGTTGTTGATTATGAAATAAAGGTCCAATTGTAAGAAAATCCATGTTAAGAGATGGTGCTTGTTTTAAATTGGATAAATCAAAAGCTTAAAGGATACTATTCAACTAAGGTAAGATGAAGTTGATAAGAGGCCAAGGTATGAAAACTTCCTCTCCTTCATTTGTTTTGTATTCTATCCTTAGTGGGATGTACCATAGTATAGGTTAAATTCCTTGCAATGTAAAATGTTCAATAGTGCATATAACTTTGACATCAACTATATGTGTGCACTAATTTAAAGAAATTTAGTCTATCCTTTTGGGTTTCAAGAATGATTATTTATTTGCCATCCACATATAAGGATCATCATTTGTGAAACCCTCCCTTGTGTTTTTAATGCTCTCTTTTCTAAGTGTTTCAACAAGGTCCTTCCAAGTGCTTTCAAGATGGATTCAAAGTCTACAAATATAGGAGACTTGGTTCTTTCAATCATTAAGTTTCAATGGGTCTCATATCAAGTATAATCGAACCAAACAAAGATGAATGAAGTTCAAGATCGCTTGGGTGGATGAAATCATAAAGAGAAAACAAATCACAGTGAATCCAGAAGGAAGTTGAACTATCCTGAAAACCAAATAATGAAGTAGTGACATAATCATATAATATCCTTCATAATGAGTCTCACACCTTGGAGAACATTAAATGAGGATGAATGGTTCCATAGAAAAGAAAATGAGTTTCTCTTGATCGTTTGAAGAGGATAAGTTTCTCTTTGAAATGTCAAGCCTATCAAAAGCTAAGATGGAAATTCATGATTATAATGGAGACCATGTGGCGTAGAACAAAGGTGTGTCACTCCATGAACTATTGTATTACATTTGTGTATCTAGGCTCTAACATGCTAGTGTGTGCATGTATATGCAATATCTTAAGTCACATCATAAGGTTGCACTTGTGGTGACGATTAAAGAATCTCTAGATATTTGATTAATACCTCTTATGGTGATATCATAAGTTAGTCTTAAGTCATCTTAGTGAGGTATGAGTCAAACATGTTAACTTCTCAAGAATCTTGGCTTAAAATATTGCATATCATGTCTATTAGTATACCTTTTGATTATGAGTAATTCCTTCAATTGGTACAATTTCACATTTTCATACTTTATTTGTACCAAGGTTTAAATTGTAGAACTTAATCACATGTCCTCACAAGTCCCAAGTGCATAAGGTAAAACAAGTATTCATCACTTGTATGCACACATTTAGGGAGAGAATGGTCTATAATTTGAATCTTTGAGACTAACTTCATTTCCAAGTATATTATGTGTGTAGTCTCAAATTAGAAAGGAATCTTCGGGCAAAGACAATCGCTTCCACCGCAAATTTGATGGGTGTCAAAGATTCTTTGCTCCAATAAATGTATATTTTATACATTTCATAAGAGAATGAGTTTCTCTTGTATATGCTACTCCAACATCATCTAAAATTGGTAAATATGTATCACATCCTTCTGGATTGCAAATGTCTAAAGTAGCATATCTTATAAATTCTCCTGTCTAGAACTTAATTGATTAAATAGCGCACATGTTCCTTATGTTGCATGATTATATTCAATTGATACTCTTTGTTGGGGGGCCTTCCTCTTCCGAAGGTACTCAAAAACTTAACTAACATGTTTCTCAGTATAACAGACTATTACAGGAGGCTTCGGCCTTGAGATGAAGGTGTGCGTAATATGAAGGTGCGATTTGAAGAAAGGGCGAACGAGCGCTGAAGCTGTGGCTGAAGGACCTTCAGCTTAGCATGATAACGATGGTGAAAGATGGAACCGACTTAAAGAAGAAAAGACTACCTAATCCTTGATAGTTTTCTTCATGGTCAACAGTAAATGTCAGGGACATGAATGTAATTTTGTCCAGGCTGCGTTCTGTGTCTATAAATAGATGAACAGTAACACCGTACTGTTCACGCTGCATCGTAATCACTCCCGCGTCTCTCACATTTTCACCTTCTGTCAATACGAAGGTATCAATGAAATATAAATATTATAAGCATTTGTTCATGTTTAAAAAAGGAAATGAGAATGTAGATAATCTGTCTCTACGTTGCCATTATTTACATTCTTACATGTTTCATGTTTATTTATTTATTTATTTATTCATTCATTTGCTGAGATGATGAAGGTATGTCCTTCATGACCTTCGTCCAAAAATCATCATATCCGAAGGGATATAATGTTTTGGAGGACGAAGGTCCTTGTCCATTAACAATTGTGTTGCCTTGCTCTTGGTGTATAGCATTCGAAAGCAATGACCAACATTGGCGCCCACCTCCAGTGAACTCATTCGACCACCTTTGGCAAGCATCGACCTTCGTCATGCCGCCGAAGAAGACAGCAGCGCCAGGGGCTGCATTGCAGCCACTGGACACTAATCAGGAAACGCTACGTGAAGCTAGGAGCCAGAAGAGGAAGGCTACTAGCCCAACACCTCAGGAGGAGGAACTAGACCAAGAAATCAGGGATCTGGAAGCTATCCATCAACAGGTCCAAAAGAAGAGAGAGAAGAAGCTTCAGCTCGCTGACCTTCAGAGGAAGATTGATGAGGCCACCGAGGAAATGCATCACCTCACCCAGGACGACCAAGACCGAAGGCCCCAGCACAAGGAGCTTCGTCAAGAAAATTCATACAATGATGATGAATGGTACGGTGACTTTCATCATGGCAATTTTGCTTTGGACGATGCTTCTCCTTAGCAGTAGAATTGCAAGCTACCCCGTGGCCCTTGTCATATAAGTCACCTCAGCTTCCTATGTATGATGGGCACTCAGACCCGAAGCAGTTCCTGATGAGCTATGAAGCGACCATATCTTCATATGGGGGCAATACTGTAGTCATGGCAAAATCCTTCGTCATGGCAGTCAAAAGCGTAGCGCAAACTTGGTACTCTTCTCTTCGGCCAGGGACAATTACGCCTTGGCAGAAGCTAAAGGACATGCTAGTCACTAGCTTCCAGGGCTTTCAAATGAAGCCAGTCACCGCTCAAGCTCTGTTCTAGTGCACATAGGATCAGGAAGAGTACCTCCAGGCGTATGTTCGAAGGTTCTTGCGACTGAGAGCCCAGGCGCCTACAGTGCCCAATGAGATTGTCATTGAAGCCATTATCAAGGGGCTCAGACCAGGACCAATGGCTCAATATTTTGCAAGGAAGCCGCCGCAAACCTTGGAGAAGCTTCTCCAGAAAATGGATGAATACATTAGAGATGATAATGATTTCCAGTAAAGAAGGGAAGAAGCTTACAGATACTCTGAGATGGCCAGGGGCTTCGGAGGAAGATTCCACCCCAGGCATGTCAGGTCAATCCATAATGCTAGCCCAAGTGATGATAGGGGAAGCCAACCCCAAAGGCAACAGCATAGCTCCAAATCATCAGGGCCCCAACAAAGTTCCTTCAGGCCACCAGCTCCAAGAGGCAGAGAGGGCAGAAGCTTCGGAGGAAGATACGGAGATCAGCCCAGGAGACTGTTTTGTTAGTTCTGCGGCAAAGACAAAGGCCACACCACAAGAACGTGCCAAGTCACGATTCAGAAGCAGAAAGAGATTGTCGAAGCTGAAGCACGGCAGAATCAGCTGAAGCAAGTCCTACATACTGCTTCATGCTATTCTCCCTACGTCCCAGAGTACATAGGTAATCAATATCCTACGACCTCTGTCGCTTCGGCAAGCCACTCTCAAGCTTCCTGGGCCTAGCTCCCACCACCACCACCGCTAGCACCTACTCTGGCCCGAAGCCAGCAGCCAAAAGGGCACCGACATGCTCAGCAGCAGCGCGATTTTTGGGAGGAGTCCGAAGCTCGCACAGTCAATAGCACTGTGCCTGAATCCAAGCACATCTACTAAAGAATATCCTACCTCTAATGCATCTTTGTTTTTCTGCCATTTTATTTTCTTGTAT
The DNA here is from genome assembly GCF_902167145.1 of Zea mays. Classification (NCBI taxonomy): domain Eukaryota; kingdom Viridiplantae; phylum Streptophyta; class Magnoliopsida; order Poales; family Poaceae; genus Zea; species Zea mays. The sequence continues at coordinate 49,290,256 of NC_050103.1, forward strand.
GAAAAACAATTCACGAAGGATTAAATTCCAATTTCATGTAATAATATTGTACTCATATCATCGAGTGGGATGCTTCCTCTTAACAAGATTCCGAAGTTATAAAAGTTGTTCCTAAGGGAGCGCAGAGTAAGTTCCGAAGCTACAAAAGTCGTTTCTAAGGGAGCGCAAAGTAAGTTCCAAAGCTCAAAAGTCGTTCCTAAGGGAGCGCAGAGTAAGTTCCGAAGCTCAAAAGTCGTTCCTAAGGGAATGCAGAACCAAAATACCACCGAAATAGAAGGTGAAGAAGCTCCAAAGTCGTCTTTAAGGGGATGCAGAGCTTAAATGCCACCGAAATAGAAGGTGAAGAAGCTCCAAAGTCGTTCCTAAGGGGATGTAGAGCTTAAATATCACCAAAATATAAGGTGAAGAGACTTAAAAGACGTCCTTAAGAGGATGCAAAGTCAATATTTCTGTGTGGACATGTCTTTGGCATAAACATCATGCTACATCATATCATCGCATATCATTCAGCATAGCATTACATCATACATCATGTTGCATCAGCAGCAAAATTGAGAAGAAGGAAAGTTGTTTCTTTCAAAATATATGATGAATGAAACAATGTGCCGGAGCACAAAGCAACCCTTCGGCAAATACAATCTTATACGCCAGGAAAATTTTTGTCGATAACAGTATCATGCAATAGCTGTGCTATAGAAGGGCTTTTTCTTTACGAAGCATGAAAAGAAGGGAATGTGTTTTTTCGTCGAAGGCTCAAAAATGATATGTACGCAAATTTCATGCATCGCAAAGAAACATATTACACTAATATACACATAGATATACAATGTTTAACTTGTACGAATATTACATCACACAAATGTTACATTTCTTAGCTACACAAAAAATCTAGTCTTCCTTCAAAATTTGCTCAGCAACTTCATTCAGAAGTTTGTTGACAGCTTCGTCAACAGCTTCTTCAGCAATTCTTATAGTTTCTAGTACCGCCTTCATGGCTAGATTAGCTTCGGGATCATATGTGTTGGGGACTTGTTCTCAAATGCTATGAGTTAAGAACAAGGCAACGCAAAATGTTAAATGTTAATGCCCTTCGTCCTTCGAAGCATTATTTCCCTTAGGATATAACGATCTTCGGACGAAGGTCATGAAGGGCATACCTTCATCACCTCAACATACATACATGTATAATTATTAACAATGAATGTAGCATGTAAAGCATAAGAAACAATGTGAACAATAACATTATCATATATATTTCTCAGTATATAATCATAAATTAATATAAGGACAATATTGAATTACATTTGGTACCTTCGGCTTGATAGAAAACAAAGGTACGAGCGTGACGCAAAAGCAAATGCCAAGTCAGCGTGAACAGTACGGGAATACTGTTCATCTATTTATAAGCACGGGACGTAGCCCATGTGAAATTACATCCATGCCCTTTAAATTTGCTAATGACTCTAAGGTAATCCATCGAGGTCTAAATAGCCTTTTCCCCTTTAAGTCGGTTCCCTTTCCTGCTGTCATGCCGAAGCTCCCTTGCTCGTAGCTTCGGCGCTGCGTCAACCTTCGTATTGCTTGTGCTTCTCACACTGTGGTTCTGATCCGAGTTCGAAGGTACCTGTTCATGTATTACACTCCGGAAACATTGTTAAATCATGTTTTTGAGAACCTTCGGAAGACGAAGGCCCCCAACAGTAGCCCCTTGCAATATTAATTTGTTAGAATAACGAATTCAGATTGCGACATGGACGAAGGCCCTAAGCCGAAGGTCCGAAAAAACACCTTCCCTTTGCTAGAATAACAACATTCAATGACAGACGGGGCCCTCCAACTTGGATTGCGCTGGGCGTATAAATAGGATCTCACACCGACTGCATTTGATACACTGCTTGTGTCATTTGCCTTATTTTCTCAATTTGTTAACTTGCTGCTTACTAGCGCTTGATAGCTCTCAAGCTTTTTAGCTTCGGTTTGAAGGACACGTTTTCGTCATTTCCGAAGATAAGATGTCTCAAGACAAGAAGACAGTTGCTGAGACGAAGCTAACCGAAGAGGAGAAGCTTCTTGAGGAGAAGACTGCTAAATTTGTTGAGTCAATAGCGAAAACGAATATAGAGAAGATTACTAAAGAAATTCTGGAAGGCTTGTCTGAAGATACTGATGATAGTGACAGCTGTGATGTGGAGAGTGGAGGCGAAGACTCTGAAGATCGGCCCTGGCGACCAAGTCATGCAGTCTTCGGGAAATCAACTATCAAACAGAGTCATCTTGATAATATGAGAGGAAGGTATTTTTGAGATATGTCTATTATGAGGGCTGATGTAGACAGAGTCGTTCCTGCTCCCGAAGAAAACGAAGTTGTAATCTACCGAAGCTTCTTCAAAGCTGGACTTCGGTTCCCGTTGAGCAGATTTGTGGTTGAAGTTTTAAAGATGTACCAGATTTTCCTTCATCAGATCACTCCCGAAGCAGTTATTAGAATGGGGATCTTCGTCTGGGCTGTGAGGAGTCAAGGTCTAGATCCAAGTGCAAGATGTTTTTGTAGCATGCATGAACTTTCGTACGAGACGAAGCCTTGGGGTAAAGAACAATATCATAACAACTTTGGTTGCTATAGCTTCGTTGCTCGCTCTAGCGCAAGCTACCCAATGCCAACATTTCGGAAGAGATGGCCTGCGGCCTGGATGGAGGAGTGGTTTTACATGAAAAATGATTTGAAGGCAAGAGAAGACATTAAACAAATCATCATGCGCCCCATCTGGTCCCGCTTCGGCCTCCGGAAGCCGAAAGTAGAAATTGATGAGGCAGCCGAAGCATGTCGAAGGGACAAAAACATTAGAAGTTTTAAGCCCTTTGGCAGAAGTGGCGGTGCCGAAGGCACAAAAGGGTCTTACGGCGACTCCGAAAAGAAAAAGGATGGCAAGTGTATTAGATGTACTAGAGTCAGTAAAAACTTCAAGTTCTATTCCTTCAGGGAAAATTGTCGAGGTTGAAACAAAACCGGCCGAAGTTGAGGCTGCAGCGGGCCAGGGTAGCGCGAAAGCTAGGCCTTCAGAGCCTGCTGATAAACAACCCTCGGAGTTTGAAGAGAAGGCGGCAGAGGAAGAAGCTATAGAACAGAGTTTGCCTAAAAAACTCCTGCGCTTGTTCCCGAAGCTTTAAAATAAAATATTGAATATATCATCTGTCATGCTTCGGGAAAGAAACTCTCTAAAGAAGAAGAACGAGAAGCTCAACACTATGCCTAGAGGCTGAAATATCCAAAGGGGGCATTAGTGTTCAACGACAGCGGAGAAGAGGATTTCTTGTACTGTCTCCCAGACAGCAAGGAGATATCTGTCTGCCGGGAGATGAGCAGAAGCTTCGGATTCCCAACATTAGAAGATGGGCTTTCAGTACTGTCGAAGGATGAATTGGCCGACAGCTTAGCATATAACAGCATAAAGGTGTGTAAATCAATTTTTGTACTTAAAAAACGAATTTGTTCATTTGTTTATACCTAATACTATGATCCTTTTTCAGGGCTTGATCCTTAGCAATGCCCTCATGGCACAGAAAAATATTGAGGACGAAGGATGCACAATAGCCCTGAACAACCTTCGTTCAGAAGTAATTGAACTAAGGAACGAAGGTCTTGAAAAAGATAAAATATTAATTTCATTGGTGAGCAAAATAAAAGAAGATGAGGCTAGTTCCAAAGCACAAGTTGAGGCCCAGAAAAATGAAATTGAAGACCTTTGGAAACAGTTGGCTGAAGCCAAATTAAAATGCGTTGTTGCCGAAGCTGAACGAGATGCCAGTGAGTAATGGAAAAATTATTGTGAAATAACAGTTGCAGAACTTCGCTCATCAAAAGAAAGATGTTTTGAAAAATCTGTGGAATGTGTAAAAAAGATAAAAACTAGCTTCGCCAACGTAGGCGCGTACTCAAGCGAAGACAACTTCATACTGGGCGATCCTGAGGGCGTAATTGAGTGGATCAGCGGTGAGGCCGAAGCCTTTGAAGAGATTTTGAGTGACCGCGGGGACGTCTGTGCCTTATCTGGTGTGAGGGGAGTTGCAGCTATTTTGGAGAAGGTAGGGTGCGAACATGTTAAAACTTTAGCTCGGGCCGAAGCTGCCTTCTCTATCGACGATACGAAGGACCCCTTGGCCGAAGCAAGCTCAATAGGCGGAAATTTTTTTACTGATATCTGGGAAAATGGTGGCCGAGGGATGGCCCATGAAATAATGAAAAAGAGCGAAAAAGACATTCATGACACTCGAGAAGCAGCAAAAGCAGCTGAAAAAGCTGTGGAACTTGAAAGACGAATAGGTATTACTCAACGTCTTTTAACTTTATTGCTGCTTATTTTTGCGACTTCGAACTAATTCATGTCTTCTACCGCAACTGAACTATCTCCTCCCCCAGATCCATTCGACCCAATGGCCAACCCAGAGACAAAGAAAACAATAGAAATTATTAATATGGCCAAAGCTATTGTAGACGAAATCGTTACCAAACTGCTGACGGAAGCTGCAGATAAAGTTTTGAAGGAGGAAGAGTAGCTATTGTAAAAAGATTTCTAGAATATTAATGTAACATTAGCTGAATTATGCTTGTAATATTTGGTGCTTGAATTTAATATGTAAATTGTTTGTAATTCAGTTCTTTGCGATGCATGAAACTTTTTGTACATACCGTTTTTGAGCCTGCGGCGAAAAAACACCTTCCCTTCTTTTCATGCTTCGTAAAGAAGAGCTTTTATGCTTTGTGGGAATATTCATACTTCGTAAAGAACATCCAAGCGTCGTAAAAACATTAATGCTTCGTAAATAATAGATTTCTTCCTCCACATCAGAGCTGATGAAGTTGTATTTCTTCAAAACTTATTTTGTGCCTTAGCACAATTTCACTTTTTCGAAGCATTCTCCGAAGATCAACATTGTATCCCCTTCTTGTGCCATTGATGCAATATGATGTATGATGTTATGTTATGCGAAATGATGTGATGATGTTATGTTATGCGAAATGATGTTTATGCCGAAGACACACACTGACACCTCCATAGTGGAATACACATGTATCAGCGTTGACTTTTCGCTGTAAGTTCTGCATTCCCTAAGGAACATCTTTTGAACTTCTTCGCCTTCTATTTCGGCGGTATTTGCGTTGACTTTCCGCGCTTCGCCTTATATTTCGGTGGTATTTGGCTCTGCATTCCCTAAGGAACGACTTTTGAGCAGAAAACTTACACTGCGCTCCCTTAGGACGACTTTTTGTAGCTTCGGCAAACTTACGTTGCGTTCCTTAGGAACGACTTTTTGTAGCTTTGGTGATACTTGCAATGTGATTTTTAGCCCCGTATTCCCTTAGGAACGACTTTTGAGCTTCAGCAATTTTTGGACTTCGTGAGTCTATAGAGGAGATATATTTCACTATGGCAAGAATGAAGCTATTACAAGAAATTGAAAATGGCAAGAAAACTAGGTTTACAATAATTGCTCCTTATTAAAAAAGAAAATGATAATGAATGTAAAAACTGTTTCAGGGGTAGGATATCTCTCAATAGATATGTTTCGATTCTGGCACAGTACTGTTGACTGTGCGAGCTTCGGACTCCTCCCTGAAATCTCGCTGCTGATGGGTCTGTTGGCTCCCTTCTGGCTGCTGGCTTCGTGAATATGCAGGTTGTAGTGGTGGCGGAGGTGGAGGTTGTGGCCAAGATGCCTGTGGCTGGCTAGCCGAAGCAACAAAAGCTGCAGGATGGTTACCCACATACTCTGGTATGTAGGGTGAGTGATACGAAGCAGTGTGCATAACCTGCTTCGGCTGGTTCTGCTGAGCTGCGGTTTTTGCTATTTCCTTTTGTTTCTGAATGGTGACATGACACATCCTTGTAGTATGGCCCTTGTCCTCACCACAGAATAAGCAATAAATTTTTCTAGGCTAATCCCCAAACCTTCCTCCGAAGCCCCTGGCGCCTCTGCCTCTTGGAGCTGGCGGTCGAAAAGAGCTTTGTTGCTGCCCCGAAGCTTGCGAGGAATACTGTGGCCTCTATTGTTGACTTCCTCTATCATCGTTTTGAGTAGAGTTGTGAATTGACCTGACGTGCCTCGGGTGGATTCTTCCTCCGAAGCCCCTAGTCATTTCAGAGAATGTGTATGCTTCCTCCCTTCTTTGGCGGAAGTCATTGTCAGCTCGGATGTACCCATCCATCTTCTGGAGCAGCTTCTCCAGAGTCTGTGGGGGCTTTCTAGCAAAATACTGGGCAGTTGGTCCTGGACGAAGTCCCTTGATCATGGCCTCAATGACAATTTCATTGGGCACTGTAGGTGCTTGTGCTCTAAGACGCAAGAACCTTCGGACATATGCCTGGAGGTACTCCTCATGATCTTGCATACATTGAAACAAGGCCTGAGCTGTGACTGGCTTCGTCTAGAAGCCTTGAAAACTTGTTACAAGCATATCCTTGAGCTTCTGCCACGAAGTAATAGTCTCTGGCCGAAGAGATGAACCATGTTTGGGCCACATTCCGAACTGCCATGACGAAGGACTTGGCCATGACAGCTGCATTGCCTCCATATGAAGATATAGTTGCTTCATAACTCATCAAAAACTGCTTCAAGTCTAAATGTCCATCATACATGGGAAGCTGAGGTGTTTGTTTGATGGGGGCTATGGGATAGCCTGCAGTTCTGCTGCCAAGAGAGAAGCATCATCAAAAGTAAAGGTACCATGATTAAAATCATCATACCATCCATCGTCGTTGAACAAGCCTTCTTGATGAAGCTCCCTGTGTTGGGGCCTTCGTTCTTGTTCATCTTGAGCAAGATGGCGTACTTCTTCAGTGGCCTCGTCGATCTGCCTTTGAAGATCAGCTAGCCGGGGCATCTTCTCCTTCTTCCTTTGTACTTGCTGATGGATTATCTCCATGTTTCTGATTTCTTGGTCCAACTTCTCCTCCTGGAGTGTTGGACTAGTGGCATTCCTCTTCTGGCTTCGGGCCTCTCGGAGAGAAAGGGGCTCCTGGTTCGGGTCTAGTAGCTCCAGTGTGGCAGCCCCTGTCGCTGAAGCTTTCTTCGGTGGCATGACGAAGGTTAGTGCTTGCTGAAGGTGGTCGAAAAGAGGGTTCATCGGAGGTGGGCGCCAATGTTGGGGACTTGTTCTCAAATGCTATGAGTTAAGAACAAGGCAACACAAAATGTTAAATGTTAATGTCCTTCGTCCTTCGAAGCATTATTTCCCTTAGGATATAACGATCTTCGGACGAAGGTCATGAAGGGCATACCTTCATCATCTCAACATACATACATGTATAATTATTAACAACGAATGTAGCATGTAAAGCATAAGAAACAATGTGAACAATAACATTATCATATATATTTCTCATTATATAATCGTAAATTAATATAAGGACAATATTGAATTACATTTGGTACCTTCGGCTTGACAGAAAACAAAGGTACGAGCGTGACGCAAAAGCAAATGCTAAGTCAGCATGAACAGTACGGGAATACTGTTCATTTTTATAGGCACGGGACGCAGCCCATGTGAAATTACATCCATGCCCTTTACATTTGCTAATGACTCTAAGGTAATCCATCGAGGTCTAAATAGCCTTTTCCCCTTTAAGTCGGTTCCCTTTCCTGCTGTCATGTCGAAGCTCCCTTGCGCGTAGCTTCGGCGCAGCGTCAACCTTCGTATTGTTCGTGCTTCTCACACTGTGGTTCTGATCCGAGTCCGAAGGTACCTGTTCATGTACTACACTCCGGAAACATTGTTAAATCATGTTTTTGAGGACCTTCGGAAGACGAAGGCCCCCAACAATAGGGCTCAGGTGGTGACGAAAGTTTAGCTACAACAAAAATAATTTGTTAATCCGAAGCCAGAAAAATGGTGAAGCAACGAAGCAATTAAAATACCTATGCGTCTTGCGCGCTCGGCAGCCTCTTCGGTTCGCTTGGCTTCTTCTCGAGCTTCGTGGGATTCTTTCTCATTCTTCTTTATAGCTTCGTCGGCTAATTATCGACCGCCCTTCATCCAAACGTTGGAGTAGAATTTCCCGCCCATTAAAGTAGCCTCAACCGAAGGATCCTTCGTGTTTTCTATAGAGAAGATGACCTCCGTCTAGGTTGCAGCTTTAACATGTTCACAACCAGATTTTTCTAAAATCGCTGCAACCCCTTTAGCACCGGCGAAGGCGCAAAAATCGCCACGATCGCTAAGTATCTCATCAAAGGCTTCAGCTTCTTCATCGATCCATTCGATAATTCCTTCGGGTCGCCTCTGATAAATTTCTGCTCAGATGCGGGCACCCACCATTGCAAAACTATCTTTCAGCTTTTTAGCACAATCCAAGGATTTTTCGTAGTACCTTTCCTTCGATTCCCGAAGCTCATCTACATTCTTTTGTAGCCTTGCGCTAGTCCATTCACTTATTTCTTGTTTTGCTTTAGCGACTTCAAAATCTGTGTTCTTTTCTACAAGCTTTTTCTTTAAATCTTCAATTTCAGCTCTATGAGCTTCAGACTGTCGCTAATGTTTACCCTGTCTACCAAGGAAAGCAGAATTTTATCCTTCTCTGTGGCTTCATTCCTCAGTTTGATAACCTCCGACTGAAGGTTACCAAGGGCTATTTGGCAGCTCTCATCCTCAGCATTCTTCTGTGCTCTCAAAGCATTGCTCAGAATTAAGCCCTACAAAACGGGGGAGACAAAGGATCGGCACAATAATAAAAGACACAAAAAATAATCTGCTTATAAATCCATAACTCATGTACCTTCAGACTATTGTAAGCAAGGTTGTCTGCAAGGTCATCTTTCGACATAGCAGAAAGGCCAACTTCAAGCTTCGGAAATCTTAAGTTTTTTGCCATCTCCTGGCAAACAAATATTTCCTTGTTGTCCGGGAGGCAGTATAGAAAGTCATCTTCATTGGTGCCATTATACACCAAGGCCCCCTTCGGGTACTTCAGTTCCCGGGCGTAGTGTTTGACTTCCGCAATTTCCTCTTCAGACAACTTTTTACCCGAAGCATGTCGAATAATAAAGTCAAGCTCTTCAATAGGTGCTTCGGGAGTAGGAGATTCAACCTTCTTGGGCGCGTCTTCTTTCTCAAGAACCAGACTGACGTCTGAAGGTCCTTGTTCATTACTCTGCCCAGTTCCAGTAGGCTCTGTTTCAATGGGCACTGAGGTCCCAGCTTCGGTTTCAACGTGAACTGTAGCAGCTTCAACAGTCTCCTTTGCAGGAGCAGGAGTTGACACCCTTATCGACTCTAAAACAGCGTCCAGCACACTAGCCATCCTCCTCCTCTTGGGAGTTATTACAGGAGCTCTAGGCACCTTCGGCAACTCCGGCTCTAGTGGCGGGCTCAGGATTTTTTGCATCCCTGCCAATTCTCCTAGCTCTAGCACTTCGGCCACTTTTTCTGTGGCTTCGGCAGAATGCTTCAGCGCTCCGGCCGATTCAATTTTCTCTTGCCCTATTATTTCCGGCATTTCAGTCGTTTCTTCTTTGGAGCCGACAGGAGCAGGCTGTCCTGGCTCAGCGGTGGAAGGTGTCCCTTCAACAAGCTTCGGCACCTTGGTCGTTTCAATGTATCTAGGCCGGTGCGTCAAACCTTGATCTTTTTGCCCTTCGGCGCAGCAGAAATGGCCGAAGTAGCAGTTTTTCTCTTTTTTCCCTGCTTTCGCGAGGGATAGCTATAATCTGGGTATACAAAACCAATAACATCAAAAACTCTGTTTAGTCTTTTCTTGCCTCGCCTTCCGAAGGCTAAGGTCATGCCATCATCTTCGGCTCTCGTGTAAGCCCCAAGCAACTCATCGCTAGTCGCCTCAACATAGTTCAGCCAGTCATCACTCGGCTCATCAAACTGATCTTTGTATCTAAAGGTGTATTTCAGATAAACCAAACCACCTTGACTAGACCCGACAGCAGTCTCCTTCGGCATTTCCCAGTCATTCACAAAAAGCCACACTCTATAGGCTATGTGCTCCTGGACTAGGTCCCTTGTGCCAATAAAGGTGCATACATTGTTGAAAGCCTTCTGGCATGCTTCGATATCATTTCCAAGAGCAGTAGCTGGCCTTCTGATGCCGAAGCGAGACCAAATAGGGTGTTGGATAATCCCCTTTATATCTTCCCTTTCAGCTAAGTTATTCTTTACGTAAAACCATTCCTCCATCCAGGCCCCTGGCCACCTTTTTCGAAATGTTAGAACTGGATAACTTACATCAGAACGAGGCACGAAGCCATAACAACCAAAATTATTGTGATACTGCTCCTTGCTAGTAGCTTTCGTCTCATACAGTAGCTCGTGCATGTTGTAGAAGCATTTTGCACTTGGCTCTAGTCCTTGGCTCCTCACGGCCCAAATGAAAATCCCCATCCTGATTATAGCTTCGGGGGTAATCTGATGAAGAAAAATTTCAAAGGTCTTTAGCACTTCAACTAGAAATTTACTCAATGGAAACCGAAGCCTTGTCTTCATGAAGCTCCTGTAAACAACAACTTTGTCCACCTCGGGTGCAGGGGCGGCGTTGTCCCCTCCAGCTCTCACAATGGACATATCACAAAAATATCTTCCTTTCATCGAATCAATCTGACTCTGTTTGATGGATGACTTTCCGAAGATAGTGTGGCTCGGCCGCCAGGGCCGATCTTCGGCATCTTCGTTCCCACTTTCTACATCAAAATTTTCGCTATCACCAGAATCTTCAGACAAACCAGCTAGCATTTCATTTGTAATCTTTTCTGTGTTTGTCTTCTCCAGAGCCTCGTAAAAATCAGCTAGAGCAGGATCAACAACCTTCTTCTCTTGAGCCATTTGGTGAGCACTTGTGCAAATGCCGAAGATCACAAATCAAGAAAAATCTGACAGAGCAAGAGAATTTAAGCTTGAAAAAATAGCACAAGTGATTGAGATGGCACATCAAATGCTATCACTACGGGTTCCTATTTATGTGCCAAGTGCATTGCAACTTGGCGGGCCCTACATGTCATTGACTTTCACTATTTTAGCGAAGGAAAGGTGTTTTTTCGGACCTTCAGCTAAAGGCCTTCGTTCACGTCGCAGTCTGAATTTGTTAAATGCAAAAACAAATTAATACTGCAAGGGGCTACTGTTGGGGCCCTTCCTCTTCCGAAGGTCCTCAAAAACTTAACTAACATGTTTCTCAGTATAACAGACTGTTATAGGAGGCTTCAGCCTTGAGATGAAGGTGTGCATAATATGAAGGTGTGGTTTGAAGAAAGGGCGGACGAGCGCCGAAGCTGTGGCTGAAGGACCTTCGGCTTAGCATGATAACGATGGTGAAAGATGGAACCAACTTAAAGAAGAAAAGACTACCTAATCCTTGATAGTTTGCTTCATGGTCAACAGTAAATGTCAGGGACATGAATGTAATTTTGTCCAGGCTGCGTCCTGTGCCTATAAATAGATGAACAGTAACATCGTACTGTTCACGCTGCATTGTAATCGCTCCCGCATCTCTCACATTTTCGCCTTTTGTCAAGATGAAGGTATCAAGGAAATACAAATATTATAAGCATTTGTTCATGTTTAAAAAAGGAAATGAGAATGTAGATAATCTGTCTCTACGTTGCCATTGTTTACATTCTTATATGTTTCATGTTTATTTATTTATTTATTTGATGAGATGATGAAGGTATGTCCTTCATGACCTTCGTCAAAAAATCATCATATTCGAAGGGATATAATGTTTTGGAGGACGAAGGTCCTTATCCATTAACAATTGTGTTGCCTTGCTCTTGGTGTATAGCATTTAAAAGCAAGGACCAACACTCTTTTTATGCCAATGGTACTTTAAATTGCAAATAAGTAGTCTCAATAAGTATCAATTGAATACATATATATATGTGTGCAATAAAACTTGAGGAGAACTTAGTGTAATATGCAATTAGTGATATGTTTATCTATCAAATTGTATCAATTGATGTTTTTCAATTGGTATTTTTGTACATGATCACTAGTTGTATAATCCATACTTGTGCAATTTTCATGTTGCCTCTTGTTATGATAAGAAAATGGTAGGTGACATCTAGACTCAAGGTATCAAGATTTATCTTTCAATTAGTATGACAATATTCATTTGATATCTTGGACCTATGTCACAACTATGCCAACAAGAGCTTGCAAATGAATTCTAAATTCTAAATCCAACACAAGTCTGGAAACCCCTTGAAAAGGTAAAACGCAAAGGTACATCACTTCATGTCACTTCTACATTACTTTTGTGTCATCTAAGGACCATTTTCATGATAGCGTGTTCAAATCTTGCTTAATCACAATTTCTTCCCTTGATATATTTTGTATCTTTTTTGGAGATTTATGACAAAGGGGGAGAAATTGTGCATTAAAGCTTACCTTTAGTCTTATGTAACTAAGTGTTAGAATAGTTTTGAAAAGGGGAGAAATAATTAACAAAAAGGGGGAATCATAAGAAAAACATAAGATGTAGAAAGTTGATGAGTGCATACTATGTCATGAGCATCATGTTTATTCTAAGACACATTGCACCCCATGAATAGTATGATATAAGTTGTCTCCATACTTTGACCCAAATATGTGATTTTGGCATTTGAGTACAAACTTGGTATTTTCTAAAATGCACATATTTAGGGGGAGGAAACTATATCATAGAATTCAAAATCTTATTTATCAAATCTTATGTAAGCTTTAAATGTGTTGTCATCAATCACCAAAAAGGGGGAGATTGAAAGTGCATTCATCCCTTTTGTGAGTTCTGGTGATTTGGATAACAACACATTTAAGGGTCTAACGAGTTTGCTAAGTGTTGAACAGGAAATTCAGTATGATGAACATACTTGAATAGTGTATAATGATCAGTGAACAAAGGTTCAACACAAGGTTAAATAACCAATGAGACAATGCAAATGGATATAATATGGTCTCTATATTGGTTTGAATATATGGACAATACCTGAGAAATCACTACATACATATGATCAGAATAGAGGATGAAGTGATTAAGAGGATTGGTCAAGCCAAAGTGAATAAGATATGAGGAATTGTGAATTGGCTTGACCATATTACTATCAGTCCATATATGCTTTTATGAGAATCAAACTAGAGCTTGATTGACCTTAACGGTTATATCTAGAAGACATTCAAGCAAGGTTCACATTATTGAAGAAATGATTCTCTCAATGGATGCTCAATATGATGTGACTCAAGAATGGCTTGATAGGGTGAAGATAGCAAGGAAAGGGCTTCGAGGAACTAAGCGAAGGTGAAGGCCAAGTGACGGCTTGTGGACCGAGGTACCATGGCTAAGGTGAAGAAGAGAGTACTTGCACTAAGTCAATGAACTAAGCAGCTATGAAGAGTTATAACATGTTGTTGCATCAGTATGGTGACTTGAAGCCATGATTTAAACTCATATATGGTGATATGGTACAAGTCACAGGGTTTGAGTTGTGTTTTCTTCAAAAGGTGAGACAAAGATGTTTGTGATCGCTATGAAGCAACGCCATGGAGAAATCACACATGAGACGCCAATTACTCAAGGATTTTACTTAATTATATTTTATTTAACTTGAGTATAGGAATCGTCGTATTATAAAGGAGGATCCAAATAGAAGGTTGGTTTTGCCAAAGCTCAAGCCTCTATATTCAAAAGCTAATTTTGAAAACCAAAAATCTCTTGAACGTTCTATGGTTTACCGTGGTTAGGTTTGAGAAACTGAGTGTTCTTGTTGAAAAGCAGCTGAACTTCTTCAGCTGCAGTTGAGCTTTTCAGTTGGACTAAACTTCAGCTGAGTTGAGCTTCTTCAGCTGCAGTTGAGCTTTTTAGCTGAACTAAACTTCAGCTGAGTTGAGCTTCTTCAGCTGCAGTTGAGCTTTTTCAGCTGAGCTGAACTTCAACTTCAGTTGTGAACCTCTCTGACCATACACCAGTTGAACTTGCCTCCGGACAGTAGAACTGGGGTTTTCTCTCCTGAACTCTCTAGTCAAGACCAGTTGAACTGGTTTTTCGGGGCAGTTCAACTGGTCTCTGACCCCTCTGACCTCTGACCAATAGTCTGCCAGTCAGACTGGCGAACAGGTCGACAGAGTCGTCAGGGGTGGTTCAACCCCCCCCCCCTCAGGGCAGTTCAACCGGTTTGGTCAACATGGCCAGACTGCACAGCAGTCTACCAGTCAGACTGGCAGACAGGCTGACATGTCTGCCAAAGAGGTTCAACCGCTTTTCAAAAGAGGTTCAACCGGTTTTGGTCAACTTGACCAGTCTGCCAGTCAGACTGGCAGACAGTGTGCCAGGCTTGCCAGGGGCGGTTCAACCGCCCTAGGGGGTGGTTCAACCGGTTTTAGACCGGGTTTTGGCTCAAATGGCTAGTTTTAAAGCCCCACCTATATATACTCACTCCTACCTCTCTCCCCATACAAGGGAGCACGATTTGAACTCCATTTCTAACCTAAGAAACACCTCCCACTCTCTCACACACATCTCTTGCCTCTCCCATTTCACATCTATGGAGAGAAATCTTTGAGTGTGATGAGGACATCACTATGAGTACGACTACACCAGCAGCACCTCCACATCAAGCGCCACTTCCTTCATTAGTTGGGCCAATCACTCGGGCCCGTGCCAGAGATCTTAACTTCGTCATGCTACTGAAGAATGAGGGCCTAGAAGAATAGAAGACCAGCCCAACTGTGGCCCATAGTGGACGACCTAGGGTTGGCCGCCCCTAGAGGCTGCGCCCCCTCTCTATTTATCCAGGAGCTGCGCCTCCTTTGTTTTTTGAGTTTTGTTTTACGTTAGCTTTAGCTACTCTCGAACACGCGCAAATCAGCGTTGTCTTCGTGTATTCAGAACTCCACCATCGAGTAATAGATTAGATTGCTCGCATCTTTTTCTTGTCCGTTCTTCGATTGCGCACAGGAAACGATCTTCGTGATCAGGCCGATCTCGCATCAGCAAGGTCGGTAACCACAGGGAGTTGGTTCAGCGATTGTATTGGTGCCTCGGGCTTGCTCGTCGTAGTTAGATCGCAAGGGTCATCTTCCGCCAAATCGGAATTATCTCCACTCACCGAAAGATCGGGCACCTCAGCTATATCAAGTGGTATCAGATTTCCAGGTTGATCGGTGAGTTTATCGAGTGTTTTTTCTCCTACAGTCCACAAAACCACATAAAAATTCAGGTTAGACCTTATCCCAGTACCCTTTTGAGCCTCGCACTTTCTTTCAATAATCTGCATTGTTGAATTTGTGTGCTTGCGCGTCATTTGTTGCTGGTTGCATTGTGTTTTTTTCACCATCCTTCTTTCTTCCACCATTCAAACCCTAGCGCGCCGCCACCATCTCCTGTTTGATCACGCCACAAACCGAGTCAACGTCGCTTACTTGTTTTTCTCCTTCGGTTATGTCAAAAAAACAGAAACAAAAAAAAGAAAAGAAAAAAAAGGAAAGAAAAACAAAGAGAAAGGATAGAACCAGAGAACAAACAAAAAAAGGGGAAAGGAAACAAAGCGGTTGTCTTATCTCGGTTGTTTTAAACATAACTTGAGGTACCTTCCTTAAACCGGGCATAACTTTTCGCTCAGTTGTTCAAAAAATCTAAAATTTTTACAGGAGCTTGTTGACACCATTCTGAGGCCACCCAAACTGGCCTATGGCCTGTTTGGTTTCGATAAAATTGTCAAAAAATTCAGGAAAATAAAGACAAAAAATTGTCAAAGTTCTTGCACGCTTTTCAGAGAACTTGCTCTATTTCTATAGACCACATCTGATCTATGTTTTAGGTGAAACTTGGTGTAGCTCCTATTTTGTTGCTTCTTGTGCTGAGAAAATATCAAAAAAATCATACAAAAAAGAAAAACAAAATCACCTGTGATTCCTACTAGTGCCTTTTTGGCCTCGCTAGTACAATATTTACGGTACTGCCATTCTGCTAGTTCCATCCGTCCTTTGCACTTGTGGCCAGTAATATAGTTTCGTGTTTTGCACTATAATGAAACTTTGCATTATTGTTTGATCGTGCTAATCCTTGACTTGAGTGCAGCCTACCTAGAACTCTATATATTTCTACGACGAGCAGGTTTCTATTTCTCTAGGCAATCGCTCATCCAATCTTTCACCGGTTCCACCTGTTGGTTGTAGTTCACCACTATGGCTTGGTAAGAACGGATAAGAACTTGATAACAGCATTCCATTGAGCGAGTTGTCACCACCATTCCCCTGTTGTCGTCAGTTTTTCTCCTTTTGGTGTTTTGGTGTTTGCGCTAACTATGGCAGGAGCACACGTCACGGTGGATGTCCAGTTGCAGGAAGTAAGGGGACAAGTTGATGGACTTGCTGCTGACATTAGGACGATGCATGAATGGCTTGATTCAACGGTCACTTCGACGACCGCGCGTTTCAACCAGCTAGACCTTGCTCAAACGGCGACTCGCACCACACTCGACACCATCCTGGCACGCCTTGATGCGTTGACCACAAAGATGGAGCAGGACTACGGCGGTGACACTGAGCAGGACGATGGAGATCGCTGTGGTCATGCACGCCGTGTGGTTCGTCATCCCCCTAATGACTTATTTGCTAAGATTAAATTTAAAATTCCATCTTTTAATGGTAAATATGATCCTACTGAATATCTTGATTGGGAATTGGAGGTAGAACAGAAATTTTCATGCCATGATATTCCTGCTAATAGCCAAGTGAAGGCTGCCATTAGTGAATTTACTGATTTTGCTTTAATTTGGTGGCGTGAGTATAAACAAAAACTTCCCATTAACAGTGTCACTACTTGGACCCAATTAAAAACTGCCATGCGCCACAGATTTGTTCCTTCCTATTATGCCCATGATTTGCTTAACAAAATACAACGTTTTCAACAAGGTTCACAATCTGTTGAGGAATATTACCAGGAGTTACAAAAGGGTATGCTTCGTTGTGGTTTGGTTGAGTCGGATGACGCTGCTATGGCGCGTTTTCATGGTGGTTTGAACAGGGAAATTCAGGATATACTTGATTATAAGGATTATTTTGATATAACCACATTGTTTGAATATGCTTGCAAAGCTGAACGTGAAGTGCAGGGACGACGATCAAAGACATATATTAACTCTTTTGCAGGTCGGGGTTCGACACACAGCTCAACTCCTTCCAGCCCAGCACCTTCTACGCCTAGCACTACACCGCGCACAGGGATGGCCAAGCCAGCGGCGCCCCATGCCAAAGGCACCGTTTCTTCCACAGGACGTACACGGGATATTCAGTGTCATCGTTGCAGAGGGTTTGGGCACATGATTCGGGACTGCCCAAACAAGCGTACCTCGCTTATACGTGACAATGGTGAGTACTCTTCAGCCAGTGATTCCGAGGAAACTAGTCATGCTATGATTGCCACTAACCATGCAGAAAATGAGGAAGTCCACGTTGATCCCATCGACGCTGATAGGTATGAGAGTCTTGTTGTGCAGCGTGTTCTCAGCACACAGGTTGCCCAGGCCGAAAAAATCAGCGACACACTCTATTCCATACCAAGGGCGTTGTGCACGAACGGTCGATTCGCATCATCATCGATAGTGGCAGCTGCAACAATTTGGCAAGTACAGCTTTGGTAGAGAAATTATCCTTGCCCACTCGCGCACACCCACATCTGTATCACATTCAATGGCTTAATGATGGTGGTAAAATAAAGGTAACATGTTTGGTATGTGTCCCCTTTTCGTTGGGTTCTTATTCTGATTATGCTGATTGTGATGTTATTCCTATGGAAGCATGCTCTTTATTATTGAGTCGACCTTGGCAATATGATACTGATAGTTTACATCATGGTCGCTGTGACGGAACCTCCCAAGTCATTAGGTTCACCTACAGTTGTCCTTGTCCCACGGACCTCAGACAACCCTGTAGGTGCCCCTGAATCACTTGACAAGTTCGGTATCTGCTTTTCTTACCTTTCCCAAGAGCGTTTCACCTGTCACGTAGACATTACAAGCATCGGAGTTACGAGAATGCGGAAGCAATTACATTAACTTACCTTTATTTAAAAGTAAGATAGAGTTGAATATTTACAGACCAGAATATAACCTACGAGTGCAGAGTATTATTATTACAAACCATGGGAGGCAAAAATCCCTCCCGATAAGTTTTAAACAAAAGTTCTATGGAGGATCCATTCCTCGCGCAGCTTTACTCCTGGTTTTCTTCTTTTGATACCACCTTAGAACAGAAGCAACAAAAGTTGGTTGCTTCCTCACCTAAAAACAACATGGGACAAAGCCCTGAGTACGAAGTGTACTTTCGCAAGACTTACCCGACAAAGTAAAAGACTCTCAAGGATATGCTGGATTTGGGAATCAAGGAGAGGCTTTAGCAAGAATCAACTTAGATACTTTTGCAGAAATAGCTTACTAAAGTGAGTCCTTATTTTCAATATTTTAACACCAGATTAAATATTAATAGACTCTGTTTGCACCGAGTCTAATTTCACCATCTCATCAATACAACATCATTTTTACTCATAATGTTCACATCCTGACTTAGGTTGTAGGGCAGTGACCAAGTCTTCATAACCGTGAAGGTACGACGATCTGAATCGATTATACTCAACTGAGGATCTCCGATCACATGACATATGTAGCACTTAACCCTTGCATATGTCAACCCGCCACCGGGGTTCTTAAGACCAGATCAGGTTCATGTCAACCGAGAGCACAGATACACCACCGTCCAGCCTCTTGCCACGGAGGGAACACGCTACTCTCGCCACCGCTCCACTCCCATTGCGTGTTATCTTATTCTGGCCTTAGTCTGCCCGAGGCAAGGCTTACCCATGACGAGGCATGTGACCAGTTAAAGGGTCCTCGATCATCAAGCCTGCATACGCATCCAATCCTTAATCAACCTGGGTAGAACATCACCTGTTCCTAGCCCAAGTTCTGATTTAAGTACTTCCATCCTTAGGATTGTTTGTGTTCCTTAGGATGAAAAGAGAATCACAGGGAACTTTGCAGTAAGATCCCACCATGCTCCCAACGAAAATATATTCTTGCAGGTAGAAGCCATCCTTCCTTAGGATAACCCCTGAGCTAGGCAGTATTGCAAAAGACAACCTCTATCCACAAGATCTAAGCAGGGCTAAGCATTTTTGTAAATCATATTTTGATACTTCACCAGAAGTATCTATAAAGGTATGGATATCAAGGAAGGCAATGCATCAAAGGGTTTCCAAGCAACTCCTATCAACCTAATGCACAATTCACTAAACTTAAAGTGTATAAAAAATCTTTTTAAAAACACAAGGAAGGGCTAAATGCACCGGGGCTTGCCTTGGTTTACAGGTTAATCAGGCTCGGATCCGCATATGTCAAAGTAAAGACAATTTCCTGCCTGATGTTCCGCAGGTGGTGGTGGCGAAGTCTTCTCTTCTTCTACTTCAACATCTTCCTCGTTATCTAAATATAACCATATATATATAAGAATGAATGCTCATGAAATGCTTATGAGTGTGCAAAGATAGTAAAGGTTTATTATCTAAAGTCTTGAATACAATTTTCCTTCACGGTTCTCCGAGAAACTAGGGTTTCCGGAGTCAGTAAAGGAATTCAAACGGCAGGGTAGGGTTTTGGGTTCTAATTATCAAACAAGGTCCAATTCAAACCAAATTCTACCCAAGGCTTCTAAATAATGTTTAGAGTTCAAATAAAAAGTTTGGGTATTTTTGGAGTTATTATCTATTTTCTAAAAATCCAGAACCAAGGTTTTAGGCTATTTTAAATGATCCAAAATTCCCTATTGGATCTAAAAATCATGAAACTATTTTTATTATATTCTATGGAAAATTAAGAATCTAGCAAAATTGGTCTTATATTTTTGGGATTTTTCTACAATTTTCTAGAATTGATTTAGCTCTAGCTAAAAAAGAAAAAGAGAAAAGATGAATAGTCCTAGGCCGAAACCAGCCCAGGCGGCCCAAACCCAGGCAGAAACGCGTGCGCGTCCGCGCCCGTGCTGGCAGACTTGCACAGAGGCCCCCGCAGTTTAGAATATCAGTTAAGAACCCCTAGTTACTATTCCCTCTCTCTCTGACATTCGCAGAAAAGCCCCTACACTTCAAATTCTTCACCGCTCCAGGACCACGACATCGCACG
The DNA here is from genome assembly GCF_902167145.1 of Zea mays. Taxonomy (NCBI): domain Eukaryota; kingdom Viridiplantae; phylum Streptophyta; class Magnoliopsida; order Poales; family Poaceae; genus Zea; species Zea mays. The sequence goes on from NC_050103.1 coordinate 49,310,398, forward strand.
GCGGAGCTTTGAACACCGGCGAGGTTAGACTGGCCGGATGGCGCAAAGACTAGTGCTCCCAAGCAGCAGACATCGGATTGAACTCCCCCTGCGCATTCCCCTCAACCAATTTTACTAACGGGGCTTCGAATCAACCAGTTCATGGCAACAGTGCGGATGGTCAAATGGATCAATGCGTTCTGGATAACCGAAAGCATGGCTGACTAAATTGAAGCTTGGGTAAGCTTCACGGGTTCACCAGAGTTTACGTACATGCTAGAATTTGGGCTGGGCAAGAGTGGAAAAGAGGGTCGACAGAGAGGGCGTCGTGGCGGCGTTCTACAGAGCAGAGGGGTGTTCCGGTGATGAGACTCAGGTAAACTCCAATTGGCCGGCTCCGAGAGCAACAGGGGGCTAAAAACAAGCAAGAACTCGAATCAATTGGGTATGCACTAACCCGAGGAGTGCTAGCCATGGAAGAGTTCTTCACGGCGGCGGAAGAAACTGGTTCAGGGGAACTCCGTTGATCATAGAGGATGGGGGACAGAACGTGATGGCTAGTGGCTGGTTGGATTCACAACTGAGGAATGAAGAGCTGGGCTTGGTTGATTTGAGACAAACGAAGTGGGAGCAGGGTGGATTTATAGGCTCCGTGAGCATCGCGATGGTCACAGTGATAACCATCACCGGACCCTGGTGGCGATCAACGACGACACCGAGCGCGGTGCTTCTCTTAGAGCTTGCCACATTCAACCGCGACCGTAAAGCAGTCAAATCGGTGATGGCGTGGACGAACAAAGGAGAGCGGCGTCGGTGACCAAGCATGGCCGGAAAGATCAGTGACCGTGTGGCGGCCGGAATAATCACCCCCCCCCCCCCCCCCCCCCGCGGCGATCTTATCCTACTTCAAGAATATCGTCGCGAGGAGATGCCCGTCGATAGCTCAGCCCGACCCCGGCACAAATCACGGCGCAGATCGGTCGTCGGTGGTGAACGGCCGGGCAGTCGATCTGATCTTATTCAGATCACTGTACCATGGCAACCCTCATTCAGTGCATCTGACAGCCAGGATTTAGGGTAGATTTTCTCTTGATTTTATATAGCAACATGATCGACACTCTTTAGCAAAGTCGTAGCCCTAGGATCCAGTTATAATCTTGGTATAGCAACCCTAGGCAAATCCTTGCTCGATCATGCATTAATTCATGCCCAAAGTGCTTGCAGTTGCACTGCTAGTCTGAAGTTCAGAATTTAAACAGCCTGACAGCCCATCTTTGGGTTTGATTACCTCCAATTTCTTCATAACAACTATGCTTACACTCTTAAACAAAGTTGTTCTCCTTTGATAGGTTTACAAATTTTATGTGGTGACCTAGGGCAAATTCTCACTATTTTGGAAGATATAGAGCTCCAAAGTGGAGTCAATATCACTGATTTTCAGACTTAGCACTAGAACACAAAGGGGGTCCTTTTTGCAAATGGGTCTAAAATTCAGGGTTTGAATTGCAAATCTTCATAAATGTGAACCATATAACTTTATATGCCTTAACATCATAGTTTTACACTTTAGTCCAAAAGTGCACTGATTTTGCACTTAACCCCCTAGGGTTTAGGTTTAGGGTTTTCCAGGGTCCTTTTAGGGTTTTTCGTATTTCAAGGGTGTGAATGTAATGTAAGTCCCTTCTTAGTAACATTTTATGACTATTTTTCTTAAGCTTTAGGGTTTTCACCATTTGGGTGTTGTTTTACCCCTCAGAACCATATTTAAGGTTAAGTACCCTACACTAGGGTTTTATTTGCAAAATACCATAACAATACAACTTGTTTGAAAATTTTGCCTAGTAAATGCATTCTAGGTGTATCACACATATGAAATGCTAATGCAAATGATGTTATGCTCAAGTTTTAGTAACAGTAACACCAGGGGTGTTACATCCTTTCCCCCATAAAAGAATCTCTTCTCGAGATTAAAAGTCCTAGGGTAAGTATTGGAAAAGGAAACACGGCATGTCTTTTATTTCCTTATTTCTGGTACAAAGCAAGGGTGGTTTGGGGCTCACTCCTTTATTACAACCATTATATACACTTTACAAATTACATGAGGCTAAAAAGCCTGGGAAATTCTTGTCTAAAAAAATCTTGAGTTTCCCATGTAGCCTCATCTTTGGAATGTTGGTTCCACTGTATCTTATAAAACTTGAGAGTTTTCTTTCGGGTAATCCTGTCCTTTTGATCCAAGACTCGAATAGGGTGCTCTGAATATGTCAAGTCTGGCTTTAGGACAACATCTGTTATGTCAATGGTTCGGTCTGGAACCCGAAGACACTTCTTCAACTGAGACACGTGGAACACATTATGTACAGCAGACAAGGTTTTGGGTAGTTGAAGTCGGTATGTCACTGGTCCACACTGTTCAAGTATAGGGAATGGACCAATGTACCGGGGTGCAAGCTTTCCTTTACCCCGAAACGTGTTACACCCTTCATTGGGGAGACCTTCAGATAAACATAATCTATGACCAGAAAATACAAGGGCATTCGTCGTTTGTCTGCATAACTTTTCTGACGAACCTGAGCTTTCTTCAAATTATGAATTATTCGTTGAACCTTTTTCTTGGTCTCTTTTACCATATCAGGTCTGAAGAAGCTTCTTTCACCTGGTTCAGACCAATTTAACGGAGTACGACATCGTCGTCCATATAAAGTTTCGAAGGGTGCCATCTTAATACTTTCTTGATAGCTATTATTATATGAGGACTTCGCTAATGGTAAACAATCATCCCATTTCTGTGGGAAGTCCATAGCACAAGCCCGTAACATATCTTCAAGTATTTGATGTACCCTCTCAGTTTGCCCACTGGTTTGCGGATAATAGGCCGAACTATGGAGCAACTTAGTACCCAAGGATTTGTGAAGTGCTTCCCAAAACTTGGCTACAAATTGAGGTCCACGATCTGACACTATAGTCTTCGGAATACCGTGCAAACTGAGAATATGGGCAATGTATAATTCTGCATACGTGGCCATTGTATATTTTACCCTGACCGAAAGGAAGTGGGCAATCTTTGTAAGTCGATCAACGATAACCCAGATAGAATCATACCCTTTAGCGGTCCTGGGCAACCCCACAATAAAGTCCATACTAATATCCTCCCATTTCCATGTTGGAATAGGTAACGATTGCAATGGTCCAGCAGCTTTCATGTGTATGGCCTTGACACGTCTACAAGTGTCACATCTCGCCACATAGCGTGCGATTTCAATCTTCATATTTGCCCACCAATAGAGACGATGTCAGCCAGAAGAACACATAAGGTTCCATGTGTGCAATTTGCTTCTTCTGATGGCACTGTACTATCTGAGTCTGTTGGGCGAGCGACAATTACGCAATTTTATTCAAACAGAAGCAGATGCACCATCTTGGGTAAAACACTCAGAAAGAGGTTTACCAACAAGTGGTTACAGTAAGTTCATAGCACACGAGACGGGTGTGAATGTAGAATAACATCACAGTCAACTCGTGTTAGCCAGGGAATGCAAGTCCACGAAAGGTGATATAGATTCAAGAAAATCACCAGCGGAGGAATCTGTAGATGCGGACTTTGCAACCAGTCCATTTTATCCAGCACTAGTTATGGATCGGCATGATCACACACGCAGGAAAAGCACGCGTCAGGCGGTCGAGGCGCGACTAGAGTGATAATTAGGTGGTTACTAGTCGACTTAATTTGATTTTGGTAAGTACTTTCTTTAGGGTGGGTTGAACCAAAGTGAGTTTAGACAACTCGATAAAACGATCTCTAAACTCAGCCTTCGTTCATTAGGCAGTTACAAGTTAGTCAAAACCAACTTGTTGAACTACTTTTGACGTTAAGCAAATCCTCTCAGTACCATTAGTAAGCCAGGGGTTGAGAGTTCACTCTTTGTTAATAATAGATTATGTATGTGGGTAAAAATCTATTTGGTCAAGTTGTTCATCCGTTTCCTCATGCGAGATGAATTATCCACTTGGTATGGGTTAAATAAGAGAGTGAATGTATAAACTCCTGCATTTCAGCAGCAGGGGAAGCAGATCTCTATTTTGAGAGCTAATCAGTTGTTTTCCAACACTAAAAAGCTCCAAGGCTTCACCTTTACACAAAGGATGTAAAGGGAACTTGTATGAGTAGTCACTACCAAGATCAAAAGAAATAAGGCCACACACGAAAGTGGTATGCCCTTTTGATCCAACGGAAATGACAGATGTTGCTTGATCTCTTCACAAACAACATAGAAATTGTTTCAAGGAAAGGTCAATGGAAGATAACACATCAGTGTAATTCCATAATGGATCATGACTAGAGACCTCGATACCGGCATGCGCCAAGCAGCAAAATCCTGTGTGCACATTCACAGGAGGCTCTCAGTTTCGCCGCGGTACCATAAGTTCTTAACCATGACACCATTACAAAACTGGCACCAATAATGAACCTCGCGTGGTAAGAACAATTTGCACAAAGATAACATATCGATATAGTCTAATAACGGATTATGACTATTAACGGTGATACCAGCGGGTGCCAAGTAGCGCAACCATGTGTGTGCATCCACAGGAGGCCCTCAGTTTCACCGTGGTGCCATCGGTTTTAGTCATAACACCATTGCCAGACATAACCAATAAGAAATCTCGCGTGACACTAATGGATTGGGCAAGGGTGACAATATACAAAGTGATACTCCACCAGTAAAGATGGTTACAAGTAGAGAGCCAAATAGATCAAGGCATGGCCATAACCTAAACTTGATGAAAGAAGTATGATGGGAGACTGTTAATTCAGCCCAAGCATATTTATATGCCCATCATAGAGATCACAAGGTCAAGGATTAGTATCTGATTAGATACGTAGGGAAAACAACCATAAGGTTAAGTTGGTATGCCTTAGATAGGTATGGGGAATTCAAAGGCATCAAATAAAGGAGATGAGCAGGCATAACTTTCTTTATGTCTTGGAGCAAGTTGATGGCGGGGTACGCCAATGGGTCCAGTAGATTTGCGTGCGGTCTTTCTGGTGCGCGGCAGCATTTCTCTAAGGGGGAAATCTTATTAGTATAGTTTTTAGCATGATGCATGTGTAATTACAGAATCAACCTTAGTTGATTCACACCTTCTATATGTTGCACTCTTACTATATGGTCTTTAAGATAAACTCTTCAGAAATACTTAGGTAAGAAGGGAAGAAATTTTCTAGATAAGTCTTTAGAAAATTCTTTTTAAAGATGCCTCATAATATCTGCAGAGAAGGGCTTCGCTCTAATACCAGCTGTGACGGAACCTCCCAAGTCATTAGGCCCACCTACAGTTGTCCTTGTCCCACGGACCTCAGACAACCCTGTAGGTGCCCCTGAATCACTTGACAAGTTCGGTATCTGCTTTTCTTACCTTTCCCAAGAGCGTTTCACCTGTCACGCAGACATTACAAGCATCGGAGTTACGAGAATGCGGAAGCAATTACATTAACTTACCTTTATTTAAAAGTAAGATAGAGTTGAATATTTATAGACCAGAATATAACCTACGAGTGTAGAGTATTATTATTACAAACCATGGGAGGCAAAAATCCCTCCCGATAAGTTTTAAACAAAAGTTCTATGGAGGATCCATTCCTCGCGCAGCTTTACTCCTGGTTTTCTTCTTTTGATACCACCTTAGAACAGAAGCAACAAAAGTTGGTTGCTTCCTCACATAAAAACAACATGGGACAAAGCCCTAAGTACGAAGTGTACTTTCGCAAGACTTACCCGACAAAGTAAAAGACTCTCAAGGATATGCTGGATTTGGGAATCAAGGAGAGGCTTTAGCAAGAATCAACTTAGATACTTTTGCAGAAATAGCTTACTAAAGTGAGTCCTTATTTTCAATATTATAACGCTAGATTAAATATTAATAGACTATGTTTGCACCGAGTCTAATTTCACCATCTCATCAATACAACATCATTTTTACTCATAATGTTCACATCATGACTTAGGTTGTAGGGCAGTGGCCAAGTCTTCATAACCGCGAAGGTACGGCGATCCGAATCGATTATACTCAGCTGAGGATCTCCGATCACACGACATATGTAGCACTTAACCCTTGCATATGTCAACCCACCACCGGGGTTCTTAAGACCAGATCAGGTTCACGTCAACCAAGAGCACAGATACACCACCGTCCAGCCTCTTGCCATGGAGGGTACACGCTACTCACGCCACCGCTCCACTCCCATTGCGTGTTATCTTATTCTGGCCTTAGTCTGCTCGAGGCAAGGCTTACCCATGACGAGGCATGTGACCAGTTAAAGGGTCCTCGATCATCAAGCCTACATACGCATCCAATCCTTAATCAACCTGAGTAGAACATCACCTGTTCCTAGCCCAAGTTCTGATTTAAGTACTTCCATCTTTAGGATTGTTTGTGTTCCTTAGGATGAAAAGAGCATCACAGGGAACTTTGCAGTAAGGTCCCACCATGCTCCCAATGAAAATATATTCTTGCAGGTAGAAGCCATCCTTCCTCAGGATAACCCCTGAGCTAGGCAGTATTGCAAAAGACAACCTCTATCCACAAGATCTAAGTAGGGCTAAGCATTTTTGTAAATCATATTTTGATACTTCACCAGAAGTATCTATAAAGGTATGGATATCAAGGAAGGCAATGCATCAAAGGGTTTCCAAGCAACTCCTATCAACCTAATGCACATTTCACTAGACTTAAAGTGTACAAAAATCTTTTTAAAAACACAAGGAAGGGGTAAATGTACCGGGGCTTGCCTTGGTTTATAGGTGAATCAGGCTCGGATCCGCAGATGTCAAAGTAAAGACAATTTCCTACCTGATGTTCCGCAGGTGGTGGTAGCGAAGTCTTCTCTTCTTCTACTTCAACATCTTCCTCGTTATCTAAATATAACCATATATATATATAAGAATGAATGCTCATGAAATGCTTATGAGTGTGCAAAGATAGTAAAGGATTATTATCTAAAGTCTTGAATACAATTTTCCTTCACGATTCTCCGAGAAACTAGGGTTTCCGGAGTCAGTAAAGGAATTCAAAGGGCAGGGTAGGGTTTTGGGTTCTAATTATCAAACAAGGTCCAATTCAAACCAAGTTCTTCCCAAGGCTTCTAAATAATGTTGAGAGTTCAAATAAAAAGTTTGGGTATTTTTGGAGTTATTATCTATTTTCTAAAAATCCAGAACCAAGGTTTTAGGCTATTTTAAATGCTCCAAAATTCCCTATTGGATCTAAAAATCATGAAAGTATTTTTATTATATTCTATGGAAAGTTAAGAATCTAGCAAAATTGGTCTTATATTTTTGGGATTTTTCTACAATTTTCTATAATTGATTTAGCTCTGGCTGAAAAAGAAAAAGAAAAAAGATGAACAGTCCTGGGCCGAAACCAGCCCAGGCGGCCCAAACCCAGGCAGAAACGTGCGCGCGTCCGCGCCTGCTCTGGCAGACTTGCACAGAGGCCCCCGCAGTTTATAATATCAGTTAAGAACCCCTAGTTACTATTCCCTCTCTCTCTAACATTCGTAGAAAAGCCCCTACACTTCTAATTCTTCACCGCGCTAGGACCACGACGTCGCACGGCGGAGCTTTGAACACCGGCGAGGTTAGACTAGCCGGATGGCGCAAAGACTGGTGCTCCCAAGCGGCAGACACCGGATTGAACTCCCCCCACGCATTTCCCCTCAATCAATTTTACTAACAGGGCTTTGAATCAACCAGTTCATGGCAACAATGTGGATGGTCGAATGGATCAATGCGTTCCGGATAACCGAAAGCATGGCTGACTGAATTGAAGCTTGGGTAAGCTTCACGGGTTCACCAGAGTTTACGTACATGCTAGAATTTGGGTTGGGCAAGAGTGGAAAAGCGGGTCGACAAAGAGGGCGTCGCGGTGGCGTTCTACAGAGCAGAGGGGTGTTCTGGTGATGAGACTCAAGTAAACTCCAATTGGCTGGCTCCGAGAGCAACTGGGGGCTAAAAACAAGCAAGAACTCGAATCAATTGGGTATGCACTAACCCGAGGAGTGCTGGCCATGGAAGAGTTTTTCACGGCGGCGGAAGAAACCGGTTCAGGGGAACTCCGTTGATCACAGAGGATGGGGGACAGAACGTGATGGCTAGTGGTTGGTTGGATTCGCAACTGAGGAATGAAGAGTTGGGCTTGGTTGATATGAGACAAACGAAGTGGGAGCAGGGTGGATTTATAGGCTCCATGAGCATCGCGACGGTCACGGTGATAACCATCACCGGACCCTGCTGGCGATCAACGACAACACCGAGCGCGGTGCTTCTCTTAGAGCTTGCCACGTTCAACCGCGACCGTAAAGCAGTCAAATCGGTGATGGCGTGGACGAACAGAGGAGAGCGGCGCCGGTGACCAAGCATGGCCGGAAAGATCAGTGACCGCGTGGCGGCCGGAATAATCACCCCCCCCCCCCCCCACCGCGGCGATCTTATCCTGCTTTAAGAATATCGTCGCGAGGAGATGCCCGTCGATAGCTCAGCCCGACCCCAGCGCAAATCACGGCGCAGATCGGTCGTCGGCGGTGAACGGACGGGCAGTCGATCTGATCTTATTCAGATCATTGTACCATGGCAACCCTCATTTAGTGCATCTGACAGCCAGGATTTAGGGCAGATTTTCTCTTGATTTTATATAGCAACATGATCGACACTCTTTAGCAAAGTCGTAGCCCTAGGATCCAGCTATAATCTTGGTATAGCAACCCTAGGCAAATCCTTGCTCGATCATGCATTAATTCATGCCCAAAGTGCTTGCAGTTGCACTGCTAGTCTGAAGTTCGGAATTTAAACAGCCTGACAGCCCATCTTTGGGTTTGATTACCTCCAATTTCTTCATAACAACTATGCTTACACTCTTAAACAAAGTTGTTCTCCTTTGATAGGTTTACAAATTGTGATGTCCTCATCATCCTCCCCTTCTTGAAGTGAAGTCGTCCTCGACGGCAACTCCTAATCCTCGGCCATATATGGTTTCAAATCTGCAACATTAGAACTAGTGGAAACACCAAATTTCATAGGCAGGTCAAGGATATAAGCATTATCATTAATCTTTGTTAGCACCTTAAAAGGACCAGCAGCATGAGGCATTAATTTAGAACGGCGCAAAGTAGGAAACCGATCCTTTCTCAAGTGCAACCAAACCATATCACCTGGCTCAAAAGTAACAAGTTTTCTTCCTTTACTACCAGCAACCTGATTTTTGCATTAGTAGCAGCAATGTTCTGTTTCGTTTGTTCATGTATGGTAATCATTTGTTCAACATGTGCAGCAGCATCTACATGTGGGGCGTTTGCAGCATTAAGTGAAATCAAATCAATAGGTGCCCTAGGGATGTAACCATAAATAATCTGGAAAGGGCACATCTTTGTAGAAGAATGTGTGGCATGATTGTAAGCAAATTCAACATGAGGCAAGCAATCCTCCCAACGTCTCAAATTCTTGTCTAAAACAGCCCTAAGCATGGTATATAAAGTTCTATTTACTACCTTAGTTTGTCCATCAGTCTAAGGGTGACAAGTAGTGCTAAACAGCAATTTAGTTCCCAATTTATTCCAAAGAGATCTCCAAAAATGGCTTAGAAACTTAGCATCGCGATCAGAGACTATTGTTTTTGGAATACCAGGTACACATGATCACCTTCCTCAAACTCCAGTGGTCTTCTTCGATTATCATCATAGCTCTTCTGTCTAGTCTGAGCTACCCTCAAGTTCTCCCGGATTAGACGGACTTGTTCTTCTGCATCTTGAATAAATTTAGGCCCAAAGAACTGTCTTTCTCTAGTCTGATCCCAGTATAGAGGAGTCCTACACTTCCTACCATATAAAGTTCCAAATGGTGACATCATCAGACTGGCCTCGTAACTATTATTATATGAGAACTCAGCATATGGTTGACTCTTGTCCCAACTCCCTCCATGCTGAAGAGCACAAGCTCTCAACATATCTTCCACTACTTGATTAGTCCTTTTAGTCTGGCCATCAGTTTGAGGGTGATAGGCCGAACTAAAACTCAACTTTGTATCCATATTCTCATGAAAGATTTTCCAAAATCTGGAGGTAAACTGTGAGCCTCTATCAGAAACGATCTTCTTTGGTACACCATGTAAACACACAATCCGAGCCATGTATAACTCTACCAATTGAGATCCCTTGTAAGTAGTCTTGACCGGAATGAAGTGAGCCACTTTGGTAAGTCTATCCACAATCACCCATATGGAATCATACCCTTTTGGGGTGCGAGGCAACCCGACAATGAAGTCCATACCAATCTCTTCCCACTTCCATTCGGGTACCTTTAGCGGGTGCAATAGTCGAGTTGGCCTTTGGTGTTCAGCTTTGACTCTTTGACACACATCACACATAGCCACATGTGCAGCCACATCTCTTTTCAGCCCATACCACCAGTACTTCTGCTTCAAATCCTGATACATCTTGGTGCTACCAGGATGGATAGAGTAATCAGAATCATGGGCCTCCTTCAGTATAGTATCACGAAGGCTGTCAATCTCAGGAACACATATCCAGTTCTTGAACCATATCGTGTCTTGCTCATCCTCCGTGAATTCTAGACCTCTACCTTCAGTAATCAGATCTTTGATCTCTTGGATTTTAGCATCACCAATGTGAACCTTGCGGATTTCTTGCTCCAAGGTAGGCTCCACTTCAATAGTGACTCCTTCAGCACGTGCAACTATTCCCAGGTTGAGTCTTCTAAAATCCTCAACAAGCTCACTGGGTAGCTGGGCAACAATAGCTGCATGGACGTGTTCCTTCCGACTCAAGGCATCTGCAACCAGATTCGCTTTGCCTGAGTGATAGTGAATCTCCAAATCATAATCCTTGATGAGGTCCAACCAACGGTGTTGCCTAAGGTTGAGATCCTTCTAAGTAAATATGTACTTCAAACTCTTGTGACTGGTGTACACTTGGCACTTTGTTCCCATTATATAATGTCTCCATATCTTGAGCGCATGCACTATGGCGGCCAGTTCTAAGTCATGAGTGGGATAGTTCAACTCATGTTTCCACAACTAACGAGACGCGTAGGCAATAACATGTCCTTCTTGCATAAGAACACATCCCAAGCCTTGGCCGCACGCATCACAATAGATATCAAATCCCTTTTGCAGATCTGGCATAATCAATACTGGGGGTGATATCAATCTCAACTTCAATTGATTAAAACTATCTTGGCATTTCCAGTCCCAGTTAAACTCCTTTCCCTTCTCTAGAAGTGAGGTCATAGGTTTAGCAATCTTAGAGAACCCTTCAATAAATCATTGATAATAGCCTGCAAGCCCCAAGAAACTCTGGACCTTGGTAACTGTACTGGGTATGCTCCACTCCACTATCTCTTTGACTTCAGCAGGATCCACTGATATCCCACCATTAGAGATGATGTGTCCAAGGAATGGCACTTCGTCAATCCAGAACTCGCATTTGTTGTACTTGGCATAGAGTCAATTATCATGTAGCTTTTGTAGCACCAATTGCAAATGTTCTTCATGATCACTATCACTCTTGGAATAAATAAGAATATCGTCGATGAATACTACGACGAATCTGTCAAGATACTCCATCAACACCTTATTCATCAGATTCATAAAATAGGCTGGTGCATTAGTTAGTCCAAATGACATAACTGTGAATTCATATAAACCATATCGGGTTGAGAAAGTCGTCTTGGGAATATCAGATGGCCTAATCTTCATTTGGTGGTAACCCGATCGGAGATCAATCTTGGAGAATACTCTGGCACCTCTCATTTGATCAAATAAATCTACAATGCAGGTAACGGATACTTATTCTTCACAGTAACATCATTAAGGGATCTATAATCCACAGACATCCTCTGTGATCCATCCTTCTAATGTACAAACAGAACCTGCGCTCCACAAGGTGAGGAACTCAGACGAATGTACCCAGCATCCTGCAACTCCGTTAACTGCATCTTGAGTTCTTTTAACTCTTCTACAGACATCATGTATGGTCGTTTAGAAATAGGAGCAGTCCCAGGTAAGAGATCAATGACAAACTCAACTTCCCTATCTGGTGGCATCTCGGGTAACTTCTCTAGAAAGATATCGGGGAAATCCCTAACCACACGGATGTTGAACTTCCCATCTACTAAAAATACAGCAGGTCTGGTAGAGGTAGTTAAGGTAATTTCAACTTCAAATCTTTCTCCTTTAGAGCTGGTGAGTTCTACCGTTCCCCTAGCACAGTGTATAACTGCTTTGGTCTTCCTTAACCATGACATACCAAGGATCAGATCTATACTGCTTTCCTCTAATACAATAGGGGTAGCCCAGAATTCTCTCCTCATAATTGTCAATGTTAATCTATGTGTCATATAGTTTGCTTCAACAGGCCCTTTAGGTGTAATTACTGTCACACACGGGTTTTAGGGGCACCAAGACCCGGGCGCGAACATAATCACCAGGTGTGCTGGGACCAAGTCTCACACATATGATGAATCATGGCACAGGATCGAATGTCACATCTTTACTATATAATAGGAGTTCTGTACAAAATAAATAATTAATTACATTATAAGGAGACAACGGTCCAGCAACCCAAAGTTGACTGGGAGACGACGGCCTAGACCTCTCACGAACACATCGCAGCATCCTCCATGCGCCTCATCCTATGGTACCTGTTCTTAACCTGTGGGGGGTGTGAGACAGCAAGAGTGAGCTCAAATACGTTCATAGCTCAACAAGTCGTGGGGAATAATGTGCATGAACTCACCAAAGGTGGGACCTCATGTGAAGTGTAAGGCTTACCAAAGAGGGTGGTTGAAGCTGAGCCTTGCTTTTAAAGTTGGTCAAAATTTTATTAGCAATTACTAAGTATAAGTAAATACCAAACCCAATTAATTAGTAGAACAAAAGTAATAACAACACCCGTGATGCAGTGCATATGACAAATTGAATTTAGTTCCATAAATTAATCGTGTGAGGGTCCGAGCTGCTCATGACCGTGAGCACGGCTAGTATACCAGTTTTACACTCTGCAGAGGTTGCGCATCTTTACCCACAAGTCATGTTACCCATCTGCCAAGAGACGGCCAATCTCATACACCTCTACCGAGGAGGCAAAGTAACACTACGAGGCCTTTACAAAGTTCCACTAGCTTCAGAAAACCCGCTACAATTTATAGGAAGCTCCAGTGCAGGGATCCCTCGCCTGACCGCCATCGCAGCAAAATCAACCCAAGGACCTCCCTACACTGACCACTCCCCTACTGCCCTTGCCCCTTTCGGGTAAGGAAGTCATCCACTAGCTTTCCTAGTTAATCATCCAAGGGCATCCCATACTACCCTTGTGGTAGCACTGTTTTCCCAGGTGGTCGCTCCATGTTCCCATTAACATAATGATCTTAACATGAACAGTAATAATAAACAGATAATAAAAGTGTAATCATGACTAATGTATCTCCATACCCAAAACCACAAAAAGCAATAGCAAGTCCTACCCAAAAAATATCCTGTGGTAAAGCAAGGTATAAAGATAGACAAAACTGGGGTAACCTATTAGATCCCATCAAATTGACCTATGCAGATCATTATAATTAATAAGAACATGATTGGGTAAAAAGAAGTGATCAAGGGCACAACTTGCCTGGGACTTGAGATTCCAGGTACCAGGATGATCTTCAGGTGACTCGTGACCTCACGGTAGTCGTAGCAATACAAAAAGACATAGGATATGCAAAATTAACATCACACCAAACATAAGAACAAACTGAATAATAATAATAATCTACACGTTGCTACGAGATCGTGGGAACGAGAACCACTAAATTCGGAGTTACGGTTATAAAGTTATGGTTTATGGAAAATCTACGTGATTTAAATATTAAACTATATTATAAATTGGTTAATATACATCACACGAGGAAATATACTTCAAATAGTTAAGTAAACTTTAATCCAGATTATAACTTGTTTAGAAATCATATTATAGTTAAATTACTACCATGGTCTAGTTTAACTTTGGTTAAAAGGTATAATCTACTAAACATAGGCTAAACAAATATCTAATTATAAAAATATGTTCTATTATACAATTAATGTTGCCACTGTGTAGATAATATTTTTATGAAGCTAAGGCAATTTGAATGGATCAAGTTGGAGTTAGAACAAAGAAATTATGAATTTCTGGAGTTATTTAGTACCTATAATAGAGTAATTCAAGTGAATAATTTTAAATTAAGTTTCATGGCTAAACAAAAGTACTAGGTGATAAACAATATTAAAACAAAATTAATGCAACTAGAACGGATCAATTTGGAGTAAAAATGAATTAAATATGAATTAAACAAGTTTCAGAAATTATCCTTGTACTAAAAAGTCATTTTATATATTAATTAACCATTTTCTGGTACTCTATGGGCTGCGGATACAAAAACCAAGAACCTAGGGGTTGGTTTTATAAATTCCAGGGCATAACTGTAATTATTTTAACAGTTCACCGGACTGCGGGTTGATTATACCCAAGTATAGGGTCTCATTAGTAAAAGACCACGGCTGAAAGGGGATGAGGTGTGTTCTGACCACTGGATCACCAACGTAGGGTCCAGATTAGATGTCCCTTTACAACGAATCGGTATTTGATGCCACCCGTCCGATCGGATATCAATGGTGAGGATCTTTAGACAACGAGATCAACCCAGGTTCGCTCATTCACCGATCAACGACCCAGATGCGATGGAACGAAAAGTTATCTAGGATCTAATCACAGCCATCCATTAAGAGCTCGACGGTCATAGTGCTCTCTCTAACCTCCCCCCCCCCCCCCCCCGCCCACCGTGCACAGCAGCGCCGCCCGAGCCGCACAACCGGGACATCACCGGCGGGCAACGATGCCACGATCTAGTGCCAGATTTCGCTAAGTTATCAGCGCAACGCATCGCGACGATTATTCAGAACTCATGATAGGGCCTCTTACCGAGGATCGTGCCACCGTAGATGCTGGCCACGGCACAGGTGGCACAGCGGTGGAGAAGCGGCACCGATGAGAACTTCTTGGCGACTCCGAGCGCAACCCGCCCAAGGCGAGGCTTGGTACACCCTCCCCGAAGATGTGCGAAGCTCCCGATACGGCACCCGAGGGCAGAGCGGCGGGGTAGCCTGATTCCCCCATGGCGGTCGAGGTCCCGCGGCGGCGCCCATTTTTCTCGCCTCCCATCTCCGCACAACACGCGTGCGCGGCACGGGTGCAGCCTACACCTACGCAGCTTATCAACAGAGGGGCGGCGATCAGGTTGGAGCCAGGACGCGGTGGCCAACATCCTGCGCGCGGCATGGCAGCGAGGAGTGACAACGGTGACCGGCGGCACATCCTCAGTTCTTCGGTGCTCACCATGGTGATCTGGTTTGGGTTCAAGGGGGCGCGGCCATGGATTTATAGGACCGAAGGCGACGGGATTCCGACCCAGCTTTCCCCAGCTCCCGCAACCACCTTCGGAGATCGTTGGAGAAGATCATGGAAGGTTGGCTGGGAATCGGTTGGGGAGTCTCTGCGCCCAGTAGATCGGATTGACCAACACCAGGAAAGAGGGAGCTTCTTACATCCTGGTCCCACAGACAGCCCACGGAGCAGCGTGAGCTGAGGGGATGACACGTGGGTCCCACCCACAGTGTCCAGGGCGCGCGCACAGTACTGGGCCGCGCAGGAGTGGAAACGGCTGATGAGCCGGGAATGGATAAAATTTGGCCCAGGTAGGGTGATAGGTTTGATCTTTTCTTTTTTTATTATTTCACAGTTCTTCGTCCAAATTGAATTCAAATTCAAAATTCCTATTTAAAATCTCCCAAGTGTCAAAATTAATATAAATATGACCTCTACTATTGATGAAGACATCCACACTACTGATACATCTATGCCAATACAAGTACCAATTTCTGGTCCCATTACTCGCGCTCGTGCTCGTCAACTCAACCATCAGGTGATTACACTCTTGAGTTCATGTCCATCTTATTTAGACCATGGAGACCCGTGCACTCTTGTTTTGCTTAGGAACCAGGGAGAAGACCGAAAGGGAAAAGGATTTGAACATGCTGGATTCGGACTGCAGAAGAACACCAACTTGTGACGGTCACCACGGTCAGATGCGGGCTCGGATTGGAATGTTCAAGCACAACATGGAAAGCTTATCAAGTCTACTTTCATATGGATCCGGAATTATAGTCATATCTGTTCTGAGACCGCCGTAATCATTGTTTTCTTACCGAGATATTTTCTGCCTTTTCTGCCCATGGTGCTGCGTCACCCTATTTTGGCCCAATGGGTCGTGTATCAAGTTAGGTCCATTAGGGACGCATCCTAGGGTTGCAGCACGACCCCAATACCCTTGTGGTCGTCCTCCCATGTTTATAGACCCCCTAGCCGCCACCAAGAACAGCGGGTTTTGTTTAGATCAAGTTTAGCTCTCGCTACTTGCTTGCAAGCGCGCGTGCTAGTTCAGCCGCCCGTCTTCTTGTCTTCGGAACCCCACCATATTGGAGTTTGACTTTGAAACCTACATTTAGATCTGGTAATTCAGTACTTGTTCTACTTGTTCTTGCTAGTTCTTCGATTGCTTGCAGGACGAGTGCCCTAGTGGCCAGGGTGTCACACTCCACAAGATCGTGACAGCCATAGGAGGTGGTGTATCGGTTGCTAAGGCGCAGCGTCTTTGGAAGGCTGTAGTCGGGCCGTGAACGTCGTCTCCTCCCCCAATCGAGTTATTCCACACCCTCTCATCGAAAGATCGGGCAATCACCCAACGGGTGCACATCAGTTGGTAATCAGAGCAAGGTTTATCGGTGAGAGATTTACTTTTCTTCGCTGTTTTCTTATCTCCTATAGTCCAGAAAAAGCCAAAAAATAGTAGATTAGTTTTACCACAATCCTATAAACCATTGAGCATTTACTAGTACTACTTAGCTAGGGCTTGTTGAGTTTTTGGTTGCATCGGTTGTGTCGAGTTGCTGGTCTTAGTTTATTCCTTTAGAGTTTTGAGTTCTACCACGTTTTGGTCACCACGAGATCCACCATCACCATAAACATCTCTGGTTCGTTTTTGCCACCACGGATACATCTCATGTCCGATTTGGAAGTTTAAATACAATCTGGAAAGCTTATCTTATCTTCTTTCCAAAGGATCTGACCTTATCTCAAAATTCATTCTGAGCGCTCCGCAATCATCGTAGAGATTTCTGGACTTTCTATATTAACAAGATTTGTTAAATCTGATTTAAAGGGGCTGTTAGCAATATCTTTATTGTTTGGGTTGTCATAGTGAAAAAAGGGTTTAGGCCCCTGCAAAAAAAAGAAGAAGAAGAAGAAAAAGAATAGAAAAGAAAAAAAAAAGAGGAAAAGAAGAAGAAGGGGGCTGAATCTCTAAATCTGTTGTTTCTCTTTGTGCTGTGCTAGTTGTTCTTTTTCAGTGACTACCTTTGTGCCTAGGCTCACGTCTCTAGCATGGTTTAGCCTAGGACCAGCATAGTACCACCGTTGAATGATTATTCAGCTTGCTTTTGTAACTAACGTGGTACTAGTGTATTCCTTGCTTCAGCCCACCTACAACTCTACATATTTCGACTACAGTTTGACAGGTCGTGTTGCTGCGGCACCGATACACTTATTCCACGGTTGCAGACTTGTTGGTTGCTGACCCCTCCTGTTGTGCAAGGTAAGAATTGGTAAGAGCTTGTGTGGCAGGTTGAGAGTGAGCGCCTTGCAGTAGCTACATCCTAATAGTTGTAGAGTTTTTATTCCTTCACGTTTTTTTCTTGTTGCCTCTGTTCGTCTAACCATGGCAGGATTGGAGGTTGATGATGCTTCTCGTAATATGCCACACTCTCCTCGCACCAAGGGTATCATACAACACTTTGTAAGGCTGGTGAAGACGCACACGGAAGGCCTTGATAATGACATGCAGGTGACGAATGAAAAGATGGGGCAATTGGAGGCCACACAGATCGACACAAACACCAAACTTGCAAATGTGGAAATGACAGTTGCTCATATTGACAAGAGCCTTGTCGCACTCTTGAGGCGATTTGATGAGATGCATGCTAATACCAATGGTGGGCGTGATGAGGGCGCCGAAGGTAACTGGGATGACTATGTTGCTGATACTGAACAAGATGACCAAGAAGCACCTAATCGCCGGTGACTACGTACTAACCGTAGAGGTATGGGTGGTTTTCGCCGACGTGAGGTACATGGTAATGATGATGCTTTTAGTAAGGTTAAATTTAAAATACCTCCTTTTGATGGTAAATATGACCCTGATGCTTACATTACTTGGGAGATTGCGGTTGATCAAAAGTTTGCATGCCATGAATTTCCTGAGAATGCGCGGGTTAGAGCTGCTACTAGTGAGTTTACTGATTTTGCTTCTGTTTGGTGGATAGAACATGGTAAGAAGAATCCTAATAACATGCCACAAACTTGGGATGCGTTGAAACGGGTCATGCAGGCTAGATTTGTTCCTTCTTATTATGCACGTGATATGTTAAACAAGTTGCAACAATTGAGACAGGGTACTAAAAGTGTAGAAGAATATTATCAGGAATTACAAATGGGTATGCTGCGTTGTAACATAGAGGAGGGTGAGGAATCTGCTATGGCTAGATTTTTGGGGGTTAAATAGGGAAATTCAGGACATCCTTGCTTATAAAGATTATGCTAATGTAACCCGATTGTTTCATCTTGCTTGCAAAGCTGAAAGGGAAGTGCAGGGACGACGTGCTAGTGCAAGGTCTAATGTTTCTGCAGGAAAATCTACACCATGGCAACAGCGCACGACTACGTCCATGACCGGCCGTACACCAGCACCAACTCCCTCGCCAAGTCGACCAGCACCCCCGCCTTCCTCCGGCGACAAACCACGTGCATCTTCCACAAATTCAGCAACCAAATCTGCCCAGAAACCAGCAGGTAGTGCCTCTTCAGTAGCCTCCACGGGTAGAACAAGAGATGTTCTGTGTTATCGATGCAAGGGCTATGGACACGTGCAGCGTGATTGTCCTAATCAGCGTGTTTTGGTGGTAAAAGACGATGGTGGGTATTCCTCTGCTAGTGATTTGGATGAAGCTACACTTGCTTTGCTTGCGGCTGATGATGCAGGCACTAAGGAACCACCCGAAGAACAGATTGGTGCAGATGATGCAGAGCATTATGAGAGCCTCATTGTACAGCGTGTGCTTAGTGCACAAATGGAGAAGGCAGAGCAGAATCAGCGACATACGTTGTTTCAAACAAAGTGTGTCATTAAGGAGCGTTCATGTCGTTTGATCATTGATGGAGGTAGCTGCAACAACTTGGCTAGCAGCGACATGGTGGAGAAGCTTGCACTTACGACCAAACCGCACCCGCATCCATATCACATTCAATGGCTTAACAATAGTGGTAAGGTCAAGGTAACCAAGCTGGTACGAATTAATTTTGCTATTGGTTCATATCGTGATGTTGTTGACTGTGATGTTGTGCCTATGGATGCTTGTAATATTCTGCTAGGTAGACCATGGCAATTTGATTCAGATTGTATGCATCATGGTAGATCAAATCAATATTCTCTCATACACCATGATAAGAAAATTATTTTGCTTCCCATGTCCCCTGAGGCTATTGTGCGTGATGATGTTGCTAAAGCTACCAAAGCTAAAACTGAGAACAACAAGAATATTAAAGTTGTTGGTAATAACAAAGATGGGATAAAATTGAAAGGACATTGCTTGCTTGCGACAAAAACTGATGTTAATGAATTATTTGCTTCCACTACTGTTGCCTACGCCTTGGTATGCAAGGATGCTTTGATTTCAATTCAAGATATGCAGCATTCTTTGCCTCCTGTTATTACTAACATTTTGCAGGAGTATTCTGATGTATTTCCAAGTGAGATACCAGAGGGGCTGCCACCTATACGAGGGATTGAGCACCAAATTGATCTTATTCCTGGTGCATCTTTGCCAAATCGTGCGCCATATAGGACAAATCCAGAGGAAACAAAAGAAATTCAGCGACAAGTGCAAGAACTACTCGACAAAGGTTACGTGCGTGAGTCTCTTAGTCCGTGTGCTGTTCCGGTTATTTTAGTGCCTAAAAAAGATGGAACATGGCGTATGTGTGTTGATTGTAGGGCTATTAATAATATCACGATACGGTATCGACACCCTATTCCACGTTTAGATGATATGCTTGATGAATTGAGTGGTGCCATCGTCTTTTCTAAAGTTGATTTGCATAGTGGGTACCATCAGATTCGTATGAAATTGGGAGATGAATGGAAAACTGCTTTCAAAACTAAGTTTGGATTGTATGAGTGGTTAGTCATGCCTTTTGGGTTAACTAATGCACCTAGCACTTTCATGAGATTAATGAACGAGGTTTTGCGTGCCTTCATTGGAAAATTTGTGGTAGTATACTTTGATGACATATTGATCTACAGCAAATCTATGGATGAACATGTTGATCACATGCGTGCTGTTTTTAATGCTTTACGAGATGCACGTTTATTTGGTAACCTTGAGAAGTGCACATTTTGCACCGATCGAGTTTCGTTTCTTGGTTATGTTGTGACTCCACAGGGAATTGAGGTTGATCAAGCCAAGGTAGAAGCGATACATGGATGGCCTATGCCAAAGACTATCACACAGGTGCGGAGTTTCCTAGGACTTGCTGGCTTCTATCGCCGTTTTGTGAAGGACTTTAGCACCATTGCTGCACCTTTGAATGAGCTTACGAAGAAGGGAGTGCATTTTAGTTGGGGCAAAGTACAAGAGCACGC
Organism: Zea mays; assembly: GCF_902167145.1. NCBI lineage: Eukaryota > Viridiplantae > Streptophyta > Magnoliopsida > Poales > Poaceae > Zea > Zea mays. Next base: position 49,331,217 of record NC_050103.1, read on the forward strand.
TTTCAACGTGCTGAAAGATAAGTTGACACATGCACCTCTCCTCCAACTTCCTGATTTTAATAAGACTTTTGAGCTTGAATGTGATGCTAGTGGAATTGGATTAGGTGGTGTTTTGTTACAAGAAGGCAAACCTGTTGCATATTTTAGTGAAAAATTGAGTGGGTCTGTTCTAAATTATTCTACTTATGATAAGGAATTATATGCTCTTGTGCGAACATTAGAAACATGGCAGCATTATTTGTGGCCCAAAGAGTTTGTTATTCATTCTGATCATGAATCTTTGAAACATATTCGTAGTCAAGGAAAACTGAACCGTAGACATGCTAAGTGGGTTGAATTTATCGAATCGTTTCCTTATGTTATTAAGCACAAGAAAGGAAAAGAGAATATCATTGCTGACGCTTTGTCTAGGAGATATACTTTGCTGAATCAACTTGACTACAAAATCTTTGGATTAGAGACGATTAAAGACCAATATGTTCATGATGCTGATTTTAAAGATGTGTTGCTGCATTGTAAAGATGGGAAAGGATGGAACAAATATATCGTTAGTGATGGGTTTGTGTTTAGAGCTAACAAGCTATGCATTCCAGCTAGCTCCGTTCGTTTGTTGTTGTTACAGGAAGCACATGGAGGTGGCTTAATGGGACATTTTGGAGCAAAGAAAATGGAGGACATACTTGCTGGTCATTTCTTTTGGCCCAAGATGAGAAGAGATGTGGTGAGATTGGTTGCTCGTTGCACGACATGTCAAAAGGCGAAGTCACGGTTAAATCCACACGGTTTGTATTTGCCTCTACCCGTTCCTAGTGCTCCTTGAGAAGATATTTCTATGGATTTTGTGTTGGGATTGCCTTGGACTAGGAAGGGACGTGATAGTGTGTTTGTGGTTGTTGATAGATTTTCTAAGATGGCACATTTCATACCATGTCATAAAACTGACGATGCTACTCATATTGCTGATTTGTTCTTTCGTGAAATTGTTCGCTTGCATGGTGTGCCCAACACAATCGTTTCTGATCGTGATGCTAAATTTCTTAGTCATTTTTGGAGGACTTTGTGGGCAAAATTGGGGACTAAGCTTTTATTTTCTACTACATGTCATCCTCAAACTGATGGTCAAACTGAAGTTGTGAATAGAACTTTGTCTACTATGTTAAGGGCAGTTCTAAAGAAGAATATTAAGATGTGGGAGGACTGTTTGCCTCATGTTGAATTTGCTTATAATCGATCATTGCATTCTACTACAAAGATGTGCCCATTTCAGATTGTATATGGTTTGTTGCCTCGTGCTCCTATTGATTTAATGCCTTTGCCATCTTCTGAAAAACTAAATTTTGATGCTACTAGGCGTGCTGAATTGATGTTAAAACTGCATGAAACTACTAAAGAAAACATAGAGCGTATGAATGCTAGATATAAGTTTGCTAGTGATAAAGGTAGAAAGGAAATAAATTTTGAACCTGGAGATTTAGTTTGGTTGCATTTGAGAAAGGAAAGGTTTCCTGAATTACGAAAATCTAAATTGTTGCCTCGAGCCGATGGACCGTTTAAAGTGCTAGAGAAAATTAACGACAATGCATATAGGCTAGATCTGCCTGCAGACTTTGGGGTTAGCCCCACATTTAACATTGCAGATTTAAAGCCCTACTTGGGAGAGGAAGTTGAGCTTGAGTCGAGGACGACTCAAATGCAAGAAGGGGAGAATGATGAAGACATCCACACTACTGATACATCTATGCCAATACAAGTACCAATTTCTGGTCCCATTACTCGCGCTCGTGCTCGTCAACTCAACCATCAGGTGATTACAATCTTGAGTTCATGTCCATCTTATTTAGACCATGGAGACCCGTGCACTCTTGTTTTGCTTAGGAACCAGGGAGAAGACCGAAAGGGAAAAAGATTTGAACATGCTGGATTCGGACTGCAGAAGAACACCAACTTGTGACGGTCACCACGGTCAGATGCGGGCTCGGATTGGAATGTTCAAGCACAACATGGAAAGCTTATCAAGTCTACTTTCATATGGATCCGGAATTATAGTCATATCTGTTCTGAGACCGCCGTAATCATTGTTTTCTTACCGAGATATTTTCTGCCTTTTCTGCCCATGCTGCTGCGTCACCCTATTTTGGCCCAATGGGTCGTGTATCAAGTTAGGTCCATTAGGGACGCATCCTAGGGTTGCAGCACGACCCCAATACCCTTGTGGTCGTCCTCCCATGTTTATAGACCCCCTAGCCGCCACCAAGAACAGCGGGTTTTGTTTAGATCAAGTTTAGCTCTCGCTACTTGCTTGCAAGCGCGCGTGCTAGTTCAACCGCCCGTCTTCTTGTCTTCGGAACCCCACCATATTGGAGTTTGACTTTGAAACCTACATTTAGATCTGGTAATTCAGTACTTGTTCTTGCTAGTTCTTCGATTGCTTGCAGGACGAGTGCCCTAGTGGCCAGGGTGTCACGCTCCACAAGATCGTGACAGCCATAGGAGGTGGTGTATCGGTTGCTAAGGCGCAGCGTCTTTGGAAGGCTGTAGTCGGGCCGTGAACGTCGTCTCCTCCCCTAATCGAGTTATTCCACACCCTCTCATCGAAAGATCGGGCAATCACCCAACGGGTGCACATCAACTATTTTCAATATTATTATTTATCATTTTCCTTATTATTTATGGGAAGCATAAATGGTCTCATTAAAATTCCCTCTCTCATTTTCTTAATTCCTTTTCTATTTTTAAATTCTATTTCTTTCAAACTTAAACTTGTCTCATGCATTTGAGTACACATGCAACATACAAGAAAACTTTACCACGAGATGCCTATTTATATATTTATTTATTTGTTATTTGACTGCTTTATTTCCCTTAAGTGAGTATGCACAAAGAAAAGGGAAAACACACAATTCCCAAAACGCTTTTATGTAAATCCATGTATTTATTTATTTTATTATTTTTTACCTTATACAAATTTTAGGGCCTTACAAATCCTACCCCCTTAACAGAAATCTCGTCCTCGAGATTTGTAAGAAAAGGGATATAGAAGGATTGGATTGTAATCCGGCTTTTAGTCTATAATTGGTTCAAAACTCCAGAGTCATATACTTTTTTATAGACAATAGTGGGTGATTAGTAGAGCATAGTATGTAGGATATAGGCTGAACAGGTTGAGGTGGTTGAGGTGAGAAAGATTATAGCAAGGAAAAGACTTCATCATGGGTAGTGGATCCTGACTCATCTGGTGATCCCGCTTGGTCCTTGAAGACTTGAATTGGTGCTTATCCTTTCTTGATGAGGTTGATCATCTTTGGTCTTCATCCTTGGTGTTGTTATCCGAATTAGGGACAAGCAGGTAGATGTGAGTAGGATAAGTTATGATAGTTGAAAATCTTGGGTGCTTATAATTTTATGTTGATTTATACAGATTTTGCAACCCAACGCATAAGTCAAGTACTTGTATATGGCTGAGCTGGTATAGGGAACCGGTTTAGGTTAATCATGTTTATAGGAGTAGGGTCTAATTTATGCCACCAGCATTATCCAACTTGCTTAAGCAACTTACATTAGATTAGCTCAACTTGAGGTTAGCCTTCGTTAGGTTAGATCAAGCTATCAGATCTAAGTTATTTTCGTGTGACTAGATTAGACTAGATAAGATCTCATTATTTTGGATTAGATCCTTGTGGTTGCTTTAGGATGAGATAAGTAAAGTGGTTAGGATATGATGAATCCTACAAGATAAGATGAATCTATTAAGATAAGAAAGAATCTATCAAGATAAGAGAGAGTCTTTTAAGATAAGATATATTTATTTAAATTAGATACATTTTAATGGAGGATAATCTAGGTTGTTTAGTTATCTTATGAATTTTATTTATTTATATTTATACTATATATATGCAGATGTAATCGTGGACATTACTCCACAACTCATCACACTCAATCAAAGATCCAAATCAGACAAGTATCATAAGAACAAACATTCAAGTTCATAGATATCTATATAAAATAAAAATAATTTTGTTTTTGTTCCTAAGAGTAGATCTCCTATTCCTAAAGGTCACTTTAAGCACATGATTTCAAATGTGAAATCCAAGTTTGTCTTTAGAAGGAAAAAAATAAGAGTAATCAAAGTAAAACGGAAATAGATGAGAAAAGATTAAGAAAAGTTTAGAAAAGATTCAGAGTAGTAAAGGTAAGTAGACAATGGTTGTCCAGTTCTATCTAGGTTTCGTCCTACAGTCAACATTCCTCTGATACCACTTCTATCACACCTGGGTTTTAGGGGCACCAAGACCCGGGCGCGAACATAATCACCAGGTGTGCTGGGACCAAGTCTCACACATATGATGAATCATGGCATAGGATCGAATGTCACATCTTTACTATATAATAGGAGTTCTGTACAAAATAAATAAATAAATACATTATAAGGAGACAACGGTCCAGCAACCCAAAGTTGATTGGGAGATGATGACCTAGACCTCTAACGAACACATCGCAGCATCCTCCATGCGCCTCATCCTATGGTACCTGTCCTTGACCTCTAGGGGTGTAAGACAGCAAAAGTGAGCTCACATACGTTCATAGCTCAACAAGTTGTGGGGAATAATGTGCATGAACTCGCCAAAGGTAGGAGCTCACGTGAAGTGTAAGGCTTACCAAAGAGAGTGGTTGAAGCTGAGCATTGCTTTTAAAGTTGGTCAAAATTTTATTAGCAATTACTAAGTATAAGTAAATACCAAACCCAATTAAGTAGTAGAACAAAAGTAATAACAACACCCGTGATGCAGTGCATATGACAAATTGAATTTAGTTCCATAAATTAATCATGTGAGGGTCCGAGCTGCTCATGACCGAGAGCACGGCTAGTATACCAGTTTTACACTCTGCCGAGGTTGCACATCTTTACCCACAAGTCATGTTACCCATCTGCCAAGAGACGGCCAATCCCATACACCTCTACCGAGGAGGTGAGGCTGGGAAACACTACGAGGCCTTTACAAAGTTCCACTAGCTTCAGAAAACCCGCTACAGTTTATAGGAAGCTCCAGTGCAGGGATCCCTCGCCTGACCGCCATCGCAGCAAAATCAACCCAAGGACCTCCCTACACTGACCACTCCCCTACTGCCCTTGCCCCTTTCGGGTAAGGAAGTCATCCACTAGCTTTCCTAGTTAATCAGCCAAGGGCATCCCATACTACCCTTGTGGTAGCACTGTTTTCCCGGGTGGTCGCTCCATGTTCCCATTAACATAATGATCTTAACATGAACAGTAATAACAAACAGGTAATAAAAGTGTAATCATGAATAATGTATCTCCATACCCAAAACCACATAAAGCAATAGCAAGTACTACCCAAAAATATCCAGTGGTAAAGCAAGGTATAAAGATAGCCAAAACTAGGGTAACCTTGTTGGGGGTCTGCTTCGTCGCCGAAGGTCCCATAAGAAGAAACACCTTCGGAACACTGACACAAAGCCGAAGCTATCAGTCAAAGAGCTTCGGAGTACATTTTTAGATGCACCGACTTAAAGATGGAAATGACCAATCGGCCCGAGATAGCTTGTACTATGATTGTAAACATTTGTAAAGGACATGAATGTAATTTCTCACAGGTTGTGTCATGTGCCTATAAATAGATGAACAGTACCCTTGTACTGTTCACGCTATCTTGTATTCGCTTGTGCACAACGCTCGGATTTTTGCCTTCTGTCAAGCCGAAGGTACAAATACAATTAAATATCGTATTTTAATATTCAAGTTTATATAATGAAGATATGTGAATGATGTTATATGATTATTCATGTTATCTTTCATGTTTCATATGCTTTGTCTTTCATTATTGCATACCATGATGATGAAGGTACATCCTTCATGACCTTTGTCCGAAGATCGTTATATCCTAAGGGAAATAATGCTTCGAAGGACGAAGGATATTAACATTTAATACTTTGTGTTGCCTTGTTCTTGACTCATAGCATTTGAGAACAAGTCCCCAACATTGGCGCCCACCTCCGGTGAACTCACTTCCACTATCGAGCTGATGGCTTCGTTCAACAATGAAGCTGAAGTAGCTTCGGCTACGAAGATGGTGCTCCCGATAACAGGCGGTTCATGTTCAGAACCGGCCAACAAGAAGTAGAAGAATGAGGCTCAGAGAAGGGTGCAGCATGTTGGGGTGCAGGGACCCTTCATCAAGTCAAAATGGTCCCACATCCCAATCACCTTCTCCTAGGAGGACCTTCAGCTCAAGGATTACCCTCACAATGATGCTATGGTTATATCTTGTGTCATCAAGGGATTTCTGGTCCACAATGTTCTGGTTGATACAGGCAGTGCAGCGGATATCATATTTGCTAAGGCCTTCAGACAGATGCAAGAGCTAGAGGACAAGATTCATGATGCTACACACCCTCTTTGTGGCTTCGGAGGAAGGCTGATTGTAGCACTTGGCAAGATCACAATGCCAGTGACCTTCGGATTTGTCCACAACACAAGGACTGAACAGGTTGTGTTTGATATTGTTGACATGGAATACTCCTATAATGCAATCATTGGTCGTGGGACACTTAATGCTTTAGAAGCAATTCTTCATCCAGCATACCTATGCATGAAGATACCTTCGGAACAAGGGCCTATTGCAATTCATGGAAGCCAGGAAGCTGCCAGAAAGGCTGAGGGAAATTGGACAGACTCAAAAGCCATCCACAATATAGATGGAGCTGAAGCTTGTGAGCAGTACAAGTACAGAAGAGAGAAGGCTGCTTCGGCTGATCAGCCGAAGCCCATGCTTCTATGTGAAGACATAGCATAGCAGAAGGTATTGCTAGGGTCTCAATTATCTGAAGAGCAAGAAAAAACTTTGATAAGGTTTTTATTCGACAACAAAGATGTTTTTGCATGGTCGGTCAATGATCTCTGTGGTGTCAACAGGGACGTCATTGAACATTCACTCAATGTCGATCCATCCTTCAGGCCCAGAAAACAAAGGCTTCGGAAAATGTCTGATGATAAAGCCAAAGGTGCTCGGAATGAAGTAAAAAGACTTCTCAGTGCTGGTGTTATTAGAGAGGTAAAATATTCGGAGTGGCTAGCCAATACTGTTATGGTGAAGAAGACCAATGGAGAATGTGTATTGATTTCACGGATCTCAACAAGGCCTGTCCGAAGGACGAATTTCCATTACCAAGGATAGACTCTCTTGTGGATGTAGCAGCTTCTTCAGAACTTATGAGTCTGCTGGATTGCTACTCAGGATATCATCAAATATGGATGAAGAAGGAGGATGAGCCGAAGACTAGCTTCATAACTCCCAGTGGCACCTATTGTTATCTTCGGATGCCTGAGGGGCTCAAGAATGCTGGAGGCAGTTTCAACAAAATGACAGCCAAGGTCTTTCATTCCCAGATAGGCATAAATGTGCTAACATACGTTGATGATATCATAGTAAAAAGCACGAAGCAAGAAAATCATATCACTAATCTGCAAGAAACATTTGCTAATTTCAGACAAGCTGGCCAGAAATTAAATCTTGAAAAGTGTGTCTTTGGAGTGAAGAATGGTAAGTTCCTTGGTTGTCTGGTTTCAACGAAGGGGATTGAAGTTAACCCAAGCAAGATCGAAGCCATCCTTCGAATGGAACCGCCGAGCACAAAGAAGGGGGCCCAACGGTTGGCAGGAAGACTGGCTTCATTGAATAGATTTATATCTAGATCAGCAGAAAGAAATTTGCCATTCTTTGAAATACTAAAGTCAGCCAAAGTCTTTCAATGGGGCCCAGCTCAACAGAAAGCCTTTGAAGAGCTGAAGCAATACTTGATTGATATAACAACATTAACTCCACCCGCGCCAGGGGCTCCGTTGCTATTGTATGTGGCAGCTTCGCACTCTGCAGTGAGTGCGGCGCATGTGCAGGAGAAATTGGAAGGACAAATCAAAAAGCAAGCCCCAGTATACTTTGTCTCTGAAGTTCTAAGCTTATCAAAGAAAAATTATACAGAATTGGAGAAGGTGTTGTATGCTGTCTTAATGACCTCCAGGAAGCTTCGGCATTATTTTCAAGTATTCCATATAATTGTTCCTTCATCACAACCTCTGAAGGATGTCATGAGGAACAGAGAAGCTACTGGAAGGATTGGAAAGTGGGCTGCGAAACTCAACCAATTCAGCATTGATTATGTGCATAGATCCTCAATTCAGTCCCAGGCGTTAGCAGACTTCATCGCTGACTGGACGCCAGGGGCTCAGGAAGAAGAAGCAAATAAAGATGCTGAAGCTTGGACATTGTTCTGCGACGGTTCCTGGGGAACCTTCGGGGCAGGTGCGGCTGCTGTTTTAGTTGCACCTTCCAAAGTCAGAACATGCTATGCAATAAAGCTTGATTTCAGTTGTACAAATAATATTGCTGAATACGAAGCTTTACTTTTGGGGCTTCGGAAGTTAAAAGCAATGGGGATAAGAAGGGCGGTCCTTAAAACCGACTCCCAAGTTATTTCTGGTCATATTGAGAAGAGTTGTAAGGCAAGAGATCCAAAGCTTGAGAAATACCTGGACACAGTTCGAAGGCTTGAAGCTTCATTCGAAGGGTTTTCTGTTAAGAATATTCCACGAGGAGAAAATGAGCACGCTGATCTGTTAGCCAAGTCAGCGGCACAGGGGCTGCCTCTACCTTCGGAAGTATTTTTTGAGACAATAAGAGCACCTTCGGTGGAACTTCTCGAAAGAGCAGTGCTCACTATATCTCTTGTTCATAGTGAAGATTAGAGGACTGAGATTATATCTTTCCTCTAAGGTAACTGCCTTTCAGATGACGAAGCTTATAATAAGAGAATGGAGGCAAGAACAAGACCATATGTAATAATAGAAGGGGAGTTATACAAACATGGAGTCTGCTCTCCACTTCTCAAGTGTCTATCCAGAACCGAAGGTATAGAGCTGATGAAGGAAATACATGCAGGTTTGTGTGGATCTCACATTGGATCTAGACCTTTGCTGGGGAAGGTCTTCAGACAAGGATTTTATTGTCCGAAGGCAGCTTCGGATGCAACGGATCTGGTTCAAAAGTGCGAAAATTGTCAAAAATGTGCAAGAGACCAGAAACAACCTTCATCGCTAACCTAGCTAATACAACCAACCTGGCCATTGCAAAGATGGGGCCTGGATTTGTTAGGTCCACTTCCACCAGCACAAGGCAATTTAAGATATGTTGTGGTGGCTGTAGAATATTTTTCCAAATGGATTGAAGCGAAACCTTCGGCCACAATAACTTCGGTCACAGACCTGAAATTCTTTTGGCAAAACATTGTTTGCCGCTTCGGCGTACCAAAGGCTATAACTGTGGACAACGGAACACAATTTGATGTTGAAGCTTTCAAGGAATTCTGTGATCAAATCGGTATGAAGATTTATTTTGCGTCAGTCAGACATCCAGAGTCAAATGGACTTGTCGAAAGAGCAAATGGTATTATAATGACAGGAATAATGAAGTTAATTTTTAATCAACCCAGAGGAAAGTGGCCAGAAGAGTTGATTAAAGTGGTGTGGAGCCACAATACAACCATATCAAGATCAACATGTTTTACGCCATTCAAGTTATTATTTGGTGACGAAGCTATAACCCCAAAAGAAGCTAAAATGGGGTCAATAAGAACAACAGCTTCGACTGAAGACGAAGCTGATTATCATGTGGCAAAAGACACTATAGAAGGGGTCAGACTTCAGGCTATGGAAAATATAAATAAATATCAAGTCAAAACAATAAAATGGCACGACAGAAAAGTCCGATTGAAAAATATCAAGCCAGGGCATTTGGTGCTTCGGAGAGTGGCTAATCCGGACACGGTAGGCAAACTACAGCTGAAGTGGGAAGGACCTTTTCTGGTAGTATCTTCGTCAAGGCCCGGTTCTTACAGATTAAAGGATATGGATGGCAATGACATTCCTAGATCTTGGAACGCGGATGAGCTTCGACGGTATTATGTATAGATTGATGTAATCTTTTTCATTTTTCTATGGCACCCTTTTCCTTTCCAAAGGGGGAGAAAGGTTTTTAATGGGGCCATAGTTTGTAATTTTTCCTTTCTTATTCAGCTCCATGAGAGCAAAATCCCCCAAAATATGTAAATGTAAAATTTGAGCATGCACCATCGAGTGCAGAGAAAAAGAAAAAACAGGGAGAAGCTCGAAAGTCGTCCCTAAGGGGATGCAGAGCATGACGAAGCTACAAAAAGCCGTTCCTAAGGGAGCGCAGCGTAAGTTTTCTGCTCAAAAGTCGTTCCTAAGGGAATGTAGAGCCAGATACCGCTGAAATATAAGGCGAAGCGCGAAAAGTCAACACGAATACCGTCGAAATAGAAGGCGAAGAAGTTCAAAAGACGTTCCTAAGGGGATGCAGAACTTACACCGAAAAATAAGCGGTGCAGCCGAAAAATAAACAGCAAAGAGATTTCAGTTATTCCTAAGGGAATGAAGGTTGTGGATGAAGCTTCGAATGTGTGTGTTTGGACATTCATTTGCACGATACATTACATCATACATTGCATTCATAAACATTCATTTAGACATACATAGGACCATCATCATCATCATATCATACAGATACAGACAGTTGCTTCGGCTCTAAGCATACAGCTTCAAAAGCAGATTCATGCTTCGTTGTGTACGAAAAGAAGGGAAGGTGTTTTTCGCCTTCGGCTCAAAAAATACAAGTTTCGTCCACATCAAAGCATTTCATACATCGATGGAAAGGTAAAAATATATTACAAGGTATGGACAAATTTACATAGTAGAATCTGATTCTTAAGTTACAATATTCTTTATAAAGGTTAATACAAAAGTTTTCTTAGAATTTTTCCACAACTAGGTATTCGAGCTTCATCACCATCTGTTGAGCTTCGGATTGTCTGCTAAGCTTCGGCTCTATGTTCTTCGGCTTCATCATCCTGTACATATCAAAGCATTATAAGGAAAATTCAAGTTTCGAGGAAAAGGTAAGCACAAGGTATGATTTTATTACCGGCTTGAGGTGACTACGAGCTTCGTCACCAGCTAGGCTTCGCCCACCCTTCATCCAGATTTGCTTTATAAATCTGTTTCCTATGCGTCGAGCAAGGATGGGGATATCGATCAAATCTGCTGGTGATAAGCTGAAGTTTGGTCTATTAACAATCTTCCCATGTGTGCAACCAGACTTCATGAAGGCAACAGTTGTGCCCCGAGAAGCTAGCAGGGCACAGAAATCACCGTGCCCAGCTATAACTTCATCAAGAGCATCAACTTCGCCCTTAATGTGTTCGAAGGTCCCTGGCAGGTCTTCAATCGAAGGATTGAATTTCTCAGAGCTGGCTCCAACCGAGTTGAAGACCTGCCTTAACCGCTACACGCATCGGTTGCTGAACTCTAGACATTTATTTTGAAGCTCTTTCAATGATTTTTGCAAATGTGAACTTTTTCCTACTTCAGCCTCAAACTTCGTATTAAATTTCTGCTTTTCTTGTTCGAAGCTTTTGACTTTGAGAGAAGTTCTTCATTCAATCTTGTAATTTTGGCTTCAGCTTCTGCCAGTAAACCCTCCGTTGTCTGAAGTTCGAAATCTTTCCTTTCAAGAGCATCCGCTTGATCTTTTCTTTTGTTCTCTAGACCTTCAATTATGACCTCATGTTTTTTATCTTCAAGGTCCTGTTGCATCCTCAAAGCTTTACTTAATAACATACTCTGTGTAGAAGCAAGATTCGTCAGCAAACACCTTCATTGTTAAAACAATGAAAAAGCCAAAGAAAAGTTTTTACCTTGAAATTAGAATAGAATAAACTATCGACGATATGTTGTCGTCGGTAGCGGCTGATATCGGCCTCAAGCTTCGGGAAACCAATACTCTTCGGCAGAGTACTGATAACCTTTGCTCCAGTTCGGTCTCGGAGGCAACCCAAGCTTTCATCGTCAATGCCGCCGAAGAGCATCGCCCCTGGCTGATACCCGCAGGATATGGCATAGTCTCTCAACTCTTCTTTCTCAGCCTTCGACAATTCTTGTCCAATTAAGTTTTGAAAGTTGAAATTTTCTTCTTCTGAAGTATCTTCGGCTATCTCCTTCTCTTTTCTAGGCACTGTGGCCATGGTCTCTTCGGCGGCTGTAGCAGCTTCTTCTGCAGCCATATCCAGAAGCATTCTATCAATATCAAAAAAATGTGCTTTCTAGATTTGCATCGTCAGCCGTTGCAGCCTCGGTAGTTGCAGCTTCAGTAAGTGCAGCTTCGGTAGCGGTGGCGCTCTCGACAGCTGGTGTCTTTGACGCCGAAGCTGGCAGTGGTGTTTCTTCAATAGCTTCAGTCACAGTAATAATCCTTCGTTTTTTTGGCCCAGCAGACTTCTTCGATGCCGAGGGCTCCTTCTTCTTCTGTAAAAGCTTCGTCAGATGTGGCCCCAGTGGACTTAGCTTGATAGGCAAGGATTCAGTCGTTACCTTTAGAATTTCTTCCACGTCGGCAGCAGAAGGTGTTGAAGGAGTCTCTTCTTCTATATCAGTCGCCTTTTGCTTCAGAGCCGCAGTTTTCTTTTCTTCGGAGCAACTGCCTTCGGCTCAGGGCTCAATTTTTTCCTCTTCAGAATTTCTTCATCTTCTTTCACCATTCTAGCAGCTTGTCTACACACAACACTAACAATTCTTTTTCTTTTTTGCCCTTCGGCACCTTTGTTCAATCGCTCATAGTCAGGATATTCAAAATTCATTGCATCCATTACCCGATTCAATCTTCGCTTCGGCCGGGCGCCGAAGGCTGCAGTCAGCAACTGATCTTCTTTTTTCGTATAATTGCCTAAAATCTCATTGCACATAACTTCAATTGTATCCAACCATTCTTGGCAGGGTTCTTTGAAGTGTTTCTTGAATTTAAAATGATAGGGCAACCGAACGAGTTCATTCTTCTTCTTCTCTCCTTCAAGCTTCGGCATACCCCATTCCCTTAGCGTTGGGAATATTCTGTTGGCTAAGTATTCTTGAACTAAATCCCTAGTCCCAATATGTTCAGAAACAACTCTAAACTCAGCCACAACATCTGGGCATGGTGCTCCCGACGTCATGTTGCACTGAGGCCTAGTCAGCCCAAAGGTTAGCTCCACCGGGCTCTGAACTAGCTTCTCCTTTTTCTCATCAATCTTAACATAAAACCATTCAGATTTCCAACTTGTCGGCCACTTAGTGCGGTAACTGACCACCGGTGTCTTCATGTCTTTGTGGTATGCAAAATTATAACAACCAAAATTCTCGTGCAAGCCATCTTCTCTAGCCTTCGTCTGATAATGGAGTTCGTGTACTCGGCAGAAGGCTTCGGCGAGCGGCTCCACCCCTTGGCTTCGGAGAGCCCAGATATACACGCTAAGCCTAACGATGGCATTAGGGGTCAGTTGATGAATATAAATCTCAAAATTTTCCAAAACATCTGCAATCATCCCGTGCAAAGGAAATCTCAACCCTGCTTTGAAGAAGCTCTTAAAAACTACCACTTCATCACTTTCTGGTTTCGGGATAGTCTCTTCCCCGCCAAAGCGAATCAATCCCTTCTCGGCTTCTCTGAAGTAGCCCAGCTTCGTCATCATGGGCATATCAGCTTCAGACATAGTCGACTTCCCAAAATCCAAATGGTTGGGCTTCGATGGCATAGTGGTGTTATAATAAATCTCTTCTTCACCAGTATCGCCCTCTTCAATAACTGCCTGCTCGGCTTTAGTAGCAGGGGCGCCTTCGTCAGGAGCGCCCTCCGTCACAACTAGTCCCGACCGCCTCATAGCTTCGGAGATCGGAGCAGTTTCAGTAGCTTCGGTTTCCTCTCCGTCGCGTGTAACCCTAGCTGTTGAGCGCACCCTGGCCATTTGATGTTGAATTTCTTGCGTTTTGACGAAGTTGATTATTTTTTACGAAGCTCCCTCTTGTCACGAAGCTAGAGCAAAGTGATCCTTTGATTGAGAATACGATGAACAAGCTTCGACGGTGGTCAAATTTTTCCGCAGCACAATAGTACAATAGCAGTAAATGTTGTGGTAACTTCACAACTACTCGTCTGTTTATATAGTGCTGCAGGTGGGAAGGTGAATCGTCAAGTCGCTCGCACCCACTGAACAGTCACCCGCACTCGCTGAACGGTGGACCATAGTGCCCAAGAAGCTGAATCACCAGATCGCGCGTACCCATTGTATGGTGGGACCACCCTTCACTCGAAATATTTAAATCATTTCTCGGCAATGAGCTAAGGGAAGGTGTTTTTTGGACCTTCGGCATTCCGAAGCCTGAGAGAGTTTTTCACGGGTCGAGCTCGTTACGAAAAACGATCTGGCACCGTGAAGGGGCTACTGTAGGGGGTCTGCTTCGTCGCCGAAGGTCCCATAAGAAGAAACACCTTCGGAAGACTGACACAAAGTCGAAGCTATCAATCAAAGAGCTTCGGAGTACATTTTCAGATGCACCGACTTAAAGATGAAATGACCAATCGACCCGAGATAGCTTGTACTATGATTGTAAACATTTGTAAAGGACATGAATGTAATTTCTCACAGGCTGTGTCCTATGCCTATAAATAGATGAACAGTACCCCTGTACTGTTCACGCTATCTTGTATTCGCTTGTGCACAACGCTCGGATTTTTGCCTTCTGTCAAGCCGAAGGTACAAATATAATTAAATATCGTATTTAAATATTCAAGTTTATATAATGAAGATATGTGAATGATGTTATATGATTATTCATGTTATCTTTCATGTTTCATATGCTTTGTCTTTCATTATTGCATACCATGATGATGAAGGTACGTCCTTCATGACCTTCGTCCAAAGATCGTTATATCCTAAGGGAAATAATGCTTCGAAGGACGAAGGATATTAACATTTAATACTTTGTGTTGACTTGTTCTTGACTCATAGCATTTGAGAACAAGTCCCCAACATAACCTATTGGATCCCATCAAATTAACCTATGCAGATCATTATAATTAATAAAAACATGACTGGGTAAAAAGAAGTGATCAAGGGCACAACTTGCTTGGGACTTAAGATTCCAGGTATCAGGATGATCTTCAGGTGACTCGTGACCTCACGCTAGTCGTAGCAATACAAACAGACATAGGATAGGCAAAATTAACATCACACCAAACATAAGAGCAAACTGAATAATAATAATCTACACGTTGCTACGAGATCGTGGGAACGAGAACCACTAAATTCGGAGTTACAGCTATAAAGTTATGGTTTATGGAAAATCTACGTGATTTAAATATTAAACTATATTATAAATTGGTTAATATACATCATACGAGGAAATATACTCCAAATAGTTAAGTAAACTTTAATCCAGATTATAACTTGTTTAGAAATCATATTATAGTTAAATTACTATCATGGTCTAGTTTAACTTTGGTTAAAAGGTATAATCTACTAAACATAGGCTAAACAAATATCTAATTATAAAAATATGTTCTATTGTACAATTAATGTTGCCTTTTTGTAGACAATATTTTTATGAAGCTAACGCAATTTGAATGGATCAAATCGGAGTTAGAACAAAGAAATTATGAATTTCTGGAGTTATTTAGTACCTATAATAGAGTAATTCAAGTGAATAATTTTAAAATAAGTTTCATGGCTAAACAAAAGTATTAGGTGATAAACAAAATTAATGCAACTAGAACGGATCAATTTGGAGTAAAAATGAATTAAATATGAATTAAATAAGTTTCAGGAATTACTCTTGTACTAAAAAGTCATTTTATATATTAATTAACCATTTTCTGGTACTCTATGGGCTGCAGATACAAAAACCAGGAACCTAGGGGTTGGTTTTATAAATTCCAGGGCATAACTGTAATTATTTTAACACTTCACCGGACTGCGGGTTGATTATACCCAAGTATAGGGTCTCATTAGTAAAAGACCACAGCTGAAAGGGGATGAGGTGTGTTCTGGCCACTGGATCACCAACGTAGGGTCCATATTAGATCTCCCTTTACAACGAATCGGTATTTGACGCCACATGTCCGATCGGAGATCAATGGTGAGGATCTTTAGACAACAAGATCAACCCAGGTCCGCTCATTCACCAATCAACGACCCAGATGCGATGGAACGAAAAGTTATCTAGGATCTAATCACAGCCATCCATTAAGAGATCAACGACCATAGTGCTCTCTCTAAGCTTCCCCCCCCCACGCCCACCGTGCACGGCGGCGCCGCCCGAACCGCACAACTGGGACATCACCGGCGGGCAACGATGCCACGATCTAGTGCCAGATTTCGCTAAGTTATCAGCGCAACGCACCGCGACGACTATTCAGAACTCATGAGAGGGCCTCTTATCGAGATCGTGCCACCGTAGATGCTGGCCACGGCACAGGTGGCACAGCGGCGGAGAAGCGGCACCGATGAGAACTTCCTGGCGACTCCGAACTCAACCCACCCAAGGCGAGGCTTGGTACACCCTCCCCGAAGCTGTGCATAGCTCCCGGTATGGCACCCGAGGGCAGAGCAGCGGGGTAGCCCGATTCCCCCATGGCGGTCGAGGTCTCGTGGCGGCGCCCATTTTTCTCGCCTCCCATCTCCGCACAGCACGCATGCGCGGCACGGGTGCAGCCTACACCTACGCGGCTTATCAACAGAGGGCGGCGATGAGGTTGGAGACATGACGCGGTGGCCAACATCCTGCGCGCGGCACTGCAGCGAGGAGTGACAACGGCGACCGGCGGCACATCCTCAGTTCTTCGGTGCTCACCATGGTGATCTGGTTTGGGTTCAAGGGGGCGCGGCCATGAATTTATAGGCCCGAGGGCGACGAGATTCCGACCCAGTTTTCCCCAGCTCCCGCAACCACCTCCGGAGATCGTTGGAAAAGATCACGGAAGGTTGGCTGGGAATCGGTTGGGGAGTCTCTGCGCCCAGTAGATCGGATTGACCAACACCAGGAAAGAGGGAGCTTCTTACATCGTGGTCCCACAGACAGCCCACGGAGCAGCGTGAGCAGAGGGGATGACGTGTGGGTCCCACCCACAGTGTCCAGGGCGCGCGCGCAGTACTGGGCCGCGCGGGAGTGGAAAAGGCTGATGGGCCGGGAACGGATAAAATTTGGCCCAGGTGGGCTGATAGGTTTGATCTTTTCTTTTTTATTATATCATAGTTCTTCCTCCAAATTCAATTCAAATTCAAAATTCCTATTTAAAATCTCCCAAATGTCAAAATTAATATAAATATGACCTCTACTATTTTCAATATTATTATTTATTATTTTCCTTATTATTTATGGGAAGCATAAATGGTCTCATTAAAATTCCCTCTCTCATTTTCTTAATTCCTTTTCTATTTTTAAATTCTATTTTTTCAAACTTAAACTTGTCTCATGCATTTGAGTACACATGCAACATACAAGAAAACTTTAACACAAGATGCCTATTTCTATATTTATTTATTTGTTATTTGACTGCTTTATTTCCCTTAAGTGAATATGCACAAAGAAAAGGGAAAACACACAATTCCCAAAACGCTTTTATGTAAATCCATGTATTTATTTATTTTGTTATTTTGTTACCTTATACAAATTTTAGGGCTTTACAATTACTACCATTGGTGCTTTCATATTTTGTAGTGGTAACTCATTTGTGTTGACATATCGAGCAGAAATAAAAGAATGTGTAGCACCAGAATCAAATAATATTGCTGCAGGAATTGCATTAATATAAAATATACCAGTAGCGATGTCAGCTCCTTCAGCAGTTGTATCAGCACTGACTTGATTAACCCTAGCAATTCTGAATCCCTTGCCAGATCCTGGAGTCTGCTGCTTGTTCTGAACGGGGTAGTAGCAATCCTCTGCGGGCATACATTAGCATAATGCCCAGTTTTACCACACTTGTAGCATGTGGTGCCTGCACTCTGTCCTGAGAATTTCGTCGCGGTGCCAGTGGGGGCAGCCTGACGAGTCGATGGAGTCCCCTGTGGTGTGAACTGTGCTGGGCGCTGGCCTCCTCCAGTACGAACCGGTGTACCCTGGGGTGAAACATAGCGAGGACGAACGCTGCTGCTCCCCTATCACTGGGTGATCGCCTTCCTCTTCATGTCTCCCAGTTGAACACGCTTATGTTCAATAGCTAGAACTTTATCAAGCAGACTCTAAAATGATGGGAATGTATGAGCAACCAGTGCATACTGTAGTGGCCCATTGAGTCCTTCTATGAAGTGATCTTGCTTTCTCTCATCATCAGCCACCTCATCTGGAGCATATCTTGATAGCTAGATGAACCTGTCACGGTACTCGCCAACAGACATGTTGCCTTATTTGATCGACAGAAATTCCTTATTTTTTATCTTCATTAGTCCAGCAGGTATGTGATAGTTTCTGAACTGTGTGGCAAACTCCACCCAAGTAATAGTGTCAGTAGCGTTATGGGCAGCAACATAAGAATCCCACCAATCAGCGACAGGACCAGTCAGACGACCCGAAGCATATAGAACCTTCTCCCAGTCGGAGCATTGGGCAATGTTTAGCATCTTCTGTACTGACTTTAACCAATCATCAGCATGTAATGGATCTGGTGAGATGGCGAAGGTAGGCGGCTTGTGGCTCATAAATTCCCGGTGCTTGTCCTAGGGTGGAAGTGGTGGTGGTGGTGGTGGCAATGGGGCTTGTTGTTGTCGCCCCATCCTCTCCTGACGCATCTCCTCTCGCATGTCTTGCCTTTCCTGGCGCATCTCTTAGCGTTCTTGCCGCATCTGTGCATGCATATCTAACATAGTATCAGTCATCTGTTGCATGATCTACATCTAGGCTGCAACTACTAGATCAGTTCCAGCTGGTGGTTGTTGTTGTCTAAGTACCCTCCGGTTGTGAGGATTGGGGGGTAGATCAATTCCTCCCCCTTCCTGGTATTGACCATCTGAGTTAGAAACACATGGTAAGAAAGAATTGTAGACAAGACGAGTAATTACGAGACATGTTACTTTGAGGTTTTATTAGCTAAGTAGATTAATGTGTCACCTACTAAAACTAATACATTACCTTATGGTGGTACATACTAAGATGCCCAACTATAATGTTTCAATCAATCAAAGAAGCAAATCAGACATTTATCATCAGAACAAGCAACCAACATTTTTAAATAGAAAAAATAGTTTTAATTTTGTCTTAGGTCTCCTATCTCTTAAAAAGGACATAAATGTAGGATTCCAAGGTGTGAAATCCATCTCGTCTTAGAGTAGAAAAGATAAGAGTAATCAGAGTAGAACAACAAAAGGTGAGACATGATCAAGATAAGTATAGAAAGAATCAGAGTAAGGTAAGTAGGTAAGGGTTTTGTCCAGTTCTATCTAGGTTTCGTCCTACAGTCAATATTTCCTCTGATACCACTTCTGTCACACCCGGATTTAAGTGATAAAGTTGGGTAAGTCTCATATGTGCGCCAAAGAAGAACAACACATATAATAACAGAGTGTATAGAGATAAATGTCACAATATCATAAAAGTAATTATTACATAGCGGAAGTCTTATGAAAATGAAAGGTAAATAATAAGCGAACTAATGTCCATCCTTGGTGCCATAAAGTCGACTGGGAGACGCCACCTAGATCAAGTCATACTCCTCGTTGTGTGGCTCCTCTGGACCACCTGTTCTTCTCCTGTGGGGGGTTTATATATCGTAAGTGTGAGTTCACAAAATATTATAGCTCAACAAGTCGTGGGGAATAATGTGCATGAACTCACCAAAGGTGTGAGTTCATGTGATGTGTAAGGCTGATCAATAATAGTGGTTAAAGCTGAGCATTGATTTTAATAAGTTGATCAAATTTTATTAGCAATTACTAGATGTAAGTAAATACCAAACCAGAATAATAATGGAACAAAATTAATAATAAATCCCATGCAATGCAAATGACAAATTTAATTTAGTTTCATAGTTTAATCAAGCGAGAGTCCTGAGCTGCTCATGACCGCGAGCATGACTAGTATACCAGTTTTACACTCTACAGAGGTTGTACCCTATACCCACAAGTCGTGTTACCCATCTGCCAAGGGATCGCGACTCCCATACACCTCTACCAAGGAAGCGAGGCAGGGTAACACTACAAGGCCTTTACAAAGTTCCACTAGCTTCAGAAAACCCGCTACAGTCTAGGAAGAGCAATGCAGGAATCCCTCGTCTGACCGCCATCGCAGCAAAATCAACCCGGAAACCTCCCTACACGCCTACTCCCATAGTGCCCTTGCCCCTATCGGGTAAGGTAGTCCTCCACTAGCTTTCCTAGCTAGTCAGCCAAAGACGTCCCATTCCACCCTTGTGGTGGCACATGTTTCTCAAGTTAAGCTCCATGTTCCAATTAAAAATAATGATCTTAACATGAACAATAATTAAAATAACAATATAATTGGAATATGAGCATAATGTACTATTAAACCCAAAACCATATAGAGCAATAGCATAACTACCCAAATAATTCAAGGGTGAACAAGGTAAAAAGATAACCAGACTAGGGTGACTTATTAGGTCCCATCAAAATTAAACCTATACATGAATAAGTGATAATAAATAACATTATTGGGTAATAAAAAGTGGTCAAGGGCACAACTTGCCTTCAATGAGCTCCTGCTCAGCAACTTATACCTGCTGAACACCAGGATCCTCGGCCACTGGCTCTTCTACTCGCCACAATACAAACAAGCATAGTATAAAAGAAGAAATTAACATCACACCAAACATGTATACAGAATACATATTAATGATCTACACATTAAAATAAGATCATAGGAAAAAGAATCATTAAATTTGGAGTTATGAATTTTAAGTTATGAATTTCCAAAGGTTTTATGTGCTTGGTACAAGATTAAATAAGAGATCAACTTTATACAATTTTCATGTCAAAACAGTGTTACTGAGTTATAGACAATATTAATACAAACTTATAGGAACTGGAATGGACCAATTTGGACTTAATATGAATTTTCTAGGGATTAAACAAGTCTTAGCAATTATTTTTACACTAAAAATCAATTTCTATATTCATTTAATTAATTTCCCTGTTCTCTGTACTGCGCATCAATTAAACAAAAACATAGGGGCTACAGCGCAAGAATTCCTAAGACTCATACTGCACCGTGGTTGGACTGCGGGTTAATTCCTAAAGTTTCCAAGGTTTCTTTAGTAAGATTTCCTACCGAAACAGTATTGGCGAATCCTCACCATCCGATCAGCCACGACAGTCCCAGATTAAATCGTCTAGGATCTGAACCTAGCGCGCCCGGATACCGCTTGATCGCATATCAACGGCTCGGATTCAAATAACCATTATCTACTCTTGCTCGTTCGATTCCAATCCCATGGTCCCAGCTTTAATCGCGCAAAAAGGTACGCGCAATGTAATCGGAACTGTCCGTGAGCCGATTGATGGCATCCGGTCCGTCTTCTTCCCCTCGGTACTAACACACGGTGGCGCCCCCCACAGCGAGGCGGCAAGGCCACCGGGGTTTCGAATCCGGCCAACCCATGCGCCATTTTCCAATTCACTTGGCCCTCGCCTAATTAATAACTCTCCGAACCCAATTCCCCCCATCAATTTCTGCCACCATCAAGCGTGGATCACGGTCCACGGCGCGTCGTGCTAGCCACACACGACTGCGGGAAGCCGACCGAGCTAAGGTCCGACGGGTGCTATTCTACTGGACAAATCGAGGGAATTAGACGGGGTGAACAAACCGAGTCACAAAGCGGACGTTCCCAGGTCACGATGGGTGGGCGGAGGTTGGACTCTCGTAGCGCCGCTCCTCTCCGTTCGCTCTCGGCTTGCCGCGGCGAGGTTACCGGCGTTGGTCAGGTCTCTGTGTATAGAGGCAGAGGAAGATGGCGTTGCGGGCGTGGCCGAGGAACCTCCTCCATTATATATCCGCGAGGGTATCCACCTAGTGCCGCATCACCGGCGCAAAGTCCGGCGGTAGACGTGGTTCATGCTGTTGAGGCCGATCGTGGTGAAGGGGCTGACGGAAAGGGCCCACGCGCCAGCGAAGCGAGATACGCCACGGGGTACCGTGGGTCCATCGGTCAGTGGTCGAAGCGATGATGAACGCACGCGTGAGGGCTGACAACCTGATGAGGACATCACTATGAGTACGACTACACCAGCAGCACCTCCACATCAAGCGCCACTTCCTTCATTAGCTGGGCCAATCACTCGGGCCCATGCCAGAGATCTTAACTTCGTCATGCTACTGAAGAATGAGGGCCCAGAAGAATAGACGACCAGCCCAACTGCGGCCCATAGTGGACGACCTAGGGTTGGCCGCCCCTAGGGGCTGCGCCCCCTCTCTCTATTTATATAGGAGCTGCGCCTCCTTTGTTCGGCGAGTTTTGTTTTACATCTAGCTTTAGCTACCCCAGAACACGCACAAATACGTGTTGTCCTCTGTGATTCAGAACTCCACCTCGAGTGATATTAAGATTGCTCGCATCTTTTTCTTGTTCGTTCTTCGATTGCGCACAGGAAACGATCTTCGTGATCAGGCCGATCTCGCATCAGCAAGGTCGGTAACCATTGGAAGTTGGTTCAGCGATTGCATTGGCGCTTCGGGATCGCTCATCGTAGTCGGATCGTGAGGGTCTACTTCCACCAAATCGGAATTATCTCCACTCACCGAAAGATCGGGCACTCTAGCTCTATCAAGTGGTATCAGATTTCCAGGTTGATCGGTGAGTTTATCGAGTGTTTTTTTCTCCTATAGTCCACAAAACCACATAAAAATTCAGGTTAGACCTTATACCAGCACCCTTTTGATCCTCACACCTTCTTTCAATAATCTGCATTGTTGAATTTGTGTGCTTTCGCGTCATTTGTTGTTGGTCGCATTGTGTTTTTTCTCACCATCCTTCTTTCTTCCTTGTTTTTCTTCTTCGGTTACATCAAACCCTAGCGCGCTGCAACCATCTTCCTTGTTTTTCTCCTTCGGTTACATCAAACCCTAGCGCGCCGCAACCATCTTCCTTGTTTCTCTCATTCGGTTACATCAAACTGAGTCAACGCCACAAACCGAGTCAACGCTGCTTCCTTATTTTTCTCCTTCGGTTACGTCAAAAAAACATAAAAAAACAAAACCGAGTCAACGCCGCTTCCTTGTTTTTCTCCTTCGGTTACGTAAAAAAACAGAAACAAAAAAAAGAAAACGAAGGAGAAAGGATACAAAGCGGTTGTCTCATCTCGGTCGTTTTAAATATACCTTCCTTAAACCGGGCATAACTTTTCGCTCGGTTGTTCAAAAAATCTAAAATTTTTACAGGAGCTTGTTGACACCATTCTGAGGCCGGCCAAACTCACCTACGATCTGTTTGGGTTTCGACAAAATTGTCAAAAAAAAATTCAGGAAAATAAAGAAAAAAATTCGTCAAAGTTCTCGCACACTTTTCAGAGAACTTCCTGATTTTCTGTAGACCACATCTGAACTATGTTTTAGGTGAAATTTTGTGTAGCTCCTAGTTTGTTGCTCCTTGTGCTAAGAAAAATATCAAAAAAATCATACAAAAAAGAAAAACAAAATCACCTGTGATTCCTACTAGTGCCTTTTTGGCCTCGCTAGTACAATATTTACGGTACTGCCATTCTGCTAGTTCCATCCGTCCTTTGCACTTGTGGCCAGCAATATAGTTTCGTGTTTTGCACTATAATTCAACTTTGCATTATTGTTTGATCGTGCTAATCCTTGACTTGAGTGCAGCCTACTCAAAACTCCACATATTTCTACGACGAGAAGGTTTCTGTTTCTCCAGGCAATCGCTCATCCAATCTTTCACCGGTTCCACCTGTTGGTTGCAGTTCACCACTGTGGCTTGGTAAGAACGGATAAGAATTTGATAACAGCATTTCATTGAGCGAGTTGTCACCACCATTTCCCTGTTGTCGTCGGTTTTTCTCCTTTTGGTGTTTTGGTGTTTGCGCTAACTATGGCAAGAGCACACGACACGGTGGATGCCCAGTTGCTGGAAGTAAGGGAACAAGTTGATGGACTTGCTGCTGACATTAGGACGATGCATGAACGGCTTGATTCAACGGTCACTTCGACGACCGAGCGTTTCAACCAGCTTGACCTTGCTCAAACGGCGACTCGCACCACACTCGACACCATCCTGGCACGCCTTGATGTGTTGACCACAAAGATGGAGCAGGACTACGGCGGTGACACTGAGCAGGACAATGGAGATCGCCGTGGTCGTGCACGTCGTGTGGTTCGTCATCCCCCTAATGACTTATTTTCTAAGATTAAATTTAAAATTTCACCTTTTAATGGCAAATATGATCCTGCTGCATATCTTGATTGGGAGTTATTAGAGGTTGAACAAAAATTTTCATGCCATGATATTGCTGCACATTCTCAGGTTAAAGCTGCTATTAGTGAATTTACTGATTTTGCTTTAATTTGGTGGCGTGAGTATAAAATGAAACATCCCACTGCCATTCCAACCACTTGGGATCAGTTGAAAGCTGCGATGCGACATCGATTTGTGCCTTCGTATTATGCTCGTGATTTGCTTAATAAAATGTAGCGTTTTCAGCAAGGTTCTCAATATGTTGAGGACTATTTCCAGGAGTTACAAAAAGGTATGATTCGTTGTGGGATATTGGAGGACAACGACGCTGCTATGGCACGTTTTCGTGGTGGTTTAAACCGCGAAATCCAGGATATACTTGATTATAAGGAATATTATGATATGACTACTTTATTTGAATATGCTTGCAAAGCTGAACTTGAAGTGCAGGGACGCCGCTCGATGACATATTCTAACCCTTTTGCAGGACGAAGCTCGACATCCACCTCAGCACCAGTTCCCCCTGCGCCATCC
Organism: Zea mays; assembly: GCF_902167145.1. Taxonomy (NCBI): domain Eukaryota; kingdom Viridiplantae; phylum Streptophyta; class Magnoliopsida; order Poales; family Poaceae; genus Zea; species Zea mays. The sequence continues at coordinate 49,356,059 of NC_050103.1, forward strand.
ACGTCCACCACTACTCCACGCGAGAAGACGACCAAACCAGCTAGCACTGCCCCACCCACAGGTCGTACACGGGATATTCAGTGTCATCGCTGTAGAGGATTTGGCCATGTGATTCAAGACTGCCCAAACATGCGCACTTTGCTCATTCGTGACGATGGTGAGTACTCTTCCGCTAGTGATTCTGAAGAAATTGAACATGCACTACTTGCCACTAACCATGCAGCTCAGGCGGAGGTACATGTCAACTCGAGCGACGCTGATAGGTATGAAAGTCTTGTTGTGCAGCGTGTTCTTAGTACACAGGTCGCTTTGCCCGAGAAGAATCAGCGACACACTCTGTTCCATACAAAGGGTGTTGTGCAGGAGCGGTCAATTCGCATCATTATCGACAGCAGCAGTTGCAACAATTTGGCGAGTACCATGTTGGTCGAAAAGTTGTCGTTACCCACTCGTAAGCATCCAAACCCATATCACATTCAATGGCTTAATGATGGTGGTAAAATAAAAATCACGTGTTCCGTGCGTGTTCCTTTCTCCATGGGTGCTTATTCTGATTTTGTTGATTGTGATGTTATTCCCATGGAAGCATGCTCTTTGTTACTTGGTCGACCTTGGCAATATGATACTGATAGCTTGCATCATGGTCGTTCGAATCATTATTCTTTCATTTTTAAGGGTCAGAAAATAATTATACATCCAATGACACCTGAACAAATTGTTAAAGATGATCTTGCCCGAGCTGCTATAACTGCTAAACAACTTGATCCATCGCCTTCTGTTCCTTCTGAAATCAAGTTGAAGGCTCCTGTTTTACTTGCTACACGTGCTGATTTTGATGATCTACACGGTGCTCATTTGCCATGCTATGCACTTGTATGCTCTAGTGTCCTCATTTCACTTGATGATGCACCATCTTTGGTTATTCCCCCTATGGTTGCTAACCTTTTGCAGGAGTACGCTGATGTCTTTCCCAAAGACTTACCACCGGGTCTCCCACCGCTTTGTGGCATTGAGCACCAGATCGACCTCATTCCCGGCGCACAGCTTCCGAACCGCACACCGTACCATACAAATCCGGATGAGACGAAGGAGATTCAGCGCCAGGTACAGGCGTTGCTTGACAAGGGATACATTCGTGAGTCTCTTAGCCCTTGCTCTGTTCCTGTGTTACTTGTTCCCAAGAAAGATGGGTCATGGCGTATGTGTGTAGACTGTCGTGCTATTAATAACATCACTATTCGTTATCGATATCCTATACCACGCCTTGATGATATGCTAGATGAGCTTAGTGGTGCCATTATTTTCACTAAGATTGATTTGCGTAGTGGTTACCACCAGATTAGAATGAAACTGGGTGATGAATGGAAGACGGCTTTTAAAACGAAATTTGGTTTATATGAATGGTTGGTTATGCTGTTTGGATTGACTAATGCTCCCAACACTTTTATGCGAGTGATGAATGAAGTTCTGAGGCCCTTCATAGGATTGTTTGTGGTTGTTTATTTTGATGATATCCTTATTTACAGCAAATCTAAGAAAGAGCATTTGCAACATTTAAGTGTTGTTTTTGATGCATTGCGTGCTGCCCAGTTATTTGCTAACATGGAAAAATGCATCTTTTGCACACGACGTGTCTCGTTTCTTGGTTATGTTGTTACTCCACAGGGCATTGAGGTGGATAGCAGCAAGATTGCTGCCATTCGGGAGTGGCCTACACCGACGACGGTCACACAAATTCGGAGCTTTCTTGGACTTGCCGGTTTCTACCGCAGATTTGTTCGTGATTTTAGCTCCATTGCAGCGCCTCTACATGAGCTTGCAAAGAAAGATGTGTTGTTTGCTTGGAGTGATTCGCAGGAGGAAGCGTTCAGCACTTTGAAAGATAAGTTAACCCAAGCTCCCTTATTGCAATTGCTTGATTTTAATAAAGTGTTTGAGCTTGAATGCGATGCTAGCGGTATTGGGCTAGGTGCTGTTTTGTTACAAGAAGGAAAACCAGTTGCTTATTTTAGTGAAAAGTTAAGCGGTGCTAGTCTGAAATATTCTACTTATGATAAGGAGTTTTACGCTTTAGTGCGCACTTTGCATACATGGCAGCACTATCTTTGGCATCGTGAGTTCATAATTCATTCTGATCATGAGGCTTTAAAACATATTCGTACCCAAACAAATCTGAACCGTCGTCATGCTAAATGGGTAGAATTCATAGATTCTTTTCCTTACATTATTAAACACAAGAACGGGAAGGACAATGTTATTGCTGATGCTTTGTCTCGTCGCTATACCATGATGTCACAGTTAGATTTTAAAATCTTTGGTTTGCACACTGTGAAAGATCAATATGTTGACGATGCTGATTTTAAAGAGACTTTCGACCATTGTATTAATGGGAAACCATGGGGCAAATTTCACATACAGGATGGGTTCCTGTTTCGCGCTAACAAGCTGTGTGTTCCAGCTAGCTCGGTTCGTCTTTTGTTGTTACAGGAAGCGCATAGAGGCGGTCTCATGGGGCACTTTGGCGTCTACAAGACACATGAGGTGTTGGCTGTCCACTTCTTTTGGCCTCAGATGCGCGCTGATGTTGAGCGTCTTGTTGCACGCTGCACTACTTGTCAGAAAGCTAAGTCACGGTTGAACAACCATGGTTTGTATATGCCTTTGCCTGTTCCTACTTCCCCTTGGATTGATATTTTGATGGATTTTGTTTTGGGATTGCCTAGAACTAAGAAGGGGAGGGATAGCATTTTTGTGGTTATTGATCGATTCTCCAAAATGGCTCATTTCATACCTTGTCATAAGACTGATGATGCTAGCAATGTTGCTGAATTGTTTTTTAGAGAGATTATTCGTTTGCACGGTATTCCCAATACAATAGTCTCGGATCGTGATGCTAAGTTTCTCAGTCATTTTTGGAGATCTCTGTGGAATAAATTGGGAACTAAATTGCTGTTTAGCACCACTTGTCACCCTCAGACTGATGGTCAAACTGAGGTAGTTAATCGAACTTTGTCTACCATGCTTAGGGCTGGTTTAGACAAAAATTTGAAACGTTGGGAGGATTGCTTGCCTCATGTTGAGTTTGCTTATAATCATGCAACACATTCTTCTACAAAGATGTGCCCTTTTCAAATTGTTTATGGTTACATTCCTAGGGCGCCTATTGCTTTGTTTTCGCTTGATGCTGCGGACGCCCCACACATAGATGTTGTTGCACATGTTGAACAAATGATTAACCTCCATGAACAAACTCAACAAAACATTGCTGCTACTAATGCAAAAAAATCAGGTTGCTGGTAGTAAAGGAAGAAAACTTGTTACTTTTGAGCCAGGTGATATGGTTTGGTTGCACTTGAGAAAGGATCGGTTTCCTACTTTGCGCCGTTCTAAATTAATGCCTCGTGCTGCTGGTCCTTTTAAGGTGCTAACAAAGATTAATGATAATGCTTATATCCTTGACCTGCCTGCGGAATTTGGTGTTTCCACTAGTTTTAATGTTGCAGATTTGAAACCATATATGGCCGAGGATGAGGAGTTGCCATCGAGGACGACTTCACTTCAAGAAGGGGAGGATGATGAGGACATCACTATGAGTACGACTACACCAGCAGCACCTCCACATCAAGCGCCACTTCCTTCATTAGCTGGGCCAATCACTCGGGCCCAGGCCAGAGATCTTAACTTCGTCATGCTACTGAAGAATGAGGGCCCAGAAGAATAAACGACCAGCCCAACTGTGGCCCATAGTGGACGACCTAGGGTTGGTCGCCCCTAGGGGTTACGCCCCCTCTCTCTATTTATATAGGAGCTGCGCCTCCTTTGTTTGGCGAGTTTTGTTTTACATCTAGCTTTAGCTACCCTAGAACACGCATAAATACGTGATGTCCTCTGTGATTCAGAACTCCACCTCGAGTGATATTAAGATTGCTCGCATCTTTTTCTTGTTCGTTCTTCGATTGCGCATAGGAAACGATCTTCGTGATTAGGCCGATCTCGCATCAGCAAGGTCGGTAACCATTGGAAGTTGGTTCAGCGATTGCATTGGCGCTTCGGGATCGCTCGTCGTAGTCGGATCGTGAGGGTCTACTTCCACCAAATCGGAATTATCTCCACTCACCGAAAGATCGGGCACCCCAGCTCTATCACAACCCGGTCCCACGACTCAGGGCAGGGATTCCCGTAAGAGCGCACGGGCGACGGTGAGACCCACACGTCGGCGTCGCGCCCCTGAGTTGGGCCGCGCGCACAGGCATTTGGTGCCTGGGCCGGAACTGAGGTTAGTCGGCCTAGCGTGGTTTTTTTCTCTTTTTCCTTTGTATTGTCCCCTTTTCTTTTCTTGATTTTCAAATTTGAATTTGAATTTTGCTATGGGTTTCGCCATTGAGTCAAATGTACAAATTCAAATATTAATGTAAGAGAAATATATTCTTATTTATATATTTATTTTCTGTACCATATTTTCTTTCCTTTCCCCTTTTCTTGATTATTTTCTCATTTCCAAATATTCAAGTTGGTATTTATATCTCAAATTTTTATATTAATTTGTTTCTATTAATGTGACTCCTATTAAATGCACATACAATTAAAAGGCAACATGATGCACGATTTATTTTAGATGTCGTTTGTTTTAAATACTCAATTAAATAAGGTTGTTCACATGTGATATCAAAAAGAGGAATATTATATAGGCATATCTATCTCTCTAAATTTTGGTTTACAAATTTGGGTATTACAATCTCACGACGCTCAAGAAGAAGCCAAAAGAGCTGAAGAAGTTGTTGAGCGTGCGAGGCTTATAGGTACCTTTTTTAGGTTTAACTTTGTTATCCGTTTTTAGCTTCGGAACTAACAAACATATTTTATGATGCAACTGAACTTTCTCCCCCACCAGAGCCATACAACCCAGAAGCCGACCCGGCCCTGAAGGAAGCGCTCGAGACGATTAAAATTGCCAATGAAGCTGTTGACGAAGCTGTCAACAGGCTGCTAAACGAAGCCACTCAGAAAGTGTTGACGGAAGATTAAAGCTTTGTATATTTGAGAGTTTAGTCTTTGTACATAGATTTTGCCTTTGTAAAAACCAAGTATCAACTATTTGCATGTGTATTAATGTAATATATTTCTTTGTGATGCATGAAACCTTCGTATATACCGTTTTTGAGCCGCTGGCGAAAAAACACCTTCCCTTCTTTTCATGCTTCACGAAGAAAAAGATTTTCCTTCTGTTGATTCCATATTGGGTATTATGTCATAGTTGTTGTGTAGTAATACTGATAATGAAGATTCCCCTCCTGTGTAAAAAAATATATATCTACCGAAGGCATATCTTGCGCTACAGCACATTCTTTCATGATGCGACATGTATTTTTGAAGGAGCAATTTTCCTTCTTCTTCACGGCTTTTTGCTGATGCAAAATGATGTATGATGCGATGTTATGCGATATGATGGTATGATGCAAAATGGTGTTTATGCCGAAGATAAAAACCCACGCGAATACACACCCAGACTCTGCATCTCCTTAGGAACGACTTTGGAGTCTCTTCACCTTTTACTTAGGTGGTATTTCAGCTCTGCATTCCCTTAGGAACGACTTTGGAGTCTCTTCACCTTTTACTTAGGTGGTATTTCAGCTCTGCATTCCCTTAGAAACGACTTTGGAGCTAAGCTCTGCATCCCTTAGGAACGACTTTGGAGCTTCTTCACCTTTTACTTAGGTGGCATTTAAGCTCTACATCTCCTTAGGAATGACTTTGGAGCTTCTTCACCTTTTACTTAGGTGGCATTTAAGCTCTGCATCCCCTTAGGAATGACTTTGGAGCTTCTTCACCTTTTACTTAGGTGGCACTTAAGCTCTGCATCCCCTTAGGAACGACTTTGGAGCTTCTTCACCTTTTACTTAGGTGGCATTTTAACTCTGCATTCCCTTAGGAACGACTTTGGAGCTTCATCACCCTTCCTGTTACACTCGATGGTGTAAACACATATTTTTTACAACAGGTCAAAGATTAAACCTTCTTATATTGTCTTCGAAGGGGAGCAACATAAGTGTCACGCCCGGTTTTGGAAGGCAAATCAAATACGAACCATGTACGTGCCAGGATCAGAAACTCACGTACACAACGATTACATAATTGGAGATCATCACACAATGCTCAAAATAAATAGCGAAAAAGGTACTTTATTAACATCAAGAAGTCCAAGACATCCATAGAGTCTAATACATAGCCATAGTCTTTAACATTAATATCAAAGTGCGGAAATACATAACGTAGTAGATAAGGCCTACATAGGCAGCTGACTGGGGGTTGCCACTAAAATAAACTAAAACTCGTCGTAGTCCTAGAACTCCTCAAAGTCCTCCATGTTGCCAGCATCACCTCCTGAGCACTGAATATAGTGGGGACAACCTGGGGTGGGGTGGTTTGTAAAGCAAGGGTGAGTACACATCAACATACTCAGCAAATGTCCCGTTTGCCAAAAGTGGACTAGTTGTATGTGGAGTTAAGGCTAAGCAGTTGTTTTTAGTTGGTCAAGTATTTATAACTATTAGTAGAGCCAAATTTTAGTAATAAACCTAGTTATTATCCAAAAGCACTCCCTCCAAGAGGAAGTACCAAAGATCATAATTATACCATCATCATTAATCATCATCATAAAAGTAACCAAAGTTCTTCTAATCAAATAGGATCCCAAGGCCGCTCTAAACCATGAGCACGACTGATTACCAATTTCTAACACTCTGCAGAGGTCGCACACTTTACCCACAAGTCGTGATTCCCATTCTGCCCTGGGTTCTAACCTCCCCATTGATCACTACCAAAGTGACCTAGCAGAGTCTCACTACGTAGCCTTTACAAAGATTTCCCAGAGGTCATAGTCGCTCGTTAGGTTTCTCCAGTTTGATAAACACAGTACATCTCCCCAAAAGAAGGGTGACTAACAAAACCAAATCGAGAACCTCTGCAACCAACCTCGGCAGAGCAAGTACTGTGCCCGGACCCCCATTGACGGCCCTACGGCGAAGCCAACTACTCCTTTGGTTCCTCTAATTAATCAGCTAAGGGTGTTCCATTCCACCCTCATGGTTGCACTGTTATCTCGGGTTTGTCACTCTCCAAACAGGTCCTTACGGAGAGGTACTTAGGAAACAGCCTGAGTCCCCTAAAGTATCACCAGAACATAATCGGGATAACATCATCGTATCATAAGTATTCACATCATGTTCATTGATTAAGATAAAGCAATAGCATAAAGCTAACCATGATAACCCAAAAGGTAAACAAGGATAAGGTAAATACAGACTAGTCAATCCTTAAGTTTTCAATAATGTAATGTGGGACAGTGAATTATAAAGTAAATAGGACGTGATAGGTCTGAGGACACTTGCCTTCACCAGGTTGTTGCTCAAGAAGATCTTCGACAACACACTCAGGAACCACGGGTTGCTCGTTGTCTAAATAAAGCGATCATGCATTCAATACATTTGGTAAATGACAAATGAACAACACATCAATCATGTACACACATTGGAACACATCTCAAAAGGTAAAGTATTAATTAAAGAAAAAGGAGATCAAATTATAAGATGAACTAATCTTATTTAGGAGTTGATTATTCTTTAAGTGTTGTCCATGATTACATAATCTAATTCTATTCATTTTATTGAGACCTAAAAGTTAAACCAGAGATAAATTCATATAACACAAATTATTAATCTCGCAATATTAAATATCCATTAACCACTAGGGTTTCTTTTTATTTATTTTATTAAGTGAGTAATTCGACACATACACTAACCTATAGTCTAGGTATAAAATTAAAGTGCACAGACTATGGATGAACATAATTTATTTGAACAGAGAATATTCTTATGAACATTTTGCAATTTGAACCACTCAAGTTGGAGTTCATATGAAAAGGATATGAAATAAACATGTTTTGAAGTTTAAAATATGAATTTAAGCCTAATTTTGTGATTATTTAAAAGCCTAGGGTTTAATCTGCGTGCGAAAACCAGGGATGACGGGTTGATTCCAAACAAACCGAGGGTCTCTTTAACAAAATCACCGCACAAAGGGTATCGGGCACTCTGGACCGCACGATCTCGGGTGAACGACCGAGATTAGATCTCGCGGTCGAGCGCACGGGCGCGGGCGTGCGGCAAGCGCTGACAGGTGGGCTCGGGGTGTCAGCGACCCAAGGCAAGGCTGACAGATCGGGTCCAGCGGCAGGGGCGCGGGTGAGGGAGAGAGAGGAGAACGGTCGGATCTCGATCAGGCGGTCGTGATTAGATCTGACCTAATTAAATCCAAACCGCTAGATCTCGAATGGACCCCCGAGATCCAACGGCCGACGACCGGTCATGGGTGCGGTGGCTCCGCTTGACCTCGCGGTGAGGTCTCGCCGGAGACGAGGGGGGCGGCCACGGCGGGGCTCTAGGGGCTTAGGGAAAGGGTCAGACGCTTTTAGGGCGACATGGCGAACTCAACCGTGGGCATCACGCCGGCGCGGGAGCACCAGAGAGCGCGGGACACGGCGAGGCGGGCTAACGGCGGCGTGGATCAACTACGGTGAGGAATTGCGTGGGCACAAGGACAGTAACAGACGAATTAAGGGCATGGGAAGGTTGCTTACCACAAGCGCGAACTCATGAGCGCCTAGAGGACGGCGGGGAGGCGGTGAAGCCTCGGGTGCAAGAAGTGCTCTGATGAGCGTGGACCAGGCAAACCAGAGGGGGGAAAGGACAAACCGAAGGGTGTCCCGAGCTGCGGGTGATGTGGCGGAGCTTACCGGGGCAACAGACGCGACGGGGACTCAACGACGGTCGCAGAACGGCGGCGGTCTTCAGTGAGCAGCGGTGGAGCTTGCCTGGTTGCGTGCGCAGAGCAAGAGAGGGGGCGAGGGAGCTCGGCTGTGGGCGCAAGTGAGCAGGGGGAAGTGGGTGGGCGGGGCACGGGGTCTAAAGGGGAAGGGGCGTGCAGAGGTGGCCGGAGAACGCGTAGACATAGGCGCGTCCACGGCGAGGGACATGGGCAGGAGCCAGGAGGTTAGGGACTGGCTGACGGGTGGGGTCCGCGAGACAGAGAGAGAGAGAGCGAGCGCGCACGAAAGAGAAACGGCGCCGATAGGTCGGCCCCACAGAGCAGCGAGATGGAGAGAGGAAGAGAGGAGGTGCGCAGGTTGGCGCCGATAGGCGGGGCCTGCCTGTCAGGGACCGAGGGTGCGCGGGACTGGGCCTAATGGGCCGACTTGGGATGAATTCGCTTTTCTATTTTCCAGGGAATTTCTAATTGCTTTTTTATTTATTTTCTCTAGGGTTTTCAATCCAAATTCAAACCAAGTTTCAAATTCAAACTAAATCAAACATGTGCAACAATTCAAAGAATATTTGGAGCCCAACATGATGCAATATTTCATGACTCATATTGTTTGGACAAAATAAAATAAACAATCCCTCACTAATTAAGCTAAATCTAACCAAAAGAAAAGGAGAGAGAGAAACTAGAGAGACAAGAGTAACACCTGAATTTGGTTGGCAATCAGAAAGAAATTTTATACCCCAAATTCAGGTTGTTACAATAAGGACAGAAAGGTAAAGAGTACATTAGATATGAAAATTTTGTAATGGAGCCCCTGTGTGACTTCAGTAAATATGCCTCGACTCGGGCACAGTGCTGTTGACTGTGCAAGCTTTGGATTCTTCATGTGTGTCACACTGTTGCTATGTTTGGTGGTGCCCTTCTGGTTGCTGATTGTGGGTCAGGGCTGGTGCCATAGGTGGTGGTGGTAGTGGGACCCATGCAGCTTGAGAGTGGCTTGCCGAAGCAACTGATATTGTGGGCTGTTGGTTGCCCACATACTCGAGAATGTATGGGGAATAGCACGAAGCGATATGCATGACCTGCTTCGACTGATTCTGCCTTGCTTCGGCTTCAGCTGTCTCTTTCTGCTTCTGGATCGTGACTTGGCACGTCCTTGTTGTATGTCCTTTGTCCTCCCCACGGAATAAACAGAACAATCTCTTAGGCTGGGAGTTGAACCTTCCTCCGAAGCTTCTGCCTCCTCTACCTCTTGGAGCCGGTGGCCTATAAGAGCTTTGTTGCGTCCTTGAAGTCTGGGAGCTCTGATGATGCCTTGAGAGTGGTTTCCTCTGTCATCGCTTGAGCTAGGATTGTGGATCGTCCTAACATGCCTGGGGTGGAGCCTTCCTCCGAAGCCCCTGGTCATCTCAGAATACCTATAGGCTTCCTCCCTTCTCTGGCGGAAATCGTTGTCAGCTCAGATGTACTCATCCATTTTCTGGAGAAGCCTCTCCAATGTTTCTGGTGGCTTCCTTGCAAAATATTGCGTCGTTGGTCCTGGTCTGAGCCCCTTGATCATGGCTTCAATGACAATCTCATTAGGCACTATAGGCGCTTGAGCTCTAAGACGCAAGAACCTTCGGATGTATCCCTGCAAGTACTCCTCATGGTATTGCGTGCATTGGAATAGTGCTTGGGCAGTTATTGACTTCATCTGGAAACCTTGGAAGCTGGTGACTAGCATATCCTTCAGCTTCTGCCACGAAGTGATTGTTCCTGGCCGAAGAGAAGAATACCATGTTTGAGCCACACTTATGACTGCCATGACGAAGGACTTCGCCATGACAGCAGTGTTGCCCCCATATGAGGATATGGTTGTTTCGTAGCTCATCAGAAACTGTTTCAGATCTGAGTGTCCATCATACATGGGGAGCTGAGGTGACTTGTAAGATGATGGCCACGGGGTAGCCTGCAACTCTGTTGCTAGAGGAGAAGCGTCATCAAAAGCAAAGTTGCCATGATGAAAGTCATCGTACCATTCATCCTCATTGATTGGGCTTTCCTAGCGAAACTACCTGCGTTGGGGCCTTCGGTCTTGGTAATCCTGAGTAAGGTGACACATTTCCTCGGCAGCTTCGTCGATCTTCTTCTGAAGGTCGGCTAGCCGAAGCATCTTTTCTCTCTTCCTTTGTACTTGCTGATGAATGGCCTCCAAGTCCCTGATCTCCTGATCCAACTCCTCCTCCTGAGGTGTTGGGCTGGTAGCCTTTCTCTTCTGGCTCCTAGCTTCTCGTAGGGAGAGTGTCTCCTTATTTGTGTCCAGTGGCTGCAGGGCAGCCCCTGGCGCTGTTGTCTTCTTCGGCATCATGACGATTGTGAATGCTTGCCGAAGGTGGTCGTTTGAGTTCACCGGAGGTGGGCGCCAATGTTGGTCACTTGTTCTCAAATGCTATGAATCAAGAACAAGTCAACACAATCGTTAAGGATTAGGGACCTTTGTCTTCTGAAGCATTATCTTCACACGGATATAATGCTCATCAAACGAAGGTCAAGAAGAACATACCTTCATCAGATTAATATATGAATGGAAATGCAAAAGGATGAAAACGACAACTGTATCTTATTAATTTATATATACATTTGCATTCCATAAAGCATATGTGAATATTAACAATATTAACATTACATCGATACCTTCGGCTTGCTCGAAGGTGAAGACGCGAGAGAGTGATTACAATTCAGCGTGAACAGTACGGTGCTACTGTTCATCTATTTATAGGCACAGGACATAGCCCGAGTAAAAGTACATTTATGCCCTTGACATTCATCTATAACCACAACACGAATCATTAAGGATTGGATAGTCTTTGTCCATTTTCGGTCCTCATCATACTTGGTCTTCGTCATCACGTCAAGTCGAAGCTCTTCAGCTATAGCTCCGTCGTCCATTCTTATCACCTTCGGGTTATATCTTCACCCTGTCATGAGAGAAGACCTTCATCCTGAAGCCGAAGCCCCCTGTAATAATCCATGTCATACTGAAAACATATGGTCAGTCACGTTTTTGAGGATCTTCGAAAGAGGAAGGCCCCCAACATGAACCTTCCTTTGAAGCTTCTTCCTCCTCTGCCCCTTAGAGCTGCTGACATGTAAGAGCTTTGTTGCATCCCTGAAGATTGAGAGTTTTGCTGGTTGCCTTGAGTGTGGTTTGCCCTATCATCACTTGAGCTGGGATTGTGGATTGTTCTGACATGCCTAGGGTGGAGCCTCCCTCCAAAGCCCCTAGTCATCTCAGAGTATTTGTAGGCCTCTTCCCTTCTCTGCTGAAAGTCATTATCAGCCCTGATGTACTCATCCATCTTCTAGAGGAGCTATTTGTCGGTGTTTTGGGTCCGACCGCACACCCGGGGTTGCCCCTCAAGGTGTTTTTAGGAGTACGACGATGTTGCCGACTGTAGCTCGATGGTTCGTGCTGGGGGCACGAGAAACTGTGAACAATGATGTACAGGTTCGGGCCGCTTAGAGATGTGTAACACCCTACGTCCTGGTGGGAATGCTTTATGTGGTGGATTACAAGGGAACTCTCTAGTATAGGGAATGTAGAGAGTTGAGGTGGGTGGCTGAGTAGTGAGATCGATCGTTCTGAAGGGGTGCCCCCTAGGCCTTATATATTCGACCGTGAGGCAATACATGCGGATATGATAACAATGCGCACCTAAGAAATAGTGAACTGATTGAGTCTATCTTCCTATAGTTCTGCCGACTCATCCTCGCTTGGTTCCGTTGCACCAGGCTCCAGCGCGGGAAAGTCGGGTCTCTGTTGTGGTTACTTGCTCGACGTTGTTGGGCCGTCTGGGCTCGCACCGATCCGACCTTGTGTCGATCTGCTTCACTGGTCATTCTTCCCCAGGCCCACGTAGGGATGACCTTACGATTTATTGGGCCCTCGGGCCTTTCGTGAGGTCTTTTATCCTTCCAGTGGACCCGGGGGATATCTGTCCCCCACAAGCCCCCGATCTTTGGGTTGATTTTGAAATAATCGGCCCAAAGATCCTAGGTCCAGCTTGCGGTCTTTGTTTATGACAGGAAATGCTTTCCGGGTAGTCTGGTAAAAACGATTTCTTACAGTCTCCTTCTGCTTTTATCACTCGAAAACTGGTGTTCTGTCTCAAACTCGCGCTTTAGAGGTCAGCATTTCGTACTGTAGGACCTTGAACTTCGTTGGGTGCACCGGAGGTGCACCCAATGGGTGTAGCCCCCGAGCTTCGAGTGGATTCTTGAAAATAATCCACTCGAAGGTCTTCACTTCGAGTATTATCAGAAATCATTTTTATTTTCCGCTTGCACTTTGTTGGAGGTCAGCCTTACTTTTGATCTTGCCATATGCTTTAGAAGTTAGCATTATCTTGACTTGAAATGACGATTCATTGGGTGCACCTAAGGTGCACCCAATGGGTGTAGCCCCCGAGCTTCGAGTGGATTTTTGAAAATAATCCACTCGAAGGTCTTCATTTCGTGCCCTTTTGCTGAGAATCATCCTCTCTTTTTCTGAATGCCTTAGAGGTCAGCATTATGTCATTGATATTATGCTTTAGAGGTCAGCATGTATTTTGTCTTTGAGGCCGAGTTCATGATCTGCCCATATCTTGCTAGGTGGTGCAATTTATTTGATCTGCGACTGATTGGACGTTCGATGGACGTCCCCTGGCTAGTCTTCATGTCGCTTCTGTCGGTCAGACTTGTACTTCACCGGCTATATTTGGCTTTCCTTTGATCCTTACTGATATCTCATTTTTGTCTTGAGGTATTCATTGCATGCCCTGCACGGATGTGACAGTTTTGAAAAATATACTGATAATTCTTGGGCGTCCCCCCCAATGGGTGTGGGCAAGGGACGGCTTGGTACGCTGAGTGTTTTAGCAGACTGCTTCTGAGTAGTAATTTGATGTGACCGCGGGTGTAATCATATCGCCCGCGTAGTTGACTGGAGTCCCAATGGGTGTTGCGTTGCGTGAAGCGGTGTCAGCCGCCTGACGTATCTTCAGACGGTTTGAGGTGCATATTGAATTTTTGCTACTGTTCAGTGACCGTGGTAGGAGGTGAGCGGTTGCCTACTTTTTCTATAAATAGTGTCTTTGCCTCTCCGGTTTTTTCACATCTCTTGCTGCTTGTTTACTCTCTTCTTCTTCTCCCCTCTGCCACCATGGGTAAAAGTAAGAAGGGTAGCGGTTCTTCTCTCGCTCTGGCGACAAACGCAAACGTGAGCCGACTCCTCCTTCGGAGGACTTCGGCAACTCGGAGTACTCGGAGGAGGAGTTCTCCTCCGAGTCCGAGGGTTCCCCGGCTCCCGTCTCTCCCCCGGCGTCGTCTGATGTTTCAGACGACTCCCAGGGGATTGCCGCGGAGGTCTGGACCTACATCCGTGCCGTCGAACGCTCCGGGCTCGAAGGCTCGGATGAGTCGGAGTACTCCTCGAATGAGGAGGACTCCTCGGACTCGTCCGAGGAGGACAGCGGCGGCGACGGTGGTGATGGCGACGACGACGGGGGCGACGGTGACGGCGGCGGCGACAGCGGCAAGGGCAGCGACGATGGCAGCAAGGGCGACCATGACGGCGGCAGCAAGGGCAGCAGCAAGGGCAGCAACAAGACCAGTGGCTAGATGCCACTGGTTTTTTAGATGTTAGTATAGATTAGAAGTAGTATAATGAAATAATGTAGTAGTAGTTAGTAGTATAGAGTAGTGTAGTGTAATGTAGTAGTAGGGAGGTCATCAACTCATAATGAGTTGGTTTGTAAGTTCAGTAGCTTCCCTTTATAATGAAAAGTGATTTCGCTCCACTTCTGCATGTGTCATGTTGCTTTCTCGTTGTACGCCAGTCAATGCGCGAGGAGTATCTGTGATCATCAAATCGCCTTTCTGACTGCCTTTTTGTAATGATGGAGCTTCGGTGGTCGCGGCCGAGTCATCCGAAATTCCCTCGTTGCTTTAGGAATGACGGCCGAGTTACGGTGGGTCGTGTCGGTGTTTTAGATGTAATCAGCCGAGTGATTTATGGCAACATCGGTGTTTTTAGAGGTAACAGCCGAGTGACTGACGGTGGCGTCGGCGTTTTAGAGGTAACAGCCGAGTGATTAATGGCAACATCGGCGTTTTAGAAGTAACAACCGAGTGACTGATGGTGACGTCGGCGTTTTAGAGGTAACGGCCGATTGCTGACATGGCAACATCGGCGTTTTAGAAGTAACAGTCGAGTGACTGATGGTGACGTTGGCGTTTTAGAGGTAACGACCGAGTTAGAACGGGCCGCGTCGGCCGTTTTGGAAATAACGGCCGAGCGATGACATGGCACGACAGCGTTTTTAGAAATAACCGCTGGGTGATGACTGGACGCTTTTTGGAAACGGTATCTGGCCGAGAAAAACCCCATATGTACTGCATCGTTGCGCGCTTCCGCTTTCCGTGCCCTAATTCTTGCTTTTCTGCATCCAAGCTTTCCTTGCGCTCGTGCGATACTGCCTTCGTCCTGCTCGCCGGCGAGATTGAGATGGCGCCCAAGCAGAAAGCATCAGGTTCATCCGCTGCTGTCATTCCTCCCATCGATCCCAACAGCCAGTTGCCTTTCGCAGGTAACCATATGTCAGTTGTTTCTGAGTCTGATCTTCTCCACCTCACGTCCATCGGGGTTCTTCCCCCCAAGGAGCTATGTTCTTGGCGGGTTTGCCATGGGGTCACTGTTCCAACAGAGGACACCCACGAATCTGTCGTATATGTTCCTTTTCTTCTCTGCGGTCTTGCCCTTCCTGTTTCTCCTTTTTTCCGCGGCCTCCTTGATTTCTATCACTTGAATCTGACCCATCTGAACCCTATTCCATTCTGGAAATCTCCATCTTTGTTCATTTATGTGAGGCCTTTCTTGGCATCCTGCCACACTTTGGGCTGTGGAAATACTTGTATCACTGTCGGCCTGGGATGGCCGGAGGACAACATCAGCTGGTGGGGGGCGCGAGCTTAGAAATGCGCCGCGAAAGAAAAACTGATTATCTTGATATCCCCCTCAAAGATAGCATTAAAGGATGGCGCTTGGAGTGGTTTATTGTTGAGAATCACGGAAATTCTCTCCCCCTGCGGTCAGGGAGACAGCCGGACGTTCGCACTCCGAGCTGGACTGAATCCCCCACAGACCAGGATGTGGCTGAGGCAGGAGTTCTGCTAGCTGAAGTTGGATTGTTGAAGGAGAGGGGTCTGACTGCAGAAGCTGTGGTTGCTGACTTTGTCTTCAAGAACATTCAGCCATTGAAGGACAGGGCATACCCGGCCTACCTGTACCGAGGTCTAGCTGACTCCACCCGGATCACCAATAGAAGAATTCCTGTTGTGGACTTGGTGAGCCGACTTGAAATGATACTTAGGGGCAAGGTGTCAAATGTTGGTGCCCCTGTTGCCTACTCGGCTTGGAACTTGCCTCCTTCCAAGGCCTTTACCCATTTCGTGTCAAGTCCTCCTGCTGGCGATGGCGGTTTGGGCCTTAGAGTGCGACCCTCTGCCAAAGAAGTTAGTGCGTTGGTTGCTTCGCTTGAAGAAATTCCTGATGATGAACGACAGGTTCATTTTGAGGTGCCTTTGGATCCCAGTGATGCAGAGATAAGTGCCATGCTTGATATGTTAGCCGAAGATTCTTCTGATGCCGCTCCTGCTAGGACATCGGTGGTGGCGCCTCTCCCGGAAGCTGGTAAAACCTTGGATATTCAGAGGCATGTCAGTGTTCGCCCGAAGCGCCCTTGCCGAGTCAATCAACTTGATTCTCCTGCTGATGAGCAGAAAAAGAAAAAGAGACATCTTCGGCGAGTATCTAGCTTGGATCGGGATGCTGGTCCTTCGGTTCCTGCTGTTGAGGAAGTGCCCGTGCCTGAGTTTACCGACGCTGACCCCAATGGGTGTGATCCATCCGTCGCTGACCCCAATGGGTGTGCTCCATCTGTCGCTGATCCCCATGGGTGTGCTGTCTGTGTTGCTGATGAAAACGAGGAGGAGGAAGAAGATGAGATCCCTCTGACTCGGAAGAACAGTCGGATACGTAGCCAGTGGGGAAAGTAGTGGAGTTCCTTCTCCTGCTCTGTCTGCCCTCATTGGTCTACAAAAATTGTCTCTGGCGAACTTTGATCAGACTCTTGAAGATATGGTTCCAGAGGATCTGTTATCAGAGCCAGCGGATGGTGACGCGATGGATGTTTGTGCTGATGTGTTCGACGCCAGGTTGGGGTCATCTCGGGCAGCATCCCATGCCTCATCGACCTTGGAGCGCGGTCTTGAGGGTCAGGAAATTGACTTGGACTGTCCTGCTCCCATGGAAGTGACTGAGGGACCTTCAGACTTAGAGGCGGCTGCTGCAGAGAACTTGGCCCTCAAGGATGGTGTTGACACTTACCCAGCCCCCAAGGGTGTTGCCGGGGATGATTCGGCTTGGGTGGGAAGCGTAAGTCACGACCCAGCCCCCGAGGGTATTGCCGGAGACGATCCGGCTCAAATGGGTAGCGCAAACTATGACCCAGCCCCCGAGGGTGTCCGAGCGGGGTCTCCCTCTTGTACTTCCATGGATGTTCACGTAGGATCTCCTCCACATTCTGGTTGCATGGTGGTAGCCCAAGCTTTTGGTCAAGGAGTCGCTTTAGAGGCTAGCGTTCCTGATGACAAAGTTTTGGGCTCTGCTGATGACACTGAATTGGTTCCTGCTGGTTCATTGCAAGTTGCTCCGGATGGTGATCCTACGCCAAGCCATCAATTGATTTCTCACGATTTGGGAGTCCCCTCATTCTTCTCCAACCTCCAGGTACTATGGTCTATTCTAGTCTGACTTTTACACCGGATGAACTGCTGTCATTACATTCATCTGCTCTCAATATCAGGCATTGGTGGACGGGATGGCTAGTCAGCTGAAGTTGCAAGGTGCTTCTGTTCCAGAAAGAGCTTTGTCTCTGGCACGTTGGAATCTGGTGCTGCTTCAACAGCGTGTTTCTGACTTAGAGGCGGCGAATGCTGGTTAGTGCTTTTCTGCTTCCTTTCGTCTATCTTATTAAACTGCTTCTTAATCTAAACTTTTTGCTTGACCGTTTCTCGCTAGATATGACTCGACAGTTTTCTGTTCTTGAAGAGAAACATTCTCAAAATCAGGCCGAATTGGTCCGATGGTGCTCTGATTTTGAAGAAAAGTATTCCCAAAGTCAGACTGAACTGGCCCAAGTTTCTGCTGCTCTGAACGATGCCAACGTGTTGAACTCTACTCTCCGCGCTCAGCTTGATTCTGAAAAGGTGACCTGAAAACCCGAGCTTTGTTTTGCCATGTTCTTATTGCTTGCTCGACGTTTGAAGAAGTTAATTCTTGTTTGCAGGAAGAAAAACGTGTCCTTGTTGCTTCTCGTGACAATCTTGACAAGCTATATCGTGACTCCAGCAACTCGTTGACCATCCTGGAGAGGAGTCATCGCTTCACCATGGAGGAGTTAGACAATCATCGTTGTAAGCTGCAGGAGTCTTCGGATGACGTGATTCATCTCAGGCAGTCGATATCAGCTAAGGATGAGCTTCCAAGAAGTCCATCACCCAGGAGCTAGAAACCGCTCAGTTGGCTGTCAAGGTTGCTGAAGAGACTTTCGTTACTCTGAGGGCCCAGCGCGACAGAGCCATGGATAAAGCCATTCGCGCAGGGCGGATCTTGATGAGGAGACCCGGTGTGATTGTTCCCGACGATATAAGGGCTGATGTGAACGCTGCTCCTGATTCCTCAAGTCGCCCTTCTTCGTCGGTTGCTCCTGAGAAGAATGTTGCAAAATAGAAAAACATTGCGTGCTTTGAGCGCGCGGTTATCGTGCTCGGATATTTTGTTAGAGGACACCTGCTTGACATTTGAATGCTACTGTTATTCTCCTATCGTTTTAGAATTTCAGCAGTATCTAAATTTGCAGAAGTAAAATGTTGTATGATGATTTTGAAACTTCTTCACGGGACATAGAGGTCGCCCCTATATGAGTAATCGTAAGCATGTGGAACCGTCTTAAGTCGTTGCTGACTTAAACTGATTGCTTTTGTTAATAGGGCATAGTAGTAATCCCGAGTTAAGTAAGCGCGTGCATGTTGCACTGTCTTAAGTCGTTGCCGACTTAAGCCGATTGCTCCGTTAGCAGGGCATAGTGGTCACCCCGAGTTAAGTAAGCGTGAGCATGTTGCACCGTCTTAAGTCGTTGTCGACTTAAGCCGATTGCTCCTTTAGCAGGGCATAGTGGTCACCCCGAGTTAAGTAAGCGTGAGCATGTTGCACCGTCTTAAGTCGTTGCCGACTTAAGGCGATTGCTCCGTTAGCAGGGCATAGTGGTCACCCCGAGTTAAGTAAGCGTGAGCATGTTGCACCGTCTTAAGTCGTTGCCGACTTAAGGCGATTGCTCCGTTAGCAAAGCATAGTGGTCACCCCGAGTTAAGTAAGAATGCAGGTCGACCATGAACAATATGGGTATTCTTGAGGTCTCTTTATTGATGATATGTTTCCAGTTTATAGAGTACATTGTCGTTCCGATAGCTTTTGAAATACAGCTAGGGGTAAAATTTCCTGAGGTGTTCTATGTTCCATGAGTTTCCAATTTCCGTGCCATCTATCTGAGTGAGACGATATGATCCCGGCCGAGTGACTTCTGCTACTATGAATGGTCCTTCCCATAGAGGTGACAACTTATGTCGTCCCTCCCCCGTTAGAATTCGGCGGAGGACGAGATCTCCCACTGCAAAGGATCGGTGTTGCATGGCCTTATCGTGGTAACGCCTCAAAGTTTGCTGGTACCGCGCTGATTGAATTACTGTGTTTAGCCGTTCTTCTTCGAGTATATCAATATCCTCCAGCCTAGTAGCCTCGGCTTCTGCTATGCTTTCAAAGACCAACCTTGGCGCCCCAAACTTGAGGTCAGCAGGTAGTACTGCCTCTGACC
Organism: Zea mays; assembly: GCF_902167145.1. Lineage (NCBI taxonomy): Eukaryota > Viridiplantae > Streptophyta > Magnoliopsida > Poales > Poaceae > Zea > Zea mays. Next base: position 49,375,834 of record NC_050103.1, read on the forward strand.
CGTAGACCATGAAGAAAGGAGTATTTCCATGCAGAGCTCGACTAGGTTGAGTTCTTAGGCTCCAAACGACGTAGGGCAACTCTCTTATCCACTTTCCTGCAAACTTTTCATTTTTATCGAAGACTTTTTTCCTGAGTGCCTCCAATATCATCCCGTTAGCCCGTTCAACCTGCCTGTTGGCTCTTGGGTGTGCCACCGAAGCATATTTGATCTGAATGCTTTTTTGCTTGCAGAAATCAAAGAACTCTGAACTTGTGAAGTTGGATCCTAGGTCAGTTATGATACTATTTGGTATTCCGAATCTGAATATTATGTCTTGTATGAATTCCACGGCCTTAGTTGAGGTTAAAGAAACAATGGGTTTGAATTCTATCCATTTAGTGAATTTGTCAATTGCTACCAGTATATGAGTGTATCCTCCTTGAGCTTTCTCGAAAGGTCCAATCATATCCAATCCCCAGCATGCGAACGACCAAGTTACTGGTATGGTCTGCAGTTGCTGTGCTGGTAGATGTTGTTGCTTTGACAAGTACTGGCAGGCTTCGCACCTCTGAACTAACTCGGCTGCATCACTTTTTGCTGTTGGCCAATAGAATCCTGACCTGAAGGCCTTCCCAACTAGTGTCTTGGATGCTGCGTGTATTCCACATTGCCCAGCATGGACCTTGCGATTTGTGCCCATTCTTTCGTCGGGGAGGTAGACAGTGGAGTTCTTCGGGTCAGCGGGCCCTTGGCCCCTGGCTTGCTGAAGGCGATCTTTTTTCGGAGCGCTGGAGGTTGCGCTTTTCCCTGTCTTACTCCGACATTTTCGGAGGTTGTTGGAGGAGACTTCTTCCTGGGCGGGTTTGCGATGCGATGTAGAGTTCCTTCTTCATCTGCTATGGATGAGATAGTTCCGAAGCAGAACACGGATCCAGGGCGGAGGGTGATCTTGCGATGGAAGGTGACGGCCATTGAGCTAGCTTAGATCGGCGACGCACCCCCTACCTGGCGCGCCAGCTGTCGGTATTTTGGGTCCGACCGCACACCCGGGGTTGCCCCTCAAGGTGTTTTTAGGAGTAGGACGATGTTGCCGACTGTAGCTCGATGGTTCATGCTGGGGGCACGAGAAACTATGAACAATGATGTACAGGTTCGGGCCGCTTAGAGATGCGTAACACCCTACGTCCTAGTGGGAATGCTTTATGTGGTGGATTACAAGGGAACTCTCTAGTATAGGGAATGTAGAGAGTTGAGGTGGGTGGCTGAGTAGTGAGATCGATCGTTCTGAAGGGGTGCCCCCTAGGCCTTATATATTCGACCGTGAGGCAATACATGCGGATATGATAACAATGCGCACCTAAGAAATAGTGAACTAATTGAGTCTATCTTCCTATAGTTCTGCCGACTCATCCTCGCTTGGTTCCGTTGCACCAGGCTCCAGCGCGGGAAAGTCGGGTCTCTGTTGTGATTACTTGCTCGACGTTGTTGGGCCGTCTGGGCTCGCACCGATCCGGCCTTGTGTCGATCTGCTTCACTGGTCATTCTTCCCCAGGCCCACGAAGGGATGACCTTATGATTTATTGGGCCCTCGGGCCTTTCGTGAGGTCTTTTATCCTTCCAGTGGACCCGAGGGATATCTGTCCCCCACACTATTCCAGAGTTTGCAGAGGCTTCCTAGCAAAATACTACGTTGTTGTTCCTAGTCGGAGCCCTTTGATCATAGCTTCGATGACAATCTCATTTGGCACCGTTGGCGCCTGGGCTCCGAGTCGCAGAAATCTTCGGACATATGCCTGCAAGTACTCTTCATGGTCTTGCGTACACGGGAATAAGGCTTGGGCAGTTACTGGCTTCGTCTGGAAATCCTGAAAGCTAGTTACCAGCATGTCCTTCAACTTTTGCCATGACGTGATCGTTCCCGGGCGAAGGGAAGAATACCACGTCTGAGCCACGCTCCTGACTGCCATGACGAAGGATTTTGCCATGACAGCCGTGTTGCCACCATATGATGATATGGTTGCCTCGTAGCTCATGAGAAACTGCTTCGGGTCAGCATAATGTCCATCATACATGGGAAGTTGTGGTGGCTTGTAGAATGATGGCCATGGGGTAGCCAGTCCTCGTCATTGCTTGGACTATCTTGACAAAGCTCCCTCTGTTGCGGCCTTTGTCCTTGGTCATCTTGCGTGATGTGGCGCATTTCCTCAGCAGCTTCATCAATTTTACTTTGAAGTTCGGCTAGCCGAAGCATCTTTTCTCTCTTTCTTTGCACTTGTTGGTGAATACTCTGTAAGTCCCTGATTTCTTGGTCCAGTTCTTCCTCCTGTGGTGTTGGGCTAGTAGCCTTCCTTTTCTGGCCCTAGGCTTCTCTCAGAGAGAGAGAGTCTCGGTTGGTGTCTAGTGGCTGAAGGGCAGCCCCTAGCACTATTGCCTTTTTCGGTGGCATGACGAAGGTGAATGCTTGCCGAAGGTGGTCGTTTGAGTTCACTGGAGGTGGACGCCAATGTTGGTCACTTGTTCTCAAATGCTGTGAATCAAGAACAAGGCAACACAATTGTTAAGGATTAAGGACCTTCGTCATCCAAAGTATTATCTCCTTTCGGATATAATAATCTTCAGATGAAGGTCATGAAAGACAAGCATTCATGATTCACGAGGGTAAAAATAACATAAAGATAATGAATGTAATTTATTGACTCTTACACATAAGTATTTCATAATATGCATATGAACATTAACAAAATTTATATTACATTGATACCTTTGGCTTGTTCGAAGGTGAAGCTGCGAGAGTGATTACAATGCCGCGTGAACAGTAAGGTGCTACTGTTCATCTATTTATAGGCCCGGGACGCAACTCGAGTAAAAATATATTTATGTCCTCAACATTTATTCACAACTATAACATAAATTATTAGGTACTAGATAGTCTTTTTCTCTTTGGGTCAGCATCATGTTTGGTCTTCGTCATCATTTTAAGCCAAAGTTGTTACTCTTCGGCTATAGCTTCAGCGTTCATTCTTATCATCTGTTGGGGGCCTTCGGCTTACGAAGGTCCTCAAAAACAGGATTTAACAGTATTTCTGGAGTATGATGTGTGAACAGGTATCTTCGGACTCGAGTCGGTATCACAGTAGGAGAAGCCCAAAATAATACGAAGGTTGATACAGCGCCGAAGATGTGAGCGGGAAAGCTTCGGCGTGGTAGCAGAAAATGAAACCGACTTAAAGATGAAAAGGCTATTCAGACCTCGGTGGATTACTATAGAATTATTATCAAATGTAAAGGGCATGAATGTAATTTTGTATGGGCTGTGTCTCGTGCCTATAAATAGGTGAACAGTACCCCCGTACTGTTCACGGTGATTTGACATTTGCTTTTGCGTCACACCTGTACTTTCATCTCCTTCCAAGCTGAAGGTACATTTGTAATTCGATGTCATTTCTGCTTTTTCATAATAATAATGTAAAAATAAGTTGATAATAGTATATAATTGTCTATGTTATCTTTCATATTCCTTATGATTCATTCTTCGTCATTGTATGCTGTGTTTATGAAGGTACGCCCTTCATAACCTTCGTCTGAAAGTCATTATATCCTAAGGGAGATAATGCTCCGAAGGACGAAGGACTTTACCGATTAACATTTTCTGTGTTGCCTTGTTCTTAACTCATAGCATTTGAGAACAAGTCCCCAACATTGGCGCCCACCTCCGGTGAACTCACTTCCACTCTTTGAGTTTTTGAACACCTTCGGCGATCATAAACCTTCGCTATGGCGCCGAAGAAAGCTTCAGCAACTGGGGCTGCAACTCTGCAACCACTGGACCACAATCAGGAGACAGTCTCCCTTCGGGAGGCCCGAAGCCAGAAAAGGAAGGCTGTTAGCCCGACACCGCCAGAGGATGAGATAGATCAAGAAATCAGAGACATGGAGATGCTTCATCAACAGGTGCAGAGGAAGAAAGAAAAGATGGCCAGGCTAGCTGAACTGCAAAGGCAGATAGACGAAGCCTCTGAAGAAGTTCGTCATCTTACTCAGGATGAGCAACACCAAAGGCCTCAGCACCAAGACCTTCATCAGGAGGGTTTCCTCAACGAAGATGACTGGTATGACAATTTCCATCATGGGAATTTTGTTTTTGATGATGCTTCTCCTCTGTCCGCTGAGCTGCAGGCTACACCTTGGCCTCCGTCCTACAAGCCGCCTCAGCTTCCCATATTCGATGGCCACTCAGACCCGAAGCAGTTTTTGATGAGCTACGAAGCAACAGTATCTTCGTATGGTGGCAATGCTGCAGTCATGGCCAAATCTTTTGTTATGGCTGTCAGGAGTGTTGCTCAAACCTGGTATTCTTCCCTTCGACCAGGAACGATCACTTCATGGCAAAAGCTGAAGGATTTGTTGTTAACCAGCTTTCAAGGGTTTCAGACGAAGCCGGTCACTGCTCAAGCTCTATTCCAGTGCACCCAGGATCACGAAGAATACCTTCAGGCGTACGTCCGGAGGTTCTTGCGTTTGAGGGCACAGGCACCAACAGTGCCCAACGAAATTGTCATTGAGGCCATGATCAAGGGGCTTCGGCCAGGACCTTCAGCTCAGTACTTTGCTAGGAAGCCTCCTCAAACTTTGGAGAAGCTGCTCCAAAAGATGGACGAGTATATTCGAGCCGATAATGACTTTCGTCAAAGAAGGGAGGAGGCTTTCAGGTTTTCTGAAATGACCAGGGGCTTCGGAGGGAGGTTCTATCCAAGGCACGTTAGATCAATTCACAAATCTACTCAAAATGATGATAGGGGGAGCCAGCAGCAAAGGCCACAGTGCTCCTCACAGGCTTCGGGGCAACAGCAAGGCTCCTTCCGACCACCAACTCCGAGAGGCAGAGGTGCCAGGGGCTTCGGCGGGAGATTTGGTGATCAACCAAGAAGAATTTTTTGCTTGTTCTGTGGTGAGAACAAAGGCCATACCACCAGGATGTGCCATGTTACCATCCAGAAGCAAAAGGAAATAGCCGAAGCTGCAGCACAACAGGCTCAGCCGAAGCAGGTCATGCACACTGCTTCGTATCATTCGCCTTACATCCCAGAATATTTAGGCAACCACCCTGCAGTTTCTGTTGCTTCGGCGAGTCAACCTCAAGCTTCCTGGCAACAGCCTCCGCCTCCACCACCGCTGCAACAAGGCCAGCAGCCAGAAGGGAGCCAATATGCTCCACACCAAAGGGACTTCAGAGAACAGTCCGAAGCTCGCACAGTCAACAGCACTGTGCCAGAATCAAAGCACATCTATTGACAAATATCCTACCTTGATAGTAGTCTTTTTCATTCAGCTTTATTTTCTGTGTAATAAAGGACATTGTTTAGATTTCATGTAATAGTTTCGTTGTTTGCCACAAGGAAAATATATTTTCTCCACAAGCTTAAGTTGTTGAAGCTTAAAGATTTGCGATAACAAAGAGGACCTTCGAATTATCAAAAATTCTTCGAAGCAACAAAAAGTCGTTCTAAGGAACGCAGAGTAAGTTTGCCGAAGTCACAAAAAGCCGTTCCAAAGGGAGCACAGTGTAAGTTTTCTGCTCCAAAGTCGTTCCAAAGGGAATGCAGAGCTTACAGCGAAAAGTCAACGCTGATACCGCCTAAGTAAAAGGCGAAGCGCGAAAAGTCAACGCGAATACCGCTGAAAGTAAAAGGCGAAGAAGCTCCTAAGGGAGGCTTACAGCGAAAAATAAACGCTGATTCCGCTGAAGTAAAAGGCGAAGAAGCTCCATAGGGAGGCTTATAGCAAAAAGTCAATACTGATTCAAAAAGATTATGTGATTTATCGCAGGGATGTGTGTGTACCTTCGGAATAAACATCATTTTACATAACATAACATCATCGCATCATTTCGCATAGCATAAGCATCATACATCATGCTGCATATGGCACAAGAAGGGGACACAATATCGATCTTCAGAAGAATGTTTTGAAAAAGGGGGAAATCATGCTAAGTTGCAAGGAGATACACTATTGATCTTCGGAAGTGTAGCTTCGGAAAATATCTTCACGAAGCTTGGATATTATTCATCAGAATACTACGGATATTGTTGTGACAAATAAAAGTTCTTCTTCACGAAGCATGAAAAGAAGGGAAGGTGTTTTTTCGTCAAAGACTCAAAAACGGTACGTATGTAAAATTTCATGCATCGTAAAGAATTGAACAATAAAAGCAGGTATATTATATTCAGGGTTACAAGATGTTACACATGTTACATTTCAGCAGTTTTTACAATAATACTTAATCCTCTCTCAGAACAACTTCTGCAGCCTCGTTCAGGAGCCGATTAACAACTTCATCCATGATAGCTTCAGCCATCTTTTTAATTTCGTCGTCTCCTTTCGGGTGAGGGCCCGGAGACGCTTTAGTAGGATCTGAAGGAGGACAGGGTACGGCTACATTGCTATTACAAATTGCGAACGAAGTTTAAAACAAAAAATTACAACACAATAAAAACCATTAGTTAATACCTATTTGCCCTTCGGGCTCTGCGCTTTTTTCAGCAGCCTCAGCCACTTTTCTAGCATCGTGAATGCCCTTTTCGCTTTTTTGGATAATTTCTCGGGCCATTTCTCGGCCACCATTATCCCAGACATCGGTGAAAAATTTCCCACCAACCATGCTAGCTTCGGCTGAAGGATCTCTTGCATCTTCGAAGGACAAGGTGTCTTCGGATTGCGCTAAAATCTTTACATGATCGCAGCCTTTTTTCTCCAAAATGGTGGCAATTCCCCTAGCACCCGAGAAAGCACATATGTCTCCGCGGCTATTTAAAATTTCCTCGAAGGCCTCAGCTTCGTGATTAATCCATTCGATGGGACCTTCGGGGTTGCCTCTTGTAAAGTTTTCTTCGCTCGAGAATGCGCCGACGCTGGCGAAGCTAGCTTTCAACTTCTTAACACACTCCATAGATTTGTTATAGCATCTTTTCTTGGACGAACGAAGCTCTTCAACAGTTCCCTCTAAATGATTTGCCCATTGGTCGCTAAGTTCTCGTTTTGTTTCTTCAAGTAGGCGTTCCTCTTTGGCTCTGGCCAGTCGTTTTCGAAGATCTTCAATTTCACGCTTTTGAGCCTCAGCTTGACCTTTAAAAGCAGCTTCGTATTCTTTTATTCTATTTATCAATGAATGTAATATTTTATCTTTTTCAAGACCTTCGTTCCTCAGCTCAATTACTTCAGAACGAAGGTTGCTCAGGGCTATAGCGCACCCTTCGTCTTCGGCATCTTTTTGGGCCCTGAGGGCATTGCTAAGTATAAGGCCCTGCAAAGAAAAATATGTGTGCGTCAATAGATTTAAGCAAACGAAAAATTTTGGTTTCGACAAAAAATACAAAGATCTCATTTTTTGTACCTTTAAGCTATTGTATGCCAGGCTGTCGACCAGTTCGTTTTTCGACAACACCGAGAGCCCGTCTTCTAGTGTTGGGAATCCGAAGCTCTTGCTCATCTCCCGACAGACAGAAATCTCCTTGCTGTCAGGAAGACAATACAAAAAGTCTTCTTCTCCACTGCCGTTGAATATTAACGCCCCTTTTGGATACTTCAGTTTTTGGGCGTAAAGCTGGGCCTCTTGCTTTTCTTTTTCTGATAATTTTTTCCCCGAAGCATGACGAACAATATAATCAAGGACTTTGGGGGATGCTTCGGAGGCAATAGCACTGATTTCCTCAACAAGAATTGGCTCCGTTATTTTTTCTTCCTCAGTTTCCAAGGATTTTACCTTCGTGGGCTCTGAGGGCCCAGCTTCAGCTTCAGTTTCTTGCTCTGGAGCCTTAGTATCAGAAATTTCAGTTTTCGCTTCGGAAGTGGCAACAGTCTTCTTCGGAGGTGTGCTTGAGGATTTAATTGTTTCCAGAACATCTAGTACATTGACCATTCTCTTTCTTTTCGGAGTCACCGCTGGCACCTTTTGATTTTTTATTGTCTCAACATTTGCTGAAGGACTTAAAACTTCTGATATTTTTGATCCTTCAGTTGGTCCTTTTACTTCTTCCATTTTTTCTGTCGATGGTGCTTCGGCCATCTCTTTGGTTTCTGGTAACAAAATCTTTGGCTCTTCCAATTCTATTCTTGTTGGCGCTTCGGCCATTTCTGCGACTTCTGGCAGCAAGGTTGGTTTGGTTGGATTTGCAGCTTCGGTGGCCGATAAGGTCTCTCCGGTGAACTCGGGCATCGAAGCTGGTTCAATATAGCGTGGCCGATGTGTGAGGACCTTTATCCTTTTTCTTTTCGGTGCTGGCTCACTAGGAGCAATTGCAGCTTCTTTTGCAGAGGTTGTGTTTTTTCTTTTCTGCCCTCGAATGGGATATCGATAGTCAGGGTAGACAAACCCGATTGCATCAAACACCCGGTTCAGTCTTTTCTTTTTTCGGCCTCCGAAGGCTGCTGACAGTGCAGTATCTTCGGCCTTCGAGTAAGCCCCAAGCAGTTCATCACTTAAATTTTCAATACTTTTTAGCCAGTCATCATCTGGCTCAACGAATTTATCTCCGAACTTGAAAGTATACTTCAGCCTGATAAGTCCACCTTCGTCAGCCTCCTTTATGGTTTCTTGCGGCATTTCCCATTTTTCCGCGAGCGGCCATACTCTGAAGGCAATATGCTCTTGTACCAAATCTCTTGTTCCAATAAAAGAACAAATAACACCGAAGGCTCTCTGGCATTCTTCGGCAGCTTCATTCATTTCAACCTTCGGCCTCCGCAGGCCGAAGCTTTGCCAAATAGGGCGCATAACTATACCTTTAATATCTTCCCGTGTTTTTAGGTCATTCTTCACATAAAACCATTCTGACATCCAGTCGCCGGGCCATCTCTTCCGAAAGGTTGGCACGGGACAACTTGACCCAGACCGAGAAACGAAACTGTAGCAGCCAAAATTATTGTGATACTGTTCCTTACCCCAGGGTTTTGTCTCGTATGATAATTCGTGTATGTTGCAGAAACTTTTCGCATCAGGTTCCAGACCTTGGCTTCTCACGGCCCACACGAAGATATTCAGCCTTATGATTGCTTCGGGGGTAAGTTGATGAAGATAGACTTCAAACATTTTCAGCACCTCTACGACAAAACTGCTCAGGGGAAATCGTAGTCCAGCTTTCAAAAAGCTTCGGAACACCACGACTTCATTTTCCTCAGGGGTCGGGCAAGTTTTCTCTCCTTCATCGACCCTCACAATGGATAAGTCCCGGAAGTATCTTCCCCTCATGTTGACAAGATGATTTTCTTTGATACCTGATTTGCCAAAACCCGAATGGCTTGGTCGCCAGGGGCGATCTTCGGAGTCTTCACCACCACTATCCACATCATAACTGTCGCTGTCATCAGTATCTTCAGACAAACCTTCTAAAATCTCTTTGGTGATTTTTTCTGTATTGGTCTTCGACATTGCTATAAGAAACCCCAGATTCTTCTCTTCATCAAGACTCAGCTTCATCTCCGCAGCAGCCTTCTTATCTTCAGACATCTTCGGAAACACTAAAAAACTGTTTCCAATGTCGAAGCTTCAAAACTTAAAAAGCTAAGCAAATCTTGGTGCGCAAGAGCTAAAAATTGAGTGAGCGGGAGCAGATGGCAAGAGAGTGTGCCAAATGAGCTTGCAGTATGATTTTATTTATACGCCCAGTGTCGGGCTATATCTTCGTCTTGTATACCTTTGCCATGGGAGAAAACTTCCATCCTGAAGCTGAATCTCACTGTAGTGATCCATGTTATGCTAAAAACAGATGGTTAGTCATGTTTTGAGGACCTTCGGAAGAGGAAGGCCCCCAACAACCCATTTGCCTTCTTGTCGTCGAGTAGCCTTTTCTTGATGGCGCTGAAAATCTTGCCGTTGGGTCTCGCTGCATGTGGTGTGGGCCTTCGCCTTGCATATCTGCAATTTGTTGCTCTAGCTCTCGGGCCTTTTGTTCCTCATCCAGTTGAAAGGGAATTAGGCTTACACCTATTTCCTAATTGATTTTGGTGGTTGAATTGCCCAACACAAATAATTAGACTAACTAGTTTGCTTTAGTCTATAAGTTATACAGGTGCCAAAGGTTCACACTAAGCCAATAAAAAGACCAAGAAAAGGGTTCAACAAAAGAGAGCAAGGGATAATCGAAGGCTGCCCTGGTCTGGCGCACCGAACAGTGTCTGGTGCACCACCGGACATTGTCCGGTGCACCAGGGAACTCGACGTCCAACTCTTCACCTTCAGGAATTCTCAGAGGCGCTTCGCTATAATTTACCAGATTGTCCGGTGCACCACCGGACAGTGTCCGGTGCTCCAGGGGAGAGCGACTCTGAACTCGCCAGCTTCGGGAATCCGCTCCGCTATAATTCACCGGACATGTCCGGTGCACACCGGACTGTCCGGTGAGCTAGCGGAGCAATGGCTACTTCGCGCACAACGGTCGACTGCAACGCATTAAATGCGCGCCTGCGCGCACAGAGGAGCAGTGCACGCGCGGGTGGCACACCGAACAGTCTACAGGATTTGTCCGGTGCACCACCGGACAGCCAGGCGGGCCCACAAGTCAGAGCTCCAACGGTCGGAACCCAACGGCCAGGTGACGTAGCTGGCGCACCGGACACTGTCCGATGCACCATGCGACAGCAGCCTCCACCAAACGGCTAGTTTGGTGGTTGGGGTTATAAATACCCCCAACCACCCCACATTCAAGTCATCCAAGTTTTCCACCTTCCAACTACTTACAAGAGCTCTAGCATTCAATTCTAGACACACCCAAGTGATCAAATCCTCTCCCAACTCCACACAAAGCTTTAGTGATTAGAGAGAGTGATTTGTCGTGTTCATTTTGAGCTCTTGCGCTTGGATTGCTTCTTCTTTCTCATTCTCTCTTGAGATCAAACTCACTTGTAATTGAGGCAAGAGACACCAATCGTGTGGTGGTCCTTGTGGGAACTTCGTGTTCCAAATTGATTGAGAAGAGAAGCTCACTCGGTCTAAGTGACCGTTTGAGAGAGGGAAAGGGTTGAAAGAGACCCGGACTTTGTGACCACCTCAACGGGGAGTAGGTTTGCGAGAACCGAACCTCGGTAAAACAAATCCGCGTGTCACACTCTTTATTCACTTGCGATTTGTTTTGCACCCTCTCTCTCGGACTCGATTATATTTCTAACGCTAACCCGGCTTGTAGTTGTGATTAAGTTTGTAAATTTCAAATTCGCCCTATTCACCCCCCCCCCTCTAGGCGACTTTCAATTGGTATCAGAGCCCAGTGCTTCATTAGAGCTTAACCGCTCGAAGTGATGTCGGCAGATCACGCCAAGAAGGATATGGAGACCGGCGACAAGCCCACTACAAGCCACGAGAAAGCTTCATCGGAAGAGTCCCGCAACAAAGGGAAAGGGAAGGAAAAGAAATCCTCTTCCCACAAGTCGCATCGAAGTGGCGATAAGAAAAAGAAGATGAGGAAGGTGGTCTACTACGAGACCGATACTTCATCACCTTCCACCTCTGGCTCCGACGCGCCATCCATTACTTCTAAGCGCCATGAGCGCAAGAAGTTTAGTAAGATCCCCCTACGTTATCCTCGCATTCCTAAACATACACCTTTACTTTCCATCCCATTAGGCAAACCACCAACGTTTGATGGTGAAGATTATGCTAGGTGGAGTGATTTGATGCGATTTCATCTAACCTCACTCCACAAAAGTATATGGGATGTTGTTGAGTTTGGTGTAAGGTACCATCCGTAGGGGATGAAGATTATGATGAGGACGAAGTGGCCCAAATCCAACACTTCAACTCACAAGCCTCAACTATACTCCTCGCCTCTCTAAGTCGAGAGGAGTATAATAAAGTGCAAGGGTTGAAAGGTGCCAAGGAGATTTGGGACACGCTAAAGACCGCGCACGAAGGAGACGAGGTGACCAAAATCACCAAACGGGAAACGATCGAGGGGGAGCTCGGTCGCTTCCGACTTCGCCAAGGGGAGGAGCCACAAGACATGTATAAACGGCTCAAAACCTTGGTGAACCAAGTGCGCAACCTCGGGAGCAAAAAATGGGATGACCACGAAATGGTTAAGGTTATTCTGAGATCACTTATTTTCCTTAACCCTACTCAAGTTCAATTAATTCGTGGCAATCCTAGATATACACTAATGACTCCCGAGGAAGTAATCGGGAATTTTGTGAGCTTTGAATTGATGATCAAGGGCTCAAAGAAGATCAATGAGCTTGATGGCCCCTCCACATCCGAAGCACAACCGGTCGCATTCAAAGCGACGGAGGAGAAGAAGGAGGAGTCTACATCAAGTAGACAACCAATTGACGCCTCAAAGCTCGACAATGAGGAGATGTCGCTCGTCATCAAGAGCTTCCGTCAAATCCTCAAACAAAGGAGGGGGAAAGATTACAAGCCCCGCTCCAAGAAAGTGTGCTACAAGTGTGGTAAGCCCGGTCACTTTATAGCAAAATGTCCTATTTCTAGTGACAGTGACAGGGGCGGCGACAAGAAGGGGAGAAGAAAGGAGAAGAAGAAATACTACAAGAAGAAGGGTGGTGACGCTCATGTATGCCGCGAGTGGGATTCGAACCTCCGACGAGGACGCCGCCAACATCGCCATCAACAAGGGCCTTCTCTTCCCCAACGTCGGCCACAAGTGCCTCATGGCAAAGGACGGCAAAAAGAATAAGGTTAAATCCAAATCCTCCACTAGATATGAGTCCTCTAGCGATGATAATGCTAGTGATGAGGAAGATAATTTGCGTACTCTTTTTGCCAACCTAAACATGCAACAAAAAGAAAAATTAAATGAATTGATTAGTGCCATTCATGAGAAGGATGATCTCTTGGACACTCAAGAGGACTTCCTTATTAAAGAAAACAAAAAGCATGTTAAGGTGAAAAATGCTTATGCTCTAGAAGTAGAAAAGTGCGAAAAATTATCTAGTGAGCTAAGCACTTGCCATGAGACCATTGACAACCTTAGAAATGAAAATGCTAGTTTAAGTGCTAAGGTTGATTCAAATGTTTGTGATGTTTCAATTCCCAATCTTAGAAATGATCATGATGACTTGCTTGCTAAGATTAAAGAATTAAACATTTCGCTTGCTAGCCTTAGGATTGAGAATGAAAAAATGCTTGCTAAGGCTAAAGAACTAGATGTTTGCAACGTTACAATTTCCGATCTTAAAGATAAAAATGATATATTGCGTGCTAAGATTGTTGAACTTAATTCTTGCAAACCCTCTACATCTACCACTGAGCATGTCACTATTTGCACTAGATGTAGAGATGTTGATGTTAATGCTATACATGATCACCTTTCCATAATTAAACAACAAAATGATCATATAGCTAAATTAGATGCTAAAATTGCCGAGCATGAACTAGAAAATGAAAAATTTAAGTTTGCTCGTAGTATGCTTTATAATGGGAGACGCCCTAGCATTAAGGATGGCATTGGCTTCCAACAGGGAGGCAATGTCAAACTTAATGCCCCTCCTAAGAAATTGTCCAACTTTGTCAAGGGCAAGGCTCCCATGCCTCAGGATAACGAGGGTTACATTTTGTACCCTGCCGGTTATCCCGAGAGCAAAATTAGGAGAATTCATTCTAGAAAGTCTCACTCTGGCCCTAACCATGCTTTTATATATAAGGGTGAGACATCTAGTTCTAGGCAACCAACCCGTGCTAAGTTGCCTAAGAAGAAAACTCCTAGTGCATCAAATGAACATAGCATTTCATTTAAAACTTTTGATGCATCTTATGTGTTAACTAACAAATCCGGCAAGGTAGTTGCCAAATATGTTGGGGGCAAGCACAAGGGGTCAAAGACTTGTGTTTGGGTACCCAAAGTTCTTGTGTCTAATGCCAAAGGACCCAAAACCATTTAGGTACCTAAAGTCAAGAACTAAACTTGTTTTGTAGGTTTATGCATCCAGGGGCTCAAGTTGGATCATCGACAACGGGTGCACAAACCACATGACAGGGGAGAAGAAGATGTTCTCCTCCTATGAGAAAAACCAAGATCCCCAACGAGCTATCACATTCGGGGATGGAAACCAAGGTTTGGTCAAAGGATTGGGTAAAATTGCTATATCTCCTGACCATTCAATTTCCAATGTTTTTCTTGTAGATTCCTTATATTACAATTTGCTTTCCGTTTCGCAATTATGTCAAATGGGCTACAACTGCCTTTTTACTGATGTAGGTGTCACTGTCTTTAGAAGAAGTGATGATTCAATAGCATTTAAGGGAGTGTTAGAGGGTCAGCTATACTTAGTAGATTTTGATAGAGCTGAACTCGACACTTGCTTAATTGCTAAGACTAACATGGGTTGGCTCTGGCACCGCCGACTAGCCCATGTTGGGATGAAGAATCTTCATAAGCTTCTAAAGGGAGAGCACATTTTAGGATTAACAAATGTTCATTTTGAGAAAGATAGGATCTATAGCGCATGCCAAGCAGGGAAGCGAGTTGGTGCTCATCATCCACACAAGAACATCATGACGATTGACAGGCCACTGGAACTCCTACACATGGACCTATTCGGCCCGATAGCTTACATAAGCATCGGTGGGAGTAAGTACTGTCTAGTTATTGTGGATGACTATTCTCGCTTCACTTGGGTATTCTTTTTGCAGGAAAAATCTCATACCCAAGAAACCTTAAAGGGATTCTTGAGACGGGCTCAAAATGAGTTCGGCTTAAGGATCAAGAAAATTAGAAGCGACAACAGGACGGAGTTCAAGAACTCTCAAATTGAAGGCTTCCTTGAGGAGGAGGGCATCAAGCATGAGTTCTCTTCTCCCTACACGCCACAACAAAATGGTGTAGTGGAGAGGAAGAATAGAACTCTATTGGACATGGCAAGGACCATGCTTGATGAATACAAGACTTCAGATAGGTTTTGGGCCGAGGCGGTCAACACCGCTTGCTACGCCATCAACCGGTTATATCTACACCGAATCCTCAAGAAGACATCATATGAACTCCTTACCGGTAAAAAGCCCAATATTTCATATTTTAGAGTCTTTGGTAGCAAATGCTTTATTCTTGTTAAAAGAGGTAGAAAATCTAAATTTGCTCCTAAGACTCTAGAAGGCTTTTTACTAGGATATGACTCAAACACAAGGGCATATAGAGTCTTTAACAAGTCCTCAGGACTAGTTGAAGTTTCTTGTGACGTTGTGTTTGATGAGACTAACGGCTCTCAAGTAGAGCAAGTTGATCTTGATGAGATAGGTGATGAAGAGGCTCCGTGCATCGCGCTTAGGAACATGTCCATTGGGGATGTGTGCCCTAAGGAATCCGAAGAGCCTCCAAATGCACAAGATCAACCATCCTCCTCCACGCAAGCATCTCCACTAACTCAAAATGAGGATGAGCCTCAAGTTGATGAAGGAGAAGATCAACAAGATGAGCCACCTCAAGATGACGACAATGATCAAGGGGGAGATGCGAATGATCAAGACAAGGAGGATGAAGAACCAAGGCCGCCACACCCAAGAGTCCACCAAGCAATCCAACAAGATCACCCCGTCGACACCATCCTCGACGACATTCATAAGGAGGTGACCACTAGATCTCGTGTTGCACATTTTTGTGAGCATTACTCTTTTGTTTCCTCTATTGAGCCACACAGGATAGAGGAAGCACTACAAGATTCAGATTGGGTGGTAGCGATGCAAGAGGAGCTCAACAACTTCACTAGGAATGAGGTATGGCATTTGGTTCCACGTCCTAATCAAAATGTTGTAGGAACGAAGTGGGGTTTCCGCAACAAGCAAGACGAGCATGGTGTGGTGACAAGGAACAAAGCCCGACTTGTGGCCAAAGGATACTCCCAAGTCGAAGGTTTGGATTTCGGTAAAACCTATGCACCCGTAGCTAGGCTTGAGTCAATTCGCATATTATTAGCCTATGCTACTTACCATGGCTTCAAGCTTTATCAAATGGACGTGAAAAGTGCCTTCCTCAACGGACCAATCAAGGAAGAGGTCTATGTTGAGCAACCTCCCGGCTTTGAAGATAGTGAGTACCCTAACCATGTTTACAAACTCTCTAAGGCGCTTTATGGGCTCAAGCAAGCCCCAAGAGCATGGTATGAATGCCTTAGATATTTCCTTATCACTAATGGATTCAAAGTCGGAAAAGCCGATCCTACTTTATTTACTAAAACTCTTGACAATGATTTGTTTGTATGCCAAATTTATGTTGATGATATCATATTTGGGTCTACTAACGAATCTACATGTGAAGAATTTAGTAGGACCATGACACAAAAATTCGAGATGTCGATGATGGGGGAGTTGAAGTACTTCTTGGGATTTCAAGTGAAGCAACTCCAAGAGGGCACCTTCCTAAGCCAAACGAAGTATACTCAAGATATTCTAAGCAAGTTTGGGATGAAGGATGCCAAACCCATCAAGACACCCATGTTCAATGGGCATCTCGACCTCGACACGGAAGGTAAATCCGTAGATCAAAAGGTATACCGGTCGATGATTGGGTCTTTACTCTACTTATGTGCATCTCGACCGGATATTATGCTTTCCGTATGCATGTGTGCAAGATTCCAAGCCGACCCTAAGGAAGCTCACCTTACGGCCGTAAAACGAATCTTGAGATATTTGGTTTATACTCCTAAGTTTGGGCTTTGGTATCCTAGGGGATCCACATTTGATTTGATTGGTTATTCGGATACCGATTGGGCGGGGTGTAAAATTAATAGAAAGAGCACATCGGGGACTTGCCAGTTCTTGGGAAGATCCTTGGTGTCTTGGGCTTCAAAGAAGCAAAATTTCGTCGCTCTTTTTACCGCCGAAGCCGAGTACATTGCCGCAGGCCATTGTTGCGCGCAACTACTTTGGATGAGGCAAACCCTTAGGGACTACGGTTACAAATTAACCAAAGTTCCTCTTCTATGTGATAATGAGAGTGCAATCCGCATGGCGAATAATCCCGTTGAACATAGCCGCACTAAACACATAGTCATTCGGTATCATTTTCTAAGGGATCACCAACAAAAGGGAGATATCGAGATTGCATACATTAACACTAAAGATCAATTAGCCGATATCTTTACCAAGCCACTTGATGAACAAACTTTTAACAAACTTAGGCATGAGCTAAATATCCTTAATTCTAGGAATTTCTTTTGATGTCTTGCACATATAGCTCATAAGTATACCTTTGATCATGTCTCTTTTATATGCCTTGACTAATGTGCTTTCAAGTCAATTTCAAACCAAGTCATAGGTGTGTTAAAAAGGGAATTGGAGTCTTCGGCGAAGACAAAGGCTTCCACTCCGCTCCATAACTCATCCTTCGCCGTCGCTTCGAGCAACTCTCCGTCTTTGGTATAATCTTCACTCATGTTTTTATTTGCCAAAGAGGAGAAAGTAGTTTTACAAAGGGCTTATATTTCATTCTAAGTATCCGTTTTTGGCGATTCATGCCAAAGGGGGAGAAAGTATTAGCCCAAAGCAAAAGGACCGCACCACCACCTAATTTTAAAAACTAATGATTTTCAATTGGTAAATTTCAAATTGGTATATTATTGTGTTCACAAGGGGGAGAAAGTAGTATTTTCAAAATCGATATCTTAAAATCCTCTTGAACACTAAGAGGAGGATTTCATTAAGTGGGAGTTTTGTTTAGTCAAAGGAAAAGCATTTGAAACAGGGGGAGAAAATTTCAAACATTGAAAATGCTTCGCAAAATCTTATTCATTTACCTTTGACTATTTGCAAAAGGACTTTGAAAAGGATTTACAAAAGAATTTGCAAAAACAAAACATGTGGTGCAACCGTGGTCCAAAATGTTAAAAATAAAAGAAACAATCCATGCATATCTTATAAGTATTTATATTGGCTCAATTCTAAGTAACCTTTGCACTTACATCATGCAAACTAGTTCAATTATGCACTTCTATACTTGCTTTGGTTTGTGTTGGCATCAATCACCAAAAAGGGGAGATTGAAAGGGAATTAGGCTTACACCTATTTCCTAATTGATTTTGGTGGTTGAATTGCCCAACACAAATAATTAGACTAACTAGTTTGCTCTAGTCTATAAGTTATACAGGTGCCAAAGGTTCACACTAAGCCAATAAAAAGACCAAGAAAAGGGTTCAACAAAAGAGAGCAAGGGATAACCGAAGGCTGCCCTGGTTTGGCGCACCGGACTGTCCGGTGCACCAGGGAACTCGACGCCCAACTCTTCACCTTCAGGAATTCTCAGAGGCGCTTCGCTATAATTCACCGGACTGTTCGGTGCACCACCGGACAGTGTCCGGTGCTCCAGGGGAGAGCGACTCTGAACTCGCCAGCTTCGAGAATCCGCTCTGCTATAATTCACCAGACATGTCCGGTGAGCCAGCGGAGCAACATGAGAGCACCTAGAGGGGGGGGGGGGTGAATAGGTAATCCTGTAAAACTTAAAACTTAACACCACAAACTTGATTAAGAGTTAGAACAATGAAATCAAGTGAGTAGAGAGGAGAGCTCTTGTGAAGCACAATAGACACAATAAGAACAAGCACAAGAGACACAAGGATTTATCCCGTGGTTCGGCCAAGTACAAAACTTGCCTACTCCATGTTGTGGCGTCCCAACGGACGAGAGTTGCACTCAACTCCTCTCAAGTGATCCAATGATCAACTTGAATACCACGGTGTTCTTCTTTACTTTTCTCTTTCCCGTTTGCGAGGAATCTCCACAACTTGGAGTCTCTCGCCCTTACAATAAGAATCTCAATGAAGCACTAGAGTAAGGTAGGGAAGCTACACACTCAAATCCACAGCAAATACGCGAACACAAGACTAAGACTTGAGCTCAAAAGAGTATCACAAGGTTCTCACTAGAACGGAGCTCAAATCACTAAGAATGTCGAACAAGTGCGCAAGAATGAAGTGTGAGTGATCAACAATGCTCAAGGAATGCTTGGTATCCTTCTCCATGTGCCTAGGGGGTCCCTTTTATAGCCCCAAGGCAGCTAGGAGCCGTTGAGAGCATTTCAAGAAGGCAATTCTTGCCTTCTGTCGCCTGGCGCACCGGACAGTCCGGTGCACCACCGGACACTGTCCGGTGCAGATTTCTTTCCTTCTTTAGCGAAGCCGACCGTTGGCGCTTTGGAGCCATTGGCGCACTGGACACTGTCCGGTCTGACCGTTGGCTCTTGCCACGCGTCGCACGCGGATTATGCGGCCGACCGTTGGCCCGGCCGACTGTTGGCTCACCGGACAGTCCGGTGCACCACCGGACAGTCCGGTGATTTATAGCCGTACGCCGTTAACTGCTTCCCGAGAGCAGCCAGTTGATAGACGCCGACCTGGCGCACCGGACAGTCCGGTGCACCCAGACCGAGCTGTCTATGGCTGAACAAAGCCATCTCTTTTTCAACTTGATTTTTCCTGTTTCCAGCACTTAGACACAATACATTAGTTCTTAAACAATGTACCAAGTCTAGAAACATACCTTTAGACTTGATTTGCACTTTGTCCACCATTTGGCATAGTTTATCACTTAAGCACTTGTGTTGGACACTAAGTCAGAGCTCCAACGGTCGAAACCCAACAACCAGGTGACGTAGCTGGCGCACCGGACTGTCCGGTGCGCCATGCGACATCAGCCTCCACCAAACGGCTAGTTTGGTGGTTGGGGTTATAAATACCCCCAACCACCCCACATTTAAGTCATCCAAGTTTTCCACCTTCCAACTACTTACAAGAGCTCTAGCATTCAATTCTAGACACACCCAAGTGATCAAATCCTCTCCCAACTCCACACAAAGCTTTAGTGATTAGAGAGAGTGATTTGTCGTGTTCATTTTGAGCTCTTGCGGTTGGATTGCTTCTTCTTTCTCATTCTCTCTTGAGATCAAACTCACTTGTAATTAAGGCAAGAGACACCAATCGTGTGGTGGTCCTTGTGGGAACTTCGTGTTCCAAATTGATTGAGAAGAGAAGCTCACTCGGTCTAAGTGACCGTTTGAGAGAGGGAAAGGGTTGAAAGAGACCCGGTCTTTGTGACCACCTCAACGGGGAGTAGGTTTGCGAGAACCGAACCTCGGTAAAACAAATCCGCGTGTCACACTCTTTATTCACTTGCGATTTGTTTTGCACCCTCTCTCTCGGACTCGATTATATTTATAACGCTAACCCGGCTTGTAGTTGTGATTAAGTTTATAAATTTCAGATTCCCCCTATTCACCCCCCCTCTAGGCGACTTTCACCAGTGTCATCTGCCTGACTTTGGCTTGCACGTTAATGCGCTGGCGCTTGGCTGCGAGTATTTCTTTTTGCTTTTGTAGATGATTGTTCTTGATACGCAGGGCTCACAACTTGAGTTGGTCTTCGGCTGTAATGCCTATGATTTCGCCGTCTTCGATGGTGTCTTCTCCTTCTAGGTGGACGAAGCCTGGCGATGGTGCCTGAGGTACCCCCTTAGAGCTGCAAGTGCGCGCGGTGCCCTCCGGCGTAGGCAGATTGTGTTGGCGTTGCCTTTTGCTCTTGATTGCCTCATCGTCGAAGGCCTCCTGAGGGATGTCGTCTGCAATGGGAGCTTTGCCTTTCTTTTCAGCTAGAAGGGCCTCCTTGGCTACATCATCGATGGAAGCAGTGGCCTTTGAATTCGCTCTCTTAGGGGGCATCGTGGGAATGGTTTGTCGTAACATGAATGGTGGGCACCAAATGTCGGGACTCGCTCACTCACGGTCAGTCAAGCTCAAACAGTGGAAGAATAGGAAACAATTTGATGCCGTTTAACACAAAGTATTAGGGCAACAATGTTTTTTCCGTCCCCCGCAATGGTGCAGTACAGGGGTATTTATAAGTAATCGAGGGTCGACCCTGCCCCATCAAAGACAATTATACCCTCGGTTACCTACGTTATCCCCAGAATATTCCCCCTTGGGGGGTTACAACGGGTTATTACAACGTAATTAATTACAAACACGGGCTGATCCGCTAACAGCCCTACCTGCATAGCGGCCTGCAAGCTAGATTTCATAGCGTGGGCCGACTACACATGGCCCCCTATTACAATTGGCGGTAGATCACAACACATGGTCTTCACAGTCCAGATCCTCTACCGACGGAATTCTCGATGGTCTTCGCTCTAGCCTGTCCTGGTGAAAGGGGTGTCCAAGTATTTGCCCGGACTCTTTGCGTTCTTCGAAGTGCGGTCGCTCTTCAGGCCTTCACGCCCTCTAGTCCTTGACCCTTCGTCATTGTGGTTTCCCGAGCGAGGGGGTGTTGCGCCTTTGCCCCAACAAGGATTATCCACATAATGATGCTATGGTCATATCATATGTCATTAAGGATTTTCTTGTACACAATGTGCTAGTGGACATAGACAATGCAACATACATTATCTTTGCAAAAGCCTTCAGACAAATTTAGAAGCAAGAGGATAAGCTACAAGAAGCTGTGTGTCCTTTCTGTGGCTTCAGAAGAAAGCAGATAGCAGCACTGAGGAAGATACCGATGCCAGTGACCTTCAGCTATATTCACAACACAAGAACTGAAGAAGTTACATTTAATATAGTGGATGTGGAATATTCTTATAATGCAATCATTGGTAGATGAACCATGAATACCTCAAAGCAGTATTGCATCTAACATATCTTTGCATGAAGATACCGTCAAATCAAGGTATAATCTCAATCCATGGAAGCCAAGAAGCCGCAAGAAAGGTCGAAAAAGTTGAATAGATTCAAAAGCTATCCATAACATTGATGAAGCCGAAACACAAAGCAAACAAAAGCAAATAAGAGATAAAGCAACATAGATGTCGTTTGGTTCACGAAATGTAACGTAAATGGTAATGATAATGATTCACACTCGAATACCGATGGTAACAAGTTTAAATAAGCCGATATCCATTTCTAGTATGGTATCGATTATGGTTGGACTTAACAAACATAATATAACATTATTGGTTACCTATTATGTTACCAATATTTGAACCAAACAGCACCATAGTGTATCTTCATTCCCATCCATGAGATCGAAGGAGACCGCGTAATATGTAATATCACAATTGCATGCCCCATTTGGAATGCGAGATATTTCCTGATTTATATGGTTTTAATTTGAAAATAAGGTTTTTTACATCTCGGATATAAACACTTTTGTAGCCCCTCACATCCACCCCTAGAAGCCGGGTCTTAAGTGATAGATGTGATTATGAGTGATAACGTGCTCTAAATTTTACACTAAAAGATTTAATGATCCGATTGGGTTAGAATCAGACCCTATTTCTATCATTTTTGAACTAAAATTTATTTAGTATCCTACCATTTTGTAAAAAAGTATTTGGATCATGATCCTTTACCACCCAAGATGTAAGTGAAGAATGCAAATATATATTTTTTAAAATAAATCAATTCCTACTCTAAAATTCCTGAATTTGGAAGGAGGGCGCAAATTTCTCCTTTTTTTTCGCAGTGCTTCTCTTTCTTGCCGTGCCCCCACTCCGCTCGATTCTCGACTCTAGTCACCCCGCCGGACCGCCGTCTCACGTTCTACACCCACCCACTCCTGACTCCGACGACGCCGTTCAAACCCACGCAATCCAGCAGAGGAGACCATCTCCGCCGCCGACGACGCCGTTCAAACCCTAGCCGATCCGCTGGCTCTGCCATCGCAAGCCAATGCCCCACACCGAACCCTAGCAACACCATAGTCCTTCCACAACCGGTGCGAACAGTACTGCCCGAATATGGCGGCCGAACCCGCCGCTACGGCCGCTGCTTCGGCGGCGGCCGCTATCTCCGCTGTCATGGACTGGCGCTCCTCCCCCGACGCCCGCGCCGCTGCCTTCGCGTACCTCGAATCAGTCTGTTCTACTCCGCTCCCCCGTCACCTCCTCTTTCCCTTTGGGCTTCGCTTTCCCGAGTCTGCTTTTGGTTTGCTGAATTGCTCTTTTGACCGATGTTGCATCGTGTTGTGGAGAGCTTTCTTGGTTGATGCCGCTTGTTGTGGCTGGATTTTTGCATGATCCATGAACTGCGGTTTCACCGGGTTTGCGGGTCGATTGCAAATGTTGAAGTGGTTGTCAAACTAGCGGGCATTTCCGCATTTGGATTTACTTAGTTATTTTTTGTGTCTATCGGTTAGAGCTCTTAAAGTTTGTGTGATGTCTACTAATGTTCCGTTCATCGCTTGAGCTAGCATCTAATGCCTAACACCACTCCAGCTAGTAAAGTTTCTATCCTTACTCTGTTTGCACATTCGTGCTACTATTCTAGAAATCCTGCGACGCCCCGTTTGTCCTAAATGCAATGCAGTCAGTGCTAACAAGGCTCACTAACTACAGGTTAAGAGTGGGGACGTCCGAGCCTTGGCAAGCACATCATTTTTCTTGGTTCGGAAGGACCAGACGTCAGAGATCCGCTTGCACGGGTTCAAGATGTTGCAGGTAAAGCTTGAATCGTGTCCTTGTCTTTGTGATTCTTTTGGTTGGGATTGTATGGATTGCTTTAGAAATAAGTAGCATAAAATCTGTACATTCCCCAGTTGTTCTTGCATTATTTGTTTAGAACGTCAGGTGCACTTGAGGTCAACACTCAACTTTCACAAAACTACACGAGCAATATCGAATGTGGGGAAATCTGTTGCTTACTTGCTTTTAATAAATTTTGGACATCTTAACATGCACTTTTCCTAAATGAAGGCATAGCATTTCATTTTCTATCCCTATTGAACTTGTCTAACACTGACCCATATATTTCTTTGGAAGTGATTAGTATAGTTGGTGTTATATCAAATTGAGCATGGCTCTGTTCTTTGATTTGGTCCTGCTTTGTTGTAAGTTATTTGGCAACTACAACTTTTTTTACTTACCTTGCTAGCAATTGCCTTTGCTATGGTTGGATCATAGCGCCACAATCATGGTGTTCATTTCATTGATTACTATGATCTTTATTGTCATTACATTGAACATTGTAGTTTTTCAGAGAAAACATATTTTCTTTGTCTGTAGTATCTTTGTATTGTACTTCTGTAGTTCATTATTGTTTGCCTGTGTCCAGCGCAAGCACAAGAGCTAAGAGCATATAAATGACCAAGACAAAATTATCCATAGTAAATGCAGTGTACTTGTATTCTTTTACTGTAATTGCTGTAAATCACCATAGGTTCACCTCTCATATACTTGGATTACAATCTGTGCACAGATGGAGTTGCTTCCCTGGATCCAGAGTAATTCTTATTAACTTTTACAACAGAAAACGGGAACCCGTTTATTTTCTTGCATCATTCACTGCATGAACCTAGCATTGATTTAACAAGCTGATGAATAAAAGTTGAGCCAACAAAAATTATCGAAGGAATTCAGAATGATCAGATCAGTGCTGGAGTCTGATAGAAAAATAACAGAGGTCTATCTGAGCAAGCCAAAAGCAACAATAACAACAACAAAGCCTCTTATTCCATTATAAGTTGGGGTAGGATAGAGATGAAACTCAACATGAGGAAAAAGAAGAAAATAAATAATTGAATAGGGTAAAAAGAAAAAATAAGAGGTATCAATAATAGTAATGAAAACAATAAATGTCATGTGGGGCCTCACGTACAACAGGCGCCGGCGGGCTCGAGACATCCGTCGCGCCGCGGAGCGCGCTGGGCGCATGCAGGAACAGGCCACAGATAGTGGCTAAATTAGAAAGGATAAATATTAGTTCCCCTTTATTAGCTTCCCTTGTTATCCCTTTAATTGTAGGAGTGATTGGTTATTAGCTTCCCTTATTATCTCCTTAATCTTAGGAGTTAGTTATTAGCTTCCCTTATCATCTCCTTAATCTTAGGAGTGATTGGTTAGCCGGTGGGCTATTTATGTACCGAGACAATGAGGAAAGGCAACACAAATAAATTCCATCTACTCCCTATCTCTCTATCTCAAGCCGCCGGTCAGGGGGGGGGTACACCCAACCAGCGAAGAACGGCGAGGGGGCATAACCCCGCCAGCTACCACGGGCCGGGACTACGAGCTCCGTAGTCGAGGTCCGGCGTCCTTGGGCACTTACGCCCTTGACAACCTGGTATCGCGAGTCAGGCAATCTTCGTCGTCCACAGCCTCTATCCACCAACCTTCCCCGTCGCCATCCACCGCGTCAACGACCATGGGCGACCAACCCACCCTCGCCGATTTGATGAAGCAGCTGATGGACTTGTCCACCGAGATGACAGCCGACATGGCGGGCATGAAGGAGAAGGCCGAGTCGTCGCCAAGCGGCGGCGGCCGCATCGAGGGCCAGCACGACCCTGATCGGCCCCCCAAGTTACAGAAGCTCGACTTTCCTCGATATGATGGCAAGACCGATCCAATGTTGTTCATCAACAAATGCGAGTCGTACTTTCGGCAGCAGCGCACCATGGCCGAGGAGCGCGTTTGGATGGCGTCTTACAACCTGGAAGACGTCGCCCAACTTTGGTACATACAACTTATGGAAGATGAGGGCACGCCTCTATGGGGGCGCTTCAAGGAGCTCCTAAATTTAAGGTTTGGTCCACCCCTCCGATCAGCGCCCTTGTTCGAATTGGCTGAATGCCGCCGCACGAGTTCGGTGGAGGATTACTCCAATCGTTTCCAAGTCCTACTCGCGCGTGCTGGCCATCTCGATGAAGCCCAGCGGGTCCAGCTCTTCGCTGGTGGCCTCCTTCCGCCACTGAGCCACGCCGTTCGGATTCATAATTCGGAGACGCTGGCGGTGGCCATGAGCCTGGCCCGCCAAGTCGAATTGATGGAGCTTGACCGGCTGCAACAGGCGCCAGCCAAAACCATGCCTCGGGCGCTACTGCCGGTCCCGGCACCATGCCAGGCGCCAACCACGGCACCAGCGCCGCTCGCACTGCCTGCACCAGGGACAATCGTCTTACCAGCGCCCCAGCCTGTGCTTCCTGCACCGTCGATCCGCAACACAGGCAACCCGATAAGGCGCCTGTCGCGTGAGGAGCAAGCGGAACGACGACGGCTCGACCTCTGCTACAATTGCAACGAGCCATACTCCCGCGGCCACAACCGTGTCTGTCGCCGGTTATTCTTCATCGTCGGCGTGGAGATCGACGACGGCACCGTTGGGGATGCTGCGCCGAACTTGGAGGCCCCGGTTTTCTCCCTGCATGTCGTGGCAGGGGTGCCACTCTACGACACCATGCAGGTTCGCGCGTCCCTGGGCACGACAACGGTGGTCGCCCTCCTCGACACGGGGTCGACACACAATTTCATCGGCGAGCGTGCCGCCCACCGCTCTGGGCTGCCCATCCAGCCCTGTCCACGGCTCACCGCGACGGTGGCCAACGGCGAAAAGATCACCTGTCCGGGGGTCATCCGCGACGCACTGGTCACCGTCCACGGCACGACGTTCCACGTCAACATCTTCGTCATGCCGTTGGCGGGCTTTGATCGTCCTTGGAACCCAGTGGCTCTACACGCTGGGGCTCATCATTTGGGACGTCTCCGCGCGCACCATGCAGTTCCAGCGCGATGGCCGAACCGTCGGACCATCTGCTGGACAGGGGCCAGCGACACTACGGGCCTAGGGCCGTGCGTGTCCACAGGGCCCCCTGCACCGGTCCTCACCATTCAGCCGACCAAGGAGCCACTCCTTGACGCCCTGCTCAGTACCTTTGAGGATGCCTTCGCCGAGCCACGTGGGCTGCCCACACAGCCGTATTTTTTGTATTTTGGCTCTTTTTCGGAAAAAAACACGTTTGGACCCTAGAAAATTTTAATTGCATTTTTGGACCCTTTGCTCGGCGCCATAGCTTATGGCGCCGAGGTAACACAGCTCGGCGCCATAAGTTATGGCGCCGAGGTACGTGATGCGTTGGCACAACCCGACGCCGTGGCGTTGACGTGGCACCGAGCTCGGCGCCATAGATCTTGGCGCCGAGCTCGGTTGTGTTATTAACGGTTTTGTTGCAAAGAAATAGGCAAATAGCACAAAGCCATCTAGCTCAGTTGGTGGAGCACAATGTTTTAAACCATGAGGTTGGGGGTTCGAGCCCTACAACTTGCCTAGATTTTTTTATCTTTTAAATAACCCATTTTTTTAAATAACTCATTAGGTATACTATTTAGAATGCAAGATTATTATATAAATCAATACATGAATTTTGTAGTCTCACCAGTTTAACTTTATACAAACCGATTTTGTATTTTCCACAGTTGAAATCATGATCAATAGTTCAATACCATCTTTGTTAATTTGATTACGCTCGTTCACACACCTAATGCTATAAATATGGTTGTTAATATTTTTTCTAGATTAAACTGGTACTGAATTAATTTGACTAACTACCTAACAGACGTTATTACTTTCGTCGCATGGTTTTAGCACGCTAGCTAGCTATAGGCGCAGCTAGTAGTTGCCTGGACATGCGGCTGCTGTTCACGTCCCTCCATAATCCATATGGCAGATGCGATCTATATATGTCGTCGCCTTCAGCACGCGCGCAATCGCGCGGCGCGGGGCCAGTGTCCGTCTCGATCAGTCACGTTAATAGCTGCATGATCTTTGTTACCCCGGACAACACTGCTCTAAACACCAGGTGGTGGTGGGGTGGACATGCCCGACCCATGGAATTAATGTATTGAAAAATTAATGTATTGATTTATATAAAATTAATAGCTGCATTATCTTTGTTACCCCGGTTTGTATAAAATTAAACTGGTGAGACTACAAAATTAATGTATTGATTTATATAATAATCTTGCATTCCAAATAGTATACCTAATGAGTTATTTAAAAAAAAATAAGTTATTTAAAAGATAAAAAAATCTATGCGAGTTGTAGGGCTTGAACCCCCAACCTCATGGTTTAAAAACTTGTGTCCACCAACTGAGCTAGATGGCTTTGTGCTATTTCTTTGCAACAAAACTATTAATAACATAACCAAGCTCGGCGCCAAGATCTGTGGCGCCGAGCTCGATGCCACGTCAACGCCACGGCGTCGGGTTGTGCCAACGCATCACGTACCTCGGCGCCATAACCTATGGCGCCGAGCTGTGTTACCTCGGCGCCATAACCTATGGCGCCGAGCAAAGGGTCCAAAAATGCAATTAAAATTTTCTAGGGTCTAAACGTGTTTTTTTTTCCGAAAAATGGCCAAAATACAAAAAATACGGCCCACACAGCGCGCCCGCGACCATCGCATTGTTCTCAAGCTCGGCTCGCTGCTGGTGGCTGTTCGGCCTTACTGGTACCTGGCGGTGCACAAGGACGAACTCGAACAACAGTGCACGTCCATGATGGAACAGGGCATCGTACGTCGCAGCGACTCGGCGTTCTCCTCGTCAAGAAACCAGACGGGACCTGGCGATTTTGCGTCGACTACCGGGCGCTGAACGCCCTCACCGTCAAGGACGCGTTCCCCATTCCGGTGGTGGACGAGCTCCTCGACGAACTGCACGGCGCCAAGTTCTTCACCAAGTTGGACCCGCGCTCGGGATACTATCAGGTCCGGATGCGGTCAGAAGACGTACACAAGACGACGTTTCGTACACACGACGGGCTATACGATGCCATTTGGGCTATGCAACGCTCCGACAACGTTCCAGGCATTGATGAATGATGTGCTTCGCCCATACCTCCGCCGTTTTGTAGTTGTGTTCTTTGATGATATTTTGATCTACAGTTCGAGCTGGGCCGATCACCTTCGCCACATCCGCGCCGTCCTGGAGGAGCTCTGTTGTCACCAGCTGCTCCTCAAACGCACCAAGTGTGCGTTCGGCGCGGCCTCGGTCGCCTACCTCGGCCACATCATTTCAGCGGCATGTGTCGCCATGGATCCTGCCAAGATCCAAGCCATCCGCGAGTGGCCAGCTCCTCGCTCGGCTCGTGCGGTGCGAGGCTTTCTTGGCCTGGCAGGCTACTACACGAAGTTCGTCCACAACTACGGCGCCGTGGATGCCCCACTGACCGCCTTGTTAAAGAAGGACGGGTTCTCCTGGAATGAGGCTGTCGGCGTTTCGACCCCGGGGGGTCCCTGGACCGACGAGTAAATTGTCGCTGCATGTCCCAGCCCAGATGGGTCGGCGCGAGATGGAACACAAGGGGGAACAAAAGAGGGAACCGCGGCTCGTGTTATCCTGCGCCCAGGGTGGATGCGCTTGCAGTAGGGGGTTACAAGCGTTCGCGAGGGGGAGAGAGAGAGAGAGAGCCTGTCCGTCAGCCCGTCCTCCCGCGCGACCACCTTCTCGTACGAGGGCCCTGGACCTCCCTTTTATATATGTAAGGAGAGGGTCCAGATGTACAATGGGGAGTGTAGCAATGTGCTAACGTGTCTAGCAGAGAGGAGCCAGAGCCCTATGTACATGCCATCGTGGCAGTCGGAGAGGTGCTTAGAGCCCTGTTCATGTGATGTCGTGGTCGTCGGAGGAGCGCTTGAGCCCTGTAGAAGCACAGCTGTCGGGGCCGTCGGGTCCTTGCTGACGTCTCCTTGCTTCCGTAAGGGGCTGAGAACCGCCGTCGTCATGCGAGCACGCGGGGTGCCATCATTACCTGTTCACCGGGGCGAGCCAGATGGGACGCCGGTCTTGTTCCCCGTAGCCTGAGCTAGCTAGGGGTAGGGTAATGATGTATCCCTTGTAACGTGGTCGGTCCGAGCCCAAGGTCGGGCGAGGCGGTGACTCCTCCGAGGTCGAGGCTGAGTCCGAGCCCTGGGGTCGGGTGAGGCGGAGACCGTCTTCCGGGGTCGAGGTTGAGTCCGAGCCCTGGGGTCGGGCGAGGCGAAGACCGTCTTCCGAGGCCGAGACGGGGGCCGAGCCCTGGGGTCGGGCGAGGCGGAGCTTCCTATGGCGCCTGAGGCTAGACTTGGTTGCGGTCAGCCTCACCCTGGCGGGTGGCACAACAGTCGGAGCAGGGCAGGCGACGCTGTTTTCCTGTCAGGTCAGTCAGTGGAGGGACGAAATGACTGCGGTCACTGCGGCCCTGTCGACTGAGGAACGCGCGTCAGGATAAGGTGTCAGACGATCCTTGCATTGAATGCTCCTGCGATACGGTCGGTTGGCGAGGCGATCTGGCCAAGGTTGCTTCTCCGCGAAGCCTGCCCGAGCTGGGCCTCGGGCGAGTCGAAGGTGCGTCCGTTGCTTGAGGAGACCCTCGGGCAAGACGTGAATCCACCTGGGTCTGCTGTTCTTGCCCGAGGCTGGGCTTGGGCGAGGCGAGATCGTGTCCCTTGCGTGGGCGGAGCTTTGACCTGTATTGCGCCCATCAGGCCTTTGCAGCTTTGTGCTGATGGTGGTTACCAGCCGAGTTTAGGAGTCTTGGGGGTACCCCTAATTATGGTCCCCGATAGTAGCCCCCGAGCCTCAAAGGGAGTGTTGGTACTCGCTTGGAGGCTTTGTCGCACTTTTTTGCAAGGGGACCGACCTTTCTCGGGTGCATTTCGTTCCGGTGGGTGCGCGCGAGCGCACCCGCCGGGTGTAGCCCCCGAGGCCTCGGAGGAGTGGTTTGACTCCTTCGAGGTCTTAGTGTCTTTCGTGACGCCTAGGCCAGTCTGGTTGTTCCCTCATGCGATCTAATCGTAACCCGGGTGCATGGTCAGGTTCCGAGTTCTCGGGCTGGTATGTTGACGCTGTCAACGGTTTGGCCGGAGCCGGATTTGCGAGAGCAGCCCCCGAGCCTCTGCACAGAGCGAGAGGACGGTCAAGGACTGACTCGGCTTTTATCATACGCCCCTTCGTCGCCTTTCCGCAAGGAGGAGGGGGGGAAAGCGCCATGTTGCCCTCGGAGGGCGCCGAACATGGTGTCTCCAGTGAGTTGCTAATGGGTGATCCGAGTGGACGCCCGTGCCCCGTTCGATAAGGGTCGGCTAGTGGCCCAGAGGCGCGCTCCAAAAGTACCTACAGGTGATTTGCCGGACCCGGTCCCGTTTGATAGGGTCCGAGGGCTCGATGCCTCCCTCTGATGGGATTCCGTTACAGAATCGCTCCTGCCGGTCTCGGAAATGTCCTAGGGTACCTCGGGAGCGTAGCCCGAGCCTCGGCCATGTATCAGACGTACCCAGAGTCATCCCTCGCTCCGCGTGTTTTGAGGCGGCTGTCGAACCCTTCGGGGGGCCAGCCTTCGAACCCCTGATCAGTAGTGGGCGCGGAGCCCGAGTGGCCTGAGGCGGCTGTCGAACCCTTCCGAGGGGCCAACCTTCGAACCTCTGACCAGTAGTGGGCGCAGAGCTCGAGTGCTCTGAGGCGGCTGTCGAACCCTTCCGAGGGGCCAGCCTTCGAACCTCTGATCAGTAGGAGGGCTCGGGGCCCGCTTCCTTCGCGGAGAAGGATCCCTTTCGGAGTATCCCCTTTCCCGGTCCCTGTAGCAAGAGAGAGAAAGGGGAAGAGGAAAAGGATACGAAATTGAACGACGTGGCGCACCTTTTTTGACGTGGTCATCATGGCGGAGGTGAAGCGTCGTCCGCTTCGCCTGCCAAAGGTGTCGCCTACCCTGCCGTGGAGTTAATGCGACGGGACGAGTGGTTCGCGGGACAGCCGTTGCGCGAGCTGTTCGAGGAACGGAACACGGGCGCGTCGTCTTCACGCCGTGGGAGAGGGCTCTCTCGCTGTCCCAGGAGGGGACGTGAGCCTGCAGATGATTTGACTGCTGCTTCCGCCCGCCTGCCGCAGCCACTACTGCCGGCCCACTTTTGGCCATATCGACCGTCGCGCCTTCTCCCGCGGCTGACTGACCCGTGACCGATGTGCTCGGTTTGGCACTGTTGGGCCATGCGCAGGGTTGCCTCGAGTCGCGGCACCGGTTCCGCAGCCGAGAAGGCGCGGTACTGGCGCAAGAGGCGGTGCAGTTTTTCGCACGTAGTAACCGGCGCGCCGGTTACATGACATGTGGGCCTGGGCCTTCATGCTGGACGCGTCGAAGTCGAAAGGGTGCGCCCCTATGGTGCAGTTGCATGCCGCCTGCATGGCGGTCCGCCCTTTCACCCGTTGGTTTAGGTGAAGATGGAGGAGTGCTTGTAACCGCTGGGCGGTTACACGCTCCGCGCGCGGCGGTTTGGCTTTTTCTGTCCTGGGCCAGCTCGCATGACGCGTGGGACCTAGCCCCCGTGTCGTAGGGGGAGGACCTTGGAGCGTGTTGGTGAAAGACTTAGTCCGCGACGCCTGACGACGCAAGTGGGGAGAGTCGCCTTTAAAAAGGGGGCGACCCCCTTGGGTGGCAGCCATGCCTTCGCACTCCCCTCATGCATTGCGCCCTTCCACCTTCCGAGCCCTCGGATGGGGAGCGCCCGCGTTGCTTCCGTCTTGCTGTTGTTGGAGGAGCGCAACTTCGCGGAAGTTGGTACCTTTCAGCCATCGCTCGGCTTCAAGGATTTCAATCGGGCAGCCCGGCTGCATCCCCTCACCAATGGTCACCCAAGACGGTAGCATCTTGAGCTTGAGGTAGGTGTAGTTGGGGACGACCATGAACTTGGCGTAGCATGGTCTCCCCAGCACTGCGTGGTAGGTTCCTCGGAACCCGACCACCTCGAACGTGAGGGTTTCCTTTTGGAAGTTGGAGGGAGTCCCGAAGCAGACGGGCAGATCGAGTTGCCCAAGGGGTTGGACGCGCTTCCCGGGGATGATCCCGTGAAAGGGCGCCGCACCGGCCCGGATTGTGGACAGATCGATCTGCAAAAGCCCGAGGGTCTCGGCGTAGATGATGTTTGTAAGTAGAGGGATTCTAACTCTCATCAAGAGGATGACACTATGAGTTGGGGCAATTTTTCTGTTTATTTCCTCAAACACTACACAATGCCATACCCATCTAAGGGTTGGAGACCCATATTTATAGCCCTAGAGGCTGCACTACCACACCTTCTCACACACACTACACAACAGGATTGTCCTCTAGATGCTAAAGAGACTACAGAGGACAGTCAAAAGCGACTGTTGTCCTCTAGATGCTAAAGCGACTACAGAGGACAGTCAAAAAGCGACTGCTGTCCTCTAGATGCTAAAAAGACTACAGAGGACAGTCAAGCTGTCCTCTAGATGCTCAAGACTTACAGAGGACAGTCAAAAGCGACTGCTGTCCTCTAGATGCTCAAGACTTACAGAGGACAGTCAAAAGCGACCGCTGTCCTCTAGATGCTCAAGACTTATTCCATCATTCTCCCCCTAAGTCTTGGGCGTCGTCTTGTGAGAAAGTTGGGCCATCCCGGACCTGGAGCAAAGCTCAACAAACTTGATCTTCCCAAGGGGCTTGGTGAGCAGGTCTGCAAGCTGATCCTTGGTGTTGATGTAACGCGCCTTGATGCTCCCTTCTGCCAAGCAGTCTCGGATGAAGTGGTATCTCAGCCGGATGTGCTTGCTCCGTTTATGGACACGGGGTTCTTGGCCAATGCCAGAGCGGACTGGCTGTCCACCCTGAGTTCCACCGCTCCAGTGTCTCTCCCGAGGAGATCACCGAGCAGTCGAGCCAGCCAGAGCGCCTGAGTCGAAGCAGTGGACGCCGCTATGTACTCGGCCTCGCAGCTGGACATGGCCACCACCTGCTGCTTGACCGACTGCCAGCTAATGAGGCACTTGCCGAGGAAGAAGAGGATCCCGCTTGTGCTCTTGCTATTGTCGATGTCACCGGCGTGGTCGCTGTCGCTGTACCTGACAAGGTGTGCCTCCCCAGGGCACCTCGGGTAGTAGAGACTGTGGTCGAGAGTCCCCGCAACATAGCGGATGATCCTCTTCACAGCCTGCTCATGCTCCGTCGTCGGTCGCTGCAAGAACCGACTAACGTAGCCGACGGAGTATGCCAAGTCAGGCCGTGTGTGGACGAGGTAGCGAAGGCTCCCCACAAGACGCCGGTACTGTGTAGCATCCACCTCCTCCGTCGTGCTGTCGCGACTCAACTTCAGCCTCTCCTCCATCGGAGTGAGAGCTGGGTTGCAGTCGGTGAGCCCAGCTAGCTCAACAATGCGCTTGGCGTAGGCGGTTTGGCGAAGTGTGATCTCGGAGTCTCCCTAGTGCACCTCAATCCCCAGGTAGAAGGAGAGATGCCCCAGGTCACTCATTTGGAAGGTGGCCTTCATCTCTTCCTTGAACGCTACCACCTCTGCATCCTTGGCGCCGGTGATCACCAAGTCGTCGACGTAGACACCCACCAGCAGGGCACTTCCTCCATTGCCCCGCCGATAGATGGCCGCCTCGTGCGGGCTTGGCGTGAAACCCATTCCTTTGAACGTGGAATCCAGCTTGGCATTCCACGCCCTCGGTGCCTGTCGCAGGCCATAGAGAGCCTTGCGTAGGCGCAACACCTTGCCCTCCTTGCCAGGGATCGCAAAACCATGCGGCTGGTGTACGTAGACCTCCTCCTTTAAGTCGCCGTTAAGAAACGCCGACTTGACGTCCATGTGATGAACGTGCCAGCCCTGCTGGGCTGACAGCGCAAGGAGGAGTCACACGGATTCCATCCGTGCCACAGGGGCGAAAGCATCGTCGAAGTCGATCCCCTCCTGCTGTAGGAAACCGCGTGCCACCAAGCGAGCCTTGTGCTTGACGATGGCGCCGGCTTCATCCCTCTTCAGTTTGAACACCCATTTAAGGGTGATCGCGCGATGACCATGAGGGAGATCAGCGAGCTCCCAGGTGCGGTTCGTCTCAACCGCGTCCATCTCCGACTGCATCGCGGCATGCCAAGCCGCATGTTTCTCGGCCTCCGCGAAAGACCGAGGCTCACCATCGTCGCATGCAAGATGCAACTCTCCTGTCAGAATGCGAGATGCAGGGCCTGGCACCGACGAGTCGATGAGAAGGCCCTCCACCCTTCGATACCGCAACGGCTCGCCGTCATAGCACGCGTCGACGCGCTCCTCGTCGCGGGACAGAGGGGTCACGAGCTCCACTGGGTCGTGCTCGACACGAGCTGGTGTCGGAGAGGACGTTCCCGGAGAGGGTACCGTCAGTGCTGGAGTACGTGGTGGCGAAGAGCTCGCTGTAGCCGGAGTCGTGGCTGGAGTGCGTGGTGGTGAAGAGCTCGTTGTAGCAGGAGCTGGAGAGTGTGGCGCTGGAGTCGGTGGAGACTTGGGGGCTGGGGTAGACCTGCTCGGAGAAGAGTTGCCTACTCCCCCAGCTCCCTCAAAGTGGACGTACTCGATGGTGAAGTCGTACGTCGGAGTCGTGCCGT
Source organism: Zea mays (assembly GCF_902167145.1). NCBI lineage: Eukaryota > Viridiplantae > Streptophyta > Magnoliopsida > Poales > Poaceae > Zea > Zea mays. Next base: position 49,410,918 of record NC_050103.1, read on the forward strand.
CGTCCACCGCCTTGTCCCACGCCCATCCTCGCCCTTCGTCGAACACTACGTCGCGCGCCGTGCGCACACGCTGTGTTCTTGGATCAAGGATGCGGTAGGCCTTCGAGCCCTCCGCCTGGCCAATGAACACCCCTGTGGTGCTCCTATCGTCGAGCTTGCTGATGTGGCCAAGCTCCTTGGTGAACGCGAGGCAGCCGAAGACCCGTAGGTGAGAGACCGCTGGCTTGCGCCCATGCCAAGCCTCGTATGGTGTCATCCCGTTGAGAGCCTTGGTGGGCGAGCGGTTGAGGATGTAAACCGCTGTCACCACCGCCTCTTTCCAGAAGACAGCTGGCATTCCTCTCTGCTTGAGGAGAGCCAGAGCCATCCCCACAACCGTCTGGTTGCGCCGCTCGACGACGCCGTTCTGCTGCGGGCTGTACGGCGCGGAGTAGTGGCGCTGAACGCCCTCATCCGCGCAGTACGACGCGAACTCAGCCGCCGTGAATTCGCCGCCGTTGTCGGTGCGCAGCACGCGTAGCTTGCGGCCGCACTCCGCCTCCGCAGCAACCTGCACACGCCTGATGGCGTTCACAGTCTCTCCCTTGCTGCCAAGGATCATCACCCACATGTAGCGGGAGAGATCGTCGACGAGCAGCAAGAAGTAGCGTCGTCCTCCTGGTGTGGCTGGTGTCACCGGGCCACACAAGTCCCCATGCACGAGCTCGAGCCTCTCCTTGGCTCGGAAGCTCGACTGCTGGGGAAAGGGGAGCCGTCTCTGCTTTGTCAACACGCAGACATCGCAGAATTGCTCCACATGGTCAAGGCACGGCAGGCCTCGTACCATCTCCTTGGCACTGAGCCGCTTCAGGGCCTCGAAGTTAAGGTGCCCGAAGCGCTCGTGCCACTGCCATGCCCCGTCGTCTCGACGAGCAGCAAGGCAGCAAGGTTGTGCCACCTTCACATTGAGGATGTATAGCCGATTTGGACTCCTGCGTACCTTGGCAAGAAGGCGACGAGAGGGATCCTAGATCCTCATGACTCCGTGCTCGACCTCCACGCGCGAACCGTTCTCATCCAGCTGTCCCAAGCTGATGATAGAGTTTCTCAACGCGGGGATGTAGTAGACTCCGGTGAGCAGCCTGTGCTCACCAGACGCGGCGGTGAAGACGACTGAGCCGGCGCCCTTGATCTCTACGCCGGAGGCGTCCCCAAACTTGACGGAGCCTCGAACGCTAGAGTCAAGCTCGGTGAAGAACTCCCGTCGGCCGGTCATGTGATGAGTGGCGCCGGTGTCGAGGCACCATCCTTCGATCATGTCCTTGTTGGAGCCGTCGCCGAGGAAAGCGCGTGCTTTCGACTCATCAAGGTGGAGGAGTGCCGCTGCGGCCGGTGCCGTTGGAGATGGCTCGATGCTTGCATGTGCCAGGAGCAGGGCCTCCTCCTCCTCCTCCGCCTGTGCGACGTTGGCCTGACCACGTCGTGGCTGCCGACAGTCCCTGGCCCAGTGGCCAAGCTTGCCGCAGTTGTGACAGCCGTCGTCTCGTGCCGGCTTCTTGTTGCCGACGGCGCCGCCTTGGGCACCTCCACGTGCACCACCCTCAGCATGTTCTCGCGCCCCGGCCTGGGCGCCTCCACGTGCCTTGCGCTGCTTGCCGCGTTTGCGGCCTCGTGTCGAGGAGGACTCCCCCTTCTTCTTGTCACCCTGGCAAGCCTCCCACTGCTCCCGAGTGAGATGTAGCTTCCCGCCGATAGTGATGGGCCCAGAGGGAGCCTGTGGTTCGTCGCCGTCGACCACCTTGAGACGACCTATCGCCTCTTCGATCGTCATCGTGGAGAGATCTAGCAGAGACTCGATCAAGCGAGCAATCTGCTTGTACTTCTCGGGGATGCAACGGAAGAGCTTCTCAACAGCTCTCTCCTCATCGTAGGTGTCGTCGCCGAACTGCACCATCTTCTGCAACAGAGTGTTGAAGCGGAGAGCAAAGTCATCAACATCCTCACCTGGCTTGAAGGCCTGGTTCTCCTACTCCTTGCGAAGTGTCTGCAGTGTGGTCTTGCGGGCACGGTCGCTGCCGATGCGGGTCGCAGCGATGGCGTCCTAGGCCTCCTTGGCAGTCCACTTCTGGGAAAGCGAAAACTGCATCTCGGGCGGGACTGCAGCAATGAGGGCATCCAGTACCCGCCGATCCTCGTGGTAGTCGACGTCGTCGTACCGAACTGCTTCCCACATGTGGCGAACCTGGAGCCGTACCCTCATCACCGCGGCCCACTCGACGTAGTTGGTCTTGGTGAGGGTAGGCCACCCACCGCCGGGACCGATGTCCCTGACAATGGCCTAGGCCATGCGGCGACCATGGTACCGATCCGGGGAGGGAGAGTCGCGCCGCCTGTAGAGGCCGCGATCTCCGTCGACTCGGTCGCCGCCGCCGAGAGCATCGCCGGCGTGTCTACGCCCATCTGGGCTGCCACCGCGTGCGCCCTCGCCCGGAGCGCCGTCAGCGCGTCGACGCCTATCTGGGCTGCCGCCACGCGCGCCCCCATGGGGATGCGCGGCTGCCCACTGTGCTGCCTGCTCTCGCGCTGCTTCCCTCGCCAGCCTGAGCTCTTCGTCGGTGTTGTCGTCGACAGAAGCAGAGCTGTTAGCTCTACTGCCGCGCAGAACCTCGAGCTCTGCTGCCGTCGCACATGCAGCATCCGCCGCCTCCGCTGCTTCTACTTCCGCTCTCGCCGCTGCTAGTTCCGCCGCTGCCAACCGTGCTGCCCTCGCCGCTGTCGCTGCAGCCGCTGCTGCTGCTCGCTCGCGTTCTTGTGCCGCGGCGACCTCGGCCTCCTGCTGGCGCCGCACACTCGAAGTGGTCAAGCGTAGGGACATGGTGGGCTAGTGAGGGGTCGCTGCGTGTGGAAGAGGCTGTCTCAGACGAAAGGCTGCTCGTCTGAGCAGGGGAGAGAGGAACAGTTGGAGCTCTTGCTGCCGACTGAGTGTGGGGAGAGGCGCGGGAAGGAGATGAGCACGAGATGTTTAGGCTGCAGGATAGTTTGGCTCTGATACCAATTGTAAATAGAGGGATTCTAACTCTCATCAAGAGGATGACACTATGAGTTGGGGCAATTTTTCTGTTTATTTCCTCAAACACTACACAATGCCATACCCATCTAAGGGTTGGAGACCCATATTTATAGCCCTAGAGGCTGCACTACCACACCTTCTCACACACACTACACAACAGGATTGTCCTCTAGATGCTAAAGAGACTACAGAGGACAGTCAAAAGCGACTGTTGTCCTCTAGATGCTAAAGCGACTACAGAGGACAGTCAAAAAGCGACTGCTGTCCTCTAGATGCTAAAAAGACTACAGAGGACAATCAAGCTGTCCTCTAGATGCTAAAGGACTACAAAGGACAGTCAAAAGCGACTGCTGTCCTCTAGATGCTCAAGACTTACAGAGGACAGTCAAAAGCGACTGTTGTCCTCTAGATGCTCAAGACTTATTCCATCAATGTTGAGGCTGCTGCCTCCATCCATGAGGACCTTGGTGAGCCTGACGTTGCCGATGACGGGATCGACAACGAGCGGGTACTTCCCCGGGCTCGGCACGCGGTCGGGGTGGTCGCCTCGGTCGAAGGTGATGGACTTGTCGGACCAGTCTAGGTAGATTGGCGCTGCCACCTTCACCGAGCAGACCTCCCGGCGCTCCTGCTTGCGGTGCCGAGCCGAGGCGTTCGCCACTTGCCCACCGTAGATCATGAAGCAGTCGTGGACCTCGGGGAACTCTTCTGCCTTGTGGCCCTCCTTGTCGTTGTCGTGGGCTCTGCCACCTTCCGCCGGGGGCCCGACCTTGTGGAAGTAGCGCCGAAGCATGACGCAATCCTCAAGGGTGTGCTTGACGGGACCCTGATGATAGGGGCACGACTCCTTGAGCATCTTGTCGAACAGGTTGGCGCCTCCGGGAGGCTTCCGAGGGTTCCTGTGCTCGGCGGCGGCGACAAGGCCTGCGTCGGCGCGTCGCGTTTCGCTTGCGACTTCTTCTTGCCCTTCTTCTTGGTGCCGCGCTGAGCGGACTCCTCGGGGACGTCTTCCGGCTGGCGCCCCTGAGGCTGCTTGTCCTTCCGGAAGATGGCCTCGACCGCCTCCTGACCAGAGGCGAACTTGGTGGCGATGTCCATCAGCTCGCTCGCCCTGGTGGGAGTCTTGCGACCCAGCTTGTTCACCAGGTCGCGACAAGTGGTGCCGGCGAGGAACGCGTCGATGACATCTGAGTCGGTGATGTTGGGCAGCTCGGTGCGCTGCTTCGAAAATCGCCGGATGTAGTCCCGCAGGGATTCTCCCGGCTGCTGGCGGCAGCTTCGGAGATCCCAGGAGTTCCCAGGGCGCACGTATGTGCCCTGGAAGTTGCCGGCGAAGGCTTTGACCAGGCCGTCCCAGTTGGAGATCTGCGCAGGAGGCAGATGCTCCAGCCAGGCTCGGGCGGCGTCGGAGAGGAACAGTGGGAGGTTGCGGATGATGAGGTTGTCATCGTCCGTTCCACCCAGCTGGCAGGCCAGCTGGTAGTCCGCGAGCCACAGTTCCGGCCTTGTTTCCCCCGAATACTTGGTGATGGTAGTTGGGGTTCGGAACCGGGTCGGGAACGACGCCCGTCGTATGGCCCGGCTGAAAGCCTGCGGACCAGGTGGTTCGGGCGAGGGACTCCGATCCTCCCCGCTGTCGTAGCGTCCCCCACGCCTAGCCTCGGCGCACCTTCTCGTCGAAGTGGGCTCGACGGTCGTGGCGGGCTCGACGGTCGCGGCGGGCTCGACGGTCGCGGCGGTGGTGCTCGTTGCCGAGGCGACCTGGGGCCGCAGGCGCTGTGTCCCGCGTGCGCCCGGTGTGGACCGAGGCTTCCCGCATGAATCGGGAAGTCGCGACGCGATGCTCCGGGGGGTACCCCTGCCTTCGGGAGGTAGAGCTTTCGGCCCGTCGGACCGCGACATCCTCCAGGAGATTCTTGAGCTCTCCCTGGATACGCCGCCCCTCGGTGGTGGATGGTTCCGGCATCGCTCGGAGTAGTATTGCCGCTGCAGCCAGGTTCTGGCCGGCCCCACTGGAAGCCGGGGGCAGCCTTGCCCTGGCATCGTCGGCGATGCGGTGCTGGACGTCCTGGGCCAAATGACGCGCTTCTCCGGCTGGTGCTCGGCCTGCCCACTCCTGCCCGATGTTCTGCCAGAGCTGCACAAGTTGTCCTGCTTCCTCGTCGAGCCTGGCCTGCATCTCGCGGATTTGCTCGAGCTGTGCGTCCTGACCCCCGCAGGGACTGGGACCACAGCTAGCTCCCGAAGGATGTCAACGCGAGGCACATGCCTAGGGGGATCGCCGTCCTCCGACATACCAAGATGGTTGCCTTCGTCGAGACCCCCTAGATCGACGTGGAAACATTCGCGACTTGGGCCACAGTCCTCGTCGTCAAGGCTGTGACCATCATCGGAGCAATCGGAGAGGCAGTAGTCACATGCGGCCATGAAGTCCTGCATGGCACCGGGGTTATCGAGCCCGGAGAAATCCCAACCAGAGTCGGGCTTGTCATCTTCCTCGGAACCCGGGGGCCCGTAGGTCGAGACGGCCGTCAGTCGGTCCAAGGTTGACCACATATGGTACCCCGGAAGGTTAGGATATGCCTTTATAAAGCGTCCACCGAAGCGGGGTCGCTTGGTGGGGTCAAAGCTGAATCTAAAAGTCACGGGGTGGAGAACGGACGGTACCTCTTGATCGACGGATGGTGACGAAGTCGCGTCGGGGACGGACTGCACCGTTATCTCAGGTACGAGGCTAACGCCCAGCAAGTCCTTCGCGAGCGTTATGGCGTCGTCCGTCTGCTTGGGGTTGGCGTGTTGCGGGGAAACGACGCTCGTCTTCGTCTCAGACGCGAGGTCAACGTCCGCCGTGTCCCCCGCTGCGGCGCCGACGTTGTCGACTCGCTCGACAGCCAACGAGGTGCCGCCTCCTGCTTGGCCATGGTTGCCCAGCCTCCTCCATCAGCGGGGAAGGTGACGGGACAGACCCGGATGCTGCTCTTCCGTCACGCGGGGAAGACGTCGTCGATTCCGCCGTCGTCGGGCGGGCTGACGGCCGCCGTTGTCGTTGTCGCGCGGCGGAGGAAGGAGTACCATGTCGTAGCTGCCGTCGAGGGACATGAACTCGAGACTCCCGAAACGGAGCAGCGTCCCGGGCTGGAGAGGTTGCTGGAGACTACCCATCTGGAGCTTGACGGGAAGCTGTTCGTCAACACGCAGCAGGCCCCTACCTGGCGCGCCAACTGTCGGCGTTTCGACCCCGGAGGGTCCCTGGATCAACGAGTAAATTGTCGCTGCGTGTCCCAGCCCAGATGGGTCGGCGCGAGATGGAACACAAGGGGGAACAAAAGAGGGAACCACGGCTCGTGTTATCCTGCGCCCAGGGCGGATGCGCTTGCAGTAGGTGGTTACAAGCGTTCGCGAGGGAGAGAGAGAGAGCCTGTTCGTCAGCCCGTCCTCCCGCGCGACCACCTTCTCGTACGAGGGCCCTGGACCTCCCTTTTATAGATGTAAGGAGAGGGTCCAGGTGTACAATGGGGAGTGTAGCAATGTGCTAACTTGTCTAGCAGAGAGGAGCCAGAGCCCTATGTACATGCCATCGTGGCAGTCGGAGAAGTGCTTAGAGCCCTGTTAATGTGATGTCGTGGTCGTCGGAGGAGCACTTGAGCCCTGTAGAAGCACAACTGTCGGGGTTGTCGGGTCCTTGCTGACGTCTCCTTGCTTCCGTAAGAGGCTGAGAACCGCCGTCGTCATGGGAGCACGCGGGGTGCCATCATTACCTGTTCACCGGGGCGAGCCAGATGGGACACCGATCTTGTTCCCCGTAGCCTGAGCTAGCAAGGGTAGGGTAATGATGTATCCCCTTGTAACGTGGTCGGTCCGAGCCCAAGGTCGGCGAGGCGGTGACTCCTCCGAGGTCGAGGCTGAGTCCGAGCCCTGGGGTCGGGCGAGGCGGAGACCGTCTTCCGGGGTCGAGGTTGAGTCCGAGCCCTAGGGTCGGGCGAGGCGGAGACCGTCTTCCGGGGTCGAGGTTGAGTCCGAGCCCTAGGGTCGGGCGAGGCGGAGACCGTCTTCCGGGGTCGAGGTTGAGTCCGAGCCCTAGGGTCGGGCGAGGCGGAGACCGTCTTCCGGGGTTGAGGTTGAGTCCGAGCCCTAGGGTCGGGCGAGGCGGAGACCGTCTTCCGGGGTTGAGGTTGAGTCCGAGCCCTAGGGTCGGGCGAGGCGGAGACCGTCTCCCGAGGCCGAGACGGGGATCGAGCCCCGGGGTCGGGCGAGGCGGAGCTTCCTATGGCGCCTGAGGCTAGACTTGGCTGCGGTCAGCCTCACCCTGGCGGGTGGCACAACAGTCGGAGCAGGGCAGGTGGCGCTGTTTTCCTGTCAGGTCAGTCAGTGGAGGGGCGAAATGACTGCGGTCACTTCGACCCTGTCGACTGAGGAACGCGCGTCAGGATAAGGTGTCAGACGATCCTTGCATTGAATGCTCCTGCGATACGGTCGGTTGGCGAGGCGATCTGGCCAAGGTTGCTTCTCCGTGAAGCCTGCCCGAGCTGGGCCTCGGGCGAGTCGAAGGTGCGCCCGTTGCTTGAGGAGACCCTCGGGCGAGACGTGAATCCACCTGGGTCTGCTGTTCTTGTCCGAGGCTGGGCTCGGGCGAGGCGAGATCGTGTCCCTTGAGTGGGCGGAGCTTTGACCTGTATTGCTCCCATCAGGCCTTTGCAGCTTTGTGCTGATGGTGGTTACCAGCCGAGTTTAGGAGTCTTGGGGGTACCCCTAATTATGGTCCCCGACAGAGGCCGCCACTACGACGTTTGCAGCGCTCAAGGATGCGGTCACTTCGGCCCCTGTACTAGCCATGCCAGACTTCTCCAAGCTCTTCGTGGTGGAATGCGACGCCTCCTCCCATGGCTTGGGCGCATTGTTGATCGTAGAGGGCCACTCCATTGCCTTCTTCAGCCGGGCTGTCGCCCCGCGACACCGGGCATTGGCTGCATACGAGCGGGAGCTCATCGGCCTCGTCCGCGCGGTCTGGCACTGGAGGCCGTACCTATGGGGCAGGTTCGTCGTCAAAACAGACCACTACAACCTCAAGTATCTGCTGGACCAGAGGCTTGCGACGATCCCACAACACCATTGGGTGGGCAAGCTCTTGGGCTTTGATTTCACCGTCGAATACAAGCCCGGGTCGTCCAATGTGGTGGCGGACGCGCTGTCCCGCCGCGACTCCCGGAAGACGGGACCATTTGGTTCTCTCCGCACCGCGTTTCGACGTCCTCGACCGCCTCCGTCTGGCACAACTCACCGATCCCGCCCTCATCGCCATTCGGGACAAGGTCCTGGCGGGTACCCGCCGGGCGCCGTGGGCGGTCATTGACGACATGATCCACTACACAGGCCGCCTATATGTGCCACCAGCCTCGGCACTGCTCCAGGAGCTGTTGGCGGCCATCCATGAGGAGGGGCGCGAGGGTGTCCAGCGCACGATGCACCGGCTTCGCCGTGACTTTCATTTTCCTAACATGAAGCAGGTCGTCCAGGACTACGTGCGGGCATGCGCGACGTGCCAACGTCATAAATCTGAGCACCTTCATCCTGCGGGCCTCCTCCTTCCTCTACCGGTGCCCCAAGGCGTCTGGACGGATGTAGCGCTTGACTTCATCTAAGCCCTGCCTCGGGTCCGTGGCAAGTCCATCATATTGACGGTGGTGGATAGATTCAGCAAGTACTGCCACTTTATTCCACTCGCACATCCTTATTCTGCGGAATCAGTGGCCTAGGGTTTCTTCGCCGAGATCGTTCGCTTGCACGATGTTCCACAATCCATGGTGTCCGACCTTGACGCCGTGTTCACCTCCAAATTTTGGCGGTAGCTCATGCGACTGATGGGCACCAAACTCCACATGACGTCGGCCTTCCACCCGCAGTCCAATGGTCAAACCGAGTCGGCCAACCGCGTCATCATCATGTACCTGAGGTGCCTCACCGGTGATCGACCCCGCCAGCGGTTGCAGTGGCTTCCGTGGGCGGAGTACGTCTTCAACACTGCCTACCAGAGCTCCCTCCGCGACACGCCATTCAGGGTCGTCTACGGCCGTGACCCTCCTTCCATCCGCTCCTATGAGCCGGGGGAAACACGTGTGGCAGATGTGGCTCGCACGATGGAAGAATAGGATGAGTTCCTGGCTGACGTTCGACATCACTTGGAGCAGGCCTAGGCGGAAGTACTATGATAAGGCGCACCGCGACATCATCTATCAGGTGGGTGAATGGGTATTTCTCCGACTCCGCCACCGTTCCCCATCGTCACTGGCCACCAATGTCGCCGGCAAACTGAAGCCCCGGTACTACGGGCCATACCGGGTGACGGAGATCATCAACACCGTCGCTGTCCGCCTGGAGCTGCCCTCCCGTGCCCGCATCCACGACGTGTTCCACGTGGGCGTTCTCAAGAAGTTCCATGGCACTCCACCTACGACAACACCTCCCCTGCCGGCCCTGCACCATGGCGTGGTCACCTCCGAACCTGAACGCGTCATCAAGACTAGAGTCGCCCGCGGCATACGCCAAGTGCTCATCCAGTGGAAGGATTAGTCCCCTGCGTCAGCTACATGGGAAGACGTTGACTCCTTCGTGGCCAAGTTTCCGGCGTTCCAGCTCGAGGACGAGCTGACTCTTGAGGCGGGGAGAGATGTCATGTGGGGCCTTGCGTACAGCAGGCGCCGGCGGGCTCGGGACATCTGTCGCGCCGCGGAGCGCGCTGGGCGCATGCAGGAACAGGCCACAGATAGTGGCTAAATTAGAAAGGATAAATATTAGTTCCCCTTTATTAGCTTCCCTTGTTATCCCCTTAATTGTAGGAATGATTGGTTATTAGCTTCCCTTATTATCTCCTTAATCTTAGGAGTTAGTTATTAGCTTCCCTTATCATCTCCTTAATCTTAGGAGTTGGTTATTAGCTTCCCTTATCATCTCCTTAATCTTAGGAGTGATTGGTTAGCCGGTGGGCTATTTATAATTTATATATGTACCGAGACAATGAGGAAAGGCAACAAAGATTAATTCCATCTACTCCCTATCTCTCTCTCTCTCAAGCCGCCGGTCAGGGGGGTACACCCCAACTAGCGAAGAAAGGCGAGGGGGCATAACCCCGCCAACTACCACGGGCCGGGACTACGAGCTCCGTAGTCGAGGTCCGGCGTCCTTGGGCACTTATGCCCTTGACAGTAAATGGGGACCAACCGTCTAGCCAGTGTTATGGGTATGTGGATTGTTTTTTTTCCATGTGTTCCTAACCAATGCTTGTTCTTGCTAGCTGCTTTACCTTAATTGTTGCCACCCCTGATCAAGTGATTATATTCATTGTTGGTTTAAACTTGATCCTTCTTATTATGACCACAAATCTATCTCAACATGCACATCCCTACTATGCTTAGCTGCTGGATGTGCAGCTGTTTTAGTAGGTCAATATTCTGTGCCAGGCAACATCACTGGCGCAATTGGCTTATCGCCATGGTGGAACTTATCCTTTAGCTATACTAGAATTTATAATCATGAATGTACTGTACAGCCTTTTATTATAGAAGCAGAACTATATCTTGGTGGTATCCGTTAGTCCATTACTCTCTCTCCTGGATCAATTGATGATTTCTTACTTATCTTTGCAGCACCTGGTAAGGTTGAGGTGGGAGGAGCTCAGTGCTGCAGAACGGAATGAATTTGCTAATATGACAATTAATTTGATATCGGATGTTGTTGGCCCTCATGAGGTGTGGGCCTTGAAGAGTCAAACAGCTGCTTTAGTAGCAGAGGTTTACAACTATACTTTTTTCTTTTCATTTTTACTTTGTGAAATTTGTTAGCTGTAGGCAGTTACAGCTTCAAGTACTCTACCTTAACAAGTATATCATCTTTGTAGGTGGTTCGAAGGGAGGGAGTTGATTTGTGGATTACTTTACTCCCATCTATTGTTTCTCTCTCTAACAATGGCCCTACTGAGGTAATGTTTCCCATCAGCCTTTCAGATCTAGATCTGTTCTACCATCTGATATGTTGACTTGCATTTTGGAACCTTTTTGTGTTAGGCTGAGTTAGTTGCCATGATTCTAAGGTGGCTTCCAGAGGATATCACTATTCATAATGAAGATTTGGAGGGTAGGTTATTTTTGTTTTAATTTATTCTTTGGAACTTGAAACTAGATTCATTCTCTGGTTCCAAGTTTAAACCATTAAATTAGAAGAATGGAAAACATTTTCTCTTCTGTTATTAGGTTATGCTATGTGTTCTCTTCTGTTAACAACTTAACATCGAACTAGAAGAACCAAAAACCCTTTTCTCTTCTGTTAGGTTATGTCTCTTCTGTTAACTTCTTTTTTTGGTCACAATAGGTGATAGGCGGAGATCTCTGTTGCGCGGCCTTACTGAGTCACTGTCACAAATTCTGCCTCTGTTGTATTCTGTAAGTTTGCCTTTACACCTTTACCATGTTCGCATGGGAGATATGGAAACACCGAAATGCCTGTGTGTTTGAGGGAAGAAGGCCTTCTGTCCCTGCTGTTTTTCAGGAAGTTACTTTTGAAGATGCTCTTTGGTGTAGGGCAGGTGCCGGTGCTCTTCAGGAGCTCTTGGCACGCCATTTCACTCCTGGACACTAGGATGGGTTGCTAGTAGTGGAGTGTAGCTGTGTGGATTATGTGGGTGGTGGTTTGTTGGTTTGGTGGTCCTGAGCCCGCCATATAGGTGCTCAGTTCCTCGGTCAACCATTGTACAAGGGACTCACCATTTGGTAGCCTCCTTTATCTTTCTCTCTTCTTAATGAAATGACTCGCAGATCTCCTGTGTTGTTCTTAAAAAAATAGATGCCAATGATTCTGTTGGGTTGCCTTGGTTCATGATATTCTGAATCATACTAAACATGGGTATCATGTAATGTCTTGTTTTGTAGCTACTTGAGAAACATTTTGGTGCTGCTTTAAGTGAGCATGCGAAGCAGCAAATGGATTTGGCTAAACAACATGCAGGGACGGTGACTGCAGTTCTAAATGCTGTCAATGCATATGCTGAATGGGTTCCTGTGACAGATCTAGCCAAATATGGTTTAATTCACGGGTATGTTTACTGGAGTGTTTGACATCCCTAGTTTTTTAATGGGATTCTCACTTGCCTCACTAGTTATTATGTTCTGTTTTGCAGATGTGGGTCCTTGCTTTCTTACAGCGATTTTCGCCTCCACGCTTGTGAGTTTTTTAAAGTGATATGTCAGAGGTATGGAGAGGCTTTATTCAGGCTAAAAGTTAATTTTACTGTTTTTTCTCTCCTGATATGTTCTTGTTTTTGTGGTGCCACCTGTCTCAGGAAAAGACCTGTGGATGTGGCAGTTGCTGAGTATGATGCTGCAATGTGCAACATATTCCAGGTGTTGATGAACATTTCACAACAATTTTTGACCAGATCTGGCATGCAACCCAGTTCTATTGATGAGAGCGAATATGAGTTTGCATCATGTGTTTGTGAGACAATGGTTGCTCTAGGATCTTCAAACATGCAATGCATACTAGCCGATGGAGCCAGGACTTTCCAGTTCTTACAACAAGTGAGCATTTCCAAATATTCTCATACTTTTGAAGAGTAAAGGTTGCTTTTACGGTTTTGAAGCATCTTCTCTTGATCCCTTCTAGTTTGTTCTTGGGCTATTTGACATCTAGGGTTTCAAAAGAAATATATCTGGAGTTGTTGGATTTTTGGGAAAGACTGCCTATTTTGTAGTTGGAATATGAATTTCACACCTAAAACTTGAGAATAAAGATGCCTAAAAAATGGGGTTGACAAGAAAGTGCTACTGCTGTACTTGCAACTTGCAAGATCATACGTGACACATGCAAAATAAGTGGTATTAGGATTGAATTCAACAACTGCCATACCTATTTTTTTTTTCATAAATTTAAATGGGAAAACAAAATAAGTGGAGCTAATGTGGGATTCAACCCACTCTGTGACACATGCATGTTAACATCTTGCCACCAGGACCTGTTGTGTCTGTGTACCTAGGTCATGGTTGTGTAACTTTCTTGTGGTCAACTCTTTAAATTCAAAGTCAAATGAAACTTTTTGGCTGGTGATAAGTTATATTGGCATATCTGAGGAGTTTGGCTATCCTAGAATAGTTGATTCCTGGCTGTCGGGCAAGGCAAGGGTAATGGTTACTAACATGGTGATGTCCTGTATGTATTACATGTGTAACATAACATCCTTACATGACTAGTTTGAATATGCTTAATGAAATTCAATTGAGTCCTAAATTTCACTACACAATTTCCACCCGATACATTTGATTTCTTACTTTTTACTATTATCCAACCAAATTTTGTTTCCTTGCAGATGCTGGAGTATTACCAACACTACAAAATCACACTTCATTTCCAGTCTCTATTATTTTGGCTGGTATACTTCTTATTTCTATTTACATAGTTGAAATGCATGTCATATTATTTTGTAACTTTAGAGAAGTTGACACAAACTTCGTCTAGGTGGTATTGAGAGAACCATCGAAATCTAAGTCTATTGCACGTGTTTCTGGTGATAATTCTGCTGCTGGTAATTCTGCATCTACTGGTGACTTATCAACAGAAAAGAAGAAAGGGGTATCGGTATTTGTCACTGATGAAATATACAGTACAATTTTGGATGTTTCTTTCAAGAGAATGCTGAAGAACAATGGAAGTGCAACTTCTGGGTTGTTAGAAATATGGAGTGAAGAGCTTGAGGGGAAGAGCGACTTCTGCAACTACCGCACCAAATTGGTATGTTTTCTTTTCTCCTGACTTCTAAAAAAAAGAGTTGCCTTTGGTCCTTGTTAATCTTAAAAGATCATTTGTGTTTCTCTTGTCCATCAATATAATTTCTTGTCATCTTGTCTTCAGTGGTCTTGATTCTTAAAGTTTTGTTGCATGATGTGAAACTACACAAAATTAGGAGGATGTCTAGTTTATTCATAGTACATTTTTGTCCTTCAATTACTGATTCTTTACCTTGATACATACAACATGATTTTCCTTCAATTTTTTCAATTTGATTGTGTGATTTGTTATAGAAGTGGAACTTTTTGTATTGTAAATAGTTGGGAGGATCCCAACTATATATGTATAAATAAGTTATAAAAGGCTATTTACAGTATTTTTTGGACCAATGATGGATAATGGCTGGCCTCTTATTGTCCACAACTCAGTTAACGATGTTTTATGCATCTTCTTGCAGTTGGATCTCATTAAAGTCATTGCTTCTCAAAGATCTGTGATTGCTGCAGCAATTGTAGTTCAGAGAATAAATGTTGTCTTTGGAGATGCTAATCAAGCAACTAAGTCCCCACAGGTTGGATTAGCTGCATATGTTTACCCAATGTTGTAATAAGTCTAGGCACTAGGCAGGTGGTCAAGCTCTGATTAGTGCCTAGGATTGCATAGGAGTTTCTTCACAATTGTACTTCAATTAGTAGAGTTACAGTATAATGTTAAATAGAGAATGTTAGCACATTAAAAGAAACAATTTGGCATTATCATCCACCCATCACGAGTTCTATGATCATAAGTCACCTTCCATCATCTCCAATGTGTTTGAAATTCATACAGAGATCAAGCCCTAAGCCACTCTTGATGGGAAAACACCTAGGTGCTAGGAAAGGCATGCATCTTGCCTATTGCCTAGACGCTGCCTAGGATCTATTTTTGAAAGAGGGCTTACCGCATAAACCTAAACTAAAGGTTTTTCTTTCCATTTTCATTTGGCCAGCCAAGGATTACCTTCTAATTCAGATGTTTATCTACCTCTGCAAAATGAAATTTGGTTACAGGATCTTGATGCAATGGAAGGGGCTCAACTGGGGCTTGAAGCAGTTGTCAATGCTATTTTCGATGGCTCAGTTGATTGTGGGAAAACTGATTTGGATACGAAATCCCAACTGCACAAGATTTTTGAAGGTTTCACTGAACCTAACTTACATTATTTTTGCTTTACAGTTTGGTCTACAGGGTGCTAAGTTTCCTTCTGCTTGTCAACCAGGCTTACTTCAACAGCTTCTTTCTTTAAAGTGGACAGAACCTAACCTTGCAGTTATTCATGGTCATTATTTGGATGCTTTGGGCCCTTTCTTGAAGCATCATCCAGATGCAGTTGCCAGTGTTGTTAATAAGCTTTTTGAACTGTTGACGTCTCTCCCAATCACATTTCAGGTACATTTATGTTTTACTTAAGTAAATACCATATGCTGTGGAGTGGGAACCATTGAGGCTGGAGATTGATAGCCATCATACAATTCAATTCTACGAGTGATGTTCTAGAAATGAAAATCTGATACTTTGAGCTGGCCAAATGTTTCCACGTGCAATCCTTTCATGTTGTTTTTTTATTCAAATTTGAATTATTTGGTTATCATGCCCATTTCCTAGTTTTGTGTTTACAGTTCTCATTTCTGCCATTTAATGTATGGCTGTATCTGCAGGATCCATCAAACAATTCTCGCCTAGCAAGGTTACAGATCTGCTCATCATTCATTCGTATATCGAGAGCTGCTGATAAAGCACTTCTGCCTCACATGAAGGTCAGGCTCAGCTCATAGTTGATTGCCTCTTTAGTACCATTTGCTATTTTATTCTACATGGAGCTGCTTTATGGCACATCCTTCTATTACCATGGCAGAGACCACTTATAGTACGATATTCAAGTTTCTAAGACTATCTCCAGCAGCTTACCCATCCTTATCTCCATATTCAAACTCTACTTTACGAACAGTGCAGAACAATGCAAAACAATGTTTTGGGTAACCATATGGGTAAACTGCTGGACACAGTTTAACTGCAGTTGTGTCTTACATCCATTTCTCTGTTTATCCTTCTATTTACAAGAGGGAAATATGTTCAGATGGAGACTTAATGGTCTCTATGGTGCTTTCGTTGATAGCTCTGGGCTCCATTTGATACTAAGTTCACAAATATATGACGCTATTGAATTTTTTCAAAAACTTTGACCACTCGTATTATTCAAAATATTTATTCAAAAATGTAAAATTGTAAGTCACACTCAAACGACCTTGAGTGATAAAACTGAAACTCTGAAAGTAGAGATGAATTGGAGGAATTGTGGAATAATTCATTTAGAGATTGTCATTCATAGTTATTAAGGCGGTAAGGCGAGCGCCCCCCTTTTCACCTTTTAAGCGAAAAAGCGTAAGGCGAGGCGGCACCTTAATGATATATATAAATCATAAAAATTAGACCAAATATTATTTATATACCACTAACTCGAAAGTAATAAGCAAGCTAGGACATCCATAAGGACTAGTAGGCCTGTTTGAGCCTAAGCCTAGTAGAAGAAAGAAACAGAAAAAAGAAAAATAAAGAAGCCCACAGCCAGCCCAGCCCAATAAATTTTAGGGTTTCCTCACAAAATATCCTCCCAGCCGCCAGCAGCAAGAGCCCTCAGCCGCAATGCTCTAGCCGCCATCAGCTACAGCCCTTAGCCATCAGCTCCTTCTCCCTCCTCCCCCCTCCCCGCAACTCTCCTCTCACAGCGACCTGCTCGCCCTGCTGCGACCTGCAGGCCGCCCCAACCTGTGCACTCTGCTGCAACCTGCGCGCCGCGCCGCCGCCTCCTCTTCCCGCGCCGTCGCGCTGCTCTCCCTCAGCCACCGCTCTCCCTCCTGCGCAACTCATCTCTCCTCTGTCTGGCCGGCTGGAGCCGCGCGCGGCTGCCGCAGCCCCAAGGCGTCGCCCCGACGAAGCCTAGACGACGCCCTGAGGACTTCCTGCGCCGCAACGGACGCCTTACGCTCTAGAGCAAGGCACGTTAGACGCCCCACCTTCCACGTTCGCCTTAGTGCCTAAGCGACGCTTCAAGGACGCCTTGATAATCATGGAGATTGTACAATTACATATATAGGGGAGGTGAGACTTGAGGCTAAAGGAAACCTCCTACATCTAAGGGAACCGCCAGGAGACAATCCTGGAGATAATCCTACTGATCATGATCTCCTCCCCTGATTTCTCTCTAACCATAAACCTCCTATAGGCTGATCGACATAATGCCAGGCGCATGCCATAAGTGATAGGTGACTGTCTAACCCCTCGCAATGGAAGATTCCGTGGAGCAAACGTTAAGACTGGACCGAAAATCAGTGAACACGGAAGACGACAATGCCTTCGACAGTCCAGGAAACCGTGGCGTCGGGAGCGACAGAGGCCCTGGGACTGGAGGCAGAGACTTCGACAGTCTAGGGAAGAGCGACGCCACCTGGAGTGGGATGCTCGGGGCTGGAGGTAGGAGCCACGACAGCCCGAGCAAGGGTCGTAGGGACCTGGGGACTGGTCGGTAGAGGGTACCCTGCTAGCAGCCTGGCAGGGAGTGCCTAGCGGGGAGCCTGACCACGGCCAAGGGTGCATCAAGATCGGATGAAGACCCTGGAGTGGTACCTGAAAAAAATGGAAACAAGTGGCAGTCCAAAGGGAACTATGACCGGGTTAGTTGTGTCATCCAAAAAATCAAATGTTGCACGCGTGGGTGAAGAATCCTCGAAAAAAGGGAATGATGTTTCGTCAAAGGACACGTGGCACGAAATGATGATGCAGTTGGATTGGCGATTAAAACAAAGGTAGCCCTTGTGATGAGGGGAGTAGCCAAGAAAAACACAAAGGGTGGAGCGGGGGGAGAGTTTATGGGGGGCTGTGGCTGAGAGATTAGGGTAGCATGCGCAGCCGAAAACGCGAAGATGCTCATACGAAGGTGGCTGGCCAAAAAGGGCAAGATGAGGTGTTGAAAAGGCTAAGGTTTTGATTGGCAAGGTGTTTAACAGGTAAGTGGTTGTCCCAAGAGCCGCGACCCCGAAACGAGGAGGGAAGCATGCCTGAATCAACATGGAGCGAATGGCATTGTTGATGGAGCGAAGAATGCGTTCATCTTTACTGTTTTTGGTGGAGGTGTGAGGGCAAGACATGCGTAGGTGGACGCCATGCGAAGAAAAGAATGTGCGGGCATTGAGGTTGTCAAACTCGAGGCCGTTATCGCACTGAATTCCTTGAATGGTGACGCCAAACTGAGTATGGACACAGGCAAAGAAATTAGTGTGGGTGGAGAAGGTGTCAGATTTCAGGCGCAAGGGGAATGTCCACAAGTAATGCAAGCAATTGTCCAAAATGGCGAGATAATATTTGTGATTAGAGACACTAGTGAGAGGTGAAGTCCAAAGATCGCAATGAATTAACTGAAAATTATGAGTAGCGTGGGAGGGCGAAGCATGAAAAGGTTGGCAGACGCGCTGATCTAGCTGGCAGGCGTGACAAATAGGAGTGCTACTGTTTTTATTACAGGAAATTGCGGAGGACTGTGCTAGGAGGGACAAAATGCCATGTCCGGGATGGCCGAGTCGCTGGTGCCATAGGGACGAGGTGGATGCATGAAGAGCAGAAGCAAGAAGCCGCATCGGGTAGAGCGGACCGGAGTTGTTACATCTGATGATCTCTCGGCGAGTGGGCGGATCCTTCATAGAACAACGAAAGGGGTCAAACTCGACGGAACAATTATTGTCGGTAGTGAACTAGCGAACAGAAATTAAATCTTTAATGTGGGAAGGCGAAACTAGGACATTATCAAGAGTTAAACTAGAGACAATCCTGGAGAAAATCCTATTGAGCCTGATCTCCTCCCCTGATTTCTCTCTAACCATAAACCTCCTATAGGCCGGCCGGCATAATGCCAGGCACATGCCATAAGTGATAGGTGACTGTCTAACAAAAACAAATCACAACAAATTAATTGATAACTCACTTTTTTTTAAATAAGAAGAGTGGTCAAAGTTTTTGAAAAAAAGTCAATGACGACATATATTTGTGAAAGGAGGGAATATTATTATTGAGCTGAGTTTTGGTTCACTACGAAGTTTATATCAGTAGCATCTCTCTGTTGGGCTGCATAATGGAATATATATCTGCAGCTAGAGAAACCTTTATTCTATTAAATTTTGATATCATGGCTCTGAAAAGCCATCGCAAAACCAAGCCAACCCTAAATAAAGACTTCTGAATTGTTCAGATTTTTATGTACGTTCCCAGGTTTAATTTCTTATGGTGTCCCCTGGCGCGCCGCTGCCGCGAGTATGTTTGGCCCCACATGACATGGTTTCTGACATGAAGGGTGATATTTAAACAGAGTTCAGGTTCTAGCTTTGTCCCAAAAAGAACATAAAAGAGGCCTAGATTGGGAAAGGCTGCTGTCAAGGACTGTGTGCCCTTGACTTGCCGGACCGCGGCTACGCAGCTCGTAGCCGCCGACCGTCTTCTCCGGTGGGTGAGTATGCCTCCTAACCGCAGGCTTACAAAGGTAGAAAGGTGAGAGACAACTGATTATTGCTTGCCTTCAAAGGGTCCGGTTACAATCAATTTATAAGCCAGCCGCCAGATCAAAAGGAGAAACAACTCCCTGATTATTAGTTTCCTTCCTAGCCCTTTCCTTTCTAGCCGCTAGTTTCCTTCCTAGCCCTTTCCTTACTAGCCATTTCCTTCTAGCTGCCAATCATTGGCGCCCCTTCCTGATCTGCGCGATCCCTTGCTGCACGCCCCTGATCCGCGATCCCTTGCTGCGCGGTCGGCGCGTTCCTCGGCGCGGCGAATGTCCCCTGCGCGTAGGGATGGCAGCGGGTCGGATTTTGTTCGGGTATAATAATACCCGACTCGAAATTGTACCCGAGACTTCTACAAATATCCATACCCACCAAGCCAATCGGGCGAGAAACTGTACCCGTACCCATGCCCATCGGGTATCCACCGGGTATCGGGTATCCAGTGGATATGTTATTGTAGACTAAATAACATTCGGTCAGTCATAATAAATGCATAAAATATTTTAGTTTCCATCTAAACACCAATGCAACACGTGAATGACTCATTGTCAATGTCTCATTGGTCTTGATTACATTACAGTTGACTCTTAACACAACACAAATTAATATTCATTAATCAACAACACATGCGAGTGAGTTTTTCTAGTGAATCTAGCACATTTTTAGTTGATGTAGCATATTTAAAGAGGTATATTGATATTTCGGGTATCCACTGGATACCCGTGGGTAAAGTATTTTACCCATACCCGACCCGATGTATTTCGGGTATCCGACCCGATAGGACCCACGAGTGAGTTTTTCTACCCGTATCCATATCCACCGGGTACGAAACCCGCGGGTATCCATACCCATGGGTCCAACTGCCATCCCTACCCGCGCGCCTCCCCTTACGGATATACGGTTGACCGTACATGACATCTCTCCCGGCCTCAAAGGCCAGCTCGTCCTCGAGCTGAAAGTCGGGAAAACGGGCGCGAAAGTCGTCGAGGTCCTCCCACGTCGCGGATGCTGCCTGTTCATCTTGCCACTGGACCATCACTTGACGGATGCCTCGGGCCAACCGACTAGCAAGAATGCGGCCAGGGGCGGACACCACCGCGCCATTGAGAGTTGCTGGTAGCACTGGTGGCTATGCGGTGAAAGACGTCGTGGAGCCTGGCGCCAGCAGGTAGCTGTAGTCGCACCGCTGCCTCGTTGATGACTTCCTCGACGTGGTAGGGGCCAACGTAGCGGGGCTTTAGCTTCCCAGTATGTGTTCGTGGCAGCGATGCTGCCGACCGTTGATAGACCACCTTACGATGGCGCTAGTCGTAGGCATGTTTCTGGGACTCCTGGGCTTGTTGTAGTCGATAGCGGATGTCGTCGAGGAAGGCGGCTCGTTCTTCCATCTCTTGCGCCACTGCTGCCACCCGCGTGTCCCCGGGTTCGTAGGAGCGGATGGACGGAGGGTCACAGCCGTACACCACCCTGAATGGCAGCGCGTGGAGTGAAGATTGGTAGGCGGTGTTGTAAGTGTACTCCGCCTAGGGGAGCCACCGAAGCCACTGCCGGGGTCGGTCGTTGGTGAAGCAGCGAAGGTACATGGCGATGACGTGGTTGGTGGCCTCTGACTGGCCGTCAGTCTGGGGGTGGAAGGCGGAGGACATGTATAGCTTCGAGCCAGTGAGTGTCAGCTCCTTCCAGAATGACGAGGTGAAGGCCGGGTCGCGGTCCGAGACGATGGATTGCGACACGCCATGAAGGCGAACTACCTCAGCGAAGCGCCATGACCCATCGGGCTTCTTGACTAAGAGGACAGGCGACAAGAACGGGGAGTCGCTGCGACGCACAACCCCCTGGTCAATCATGGCCGCACACTGCCGCTCCAGCTTACTGCCGCTCCAGCTCATCCTTCTGGGCCGCCGGATACTGGTAGGGGCGAACTGCCACCGGTTGCGCGTTCGGTTTAAGGAGAATGTGATGATCGTGGGCCCGCTTGGGAGGCAAGCCCGTAGGAGCCGCGAAGACCTCCTCAAACGCGTCCAGTAGAGCCTCCAGTAGCGCGTCGCCCGAGGTGGAGCGTCCCATTCGTTGGAACGTCATGCGGCGAGCGGCGAGGTCCCACACTATTGGTCCAGTGCGTCGAGCCAGCGCGTGCCGAGGACGACATCATACCCGGCCAAGGGCATCACGAAGAGATCGGTCGGGAAGGCTTCCCCGTCGACGTGGAGCGGCGCGTTGCGTAGGATGCCAACGCAGGTGATCCGCTCGCCATTGGCCACCATTGCCGTGAGGCGTGGTCGACGTTGGATGAGGAGGCCGGAGCGATGCGCCGCTGTTGCGGAGATGAAGTTGTGGGTACTGCCCGAGTCAAGCAGTGCGACCAGAGACACCGGGCCGAGGGTGACGACGATCTGCATCGTGTCGGTTGCTGCGACCCCGACCACCGCCTGCAAGGAGAAACAGGGCGCATCTGTCCCGTCTGTCTCTGTCGTGTCTGTTGCGTCATCGATCTCCACGCCGTCGACGAAGAAAATCCGCCTGCAGAAACGGTTGTGGCCACGAGTATACTTCTCATTACAGTTAAAGCAGAGGTCCTGGTGGCGCCGATCCGCCATTTCCTCCGTCCTCAACCGTCTGTTGTTGTCTTCGCCGCGGTCCTGAGGTGCACCCATCGGCGGCGCGCAGAGAGCAAGCTGCTGTTGGGGCGCCGGAAGCGCCTGCTTTGGTGCCGGTAGTAGGCCTCGCGATGCTGACCGGGCCGGAGCTGGAGGCTGTCGATCGAGTTCCATTAACTCAACCTGCCGCGCCAGACTCATGGCGGCCGCCAGCGTCTCTGGGTTGTGGATCCGCACCGCGTGACTGAGCGGCGGCAGGAGCCCCCCGGTGAAGAGTTGGACGCGCTGGGACTCGTCCAGCCTTCCCGCTCGTGAGAGCAGCTCCTGGAACCGGTTGGAGTAGTCCTCAACGGATCTGGTGCGGCGGCACTCGGCGAGTTCGAACAACGGCGCCGACCGAAGAGCAGGGCCGAACCGTAGATGGAGCAACTCCTTGAAGCGACCCCACGGCGGCGTCCCTTCGTCGTCCTGGAGTTGGATGAACCAATGTTGTGCGATGCCCTCGAGATTATACGAGGCCATCCACACCCTTTCTTCCCCCATGGTGCGTTGCTGGCGAAAGTATGATTCGCACCTGTTGACGAAGAGGAGGATCTGACTTGCCATCGTACCGTGGGAAGTCCAATTTCTGGAACCTCAGTGGACGATCAAGGTCGCGGGGAGCGTCGATGCGGCCGCCGTTGGGCGATGATGCGTCGGACTTCTTCAGTCCGGCGATGTCGGCCTGCATGTTCTTCATCATTTGGATCACGTCGGCGAGGGTGGGCTCGGAGATGGTGGTGGCAGCGGGTAGCGACGTGGGCGATGGTGGAGCGGCTGCTGGCGGGTGAGTGTTGGTGGTGGAGGGCACGATTGGCCTGGAGTGGTCGGGCGAGGAGCGCCTGACTCGTGATACCAAGCTGTCAAGGACTGTGTGCCCTTGACTCGCCGGACCGCGGCTACGCAGCTCGTAGCCGCCAACCGTCTTCTCCGGTGGGGAGTATGCCTCCCAACCGCAGGCTTACAGAGGTAGAAAGGTGATAGACAACTGATTATTGCTTGCCTTCAAAGGGTCCGGTTACAATCAATTTATAAGCCAGCCGCCAGATCAAAAGGAGAAACAACTCCCTTATTATTAGTTTCCTTCCTAGCCCTTTCCTTTCTAGCCATTTCCTTCTAGCTGCCAATCACTGGCGCGGTGGCGCCCCTTCCTGATCTGCGCGACCCCCCTGATCTGCGCGATCCCTTGCTGCGCGCCCCTGATCTGCGATCCCTTGCTGCGCGGTCGGCGCGTTCCTCGGCGCGGCGAATGTCCCGCGCACGCCTCCCCTTACGGATATACGGTTGACCGTACATGACAGCTGCCTAGAATGATCAGTACTGGGCCCATCTCATCTGAAACCACTGTTCATCTTTTGAATTTAAAAGTTATGAAATATTTCGATATTCGATTAGGCTGCGTCTTGTTATTTGGTATTCTTTGGGGAACCTTGCCAGAGTTTGCTACCCTTCTATTTTCTTTGTAAGAATTGTAAATACATGCAGTTCATGTTACACTGAAACCTTTTAGTTTTATCCAATTACCCAGCCGTTTTGAACTACAAATGACCGTTACAGTGCTATGATATACGTAAACAAAAGGCTGCACAACTCTTCTGAGCATACGAGAAAAAAACATAAACCTGGTCACTGGTTGGTGCAGCAAACGTGCATTCTTGACTAGAAAAGGATCTTATTATATCAGAATGCAACTGTTTCTCTAGGGTTTCCATTCATCCATGCTTTTATGTTGCTTTCACTATTGTTTATGCATTCTTTTGATTGTTTCAAATACCTTTCCAATGACACAGAACATTGCTGATACCATGGCTTACCTTCAAGGAGAGGGTCGCTTACTACGTGGTGAACATAATCATTTATGTGAAGCGTTTCTTGTGATGTCATCCTCTGCTGGGTATTTGGCTGCTAAACCTTTTCGTATTTATGCCTGCAGCATAAAAGCAGTTTTGGTGTTGCTTCTGTTACAATTCGTATTTTTTTGTTTCTGTAGGATTCAACAGCAACAAGAAGTTCTTGCTTGGTTACTTGAACCTCTTAATAAAATGTGGACTCAAGTGGAATGGCAAACTGCATACTTGTCTGATCCTTCTGGTTTGACAAACATGTTTGCTGATAGCCAATTCATGTGGTCAATTTATCACACAGTTACATTCTTTGAAAAGGCACTCAAGAGAAGTGGAACCAAAAAGTCTTCAGCAACTCCACAAGCACCCACCACAACAGTACCTGGTTATCTGCATCCGATGTCTTCACATCTAGCATGGATTGTGCCCCCTCTCTTGAGGGTATGTCTGGCTTTGATTGTCAATTGTGATAATAATTACAATCTTTCTGTAGTTGTGCAGTGGCTAAGCTGATAAATAACTAACAATTTAATTCCCTTTTTAATCTCATTTTCAGCTGCTGCGATGCATACATGTCCTTTGGTCTGAGCCATTTGCCCAGTCTCAGACGGCCGAAATCAAAGCAGCAAAAAGCATGACTGTTGCAGAGCAGGCTAGCCTTCTAGGAGAGACAGGTAAACTTACCAAAGGTCAGGTTGCTCCAGCTGATGGTTTGCTGGATGTTCAAAGAGATGGAGAATCTAAAGAAAACAATATAAAAAACTGGTTGCGTGGGATCCGAGACAGCGGGTAAGTATTGTGATTTATGACTAATAACTTTAGCTAATTACTAGATGATTTTATCGTCATAGAATTTTCAATCTGAAATTAGAACTTCTTTTTATTTTCTATGGCCACCAGAAAATACCTGTGCTGAAATGGATTCAACGGATGGAAAGTTTCATCCTATTGTTTGCTTTATCGATATTAGAGAGTCGGATTTTATTGTTATTGGTTGTTAGCCTCAGTAGTACTGCGAAATATTGTTAGAGCAACTATGTAATGCATTGACGTGTTAATAAGGCTGAACAATACGGTTTGCACCAAACCGTCTAGATGAAATTTCTGAGGGAATATGGCTTGTTTGGTTCATGGACTCCCAGGCAGCTGCCTGCCAGGCATGCAATCCTAGCCCCAGGCGACATGAATTGGAAACTTGGGAGTGCTGCCTGGGCCAGGCAGCTCCACCCCAAACACAGGTGCATGTTGAAGAAAAAAAAGCAGTGGCAGTTTCACCTACCTTTCAAATGATCTGGTCCAAAGCTGTGGGCCAGGGGCGAAGCCAGAAAATGGAACCACCGGGGTCGGCTCCATGAATTATTATTATTATTATTTTCTCGAAAGCGCAGGAGAACTGCACATCATTTAATTAGAGAAGAAAAAAGGTCTAAAATGGACCAAGGTACAAAGCCCTAAGCAGGCTCAACAAAAACAAAACAAACACCCACTCACACGCTACCCACTCCCTAGCCGGTGGGGGGGGATGCAGATGGATTGTCCACCAGCCAAGGCACGGACAACGTGTGTCAAATACATTGATGAACAGTGTTAAACAATATTTACACTGGATTTGACAAATTCCATTGGGTCTGGCGACCCCTGTGCCTTAAGGCAGCTTTGCCCCTGCTGTGGGCACTGCTAGTGAGTATGCATGGTTGGTAATGGTTTAGCCTTTTGTGGCTGCTAGTTTCTGGGCAAAAACCTTCATCAAAATTGTTGAATTATTTTTCTCCGAGTTAACTCCCATATATGATCTATCTACTACTGCACGGTTTTGGTTGTGTATCACAACAAAAGGTTTATGCTCACACCATACTATCTTTGATTAAGCCAAAACTGAACTAGTATTTTTTCCAAGAACATGCCTTAGCACGTATTTCAAGGACACAGGTTAAGTGGAAGTAGATCTGATCTTACACCGGGGCAGTCCTGGTTCGGGGTCTGTCCCTTAGTAACCAGGTTCCCGGATCGATGGGGTCGAGGAAAGGTAACATGGTATGTGGTACGATACTTCAAATTTTAACACCACAGGACGAATGTTCCCGCAACGAGGAATGTGGACAAGTTCCACGTTCTTGGTTTCTAAGGTCTGTCCAGAAAAAAGCAACTTTCTTTTGGTCAGCCCAAATCTTGATTTGCCTTCCCAAATTGGCTAACAAACTATGGCTGTGACAGATGCGTCTGCTCGGTACACAGCTTAGCAGCACTTTATTGCTACGTGCTAGTGGTTGACAGTAAGAGGTTTTTAAGATTTTAACCAATCATACCATCTTCTTGGCGGCTCGTCCCAGAAGGCCTGGCTGGCAGATGCTTTAACTGCCTCTCTCAGGATCACTTTGCCTTCCAGTGTACGCTGAAGACGAGGTGTTTTCGGTGCCGGGAATAGGGACATCGTTCGTTTGAATGCAGTCAGCTTAAAAGGCCGGTGTGGCAGAGGATTGATTCTTGGAAGGTGGCAGCGAGCAATATTGTTGCCTCTCGACCTGAGACTAAGTTCTCGGTCTGGAGGAGGATCAACCTTCCGGAGCCAAGTGCGATCGGTGGAGATATTCTAAAGGGAGCAGCCTCGACCTGAGACACGAATCTCGGTCTGGAGGAGGCTCTCTTCATCTTCAGCGCTCAAGGCAAGAAGCTGGTGTGGAGAAGGAAAGATAACCAACATCCTCCTGAAGATACAGATATTGCCGCTCGACATCAGAAACCATCATCCATGGAGGGAGATGGTAGGGGCTTGATCTCTCAAGAGGTTGGCGGTTTTCAATCAAAAAGACAGCGGGTTCGCAAGAGACGACATAGAGCCAAACCAGTTTCTGCTTTGGCTAAGCGGCCTGCAGGACCGGTGTCACCTGTAGAAGATGATAAACCTTGTATCTTGCGATGGACTCAGCAGATGACCAGAGCAGAGGATGATCTTCAGAAGACAGTGGTGATTACTGTTATCAGCGATCGTGAGAGGATCCCAGTTGAAGAGATTGCTGAGTTAATTGCTCCTAGGCTGGAGTTGGAAGATAGGTCCTTGATAATTCGACAGTATTCAGAGTCAAGCTTCATCCTATTTCTACCTAGCTGTGGCATGGTGGAGCTGCTTGTGGGCAATTGGCCTTTTCTCAGGGCGGCCACTTTCACTGTCACCTGCAGGAAATGGTCCCGTTTTCTGAACTCTAGGGGTGCTGTGTTACCTACCTTATTGGACATCGAGCTTCAGGGTATCCCCATCCATGCTTGGGAAACCATAACTGTGGAACAATTGCTTAGTCCCTTCGCTAGTGTTCATCAGGTTCATCTAGACACCTTGGAGCTAAAGGATGTGGCTATTTACCGTTGTTCTGCTTGGTGTTTGGACACGTCCATGGTGCCTGCTTCAAGAGAGCTTTGGATCGTCGAGCCTCCCTTTGCCGTTGATGGTGTATCCTCTGGCAGGAGAACGTTGATGTATCCAATCCGCATCACATTCTCGTTTGCCTCGCGGCGGGATGGATCCGATCCTAACCCTCAGGCTATTACATCAGGCGGTGATGGTTTTGGGAATGTACATCAGGGATCTCCATTTTCAAGACCTCCCCAATCGCGTCGTGGAGGGGGGAGGGGAAGATGGTCAATCGGGACGTCGTTCAGTTCATGATCATTTGGGTCTAAGAGATGAGAACATGCAGCATCGGAACATGAGCTCAGAGATGGCAGAATCAGATCTAATGAGAACATTGGAATCCGATCGGGGACCTTGTCTCCTAGGCTGATAGAGATGGCTGAAGACATGCAAGACAACCCTGATGTCGTCATTCCTACACCTGTGAAGGTGAAGCAGCTGAAGGTTTACTCTCGTCAAAGGCTCAAGAACGTCCTGACTTTGGAGGAGGCTGGAGCTCCCAATCCTGTCACTGCGCCTCCTCCCTCCCCCTCAGACGTGGTAGCTGCTGACACGGTTCCATCTGAGGACCCTGTCTTAGATGTTGACGCTGTGTTGGCAACTCCGTCTGGAACGTTACCTTCCTCCCTGTCAGATGTGGCAGTAGCACACGCGGCTCCGTCAGAGGCTAATGCCTTAGGCGTTGATGCTGAGTTGGCTGCTCCATCTGAGGAGGACCTTCCAGCAAGCAACCCAATTACACAAGATTCTTTGGAGATTAGTGCACGAGAACAATTCATCAGCAGATTGTCAAACCAGATCACACGCGTCTTGCCAGTCCCAAAATCTGTCAGACGCCAGTCCTCTACCCCCTGGCGGTTCCAAGACGCAGCCAACGTGTGCGGGGGTTGGGGTTGAATTTAAAATTCAGGATTGGGGAAAAAGGTCCAAGAAACAAGCTATGGTGGCTCTTAATATTATTGAAGACAATGAAGGATTCAGGCGTCAAGCTTTGGATGACTACGCCAAGCTCTTCAATCATACTCTTTCTCGTAGTCATGTGCAGGCTCTTGCTGCTCTTTTTGGGTGGGCTATCCCAGATAATTTGGAATATGATAATGGGACTGGGGATATTACCGCAGCAAGCTTATTTTAGGTGGCAGTTTTGTTGTTCTTGTTTGTCGTTTTACCTCCCATTGTTCCTCCATGGACCTGGAAAAAATAATTGTTTGGAATGTAAGAGGTCTCAACCCTTTGGCGCGACAGAATTCTGTCCGTGAGCTCCTCAATTGTTATGGTGCGGATATAATCTGTCTTCAAGAAACTAAGATGGCGCAACCTTCTCAGCGTACTCTCCTCTCTATGTTGGGATATGATTTTACCGGTTCGTTGGCCCTACCTTCTATTGGTGCGAGTGGTGGAATCCTTATTGCTTGGAGACGACATCTGGGGGTCACTGGAGCTACCAGGACAGACATTCATAGTGTTTGTGTGCAGTTCTGTTCAGAGGAGGGGCTAGAGATGGCAACGGGTACCCGAAACCCGAAATCCGATGGGTTTTTACCCCATTAGGGTACGGGTTTGGGTCAATTTTCATACCCATGGGTTTGTTAATGGGCATAAATCTATACCCGGCGGGTTTATGGGTACGGGTTTGTTCCTATAGTACCCAAACCCGTGAACCCGTGGGTTTTTTAAACCCAACCAAACCTAGTGCATATTGTCATTTTATTTTATAAACGACCAACAAACTTGTTATTCCTTATTTACTTCATAATTTTTATCAATTGGTGAATGTATCAGTAGTCGGTAAGAGTGTTGCTTGCTATTATAGTTTTTACTAACGTTACATATGTGGTGGATGGATAACATAGTGCAAGGTCACTTAATTATACAACTTATTATTTGTATTTCATTCTCTCTACTAATAATTTTTATACCAAATCATGAACTCGTTGTTCATTACATAGATTTTGGATCATGATCTCATTAATCATTACGATACTTATTGATTATGAGAAGAACAAGTATATTGGAGATGAAACCCGCGGGTAACCCATGGGTACCCGCTAACCCGATGGGTACGGGTTTGGGCAAAATCTCAAACCCGTCATGGGTACGGGTTTTTTAATGGGCATGAATATTTTTCACGGGTACGGGTTTGGGACGGCAAAACCCAGCGGGTTTGTACCCGTTGCCATCTCTAGGAGGGGCACCATTGGTGGCTTACTTGTGTGTATGGACCTCAATCTAATGAAGCTAAGATTCAATTTCTGCAAGAGCTGAGACAAATTAGAGCAGCTTGTCAGGTCCTTGGATGATTTCTGGGGATTTCAATCTCATATTGCAAGCCGAGGATAAAAACAACTCGCATATTAATCGGGCTATGATGGGTCGATTCAGAAAATTGGTAGACGATCTGGCTCTTAAAGAAATTCCACTCCATGGGCGCAAGTTTACTTGGTCTAATCAGCAGAATCAGCCTACTCTTGTCAAGCTTGATAGAGTGCTGTGCTCTATTGATTGGGAGGAATTGTTTCCTAGCGCAATGTTACAAAGTGCAGCTTCTGAAGATTCTGATCACTGTCCTTTATTATTGGGTCTCAAAGATAGCAAAGGTGTTAAAAGGCGTTTTCTTTTTGAATCCTTCTGGACAAAGATTGAAGGGTTTCATGAAGTGGTGCACAATGCTTGGAGTTCGGTTCCTGTTGGCCAATGTCCATTCTCCACTTTTGATTTAAAACTCAAAGGGACAGCTAAAGCCCTTCAAGGTTGGAGCAGCAAGAAGGTGGGACACATTGAGACTCAGCTGCATCTTGCAAGAGACTTGATCCATCAGCTTGAGATTGCGCAGGATGGTCGTATTTTGTCTGTGCTTGAGAGGTGGTTGTTGAGTAAGTTGAAGAAACACTCTCTGCCTTTGGTCTCAACCAAGCGAACCATTGCTCGCCTCAGATCAAGGATTTCATGGCTCAAGGAGGGAGATGCAAATTCTAAGCTGTTCCATTCTTTTGCGCGTTACAGAAAGAAGAAGAATCATATATCCAAACTTACTGTGGGAAATCAAGTCCTTACTGCTCATAATGACAAAGCTGCAACAGTGGATCAGTTTTACCTTGATCTGCTTGGTGCTAATAAAGACAGAAATATATCCATTAACCTTGAAGCTTTGACAACTGCCGGCACTCCATTTCCAAACTTGCTAGAGTTGGACAACCCCATTACTGAGCAAGAAGTGTGCAATGCTATAAATTGTCTGCCCTCGGATAAATCTCCTGGACCGGATGGGTTTACTAGTAGATTTTATAAGACTTGCTGGTCCATTATTAAAGATGAACTTATGGCTGCGGTGATGGCGGTTTGGAACAGAAAATTTGATAATTTCCATAAGCTGAATTATGCTTTTATCACTCTAATCCCAAAGAAAGATGGTGCTGATCAGGTCAAAGATTTTAGACCTATTAGCATTGTTCACAGCTTTGCAAAACTAATCATCAAGATATTGGCTACTCGCTTGGCTTCAAGACTCAATGATTTGGTCTCTCCAAACCAAAATGCCTTTATTAAGGGTCGCTTTATCCAGGATAATTTCATGTTGGTTCAGCAAACGACTAAATTTCTTCACCAACAAAGGCATCCTCGTCTGATGATCAAGCTGGATATTACTAAAGCTTTTGATTCGGTCTCCTGGCCCTTCCTTATTGAGGTTTTGCAAAATCTAGGTTTTGGGCAGATCTGGAGAGATATCATCTCAGGGCTGCTCCTCACTTCCTCCACTCGGGTGTTATTTAATGGTCACCCGGAAGCCTCATTTCACATAAAAGAGGGCTGCGACAGGGGGATCCTCTTTCTCCGATGCTGTTTGTGCTTGTCATGGATGTGCTTGGTCAACTTTTTTCTAAAGCAGATGAGGAAGGTTTGTTACAACCTCTTTCTTCTAGGCAGCTGCAACACCGGGTTTCTCTTTATGCTGATGATGTGGTTCTCTCCATCAATCCTGTGGCGGAGGACATGATTATGGTTTCGGACATCCTTCACCTTTTTGGTGAGGCTTCTGGTTTATATAATAATAATCAGAAATCTAGTGTCTATCCCATCAGATGTCATGAGGACAATTTAGAGGTGATTCAGCAGTTTTGGCCTTGTGAGATCTCTAGCTTTCCTTGCAAATACCTAGGTATGCCCCTTTCTTTACATAAATTAAAAAGGGAGCAGGTGCAGCCCATTGTGGATAAAATAGCTAATCAACTGCATAGGTGGAAAGCTGATTTGTTGACTAAAGCAGGAAGAAGTGTGTTGGTGCAATCTGTTTTGACAGGGATGCTGATTTACAGTGCTATGGTTGGGGACCTGCCTTCTGCTACTTGAAGGACAAGGACATTGATAAAATTAGAATAGGGTTCCTTTGCCGTTGTCGTAAAAATGCCATGGGTGGACATTGTGCAGTGGCCTGGGGCAAAGTGTGCAGACCTCGCGAGCTTGGTGGGCTGGGTATTTTCAGCATCACTGAACTGAGTCGGGCTCTTAAAATGCGTTGGGCTTGGCTGCAAAAAACTGAGCCAGGTCGGCCCTGGTCATCCCCGCCCCTTCATATCCCGAGGAAAATTCGAGAGTTTTTACAAATGGCCTTGTATTCTGAGATTGGAAGTGGAGCCTCTACCCTCTTCTGGAGTGATCGATGGTTCGGTGGGCAGCGGATAGTGGATATCGGTCCTCGACTTTTAGAGACCATTCCTAAGAAGCTGATTAACAAAAGGACAGTTCAGGAGGCGATCAGAGATAATTTATGGATTAATGATATTCCTGGGAGTTTATCTGTTGGAGCACTTGCAGACTTTCTGCGCCTTTGGGATTTGGTGGCCCAAGTTGATCTTTACCCTGATAAGGAGGACAAGCATATTTTTCGATTGGCTGCTAATGGCAAATATTCGGCTAAAGCTGCTTATGAGGGGTTGGTGGAGTTCGAACCTTTTGAGCGGATTTGGAAAACTTGGGCTCCGCCCAAATGTCGATTCTTCTTATGGTTGGTTGCTCATAAGAAACGTTGGACGACAGATAGACTTGAAAAGCGAGGTCTGAATCATCCGAAAAGATGTCCTCTGTGTGATTAGGAGAGGGAGACAATTGACCATCTGCTTGTGAATTGCGTCTTCTCTAGAGAATGTTGGTTCCTCCTTAGGCAATTCGGGCTGCAGGGGTTGGCTCCGCAAACATCGAATATTAATTTTATGGAGTGGTGGCATCAAGCAAATGAAGCTATTCAGGGGTCCTTCAGAGATGGCCTAAGCTCCATCATTACTGTAGGTGGTGGTGTCGTCCATGGCAGCGACGGTTGGAGGAAGTCACAGCAAGGAACGAAGCCGGGTCGGGGAGGGAGCGAGGTAGGGAAGCCTGCCTGAAGAACAATACCGGAGGGAGCAGTGGAGGTGAGCGGCTGCTCCCTGCTGCGTCCAGAAACAGAGGAGGTCGCGGAGTCGGGGCGGCTGCCCGCGCGCGGCCGGGAGCGTTGGTCGGCGGTGCGGGAGCTCCGGGCGCTGGGTCGCGGAGCCAGGGGCGGCTGCCCGCGCGCGGCCTGGAGCGGTGGTCGCGGCAGAGGGAGGCGCGGCCTCGGACGAAGGGACGACCGCGGCCAGGCGGGACGTCGGAGGCGCGGCACCGGGGAGTGGCGGCCGCGCAGGGGCGGCGGCCCTGTGAGCGACGGTCGCGCACCGACGGGAGCGGCGACCCAGGGGAGGGCGGCGCGCCGGGGAGATGGGAGGGAGGCCGGCGGCCGGAGGTGGGTCAGGGGAGGGCGGCGGCTGGAGCCGGCGGCGCTGGCTGTGTGGAGGCCGGCGGCGGCGGCTACAGTGGAGGGAAAGCCCCCTGGCGGCTGTGGCTGCTCGGGGAGAGGAAAAAAGACTAAACCTAGCTGATACCATGTTAGAATAGGAACCCATACCCTAATCAGGGGTTGGGAGTGGTATTAAATAGGGAGAGTAACTGGGCCAAGGCCCATTACACAGGGGTATAACGGTCATTACACAGGGAATAGCACAAACCCTAGACGGGTAGTCTAACAATTACGTTGGGTGCTTGGATTTTATGGAATCACCGAAACAGATGCATCTTTGATGGCCTTTCCCCTAATATTGCTAATTTCCTAATCCAAACTGGGGATGAGCGCCGTCTTTGGGAGATTGCCGGGGCCAAGGGGCTGTCCTCCCTTGTTGCTTCCCTCTCAATTGTGGACTAGAGCTTTATAGATGAGTCAATCTATGTTAGTTTCATTTAGACCGCCATAAGGCGTCGGTTGTACTCCGGTCTACTTTAGACCTTGTTTCTTTCTTCTTTTAATATAATGATACGCAACTCTCCTGCATGTTCGAGAAAAAAAACTGATTTTGAATAATTAAGAAGCTACCGAAACAAATTGGAAGCAGTTTTTTTGTAAAACTAAATTCTACAGTACCAGTTTTATCAATAATTGGTACATGATGTGTCTATAATCCAAACAACCTTCTTTCTGGGCTTGCCCTGGTTTTGGTCATGACCAAGTTTTGGTGAGGTTATTTATTGCTCAAACCAAATATACCCTTTTCTAAACTATTTATGCCATGTAAATGTCTGGACCCTTGGTCAACTTCGGATATTCTTACACTCCCTGCATATTTGATAATAAATGAACACTTGATTCACACTTTAACAAGGTTATCAAGCTGTATGATTAATCAAGATTATCAGTGGCAGTGCCATTACGATCAGTTATGCACAATGATTAGTCGCGATTAGTCAGCTGATTGGTGCCATGGTGACTAGGGTTAATTAGATGATTCGAAAAAAAATTGCACTTCAATGGACGAGGAAAAAAATCTATATTGCAGCTCATAAATATTGAGAAGATTTCCACTTTTTTCTGATACGTGCAAAAAATGTCATATTGCAGGTACAATGTTTTAGGACTAGCAGCTACTCTTGGGGAAGCATTCTTTCGATGCATAGAGGGTTCTTCTGTCACCCTTGCTATTATGGAGAATGTGCAAGTTATGGAGTTTCGGCATCTGCGCCAACTTATCCACCTTGTTATTATTCCATTTGTTAAATATTGCCCTGCCGATTTATGGCTGTGGCTAGTGAACCTTTTGCAGCCGTTATTTGTCCACTGTCAGCAAGCTCTTAATTATTCATGGTCCAGTCTTCTTCATGAGGGTCGGGCTAAGGTTCCTGACAGCATTGGTAATCTTTCTGGGTCAGAACTGAAGGTAGAGGTAATGGAAGAAAAGTTGCTACGTGACTTGACTCGTGAAGTATGTTCTGTCCTTTGGGCTTTATCATCACCAGGCTTAAATAATGGACTTCCATCCTTGGAACAACTTGGACCTTCCAACCGGATGGATTCTGTTTTGAAGAATCTGGAGTCCTTTGCTTCAAGTTCTCTAACTGGGTAATGCAAATATTTTGAGCACCTTGCGTGATTTACCTAATACATTTCTATGCCTTTTAAACCAAATGTTATTGACCTTCCCATTCTTTGAGCTTTGACCATTCTTAGGAGAACCTTGTATTTCAAGAATTTATGTTCGAACTTGGTTGATGTTTTATAACTCCTTTCACAAGAATTAATATCTGATATAAATTAATTAGTCTGACCCACTATTTTATCTTCCTTTGCTGTTGTTAGAGTGGATGCACTAACCAGTTCAACACAAAAGTTTAAGCTGATGGGAGTGTTACTAACCTTGAGATTGATGATTTGTCCCTAAGGACTATAGGTAATATATATAGGCAGTAGGCCTGGGCCTAATGGGCCTTAAAACACCTCCTCAAACTCAAGGTGGAAAAGGAGGATATGAAGCTTTGAGTTTGATCAAGTGAAACTGATGTTGTGCTTTTGTTTGTGCTTTGGTGAAGAAATCTGCCAATTGAGATTCTGAGAGCACATATTGAAGATCAATAGTCTTCTGCTGACAATGAGATTGAGTAAAAGATGCATCAACACCTATGTGTTTAGTAAGTTCATGCTTCACTGGATCATGAGCAATCTGTATAGCACTCAAGTTATCACATAATAGAGGTGTAGAAGTGTCACAAGTGACACCAAGATCAGCCAAGAGCCAGCGCAACCAAATAATTTCAGCAGTGGTAGTAGCAAGTGCCCGAAGTTCGGCTTCAGCACTAGAACGAGATATGGTCGCTTGCTTCTTGGATTTCCAGGCAATGGGAGATGATCCAAGGAGAATACAGTAACCTGTAGTAGAACAACGGTCAATAGGATCACTTGCCCAAGTGGCATTAGAATACGCATGAAGCTGAAGTGGGCTATCAGAAGCATAGAGTAAACATCTGGATCTTGTTCCGCGTAAATATCGAAGCACACGAAGCAAATGACCATAATGAACTGAAGTAGGTGTTGATACAAATTGGCTCAACATATGAACAACATGAGCAATATCAGGTCTGGTAATGGTGAGATAAACAAGACTACCCACAATATGACGATACCGAGTTGGGTCTGCTAGTGGTGTCCCATCCTTCGGACGAAGTTTTAAATGAAGATCCATTGGTGTTGCAACAGTGCGTGTATCAGTAAGTTCAGAGCGATCAAGAAGATCTTGTATATATTTGGACTGAGACAGATAAAAGCCTTTTGAGTCTGCTGAACTTCAATGTCCAAGAAATAGCTAAGCGGTCCCAAATCAGACATCTGAAATTCCTTACTAAGATGCTGCTTGACATGAGAAATATGTTCTGAGTTGTCACCTGTAACTAGCATATCATCCACATATAATAGAAGTAAAGTGCGGCCTTTTGGAGAAACATGAACAAACAATGCAGGATCATGTTCACTAGAAGAAAAACCAGCAGCTGTGATGACAGAGATGAATCGCTCAAACCAAGCACGAGTAGCTTGTTTCAACCCATACAATGCGCGACGAAGACGACAAACATGCCCTGAGGGAGTATCAACCCCTGGAGGAGGATGCATATAAACTTCTTGTAGATCGCCATTGAGAAAAGCATTCTTGACATCCATCTAGGAGATAGTCCAAGAAGATGAGGCTGCAACTGCAATCAAGGTCCGAACAGTAGTCATATGCGCAACAGGTGCAAAAGTCTCATCATAATCAAGTCCTTGAGTCTGTTGAAAGCCACGAGCAACAAGACGAGCTTTATACCTCTCAATGGACCCATCTGATTTTGTCTTATAACTTTGAAGACCCATTTACATGTGATAGGAACAACATGCGAGGGTAAAGGAACAATATCCCATGTACCAGTGCGTTCAAGAGCAGCCAATTCATCAATCATGGCTAGCTGCCACTCAAGATTCCCAGAAGCTTCCTGATATGTAGTGGGTTCAACAATTGCCACACCAGCCCATGGAAAACCATAGCGATCTGGAGGTTCAATGGTACCACGGTCACGAAGACGATATCCCTAATTAAAAACATCATTAGACCCATTATGGTTAGTACAAGAATCAGGTACAGGATCAGTATCGGGACCGACCGTAGAAATAGAGTGGGAATGACGAATGTAGGTTTGGATGACAGGTGGTTTGGAAGAGTAAGAAGAGGATGACGTGGAGGTGGAAGGTGGTGTTATTGGAATGAGAATATCAGATGTGGATGATGGTGTAGATGCAAGAATGGAAGGAAGACACATGAAAGAAGTAGATTATGTGGGATAATATGAGGAGTGAGTAGACTGGTTGTGAAAGAAGGGGCGATTTTCATTGAAACTCACATCTCTAGAAATTCGAATACGACGAGTCGAAGGATCATAACAACGATAGCCTTTGTGTTCTGGACTCTATCCAAGGAATAGACATTCTACAGATTGAGCAGTCAATTTGGTCCGCTCACGTGGTGGTAACA
This sequence comes from Zea mays, assembly GCF_902167145.1. Lineage (NCBI taxonomy): Eukaryota > Viridiplantae > Streptophyta > Magnoliopsida > Poales > Poaceae > Zea > Zea mays. Next base: position 49,448,041 of record NC_050103.1, read on the forward strand.
AAACATAACAGATACATCCAAACACACGGAGATGATCATATCGTGGGGGGTCCCAAAAAGAACTTCACCCGGGGATTTGCCAGAAAGTTTAGATGATGGTTGTCTATTAATGAGATACACATCAGTGGAAACGGCTTCACTCCAAAAGTGTGAAGGAACAAAAGAAGATATCAAAATAGTACGAGCACTCTCAATAATATGATGGTGTTTGTGTTCAGCAACACCATTTTGAGCATGAGTACCAGGACAAGAAAGTTGAGCTAGAGTACCTTCTAAGGTCAATAGCTGGCAGAAATTGTCAGATAAAAATTCACCAACAGAATCGGAACAGAATATTTTAATAGTAGTAGAAAACTGGGTGTGAACCATGCGAGTGAAGGACTTATAAATAGAAGGCAATTCTGAACGACGTTTCATGAAGTAAATCCAAGTATAACGAGAATGATCATCAATAAAAATGACATAATATTTATGACCACCTTTTGAGACAAATGGAGCAGGACCCCAAACATCAGAGTGAATTAAATCAAAAGGTTTAGCAGAATGAGAATCACTAGTAAAATATGGAAGTTGTATTTGTTTTCCAAGATGACAACCCTTACAATGAAAACTAGACTCAGCATGTGTAGGACCTAAACATCCTGACTTTATTAGGGTGGACAGACGAGATCCACATAAGTGACCAAGACGATGATGCCACTGAGCAAACGTCGTCGTGGAACCCAAAGCCGCAAGCACATGAGGTGTAGAGGTATGGTAGGAAGGAAGACGCAAGGTATCCAAGATGTTGAGGCGAGGCGAAGATTTACGGCGACAGCCAGTCCCAATCACATCCCCTGTGTGACGATCCTGTACAAAACAAGATGAGTCATCAAATCCAACAAAACAATTGTGATCGGTAATTTGACCAACTGATAGTAGATCCATGGATAACTCAGGAACAAAAAATATATTTGGAACAGTAAAATTAGAATCGGAAAGAGAACCCTTGTGGGTGACATGACATAATGTACCATCAGCTGTTTGAACAGAGGTACCCTCGGTGACAGGTGTAGTAGATGCCAGACGTGACTGATCAGATGTCACATGAAAAGAAGCACCAGAATCAAGAACCCAAGATGATGATAAAGCACCCGCAGAAGAAGTAGCAACAACCGCAACTGAGCCTTTAGGAGATGGTCCCATACCACGACCACGAGTAGCACGACGGACACGAAAATCAGTCAACTTCTCTGGAAACTTAGCAAATCAGTTCTCAGACCGATGAGTGGCCTTTTTGCAGTGTTCACAAGGCTGAAAGGAGGTGTTCCTAGACCTTTGAGCAGCAGCCAACACACTGTGAGAACTCACACCAGTAATAGAGGACATAGATTTCAGACGAGTCTCTTCAGCAAGCAATTCGGACAATGCCTGAGCCATGGTGAGAGTATCCGAACTGTGAAGCAGCCTTGCACGAAGGGAATCGAATTCAGGTCGAACCCCCATAACAAATCTGTAGGTAAAGAACTTGTCAATGAACTTATGGGCTGGACAAGGCACAATTGTACAAGCGGGCACCATGGAGGTCAATGCACTCATAAGACGATCAAAGACGGAATAATATTCATCAATGGACATATCATGTTGCTCAATCACATGAGTCTGTTGCATAAGAGTATGTAAAAGAGCACCGCTATCCTGAACAAATCGATCCTTCAGATGTGACCAGATAGCCTTAGCAGTGGTAAATTTGGATAGACTCATAATCATAGTTGGTTTAGTGTTGTTGACCATTGCAGCCATTACCTTGCCATCATTGATCTGCCAAGTCTTAATTGCAGCAGCATTGCTTCGATCAGCTGCTAAAACTGGAGAATCTTTAGTCAAATGAAAAAGTAAACCATGACCTCTTAATGCAGTCTGAACACAAAAAGCCCATTCTTGGGTAATTCTACCCATCAAGCACAATGTTGACAACAATAGCGTTGGCCGACATATTGCAGATTAATAAATCACTGAAGAATAACAGATCTGAAACAAACTGGCTGGAATGTACCAAAATCCCGAGCGGGAGCAGCGGATGAACAGTGATGGCAGGCGGCCAGAAGAGCGGGCGCGACGACGACTCGTGACGAAGCCGCGACGGCGGCCAGAAGAGCGGACGTGACAACGACCCGTGAAGAGATTGCGACGGCGGGCGCGATGGGCTGGCCGCGATGGCAGCACGGCTACGGCCCGACGGCGCTAAAAAAATGGATCAGGGCCGGGTTTAGACGTAAACCCTAACCTGCTCTGTTACCATGTTACTAACCTGGATTAGGCGAGGTTATCACCCCCTCGGGTACTGTAGCGTATATATAGGCAGAAGAGATATGGGCTTTATGGGCCTTAACAATTTTCAGCCTTCTTTAGACGGCAAATACTCAGCAAAAGCAGCATATAAAGGTCTGTTCTTAGGCTCTCTCCAGCAGACCCCCTATCTCATCCCCTAATCTCATTCCCTATTTCAAACTTCACTCTGCAAACTGTGTCAAACACTGTCATCTACGGTTCTGCGTCCCTTATTTTACACTACCTACTGGCGACAATTTTAGGATCTAGTACCTTTGACCACTACAAAATAATCTGGAGATCTAGGGCCCCTTCAAAGTGCCGTTTTTTCATTTGGCTGATGGCCTACAACAGATATTGGATTGCTGACCGATTGGCTAGAAGGGGTCTGAATCACCCACACAGGTGTCCACTTTGTGATCAAGAGGCCAAAACCCTGAACCACCTGCTTATTTCCTGCGTTTTCACAAGAATTTTCTGGTATAAGCTATTAAGGAAATTTGGGTTACACGCCTTGGCTCCACAGCCTGGCCTCACATCCTTCTTGGAATGGTGGAGGGGGCTGCAGAGGCAGTGCAGGGAATGGTCAACAAAGGGCTGGATTCTCTCATCATTTTTGGAGCGTGGAAGATTTGGAACCACCACAATAGATGTGTGTTTGATGGAGATACACCCAACCTATCTCTAATCCTGAAGCAGACTGACGATGAGAGAATCCTTTGGGAACTAGCAGGAGCCAAGTACCTTTCCTATTTGGCTGCTCCCTTGCTGGTTGCCTGAAGGGTCTTAGTTTTTTGCTGGTGTTTGTTGGGTTCATGGTTATCAAGGCGTCCTTGAAGCGTCGCCTTAGTGTCGCTTAGGCGCTAAGGCGTGTGCGGAACTTGAGGCGTCTGACGCGCCTTGCCGTGGAGCGTAAGGCGTCCGCCGCGGCGCAGAGCGTCGACGGGGCGACGTTGAGGCGTCGTTGGTGCGACGCCATGGGGTAAGGCTGCGGGGCAGCGCGCCTGCATTGGTATCGTGCAGCAACGAGCGACGGCGGCATGAAGGGCACGATGCACGCCCCTAGCCGGCCAGTCAGAGGAGGAAGGATGCGGGGGAGGGGAAGCCAGAGATGTTGGCGGTGTAGGGGAAGGGAAGCCAGAGATGCTGGCGGCGCAGGGGAGGGGGAGAAGAGATGATGGGGACTTATATTTTAACATAAGGCTGTCTCCAGCAACGTTCTCTAAATTCCATCCTCTAAAAGAATATTCCGTGTACTTTACAGCACACTCTAAAATATTCTGGCCTCTATATGCTCTTCTATTCCAGCAGCGTCCTCTAAATTTCATCCTCTATATGAATAAGACCTTTTTTTCTACATTCTTTTCGCATCGGGCAAACAGAAAAAGTCGTTTGTATGTCCCATATTAAGATACAGTGTATATTATTTTTTGTTCACCTAAAATAGTACACCTTTTTTATTAAAAAATACCATTCACAGATGTAAAAAATTACTATACATATTACATTCTTACCGCATGTTGTTGTACTCATTCTACATTATTTTAGGCAACAGTACTCGTTCCATCGCATGTTGTTGCATTGTCCAAGCAAGCCTGAAACGAAGTGACACAAAGCTGTAAAGTATAGACGAGCCGTTACCTTTGGAGGACACCAGGGACAAGCGCTATTTTAACGGATCCTTTGGCGCATGCTGCTGGAGATAAAAAGGACACAAGCACACGCTAAATATAGAGGAGAGGAGCATATAGCGCACCTTGCTGGAGAGAGCCTAAAACTGGTGTTGGGCAGTTGGGCTATTGGGTTGATTGATTGTGGGCTTTTTTCTTTTTATTTTTTTCCTGTTTTTCCCTACTACTAGGCTGAAATGGACCTACTAGACTTGTGCTAGCTTGCTTATTAATTTCGAATTAGTGTTATATAAATAATATTTGGTCTAATCTTTCGCATTACTATATAATTATAATATATAATTAAGGCGTCGCCTCAACTTACGCCTTACCGCCTAAAAGGTAAAAAGGGGGGGGGGGGGCGCTCGCCTTACCGCCTTAATAACTATGGTTGGGTTTTTTATTCCTCATGGATTTGTTTCTTTATGCTTGTTTCTGGCCTCCATAAGGAGCGCTTTGTATTTCGGTATTTCGGTCTTCTATAGACCTTTTCTTCTTTATATATAATTTAGGGCCCGTTTGGCACAGCTCCAGCTCCTGATTCTAAGCGAGGATCTGGAGGAGCTGTGCCAAACGGGTATTTTTTTAAATTGATTCTCGTATGGAGCCGAAAGATTGGGAGTCATTTTTGTGAAGAAAGGTGGGATCTAAAAAAACCTGCTCCACCCTCCCTTAAAACAGCTCCTCAACCAACCAAATATGGACCTCCCCTTAAAGTTTGATCGAAATTACCCGCAATTGCCATTGGACAAAAATACGAGCCCCTCCCGCAACCCTCCACGGCGCGCGTTCTCTGTCCCGTGATCCCTTCCTGTCGCTGAAGGGAGCGGCGGCTAGGGTTTCAACCGCAGTTTCGCCGTCCTCCAGCGAGAGCTCTTCTGCTATCCTGTGGTTCCTAGGTACGTGCTTCTTTCACTGCTGGCTTGCCGGGCGCGGATCACGTCCGCGGGGGCGGCGCGATTCCTGCTTGTCTGCTCTGCTCTGCGGATCCCGACGCGATTCCTGCTCTGCTTCGGATCGATTCCGTTCCGTGGGATTCTTGCTTGCAGCACTCCATGGCTGCGGCGCGGCACGGGGGTTATAGGAGCTTCGACGTGGCCAGGAGGCGGGAGTTCGACCTCTCTGTGACGCTGCCCATGAGCGCGCCGAGCCGCGTCGTGAACTGCTCCTGCTGCGTCGCGTTCTGTGCGTTCGACAGCCAGACCACAACCGACGCGTCGACGGCGCCGAAGAAGCTCGCGTTGGAGTGCCGCAGCTGGCACGCGTCGTAGATGAGCATGGAGCTCTTCTGGCCTGGGCACACCCTGGCCATGTCCGCGTCGAGCCGTCGAGGCACGCGCGGCAGTCCGACGCGTTCACGTCGGCGCGGCACTGCGCGAGGCCATACGCTCCATCAGGAGAATCAGGAGGATCAGGAGCTGGAGCTAAAGAAGCAGGAGCTGGAGCTTTGCCAAACGGGCCCTTAAGGTGCAGTTCCCCTGCGCTTTGGAGAAACAAAAAGACCAATCTGGTGCTATTTTTTTTGTACGTCCAGTTTTGATGGTCTCAACTATAGTGTTGATTGCATTTTACGGTCTTTTATCACATTCAATCTAAAGCATTGGGCAAAAAAAGATATAATAACAAATAGAGACTGGTTTTTTCCTTTGCAGATTTCTTATGCTCCATATTGGCACAGCTCTTCCTGCATTGAGGATATCAGTTGAAGTGTTCACTTGGACAGATAGCGATGCCGTTACTAAAGTTATCCCCTTTTGTGGTGCATTGATCCACCTTGCCGTTGCTTCAAACCAGGCTGAGTTGAGGCAGTTTGTTGCAAAGGATTTGTTTTCCTCTATAATACACGGTTTATCTGTTGAATCAAATTCAGTCATTAGTGCTGAACTTGTTGGACTTTGTCGGGAGATATATGTCTATCTGTCTGATAGAGATCCTGCACCTAGGCAGGTAATTTTTGTAGGATACATAATTGAATGGTTGCTCTAATCCACCACTAGTTATGCTATGGTTTACTCATTGAAAGTTTTTATGCTACTCAGGAAAATGGGTTACATGTCAATTTTGAGCGCCATAATTAATTCCTTACAGATTAAAATTAGAAATAGCTACGCCACATGTTAGTGCAGTCTTTTATATGGACATGGATACATTCAATGTGTATCATGTTAACTTTTTTTAAGACCTGTTATTTCTCTGTATAGTTTTTTTTTTATACGAGCATTTAAAATTTTCCAATGCTATATACTGTTTTAGATATCCATATCATTGCTTTGGTGGTAACATAGGAGTATTCCTTTTTATTCACATGTTACCATGTTATGAAATGAGTGCGTAATGTTATCTTGGGATTGGGAACTTAGGTACTAATATTTTACTTTGGTTGGTGATGTGTCAGACTGCAATAGTCTGATAGCTGGGGTTTATTGCTCCAAATTCCAAGTTTGATTTGTTTGTGTATGGCTCATGGCCACATTATTTGTAATACTTGTTGCAATGAAGACTTTAGGCTTGTGAGTGATCACATTTTGTCTACACCCATATTTTGATAAATTTGGGTATTATAATCAGTCATTGAAATATGGTTGTTTTAACAACAACAAAGCGTTTTAGTCTCAAGCAAGTTAGCATAGACTAGAGTTAAAACCCAATAGAAGCCACAAGTTAAGTTTCAGGCACATGGATAACCGTTTTCCATGCACTCCTATTCAAGACTAAATCTTTAGGTATAGTCTATCCTTTCAAGTCTTTTACCGCCTTTTCTATGTCAACTTTGGTCTTTTCCTGTCTCTCTTCCCATTACTATCACGCCTTAGGATCCCACTATGCAATGTTGCCTCTAGAGGTCTCTGTTGGATATGTTCGGAACATCTCAACTAATGTTGGACAAACTTTTCTTTAATTGGTGCTACCCCTAGCCTATCACATATATCATCGTTCCAAACTCGATCCCTTTTTATGGTACAATACAACTTGCATATTTCCGCAACATTCATTTGTTGTACATTTCGTTCTTTTGTAGGTCAACCTTGTGCGCAACACAACATAGCAGGTCTAATGGTCGTCCTATAAAACTTGCCTTTCTAGCTTCTGTGGTACTCTATTGTCATATAGAATGCTAGATGCTTGACGCCACTTCATCCACTTTGCATTGATTCATATTTTTCTTGGGCACTATTTGACCTTCTAAACTAATATCTCTTCCTCATGTGTAGTAGTGCCGAAGTCACGTCTCATATACTCAGTTTTAGTTCTACTGAGTCAAAATCTTTGGTCTCTAGAGTCTCCGGCCACAATTCTAGTTTCCTATCTATTCTTGCTTGACTTTCATCAACTAGCACTATATCATCTACAAAAAAAAACATTATGACTTCATCCATCACCAAAGCAAAAGGGTAAGTGCTCAAAGCCGACCCTTGATGTAGTCCTATTCTAATTAGGAAGTCATCCGTGTATCCGTCACTTGTTCAGACACTAGGCATAACATTGTTGTACATGTCCTTAATGAATCCAACATACTTCGTCGGAATTTTATGTTTGTCCAAAGTTTACCACGTACCATTTCTTGGTATTTTGTGATAAGTCTTCTCCAAGTCAACGGAAACTATGTGTAGGTCCTTCTGCTCCATATACTGCCCCATCATTTGTCCTATTAAGAAAATGGCTTCTATGATTGATCTTTCGGGCATGGAACCAAATTGGTTCATAGAGATCCTCGTTATTTCTTTCAGATGATGCTCAATAACTCTCTACCATAGCTTCATAGTATGGTTGACTAACTTAATTCTCCGGTAATTAGTATAACTTTGAATATCTCCCTTTTTCTTCTAGATCGGTACCAATATACTTCTCCACTCGTTATTGAGTTGTTTAACCAGAAGATATGGTTGAATAACTTAATCAGCCATACTATAGCTATATTTCCAAAGCATCTTTATGCCTCAATTGAGATACCATTAGGGCGCATTGTCTATAAATTTTCACATATAAAAGGCAATATTGTAGCTACTCACTACTTTGGGTAGGCGTTGCTGTGGCAGGCTGATGTTGTTTGTGGCTAAGGATTTGTACATGTTTATTTTTTCCACATCTGATGCCCGAATTTCATTACTAAGAAACAACGAAATTACAAATTTGTTCATGTTTATAATGAATAGAATTTGAAGGGATTCAAGTATAGTGAAGTGAACAAATGCCTAGGCATACTTTCTTTCTTCGTTAAGTGAAATATCATTTACCAATGAGTCAATGAGTAGTTGACAAGGATAACCTCCATTGGTTGATTTTTTGGTAGTAGGATGTGTCCTGGAAATAATTCTTTTACTGGGCCAGTTATATGCTCTGGTACTAAATTGGAAGTGCTTTGTTTGTAGGTTCTTCTTTCCCTCCCACACATTAAGCAGGAAGATTTACTAGCATTTAATGACTCTTTGAGTAAAACTGCTAGTCCTAAAGAGCAAAAGCAACATATGCGAAGCTTACTTCTGCTGGCTACAGGGAACAAACTAAGAGCCCTTGCTGCTCAGAAGACAACTAATGTGATTACCAATGTTACAAGTGAGCAAACTGCCTCATTTTTTCCCCTTTTAGTTTCAGTATTATGAATTCTACCATCAGACACCTGAGAATAGAAACATTTAAATGCACACGGTTGCATCGTTCCATGCAGTGGATTTACTTTTTGTAATATCTATGAACACTAAAAGATATTATTTCTGTGTCAAACTAAAACCAGTTTCCTTCTGGCTGTTGGTTTGGGCAGTGAGACTACATGAGATACGTAACGTATGTTGTACAAATATATTTACCTTGGCATAATGTTGTTAAAGCTTTAAGGTTACTTTGTAGTCATTCTAGGACGCATAATATGTGGTGGCCGTAGTAAGTATGATGATGACTAGGAGGTTTTGTTTGCACTCTGATAATTTTGTGAATTGCTTGTTTAAGTTCTATGTAGTTGGATTACTTGAAATGGATCTTATGCTATCGGGTAATCAGAGGAATTTTACAATATCCTGACAAACTCGCACATTTGTTCTTTGACTCGCAGCACGGAATAGGAGCTCTACTGCTCACCATGGATCAAGTGCCGAAGAAGATGGCCATATTGGGTTGGCCACACTATCATCGATATGACCTGCCAAAGTTTTGGGCGTGTAAAAAAGGTTGCATATCATTATTGGCGGATGCCGGATTCTTGCAGCATCATTATGTGAGGATGAATGCATGCGTAGTTATACGGCTATACCCTTCCTGCCTGCCTTCATGAGCAACTGACCGATTCTTTGGTTTAGGCGGTCTGTTTTTCTAGAATGGATGTATGTACCTTCCGTGTGCGTGTGGGTTCTGGTAAATGGTGAAAGTTGGGTGTGATTACTTGTAGCTCACAGTTACATATTGAGGGGGTACTCAGGGCCCGTTTGGATACATCTAGCTAAATTTTTTAGGCCCCATGTTTGAATACTAGTTAGAAACATTAAATATAGTCTAAAACTAATTACACAGTTAAGGACAAAGTTAAGACGAGTATTAATTCTATGGTCCGTTCATGTGATGCTGCAGTAGATATTTGTTAATTATAGATTAATTAGGTTTAATAAATTTGTCTCACTGTTTAGTGTTTGTCTATTTATTATTTGTCTATCTAATTAGATTGTATGTAATTAGATTATATTTAATGTTTATAATTGACATTCAAATATTGGACATGAACTGAACTTTAGTAAGAACTAAACACCACCTCAGTAAAATAAAGCGCTTGTGGCATATCCGCTTGCGTCAATTTTCAAGCCCATTTGGCCGCATCGCTTGTGACAAAGGTTAGTACTCCCTCAATATAAAATGGAGGTTATTTTAGAGGATGTTTGGGACTGTTCTGCTACACCGACTTCAGTTTTGCTATATCAACTTTACTATAGAGCAACTCTATCCTAGCTCCAACAATTAAGATTTTGTTGAAAAATATATATGTTACCCAAATCCTCGTGCCTCATCCCGAGCGTCATGGCTATGATATGAATGAAGGCCAATACGCGCCTCATATGGTCCTTGTCCTTGCCTCATGGCTTCTTGATTGACGTATTCTGCTAGATGCTATCTAATCCTACACTACGTACCAGCTGTCTGCTGGAGACGGCGCATGGTGAGTCGGCGTTGATGTCGTGGGTGTGGATGTGCTGCCGGGGCAGCGCATACCACTGGATCTCCACGGCACATTCGGACGGTAGCTCTAGCCCGAAATCCTGGTGCGCGCGGATCTCCACGTCCATGGCCACCCTGCCGCCCTGCCCCATGGCATGATGATGGGAGTGCTGCCGTCGCCCCAACAGTAAACGCGGCTAGCCTGAATCCGTCGTATACTGTTTTAGGAGGAAGAAGATGGGTGCTGTGTGCTAAGACGGAAAAAAAAGGAAAAACCATTTTTTCCATAATGAATGGTATTGGTGGGTAATTAACCCCGACCTCTATGTTTACATCTGAAAATCTGTTTTGTGGAGTACTTATTTGGCTGCTTCACCAAAATGGTGGAGTTGACCCTAACTCCACGTTTGTTTATTTGGAAGCAGAGTTACTGTAGTTGAAACCGTGGCAAGCAAATCGTCAAGCGGAGTAGCAAAACGTAGAGTGGACCAGTCCCAAACATCCCTTTAGCAACTTCTATTATTCCAACCAAGTTGATAGGAAAATGCACCACCATGAAAAAATCATAATAGTTTGATTAAATCCCCATTAGGTGACTTGATAATGTATTTATTTTGTATTAAATATATAACCATGTTTTCGTATAAACTTAGGCAAAGTTGGTAGTTTCTCAAAACTAAACTAGGACTCCTATTCTTTCTAAGCTAGGAATAGCGTGTGTAACCGGATTGATATTGATTGCAAGGTATGAAATACAAGGGGATGAAAACGGTCGGAAACGGTAGGTAAACACTAAAATCATTACCGTTTTCATATTTTTTTATCGGAAACAAAATCGAAAACGGTAACTCCGGAAACGGAAACGATATCGGTATTTCGGAAACATCGGAAACGAAAGTTCGGTGCGGAAATTACACCGGTAACGGTCGAAATCTAAAATACGATCGGTAAACATATCAAACTTCACAATACAATAAAGCTGACAAAAGACCACAAAGACCACAAGTTCACAATTCATGATATAACAAGTTCACAAGGATCACAAATTTATAATATAAAAAGTTTACAAAGATCACAAGTTCACAATATAACAAGTTCACAGTATAACAAGTTCATAAAGATCACAAGTTCATAGACTCAAAGTTCACAATTCACAATATACACTCGATTTAGCTGACATGGCATGCTTACTCATGAAATATTTTTTCCTCACATAAAGAGTTTTTCACAGCCTCACAGGAAAACCTTAAAATCTAGTGTGTGGAAAAGAAAGAACGTCGACTCTCTATCATTATATATTACTAATACATAACATGTGCATAGAAAACAGTGGATTCGTTCGAGAGACCAAATCGTTAATTGAAAGTCGCCTAGAGGGGGGTGAATAGGCAAATCTGAAATTTATAAAGTTTAAGCACAACTACAAGCCGGGGTTAGCGTCAGAAATATAATCAAGTCGGAAAGAGAGGAAAAACAAATCAACAAAGAAATAAAGCGGATGAACAAGGTGATTTGTTTTATCGAGGTTCGGTTCTTGCAAACCTACTCCCCGTTGAGGTGGTTACAAAGACCGGGTCTCTTTCAACCCTTTCCCTCTCTCAAACGGTCACCTAGACTGAGTGAGCTTCTCTTCTCAATCAAATGGGACACTAAGTCCACTACAAGGACCACCACAACTTGGTGTCTCTTGCTTTGATAATAAGTGAGTTGGAAACAAGAATAGAGGAAGAAGAAAAGTGATCCAAGCGCAAGAGCTCAAAAGAACACAAAAGTCTCTCTCTCTAGTCACTAATTTGTTTGGAGTGATTCCGGACTTGGAAGAGGATTTGATCTCTTTGTTTGTGTCTTGGAATGAAGTCTAGAGCTCTTGTATGAGGTTTGATGGCTGAAAACTTGGATGCATTGAAGTGTGGTGGTTGGGGGGTATTTATAGCCCCAACCACCAAAATGTCGTTGGTGAGGGCTTCTATCGTATGACGCACCGTACAGTCTGGTGCGCCACCGGACACTGTCCGGTGCGCCAGCCACATCACCAAGCCGTTGGGTTTCGACCGTTGGAGCTTCTGACATGTGGGCCACCGGACAGTCCGGTGGTGCACCGGACAGTCACTGTTTACTGTCCGGTGCGCCTTCTGACGCCTGCTCTGACTTCTGCGCGCGCCGGCGCGCACTGTAGCGTTTCACTGTTCCTTTGCAGACGACCGTTGGCGCTGTTTAGCCGTTACTCCGCTGGCACACCGGACAGTCCGGTGCTACACCGGACAGTCTGGTGAATTATAGCGGAGTGTGATATAGTTGAGGTGCCCGATCTTTCGGCGAGTAGAGATAATTCCGATTTGGCGGAAGATGACCCTTGCGATCCAACTACGACGAGCAAGCCCGAGGCGCCAATGCAATCGCTGAACCAACTCCCTGTGGTTACCGACCTTGCTGATGCGAGATCGGCCTGATCACGAAGATCGTTTCCTGTGCGCAATCGAAGAATGAACAAGAAAAAGATGCGAGCAATCTAATCTATTACTCGAGGGTGGAGTTCTGAATACACGAAGACAGCGCAGATTTGCGCGTATTCGAGAGTAGCTAAAGCTAACGTAAAACAAAACTCGAAGAACAAAGGAGGCGCAGCTCCTGAATAAATAGAGAGGGGGCGCAGCCCCTAGGGACGGCCAACCCTAGGTCGTCCACTATGGGCCGCAGTTGGGCTGGTCGTCTATTCTTCTGGGCCCTCATTCTTCAGTAGCATGACGAAGTTAAGATCTCTGGCACGGGCCCGAGTGATTGGCCCAGCTAATGAAGGAAGTGGCGCTTGATGTGGAGATGCTGCTGGTGTAGTCGTACTCATAGTGATGTCCTCATCATCCTCCCCTTCTTGAAGTGAAGTCGTCCTCGATGATAACTCCTCATCCTCGACCATATATGGTTTCAAATATGCAACATTAAAACTAGTGGAAACACCGAATTCCACAGGCAGGTCAAGGATATAAGCATTATCATTAATCTTTGTTAGCACCTTAAAAGGACCAGCAGCACGAGGCATTAATTTAGAACGGCGCAAAGTAGGAAACCGATCCTTTCTCAAGTGCAACCAAACCATATCACCTGGCTCAAAAGTAACATGTTTTCTTCCTTTACTACCAGCAACCTGATTTTTTTGCATTAGTAGCAGCAATGTTCTGTTTCGTTTGTTCATGTATGGTAATCATTTGTTCAACATGTGCAGCAGCATCTACATGTGGGGCGTTCGCAGCATTAAGTGAAATCAAATCAATAGGTGTCGTAGGGATGTAACCATAAACAATCTGGAAAGGGTACATCTTTGTAGAAGAATGTGTGGCATGATTGTAAGCAAATCCAACATGAGGCAAGCAATCCTCCCAACGTCTCAAATTCTTGTCTAAAACAGCCCTAAGCATGGTAGATAAAGTTCTATTTACTACCTCAGTTTGTCCATCAGTCTGAGGGTGACAAGTAGTGCTAAACAACAATTTAGTTCCCAATTTATTCCAAAGAGATCTCTAAAAATGGCTTAGAAACTTAGCATCGCGATCAGAGACTATTGTTTTTGGAATACCATGTAAACGAATAATTTCTCTAAAGAACAATTCAGCAACAATGCTAGCATCATCAGTTTTATGACAAGGTATAAAGTGAGCCATTTTAGAGAATCTATCAACAACCACAAAAATACTATCCCTCCCCTTCTTAGTTCTAGGCAAGCCCAAAACAAAGTCCATAGAAATATCAAGCCAAGGAGAAGAAGGGACAGGCAAAGGCATATACAAACCATGGTTGTTCAACTGTGACTTAGCTTTCTGACAAGTAGTGCAGCGTGCAACAAGGCGCTCAACATCAGCGCGCATCCGAGGCCAAAAGAAGTGGGCAGCCAACACCTCATGCGTTTTGTAGACGCCAAAATGCCCCATGAGACCGCCTCCATGCGCTTCCTGTAACAACAAAAGACGAACCGAGCTAGCTGGAACACACAGCTTGTTAGCGCGAAACAGGAACCCATCCTGTATGTGAAATTTGCCCCATGGTATCCCATTAATACAATGGCCGAAAGCATCTTTAAAATCAGCATCGTCAACATATTGATCCTTCACAATGTCCAAACCAAAGATTTTAAAATCTAATTGTGACAGCATGGTATAACGACGAGACAAAGCATCAGCAATAACATTGTCCTTCCCGTTCTTGTGTTTAATAATATAAGGAAAGGACTCAATGAATTCGACCCATTTAGCATGACGACGGTTCAGATTTGTTTGGGTACGAATATGTTTTAAAGCCTCATGATCAGAATGAATTATGAACTCACGATGCCAAAGATAGTACTGCCATGTATGCAAAGTGCGCACTAAAGCGTAAAGCTCCTTATCATAAGTAGAATATTTCAGACTAGCACCGCTTAATTTTTCACTAAAATAAGCAACTGGTTTTCCTTCTTGTAACAAAACAGCACCTAGCCCAATACCGCTAGCATCGCATTCAAGCTCAAAAACTTTATTAAAATTAGGCAATTGCAAGAGGGGAGCTTGGGTTAACTTATCTTTCAAAGTGCTGAACGCTACCTCCTGCGAATCACTCCAAGCAAACGACACATCTTTCTTTGTAAGCTCATGTAGAGGCGCTGCAATGGAGCTAAAATCACGAACAAATCTGCGGTAGAAACCGACAAGTCCAAGAAAGCTCCGAATTTGTGTGACCATCGTCGGTGTAGGCCACTCCCGAATGGCAGCAATCTTGCTGCTATCCACCTCAATGCCCTGCGGAGTAACCACATAACCAAGAAACGAGACACGTTGCGTGCAAAATGTGCACTTTTCCATGTTACCAAACAAGCGAGCAGCGAAGCATCAAAAACAGCACGCAAATGTTCTAAATGCTCCTCTATAGACTTGCTGTAAATAAGGATATCATCGAAATAAACAACAACAAACAAACCTATGAAGGCCCGTAGAACTTCGTTCATTAAACGCATAAAGGTGCTGGGAGAATCCAAATGGCATAACCAACCATTCATATAAACCAAATTTCGTTTTAAAAGCCGTAGTAAGATCATCTTTCAAAATTTGGTCAGGGGTCATTGGATGTATAATTATTTTCTGGCCTTTAAACATGAAAGAATAATGATTTGAACAACCATGATGTAAACTATCAGTATCATATTGCCAAGGTCGACCCAATAACAAAGAGCATGCTTCCATAGGAATAACATCGCAATCAGCATAATCAGAATAAGAACCCATCGAAAAGGGGACACGTACCGAACGTGTTACCTTTATTTTACCACCATCATTAAGCCATTGAATGTGATACGGATGTGGGTGTGTGCGAGTGGGCAAGGATAATTTCTCTACCAACGCTGTACTTGCCAAATTGTTGCAGTTGCCATTATCGATGATGATGCGAATCGACCGTTCGTGCACAACGCCCTTGGTATGGAATAGAGTGTGTCGCTGATTTTTTTCGGCCTGGGCAACCTGTGTGCTGAGAACACGCTGCACAACAAGACTCTCATACCTATCGGCGTCGATGGGATCAACGTGGACTTCCTCATTTTCTGCATGGTTAGTGGCAATCATAGCATGACTAGTTTCCTCAGAATCACTGGCTGAAGAGTACTCACCATTGTCACGTATAAGCAAGGTACGCTTGTTTGGGCAGTCCCGAATCATGTGCCCAAACCCTCTGCAACGATGGCACTGAATATCCCGTGTACGTCCTGTGGAAGAAGCGGCGCCTTTGGCAGGGGGCGCCACTGGCTTGGTCGTCCCTGTGCGCGATGTAGTGCTAGGCGTAGAAGGTGCAGGGCTGGAAGGAGTTGAGCTGTGTGTGGGACCCCGGCCTGCAAAAGAGTTAGTATATGTCTTTGATCGTCGTCCCTGCACTTCACGTTCAGCTTTGCAAGCATATTCAAACAATGTGGTTATATCAAAATAATCCTTATAATCAAGTATATCCTGAATTTCCCTGTTCAAACCACCACGAAAATGCGCCATAGCAGCGTCATCCGACTCAACCAAACCACAACGAAGCATACCCTTTTGTAACTCCTGTTAATATTCCTCAACAGATTGTGAACCTTGTTGAAAACGCTGCATTTGGCTCAAGCGCTCCTCCAATGGCCACGACATCACATGAACAGGGCGCCAAAACCTCTCCGACAGCCACGTTGGCATGTACATAGGACTCTGGCTCCTCTCTGCTAGACACATTAGCACATTGCTACGCTCCACGTTGTACACCTGGACCCTCTCCTTACATCTATAAAAGGAAGGTCCAGGGCCCTCGTACGAGAAGGTGGCCGCGCGGGAGGACGGGCTGACGCACATGCTCTCTCTCTCTCTCCCTCGCGAACGCTTGTAACCCCCTACTGCAAGCGCATCCGCCCTGGGCGCAGGACAACACGAGGCCGCGATTTCCCCTTACTGTTTTCCCCCTTGTGCTCTTTCTCGCGCCGACCCATCTAGGCTGGGACACGCAGCGACAATTTACTCGTCGGTCCAGGGACCCCCCCGGGGTCAAGAAGCCGACAGGTTCCGGTGGCAAAAACTCGTGCTTTTATGCACCCGACACCCGTTTACGGAATGGGTGACGTGCGACAACGAAATTGCGTGAAACCACCCCAAACATGAGTTTTGTACCTAAAGTAGTGGATTGGGCATGTTCGTTGCGAAAAACGAAGAAATGGTTCCGGTGGCAAAAACTCGTGCTTTGTATGCACCCCGACAACCGTTTTCAGAATGGGTGACGTGCGACAACGAAATTGCGCGAAACCACCTCAAACATGAGTTTTGGACCTAAAGTAGTGGATTGGGCATGTTCTTTGCGAAAAACGAAGAAATGGTTCCGGTGGCAAAAACTTGTGCTTTGTATGCACCCCGACACCCGTTTTAGAAATGGATGACGTGCGACAACGAAATTGCGAGAAACCACCCCAAACATGAGTTTTGGACCTAAAGTAGTGGATTGGGCATGTTCGTTGCGAAAAACGAAGAAATGGTTCCGGTGGCAAAAACTCGTGCTTTTATGCACCCGACACCCGTTTTCGGAATGGGTGACTTGCGGCAACGAAATTGTGCGAAACCACCCCAAACATGAGTTTTGTACCTAAAGTAGTGGATTGGGCATGTTCGTTGCGAAAAACGAAAAAATGCCTCCGGTGGCAAAAACTCGTGCTTTGTATGCACCCCGATAACCGTTTTCAGAATGAGTGACGTGCGGCAGCGAAATTGCGCAAAACCACCCCAAACATGAGTTTTGGACCTAAAGTAGTGGATTGGGCATGTTCGTTGCGAAAAACGAAGAAATGGTTCCGGTGGCAAAAAACTCGTGCTTTGTATGCACCCGACACCCGTTTTCGGAATGGGTGACGTGCGGCAGCGAAATTGCGCGAAACCACCCCAAACATGAGTTTTGGACCTAAAGTAGTGGATTGGGCATGTTCGTTGCGAAAAACGAAGAAATGGTTCTGATGAGGACATCAACACCAACACGAGCACATCTACACCAGCAGCACCTTCTCTAGCCCAGGCACCATCTTCCCCAGTCCAGGCGCCACCCCTTCCACCTGGGCCAGTGACTCGGGCCCGTGCAAGAGAAT
The DNA here is from genome assembly GCF_902167145.1 of Zea mays. Classification (NCBI taxonomy): domain Eukaryota; kingdom Viridiplantae; phylum Streptophyta; class Magnoliopsida; order Poales; family Poaceae; genus Zea; species Zea mays. The sequence goes on from NC_050103.1 coordinate 49,465,765, forward strand.
TGAACTACATCATGTTGTTAAAGAACGAAGGCCCGGAAGAATAGACGACCAGCCCAACTGCGGCCCATAATGGACGACCTAGGGTTGGCCGCCCCTAGGGGCTGCGCCCCCTCTCTATTTATCCAGGAGCTGCGCCTCCTTTATTTTTCGAGTTTTGTTTTACATCTAGCTTTAGCTACCCCAGAACACGCACAAATACGTGTTGTCCTCTGTGATTCAGAACTCCACCTCGAGTGATATTAAGATTGCTCGCATCTTTTTCTTGTTCGTTCTTCGATTGCGCACAGGAAACGATCTTCGTGATCAGGCCGATCTCGCATCAGCAAGGTCGGTAACCATTGAAAGTTGGTTCAGCGATTGCATTGGTGCTTCGGGATCGCTCGTCGTGGTCGGATCGTGAGGGTCTACTTCCACCAAATCGGAATTATCTCCACTCACCGAAAGATCGGACACTCCAGCTCTATCAAGTGGTATCAGATTTCCAGGTTGATCGGTGAGTTTAACGAGTTTTTTTCCTACAGTACACAAAACCACATAAAAATTCAGTTTAGACCTTATCCCAGCACCCCTTTGAGCCTCACACTTTCTTTCAATAATCTGCATTGTTGAATTTGTGTGCTTTCGCGTCACTTGTTGCTGGTTGCATTGTGTTCTTCCACCATTCAAACCCTAGCGCCGCCACCATCTCCCGTTTGATCACGCCACAAACCGAGTCAACATCATTTCCTTGTTTTTCTCCTTCGGTTACGTCAAAATAAAATAGAAAAAAAACAAACCGAGTCAACGGCCGTTTCCTTGTTTTTCTCCTTCGGTTACGAAAAAAAACAGAAAAAAACAAACCGAGTCAACCGCCGCTTCCTTATTTTTCTCCTTCGGTTACGTCAAAAAAAAAACAGAAAAAAATAGAAAACGAAGGAGAAAGGACACGGTTGTTTCATCCCGGTCGTTTTAAAACATAACTAGAGGTACATTCCTTAAACCGGGCATAACTTTTCGCTCGGGTGCCCAAAAAATCTGAAATTTTTACAGGAGCTTGTTGACACCATTCTGAGGCCGGCCAAACTCACCTTCGGTCTGTTTGGGTTTCGACAAAATTGTCAAAAAAATTCAGGAAAATAAAGAAAAAAATTCATCAAAGTTCTCGCACGCTTTTCAGAGAACTTCCTGATTTTCTGTAGACCACATCTGAACTCTGTTTTAGGTGAAACTTCGTGTAGTTCCTAGTTTGTTGCTCCTTGTGCTGAGAAAAATATCAAAAAATCATACAAAAAAGAAAAACAAAATCACCTGTGATTCCTACTAGTGCCTTTTTGGCCTCGCTAGTACAATATTTACGGTACTGCCATTCTGCTAGTTCCATCCGTCCTTTGCACTTGTGAACAGCAATATAGTTTCGTGTTTTGCACTATAATTCAACTTTGCATTATTGTTTGATCGTGCTAATCCTTGACTTGAGTGCAGCCTACCCAAAACTCCACATATTTCTACGACGAGAAGGTTTCTGTTTCGCCAGGCAATTGCTCATCCAATCTTTCACCGGTTCCACCTGTTGGTTGCAGTACACCCCTGTTTTTGTCGTTGGTTTTGGTGTTTTGGTGTTTGCGCTAACTATGGCAGGAGCACACGACACGGTGAATGCCCAGTTGCTGGAAGTAAGGGGACAAGTTGATGGACTTGCTGCTGACATTAGGACGATGCATGAACGGCTTGATTCAACGGTCACTTCGACAACCGAGCGTTTCAACCAGCTTGACCTTGCTCAAACGGCGACTCGCACCACACTCGACACCATCCTGTCACGCCTTGATACGTTGACCACAAAGATGAAGCAGGACTACGGCGGTGACACTGAGTGGGACGATGGAGATCGCCGTGGTCGTGCACGCCGTGTGGTTCGTCATCCCCGTAATGACTTATTTTCTAAGATTAAATTTAAAATTCCACCTTTTAATGGCAAATATGATCCTGCTGCATATCTTGATTGGGAGTTAGAGGTTGAACAAAAATTTTCATGCCATGATGTTGCTGCACATTCTCAGGTTAAAGCTGCTATTAGTGAATTTACTGATTTTGCTTTAATTTGGTGGCGTGAGTTTAAAATAAAACATCCCACTACCATTCCAACCACTTGGGATCAGTCGAAAGCTGCGATGCGACATCGATTTGTGCCTTCGTATTATGCTCGTGATTTGCTTAATAAAATGCAGCGTTTTCAGCAAGGTTCTCAATCTGTTGAGGACTATTTCCAGGAGTTACAAAAAGGTATGATTCGTTGTGGGATATTGGAGGACAACGACGCTGCTATGGCACGTTTTCGTGGTGGTTTAAACCGCGAAATCCAAGATATACTTGATTATAAGGAATATTATGATATGACTACTTTATTTGAATATGCTTGCAAAGCTGAACGTGAAGTGCAGGGACGCCGCTCGAAGCCATATCCTAACCCTTTTGCAGGACGAAGCTCGACATCCACCTCAGCACCAGTTCCCCCTGCGCCATCCACATCCACCACTACTCCACGCGAGAAGACGACCAAACCAGCCAGCACTGCCCCACCCACAGGTCGTACACGGGATATTCAGTGTCATCGCTGTAGAGGATTTGGCCATGTGATTCGGGACTGCCTAAACAAGCGCACTTTGCTCATTCGTGACGATGGTGAGTACTCTTCCGCTAGTGATTCTGAAGAAATTGAACATGCACTACTTGCCACTGACCATGCAACACCCGGGCGACGCTGATAGGTATGAAAGTCTTGTTGTGCAGCGTGTTCTCAGTACACAGGTCACTTTGCCCGAGAAGAATCAGCGACACACTCTGTTCCATACAAAGGGTGTTGTGCAGGAGCGGTCAATTCGCATCATTATCGACAGTGGCAGTTGCAACAATTTGGCGAGTACCATGCTGGTCGAAAAGTTATCGTTACCCACTCGTAAGCATCCAAACCCATATCACATTCAATGGCTTAATGATGGTGGTAAAATAAAAATCACACGTTCCGTGCGCGTTCCTTTCTCCATGGGTGCTTATTCTGATTTTGTTGATTGTGATGTTATTCCCATGGAAGTATGCTCTTTGTTACTTAGTCAACCTTGGCAATATGATACTGATAGCTTGCATCACGGTCGTTCGAATCATTATTCTTTCATTTTTAAGGGTCAGAAAATAATTATACATCCAATGACACCTGAACAAATTGTTAAAGATGATCTTGCCCGAGCTGCTATAACTTCTAAACAACTTGATCCATCGCCCTCTGTTCCTTCTGAAATCAAGTTGAAGGCTCCTGTTTTACTTGCTACACGTGCTGATTTTGATGATCTACACGGTGCTCATTTGCCATGCTATGCACTTGTATGCTCTAGTGTCCTCATTTCACTTGATGATGCACCATCTTTGGCTATTCCCCCTATGGTTGCTAACCTTTTGCAGGAGTACGCTGATGTCTTTCCCAAAGACTTACCACCGGGTCTCCCACCGCTTCGTGGCATTGAGCACCAGATCGACCTCATCCCCGGCGCACAGCTTCCGAACCGCGCACCGTACCGTACAAATCCGGATGAGACGAAGGAGATTCAGCGCCAGGTACAGGCGTTGCTTGACAAGGGATACATTCGTGAGTCTCTTAGCCCTTGCTCTGTTCCTGTGTTACTTGTTCCCAAGAAAGATGGGTCATGGCGTATGTGTGTAGACTGTCGTGCTATTAATAACATCACTATTCAATATCGATATCCTATACCACGCCTTGATGATATGCTAGATGAGTTTAGTGGTGCCATTATTTTCACTAAGATTGATTTGCGTAGTGGTTACCACCAGATTAGAATGAAACTAGGTGATGAATGGAAAACGACTTTTAAAATGAAATTTGGTTTATATGAATGGTTGGTTATGCCGTTTGGATTGACTAATGCTCCCAGCACTTTTATGCGAGTGATGAATGAAGTTCCGAGGCCCTTCATAGGATTGTTTGTGGTTGTTTATTTTGATGATATCCTTATTTACAGCAAATCTAAGAAAGAGCATTTGGAACATTTAAGTGTTGTTTTTGATGCATTGCGTGCTGCCCAGTTATTTGCTAACATGGAAAAATGCATCTTTTGCACACGACATGTCTCGTTTCTTGGTTATGTTGTTACTCCACGGGCATTGAGGTGGATAGCAGCAAGATTGCTGCCATTCGGGAGTGGCCTACACCGACGACGGTCACACAAATTCGGAGCTTTCTTGGACTTGCCGGTTTCTACCGTAGATTTGTTCGTGATTTTAGCTCCATTGCAGCGCCTCTACATGAGCTTACAAAGAAAGATGTGCCGTTTGCTTGGAGTGATTCGCAGGAAGTAGCGTTCAGCACTTTGAAAGATAAGTTAACCCAAGCTCCCCTATTGCAATTGCCTGATTTTAATAAATTTTTTGAGCTTGAATGCGATGCTAGCGGTATTGGGCTAGGTGCTGTTTTATTACAAGAAGGAAAACCAGTTGCTTATTTTAGTGAAAAATTAAGCGGTGCTAGTCTAAAATATTCTACTTATGATAAGGAGCTTGACGCTTTAGTGCGCACTTTGCATACATGGCAGCACTATCTTTGGCATCGTGAGTTCATAATCCATTCTGATCATGAGGCTTTAAAACATATTCGTACCCAAACAAATCTGAACCGTCGTCATGCTAAATGGGTAGAATTCATTGAGTCCTTTCCTTACATTATTAAACACAAGAACGGGAAGGACAATGTTATTGCTGATGCTTTGTCTCGTCGCTATACCATGCTGTCACAGTTAGATTTTAAAATCTTTGGTTTGGACACTGTGAAGGATCAATATGTTGACGATGCTGATTTTAAAGATGCTTTCGGCCATTGTATTAATGGGAAACCATGGGGCAAATTTCACATACAGGATGGGTTCGTGTTTCGCGCTAACAAGTTGTGTGTTCCAGCTAGCTCGGTTCGTCTTTTGTTGTTACAGGAAGCACATGGAGGCGGTCTCATGGGGCACTTTGGCGTCTACAAGACACATGAGGTGTTGGCTGCCCACTTCTTCTGGCCTCGGATACGCGCTGATGTTGAGCGCCTTGTTGCACGCTACACTACTTGTCAGAAAGCTAAGTCACGGTTGAACAACCATGGTTTGTATATGCCTTTGCCTGTTCCTACTTCCCCTTGGATTGATATTTCGATGGATTTTGTTTTGGGATTGCCTAGAACTAAGAAGGGGAGGGATAGCATTTTTGTGGTTGTTGATCGTTTCTCCAAAATGACTCATTTCATACCTTGTCATAAGACTGATGATGCTTGCAATGTTGCTGAATTGTTTTTTAGAGAGATTATTCGTTTGCACGGTATTCCCAATACAATAGTCTCGGATCGTGATGCTAAGTTTCTGAGTCATTTTTGGAGATCTCTGTGGAATAAATTGGGAACTAAATTGCTGTTTAGCACCACTTGTCACCCTCAGACTGATGGTCAAACTGAGGTAGTTAATCGAACTTTGTCTACCATGCTTAGGGCTGTTTTAGACAAAAATTTGAAACGTTGGGAGGATTGCTTGCCTCATGTTGAGTTTGCTTATAATCATGCAACACATTCTTCTACAAAGATGTGCCCTTTTCAAATTGTTTATGGTTACATTCCTAGGGCGCCTATTGCTTTGTTTTCGCTTGATGCTGCGGACGCCCCACACATAGATGATCTTGCACATGTTGAACAAATGATTAATCTCCATGAACAAACTCAACAAAACATTGCTACTGCTAATGCTAAATATCAGATTACTGGTAGTAAAGGCCGGAAACTAGTTACTTTTGAACCTGGTGATATGGTTTGGTTGCATTTGAGAAAGGATCGTTTTCCTACTTTGCGCCGTTCTAAATTGATGCCTCGTGCTGCTGGTCCTTTTAAGATACTAACCAAGATTAATGATAATGCTTATATCCTTGACCTGCCTGCGGAGTTTGGTGTTTCCACTAGTTTTAATGTTGCATATTTGAAACCGTATGCGGGAGAAGATGAGGAGTTGCCGTCGAGGACGACTTCAGTTCAAGAAGGGGAGGATGATGAGGACATCAACACCAACACGAGCACGTCTACACCAGCAGCACCTTCTCCAGCCCAGGCACCATCTTCCCCAGTCCAGGCGCCACCCCTTCCACCTGGGCCAGTGACTCGGGCCCGTGCAAGAGAATTGAACTACATCATGTTGTTAAAGAACGAAGGTCTGGAAGAATAGACGACCAGCCCAACTGCGGCCCATAATGGACGACCTAGGGTTGGCCGCCCCTAGGGGCTGCGCCCCCTCTCTACTTATCCAGGAGCTACGCCTCCTTTATTTTTCGAGTTTTGTTTTACATCTAGCATAAGCTACCCCAGAACACGCACAAATACGTGTTGTCCTCTGTGATTCAGAACTCCACCTCGAGTGATATTAAGATTGCTCGCATCTTTTTCTTGTTCGTTCTTTGGTTGCGCACAGGAAACGATCTTCGTGATCAGGCCGATCTCGCATCAGCAAGGTCGGTAACCATTGAAGTTGGTTCAGCGATTGCATTGGCGCTTCGGGATCGCTCGTCGTAGTCGGATCGTGAGGGTCTACTTCCACCAAATCGGAATTATCTCCACTCACCGAAAGATCGGGCACTCCAGCTCTATCAGGTTCCGGTGGCAACAATTCGTGCTTTGTATGCACCCCGACACCCGTTTTCGGAATGGGTGACGTGCGGCAACGAAATTGCGCAAAACCACCCCAAACATGAGTTTTGTACCTAAAGTAGTGGATTGGGCATGTTCGTTGCGAAAAACGAAGAAATGGTTCTGGTGGCAAAAACTCGTGCTTTGTATGCACCCGACACCCATTTTCGGAATGGGTGACGTGCGACAACGAAATTGCGAGAAACCACCCCAAACATGAGTTTTGGACCTAAAGTAGTGGATTGGGCATGTTCGTTGCGAAAAACGAAGAAAAGGTTCCGGTGGCAAAAACTCGTGCTTTGTATGCACCCCGACACCCGTTTTCGAAATGGGTGACGTGCGACAACGAAATTGCGAGAAACCACCGCAAACATGAGTTTTGGACCTAAAGTAGTGGATTGGGCATGTTCGTTGCGAAAAACGAAGAAATGGTTCCAGTGGCAAAAACTCGTGCTTTAATGCACCCGACACCCGTTTTCGGAATGGGTGACGTGCGGCAACGAAATTGCGCGAAACCACCCCAAACATGAGTTTTGTACCTAAAGTAGTGGATTGGGCATGTTCGTTGTGAAAAACGAAGAAATGGTTCCGGTGGCAAAAACTCGTGCTTTGTATGCACCAGACACCCGTTTTCGGAATGGGTGACGTGCGGCAACGAAATTGCGCGAAACCACCCCAAACATGAGTTTTGGACCTAAAGTAGTGGATTGGGCATGTTCGTTGCGAAAAACGAAGAAATGGTTCCGCTGGCAAAAACTCGTGCTTTGTATGCACCCCGACACCCGTTTTCGGAATGGGTGACGTGCGACAACGAAATTGCGCGAAACCACCTCAAACATGAGTTTTGGACCTAAAGTAGTGGAGTGGGCATGTTCGTTGCGAAAAACGAAGAAATGGTTCCGGTGGCAAAAACTCGTGCTTTGTATGCACCCTGACAACCGTTTTTAGAATGGGTGACGTGCGACAACGAAATTGCGTGAAACCACCCCAAACATGAGTTTTGGACCTAAAGTAGTGGATTGGGCATGTTCGTTGCGAAAAACGAAGAAATGGTTCCGGTGGCAAAAACTCGTGCTTTGTATGCACCAGACACCCGTTTTCGGAATGGGTGACGTGCGGCAACGAAATTGCGCGAAACCACCCCAAACATGAGTTTTGGACCTAAAGTAGTGGATTGGGCATGTTCGTTGCGAAAAACGAAGAAATGGTTCCGGTGGCAAAAACTCGTGCTTTGTATGCACCCGACACCCGTTTTCGAAATGTGTGACGTGCGATAACGAAATTGCGAGAAACCACCCCAAACATGAGTTTTGGACCTAAAGTAGTGGATTGGGCATGTACGTTGCGAAAAACGAAGAAATGGTTCCGGTGGCAAAAACTCGTGCTTTGTATGCACCCCACACCCGTTTTCGGAATGGGTGACGTGCGACAACGAAATTGCGCGAAACCACCCCAAACATGAGTTTTGGACCTAAAGTAGTGGATTTGGCATGTTCGTTGCGAAAAACGAAGAAATGGTTCCTGTGGCAAAAACTCGTGCTTTGTATGCACCCCGACACCCGTTTTCGGAATGGGTGACGTGCGACAACGAAATTGCGCGAAACCACCCCAAACATGAGTTTTGGACCTAAAGTAGTGGATTGGGCATGTTCGTTGCGAAAAACGAAGAAATGCCGGTGGCAAAAACTCGTGCTTTGTATGCACCCCGACACCAGTTTTCGGAATGGGTGACGTGCGGCAACGAAATTGCGCAAAACCACCTCAAACATGAGTTTTGGACCTAAAGTAGTGGATTGGGCATATTCGTTGCGAAAAACGAAGAAACGGTTCCGGTGGCAAAAACTCGTGCTTTGTATGCACCCGACACCCGTTTTCGGAATGGGTGACGTGCGACAACGAAATTGCGCGAAACCACCCCAAACATGAGTTTTGGACCTAAAGTAGTGGATTGGGCATGTTCGTTGCCAAAAACGAAGAAATGGTTCCTGTGGCAAAAACTCGTGCTTTGTATGCACCCCGACAACCGTTTTCAGAATGGGTGACGTGCGGCAACGAAATTGCGCAAAACCACCTCAAACATGAGTTTTGGGCCTAAAGTAGTGGAGTGGGCATGTTCGTTGCGAAAAACGAAGAAATGGTTCCGGTGACAAAAACTCGTGCTTTGTATGCACCGTGACAACCGTTTTTAGAATGGGTGACGTGCGGCAACGAAATTGCGCGAAACCACCCCAAACATGAGTTTTGGACCTAAAGTAGTGGATTGGGCATGTTCGTTGCGAAAAACGAAGAAATGGTTCCGGTGGCAAAAACTCGTGCTTTGTATGCACCCGACACCCGTTTTCGGAATGGGTGACGTGCGGCAACGAAATTGCGCAAAACCACCCCAAACATGAGTTTTGTACCTAAAGTAGTGGATTGGGCATGTTCGTTGCGAAAAACGAAGAAATGGTTCCGGTGGCAAAAACTCGTGCTTTTATGCACCCGACACCCATTTTCGGAATGGGTGACGTGCGACAACGAAATTGCGAGAAACCACCCCAAATATGAGTTTTGGACCTAAAGTAGTGGATTGGGCATGTTCGTTGCGAAAAACGAAGAAATGGTTCCGGTGGCAAAAACTCGTGCTTTGTATGCACCCCGACACCCGTTTTCGAAATGGGTGACGTGCGACAACGAAATTGCGAGAAACCACCCCAAACATGAGTTTTGGACCTAAAGTAGTGGATTGGGCATGTTCGTTGCGAAAAACGAAGAAATGGTTCCGGTGGCAAAAACTCGTGCTTTTATGCACCCGACACCCGTTTTCGGAATGGGTGACGTGCGGCAACGAAATTGCGCGAAACCACCCCAAACATGAGTTTTGTACCTAAAGTAGTGGATTGGGCATGTTCGTTGTCAAAAACGAAGAAATGGTTCCGGTGGCAAAAACTCGTGCTTTATATGCACCCCCGACAACCGTTTTCAGAATGGGTGACGTGCGGCAAAGAAATTGCGCGAAACCACCCCAAACATGACTTTTGGACCTAAAGTAGTGGATTGGGCATGTTCGTTGCGAAAAACGAAGAAATGGTTCCGGTGGCAAAAACTCGTGCTTTGTATGCACCCCGACACCCGTTTTCGGAATGGGTGACGTGCGACAACGAAATTGCGCGAAACCACCCCAAACATGAGTTTTGGACCTAAAGTAGTGGATTGGGCTTGTTCGTTACGAAAAACGAAGAAATAGTTCCGGTGGCAAAAACTCGTGCTTTGTTTGCACCCGACACCCGTTTTCGGAATGGGTGACGTGCGACAACGAAGTTGCGCGAAACCACCTCAAACATGAGTTTTGGACCTAAAGTAGTGGAGTGGGCATGTTCGTTGCGAAAAACGAAGAAAAGGTTCCGGTGGCAAAAACTCGTGCTTTGTATGCACTCCAACACCCGTTTTCGAAATGGGTGACGTGCGACAAAGAAATTGCGAGAAACCACCCCAACACATGAGTTTCGGACCTAAAGTAGTGGATTGGGCATGTTCGTTGCGAAAAACGAAGAAATGGTTCTGGTGGAAAAACTTGTGCTTTATATGCACCCTGACAACCGTTTTCAGAATGGGTGACGTGCGGCAACGAAATTGCGCGAAACCACCCCAAACATGAGTTTTGAACCTATAGTAGTGGATTGGGCATGTTCGTTGCGAAAAACGAAGAAATGGTTCCGGTGGCAAAAACTCGTGCTTTGTATGCACCCCGACAACCGTTTTCAGAACGGGTGACGTGCGGCAACGAAATTGCGCGAAACCACCCCAAACATGAGTTTTGGTCCTAAAGTAGTGGATCGGGCATGTTCGTTGCGAAAAACGAAGAAATGGTTCCGGTGGCAAAAACTCGTGCTTTGTATGCACTCGACACCCGTTTTCGGAATGGGTGACGTGCGACAATGAAATTGTGCGAAACCACCCCAAACATGAGTTTTGGACCTAAAGTAGTGGATTGGGCATGTTCGTTGCGAAAAACGAAGAAATGGTTCCGGTGGCAAAAACTCGTGCTTTTATGCACCCGACACCCATTTTCGGAATGGGTGACATGCGGCAACGAAATTGCGCGAAACCACCCCAAACATGAGTTTTGTACCTAAAGTAGTGGATTGGGCATGTTCGTTGTGAAAACGAAGAAACGGTTCCGGTGGCAAAAACTCGTGTTTTATATGCACCCCGACAACTGTTTTCAGAATGGGTGACGTGCGGCAACGAAATTGCGCAAAACCACCTCAAACATGAGTTTTGGACCTAAAGTAGTGGATTGGGCATGTTCGTTGCGAAAAACGAAGAAATGGTTCCGCTGGCAAAAACTCGTGCTTTGTATGCACCCCGACACCCGTTTTCGGAATGGGTGACGTGCGACAACGAAATTGCGCGAAACCACCTCAAACATGAGTTTTGGACCTAAAGTAGTGGAGTGGGCATGTTCGTTGCGAAAAACGAAGAAATGGTTCCGGTGGCAAAAACTCGTGCTTTGTATGCACCCTGACAACCGTTTTTAGAATGGGTGACATGCGACAACGAAATTGCGCGAAACCACCCCAAACATGAGTTTTGGACCTAAAGTAGTGGATTGGGCATGTTCGTTGCGAAAAACGAAGAAATGGTTCCGGTGGCAAAAACTCGTGCTTTGTATGCACAGGACACCCGTTTTCGGAATGGGTGACGTGCGGCAACGAAATTGCGCGAAACCACCCCAAACATGAGTTTTGGACCTAAAGTAGTGGATTGGGCATGTTCGTTGCGAAAAACGAAGAAATGGTTCCGGTGGCAAAAACTCGTGCTTTGTATGCACCCGACACCCGTTTTCGAAATGTGTGACGTGCGATAACGAAATTGCGAGAAACCACCCCAAACATGAGTTTTGGACCTAAAGTAGTGGATTGGGCATGTTCGTTGCGAAAAACGAAGAAATGGTTCCGGTGGCAAAAACTCGTGCTTTGTATGCACCCCACACCCGTTTTCGGAATGGGTGACGTGCGACAACGAAATTGCGCGAAACCACCCCAAACATGAGTTTTGGACCTAAAGTAGTGGATTTGGCATGTTCGTTGCGAAAAACGAAGAAATGGTTCCTGTGACAAAAACTCGTGCTTTGTATGCACCCCGACTCCCGTTTTCGGAATGGGTGACGTGCGACAACGAAATTGCGCGAAACCACCCCAAACATGAGTTTTGGACCTAAAGTAGTGGATTGGGCATGTTCGTTGCGAAAAACGAAGAAATGCCGGTGGCAAAAACTCGTGCTTTGTATGCACCCCGACACCAGTTTTCGGAATGGGTGACGTGCGGCAACGAAATTGCGCAAAACCACCTCAAACATGAGTTTTGGACCTAAAGTAGTGGATTGGGCATATTCGTTGCGAAAAAGGAAGAAACGGTTCCGGTGGCAAAAACTCGTGCTTTGTATGCACCCGACACCCGTTTTCGGAATGGGTGACGTGCGACAACGAAATTGCGCGAAACCACCCCAAACATGAGTTTTGGACCTAAAGTAGTGGATTGGGCATGTTCGTTGCCAAAAACGAAGAAATGGTTCCTGTGGCAAAAACTCGTGCTTTGTATGCACCCCGACAACCGTTTTCAGAATGGGTGACGTGCGGCAACGAAATTGCGCAAAACCACCTCAAACATGAGTTTTGGGCCTAAAGTAGTGGAGTGGGCATGTTCGTTGCGAAAAACGAAGAAATGGTTCCGGTGACAAAAACTCGTGCTTTGTATGCACCCTGACAACCGTTTTTAGAATGGGTGACGTGCGGCAACGAAATTGCGCGAAACCACCCCAAACATGAGTTTTGGACCTAAAGTAGTGGATTGGGCATGTTCCTTGCGAAAAACGAAGAAATGGTTCCGGTGGCAAAAACTCGTGCTTTTATGCACCCGACACCCATTTTCGGAATGGGTGACATGCGGCAACGAAATTGCGCGAAACCACCCCAAACATGAGTTTTGTACCTAAAGTAGTGGATTGGGCATGTTCGTTGTGAAAACGAAGAAACGGTTCCGGTGGCAAAAACTCGTGTTTTATATGCACCCCGACAACCGTTTTCAGACTGGGTGACGTGCGGCAACGAAATTGCACAAAACCACCTCAAACATGAGTTTTGGACCTAAAGTAGTGGATTGGGCATGTTCGTTGCGAAAAACGAAGAAATGGTTCCGCTGGCAAAAACTCGTGCTTTGTATGCACCCCGACACCCGTTTTTGGAATGGGTGACGTGCGACAACGAAATTGCGAAACCACCTCAAACATGAGTTTTGGACCTAAAGTAGTGGAGTGGGCATGTTCGTTGCGAAAAACGAAGAAATGGTTCCGGTGGCAAAAACTCGTGCTTTGTATGCACCCTGACAACCGTTTTTAGAATGGGTGACGTGCGACAACGAAATTGGGCGAAACCACCCCAAACATGAGTTTTGGACCTAAAGTAGTGGATTGGGCATGTTCGTTGCGAAAAACGAAGAAATGGTTCCGGTGGCAAAAACTCGTGCTTTGTATGCACCGTGACAACCGTTTTTAGAATGGGTGACGTGCGACAACGAAATTGCGCGAAACCACCCCAAACATGAGTTTTGGACCTAAAGTAGTGGATTGGGCATGTTCGTTGTGAAAAACGAAGAAATGGTTCCGGTGGCAAAAACTCGTGCTTTGTATGCACCCGACACCCGTTTTCGAAATGTGTGACGTGCGATAACGAAATTGCGAGAAACCACCCCAAACATGAGTTTTGGACCTAAAGTAGTGGATTGGGCATGTTCGTTGCGAAAAACGAAGAAATGGTTCCTGTGGCAAAAACTCGTGCTTTGTATGCACCCCACACCCGTTTTCGGAATGGGTGACGTGCGACAACGAAATTGCGCGAAACCACCCCAAACATGAGTTTTGGACCTAAAGTAGTGGATTTGGCATGTTCGTTGCGAAAAACGAAGAAATGGTTCCTGTGGCAAAAACTCGTGCTTTGTATGCACCCCGACACCCGTTTTCGGAATGGGTGACGTGCGACAACGAAATTGCGCGAAACCACCCCAAACATGAGTTTTGGACCTAAAGTAGTGGATTGGGCATGTTCGTTGCGAAAAACGAAGAAATGCCGGTGGCAAAAACTCGTGCTTTGTATGCACCCCGACACCAGTTTTCGGAATGGGTGACGTGCGGCAACAAAATTGCGCAAAACCACCCCAAACATGAGTTTTGGACCTAAAGTAGTGGATTGGGCATATTCGTTGCGAAAAACGAAGAAACGGTTCCGGTGGCAAAAACTCGTGCTTTGTATGCACCCGACACCCGTTTTCGGAATGGGTGACGTGCGACAACGAAATTGCGCGAAACCACCCCAAACATGAGTTTTGGACCTAAAGTAGTGGATTGGGCATGTTCGTTGCCAAAAACGAAGAAATGGTTCCTGTGGCAAAAACTCGTGCTTTGTATGCACCCCGACAACCGTTTTCAGAATGGGTGACGTGCGGCAACGAAATTGCGCAAAACCACCTCAAACATGAGTTTTGGGCCTAAAGTAGTGGAGTGGGCATGTTCGTTGCGAAAAACGAAGAAATGGTTCCGGTGACAAAAACTCGTGCTTTGTATGCACCCTGACAACCGTTTTTAGAATGGGTGACGTGCGGCAACGAAATTGCGCGAAACCACCCCAAACATGAGTTTTGGACCTAAAGTAGTGGATTGGGCATGTTCGTTGCGAAAAACGAAGAAATGGTTCCGGTGGCAAAAACTCGTGCTTTGTATGCACCCGACACCCGTTTTCGGAATGGGTGACGTGCGGCAACGAAATTGCGCAAAACCACCCCAAACATGAGTTTTCTACCTAAAGTAGTGGATTGGGCATGTTCGTTGCGAAAAACGAAGAAATGGTTCCGGTGGCAAAAACTCGTGCTTTTATGCACCCGACACCCATTTTCGGAATGGGTGACGTGCGACAACGAAATTGCGAGAAACCACCCCAAATATGAGTTTTGGACCTAAAGTAGTGGATTGGGCATGTTCGTTGCGAAAAACGAAGAAATGGTTCCGGTGGCAAAAACTCGTGCTTTGTATGCACCCCGACACCCGTTTTCGAAATGGGTGACGTGCGACAACGAAATTGCGAGAAACCACCCCAAACATGAGTTTTGGACCTAAAGTAGTGGATTGGGCATGTTCGTTGCGAAAAACGAAGAAATGGTTCTGGTGGCAAAAACTCGTGCTTTTATGCACCCGACACCCGTTTTCGGAATGGGTGACGTGCGGCAACGAAATTGCGCGAAACCACCCCAAACATGAGTTTTGTACCTAAAGTAGTGGATTGGGCATGTTCGTTGTGAAAAACGAAGAAATGGTTCCGGTGGCAAAAACTCGTGCTTTATATGCACCCCCGACAACCGTTTTCAGAATGGGTGACGTGCGGCAAAGAAATTGCGAGAAACCACCCCAAACATGACTTTTGGACCTAAAGTAGTGGATTGGGCATGTTCGTTGCGAAAAACGAAGAAATGGTTCCGGTGGCAAAAACTCGTGCTTTGTATGCACCCCGACACCCGTTTTTGGAATGGGTGACGTGCGACAACGAAATTGCGCGAAACCACCCCAAACATGAGTTTTGGACCTAAAGTAGTGGATTGGGCTTGTTCGTTACGAAAAACGAAGAAATAGTTCCGGTGGCAAAAACTCGTGCTTTGTATGCACCCGACACCCGTTTTCGGAATGGGTGACGTGCGACAACGAAGTTGCGCGAAACCACCTCAAACATGAGTTTTGGACCTAAAGTAGTGGAGTGGGCATGTTCGTTGCGAAAAACGAAGAAATGGTTCCGGTGGCAAAAACTCGTGCTTTGTATGCACTCCAACACCCGTTTTCGAAATGGGTGACGTGCGACAAAGAAATTGCGAGAAACCACCCCAACACATGAGTTTCGGACCTAAAGTAGTGGATTGGGCATGTTCGTTGCGAAAAACGAAGAAATGGTTCTGGTGGAAAAACTCGTGCTTTATATGCACCCTGACAACCGTTTTCGGAATGGGTGACGTGCGGCAACGAAATTGCGCGAAACCACCCCAAACATGAGTTTTGAACCTATAGTAGTGGATTGGGCATGTTCGTTGCGAAAAACGAAGAAATGGTTCCGGTGGCAAAAACTCGTGCTTTGTATGCACCCCGACAACCGTTTTCAGAACGGGTGACGTGCGGCAACGAAATTGCGCGAAACGACCCCAAACATGAGTTTTGGTCCTAAAGTAGTGGATCAGGCATGTTCGTTGCGAAAAACGAAGAAATGGTTCCGGTGGCAAAAACTCGTGCTTTGTATGCACTCGACACCCGTTTTCAGAATGGGTGACGTGCGACAATGAAATTGTGCGAAACCACCCCAAACATGAGTTTTGGACGTAAAGTAGTGGATTGGGCATGTTCGTTGCGAAAAACGAAGAAATGGTTCCGTTGGCAAAAACTCGTGCTTTTATGCACCCCGATACCCATTTTCAGAATGGGTGACGTGCGACAACGAAATTGCGCGAAACCACCTCAAACATGAGTTTTGGACCTAAAGTAGTGGATTGGGCATGTTCGTTGTGAAAAACGAAGAAATGGTTCCGCTGGCAAAAACTCGTGCTTTGTATGCTCCCCGACACCCGTTTTCGGAATGGGTGACGTGCGACAACGAAATTGCGCGAAACCACCCCAAACATGAGTTTTGGACCTAAAGTAGTGGATTGGGCATGTTCGTTGCGAAAAACGAAGAAATGGTTCCGGTGGCAAAAACTCGTGCTTTTATGCACCCGACACCCATTTTCGGAATGGGTGACGTGCGGCAACGAAATTGCGCGAAACCACCCCAAACATGAGTTTTGTACCTAAAGTAGTGGATTGGGCATGTTCGTTGTGAAAACGAAGAAACGGTTCCGGTGGCAAAAACTCGTGTTTTATATGCACCCCGACAACCGTTTTCAGAATGGGTGACGTGCGGCAACGAAATTGCGCAAAACCACCTCAAACATGAGTTTTGGACCTAAAGTAGTGGATTGGGCATGTTCGTTGCGAAAAACGAAGAAATGGTTCCGCTGGCAAAAACTCGTGCTTTGTATGCACCCCGACACCCGTTTTCGGAATGGGTGACGTGCGACAACGAAATTGCGCGAAACCACCTCAAACATGAGTTTTGGACCTAAAGTAGTGGAGTGGGCATGTTCGTTGCGAAAAACGAAGAAATGGTTCCGGTGGCAAAAACTCGTGCTTTGTATGCACCGTGACAACCGTTTTTAGAATGGGTGACGTGCGACAACGAAATTGCGCGAAACCACCCCAAACATGAGTTTTGGACCTAAAGTAGTGGATTGGGCATGTTCGTTGCGAAAAACGAAGAAATGGTTCCGGTGGCAAAAACTCGTGCTTTGTATGCTCCAGACACCCGTTTTCGGAATGGGTGACGTGCGGCAACGAAATTGCGCGAAACCACCCCAAAGATGAGTTTTGGACCTAAAGTAGTGGATTGGGCATGTTCGTTGCGAAAAACGAAGAAATGGTTACGGTGGCAAAAACTCGTGCTTTGTATGCACCCGACACCCGTTTTCGAAATGTGTGACGTGCGATAACGAAATTGCGAGAAACCACCCCAAACATGAGTTTTGGACCTAAAGTAGTGGATTGGGCATGTTCGTTGCGAAAAACGAAGAAATGGTTCCGGTGGCAAAAACTCGTGCTTTGTATGCACCCCACACCCGTTTTCGGAATGGGTGACGTGCGACAACGAAATTGCGCGAAACCACCCCAAACATGAGTTTTGGACCTAAAGTAGTGGATTTGGCATGTTCGTTGCGAAAAACGAAGAAATGGTTCCTGTGGCAAAAACTCGTGCTTTGTATGCACCCCGACACCCGTTTTCGGAATGCGTGACGTGCGACAACGAAATTGCGCGAAACCACCCCAAACATGAGTTTTGGACCTAAAGTAGTGGATTGGGCATGTTCGTTGCGAAAAACGAAGAAATGGTTCCGGTGGCAAAAACTCGTGCTTTGTATGCACCGTGACAACCGTTTTTAGAATGGGTGACGTGCGACAACGAAATTGCGCGAAACCACCCCAAACATGAGTTTTGGACCTAAAGTAGTGGATTGGGCATGTTCGTTGCGAAAAACGAAGAAATGGTTCCGGTGGCAAAAACTCGTGCTTTGTATGCTCCAGACACCCGTTTTCGGAAAGGGTGACGTGCGGCAACGAAATTGCGCGAAACCACCCCAAACATGAGTTTTGGACCTAAAGTAGTGGATTGGGCATGTTCGTTGCGAAAAACGAAGAAATGGTTCCGGTGGCAAAAACTCGTGCTTTGTATGCACCCGACACCCGTTTTCGAAATGTGTGACGTGCGATAACGAAATTGCGAGAAACCACCCCAAACATGAGTTTTGGACCTAAAGTAGTGGATTGGGCATGTTCGTTGCGAAAAACGAAGAAATGGTTCCGGTGGCAAAAACTCGTGCTTTGTATGCACCCCACACCCGTTTTCGGAATGGGTGACGTGCGACAACGAAATTGCGCGAAACCACCCCAAACATGAGTTTTGGACCTAAAGTAGTGGATTTGGCATGTTCGTTGCGAAAAACGAAGAAATGGTTCCTGTGGCAAAAACTCGTGCTTTGTATGCACCCCGACACCCGTTTTCGGAATGGGTGACGTGCGACAACGAAATTGCGCGAAACCACCCCAAACATGAGTTTTGGACCTAAAGTAGTGGATTGGGCATGTTCGTTGCGAAAAACGAAGAAATGGTTCCGGTGGCAAAAACTCGTGCTTTGTATGCACCCCGACACCAGTTTTCGGAATGGGTGACGTGCGGCAACGAAATTGCGCAAAACCACCTCAAACATGAGTTTTGGACCTAAAGTAGTGGATTGGGCATATTCGTTGCGAAAAACGAAGAAACGGTTCCGGTGGCAAAAACTCGTGCTTTGTATGCACCCGACACCCGTTTTCGGAATGGGTGACGTGCGACAACGAAATTGCGCGAAACCACCCCAAACATGAGTTTTGGACCTAAAGTAGTGGATTGGGCATGTTCGTTGCGAAAAACGAAGAAATGGTTCCGGTGGCAAAAACTCGTGCTTTTATGCACCCGACACCCATTTTCGGAATGGGTGACGTGCGGCAACGAAATTGCGCGAAACCACCCCAAACATGAGTTTTCTACCTAAAGTAGTGGATTGGGCATGTTCGTTGTGAAAACGAAGAAACGGTTCCGGTGGCAAAAACTCGTGTTTTATATGCACCCCGACAACCGTTTTCAGAATGGGTGACGTGCGGCAACGAAATTGCGCAAAACCACCTCAAACATGAGTTTTGGACCTAAAGTAGTGGATTGGGCATGTTCGTTGCGAAAAACGAAGAAATGGTTCCGCTGGCAAAAACTCGTGCTTTGTATGGACCCCGACACCCGTTTTTGGAATGGGTGACGTGCGACAACGAAATTGCGCGAAACCACCTCAAACATGAGTTTTGGACCTAAAGTAGTGGAGTGGGCATGTTCGTTGCGAAAAACGAAGAAATGGTTCCGGTGGCAAAAACTCGTGCTTTGTATGCACCCTGACAACCGTTTTTAGAATGGGTGACGTGCGACAACGAAATTGCGCGAAACCACCCCAAACATGAGTTTTGGACCTAAAGTAGTGGATTGGGCATGTTCGTTGCGAAAAACGAAGAAATGGTTCCGGTGGCAAAAACTCGTGCTTTGTATGCATCAGACACCCGTTTTCGGAATGGGTGACGTGCGGCAACGAAATTGCGCGAAACCACCCCAAACATGAGTTTTGGACCTAAAGTAGTGGATTGGGCATGTTCGTTGCGAAAAACGAAGAAATGGTTCCGGTGGCAAAAACTCGTGCTTTGTATGCACCGTGACAACCGTTTTTAGAATGGGTGACGTGCGACAACGAAATTGCGCGAAACCACCCCAAACATGAGTTTTGGACCTAAAGTAGTGGATTGGGCATGTTCGTTGCGAAAAACGAAGAAATGGTTCCGGTGGCAAAAACTCGTGCTTTGTATGCTCCAGACACCCGTTTTCGGAATGGGTGACGTGCGGCAACGAAATTGCGCGAAACCACCCCAAAGATGAGTTTTGGACCTAAAGTAGTGGATTGGGCATGTTCGTTGCGAAAAACGAAAAAATGGTTACGGTGGCAAAAACTCGTGCTTTGTATGCACCCGACACCCGTTTTCGAAATGTGTGACGTGCGATAACGAAATTGCGAGAAACCACCCCAAACATGAGTTTTGGACCTAAAGTAGTGGATTGGGCATGTTCGTTGTGAAAAACGAAGAAATGGTTCCGGTGGCAAAAACTCGTGCTTTGTATGCACCCCGACACTAGTTTTCGGAATGGGTGACGTGCGACAACGAAATTGCGCGAAACCACCTCAAACATGAGTTTTGGACCTAAAGTAGTGGATTTGGCATGTTCGTTGTGAAAAACGAAGAAATGGTTCCGGTGGCAAAAACTCGTGCTTTGTATGCACCCCACACCCGTTTTCGGAATGGGTGACGTGCGACAACGAAATTGCGCAAAACCACCCCAAACATGAGTTTTGGACCTAAAGTAGTGGATTTGGCATGTTCGTTGCGAAAAACGAAGAAATGGTTCCTGTGGCAAAAACTCGTGCTTTGTATGCACCCGACACCCGTTTTCGGAATGGGTGACGTGCGACAACGAAATTGCGCGAAACCACCCCAAACATGAGTTTTGGACCTAAAGTAGTGGATTGGGCATGTTCGTTGCGAAAAACGAAGAAATGGTTCCGGTGGCAAAAACTCGTGCTTTGTATGCACCGTGACAACCGTTTTTAGAATGGGTGACGTGCGACAACGAAATTGCGCGAAACCACCCCAAACATGAGTTTTGGACCTAAAGTAGTGGATTGGGCATGTTCGTTGCGAAAAACGAAGAAATGGTTCCGGTGACAAAAACTCGTGCTTTGTATGCACCCTGACAACCGTTTTTAGAATGGGTGACGTGCGGCAACGAAATTGCGCGAAACCACCCCAAACATGAGTTTTGGACCTAAAGTAGTGGATTGGGCATGTTCGTTGCGAAAAACGAAGAAATGGTTCCGCTGGCAAAAACTCGTGCTTTTTTGCACCCGACACCCATTTTCGGAATGGGTGACATGCGACAACGAAATTGCGCGAAACCACCCCAAACATGAGTTTTGTACCTAAAGTAGTGGATTGGGCATGTTCGTTGTGAAAACGAAGAAACGGTTCCGGTGGCAAAAACTCGTGTTTTATATGCACCCCGACAACCGTTTTCAGAATGGGTGACGTGCGGCAACGAAATTGCGCAAAACCACCTCAAACATGAGTTTTGGACCTAAAGTAGTGGATTGGGCATGTTCGTTGCGAAAAACGAAGAAATGGTTCCGCTGGCAAAAACTCGTGCTTTGTATGGACCCCGACACCCGTTTTCGGAATGGGTAACGTGCGACAACGAAATTGCGCGAAACCACCTCAAACATGAGTTTTGGACCTAAAGTAGTGGAGTGGGCATGTTCGTTGCGAAAAACGAAGAAATGGTTCCGGTGGCAAAAACTCGTGCTTTGTATGCACCCTGACAACCGTTTTTAGAATGGGTGACGTGCGACAACGAAATTGCGTGAAACCACCCCAAACATGAGTTTTGGACCTAAAGTAGTGGATTGGGCATGTTCGTTGCGAAAAACGAAGAAATGGTTCCGGTGGCAAAAACTCGTGCTTTGTATGCATCAGACACCCGTTTTCGGAATGGGTGACGTGCGGCAACGAAATTGCGCGAAACCACCCCAAACATGAGTTTTGGACCTAAAGTAGTGGATTGGGCATGTTCGTTGCGAAAAACGAAGAAATGGTTCCGGTGGCAAAAACTCGTGCTTTGTATGCACCCGACACCCGTTTTCGAAATGTGTGACGTGCGATAACGAAATTGCGAGAAACCACCCCAAACATGAGTTTTGGACCTAAAGTAGTGGATTGGGCATGTTCGTTGCGAAAAACGAAGAAATGGTTCCGGTGGCAAAAACTCGTGCTTTGTATGCACCCCACACCCGTTTTCGGAATGGGTGACGTGCGACAACGAAATTGCGCGAAACCACCCCAAACATGAGTTTTGGACCTAAAGTAGTGGATTTGGCATGTTCGTTGCGAAAAACGAAGAAATGGTTCCTGTGGCAAAAACTCGTGCTTTGTATGCACCCCGACACCCGTTTTCGGAATGGGTGACGTGCGACAACGAAATTGCGCGAAACCACCCCAAACATGAGTTTTGGACCTAAAGTAGTGGATTGGGCATGTTCGTTGCGAAAAACGAAGAAATGGTTCCGGTGGCAAAAACTCGTGCTTTGTGTGCACCCCGACACCAGTTTTCGGAATGGGTGACGTGCGGCAACGAAATTGCGCAAAACCACCTCAAACATGAGTTTTGGACCTAAAGTAGTGGATTGAGCATATTCGTTGCGAAAAACGAAGAAACGGTTCCGGTGGCAAAAACTCGTGCTTTGTATGCACCCGACACCCGTTTTCGGAATGGGTGACGTGCGACAACGAAATTGCGCGAAACCACCCCAAACATGAGTTTTGGACCTAAAGTAGTGGATTGGGCATGTTCGTTGCCAAAAACGAATAAATGGTTCCTGTGGCAAAAACTCGTGCTTTGTATGCACCCCGACAACCGTTTTCAGAATGGGTGACGTGCGGCAACGAAATTGCGCAAAACCACCTCAAACATGAGTTTTGGGCCTAAAGTAGTGGAGTGGGCATGTTCGTTGCGAAAAACGAAGAAATGGTTCCGGTGACAAAAACTCGTGCTTTGTATGCACCCTGACAACCGTTTTTAGAATGGGTGACGTGCGGCAACGAAATTGCGCGAAACCACCCCAAACATGAGTTTTGGACCTAAAGTAGTGGATTGGGCATGTTCGTTGCGAAAAACGAAGAAATGGTTCCGGTGGCAAAAACTCGTGCTTTGTATGCACCCGACACCCGTTTTCGGAATGGGTGACGTGCGGCAACGAAATTGCGCAAAATCACCCCAAACATGAGTTTTGTACCTAAAGTAGTGGATTGGGCATGTTCGTTGCGAAAAACGAAGAAATGGTTCCGGTGGCAAAAACTCGTGCTTTTATGCACCCGACACCCATTTTCGGAATGGGTGACGTGTGACAACGAAATTGCGAGAAACCACCCCAAATATGAGTTTTGGACCTAAAGTAGTGGATTGGGCATGTTCGTTGCGAAAAACGAAGAAATGATTCATGTGGCAAAAACTCATGCTTTGTATGCACCCCGACACCCGTTTTCGAAATGGGTGACGTGCGACAACGAAATTGCGAGAAACCACCCCAAACATGAGTTTTGGACCTAAAGTAGTGGATTGGGCATGTTCGTTGCGAAAAACGAAGAAATGGTTCCGGTGGCAAAAACTCGTGCTTTATATGCACCCCCGACAAACGTTTTCAGAATGGGTGACGTGCGGCAAAGAAATTGCGCGAAACCACCCCAAACATGACTTTTGGACCTAAAGTAGTGGATTGGGCATGTTCGTTGCGAAAAACGAAGAAATGGTTCCGGTGGCAAAAACTCGTGCTTTTATGCACCCGACACCCATTTTCGGAATGGGTGACGTGCGGCAACGAAATTGCGCGAAACCACCCCAAACATGAGTTTTGTACCTAAAGTAGTGGATTGGGCATGTTCGTTGTGAAAACGAAGAAACGGTTCCGGTGGCAAAAACTCGTGTTTTATATGCACCCCGACAACCGTTTTCAGAATGGGTGACGTGCGGCAACGAAATTGCACAAAACCACCTCAAACATGAGTTTTGGACCTAAAGTAGTGGATTGGGCATGTTCGTTGCGAAAAACGAAGAAATGGTTCCGCTGGCAAAAACTCGTGCTTTGTATGCACCCCGACACCCGTTTTCGGAATGGGTGACGTGCGACAACGAAATTGCGCGAAACCACCTCAAACATGAGTTTTGGACCTAAAGTAGTGGAGTGGGCATGTTCGTTGCGAAAAACGAAGAAATGGTTCCGGTGGCAAAAACTCGTGCTTTGTATGCACCCTGACAACCGTTTTTAGAATGGGTGACGTGCGACAACGAAATTGCGCGAAACCACCCCAAACATGAGTTTTGGACCTAAAGTAGTGGATTGGGCATGTTCGTTGCGAAAAACGAAGAAATGGTTCCGGTGGCAAAAACTCGTGCTTTGTATGCACCAGACACCCGTTTTCGGAATGGGTGACGTGCGGCAACGAAATTGCGCGAAACCACCCCAAACATGAGTTTTGGACCTAAAGTAGTGGATTGGGCATGTTCGTTGCGAAAAACGAAGAAATGGTTCCTGTTGGGGACTTGTTCTCAAATGCTTCAAGAACAAGGCAACATAGAAAATGTTAATCGGTTAAGTCCTTCGTCCTACGAAACATTATTTCCCTTGGGATATAATGATTTTCGGACGAAGGTCACAAAGGGCGAACCTTTATAAATGCATTACATATTGACGAAGAATGAATTACAAGAAACATAAAGAATTACGTAGATCATCATATATCATTATTATATATAAATAAAAATAACATTGAATTACAGATGTACCTCTAATTTGAAGGAAATGAAAGTACAAGCGTGACGCAAAAGTGAACACCAAATCAGCGTGAACAGTACGGGGGTACTGTTCACCTATTTATAGGCACGGGGTACAACCCATACAAAATTACATACATGCCCTTTACATTTGGTGGTAATTCTATAGTAATCTATCGAGGTCTAAATGGCCTTTTCATCTTCAAGTCGGTTCCCTTTTCTGCGAACATGCCGAAGCTTTCCTGCTTCACAGCTTCGGCGCTGTGTCAACCTTCGTATCTTTTGAGCTTCTCCCTCTCTGATACGAGTCCGAAGATACCTGTTCACACATTATACTCTAGAAACACTGTTAAATCATGTTTTTGAGGACCTTCGGAAGCCGAAGGCCCCCAACAGTAGCCCCTCGCAATATTAATTTATTAAAATAATAAATTTAGATTGCGACATGGACGAAGGCTTTAAGCCGAAGGTCCGAAAAACACCTTCCCTTTGCTAGAATAGCAACATTCACTGACAGGCGGGGTCTTTCCATTTTTACCGCACCGAGCGTATAAATAAGAGCATACCGCGAGCTCATTTGGTACGCTCTCTTGTCACTTGCTCTCGCTCGCTCGATTTTTAGCTTTTGCGCGCTAAGATTCCCTGAGTCTTTAGTTTTAAAGCTTCGGCTTTGAAAACAGTTTTTTAGTATTTCCGAAGATGTCTGGAGACAAGAAAGCTGTTGCTGAGACGAAGCTGTCTCTTGATGAAGAGAAAAAGAAAACTGCTGGTGAGACGAAGCTGACTCTTGATGAGGAGAAAAACTTGGGGTTTCTTATAGCGATGTCGAAGACAAACACGGAAAAAATTACCAAGGAAATTCTGGAAGGCTTGTCTGAGGATACTGGTGACAGTGACAGTTATGATGTGGACAGCGGTAGCGAAGACTCCGAAGATCGTCCCTGGCGACCAAGCCATTCAGTTTATGGTAAATCAACTATCAAAGAGAATCATCTTGTCAACATGAGAGGAAGGTATTTTCGGGATTTGTCCATTGTGAGGGCCGATGAAGGAGAGAAGACTTGTCCACACCCTGAAGAAAATGAAGTCGTAGTATACCGAAGCTTTCTGAAAGCTGGGCTACGATTTCCCTTGAGTAGCTTCGTCGTGGAGGTGTTGAAAATCTTCGAAGTCTATCTTCATCAACTTACTCCCGAGGCAATTATAAGGCTAAATATCTTCGTGTGGGCCGCGAGAAGCCAAGGTCTGAAGCCTGATGCAAGAAGCTTCTGTAATATACACGAATTATTATATGAAACAAAGCCTTGGGGCAAAGAACAGTACCATAATAACTTTGGCTGCTACAGTTTCGTCTCTCGGTCCGGGGCAAGCTGTCCCGTACCAACCTTTCGGAAGAGATGGCCCGGGGATTGGATGACAGAATGGTTTTATGTGAAGAATGACCTATCAGCACGAGAAGATATCAAAGGTATAATTATGCGTCCTATTTGGCAAAGCTTCGGCCTTCGGAGGCCGAAGGTGGAAATGAATGAAGCTGCCGAAGAATGCCAGAGGGCCTTTGGCGTCATCTGCTCTTTTATTGGAACAAGAGATTTAGTACAAGAGCATATTGCCTTCCGGGTTTGGCCTCTTGCGGAGAAATGGGAAATGCCTCAAGAAACCATAAAAGAGGCCGACGGAGGTGGGCTTGTGAGACTGAAGTACACCTTCAAGTTTGGAGATAAATTTACTGAGCCAGATGATGACTGGCTAAAGAGTATTGAAAATTTAAGTGACGAATTGCTTGGTGCTTATTCAAAGGCCGAAGATACTGCGATGTCAGCAGCCTTCGGAGGCCGAAAAAATAAAAGGCTGAATCGGGTATTTGATGCAATTGGGTTTGTTTACCCTGACTATTGCTACCCCGTCCGAAGGCAGAAAAGAAAGAACACAACCTCTGCAAAAGAAGAAGCTGCAACTGCTCCTAGCGAGCCAGAGCCTGAAAGAAAGAAAATAAAAGTCCTCACTCACCGGCTGCGCTATATCGAACCAGCTTCGGTGCCGGAGTTTACCGAAAAATCTTCTTCGGCTACCGAGGCTAAAAAGCCAACCATACCAGTCACGCCACCTGCAGCTGCAGGGATGACCGAAACGGCGAAAAAGACAGAACTAGAAGAACCGAAGGTTTCGCTGCCAGAAACAAAAGAAATGGCCGAAGCGCCATCCACAGAAAAAATTGGAGAAGTGAAAAAACCAACTGAAGAAAAAGTACCAGAAATTGTGAGTCCTGCAGCAAATGTTGAGACAATAAAAAATCAAAAAGTGCCAGCAGTGACTCCAAAAAGAAGAAGAATGGCCAATGTGCTAGATGTACTAGAAACAATTAAAACTTCAAGCACACCTCCGAAGAAGGCTGCTGCCATTCCTGAAACAACAACTGAAATTTCTGATAACAAAACTCCAGTGCAAGGGACTGAAGCCGAAGCTGGGTCCTCAGAGCCCGCGAAGATAGAATCCTTGGAAACTGAGGAAAAAATAACAAAGCCAATTTTTGTTGAAGAGATCGGAGTCATTGCCCCCGAAGCATCCATCAGAGTTCGTGATTATATTGTTCGTCATGCTTCGGGGAAAAAACTTTCAGAAAAAGAGGAGCAAGAGGCCCAGCATTACGCCCAAAAGCTGAAGTATCCAAAGGGGGCGTTAATATTCAATGGTAGTGGAGAAGAAGACTTTTTGTATTGTCTCCCTGACAACAAGGAAATTTCTGTTTGCCGGGAGATGAGCAAGAGCTTCGGATTCCCAACCTTAGAAGACGGGCTCTCGGTGCTGTCGAAGAACGATTTGGCCGACAGCCTGGCCTACAATAGCTTAAAGGTGCGACAAATGGGATCCTTGTATTCTTTGTTGATACCAAAAAAACCTTTTGCTTGTTTTATTGAAACACACATACTTTTCTTTGCAGGGCCTGATACTTAGTAATGCCCTCAGGGCACAAAAAGATGCTGAAGACGAAGGGTGTACTATAGCCCTGAGCAACCTTCGTTCCGAAGTAATTGAACTGAGGAACGAAGGCCTCGAAAAAGATAAAATATTACACTCATTGGTAAATAAAATAAAGGAAGACGAAGCTGCGTTCAAGAGTCAGGCTGAAGCTCAGAAACGCGAAATAGAAGATCTTCGGAAACAACTGGCCAGAGCCTGGGAAGAACGTATACTTGAAGAAACAAGGCGAGAGCTCAGCGACCAATGGGCGGATCACTTGGAAGCAACTGTTGAAGAGCTTCATTCATCCAAGAAGAGGTGCTATAACAAATCTATAGAATGTGTTAAGAAGTTGAAGGCTGGCTTCGCCAGGGTCGGCGCCTTCTCTAGTGAAGAAAACTTTATAAGAGGCAATCCCGAAGGTCCTATTGAATGGATCGACCACGAAGCTGAAGCCTTCGAAGAAATTTTAAATAGCCGTGGGGATATATGTGCTTTCTCTGGGGCCAGAGGAATTGCCACCATTCTAGAGAAGAAGGGCTGTGAACACGTAAAAATCTTAGCACAATCCGAAACTGCTTTGTCCTTTGAAGACGCAAAAGACCCTTCGGCCGAAGCAAGCATAATTGGTGGAAAGTTTTTTACTGATATCTGGGATAATGGTGGCCGAGAAATGGCAGGAGAAATTATTCAAAGAAGTGAAAAGGGCATTCACGATGCTAGAGAAGTGGCTAAGGCTGCTGAAAAGAGCACAGAGCCCGAAGGTCAATTAGGTATTAACTAATAGTTTGTATTGTGTTGTAATTTTTGGTCTTAAGCTTCGTTTTCCGTTTGTAATAGTAGCATAGCCGTGTCCTGTCCTTCAGATCCTGCTAAAGCGTCTCCAGGCCCTCAGCCGAAAGGAGACGATGAAATTAAAAAGATGGCCGAAGCAATCATGGACGAAGTCGTCAATCGACTCCTGAATGAGGCTGCAGAAGTTGTTCTAAAAGAAAATTGAACACTATTGTAAAGTAAACTTCTGAATTGTAACATTTTGTAATCCTGAATGTAATATACCCTTTTTATTGCTTAATTCTTTACGATGCATGAAACTTTACACGTACCGCTTTTTGAGTCTTTGACGAAAAAACACCTTCCCTTCTTTTTCATGCTTCGTGAAGAAGGATTTTTGTTTGTCACAACAATATCCAGTGTTCTGATGAATAATATCCAGGCTTCTTGACAATGTGAAGCTACTTAGCATGGTTTGCCCTTTTCAAAACATTCTTCCGAAGATCGATGTCACATCCCCTTCTTGTGCTTTATGCAATATGATGTATGATGCTTATGTTATGCGAAATGATGCGATGATGTTATGCTGAGTAAAATGTTGTTTATTCCGAAGATACACGCGTTCCTGTGACAAAACATACAAAAATTTTCATTATAAGCCTCCCTTAGAAGCTTCTTCGCCTTTTACTTCAGCGGAATCAGCGTTGACTTTTCGCTGTAAGCTCTGCATTCCCTTAGGAACGTCTTTGGAGCTTCTTCGCCTTTACTTTTGGCGGAATCAGCGTTGACTTTTCGCTGTAAGCTCTGCATTCCCTTAGGAACGTCTTTGGAGCTTCTTCGCCTTTACTTTTGGCGGAATCAGCGTTGACTTTTCACTGTAAGCTCTGCATTCCCTTAGGAACGACTTTGGAGCAAAAAACTTACACTGCGTTCCCTTTGGAACGACTTTTTTTTTGTGACTTCGGCAACTTACTCTGCGTTCCTTAGAACGACTTTTTGCTGTTTCGAATAATTTTCGGTAGTCCGAAGGTCCTCTTGATTATCACAAGTCTTTAAACTTTAACAATTTAAGCCTGAGAAAAATATATTTTCCTTGTGGGAATCAACGAAAGTATTTATATGAAACCTAAACAATATCCTTTATTACAGAAAACAAAACTGGATAGAAAATATTGCTATTAGGGTAGGATATTTGTCAATAAATGTGCTTTGACTCTGGCACGGTGCTGTTGACTGTACGAGCTTCGGACTGCTCTCGGAAGTCCCTTTGGTGTGGAGCATACTGGCTCCCTTCTGGCTGCTGTCCTTGCTGTAACGGAGGTGGAGGCGGAGGTTGTTGCCAAGAAGCTTGAGATTGACTCGCCGAAGCAACAGAAACTGCAGGGTGGTTGCCTGCATACTCTGGGATGTAGGGCGAATGATACAAAGCTGTATGCATGACCTGCTTCGGCTGAGCTTGTTGTGCTGCGGCTTCGGCTATTTCCTTTTGCTTCTGGATGGTAACATGACACATCCTGGTAGTATGGCCCTTGTTCTCACCACAGAATAAGCAAAAGATTCTTCTCTGTTGATCGCCAAATCTTCCTCCGAAGCCCCTGGCACCTCTGCCTCTTGGAGCTGGTGGTCGGAAGGGAGCTTGCTGTTGCCCCGAAGCCTGTGAGGAATATTGTGGCCTTTGCTGTTGGCTCCCCTTATCATCACTTTGTGTAGAGTTATGAATTGATCTAACATGCCTCGGGTAAAACCTCCCACCGAAGCCCCTGGTCATTTCAGAAAACCTGAAGGCCTCCTCCCTTCTTTGGCGAAAATCGTTATCGGCCCGAATGTACTCATCCATCTTCTGGAGAAGCTTCTCCAAAGTTTGAGGGGGCTTCCTGGCGAAGTACTGAGCTGACGGTCCTGGCCGAAGCCCCTTGATCATGGCCTCAATGACAATTTCATTGGGCACCGTTGGTGCCTGTGCTCTCAAACGCAAGAACCTTCGGACATACGCCTGAAGGTATTCTTCGTGATCCTGGGTGCACTGGAACAGAGCCTGAGCAGTAACCGGCTTCGTCTGAAACCCTTGGAAGCTAGTTAACAAGAGGTCCTTCAGCTTCTGCCATGAAGTGATCGTTCCTGGTCGAAGGGAGGAATACCAGGTTTGAGCAACACTTCTGACAGCCATAACAAAAGATTTGGCCATGACCGCAGCATTGCCACCATAGGAAGATACTGTTGCCTCGTAGCTCATCAAAAACTGCTTCGGGTCTGAGTGGCCATCGAATACGGGAAGCTGAGGAGGCTTGTAAGACGGAGGCCAAGGTGTAGCCTGCAGCTCAGCGGACAGAGGAGAAGCATCGTCAAAGACAAAATTCCCATGATGGAAATTGTCATACCAGTCATCTCCGTTGGGAAAATCCTCCTGATGAAGGTCTTGGTGCTGAGGCCTTCGGTGTTGCTCATCCTGAGCAAGGTGACGAACTTCTTCAGAGGCTTCGTCTATCTGCCTCTGTAGTTCAGCTAGCCTGGCCATCTTTTCTTTCTTCCTCTGCACTTGTTGATGAAGCATCTCCATATCTCTGATTTCTTGATCTAACTCGTCCTCTGGTGGTGACGGGCTAACAGCCTTCCTTTTCCGGCTTCGGGCCTCCCGAAGAGAGACTGTCTCCTGATTGTGGTCCAGCGGTTGTAGAGCTGCAGTCCCAGGTGCTGAAGCTTTCTTCGGCGCCATAACGAAGGTTTATGATCGCCGAAGATAAAAAACTTCAAAGAGTGGAAGTGAGTTCACCGGAGGTGGGCGCCAATGTTGGGGACTTGTTCTCAAATGCTTCAAGAACAAGGCAACATAGAAAATGTTAATCGGTTAAGTCCTTCGTCCTACGAAACATTATTTCCCTTGGGATATAATGATTTTCGGACGAAGGTCACAAAGGGCGAACCTTTATAAATGCATTACATATTGACGAAGAATGAATTACAAGAAACATAAAGAATTACGTAGATCATCATATATCATTATTATATATAAATAAAAATAACATTGAATTACAGATGTACCTCCAATTTGAAGGAAATGAAAGTACAAGCGTGACGCAAAAGTGAACACCAAATCAGCGTGAACAGTACGGGGGTACTGTTCACCTATTTATAGGCACGGGGTACAACCCATACAAAATTACATACATGCCCTTTACATTTGGTGGTAATTCTATAGTAATCTATCGAGGTCTAAATGGCCTTTTCATCTTCAAGTCGGTTCCCTTTTCTGCGAACATGCCGAAGCTTTCCTGCTTCACAGCTTCGGCGCTGTGTCAACCTTCGTATCTTTTGAGCTTCTCCCTCTCTGATACGAGTCCGAAGATACCTGTTCACACATTATACTCTAGAAACACTGTTAAATCATGTTTTTGAGGACCTTCGGAAGCCGAAGGCCCCCAACAGTTCCGGTGGCAAAAACTCGTGCTTTGTATGCACCCGACACCCGTTTTCGAAATGTGTGACGTGCGATAACGAAATTGCGAGAAACCACCCCAAACATGAGTTTTGGACCTAAAGTAGTGGATTGGGCATGTTCGTTGCGAAAAACGAAGAAATGGTTCCGGTGGCAAAAACTCGTGCTTTGTATGCACCCCACACCCGTTTTCGGAATGGGTGACGTGCGACAACAAAATTGCGCGAAACCACCCCAAACATGAGTTTTGGACCTAAAGTAGTGGATTTGGCATGTTCGTTGCGAAAAACGAAGAAATGGTTCCTGTGGCAAAAACTCGTGCTTTGTATCCACCCCGACACCCGTTTTCGGAATGGGTGACGTGCGACAACGAAATTGCGCGAAACCACCCCAAACATGAGTTTTGGACCTAAAGTAGTGGATTGGGCATGTTCGTTGCGAAAAACGAAGAAATGGTTCCGGTGGCAAAAACTCGTGCTTTGTATGCACCCCGACACCAGTTTTCGGAATGGGTGACGTGCGGCAACGAAATTGCGCAAAACCACCTCAAACATGAGTTTTGGACCTAAAGTAGTGGATTGGGCATATTCGTTGCGAAAAACGAAGAAACGGTTCCGGTGGCAAAAACTCGTGCTTTGTATGCACCCGACACCCGTTTTCGGAATGGGTGACGTGCGACAACGAAATTGCGCGAAACCACCCCAAACGTGAGTTTTGGACCTAAAGTAGTGGATTGGGCATGTTCGTTGCCAAAAACGAAGAAATGGTTCCTGTGGCAAAAACTCGTGCTTTGTATGCACCCCGACAACCGTTTTCAGAATGGGTGACGTGCGGCAACGAAATTGCGCAAAACCACCTCAAACATGAGTTTTGGGCCTAAAGTAGTGGAGTGGGCATGTTCGTTGCGAAAAACGAAGAAATGGTTCCGGTGACAAAAACTCGTGCTTTGTATGCACCCTGACAACCGTTTTTAGAATGGGTGACGTGCGGCAACGAAATTGCGCGAAACCACCCCAAACATGAGTTTTGGACCTAAAGTAGTGGATTGGGCATGTTCGTTGCGAAAAACGAAGAAATGGTTCCGGTGGCAAAAACTCGTGCTTTGTATGCACCCGACACCCGTTTTCGGAATGGGTGACGTGCGGCAACGAAATTGCGCAAAACCACCCCAAACATGAGTTTTGTACCTAAAGTAGTGGATTGGGCATGTTCGTTGCGAAAAACGAAGAAATGGTTCCGGTGGCAAAAACTCGTGCTTTTATGCACCCGACACCCATTTTCGGAATGGGTGACGTGCGACAACGAAATTGCGAGAAACCACCCCAAATATGAGTTTTGGACCTAAAGTAGTGGATTGGGCATGTTCGTTGCGAAAAACGAAGAAATGGTTCATGTGGCAAAAACTCGTGCTTTGTATGCACCCCGACACCCGTTTTCGAAATGGGTGACGTGCGACAACGAAATTGCGAGAAACCACCCCAAACATGAGTTTTGGACCTAAAGTAGTGGATTGGGCATGTTCGTTGCGAAAAACGAAGAAATGGTTCCGGTGGCAAAAACTCGTGCTTTATATGCACCCCCGACAACCGTTTTCAGAATGGGTGACGTGCGGCAAAGAAATTGCGCGAAACCACCCCAAACATGACTTTTGGACCTAAAGTAGTGGATTGGGCATGTTCGTTGCGAAAAACGAAGAAATGGTTCCGGTGGCAAAAACTCGTGCTTTGTATGCACCCCGACACCCGTTTTCGGAATGGGTGACGTGCGACAACGAAATTGCGCGAAACCACCCCAAACATGAGTTTTGGACCTAAAGTAGTGGATTGGGCTTGTTCGTTACGAAAAACGAAGAAATAGTTCCGGTGGCAAAAACTCGTGCTTTGTATGCACCCGACACCCGTTTTCGGAATGGGTGACGTGCGACAACGAAGTTGCGCGAAACCACCTCAAACATGAGTTTTGGACCTAAAGTAGTGGAGTGGGCATGTTCGTTGCGAAAAACGAAGAAATGGTTTCGGTGGCAAAAACTCGTGCTTTGTATGCACTCCAACACCCGTTTTCGAAATGGGTGACGTGCGACAAAGAAATTGCGAGAAACCACCCCAACACATGAGTTTCGGACCTAAAGTAGTGGATTGGGCATGTTCGTTGCGAAAAACGAAGAAATGGTTCTGGTGGCAAAAACTCGTGCTTTATATGCACCCTGACAACCGTTTTTAGAATGGGTGACGTGCGGCAACGAAATTGCGCGAAACCACCCCAAACATGAGTTTTGAACCTATAGTAGTGGATTGGGCATGTTCATTGCGAAAAACGAAGAAATGGTTCCGGTGGCAAAAACTCGTGCTTTGTATGCACCCCGACAACCGTTTTCAGAACGGGTGACGTGCGGCAACGAAATTGCGCGAAACCACCCCAAACATGAGTTTTGGTCCTAAAGTAGTGGATCGGGCATGTTCGTTGCGAAAAACGAAGAAATGGTTCCGGTGGCAAAAACTCGTGCTTTGTATGCACTCGACACCCGTTTTCGGAATGGGTGACGTGCGACAATGAAATTGTGCGAAACCACCCCAAACATGAGTTTTGGACGTAAAGTAGTGGATTGGGCATGTTCGTTGCGAAAAACGAAGAAATGGTTCCGTTGGCAAAAACTCGTGCTTTTATGCACCCCGATACCCGTTTTCAGAATGGGTGACGTGCGACAACGAAATTGCGCGAAACCACCTCAAACATGAGTTTTGGACCTAAAGTAGTGGATTGGGCATGTTCGTTGTGAAAAACGAAGAAATGGTTCCGCTGGCAAAAACTCGTGCTTTGTATGCACCCCGACACCCGTTTTCGGAATGGGTGACGTGCGACAACGAAATTGCGCGAAACCACCCCAAACATGAGTTTTGGACCTAAAGTAGTGGATTGGGCATGTTCGTTGCGAAAAACGAAGAAATGGTTCCGGTGGCAAAAACTCGTGCTTTTATGCACCCGACACCCATTTTCGGAATGGGTGACGTGCGGCAACGAAATTGCGCGAAACCACCCCAAACATGAGTTTTGTACCTAAAGTAGTGGATTGGGCATGTTCGTTGTGAAAAACGAAGAAACGGTTCCGGTGGCAAAAACTCGTGTTTTATATGCACCCCGACAACCGTTTTCAGAATGGGTGACGTGCTGCAACGAAATTGCGCAAAACCACCTCAAACATGAGTTTTGGACCTAAAGTAGTGAATTGGGCATGTTCGTTGCGAAAAACGAAGAAATGGTTCCGCTGGCAAAAACTCGTGCTTTGTATGCACCCCGACACCCGTTTTCGGAATGGGTGACGTGCGACAACGAAATTGCGCGAAACCACCTCAAACATGAGTTTTGGACCTAAAGTAGTGGAGTGGGCATGTTCGTTGCGAAAAACGAAGAAATGGTTCCGGTGGCAAAAACTCGTGCTTTGTATGCACCCTGACAACCGTTTTTAGAATGGGTGACGTGCGACAACGAAATTGCGCGAAACCACCCCAAACATGAGTTTTGGACCTAAAGTAGTAGATTGGGCATGTTCGTTGCGAAAAACGAAGAAATGGTTCCGGTGGCAAAAACTCGTGCTTTGTATGCACCCCAACACCCGTTTTCGAAATGGGTGACGTGCGACAACGAAATTGCGAGAAACCACCCCAACACATGAGTTTCGGACCTAAAGTAGTGGATTGGGCATGTTTGTTGCGAAAAACGAAGAAATGGTTCTGGTGGCAAAAACTCGTGCTTTTATGCACCCGACACCCGTTTTCGGAATGGGTGACGTGCGGCAAAGAAATTGCGCGAAACCACCCCAAACATGAGTTTTGTACCTAAAGTAGTGGATTGGGCATGTTCGTTGTGAAAAACGAAGAAATGGTTCCGGTGGCAAAAACTCGTGCTTTATATGCACCCTGACAACCGTTTTCAGAATGGGTGACGTGCGGCAACGAAATTGCATGAAACCACCCCAAACATGAGTTTTGAACCTATAGTAGTGGATTGGGCATGTTCGTTGCGAAAAACGAAGAAATGGTTCCGGTGGCAAAAACTCGTGCTTTGTATGCACCCCGATAACCGTTTTCAGAACGGGTGACGTGCGGCAACGAAATTGCGCGAAACCACCCCAAACATGAGTTTTGGTCCTAAAGTAGTGGATCGGGCATGTTCGTTGCGAAAAACGAAGAAATGGTTCCTGTGGCAAAAACTCGTGCTTTGTATGCACCCCGACACCCGTTTTCGGAATGGGTGACGTGCGACAACGAAATTGCGCGAAACCACCCCAAACATGAGTTTTGGACCTAAAGTAGTGGATTGGGCATGTTCGTTGCGAAAAACGAAGAAATGGTTCCGGTGGCAAAAACTCGTGCTTTGTATGCACCCCGACACCAGTTTTCGGAATGGGTGACGTGCGGCAACGAAATTGCGCAAAACCACCTCAAACATGAGTTTTGGACCTAAAGTAGTGGATTGGGCATATTCGTTGCGAAAAACGAAGAAACGGTTCCGGTGGCAAAAACTCGTGCTTTGTATGCACCCTGACAACCGTTTTTAGAATGGGTGACGTGCGGCAACGAAATTGCGCGAAACCACCCCAAACATGAGTTTTGGACCTAAAGTAGTGGATTGGGCCTATTCGTTGCGAAAAATGAAGAAATGGTTCCGGTGGCAAAAACTCATGCTTTGTATGTACCCGACACCCGTTTTCGGAATAGGTGACGTACGACAACGAAATTGCGCGAAACCACCCCAAACATGAGTTTTGGACCTAAAGTAGTGGCTTGGGCATGTTCGTTGCGAAAAACGAAGAAATGGTTCCGGTGGCAAAAACTCGTGCTTTGTATGCACCCCGACACCAGTTTTCGGAATGGGTGACGTGCGGCAACGAAATTGCGCAAAACCACCTCAAACATGAGTTTTGGACCTAAAGTAGAGGATTGGGCATATTCGTTGCGAAAAACGAAGAAACGGTTCCGGTGGCAAAAACTCGTGCTTTGTATGCACCCGACACCCGTTTTCGTAATGGGTGACGTGCGACAACGAAATTGCGCAAAACCACCCCAAACATGAGTTTTGGACCTAAAGTTGGCATGTTCGTTGCCAAAAACGTAGAAATGGTCCCAGTGGCAAAAACTCGTGCTTTGTATGCACCCCGACAACCGTTTTCAGAATGGGTGACGTGCGGCAACGAAATTGCGCAAAACCACCTCAAACATGAGTTTTGGACCTAAAGTAGTGGAGTGGGCATGTTCGTTGCGAAAAACGAAGAAATGGTTCCGGTGGCAAAAACTCGTGCTTTGTATGCACCCTGACAACCGTTTTTAGAATGGGTGGCGTGCGGCAACGAAATTGCGCGAAACCACCCCAAACATGAGTTTTGGACCTAAAGTAGTGGATTGGGCATGTTCGTTGCGAAAAACGAAGAAATGGTTCCGGTGGCAAAAACTCGTGCTTTGTATGCACCCGACACCCGTTTTCGGAATGGGTGACGTGCGGCAACGAAATTGCGCGAAACCACCCCAAACATGAGTTTTGGACCTAAAGTAGTGGATTGGGCCTGTTCGTTGAGAAAAACGAAGAAATGGTTCCGGTGGCAAAAACTTGTGCTTTGTATGCACCCGACACCCGTTTTCGAAATGTGTGACGTGCGATAACGAAATTGCGAGAAACCACCCCAAACATGAGTTTTGGACCTAAAGTAGTGGATTGGGCATGTTCGTTGCGAAAAACGAAGAAATGGTTCCGGTGGCAAAAACTCGTGCTTTGTATGCACCCCACCCGTTTTCGGAATGGGTGACGTGCGACAACGAAATTGCGCGAAACCACCCCAAACATGAGTTTTGGACCTAAAGTAGTGGATTTGGCATGTTAGTTGCGAAAAACGAAGAAATGGTTCCTTTGGCAAAAACTCATGCTTTGTATGCACCCCGACACCCGTTTTCGGAATGGGTGACGTGCGACAACGAAATTGCGTGAAACCACCCCAAACATGAGTTTTGGACCTAAAATAGTGGATTGGGCATATTCGTTGCGAAAAACGAAGAAACGGTTCCGGTGGCAAAAACTCATGCTTTGTATGCAACCCGACACCCGTTTTCGGAATGGGTGACGTGCGACAAAGAAATTGTGCGAAACCACCCCAAACATGAGTTTTGGACCTAAAGTAGTGGATTCGGCATGTTCGTTGCGAAAAACGAAGAAATGGTTCCGTTGGCAAAAACTCGTGCTTTTATGCACCCCGATACCCGTTTTCAGAATGAGTGACGTGCGACAACGAAATTGCGCAAAACCACCTCAAACATGAGTTTTGGACCTAAAGTAGTGGATTGGGCATGTTCGTTGCGAAAAACGAAGAAATGGTTCCGGTGGCAAAAACTCGTGCTTTGTATGCACCCCGACACCCATTTCGGAACGGGTGACGTGCGACAACGAAATTGTGCGAAACCACCCCAAACATGAGTTTTGGACCTAAAGTAGTGGAGAGGGCATGTTCGTTGCGAAAAAAGAAGAAATGGTTCCGGCGGCAAAAACGCGTGTTTTGTATGCACCCTGACAACCGTTTTTAGAATGGGTGACGTGCGGCAACGAAATTGCGCGAAACCACCCTAAACATGAGTTTTGGACCTAAAGTAGTGGATTGGGCATGTTCGTTGCGAAAAACGAAGAAATGGTTCCGGTGGCAAAAACTCGTGCTTTGTATGCACCCGACACCCGTTTTCGGAATGGGTGACGTGCGGCAACGAAATTGCGCGAAACCACCCCAAACATGAGTTTTGGACCTAAAGTAGTGGATTGGGCCTGTTCGTTGCGAAAAACAAAGAAATGGTTCCGGTGGCAAAAACTCGTGCTTTGTATGCACCCGACACCCGTTTTCGAAATGTGTGACGTGCGATAACGAAATTGCGAGAAACCACCCCAAACATGAGTTTTGGACCTAAAGTAGTGGATTGGGCATGTTCGTTGCGAAAAACGAAGAAATGGTTCCGGTGGCAAAAACTCGTGCTTTGTATGCACCCCGACACTAGTTTTCGGAATGGGTGACGTGCGACGACGAAATTGCGCGAAACCACCTCAAACATGAGTTTTGGACCTAAAGTAGTGGATTGGGCATATTCGTTGCGAAAAACGAAGAAACGGTTCCGGTGGCAAAAACTCGTGCTTTGTATGCACCCGACACCCGTTTTCGGAATGGGTGACGTGCGACAACGAAATTGCGCGAAACCACCCCAAACATGAGTTTTGGACCTAAAGTAGTGGATTGGGCATGTTCGTTGCCAAAAACGAAGAAATGGTTCCGGTGGCAAAAACTCGTGCTTTGTATGCACCCCACACCCGTTTTCGGAATGGGTGACGTGCGACAATGAAATTGCGCGAAACCACCCCAAACATGAGTTTTGGACCTAAAGTAGTGGATTGGGCATGTTCGTTGCCAAAAACGAAGAAATGGTTGCGGTGGCAAAAACTCGTGCTTTGTATGCAGCCCGACACCCGTTTTCGGAATGGGTGACGTGCGGCAACGAAATTGCGCAAAACCACCCCAAACATGAGTTTTGGACCTAAAGTAGTGGAGTGGGCATGTTCGTTGCGAAAAACGAAGAAATGGTTCCGGTGGCAAAAAGTCGTGCTTTGTATGCACCCGACACCCGTTTTCGGAATGGGTGACGTGCGGCAACGAAATTGCAGGAAACCACCCCAAACATGAGTTTTGGACCTAAAGTAGTGGATTGGGCATGTTCGTTGCGAAAAACGAAGAAATGGTTCCGGTGGCAAAAACTCGTGCTTTGTATGCACCCGACACCCGATTTCGAAATGTGTGACGTGCGATAACGAAATTGCGAGAAACCACCCCAAACATGAGTTTTGGACCTAAAGTAGTGGATTGGGCATGTTCGTTGTGAAAAACGAAGAAATGGTTCCGGTGGCAAAAACTCGTGCTTTGTATGCACTCCACACCCGTTTTCGGAATGGGTGACGTGCGACAACGAAATTGCGTGAAACCACCCCAAACATGAGTTTTAGACCTAAAGTAGTGGATTGGGCATGTTCGTTGCGAAAAACGAAGAAATGGTTCCTGTGGCAAAAACTCGTGCTTTGTATGCACCCCGACACCCGTTTTCGGAATGGGTGACGTGCGACAACGAAATTGCGCGAAACCACCCGAAACATGAGTTTTGGACCTAAAGTAGTGGAGTGGGCATGTTCGTTGCGAAAAACGAAGAAATGGTTCCGGTGGCAAAAAGTCGTGCTTTGTATGCACCCGACACCCGTTTTCGGAATGGGTGACGTGCGGCAACGAAATTGCAGGAAACCACCCCAAACATGAGTTTTGGACCTAAAGTAGTGGATTGGGCATGTTCGTTGCGAAAAACGAAGAAATGGTTCCGGTGGCAAAAACTCGTGCTTTGTATGCACCCGACACCCGATTTCGAAATGTGTGACGTGCGATAACGAAATTGCGAGAAACCACCCCAAACATGAGTTTTGGACCTAAAGTAGTGGATTGGGCATGTTCGTTGTGAAAAACGAAGAAATGGTTCCGGTGGCAAAAACTCGTGCTTTGTATGCACTCCACACCCGTTTTCTGAATGGGTGACGTGCGACAACGAAATTGCGCGAAACCACCCCAAACATGAGTTTTGGACCTAAAGTAGTGGATTGGGCATGTTCGTTGCGAAAAACGAAGAAATGGTTCCTGTGGCAAAAACTCGTGCTTTGTATGCACCCCGACAGCCGTTTTCGGAATGGTTGACGTGCGACAACGAAATTGCGCGAAACCACCCCAAACATGAGTTTTGGACCTAAAATAGTGGATTGGGCATATTCGTTGCGAAAAACGAAGAAACGGTTCCGGTGGCAAAAACTCATGCTTTGTATGCACCCCGACACCCGTTTTCGGAATGGGTGACGTGCGACAAAGAAATTGTGCGAAACCACCCCAAACATGAGTTTTGGACCTAAAGTAGTGGATTGGGCATGTTCGTTGCGGAAAACGAAGAAATGGTTCCGGTGGCAAAAACTCGTGCTTTTATTGCACCCCGACAACCGTTTTCAGAATGGGTGACGTGCGGCAACGAAATTGCGCAAAACCACCCCAAACATGAGTTTTGTACCTAAAGTAGTGGATTGGGCATGTTTGTTGCGAAAAACGAAGAAATGGTTCCGGTGGCAAAAACTCGTGCTTTGTATGCACCCGACACCTGTTTTCGGAATAGGTGACGTACGACAACGAAATTGCGCGAAACCACCCCAAACATGAGTTTTGGACCTAAAGTAGTGGATTGGGCATGTTCGTTGCGAAAAACGAAGAAATGGTTCCGGTGGCAAAAACTCGTGCTTTGTATGCACCCCGACACTAGTTTTCGGAATGGGTGACGTGCGACAACGAAATTGCGCGAAACCACCTCAAACATGAGTTTTGGACCTAAAGTAGTGGATTGGGTATATTCGTTGCGAAAAACAATGAAACGGTTCCGGTGGCAAAAACTCGTGCTTTCTATGCACCCGACACCCGTTTTCGGAATGGGTGACGTGCGACAACGAAATTGCGCGAAACCACCCCAAACATGAGTTTTGGACCTAAATTAGTGGATTGGGCATGTTCGTTGCCAAAAACGAAGAAATGGTTCCGGCGGCAAAAACTCGTGCTTTGTATGCACCCGACACCCGTTTTCGTAATGTGTGACGTGCGATAACGAAATTGCGAGAAACCACCCCAAACATGAGTTTTGGACCTAAAGTAGTGGATTGGGCCTGTTCGTTGCGAAAAACGAAGAAACGGTTCCGGTAGCAAAAACTCGTGCTTTGTATGCACCCGACACCCGTTTTCGAAATGTGTGACGTGCGATAACGAAATTGCGAGAAACCACCCCAAACATGAGTTTTGGACCTAAAGTAGTGGATTGGGCATGTTCGTTGCGAAAAACGAAGAAATGGTTCCGGTGGCAAAAACTCGTGCTTTGTATGCACCCCACACCCGTTTTCGGAATGGGTGACGTGCGACAACGAAATTGCGCGAAACCACCCCAAACATGAGTTTTGGACCTAAAGTAGTGGATTGGGCATGTTCGTTGCCAAAAACGAAGAAATGGTTCCGGTGGCAAAAACTTGTGCTTTGTATGACCCCGACAACCGTTTTCAGAATGGGTGACGTGCGGCAACGAAATTGCGCAAAACTACCTCAAACATGAGTTTTGGACCTAAAGTAGTGGAGTGGGCATGTTCGTTGCGAAAAACGAAGAAATGGTTTCGGTGGCAAAAACGCGTGCTTTGTATGCACCCTGACAACCGTTTTTAGAATGGGTGACGTGCGGCAACGAAATTGCGCGAAACCACCCTAATCATGAGTTTTGGACCTAAAGTAGTGGATTGGGCATGTTCGTTGCGAAAAACGAAGAAATGGTTCCGGTGGCAAAAACTCGTGCTTTGTATGCACCCCAACACTAGTTTTCGGAATGGGTGACGTGCGACAACGAAATTGCGCGAAACCACCTCAAACATGAGTTTTGGACCTAAAGTAGTGGATTGGGCATATTCGTTGCGAAAAACGAAGAAATGGTTCCGGTGGCAAAATGTTGTGCTTTGTATGCACCCGACACCCGTTTTCGGAATGGGTGACGTGCGGCAACGAAATTGCAGGAAACCACCCCAGACATGAGTTTTGGACCTAAAGTAGTGGATTGGGCCTGTTCGTTGCGAAAAACGAAGAAATGGTTCCGGTGGCAAAAACTCGTGCTTTGTATGCACCCGACACCCGATTTCGAAATGTGTGACGTGCGATAACGAAATTGCGAGAAACCACCCCAAACATGAGTTTTGGACCTAAAGTAGTGGATTGGGCATGTTCGTTGTGAAAAACGAAGAAATGGTTCCGGTGGCAAAAACTCGTGCTTTGTATGCACTCCACACCCGTTTTCGGAATGGGTGACGTGCGACAACGAAATTGCGCGAAACCACCCCAAACATGAGTTTTGGACCTAAAGTAGTGGATTTGGCATGTTCGTTGCGAAAAACGAAGAAATGGTTCCTGTGGCAAAAACTCGTGCTTTGTATGCACCCCGACACCCGTTTTCGGAATGGGTGACGTGCGACAACGAAATTGCGCGAAACCACCCGAAACATGAGTTTTGGACCTAAAATAGTGGATTGGGCATATTCGTTGCGAAAAACGAAGAAACGGTTCCGGTGGCAAAAACTCATGCTTTGTATGCACCCCGACACCCGTTTTCGGAATGGGTGACGTGCGACAAAGAAATTGTGCGAAACCACCCCAAACATGAGTTTTGGACCTAAAGTAGTGGATTGGGCATGTTCGTTGCGGAAAACGAAGAAATGGTTCCGGTGGCAAAAACTCGTGCTTTTATT
This sequence comes from Zea mays, assembly GCF_902167145.1. NCBI lineage: Eukaryota > Viridiplantae > Streptophyta > Magnoliopsida > Poales > Poaceae > Zea > Zea mays. The sequence continues at coordinate 49,508,588 of NC_050103.1, forward strand.
GCACCCCGACAACCGTTTTCAGAATGGGTGACGTGCGGCAACGAAATTGCGCAAAACCACCCCAAACATGAGTTTTGTACCTAAAGTAGTGGATTGGGCATGTTTGTTGCGAAAAACGAAGAAATGGTTCCGGTGGCAAAAACTCGTGCTTTGTATGCACCCGACACCTGTTTTCGGAATAGGTGACGTACGACAACGAAATTGCGCGAAACCACCCCAAACATGAGTTTTGGACCTAAAGTAGTGGATTGGGCATGTTCGTTGCGAAAAACGAAGAAATGGTTCCGGTGGCAAAAACTCGTGCTTTGTATGCACCCCGACACTAGTTTTCGGAATGGGTGACGTGCGACAACGAAATTGCGCGAAACCACCTCAAACATGAGTTTTGGACCTAAAGTAGTGGATTGGGTATATTCGTTGCGAAAAACAATGAAACGGTTCCGGTGGCAAAAACTCGTGCTTTCTATGCACCCGACACCCGTTTTCGGAATGGGTGACGTGCGACAACGAAATTGCGCGAAACCACCCCAAACATGAGTTTTGGACCTAAATTAGTGGATTGGGCATGTTCGTTGCCAAAAACGAAGAAATGGTTCCGGCGGCAAAAACTCGTGCTTTGTATGCACCCGACACCCGTTTTCGTAATGTGTGACGTGCGATAACGAAATTGCGAGAAACCACCCCAAACATGAGTTTTGGACCTAAAGTAGTGGATTGGGCCTGTTCGTTGCGAAAAACGAAGAAACGGTTCCGGTAGCAAAAACTCGTGCTTTGTATGCACCCGACACCCGTTTTCGAAATGTGTGACGTGCGATAACGAAATTGCGAGAAACCACCCCAAACATGAGTTTTGGACCTAAAGTAGTGGATTGGGCATGTTCGTTGCGAAAAACGAAGAAATGGTTCCGGTGGCAAAAACTCGTGCTTTGTATGCACCCCACACCCGTTTTCGGAATGGGTGACGTGCGACAACGAAATTGCGCGAAACCACCCCAAACATGAGTTTTGGACCTAAAGTAGTGGATTGGGCATGTTCGTTGCCAAAAACGAAGAAATGGTTCCGGTGGCAAAAACTTGTGCTTTGTATGCACCCCGACAACCGTTTTCAGAATGGGTGACGTGCGGCAACGAAATTGCGCAAAACTACCTCAAACATGAGTTTTGGACCTAAAGTAGTGGAGTGGGCATGTTTGTTGCGAAAAACGAAGAAATGGTTTCGGTGGCAAAAACGCGTGCTTTGTATGCACCCTGACAACCGTTTTTAGAATGGGTGACGTGCGGCAACGAAATTGCGCGAAACCACCCTAATCATGAGTTTTGGACCTAAAGTAGTGGATTGGGCATGTTCGTTGCGAAAAACGAAGAAATGGTTCCGGTGGCAAAAACTCGTGCTTTGTATGCACCCCAACACTAGTTTTCGGAATGGGTGACGTGCGACAACGAAATTGCGCGAAACCACCTCAAACATGAGTTTTGGACCTAAAGTAGTGGATTGGGCATATTCGTTGCGAAAAACGAAGAAATGGTTCCGGTGGCAAAAAGTTGTGCTTTGTATGCACCCGACACCCGTTTTCGGAATGGGTGACGTGCGGCAACGAAATTGCAGGAAACCACCCCAGACATGAGTTTTGGACCTAAAGTAGTGGATTGGGCCTGTTCGTTGCGAAAAACGAAGAAATGGTTCCGGTGGCAAAAACTCGTGCTTTGTATGCACCCGACACCCGATTTCGAAATGTGTGACGTGCGATAACGAAATTGCGAGAAACCACCCCAAACATGAGTTTTGGACCTAAAGTAGTGGATTGGGCATGTTCGTTGTGAAAAACGAAGAAATGGTTCCGGTGGCAAAAACTCGTGCTTTGTATGCACTCCACACCCGTTTTCGGAATGGGTGACGTGCGACAACGAAATTGCGCGAAACCACCCCAAACATGAGTTTTGGACCTAAAGTAGTGGATTTGGCATGTTCGTTGCGAAAAACGAAGAAATGGTTCCTGTGGCAAAAACTCGTGCTTTGTATGCACCCCGACACCCGTTTTCGGAATGGGTGACGTGCGACAACGAAATTGCGCGAAACCACCCGAAACATGAGTTTTGGACCTAAAATAGTGGATTGGGCATATTCGTTGCGAAAAACGAAGAAACGGTTCCGGTGGCAAAAACTCATGCTTTGTATGCACCCCGACACCCGTTTTCGGAATGGGTGACGTGCGACAAAGAAATTGTGCGAAACCACCCCAAACATGAGTTTTGGACCTAAAGTAGTGGATTGGGCATGTTCGTTGCGGAAAACGAAGAAATGGTTCCGGTGGCAAAAACTCGTGCTTTTATTGCACCCCGACAACCGTTTTCAGAATGGGTGACGTGCGGCAACGAAATTGCGCAAAACCACCCCAAACATGAGTTTTGTACCTAAAGTAGTGGATTGGGCATGTTTGTTGCGAAAAACGAAGAAATGGTTCCGGTGGCAAAAACTCGTGCTTTGTATGCACCCGACACCTGTTTTCGGAATAGGTGACGTACGACAACGAAATTGCGCGAAACCACCCCAAACATGAGTTTTGGACCTAAAGTAGTGGATTGGGCATGTTCGTTGCGAAAAACGAAGAAATGGTTCCGGTGGCAAAAACTCGTGCTTTGTATGCACCCCGACACTAGTTTTCGGAATGGGTGACGTGCGACAACGAAATTGCGCGAAACCACCTCAAACATGAGTTTTGGACCTAAAGTAGTGGATTGGGCATATTCGTTGCGAAAAACAATGAAACGGTTCCGGTGGCAAAAACTCGTGCTTTGTATGCACCCGACACCCGTTTTCGGAATGGGTGACGTGCGACAACAAAATTGCGCGAAACCACCCCAAACATGAGTTTTGGACCTAAATTAGTGGATTGGGCATGTTCGTTGCCAAAAACGAAGAAATGGTTCCGGTGGCAAAAACTCGTGCTTTGTATGCACCCGACACCCGTTTTCGAAATGTGTGACGTGCGATAACGAAATTGCGAGAAACCACCCCAAACATGAGTTTTGGACCTAAAGTAGTGGATTGGGCCTGTTCGTTGCGAAAAACGAAGAAACGGTTCCGGTAGCAAAAACTCGTGCTCTGTATGCACCCGACACCCGTTTTCGAAATGTGTGACGTGCGATAACGAAATTGCGAGAAACCACCCCAAACATGAGTTTTGGACCTAAAGTAGTGGATTGGGCATGTTCATTGCGAAAAACGAAGAAATGGTTCCGGTGGCAAAAACTCGTGCTTTGTATGCACCCCACACCCGTTTTCGGAATGGGTGACGTGCGACAACGAAATTGCGCGAAACCACCCCAAACATGAGTTTTGGACCTAAAGTAGTGGATTGGGCATGTTCGTTGCCAAAAACGAAGAAATGGTTCCGGTGGCAAAAACTCGTGCTTTGTATGCACCCCGACAACCATTTTCAGAATGGGTGACGTGCGGCAACGAAATTGCGCAAAACTACCTCAAACATGAGTTTTGGACCTAAAGTAGTGGAGTGGGCATGTTCGTTGCGAAAAACGAAGAAATGGTTTCGGTGGCAAAAACGCGTGCTTTGTATGCACCCTGACAACCGTTTTTAGAATGGGTGACGTGCGGCAACGAAATTGCGCGAAACCACCCTAATCATGAGTTTTGGACCTAAAGTAGTGGATTGGGCATGTTCGTTGCGAAAAACGAAGAAATGGTTCCGGTGGCAAAAACTCGTGCTTTGTATGCACCCCGACACTAGTTTTCGGAATGGGTGACGTGCGACAACGAAATTGCGCGAAACCACCTCAAACATGAGTTTTGGACCTAAAGTAGTGGATTGGACATATTCGTTGCGAAAAACGAAGAAATGGTTCCGGTGGCAAAAAGTCGTGCTTTGTATGCACCCGACACCCGTTTTCGGAATGGGTGATGTGGGGCAACGAAATTGCAGGAAACCACCCCAAACATGAGTTTTGGACCTAAAGTAGTGGATTGGGCCTGTTCGTTGCGAAAAACGAAGAAATGGTTCCGGTGGCAAAAACTCGTGCTTTGTATGCACCCGACACCCGATTTCGAAATGTGTGACGTGCGATAACGAAATTGCGAGAAACCACCCCAAACATGAGTTTTGGACCTAAAGTAGTGGATTGGGCATGTTCGTTGTGAAAAACGAAGAAATGGTTCCGGTGGCAAAAACTCGTGCTTTGTATGCACTCCACACCCGTTTTCGGAATGGGTGACGTGCGACAACGAAATTGCGCGAAACCACCCCAAACATGAGTTTTGGACCTAAAGTAGTGGATTTGGCATGTTCGTTGCGAAAAACAAAGAAATGGTTCCTGTGGCAAAAACTCGTGCTTTGTATGCACCCCGACACCCGTTTTCGGAATGGGTGACGTGCGACAACGAAATTGCGCGAAACCACCCGAAACATGAGTTTTGGACCTAAAATAGTGGATTGGGCATATTCGTTGCGAAAAACGAAGAAACGGTTCCGGTGGCAAAAACTCATGCTTTGTATGCACCCCGACACCCGTTTTCGGAATGGGTGACGTGCGACAAAGAAATTGTGCGAAACCACCCCAAACATGAGTTTTGGGCCTAAAGTAGTGGATTGGGCATGTTCGTTGCGGAAAACGAAGAAATGGTTCCGGTGGCAAAAACTCGTGCTTTTATTGCACCCCGACAACCGTTTTCAGAATGGGTGACGTGCGGCAACGAAATTGCGCAAAACCACCCCAAACATGAGTTTTGTACCTAAAGTAGTGGATTGGGCATGTTTGTTGCGAAAAACGAAGAAATGGTTCCGGTGGCAAAAACTCGTGCTTTGTATGCACCCGACACCTGTTTTCGGAATAGGTGACGTACGACAACGAAATTGCGCGAAACCACCCCAAACATGAGTTTTGGACCTAAAGTAGTGGATTGGGCATGTTCGTTGCGAAAAACGAAGAAATGGTTCCGGTGGCAAAAACTCGTGCTTTGTATGCACCCCGACACTAGTTTTCGGAATGGGTGACGTGCGACAACGAAATTGCGCGAAACCACCTCAAACATGAGTTTTGGACCTAAAGTAGTGGATTGGGCATATTCGTTGCGAAAAACAATGAAACGGTTCCGGTGGCAAAAACTCGTGCTTTGTATGCACCCGACACCTGTTTTCGGAATGGGTGACGTGCGACAACGAAATTGCGCGAAACCACCCCAAACATGAGTTTTGGACCTAAATTAGTGGATTGGGCATGTTCGTTGCCAAAAACGAAGAAATGGTTCCGGTGGCAAAAACTCGTGCTTTGTATGCACCCGACACCCGTTTTCGAAATGTGTGACGTGCGATAACGAAATTGCGAGAAACCACCCCAAACATGAGTTTTGGACCTAAAGTAGTGGATTGGGCATGTTCGTTGTGAAAAACGAAGAAATGGTTCCGGTGGCAAAAACTCGTGCTTTGTATGCACCCCGACACTAGTTTTCGGAATGGGTGACGTGCGACAACGAAATTGCGCGAAACCACCTCAAACATGAGTTTTGGACCTAAAGTAGTGGATTGGGCATATTCGTTGCGAAAAACGAAGAAACGGTTCCGGTGGCAAAAACTCGTGCTTTGTATGCACCCGACACCCGTTTTTGGAATGGGTGACGTGCGACAACGAAATTGCGCGAAACCACCCCAAACATGAGTTTTGGACCTAAAGTAGTGGATTGGGCCTGTTCGTTGCGAAAAACGAAGAAATGGTTCCGGTGGCAAAAACTCGTGCTTTGTATGCACCCGACACCCGTTTTCGAAATGTGTGACGTGCGATAACGAAATTGCGAGAAACCACCCCAAACATGAGTTTTGGGCCTAAAGTAGTGTATTGGGCATGTTCGTTGCGAAAAACGAAGAAATGGTTCCGGTGGCAAAAACTCGTGCTTTGTATGCACCCCAAACCCGTTTTCGGAATGGGTGACGTGCGACAACGAAATTGCGCGAAACCACCCCAAACATGAGTTTTGGACCTAAAGTAGTGGATTTGGCATGTTCGTTGCGAAAAACGAAGAAATGGTTCCTGTGGCAAAAACTCGTGCTTTGTATGCACCCCGACACCCGTTTTCGGAATGGGTGACGTGCGACAACGAAATTGCGCGAAACCACCCCAAACATGAGTTTTGGACCTAAAATAGTGGATTGGGCATATTCGTTGCGAAAAACGAAGAAACGGTTCCGGTGGCAAAAACTCATGCTTTGTATGCACCCCGACACCCGTTTTCGGAATGGGTGACGTGCGACAAAGAAAATGTGCGAAACCACCCCAAACATGAGTTTTGGACCTAAAGTAGTGGATTGGGCATGTTCGTTGCGAAAAACGAAGAAATGGTTCCGGTGGCAAAAACTCGTGCTTTTATTGCACCCCGACAACCGTTTTCAGAATGGGTGACGTGCGGCAACGAAATTGCGCAAAACCACCCCAAACATGAGTTTTGTACCTAAAGTAGTGGATTGGGCATGTTCGTTGCGAAAAACGAAGAAATGGTTCCGGTGGCAAAAACTCGTGCTTTGTATGCACCCGACACCCGTTTTCGGAATGGGTGACGTGCGGCAACGAAATTGCGCGAAACCACCCCAAACATGAGTTTTGGACCTAAAGTAGTGGATTGGGCCTGTTCGTTGCGAAAAACGAACAAATGGTTCCGGTGGCAAAAACTCGTGCTTTGTATGCACCCGACACCCGTTTTCGAAATGTGTGACGTGCGATAACGAAATTGCGAGAAACCACCCCAAACATGAGTTTTGGACCTAAAGTAGTGGATTGGGCATGTTCGTTGCGAAAAACGAAGAAATGGTTCCGGTGGCAAAAACTCGTGCTTTGTATGCACCCCATACCCGTTTTCGGAATGGGTGACGTGCGACAACGAAATTGCGCGAAACCACCCCAAACATGAGTTTTGGACCTAAAATAGTGTGATGAAGACATCAACACTACTGATGCATCTATACCAATACAAGTACCAATTTCTGGTCCCATTACTCGCGCTCGTGCTCGTCAACTCAACCATCAGGTGATTACACTCTTGAGTTCATGTCCATCATATTTAGACCATGGAGACCCGTGCACTCTTGTTTTGCTTAGGAATCAGGGAGAAGACCGAAAGGGAAAAGGATTTGAACATGCTGGATTCGGACTGCAGAAGAACACCAACTTGTGACGGTCACCACGGTCAGATGCGGGCTCGGATTGGAATGTTCAAGCACAACATGGAAAGCTTATCAAGTCTACTTTCCTATGGATCCGGAATTATAGTCATATCTGTTCTGAGGCCGCCGTAATCATTGTTTTCTTATCGAGACATTTCCTGCCTTTTCTGCCCATGGTGCTGCGTCACCCTATTTTGGCCCAATGGGTCGTGTATCAAGTTAGGTCCATTAGGGATGCATCCTAGGGTTGCAGCACGACCCCAATACCCTTGTGGTCGTCCTCCCATGTTTATAAACCCCCTAGCCGCCACCAAGAACAGCGGGTTTTGTTTAGATCAAGTTTAGCTCTCGCTACTTGCTTGCAAGCGCGCGTGCTAGTTCAGCCGCCCGTCTTCTTGTCTTCGGAACCCCACCATATTGGAGTTTGATTTTTAAACCTACATTTAGATCTGGTAATTCAGTACTTGTTCTACTTGTTCTTGCTAGTTCTTCGATTGCTTGCAGGACGAGTGCCCTAGTGGCTAGGGTGTCACGCTCCACAAGATCGTGACAGCCATAGGAGGTGGTGTATCGGTTGCTAAGGCGCAGCGTCTTTGGAAGGCTGTAGTCGGGCCGTGAACGTCGTCTCCTCCCCCAATCGAGTTATTCCACACCCTCTCATCGAAAGATCGGGCAATCACCTAACGGGTGCACATCAGCTGGTAATCAGAGCAAGGTTTATCGGTGAGAGATTTACTTTTCTTCGCTGTTTTCTTATCTCCTATAGTCCAGAAAAAGCCAAAAAATAGTAGATTAGTTTTACCGCAATCCTATAAACCATTGAGCATTTACTAGTACTACTTAGTTAGGGCTTGTTGAGTTTTTGGTTGCATCGGTTGTGTCGAGTTGCTGGTCTTAGTTTATTCCTTTAGAGTTTTGAGTTCTACCACGTTTTGGTCACCGCGAGATCCACCATCACCATAAACATCTCTGGTTCGTTTTTGCCACCACGGATACATCTCATGTCCGATTTGGAAGTTTAAATACAATCTGGAAAGCTTATCTTATCTTCTTTCCAACGGATCTGACCTTGTCTCAAAATTCATTCTGAGCGCTCCGCAATCATCGTAGAGATTTCTGGACTTTCTATATTAACAAGATTTGTTAAATCTGATTTAAAGGGGCTGTTAGCAATATCTTTATTGTTTGGGTTGTCATAGTGAAAAAAGGGTTTAGGTCCCTGCAAAAAAAACAGAAGAAGAAGAAAAGAAAGAATAGAAAAGAAAAAAAAAGGAAAAGAAGAAGAAGGGGGCTGAATCTCTAAATCTGTTGTTTCTCTTTGTGCTGTGCTAGTTGTTCTTTTTCAGTGACTACCTTTGTGCCTAGGCTCACGTCTCTAGCATGGTTTAGCCTAGGACCAGCACAGTACCACCGTTGAACGATTATTCAGCTTGCTTTTGTAACTAACGTGGTACTAGTGTATTCCTTGCTTCAGCCCACCTACAACTCTACATATTTCGACTACAGTTTGACAGGTCGTGTTGCTGCGGCACCGATACACTTATTCCACGGTTGCAGACTTGTTGGTTGCTGACCCCTCGTGTTGTGCAAGGTAAGAATTGGTAAGAGCTTGTGTGGCAGGTTGAGAGTGAGCGCCTTGCAGTAGCTACATCCTAATAGTTGTAGAGTTTTTATTCCTTCACATTTTTTTTCTTGTTGCCTCTGTTCGTCTAACCATGGCAGGATTGGAGGTTGATGATGCTTCTCGTAATATGCCACACTCTCCTCGCACCAAGGGTATCATACAACACTTTGTAAGGCTGGTGAAAACGCACACGGAAGGTCTTGATAATGACATGCAGGTGACGAATGAAAAGATGGGGCAATTGGAGGCCACACAGATCGACACAAACACCAAACTTGCAAATGTGGAAATGACAGTTGCTCATATTGACAAGAGCCTTGTCGCACTCTTGAGGCGATTTGATGAGATGCATGCTAATACCAATGGTGGGCGTGATGAGGGCGTCGAAGGTAACTGGGATGACTATGTTGCTGATACTGAACAAGATGACCAAGAAGCACATAATCGTCGGCGACTACGTACTAACCGTAGAGGTATGGGTGGTTTTCGCCGACGTGAGGTACATGGTAATGATGATGCTTTTAGTAAGGTTAAATTTAAAATACCTCCTTTTGATGGTAAATATGACCCTGATGCTTACATTACTTGGGAGATTGCGGTTGATCAAAAGTTTGCATGCCATGAATTTCCTGAGAATGCGCGGGTTAGAGCTGCTACTAGTGAGTTTACTGAATTTGCTTCTGTTTGGTGGATAGAACATGGTAAGAAGAATCCTAATAACATGCCACAAACTTGGGATGCGTTGAAACGGGTCATGCGGGCTAGATTTGTTCCTTCTTATTATGCACGTGATATGTTAAACAAGTTGCAAGAATTGAGACAGGGTACTAAAAGTGTAGAAGAATATTATCAGGAATTACAAATGGGTATGCTGCGTTGTAACATAGAGGAGGGTGAGGAATCTGCTATGGCTAGATTTTTGGGCAGGTTAAATAGGGAAATTCAGGACATCCTTGCTTATAAAGATTATGCTAATGTAACCCGATTGTTTCATCTTGCTTGCAAAGATGAAAGGGAAGTGCAGGGACGACGTGCTAGTGCAAGGTCTAATGTTTATGCAGGAAAATCTACACCATGGCAACAGCGCACGACTACGTCCATGACCGGTCGTACACCAGCACCAACTCCCTCGCCAAGTCGACCAGCACCCCCGCCTTCCTCCGGCGACAAACCACGTGCATCTTCCACAAACTCAACAACCAAATCTGCCCAGAAACCAGCAGGTAGTGCCTCTTCAGTAGCCTCCACGGGTAGAACAAGAGATGTTCTATGTTATCGATGCAAGGGCTATGGACACGTGCAACGTGATTGTCCTAATCAGCGTGTTTTGGTGGTAAAAGACGATGGTGGGTATTCCTTTGCTAGTGATTTGGATGAAGCTACACTTGCTTTGCTTGCGGCTGATGATGCAGGCACTAAGGAACCACCCGAAGAACAGATTGGTGCAGATGATGCAGAGCATTATGAGAGCCTCATTGTACAGCGTGTGCTTAGTGCACAAATGGAGAAGGCAGAGCAGAATCAGCGACATACGTTGTTTCAAACAAAGTGTGTCATTAAGGAGCGTTCATGTCGTTTGATCATTGATGGAGGTAGCTGCAACAACTTGGCTAGCAGCGACATGGTGGAGAAGCTTGCACTTACGACCAAACCGCACCCGCATCCATATCACATTCAATGGCTCAACAATAGTGGTAAGGTCAAGGTAACCAAGCTGGTACGAATTAATTTTGCTATTGGTTCATATCGTGATGTTGTTGACTGTGATGTTGTGCCTATGGATGCTTGTAATATTCTGCTAGGTAGACCATGGCAATTTGATTCAGATTGTATGCATCATGGTAGATCAAATCAATATTCTCTCATACACCATGATAAGAAAATTATTTTGCTTCCCATGTCCCCTGAGGCTATTGTGCGTGATGATGTTGCTAAAGCTACCAAAGCTAAAACTGAGAACAACAAGAATATTAAAGTTGTTGGTAATAACAAAGATGGGATAAAATTGAAAGGACATTGCTTGCTTGCAACAAAAACTGATGTTAATGAATTATTTGCTTCCACTACTGTTGCCTACGCCTTGGTATGCAAGGATGCTTTGATTTCAATTCAAGATATGCAGCATTCTTTGCCTCCTGTTATTACTAACATTTTGCAGGAGTATTCTGATGTATTTCCAAGTGAGATACCAGAGGGGCTGCCACCTATACGAGGGATTGAGCACCAAATTGATCTTATTCCTGGTGCATCTTTGCCGAATCGTGCGCCATATAGGACAAATCCAGAGGAAACAAAAGAAATTCAGCGACAAGTGCAAGAACTACTTGACAAAGGTTACGTGCGTGAGTCTCTTAGTCCGTGTGCTGTTCCGGTTATTTTAGTGCCTAAAAAAGATGGAACATGGCGTATGTGTGTTGATTGTAGGGCTATTAATAATATCACGATACGTTATCGACACCCTATTCCACGTTTAGATGATATGCTTGATGAATTGAGTGGTGCCATTGTCTTTTCTAAAGTTGATTTGCGTAGTGGGTACCACCAGATTCGTATGAAATTGGGAGATGAATGGAAAACTGCTTTCAAAACTAAGTTCGGATTGTATGAGTGGTTAGTCATGCCTTTTGGGTTAACTAATGCACCTAGCACTTTCATGAGATTAATGAACGAGGTTTTGCGTGCCTTCATTGGAAAATTTGTGGTAGTATACTTTGATGACATATTGATCTACGGCAAATCTATGGATGAACATGTTGATCACATGCGTGCTGTTTTTAATGCTTTACGAGATGCACGGTTATTTGGTAACCTTGAGAAGTGCACATTTTGCACCGATCGAGTTTCGTTTTTTGGTTATGTTGTGACTCCACAGGGAATTGAGGTTGATCAAGCCAAGGTAGAAGCGATACATGGATGGCCTATGCCAAAGACTATCACACAGGTGCGGAGTTTCCTAGGACTTGCTGGCTTCTATCGCCGTTTTGTGAAGGACTTTAGCACCATTGCTGCACCTTTGAATGAGCTTACGAAGAAGGGAGTGCATTTTAGTTGGGGCAAAGTACAAGAGCACGCTTTCAACGTGCTGAAAGATAAGTTGACACATGCACCTCTCCTCCAACTTCCTGATTTTAATAAGACTTTTGAGCTTGAATGTGATGCTAGTGGAATTGGATTGGGTGGTGTTTTGTTACAAGAAGGCAAACCTGTTGCATATTTTAGTGAAAAATTGAGTGGGTCTGTTCTAAATTATTCTACTTATGATAAGGAATTATATGCTCTTGTGCGAACATTAGAAACATGGCAGCATTATTTGTGGCCCAAAGAGTTTGTTATTCATTCTGATCATGAATCTTTGAAACATATTCGTAGTCAAGGAAAACTGAACCGTAGACATGCTAAGTGGGTTGAATTTATCGAATCGTTTCCTTATGTTATTAAGCACAAGAAAGGAAAAGAGAATATCATTGCTGACGCTTTGTCTAGGAGATATACTTTGCTGAATCAACTTGACTACAAAATCTTTGGATTAGAGACGATTAAAGACCAATATGTTCATGATGCTGATTTTAAAGATGTGTTGCTGCATTGTAAAGATGGGAAAGGATGGAACAAATATATCGTTAGTGATGGGTTTGTGTTTAGAGCTAACAAGCTATGCATTCCAGCTAGCTCCGTTCGTTTGTTGTTGTTACAGGAAGCACATGGAGGTGGCTTAATGGGACATTTTAGAGCAAAGAAAACGGAGGACATACTTGCTGGTCATTTCTTTTGGCCCAAGATGAGAAGAGATGTGGTGAGATTGGTTGCTCGTTGCACGACATGTCAAAAGGCGAAGTCACGGTTAAATCCACACGGTTTGTATTTGCCTCTACCCGTTCCTAGTGCTCCTTGGGAAGATATTTCTATGGATTTTGTGCTGGGATTGCCTAGGACTAGGAAGGGACGTGATAGTGTGTTTGTGGTTGTTGATAGATTTTCTAAGATGGCACATTTCATACCATGTCATAAAACTGACGATGCTACTCATATTGCTGATTTGTTCTTTCGTGAAATTGTTTGCTTGCATGGTGTGCCCAACACAATCGTTTCTGATCGTGATGCTAAATTTCTTAGTCATTTTTGGAGGACTTTGTGGGCAAAATTGGGGACTAAGCTTTTATTTTCTACTACATGTCATCCTCAAACTGATGGTCAAACTGAAGTTGTGAATAGAACTTTGTCTACTATGTTAAGGGCAGTTCTAAAGAAGAATATTAAGATGTGGGAGGACTGTTTGCCTCATCTTGAATTTGCTTATAATCGATCATTGCATTCTACTACAAAGATGTGCCCATTTCAGATTGTATATGGTTTGTTGCCTCGTGCTCCTATTGATTTAATGCCTTTGCCATCTTCTGAAAAACTAAATTTTGATGCTACTAGGCGTGCTGAATTGATGTTAAAACTGCATGAAACTACTAAAGAAAACATAGAGCGTATGAATGCTAGATATAAGTTTGCTAGTGATAAAGGTAGAAAGGAAATAAATTTTGAACCTGGAGATTTAGTTTGGTTGCATTTGAGAAAGGAAAGGTTTCCTGAATTACGAAAATCTAAATTGTTGCCTCGAGCCGATGGACCGTTTAAAGTGCTAGAGAAAATTAACGACAATGCATATAGGCTAGATCTGCCTGCAGACTTTGGGGTTAGCCCCACATTTAACATTGCAGATTTAAAGCCCAACTTGGGAGAGGAAGTTGAGCTTGAGTCGAGGACGACTCAAATGCAAGAAGGGGAGAATGATGAAGACATCCACACTACTGATGCATCTATACCAATACAAGTACCAATTTCTGGTCCCATTACTCGCGCTCGTGCTCGTCAACTCAACCATCAGGTGATTACACTCTTGAGTTCATGTCCATCATATTTAGACCATGGAGACCCGTGCACTCTTGTTTTGCTTAGGAATCAGGGAGAAGACCGAAAGGGAAAAGGATTTGAACATGCTGGATTCGGACTGCAGAAGAACACCAACTTGTGACGGTCACCACGGTCAGATGCGGGCTCGGATTGGAATGTTCAAGCACAACATGGAAAGCTTATCAAGTCTACTTTCATATGGATCCGGAATTATAGTCATATCTATTCTGAGGCCGCCGTAATCATTGTTTTCTTACCGAGACATTTCCTGCCTTTTCTGCCCATGGTGCTGCGTCACCCTATTTTGGCCCAATGGGTCGTGTATCAAGTTAGGTCCATTAGGGACGCATCCTAGGGTTGCAGCACGACCCCAATACCCTTGTGGTCGTCCTCCCATGTTTATAAACCCCCTAGCCGCCACCAAGAACAGCGGGTTTTGTTTAGATCAAGTTTAGCTCTCGCTACTTGCTTGCAAGCGCGCGTGCTAGTTCAGCCGCCCGTCTTCTTGTCTTCGGAACCCCACCATATTGGAGTTTGATTTTTAAACCTACATTTAGATCTGGTAATTCAGTACTTGTTCTACTTGTTCTTGCTAGTTCTTCGATTGCTTGCAGGACGAGTGCCCTAGTGGCCAAGGTGTCACGCTCCACAAGATCGTGACAACCATAGGAGGTGGTGTATCGGTTGCTAAGGCGCAGCGTCTTTGGAAGGCTGTAGTCGGGCCGTGAACGTCGTCTCCTCCCCCAATCGAGTTATTCCACACCCTCTCATCGAAAGATCGGGCAATCACCCAACGGGTACATCATAGTGGATTGGGCATATTCGTTGCGAAAAACGAAGAAACGGTTCCGGTGGCAAAAACTCATGCTTTGTATGCACTCCGACACCCGTTTTCGGAATGGGTGACGTGCGACAAAGAAATTGTGCGAAACCACCCCAAACATGAGTTTTGGACCTAAAGTAGTGGATTGGGCATGTTCGTTGCGAAAAACGAAGAAATGGTTCCTTTGGAAAAAACTCGTGCTTTTATGCACCCCGATACCCATTTTCAGAATGAGTGACGTGCGACAACGAAATTGCGCAAAACCACCTCAAACATGAGTTTTGGACCTAAAGTAGTGGATTGGGCATGTTCGTTGCGAAAAACGAAGAAATGGTTCCAGTGGCAAAAACTCGTGCTTTGTATGCACCCCGACACCCGTTTTCGGAATGGGTGACGTGCGACAACGAAATTGTGCGAAACCACCCCAAACATGAGTTTTGGACCTAAAGTAGTGGATTGGGCATGTTCGTTGCGAAAAACGAAGAAATGGTTCCGGTGGCAAAAACTCGTGCTTTGTATGCACCCGACACCTTTTTTCGGAATGGGTGACGTGCGACAACGAAAATGCGCGAAACCACCCCAAACATGAGTTTTGGACCTAAAGTAGTGGATTGGGCATGTTCGTTGCGAAAAACGAAGAAATGGTTCCGGTGGCAAAAACTCGTGCTTTTATTGCACCCGACAACCGTTTTCAGAATGGGTGACGTGCGGCAACGAAATTGCGCGAAACCACCCCAAACATGAGTTTTGGACCTAAAGTAGTGGATTGGGCATGTTCGTTGCGAAAAACGAAGAAATGGTTCCGGTGGCAAAAACTCGTGCTTTGTATGCACCCGACACCCGTTTTCGGAATAGGTGACGTACGACAACGAAATTGCGCGAAACCACCCCAAACATGAGTTTTGGACCTAAAGTAGTGGATTGGGCATGTTCGTTGCAAAAAACGAAGAAATGGTTCCGATGGCAAAAACTCGTGCTTTGTATGCACGACACCAGTTTTCGGAATGGGTGATGTGCGGCAATGAAATTGCGCGAAACCACCTCAAACATGAGTTTTGGACCTAAAGTAGTGGATTGGGCATATTCGTTGCGAAAAACGAAGAAACGGTTCCGGTGACAAAAACTCGTGCTTTGTATGCACCCGACACCCGTTTTCGGAATGGGCGACGTGCGACAACGAAATTGCGCGAAACCACCCCAAACATGAGTTTTGGACCTAAAGTAGTGGATTGGGCATGTTCGTTGCGAAAAACGAAGAAATGGTTCCGGTGGCAAAAACTCGTGCTTTGTATGCACCCCGACAACCGTTTTCAGAATAGGTGACGTGCGACAACGAAATTGCGCAAAACCACCTCAAACATGAGTTTTGGACCTAAAGTAGTGGATTGGGCATGTTCGTTGCGAAAAACGAAGAAATGGTTCCGCTGTCAAAAACTCGTGCTTTGTATGCACCCGACACCCGTTTTCGGAATGGTTGACTTGGGACAACGAAATTGTGTGAAACCACCCCAAACATGAGTTTTGGACCTAAAGTAGTGGATTGGGCATGTTCGTTGCGAAAAACGAAGAAATGGTTCTGGTGGCAAAAACTCGTGCTTTTGTGCACCCCGATACCCATTTTCAGAATGGGTGACGTGCGACAACGAAATTGCGCAAAACCACCTCAAACATGAGTTTCGAACCTAAAGTAGTGGATTGGGCATGTTTGTTGCGAAAAACAAAGAAATGGTTCCGCTGGCAAAAACTCGAGCTTTGTATGCACCCCGACACCCGTTTTCGGAATGGGTGATGTGCGACAACGAAATTGTGTGAAACCACGCCAAACATGAGTTTTGGACCTAAAGTAGTGGATTGGGCATGTTCGTTGCGAAAAACGAAGAAATGGTTGCGGTGGCAAAAACTCGTGCTTTGTATGCACCCGACACCCATTTTCGGAATGGGTGACGTGCGACAACAAAATTGCGCGAAACCACCCCAAACATGAGTTTTGGACCTTAAGTAGTGGATTGGGCATGTTCGTTGCGAAAACGAAGAAATGGTTCCGGTGGCAAAAACTCGTGCTTTGTATGCACTCCGATAACCGTTTTCAGAATGGTTGACGTGCGGCAACGAAATTACGAGAAACCACCCCAAACATGAGCTTTGGACCTAAAGTAGTGGATTGGGGAAGTTCGTTGCTAAAAACGAAGAAATGGTTCCGGTGGCAAAAACTCGTGCTTTGTATGCACCCGACACCCGTTTTCGGAATGGGTGACGTGCGACAACGAAATTGTGCGAAACCACCCCAAACATGAGTTTTGGACCTAAAGTAGTGGATTGGGCATGTTCGTTGCGAAAAACGAAGAAATGGTTCCGGTGGCAAAAACTCGTGCTTTGTATGCACCCGACACCTTTTTTCGGAATGAGTGACGTGCGACAACGAAAATGCGCGAAACCACCCCAAACATGAGTTTTGGACCTAAAGTAGTGGATTGGGCATATTCGTTGCGAAAAACGAAGAAACGGTTCCGGTGACAAAAACTCGTGCTTTGTATGCACCCGACACCCGTTTTCGGAATGGGCGACGTGCGACAACGAAATTGCGCGAAACCACCCCAAACAAGAGTTTTGGACCTAAAGTAGTGGATTGGGCATGTTCGTTGCGAAAAACGAAGAAATGGTTCCGGTGGCAAAAACTCGTGCTTTGTATGCACCCGACACCCGTTTTCGGAATAGGTGACGTACGACAACGAAATTGCGCGAAACCACCCCAAACATGAGTTTTGGACCTAAAGTAGTGGATTGGGCATGTTCGTTGCAAAAAACGAAGAAATGGTTCCGGTGGCAAAAACTCGTGCTTTGTATGCACGACACCAGTTTTCGGAATGGGTGATGTGCGGCAATGAAATTGCGCGAAACCACCTCAAACATGAGTTTTGGACCTAAAGTAGTGGATTGGGCATATTCGTTGCGAAAAACGAAGAAACGGTTCCGGTGACAAAAACTCGTGCTTTGTATGCACCCGACACCCGTTTTCGGAATGGGCGACGTGCGACAACGAAATTGCGCGAAACCACCCCAAACATGAGTTTTGGACCTAAAGTAGTGGATTGGGCATGTTCGTTGCGAAAAACGAAGAAATGGTTCCGGTGGCAAAAACTCGTGCTTTGTATGCACCCCGACAACCGTTTTCAGAATAGGTGACGTGCGGCAACGAAATTGCGCAAAACCACCTCAAACATGAGTTTTGGACCTAAAGTAGTGGATTGGGCATGTTCGTTGCGAAAAACGAAGAAATGGTTCCGCTGGCAAAAACTCGTGCTTTGTATGCACCCGACACCCGTTTTCGGAATGGTTGACTTGGGACAACGAAATTGTGTGAAACCACCCCAAACATGAGTTTTGGACCTAAAGTAGTGGATTGGGCATGTTCGTTGCGAAAAACGAAGAAATGGTTCTGGTGGCAAAAACTCGTGCTTTTGTGCACCCCGATACCCATTTTCAGAATGGGTGACGTGCGACAACGAAATTGCGCAAAACCACCTCAAACATGAGTTTCGAACCTAAAGTAGTGGATTGGGCATGTTTGTTGCGAAAAACAAAGAAATGGTTCCGCTGGCAAAAACTCGAGCTTTGTATGCACCCCGACACCCGTTTTCGGAATGGGTGATGTGCGACAACGAAATTGTGTGAAACCACGCCAAACATGAGTTTTGGACCTAAAGTAGTGGATTGGGCATGTTCGTTGCGAAAAACGAAGAAATGGTTGCGGTGGCAAAAACTCGTGCTTTGTATGCACCCGACACCCATTTTCGGAATGGGTGACGTGCGACAACAAAATTGCGCGAAACCACCCCAAACATGAGTTTTGGACCTTAAGTAGTGGATTGGGCATGTTCGTTGCGAAAACGAAGAAATGGTTCCGGTGGCAAAAACTCGTGCTTTGTATGCACTCCGATAACCGTTTTCAGAATGGTTGACGTGCGGCAACGAAATTACGAGAAACCACCCCAAACATGAGCTTTGGACCTAAAGTAGTGGATTGGGGAAGTTCGTTGCTAAAAACGAAGAAATGGTTCCGGTGGCAAAAACTCGTGCTTTGTATGCACCCGACACCCGTTTTCGGAATGGGTGACGTGCGACAACGAAATTGTGCGAAACCACCCCAAACATGAGTTTTGGACCTAAGTAGTGGATTGGGCATGTTCGTTGTGAAAAACGAAGAAATGGTTCCGGTGGCAAAAACTCGTGCTTTGTATGCACCCCGACACCCGTTTTTAGAATGGGTGACGTGCGACAACGAAATTGCGTGAAACCACCCCAAACATGAGTTTTGGACCTAAAGTAGTGGATTGGGCATGTTCGTTGCGAAAAACAAAGAAATGGTTCCGGTGGCGAAAACTCGTGCTTTGTATGCACCCGACACCTGTTTTCGGAATGGGTGACGTGCGACAACGAAATTTTGCGAAACCACCCCAAACATGGGTTTTGGACCTAAAGTAGTGGATTGGGCATGTTCGTTGCGAAAAACGAAGAAATGGTTCCGGTGGCAAAAACTCGTGCTTTTATAAATACCCGTTTTCAGAATGGGTGAGGTGCGACAACGAAATTGCGCGAAACCACCTCAAACATGAGCTTTGGACCTAATGTAGTGGATTGGGCATGTTCGTTGCGAAAAACGAAGAAATGGTTCCGGTGGCAAAAACTCGTGCTTTGTATGCACCCCCACACCCGTTTTCAGAATGGGTGACGTGCGGCAACGAAATTGCGCGAAACCACCCAAACATGAGTTTTGGACCTAAAGTAGTGGATTGGGCATGTTCTTTGTGAAAAACAAAGAAATGGTTCCGGTGGCAAAAACTCGTGCTTTGTATGCACCCGACACCCGTTTTCGGAATGGGTGACGTGCGACAACGAAATTGTGCGAAACCACCCCAAACATGAGTTTTGGACCTAAATAGTGGATTGGGCATGTTCGTTGCGAAAAACGAAGAAATGGTTCCGGTGGCAAAAACTCGTGCTTTTATGCACCCCGATACCCGTTTTCAGAATGGGTGACATGCGACAACGAAATTGCACGAAACCACCTCAAACATGAGTTTTGGACCTAAAGTAGTAGATTGGGCACGTTCGTTGCGAAAAACGAAGAAATGGTTCCGCTGGCAAAAACTCGTGCTTTGTGATGCGGACATCAACACCAACACGAGCACATCTACACCAGCAGCACCTTCTCCAGCCCAAGCGCCACCCCTTCCACCTGGGCCAGTGACTCGGGCCCGTGCAAGAGAATTGAACTACATCATGTTGTTAAAGAACGAAGGCCCGGAAGAATAGACGACCAGCCCAATTGCGGCCCATAATGGACGACCTAGGGTTGGCCGCCCCTAGGGGCTGCGCCCCCTCTCTATTTATTCAGGAGCTGCGCCTCCTTTATTTCCCGAGTTTTGTTTTACGTTAGCCTTAGCTACTCTCGAACACGCGCAAATCTGCGCTGTCTTCGTGTATTCAGAACTCCACCCTCGAGTAATAGATTAGATTGCTCGCATCTTGTTCTTGTTCGTTCTTCGATTGCGCATAGGAAACGATCTTCGTGATCAGGCCGATCTCGCATCAGCAAGGTCGGTAACCATAGGGAGTTGGTTCAGCGATTGCATTGGCGCCTCGGGCTTGCTCGTCGTAGTCGGATCGCAAGGGTCATCTTCCGACAAATCGGAATTATCTCTACTCGCCGAAAGATCGGGCACCTCAGCTTCATCAATTGGTATCAGATTTCCAGGTTGATCGGTGAGTTTATCGAGCGTTTTTTTTTCCTACAGTCCACAAAACCGCATAAAAAATTCAGGTTAGATCTTATCCCAGCACCCTTTTGAGCCTCGCACTTTCTTTCAATAATCTGCATTGTTGAATTTGTGTGCTTTCGCGTCATTTGTTGCTGGTTGCATTGTGTTCTTCCACCATTCAAACCCTAGCGCCGCCACCATCTCCCGTTTGATCACGCCACAAACCGAGTCAACGGCCGTTTCCTTGATTTTCTCCTTCGGTTACGAAAAAAAACAGAAAAAAAAAACAAACCGAGTCAACGACCGCTTCCTTGTTTTTCTCCTTCGGTTACATAAAAAAAAAACAGAAACAAAAAAAAGAAAACGAAGGAGAAAGGATACGTTTGTTTCATCCCGGTCGTTTTTAAAACATAACTTGAGGAACCTTCCGTAAACCGGGCATAACTTTTCGCTCGAGTGTCCAAAAAATCTGAAATTTTTACAGGAGCTAGTTGACACCATTCTGAAAACATCCCGGTCTGTTTGGGGTTCGACAAAATTGTCAAAAAAATCCAGGAAAATAAAGAAAAAAATCCGTCAAAGTTCTCGCACGCTTTTCAGAGAACTTCCTGATTTTCTGTAGACCACATCTGATATCTGTTTTAGGTGAAACTTCGTGTAGCTCCTATCTTGTTGCTTCTTGTGCTGAGAAAAATATCAAAAAAATCATACAAAAAAGAAAAACAAAAATCACCTGTGATTTCTACTAGTGCCTTTTTGGCATCACTAGTACAATATTTACGGTACTGCCATTCTGCTAGTTCCATCCATCCTTTGCACCTGTGGCCAGCAATATAGTTTCGTGTTTTGCACTATAATTCAACTTTGCATTATTGTTTGATCGTGCTAATCCTTGACTTGAATGCAGCCTACCCACAACTCCACATATTTCTACGACGAGCAGGTTTCTGTTTCTCCACGCAATCGCTCATCCAATCTTTCACCAGTTCCACCTGTTGGTTGCAGTTCACCACTGTGGCTTGGTAAGAACAGATAAGAACTTGATAACATCACTAGTGTGAGCGCCTTGTGAGCAGTACACCCCTGTTTTTGTCGTTGGTTTTTCTCCTTTTGGTGTTTGCGCTAACTATGGCAGGAGCACACGACATGGTGGATGCCCAGTTGCAGGAAGTAAGGGGACAAGTTGATGGACTTGCCGCTGACATTAGGACGATGCATGAACGGCTTGATTCAACGATCACTTCGACGACCGAGCGTTTCAACCAACTTGACCTTGCTCAAACGGCGACTCGCACCACACTCGACACCATCCTGGCACGCCTTGATGCATTGACCACAAAGATGGAGCAGGAATACGGCGGTGACACTGAGCAGGACGATGGAGATCGCCGTGGTCGTGCACGTCGTGTGGTTCGTCATCCCCCTAATGACTTATTTTCTAAGATTAAATTTAAAATTCCATCTTTTAATGGTTAATATGATCCTGCTGCATATCTTGATTGGGAATTAGAGGTAGAACAGAAATTTTCATGCCATGATATTCCTGCTAATAGCCAAGTGAAGGCTGCCATTAGTGAATTTACTGATTTTGCTTTAATTTGGTGGCGTGAGTATAAACAAAAACTTCCCATTAACAGTGTCATTACTTGGACCCAATTAAAAACTGCCATGCGCCACAGATTTGTTCCTTCCTATTATGCTCGTGATTTGCTTAACAAAATGCAGCGTTTTCAACAAGGTTCACAGTCTGTTGAGGATTATTACCAGGAGTTACAAAAGGGTATGCTTCGTTGTGGTTTAGTTGAGTCGGATGACGCTGCTATGGCGCGTTTTCGTGGTGGTTTGAACAGGGAAATTCAGGATATACTTGATTATAAGGATTATTTTGATATAACCACATTGTTTGAATATGCTTGCAAAGCTGAACGTGAAGTGCAGGGACGACGATCAAAGACATATACTAACTCTCTTGCAGGTCGGGATCCAACACACAGCTCAACTCCTTCCAGCCCTGCACCTTCTACGCCTTGCACTACATCGCGCACAGGGACGACCAAGCCAGTGGCGCCCCTGCCAAAGGCGCCGCTTCTTCCACAGGACGTACACGGGATATTCAGTGCCATCGTTGTAGAGGGTTTGGGCATATGATTCGGGACTGCCCAAACAAGTGTACCTTGCTTATACGTGACAATGGTGAGTACTCTTCAGCCAGTGATTCTGAGGAAACTAGTCATGCTATGATTGCCACTAACCATGCAGAAAATGAGGAAGTCCACGTTGATCCTATCGACGCCGATAGGTATGAGAGTCTTGTTGTGCAGCGTGTTCTCAGCACACAGGTTGCCCAGGCCGAAAAAAATCAGCGACACACTCTATTCCATACCAAGGGCGTCGTGCACGAACGGTCGATTCGCATCATCATCGACAGTGGCAGCTGCAACAATTTGGCAAGTACAGCATTGGTAGAGAAATTATCCTTGCCCACTCGCACACATCCACATCCGTATCACATTCAATGGCTTAATGATGGTGGTAAAATAAAGGTAACACGTTCGGTACGTGTCCCCTTTTCGCTCGGTTCTTATTCTGATTATGCTGATTGCGATGTTATTCCTATGGAAGCATGCTCTTTGTTATTAGGTCGACCTTGGCAATATGATACTGATAGTTTACATCATGGTCGTTCAAATCATTATTCTTTCATGTTTAAAGGCCAGAAAATAATTATACATCCAATGACCCCTGACCAAATTTTGAAAGATGATCTTACTAGGGCTGCTAAAACTGCACAACAAGTCAAATCGACATCAGCCGCACCTATTAAATCTGAAATCAAGTTGCACTCTCCTGTTTTACTTGCTACACGTGCTGATTTTGATGATCTCCATGAAGCTCATATGCCCTGTTATGCACTTGTATGCTCGCGAATGCTTGTTCCGCTTGATGATGCACCGTCTTTGGATATACCCCCTGCTGTTGTTAACCTTTTGCAGGAGTATGCTGATGTTTATCCTACGGACTTACCACCGGGTCTTCCTCCCCTCCGTGGCATTGAGCATCAGATCGATCTCATCCCCGGCGCTTCTCTTCCGAACCGCGCCCCGTACCGTACAAATCCAGATGAGACAAAGGAGATCCAGCGCCAGGTGCAGACGCTACTTGATAAGGGTTACATTCGTGAGTCTCTTAGCCCTTGCTCGGTTCCTGTTTTACTCGTCCCAAAGAAAGATGGGTCATGGCGTATGTGCGTAGATTGTCGTGCTATTAATAACATCACAGTTCGTTATCGATATCCTATTCCACGCCTTGATGATATGCTAGATGAGCTTAGTGGTGCCGTTATTTTCTCTAAGGTTGATTTGCGTAGCGGTTACCATCAGATTAGAATGAAACTCGGTGATGAATGGAAAACGGCTTTTAAAACGAAATTTGGTTTATATGAATGGTTGGTTATGCCATTTGGATTGACTAATGCTCCCAGCACCTTTTTGCGTTTAATGAACGAAGTTCTACGGGCCTTCATAGGTTTGTTTGTTGTTGTTTATTTCGATGATATCCTTATTTACAGCAAGTCTATAGAGGAGCATTTAGAACATTTGCGTGCTGTTTTGACGCTTTGCGTGCTGCTCGCTTGTTTGGTAACATGGAAAAGTGCACATTTTGCACGCAACGTGTCTCGTTTCTTGGTTATGTGGTTACTCCGCAGGGCATTGAGGTGGATAGCAGCAAGATTGCTGCCATTCGGGAGTGGCCTACACCGACGACGGTCACACAAATTCGGAGCTTTCTTGGACTTGCCGGTTTCTACCGCAGATTTGTTCGTGATTTTAGCTCCATTGCAGCGCCTCTACATGAGCTTACAAAGAAAGATGTGCCGTTTGCTTGGAGTGATTCGCAGGAGGTAGCGTTCAGCACTTTGAAAGATAAGTTAACCCAAGCTCCCCTATTGCAATTGCCTGATTTTAATAAAGTGTTTGAGCTTGAATGCGATGCTAGCGGTATTGGGCTAGGTGCTGTTTTGTTACAAGAAGGAAAACCAGTTGCTTATTTTAGTGAAAAATTAAGCGGTGCTATTCTGAAATATTCTACTTATGATAAGGAGCTTTACGCTTTAGTGCGCACTTTGCATACATGGCAGCACTATCTTTGGCATCGTGAGTTTATAATCCATTCTGATCATGAGGCTTTAAAACATATTCGTACCCAAACAAATCTGAACCGTCGTCATGCTAAATGGGTAGAATTCATTGAGTCCTTTCCTTACATTATTAAACACAAGAACGGGAAGGACAATGTTATTGCTGATGCTTTGTCTCGTCGCTATACCATGCTGTCACAGTTAGATTTTAAAATCTTTGGTTTGGACACTGTGAAGGATCAATATGTTGACGATGCTGATTTTAAAGATGCTTTCGGCCATTGTATTAATGGGAAACCATGGGGCAAATTTCACATACAGGATGGGTTCCTGTTTCGCGCTAACAAGCTGTGTGTTCCAGCTAGCTCGGTTCGTCTTTTGTTGTTACAGGAAGCGCATGGAGGCGGTCTCATGGGGCATTTTGGCGTCTACAAGACACATGAGGTGTTGGCTGCCCACTTCTTTTGGCCTCGGATGCGCGCTGATGTGGAGCGCCTTGTTGCACGCTGCACTACTTGTCAGAAAGCTAAGTCACGGTTGAACAACCATGGTTTGTATATGCCTTTGCCTGTCCCTTCTTCTCCTTGGCTTGATATCTCTATGGACTTTGTTTTGGGCTTGCCTAGAACTAAGAAGGGGAGGGATAGTATTTTTGTGGTTGTTGATAGATTCTCTAAAATGGCTCACTTTATACCTTGTCATAAAACTGATGATGCTAGCATTGTTGCTGAATTGTTCTTTAGAGAAATTATTCGTTTACATGGTATTCCAAAAACAATAGTCTCTGATCGCGATGCTAAGTTTCTAAGCCATTTTTGGAGATCTCTTTGGAATAAATTGGGAACTAAATTGTTGTTTAGCACTACTTGTCACCCTCAGACTGATGGACAAACTGAGGTAGTAAATAGAACTTTATCTACCATGCTTAGGGCTGTTTTAGACAAGAATTTGAGACGTTGGGAGGATTGCTTGCCTCATGTTGAATTTGCTTACAATCATGCCACGCATTCTTCTACAAAGATATGCCCTTTCCAGATTGTTTATGGTTATATTCCTAGGGCACCTATTGATTTGATTTCACTTAGTGCTGCGAACGCCCCACATGTAGATGCTTCTGCACATGTTGAACAAATGATTACCATACATGAACAAACGAAACAGAACATTGCTGGTACTAATACAAAAAATCAGGTTGCTGGTAGTAAAGGAAGAAAACATGTTACTTTTGAACCTGGTGATATGGTTTGGTTGCATTTGAGAAAGGATCGTTTTCCTACTTTGCGCCGTTCTAAATTGATGCCTCGTGCTGCTGGTCCTTTTAAGATACTAACCAAGATTAATGATAATGCTTATACCCTCGACCTACCTGCGGAGTTTGGTGTTTCCACTAGTTTTAATGTTGCAGATTTGAAACCGTATGCGGGAGAAGATGAGGAGTTGCCGTCGAGGATGACTTCAGTTCAAGAAGGGGAGGATGATGCGGACATCAACACCAACACGAGCACATCTACACCAGCAGCACCTTCTCCAGCCCAGGCGCCACCCCTTCCACCTGGGCCAGTGACTCGGGCCCGTGCAAGAGAATTGAACTACATCATGTTGTTAAAGAACGAAGGCCCGGAAGAATAGACGACCAGCCCAATTGCGGCCCATAATGGACGACCTAGGGTTGGCCGCCCCTAGGGGCTGCGCCCCCTCTCTATTTATTCAGGAGCTGCGCCTCCTTTATTTCCCGAGTTTTGTTTTACGTTAGCCTTAGCTACTCTCGAACACGCGCAAATCTGCGCTGTCTTCGTGTATTCAGAACTCCACCCTCGAGTAATAGATTAGATTGCTCGCATCTTGTTCTTGTTCGTTCTTCGATTGCGCACAGGAAACGATCTTCGTGATCAGGCCGATCTCGCATCAGCAAGGTCGGTAACCACAGGGAGTTGGTTCAGCGATTGCATTGGCGCCTCGGGCTTGCTCGTCGTAGTCGGATCGCAAGGGTCATCTTCCGACAAATCGGAATTATCTCTACTCGCCGAAAGATCGGGCACCTCAGCTTCATCACTTTGTATGCACCCCGACACCCGTTTTCGGAATGGGTGACGTGCGACAATGAAATTGCGCGAAACCAACCCAAACATGAGTTTTGGACCTAAAGTAGTGGATTGGGCATGTTTGTTGCGAAAAATGAAGAAATGGTTCTGGCGGCAAAAACTCGTGCTTTGTATGCACCCCGACAACCGTTTTCAGAACGGGTGACGTGCGGCAACGAAATTGCGCGAAACCACCCCAAACATGAGTTTTGGACCTAAAGTAGTGGATTGGGCATGTTCGTTGCGAAAAACGAAGAAATGGTTCCGGTGGCAAAAACTCGTGCTTTGTATGCACCCCGACAACCGTTTTCAGAATGGGTGACGTGCGACAACGAAATTGCGCGAAACCACCCCAAACATGAGTTTTGGACCTAAAGTAGTGGATTAGGCATGTTCGTTGCGAAAAACGAAAAAATGGTTCCGGTGGCTAAAACTCGTGCTTTGTATGCACCCGACACCCGTTTTCGGAATGGGTGACGTGCGACAACGAAATTGCGCGAAACCACCCCAAACATGAGTTTTGGACCTAAAGTAGTGGATTGGGCATGTTCGTTGCGAAAACAAAGAAATGGTTCCGGTGGCAAAAACTCGTGCTTTGTATGCACCCTGACAACCGTTTTCAGAATGGTTGACGTGGGGCAACGAAATTTCGCGAAACCACCCCAAACATGAGTTTTGGACCTAAAGTAGTGGATTGGGCAAGTTCGTTGCGAAAAACGAAGAAATGGTTCCGGTGGCAAAAACATGTGCTTTGTATGCACCCGACACCCGTTTCGGAACGGGCGACGTGCGACAACGAAATTGCGCGAAACCACCCCAAACATGAGTTTTGGACCTAAAGTAGTGGATTGGGCATGTTCGTTGCGAAAAACGAAGAAATGGTTCCGGTGGCAAAAACTCGTGCTTTGTATGCACCCCGACACCCGTTTTCAGAATGGTTGACGTGCGGCAACGAAATTACGCGAAACCACCCCAAACATGAGTTTTGGACCTAAAGTAGTGGATTGGGCATATTCGTTGCGAAAAACGAAGAAATGGTTCCGGCGGCAAAAACTCGTGCTTTGTATGCACCCGACACCCGTTTTCGGAATGGGTGACGTGCGACAACGAAATTGTGCGAAACCACCCCAAACATGAGTTTTGGACCTAAATAGTGGATTGGGCATGTTCGTTGCGAAAAACGAAGAAATGATTCCGGTGGCAAAAACTCGTGCTTTTATGCACCCCGATACCCGTTTTCAGAATGAGTGACATGCGACAACGAAATTGCGCGAAACCACCTCAAAAATGAGTTTTGGACCTAAAGTAGTGGAATGGGCACGTTCGTTGCGAAAAACGAAGAAATGGTTCCGCTGGCAAAAACTACGAGCTTTGTATGCACCCCGACACCCGTTTTTGGAATGGGTGACGTGCGACAATGAAATTGCGCGAAACCACCCCAAACATGAGTTTTGTACCAAAAGTAGTGGATTGGGCATGTTAGTTGCGAAAACGAAGAAATGGTTCCGGTGACAAAAACTCGTGCTTTGTATGCACCCCGACAACCGTTTTCAGAATGGGTGACGTGCGGCAACGAAATTGCGCGAAACCACCGCAAACATGAGTTTTGGACCTAAAGTAGTGGATTGGGCATGTTTGTTGCGAAAAATGAAGAAATGGTTCTGGCGGCAAAAACTCGTGCTTTGTATGCACCCCGACAACCGTTTTCAGAACGGGTGACGTGCGGCAACGAAATTGCGCGAAACCACCCCAAACATGAGTTTTGGACCTAAAGTAGTGGATTGGGCATGTTCGTTGCGAAAAACGAAGAAATGGTTCTGGTGGCAAAAACTCGTGCTTTGTATGCACCCCGACAACCGTTTTCAGAATGGGTGACGTGCGACAACGAAATTGCGCGAAACCACCCCAAACATGAGTTTTGGACCTAAAGTAGTGGATTGGGCATGTTCGTTGCGAAAACAAAGAAATGGTTCCGGTGGCAAAAACTCGTGCTTTGTATGCACCCCGACAACCGTTTTCAGAATGGTTGACGTGGGGCAACGAAATTACGCGAAACCACCCCAAACATGAGTTTTGGACCTAAAGTAGTGGATTGGGCAAGTTCGCTGTGAAAAACGAAGAAATGGTTCCGGAGGCAAAAACTTGTGCTTTGTATGCACCCGACACCCGTTTCGGAACGGGCGACGTGCGACAACGAAATTGCGCGAAACCACCCCAAACATGAGTTTTGGACCTAAAGTAGTGGATTGGGCATGTTCGTTGCGAAAAACGAAGAAATGGTTCCGGTGGCAAAAACTCGTGCTTTGTATGCACCCCGACACCCGTTTTCAGAATGGTTGACGTGCGGCAACGAAGTTACGCCAAACCACCCCAAACATGAGTTTTGGACCTAAAGTAGTGGATTGGGCATGTTCGTTGCGAAAAACGAAGAAATGGTTCCGGCGGCAAAAACTCGTGCTTTGTATGCACCCCGACAACCGTTTTCAGAACAGGTGACGTGCGGCAACGAAATTGCGCGAAACCACCCCAAACTTTTGGACCTAAAGTAGTGGATTGGGCATGTTCGTTGTGAAAAACGAAAAATGGTTCCGGTGGCAAAAACCCGTGCTTTGTATGCACCCCACACCCGTTTTCGGAATGGGTGACGTGCGGCAACGAAATTGCGTGAAACCACCCCAAACATGAGTTTTGGACCTAAAGTAGTGGATTGGCATGTTCGTTGCGAAAAACAAAGAAATGGTTCCGGTGGCAAAAACTCGTGCTTTGTGTGCACCCGACACCTGTTTTCGGAATGAGTGACGTGCGACAACGAAATTGTGCGAAACCACCCCAAACATGAGTTTTGGACCTAAAGTAGTGGATTGGGCATGTTCGTTGCGAAAAACGAAGAAATGGTTCCGGTGGCAAAAACTCGTGCTTTTATAAATACCCGTTTTCAGAATGGGTGACGTGCGACAACGAAATTGCGCGAAACCACCTCAAACATGAGTTTTGGACCTAAAGTAGTGGATTGGGCATGTTCGTTGCGAAAAACGAAGAAATGGTTCCGGTGGCAAAAACTCGTGCTTTGTATGCACCCCCACACCCGTTTTCAGAATGGGTGACGTGCGGCAACGAAATTGTGCGAAACCACCCAAACATGAGTTTTGGACCTAAAGTAGTGAATTGGGCATGTTCGTTGTGAAAAACAAAGAAATGGTTCCGGTGGCAAAAACTCGTGCTTTGTATGCACCCGACACCCGTTTTCGGAATGGGTGACGTGCGACAACTGATGTAGCTGAGGTGCCCGATCTTTCGGCGAGTAGAGATAATTCCGATTTGGCGGAAGATGACCCTTGCGATCCGACTACGACGAGCAAGCCCGAGGCGCCAATGCAATCGCTGAACCAACTCCCTGTGGTTACCGACCTTGCTGATGCGAGATCGGCCTGATCACGAAGATCGTTTCCTGTGCGCAATCGAAGAACGAACAAGAAAAAGAGGCGAGCAATCTAATCTATTACTCGAGGGTGGAGTTCTAAATACACGAAGACAGCGCAGATTTGCGCGTGTTCGAGAGTAGCTAAGGCTAACGTAAAACAAAACTCGGAAAATAAAGGAGGCGCAGCTCCTGAATAAATAGAGAGGGGGCGCAGCCCCTAGGGGCGGCCAACCCTAGGTCGTCCATTATGGGCCGCAATTGGGCTGGTCGTCTATTCTTCCGGGCCTTCGTTCTTTAACAACATGATGTAGTTCAATTCTCTTGCACGGGCCCGAGTCACTGGCCCAAGTGGAAGGGGTGGCGCCTGGGCTAGAGAAGGTGCTGCTGGTGTAGATGTGCTCGTGTTGGTGTTGATGTCCGCATCATCCTCCCCTTCTTGAACTGAAGTCGTCCTCAACGGCAACTCCTCATGTTCTCCCGCATACGGTTTCAAATCTGCAACATTAAAACTAGTGGAAACACCAAACTCCGCAGGCAGGTCAAGGATATAAGCATTATCATTAATCTTGGTTGGTACCTTAAAAGGACCAGCAGCACGAGGCATCAATTTAGAACGGCGCAAAGTAGGAAAACGATCCTTTCTCAAATGCAACCAAACCATATCACCAGGTTCAAAAGTAACATGTTTTCTTCCTTTACTACCAGCAACCTGATTTTTTGCATTAGTAGCAGCAATGTTCTGTTTCGTTTGTTCATGTATGGTAATCATTTGTTCAACATGTGCAGAAGCATCTACATGTGGGGCGTTCGCAGCATTAAGTGAAATCAAATCAATAGGTGCCCTAGGAATGTAACCATAAACAATCTGGAAAGGGCACATCTTTGTAGAAGAATGTGTGGCATGATTGTAAACAAATTCAACATGAGGCAAGCAATCCTCCCAACGTCTCAAATTCTTGTTTAAAACAGCCCTAAGCATGGTAGATAAAGTTCTATTTACTACCTCAGTTTGTCCATCAGTCTGAGGGTGACAAGTAGTGCTAAACAACAATTTAGTTCCCAATTTATTCCAAAGAGATCTCCAAAAATGGCTTAGAAACTTAGCATCGCGATCAGAGACTATTGTTTTTGGAATACCATGTAAACGAATAATTTCTCTAAAGAACAATTCAGCAACAATGCTAGCATCATCAGTTTTATGACAAGGTATAAAGTGAGCCATTTTAGAGAATCTATCAACAACCACAAAAATACTATCCCTCCCCTTCTTAGTTCTAGGCAAGCCCAAAACAAAGTCCATAGAGATATCAAGGCAAGGAGAAGAAGGGACAGGCAAAGGCATATACAAACCATGGTTGTTCAACCGTGACTTAGCTTTCTGACATGTAGTGCAGCGTGCAACAAGGCGCTCCACATCAGCGCGCATCCGAGGCCAAAAGAAATGGGCAGCCAACACCTCATGCGTTTTGTAGACGCCAAAATGCCCCATGAGACCGCCTCCATGCGCTTCATGTAACAACAAAAGACGAACCGAGCTAGCTGGAACACACAGCTTGTTAGCGCGAAACAGGAACCCATCCTGTATGTGAAATTTACCCCATGGTATCCCATTAATACAATGGCCGAAAGCATCTTTAAAATCAGCATCGTCAACATATTGATCCTTCAGAGTGTCCAAACCAAAGATTTTAAAATCTAATTGTGACAGCATGGTATAGCGACGAGACAAAGCATCAGCAATAACATTGTCCTTCCCGTTCTTGTGTTTAATAATGTAAGGAAAGGACTCAATGAATTCGACCCATTTAGCATGACGACGGTTCAGATTTGTTTGGGTACGAATATGTTTTAAAGCCTCATGATCAGAATGAATTATGAACTCACGATGCCAAAGATAGTGCTGCCATGTATGCAAAGTGCGCACTAAAGCGTAAAGCTCCTTATCATAAGTAGAATATTTCAGACTAGCACCGCTTAATTTTTCACTAAAATAAGCAACTGGTTTTCCTTCTTGTAACAAAACAGCACCTAGCCCAATACCGCTAGCATCGCATTCATGCTCAAAAACTTTATTAAAATCAGGCAATTGCAAGAGGGGAGCTTGGGTTAACTTATCTTTCAAAGTGCTGAACGCTACCTCCTGCGAATCACTCCAAGCAAACGACACATCTTTCTTTGTAAGCTCATGTAGAGGCGCTGCAATGGAGCTAAAATCACGAACAAATCTGCGGTAGAAACCGGCAAGTCCAAGAAAGCTCCGAATTTGTGTGACCGTCGTCGGTGTAGGCCACTCCCGAATGGCAGCAATCTTGCTGCTATCCACCTCAATGCCCTGCGGAGTAACCACATAACCAAGAAACGAGACACGTTGCGTGCAAAATGTGCACTTTTCCATGTTACCAAACAAGCGAGCAGCACGCAAAGCATCAAAAACAGCATGCAAATGTTCTAAATGCTCCTCTATAGACTTGCTGTAAATAAGGATATCATCGAAATAAACAACAACAAACAAACCTATGAAGGCCCGTAGAACTTCGTTCATTAAACGTATAAAGGTGCTGGGAGCATTAGTCAATCCAAATGGCATAACCAACCATTCATATAAACCAAATTTCGTTTTAAAAGCCGTTTTCCATTCATCACCGAGTTTCATTCTAATCTGATGGTAACCGCTACGCAAATCAACCTTAGAGAAAATAATGGCACCACTAAGCTCATCTAACATATCATCAAGGCGTGGAATAGGATATCGATAACGAACTGTGATGTTATTAATAGCACGACAATCTACGCACATACGCCATGACCCATCTTTCTTTGGAACGAGTAAAACAGGAACCGAGCAAGGGCTAAGAGACTCGCGAATGTAACCCTTATCAAGCAGCGTCTGCACCTGGCGTTGGATCTCCTTCGTCTCCTCTGGATTTGTACGGTACGGGGCGCGGTTCGGAAGAGAAGCGCCGGGGATGAGATCGATCTGATGCTCAATGCCACGGAGGGGAGGAAGACCCGGTGGTAAGTCCGTAGGATAAACATCAGCATACTCCTGCAAAAGGTTAACAACAGCAGGGGGTATATCCAAAGACGGTGCATCATCAAGCGGAACAAGCATGCGCGAAGCATACAAGTGCATAACAGGGCATATGAGCTTCATGGAGATCATCAAAATCAGCACGTGTAGCAAGTAAAACAGGAGAGTGCAACTTGATTTCAGATTTAATAGGTGCGGCTGATGTCGAATTGACTTGTTGTGCAGTTTTAGCAGCCCTAGTAAGATCATCTTTCAAAATTTGGTCAGGGGTCATTGGATGTATAATTATTTTCTGGCCTTTAAACATGAAAGAATAATGATTTGAACGACCATGATGTAAACTATCAGTATCATATTGCCAAGGTCGACCCAATAACAAAGAGCATGCTTCCATAGGAAAAACATCGCAATCAGCATAATCAGAATAAGAACCCAGCGAAAAGGGGACACGTACCGAACGTGTTACCTTTATTTTACCACCATCATTAAGCCATTGAATGTGATACGGATGTGGATGTGTGCGAGTGGGCAAGGATAATTTCTCTACCAACGCTGTACTTGCCAAATTGTTGCAGCTGCCACTATCGATGATGATGCGAATCGACCGTTCGTGCACGACGCCCTTGGTATGGAATAGAGTGTGTCGCTGATTTTTTTCGGCCTGGGCAACCTGTGTGCTGAGAACACGCTGCACAACAAGACTCTCATACCTATCGGCGTCGATGGGATCAACGTGGACTTCCTCATTTTCTGCATGGTTAGTGGCAATCATAGTATGACTAGTTTCCTCAGAATCACTGGCTGAAGAGTACTCACCATTGTCACGTATAAGCAAGGTACGCTTGTTTGGGCAGTCCCGAATCATATGTCCAAACCCTCTGCAACGATGGCACTGAATATCCCGTGTACGTCCTGTGGAAGAAGCGGCGCCTTTGGCAGGGGGCGCCACTGGCTTGGTCGTCCCTGTGCGCGATGTAGTGCTAGGCGTAGGAGGTGCAGGGCTGGAAGGAGTTGAGCTGTGTGTTGGACCCCGGCCTGCAAGAGAGTTAGTATATGTCTTTGATCGTCGTCCCTGCACTTCACGTTCAGCTTTGCAAGCATATTCAAACAATGTGGTTATATCAAAATAATCCTTATAATCAAGTATATCCTGAATTTCCCTGTTTAAACCACCACGAAAACGCGCCATAGCAGCGTCATCCGACTCAACCAAACCACAACGAAGCATACCCTTTTGTAACTCCTGGTAATATTCCTCAACAGACTGTGAACCTTGTTGAAAACGCTGCATTTTGTTAAGCAAATCACAAGCATAATAGGAAGGAACAAATCTGTGGCGCATGGCAGTTTTTAATTGGGTCCAAGTAATGACACTGTTAATGGGAAGTTTTTGTTTATACTCACGCCACCAAATTAAAGCAAAATCAGTAAATTCACTAATGGCAGCCTTCACTTGGCTATTAGCAGGAATATCATGGCATGAAAATTTCTGTTCTACCTCTAATTCCCAATCAAGATATGCAGCAGGATCATATTTACCATTAAAAGATGGAATTTTAAATTTAATCTTAGAAAATAAGTCATTAGCGGGATGACGAACCACACGACGTGCACGACCACGACGATCTCCATCGTCCTGCTCAGTGTCACCGCCGTATTCCTGCTCCATCTTTGTGGTCAAGGCATCAAGGCGTGCCAGGATGGTGTCGAGTGTGGTGCGAGTCGCCGTTTGAGCAAGGTCAAGTTGGTTGAAACGCTCGGTCGTCGAAGTGATCGTTGAATCAAGCCGTTCATGCATCGTCCTAATGTCAGCAGCAAGTCCATCAACTTGTCCCCTTACTTCCTGCAACTGGGCATCCACCATGTCGTGTGCTCCTGCCATAGTTAGTGCAAACACCAAAACACCAAAAGGAGAAAA
The DNA here is from genome assembly GCF_902167145.1 of Zea mays. Lineage (NCBI taxonomy): Eukaryota > Viridiplantae > Streptophyta > Magnoliopsida > Poales > Poaceae > Zea > Zea mays. The sequence continues at coordinate 49,543,448 of NC_050103.1, forward strand.
AACCAACGACAAAAACAGGGGTGTACTGCTCACAAGGCGCTCACACTAGTGCTGTTATCAAGTTCTTATCCGTTCTTACCAAGCCACAGTGGTGAACTGCAATCAACAGGTGGAACCGGTGAAAGATTGGATGAGCGATTGCGTGGAGAAACAGAAACCTGCTCGTCGTAGAAATATGTGGAGTTGTGGGTAGGCTGCACTCAAGTCAAGGATTAGCACGATCAAACAATAATGCAAAGTTGAATTATAGTGCAAAACACGAAACTATATTGCTGGCCACAGGTGCAAAGGATGGATGGAACTAGCAGAATGGCAGTAACGTAAATATTGTACTAGTGATGCCAAAAAGGCACTAGTAGAAATCACAGGTGATTTTGTTTTTCTTTGTTGTATGATTTTTTTGATATTTTTCTTAGCACAAGAAGCAACAAGATAGGAGCTACACGAAGTTTCACCTAAAACAGATATCAGATGTGGTATACAGAAAATCAGGAAGTTCTCTGAAAAGCGTGCGAGAACTTTGACGAATTTTTTTCTTTATTTTCCTGAATTTTTTTGACAATTTTGTCGAAACCAAACAGACCGAAGGTGAGTTTGGCCGGCCTCCGAATGGTGTCAACAAGCTCCTGTAAAAATTTCAGATTTTTTGGACACCCGAGCGAAAAGTTATGCCCGGTTTACGGAAGGTACCTCAAGTTATGTTTTAAAAACGACCGGGATGAAACAACCGTATCCTTTCTCCTTCGTTTTCTTTTTTTTTGTTTCTGTTTTTTTTTTGATGTAACCGAAGGAGAAAAACAAGGAAGCGGTCGTTGACTCGATTTGTTTTTTTTCTGTTTTTTTTCGTAACCGAAGGAGAAAATCAAGGAAACGACCGTTGACTCGGTTTGTTTTTTCTGTTTTTTTTGACGTAACCGAAGGAGAAAAACAAGGAAACAATGTTGACTCGGTTTGTGGCGTGATCAAACGGGAGATGGTGGCGGCGCTAGGGTTTGAATGGTGGAAGAACACAATGCAACCAGCAACAAATGACGCGAAAGCACACAAATTCAACAATGCAGATTATTGAAAGAAAGTGCGAGGCTCAAAAGGGTGCTGGGATAAGATCTAACCTGAATTTTTATGTGGTTTTGTGGACTGTAGGAAAAAAAATGCTCGATAAACTCACCGATCAACCTGGAAATCTGATACCAATTGATGTAGCTGAGGTGCCCGATCTTTCGGCGAGTAGAGATAATTCCGATTTGGCGGAAGATGACCCTTGCGATCCGACTACGACGAGCAAGCCCGAGGCGCCAATGCAATCGCTGAACCAACTCCCTGTGGTTACCGACCTTGCTGATGCGAGATCGGCCTGATCACGAAGATCGTTTCATGTGCGCAATCGAAGAACGAACAAGAAAAAGAGGCGAGCAATCTAATCTATTACTCGAGGGTGGAGTTCTGAATACACGAAGACAGCGCAGATTTGCGCGTGTTCGAGAGTAGCTAAGGCTAACGTAAAACAAAACTCGGAAAATAAAGGAGGCGCAGCTCCTGAATAAATAGAGAGGGGGCGCAGCCCCTAGGGGCGGCTAACCCTAGGTCGTCCATTATGGGCCGCAATTGGGCTGGTCGTCTATTTTTTCCGGGCCTTCGTTCTTTAACAACATGATGTAGTTCAATTCTCTTGCACGGGCCCGAGTCACTGGCCCAGGTGGAAGGGGTGGCGCCTGGGCTAGAGAAGGTGCTGCTGGTGTAGATGTGCTCGTGTTGGTGTTGATGTCCGCATCAACAACGAAATTGTGCGAAACCACCCCCAAACATGAGTTTTGGACCTAAATAGTGGATTGGGCATGTTCGTTGCGAAAAGCGAAGAAATGGTTCCGCTAGCAAAAACTCGTGCTTTTATGCATCCCGATACCCGTTTTCAGAATGGGTGACATGCGATAACGAAATTGTGCGAAACCACCCAAACATGAGTATTGGTCCTAAACTAGTGGATTGGGCATGTTCGTTGCGAAAAACAAAGAAATGGTTCCGGTGGCAAAAACTCGTGCTTTGTATGCACCCGACACCCGTTTTCGGAATGGGTGACGTGCGACAACGAAATTGTGCGAAACCACCCCAAACATGAGTTTTGGACCTAAATAGTGGATTGGGCATGTTCGTTGCGAAAAACGAAGAAATGGTTCCGGTGGCAAAAACTTGTGCTTTGTATGCACCCGACACCCGTTTTCGGAACGGGTGACGTGCGACAACGAAATTGCGCGAAACCACCCCAAACATGAGTTTTGGACCTAAAGTAGTGGATTGGGCAAGTTCGTTGCGAAAAACGAAGAAATGGTTCCGGTGGCAAAAACTCGTGCTTTGTATGCACCCGACGCCCGTTTTGGGAACGGGCGACGTGCGACAACGAAATTGCGCGAAACCACCCCAAACATGAGTTTTGGACCTAAAGTAGTGGATTGGGCATGTTCGTTGCGAAAAACGAAGAAATGGTTCCGGTGGCAAAAACTCGTGCTTTGTATGCACCCCGACACCCGTTTTCAGAATGGGTGACGTGCGGCAACGAAATTGCGTGAAACCACCCCAAACATGAGTTTTAGACCTAAAGTAGTGGATTGGGCATGTTCGTTGCGAAAAACAAAGAAATGGTTCCGGTGGCAAAAACTCGTGCTTTGTATGCACCCGACACCTGTTTTCGGAATGGGTGACGTGCGACAACGAAATTGTGCGAAACCACCCCAAACATGAGTTTTGGACCTAAAGTAGTGGATTGGGCATGTTCGTTGCGAAAAACGAAGAAATGGTTCCGGTGGCAAAAACTCGTGCTTTGTATGCACCCCCACACCCGTTTTCAGAATGGGTGAAGTGCGGCAACGAAATTGTGCGAAACCACCCAAACATGAGTTTTGGTCCTAAACTAGTGGATTGGGCATGTTCGTTGCGAAAAACAAAGAAATGGTTCCGGTGGCAAAAACTCGTGCTTTGTATGCACCCGACACCCGTTTTCGGAATGGGTGACGTGCGACAACGAAATTGTGCGAAACCACCCCAAACATGAGTTTTGGACCTAAATAGTGGATTGGGCATGTTCGTTGCGAAAAACGAAGAAATGGTTCCGGTGGCAAAAACTTGTGCTTTGTATGCACCCGACACCCGTTTTTGGAACGGGCGACGTGCGACAACGAAATTGCGCGAAACCACCCCAAACATGAGTTTTGGACCTAAAGTAGTGGATTGGGCATGTTCGTTGCGAAAAACGAAGAAATGGTTCCGGTGGCAAAAACTCGTGCTCTGTATGCACCCCGACACCCGTTTTCAGAATGGGTGACGTGCAGCAACGAAATTGCGTGAAACCACCCCAAACATGAGTTTTAGACCTAAAGTAGTGGATTGGGCATGTTCGTTGCGAAAAACAAAGAAATGGTTCCGGTGGCAAAAACTCGTGCTTTGTATGCACCCGACACCTGTTTTCGGAATGGGTGACGTGCGACAACGAAATTGTGCGAAACCACCACAAACATGAGTTTTGGACCTAAAGTAGTGGATTGGGCATGTTCGTTGCGAAAAACGAAGAAATGGTTCCGGTGGCAAAAACTCGTGCTTTTATGCATACCCGTTTTTAGAATGGGTGACGTGCGACAACGAAATTGCGCGAAACCACCTCAAACATGAGTTTTGGACCTAAAGTAGTGGATTGGGCATGTTCGTTGCGAAAAACGAAGAAATGGTTCCGGTGGCAAAAACTCGTGCTTTGTATGCACCCCCACACCCGTTTTCAGAATGGGTGACGTGCGGCAACGAAATTGTGCGAAACCACCCAAACATGAGGTTTGGACCTAAACTAGTAGATTGGGCATGTTCGTTGCGAAAAACAAAGAAATGGTTCCGGTGGCAAAAACTCGTGCTTTGTATGCCCCCGACACCCGTTTTCGGAATGGGTGACGTGCGACAACGAAATTGTGCGAAACCACCCCAAACATGAGTTTTGGACCTAAATAGTGGATTGGGCATGTTCGTTGCGAAAAACGAAGAAATGGTTCTGGTGGCAAAAACTCGTGCTTTTATGCACCCCGATACCCGTTTTCAGAATGGGTGACGTGCGACAACGAAATTGCGCGAAACCACCTCAAACATGAGTTTTGGACCTAAAGTAGTGGATTGGGCATGTTCGTTGCGAAAAACGAAGAAATGGTTCCGCTGGCAAAAACTCGTGCTTTTATGCACCCCGATACCCGTTTTCGGAATGGGTGACGTGCGACAATGAAATTGCGCGAAACCACCCCAAACATGAGTTTTGGACCTAAAGTAGTGGATTGGGCATGTTCGTTGCGAAGAACGAAGAAATGGTTCCGGTGGCAAAAACTCGTGCTTTGTATGCACCCCGACACCCATTTTCAGAATGGGTGACGTGCGGCAACGAAATTGCGTGAAACCACCCCAAACATGAGTTTTGGACCTAAAGTAGTGGATTGGGCATGTTCGTTGCGAAAAACGAAGAAATGGTTCCGATGGCAAAAACTCGTGCTTTGTATGCACCCGACACCCGTTTTCGGAATGGGTGACGTGCGACAACGAAATTGTGCAAAACCACCCCAAACATGAGTTTTGGATCTAAATAGTGGATTGGGCATGTTCGTTGCGAAAAACGAAGAAATGGTTCCGGTGGCAAAAACTCGTGCTTTTATGCACCCCGATACCCGTTTTCAGAATGGGTGACGTGCGACAACGAAATTGCGCGAAACCACCTCAAACATGAGTTTTGAACCTAAATTAGTGGATTGGGCATGTTCGTTGCGAAAAACGAAGAAATGGTTCCGCTGGCAAAAACTCGTGCTTTTATGCACCCCGATACCCGTTTTCGGAATGGGTGACGTGCGACAATGAAATTGCGCGAAACCACCCCAAACATGAGTTTTGGACCTAAAGTAGTGGATTGGGCATGTTCGTTGCGAAAACGAAGAAATGGTTCCGGTGGCAAAAACTCGTGCTTTGTATGCACCCGACAACCGTTTTGGAATGGGTGACGTGCGACAACGAAATTGCGCGAAACCACCCCAAACATGAGTTTTGGACCTAAAGTAGTGGATTGGGCATGTTCGTTGCGAAAAACGAAGAAATGGTTCCGTTGGCAAAAACTCGTGCTTTGTTTGCACCCCGACACCCATTTTCGGAATGGGTGACGTGCGACAACGAAATTGCGCGAAACCACCCCAAACATGAGTTTTGGACCTAAAGTAGTGGATTGGGCATATTCGTTGCGAAAAACGAAGAAATGATTCCGGTGGCAAAAACTCGTGTTTTGTATGCACCCGACACCCATTTTCGGAATGGGTGACGTGCGACAACAAAATTGCGCGAAACCACCCCAAACATGAGTTTTGGACCTAAAGTAGTGGATTGGGCATGTTCGTTGCGAAAAACGAAGAAATGGTTCCGGTGGCAAAAACACGTGCTTTGTATGCACCCCGACAACCGTTTTCAAAATGGGAGACGTGCGGAAACGAAATTGCGCGAAACCACCCCAAACATGAGTTTTGGACCTAAAATAGTGGATTGGGCATGTTCGTTGCGAAAAACGAAAAAATGGTTCCGGTGGCAAAAACTCGTGCTTTGTATGCACCCGACACCCGTTTTCGGAATGGGTGACGTGCGACAACGAAATTGTGTGAAACCACCCGAAACATGAGTTTTGGACCTGAAGTAGTGGATTGGGCATTTTCGTTGCGAAAAACGAAGAAATGGTTCCGATGGCAAAAACTCGTGCTTTTTTATGCACCCCGATACCCGTTTTCAGAATGGGTGACGTGCGACAACGAAATTGTGCGAAACCACCCGAAACATGAGTTTTGGACCTAAAGTAGTGGATTGGGCATTTTTGTTGCGAAAAACAAAGAAATGGTTCCGCTGGCAAAAACTCGTGCTTTGTATGCACCCCGACACCCGTTTTCGGAATGGGTGACGTGCGACAACGAAATTGTGCGAAACCACCCCAAACATGAGTTTTGGACCTAAAGTAGTGGATTGGGCATGTTCGTTGCGAAAAATGAAGAAATGGTTCCGGTGGCAAAAACTCGTGCTTTGTATGCACCCAACACCCGTTTTTGGAATGGGTGACGTGCGACAACGAAATTTCGCGAAACCATCCCAAACATGAGTTTTAGACCTAAAGTAGTGGATTGGGCATGTTCATTGCGAAAACGAAGAAATGGTTCCGGTGGCAAAAACTCGTGCTTTGTATGCACCCCGACAACCGTTTTCAGAATGGTTGACTTGTGGCAACGAAATTACGCGAAACCACCCCAAACATGAGTTTTGGACATAAAGTACTGGATTGGGCAAGTTCGTTGCGAAAAAACGAAGAAATGGTTCCGGTGGCAAAAACTCGTGCTTTGTATGCACCCGACACCCGTTTTTGGAACGGGCGACGTGCGACAACGAAATTGCGCGAAACCACCCCAAACATGAGTTTTGGATCTAAAGTAGTGGATTGGGCATGTTCGTTGCGAAAAATGAAGAAATGGTTCCGGTGGCAAAAACTCGTGCTTTGTATGCACCCCGACACCCGATTTCAGAATGGGTGACGTGCGGCAACGAAATTGCGTGAAACCACCCCAAACATGAGTTTTTGACCTAAAGTAGTGGATTGGGCATGTTCGTTGCGACAAACAAAGAAATTGTTCTGGTGGCAAAAACTCGTGCTTTGTATGCACCCGACACCTGTTTTCGGAATGGGTGACGTGCGAAAACGAAATTGTGCGAAACCACCCCCAAACATGAGTTTTGGACCTAAAGTAGTGGATTGGGCATGTTCGTTGCGAAAAAAGAAGAAATGGTTCCGGTGGCAAAAATTCGTGCTTTGTATGCACCCCGACACCCGTTTTCGGAATGGGTGACGTGCGACAACGAAATTGCGCGAAACCACCCCAAACATGAGTTTTGGACCTAAAGTAGTGGATTGGGCATATTCGTTGCGAAAAACGAAGAAATGATTCCGGTGGCAAAAACTCGTGCTTTGTATGCACCCGACACCCGTTTTCGGAATGGGTGACGTGCTACAACGAAATTGCGCGAAACCACCCCAAACATGAGTTTTGGACCTAAAGTAGTGGATTGGGCATGTTCGTTGCGAAAAACGAAGAAATGGTTCCGGTGGCAAAAACTCGTGCTTTGTATGCACCCCGACAACCGTTTTCAGAATGGGTGACGTGCGACAACGAAATTGCGCGAAACCACCCTAAACATGAGTTTTGGACCTAAAGTAGTGGATTGGGCATGTTCGTTGCGAAAAACGAAAAATGGTTCCGGTGGTAAAAACTCGTGTTTTGTATCCACCCGACACCCGTTTTCGGAATGAGTGACGTGCGACAACGAAATTGTGTGAAACCACCCCAAACATGAGTTTTGGACCTAAAGTAGTGGATTGGGCATGTTCGTTGCGAAAACGAAGAAATGGTTCCGGTGGCAAAAACTCGTGCTTTGTATGCACCCCGACAACCGTTTTCAGAATGGTTGACTTGCGGCAACGAAATTACGTGAAACCACCCCAAACATGAGTTTTGGACATAAAGTAGTGGATTGGGCAAGTTCGTTGCGAAAAAACGAAGAAATGGTTCCGGTGGCAAAAACTCGTGCTTTGTATGCACCCGACACCCGTATTCGGAACGGGCGACGTGCGACAACGAAATTGCGCGAAACCACCCCAAACATGAGTTTTGGATCTAAAGTAGTGGATTGGGCATGTTCGTTGCGAAAAATGAAGAAATGGTTCCGGTGGCAAAAACTCGTGCTTTGTATGCACCCCGACACCCGATTTCAGAATGGGTGATGATGCGGACATCAACACCAACACGAGCACATCTACACCAGCAGCGCCTTCTCTAGCCCAGGCGCCACCCCTTCCACCTGGGCCAGTGACTCGGGCCCGTGCAAGAGAATTGAACTACATCATGTTGTTAAAGAACGAAGGCCCGGAAGAATAGACGACCAGCCCAATTGCGGCCCATAATGGACGACCTAGGGTTGGCCGCCCCTAGGGGCTGCGCCCCCTCTCTATTTATTCAGGAGCTGCGCCTCCTTTATTCTCTGAGTTTTGTTTTACGTTAGCCTTAGCTACTCTCGAACACGCGCTAATCTGCGCTGTCTTCGTGTATTCAGAACTCCACCCTCGAGTAATAGATTAGATTGCTCGCATCTTGTTCTTGTTCGTTCTTCGATTGCGCACAGGAAACGATCTTCGTGATCAGGCCGATCTCGCATCAGCAAGGTCGGTAACCACAGGGAGTTGGTTCAGCGATTGCATTGGCGCCTCGGGCTTGCTCGTCGTAGTCGGATCGCAAGGGTCATCTTCTGCCAAATCGGAATTATCTCTACTCGCCGAAAGATCGGGCACCTCAGCTACATCAATTGGTATCAGATTTCCAGGTTGATCGGTGAGTTTATCGAGCGTTTTTTTTCCTACAGTCCACAAAACCACATAAAAATTCAGGTTAGATCTTATCCCAGCACCCTTTTGAGCCTCGCACTTTCTTTCAATAATCTGCATTGTTGAATTTGTGTGCTTTCGCGTTTCCTTGTTGCTGGTTGCATTGTGTTCTTCCACCATTCAAATCCTAGCGCCGCCACCATCTCCCGTTTGATCACGCCACAAACCGAGTCAACATCGTCTCCTTGTTTTTCTCCTTCGGTTACGTCAAAAAGAAAACAGAAAAAACAAACCGAGTCAACGGCCGTTTCCTTGATTTTCTCCTTCGGTTACGAAAAAAAAAACAGAAAAAAAAAGAAACAAACCGAGTCAACGACCGCTTCCTTGTTTTTCTCCTTCGGTTACATCAAAAAAAAAACAGAAACAAAAAAAAAGGGAAAACGAAGGAGCAAGGATACGGTTGTTTCATCCCGGTCGTTTTTAGAACATAACTTGAGGTACCTTCCGTAAATCGGGCATAACTTTTCGCTCGGGTGTCCAAAAAATCTGAAATTTTTACAGGAGCTAGTTGACACCATTCTGAGCCCGGCCAAACTGACCTACGGTCTGTTTGGGGTTCGACAAAATTGTCAAAAAAATTCAGGAAAATAAAGAAAAAAATTCGTCAAAGTTCTCGCACGCTTTTCAGAGAACTTCCTGATTTTCTGTAGACCACATCTGATATCTGTTTTAGGTGAAACTTCGTGTAGCTCCTATCTTGTTGCTTCTTGTGCTGAGAAAAATATCAAAAAAATCATACAAAAAAGAAAAACAAAATCACCTGTGATTTCTACTAGTGCCTTTTTGGCATCACTAGTACAATATTTACGTTACTGCCATTCTGCTAGTTCCATCCATCCTTTGCACCTGTGGCCAGCAATATAGTTTCGTGTTTTGCACTATAATTCAACTTTGCATTATTGTTTGATCGTGCTAATCCTTGACTTGAGTGCAGCCTACCCAAAACTCCACATATTTCTACGACGAGAAGGTTTCTGTTTCGCCAGGCAATCGCTCATCCAATCTTTCACCGGTTCCACCTGTTGGTTGCAGTTCACCACTGTGGCTTGGTAAGAACGGATAAGAACTTGATAACAGCACTAGTGTGAGCGCCTTGTGAGCAGTACACGCCTGTTTTTGTCGTTGGTTTTTTTTTCTCCTTTTGGTGTTTTGGTGTTTGCGCTAACTATGGCAGGAGCACACGACATGGTGGATGCCCAGTTGCAGGAAGTAAGGGGACAAGTTGATGGACTTGCTGCTGACATTAGGACGATGCATGAACGGCTTGATTCAACGATCACTTCGACGACCGAGCGTTTCAACCAACTTGACCTTGCTCAAACGGCGACTCGCACCACACTCGACACCATCCTGGCACGCCTTGATGCCTTGACCACAAAGATGGAGCAGGAATACGGCGGTGACACTGAGCAGGACGATGGAGATCGCCGTGGTCGTGCACGTCGTGTGGTTCGTCATCCCCCTAATGACTTATTTTCTAAGATTAAATTTAAAATTCCATCTTTTAATGGTAAATATGATCCTGCTGCATATCTTGATTGGGAATTAGAGGTAGAACAAAAATTTTCATGCCATGATATTCCTGCTAATAGCCAAGTGAAGGCTGCCATTAGTGAATTTACTGATTTTGCTTTAATTTGGTGGCGTGAGTATAAACAAAAACTTCCCATTAACAGTGTCATTACTTGGACCCAATTAAAAGCTGCCATGCGCCACAGATTTGTTCCTTCCTATTATGCTCGTGATTTGCTTAACAAAATGCAGCGTTTTCAACAAGGTTCACAATCTGTTGAGGAATATTACCAGGAGTTGCAAAAGGGTATGCTTCGTTGTGGTTTGGTTGAGTCGGATGACGCTGCTATGGCGCGTTTTCGTGGTGGTTTAAACAGGGAAATTCAGGATATACTTGATTATAAGGATTATTTTGATATAACCACATTGTTTGAATATGCTTGCAAAGCTGAACGTGAAGTGCAGGGACGACGATCAAAGACATATACTAACTCTCTTGCAGGCCGGGGTCCAACACACAGCTCAACTCCTTCCAGCCCTGCACCTCCTACGCCTAGCACTACATCGCGCACAGGGACGACCAAGCCAGTGGCGCCCCCTGCCAAAGGTGCCGCTTCTTCCACAGGACGTACACGGGATATTCAGTGCCATCGTTGCAGAGGGTTTGGACATATGATTCGGGACTGCCCAAACAAGCGTACCTTGCTTATACGTGACAATGGTGAGTACTCTTCAGCCAGTGATTCTGAGGAAACTAGTCATACTATGATTGCCACTAACCATGCAGAAAATGAGGAAGTCCACGTTGATCCCATCGACGCCGATAGGTATGAGAGTCTTGTTGTGCAGCGTGTTCTCAGCACACAGGTTGCCCAGGCCGAAAAAAATCAGCGACACACTCTATTCCATACCAAGGGCGTCGTGCACGAACGGTCGATTCGCATCATCATCGATAGTGGCAGCTGCAACAATTTGGCAAGTACAGCGTTGGTAGAGAAATTATCCTTGCCCACTCGCACACATCCACATCCGTATCACATTCAATGGCTTAATGATGGTGGTAAAATAAAGGTAACACGTTCGGTACGTGTCCCCTTTTCGCTGGGTTCTTATTCTGATTATGCTGATTGCGATGTTATTCCTATGGAAGCATGCTCTTTGTTATTGGGTCGACCTTGGCAATATGATACTGATAGTTTACATCATGGTCGTTCAAATCATTATTCTTTCATGTTTAAAGGCCAGAAAATAATTATACATCCAATGACCCCTGACCAAATTTTGAAAGATGATCTTACTAGGGCTGCTAAAACTGCACAACAAGTCAAATCGACATCAGCCGCACCTATTAAATCTGAAATCAAGTTGCACTCTCCTGTTTTACTTGCTACACGTGCTGATTTTGATGATCTCCATGAAGCTCATATGCCCTGTTATGCACTTGTATGCTCGCGCATGCTTGTTCCGCTTGATGATGCACCGTCTTTGGATATACCCCCTGCTGTTGTTAACCTTTTGCAGGAGTATGCTGATGTTTATCCTACGGACTTACCACCGGGTCTTCCTCCCCTCCGTGGCATTGAGCATCAGATCGATCTCATCCCCGGCGCTTCTCTTCCGAACCGCGCCCCGTACCGTACAAATCCAGAGGAGACGAAGGAGATCCAGCGCCAGGTGCAGACGCTGCTTGATAAGGGTTACATTCGTGAGTCTCTTAGCCCTTGCTCGGTTCCTGTTTTACTCGTTCCAAAGAAAGATGGATCATGGCGTATGTGCGTAGATTGTCGTGCTATTAATAACATCACAGTTCGTTATCGATATCCTATTCCACGCCTTGATGATATGTTAGATGAGCTTAGTGGTGCCGTTATTTTCTCTAAGGTTGATTTGCGTAGCGGTTACCATCAGATTAGAATGAAACTCGGTGATGAATGGAAAACGGCTTTTAAAACGAAATTTGGTTTATATGAATGGTTGGTTATGCCATTTGGATTGACTAATGCTCCCAGCACCTTTATGCGTTTAATGAACGAAGTTCTACGGGCCTTCATAGGTTTGTTTGTTGTTGTTTATTTCGATGATATCCTTATTTACAGCAAGTCTATAGAGGAGCATTTAGAACATTTGCGTGCTGTTTTTGATGCTTTGCGTGCTGCTCGCTTGTTTGGTAACATGGAAAAGTGCACATTTTGCACGCAACGTGTCTCGTTTCTTGGTTATGTGGTTACTCCGCAGGGCATTGAGGTGGATAGCAGCAAGATTGCTGCCATTCGGGAGTGGCCTACACCGACGACGGTCACACAAATTCGGAGCTTTCTTGGACTTGCCGGTTTCTACCGCAGATTTGTTCGTGATTTTAGCTCCATTGCAGCGCCTCTACATGAGCTTACAAAGAAAGATGTGCCGTTTGCTTGGAGTGATTCGCAGGAGGTAGCGTTCAGCACTTTGAAAGATAAGTTAACCCAAGCTCCCCTCTTGCAATTGCCTGATTTTAATAAAGTTTTTGAGCTTGAATGCGATGCTAGCGGTATTGGGCTAGGTGCTGTTTTGTTACAAGAAGGAAAACCAGTTGCTTATTTTAGTGAAAAATTAAGCGGTGCTAGTCTGAAATATTCTACTTATGATAAGGAGCTTTACGCTTTAGTGCGCACTTTGCATACATGGCAGCACTATCTTTGGCATCGTGAGTTTATAATCCATTCTGATCATGAGGCTTTAAAACATATTCGTACCCAAACAAATCTGAACCGTCGTCATGCTAAATGGGTAGAATTCATTGAGTCCTTTCCTTACATTATTAAACACAAGAACGGGAAGGACAATGTTATTGCTGATGCTTTGTCTCGTCGCTATACCATGCTGTCACAGTTAGATTTTAAAATCTTTGGTTTGGACACTGTGAAGGATCAATATGTTGACGATGCTGATTTTAACGATGCTTTCGGCCATTGTATTAATGGGAAACCATGGGGCAAATTTCACATACAGGATGGGTTCCTGTTTCGCGCTAACAAGCTGTGTGTTCCAGCTAGCTCGGTTCGTCTTTTGTTGTTACAGGAAGCGCATGGAGGCGGTCTCATGGGGCATTTTGGCGTCTACAAGACACATGAGGTGTTGGCTGCCCACTTCTTTTGGCCTCGGATGCGCGCTGATGTGGAGCGCCTTGTTGCACGCTGCACTACTTGTCAGAAAGCTAAGTCACGGTTGAACAACCATGGTTTGTATATGCCTTTGCCTGTCCCTTCTTCTCCTTGGCTTGATATCTCTATGGACTTTGTTTTGGGCTTGCCTAGAACTAAGAAGGGGAGGGATAGTATTTTTGTGGTTGTTGATAGATTCTCTAAAATGGCTCACTTTATACCTTGTCATAAAACTGATGATGCTAGCATTGTTGCTGAATTGTTCTTTAGAGAAATTATTCGTTTACATGGTATTCCAAAAACAATAGTCTCTGATCGCGATGCTAAGTTTCTAAGCCATTTTTGGAGATCTCTTTGGAATAAATTGGGAACTAAATTGTTGTTTAGCACTACTTGTCACCCTCAGACTGATGGACAAACTGAGGTAGTAAATAGAACTTTATCTACCATGCTAAGGGCTGTTTTAGACAAGAATTTGAGACGTTGGGAGGATTGCTTGCCTCATGTTGAATTTGCTTACAATCATGCCACACATTCTTCTACAAAGATGTGCCCTTTCCAGATTGTTTATGGTTACATTCCTAGGGCACCTATTGATTTGATTTCACTTAATGCTGCGAACGCCCCACATGTAGATGCTTCTGCACATGTTGAACAAATGATTACCATACATGAACAAACGAAACAGAACATTGCTGCTACTAATGCAAAAAATCAGGTTGCTGGTAGTAAAGGAAGAAAACATGTTACTTTTGAACCTGGTGATATGGTTTGGTTGCATTTGAGAAAGGATCGTTTTCCTACTTTGCGCCGTTCTAAATTGATGCCTCGTGCTGCTGGTCCTTTTAAGGTACTAACCAAGATTAATGATAATGCTTATATCCTTGACCTGCCTGCGGAGTTTGGTGTTTCCACTAGTTTTAATGTTGAAGATTTGAAACCGTATGCGGGAGAAGATGAGGAGTTGCCGTCGAGGACGACTTCAGTTCAAGAAGGGGAGGATGATGCGGACATCAACACCAACACGAGCACATCTACACCAGCAGCGCCTTCTCTAGCCCAGGCGCCACCCCTTCCACCTGGGCCAGTGACTCGGGCCCGTGCAAGAGAATTGAACTACATCATGTTGTTAAAGAACGAAGGCCCGGAAGAATAGACGACCAGCCCAATTGCGGCCCATAATGGACGACCTAGGGTTGGCCGCCCCTAGGGGCTGCGCCCCCTCTCTATTTATTCAGGAGCTGCGCCTCCTTTATTCTCTGAGTTTTGTTTTACGTTAGCCTTAGCTACTCTCGAACACGCGCTAATCTGCGCTGTCTTCGTGTATTCAGAACTCCACCCTCGAGTAATAGATTAGATTGCTCGCATCTTGTTCTTGTTCGTTCTTCGATTGCGCACAGGAAACGATCTTCGTGATCAGGCCGATCTCGCATCAGCAAGGTCGGTAACCACAGGGAGTTGGTTCAGCGATTGCATTGGCGCCTCGGGCTTGCTCGTCGTAGTCGGATCGCAAGGGTCATCTTCTGCCAAATCGGAATTATCTCTACTCGCCGAAAGATCGGGCACCTCACCACCCCAAACATGAGTTTTGGACCTAAAGTAGTGGATTGGGCATGTTCGTTGCGAAAACGAAGAAATGGTTCCGGTGGCAAAAACTCGTGCTTTGTATGCACCCCGACAACCGTTTTCAGAATGGTTGACTTGCGGCAACGAAATTACGCGAAACCACCCCAAACATGAGTTTTGGACATAAAGTAGTGGATTGGGCAAGTTCGTTGCGAAAAAACGAAGAAATGGTTCCGGTGGCAAAAACTCGTGCTTTGTATGCACCCGACACCCGTATTCGGAACGGGCGACGTGCGACAACGAAATTGCGCGAAACCACCCCAAACATGAGTTTTGGATCTAACGTAGTGGATTGGGCATGTTCGTTGCGAAAAATGAAGAAATGGTTCCGGTGGCAAAAACTCGTGCTTTGTATGCACCCCGACACCCGATTTCAGAATGGGTGACGTGCGGCAACGAAATTGCGTGAAACCACCCCAAACATGAGTTTTTGACCTAAAGTAGTGGATTGGGCATGTTCGTTGCGACAAACAAAGAAATTGTTCTGGTGGCAAAAACTCGTGCTTTTTATGCACCCGACACCTGTTTTCGGAATGGGTGACGTGCGAAAACGAAATTGTGCGAAACCACCCCCAAACATGAGTTTTGGACCTAAAGTAGTGGATTGGGCATGTTCGTTGCGAAAAAAGAAGAAATGGTTCCGGTGGCAAAAATTCGTGCTTTGTATGCACCCCGACACCCGTTTTCGGAATGGGTGACGTGCGACAACGAAATTGCGCGAAACCACCCCAAACATGAGTTTTGGACCTAAAGTAGTGGATTGGGAATATTCGTTGCGAAAAACGAAGAAATGATTCCGGTGGCAAAAACTCGTGCTTTGTATGCACCCGACACCCGTTTTCGGAATGGGTGACGTGCGACAACAAAATTGCGCGAAACCACCCCAAACATGAGTTTTAGACCTAAAGTAGTGGATTGGGCATGTTCGTTGCGAAAAACGAAGAAATGGTTCCGGTGGCAAAAACACGTGCTTTGTATGCACCCCGACAACCGTTTTCAGAATGGGTGACGTGCGGAAACGAAATTGCGCGAAACCACCCCAAACATGAGTTTTGGACCTAAAATAGTGGATTGGGCATGTTCGTTGCGAAAAACGAAAAAACGGTTCCGGTGGTAAAAACTCGTGTTTTGTATCCACCCGACACCCGTTTTCGGAATGAGTGACGTGCGACAACAAAATTGTGTGAAACCACCCCAAACATGAGTTTTGGACCTAAAGTAGTGGATTGGGCATGTTCGTTGCGAAAAACGAAGAAATGGTTCCGGTGGCAAAAACTCGTGCTTTTATGCACCCCGATACCCGTTTTCAGAATGGGTGACGTGCGACAACGAAATTGCGTGAAACCACCCCAAACATGAGTTTTAGATCTAAAGTAGTGGATTGGGCATGTTCGTTGCGAAAAACAAAGAAATGGTTCCGGTGGCAAAAACTCGTGCTTTGTATGCACCCGACACCTGTTTTCGGAATGGGTGACGTGTGACAACGAAATTGTGCGAAACCACCCCAAACATGAGTTTTGGACCTAAAGTAGTAGATTGAGCATGTTCGTTGCGAAAAACGAAGAAATGGTTCCGGTGGCAAAAACTCGTGCTTTTATGCATACCCGTTTTCAGAATGGGTGACGTGCGACAACGAAATTGCGCGAAACCACCTCAAACATGAGTTTTGGACCTAAAGTAGTGGATTGGGCATGTTCGTTGCGAAAAACGAAGAAATGGTTCCGGTGGCAAAAACTCGTGCTTTGTATGCACCCCCACACCCGTTTTCAGAATGGGTGACGTGCGGCAACGAAATTGTGCGAAACCACCCAAACATGAGTTTTGGACCTAAACTAGTGGATTGGGCATGATCGTTGAGAAAAACAAAGAAATGGTTCCGGTGGCAAAAACTCATGGTTTGTATGCACCCGACACCCGTTTTCGGAATGGGTGACGTGCGACAACGAAATTGTGCGAAACCACCCCAAACATGAGTTTTGGATCTAAATAGTGGATTGGGCATGTTCGTTGCGAAAAACGAAGAAATGGTTCCGGTGGCAAAAACTCGTGCTTTTATGCACCCCCATACCCGTTTTCAGAATGGGTGACGTGCGACAACGAAATTGCGCGAAACCACCTCAAACATGAGTTTTGGACCTAAAGTAGTGGATTGGGCATGTTCGTTGCGAAAAACGAAGAAATGGTTCCGCTGGCAAAAACTCGTGCTTTTATGCACCCCGATACCCGTTTTCGGAATGGGTGACGTGCGACAATGAAATTGCGCGAAACCACCCCAAACATGAGTTTTGGACCTAAAGTAGTGGATTGGGCATGTTCGTTGCGAAAACGAAGAAATGGTTCCGGTGGCAAAAACTCGTGCTTTGTATGCACCCGACAACCGTTTCGGAATGGGTGACGTGCGACAACGAAATTGCGCGAAACCACCCCAAACATGAGTTTTGGACCTAAAGTAGTGGATTGGGCATGTTCGTTGCGAAAAACGAAGAAATGGTTCCGTTGGCAAAAACTCGTGCTTTGTTTGCACCCCGACACCCATTTTTGGAATGGGTGACGTGCGACAACAAAATTGCGTGAAACCACCCCAAACATGAGTTTTGGACCTAAAGTAGTGGATTGGGCATATTCGTTGCGAAAAACGAAAAATTGATTCCGGTGGCAAAAACTCGTGCTTTGTATGCACCCGACACCCGTTTTCAGAATGGGTGACTTGCGACAACAAAATTGCGCGAAACCACCCCAAACATGAGTTTTGGACCTAAAGTAGTGGATTGGGCATGTTCGTTGCGAAAAACGAAGAAATGGTTCCGGTGGCAAAAACACGTGCTTTGTATGCACCCCGACAACCGTTTTCAAAATGGGAGACGTGCGGAAACGAAATTGCGCGAAACCACCTCAAACATGAGTTTTGGACCTAAAATAGTGGATTGGGCATGTTCGTTGCGAAAAACGAAAAAATGGTTCCGGTGGCAAAAACTCGTGCTTTGTATGCACCCGACACCCGTTTTCGGAATGGGTGACGTGCGACAACGAAATTGTGTGAAACCACCCGAAACATGAGTTTTGGACCTAAAGTAGTGGATTGGGCATTTTCGTTGCGAAAAACGAAGAAATGGTTCCGATGGCAAAAACTCGTGCTTTTTTATGCACCCCGATACCCGTTTTCAGAATGGGTGACGTGCGACAACGAAATTGTGCGAAACCACCCGAAACATGAGTTTTGGACCTAAAGTAGTGGATTGGGCATTTTTGTTGCGAAAAACAAAGAAATGGTTCCGCTGGCAAAAACTCGTGCTTTGTATGCACCCCGACACCCGTTTTCGGAATGGGTGACGTGCGACAACGAAATTGTGCGAAACCACCCCAAACATGAGTTTTGGACCTAAAGTAGTGGATTGGGCATGTTCGTTGCGAAAAATGAAGAAATGGTTCCGGTGGCAAAAACTCGTGCTTTGTATGCACCCAACACCCGTTTTTGGAATGGGTGACGTGCGACAACGAAATTGCGCGAAACCATCCCAAACATGAGTTTTAGACCTAAAGTAGTGGATTGGGCATGTTCATTGCGAAAACGAAGAAATGGTTCCGGTGGCAAAAACTCGTGCTTTGTATGCACCCCGACAACCGTTTTCAGAATGGTTGACTTGTGGCAACGAAATTACGCGAAACCACCCCAAACATGAGTTTTGGACATAAAGTACTGGATTGGGCAAGTTCGTTGCGAAAAAACGAAGAAATGGTTCCGGTGGCAAAAACTTGTGCTTTGTATGCACCCGACACCCGTTTTTGGAACGGGCGACGTGCGACAACGAAATTGCGCGAAACCACCCCAAACATGAGTTTTGGATCTAAAGTAGTGGATTGGGCATGTTCGTTGCGAAAAATGAAGAAATGGTTCCGGTGGCAAAAACTCGTGCTTTGTATGCACCCCGACACCCGATTTCAGAATGGGTGACGTGCGGCAACGAAATTGCGTGAAACCACCCCAAACATGAGTTTTTGACCTAAAGTAGTGGATTGGGCATGTTCGTTGCGACAAACAAAGAAATTGTTCTGGTGGCAAAAACTCGTGCTTTGTATGCACCCGACACCAGTTTTCGGAATGGGTGACGTGCGAAAACGAAATTGTGCGAAACCACCCCCAAACATGAGTTTTGGACCTAAAGTAGTGGATTGGGCATGTTCGTTGCGAAAAAAGAAGAAATGGTTCCGGTGGCAAAAATTCGTGCTCTGTATGCACCCCGACACCCGTTTTCGGAATGGGTGACGTGCGACAACGAAATTGCGCGAAACCACCCCAAACATGAGTTTTGGACCTAAAGTAGTGGATTGGGCATATTCGTTGCGAAAAACGAAGAAATGATTCCGGTGGCAAAAACTCGTGATTTGTATGCACCCGACACCCGTTTTCGGAATGGGTGACGTGCGACAACAAAATTGCGCGAAACCACCCCAAACATGAGTTTTAGACCTAAAGTAGTGGATTGGGCATGTTCGTTGCGAAAAACGAAGAAATGGTTCCGGTGGCAAAAACACGTGCTTTGTATGCACCCCGACAACCGTTTTCAGAATGGGTGACGTGCGGAAACGAAATTGCGCGAAACCACCGCAAACATGAGTTTTTGACCTAAAATAGTGGATTGGGCATGTTCGTTGCGAAAAACGAAAAAATGGTTCCGGTGGTAAAAACTCGTGTTTTGTATCCACCCGACACCCGTTTTCGGAATGAGTGACGTGCGACAACGAAATTGTGTGAAACCACCCCAAACATGAGTTTTGGACCTAAAGTAGTGGATTGGGCATGTTCGTTGCGAAAAACGAAGAAATGGTTCCGGTGGCAAAAACTCGTGCTTTTATGCACCCCGATACCCGTTTTCAGAATGCGTGACGTGCGACAACGAAATTGCGCGAAACCACCTCAAACATGAGTTTTGGACCTAAAGTAGTGGATTGGGCATGTTTGTAGCGAAAAACAAAGAAATGGTTCCGGTGGCAAAAACTCGTGCTTTGTATGCACCCCGACACCCGTTTTCGGAATGGGTGACGTGCGACAACGAAATTGTGCGAAACCACCCAAACATGAGTTTTGGACCTAAAGTAGTGGATTGGGCATGTTCGTTGCGAAAAACAAAGAAATGGTTCTGGTGGCAAAAACTCGTGCTTTGTATGCACCCGACACCCGTTTTCGGAATGGGTGACGTGCGACAAAAATTGGGCGAAACCACCCCAAACATGAGTTTTGGACCTAAACAGTGGATTGGGCATGTTCGTTGCGAAAAACGAAGAAATGGTTCCAGTGGCAAAAACTCATGCTTTTATGCACCCCGATACCCGTTTTCAGAATGGGTGACGTGCGACAACGAAATTGCGCGAAACCACCTCAAACATGAGTTTTGGACCTAAAGTAGTGGATTGGGCATTTTTGTTGCGAAAAACAAAGAAATGGTTCCGGTGGCAAAAACTTGTGCTTTGTATGCACCCCGACACCCGTTTTCGGAATGGGTGACGTGCGACAACGAAATTGTGCGAAACCACCCCAAACATGAGTTTTGGACCTAAAGTAGTGGATTGGGCATGTTCGTTGCGAAAAACGAAGAAATGGTTCCGATGGCAAAAACTCGTGCTTTGTATGCACCCGACACCCGTTTTCGGAATGGGTGACGTGCGACAACGAAATTGCGCGAAACCACCACAAACATGAGTTTTGGACCTAAAGTAGTGGATTGGGCATGTTCGTTGCGAAAACGAAGAAATGGTTCCGGTGGCAAAAACTCGTGCTTTGTATGCACCCGACACCCGTTTTCAGAATGGGTGACGTGCGGCAACGAAATTGCGTGAAACCACCCCAAACATGAGTTTTAGATCTAAAGTAGTGGATTGGGCATGTTCGTTGCGAAAAACAAAGAAATGGTTCCGGTGGCAAAAACTCGTGCTTTGTATACACCCGACACCTGTTTTCGGAATGGGTGACGTGTGACAACGAAATTGTGCGAAACCACCCCAAACATGAGTTTTGGACCTAAAGTAGTGGATTGAGCATGTTCGTTGCGAAAAACGAAGAAATGGTTCCGGTGGCAAAAACTCGTGCTTTTATGCATACCCGTTTTCAGAATGGGTGACGTGCGACAACGAAATTGCGCGAAACCACCTCAAACATGAGTTTTGGACCTAAAGTAGTGGATTGGGCATGTTCGTTGCGAAAAACGAAGAAATGGTTCCGGTGGCAAAAACTCGTGCTTTGTATGCACCCCCACACCCGTTTTCAGAATGGGTGACGTGCGGCAACGAAATTGTGCGAAACCACCCAAACATGAGTTTTGGACCTAAACTAGTGGATTGGGCATGATCGTTGAGAAAAACAAAGAAATGGTTCCGGTGGCAAAAACTCATGCTTTGTATGCACCCGACACCCGTTTTCGGAATGGGTGACGTGCGACAACGAAATTGTGCGAAACCACCCCAAACATGAGTTTTGGATCTAAATAGTGGATTGGGCATGTTCGTTGCGAAAAACGAAGAAATGGTTCCGGTGGCAAAAACTCGTGCTTTTATGCACCCCCATACCCGTTTTCAGAATGGGTGACGTGCGACAACGAAATTGCGCGAAACCACCTCAAACATGAGTTTTGGACCTAAAGTAGTGGATTGGGCATGTTCGTTGCGAAAAACGAAGAAATGGTTCCGCTGGCAAAAACTCGTGCTTTTATGCACCCCGATACCCGTTTTCGGAATGGGTGACGTGCGACAATGAAATTGCGCGAAACCACCCCAAACATGAGTTTTGGACCTAAAGTAGTGGATTGGGCATGTTCGTTGCGAAAACGAAGAAATGGTTCCGGTGGCAAAAACTCGTGCTTTGTATGCACCCGACAACCGTTTCGGAATGGGTGACGTGCGACAACGAAATTGCGCGAAACCACCCCAAACATGAGTTTTGGACCTAAAGTAGTGGATTGGGCATGTTCGTTGCGAAAAACGAAGAAATGGTTCCGTTGGCAAAAACTCGTGCTTTGTTTGCACCCCGACACCCATTTTTGGAATGGGTGACGTGCGACAACAAAATTGCGCGAAACCACCCCAAACATGAGTTTTGGACCTAAAGTAGTGGATTGGGCATATTCGTTGCGAAAAACGAAAAATTGATTCCGGTGGCAAAAACTCGTGCTTTGTATGCACCCGACACCCGTTTTCGGAATGGGTGACATGCGACAACAAAATTGCGCGAAACCACCCCAAACATGAGTTTTGCACCTAAAGTAGTGGATTGGGCATGTTCGTTGCGAAAAACGAAGAAATGGTTCCGGTGGCAAAAACACGTGCTTTGTATGCACCCCCGACAACCGTTTTCAGAATGGGTGACGTGCGGAAACGAAATTGCGCGAAACCACCCCAAACATGAGTTTTGGACCTAAAATAGTGGATTGAGCATGTTCGTTGAGAAAAACGAAAAAATGGTTCCGGTGGCAAAAACTCGTGCTTTGTATGCACCCGACACCCGTTTTCGGAATGGGTGACGTGCGACAACGAAATTGTGCGAAACCACCCGAAACATGAGTTTTGGACCTAAAGTAGTGGATTGTGCATTTTCGTTGCGAAAAACGAAGAAATGGTTCCGATGGCAAAAACTCGTGCTTTTTTTATGCACCCCGATACCCGTTTTCAGAATGGGTGACGTGCGACAACGAAATTGTGCGAAACCACCCGAAACATGAGTTTTGGACCTAAAGTAGTGGATTGGGCATTTTTGTTGCGAAAAACAAAGAAATGGTTCCGCTGGCAAAAACTCGTGCTTTGTATGCACCCCGACACCCGTTTTCGGAATGGGTGACGTGCGACAACGAAATTGTGCGAAACCACCCCAAACATGAGTTTTGGACCTAAAGTAGTGGATTGGGCATGTTCGTTGCGAAAAACGAAGAAATGGTTCCGGTGGCAAAAACTCGTGCTTTGTATGCACCCGACACCCGTTTTCGGAATGGGTGACGTGCCACAACGAAATTGCGCGAAACCACCCCAAACATGAGTTTTAGACCTAAAGTAGTGGATTGGGCATGTTCGTTGCGAAAACGAAGAAATGGTTCCGGTGGCAAAACTCGTGCTTTGTATGCACCCCAGACAACCGTTTTCAGAATGGTTGACTTGCGGCAACGAAATTACGCGAAACCACCCCAAACATGAGTTTTGGACATAAAGTAGTGGATTGGGCAAGTTCGTTGCGAAAAAACGAAGAAATGGTTCCGGTGGCAAAAACTCGTGCTTTGTATGCACCCGACACCTGTTTTCGGAACGGGCGACGTGCGACAACGAAATTGCGCGAAACCACCCCAAACATGAGTTTTGGATCTAAAGTAGTGGATTGGGCATGTTCGTTGCGAAAAATGAAGAAATGGTTCCGGTGGCAAAAACTCGTGCTTTGTATGCACCCCGACACCCGATTTCAGAATGGGTGACGTGCGGCAACGAAATTGCGTGAAACCACCCCAAACATGAGTTTTTGTCCTAAAGTAGTGGATTGGACATGTTCGTTGCGACAAACAAAGAAATTGTTCTGGTGGCAAAAACTTGTGCTTTGTATGCACCCGACACCTGTTTTCCGAATGGGTGACGTGCGAAAACGAAATTGTGCGAAACCACCCCCAAACATGAGTTTTAGATCTAAAGTAGTGGATTGGGCATGTTCGTTGCGAAAAACAAAGAAATGGTTCCGGTGGCAAAAACTCGTGCTTTGTATACACCCGACACCTGTTTTCGGAATGGGTGACGTGTGACAACGAAATTGTGCGAAACCACCCCAAACATGAGTTTTGGACCTAAAGTAGTGGATTGAGCATGTTCGTTGCGAAAAACGAAGAAATGGTTCCGGTGGCAAAAACTCGTGCTTTTATGCATACCCGTTTTCAGAATGGGTGACGTGCGACAACGAAATTGCGCGAAACCACCTCAAACATGAGTTTTGGACCTAAAGTAGTGGATTGGGCATGTTCGTTGCGAAAAACGAAGAAATGGTTCCGGTGGCAAAAACTCGTGCTTTGTATGCACCCCCACACCCGTTTTCAGAATGGGTGACGTGCGGCAACGAAATTGTGCGAAACCACCCAAACATGAGTTTTGGACCTAAACTAGTGGATTGGGCATGATCGTTGAGAAAAACAAAGAAATGGTTCCGGTGGCAAAAACTCATGCTTTGTATGCACCCGACACCCGTTTTCGGAATGGGTGACGTGCGACAACGAAATTGTGCGAAACCACCCCAAACATGAGTTTTGGATCTAAATAGTGGATTGGGCATGTTCGTTGCGAAAAACGAAGAAATGGTTCCGGTGGCAAAAACTCGTGCTTTTATGCACCCCCATACCCGTTTTCAGAATGGGTGACGTGCGACAACGAAATTGCGGGAAACCACCTCAAACATGAGTTTTGGACCTAAAGTAGTGGATTGGGCATGTTCGTTGCGAAAAACGAAGAAATGGTTCCGCTGGCAAAAACTCGTGCTTTTATGCACCCCGATACCCGTTTTCGGAATGGGTGACGTGCGACAATGAAATTGCGCGAAACCACCCCAAACATGAGTTTTGGACCTAAAGTAGTGGATTGGGCATGTTCGTTGCGAAAACGAAGAAATGGTTCCGGTGGCAAAAACTCGTGCTTTGTATGCACCCGACAACCGTTTCGGAATGGGTGACGTGCGACAACGAAATTGCGCGAAACCACCCCAAACATGAGTTTTGGACCTAAAGTAGTGGATTGGGCATGTTCGTTGCGAAAAACGAAGAAATGGTTCCGTTGGCAAAAACTCGTGCTTTGTTTGCACCCCGACACCCATTTTTGGAATGGGTGACGTGCGACAACAAAATTGCGCGAAACCACCCCAAACATGAGTTTTGGACCTAAAGTAGTGGATTGGGCATATTCGTTGCGAAAAACGAAAAATTGATTCCGGTGGCAAAAACTCGTGCTTTGTATGCACCCGACACCCGTTTTCGGAATGGGTGACATGCGACAACAAAATTGCGCGAAACCACCCCAAACATGAGTTTTGGACCTAAAGTAGTGGATTGGGCATGTTCGTTGCGAAAAACGAAGAAATGGTTCCGGTGGCAAAAACACGTGCTTTGTATGCACCCCCGACAACCGTTTTCAGAATGGGTGACGTGCGGAAACGAAATTGCGCGAAACCACCCCAAACATGAGTTTTGGACCTAAAATAGTGGATTGAGCATGTTCGTTGAGAAAAACGAAAAAATGGTTCCGGTGGCAAAAACTCGTGCTTTGTATGCACCCGACACCCGTTTTCGGAATGGGTGACGTGCGACAACGAAATTGTGCGAAACCACCCGAAACATGAGTTTTGGACCTAAAGTAGTGGATTGTGCATTTTCGTTGCGAAAAACGAAGAAATGGTTCCGATGGCAAAAACTCGTGCTTTTTTTATGCACCCCGATACCCGTTTTCAGAATGGGTGACGTGCGACAACGAAATTGTGCGAAACCACCCGAAACATGAGTTTTGGACCTAAAGTAGTGGATTGGGCATTTTTGTTGCGAAAAACAAAGAAATGGTTCCGCTGGCAAAAACTCGTGCTTTGTATGCACCCCGACACCCGTTTTCGGAATGGGTGACGTGCGACAACGAAATTGTGCGAAACCACCCCAAACATGAGTTTTGGACCTAAAGTAGTGGATTGGGCATGTTCGTTGCGAAAAACGAAGAAATGGTTCCGGTGGCAAAAACTCGTGCTTTGTATGCACCCGACACCCGTTTTCGGAATGGGTGACGTGCGACAACGAAATTGCGCGAAACCACCCCAAACATGAGTTTTAGACCTAAAGTAGTGGATTGGGCATGTTCGTTGCGAAAACGAAGAAATGGTTCCGGTGGCAAAACTCGTGCTTTGTATGCACCCCGACAACCGTTTTCAGAATGGTTGACTTGCGGCAACGAAATTACGCGAAACCACCCCAAACATGAGTTTTGGACATAAAGTAGTGGATTGGGCAAGTTCGTTGCGAAAAAAACGAAGAAATGGTTCCGGTGGCAAAAACTCGTGCTTTGTATGCACCCGACACCTGTTTTCGGAACGGGCGACGTGCGACAACGAAATTGCGCGAAACCACCCCAAACATGAGTTTTGGATCTAAAGTAGTGGATTGGGCATGTTCGTTGCGAAAAATGAAGAAATGGTTCCGGTGGCAAAAACTCGTGCTTTGTATGCACCCCGACACCCGATTTCAGAATGGGTGACGTGCGGCAACGAAATTGCGTGAAACCACCCCAAACATGAGTTTTTGTCCTAAAGTAGTGGATTGGACATGTTCGTTGCGACAAACAAAGAAATTGTTCTGGTGGCAAAAACTCGTGCTTTGTATGCACCCGACACCTGTTTTCGGAATGGGTGACGTGCGAAAACGAAATTGTGCGAAACCACCCCCAAACATGAGTTTTGGACCTAAAGTAGTGGATTGGGCATGTTCGTTGCGAAAAAAGAAGAAATGGTTCCGTTGGCAAAAACTCGTGCTTTGTATGCACCCCGACACCCGTTTTCGGAATGGGTGACGTGCGACAACGAAATTGCGCGAAACCACCCCAAACATGAGTTTTGGACCTAAAGTAGTGGATTTGGCATATTCGTTGCGAAAAACGAAGAAATGATTCCGGTGGCAAAAACTCGTGCTTTGTATGCACCCGACACCCGTTTTCGGAATGGGTGACGTGCTACAACGAAATTGCGCGAAACCACCCCAAACATGAGTTTTGGACCTAAAGTAGTGGATTGGGCATGTTCGTTGCGAAAAACGAAGAAATGGTTCCGGTGGCAAAAACTCGTGCTTTGTATGCACCCGACACCCGTTTTCGGAATGGGTGACGTGCGACAACGAAATTGCGCGAAACCACCCCAAACATGAGTTTTAGACCTAAAGTAGTGGATTGGGCATGTTCGTTGCGAAAACGAAGAAATGGTTCCGGTGGCAAAACTCGTGCTTTGTATGCACCCCGACAACCGTTTTCAGAATGGTTGACTTGCGGCAACGAAATTACGCGAAACCACCCCAAACATGAGTTTTGGACATAAAGTAGTGGATTGGGCAAGTTCGTTGCGAAAAAAACGAAGAAATAGTTCCGGTGGCAAAAACTCGTGCTTTGTATGCACCCGACACCTGTTTTCGGAACGGGCGACGTGCGACAACGAAATTGCGCGAAACCACCCCAAACATGAGTTTTGGATCTAAAGTAGTGGATTGGGCATGTTCGTTGCGAAAAATGAAGAAATGGTTCCGGTGGCAAAAACTCGTGCTTTGTATGCACCCCGACACCCGATTTCAGAATGGGTGACGTGCGGCAACGAAATTGCGTGAAACCACCCCAAACATGAGTTTTTGACCTAAAGTAGTGGATTGGACATGTTCGTTGCGACAAACAAAGAAATTGTTCTGGTGGCAAAAACTCGTGCTTTGTATGCACCCGACACCTGTTTTCGGAATGGGTGACGTGCGAAAACGAAATTGTGCGAAACCACCCCCAAACATGAGTTTTGGACCTAAAGTAGTGGATTGGGCATGTTCGTTGCGAAAAAAGAAGAAATGGTTCCGTTGGCAAAAACTCGTGCTTTGTATGCACCCCGACACCCGTTTTCGGAATGGGTGACGTGCGACAACGAAATTGCGCGAAACCACCCCAAACATGAGTTTTGGACCTAAAGTAGTGGATTGGGCATATTCGTTGCGAAAAACGAAGAAATGATTCCGGTGGCAAAAACTCGTGCTTTGTATGCACCCGACACCCGTTTTCGGAATGGGTGACGTGCTACAACGAAATTGCGCGAAACCACCCCAAACATGAGTTTTGGACCTAAAGTAGTGGATTGGGCATGTTCGTTGCGAAAAACGAAGAAATGGTTCCGGTGGCAAAAACTCGTGCTTTGTATGCACCCCGACAACCGTTTTCAGAATGGGTGACGTGCGGCAACGAAATTGCGCGAAACCACCCCAAACATGAGTTTTGGACCTAAAGTAGTGGATTGGGCATGTTCGTTGCGAAAAACGAAAAAATGGTTCCGGTGGTAAAAACTCGTGCTTTGTATCCACCCGTCACCCGTTTTCGGAATGAGTGACGTGTGGTGTGACAACGAAATTGTGTGAAACCACCCCAAACATGAGTTTTGGACCTAAAGTAGTGGATTGGGCATGTTCGTTGCGAAAAACGAAGAAATGGTTCCGGTGGCAAAAACTCGTGCTTTTATGCACCCTGATACCCGTTTTCAGAATGGGTGACGTGCGACAACGAAATTGCGCGAAACCACCTCAAACATGAGTTTTGGACCCAAAGTAGTGGATTGGGCATGTTTGTAGCGAAAAACAAAGAAATGGTTCCGGTGGCAAAAACTCGTGCTTTGTATGCACCCCGACACCCGTTTTCGGAATGGGTGACGTGCGACAACGAAATTGTGCGAAACCACCCAAACATGAGTTTTGGACCTAAAGTAGTGGATTGGGCATGTTCGTTGCGAAAAACAAAGAAATGGTTCCGGTGGCAAAAACTCGTGCTTTGTATGCACCCGACACCCGTTTTCGGAATGGGTGACGTGCGACAAAAATTGTGCGAAACCACCCCAAACATGAGTTTTGGACCTAAATAGTGGATTGGGCATGTTCGTTGCGAAAAACGAAGAAATGGCTCCGGTGGCAAAAACTCGTGCTTTTATGCACCCCGATACCCGTTTTCAGAATGGGTGACGTGCGACAACGAAATTGCGCGAAACCACCTCAAACATGAGTTTTGGACCTAAAGTAGTGGATTGGGCATTTTTGTTGCGAAAAACAAAGAAATGGTTCCGCTGGCAAAAACTCGTGCTTTGTATGTACCCGACACCCGTTTTCGGAATGGGTGACGTGCGACAACGAAATTGTGCGAAACCACCCCAAACATGAGTTTTGGACCTAAAGTAGTGGATTGGGCATGTTCGTTGCGAAAAACGAAGAAATGGTTCCGGTGGCAAAAACTCGTGCTTTGTATGCACCCGACACCCGTTTTCGGAATGGGTGACGTGCGACAACGAAATTGCGCGAAACCACCCCAAACATGAGTTTTGGACCTAAAGTAGTGGATTGGGCATGTTCGTTGCGAAAACGAAGAAATGGTTCCGGTGGCAAAAACTCGTGCTTTGTATGCACCCCGACAACCGTTTTCAGAATGGTTGACTTGCGGCAACAAAATTACGCGAAACCACCCCCAAACATGAGTTTTGGACATAAAGTAGTGGATTGGGCAATTTCATTGCGAAAAACGAAGAAATGGTTCCGGTGGCAAAAACTCGTGCTTTGTATGCACCCGACACCCGTTTTTGGAACGGGCGACGTGCGACATCGAAATTGCGCGAAACCACCCCAAACATGAGTTTTGGATCTAAAGTAGTGGATTGGGCTTGTTCGTTGCGAAAAATGAAGAAATGGTTCCGGTGGCAAAAACTCGTGCTTTGTATGCACCCCGACACCCGTTTTCAGAATGGGTGACGTGCGACAACGAAATTGCGTGAAACCACCCCAAACATGAGTTTTTGACCTAAAGTAGTGGACTGGGCATGTTCGCTGCGACAAACAAAGAAATTGTTCTGGTGGCAAAAACTCGTGCTTTGTATGCACCCGACACCTGTTTTCGGAATGGGTGACGTGCGAAAACGAAATTGTGCGAAACCACCCCCAAACATGAGTTTTGGACCTAAAGTAGTGGATTGGGCATGTTCGTTGCGAAAAAAGAAGAAATGGTTCCGGTGGCAAAAACTCGTGCTTTGTATGCACCCCGACACCCGTTTTCGGAATGGGTGACGTGCGACAACGAAATTGCGCGAAACCACCCCAAACATGAGTTTTGGACCTAAATGATAACCCAACGGGTAGAAGGGTGCCCGATCTTTCGATGAGAGATGATGGAGGTGGAAAACTTGTTGGAGAACGACGTTGGCTGCCCGACTACCACAACCAAGATGGTGTGGCGCCTTGAGCGACAGGTACACCGTCTCCTGGTAACTACGATTTGGGGTGGAGGTCGACGTTGTGCTATCCGACTACAACAACCACAAGGGTGCTGCGCCTTAGCGATAGTTACACTGGCTCCTGTTGTTGTTGCTCTTGCCGTGCCAAGAACAACCTTGAACCTGCAAGCAATCGAGAACAAGCAAGAACAAGATAAAAAGCAGACGCTCACGGATCTGATAGAGTTGGGGTTCTGTTTCAAGTATCCGGGTGGTCTAGCCGACACACGCGTTTACAAGGAAGTAGCAAAGGCTAAACTTACATCAAACAAAAACCCAAGTTCTTTGGTGGCTGCTAGTTGCTTAAATAGAGGAATAGAAAGAAGTTCTGGTGGAGAACGAAGCTCTCTCGACAGTTTCTGGACGTGTCGTTTGGTTTCTCCCATTGATTCTTCAGCCGCCAGAAAGTAGACGAAGAGAGCTTTCCAACAAGTACTTATTTGCACTAAACAATCTTGGGAGATGAAAGATATGCTCCATTTAATATGGTGCTTACTGCAGTTACGAATTCCCTCGGACTGGTGGAGTCAAGAAGTTCTCTCGACAGTTTCTGGACGCCTCATTTGGTATCTCTAATTGATTCTTTCTCCACCAAGAAGTAGACGAAGAGTGCTTTCCATCAAATGCTTATTTGCCTTCATTGGCCTTGGGAGTTGAAAGATATGGCCTCTTCAACTTGCACTTGCTGCAGTTACGAAATCCCTTCAAGTGGAGCAGCTTTTATTGCCTTGTTGCCTTCTCAAATTCTAGATGGTTTACCTCCCAAACACCTTAGCATAATAAAGTAATCACAAGGTATTAATACCTCATTTAAGGAATGATTAGCTTCAACAACAAGGAACAAGTTCACCTGATAATTAAATTTACGTGCACGGACTCGTTTCACTGGTCCATGATTAAATGGTGAAGGGGGTCGCTGGTGTGGTTGTATTGATGGCAGTGATGTCCTCATCATCCTCCCCTTCTTTTAATAGAGTCGTCCTCGACTCTAGTGTGTGCTCCTCACCCAAGTATATCTTTAAATTTGATGATGTGCTTGCTTGGTTGGAAATGTTGGAAATATCATTACTTGGTCCCCAATCAACTTCTTTGTTCCTCAATGTCTTTGTAGCAGGAGCCATTAACATGGCCATATCTGTGCGGGTTATGTTCTCATCATTCTCCCCTTCTTGACAGCAAACCGTCCTCGGTTTTGCATCATGATTGATGTTGATGACTAAGCTTTTATCAATGTCTTTCAAATATAAACTTGAAACTTCTACTAAAGTACATGGAAACAAGAGATTCTTTTCTTCTTGAGAACATACCAATATCTTATTTGCAAAAAGTGAAGAAACAACATATCTAGATGAAATAGAAATTCTATGCACAAGAAATTGTCCTATGTTGTTGTACTTGCCAGCAATGTAAAATATAACATGAGAAGGACAAGGTATAGTTGATCTAGCAAATAAAATATTTTCCAAATTACCGAGCTCAAAAAGATCATCAAACTCAATATATCCCCAAGTATTTAAAGAAGAGAGCAAATTTATTTCTTCAGTTTCGTTTGCAATACAAATTACATGTTCCTTTTTAGCCAAAATGTTTGGTTCAATAACAGATGTAACATGATCATTTACTAGTTGTTGCCTTAGTACATGTGAATCATTATACCACAAATCTTCACTATCACAAGTGTCAGCAATCAATTCTTCTTGTGATGATGGAAAAACAATAGCTGGTTTCATTATTTTGTGTTCTTGATCAGCATGTAGAGCAGATGCAAAAGAGGAACTATGGCTCACATGTTCAGTGCTTGTATAATTATATAATAGAATCTCATTTTCAGCTTTACATGCAAGCAAAAACAAGTGAGAAATGTGTTTGTATGCTTCATGCATGACTATAGTCTGAATTTCAGAATTGAGTCCTTTCATGAACCTAGTCATTACATCTTCCATGCATTCATCTAAACGAGCAAACATGGTACAAATTTTAAAATCATAATAATAATCTATCACAGTCCTAGCACCCTGCTTTAAGGTGTCTAATTTAGAAAGCAAATGATCAGAATAGTATGCAGGAATGAATGCATCTCTAAAATGAAGTTTGAAGTCTTCCCAAGATTGTGGAACTTTGTTGTGCCTACAAATGTGTTTCCATTCCATCAATGCGTGCTCAGTTAACAAATTAGAGGCAATATAAATCTTTTGTTTTTGAGATAGATCATGCTTATCAAATTCATTATCTACCTTTAGCTCCCAATCAATGTATGCATGAGGATCGAATTTACCGGCATATGAAGGTAAGTGTCGAATGATGCCTTGAATATAATGTTCAGTTGGCTCAAAAATCTCCATATCACCTGCCATGTTTAGTAAAGACAAGAAAACAATAAAAATATCTTTGATCCTATAAACTACTAGGATTTATTGTTGTAATCTCTCATTCTCAAACTGGTTAAGCAAGTTCTTACAAATTCTCACCACGCAATACAGGAGGTGCCAGCAAACAGCAAGAATAACAACAACGGTGGCAGCTAGCACAACCTGGTGGTGTTGTAGAAAAATTTGTGGATTTATAGGTAGCTGCAATTTCAATAGTTCCAAGGAATAGCTAGTACCACGTTAGCCACAACAAGTTGAATAAACGTTCTACAATGGTGTTGTGCTGGTCCTAGTCCAAACCGTAATAGAGACGCGAGCCGTTACACAAATAGTATCACCAAAAGGTCAGAACAGCAATCGGATTTTTGAAACTATAAAAAGAAGGCACACAAACTGCCTTTTGTTTTGTTGCACTTACAAATTTTATCTACCAAAATTCAGAACTGGTTTTTTCTCTCTCTCTCTTTTTTGCACGTGTCTTTTTTTATTTTGCTGATTAGTGCGGCTTTTTTTATGCACTCGCCTTTTGCTTTCTCTTCTTTTTGGTTGAATTGCAGCAAGAGGTCTAAACTGGTGATTGTAACAAGGTGGCGCGAACTCGAAACTCTAGCGGTAAGAAAACTTTAGACCAGCAACTCGACCCAAATGCAGCAACCGTGAATTCAACAAGTCGAAAACTAAGTAGTAAAGCAAAGGCTCAAACTGTTTTTAGGTGAATTTCTGCTCTAAATATATCTTTGGGCAAAAGTGGACTGTAGGTAAATAAAACAAGGAAGATTGAGATCTCTCACCGAGCAACCTGAAATTTGATACCACTTGATAACCCAACGGGTAGAAGGGTGCCCGATCTTTCGATGAGAGATGATGGAGGTGGAAAACTTGTTGGAGAACGACCTTGGCTGCCCGACTACCACAACCAAGATGGTGTGGCGCCTTGAGCGACAGGTACACCGTCTCCTGGTAACTACGATTTGGGGTGGAGGTCGACGTTGTGCTATCCGACTACAACAACCACAAGGGTGCTGCGCCTTAGCGATAGTTACACCGGCTCCTGTTGTTGTTGCTCTTGCCGTGCCAAGAACAACCTTGAACCTGCAAGCAATCGAGAACAAGCAAGAACAAGATAAAAAGCAGACGCTCACGGATCTGATAGAGTTGGGGTTCTGTTTCAAGTATCCGGGTGGTCTAGCCGACACACGCGTTTACAAGGAAGTAGCAAAGGCTAAACTTACATCAAACAAAAACCCAAGTTCTTTGGTGGCTGCTAGTTGCTTAAATAGAGGAATAGAAAGAAGTTCTGGTGGAGAACGAAGCTCTCTCGACAGTTTCTGGACGTGTCGTTTGGTTTCTCCCATTGATTCTTCAGCCGCCAGAAAGTAGACGAAGAGAGCTTTCCAACAAGTACTTATTTGACTAAACAATCTTGGGAGATGAAAGATATGCTCCATTTAATATGGTGCTTGCTGCAGTTACGAATTCCCTCGGACTGGTGGAGTCAAGAAGTTCTCTCGACAGTTTCTGGACGCCTCATTTGGTATCTCTAATTGATTCTTTCTCCACCAAGAAGTAGACGAAGAGTGCTTTCCATCAAATGCTTATTTGCCTTCATTGGCCTTGGGAGTTGAAAGATATGGCCTCTTCAACTTGCACTTGCTGCAGTTACGAAATCCCTTCAAGTGGAGCAGCTTTTATAGCCTTGTTGCCTTCTCAAATTCTAGATGGTTTACCTCCCAAACACCTTAGCATAATAAAGTAATCACAAGGTATTAATACCTCATTTAAGGAATGATTAGCTTCAACAACAAGGAACGAGTTCACCTGATAATTAAATTTACGTGCACGGACTCGTTTCACTGGTCCATGATTAAATGGTGAAGGGGGTCGCTAGTGTGGTTGTATTGATGGCAGTGATGTCCTCATCATCCTCCCCTTCTTTTAATAGAGTCGTCCTCGACTCTAGTGTGTGCTCCTCACCCAAGTATATCTTTAAATTTGATGATGTGCTTGCTTGGTTGGAAATGTTGGAAATATCATTACTTGGTCCCCAATCAACTTCTTTGTTCCTCAATGTCTTTGTAGCAGGAGCCATTAACATGGCCATATCTGTGCGGGTTATGTTCTCATCACTAAAGTAGTGGATTGGGCATATTCGTTGCGAAAAACGAAGAGATGATTCCGGTGGCAAAAACTCGTGCTTTGTATGCACCCGACACCCGTTTTCGGAATGGGTGACGTGCTACAACGAAATTGCGCGAAACCACCCCAAACATGAGTTTTGGACCTAAAGTAGTGGATTGGGCATGTTCGTCGCAAAAACGAAGAAATGGTTCCAGTGGCAAAAACTCGTGCTTTGTATGCACCCCGACAACCGTTTTCAGAATGGGTGACGCGCGACAACGAAATTGCGCGAAACCACCCCAAACATGAGTTTTGGACCTAAAGTAGTGGATTGGGCATGTTCGTTGCGAAAAACGAAAAAATGGTTCCGGTGGTAAAAACTCGTGCTTTGTATGCACCCGACACCCGTTTTCGGAATGGGTGACGTGCGACAACGAAATTGTGTGAAACCACCCCAAACATGAGTTTTGGACCTAAAGTAGTGGATTGGACATGTTCGTTGTGAAAAACGAAGAAATGGTTCCGGTGGCAAAAACTCGTGCTTTTATGCACCTCGATACCCGTTTTCAGAATGGGTGACGTGCGACAACGAAATTGCGCGAAACCACCTCAAACATGAGTTTTGGACCCAAAGTAGTGGATTGGGCATGTTTGTAGCGAAAAACAAAGAAATGGTTCCGGTGGCAAAAACTCGTGCTTTGTATGCACCCCGACACCCGTTTTCTGAATGGGTGACGTGTGACAACGAAATTGTGCGAAACCACCCAAACATGAGTTTTGGACCTAAAGTAGTGGATTGGGCATGTTCGTTGCGAAAAACAAAGAAATGGTTCCGGTGGCAAAAACTCGTGCTTTGTATGGACCCGACACCCGTTTTCGGAATGGGTGACGTGCGACAAAAATTGTGCGAAACCACCCCAAACATGAGTTTTGGACCTAAATAGTGGATTGGGCATGTTCGTTGCGAAAAACGAAGAAATGGTTCCGGTGGCAAAAACTCGTGCTTTTATGCACCCCGATACCCGTTTTCAGAATGGGTGACGTGCGACAACGAAATTGCGCGAAACCACCTCAAACATGAGTTTTGGACCTAAAGTAGTGGATTGGGCATTTTTGTTGCGAAAAACAAAGAAATGGTTCCGCTAGCAAAAACTCGTACTTTGTATGCACCCCGACACCCGTTTTCGGAATGGGTGACGTGCGACTACGAAATTGTGCGAAACCACCCCAAACATGAGTTTTGGACCTAAAGTAGTGGATTGGGCATGTTCGTTGCGAAAAACGAAGAAATGGTTCCGGTGGCAAAAACTCGTGCTTTGTATGCACCCGACACCCGTTTTCGGAATGGGTGACGTGCGACAACGAAATTGCGCGAAACCACCCCAAACATGAGTTTTGGACCTAAAGTAGTGGATTGGGCATGTTTGTTGCGAAAACGAAGAAATGGTTCCGGTGGCAAAAACTCGTGCTTTGTATGCACCCGACACCCGTTTTCGGAACGGGCGACGTGTGACAACGAAATTGCGCGAAACCACCCCAAACATGAGTTTTGGATCTAAAGTAGTGGATTGGGCATGTTTGTTGCGAAAAATGAAGAAATGGTTCCGGTGGCAAAAACTCGTGCTTTGTATGCACCCCGACACCCGTTTTCAGAATGGGTGACGTGCGGCAACGAAATTGCGTGAAACCACCCCAAACATGAGTTTTTGACCTAAAGTAGTGGATTGGGCATGTTCGTTGCGACAAACAAAGAAATTGTTTTGGTGGCAAAAACTCGTGCTTTGTATGCACCCGACACCCGTTTTCGGAATGGGTGACGTGCGACAACGAAATTGCGCGAAACCACCCCAAACATGAGTTTTGGACCTAAAGTAGTGGATTGGGCATATTCGTTGCGAAAAACGAATAGATGATTCCGGTGGCAAAAACTCGTGCTTTGTATGCACTAGACACCCGTTTTCGGAATGGGTGACGTGCTACAACGAAATTGCGCGAAACCACCCCAAACATGAGTTTTGGACCTAAAGTAGTGGATTGGGCATGTTCGTTGCGAAAAACGAAGAAATGGTTCCGGTGGCAAAAACTCGTGCTTTGTATGCACCCCGACAACCGTTTTCAGAATGGGTGACGTGCGGCAACGAAATTGCGCGAAACCACCCCAAACATGAGTTTTGGACCTAAAGTAGTGGATTGGGCATGTTCGTTGCGAAAAACGAAAAAATGGTTCCGGTGGTAAAAACTCGTGCTTTGTGTGCACCCGACACCCGTTTTCGGAATGGGTGACGTGCGACAACGAAATTGTGAGAAACCACCCCAAACATGAGTTTTGGACCTAAAGTAGTGGATTGGACATGTTCGTTGTGAAAAACGAAGAAATGGTTCCGGTGGCAAAAACTCGTGCTTTTATGCACCCCGATACCCGTTTTCAGAATGGGTGACGTGCGACAACGAAATTGCGCGAAACCACCTCAAACATGAGTTTTGGACCCAAAGTAGTGGATTGGGCATGTTTGTAGCGAAAAACAAAGAAATGGTTCCGGTGGCAAAAACTCGT
This sequence comes from Zea mays, assembly GCF_902167145.1. Taxonomy (NCBI): domain Eukaryota; kingdom Viridiplantae; phylum Streptophyta; class Magnoliopsida; order Poales; family Poaceae; genus Zea; species Zea mays. The sequence goes on from NC_050103.1 coordinate 49,580,259, forward strand.
GCTTTGTATGCACCCCGACACCCGTTTTCGGAATGGGTGACGTGCGACAACGAAATTGTGCGAAACCACCCAAACATGAGTTTTGGACCTAAAGTAGTGGATTGGGCATGTTCGTTGCGAAAAACAAAGAAATGGTTCCGGTGGCAAAAACTCGTGCTTTGTCTGGACCCGACACCTGTTTTCGGAATGGGTGACGTGCGACAAAAATTGTGCGAAACCACCCCAAACATGAGTTTTGGACCTAAATAGTGGATTGGGCATGTTCGTTGCGAAAAACGAAGAAATGGTTCCGGTGGCAAAAACTCGTGCTTTTATGCACCCCGATACCCGTTTTCAGAATGGGTGACGTGCGACAACGAAATTGCGCGAAACCACCTCAAACATGAGTTTTGGACCTAAAGTAGTGGATTGGGCATTTTTGTTGCGAAAAACAAAGAAATGGTTCCGCTGGCAAAAACTCGTGCTTTGTATGCACCCCGACACCCGTTTTCGGAATGGGTGACGTGCGACTACGAAATTGTGCGAAACCACCCCAAACATGAGTTTTGGACCTAAAGTAGTGGATTGGGCATGTTCGTTGCGAAAAACGAAGAAATGGTTCCGGTGGCAAAAACTCGTGCTTTGTATGCACCCGACACCCGTTTTCGGAATGGGTGACGTGCGACAACGAAATTGCGCGAAACCACCCCAAACATGAGTTTTGGACCTAAAGTAGTGGATTGGGCATGTTTGTTGCGAAAACGAAGAAATGGTTCCGGTGGCAAAAACTCGTGCTTTGTATGCACCCCGACAACCGTTTTCAGAATGGATGACTTGCGACAACGAAATTACGCGAAACCACCCCAAACATGAGTTTTGGACATAAAGTAGTGGATTGGGCAATTTCGTTGCGAAAAACGAAGAAATGGTTCCGGTGGCAAAAACTCGTGCTTTGTATGCACCCGACACCCGTTTTCGGAACGGGCGACGTGCGACAACGAAATTGCGCGAAACCACCCCAAACATGAGTTTTGGATCTAAAGTAGTGGATTGGGCATGTTTGTTGCGAAAAATGAAGAAATGGTTCCGGTGGCAAAAACTCGTGCTTTGTATGCACCCTGACACCCGTTTTCAGAATGGGTGACGTGCGGCAACGAAATTGCGTGAAACCACCCCAAACATGAGTTTTTGACCTAAAGTAGTGGATTGGGCATGTTCGTTGCGACAAACAAAGAAATTGTTTTGGTGGCAAAAACTCGTGCTTTGTATGCACCCGACACCTGTTTTCGGAATGGGTGACGTGCGAAAACGAAATTGTGCGAAACCACCCCCAAACATGAGTTTTGGACCTAAAGTAGTGGATTGGGCATGTTCGTTGCGAAAAAAGAAGAAATGGTTCCGGTGGCAAAAACTCGTGCTTTGTATGCACCCCGACACCCGTTTTCGGAATGGGTGACGTGCGACAACGAAATTGCGCGAAACCACCCCAAACATGAGTTTTGGACCTAAAGTAGTGGATTGGGCATATTCGTTGCGAAAAACGAAGAGATGATTCCGGTGGCAAAAACTCGTGCTTTGTATGCACCAGACACCCGTTTTCGGAATGGGTGACGTGCTACAACGAAATTGCGCGAAACCACCCCAAACATGAGTTTTGGACCTAAAGTAGTGGATTGGGCATGTTCGTTGCGAAAAACGAAGAAATGGTTCCGGTGGCAAAAACTCGTGCTTTGTATGCACCCCGACAACCGTTTTCAGAATGGGTGACGTGCGGCAACGAAATTGCGCGAAACCACCCCAAACATGAGTTTTGGACCTAAAGTAGTGGATTGGGCATGTTCGTTGCGAAAAACGAAAAAATGGTTCCGGTGGTAAAAACTCGTGCTTTGTGTGCACCCGACACCCGTTTTCGGAATGGGTGACGTGCGACAACGAAATTGTGAGAAACCACCCCAAACATGAGTTTTGGACCTAAAGTAGTGGATTGGACATGTTCGTTGTGAAAAACGAAGAAATGGTTCCGGTGGCAAAAACTCGTGCTTTTATGCACCCCGATACCCGTTTTCAGAATGGGTGACGTGCGACAACGAAATTGCGCGAAACCACCTCAAACATGAGTTTTAGACCCAAAGTAGTGGATTGGGCATGTTTGTAGCGAAAAACAAAGAAATGGTTCCGGTGGCAAAAACTCGTGCTTTGTATGCACCCCGACACCCGTTTTCGGAATGGGTGACGTGCGACAACGAAATTGTGCGAAACCACCCAAACATGAGTTTTGGACCTAAAGTAGTGGATTGGGCATGTTCGTTGCGAAAAACAAAGAAATGGTTCCGGTGGCAAAAACTCGTGCTTTGTCTGGACCCGACACCTGTTTTCGGAATGGGTGACGTGCGACAAAAATTGTGCGAAACCACCCCAAACATGAGTTTTGGACCTAAATAGTGGATTGGGCATGTTCGTTGCGAAAAACGAAGAAATGGTTCCGGTGGCAAAAACTCGTGCTTTTATGCACCCCGATACCCGTTTTCAGAATGGGTGACGTGCGACAACGAAATTGCGCGAAACCACCTCAAACATGAGTTTTGGACCTAAAGTAGTGGATTGGGTATTTTTGTTGCGAAAAACAAAGAAATGGTTCCGCTGGCAAAAACTCGTGCTTTGTATGCACCCCGACACCCGTTTTCGGAATGGGTGACGTGCGACTACGAAATTGTGCGAAACCACCCCAAACATGAGTTTTGGACCTAAAGTAGTGGATTGGGCATGTTCGTTGCGAAAAACGAAGAAATGGTTCCGGTGGCAAAAACTCGTGCTTTGTATGCACCCGACACCCGTTTTCGGAATGGGTGACGTGCGACAACGAAATTGCGCGAAACCACCCCAAACATGAGTTTTGGACCTAAAGTAGTGGATTGGGCATGTTCGTTGCGAAAACGAAGAAATGGTTCCGGTGGCAAAAACTCGTGCTTTGTATGCACCCCGACAACCGTTTTCAGAATGGTTGACTTGCGGCAACGAAATTACGCGAAACCACCCCAAACATGAGTTTTCGACATAAAGTAGTGGATTGGGCAATTTCGTTGCGAAAAACGAAGAAATGGTTCCGGTGGCAAAAACTCGTGCTTTGTATGCACCCGACACCCGTTTTCGGAACGGGCGACGTGCGACAACGAAATTGCGCGAAACCACCCCAAACATGAGTTTTGGATCTAAAGTAGTGGATTGGGCATGTTCGTTGCGAAAAATGAAAAAATGGTTCCGGTGGCAAAAACTCGTGCTTTGTACGCACCCCGACACCCGTTTTCAGAATGGGTGACGTGCGGCAACAAAATTGCGTGAAACCACCCCAAACATGAGTTTTTGACCTAAAGTAGTGGATTGGGCATGTTCGTTGCGACAAACAAAGAAATTGTTCTGGTGGCAAAAACTCGTGCTTTGTATGCACCCGACACCTGTTTTCGGAATGGGTGACGTGCGAAAACGAAATTGTGCGAAACCACCCCCAAACATGAGTTTTGGACCTAAAGTAGTGGATTGGGCATGTTTGTTGCGAAAAAAGAAGAAATGGTTCCGGTGGCAAAAACTCGTGCTTTGTATGCACCCCGACACCCGTTTTCGGAATGGGTGACGTGCGACAACGAAATTGCGCGAAACCACCCCAAACATGAGTTTTGGACCTAAAGTAGTGGATTGGGCATATTCGTTGCGAAAAACGAAGAGATGATTCCGGTGGCAAAAACTCGTGCTTTGTATGCACCCGACACCCGTTTTCGGAATGGGTGACGTGCTACAACGAAATTGCGCGAAACCACCCCAAACATGAGTTTTATACCTAAAGTAGTGGATTGGGCATGTTCGTTGCGAAAAACGAAGAAATGGTTCCGGTGGCAAAAACTCGTGCTTTGTATGCACCCCGACAACCGTTTTCAGAATGGGTGACATGCGGCAACGAAATTGCGCGAAACCACCCCAAACATGAGTTTTGGACCTAAAGTAGTGGATTGGGCATGTTCGTTGTGAAAAACGAAAAAATGGTTCCGGTGGTAAAAACTCGTGTTTTGTATGCACCCGACACCCGTTTTCGGAATGGGTGACGTGCGACAACGAAATTATGTGAAACCACCCCAAACATGAGTTTTGGACCTAAAGTAGTGGATTGGGCATGTTCGTTGCGAAAAACGAAGAAATGGTTCCGGTGGCAAAAACTCGTGCTTTTATGCACCCCGATACCCGTTTTCAGAATGGGTGACGTGCGACAACGAAATTGCGCGAAACCACCTCAAACATGAGTTTTGGACCTAAAGTAGTGGATTGGGCATGTTTGTAGCGAAAAACAAAGAAATGGTTCCTGTGGCAAAAACTCGTGCTTTGTATGCACCCCGACACCCGTTTTCGGAATGGGTGATGTGCGACAACGAAATTGTGCGAAACCACCCAAACATGAGTTTTGGACCTAAAGTAGTGGATTGGGCATGTTCGTTGCGAAAAACAAAGAAATGGTTCCGGTGGCAAAAACTCGTGCTTTGTATGCACCCGACACCCGTTTTCGGAATGGGTGACGTGCGACAAAAATTGTGCGAAACCACACCAAACATGAGTTTTGGACCTAAATAGTGGATTGGGCATGTTCGTTGCGAAAAACGAAGAAATGGTTCCGGTGGCAAAAACTCGTGCTTTTATGCACCCCGATACCCGTTTTCAGAATGGGTGACGTGCGACAACGAAATTGCGCGAAACCACCTCAAACATGAGTTTTGGACCTAAAGTAGTGGATTGGGCATGTTCGTTGCGAAAAACGAAGAAATGGTTCCGCTGGCAAAAACTCTTGCTTTGTATGCACCCCCACACCCGTTTTCAGAAAGGGTGACGTGCGGCAACGAAATTGTGCGAAACCACCCAAACATGAGTTTTGGACCTAAAGTAGTGGATTGGGCATGTTCGTTGCGAAAAACAAAGAAATGGTTCCGGTGGCAAAAACTCGTGCTTTGTATGCACCCGACACCCGTTTTCGGAATGGGTGACGTGCGACAACGAAATTGTGCGAAACCACCCCAAACATGAGTTTTGGACCTAAATAGTGGATTGGGCATGTTCGTTGCGAAAAACGAAGAAATGGTTCCGGTGGCAAAAACTCGTGCTTTTATGCACCCCGATACCCGTTTTCAGAATGGGTGACGTGCGACAACGAAATTGCGCGAAACCACCTCAAACATGAGTTTTGGACCTAAAGTAGTGGATTGGGCATGTTCGTTGCGAAAAACGAAGAAATGGTTCCGCTGGCAAAAACTCGTGCTTTGTATGCACCCCGACAACCGTTTTCAGAATGGTTGACGTGCGGCAATGAAATTACGCGAAACCACCCCAAACATGAGTTTTGGACCTAAAGTAGTGGATTGGGCATGTTCGTTGCGAAAACGAAGAAATGGTTCCGGTGGCAAAAACTCGTGCTTTGTATGCACCCGACAACCGTTTTCGGAATGGGTGACGTGCGACAACGAAATTGCGCGAAACCACCCCAAACATGAGTTTTGGACCTAAAGTAGTGGATTGTTGCGAAAAACGAAGAAGTGGTTCCTGTGGCAAAAACTCGTGCTTTGTATGCACCCCGACACCCGTTTTCGGAATGGGTGACGTGCGACAACGAAATTGCGCGAAACCACCCCAAACATGAGTTTTGGACCTAAAGTAGTGGATTGGGCATATTCGTTGCGAAAAACGAAGAAATGATTCCGGTGGCAAAAACTCGTGCTTTGTATGCACCCGACACCCGTTTTCGGAATGGGTGACGTGCGACAACGAAATTGCGCGAAACCACCCCAAACATGAGTTTTGGACCTAAAGTAGTGGATTGGGCATGTTCGTTGCGAAAAACGAAGAAATGGTTCCGGTGGCAAAAACTCGTGCTTTGTATGCACCCCGACAAACGTATTCAGAATGGGTGACGTGCGGCAACGAAATTGCGCGAAACCACCCCAAACATGAGTTTTGGACCTAAAGTAGTGGATTGGGCATGTTCGTTGCGAAAAACGAAAAAATGGTTCCGGTGGCAAAAACTCGTGTTTGTATGCACACGACACCCGTTTTCGGAATGGGTGACGTGCGACAACGAAATTGTGTGAAACCACCCCAAACATGAGTTTTGGACCTAAAGTAGTGGATTGGGCATGTTCGTTGCGAAAAACAAAGAAAATGGTTCCGTTGGCAAAAACTCGTGCTTTGTATGCACCCCGACACCCGTTTTCGGAATGGGTGACGTGCAACAACGAAATTGTGCGAAACGACCCCAAACATGAGTTTTGAACCTAAAGTAGTGGATTGGGCATGTTCGTTGCGAAAAACGAAGAAATGGTTCCGGTGGCAAAAACTCGTGCTTTGTATGCACCCCGACACCAGTTTTCAGAATGGGTGACGTGCTGCAACGAAATTGCGTGAAACCACCCCAAACATGAGTTTTGGACCTAAAGTAGTGGATTGGGCATGTTCGTTGCGAAAAACGAAGAAATGGTTCCGGTGGCAAAAACTCGTGCCTTGTATGCACCCGACACCTGTTTTCGGAATGGGTGACGTGCGACAACGAAATTGTGCGAAACCACCCCAAACATGAGTTTTGGACCTAAAGTAGTGGATTGGGCAAGTTCGTTGCGAAAAACGAAGAAATGGTTCCGGTGGCAAAATCTCGTGCTTTGTATGCACCCGACACCCGTTTTCGGAATGGGCGACGTGCGACAACGAAATTGCGCGAAACCACCCCAAACATGAGTTTTGGACCTAAACTAGTGGATTGGGCATGTTCGTTGCGAAAAACGAAGAAATGGTTCCGGTGGCAAAAACTCGTGCTTTGTATGCACCCCGAGACCCGTTTTCAGAATGGGTGACGTGCGGCAACGAAATTGCGTGAAACCACCCCAAACATGAGTTTTGGACCTAAAGTAGTGGATTGGGCACGTTCGTTGCGAAAAACAAAGAAATGGTTCCGGTGGCAAAAACTCGTGCTTTGTATGCACCCGACACCTGTTTTCGGAATGGGTGACGTGTGACAACGAAATTGTGCGAAACCACCCCAAACATGAGTTTTGGACCTAAAGTAGTGGATTGGGCATGTTCGTTGCGAAAAACGAAGAAATGGTTCCGGTGGCAAAAACTCGTGCTTTCGTGCATACCCGTTTTCAGAATGGGTGACGGGCGACAACGAAATTGCGCGAAACCACCTCAAACATGAGTTTTGGACCTATAGTAGTGGATTGGGCATGTTCGTTGCGAAAAACGAAGAAATGGTTCCGGTGGCAAAAACTCGTGCTTTGTATGCACCCCACACCCGTTTTCAGAATGGGTGACGTGCGGCGACGAAATTGTGCGAAACCACCCAAACATGAGTTTTGGACCTAAAGTAGTGGATTGGGCATGGTCGTTGCGAAAAACAAAGAAATGGTTCCGGTGGCAAAAACTCGTGCTTTGTATGCACCCGACACCCGTTTTCGGAATGGGTGACATGCGACAAAAATTGTGCGAAACCACCCCAAACGTTTGTGATGAAGCTGAGGTGCCCGATCTTTCGGCGAGTAGAGATAATTCCGATTTGGCGGAAGATGACCCTTGCGATCCGACTACGACGAGCAAGCCCGAGGCGCCAATGCAATCGCTGAACCAACTCCCTGTGGTTACCGACCTTGCTGATGCGAGATCGGCCTGATCACGAAGATCGTTTCCTGTGCGCAATCGAAGAACGAACAAGAACAAGATGCGAGCAATCTAATCTATTACTCGAGGGTGGAGTTCTGAATACACGAAGACAGCGCAGATTTGCGCGTGTTCGAGAGTAGCTAAGGCTAACGTAAAACAAAACTCTGGAAATAAAGGAGGCGCAGCTCCTGAATAAATAGAGAGGGGGCGCAGCCCCTAGGGGCGGCCAACCCTAGGTCGTCCATTATGGGCCGCAATTGGGCTGGTCGTCTATTCTTCCGGGCCTTCGTTCTTTAACAACATGATGTAGTTCAATTCTCTTGCACGGGCCCGAGTCACTGGCCCAGGTGGAAGGGGTGGCGCCTGGGCTGGAGAAGGTGCTGCTGGTGTAGATGTGCTCGTGTTGGTGTTGATGTCCGCATCATCCTCCCCTTCTTGAACTGAAGTCGTCCTCGACGACAACTCCTCATCTTGTCCCACATACGGTTTCAAATCTGCAACATTAAAACTAGTGGAAACACCAAACTCCGCAGGTAGGTCGAGGGTATAAGCATTATCATTAATCTTGGTTAGTATCTTAAAAGGACCAGCAGCACGAGGCATCAATTTAGAACGGCGCAAAGTAGGAAAACGATCCTTTCTCAAATGCAACCAAACCATATCACCAGGTTCAAAAGTAACATGTTTTCTTCCTTTACTACCAGCAACCTGATTTTTTGTATTAGTAGCAGCAATGTTCTGTTTCGTTTGTTCATGTATGGTAATCATTTGTTCAACATGTGCAGAAGCATCTACATGTGGGGCGTTCGCGGCATTAAGTGAAATCAAATCAATAGGTGCCCTAGGAATGTAACCATAAACAATCTGGAAAGGGCACATCTTTGTAGAAGAATGCGTGGCATGATTGTAAGCAAATTCAACATGAGGCAAGCAATCCTCCCAACGTCTCAAATTCTTGTCTAAAACAGCCCTAAGCATGGTAGATAAAGTTCTATTTACTACCTCAGTTTGTCCATCAGTCTGAGGGTGACAAGTAGTGCTAAACAACAATTTAGTTCCCAATTTATTCCAAAGAGATCTCCAAAAATGGCTTAGAAACTTAGCATCGCGATCAGAGACTATTGTTTTTGGAATACCATGTAAACGAATAATTTCTCTAAAGAACAATTCAGCAACAATGCTAGCATCATCAGTTTTATGACAAGGTATAAAGTGAGCCATTTTAGAGAATCTATCAACAACCACAAAAATACTATCCCTCCCCTTCTTAGTTCTAGGCAAGCCCAAAACAAAGTCCATAGAGATATCAAGCCAAGGAGAAGAAGGGACAGGCAAAGGCATATACAAACCATGGTTGTTCAACCGTGACTTAGCTTTCTGACAAGTAGTGCAGCGTGCAACAAGGCGCTCCACATCAGCGCGCATCCGAGGCCAAAAGAAGTGGGCAGCCAACACCTCATGTGTCTTGTAGACGCCAAAATGCCCCATGAGACCGCCTCCATGCGCTTCCTGTAACAACAAAAGACGAACCGAGCTAGCTGGAACACACAGCTTGTTAGCGCGAAACAGGAACCCATCCTGTATGTGAAATTTGCCCCATGGTTTCCCATTAATACAATGGCCGAAAGCATCTTTAAAATCAGCATCGTCAACATATTGATCCTTCACAGTGTCCAAACCAAAGATTTTAAAATCTAACTGTGACAGCATGGTATAGCGACGAGACAAAGCATCAGCAATAACATTGTCCTTCCCGTTCTTGTGTTTAATAATGTAAGGAAAGGACTCAATGAATTCTACCCATTTAGCATGACGACGGTTCAGATTTGTTTGGGTACGAATATGTTTTAAAGCCTCATGATCAGAATGGATTATAAACTCACGATGCCAAAGATAGTGCTGCCATGTATGCAAAGTGCGCACTAAAGCGTAAAGCTCCTTATCATAAGTAGAATATTTCAGACTAGCACCGCTTAATTTTTCACTAAAATAAGCAACTGGTTTTCCTTCTTGTAACAAAACAGCACCTAGCCCAATACCGCTAGCATCGCATTCAAGCTCAAACACTTCATTAAAATCAGGCAATTGCAATAGGGGAGCTTGGGTTAACTTATCTTTCAAAGTGCTGAACGCTACCTCCTGCGAATCACTCCAAGCAAACGGCACATCTTTCTTTGTAAGCTCATGTAGAGGCGCTGCAATGGAGCTAAAATCACGAACAAATCTGCGGTAGAAACCGGCAAGTCCAAGAAAGCTCCGAATTTGTGTGACCGTCGTCGGTGTAGGCCACTCCCGAATGGCAGCAATCTTGCTGCTATCCACCTCAATGCCCTGCGGAGTAACCACATAACCAAGAAACGAGACACGTTGCGTGCAAAATGTGCACTTTTCCATGTTACCAAACAAGCGAGCAGCACGCAAAGCGTCAAAAACAGCACGCAAATGTTCTAAATGCTCCTCTATAGACTTGCTGTAAATAAGGATATCATCGAAATAAACAACAACAAACAAACCTATGAAGGCCCGTAGAACTTCGTTCATTAAACGCATAAAGGTGCTGGGAGCATTAGTCAATCCAAATGGCATAACCAACCATTCATATAAACCAAATTTTGTTTTAAAAGCCGTTTTCCATTCATCACCGAGTTTCATTCTAATCTGATGGTAACCGCTACGCAAATCAACCTTAGAGAAAATAACGGCACCACTAAGCTCATCTAGCATATCATCAAGGCGTGGAATAGGATATCGATAACGAACTGTGATGTTATTAATAGCACGACAATCTACGCACATACGCCATGACCCATCTTTCTTTGGGACGAGTAAAACAGGAACCGAGCAAGGGCTAAGAGACTCACGAATGTAACCCTTATCAAGCAGTGTCTGCACCTGGCGCTGGATCTCCTTCGTCTCATCTGGATTTGTACGGTACGGGGCGCGGTTCGGAAGAGAAGCGCCGGGGATGAGATCGATCTGATGCTCAATGCCACGGAGGGGAGGAAGACCCGGTGGTAAGTCCGTAGGATAAACATCAGCATACTCCTGCAAAAGGTTAACAACAGCAGGGGGTATATCCAAAGACGGTGCATCATCAAGCGGAACAAGCATTCGCGAGCATACAAGTGCATAACAGGGCATATGAGCTTCATGGAGATCATCAAAATCAGCACGTGTAGCAAGTAAAACAGGAGAGTGCAACTTGATTTCAGATTTAATAGGTGCGGCTGATGTCGATTTGACTTGTTGTGCAGTTTTAGCAGCCCTAGTAAGATCATCTTTCAAAATTTGGTCAGGGGTCATTGGATGTATAATTATTTTCTGGCCTTTAAACATGAAAGAATAATGATTTGAACGACCATGATGTAAACTATCAGTATCATATTGCCAAGGTCGACCTAATAACAAAGAGCATGCTTCCATAGGAATAACATCGCAATCAGCATAATCAGAATAAGAACCCAGCGAAAAGGGGACACGTACCGAACGTGTTACCTTTATTTTACCACCATCATTAAGCCATTGAATGTGATACGGATGTGGATGTGTGCGAGTGGGCAAGGATAATTTCTCTACCAACGCTGTACTTGCCAAATTGTTGCAGCTGCCACTATCGATGATGATGCGAATCGACCGTTCGTGCACGACGCCCTTGGTATGGAATAGAGTGTGTCGCTGATTTTTTTCGGCCTGGGCAACCTGTGTGCTGAGAACACGCTGCACAACAAGGCTCTCATACCTATCGGCGTCGATGGGATCAACGTGGACTTCCTCATTTTCTGCATGGTTAGTGGCAATCATAGCATGACTAGTTTCCTCAGAATCACTGGCTGAAGAGTACTCACCATTGTCACGTATAAGCAAGGTACGCTTGTTTGGGCAGTCCCGAATCATGTGCCCAAACCCTCTGCAACGATGGCACTGAATATCCCGTGTACGTCCTGTGGAAGAAGCGGCGCCTTTGGCAGGGGGCGCCACTGGCTTGGCCGGCCCTGTGCGCGATGTAGTGCTAGGCGTAGGAGGTGCAGGGCTGGAAGGAGTTGAGCTGTGTGTTGGACCCCGGCCTGCAAAAGAGTTAGTATATGTCTTTGATCGTCGTCCCTGCACTTCACGTTCAGCTTTGCAAGCATATTCAAACAATGTGGTTATATCAAAATAATCCTTATAATCAAGTATATCCTGAATTTCCCTGTTTAAACCACCACGAAAACGCGCCATAGCAGCGTCATCTGACTCAACTAAACCACAACGAAGCATACCCTTTTGTAACTCCTGGTAATAATCCTCAACAGACTGTGAACCTTGTTGAAAACGCTGCATTTTGTTAAGCAAATCACGAGCATAATAGGAAGGAACAAATCTGTGGCGCATGGCAGTTTTTAATTGGGTCCAAGTAATGACACTGTTAATGGGAAGTTTTTGTTTATACTCACGCCACCAAATTAAAGCAAAATCAGTAAATTCACTAATGGCAGCCTTCACTTGGCTATTAGCAGGAATATCATGGCATGAAAATTTCTGTTCTACCTCTAATTCCCAATCAAGATATGCAGCAGGATCATATTTACCATTAAAAGATGGAATTTTAAATTTAATCTTAGAAAATAAGTCATTAGGGGGATGACGAACCACACGACGTGCACGACCACGGCGATCTCCATCGTCCTGCTCAGTGTCACCGCCGTATTCCTGCTCCATCTTTGTGGTCAGTGCATCAAGGCGTGCCAGGATGGTGTCGAGTGTGGTGCGAGTCGCCGTTTGAGCAAGGTCAAGTTGGTTGAAACGCTCGGTCGTCGAAGTGATTGTTGAATCAAGCCGTTCATGCATCGTCCTAATGTCAGCAGCAAGTCCATCAACTTGTCCCCTTACTTCCTGCAACTGGGCATCCACCATGTCGTGTGCTCCTGCCATAGTTAGCGCAAACACCAAAAGGAGAAAAACCAACGACAAAAACAGGGGTGTACTGCTCACAAGACGCTCACACTAGTGCTGTTATCAAGTTCTTATCCGTTCTTACCAAGCCACAGTGGTGAACTGCAACCAACAGGTGGAACCGGTGAAAGATTGGATGAGCGATTGCGTGGAGAAACAGAAACCTGCTCGTCGTAGAAATATGTGGAGTTGTGGGTAGGCTGCACTCAAGTCAAGGATTAGCACGATCAAACAATAATGCAAAGTTGAATTATAGTGCAAAACACGAAACTATATTGCTGGCCACAGGTGCAAAAGATGGATGGAACTAGCAGAATCGCAGTACCGTAAATATTGTACTAGTGATGCCAAAAAGGCACTAGTAGAAATCACAGGTGATTTTGTTTTTCTTTTTTGTATGATTTTTTTGATATTTTTCTCAGCACAAGAAGCAACAAGATAGGAGCTACACGAAGTTTCACCTAAAACAGATATCAGATGTGGTCTATAGAAAATCAGGAAGTTCTCTGAAAAGCGTGCGAGAACTTTGACGAATTTTTTTTCTTTATTTTCCTGATTTTTTTTGACAATTTTGTCGAAACCAAACAGACCGAAGGTCAGTTTGGCCGGGCTCAGAATGGTGTCAACAAGCTCCTGTAAAAATTTCAGATTTTTTGGACACCCGAGCGAAAAGTTATGCCTGGTTTACGGAAGGTACCTCAAGTTATGTTCTAAAAACGACCGGGATGAAACAACTGTATCCTTTCTCCTTCGTTATCTTTTTTTTTCTGTTTTTTTGACGTAACCGAAGGAGAAAAACAAGGAAGCGGCCGTTGACTCAGTTTGTTTTTTTTTCTGTTTTTTTTCGTAACCGAAGGAGAAAATCAAGGAAACGGCCGTTGACTCGGTTTGTTTTTTCTGTTTTTTTTTGACGTAACCGAAGTTGAAAAATAAGGAAACGATGTTGACTCGGTTTGTGGCGTGATCAAACGGGAGATGGTGGCGGCGCTAGGGTTTGAATGGTGGAAGAACACAATGCAACCAGCAACAAATGACGCGAAAGCACACAAATTCAACAATGCAGATTATTGAAAGAAAGTGCGAGGCTCAAAAGGGTGCTGGGATAAGATCTAACCTGAATTTTTATGTGGTTTTGTGGACTGTAGGAAAAAAAAACACTCGATAAACTCACCGATCAACCTGGAAATCTGATACCAATTGATGAAGCTGAGGTGCCCGATCTTTCGGCGAGTAGAGATAATTCCGATTTGGCGGAAGATGACCCTTGCGATCCGACTACGACGAGCAAGCCCGAGGCGCCAATGCAATCGCTGAACCAACTCCCTGTGGTTACCGACCTTGCTGATGCGAGATCGGCCTGATCACGAAGATCGTTTCCTGTGCGCAATCGAAGAACGAACAAGAACAAGATGCGAGCAATCTAATCTATTGCTCGAGGGTGGAGTTCTGAATACACGAAGACAGCGCAGATTTGCGCGTGTTCGAGAGTAGCTAAGGCTAACGTAAAACAAAACTCTGGAAATAAAGGAGGCGCAGCTCCTGAATAAATAGAGAGGGGGCGCAGCCCCTAGGGGCGGCCAACCCTAGGTCGTCCATTATGGGCCGCAATTGGGCTGGTCGTCTATTCTTCCGGGCCTTCGTTCTTTAACAACATGATGTAGTTCAATTCTCTTGCACGGGCCCGAGTCACTGGCCCAGGTGGAAGGGGTGGCGCCTGGGCTGGAGAAGGTGCTGCTGGTGTAGATGTGCTCGTGTTGGTGTTGATGTCCGCATCAGTTTGGACCTAAATAGTGGATTGGGCATGTTCGTTGCGAAAAACGAAGAAATGGTTCCGGTGGCAAAAACTCGTGCTTTTATGCACCCCGATACCCGTTTTCAGAATGGGTGACGTGCGACAACGAAATTGCGCGAAACCACCTCAAACATGAGTTTTGGACCTAAAGTAGTGGATTGGGCATGTTCGTTGCGAAAAACGAAGAAATGGTTCCGCTGGCAAAAACTCGTGCTTTGTATGCACCCCGACAACCGTTTTCAGAATGGTTGACGTGCGGCAATGAAATTACGCAAAACCACCCCAAACATGAGTTTTGGACCTAAAGTAGTGGATTGGGCATGTTCGTTGCGAAAACGAAGAAATGGTTCCGGTGGCAAAAACTCGTGCTTTGTATGCACCCGACAACCGTTTTCGGAATGGGTGACGTGCGACAACGAAATTGCGCGAAACCACCCCAAACATGAGTTTTGGACCTAAAGTAGTGGATTGGGCATGTTCGTTGTGAAAAACGAAGAAGTGGTTCCTGTGGCAAAAACTCGTGCTTTGTATGCACCCCGACACCCGTTTTCGGAATGGGTGACGTGCGACAACGAAATTGTGCGAAACCACCCCAAACATGAGTTTTGGACCTAAAGTAGTGGATTGGGCATATTCGTTGCGAAAAACGAAGAAATGATTCCGGTGGCAAAAACTCGTGCTTTGTATGCACCCGACACCCGTTTTCGGAATGGGTGACGTGCGACAACGAAATTGCGCGAAACCACCCCAAACATGAGTTTTGGACCTAAAGTAGTGGATTGGGCATGTTCGTTGCGAAAAACGAAGAAATGGTTCCGGTGGCAAAAACTCGTGCTTTGTATGCACCCCGACAAACGTATTCAGAATGGGTGACGTGCGGCAACGAAATTGCGCGAAACCACCCCAAACATGAGTTTTGGACCTAAAGTAGTGGATTGGGCATGTTCGTTGCGAAAAACGAAAAAAATGGTTCCGGTGGCAAAAACTCGTGTTTGTATGCACACGACACCCGTTTTCGGAATGGGTGACGTGCGACAACGAAATTGTGTGAAACCACCCCAAACATGAGTTTTGGACCTAAAGTAGTGGATTGGGCATGTTCGTTGCGAAAAACAAAGAAAATGGTTCCGCTGGCAAAAACTCGTGCTTTGTATGCACCCCGACACCCGTTTTCGGAATGGGTGACGTGCAACAACGAAATTGTGCGAAACAACCCCAAACATGAGTTTTGAACCTAAAGTAGTGGATTGGGCATGTTCGTTGCGAAAAACGGAGAAATGGTTCCGGTGGCAAAAACTCGTGCTTTGTATGCACCCGACACCCGTTTTCGGAATGGGTGACGTGCGACAACGAAATTGCGCGAAACCACCCCAAACATGAGTTTTGGACCTAAAGTAGTGGATTGGGCATGTTCGTTGCGAAAAACGAAGAAATGGTTCCGGTGGCAAAAACTCGTGCCTTGTATGCACCCGACACCTGTTTTCGGAATGGGTGACGTGCGACAACGAAATTGTGCGAAACCACCCCAAACATGAGTTTTGGACCTAAAGTAGTGGATTGGGCAAGTTCGTTGCGAAAAACGAAGAAATGGTTCCGGTGGCAAAAACTCGTGCTTTGTATGCACCCGACACCCGTTTTCGGAATGGGCGACGTGCGACAACGAAATTGCGCGAAACCACCCCAAACATCAGTTTTGGACCTAAACTAGTGGATTGGGCATGTTCGTTGCGAAAAACGAAGAAATGGTTCCGGAGGCAAAAACTCGTGCTTTGTATGCACCCCGACACCCGTTTTCAGAATGGGTGACGTGCGGCAACGAAATTGCGTGAAACCACCCCAAACATGAGTTTTGGACCTAAAGTAGTGGATTGGGCATGTTCGTTGCGAAAAACAAAGAAATGGTTCCGGTGGCAAAAACTCGTGCTTTGTATGCACCCGACACCCGTTTTCGGAATGGGTGACGTGCGACAAAAATTGTGCGAAAGCACCCCAAACGTTTGGACCTAAATAGTGGATTGGGCATGTTCGTTGCGAAAAACGAAGAAATGGTTCCGGTGGCAAAAACTCGTGCTTTTATGCACCCCGATACCCGTTTTCAGAATGGGTGACGTGCGACAACGAAATTGCGCGAAACCACCTCAAACATGAGTTTTGGACCTAAAGTAGTGGATTGGGCATGTTCGTTGCGAAAAAACGAAGAAATGGTTCCGCTGGCAAAAACTCGTGCTTTGTATGCACCCCGACACCCGTTTTCGGAATGGGTGACGTGCGACAATGAAATTACGCGAAACCACCCCAAACTTGAGTTTTGGACCTGAAGTAGTGGATTGGGCATGTTCGTTGCGAAAACGAAGAAATGGTTCCGGTGGCAAAAACTCGTGCTTTGTATCCAACCGACAACCGTTTTCGGAATGGGTGACGTGCGACAACGAAATTGTGCGAAACCACCCCAAACATGAGTTTTGGACCTAAAGTAGTGGATTAGGCATGTTCGTTGCGAAAAACGAAGAAATGGTTCCGGTGGCAAAAACTCGTGCTTTGTACGCACCCCGACACCCGTTTTCAGAATGGGTGACGTGCGGCAACGAAATTGCGTGAAACCACCCCAAACATGAGTTTTGGACCTAAAGTAGTGGATTGGGCATGTTCGTTGCGAAAAACGAAGAAATGGTTCCGGTGGCAAAATCTCGTGCTTTGTACGCACCCGACACCCGTTTTCAGAATGGGTGACGTGCGGCAACGAAATTGCGTGAAACCACCCCAAACATGAGTTTTGGACCTAAAGTAGTGGATTGGGCATGTTCGTTGCGAAAAACAAAGAAATGGTTCCGATGGCAAAAACTCGTGCTTTTATGCATCCGACACCCGTTTTCGGAATGGGTTACGTGCGGCAACGAAATTGCGCGAAACCACCCCAAACATGAGTTTTGTACCTAAAGTAGTGGATTGGGCATGTTCGTTGCGAAAAACGAAGAAATGGTTCCGGTGGCGAAAACTCGTGCTTTTATGCACCCTGATACCCGTTTTCAGAATAGGTGACGTGCGACAACGAAATTGCGCGAAACCACCTCAAACATGAGTTTTGGACCTAAAGTGGGCATGTACGTTGCGAAAAACGAAGAAATGGTTCCGGTGGCAAAAACTCGTGCTTTGTATGCACCCCGACACCCGTTTTCGGAATGGGTGACGTGCGACAACGAAATTGCGCGAAACCACCCCAAACATGAGTTTTGGAGCTAAAGTAGTGGATTGGGCATGTTTGTTGCGAAAAACGAAGAAATGGTTCCGGTGGCAAAAACTCGTGCTTTGTATGCACCCGACACCCGTTCTCGGAATGGGTGACGTGCGACAAAGAAATTGCGCGAAACCACCCCAAACATGAGTTTTGGACCTAAAGTAGTGGATTGGGCATGTTCGTTGAGAAAAACAAAGAAATGGTACCGGTGGCAAAAACTCGTGCTTTGTATGCACCCGACACCCGTTTTCGGAATGGGTGACGTGCGACAACAAAATTGTGCGAAACCACCCCAAACATGAGTTTTGGACCTAAAGTATTGGATTGGGCATGTTCGTTGCAAAAAACGAAGAAATGGTTCCGGTGGCAAAAACTCGTGCTTTGTATGCACCCCGACACCCGTTTTCGGAATGGGTGACGTGCTACAACGAAATTGCGCGAAACCTCCCCAAACATGAGTTTTGGACCTAAAGTAGTGGATTAGGCATGTTCGTTGCGAAAAACGAAGAAATGGTTCTGGTGGCAAAAACTCGTGCTTTGTATGCACCCGACACCCGTTTTCGGAATGGGTGATGTGCGACAACGAAATTGTGCGAAACCTCCCCAAACATGAGTTTTGAACCTAAAGTAGTGGATTAGGCATGTTCGTTGCGAAAAACGAAGAAATGGTTCCGGTGGCAAAAACTCGTGCTTTTATGCACCCCGATACCCGTTTTCAGAATGGGAGACGTGCGACATCCAAATTGTGTGAAACGACCCCAAACATGAGTTTTGGACCTAAAGTAGTGGATTGGTCATGTTCGTTGCGAAAAACGAAGAAATGGTTCCGGTGGCAAAAACTCGTGCTTTGTATGCACCCCGACACCAGTTTTCAGAATGGGTGACGTGCTGCAACGAAATTGCGCGAAACCACCCCAAACATGAGTTTTGGACCTAAAGTAGTGGATTAGGCATGTTCGTTGCGAAAAACAAAGAAATGGTTCCGGTGGCAAAAACTCGTGCTTTGTATGCACCCGACACCCGTTTTCGGAATGGCTAACGTGCGACAAAGAAATTGTGCGAAACCACCCCAAACATGAGTTTTGGACCTAAAGTAGTGGATTGGGCATGTTTGTTGCGAAAAACGAAGAAATGGTTCCGGTGGCAAAAACTCGTGCTTTTATGCACCCCAATACACGTTTTCAGAATGGGTGACGTGCGACAACGAAATTGCGCGAAACCAACCCAAACATGAGTTTTGGACCTAAAGTAGTGGATTGGGCATGTTCGTTGCGAAAAACGAAGAAATGGTTACGGTGGAAAAAACTCGTGCTTTGTATGCACCCGACACCAGTTTTCGGAATGGGTGACG
This sequence comes from Zea mays, assembly GCF_902167145.1. Classification (NCBI taxonomy): domain Eukaryota; kingdom Viridiplantae; phylum Streptophyta; class Magnoliopsida; order Poales; family Poaceae; genus Zea; species Zea mays. The sequence continues at coordinate 49,599,228 of NC_050103.1, forward strand.
TGCGACAACGAAATTTGCGCGAAACCACCCCAAACATGCGTTTTGGACCTAAAGTAGTGGATTGGGCATGTTCGTTGCGAAAAACGAAGAAATGGTTCCGGTGGCAAAAACTCGTGCTTTGTATGCACCCCGACACCCGTTTTCGGAATGGGTGACTTGCGACAACGAAATTGTGCGAAACCACCCCAAACATGAGTTTTGGACCTAAGTAGTGGATTGGGCATGTTCGTTGCGAAAAACGAAGAAATGGTTCTGGTGGCAAAAACTCGTGCTTTGTATGCACCCGACACCCGTTTTCGGAATGGGTGACGTGCGACAACGAAATTGCGCGAAACCACCCCAAACATGAGTTTTGGACCTAGATTAGTGGATTGGGCATGTTCGTTGTGAAAAACGAAGAAATGGTTCTGGTGGCAAAAACTCGTGCTTTGTATGCACCCGACACCCGTTTTCGGAATGGGTGACGTGCGACAACGAAATTTGCGCGAAACCACCCCAAACATGCGTTTTGGACCTAAAGTAGTGGATTGGGCATGTTCGTTGCGAAAAACGAAGAAATGGTTCCGGTGGCAAAAACTCGTGCTTTGTATGCACCCTGACACCCGTTTTCGGAATGGGTGACTTGCGACAACGAAATTGTGCGAAACCACCCAAACATGAGTTTTGGACCTAAAGTAGTGGATTGGGCATGTTCGTTGCGAAAAACGAAGAAATGGTTCCGGTGGCAAAAACTCGTGCTTTGTATGCACCCGACACCCGTTTTCGGAATGGGTGACGTGCGACAACGAAATTGCGCGAAGCCACCCCAAACATGAGTTTTGGACCTAAAGTAGTGGATTGGGCATGTTCGTTGCGAAAAACGAAAAAATGGTTCCGGTGGCAAAAACTCGTGCTTTGTATGCACCCGACACCCGTTTTCGGAATGGGTGACGTGCGGCAACGAAATTGTGTGAAACCACCCAAACATGAGTTTTGGACCTAAAGTAGTGGATTGGGCATGTTCGTTGTGAAAAACAAAGAAATGGTTCCAGTGGCAAAAACTCGTGCTTTTATGCACCCCGATACCCGTTTTCACAATGGGTGACGTGCGACAACGAAATTGCGAGAAACCACCTCAAACATGAGTTTTGGACCTAAAGTAGTGGATTGGGCATGTTCGTTGCGAAAAAAGAAGAAATGGTTCTGCTGGCAAAAACTTGTGCTTCGTATGCACCCCGACACCCGTTTTCGGAATGGGTGACGTGCGGCAACGAAATTGCGCGAAACCACCCCAAACATGAGTTTTGGACCTAAAGTAGTGGATTGGGCATGTTCGTTGAGAAAAACAAAGAAATGGTACCGGTGGCAAAAACTCGTGCTTTGTATGCACCCGACACCCGTTTTCGGAATGGGTGACGTGCGACAACAAAATTGTGCGAAACCACCCCAAACATGAGTTTTGGACCTAAAGTAGTGGATTGGGCATGTTCGTTGCGAAAAACGAAGAAATGGTTCCGGTGGCAAAAACTCGTGCTTTGTATGCACCCCGACACCCGTTTTCGGAATGGGTGACGTGCTACAACGAAATTGCGCGAAACCTCCCCAAACATTAGTTTTGGACCTAAAGTAGTGGATTAGGCATGTTCGTTGCGAAAAACGAAGAAATGGTTCTGGTGGCAAAAACTCGTGCTTTGTATGCACCCGACACCCGTTTTCGGAATGGGTGACGTGCGACAACGAAATTTGCGCGAAACCACCCCAAACATGCGTTTTGGACCTAAAGTAGTGGATTGGGCATGTTCGTTGCGAAAAACGAAGAAATGGTTCCGGTGGCAAAAACTCGTGCTTTGTATGCACCCTGACACCCGTTTTCGGAATGGGTGACTTGCGACAACGAAATTGTGCGAAACCACCCCAAACATGAGTTTTGGACCTAAAGTAGTGGATTGGGCATGTTCGTTGCGAAAAACGAAGAAATGGTTCCGGTGGCAAAAACTCGTGCTTTGTATGCACCCGACACCCGTTTTCGGAATGGGTGACGTGCGACAACGAAATTGCGCGAAGCCACCCCAAACATGAGTTTTGGACCTAAAGTAGTGGATTGGGCATGTTCGTTGCGAAAAACGAAAAAATGGTTCCGGTGGCAAAAACTCGTGCTTTGTATGCACCCGACACCCGTTTTCGGAATGGGTGACGTGCGGCAACGAAATTGTGTGAAACCACCCAAACATGAGTTTTGGACCTAAAGTAGTGGATTGGGCATGTTCGTTGTGAAAAACAAAGAAATGGTTCCGGTGGCAAAAACTCGTGCTTTTATGCACCCCGATACCCGTTTTCACAATGGGTGACGTGCGACAACGAAATTGCGAGAAACCACCTCAAACATGAGTTTTGGACCTAAAGTAGTGGATTGGGCATGTTCGTTGCGAAAAAAGAAGAAATGGTTCTGCTGGCAAAAACTTGTGCTTCGTATGCACCCCGACACCCGTTTTCGGAATGGGTGACGTGCGGCAACGAAATTGCGCGAAACCACCCCAAACATGAGTTTTGGACCTAAAGTAGTGGATTGGGCATGTTCGTTGAGAAAAACAAAGAAATGGTACCGGTGGCAAAAACTCGTGCTTTGTATGCACCCGACACCCGTTTTCGGAATGGGTGACGTGCGACAACAAAATTGTGCGAAACCACCCCAAACATGAGTTTTGGACCTAAAGTAGTGGATTGGGCATGTTCGTTGCGAAAAACGAAGAAATGGTTCCGGTGGCAAAAACTCGTGCTTTGTATGCACCCCGACACCCGTTTTCGGAATGGGTGACGTGCTACAACGAAATTGCGCGAAACCTCCCCAAACATTAGTTTTGGACCTAAAGTAGTGGATTAGGCATGTTCGTTGCGAAAAACGAAGAAATGGTTCTGGTGGCAAAAACTCGTGCTTTGTATGCACCCGACACCCGTTTCCGGAAAGGGTGATGTGCGACAACGAAATTGTGCGAAACCTCCCCAAACATGAGTTTTGAACCTAAAGTAGTGGATTAGGCATGTTCGTTGCGAAAAACGAAGAAATGGTTCCGGTGGCAAAAACTCGTGCTTTTATGCACCCCGATACCCGTTTTCAGAATGGGAGACGTGCGACATTGAAATTGTGTGAAACGACCCCAAACATGAGTTTTGGACCTAAAGTAGTGGATTGGGCATGTTCGTTGCGAAAAACGAAGAAATGGTTCCGGTGGCAAAAACTCGTGCTTTGTATGCACCCCGACACCCGTTTTCAGAATGGGTGACGCGCGGCAACGAAATTGCGCGAAACCACCCCAAACATGAGTTTTGGACCTAAAGTAGTGGATTAGGCATGTTCGTTGCGAAAAACAAAGAAATGGTTTCGGTCGCAAAAACTCGTGCTTTGTATGCACCTGACACCCGTTTTCGGAATGGCTAACGTGCGACAACGAAATTGTGCGAAACCACCCCAAACATGAGTTTTGGACCTAAAGTAGTGGATTGGGCATGTTCGTTGCGAAAAACGAAGAAATGGTTCCAGTGGCAAAAACTCGTGCTTTTATGCACCCCAATACCCGTTTTCAGAATGGGTGACATGCGACAACGAAATTGCGCGAAACCAACCCAAACATGAGTTTTGGACCTAAAGTTGTGGATTGGGCATGTTCGTTGCGAAAAACGAAGAAATGGTTACGGTGGCAAAAACTCTTGCTTTGTATGCACCCGACACCCGTTTTCGGAATGGGTGACGTGCGACAACGAAATTGCGCGAAACCACCCCAAACATGCGTTTTGGACCTAAAGTAGTGGATTGGGCATGTTCGTTGCGAAAAACGAAGAAATGGTTCCGGTGGCAAAAACTCGTGCTTTGTATGCACCCCGACACCCGTTTTCGGAATGGGTGACGTGCGACAACGAAATTGCGCGAAACCACCCCAAACATGAGTTTTGGACCTAAAGTAGTGGATTGGGCATGTTCGTTGCGAAAAACGAAGAAATGGTTCCGGTGGCAAAAACTCGTGCTTTGTATGCACCCGACACCCGTTTTCGGAATGTGTGACGTGCGACAACGAAATTGAGCGAAACCACCCCAAACATGAGTTTTGGACCTAGAGTAGTGGATTGGGCATGTTCGTTGTGAAAAACGAAGAAATGGTTCCGGTGGCAAAAACTCGTGCTTTGTATGCACCCCGACAACCGTTTTCAGAATGGTTGACGTGCTACAACGAAATTGCGCGAAACCACCCCAAACATGAGTTTTGGACCTAAAGTAGTGGATTGGGCATGTTCGTTTCGAAAAACGAAAAATGGTTCCGGTGGCAAAAACTCGTTCTTTGTATGCACCCGACACCCGTTTTCGGAATGGGTGACGTGCGGCAACGAAATTGTGCGAAACCACCCAAACATGAGTTTTGGACCTAAAGTAGTGGATTGGGCATGTTCGTTGCGAAAAACGAAGAAATGGTTCCGGTGGCAAAAACTCGTGCTTTTATGCACCCTGATACCCGTTTTCAGAATGGGTGACGTGCGACAACGAAATTGCGAGAAACCACCTCAAACATGAGTTTTGGACCTAAAGTAGTGGATTGGGCATGTTCGTTGCGAAAAACGAAGAAATAGTTCTGCTGGCAAAAACTCGTGCTTTGTATGCACCCCGACACCCGTTTTCGGAATGGGTGACGTGCGACAACGAAATTGCGCAAAACCACCCCAAACATGAGTTTTGGACCTAAAGTAGTGGATTGGGCATGTTCGTTGAGAAAAACGAAGAAATGGTTCCAGTGGCAAAAACTTGTGCTTTGTATGCACCCGACACCCGTTTTCGGAATGGGTGACGTGCGACAATAAAATTGTGCGAAACCACCCCAAACATGAGTTTTGAACCTAAAGTAGTGGATTGGGCATGTTCGTTGCGAAAAACGAAGAAATGGTTCCGGTGGCAAAAACTCGTGCTTTGTATGCACCCCGACACCTGTTTTTTGGAATGGGTGACGTGCTACAACGAAATTGCGCGAAACCTCCCCAAACATGAGTTTTGGACCTAAAGTAGTGGATTAGGCATGTTCAGTGCGAAAAACGAAGAAATGGTTCTGGTGGCAAAAACTCGTGCTTTGTATGCACCCGACACCCGTTTTCGGAATGGGTGATGTGCGACAACGAAATTGTGCGAAACCTCCCCAAACATGAGTTTTGAACCTAAAGTAGTGGATTAGGCATGTTCGTTGCGAAAAACGAAGAAATGGTTCCGGTGGCAAAAACTCGTGCTTTTATGCACCCCGATACCCGTTTTCAGAATGGGAGACGTGCGACATCGAAATTGTGTGAAACCACACCAAACATGAGTTTTGGACCTAAAGTAGTGGATTGGGCATGTTCGTTGCGAAAAGCGAAGAAATGGTTCCGGTGGCAAAAACTCGTGCTTTGTATGCACCCCCGACAACCGTTTTCAGAATGGGTGACGTGCGGCAACGAAATTGCGCGAAACCACCCCAAACATGAGTTTTGGACCTAAAGTAGTGCATTGGGCATGTTTGTTGTGAAAAACGAAGAAATGGTTCCGATGGCAAAAACTCGTGCTTTGTATGGACCCCGACACCCGTTTTCAGAATGGGAGACGTGCGACATCGAAATTGTGTGAAACCACCCCAAACATGAGTTTTGGACCTAAAGTAGTGGATTGGGCATGTTCGTTGCGAAAAATGAAGAAATGGTTCCGGTGGCAAAAACTCGTGCTTTGTATGCACCCCGACACCCGTTTTCAGAATGGGTGACGCGCGACAACGAAATTGCGCGAAACCACCCCAAACATGAGTTTTGGACCTAAAGTAGTGGATTAGGCATGTTCGTTGCGAAAAACAAAGAAATGGTTCCGGTGGCAAAAACTCGTGCTTTGTATGCACCCGACACCCGTTTTCGGAATGGCTAACGTGCGACAACGAAATTGTGCGAAACCACCCCAAACATGAGTTTTGGACCTAAAGTAGTGGATTGGGCATGTTCGTTGCGAAAAACGAAGAAATGGTTCCAGTGGCAAAAACTCGAGCATTTATGCACCCCAATACCCGTTTTCAGAATGGGTGACGTGCGACAACGAAATTGCGCGAAACCAACCCAAACATGAGTTTTGGACCTAAAGTAGTGGATTGGGCATGTTCGTTGAGAAAAACGAAGAAATGGTTACGGTGGCAAAAACTCGTGCTTTGTATGCACCCGACACCAGTTTTCGGAATGGGTGACGTGCGACAACGAAATTGCGCGAAACCACCCCAAACATGTGTTTTGGACCTAAAGTAGTGGATTGGGCATGTTCGTTGCGAAAAACGAATAAATGGTTCCGGTGGCAAAAACTCGTGCTTTGTACGCGCCCCGACACCCGTTTTCCGAATGGGTGACGTGCGACAACGAAATTGCGCGAAACCACCCCAAACATGAGTTTTGGACCTAAAGTAGTGGATTGGGCATGTTCGTTGTGAAAATCGAAGAAATGGTTCCGGTGGCAAAAACTCGTGCTTTGTATGCACCCGACACCCGTTTTCGGAATGGGTGACGTGCGACAACGAAATTGCGCGAAATCACCCCAAACATGAGTTTTGGACCTAGAGTAGTGGATTGGGCATGTTCGTTGTGAAAAACGAAGAAATGGTTACGGTGGCAAAAACTCGTCCTTTGTATGCACCCCGACAACCGTTTTCAGAATGGTTGACGTGCTACAACGAAATTGCGCGAAACCACCCCAAACATGAGTTTTGGACCTAAAGTAGTGGATTGGGCATGTTCGTTGCGAAAAACGAAAAAATGGTTCCGGTGGCAAAAACTCGTGCTTTGTATGCACCCGACAACCGTTTTCAGAATGGGTGACGTGCGGCAACGAAATTGCACGAAACCACCCCAAACATGTGTTTTGGACCTAAAGTAGTGCATTGGGCATGTTTGTTGTGAAAAACGAAGAAATGGTTCCGGTGGCAAAAACTCGTGCTTTGTATGCACCTTGACACCCGTTTTCAGAATGGGAGACGTGCGACATCGAAATTGTGTGAAACCACCCAAACATGAGTTTTGGACCTAAAGTAGTGGATTGGGCATGTTCGTTGCGAAAAATGAAGAAATGGTTCCGGTGGCAAAAACTCGTGCTTTGTATGCACCCCGACACCCGTTTTCAGAATGGGTGACGCGCGGCAACGAAATTGCGCGAAACCACCCCAAACATGAGTTTTGGACCTAAAGTAGTGGATTAGGCATGTTCGTTGCGAAAAACAAAGAAATGGTTCCGGTGGCAAAAACTCGTGCTTTGTATGCACCCGACACCCGTTTTCGGAATGGCTAACGTGCGACAACAAAATTGTGCGAAACCACCCCAAACATGAGTTTTGGACCTAAAGTAGTGGATTGGGCATGTTCGTTGCGAAAAACGAAGAAATGGTTCCAGTGGCAAAAACTCGAGCATTTATGCACCCCAATACCCGTTTTCAGAATGGGTGACGTGCGACAACGAAATTGCGCGAAACCAACCCAAACATGAGTTTTGGACCTAAAGTAGTGGATTGGGCATGTTCGTTGCGAAAAATGAAGAAATGGTTCCGGTGGCAAAAACTCGTGCTTTGTATGCACCCCGACACCCGTTTTCAGAATGGGTGACGCGAGACAACGAAATTGCGCGAAACCACCCCAAACATGAGTTTTGGACCTAAAGTAGTGGATTAGGCATGTTCGTTGCGAAAAACAAAGAAATGGTTCCGGTGGCAAAAACTCGTGCTTTGTATGCACCCGACACCCGTTTTCGGAATGGCTAACGTGCGACAACGAAATTGTGCGAAACCACCCCAAACATGAGTTTTGGACCTAAAGTAGTGGATTGGGCATGTTCGTTGCGAAAAACGAAGAAATGGTTCCAGTGGCAAAAACTCGAGCATTTATGCACCCCAATACCCGTTTTCAGAATGGGTGACGTGCGACAACGAAATTGCGCGAAACCAACCCAAACATGAGTTTTGGACCTAAAGTAGTGGATTGTAACGCCCCGAATTTTGCAGTGAATTTTTTTCTTTTCTTTACTCGCCAAAATTCGGGCGTTACCTTTTCCTTTTCTTTTTCCCTTCGCTAAACCTTGACCTTTTCCAAAGTTCTAAGCGGGATTCGGTTTGGAATTCCCGTGTAAGGAAAAACCCTAAATACTTTATGTTGTTTGATGCACCATGCCGAACCTTGCATTTCTTTTGATTGCTTTGAAAGTGCAATTGCATTCATGTAGAAAGATCGGATTTCGAAAATGTGGAGAAGATCTTTTCTTTCTTTTTTCTCCCTCTCTTTTTCTCTCCTCTTTTTCTCTCTCTCCCGCGCCGTGGGCCGACCCCGGCCGGCCCAGGCCCCTGCGCGCCCCCCCTCTTGGGCCTGGAAGGCCCAGCCGCCCCCCCCCCCCTCTTTCCCTTATTCCCTAACCCTCTCCCTCTCCCCCCTCATTTTCTCCCTCCCCACCTAAGCCGCCGCCCCTACCCCCTACCCGCCCCCTGCCCTAGGTCGCCGCGCCGCCCCCTGCCGCCGGCCGCCCCTCGCCGTCGATCCCCGACGCCGGTGAGCCCCCCCCTCCTCTCTCTCTCCCTCCTCCCTCTCTCCCCTCTCCTCCCTCCCCTTCCCCTCGCCGCTCGGCCCCATGGCCGGTTCGGCCGCCCGCCCCACCCCGCCGGCTCGGCCGCTCGGCCGCCCCGCGCCCTGCCCCGCGCCCTGCCCCGCGCCCCTGCGCGCCCTGCGGCTCGGCCGCCCCCTGCGCCCCCCCCCCCGCCAGCTCGGCCGCCCGCCGCCGGTTCAACCGGCCGGCTCAGCGGCTCAGCCGCCCGGTCAGCCCCAGCCCCGCCCGCGCCCGCGCCCCGCCTAGGGCCGGTTCAACCGCCCTAGGGCCGGTTCAACCGCCCCCCCCCCTTCTGTTTTTTTATTTTTTTTATTTTATTTTATTTACTTTCTGTGATCATAATTACTGTATTTTAAGTAGGCTAATCACTGTTCATGCTATAGGAAAATAGGAAGTTTAATTTAAAATTTCGTTATGTTATTGATTCACGTAGTTAATTGTTTACCCTGTGCAATGTTGATCAACTAAAAGTGATTAGGTTTCCATCAGTATATATAAATATATATAACAGAATTATTTTGTTAAAAACCAATTGTGTCATTAGTGCATAAGATTTAACCCCCTGCGAGACCTTTCCCCGTTTCTTTCTAACCATAACAAATGCGTTATCGAATGTCATACTGGATGCATATTCGCTTTATTTGTTATCTTGTATGGTGTACTGTTCTTTTGTATTAAATATGTGGATGTATGTATGTATGTTTGCGCTCGCATAGAGAACGATCCAGTCGAAGAGCCCGAGGAATTCGCAGGAGAAGCCCCTGAGCAGCAGTCGTTTGGTGGAGGCAAGTGTCCTTTGACCTATCTATGTCCTATTCATTCTTTAATTCACCTCCCGCATTACACGTTTATACCTAAGGATTGACTAGCTTTTGTTATCCATGTCCTTGTTTACCTATTTGGGTCGGATTATTACTACTTAGTCTGATGCTATTGCTCAACTCTAATCAATGAACATGATGTGATTATCTATGATACGCTGTTTTCCCGTTCTTCTTTATGATTATACTTGTGGTTTTCAAGGGGACTCGAGCGGTTTCTCGAGTGCCTCTCCGTAAGGACCTGTTCTATGGATGACCGCCCGGGAAAACAGTGCAACCATGAGGGTGGAATGGGGTGCCCTTAGCTGAATAATTAGAGGATCCGGGATGTAGTTCACTTAGCCGTCGTGCCGTCAATGGGGCTCGGTGTATGCGGCTCGCTCTGCCAAGTTTGGGTTTGCCCCTTGGGGAGGAGTGCGGTGCATTTAGGAAACCTAACGGGTGGCTACAGCCCCGGGGAATCTTTGTAAAGGCTACGTAGTGAAACCCTGCCTATTCACCTTGGTAGTGTTTAAGGGTTTGATCGGCCCGAGGCAAGAGGGAATCACGGCTTGTGGGTAAAGTGCACAACCTCTGCAGAGTGTTATGAAACTGATATATCAGCCGTGCTCGCGGTTATGAGCGGCCAAGGGAGCTCCATTGATTAGTGATACTTGATCAGAGATGGTTGGTTTACAGGTGGTGATGAGGAGGATGGTTATGATTATGCTTATGGTAATGGTAAGTGGTATTCTTTCCGTTTGGAAAGAGTACTTTGGGTTAATAACTTGGGTTAATGCTAAAACCTGGCTTTCTACTAGTAATAATAACCCGACCAACTAAAAGCAACTGCTCGACTTAACCCCACATAAAGCTAGTCCACTTCAGCCAAACGGGACATTTGCTGAGTACGTTGATGTGTACTCACCCTTGCTTTCACAAAACACCAGGTTGCCCTTGGTGCAATCTATGCTCAGGTAAAGAAGAAGGCGTCGAGGCGGATCTCCAGGAATTACAGGATGTCGATGAGTTCGAGGATTAGGCTAGCGACCTCCCCCAGTCAGCCTGTGGTGGGTTTATTTACGTTGGCTACGTTTCGATTCTGTGTACTTTGATTTATATTATGTAAATGACTCTAGTCTGTAATATTATTACTTAGTCTTTATTGTAATTCGAAGCATTGTGCTATGATGAGTCATTTATGTAATTGCTGTGTACGTGAATTACTGATCCTGGCACGTACATGGTTCGCATTCGGTTTACCTTCAAAACCGGGTGTGACATAAGTGGTATCAGAGCCAGGTGACTGTAGGACCGCTAACCTAGAGTAGAATGGTCGTTCTAAGGATTATAGACCTCTGTCTCTTCCTTGACTTTGATATCCCTTCAAAAGTTGGTCCTACCGACCAAACCTATGTTCTACTATATATTATACCTTGCTGAAAATTATGTTTTATTCTGATCCTTCATTTATTTATGATTCATTACTTGCTGGTCATATTAATTCTGTTCTCACCCTTTTGCTTGCGATGTCTTTTGTAGATGGCTCGACTTAGACACACCGCACGAAAGTCAGTCATCCCCTTCTTACCCTCCCGCCTTGCTGAGCGTCCGCTCCGCCGTCCCGTGGCCGGACAGTCCAGCCACTTGGAGAGACTACACCACCGCCTGCGTGAGGAGCAGGAACGTCGACGACAGGAGCAGCAGAGCTCTTCCCTCTCGCTCCACCAGGAGATAGAGTCTGTGAGGAGCTGCTCCCCTGTGCTTCCTCTGGAGCCGCCCCCTGCACCACCACTGGGCGCCCCAGCCTCTGGAGTAGCTGCTGGAGGAGACCCAGACGACGGAGGAGGCGACGACAGCTCGAGCCACGACACCGACTTCTCTGCTAACCCTGAGCCGGAAGGATGGGTTGCTCGACCCATCACTCGCGACGCTGCTCGCGGGTGTCACTTCCATGATGCGCTCGACACCCTGCTACGTCGGGCATTTGACCGGCATACTTGGTCCGTCGAGTATCGCTGTGTGGTCTACCAGCATAGTCGCGGGGTCTACCCGGACCGCTGGGAGGCGACTTGCTTGGTGCGCTGCCCGGAGGACAGTCTCCAGGGTGCAGAGGCCTGTTCAGAGCACTATTCTATCTCTGAACGGGACTCAGCTGAGGCAGCCATGCAAGATGCTGCACGGCGTGCGCTTTCGCACTACTGCTCGGTTTTCGGTGGGGCAGCTGACGGTCTTGACCTGAAGTATTACCCCCGCCGTTCATCTGGCAGCACAGGAGGCGTGATTGTCTCACCTGTCGGTGAGGGCAATCCTAGGTTGAGCAGCACAGTCAACCTAGCCGCCGTGCTAAACACGGAGCTGGACCATGCACTAGACGAGCTGAGTAGGGCTCGTGCTGAGATCGCCCTGCTGCGGGCTGAGCGCGCGGAACGTCGTTATCTGGACGGTGGTTCCCCCGCTCCCGTTGGGACTCAGCACCCGTACCGCTCACCTCAGCGTGGACACCAGTCTTATGGCAATCCCGCCTGCAAGACCAAGATAAACCTAGAACCATAGATCGTTAGAGTTGGATCTTGTAATTAATACGAAATATATATACGTAGAAGCTTCAGTCTTAGCGTTAGTCTCGGTCTTAGTTAGTCTTAGTTAGACAGGGTAGTTTGCTATATCCTGTGCATTTATGTTTGTCATGATGAACTATGTTTGGTTTGGATCTTTGTAATGACTGTTACCAGAGTGTGGGTATCCCCTGCATTTTGGTTTACATACTATGTCAATAAAGTTAGTTATATAGTTGGGAAACCCATTATTCTCCTTTCCTCTTTATCTGAGAAGCTGTGTGGTCTGTGTTGGAGATCAGTGAAGATGCTCATCTGTTCAGTGCTGTTGGAGAATTCTATACTCTTTTCTTATGCTGCAAGCTTTGCCAGATCAGTTCTGATGTGTGGTTGCGTTCTGCAGATGTCAGAGAACAGGCGTAGAGGAGGAAGGCGTGCTCAGCAGGAGCGAGCCGCTCCGCAGGATGAGGTGCCCCAGCAGCAGCACCTGCCGCCCCCGCCCCCGATGTCGATTGAGCAGATGTTTCTGATGCAGACTCAGGCAGTTCAAGCCATCGGTCAAACTCTGGCCGCCATTCAGCAGCAGCAGCAGCAGCAACAGCAGCAAGCACCACCCCAGCCTCAGATGCCTCAGATGCCTAGAGACAAGCGTGCTGAATTCATGAGAGGTCATCCACCAACGTTCGCTCACTCTTCTGACCCTATGGATGCTGAAGATTGGCTGCGCACTGTGGAGCGGGAGTTGCATACCGCTCAGTGCGATGACCGGGAGAAAGTTCTGTATGGTCCCCGTCTGTTGAGAGGAGCAGCCCAGTCATGGTGGGAGTCTTACCTCGCCACCCATGCCAACCCCGACACCATCACCTGGGAAGAATTCCGAGGTAGCTTTCGTCAGTACCATGTGCCTGCAGGTCTGATGACAGTGAAGAAGGAGGAGTTCCTGGCCCTTAAGCAAGGGTCATCGTCTGTCAGTGAGTATCGGGACAGGTTTCTGCAGTTGTCTCGCTATGCTCCTGAAGATGTCAACACCGACGCCAAGCGACAGTACCGTTTCCTGAGAGGCTTGGTTGACCCTCTGCAGTATCAGCTGATGAATCACACCTTCCCGACATTCCAGCACCTGATTGACAGAGCAATCATGACAGAAAGGAAGCGCAAGGAGATGGAAGATCGTAAGCGCAAGATCAGTGGACCCCAGCCTGGAAGCAGCAGCCGTCCCCGTTTCTCAGGCAATCAACCTCAGCAGTTCAGGCAGAACCAGCGTCCATCTCAGCAGCATCAGCAGCGTCAGCAGTATCAGCAGTTCCAAAGGCAGTATCCTCAGCATCAGTACCAGAACCGTCAGAGCAATCAGTCAGGAGGTCAGTTTCAAAAGCAGAATCAGCAGGCCCCTCGTCTTCCTGCCCCAGCAAATCAGCAGAACAGTCAGGCAGCACCAGCTCAAGTTGGAAACAGAGCATGTTTCCACTGTGGAGAACAAGGCCACTGGGTGATGCAATGCCCGAAGAAGGCAGCCCAGCAGCAGTCAGGCCCCAATGCCCCAGCGAAGCAGAATGTGCCTCAGCCTGGAGCAGGCAATCGCCCTCAACAGCGCTATAATCATGGAAGGCTGAATCACTTGGAGGCTGAAGCAGTTCAGGAGACCCCCGACATGATAGTAGGTATGTTCCCAGTCGACTCCCATATTGCAGCAGTGTTATTTGATACTGGAGCAACACATTCTTTCATTACTGCATCATGGGTAGAAGCACATAATCTTCCAACTACTACCATGTTAACCCCCATTCAAATTGACTCAGCCGGTGGTAGAATTCGAGCCGATAGCATTTGTTTGAATATAAGTGTGAAAATAAGGGGGATAGCATTTCCCGCCAACCTTATAGTAATGGGTACTCAGGGAATAGATGTCATCCTAGGGATGAATTGGCTAGATAAGTATCAGGCAGTTATCAGTTGTGATAAAAGGACAATCAAGTTGGTGTCCCCACTAGGAGAGGAAGTGGTGACCGAGTTAGTCCCGCCTGAGCCAAAGAAAGGAAGTTGTTATCAGATGGCTGTCGATAGCAGTGAAGCAGACCCAATTGAGAGTATCAAGGTTGTGTCTGAATTCCCAGATGTGTTTCCAAAGGATTTACCGGGTATGCCACCAGAGCGGAAAGTTGAGTTTGCTATAGAGCTTCTTCCTGGAACCGCCCCCATCTCTAAGAGAGCTTACAGAATATCTGGACCAGAGTTGGTTGAGCTTAAGAAGCAAATTGATGAGCTGTCAGAGAAAGGTTACATCCGGCCAAGCACCTCGCCTTGGGCCGCCCCTGTCTTGTTCGTAGAAAAGAAAGATGGCACCAAAAGGATGTGTATCGATTACCGAGCTTTGAATGAGGTCACGATCAAGAACAAGTATCCTTTGCCCAGAATAGAAGATCTGCTCGACCAGTTGAGAGGAGCCAGTGTGTTCTCCAAGATCGATCTGAGGTCAGGTTATCATCAGCTCAGGATCCGACCTTCGGACATTCCGAAGACGGCATTCATTTCCAAGTATGGGTTGTACGAGTTCACAGTGATGTCTTTTGGTTTGACCAATGCGCCAGCATTCTTCATGAACTTGATGAACAGTGTATTCATGGATTACCTTGATAAGTTTGTGGTGGTATTCATTGATGATATTCTGGTTTATTCTCAAAGTGAAGAAGAGCATGCAGATCATTTGAGGCTGGTATTGCAGAGATTGCGAGAGCACCAGTTGTATGCAAAGTTGAGCAAGTGTGAGTTCTGGATCAATGAAGTCCTGTTCTTGGGTCACATAATCAACAAGGAAGGATTGGCTGTGGATCCGAAGAAAGTGGCAGACATTCTGAACTGGAAAGCGCCAACAGATGCTAGAGGAATCAAGAGCTTCATTGGAATGGCCGGATATTATCGGCGATTCATTGAAGGGTTTTCGAAGATTGCGAAGCCAATGACAGCGTTGCTAGGCAACAAGGTTGAGTTCAAGTGGACCCAGAAATGCCAAGAGGCCTTTGAAGCGCTGAAAGAGAAGTTGACAACAGCGCCTGTCCTAGTCTTGCCTGATGTGCACAAGTCCTTCTCGGTGTATTGCGATGCTTGTTACACAGGTTTGGGATGTGTGTTGATGCAAGAGGGAAGAGTTGTGGCTTACTCGTCCCGACAGTTGAAGGTTCATGAGAAGAATTACCCAATCCATGATCTAGAGTTGGCAGCAGTGGTTCACGCACTGAAGACATGGAGGCACTATCTGTATGGACAGAAATGCGATGTTTACACAGACCACAAGAGTCTGAAGTACATATTCACTCAGTCAGAATTGAACATGAGGCAACGAAGATGGTTAGAATTGATCAAAGACTATGAGTTGGAGATTCATTACCATCCAGGCAAAGCAAACGTAGTGGCAGATGCTTTGAGCAGAAAGAGTCGAGTCAATCTGATGGTTGCTCGCCCGATGCCTTATGAGTTGGCCAAAGAGTTTGACAGGTTGAGTCTCGGATTTCTGAACAATTCGCGAGGAGTCACAGTTGAATTGGAACCTACCTTGGAGCGCGAAATCAAAGAAGCGCAGAAGAATGATGAGAAAATCAGTGAGATCCGGCGACTGATTCTAGATGGCAGAGGCAAAGAGTTTCGAGAAGATGCAGAAGGCGTGATATGGTTCAAAGACCGCTTGTGTATTCCCAATGTCCAGTCTATTCGGGAGTTGATTCTCAAGGAAGCTCATGAGACAGCCTATTCGATTCACCCTGGTAGTGAGAAGATGTATCAGGATCTGAAGAAGAAATTCTGGTGGTACGGAATGAAAAGAGAAATCGCAGAGCATGTGGCTATGTGCGATAGTTGTCGAAGAATTAAGGCAGAACACCAGAGACCAGCTGGATTGTTGCAACCGTTGCAGATCCCTCAGTGGAAATGGGATGAAATTGGTATGGATTTCATAGTCGGATTGCCTCGCACTCGAGCCGGCTACGATTCCATTTGGGTAGTAGTGGACCGCTTGACCAAGTCAGCCCACTTCATACCTGTCAAGACCAACTACAACAGTGCAGTATTGGCAGAATTGTATATGTCTCGGATCGTTTGTCTTCATGGTGTGCCAAAGAAGATAGTGTCAGACAGAGGAACGCAGTTCACCTCTCATTTCTGGCAGCAGTTGCATGAAGCCTTGGGCACGCATCTGAATTTCAGTTCAGCTTATCACCCGCAGACAGATGGTCAGACTGAAAGAACCAATCAAATTCTTGAAGATATGTTGAGAGCCTGTGCGTTGCAAGATCAGTCCGGATGGGACAAGCGATTGCCTTATGCAGAGTTTTCCTATAACAACAGTTATCAGGCCAGTTTGAAGATGTCACCGTTTCAAGCGCTGTATGGAAGGAGTTGCAGAACTCCGTTGCAATGGGATCAGCCTGGAGAGAAGCAGGTGTTTGGGCCAGATATTTTGCTTGAAGCCGAAGAGAACATCAAGATGGTCCGAGAGAATCTGAAGATAGCGCAATCAAGGCAGCGAAGCTATGCAGACACAAGAAGAAGAGAGCTGAGTTTCGAAGTCGGAGACTTTGTTTATCTGAAAGTGTCACCGATCAGAGGAGTCAGAAGATTCGGAGTGAAAGGCAAGCTAGCACCCCGCTACATTGGTCCGTATCAGATTCTTGCAAGACGAGGAGAAGTGGCTTATCAGCTCAGTTTGCCAGAGAATTTGTCTGCTGTGCATGATGTCTTTCATGTGTCTCAGTTGAAGAAGTGCTTGCGTGTGCCAGAAGAGCAGTTGCCAGTGGAAGGTCTGGAAGTCCAGGAGGACTTGACCTATGTTGAGAAGCCAGCTCAGATCCTTGAGGTTGCAGATAGAGTCACCCGAAGGAAGACCGTCAGAATGTGCAAAGTCAGATGGAGTCACCACTCTGAGGAAGAAGCAACCTGGGAGCGTGAAGATGATCTGATGGCTAAGTACCCGGAGCTCTTTGCTAGCCAGCCCTGAATCTCGAGGGCGAGATTCTTTTAAGGGGGATAGGTTTGTAACGCCCCGAATTTTGCAGTGAATTTTTTTCTTTTCTTTACTCGCCAAAATTCGGGCGTTACCTTTTCCTTTTCTTTTTCCCTTCGCTAAACCTTGACCTTTTCCAAAGTTCTAAGCGGGATTCGGTTTGGAATTCCCGTGTAAGGAAAAACCCTAAATACTTTATGTTGTTTGATGCACCATGCCGAACCTTGCATTTCTTTTGATTGCTTTGAAAGTGCAATTGCATTCATGTAGAAAGATCGGATTTCGAAAATGTGGAGAAGATCTTTTCTTTCTTTTTTCTCCCTCTCTTTTTCTCTCCTCTTTTTCTCTCTCTCCCGCGCCGTGGGCCGACCCCGGCCGGCCCAGGCCCCTGCGCGCCCCCCCTCTTGGGCCTGGAAGGCCCAGCCGCCCCCCCCTCTTTCCCTTATTCCCTAACCCTCTCCCTCTCCCCCCTCATTTTCTCCCTCCCCACCTAAGCCGCCGCCCCTACCCCCTACCCGCCCCCTGCCCTAGGTCGCCGCGCCGCCCCCTGCCGCCGGCCGCCCCTCGCCGTCGATCCCCGACGCCGGTGAGCCCCCCCCTCCTCTCTCTCTCCCTCCTCCCTCTCTCCCCTCTCCTCCCTCCCCTTCCCCTCGCCGCTCGGCCCCATGGCCGGTTCGGCCGCCCGCCCCACCCCGCCGGCTCGGCCGCTCGGCCGCCCCGCGCCCTGCCCCGCGCCCTGCCCCGCGCCCCTGCGCGCCCTGCGGCTCGGCCGCCCCCTGCGCCCCCCCCCCCCGCCAGCTCGGCCGCCCGCCGCCGGTTCAACCGGCCGGCTCAGCGGCTCAGCCGCCCGGTCAGCCCCAGCCCCGCCCGCGCCCGCGCCCCGCCTAGGGCCGGTTCAACCGCCCTAGGGCCGGTTCAACCGCCCCCCCCCCCTTCTGTTTTTTTATTTTTTTTATTTTATTTTATTTACTTTCTGTGATCATAATTACTGTATTTTAAGTAGGCTAATCACTGTTCATGCTATAGGAAAATAGGAAGTTTAATTTAAAATTTCGTTATGTTATTGATTCACGTAGTTAATTGTTTACCCTGTGCAATGTTGATCAACTAAAAGTGATTAGGTTTCCATCAGTATATATAAATATATATAACAGAATTATTTTGTTAAAAACCAATTGTGTCATTAGTGCATAAGATTTAACCCCCTGCGAGACCTTTCCCCGTTTCTTTCTAACCATAACAAATGCGTTATCGAATGTCATACTGGATGCATATTCGCTTTATTTGTTATCTTGTATGGTGTACTGTTCTTTTGTATTAAATATGTGGATGTATGTATGTATGTTTGCGCTCGCATAGAGAACGATCCGGTCGAAGAGCCCGAGGAATTCGCAGGAGAAGCCCCTGAGCAGCAGTCGTTTGGTGGAGGCAAGTGTCCTTTGACCTATCTATGTCCTATTCATTCTTTAATTCACCTCCCGCATTACACGTTTATACCTAAGGATTGACTAGCTTTTGTTATCCATGTCCTTGTTTACCTATTTGGGTCGGATTATTACTACTTAGTCTGATGCTATTGCTCAACTCTAATCAATGAACATGATGTGATTATCTATGATACGCTGTTTTCCCGTTCTTCTTTATGATTATACTTGTGGTTTTCAAGGGGACTCGAGCGGTTTCTCGAGTGCCTCTCCGTAAGGACCTGTTCTATGGATGACCGCCCGGGAAAACAGTGCAACCATGAGGGTGGAATGGGGTGCCCTTAGCTGAATAATTAGAGGATCCGGGATGTAGTTCACTTAGCCGTCGTGCCGTCAATGGGGCTCGGTGTATGCGGCTCGCTCTGCCAAGTTTGGGTTTGCCCCTTGGGGAGGAGTGCGGTGCATTTAGGAAACCTAACGGGTGGCTACAGCCCCGGGGAATCTTTGTAAAGGCTACGTAGTGAAACCCTGCCTATTCACCTTGGTAGTGTTTAAGGGTTTGATCGGCCCGAGGCAAGAGGGAATCACGGCTTGTGGGTAAAGTGCACAACCTCTGCAGAGTGTTATGAAACTGATATATCAGCCGTGCTCGCGGTTATGAGCGGCCAAGGGAGCTCCATTGATTAGTGATACTTGATCAGAGATGGTTGGTTTACAGGTGGTGATGAGGAGGATGGTTATGATTATGCTTATGGTAATGGTAAGTGGTATTCTTTCCGTTTGGAAAGAGTACTTTGGGTTAATAACTTGGGTTAATGCTAAAACCTGGCTTTCTACTAGTAATAATAACCCGACCAACTAAAAGCAACTGCTCGACTTAACCCCACATAAAGCTAGTCCACTTCAGCCAAACGGGACATTTGCTGAGTACGTTGATGTGTACTCACCCTTGCTTTCACAAAACACCAGGTTGCCCTTGGTGCAATCTATGCTCAGGTAAAGAAGAAGGCGTCGAGGCGGATCTCCAGGAATTACAGGATGTCGATGAGTTCGAGGATTAGGCTAGCGACCTCCCCCAGTCAGCTGCCTGTGGTGGGTTTATTTACGTTGGCTACGTTTCGATTCTGTGTACTTTGATTTATATTATGTAAATGACTCTAGTCTGTAATATTATTACTTAGTCTTTATTGTAATTCGAAGCATTGTGCTATGATGAGTCATTTATGTAATTGCTGTGTACGTGAATTACTGATCCTGGCACGTACATGGTTCGCATTCGGTTTACCTTCAAAACCGGGTGTGACATGGATTGGGCATGTTCGTTGCGAAAAACGAAGAAATGGTTACGGTGGCAAAAACTCGTGCTTTGTATGCACCCGACACCAGTTTTCGGAATGGGTGACGTGCGACAACGAAATTGCGCGAAACCACCCCAAACATGTGTTTTGGACCTAAAGTAGTGGATTGGGCATGTTCGTTGCGAAAAACGAATAAATGGTTCCGGTGGCAAAAACTCGTGCTTTGTACGCGCCCCGACACCCGTTTTCCGAATGGGTGACGTGCGACAACGAAATTGCGCGAAACCACCCCAAACATGAGTTTTGGACCTAAAGTAGTGGATTGGGCATGTTCGTTGTGAAAATCGAAGAAATGGTTCCGGTGGCAAAAACTCGTGCTTTGTATGCACCCGACACCCGTTTTCGGAATGGGTGACGTGCGACAACGAAATTGCGCGAAATCACCCCAAACATGAGTTTTGGACCTAGAGTAGTGGATTGGGCATGTTCGTTGTGAAAAACGAAGAAATGGTTCTGGTGGCAAAAACTCGTCCTTTGTATGCACCCCGACAACCGTTTTCAGAATGGTTGACGTGCTACAACGAAATTGCGCGAAACCACCCCAAACATGAGTTTTGGACCTAAAGTAGTGGATTGGGCATGTTCGTTGCGAAAAACGAAAAAATGGTTCCGGTGGCAAAAACTCGTGCTTTGTATGCACCCGACAACTGTTTTCAGAATGGGTGACGTGCGGCAAGGAAATTGCGCGAAACCACCCCAAACATGAGTTTTGGACCTAAAGTAGTGCATTGGGCATGTTTGTTGTGAAAAACGAAGAAATGGTTCCGGTGGCAAAAACTTGTGCTTTGTATGCACCCTGACACCCGTTTTCAGAATGGGAGACGTGCGACATCGAAATTGTGTGAAACCACCCCAAACATGAGTTTTGGACCTAAAGTAGTGGATTGGGCATGTTCGTTGCGAAAAATGAAGAAATGGTTCCGGTGGCAAAAACTCGTGCTTTGTATGCACCCCGACACCCGTTTTCAGAATGGGTGACGCGCGGCAACGAAATTGCGCGAAACCACCCCAAACATGAGTTTTGGACCTAAAGTAGTGGATTAGGCATGTTCGTTGCGAAAAACAAAGAAATGGTTCCGGTGGCAAAAACTCGTGCTTTGTATGCACCCGACACCCGTTTTCGGAATGGCTAACGTGCGACAACAAAATTGTGCGAAACCACCCCAAACATGAGTTTTGGACCTAAAGTAGTGGATTGGGCATGTTCGTTGCGAAAAACGAAGAAATGGTTCCAGTGGCAAAAACTCGAGCATTTATGCACCCCAATACCCGTTTTCAGAATGGGTGACGTGCGACAACGAAATTGCGCGAAACCAACCCAAACATGAGTTTTGGACCTAAAGTAGTGGATTGGGCATGTTCGTTGCGAAAAACGAAGAAATGGTTACGGTGGCAAAAACTCGTGCTTTGTATGCACCCGACACCCGTTTTCGGAATGGGTGACGTGCGACAACGAAATTGCGCGAAACCACCCCAAACATGTGTTTTGGACCTAAAGTAGTGGATTGGGCATGTTCGTTGCGAAAAACGAATAAATGGTTCCGGTGGCAAAAACTCGTGCTTTGTATGCGCCCCGACACCCGTTTTCCGAATGGGTGACGTGCGACAACAAAATTGCGCGAAACCACCCCAAACATGAGTTTTGGACCTAAAGTAGTGGATTGGGCATGTTCGTTGTGAAAATCGAAGAAATGGTTCCGGTGGCAAAAACTCGTGCTTTGTATGCACCCGACACCCGTTTTCGGAATGGGTGACGTGCGACAACGAAATTGCGCGAAACCACCCCAAACAAGAGTTTTGGACCTAGAGTAGTGGATTGGGCATGTTCGTTGTGAAAAACGAAGAAATGGTTCCGGTGGAAAAAACTCGTGCTTTGTATGCACCCCGACAACTGTTTTCAGAATGGTTGACGTGCTACAACGAAATTGCGCGAAACCACCCCAAACATGAGTTTTGGACCTAAAGTAGTGGATTGGGCATGTTCGTTGCGAAAAACGAAAAAATGGTTCCGGTGGCAAAAACTCGTGCTTTGTATGCACCCGACACCCGTTTTCGGAATGGGTGACGTGCGGCAACGAAATTGTGCGAAACCACCCAAACATGAGTTTTGGACCTAAAGTAGTGGATTGGGCATGTTCGTTGCGAAAAACGAAGAAATGGTTCCGGTGGCAAAAACTCGTGCTTTTATGCACCCCGATACCCGTTTTCAGAATGGGTGACGTGCGACAACGAAATTGCGAGAAACCACCTCAAACATGAGTTTTGGACCTAAAGCAGTGGATTGGGCATGTTCGTTGCGAAAAACGAAGAAATGGTTTCGCTGGCAAAAACTCGTGCTTTGTATGCACCCCGACACTGTGGCAGAACCACCCGAATTATTCCAGCTTAAGTGCCTCAGTCATGCCTCAGGGGCCGTAACACACTTAAATCGGAATAACCCGTCAGTTCTTCAGATCTAGTCTGATAGAGCCACTTAACTAGGATCAAATTCCACAATCTCACTCGAAGGTGAGTCACAGAAGAAATACAATAAAACAGGAAACCACAAATTAAGTACTGAGTTATTACATAAATCGGAGTTTTTGCGTAGCAAATAAAGTTCACAAAATAAAGTGCAGCGGATAATCGATGTCGTTGGTAATGAGGAAATGGACAAGGCCTAGCCCACTATTCCTCATGCTCCTCTCCAGTCGGAGCAACATCCCACTCGACCGTCCAACCAGGTGGCAGGGTGGTAGGCCAACTCACACCATCAACCATATCCTGAATGGTACCTGCAAAAATGGTGCCACAAGCAAGGCTGAGTATACTAATACTCAGCTAGACTTAACCGGTGTGAGGAGTCTACTCCTCTACCTCTAGACTATGCAGCTGTTTGGCTGAGGGGTTTGGTTTGCCAAAAGCACTAGTTGTTTCTAAAATCAATTTTTAGCTTTTCAAATTCTACCATCATTAACTTAGCTAGATTTGCTTCTTTTAAGCAGACATGGTGATGAAGCTGAGGTGCCCGATCTTTCGGTGAGTAGAGATAATTCCGATTTGTCGGAAGATGACCCTTGCGATCCGACTACGACGAGCAAGCCCGAGGCGCCAATGCAATCGCTGAACCAACTCCCTGTGGTTACCGACCTTGCTGATGCGAGATCGGCCTGATCACGAAGATCGTTTCCTGTGCGCAATCGAAGAACGAACAAGAACAAGATGCGAGCAATCTAATATATTACTCGAGGGTGGAGTTCTGAATACACGAAGACAGCGCAGATTTGCGCGTGTTCGAGAGTAGCTAAGGCTAACGTAAAACAAAACTCGAGAATAAAGGAGGCGCAGCTCCTGGATAAATAGAGGGGGCGCAGCCCCTAGGGCGGCCAACCCTAGGTCGTCCACTATGGGCCGCAGTTGGGCTGGTCGTCTATTCTTCTGGGCCCTCATTCTTCAGTAGCATGACGAAGTTAAGATCTCTGGCACGGGCCCGAGTGATTGGCCGTCGTGAATTTGGGCAAGATCGTTGTGAAGGATTTGTTCACCTGACCAAGCTTTGTCTTTTGTGTATGGACGTCGCGCGGTTTTAGGCTAGGGACAGGGAGTTGTAGCGTCACCAAGGTGCTAGTGTCAGAATGCCTGGTCCCGAGGTCAAGCTGCGCCAAAACCATGCCAAATGAATTTGGTTTGAGTTCAAACTTTTCCAGGATGTGTTCAAGGGAATTTGGCACGACTTTGATATTTGGATCTCCTGGCTTTGAGTTTCAAAAAGCAGAGAACGCAGATGATCTTTGGGAAGAGGTCTGAAATTCAGAAATTCAGAAATCTGAATTTCTCTAAGGGTTCATAGATCAAGGGCTGATTTGGGGATTTATTTGAGTTATTTTGGCTAAGCTTTCTCAACCTTTCTTGTTGCTCGATAAATATACTTTAACTTATATAATTGGCTCAAATCAACATTTTAAACTTTTCATTCCCTTTCTCTTATTTTCTTGAATTTTGCTCATGGGGCTCACTTAGGGTTTTTAATTAGGGCTGCACATTCTTACCTTTTCAAGGACTCAATTGTTTTGATCATGACACTTTTAAGTATATACTTGGTGACTTCTTTATTACTTAAGTTATTTTGATGCTCATGCTTACTTTGGTTCTCATAAAATAATGGTTCTAGGTTTGGCATTTTGAGAGAAACCCTAGGTGACACTGGGGTGTCACAGCCTTCCCCCTTAAAGGAATCTCGTCCCGAGATTCGGGCCAGAGTCCTCCTAGGGTGAAGCGAAGGGTGAGACTTATACGAAATGGGTGATTGTTGTTATTATTAGGGTAAAATTGCTCTTCGAATGTCATTCTCTTTGAAACATCAGAAGGAAGTCCTTTTAAGTTTTACTTCATAGTTTCTTCATTCTGAATTAAGATCATATTTTTGGAAATTAGATTCGAAGGGCGGGAGGAGGGGTTGGGGGTGATTACGTACCAGCTTCCTTAGGTAGGCAATCGGGGAAGTTGGATCTTAAGAATTCCTCGGTTTCCCAAGTAGCTTCCTCCTCTGAGTGATTACTCCACTGGACCTTGTACATCTTGATCGATTTAGCCCGAGTTGATCTTTCTTTGCAATCCAGAATCTTGGAGGGGTACTCTTGGTACGATAGATCTGGCTCTATCTCCAATTCTGGTTCTGCTATGATCTCGGTCGGCAATCGAACACACTTCTTCAGCTGAGATACATGGAATACACTGTGAATGGCAGACATCTTTGAAGGTAACTTCAGCTTGTATGCCACGGGTCCACATGCTTCTATGATCTCATAAGGTCCAATGTAACGAGGGGCTAGCTTGCCTTTGATCCCAAACCTCTGCACTCCCTTGGTGGGTGATACCTTGAGGTATACAAAACTTCCCACCTCGAACTGGAGAGGTTTTCTTCTTTTATCATGATAGCTCTTCTGCCTGGCCTGAGCAGCTTCTAGATTCTTCCTGATTAGCTTGACCTTCCTTTCAGCTTCAGTCACTAAATCAGGTCCAAAAACTTCTCTTTCACCAGGTTGAGACCAATTGAGTGGTGTCCTACACCTTTTTCCATAGAGAGCTTCAAAAGGTGCCATCTTTAGGCTGGATTGATAACTATTGTTATAAGCAAACTCTGCCAAGGAGAGGTGCTTATCCCAGTTCTTGCCACAATCGATCGCACAAGCTCTCAGCATATCCTTCAGGATTTGGTTTACCCTTTCCGTCTGACCATCAGTCTGTGGGTGGTAAGCTGAACTCCTGATTAGCTTGGTTCCCAAAGACTCTTGCAATTGTTCCCAAAATCTGGCAACAAATTGGGCTCCTCGGTCAGAAACAATGGTCCGAGGTAATCCGTGCAAACACACGATCCGGTCAATATACAATTCTGCATATTTCTGAGCCTTATCAGTGGTGTGCACAGGAAGAAAATGTGCCACTTTCGTCAATCGGTCCACAATAACCCAAATCGAATCATGATGACGAGAGGTGTTGGGCAGACCCACAATGAAATCCATGATGATGTCATCCCACTTCCACGAAGGTACAGACAGTGGTTGCAAAGCTCCAGCTGACTTCAAGTGGCTTGCCTTTATCCTCTGACAGGTGTCACACTTTGATACATACTGGGCTATCTCCCTCTTCATTCTGGTCCACCAGTACAAAGGCTTCAGATCATGGTACATCTTGGTGCTTCCCGGGTGCATAGAGAATTTGGAGAGATGAGCCTCATCCAAAATTTTCCTCTTGAGATCCTGGTCCTTAGGAATCACCAATCTGCTTTTGAACCATAACACACCCTTCTCATCCTGGTGGAAACAATTATACTTCTCAACCTTCTGATGGAGATTCTTTTTGATAATCTGCACTCCCTTGTCACTGAGCTGGGCCATGATAATCTGGTCTTGCAAAGCTGGCTCAACAGAAATGTGAGACAAAGAACCAGAAGGAATCACTTCAACTTGCATCTTGCTCAACTCATCACACAAGGTGTTAATGCGAGAATCCATCAGAATACAATTGCATTGCAACTTCTGACTCAAGGCATCTGCTACCACATTAGCTTTTCCTGGGTGATAATGTACCTCCAGGTCATAATCCTTGATCAGCTCTAGCCATCTTCTCTGCCTCATGTTGAGATCAGTCTGAGTAAAAATGTACTTAAGGCTCTTATGATCAGTGAAGATGTTGCAGTGGGTTCCCATTAGATAGTGCCTCCACATCTTCAATGCATGAACCACTGCTGCTAACTCAAGGTCATGAGTGGGATAGTTTTGCTCATGAGGCCTGAGTGCTCTCGAGGCATAAGCAATGACTCGGTTGTCTTGCATCAAGACACAACCTAGCCCGGTGCTAGAGGCATCGCAATACACATCAAAAGGCTTGCTGCTGTCAGGTTGCGCCAATACTGGTGCTGTGGTCAGATGCTGCCTTAATGCATGGAAGGCATCTTCGCACTTCTGACTCCACACAAATTTGACTTCTTTCTTCAGCAACTCAGTAATAGGCTTCGCAATTCGAGAGAAGTCCGGAATAAACCTTCGGTAATAACTAGCTAATCCCAGAAAACTCCGAATCTGGCGAACAGTTGTTGGTGGCCTCCAATTCATCACTTCTTGTACTTTATCAGGATCAACAGCTATTCCAGCCTGAGAGATAGTGTGACCCAAGAATTTGATTTCCTTTAGCCAAAAATCACACTTGGATAACTTGGCATAAAGGTGGTGCTCTCGCAGACGTTGAAGCACTACATGCAAATGCCCGGCATGTTCTTCTTCGTTCTTTGAGAACACCAGAATGTCATCGATGAAAACCACCACGAACTTGTCCAATTCCGGCATGAAAACAGAATTCATCAGATACATGAAATATGCTGGTGCATTTGTCAGCCCAAATGACATCACCAAGAATTCATAATGCCCATATCTGGTTGAGAATGCCGTCTTCGGGATATCACTTGCTCGTATTTTGATCTGATGGTAGCCAGAGCGAAGGTCTATCTTGGAAAACACCTTGGCCCCGACCAACTGGTCAAAGAGAACATCAATACGAGGCAAAGGATACTTGTTCTTGATAGTTACCGCATTAAGAGGGCGGTAATCTATACACAGCCTCAAGCTTTCATCCTTCTTCTTCACAAATAGTGCTGGACATCCCCAAGGCGAAGTGCTTGGGCGAATGAAACCCTTATCCAGCAATTCTTGCAACTGCTTCTTCAACTCTGCCAACTCAGCGGGTGGCATTCGGTAGGGCCTCTTGGAAATTGGGGTCGTTCCCGGTTGCAACTCGATGGCGAATTCAACATCCCGGTCTGGTGGCATTCCTGGCAATTCATCAGGGAAGACATCTGCATACTCACAGACCACTGGGATCTTCTTCAGGGGTAACTCCGTCATAGAGAAAGCACATGACTGAGAAGAACCCTAACTAGGCAGAATCAAAGTGAAATTCCCGCAGAAAGGAGAATTAACTTCCACGGTACGACTGGCTACATCAAGCACAACTTGGTGCAAGGTCATCCAATTTGCCCCTAGAATAATGTCCACATTTTCCAATCCCAACACAAGAAGAGTGGTTTTGACAATGTGGCTTCCCAGTTGAATAGGCACACTTTGGTTTAATTGATTAGTTGCAATTTTACCCCTAGGTGTGACTATCATGAATGACCCTTTTGAGTGAGAGAATGGCAGTTTGCATCTAGCACTGAACTTTTGGCTAATGAAACTATGAGATGCACCAGAATCAAACAGAATTAAAGTAGGTTGATTATAAACTGAAAAGGTACCGGTCATGATAGGAGCTCCTTCAGGTACTTCCTCCAGAGTAGTGAAGTTGAGCTTCCCTTGCCTGACTTGCACCTTCTGCTTTCTTCCCTTGTCTTGATTTGGTGCTGGCATCTGCTTCTGCTGGTTCCTGGGACAATTCTTGGCATAGTGGCCCACATTACCACAAGTGAAACACTTGTTCCCATTGCCCTGGCGGAACTGCTGCTGCTGCGGAGGCTGATTGTTCCTTGGAGCGGGAGCTGGGTAGCGGTTGGGTGTCGGCTGCTGCTGCTGCTGAGGTGGCCTGATCACCCATCTGCCTGCCTGCTGCTGAAAACCCCTACTCTGATTGTGAGAAACAATCCGGAACCTCTGAGCCTGAGCGGATGGTGCTGCCATTGGTGCCTTTCTCTTCTTCTCTGCCCGGTGAGCAACAATGCAATCCTCCTGTGAGATGGCCATGTTGACCAACTCATTGAAGCTATCAGCCCGGACAGTGTTGAGTCGTTCCCGCAGCTTGGTATTGAGACTCATGTTCTGCTTGGTATTGAAACGAACATGCCCAATCCACTACTTTAGGTCCAAAACTCATGTTCTGGTTGGTTTCGCGCGATTTTGTTGCCGCACGTCACCCATTCTGAAAACGGGTGTCGGGGTGCATACAAAGCACGAGTTTTTGCCACCGGAACCATTTCTTCGTTTTTCGCAATGAACATGCCCAATCCACTACTTTAGGTCCAAAACTCATGTTTGGAGTGGTTTCGCGGAATTTCGTTGCCGCACGTCACCCATTCCGAAAACAGTTGTTGGGGTGCATCCAAAGCACGAATTTTGGCTACCGGAACATTTCTTCGTTTTTCGCAACGAACATGCCCAATCCACTACTTAAGGTCCAAAACTCATGTTTGGGGTGGTTTCGCGCAATTTCGTTGTCGCACGGCACGCATTCCGAAAACGGGTGTCGAGTGCATACAAAGCACGAGTTTTTGCCACCGGAACAATTTCTTCGTTTTTCGCAACGAACATGCCCAATCCACTACTTTAGGTCCAAAACTCATGTTTGGGTTGGTTTCGTGCGAATTTTTTGCCGCACGTCACCCATTCTGAAAACGGGTGTCGGGGTGCATACAAAGCACGAGTTTTTGCCACCGGAACCATTTCTTCGTTTTTCGCAACGAACATGCCCAATCCACTACTTTAGGTCCAAAACTCATGTTTGGAGTGGTTTCGCGGAATTTCGTTGCCGCACGTCACCCATTCCGAAAACAGTTGTCGGGGTGCATACAAAGCACGAATTTTGGCTACCGGAACCATTTCTTCGTTTTTCGCAACGAACATGCCCAATCCACTACTTTAGGTCCAAAACTCATGTTTGGGGTGGTTTCGCCCAATTTCGTTGTCGCACGGCACCCATTCCAAAAACGGGTGTCGAGTGCATACAAAGCACGAGTTTTTGCCACCGGAACCATTTCTTCGTTTTTCGCAACGAACATTCCCAATCCACTACTTTAGGCCCAAAACTCATGTTTGGGTTGGTTTCACACAATTTCGTTGTCGCACGACACCCATTCCGAAAACGGATGTCGGGTGCATACAGAGCACAAGTTTTTGCCACGGAAACCATTTTTCGTTTTTCGCAACGAACATGCCCAATCCACTACTTTAGGTCCAAAACTCATGTTTGGGTTGGTTTCGCGCAATTTCGTTGCCGCACGTCACCCATTCTGAAAACGGGTGTCGGGGTGCATACAAAGCACGAGTTTTTGCCAACGGAACCATTTCTTCGTTTTTCACAACGAACATGCCCAATCTACTACTTTAGGTCCAAAACTCATGTTTGGGGTGGTTCTGCACAATTTCGTTGTCGCACATCACCCATTCCGAATACGGGTGTCGGGTGCATACAAAACACGAGTTTTTGCCACCGGAACCATTTCTTCGTTATTCGCAACGAACATGCCCAATCCACTACTTTAGGTCCAAAACTCATGTTTGAGGTGGTTTTGCGCAATTTCGTTGTCGCACGTCACCCATTCCAAAAACGGGTGTCGGGGTGCATAAGAGCACGAGTTTTTGCCACCGGAACCATTTCTTTGTTTTTCGCAACGAACATGCCCAATCCACTACTTTAGGTCCCAAACTCATGTTTGGTGTGGTTTCGCGCAAATTCGTTGTCGCACGTCACCCATTCCGAAAACGGGTGTCGGGTGCATACAAAGCACGAGTTTTTGCCACCGGAACCATTTCTTTGTTTTTCGCAACGAACATGCCCAATCCACTACTTTAGGTCCAAAACTCATGTTTGGAGTGGTTTCGCGGAATTTCGTTGCCGCACGTCACCCATTCCGAAAACAGTTGTCGGGGTGCATACAAAGCACGGATTTTGGCTACCGGAACCATTTCTTCGTTTTTCGCAACGAACATGCCCAATCCACTACTTTAGGTCCAAAACTCATGTTTGGGGTGGTTTCGCGCAATTTCGTTGTCGCACGGCACCCATTCCAAAAACGGGTGTCGAGTGCATACAAAGCACGAGTTTTTGCCACCGGAACCATTTCTTCGTTTTTCGCAACGAACATTCCCAATCCACTACTTTAGGTCCAAAACTCATGTTTGGGTTGGTTTCACACAATTTCGTTGTCGCACGACAACCATTCCGAAAACGGATGTCGGGTGCATACAGAGCACAAGTTTTTGCCACGGAAACCATTTTTCGTTTTTCGCAACGAACATGCCCAATCCACTACTTTAGGTCCAAAACTCATGTTTGGGGTGGTTTTGCGCAATTTCGTTGTCGCACGGCACCCATTCCAAAAACGGGTGTCGAGTGCATACAAAGCACGAGTTTTTGCCACTGGAACCATTTCTTCGTTTTTCGCAACGAACATTCCCAATCCACTACTTTAGGTCCAAAACTCATGTTTGGGTTGGTTTCACACAATTTCGTTGTCGCACGACAACCATTCCGAAAACGGATGTCGGGTGCATACAGAGCACAAGTTTTTGCCACGGAAACCATTTTTCGTTTTTCACAACGAACATGCCCAATCCACTACTTTAGGTCCAAAACTCATGTTTGGGTTGGTTTCGCGCAATTTCGTTGCCGCACGTCACCCATTCTGAAAACGGGTGTCGGGGTGCATACAAAGCACGAGTTTTTGCCAACGGAACCATTTCTTCGTTTTTCGCAACGAACATGCCCAATCTACTACTTTAGGTCCAAAACTCATGTTTGGGGTGGTTTCGCGCAATTTTGTTGTCGCACATCACCCATTCCGAATACGGGTGTCGGGTGCATAAAAAACACGAGTTTTTGCCACCGGAACCATTTCTTCGTTATTCGCAACGAACATGCCCAATCCACTACTTTAGGTCCAAAACTCATGTTTGAGGTGGTTTTGCGCAATTTCGTTGTCGCACGTCACCCATTCCAAAAACGGGTGTCGGGGTGCATAAGAGCACGAGTTTTTGCCACCGGAACCATTTCTTTGTTTTTCGCAACGAACATGCCCAATCCACTACTTTAGGTCCCAAACTCATGTTTGGTGTGGTTTCGCGCAAATTCGTTGTCGCATGTCACCCATTCCGAAAACGGGTGTCGGGTGCATACAAAGCACGAGTTTTTGCCACCGGAACCATTTCTTCGTTTTTCGCAACAAACATGCCCAATCCACTACTTTAGGTCCAAAACTCATGTTTGGGTGGTTTCGCGCAATTTCGTTGCCGCACGTCACCCATTCTGAAAACGGTTGTCGGGGGGGTGCATACAAAGCACGAGTTTTTGCCACCGGAACCATTTCTTCGTTTTTCGCAACGAACATGCCCAATCCACTACTTTAGGTCCAAAACTCATGTTTGGGGTGGTTTCCCGCAATTTCGTTGTCGCACGTCACCCATTCCGAAAACGGGTGTCGGGTGCATACAAAGCACGAGTTTTTGCCACCGGAACCATTTCTTCGTTTTTCGCAACGAACATGCCCAATCCACTACTTTAGGTCCAAAACTCATGTTTGGAGTGGTTTCGCGGAATTTCGTTGCCGCACGTCACCCATTCCGAAAACAGTTGTTGAGGTGCATACAAAGGACGAATTTTGGCTACCGGAACCATTTCTTCGTTTTTCTCAACGAACATGCCCAATCCACTACTTTAGGTCCAAAACTCATGTTTGGGGTGGTTTCGCGCAATTTCGTTGTCGCACGGCACGCATTCCGAAAACGGGTGTCGAGAGCATACAAAGCACGAGTTTTTGCCACCGGAACAATTTCTTCGTTTTTCGCAACGAACATGCCCAATCCACTACTTTAGGTCCAAAACTCATGTTTGGGTTGGTTTCGCGCGATTTTTTTGCCGCACGTCACCCATTCTGAAAACGGGTGTCGGGGTGCATACAAAGCACGAGTTTTTGCCACCGGAACCATTTCTTTGTTTTTCGCAACGAACATGCCCAATCCACTACTTTAGGTCCAAAACTCATGTTTGGGTTGGTTTCACACAATTTCGTTGTCGCACGACACCCATTCCGAAAACGGATGTCGGGTGCATATAGAGCACAAGTTTTTGCCACGGAAACCATTTTTCGTTTTTCGCAACGAACATGCCCAATCCACTACTTTAGGTCCAAAACTCATGTTTGGGTTGGTTTCGCGCAATTTCGTTGCCGCACGTCACCCATTCTGAAAACGGGTGTCGGGGTGCATACAAAGCACGAGTTTTTGCCAACGGAACCATTTCTTCGTTTTTCGCAACGAACATGCCCAATCTACTACTTTAGGTCCAAAACTCATGTTTGGGGTGGTTTCGCGCAATTTCGTTGTCGCACATCACCCATTCCGAATACGGGTGTCGGGTGCATACAAAACACGAGTTTTTGCCACCGGAACCATTTCTTCGTTATTCGCAACGAACATGCCCAATCCACTACTTTAGGTCCAAAACTCATGTTTGAGGTGGTTTTGCGCAATTTCGTTGTCGCACGTCACCCATTCCAAAAACGGGTGTCGGGGTGCATAAGAGCACGAGTTTTTGCCACCGGAACCATTTCTTCGTTTTTCGCAACGAACATGCCCAATCCACTACTTTAGGTCCCAAACTCATGTTTGGTGTGGTTTCGCGCAAATTCGTTGTCGCACGTCACCCATTCCGAAAACGGGTGTCGGGTGCATACAAAGCACGAGTTTTTGCCACCGGAACCATTTCTTCGTTTTTTGCAACAAACATGCCCAATCCACTACTATAGGTCCAAAACTCATGTTTAGGTGGTTTCGCGCAATTTCGTTGCCGCACGTCACCCATTCTGAAAACGGTTGTCGGGGGTGCATACAAAGCACGAGTTTTTGCCACCGGAACCATTTCTTCGTTTTTCGCAACGAACATGCCCAATCCACTACTTTAGGTCCAAAACTCATGTTTGGGGTGGTTTCCCGCAATTTCGTTGTCGCACGTCACACATTTCGAAAACGGGTGTCGGGTGCATACAAAGCACGAGTTTTTGCCACCGGAACCATTTCTTCGTTTTTCGCAACGAACATGCCCAATCCATTACTTTAGGTCCAAAACTCATGTTTGGAGTGGTTTCGCGGAATTTCGTTGCCGCACGTCACCCATTCCGAAAACAGTTGTTGGGGTGCCTACAAAGGACGAATTTTGGCTACCGGAACCATTTCTTCGTTTTTCTCAACGAACATGCCCAATCCACTACTTTAGGTCCAAAACTCATGTTTGGGGTGGTTTCCCGCAATTTCGTTGTCGCACGTCACACATTTCGAAAACGGGTGTCGGGTGCATACAAAGCACGAGTTTTTGCCACCGGAACCATTTCTTCGTTTTTCGCAACGAACATGCCCAATCCATTACTTTAGGTCCAAAACTCATGTTTGGAGTGGTTTCGCGGAATTTCGTTGCCGCACGTCACCCATTCCGAAAACAGTTGTTGGGGTGCCTACAAAGGACGAATTTTGGCTACCGGAACCATTTCTTCGTTTTTCTCAACGAACATGCCCAATCCACTACTTTAGGTCCAAAACTCATGTTTGAGGTGGTTTCGCGCAATTTCGTTGTCGCACGTCACCCATTCCGAAAACGGGTGTCGGGTGCATACAAAGCACGAGTTTTTGCCACCGGAACCATTTCTTCGTTTTTCGCAACGAACATGCCCAATCCACTACTTTAGGTCCAAAACTCATGTTTGGGTTGGTTTCACACAATTTCGTTGTCGCACGACACCCATTCCGAAAACGGATGTCGGGTGCCTACAGAGCACAAGTTTTTGCCACGGAAACCATTTTTTCGTTTTTCGCAACGAACATGCCCAATCCACTACTTTAGGTCCAAAACTCATGTTTGGGTTGGTTTCGCGCAATTTCGTTGCCGCACGTCACCCATTCTGAAAACGGTTGTCGGGGGTGCATACAAAGCACGAGTTTTTGCCACCGGAACCATTTCTTCGTTTTTCGCAACGAACATGCCCAATCCACTACTTTAGGTCCAAAACTCATGTTTGGGGTGGTTTCCCGCAATTTCGTTGTCGCACGTCACCCATTTCGAAAACGGGTGTCGGGTGCACACAAAGCACGAGTTTTTGCCACCGGAACCATTTCTTCGTTTTTCGCAACGAACATGCCCAATCCATTACTTTAGGTCCAAAACTCATGTTTGGAGTGGTTTCGTGGAATTTCGTTGCCGCACGTCACCCATTCCGAAAACAGTTGTTGGGGTGCCTACAAAGGACGAATTTTGGCTACCGGAACCATTTCTTCGTTTTTCTCAACGAACATGCCCAATCCACTACTTTAGGTCCAAAACTCATGTTTGAGGTGGTTTCGCGCAATTTCGTTGTCGCACGTCACCCATTCCGAAAACGGGTGTCGGGTGCATACAAAGCACGAGTTTTTGCCACCGGAACCATTTCTTCGTTTTTCGCAACGAACATGCCCAATCCACTACTTTAGGTCCAAAACTCATGTTTGGGTTGGTTTCACACAATTTCGTTGTCGCACGACACCCATTCCGAAAACGGATGTCGGGTGCCTACAGAGCACAAGTTTTTGCCACGGAAACCATTTTTTCGTTTTTCGCAACGAACATGCCCAATCCACTACTTTAGGTCCAAAACTCATGTTTGGGTTGGTTTCGCGCAATTTCGTTGCCGCACGTCACCCATTCTGAAAACGGGTGTCGGGGTGCATACAAAGCACGAGTTTTTGCCAACGGAACCATTTCTTCGTTTTTCGCAACGAACATGCCCAATCTACTACTTTAGGTCCAAAACTCATGTTTGGGGTGGTTTCGCGCAATTTCGTTGTCGCACATCACCCATTTCGAAAACGGGTGTCGGGTGCATACAAAACACGAGTTTTTGCCACCGGAACCATTTCTTTGTTATTCGCAACGAACATGCCCAATCCACTACTTTAGGTCCAAAACTCATGTTTGAGGTGGTTTCGCGCAATTTCGTTGTCGCACGTCACCCATTCCAAAAACGGGTGTCGGGGTGCATAAGAGCACGAGTTTTTGCCACCGGAACCATTTCTTCGTTTTTCGCAACGAACATGCCGAATCCACTACTTTAGGTCCCAAACTCATGTTTGGTGTGGTTTCGCGCAAATTCGTTGTCGCACGTCACCCATTCCGAAAACGGGTGTCGGGTGCATACAAAGCACGAGTTTTTGCCACCGGAACCATTTCTTCGTTTTTCGCAACAAACATGCCCAATCCACTACTTTAGGTCCAAAACTCATGTTTCGGTGGTTTCGCGCAATTTCGTTGCCGCACGTCACCCATTCTGAAAACGGTTGTCGGGGGTGCATACAAAGCACGAGTTTTTGCCACCGGAACCATTTCTTCGTTTTTCGCAACGAACATGCCCAATCCACCTTTAGGTCCAAAACTCATGTTTGGGGTGGTTTCGCGCAATTTCGTTGTCGCACGACACCCATTCCGAAAACGGGTGTCGGGTGCATACAAAGCATGAGTTTTTGCCACTAGAACCATTTTTTCGTTTAAAGCAAAGAACATGCCCCAAAACTCATGTTTGGGGTGGTTTCGCGCAATTTCGTTGCCGCACGTCACCCATTCTGAAAACGGTTGTCGGGGTGCATACAAAGCACGAGTTTTTGCCACCGGAACCATTTCTTCGTTTTTCGCAACGAACATGCCCAATCCAATACTTTAGGTCCAAAACTCATGTTTGGGGTGGTTTCGCGCAATTTCGTTATCGCACGACACCCATTCCAAAAACGGGTGTCAGGTGCATACAAAGCACGAGTTTTTGCAACCGGAACCATTTCTTTTTCGCAACGAACATGCCCAATCCACTACTTTAGGTCCAAAACTCATGTTTGGGGTGGTTTCGCGCAATTTCGTTGCCGCACGTCACCCATTCTGAAAACGGTTGTAAGCACGAGTTATTACCACCGGAACCATTTTTTCGTTTTTCGCAACGAACATGCCGAATCCACTACTTTAGGTCCAAAACTCATGTTTGGGGTGGTTTCGCGCAATTTCGTTGTCGCACGTCACCCATTCCGAAAACGGGTGTCGGGTGCATACAAAGCACGAGTTTTTGCCACCGGAACCATTTTATTCGTTTTTTGCAACAAACATGCCCAATCCACTACTATAGGTCCAAAACTCATGTTTGGGTGGTTTCGCGCAATTTCGTTGCCGCACGTCACCCATTCTGAAAACGGTTGTCGGGGGTGCATACAAAGCACGAGTTTTTGCCACCGGAATCATTTCTTCGTTTTTCGCAACGAACATGCCCAATCCACTACTTTAGGTCCAAAACTCATGTTTGGGGTGGTTTCTCGCAATTTCGTTGTCGCACGTCACCCATTTCGAAAACGGGTGTCGGGTGCATACAAAGCACGAGTTTTTGCCACCGGAACCATTTCTTCGTTTTTCGCAACGAACATGCCCAATCCACTACTTTAGGTCCAAAACTCATGTTTGGAGTGGTTTCCCGGAATTTCGTTGCCGCACGTCACCCATTCCGAAAACAGTTGTTGGGGTGCATACAAAGGACGAATTTTGGCTACCGGAATCATTTCTTCGTTTTTCTCAACGAACATGCCCAATCCACTACTTTAGGTCCAAAATTCATGTTTGAGGTGGTTTCGCGCAATTTCGTTGTCGCACGTCACCCATTCCGAAAACGGGTGTCGGGTGCATACAAAACACGAGTTTTTGCCACCGGAACCATTTCTTCGTTATTCGCAACGAACATGCCCAATCCACTACTTTAGGTCCAAAACTCATGTTTGAGGTGGTTTCGCGCAATTTCGTTGTCGCACGTCACCCATTCCAAAAACGGGTGTCGGGGTGCATAAGAGCACGAGTTTTTGCCACCGGAACCATTTCTTCGTTTTTCGCAACGAACATGCCCAATCCACTACTTTAGGTCACAAACTCATGTTTGGTGTGGTTTCGCGCAAATTCGTTGTCGCACGTCACCCATTCTGAAAACGGGTGTCGGGTGCATACAAAGCACGAGTTTTTGCCACCGGAACCATTTCTCCGTTTTTCGCAACAAACATGCCCAATCCACTACTTTAGGTCCAAAACTGATGTTTGGGTGGTTTCGCGCAATTTCGTTGCCGCACGTCACCCATTCTGAAAACGGTTGTCGGGGTTGCATACAAAGCACGAGTTTTTGCCACCGGAACCATTTCTTCGTTTTTCGCAACGAACATGCCCAATCCACTACTTTAGGTCCAAAACTCATGTTTGGGGTGGTTTCGCGCAATTTCGTTGTCGCACGACACCCATTCCGAAAACGGGTGTCGGGTGCATACAAAGCATGAGTTTTTGCCACCAGAACCATTTTTTCGTTTAAAGCAAAGAACATGCCCCAAAACTCATGTTTGGGGTGGTTTCGCGCAATTTCGTTGCCGCACGTCACCCATTCTGAAAACGGTTGTCGGGGTGCATACAAAGCACGAGTTTTTGCCACCGGAACCATTTCTTCGTTTTTCGCAACGAACATGCCCAATCCAATACTTTAGGTCCAAAACTCATGTTTGGGGTGGTTTCGCGCAATTTCGTTATCGCACGACACCCATTCCAAAAACGGGTGTCAGGTGCATACAAAGCACGAGTTTTTGCAACCGGAACCATTTCTTTTTCGCAACGAACATGCCCAATCCACTACTTTAGGTCCAAAACTCATGTTTGGGGTGGTTTCGCGCAATTTCGTTGCCGCACGTCACCCATTCTGAAAACGGTTGTAAGCACGAGTTATTACCACCGGAACCATTTTTCGTTTTTTCGCAACGAACATGCCGAATCCACTACTTTAGGTCCAAAACTCATGTTTGGGGTGGTTTCGCGCAATTTCGTTGTCGCACGTCACCCATTCCGAAAACGGGTGTCGGGTGCATACAAAGCACGAGTTTTTGCCACCGGAACCATTTCTTCGTTTTTTGCAACAAACATGCCCAATCCACTACTATAGGTCCAAAACTCATGTTTGGGTGGTTTCGCGCAATTTCGTTGCCGCACGTCACCCATTCTGAAAACGGTTGTCGGGGGTGCATACAAAGCACGAGTTTTTGCCACCGGAACCATTTCTTCGTTTTTCGCAACGAACATGCCCAATCCACTACTTTAGGTCCAAAACTCATGTTTGGGGTGGTTTCTCGCAATTTCGTTCTCGCACGTCACCCATTTCGAAAACGGGTGTCGGGTGCATACAAAGCACGAGTTTTTGCCACCGGAACCATTTCTTCGTTTTTCGCAACGAACATGCCCAATCCACTACTTTAGGTCCAAAACTCATGTTTGGAGTGGTTTCCCGGAATTTCGTTGCCGCACGTCACCCATTCCGAAAACAGTTGTTGGGGTGCATACAAAGGACGAATTTTGGCTACCGGAATCATTTCTTCGTTTTTCTCAACGAACATGCCCAATCCATTACTTTAGGTCCAAAACTCATGTTTGAGGTGGTTTCGCGCAATTTCGTTGTCGCACGTCACCCATTCCGAAAACGGGTGTCGGGTGCATACAAAACACGAGTTTTTGCCACCGGAACCATTTCTTCGTTATTCGCAACGAACATGCTCAATCCACTACTTTAGGTCCAAAACTCATTTTTGAGGTGGTTTCGCGCAATTTCGTTGTCGCACGTCACCCATTCCAAAAACGGGTGTAGGGGTGCATAAGAGCACGAGTTTTTGCCACCGGAACCATTTCTTCGTTTTTCGCAACGAACATGCCCAATCCACTACTTTAGGTCCCAAACTCATGTTTGGTGTGGTTTCGCGCAAATTCGTTGTCGCATGTCACCCATTCTGAAAACGGGTGTCGGGTGCATACAAAGCACGAGTTTTTGCCACCGGAACCATTTCTTCGTTTTTCGCAACAAACATGCCCAATCCACTACTTTAGGTCTAAAACTGATGTTTGGGTGGTTTCGCGCAATTTCGTTGCCGCACGTCACCCATTCTGAAAACGGTTGTCGGGGTTGCATACAAAGCACGAGTTTTTGCCACCGGAACCATTTCTTCGTTTTTCGCAACGAACATGCCCAATCCACTACTTTAGGTCCAAAACTCATGTTTGCGTCGGTTTCCCGCAATTTCGTTGTCGCACGTCACCCATTTCAAAAACGGGTGTCGGGTGCATACAAAGCACGAGTTTTTGCCACCGCAACCATTTCTTCGTTTTTCGCAACGAACATGCCCAATCCACTACTTTAGGTCCAAAACTCATGTTTGGGGTGGTTTCGCGCAATTTCGTTGTCGCACGACACCCATTCCGAAAACGGGTGTCGGGTGCATACAAAGCATGAGTTTTTGCCACCAGAACCATTTTTTCGTTTAAAGCAAAGAACATGCCCCAAAACTCATGTTTGTGGGTGGTTTCGCGCAATTTCGTTGCCGCACGTCACCCATTCTGAAAACGGTTGTCGGGGTGCATACAAAGCACGAGTTTTTGCCACCGGAACCATTTCTTCGTTTTTCGCAACGAACATGCCCAATCCAATACTTTAGGTCCAAAACTCATGTTTGGGGTGGTTTCGCGCAATTTCGTTATCGCACGACACCCATTCCAAAAACGGGTGTCAGGTGCATACAAAGCACGAGTTTTTGCAACCGGAACCATTTCTTTTTCGCAACGAACATGCCCAATCCACTACTTTAGTTCCAAAACTCATGTTTGGGGTGGTTTCGCGCAATTTCGTTGCCGCACGTCACCCATTCTGAAAACGGTTGTAAGCACGAGTTATTACCACCGGAACCATTTTTTCATTTTTCGCAACGAACATGCCGAATCCACTACTTTAGGTCCAAAACTCATGTTTGGGGTGGTTTCGCGCAATTTCGTTGTCGCACGTCACCCATTCCGAAAACAGGTGTCGGGTGCATACAAAGCACGAGTTTTTGCCACCGGAACCATTTCTTCGTTTTTTGCAACAAACATGCCCAATCCACTACTATAGGTCCAAAACTCATGTTTGGGTGGTTTCGCGCAATTTCGTTGCCGCACGTCACCCATTCTGAAAACGGTTGTCGGGGGTGCATACAAAGCACGAGTTTTTGCCACCGGAACCATTTCTTCGTTTTTCGCAACGAACATGCCCAATCCACTACTTTAGGTCCAAAACTCATGTTTGGGGTGGTTTCTCGCAATTTCGTTGTCGCACGTCACCCATTTCGAAAACGGGTGTCGGGTGCATACAAAGCACGAGTTTTTGCCACCGGAACCATTTCTTCGTTTTTCGCAACGAACATGCCCAATCCACTACTTTAGGTCCAAAACTCATGTTTGGAGTGGTTTCGCGGAATTTCGTTGCCGCACGTCACCCATTTCGAAAACAGTTGTTGGGGGTGCAACAAAGGACGAATTTTGGCTACCGGAACCATTTCTTCGTTTTTCTCAACGAACATGCCCAATCCACTACTTTAGGTCCAAAACTCATGTTTGAGGTGGTTTCGCGCAATTTCGTTGTCGCACGTCACCCATTCCGAAAACGGGTGTCGGGTGCATACAAAGCACGAGTTTTTGCCACCGGAACCATTTCATCGTTTTTCGCAACGAACATGCCCAATCCACTACTTTAGGTCCAAAACTCATGTTTGGGTTGGTTTCACACAATTTCGTTGTCGCACGACACCCATTCCGAAAACGGATGTCGGGTGCATACAGAGCACAAGTTTTTGCCACGGAAACCATTTTTTCGTTTTTCGCAACGAACATGCCCAATCCACTACTTTAGGTCCAAAACTCATGTTTGGGTTGGTTTCGCGCAATTTCGTTGCCGCACGTCACACATTCTGAAAACGGGTGTCGGGGTGCATACAAAGCACGAGTTTTTGCCAACGGAACCATTTCTTCGTTTTTCACAACGAACATGCCCAATCTACTACTTTAGGTCCAAAACTCATGTTTGGGGTGGTTTCGCGCAATTTCGTTGTCGCACATCACCCATTCCGAAAACGGGTGTCGGGTGCATACAAAACACGAGTTTTTGCCACCGGAACCATTTCTTCGTTATTCGCAACGAACATGCCCAACCCACTACTTTAGGTCCAAAACTCATGTTTGAGGTGGTTTCGCGCAATTTCGTTGTCGCACGTCACCCATTCCAAAAACGGGTGTCGGGGTGCATAAGAGCACGAGTTTTTGCCACCGGAACCATTTCTTCGTTTTTCTCAACGAACATGCCCAATCCACTACTTTAGCTCCCAAACTCATGTTTGGTGTGGTTTCGCGCAAATTCGTTGTCGCACGTCACCCATTCCGAAAACGGGTGTCGGGTGCATACAAAGCACGAGTTTTTGCCACCGGAACCATTTCTTCGTTTTTCGCAACAAACATGCCCAATCCACTACTTTAGGTCCAAAACTCATGTTTGGGTGGTTTCGCGCAATTTCGTTGCCGCACGTCACCCATTCTGAAAACGGTTGTCGGGGGTGCATACAAAGCACGAGTTTTTGCCACCGGAACCATTTCTTCGTCTTTCGCAACGAACATGCCCAATCCACTACTTTAGGTCCAAAACTCATGTTTGCGGTGGTTTCCCACAATTTTGTTGTCGCACGTCACCCATTTCAAAAACGGGTGTCGGGTGCATACAAAGCACGAGTTTTTGCCACCGGAACCATTTCTTCGTTTTTCGCAACGAACATGCCCAATCCACTACTTTAGGTCCAAAACTCATGTTTGGGGTGGTTTCGCACAATTTCGTTGTCGCACGACACCCATTCCGAAAACGGGTGTCGGGTGCATACAAAGCATGAGTTTTTGCCACCAGAACCATTTTTTCGTTTAAAGCAAAGAACATGCCCCAAAACTCATGTCTGGGGTGGTTTCGCGCAATTTCGTTGCCGCACGTCACCCATTCTGAAAACGGTTGTCGGGGTGCATACAAAGCACGAGTTTTTGCCACCGGAACCATTTCTTCGTTTTTCGCAACGAACATGCCCAATCCAATACTTTAGGTCCAAAACTCATGTTTGGGGTGGTTTCGCGCAATTTCGTTATCGCACGACACCCATTCCAAAAACGGGTGTCAGGTGCATACAAAGCACGAGTTTTTGCAACCTGAACCATTTCTTTTTCCCAACGAACATGCCCAATCCACTACTTTAGGTCCAAAACTCATGTTTGGGGTGGTTTCGCGCAATTTCGTTGCCGCACGTCACCCATTCTGAAAACGGTTGTAAGCACGAGTTATTACCACCGGAACCATTTTTTCGTTTTTCGCAACGAACATGCCGAATCCACTACTTTAGGTCCAAAACTCATGTTTGGGGTGGTTTCGCGCAATTTCGTTGTCGCACGTCACCCATTCTGAAAACGGGTGTCGGGTGCATACAAAGCATGAGTTTTTGCCACCGGAACCATTTCTTCATTTTTCGCAACAAACATGCCCAATCCACTACTTTAGGTCCAAAACTCATGTTTGGGGTGGTTTCGCGCAATTTTGTTGCCGCACGTCACCGTTTCTGAAAACGGTTGTCGGGGTGCATACAAAGCACGAGTTTTTGCCATCGGAACAATTTCTTCGTTTTTCGCAACGAACATGCCCAATCCACTACTTTAGGTCCAAAACTCATGTTCTGGTTGGTTTCGCGCGATTTTGTTGCTGCACGTCACCCATTCTGAAAACGGGTGTCGGGGTGCATACAAAGCACGAGTTTTTGCCACCGGAACCATTTCTTCGTTTTTCGCAACGAACATGCCTAATCCACTACTTTAGGTCCAAAACTCATGTTTGGGGTGGTTTCCCGCAATTTCGTTGTCGCACGTCACCCATTTCGAAAACGGGTGTCGGGTGCATACAAAGCACGAGTTTTTGCCACCGGAACCATTTCTTCGTTTTTCGCAACGAACATGCCCAATCCACTACTTTAGGTCCAAAACTCATGTTTGGGGTGGTTTCGCGCAATTTCGTTGTCGCACGACACCCATTCTGAAAACGGGTGTCGGGTGCATACAAAGCACGAGTTATTGCCACCGGAACCATTTCTTCGTTTTTCGCAACGAACATGCCCAATCCACTACTTTAGGTCCCAAACTCATGTTTGGTGTGGTTTCGCGCAAATTCGTTGTCGCACATCACCCATTCCGAAAACGGGTGTCGGGTGCATACAAAGCACGAGTTATTGCCACCGGAACCATTTCTTCGTTTTCGCAACGAACATGCCCAATCCACTACTTTAGGTCCCAAACTCATGTTTGGTGTGGTTTCGCGCAAATTCGTTGTCGCACGTCACCCATTCCGAAAACGGGTGTCGGGTGTATACAAAGCACGAGTTTTTGCCACCGGAACCATTTCTTCGTTTTTCGCAACAAACATGCCCAATCCACTACTTTAGGTCCAAAACTCATGTTTGGGTGGTTTCGCGCAATTTCGTTGCCGCACGTCACCCATTCTGAAAACGGTTGTCGGGGGTGCATACAAAGCACGAGTTTTTGCCACCGGAACCATTTCTTCGTTTTTTGCAACAAACATGCCCAATCCACTACTTTAGGTCCAAAACTCATGTTTGGGTGGTTTCGCGCAATTTCGTTGCCGCACGTCACCCATTCTGAAAACGGTTGTCGGGGGTGCATACAAAGCACGAGTTTTTGCCACCGGAACCATTTCTTCGTTTTTCGCAACGAACATGCCCAATCCACTACTTTAGGTCCAAAACTCATGTTTGGGGTGGTTTCGCGCAATTTCGTTGTCGCACGACACCCATTCCGAAAACGGGTGTCGGGTGCATACAAAGCATGAGTTTTTGCCACCGGAACCATTTTTTCGTTTAAAGCAAAGAACATGCCCAATCCACTACTTTAGGTCCAAACTCATGTTTGGGGTGGTTTCGCGCAATTTCGTTGCCGCACGTCACCCATTCTGAAAACGGTTGTCGGGGTGCATACAAAGCACGAGTTTTTGCCACCGGAACCATTTCTTCGTTTTTCGCAACGAACATGCCCAATCCAATACTTTAGGTCCAAAACTCATGTTTGGGGTGGTTTCGCGCAATTTCGTTATCGCACGACACCCATTCCAAAAACGGGAGTTTTTGCCACCGGAACCATTTTTTCATTTTTCGCAACGAACATGCCGAATCCACTACTTTAGGTCCAAAACTCATGTTTGGGGTGGTTTCGCGCAATTTCGTTGCCGCACGTCACCCATTCTGAAAACGGTTGTCGGGGTGCATACAAAGCACAGGTTTTTGCCACCGGAACCATTTCTTCGATTTTCGCAACGAACATGCCCAATCCACTACGTTAGGTCCAAAACTCATGTTTGGGGTGGTTTCACGCAATTTCGTTGCCGCACGTCACCCATTCTGAAAACGGTTTTCGGGGTGCATACAAAGCACGAGTTTTTGCCACCGAATCAATTCTTCGTTTTTCGCAACGAACATGCCCAATCCACTACTTTAGGTCCAAAACTCATGTTTGGGGTGGTTTCGCGCAATTTCGTTGCCGCACGTCACCCATTCTGAAAACGGTTGTCGGGGTGCATACAAAGCACGAGTTTTTGCCACCGGAACCATTTCT
Organism: Zea mays; assembly: GCF_902167145.1. NCBI lineage: Eukaryota > Viridiplantae > Streptophyta > Magnoliopsida > Poales > Poaceae > Zea > Zea mays. Next base: position 49,643,710 of record NC_050103.1, read on the forward strand.
TCGTTTTCCGCAACGAACATGCCCAATCCACTACTTTAGGTCCAAAACTCATGTTTGGGTGGTTTCGCGCAATTTCGTTGCCGCACGTCACCCATTCTGAAAACGGTTGTCGGGGGTGCATACAAAGCACGAGTTTTTGCCACCGGAACCATTTCTTCGTTTTTCGCAACGAACATGCCCAATCCACTACTTTAGGTCCAAAACTCATGTTTGGGGTGGTTTCGCGCAATTTCGTTGTCGCACGACACCCATTCCGAAAACGGGTGTCGGGTGCATACAAAGCATGAGTTTTTGCCACCGGAACCATTTTTTCGTTTAAAGCAAAGAACATGCCCAATCCACTACTTTAGGTCCAAACTCATGTTTGGGGTGGTTTCGCGCAATTTCGTTGCCGCACGTCACCCATTCTGAAAACGGTTGTCGGGGTGCATACAAAGCACGAGTTTTTGCCACCGGAACCATTTCTTCGTTTTTCGCAACGAACATGCCCAATCCAATACTTTAGGTCCAAAACTCATGTTTGGGGTGGTTTCGCGCAATTTCGTTATCGCACGACACCCATTCCAAAAACGGGAGTTTTTGCCACCGGAACCATTTTTTCATTTTTCGCAATGAACATGCCGAATCCACTACTTTAGGTCCAAAACTCATGTTTGGGGTGGTTTCGCGCAATTTCGTTGCCGCACGTCACCCATTCTGAAAACGGTTGTCGGGGTGCATACAAAGCACAGCTTTTTGCCACCGGAACCATTTCTTCGATTTTCGCAACGAACATGCCCAATCCACTACGTTAGGTCCAAAACTCATGTTTGGGGTGGTTTCACGCAATTTCGTTGCCGCACGTCACCCATTCTGAAAACGGTTTTCGGGGTGCATACAAAGCACGAGTTTTTGCCACCGAATCAATTCTTCGTTTTTCGCAACGAACATGCCCAATCCACTACTTTAGGTCCAAAACTCATGTTTGGGGTGGTTTCGCGCAATTTCGTTGCCGCACGTCACCCATTCTGAAAACGGTTGTCGGGGTGCATACAAAGCACGAGTTTTTGCCACCGGAACCATTTCTTCGTTTTTCGCAACGAACATGCCCAATCCACTACTTTAGGTCCAAAACTCATGTTTGGGGTGGTTTCGCGCAATTTCGTTGTCACACGTCGCCCATTCCAAAAAGGGTGTCGGGTGCATACCAAGCACGAGTTTTTGCCACGGAACCATTTCTTCGTTTTTCGCAATGAACATGCCCAATCCACTACTTTAGGTCCAAAACACATGTTTGGGGTGGTTTCGCGCAATTTCGTTGCCACACATCACCCATTCTGAAAACGGTTGTCAGGGTGCGTACAAAGCACGGGTTTTTGCCAACGGAACCATTTCTTCGTTTTTCGCAACGAACATGCCCAATCCACTACTTTAGGTCCAAAACTCATGTTTGGGGTGATTTCACGCAATTTCGTTGCCGCACGTGATGAAGACATCCACACTACTGATGCATCTATACCAATACAAGTACCAATTTCTGGTTCCATTACTCGCGCTCGTGCTCGTCAACTCAACCATCAGGTGATTACACTCTTGAGTTCATGTCCATCATATTTAGACCATGGAGACCCGTGCACTCTTGTTTTGCTTAGGAATCAGGGAGAAGATCGAAAGGGAAAAGGATTTGAACTTGCTGGATTCGTTCTATAGAAGAACACCAACTTGTGACGGTCACCACGGTCAGATGCGGGCTCGGATTGGAATGTTCAAGCACAACATGGAAAGCTTATGAAGTCTACTTTCATATGGATCCGGAATTATAGTCATATCTGTTCTGAGGCCACCGTAATCATTGTTTTCTTACCGAGACATTTCCTGCCTTTTCTGCCCATGGTGCTGCGTCACCCTATTTTGGCCCAATGGGTCGTATATCAAGTTAGGTCCATTAGGGACGCATCCTAGGGTTGCAGAACGACCCCAATACCCTTGTGGTCGTCCTCCCATGTTTATAAACCCCCTAGCCGCCACCAAGAACAACGGGTTTTGTTTAGATCAAGTTTAGCTCTCGCTACTTGCTTGTAAGCGCGCGTGCTGGTTCAGCCGCCCGTCTTCTTGTCTTCGGAACCCCACCATATTGGAGTTTGATTTTGAAACCTACATTTAGATCTGGTAATTCAGTACTTGTTCTACTTGTTCTTGCTAGTTCTTCGATTGCTTGCAGGACGAGTGCCCTAGGAGCCAGGGTGTCACGCTCCACAAGATCGTGACAGCCATAGGAGGTGGTGTATCGGTTGCTAAGGCGCAGCGTCTTTGGAAGGCTGTAGTCGGGCCGTGAACGTCGTCTCCTTCCCCAATCGAGTTATTCCACACCCTCTCATCGAAAGATCGGGCAATCACCCAACGGGTGCACATCAGTTGGTATCAGAGCAAGGTTTATCTGTGAGAGGTTTACTTTTCTTCGCTGTTTTCTTATCTCCTATAGTCCAGAAAAAGCCAAAAAAATAGTAGATTAGTTTTACCGCAATCCTATAAACCATTGAGCATTTACTAGTACTACTTAGTTAGGGCTTGTTGAGTTTTTGGTTGCATCGGTTGTGTCGAGTTGCTGGTCTTAGTTTATTCCTTTAGAGTTTTGAGTTCTACCACGTTTTGGTCACCACGAGATCCACCATCACCAAAAACATCTTTGGTTCGTTTTTGCCACCACGGATACATATCATATCCGATTTGGAAGTTTAAATACAATCTGGAAAGCTTATCTTATCTTCTTTCCAACGGATCTGACCTTATCTCAAAACTCGTTCTGAGCGCTCCGCAATCATCGTAGAGATTTCTGGACTTTCTATATTAACAAGATTTGTTAAATCTGATTTAAAGGGGCTGTTAGCAATATCTTTATTGTTTGGGTTGTCATAGTGAAAAAAAGGGTTTAGGTCCCTGCAAAAAAAACAGAAGAAGAAGAAAAGAAAGAATAGAAAAGAAAAAAAAGGAAAAGAAGAAGATGGGGGCTGAATCTCTAAATCTGTTGTTTCTCTTTGTGCTGTGCTAGTTGTTCTTTTTCAGTGACTACCTTTGTGCCTAGGCTCACGTCTCTAGCATGGTTTAGCCTAGGACCAGCACAGTACCACCGTTGAACGATTATTCAGCTTGCTTTTGTAACTAACGTGGTACTAGTGTATTCCTTGCTTCAGCCCACCTACAACTCTACATATTTCGACTACAGTTTGACAGGTCGTGTTGCTGCGGCACCGATACACTTATTCCACGGTTGCAGACTTGTTGGTTGCTGACCCCTCCTGTTGTGCAAGGTAAGAAATGGTAAGAGCTTGTGTGGCAGGTTGAAAGTGAGCGCCTTGCAGTAGCTACATCCTAATAGTTGTAGAGTTTTTATTCCTTCACATTTTTTTTCTTGTTGCCTCTGTTCATCTAACCATGGCAGGATTGGAGGTTAATGATGCTTCTCGTAATATGCCACACTCTCCTCGCACCAAGGGTATCATACAACACTTTGTAAGGCTGGTGAAAACGCACACGGAAGGTCTTGATAATGACATGCAGGTGACGAATGAAAAGATGGGGCAATTGGAGGCCACACAGATTGACACAAACACCAAACTTGCAAATGTGGAAATGACAGTTGCTCATATTGACAAGAGCCTTGTCGCACTCTTGAGGCGATTTGATGAGATGCATGCTAATACCAATGGTGGGCGTGATGAGGGCGCCGAAGGTAACTAGGATGACTATGTTGCTGATACTGAACAAGATGACCAAGAAGCACCTAATCGCCGGCGACTACGAACCGTAGAGGTATGGGTGGTTTTCGCCGACGTGAGGTACATGGATTGATGATGCTTTTAGTAAGGTTAAATTTAAAATACCTCCTTTTGATGGTAAATATGACCCTGATGCTTACATTACTTGGGAGATTGCGGTTGATCAAAAGTTTGCATGCCATGAATTTCCTGAGAATGCGCGGGTTAGAGCTGCTACTAGTGAGTTTACTTAATTTGATTCTGTTTGGTGGATAGAACATGGTAAGAAGAATCCTAATAACATGCCACAAACTTGGGATGCGTTGAAACGGGTCATGCGGGCTAGATTTGTTCCTTCTTATTATGCACGTGATATGTTAAACAAGTTGCAACAATTGAGACAGGGTACTAAAAGTGTAGAAGAATATTATCAGGAATTACAAATGGGTATGCTGCGTTGTAACATAGAGGAGGGTGAGGAATCTGGTATGGCTAGATTTTTGGGCGGGTTAAATAGGGAAATTCAGGACATCCTTGCTTATAAAGATTATGCTAATGTAACCCGATTGTTTCATCTTGCTTGCAAAGCTGAAAGGGAAGTGCAGGGACGACGTGCTAGTGCAAGGTCTAATGTTTCTGCAGGAAAATCTACACCATGGCAACAGCGCACGACTACGTCCATGACCGGTCGTACACCAGCACCAACTCCCTCGCCAAGTCGACCAGCACCCCCGCCTTCCTCCGGCGACAAACCACGTGCATCTTCCACAAATTCAACAACCAAATCTGCCCAGAAACCAGCAGGTAGTGCCTCTTCAGTAGCCTCCACGGGTAGAACAAGAGATGTTCTGTGTTATCGATGCAAGGGCTATGGACACGTGCAGCGTGATTGTCCTAATCAGCGTGTTTTGGTGGTAAAAGACGATGGTGGGTATTCCTCTGCTAGTGATTTGGATGAAGCTACACTTGCTTTGCTTGCGGCTGATGATGCAGGCACTAAGGAACCACCCGAAGAACAGATTGGTGCAGATGATGCAGAGCATTATGAGAGCCTCATTGTACAGTGTGTGCTTAGTGCACAAATGGAGAAGGCAGAGCAGAATCAGCGACATACGTTGTTTCAAACAAAGTGTGTCATTAAGGAGCGTTCATGTCGTTTGATCATTGATGGAGGTAGCTGCAACAACTTGGCTAGCAGCGACATGGTGGAGAAGCTTGCACTTACGACCAAACCGCACCCGCATCCATATCACATTCAATGGCTCAACAATAGTGGTAAGGTCAAGGTAACCAAGCTGGTACGAATTAATTTTGCTATTGGTTCATATCGTGATGTTGTTGACTGTGATGTTGTGCCTATGGATGCTAGTAATATTCTGCTAGGTAGACCATGGCAATTTGATTCAGATTGTATGCATCATGGTAGATCAAATCAATATTCTCTCATACACCATGATAAGAAAATTATTTTGCTTCCCATGTCCCCTGAGGCTATTGTGCGTGATGATGTTGCTAAAGCTACCAAAGCTAAAACTGAGAACAACAAGAATATTAAAGCTGTTGGTAATAACAAAGATGGGATAAAATTGAAAGGACATTGCTTGCTTGCAACAAAAACTGATGTTAATGAATTATTTGCTTCCACTACTGTTGCCTACGCCTTGGTATGCAAGGATGCTTTGATTTCAATTCATGATATGCAGCATTCTTTGCCTCCTGTTATTACTAACATTTTGCAGGAGTATTCTGATGTATTTCCAAGTGAGATACCAGAGGGGCTGCCACCTATACGAGGGATTGAGCACCAAATTGATCTTATTCCTGGTGCATCTTTGCCGAATCGTGCGCCATATAGGACAAATCCAGAGGAAACAAAAGAAATTCAGCGACAAGTGCAAGAACTACTCAACAAAGGTTACGTGCGTGAGTCTCTTAGTCCGTGTGCTGTTCCGGTTATTTTAGTGCCTAAAAAAGATGGAACATGGCGTATGTGTGTTGATTGTAGGGCTATTAATAATATCACGATACGTTATCGACACCCTATTCCACGTTTAGATGATATGCTTGATGAATTGAGTGGTGCCATTGTCTTTTCTAAAGTTGATTTGCGTAGTGGGTACCACCAGATTCGTATGAAATTGGGAGATGAATGGAAAACTGCTTTCAAAACTAAGTTCGGATTGTATGAGTGGTTAGTCATGCCTTTTGGGTTAACTAATGCACCTAGCACTTTCATGAGATTAATGAACGAGGTTTTGCGTGCCTTCATTGGAAAATTTGTGGTAGTATACTTTGATGACATATTGATCTACAGCAAATCTATGGATGAACATGTTGATCACATGCGTGCTTTTTTTAATGCTTTACGAGATGCACGTTTATTTGGTAACCTTGAGAAGTGCACATTTTGCACCGATCGAGTTTCGTTTCTTGGTTATGTTGTGACTCCACAGGGAATTGAGGTTGATCAAGCCAAGGTAGAAGCGATACATGGATGGCCTATGCCAAAGACTATCACACAGGTGCGGAGTTTCCTAGGACTTGCTGGCTTCTATCGCCGTTTTGTGAAGGACTTTAGCACCATTGCTGCACCTTTGAATGAGCTTACGAAGAAGGGAGTGCATTTTAGTTGGGGCAAAGTACAAGAGCACGCTTTCAACGTGCTGAAAGATAAGTTGACACATGCACCTCTCCTCCAACTTCCTGATTTTAATAAGACTTTTGAGCTTGAATGTGATGCTAGTGGAATTGGATTGGGTGGTGTTTTGTTACAAGAAGGCAAACCTGTTGCATATTTTAGTGAAAAATTGAGTGGGTCTGTTCTAAATTATTCTACTTATGATAATGAATTATATGCTCTTGTGCGAACATTAGAAACATGGCAGCATTATTTGTGGCCCAAAGAGTTTGTTATTCATTCTGATCATGAATCTTTGAAACATATTCGTAGTCAAGGAAAACTGAACCGTAGACATGCTAAGTGGGTTGAATTTATCGAATCGTTTCCTTATGTTATTAAGCACAAGAAAGGAAAAGAGAATATCATTGCTGACGCTTTGTCTAAGAGATATACTTTGCTGAATCAACTTGACTACAAAATCTTTGGATTAGAGACGATTAAAGACCAATATGTTCATCATGCTGATTTTAAAGATGTGTTGCTGCATTGTAAAGATGGGAAAGGATGGAACAAATATATCGTTAGTGATGGGTTTGTGTTTAGAGCTAACAAGCTATGCATTCCAGCTAGCTCCGTTCGTTTGTTGTTGTTACAGGAAGCACATGGAGGTGGCTTAATGGGACATTTTGGAGCAAAGAAAACGGAGGACATACTTGCTGGTCATTTCTTTTGGCCCAAGATGAGAAGAGATGTGGTGAGATTGGTTGCTCGTTGCACGACATGTCAAAAGGCGAAGTCACGGTTAAATCCACACGGTTTGTATTTGCCTCTACCCGTTCCTAGTGCTCCTTGGGAAGATATTTCTATGGATTTTGTGCTGCGATTGCCTAGGACTAGGAAGGGACGTGATAGTGTGTTTGTGGTTGTTGATAGATTTTCTAAGATGGCACATTTCATACCATGTCATAAAACTGACGATGCTACTCATATTGCTGATTTGTTCTTTCGTGAAATTGTTCGCTTGCATGGTGTGCCCAACACAATCGTTTCTGATCGTGATGCTAAATTTCTTAGTCATTTTTGGAGGACTTTGTGGGCAAAATTGGGGACTAAGCTTTTATTTTCTACTACATGTCATCCTCAAACTGATGGTCAAACTGAAGTTGTGAATAGAACATTGTCTACTATGTTAAGGGCAGTTCTAAAGAAGAATATTAAGATGTGGGAGGACTGTTTGCCTCATGTTGAATTTGCTTATAATCGATCATTGCATTCTACTACAAAGATGTGCCCATTTCAGATTGTATATGGTTTGTTGCCTCGTGCTCCTATTGATTTAATGCCTTTGCCATCTTCTGAAAAACTAAATTTTGATGCTACTAGGCGTGCTGAATTGATGTTAAAACTGCATGAAACTACTAAAGAAAACATAGAGCGTATGAATGCTAGATATAAGTTTGCTAGTGATAAAGGTAGAAAGGAAATAAATTTTGAACCTGGAGATTTAGTTTGGTTGCATTTGAGAAAGGAAAGGTTTCCTGAATTACGAAAATCTAAATTGTTGCCTCGAGCCGATGGACCGTTTAAAGTGCTAGAGAAAATTAACGACAATGCATATAGGCTAGATCTGCCTGCAGACTTTGGGGTTAGCCCCACATTTAACATTGCAGATTTAAAGCCCTACTTGGGAGAGGAAGTTGAGCTTGAGTCGAGGACGACTCAAATGCAAGAAGGGGAGAATGATGAAGACATCCACACTACTGATGCATCTATACCAATACAAGTACCAATTTCTGGTCCCATTACTCGCGCTCGTGCTCGTCAACTCAACCATCAGGTGATTACACTCTTGAGTTCATGTCCATCATATTTAGACCATGGAGACCCGTGCACTCTTGTTTTGCTTAGGAATCAGGGAGAAGACCGAAAGGGAAAAGGATTTGAACATGCTGGATTCGGACTGCAGAAGAACACCAACTTGTGACGGTCACCACGGTCAGATGCGGGCTCCGATTGGAATGTTCAAGCACAACATGGAAAGCTTATCAAGTCTACTTTCATATGGATCCGGAATTATAGTCATATCTGTTCTGAGGCCGCCGTAATCATTGTTTTCTTACCGAGACATTTCCTGCCTTTTCTGCCCATGGTGCTGCGTCACCCTATTTTGGCCCAATGGGTCGTATATCAAGTTAGGTCCATTAGGGACGCATCCTAGGGTTGCAGCATGACCCCAATACCCTTGTGGTCGTCCTCCCATGTTTATAAACCCCCTAGCCGCCACCAAGAACAACGGGTTTTGTTTAGATCAAGTTTAGCTCTCGCTACTTGCTTGTAAGCGCGCGTGCTGGTTCAGCCGCCCGTCTTCTTGTCTTCGGAACCCCACCATATTGGAGTTTGATTTTGAAACCTACATTTAGATCTAGTAATTCAGAACTTGTTCTACTTGTTCTTGCTAGTTCTTCGATTGCTTGCAGGACGAGTGCCCTAAGGGCCAGGGTGTCACGCTCCACAAGATCGTGACAGCCATAGGAGGTGGTGTATCGGTTGCTAAAGCGCAGCGTCTTTGGAAGGCTGTAGTCGGGCCGTGAACGTCGTCTCCTTCCCCAATCGAGTTATTCCACACCCTCTCATCGAAAGATCGGGCAATCACCCAACGGGTGCACATCAGCACGTCACCCATTCTGAAAACCGTTGTCGGGGTGCATACAAAGCACGAGTTTTTGCCACCGGAACCATTTCTTCGTTTTTCGCAATGAACATGCCCAATCCACTAATTTACGTCCAAAACTCATGTTTGGGGTGGTTTCGCGCAATTTCGTTGCCGCACGTCACCCATTCTGAAAACGGTTGTCGGGGTGCATACAAAGCATGGGTTTTTGCCACCGGAACCATTTCTTCGTTTTTCGCAACGAACATGCCCAATCCACTACTTTAGGTCCAAAACTCATGTTTGGGGTGGTTTCATGCAATTTCGTTGCCGCACGTCACCCATTCTGAAAACGGTTGTCGGGGTGCATACAAAGCACGAGTTTTTGCCACCGGAACCATTTCTTCGTTTTTCGCAACGAACATGCCCAATCCACTACTTTAGGTCCAAAATTCAGGTTTGGGGTGGTTTCGCACAATTTCGTTGTCGCACGTCACCCCATTCCGAAAACGGGTGTCGGGTGTATACCAAGCATGAGTTTTTGCCACCAGAACCATTTCTTCGCTTTTCTCAATGAACATGCCCAATCCACTATTTTAGGTCCAAAACTCATGTTTGGGGTGGTTTCGCGACACCCGTTTTCGGAATGAGTGACGTGCGACAACGAAATTGCGCGAAACCACCCCAAACATTAGTTTTGGACCTAAAGTAGTGGATTGGGCATGTTCGTTGCGAAAAACGAAGAAATGGTTCCGGTGGCAAAAACTCGTGCTTTGTGCATACCCGACACCCGTTTTCGGAATGAGTGACGTGCGACAACGAAATTGCGCGAAACCACCCCAAACATTAGTTTTGGAGCTAAAGTAGTGGATTGGGCATGTTCGTTGCGAAAAACGAAGAAATGGTTCCGGTGGCAAAAACTCGTGCTTTGTATGCACCCCGACACCCGTTTTCGGAATGGGTGACGTGTGACAACGAAATTGCGTGAAACCACACCAAACATGAGTTTTGGACTTAAAGTAGTTGATTGGGCATGTTCGTTGCGAAAAACGAAGAAATGGTTCCGGTGGCAAAAACTCGTGCTTTGTATGCACCTGACACCCGTTTACGGAATGGGTGACGTGCGGCAACAAAATTGCGCGAAACCACACCAAACATGCGTTTTGGACCTAAAGTAGTGGATTGGGCATGTTCGTTGCGAAAAACGAAGAAATGGTTCCAGTGGCAAAAACTCGTGCTTTGTATGCACCCGACACCCGTTTTCGGAATGGGTGACGTGCGACAACAAAATTGCGCGAAACCACCCCAAACATGAGTTTTGGACCTAAAGTAGTGGATTGGGCATGTTCGTTGCGAAAAACGAAGAAATGGTTCCGGTGGCAAAAACTCGTGCTTTGTATGCACCCCGACACCCGTTTTTGGAATGGGTGACGTGCGGCAACGAAATTGCGCGAAACCACCCCAAACATGAGTTTTGGACCTAAAGTAGTGCATTGGGCATGTTCGTTGTGAAAAACGAAGAAATGGTTCCGGTGGCAAAAACTCGTGCTTTGTATGCACCCGACACCCATTTTCGGAATGGGCGACGTGTGACAACGAAATTGCGCGAAACCACACCAAACATGAGTTTTGGACCTAAAGTAGTTGATTGGGCATGTTCGTTGCGAAAAACGAAGAAATGGTTCCGGTGGCAAAAACTCGTGCTTTGTATGCACCCGACACCCGTTTTCGGAATGGGTGACGTGTGACAACGAAATTGCGCGAAACCACACCAAACAAGAGTTTTGGACCTAAAGTAGTGGATTGGGCATGTTCGTTGCGAAAAACGAAGAAATGGTTCCGGTGGCAAAAACTCATGCTTTGTATGCACCCCGACACCCGTTTTCGGAATGGGTGACGTGCGACAACGAAATTGCACGAAACCACACCAAACATGAGTTTTGGACCTAAAATAGTGGATTGGGCATGTTCGTTGCGAAAAACGAAGAAATGGTTCCGGTGGCAAAAACTCGTGCTTTGTGCATACCCGACACCCGTTTTCGGAATGAGTGACGTGCGACAACGAAATTGCGCGAAACCACCCCAAACATTAGTTTTGGACCTAAAGTAGTGGATTGGGCATGTTCGTTGCGAAAAACGAAGAAATGGTTCCGGTGGCAAAAACTCGTGCTTTGTATGCACCCCGACACCCGTTTTCGGAATGGGTGACGTGCGGCAACGAAATTGCGCGAAACCACCCCAAACATGAGTTTTGGACCTAAAGTAGTGCATTGGGCATGTTCGTTGCGAAAAACGAAGAAATGGTTCCGGTGGCAAAAACTCATGCTTTGTATGCACCCCGACACCCGTTTTCGGAATGGGTGACGTGCGACAACGAAATTGCACGAAACCACCCCAAACATGAGTTTTGGACCTAAAATAGTGGATTGGGCATGTTCGTTGCGAAAAACGAAGAAATGGTTCCGGTGGCAAAAACTCGTGCTTTGTGCATACCCGACACCCGTTTTCGGAATGAGTGACGTGCGACAACGAAATTGCGCGAAACCACCCCAAACATTAGTTTTGGACCTAAAGTAGTGGATTGGGCATGTTCGTTGCGAAAAACGAAGAAATGGTTCCGGTGGCAAAAACTCGTGCTTTGTATGCACCCCGACACCCGTTTTCGGAATGGGTGACGTGCGACAACGAAATTGCGTGAAACTACCCCAAACATGAGTTTTGGACCTAAAGTAGTGGATTGGGCATGTTCGTTGCGAAAAACGAAGAAATGGTTCCGGTGGCAAAAACTCGTGCTTTGTATGCACCCCGACACCCGTTTTCGGAATGGGTGACGTGCGGCAACGAAATTGCGCGAAACCACCCCAAACATGAGTTTTGTACCTAAAGTAGTGGATTGGGCATGTTCGTTGTGAAAAACGAAGAAATGGTTCCGGTGGCAAAAACTCGTGCTTTGTATGCACCTGACACCCGTTTTCGGAATGGGTGACGTGCGACAACGAAATTGCGCGAAACCACACCAAACATGAGTTTTGGACCTAAAGTAGTGGATTGGGCATGTTCGTTGCGAAAAACGAAGAAATGGTTCCGGTGGCAAAAACTCGTGCTTTTATGCACCCCACACCCGTTTTCGGAATGGGTGACGTGCGACAACGAAATTGCGAGAAACCACCCCAAACATGAGTTTTGGATCTAAAGTAGTGGATTCGGCATGTTCGTTGCGAAAAACGAAGAAATGGTTCCGGTGGCAAAAACTCGTGCTTTGTATGCACCCCGACATCCGTTTTCGGAATGGGTGACGTGCGACAACGAAATTGCGCGAAACCACCCCAAACATGAGTTTTGGACCTAAAGTAGTGGATTGGGCATGTTCGTTGCGAAAAACGAAGAAATGGTTCCGGTGGCAAAAACTCGTGCTTTGTATGCACCTGACACCCGTTTTCGGAATGGGTGACGTGCGACAACGAAATTGCGCGAAACCACACCAAACATGAGTTTTGGACCTAAAGTAGTGGATTGGGCATGTTCGTTGCGAAAAACGAAGAAATGGTTCCAGTGGCAAAAACTCGTGCTTTGTATGCACCCGACACCCGTTTTCGGAATGGGGGACGTGCGACAACGAAATTGCGCGAAACCACCCCAAACATGAGTTTTGGACCTAAAGTAGTGGATTGGGCATGTTCGTTGCGAAAAACGAAGAAATGGTTCCGGTGGCAAAAACTCGTGCTTTGTATGCACCCGACACCCGTTTTCGGAATGGGTGACGTGTGACAACGAAATTGCGCGAAACCACACCAAACATGAGTTTTGGACCTAAAGTAGTGGATTGGGCATGTTCGTTGCGAAAAACGAAGAAATGGTTCTGGTGGCAAAAACTCGTGCTTTTATGCACCCCACACCCGTTTTCGGAATGGGTGACGTGCGACAACGAAATTGCGAGAAACCACCCCAAACATGAGTTTTGGATCTAAAGTAGTGGATTCGGCATGTTCGTTGCGAAAAACGAAGAAATGGTTTCGGTGGCAAAAACTCGTGCTTTGTATGCACCCCGACAACCGTTTTCAGAATGGGTGACGTGCGGCAAAGAAATTGCGCGAAACCACCCCAAACATGAGTTTTGTACCTAAAGTAGTGGATTGGGCATGTTCGTTGCGAAAAACGAAGAAATGGTTCCGGTGGCAAAAACTCGTGCTTTGTATGCACCTGACACCCGTTTTCGGAATGGGTGACGTGCGACAACGAAATTGCGCGAAACCACACCAAACATGAGTTTTGGACCTAAAGTAGTGGATTGGGCATGTTCGTTGCGAAAAACGAAGAAATGGTTCCAGTGGCAAAAACTCGTGCTTTGTATGCACCCGACACCCGTTTTCGGAATGGGTGACGTGCGACAACGAAATTGCGCGAAACCACCCCAAACATGAGTTTTGGACCTAAAGTAGTGGATTGGGCATGTTCGTTGCGAAAAACGAAGAAATGGTTCCAGTGGCAAAAACTCGTGCTTTGTATGCACCCCGACACCCGTTTTCGGAATGGGAGACGTGCGGCAACGAAATTGCGCGAAACCACCCCAAACATGAGTTTTGGACCTAAAGTAGTGCATTGGGCATGTTCGTTACGAAAAACGAAGAAATGGTTCCGGTGGCAAAAACTCGTGCTTTGTATGCACCCAACACCCGTTTTCGGAATGGGTGACGTGTGACAACGAAATTGCGCGAAACCACACCAAACATGAGTTTTGGACCTAAAGTAGTTGATTGGGCATGTTCGTTGCGAAAAACGAAGAAATGGTTCCGGTGGCAAAAACTCATGCTTTGTATGCACCCCGACACCCGTTTTCGGAATGGGTGACGTGCGACAACGAAATTGCACGAAACCACCCCAAACATGAGTTTTGGACCTAAAATAGTGGATTGGGCATGTTCGTTGCGAAAAACGAAGAAATGGTTCCGGTGGCAAAAACTCGTGCTTTGTGCATACCCGACACCCGTTTTCGGAATGAGTGACGTGCGACAATGAAATTGCGCGAAACCACCCCAAACATTAGTTTTGGACCTAAAGTAGTGGATTGGGCATGTTTGTTGCGAAAAACGAAGAAATGGTTCCGGTGGCAAAAACTCGTGCTTTGTATGCACCCCGACACCCGTTTTCGGAATGGGTGACATGCGACAACGAAATTGCGTGAAACTACCCCAAACATGAGTTTTGGACCTAAAGTAGTGGATTGGGCATGTTCGTTGCGAAAAACGAAGAAATGGTTCCGGTGGCAAAAACTCGTGCTTTGTATGCACCCCGACACCCGTTTTCGGAATGGGTGACGTGCGGCAACGAAATTGCGCGAAACCACCCCAAACATGAGTTTTGTACCTAAAGTAGTGGATTGGGCATGTTCGTTGCGAAAAACGAAGAAATGGTTCCGGTGGCAAAAACTCGTGCTTTGTATGCACCCCGACACCCGTTTTCGAAATGGGTGACGTGCGACAACGAAATTGCGTGAAACTACCCCAAACATGAGTTTTGGACCTAAAGTAGTGGATTGGGCATGTTCGTTGCGAAAAACGAAGAAATGGTTCCGGTGGCAAAAACTCGTGCTTTGTATGCACCCCGACACCCGTTTTCGGAATGGGTGACGTGCGGCAACGAAATTGCGCGAAACCACCCCAAACATGAGTTTTGTACCTAAAGTAGTGGATTGGGCATGTTCGTTGCGAAAAACGAAGAAATGGTTCCGGTGGCAAAAACTCGTGCTTTGTATGCACCTGACACCCGTTTTCGGAATGGGTGACGTGCGACAACGAAATTGCGCGAAACCACACCAAACATGAGTTTTGGAACTAAAGTAGTGGATTGGGCATGTTCGTTGCGAAAAACGAAGAAATTGTTCCGGTGGCAAAAACTCGTGCTTTGTATGCACCCGACACCCGTTTTCGGAATGGGTGACTTGCGACAACGAAATTGCGCGAAACCACCCCAAACATGAGTTTTGGACCTAAAGTAGTGGATTGGGCATGTTCGTTGCGAAAAACGAAGAAATGGTTCCGGTGGCAAAAACTCGTGCTTTGTATGCACCCCGACACCCGTTTTCGGAATGGGTGACGTGCGGCAACGAAATTGCGCGAAACCACCCCAAACATGAGTTTTGGACCTAAAGTAGTGCATTGGGCATGTTCGTTGCGAAAAACGAAGAAATGGTTTCGGTGGCAAAAACTCGTGCTTTGTATGCACCCGACACCCGTTTTCGGAATGGGTGACGTGTGACAACGAAATTGCGCGAAACCACACCAAACATGAGTTTTGGACCTAAAGTAGTTGATTGGGCATGTTCGTTGCGAAAAACGAAGAAATGGTTCCGGTGGCAAAAACTCGTGCTTTGTATGCACCTGACACCCGTTTTCGGAATGGGTGACGTGCGACAACGAAATTGCGCGAAACCACACCAAACATGAGTTTTGGACCTAAAGTAGTGGATTGGGCATGTTCGTTGCGAAAAACGAAGAAATGGTTCCGGTGGCAAAAACTCGTGCTTTGTATGCACCCCGACACCCGTTTTCGGAATGGGTGACGTGCGACAACGAAATTGCGCGAAACCACCCAAACATGAGTTTTGGACCTAAAGTAGTGGATTGGGCATCTTCGTTGCGAAAAACGAAGAAATGGTTCCGGTGGCAAAAACTCGTGCTTTGTATGCACCCGACACCCGTTTTCGGAATGGGTGACGTGCGACAACGAAATTGCGCGAAACCACCCCAAACATGAGTTTTGGACCTAAAGTAGTGGATTGGGCATGTTCGTTGCGAAAAACAAAGAAATGGTTCCGGTGGCAAAAACTCGTGCTTTTATGCACCCCACACCCGTTTTCGGAATGGGTGACGTGCGACAACGAAATTGCGCGAAACCACCCCAAACATGAGTTTTGGATCTAAAGTAGTGGATTCGGCATGTTCGTTGCGAAAAACGAAGAAATGGTTCCGTTGGCAAAAACTCGTGCTTTGTATGCACCCCGACAACCGTTTTCAGAATGGGTGACGTGCGGCAAAGAAATTGCGCGAAACCACCCCAAACATGAGTTTTGTACCTAAAGTAGTGGA
Source organism: Zea mays (assembly GCF_902167145.1). Classification (NCBI taxonomy): domain Eukaryota; kingdom Viridiplantae; phylum Streptophyta; class Magnoliopsida; order Poales; family Poaceae; genus Zea; species Zea mays. The sequence goes on from NC_050103.1 coordinate 49,659,799, forward strand.
TTGGGCATGTTCGTTGCGAAAAACGAAGAAATGGTTCCGGTGGCAAAAACTCGTGCTTTGTATGCACCTGACACCCGTTTTCGGAATGGGTGACGTGCGGCAACGAAATTGCGCGAAACCACCCCAAACATGAGTTTTGGACCTAAAGTAGTGGATTGGGCATGTTCGTTGCGAAAAACGAAGAAATGGTTCCGGTGGCAAAAACTCGTGCTTTGTATGCACCAGACACCCGTTTTCGGAATGGGTGACGTGTGACAACGAAATTGCGCGAAACCACACCAAACATGAGTTTTGGACCTAAAGTAGTGGATTGGGCATGTTCGTTGCGAAAAACGAAGAAATGGTTCCGGTGGCAAAAACTCGTGCTTTGTATGCACCCGACACCCGTTTTCGGAAAGGTTGACGTGCGACAACGAAATTGCGCGAAACCACCCCAAACATGAGTTTTGGATCTAACGTAGTGGATTGGGCATGTTCGTTGCGAAAAACGAAGAAATGGTTCCGGTGGCAAAAACTCGTGCTTTGTATGCACCCGATACCCGTTTTCGGAATGGGTGACGTGTGACAATGAAATTGCGCGAAACCACACCAAACATGAGTTTTGGACCTAAAGTAGTGGATTGGGCATGTTCGTTGCCAAAAACGAAGAAATGGTTCCGGTGGCAAAAACTCGTGCTTTGTATGCACCCCGACACCCGTTTTCGGAATGGGTGTCGTGCGACAACGAAATTGCGCGAAACCACCGCAAACATGAGTTTTGGACCTAAAGTAGTGGATTGGGCATGTTCATTGCGAAAAACGAAGAAATGGTTCCGGTGGCAAAAACTCGTGCTTTGTACGCACCCGACACCCGTTTTCAGAATGGGTGACGTGCGACAACGAAATTGCGCGAAACCACCCCAAACATGAGTTTTGGACCTAAAGTAGTGGATTGGGCATGTTCGTTGCGAAAAACAAAGAAATGGTTCCGGTGGAAAAAACTCGTGCTTTGTATGCACCCCGACACCCGTTTTCGGAATGGGTGACGTGCGGCAACGAAATTGCGTGAAACTACCCCAAACATGAGTTTTAGACCTAAAGTAGTGGATTGGGCATGTTCGTTGCGAAAAACGAAGAAATGGTTCCGGTGGCAAAAACTCGTGCTTTGTATGCACCCCGACACCCGTTTTCGGAATTGGTGACGTGCGGCAACGAAATTGCGTGAAACTACCTCAAACATGAGTTTTGGACCTAAAGTAGTGGATTGGGCATGTTCGTTGCGAAAAACGAAGAAATGGTTCCGGTGGCAAAAACTCGAGCTTTGTATGCACCCGACACCCGTTTTCGGAATGGGTGACGTGTGACAACGAAATTGCGCGAAACCACACCAAACATGAGTTTTGGACCTAAAGTGGTGGATTGGGCATGTTCGTTGCGAAAAACGAAGAAATGGTTCCGGTGGCAAAAACTCGTGCTTTGTATGCACCCCGACACCCGTTTTCGGAATGGGTGACGTGCGACAACGAAATTGCGCGAAACCACCCAAACATGAGTTTTGGACCTAAAGTAGTGGATTGGGCATCTTCGTTGCGAAAAACGAAGAAATGGTTCCGGTGGCAAAAACTCGTGCTTTGTATGCACCCCGACACCCGTTTTCGGAATGGGTGACATGCGGCAACGAAATTGCGTGAAACTACCCCAAACATGAGTTTTGGACCTAAAGTAGTGGATTGGGCATGTTCGTTGCGAAAAACGAAGAAATGGATCCGGTGACAAAAACTCGTGCTTTGTATGCACCCCGACACCCATTTTCGGAATGGGTGACGTACGACAACGAAATTGCGCGAAACCACCCCAAACATGAGTTTTGGACCTAAAGTAGTGGATTGGGCATGTTTGTTGCGAAAAACGAAGAAATGGTTCCAGTGGCAAAAACTCTTGCTATTATGCACCCCACACCCGTTTTCGGAATGGGTGACGTGCGACAACGAAATTGCGCGAAACCACCCCAAACATGAGTTTTGGATCTAAAGTAGTGGATTCGGCATATTCGTTGCGAAAAACGAAGAAATGGTTCCGGTGGCAAAAACTCGTGCTTTGTATGCACCCCGACAACCGTTTTCAGAATGGGTGACGTGCGGCAAAGAAATTGCGCGAAACCACCCCAAACATGAGTTTTGTACCTAAAGTAGTGGATTGGGCATGTTTGTTGCGAAAAACGAAGAAATGGTTCCGGTGGCAAAAACTCGTGCTTTGTATGCACCTGACACCCGTTTTCGGAATGGGTGACGTGCGGCAACGAAATTGCGCGAAACCACCCCAAACATGAATTTTGGACCTAAAGTAGTGGATTGGGCATGTTCGTTGCGAAAAACGAAGAAATGGTTCCGGTGGCAAAATCTCGTGCTTTGTATGCACCCGACACCCGTTTTCGGAATGGGTGACGTGTGACAACGAAATTGCGCGAAACCACACCAAACATTAGTTTTGGACCTAAAGTAGTGGATTGGGCATGTTCGTTGCGAAAAACGAAGAAATGGTTCCGGTGGCAAAAACTCGTGCTTTGTATGCACCTGACACCCGTTTTCGGAATGGGTGACGTGCGACAACGAAATTGCGCGAAACCACACCAAACATGAGTTTTGGACCTAACGTAGTGGATTGGGCATGTTCGTTGCGAAAAACAAAGAAATGGTTCCGGTGGCAAAAACTCGTGCTTTGTATGCACCCCGACACCCGTTTTCGGAATGGGTGACGTGCGACAACGAAATTGCGCGAAACCACCCCAAACATGAGTTTTGGACCTAAAGTAGTGGATTGGGCATGTTCGTTGCGAAAAACGAAGAAATGGTTCCGGTGGCAAAAACTCGTGCTTTGTATGCACCCGACACCCGTTTTCGGAATGGGTGACGTGTGACAACGAAATTGTGCGAAACAACACCAAACATGAGTTTTTGACCTAAAGTAGTGGATTGGGCATGTTCGTTGCGAAAAATGAATGAATGGTTCCGGTGGCAAAAACTCGTGCTTTGTATGCACCCCGACACCCGTTTTCGGAATGGGTGACGTGCGACAACGAAATTGCGCGAAACCACCCCAAACATGAGTTTTGGACCTAAAGTAGTGGATTGGGCATGTTCGTTGCGAAAAACGAAGAAATGGTTCCGGTGGCAAAAACTCGTGCTTTTATGCACCCCACACCCGTTTTCGGAATGGGTGACGTGCGACAACGAAATTGCGCGAAACCACCCCAAACATGAGTTTTGGATCTAAAGTAGTGGATTCAACATGTTCGTTGCGAAAAACGAAGAAATGGTTCCGGTGGCAAAAACTCGTGCTTTGTATGCACCCCGACAACCGTTTTCAGAATGGGTGACGTGCGGCAAAGAAATTGCGTGAAACCACCCCAAACATGAGTTTTGTACCTAAAGTAGTGGATTGGGCATGTTCGTTGCGAAAAACGAAGAAATGGTTCCGGTGGCAAAAACTCGTGCTTTGTATGCACCTGACACCCATTTTCGGAATGGGTGACGTGCGACAACGAAATTGCGCGAAACCACCCCAAACATGAGTTTTGGACCTAAAGTAGTGGATTGGGCATGTTCGTTGCGAAAAACGAAGAAATGGTTCCGGTGGCAAAAACTCGTGCTTTGTATGCACCCAACACCTGTTTTCGGAATGGGTGACGTGTGACAACGAAATTGCGCGAAACCACACCAAACATGAGTTTTGGACCTAAAGTAGTGGATTGGGCATGTTCGTTGTGAAAAACGAAGAAATGGTTCCGGTGGCAAAAACTCGTGCTTTTATGCACCCCACACCCGTTTTCGGAATGGGTGACGTGCGACAACGAAATTGCGCGAAACCACCCCAAACATGAGTTTTGGATCTAAAGTAGTGGATTCGGCATGTTCGTTGCGAAAAACGAAGAAATGGTTTCGGTGGCAAAAACTCGTGCTTTGTATGCACCCCGACAACCGTTTTCAGAATGGGTGACGTGCGGCAAAGAAATTGCGCGAAACCACCCCAAACATGAGTTTTGGACCTAAAGTAGTGGATTGGGCATGTTCGTTGCGAAAAACGAAGAAATGGTTCCGGTGGCAAAAACTCGTGCTTTGTATGCACCCCGACACCCGTTTTCGGAATGGGTGACGTGCGACAACGAAATTGCGCGAAACCACCCCAAACAAGAGTTTTGGACCTAAAGTAGTGGATTGGGCATGTTCGTTGCGAAAAACGAAGAAATGGTTCCGGTGGCAAAAACTCGTGCTTTGTATGCACCCCGACACCCGTTTTCGGAATGGGTGACGTACGACAACGAAATTGCGCGAAACCACCCCAAACATGAGTTTTGGACCTAAAGTAGTGGATTGGGCATGTTTGTTGCGAAAAACGAAGAAATGGTTCCGGTGGCAAAAACTCTTGCTATTATGCACCCCACACCCGTTTTCGGAATGGGTGACGTGCGACAACGAAATTGCGCGAAACCACCCCAAACATGAGTTTTGGATCTAAAGTAGTGGATTCGGCATGTTCGTTGCGAAAAACGAAGAAATGGTTCCGGTGGCAAAAACTCGTGCTTTGTATGCACCCCGACAACCGTTTTCAGAATGGGTGACGTGCGGCAAAGAAATTGCGCGAAACCACCCCAAACATGAGTTTTGTACCTAAAGTAGTGGATTGGGCATGTTTGTTGCGAAAAACGAAGAAATGGTTCCGGTGGCAAAAACTCGTGCTTTGTATGCACCTGACACCCGTTTTCGGAATGGGTGACGTGCGGCAACGAAATTGCGCGAAACCACCCCAAACATGAATTTTGGACCTAAAGTAGTGGATTGGGCATGTTCGTTGCGAAAAACGAAGAAATGGTTCCGGTGGCAAAAACTCGTGCTTTGTATGCACCCGACACCCGTTTTCGGAATGGGTGACGTGTGACAACGAAATTGCGCGAAACCACACCAAACATGAGTTTTGGACCTAAAGTAGTGGATTGGGCATGTTCGTTGCGAAAAACGAAGAAATGGTTCCGGTGGCAAAAACTCGTGCTTTGTATGCACCTGACACCCGTTTTCGGAATGGGTGACGTGCGACAACGAAATTGCGCGAAAACACACCAAACATGAGTTTTGGACCTAACGTAGTGGATTGGGCATGTTCGTTGCGAAAAACAAAGAAATGGTTCCGGTGGCAAAAACTCGTGCTTTGTATGCACCCCGACACCCGTTTTCGGAATGGGTGACGTGTGACAACGAAATTGCGCGAAACCACCCCAAACATGAGTTTTGGACCTAAAGTAGTGGATTGGGCATGTTCGTTGCGAAAAATGAAGAAATGGTTCCGGTGGCAAAAACTCGTGCTTTGTATGCACCCGACACCCGTTTTCGGAATGGGTGACGTGTGACAACGAAATTGTGCGAAACAACACCAAACATGAGTTTTTGACCTAAAGTAGTGGATTGGGCATGTTCGTTGCGAAAAATGAATGAATGGTTCCGGTGGCAAAAACTCGTGCTTTGTATGCACCCCGACACCCGTTTTCGAAATGGGTGACGTGCGACAACGAAATTGCGCGAAACCACCCCAAACATGAGTTTTGGACCTAAAGTAGTGGATTGGGCATGTTCGTTGCGAAAAACGAAGAAATGGTTCCGGTGGCAAAAACTCGTGCTTTTATGCACCCCACACCCGTTTTCGGAATGGGTGACGTGCGACAACGAAATTGCGCGAAACCACCCCAAACATGAGTTTTGGATCTAAAGTAGTGGATTCGACATGTTCGTTGCGAAAAACGAAGAAATGGTTCCGGTGGCAAAAACTCGTGCTTTTATGCACCCCACACCCGTTTTCGGAATGGGTGACGTGCGACAACGAAATTGCGCGAAACCACCCCAAACATGAGTTTTGGATCTAAAGTAGTGGATTCGGCATGTTCGTTGCGAAAAACGAAGAAATGGTTTCGGTGGCAAAAACTCGTGCTTTGTATGCACCCCGACAACCGTTTTCAGAATGGGTGACGTGCGGCAAAGAAATTGCGCGAAACCACCCCAAACATGAGTTTTGGACCTAAAGTAGTGGATTGGGCATGTTCGTTGCGAAAAACGAAGAAATGGTTCCGGTGGCAAAAACTCGTGCTTTGTATGCACCTGACACCCATTTTCGGAATGGGTGACGTGCGACAACGAAATTGCGCGAAACCACACCAAACATGAGTTTTGGACCTAAAGTAGTGGATTGGGCATGTTCGTTGCGAAAAACGAAGAAATGGTTCCGGTGGCAAAAACTCGTGCTTTGTATGCACTCCGACACCCGTTTTCGGAATGGGTGACGTGCGACAACGAAATTGCGCGAAACCACACCAAACAAGAGTTTTGGACCTAAAGTAGTGGATTGGGCATGTTCGTTGCGAAAAACGAAGAAATGGTTCCGGTGGCAAAAACTCGTGCTTTGTATGCACCCCGACACCCGTTTTCGGAATGGGTGACGTGCGGCAACGAAATTGCACAAAACCACCCCAAACATGAGTTTTGGACCTAAAGTAGTGGATTGGGCATGTTCGTTGCGAAAAACGAAGAAATGGTTCCGGTGGCAAAAACTCGTGCTTTGTATGCACCCCGACACCCGTTTTCGGAATGGGTGACGTGCGGCAACGAAATTGCGCGAAACCACCCGAAACATGAGTTTTGGACCTAAAGTAGTGGATTGGGCATGTTCGTTGCGAAAAACGAAAAAATGGTTCCGGTGGCAAAAACTCGTGCTTTGTATGCACCCGACACCCGTTTTCGGAATGGGTGACGTGTGACAACGAAATTGCGCGAAACCACACCAAAAATGAGTTTTGGACCTAAAGTAGTGGATTGGGCATGTTCGTTGCGAAAAACGAAGAAATGGTTCCGGTGGCAAAAACTCGTGCTTTGTATGCACCTGACACCCGTTTTCGGAATGGGTGACGTGCGACAACGAAATTGCGCGAAACCACACCAAACATGAGTTTTGGACCTAACGTAGTGGATTGGGCATGTTCGTTGTGAAAAACGAAGAAATGGTTCCGGTGGCAAAAACTCGTGCTTTGTATGCACCCCGACACCCGTTTTCGGAATGGGTGACGTGCGACAACGAAATTGCGCGAAACCACCCCAAACATGAGTTTTGGACCTAAAGTAGTGGATTGGGCATGTTCGTTGCGAAAAACGAAGAAATGGTTCCGGTGGCAAAAACTCGTGCTTTGTATGCACCCGACACCCGTTTTCGGAATGGGTGACGTGTGACAACGAAATTGTGCGAAACAACACCAAACATGAGTTTTTGACCTAAAGTAGTGGATTGGGCATGTTCGTTGCGAAAAATGAATAAATGGTTCCGGTGGCAAAAACTCGTGCTTTGTATGCACCCCGACACCCGTTTTCGGAATGGGTGACGTGCGACAACGAAATTGCGCGAAACCACCCCAAACATGAGTTTTGGACCTAAAGTAGTGGATTGGGCATGTTCGTTGCGAAAAATGAAGAAATGGTTCCAGTGGCAAAAACTCGTGGTTTTATGCACCCCACACCCGTTTTCGGAATGGGTGACGTGCGACAACGAAATTGCGCGAAACCACCCCAAACATGAGTTTTGGATCTAAAGTAGTGGATTCGGCATGTTCGTTGCGAAAAACGAAGAAATGGTTCTGGTGGCAAAAACTCGTGCTTTGTATGCACTCCGACAACCGTTTTCAGAATGGGTGACGTGCGGCAAAGAAATTGCGCGAAACCACCCCAAACATGAGTTTTGTACCTAAAGTAGTGGATTGGGCATGTTTGTTGCGAAAAACGAAGAAATGGTTCCGGTGGCAAAAACTCGTGCTTTGTATGCACCTGACACCCGTTTTCGGAATGGGTGACGTGCGGCAACGAAATTACGCGAAACCACCCCAAACATGAATTTTGGACCTAAAGTAGTGGATTGGGCATGTTCGTTGCGAAAAACGAAGAAATGGTTCCGGTGGCAAAAACTCGTGCTTTATATGCACCCGACACCCGTTTTCGGAATGGGTGACGTGTGACAACGAAATTGCGCGAAACCACACCAAACATGAGTTTTGGACCTAAAGTAGTGGATTGGGCATGTTCGTTGCGAAAAACGAAGAAATGGTTCCGGTGGCAAAAACTCGTGCTTTGTATGCACCTGACACCCGTTTTCGGAATGGGTGACGTGCGACAACGAAATTGCGCGAAACCACACCAAACATGAGTTTTGGACCTAAAGTAGTGGATTGGGCATGTTCGTTGCGAAAAACGAAGAAATGGTTCCGGTGGCAAAAACTCGTGCTTTGTATGCACCCCGACACCCGTTTTCGGAATGGGTGACGTGCGACAACGAAATTGCGAGAAAACACACCAAACAAGAGTTTTGGAACTAAAGTAGTGGATTGGGCATGTTCGTTGTGAAAAACGAAGAAATGGTTCCGGTGGCAAAAACTCGTGCTTTGTATGCACCCCGACACCCGTTTTCGGAATGGGTGACGTGCGGCAACGAAATTGCACAAAACCACACCAAACATGAGTTTTGGACCTAAAGTAGTGGATTGGGCATGTTCGTTGCGAAAAATGAATAAATGGTTCCGGTGGCAAAAACTCGTGCTTTGTATGCACCCCGACACCCGTTTTCGGAATGGGTGACGTGCGGCAACGAAATTGCGCGAAACCACCCCAAACATGAGTTTTGGACCTAAAGTAGTGGATTGGGCATATTCGTTGCGAAAAACGAAGAAATGGTTCCGGTGGCAAAAACTCGTGCTTTGTATGCACCCCACACCCGTTTTCGGAATGGGTGACGTGCGACAACGAAATTGCGCGAAACCACCCCAAACATGAGTTTTGGATCTAAAGTAGTGGATTCGACATGTTCGTTGCGAAAAACGAAGAAATGGTTCCGGTGGCAAAAACTCGTGCTTTGTATGCACCCCGACAACCGTTTTCGGAATGGGTGACGTGCGACAACGAAATTGCGCGAAACCATACCAAACATGAGTTTTGGACCTAACGTAGTGGATTGGGCATGTTCGTTGTGAAAAACGAAGAAATGGTTCCGGTGGCAAAAACTCGTGCTTTGTATGCACCCGACACCCATTTTCGGAATGGGTGACGTGCGACAACGAAATTGCGCGAAACCACCCCAAACATGAGTTTTGGACCTAAAGTAGTGGATTGGGCATGTTCGTTGCGAAAAACGAAGAAATGGTTCCGGTGGCAAAAACTCGTGCTTTGTATGCACCCAACACCCGTTTTCGGAATGGCTGACGTGTGACAACGAAATTGCGCGAAACCACACCAAACATGAGTTTTGGACCTAAAGTAGTGGATTGGGCATGTTCGTTGTGAAAAACGAAGAAATGGTTCCGGTGGCAAAAACTCGTGCTTTTATGCACCCCACACCCGTTTTTGGAATGGGTGACGTGCGACAACGAAATTGCGCGAAACCACCCCAAACATGAGTTTTGGATCTAAAGTAGTGGATTCGGCATGTTCGTTGCGAAAAACGAAGAAATGGTTTCGGTGGCAAAAACTCGTGCTTTGTATGCACCCCGACAACCGTTTTCAGAATGGGTGACGTGCGGCAAAGAAATTGCGCGAAACCACCCCAAACATGAGTTTTGTACCTAAAGTAGTGGATTGGGCATGTTCGTTGCGAAAAACGAAGAAATGGTTCCGGTGGCAAAAACTCGTGCTTTGTATGCACCTGACACCCATTTTCGGAATGGGTGACGTGCGACAACGAAATTGCGCGAAACCACACCAAACATGAGTTTTGGACCTAAAGTAGTGGATTGGGCATGTTCGTTGCGAAAAACGAAGAAATGGTTCCGGCGGCAAAAACTCGTGCTTTGTATGCACCCCGACACCCGTTTTCGGAATGGGTGACGTGCGACAACGAAATTGCGAGAAACCACACCAAACAAGAGTTTTGGACCTAAAGTAGTGGATTGGGCATGTTCGTTGTGAAAAACGAAGAAATGGTTCCGGTGGCAAAAACTCGTGCTTTGTATGCACCCCGACACCCGTTTTCGAAATGGGTGACGTGCGGCAACGAAATTGCACAAAACCACCCCAAACATGAGTTTTTGACCTAAAGTAGTGGATTGGGCATGTTCGTTGCGAAAAACGAAGAAATGGTTCCGGTGGCAAAAACTCGTGCTTTGTATGCACCCCGACACCTATTTTCGGAATGGGTGACGTGCGGCAACGAAATTGCACGAAACCACCCCAAACATGAGTTTTGTACCTAAAGTAGTGGATTGGGCATGTTCGTTGCGAAAAACGAAGAAATGGTTCCGGTGGCAAAAACTCGTGCTTTTATGCACCCCACACCCGTTTTCGGAATGGGTGACGTGCGACAACGAAATTGCGCGAAACCACCCCAAACATGAGTTTTGGATCTAAAGTAGTGGATTCGGCATGTTCGTTGCGAAAAATGAAGAAATGATTCTGGTGGCAAAAACTCGTGCTTTGTATGCACCCCGACAACCGTTTTCAGAATGGGTGACGTGCGGCAAAGAAATTGCACGAAACCACCCCAAACATGAGTTTTGTACCTAAAGTAGTGGATTGGGCATGTTTGTTGCGAAAAACGAAGAAATGGTTCCGGTGGCAAAAACTCGTGCTTTGTATGCACCTGACACCCGTTTTCGGAATGGGTGACGTGCGGCAACGAAATTGCGCGAAACCACCCCAAACATGAATTTTGGACCTAAAGTAGTGGATTGGGCATGTTCGTTGCGAAAAACGAAGAAATGGTTCCGGTGGCAAAAACTCGTGCTTTATATGCACCCGACACCCGTTTTCGGAATGGGTGACGTGCGACAACGAAATTGCGCGAAACCACACCAAACATGAGTTTTGGACCTAAAGTAGTGGATTGGGCATGTTCGTTGCGAAAAACGAAGAAATGGTTCCGGTGGCAAAAACTCGTGCTTTGTATGCACCCCGACACCCGTTTTCGGAATGGGTGACGTGCGGCAACGAAATTGCGCGAAACCACCCCAAACATGAGTTTTGGACCTAAAGTAGTGGATTGGGCATGTTCGTTGCGAAAAACGAAGAAATGGTTCCGGTGGCAAAAACTCGTGCTTTGTATGCACCCGACACCCGTTTTCGGAATGGGTGACGTGGGACAACGAAATTGCGCGAAACCACACCAAAAATGAGTTTTGGACCTAAAGTAGTGGATTGGGCATGTTCGTTGCGAAAAACGAAGAAATGGTTCCGGTGGCAAAAACTCGTGCTTTGTATGCACCTGACACCAGTTTTCGGAATGGGTGACGTGCGACAACGAAATTGCGCGAAACCACACCAAACATGAGTTTTGGACCTAAAGTAGTGGATTGGGCATGTTCGTTGCGAAAAACGAAGAAATGGTTCCGGTGGCAAAAATTCGTGCTTTGTATGCACCCCGACACCCGTTTTCGGAATGGGTGACGTGCGACAACGAAATTGCGCGAAACCACTTAAACAAGAGTTTTGGACCTAAAGTAGTGGATTGGGCATGTTCGTTGCGAAAAACGAAGAAATGGTTCCGGTGGCAAAAACTCGTGCTTTGTATGCACCCGACACCCGTTTTCGGAATGGGTGACGTGCGGCAACGAAATTGCACAAAACCACCCCAAACATGAGTTTTGGACCTAAAGTAGTGGATTGGGCATGTTCGTTGCGAAAAACGAAGAAATGGTTCCGGTGGCAAAAACTCGTGCTTTGTATGCACCCCGACACCCGTTTTCGGAATGGGTGACGTGCGGCAACGAAATTGCGCGAAACCACCCCAAACATGAGTTTTGGACCTAAAGTAGTGGATTGGGCATGTTCGTTGCGAAAAACGAAAAAATGGTTCCGGTGGCAAAAACTCGTGCTTTGTATGCACCCGACACCCGTTTTCGGAATGGGTGACGTGTGACAACGAAATTGCGCGAAACCACACCAAAAATGAGTTTTGGACCTAAAGTAGTGGATTGGGCATGTTCGTTGCGAAAAACGAAGAAATGGTTCCGGTGGCAAAAACTCGTGCTTTGTATGCACCTGACACCCGTTTTCGGTATGGGTGACGTGCAACAACGAAATTGCGCGAAACCACACCAAACATGAGTTTTGGACCTAACGTAGTGGATTGGGCATGTTCGTTGTGAAAAACGAAGAAATGGTTCCGGTGGCAAAAACTCGGGCTTTGTATGCACCCCGACACCCGTTTTCGGAATGGGTGACGTGCGACAACGAAATTGCTCGAAACCACCCCAAACATGAGTTTTGGACCTAAAGTAGTGGATTGGGCATGTTCGTTGCGAAAAACGAAGAAATGGTTCCGGTGGCAAAAACTCGTGCTTTGTATGCACCCGACACCCGTTTTCGGAACGGGTGACGTGTGACAACGAAATTGTGCGAAACCACACCAAACATGAGTTTTTGACCTAAAGTAGTGGATTGGGCATGTTCGTTGCGAAAAATAAATAAATGGTTCCGGTGGCAAAAACTCGTGCTTTGTATGCACCCCGACACCCGTTTTCGGAATGGGTGACGTGCGACAACGAAATTGCGCGAAACCACCCCAAACATGAGTTTTGGACCTAAAGTAGTGGATTAGGCATGTTCGTTGCGAAAAACGAAGAAATGGTTCCGGTGGCAAAAACTCGTGCTTTTATGCACCCCACACCCGTTTTCGGAATGGGTGACGTGCGACAACGAAATTGCGCGAAACCACCCCAAACATGAGTTTTGGATCTAAAGTAGTGGATTCGGCATGTTCGTTGCGAAAAACGAAGAAATGGTTCTGGTGGCAAAAACTCGTGCTTTGTATGCACCCCGACAACCGTTTTCAGAATGGGTGACGTGCGGCAAAGAAATTGCACGAAACCACCCCAAACATGAGTTTTGTACCTAAAGTAGTGGATTGGGCATGTTTGTTGCGAAAAACGAAGAAATGGTTCCGGTGGCAAAAACTCGTGCTTTGTATGCACCTGACATCCGTTTTCGGAATGGGTGACGTGCGGCAACGAAATTGCGCGAAACCACCCCAAACATGAATTTTGGACCTAAAGTAGTGGATTGGGCATGTTCGTTGCGAAAAACGAAGAAATGGTTCCGGTGGCAAAAACTCGTGCTTTATATGCACCCGACACCCGTTTTCGGAATGGGTGACGTGTGACAACGAAATTGCGCGAAACCACACCAAACAAGAGTTTTGGACCTAAAGTAGTGGATTGGGCATGTTCGTTGCGAAAAACGAAGAAATGGTTCCGGTGGCAAAAACTCGTGCTTTGTATGCACCTGACACCCGTTTTCGGAATGGGTGACGTGCGACAACGAAATTGCGCGAAACCACACCAAACATGAGTTTTGGACCTAACGTAGTGGATTGGGCATGTTCGTTGCGAAAAACGAAGAAATGGTTCCGGTGGCAAAAACTCGTGCTTTGTATGCACCCCGACACCCGTTTTCGGAATGGGTGACGTGCGACAACGAAATTGCGCGAAACCACCCCAAACATGAGTTTTGGACCTAAAGTAGTGGATTGGGCATGTTCGTTGCGAAAAACGAAGAAATGGTTCCGGTGGCAAAAACTCGTGCTTTGTATGCACCCGACACCCGTTTTCGAAATGGGTGACGTGTGACAACGAAATTGTGCGAAACCACACCAAACATGAGTTTTTGACCTAAAGTAGTGGATTGGGCATGTTCGTTGCGAAAAATGAATAAATGGTTCCGGTGGCAAAAACTTGTGCTTTGTATGCACCCCGACACCCGTTTTCGGAATGGGTGACGTGCGACAACGAAATTGCGCGAAACCACCCCAAACATGAGTTTTGGACCTAAAGTAGTGGATTGGGCATGTTCGTTGCGAAAAACGAAGAAATGGTTCCGATGGCAAAAACTCGTGCTTTTATGCACCCCACACCCGTTTTCAGAATGGGTGACGTGCGACAACGAAATTGCGCGAAACCACCCCAAACATGAGTTTTGGATCTAAAGTAGTGGATTCGACATGTTCGTTGCGAAAAACGAAGAAATGGTTCCGGTGGCAAAAACTCGTGCTTTGTATGCACCCCGACAACCATTTTCAGAATGGGTGACGTGCGGCAAAGAAATTGCGTGAAACCATCCCAAACATGAGTTTTGTACCTAAAGCAGTGGATTGGGCATGTTCGTTGCGAAAAACGAAGAAATGGTTCCGGTGGCAAAAACTCGTGCTTTGTATGCACCTGACACCCATTTTCGGAATGGGTGACGTGCGACAACGAAATTGCGCGAAACCACCCCAAACATGAGTTTTGGACCTAAAGTAGTGGATTGGGCATGTTCGTTGCGAAAAACGAAGAAATGGTTCCGGTGGCAAAAACTCGTGCTTTGTATGCACCCAACACCCGTTTTCGGAATGGGTGACGTGTGACAACGAAATTGCGCGAAACCACACCAAACATGAGTTTTGGACCTAAAGTAGTGGATTGGGCATGTTCGTTGTGAAAAACGAAGAAATGGTTCCGGTGGCAAAAACTCGTGCTTTTATGCACCCCACACCCGTTTTTGAAATGGGTGACGTGCGACAACGAAATTGCGCGAAACCACCCCAAACATGAGTTTTGGATCTAAAGTAGTGGATTCGGCATGTTCGTTGCGAAAAACGAAGAAATGGTTTCGGTGGCAAAAACTCGTGCTTTGTATGCACCCCGACAACCGTTTTCATAATGGGTGACGTGCGGCAAAGAAATTGCGCGAAACCACCCCAAACATGAGTTTTGTACCTAAAGTAGTGGATTGGGCATGTTCGTTGCGAAAAACGAAGAAATGGTTCCGGTGGCAAAAACTCGTGCTTTGTATGCACCTGACACCCATTTTCGGAATGGGTGACGTGCGACAACGAAATTGCGCGAAACCACACCAAACATGAGTTTTGGACCTAAAGTAGTGGATTGGGCATGTTCGTTGCGAAAAACGAAGAAATGGTTCCGGTGGCAAAAACTCGTGCTTTGTATGCACCCCGACACCCGTTTTCGGAATGGGTGACGTGCGACAACGAAATTGCGAGAAACCACACCAAACAAGAGTTTTGGACCTAAAGTAGTGGATTGGGCATGTTCGTTGTGAAAAACGAAGAAATGGTTCCGGTGGCAAAAACTCGTGCTTTGTATGCAACCCGACACCCGTTTTCGAAATGGGTGACGTGCGGCAACGAAATTGCACAAAACCACCCCAAACATGAGTTTTTGACCTAAAGTAGTGGATTGGGCATGTTCGTTGCGAAAAACGAAGAAATGGTTCCGGTGGCAAAAACTCGTGCTTTGTATGCACCCCGACACCTGTTTTCGGAATGGGTGACGTGCGGCAACGAAATTGCGCGAAACCACCCCAAACATGAGTTTTGGACCTAAAGTAGTGGATTGGGCATGTTCGTTGCGAAAAACGAAGAAATGGTTCCGGTGGCAAAAACTCGTGCTTTGTATGCACCCGACACCCGTTTTCGGAATGGGTGACGTGTGACAACGAAATTGCGCGAAACCACACCAAAAATGAGTTTTGGACCTAAAGTAGTAGATTGGGCATGTTCGTTGCGAAAAACGAAGAAATGGTTCCGGTGGCAAAAACTCGTGCTTTGTATGCACGTGACACCCGTTTTCGGAATGGGTGACGTGCGACAACGAAATTGCGCGAAACCACACCAAACATGAGTTTTGTACCTAACGTAGTGGATTGGGCATGTTCGTTGTGAAAAACGAAGAAATGGTTCCGGTGGCAAAAACTCGTGCTTTGTATGCACCCGACACCCGTTTTCGGAATGGGTGACGTGTGACAACGAAATTGTGCGAAACCACACCAAACATGAGTTTTTGACCTAAAGTAGTGGATTGGGCATGTTCGTTGCGAAAAATGAATAAATGGTTCCGGTGGCAAAAACTCGTGCTTTGAATGCACCCCGACACCCGTTTTCGGAATGAGTGACGTGCGACAACGAAATTGCGCGAAACCACCCCAAACATGAGTTTTGGACCTAAAGTAGTGGATTGGGCATGTTCGTTGCGAAAAACGAAGAAATGGTTCCGGTGGCAAAAACTCGTGCTTTGTATGCACCCGACACCCGTTTTCGGAATGGGTGACGTGTGACAACGAAATTGTGCGAAACCACACCAAACATGAGTTTTTGACCTAAAGTAGTGGATTGGGCATGTTCGTTGCGAAAAATGAATAAATGGTTCCGGTGGCAAAAACTCGTGCTTTGTATGCACCCCGACACCCGTTTTCGGAATGGGTGACGTGCGACAACGAAATTGCGCGAAACCACCCCAAACATGAGTTTTGGACCTAAAGTAGTGGATTGGGCATGTTCGTTGCGAAAAACGAAGAAATGGTTCCGGTGGCAAAAACTCGTGCTTTGTATGCACCCGACACCCGTTTTCGGAATGGGTGACGTGTGACAACGAAATTGCGCGAAACCACACCAAACTTGAGTTTTGGACCTAAAGTAGTGGATTGGGCATGTTCGTTGCGAAAAACGAAGAAATGGTTCTGGTGGCAAAAACTCGTGCTTTTATGCACCCCACACCCGTTTTCGGAATGGGTGACGTGCGACAACGAAATTGCGCGAAACCACCCCAAACATGAGTTTTGGATCTAAAGTAGTGGATTCGGCATGTTCGTTGCGAAAAACGAAGAAATGGTTCCGGTGGCAAAAACTCGTGCTTTGTATGCACCCCGACACCCGTTTTCGGAATGGGTGACGTGCGGCAAAGAAATTGCGCGAAACCACCCCAAACATGAGTTTTGTACCTAAAGTAGTGGATTGGGCATGTTCGTTGCGAAAAACGAAGAAATGGTTCCGGTGGCAAAAACTCGTGCTTTGTATGCACCCTGACACCCATTTTCGGAATGGGTGACGTGCGACAACGAAATTGCGCGAAACCACACCAAACATGAGTTTTGGACCTAAAGTAGTGGATTGGGCATGTTCGTTGCGAAAAACGAAGAAATGGTTCCGGTGGCAAAAACTCGTGCTTTGTATGCACCCCGACACCCGTTTTCGGAATGGGTGACGTGCGACAACGAAATTGCGCGAAACCACACCCAACATGAGTTTTGGACCTAAAGTAGTGGATTGGGCATGTTCGTTGTGAAAAACGAAGAAATGGTTCCGGTGGCAAAAACTCGTGCTTTGTATGCACCTGACACCCGTTTTCGGTAATGGGTGACGTGCGACAACGAAATTGCGCGAAACCACACCAAACATGAGTTTTGGACCTAAAGTAGTGGATTGGGCATGTTCGTTGTGAAAAACGAAGAAATGGTTCCGGTGGCAAAAACTCGTGCTTTGTATGCACCCCGACACCCGTTTTCGGAATGGGTGACGTGCGACAACGAAATTGCGCGAAACCACACCAAACATGAGTTTTGGACCTAAAGTAGTGGATTGGGCATGTTCGTTGCGAAAAACGAAGAAATGGTTCCGGTGGCAAAAACTCGTGCTTTGTATGCACCCGACACCCGTTTTCGGAATGGGTGACGTGTGACAACGAAATTGCGCGAAACCACACCAAACATGAGTTTTGGACCTAAAGTAGTGGATTGGGCATGTTCGTTGCGAAAAACGAAGAAATGGTTCCGGTGGCAAAAACTCGTGCTTTGTATGCACCCGACACCCGTTTTCGGAATGGGTGACGTGCGACAACGAAATTGCGCGAAACCACACCAAACATGAGTTTTGGACCTAAAGTAGTGGATTGGGCATGTTCGTTGCGAAAAACGAAGAAATGGTTCCGGTGGCAAAAACTCGTGCTTTTATGCACCCCGACACCCGTTTTCGGAATGGGTGACGTGCGACAACGAAATTGCGCGAAACCACCCCAAACATGAGTTTTGGATCCTAAAGTAGTGGATTCGGGCATGTTCGTTGCGAAAAACGAAGAAATGGTTCCTGGTGGCAAAAACTCGTGCTTTGTATGCACCCCGACACCCGTTTTCAGGAATGGGTGACGTGCGGACAACGAAATTGCGCGAAACCACCCCAAACATGAGTTTTGTACCTAAAGTAGTGGATTGGGCATGTTCGTTGCGAAAAACGAAGAAATGGTTCCGGTGGCAAAAACTCGTGCTTTGTATGCACCCTGACACCCGTTTTCGGAATGGGTGACGTGCGACAACGAAATTGCGCGAAACCACCCCAAACATGAGTTTTGGACCTAAAGTAGTGGATTGGGCATGTTCGTTGCGAAAAACGAAGAAATGGTTCCGGTGGCAAAAACTCGTGCTTTGTATGCACCCGACACCCGTTTTCGGAATGGGTGACGTGCGACAACGAAATTGCGCGAAACCACACCAAACATGAGTTTTGGACCTAAAGTAGTGGATTGGGCATGTTCGTTGCGAAAAACGAAGAAATGGTTCCGGTGGCAAAAACTCGTGCTTTGTATGCACCTGACACCCGTTTTCGGAATGGGTGACGTGCGACAACGAAATTGCGCGAAACCACACCAAACATGAGTTTTGGACCTAACGTAGTGGATTGGGCATGTTCGTTGCGAAAAACGAAGAAATGGTTCCGGTGGCAAAAACTCGTGCTTTGTATGCATCCCGACACCCGTTTTCGGAATGGGTGACGTGCGACAACGAAATTGCGCGAAACCACCCCAAACATGAGTTTTGGACCTAAAGTAGTGGATTGGGCATGTTCGTTGCGAAAAACGAAGAAATGGTTCCGGTGGCAAAAACTCGTGCTTTGTATGCACCCCGACACCCAGTTTTCGGAAATGGGTGACGTGTGACAACGAAATTGCGCGAAACCACCCCAAACATGAGTTTTGGATCTAAAGTAGTGGATTCGGCATGTTCGTTGCGAAAAACGAAGAAATGGTTCCGGTGGCAAAAACTCGTGCTTTGTATGCACCCCGACAACCGTTTTCAGAATGGGTGACGTGCGGCAAAGAAATTGCGCGAAACCACCACAAACATGAGTTTTGTACCTAAAGTAGTGGATTGGGCATGTTCGTTGCGAAAAACGAAGAAATGGTTCTGGTGGCAAAAACTCGTGCTTTGTATGCACCTGACACCCATTTTCGGAATGGGTGACGTGCGACAACGAAATTGCGCGAAACCACACCAAACATGAGTTTTGGACCTAAAGTAGTGGATTGGGCATGTTCGTTGCGAAAAACGAAGAAATGGTTCCGGTGGCAAAAACTCGTGCTTTGTATGCACCCCGACACCCGTTTTCGGAATGGGTGACGTGCGACAACGAAATTGCGCGAAACCACACCCAACATGAGTTTTGGACCTAAAGTAGTGGATTGGGCATGTTCGTTGTGAAAAACGAAGAAATGGTTCCGGTGGCAAAAACTCGTGCTTTGTATGCACCCGACACACGTTTTCGGAATGGGTGACGTGTGACAACGAAATTGCACGAAACCACACCAAAAATGAGTTTTGGACCTAAAGTAGTGGATTGGGCATGTTCATTGCGAAAAACGAAGAAATGGTTCCGGTGGCAAAAACTCGTGCTTTGTATGCACGTGACACCCGTTTTCGGAATGGGTGACGTGCGACAACGAAATTGCGCGAAACCACACCAAACATGAGTTTTGGACCTAACGTAGTGGATTGGGCATGTTCGTTGTGAAAAACGAAGAAATGGTTCCGGTGGCAAAAACTCGTGCTTTGTATGCACCCGACACCCGTTTTCGGAATGGGTGACGTGTGACAACGAAATTGTGCGAAACCACACCAAACATGAGTTTTTGACCTAAAGTAGTGGATTGGGCATGTTCGTTGCGAAAAATGAATAAATGGTTCCGGTGGCAAAAACTCGTGCTTTGAATGCACCCCGACACCCGTTTTCGGAATGGGTGACGTGCGACAACGAAATTGCGCGAAACCACCCCAAACATGAGTTTTGGACCTAAAGTAGTGGATTGGGCATGTTCGTTGCGAAAAACGAAGAAATGGTTCCGGTGGCAAAAACTCGTGCTTTGTATGCACCCGACACCCGTTTTCGGAATGGGTGACGTGTGACAACGAAATTGTGCGAAACCACACCAAACATGAGTTTTTGACCTAAAGTAGTGGATTGGGCATGTTCGTTGCGAAAAATGAATAAATGGTTCCGGTGGCAAAAACTCGTGCTTTGTGTGCACCCCGACACCCGTTTTCGGAATGGGTGACGTGCGACAACGAAATTGCGCGAAACCACCCCAAACATGAGTTTTGGACCTAAAGTAGTGGATTGGGCATGTTCGTTGCGAAAAACGAAGAAATGGTTCCGGTGGCAAAAACTCGTGCTTTGTATGCACCTGACACCCGTTTTCGGAATGGGTGACGTGCGACAACGAAATTGCGCGAAACCACACCAAACATGAGTTTTGGACCTAAAGTTGTGGATTGGGCATGTTCGTTGCGAAAAACGAAGAAATGGTTCCGGTGGCAAAAACTCGTGCTTTGTATGCACCCGACACCCGTTTTCGGAATGGGTGACGTGTGACAACGAAATTGCGCGAAACCACACCAAACATGAGTTTTGGACCTAAAGTAGTGGATTGGGCATGTTCGTTGCGAAAAACGAAGAAATGGTTCTGGTGGCAAAAACTCGTGCTTTTATGCACCCCACACCCATTTTCGGAATGGGTGACGTGCGACAACGAAATTGCGCGAAACCACCCCAAACATGAGTTTTGGATCTAAAGTAGTGGATTCGGCATGTTCGTTGCGAAAAACGAAGAAATGGTTCCGGTGGCAAAAACTCGTGCTTTGTATGCACCCCGACAACCGTTTTCAGAATGGGTGACGTGCGGCAAAGAAATTGCGCGAAACCACCACAAACATGAGTTTTGTACCTAAAGTAGTGGATTGGGCATGTTCGTTGCGAAAAACGAAGAAATGGTTCCGGTGGCAAAAACTCGTGCTTTGTATGCACCTGACACCCATTTTCGGAATGGGTGACGTGCGACAACGAAATTGCGCGAAACCACACCAAACATGAGTTTTGGACCTAAAGTAGTGGATTGGGCATGTTCGTTGCGAAAAACGAAGAAATGGTTCCGGTGGCAAAAACTCGTGCTTTGTATGCACCCCGACACCCGTTTTCGGAATGGGTGACGTGCGACAACGAAATTGCGCGAAACCACACCAAACATGAGTTTTGGACCTAAAGTAGTGGATTGGGCATGTTCGTTGCGAAAAACGAAGAAATGGTTCCGGTGGCAAAAACTCGTGCTTTGTATGCACCCGACACCCATTTTCGGAATGGGTGACGTGCGACAACGAAATTGCGCGAAACCACCCCAAACATGAGTTTTGGACCTAAAGTAGTGGATTGGGCATGTTCGTTGCGAAAAACGAAGAAATGGTTCCGGTGGCAAAAACTCGTGCTTTGTATGCACTCGACACCCGTTTTCGGAATGGGTGACGTGTGACAACGAAATTGCGCGAAACCACACCAAACATGAGTTTTGGACCTAAAGTAGTGGATTGGGCATGTTCGTTGCGAAAAATGAATAAATGGTTCCGGTGGCAAAAACTCGTGCTTTGTATGCACCCCGACACCCGTTTTCGGAATGGGTGACGTGCGACAACGAAATTGCGCGAAACCACCCCAAACATGAGTTTTGGACCTAAAGTAGTGGATTGGGCATGTTCGTTGCGAAAAACGAAGAAATGGTTCCGGTGGCAAAAACTCGTGCTTTGTATGCACCTGACACCAGTTTTCGGAATGGGTGACGTGCGACAACGAAATTGCGCGAAACCACACCAAACATGAGTTTTGGACCTAAAGTAGTGGATTGGGCATGTTCGTTGCGAAAAACGAAGAAATGGTTCCGGTGGCAAAAACTCGTGCTTTGTATGCACCCGACACCCGTTTTCGGAATGGGTGACGTGTGACAACGAAATTGCGCGAAACCACACCAAACATGAGTTTTGGACCGAAAGTAGTGGATTGGGCATGTTCGTTGCGAAAAACGAAGAAATGGTTCTGGTGGCAAAAACTCGTGCTTTTATGCACCCCACACCCGTTTTCGGAATGGGTGACGTGCGACAACGAAATTGCGCGAAACCACCCCAAACATGAGTTTTGGATCTAAAGTAGTGGATTCGGCATGTTCGTTGCGAAAAACGAAGAAATGGTTCCGGTGGCAAAAACTCGTGCTTTGTATGCACCCCGATAACCGTTTTCAGAATGGGTGACGTGCGGCAAAGAAATTGCGCGAAACCACCCCAAACATGAGTTTTGTACCTAAAGTAGTGGATTGGGCATGTTCGTTGCGAAAAACGAAGAAATGGTTCCGGTGGCAAAAACTCGTGCTTTGTATGCACCTAACACCCATTTTCGGAATGGGTGACGTGCGACAACGAAATTGCGCGAAACCACACCAAACATGAGTTTTGGACCTAAAGTAGTGGATTGGGCATGTTCGTTGCGAAAAACGAAGAAATGGTTCCGGTGGCAAAAACTCGTGCTTTGTATGCACCCCGACACCCGTTTTCGGAATGGGTGACGTGCGACAACGAAATTGCGTGAAACCACACCAAACATGAGTTTTGGACCTAAAGTAGTGGATTGGGCATGTTCGTTGCGAAAACGAAGAAATGGTTCCGGTGGCAAAAACTCGTGCTTTGTATGCACCCGACACCCGTTTTCGGAATGGGTGACGTGCGACAACGAAATTGCGCGAAACCACCCCAAACATGAGTTTTGGACCTAAAGTAGTGGATTGGGCATGTTCGTTGCGAAAAACGAAGAAATGGTTCCGGTGGCAAAAACTCGTGCTTTGTATGCACTCGACACCCGTTTTCGAAATGGGTGACGTGTGACAACGAAATTGCGCGAAACCACACCAAACATGAGTTTTGGACCTAAAGTAGTGGATTGGGCATGTTCGTTGCGAAAAATGAATAAATGGTTCCGGTGGCAAAAACTCGTGCTTTGTATGCACCCCGACACCCGTTTTCGGAATGGGTGACATGCGACAACGAAATTGCGCGAAACCACCCCAAACATGAGTTTTGGACCTAAAGTAGTGGATTGGGCATGTTCGTTGCGAAAAACGAAGAAATGGTTCCGGTGGCAAAAACTCGTGCTTTGTATGCACCTGACACCAGTTTTCGGAATGGGTGACGTGCGACAACGAAATTGCGCGAAACCACACCAAACATGAGTTTTGGACCTAAAGTAGTGGATTGGGCATGTTCGTTGCGAAAAACGAAGAAATGGTTCCGGTGGCAAAAACTCGTGCTTTGTATGCACCCGACACCCGTTTTCGGAATGGGTGACGTGTGACAACGAAATTGCGCGAAACCACACCAAACATGAGTTTTGGACCGAAAGTAGTGGATTGGGCATGTTCGTTGCGAAAAACGAAGAAATGGTTCTGGTGGCAAAAACTCGTGCTTTTATGCACCCCACACCCGTTTTCGGAATGGGTGACGTGCGACAACGAAATTGCGCGAAACCACCCCAAACATGAGTTTTGGATCTAAAGTAGTGGATTCGGCATGTTCGTTGCGAAAAACGAAGAAATGGTTCCGGTGGCAAAAACTCGTGCTTTGTATGCACCCCGATAACCGTTTTCAGAATGGGTGACGTGCGGCAAAGAAATTGCGCGAAACCACCCCAAACATGAGTTTTGTACCTAAAGTAGTGGATTGGGCATGTTCGTTGCGAAAAACGAAGAAATGGTTCCGGTGGCAAAAACTCGTGCTTTGTATGCACCTAACACCCATTTTCGGAATGGGTGACGTGCGACAACGAAATTGCGCGAAACCACACCAAACATGAGTTTTGGACCTAAAGTAGTGGATTGGGCATGTTCGTTGCGAAAAACGAAGAAATGGTTCCGGTGGCAAAAACTCGTGCTTTGTATGCACCCCGACACCCGTTTTCGGAATGGGTGACGTGCGACAACGAAATTGCGCGAAACCACACCAAACATGAGTTTTGGACCTAAAGTAGTGGATTGGGCATGTTCGTTGCGAAAACGAAGAAATGGTTCCGGTGGCAAAAACTCGTGCTTTGTATGCACCCGACACCCGTTTTCGGAATGGGTGACGTGCGACAACGAAATTGCGCGAAACAACCCCAAACATGAGTTTTGGACCTAAAGTAGTGGATTGGGCATGTTCGTTGCGAAAAACGAAGAAATGGTTCCGGTGGCAAAAACTCGTGCTTTGTATGCACTCGACACCCGTTTTCGAAATGGGTGACGTGTGACAACGAAATTGCGCGAAACCACACCAAACATGAGTTTTGGACCTAAAGTAGTGGATTGGGCATGTTCGTTGCGAAAAATGAATAAATGGTTCCGGTGGCAAAAACTCGTGCTTTGTATGCACCCGACACCCGTTTTCGGAATGGGTGACGTGCGACAACGAAATTGCGCGAAACCACACCAAACATGAGTTTTGGACCTAAAGTAGTGGATTGGGCATGTTCGTTGCGAAAAACGAAGAAATGGTTCCGGTGGCAAAAACTCGTGCTTTGTATGCACCCCGACACCCGTTTTCGGAATGGGTGACGTGCGACAACGAAATTGCGCGAAACCACACCAAACATGAGTTTTGGACCTAAAGTAGTGGATTGGGCATGTTCGTTGCGAAAAACGAAGAAATGGTTCCGGTGGCAAAAACTCGTGTTTTGTATGCACCCGACACCCGTTTTCGGAATGGGTGACGTGCGACAATGAAATTGCGCGAAACCACCCCAAACATGAGTTTTGGACCTAAAGTAGTGGATTGGGCATGTTCGTTGCGAAAAACGAAGAAATGGTTCCGGTGGCAAAAACTCGTGCTTTGTATGCACTCGACACCCGTTTTCGGAATGGGTGACGTGTGACAATGAAATTGCGCGAAACCACACCAAACATGAGTTTTGGACCTAAAGTAGTGGATTGGGCATGTTCGTTGCGATAAATGAATAAATGGTTCCGGTGGCAAAAACTCGTGCTTTATATGCACCCCGACACCCGTTTTCGGAATGGGTGACGTGCGACAACGAAATTGCGCGAAACCACCCCAAACATGAGTTTTGGACCTAAAGTAGTGGATTGGGCATGTTCGTTGCGAAAAACGAAGAAATGGTTCCGGTGGCAAAAACTCGTGCTTTGTATGCACCTGACACCAGTTTTCGGAATGGGTGACGTGCGACAACGAAATTGCGCGAAACCACACCAAACATGAGTTTTGGATCTAAAGTAGTGGATTGGGCATGTTCGTTGCGAAAAACGAAGAAATGGTTCCGGTGGCAAAAACTCGTGCTTTGTATGCACCCGACACCCGTTTTCGGAATGGGTGACGTGTGACAACGAAATTGCGCGAAACCACACCAAACATGAGTTTTGGACCGAAAGTAGTGGATTGGGCATGTTCGTTGCGAAAAACGAAGAAATGGTTCTGGTGGCAAAAACTCGTGCTTTTATGCACCCCACACCCGTTTTCGGAATGGGTGACGTGCGACAACGAAATTGCGCGAAACCACCCCAAACATGAGTTTTGGATCTAAAGTAGTGGATTCGGCATGTTCGTTGCGAAAAACGAAGAAATGGTTCCGGTGGCAAAAACTCGTGCTTTGTATGCACCCCGATAACCGTTTTCAGAATGGGTGACGTGCGGCAAAGAAATTGCGCGAAACCACCCCAAACATGAGTTTTGTACCTAAAGTAGTGGATTGGGCATGTTCGTTGCGAAAAACGAAGAAATGGTTCCGGTGGCAAAAACTCGTGCTTTGTATGCACCTAACACCCATTTTCGGAATGGGTGACGTGCGACAACGAAATTGCGCGAAACCACACCAAACATGAGTTTTGGACCTAAAGTAGTGGATTGGGCATGTTCGTTGCGAAAAACGAAGAAATGGTTCCGGTGGCAAAAACTCGTGCTTTGTATGCACCCCGACACCCGTTTTCGGAATGGGTGACGTGCGACAACGAAATTGCGCGAAACCACACCAAACATGAGTTTTGGACCTAAAGTAGTGGATTGGGCATGTTCGTTGCGAAAACGAAGAAATGGTTCCGGTGGCAAAAACTCGTGCTTTGTATGCACCCGACACCCGTTTTCGGAATGGGTGACGTGCGACAACGAAATTGCGCGAAACCACCCCAAACATGAGTTTTGGACCTAAAGTAGTGGATTGGGCATGTTCGTTACGAAAAACGAAGAAATGGTTCCGGTGGCAAAAACTCGTGCTTTGTTTGCACTCGACACCCGTTTTCGAAATGGGTGACGTGTGACAACGAAATTGCGCGAAACCACACCAAACATGAGTTTTGGACCTAAAGTAGTGGATTGGGCATGTTCGTTGCGAAAAATGAATAAATGGTTCCGGTGGCAAAAACTCGTGCTTTGTATGCACCCCGACACCCGTTTTCGGAATGGGTGACGTGCGACAACGAAATTGCGCGAAACCACCCCAAACATGAGTTTTGGACCTAAAGTAGTGGATTGGGCATGTTCGTTGCGAAAAACGAAGAAATGGTTCCGGTGGCAAAAACTCGTGCTTTGTATGCACCTGACACCAGTTTTCGGAATGGGTGACGTGCGACAACGAAATTGCGCGAAACCACACCAAACATGAGTTTTGGACCTAAAGTAGTGGATTGGGCATGTTCGTTGCGAAAAACGAAGAAATGGTTCCGGTGGCAAAAACTCGTGCTTTGTATGCACCCGACACCCGTTTTCGGAATGGGTGACGTGTGACAACGAAATTGCGCGAAACCACACCAAACATGAGTTTTGGACCTAAAGTAGTGGATTGGGCATGTTCGTTGCGAAAAACGAAGAAATGGTTCTGGTGGCAAAAACTCGTGCTTTTATGCACCCCACACCCGTTTTCGGAATGGGTGACGTGCGACAACGAAATTGCGCGAAACCACCCCAAACATGAGTTTTGGATCTAAAGTAGTGGATTCGGCATGTTCGTTGCGAAAAACGAAGAAATGGTTCCGGTGGCAAAAACTCGTGCTTTGTATGCACCCCGACAACCGTTTTCAGAATGGGTGACGTGCGGCAAAGAAATTGCGCGAAACCACCCCAAACATGAGTTTTGTACCTAAAGTAGTGGATTGGGCATGTTCGTTGCGAAAAACGAAGAAATGGTTCCGGTGGCAAAAACTCGTGCTTTGTATGCACCTGACACCCATTTTCGGAATGGGTGACGTGCGACAACGAAATTGCGCGAAACCACACCAAACATGAGTTTTGGACCTAAAGTAGTGGATTGGGCATGTTCGTTGCGAAAAACGAAGAAATGGTTCCGGTGGCAAAAACTCGTGCTTTGTATGCACCCCGACACCCGTTTTCGGAATGGGTGACGTGCGACAACGAAATTGCGCGAAACCACACCAAACATGAGTTTTGGACCTAAAGTAGTGGATTGGGCATGTTCGTTGCGAAAAACGAAGAAATGGTTCCGGTGGCAAAAACTCGTGTTTTGTATGCACCCGACACCCGTTTTCGGAATGGGTGACGTGCGACAATGAAATTGCGCGAAACCACCCCAAACATGAGTTTTGGACCTAAAGTAGTGGATTGGGCATGTTCGTTGCGAAAAACGAAGAAATGGTTCCGGTGGCAAAAACTCGTGCTTTGTATGCACCCGACACCCGTTTTCGGAATGGGTGACGTGTGACAACGAAATTGCGCGAAACCACACCAAACAAGAGTTTTGGACCTAAAGTAGTGGATTGGGCATGTTCGTTGCGAAAAACGAAGAAATGGTTCCGGTGGCAAAAACTCGTGTTTTGTATGCACCCGACACCCGTTTTCGGAATGGGTGACGTGCGACAATGAAATTGCGCGAAACCACCCCAAACATGAGTTTTGGACCTAAAGTAGTGGATTGGGCATGTTCGTTGCGAAAAACGAAGAAATGGTTCTGGTGGCAAAAACTCGTGCTTTTATGCACCCCACACCCGTTTTCGGAATGGGTGACGTGCGACAACGAAATTGCGCGAAACCACCCCAAACATGAGTTTTGGATCTAAAGTAGTGGATTCGGCATGTTCGTTGCGAAAAACGAAGAAATGGTTCCGGTGGCAAAAACTCGTGCTTTGTATGCACCCCGACAACCGTTTTCAGAATGGGTGACGTGCGGCAAAGAAATTGCGCGAAACCACCCCAAACATGAGTTTTGTACCTAAAGTAGTGGATTGGGCATGTTCGTTGCGAAAAACGAAGAAATGGTTCCGGTGGCAAAAACTCGTGCTTTGTATGCACTCGACACCCGTTTTCGGAATGGTGACAATGAAATTGCGCGAAACCACACCAAACATGAGTTTTGGACCTAAAGTAGTGGATTGGGCATGTTCGTTGCGATAAATGAATAAATGGTTCCGGTGGCAAAAACTCGTGCTTTATATGCACCCCGACACCCGTTTTCGGAATGGGTGACGTGCGACAACGAAATTGCGCGAAACCACCCCAAACATGAGTTTTGGACCTAAAGTAGTGGATTGGGCATGTTCGTTGCGAAAAACGAAGAAATGGTTCCGGTGGCAAAAACTCGTGCTTTGTATGCACCTGACACCAGTTTTCGGAATGGGTGACGTGCGACAACGAAATTGCGCGAAACCACACCAAACATGAGTTTTGGACCTAAAGTAGTGGATTGGGCATGTTCGTTGCAAAAAACGAAGAAATGGTTCTGGTGGCAAAAACTCGTGCTTTGTATGCACCCGACACCCGTTTTCGGAATGGGTGACGTGCGACAACGAAATTGCGCGAAACCACACCAAACATGAGTTTTGGACCTAAAGTAGTGGATTGGGCATGTTCGTTGCGAAAAACGAAGAAATGGTTCCGGTGGCAAAAACTCGTGCTTTGTATGCACCCCGACACCCGTTTTCGGAATGGGTGACGTGCGGCAACGAAATTGCGTGAAACTACCCCAAACATGAGTTTTGGACCTAAAGTAGTGGATTGGGCATGTTCGTTGCGAAAAACGAAGAAATGGTTCCGGTGGCAAAAACTCGTGCTTTGTATGCACCCCCGACACCCGTTTTCGGAATGGGTGACGTGCGGCAACGAAATTGCGTGAAACTACCCCAAACATGAGTTTTGTACCTAAAGTAGTGGATTCGGCATGTTCGTTGCGAAAAAAAGAAGAAATGGTTCCGGTGGCAAAAACTCGTGCTTTGTATGCACCCGACACCCGTTTTCGGAATGGGTGACGTGCGACAACGAAATTGCGCGAAACCACCCCAAACATGAGTTTTGGATCTAAAGTAGTGGATTCGGCATGTTCGTTGCGAAAAACGAAGAAATGGTTCCGGTGGCAAAAACTCGTGCTTTGTATGCATCCTGGCAACCGTTTTCAGAATGGGTGACGTGCGGCAAAGAAATTGCGCGAAACCACCCCAAACATGAGTTTTGTACCTAAAGTAGTGGATTGGGCATGTTCGTTGCGAAAAACGAAGAAATGGTTCCGGTGGCAAAAACTCGTGCTTTGTATGCACCTGACACCCATTTTCGGAATGGGTGACGTGCGACAACGAAATTGCGCGAAACCACACCAAACATGAGTTTTGGACCTAAAGTAGTGGATTGGGCATGTTCGTTGCGAAAAACGAAGAAATGGTTCCGGTGGCAAAAACTCGTGCTTTGTATGCACCCCGACACCCGTTTTCGGAATGGGTGACGTGCGACAACGAAATTGCGCGAAACCACACCAAACATGAGTTTTGGACCTAAAGTAGTGGATTGGGCATGTTCGTTGCGAAAAACGAAGAAATGGTTCCGGTGGCAAAAACTCGTGTTTTGTATGCACCCGACACCCGTTTTCGGAATGGGTGACGTGCGACAATGAAATTGCGCGAAACCACCCCAAACATGAGTTTTGGACCTAAAGTAGTGGATTGGGCATGTTCGTTGCGAAAAACGAAGAAATGGTTCCGGTGGCAAAAACTCGTGCTTTGTATGCACTCGACACCCGTTTTCGGAATGGGTGACGTGTGACAATGAAATTGCGCGAAACCACACCAAACATGAGTTTTGGACCTAAAGTAGTGGATTGGGCATGTTCGTTGCGATAAATGAATAAATGGTTCCGGTGGCAAAAACTCGTGCTTTATATGCACCCCGACACCCGTTTTCGGAATGGGTGACGTGCGACAACGAAATTGCGCGAAACCACCCCAAACATGAGTTTTGGACCTAAAGTAGTGGATTGGGCATGTTCGTTGCGAAAAACGAAGAAATGGTTCCGGTGGCAAAAACTCGTGCTTTGTATGCACCTGACACCAGTTTTCGGAATGGGTGACGTGCGACAACGAAATTGCGCGAAACCACACCAAACATGAGTTTTGGACCTAAAGTAGTGGATTGGGCATGTTCGTTGCAAAAAACGAAGAAATGGTTCTGGTGGCAAAAACTCGTGCTTTGTGTGCACCCGACACCCGTTTTCGGAATGGGTGACGTGCGACAACGAAATTGCGCGAAACCACACCAAACATGAGTTTTGGACCTAAAGTAGTGGATTGGGCATGTTCGTTGCGAAAAACGAAGAAATGGTTCCGGTGGCAAAAACTCGTGCTTTGTATGCACCCCGACACCCGTTTTCGGAATGGGTGACGTGCGGCAACGAAATTGCGTGAAACTACCCCAAACATGAGTTTTGGACCTAAAGTAGTGGATTGGGCATGTTCGTTGCGAAAAACGAAGAAATGGTTCCGGTGGCAAAAACTAGTGCTTTGTATGCACCCCCGACACCCGTTTTCGGAATGGGTGACGTGCGGCAACGAAATTGCGTGAAACTACCCCAAACATGAGTTTTGTACCTAAAGTAGTGGATTCGGCATGTTCGTTGCGAAAAAAAGAAGAAATGGTTCCGGTGGCAAAAACTCGTGCTTTGTATGCACCCGACACCCGTTTTCGGAATGGGTGACGTGCGACAACGAAATTGCGCGAAACCACCCCAAACATGAGTTTTGGATCTAAAGTAGTGGATTCGGCATGTTCGTTGCGAAAAACGAAGAAATGGTTCCGGTGGCAAAAACTCGTGCTTTGTATGCATCCTGACAACCGTTTTCAGAATGGGTGACGTGCGGCAAAGAAATTGCGCGAAACCACCCCAAACATGAGTTTTGTACCTAAAGTAGTGGATTGGGCATGTTCGTTGCGAAAAACGAAGAAATGGTTCCGGTGGCAAAAACTCGTGCTTTGTATGCACCTGACACCCATTTTCGGAATGGGTGACGTGCGACAACGAAATTGCGCGAAACCACACCAAACATGAGTTTTGGACCTAAAGTAGTGGATTGGGCATGTTCGTTGCGAAAAACGAAGAAATGGTTCCGGTGGCAAAAACTCGTGCTTTGTATGCACCCCGACACCCGTTTTCGGAATGGGTGACGTGCGACAACGAAATTGCGCGAAACCACACCAAACATGAGTTTTGGACCTAAAGTAGTGGATTGGGCATGTTCGTTGCGAAAAACGAAGAAATGGTTCCGGTGGCAAAAACTCGTGTTTTGTATGCACCCGACACCCGTTTTCGGAATGGGTGACGTGCGACAATGAAATTGCGCGAAACCACCCCAAACATGAGTTTTGGACCTAAAGTAGTGGATTGGGCATGTTCGTTGCGAAAAACGAAGAAATGGTTCCGGTGGCAAAAACTCGTGCTTTGTATGCACTCGACACCCGTTTTCGGAATGGGTGACGTGTGACAATGAAATTGCGCGAAACCACACTAAACATGAGTTTTGGACCTAAAGTAGTGGATTGGGCATGTTCGTTGCGATAAATGAATAAATGGTTCCGGTGGCAAAAACTCGTGCTTTATATGCACCCCGACACCCGTTTTCGGAATGGGTGACGTGCGACAACGAAATTGCGCGAAACCACCCCAAACATGAGTTTTGGACCTAAAGTAGTGGATTGGGCATGTTCGTTGCGAAAAACGAAGAAATGGTTCCGGTGGCAAAAACTCGTGCTTTGTATGCACCTGACACCAGTTTTCGGAATGGGTGACGTGCGACAACGAAATTGCGCGAAACCACACCAAACATGAGTTTTGGACCTAAAGTAGTGGATTGGGCATGTTCGTTGCGAAAAACGAAGAAATGGTTCCGGTGGCAAAAACTCGTGCTTTGTATGCACCCCGACACCCGTTTTCGGAATGGGTGACGTGCGACAACGAAATTGCGCGAAACCACACCAAACATGAGTTTTGGACCTAAAGTAGTGGATTGGGCATGTTCGTTGCGAAAAACGAAGAAATGGTTCCGGTGGCAAAAACTCGTGTTTTGTATGCACCCGACACCCGTTTTAGGAATGGGTGACTGTGATACCCGGTTTGCAAAGAAGAGAAGTTGGGGGTTGTTTTTTTGTTTTTTTTCCCTCATCCAGTTGTTGTTTTAGGGATTTGGAATTTTGTGAATAACATTCGCAACTAGGGCAGTAGATTTTTTTTGGTTTGACATTTGCGTTGCGGTCGGGAGCTGTCGCGTGGGTTAGTTGGGCCGCAATTGGTGTTTCGGCCCATTAGGCCTCCCAAACCCTAGCCGCCACCCTCCTATCTACTCCCCCTCAAGGCTGCCGCCCCCCCCCCCCCCCACTCCTCATTTCCCCTTGGCCGCCGCCCCCCCCCCCCTGTCCACCTCCTCCTCCCTCCATTGTCCCCAATCCCCTCCTCCCTAGGTGCTACTCCGTGCCGCTCGGATCATCGTCTTTTGGTGCGAATCTCCAATCATTTTGGTGGAAGGAAGAAGGGAGGAAGGAAAAGGGGAGAACCCAAGGTGATTTTTCTTTTGTGTTCATCCGTTGTTCATTTGCGCTGCGATTCAATGGATTAGATGTTGCGTTTGCGATTAGATAGAGGGGGGGCTGTCCAGAATTTTGCGTGGTGATGAACAGCAGCAGTGTTAGCAGTTTCTGGGAATTTTTCGGGAGCAATTAGTGTTAATCAGTATTAGAATCTTGTAGAACTTTGTTTTATCTTTCCAACGAGTATTTATGCGCTCAATTTGGAGTTATAAATTAAAAGTTATCATCGTTTGAATCCGGGTATGTGGCTGTCCAGAAAACAGATTTTTCAGAGTGATGAACAGCAGCAGTGTTAGCAGTTTCTGGGAATTTTTCGGGAGCAATTAGTGTTAATCAGTATTAGAATCTTGTAGAACTTTGTTTTATCTTTCCAACGAGTATTTATGCGCTCAATTTGGAGTTATAAATTAAAAGTTATCATCGTTTGAATCCGGGTATGTGGCTGTCCAGAAAACAGATTTTTCAGAGTGATGAACAGCAGCAGTGTTAGCAGTTTCTGGGGATGTTTCGGGAGTAATTAGTGTTAATCAGTATGAGAATCATGTAGGGCTTTTTCTTATCTTTCCAACAAGTACTTATGCGCTCAAATCGGAATTATATTTTAAAAGTTATCGCTGTTTGAATCCGCGTATGTCGCTGCTCAAATCAGAAAAAAACAGATTGCAGGGTTTATTTTGAGGACCGTTTAGAGGTAAGTAGATGTTAGAATTCAATCATGAGTTGTATATAAAACTTGTGGGGAATTTTATGTAGTTGTCTCTGAAGTTTTTGTTTATTATCACTGCTGTCCTAAATTTTAAGTTATGGACTTGTTAAGCAGCGCCGCTGCAGTTTGGTTAGTGAGGGGAGAATTGTTACCGTGGCGGGGTTTGAGATTGCGCGTAGGTGCGGTGTTGTCTTTGAGTTTTTTTTTTCATGAGAATTTGGTGCACTAAGTTGGGTGTCAAAAACAGGTGGTGGACTTCCGGATCGTTCTTAGGGATTTTGCCCTAACTTCGGTAAAGGCAAGTAAAACAGTGATGGTTATTTCGTCTTTTGATTGAAGAGGCTCATACTTGATTATGTTTGTGCTATTTGTGTTCGTATCCATTTTCCTAATTGGGTACCATCGTTTGAAATTATTTATGCTTTATTGATTATACATGTGGAGGGTGTGGTTTGATCATGTTACCCATGTGGTTATTGATGTGAAATGGGTGGAAGTATATGTCTAGCACATTTTATTTGGGAAGAACTCATGTTGTTGACATGCATAATGCATTCATCATCCATTGCATTGAAGTTTTTGTCGCGATCTTATGGTCCGACCGTACCGGTACAAATGAGCATCATATGTTTCCCGAGAAGGGGTATGATGCAGCTTCATATCCTTAGAGGTATGAAGGCAGAAGTCATGTTGCATCTGTAGCCATGTGCATTCATGGGTGAAGTGTGGAACCTATTTTGGTGATGTGGATAAGGTGGATCTTTACTTTGTAATTCATCTTGGCATTGAGTAATTGATTACTTGCTTACTTGCTGCAAATTAATATTTAAGGAAGAAGTGGGGAACCATGTGGTTGCTTATGCACGGTTGGCTTGCATTGTCCAACTGTTGTTTGTTTTTTTTTACTTGCTGAGATGTGTCATCTCACTCTTGCATTGTCTGATGCAGGCACCTGATCTTTGCTTTGGGAAAGAAGGGATGTAGCAGCACGGCCACCACACTTTTAAATAAAGGAATAACTGTTTATTAATGATGTTAAACAGGAAGGGTCAAGTCTAGGGAATTATTACATTCTAATCTTTCATGGTAGTTGAATTGTTTAGTTTGGTGGGCTGAGATGTCTATCTTTTGTCTGGTCATGAATGTTTCTTTTCTACCGTTGCATTTTGATTATACTATGGCAATTATCTTTCTTTTATATCCTGTATAAACTATATGCTTCCCTTGTTATGCTACTTTCAAGGGAGGTGCTGCCGGATTTTGCAGTACTTTCTTTCTCTATGTGTTGCATGAGTCTTGTAGAAAGGTTTTTTTTGGTATCATCCATTGTGTGGGATCAGTGGGGTGTTACAGTTGGTATCAAAGCATAGGCTGTAGGTCCTAGCAAGTGGAGTAGTAATAAATTGACACACTGCACATGTAGGATGGGTTTTCGGTCTTGCTATTGATATGATTATGTTATTCTCTGTGCTAGTTTTGACATTATCTAGAGAGATGCTATGCTTATCTCATATACTTATTATTCTCATCCCTGTGGATACAGCTATGTCGCCTCGTAGAGCTCGGGGTAGTCCGCAAGCTCCTAGTGGGGACTCGATGAGTCCGGCGGCAATGTTAGCCGCGATGCAGGCCATGCAGCAGGAGTTGGCCCTTCTGAGGCAAGCCATTCCTGTTGCCCCTGCAGGTGCTGCTCAGGGAGCTGGAGGTGGAGAAGTGCCCGGGGGCGCTGTCCCTGCGGGTGCTGTTCCTGGTGGCGGGGCCGGGGTGCCTCTTCCTGTCAGTGGTCTTTCTCTGATGCAGTGGATGGGCATGAAGTTGGATTCTTTTGATGGCAGTGGTACTCCGGTCGAGGCGGCAGATTGGCTGACTTATGTGGAAGATAAGATGAATGTCTTCGAGATTGCTTATGAAGATCGGGTTCGCTTTGGCACTCAGCTGCTGAAGGGTGAGGCGCAGATTTGGTGGAGAGGCGTGCAGGCAGCGCACTCCTCCTCACCAGGAGTCCTATCATGGGATGTTTTCATCAGGCAGTTCGAAAGGAGATTCTACCCGGTCACCTTTCTGGAGAAAATGAAGATTGACTTGCAGTCCTTCAAGCAGGAGAAGAAGTCTGTCACAGAGTATGAGGTGGGCTTCAACAAAATGGTCCGCTTTGTCCCTCATGTGGCTTATAATGAGATGGAGAAGGCGAGCCAATTCCGTCAGGGTCTGAAGCCTTCTATCAGGCATGCTCTGGGGGCCTTTCCGTTGGTGGACTTCCGTACCACAGTGGAGCAGGCGCTGGGTGTGGAGATGCAACACCAGTACACCATGGAGTCGCAGAAGTCTTCGGGTGTTGATCAACCTCGCAGCCAGGACACGAGGAGGGGCAACACTGGAGGTCCAGCTCACAAGAGGGGCAAGTCTCAGCATCAGCGCCACCATCCTTACCGTGGCAAATCTTCTGACTCAGGTACTTCAGGAGGAAGTACTCAGAGGTTTCGGGCCGTTCCTAAGCCCGGGTTGGGGCTGGTGTGTTTCCGCTGTGGAGATGCGCATCGCCGTGCAGAGTGTCAGTGGAGTGGCAGGTGTTCTATCTGCAGTCAGGACCACAAGGATGTGGTGTGTAGGAGGAATCCCAATGGGAAGCTCAGATGGGAGCCGATAGCTTCCTCCTCTACTCAGGGCACTATCAATATGATGTCAAGTACTGAGCAGCAGTTTTCAGTTCCTCTTCCTCCACAGCAGCTTTATGTGCCCGGGACTTCTCAGTTCGTGCCGATGCAAGGTTTTCCGCAGTATCAGGTTGTGCCTACACCTGCGCCATCTACCCCTATGCTGTCTCAGTTTGGAGCTCCGCGCCAGCCTCCTCCGGTGGCTCAGTGGGGTTCTTCTGTTAATGTCACTCCGGGAGCTTCCTCTTCTGCGGGTATTTCTGGAGCTTATGTGCTACCCGCTACGGATGGCAGGGAGCAAGGAGACGTGGTGACAGGTACGATTTCAGTTGATTCATTTGCAGCCCATGCTCTTTTTGACTCTGGCGCTAGCTATTCGTTTGTTTCGGAGGATTTTGTGTCGCGGGCTGGTCTTTCGGTGCAGAGGTTGGGTCACCCAATTTTGGTCAGTTCTGCTAATGGCTCCATTAGTAGCTGTTCAGTTTGTCAGGGGTGTTCCGTCATTCTTGCTGATGAGGTTTTTTCGGCTAATCTGGTGGTGATTTCCTTGGGGGCATTCGATGTTATCTTGGGTATGGATTGGTTATCCCAGTATCGCGCGGTTATATCCTGCTTCTGGAAGACAGTGTTATTGCAGGCGCCGTCGGGTAAGGAGGTGGTATTCTTGGGAAGTTCTCCGAAGTTCACATTATCCTTGTTGGCGCAATTGCTTCCTGATCGCTGGTCAAGGAAGTCGGGGATCTTTTTCTCTATGGTGGTGGAGGGCGAGGCTGCCTTGCGGGTGCAGGACATCCGGGTGGTGTGTGACTTTGCTGACGTGTTTCCAGCAGAGCTTCCAGGCATTCCTCCGGAGCGCGATGCAGCTTTTGAGATTAAGCTGATCCCGGGTACGCAGCCTATTCATAAGGCCCCGTATCGAATGGCTCCAAAGGAGCAGATTGAATTAAAGCGGCAATTGGATGATCTGCTGGCTAAGGGCTTCATTAGGCCTAGCAGGTCTCCATGGGCTTCCCCAGTATTGTTTGTTGAGAAGAAGGATAAAAGCAAGCGGCTGTGTGTGGATTATCGCGCTTTGAATCAAGTGACAATCAAGAATAAATATCCGCTTCCCCGAATTGAGGTCCTCTTTGAGCAGTTGAGGGGTGCCCAGGTGTTCTCCAAAATTGATTTGAACTCTGGTTATCATCAATTGAGGATTCGTGAGGAGGATATTGAGAAGACTGCCTTCTGCACCAGGTATGGGCATTATGAGTTCATAGTCATGTCCTTTGGCTTAACTAATGCCCCTGCTGCGTTTATGGAAGCAATGAATAGGATGCTGCATGAATTCTTGGACGATTTTGTGGTCGTATTCCTAGATGATATTTTGATTTATTCAAAGACCGAGGCCGAGCATGATCAGCATCTCCGTCTCGTTCTGGGTGCCCTAAGGAAGAATCAATTCTATGGCAAGTTGAAGAAGTGTGCCTTTTGGCTATCTGAGGTGGCTTTCCTGGGGCACGTGATTAATCAGCAGGGTATTGCGGTTGACCCCAAGAATGTTGCGGCTGTAGTGGAGTGGAAGAGACCTTCTAGTGTCTCTGAAATCCGAAGTTTCTTGGGGCTTGCTGGGTATTATCGGCGTTTCGTACCAAATTTTTCCAGCATTGCTAAGCCTTTGACTAGGCTCTTGGGGAAGGGTGTTCCCTTCGTCTGGTCCAGCGATTGTGAGATCAGTTATCAGTCATTGAAGAGCAAGTTGGTGGACGCCCCTATCCTAGCTTTGCCTGAGAGCGGTAAGCGTTTCACAGTTTATACGGATGCTTCGCGTATTGGTCTTGGCTGTGTGCTGATGCAGGAAGGCAGGGTGATTGCTTATGGCTCAAGGCAGTTGAGGAAGCATGAGGGGAATTATCCAACTCATGATTTGGAATTGGCTGCGGTGGTTTTTGCTCTAAAGTCGTGGAGGCATTACCTTTATGGCGAGGCTTGTGACATTTTCACTGATCACAAAAGTCTCAAGTATATTTTTACTCAGAAGGAGCTGAATTTGAGGCAGCGTCGGTGGCTACAATTGATTAAAGATTATGATTTGTCCATTCATTATCACCCGGGGAAGGCTAATGTGGTGGCGGATGCCCTTAGCAGGTCCGGGGTTCCAAAGGTGGCCTTGCCGTTGATCGCTGATCTGGACCGTTTGGGGATCGCTTTGTGTTATGTCGGCACCGCTAGCGAGGAGACTCAGATGCTTATTCAATCCTCACTTATGGAGAGAGTGCGTGCGGCTCAGCAGCAGGATCGTCTTTTGCAGGAAGCCCGAAGGAGGGTTGGTGATGGTAAACCGCGGGAGTTCACCATTGATGAGAATGATTTGGTTCGTTTCAGGGGCCGTCTTTGTGTGCCTCAGAAATCAGAGGTGAAGCTGGATATCCTGCGAGAAGCTCATAAAACGCCTTACACCGTCCATCCTGGCGAAACCAAAATGTACCGAGATTTGAAGCAAAACTTCTGGTGGAAGCGGATGAAGGTTGACATTTCTAAGTTTGTGATGAAGACATCCACACTACTGATGCATCTATACCAATACAAGTACCAATTTCTGGTCCCATTACTCGCGCTCGTGCTCGTCAACTCAACCATCAGGTGATTACACTCTTGAGTTCATGTCCATCATATTTAGACCATGGAGACCCGTGCACTCTTGTTTTGCTTAGGAATCAGGGAGAAGACCGAAAGGGAAAAGGATTTGAACATGCTGGATTCGGACTGCAGAAGAACACCAACTTGTGACGGTCACCACGGTCAGATGCGGGCTCGGATTGGAATGTTCAAGCACAACATGGAAAGCTTATCAAGTCTACTTTCATATGGATCCGGAATTATAGTCATATCTGTTCTGAGGCCGCCGTAATCATTGTTTTCTTACCGAGACATTTCCTGCCTTTTCTGCCCATGGTGCTGCGTCACCCTATTTTGGCCCAATGGGTCGTGTATCAAGTTAGGTCCATTAGGGACGCATCCTAGGGTTGCAGCACGACCCCAATACCCTTGTGGTCGTCCTCCCATGTTTATAAACCCCCTAGCCGCCACCAAGAACAGCGGGTTTTGTTTAGATCAAGTTTAGCTCTCGCTACTTGCTTGCAAGCGCGCGTGCTAGTTCAGCCGCCCGTCTTCTTGTCTTCGGAACCCCACCATATTGGAGTTTGATCTTTAAACCTACATTTAGATCTGGTAATTCAGTACTTGTTCTACTTGTTCTTGCTAGTTCTTCGATTGCTTGCAGGACGAGTGCCCTAGTGGCCAGGGTGTCACGCTCCACAAGATCGTGACAGCCATAGGAGGTGGTGTATCGGTTGCTAAGGCGCAGCGTCTTTGGAAGGCTGTAGTCGGGCCGTGAACGTCGTCTCCTCCCCCAATCGAGTTATTCCACACCCTCTCATCGAAAGATCGGGCAATCACCCAACGGGTGCACATCAGTTGGTATCAGAGCAAGGTTTATCGGTGAGAGATTTACTTTTCTTCGCTGTTTTCTTATCTCCTATAGTCCAGAAAAAGCCAAAAAAATAGTAGATTAGTTTTACCGCAATCCTATAAACCATTGAGCATTTACTAGTACTACTTAGTTAGGGCTTGTTGAGTTTTTGGTTGCATCGGTTGTGTCGAGTTGCTGGTCTTAGTTTATTCCTTTAGAGTTTTGAGTTCTACCACGTTTTGGTCACCACGAAATCCACCATCACCAAAAACATCTCTGGTTCGTTTTTGCCACCACAGATACATATCATATCCGATTTGGAAGTTTAAATACAATCTGGAAAGCTTATCTTATCTTCTTTCCAACGGATCTGACTTTATCTCAAAATTCGTTCTGAGCGCTCCGCAATCATCGTAGAGATTTCTGGACTTCCTATATTAACAAGATTTGTTAAATCTGATTTAAAGGGGTTGTTAGCAATATCTTTATTGTTTGGGTTGTCATAGTGAAAAAAAAGGGTTTAGGCCCCTGCAAAAAAAAAACAGAAGAAGAAGAAAAAAAAAGAATAGAAAAGAAAAAAAAAGGAAAAGAAGAAGAAGGGGGCTGAATCTCTAAATCTGTTGTTTCTCTTTGTGCTGTGCTAGTTGTTCTTTTTCAGTGACTACCTTTGTGCCTAGGCTCACGTCTCTAGCCTGGTTTAGCCTAGGACCAGCACAGTACCACCGTTGAACGATTATTCAGCTTGCTTTTGTAACTAACGTGGTACTAGTGTATTCCTTGCTTCAGCCCACCTACAACTCTACATATTTCGACTACAGTTTGACAGGTCGTGTTGCTGCGGCACCGATACACTTATTCCACGGTTGCAGACTTGTTGGTTGCTGACCCCTCCTGTTGTGCAAGGTAAGAATTGGTAAGAGCTTGTGTGGCAGGTTGAGAGTGAGCGCCTTGCAGTAGCTACATCCTAATAGTTGTAGAGTTTTTATTCCTTCACGTTTTTTTTTTCTTGTTGCCTCTGTTCGTCTAACCATGGCAGGATTGGAGGTTGATGATGCTTCTCGTAATATGCCACACTCTCCTCGCACCAAGGGTATCATACAACACTTTGTAAGGCTAGTGAAGACGCACACGGAAGGTCTTGATAATGACATGCAGGTGACGAATGAAAAGATGGGGCAATTGGAGGCCACACAGATCGACACGAACACCAAACTTGCAAATGTGGAAATGACAGTTGCTCATATTGACAAGAGCCTTGTCGCACTCTTGAGGCGGTTTGATGAGATGCATGCTAATATCAATGGTGGGCGTGATGAGGGCGCCGAAGGTAACTGGGATGACTATGTTGCTGATACTGAACAAGATGACCAAGAAGCACCTAATCGCCGGCGACTACGTACTAACCGTAGAGGTATGGGTGGTTTTCACCGACGTGAGGTACATGGTAATGATGATGCTTTTAGTAAGGTTAAATTTAAAATACCTCCTTTTGATGGTAAATATGACCCTGATGCTTACATTACTTGGGAGATTGCGGTTGATCAAAAGTTTGCATGCCATGAATTTCCTGAGAATGTGCGGGTTAGAGCTGCTACTAGTGAGTTTACTGAATTTGCTTCTGTTTGGTGGATAGAACATGGTAAGAAGAATCCTAATAACATGCCACAAACTTGGGATGCGTTGAAACGGGTCATGCGGGCTAGATTTGTTCCTTCTTATTATGCACGTGATATGTTAAACAAGTTGCAACAATTGAGACAGGGTACTAAAAGTGTAGAAGAATATTATCAGGAATTACAAATGGGTATGCTGCGTTGTAACATAGAGGAGGGTGAGGAATCTGCTATGGCTAGATTTTTGGGCGGGTTAAATAGGGAAATTCAGGACATCCTTGCTTATAAAGATTATGCTAATGTAACCCGATTGTTTCATCTTGCTTGCAAAGCTGAAAGGGAAGTGCAGGGACGACGTGCTAGTGCAAGGTCTAATGTTTCTGCAGGAAAATCTACACCATGGCAACAGCGCACGACTACATCCATGACCGGCCGTACACTAGCACCAACTCCCTCGCCAAGTCGACCAGCACCCCCGCCTTCCTCCAGCGACAAACCACGTGCATCTTCCACAAATTCAGCAACCAAATCTGCCCAGAAACCCGCAGGTAGTGCCTCTTCAGTAGCTTCCACAGGTAGAACAAGAGATGTTCTGTGTTATCGATGCAAGGGCTATGGACACGTGCAGCGTTATTGTCCTAATCAGCGTGTTTTGGTGGTAAAAGACGATGGTGGGTATTCCTCTGCTAGTGATTTGGATGAAGCTACACTTGCTTTGCTTGCGGCTGATGATGTAGGCACTAAGGAACCACCCGAAGAACAGATTGGTGCAGATGATGCAGAGCATTATGAGAGCCTCATTGTACAGCGTGTGCTTAGTGCACAAATGGAGAAGGCAGAGCAGAATCAGCGACATACGTTGTTTCAAACAAAGTGTGTCATTAAGGAGCGTTCATGTCGTTTGATCATTGATGGAGGTAGCTGCAACAACTTGGCTAGCAGCGACATGGTGGAGAAGCTTGCACTTACGACCAAACCGCACCCGCATCCATATCACATTCAATGGCTCAACAATAGTGGTAAGGTCAAGGTAACCAAGCTGGTACGAATTAATTTTGCTATTGGTTCATATCGTGATGTTGTTGACTGTGATGTTGTGCCTATGGATGCTTGTAATATTCTGCTAGGTAGACCATGGCAATTTGATTCAGATTGTATGCATCATGGTAGATCAAATCAATATTCTCTCATATACCATGATAAGAAAATTATTTTGCTTCCCATGTCCCCTGAGGCTATTGTGCGTGATGATGTTGCTAAAGCTACCAAAGCTAAAACTGAGAACAACAAGAATATTAAAGTTGTTGGTAATAACAAAGATGGGATAAAATTGAAAGGACATTGCTTGCTTGCAACAAAAACTGATGTTAATGAATTATTTGCTTCCACTACTGTTGCCTACGCCTTGGTATGCAAGGATGCTTTGATTTCAATTCAAGATATGCAGCATTCTTTGCCTCCTGTTATTACTAACATTTTGCAGGAGTATTCTGATGTATTTCCAAGTGAGATACCAGAGGGGCTGCCACCTATACGAGGGATTGAGCACCAAATTGATCTTATTCCTGGTGCATCTTTGCCGAATCGTGCGCCATATAGGACAAATCCAGAGGAAACAAAAGAAATTCAGCGACAAGTGCAAGAACTACTCGACAAAGGTTACGTGCGTGAGTCTCTTAGTCCGTGTGCTGTTCCGGTTATTTTAGTGCCTAAAAAAGATGGAACATGGCGTATGTGTGTTGATTGTAGGGCTATTAATAATATCACGATACGTTATCGACACCCTATTCCACGTTTAGATGATATGCTTGATGAATTGAGTGGTGCCATTGTCTTTTCTAAAGTTGATTTGCGTAGTGGGTACCACCAGATTCGTATGAAATTGGGAGATGAATGGAAAACTGCTTTCAAAACTAAGTTCGGATTGTATGAGTGGTTAGTCATGCCTTTTGGGTTAACTAATGCACCTAGCACTTTCATGAGATTAATGAACGAGGTTTTGCGTGCCTTCATTGGAAAATTTGTGGTAGTATACTTTGATGACATATTAATCTACAGCAAATCTATGGATGAACATGTTGATCACATGCGTGCTGTTTTTAATGCTTTACGAGATGCACGTTTATTTGGTAACCTTGAGAAGTGCACATTTTGCACCGATCGAGTTTCGTTTCTTGGTTATGTTGTGACTCCACAGGGAATTGAGGTTGATCAAGCCAAGGTAGAAGCGATACATGGATGGCCTATGCCAAAGACTATCACACAGGTGCGGAGTTTCCTAGGACT
The DNA here is from genome assembly GCF_902167145.1 of Zea mays. NCBI lineage: Eukaryota > Viridiplantae > Streptophyta > Magnoliopsida > Poales > Poaceae > Zea > Zea mays. The sequence goes on from NC_050103.1 coordinate 49,703,238, forward strand.
TGCTGGCTTCTATCGCCGTTTTGTGAAGGACTTTAGCACCATTGCTGCACCTTTGAATGAGCTTACGAAGAAGGGAGTGCATTTTAGTTGGGGCAAAGTACAAGAGCACGCTTTCAACGTGCTGAAAGATAAGTTGACACATGCACCTCTCCTCCAACTTCCTGATTTTAATAAGACTTTTGAGCTTGAATGTGATGCTAGTGGAATTGGATTGGGTGGTGTTTTGTTACAAGAAGGCAAACCTGTTGCATATTTTAGTGAAAAATTGAGTGGGTCTGTTCTAAATTATTCTACTTATGATAAGGAATTATATGCTCTTGTGCGAACATTAGAAACATGGCAGCATTATTTGTGGCCCAAAGAGTTTGTTATTCATTCTGATCATGAATCTTTGAAACATATTCGTAGTCAAGGAAAACTGAACCGTAGACATGCTAAGTGGGTTGAATTTATCGAATCGTTTCCTTATGTTATTAAGCACAAGAAAGGAAAAGAGAATATCATTGCTGACGCTTTGTCTAGGAGATATACTTTGCTGAATCAACTTGACTACAAAATCTTTGGATTAGAGACGATTAAAGACCAATATGTTCATGATGCTGATTTTAAAGATGTGTTGCTGCATTGTAAAGATGGGAAAGGATGGAACAAATATATCGTTAGTGATGGGTTTGTGTTTAGAGCTAACAAGCTATGCATTCCAGCTAGCTCCGTTCGTTTGTTGTTGTTACAGGAAGCACATGGAGGTGGCTTAATGGGACATTTTGGAGCAAAGAAAACGGAGGACATACTTGCTGGTCATTTCTTTTGGCCCAAGATGAGAAGAGATGTGGTGAGATTGGTTGCTCGTTGCACGACATGCCAAAAGGCGAAGTCACGGTTAAATCCACACGGTTTGTATTTGCCTCTACCCGTTCCTAGTGCTCCTTGGGAAGATATTTCTATGGATTTTGTGCTGGGATTGCCTAGGACTAGGAAGGGACGTGATAGTGTGTTTGTGGTTGTTGATAGATTTTCTAAGATGGCACATTTCATACCATGTCATAAAACTGACGATGCTACTCATATTGCTGATTTGTTCTTTCGTGAAATTGTTCGCTTGCATGGTGTGCCCAACACAATCGTTTCTGATCGTGATGCTAAATTTCTTAGTCATTTTTGGAGGACTTTGTGGGCAAAATTGGGGACTAAGCTTTTATTTTCTACTACATGTCATCCTCAAACTGATGGTCAAACTGAAGTTGTGAATAGAACTTTGTCTACTATGTTAAGGGCAGTTCTAAAGAAGAATATTAAGATGTGGGAGGACTGTTTGCCTCATATTGAATTTGCTTATAATCGATCATTGCATTCTACTACAAAGATGTGCCCATTTCAGATTGTATATGGTTTGTTACCTCGTGCTCCTATTGATTTAATGCCTTTGCCATCTTCTGAAAAACTAAATTTTGATGCTACTAGGCGTGCTGAATTGATGTTAAAACTGCACGAAACTACTAAAGAAAACATAGAGCGTATGAATGCTAGATATAAGTTTGCTAGTGATAAAGGTAGAAAGGAAATAAATTTTGAACCTGGAGATTTAGTTTGGTTGCATTTGAGAAAGGAAAGGTTTCCTGAATTACGAAAATCTAAATTGTTGCCTCGAGCCGATGGACCGTTTAAAGTGCTAGAGAAAATTAACGACAATGCATATAGGCTAGATCTGCCTGCAGACTTTGGGGTTAGCCCCACATTTAACATTGCAGATTTAAAGCCCTACTTGGGAGAGGAAGTTGAGCTTGAGTCGAGGACGACTCAAATGCAAGAAGGGGAGAATGATGAAGACATCCACACTACTGATGCATCTATACCAATACAAGTACCAATTTCTGGTCCCATTACTCGCGCTCGTGCTCGTCAACTCAACCATCAGGTGATTACACTCTTGAGTTCATGTCCATCATATTTAGACCATGGAGACCCGTGCACTCTTGTTTTGCTTAGGAATCAGGGAGAAGACCGAAAGGGAAAAGGATTTGAACATGCTGGATTCGGACTGCAGAAGAACACCAACTTGTGACGGTCACCACGGTCAGATGCGGGCTCGGATTGGAATGTTCAAGCACAACATGGAAAGCTTATCAAGTCTACTTTCATATGGATCCGGAATTATAGTCATATCTGTTCTGAGGCCGCCGTAATCATTGTTTTCTTACCGAGACATTTCCTGCCTTTTCTGCCCATGGTGCTGCGTCACCCTATTTTGGCCCAATGGGTCGTGTATCAAGTTAGGTCCATTAGGGACGCATCCTAGGGTTGCAGCACGACCCCAATACCCTTGTGGTCGTCCTCCCATGTTTATAAACCCCCTAGCCGCCACCAAGAACAGCGGGTTTTGTTTAGATCAAGTTTAGCTCTCGCTACTTGCTTGCAAGCGCGCGTGCTAGTTCAGCCGCCCGTCTTCTTGTCTTCGGAACCCCACCATATTGGAGTTTGATCTTTAAACCTACATTTAGATCTGGTAATTCAGTACTTGTTCTACTTGTTCTTGCTAGTTCTTCGATTGCTTGCAGGACGAGTGCCCTAGTGGCCAGGGTGTCACGCTCCACAAGATCGTGACAGCCATAGGAGGTGGTGTATCGGTTGCTAAGGCGCAGCGTCTTTGGAAGGCTGTAGTCGGGCCGTGAACGTCGTCTCCTCCCCCAATCGAGTTATTCCACACCCTCTCATCGAAAGATCGGGCAATCACCCAACGGGTGCACATCAGTTTGTGGCCGCCTGTGAAGTATGTCAGCGCGTGAAGGCCGAACATAAGCGGCCTGCAGGTTTGCTGAAGCCATTGGAAATTCCAGAGTGGAAATGGGAGCATATCACCATGGATTTTGTGGTGGGTCTACCTCGTTCCCCTCGTGGCAGGGATGCTATTTGGGTGGTAGTGGATCGCTTGACTAAGTCTGCGCATTTTATTCCCATGAAGACCACGAATTCAGCTTCAGATTTGGTTCCCTTGTATATGAAGGAAGTAGTCAGGCTTCACGGAATACCTAAGTCTATTGTTTCTGATCGAGACTCCAAATTTGTATCCAAATTCTGGGAGAGTCTCCACAGTGCATTGGGCACCAAGCTTTCGCTTAGTGTCGCTTTTCATCCTCAGACGGATGGTCAGTCAGAGCGAACAATCCAAACCTTGGAGGATATGTTGCGTGCTTGTGTTCTGTCATGGAAGGGTAGCTGGGAGGATCATCTTGCTCTGGCAGAGTTTGCGTATAACAACAGCTACCAAGCTAGCATCAAGATGGCACCATTTGAGGCTTTGTATGGCAGGCGGTGTATCTCTCCTCTGTGCTGGGAGACTTTGGGAGAGAGATCCCTGGTTGGTCCTGATTGGGTTCAGCAAACTTCTGAAAAGGTTCGGGAAATTCGTCAGAATATTTTGGCAGCTCAGAGTCGTCAGAAGAGTTATGCTGATGTGAGGAGGCGGGATCTGGAATTTGCTGTGGGTGACCAAGTCCTTCTCAGGGTATCACCCACTAAGGGAGTTGTTCGGTTCGGTGTCTCTGGGAAGCTCAGCCCAAGATACATTGGACCGTTCACCATCTTGGCCCGGGTGGGCAGCCTGGCTTATCGCTTGCTGCTGCCGGATTCCATGGCAGGGGTACACCCGGTTTTTCATGTCTCTATGTTGAGGAAGTTCTTGCGGGATCCGGACCATCAGATTGAGATGGAACCAATTGCGGTGCAGCAGGATCTGACTCTGGAGTGTCGTCCGGTGCGTATTTTGGAATTCTCGGAGCGTGTGTTGAGGAAGAGATCAATTAAGTATGTCAAGGTCTTATGGTCTAATCAGTCAGAGCGCGAGGCTACGTGGGAACTTGAGGAGTTGATGCGGCAGAAGTACCCGGAACTTTTCGTTGTGGGTAAGTGTTGTTGATTTGCTAAGCTTTTCTTGTGTCATTCCGATAGAAGCGTCAGAATTCGAGGACGAATTCTTTTTAAGAGGGGTAGAATGTGATACCCGGTTTGCAAAGAAGAGAAGTTGGGGGTTGTTTTTTTTTGTTTTTTTCCCTCATCCAGTTGTTGTTTTGGGGATTTGGAATTTTGTGAATAACATTCGCAACTAGGGCAGTAGATTTTTTTTTGGTTTGACATTTGCGTTGCGGTCGGGAGCTGTCGCGTGGGTTAGTTGGGCCGCAATTGGTGTTTCGGCCCATTAGGCCTCCCAAACCCTAGCCGCCACCCTCCTATCTACTCCCCCTCAAGGCTGCCCCCCCCCCCCACTCCTCATTTCCCCTTGGCCGCCGCCCCCCCTGTCCACCTCCTCCTCCCTCCATTGTTGCAGCCACCAAAACCCTAGCCGCCCCCCCCCCCCAATCCCCTCCTCCCTAGGTGCTACTCCGTGCCGCTCGGATCATCGTCTTTTGGTGCGAATCTCCAATCATTTTGGTGGAAGGAAGAAGGGAGGAAGGAAAAGGGGAGAACCCAAGGTGATTTTTCTTTTGTGTTCATCCCTTGTTCATTTGCGCTGCGATTCAATGGATTAGATGTTGCGTTTGCGATTAGATAGAGGGGGGGCTGTCCAGAATTTTGCGTGGTGATGAACAGCAGCAGTGTTAGCAGTTTCTGGGAATTTTTCGGGAGCAATTAGTGTTAATCAGTATTAGAATCTTGTAGAACTTTGTTTTATCTTTCCAACGAGTATTTATGCGCTCAATTTGGAGTTATAAATTAAAAGTTATCATCGTTTGAATCCGGGTATGTGGCTGTCCAGAAAACAGATTTTTCAGAGTGATGAACAGCAGCAGTGTTAGCAGTTTCTGGGAATTTTTCGGGAGCAATTAGTGTTAATCAGTATTAGAATCTTGTAGAACTTTGTTTTATCTTTCCAACGAGTATTTATGCGCTCAATTTGGAGTTATAAATTAAAAGTTATCATCGTTTGAATCCGGGTATGTGGCTGTCCAGAAAACAGATTTTTCAGAGTGATGAACAGCAGCAGTGTTAGCAGTTTCTGGGGATGTTTCGGGAGTAATTAGTGTTAATCAGTATGAGAATCATGTAGGGCTTTTTCTTATCTTTCCAACAAGTACTTATGCGCTCAAATCGGAATTATATTTTAAAAGTTATCGCTGTTTGAATCCGCGTATGTCGCTGCTCAAATCAGAAAAAAACAGATTGCAGGGTTTATTTTGAGGACCGTTTAGAGGTAAGTAGATGTTAGAATTCAATCATGAGTTGTATATAAAACTTGTGGGGAATTTTATGTAGTTGTCTCTGAAGTTTTTGTTTATTATCACTGCTGTCCTAAATTTTAAGTTATGGACTTGTTAAGCAGCGCCGCTGCAGTTTGGTTAGTGAGGGGAGAATTGTTACCGTGGCGGGGTTTGAGATTGCGCGTAGGTGCGGTGTTGTCTTTGAGTTTTTTTTCATGAGAATTTGGTGCACTAAGTTGGGTGTCAAAAACAGGTGGTGGACTTCCGGATCGTTCTTAGGGATTTTGCCCTAACTTCGGTAAAGGCAAGTAAAACAGTGATGGTTATTTCGTCTTTTGATTGAAGAGGCTCATACTTGATTATGTTTGTGCTATTTGTGTTCGTATCCATTTTCCTAATTGGGTACCATCGTTTGAAATTATTTATGCTTTATTGATTATACATGTGGAGGGTGTGGTTTGATCATGTTACCCATGTGGTTATTGATGTGAAATGGGTGGAAGTATATGTCTAGCACATTTTATTTGGGAAGAACTCATGTTGTTGACATGCATAATGCATTCATCATCCATTGCATTGAAGTTTTTGTCGCGATCTTATGGTCCGACCGTACCGGTACAAATGAGCATCATATGTTTCCCGAGAAGGGGTATGATGCAGCTTCATATCCTTAGAGGTATGAAGGCAGAAGTCATGTTGCATCTGTAGCCATGTGCATTCATGGGTGAAGTGTGGAACCTATTTTGGTGATGTGGATAAGGTGGATCTTTACTTTGTAATTCATCTTGGCATTGAGTAATTGATTACTTGCTTACTTGCTGCAAATTAATATTTAAGGAAGAAGTGGGGAACCATGTGGTTGCTTATGCACGGTTGGCTTGCATTGTCCAACTGTTGTTTGTTTTTTTTTACTTGCTGAGATGTGTCATCTCACTCTTGCATTGTCTGATGCAGGCACCTGATCTTTGCTTTGGGAAAGAAGGGATGTAGCAGCACGGCCACCACACTTTTAAATAAAGGAATAACTGTTTATTAATGATGTTAAACAGGAAGGGTCAAGTCTAGGGAATTATTACATTCTAATCTTTCATGGTAGTTGAATTGTTTAGTTTGGTGGGCTGAGATGTCTATCTTTTGTCTGGTCATGAATGTTTCTTTTCTACCGTTGCATTTTGATTATACTATGGCAATTATCTTTCTTTTATATCCTGTATAAACTATATGCTTCCCTTGTTATGCTACTTTCAAGGGAGGTGCTGCCGGATTTTGCAGTACTTTCTTTCTCTATGTGTTGCATGAGTCTTGTAGAAAGGTTTTTTTTGGTATCATCCATTGTGTGGGATCAGTGGGGTGTTACAGTGACGTGCGACAACGAAATTGCGCGAAACCACCCCAAACATGAGTTTTGGACCTAAAGTAGTAGATTGGGCATGTTCGTTGCGAAAAACGAAGAAATGGTTCCGGTGGCAAAAACTCGTGCTTTGTATGCACCCGACACCCATTTTCGGAATGGGTGACGTGTGACAACGAAATTGTGCGAAACCACACCAAAGACCTAAAGTAGTGGATTGGGCATGTTCGTTGCCAAAAATGAATAAATGGTTCCGGTGGCAAAAACTCGTGCTTTGTATGCACCCCGACACCCATTTTCGGAATGGGTGACGTGCGACAACGAAATTGCGCGAAACCACCCCAAACATGAGTTTTGCACCTAAAGTAGTGGATTGGGCATGTTCGTTGCGAAAAACGAAGAAATGGTTCCGCTGGCAAAAAATCGTGCTTTGTATGCACCGGACACCAGTTTTCGGAATGGGTGACGTGCGACAACGAAATTGTGCGAAACCACACCAAACATGAGTTTTGGACCTAAAGTAGTGGATTGGGCATGTTCGTTGCGAAAAACGAAGAAATGGTTCCGGTGGCAAAAACTCGTGCTTTGTATGCACCCCGACACCCGTTTTCGGAATGGGTGACGTGCGACAACGAAATTGCACGAAACCACCCCAAACATGAGGTTTGGACCTAAAGTAGTGGATTGGGCATGTTCGTTGCGAAAAACGAAGAAATGGTTCCGGTGGCAAAAACTCGTGCTTTGTATGCACCCCCGACACCCGTTTTCGGAATGGGTGACGTGCGGCAACGAAATTGCGTGAAACTACCCCAAAAATGAGTTTTGTACCTAAAGTAGTGGATTGGGCATGTTCGTTGCGAAAAAAGAAGAAATGGTTCCGGTGGCAAAAACTCGTACTTTGTATGCACCCGACACCCGTTTTCGGAATGGGTGACGTGTGACAACGAAATTGCGCGAAACCACACCAAACATGAGTTTTGGACCTAAAGTAGTGGATTGGGCATGTTCGTTGCGAAAAACGAAGAAATGGTTCCGGTGGCAAAAACTCGTGCTTTATATGCACCCCGACACCCGTTTTCGGAATGCGTGACGTGCGACAACGAAATTGCGTGAAACTACCCCAAACATGAGTTTTGGACCTAAAGTAGTGGATTGGGCATGTTCGTTGCGAAAAACGAAGAAATGGTTCCGGTGGCAAAAACTCGTGCTTTGTATGCACCCCGACACCCGTTTTCGGAATGGGTGACGTGCGACAACGAAATTGCGCGAAACCACCCCAAACATGAGTTTTGGACCTAAAGTAGTGGATTGGGCATGTTCATTGCAAAAAACGAAGAAATGGTTCCGGTGGCAAAAACTCGTGCTTTGTATGCACCTGACACCAGTTTTCGGAATGGGTGACGTGCGACAACGAAATTGCACGAAACCACACCAAACTTGAGTTTTGGACCTAAAGTAGTGGATTGGGCATGTTCGTTGTGAAAAACGAAGAAATGGTTCCGGTGGCAAAAACTCGTGCTTTGTATGCACCCGACACCCGTTTTCGGAATGGGTGACGTGTGACAACGAAATTGCGCGAAACCACACCAAACATGAGTTTTGGACCTAAAGTAGTGGATTGGGCATGTTCGTTGCGAAAAACGAAGAAATGGTTCTGGTGGCAAAAACTTGTGCTTTTATGCACCCCACACCCGTTTTCGGAATGGGTGACGTGCGACAACGAAATTGCGCGAAACCACCCCAAACATGAGTTTTGGATCTAAAGTAGTGGATTCGGCATGTTCGTTGCGAAAAACGAAGAAATGGTTCCGGTGGCAAAAACTCGTGCTTTGTATGCACCCCGACAACCGTTTTCAGAATGGGTGACGTGCGGCAAAGAAATTGCGCGAAACCACCCCAAACATGAGTTTTGTACCTAAAGTAGTGGGATTTGGCATGTTCGTTGCGAAAAACGAAGAAATGGTTCCGGTGGCAAAAACTCGTGCTTTGTATGCACCTGACACCCATTTTCGGAATGGGTGACGTGCGACAACGAAATTGCGCGAAACCACACCAAACATGAGTTTTGGACCTAAAGTAGTGGATTGGGCATGTTCGTTGCGAAAAACGAAGAAATGGTTCCGGTGGCAAAAACTCGTGCTTTGTATGCACCCCGACACCCGTTTTCGGAATGGGTGACGTGCGACAACGAAATTGCGCGAAACCACACCAAACATGAGTTTTGGACCTAAAGTAGTGGATTGGGCATGTTCGTTGCGAAAAACGAAGAAATGGTTCCGGTGGCAAAAACTCGTGCTTTGTATGCACCCGACACCCGTTTTCGGAATGGGTGACGTGCGACAACGAAATTGCGCGAAACCACCCCAAACATGAGTTTTGGACCTAAAGTAGTGGATTGGGCATGTTCGTTGCGAAAAACGAAGAAATGGTTCCGGTGGCAAAAACTCGTGCTTTGTATGCACTCGACACCCGGTTTCGGAATGGGTGACGTGCGGCAACGAAATTGCGTGAAACTACCCCAAACATGAGTTTTGGACCTAAAGTAGTGGATTGGGCATGTTCGTTGCGAAAAATGAATAAATGGTTCCGGTGGCAAAAACTCGTGCTTTGTATGCACCCCGACACCCGTTTTCGGAATGGGTGACGTGCGACAACGAAATTGCGCGAAACCACCCCAAACATGAGTTTTGGTCCTAAAGTAGTGGATTGGGCATGTTCGTTGCGAAAAACGAAGAAATGGTTCCGGTGGCAAAAACTCGTGCTTTGTATGCACCTGACACCCGTTTTTGGAATGGGTGACGTGCGACAACGAAATTGCGCGAAACCACCCCAAACATTAGTTTTGGACCTAAAGTAGTGGATTGGGCATGTTCGTTGCGAAAAACGAAGAAATGGTTCCGGTGGCAAAAACTCGTGCTTTGTATGCACCCCGACACCCGTTTTCGGAATGGGTGACGTGCGGCAACGAAATTGCGCGAAACCACCCCAAACATGAGTTTTGGACCTAAAGTAGTGGATTGGGCATGTTCGTTGCGAAAAACGAAGAAATGGTTCCGGTGGCAAAAACTCGTGCTTTGTATGCACCCCGACACCCGTTTTCGGAATGGGTGACGTGCGGCAACGAAATTGCGCGAATCCACCCCAAACATGAGTTTTGGACCTAAAGTAGTGGATTGGGCATGTTCGTTGCGAAAAACGAAGAAATGGTTCCGGTGGCAAAAACTCGTGCTTTGTATGCACCCCGACACCCGTTTTCGGAATGGGTGACGTGCGGCAACGAAATTGCGTGAAACTACCCCAAACATGAGTTTTGGACCTAAAGTAGGGGATTGGGCATGTTCGTTGCGAAAAACGAAGAAATGGTTCCGGTGGCAAAAACTCGTGCTTTGTATGCACCCCGACACCCGTTTTCGGAATGGGTGACATGCGACAACGAAATTGCGCGAAACCACCCCAAACATGAGTTTTGGACCTAGAGTAGTGGATTGGGCATGTTCGTTGCGAAAAACGAAGAAATGGTTCCGGTGGCAAAAACTCGTGGTTTGTATGCACCTGACACCCGTTTTCGGAATGGGTGACGTGCGACAACGAAATTGCGCGAAACCACACCAAACATGAGTTTTGGACCTAAAGTAGTGGATTGGGCATGTTCGTTGCGAAAAACGAAGAAATGGTTCCGGTGGCAAAAACTCGTGCTTTGTATGCACCCCGACACCCGTTTTCGGAATGGGTGACGTGCGACAACGAAATTGCGCGAAACCACCCCAAACATGAGTTTTGGACCTAAAGTAGTGGATTGGGCATGTTCGTTGCGAAAAATGAAGAAATGGTTCCGGTGGCAAAAACTCGTGCTTTGTATGCACCCGACACCCGTTTTCGGAATGGGTGACGTGCGACAACGAAATTGCGCGAAACCACCCCAAACATGAGTTTTGGACCTAAAGTAGTGGATTGGGCATGTTCGTTGCGAAAAACGAAGAAATGGTTCCGGTGGCAAAAACTCGTGCTTTGTATGCACCCGACACCCGTTTTCGGAATGGGTGACGTGCGACAACGACATTGCGCGAAACCACCCCAAACATGAGTTTTGGACCTAAAGTAGTGGATGGGGCATGTTCGTTGCGAAAAACGAAGAAATGGTTACGGTGGCAAAAACTCGTGCTTTGTATGCACCCCGACACCCGTTTTCGGAATGGGTGACGTGCGGCAACGAAATTGCGTGAAACTACCCCAAACATGAGTTTTGTGATGCGGACATCAACACCAACACGAGCACATCTACACCAGCAGCACCTTCTCCAGCCCAGGCGCCACTCCTTCCACCTGGGCCAATGACTCGGGCCCGGTGCAAGAGAATTGAACTACATCATGCTGTTAAAGAACGAAGGCCCGGAAGAATAGACGACCAGCCCAATTGCGGCCCATAATGGACGACCTAGGGTTGGCCGCCCCTAGGGGCTGCGCCCCCTCTCTATTTATTCAGGAGCTGCGCCTCCTTTATTTCCCGAGTTTTGTTTTACGTTAGCCTTAGCTACTCTCGAACACGCGCAAATCTGCGCTGTCTTCGTGTATTCAGAACTCCACCCTCGAGTAATAGATTAGATTGCTCGCATCTTGTTCTTGTTCGTTCTTCGATTGCGCACAGGAAACGATCTTCGTGATCAGGCCGATCTCGCATCAGCAAGGTCGGTAACCACAGGGAGTTGGTTCAGCGATTGCATTGGCGCCTCGGGCTTGCTCGTCGTAGTCGGATCGCAAGGGTCATCTTCCGACAAATCGGAATTATCTCTACTCGCCGAAAGATCGGGCACCTCAGCTTCATCAATTGGTATCAGATTTCCAGGTTGATCGGTGAGTTTATCGAGCGTTTTTTTCCTAGAGTCCACAAAACCGCATAAAAAATTCAGGTTAGATCTTATCCCAGCACCCTTTTGAGCCTCGCACTTTCTTTCAATAATCTGCATTGTTGAATTTGTGTGCTTTCGCGTCATTTGTTGCTGGTTGCATTGTGTTCTTCCACCATTCAAACCCTAGCGCCGCCACCATCTCCCGTTTGATCACGCCACAAACCGAGTCAACATTGTTTCCTTGTTTTTCTCCTTCGGTTACGTCAAAAAAAACAGAAAAAACAAACCGAGTCAACGGCCGTTTCCTTGATTTTCTCCTTCGGTTACGAAAAAAAAACAGAAAACAAAACAAACCGAGTCAACGACCGCTTCCTTGTTTTTCTCCTTCGGTTACATAAAAAAAACAGAAACAAAAAAAAGAAAACGAAGGAGAAAGGATACATTTGTTTCATCCCGGTCGTTTTTAAAACATAACTTGAGGAACCTTCCGTAAACCGGGCATAACTTTTCGCTCGGGTGTCCAAAAAATCTGAAATTTTTACAGGAGCTAGTTGACACCATTCTGAGGCCGACCAAACTCACCTACGGTCTGTTTGGGTTTCGGCAAAATTGTCAAAAAAATTCAGGAAAATAAAGAAAAAAATCCGTCAAAGTTCTCGCACGTTTTTCAGAGAACTTCCTGATTTTCTACAGACCACATCTGATATCTGTTTTAGGTGAAACTTCGTGTAGCTCCTATCTTGTTGCTTCTTGTGCTGAGAAAAATATCAAACAAATCATACAAAAAAGAAAAACAAAATCACCTGTGATTTCTACTAGTGCCTTTTTTGCATCACTAGTACAATATTTACGGTACTGCCATTCTGCTAGTTCCATCCATCCTTTGCACCTGTGGCCAGCAATATAGTTTCGTGTTTTGCACTATAATTCAACTTTGCATTATTGTTTGATCGTGCTAATCCTTGACTTGAGTGCAGCCTACCCAAAACTCCACATATTTCTACGACGAGAAGGTTTCTGTTTCTCCAGGCAATCGCTAATCCAATCTTTCACCGGTTCCACCTGTTGGTTGCAGTTCACCACTGTGGCTTGGTAAGAACGGATAAGAACTTGATAACAGCACTAGTGTGAGCGCCTTGTGCGCAGTACACCCCTGTTTTTGTCGTTGGTTTTTCTCCTTTTGGTGTTTGCGCTAACTATGGCAGGAGCACACGACATGGTGGATGCCCAGTTGCAGGAAGTAAGGGGACAAGTTGATGGACTTGCTGCTGACATTAGGACGATGCATGAACGGCTTGATTCAACGATCACTTCGACTACCGAGCGTTTCAACCAACTTGACCTTGCTCAAACGGCGACTCGCACCACACTCGACACCATCCTGGCACGCCTTGATGCACTGACCACAAAGATGGAGCAGGAATACGGCGGTGACACTGAGCAGGACGATGGAGATCGCCGTGGTCGTGCACGTCGTGTGGTTCGTCATCCCCCTAATGACTTATTTTCTAAGATTAAATTTAAAATTCCATCTTTTAATGGTAAATATGATCCTGCTGCATATCTTGATTGGGAATTAGAGGTAGAACAGAAATTTTCATGCCATGATATTCCTGCTAATAGCCAAGTGAAGGCTGCCATTAGTGAATTTACTGATTTTGCTTTAATTTGGTGGCGTGAGTATAAACAAAAACTTCCCATTAACAGTGTCATTACTTGGACCCAATTAAAAACTGCCATGCGCCACAGATTTGTTCCTTCCTATTATGCTCGTGATTTGCTTAACAAAATGCAGCGTTTTCAACAAGGTTCACAGTCTGTTGAGGATTATTACCAGGAGTTACAAAAGGGTATGCTTCGTTGTGGTTTAGTTGAGTCGGATGACGCTGCTATGGCGCGTTTTCGTGGTGGTTTGAACAGGGAAATTCAGGATATACTTGATTATAAGGATTATTTTGATATAACCACATTGTTTGAATATGCTTGCAAAGCTGAACGTGAAGTGCAGGGACGACGATCAAAGACATATACTAACTCTCTTGCAGGCCGGGGTCCAACACACAGCTCAACTCCTTCCAGCCCTGCACCTTCTACGCCTAGCACTACATCGCGCACAGGGACGACCAAGCCAGTGGCGCCCCCTGCCAAAGGCGCTGCTTCTTCCACAGGACGTACACGGGATATTCAGTGCCATCGTTGTAGAGGGTTTGGGCATATGATTCGGGACTGCCCAAACAAGCGTACCTTGCTTATACGTGACAATGGTGAGTACTCTTCAGCCAGTGATTCTGAGGAAACTAGTCATGCTATGATTGCCACTAACCATGCAGAAAATGAGGAAGTCCACGTTGATCCTATCGACGCCGATAGGTATGAGAGTCTTGTTGTGCAGCGTGTTCTCAGCACACAGGTTGCCCAGGCCGAAAAAATCAGCGACACACTCTATTCCATACCAAGGGCGTCGTGCACGAACGGTCGATTCGCATCATCATCGATAGTGGCAGCTGCAACAATTTGGCAAGTACAGCGTTGGTAGAGAAATTATCCTTGCCCACTCGCACACATCCACATCCGTATCACATTCAATGGCTTAATGATGGTGGTAAAATAAAGGTAACACGTTCGGTACGTGTCCCTTTTTCACTGGGTTCTTATTCTGATTATGCTGATTGCGATGTTATTCCTATGGAAGCATGCTCTTTGTTATTAGGTCGACCTTGGCAATATGATACTGATAGTTTACATCATGGTCGTTCAAATTATTATTCTTTCATGTTTAAAGGCCAGAAAATAATTATACATCCAATGACCCCTGACCAAATTTTGAAAGATGATCTTACTAGGGCTGCTAAAACTGCACAACAAGTCAAATCGACATCAGCCGCACCTATTAAATCTGAAATCAAGTTGCACTCTCCTGTTTTACTTGCTACACGTGCTGATTTTGATGATCTCCATGAAGCTCATATGCCCTGTTATGCACTTGTATGCTCGCGAATGCTTGTTCCGCTTGATGATGCACCGTCTTTGGATATACCCCCTGCTGTTGTTAACCTTTTGCAGGAGTATGCTGATGTTTATCCTACGGACTTACCACCGGGTCTTCCTCCCCTCCGTGGCATTGAGCATCAGATCGATCTCATCCCCGGCGCTTCTCTTCCGAACCGCGCCCCGTACCGTACAAATCCAGATGAGACGAAGGAGATCCAGCGCCAGGTGCAGACGCTGCTTGATAAGGGTTACATTCGTGAGTCTCTTAGCCCTTGCTCGGTTCCTGTTTTACTCGTCCCAAAGAAAGATGGGTCATGGCGTATGTGCGTAGATTGTCGTGCTATTAATAACATCACAGTTCGTTATCGATATCCTATTCCACGCCTTGATGATATGCTAGATGAGCTTAGTGGTGCCGTTCTTTTCTCTAAGGTTGATTTGCGTAGCGGTTACCATCAGATTAGAATGAAACTCGGTGATGAATGGAAAACGGCTTTTAAAACGAAATTTGGTTTATATGAATGGTTGGTTATGCCATTTGGATTGACTAATGCTCCCAGCACCTTTATGCGTTTAATGAACGAAGTTCTACGGGCCTTCATAGGTTTGTTTGTTGTTGTTTATTTCGATGATATCCTTATTTACAGCAAGTCTATAGAGGAGCATTTAGAACATTTGCGTGCTGTTTTTGACGCTTTGCGTGCTGCTCGCTTGTTTGGTAACATGGAAAAGTGCACATTTTGCACGCAACGTGTCTCGTTTCTTGGTTATGTGGTTACTCCGCAGGGCATTGAGGTGGATAGCAGCAAGATTGCTGCCATTCGGGAGTGGCCTACACCGACGACGGTCACACAAATTCGGAGCTTTCTTGGACTTGCCGGTTTCTACCGCAGATTTGTTCGTGATTTTAGCTCCATTGCAGCGCCTCTACATGAGCTTACAAAGAAAGATGTGCCGTTTGCTTGGAGTGATTCGCAGGAGGTAGCGTTCAGCACTTTGAAAGATAAGTTAACCCAAGCTCCCCTATTGCAATTGCCTGATTT
Organism: Zea mays; assembly: GCF_902167145.1. Lineage (NCBI taxonomy): Eukaryota > Viridiplantae > Streptophyta > Magnoliopsida > Poales > Poaceae > Zea > Zea mays. The sequence goes on from NC_050103.1 coordinate 49,718,662, forward strand.
TAATAAAGTGTTTGAGCTTGAATGCGATGCTAGCGGTATTGGGCTAGGTGCTGTTTTGTTACAAGAAGGAAAACCAGTTGCTTATTTTAGTGAAAAATTAAGCGGTGCTAGTCTGAAATATTCTACTTATGATAAGGAGCTTTACGCTTTAGTGCGCACTTTGCATACATGGCAGCACTATCTTTGGCATCGTGAGTTTATAATCCATTCTGATCATGAGGCTTTAAAACATATTCGTACCCAAACAAATCTGAACCGTCGTCATGCTAAATGGGTAGAATTCATTGAGTCCTTTCCTTACATTATTAAACACAAGAACGGGAAGGACAATGTTATTGCTGATGCTTTGTCTCGTCGCTATACCATGCTGTCACAGTTAGATTTTAAAATCTTTGGTTTGGACACTGTGAAGGATCAATATGTTGACGATGCTGATTTTAAAGATGCTTTCGGCCATTGTATTAATGGGAAACCATGGGGCAAATTTCACATACAGGATGGGTTCCTATTTCGCGCTAACAAGCTGTGTGTTCCAGCTAGCTCGGTTCGTCTTTTGTTGTTACAGGAAGCGCATGGAGGCGGTCTCATGGGGCATTTTGGCGTCTACAAGACACATGAGGTGTTGGCTGCCCACTTCTTTTGGCCTCGGATGCGCGCTGATGTGGAGCGCCTTGTTGCACGCTGCACTACTTGTCAGAAAGCTAAGTCACGGTTGAACAACCATGGTTTGTATATGCCTTTGCCTGTCCCTTCTTCTCCTTGGCTTGATATCTCTATGGACTTTGTTTTGGGCTTGCCTAGAACTAAGAAGGGGAGGGATAGTATTTTTGTGGTTGTTGATAGATTCTCTAAAATGGCTCACTTTATACCTTGTCATAAAACTGATGATGCTAGCATTGTTGCTGAATTGTTCTTTAGAGAAATTATTTGTTTACATGGTATTCCAAAAACAATAGTCTCTGATCGCGATGCTAAGTTTCTAAGCCATTTTTGGAGATCTCTTTGGAATAAATTGGGAACTAAATTGTTGTTTAGCACTACTTGTCACCCTCAGACTGATGGACAAACTGAGGTAGTAAATAGAACTTTATCTACCATGCTTAGGGCTGTTTTAGACAAGAATTTGAGACGTTGGGAGGATTGCTTGCCTCATGTTGAATTTGCTTACAATCATGCCACACATTCTTCTACAAAGATGTGCCCTTTCCAGATTGTTTATGGTTACATTCCTAGGGCACCTATTGATTTGATTTCACTTAATGCTGCGAACGCCCCACATGTAGATGCTTCTGCACATGTTGAACAAATGATTACCATACATGAACAAACGAAACAGAACATTGCTGCTACTAATACAAAAAATCAGGTTGCTGGTAGTAAAGGAAGAAAACATGTTACTTTTGAACCTGGTGATAAGGTTTGGTTGCATTTGAGAAAGGATCGTTTTCCTACTTTGCGCCGTTCTAAATTGATGCCTCGTGCAGCTGGTCCTTTTAAGATACTAACCAAGATTAATGATAATGCTTATACCCTCGACCTACCTGCAGAGTTTGGTGTTTCCACTAGTTTTAATGTTGCAGATTTGAAACCGTATGCGGGAGAAGATGAGGAGTTGCCGTCGAGGACGACTTCAGTTCAAGAAGGGGAGGATGATGCGGACATCAACACCAACACGAGCACATCTACACCAGCAGCACCTTCTCCAGCCCAGGCGCCACTCCTTCCACCTGGGCCAATGACTCGGGCCCGTGCAAGAGAATTGAACTACATCATGTTGTTAAAGAACGAAGGCCCGGAAGAATAGACGACCAGCCCAATTGCGGCCCATAATGGACGACCTAGGGTTGGCTGCCCCTAGGGGCTGCGCCCCCTCTCTATTTATTCAGGAGCTGCGCCTCCTTTATTTCCTGAGTTTTGTTTTACGTTAGCCTTAGCTACTCTCAAACACGCGCAAATCTGCGCTGTCTTCGTGTATTCAGAACTCCACCCTCGAGTAATAGATTAGATTGCTCGCATCTTGTTCTTGTTCGTTCTTCGATTGCGCACAGGAAACGATCTTCGTGATCAGGCCGATCTCGCATCAGCAAGGTCGGTAACCACAGGGAGTTGGTTCAGCGATTGCATTGGCGCCTCGGGCTTGCTCGTCGTAGTCGGATCGCAAGGGTCATCTTCCGACAAATCGGAATTATCTCTACTCGCCGAAAGATCGGGCACCTCAGCTTCATCATTTTGGACCTAAAGTAGTGGATTGGGCATGTTCGTTGCGAAAAACGAAGAAATGGTTCCGGTGGCAAAAACTCGTGCTTTGTATGCAGCCCGACACCCGTTTTCGGAATGGGTGACGTGCGACAACGAAATTGCGTGAAACTACCCCAAACATGAGTTTTGGACCTAAAGTAGTGGATTGGGCATGTTCGTTGCGAAAAACGAAGAAATGGTTCCGGTGGCAAAAACTCGTGCTTTGTATGCACCCGACAACCGTTTTCGGAATGGGTGACGTGCGGCAACGAAATTGTGCGAAACCACCCCAAACATAGGTTTTGGACCTAAAGTAGTGGATTGGGCATGTTCGTTGCGAAAAACGAAGAAATGGTTCCGGTGGCAAAAACTCGTGCTTTGTATGCACCCCGACACCCGTTTTCGGAATGGGTGACGTGCGGCAACGAAATTGCGTGAAACTACCCCAAACATGAGTTTTGGACCTAAAGTAGTGGATTGGGCATGTTCGTTGCGAAAAACGAAGAAATGGTTCCGGTGGCAAAAACTTGTGCTTTGTATGCACCCCGACACCCGTTTTCAGAATGGGTGACGTGCGGCAACGAAATTGCGTGAAACTACCCCAAACATGAGTTTTGGACCTTAAGTAGTGGATTGGGCATGTTTGTTGCGAAAAACGAAGAAATGGTTCCGGTGGCAAAAACTCGTGCTTTGTATGCACCCGACACTCGTTTTCGGAATGGGTGACGTGTGACAACGAAATTGCGCGAAACCACCCCAAACATGAGTTTTAGACCTAAAGTAGTGGATTGGGCATGTTCGTTGCGAAAAACGAAGAAATGGTTCCGGTGGCAAAAACTCGTGCTTTGTATGCACCCCGACACCCGTTTTTGGAATGGGTGACGTGCAGCAACGAAATTGTGTGAAACTACCCCAAACATGAGTTTTGGACCTAAAGTAGTGGATTGGGCATGTTCGTTGCGAAAAACGAAGAAATGGTTCCGGTGGCAAAAACTCGTGCTTTGTATGCACCCGACACACGTTTTCGGAATGGGTGACGTGCGACAACGAAATTGCGCAAAACCACACCAAACATGAGTTTTGGATCTAAAGTAGTGGATTGGGCATGTTCGTTGCGAAAAACGAAGAAATGGTTCCAGTGGCAAAAACTCGTGCTTTGTATGCACCCCGACACCCGTTTTCGGAATGGGTGACGTGCGATAACGAAATTGCGCGAAACCACCCCAAACATGAGTTTTGGACCTAAAGTAGTGGATTGGGCATGTTCGTTGCGAAAAACGAAGAAATGGTTCCGATGGCAAAAACTCGTGCTTTGTATGCACCCGACACCCGTTTTCGGAATGGGTGACGTGCGACAACGAAATTGCGCGAAACCACACCAAACATGAGTTTTGGACCTAACATAGTGGATTGGGCATGTTCGTCGCGAAAAACGAAGAAATGGTTCCGGTGGCAAAAACTCGTGCTTTGTATGCACCCCGACACCCGTTTTCGGAATGGGTGACGTGCGACAACGAAATTGTGCGAAACCACCCCAAACATGAGTTTTGGACCTAAAGTAGTGGATTGGGCATGTTCGTTGCGAAAAACGAAGAAATGGTTCCGGTGGCAAAAACTCGTGCTTTGTATGCACCCGACAACCGTTTTCGGAATGGGTGACGTGCGGCAACGAAATTGCGCGAAACCACCCCAAACATAGGTTTTGGACCTAAAGTAGTGTATTGGGCATGTTCGTTGCGAAAAACGAAGAAATGGTTCCGGTGGCAAAAACTCGTGCTTTGTATGCACCCCAACACCCGTTTTCGGAATGGGTGACGTGCGGCAACGAAATTGCGTGAAACTACCCCAAACATGAGTTTTGGACCTAAAGTAGTGGATTGGGCATGTTCGTTGCGAAAAACGAAGAAATGGTTCCGGTGGCAAAAACTCGTGCTTTGTATGCACCCGACACCCGTTTTCGGAATGGGTGACGTGCAACAAAGAAATTGCGCGAAACCACACCAAACATGAGTTTTGGACCTAAATAGTGGATTGGGCATGTTCGTTGCGAAAAATGAAGAAATGGTTCCGGTGGCAAAAACTCGTGCTTTGTATACACCCCGACACCCGTTTTCGGAATGGGTGACGTGCGACAACGAAATTGCGCGAAACCACCCCAAACATGAGTTTTGGACCTAAAGTAGTGGATTGGGCATGTTCGTTGCGAAAAACGAAGAAATGGTTCCGGTGGCAAAAACTCGTGCTTTATATGCACCCGACACCCGTTTTCGGAATGGGTGACGTGCGACAACGAAATTGCGCGAAACCACCCCAAACATGAGTTTTGGACCTAAAGTAGTGGATTGGGCATGTACGTTGCGAAAAACGAAGAATTGGTTCCGGTGGCAAAAACTCGTGCTTTGTATGCACCCGACACCCGTTTTCGGAATGGGTGACGTGCGACAACGAAATTGTGCGAAACCACCCCAAACATGAGTTTTGGACCTAAATTAGTGGATGGGGCATGTTCGTTGCGAAAAACGAAGAAATGGTTCCGGTGGCAAAAACTCGTGCTTTGTATGCACCCCGACACCCGTTTTCGGAATGGGTGACGTGCGGCAACGAAATTGCGTGAAACTACCCCAAACATGAGTTTTGGACCTAAAGTAGTGGATTGGGCATGTTCGTTGTGAAAAACGAAGAAATGGTTCCGGTGGCAAAGACTCGTGCTTTGTATGCACCCCGACACCCGTTTTCGGAATGGGTGACGTGCGGCAACGAAATTGCATGAAACTACCCCAAACATGAGTTTTGGACCTAAAGTAGTGGATTGGGCATGTTCGTTGCGAAAAACGAAGAAATGGTTCCGGTGGCAAAAACTCGTGCTTTGTATGCACCCGACAACCGTTTTCGGAATGGGTGACGTGCTGCAACGAAATTGCGCGAAACCACCCCAAACATAGGTTTTGGACCTAAAGTAGTGGATTGGGCATATTCGTTGCGAAAAAACGAAGAAATGGTTCCGGTGGCAAAAACTCGTGCTTTGTATGCACCCCGACACCCGTTTTCGGAATGGGTGACGTGCGGCAACGAAATTGCGTGAAACTACCCCAAACATGAGTTTTGGACCTAAAGTAGTGGATTGGGCATGTTCGTTGCGAAAAACGAAGAAATGGTTCCAGTGGCAAAAACTTGTGCTTTGTATGCACCCCGGCACCCGTTTTCAGAATGGGTGATGTGCGGCAACGAAATTTCGTGAAACTACCCCAAACATGAGTTTTGGACCTAAAGTACTGGATTGGGCATGTACGTTGCGAAAAACGAAGAAATGGTTCCGGTGGCAAAAACTCGTGCTTTGTATGCACCCCGACACCCGTTTTCGGAATGGGTGACGTGCGGCAACGAAATTGCGTGAAACTACCCCAAACATGAGTTTTGGACCTAAAGTAGTGGATTGGGCATGTTCGTTGCGAAAAACGAAGAAATGGTTCCGGTGGCAAAAACTCGTGCTTTGTATGCACCCGACACTCGTTTTCGGAATGGGTGACGTGTGACAACGAAATTGCGCGAAACCACACCAAACATGAGTTTTGGACCTAAAGTAGTGGATTGGGCATGTTCGTTGCGAAAAACGAAGAAATGGTTCCGGTGGCAAAAACTCGTGCTTTGTATGCACCCTGACACCCGTTTTCGGAATGGGTGACGTGCGACAACGAAATTGCGCGAAACCACACCAAACATGAGTTTTGGACCTAAAGTAGTGGATTGAGCATGTTCGTTGCGAAAAACGAAGAAATTGTTCCGGTGGCAAAAACTCGTGCTTTGTATGCACCCCGACACCTGTTTTCGGAATGGGTGACGTGCGACAACGAAATTGCGCGAAACCACCCCAAACATTAGTTTTGTACCTAAAGTAGTGGATTGGGCATGTTCGTTGCGAAAAACGAAGAAATGGTTCCGGTGGCAAAAACTCGTGCTTTGTATGCACCCGACAACCGTTTTCGGAATGGGTGACGTGCGGCAACGAAATTGCGCGAAACCACCCCAAACATAGGTTTTGGACCTAAAGTAGTGGATTGGGCATGTTCGTTGCGAAAAACGAAGAAATGGTTCCGGTGGCAAAAACTCGTGCTTTGTATGCACCCCGACACCCGTTTTCGGAATGGGTGACGTGCGGCAACGAAATTGCGTGAAACTACCCCAAACATGAGTTTTGGACCTAAAGTAGTGGATTGGGCATGTTCGTTGCGAAAAACGAAGAAATGGTTCCGGTGGCAAAAACTCGTGCTTCGTATGCACCCGACACCCGTTTTCGGAATGGGTGACGTGCGGCAACGAAATTGCGTGAAACTACCCCAAACATGAGTTTTGGACCTAAAGTAGTGGATTGGGCATGTTCGTTGCGAAAAACGAAGAAATGGTTCCGGTGGCAAAAACTCGTGCTTTGTATGCACCCGACACCCGTTTTCGGAATGGGTGACGTGCGACAACGAAATTGCGCGAAACCACCCCAAACATCGAGTTTTGGACCTAAAGTAGTGGATTGGGCATATTCGTTGCGAAAAACGAAGAAATGGTTCCGGTGGCAAAAACTCGTGCTTTGTATGCACCCCGACACCCGTTTTCGGAATGGGTGACGTGCGGCAACGAAATTGCGTGAAACTACCCCAAACATGAGTTTTGGACCTAAAGTAGTGGATTGGGCATGTTCGTTGCGAAAAACGAAGAAATGGTTCCGGTGGCAAAAACTCGTGCTTTGTATGCACCCCGGACACCCGTTTTCAGAATGGGTGACGTGCGGCAACGAAATTGCGTGAAACTACCCCAAACATGAGTTTTGGACCTAAAGTAGTGGATTGGGCATGTTCGTTGCGAAAAACGAAGAAATGGTTCCGGTGGCAAAAACTCGTGCTTTGTATGCACCCCGACACCCGTTTTCGGAATGGGTGACGTGCGGCAACGAAATTGCGTGAAACTACCCCAAACATGAGTTTTGGACCTAAAGTAGTGGATTGGGCATGTTCGTTGCGAAAAACGAAGAAATGGTTCCGGTGGCAAAAACTCGTGCTTTGTATGCACCCGACACTCGTTTTCGGAATGGGTGACGTGTGACAACGAAATTGCGCGAAACCACACCAAACATGAGTTTTGGACCTAAAGTAGTGGATTGGGCATGTTTGTTGCGAAAAACGAAGAAATGGTTCCGGTGGCAAAAACTCGTGCTTTTTATGCACCTGACACCCGTTTTCGGAATGGGTGACGTGCGACAACGAAATTGCGCGAAACCACACCAAACATGAGTTTTGGACCTAAAGTAGTGGATTGGGCATGTTCGTTGCGAAAAACGAAGAAATGGTTCCGGTGGCAAAAACTCGTGCTTTGTATGCACCCCGACAACCGTTTTCGGAATGGGTGACGTGCGACAACGAAATTGCGCGAAACCACCCCAAACATGAGTTTTGGACCTAAAGTAGTGGATTGGGCATGTTCGTTGCGAAAAACGAAGAAATTGTTCCGGTGGCAAAAACTCGTGCTTTGTATGCACCCCGACACCCGTTTTCGGAATGGGTGACGTGCGACAACGAAATTGCGCGAAACCACCCCAAACATTAGTTTTGGACCTAAAGTAGTGGATTGGGCATGTTCGTTGCGAAAAACGAAGAAATGGTTCCGGTGGCAAAAACTCGTGCTTTGTATGCACCCGACAACCGTTTTCGGAATGGGTGACGTGCGGCAACGAAATTGCGCGAAACCACCCCAAACATAGGTTTTGGACCTAAAGTAGTGGATTGGGCATGTTCGTTGCGAAAAACGAAGAAATGGTTCCGGTGGCAAAAACTCGTGCTTTGTATGCACCCCGACACCCGTTTTCGAAATGGGTGACGTGCGACAACGAAATTGCGCGAAACCACCCCAAACATGAGTTTTGGACCTAAATTAGTGGATGGGGCATGTTCGTTGCGAAAAACGAAGAAATGGTTCCGGTGGCAAAAACTCGTGCTTTGTATGCACCCGACACCCGTTTTCGGAATGGGTGACGTGCGGCAACGAAATTGCGTGAAACTACCCCAAACATGAGTTTTGGACCTAAAGTAGTGGATTGGGCATGTTCGTTGCGAAAAACGAAGAAATGGTTCCGGTGGCAAAAACTCGTGCTTTGTATGCACCCGACACCCGTTTTCGGAATGGGTGACGTGCGACAACGAAATTGCGCGAAACCACACCAAACATGAGTTTTGGACCTAAAGTAGTGGATTGGGCATGTTCGTTGCGAAAAACGAAGAAATGGTTCCGGTGGCAAAAACTCGTGCTTTGTATGCACCCCGACACCCGTTTTCGGAATGGGTGACGTGCGACAACGAAATTGCGCGAAACCACCCCAAACATGAGTTTTGGACCTAAAGTAGTGGATTGGGCATGTTCGTTGCGAAAAACGAAGAAATGGTTCCGGTGGCAAAAACTCGTGCTTTGTATGCACCCGACACCCGTTTTCGGAATGGGTGACGTGCGACAACGAAATTGCGCGAAACCACCCCAAACATGAGTTTTGGACATAAAGTAGTGGATTGGGTATGTACGTTGCGAAAAACGAAGAAATGGTTCCGGTGGCAAAAACTCGTGCTTTGTATGCACCCGACACCCGTTTTCGGAATGGGTGACGTGCGACAACGAAATTGCGTGAAACCACCCCAAACATGAGTTTTGGACCTAAATTAGTGGATGGGGCATGTTCGTTGCGAAAAACGAAGAAATGGTTCCGGTGGCAAAAACTCGTGCTTTGTATGCACCCGACACCCGTTTTCGGAATGGGTGACGTGCAGCAACGAAATTGCGTGAAACTACCCCAAACATGAGTTTTGGACCTAAAGTAGTGGATTGGGCATGTTCGTTGCGAAAAACGAAGAAATGGTTCCGGTGGCAAAAACTCGTGCTTTGTATGCACCCCGACACCCGTTTTCGGAATGGGTGACGTGCGGCAACGAAATTGCGTGAAACTACCCCAAACATGAGTTTTGGACCTAAAGTAGTGGATTGGGCATGTTCGTTGCGAAAAACGAAGAAATGGTTCCGGTGGCAAAAACTCGTGCTTTGTATGCACCCCGACACCCGTTTTCGGAATGGGTGACGTGCGACAACGAAATTGCGCGAAACCACCCCAAACATTAGTTTTGGACCTAAAGTAGTGGATTGGGCATGTTCGTTGCGAAAAACGAAGAAATGGTTCCGGTGGCAAAAACTCGTGCTTTGTATGCACCCGACAACCGTTTTCGGAATGGGTGACGTGCGGCAACGAAATTGCGCGAAACCACCCCAAACATAGGTTTTGGACCTAAAGTAGTGGATTGGGCATGTTCGTTGCGAAAAACGAAGAAATGGTTCCGGTGGCAAAAACTCGTGCTTTGTATGCACCCCGACACCCGTTTTCGGAATGGGTGACGTGCGGCAACGAAATTGCGTGAAACTACCCCAAACATGAGTTTTGGACCTAAAGTAGTGGATTGGGCATGTTCGTTGCGAAAAACGAAGAAATGGTTCCGGTGGCAAAAACTCGTGCTTTGTATGCACCCGACACCCGTTTTCGGAATGGGTGACGTGCGACAACGAAATTGCGCGAAACCACACCAAACATGAGTTTTGGACCTAAAGTAGTGGATTGGGCATGTTTGTTGCGAAAAACGAAGAAATGGTTCCGGTGGCAAAAACTCGTGCTTTGTATGCACCCCGACACCCGTTTTCGGAATGGGTGACGTGCGACAACGAAATTGCGCGAAACCACCCCAAACATGAGTTTTGGACCTAAAGTAGTGGATTGGGCATGTTCGTTGCGAAAAACGAAGAAATGGTTCCGGTGGCAAAAACTCGTGCTTTGTATGCACCCGACACCCGTTTTCGGAATGGGTGACGTGCGACAACGAAATTGCGCGAAACCACCCCAAACATGAGTTTGGACATAAAGTAGTGGATTGGGCATGTACGTTGCGAAAAACGAAGAAATGGTTCCGGTGGCAAAAACTCGTGCTTTGTATGCACCCGACACCCGTTTTCGGAATGGGTGACGTGCGACAACGAAATTGCGCGAAACCACCCCAAACATGAGTTTTGGACCTAAATTAGTGGATGGGGCATGTTCGTTGCGAAAAACGAAGAAATGGTTCCGGTGGCAAAAACTCGTGCTTTGTATGCACCCGACACCCGTTTTCGGAATGGGTGACGTGCGGCAACGAAATTGCGTGAAACTACCCCAAACATGAGTTTTGGACCTAAAGTAGTGGATTGGGCATGTTCGTTGCGAAAAACGAAGAAATGGTTCCAGTGGCAAAAACTCGTGCTTTGTATGCACCCCGACACCCGTTTTCGGAATGGGTGACGTGCGGCAACGAAATTGCGTGAAACTACCCCAAACATGAGTTTTTGACCTAAAGTAGTGGATTGGGCATGTTCGTTGCGAAAAACGAAGAAATGGTTCCGGTGGCAGAAACTCGTGCTTTGTATGCACCCGACAACCGTTTTCGGAATGGGTGACGTGCGGCAACGAAATTGCGCGAAACCACCCCAAACATAGGTTTTGGACCTAAAGTAGTGGATTGGGCATGTTCGTTGCGAAAAACGAAGAAATGGTTCAGGTGGCAAAAACTCGTGCTTTGTATGCACCCCGACACCCGTTTTCGGAATGGGTGACGTGCGGCAACGAAATTGCGTGAAACTACCCCAAACATGAGTTTTGGACCTAAAGTAGTGGATTGGGCATGTTCGTTGCGAAAAACGAAGAAATGGTTCCGGTGGCAAAAAACTCGTGCTTTGTATGCACCCGACACCCGTTTTCGGAATGGGTGACGTGCGACAACGAAATTGCGCGAAACCACCCCAAACATGAGTTTTGGACCTAAAGTAGTGGATTGGGCATGTACGTTGCGAAAAACGAAGAAATGGTTCCGGTGGCAAAAACTCGTGCTTTGTATGCACCCGACACCCGTTTTCGGAATGGGTGACGTGCGACAACGAAATTGCGCGAAACCACCCCAAACATGAGTTTTGGACCTAAATTAGTGGATGGGGCATGTTCGTTGCGAAAAACGAAGAAATGGTTCCGGTGGCAAAAACTCGTGCTTTGTATGCACCCCGACACCCGTTTTCGGAATGGGTGACGTGCGGCAACGAAATTGCGTGAAACTACCCCAAACATGAGTTTTGGACCTAAAGTAGTGGATTGGGCATGTTCGTTGCGAAAAACGAAGAAATGGTTCCGGTGGCAAAAACTCGTGCTTTGTATGCACCCCGACACCCGTTTTCGGAATGGGTAACGTGCGGCAACGAAATTGCGTGAAACTACCCCAAACATGAGTTTTGGACCTAAAGTAGTGGATTGGGCATGTTCGTTGCGAAAAACGAAGAAATGGTTCAGGTGGCAAAAACTCGTGCTTTGTATGCACCCCGACACCCGTTTTCGGAATGGGTGACGTGCGACAACGATTGCGCGAAACCACCCCAAACATGAGTTTTGGACCTAAAGTAGTGGATTGGGCATGTTCGTTGCGAAAAACGAAGAAATGGTTCCGGTGGCAAAAACTCGTGCTTTGTATGCACCCGACACCCGTTTTCGGAATGGGTGACGTGCGACAACGAAATTGCGCGAAACCACACCAAACATGAGTTTTGGACCTAAAGTAGTGGATTGGGCATGTTCGTTGCGAAAAACGAAGAAATGGTTCCGGTGGCAAAAACTCGTGCTTTGTATGCACCCCGACACCCGTTTTCGGAATGGGTGACGTGCGACAACGAAATTGCGCGAAACCACCCCAAACATGAGTTTTGGACCTAAAGTAGTGGATTGGGCATGTTCGTTGCGAAAAACGAAGAAATGGTTCCGGTGGCAAAAACTCGTGCTTTGTATGCACCCGACACCCGTTTTCGGAATGGGTGACGTGCGACAACGAAATTGCGCGAAACCACCCCAAACATGAGTTTGGACATAAAGTAGTGGATTGGGCATGTACGTTGCGAAAAACGAAGAAATGGTTCCGGTGGCAAAAACTCGTGCTTTATATGCACCCGACACCCGTTTTCGGAATGGGTGACGTGCGACAACGAAATTGCGCGAAACCACCCCAAACATGAGTTTTGGACCTAAATTAGTGGATGGGGCATGTTCGTTGCGAAAAACGAAGAAATGGTTCCGGTGGCAAAAACTCGTGCTTTGTATGCACCCGACACCCGTTTTCGGAATGGGTGACGTGCGGCAACGAAATTGCGTGAAACTACCCCAAACATGAGTTTTGGACCTAAAGTAGTGGATTGGGCATGTTCGTTGCGAAAAACGAAGAAATGGTTCCGGTGGCAAAAACTCGTGCTTTGTATGCACCCCGACACCCGTTTTCGGAATGGGTGACGTGCGGCAACGAAATTGCGTGAAACTACCCCAAACATGAGTTTTTGACCTAAAGTAGTGGATTGGGCATGTTCGTTGCGAAAAACGAAGAAATGGTTCCGGTGGCAAAAACTCGTGCTTTGTATGCACCCGACAACCGTTTTCGGAATGGGTGACGTGCTGCAACGAAATTGCGCGAAACCACCCCAAACATAGGTTTTGGACCTAAAGTAGTGGATTGGGCATGTTCGTTGCGAAAAACGAAGAAATGGTTCCGGTGGCAAAAACTCGTGCTTTGTATGCACCCCGACACCCGTTTTCGGAATGGGTGACGTGCGGCAACGAAATTGCGTGAAACTACCCCAAACATGAGTTTTGGACCTAAAGTAGTGGATTGGGCATGTTCGTTGCGAAAAACGAAGAAATGGTTCCGGTGGCAAAAAACTCGTGCTTTGTATGCACCCGACACCCGTTTTCGGAATGGGTGACGTGCGACAACGAAATTGCGCGAAACCACCCCAAACATGAGTTTTGGACCTAAAGTAGTGGATTGGGCATGTACGTTGCGAAAAACGAAGAAATGGTTCCGGTGGCAAAAACTCGTGCTTTTTATGCACCCGACACCCGTTTTCGGAATGGGTGACGTGCGACAACGAAATTGCGCGAAACCACCCCAAACATGAGTTTTGGACCTAAATTAGTGGATGGGGCATGTTCGTTGCGAAAAACGAAGAAATGGTTCCGGTGGCAAAAACTCGTGCTTTGTATGCACCCCGACACCCGTTTTCGGAATGGGTGACGTGCGGCAACGAAATTGCGTGAAACTACCCCAAACATGAGTTTTGGACCTAAAGTAGTGGATTGGGCATGTTCGTTGCGAAAAACGAAGAAATGGTTCCGGTGGCAAAAACTCGTGCTTTGTATGCACCCCGACACCCGTTTTCGGAATGGGTAACGTGCGGCAACGAAATTGCGTGAAACTACCCCAAACATGAGTTTTGGACCTGAAGTAGTGGATTGGGCATGTTCGTTGCGAAAAACGAAGAAATGGTTCAGGTGGCAAAAACTCGTGCTTTGTATGCACCCCGACACCCGTTTTCGGAATGGGTGACGTGCGACAACGTTGCGCGAAACCACCCCAAACATGAGTTTTGGACCTAAAGTAGTGGATTGGGCATGTTCGTTGCGAAAAACGAAGAAATGGTTCCGGTGGCAAAAACTCGTGCTTTGTATGCACCCGACACCCGTTTTCGGAATGGGTGACGTGCGACAACGAAATTGCGCGAAACCACCCCAAACATGAGTTTTGGACCTAAAGTAGTGGATTGGGCATGTACGTTGCGAATAACGAAGAAATGGTTCCGGTGGCAAAAACTCGTGCTTTTTATGCACCCGACACCCGTTTTCGGAATGGGTGACGTGCGACAACGAAATTGCGCGAAACCACCCCAAACATGAGTTTTGGACCTAAATTAGTGGATGGGGCATGTTCGTTGCGAAAAACGAAGAAATGGTTCCGGTGGCAAAAACTCGTGCTTTGTATGCACCCGACACCCGTTTTCGGAATGGGTGACGTGCGACAACGAAATTGCGTGAAACTACCCCAAACATGAGTTTTGCACCTAAAGTAGTGGATTGGGCATGTTCGTTGCGAAAAACGAAGAAATGGTTCCGGTGGCAAAGACTCGTGCTTTGTATGCACCCCGACAACCGTTTTCGGAATGGGTGACGTGCGGCAACGAAATTGCGTGAAACTACCCCAAACATGAGTTTTGGACCTAAAGTAGTGGATTGGGCATGTTCGTTGCGAAAAACGAAGAAATGGTTCCGGTGGCAAAAACTCGTGCTTTGTATGCACCCGACAACCGTTTTCGGAATGGGTGACGTGCTGCAACGAAATTGCGCGAAACCACCCCAAACATAGGTTTTGGACCTAAAGTAGTGGACTGGTCATGTTCGTTGCGAAAAACGAAGAAATGGTTTCGGTGGCAAAAACTCGTGCTTTGTATGCACCCCGACACCCGTTTTCGTAATGGGTGACGTGCGGCAACGAAATTGCGTGAAACTACCCCAAACATGAGTTTTGGACCTAAAGTAGTGGATTTGACATGTTCGTTGCGAAAAACGAAGAAATGGTTCCGGTGGCAAAAACTTGTGCTTTGTATGCACCCCGGCACCCGTTTTCAGAATGGGTGACGTGCGGCAACGAAATTGCGTGAAACTACCCCAAACATGAGTTTTGGACCTAAAGTAGTGGATTGGGCATGTTCGTTGTGAAAAACGAAGAAACGGTTCCGGTGGCAAAAACTCGTGCTTTGTATGCACCCCGACACCCGTTTTCGGAATGGGTGACGTGCGGCAACGAAATTGCGTGAAACTACCCCAAACATGAGTTTTGGACCTAAAGTAGTGAATTGGGCATGTTCGTTGCGAAAAACGAAGAAATGGTTCCGGTGGCAAAAACTCGTGCTTTGTATGCACCCGACACCCGTTTTCGGAATGGGTGACGTGTGACAACGAAATTGCGCGAAACCACACCAAACATGAGTTTTGGACCTAAAGTAGTGGATTGGGCATGTTCGTTGCGAAAAACGAAGAAATGGTTCCGGTGGCAAAAACTCGTGCTTTTTATGCACCTGACACCCGTTTTCGGAATGGGTGACGTGCGACAACGAAATTGCGCGAAACCACACCAAACATGACTTTTGGACCTAAAGTAGTGGATTGGGCATGTTCGTTGCGAAAAACGAAGAAATGGTTCCGGTGGCAAAAACTCGTGCTTTGTATGCACCCGACAACCGTTTTCGGAATGGGTGACGTGCATCAACGAAATTGCGCGAAACCACCCCAAAAATAGGTTTTGGACCTAAAGTAGTGGATTGGGCTTGTTCGTTGCGAAAAACGAAGAAATGGTTCCGGTGGCAAAAACTCGTCCTTTGTATGCACCCCGACACCCGTTTTCGGAATGGGTGACGTGCGACAACGAAATTGCGTGAAACTACCCCAAACATGAGTTTTGGACCTAAAGTAGTGGATTGGGCATGTTCGTTGCGAAAAACGAAGAAATGGTTCCTGTGGCAAAAACTCGTGCTTTGTATGCACCCGACACCCATTTTCGGAATGGGTGACGTGCGACAACGAAATTGCGCGAAACCACACCAAACATGAGTTTTGGACCTAAAGTAGTGGATTGGGCATGTTCGTTGCGAAAACCGAAGAAATGGTTCCGGTGGCAAAAACTCGTGCTTTGTATGCACCCCGACACCCGTTTTTGGAATGGGTGACGTGCGACAACGAAATTGCGCGAAACCACCCCAAACATGAGTTTTGGACCTAAAGTAGTGGATTGGGCATGTTCGTTGCGAAAAACGAAGAAATGGTTCAGGTGGCAAAAACTCGTGCTTTGTATGCACCCGACACCCGTTTTCGGAATGGGTGACGTGCGACAACGAAATTGCGCGAAACCACCCCAAACATGAGTTTTGGACCTAAAGTAGTGGATTGGGCATGTACGTTGCGAAAAACGAAGAAATGGTTCCGGTGGCAAAAACTCGTGCTTTGTATGCACCCGACACCCGTTTTCGGAATGGGTGACGTGCGACAACGAAATTGCGCGAAACCACCCCAAACATGAGTTTTGGACCTAAATTAGTGGATGGGGCATGTTTGTTGCGAAAAACGAAGAAATGGTTCCGGTGGCAAAAACTCGTGCTTTGTATGCACCCCCGACACCCGTTTTCGGAATGGGTGACGTGCGGCAACGAAATTGCGTGAAACTACCCCAAACATGAGTTTTGGACCTAAAGTAGTGGATTGGGCATGTTCGTTGCGAAAAACGAAGAAATGGTTCCGGTGGCAAAAACTCGTGCTTTGTATGCACCCCGACACCCGTTTTCGGAATGGGTGACGTGCGGCAACGAAATTGCGCGAAACTACCCCAAACATGAGTTTTGGACCTAAAGTAGTGGATTGGGCATGTTCGTTGCGAAAAACGAAGAAATGGTTCCGGTGGCAAAAACTCGTGCTTTGTATGCACCCGACAACCGTTTTCGGAATGGGTGACGTGCGGCAACGAAATTGCGTGAAACCACCCCAAACATAGGTTTTGGACCTAAAGTAGTGGATTGGGCATGTTCGTTGCGAAAAACGAAGAAATGGTTCAGGTGGCAAAAACTCGTGCTTTGTATGCACCCCGACACACGTTTTCGGAATGGGTGACGTGCGGCAACGAAATTGCGTGAAACTACCCCAAACATGAGTTTTTGACCTAAAGTAGTGGATTGGGCATGTTCGTTGCGAAAAACGAAGAAATGGTTCCGGTGGCAAAAACTCGTGCTTTGTATGCACCCGACAACCGTTTTCGGAATGGGTGACGTGCGGCAACGAAATTGCGTGAAACCACCCCAAACATAGGTTTTGGACCTAAAGTAGTGGATTGGGCATGTTCGTTGCGAAAAACGAAGAAATGGTTCAGGTGGCAAAAACTCGTGCTTTGTATGCACCCCGACACCCGTTTTCGGAATGGGTGACGTGCGGCAACGAAATTGCGTGAAACTACCCCAAACATGAGTTTTGGACCTAAAGTAGTGGATTGGGCATGTTCGTTGCGAAAAACGAAGAAATGGTTCCGGTGGCAAAAACTCGTGCTTTGTATGCACCCCGACACCCGTTTTCGGAATGGGTGACGTGCGACAACGAAATTGCGCGAAACCACCCCAAACATGAGTTTTGGACCTAAAGTAGTGGATTGGGCATGTTCGTTGCGAAAAACGAAGAAATGGTTCCGTTGGCAAAAACTCGTGCTTTGTATGCACCCGACACCCGTTTTCGGAATGGGTGACGTGCGACAACGAAATTGCGCGAAACCACCCCAAACATGAGTTTGGGACCTAAAGTAGTGGATTGGGCATGTACGTTGCGAAAAACGAAGAAATGGTTCCGGTGGCAAAAACTCGTGCTTTGTATGCACCCCCGACACCCGTTTTCGGAATGGGTGACGTGCGGCAACGAAATTGCGTGAAACTACCCGAAACATGAGTTTTGGACCTAAAGTAGTGGATTGGGCCTGTTCGTTGCGAAAAACGAAGAAATGGTTCCGGTGGCAAAAACTCGTGCTTTGTATGCACCCCGACACCCGTTTTCGGAATGGGTGACGTGCGGCAACGAAATTGCGCGAAACTACCCCAAACATGAGTTTTGGACCTAAAGTAGTGGATTGGGCATGTTCGTTGCGAAAAACGAAGAAATGGTTCCGGTGGCAAAAACTCGTGCTTTGTATGCACCCGACAACCGTTTCCGGAATGGGTGACGTGCGGCAACGAAATTGCGTGAAACCACCCCAAACATAGGTTTTGGACCTAAAGTAGTGGATTGGGCATGTTCGTTGCGAAAAACGAAGAAATGGTTCAGGTGGCAAAAACTCGTGCTTTGTATGCACCCCGACACCCGTTTTCGGAATGGGTGACGTGCGGCAACGAAATTGCGTGAAACTACCCCAAACATGAGTTTTGGACCTAAAGTAGTGGATTGGGCATGTTCGTTGCGAAAAACGAAGAAATGGTTCCGGTGGCAAAAACTCGTGCTTTGTATGCACCCCGACACCCGTTTTCGGAATGGGTGACGTGCGGCAACGAAATTGCGTGAAACTACCCCAAACATGAGTTTTGGACCTAAAGTAGTGGATTGGGCATGTTCGTTGCGAAAAACGAACAAATGGTTCCGGTGGCAAAAACTCGTGCTTTGTATGCACCCGACAACCGTTTTCGGAATGGGTGACGTGCGACAACGAAATTGCGCGAAACCACCCCAAACATAGGTTTTGGACCTAAAGTAGTGGATTGGGCATGTTCGTTGCGAAAAACGAAGAAATGGTTCCGGTGGCAAAAACTCGTGCTTTGTATGCACCCGACACCCGTTTTCGGAATGGGTGACGTGCGGCAACGAAATTGCGTGAAACTACCCCAAACATGAGTTTTGGACCTAAAGTAGTGGATTGGGCATGTTCGTTGCGAAAAACGAAGAAATGGTTCCGGTGGCAAAAACTCGTGCTTTGTATGCACCCGACACCCGTTTTCGGAATGGGTGACGTGCGACAACGAAATTGCGCGAAACCACACCAAACATGAGTTTTGGACCTAAAGTAGTGGATTGGGCATGTTCGTTGCGAAAAACGAAGAAATGGTTCCGGTGGCAAAAACTCGTGCTTTGTATGCACCCCGACACCCGTTTTCGGAATGGGTGACGTGCGGCAACGAAATTGCGCGAAACCACCCCAAACATGAGTTTTGGACCTAAAGTAGTGGATTGGGCATGTTCGTTGCGAAAAACGAAGAAATGGTTCCGGTTGCAAAAACTCGTGCTTTGTATGCACCCGACACCCGTTTTCGGAATGGGTGACGTGCGACAACGAAATTGCGCGAAACCACCCCAAACATGAGTTTTGGACCTAAAGTAGTGGATTGGGCATGTTCGTTGCAAAAAACGAAGAAATGGTTCCGGTGGCAAAAACTCGTGCTTTGTATGCACCCCGACACCCGTTTTCGGAATGGGTGACGTGCGACAACGAAATTGCGTGAAACTACCCCAAACATGAGTTTTGGACCTAAAGTAGTGGATTGGGCATGTTCGTTGCGAAAAACGAAGAAATGGTTCCGGTGGCAAAAACTCGTGCTTTGTATGCACCCCGACACCCGTTTTCGGAATGGGTGACGTGCGACAACGAAATTGCGCGAAACCACCCCAAACATGAGTTTTGGACCTAAAGTAGTGGATTGGGCATGTTCGTTGCGAAAAACGAAGAAATGGTTCCGGTTGCAAAAACTCGTGCTTTGTATGCACCCGACACCCGTTTTCGGAATGGGTGACGTGCGACAACGAAATTGCGCGAAACCACCCCAAACATGAGTTTTGGACCTAAAGTAGTGGATTGGGCATGTACGTTGCGAAAAACGAAGAAATGGTTCCGGTGGCAAAAACTCGTGCTTTGTATGCACCCGACACCCGTTTTCGGAATGGGTGACGTGCGACAACGAAATTGCGCGAAACCACTCCAAACATGAGTTTTGGACCTAAAGTAGTGGATGGGGCATGTTCGTTGCGAAAAACGAAGAAATGGTTCCGGTGGCAAAAACTCGTGCATTGTATGCACCCCGACACCCGTTTTCGGAATGGGTGACGTGCGGCAACGAAATTGCGTGAAACTACCCCAAACATGAGTTTTGGACCTAAAGTAGTGGATTGGGCATGTTCGTTGCGAAAAACGAAGAAATGGTTCCGGTGGCAAAAACTCGTGCTTTGTATGCACCCCGACACCCGTTTTCGGAATGTGTGACGTGCGGCAACGAAATTGCGTGAAACTACCCCAAACATGAGTTTTGGACCTAAAGTAGTGGATTGGGCATGTTCGTTGCGAAAAACGAAGAAATGGTTCTGGTGGCAAAAACTCGTGCTTTGTATGCACCCGACAACCGTTTTCGGAATGGGTGACGTGCGGCAACGAAATTGCGCGAAACCACCCCAAACATAGGTTTTGGACATAAAGTAGTGGATTGAGCATGTTCGTTGCGAAAAACGAAGAAATGGTTCAGGTGGCAAAAACTCGTGCTTTGTATGCACCCCGACACCCGTTTTCGGAATGGGTGACGTGCGGCAACGAAATTGCGTGAAACTACCCCAAGCATGAGTTTTGGACCTAAAGTAGTGGATTGGGCATGTTCGTTGTGAAAAACGAAGAAATGGTTCCGGTGGCAAAAACTCGTGCTTTGTATGCACCCCGACACCCGTTTTCGGAATGGGTGACGTGCGGCAACGAAATTGCGTGAAACTACCCCAAACATGAGTTTTGGACCTAAAGTAGTGGATTGGGCATGTTCGTTGCGAAAAACGAAGAAATGGTTCAGGTGGCAAAAACTCGTGCTTTGTATGCACCCCGACACCCGTTTTCGGAATGGGTGACGTGCGGCAACGAAATTGCATGAAACTACCCCAAGCATGAGTTTTGGACCTAAAGTAGTGGATTGGGCATGTTCGTTGCGAAAAACGAAGAAATGGTTCCGGTGGCAAAAACTCGTGCTTTGTATGCACCCGACACCCGTTTTCGAAATGGGTGACATGCGGCAACGAAATTGCGTGAAACTACCCCAAACATGAGTTTTGGACCTAAAGTAGTGGATTGGGCATGTTCGTTGCGAAAAACGAAGAAATGGTTCTGGTGGCAAAAACTCGTGCTTTGTATGCACCCGACACCCGTTTTCGGAATGGGTGACGTGCGACAACGAAATTGCGCGAAACCACACCAAACATGAGTTTTGGACCTAAAGTAGTGGATTGGGCATGTTCGTTGCGAAAAACGAAGAAATGGTTCCGGTGGCAAAAACTCGTGCTTTGTATGCACCCGACAACCGTTTTCGGAATGGGTGACGTGCTGCAACGAAATTGCGCGAAACCACCCCAAACATAGGTTTTGGACCTAAAGTCGTGGATTGGGCATGTTCGTTGCGAAAAACGAAGAAATGGTTCCGGTGGCAAAAACTCGTGCTTTGTATGCACCCCGACACCCGTTTTCGGAATGGGTGACGTGCGGCAACGAAATTGCGTGAAACTACCCCAAACATGAGTTTTGGACCTAAAGTAGTGGATTGGGCATGTTCGTTGCGAAAAACGAAGAAATGGTTCCGGTGGCAAAAACTCGTGCTTTGTATGCACCCGACAACCGTTTTCGGAATGGGTGACGTGCTGCAACGAAATTGCGCGAAACCACCCCAAACATAGGTTTTGGACCTAAAGTAGTGGATTGGGCATGTTCGTTGCGAAAAACGAAGAAATGGTTCCGGTGGCAAAAACTCGTGCTTTGTATGCACCCCGACACCCGTTTTCGGAATGGGTGACGTGCGGCAACGAAATTGCGTGAAACTACCCCAAACATGAGTTTTGGACCTAAAGTAGTGGATTGGGCATGTTCGTTGCGAAAAACGAAGAAATGGTTCCGGTGGCAAAAACTCGTGCTTTGTATGCACCCCGACACCTGTTTTCGGAATGGGTGACGTGCGGCAACGAAATTGCGTGAAACTACCCCAAACATGAGTTTTGGACCTAAAGTAGTGGATTGGGCATGTTCGTTGCGAAAAACGAAGAAATGGTTCCGGTGGCAAAAACTCGTGCTTTGTATGCACCCGACAACCGTTTTCGGAATGGGTGACGTGCTGCAACAAAATTGCGCGAAACCACCCCAAACATAGGTTTTGGACCTAAAGTAGTGGATTGGGCATGTTTGTTGCGAAAAACGAAGAAATGGTTCCGGTGGCAAAAACTCGTGCTTTGTATGCTCCCCGACACCCGTTTTCGGAATGGGTGACGTGCGGCAACGAAATTGCGTGAAACTACCCCAAACATGAGTTTTGGACCTAAAGTAGTGGATTGGGCATGTTCGTTGCGAAAAACGAAGAAATGGTTCCGGTGGCAAAAACTCGTGCTTTGTATGCACCCCGACAACCGTTTTCGGAATGGGTGACGTGCTGCAACGAAATTGCGCGAAACTACCCCAAACATAGGTTTTGGACCTAAAGTAGTGGATTGGGCATGTTCGTTGCGAAAAACGAAGAAATGGTTCCGGTGGCAAAAACTCGTGCTTTGTATGCACCCCGACACCCGTTTTCGGAATGGGTGACGTGCGGCAACGAAATTGCGTGAAACTACCCCAAACATGAGTTTTGGACCTAAAGTAGTGGATTGGGCATGTTCGTTGCGAAAAACAAAGAAATGGTTCCGGTGGCAAAAACTCGTGCTTTGTATGCACCCGACTCCCGTTTTCGGAATGGGTGACGTGCGACAACGAAATTCCGCGAAACCACACCAAACATGAGTTTTGGACCTAAAGTAGTGGATTGGGCATGTTCGTTGCGAAAAACGAAGAAATGGTTCCGGTGGCAAAAACTCGTGCTTTGTATGCACCCGACAACCGTTTTCGGAATGGGTGACGTGCGGCAACGAAATTGCGCGAAACCACCCCAAACATAGGTTTTGGACCTAAAGTAGTGGATTGGGCATGTTCGTTGCGAAAAACGAAGAAATGGTTCCGGTGGCAAAAACTCGTGCTTTGTATGCACCCCGACACCCGTTTTCGGAATGTGTGACGTGCGGCAACGAAATTGCGTGAAACTACCCCAAACATGAGTTTTGGACCTAAAGTAGTGGATTGGGCATGTTCGTTGCGAAAAACAAAGAAATGGTTCCGGTGGCAAAAACTCGTGCTTTGTATGCACCCGACTCCCGTTTTCGGAATGGGTGACGTGCGACAACGAAATTCCGCGAAACCACACCAAACATGGGTTTTGGACCTAAAGTAGTGGATTGGGCATGTTCGTTGCGAAAAACGAAGAAATGGTTCCGGTGGCAAAAACTCGTGCTTTGTATGCACCCCGACACCCGTTTTCGGAATGGGTGACGTGCGACAACGAAATTGCGCGAAACCACCCCAAACATGAGTTTTGGACCTAAAGTAGTGGATTGGGCATGTTCGTTGCGAAAAACGAAGAAATGGTTCCGGTGGCAAAAACTCGTGCTTTGTATGCACCCGACACCCGTTTTCGGAATGGGTGACGTGCGACAACGAAATTGCGCGAAACCACCCCAAACATAGGTTTTGGACCTAAAGTAGTGGATTGGGCATGTACGTTGCGAAAAACGAAGAAATGGTTCCGGTGGCAAAAACTCGTGCTTTGTATGCACCCGACACCCGTTTTCGGAATGGGTGACGTGCGACAACGAAATTGCGCGAAACCACCCCAAACATGAGTTTTGGACCTAAAGTATTGGATGGGGCATGTTCGTTGCAAAAAACGAAGAAATGGTTCCGGTGGCAAAAACTCGTGCTTTGTATGCACCCCGACACCCGTTTTCGGAATGGGTGACGTGCGGCAACGAAATTGCGTGAAACTACCCCAAACATGAGTTTTGGACCTAAAGTAATGGATTGGGCATGTTCGTTGCGAAAAACGAAGAAATGGTTCCGGTGGCAAAAACTCGTGCTTTGTATGCACCCCGACACCCGTTTTCGGAATGGGTGACGTGCGGCAACGAAATTGCGTGAAACTACCCCAAACATGAGTTTTGGACCTAAAGTAGTGGATTGGGCATGTTCGTTGCGAAAAACGAAGAAATGGTCCCGGTGGCAAAAACTCGTGCTTTGTATGCACCCGACAACCGTTTTCGGAATGGGTGACGTGCTGCAACGAAATTGCGCGAAACCACCCCAAACATAGGTTTTGGACCTAAAGTAGTGGATTGGGCATGTTCGTTGCGAAAAACGAAGAAATGGTTCCGGTGGCAAAAACTCGTGCTTTGTATGCACCCCGACACCCGTTTTCGGAATGGGTGACGTGCGACAACGAAATTGCGTGAAACCACCCCAAACATGAGTTTTGGACCTAAAGTAGTGGATTGGGCATGTTCGTTGCGAAAAACGAAGAAATGGTTCCGGTGGCAAAAACTCGTGCTTTGTATGCACCCGACACCCGTTTCCGGAATGGGTGACGTGCGACAACGAAATTGCGCGAAACCACCCCAAACATGAGTTTTGGACCTAAAGTAGTGGATTGGGCATGTACGTTGCGAAAAACGAAGAAATGGTTCCGGTGGCAAAAACTCGTGCTTTGTATGCACCCGACACCCGTTTTCGGAATGGGTGACGTGCGACAACGAAATTGCGAGAAACCACCCCAAACATGAGTTTTGGACTTAAAGTAGTGGATGGGGCATGTTCGTTGCAAAAAACGAAGAAATGGTTCCGGTGGCAAAACTCGTGCTTTGTATGCACCCCGACACCCGTTTTCGGAATAAGTGACGTGCGGCAACGAAATTGCGTGAAACTACCCCAAACATGAGTTTTGGACCTAAAGTAGTGGATTTGGCATGTTCGTTGCGAAAAACGAAGAAATGGTTCCGGTGGCAAAAACTCGTGCTTTGTATGCACCCGACACTCGTTTTCGGAATGGGTGACGTGTGACAACGAAATTGCGCGAAACCACACCAAACATGAGTTTTGGACCAAAAGTAGTGGATTGGGCATGTTCGTTGCGAAAAACGAAGAAATGGTTCCGGTGGCAAAAACTCGTGCTTTGTATGCACCCCGACACCCGTTTTCGGAATGGGTGACGTGCGACAACGAAATTGCGTGAAACCACCCCAAACATTAGTTTTGGACCTAAAGTAGTGGATTGGGCATGTTCGTTGCGAAAAACGAAGAAATGGTTCTGGTGGCAAAAACTCGTGCTTTGTATGCACCCGACAACCGTTTTCGTAATGGGTGACGTGCGGCAACGAAATTGCGCGAAACCACCCCAAACATAGGTTTTGGACCTAAAGTAGTGGATTGGGCATGTTCGTTGCGAAAAACGAAGAAATGGTTCCGGTGGCAAAAACTCGTGCTTTGTATGCACCCCGACACCCGTTTTCGGAATGGGTGACGTGCGGCAACGAAATTGCGTGAAACTACCCCAAACATGAGTTTTGGACCTAAAGTAGTGGATTGGGCATGTTCGTTGCGAAAAACAAAGAAATGGTTCCGGTGGCAAAAACTCGTGCTTTGTATGCACCCGACTCCCGTTTTCGGAATGGGTGACGTGCGACAACGAAATTCGGCGAAACCACACCAAACATGAGTTTTGGACCTAAAGTAGTGGATTGGGCATGTTCGTTGCGAAAAACGAAGAAATGGTTCCGGTGGCAAAAACTCGTGCTTTGTATGCACCCCGACACCCGTTTTCGGAATGGGTGACGTGCGACAACGAAATTGCGCGAAACCACCCCAAACATGAGTTTTGGACCTAAAGTAGTGGATTGGGCATGTTCGTTGCGAAAAACGAAGAAATGGTTCTGGTGGCAAAAACTCGTGCTTTGTATGCACCCGACAACCGTTTTCGGAATGGGTGACGTGCGACAACGAAATTGAGCGAAACCACCCCAAACATGAGTTTTGGACCTAAAGTAGTGGATTGGGCATGTACGTTGCGAAAAACGAAGAAATGGTTCTGGTGGCAAAAACTCGTGCTTTGTATGCACCCGACACCCGTTTTCGGAATGGGTGACGTGCGACAACGAAATTCGGCGAAACCACACCAAACATGAGTTTTGGACCTAAAGTAGTGGATGGGGCATGTTCGTTGCAAAAAACGAAGAAATGGTTCCGGTGGCAAAAACTCGTGCTTTGTATGCACCCCGACACCCGTTTTCGGAATGGGTGACGTGCGGCAACGAAATTGCGTGAAACTACCCCAAACATGAGTTTTGGACTTAAAGTAGTGGATTGGGCATGTTCGTTGCGAAAAACGAAGAAATGGTTCCGGTGGCAAAAACTCGTGCTTTGTATGCACCCGACACCCGTTTTCGGAATGGGTGACGTGCGACAACGAAATTGCGCGAAACTACCCCAAACATGAGTTTTGGACCTAAAGTAGTGGATTGGGCATGTTCGTTGCGAAAAACGAAGAAATGGTTCCGGTGGCAAAAACTCGTGCTTTGTATGCACCCCGACACCCGTTTTCGGAATGGGTGACGTGCGACAACGAAATTGCGAGAAACCACCCCAAACATGAGTTTTGGACTTAAAGTAGTGGATGGGGCATGTTCGTTGCGAAAAACGAAGAAATGGTTCCGGTGGCAAAACTCGTGCTTTCTATGCACCCCGACACCCGTTTTCGGAATGAGTGACGTGCGGCAACGAAATTGCGTGAAACTACCCCAAACATGAGTTTTGGACCTAAAGTAGTGGATTTGGCATGTTCGTTGCGAAAAACGAAGAAATGGTTCCGGTGGCAAAAACTCGTGCTTTGTATGCACCCGACACTCGTTTTCGGAATGGGTGACGTGTGACAACGAAATTGCGCGAAACCACACCAAACATGAGTTTTGGACCTAAAGTAGTGGATTGGGCATGTTCGTTGCGAAAAACGAAGAAATGGTTCTGGTGGCAAAAACTCGTGCTTTTTATGCACCTGACACCCGTTTTCGGAATGGGTGACGTGCGACAACGAAATTGCGCGAAACCACACCAAACATGAGTTTTGGACCTAAAGTAGTGGATTGGGCATGTTCGTTGCGAAAAACGAAGAAATGGTTCCGGTGGCAAAAACTCGTGCTTTGTATGCACCCCGACACCCATTTTCGGAATGAGTGACGTGCGACAACGAAATTGCGCGAAACCACCCCAAACATGAGTTTTGGACCTAAAGTAGTGGATTGGGCATGTTCGTTGCGAAAAATGAAGAAATGGTTCCGGTGGCAAAAACTCGTGCTTTGTATGCACCCCGACACCCGTTTTCGGAATGGGTGACGTGCGACAACGAAATTGCGCGAAACCACCCCAAACATTAGTTTTGGACCTAAAGTAGTGGATTGGGCATGTTCGTTGCGAAAAACGAAGAAATGGTTCCGGTGGCAAAAACTCGTGCTTTGTATGCACCCGACAACCGTTTTCGGAATGGGTGACGTGCGGCAACGAAATTGCGCGAAACCACCCCAAACATGAGTTTTGGACCTAAAGTAGTGGATTGGGCATGTACGTTGCGAAAAACGAAGAAATGGTTCCGGTGGCAAAAACTCGTGCTTTGTATGCACCCGACACCCGTTTTCGGAATGGGTGACGTGCGACAACGAAATTGCGAGAAACCACCCCAAACATAGGTTTTGGACCTAAAGTAGTGGATTGGGCATGTTCGTTGCGAAAAACGTAGAAATGGTTCCGGTGGCAAAAACTCGTGCTTTCTATGCACCCCGACACCCGTTTTTGGAATGGGTGACGTGCGGCAACGAAATTGCGTGAAACTACCCCAAACATGAGTTTTGGACCTAAAGTAGTGGATTGGGCATGTTCGTTGCGAAAAACAAAGAAATGGTTCCGGTGGCAAAAACTCGTGCTTTGTATGCACCCGACTCCCGTTTTCGGAATGGGTGACGTGCGACAACGAAATTCCGCGAAACCACACCAAACATGAGTTTTGGACCTAAAGTAGTGGATTGGGCATGTTCGTTGCGAAAAACGAAGAAATGGTTCCGGTGGCAAAAACTCGTGCTTTGTATGCACCCCGACACCCGTTTTCGGAATGGGTGACGTGCGACAACGAAATTGGGCGAAACCACCCCAAACATGAGTTTTGGACCTAAAGTAGTGGATTGGGCATGTTCGTTGCGAAAAACGAAGAAATGGTTCTGGTGGCAAAAACTCGTGCTTTGTATGCACCCGACAACCGTTTTCGGAATGGGTGACGTGCGACAACGAAATTGCGCGAAACCACCCCAAACATGAGTTTTGGACCTAAAGTAGTGGATTGGGCATGTACGTTGCGAAAAACGAAGAAATGGTTCCGGTGGTAAAAACTCGTGCTTTGTATGCACCCGACACCCGTTTTCGGAATGGGTGACGTGCGACAACGAAATTGCGCGAAACCACCCCAAACATGAGTTTTGGACCTAAAGTAGTGGATGGGGCATGTTCGTTGCGAAAAACGAAGAAATGGTTCCGGTGGCAAAAACTCGTGCTTTGTATGCACCCCGACACCAGTTTTCGGAATGGGTGACGTGCGGCAACGAAATTGCGTGAAACTACCCCAAACATGAGTTTTGGACTTAAAGTAGTGGATTGGGCATGTTCGTTGCGAAAAACGAAGAAATGGTTCCGGTGGCAAAAACTCGTGCTTTGTATGCACCCGACACCCGTTTTCGGAATGGGTGACGTGCGACAACGAAATTGTGCGAAACTACCCCAAACATGAGTTTTGGACCTAAAGTAGTGGATTGGGCATGTTCGTTGTGAAAAACGAAGAAATGGTTCCGGTGGCCAAAACTCGTGCTTTGTATGCACCCCGACACCCGTTTTCGGAATGGGTGACGTGCGGCAACGAAATTGCGTGAAACTACCCCAAACATGAGTTTTGGACCTAAAGTAGTGGATTGGGCATGTTCGTTGCGAAAAACGAAGAAATGGTTCCGGTGGCAAAAACTCGTGCTATGTATGCACCCGACACCCGTTTTCGGAATGGGTGACGTGCGGCAACGAAATTGCGCGAAACCACCCCAAACATGAGTTTTGGACCTAAAGTAGTGGATGGGGCATGTTCGTTGCGAAAAACGAAGAAATGGTTCCGGTGGCAAAAACTCGTGCTTTGTATGCACCCCGACACCCGTTTTCGGAATGGGTGACGTGCGGCAACGAAATTGCGTGAAACTACCCCAAACATGAGTTTTGGACCTAAAGTAGTGGATTGGGCATGTTCGTTGCGAAAAACGAAGAAATGGTTCTGGTGGCAAAAACTCGTGCTTTGTATGCACCCCGACACCCGTTTTCGGAATGGGTGACGTGCGACAACGAAATTGCGTGAAACTACCCCAAACATGAGTTTTGCACCTAAAGTAGTGGATTGGGCATGTTCGTTGCGAAAAACGAAGAAATGGTTCCGGTGGCAAAAACTCGTGCTTTGTATGCACCCGACAACCGTTTTCGGAATGGGTGACGTGCGGCAACAAAATTGCGCGAAACCACCCCAAACATAGGTTTTGGACCTAAAGTAGTGGATTGGGCATGTTCGTTGCGAAAAACGAAGAAATGGTTCCGGTGGCAAAAACTCGTGCTTTGTATGCACCCCGACACCCGTTTTCGGAATGGGTGACGTGCGGCAACGAAATTGCGTGAAACTACCCCAAACATGAGTTTTGGACCTAAAGTAGTGGATTGGGCATGTTCGTTGCGAAAAACAAAGAAATGGTTCCGGTGGCAAAAACTCGTGCTTTGTATGCACCCGACTCCCGTTTTCGGAATGGGTGACGTGCGACAACGAAATTCCGCGAAACCACACCAAACATGAGTTTTGGACCTAAAGTAGTGGATTGGGCATGTTCGTTGCAAAAAACGAAGAAATGGTTCCGGTGGCAAAAACTCGTGCTTTGTATGCACCCCGACACCCGTTTTCGGAATGGGTGACGTGCGACAACGAAATTGCGCGAAACCACCCCAAACATGAGTTTTGGACCTAAAGTAGTGGATTGGGCATGTTCGTTGCGAAAAACGAAGAAATGGTTCTGGTGGCAAAAACTCGTGCTTTGTATGCACCCGACAACCGTTTTCGGAATGGGTGACGTGCGACAACGAAATTGCGCGAAACCACCCCAAACATGAGTTTTTGGACCTAAAGTAGTGGATTGGGCATGTGCGTTGCGAAAAACGAAGAAATGGTTCCGGTGGCAAAAACTCGTGCTTTGTATGCACCCCGACACCCGTTTTCGGAATGGGTGACGTGCGGCAACGAATTTGCGTGAAACTACCCCAAACATGAGTTTTGGACCTAAAGTAGTGGATTGGGCATGTTCGTTGCGAAAAACGAAGAAATGGTTCCGGTGGCAAAAACTCGTGCTATGTATGCACCCGACGCCCGTTTTCGGAATGGGTGACGTGCGGCGACGAAATTGCGCGAAACCACCCCAAACATGAGTTTTGGACCTAAAGTAGTGGATGGGGCATGTTCGTTGCGAAAAACGAAGAAATGGTTCCGGTGGCAAAAACTCGTGCTTTGTATGCACCCCGACACCCGTTTTCGGAATGGGTGACGTGCGACAACGAAATTGCGTGAAACCACCCCAAACATGAGTTTTGAACCTAAAGTAGTGTATTGGGCATGCTCGTTGCGAAAAACGAAGAAATGGTTCCGGTGGCAAAAACTCGTGCTTTGTATGCACCCCGACACCCGTTTTCGGAATGGGTAACGTGCGACAACGAAATTGCGTGAAACTACCCCAAACATGAGTTTTGGACCTAAAGTAGTGGATTGGGCATGTTCGTTGCGAAAAACGAATAAATGGTTCCGGTGGCAAAAACTCGTGCTTTGTATGCACCCCGACATCCGTTTTCGGAATGGGTGACGTGCGGCAACGAAATTGCGTGAAACTACTCCAAACATGAGTTTTGGACCTAAAGTAGTGGATTGGGCATGTTCGTTGCGAAAAACGAAGAAATGGTTCCGGTGGCAAAAACTCGTGCTTTGTATGCACCCCGACACCCGTTTTCGGAATGGGTGACGTGCGGCAACGAAATTGCGCGAAACTACCCCAAACATGAGTTTTGGACCTAAAGTAGTGGATTGGGCATGTTCGTTGCGAAAAACGAAGAAATGGTTCCGGTGGCAAAAACTCGTGCTTTGTATGCACCCCGACACCCGTTTTCGGAATGGGTGACGTGCGGCAACGAAATTGCGTGAAACTACCCCAAACATGAGTTTTGGACCTAAAGTAGTGGATTGGGCATGTTCGTTGCGAAAAACGAAGAAATGGTTCCGGTGGCAAAAACTCGTGCTTTGTATGCACCCCGACACCCGTTTTCGGAATGGGTGACATGCGGCAACGAAATTGCGCGAAACCACCCCAAACATGAGTTTTGGACCTAAAGTAGTGGATTGGGCATGTTCGTTGCGAAAAACGAAGAAATGGTTCCGGTGGCAAAAACTCGTGCTTTGTATGCACCCCGACACCCGTTTTCGGAATGGGTGACGTGCGGCAACGAAATTGCGTGAAACTACCCCAAACATGAGTTTTGGACCTAAAGTAGTGGATTGGGCATGTTCGTTGCGAAAAAACGAAGAAATGGTTCCGGTGGCAAAAACTTGTGCATTGTATGCACCCCGACACCCGTTTTCGGAATGGGTGACGTGCGGCAACGAAATTGCGTGAAACTACCCCAAACATGAGTTTTGGACCTAAAGTAGTGGATTGGGCATGTTCGTTGCGAAAAACGAAGAAATGGTTCCGGTGGCAAAAACTCGTGCTTTGTATGCACCCCGACATCCGTTTTCGGAATGGGTGACGTGCGGCAACGAAATTGCGTGAAACTACCCCAAACATGAGTTTTGGACCTAAAGTAGTGGATTGGGCATGTTCGTTGCGAAAAACGAAGAAATGGTTCCGGTGGCAAAAACTCGTGCTATGTATGCACCCGACACCCGTTTTCGGAATGGGTGACGTGCGGCAACGAAATTGCGCGAAACCACCCCAAACATGAGTTTTGGACCTAAAGTAGTGGATGGGGCATGTTCGTTGCGAAAAACGAAGAAATGGTTCCGGTGGCAAAAACTCGTGCTTTGTATGCACCCCGACACCCGTTTTCGGAATGGGTGACGTGCGGCAACGAAATTGCGTGAAACTACCCCAAACATGAGTTTTGGACCTAAAGTAGTGGATTGGGCATGTTCGTTGCGAAAAACGAAGAAATGGTTCTGGTGGCAAAAACTCGTGCTTTGTATGCACCCCGACACCCGTTTTCGGAATGGGTGACGTGCGGCAACGAAATTGCGTGAAACTACCCCAAACATGAGTTTTGGACCTAAAGTAGTGGATTGGGCATGTTCGTTGCGAAAAACGAAGAAATGGTTCCGGTGGCAAAAACTCGTGCTTTGTATGCACCCGACAACCGTTTTCGGAATGGGTGACGTGCTGTTGGGGACTTGTTCTCAAATGCTAAGAGTTAAGAACAAGGCAACATAAAAAGTGTTAAGTGTTAAAATCCTTCGTCCTTCGAAGCATTATGTTCCTTCGGGAAATAATGAGTCTCGGACGAAGGTCATGAGAGGCATACCTTCGTAAACATAACAAGTAATGACGAAGGACTCATATAAAGTATGAAATATGATATAAGCATCACCATAGAATCATTTCTATTTTATTAACATGGAAAAACAGAAATGATTCCAAATTACAAATGTACCTTCGGTCCTGAGAGAAGGTGAAAAGTACGAGCGTGATGCCAAAAGCAAATGCCAAATCAGCGTGAACAGTACAGAGGTACTGTTCATCTATTTATAGGCACAGGTCGCAGCCTGTGACAAATTACAATTATGCCCCTTGCGAAAGTTTACAGCATTGACTCAGACCTATATGTATAAAAAGGTCATTCTATCTCTATGTCGGTTTAAAACGCCGAAGCTCCATGAAAAGGGACCTTCGGCCATCTCTTGGAGACGACTTCAGCCGAAGCTACTTCTTCGTGTGAGACCTTCGGCGCACCGAAGCACGACCCCAACAGTAGCCCCTTTCGCGGTGCTAGATCGTCCTTCGTAACGAGCTTGACCCGTGAAAAAAAACCTCTTCAGCTTCGGGAAGCCGAAGGTCCAAAAAACACCTTCCCTGAGCTCGTTGCGGAGAAACGATCCGACTTCCGAGCGCGTGTCGGTCCCACCTTGCAGAGTTACTGTTTGATCCTTGCGGTCCACTGCGCAGCGGGTACAAGTTACTGCGCGCCTGGTGTAACAATTCCGCCGCTTCGCCTTCTTACCTGCAGCACTATATAAACTGACAAGTAGTTGTGAAGTTACCACAGCATTCATTGCTATTTGCACTGTTTTGCTGCCGAAATTTTCCATCATAGCCGAAGCTTAAGTCCCAAAATCGAACGAAGGTGCTTCT
This sequence comes from Zea mays, assembly GCF_902167145.1. Classification (NCBI taxonomy): domain Eukaryota; kingdom Viridiplantae; phylum Streptophyta; class Magnoliopsida; order Poales; family Poaceae; genus Zea; species Zea mays. The sequence continues at coordinate 49,751,681 of NC_050103.1, forward strand.
CAACGTCCGCTTCGTCAGAAAGAAGAGCTTCGGAGAAAAGAAAAAAGGAAAAAGTTTTTGACTTCCCAAACTTAGAATCAAATGGCGAGAATACGATCTACTGCCAAAGTTGTACGTGAGGGAGACGAAGCCGAAGGTTCAGATACTGTGCCCATCTCCGAAGCAATGCAGCGTTCCGGTCTGCTGACTACAGAAGAAATGCCTGCTGCTGAAGCAGGCCCAACAACTGCCGAAGGAAAAGAAAACATTGAAGGGACTGACTCCGAAGATGACTATCACTTTGCTATGCCCAGCAAGCCCAGTCACCTGGATTTTGGGAAATCAACTGTTTCCAAAGCTGACCTTTCGAAGATGGTGAAAGCAGGTTATTTCAATAAGGACCAGAAGAAGCTACTCCGCTTCGGGGAAGAAGAAACCACCCCGAAGCCAAGGAAGGATGAGATTGTTATTTTCAAGAGTTTTTTAAAAGCTGGGCTTAGATTCCCTCTCCACGGTATTATTGCAGAGATACTGAAGAAGTTTGGTATCTATTTTCATCAATTGACTCCTAACGCCATCGTTAGGCTCAATGTTTATATCTGGGCTCTCCGAAGCCAGGCTATGGAACCATTTGCCGACAGCTTCTGCCGAGTTCACGAATTACATTACCAAACGAAGGCCAGACAAGATGGGCTACATGATAATTTCGGTTGTTATAATTTTGCCTACCGGAAGACAACAAAATGTCCTGTCATCAGCTACCGGAGCAAATGGCCAGCAGGTTGGAAATCAGAGTGGTTTTATGTAAAAGTTGACGAAGACAAAGAAAAACTGGTACAAAGCCCTTTAGAGTTAATCTTCGGAGAGACAAGGCCACGATGCCACATTGGCGACCTAAAAGGTCCCACCTGGGCTGCTCTGGGTGAATTTGAAATTATCTCAAAACATATTGGCACCAGGGATCTGGTTCAGGAATTCTTGGCATTCAGAGTTTTCCCTACTCTAAAAGAGTGGGAAATGCCGAAGCTGGAGGGAGAGAAGAAGGAGGGGGAGCTTGTCCGGCTTCCCTATTATTTCAAGTTCAAGAAATTCTTCAAAAAACCCTGCAAAGAATGGTTAGAGACTGTTGAAGTGATGTGCAACGAAATCCTGGGGAACTACTCCAAAAAAGAGGATCAACTAATGACAACAGCCTTCGGTGCCCGACCGAAACGAAGGTTGAACCGAGTGCTTGACGCCCTAGGCTTCGAATACCCAGACTATGAACAATTGAACAAGGGTGCCGAGGGCCTTAAAAGAAAAAGAATAGCCGAAACTCCGATCACGGATGAAGAAAGACCAGCAAAGGAGAAGAAAATTCTCAAAAAAGGAAAAATATCTGCTCCGAAGCGCAAATCACCCGAAGAAGAGGGGACCCCCACACCGCCTTCTACCAGCGACGTGGAGGAAATTTTAAAGGTAATGACTGAACCCATGCCTACGAAGCTAAGTCCATTAGGGCTCCAACTGACGAAGCTTTTTGAAAAGGTGGACGAGCCGGATCAATCGAAGATAAACAAACCCAAACGGCAAAGAATCATTGCGGTGACTGAGGTTATCGACAAGACGCCGCCAAGGGCATCAATCCAAAAAACGGCAGCTGCCGAAGGTACAGCAATCGTCGAAGGCGTAGCTTCGGAGGTCGCGGCTACCGAAGCCGCTACAGCCGAAGATACAAACTTAGAACCCATGATTGAAAATATCAACAAGATTTTGGAAGACATGGCTGCGGAAGAAGCTGGTGCTATTACTGAAAAAACCATGGCTACAGTGCCTGAGAAAGGAAAAGAAATAGCCGAAGACCCTTCGGACGACGAGGCCTACTCTTTCCAGAACTTAGTTGGGCAAAAACTGACGAAGGACGAAATAGAAGAGCTTAAAGACTACGCCAAGTCTTGCGGCTACAAGTCAGGTGCCCTCCTATTTGGGGGTGTAGATGATGAAAAACTAGGCTGTATTCGAGACCAGACTGGGGCTAAGGTAATCGGTACTCTATCGAAGAGTATCGGTTTTCCGAAGCTAGAGACAGACATCAGCCGCTACCGACGACAACATATCGTCGGCAGCTTGTTTTATTCTAACTTCAAGGTAAACAACCTTTTTCTCTGGTTTTTATTGCCGTTAACAATGAAAATATTACTTAACATAAGTTGTTTCTGTTCAGAGCATGCTACTGAGCAAAGCTCTGAAGATGCAACAAGACTTGGAGGACAAAAAGCACGAAGCTATAATTGAAAACTTGGAAAGCAAAATAAAAGAGCAAACTGCCATCATTGAAAAGAAAGACTTCGAGCTCCAATCGACCGAAGGCTTGCTGGCTGAAACTGAGGCTAAAATATTAGAGTTAAATTCGAAGCTTATCAATCAATCAAAACAATTTGATCAGGAGAAGCTAGAACTGAATTCGAAGCTTAAAGCCGAAGTCCAGACCAGCTCAGAATTGAAGAAAGCGTTAACAAGCCTTCAAGACAAATGCTTGAACTTTGGCAATAATTGTATTGGACGATTAAAGAAGATATTTTACTCTGTTGGAGCCAGCAGTGGGAAATTTAACCCTTCGGCGGAAAATTTACCCCAGGCCTTCGATCATATTGAAGCTGAAATCGAAGAGCTTGACGAAGTTATAGCCGGGCATGGCGACTTCTGTGCCTGGGTAGCTTCTCGGGGTACGGCTGCTGCATTTCTGAAGGCCGGCTGCGAACATGGAAAAGTTGTCAACAGGCCCAACTTCACCTTATCTCCATCAATCCTGGATGATATGCCTGACCTCGCCCGAAGTATCTCCAATAGATTTATAAAAATGATATGGACAAAAGGCGGGCGGGAGAAGGCTGGAGATGAAGCACGAAGTCATCTTGAACCAGTAAGAAATAATACTTTGTACTTACCTTTTTCTTTGCACTTGATTTTTACTCACGATTCCTTGATTTATGTAGGATGACGAAGGTGAAGATGATGCCTAAGCTATGTCGCCGAAACTGTCGCCGAAGCTGAAGCTTGATGAAGATCAGTAGAAATGTACTATAGGAAAAAACTCAGGATACTTTTGTAACAAGTTTTGTAAATACAATTGAACTGTCCTCAAGGAACTTTGTACATACCTTGTAATATATTCTTACCCTTCGATTGAGTCGCTTTGATGTGGACGAAATCAGTATTTTGAGCCGAAGGCGAAAAAACACCTTCCCTTCTTTTCGTACACAACGAAGCCTAAACTGCCGCTTCCTCTTTTTGCCAAAGCTTTTCTTCACATAGCAAAACATAAAAAACTACTTCTTTCTGCCGAAGCTTTTACATAGCAAAACATAAAAGACTACTTCTTCCTTCTGCCGAAGCTTTTACATAGCAAAACATAAAAGACTACTTCTTCCTTCTGCCGAAGCTTTTACATAGCAAAACATAAAAGACTACTTCTTCCTTCTGCCGAAGCTTTTACATAGCAAAACATAAAAGACTACTTCTTCCTTCTGCCGAAGCTTTTACATAGCAAAACATGAAAGACTACTTCTTCTTTCTGCCAAAGCTTTTACTTTTACACAACGATTCACAAAAAACCAATTCTCTTTTTTGCCGAAGCAACCACTTTGGTACATAAATGCTATGAATGAATGCTTATGTATGCAAATGCCATGATGTAATGTAATGTGCAAATGAATGTCCGAAGCGTATGTCCGAAGCCACACTCATCCATCATTTTCTTAGGAGCAAAACACACGTCAGCTCTGCATTCCCTTAGGAACGACTTTGGAGCATCTTTGCCTTTTACTTAGGCAGTATCAGCGTTGACTTTTCGCTGTAAGCTCTGCATCCCCCTAGGGACGACTTTGGAGCTTCTTCGCCTTTTACTTAGACGGTATAAGCTCTGCATTCCCTTGGGAACGACTTTGGAGCTTCTTCGCCTTTTACTTTCGGCGGAATCAGCGTTGACTTTTCGCTGTGAGCTCTGCATCCCCTTAGGGACGTCTTCGGAGCTTTTTTCTCTTTTTCAGTTTCGGCACTCGATGGTGCGCTCTCAGCTTTTACATTTACATTCTTTGGGGGATTTTGCTCTTATAAAACTAAAAAGGGAAATTACATATGATAGCCCCATTAAAAACCTTTCTCCCCCTTTAGAAAGGAAAAGGGTGCCATGAAAAGAAAAGAAAAGATAAAATTACATCGAGTTATACATAAAACCGCCGAAGCTCATCTGCATTCCGAGATCTTGGAATTTCGTTGCCATCCATGTCCTTTAATCTGGACTTTTTGTTGCTTCGACGGTTTTTTAATAATTCGAAGGTTCACCTTGTTGCCACGAGTTCTTAAGCTTCAGCAACTTAAGCCTGTGGAGAAGATAGGTTTTGCTCTTAATCAACCATGAAACTATTATATGAAAACTGAAATATTCTTTATTTCACAGAAAATAGAATTTAAACGGAAAAAACTGTTATCAAGGTAGGATATTTGTCAATAAATGTGCTTCGACTCTGGCACAGTACTGTTGACTGTGCGAGCTTCAGATTGCTCTCTGAGATCCCTTTGGTGCGAAACATATTGGCTCCCTTCTGGCTGTTGAACTTGTTGCAGCGGAGGTGGAGGCGAGGGCCGTTGCCATGAGGCTTGAGGTTGACTTGCCGAAGCTACAGAGACTGCAGGATGGTTGCCCACATATTTCGGGATGTAAGGCTGATGGTATGAAGCAGTATGCATGACCTGCTTCGGCTGTCCCTGTTGCGCTGCAGCTTCTGCTAGCTCCTTTTGTTTTTGGATGGTGACGTGGCACATCCTGGTGGTATGGCCCTTGTTCTCACCACAGAATAAGCAAAATGTCCTTCTTGGTTGATCTTCAACCCTTCCACCGAAGCCCCTAGCGCCTCTGCCTCTTGGAGCTGGTGGCCGAAAGAAAGTTTGCTGTTGCCCCGAAGCCTGTGAGAAGCACTGCGGCCTGTTCTGCTGACTCCCCTTATCATCATTTTTGAGTGTTGTGGAAGGACCTGACATGCCTCGGATAGAATCTTCCCCCGAAGCCCCTGGTCATCTCAGAGAATCTGAAGGCTTCCTCCCTTCTTTGGCGAAAGTCATTATCAGCACGAATGTACTCGTCCATTTTTTGGAGCAGCTTCTCCAGAGCCTGAGGAGGCTTCCTAGCAAAGTATTGGGTTGCAGGTCCAGGACGAAGCCCCTTGATCATGGCTTCGGTGCCATAGCGATGGTCTATAGCTTTTTTGGGCGGCATGACGAAGGTGTTGTTTGCCGAAGCTCAAGAAATGGAAGTGAGTTCACCGGAGGTGGGCGCCAATGTTGGGGACTTGTTCTCAAATGCTAAGAGTTAAGAACAAGGCAACATAAAAAGTGTTAAGTGTTAAAATCCTTCGTCCTTCGAAGCATTATGTTCCTTCGGGAAATAATGAGTCTCGGACGAAGGTCATGAGAGGCATACCTTCGTAAACATAACAAGTAATGACGAAGGACTCACATAAAGTATGAAATATGATATAAGCATCACCATAGAATCATTTCTATTTTATTAACATGGAAAAACAGAAATGATTCCAAATTACAAATGTACCTTCGGTCCTGAGAGAAGGTGAAAAGTACGAGCGTGATGCCAAAAGCAAATGCCAAATCAGCGTGAACAGTACAGAGGTACTGTTCATCTATTTATAGGCACAGGTCGCAGCCTGTGACAAATTACAATTATGCCCCTTGCGAAAGTTTACAGCATTGACTCAGACCTATATGTATAAAAAGGTCATTCTATCTCTATGTCGGTTTAAAACGCCGAAGCTCCATGAAAAGGGACCTTCGGCCATCTCTTGGAGACGACTTCAGCCGAAGCTACTTCTTCGTGTGAGACCTTCGGCGCACCGAAGCACGACCCCAACACGTGCGGCAACGAATTTTGCCCGAAACCACCCCAAACATAGGTTTTGGACCTAAAGTAGTGGATTGGGCATGTTCGTTGCGAAAAACGAAGAAATGGTTCCGGTGGCAAAAACTCGTGCTTTGTATGCACCTCGACACCCGTTTTCGGAATGGGTGACGTGCGGCAACGAAATTGCGTGAAACTACCCCAAACATGAGTTTTGGACCTAAAGTAGTGGATTGGGCATGTTCGTTGCGAAAAACAAAGAAATGGTTCCGGTGGCAAAAACTCGTGCTTTGTATGCACCCGACTCCCGTTTTCGGAATGGGTGACGTGCGACAACGAAATTCCGCGAAACCACACCAAACATGAGTTTTGGACCTAAAGTAGTGGATTGGGCATGTTCGTTGCAAAAAACGAAGAAATGGTTCCGGTGGCAAAAACTCGTGCTTTGTATGCACCCCGACACCCGTTTTCGGAATGGGTGACGTGCGGCAACGAAATTGCGCGAAACCACCCCAAACATGAGTTTTGGACCTAAAGTAGTGGATTGGGCATGTTCGTTGCGAAAAACGAAGAAATGGTTCGGGTGGCAAAAACTCGTGCTTTGTATGCACCCGACAACCGTTTTCGGAATGGGTGACGTGCGACAACGAAATTGCGCGAAACCACCCCAAACATAGGTTTTGGACCTAAAGTAGTGGATTGGGCATGTATGTTGCGAAAAACGAAGAAATGGTTCCGGTGGCAAAAACTCGTGCTTTGTATGCACCCCGACACCCGTTTTCGGAATGGGTGACGTGCGGCAACGAAATTGCGTGAAACTACCCCAAACATGAGTTTTGGACCTAAAGTAGTGGATTGGGCATGTTCGTTGCGAAAAACGAAGAAATGGTTCCGGTGGCAAAAACTCGTGCTATGTATGCACCCGACACCCGTTTTCGGAATGGGTGACGTGCGACAACGAAATTGCGCGAAACCACCCCAAACATGAGTTTTGGACCTAAAGTAGTCGATGGGGCATGTTCGTTGCAAAAAACGAAGAAATGGTTCCGGTGGCAAAAACTCGTGCTTTGTATGCACCCCGACACCCGTTTTCGGAATGGGTGACGTGCGACAACGAAATTGCGTGAAACCACCCCAAACATGAGTTTTGAACCTAAAGTAGTGGATTGGGCATGTTCGTTGCGAAAAACGAAGAAATGGTTCCGGTGGCAAAAACTCGTGCTTTGTATGCACCCCGACACCCGTTTTCGGAATGGGTGACGTGCGGCAACGAAATTGCGTGAAACTACCCCAAACATGAGTTTTGGACCTAAAGTAGTGGATTGGGCATGTTCGTTGCGAAAAACGAAGAAATGGTTCCGGTGGCAAAAACTCGTGCTTTGTATGCACCCCGACATCCGTTTTCGGAATGGGTGACGTGCGGCAACGAAATTGCGTGAAACTACCCCAAACATGAGTTTTGGACCTAAAGTAGTGGATTGGGCATGTTCGTTGCGAAAAACGAAGAAATGGTTCCGGTGGCAAAAACTCGTGCTTTGTATGCACCCCGACACCCGTTTTCGGAATGAGTGACGTGCGGCAACGAAATTGCGCGAAACTACCCCAAACATGAGTTTTGGACCTAAAGTAGTGGATTGGGCATGTTCGTTGCGAAAAACGAAGAAATGGTTCCGGTGGCAAAAACTCGGGCTTTGTATGCACCCCGACACCCGTTTTCGGAATGGGTGACGTGCGGCAACGAAATTGCGTGAAACTACCCCAAACATGAGTTTTGGACCTAAAGTAGTGGATTGGGCATGTTTGTTGCGAAAAACGAAGAAATGGTTCCGGTGGCAAAAACTCGTGCTTTGTATGCACCCCGACAACCGTTTTCGGAATGGGTGACGTGCGGCAACGAAATTGCGCGAAACCACCCCAAACATGAGTTTTGGACCTAAAGTAGTGGATTGGGCATGTTCGTTGCGAAAAACGAAGAAATGGTTCCGGTGGCAAAAACTCGTGCTTTGTATGCACCCCGACACCCGTTTTCGGAATGGGTGACGTGCGGCAACGAAATTGCGTGAAACTACCCCAAACATGAGTTTTGGACCTAAAGTAGTGGATTGGGCATGTTCGTTGCGAAAAACGAAGAAATGGTTCCGGTGGCAAAAACTCGTGCTTTGTATGCACCCCGACACCCGTTTTCGGAATGGGTGACGTGCGGCAACGAAATTGCGTGAAACTACCCCAAACATGAGTTTTGGACCTAAAGTAGTGGATTGGGCATGTTCGTTGCGAAAAACAAAGAAATGGTTCCGGTGGCAAAAACTCGTGCTTTGTATGCACCCCGACATCCGTTTTCGGAATGGGTGACGTGCGGCAACGAAATTGCGTGAAACTACCCCAAACATGAGTTTTGGACCTAAAGTAGTGCATTGGGCATGTTCGTTGCGAAAAACGAAGAAATGGTTCCGGTGGCAAAAACTCGTGCTTTGTATGCACCCCGACACCCGTTTTCGGAATGGGTGACGTGCGGCAACGAAATTGCGTGAAACTACCCCAAACATGAGTTTTGGACCTAAAGTAGTGGATTGGGCATGTTCGTTGCGAAAACGAAGAAATGGTTCCGGTGGCAAAAAGTCGTGCTTTGTATGCACCCCGACACCCGTTTTCGGAATGGGTGACGTGCGGCAACGAAATTGCGTGAAACTACCCCAAACATGAGTTTTGGACCTAAAGTAGTGGATTGGGCATGTTCGTTGCGAAAAACGAAGAAATGGTTCCGGTGGCAAAAACTCGTGCTTTGTATGCACCCCGACACCCGTTTTCGGAATGGGTGACGTGCGGCAACGAAATTGCGCGAAACTACCCCAAACATGAGTTTTGGACCTAAAGTAGTGGATTGGGCATGTTCGTTGCGAAAAACGAAGAAATGGTTCCGGTGGCAAAAACTCGTGCTTTGTATGCACCCCGACACCCGTTTTCGGAATGGGTGACGTGCGGCAACGAAATTGCGTGAAACTACCCCAAACATGAGTTTTGGACCTAAAGTAGTGGATTGGGCATGTTCGTTGCGAAAAACGAAGAAATGGTTCCGGTGGCAAAAACTCGTGCTTTGTATGCACCCCGACACCCGTTTTCGGAATGGGTGACATGCGGCAACGAAATTGCGCGAAACCACCCCAAACATGAGTTTTGGACCTAAAGTAGTGGATTGGGCATGTTCGTTGCGAAAAACGAAGAAATGGTTCCGGTGGCAAAAACTCGTGCTTTGTATGCACCCCGACACCCGTTTTCGGAATGGGTGACGTGCGGCAACGAAATTGCGTGAAACTACCCCAAACATGAGTTTTGGACCTAAAGTAGTGGATTGGGCATGTTCGTTGCGAAAAACGAAGAAATGGTTCCGGTGGCAAAAACTTGTGCATTGTATGCACCCCGACACCCGTTTTCGGAATGGGTGACGTGCGGCAACGAAATTGCGTGAAACTACCCCAAACATGAGTTTTGGACCTAAAGTAGTGGATTGGGCATGTTCGTTGCGAAAAACGAAGAAATGGTTCCGGTGGCAAAAACTCGTGCTTTGTATGCACCCCGACACCCGTTTTCGGAATGGGTGACGTGCGGCAACGAAATTGCGTGAAACTACCCCAAACATGAGTTTTGGACCTAAAGTAGTGGATTGGGCATGTTCGTTGCGAAAAACGAAGAAATGGTTCCGGTGGCAAAAACTCGTGCTATGTATGCACCCGACACCCGTTTTCGGAATGGGTGACGTGCGGCAACGAAATTGCGCGAAACCACCCCAAACATGAGTTTTGGACCTAAAGTAGTGGATGGGGCATGTTCGTTGCGAAAAACGAAGAAATGGTTCCGGTGGCAAAAACTCGTGCTTTGTATGCACCCCGACACCCGTTTTCGGAATGGGTGACGTGCGGCAACGAAATTGCGTGAAACTACCCCAAACATGAGTTTTGGACCTAAAGTAGTGGATTGGGCATGTTCGTTGCGAAAAACGAAGAAATGGTTCTGGTGGCAAAAACTCGTGCTTTGTATGCACCCCGACACCCGTTTTCGGAATGGGTGACGTGCGGCAACGAAATTGCGTGAAACTACCCCAAACATGAGTTTTGGACCTAAAGTAGTGGATTGGGCATGTTCGTTGCGAAAAACGAAGAAATGGTTCCGGTGGCAAAAACTCGTGCTTTGTATGCACCCGACAACCGTTTTCGGAATGGGTGACGTGCGGCAACGAATTTTGCCCGAAACCACCCCAAACATAGGTTTTGGACCTAAAGTAGTGGATTGGGCATGTTCGTTGCGAAAAACGAAGAAATGGTTCCGGTGGCAAAAACTCGTGCTTTGTATGCACCTCGACACCCGTTTTCGGAATGGGTGACGTGCGGCAACGAAATTGCGTGAAACTACCCCAAACATGAGTTTTGGACCTAAAGTAGTGGATTGGGCATGTTCGTTGCGAAAAACAAAGAAATGGTTCCGGTGGCAAAAACTCGTGCTTTGTATGCACCCGACTCCCGTTTTCGGAATGGGTGACGTGCGACAACGAAATTCCGCGAAACCACACCAAACATGAGTTTTGGACCTAAAGTAGTGGATTGGGCATGTTCGTTGCAAAAAACGAAGAAATGGTTCCGGTGGCAAAAACTCGTGCTTTGTATGCACCCCGACACCCGTTTTCGGAATGGGTGACGTGCGGCAACGAAATTGCGCGAAACCACCCCAAACATGAGTTTTGGACCTAAAGTAGTGGATTGGGCATGTTCGTTGCGAAAAACGAAGAAATGGTTCGGGTGGCAAAAACTCGTGCTTTGTATGCACCCGACAACCGTTTTCGGAATGGGTGACGTGCGACAACGAAATTGCGCGAAACCACCCCAAACATAGGTTTTGGACCTAAAGTAGTGGATTGGGCATGTTTGTTGCGAAAAACGAAGAAATGGTTCCGGTGGCAAAAACTCGTGCTTTGTATGCACCCCGACACCCGTTTTCGGAATGGGTGACGTGCGGCAACGAAATTGCGTGAAACTACCCCAAACATGAGTTTTGGACCTAAAGTAGTGGATTGGGCATGTTCGTTGCGAAAAACGAAGAAATGGTTCCGGTGGCAAAAACTCGTGCTATGTATGCACCCGACACCCGTTTTCGGAATGGGTGACGTGCGACAACGAAATTGCGCGAAACCACCCCAAACATGAGTTTTGGACCTAAAGTAGTCGATGGGGCATGTTCGTTGCAAAAAACGAAGAAATGGTTCCGGTGGCAAAAACTCGTGCTTTGTATGCACCCCGACACCCGTTTTCGGAATGGGTGACGTGCGACAACGAAATTGCGTGAAACCACCCCAAACATGAGTTTTGAACCTAAAGTAGTGGATTGGGCATGTTCGTTGCGAAAAACGAAGAAATGGTTCCGGTGGCAAAAACTCGTGCTTTGTATGCACCCCGACACCCGTTTTCGGAATGGGTGACGTGCGGCAACGAAATTGCGTGAAACTACCCCAAACATGAGTTTTGGACCTAAAGTAGTGGATTGGGCATGTTCGTTGCGAAAAACGAAGAAATGGTTCCGGTGGCAAAAACTCGTGCTTTGTATGCACCCCGACATCCGTTTTCGGAATGGGTGACGTGCGGCAACGAAATTGCGTGAAACTACCCCAAACATGAGTTTTGGACCTAAAGTAGTGGATTGGGCATGTTCGTTGCGAAAAACGAAGAAATGGTTCCGGTGGCAAAAACTCGTGCTTTGTATGCACCCCGACACCCGTTTTCGGAATGGGTGACGTGCGGCAACGAAATTGCGCGAAACTACCCCAAACATGAGTTTTGGACCTAAAGTAGTGGATTGGGCATGTTCGTTGCGAAAAACGAAGAAATGGTTCCGGTGGCAAAAACTCGGGCTTTGTATGCACCCCGACACCCGTTTTCGGAATGGGTGACGTGCGGCAACGAAATTGCGTGAAACTACCCCAAACATGAGTTTTGGACCTAAAGTAGTGGATTGGGCATGTTTGTTGCGAAAAACGAAGAAATGGTTCCGGTGGCAAAAACTCGTGCTTTGTATGCACCCCGACAACCGTTTTCGGAATGGGTGACGTGCGGCAACGAAATTGCGCGAAACCACCCCAAACATGAGTTTTGGACCTAAAGTAGTGGATTGGGCATGTTCGTTGCGAAAAACGAAGAAATGGTTCCGGTGGCAAAAACTCGTGCTTTGTATGCACCCCGACACCCGTTTTCGGAATGGGTGACGTGCGGCAACGAAATTGCGTGAAACTACCCCAAACATGAGTTTTGGACCTAAAGTAGTGGATTGGGCATGTTCGTTGCGAAAAACGAAGAAATGGTTCCGGTGGCAAAAACTCGTGCTTTGTATGCACCCCGACACCCGTTTTCGGAATGGGTGACGTGCGGCAACGAAATTGCGTGAAACTACCCCAAACATGAGTTTTGGACCTAAAGTAGTGGATTGGGCATGTTCGTTGCGAAAAACAAAGAAATGGTTCCGGTGGCAAAAACTCGTGCTTTGTATGCACCCCGACATCCGTTTTCGGAATGGGTGACGTGCGGCAACGAAATTGCGTGAAACTACCCCAAACATGAGTTTTGGACCTAAAGTAGTGCATTGGGCATTTTCGTTGCGAAAAACGAAGAAATGGTTCCGGTGGCAAAAACTCGTGCTTTGTATGCACCCCGACACCCGTTTTCGGAATGGGTGACGTGCGGCAACGAAATTGCGTGAAACTACCCCAAACATGAGTTTTGGACCTAAAGTAGTGGATTGGGCATGTTCGTTGCGAAAACGAAGAAATGGTTCCGGTGGCAAAAAGTCGTGCTTTGTATGCACCCCGACACCCGTTTTCGGAATGGGTGACGTGCGGCAACGAAATTGCGTGAAACTACCCCAAACATGAGTTTTGGACCTAAAGTAGTGGATTGGGCATGTTCGTTGCGAAAAACGAAGAAATGGTTCCGGTGGCAAAAACTCGTGCTTTGTATGCACCCCGACACCCGTTTTCGGAATGGGTGACGTGCGGCAACGAAATTGCGTGAAACTACCCCAAACATGAGTTTTGGACATAAAGTAGTGGATTGGGCATGTTCGTTGCGAAAAACGAAGAAATGGTTCCGGTGGCAAAAACTCGTGCTTTGTATGCACCCCGACACCCGTTTTCGGAATGGGTGACGTGCGGCAACGAAATTGCGTGAAACTACCCCAAACATGAGTTTTGGACCTAAAGTAGTGGATTGGGCATGTTCGTTGCGAAAAACGAAGAAATGGTTCCGGTGGCAAAAACTCGTGCTTTGTATGCACCCCGACACCCGTTTTCGGAATGGGTGACGTGCGGCAACGAAATTGCGTGAAACTACCCCAAACATGAGTTTTGGACCTAAAGTAGTGGATTGGGCATGTTCGTTGCGAAAAACGAAGAAATGGTTCCGGTGGCAAAAACTCGTGCTTTGTATGCACCCCGACACCCGTTTTCGGAATGGGTGACGTGCGGCAACGAAATTGCGTGAAACTACCCCAAACATGAGTTTTGGACCTAAAGTAGTGGATTGGGCATGTTCGTTGCAAAAAACGAAGAAATGGTTCCGGTGGCAAAAACTCGTGCTTTGTATGCACCCCGACATCCGTTTTCGGAATGGGTGACGTGCGGCAACGAAATTGCGTGAAACTACCCCAAACATGAGTTTTGGACCTAAAGTAGTGGATTGGGCATGTTCGTTGCGAAAAACGAAGAAATGGTTCCGGTGGCAAAAACTCGTGCTTTGTATGCACCCCGACACCCGTTTTCGGAATGGGTGACGTGCGGCAACGAAATTGCGCGAAACTACCCCAAACATGAGTTTTGGACCTAAAGTAGTGGATTGGGCATGTTCGTTGCGAAAAACGAAGAAATGGTTCCGGTGGCAAAAACTCGTGCTTTGTATGCACCCCGACACCCGTTTTCGGAATGGGTGACGTGCGGCAACGAAATTGCGTGAAACTACCCCAAACATGAGTTTTGGACCTAAAGTAGTGGATTGGGCATGTTCGTTGAGAAAAACGAAGAAATGGTTCCGGTGGCAAAAACTCGTGCTTTGTATGCACCCCGACACCCGTTTTCGGAATGGGTGACGTGCGGCAACGAAATTGCGCGAAACCACCCCAAACATGAGTTTTGGACCTAAAGTAGTGGATTGGGCATGTTCGTTGCGAAAAACGATGAAATGGTTCCGGTGGCAAAAACTCGTGCTTTGTATGCACCCCGACACCCGTTTTCGGAATGGGTGACGTGCGACAACGAAATTGCGTGAAACCACCCCAAACATGAGTTTTGAACCTAAAGTAGTGGATTGGGCATGTTCGTTGCGAAAAACGAAGAAATGGTTCCGGTGGCAAAAACTCGTGCTTTATATGCACCTGACACCCGTTTTCGGAATGGGTGATGTGCCTCTGGCCAGTTGTTTCTGAAGATCTTCAATTTCGCGCTTCTGAGCTTCAGCTTGACCTTTAAAAGCAGCTTCGTCTTCCTTTATTTTATTTATCAATGAGTGTAATATTTTATCTTTTTCGAGACCTTCGTTCCTCAGTTCAATAACTTCGGAACGAAGGTTGCTCAGGGCTATAGAACACCCTTCGTCTTCAGCATCTTTCTGTGCCCTGAGGGCATTGCTAAGTATCAGGCCCTGCAAAGAGAAATATGTGTGCGTCAATAGGTTTAAACAAACGAAAAATTTTGGACTCAACAAAAAATACAAGGATTTCATTTGTCGCACCTTTAAGCTATTGTAAGCCAGGCTGTCGGCCAGATCGTTCTTCGACAGCACCGAGAGCCCGTCTTCTAAAGTTGGGAATCCGAAGCTCTTGCTCATCTCCCGACAGACAGAAATTTCCTTGCTGTCGGGGAGACAATACAAGAAGTCTTCTTCTCCACTGCCATTGAATATTAACGCCCCCTTTGGATATTTCAGTTTTTGGGCGTAGTGCTGGGCCTCTTGCTCTTCTTTTTCTGATAGTTTTTTCCCCGAAGCATGACGAACAATATAATCACGAACTTTGGGGGATGCTTCGGGGGCAATGACACCGGTTTCTTCAACAAAAGTTGGCTTTGTTATTTTTTCTGCCTCACTTTCCAAGGATTTTATCTTTGCAGGCTCTGAGGGCCCAGCTTCGGCTTCAGTCTCTCGCCCTGGAGCTTTAGAACCAGAAATTTCAGTTGTTGTTTCAGGAATGACAGCAGCCCTCTTCGGAGGTGTGCTTGAAGATTTGATCGTTTCCAGTACATCTAGCACATTAGCCATTCTCTTTCTTTTCGGAGTCACTGCTGGCACTTTTTGATTTTTTACTGTCTCAATGTTTGCTGCAGGACTCAAAACTTCTGATGTTTTGGATCCCTCAGTTGCTTCTTTTACCTCTTCCATTTTTTCTGTGGACGGCGCTTCGGCCTTCTCTTTCGTTTCTGATAACAAAATCTTTGATTGTTCCAATTCTATCTTTGTTGGCACTTCGGCCGTTTCTGCGACTTCTGGCAGCAAGGTTGGCTCGGTTGGTTTTTCAGCTTCGGTGGCCGAAGAAGTTTCTCCGGTAAACTCAGGCACCGAAGCTGGTTCAATATAGCGCGGCCGATGTGTAAGGACCTTTATCTTCTTTCTTTTCGGTTCTGGCTCGCTAGGAGCAGTTGCAGCTTCTTCTTTTGCAGAGGTTGTGTTTTTTCTCTTCTGCCTTCGAATGGGATAGCAATAGTCAGGGTAGACAAACCCGATTGCATCAAATACCCGATTCAACCTCTTCTTTTTTCGGCCTCCGAAGGCTGCTGACATTGCAGTGTCTTCGGCCTTCGAATAAGCCCCAAGCAGTTCATCACTTAAATTTTCAATACTTTTTAACCAGTCATCATCTGGCTCAACGAATTTATCTCCAAATTTAAAAGTGTACTTCAACCTGATAAGTCCACCTTCGTCAGCCTCTTTTACGGTTTCTTGTGGCATTTCCCATTTCTCCGCGAGCGGCCATACCCTGAAGGCAATATGCTCTTGTACTAAGTCTCTCGTTCCAATGAAAGAGCAGACTGCGCCGAAGGCCCTCTGGCATTCTTCGGCAGCTTCATTCATTTCAACCTTCGGCCTCCGAAGGCCGAAGCTTTGCCAAATAGGGCGCATAATTATACCTTTGATATCTTCTCGTATTGTCAGATCATTCTTCACATAAAACCATTCTGTCATCCAGTCGCCGGGCCATCTCTTCCGAAAGGTTGGCACGGGGCAGCTTGACCCGGACCGAGAAACGAAACTGTAGCAGCCAAAATTATTGTGATACTGTTCCTTACCCCAAGATTTTGTCTCGTATGATAATTCGTGTATATTACAGAAGCTTTTTGCATCAGGCTTCAGACCTTGGCTTCTCACGGCCCACACGAATATATTCAGCTTTATAATTGCCTCGGGGGTAAGTTGATGGAGATAGATTTCGAATATTTTCAGCACCTCCACAACGAAGCTGCTCAAGGGAAATCGCAGCCCAGCTTTCAAAAAGCTTCGGTACACTACGACTTCATTCTCTTCGGGATGTGGGCAAGTTTTTTCCCCTTCGTCCGCCCTCACAATGGACAAATCCCGGAAATACCTTCCTCTCATATTGACAAGATGGTTTTCTTTGATAGTTGATTTACCATAAACTGAATGGCTTGGTCGCCAGGGACGATCTTCGGAGTCTTCACCACCACTGTCCACATCATAGCTGTCACTGTCACCAGTATCCTCAGACAAACCTTCCAGAATCTCCTTGGTGATTTTTTCTGTGTTGGTCTTTGACATCGCTATAAGAAACCCCAAATTTTTCTCTTCGTCGAGGCTCAGCTTCGTCTCAGCAGCAGTCTTCTTATCTTCGGACATCTTCGGAGATGCTAAAAAACTATTTTCAAAGCCGAAGCTTCAAAACTAAAAGCTTAGCAAATCTTAGTGCACAAGAGCTAAAAATTGAGTGAGTGGGAGCAGTTGGCCAGAGAGCGTATCAAATGAGTTTGCGGTATGGCCGTATTTATACGCCAAGTGCGTTGAAAATTGAACGACCCCGCTTGTCAGTGAATGTTGCTATTCTAGCAAAGGGAAGGTGTTTTTTCGGACCTTCGGCGTAAAGCCTTCGTCCATGTCGCAATCTAAATTTATTATTTTAAACAAATTAATATTGCGAGGGGCTACTGTTGGGGACCTTCGGCATCCGAAGGTCCTCAAAAACAGGATTTAACAGTATTTCTGGAGTATAATGTGTGAACAGGTATCTTCGGATTCAAGTCAGCATCACAGTAGACCAGAGTAATACGAAGGTTGATACAGAGCCGAAGGTGTGAGCAGGAAAGCTTCGGCGCGGTAGCAAAAAGTGAAACCGACTTAAAGATGAAAAGGCTATTTAAACCTCGACAGATTACTATAGAATTATTATCAAGTGTAAAGGGCATGAATGTAATTTTGTATGGGTTGTGTCCCGTGCCTATAAATAGGAGAACAGTACCCCCGTACTGTTCAGGCTGACTTGGCATTCGCTTTTTGCGTCACGCTTGTGCTATCATCTCCTTCTAGTTGGAGGTACATTTGTAACTCAAAGATAATTATGTCTATGTCTGATAGTAATATATAATTATTTATGTTATCTTTTATATTCTCTACATTTTATCCTTCGTCACTGTATAATAAATTTATGAAGGCACGCTCTTCATTACCTTTGTCCGAAAATCATTATATCCTAAGGGAAATAATGCTTCGAAGGACGAAGGACTTTAGCGATTAACATTTTTTATGTTGTCTTGTTCTTAACTCCTAGCATTTGAGAACAAGTCCCCAACAAGTATCATTATTTTAGCTAGGTTTTCTCCTTCTAAGTTCTAAGCATACATGGTAACAAGCATTTAGTTCAATCAACAAATTGTCTCATGTAACCTCATTTCACTTCTTACTCGATGTAGTACAAGGGGTCAAGCAGTCTCATTAGCTGCGAGAAGCAGACGATTCAAATCGAGTTTTAACCTTATAAGGTAAACCTAAACACACGACATGTCAGGGTACTCCGACCCCACACATGACAACCGTCCCCATCGATTCCCCGTTTGCGTCCAGGCCTCACCGCCTTGGCATACAATGCTCCACTGACCCCGGCTGCCGCCGTGCAGTGACCGCACTTGTACCCACCATAGCTAGCATGGGAGACCCAGTCTCAGGTCGCATGAGGGATAAAGTCCACGCCCGGCTTCACTCAGGTACTAGGTTTACCGGTTACCATTTTTCCCGGCATGTGCTTAGTACGTTCAAAAGCTTGACTCAGGTATCCACACATTAATCCTTAATTCCTTTTCCCGTCTCATGGTCAAGGCATCCTCCCTGGATCCAAGTCCATAGACTAACACAGATCCCGTTATCAAGATGAATATAATCAATTCCTGACCTCGCGCGAGTGCTAGAAAAATCACTCGACTTCTACCGAGATCCTGATTAGCAAAGCAGCTACTCGACCTAGCATACTAGTATTCATCTCAAAATGGAATCCTAAGTTCATGCAACTAGAGGTTTCAAGCAACTCCTACACTTAAGTGCACATTGCAATCCTACAAGCATTACGTGTAGTAAAGTAGCATATAATAATACGGTTATGCATATAAACCGGGGCTTGCCTTCAATTGCTGGGGCTGCGGGGAGATCCTCAACAGCAGCCTCGGAAGCTTGCTCCTGGTCCTCCTCTTGGACAGATCCTTGCTCGGGGATGAGCACGTACTCTCCGTCGGCAAGATTACAATCTAATGAATGCAATGCGTAAGATATATGCATGATATGATATGTGCTTTAGAAATTACAACTTTTGACGGTGTATGATCTACTTGAGTTAGACAAGGTTAAACCTTACTTATGTAAGACTTCTGGGTGGTATACTTGGTAAATTGGATCAAACTTAGCTAAGGTAAGTGGTAGGTTTATTTTTGGGGTTCCACTGAATTCTTTTAAAGCCTTAGTAAGAATTGACAAGAATTCAAGTTGGACTTATTGGAGTGAGGTTTATTTCTTATTTCTTTTTCTTTATTCCCCTTAAGTTTTTGGAGTGGGTTTGAACTACAAGTTGCCTTAATAAAATTTCAGAAATTCTGCAAAAATTACAGTGGCTTATTACTGGTGTATAGTTCTCTGTCTCAAAATTTGGGGATCAGAAAGTGAGTAGTTTTCTCTGGACAAAATTACCAAACTATAGGGCATAAGGGGTGCTTTGAACTACAACTATTACTTAACAGTAGGTAATTCTCTAAAACTTATTTTTGCTGGCTTTTAGGTGCTATAACATGACTTGGCACAAAATTCTAGCCACTAATACCTATTAGTTATTTTACTAGGGTTTTCTCAAGTTTCTAGCCAAAGAGGTGCTTTCTACTACCACTATATTTGAAAAATATCAAACAACAGATTTATGATTTTTCTTAGCTTCTATTTTGCGCAAGAGCAAACATTCTGAAGTTTGGCATCTTTTTGCTAAAGGGAAGGGGTGGTATGCAATAATTGGATTAAATGGCCTTTCTTATAAGATATTAGCAATAGGTATTATTTTGCATCTTTTCAATGGGTTTTCATTTTTCTCTGGTGGTTTATCTTATTATTGACTTAGCAAAATTTTGGTTGCCCATTATTGCATTATTATGGGTTATTCATGATTTATTTGAAAAATGCCTCATTATCATATTATATTTGTTTACCCTACTTAATATGATGGGCTGAGGTGTTCATTATTTTTGCAGTGGGGATCTGGTGGTTATAAGTCCACTGGATTTTTATTATCAATTTTGGGTCTGGTTTTGTAATTCTAATAATTGATTTCTAGTTGGAATAATGCTAAATAAAACATTTTACTTTAAAACTGATCTGGACTAAAAATGCCTTTATTTTTCCTAGGTTCTCTGTTACTTAAGCAAACTAGGAAAAATAATTTCACTCACTGTTCATTAATTTCTAATGCCTTTCTGAATTTTCCTAAGTTTTGGGCCAAATAGCTTTAAATGGATATCTATAATATATTTTTCAATACTGGGGTTCCTACTAATTTTAAACAGTGTCTAAATGAAGTTTGAATACCTACAAATTTTCTTAGGTTCAGCACAGAAGCAAAACTAATTTTCCTTAATTAAACAAGGTTTGGTCAGTTTCTGTTTTTAATTTTAAACTCTAAAAATTAGAACAAAAAAGCATAGGGTTTATTATTTTTAAATGATAGTTCATAATATTTAGGATCTAGCAAAATTAGTTTGACAACTTTTGATTAAGAATTCATCAAGTTATGGATTTTCTAAGTTCTCTGGTTATTTAAAAAGATTAACAAAATTGATTAAATGGAAAACTACTTTGTACTGGGGTCCCTGGTGGGTGTTTTAAGTTTTCCTCATGGATCAATCCCTGGGTTACTATTCAAAAGAGTCACTGACATTGCAGAAAACCCCCCGAGTTCTTCTAATCCTAACCCGAGGTCCTTCTCCCAACTTAAACAGTAACCGCGGCGGAAGAAAGGGCGGAGGGGCTTACCGGCGGTGAGATTGCTCCGGTGAGGTGATCGAGGACATAGGGGAGGTCTCGGGGATCACAGCGATGTGCGGGTCGCCGTCGGGGATGGTCGGAGTCGGCCGGTCCACGTGCGCAGGCGGGGATGCTCGTCGACGGCGAGGAGTCCGGCCTACTCACGGCGCGATAGTTCAATTGGACGGGTCAAAGAGCTTCACAGGATGCCAGGGAAGATGTGGGTGCAAGGAATTAGACGAAGACTCACTGGTTAGCTCGGTCCACGCGCGGCGGCGGAAGACTGAAGTCCGGCGAGGGTGAAATCGCTTCTCCGGTGAGGCAACGCCTCGGCTCAAGCTTGGAGAAGCTTCACGGCTTCACTGGGAAGCGATCTAGGGGCTAGGGCGAGGCTGGAGTTCAACAGAAAGAGGGTGGCCACGATGGCCGATCCTGGGCAGGGTTGGCGGGCGACGGTGCTCGCTTTTCACGGCGAACTCCGGTGATCTTTGGCTCGGGCGAGGCTCGGGGTGTGCGGTGCCAACGGCTAAGGGCTCTTGGACGCATTTATAGGCGAGGGCACGACAGAGGCACGCGGGGCGGGGCGACCACGTGTGGGGCGCACGCTGCCGCGACCAGTCCGCGCTCGGCCGGTCAGGCAAGCGATCGAACACGTGGCTTTTTGCTTCTGCCCGAGTTCAAGCGCCCATAGGTTGAAGATCTTCGCGAATGTGGGCATGATCGCTGCACAAGATTTGCTCCTCGACAGAGCTTTGTTGTTTGTGTGTGGAAGTCGAGCGGTTTGGGG
This sequence comes from Zea mays, assembly GCF_902167145.1. Classification (NCBI taxonomy): domain Eukaryota; kingdom Viridiplantae; phylum Streptophyta; class Magnoliopsida; order Poales; family Poaceae; genus Zea; species Zea mays. Next base: position 49,772,856 of record NC_050103.1, read on the forward strand.
CAGTCTACAGAGAGTTGTCGTGTCACAAAGGTGGCAGTGTCACAAGGTGAGTCCCAAGGTAAAATTGCGCCAAAACCGTGCCAAATGAAATTGGTTTGAGTTCAAACTTTTCCAGGGTGTGTTCAAGGGAATTTGGCACAACTTTGATGTTTGGACTTGTTTGATTTGAGTTCTGAAAAAGAGAGAACAAGATGGATCTTTGAGAGGGGGCTGAAATTCAGATTGCTGAATTTCTGAATTTTCCCCAAGTGCATTAGTTTAGGGGTTGTTTTGGGGATTTAAAAAGTTCATAAAGCAAAACTTCCTTACTATGTTTTGTTAGTTAATCAGTGAACTAAAACTTTATAATTTGGTTTGCTCCAAAATTGTATTCTTCTCCCAAGGGTTTCTCCCATTTACCCTTTATGCATAAATAGTTCACTTAGGGTTAACTAGGGTTTAAGAGTTTTTCCCTTTTTTGAATTCATGAAAACTTTAAGGAGGGTTTAAGTAGACTTCAACATAATTCTTTGTTCTCATTTTCAATGTTCACCCTTTTGTTGAGATTGCATGTGATCATGGGTTGGGGTTAGCTTAAGGAAGAACCCTAAGTGACGCTGTGGTGTCACAGCCTTCCCCCCTTAAAGGAATCTCGTCCCGAGATTCGGGCCAGAGTCCTCTCGGGGTGAAGCGAAGGGTGAGACTTATAGGAAGTGGGTGCTTATTGTTATTATTGGAGCAAACTGCTCTTCGAATGTCATTCTCTTTGCAACTTCAAAAGGAAGTCCTTTTAAAGTTTTGTTTCATGATTACTTCATTCTGATTTAAGATCATATTTTTGAAAATTAGATTCGAAGGGCAGGAGGAGGGGTTGGGGGTGTGATTACGTACCAGCTTCCTTAGGTAGGTAATCGGGGAAGTTGGATCTCAAGAATTCCTCTGTTTCCCAAGTAGTTTCTTCCTCTGAGTGATTACTCCACTGGACCTTGTACATCTTGATCGATTTAGCCCGAGTTGATCTTTCTTTGCAATCCAGAATCTTGGAGGGGTACTCTTGGTACGATAGATCTGGCTCTATCTCCAATTCTAGCTCTTCTATGATCTCGGTCGGCAATCGAACACACTTCTTCAACTGAGATACATGGAACACACTGTGAATGGCATACATTTTTGAAGGTAACTTCAGCTTTTATGCCACGGGTCCACAGGCTTCTATGATCTCATAAGGTCAAATGTAACGAGGGGCTAGCTTGCCTTTGATCCCAAACCTCTGCACTCCCTTGGTGGGTGATACCTTGAGGTTACAAAACTTCCCACCTCGAACTGGAGAGGTTTCCTTCTTCTATCATGGTAACTCTTCTGCCTGGCCTGAGCAGCTTCTAGATTCTTCCTGATTAGTTTGACCTTCCTTTCGGCTTCAGTCACTAAGTCAGGTCCAAAAACTCCTCTTTCTCCAGGTTGAGACCAATTGAGGGGGTGTCCTGCACCTTCTTCCATAGAGAGCTTCGAAAGGTGCCATCCTTAGGCTGGATTGATAACTGTTGTTATAAGCAAACTCTGCCAAGGAGAGGTGCTTATCCCAGTTCTTGCCATAATCGATTGCACAAGCTCTCAGCATATCCTCCAGGATTTGGTTTACCCTTTCCGTCTGACCATCGGTCTGTGGGTGGTAAGCTGAACTTCTGATTAGCTTGGTTCCCAAAGACTCCTGCAGTTGTTCCCAAAATATGGCAACAAATTGGGCTCCTCGGTCAGAAACAATGGTCCGAGGTAATCCGTGCAAACACATGATCCAGTCAATATACAATTCTGCATACTTCTGAGCCTTATCAGTGGTGTGCACAGGAAGAAAATGTGCCACTTTCGTCAGTTGGTCCACAATAACCCAAATCGAATCATGATGACGAGAGGTGTTGGGCAGACCCACAATGAAATCCATGCTGATGTAATCCCATTTCCACGAAGGTATAGATAGGGGTTGCAAAGCTCCAGCTGATTTCAAGTGGCTTGCCTTTATCCTCTGACAGGTGTCACATTCTGATACATACTGGGCTATCTCCCTCTTCATTCTGGTCCACCAATACAAAGGCTTCAGGTCATGGTACATTTTGGTGCTTCTCGGATGTATAGAGAATTTGGAGAGATGAGCCTCATCCAAGATTTTCCTCTTGAGGTCCTGGCTTTTAGGAATTACCAATCTGCTTTTGAACCATAACACACCCTTTTCATCTTGGCGGAAACAACTATACTTCTCAACCTTCTGATGGAGATTCTTCTTGATAATCTGCACTCCCTTGTCACTGAGCTGGGCCATGATGATCTGGTCTTGCAAAGTTGGCTCAACAGAAATGTGAGACAAAGAACCAGAAGGAATCACTTCAATTTGCATCTTGCTCAACTCATCACACAAGGTGTTAATGCGAGAATCTATCAGAATACAATTGCATTGCAACTTACGACTCAAGGCATCTGCTACCACATTGGCCTTCCCTAGGTGATAATGTACCTCACGGATCAGTCCTTGGGTTACTATTCAAACGAGTCACTGACATTGCAGAAAACCCCCGGGTTCTTCTAATCCTAACCCGAGGTCCTTCTCCCAACTTAAACAGTAACCGCGGCGGAAGAAAGGGCGGAGGGGCTTACCGGCGGCGAGATTGCTCCGGTGAGGTGGTCGAGGACGTAGGGGAGGTCTCGGGGATCACAGCGATGTGCGGGTCGCCATCGGGGATGGTCGGAGTCGGCCGGTCCACGTGCGCAGGCGGGGATGCTCGTCGGCGGCGAGGAGTCCGGCCTACTCATGGCGCGATAGTTCAATTGGACGGGTCAGAGAGCTTCACAGGATGCCAGGGAAGATGTGGGTGCAAGGAATTAGACGAAGACTCACTGGTTAGCTCGGTCCACGCGCGGCGGCGGAAGACCGAAGTCCGGCGAGGGTGAAATCGCTTCTCCGGTGAGGCAACAACTCGGCTCAAGCTTGGAGAAGCTTCACGGCTTCACTGGGAAGCGATCCAGGGGCTAGGGCGAGGCTGGAGTTCAACAGAAAGGGGGTGGCCACGATGGCCGAGCCTGGGCAGGGATGGCGGGCGACGGTGCTTAGTTTTCACGGCGAACTCCGGTGATCTTTGGCTCAAGCGAGGCTCGGGGTGTGCGGTGCCAACGACTAAGGCCTCTTGGACGCATTTATAGGCGAGGGCACGGCAGAGGCGCGCGGGGCGGGGCGACCACGCACGGGGCGCGCGTTGCCGCGGCCAGTCTGCGCTTGGCCGGTCAGGCAAGCGATCGATCACGTGGCTTTTTGCTTCTGCCCGAGTTCAAGCGCCCATAGATTGAAGATCTTCGCGAATTTGGGCATGATCGCTGCACAAGATTTGCTCCCCCGACAGAGCTTTGTCGTTTGTGTGTGGAAGTCGAGCGGTTTGGGGCAGTGTACAGAGAGTTGTCGTGTCACAAAGGTGGCAGTGTCATAAGGTGAGTCTCGAGGTAAAACTGCGCCAAAACCGTGCCAAATGAAATTGGTTTGAGTTCAAACTTTTCCAGGGCATGTTCAAGGGAATTTGGCACAACTTTGATGTTTGGACTTGTTTGATTTGAGTTCTGAAAAAGAGAGAACAAGATGGATCTTTGAGAGGGGGCTGAAATTCAGATTGCTGAATTTCTGAATTTTTCCCAAGTGCATTAGTTTAGGGGCTGTTTTGGGGATTTAAAAAGTTCAAAAAGCAAAACTTCCTTACTATGTTTTGTTAGTTAATCAGTGAACTAAAACTTTATAATTTGGTTTGCTCCAAAATTGTATTCTTCTCCCAAGGGTTTCTCCCATTTACCCTTTATGCATAAATAGTTCACTTAGGGTTAACTAGGGTTTAAGAGTTTTTCCCTTTTTTGAATTCATGAAAACTTTAAGGAGGGTTTAAGTAGACTTCAACATAATTCTTTGTTCTCATTTTCAATGTTCACCCTTTTGTTGAGATTGCATGTGATCATGGGTTGGGGTTAGCTTAAGGAAGAACCCTAAGTGACACTGGGGTGTCACACTTTAGTTCTGCTAACTCTGCTGGAGGCATCCTATAGGGTCTCTTGGATATAGGTGAAGTTCTAGGTTGCAGCTCAATTGCAAACTCTATGTCTCTGTCGGGTGGCATCCCTGGCAATTCATCTGGGAAAACATCAGGGTACTCACAGACCACTGGAATTCTCTCTATGGGTGATTCTACCTTAGTAAGTGCACAAGAATGGGTACAACCTTGGTCAGGTAGGTACAAGGTGATTTCTCCGCAATTCGGTGAGTGTATTTCAATGGCTCTTGCTGCGACATTAATCAAAACATGATGTCGGGATAACCAGTCTGTTCCCAGAATGATATCCACACTCTTCAATCCCATAATCAGGAGGGTGGTTCTAAATACAATACTACCCAGTTTTATTAGCACCTGCCGGTTGAGTTGATAGGTGGCAACCCTGCCTCCCGGTGTTGCAATCATAATGCCCCCATTGGTGTGGTGAAAGGGTAGCTGACACTTGGCACTAAATTTTGTACTGATAAAACTGTGTGATGCGCCAGAATAAAAAAGAATGACAGCAGGGTAATTCAAAACAGAAAAGATATCGGTCATGACGGGTGCTCCCTCTGGAATGTCAGCCAATGTGGTGAAGTTCAGCCTGCCCTGCCTCACTTGTACCCTCTGCCTTTTGCCTTGGTTCTGATTTGCAATCTACCCCTGCCTCTACTGGTTCTTGGGATAATTCTTGGCATAATGTCCGGTACTGCCACAAGTGAAGCACCGGTTGTCATTGCCCTAACGATACTGCTGTTGTGGCTGGTTGTTGTCCCAAGGATTGGGGTGGTTTCTCCTTAGGATTATTTTTTCCTTAGGATTTTTCTAAGTTCTCATTGTTTTTAAGAAATAAAATGTGGTGCATTTCTTTTGTACTAACAGAGGGTTCAACAAAACTTTTTTGTGAACTATGCTACTTAAGTAAGCTAGGAAAAATGTGGTTGCCCTCTGGTTCATATTTTTTAATCCCCTTTTCCATTTTTTTAATGTTTGGACTAAAACAAGTTTTTGTAGTTAATCTCTTCTTAATCTAGTATATTGGGGAGTTCAACATTTTTAAACAGGGTAGTTAGTAGTTGGGCATGCCTCTGATTTTTCTTACCCTCAGTCCAAAAGTATTTATATTTATCTTCTATTTGTTTAGCTTTGGGCAGTATACTTATTTAAATCAAAACTTTTAAAAATCTTGCAGTACTTAGGGTGTTTGTTATTTTTCCTAAGTAGTTCATATAATTTAGAACCTAGCAAAATTAGTTTGACCAAATTTGGCGGGATAAAATTGGAGTTATGATTTTTGCAAGTTCTGTATGCATTTAAAAGAATAAAGTTTAAAAGGTTTAATGAAAACCAGTTTGGGCCGACGCCCCAGGGGTTTCCCTTAACTAATCCTTTAAACCGTACCCCTGTGGAACTATTCCTCTGAGTCGCTGACTTCGCAAAAACCCCCTGGCTTATCCTTCTTTCAACCCGGACTCCTTCCCCCTTGTAATAGTAACTGCGAAGAGGAAAAAGGGTGGCACGGCTTATCGGCGGCGAGGAGGTCCGGTGAAGGGCTGGGTGAGATCTGGGAGGTCCTAGCGCTCACGTCGAGGTGCGGGTCATCGACGGTGATGGCCGGAATAGGTCTGACCACATGTGCAGGCGATCAGGCTCGTCGGCGGCGTGTGCTCCGGCCTGCTCATGGCAGTAGGGCTCAATCGAATGGCACAGAGAACTTCACGGGATGCTAAGGATGCTACAGGTACAAGGAATCGACAAATGGCTTACCGTGGAGCTCGGTCTACGTGCGACGGTGGCCGGGTGAAGTCCGGCGACGTCGATCCGGCGCCTCCGGTGAGGTATAGTTCAATCCGTGGCTCGGGGAGCTTCACTGAGGTCCGTAGAAGCTAACCCGAGGGTCGGACGGGACGGGGAGTGGCTGGTTTGGCCGGTCTACGGTGGTCGTGGCTTGCGCGACCGCTGGCACGCCGTTCTCTAGGCAAACGCCGACGAACTCGAGCTCGGGTTGGGTCAGGGGACGCGGGGGGGGGGGGGTGTACGGTCGAGGCCGAGGTGGCTTTTATAGCCACGGGCGCGAGCGTGGGCGCAGGTTTGGCACGGCGTGGGGCTGCGCGCGTTGGCGGAGCGCTGAGGGCATGCTCTAGCGTTACCAGGGTGCGTCGAACACGTGGCCGTGTTCATCTGCCCGAGTTCTTGCGCCTGCAGAGCTCCAAAACGTGTGAATCTCGCCAAATGTCTTGTGCAAGATCTCTTCCTGGCACCTAGGGCTAGCTAGTTTGTGTAAGTTCCAATGGAAGATCTGCTCTAGTTTGCAAGATATGTGGGCGCCAAGTCTTGTCTGTCTGCACTGTTCACCAGTGACAAAACTAATGTCAAACCATGTCAAACGACCTTGGTTTGATTTCAAATTTTTCAGGGATGTGCCTTGGGTAATTTGGCCACTTTTTGCTATTTGGTCCAAGTGGTTTTGGCACCAGCACAAGGGTAAACACATTTGATCTTTGGGCTAGGGTTGGTTTTGGGGACATAGAGAATTCTGAATGGCTCTAGTGTGCTCTCCACTTGGTGAATTGTTTTGGGGTTTTTGTTGGGCCTTTTTGTAATACCTCTCTTAATACATTTTGTAGATTTACTAATATACTTCCTCTTTGGTAAAGGTTCCCTTTTGTGATTTGGCCATTTGCCCACTCTTTCCCCTTTAATCCCATGGTTAGGGTTTAATGGCTTAAGAGGGGAATTAGGGTTTTTGAACCTTGTTTATGGGTGAAAATTGTATGAAGGCTAGGGTTCATTTCTTATGATGATCAATACTTGGCTTAACCATGCTTCTAAGCTTTTAGTGCCTTCACTTCCTAAACTTAGCATATAGGGTAAGAGGCCAAAAGTGTGCTCATTGGGCTAGGGCCTTGAGTAATACCTGGGGTGTTACATTCTTTTCCCCAACGTCGGCCACAAGTGCTTCATGGCAAAGGACGACAAGAAAAAGAAGGTACAAACTAGAACCACCCCCAAGTATACTACATCTAGTGGTGAGGGTAGTTCTAGTGAAGATGAATATGACTTGCTTAGCCTTTTTGCCAACCTTAACATGCAACAAAAGGAAAAATTAAATGAACTGATAGGTGCCATTCATGAGAAGGATGAACTCTTGGACATCTAAGAGGAATTCCTTATTAAAGAAAATAAAAAGCATGTTAAGGTGAAGAATGATTATGCTCAGGAAATAGAGAAAAATAAAAACTTGACTAAGGAGCTTCGCATTTGCCATGATTCAATTACCAATCTTAGACATGAAAATACTAGCTTAATTGCTAAGATTGATAAATTGAATGAATCTATTTCTAGCCTTAGGACTGAGAATGCTAGCTTAATTTCCAAGGCTAAAGATTTAAATATTTGCAATGATTCTATTTCCTGTCTTGGAGATGAGAATGCCATATTACATGCTAAGATAGAAGAATTAAAATTATGCAAACCCTCTACATCTACCGTTGATCATGTTGCTATTTGTACTAGATGTGGATATGTTAATGTTGATGCTATAAATGATCACATTGCTTTAATTAAACAACAAAATGATCATATAGCTCAACTAACTGCTAAAATAAATGAGCATGAAATTGAGAATGAAAAATTTAAATTTGCTAGAAGCATGCTCTATAGCGGGAGACGCCCTGGCATTAAGGATGGCATTGGTTTCCAACAGGGAAGTAATGTCAAGCTTAATGCCCCTAAAAGATTGTCTAATTTTGTTAACGACAAGGCTCCCATAGTTCAGGATAATGAGGGCTATATTTTATATCCTGTTGGTTATCCCGAACATAAAATTAGGAGAATTCATGCTAAGAAGTCTCATTCTGTTTCTCACCATGCATTTATGTATAAGAATGAGGCATCTAGCTCTAGGCATTCTACACATGTTAAAATGCCTAAAAAGAAAACTCCTACTACATCAAATGAGCCTAACATTTCATTTAAGACTTTTGATGCATCTTATGTTTTAACTAACAAATCAGGAAAATTAGTTGCCAAATATATAGGGGGAAAACACAAGGGGTCAAAGACTTGTGTTTGGGTACCCAAGGTGCTTGTTTCTAACGCGAAAGGACCCAAGACTGTTTGGGTACCTAAGAACAAGGCCTAAAACTATTTTGCAGGTTTATGCATCTGGGGGATCAAGTTGGATTATTGATAGCGGATGCACAAACCACATGACAGGTGAGAAAAGAATGTTCTCCTCCTACGAGAAAAACGAAGATCCCCAAAGAGCTATCACATTCGGGGATGGAAATCAAGGTTTGGTCAAAGGACTTGGTAAAATTGCTATATCACCTGATCATTCTATTTCCAATGTTTTTCTTGTAGATTCTTTAGATTACAATTTGCTTTCTGTTTCTCAATTATGTAAAATGGGCTACAACTGTCTTTTTACAGATTTAGGTGTTACTGTCTTTAGAAGAAGTGATGATTCAATAGCTTTTAAGGGAGTATTAGAGGGTCAGCTATACTTAGTTGATTTTAACAAAGCTGAACTCGATACCTGCTTAATTGCTAAGACTAATATGGGTTGGCTCTAGCATCGCCGACTAACCCATGTTGGGATGAAGAATCTTCACAAACTTCTAAAGGGAGAGCACATTTTAGGACAAACAAATGTTCATTTTGAGAAAGATAGAGTTTGTAGCGCATGTCAAGCAGGAAAGCGAGTTGGCGCCCACCATCCACACAAGAACATCATGACGACCAACAGACCGCTTGAGCTACTCCACATGGATTTATTCGGCCCGATCGCTTACATAAGCATCGGTGGGAGTAAGTATTGTCTTGTAATTGTGGATGATTATTCTCGCTTCACTTGCACTACACGACGGTTCACTTATAGCGACTTACGGTTGGTTGCTAAAACGGCCTTCAGCGACCTACGGTTGGTCGCTAAAAACTTTTAGCGACCCATAAGGATGGTCGCTGTAAGTGCCGTCGCTAAAGGCTTTAGCGACCGACATCTTTTTAGCGACCGACCGTCCATTGCTAATATTGTACATTTAGCGACCAAATGTGGGTTGCTGTACTATACATTTAGCAACCAACCGTAAGTCGTCAAACTATACATTTAGCAACCAACAGAAAGTCGTCCTTTTTACAGTTGTTATTAATAATAATATACATTTAATTAAGCACCACAAATCACAGATTTTTATACACAAATCATAAAGACATACACAGTTAATCATAATACCACAATCATAGATGATAGCATTGGAATTTGTCCACCTATCAACTTGATGATAGCAATTTCTACAATAATAATAATGAATACAACTGTCAAAGCAACATATATTATGGATGTATAACTTAGTGAATCTGCAAGAGCAAAATGAAAAGAAACACATATTGTCAAATATACATTCATGAACTAAATATCCACTAACTATCTACATCCTGTAATAAACCTGGTATGCCCTTCTCCCTGCTTCCCCTCTCGCTAGATGACTCCGCTGCTCCAGAATCCACTCTCTCTCTCTCTCTTTTGTGGTCCTGTCGCTACCCTGCCGCCCCACTCGCTGCCATGGCACTCCAGCCATGAAAATGGGCAGCCTACTGGATCTTAGCATCTTGTCGTCGCTGCTCACTTCCGCTCCACCTGGTATGTCGTCCTTCTCCCTACTTCCCCTCTCGCTAGACGACTCCGCTGCTCCAGAATGGGTGGTATTAGTCACATTATTGAGGTAACTGACCTGTACATCTGAAACCAGTGGCTCATATCATCAATGTTTCTGCATAAAACAAATTTCTTATAGTTAGAAAATAACATGGGTCATGATAAATACTTATAAGCTGTAATATCATGACGAAGGAACTCTCGGATATAGACAAACAACAGTTGAAAACTTATAAGCTGTAATATGAAACCATTTAAGGGCAAGTTCAGGTTACACTACCGACTCAAGTTGTACAAAATAATAATGTCTAGGAGCAAAATAGTTCTCAAGAGTTTCCTATCAAATGTTGGCGAAGAATTATCTATCAGACAATACTCCATTCCTTTTATCCAATGCCTGCAAATAAAAGAGGAAAACACATTAACTTAGCTTTATGTGATTTTAGAAATTGGATAGTTCATTCACGTCACATACCCTATTTTATAAGCTTCACAGTTTTGGGTGGGGGCAGCTGGTTGTCAGAAAAGATAGAGATTGTTGCCGGTCGCTTTTCACCTCAAAGAAAAGAAAAATCCCTTTGTTGCTTTGGGTTGGGTCCCAATGCTCTCTTATGAACCTGATCCTTGACCTCATCCATGGTCTCCATTTTAGAAATTGGATGCCAGCGGCCATTAGAGTTTATTTGGACTATGAGATAGTGATCGGTACCCGAAACCTAATGTCAGTGTAACACTGTACCTGAAAAGGTTTCTGCTGCTCACTGCTCAACTCGTGTGATATGGATCCTAGTGGTACAGTCAGTGCAAGTGCACCAGAAATCAGCTTGGATTTCTACAATTTGCTTCCTGTGTCAGAAGCTAGCTGTAGTGAACATGAGCAAGTAGTGATCACGGTGGACTGACACTGACACATCTGTTTCCTGTTAGAACGGTATGGCGATCTCAAGAACTCGAATCCAACAGGCTTGTACGTACTTACTCCTTGAGGCAATTTATTTGCAACAGAAGGAGTTTCAGCACCAAGTTCAAAGATACATAGTAGATATGCCACATTAATTTGACGCAGGAGGGGTTCAACTTCAACAGAAAGGTGTCACCCTTTAATTAGTTGAGTAAACAGACTGAGAGATTTTAAGTCAATGTTAACACAAACAAAACAGTCCACATGTCCACGGATTTTTCAGGTTCTCCACCGACAAATGTAGCACTGGAGTTTGGAAGTTTATATAGCTATGAATTTTAATAACATATATCCAGAATTTCAGCATAGATTCATCTTCTGCTCGCCCACTACTGTTCAACTGGGATATAAGGCAGCCTTAAGGGCTAAGGAACGATGGCGTTAACATTGTCTGAGAGGCCTCAAGCAGGAATACCATCTAAGGCCAGACTTCAGGCAAATGTTTGGCTTTCTGTAGTGAGACTTCTTTGAATAACAGGGAGTACTATCTCCCTCTTAGCCTTCGACAAAGCCAAATCCATAATTATAGATATAACATGTAATTTATCAGCAACAAAAAAAGTTTTCAAATAAAAAATACAAAATCCTTTCAGAAACTTGGAAGCATACTTGTTGTACTGCAAATGTGGACCAACTGAACCATAAACAACCATCTGCAGGTGCTGCAGAAGTGTATCAATCAGCATTCCTCTAGTCTACTAAATATGAAGCTACAGAAATATTCAGACACGGATAATCTGATCTGGTATAAATATTCAGATTCTATTATTTATAGACTGCCTGTGTGCTCAAAGCTTTGACATTATCTCAAGTCCTCAAGACCAACTACAAATAAATATGGAATCACTGAATCACTGATCTGTGCTACACTGCTACTATGGAATCACTGAAATCTGAATCAGCAGGAAGTCAGGAACAAGTTACCGGGAGGAACCGAGAAAGTTGATCTGTTGTTGCTGGCTGGAGGAAGCCGAGCAGCTGAGCAGCAGCAGCAGATGGGCGCGTGGCCGATTGGCTGCGTCGTCCTCGTCCACTCGTCCGCGTGGAAGCAAGCAAGCAGCAGATGGGCGCGTGGCCGGCTGGCTGCGTCGTCCTCATCCACTCGTCCGCGTGGAAGCAAGCAGCAGCAGCCAGCAGGGAGCATCGGCACAGGAGCAGGCAGCGCGCTGCGGCCTGCGAGCGACGGAGCGAGCGGCCGGCAGCAAGCGGAAATGGGGCACGGGCGCACGACCGCACGGGGACTCTGGGAGCACTGCAGTCTGCAGGGCGCGGAGCAGGGATGCAGCACAGTCCGGGGACGGCGCGGAGGGAGGCACGGCCACGGAGCCGAGCGCGCGGCGTGCGGCGTGCCTGCAGGCGAGCGGCGGCGGCGGAAGTGGGAAACGATCCCGGGTCGCACTGAAGCTAGGGTTTCGTTTGTTTGTTTAGTAGGCCTTTAGATGGGCTTTGGTGAGTAAATAAGAAACACAAAAATCACGTACCCCTATAGCGACCCACCATCAGTCACACATTTACCTCTATAGCGACCGACCATAAGTCGTTAAATTTCTAGACTTTTAGCGACCCACAAACCGTCGCTATAAACGCATTTAGCGACCAACCGTCAGTCCATAACTTTTAGCGACCAACCGTCGGTCCCAAATAAGGGTCGCTAAAGATCAACCGTCGTGTAGTGTTGGGTGTTCTTTTTGTAGGAAAAATCACAAACCCAAGAAACTTTAAAGGGATTCTTGAGACGAGCTCAAAATGAGTTTGGATTAAGGATCAAGAAAATAAGAAGCGATAATGGGACAGAGTTCAAGAACTCTCAAATTGAAGGCTTTCTTGAGGATGAGGGCATCAAGCATGAGTTCTCTTCTCCCTACACACCTCAACAAAATGGTGTAGTGGAGAGGAAGAATAGAACTCTACTAGACATGGCGAGGACCATGCTTGATGAGTACAAGAATCCGGACCAGTTTTGGGCTGAGGCGATTAACACCGCCTGCTACTCCATCAACTAGCTCTACCTTCATCGAATCCTCAAGAAGACATCATATGAACTCCTCACCAGTAGAAAGCCCAATGTTTCATATTTTAGAATCTTTGGTAGCAAATGTTTTATTCTTATTAAAAGAGGTAGAAAATCTAAATTTGCTTCTAAGGGTGTAGAAGGCTTTTTACTTGGTTATGACTCAAACACAAGGGCATATAGAGTCTTCAACAAATCCACTGAATTAGTTGAGGTTTCTTGTGACATTGTGTTTGATGAAACTAATGGCTCCCAAGTGGAGCAAGTTGATCTTGATGAGCTAGATGATGAAGAGGCTCTGTGCATCGCGCTAAGGAACATGTCCATTAGGGATGTGTGTCCTAAGGAATCCGAAGAGCCCACACAAGCACAAGATCAACTGTCATCTTCCAATAAAGCATCTCCACCAACTCAAGATGAGGAACAAGCTCAAGACAATGAAGATGAAAATCAAGAGGATGAGCCACCTCAAGAGGAGGACAATGATCAAGGGGGAGATGAAGTTGATCAAGACAAGGAAGATGAGCAAGAAATTCAGGGTCAAAGACCGCCACACCCAAGAGTCCACCAAGCGATTCAAAGAGATCACCCCGTCAACTCCATTCTTGGTGATATTCATAAGGGGGTAACAACTCGATCTCGAGTCGCTTATTTTTTTGAACATTACTCTTTTGTGTCCTCTATTGAGCCATACAGGGTGGAGGATGCACTAAGAGACTCAGATTGGGTGCTGGCAATGTAAGAGGAGCTCAACAACTTCACAAGGAATGAGGTATGGCATTTAGTTACACGTCCTAACCAAAATGTTGTAGGAACCAAGTGGGTATTCCGCAACAAGCAAGATGAGCATGGTGTAGTGACAAGGAACAAAGCCCGACTTGTGGCCAAGAGATATTCACAAGTCGAAGGTTTGGATTTCGGTGAAACCTATGCATCCATAGCTAGGCTTGAGTCAATTCGCATATTACTTGCCTATGCTACTTACCATGGCTTTAAGCTTTATCAAATGGACGTGAAAAGTGCCTTCCTCAATGGACCAATCAAGGAAGAGGTCTATGTTGAGCAACCTCCCGGCTTCCAAAAATGACTAAGAAATTTGGTATCCCGATCGGAAACAATAGTGTTTGGAACCCCATGCAAATGAACAACTTCACGAAAGAACAAATCAGCAACATGGGTAGCGTCATCAGTTTTGTGACATGGTATAAAGTGTGCCATTTTTGAAAATCTGTCCACAACAACAAAAATACTATCCCTCCCCTTCTTTGTTCTAGGTAGCCCTAAAACAAAGTCCATAGAAATATCCTCCCATGGTACCGGTACACTAGGAACTGGGAGAGGCATGTATAAACCATGTGAATTAAGGCGAGACTTAGCTTTTTAACATGTAGTGCAGCGAGCGATAAATCGCTCCATGTCTCTTCTCATCTTCGGCCAAAAAAAAATGGCTAGCCAGGATGTCTTCTGTCTTCTTCACACCAAAGTGTCCCATCAACCCATCTCCATGTGCTTCCTGTAATAATAATATACACACAGAACCATGTAGAATGCATAATTTGTTAGCCCGAAACACAAAGCCATCAGTGAGAACAAATTTATTCCATGTCCTTCCTTCTTTACAATGTAATAGCACATCTTTGAAATCAGCATCGAAAACATATTGTTGTTTAATTGTTTCCAAGCCAAAAATCTTAAAATCAAGTTGAGACAGCATGGTATAACGGCGAGACAAGGCATCCGCAATGACATTATCTTTTCCTTTCTTATGTTTGATGACATAGGGAAAAGATTCAATAAATTCGACCCACTTGGCATGCCTACTGTTCAGATTTGTTTGGCTCCTTAGATGCTTTAAAGATTCATGCTCCGAATGTATAAAAAATTCTTTAGGCCATAAGTAGTGTTGCCATGTTTCCAAAGTTCGAACTAAGGCATATAATTCTTTATCATAAGTGGAATAGTTCAGACTGGGACCATTCAGTTTCTCACTAAAATAAGCAACAGGCTTCCCTTCTTGCAACAAGACACCACCCAAACCAATACCACTAGCATCACATTCCAATTCAAAAGTCTTACTGAAATCAGGTAACTGGAGAAGGGGTCTATGAGTTAACCTATCCTTCAATGTTTCAAATGCAACTTCTTGTGCCTTCCCCCAAGAAAATGGAGCACCCTTCTTAGTAAGCTCGTGCAACGACCCTGCGATGGTGCTGAAATCTTTCACAAATCGACGATAGAACCCCACAAGCCCGAGAAAGCTTCGGACTTGCGTGACCATGGTAGGGACTGGCCAGCTATGTATGGCCACCACCTTAGCCTGATCAACTTCAATTCCCTGCGGTGTCACAACATAGCCAAGAAAAGAGACACGGTCTGTGAAAAATGTGCACTTATCAAGGTTACCAAATAAGCGTGCTTCACGTAAAGCATTAAAAACAACACGTAGATGATCAACATGGTCTACTAGACTGCGACCAACAATAAATGACGCGAAAGCACACAAATTCAACAATGCAGATTATTGAAAGAAGGTGCGAGGCTCAAAAGGGTGCTGGTATAAGATCTAACTTGAATTTTTATGTGGTTTTGTGGACTGTAGGAGAAAAAAACACTCGATAAACTCACCGATCAACCTAGAAATCTGATACCACTTGATAAAGCTGGAGTGCCCGATCTTTCGGTGAGTGGAGATAATTCCGATTTGGTGGAAGTAGACCCTCACGATCCGACTACGACGAGTGAACCCGAAGCGCCAATGCAATCGCTGAACCAACTTCCAATGGTTACCGACCTTGCTGATGCGAGATCGACCTGATCACGAAGATTGTTTCCTCTGCGCAATCGAAGAACGAACAAGAAAAAGATGCGAGCAATCTTAATATCACTCGAGGTGGAGTTCTGAATCACAGAGGACAGCACGTATTTGTGCGTGTTCTAGGGTAGCTAAAGCTAGATGTAAAACAAAACTCCCGAACAAAGGAGGCGCAACTCCTATATAAATAGAGAGAGGGTGCAGCCCCTAGGGGCGGCCAACCCTAGGTTGTCCACTATGGGTCGCAGTTGGGCTGGTCGTCTATTCTTCTGGGCCCTCATTCTTCAGTAGCATGACGAAGTTAAGATCTCTGGCACGGACCCGAGTGATTGGCCCAACTAATGAAGAAAGTGGCGCTTGATGTGGAGGTGCTGCTGGTGTAGTCGTACTCATAGTGATGTCCTCATCACTTCTAATTCACACTCCTTTGTCTCAACTTCGGTAATCTTCACTTTTGTTTGTGGCTTTGCATCCCACTTCTATTTTTTGGTGTGTTGGACTCTTAGCATGTATAAAGGTCTTCAATGTTCGTAATGTCTTCTTTGAAGTGTTGATATCCTTATTTTCTTAGTCCAACTATACTTCGCATCATGTGGACTACAAACATAAACACTAGCAAACACATTAGGCCACATGTTATGTTGATCATCAAACACTAAAATCACTTAGTCAAATGGGTCAGAGTCTCTTTTCCTTACAATAATTATTATTAGCAACAAAATTAATTTACTTCTAAAATCACCATTACATTCTAACATTTTTAGCATTACCCGTAGGGACAACCACGATGGGCACAACCGTCTGAACAGGCAGGGGCCAGGATCGGCGTCAAACAGGGGCTAGGGACGGTGGCCTGTGTGAGCACTGGGGTGCGGGGTGAGGCAGGGCCCAAGAGCACCACGGAGCGAGGAGCACCAGGGCGCGTGACGGGGCACACACACCGGGGTTGGAGCACTCGATGAGGCATGGGCTGTAAAACACCTGCTGGGCTTGGGCAGGAATTGGGCCCGAGGCACAAGGCGAGCACGATGAGAAAACGGAGCACGTGGCAAACGTGGCGCTGATGGCGAATAGTAGCTATGTGAGGCTTCAATAACGTGAATGGAGAATGAACTATAAACGAGGAAAGGGACGAGTATGTATTAATCCAACTTTCGTTAGCCACTTTAGGCCATCTCTACCAGACCTCTTATCACATCCTTATTTTAATCTTCACTTTGCAAATAGTGTAATATACTACACCTCTTATTTTACACCATGCAACCAAGACAAGAAGCCTATGAAATTTATGATAACTTCCGTCAGATTTGTCAAAAGCCGATAAAAATTAGATAACTTCCGTGGACTTCTGACGCGGTTGACAGTAGTTAGCGTAACTTTTCCTTCGGTTGGGATTCGGTTGATGGAAATTACGACAGCTGATGGAAGTTTACGAGTTTGCTGTTGTGCTTTAAATCCTCTCCATTCCCACTAAACCGAACGGCCAGAAAATGGAACAAGCCACGATGGTGCGAGTTCTGGTACATATCCTTTGGTGCAAGGTAAGCATCAGCCAGTACGTCATCCAATTGCGTGAAGAACCATCAAAGAACCAACGGTTGCTGCCCTACGAAAGCACATATTCTGTCGCTTCGCAGCCGTGTCTCGCAACACGCCCCGTATTTGAGCCTACAGAAATTATACTGTAAGCGTCAACTATTTGAGCCTAGAATTTGTAGAACCAGAGCTTCAAATTCGCAACACGCCCCGGCCGTATGTAGCCCCTAGCTGCAAGTACTCTCTGTGTCATCCATCTTAAACGTGGTGCGCGCCTTTGCTTTTGTGTAGCTTAGAGTTCACAGGCAACGCAGGCAGAATCGCGTCTTTTACTTGGCTGGTCATCCATCCTAGCTTCTGCTCAGTCTTCACATGCATCCACCTGACCTTCATTGCAATGTAGTCAGGCATCACATGCACGAAAACAAAGGTGTTGCTATAAATACCGCGCTTAGCTTTGAAGCCTGCAGAGCCCTGTCTCCATATTTGCTCATTGCCAACAAGGAGAGGACAGCGGGTAAACTACACCACACCAATGGCTTCCAGCCTCGTGAATCTGCTCCTCATGGAGGTGGCGGCCATCGTCAGCATTGTTCTGCTCGCAATCCTCGTTGTGCTCAGCTCTTACGGCCGCCGTTCTGGCCATCCGGCACTCCGCCTCTTCGTTTGGTCCGCATCCACTCTGTTCCTCCCGCTCGTGTCCTACGCCGTCTCCGCGGCGGCCAAATGGGACGCAGCGCGCGTCCCTTTGCTACTCGCCTGGACAGTCTTCCTCCAGATCCTGCGCAACACCATCGACACCTCCCGCTCCTCGAGTTCGACCATCAACAGCAGCGGCTCCAACGGAAGCAAGTTCCGGCCGTCCGTTGAGCAGCTGGCGAGGATGGGTTGGGTGGCGTTCCTCATCATCAGCAGTGGCGGTACCGCCGGGAGCCCGCTGCTGACCGGCGTCCTGCTCTGGCTGTGGGTGCTCAGCCTCCTCAAGCTCATCCACAGGCTCGTCGCTGCCGAGCTCGCCAAGAACTCGTTCGCTGTCGGCCTCAACTCGTACCTAGTCGCCGACTACATGAAGCAACTCCATGGGCATGGGCATAGTCAAGCAGCTGGCCAGCGTGGACTAGAAGTGCCTGCTTACTTTGTGATGGGTGAGGAGAAACTGCCTATCAAGCCTGGGCCGCAGGGGTACTACATTGACAGCACTGAAGCTCCGCCTTCATTGTCCATGGACGACGCGGGGCATGTCGTCACCGTGGACAGGATATGGTCGCTTTCCTCATCCGGCGACCCTCTCCTCGCATCCTGCCCGCAGATCAAGGACCTCTGCCTCTCTTTTGCTCTATTCAAGCTCCAGCTCCGGCGGTTCATTGGGTGCCCACTCGCCGAAGCCGGCTGTCACCGTGCTATGGCATTTGTGCAGGACGGTCTCCTTGCTGGTAGTGGTAGCGCAGAGAGGGTGTTCCAGGTGGTCGAGGCCGAGCTGTCCTTCCTCGCCGACTTCCTGTACTCGAAGCTCACCGTCTTCTATGCCAGCGGGTGGTGGTTCCCAGCACTCAACTCAATCCTCGTACTGGCCACGTGGATCAGCTGTCTAGCAGCCGGCGGCGCCATCGTGCACGACATGACGAACCCAGGCACGGCACTCGCCGTGGACTACCACATGCTCCGGGATTACCTGCAACACCACGACACGGTGTTCCACGTCATTGTTGGCCTTGACATACTTGTCTCCGTCTCATTCATCGTCTCCATTGTGTTCATGGAAGGATGGGAGATCGCCAACTACGTCTGTTCCGACTGGATCAAGGTGTCCACCATCTGCGAGTACACCCGACGTCCATCGTGGCAGAAGTCGCTGTGGGCGCGTCGTAAGCTCAGCCGCCTATTTTGGCTCCGACCCATGCGACAATGGGATGACCGATTCTGCCAGGTGTCAATATTGCAGCTTCGGTTCTGCTACTATGGCTGCATCTCACAGCAAGTCGACCGAATCGTGAAGAAGACCGTCGCAGTGCCCGCAACGGTGAAATCTGCCATTGTGAAGACGCTCAGAGCAAACCAGGGTAGGCTCGGGAACGGCGAGCTATCCTTGCAAGGCAACGGAGTCGGTAACCTCTCCTGGGCTTGTCGTATTAAAGCCAGCGACGACAATGCCATGGACAGCTTATCCGAGCAGATCCTCGTGTGGCATCTCGCCACGAGGCTCGTCGAGCTCAAGTGCTCTCAAGGAGCTCATGGTGACAGTGGCAATGACACATATGGGGAGAGCGATCTAGAGGTGGTTGCGACACAGTTGTCCCGTTACTGCGCCTACCTAGTGGCGCTGAAGTCGTCCCTCCTGCCGGACCACCGCGCATGGACAGAGGAGCTCTACAAGGGCGTGGTGGAGGAGGTGACAAGGGTGCTGGCACGATGCGCGGGACCAGTTGCGGGGTACGAGCGCGCTTCGATGTGCCTCAGCGGGAGCATGAACGCCACGTTGAGAAAGGCATCCAAACTCGGGCGGCAGCTAGTAGAGGAGGTCAGTGACGAGGAGTTGTTGTGGAAGGTGCTCGCCGAGTTCTGGGCAGAATTTGTCCTGTACCTCGCGCCGTCAGACAACGTGGCCTCGCACTCAAAGTCTCTCTACCACGGTGGCGAGTTCATAACCGTGTTGTGGGCGTTGCTTGGTCACGCTGGCATTGTCGGGCGCCCGGAGACGGAGAGCACTGAGAACTCAGCCTAGAATAGGTTCGTTCTTCTTTTTGTACTTGCTTTAGGCATGTGAAATTTTACATATATGCATTTGATCTTTGTTGTTTCAATTTCCTCTTTTTTCATGTACACAAATGGAAGTTTGCTTTATATAGGATGCAATATGTATTGGCCTTAACAATTATATAGCTCCAGGCATTTTAGTCCTATATATTTTGTTACAGTAATGACTAGTCTATATATAAATCCGTAATACAAATGCTAGAAGTTTCAGTTCAGAAAGGAATACATATACATATGGATTTCTGAGGATTTAGCTCTCCTTCTTCGAATAACCATGTCTCCATCTCCCTTCTTGTAACACCCCAGGTGTTACTTAGGGTTTTCACTCAAGACTACACAAGTCAAGCCCATCATCACATGTGACTTAAGTTGGGAAAGTACACCAAACTTGGAACTCAAGATCCTAAGTAAGTGCAACCTACCTTAGAAGTCATACCTTGGCTTGTCATGCACATATAATAGGGAGAATTGCCCAAACCCTAATGCAAACCCCCTTTGGACAATTGGAGCACTAGAAGTAAGTAGGACCAAGAGGCTATGAGAACCACATGATCATGACTTGGGCCAATTATAAAAGATGTAGTACACTTAATACCCTACAAATGATAGTAAGGAAGTGACCCCAAAAAGATTTCAGAAAAACCCCAAAAGGTTCACCAAAGGGTTGAGCATAAGAGAAAAATCAGAATTCTTCTAAGTCCGAAACCACCCCTTTTCCAAAGATCAAACATGTTCACCCTCATTCAAACTTCAAAACCACTTGACCCAATTGACAAAGTGGCGCCAAAATACCTCTAGAACACCCTGGAAAAGTTTGAACCCAACCCTAAGTCATTTGACACGACTTGGCACAAGTTTTGTCTCGGTGTGGACAGCTCTGATAGAGCCGACTTCCCACCCCCGTATCTCTCTAACCCGACCACATCTCCCCTTGGAACTCACATGAACTAGGTAGCCCTAGGTGCAGGGAAGAGATCTCTCAAAGGTCTTAGGGCAAGATTCGCACGTTTGGCTGCTCAGCAAGGGGAAGAAGAAGAGCAGAAACAAAGAGCCACGTGTTCGACGTGCTCTGAGCTTGCCAGAGCACGCCCGACGCCCGCCCCCGCGTGCCCCACGTCGCGCCAAAGCCGAGTCGGCGCCGTTGCCCGCGCCCGCGCCCGCGCCTATAAAGCCCCCAGGGACTTCGACCGTACTCCCCCGCTCGCGCTCGACCTCACCGGAGCACCAGATCACCGGCATTGCCTCGCGCACGGCGTGCCCGCGGCCACCTGATCCCCCGCCGCCGTAGACCAGCCAGCAGAGCCTCTCCCAGCCGCGTCCGACCTTCGGAGTAGACCGTGCATGCCTCAGTGAAGCTCCCCGAGCAAGGAATCGAACTTTGCCTCGTCGGAGAAGCCAGTCCACGGTCGCCGGTGAACGTAGACCGAGCTCCTCGGTGAGTTGTTCTTCAATTCCTTGCACGAGTCGACTCATCAACACCCCGTGAAGCTCCCCGTGCCCTTGGCCTGACCTATGTCACCGTGGTTAGGCCGGAGCACTCGTCGCCGACGAGTTCACCCGCCTGCGCACATGGACCGACCGATTCCGGCCACCACCGCCATCGAGTCGTACCTCGCTGTGACCGCCAGAACCTCTCGGAGCCAACCCCGCCCCTTGCCGGACCTCCATCGCTGCCGGTAAGCCACGCCGCCCTTTTTACTCCCGTGGGTACTATTTAAATAAGGGAAGGGACCTCGGGGGAGAAGAAGTAAAGGCCAGGGGGTTTTGTGCATTGTCAGCGACTCAAGGGAATAGTGGCGCAGGGGTATAACTGAGGGGATTAGTTTAGAAAGAACCCAGGGTCTTCGGTGCAAAGTGGATTTCCAGAAAACCTTTTTATTATTTCTGATTTAAATACAAACAGAACTTGAAAAATTCATAACTTCAGTTTTGTTTACCCAAATCGAGTCAAACTAATTTTGCCAGATCCTAAATAATGTAAACTATTGAGGAAAAATATAAAACCCCTAAGTGTTGCAGAAAATTTCAAAGTTTTGATTTAAATGATTAACTGGTCAAAAGCTAAATGAAATAGGGAAAAATAGCTACACTATTAGACTGGGGTTGAGAAAATTCAGAGAAGTACTTAATCACTTCCTAACCTGTTTAAAAATAATAAACCCCTCTGTGCACCCAGTTAAGGTAGGGTTTGCCCTTTAAATCATTTTCAGCTTAAAGTTAAAGAAATTATAAAAGGTAGTTTAAAATAAGAACCAGGGAGCACCCACATTTTTGTTAGCTCTCTTATTCAGTATAGTTCACTAGAAAATTTTGTTAGGCCCTTGTTTAGTACAAAAGGAATGAGATACCTTTTATTTTAAGAAAACAAGGAAAAACTTAGAAAAACCCTAGAAAAATAATCCTGAAAAGAAAACACCCCAAACCATGGGATAACTAATGTTTTGTTATTATAAACATAGAAAAATTATGAGTTCTGTTGTTTGACATTTTTCAAATAACAAGTTAGTTGTAAGTGTCTTTTTAGCATTAAACTTTAGAAAAGCATAACTAAATAACCACTAAGTAACCTTCTGTGATTTTTGGCACAGAAGCATGTTATTATCTATAGATACAAGAAAAAATGACTTTTAGTACAGAACCCACCCCTAGATAAGAGTTGCAGTGCAAAGTGACCCCTTTGCCCCAACTTTTGTTATTTTTGTCCAGGGTTTATTTTAATTATTTTGGACCTCAAACTTATAGGACAGACTACAGTGACCAATAGTAAACCACTGTAATTTTTACAAAATTATTGGAAAAATTTAAATCACTGTTGTAGTTCAAACCCACCCTAAAATCATAAATAGAAAAAGAAAAGAGGAATTAATAGTGGAGACTAATGTTACCCTAACCAAACCAGCAAAACCCCTTGAGTGCCTACTAAAACATTTAAGAGGCAATACAAGTCTTAATCCATTATGCTTAGCCAAAATCTCAAACCTAAATTGGTAAGCATAAACCACTAAGAGCCTCTTATAACCAGGAAACCCTAAGTTATTCACTAACTTAGTTTTCTTCACTTAGCATAATGATTTCTAAATCCTGCATAATCATAGCATACATGTTTCTTAATCATTGCATTCGATAGATTGCAACCTCGCTGACGGAGAATACATCCTCGTGCCAGAGCAAGGAGTTCCTCAGGAGGTAGCCCCGGATCCAGCACCAGAGCCTGCCCCAGAGGATCTGCCTGCCCCAGCTTTGGAAGGCAAGCCCCGGTTTTACGCATAACCAGTTATATATATTATTTTACTACACTTAATGTTTGTAGTCATGTATTGTGCACTTAAGTGTAGGAGTTGTTTGAAACCCTAGTTGCATTAACTCAGGGTTCCTATTGAGATGGATACTAGTATGCTAGGTCGAGTTGCCGCTTTATTAATTAGGGATCTCGGTAGAAGTCGAGTGATTTTTCTAGCACTCGCGCGAGGTTAGGAATTGGTTGTATCCATTTTGATATTGTAATGATGGTGGTCTGTGGACAACGGTCCATGGAGATGCATTGTCTACGAGACGGAAATTGGAATAAGGATTAAGGTGTGGTACCGTGTGTCAAGCGTTTGATCGTACTAAACACATGCCGAGAAATATGGTAAATCGGTAAGCCTAGTACCTAATTGAACCTGGCAGTAGACTTTGCCCCTCACACGACCTGAGACGTGGTCTCCCATTCTGGTTATGGTGGGTACAAGTGCGGTCACTGCACGACGGCACTCGGGATCAGTGAGGCATTGTACGCCAAGGCGGTGAGCCCTGATCTGCTGACGGGGAATCGATGGGGACGGTTGATATGTGTGGGGATGGAGTGCCTTGCCACGTCGTGTGTTTAGGTTTACCTTGCAAGGTTTAAAAACTCGATTCGAATCGTCTGCTTCTCGCAGCTAATGAGACTGCTTGATCCATGCTGCTACATTGAGTAACAAGTGGAAATGTGATGACTTGGCAAAAGTTGTTGATTGCTAAATGTTTGATACCATGTATGATTAGATAGGTATACATTTAGTCTTAAGAGAGTCACACTAAAACTTGACAAAGCTAAAACTTGATTTATAGACTCAGCTAGTGCTTTGGCAACCAAACCCCTCAGCCAAACAGCTGCATGTCTAGAGGTAGAGGAGTAGACTTCTCACACCGGGTAAGTCTAGCTCAGTATTAGTATACTCAGCCTTGCTTGTTGCATAATTTTACAGGTTCTCTGGAGGACATGGTTGCTGGAGTGACTTGGTCGTCCATCTTGCCACCGGGCTGGACAGTCGAGTGGGACCCTACCTCGGCTGAGGAGGAGCATGAGGAGTGATGGGACAGGCTTCCCCATCTCTCTGTTTATTTATCGTTAGTTTTATTCCGCTGCATTCCGAACAACGATGACTACCTTTGCTAAAACTCCGATGATGATGTAATAAATTTAATAGTCCTTAATGTGTGGTTTTATGCTTTATTGTATTTGCTCTGTGCCTCACCATCGAGTGAGTACGTGGTACTTGATCCTGTTAAGTGGCCTCGTCGGACTAGATCCGAGGGACTGACGTGTTATTCCTATTTAAGTGTGGTCTAGCCTCTAAGGCGGAACTTAGGCACTTAAGTTGGAATAATTCGGGCAGTTCCGCCACAGCTGGTATCGGAGCTCGTACCACCACAGAGGAATCAATAAACTGTGAATACCATCCTTTTCAAAAAATAAAAACTTGATAGAAACAATTGTTGCATAGATGGTAGGACGATCAGGATAGCCCTAGGACGTGAAGCCCTAGGATGATAAAGGGGTAGCTAGGTGGCTATTTGAGTAAGCCCTACTGGCTACTATAAGGGATGAGAGTTCTTCCCTAATCCCTCTAAATTTGAAATGAGGTCGTTTAGGACGAGCATGCATGCATCCTTATGTAAACTACTTAATAATTGGGTAAGAACATTAATACACAATAATGATAGGTTAAATACACCCAGTGCCATTGTCGTAGTTATAGAGAGGCTGAGTTGCGATCCCTTTTCATTTTTTCAATTCTTTTTCTTTTACTTACGCTTAACCGTACACAGATGACTTCTCACGGATCCTTGGACGAAGGGAATGCACAGTCCCACACGGACGGGCTTGCACGAGAGGGTTTCCCCCGTATCTTGTGGGAGGTACTTCAGGGAGCTAGTTACACGACGCCTCCCCAGTACGCGGTGCAGCTGTTTGAGAAGCACCGAGTGCCCCGCTGTAGGGTGAGGATGACCCTGGAGCCTCATCCCTTACAACCAGGCTGGCGTTCGCTGGACTCTGAGTCTTTTGGATACATGGCTGAGGATACTATCGAGGCGATTGCTCTTCATGAACTGACCACCTTCTGTGGTTTCCACCCCTTGGAGCTGTCCACTCACCCCATTGGTTTGTTCCCCGTGGAGAAGGAGGACGACCCAATGTGGAAGGACCAAGTGGAGCATGCCAAGGATATATGGGCTATCTACCCAGGTTAGACTGCTCACTTGACGGTGTGGTGCATGAATGCCCTGTATCGTCTGCAAGTGATGCAAGGAGAGGCAATGTCTCATCTAATGGCATTGTTGGAGGCTACCAAGATCACCTTGGATAACAAGGAGGAACTTGTGGTAGACTTGTCCACTGAGATGGTGGAAAAAGACTTACAAGTGGAACAATTGTCAAATGAGATCCAAGAGCTTGAGGAGCTAGTGGGAACCAGGGAGAACACCATCGAGGTTCTCGAGGATCAGCTAATCAACACTCAGCAGCAGCTTGCGGAGGCTTACTATCATCTGGATATGCACCACCAGGAGGTCCAGGACATGGAGGCCAACGAGGATGTCGACATCGAGGGAGGAGAGGAGCCTACCTCCAGCTTGGACACTGCTGGCTCAGGGAGACCACCTTCCCCCGAGTCGAGTGTTGCCTCGTTTGCTCACTAGGTCGCAGAAATAGAGTTAGGAGTCCATGGCGGTAGAAGTCCTCGAGGCTAGCTTAGCTTTTGCACCCCTGGGGTACTAGGCTAGATGGAGTTGAGTCTTTTAAGTTATTGTTGTAATCGTGACAAACTCTTTTGGAAGTATGGATGATGAATGATGTCAGCTTAAACTTAAGAAGAAAAGTTTATGCCATGTGGAATCTTTTATAAATTATGCAAGAATTTACATTGGTTTTACCCCTTTGACTCTTTTGCCACGATTGAGCATTGAACCTCAGAAATATGACGTTGAGAATATCCATGATTTTTCAGATGGCAGGAAGAGCGCGTCGTGGACAAAATGAGCGCATTCCTCCACCACCGCCACCGCCTCCTACTCTGCAAGAGCTGATGGCTCAGCAGAACGAGATTCTGCGACAGATGGCGCAGCGTCAGCAGCCACCTCAGCATTATGGTGGTGGTGATCATCAGCGTCACCCGGTGGCAGCCACTTATCAGGAGTTCTTCAGTACCCAGCCACTGTTGTTCACCAGGGCAGAGGACCCACTTGATGCTAATGTATGGCTGAGGGTAGTGGAATCCAAATTCCCGCTACTCCATGGAGTTTGTTCAGAGGTAACTAAGGTCAGGTTCGCCACCCAGCAGCTTCGCGGACCCGCGCGGACATGGTGGGACCATTTCCTTGCTATGCAGCCAGTTGACCATGAGGTGGAATGGAGAGAGTTCAAGGCAGCTTTCAGGGGGCATCATATACCAACGGGCATTATGGGCCGCAAGCTCAATGAGTTTCTGGCACTCACTCAGGGGAACCGGATAGTGTTACAGTATGCTCAGGCCTTCAATGACCTGTGCCAGTATGCCGGATATCATGCAGACACTGACGAGAAGAAGAGGGACAGATTCAGGAGGGGGCTCAGCACTAAGCTCCGCGACCGTCTCAACACAGTCAGGGCCAACAGCTATAATGAGTTAGTCAACATGGCCATTTCTCAGGAGGATTGTATCACAGCCCGTCAGGCAGAGAAGAAGAGGAAGACCCCTGTGGCAGGACCCTCAGCTCAGCCACAGCGCTTCAGGATCGTGTCTGACACTCAGAATAGGGGACCTCAGCAGCAGCAAGGCCGTTGGGTGATCCGACGACAGCAGCAGCAGCAGGCACCCAACCGCACTCAGTTTCCAGTTCAGAGGAACAATCAACCACAGCAGTAGTACCGTCAGGCCAATGATAACAGATGTTTCACTTGTGGTAACACTGGACATTATGCCAAGAATTGCCCCAGAAACCAGCAGAGGCAGGGACAGAATGCCAACCAGAACTAAGGCAAGAGGCAGAAGGTGCAAGTGAGGCAGGGCAGGCTGAACTTCACCACCATGGCTTATATTCCAGAGGGAGCACCCGTCTTGACTGGTATCTTTTCAGTTTTGAATTATCCCGCAATTATTCTTTTTGATTCTGGTGCATCACACAGTTTTATCAGTACCAAATTTAGTGCCAAGTGCCAGTTACCTTTTCACCACACCAATGGGGGTATTACATGGGGCAAAATAGATGGAGCCCTTGTTAGTATGACTTGGAAAATAAGAACACGATAGGAGTTGAAACAAAGACTTGTTGGCAAAAATAGCAACACATGAGAAATTTCTTCAACTCTGGGAACTATTTCATGATCACCATGAAGATTATCCGGCAAGAGACTAGTACGAGATGGGATACAAAGGGAATCAACTATGAGATTATGACTGATAAACTTGTAAAGACATGAGAGAACCAAAGACAACAACAAAATCGTGACAGAACCACCAAGATTATTCCAACTTAAGTGCCTTAGTCTCACCTCAAGGGCATTGACCCACACTTAAGACGGAATAAACTGTCAATTCCTCGGATCTAGTCCGATTGAAGCCACTTACCCAGGGATCGAGTACCAATTTCTCACACGGGTGAGACACAGAGAAATACAATAAAGCATAATATCACATATTTAAATAAGTACTTATATTCATTACATAATCATCGGAGTTCGAAAATAGTAAACATTTATGGCAGAAACGCCTGAATTATCCAGCTTAAGTGCCCAAGTCACGCCTTAGAGGCCGCAACACACTTAAATCGGAATAACCCGTAAGTTCCTCAGATCTAGTCTCATAAAGCCACTTATCCAGGATCAAATACCACAAGCTCACTCGAAGGTGAGTCACAGAGGAAATACAATAAAACAGGAAACCTCAAATTAAAGTACTGTAGTTATTACATAAATCGGAGTTTTTCAGGTAAACTGAAGTAGGTTCATAAGATAAATTGCAGCAGATAGTCGATAACGTCGAAAGATGAGGAATAGGGCAAGGCCTAGCCCACTACTCCTCCTACTCCTCTCCTGCTGGAGCAGCATCCCACTCGACCGTCCAACCCGGTGGCAGGGTGGTAGGCCAAGTCACACCATCAACCATATCCTGAAGCGTACCTGCAAAAATTGTGCCACAAGCAAGGCTGAGTATACTAATACTCAGCTATACTTACCCAGTGTGAGGAATCTACTCCTCTACCTCTAGACCATGCAGCTGTTTGGATGAGGGGTTTAGTTTGCCAAAGCACTAGCTGAGTCTAAAATCAAATTTAGCTTTCCCAATTCTAGTATCATTACTTTAGCTAAGTTGCTCCTTCTAAGCATACATGGTAACAATCATTTAATACAATTAACATGTTATCTCAAGTAAAACCTCATTTCACTTCTTACTCAATGTAGTACAAGGGGTCAAGCAGTCTCATTAGCTGCGAGAAGCAGACGATTCGAATTGAGTTTTTAAACCTTGCAAGGTAAACCTAAACACACGACATGTAGGGGCACTCTGTCCCCACACATGTCAACCGTCCCCATCGATTCCCCGTTCGTGGCCAAAGCTCACCGACTTGGCATACAATGCTCCAGTGACCCCGGCTGCCGCCGTGCAGTGACCGCACTTGTACCCAGCATAGCTAGCATGGGAGACCTAGTCTCAGGACAAGTGAGGGGAAAAGTCCGCGCCCGGCTTCACTCAGGTACTAGGCTTATCGGTTACCATATTTCTCGACATGCGTTTAGTACGTTCAAACGCTTGACTCAAGTATCCACACATTAATCCTTAATTCCTTTTTCCCGTCTCATGGACAAGGCATCCACCCTGGATCCAAATCCATAGACCATCATAGATCATGTTATCAAGATGAATACAATCAATTCCTAACCTCGCGCGAGTGCTAGAAAAATCACTCGACTTCTACAGAGATCCTAATTAGCAAAGCAGCTACTCGACCTAGCATACTAGTATCCTTCTCAAAAAGGAATCCTGAATTCATGCAACTAAGGGTTTCAAGCAACTCCTACACTTAGGTGCACATTGCAAGCCTACAAACATTAAGTGAAGTAAAGTAGCATATATAAACTGGTTATGCATAAAACCGGGGCTTGCCTTCAAATGCTGGGGCTGCGGGGAGCTCCTCGATGGCAGGCTCGGAAGCTGGCTCCTGGTCTTCCTCGTGGACAACTCCTTGCTCGGGAATGAGCACGTTCTCTCCGTCGGCGAGGTTGCAATCTAATAAATTCAATGAGTAAGATATACGTATGGAATGGTATGCAATTTAGCAATTATAATTGTATGGTGAATGATTAACTAAATAAGGTCGAGGTTAATCTTACTACTGGAGATTTTTGTGGTATACTTAGCAAATCAAGGTCAAGTTTGGTTAAGTTACTTGGTAGGATTATTTTAGTATTCCATTGATTTTCCTTTTCATGTATTAGTGAAATTTTAGTGAGATTCCTAGCTGAATTCATTGGGGTGAGATTCATTATTCCTTTGACTTAGCCCTTCTTTTCTTTTTTCTCTTATGCCCTTAAGGTGGGTTTGAACTACAAGCTAGTTTTATAAATTTCCAAAAATTCTGCAAAAATTAAAGTGGCTCCTCACTGGTGTATAACTCTCTGTCGCAAACATTGGGGCTTAAAAAGTGAAGGGTTCTTTCTGCACAAAATTACCAAATTTTAGGGCAGAGGGGGTGCTTTGAACTACAACTCTCCTTTAACAGTAGGTTATTCTCTAAGACTCATTTTTACTGGTATTTAGGTGTAATAACATGACTTTGTACCAAATTTTATCCACTAATACCTATTGGTTATTTTACTATGATTTTCTAAAGTTTTTGGCCAATGGGGTGCTTTCTACTATCACTATACTTGAAAAATATTAAACAACATATTTCTAATTTTCCCTACCTTCTTTTTTGTGCAAGAGCAATCATTTTAGAATTTGACAACTTTTTGCTTTAAGGGAAGAGGGGTAGAATTTCTTGGTTTTTAGGACCTTTCTCATGGGGTAGGGGTAAATGGGTGCTACCTTATATTTTTAACTAGGTTTCCTATTATTCTTTGGTAGTCTACTTTCTTAATAATTTGGTAAAAATTATTTGCTTACTGTTGCACAATTTTAGACTTTCTTATGATTTAATTAGAATATGGGCCAAAGCCATATTTGAATTGTTTAGCCCACTTATTGTGGGGGGTTGGGGTGTTGATTATTTTTGCAGTGGTATTCTATTAGTTTGGAGTCCCCTGAATTTTTCTTACCATTTTTGAAATGGTTCTTATATTTTTAATCATGGTTTTCCTTGGTTCATTGCTGCCTATTAATTTATTTAACACTGGATTAGTCTTGGACTAGGGTTCTCTGTATTTTTCCTAGGTTCCTCATTACCAAAGTAGACTAGGAAAAATATATGCATCCTCTGTTCATTATTTTTTATTTCCTTTCTTAATTTCCTAAGTTTTGGGCAGATTTAGTGTTTAATAGATAATCCTAAGTTAATCTTGTATACTGGGGTGCCTAAGTTGGGTTTGTATTTCTACAAATTTTCTTAAGTCTAGCACAGAAGCATAACTATTTTTACCCGTTTAAATAAGGTTTGGGTAGTTTCCTTATTTAATTCAAAACTCTAAAAATTGATACAGAAAACATAGGGTTCAGCATTTTTATTTGATAGTTCATAATATTTCGAATCCAGCAAAATTGGTTTGCCTAAATTTGGTTAAATATTCCTTGAGTTATGAATTTCCTAATATTTCTGTTTATTAAAAAGAATATTCAGAAATGATTAAATGGAAAACTAACTTGTATCGGGGTCCCTAGCGAAAGTTTCTAAGTTTCCTCACATCTTGGTCCTCGGGTGACTATTCATATGAGTCTCTGACTACGCAGAAAACCCCCTGAGGTGATTCCAAATTAAACTCACGGTCCTTCTCCTAATGAAACAGTTGGGTCTTGTTCTCAAATGCTATGAGTTAAGAACAAGACAACACAAATGTTAATGGTAAAAGACCTTCGTCTTTCGAAGCATTATCTCCCTTGGGATATAATGATCTTCAGACGAAGGTTATGAAGGACATACCTTCATCATTTCAGTATGTAATAATGAAAGCAAAAACACATGAAACATAAAAAAGAACACGAATAATCACATTAAATCATCATATTATTTGTGTTCTCACTATATAATCATGAACAAGCATTAATGATATTAATTACATTTGTACCTTCGGCTTGACAGGAGGTAAGAATCCAAGAACAACGTGGAAGTGATTACAAGTTAGTGTGAACAGTACGGTTGTCGGGGACCATAATTAGGGGTACCCTCAAGACTCCTAATTCTCAGCTGGTAACCCCCATCAGCACAAAGCTGCAAAGGCCTGATGGGTGCGACTAAGTCAAGGATCGGTCCATTCGAGGGACTCGATCACGCCTCGCCCGAGCCCAGCCTCGGGCAAGGGCAGCCGACCCCGGAGGATCTACGTCTCGCCCGAGGCCCCGCTCCAGCAACGGACACACCTTCGGCTCGCCCGAGGCCCAGCCTTCACCAAGAAGCAACCTTGCCAAATCGCCACGCCAACCGACCAAATCGCAGGGGCATTTAATGCAAAGGTGGCCTGACACCTTTATCCTGACGCACGCCCTCCAGTCGACAAAGCCGAAGTGACCGTAGTCACTTCGCCGCTCCACTGACCGGTCTGACAAGAGGACAGCGCCGCCTGCGCCGCTTCGACTGCTCTGCCACTCGACAGAGTGAGGCTGACAAGCAGCCAGGCCCGGCCTTAGGCGCCATAGGAAACTCCGCTTCGCCCGACCCTAGGGCTCGGACTCAGGCTCAGCCCCTGAAGACGACGAACTCCGCTTCGCCCGACCCTAGGGCTCGGACTCGGGCTCAGCCCCGGAAGACGACGAACTCCGCTTCGCCCGACCCCAGGGCTCGGACTCGGGCTCAGCCCCTGAAGACGACGAACTCCGCTCCGCCCGACCCAGGGCTCGGACTCGGGCTCAGCCCCGGAAGACGACGAACTCCGCTCCGCCCGACCCCAGGGCTCGGACTCGGGCTCAGCCCCGGAAGACGACGAACTCTGTTTCGCCCGACCCCAGGGCTCGGACTCGGGCGCAGCCCCTGAAGACGACGAACTCCGCTCCGCCCGACCTAGGGCTTGGACTCGGGCTCAGCCCCGGAAGACGACGAACTCCGCTCCGCCCGACCCAGGGCTTGGACTCGGGCTCAGTCCCGGAAGACGACGAACACCGCTTCGCCCGACCCCAAGGCTCGGACTCAGCCCTGGCCTCAGCCGACGGTCTCCGCTTCGCCCGACCCAGGGGCTCGGACTCGACCTCGGCCTCGGAAGACAAACTCGACCTCGACCTCGGAGGAGCCTCCACATCGCCCAACCTAGGGCACGGACCGACCACGTCAACAGGAGGCGCCATCATTACCCTACCCCAAGCTGACTCAGGCTACGGGGAACAAGACCGGCGTCCCATCTGGCTCGCTCCGCCAGACAAGTAATGATGGCGCCCCGCACGCTCTATGACGATGACGGCTCTCAGCCCCCTTACGGAAGCAAGAAGACGTCAGCAAGGACTCGACAGCCCCGACAGCTGTCCTTCCGCCAGGCTCCAGCGCTCCTCCGACGGCCACGACACCACACGAACCGGGTGCCAAAACCTCTCCGGCTGCCACGATGGCATGTACTTAGGGCGCTAGCTCTCCTCCGCTAGACACGTTAGCACACTGCTACACCCCCCATTGTACACCTGGATCCTCTCCTTGCGCCTATAAAAGGAAGGACCAGGGCCCTCTTACAGAGGGTGGGCCACGCGGGGAAGGACGAGATGGCGCTCGCGTGAGGCCGCTCGCTCCCTCCCGCGTGGACGCTTGTAACCCCCTACTGCAAGCGCACCCGACCTGGGCGCGGGACAAACACAAAGGCCGCGAGATTTCCACCTCTCACGCCCGTCTCCCTCCGGCTGCCTCCCTCCTTCGCGCTCCGTCTCGCGTTGACCCATCTGGGCTGGGGCACGCGGCGACAATTTACTCGTCGATCCAGGGACCCGCGGTCTCGAAACACCGACAGTTGGCGCGCCAGGTAGGGGCCTGCTGCGTGTTGACGAACAGCTTCCCGTTAAGCTCCAGATGGGCAGTCTCCAGCAACCTTTCCAGCCCGGGACGGTGCTCCGTTTCGGGAGTCTTGAGTTCATGTCCCTCGACGGCAGCTACGACATGATACTCCTTCCCCCGCCGTGCGACAGCGACAATGGCGGCCGACAGCCCGCCCGCCGGCGGTGGAATCGACGACGTCTTCCCCGCGTGGTGGAAGAACAACGTTCGAGGTCACCCCGTCCCCTCCCCCGCCGACGGAGGAGGAGGCGGGGCAACCAAGGCCAAGCAGGAGGCGGCACCTCGTCGGCTGTCGAGCGGGTCGACGGCGTCGGCGCCCCAACGGGGGGCACGTCGGGCATCGACCTCGCGTCTGAGACGAAGACGAGCGCCCTCTCCCCGCAACACGCCAATCCCAAGCAAACAGACGACGCCAGCACGCTCGCGAAGGACTTGCTGGGCGTCACCCTCGTACCTGAGACGACGGTGCAGTCAGTCCCTGACGTGACTTCGTCACCGCCCGTCGACCAAGAGGTACCCACCGATTTCCATCTCACGCCTTTCGGATTCAGCCTCGACCCGCCAAGCGACTTCGCTTTGGTGGGCGCTCTCGTAGAGGCGAGTCCAAACCCTCTAGGGTATCGTATGCGGTCACCCTGGGACCGGCTGACGGACGTCTCGACCTACAGGCCCTTGGGGTCCGAGGAAGATGACGAGCCCGACTTCTGTTGGGATTTCTCCGGACTTGGTGACCCCAGTGCCATGCGGGACTTTATGACCGCGTGTGACTACTGCCTTTCCGACTGTTCCGACGGTAGCCGCAGCCTCGGCGACGAGGATTGCGGCCCAAGTCGTGAATGTTTCCACGTCGATCTAGGGGGTCCCTCCGAAGGCAACCATCTTGGTATGCCGGAGAACGGTGATCTCCCTAGGCCTGTGCCTCGCGTTGACATCCTACGGGAGCTAGCTGTGGTCCCCGTTCCGGTGGGGGGCCATGACCCACAGCTCGAGCAAATCCGCGGGGTGCAGGCCAGGCTCGACGAGGGAGCAGGAACACTTGAGCCGATCCGCCGGGACGTCGGGCAGGAATGGGCGTGCCAACCTCTGGCCGGGGAAGTGCGTCATCTACCCCAGGACTTCCAGCACCGCATCGCCGACGATGTCAGGATGAGGCCGCCACCCGCTTCCAGTGGAGTCGGCCAGAACCTGGCTGCAGCGGCAATGCTCCTCCGCGTGATGCCGGAGCCATCAACCACCGAGGGGCGGCGAATCCAGGGAGAGCTCAAGAATCTCCTGGAGGACGCCACGGTCCGGCGGGCCGAAAGCTTCGCCTCCCGAAGGCAGGGGTACCCCTCGAAACATCACGCCGCGACTTCCCGATTCATGCAGGAAGCCTCGGTCCACACCGGGCGCACGCGCAACACAGCGCCTGCGGCCCCGGGTCGCCTCGGCAACGAGCACCATCACCGCAACCGTCGGGCCCACCTCGACGAGAGGGTGCGCTGAGGCTACCACCCCAGGCGTGGGGGACGCTACGACAGCGGGGAGGATCAGAGTCCCTCACCCGAACCACCCGGTCCGCAGGCTTTCAGCCGCGCCATACGACAGGCGCCGTTCCCGACCCGGTTCCGAACCCCAACTACTGTCACAAAGTACTCGGGGAAGACGAGACCGGAATTGTGGCTCGCGGACTACCGGCTGGCCTGCCAACTGGGTGGAACGGACGATGACAACCTCATCATCCGCAACCTCCCCCTGTTCCTCTCCGACACCGCTCGCGCCTGGTTGGAGCACCTGCCTCCGGGGCAGATCTCCAACTGGGACGACCTGGTCCAAGCCTTCGCCGGCAATTTCCAGGGCACGTACATGCGCCCTGGAAACTCCTGGGACCTCCGAAGCTGCCGCCAGCAGCCGGGAGAGTCTCTCCGGGACTACATCCGGCGATTCTCGAAGCAGCGCACCGAGCTGCCCAACATCACCGATTCAGATGTCATCGGCGCGTTCCTCGCCGGCACCACCTGCCGCGACCTGGTGAGCAAGCTGGGTCGCAAGACCCCCACCAGGGCGAGCGAGCTGATGGACATCGCCACCAAGTTCGCCTCTGGCCAGGGGCGGTTGAGGCTATCTTCCGGAAGGACAAGTAGCCCCAGGGCCGCCCACCGGAAGATGCCCCCGAGGCGTCAACTCAGCGCGGCGCCAAGAAGAAAGGCAAGAAGAAGTCCCAAGCGAAACGCGACGCCGCCGACGCGGACCTTGTCGCCGCCGCCGAGTACAAGAATCCTCGGAAACCCCCCGGAGGTGCCAACCTCTTCGACAAGATGCTCAAGGAGCCGTGCCCCTATCATCAGGGGCCCGTCAAGCACACCCTTGAGGAGTGCGCCATGCTTCGGCACCACTTTCACAAGGCCCAGCCACCCGCGAAGGGTGGCAGGGCTCGCGACGATGATAAGAAGGAAGATCACCAGGCAGGAGAGTTCCCCGAGGTCCGCGACTGCTTCATGATCTACGGTGGGCAAGCGGCGAACGCCTCAGCTCGGCACCGCAAGCAAGAGCGTCGGGAGGTCTGTTCGGTAAAGGTGGCGGTGCTAGTCTACCTAGACTGGTCCGACAAGCCCATCACCTTCGACCAAGCCGACCACCCCGACCGCGTGCCGAGCCCGGGGAAATACCCGCTCGTTGTCGACCCCGTCATCGGCGACGTCAGGCTCACCAAGGTCCTTATGGACGGAGGCAGCAGCCTCAACATCATCTACGCCGAGACCCTCAGGCTCCTGCGTGTTGATCTGTCCTCGGTCCGGGCAGGCGCTGCGCCTTTCCACGAGATCATCCCCGGGAAGCGCGTCCAGCCCCTCGGACAACTCGATCTTCCCGTCTGCTTTGGGACGCCCTCCAACTTCCGAAGGGAGACCCTCACGTTCGAGGTGGTCGGGTTCCGAGGAACCTACCACGCAGTGCTGGGGAGGCCATGCTATGCGAAGTACATGGCCGTCCCCAACTACACCTACCTCAAGCTCAAGATGCCGGGCCCCAACGGGGTCATCACCGTCGGCCCCACGTACCGACACGCGTTCGAATGCGACGTGGAGTGCATGGAGTACGCCGAGGCCCTCGCCGAATCCGAGGCCCTCATCGCCGACCTGGAGAGCCTCTCTAAGGAGGTGCCAGACGTGAAGCGCCACGCCGGCAACTTCAAGCCAGCGGAGACGGTTAAGTCCGTCCCCCTCGACCCCAGCAGCGACGCCTCCAAGCAGATCTGGATCGGCTCCGAGCTCGATCCCAAATAGGAAGCAGTGCTTGTCGACTTTCTCCGCGCGAACGCCGACGTTTTCGCGTGGAGTCCCTCGGACATGCCCAGCATACCGAGGGATGTCGCCGAGCACTCGCTGGATATTCGAGCTGGAGCCCGACCCGTGAAGCAGCCTCTGCGCCGATTCGACGGAGAAAAGCGCAGAGCCATAGGCGAGGAAATCCACAAGCTAATGGCGGCAGGGTTCATCAAAGAGGTATTCCATCCCAAATGGCTTGCCAACCCTGTGCTTGTGAGAAAGAAAGGAGGGAAATGGCGGATGTGTGTAGACTACACTGGTCTAAACAAAGCATGTCCGAAGGTTCCCTACCCTCTGCCTCGCATCGACCAAATCGTGGACTCCACTGCTGGGTGCAAAACCCTGTCTTTCCTCGATGCCTACTCAGGGTATCACCAAATCAGGATGAAAGAGTCCGACCAGCTCGCGACTTCTTTCATCACACCCTTCGGCATGTACTGCTAAGTCACCATGCCGTTCGGCTTGAGGAATGCGGGTGCGACGTACCAACGGTGCATGAACCATGTGTTCGGCGAACACATTGGCCGGACGGTCGAGGCCTACATCGATGACATCGTAGTCAAGACGAGGAAAGCCTCCGACCTCCTTTCCGACCTTGAAGTGACATTCCGATGTCTCAAGGCAAAAGGCGTGAAGCTCAATCGCGAAAAGTGTGTCTTCGGGGTTCCCCGAGGCATGCTCTTGGGGTTCATCGTCTCCAAGCGGGGCATCGAAGCCAACCCGGAGAAGATTGCGGCCATCACCAGCATGGGGCCCATCAAGGACTTGAAAGGTGTACAGAGAGTCACGGGATGCCTTGCGGCTCTGAGCCGCTTCATCTCACGCCTCGGCGAAAGAGGCCTGCCTCTGTACCGCCTCTAAAGGAAGGCCGAGTGCTTCACTTGGACCCCTGAGGCCGAGGAAGCCCTCGGGAACCTGAAGGCGCTCCTCACGAACGCGCCCATCTTGGTGCCCCCCGCTGCCGGAGAAGCCCTCTTGATCTACGTCGCTGCGACCACTCAGGTGGTTAGCGCCGCGATTGTGGTTGAGAGACGAGAAGGGGGGCATGCATTGCCCGTCCAGAGGCCAGTCTACTTCATCAGCGAGGTACTGTCCGAGACCAAGATCCGCTACCCACAAGTTCAGAAGCTGCTATACGTGGTGATCCTGACGCGGCGGAAGTTGCGACACTACTTCGAGTCTCATCCGGTAACTGTGGTGTCATCCTTCCCCTGGGGGAGATCATCCAGTGCCGAGAGGCCTCGGGTAGAATTGCAAAGTGGGCGGTGGAAATCATGGGCGAAACGATCTCGTTCGCCCCTCGGAAGGCCATCAAGTCCCAGGTCTTGGCGGACTTTGTGGCTGAATGGGTCGACACCCAGCTCCCAACAGTTCCGATCCAACCGGAACTCTGGACCATGTTCTTCGATGGGTCGCTGATGAAGACAGGAGCAGGCGCAGGCCTGCTCTTCATCTCGCCCCTCGGAAAGCACCTACGCTACGTGGTATGCCTCCATTTCCCGGCGTCCAACAATGTGGCTGAGTATGAGGCTCTGGTCAACGGTTTGCGCATCGCCATCGAGCTAGGGGTCCGACGCCTCGACGCTCGCGGTGACTCGCAACTCGTCATCGACCAAGTCATGAAGAACTCCCACTGCCGCGACCCGAAGATGGAAGCCTACTGCGATGAGGTTCGGCGCCTGGAAGACAAGTTCTACGGGCTCGAGCTCAACCACATCGCCCGACGCTACAACGAGACTGCGGACAAGCTGGCTAAAATAGCCTCGGGGCGAACAACGGTTCCCCGGACGTCTTCTCCCGAGACCTGCATCAACCCTCCGTCAAGACCGACGACACGCCCGAGCCCGAGAAGGCCTCGGCCGAGCCTGAGGCACCCTCGGCTCAGTCCGAGGCACCCTCGGCCCAACCCGAGGCACCCTCGGCTCAGCCCGAGGCACCCTCGGCCCAGCCCGAGCCACCCTCGGCCCAGCCCGAGGCACCCTCGGCCCAGCCCGAGCCACCCTCGGCCCAGCCCGAGGCACCCTCGGTTCGGCCCGAGGTACCCTCGGCCCCCGAGGGCGAGACACTGCGCATCGAGGAGGAGCGGAGCGAGGTCACGCTTAATCGAAACTGGCAGACCCCGTACCTGCAATATCTCCATCGAGGAGAGCTACCCCTCGACCGAGCCGAAGCTCGGCGGTTGGCGCGGCGCGCTAAGTCGTTTGTCTTGCTGGGAGATGGGAAGGAACTCTACCACCGCAGCCCCTCAGGCATCCTCCAGCGATGCATTTCCATCGCCGAAGGCCAGGAGCTCCTACAAGAGATACACTCGGGGGCTTGCGGCCATCACGCAGCACCTCGAGCCCTTGTTGGAAACGCCTTCTGACAAGGTTTCTACTGGCCGACGGCGGTGGCCGACGCCACTAGAATTGTCCGCACCTGCGAAGGGTGTCAGTTCTACGCAAGGCAGACCCACCTGCCTGCTCAGGCCCTACAGACGATACCCATCACCTGGCCTTTTGCTGTGTGGGGTCTGGACCTCGTCGACCCCTTGCAGAAGGCACCCGGGGGCTACACGCACCTGTTGGTCGCCATCGACAAATTCTCCAAGTGGATCGAGGTCTGACCCCTAAACAGCATCAGGTCCGAACAGGTGGTGGCGTTCTTCACCAACACCATCCATCGCTTTGGGGTCCTGAACTCCATCATCACCGACAACGGCACCCAGTTCACCGGCAGAAAGTTCCTGGACTTCTGCGAGGATCACCACATCCGGGTGGACTGGGCCGCAATGGCTCACCCCATGACGAATGGGCAAGTAGAGCGTGCCAACGACATGATTCTACAAGGACTCAAGCCTCGGATCTACAACGACCTCAACAAGTTCAGCAAGCGATGGATGAAGGAACTCCCCTCGGTGGTCTGGAGTCTGAGGACAACGCCGAGTCGAGCCACAGGCTTCACGTCGTTCTTTCCAGTCTATGGGGCCGAGGCCATCTTGCCCATAGACTTAGAATACGGTTCCCCGAGGACGAGGGCCTACGCCGACCAAAGCAACCAAGCTAATCGAGAAGACTCGCTGGACCAGCTGGAAGAGGTTCGGGACATGGCCTTACTACACTCGGCACGGTACCAGCAGTCCCTGCGACGCTACTACGCCCGAGGGGTTCGGTCCCGAGACCTCCAGGTGGGCGACCTGGTGCTTCGGCTGCGACAAGACGCCCGAGGGCGGCACAAGCTCACGCCTCCCTGGGAAGGGCCGTTCGTCATCGCCAAAGTTCTGAAGCCCGGAACGTACAAGCTGGCCAACAGTCAAGGCGAGGTCTACAGCAACGCTTGGAACATCCAACAGCTACGTCGCTTCTACCCTTAAGATGCTTTCAAGTTGTTCGTATACCTCATTCCCACGCAAAGTTTAGTCATCAAGGAAGGGTCAGCCTTGCCTCGGCAAAGCCCGACCCTCCCTCGGGGGCTAAAAGGGGGGAACCCCCTCTGCGTCGAAATTTTCCTCGAAAAAAGCTATTTTCTGCCAGAATGTCTTTCGTGCTTCTCGACTACTTCGAAAGTGGATCCTGAAAACGACGGAGTGCACGTAAGCAGCCAAGGCTGACCGAGCCGAGGGACTCCTACGCCTCCGGGATACGGATACCTCACTCATCACCTTCTGCGATAAGTAACTCGCGCTCGGATAAGTGATTCCGCGGACCGAACAAGTCTTCGCGCTCGAAAGCTCCTCTGCCGGAACGATTTTTCGGGCCTTCTCGACTGCGTCGGTGACAGAACCCTATGGACGGGTAAGAGTGCGCGTAAGCGGCAAGGCCGACCGAGCCGAGGGATTCCTACGCCTCCGGGATACGGATACCTCACTCATCGCCTTCCGTGAAAAGCAACTCTCGCTCGCACAGACAATTCTGTTACCGACAAAGAAGTCCAGATACTCGAAACAAGAGGAAAAGAAGCGCAGCTTTACAACACGACGATGGTGTGTTTGGGCCTCGGCGGCCGCAGAAAACACACGCTACAAGATAATCCGATCCTGAAGGCTCGGATCTTGACAGTTGAAGGGAGCAACAGCACCCTCGGCGTTAACTACACCTTCGGCGAGGTCCAACCTAGCCTCGGACGGCGACGCGGTCGGAGGATCTCCACTCTGAAGGACGACATCATCACCACGCCCGGGCCATCGCCGCCAGGGTCTTCTCTAGGAATCCGGCTCGAGCAGACAGCTCGGTCGGTCACCCCGAGGCCTCGGCCAGCTGTCCCCCGAAGACATCAGCCCGGCCCGAGGCCTCAGCAACTCAATTCCGGCGTCGGTCCCGCCAGTGGACGACCCGGCCAGGCTCTGGCCGACCAAGTCTTCTTTTCGAGCCAACCCTGCCTCTGTCCGTGCTGACACCGCTACCCCTGGCTTCGGCTCATCGAAGAGCGGCCGAGGGGTTCCTTTAACTAAGCAAGAGAAGCCTCGGACAGCAAGGCCGACCGAGCCGAGGGACTCCTACGCCTCCGGGATACGGATACCTCACTCGTCACCTTTGCACGGGGCGACTCACGCTTGGTGAAGCGGTTCAGATAACCAACAGGCGAGTCTTAGTGCTCGAAAATGAGGAAAAAACACGGCTCCACGCCAAAAATACATACATGTTCAGGCCCCGACAGCCACAATGAATAAAAGATCGGCATTCAAGGTGCCATTACAAACGGAACCCCGGTTCCACCTCCGCAGGTACGAACAACCCCACACGATTGGGGGGCCTGCGGAGCAACAGAAGACCGACGAACGGCTCACCGTTGCCCGCTCCAGCAGCGGCGACGACGACAACTTCTGCTCCGGGGGGCTGAACAGCAGCAACGATGACCTCAGGGCGGATGCTGCTGCCATGAGGCCCTCGCCCATGCCCTCACTCGAGAGGCAAGGACGGGCAGAAGGCCGTAGAGTTGGAGGTTAGTCCGTGGGCGGCACCGGCTATCTCGTCGGCGGAAGAACCTCTTCCAGCTGCCGTGGTGGAAGGCGGCGCCGGGAGCGGTTCCGAAGCCACTCGGGTCAGAGAGCCAGGCACGCAGCAGCTGCCAGCGCCACGAACGGCGAACGCCCTTCCCCCCCATCACTGAGGGAAGGAGCGGGCCGCCGCCCGCGCAGGGACCGACCCCAACTCGGCACACTCCCCTCCCCAGCACTGATGATGAAAATCCTTGAAGCTGAGGGAGGGGCAGAGGCCGCAGCCCGGCTCGCTTTTCCCCGCCATCGAACTGGAGGTCACCGTCTTGGGTGACCGCCGGCGAGGGGGTGCAGCCGGGCTGCATGATGAAAATCCTTGAAGCCGAACTATGGCTGAAAGGTACCAACTTCCACGAAGTTGCGTTCCTCCAACGACAAGGCGGAAGGATTGCGGGTGTCCCCCATATGGGGGCTCGGAAGGTGGAAAGACACGGTGCATAAGGGAGCGCGAAGACATGGTCGCCTTTCAAGGGGATCACCCCCCTTTTAAAGGCGACTCTCCCTACTTGCGTCCCCAGCCGTCGTGGGCTGAGTCTTCTCCAACACGCTCCAAGGTCCTCCCCCTATGGTGCGGGGCTGGGTCCCACGCGTCATGCAAGCTGGCCCAGGGCAGAAGAAGCCAAACCGCCACGCGCGGTGCATGCAACCGCCCAGCGGTTACAGGCATTCTTCCACTTTCGCCCAGACCAGCGGGTGAAAGGGCGGGCAGCCATGCAGGCGGCATGCAACCGCGCCAAGTGGGCGTGCCCCTCCGACTTCCAACGCACCCAGCATGGAGGCCCAGGCCCACACGTCATGCAACCGGCGCGCCGGTTGCTACGTGCGAGCAACTGCGCAACTGCACCGCCACTCGCACCACTACCACGTCACCTCGACTGCGGAACCAGTACCGCGACTTGAGGCAACACTACGTATGACCCAGCAGTGCCAGCCAGGCGCGACGGTCAATACGACCAAGAATGGGCCGGCAGTAATGGTGGTGGCAGGCGGGCAGGAGCAGCGGTCACGTCGTCGGCCAAGCTCACGTCACCTCGTGGGACAGCGAGAGGAACCCTCTCTCACGGTGTGAAGACGGCGCGCCCGTGTTCCGTTCCTCGAACGGCTCGCGCACGCGCAACGGCCACCTCGCGAACCACTCGCCCCGTCGCATTAACTCCGCGGTGGGACAGGCGGCGCCTCTGGCAGGGGAAGCGAGCGACGCTTCGCCTTCGCCATAATGACCGCGTCAAAAAAGGTACGCCACGTCATTCGATTTCGTATCCTTTTCCTTTTCCTCTTTCTCTCTCTTACAACAGGGACCGGGAAAGGGGGATACCTCGAAAAGGATCCTTCTCCGTGAAGGAAACATGCCCCGAGCCTCCCTACTGATCAGAGGTTCAAAGGTTGGCCCCTCGGAGGGGTTTAACAGCCGCCTCAGAGCGCGTGGGCTCCGCACCCACTACTGGTCAGAGGTTCGAAGGCCGGCCCCTCGGAAGGGTTCAACGGCCGCCTCAGGCTACTCGGGCTCCGCACCCACTACTGATCAGGGGTTCGTAGGCTGGCCCTCGAAGGGTTCACAGCCGCCTCAGACACAGAGCGAGGGATGACCCTGGGTACGTTCGATACATAACCAAGGCTCGGGCTACGCTCCCAAGGTACCCTAGGACATTTCCGAGACCAGCGGGAACGATCTTGTAACGGAATCCCATCAGAGGGAGGCATCGAGCCCTCGGACCCCGTCGAAAGGGGACCGGGTCCGGCAGATCACCCGCAGGTACTTTTGAGCACGCCTCCGGGCCTCTAGCCGACCCCTAACAAATGGGGCACGGGTGTCCACTCGGATTACCCACCAGCAGCTCACCGGAGACACCATGTTTGGCGCCCTCCGAGGGCAACATGGCGCTTTCCCCCCTCCTCCTTGCAGAAAGGTGACGCAGGGGCGTATGTAAAAAAGTCGAGTCTGTCCTTGATCGTCCTCTCGCCCTGTGCAGAGGCTCGGGGGCTGCTCTCGCAAACCCGGCTCCGGCCAAACCGTTGACAGCGTCAACATACCAGCCCGAGAACTTGGGACCCGACCGTGCACCTGGGCTACGGCCAGCTCGCATGAGGGAACGACCAGACCAGCCGAAGCATTGCGCGAGGCATTAAGACCTCGGAGGAGTCAAACCACTCCTCCGAGGCCTCGGGGGCTACACCCGGCGGGTGCGCTCGCGCGCACCCACTGGAATAAAAACGCAACCGAGAAAGGCTGGTCCCCTTGCAAAAAAGTGCGACAAAAGCCTCCAAGCGAGTATTAACACTCCCTTCGAGGCTCGAGGGCTACTGTCGGGGACCATAATTAGGGGTACCCTCAAGACTCCTAATTCTCAGCTGGTAACCCCCATCAGCAGAAAGCTGCAAAGGCCTGATGGGTGCGACTAAGTCAAGGATCGGTCCATTCGAGGGACTCGATCATGCCTCGCCCGAGCCCAGCCTCGGGCAAGGGCAGCCGACCCCGGAGGATCTACGTCTCGCCCGAGGCCCCCCTCCAGCAACGGACACACCTTCGGCTCGCCCGAGGCCCAGCCTTCACCAAGAAGCAACCTTGGCCAAATCGCCATGCCAACCGATCAAA
This sequence comes from Zea mays, assembly GCF_902167145.1. NCBI lineage: Eukaryota > Viridiplantae > Streptophyta > Magnoliopsida > Poales > Poaceae > Zea > Zea mays. The sequence continues at coordinate 49,816,900 of NC_050103.1, forward strand.
TCGCAGGGGCATTTAATGCAAAGGTGGCCTGACACCTTTATCCTGACGCACGCCCTCCAGTAGACAGAGCCGAAGTGACCGTAGTCACTTCGCCGCTCCACTGACCGGTCTGACAAGAGGACAGCGCCGCCTGTGCCGCTCCGACTGCTGTGCCACTCGATAGAGTGAGGCTGACAAGCAGCCAGGCCCGGCCTCAGGAGCCATAGGAAACTCCGCTTCGCCCGACCCCAGGGCTCGGACTCGGGCTCAGCCCCTGAAGACGATGAACTCTACTTCGCCCGACCCTAGGGCTCGGACTCGGGCTTAGCCCCGAAAGACGACGAACTCCGCTTCGCCCGACCCCAGGGCTCGGACTCGGGCTCAGCCCCTGAAGACGACGAACTCCGCTCTGCCCGACCTAGGGCTCGGACTCGGGCTCAGCCCCGGAAGACGACGAACTCCGCTCCGCCCGACCCCAGGGCTCGGACTCGGGCTCAGCCCCGGAAGACGACGAACTCCGTTTCGCCCGACCCCAGGGCTCGGACTCGGGATCAGCCCCTGAAGACGACGAACTCCGCTCCGCCCGACCTAGGGCTCGGACTCGGGCTCAGCCCCGGAAGACGACAAACTCTGCTCCGCCCGACCCCAGGGCTCGGACTCGGGCTCAGCCCCGGAAGACGACGAACTCCGCTTCGCCCGACCCTAGGGCTCGGACTCAGCCCTGGCCTCAGCCGACGGTCTCCGCCTCGCCCGACCCAGGGGCTCGGACTCGACCTCGGCCTCGGAAGACAGACTCGACCTCGACCTCGGAGGAGCCTCCACATCGCCCAACCTAGGGCATGGACCGACCACGTCAACAGGAGGCGCCATCATTACCCTACCCCAAGCTGACTCAGGCTACGGGGAACAAGACCGGCGTCCCATCTGGCTCGCTCCGCCAGACAAGTAATGATGGCGCCCCGCACGCTCTATGACGACGGCGGCTCTCAGCCCCCTTCCGGAAGTAAGAGGACGTCAGCAAGGACTCGTCAGCCCCGACAGCTGTCCTTCCGCTAGGCTCCAGTGCTCCTCCGACGACCACGACACCACACGAACCGGGTGCCAAAACCTCTCCGGCTGCCACGATGGCATGTACTTAGGGCGCTAGCTCTCCTCCGCTAGACACGTTAGCACACTGCTACACCCCCCATTGTACACCTGGATCCTCTCCTTGCGCCTATAAAAGGAAGGACCAGGGCCCTCCTACAGAAGGTGGGCCGCGCGGGGAAGGACGGGACGGCGCTCGCGTGAGGCCGCTCGCTCCCTCTACGTGGATGCTTGTAACCCCCTACTGCAAGCGCACCCGACCTGGGCGCGGGACAAACACAAAGGCCGCGGGATTTCCACCTCTCACGCCCGTCTCCCTCCGGCTGCCTCCCCCCTTCGCGCTCCGTCTCGCGCCGACCCATCTGGGCTGGGGCACGCGGCGACAATTTACTCGTCGGTCCAGGGACCCCCCGGTCTCGAAACGCCGACAACGGTGTTACTGTTCATCTATTTATAAGCACAGGACGCGGCCTGGGTAAAATTACATCCATGTCCTTGACACTTACTACTGACTAAGGAGTAATCAGTCGAGGACTTGGCAGTATATTCCCCTTTAGGTCAGTTCCATTCTCCATCACCGCCCTTGCGCTAAGCCGAAGCTTCTTCATCCGTAGCTTCAGAATTGATTCATCATTCTCCCAGATTGCGCCTTTCATGTCGTGCACACCTTCATCTCAAAGCTAAAGGTTCCTGTGAAAGTATATTATACTTGGAAAGCATGTTAGTCATGTTTTTGAGGACCTTCGAAAGATGAAGGCCCCAATAGTAGCCCCTCACAGTATTAATTTGTTCTTGTAACAACAAATTTAGACTGCGACGTGAATGAAGGCCTTAAGCCAAAGGTCCGAAAAAACATCTTCCCTTTGCTAGAATAGCTAAAGTCAATGACAAATGGGGCCCGCTAAGTTGCAATGCGCTAGGCGTATAAATAGAAACCCACAGCAGCAGCATTTGTTACGCCATTTCTATTCTTCGCATTGTTTTCTCAAATTTTTAATTCTCTTGCCATCAGCTCTTGCTTGATTTTCAATCTTTGTGATATACTGGAGTTTTGAAGAAATGACTGAGGAGAAGAAGGTGTATGAGGTGACTGAGGAGGCCGAGGAGAACAAGGTTGTGGACCCTTTTATTACTGGGTTTTATGAATCTATCGCAAAAACAAATACAGAGAAGATTACCAAGGAGATAATGGCGGATTTGTCTGAAGATTCTGATGACAGTGATGATTTTGATGTGGAAAGTGGAGATGAAGATTCCGAAGATCGACCCTAGTGGCCAAGCCATACTATCTTGGGAAAGTCGACCATTAAACAAAGTCAGGTTGACACCATGAGGGGAAGATACTTTCATGATGTCTATTGTGAGGGTTGGAGGAGATAGCACCGCCCCTGCCCCTGAAGAAAATGAAGGTGTTGTTTACCGAAGCTTTATGAAGGCAGGCCTTCGGTTCCCATTGAGCAAATTTGTAGTTGAAGTGTTGAAGATATTCCAGATCTTTCTTCATCAAATTACTCCCGAAGCTATAATTAGGATGGGGATGTTTGTTTGGGCTATAAGAAGCCAAGGGCTGGAACCGAGCGCAAAGTGTTTCTGCAATATGCACGAACTATTGTACAAGATGAAGGCTACTAGAAAAGAACAGTATCACAACAACTTTGGTTGTTATGGATTTATTGCTTGTCCCAATGCAAGCTACCCGGTTCCAACATTTCGGAAAAGATGGTCTGGGGCCTGGATTGAGGAATGGTTTTATGTCAAGAATGATCTGATTGAGAGGGAGGACATTAAGGAGATTATCCAACGTCCCATCTGGTCTCGCTTCGACCTTCGAAAGCCGAGGTAGCAATTGAAAATGATGACGAAACGTGTCAAAAGGCTTTCAGCAATGTATGTGCTTTCATTGGCAGAAGAGACATAATCCAAGAGCACATAGCCTACAGAGTGTGGCCACTTATGGATAGCTGGGAGATGCCGAAGGAGACTGCTGTTGGGTCCAGCGAAGGTGGATTAGTTCGATTGAAATATACCTTCAGATACAGAGAAAGGTTCGACGAACCGAATGACGACTGGTTCAAATGCATTGAGGCTACTAGCGACGAGTTTCTTGGGGCATATACGAGGGCCGAAAATGATGCTTTCTCCTCAACCTTCGGGGGTCAGAGCAAGAAAAGATTAAACAGAGTTTTCGATGCGATTGGTTTTATATATCCTGATTATTGCTATCCCCTGCGAAAGCAGGGAAAAAAGAGGAAAGTTGCCGCTTCAGCCATTTATGTTGTGCCGAAGGGCAAGAAAATCAAAGTTTTGACCCACAGGCCTAAATATATTGAAACGGCCACAGAGCCGAAATTTGGTGAGGAGACATCTTCCGCTGCCGAGGCGGAACCGGCTGCTCCCGCCGCCCAGAGTGTTGAAGAATCAACTGTAGTGCCGAAGGTGCCTATAGTCAAGCCAGTCGAAGCCGAAGATGAGACAACCAGAAAGCCAGAATTAGAAAAGGCAACAGATCTGCCAGAAATTCTGAGCCAACCAGTAGAAGCAGAGCTACTGAAGGTTGCAAAAGCTCCCGCCACCACTCCCAAGAGGAGAAGAATGGCTAGCGTGCTAGACGTCGTTGTGGAAACAACAAGAGCGCTGACTCCTGCTCCTGTGAAGAAGGTTGCCAAAGCTGCTACAGCACATACGGAAACCGAAGCTGGGCCCTCAGTGCCCGCTGAGACGAAGCTCGCCGCAACCGAGCAGAGTGCCGAAGAAGAATCTCCAGATACTGGCGTAGCTCTAGAGAAAAGTGTGGCCAAAGAAGCCAAATCCCCTGCTCCTGAAGCACCATCCGAAGGTCTTGATTATATCATTCGACATGCTTCGGGAAAAAGATTATCCGAAGAAGAAGTTTTTGAAGCCAAACACTATGCCCGGGAACTGAAGTACCCGAAGGGGACCTTAGTGTTTAACGGTACGGACGAAGATGATTTCCTGTACTGCCTCCCGGACAACAAAGAGTTATCCGTCTGCCGAGAGATGGCCAAAAGTATGGGATTTTCGAAGCACGAAGCTGGCCTTTGCGCCATGACGAAGGCTGACCTCGCAGACAGCATCGCATGCAACAGTCTGAAGGTACAGAAGTGAACTTTGAAGCTTATGGACATGGAAATGAAGTCTTTCATTCTCACGCTAATCCTTCATTCTTTCTTACAGGGCTTAATCCTTAGCAACGCCCTAAGGGCGCAAAAGACCGCCGAAGACGAGAGCTGCACTATAGCTCTCAGCAACCTTCGATCAAAGGTCATCAGGCTGAGAAACGAAGCCATGGAGAAAGACAAAATTCTACTTTCATTGGTGGATAAAGAAAAAGAAGATGAAGAAAAATTTAATACTCAATTTGAAGCTTATAAAGCCGAAGTTGAAGATCTTCATAAAAAACTTGCCGAAGCCAATGAAAATTGTGCGCTCGCAAAGGCTAGCCAAGAAATTAGTGAATGGTGGAAGACTAAGCTAGAGAAAAATGTTGAGGAGCTTCGCGAATCCAAGGAACGATGCTTTGAAAATTCCTTGGATTGCGTGAATAAATTGAAAACTAGCTTTTCCAAAGTGGGTGCTTATTCTTATGAGGAAAATTTTATTCGAGGCGACCCCGAGGGCGTTATTGAGTGGATAAGCGGGGAAGCCGAAGCTTTCGAGGAGATCCTGAGCGATCGTGGGGATATCTGTGCTTTCTCCGGCGCTCGGGGAATTGTGGCTATTCTGGTGAAGGCTGGATGCGACCATGTTAAAGCTATAGCCCAGGCCGAAGCCGCCTTCTCCATAGACGACACAAAAGACCCTTCAGCCAAAGCTACTTTGGTGGGCGGAAAATTTTATTCTGATGTCTGGGTGAACGGTGGCCAAGAATTGGCCAATGAAATTATAAAGAAGAATGAAAAAGACACCCATGACACGCGAGAAGAAGCTAGGTGAGCTAAAGAAGCTGCTGAACGCGAAAGGCGCATAGGTATTGGTTTTGAATTTTAGCTTCGGTACTTACTTTGTGGCTTCGAGCTAATAGTTTACCTACTACAACTGAACTATCACCGCTGCCGGAGCCATACAACCCCTTGGCTGATCCGAACATGAAGGAAGCAATAGGTTTAATAAGCGTTGCTAACTCTATTGTCGACGAAGTCGTCGACAAGCTATTGAACGAAGCTGTGGAAAAAATTCTTAGGGAAGATTAGACTTTATTGTAATAATACTTTGTAATATTTGGTGTAAGGAACAATTAATCAGACATGTAAATTAATGAAATTTACGCACGTACCATTTTGAGCCTTCGGCGAAAAAACACCTTCCCTTCTTTTCATGCTTCGTAAAGAAAGAAACCCCTCCTTTGGCAAGTCCGATAAAAACGTATTTCCCGAAGTTCGCTTCGTGCCTCAGCACATTTTCTTTTACCAAAGTATTGCCGAAGATTTGCTTTGTATTCAATCTTTTTTGCTGTTGATGCGATATGATGTATGATGTAATGTTATGCGGAATGATATGATGATATGATGCTAAATGATGGTGATGCCTAAGACACACACATGCGCCCACACTAGAACACACAAGACTCTGCATCCCCTTAGGAACGTCTTTTGAGTCTTTTAAGCTCTGCATCCCCTTAGGAACGACTTTTGAGCTTCTTCACCTTATATTTCGGTGGTATTTGGCTCTGCATTCCCTTGGAACAATTTTGAGCAGAAAACTTACATTGTGCTCCCTCAGGAACGACTTTTTTGCAACTTCGGAACTTAATTTTTGGCTCTGCATTCCCTTAGGAACGACTTTTGAGTAGAAAACTTACGCTACGCTCCCTTAGGAACGACTTTTTGCAGCTTCGAAATTTACTCTGCGCTCCCTTAGGAACAATTTTCGAGCTTCAGAAGACTGTGAGGAAGGCATATTTTACTCATTGATGCAAGCACAATTATTACAAGAAATCGAAATTTAGTCCTTCGTTACTTGTTTCTCATACAAAAAATAAAATGGCATAAAAGATAAAGGTACATTAAGAGTAGGATATTCTTCAGTAGATATGCTTCGATTTCGGCACAGTACTGTTGACTGTACGAGCTTCGGATTCCTCCCAAAAATCACGCAGCTGTTGTGCGCGTGTGTGCCCTTCTGGCTGCTGGCTTCGGGTGTGAGTAGGTGGTAATGGTGGTGGTAACAGAAGCTGAGCCTAGGAAGCTTGAGAATGACTTGCCGAAGCAGCAGAAGTCGCAGGTTGTTGATTACCTACGTATTCTGGTACGTAGGGAGAGTAGCATGAAGCAGTATGTAGAACCTGCTTCGGCTGATTCTGTTGCGCCTCAGCTTCGGCAATCTCCTTTTGCTTCTGAATGGTGACCTGGCATGTTCTTGTAGTGTGGCCCTTGTCTTCACCACAGAATAAGCAATAAAGTTTTCTGGGCTGATCCTCGTACCTTCCTTCGAAGCCCCTGCCGCCACTGCCCCTAGGGGTTGGTGGCCTAAAAAGAACTTTGTTGTTGCCCTGAGGATTGAGAGCTGTGTTGTGGCCTTTGAAGCTAGCTTCCTCTGTCATCAATTTGGCTAGAGTTATGGATTGATCTGACATGCCTAGTGTGGATTCTTCCTCCGAAGCCCCTAGTCATTTTAGAAAACATGTAGGCTTCTTCCCTTCCCTGGCGGAAATCATTATCAGCCCGGATGTATTCATCCATCTTCTAAAGGAGCTTCTTTAGGGTCTGAGGGGGGTTTCCTGGCAAAATATTGAGCCGTAGGTCCTGGTCGAAGCCCTTTGATCATGGCCTCAATGACAATTTCATTGGGCACTGTGGGCGCTTGTGCTCTCAGACGCAAGAACCTTCGGACATACGTCTGGAGGTATTCTTCGTAGTCTTGCGTGCACTAGAACAAAGCCTGAGCAGTGACTGGCTTTGTCTGAAACCCTTGGAAACTGGTGATCAACATGTCCTTCAGCTTCTGTCATGATGTGATTGTTCCTAGCTGGAGAGAAGAGTACCAAGTTTGTGCGACATTTTTTACTGCCATGACGAAGGATTTCGCCATGACTGTTGTGTTGCCCCCATATGAAGATATTTTTGCTTCGTAGCTCATTAGAAACTGCTTCGGGTCTGAGTGCCCATCATACATAGGGAGATGGGGTGGCTTGTATGATGGGGGCCATGGGGTAGCCTGTAGTTCTGCTGACAGAGGAGAAGCATCATCAAAAGCAAAATTTCCACGATGGAAATCATCATACCATTTGTCATCATCGTAGGAATTGTCCTGACAAAGCTCTCTGCGTTGAGGTCTTCGGTCCTGGTCATCTTGAGTGAGATGACGCATTTCCTCGGTGGCCTCATCGATCTTCTTCTGAAGATAGGCAAGACGAAGCATCTTCTCCTTCTTCCTTTGGACCTGTTGATGGATGGCTTCGAGGTCCCTGATTTCTTGGTCCAACTCCTCCTCCTGAGGCGTTGGACTTGTAGCCTTCCTTTTTTGGCTTCTAGCTTCGCGTAGTGTTTCTTGGTTGACGTCCAGTGGCTGCAATGCAGCCCCAAGCGCTGAAGATTTCTTCGGCGGCATGACGAAGGTCATAGCTTGTCGAAGGTGGTCGAATGAGTTCACCGCAGGTGGGCGCCAATGTTGGGGACTTGTTCTCAAATGCTATGAGTTAAGAACAAGGCAACACAAATGTTAATGGTAAAAGACCTTCGTCTTTCGAAGCATTATCTCCCTTGGGATATAATGATCTTCAGATGAAGGTTATGAAGGACATACCTTCATCATTTCAGTATGTAATAATGAAAGCAGAAACATATGAAATATAGAAAAGAACACAAATAATCACATTAAATCATCAGATTATTTGTGTTCTCACTATATAATCATGAACAAGCATTAATGATATTAATTACATTTGTACCTTCGGCTTGACAGGAGGTAAGAATCCAAGAATAACGTGCAAGTGATTACAAGTCAGCGTGTACAGTACGGTGTTACTGTTCAACTATTTATAGGCATAGGATGCAGCCTGGGTAAAATTACATCCATGTCCTTGACACTTACTACTGGCAAAGGAGTAATCAGTCGAGGACTTGACAGTATATTCCCCTTTAGGTCGGTTCCATTCTCCATCACCGCCCTTGCGCTAAGCTGAAGCTTCTTCATCTGTAGCTTCGGAATTGATTCATCCTTCTCCCAGATCGTGCCTTTCATGTCGTGCACACCTTCATCTCAAAGCCGAAGGTTCCTGTGACAGTATATTATACTTGGAAAGCATGTTAGTCGTGTTTTTGATGACCTTCGAAAGACGAAGGCCCCCAACAGAAATAGTAATCGCGGTGGAGAAAAGGGTAGAGGGGCTTACCAGCGACGAGATTGCTCTGGTGAAGTGGTCGAGGGTGTAGGGGAGGTCGTGACAGTCACACTGATGTGTGGATCGTCTCCGGGGGTGGTTGGAGTAGGCCGGTCCACGTGCGCAGGCGAGCGAGCTCGTCGACAACGAGGGCTCCGGCCTATCCAGGGCGGTAGAGTTCAATCAAACTGGTCAGTGAGCTTCACTAGGTGCTAGGGAAGGCGTAGGCATGAGGAATTGGACTATGGCTTATCGGTTAGTCGTGGCCACGTGCGCCAGCGGGGAGAACAACTCCGGCGAGGGTGGAACGGCTTCTCCGGTGATGTAGCACCTGGTTTCTTGCTTCGGGGAGCTCTACGGGGCTCTGGGGAAGCTAACCGAGGCACGGGATTGTGTGGGGGTGGCCGGGAGTGGTCTGGCCACGGCGGCCGAGCGCTCGGGTTGCTTGGCGGGCGGCACAGAGCTTGCCGGAGCTAAGTGCTGGGCTTGAGAAGTTAAGTGAGGCGCAGAGGGAGTACGGCCGAGGCTTTCCTGCTTCTATAGGCACGGTGTGGTGCACGGGCGAGCGTGGACCGGCGTGGGCGCGCGGGCGTGCATGGCTGGGTGCAGGTGCGCGGACTGGCGTGAACCAGGCATGTCAGTCACGATCGAACACATGGCGCCATTGTTTCTACCCGAGTTCTAACGCCGATAGGGCGCTGATCTTTGCAAATTTGGGCAAGATCACTGTGTAAGATTTGTTCGCCCGACTAAGCTCTGTCGTTTGTGCATGGAGCTGAGTGATTTCGGGTCAAAGGCAGAGAGTTGTCGCCTCATCAATGTGGCAGTGTCACAAGGCCGAGTTCCGAGGCAAATCCTTGCCAAGATCATGTCAAACGGCCGAGTCTTGCTCCCAAATTTTTCCAGGGTGTGTTCAAGGTAGTTTGGCGCTATTTTTATATTTGGACTTATTTGATTCAAGTTTTTAAAAACAGAGAACGCAGTAGATCTTTGAAAAGAGGTTGGAATTCAGATTTCTAAATTTCTGAATTTTCCCTACAGGGTATTAGTTCATGGGCTGATTTGGGGATTTTGGAAAATTCAAATGACCAATCTTCCTTACTACATCTTGTAGGTTATTTAGTGCACTAAAACTTTGTTAATTGGTTCATATCAAAATTTTACATTTTTCCCAAGTCTTTTCTCCAATTCTCTCTATGTGCTTAAAAGGCCCATTTGAAAGGTGTTAGGGTTTTAGATGTTTTCCCCCTTGAGGTGTATGATATGTTTAGAGTGTGGCTTTTGAGATGAAAGAGACTTGACTTAGGTTTTAGTTCCTTAAGTTTGATGTCTCTTGCTTAATTAAAATTACATGTAATAATGGTCACAAGTTAGGGCACTGGGGCAAACCCTAGGTAACACTGGGGTGTTACAGCCTTCCCCCCTTAAAGGAATCTCGTCCCGAGAAGGAGTCCTCTGGGGTGAAGCGAAGGTTAAGGCTTGCTCGAATTTGGTGGTTTGTTCATTAAGATTCTTCTTAGTAAACTGCTCTTCGAATGCCATCTTCTTTGCAACTTCAGAAGGAAGTCCTCTTAGTTTTAGTCTTACAATTAAATCCCTTTATGTTAAGATCATTTTTCTTATATTTAGATTCAAAGGGCAGGGGGAGGGGTTGGGCATGGTTACGTACCAATTCCCTTAGGTAGACAATTGGGGAAGTTCGAACGTAGAAATTCCTCTGTCTCCCAAGTAGCCTCTTCCTCTGAGTGATTACTCCATTGGATCTTATACATTTTGATCGATTTAGCCGAGTTGATCTTTCTTTGCAATCCAGAACCTTGGAAAGGTACTCTTGGTATGATAGATCTGGCTCTATCTCCACTTTTGGTTCTACTATAATCTCGGTCGGCAATCGAACACACTACTTCAGTTGGGATACATGGAACACATTGTGGATGGCAGACATCTTTGGAGGTAGCTTGAATTTGTATGCCACGGGTCCACATGCTTCTATGACCTCATAAGGTCCAATGTAACAAGGGGCTAACTTGCCTTTGATCCCAAACCTCTACACTCCTTTGGTGGGTAATACTTTGAGATATACGAAATCTCCCACTTCAAACTGGAGAGGTTTCCTCCTCTTATCATGGTAACTCTTCTGCCTGGCCTGAGCAGCTTCTAGATTCTTCCTGATCAGTTTGACCTTCCTTTCGGCTTCAGTCACTAAGTTGGGTCCAAAAACTTCTCTTTCTCCAGGCTGAGACCAATTGAGGGGTGTTTGACACCTTCTTCCATATAGGGCTTCGAAAGGTGCCATCTTTAAGCTGGATTGATAACTGTTATTATAAGCAAACTCTGCCAAGGAGAGGTACTTATCCCAGTTCTTGTCGCAATCGATCGCACAAGCCCTTAGCATATCTTCAAGAATTTGATTTACCCTTTCGGTCTGACCATCAGTCTGCGGGTAGTAAGCTGAACTTCTTATTAGCTTGGTTCCCAAAGACTCTTGCAGTTGTTCCCAAAATCTGGCAACCAATTGGGCTCCTCGGTCAGAGACAATGGTCTAGGGTAATCCATGCAAACACACGATTTGGTCCATGTACAGTTCTGCATACTTTTGAGCCTTATCGGTGGTGTGCACTGGAATAAAATGTGCCACTTTTGTCAATCGGTCCACAATGACCCAAATTGAATCATGATGTCGAGAGGTGTTGGGTAGACCCACAATAAAATCCATGCCGATGTCATCCATTTCCATGAAGGTATTGATAGGGGTTGCAAGGCACCAGCTGATTTCAAGTGGCTTGCCTTTATCCTCTGACATGTGTCACATTCTGATACATATTGGGCAATCTCCCTCTTCATTCTGGTCCACCAATACAAGGGCTTCAGATCATGGTACATTTTGGTGCTTCCTGGATGCATGGAGAATTTGGAGAGATGAGCTTCATCCAAGATTTTCTTCTTGAGATCCTTATTTTTAGGAATCACCAATCTGCTTTCAAACCACAATATACCCTTTCCATCTTGGCGGAAACACTTGTACTTCTCTGTCTTCTGATGGAGGTTCTCTTTAATGATTTGCACTCCCTTGTCACTGAGTTGGGCCATGATTATCTGGTCTCGCAAATTTGGCTCGACGGAAATGTGAGACAAAACACCAGAGGGAATCACTTCAATCTTCATTTTGTTCAACTCGTCACATAACGTGTTGATGCGAGAATCCATCATAACACAGTTGCATTGCAATTTCCGACTCAAGTCATCGGCTACTACATTGGCTTTCCCTGGGTGGTAGTGTACCTCCAGGTCATAGTCCTTGATCAGCTCTAGCCATCTTCTCTGCCTCATGTTGAGATCCACCTGAGTAAAGATATACTTGAGGCTCTTATGATCTATGAAGATATTGCAGTGGGTTCCCATTAGATAGTGTCTCCACATTTTCAATGCATGAACCACGGCCGCTAACTCCAAGTCATGAGTGGGATAATTCTGCTCTTGATGCGTAGGCAATGACCCGGTTGTCTTGCATCAAAACACAACCTAGTCCAGTGCCAGAGCCATCACAGTACACATCAAATGGCTTGCCGTTGTTGGGTTGCGCTAACACCGGTGCTGTGGTCAGATGCTGCCTCAATGTGTGGAAGGCATCATCGCACTTCTGACCCCAAACAAACTTGGCTCCTTTCTTCAACAATTCAGTCATGGGCTTCACAATTCGAGAGAAATCCGAAATGAATCTTTGATAATAACCAGCCAATCCTAGAAAACTTCGAATCTGACGGATAGTTGTTGGCGGCTTCCAGTTCATCACCTCCTGCACCTTGTCCGGATCAACAGCTATACCAGCTTGAGAGATAGTGTGACCCAAGAATTTGATTTCCTTTAGCCAAAAATCACATTTTGACAATTTGGCATAAAGACGGTGCTCTCGCAGACATTGAAGCACTACATGAAAATGACCGGCATGCTCTTCTTCGTTCTTTGAGTACACTAAGATATCATCGATGAAAACCACCATGAACTTGTCCAGTTCAGGCATGAAGACAGAGTTCATCAGATACATGAAGTATGCTGGCGCATTAGTCAGCCCAAATGACATTACCAAATATTCATACAGCCCATATCTGGTTGAGAAGGCAGTCTTCGGAATATCACTTGCTCGTATCTTGATCTGATGATAGCTGGAGCGAAGGTCTATCTTGGAAAACACTTCTGCTCCGACCCATTGATCGAAAAGAACATCAATACGAGGCAAAGGATACTTGTTCTTGATAGTCACCGCATTAAGTGGGCGGTAATCTATGCATAGCCTCAAGCTTTGATCCTTCTTCACAAACAAGGCTGGACATCCCCAAGGTGAAGTACTTGAGCGGATGAAACCCTTGTCTAACAACTCTTGCAATTGCTTCTTCAATTCTGCCAACTCAGCGGGTGGCATCCAGTAAGGTCTCTTGGAAATAGGTGTCGTTCTCGGTTGCAACTCGATGGCAAATTCAATATCCCGGTCTGGTGACATTCCTGGCAATTCATCAGGAAAAACATCTGCATACTCACAGACCACTGGAATCTTCTTCAAAGGTAACTCTATCATAGTGAAGGCACATGATCGAGTAGAATCTTGGCTGGGTAGATACAACATAAGGTCTTCGAAGGTAGGAGAACAAATCTCCAGAGCTCTGGCAGCTACATCCGACACTACTCGGTGTTGAGTCATCCAGTCGGCTCCGAGAATGATGTCCATACCCTCTAATCCCAAAACCAGGAGTGTGGTTTTAAAGATCTTACTTCCCAGCGAGATAGGCACACTTCGATTTAATTGGTTTGTTGCAATTTTACCCCTAGGTGTTGCTATCATGAAAGACCCTTTTGTATGATAGAAGGGCAATTGACATTTAGCACTGAATTTCTGGCTAATGAAGCTATGAGATGCACCAGAATCAAACATAATTAATGCAGGTTGATTAAAAACTGAAAAGATATCAGTCATGATGGGGGCTCCTTCAGGTAACTCCTCTAGAGTAGTGAAGTTGAGCTTCCCTTGCCTGACTTGCACCTTCTACTTCCTCCCTCTGTCTTGAGTTGATGCTAGCAACTGTCTCTGCTAATTCCTTGGGCAATTCTTGGCATAATGGCCCACATTGCCACAAGTAAAGCACTTGTTCCCATTTCCTAGGTGGAACTGCTGTTGTTGCTGAGGTTGATTGTTCCTTGGAGCGGGAGCTGGAATACGGTTGGGTGCTGGCTGCTGCTGAGGTGGCCTGATCACCCATCTGTCTGCCTGCTGCTGGAATCCTTTGCTCTGATTGTTGGAAACAATCCTGAACCTCTGGAGTGGAGCTGAGGGTCCTGACATTGGTGCCTTTCTCTTCTTCTCTGCCAGTGAGCTACAATACAGTCCTCCTGTGAGATGGCCAAGTTGACCAACTCATTGAAGCTATTAGCCCGGATAGTGTTGAGACGCTCACGCAACTTGGTATTGAGACCCCTGTGGAAGCGATCTCTCTTCTTCTCATCAGAGTCAGCATGATAACCTGCATACTGGCATAGGTCATTGAAGGCCTAGGCATACTGCATACAGTGTGGGTTCCTTGATTGAGTGCCAGGAATTCATTAAGCTTGCGGTCAAGAATCCCAGCTGGGATGCGGTGTCCTCTGAAGATTGTCTTGAATTCCTCCCAAGAAACTTCATGACCAGCAGGTAGCATGGCGCGGAAATGGTCCCAACATGTCCGAGCGGGTCCGCGAGGCTGTTGCAGGGCGAAGCGAGCCTTGGTGTCATCAGGGCAGTCTCCCGTGAGGAGGGGAAACTTGGACTCCACGGCGCGTAGCCACATGTCGGCATCCAACGGATCCTCTGCCTTGGTGAATAAGGGCGGCTGCGTACTTAGGAACTACTGGTAGGTCGCTGCGGTCGGAGGTCGCTGTGGCTGGCCTCCACCGTGCTCCTGAGGGTGGGGCTGGCGCTGCAAGAGCTATCGCAGAATTTCGTTCTGCTAAGCCATCAGCTCCTGCACCGTGGGAGCTGGAGGAGGTGGCGGGGGAACTTGCTCGTTCTGCCCGCGACGCTGCCTAGCTGCCATCTGAAAACAGAGATTATCGCCATTGTTATCCCAATTCACAATTTCGAACAATATGCTTTTATCTCATATGGAAATAAATTGTCATAATCATAACATTAATTTGAACGAGGATAACATGGTTACAAACATTTCACTGTTTGCCAAAGTTATCTTGGGTTACATCAATTAAGGGAAAGTACTCGTAAGCCTAGTCCAAAATCTGACAGCACTAAGCTTGTGTGGGTTTCTATCCTCCTAAAGCGTCAAAGTGACCCATCAACCCTGAGTAGTGCAAGCGACACTGGATACGGGCGAAGGGGGCATCACGGAGGCAGTCGCATTGGTACCAGGGGCTGGTCCTAACTCCTCGAGAGCCTCCTCTCCTTCGCTTCCGGCCTCATTGGCCTCCATCTCTAGGTGGTGCATGTCTAGGTGGTCATTAGCTTCCTCAAGCTCCTGCTGCACATCGTGGAGCTGGTTTTCCAGGACATCGATGGTGTTCTCCCGAATCTCCACCTGCTACTCCAGGGTAGTGATGCGTTGGCTCAACCTTTCTATCTGTAGGTCCTTCTCCACTAACTCCGAGGACAGGTCGACCACGAAGTCCCCTCGGCTATCGAGGGTGAGCTTGGTGGTCTGAGCGAGGTTAGCCAGATGTGCCATAGCATTGCTCTGCAGGGCCTGTAGGCGGTACAGCGCGCTCATGCACTAAACAGTGATCCTCCCAACTAAGTCAGGATACATAGCCCACACGTCCTTCACATGGCTCACTCTGTTGCACCACATGGGGTCATCCCTCTTCTCAGCGGGAAGAGTCCTAGTGGGTGCATCACCATCTCCAGGGGATGGTAGCCACAGAAAGTCGTCAGGGTCTTCATAGCTGTTGCTTCGGTGGTGTCGTCCATCCTGAATCCAACAGTCTCGGAGTCAAGGGAACGCCAACTCGGCTGAAGGGGATGTGCCTTTTAGAGTCAGCCAGACTCGGCAACGTGGCACCCGATGCTCCTCGTACAGCTACACCGTGTAAAAGGGGGTGTAGGGTAACCGACAGAGTTGAGCACTTCCCACAAAATGGAAGGAAAACCCTCGTGAGAAAGGAAATCGGAACTGAAACGAGTGTCTCCTCCATTGGCGGGGTGGGTGAAGTCATTTGTGTAAGAGGATCAGAGGTAAAGGTTATGGAGGAAGAAGAAAAATAAAAAAGCCTGGGTGGTTAAAAAGGAAGCAGGTTAGATCAAATTTTTACTCCTTTAATTTCTAATCCCTTTTAGTTTTATAATGCATGCATGCTACACTTAGGTGCACATTGCAAGCCTACAAACATTAAGTGAAGTAAAGTAGCATATATAAACTGGTTATGCATAAAACCGGGGCTTGCCTTCAAATGCTGGGGCTGCGGGGAGCTCCTCGATGTCAGGCTCAGGAGCTAGCTCCTGGTCTTCCTCGTCGACAACTCCTTGCTCGGGAATGAGCACGTACTCTCCGTCTGCGAGGTTGCAATCTAATGAATGCAATGAGTAAGATATACGTATGACATGGTTGTTGGAGCTCGCTCTCAGCAGCAAGAAGGCCAACAAGGGTGAACGGTGGTGACAACAGGGTTACGTGCACGGGGGCAATAGCTCTGTTGATCTAGCCTCTCACGGGCACTGTGCGGGGGTATTTATAGGTATCTGAGTGCCCAGCGTCTTGTGTTAAGGACGCATGTGCCCTCAGACACCTATTTTATCCCCAGAATATTCCCATAAAGCAGGGTTACAGACCGTAATTACAAGTATTCCTTTACAAGTTAGGCCCGTAATACAGAGGCGGCCACGCGGGGCCCGTTACAATGGGCCAGATCGCACGAGGGCCTTGGGACTGAACGAGGACGCGCCGTGGTAGGACGTCGCCGCAGGCCTTCGTCAAAGTGCCGAGTCCTGCGAAGGGTGTCCCTGCCCGCTTTGTCTCTGTCGGACCAGCGGCTGCAGCGAAGGCCTCGAGCGAAGGGTGGCGTCTTTGCCTTCGCCCCAACATTTGCCCTCCGAGGGACCAGTTCGACAAAGTCACCTGGTGCCGAAGACGTCGCTAGATGGCGGAGACGCTGCCCTCGCTCGAAGTGGTTCCGCGGGGGTTTTTGATGTGACCGTTGATGGACGGCGTACTGTTGGATTGCGGGTTTCCCGAAGCGTCGCGGCCTGTCGGATTGCGGGTTTCCCGAAGAGCCGCGCCCCGCCTATAAAAGGGGGCGGGGGCGGCGCTTTTTGAACTCTGCCTTCCGCGCTCCGTAAAACCCTAGCCGCCCGCCGTCTTGCTGCTCCTTTTCCTCCGCTGCTCCCTTAGCTCGCCGGCGTTCTGGCTCGAGTGAAGCAGACCGCCCGCCGCCGACGACGGTACGTAGCAATGCCATCCTCTTCTTCCTCCGCCGACGCCGCGTCGCCGGCCGCCGCCTCGTCTGAGGAGACGTTGAGTAACGTGGAGGTGGAGGAGTTGCGCGCCGGCGACTCTGTTGAATTTGGTGTGTCACGGATGACGTCAGCCCGTATTGAAGATATGCAGCGGTTGGGCTACTTTGGCGGCGGGGTCGCCCGTGCTCCGGGGACGGAGGAAGTCCCCGAGCCGGAGGGCGAGTTGGTTGTTTTCGAGGCGTTCTTCGTCGCCGGACTCCGCTTGCCTGCGCACCGTTTTGTCAGCGAAGTCCTGCGTAGATTCAGCGTTCAAATACATCAGCTGACACCGAACGCCATAGTGGCGCTGGCGAAGTATGTCTGGGCGACGACTTCGTACGGCGGACAGCCGTCAGTTGAAGTTTTTGCGAAGAATTATTGTTTGCATTGGCAGAAAAGGATGGTTGAGGACGGAGTTGCCCAGTTCGGGTCATGCACATTCACGCCGAAGACCGGCAAGACCACAATGCCAGTAGTGGAATTGGTCCCGTGCGCCCGCAACAAGTGGGGCAATTGGAATGAATTTTGGTTTTATGTTGCTGAGGCTACTGTCGAAGGCCATGAAGGGCTCCCCGTGTCCTTAATGTGCTCTCACTATTACTCTGCGTATCCACCTTATGAAGTGGCAGAAGAGGATGCAGACGAAGGGGCCCTTCGGTGCGCCGCCGGTCAGAGCAGCGGTCGAGATTTAGTTGAAGAGTTCGTGGCGTACGGGGTCTGGCCCTTGGCGCACGGCTGGGCGCTGGGCGAAGTATGCCCTCGCCAGATGCCCTTTCACGGAGGAAGGGTGGTGCGAAGTCCTGCCTTCGCACTGAATTTGCGAAACCGTGACCCGGCCGCCTTTGTGCGTGATGCGGAGGGCTTGGCGGTGCGGCTCGTGGGGCGTTACGTGCCGAGGACGGAAGGCCAGCGCAGCTTTGACATCCGCGGGTCAAATGAACGTTTGAACAGGGTCTTCGAATTAAATCAACTGCCGTACGACGGTTACCCTGGTCAAGACGAAGCGGACCGCCGTGGGAAGAAGCCGGCGGTGGAGACTGGAGGCGACCCTGCGCTGGTGGCCGCCGCCTCCTCGAAAAAGAGAAAATTAGGTACTGCGATGGGAAGACTTGGGGTGTCTGATAGTTTCGCTAGAGATTTAATGAGGACGTGCGCAGCCCCGGGGGAGAGGATGTCTTCGCCCGAGCTCCGGGAGTCTTCGGCTCGGATGCTGTGGGTTACCGGGGGTTGTTGGCCTAAAAACATTCCTATCCCCTGCGCGGCTGAGGAGGACTGTTTTACATCTCGTATGGTTCATCGGTGGAAAGTTTTTCCTTATGGGCGAAATATCGGTCATGTTGTGTGGGCAGTGATGGACAAGGATCGCCAAGGCGCGGCGCGAAAACGCCAGGCGACTGTGAGGGTTCACGAAGCCCGGCCGAAAAGGCAGCGGGGAACGGCGAAGGCTGAGGCCTCTGGCGGAGGCAAGCCGCCGCTGCCGACGAAGGTGGGCGCCTCCGCGCCTGGCAAGGCGCCGGAGACGACGGTGGGCGCCGGAGGCCCCAAGCTGTCGAAGGTGGTGCCGTCTGTCAGCGGGGTGGCGGAGGCTGCGAAGGCGGCCCGATCGCTACCGCCGCCTGGCAAACGCGTTGCCGACTTCGGCACCGAGATTGATGTGGAGGATTATCTTGGGGGTAAGTCTATATGAATATATATATACCTTTTTTTTAATTTGTTGATGCGTTGCAGGGTCGGACGAGGGCCCGCTTGCTCTAGTTGTGCCTGGCGCGGCGATCGCGACGGCTGCGCCAGCGCCGAAGGCGGGGGGAGAGACCCTTGGCGCCGGAGGCGAGGTGTCTGCCCTCGCGCTGGTCAGAGACGAGGCGGGCGTGGCGACCCGTCGGCTGAAGGGAGCGACGGAGGCGCTGAGTCGAGCGACGGAGGCGCTGAGTCAGGTCCGCCGAGCTATACATTTTTTTTACACAACGACCTTACGTGTGTTCTGCAGGTGGCTGACTTCACCAGCCGCACTGCGTCGGGGGCCCTTACGGCAGCGTTGTCTACCGAGGTCGAGAGACTTCGGACGCAACATGCGGACGCTGTCCGTGAGAAGTCGGCCTCCGACAGCAAGTGCCGCAAACTGGCGGAGAAGGTGGCCGCCCTTGAGAAGGAGAAGGCTGACCTCCGGCGCCAGCTGGCGGGGGAGAGGAGGGAGGCCAACGAAGCCATCGCCAAAGAGCAGGC
Organism: Zea mays; assembly: GCF_902167145.1. NCBI lineage: Eukaryota > Viridiplantae > Streptophyta > Magnoliopsida > Poales > Poaceae > Zea > Zea mays. The sequence continues at coordinate 49,835,994 of NC_050103.1, forward strand.
TGCGCAGGCGGAGGCCAGGCTGGCGCGGGCGGAAGGCAATATCGCCAAGGAGCTCGCCGGAGAGCTGCAGCGGCGGCTTACTGCCCAGGAGAGCCGCGCGGAGGGGGCCGAGGCCGCGATGCGAGCGGAGGCCGAACGGACGCGCACGCAGCTCATGACTTCATATCGCGAGCTGGGTGTGCGGACGGGTGACTTCGAGGTGCCGGAGCGAGAGGCCGGGCTTCGCTGTCTGGAATGGGTGCAGGAGGAACTGCAGGAGCTCCCCACTGTCTTGGCGGGGTTGATGTCGTTCACCTCCCTGGTCACCTGCGAGGCAGCGATGAACGCGCTCTCTCGCGAAGGCTGCCGGCACTTTGAGGCCCTCGACCAGGTGGATGAGGATTTTGGGCGTGATATCTTTGAGGTCGAAGACCCCGTGGTGAAGGAATCCGCCGGGGCCCTCTATGACCGGATGTGGGGTTCATACGGTCGTGAGGTGGTCCGGGCGCGGGCCGAGGCTGCGAGGGCTCAGGTAACGTTGTCGTTTGCCCGGCGTCTGCTGGATGCGGTCTGTGCGTGTGTTTGCTGAGTTTTTGTGCGTTTTGTTTTAGGCGGAGCGCGGCGAGCGGGTGGACGACTTCGGGGCGCTGAACAGCGCGCTGCCTGAGCCGGAGACGACCCCTGCGGAGGCCGTGACTGGAGTCGCCCCGGGACCGACCCCGGAGACTGCGGAAGATGCACCGGGCGCTCCTGCATCTGCCGCGGCCGGCGAAGACCTTCCCCCAAAGGTGGCCGAAGGCGCGCCAGATGCCCCTGCAGCTGCTGTGCCGAGCGCTGAAGATCCAGCAGAGGCAGCGGCGGAGGCTCCCGCAGCGGCCGGGCCTTCGCAGGTGGCATAGGTGGTGTTTAGGGTTGAGGAATTTTTGGATGTTGTACTGAATTTTGGTTGCTGCGCAGGTTCAAGATTTTGGGCCTGCGCACGCAACCGCTACCACTGAGTTTTTGGCGGCTTCGACCGCGGAAGATGGAAATGAATGTGGTGGGTCTGTTTCTGAGTTTTTTGATGTTACTGACTCTGGGAGCTCGGTTGAGTGGACTGAGGAGTCGTCGGAGGAGGACTTGGATTATTTTGCGGCCTTGGACGTGGCTGCGGCGGAGGCTGCACCACATGCTGCGGACGCGCCAGGCGTGCCCGGTCCTAGCACCGGGCACCGACGACGAAGGGCGGTTGCAAAGCGTAGGATTAGTGCGGAGGAAGGGGCTCGGCTTCGCGTTAGTAGGGCTGGTCGGCAGGAGCTGCTGTCTTTGCCGGCCGCCTCGGGTGTAGGGGAAGGGGAGCTGTGAAGCCTTTTTGCGGGTGAGGAGCTTAGGATAATGTTATTTAATTATAGAGAGATGGGGATTATTCCTAAGGTTGAGCCGATGTAGGGCGTGGTGCCCTCGCTTGTGTATGTGTAAAGGCTTGTAAAATGGAGTTGTGTGCCCTCGCGTGCCTGTGCTTGCGAGGGCGCTGTGTACTTTGTCTGGTGTGATTGATTGATTGGTCTTGCTGTCGTTTCTGCTTTTTGTTATACTGTGCTGGCTGCGCCCTTAGGCGGCTCCTGCGATAGACTTCGGATTTTTGCGCGTTTGTGCTTGGTCCGGCTGCACCTTTTAGGCGACTTCTGCGCGGATAGTCTTCGCGATGGACTTCGGATTTTTGCGCACTTGTTGTGCTAAGTCCGGCTGCACCCTTAGGCGACTTCTGCGCGGATAGTCTTCGCGATAGACTTCGGATTTTTGCGCACTTGTTGTGCTAAGTCCGGCTGCACCCTTAGGCGACTTCTGCGCGGATAGTCTTCGCGATGGACTTCGTTTTTTGCGCACTTGTTGTGCTGAGTCCGGCTGCACCCTTAGGCGACTTCTGCGCGGATAGTCTTCGCGATGGACTTCGTTTTTTGCGCACTTGTTGTGCTGAGTCCGGCTGCACCCTTAGGCGACTTCTGCGCGGATAGTCTTCGCGATAGACTTCGTTTTTTGCGCACTTGTTGTGCTAAGTCCGGCTGCACCCTTAGGCGACTTCTGCGCGGATGGTCTTCGCGATAGACTTCGGATTTTTGCGCACTTGTTGTGCTAAGTCCGGCTGCACCCTTAGGCGACTTCTGCGTGGATTGGTCGCACGCGAGGGTGGCTAGCGCTTAGCCTCGCGGTGACTTCGAATTGGTCGAATGCCGAAGACCGTTGTTGCGGTCTTTTTTCGACACATGCTTTCGCGGGGGATTTTTCTCACATATATTACATGGCTCCGCCTCGTTAAAAACCTCACCCCCCGGGAGGAAAAGAGTGCGGGCCGGTACAAGATTGTTTGCGGCGAATTACAAGGGCGAAATTGGCCCTAAATGGGTCAAACAAAAAATTTGCGAAGGTTGTCGACGTTCCAGGAGTGCTCTAGGTCCTCGCCGTTTGGCGTTGTGAGCCTGTAAGCACTGGGGGAAGCTTTTGACTTGACTATGAAGGGGCCCTCCCACTTGGGCTCCAATTTGCCCTTGGACTCCGTCCGAGCTGCTCGGATGAGTACGAGGTCCCCCTCGCTGAACTCCCTCGGGATGACTGCACGGTCGCGCCATGCTTTGGTCTGGGCCTGATATTTGTTTAGGGCCTGTAAGGCGAAGACCCGGTCTCCGTCAATGAGATCTTTTGAAGTTGGCTCATCCACGTCGGGGACGGCTGACGGAACTGTACGCGGGGACCCATGCTTTATTTCTCGCGGGGTCATTGCCTCCGATCCGTATAGAAGGCGGAAAGGAGTGAACCCGGTCGCTCTGCACTCGGTTGTGTTTAGCGCCCAGACTGCCTCTGGTAATAAATCGGTCCACCTGCCTTTTCTTTCATCGAGGAGCATCTTTTTGACAGCTGTGAATATTTTCCCATTGGCGCGCTCCACGACCCCGTTGGACTGCGGATGATAGACTGAAGCGAAGGCAAGCTTGGTGCCGATGGAAAAACAAAAATCCTTGAAATCTTGGCTGTCGAACTGTTTGCCGTTGTCGACTGTTAGCTCGGACGGTACTCCGAAGCGGCAAACGATGTTCTGCCAGAAGAATTTTTGGGCAGTCTTTGATGTGATTGTGGAAACAGCCCTCGCTTCAATCCATTTAGTGAAGTATTCGACAGCTACGAAGGCGAACTTAAGGTTCCCCTGAGCGGTGGGCAGGGGCCCGACGATGTCCAGGCCCCAGCGCTGGAGAGGCCATGTATGGGCAATCAGCTTTGTATATTGCGAGGGGTTGCCTGACCGAGGGGAGAACTTCTGGCAGGCTTCGCAGGACCTCGTGACCCGATTTGCGGCACAGATCATTGCGGGCCAGTAAAACCCTTGACGGATCACCTTGGCAGCCAGGGCCCTTGGCCCTGCGTGCGAGCCGCACGTGCCACTGTGGACTTCGCGTAGGATCTGCATGCCTTCGGTTTCGGTGACGCATTTGAGCATTGGCAGACTGACCCCTTTTTTGTACAGTTGGCCCTCGATCAGAGCGAAGTCCCGACTTCGGTGTCTGAGGCGCTTTGCCTCACTGACGTCGGCTGGATGATAGTACCCCTGCAGGAACAGGGTTATTGGTGCCCTCCAGTCTTCTGTCATGATTAGGTTGACTATACGGTGGCCTTCGCTATCATTAGTTATCTGGAGCCCTTCGGGGCTCCGGACAGCTGGGGTGCCGATGGTGTGGAAAAACACGTCGGAGGGCAGGGGCTCGCCCCTGGCGGCGGCCTTGGCTAAGGCATCGGCCTCCTCGTTCTTGGCCCTATCCACATGCTGCAGGGTGAATCCCTTGAATTGTCTCTCGAGACTTCGGATAGCCGCGAGGTATTGCATGAGGGCGGGGTCTTTTGCTGCATAGTCTTTCTCGACCTGACCGGCAACTATCTTGGAGTCTGTTTTGATGATACATGTGGTGACTCCGAGGGCCCTTAGCTTGCGGAGGCCGAGGATGACTGCTTCATACTCTGCTATGTTGTTTGTACATTTGTCGGATTCCAGAGCGAAGCTGAGGCGTGCTGCATATCTGTGTTTGACTCCGACTGGCGAGGTGACAACTGCAGCGACGCCTGCCCCCGCATGACACCATGCACCGTCGCAATGGATGGTCCAGACCTTTTCTGTGGATGGGTCCGGTTGCGTTACTGGCCCAGTCCAGTCGACGACGAAGTCTGCCAGGACTTGCGACTTGATAGCTGTTCTGGGCTTGAAGCAGATGTGGTAGCCGGAGAGTTCGGCTGCCCACTTGGCAATCCTCACTGATGCCTCCGGGTTCCTGAATAGTTCGCCGAGCCCCCTGTCTGAGGTGACTCGGACCTTGAATGCTTCAAAATAATGACACAGCTTGCGCGAGGACATAACAACTGCGTAGGCTATCTTCTCCAGCTCTGTCATGTTGCATTTGGACGGTGTCAGGACTTCGGAGACATAGTAGACAGGGCACTGTCTGACTGCGCCCTCGACTGTCTGCTCCTGTACCAGTGCCGCGCTGACTGCGTGCGGCGAAGCCGCGACATAGAGCAATAAGGGGAGCGAGGAGTCGGGGCTCGTGAGGATGGCCAGCTCCGACAGGTACTGTTTTAGTGAGGCGAAGGCCGCTGCTTGCTCCGGTCCCCAAGCGAAGTCCTTCGCTCCGCGGAGTGTTTTGAGGAAGGGGAGACTTCGCTCGGCGGACCTGGAGATGAATCTGTTGAGAGCTGCCATCCTGCCTGTCAGGCGCTGGACGTCCCTGGCAGACTGCGGAGGCGACATATCGACGATGGCCTGGATCTTGGTTGGGTTGGCCTCGATGCCGCGGCGGGACACCAGGTAGCCCAATATCTTGCCCTGGCGAACACCGAAAACGCACTTTTCCGGGTTTAGGCGGAGTCGTGCATCTCGCATGTTCGCGAATGTCTCTGCTAGGTCGGCGAGATGGTCCTCCTTATTCTTGCTGGCGACGACGATGTCGTCCACATATGTGAATATGTTTCTGCCGACCTGCCCCTCGAGCACTGTTTTGGTGAGTCTGGAAAAGGTGGATCCGGCATTCTTGAGACCCTCCGGCATTCTGACAAAGCAATAAGTGCCGAAGGATGTTATAAAGCTGGTGCTAGCCTTGTCTTCCTCCTTCATGTATATCTGGTGATAGCCGGAGAAGCAGTCGAGGAGGGACATGACCTCGCATCCGGCCGCGCTATCGACTATTTTGTCGATCCGCGGCAACGGGAAATTGTCCTTTGGGCAGGCCTTATTGAGACTGGTGAAGTCTATGCACATGCGCCATTTTCCGCTTTTTTTCTGCACCATCACGACATTGGAGAGCCACGTGGGGTAAGCCACTGGCTCGATGAATTTAGCCTCCAGGAGGCGATGCACCTCTGCCTTGGCGGCCTCTGTCTTTTCGTCTGACATTTTGCGAAGCTTCTACTTTTTGGGTCGCACCGAAGGGTCAATGCCCAAGCTGTGCTCAATTATGGCTCGGCTGACTCCGACCAGATCGAGGGCAGACCAGGCGAAGACATCTTTATTCTTGGCCAGGCAGCAGAGAAGTTTCTCTTCTTCAAGTGAGGTGAGGTCTTCGCTGATAGTTACTGTCTGCTTGGGTGTGGCCTGATCGAGGGGGACAGTCTTGGTCCCGTCTTGGCACTGCAACTGCGCCTTGTCGTGCTGCTTGTCGATTGGGCTGGCCGGCGCAGGGACCTCGCGCTGGGTCGAGAGACAGTGTACGTTTCTCTGACCGGGCACGAAGTCCCGCTCAATGTTGCGCGCCGTCTGCTGGTTGCCGTAGACTGTGATGGCGCCTAGCGGGCCTGGTATCTTCATACATAGGTACAACCCGTGGATGGCAGCTTCGAACTTGTTGATGGAGCCCCGGCCCATGATGGCGTTGTATGGATATACCATGTCGACAATGTCGAAGGTTACTTGCTCACTTCGGGCATTGGGCGCTACACCGAAGGAGAGGGGCAACTCTATCTTGCCAACTGGAAAGGTGCCCTTGCCGCCGAAACCATACAACGGGTTGTCCGAAGGCTTCAGCAAGCTGTGGCTTATACCCATGCGGTCGAAGGCGTGGAGGAAGATGATGTCCGCCTGACTGCCGTTGTCGACTAGGACTTTGTGTAAGTCCCAGCCTGCCACGCTGCAATTGATGACCATAGCGTCGATGTGGGGGGCGCTGCGCAGGTCGACGTCTCGTGCGTCGAAGGTTAGCGGTATGTGGGACCACTTCGTCTGCACGACTAGGCCAGTGACGGCGACATGGTTGATGCTGCGGTAGTGGTCCCGCTTCTGCCGCTTGGTGTCGAAGTCAGTGCTAGACCCCCCTGTTATCATGTGAATGACTCCGCGATATGGTTGATCGGCGAAGTCTTCCTGCTTTGGGGCATGGGGGATGTTCGGATGTTGCTGGTGTGGTGGTGGGGGTGGAGGAGGTACGATTTGTACTTCCTGATGGTGTTGGTAAGCGTGGTGCGGTGGATGCGGAGCGGGAGCGTGAATATATGGTGGAGGGGGTGGCTGGTAATTATGCGCGACAATTCTGGGATTGTCGGCTGGCTGCGCCCGCGCCATTCTGTCTCTGGTGGCCTTCGTCTCGGGGCAGTCTTTGGTCTGGTGGGCGCAGTCTTCGCCGTGGAAAAGGCAATAGAATCGGCGCGGCGGCTGTTGCGCCTGCCCTCGACCCCTGCCGCGAGTTCCGTTTCCGCGGCCCTGAGGGGGATATTCCTGGCGGCGAGGGGGATCAGCAGCAGGCTGTTGGTTGACGATGTTGTGCACTTGCTGTTGACTGCGGCCATCTCGACCGGAGTCTGGTTGCGGAGTCCTCGTCCAGGTGCGGCTGGACTGCGGGGCATCTTTGGGCTTCCGCTGTGACTCAACCTTGCGCTGGTGGAGCTCTTCGGATTTGGCATATTTTTCGAAGAGCTGATATAGCTCCTGCAAGCTCTTTGGTGGATCTCTGATACAATGGCTGTAGAGGACGCCAGCCCGAAGGCCATTGATGGCGTAGTGGATAGCGATCTGATCGTCGACAGAGGGCAGCTGTGACTTGAGTGTTAAGAACTTGCGGTAATACTCACGCAGAGTCTCTTTTTCCAGCTGTTTGCAAAGCGAGAGCTCGGCCAAAGCATCGGTGTCTGGACGGTAGCCTTGGAAGTTGAGGAGGAACTTGTCCCTGAGACTTCTCCACGAATCAATGGACAGCGGAGGCAATCTGGTGAACCAGGTGAGTGCTGGGCCCTCTAGTGCGATGATGAAAGACTTCGCCATTGTGGCGTCGTCTCCTCCGGCTGATGCAACGGCGACCTGATAACTCATGATGTACTGCGCCGGGTCGGTGCTGCCGTTGTACTTGGGGTATGCCCCCGCTCGAAAGTTAGCTGGCCAAGGCGTCACTTGTAGGTGTGGCGCCAGGGGACTTCGCTCGTCGAGGTAGTTGACCCCTTGGAATGGCGCGCCGTGCTGGGAGACGTAGTCATGCTGGGGGAAACGCGGGTTCTCCGGCTGCGCCCGGTGTTGCAGGGGTGGGCCATGCTGCCGGCCGAGGTGGCCTTCGCGCGTGTCCTCCGGTTGTGTGCGCTGTTGGAGGGGTGGCTCTTGCTGTAGACCGAGGTGGCCTTCGCGCTGCATCAGCGCGATCTCGCGCTCGAGGTCTTGGGCTTTCTGCTCCTCGTCGTGTATCATTTGCCGCACTTTGGCTAATGCGGACACACGCTGGCGCTTGGCCTCCAGTATCTCTTTCTGCCTCTGGAGATTGCGGTTCCTGAGGCGCAGGGCGCGCAGCTGCAGCTGTTCTTCTGTTGAGACGCCGAGGACCTCACCGTCCTCGGTGAGGTCCGCGCCTTCCAGTGGGGCGAAGCCTGGGGGCGGCTGTGACTGTCCTTCGGTTCCGCAGGTGCGGAAGGTGTCGTCTTCGCCGGTGTGGGGAACATTGTCTTCAGTGGGCTCTTGGTGGGTGGATTGGGTGAGGACGAGGGCCTTGCCCTTTCTTGCGGCCAGCAGTGCTGCCTTCGCAGCCTCGTCAGCCTTGGGGTTAGCTCTCTTGGGTGCCATCGCGGGTGGTTTTATCGTAGCACGAACGGTGGGCGCCAAATGTTGGAGCTCGCTCTCAGCAGCAAGAAGGCCAACAAGGGTGAACGGTGGTGACAACAGGGTTACGTGCACGGGGGCAATAGCTCTGTTGATCTAGCCTCTCACGGGCACTGTGCGGGGGTATTTATAGGTATCTGAGTGCCCAGCGTCTTGTGTTAAGGACGCATGTGCCCTCAGACACCTATTTTATCCCCAGAATATTCCCATAAAGCAGGGTTACAGACCGTAATTACAAGTATTCCTTTACAAGTTAGGCCCGTAATACAGAGGCGGCCACGCGAGGCCCGTTACAATGGGCCAGATCGCACGTGGGCCTTGGGACTGAACGAGGACGCGCCGTGGTAGGACGTCGCCGCAGGCCTTCGTCAAAGTGCCGAGTCCTGCGAAGGGTGTCCCTGCCCGCTTTGTCTCTGTCGGACCAGCGACTGCAGCGAAGGCCTCGAGCGAAGGGTGGCGTCTTTGCCTTCGCCCCAACAATGGTATGCAATTTAGCAAGTATAATTGTATGGTGAATGATTAACTAAATAAGGTAGAGCTTAATCTTACTACTGGAGATTTTTGTGGTATACTTAGCAAATCAAGGTCAAGTTTGGTTAAGTTACTTGGTAGGATTATTTTAGTATTCCATTGATTTTCCTTTTCATGTTTTAGTGAAATTTTAGTAAGATTCCTAGCTGAATTCATTGGGGTGTGATTCATTATTCCTTTGACTTAGCCCTTCTTTTCTTTTTCTCTTATGCCCTTAAGGTGGGTTTGAACTACAAGCTAGTTTTATAAATTTCTAAAAAATCTGCAACAATTACAGTGGCTCCTCACTGGTGTATAACTCTCTGTCTCAAAAATTGGGGCTTAAAAAGTGAAGGGTTCTTTCTGCACAAAATTACCAAATGTTAGGACAGAGGAGTGCTTTGAACTACAACTCTCCTTTAACAGTAGGTTATTCTCTAAGACTCATTTTTGCTGGTATTTAGATGTAATAACATGACTTTGTACCAAATTTTAGCCACTAATACCTATTGGTTATTTTACTATGATTTTCTAAATTTTTTGGCCAATGGGGTGCTTTGTACTACCACTATACTTGAAAAATATTAAACAACAGATTCCAAATTTTTCCTACCTTCTTCTTTGTGCAAGAGCAATCATTCTAGAATTTGACAACTTTTTGCTTTAAGGGAAGAGGGGTAGAATTTCTTGGTTTTTATGACCTTTCTCACGGGGTAGGGGTAAATCGGTGCTACCTTATATTTTTAACTAGGTTTCCTATTTTTCTTTGGTAGTCTACTTTATTAATGATTTGGTAAAAATTATTTGCTTATTGTTGCACAATTTTAGACTTTCTTATGATTTAATTAGAATATAGGCCAAAGCCATATTTGAATTGTTTAGCCCACTTATTGTGAGGGGTTATGGTGTTAATTATTTTTGTAGTGGTATTCTATTAGTTAGGAGTCCCCTGAATTTTTCTTACCATTTTTGAAATGGTTCTTATATTTTTAATCATGGTTTTCTTGGTTCCTTGTTGCATAATAATTTATTTAACCCTGGATTATTCTTGGACTACGGTTCTCTGTATTTTTCCTAGGTTCCTCATTTTCTAAGTAGACTAGGAAAAATATATTCATCCTCTGTTCTTTAATTTTTATTTCCTTTCTTAATTTCCTAAGTTTTGGGCAGATTTAGTGTTTAATAGATAATCCTGAGTTAATCTTGTATACTGGGGTGCTTAGTATTTTTAAACAGTGCCTAAGATGGGTTTGTATTTCTACAAATTTTCTTAAGTCTAGCACAGAAGCATAACTATTTTTACCTATTTAAATAAGGTTTGGGCAATTTCCTTATTTAATTCAAAACTCTAAAAATTGATACAGAAAACATAGAGTTCAACATTTTTATTTGATAGTTCATAATATTCTGAATCCAGCAAAATTGGTTTGCCTAAATTTGGTTAAATATTCCTCAAGTTATGAATTTCCTAATGTTTCTGTTTATTAAAAACAATATTCAGAAATGATCAAATGGAAAACTAACTTGCATCGGGGTCCCTGTCGAAAGTTTCTAAGTTTCCTCACAGCTTGGTCCTCGGGTGACTATTCATACGAGTCTCTAACTACGCAGAAAACCCCCTAGGGTGATTCCAAATTAAACTTGTGGTCCTTCTCCTAATGAAACAGTAACCGCGGCGGAGAAAAAAGACGAAGGGGCTTATCGGCGGCGAGATTGCTCCGATAAAGTGGTCGAGGGTGTAGGGGAGGTCGTGACGGTCACGCCGATGTGCGGATCGTCTCCGAGGGTGGTCGGAGTAGGCTGGTCCATGTGCCCAGGCGGGCGAGCTCGTTAGTGGCGAGGGCTTCGGCCTATTCAGGGCTGTAGAATTCAATCAAACTGGTCAGTGAGCTTCACTAGGTGCTAGGGAAGGCGTTGGCGCGAGGAATTGGACTATGGCTTACCGGTTAGTCGTGGCCACGTGCGCCGACGGGGAGAACAATTCTGGCGAGTGTGGAACGGCTTCTCCGGTGAAGTAGCGCCTGGTTTCTTACTTCGGGGAGCTCTATGGGGCTCTGGGGAAGCTAATCGAGACACGGGATTGGGTGGGGATAGCCGGGAGTGGTCTGGCCATGGTGGGCGAGCGCTCGGGTTGCTTGGCGGGCGGCGTAGAGCTCGCCGGAGCTAAGTGTTGGGCTTGAGAAGTTAAGTGAGGTGCGGAGGGAGTACGGCCGAGGCTTTCCTGCTCTTATAGGCGCGACGCGGTGCACGGGCGAGCGTGGACCGGCATGGACGCGCGGGCGTGCACGGCTGGGTGCGGGTGCGCGGACTGGCGTGAACCGGGCATGTCAGCCGCGATAGAACACGTGGCGCCATTATTTCTGCCCGAGTTCTAACGCCGATAGGGCACAGATCTTTGCGAATTTGGGCAAGAACGCTGTGTAAGATTTGTTATCCTGACTAAGCTCTGTCTTTTGTACGTGGAGCCAAGCGATTTCGGGTCAAGGGCAGAGAGTTGTCGCCACGTCAATGTGGCAGTGTCACAAGGACGAGTTCCGAGGCAAATCCCTACCAAGATCATGTCAAACGGTCGAGTATTGCTCCCAAATTTTTCCAGGGTGTGTTCAAGGTAGTTTGGCGATATTTTTATATTTGGACTTATTTGATTCAAGTTTTGAAAAATAGAGATCAATAGATCTTTGAAAAGAGGCTGAAATTCAGATTTCTGAATTTCTGAATTTTCGCATAGGGCATTAGTTCATGGGCTGATTTGGGGAGTTTGAAAAATTCAAATGACCAATCTTCCTTACTACATCTTGTAGGTTATTTAGTGCACTAAAACTTTGTTAATTGGTTCATATCAAAATTTTGCATTTTTCCCAAGTCTTTTCTCCAATTCTCTCTATGTGCTTAAAAGGCCCATTTGAAAGGTGTTAGAGTTTTAGATGTTTTCTCCCTTGAGGTGTATGATATGTTCAGAGTGTGGCTTTTGAGATGAAAGAGACTTGACTTAGGTTTTAGTTCCTTAAGTTTGATGTCTCTTGCTTAATTAAAATTACATGTGATAATGGTCACAAGTTGGGGCACTAGGCAAACCCTAGGTAACACTGGGGTGTTACAACATTGTTCTTGTTGCAGCGGAAATTAACTAACGATCAATAAAGAGTGAGGCGAAGCTTGGCCACCACTCCTCCTGGTCATCACCTGCTAAGGCGGGGTTCCACTCGACTATCCAACCCGGTGGCAAGGTGGACGGCCAAGTCAACCCAGAAATCATATCCTCCTCAAGGGTACCTGTAAAAAAATTAAGCCACAAGCAAGGCTGAGTATACTAATACTTAGCTAGACTTACCTAGTGTGAGGAGTCTACTCCTCTACCTCTAGACCACGAAGTTGTTTGGCTAAGGGGTTTGGTTTGCCAAAAGCACTAGCTGAGTCTAAAATCAAGTTTTAGCTTTTCAAGTTCTAGAATAATAATTTAGACTAGATGAACACTTAACTATCCATACATGGTATCAAACATTATGTCAATCAACATCTTTTGACAGTAATCTCATTTCCACATATTACTCAATGCAGTACAATGGATCAAGCAGTCTCATTAGGTGCGAGAAGCAGACGATTCGAATTGAGTTTTTAAACTTGCAAGATAAACTAAACACACGACATGTAGGAGCACTTTGTACCCACACACATCAACCATCCCCATCGATTCCCAGGCAGCAGATCAAGGTCCACTGCCATTAGCATACAATGCTCCACTAACCCCGGCCGCCGCCGTGCAGTGACCGCACTTGTACCCTCCATAACCAGAATGGGAGACCCTGTCTCATGAATACATCGGGTGGTATGTCCGCTGGCAGGTTCACTCAGGTACTAGGCTTGCCAATTTACCATATTTCTCGGCATGTGTTCAGTACTTTCAAACGCTTGAATAAGTATCCACACATTAATCCTTATTCCAATTTCGTCTTGTAGTCAAGGCATCCCCATGGACCCTTGACCACAGACCATCTTAATTCCAATATCAAAGTGGATACAATCAACTCCTGACCTCGCACGAGTGCTAGAAAAACCACTTCACTTGTACCGATATCCTGAATTAGCATACCAGCTACTCGACCTAGCATACTAGTATCCATCTCAAAAGGAATCCTGAGTTCATGCAACTAGAGTTTCAAGCAACTCCTACACTTAAGTGCACATTACAAACCTACAAACATTAAGTGTAGTAAAATAGCATATATAAAGGGTTATGCATAAAACCCGCCTGGAATCCACACTAGATTGTGTCTGCTAGAGGGTACTCGCTTAGCGAGTATCCACTGGTTATGTTCATACTTCTTTAGTTTGTCCACTGTATCTTGTTGTTGGCACCACATCACTTGCACGATCATCATCTCTCGGTCCTAAATGAGATGCATGATGCATATGTATGAATATGATGAAAGTAGCACAAGATAATCAAAAAGTAGATGGTACCGGACTAAACATTAAATAGCGAGACATCGTAAAGAACCACACACACTAGCGCTAGCTAACTACATGTCATTGGGTGTACAACATCAACACCACTAGAAGGGCGACGGACATTTCCTATATTTACCCAACACAAACACGACATCACGAGTACAAGCATTTACCACATTCACTTTAATCATTCATTGGCTACTTAATATTAAACTAGTTAAGTACACACAAGTTCGCTATTACTTATATATAGACAAACTTAGTTAAACAAGGAATAGTCACTTAATCAGGTCTTGCAATCATTCCCTATTAGCATTTCTGCTACATTCCCGTAATTGTAAACCCTCCCCTTAGGAACGACTTTGGGGCTTCTTCACCTTTTACTTAGGTGGCATTTTAGCTCTACATTCCCTTAGGAACGACTTTGGAGCTTCTTCACCTTTTCCTGTTACACTCAATGGCGTAAACACAGATTTTTTACAATAGGATGAAGATTAATGCTAAGGTCATTTACTGTAATTGATCCTCATCTTGTAAACCTTATTCGTGAAAACCCCAGGTACACCAAGATGTCGTCCGAGGAAATTCTTAGGGAATTTGTAAGCGGGCACATGATGGTGAAAGAAGCAAGGTACGTTGAAGACATCACCAATGGGCCCCTTCCTCTTTATGAGCCGTAGTCTGTTGCACTCAAGGCAACGACTAGCAAGGAGACGCTACCAAACAAGGTAGCACAAGTGGGGGTTGTCGGGCTTAACGAGGAAGAAATTGCGCTTGTGATTAAGAGCTTCAAGACCGCACTAAAGGCACACAATGACTACCCCAACAAGAGCAAATCAAGGGGAAAGTGTTCATGCTTCAAATGTGGTAAGTCTGGTCATTTTATTGCAAAATGTCTCGATAATGAAAATGACCAGCACAAGAAAAGAAAGGGAAGAAGAAAAAGAAGAACTACAGGAAGACAAAGGGCGAGGCGCATATTGGCAAGAATGGGACTCAAACTGCTCTTCATTCGACTCCGATGACGAAGGACTTGTTGCCTTCACCTTCGACAAGTCCTCCCTCTTCCCCAACAAACGTCATACATGCCTCATGGCTAAGGAGAAGAAGCTACATACACGAGATACTCGCAAGTATACTTCTAGCGATGAGGATTCCGATGATGATTTAGATTATAGTGATCTATTTAAGGGCTTGGATAGATCCAAAGTTGATCAAATTAATGAATTGATTGATGCTCTTAATGAGAAGGATTGGTTGTTAGAAAAGCAAGAGGATATTCTTTATGAAGGACATGATAAATTTGTTAATGTTGAAAAATCTCTTGCGTTGGAAATTAAAAAAAAATGAAATGCTTGCTTTGAGTTATTTTCTTGACCCGATTCTATTTCCAGCCTTAAGAGTGTAAATGTTTATTTAAATGCTACGATAGAAAAATTGAATGATTCTTGTTCATCTGTAACACCCTAAATTCATCACTTGAAAAGTAACCCAGTTTGATTGATTAGTTTTCAATAGAAAGAAAAATATTATGTTTACAAATAATGAATTGGTGATATAATTAAATTGAAAAATTAATTAAAAAGTAAAAGATTACCAAATATTTGATGCATTCATGTTGAAGCATAAATGTTGCTTGATTTGATTTTTTAATCCAAGTTTTTGATTTAATCTTATGAAGAAAATCTCATTTTACAAAATAACAATGAGTTGTTGAAATATTATTCTTAAACTATGCATTTTGATATGTTAATAATTTTTTTCAAATTATTTTTAAATTTCATTTTATTTGATTGTATTCCCTTGTAAAGTCTCTTTTACTTAAAATAATAGATTCTTCCTAACTAATAATTTACTGCAAAATAAGTACTTTTATTGATTTATAATATCTTGGAATTTATCTGATTTTAATATATATATATATTATTTAATTTTGGTTTTACTAAAAATAGTTTTGAAAAAAAAAGAAACGCGCGAACAACGGAACGAGTGGCTTAGCCTCTTCTCAGCCAAAATCCATCTGGTAGGCTATAGAAGTTCAAACGGGCGGCACGGCCCAGTCCAACCCGAGCCCGATTAAGCTCGACCTGATTAAGCCCCGCCCGACTAAGCCCGACTATATATCTCTGTCGGGCCGGGCCACCCAACGGGCTCTATCCTTTGCACGAGCACGGCACGGATAAGGCACGATCGTGCCAGGCTAGCCCGGTAAGCACAACCCATTTAGACAATCGGGCTAGCCCGAGCTCGCATACATATAAATCCTAGTTCTCAGGTCACAAATCACAACTTCACAAAATCTACTGTCTATTGTCACATATAAATACAACTTCACATAACATAACTTCACAAATCCCAACTTCACATATAAATACAGTTCTCACTTCTCAGGTCACAAAATGAAGTCACAAAATCACAGTTCTATCACAGATAGTAGTTGTTAGTCTCATAGACTTTAAATAAAACATTAGAGTTGTTTGTGCAATGGCTTCTCATTAAAAACCTTTCTAGGTAAAAACTCACACCTCGTGAGAAAACCCTAGAAAGGAAAAAAGAGTACAGCCGCTGGGAGTCATCAATATCACACCAGATCAGCAGAGCACAAATGCAAGATTACAAAGTCTAGGGCTCTAGGGCCCTTGGGAGTCATCAAGATAAAGGCCTTCAAATGCATCTTCAAGTTCTTGGTCCTGGGTACAGTGCTGGCCTCTAGCTTCACCTAGTTCCCAATCTTTAATGCATAGTAGCATCTCAACCATTTCTGGTGCTAGGCATCGTCGTCGTTCCTCGATTATCCTACCACAAAGGCTAAATGCAGATTCTGAGGAAATAGTTGAGACATGAACAGAAATAATAGAGTGAGCTTGTTTCAAGTGAACTTAGGCCAGAACTAGAGTGAGCTTGCTGAAGCAAAGCAGATGCTGATGTTCCACTACCAAGGTTAGGAGTAATAGAACCAGGGTATGCAAGTTCAGTAGAATCAGATGCATAAATCAATCCCCAGTTTTGTTTCCTCTTACATGTGACATCTGAGGGAGGAGGCACTTGCTGCTTAACTGCGCCAAACTTACTGTCATATCTATTAAACATTGTAGACAAATCATTTTTCACACAACTAAAATAAAGTGAGTAATCAGTACCACAAAGGCTAGATAAAATTCTCAAGATATTGCTGAAACCCCTTAGCTTGGCTCTAGGATCTAGTACAAAAGCAAATGCATAGAGCATAGGTATATCCCTCCAGTACTTAAGAAACATAGACTTCATAGGAGAGACAACATTTCTAAGGAAAGCATCATTTTTATACTGAGTTAAATGTTGAACAATGTCAAGGATGTTATGCATTATAAGTGGAGATGTAGGATAATAAACACCAGAAAGTGTCACAGTAGCATCATAAAACAGTTCAAGGAACTCAAGCAACTTTTCAGCCACATAGCAATGTGAATTTGTTAACAATTGAGGCTCACCTTGTTTTCTAGGGTAGTTAGTTTCCATGAAAACACCAAAAGTTTCCTTATAATGACAGGAGGTACTAGACAAGCATGTTCCAACAAATTAAGTAATGACAGCTAGGTCATGAGTCCATCACAGAGAAGAACAGATCAGGCACACTCACATTATGTAATGACAGGAGGTACTAGATACAATAATCAAATAACAACAAGCATGTTCCAACAAATTAAGTATTGACAGCAAGGTCATGAGTTCATCAAAGAGAAGAACAGATCAGGAGTTAATGGTGTAAGCAGTAATGACAACAAGCATGATCCAGACATCTCACCTTTGTGCTTGACGCGACTCATTAATGGCGTAAGCAGTAGGGTCAGAGCACCGATTCCGTCACCGCCAAGGTGGCGCACACCGATCCCTCACGGTCTACCAAAATACAACAAGGTCATGAGTTCATCACAGAGAAGAGCAGATCAGGCACAACCACATTAAGCAATGACAGGAGGTACCAGACGCAATAATCAAATAACAGCAAGCATGTTCCAAGAAATAAATACCCAGATCAGGCACATATCGTCCATGAAGAGCCAGATCCAGACATCTCACCTCAGTTAGGGTTAGGGTTTACGACTAATTACCTGGGCCGGTCAGATACTCAGATCCAGGTCGATGTAGAGACGGGGAGGATAGGATTAGCCGGAGAACGAGCACCAGATGACCAGAGCTTAGGCTGTTCGGCGACTCGCCTCCGACTCCGAGTGAGTGTTCTGAGAATCTGAGATTCCGAGACCGAGACGGAGGAAGACGAGCGGTAGACAGGTTGACAGAGGCGGTCGAGGCGTGGAGCAGACGAGCGGTGGAGCGCCGCCGCGCCGGTGCGGTGGAGCGACCGAAGACGGAGGGCCGGTGCGCCATTCGCGAGAGGAGAGGGGAGAGCTGGAAAGGCGTCGCGCGAGTGAAAGCGAAAGCGGTGAATGGACGCTAGGGTTTTCGTCTTCGGGCGGTAGGGCCTTTACATCTGCTGATCCGCTCGCGCGCCCACACCGTAGACCGGGCCGGTTTCAAAGCCCGGTTGCCGTCATGTCGTGCACGGGCCAGCCCAACGGGCCGAAACCACTGCCGAGCATGGCACGCGCTTCGTGCCGGGCTGGCCCGGGCCCGTTTTCACTCATGCCGGGTCGTGCCAGTCCCGGGCCGAAATAACGGGCTCTGTGCCGGGCTATCGGACCGTGGGCTTTCTGATCATCTATATGATAGGCCCATCGTGTCCCATTTTTTATCATTTCTCTTCATCAAATGATAGGTGGGCCCACATATTATTCATCTTCCATTCTTCCCCAACTCTTTATCTCCCGTTCGCAGGTCTGGGCACACGCTGCCACCGTTCTTTGAGCCGAACGTGCCTAGCCCCATGCAGTGCTGCCGCCGCCCGAAGTCGGCTCACCTCCCCCACACCCGCGCACAAATGCTCCTAGCCGTGAGCCCGTGACGCTCGCGCTGTCGCTGCCGGTTCATCTCGACGACGGCTCACCTCCCAGCCTCCCCACTCGATGTGGACCGTTGCCGTTGTGGTTCACATGCTTTCCCTCTACTGTTGCAGGTCGTTTCTTCTTCTGCACCACTAGAGCGACAGTTTCTCTTTGCCATTAGTGGTATTATTTCGTGGACGCTTATCTTCGGCAATCAAATTCGAAGCTGTGATTTCCTTCTCTCAGCCAATAAATGACGCCTAGCTTCATCCTTTTTCTCTCTGCTCGACCCTTGCTCAGCTGCTACCGCACTCGCCTCCTCCTCTCCATTGCTCAGCGTATCTGCTCGTCGCGCCCTGCAACTATCCATGCTCCACACGCCTGTGCTGTGCCGTCATCTGCTACTCGAGCACTGCCGCTCACCGATGTCTAAGCTCGCCTCGGTGTCCTTTGTTGTTCGTCGTCCCTGTGCTGGTCACCTGTCGTCGTTCTCTCCACGCTCAAAGCACAGAAGCTACTGCTCGCTTCATTCCTAGTTCCCCTATCCTTACAGAACCGTCAACATCGTGCCACCAGTCCACCACTCGCCAGCGTCCCGTCGTTCTTTGCACTCCGGCGATCCTCTCCGTGACTTAGCTTTCGTGCCCTCGTCACTAGTGTTCCTGCTCTGCTTCGCTTCATCACCCGTGTCGTGCCTTAAACCCCACCTCACCGGAATATTCTCTGCATCACCGTCGCTCGCTGAAGCTCTACGTCACCCTGCTGCTTGCCGAATCCCCTCGCCGAAGCACTCTGTTGCGACGTCTTGCAGCCACAGCCGTTCTTTGTCACCCTCCTCGAGCCGTCGTTGATGTCACTCGTGCCTAATCTCTCTCCCGATGCCCACCCTCTCACTGCGTCGTGTGCTGATGATGCTGGTGTTCGACGCCGTCAAACTCGTCTTGCCGGAATTCTATGCGTCGAAATTTTGCGTACTGCTACGCCGTCGAAGACGAACCCAGCTACCGTGAAAGGTAGAAGATCCTTTTTGCATCTAACCCTTCTCATCTATAGTTAATCATGTTTTAGCCCTGCGATATTCTTTCAATTTATAAGGATTAATTAGAGTTCAATAATTGGATCCTCGTGTTGCTAGCGCATACAACAAAGTTACATGTTTTTGAAATTTAAATTATATTGATTTTAACTAATTTACGTATAGTTTTCTAAATAAGAAATCAAAAAGAGAAGTAGCCTTATGGTTTTTAAAAAAAATTAAGAGATAGTTATTTATAGTGTTATCTGTTTATAAAAATGTAATATACCACCTACCCCTCATAGTCTATACTATACTTAAAACACCTATTTCAACTGGTCGTTTCGTGTCATTTTTTTACAAATAAACTTCCACGGATCATTTTTTACAATAACCCCTCACATCTATTTAAAATTAACCTGTCGTTAAATCAATGTTAAAAATCAGTGAAAAAGGTGGGGTTTGGACCGACACCCTGATAGAAGAAGGGTGTGAGACACTAGGCGAAGCTGTCTAACCGGTAGAACATCATGTTCAGGTGTTTATAATATTGAATATAAATTGTACATATGTATATATGAGTTTTTGTAAAATAAAAAAATAATCGTGTTGGGCCAGCACTACGGACTGAGGCTACGGCCCAAGCACCGCACGACGCTCGTGCCGGGTTGGCACAGGCACTATTAAATGGGTCGTGCCTCGGACCGGTTCGCCAGACACGGCCCATTTGACCATTTATACCTCCACACGATAATGATGGTCTTTGTCTCAGTTGCCACCATCTCGTTCACCATCATGTTTCTTTTCTCTCTCTCCTCATGCCTCCACCTCCGCACCACCCTATTCTCGGCAGAGGGCGTAGGAGCATGTGCCTCCTCCCCGTATTCGTCCGACACCAGCCCTGACACCGACTCGCATAGTGGCTATTGCATGTCCACAAGGATGTTTCACATTATGCGCGTACCATCGTTTTCGCCATCGTCGGATGTCCCGTTCGTCTTCCCGGTCTTCGTCCTATTCTTCCTTCCCAACCTGCTGCCCTCGCCCACGGTCGCAGTCGCGAGCTGACCGACGCTCGTCAACGCGGGTACGGGGTGAGTCGGTCAAGCTCCTTGCCTTTCTTTGTGCGTGCCATCGAGGTGGACATGGTGGTGCCTGCCACGCTTAGGTTATCTTAGTGATGAGGAGTCTAGGTGTGAGATATTGGACAACAAGGCCCGTAGCGTGGCAGCAGTCGACATATGCTATGGAGTTGGTGGTGGTGTTGTGTCGCTCCGGCGGGTACAGGGTTGGGAAGACACTCGCATTCTCTCGCCCTTCTCGGACTGGCGCCTGGTGCGGGTGCCTCTCGGCTTGGAGCTGCTCCGGCTGGGCTTCTTTCACTGCTTGTGTGCTCTCTCCTTTTATGTATCTAGTGGTATACTATCTATGTCGCCTCTAGATGCCCAGGTCTTCGTCGTGTCCTTCTCCGGCAACGAACAGGTATGCCTGCCTCTTCCCTTCCCCTCCTGCTCCAAGAAACCTTGAGAGTGGGGGAGGCGAGTGATGGGGTCTCTAATTTGCTGCCTATGGTACCCGTGCGTTCATAAAAAATATTATGCGAAGAGCGGAGACAATCAATAAAAAACCTTGAGATCTTTTTTGTGGGTAGTTTATGTGGGTATTATTGTGAGTCGTTGTAACGCACGGGCAACCGACTAGTTTATCTTTATTTATATGTTTTCAATAGTTTGCGTGCACTTGTGAATCAATTTAAATTATATTTATTATAGTCAATTTATGCGTAGTTTTCTAATTATGAAGTTAAAATCAAATGTAGTTCACATTTTCTTAATCAAACGTACTAAATAAACAATTATATAATTACCTTTTTATGATTTAGATTTATATTCAAATATTTCATATTAAATTTGTGTATTCTAGGTAGGGATCTCTAATAACATTAATATAGCTTAATTAAGTGCTCGCATCTTCAACATAATGGTAATAAAATAGTTTATATAATGTCGAATACAGTTTCCTTATTAATGAATTAGATCATTTGTTCCTAAATTAAAATTACTTAATTAGTTTTCTAGGCATGATTAACCATCCATCAAATTGAGTCCATATTATTTATGTATATCACTTAGTTTTTGCTAAAGAATAAAATAATGAAATTAGTGTTCATATTCTTTTATAATTAAAATGTTAGTTTATATATTGATTTTGAATATAGTTTTCTTAATAAACTTAGGCTCGGTGCTTTCCTAATAAAAATGATGTTTTCAATAGATATCATGTTTTGATAATTGAATATTGTTTAACATAGTTATTTAAGTATAGACTTCTTAAATAGAAATTTAAAATAAATTATAGACAATATGTTTCTTAATAAAAATAAAACATAAATATTTGTCTAATTATAACATTCAAGTTTTTATAAATGAATGTATATTGTATGCCTTACAATATTAAAAAGTAGTAAAGAGCTTTTCTAAAAAAATGTTAAAATGGATTAATTAGTATTTCATGCTTTTTTATAAATAAAGTAGTACTGAAAGTCCCCTAGAGGGGGGTGAATAGGCGGAATCTGAAAATTATAAACTTAAGCACACACTACAACTCGGGGTTAGCGTTAGGAATGAATCCGAGTCTGAAAGAGAGGGGAAAAACAAATCAACTAAGAAATAAAGCAGATGGATACGGTGATTTGTTTTACCGAGGTTCAGTTCTAAAGAACCTAGTCCCCGTTAAGGTGGTCACAAAGACCGGGTCTCTTTCAACCCTTTCCCTCTCTGAAACGGTCACTTAGACCGAGTGAGCCTTTTCCTTAATCTCCTGGGTCACTTAGACCCCGCAAGGACCACCACACACTTAGGTGTCTCTTGCTTCAATTACAAATCACTTAAGAAAAGAAATGAGAAAGGAAGAAGGCAATCCAAGAGGCAAGATCTCAAAAGAACACAAAATCTCTCTCTCACAAGTCACTAAGTGCTTGAGTTGAATTTGGGACTTGGAGAGGCTTTGATCTTTTGAATTGTGTCTAGGAGTGAATGCTATAGCTCTTTTATTGAATGTGATACTCATAAATCTTGGATGCTTGCAGTGGTGGTGGTTGAGGGGTATTTATAGCCCTCAACCACCAACAAGCCGTTGGGGGTGGCTGCTGTCGATGGGCGCACCGGACAGTCCGGTGCGCTACCGGACACTGTCCGGTGCGCCAGCCACGTCACCCAACCGTTAGAGTTCGGGAGTTGTCGACCATTGGAGGCTTTGTCCTCATGCGGCACCGGACAGTCCGGTGCCACACCGAACAAGCACTATTTACTGTCTGGTGCGCCTCTGACTCTGCGCTCTGACTCTACCGCGCACTGTTGCGCACTGTTCCTCTGTTCTTCAGCTTTTGCAGTCGACTGTTGCGCGAAGTAGTCGTTGCTCCGCTGGTGCACCGGACAGTCCGGTGGCACACCGGACAGTCCGGTGAATTATAGCGGAGCGCGCCTGGAGAAACCCGAGAGTGGCTAGTTGATCTTTGTACGGACCTGGTGCACCGGACACTGTCTGGTGGCACATCGGACAGTCCGGTGCGCCAGACCAGAGCACACTCAGTTTCTTTACTCCTTTGAATTTGATCCCTAACTTCAATCTTTTATTGTTTTGTGTTGAACCTTTATGTACCTGTAGAGTATATAATCTAGAACAAACTAGTTAGTCCAATATTAGTGTTAGGCATTCAACCACCAAAATTAATACTGGGAAAAGGTTAACCCTATTTCCCTTTCAATCTCCCCTTTTTGGTGATTGATGCCAACACAAACCAAAGAAAATATATAAGTGCAGAATTGAACTAGTTTGCATAAGGTAAGTTCATAGGTTACTTGGAATTAAACCAATTTATAGTCTCACTAGATATGCATGGATTGCTTTCTTTTATTTAACATTTCGGACCACGCTTGCACCACTTGTTTTGTTTTTGCAAATTCTTTTGGAAAATCTTTTCAAGATCTTTTGCAAATAGTCAAAGGTATAGAAATAAGATTGCAAAAAACATTTTCAAGATTTGAAATTTCTCCCCCTGTTTCAAATGTTTTTCCTTTGACTAAACAAAACTTCCCCTGAATGAAATTCTCCTCTTAGTTTTCAAGAGGGTTTTACCAATTTTTGAAAATACAAACCAATTGAAAAAATATTTGAAAACATAGGCAGATACCAATTTGAAAAAAACTTTCAAAATGAAGTTTTAAATTAGTGTGGTGGTGCGGTCCTTTTGGTTTGGGCTTAATACTTTCTCCCCCTTTGGCATTAATCGCCAAAAACGGAGACTTTGTGAGCCCTCTTTACTTTCTCCCCCATTGGTACAAGTAAATATGAGTAAAAAGATTATACCAATCGAAGAGTGGTGTGGAGAGACGACGAAGGATAAAAGATACCGGTAGATTAGAGTGGAAGCCTTGTCTTCGTCGAGTACTCTATTTCCCTTTCAAACTACGACTTAGCATAGAAATACACTTGAAAACATATTAGTCGTAGTCATGAAGGAGATATGATCAAAAGTATACAAATGAGCTATGTGTGCAATGTTTCAATCAAAATTTCGAGATTCAAGTATATTTAGCTCATTCCTAAGTTTGGTAAAGGTTTTCTCATCTAATGGTTTGGTAAAGATATCGGCTAATTGTTCTTTGGTGCTAACATAAGCAATTTCGATATCCCCCTTTGTTGGTGATCCCTCAGAAAGTGATACCGAATGTCTATGTGCTTAGTGCGACTGTGTTCAACGGGATTATCCGCCATGCAGATTGCACTCTCATTGTCACATAGGAGAGGGATTTTGCTCAATTTGTAGCCATAGTCCATGATGGTTTGGCTCATCCAAAGTAATTGCACACAGCAATGGCCTGCGGCAATGTACTCGGCTTCGATGGTAGAAAGAGCTACTGAGTTTTGTTTCTTTGAAGCCCAAGACACTAGGGATCTCCCCAGAAACTGACAAGTCCCTGATATGCTCTTCCTATCAATTTTAAACCCTGCCCAATCAGCATCTGAATATCCTATTACATCAAAAGTGGATCCCTTGGGGTACCAAAGACCAAACTTAGGAGTGTAAACTAAGTATCTCATGATTCTTTTCATGGCCTTAAGGTGAACTTTCTTAGGATCGGCTTGGAACCTTGCACACATGCATACGAAAAGCATAATATCCGGTCGAGATGCACATAAATAGAGTAAAGATCCTATCATCGATCGGTATACCTTTTGATCTACGGACTTACCTCCTGTGTCGAGGTCGAGATGCCCATTTGTTCCCATGGGTGTCTTGATGGTCTTGACATCCTTCATTCCAAACTTGTTAAGTATGTCTTGAATGTACTTTGTTTGGCTGATGAAGGTGTCGTCATGGAGTTGCTTGACTTGAAATCCTAGGAAATACTTCAACTCCCCCATCATAAACATCTCGAATTTTTGTATCATGATCCTACTAAACTCTTCACAAGTAGATTAGTTAGTAGACCCAAATATGATATCATCAACATAAATTTGGCATACAAACAAATCTTTGAAGCCATTAGTGATAAGGAAATCTCGCAGACATTCATACCATGCTCTTGGGTCTTGCTTGAGCCCATAAAGCACCTTTGAGAGTGTATACACATGTTTAGGGTACTCACTATCTTCAAAGCCGGGAGGTTGCTCAACATAGACCTCTTCCTTAATTGGTCCATTGAGAAAGGCACTTTTCACGTCCATTTGATAAAGCTTAAAGCCATGGTAAGTAGCATAGACAAGTAATATGCAAATTGACTCAAGCCTAGCTACGGGTGCATAAGTTTCATTAAAGTCCAAACCTTCGACTTGTGACTAACCTTTAGCTACAAGTCAGGCTTTGTTCCTTGTCACCACACCATGCTCATCTTGCTTGTTGCGAAATACCCACTTGGCACCTACAACATTTTGGTTAGGACGTGGAACTAAATGACATACCTCATTCCTCGTGAAGTTGTTGAGCTCCTCTTGCATAGCCAGCACCCAATCCGAATCTCTTAGTGCATCCTCTACCCTGTATGACTCAATAGAGGAGAAAAAAGAGTAATGTTCACAAAAGTGTGCAACTCGAGATCTATTGGTTACCCCCTTATGAATGTCACCGAGGATAGAGTTGACGGGGTGATATCGTTGAATTGCTTGGTGGACTCTTGGGTGTGGCAGTCTTTGACCCTGAATTTCCTGCTCATCTTCTTTGTCTTTATCATTGTCATCTCCCCCTTGATCATTGTCCTCCACTTGAGGTGGCTCATCCTCTTGGTCTTCATTTTCATCATCTTGAGCCTGATCCTCATCTTTAGTTGGTGGAGATGCTTGATTGGAAGATGACGGTTGACCTTGTGCTTGTGTGGGCTCTTCGGATTCCTTAGGACACACATCCCCAATGGACATGTTCCTTAGCGCGACGCATGGAGCCTCTTCATCATCTAATTCATCAAGATCAACTTGCTCCACTTGGGAGCCATTAGTCTCATCAAACACAATGTCACAAGAAACCTCAACTAATCCAGTGGATTTGTTGAAGACTCTATATGCCCTTGTATTTGAGTCATAACCTAGTAAAAAGCCTTCTACAGCCTTAGGAGCAAATTTAGTTTTTCTAGCTCTTTTAGCAAGAATAAAACATTTGCTACCAAAGACTCTAAAATATGAAACATTGGGCTTTTTACCAGTAAGGAGTTCATAAGATGTCTTCTTGAGGATTCGGTGAAGGTAGAGCCGGTTGATGGAGTAGCAAGCAGTGTTGATTGCTTCCGCCCAAAACCGGTTCGAAGTCTTGTATTCATCAAGCATGGTTTTTGTCATGTCTAGTAGAGTTCTATTCTTCCTCTCCACTACACTGTTTTGTTGAGGTGTGTAGGGAGAAGAGAACTCAAGCTTGATGCCCTCATCCTCAAGAAAGCCTTCTATTTGAGAGTTCTTGAACTCAGTCCCGTTGTCGCTTCTTATCTTTTTGATTCTCAATCCGAACTCGTTTTGAGCCCGTCTCAAGAATCCCTTTAGAGTCTCTTGGGTTTGAGATTTTTCCTACAAAAAGAATATCCAAGTGAAGCGAGAATAATCATCCACAATTACTAGACAGTACTTACTCCCACCGGTGCTTATGTAAGCTATCGGGTCGAATAGATCCATGTGGAGTAGTTCCAGTGGCCTGTCCGTTGTCATTATGTTCTTATGTGGATGATGGGCGCCAACTTGCTTTCCTGCTTGACATGCGCTACAAACCCTGTCTTTCTCAAAATGAACATTTGTTAGTCCTAAAATGTGCTCTCCCTTTAGAAGCTTGTGAATATTCTTCATCCCAACATGGGCTAGTCGGCGATGCCAGAGCCAACCCATATTAGTCTTAGCAATTAAGCAAGTATCGAGTTCAGCTTTGTTAAAATCAACTAAGTATAGCTGACCCTCTAATACTCCCTTAAATGCTACTGAATCATTAATTCTTTTAAAGACAGTAACACCTATATCTGTAAATAGACAGTTGTAGCCCATTTTGCATAATTGAGATACAGAAAGCAAGTTATAATCTAAAGAATCTACATTAGAAATAGAATGGTCAGGTGATATAGCAATTTTACCAAGTCCTTTGACCAAACCTTGATTTCCATCCCCGAATGTGATAGCTCTTTGGGGATCTTCGTTTTTCTCGTAGGAGAACATTCTTTTCTCCCCTGTCATGTGGTTCATGCATCCGATATCAATTATCCAACTTGAGCCCCCGGATGCATAAACCTGCAAAAGAATTTAGGCCTTGTTCTTAGGTACCCAAATAGTCTTGGGTCATTTCACATTAGAAACAAGCACCTTGGGTACTCAAACACAAGTCTTTGACCCCTTGTGTTTGCCCCCAACATATTTGGCAACTATTTTGCCTGATTTGTTAGTGAGCACATAAGAAGCATCAAAAGTTTTGAATGAAATATTATGATCATTTGATGCAGTAGGAGTTTTATTTTTAGGCAATTTAACATGAGTTGATTGCCTAGAGCTAGAAGCCTCATTATTATACATAAAAGCATGATGTGAATCAGTATGAGGTTTCCTAGCATAAATTCTCCTAATTTTGTGCTCATGATAATTAGCAGGATATAAAATATAGCCCTCATTATCCTAAACCATGGGAGCTTTGCCCTTAACAAAGTTAGACAATTTTTTAGGGGCATTAAGTTTGACATTGCTTCCCTGTTGGAAACCAATGCCATCCTTGATGACAGAGCGTCTCCCACTATAGAGCATGCTTCTAGAAAATTTAAATTTTTCATTTTCAATTTCATGCTCATTAATTTTAGCAGTTAATTGAGCTATATGATCATTTTGTTGTTTAATTAAAGCAAGGTGATCATTTATATCATCAACATTAATATCTCTACATCTAGTACAAATAGAAATATGTTCGACAGTAGATGTAGAGGGTTTGCAAACATTTAATTCATCTATCTTAGATTTTAGCATGGCATTTTCATCTCTAAGACAGGAAATAGAACCATTGCAAACATTTAAATTTTTAACCTTATAAATTAAACTAGCATTCTCGTTTCTAACGCTAGAAATAGATTCATTCAATTTATCAATCTTAGAATTTAAAGTAGCATTTTTATTTCTAAGACTGGTAATTGTATCATGGCAAATGCTAAGCTCCTTAGCTAAGTTTTCACATTTTTCAACTTCCTGAGCATAAACATTTTTCAACTTAACATGCTTTTTATTTTCCTTAATAATGAATTCCTCTTGGCTATCCAAAAATTCATCCTTCTCATGAATAGCTCCTATCAATTCATTTAATTTTTCTTTTTGTTGCATGTTAAGATTGGCAAAAAGGGTAAGCATATCATCTTTATCTTCACTAGAACTACCCTCATCACTAGATGTAGTATACTTGAGGTTAGTTCTAGATTGTACCTTCTTTTTGTCTTCCTTTGCCATGAAGCACTTGCAGTGGTGGTGGTTGAGGGGTATTTATAGCCCTCAACCACCAACAAGCCGTTGGGGGTGGCTGCTGTCGATGGGCGCACCGGACAGTCCGGTGCGCTACCGGACACTGTCCGGTGCGCCAGCCACGTCACCCAACCGTTAGAGTTCGGGAGTTGTCGACCATTGGAGGCTTTGTCCTCATGCGGCACCGGATAGTCCGGTGCCACACCGAACAAGCACTATTTACTGTCTGGTGCGCCTCTGACTCTGCGCTCTGACTCTACCGCGCACTGTTGCGCACTGTTCCTCTGTTCTTCAGCTTTTGCAGTCGACTGTTGCGCGAAGTAGTCATTGCTCCGCTGGTGCACCGGACAGTCCGGTGGCACACCGGACAGTCCGGTGAATTATAGCGGAGCGCGCCTGGAGAAACCCGAGAGTGGCTAGTTGATCTTTGTACGGACCTGGTGCACCGGACACTGTCTGGTGGCACATCGGACAGTCCGGTGCGCCAGACCAGAGCACACTCAGTTTCTTTACTCCTTTGAATTTGATCCCTAACTTCAATCTTTTATTGTTTTGTGTTGAACCTTTATGTACCTGTAGAGTATATAATCTAGAACAAACTAGTTAGTCCAATATTAGTGTTAGGCATTCAACCACCAAAATTAATACTGGGAAAAGGTTAACCCTATTTCCCTTTCAATCTCCCCTTTTTGGTGATTGATGCCAACACAAACCAAAGAAAATATATAAGTGCAGAATTGAACTAGTTTGCATAAGGTAAGTTCATAGGTTACTTGGAATTAAACCAATTTATAGTCTCACTAGATATGCATGGATTGCTTTCTTTTATTTAACATTTCGGACCACGCTTGCACCACTTGTTTTGTTTTTGCAAATTCTTTTGGAAAATCTTTTCAAGATCTTTTGCAAATAGTCAAAGGTATAGAAATAAGATTGCAAAAAACATTTTCAAGATTTGAAATTTCTCCCCCTGTTTCAAATGTTTTTCCTTTGACTAAACAAAACTTCCCCTGAATGAAATTCTCCTCTTAGTTTTCAAGAGGGTTTTACCAATTTTTGAAAATACAAACCAATTGAAAAAATATTTGAAAACATAGGCAGATACCAATTTGAAAAAAACTTTCAAAATGAAGTTTTAAATTAGTGTGGTGGTGCGGTCCTTTTGGTTTGGGCTTAATACTTTCTCCCCCTTTGGCATTAATCGCCAAAAACGGAGACTTTGTGAGCCCTCTTTACTTTCTCCCCCATTGGTACAAGTAAATATGAGTAAAAAGATTATACCAATCGAAGAGTGGTGTGGAGAGACGACGAAGGATAAAAGATACCGGTAGATTAGAGTGGAAGCCTTGTCTTCGTCGAGTACTCTATTTCCCTTTCAAACTACGACTTAGCATAGAAATACACTTGAAAACATATTAGCCGTAGTCATGAAGGAGATATGATCAAAAGTATACAAATGAGCTATGTGTGCAATGTTTCAATCAAAATTTCGAGATTCAAGTATATTTAGCTCATTCCTAAGTTTGGTAAAGGTTTTCTCATCTAATGGTTTGGTAAAGATATCGGCTAATTGTTCTTTGGTGCTAACATAAGCAATTTCGATATCCCCCTTTGTTGGTGATCCCTCAGAAAGTGATATCGAATGTCTATGTGCTTAGTGCGGCTGTGTTCAACGGGATTATCCGCCATGCAGATTGCACTCTCATTGTCACATAGGAGAGGGATTTTGCTCAATTTGTAGCCATAGTCCATGATGGTTTGGCTCATCCAAAGTAATTGCACACAGCAATGGCCTGCGGCAATGTACTCGGCTTCGATGGTAGAAAGAGCTACTGAGTTTTGTTTCTTTGAAGCCCAAGACACTAGGGATCTCCCCAGAAACTGACAAGTCCCTGATATGCTCTTCCTATCAATTTTAAACCCTGCCCAATCAGCATCTGAATATCCTATTACATCAAAAGTGGATCCCTTGGGGTACCAAAGACCAAACTTAGGAGTGTAAACTAAGTATCTCATGATTCTTTTCATGGCCTTAAGGTGAACTTTCTTAGGATCGGCTTGGAACCTTGCACACATGCATACGAAAAGCATAATATCCGGTCGAGATGCACATAAATAGAGTAAAGATCCTATCATCGATCGGTATACCTTTTGATCTACGGACTTACCTCCTGTGTCGAGGTCGAGATGCCCATTTGTTCCCATGGGTGTCTTGATGGTCTTGACATCCTTCATTCCAAACTTGTTAAGTATGTCTTGAATGTACTTTGTTTGGCTGATGAAGGTGTCGTCATGGAGTTGCTTGACTTGAAATCCTAGGAAATACTTCAACTCCCCCATCATAAACATCTCGAATTTTTGTATCATGATCCTACTAAACTCTTCACAAGTAGATTAGTTAGTAGACCCAAATATGATATCATCAACATAAATTTGGCATACAAACAAATCTTTGAAGCCATTAGTGATAAGGAAATCTCGCAGACATTCATACCATGCTCTTGGGTCTTGCTTGAGCCCATAAAGCACCTTTGAGAGTGTATACACATGTTTAGGGTACTCACTATCTTCAAAGCCGGGAGGTTGCTCAACATAGACCTCTTCCTTAATTGGTCCATTGAGAAAGGCACTTTTCACGTCCATTTGATAAAGCTTAAAGCCATGGTAAGTAGCATAGACAAGTAATATGCAAATTGACTCAAGCCTAGCTACGGGTGCATAAGTTTCATTAAAGTCCAAACCTTCGACTTGTGACTAACCTTTAGCTACAAGTCAGGCTTTGTTCCTTGTCACCACACCATGCTCATCTTGCTTGTTGCGAAATACCCACTTGGCACCTACAACATTTTGGTTAGGACGTGGAACTAAATGACATACCTCATTCCTCGTGAAGTTGTTGAGCTCCTCTTGCATAGCCAGCACCCAATCCGAATCTCTTAGTGCATCCTCTACCCTGTATGACTCAATAGAGGAGAAAAAAGAGTAATGTTCACAAAAGTGTGCAACTCGAGATCTATTGGTTACCCCCTTATGAATGTCACCGAGGATAGAGTTGACGGGGTGATATCGTTGAATTGCTTGGTGGACTCTTGGGTGTGGCAGTCTTTGACCCTGAATTTCCTGCTCATCTTCTTTGTCTTTATCATTGTCATCTCCCCCTTGATCATTGTCCTCCACTTGAGGTGGCTCATCCTCTTGGTCTTCATTTTCATCATCTTGAGCCTGATCCTCATCTTTAGTTGGTGGAGATGCTTGATTGGAAGATGACGGTTGACCTTGTGCTTGTGTGGGCTCTTCGGATTCCTTAGGACACACATCCCCAATGGACATGTTCCTTAGCGCGACGCATGGAGCCTCTTCATCATCTAATTCATCAAGATCAACTTGCTCCACTTGGGAGCCATTAGTCTCATCAAACACAATGTCACAAGAAACCTCAACTAATCCAGTGGATTTGTTGAAGACTCTATATGCCCTTGTATTTGAGTCATAACCTAGTAAAAAGCCTTCTACAGCCTTAGGAGCAAATTTAGTTTTTCTAGCTCTTTTAGCAAGAATAAAACATTTGCTACCAAAGACTCTAAAATATGAAACATTGGGCTTTTTACCAGTAAGGAGTTCATAAGATGTCTTCTTGAGGATTCGGTGAAGGTAGAGCCGGTTGATGGAGTAGCAAGCAGTGTTGATTGCTTCCGCCCAAAACCGGTTCGAAGTCTTATATTCATCAAGCATGGTTTTTGCCATGTCTAGTAGAGTTCTATTCTTCCTCTCGGATTCATTTGCCATGTCAAGCTTGATGCCCTCATCCTCAAGAAAGCCTTCTATTTGAGAGTTCTTGAACTCAGTCCCGTTGTCGCTTCTTATCTTTTTGATTCTCAATCCGAACTCGTTTTGAGCCCGTCTCAAGAATCCCTTTAGAGTCTCTTGGGTTTGAGATTTTTCCTACAAAAAGAATATCCAAGTGAAGCGAGAATAATCATCCACAATTACTAGACAGTACTTACTCCCACCGGTGCTTATGTAAGCTATCGGGTCGAATAGATCCATGTGGAGTAGTTCCAGTGGCCTGTCCGTTGTCATTATGTTCTTATGTGGATGATGGGCGCCAACTTGCTTTCCTGCTTGACATGCGCTACAAACCCTGTCTTTCTCAAAATGAACATTTGTTAGTCCTAAAATGTGCTCTCCCTTTAGAAGCTTGTGAATATTCTTCATCCCAACATGGGCTAGTCGGCGATGCCAGAGCCAACCCATATTAGTCTTAGCAATTAAACAAGTATCGAGTTCAGCTTTGTTAAAATCAACTAAGTATAGCTGACCCTCTAATACTCCCTTAAATGCTACTGAATCATTAATTCTTTTAAAGACAGTAACACCTATATCTGTAAATAGACAGTTGTAGCCCATTTTGCATAATTGAGATACAGAAAGCAAGTTATAATCTAAAGAATCTACATTAGAAATAGAATGGTCAGGTGATATAGCAATTTTACCAAGTCCTTTGACCAAACCTTGATTTCCATCCCCGAATGTGATAGCTCTTTGGGGATCTTCGTTTTTCTCGTAGGAGAACATTCTTTTCTCCCCTGTCATGTGGTTCATGCATCCGATATCAATTATCCAACTTGAGCCCCCGGATGCATAAACCTGCAAAAGAATTTAGGCCTTGTTCTTAGGTACCGAAATAGTCTTGGGTCATTTCACATTAGAAACAAGCACCTTGGGTACTCAAACACAAGTCTTTGACCCCTTGTGTTTGCCCCCAACATATTTGGCAACTATTTTGCCTGATTTGTTAGTGAGCACATAAGAAGCATCAAAAGTTTTGAATGAAATATTATGATCATTTGATGCAGTAGGAGTTTTATTTTTAGGCAATTTAACATGAGTTGATTGCCTAGAGCTAGAAGCCTCATTATTATACATAAAAGCATGATGTGAATCAGTATGAGGTTTCCTAGCATAAATTCTCCTAATTTTGTGCTCATGATAATTAGCAGGATATAAAATATAGCCCTCATTATCCTAAACCATGGGAGCTTTGCCCTTAACAAAGTTAGACAATTTTTTAGGGGCATTAAGTTTGACATTGCTTCCCTGTTGGAAACCAATGCCATCCTTGATGACAGAGCGTCTCCCACTATAGAGCATGCTTCTAGAAAATTTAAATTTTTCATTTTCAATTTCATGCTCATTAATTTTAGCAGTTAATTGAGCTATATGATCATTTTGTTGTTTAATTAAAGCAAGGTGATCATTTATATCATCAACATTAATATCTCTACATCTAGTACAAATAGAAATATGTTCGACAGTAGATGTAGAGGGTTTGCAAACATTTAATTCATCTATCTTAGATTTTAGCATGGCATTTTCATCTCTAAGACAGGAAATAGAACCATTGCAAACATTTAAATTTTTAACCTTATAAATTAAACTAGCATTCTCGTTTCTAACGCTAGAAATAGATTCATTCAATTTATCAATCTTAGAATTTAAAGTAGCATTTTTATTTCTAAGACTGGTAATTGTATCATGGCAAATGCTAAGCTCCTTAGCTAAGTTTTCACATTTTTCAACTTCCTGAGCATAAACATTTTTCAACTTAACATGCTTTTTATTTTCCTTAATAATGAATTCCTCTTGGCTATCCAAAAATTCATCCTTCTCATGAATAGCTCCTATCAATTCATTTAATTTTTCTTTTTGTTGCATGTTAAGATTGGTAAGCATATCATCTTTATCTTCACTAGAACTACCCTCATCACTAGATGTAGTATACTTGAGGTTAGTTCTAGATTGTACCTTCTTTTTGTCTTCCTTTGCCATGAAGCATTTGTGGCCGACGTTGGGGAAGAGAAGTCCCTTGTTGACAGCGATGTTGGTGGCATCCTCGTCAGAGGAGGAGTCGGTGGAGCTCTCATCGGAGTCCCATTCCTGACACACGTGGGCATCGCCACTCTTCTTGTAGTATCTCTTCTTCTCCTTCTTTTTCCCCCTCTTGTCGTCGCCCCTGTCACTATCACTAGACATTGGATATTTTGCAATAAAATGACCGGGCTTACCACATTTGTAGCACACCCTCTTGGAGCGGGGTTTGTAATCTTTCCCACTCCTTTGCTTGAGGATTTGACGGAAGCTCTTGATGATGAGCGCCATCTCCTCATTGTCGAGCTTGGAGGCATCGATGGGAAGCCTACTTGATGTAGACTCTTCTTTCTTTTCTTCCGTCGCCTTAAATGCGATGGGTTGCACCTCGGGTGTTGAGGTGGCACCTTGCTAAAAGTTGACGATGTGTTTGGAGTCTTTGATCATTAGTTCAAAGCTCACAAACTTTCCAATTACCTCCTCGGGAGACATTAGCTTATATCTAAGATCACCACGTATTAATTGAACTTGAGTGGGATTACGAAATACGAGGGATCTAAGAATAACCTTGACCATTTCATGGTCATCCCATTTTGTGCTCCCGAGGTTGCGCACTTGATTCACCAAGGTCTTGAGCCGGTTGTACATCGCTTGTGGCTCCTCTCCTTGGTTGAGGACGAATCGACCGAGCTCCCCCTCGATCGTCTCCTGTTTGGTGATCTTGGTCACCTCATCTCCTTCGTACGTGGTCTTTATGACGTCCCAAATCTCCTTGGCACTTTTTAACCCTTGCACCTTATTATACTCCTCTCGACACAAGGAGGCGAGAAGTATAGTAGTTGCTTCGGAGTTAAAGTGTCGTATTTGGGCGACCTTGTCTGAGTCATAGTCCTCGTCTCCCACCGTAGGTACCTGCGCTCCAAATTCAACAATGTCCCAAATGCTTGCGTGGAGTAAGGTTAGGTGTGCCTCATTTTATCACTCCACATGCAGTAATCCTCACCATCAAAATATGGCGGTTTGCCTAATGGAACAGAGAGTAGAGGAGTGTGCTTAGAAATACGGGGATAACGAAGTGGCATCTTACTATACTTCTTGCGCTCATGGCGCTTAGAAGTGACGAACGCCGCGTCGAAGCCAGATGTGGAGGGCGACGAACAGTCGGTCTCGTAGCAGACCACTTTCTTCATCTTCTTCTTGTCGCCACTCTGATGTGACTTGACATGGAGAGGGGATCCCTCTTTGGCTTTGGTGCCGGACTCCCTTGATGGAGCCTTCCCGTGGCTTGTGGCCTTCTCGCCGATTTCCATCTACCTCTTGGCGGATCCTCCCGACATCACTTTGAGTTGTTAGACTCTAATGAAGCACCGGGCTCTGATACCAATTGAAACTCGCCTAGAGGGGGGTGAATAGGCAGAATCTGAAAATTATAAACTTAAGCACACACTACAAGCCGGGGTTAGCGTTAGGAATGAATCCGAGTCCGAAAGAGAAAGGAAAAACAAATCAACCAAGAAATAAAGCGGATGGACACGGTGATTTGTTTTACCGAGGTTCAGTTCTAAAGAACCTAGTCCCCGTTGAGGTGGTCACAAAGACCGTGTCTCTTTCAACCCTTTCCCTCTCTCAAACGGTCACTTAGACCGAGTGAGCCTTTTCCTTAATCTCCTGGGTCACTTAGACCCCGCAAGGACCACCACACACTTAGGTGTCTCTTGCTTCGATTACAAATCACTTGAGAAAAGAAATGAGAAAGGAAGAAGGCAATCCAAGAGGCAAGAGCTCAAAAGAACACAAAATCTCTCTCTCACAAGTGACTAAGTGCTTGAGTTGAATTTGGGACTTAGAGAGGCTTTGATCTTTTGAATTGTGTCTAGGAGTGAATGCTAGAGCTCTTGTATTGAATATGATACTCAGAAATCTTGGATGCTTGGAGTGGTGGTGGTTGGGGGGTATTTATAGCCCTCAACCACCAACAAGTCGTTGGGGGTGGCTGCTGTCGATGGGCGCACCGGACAGTCCGGTGCGCTACCGGACACTGTCCGGTGCGCCAGCCACGTCACCCAACCGTTAGAGTTCGAGAGCTGTCGACCGCTGGAGGCTTTGTCCTCATGCGGCACCAGACAGTCCGGTGCCACACCGGATAGGCACTGTTCACTGTCTGGCGCGCCTCTGACTCTGCACTCAGACTCTGCCGCGCACTGTTGCACACTGTTCCTCTGTTCTTCAGCTTTTGCAGTCGAACATTGTGCGAAGTAGATGTTGCTCCGCTGGTGCACCGGACAGTCCGGTGGCACGCCGGACAGTCCGGTGAATTATAGCGGAGCGCGTTTGAAGAAACATGAGAGTGGCTAGTTGATCTTTGTACGGGCCTGGTGCACCGGACACTGTCCGGTGCACCAGACCAGAGCACACTCAGTTTCTTTACTCCTTTGAATTTGATCCCTAACTTCAATCTTTTATTGGTTTGTGTTGGACCTTTATGCACCTGTAGAGTATATAATCTAGAGCAAACTAGTTAGTCCAATATTAGTGTTGGGCATTGAACCACCAAAATTAATACTGGGAAAAGGTTAACCCTATTTTCCTTTCAAGTACACATATATATTATTTTGAATATAGATTTCTTATTAAAAATATAGGCTATGTGTTTTCTTAAATAAAAGCAAAGATAATTATTGTTCAGTTATCTATCCACATAAATCCACCTAAGCTGATATATGAACTTTTCATCAATAAATGTTTTATTATATGTTTCATAATGCTTCATAATTTAATAATAATTTTCATAACTCATTAACCTTAGATATATATAGCATATATCTTTTCTAAAAGGTTAAGAAGGTTTAATAATGTTATGTGTTTTATCATGTTATGAACTCTTGATCTTCGACATACCACGCATACTTTCTAAAAAGATTTAAAAGGTTCACCTAATGTTCATATATTTATAATCCAAGATATTTCAAGCTTATGCCATGTTTTATGAAGCCTAGATTAAACCCTTTCAAAAAGAATATTTTTTATTATATAACCATTGCTTTTGTTTTTGAAAAGTAAATGACCTTTTCAATATGATTTCTTTTAACTTGTTTATTTAGTGGTGTATGTTATTGAATGGTGTATGTTATTGAATTGGTATCAGATTTCCAGGTTGATCGGTGAGTTTATCGAGCGTTTTTTTTCCTACAGTCCACAAAACCACATAAAAATACAGGTTAGATCTTATCCCAGCACCCTTTTGAGCCTCGCACTTTCTTTCAATAATCTGCATTGTTGAATTTGTGTGCTTTCGCGTCATTTGTTGCTGGTTG
Organism: Zea mays; assembly: GCF_902167145.1. Lineage (NCBI taxonomy): Eukaryota > Viridiplantae > Streptophyta > Magnoliopsida > Poales > Poaceae > Zea > Zea mays. The sequence goes on from NC_050103.1 coordinate 49,873,098, forward strand.
CATTGTGTTCTTCCACCATTCAAACCCTAGCGCCGCCACCATCTCCCGTTTGATCACGCCACAAACCGAGTCAACGGCCGTTTCCTTGATTTTCTCCTTCGGTTACGAAAAAAATAGAAAAAAAAACAAACCGAGTCAACGGCCGCTTCCTTGTTTTTCTCCTTCGGTTACGTAAAAAAAATAGAAAAAAAGATAACGAAGGAGAAAGGATACGGTTGTTTCATCCCGGACGTTTTTAGAACATAACTTGAGGTACCTTCCTTAAACCGGGCATAACTTTTCGCTCGGGTGTCCAAAAAATCTGAAATTTTTACAGGAGCTAGTTGACACCATTCTGAGGCCGGCCAAACTCACCTACGGTCTGTTTGGGGTTCGACAAAATTGTCAAAAAAATTCAGGAAAATAAAGAAAAAAATTCGTCAAAGTTCTCGCACGCTTTTCAGAGAACTTCCTGATTTTCTATAGACCACATCTGATATCTGTTTTAGGTGAAACTTCGTGTAGCTCCTATCTTGTTGCTTCTTGTGCTGAGAAAAATATCAAAAAAATCATACAAAAAAAGAAAAACAAAATCACCTGTGATTTCTACTAGTGCCTTTTTGGCATCACTAGTACAATATTTACGGTACTGCCATTCTGCTTGTTCCATCCATCCTTTGCACCTGTGGCCAGCAATATAGTTTCGTGTTTTGCACTATAATTCAACTTTGCATTATTGTTTGATCGTGCTAATCCTTGACTTGAGTGCAGCCTACCCACAACTCCACATATTTGTACGACGAGCAGGTTTCTGTTTCTCCACGCAATCGCTCATCCAATCTTTCACCGGTTCCACCTGTTGATTGCAGTTCACCACTGTGGCTTGGTAAGAACGGATAAGAACTTGATAACAGCACTAGTGTGAGCGCCTTGTGAGCAGTACACCCCTGTTTTTGTCGTTGGTTTTTCTCCTTTTGGTGTTTTGGTGTTTGCGCTAACTATGGCAGGAGCACACGACATGGTGGATGCCCAGTTGCAGGAAGTAAGGGGACAAGTTGATGGACTTGCTGCTGACATTAGGACGATGCATGAACGGCTTAATTCAACGATCACTTCGACGACCGAGCGTTTCAACCAACTTGACCTTGCTCAAACGGCGACTCGCACCACACTCGACACCATCCTGGCACGCCTTGATGCATTGACCACAAAGATGGAGCAGGAATACGGCGGTGACACTGAGCAGGACGATGGAGATCGCCGTGGTCGTGCACGTCGTGTGGTTCGTCATCCCCCTAATGACTTATTTTCTAAGATTAAATTTAAAATTCCATCTTTTAATGGTAAATATGATCCTGCTGCATATCTTGATTGGGAATTAGAGGTAGAACAAAAAATTTCATGCCATGATATTCCTGCTAATAGCCAAGTGAAGGCTGCCATTAGTGAATTTACTGATTTTGCTTTAATTTGGTGGCGTGAGTATAAACAAAAACTTCCCATTAACAGTGTCATTACTTGGACCCAATTAAAAACTGCCATGCGCCACAGATTTGTTCCTTCCTATTATGCTCGTGATTTGCTTAACAAAATGCAGCGTTTTCAACAAGGTTCACAGTCTGTTGAGGATTATTACCAGGAGTTACAAAAGGGTATGCTTCGTTGTGGTTTAGTTGAGTCGGATGACGCTGCTATGGCGCGTTTTCGTGGTGGTTTGAACAGGGAAATTCAGGATATACTTGATTATAAGGATTATTTTGATATAACCACATTGTTTGAATATGCTTGCAAAGCTCAATTCCGCCCGCCATTGCCGTCAGAGCTTCGGCCATCGTGGCCAGCCCACTCCAGCCATCCTCTGGGCAAGCCAGTGCTTCGGCTAGCTCCGCCAGTAGCCCGTGAAGCTTGCCAAGCCCTCGGACCCGGCCAAACTTCACTGGAGGCCTGAGATCGACCTCACCGGACTTCGGTCTTCCGCCGCCGCGCGTGGACCGAGCTATCCAGTGAGTCTCCGCCCAATTCCTTGCGCTCATGTCTTCTCTGGCATCCCGTGGACCTCCCTGACCCATCTGATTGAACTATCTCGCCGTGACTAGGCCGGTCTCCTCGCCGCTGACGAGCATCCCCGCCTGCGCGCGTGGACCGACCGACTCCGGCCATCTCCGACGGCGTCCCGCACACCGTTGTGATCCCCGAGACCTCCCCTTCGTCCTCGACCACTTCACCGGAGCCATCTCGCCGCCGGTAAGCCCCTCCGCCCTTTCTTCCGCCGCGGTTACTGTTTAAGGTAGAAGAAGGACCTCGGGTTAGGATTTGTAGAACCCGAGGGGTTTTCTGTAACGTCAGTGACTCATGTGAATAGTAGCTTAAGGACTGATCCGCGAAGAAAACTTAAAAACCCGCCAGGGACCCCAGTGCAAAGTATTTTTCCATTTAACCAATTTTGTTATTCTTTTTAAAATGACCAGAGAACTTAGAAAACCCATAACTTGATGAATTCTTCATAAAAAGTTGCCAAACCAATTTTGCTAGCTCCTGAATATTATGAACTATCATTTAAAAATAATAAACCTTATGCTTTCTGTTCTAAATTTTAGAGTTTGAATTTAAAAACAGAAACCCACCAAACCTTGTTTAATTAAGGAAAATTAGTTTTTCTTCTGTGCTGAACTTAAGAAAATTTGTAGATGTTCAAACCTTATTTAGACACTGTTTAAAAATAGTAGGAACACCAACATTAGAAATTATGATGTAGTTATTCATTTAAAGATATTTTGTCCAAAACTTAGAGAAAATCAGAAGGGCATTAGAAATTAATGAACAGTGATTAAGATTATTTTTCCTAGTTTACTTATGTAACAGAGAACTTAGGAAAAATACAGAGACCATTAATTTGGACCAGTTTTTAATTAAAATGATTTAGTTAGCCTTATATAGACTGAAAATCAATTATTAGAGAGGCAAAACTATAACCAAAATGAATAATAAAAATCCAGTGGACTTACAACCACCAGAGCCCCACTACAAAAATACAGAGCACCTCAGCCCAACTTAATAAGTAAGGAAAATAAATACAAAGTGATAATAAGGCATTTTCCAAATAAATCATGAACAACCCCTATTAATGTGATAATGGGCAACCAAAAATTTGCTAAGTCCATGATGAGATAAACCACCAGAGAAAAATGCCAACCCATGAAAAGGAAGCAAACTCATACCATTTGCTAATGATTTAAGAGAAAGGCTAATTAATTCAAATAATGCATACCACCCCTTCCCTTAAGCAAAAAGATGCCAAACTTCAGAATGATTGCTCTTGCACAAAATAATAACTAAGAAAAATAAGAACTCTGTTGTTTGATGCTTTTCAAATATAGTGGTAGTAGAAAGCACCCATTTGGCTAGAAACTTGAGAAAACCATAGAAAAATAATTAAAAAGTATTAATGATTAGAAATTTGTATCAAGCCATGTTATAACACCTAAAAGCCAGCAAAAAAGAGTTTTGGAGGATGACCCACTGTTAAATAATAGTTGTAGTTCAAATCACCCCTTCTGCCCTAGAATTTAATAATTTTGTCCAGAGAAAACTATTCACTTTCTGATCCCCAAAATTTGAGACAGAGAAACACACACCAGTAACAAGCCACTGTAATTTTTGCAGAATTTATAGAATTTTATAAAAGCAACTTGTAGTTCAAACCTACTTCCAAACATTAAAGAGAATAAAAGAAAAGGAAAGAAGAAATAAACCCCACCTCAATAAATCTAACTTGAGTACTTATCAATTCTCACTAAGACTTAAAAGGAATTCAGTGGAACCCCAAAATTTTAATCTATTACCTTAGCTAAGTTTAAACCAATTTACCAAGTATACCACCCAAGGGTCTTACATAAGTAAAGTTAACCTTGTTTAACTCAAAAGATCATGCACCCTTAAAGTTGTGATTTCTAAAAGCACATGTCATATCATGCATATATCTTACGCATTGCATTCATTAGATTGTAATCTTGCCGACGGAGAGTACGTGCTCATCCCCGAGCAAGGACCTGTCCAAGAGGAGGACCAGGAGCAGGCTTCAGAGGCTGCTATTGAGGATCTCCCCGCAGCCCCAGCAATTGAAGGCAAGCCCCGGTTTTATGCATAACCTGTTAATTATGCTATTTTACTTCACTTAATGCTTGTAGGATTGCAATGTGCACTTAAGTGTAGGAGTTGCTTGAAACCTCTAGTTGCATGAACTTAGGATTCCTTTTGAGATGAATACTAGTATGCTAGGTCGAGTAGCTGCTTGCTAATCAGGATCTCGGTAGAAGTCGAGTGATTTTTCTAGCACTCGCGCGAGGTCAGGAATTGATTGTATTCATCTTGATAATGGGATATATGTTGGTCTATGGACTTGGATCCAGGGAGGATGTCTTGTCCATGAGACGGGAAAAATGGATTAAGGATTAATGTGTGGATACCTGAGTCAAGCTTTTGAACGTACTAAGCACATGCCGGGAAAAATGGTAACCGGTAAACCTAGTACCTGATTGAAGCCGGGCGCGGACTTTATCCCTCATGCGACCTGAGACTGGGTCTCCCATGCTAGCTATGGTGGGTACAAGTGCGGCCACTGCACGACGGCAGTCGGGGTCAGTGGAGCATTGTATGCCAAGGCGGTGAGGCCTGGACGCGAATGGGGAATCGATGGGGACGGTTGTCATGTGTGGGGTCGGAGTACCCTGACATTCCGTGTGTTTAGGTTTACCTTGCAAGGTTAAAACTCGATTCGAATCGTCTGCTTCTCGCAGCTAATGAGACTGCTTGATTCCTTGTACTGCATCGAGTAAGAAGTGAAATGTGGTTACATGAGATAACTTGTTGATTGAACTAAATGCTTGTTACCATGTGATGAGGACATCACTATGAGTACGACTACACCAGCGGCACCTCCACATCAAGCGCCACTTCCTTCATTAGCTGGGCCAATCACTCGGGCCCGTGCCAGAGATCTTAACTTCGTCATGCTACTGAAGAATGAGGGCCCAGAAGAATAGACGACCAGCCCAACTGCGGCCCATAGTGGACGACCTAGGGTTGGCCGCCCCTAGGGGCTGCGCCCCCTCTATTTATCCAGGAGCTGCGCCTCCTTTATTCTCGAGTTTTGTTTTACGTTAGCCTTAGCTACTCTCGAACACGCGCAAATCTGCGCTGTCTTCGTGTATTCAGAACTCCACCCTCGAGTAATAGATTAGATTGCTCGCATCATGTTCTTGTTCGTTCTTCGATTGCGCACAGGAAACGATCTTCGTGATCAGGCCGATCTCGCATCAGCAAGGTCGGTAACCACAGGGAGTTGGTTCAGCGATTGCATTGGCGCCTCGGGCTTGCTCGTCGTAGTTGGATCGCAAGGGTCATCTTCCGACAAATCGGAATTATCTCTACTCGCCGAAAGATCGGGCACCTCAGCTTCATCAATTGGTATCAGATTTCCAGGTTGATCGGTGAGTTTATCGAGCGTTGTTGGGGACCTTCGGCCTCCGAAGGTCCTCAAAAACAGGATTTAACAGTATTTCTGTAGTACAATGTGTGAACAGGTATCTTCGGACTTGTATCAGAAAGGGAGAAGCTCAAAAGATACGAAGGTTGACACAGTGCCGAAGCTGTGAAGCAGGAAAGCTTCGGCATGTTCGCAGAAAAGGGAACCGACTTAAAGATGAAAAGGCCATTTAGACCTCGATAGAGTGCTATGGAATTATCACCAAATGTAAAGGGCATGTATGTAATTTTGTATGGGTTGTACCCTGTGCCTATAAATAGGTGAACAGTACCCCCGTACTGTTCACGCTGACTTGGCATTTGCTTTTGCGTCACACTTGTATTTTCATCTCCTTCCAAGCCGAAGGTATATTTATAATTCGATATTGTCTCTATTTCTTTATGATGATATAATAAAGTTAAATGAATAATGTTATATGATTATTCATGCTATCTTTTATGTTTCATATGCTTCGTTTTCCATTAATGTATACTGCGATGATGAAGGTTCGTCCTTCATGGCCTTCGTCCGAAGATCGTTATATCCTAAGGGGAATAATGCTTCGAAGGACGAAGGACTTTATCGTTTAACATTCTCTGTGTTGCCTTGTTCTTAACTTATAGCATTTGAGAACAAGTCACCAACATTGGCGCCCACCTCCGGTGAACTCACTTCCATTTCTTGAGCTTTTCAATATCTTCGGCAAGCATCACCTTCGTCATGCCGCCGAAGAAGGCTTCAGCACCAGGGGCTGGCACGCTGCAGCCGCTGGACCCCAATCAAGACGTCCTTTCTCTTAGAGAGGCACGAAGCCAGAAGAGGAAGGCTACCAGTCCAACACCTCCAGAGGATGATCTAGATCAGGAAATTCAAAATCTGGAAATCCTTCAGCAGCAGGTTCAGCGCAAGAAGGAAAAGATGGCCAGGGTAGCTGAATTGCAGAGGCAGATAGACGAAGCCTCTGAAGAAGTTCGTCATCTTGCTCAGGATGAGCAACATCGAAGGCCTCACCATCAAGACCTTCATCAGGAGGGTTTTCCCAACGAAGATGATTGGTATGACAATTTCCATCACGGGAATTTTGTTTTTGATGATGCTTCTCCTTTGTCCGCTGAGCTGCAGGCTACACCTTGGCCTCCGTCCTACAAGCCGCCTCAGCTCCCTGTATTTGATGGCCACTCAGACCCGAAGCAGTTTTTGATGAGCTACGAAGCAACAGTGTCTTCGTATGGTGGCAATGCTTCAGTCATGGCCAAATCTTTCGTTATGGCTGTCAGAAGTGTTGCTCAAACCTGGTATTCCTCCCTTCGACCAGGAACAATCACTTCATGGCAGAAACTGAAGGATTTGTTGTTAACCAGCTTTCAAGGATTTCAGACGAAGCCGGTCACTGCTCAGGCTCTGTTCCAGTGCACTCAGGATCACGAAGAATACCTTCAGGCATATGTCCGAAGGTTCTTGCGTCTAAGGGCACAGGCACCAACGGTGCCCAATGAAATTGTCATCGAGGCCATGATCAAGGGGCTTCGGCCAGGTCCGTCAGCTCAGTACTTCGCCAGGAAGCCTCCTCAAACTTTGGAGAAGCTTTTCCAGAAAATGGTACATTCGGGCCGACAATGATTTTCGCCAAAGAAGGGAGGAGGCTTTCAGGTTTTCTGAAATGACCAGGGGCTTCGGAGGAAGGTTTTACCCGAGACATGTGAGATCAATTCACAATTCTACACAAAATGATGACAGAGGAAACCAACAGCAAAGGCCACAATGCTCCTCACAGGCTTCTGGTCAACAGCAAAGCTCATTCCGGCCACCAGCTCCAAGAGGCAGAGGTGCCAGGGGCTTCGGAGGAAGATTTGGTGATCAACCGAGAAGAATCTTTTGCTTATTTTGCGGTGAGAACAAAGGCCATACTACCAGGATGTGCCATGTTACTATACAGAAGCAAAAGGAAATAGCTGAAGCAGCAGCACAACAAGCCCAGCCGAAGCAGGTCATGCATACAGCTTCGTATCATTCGCCCTACATCCCAGAATATGTGGGCAACCATCCTGCAGTCTCTGCTGCTTCGGCGAGTCAGCCTCAAGCTTCCTGGCAACAGCCTCCGCCTCCACCTCCGTTGCAACAGGGCCAGCAGCCAGAAGGGAGCCAATATGCTCCACATCAAAGGGACTTCAGAGAACAGTCCGAAGCTCGCACGGTCAACAGCACCGTGCCAGAATCAAAGCACATCTATTGACAAATATCCTACCTTAATAGCAATCTTTTTCATTCAGTTTTATTTTCTGTAATAAAGAACATTGTTTAGGTTTCATGTAATTAGTTTCGTTGATTCCTACAAGAAAAATATGTTTTCTTCACAGGTTTGTGATAATAAAAAGGACCTTCGGACTATCGAAAATTCTTCGAAGCAATAACAAGTCGTTCTAAGGAACGCAGAGTAAGTCTGACGAAGTCACAAAAAGTCGTTCCGAAGGGAGCGCAGTGTAAGTTTTCTGCTCCAAAGTCGTTCCTAAGGGAATGCAGAGCTTATACCGCCTAAGTAAAAGGCGAAGAAGCTCCAAAGACGTTCCTAAGGGAATGCAGAGCTTATACCGCCTAAGTAAAAGGCGAAGAAGCTCCAAAGACGTTCCTAAGGGAATGCAGAGCTTATACCGCCTAAGTAAAAGGCGAAGAAGCTCCAAAGACGTTCCTAAGGGAATGCAGAGCTTACAGCGAAGAATCAGCGCTGATACAAAAATATTGTGTGGGGATATGTGTGTATCTTTCGGAACAAATGTCATCTACATAACATAACATCATCACATCATTATGCATAGCATGAGCATCATACATCATGTTGCATATGGCACAAGAAGGGGACACAATATTGATCTTCGGAAGTATGCTTTGAAAGAGTGAAAATCGTGTTGTCACAAGGAGACACAATCTTCATCTTCGGAGTACAGCTTCGGAGAATGTTTTCACGAAGCTTGAATATTCTTCATCTGAGCACTATGGACATTGTTGTGATACATAGAAATTTTTCTTCACGAAGCATGAAAAGAAGGGAAGGTGTTTTTTCGCCAAAGACTCAAAAAAGGTATGTATGAAAAGTTTCATGCATCGTAAAGAATTGAACCATAAAGAGAAATAAAACAAATATGTTACATACAGGATTACAAGATATTACACATGTTATATTTAAAATGTTTTTACAATAGCATCTAGTCTTCCCTAAGTACCACTTCTGCAGCTTCGTTCAACAGTCGATCGACAACTCCATCCATAATAACTTCAGCCATCTTTTTAATCTCATCGTCACCCTTCGGCCGTGCACCCGGAGATACTTCAGTAGGATCTGAGGAAGGACAGGACACGGCTACTTTGCTATTACACATCATAAACAAATCTTAAAGCCTAAGATTACAACACGATAGAAACTATTAGTTGATACCTAATTGACCTTCGGCCTTTGTGCTCTTTTTAGCAGCCTCAGCTACTTCTCTAGCATCGTGAATACCCTTTTCACTTCTTCGAATAATTTCTCCGGCCATCTCTCGGCCACCATTATCCCAGATGTCAGTAAAAAACTTTCCACCAATTATGCTAGCTTCGGCCGAAGGATTTTTTGTATCTTCAAAAGACAAAGCAGCTTCGGACTGTGCTAAAATTTTTACATGTTCACAGCCCTCCTTCTCTAAGATAGTGGCAATCCCTCTGGCGCCAGAGAAGGCACATATATCTCCTCGGCTATTTAAAATTTCTTCAAAAGCTTCAGCTTCGTGGTTAATCCATTCGATGACACCTTCGGGATTGCCTCTTGAAAAGTTTTCCTCACTTGAGAATGCGCCGACCTTGGCGAAGCTAGCCTTTAATTTCTTGACACAATCTATAGATTTACTGTAGCATCTCTTTTTGGACGAACGAAGCTCTTCAACAGTCACTTCTAGGTGATCTGCCCATTGATCGCTGAGTTCACGTTTTGTTTCTTCAAGTATGCGTTCTTCCTTGGCTCTGGCCAGTTGTTTCCGAAGGTCTTCAATTTCGCGTTTCTGAGCTTCAGCTTGAATTTTAGAAGCAGCTTCGTCCTCTTTTATTTTATTTATCAATGAATATAATATTTTGTCTTTTTCGAGACCTTCGTTCCTCAGTTCAATTACTTCGGAACGAAGGTTGCTCAGGGCTATTGTACACCCTTCGTCTTCAGCATCTTTTTGTGCTCTAAGAGCATTGCTAAGTATCAAGCCCTGCAAAAAGAAATATGTATGTCAGTGGGTTTAAACGAACGGAAAAATACAAGGATTTCATATATCGTACCTTTAAGCTATTGTAAGCCAGGCTATCGGCCAGATCGTTCTTCGAAAGCACTGAGAGCCCGTCTTCTAAAGTCGGGAATCCGAAGCTCTTGCTCATCTCCCGGCAGACAGAAATTTCCTTGCTGTCGGGAAGACAATACAAGAAGTCTTCTTCTCCACTGCCATTAAATATTAACGCCCCCTTTGGATATTTCAGTTTTTGGGCATAATGCTGGGCCTCTTGTTCTTCTTTTTCTGATAATTTTTTCCCCGAAGCATGACGGAAAATATAATCACGAATTTTGGGGGATGCTTCGGGAGTAACAACACCAGTTTCTTCAAAAGTTGGCTTTGTTATTTTTTCTGCCTCACTTTCCAAAGTTTTTGCGGGCTCTGAGGGCCCAGCTTCGGCTTCAATTTCTTGCTCTAGAGCTCTAGAACCAGAAATTTCAGCTGTTGTTTCAGGAGTAACAGCAGCCTTCTTCGGAGGTGTGCTCGAAGATTTGATCGTTTCCAGTACATCTAGCACATTAGCCATTCTCTTCCTCTTCGGAGTTGCGGCTGGCACTTTTTCATTTTTTGCTGTCCCAATAATTGCTGTAGGACTCAAAACTTCTGATGTTTTGGAGCCCTCAGTTGCTTCTTTTACCTCTTCAATTTTTTCTATGGACGGCGCTACGGTTTTCTCTTTTGTTTCTGACAACAAAATGTTTGATTGTTCTGATTCTATCTTTGGTGGCCCTTCGGCCGTTTCTGCGATCTCTGGCAACAAGGCTGGCTCGGTTGGTTTTTCAGCTTCGGTGGCCGAAGAAGTTTTCCCGGTAAACTCGGGCACCGAAGCTGGTTCAATATAACGCGGCCGATGCGTAAGAACCTTTATCTTTTTTCTTTTCGGTTCTGGCTCGCTAGGAGCAGCTGCAGCTTCTTCTTTTGCAGAGGTTGTGTTTTTTCTCTTCTGCCTCCGAATGGGATAGCAATAGTCAGGGTAGACAAACCCGATGGCATCAAATACTCGATTCAGTCTCTTCTTTTTTCGGCCTCCGAAGGCTGCTGACATTGCATTATCTTCAGCCTTCGAGTAGGTCCCGAGCAGCTCATCACTTAAATTGTCAATACTTTTCAACCACTCATCATCTGGCTCAATAAATTTATCTCCAAATTTAAAAGTGTACTTAAATCTGATAAGTCCACCTTCGTCGGCCTCTTTAATGGTTTCTTGTGGCATTTCCCACTTCTCCGCAAGCGGCCACACCCTGAAGGCGATATGCTCTTGTACTAAGTCCCTTGTTCCTATAAAAGAGCAGACAACGCCGAAGGCTCTTTGGCACTCTTCGGCGGCTTCATTCATTTCAACCTTCGGCCTCCGAAGGCCGAAGCTTTGCCAAATAGGTCGCATGATTATACCTTTGATGTCTTCCCGTGCTTTCAGATCATTTTTTACATAAAACCATTCTGTCATCCAGCCGCTAGGCCACCTCTTCCGAAAAGTTGGCACGGGACAGCTTGAACCAGATCGAGAAACAAAACTGTAGCAGCCAAAGTTATTGTGATACTGTTCCTTACCCCAAGGTATTGTCTCGTATGATAATTCGTGCATATTGCAGAAACTTTTTGCATCAGGCTTCAGACCTTGGCTTCGCACGGCCCACACGAAGATGTTCAGCCTTATGATAGCCTCGGGGGTAAGTTGGTGAAGATAGACTTCAAAAATCTTCAGCACTTCCACGACGAAGCTGCTCAAGGGCAATCGCAGCCCAGCCTTCAAAAAGCTTCGGAATACTACGACTTCATTCTCTTCAGGGTGTGGACAAGTCTTCTCCCCTTCGTCCGCCCTCACAATGGACAAATCCCGGAAATACCTTCCTCTCATGTTAACAAGATGATTTTCTTTGATAGTTGATTTACCATAAACTGAATGGCTTGGTCGCCAGGGGCGATCTTCGGAGTCTTCGCCACCGCTGTCTACATCATAACTTTCACTGTCATCAGTATCTTCAGACAGTCCTTCCAGAATCTCATTGGTGATTTTTTCTGTGTTGGTCTTCGACATCGCTATAAGAAATCCTAAGTTCTTCTCTTCATCAAGACTCAGCTTCATCTCAGCAGCAGCCTTCTTAGCAGCTTCAGACATCTTCGGAAGCACTAAAAAACTATTTTCAAATCCGAAGCTTCAAAGACTAAAAGCTTAGCAAAACACAGTGCACAAGAGCTAAAAATCGAGTGAGCGGGAGTGGTTGGCCAGAAAGCGTGCAAAATGAGTTTGCGGTATGGCCGTATTTATATGCTCGGTGCGTTGAAAGTTGAAAAACCCCACTTGTCATTGAATGTTGCTATTCTAGCAAAGGGAAGGTGTTTTTTCGGACCTTCGGCGTAAAGCCTTCGTCCATATCGCAATCTAAATTTATTATTTCAAACAAATTAATATTGCGAGGGGCTACTGTTGGGGACCTTCGGCCTCCGAAGGTCCTCAAAAACAGGATTTAACAGTATTTCTGTAGTACAATGTGTGAACAGGTATCTTCGGACTTGTATCAGAAAGGGAGAAGCTCAAAAGATACGAAGGTTGACACAGTGCCGAAGCTGTGAAGCAGGAAAGCTTCGGCATGTTCGCAGAAAAGGGAACCGACTTAAAGATGAAAAGGCCATTTAGACCTCGATAGAGTGCTATGGAATTATCACCAAATGTAAAGGGCATGTATGTAATTTTGTATGGGTTGTACCCTGTGCCTATAAATAGGTGAACAGTACCCCCGTACTGTTCACGCTGACTTGGCATTTGCTTTTGCGTCACACTTGTATTTTCATCTCCTTTCAAGCCGAAGGTATATTTATAATTCGATATTGTCTCTATTTCTTTATGATGATATAATAAAGTTAAATGAATAATGTTATATGATTATTCATGCTATCTTTTATGTTTCATATGCTTCGTTTTCCATTAATGTATACTGCGATGATGAAGGTTCGTCCTTCATGGCCTTCGTCCGAAGATCGTTATATCCTAAGGGGAATAATGCTTCGAAGGACGAAGGACTTTATCGTTTAACATTCTCTGTGTTGCCTTGTTCTTAACTTATAGCATTTGAGAACAAGTCACCAACAAGCGTTTTTTTTTCCTACAGTCCACAAAACCACATAAAAATACAGGTTAGATCTTATCCCAGCACCCTTTTGAGCCTCGCACTTTCTTTCAATAATTTGCATTGTTGAATTTGTGTGCTTTCGCGTCATTTGTTGCTGGTTGCATTGTGTTCTTCCACCATTCAAACCCTAGCGCCGCCACCATCTCCCGTTTGATCACGCCACAAACCGAGTCAACGGCCGTTTCCTTGATTTTCTCCTTCGGTTACGAAAAAAAATAGAAAAAAAAACAAACCGAGTCAACGGCCGCTTCCTTGTTTTTCTCCTTCGGTTACGTAAAAAAAAACAGAAAAAAAGATAACGAAGGAGAAAGGATACGGTTGTTTCATCCCGGTCGTTTTTAGAACATAACTTGAGGTACCTTCCTTAAACCGGGCATAACTTTTCGCTCGGGTGTCCAAAAAATCTGAAATTTTTACAGGAGCTAGTTGACACCATTCTGAGGCCGGCCAAACTCACCTACGGTCTGTTTGGGGTTCGACAAAATTGTCAAAAAAATTCAGGAAAATAAAGAAAAAAATTCGTCAAAGTTCTCGCACGCTTTTCAGAGAACTTCCTGATTTTCTATAGACCACATCTGATATCTGTTTTAGGTGAAACTTCGTGTAGCTCCTATCTTGTTGCTTCTTGTGCTGAGAAAAATATCAAAAAAATCATACAAAAAAAGAAAAACAAAATCACCTGTGATTTCTACTAGTGCCTTTTTGGCATCACTAGTACAATATTTACGGTACTGCCATTCTGCTTGTTCCATCCATCCTTTGCACCTGTGGCCAGCAATATAGTTTCGTGTTTTGCACTATAATTCAACTTTGCATTATTGTTTGATCGTGCTAATCCTTGACTTGAGTGCAGCCTACCCACAACTCCACATATTTCTACGACGAGCAGGTTTCTGTTTCTCCACGCAATCGCTCATCCAATCTTTCACCAGTTCCACCTGTTGATTGCAGTTCACCACTGTGGCTTGGTAAGAACGGATAAGAACTTGATAACAGCACTAGTGTGAGCGCCTTGTGAGCAGTACACCCCTGTTTTTGTCGTTGGTTTTTCTCCTTTTGGTGTTTTGGTGTTTGCGCTAACTATGGCAGGAGCACACGACATGGTGGATGCCCAGTTGCAGGAAGTAAGGGGACAAGTTGATGGACTTGCTGCTGACATTAGGACGATGCATGAACGGCTTGATTCAACGATCACTTCGACGACCGAGCGTTTCAACCAACTTGACCTTGCTCAAACGGCGACTCGCACCACACTCGACACCATCCTGGCACGCCTTGATGCATTGACCACAAAGATGGAGCAGGAATACGGCGGTGACACTGAGCAGGACGATGGAGATCGCCGTGGTCGTGCACGTCGTGTGGTTCGTCATCCCCCTAATGACTTATTTTCTGATGTGCACCCGTTGGGTGATTGCCCGATCTTTCGATGAGAGGGTGTGGAATAACTCGATTGGGGGAGGAGACGACGTTCACGGCCCGACTACAGCCTTCCAAAGACGCTGCGCCTTAGCAACCGATACACCACCTCCTATGGCTGTCACGATCTTGTGGAGCGTGACACCCTGGCCACTAGGGCACTCGTCCTGCAAGCAATCGAAGAACTAGCAAGAACAAGTAGAACAAGTACTGAATTACCAGATCTAAATGTAGGTTTAAAGATCAAACTACAATATGGTGGGGTTCCGAAGACAAGAAGACGGGCGGCTGAACTAGCACGCGCGCTTGCAAGCAAGTAGCGAGAGCTAAACTTGATCTAAACAAAACCCGCTGTTCTTGGTGGCGGCTAGGGGGTTTATAAACATGGGAGGACGACCACAAGGGTATTGGGGTCGTGCTGCAACCCTAGGATGCGTCCCTAATGGACCTAACTTGATACACGACCCATTGGGCCAAAATAGGGTGACGCAGCACCATGGGCAGAAAAGGCAGGAAATGTCTCGGTAAGAAAACAATGATTACGGCGGCCTCAGAACAGATATGACTATAATTCCGGATCCATATGAAAGTAGACTTGATAAGCTTTCCATGTTGTGCTTGAACATTCCAATCCGAGCCCGCATCTGACCGTGGTGACCGTCACAAGTTGGTGTTCTTCTGCAGTCCGAATCCAGCATGTTCAAATCCTTTTCCCTTTCGGTCTTCTCCCTGGTTCCTAAGCAAAACAAGAGTGCACGGGTCTCCATGGTCTAAATAAGATGGACATGAACTCAAGAGTGTAATCACCTGATGGTTGAGTTGACGAGCACGAGCGCGAGTAATGGGACCAGAAATTGGTACTTGTATTGGCATAGATGTATCAGTAGTGTGGATGTCTTCATCATTCTCCCCTTCTTGCATTTGAGTCGTCCTCGACTCAAGCTCAACTTCCTCTCCCAAGTAGGGCTTTAAATCGTGTGGATTTAACCGTGACTTCGCCTTTTGACATGTCGTGCAACGAGCAACCAATCTCACCACATCTCTTCTCATCTTGGGCCAAAAGAAATGACCAGCAAGTATGTCCTCCGTTTTCTTTGCTCCAAAATGTCCCATTAAGCCACCTCCATGTGCTTCCTGTAACAACAACAAACGAACGGAGCTAGCTGGAATGCATAGCTTGTTAGCTCTAAACACAAACCCATCACTAACGATATATTTGTTCCATCCTTTCCCATCTTTACAATGCAGCAACACATCTTTAAAATCATCATCATGAACATATTGGTCTTTAATCGTCTCTAATCCAAAGATTTTGTAGTCAAGTTGATTCAGCAAAGTATATCTCCTAGACAAAGCGTCAGCAATGATATTCTCTTTTCCTTTCTTGTGCTTAATAACATAAGGAAACGATTCGATAAATTCAACCCACTTAGCATGTCTACGGTTCAGTTTTCCTTGACTACGAATATGTTTCAAAGATTCATGATCAGAATGAATAACAAACTCTTTGGGCCACAAATAATGCTGCCATGTTTCTAATGTTCGCACAAGAGCATATAATTCCTTATCATAAGTAGAATAATTTAGAACAGACCCACTCAATTTTTCACTAAAATATGCAACAGGTTTGCCTTCTTGTAACAAAACACCACCCAATCCAATTCCACTAGCATCACATTCAAGCTCAAAAGTCTTATTAAAATCAGGAAGTTGGAGGAGAGGTGCATGTGTCAACTTATCTTTCAGCACGTTGAAAGCGTGCTCTTGTACTTTGCCCCAACTAAAATGCACTCCCTTCTTCGTAAGCTCATTCAAAGGTGCAGCAATGGTGCTAAAGTCCTTCACAAAACGGCGATAGAAGCCAGCAAGTCCTAGGAAACTCCGCACCTGTGTGATAGTCTTTGGCATAGGCCATCCATGTATCGCTTCTATCTTGGCTTGATCAACCTCAATTCCCTGTGGAGTCACAACATAACCAAGAAACGAAACTCGATCGGTGCAAAATGTGCACTTCTCAAGGTTACCAAATAAACGTGCATCTCGTAAAGCATTAAAAACAGCACGCATGTGATCAACATGTTCATCCATAGATTTGCTGTAGATCAATATGTCATCAAAGTATACTACCACAAATTTTCCAATGAAGGCACGCAAAACCTCGTTCATTAATCTCATGAAAGTGCTAGGTGCATTAGTTAACCCAAAAGGCATGACTAACCACTCATACAATCCGAACTTAGTTTTGAAAGCAGTTTTCCATTCATCTCCCAATTTCATACGAATCTGGTGGTACCCACTACGCAAATCAACTTTAGAAAAGACGATGGCACCACTCAATTCATCAAGCATATCATCTAAACGTGGAATAGGGTGTCGATACCGTATCGTGATATTATTAATAGCCCTACAATCAACACACATACGCCATGTTCCATCTTTTTTAGGCACTAAAATAACCGGAACAGCTCACGGACTAAGAGACTCACGCACGTAACCTTTGTCGAGTAGTTCTTGCACTTGTCGCTGAATTTCTTTTGTTTCCTCTGGATTTGTCCTATATGGCGCACGATTTGGCAAAGATGCACCAGGAATAAGATCAATTTGGTGCTCAATCCCTCGTATAGGTGGCAGCCCCTCTGGTATCTCACTTGGAAATACATCAGAATACTCCTGCAAAATGTTAGTAATAACAGGAGGCAAAGAATGCTGCATATCTTGAATTGAAATCAAAGCATCCTTGCATACCAAGGCGTAGGCAACAGTAGTGGAAGCAAATAATTCATTAACATCAGTTTTTGTCGCAAGCAAGCAATGTCCTTTCAATTTTATCCCATCTTTGTTATTACCAACAGCTTTAATATTCTTGTTGTTCTCAGTTTTAGCTTTGGTAGCTTTAGCAACATCATCACGCACAATAGCCTCAGGGGACATGGGAAGCAAAATAATTTTCTTATCATGGTGTATGAGAGAATATTGATTTGATCTACCATGATGCATACAATCTGAATCAAATTGCCATGGTCTACCTAGCAGAATATTACAAGCATCCATAGGCACAACATCACAGTCAACAACATCACGATATGAACCAATAGCAAAATTAATTCGTACCAGCTTGGTTACCTTGACCTTACCACTATTGTTAAGCCATTGAATGTGATATGGATGCGGGTGCGGTTTGGTCGTAAGTGCAAGCTTCTCCACCATGTCGCTGCTAGCCAAGTTGTTGCAGCTACCTCCATCAATGATCAAACGACATGAACGCTCCTTAATGACACACTTTGTTTGAAACAACGTATGTCGCTGATTCTGCTCTGCCTTCTCCATTTGTGCACTAAGCACACGCTGTACAATGAGGCTCTCATAATGCTCTGCATCATCTGCACCAATCTGTTCTTCGGGTGGTTCCTTAGTGCCTGCATCATCAGCCGCAAGCAAAGCAAGTGTAGCTTCATCCAAATCACTAGCAGAGGAATACCCACCATCGTCTTTTACCACCAACACACGCTGATTAGGACAATCATGCTGCACGTGTCCATAGCCCTTGCATCGATAACACAGAACATCTCTTGTTCTACCCGTGGAGGCTACTGAAGAGGCACTACCTGCTGGTTTCTGGGCAGATTTGGTTGCTGAATTTGTGGAAGATGCACGTGGTTTGTCGCCGGAGGAAGGCGGGGGTGCTGGTCGACTTGGCGAGGGAGTTGGTGCTGGTGTACGGCCGGTCATGGACGTAGTCGTGCGCTGTTGCCATGGTGTAGATTTTCCTGCAGAAACATTAGACCTTGCACTAGCACGTCGTCCCTGCACTTCCCTTTCAGCTTTGCAAGCAAGATGAAACAATCGGGTTACATTAGCATAATCTTTATAAGCAAGGATGTCCTGAATTTCCCTATTTAACCCGCCCAAAAATCTAGCCATAGCAGATTCCTCACCCTCCTCTATGTTACAACGCAGCATACCCATTTGTAATTCCTGATAATATTCTTCTACACTTTTAGTACCCTGTCTCAATTGTTGCAACTTGTTTAACATATCACGTGCATAATAAGAAGGAACAAATCTAGCCTGCATGACCCGTTTCAACGCATCCCAAGTTTGTGGCATGTTATTAGGATTCTTCTTACCATGTTCTATCCACCAAACAGAAGCAAAATCAGTAAACTCACTAGTAGCAGCTCTAACCCGCGCATTCTCAGGAAATTCATGGCATGCAAACTTTTGATCAACCGCAATCTCCCAAGTAATGTAAGCATCGGGGTCATATTTACCATCAAAAGGAGGTATTTTAAATTTAACCTTACTAAAAGCATCATCATTACCATGTACCTCACGTCGGCGAAAACCACCCATACCTCTACGGTTAGTACGTAGTCGCCGGCGATTAGGTGCTTCTTGGTCATCTTGTTCAGTATCAGCAACATAGTCATCCCAGTTACCTTCGGCGCCCTCATCACGCCCACCATTGGTATTAGCATGCATCTCATCAAATCGCCTCAAGAGTGCGACAAGGCTCTTGTCAATATGAGCAACTGTCATTTCCACATTTGCAAGTTTGGTGTTTGTGTCGATCTGTGTGGCCTCCAATTGCCCCATCTTTTCATTCGTCACCTGCATGTCATTATCAAGGCCTTCCGTGTGCGTCTTCACCAGCCTTACAAAGTGTTGTATGATACCCTTGGTGCGAGGAGAGTGTGGCATATTACGAGAACCATCATCAACCTCCAATCCTGCCATGGTTAGACGAACAGAGGCAACAAGAAAAAAAAACGTGAAGGAATAAAAACTCTACAACTATTAGGATGTAGCTACTGCAAGGCGCTCACTCTCAACCTGCCACACAAGCTCTTACCAATTCTTACCTTGCACAACAGGAGGGGTCAGCAACCAACAAGTCTGCAACCGTGGAATAAGTGTATCGGTGCCGCAGCAACACGACCTGTCAAACTGTAGTCGAAATATGTAGAGTTGTAGGTGGGCTGAAGCAAGGAATACACTAGTACCACGTTAGTTACAAAAGCAAGCTGAATAATCGTTCAACGGTGGTACTGTGCTGGTCCTAGGCTAAACCAGGCTAGAGACGTGAGCCTAGGCACAAAGGTAGTCACTGAAAAAGAACAACTAGCACAGCACAAAGAGAAACAACAGATTTAGAGATTCAGCCCCCTTCTTCTTCTTTTCCTTTTTTTTTTATTCTTTTTTTTCTTCTTCTTCTTCTGTTTTTTTTTTTGCAGGGGCCTAAACCCTTTTTTTCACTATGACAACCCAAACAATAAAGATATTGCTAACAGCCCCTTTAAATCAGACTTAACAAATCTTGTTAATATAGAAAGTCCAGAAATCTCTACGATGATTGCGGAGCGCTCAGAACGAATTTTGAGATAAGGTCAGATCCGTTGGAAAGAAGATAAGATAAGCTTTCCAGATTGTATTTAAACTTCAAAATCGAATATGATATGTATCCGTGGTGGCAAAAACGAACCAGAGATGTTTTTGGTGATGGTGGATCTCGTGGTGACCAAAACGTGGTAGAACTCAAAACTCTAAAGGAATAAACTAAGACCAGCAACTCGACACAACCGATGCAACCAAAAACTCAACAAGCCCTAACTAAGTAGTACTAGTAAATGCTCAATGGTTTATAGGATTGCGGTAAAACTAATCTACTATTTTTTTGGCTTTTTCTGGACTATAGGAGATAAGAAAACAGCGAAGAAAAGTAAATCTCTCACCGATAAACCTTGCTCTGATTACCAACTGATGTGCACCCGTTGGGTGATTGCCCGATCTTTCGATGAGAGGGTGTGGAATAACTCGATTGGGGGAGGAGACGACGTTCACGGCCCGACTACAGCCTTCCAAAGACGCTGCGCCTTAGCAACCGATACACCACCTCCTATGGCTGTCACGATCTTGTGGAGCGTGACACCCTGGCCACTAGGGCACTCGTCCTGCAAGCAATCGAAGAACTAGCAAGAACAAGTAGAACAAGTACTGAATTACCAGATCTAAATGTAGGTTTAAAGATCAAACTACAATATGGTGGGGTTCCGAAGACAAGAAGACGGGCGGCTGAACTAGCACGCGCGCTTGCAAGCAAGTAGCGAGAGCTAAACTTGATCTAAACAAAACCCGCTGTTCTTGGTGGCGGCTAGGGGGTTTATAAACATGGGAGGACGACCACAAGGGTATTGGGGTCGTGCTGCAACCCTAGGATGCGTCCCTAATGGACCTAACTTGATACACGACCCATTGGGCCAAAATAGGGTGACGCAGCACCATGGGCAGAAAAGGCAGGAAATGTCTCGGTAAGAAAACAATGATTACGGCGGCCTCAGAACAGATATGACTATAATTCCGGATCCATATGAAAGTAGACTTGATAAGCTTTCCATGTTGTGCTTGAACATTCCAATCCGAGCCCGCATCTGACCGTGGTGACCGTCACAAGTTGGTGTTCTTCTGCAGTCCGAATCCAGCATGTTCAAATCCTTTTCCCTTTCGGTCTTCTCCCTGGTTCCTAAGCAAAACAAGAGTGCACGGGTCTCCATGGTCTAAATAAGATGGACATGAACTCAAGAGTGTAATCACCTGATGGTTGAGTTGACGAGCACGAGCGCGAGTAATGGGACCAGAAATTGGTACTTGTATTGGCATAGATGTATCAGTAGTGTGGATGTCTTCATCATTCTCCCCTTCTTGCATTTGAGTCGTCCTCGACTCAAGCTCAACTTCCTCTCCCAAGTAGGGCTTTAAATCGTGTGGATTTAACCGTGACTTCGCCTTTTGACATGTCGTGCAACGAGCAACCAATCTCACCACATCTCTTCTCATCTTGGGCCAAAAGAAATGACCAGCAAGTATGTCCTCCGTTTTCTTTGCTCCAAAATGTCCCATTAAGCCACCTCCATGTGCTTCCTGTAACAACAACAAACGAACGGAGCTAGCTGGAATGCATAGCTTGTTAGCTCTAAACACAAACCCATCACTAACGATATATTTGTTCCATCCTTTCCCATCTTTACAATGCAGCAACACATCTTTAAAATCATCATCATGAACATATTGGTCTTTAATCGTCTCTAATCCAAAGATTTTGTAGTCAAGTTGATTCAGCAAAGTATATCTCCTAGACAAAGCGTCAGCAATGATATTCTCTTTTCCTTTCTTGTGCTTAATAACATAAGGAAACGATTCGATAAATTTTCGCTCGGGTGTTTCATCCCGGTCGTTTTTAGAACATAACTTGAGGTACCTTCCTTAAACCGGGCATAACTTTTCGCTCGGGTGTCCAAAAAATCTGAAATTTTTACAGGAGCTAGTTGACACCATTCTGAGGCCGGCCAAACTCACCTACGGTCTGTTTGGGGTTCGACAAAATTGTCAAAAAAATTCAGGAAAATAAAGAAAAAAATTCGTCAAAGTTCTCGCACGCTTTTCAGAGAACTTCCTGATTTTCTATAGACCACATCTGATATCTGTTTTAGGTGAAACTTCGTGTAGCTCCTATCTTGTTGCTTCTTGTGCTGAGAAAAATATCAAAAAAATCATACAAAAAAAGAAAAACAAAATCACCTGTGATTTCTACTAGTGCCTTTTTGGCATCACTAGTACAATATTTACGGTACTGCCATTCTGCTTGTTCCATCCATCCTTTGCACCTGTGGCCAGCAATATAGTTTCGTGTTTTGCACTATAATTCAACTTTGCATTATTGTTTGATCGTGCTAATCCTTGACTTGAGTGCAGCCTACCCACAACTCCACATATTTCTACGACGAGCAGGTTTCTGTTTCTCCACGCAATCGCTCATCCAATCTTTCACCGGTTCCACCTGTTGATTGCAGTTCACCACTGTGGCTTGGTAAGAACGGATAAGAACTTGATAACAGCACTAGTGTGAGCGCCTTGTGAGCAGTACACCCCTGTTTTTGTCGTTGGTTTTTCTCCTTTTGGTGTTTTGGTGTTTGCGCTAACTATGGCAGGAGCACACGACATGGTGGATGCCCAGTTGCAGGAAGTAAGGGGACAAGTTGATGGACTTGCTGCTGACATTAGGACGATGCATGAACGGCTTGATTCAACGATCACTTCGACGACCGAGCGTTTCAACCAACTTGACCTTGCTCAAACGGCGACTCGCACCACACTCGACACCATCCTGGCACGCCTTGATGCATTGACCACAAAGATGGAGCAGGAATACGGCGGTGACACTGAGCAGGACGATGGAGATCGCCGTGGTCGTGCACGTCGTGTGGTTCGTCATCCCCCTAATGACTTATTTTCTAAGATTAAATTTAAAATTCCATCTTTTAATGGTAAATATGATCCTGCTGCATATCTTGATTGGGAATTAGAGGTAGAACAAAAATTTTCATGCCATGATATTCCTGCTAATAGCCAAGTGAAGGCTGCCATTAGTGAATTTACTGATTTTGCTTTAATTTGGTGGCGTGAGTATAAACAAAAACTTCCCATTAACAGTGTCATTACTTGGACCCAATTAAAAACTGCCATGCGCCACAGATTTGTTCCTTCCTATTATGCTCGTGATTTGCTTAACAAAATGCAGCGTTTTCAACAAGGTTCACAGTCTGTTGAGGATTATTACCAGGAGTTACAAAAGGGTATGCTTCGTTGTGGTTTAGTTGAGTCGGATGACGCTGCTATGGTGCGTTTTCGTGGTGGTTTGAACAGGGAAATTCAGGATATACTTGATTATAAGGATTATTTTGATATAACCACATTGTTTGAATATGCTTGCAAAGCTGAACGTGAAGTGCAGGGACGACAATCAAAGACATATACTAACTCTTTTGCAGGCCGGGGTCCAACACACAGCTCAACTCCTTCCAGCCCTGCACCTTCTACGCCTAGCACTACATCGCGCACAGGGACGACCAAGCCAGTGGTGCCCCCTGCCAAAGGCGCCGCTTCTTCCACAGGACGTACACGGGATATTCAGTGCCATCGTTGCAGAGGGTTTGGGCACATGATTCGGGACTGCCCAAACAAGCGTACCTTGCTTATACGTGACAATGGTGAGTACTCTTCAGCCAGTGATTCTGAGGAAACTAGTCATGCTATGATTGCCACTAACCATGCAGAAAATGAGGAAGTCCACGTTGATCCCATCGACGCCGATAGGTATGAGAGTCTTGTTGTGCAGCGTGTTCTCAGCACACAGGTTGCCCAGGCCGAAAAAAATCAGCGACACACTCTATTCCATACCAAGGGCGTCGTGCACGAACGGTCGATTCGCATCATCATCGATAGTGGCAGCTGCAACAATTTGGCAAGTACAGCGTTGGTAGAGAAATTATCGTTGCCCACTCGCACACATCCACATCCGTATCACATTCAATGGATTAATGATGGTGGTAAAATAAAGGTAACACGTTCGGTACGTGTCCCCTTTTCGCTGGGTTCTTATTCTGATTATGCTGATTGCGATGTTATTCCTATGGAAGCATGCTCTTTGTTATTAGGTCGACCTTGGCAATATGATACTGATAGTTTACATCATGGTCGTTCAAATCATTATTCTTTCATGTTTAAAGGCCAGAAAATAATTATACATCCAATGACCCCTGACCAAATTTTGAAAGATGATCTTACTAGGGCTGCTAAAACTGCACAACAAGTCAAATCGACATCAGCCGCACCTATTAAATCTGAAATCAAGTTGCACTCTCCTGTTTTACTTGCTACACGTGCTGATTTTGATGATCTCCATGAAGCTCATATGCCCTGTTATGCACTTGTATGCTCGCGAATGCTTGTTCCGCTTGATGATGCACCGTCTTTAGATATACCCCCTGTTGTTGTTAACCTTTTGCAGGAGTATGCTGATGTTTATCCTACGGACTTACCATCGGGTCTTCCTCCCCTCCGTGGCATTGAGCATCAGATCGATCTCATCCCCGGCGCTTCTCTTCCGAACCGCGCCCCGTACCGTACAAATCCAGATGAGACGAAGGAGATCCAGCGCCAGGTGCAGACGCTGCTTGATAAGGGTTACATTCGTGAGTCTCTTAGCCCTTGCTCGGTTCCTGTTTTACTCGTTCCAAAGAAAGATGGGTCATGGCGTATGTGCGTAGATTGTCGTGCTATTAATAACATCACAGTTCGTTATCGATATCCTATTCCACGCCTTGATGATATGCTAGATGAGCTTAGTGGTGCCGTTATTTTCTCTAAGGTTGATTTGCGTAGCGGTTACCATCAGATTAGAATGAAACTCGGTGATGAATGGAAAACGGCTTTTAAAACGAAATTTGGTTTATATGAATGGTTGGTTATGCCATTTGGATTGACTAATGCTCCCAGCACCTTTATGCGTTTAATGAACGAAGTTCTACGGGCCTTCATAGGTTTGTTTGTTGTTGTTTATTTCGATGATATCCTTATTTACAGCAAGTCTATAGAGGAGCATTTAGAACATTTGCGTGCTGTTTTTGACGCTTTGCGTGCTGCTCGCTTGTTTGGTAACATGGAAAAGTGCACATTTTGCACGCAACGTGTCTCGTTTCTTGGTTATGTGGTTACTCCGCAGGGCATTGAGGTGGATAGCAGCAAGATTGCTGCCATTCGGGAGTGGCCTACACCGACGACGGTCACACAAATTCGGAGCTTTCTTGGACTTGCCGGTTTCTACCGCAGATTTGTTCGTGATTTTAGCTCCATTGCAGCGCCTCTACATGAGCTTACAAAGAAAGATGTGCCGTTTGCTTGGAGTGATTCGCAGGAGGTAGCGTTCAGCACTTTGAAAGATAAGTTAACCCAAGCTCCCCTCTTGCAATTGCCTGATTTTAATAAAGTTTTTGAGCTTGAATGCGATGCTAGCGGTATTGGGCTAGGTGCTGTTTTGTTACAAGAAGGAAAACCAGTTGCTTATTTTAGTGAAAAATTAAGCGGTGCTAGTCTGAAATATTCTACTTATGATAAGGAGCTTTACGCTTTAGTGCGCACTTTGCATACATGGCAGCACTATCTTTGGCATCGTGAGTTCATAATTCATTCTGATCATGAGGCTTTAAAACATATTCGTACCCAAACAAATCTGAACCGTCGTCATGCTAAATGGGTCGAATTCATTGAGTCCTTTCCTTACATTATTAAACACAAGAACGGGAAGGACAATGTTATTGCTGATGCTTTGTCTCGTCGCTATACCATGCTGTCACAATTAGATTTTAAAATCTTTGGTTTGGACACTCTGAAGGATCAATATGTTGACGATGCTGATTTTAAAGATGCTTTCGGCCATTGTATTAATGGGATACCATGGGGCAAATTTCACATACAGGATGGGTTCCTGTTTCGCGCTAACAAGCTGTGTGTTCCAGCTAGTTCGGTTCGTCTTTTGTTGTTACAGGAGGCACATGGAGGCGGTCTCATGGGGCATTTTGGCGTCTACAAAACACATGAGGTGTTGGCTGCCCACTTCTTTTGGCCTCGGATGCGCGCTGATGTTGAGCGCCTTGTTGCACGCTGCACTACTTGTCAGAAAGCTAAGTCACAGTTGAACAACCATGGTTTGTATATGCCTTTGCCTGTCCCTTCTTCTCCTTGGCTTGATATCTCTATGGACTTTGTTTTGGGCTTGCCTAGAACTAAGAAGGGGAGGGATAGTATTTTTGTGGTTGTTGATAGATTCTCTAAAATGGCTCACTTTATACCTTGTCATAAAACTGATGATGCTAGCATTGTTGCTGAATTGTTCTTTAGAGAAATTATTCGTTTACATGGTATTCCAAAAACAATAGTCTCTGATCGCGATGCTAAGTTTCTAAGCCATTTTTGGAGATCTCTTTGGAATAAATTGGGAACTAAATTGTTGTTTAGCACTACTTGTCACCCTCAGACTGATGGACAAACTGAGGTAGTAAATAGAACTTTATCTACCATGCTTAGGGCTGTTTTAGACAAGAATTTGAGACGTTGGGAGGATTGCTTGCCTCATGTTGAATTTGCTTACAATCATGCCACGCATTCTTCTACAAAGATGTGCCCTTTCCAGATTGTTTATGGTTACATCCCTAGGGCACCTATTGATTTGATTTCACTTAATGCTGCCAACGCCCCACATGTAGATGCTGCTGCACATGTTGAACAAATGATTATCATACATGAACAAACGAAACAGAACATTGCTGCTACTAATGCTAAAAATCAGGTTGCTGGTAGTAAAGGAAGAAAACATGTTACTTTTGAGCCAGGTGATATGGTTTGGTTGCACTTGAGAAAGGATCGGTTTCCTACTTTGCGTCGTTCTAAATTAATGCCTCGTGCTGCTGGTCCTTTTAAGGTGCTAACAAAGATTAATGATAATGCTTATATCCTTGACCTGCCTGCGGAATTTGGTGTTTCCACTAGTTTTAATGTTGCAGATTTGAAACCATATATGGCCGAGGATGAGAAGTTGTCGTCGAGGACGACTTCACTTCAAGAAGGGGAGGATGATGAGGACATCACTATGAGTACGACTACACCAGCAGCACCTCCACATCAAGCGCCACTTCCTTCATTAGCTGGGCCAATCACTCGGGCCCGTGCCAGAGATCTTAACTTCGTCATGCTACTGAAGAATGAGGGCCCAGAAGAATAGACGACCAGCCCAACTGCGGCCCATAGTGGACGACCTAGGGTTGGCCGCCCCTAGGGGCTGCGCCCCCTCTATTTATCCAGGAGCTGCGCCTCCTTTATTCTCGAGTTTTGTTTTACGTTAGCCTTAGCTACTCTCGAACACGCGCAAATCTGCGCTGTCTTCGTGTATTCAGAACTCCACCCTCGAGTAATAGATTAGATTGCTCGCATCTTGTTCTTGTTCGTTCTTCGATTGCGCACAGGAAACGATCTTCGTGATCAGGCCGATCTCGCATCAGCAAGGTCGGTAACCACAGGGAGTTGGTTCAGCGATTGCATTGGCGCCTCGGGCTTGCTCGTCGTAGTCGGATCGCAAGGGTCATCTTCCGACAAATCGGAATTATCTCTACTCGCCGAAAGATCGGGCACCTCAGCTTCATCATTGATGATATGTTAGATGAGCTTAGTGGTGCCGTTATTTTCTCTAAGGTTGATTTGCGTAGCGGTTACCATCAGATTAGAATGAAACTCGGTGATGAATGGAAAACGGCTTTTAAAACGAAATTTGGTTTATATGAATGGTTGGTTATGCCATTTGGATTGACTAATGCTCCCAGCACCTTTATGCGTTTAATGAACGAAGTTCTACGGGCCTTCATAGGTTTGTTTGTTGTTGTTTATTTCGATGATATCCTTATTTACAGCAAGTCTATAGAGGAGCATTTAGAACATTTGCGTGCTGTTTTTGATGCTTTGTGTGCTGCCCGCTTGTTTGGTAACATGGAAAAGTGCACATTTTGCACGCAACGTGTCTCGTTTCTTGGTTATGTGGTTACTCCGCAGGGCATTGAGGTGGATAGCAGCAAGATTGCTGCCATTCGGGAGTGGCCTACACCGACGACGGTCACACAAATTCGGAGCTTTCTTGGACTTGCCGGTTTCTACCGCAGATTTGTTCGTGATTTTAGCTCCATTGCAGCGCCTCTACATGAGCTTACAAAGAAATATGTGCCGTTTGCTTGGAGTGATTCGCAGGAGGTAGCGTTCAGCACTTTGAAAGATAAGTTAACCCAAGCTCCCTTCTTGCAATTGCCTGATTTTAATAAAGTTTTTGAGCTTAAATGCGATGCTAGCGGTATTGGGCTAGGTGCTGTTTTGTTACAAGAAGGAAAACCAGTTGCTTATTTTAGTGAAAAATTAAGCGGTGCTAGTCTGAAATATTCTACTTATGATAAGGAGCTTTACGCTTTAGTGCGCACTTTGCATACATGGCAGCACTATCTTTGGCATCGTGAGTTCATAATTCATTCTGATCATGAGGCTTTAAAACATATTCGTACCCAAACAAATATGAACCGTCGTCATGCTAAATGGGTCGAATTCATTGAGTCCTTTCCTTACATTATTAAACACAAGAACGGGAAGGACAATGTTATTGCTGATGCTTTGTCTCGTCGCTATACCATGCTGTCACAATTAGATTTTAAAATCTTTGGTTTGGACACTCTGAAGGATCAATATGTTGACGATGCTGATTTTAAAGATGCTTTCGGCCATTGTATTAATGGGATACCATGGGGCAAATTTCACATACAGGATGGGTTCCTGTTTCGCGCTAACAAGCTGTGTGTTCCAGCTAGTTCGGTTCGTCTTTTGTTGTTACAGGAGGCACATGGAGGCGGTCTCATGGGGCATTTTGGCGTCTACAAAACACATGAGGTGTTGGCTGCCCACTTCTTTTGGCCTCGGATGCGCGCTGATGTTGAGCGCCTTGTTGCACGCTGCACTACTTGTCAGAAAGCTAAGTCACAGTTGAACAACCATGGTTTGTATATGCCTTTGCCTGTCCCTTCTTCTCCTTGGCTTGATATCTCTATGGACTTTGTTTTGGGCTTGCCTAGAACTAAGAAGGGGAGGGATAGTATTTTTGTGGTTGTTGATAGATTCTCTAAAATGGCTCACTTTATACCTTGTCATAAAACTGATGATGCTAGCATTGTTGCTGAATTGTTCTTTAGAGAAATTATTCGTTTACATGGTATTCCAAAAACAATAGTCTCTGATCGCGATGCTAAGTTTCTAAGCCATTTTTGGAGATCTCTTTGGAATAAATTGGGAACTAAGTTGTTGTTTAGCACTACTTGTCACCCTCAGACTGATGGACAAACTGAGGTAGTAAATAGAACTTTATCTACCATGCTTAGGGCTGTTTTAGACAAGAATTTGAGACGTTGGGAGGATTGCTTGCCTCATGTTGAATTTGCTTACAATCATGCCACGCATTCTTCTACAAAGATGTGCCCTTTCCAGATTGTTTATGGTTACATTCCTAGGGCACCTATTGATTGGATTTCACTTAATGCTGCGAACGCCCCACATGTAGATGCTTCTGCACATGTTGAACAAATGATTACCATACATGAACAAACGAAACAGAACATTGCTGCTACTAATGCAAAAAATCAGGTTGCTGGTAGTAAAGGAAGAAAACATGTTACTTTTGAACCTGGTGATATGGTTTGGTTGCATTTGAGAAAGGATCGTTTTCCTACTTTGCGCCGTTCTAAATTGATGCCTCGTG
This sequence comes from Zea mays, assembly GCF_902167145.1. Lineage (NCBI taxonomy): Eukaryota > Viridiplantae > Streptophyta > Magnoliopsida > Poales > Poaceae > Zea > Zea mays. Next base: position 49,902,606 of record NC_050103.1, read on the forward strand.
CTGCTGGTCCTTTTAAGGTACTAACCAAGATTAATGATAATGCTTATATCCTTGACCTGCCTGCGGAGTTTGGTGTTTCCACTAGTTTTAATGTTGCAGATTTGAAACCGTATGCGGGAGAAGATGAGGAGTTGCCGTCGAGGACGACTTCAGTTCAAGAAGGGGAGGATGATGCGGACATCAACACCAACACGAGCACATCTACACCAGCAGCACCTTCTCCAGCCCAGGCGCCACCCCTTCCACCTGGGCCAGTGACTCGGGCCCGTGCAAGAGAATTGAACTACATCATGTTGTTAAAGAACGAAGGCCCAGAAGAATAGACGACCAGCCCAATTACGGCCCATAATGGACGACCTAGGGTTGGCCGCCCTAGGGGCTGCGCCCCCTCTCTATTTATTCAGGAGCTGCGCCTCCTTTATTTTCCGAGTTTTGTTTTACGTTAGCCTTAGCTACTCTCGAACACGCGCAAATCTGCGCTGTCTTCATGTATTCAGAACTCCACCCTCGAGTAATAGATTAGATTGCTCGCCTCTTTTTCTTGTTCGTTCTTCGATTGCGCACAGGAAACGATCTTCGTGATCAGGCCAATCTCGCAACAGCAAGGTCGGTAACCACAGGGAGTTGGTTCAGCGATTGCATTGGCGCCTCGGGCTTGCTCGTCGTAGTCGGATCGCAAGGGTCATCTTCCGCCAAATCGGAATTATCTCTACTCGCCGAAAGATCGGGCACCTCAGCTTCATCAGCCTCGCAGCAGCCACCACTCGCCGGTGGGCCTACCATCACGGGCAGGATGCCGCAGCCCCGTTCTAGCGTGAACAGGATCGTGCGAGTGAGAAACGGCCCTGGCCGTTGATCTGGTGATGAGTGATCGTGATTGAATCTCAAATGCTCCATCGTGATTGTTGTTGTGGCAGAACCTCCCAAGTTATTGGGCCCACATGCACCTGACCTTGTCTCAAAGACCTCGGACGGCTATGCATGTGCACCAGATAACTTAACAGGATCCGTCCGAGTGTCCCAAGGACCCTGGATAAACCACTTACAACCAGGATCGCAAGATTAAGTAAACACAAATCACACACCAACATTTTGCAGCAGAATTTCTTTATTACAAAAGGTTACAAGTTACAACAAATTTACATTATGTTTATCGGAGTGGTTACAAAGTGATTCAAAGGAATAAACTTTTGTCGGCGTTTCGAGACCGGGGGGTCCCTGGGCCGACGAGTGAAATGTCGCTGCGTGCCCCAGCCCAGATGGGTCGGCGCGAGGCCGAGCGCGAAGGGGGGAGAAAGGTGGCCGGAGACGGACCTGAGAGAGGTGGAAATCCCGCGGCCTTCGTGTTCGTCCCGCGCCCAGGTCGGGTGCGCTTGCAGTAGGGGATTACAAGCGTCCACGCGGGTGAGGGAGCGAGCGGCCTTACGCGAGCGCCTGTCTCGTCCTCGTTCCCGCGCGGCCAACCCTCTATAAGAGGGCCCTGGTCCTTCCTTTTATAGGTGTAAGGAGAGGATCCAGGTGTACAATGGGGGGTGTAGCAGAGTGCTACGTGTCTAGCAGAGGAGAGCTAGCGCCCTAAGTACATGCTGTTGTGGCAGCCGGAGAGGTTTTGGCACCCAGTTCGTGTGGTGTCGTGGCCGTCGGAGGAGCGCTGGAGCTTGGAGGAAGGACAGCTGTTGGGGCTGTCGAGTCCTTGTTGACGTCTTCTTGCTTCCGTAAGGGGGCCGAGAGCCACCGTCGTCAGGGAGCATGCGGGGCGCCATCATTGCCTATCTGGTGGAGCGAGCCAGATGGGACACCGGTCTTGTTCCCCGTAGCCTGAGTCAGCTTGGGGTAGGGTAATGATGGCGCCTCCCGTTGACGTGGCCGGCCCGCGCCCTAGGTTGGGCGATGTGGAGGCTCCTCCGAGGTCGAGTCCGTCTTCCGTGGCCGAGGTCGAGTCTGAGCCCCTGGGTCGGGCGAGGCGGAGACCGTCGACTAAGGCCAGGGCGGAGCCCGAGCCCTGGGGTCGAGCGAAGCGGAGTTCGTCGCCTTCTGGGGCTGAGCCCAAGTCCGAGTCCTGGGTCGGGTGGAGCGGAGTTCGCCGTCTTCCGGGGCTTAGCCCGAGTCCGAGCCCTGGGTCGGCGGAGCGGAGTTCGCCGTCTTCCGGGGCTTAGCCCGAGTCCGAGCCCTGGGTCGGGCGGAGCGGAGTTCGCCGTCTTCCGGGGCTTAGCCCGAGTCCGAGCCCTGGGTCGGGCGGAGCGGAGTTCGCCGTCTTCCGGGGCTTAGCCCGAGTCCGAGCCCTGGGTCGGGCGGAGCGGAGTTCGCTATGGTGCCTGCGGCCGGGCCTGACTGCCTGTCAGCCTCACTTTGTCAAGTGGCACCGCAGTCGGAGCGGCGCAGGCGGCGCTGTCTTTCCGTCAGGCCGGTCAGTGGAGCGGCGAAGTGACGGCGGTCACTTCGGCTCTGTCGACTGAAGGGTGCGCGTCAGGATAAAGGTGTCAGGCCACCTTTGCATTAAATGCTTCTGGGGGGCCTCGGGCGAGGCGGAGATCCTCCGGGGTCGGCTGCCCTTGTCCGAGGCTTGGCTCGGGCGAGGCGTGATCAAGTCCCTCGAATGGACCGATCCCTGACTTAATCGCACCCATCAGGCCTTTGCAGCTTTATGCTGATGGGGGTTACCAGCTGAGAATTAGGAGCCTTGAGGGTACCCCTAATTATGGTCCCCGACAGTAGCCCCCGAGCCTCGAAGGGAGTGTTAGCACTCGCTTGGAGGCTTTCGTCGCACTTTTTTGCAAGGGGACCAGCCTTTCTCGGTTGCGTTTTGTTCCGGTGGGTGCACGCGAGTGCACCCGCCGGGTGTAGCCCCCGAGGCCTCGGAGGAGTGGTTTGACTCCTCCGAGGTCTTAATGCCTCGCGTAATGCTTCGGCTGGTCTGGTCGTTCCCTCATGCGAGCTGGTCGTAGCCCGGGTGTACGGTCGGGTCCCACGTTCTCGGGCTGGTATGTTGACGCTGTCAACGGTTTGGCCGGAGCCGGGTTTGCGAGAGCAGCCCCCGAGCCTCTGCATAGGGCGAGAGGGCAATCAGGGACAGACTCGACTTTTTTACATACGCCCCTGCGTCGCCTTTCCGCAAGGAGGAGGGGGGGAAAGCGCCATGTTGCCCTCGGTGGGCGCCGAACATGGTGTCTCCGGTGAGCTGCAGGTGGGTAATCCGAGCGGACGTCCGTGCCCCATTCGCTAGGGGTCGGCTAGAGGCCCAGAGGCGCGCCCAAAAGTACCTGCGGGTGATCTGCCGGACCCGGTCCCCTATCGACGGGGTCCGAGGGCTCGATGCCTCCCTCTGATGGGATTCCATTACAAGATCGTTCTCGCTGGTCTCGGAAATGTCCTAGGGTACCTCGGGAGCGTAGCCCGAGCCTTGGTTATGTATCGAACGTACCCATGGTCATCCCTCGCTCTATGTCTGAGGCGGTTGTGAACCCTTCGGGGGCCAGCCTTCGAACCCCTGATCAGTAGTGGGCGGGGAGCCCGAGTAGCCTGAGGCAGCCGTTGAACCCTTCCGAGGGGCCGGCCTTCGAACCTCTGACCAGTAGTGGGTGTGGAGCCCACGCGCTCTGAGGCGGCTGTTGAACCCTTCCGAGGGGCCAGCCTTTGAACCTCTGATCAGTAGGGAGGCTCGGAGCCTGGTTCCTTCACGGAGAAGGATCCTTTTCGGGGTATCCCCCTTTCCCGGTCCCTGTTGTAAGAGAGAGAAAGAGGAAAAAAAAGGAAAAGGATTTGAAATCAAATGACGTGGCGTACCTTTTTTTGACACGGTCATTATGGCAAAGGCGAAGCGCCGCTCGCTTCCCCTGCCAGAGGCGCCGCCATTCCCGCCGCGGAGTTAATGCAGCGGGGCATGCGGTTCGCGGGGCAACCGTTGCGCGCGCGCGAGCCGTTCGACGAACGGAACACGGGCGCGTCGTCTTCACGCCGTGAGAGAGAGTTCTCTCGCTGCCCTGGATGGGACGTAAGCCTGGCTAACGACGTGACCGCTGCACCTGCCCGCCTGCCACCGCCATTACTGCCGGCCCATTTTTGGTCGCATTGACCGTCGCGCCAGGCTGGCGCTGCTGGGTCGTGCGTAGGGTTGCCTTGAGCCGCGGTACTGGTTCCACAGTCGAGGAGGCGTGGCAGTGGCACGGGTGGTGGTGCAGTTGCTCGCACGCAGCATCCGGCGCGCCTGTTGCACGACCCGTGGGCCTGGGCCTCCATGCTGGGCGTGTTGGAAGTCGGGGAAGTGCGCCCACTTGGCGCGGTTGCATGCCGCCTGCATGGCTACCCGCCCTTTCGCCCGCTGGTCTGGGCAAAAGTGGAGGGCCACTTGTAACCGCTGGGCGGTTGCATGCACCGCGCGCGGCGGTTTGGCTTCTTCTGCTCCGGGCCGGCTTGCATGACACGTGGGACCCAGCCCCCGCGCCGTAGGGGGAGGACCTTGGAGCGTGTTGGAGAAGACTCAGCCCACGACGGCTGGGGACGCAAGTAGGGAGAGTCACCTTTAAAAGGAGGGTGACCCCCTTGGAAGGCGACCATGTCTTCGCGCTCCCTTATGCATCGTGCCTTTCCACCTTCCAAGCCCCCGGATGGGGGATACCCGCCGTCTTTCCGCCTTGTCGTTGGAGGAACGCAACTCCGTGGGAGTTGGTACCTTTCAGCCATCGTTCGGCTTCAAGGATTTTCATCAGTCAGCCCGGCTGCACCCCTCCGCCGGTGGTCACCTGAGACGGTGACCACCAGCCCCTGGGTGGGGAGAAGCAAGCCGGGCTACGATCTTGGTCCCACCCTCAGCTTCAAGGATGTTCATCATCCTCGCTGGGGTGGAGGCCGGGCTGAGCCGGAGCTCTACCTCCCGCGCGGGTTCGTGGGTCGGCCTCTCCTTCGGCATTCGAGGGAGAGGGCGCTCACTGGCCCTGCGGGCGGGTCGGACTTCGACAACGCGGGGCTGGTCGACGGCGGGCGTCGTCAGCCTCAGCGCGTCGAGCTCGTCGGCTTGGCTCCCGGTGCCCCCTCCTGCCGGAAGGCGGTTGCCGCGCCGTGTGCACGGGAGGACCGCCCAAGATATCGCGCGCTGTCAGGGCGGCGTTCGTGTTCTGGGGCGGTCCTGCCTTTGCACCGGTACGGCGCCTCCACGCGGAGGTCGGTGCCCCACTCGTCCGGGAGGATCTGAGTGGGGATCTGCCGGAGGGCTGACAGCCCCTGTCGGAGGTGCCGAGGTGGAGGCGGCTCGAGAAGTCCCCGTTGCCGACGGGATCACCGCCACCATCCGCGCTTCGGGCCTCCGGCTCTTTGTACTTGTCCTCGCCCCTCGAGCGTCGGTGTGGGCGAGGGCAAAATTGCAGCAGCGTCCGCCCTGAGGCCCTCGCTGCTGCGGTTCGGCCACCCGGAGCGGGGGTCGTTGTCGTTGCTGCCGGAGCGGGCGACGGCGAGCCGCCCGTCGGTCTTCTGTTGCTCCGCAGGCCCCCCCCCATCGAGTGGGGTTGTTCGTACCTGCGGAGGTGGAACCGGAGTTCCGTTTGTAATGGCACTTTGAATGCCAGTGTTTTTGTTCATTATGGCTGTCGAGGCCTGAACATGTATGTATTTTTTCCTCATTTTCGAGCACTAAGACTCGCCTGTTGGTTGTCTGAACCGCTTCACCAAGCGTGAGCCGCCCCGTGTAAAGGTGACGAGTGAGGTATCCGTATCCCGGAGGCGTAGGAGTCCCTCGGCTCGGTCAGCCTTGTTGTTCGAGGCTTCTCTTGCTTAGTTAAAGGAACCCCTCGGCCGCTCTTCGATGAGCCGAAGCCAGGGGTAGAGGTGTCAGCACGAACAGAGGCAGAGTTGGCTCGAAAAGAAAACCAGGTCGGCCGGAGCCTGGCCGGGTCATCCGTTAGCGGGACCGACGCCGGAGTTGATCTGCCGAGGCCTTGGGCCGGGCTGATGTCTTCGGGGGACAGCTGGCCGAGGCCTCGGGGTGACCAGCCGAGCCGCCTGCTCGAGCCGGATTTTTGGAGAAAACCCCGGCGGCGATGGCCCGGGCTTGGTGATGACGTCGTCCTTTGGAGTGGAGACCCTCAGACCGCGTCGCCGTTCGAGGCTAGGTCGGACCTTGCCGAAGGTGTAGCCGACGCCGAGGGTGCTGCTGCTCCCTTCAACCGTCAAGATCCGAGCCTGCAGGATCGGATTATCTTGTAGTGTGTGTTTTCTGCGGCCGTCGAGGCCCAAACACACCCTCGTCATGTTGTAAAGCTGCGTCTCTTTTCCTCTTGTTTCGAGTATCTGGACTTCTTCGTCGGTAACAGAATTGTCTGTATGAGCAAGAGTTGCTTCTTACGGAAGGTGATGAGTGAGGTATCCGTATCCCGGAGGCGTAGGAGTCCCTCGGCTCGGTCGGCCTTGCCGCTTACGCGCACCCTTACCCGTCCATAGGGTTCTGTCACCGACGCAGTCGAGAAGGCTCAAAGAATCGCTTCGGCAGAGGAGCTTTCGAACGTGAAGACTTGTTCGGTCCGCGGAATCACTTATCCGAACGTGAGTTACTTATCGCAGAAGGTGATGAGTGAGGTATCCGTATCCCGGAGGCGTAGGAGTCCCTCGGCTCGGTCAGCCTTGGCTACTTATGTGTACTCCGTCGTTTTCAGGATCCACTTTCGAAGTAGTCGAAAAGCACGAAAGACACTCTGGCAGAAAAAATCTTTTTTCGAGGAAAAATTTCGACGCAGAGGGGGTTCCCCCCTTTTTGTAACACCCCAGGTGTTACCATGGCTAGAGCACACCTTGACCCTAAGGGCTGTGAGTTATATGAGGTAAAGGCTTAGGGCAACACATAAGAACTTGGAGGTCATGTGCTAATTAAGTTGCCAATGACATAAGAAGCATTACTCTAGTCTTTGCTCACTTACTACCTTGAATAAGAGGGGAGAAGAACCCTAGACCTCTCTTAAACCCTGTCTCCCAAAACCCTAGGTAAGAGGGGAAAGAGAGTGAACAAGTGTGCAAAGCATGAGTAATTTTTACCCAAACCTTAACTAACCTTGTAACCATCAATTAGGGGAGGGAAATATTGCAAAAAGACCCCTGGAGAAACCCCAATTCAAATCTCCAAGTGGAGAGAGAGCTAGAGCTCTCTATTTCCTTCTAAGTCAAATTCTAACCCTAATCCAAAGACCAACCGTGTTCACCTTAAAGATGGCACCAAAACCACTTGGGTTCTATACCAAAAATGTGGTATACCACCTAAGGCACCCCCTGGAAAAAGTGGAAACCGAGACTTGGACGTTTGACAGGTATTGGCATCAGTTTTGTCGCGGGGTGGGCAGTGAGACAAGCCAGATTTGGCGCCCGTCTATCTCCTGATCTAGGGCGTATCCTCCATTGGAACTCACACATGTGAGATAGCCCTAGGTGCCAGGAGGAGGTCTGCGCCGGATTCATGGCAAGATTCGCACGTTTGCGATCTCTGGAGACGTTTGAACAATGGAAGAAAAACACCTCCACGTGTTCGACGCTTCCTGCCCGCGCCAGAGCACGCTCGCGCGCGCCCCCGCATGCCCAGCGCCGCGCCCGAGCCAAGCCAGCGCCATGACCCGCGCCCGCGCCTATAAAACCCTCCTAGTCTTCGACTGCACTCTTCCGCGCACCCTCAAACCTCACCGGAGTCCAGCTCGCCGCCGTTTGCCCGTGCGCAGCGTGTCCGCGGCCGCCCAATCCCTCTGTCACCGTAGGCCGGCCAGTAGGGCCATTCCCAACTCCGTCCAGCCCTCGGAGAAGACTGTGCACACCTCCGTGAAGCTCCCCGAGCGAGGAATCGGAGTTTGCTTCGCCGGAGAGGCCAGCCCACGCTCGCCGGAGCTCTCAACCCCGCCGGAGTACGTGGACCGGGTAAACCACTCCACCATCCTTCGATTCCTTGTGCACACGGTCGCTACGTTACCCCGTGAAGCTCACCGTGTCCTCGGATTGAACCAGTTCATCGTGGTTTGGCCGGTACACTCGCCGCCGACGAGGACACCCGCCTGCGCGCGTGGACCGGGCGATTCCGGCCATCCCCGACGTCAAGCCGTACCTCGATGTGACCGCCGGAGCCTCCCCGAGCCAACCCCACCCTTCACCGGACCTCCCTCGCCGCCGGTAAGCCGCGCCACCCTTTTCTTTCCCGCGGTTACTATTTGTGTAAGGGGAAGGACTGCAGGTGAGAGGGAGAGAAGGTCAGGGGGTTTTGTGAAATGTCAGAGACACAGGGGAATAGTGGCGCGAGGGTAGATTTGCGAAGGTTGATTTAGTTTAAACCCAGGGACCTCGGTGTAAACTGTTTTTCCAGAAAACCTTTATTAAATCTGTTTTTAAATTGAACAGAAACTTTGAAAATTCATAACTTCTGTTTAATTCATCCAAATTTGGTCAAACCAATTTTGTCAGACTCTAAATAATGTAACCTACTTAAGAAAAATATAAAACCCCCTATGTACTATAGAAAACTTTAAAGCTCTGATTTAATTATAGTTTTGACCAAAAGCTTAATAATAGGGCCAAAATTAGTTGCACTATTTGACTGGGGTTAGAAAATTTTTGAGAAGTTTGTATCTACCTACTAACCCAAATAAAAATGTTAAACCTCTCTGTCCACTCCATTAAGTTAGTTTTTACCCCTCATTCTATAATATGCTTAAGGATAAGAAAAATAGAAAATGTAAGTTAAACAATGAACCAGAGAGCACCTCTATTTTTGTTAGGATACTTGTTTAATGTAGATCACTGGAAAAATATATCATACCCTGGTTTAGTATAAAATAAGTAGGATACCTTTTATTTTAATAAACTAAGGATAACTTAGAAAAACCCTACAAAAATAACCCCAAGGTAAAAACACCCCCACCCTGGGGATAACTAATGTTTTATTAATAACAACTTAAGAAAAATATGAAATCTGCTGTTTGACATTTTTGAAATAATAATGTAGTAGAAAGTGCTTTTTTTGACATTAAACTTAAGAAAATCATAACTAAATAACCACCCCTTAGTTTTCTGTGATTTTTAGCACAGAAGCCTATTATTACTATGGGATGCCAGCAAAAATAACCTTTAGGACAGAACCTACCCCTAACTAAGAGATGTAGTGTAAAGTGGCCCATTTTGCATAACTATTGTTATTTTTGTTTAAAGCCTAGCCTTTGTACTTTAAGCCTCAAATTCTTAAAACAAGCTAGAATAGCAAATGACAACCCACTGTAATTTTTACAGAATTTTTGGAAATTATTAAAACACTGTCGTAGTTCAAACCTACACTAGAAACCCTAAATGGAAATTAAAGAAAGGAAAATGAATAATGTAAATTAATGTCATCCTAAAACCTTTGTAAATTTATCCACTGAAATCTATAAAGACAATACAAATCCACTATGTTATCCTAAAAGAAAACCTAAGCCTAAAAGGTAATAAGTCTATGTATATATATACCACTAGAAGCCCCACATAACCAGGAAACCCTAAGTTATTTCTTGACTTAGTTTCTTTTAGCTTAATGTTATTAAATCTTGCATAATCATGACATACATGTTCATTGCATTTCGATAGACTGTAACCTTGCTGACGGAGAGTACATCCTCGTGCCGGAGCAAGGAGCTGCTCAGGAGGTAGCCCCGGATCCAGCACCCGAGCCTGCACCAGAGGACCTGCCTGCCACTGCTTTGGAAGGCAAGCCCCGGTTTTATGCATAACCTATTATTTATGCTATTTTACTTCACTTAATGATTGTAGGATTGATTGTGCACTTAGGTGTAGGAATTGTTTGAAACCCTAGTTGCATGAACTCAGGAATCCTTTTGAGATGAATACTAGTATGATAGGTCGAGTAGTTGCTTTATTTAAATAGTATCTCGGTAGAAGACGAGTGATTTTTCTAGCACTCGCGCGAGATCAGGAAATTGATTGTACCCACTTTTACACTATCATGATACTAGTTGGTGGACAACAATCCATGGGGATTGGTTGTTTACGAGATGGGAAAATGGAATAAGGATTAACGTGCGGATACCTGTGTCAAGCATTTGAACGTACTAAGCACATGCCGAGAAATATGGTAAATCGGTAAGCCTAGTACCTGAGTGAACCTGCCCGCAGACTTTGCCCCTCACGCGACCTGAGACGAGGTCTCCCATTCCGGTTATGGTGGGTACAAGTGCGGTCACTGCACGACGGCCAGTCGGGGTCAGTGAGGCATTGTACGCCAAGGCGGTGAGCCCTGATCTGTTGCCAGGGAATCGATGGGGACGGTTGATATGTGTGGGGATGGAGTGCCCCTACATGTCGTGTGTTTAGGTTTACCTTGCAAGGTTTAAAAACTCGATTCGAATCGTCTGCTTCTCGCAGCTAATGAGACTGCTTGATCCATTGTACTGCATTGAGTAACAAGTGGAAACATGATGAGTTGATATAAGATGTTGATTGCTAATAATGCTTGCTACCATGTATGAATAGATAGTCCACTTTGAGCCTTAAGAGAGTCACACTTAATTTTGACCAAGTTAAAACCTTGATTTAGAAACTCAGCTAGTGCCTTTGGCAACCAAACCCCACAGCCAAACAGCTGCATGTCTAGAGGTAGAGGAGTAGACTCCTCACACCGGGTAAGTCTAGCTGAGTATTAGTATACTCAGCCTTGCTTGTGGCATAATTTTTACAGGTTCTCTGGAGGAAATGGTTGCTGGAGTGACTTGGCCGTCCATCTTGCCACCGGGTTGGACTGTCGAGTGGGACCCTGCCTCGGCTGAGGAGGAGCATGAGGAGTGATGGGACAGGCTTCCCCATCTCTCTGTTTAATTACCGTTAGTTTTATTCCGCTGCACTTCGAACAATGATGGTTACTTTTGCAAAAACTCCGATGATGATGATGGTGATGTAATAATTTAATACTCTAACATGTATGGTTTTATGCTTTATTGTATTTGCTTTGTGACTCACCTTCGAGTGAGATTGTGGTACTTGATCCTGTCAGTGGCCGTGTCGGACTAGATCCGAGGGATTGACGGGTTATTCCCATTTAAGTGTGGTCTAGCCTCTAAGGCGGGGCTTAGGCACTTAAGTTGGAATAATTCGGGCAGTTCCGCCACAGCTGGTATCGGAGCTTGTACCACCACAGAGGAATCAATAAAACATGAGAAACTTGATAGAAACAATGTTGGATAGATAGTAGGACGAGCAGGATAGACCCAGGACGTGAAGCCTTAGGTTGATAGAAGGGTAGCTAGGTGGCTAAGTAACTAGACCCTACAGGCCACTTTTACAGGATGGGGGTTCTTCCCTATTCCTTTTATCTTGTTGTGAAGACGAGCATGCATACATTCATAATTAAGCAAATGGATAACTGAGTAAAGGACTTAAAAACCAGATAACAACCAACTAGGTCCCCAGTGCCTTTTCATTTAACTAGAGAAAGGCTGAGTTTTATTTTTCCTTGTTCTTTTTATATTTTTTTTACTTACGCTTAACCGTACACAGATGACTTCCCACGGATCCTCCGATGACGGAAATGCACTGACCCACACTGACGGACTTGCACGAGAGGGCTTTCCCCGCATTTTGTGGGAGGTACTTCAGGGGGCCGGATACGCGACACCCCCTCAGTACGCGGTGCAGCAGTTCGAGAAGCACCGAGTGCCTCGCTGTAGAGTGAGGATGACCTTGGAGCCTCATCCCCTGCAGCCAGGCTGGCGCTCCTTGGACTCCGAGTCTTTCTGATACCGAGCGGAGGACACGATCGAGGCGATCGCTCTGCATGGATTGACTACTTTCTGCGGGTTCCATCCTTTGGAGCTGGCCACCCACCCCATTGGCTTGTTCCCCGCTGAGAGGGAGGACGACCCAATGTGGAAGGATCGGGTGGAGCATGCCAAGGATAACTGGGCCATCTACCCAGGACAGACTGCGCACTTGACCGTATGGTGCATGAATGCGCTGTACCGTCTGCAGGTGATGCGCGGTGAGGCGATGTCCCATCTGATGGCACTGCTGGAGGCAACAAAGATTACGTTGGACAACAGAGAGGAGCTCGTGGTTGATTTGTCCTAAGAAATGGTGGAGAAGGACTTGCAGGTGGAGCAGCTATCCACCGATATCCAAGAATTGGAGGAGCTAGTGGGCACCAGGGAGAACACCATCGAGGTTCTAGAGGATCAGCTCATTAACACTCAGCAGCAGCTTGCTGAGGCTAACGAGCACCTGGACATGCATCACCAGGAGATCCAAGACCAGGAGGCCAACGAGGACGTCGACATCGAGGGAGGAGATGAGCCTGCCTCCAGTGTGGACACTGCTGGCTCGGGAAGACCACCTTCCCCCGAGTCGAGTGTTGCTTCGTTCGCTCACTAGGTGTTCGGGATAGGATTAGAAGTGGAATGGTCGGACTCCTCGCAGCTAGCTTAGCTTTTGCACCCTTGGGGTACTAGGCTAGATAGAGTTGAGTCATTTTGGGACAAATTTGATGTAATCGTGCTAAACTCTCTTGGGAGCTTGTTTGATGGATGCTGTCATCAGTTTAAATTTGGAAGGAAGAATTTGTGCCTTCTAAAATCCTTTTGTTGAAGTCGGAGTCTATCTTGTTGTTTTAACTTTTTCTTCGCGATAAAATCTGAACTTGGAAATAAGGTGTTAAGTATGTGGTTTTTCAGATGGCCGGGAGGCAGCGTCGTGGCCAGAATGAGCACGTTCCTCCACCGCCACCGCCTCCCACTCTGCATGAGCTCATGGCTCAGCAGAATGAGATCTTGAGACAGCTGGCCCAACGTCAGCCACCACCTCAGCACTATGGTGGTGGAGACCATCAGCGTCACCCTGCGGCGGCTACCTATCAGGAGTTCCTCAGCACCCAGCCTCCATTGTTCACAAGGGCGGAGGACCCACTTGATGCAGATGTATGGTTGCGAGTGGTGGAATCCAAATTCCCACTACTCCATGGAGCTTGCTCAGAGGTCACCAAAGTCAGGTTCGCCACTCAGCAGCTTCGCGGACCCGCAAGGACTTGGTGGGATCATTTTCTTGCTATGCAGCCAGAGGACCGAGAGGTGGAGTGGAGGGAGTTCAAGGCAGCTTTCAGAGGACACCATATACCAGCCGGGATTATGGACAGGAAGCTCAATGAGTTTTTGGCACTCACTCAGGGCAACAGGACAGTGTTGCAGTATGCCCAGGCCTTTAATGACTTGTGCCAGTATGCTGGGTATCACGCAGATACGGATGAGAAGAAGAGAGACAGGTTCAGGAGGGGGCTCAGCACTAAGCTCCGTCACCGTCTCAACACCGTCAGGGCCAATAGTTACAATGAGTTGGTCAACATGGCTATCTCCCAAGAGGACTGCATTACAGCTAGACAGGCAGAGAAGAAGAGGAAGACCCATGTGGCAGGACCTTCAGCTCAGCCACAGCGCTTCAGGATTGTGTCCGACACTCAGAACAGGGGACCCCAGCAGCAGCAAGGGCGATGGGTGATCCGACCACAGCAGCAGCAGCAGGCACCCAACCACACCCAGTTCCCAGCTCAGAGGAGCAATCAGCAGCAGCAGCAGTACCGCCAGACAAATGACAACAGGTGCTTCACTTGTGGCAACACCGGGCACTATGCCAAGAATTGCCCCAAGAACCAGCAGAGGCAGGGGCAAAATGTTAATCAGAACCAAGGGAAGAGGCAGAAGGTGCAAGTGAGGCAGGGCAGGCTGAACTTCACCACCATGGCTGATATTCCAGAGGGAGCACCCGTCTTGACTGGTATCTTTACAGTTTTGAATTATCCTGCTATTGTTCTTTTTGATTCTGGTGCATCACACAGTTTTATCAGTACCAAATTTAGTGCCAAGTGCCAATTGCCTTTTCACCACACCAATGGGGGTATTACCATCTCAACACCAGGAGGCAGGGTTGCCACCTATCAGATCAATAGGCACGTACCAATTAAGCTGGGTAGTCTCATTTTCAAAACCACTCTATTGATAATGGGATTGGATAGTGTGGATATCATCTTAGGGACTGATTGGTTATCACGGCACCACGCGGTGATTGATGTCGCAGCCAGAGCCATAGAAATCCGCTCCCCTTTGGATGGCGAGATCACCTTATATTTGCCCGACCAGGGATGCACCCGTTCTTGTGCCTTTGTTATGATAGAGTCCCCAGTGGAGAAGATCCCAGTGGTCCGTGACTACCCGGACGTTTTTCCGGATGAATTGCCAGGGATGCCACCTGACCGAGATATTGAGTTCGCCATCGAATTGCAACCCGGGACTGCTCCTATCTCTAAGAGACCCTATAGGATGCCTCCCGCGGAATTGGCAGAATTGAAGAAGCAATTGCAAGAATTGTTGGACAAGGGGTTTATTCGTCCAAGTACTTCACCATGGGGATGTCCAGCATTATTTGTGAAGAAAAAGGATGAGAGTTTGAGGATGTGTGTTGACTACCGCCCTCTTAATGCGGTGACTATCAAGAACAAATACCCACTGCCCCGTATTGATGTTCTGTTCGATCAGTTGGTAGGAGCCAAGGTATTCTCCAAGATAGACCTTCGCTCAGGGTACCATCAGATCAAGATCCGTGCCAGCGATATTCCCAAGACGGCTTTCTCTACCAGATATGGGTTGTATGAATTTTTGGTGATGTCTTTTGGGCTGACCAATGCCCCGGCTTATTTTATGTACCTGATGAACTCAGTGTTCATGCCAGAGTTGGATAAGTTCGTGGTCGTTTTCATTGATGATATTCTAGTTTATTCCAAGAATGAAGCCGAGCACACCAAACATTTGCATACCGTACTTTAGAGACTGCGTGACCATCAGTTATATGCTAAGTTGTCTAAGTGTGAGTTCTGGCTGAAGGAGATTAAATTCTTGGGTCACACCATTTCTCAGGATGGGGTATCAGTTGATCCTGAGAAGGTACAAGAGGTAATGAATTGGAAACCCCCGACTACAGTGAAGCAAATTCGGAGTTTTCTGGGATTGGCAGGGTATTATCGACGATTTATTCCGAATTTCTCCAGAATTGCCAAACCAATGACTGAACTGTTGAAGAAGGGAGTCAAATTTGAGTGGAGTCAAAAGTGTGAAGATGCCTTTCATACCTTGAGGCAGCATTTGACAACAGCCCCAGTGCTGGCCCAACCTGACAACACCAAGCCATTTGAAGTTTATTGTGATGCTTCTGGTACCGGATTGGGATGTGTCTTGATGCAAGAAAACCGAGTGATTGCTTACGCTTCCCGAGCACTCCGGCCCCATGAGCAGAACTACCCTACACATGATCTGGAATTGGCAGCTGTAGTTCATGCTCTTAAGATATGGAGACACTACTTGATGGGAGCCCACTGTAACATCTACACTGATCACAAGAGTCTCAAGTACATTTTCACTCAGGCAGATCTGAACATGAGGCAGAGGAGATGGTTGGAGTTAATCAAGGACTATGAATTGGAGGTGCATTACCATCCGGGTAAAGCCAATGTTGTGGCAGATGCCTTGAGCAGAAAGGCCCAGTGCAATTGTATGAGCATGGATGTGGGAGTTACCACCCTGTGTGACGAGTTGTGCAAGCTGAACCTGGAAGTTGTTTCTTCGGGTGACCTAAGCTATATCTCGGTGGAGCCCACATTGCAAGAACAGATAATCAGGGCACAGGTTGAGGATAAGGGTGTTCAAGTTATCAAAGATATGATCAAGCAAAAGGCAGAAAAATACAAGTGTTTTCGACAAGACAGCAAGGGAATTCTATGGTTTGGAGATCGATTGGTTGTTCCCAAGGACCCTGAGCTCAGAAAGAAGATACTGGATGAAGCTCACCTCTCCAAATTCTCCATGCACCCTGGTAGCAACAAGATGTACCATGATCTCAGATCTTTATATTGGTGGACTAGAATGAAAAGGGAAATTGCCAAATACATATCCGAGTGTGACACCTGCCAGAGAATCAAAGCTAGTCACTTGAAGGCAGCAGGCCCTTTGCAACCCCTTCCCATACCATCTTGGAAATGGGAGGACATTTGCATGGACTTCATAGTGGGATTACCCAATACCTCCAGGCACCATGATTCTATTTGGGTTATTGTGGACAGGTTGACCAAGACCGCTCATTTCTTGCCAGTACACACCACCCACAAGACAGAAAAGTATGCGGAAATTTATGTTGATCAAATAGTGCGATTGCATGGTATTCCAAAGACCCATCATATCTGACAGAGGAGCACTGTTTGTGGCACGCTTTTGGGAGAAACTGCAAGAATCACTTGGGACCCAAGTAATCCGAAGCTCAGCATACCACCCCCAAATAGATGGCCAGACAGAAAGGATAAATCAGATTTTGGAAGATATGTTGCGAGCATGTGCACTACACTATGGAAAGGAATGGGACAAGTGTCTATCTTTGGCAGAGTTTTCTTACAATAACAGCTATCAGTCCAGTCTGAAGATGGCACCTTTTGAAGCCTTATATGGGAGAAGGTGTAGGACCCCACTAAATTGGTCTCAAGCAGGAGAAAGGGAAATTTTTGGGTCGGACTTGGTACTTGAGGCAGAGGCAAAGGTCCGGGTTATTACCAAGAACTTAGAAGCTGCTCAGGCCAGGCAAAGGAGCTATCATGATAAGAGGCGGAAGCCTCTACAGTTTGAGGTGGGAGATCATGTCTATCTTAAGGTATCACCCACCAAGGGTGTCTAGAGATTCGGGATCAAGGGCAAGTTAGCCCCTCGCTACATTGGACCCTATGAGATCAAGGCAAGTTGTGGACCCGTAGCTTACCAATTGGAATTGCCACCCCACATGTCAGCAGTTCACAATGTGTTCCATGTATCTCAGCTGCGGAAATGTGTTCGCCTACCCACTAAAGTGCTACCGGAACCGGAAATTGAGATAGAACCAGACTTGTCCTACCAAGAGTACCCCGTCAAGGTATTAGATCAAAAGGAGAGATCAACTCGGGCAAGGTCGGTCAGAATGTACAAGGTTCAGTGGAGTCACCATTCAGCAGAAGAAGCTACATGGGAGACTGAGGATTTCCTACGCTCTCGCTTCCCTGACTTTCTACCCAAAGGAGTCGGTACGTAACCCCAAAACCCCACCCCCACCTGCCCTTTGAATTCAATTATAAGAAAGACTTAGATAACAAGGATAGTCTAAGTTGTGGATTTAACTTAAGAAGGGCTTCCTTCTGAAGTTGCAAAGAGGATGACATTCGAAGAGCAGTTAATAAGAGAAACTTAAGTATAAAGGGAAAACAACACCAGCACACCTTCAAGCACCCTCCAAGGGACTCTACCTAAAATCTCGGGACAAGATTCCTTTAAGGGGGGAGGGCTGTAACACCCCAGGTGTTACCATGGCTAGAGCACACCTTGACCCTAAGGGCTGTGAGTTATATGAGGTAAAGGCTTAGGGCAACACATAAGAACTTGGAGGTCATGTGCTAATTAAGTTGCCAATGACATAAGAAGCATTACTCTAGTCTTTGCTCACTTACTACCTTGAATAAGAGGGGAGAAGAACCCTAGACCTCTCTTAAACCCTGTCTCCCAAAACCCTAGGTAAGAGGGGAAAGAGAGTGAACAAGTGTGCAAAGCATGAGTAATTTTTACCCAAACCTTAACTAACCTTGTAACCATCAATTAGGGGAGGGAAATATTGCAAAAAGACCCCTGGAGAAACCCCAATTCAAATCTCCAAGTGGAGAGAGAGCTAGAGCTCTCTATTTCCCTCTAAGTCAAATTCTAACCCTAATCCAAAGACCAACCGTGTTCACCTTAAAGATGGCACCAAAACCACTTGGGTTCTATACCAAAAATGTGGTATACCACCTAAGGCACCCCCTGGAAAAAGTGGAAACTGAGACTTGGACGTTTGACAGGTATTGGCATCAGTTTTGTCGTGGGGTGGGCAGTGAGACAAGCCAGATTTGGCGCCCGTCTATCTCCTGATCTAGGGCGTATCCTCCATTGGAACTCACACATGTGAGATAGCCCTAGGTGCCAGGAGGAGGTCTGCGCTGGATTCATGGCAAGATTCGCACGTTTGCGATCTCTGGAGACGTTTGAACAATGGAAGAAAAACACCTCCACGTGTTCGACGCTTCCTACCCGCGCCAGAGCACGCTCGCGCGCGCCCCCGCATGCCCAGCGCCGTGCCCGAGCCAAGCCAGCGCCATGACCCGCGCCCGCGCCTATAAAACCCTCCCAGTCTTCGACTGCACTCTTCCGCGCACCCTCAAACCTCACCGGAGTCCAGCTCGCCGCCATTTGCCTGTGCGCAGCGTGTCCGCGGCCGCCCAATCCCTCTGTCACCGTAGACCGGCCAGTAGGGCCATTCCCAACTCCGTCCAGCCCTCGGAGAAGACTGTGCACACCTCCGTGAAGCTCCCCGAGCGAGGAATCGGAGTTTGCTTCGCTGGAGAGGCCAGCCCACGCTCGCTGGAGCTCTCAACCCCGCCGGAGTACGTGGACCGGGTAAACCACTCCACCATCCTTCGATTCCTTGTGCACACGGTCGCTACGTTACCCCGTGAAGCTCACCGTGTCCTCGGATTGAACCAGTTCGCCGTGGTTTGGCCGGTACACTCGCCGCCGACGAGGACACCCGCCTGCGCGCGTGGACCGGGCGATTCCGGCCATCCCCGACGTCAAGCCGTACCTCGACGTGACCGCCGGAGCCTCCCCGAGCCAACCCCACCCTTCACCGGACCTCCCTCGCCGCGGTAAACCGCGCCACCCTTTTCTTTCCCGCGGTTACTGTTTGCGTAAGGGGAAGGACTGCAGGTGAGAGGGAGAGAAGGTCAGGGGGTTTTGTGAAATGTCAGAGACACAGGGGAATAGTGGCGCGAGGGTAGATTTGCGAAGGTTGATTTAGTTTAAACCCAGGGACCTCGGTGTAAACTGTTTTTCTAGAAATCCTTTATTAAATCTGTTTTTAAATTGAACAGAAACTTTGAAAATTCATAACTTCTGTTTAATTCATCCAAATTTGGTCAAACCAATTTTGTCAGACTCTAAATAATGTAACCTACTTAAGAAAAATATAAAACCCCCTATGTACTATAGAAAACTTTAAAGCTCTGATTTAATTATAGTTTTGACCAAAAGCTTAATAATAGGGCCAAAATTAGTTGCACTATTTGACTGGGGTTAGAAAAATTTTGAGAAGTTTGTATCTACCTACTAACCCAAATAAAAATGTTAAACCTCTCTGTCCACTCCATTAAGTTAGTTTTTACCCCTCATTCTATAATATGCTTAAGGATAAGAAAAATAGAAAATGTAAGTTAAACAATGAACCAGAGAGCACCTCTATTTTTGTTAGGATACTTGTTTAATGTAGATCACTGGAAAAATATATCATACCCTGGTTTAGTATAAAATAAGTAGGATACCTTTTATTTTAATAAACTAAGGATAACTTAGAAAAACCCTACAAAAATAACCCTAAGGTAAAAACACCCCCACCCTAGGGATAACTAATGTTTTATTAATAAGAACTTAAGAAAAATATGAAATCTGCTGTTTGACATTTTTCAAATAATAATGTAGTAGAAAGTGCCTTTTTTGACATTAAACTTAAGAAAATCATAACTAAATAACCACCCCTTAGTTTTCTGTGATTTTTAGCACAGAAGCCTATTATTACTATGGGATGCCAGCAAAAATAACCTTTAGGACAGAACCTACCCCTAACTAAGAGATATAGTGTAAAGTGGCCCATTTTGCATAACTATTGTTATTTTTGTTTAAAGCCTAGCCTTTGTACTTTAAGCCTCAAATTCTTAAAACAAGCTAGAATAGCAAATGACAACCCACTGTAATTTTTACAGAATGTTTGGAAATTATTAAAACACTGTCGTAGTTCAAACCTACACTAGAAACCCTAAATGGAAATTAAAGAAAGGAAAATGAATAATGTAAATTAATGTCATCCTAAAACCTTTGTAAATTTATCCACTGAAATCTATAAAGACAATACAAATCCACTATGTTATCCTAAAAGAAAACCTAAGCCTAAAAGGTAATAAGTCTATGTATATATATACCACTAGAAGCCCCACATAACCAGGAAACCCTAAGTTATTTCTTGACTTAGTTTCTTTTAGCTTAATGTTATTAAATCTTGCATAATCATGACATACATGTTCATTGCATTTCGATAGACTGTAACCTTGCTGACGGAGAGTACATCCTCGTGCCGGAGCAAGAAGCTGCTCAGGAGGTAGCCCCGGATCCAGCACCCAAGCCTGCACCAGAGGACCTGCCTGCCACTGCTTTGGAAGGCAAGCCCCGGTTTTATGCATAACCTGTTATTTATGCTATTTTACTTCACTTAATGATTGTAGGATTGATTGTGCACTTAGGTGTAGGAATTGTTTGAAACCCTAGTTGCATGAACTCAGGAATCCTTTTGAGATGAATACTAGTATGATAGGTCGAGTAGTTGCTTTATTTAAATAGTATCTCGGTAGAAGACGAGTGATTTTTCTAGCACTCGCGCGAGATCAGGAAATTGATTGTACCCACTTTTACACTATCATGATACTAGTTGGTGGACAACAATCCATGGGGATTGGTTGTTTACAAGATGGGAAAATGGAATAAGGATTAACGTGCGGATACCTGTGTCAAGCGTTTGAACGTACTAAGCACATGCCGAGAAATATGGTAAATCGGTAAGCCTAGTACCTGAGTGAACCTGCCCGCAGACTTTGCCCCTCACGCGACCTGAGACGAGGTCTCCCATTCCGGTTATGGTGGGTACAAGTGCGGTCACTGCACGACGGCCAGTCGGGGTCAGTGAGGCATTGTACGCCAAGGCGGTGAGCCCTGATCTGTTGCCAGGGAATCGATGGGGACGGAGTGCCCCTACATGTCGTGTGTTTAGGTTTACCTTACAAGGTTTAAAAACTCGATTCGAATCGTCTGCTTCTCGCAGCTAATGAGACTGCTTGATCCATTGTACTGCATTGAGTAACAAGTGGAAACATGATGAGTTGATATAAGATGTTGATTGCTAATAATGCTTGCTACCATGTATGAATAGATAGTCCACTTTGAGCCTTAAGAGAGTCACACTTAATTTTGACCAAGTTAAAACCTTGATTTAGAAACTCAGCTAGTGCCTTTGGCAACCAAACCCCACAGCCAAACAGCTGCATGTCTAGAGGTAGAGGAGTAGACTCCTCACACCGGGTAAGTCTAGCTGAGTATTAGTATACTCAGCCTTGCTTGTGGCATAATTTTTACAGGTTCTCTGGAGGAAATGGTTGCTGGAGTGACTTG
Organism: Zea mays; assembly: GCF_902167145.1. Classification (NCBI taxonomy): domain Eukaryota; kingdom Viridiplantae; phylum Streptophyta; class Magnoliopsida; order Poales; family Poaceae; genus Zea; species Zea mays. Next base: position 49,923,893 of record NC_050103.1, read on the forward strand.
GCCGTCCATCTTGCCACCGGGTTGGACTGTCGAGTGGGACCCTGCCTCGGCTGAGGAGGAGCATGAGGAGTGATGGGACAGGCTTCCCCATCTCTCTGTTTAATTACCGTTAGTTTTATTCCGCTGCACTTCGAACAATGATGGTTACTTTTGCAAAAACTCCGATGATGATGATGGTGATGTAATAATTTAATACTCTGACATGTATGGTTTTATGCTTTATTGTATTTGCTCTGTGACTCACCTTCGAGTGAGATTGTGGTACTTGATCCTGTCAGTGGCCGTGTCGGACTAGATCCGAGGGATTGACGGGTTATTCCCATTTAAGTGTGGTCTAGCCTCTAAGGCGGGGCTTAGGCACTTAAGTTGGAATAATTCGGGCAGTTCCGCCACACTTTTAGCCCCCGAGGGAGGGTCGGGCTTTGCCGGGGCAAGGCTGACCCTTCCTTGATGACTAAACTTTGCGTGGGAGCGAGGTATATGAACTACTTGAAAACATCTTAAGGGTAGAAGCGACGTAGCTGTTGGATGTTCCAAGCGTTGCTGTAGACCTCGCCTTGACTATTGGCCAGCTTGTACGTTCCGGGCTTCAGGACTTTGGCGATGACGAACGGCCCTTCCCAAGGAGGCGTGAGCTTGTGCCGCCCTCGGGCGTCCTGTCATAGCCGAAGCACCAGGTCACCCACCTGGAGGTCTCGGGACCGGACCCCTCGGGTGTGGTAGCGTCGCATGGACTGCTGGTACCGCGCCGAGTGTAGTAAGGCCTTGTCCCGAGCCTCTTCTAGCTGGTCCAGCGAGTCTTCTCGATTAGCTTGGTTGCTTTGGTCAGCATAGGCCCTCGTCCTCGGGGAACCGTATTCCAGGTCTGTGGGCAAGATGGCCTCGGCCCCATAGACTAGAAAGAACGGCGTGAAGCCCGTGGCTCGGCTCGGCGTTGTCCTCAGGCTCCAGACCACCGAAGGGAGTTCCTTCATCCATCGCTTGCCGAACTTGTTGAGGTCGTTGTAGATCCGAGGCTTGAGTCCTTGTAGAATCATGTCGTTGGCACGCTCTACTTGCCCATTTGACATGGGGTGAGCCACGGCGGCCCAGTCCACCCGGATGTGGTGATCCTCGCAGAAGTCCAAGAACTTTCTGCCGGTGAACTGGGTGCCGTTGTCGATGATGATGGAGTTCGGGACCCCGAAGCGATGGATGATGTTGGTGAAGAACGCCACCGTCTGCTCGGACCTGATGCTGTTTAGGGGTCAGACCTCGATCCACTTGGAGAATTTGTCGATGGCGACCAACAGGTGCGTGTAGCCCCCGGGTGCCTTCTGCAAGGGGCCGACGAGGTCCAGACCCCACACAGAAAAAGGCCAGGTGATGGGTATTGTCGGCGTTTCGAGACCGGGGGGTCCCTGGGCCGACGAGTGAAATGTCGCTGCGTGCCCCAGCCCAGATGGGTCGGCGCAAGGCCGAGCGCGAAGGGGGGAGAAAGGTGGCCGGAGACGGGCGTGAGAGAGGTGGAAATCCCGCGGCCTTCGTGTTCGTCCCGCGCCCAGGTCGGGTGCGCTTGCAGTAAGGGATTACAAGCGTCCACACGGGTGAGGGAGCGAGCGGCCTTACGCGAGCGCCTGTCTCGTCCTCGTCCCCGCGCGGCCAACCCTCTGTAAGAGGGCCCTGGTCCTTCCTTTTATAGGCGTAAGGAGAGGATCCAGGTGTACAATGGGGGTGTAGCAGAGTGCTACATGTCTAGCAGAGGAGAGCTAGCGCCCTAAGTACATGCCGTTGTGGCAGCCGCAGAGGTTTTGGCACCCGGTTCGTGTGGTGTCGTGGCCGTCGGAGGAGCGCTGGAGCTTGGCGGAAGGACAGCTGTCGGGGCTGTCGAGTCCTTGCTGACTTCTTCTTGCTTCCGTAAGGGGGCCGAGAGCCGCCGTCGTCAGGGAGCGTGCGGGACGCCATCATTGCCTATCTGGCGGAGCGAGCCAGATGGGACGCCGGTCTTGTTCCCCGTAGCCTGAGTCAGCTTGGGGTAGGGTAATGATGGCGCCTCTCGTTGACGTGGCCGGCCCGTGCCCTAGGTTGGGCGATGTGGAGGCTCCTCCGAGGTCGAGGTCGAGTCCATCTTCCGTGGCCGAGGTCGAGTCCGAGCCCCTGGGTCGGGCGAGGCGGAGACCGTCGGATGAGGCCAGGGCGGAGTTCGAGCCCTGGGGTCGGGCGAAGCGAAGTTCGTCGCCTTCTGGGGCTGAGCCCAAGTCCGAGCCCTGGGTCGGGCAGAGCGGAGTTTGCCGTCTTCCGGGGCTTAGCCCGAGTCCGAGCCCTGGGTCGGGCGGAGCGGAGTTCGCCGTCTTATGGGGCTTAGCCCGAGTCCGAGCCCTGGGTCGGGCGGAGCGGAGTTCGCCGTCTTCCGGGGCTTAGCCCGAGTCCGAGCCCTAGGTTGGGCGGAGCGGAGTTCGCCGTCTTCCGGGGCTTAGCCCGAGTCCGAGCCTTGGGTCGGGCGGAGCGGAGTTCGCTATGGTGCCTGCGGCCGGGCCTGACTGTCTGTCAGCCTCACTCTGTCAAGTGGCACCGCAGTCGGAGCGGCGCAGGCGGCGCTGTCTTTCTGTCAGGCCGGTCAGTGGAGCGGCGAAGTGACGGCGGTCACTTCGGCTCTGTCGACTGAAGGGCGCGCGTCAGGATAAAGGTGTCAGGCCACCTTTGCATTAAATGCTCCTGCGATTTGGTCGGTCAGCGCGGCGATTTGGTCAGGGTTGCTTCTTGGCGAAGACAGGGCCTCGGGCAAGCCGGAAATATGTTCGCCGCTGGAGGGGGGCCTCGGGCGAGGCGGAGATCCTCTAGGGTCGGCTGCCCTTGTCCGAGGCTAGGCTCGGGCGAGGTGTGATCGAGTCCCTCGAATGGACCGATCCCTGACTTAATCGCACCCATCAGGCCTTTGCAGCTTTATGCTGATGGGGGTTACCAGTTGAGAATTAGGAGCCTTGAGGGTACCCCTAATTATGGTCCCCGACAGGTATCGTCTGCAGAGCCTGAGCGGGCAGGTGGGTCTGCTTTGCGTAGAACTGACACCCTTCGCAGGTGCGGACAATTCTAGTGGCGTCGGCCACCGCCGTTGGCCAGTAGAAACCTTGTCGGAAAGCATTCCGGACAAGGGCTCGAGGCGCTGCGTGATGGCCGCAAGCCCCCGAGTGTATTTCTCGGAGGAGTTCCTGGCCTTCGGTGATGGAGATGCATCGCTGGAGGATGCCTGAGGGGCTGCGGTGGTAGAGCTCCTTCCCATCTCCCAGCAAGACGAACGACTTGGCGCGCCACGCCAACCGCCGAGCTTCGGCTCGGTCGAGGGGTAGCTCTCCTCGGTGGAGATATTGCAGGTACGGGGTCTACCAGTTTTGATCAGGCGTGACCCCGCTTCGCTCCCCCTCGACGTGCAGCGTCTCACCCTCGGGTGCCGAGGGTGCCTCGGGCCAAACTGAGGGCGCCTTGGGCCGTGCCGAGGATGCCTCGGGCTGAGCCGAGGGCGCCTCGGGCTCGAGCGTGTCATCGATCTTGACGGAGGGTTGATGCAGGTCTCGGGAGAAGACGTCCGGGGGAACCATTGTTCGCCCTAAGGCTATTTTAGCCAGCTCGTCCGCAGTCTCGTTGTAGCGCCGGGCGATGTGGTTGAGCTCGAGCCCGTAGAACTTGTCTTCCAGGCGCCGAACCTCATCGCAGTAGGCCTCCATCTTCGGGTCGCGGTAGTGGGAGTTCTTCATGACTTGGTCGATGACGAGCTACGAGTCTCCGCGAGCGTCGAGGCATCGGACCCCTAACTCGATGGCGATCCGCAACCCGTTGACCAGAGCCTCGTACTCAGCCACATTGTTGGACGCTGGGAAATGGAGGCATAGCACGTAGCGTAGGTGCTTCCCGAGGGGCGAGATGAAGAGTAGGCCTGCACCGGCTCCTGTCTTCATCAGCGACCCGTCGAAGAACATGGTCCAGAGCTCCGGTTGGATCGGAGCTGTTGGTAGCTGGGTGTCGACCCATTCAGCCACGAAGTTCGCCAAGACCTGGGACGTGATGGCCTTCCGAGGGGCGAACGAGATTGTTTCGCCCATAATTTCCACCGCCCACTTTGCAATTCTGCCTGAGGCCTCTCGACACTGGATGATCTCCCCCAGGGGGAAGGATGACACCACAGTTACCGGATGAGCCTCGAAGTAGTGTCGCAGCTTCCGCCGCGTCAGGATCACCGCGTAGAGCAGCTTCTGAACTTGTGGGTAGCGGATCTTGGTTTCGGACAGTACCTCGCTGATGAAGTAGACTGGCCTCTGGACGGGCAATGCATGTCCCTCTTCTTGCCTCTCGACCACAATCGCGGTGCTAACCACCTGAGTGGTCGTGGCGACGTAGATCAAGAGGGCTTCTCCGGCAGCTGGGGGCACCAAGATAGGCGCATTCATGAGGAGCGCCTTCAGGTTCCCGAGGGCTTCCTCGGCCTCAGGGGTCCAAGTGAAGCACTCGACCTTCCTTAGGAGGCGGTACAGAGGCAGACCTCTTTCACCGAGGCATGAGATGAAGCGGCTCAGAGCCGCGAGACATCCCATAACCCTCTGTACGCCCTTCAAGTCCTTGATGGGCCCCATGCTGGTGATGGCTGCGATCTTCTCCGGGTTGGCTTCGATGCCCCGCTCGGAGACGATGAACCCCAACAGTATGCCCCGGGGTACCCCGAAGACACACTTTTCGGGATTGAGCTTCACGCCTTTCGCCTTGAGACATCGGAATGTCACTTCAAGGTCGGAAAGGAGGTCGGAGGCCTTCCTCGTCTTGACTACGATGTCATCGACGTAGGCCTCGACCGTTCGGCCAATGTGTTGGCCAAACACATGGTTCATGCACCGCTGGTACGTCGCGCCCGCATTCCTCAAGCCGAACGGCATGGTGACATAGCAGTACATGCCGAAGGGTGTGATGAAAGAAGTCGCGAGCTGGTCGGACTCTTTCATCCTGATTTGGTGATACCCGGAGTAGGCATCGAGGAAAGACAGGGTTTCGCACCCAGCAGTGGAATCCACAATCTGATCGATGCGAGGCAGAGGGTAGGGAACCTTCGGACATGCTTTGTTTAGACCAGTGTAGTCTACACACATCCGCCATTTCCCTCCTTTCTTTCTCACAAGCACAGGGTTGGCAAGCCATTCGGGATGGAATACCTCTTTGATGAACCCTGTCGCCATTAGCTTGTGGATCTCCTCGCCTATGGCTCTGCGCTTTTCCTCATCAAATCGGCGCAGAGGCTGCTTGACGGGTCGGGCTCCGGCCCGGATATCCAGCGAGTGCTCGGCGACATCCCTCGGTATGCCGGGCATGTCCGAGGGACTCCACGCGAAAACGTCGGCGTTTGCGCGGAGAAAGTCGACGAGCACTGCTTCCTATTTGGGATCGAGCTCGGAGCCGATCCAGATCTGCTTGGAGGCGTCGCCACTGGGGTCAAGGGGGACGGACTTAACCGTCTCTGCTGGCTCGAAGTTGCCGGCATGACGCTTCACGTCTGGCACCTCCTTAGAGAGGCTCTCCAGGTCGGCGATGAGGGCCTCGGCGTACTCCACGCACTCCACGTCGCATTCGAACGCGTGTTTGTACGTGGGGCCGACGGTGATGACCCCGTTGGGGCCCGGCATCTTGAGCTTGAGGTAGGTGTAGTTGGGGACGGCCATGAACTTCACGTAGCATGGCCTGCCCAGTACCGCGTGGTAGGTTCCTCGGAACCCGACCACCTCGAACTTCAGGGTCTCCCTTCGGAAGTTGGAGGGTGTTCCGAAGCAGACGGGAAGGTCGAGTCGTCCGAGGGGCTGGACGCGCTTCCCGGGAATGATCCCGTGGAAAGGCGCAGCGCCTGCCCGGACCGAGGACAGATCGACACGTAGGAGCCCGAGGGTCTCGGCGTAGATGATGTTGAGGCTGCTGCCTCCGTCCATGAGGACCTTGGTGATCCTGACGTTGCCGATGACGGGGTCGACAATGAGCGGGTATTTCCCCGGGCTCGGCACGTGGTCGGGGTGGTCGGTTTGGTCGAAGGTGATGGGCTTGTCGGACCAGTCTAGGTAGACTGGCGCCGCCACCTTCACCGAACAGACCTCCCGACGCTCTTGCTTGCGGTGCCGAGCCGAGGCGTTTGCCGCTCGCCCACCGTAGATCATGAAGTAGTCGCGGACCTCGGGGAACTCTCCTGCCTGGTGATCTTCCTTCTTATCGTCGTCGCGGGCCCTGCCACCCTCCGCGGGTGGCCCGGCCCTGTGGAAGTGGCGCTGAAGCATGACGCACTCCTCAAGGGTGTGCTTGATGGGCCCCTGGTGGTAGGGGCACGGCTCCTTGAGCATCTTGTCGAAGAGGTTGGCACCTCCGGGGGGTTTCCGAGGGTTCTTGTACTCGGCGGCGGCGACAAGGTCCGCGTCGGCGGCGTCGCGTTTCGCTTGCGACTTCTTCTTGCCCTTCTTCTTGGCGCTGCGCTGAGTTGACGCCTCGGGGGCATCTTCCAGTGGGCGGCCCTGGGGCTGCTTGTCCTTCCGGAAGATAGCCTCGACCGCCTCCTGGCCAGAGGCGAACTTGGTGGCGATGTCCATCAGCTCGCTCGCCCTGGTGGGGGTCTTGCGACCCAGCTTGCTCACCAGGTCGCGGCAGGTGGTGCCGGCGAGGAACGCGCCGATGACATCCGAGTCGGTGATGTTGGGCAGCTCGGTGCGGTGCTTCGAGAATCGCCGGATGTAGTCCCGGAGAGACTCTCCCGGCTGTTGCCGGCAGCTCTGGAGGTCCCAGGAGTTTCCAGGGCGCACGTACGTGCCCTGGAAATTGCCGGCGAAAGCTTGGACCAGGTCGTCCCAGTTGGAGATCTGCCCCGGAGGCAGGTGCTCCAACCAGGCGCGAACGGTGTCGGAGAGGAACAGGAGGAGGTTGCGGATGATGAGGTTGTCATCGTCCGTTCCACCCAGTTGGCAGGCCAGCCGGTAGTCCGCGAGCCACAGTTCCGGTCTCGTCTCCCCCGAGTACTTTGTGATAGTAGTCGGGGGTCAGAACCGGGTCGGGAACGGCGCCCGTCGTATGGCCCGGCTGAAGGCCTGCGGACCGGGTGGTTCGGGCGAGGGACTCCGATCCTCCCCGCTGTCGTAGCGTCCTCCACGCCTGGGGTGGTAGCCTCGGCGCACCCTCTCGTCGAGGTGGGCCCGACGGTCGCGGTGATGGTGCTCGTTGTCGGGGCGACCCGGGGCCGCAGGTGCTGTGTTGCGCGTGCGCCCGGTGTGGACCGAGGCTTCCCGCATAAATCGAGAAGTCGCGGCATGAAGTTCCGAGGGGTACCCCTGCCTTCGGGAGGCGGAGCTCTCGGCTCGTCGGACCGCGGCGCCTTCCAGGAGATTCTTGAGGTCTCACTGGATTCGTCGTCCCTCGGTGGTTGATGGCTCTGGCATCGCACGGAGAAGCATTGCTGCTGCAGCCAGGTTCTGGCCGACCCCACTGAATGTGGGTGGCGGCCTGACCCTGACATCATCGGCGATGCGGTGCTAGAAGCCCTGGGGTAGACGACGCATTTCCCCGGCCGGAGGTTGGCCCGCCCATGCCTGCCCGACGTCCCGACGGATTGGCTCAAGCGCTCCTGCTCCCTCGTCGAGCCTGGCCTGCACCCCGCGGATTTGCTAGAGCTGTGGGTCATGGCCCCCCGCCTGAACGGGGACCACAGCTAGCTCTCGTGGGATGTCAACGCGAGGCACCGGCCTAGGGAGATCACCGTCCTCCGGCATGCCGAGATGGTTGCCTTTGGAGGGACCCCCTAGATCGACGTGGAAACATTCGCGGCTTGGGCCGCAGTCCTTGTCGCCGAGGCTACGGCTATCGTCGGAACAGTCGGAAAGGCAGTAGTCGCATGCGGTCATAAAGTCCCGCATGGCACTGGGGTTGCCAAGTCCAGAGAAATCCCAACAGAAGTCGGGCGCGTCGTCTTCCTCGGACCCAGAGGGCCCGTAGGTCGAGACGTATGTCAGCCGGTCCCAGGGTGACCGCACACGATACCCTAGAGGGTTTGGACTCGCCTCTACGAGAGCGTCCGCCAAAGCGAGGCCGCTTGGCGGGTTGAGGCTGAATTCGAAAGGCGTGAGATGGGAATCGGTCGGTACCTCTTGGTCGACGGGCGGTGATGAAGTCACGTCGGGGACTGACTGCACCGTCGTCTCAGGTACGAGGGTGACGTCCAGCAAGCCTTTCGCGAGCGTGCCGGCGTCGTCCGTTTGCTCGGAATTGGCGTGTCGCGGGGAGACAGCGCTCGTCTTCGTCTCAAACGCGTGGTCGATGCCCGACGCGGCCCCCGTTGGGGCGTTGGGGTCGTCGACTCGCTCGACAGCCGACGAGGCGCTGCCTCCTGCTTGGCCTTGGTTGCCCTGACTCCTCCTCCGTTGGCGAGGGAGAGGAAGGGGCGAGCTCGAATGTTGTTCTTCCACCACGCGAGGAAGACGTCGTCGATTCTGCCGCCGGCGGGCGGGCTGTCGGTCGTCATTGTCGCTGTCGCACGGCGGTGGAAGGAGTATCATGTCGTAGCTGCCGTCGAGGGACATGAACTCAAGACTCCCGAAACGGAGCATCGTCCCGGGCCGGAGAGGTTGCTGGAGACTGCCCATCTGGAGCTTGACGGGAAGTTGTTCGTCAACACGCAGCAGGCCCCTACCTGGCGCGCCAACTGTCGGCGTTTCGAGACCGGGGAGTCCCTGGGCCGACGAGTGAAATGTCGCTGCGTGCCCCAGCCCAGATGGGTCGGTGCGAGGCCGAGCGCGAAGGGGGGAGAAAGGTGGCCGGAGACGGGCGTGAGAGAGGTGGAAATCCCGCGGCCTTCGTGTTCGTCCCGCGCCAGGTCGGGTGCGCTTGCAGTAGGGGATTACAAGCGTCCACGCGGGTGAGGGAGCGAGCGGCCTTACGCGAGCGCCTGTCTCGTCCTCGTTCCCGCGCGGCCAACCCTCTGTAAGAGGGCCCTGGTCCTTCCTTTTATAGGCGTAAGGAGAGGATCCAGGTGTACAATGGGGGGTGTAGCAGAGTGCTACGTGTCTAGCGGAGGAGAGCTAGCGCCCTAAGTACATGCCGTTGTGGCAGCCGGAGAGGTTTTGGCACCCGGTTCGTGTGGTGTCGTGGCCGTCGGAGGAGCGCTGGAGCTTGGCGGAAGGACAGCTGTCGGGGCTGTCGAGTCCTTGCTGACGTCTTCTTGCTTCCGTAAGGGGACCGAGAGCCGCCATCGTCAGGGAGCGTGCGGGGCGCCATCATTGCCTATCTGGCGGAGCGAGCCAGATGGGACACCGGTCTTGTTCCCCGTAGCCTGAGTCAGCTTGGGGTAGGGTAATGATGGCGCCTCCCGTTGATGTGGCCGGCCCGCGCCCTAGGTTGGGCGATGTGGAGGCTCCTCCGAGGTCGAGGTCGAGTCCGTCTTCCGTGGCCGAGGTCGAGTCCGAGCCCCTGGGTCGGGCGAGGCGGAGACCGTCGACTGAGGCCAGGGCGGAGCCCGAGCCCTGGGGTCGGGCGAAGCGGAGTTCGTCGCCTTCTGGGGCTGAGCCCAAGTCCGAGCCCTGGGTCGGGTGGAGCGGAGTTCGCCATCTTCCGGGGCTTAGCCCGAGTCCGAGCCCTGGGTCGGGCGGAGCGGAGTTCGCCGTCTTCCGGGGCTTAGCCCGAGTCCGAGCCCTGGGTCGGGCGGAGCGGAGTTCGCCGTCTTCCGGGGCTTAGCCCGAGTCCGAGCCCTGGGTCGGGCGGAGCGGAGTTCGCCGTCTTCCGGGGCTTAGCCCGAGTCCGAGCCCTGGGTCGGGCGGAGCGGAGTTCGCTATGGTGCCTGCGGCCGGGCCTGACTGCCTGTCAGCCTCACTCTATCAAGTGGCACCGCAGTCGGAGCGGCGCAGGCGGCGCTGTCTTTCTGTCAGGCCGGTCAGTGGAGCGGCGAAGTGACGGCGGTCACTTCGGCTCTGTCGACTGAAGGGCGCGCGTCAGGATAAAGGTGTCAGGCCACCTTTGCATTAAATGCTTCTGCGATTTGGTCGGTCGGCGCGGCGATTTGGTCAGGGTTGCTTCTTGGCGAAGACAGGGCCTCGGGCGAGCCGAAAATATGTTCGCCGCTGGAGGGGGGCCTCGGGCGAGGCGGAGATCCTCCGGGGTCGGCTGCCCTTGTCCGAGGCTTGGCTCGGGCGAGGCGTGATCGAGTCCCTCGAATGGACCGATCCCTGACTTAATCGCACTCATCAGGCCTTTGCAGCTTTATGCTGATGGGGGTTACCAGCTGAGAATTAGGAGCCTTGAGGGTACCCCTAATTATGGTCCACGACAACTTTAAAATGTTATAAATTATTTATAGGTTTGAAATATATGCTAGCTTAAGTGACCATCCTCAATAAGAAGTATAGAAGTACTTAGACTTATAAGAAGGTCGTGCCCACCGGCGCTTAACACCATCCACAGCAGCACAAATCTAATACCTTCAACAACATGGGTTCGAGTACCCTGAGTACGAAGTGTACTTTCGCAAGTCTTACCCGACAAAAGAAAAATACTCTCAAGGATATGCTGGCTTGAGGGAGTCAAGGTAAAGCTTCTCAAGAATCAAGGACTCTGTTTGCAGAAAAGCTTACTATGAGTGGATCCTTAAAAATCCATTTTTACTTGTCAGGTTAAGTAAAGTTACCTGCATCTACAGTTCTTTCTATCATAGTTCAAGCACTTGGCCTACACTAGCCGTCTTTTATCATCCCATCAGTTCACTGGATTGCTACGTGTAAGTCAGTGACCAAGTCTTCATGTCCGAGAAGTAATGGCGATCTGAATCGATTAATACTCAGCTGAGGATCTCCAACCACACGACATATGTAGCACTTAACCCTTGCATATGTCAACTCGCCACCGGGTTTCTCAAGACCAGACCGGGTTCATGCCAACCGTCCGTCCAGCCTCTTGCCACGGAGGGTACATGCTACTCTCGCCATCTCTCCACTCTCATTGCATGTTGGCCTTTCTGGTATTGGTCTACCCAAGGCAAAGCTTACCCATGACGAGGCATGTGGCCAGTTAAAGGGTCCTCGATCAGTAGGCCCACATCGACACGATCCTTAATCGACTCAGACGGAGACACTACACCGAGACTCCCTTCTCGTGCAAGTCACCCGCCCGGTCTCGTCTTTATCATTTAAAACCCAAAATTTGGTACCCGGCAGAGGTACATCTTTTCCGATGTTGAACCCATCACGACTGTGATGGATCCACCATCACATGTTTTTCTTTGTAAAAATTCCCATCCACTGTGAAGCATCACTTTTGTTTTAAAACAAAACATTTTGTTTTTCTAGAGCAAGGCTAAGCATCATAAAATCCTTTTCATAAAAGGGTATCAAGGAAGGGTAATCAATTTTCCAAGGAAGGAAATACATCAATTGTTTAGCACCCAACTCCTATCACCTAATGCATCATATAAGGTGATAAAGATTTTAAAACACAAGGAAAGGGATAATGCAACGGGGCTTGCCTGGATAACACTAGGTTAGTGTTTGTTAGATGACGTCCACTTGACGAGCATTCCACATCTTGGCACTCGTTCAGTTTATCCATCTTCAGGTTCGTCCATCAGCTTCACCATGCGGAGTAGTCCACCCGTTACGTCATCTTGGGGTCGACTTGGCTCGTATTCCGTATCACGTGTTCAACTAGCGCACCTAATGAGATGCATAATGCACATGAATGAATATAAACAAGAATAGCACACGACTAATTATTGCTACACCAAAGAGGATTAAATATTTAGTGGCGAGGTATTTCAATAACGATTTATATACAAACACATATATATATATATTCATCAATACAATTAAGTCATCATCGTAACCTCGACAACCTAATTCTTATGTATGTACCAACATAATCAGACATAACATAAACAGAATCTGAGCACTCTACAAAATACTAACTTCATCCTATTACTATATGAACAGAACATTTCACAAGTACTTAAGACCACTACTCATCACATACATAGAACCTAGTTAATTATATTTAACATATACACCCATCGAAGCACCATTCACATAACCTACTAATTGACGATCATCATACAATGTGATTAATTCACCATTGAACACAAGCACATCACAACATCCGATCAATCCAATTACACTAGACATATGTTTCCACTTTGTAAATTAAGATGCATAAGATACAGGTCGATGGTGCTAACCACAAGCGGCCATAGCCATACTTAAAACTAACTTAACTAGTTTTCTAAACTATTTTCTAGATTAATTTGTATAGCACATTAATTGATTATGACATCACATTATTCTCTCTAGCGGGTAGGACATCATCAAACATCAAAGATTATGATAAACCATAATCTTTAAAATCTAAAGACCTAAAGCATTTCTTCTGCATGGGGTTCTTATATTTCAACTTCACTAAACAATTATATTTAGCATAATCGACAACGACAAAATTTATCGAATAATTGCATGAAATACTAAATCTATATTTTACATCATCAGCTCGCCCAAATATCACATAAATTAATCTACCTTTCGCATTACTAACTCCATCGTATTTCACATATATTTAACACTACCACAACGTGCCTGTGCTAAACACGAAGATCATCACGATTAATAAATCTAGCCAATCCAATTATCATAGCAACTTATCCGAAGTAACGAGTTCGCTTACCAATATCAAGTCGTTCCACTTCCATAGACACGGCGACAAATTCTACTTCAGACTTTTCGTCGAGTACTAGGTAGACGTTACCCAGGGGCTTCTTTTCTTCAGTAATCAACTGTTAAAGATCTTCTCCTGGTGAGTACTGGAGTGGCATTCGACGAAGCGTGAGCGCGAGGATAGCAAGTCGTCGACACGGTGCTGCGACAGAGGGTGATGGCGAGGCGGAGATTGAGGACTAGCACATGAAGGGAAACGACGATGCTGTCGCACACAGCGCGAAGGCGAACGACAATGACATGGATAGTGCTGGACGTGGCCGAATCCGTGCAGAACTTCAAATCGACGGCCACCAGATCGACATTAGGACTCGACGGCAGCGCAACACCACCACGAAACAGAGGCGAACTGACAACGACGGTCTAGGACGGGTGCGGAGGCTGACAGCAGGGAACTCCGTGATGGGCAGCGAGGCTCGACGGTGAACGACGCGACGACAGGTAGAGAGAGAGCTCAGACTGGGGAAGAGACTCAGCAAGCTAAACCACCAGGGGGCACGCGTGCACGGGAGCTCCATGGCGAGGGAAAGTGGCACCGCGGCCATGGCAACGGCAGTAGGGAGCACGGCCAGAGCTCCTGCGCCCGCAGCTTCCCAAACGCCACCAGTGCGCGGCCGGTCCAAGTCGGCCGCCGACTGCGCCACCGCGGCCAGGCCGAGTGGCCATGGAGGAGCACGCGGCATGGGCGAGCGCGCCAGGGAGCAGGAGGAGCGGCCGAGCTGGGCTACGGCGACCATGGGGATGAGCTTGAGGAAGAGAGGGCGAGCTGCTCGGCTGCTTCTTTCCTAGTTCGCCGCGCCAGACTCTAGCTGCTCCGTGTGGACGCGAGAGCGGAGCGGCGGTGGGCGTGGTAGGCAAGGCACGGCCAGGGATGGAGCTCAGCAAGTTCACGCGACGGGCAGAGGAGAGGAGACAGAGCTAGAGGCTGAGAGGATGAGGATGGCGGCCAATAAAAATATTTGGGAGCGATGAGCGCCTGCTACGCAAGTAACGGAGATGCCAGGGGATAAAATCAGACGTAGAGAACCCCATGAGCGGTGGCCCAAAAAATCCCATGGCGGCTGGAAAAATCAAAGGATGGAGGGCGGCGGGAGGGATAGAGGATCAGCTGAGGAAAAGAGAAATATCAGCGGTAGGAAATAAGGTTGCTTGCGTGAAGGAACAGAAAATAAACACTTACGGTGAAGAAAATATCAAGGGTCTTCAACGGTGGCTGAGAAATATCAGAGGAGAGGGAGAGAATAAGGCCATCGATCAACAACTGGAGAAAAAGATTTTTCCTTCTCTAATTTTTATTACAAAAAACTACGCAGAAGATTTAGTTCTCAGATTAAGTTTGTGCGAGATATAAATCAGACGAAACATACCAGTCCAACTAGTATAGACTGCGCTTGATTTAATTTAGAGCAGATAATTTACTAAATAAATCTCAATTATAATTCCTCGGATGTGATTTCTCAGCTGACGGGAGGAGACGGAATTATTTTTGCACCGAATATTTTAGTTGTCGAATTATAATAAATTTATTTGGGACACGGATCGCAACGGTGGACCGAGCTTCCAAATTCATGTTCTCCTAATCCATAAATTTTAAACGGACACAAGACTCGACATTTCGTGAAATAAATATGCGAGATCGATGCGGCATCGAAATTGTGATCCTTACGAAAGCAACGTCACGCATCGTTCACGTGGGCGAGAGGCTGTGCGCTGTCCAGACACGGATTTTGCACCCTCCACAGGCGTCACAATGCCAGACCACAAATAGACTTGTGTGACACAAGCGTGAAAGAATTTCAAACGAATTTTTAAGGAACCACATTTGATTTCAAAGATTATAGTTTGGGGCAAGATGTCGATGGCTGAAAGGGAAATAGGGTTAACCGTTTCCCACAATTAATTTTGGTGGTTAAATGCCCAACACAAGTATATGGACTAACTAGTTTGCTCTAAAATACATGTTCTACATGTGCATAAAGATTCAACACAAACCAATAAATATTCAAGTTAGGGATCAAATTCAAAGGAGCAAAGAAACTTGAGTGCGCTGTGGACTGGCGCACCGGACTGTCCGGTGCACCAGGTCCGTACAGGGCTGAACCAGTCACTCTCGAGTTTCTCCAGGCGCACTCCGCTATAATTCACCGGACTGTCCAATGTGCCACCAGACTGTCCGGTGCACCAGCGGAGCAACGGCTAGCCAACGCAATGGTCGACTGCAACAGCGCCCTGACACGTGAATAGTGAAGAACAGTGCGCGCAGATTCAGAGCCGCAGTGTTAGAGGCGCACCGGACAGTGAACAGGACCTGTCCGGTGGCGCACCGGACTGTCCGGTGCCGCTTGAGGACAAAGCCTCCAACGGTCGACTGCTCCCAAACCCTAACGGTTGGGTGACGTGACGGCGCACCGGATTGTCTGGTGCGCCCATCGACAGCAGCCTTCCCCAACAGCTTGTTGGTGGTTGAGGGCTATAAATACCCCCAACCACCACAACTCCAAGCATCCAAGTTTTCTAAGGTTCTCATTCAATACAAGAGTCAGTGCATTCACTCCAAGACACAATTCAAAAGAATCAAAGCCTCTCCAAGTCCCAAACTCATTCCAACCACCTAGTGACTTGAGATAGTATTTGTTCGTGTTCTTTGCGCTCTTGTTGCTTGGATCGCTTTCTTCCTTCCTCATTCTTGTTCCAAAGAGACTTGTAATCAAAGCAAGAGACACCAAGTGTGTGGTGGTCCTTGTGGGGTCTAAGTGACCCGTTTGATTAAGGAGAAAGCTCACTCGGTCTAAGTGACCGTTTGAGAGAGGGAAAGGGTTGAAAGAGACACGGTCTTTGTGACCACCTCAACAGGGACTAGGTTCTTTAGAACCGAACCTCGGTAAAACAAATCACCGTGTTCATCCGCTTTATTTTTTGGTTGATTTATTTTCCTCCTCTCTCCCAGACTTGATTTAAGTTTTAACGCTAACCCCGGCTTGTAGATTGTGTTTTAAGTTGTAAATTTCAGATTACGCCTATTCACCCCCCCCCCTCTAGGCGACTTTCAATGGCTTAACCCCAAACGATACTGGATTTGATGTTCCGGAAGATTACTAAAGTCTAAATTTTGCAAAATAAATTAGGGCAATTTAGACAGATGGAGACAGACACGATATCAAAAATGTGATAGACGAAGATAATTAGACCTTAGTGTCCGTTTTATTTACTGATATCCCGCGCTTAAATCCATACTTGTTGTCGAGCAGACGATAAAGACCTGGGGTGTTACAGTTGATCTCGGATCTGTTGGCCAAGATCAGATTGCGGGATCCTTTAATCTCGAGCGTTGATTTTAGATCCGATGGTTGTGATGGTATCGGTCGCGTACCGATTTGGCCGAGGCCATGGGCCGTCCTATTCAATCTAGCGGGGAAATTCGATCTGCCATAAAATCTATGTCGTCGATCTCCGATCCAACGACCGAGACTTCGATCTAATCTGCACCGTAGACTATCGATCTAACGGTCTACAAAAGCACATACCCCTTCGGTCGTCTACTTTTGCAAATGAGACCTTGTGCTCTATATTAATCAACTCACCGTCCACCTATGCGCTAAGAATGATTACCTAGCAGTCCCCGAGAATTGCAAATAAGACCCTAGAGCTCAATTTAACTATAAAAATGACCGGAAAATAAATTAATCCCTATATTGCTCGTTTTAACTCAGATTTAGTCCGTTCAAGTTGCATTAGTCTCGTATTAAATTTGCCTACGCAATAACAACATTGTTTACAACATATTACTTACTTTATATTGTTTATCCTATGATTATTGATTTATCTTGCTAATCAAAATTTAATTGTTTATGATTATAACCTGACTAAAAATACAACATATAATCAAGTTATATCTCGGATTAAAGTTTAATTAATTCTCATATGATTTATATTAATTAACATATAATTTATCTTTTATTTTTTAAATCACCTAAATCTTTGGAAAATCATATCCTCTTAACCGTGACTCTGAATTTAGTGGTTCTCGAGCCTACGACCTCACAGCAACGCGTAGAATATTCTTACATGGTTTGTTCTCATGTTTGGTGTAATGTTATTTTTATGTACTCCTTGTCTGTTTGTATTGCTACGAGTAGCAGTGAGGTTACGAGTCACCGAAGACCAACTTGGTGAAGTACCTAGAAATTCGAGTTACAGGCAAGTTGTGCCCTTGATCACTTTTCTCTTTATCCAATAATGTTCATGTTAATCACTGTGACATGCTCAGGTTAATTTGATGGGACCTAATAGGCTTCCCTAGCATTGTTTATCCACCACCTTGCAAATAGATGAACTATTGAGTAGATTTGTTATTGCTCTACCTGGTTTTGGGAAATTAATGTTATATTATGATCATGTTCCAGTTATGTTGTTGTTATAATTATTGTTAATGACAAGATCATTCTGTTAATTGGAACATGGAGCTTAACTTGAGATATCTGTGCTACCACAAGGGTGGAATGGGACGTCCTTTGCTGACTAATTAGGAATGCTAGTGGAGGACTACCTTACCCAAAATGAGCAAGGGCGGTAGAGGAGCTGCGTATATAGAGGTTCTCGGGTAGATCATGTTGTGATGGCTTTCGTACGAGGGATTCATATATTACCGTTCTCAGAAACCGTAGCGGGTTTTCTGAAGCTAGTGGAACTTTGTAAAGGCCTCATAGTGGATCCCTAGTCATTCACCTTGAAAGTGTTTAAGGGCCTTGCAAACACTGGCTAGACGGGATACACGACTTGTGGGTAAAGGGCGCAACCTCTGCAGAGTGTAAAACTGGTATATCCACCGTGCTCATGGTCAAGAGCGACTCAGGACTGTCGCATGATTAATTTATGAAACTAAACTTAATTTGTCATATGTATTGCATTGTGGGTGTTGTTATTAATTTTCATATCTTACTTATTTGGGTTGATATCTACTTATACATAGTAACTGCCAATAAAATTTTGATCAACTTTAAAAGCAATGTCCGACTTTAACCATCTCCTTTGGTGAGCCTTACACTTTACATGAGCTCCCATCTTTGGTGAGTTCATGCACATTATTCCCCAAAACTTGTTGAGCGATGAACGTATGTGAGCTCACCCTTGTTGTACCCACACCCCAAGATCAAGAACAGGTACCACTGGATGAGGCGCATGAAGTGATGAGGACATCACTATGAGTACGGCTACACCAGCAGCACCTCCACATCAAGCGCCACTTCCTTCATTAGCTGGGCCAATCACTCGGGCCCGTGCCAGAGATCTTAACTTCGTCATGCTACTAAAGAATGAGGGCCCAGAAGAATAGACGTCCAGCCCAACTGCGGCCCATAGTGGACGACCTAGGGTTGGCCGCCCCTAGGGGCTGCGCCCCCTCTATTTATCCAGGAGCTGCGCCTCCTTTATTCTGGAGTTTTGTTTTACGTTAGCCTTAGCTACTCTCGAACACGCGCAAATCTGCGCTGTCTTCGTGTATTCAGAACTCCACCCTCGAGTAATAGATTAGATTGCTCGCATCTTGTTCTTGTTCGTTCTTCGATTGCGCACAGGAAACGATCTTCGTGATCAGGCCGATCTCGCATCAGCAAGGTCAGGTAACCACAGGGAGTTGGTTCAGCGATTGCATTGGCGCCTCGGGCTTGCTCGTCGTAGTCGGATCGCAAGGGTCATCTTCCGCCAAATCGGAATTATCTCTACTCGCCGAAGGATCGGGCACCTCAGCTACATCAATTGGTATCAGATTTCCAGGTTGATCGGTGAGTTTATCGAGCGTTTTTTTCCTACAGTCCACAAAACCACATAAAAATTCAGGTTAGATCTTATCCCAGCACCTTTTGAGCCTCGCACTTTCTTTCAATAATCTGCATTGTTGAATTTGTGTGCTTTCGCGTTTCCTTGTTGCTGGTTGCATTGTGTTCTTCCACCATTCAAATCCTAGCGCCGCCACCATCTCCCGTTTGATCACGCCACAAACCGAGTCAACATCGTCTCCTTGTTTTTCTCCTTCGGTTACGTCAAAAAGAAAACAGAAAAAACAAACCGAGTCAACGGTCGTTTCCTTGATTTTCTCCTTCGGTTACGAAAAAAAACAGAAAAAAAAAACCGAGTCAACGACCGCTTCCTTGTTTTTCTCCTTCGGTTACATAAAAAAAACAGAAACAAAAAAAGGAAAACGAAGGAGAAAGGATACGGTTGTTTCATCCCGGTAGTTTTTAAAACATAACTTGAGGTACCTTCCGTAAACCGGGCATAACTTTTCGCTCGGGTGTCCAAAAAATCTGAAATTTTTACAGGAGCTTGTTGACACCATTCTGAGCCCGGCCAAACTGACCTTCGGTCTGTTTGGTTTCGACAAAATTGTCAAAAAAATTCAGGAAAATAAAGAAAAAAATTCGTCAACGTTCTCACACGCTTTTCAGAGAACTTCCTGATTTTCTATAGACCACATCTGATATCTGTTTTAGGTGAAACTTCGTGTAGCTCCTATCTTGTTGCTTCTTGTGCTGAGAAAAATATCAAAAAAATCATACAAAAAAAGAAAAACAAAATCACCTGTGATTTCTACTAGTGCCTTTTTGGCATCACTAGTTCAATATTTACGGTACTGCCATTCTGCTAGTTCCATCCATCCTTTGCACCTGTGGCCAGCAATATAGTTTCGTGTTTTGCACTATAATTCAACTTTGCATTATTGTTTGATCGTGCTAATCCTTGACTTGAGTGCAGCCTACCCACAACTCCACATATTTCTACGACGAGCAGGTTTCTGTTTCTCCACGCAATCGCTCATCCAATCTTTCACCGGTTCCACCTGTTGATTGCAGTTCACCACTGTGGCTTGGTAAGAACGGATAAGAACTTGATAACAGCACTAGTGTGAGCGCCTTGTGAGCAGTACACCCCTGTTTTTGTCGTTGGTTTTTCTCCTTTTGGTGTTTGCGCTAACTATGGCAGGAGCACACGACATGGTGGATGCCCAGTTGCAGGAAGTTAGGGGACAAGTTGATGGACTTGCTGCTGACATTAGGACGATGCATGAACGGCTTGATTCAACGATCACTTCGACGACCGAGCGTTTCAACCAACTTGACCTTGCTCAAACGGCGACTCGCACCACACTCGACACCATCCTGGCACGCCTTGATGCATTGACCACAAAGATGGAGCAGGAATACGGCGGTGACACTGAGCAGGACGATGGAGATCGCCGTGGTCGTGCACGTCGTGTGGTTCGTCATCCCCCTAATGACTTATTTTCTAAGATTAAATTTAAAATTCCATCTTTTAATGGTAAATATGATCCTGCTGCATATCTTGATTGGGAATTAGAGGTAGAACAGAAATTTTCATGCCATGATATTCCTGCTAATAGCCAAGTGAAGGCTGCCATTAGTGAATTTACTGATTTTGCTTTAATTTGGTGGCGTGAGTATAAACAAAAACTTCCCATTAACAGTGTCATTACTTGGACCCAATTAAAAACTGCCATGCGCCACAGATTTGTTCCTTCCTATTATGCTCGTGATTTGCTTAACAAAATGCAGCGTTTTCAACAAGGTTCACAATCTGTTGAGGAATATTACCAGGAGTTGCAAAAGGGTATGCTTCGTTGTGGTTTGGTTGAGTCAGATGACGCTGCTATGGCGCGTTTTCGTGGTGGTTTGAACAGTGAAATTCAGGATATACTTGATTATAAGGATTATTTTGATATAACCACATTGTTTGAATATGCTTGCAAAGCTGAACTTGAAGTGCAGGGACGACGATCAAAGACATATACTAACTCTTTTGCAGGCCGGGGTCCAACACACAGCTCAACTCCTTCTAGCCCTGCACCTTCTACGCCTAGCACTACATTGCGCACAGGGACGACCAAGCCAGTGGCGCCCCCTGCCAAAGGCGTCGCTTCTTCCACAGGACGTACACGGGATATTCAGTGCCATCGTTGCAGAGGGTTTGGGCACATGATTCGGGACTGCCCAAACAAGCGTACCTTGCTTATACGTGACAATGGTGAGTACTCTTCAGCTAGTGATTCTGAGGAAACTAGTCATGCTATGATTGCCACTAACCATGCAGAAAATGAGGAAGTCCACGTTGATCCCATCGACGCCGATAGGTATGAGAGTCTTGTTGTGCAGCGTGTTCTCAGCACATAGGTTGCCCAGGCCAAAAAAAATCAGCGACACACTCTATTCCATACCAAGGGCGTCGTGCACGAACGGTCGATTCGCATCATCATCGATAGTGGCAGCTGCAACAATTTGGCAAGTACAGCGTTGGTAGAGAAATTATCCTTGCCCACTCGCACACATCCACATCCGTATCACATTCAATGGCTTAATGATGGTGGTAAAATAAAGGTAACACGTTCGGTACGTGTCCCCTTTTCGCTGGGTTCTTATTCTGATTATGCTGATTGCGATGTTATTCCTATGGAAGCATGCTCTTTGTTATTAGGTCGACCTTGGCAATATGATACTGATAGTTTACATCATGGTCGTTCAAATCATTATTCTTTCATGTTTAAAGGCCAGAAAATAATTATACATCCAATGACCCCTGACCAAATTTTGAAAGATCATCTTACTAGGGCTGCTAAAACTGCACAACAAGTCAAATCGACATCAACCGCACCTATTAAATCTGAAATCAAGTTGCACTCTCCTGTTTTACTTGCTACACGTGCTGATTTTGATGATCTCCATGCAGCTCATATGCCCTGTTATGCACTTGTATGCTCGCGAATGCTTGTTCCGCTTGATGATGCACCGTCTTTGGATATACCCCCTGCTGTTGTTAACCTTTTGCAGGAGTATGCTGATGTTTATCCTACGGAGTTACCACCGGGTCTTCCTCCCCTCCGTGGCATTGAGCATCAGATCGATCTCATCCCCGGCGCTTCTCTTCCGAACCGCGCCCCGTACCGTACAAATCCAGATGAGACGAAGGAGATCCAGCGCCAGGTGCAGACGCTGCTTGATAAGGGTTACATTCGTGAGTCTCTTAGCCCCTGCTCGGTTCCTGTTTTACTCGTTCCAAAGAAAGATGGGTCATGGCGTATGTGCGTAGATTGTCGTGCTATTAATAACATCACAGTTCGTTATCGATATCCTATTCCACGCCTTGATGATATGCTAGATGAGCTTAGTGGTGCCGTTATTTTCTCTAAGGTTGATTTGCGTAGCGGTTACCATCAGATTAGAATGAAACTCGGTGATGAATGGAAAACGGCTTTTAAAACGAAATTTGGTTTATATGAATGGTTGGTTATGTCATTTGGATTGACTAATGCTCCCAGCACCTTTATGCGTTTAATGAACGAAGTTCTACGGGCCTTCATAGGTTTGTTTGTTGTTGTTTATTTCGATGATATCCTTATTTACAGCAAGTCTATAGAGGAGCATTTAGAACATTTGCGTGCTGTTTTTGACGCTTTGCGTGCTGCTCGCTTGTTTGGTAACATGGAAAAGTGCACATTTTGCACGCAACGTGTCTCGTTTCTTGGTTATGTGGTTACTCCGCAGGGCATTGAGGTGGATAGCAGCAAGATTGCTGTCATTCGGGAGTGGCCTACACCGACGACGGTCACACAAATTCGGAGCTTTCTTGGACTTGCCGGTTTCTACCGCAGATTTGTTCGTGATTTTAGCTCCATTGCAGCGCCTCTACATGAGCTTACAAAGAAAGATGTGCCGTTTGTTTGGAGTGATTCGCAGGAGGTAGCGTTCAGCACTTTGAAAGATAAGTTAACCCAAGCTCCCCTCTTGCAATTGCCTAATTTTAATAAAGTTTTTGAGCTTGAATGCGATGCTAGCGGTATTGGGCTAGGTGCTGTTTTGTTACAAGAAGGAAAACCAGTTGCTTATTTTAGTGAAAAATTAAGCGGTGCTAGTCTGAAATATTCTACTTATGATAAGGAGCTTTACGCTTTAGTGCGCACTTTGCATACTTGGCAGCACTATCTTTGGCATCGTGAGTTCATAATTCATTCTGATCATGAGGCTTTAAAACATATTCGTACCCAAACAAATCTGAACCGTCGTCATGCTAAATGGGTCGAATTCATTGAGTCCTTTCCTTACATTATTAAACACAAGAACGGGAAGGACAATGTTATTGTTGATGCCTTGTCTCGTCGCTATACCATGCTGTCACAATTAGATTTTAAAATCTTTGGTTTGGATACTGTGAAGGATCAATATGTTGACGATGCTGATTTTAAAGATGCTTTCGGCCATTGTATTAATGGGATACCATGGGGCAAATTTCACATACAGGATGGGTTCCTGTTTCGCACTAACAAGCTGTGTATTCTAGCTAGCTCGGTTCGTCTTTTGTTGTTACAGGAAGCGCATGGAGGCGGTCTCATGGGGCATTTTGGCGTCTACAAAACGCATGAGGTGTTGGCTGCCCATTTCTTTTGGCCTCGGATGCGCGCTGATGTGGAGCGCCTTGTTGCACGCTGCACTACTTGTCAGAAAGCTAAGTCACGGTTGAACAACCATGGTTTGTATATGCCTTTGCCTGTCCCTTCTTTTCCTTGGCTTGATATCTCTATGGACTTTGTTTTGGGCTTGCCTAGAACTAAGAAGGGGAGGGATAGTATTTTTGTGGTTGTTGATAGATTCTCTAAAATGGCTCACTTTATACCTTGTCATAAAACTGATGATGCTAGCATTGTTGCTGAATTGTTCTTTAGAGAAATTATTCGTTTACATGGTATTCCAAAAACAATAGTCTCTGATCGCGATGCTAAGTTTCTAAGCCATTTTTGGAGATCTCTTTGGAACAAATTGGGAACTAAATTGTTGTTTAGCACTACTTGTCACCCTCAGACTGATGGACAAACTGAGGTAGTAAATAGAACTTTATCTACCATGCTTAGGGTTGTTTTAGACAAGAATTTGAGACGTTGGGAGGATTGCTTGCCTCATGTTGAATTTGCTTACAATCATGCCACGCATTCTTCTACAAAGATGTGCCCTTTCCAGATTGTTTATGGTTACATCCCTAGGGCACCTATTGATTTGATTTCACTTAATGCTGCGAACGCCCCACATGTAGATGCTGCTGCACATGTTGAACAAATGATTACCATACATGAACAAACGAAACAGAACATTGCTGCTACTAATGCTAAAAATCAGGTTGCTGGTAGTAAAGGAAGAAAACATGTTACTTTTGAGCCAGGTGATATGGTTTGGTTGCACTTGAGAAAGGATCGGTTTCCTACTTTGCGTCGTTCTAAATTAATGCCTCGTGTTGCTGGTCCTTTTAAGGTGCTAACAAAGATTAATGATAATGCTTATATCCTTGACCTGCCTGCGGAATTTGGTGTTTCCACTAGTTTTAATGTTGCAGATTTGAAACCATATATGGCCGAGGATGAGGAGTTGTCGTCGAGGACGACTTTACTTCAAGAAGGGGAGGATGATGAGGACATCACTATGAGTACGGCTACACCAGCAGCACCTCCACATCAAGCGCCACTTCCTTCATTAGCTGGGCCAATCACTCGGGCCCGTGCCAGAGATCTTAACTTCGTCATGCTACTAAAGAATGAGGGCCCAGAAGAATAGACGTCCAGCCCAACTGCGGCCCATAGTGGACGACCTAGGGTTGGCCGCCCCTAGGGGCTGCGCCCCCTCTATTTATCCAGGAGCTGCGCCTCCTTTATTCTGGAGTTTTGTTTTACGTTAGCCTTAGCTACTCTCGAACACGCGCAAATCTGCGCTGTCTTCGTGTATTCAGAACTCCACCCTCGAGTAATAGATTAGATTGCTCGCATCTTGTTCTTGTTCGTTCTTCGATTGCGCACAGGAAACGATCTTCGTGATCAGGCCGATCTCGCATCAGCAAGGTCGGTAACCACAGGGAGTTGGTTTAGCGATTGCATTGGCGCCTCGGGCTTGCTCGTCGTAGTCGGATCGCAAGGGTCATCTTCCGCCAAATCGGAATTATCTCTACTCGCCGAAAGATCGGGCACCTCAGCTACATCATGAAGGATGCTGTGATGGGTTCATGAGTGGTCTAGGTCGTCGTCTCCCAGTCAACTAGTGTTGTTGGATCGTTGTCTTCGTATGATGTAATTATTTATCTATTTGTACAGAATTTCATTATATATTAATGATGTGACATTCATTTCTATACCATGAGTCATCATATGTGTGAAACTCGATCCTAGCACAATTGGTGATTATTCCGCGCCCAGGTTTTGAACCCCTAAAACTCGGGTGTGACAGATACTAATCAACACATGATAACTAAGTTTATATTTATTCTATGCATAATTTAATGGGTTATCTATTTAGATACCCTAACCTTTCCAACCTTATTCCTTATTTAACCTGGGTTATTGATGCGGACATCAACACCAACACGAGCACATCTACACCAGCAGCACCTTCTCCAGCCCAGGCGCCACCCCTTCCACCTGGGCCAGTGACTCGGGCCCGTGCAAGAGAATTGAACTACATCATGTTGTTAAAGAACGAAGGCCCGGAAGAATAGACGACCAGCCCAATTGCGGCCCATAATGGACGACCTAGGGTTGGCCGCCCCTAGGGGCTGCGCCCCCTCTCTATTTATTCAGGAGCTGCGCCTCCTTTATTTGCTGAGTTTTGTTTTACGTTAGCCTTAGCTACTCTCGAACACGCGCAAATCTGCGCTGTCTTCGTGTATTCAGAACTCCACCCTCGAGTAATAGATTAGATTGCTCGCATCTTGTTCTTGTTCGTTCTTCGATTGCGCACAGGAAACGATCTTCGTGATCAGGCCGATCTCGCATCAGTAAGGTCGGTAACCACAGGGAGTTGGTTCAGTGATTGCATTGGCGCCTCGGGCTTGCTCGTCGTAGTCGGATCGCAAGGGTCATCTTCCGACAAATCGGAATTATCTCTACTCGCCGAAAGATCGGGCACCTCAGCTTCATCAATTGGTATCAGATTTCCAGGTTGATCGGTGAGTTTATCGAGCGTTTTTTTCCTACAGTCCACAAAACCGCATAAAAATTCAGGTTAGATCTTATCCCAGCACCCTTTTGAGCCTCGCACTTTCTTTCAATAATCTGCATTGTTGAATTTGTGTGCTTTCGCGTCATTTGTTGTTGGTTGCATTGTGTTCTTCCACCATTCAAACCCTAGCGCCGCCACCATCTCCCGTTTGATCACGCCACAAACCTAGTCAACATTGTTTCCTTGTTTTTCTCCTTCGGTTACGTCAAAAAAAACAGAAAAAACAAACCGAGTCAACGGCCGTTTCCTTGATTTTCTCCTTCGGTTACGAAAAAAAAAACAAAAAAAAACAAACCGAGTCAACGACCGCTTCCTTGTTTTTCTCCTTCGGTTACATCAAAAAAAAACAGAAACAAAAAAAAAGAAAACGAAGGAGAAAGGATACGTTTGTTTCATCCCGGTCGTTTTTAAAACATAACTTGAGGAACCTTCCGTAAACCGGGCATAACTTTTCGCTCGGGTGTCCAAAAAATCTGAAATTTTTACAGGAGCTAGTTGACACCATTCTGAGGCCGGCCAAACTCACCTACGGTCTGTTTGGGGTTCGACAAAATTGTCAAAAAAATTCAGGAAAATAAAGAAAAAAATCCGTCAAAGTTCTCGCACGCTTTTCAGAGAACTTCCTTATTTTCTGTAGACCACATCTGATATCTGTTTTAGGTGAAACTTCGTGTAGCTCCTATCTTGTTGCTTCTTGTGCTGAGAAAAATATCAAAAAAATCATACAAAAAAAGAAAAACAAAATCACCTGTGATTTCTACTAGTGCCTTTTTGGCATCACTAGTACAATATTTACGGTACTGCCATTCTGCTAGTTCCATCCATCCTTTGCACCTGTGGCCAGCAATATAGTTTCGTGTTTTGCACTATAATTCAACTTTGCATTATTGTTTGATCGTGCTAATCCTTGACTTGAGTGCAGCCTACCCACAACTCCACATATTTCTACGACGAGCAGGTTTCTGTTTCTCCACACAATCGCTCATCCAATCTTTCACCGGTTCCACCTGTTGATTGCAGTTCACCACTGTGGCTTGGTAAGAACGGATAAGAACTTGATAACAGCACTAGTGTGAGCGCCTTGTGAGCAGTACACCCCTGTTTTTGTCGTTGGTTTTTCTCCTTTTGGTGTTTGCGCTAACTATGGCAGGAGCACACGACATGGTGGATGCCCAGTTGCAGGAAGTAAGGGGACAAGTTGATGGACTTGCTGCTGACATTAGGACGATGCATGAACGGCTTGATTCAACGATCACTTCGACGACCGAGCGTTTCAACCAACTTGACCTTGCTCAAACGGCGACTCGCACCACACTCGACACCATCCTGGCACGCCTTGATGCACTGACCACAAAGATGGAGCAGGAATACGGCGGTGACACTGAGCAGGACGATGGAGATCGCCGTGGTCGTGCACGTCGTGTGGTTCGTCATCCCCCTAATGACTTATTTTCTAAGATTAAATTTAAAATTCCATCTTTTAATGGTAAATATGATCCTGCTGCATATCTTGATTGGGAATTAGAGGTAGAACAGAAATTTTCATGCCATGATATTCCTGCTAATAGCCAAGTGAAGGCTGCCATTAGTGAATTTACTGATTTTGCTTTAATTTGGTGGCGTGAGTATAAACAAAAACTTCCCATTAACAGTGTCATTACTTGGACCCAATTAAAAACTGCCATGCGCCACAGATTTGTTCCTTCCTATTATGCTCGTGATTTGCTTAACAAAATGCAGCGTTTTCAACAAGGTTCACATTCTGTTGAGGATTATTACCAGGAGTTACAAAAGGGTATGCTTCGTTGTGGTTTAGTTGAGTCGGATGACGCTGCTATGGCGCGTTTTCGTGGTGGTTTGAACAGGGAAATTCAGGATATACTTGATTATAAGGATTATTTTGATATAACCACATTGTTTGAATATGCTTGCAAAGCTGAACGTGAAGTGCAGGGACGACGATCAAAGACATATACTAACTCTCTTGCAGGTTGGGGTCCAACACACAGCTCAACTCCTTCCAGCCCTGCACCTTCTACGCCTAGCACTACATCGCGCACAGGGACGACCAAGCCAGTGGCGCCCCCTGCCAAAGGCGCCGCTTCTTCCATAGGACGTACACGGGATATTCAGTGCCATCGTTGTAGAGGGTTTGGGCATATGATTCGGGACTGCCCAAACAAGCGTACCTTGCTTATACGTGACAATGGTGAGTACTCTTCAGCCAGTGAATCTGAGGAAACTAGTCATGCTATGATTGCCACTAACCATGCAAAAAATGAGGAAGCCACGTTGATCCTATCGACGCCGATAGGTATGACAGTCTTGTTGTGCAGCGTGTTCTCAGCACACAGGTTGCCCAGGCCGAAAAAAATCAGCGACACACTCTATTCCATACCAAGGGCGTCGTGCACGAACGGTCGATTCGCATCATCATCGATAGTGGCAGCTGCAACAATTTGGCAAGTACAGCGTTGGTAGAGAAATTATCCTTGCCCACTCGCACACATCCACATCCGTATCACATTCAATGGCTTAATGATGGTGGTAAAATAAAGGTAACACGTTCGGTACGTGTCCCCTTTTCGCTGGGTTCTTATTCTGATTATGCTGATTGCGATGTTATTCCTATGGAAGCATGCTCTTTGTTATTAGGTCGACCTTGGCAATATGATACTGATAGTTTACATCATGGTCGTTCAAATCATTATTCTTTCATGTTTAAAGGCCAGAAAATAATTATACATCCAATGACCCCTGACCAAATTTTGAAAGATGATCTTACTAGGGCTGCTAAAACTGCACAACAAGTCAAATCGACATCAGCCGCACCTATTAAATCTGAAATCAAGTTGCACTCTCCTGTTTTACTTGCTACACGTGCTGATTTTGATGATCTCCATGAAGCTCATATGCCCTGTTATGCACTTGTATGCTCGCGAATGCTTGTTCCGCTTGATGATGCACCGTCTTTGGATATACCCCCTGCTGTTGTTAACCTTTTGCAGGAGTATGCTGATGTTTATCCTACGGACTTACCACCGGGTCTTCCTCCCCTCCGTGGCATTGAGCATCAGATCGATCTCATCCCCGGCGCTTCTCTTCCGAACCGCGCCCCGTACCGTACAAATCCAGATGAGACAAAGGAGATCCAGCGCCAGGTGCAGACACTGCTTGATAAGGGTTACATTCGTGAGTCTCTTAGCCCTTGCTCGGTTCCTGTTTTACTCGTCCCAAAGAAAGATGGGTCATGGCGTATGTGCGTAGATTGTCGTGCTATTAATAACATCACAGTTCGTTATCGATATCCTATTCCACGCCTTGATGATATGCTAGATGAGCTTAGTGGTGCTGTTATTTTCTCTAAGGTTGATTTGCGTAGCGGTTACCATCAGATTAGAATGAAACTCGGTGATGAATGGAAAACGGCTTTTAAAACGAAATTTGGTTTATATGAATGGTTGGTTATGCCATTTGGATTGACTAATGCTCCCAGCACCTTTATGCGTTTAATGAACGAAGTTCTACGGGCCTTCATAGGTTTGTTTGTTGTTGTTTATTTCGATGATATCCTTATTTATAGCAAGTCTATAGAGGAGCATTTAGAACATTTGCGTGCTGTTTTTGACGCTTTGCGTGCTGCTCGCTTGTTTGGTAACATGGAAAAGTGCACATTTTGCACGCAACGTGTCTCGTTTCTTGGTTATGTGGTTACTCCGCAGGGCATTGAGGTGGATAGCAGCAAGATTGCTGCCATTCGGGAGTGGCCTACACCGACGACGGTCACACAAATTCGGAGCTTTCTTGGACTTGCCGGTTTCTACCGCAGATTTGTTCGTGATTTTAGCTCCATTGCAGCGCCTCTACATGAGCTTACAAAGAAAGATGTGCCGTTTGCTTGGAGTGATTCGCAGGAGGTAGCGTTCATCACTTTGAAAGATAAGTTAACCCAAGCTCCCCTATTGTAATTGCCTGATTTTAATAAAGTGTTTGAGCTTGAATGCGATGCTAGCGGTATTGGGCTAGGTGCTGTTTTGTTACAAGGAAAACCAGTTGCTTATTTTAGTGAAAAATTAAGCGGTGCTAGTCTGAAATATTCTACTTATGATAAGGAGCTTTACGCTTTAGTGCGCACTTTGCATACATGGCAGCACTATCTTTGGCATCGTGAGTTTATAATCCATTCTGATCATGAGGCTTTAAAACATATTCGTACCCAAACAAATCTGAACCGTCGTCATGCTAAATGGGTAGAATTCATTGAGTCCTTTCCTTACATTATTAAACACAAGAACGGGAAGGACAATGTTATTGCTGATGCTTTGTCTCGTCGCTATACCATGCTGTCACAGTTAGATTTTAAAATCTTTGGTTTGGACACTGTGAAGGATCAATATGTTGACGATGCTGATTTTAAAGATGCTTTCGACCATTGTATTAATGGGAAACCATGGGGCAAATTTCACATACAGGATGGGTTCCTGTTTCGCGCTAACAAGCTGTGTGTTCCAGCTAGCTCGGTTCGTCTTTTGTTGTTACAGGAAGCGCATGGAGGCGGTCTCATGGGGCATTTTGGCGTCTACAAGACACATGAGGTGTTGGCTGCCCACTTCTTTTGGCCTCGGATGCGCGCTGATGTGGAGCGCCTTGTTGCACGCTGCACTACTTGTCAGAAAGCTAAGTCACGGTTGAACAACCATGGTTTGTATATGCCTTTGCCTGTCCCTTCTTCTCCTTGGCTTGATATCTCTATGGACTTTGTTTTGGGCTTGCCTAGAACTAAGAAGGGGAGGGATAGTATTTTTGTGGTTGTTGATAGATTCTCTAAAATGGCTCACTTTATACCTTGTCATAAAACTGATGATGCTAGCATTGTTGCTGAATTGTTCTTTAGAGAAATTATTTGTTTACATGGTATTCCAAAAACAATAGTCTCTGATCGCGATGCTAAGTTTCTAAGCCATTTTTGGAGATCTCTTTGGAATAAATTGGGAACTAAATTGTTGTTTAGCACTACTTGTCACCCTCAGACTGATGGACAAACTGAGGTAGTAAATAGAACTTTATCTACCATGCTTAGGGCTGTTTTAGACAAGAATTTGAGACGTTGGGAGGATTGCTTGCCTCATGTTGAATTTGCTTACAATCATGCCACGCATTCTTCTACAAAGATGTGCCCTTTCCAGATTGTTTATGGTTACATTCCTAGGGCACCTATTGATTTGATTTCACTTAATGCTGCGAACGCCCCACATGTAGATGCTTCTGCACATGTTGAACAAATGATTACCATACATGAACAAACGAAACAGAACATTGCTGCTACTAATACAAAAAATCAGGTTGCTGGTAGTAAAGGAAGAAAACATGTTACTTTTGAACCTGGTGATATGGTTTGGTTGCATTTGAGAAAGGATCGTTTTCCTACTTTGCGCCGTTCTAAATTGATGCCTCGTGCTGCTGGTCCTTTTAAGATACTAACCAAGATTAATGATAATGCTTATACCCTCGACCTACCTGCGGAGTTTGGTGTTTCCACTAGTTTTAATGTTGCAGATTTGAAACCGTATGCGGGAGAAGATGAGGAGTTGTCGTCGAGGACGACTTCAGTTCAAGAAGGGGAGGATGATGCGGACATCAACACCAACACGAGCACATCTACACCAGCAGCACCTTCTCCAGCCCAGGCGCCACCCCTTCCACCTGGGCCAGTGACTCGGGCCCGTGCAAGAGAATTGAACTACATCATGTTGTTAAAGAACGAAGGCCCGGAAGAATAGACGACCAGCCCAATTGCGGCCCATAATGGACGACCTAGGGTTGGCCGCCCCTAGGGGCTGCGCCCCCTCTCTATTTATTCAGGAGCTGCGCCTCCTTTATTTGCTGAGTTTTGTTTTATGTTAGCCTTAGCTACTCTCGAACACGCGCAAATCTGCGCTGTCTTCGTGTATTCAGAACTCCACCCTCGAGTAATAGATTAGATTGCTCGCATCTTGTTCTTGTTCGTTCTTCGATTGCGCACAGGAAACGATCTTCGTGATCAGGCCGATCTCGCATCAGCAAGGTCGGTAACCACAGGGAGTTGGTTCAGCGATTGCATTGGCGCCTCGGGCTTGCTCGTCGTAGTCGGATCGCAAGGGTCATCTTCCGACAAATCGGAATTATCTCTACTCGCCGAAAGATCGGGCACCTCAGCTTCATCAGTTATGATCTAATCAAGTAGCTATGCTATTGCTACAACTTTAACTTTATGTTGGTACTCCTACTGATGATATTAATGTTCCAAATGGTATGTTTACATTATTCTTGTTAATCCAATGATTAAGCAAGATCATATTGTGATAATTGGAACATGGAGTGACCACCCAGGAAAACAGTACAACCATGAGTGTTATCATGGCTCTGGCTTTGGTAATTAGTTTTATATGCTTAGTGTTTAGTAACCTTTCCTGAAATATGGGCAAGAGGGGGAACGGGAGTGGTGGCGGCTCACGTTAACATGGGTTGGTATTATTGGCTAAGGTTCACCCAGAAGGCCTCCACACTAGCCTAGAAACCTTAGAAAGTTGTTTTGTATTAAGTGTATTCTGTGAAAGCCTCATAGTGGATCCCTAGCCATTCACCTCGGAAGTGTTTACGGGTTTGGCCGACCCAGGCTAGAGGGGATATATAGCTTGTGGGTAAAGTTGTGCCACCTCTGCAGAGTGTAAAATTGATATATCAACCGTGCTCACGGTTAAGAGTGTAAAATTCATAATTCACATGATAATTAAACTTAAAGATGAAAATAAATCGTGTTCTATTGCACTCGAGTGGTTGAGCTTCATGTTGATGGTATTTGCTCAAGTGGTTTGAGCTTATGCTGATTATGAATTATGCTTAATTGGGTTTGGTATATACTTATACCTAGTAGTCAGGTGTTGATAATAAAATGTTGATCAACTAAAGTACTAATCGCATTAAACTTTAGGCGTACCTTATTAACCTTGCATTTTCACCCACTTGTTGAGCCCCATCATAAGTGAGTGTTTGCTTAATTTGATGAGAAGTTTGCAGATGAAGATTATGATGATGAACTTGTATCTGAAGCAATCTGTAATCGAATTCGAATAAAAATATGAAAAAAAAATATGGCTTCGGTGATATCCATCTGTATCTGATCTGATTACACCAATTACTGAGCAAGCAACCCCCTACGACTTTTCGGTACGGCAGGACAACTAGCCGATCGTGGAGACCAGCTTGGCATTTTATGTTAACATCAAGCCCCTATGAAACCATTGATGACACAATACCCGCCGTCACTAATTACCGACTAGCCGGATAAATCGAATGCTCTGTGAACATTGGTGTTGCCTCTTCATTTGCAATAAAGAACATGCTCTTTTATTTAAGCAAGATGGCATAATGTATTTATATGTGACTTAACAATATAGGCATGGCTTCTTGCACATTAGGCACTAATCACATCTTGCTAGGTTGATGTTAACATCTGACTTTTCCTTTCGTTCAAATTACAAGTATATCTAGGTACTTAAAAATTATGTATCTCAAAAAACAAGGATAACTTACAATTTGTTTTTAAGAAGTTAGTGGTTATTTTTTTAAACATCTCAATCTACCCTAACACATGTCGTAGGATCTACATAGCAACCGCACGAAGCCATCCAATAAATTAACTACAAATCTGTATCACAACTATTAGATACCTACGTAATAGTTTAGGGTGTATTTGGTTGAGTGGAGAAGAATGGAGCGGCTTTATTCTAGCTTTTTGAATGTTTAGCTTCAAAGAGCGGCTCAGTCTTTATATAAAAATTTATCATAAATAGTTAAAGTACTCTCGCTATAGTCGAGTGCGAGCACTCCCTCAGATGCGAGCACTCTACTCCCTCTTCTCACCTCCACTCATGGCTCTCCAACCAAACAAAGAATGGAACAGCACGATCAACCAAACAAAAAATAGTGACTCAAAAACTAGAATAGAACCACTCTATTCTAATTAGGCCTGATTGGTTCTCTTCTATCAGGAGCTTGGCTCGGACAAGAGAGCCAGGTCGACGGGAACCGGACTCTAGAGGTACGTTACATTTTGATTGGTTTCCGTATGTATACAATCAAGTCTGGTGGAGACAGTGATTGGTAACATGTATATCTTGGGCCTAGCAGTCTTTTCTTCTTTGCACGCTTGTTAAAGCATCTCATCTTTGCACCGCGCGAGCCTGGCTCAGCAAAAACGGCCAATTCTCACGTTTTCCCGGAGCCTGGCCCAGCGGACGCTTTTGCATGATGGTCAGACAACCAAACTAGCACAAACTGCTTCTGGTGAGCCTGGATAAGCGGCGTGCAGTGAACCAATCAACCCGATTGACTCTCCAACCAAAACACACCCTTAGACTTCAAAGTTACTTGCCCATTATTTGAGCATAGAATTTCTTAGAGCTTCAAATCGGAAACACAGTATTTTCAAAATATAGTCAGTAAAAAATATTAACTTTATCCTAAATAGCGAGAACTCGCATCCCTTACACTGAAATGTCAATTAATTAAACAATTCAGTTTTGACCTGTTTTTTTCATTTAGAAAAAAACATTGCCTGTTGAGCACAACTAGCAAAGACAGAAGTTTGATCAGAGATACAAATATAATAAAATACAACCAGAAAATTACATGATTTTTGACAACCGTACCAGTTCCACAATTTATAATTAAAATGTGCAAATTAGGAAGTAGAAACTTAACGGTGAAAACATATCAAAATCACTAGTCGCGTGTTGAATTCAACTCGCATCTGTTTAACCAATGTCTCCAAAGATCACAGATCAGCCCTTCCTGGGTACCTTGGGAAGGGTATAACATCTCTGATGTTCTCCATTCCGGTTGCAAATAGAATCATCCTTTCAAAACCCAACCCAAAACCACTGTGCTTTACAGATCCAAAGCGACGGAGGTCCAAGTACCATTCATAGGGTTCCAAAGGCAGGCCAGCATCAAGTATCCTGCCAAGTAAATTTGTCATGTTATCAACTGCCAAGTAAAATATGCTAGATTCCACCGTGTCTTGGCATGTAGGTGTAGGCGATGGCTACATGTTGATAATTACTTTAGTAATGCCATGCTAAAAGAAAAAAAGGTAACATAGCATTTCAGAAAACAAAACGATGTTAGCAAGCATCCATGAGTATTATAATGGTAGTTCATCTTCCATCTCTAATTTGCCACATTTTCAGGCATACATGAAGCCCAAGACTGAAACAAAGCATAGACAGAACATCTAAGGTGCAGCACCGCCTAGCGCCAAGGCGTAGATAGGTGCCACCTTTTTAATACAGCATCGAGATCTGGTGAGCAACAAAGTCGTATCAGATACAACAGCAAAGACTTTACTAGTTTGGAATGCCCGGCATCACATTTAACTGTGTTCCCTTGAACACTTGTATCTATGGTAGTCCCTGTTTTCAAGTTGTCGACTAGTCGGCGACTAGTCGTCAAGACGGTCCTGGGAGCTCGACTTGGGGAGCCGGCTCGACTTTTCTGGCAAATCGGGCGACTTGTCAACGACTGGAAATTCTCAGTCGACTAGTCGTCGACTTGGTCTGGCAAGTCGGCCGACTTGTGCCCCAGTTCAGCCCAAACAGCCCAAAGGCCCATTACACAACATATTTTCTTGATTTGGGAGAAAATGCAAGGGATGATCTTGATTTGGGAGATATTTAGGGTATCTACTATCTAGTATCTATCTAACTGCAGCAGCAGCTTAGCTATCTAATGGAGCTTATTTCCTTTCAAGTTTGAACTATATTTTCTTGCTATTTGTTTTCCAATTTGAACTATATGGCTGTTATGACTTATGAGTTTATGACTTATCACTTATGTGGCTGATTTGGTTCATTTTGAGGCTTCAAATGAGGTAAGACTTGTTGTTTATTTCAGTTTCGTTCAATTTCAGGCTTCAAATGAGGTAAAACATGCTCTTTCTTCATATATAAATGTTATATTGTCTATATGAAGCCGTTATATAGGCAAAACAGCCACTATATTGGCAAGTCGACGACTAGTCGACTGACTTATCGACTAGTCACCAAGTCGGTACCTTGTCGACTCGACTGACTTATCGACTTGAAAACCTTGATGGTAGTCAAGTCAGACAGAGTAACAAATATTGCATAAAATCCAAATGCAGATTACTTCAAGAGTATGATGAGTAGCAATACAATATGTTTCCACAGGTTTAAGTGGAATACTGTTAGATAAGATAAAAAAACAAATGTTTCAACCTTTAAGTTCAGCATAGCACATACCTCTGTTTCAGAACATCTAACCGTTCCTCCCTTTGGCTTCCACCAATCAATTCACCAACCTTGAAATAAACATTCCAGCACAAAAATGATTATAAACATAAAAAGGTAAAATCAGCAGTTAAATAAACGGATATTCCACTGACTCAAAAACTGGCCAAATCATTTGCTCCCCACTCATGGAGCACTGGTACCAGCAATAGGTTTGATGTATGAGAAGTTTAGCTACACCTTAGGCACAAGAACATCCATTGCAGCCACCGTCTTGTCATCATCATTGAGTCTCATATAAAATGCCTTTATTCCTTTCGGATAGTTATAGACAATAACTGGCTTCTTAAATATATCCTCTGTTAAATACCTTCAACATTTCATGACAAGAATTGAAATTCTAATAAGGCTCAATCACATAAAAACTTAATTAGGAAAACAATTCCAATGTGGATACCTTTCATGCTCAGAGGCTAAATCAATTCCCCATTCAACTTTGTTGTCAAACTTCTTGTCGGTAACATTTTTCAAGAGCTCCACAGCCTTTGTGTATGAAATCCGCACAAAAGGAGTTGACGAAACAAGCTCCAGGCGTTCAATTGCACTCTTATCATAATTTTTCACCATAAACTCCATATCTTCCTGGCAATGGTCAAGCAGCCACTTGCAAAGGTACTGTACATATTTTTCTGCACAGTTCATGTCATCCTGCAGAACAGTTAAACATACTATCACTTCAAAGACTGTTTTTACTAACTTTCATAGTCGGATATTTTGTACCGAGGAAAATCAATTCAACTGCAATTGAAGACAAATTCGATTCAGCTTAGTTACCTGCAAGTTTGCAAATGCGATTTCCGGTTCAACCATCCAAAACTCTGCCAAATGTCGTGACGTATGTGAGTTCTCTGCCCGGAATGTTGGTCCAAAGGTATAAACGCTACTAAGAGCACATGCATATGTCTCAACCTGAAGCTGTCCAGACACTGTCAAAAAAGCTTGACGTTTGAAGAAGTCATTTTCAAAAGCTATTGAACCATCATCCTTGCGTGGAATCCCAGGCTTTAACTTGAACCTCTCCTCCAGTTTTGAAACAATTTCCTTTGCCCTATTAAGCTCATCGACAGCAGTTGATATCTCTTGTTTGCTGGCTTTTGCAGCTTTAAGCTGTGCGACCACATCACCTTTTTCCTTGACAAGAACTTTAGCTGCCTCAATTTCAGAATCAGAAGGTTTTGGGTTCTCTCTCAATTCCTTCTCAGTTTTCTCAGCCTGGCTAAATAAAGTTGTCACTTGAAACATCTCACCAGCACCTTCACAGTCACTCGTAGTTATTATTGGTGTATGTACATAGAGAAATCCATTCTCATCAAAGAACCTGTGTGATGCATAGGCTAACTGGTGCCTAATCCTAGCAACCGCTCCAATCTGCAACAATAGTTTTTTTTTTTTGCATAGAGGGAAAAATGGTACACCTATCAGGATAGCAAGTGCAACATTTGAAAGGAATGGATCAATATAATATAACATAGATTCAAATGCCGGACCAACATAATACAGATTAAAATGCCAACAACATGTCAAAAAATTACATAAAGAAATGACATGAAACAAAAACTATGGTGCCAAGGTTCTTTTAACAAGAACAAATGAGTGATACAAGATTATCATTCCACCTATCTGTAGAATTTGAAGTTCCCAATTCACAAATTGCAGATGTGGGGATCTCATAAATGTTTTCTGACTTGCAAATAAAATAAAAATTTTCTAAACCATTTGCGGTAAATACATGAAAGGAATGGATCAAATGCGTTCATTAATAGACATTATATATAAATGTATAAAACTCTCAGAAGTTGGGTTGTATATTCAAACAGCAAGAGTGAGTATTTTTAATAGGCAATTGATCTATAGAACTGACAAATCCTAGCACTAATTTTGCTGAGTCATTCAAGAATGGCTACATATCTGGTTCACATGAGCCTTTAATGCACATATAGTGCACATGAACTAACAAAGTTCACAAAAAAAATTATACATATTATTTCCATCTTACTCTAATTATATACAAAATTTTAAGTTCAAAATCGTTATGATTTAGCTGTAATAAAAACATAAATTTTCGGACACGTTTAAATTAGAAAATTGGCTAAAATGTTCTCTTTTTTGTTACAGCTAAAATGTGTACTCCCTCCAGTGCAGTAAACGTAGTCGTTTAGGACATGATTGTGCATACCAAGGAGTGATTAATTATCATAGAGTTTTCCCTGTTTGCCCCTATTAAATAGGGATATGGGTGCATTAACGTCACTAAAACAATCAGACTTGATTGGTTGCTGCAGCAGGTCCAAGGCATTCTAGACTGGAGGTCTCAAGTTCGATTCCTCTTAAATGCATCTTTTTTTGTGCAATTACTAGGGGCAATAACGTCCAAATCCCATACCCACGCGCGCTATGACTTCTTTTTGTGCACGCTCGGTCACGCGCAGGATGAATTCTTTTACTGCACCGGAGGGAGTACAATTTTTCAGATTTTTTGTAAACTTTGTTAGTTCATGTGTACCCTATGTGTACTGAAGCCTCATGTGCACCGGATATGTTCCCTTCTACAATTGCAAGATCTGGGCATCCATGAGCTGGCACGTGTAAATAAGGCTAAATAGATCAAGAAGATGGAGGAAGGAAAAGGGAAAGGGACGCACCGTGTTGGTGCGCGAACGGAGATGAACGACGTCCCTGAGCTTCTCGAGCGTGAGTTTGACCTTGCCCTTGGGCAGCGGGTAGACGGCGGCATCGACCTCGCCGACCTCAAGCACGCGGCTGACCTTCAGCTCGACGTTCTGCTTGGTCCCCTCGGGCGGCTCCTTGATCACGCCCTCGACGAGGACGGAGGTGCCGGTGGCGGTGAGGCGCGCTAGCGGGTGCACGGCGGCGTCAACGATGGCCTGAAGCGTGGCAGCGCAGGACCCGTCGCTGAGCTCCAGGAAGGCGAAAGAGCCCTTCCCCTGCTCCCGGCCCGTCCGGACCCACCCACCGACCACGACGCGGTCCCCGGCACGCGCGGCACCTGCGGCCAGGACATCGCGGATGCGGGTGCGCACGGTGGCGGGCTCGAGATCGTCGCAGAGGGAAGTCGCGGACATCGCCGCAGCGGCGGCGTCCGCAGCCATCGGGACAGGGTGGGGTGGGGAGGGGGTGCTCTGGGTTGTGATGGCGGCGGCGGCGGCGGGGGTCGAGGAGACTGGAGGGAGGGTGGGTTTCTTAGGGTTTTGCTTGGCTTGGCTTGTGGCTTGCAAATATTTGTGGCTTGCAAACAGAACAAATTGTGGTTGCAAGTATTTGTAGCCGTGTGTGCCCGTCACCTGTGTGGTTTTGGTATCGTGGACAATGTTTTCGTGAATCTGTTCTGTTTTCGCAGGAATCTTGCGCGCCAAGGTAGACCGATGCGACGCCACGCCACTTGTGCGGTTGTGGACATGTCTGGCACGCATGATGGGAAAGGAACCTTATTCTTATTTTTTAAATTTTAATAACAAATATTGTGACTAAAGTTTAGTACGTGTCACATCAATTTTTTAAATGCTTATTACGAGTATTAAATGTAGTCTAAGGAGTGTTTGATTCCACTCAACTAAATTTAAGAGGTGTTTGATTCCACTCAACTAAATTTTAGTCACTGTCATATCGAATGTTTAAATAATAATTATGCGTATTAAACATAGTTTAATTATAAAACGAATTATAGAGATGAAGACTAAAAGACGAGGCGAATTTATTAAACCAAATCAAGCCTATATTTAATGCTTATGATAAAGGTGGAATTGGTGGGAAAATCCGATAATTATTCGGTCCTTTACCAGATTTTTCTGCCATTTTCGGATTTGTCAGGTATATGAAAACCGGTATGAAAACGGGATAATTGGTTCTGAAAACGGCACAGTGCATGGTGAGATGTCTTTACTAACCGTTTTCGGATTTCTATAAAAAATCTGGTAAATTCTTGTACTTCCCGTATTCAGGAAAATTTGATAATTTATCATATTTCCCATATTTGGAAAATATGATGACTTCTCATATTTGGGAAAATCATCTTATTATTCACAAGTAAATAATTAATGTCGTGGTTTCGTAAACTGGGGACAAAGTAGAATTTGTGTTTGGTGGGGAAGGCTAGCGTGGACTCACTCTGAATGGTGAGTCAGGTGACTCAAGAAGGGTTTATACTGGTTCAGAAAGGTGGCCTACGGCTAGTGTAGTGCTGATCTTGGTATTGCTCTTAGGGATGTGTTACAAAGGGTGCAAGTGAGAATGAGACATAGAGGAGGACTTCTGTTGAATGCTCCTAGCTCTCTTGCCTTGTTCTTGTCCAGTCGTCCACCTTTTATAGTTCAAGAGGGAGGCCTTTACAAAGAGATTGGTTGTATGAAGCAGAGTGTGGTCTGTCATCTACGGGTGTTCCTCTGACGTAGTTCTCCTGACGTCGCCTCCTAACACATGTGTAAGCGCACGACCGGTACAGCTGGTTGCTCCGCCATGTCCCGTTTGTGGGCTACTTTAGGGTCTTATGATGGTGGAGCTCTGTAGTAGACACTGGTTGGTCCCACGTCGCAATGTCGAGGTTGTTAGGGGTAATGTGCAATGTCGCCCCATTAAGAGCACCTAGAGGGGCGGTGAATAGGATCCTTCAAAAATAGCTTCAAAACACACAAACTTGGTCTAATAATTGTGTTGGAGTAAAATAAAATCAAGTTTGAATGGAAAAAATGGTAGAAAAATTCTCTTCACTTGATTGATCTTCCAGATATGAAAGATTCTATGAGCAATATTCCAAGTGAGTTGAGAGAACTAAGGAAGAAGGAAAATCGCAATAAATTAAATGAGACAAGAGACACGACAATTTTTATCTTGTGGTTCGGTCAAGCATAATATGCTTATCAACTCCACGTTGTCATGTTCCAATAGACAATGGTTGCACTCAACCCCTCTCAAGGAGATCACAAAGATCAACTTGAGTGCCACGATTTCTTCCTTATATCAATCATCCCCATTTGTGAGGAATCTCCACAACTTGGAGTCTCTCACGGCCTTACAAAATGTCACAATCACAACTCAAAATAAGGAAGGGAGATAGAGTACACACAAGAGCACAATGCAGCAACACATGCAAGATTCACAAAGAAACGAGCGCAATAACACAAGATCACAAAAACAGCACAACACTCGCGCTCATCTCACTAAAATCACTTTCAAGCGTGATCGCAGTGTGTCAGAGTGTTGGTATGCTCTTGAGGTGCTTAGATGCTGGTTGGAAGTGCATAGGGGTCCCTTTTTAGCCCCAAGGGGCCTAGGAGTCGTTGGAATCTCCATATAGAAGTCCAAAAACTCCAGTCTACGGGTGCACCGGGCCGGTCTGGTGCACCACCAAACTGGGTCCATGTGCACCTAGTTTGGGATCTGATTGGCGCCTTTCCATAGTTGAAGGGCACTGGACCAGTGCGCCACCAGACCAACAGGTGACGTTAGCTAGCTGTTGGTTCCTTGGTGTCGCTGGATATAGATGTTGGAGAAGCGGTCCGGTGCACACTAGGCCGACACTATTCATGGCCCGGTGATTTGTAAAGAAAACATCTCGAGAACGCACTGTTCATCTGGGTGGCACGGACCCGGACAGGTCCAGTGCTCCCCAGACCAAACCAAGTTACACTCTTTTGAGCCTAACCTCTCCAAACTTTTTTGGCTTTCCTTGAGGGGTTCCCTACGACTTAGCCAAACATAGTTAGCTCATAAGCAATTGACTAAATGTAGGACTCATACCTTTTTCACATTGTTTCTCCAGGATTTGCAATAAGCCCAAAACTAAGTCCAAAAGTCATTTTTCTTGCATAAAAGAGTTAGTAAACCAAGGTGCAAGAAACATAGTATAAGGTGTTTGCAACTTATTCAAATACTTAAACCTCATGTTTTTTGTAGTTTTACCCAAAGTTGCACTTTTGGTCTTCATTTCTACTAATTTGGACTTATTCCCTTCAATTTGTTCTTGCTAGAACCTATGTGCATGCTCATATCAAAGTAGTTAGGTGCTGTTTGGTTCAAAAAATGTAACGCAAATGGTAATGGTAATGGTTTACGCTCGATTACTGGCGGTAACAAATTTGAATAGGATGGTATCTAATTTTAGTGCGGTATCTGATTACGGTTGGACTAAAACAAACATGATTTAACGTTATCAGTTACCCATTACGTTACAAATATGTAAACCAAACGGCACCTTAGTCTAATGTGGTGTGTTGAACACTTAATCACCAAAACAGGTAGAAATGACCCTATGGCACATTTCCCTTTCAATCTTCCCCTTTTTGGTGATTTGTGTCAACACATCTAAAGCTACTTACAACTGTCTAACTTGACCAAATATGAGACAAATTTGGCTAATTGAAGTCCAAACTAAAACTAATTGAATATTCATAGGATTTGGCATATTTGGATCATTTAGCCATCACTTGTTTTTTTATTTTGCAAACAAGGTCATTTTCCAACTTTATAAGTCAAAACACTTGGATTTTGCAAATCAAATTATTTTTAGAGACTTGCTTTGATCAAATACCAAAAGCCCCCCTTTCCCATGTTGGTCACTTATTCTCGAATGTTGTGAATCAAGAACAAGGCAACACAATTTTTAAAGATTAAAGGCCTTCATCCTTTGAAGCATTATTTCCTTTCAGATATAACGATCTTCGGACGAAGGTCATGAAGGACATACCTTCTTCATTCATAAGAATAAAAGTTCAGAGTAAGAGTTCATAGAGACAATATATATGGCATTCATTCATTCATATATTTATTTTCATGACATACAGATGAACATCAACATAATTTATATTACATTAATACCTTCGGCTTGTTTGAAGGTGTTGACATGAGAGCAATTACCATCCAGCGTGAACAGTATGGGGTACTGTTCACCTATTTATAGGCACATGACGCAGCCCGAGTAAAAATACATTTATGACCTTAACATGTACTCATAATTGTGACATAAATCATTAGAAACTAACTAGCCTTTTTCCTCTTTGGCTCGGCATCATGCTTGTTCTACGTCGCCACTTTAAGTCGAAGTTGTTGCTCTTCGGCTATAACTTCGGTATTCATTGTTGTTGTTTTTAGGCAATGTCTTTGTCTTAAGGACCTTCGATGGAGAAGAAGACTACCATCATGAACCTTTACTTATGATGAAGCTCCTGTAATATTCAATAGTATGCTAAAAACAAATGGTTTGTCGTGTTTTTAAGGACCTTCGGAAGAGGAAGGCCCCCGACAGTAGCCTCTCGCAGTATTAATTTATTTCTTTGTAACAAGTTCAGATTGTGAAATGAACGAAGGCCTTTAGCCAAAGGTCCAAAAAAACACCTTCCCTTCGTTAGAATAGCGAATCATTCTGTATCATGGGCCCCACCGCTCAGTGGTGCTTTGTGTATATATACAGGGCTTGCGCTGAGAATATTTTTCGTGCTATCTAGCTTTATGTTGTGATTGTCGTTTTAGCTTTCTTCTTCTGTGAGCGCAATTGTTTTTTGAGCTTCGGCTTTCTGTTGTGATCATCATCGAAATAGCCGAAGATAAGAAAAGCGTAGACTCCACGCTCACTGGTTTCTACAGAGCCATGGAGAGGACCAACATTGAGAAAATCACTGATGAAATGCTAGTTAGGTTATTTGGATACTCCAGCGATAGCGAGAGCAGAAAAGAGCAAGTTCTCTGAAAAGCGTGCAAGAACTTTGATGAATTTTTTTCTTTATTTTCCTGAATTTTTTTGACAATTTTATCGAAACCAAATAGGTCGTAGGCGAGTTTGGCTGGCCTCAGAATGGTGTCAACAAGCTCCTGTAAAAATTTCAGATTTTTTGGACAACCGAGCAAAAAGTTATGCCCGATTTAAGGAAGGTACCTCAAGTTATGTTTAGAACGACCGAGATGAGTCAACAAGTTCCTTTGTTTTTTTGTTCTCTGGTTCTTTCCTTTCTCTTTCGTTTTCTTTTTTTTCTTTTCTTTTTTTTTGTTTCTGTTTTTTTACGTAACCGAAGGAGAAAAACAAGGAAGCGGTGTTGACTCGATTTGTGGCGTGATCAAACAGGAGATGCTGGCGGTGCGCTAGGGTTTGAATGGTGGAAGAAAGAAGGATGGTGAGAAAAAACACAATGCGACCAGCAACAAATGATGCGAAAGCACACAAATTCAACAATACAGATTATTGAAAGAAGGTGCAAGGCTCAAAAGGGTGCTGGGATAAGGTCTAACCTGAATTTTTATGTGGTTTTATGGACTGTAGGAGAAAAAAAACACTCGATAAACTCACCGATCAACCTGGAAATCTGATACCACTTGATATAGCTGAGGTGCCCGATCTTTCAGCGAGTAGAGATAATTCTGATTTGGCAGAAGATGACCCTTGCGATCTGACTACGACGAGCAAGCCCGAGGCGCCAATGCAATCGCTGAACCAACTCCCAGTGGTTACCTTGCTGATGCGAGATCGGCCTGATCACGAAGATCGTTTCCTGTGCGCAATCGAAGAATGAACAAGAAAAATATGCGAGCAATCTAATCTATTACTCGAGGATGGAGTTCTAAATACACGAAGACAACGCTGATTTGCGCGTGTTCGAGAGTAGCTAAAGCTAACGTAAAACAAAACTCAAGTTCTAAATGAAACATGACTCTAACTAAATAGAGGAGACGCAGCCCTAGGGGAGGAAAGGCGTGAACAGTAGGGTTGGCGCTACAGTACCGTGGTTACTGTTCACGAAACGCTACAGTATCGAGGGTACTGTTCACGACGTGCTACATTATCGCGGTTACTGTTCACGACTTCCCTAGGCGCCCCATCCTGG
This sequence comes from Zea mays, assembly GCF_902167145.1. Taxonomy (NCBI): domain Eukaryota; kingdom Viridiplantae; phylum Streptophyta; class Magnoliopsida; order Poales; family Poaceae; genus Zea; species Zea mays. The sequence continues at coordinate 49,968,835 of NC_050103.1, forward strand.
CCTTCCTGTTGGGCCATCTTCTAATCTTCTGGGCCTTTGTTCTTTAACAGCATGATGAAGTTCAATTCTCTTGCACAGGCCTGAGTCACTGGCCCAGGTGGAAGGGGTGGCGCCTGGACTGGAAAAGATGGTGCCTAGGCTGGAGAAGGTGCTGCTGGTGTAGATGTACCCGTGTTGGTGTTGATGTCCTCATCAACCCGGACCCCTATTATGGCCCAGGACTCCCGAGTAAGCATGCTAGGTCCCTTGGATGGAATCCAGATCCCTCCGAGTAAGGTCCGGGCCGCTATGAGGTCCTGGGATAGGGGAAACCCTGGCATGAGCAAGGGTCTGGTACTGACACGTGTCCGGGTCTAACTCTGCGCATGCGCTCCCCGATCAGGTGGAGACCTGATACGGCCACGTGGTTCGTTGCCCGTGACATAAGCCAGCGGGCGGAGCCTGACGTAAGGCCCCTAGACCGTGCGGACTCTGCATTTATTGCGGAAAGGACGTGTCGCATGTCCGCCCTGCTGGCAGGCGATGTGCCCCCTCGGCATTTATTGCGTCCTGTCCACTCCGTTGGTAGGCGGCGCCAGGGCCACCCTGCATGCGAGAAGCTTCCCCTGCACGCCGAGGCTACACAGATCTTGGGTGTTAGGGCGCAAGAAGATTGCTCCAGCAACAAATATTAGTAGCTCCAAGTACTACATCCGTTGTGTTCCTGGGCCCACATGTCGGGGCTCAGCACTCTTGTACATGCCCCCCTTAGCTATAAAAGGGGAGGCATGCAACGTTAGACTCAGACTCTCAATTCTCAAGCTTCCACAGCAATCCAACACACAGTGGAGTAGGGTGTTACGCTCCCGTGGCCCGAACCACTCTAAATCCTCGCGTGTTCATGTGCTTGATGTTCGCTTAGCAGGACAAGCAAAACGCCTAAGCCCCTTCCTCATCTTAGGATTTAGGGCGGGTGCACTCCGCCACCCGGCCGGAGAATTCCCTCTCCGACATTTGGCGCGCCAGGTAGGGGGCTAGGCATTAGGTTTTTTGCTTGTTTCCTTGCTCAGCATGATGGTGCAAATCGTGGAGCACCGCGCCGAGACATCAACAGACTTCCTGGTGGAGGAAGAAGATGTTTCTTCCACACGACAGGTTCCTAACTGCCTAGTGCCGGGCACTGCTGCTGTGCATGTTGCATGGCAGCATACAGCTGCGCAGACATCCCGAACTCCGTCGAGGGCGGCCACGGGAGCATTGTCAGCAGCCAGGGAGTTGCTCCGCCACCCTCCAAGCTCCACGGCCTCACTAGGGGCCATGAAGCAGTGGTGGAACGACGTCGACCGGCTGCTCGGCATGGCGCATTCTACCTCGACCAAGTCGAGGCCACAATCATCCTGGTGCCAACATGAGGCGTCGGTGTCTGTGCGCTCACCCTCAGTGAGGGGTGCACAGACCAACGACCTCCGGGCAGAGCTCAACCGCAGGCGTGCGGGAGAGGACGCCCGAGTCTCCTTGGAAAGGGCGCGCGAGCGCCGCCAAAACATCGAGGGTTGCAACCTCGATCAAGACTTCGCTGCGGTAGCACCGCAGGCCCCAATGGGCACTCGGTCCCAAGCGGGTGTCCCCTTGGCCGGCATGGGCTGCGCCGCTCTTGCGGATCATCTCCGCGCAGCGTCATGGCCACCCAAGTTCCGGCCGCACCTGCTAGAAAAGTACGACGGAACGTCAAATCCGTCAGAGTTCCTGTAGGTGTATGTCACCGCTATCACAACAGCCGATGGAAACACCGCTGTGATGGCGACATATTTTCATGTCGCCTTGTCTGGACCAGCCCGGACTTGGCTCATGAACCTCGCCCCAGGATCAATCTACTCCTGAGAAGAGCTCTGCGCGCGGTTTGTTGCGAACTTCGCCAGTGCTTACTAGCAGCACGGCGTGGAGGCCCACCTCCATGCGGTGAGGCAGGAGCCCGGGGAGACTCTCCGGACGTTCATCTCCCGCTTCACCAAGGTGCGAGGTACTATACCTTGCATTTCCGATGCTTCCATCATCACGGCTTTCCGACAGGGAGTACGTGATGAGAAAATGTTGGACAAGTTGGCCACGCATAACGTGGAGACTATCCCCACACTCTTCGCTCTGGCCGACAAATGCGCCAGAGCCACCGAGGGTCGTGCATGGCACTCGACCCCACAAACCGGGGCTATCCAGTCGGGTGGCTCGGGTGCTGTCCCCCAGGACGGTAAGAAGAAAAAGAAGAAGGACCACAACTACCAAAGGTCGTGGTCCACCGCTCTAGTCGTTGTAGCCGCGACCGGGGGCCGCGGCGACCGCAACAAACACCCACAGCCGCAGAGGGGTAACAGCGGCTCATGCCCTGTGCACCCCAACGGTCGCCACAGCGCCGCGAAGTGTCGTGAGATCATTGACCTTGCGAAACGCGTCAGCAAGCGGCGCAAGCAGTCCCCCAAGGATGGCTCCCCACCTCGACGCTGACCTGGCAAATAAAAGGTCGACGACGGCGAGGTGGATGCTGCTGAACGGGACCTCGGGTATCAGTCACCTGAGGGGGACCTGAAGGATGTCTTCACCAGAGGCTCCTACTCCGGTGGGGACAACTAGATGGACCCCCAGAGGGACCCCGTGCTCCCCGGTCTACGGGGCCGAAGCCTGCCTTCCCCCAGAAACCCCTCTGCACTCCCCGCGGGTCCAGGCTTCTCTCAAGTCCACGCAGAAATGGCTACAACATGAGGACGAGGACTCCCTCGTCAAACGCAGATGGGAACCCAGGGTCAGGACCTAGTCCTACGGTAGGTACCAAGCCAAGAGGGGCTCCGCAACTCTCCCCCAGCTAGGAAGGACCCTTCAAGGTGACGGGAATACGCCGACCCGGAGATGACTATCTTGCTATGACTGAAGGAGTACCTCTTCCTGGCCACTGGAGTATCTCTGTAAGTTCTATCCATAGGAGCAAGTCTGAGGGGTCGAATTCTTCTCCCTTTTGTAACTAGGTAACACATACATGTACGCCAACCCGGTGAGGTCCGCCCTCATAAGCCCGGCCTGTTGGTCTACACCCATGCATGACAGGTTATAAAGAAAAGATTCACCCCCTCAGATGTGCTTCTACGATAGTTTATCCTACTGCACCGTGGTCTTACCTTGCAGTTTTTCAGATATTATCTTATCTAACCCACCCGAACAGTTCCCTTTCCATCAGACATAATGACATCCAAATTGAACAGCCAGGCTTGCAGTTTAGGATCTCTTTGCGAAAGCAGGAGGGCCCGACAGCCTGGGAGCCGGTTCTAGAGAACAGGAGCCCGTTCCATGGGGTGGTCCGGAGCCTATGTGACTGCTTAGCCTGGTTCCGTACCCGAAAGCCTGCACACTCCACCACTCCGTGACAGGAACCCCAGTATTTGGAGCTATAAGTCATGTGGGTCCGACAACCTGGGGTCCGGAACTAGAAATGAGCACTTGTCTCCTGGGGTGGTCCGGAGCTCGTGTAGCCACTCAGCCTGGTCCCGTACCGTGGGCCTGCACACTCCACCACCCTGCGACGAGTGTCCTAGTACATAGAACCACCATCCAGGGGGTCCGGACGTACAACTTGGCCTCCCAGACTAAACCCTGCAGGTCTCGAGCATGTATCAAAGGATGGCTAGTGTCAGGTGGCGGGTCCTGAGGGTGTGCTACTAATGCTCCCTAGCCAAAGCTGTGTGCAGGCTCAGGTCCCAGTCGAGGTTACCTCCTAGGGGCCATCGCCAACTCTTTCTTAGGTATGCTGGTCTGCACCCTCGACGAATCGAGCCTACATCCCGGGGGCCAGGTACCAAGGAGGAATCGGTTACACCACACACAACAGGGACAAGTGGTACACAGATAAGTGCTAATACTGCTTGATAAATAGTACTCAAAAGTAGGCCTGGGCAAAAAGAACCGGAACCGAGGAACCGAACCGAAATAACCGAGAACCGAAACCGAACTAAACGAACCGAAGGAACCGTTATGAAATTCGGTTCTGGTTTTTTGAGAACCGAAATAAATGAGATATTTTCGGTTCTGTACTCCTAAGAACCGAAAGAACCGAAAAAACTAAAAGTATTAGATTCAATTTGTTACATGTGTTTGTAACTTTGGATGTTGTTTTATCGACTTATGTTGAACCTCTAATCATCCATGTATTATCTATGAAATTATGGTCATTGTGCACTTGTGGTTGTTTGTGGGGAGATGTTGCTGAAATTTCTCACAAAAGTTGTCGTTATTCAGAATTTTAGAGTGGTTGTTACAGTTCGGTTAGAACCGAGGAACCGAACCGAAGAACCGAGAACCGATCTAGTCGGTTCTGGTTTCTTTATCTTGCTATTTCGGTTCTAGTTTTTGAAGAACTGAATTTCTACAAGAACCGAGGAACCGAACCGAACCGAACTGAAGAACCGAACGCCCAGTCCTACTCAAAAGTACCTTACAAAAAGCAAAAGTATTACATCCACTTTCAAGCGGACTCCTAGCTCCATCTCTACTCTGCAGGAATGGACTACTCCGCACCAGCAGGGTCGCGTTGGTAGCGAGCTCCGAGCGGCTCGCCAGCGGAGGCGACTAACTCAGCACCAACGACAACGACCACCTCGGCGCGTGCGAAGAGGTCCTCGCCCCCCGTCCCCCTATGGGGGTGAGGACAAGACCATCCAAGAACACGACCGCCCCCTCCACGGCGTACGACGTCTTGTACGACCCCCCGGGCGGCGTCGGAGCAGTGCGACCGGCGGCGCAGGGGACGCCATGGATGCGGCAGACCTACGCACGGCGCGACCGTCGCCCGTACGGTGGATGGACAGCCGCGTCCCACTTGGCGGCGGGAGGCAGCATTGGAGGCGACACCAAAACCATCAAAGCCAAAGAGATGGAGCCGCAGCACGGCTCGCTTCCCACCCTAAAAATTGGGGGGCTCATAGGATGGAGCCGTACCACAGCCCGCTGTCCACCTTCACGAGGCTGGTGATCGTCCTTCCCTCCGAATTTTGGAGGAAGAAGCGGGGAGGAGCGTCGCCTCCACGGACATCCCATGGAGGTAGGCGACGATGGTCGCCTGAAGGTTGAAGCAGGACACCTCGGGTAGAGGCTGGGGGCCAAGCCCCTCCAACAGCTGCGCGAAGAGAGATGGGATCGGTAGAGCCAACCCGCTGGGGAGTTTGGAAACAAGCAACACGAACTCTTCGGCGGAAAGGTCATCGAGAAGAGAGACCCCAGCACAAATCCTTCCGCCAAGCACCGGCGCATTCCATCTAAGAGGGCGGTGTACCATTTCGAGCAGTCACTCAGTTTGGGTGTGCTCGACATGAAGTTACAAGGTCATGGTAAACTATGGCGACACAAAGCGGAAACCTTGAAGGCAAAGGGGCACAGAGAGCTCAGAGGCGAAAGGACACCGCAAGTGGGAAAGAAGCAAGACATGGCTGCTACTCGAAGGGTAGACCCCTTTTTAAAGGCAGATTTCCCTGCTCGCGCCCCGAAGCATCACGAGCAAGGTCTCCCCCAATGCGCACCAGGGTTCCCATCCTATGACATGGGGGCCAGGCCTCACATGTCATACAAGCTGGCCCGAAGCACGAAGAAGGCGAATCGTCGCACAAGGAGCGTGCAACTGCCCTGCGGTTATACGCCCTTCCATCTTCGCCGCAACCAGCGGTCAAGAAGGCAAACTGCCGCACAAGGAGTGTGCAACCGCCCCGCGGTCGTGCGCCCCCTTGGTTTCTCTGCAAACCAGTGGTCCAACCTCTAGCATGGGGGCCCAGGCCCACATGTCACGCACCTAGCGCGCCAGTTTCTGGGTGCAGAAAAGTCGCATCGCTGCTCGCGCCAATGCCGCGTCCCCTCGAGGCCGTCGCAGAAGACTGAGAAGATAAATTTTCAAACCCAATGCAGCGACTCGAGGCACCTCGCGCATGGCCCAATAAAGACATTAAGTGTGGAGGTCATGGGCCAGTCAGCCGCAGGGACATGCGTGGCAGTCGGCGTAACCATGGGCGGGCCAGCCGGCAGTAATTGCATCAACGGGCGCGCAGGAGCAGCGAATCAATCGCCAGTCAAACTTTGGCCCCACCTGCAGGCTCGCATCCTCCCCTGAGGCGGGCCCGGGGGCCACTGTCGGTACCCTGAATCAGGGGTACCCCCTACTACAGTATGAGGAGGCAGTGCTCGTACGGCTTCCCTAGCCACACGGTGAGCAGCACCCGACTCCACCACGTGGGTGGCTCAAGGAGCACCACGTGGCGAAGAAAGATGATACATCCCAGGATGTATCAGTTGGACCGGACCCCCACGAGGGAGCACCGAACCCCTGTACGCACAACCCGGACCCCCTATTATGGCCCGGGACTCCCGAGTAAGCATGCCAGGTCCCTTGGATGGAATCCAGATCCCTCCGAGTAAGGTCCGGACCGCTACTGTCCCGGGACAGGGGAAACCCTGGCATGAGCAAGGGTCCGGTACTGACACGTGTCCAGGTCTAACTCTGCGCATGCGCTCCCCGATCAGGCGGAGACCCGATACAGCCACGTGGTTCGTTGCCCGTGACATAAGCCAGCGGACGGAGTCTGACGTAAGGCCCCTAGACCACGCAGACTCTGCATTTATTGCGGAAAGGACGTGCCGCATGTCCGCCCTGCTGACAGGCGATGTGCCCCCTCTAGCTATTTTTGTTTAGGTGATGGAATATCATGTAATGTAGTACAAGAGAGCGAATGTCCTCTGAATTATCCTGCAAACCAATATAAGGAAAGTGTGAGTTAGACATAATTATACATACATTGTGTCATCACACAAAAAAAGTCTAGCTGGCAATTATGTACCGGATCAATGACTGCATTGATAGCTCCATCCTTGTAGTCGTAGTGCTACATATATCTCATAACAAAGAATCCACAATCGTTAGATCCTGCTTTCATTGTTGGGCAGTGTACTTCCAAAAGGCAGGGAGGGCTGATCTTGGTCGAACATTTTGTATGGCTAGATTGAGCCTACTCAATATTAACCTGGCCCATGGCAACTACCTGTCACCTAGATCCATAGGTGTAGCATGGTAACTCTGCCATGTAGTCCCAACCAGTTCTGGCCTATATGGGTTGGAATCTAACACATGTATGCATCCAATCTGAAAATTAACAACATACAAGGTCCAATGTCCTGCGCGTGGCATGGGTACCATGATCTGCATGTAAAAAATGAAAATGCCAAATGTTAAGTACACTATGGTTGATATGCATGAATGTGATTGAAATTTAAATGTGGCAAAATGTCGTGACAGTGTGATGGGTCAGGGAACTGAAATTTACTGATTTTAACTCATCCAACTTCTTGAACGAAGGCAGTTTGTTCGAAAGGTAACTCTCCAAAATTGAAGGGTCAAAAGGACGAGGAGAATTACTATGTTGCTCCTGCTCCTCGAAGTTCAATATAGCCTAAATAGGAGAGAGTAGTATTATGTATTTTCCATATATGCTATGCATTCAATAAAAGTGATATAAAGGTAGAAGTGATACCCCAACATTGACGTCTAGGATGAGCTGGTGAGCATTCATTGGAGGAATATGGTTAGACGCATCATCGTAGAGACACTCAATGAAGCATTGCATAAATACATTGTCGATACACGCGCCATCAGCAAAAGATTGTTGTATGTCACGACAATTGCCACGATGTTCACCAAAGTCAATGATATGTCTACAATAACAAAAATTGAACATACAACAACGGAAACAATTGTTATTTGTAGATATGAGATACATAATTACATAATATATCTGCAAATACTTAACAGTGTCTAGACATTGAATTTAATCTTCTACATGGGAAGAGTGATTTATTGCCTTCATATATTGCATAAAACTTAATAGTGTCTAGACAATTGCCACGATGTTGATCGACCAGGATACATTTTGGTTACGATGGACTAAGAAGGTAAAATACCTCGACAATTTATTAAGTAACAAGGAAGTATGAAAATATAAGATTAATACATAAGAATAAGATAGTATGTCAGGTCACACAAATTTACGAGTTTGTACCTGTCCATGTCCATGACCTTAGAACACAAGTAGGTTCGAAGAGTGTGAGCATATTCTATTTTTGATAGGAAGATGCCTGAGGCACTAACATTTCCAATAGGAGTCTTGTCAAAGACTGGGCCAGAGTGAGGATGAACTATGCCACCTGGCACGGTGTGACCTAGCTGCACAAAAGAGTGAAGTATTCATTCAATGTAACATGTAAACTAGGTATGTGCCCGTGCGTTGCCACGAAAGTTGCAACTAAAAGGGGCAACCAAAACATAGCTTAAACTTACAAGAACACGCGATTAGATTACTTGGAACACACTTTTGAATAAAATAGCATCTTCTGACGGCAACAGGTCATTATACAACAAATATAAAATCATACCACGTCTCCGTTCTCGAATATTTGTCGTCCGCTAGTTCATTTTTGAACTAAACCGCGATAAATAGCCTCCGTTCTCGAATATTTGTCGTCCGCTAGTTCATTTTTGAACTAAACCACGACAAATAAAAAAGAATGGAGGGAGTACATGCTAACAAAAAGCGGGATGGACATGTAGTTATGCACATTATAAGGGAGATGGCTAGAAATGGCAAATGGTAAACTATGTTTTCCAAGAGAGATTGTTTCCTGGTTGTCGAATATTTGTAACAGGACAACATCTTCAACCAACAATCATCTTTGTCAGTAGACATTCAGATGTCAATCTAGCGGTGATGGATGACAGTTCAGTCAAAGCAGAAGACCAGACAATGTTATTGGAGGAGGGTGGCCAAGCAATGGCTGCAAAGCCAGCTTATACTTCACTCACATCACAAATACTCAGATTCTCTATAAATCATAAATTTACAATTTCTCAATATCAGTATCCGAAGGCATTGTGTCTCTGACAAAAATAAAATGTTGGGTTCAATAGACTTATATTCATGGACCAGTTGCTTTTTCTGGAGAATCATTTAACACTGAAGGCAATGTAAGCTACAGTTGCTCTCCTCCAATCATTCAAGCTTCCTAGTTGCACTATACTGTTAACTGGGTTGCAATTATGTTTTCAGATCTAAATTTAGAGGGTATCTACTTTATTTTTACATATGCGATCGTACAAACTTGCTTGGAGAGTCTGCCAAGGTACTGTTGTGCAGATATTGTTACAGAGTCTGGTCATATGCCTGAGTGTAAAATTGCCATTTGTTAGAACCTTTCAAATTTTCTGAAGTATACAGATTGATGAAAAAATATCCCAGTGCATTCTTCATGTGCCATTATATATAGTGTAACACTTTAATCCACTAACCTTTTTATTGGTATGCTTCATCTGTAGAATTACAACTGAGATCTGTTCCTTTTCCTCTACTTTCTTCTTATCATTGTAGCAGTTATGACTTCCTTTAAGGTCCATCAAGACAAGTCATCATTCACAGGAAAATCTGTACTGTACTTGAATAGGCATCAAACTGAAGAATGGAAGGGTTGGATGCAGGTACTTACAAGAACATGCATGTAATAAATGGCAAGATGTAATCTGCTAGAAGCACGAGTAATGTAACCAACTTCCTGGTGAAATTGGTACATACATTTCTACCATCAAATTTAGTCAGTTTTCCGTATCCAAAGAAGACATAACTGGAATGGGACAGAAACACAAAATGAAGTATTAGCAATGTTCTTAAAAATATTGCACATTATCAAAAATGTCTGTACATGGTAATCCATGACCACTGAATAAATTTCACAAGAAGGCATAAATATTGAAGCCATTCCAAGTGATTTTGTATGTAATTTTACCAACAATAGCACGTCATTTATAACTGTAGCTAAAAATTGATATGCCCATGCCAACAATGACGCAACTGCTTGAAAGAGGAGTTGCAGGTAAGTCACGAATAAATGGCAAGAATAATGATCCAACATGTAGTTTGTCAAAGCATATTTACATAGGATGTGTTTGGTTACTTGGCCCAGCCTGAGCCTGGCCCAGTGAGAGGACCAGGCTCAGGGGAGCCCGCATGTACAGAGCCACCAAACAATGTTTGGTTGCCTAGACAAAATGAACCAGGCCCATATTATACATTGTTTGGTTCTCTCTTTTTTTAGCTTGGCCCAATTGGGTTGCCAACAGTTTTCACGTGTAAAATGAAGCTCCCGCCAAATTTCAAAATTCTAAACGCTATTAAACAAATTACAACAGATTTGAACTAAAAATATGATTTTGACCCATAAAATGAACTAATTGCAATCATCTAAATATGATTTACAATCATATGAACTATAGTATTTGAATAAACATAAACAGACAAATATGGTACATCTTGCCTATCCCCTACAGGCTGTTTCCATCTTCAAATACCAGACGAACACCAGCTGTTTGAAGTTGAGGTATGATACCAGACGAATACCAGACGAATAAACAGAAAAGAATAGATCAATCTATACAATCATATGATTTACACTTGATCAACAGAAACACCACTGCCCGGTAAACACCACTGCCCACTGCCCAGTAAACACCACTGCCCACTGCCTAGATCAATAGAAACACCACTGCCCAGAAACAATCATATGATTTACACTTGATCAACAGAAACACCACTGCCCAGGAATTGACCCAGTAAACAGAAAAAGGATATGACACATTGTTTTGTTCTCCTTTAAACAAATTACAACAGATTTGAACTAAAAATATGATTTTGAACCATAAAATGAACTAATATGCAATCATCCAATCAGCAACAATTTCTTAAACTATAAACAGAAACTGTAAACATAGGTATAAATGGGAGGATTTACAAGAAACTGTAAACATGACCCTTTAGAAACTGTAAACATAAACAGATACTGTTGGCAGACCAACCATTTGTGATTCCATATCCAGATCCAGTTTCTCATGCATATCCAGTTTGTGACAGAAACAAAATTGCCTCAGAAATCATGAGAGTATGCAGACCAACAAACATAAACAGAAACTCATGAGAGTAATTTGCCTCAGAAATTATTATCAATTACAATCACTTGATCAATCCATGAGAGTAAATACAATAAATTGCCTCAGATTTGTATGAATAAACACCTCATTTGACCATACATGGGAAAACATAGGGCAGATGGAGAAATCAGATTAAAGGATAGAGTATGTTTGGTTGCCTGACCCAAAATAAAACCAAGAGCAAGGAAAACAAAGCAGTAAGTCAACCTCCCATGAATGGTCATCAGTCAAATATATTTCATCACAGGCAAAATTCACAAAATGAGCAAGGAAAACAAAGCAACAAGTCATACTCCCTTGATTGATCATCATTATAAAACATATCATCATAGGCAAGTAAAGGCAACAGTTAAATATAAAATCATCACAGACCAAAGTCTCAGAATTATTAATTATCATCCACAGTTCCAGATTCAGTGTCATAGGCATAGAGCAAAGTATTAGGAGTATATCAAAGTACTACGCATCGAGCAAGGTGCTTGGACATAGGACTGGTCTGGCATCATAGACATAGGACTGGTCTGCTCAAATCTTTGCAAGGTGCTGCCTTAGCCAAAGCACACGGTGTTTAGGCTCCATCTTCACAAAGCCATCACCTTGCCTTTTGTTGTCCAGTAGGTAGGTAAGGCAAGTCATCAACTCCTCATCAGTGAAACCTGGAATACTCATGCAAATTTGATACAGATCAGGGTGGACATCTGTGGTCTGGACTACAACAGGTGCTTGGACAGCTTCAGCCAATTTGTTCACAGCTCCAGTAAGTCCTGCCATAATCCCAAGCTCTTCATCACTGAGTCTCCTTTTCTTTCCATTTGATCCATAGGAACTACCAGCACCAGCACCACTATGAGAAGGGCTGGCACCAGCAGAACCAGAGGCAGTAGCACCAGTACCAACAAGACATGGTTCTTCAGATGCACCAGCACCTTCAGTGATATCCGAGATGGTGCCAAGGGGCTCATTTGAGGCCATGGCATACTTGCCAGTAGCCTGCCCAGCTCCAAATATAATTTGCATCTGCACATAGTTTTCAATTGGCACATTGAGGAATTCAGCATCCTTTGGGTTGTCTTTTGTATGGCCCAGCAGGTGTTCATCATCAAGGATGATTGTGAATGTATTCTCATCCCAATGAGCACCGCTTAGGTCCTTGAGCCTACAAACCCTGATCCATTTTTGACGCCACTTCCTCAAATGATTGTAGACCTGGGTTCCTGTGACTTCTTGGCCACTGAATTCAGTCAGTGCCTTGGCAACAGAGTTGACATGGACCTCCTTGAACCCTTTATCCGTTTTTACTCCTTGCCCAACCAAGTCTGCAAACTTCCTGAGGATAAAGCCTGACATCACAGGGGTCCAGCGCATGGCAGTCCTTGAGGTACTACCAGCAGCAACTTGCTCAACTTCCATAGTCTATATAAAATTGAAGTCAAGAGAAGAGGTAATGAAATGGCATCATAGCATAGGACCAGTTTTCTCAGCATATAAAAAATAATTAAGCTTCAAAGCAGAAAGTAAGGCTGATAACAAAAAAACATCACTGCAAATCACAATTTCTCTCAGCATATAAAATTAATTAAGTTCCAGAAAAAACATCACTGCAGATCACAATTTCTCTCAGCATATAAAAATAATTAAGTTCCACAAAAACCATCACTGCAGATAACAATTTCTCTTAGCATATAAAAATAATTAAGTTCCACAAAAAACATCACTGTAGATCACAATTTCTCTCAGATTGTAAGGCTGATAACAAAAACATCACTGCAGATTACAATGTTTCTTAGAAGAAAACCACAAAGAAATTACACACGGCTAGACCCCCTATGCTGCCACATTTGAGTTGATATAGCATCTCTTTGTTGGGTCCAAGTTTGGTTATCATGAACTGCATCAATGGCACCTTCCACATTGGCAATGTTTGGAGCCCAAGTGTTTTCCGAAGGAAAATGTGAATCCAGCCCATATCTAAGAATCCAGTTGTGAAGGATGGTGCATGCTAACACAAGCTTAACTTGTGTCGGATATGGATGAAAAGGCTTGTTGTATAGAATCTTGAATCTATTCTTCAAGGCACCGAAAGCTCTCTCAATTGTTACTCGAAGGGAAGAATGCCTTAGATTGAAGAGTTCTCTTGGATTGAGTGGATGATTTCCTCCACCAAATTCTCTTAGATGATATCTTGTGCTACGGTAAGGAGGTAGAAATCCAGGTCTAACAGCATAACCGGCGTCAACTAAATAGAATTTTCCTAGTTCAAAGAGTTCTAGTTAGTTTGATCGTGAAGTAATTTAAAATCATATTCAAACATGTCATGGAATTACCTGGTGGCACAATGAGGCCATCAGATCTTTCCAATGCATCTGATAGAATCAAGGCATCATGAGCTGAACCTTCCCAGCCAGCAAGAACATAGGTAAATCTCAAATCAAAATCAACAGCTGCTAGAACATTTTGTGTCGTTGTGTGCTTTCTACCCATGAAGGCTGCTCTCATTGAACTAGGAACCCTAGCCAATACATGTGTGCCATCAATGGCACCAACGCAATCCTAAATGTTAAAGTTAAAATGATTAAAACAAAGACAATACTAACAGATTTTAATTAAATGGTTAATGTGCAACCCTAAATGGAATGGAAAGTACCTTGAAGTACGGGTACCATCTTCTACTAACATGAATTTTGGGATGGACAGAGGTGGAAGGAGGGGTGATCATCTCAGTGCGTAGCTCACCAATTGCACTTAACACCTCGTGAAAATATCTACTAATAGTCTCAGTAGATCTTCGGAAGGTGAATTTGAGAACTCTAAACCTTTGATTATGACCAACCACATGTAGAAACATTGCAGCTTGTTCTTCTACAGAACTGTGAATACTATCCCTTAGCAAGTGTCGAGACCGAAACAAAGCACAAAGCTCAAAGAAAGGGACCTTAGACATTCTAAGCAGCTCCACACATTGGATATCATCAGATTCATAGATAAATCTAAGATTTGCCTGCCTCTCAATGTCCCTTTGAAACATTGGACCATATGTGACACGAGGATGAAAGATTCTACGCCTAAGGCATGCAAACAACCAACAAGATATAGCAACAACCAATGCCGATGCTCTCAACTTCAGCAAATGACGATTTGGACCCAACATATCTGAATAAAGGGAAAAAATTGTTGAATGAGAAAAAAAATTGTACTCTGCTCAGATTGAAAAAAAACAAGCCAGGGTTGCTACATCTAATGATGTTCCTCCAAACTGGCTTGGTAACATCACAGAAAAATTGTACTCTGCTCAGATTGAACCAAAAAACATCACTGAGAAATTGAGATCTGCTCAGATTGAACCAAAAAACATCACTAAGAAATTGAGATCTGCTCAGATTGAACCAAAAAACATCACTGAGAAATTGAGATCTGCTCAGATTTAACCAAAAAACATCACTAAAAAATTGTGGAATGCTGAGATTGAAAAAAACATCACTGAAAACTGGTCCTAAGCTCAGACTTTACATAATTTCATCACTTAAAAATGATCAGAATAAAAAGAAGAGAGTTATGGAGGTAGCAACATAATATAATGCATTAACTACCTGCATAGTATAAAAAGAAGATAGTTATGGAGGTAACTGCATAATATAATGCATTAATCCATTAAATTAAACAAGACAAGAGGCTAAAGAAGGAGAGAAGAAAAGAGGAACAAAAGGTAAGATTGTTGTAAGGGAAGAGGAAAACAGGAACAGATGAAGGTAAGAGGGGGAGAATTAAAGAGGAACAACTAGCTACTTAATATAATAGACAGATTATGCTAGTTGCATAATCCATTATATTAAACAAGCAGAAACATGGCAAAACAATTAACAAGCAATTCAGGTAACAAGCAAAATGGAGCAAACTGAAAACTGGAATTAACTGGATGTAGCATGGGACAAAATAGCACATCATTGTCCTTTTAATAACAGAAAATGGACTGCAGAGCAACAAGTGATTAGGCAAAATGAAGCAAACTAAAAACTGGAATTAACTGGATCTAGCATGGGACAAAATAGCACATCATTGTCCTTTTAATAACAGAAAATGGACTGCAGAGCAACAAGTGATTAGGAAAAATGAAGCAAACTAAAAACTGGAATTAACTGGATCTAGCATGGGACAAAATAGCACATCATTGTCCTTTTAATAACAGAAAATGGACTGCAGAGCAACAAGTGATTATGCAAAATGGAGCAAACTAAAAACAAGCAGATCTACAAGTGATTCCAATGCGCAAGGTAGATATGACATCCAAGTCTGCAAAATGGAGCTAGATATGACATCTACAAGTGATTCCAATGCGCAAGGTAGCCAAGTGTGCAGAGCAACAAGATAAAACAACAGGCCAACAACTAAACACAACAGGAAGAGACTACACAATATAAAAGTCAAGAAATAGAGGAGTATGAGGTAAAGACTGGCATGTGTATGAGGTATTAGCGAATCTAGATCAGACAGCAGATCTAGGTCAGGCAACAGATCTTGGTTAGGGGTAGATGGACCTTGCAACAAGACCGAAGGTTAGTATAATCGAAGCAAAAAATACAAGAAAATGTCTCAGTTTCTAGACCGAAGATGAAGATGAAGATCTAGCCGTGCTCTGGGCCAGTCAACCTAGACCGAAAAATGTCTCAGTTTTCGGTGCCTTGAAGAATAGATCAATCTATACACGGCAAGAGAGAGGCGAAATTATACTAGATCTAGATCTAGCACGACCAGGTCTCCATCGGGGGCTTTCTGTTTGGGGAGGTGCACCCCGTGCTTGTTTCAGCTTTAGAAACCGTGGGGTTTTCAGCTCGAGGGGAGCAAATTGTTGGAAAGGGGGCTTAGAAGTTAGAACACCCAAGAATCTGTAAGCTAAAACGAGCACAAGCTAACGATACGATACGATACTCTACTGATCCAACACACCAAAAAGAAAGTCCTAGAGACACGCCAATCACCGCATGCGTTTATGCCTTAGCAGTAAAAAGTATGGCGAATCTAGATCTAGCACGACCAGGTCTCTAGATCTAGATGTCTAGACCAAAAATACAAGAAAACAAAAAATGTTAAAGAACACTAGATCTAGATGTCTGACAAACCTGAGAAGATGAAGATGCGAGTTCGTCCACCGGCAGCGAGTTCGTCCACCGGCAGCGAGAGAGGCGAAAGGCGAGAGGCGAGCACCGCGGCGGCGGCTGCAAGCCTGTGAGTGAGCTCGAGAGGCGAGAGGCGAGCACCGCGGCGGCGGCTGCGAGCCTGCGAGTGAGCTCGAGAGGCGAGAGGCGAGAGAGAGGCGAGAGAGAGGCGAGAGGCGAGCACCGCGGCGGCGGCTGCGAGCCTGCGAGTGAGCTCGAGAGGCGAGAGGCAAGAGAGAGGCGAGAGAGAGGCGAGCGCCGCGGCGGCGGCTGCTGCGAGTGAGCTGAGAGGCGAGTGAAAACCCTAGCGCAGTGCGGCCAGGCTGAGGAGCGAAGCCGGCGCCGTGCGTTTTATTTGGGCCTGGCTACCAAATCACATTTGGCTCCACTCAGCCAGGCGCGTGCGCTAGGCCAGGCAACCAAACAATGTGGCACTGTTTCAAATGGGCCTGGCCGTGCTCTGGCCAGTCAACCAAACATACCCATATTGCATGGTTAACCATAGAAGCTGATGGCCAGACTTCCATGGTCTAATCAAAACCGTTATCTCCAGCTACTTTTTGCATCAAATTCAGCAGTATAAAAATAAGTAAAAGAAACTAAAATGCCTACTTGAAACTTGGAACAATTTAATGCAAAAACGATAATCCATATTGTAGTGTTATCAGAACAGGTAAACTGGAGAAGCGGCAATGTATAAATCAAGGTGTAAAACTAATCGCCTACCCTGTGTTTGCTCTGCATCATGCATGTGTAAGCAAAAAGGGGGTGGGCTCCCTGAAGTTACATGCATTGACAATGGACCAATTACAACAGCAATGATTCAAAATTCAATAGAGACCTGTCAAAGCATATTGCATACATCATCACTCATCCATTCTACTCGCCCTTAAAGCACAAGTCATATGAAATGAAATACTTACATCCTCTTTGTTCTAGAACTACAGTTGCATCATGTAACATTTCTCTAGCCTTTCTATCTGGAGCACATCCAGCACGTTCCATTTCTCTGTATACTTCAGATACCTACTCGAGCCAAGAGCAGAATTATTTCAATGCTTTTAGATTAATCAGGTACATACAATAAAATCAGTTACTTTTATATTCGACCATCCTAATAAAAAACAACTAAAATTTGAAACCTATATTCATGATCTGAAAACATGGCACCAAAAAAAATTGGGGGCAAGTTAGCACAACCTTTGTGCATTAATTTGCAAGAGAATGCACAAATTTATAGTACCATGGCAACTAAACACCCTTTAAATGTTTTTCCTTTTAAAAACATAAAGAGTGTGCACTTCTTCAACTATACAGTATGCACTGTGCAGTAAGAGTTTTTATTTGAATATCGATCTCCAATAGCCTTATAGGGGCTAGTGACAGGAATTCATGTTGTATTTGAAGTTAGTGTGTAAAACCATTAACAAACCAGATATTGGCCCTAAATTCTCACATAACTAATGAATATTTTGCACCTAAAGTTCATCAATATACAAGGGAACTCATAAATATAGCTGGAGGAAACGTAAGAGCAATGCATAAATTGCTACAAAAGGATTTACAGAAATAGTGTAAGCAACATATCTTGGTTTCTCCCGATAATCATGTACTTGAACATAAAACTAAAGGTAGAATGAGGTAGACCAGGGAGGTTGCAACTGATGAGACGACAGAATCTGTACAAATCAGAGGATTATTCTTCCTTCTTATCCCAACGGAAATAATTGACCTGCACAACCAAATTAAAAGGCTAGAAGATTACAAGAATGTCAAAGGAATTGATTAAAACAATGTGTTAATATGTGCTGGCACCGGACTAACATAATGGTCATGGCAGTACGTATTGTTGTTCCCTCCCTTTGTGTGACCATATTCATCGCCCATGTAGAACATTGGAAGTCCCTAAAAATTTAGAAAATGAAAACAATTGACAAGGTAGTAGTAGATCAATACAAAAAAATAACAATGTGACTTCAGATCCACTTTAACCTTACCCCTATATTAGGATGCAGGGAAAGACTGAAACCTTGTCAAATAAATGATGTTTACAGTAATTTTTGTTTAAATAACTATGTTTCCCAGGAACAAATACAGCTAGTTGGATACTCAATGCAACATGGCATAATCTTTTGGAAAACACAGATCCTCACACAACCTAGCAAGTAGTAACCCTCATCAAGTGACTAAACTCAAGGACTGAACCAATGATGCATATTCCAGCATACCACTGACTGTAAATGCAACCTTGAGTTCTACCCTGAACAAACAGGGACCTGAAAGCACAATCCATAAAAAACTTAAAACATCAGATACTAATTCTTACCTGAGAAACCATAAGACAAACAAAGAAATTGCGGGCAGTAAGAGCAAACCTTCTTCGTCACGCCTGAGGGTGCGGGCAGCTCGGTTGTGCTGGCCTGCTTCTTCTCCGACGTATCCTCGATCGCCGACGCCGCCACGTGCTCCTCGCCGGTTGCCATACCGCTCGCCTGAGCGTGCGGGCAGCTCAGTTCAATTTCATAATCAGCAGCTACGTAGCAAAGTTTCTTCACATGCGAGAGAAAAAGAGGTAGAGTCAGAAGAAGCCAGATATCGTCTCATGTCTAAAAACTTATCTAATAAGCGTCCAACATATGTGCTTTCTAGTAACTTCGCCATAGGGTCGATTGCTTGCCTAACTATGGCCAGTACGGTCAGATTCATGAGCTCCTTTTTAATTCCTCCAATGTGTTCCTCACACGGTCAACATGCACAAAAAAGAGGTGTGTTAGATCACTCCAATAGTCATCGTGCTAGAGGCGAAAAAATTAACAGTCCTATTGTAGAATCGACATGGTCAAGGGCTCACCAGAATCGACATGGTCAAGGGATCGCCGCACAGAGGCCACACCCTTCGTGCCAACGGCTCAACAGATTGAGGCAAAACTGTTTGTTGGGTAGCTGACTGGTGGACTGAGATGGATGATTGCACAGGTTGCCCAACCTATGTGAAGCATAAATTACTGTATAAATACTATAAACAAAGAGTATAATGCAGTAAAGGTTATAATGCAGAAAAGTGACCTAATCAATTCAAGATTAATTACTACCATAGCTGAAATTGAATGTTGCAAAAGATGAGAAAATGCATACTTGTTTTTCAACTTCAAAATTCATTTCATAAAATTGCTGAACTCGAGGAAGTGATTTGGCAAACTCCTAAGTTATATATGGTGATTTATCAAAAATGGCTATGCAGTTTAACTGAAAATCGATTGAGACTGTGCAGTTTAGTACTATGACTTAACTGAAAATCGAATGAAACATAACAGACCAGTTGTATGGAGAGGATCGGTAAACATGTAACCTATGTCTCAGAAATAAACTTATTTCAGAAATAAACCTGTAACCTAACCCCCAGTGATCAACAACGCAAAACACTAATGAGCCACCCAATCCACAATCACCGAGGCCAGGCAACCCAACCCATCGCATTCGAAGCTGCCACCCACATCGAGTACACACGTATCAACAAACAGGAACAGGCTAAAACCTCGCGCACGCCCCCACAACGAAACCCGAACAGGTTCCAGAAAGAACAGCATACTCAACACAGGAAAGAATTGCGCAGGATGAAAAGGTAGTGAATTACATGGCTGATGGTGGGCGTCGGATGTACTCGCGTGCGTCCGCTTGGTAAACTCGTGTGTGACCTCCCTTTGGCCTTTTAATTGTGCTCGGATCAGATCCATGGATTTTTGGAATCACTTAAAGATGCTTCAAAAATCCAAGAGCAGATATGCTTAAGAGTAGTGTGTCAGTTTGTCAGCTAAGCATACACTATACAGAAGGCCAACCCTTCTATCATTCAAAGGACAAAATTCTTTTCACATGATTTGCAGCTAAAATTTAGTGTTTCAATACCTACACCAGAAATTGATTTACAGCTAAAATTGAAGACACAAAAGTAATTCACTATGAGGACACTAAAAAAATTCCAACCAACACCAAGACAGTAAGGATGTAATATGGTATCATTAATTGAAAGAATTATAATTATAAAACTACGATAGTGTGGCAGGAATGTGACATATAAGTAGATATTCCATCGAAAAGAGGCATGGAACCTACATCGTTATGTAAGAAAAACTCGCTAAATACATATAGAGAAAAATATTGAAAAGTAAAAAATGCTACATTAGCCATAGTTTTTGGCCAAACCATGTTTATTGCACAAACATGACATGTAAGTTCATTTGTGAATGATGTTTCAAGTTTAAAATTTCTACAATTCAATACTGAAGACAGGCATAACCTGTCCTTGTCAGAAAAAAGCTGTTGCATTGTCCTCCCTTTCACGCAATGCAAAATCTGCACCTAAAAAGCACCCTCCAAATCTCCCAACTTCTGAAAAAGTTATAACTGGCTTCAATATACTAACGAATGGCTCAACCGTAGGTACAATTAAGGAAACACTAATGGTGCTGAAAATAGAACCTTGCAAAAAGTTATACTATATAATCAGAAACTTGTGCATGAACAAGAGGCTGAAACGGAACTTACAGAGCTTGTGAATATAATTGACTCAGTTTTTCGCAAAGCAGTGTTCCTGTCTGAGCATAAATAGAAAGTCAGCGTCAGGACTAAAAGTAAAATGTGAGCTGATATTTAATTAACAAACTATAGAATAAACAAACTAAACAGAGAGAAAAAGTAAAAAAAACTACCTTCATCAATGTCTTCTTTCTTCCCAACAAAGATCTAAGTGCCGCATGGATTTCCTGTATTTTCTCAGCACTGTCTTCTAATCTTGTTTCTGTATAGAGGGGCAATAGTATAAGTTACCCATCCAAAATGCATTTAGGTTTAACAAGCAATTTAGCTAAAATCAAAACACATGATATTTGAGTTTTCAAATTAGCTAACTTATCAAGTGGAGATCACTAATGTTTTCACTGAGTTTTGAAATTTAATGAAGTTCATTAGTTAACTACTATGTTGGTGGCCACGACCACCTTCCTCTTAACAAGAGCCGGTTCAATTATCTTTGACTGAACTTCATTAGGAAGAGCACTATACACATGACAAATTATCAGCTCTGGTATGTCCCCACCGAATGGCTTCATCCTCTCATGGAGAGGCTCACAAGCATGATCGAGCTCTTCCTGGCCGGTCAGGAACAATAGGATATCTCCTTCGGGTCCAGTTAGATGGATCTGCAATACCATGATCAGTGCAGCGTCGCTCTCTATCTATTTTTGTATATAGTATCTCAATTGGAAACATTCTTCCATGAATCCAGAAAATATTGCAATCAAAAAAATAAAAAGAGAACTTCTCTGCATCAAGAGCGTCGATGATGGTTGGACCGTGTGCACAAGGTGGAGCTGAAGCTGTGTGCCAAGAAAATGTAGGAGGTGCCACACTTGTGGCTGAACCGCCGATGTCGACAGTGGCGTCTTCCATGGCGTGCTGGGGGTGCACCGCCGACGTCGGTGGTCCCATCCTCATCTACACCATGAACAAGCACAACTAAAGTTAACCGACAAATTAAAATTAATCCCATCAAATCAAGTCAAGTACTTCGTACCTACAGACGCAGTTGTTGACGTTGATCGCTACGGTGGACTGATTCCAAGCTGCTCAAAATATCCTGACCCATTGCCCTAGATTGTAGGCAAATAGATTTGGTGTTGGGTTCATTTCAGTCATTAACGCTAATCCAAGGAAGAAAATTGTTCTAGTAACGAAAAAATCACACTAATCGCTCGCTCCACTTAGCAATGGCACTATTGTAATTCAAGGTCAATTCAATCTCTCCATGCTTTAACTGCACAAGAACACTGCAAACTACAACAGTCCAGAGAAAAATTACCATCACCGCTAGTATACATAGTAGGACGGAGGTACCTGTGTGGTGAGGACGATGAGGAGGGCGCCTGCGAAGCTGAGCGTCTGCTTGTAGTAGGCCTTCATGACGGTGATAGCGCCGATGGAGTAAGCGTCGCCGCCGCCATAGGAGACGCCGCAGTTGGTGAAGATGGTGATGATGACGTGCTCCTTGACATTGAAGGGCCCGGGTTGAGGTTGAAGCTACCGAGCCTGCAGCCGAGGAGCCTGACCTCGCGGTCGGGCAGCACGGCGACCATGAAGCGCCCTGCGGGGAGCAGGGGGATCTGCGCCAGGATCCCCGAGATGGTGAGCGACTGGGTGCGGTACGTGAAGAAGGTTTGAGGAAGATGAGGTCGATGCAGGAGCCGAGCCACAGCGCCCACGCCCGGAATGTCATCACGGGCAGCGACGGATCGTCCGTCTCCGGCACCACCAGCGCCACCTCCTCCACCGCGCACCGCTCCCCCTTCCCCTCCCCTGTCCCCGCCCGCTCCTCCGCTGCCACCAGCGACTTCCGCGACGCCATCGTCCCGGTCCCCTCGCTCCTCCCGCCCACTGAATGGACCATCCCTGCTACCCGCTAGCTATCTATCTACCCACCCTCCCTCCACCGACTCGATCGGCCCGCAGGCCTCTGAAGCCGACACTTCGTTGCTGCCCGCCGCGCCGTGGACGGGAGCGGTGACTTTTAGAGATTCTCGGCTCCTGGATGGTAGCGCTTGAACCCCTACTCCTGGATGGTCGCCGGTGTTAGCTCTTCCAGCGTAGATCAGCAGCGAGAAGCCATCGCCGCGCTGCATCTCGGCCACCATGGGGCTGGCCCAGTCCATCACCGTGGAGCCACTGGCCCATGAGGCCGTGGAGGATGCCACGGACGCCGTCGCCGATGAGCTCTCCTTGTCCAGCCTCCACCGGTCCGCCCCTGCCCTTCCTCCTCTCACCGTTGCTGCCCGTCTCGCTCTCGTCCCGTTGCCCCCACCGCGCGAGGTAGCCTTCCCAAACGCCCATTTTCCTCCTTGCGGACTTGCTGATTGCGGCGACCGCTATGGATGGAAGGGCGCGGTGGGGGAGGCATGGATTGCGGCTCTGGCACCGCGGGGGAGGCAATCGAGAGCGGCTGTGGTGTGGTGGCCGTGCGATGAGGAACGGATGGAGAGGATTGCGCGGCAGAACCATGGTGCACGGGTTGTGAACGTCTACACTACACTCTTATAGAGTAGTATAGATGTCAAATGCACAATATCAAGTTAGAAATGATATAAAAGTCAAACTTAGATACTGACAGTATTAGGTGTAACAGATTCATCAGGGCAACTTTCCAAAACTCGTCGCACTTCCTGTTGTCCGATAACTAAATTTTCCACTTGACTAGGAGTCATCTACGACTCCATCTGGGTGGGTGTCATCAGTGGTTCAAATACAAAATGGTCACCAGATTGTGTGGCTGGTTCTACACATTGAAAATTATGAATTAGTGCATCATATGTTTGCATGAAGTATACATAACTGATGAAAATGACAACTGACCTGGTACAATAGCATTGCAAGGTTGTGTCACGTTATCTTCAATGTCTGAACTATATGACTCAGCCCGAAGAACCTTGTCAATCAACTCTCCAAATGTATCAGCTAGCTTGTACTGCTTCCTGAAAGGGAATTAGGCTTACACCTAGTTCCCAAATAATTTTGGTGGTTGAATTGCCCAACACAAATAATTGGACTAACTAGTTTGCCCAAGTGTGTAGATTATACAGGTGTAAAAGGTTCACCCTCAACCAATAAAAAGACCAAGTTTTGGATTCAATAAAGGAGCAAAGGGGCAACCGAAGGCACCCCTGGTCTGGCGCACCGGACTGTCCGGTGTGCCACCGGACAGTGAACAGTACCTGTCCGGTGCACCAGGGGACTCAGACTCAAACTCGCCACCTTCGGGAATTTCCAGGGCGACTCGGCTATAATTCACCGGACTGTCCGGTGTACACCGGACAGTGTCCGGTGCGCCAAGGGAGGTCGGGCTCAGGAACTCGCCAGCTTCGGGAAACGCCAACGGCTAGTCCGCTATAATTCACCGGACTGTCCGGTGTACACCGGACTGTCCGGTGCGACTCCGAAGCAACGGTCGTCTCCGCGCCAACGGCTCTCTGCCGCGCATTTAATGCGTCCTCTGCGCGCGCAGAAGTCAGAATCGCCCATGCTGGCACACCGGACAGCAAACAGTACCTGTCCGGTGTGCACCGGACACCCAGGCGGGCCCACAAGTCAGAAGCTCCAACGGTCAGAATCCAACGGCAGTGATGACGTGGCAGGGGGCACCGGACAGTCCGGTGTGCACCGGACTGTCCGGTGCGCCATCGAACAGACAGCCTTCCAACGGCCACTTTTGGTGGTTGGGGCTATAAATACCCCAACCACCCCACCATTCATTGCATCCAAGTTTTCCACTTCTCAACTACTACAAGAGCTCTAGCATTCAATTCTAGACACACAAAAAAAGATCAAATCCTCTCCAATTCCACACAAAGCCCTAGTGACTAGTGAGAGTGATTTGCCGTGTTCATTTGAGCTCTTGCGCTTGGATTGCTTCTTTTCTTTCTCACTTGCTCTTGAGATCACAACTCCATTGTAATCAAGGCAAGAGGCACCAATTGTGTGGTGGCCCTTGCGGGGAAGTTTTGTTCCCGGCTTTGATTTGAGAAGAGAAGCTCACTCGGTCCAAGGGACCGTTTGAGAGAGGGAAGGGTTGAAAGAGACCCGGCCTTTGTGGCCTCCTCAACGGGGAGTAGGTTTGCAAGAACCGAACCTCGGTAAAACAAATCTCCGTGTCTCACTTGCTTATTCGCTTGGGATTTGTTTTGCGCCCTCTCTCTCGGACTCGTTTATATTTCTAACGCTAACCCGGCTTGTAGTTGTGTTTATATTTGTAAATTTCAGTTTCGCCCTATTCACCCCCCCTCTAGGCGACTATCAATTGGTATCAGAGCCCGGTGCTTCATTAGAGCCTAACCGCTCGAAGTGATGTCGGGAGATCACGCCAAGAAGGAGATGGAGACCGGCGAAAAGCCCACTACAAGCCACGGGAGCACTTCATCGGAAGAGTCCCGCACCAAAAGGAGGGAGAAGAAGAAGAGCTCCTCCAACAAAGGGAAGGAGAAGAAATCTTCTTCTCACCACAAAGAGAAGAAGGAAAAATCTTCTTCCCACAAGCCGCATCGGAAAGGCGACAAGCACAAGAGGATGAGGAAGGTGGTCTACTACGAGACCGACACTTCATCAACATCAACCTCCGACTCCGATGCGCCCTCCGTCACTTCTAAGCGCCAAGAGCGCAAGAAGTATAGTAAGATCCCCCTACGCTACCCTCGCATTTCCAAACATACACCTTTACTTTCCGTCCCATTAGGCAAACCACCAACTTTTGATGGTGAAGATTACGCTAGGTGGAGCGATTTAATGCGATTTCATCTAACCTCGCTCCACAAAAGTATATGGGATGTTGTTGAGTTTGGTGCACAGGTACCGTCAGTAGGGGATGAAAACTATGATGAGGATGAGGTGGCCCAAATCGAGCACTTCAACTCTCAAGCAACAACAATACTCCTAGCCTCTTTAAGTAGAGAGGAGTATAACAAAGTTCAAGGGTTGAAGAACGCAAAGGAGATTTGGGATTTACTCAAGACCGCGCATGAAGGTGATGAGCTCACCAAGATCACCAAGCGGGAAACGATTGAGGGGGAGCTCGGTCGGTTCCGGCTTCGCAAAGGGGAGGAGCCACAACACATGTACAATCGGCTCAAGACCTTGGTGAACCAAGCGCGCAACCTCGGGAGCGTAAAGTGGGATGACCACGAGGTGGTTAAGGTTATTCTAAGATCACTCATTTTCCTTAACCCTACTCAAGTTCAATTAATTCGTGGTAATCCTAGATATACTAAAATGACCCCCGAGGAAGTTATCGGGAATTTTGTAAGTTTTGAGTGCATGATCGAAGGCTCGAGGAAGATCAACGAGCTTGACGAACCATCCACATCCGAGGCGCAATCGGTAGCCTTCAAGGCAACGGAGGACAAGAAGGAAGAGTCTACACCAAGTAGACAACCAATTGACGCCTCCAAGCTCGACAATGAGGAGATGGCTCTAATCATCAAAAGCTTTCGCCAAATCCTCAAGCAACGGAAGGGGAAGGATTACAAATCCCGTTCCAAGAA
The DNA here is from genome assembly GCF_902167145.1 of Zea mays. NCBI lineage: Eukaryota > Viridiplantae > Streptophyta > Magnoliopsida > Poales > Poaceae > Zea > Zea mays. Next base: position 49,995,090 of record NC_050103.1, read on the forward strand.
GGTTTGCTACAAGTGTGGTAAGCCCGGTCACTTTATCGCTAAATGTCCATTATCAAGTGACAGTGACAGGGATAACGACAAGAAGGGCAAGAGGAGAGAAAAGAAAAGGCACTACAAGAAGAAGGGCGGTGATGCTCATGTTTGTCGGGAGTGGGACTCCGACGAAAGCTCAAGCGATCCCTCTGACGACGAGGACGCCGCCAACATCGCCGTCACCAAGGGACTCCTCTTCCCCAACGTCGGCCACAAGTGCCTCATGGCAAAGGACGGCAAAAAGAAGAAGGTTAAATCTAACTCCTCCACTAAATATGAGTCTTCTAGTGATGATAATGCTAGTGGTGAGGAAGATAATTTGCGAACTCTTTTTGCCAACCTTAACATGGAACAAAAGGAGAAATTAAATGAACTAATTAGTGCCATCCATGAGAAGGATGATCTCTTGGACTCCCAAGAGGACTTCCTAATCAAGGAAAATAAAAAACATGTTAAGGTTAAAAATGCTTATGCTTTACAAGTTGAAAAATATGAAAAATTATCTAGTGAGCTAAGCACTTGCCGTGAGATAATTGACAACCTTAGAAATGAAAATGCTAGTTTAAATGCTAAGGTTGATTCTCATGTTTGTAATGTTTCAACTCCCAATCCTAGAGATAATAATGATAATTTGCTTGCTAGGATTGAAGAATTAAACATTTCTCTTGCTAGCCTTAGATTAGAGAATGAAAATTTGATTGCTAAGGCTAAAGATTTTGATGTTTGCAATGCTACCATTTCCGACCTTAGAACTAAGAATGAAATGTTGCATGCTAAGGTTGTAGAACTTAAATCTTGCAAACCCTCTACATCTAATGTTGAGCATGTTTCTATTTGCACTAGATGTAGAGATATTGATGTTAATGCTATTCATGATCACATGTCGTTAATTAAACAACAAAATGATCACATAGCAAAATTAGATGCTAAAATTGCCGAGCATAACTTAGAAAATGAAAATTTTAAATTTGCTAGAAGTATGCTCTATAATGGGAGACGCCCTGGCATCAAGGATGGCATTGGCTTCCAAAGGGGAGACAATGTCAAACTTAAAGCCCCTCCTAAGAACTTGTCTAACTTTGTTAAGGGCAAGGCTCCCATGCCTCAGGATAACGAGGGCTACATTTTGTACCCTGCCGGTTATCCCGAGAGCAAAATTAGGAAAATTCATTCTAGGAAGTCTCACTCTGGCCCTAATCATGCTTTTATGTATAAGGGTGAGACATCTAGCTCTAGGCAACCAACCCGTGCCAAGTTGCCTAGAAAGAAAACTCCTATTGCATCAAATGATCATGTTATTTCATTTAAAACTTTTGATGCTTCTTATGTGCTTACAAGCAAATCCGGCAAGGTAGTTGCCAAGTTTGTTGGGGGCAAACACAAGGGTTCCAAGACTTGTGTTTGGGTACCCAAAGTTCTTGTGTCTAATGCCAAAGGACCCAAAACCGTTTGGGTACCTAAAGTCAAGAACTAAAATTGTTTTGTAGGTTTATGCATCCGGGGGCTCAAGTTGGATACTCGACAGCGGGTGCACAAACCACATGACCGGGGAGAAAAGGATGTTCTCCTCATATGAGAAAAACCAACATCCCCAACGAGCCATCACATTCGGGGATGGAAATCAAGGTTTGGTCAAAGGACTTGGTAAAATTGCTATATCTCCTGACCATTGTATTTCCAATGTTTTTCTTGTAGATTCTTTAGATTACAACTTGCTTTCTGTTTCCCAATTATGTCAAATGGGCTACAACTGTCTTTTTACTAATGTAGGTGTCACTGTCTTTAGAAGAAGTGATGATTCAATAGCATTTAAGGGTGTGTTAGAGGGTCAGCTATACTTGGTAGATTTTGATAGAGCTGAGCTCGACACATGCTTAATTGCTAAGACTAACATGGGTTGGCTCTGGCACCGCCGACTAGCCCATGTTGGGATGAAGAATCTTCATAAGCTTCTAAAGGGAGAGCACGTTTTAGGATTAACAAATGTTCATTTTGAGAAAGACAGGATTTGTAGCGCATGCCAGGCGGGGAAGCAAGTTGGCACTCATCATCCACACAAGAACATCATGACAACCGACAGGCCGCTTGAGCTACTCCACATGGATCTATTCGGCCCGATTGCTTACATAAGCATCGGCAGGAGTAAGTATTGTCTTGTTATTGTGGATGATTATTCTCGCTTCACTTGGGTATTCTTTTTACAGGAAAAATCTCAAACCCAAGAGACCTTAAAGGGATTCTTGAGACGGGCTCAAAATGAGTTCGGCTTAAGGATCAAGAAAATAAGAAGCGACAACGGGACGGAGTTCAAGAACTCACAAATTGAAGGCTTCCTTGAGGAGGAGGGCATCAAGCATGAGTTCTCCTCTCCCTACACGCCACAACAAAATGGTGTAGTGGAGAGAAAGAATCGAACTCTATTGGACATGGCAAGAACCATGCTTGATGAGTACAAGACACCGGACCGGTTTTGGGCCGAAGCGGTCAACACCGCCTGCTACGCCATCAACCGGTTATATCTTCACCGAATCCTCAAGAAGACATCATATGAACTCCTAACCGGTAAAAAGCCCAACATTTCATACTTTAGAGTTTTTGGTAGCAAATGCTTTATTCTTGTTAAAAAAGGTAGAAAATCTAAATTTGCTCCTAAAACTGTAGAAGGCTTTTTACTTGGTTATGACTCAAACACAAGGGCGTATAGGGTCTTTAACAAGTCCACTGGACTAGTTGAAGTCTCATGTGACGTTGTGTTTGATGAAACTAACGGCTCTCAAGTAGAGCAAGTTGATCTTGATGAGATAGGTAATGAAGAGGCTCCATGCATAGCGCTAAGGAACATGTCCATTGGGGACGTATGTCCTAAGGAATCCGAAGAGCCTTCAAGAGCACAAGATCAACCATCCTCCACCACGCAAGCATCTCCACCAACTCAAAATGATGATGAGGCTCAAGTTGATGAAGGACAAAATCAAGAAGATAAGCCACCTCAAGATGATGACAATGATCAAGGGGGAGATGCAAATGATCAAGAAAAGGAGGATGAGGAAGAACCAAGGCCGCCACACCCAAGAGTCCACCAAGCAATCCAACGAGATCACCCCGTCGACACCATCCTCGGCGACATTCATAAGGGGGTAACCACTCGATCTCGTGTTGCACATTTTTGTGAACATTACTCTTTTGTTTCCTCTATTGAGCCACACAGGATAGAGGAAGCACTTCAAGATTCGGATTGGGTGGTGGCAATGCAAGAGGAGCTCAACAATTTCACGAGGAACGAGGTATGGCATTTAGTTCCACGTCCTAACCAAAATGTTGTAGGAACCAAATGGGTCTTCCGCAACAAGCAAGATGAGCATGGTGTGGTGACAAGGAACAAAGCTCGACTCGTGGCCAAAGGGTATTCACAAGTCGAAGGTTTGGATTTCGGTGAAACCTATGCACCCGTAGCTAGGCTTGAGTCAATTCGCATATTATTGGCCTATGCTACTTACCATGGCTTTAAGCTCTATCAAATGGACGTGAAAAGTGCCTTCCTCAACGGACCAATCAAGGAAGAGGTCTATGTTGAGCAACCTCCCGGCTTTGAAGACAGTGAGTACCCTAACCATGTCTATAGGCTCTCTAAGGCGCTTTATGGGCTCAAGCAAGCCCCAAGAGCATGGTATGAATGCCTAAGAGATTTCCTTATTTCTAATGGCTTCAAAGTCGGCAAGGCCGATCCTACACTCTTTACTAAAACTCTTGAAAATGACTTGTTTGTATGCCAAATTTATGTTGATGATATTATATTTGGGTCTACTAACGAGTCTACATGTGAAGAGTTTAGTAGGATCATGACACAGAAATTCGAGATGTCGATGATGGGGGAGTTGAAGTATTTTCTAGGATTCCAAGTCAAGCAACTCCAAGAGGGCACCTTCATTTGCCAAACGAAGTACACTCAAGACATTCTAACCAAGTTTGGAATGAAGGATGCCAAGCCCATCAAGACACCCATGGGAACCAATGGGCATCTCGACCTCGACACGGGAGGTACATCCGTCGATCAAAAGGTATACCGGTCGATGATTGGTTCATTGCTTTATTTATGTGCATCTCGACCGGTATTATGCTTTGCGTTTGCATGTGTGCAAGATTTCAATCCGACCCTAAGGAATCCCACCTTACGGCCGTAAAACGAATCTTGAGATATTTAGCTTATACTCCTAAGTTTGGGCTTTGGTACCCTCGGGGATCCACTTTTGATTTGATTGGTTATTCGGATGCCGATTGGGCAGGGTGCAAGATTAATAGGAAGAGCACATCGGGGACTTGCCAGTTCTTGGGAAGATCCTTGGTGTCTTGGGCTTCAAAGAAGCAAAATTCGGTCGCTCTTTCCACCGCCGAAGCCGAGTACATTGCCGCAGGCCATTGTTGCGCGCAATTGCTTTGGATGAGGCAAACCCTGCGGGACTACGGTTACAAATTAACCAAAGTTCCTTTACTATGTGATAATGAGAGTGCAATCAAAATGGCCGACAACCCCGTCGAGCATAGCCGCACTAAGCACATAGCCATTCGGTATCATTTTCTTAGGGATCACCAACAAAAGGGAGATATCGAGATTTCTTACATTAACACTAAAGATCAATTAGCCGATATCTTTACCAAGCCTCTTGATGAACAATCTTTTACCAGACTTAGGCATGAGCTCAATATTCTTGATTCTAGAAATTTCTTTTGCTAGCTTGCACACATAGCTCATTTGAATACCTTTGATTATATCTCTTTTATATGCTATGACTAATGTGTCTTCAAGTCTATTTCAAACCAAGTCATAGGTATATTGAAAGGGAATTGGAGTCTTCGGCAAAGACAAAGGCTTCCACTCCGTAACTCATACTTCGCCATCACTCCAAGCATCTCTCTATTCTTTGGGGAGAAATGAGAATTCAAAGCAAAAGGACTTCGTCTTTGGTATAATCTTAACTCATTTACTTATGACCAAAGGGGAAGATAGTACCTAAGGGCTCTAATGATTCCGTTTTTGGCGATTCATGCCAAAAAGGGGGAGAAATGAGCCCAAAGCAAAAGGACCGCAGGACCGCACCACCTCCACCAAATTCAAATGCTTAGTGTTTTCCAAAAGTATTTATCAATTGATATCCTATTATGTTCAAAAGGGGGATTTCAAAAATCTTACATCAAAACCCTCTTGAACACTAAGAGGAGGATTTAATTTAGGGGGAGTTTTGTTTAGTCAAAGGAAAAGCATTTGAAACAGAGGGAGAAAATTTCAAATCTTGAAAATGCTTTGCAAACTCTTATTAATTTACCTTTGACTATTTGCAAAAGATCTTTGAAATGAATTTACAAAAAAATTTTGCAAAAACAAAACTTGTGGTGCAAACGTGGTCCAAAATACTAAATAAGAAAGAAACATTCCATGCATATCTTGTAAGTAGTTATATTGGCTCAATTCCAAGCAACCTTTACACTCATATTATGCAAACTAGTTCAATTATGCACTTCTATATTTGCTTTGGTTTGTGTTGGCATCAATCACCAAAAAGGGGGAGATTGAAAGGGAATTAGGCTTACACCTAGTTCCCAAATAATTTTGGTGGTTGAATTGCCCAACACAAATAATTGGACTAACTAGTTTGCCCAAGTGTGTAGATTATACAGGTGTAAAAGGTTCACCCTCAGCCAATAAAAAGACCAAGTTTTGGATTCAATAAAGGAGCAAAGGGGCAACCGAAGGCACCCCTGGTCTGGCGCACCGGACTGTCCGGTGTGCCACCGGACAGTGAACAGTACCTGTCCGGTGCACCAGGGGACTCAGACTCAAACTCGCCACCTTCGGGAATTTCCAGGGCGACTCGGCTATAATTCACCGGACTGTCCGGTGTACACCGGACAGTGTCCGGTGCGCCAAGGGAGGTCGGGCTCAGGAACTCGCCAGCTTCGGGAAACGCCAACGGCTAGTCCGCTATAATTCACCGGACTGTCCGGTGTACACCGGACTGTCCGGTGCGACTCCGAAGCAACGGTCGTCTCCGCGCCAACGGCTCTCTGCCGCGCATTTAATGCGTCCTCTGCGCGCGCAGAAGTCAGAATCGCCCATGCTGGCACACCGGACAGCAAACAGTACCTGTCCGGTGTGCACCGGACACCCAGGCGGGCCCACAAGTCAGAAGCTCCAACGGTCAGAATCCAACGGCAGTGATGACGTGGCAGGGGGCACCGGACTGTCCGGTGTGCACCGGACTGTCCGGTGCGCCATCGAACAGACAGCCTTCCAACGGCCACTTTTGGTGGTTGGGGCTATAAATACCCCAACCACCCCACCATTCATTGCATCCAAGTTTTCCACTTCTCAACTACTACAAGAGCTCTAGCATTCAATTCTAGACACACAAAAAAAGATCAAATCCTCTCCAATTCCACACAAAGCCCTAGTGACTAGTGAGAGTGATTTGCCGTGTTCATTTGAGCTCTTGCGCTTGGATTGCTTCTTTTCTTTCTCACTTGCTCTTGAGATCACAACTCCATTGTAATCAAGGCAAGAGGCACCAATTGTGTGGTGGCCCTTGCGGGGAAGTTTTGTTCCCGGCTTTGATTTGAGAAGAGAAGCTCACTCGGTCCAAGGGACCGTTTGAGAGAGGGAAGGGTTGAAAGAGACCCGGCCTTTGTGGCCTCCTCAACGGGGAGTAGGTTTGCAAGAACCGAACCTCGGTAAAACAAATCTCCGTGTCTCACTTGCTTATTCGCTTGGGATTTGTTTTGCGCCCTCTCTCTCGGACTCGTTTATATTTCTAACGCTAACCCGGCTTGTAGTTGTGTTTATATTTGTAAATTTCAGTTTCGCCCTATTCACCCCCCCTCTAGGCGACTATCACTTCCTACCAATCTTATTCGGACATTGCTTCATAGTGGCAACTATCTTGCCAACCTCTGAGTCATAAGCAAGCAAATTTGCTTGGAACTTGGAGCGTTGATGTACAAGAAGCTGTTGGATCTTAGTTGACATCAGAAGAGGCAGTTGGATGTATATGTTAGGAAGCCGACCATGTTCATTTGGGCCTGCCTCACTTGATTCTGGCCTTAGTGTAGACTGAAGTAAAAAATATATAGTAAGAGAATAGATATGTTAAGAAGCAGACACACGAATAACAGTGTGGGTATGTAATATAACCTCAAACTGACCAATAAATGCTGATTTTGTGACGTAACGAGTCTCACTGGTGCTCTAAAACTGATGAAACCGAATGAAAATTAATAATTATGTATATGGAGTGACTCGTAGCATCAAATGAGATCATGAGATAACTACTATAATCAATTGGATTTAAAAATATTCATAGATAAGTTTGTTGTAAAAAACAAAAAAGTTTCTGATGTGATACAAATAACATAGATGACACCTTATATTGTGCAACATGGAAACACTACAAAACAAATATAATATCAAAAATGTGCAATATAGAATAGACCTGAAAAAAATGAATGGATTGGACACAAAACTAAAATTATGATAGTTAGAAGTGAATACTCACAGGGCAATAACCAAATGGTTCGCCACCCTGTCGTGGCTTACGCTTATCAACCATTGACAATGCCTTTATGATATTCTTGTTAAAATACTTGATGCACGGAGTGCCACTTTTGTTGTTGGTAGCTGCAGCATGGTGCAAGTGGTCCAAATAATATAGCTACATAACATAGAGATATCATGTGAGTCATATGCAAATGAAGACAAGTGAACGTATACACAAAATATATGAATGTATTTTCGGGTTGCAATGGATTAAAATAAGAAAAGATTTACCATATTTACTATGAAACTTACAAGAACAAGGATGGAACACCTGTACATCATCGCCGGGATGTTATTAGTGCTCCGAATGTGCCATTTCTGGGTAGCTTCACATAGGTCGCTGAAAATGAGATGGCACCAATCAATGTGAGGGAATCGATCCAATTCTTCCGTTAGTAGAACCTCGTTGTAAGATATCGACCAGCTAGCCATTGGGAAAAGCAGCCGATTGAAGAGGATAAAAATATCGAATTGACAGCTCATCATCGTTGCCTAGCCTCAATCTGTCCTGTAGCTTTGAAATCACAAACTCATCCTTGCTAATGCCCATGGAGGACCGAAGGTTTGCCGCGACATTTGCTTCATCAATATTTAGTGGCTTTCCACCACCCGAATTTGGAAGACCCAATATCAGATGGATAGTCTCCTTGGTGATTTTCAGTTCTTTATCTGGACCAATACGAAGAGTCATGTCTCTAGGGTCTAGCTTCTGCATGAGCCAACAAAGATGTGTCCGACATCCAATTGCATCAATCGTCATGTCAAGAATGCTGGAGAAACCTTTTCTGACTATAGCTTGATGTTGCCTTTCATTCATTATCTGAATGGACGCAAGAACATCTCCTGGGTTGCATCTGATGTTGAGTCTCTGTAAGAAAAAGGTAGAAAGATGATAAATATGTTAATAATTAAATATCATAATATCTGCATTCTGATTTTTACATAATTCCATTGTCTATTACTGTTTTGGATTGATATGCTAAGGTAATATATAGTAATAATCCTATAAGATAATAATGCTTTTGTTTAAAAAATAAGTTGTATGCTGCAGCACAGAAAGTATGCATTATGATTGTATGCATATTTAAAATATTTTGATTAATAAATAAAACATAATCTATGTATATCAACCGTATTAAAACTGTTTGATGCATATTTCAACGATTAATCTTGGAAAAGATAAGATGCTGCAATGTTGTAAACTCACCCGCGTCTTGTTTGGGGTATCCATTTTGATATTACACTTTTTTGGGGGCTCAAAGTCATCATTATCGTCCACACTAGGCATGTTGAGCTTTTTAGCATCGACAACAACTCCTCTCTTTCTATGTTGCGGAGGATCACCACATCACATCAAGTATTTGGAGGGTCTCTGATGTATGTCGAGTGCAGGATGTCGACACTGAAGCATTCTTGGCTTGACTCAATGATTAATCGCTTCGGATTAGTTGGGAGTCGATCAACCTTCCGCATAATTGAAACAGCAGTCTGCGGGGCAACAATGTGAAACATATGCAACTAATAAAATGATTAACATTGAAAAAATATACATGCTGATTTTACATGTACTTTATTGACTTACATACATCAACATAAAAACAAATGACTATATGAAATAATTGTACACTCTAGACACTCGTCCACATTAGAATACCTCAATTATGTTATATGGCCCTAGCAATATAATAGATAAGTTAACAAAACAACATAAACAATTCACTTATGTGGCATCTGTCATAAAAAAGAAGAAAACATAATGAAAAAAAATATCATAAGACTATTTGCGTCAAACTAAAATGACATATTTGATCTACAACATAGACATGCCTTCATGAATCTAGACATTGTTAAGTTTTATATGTAGAAGATTAAATTCAATGTCTAGACACTGTTAAGTATTTGCATATATTATGTAACTATGTATCTCATATCTACAAATAACAGTTGTTTCCGTTGTATGTTCAATTTTTTATTGTAGAAATATCATTGACTTTGGTGAACATCATGGCAATTGTCATGACATACAACAATCTTTTGCTGATGGCACGTGTATCGACAATGTGTTTATGCAATGCTTCATTGAGTGTCTCTGCGATGACGCGTTTAACCATATTCCTTCAATGAATGCTCACCAACTCATCCTAGACGTTAATGTTGGGGTATCACTTCTACCTTTATATCACTTTTATTGAATGCATAACATATATGGAAAATACATAATACTACTCTCTCCTATTTAGGCTATATTGAACTTCGAGGAGCAGGAGCAACATAGTAATTATCTTCGTCGTTTTGACCCTTCCATTTTGGGGAGTTACCTTTCGAACAAACTGCCTTCATTCAAGAAGCTGGATGAGTACAAATCAGTAAATTTTAGTTCCCTGACCCATCACACTGTCACGACATTTTGCTCCATTTAAATTTCAATCACATTCATGCATATCAACCATAGTGTACTCAACATTTGGCATTTTCATTTTTACATGCAGATCATGGTACCCATGCTACGCGCAGGACATTGGACCTTGTATGTTGTTAATTTTCAGATTGGATGCATACATGTGTTAGATTCCAAACCATATGGGCCAGAACTGGGTGGGACCACATGGTAGAGTTACCATGCTACACCTATGGATCTAGGTGATAGGCAGTTGCCATGGGCCAGGTTAATAATGAGTAGGCTCAATCTAGCCATACAAAATGTTCGGCCAAGATCAGCCCTCCCTGCCTTTTGGAAGTACCCTATTGAACTCCCCACGAACTACCCAACAATGAAAGCAGGATCTAACGATTGTGGATTCTTTGTTATGAGATATATGTAGCACTACGACTACATGGATGGAGCTATCAATGCAGTCATTGATCCGGTACATAATTGCCAGCTAAACTTTTTTTTTGTGTTATGACACAATGTATGTATAATTATGTCTAACTCACACTTTCCTTATATTGGTTTGCAGGATAATTCAGAGTACATTCGCTCTCTTGTACTACATTACATGATATTCCATCACCTAAACAAAAACAGCTCCATGCTTTCAGATTTAGAAAGATTCATGTTCTCTCAGTAGTAGCCTAGTCTAGGTCACTGCCATTGAACAGAGTTTATGTATATCATGGTCTGTTGGCTTCTATTAGCATACAGATAATACTTTTGCCCATATCTATATTTGTTATGTACCAATCTCCTAGCTATGTCGTACCAGATATGTTTTATATGTTAATATCTATATATGTTATGTACTCTTGCAGTTCTGTTCTGTCGTGATTATGCATTTATCTGGAATGGTTTATGCCTTTTTATTCAGTTCTTTGCGATATACAATAGCATATACGTAGTGACTACAATGCGCCAGCTATTTAGTTTTTGCAATAAAAAGACTTTATGCCATGGAATGAATATCAGTTTATATGGCTAAACAAATCCACCGTTAGCATATTGCATAGGAAATAATTATTTTGCATTAATAGATATAATCCATACAGTGAGCTTTTGACGCAAATAATCATCATATAGTAACATGATCATAACATTTTCATATAATCCTATATAAAATTTTGCATGTATGTTTCACAATCATGTCACATAATCGTCATCGGATCCATGGTCTCCAGAATCAACCAGTTTATGCTTCTTTGATGTCGATGTCTCATTCCACTGGGGGGCATTGTTGAATTCTTGTTTCAAGACCCAGGCGGCCGTCCTCTTTTTCTATCAGCAAGGCTAGCCAATTTAACCCTATTCTCCTCCATAGAGCTTATGCCATCTACAACAAATTCCAGTCTCTACATGCCATACAAAAACATATTATGTGACCCATGTTACGATGCCAAATTATAAATATTTACGAACATTAAATAAATAGAATAGTTGCAATTTAATAAAATTAAAAGTTCAACCTTTCTAACATCCCCATCTAGTACCCCTTCAGAATCAACATTTCCAACAAGCGTCATTTGCAACTCAGATTGATGTTCCGCATCAATATTTCTGCTTCCATCCTACTCATCAGTGCATTATAGTCAATATTACAAATAATGATTAAATCATCAAATGTGTTTGTATTATGCATAAATTGCCATTATTTCTTGTGTCATATATTACATGTTGCAGTGTACGTACTGGCACATGCTCCTCATTATCACATTGTGACACATGTTCCCCTTCATTGTTTCCAACAACCTCCTCTTCGCCCTAGAACGTTTAATTATTACAATTGGCAACAATTAAGTTGTGAATAAAACATAGAATAATTGTATAAATAAACAACACCCAAATGGTTTCCCTCCCCAGTACTTGCACCACCAGCATCACCACATCTTATATCTTGCTCCAAACGCACAAGCATCTCCAATAGTTCATCCATTGCATCCAAGGCCTTATCACTCCCTGCCTTTGACATACTAGCAAGGTTTACTACCTTTATTGCTTTTTAAGCAACATTTTCTGCCTATATGATTTTGTCTCTCCATCCTTTCATTCAATTTCCTGTCATCTCTTCAAAATATCATATCTTGCCTAGCTGAGTACGTGTAACGCTGTAGAACGTATTCCTTAGGTATCCTTTCTAGCTGAATGTGCATGAATGTTCGTATAAGATGCACACAAAATAGGCCTACATTTAAATAAGAGGGTAACATTTCACATTCACCTTTTATTATTAGCATATAAATCATATGACGTTATACTACACACTGCCATACCTGTGTGCTCCCACTGTTTGCATTCACATTTTAACTTCCCAGCCTCTACATCTGCCATCACTTTGAATTGGTGTTGCCCCCACACGATTTTTTTGATCTCGAAGTATGCTGCACCAACCAATCATTTGCGCCTCCATCTTGATCAAGTGATATCCTATACGCAGTAGCGTATTTTATTGACTCCTCGAACCTATTCATCACAACCCTTGTGTATGCCCTTGCAACCCTTATTTCGAACATATATAGTGTTGTGGTATCTTTTTGACCCTGCATATTGTAACACCCTGAATTTGGGGGTATAAAATTTCTTTCTTATGATCATCCAAATTCAGGTGTTACTCTTCTCTATCTCACTCTAGTTTCTCTCTCTCTAGTTTTCTCCCTCTCTTTTTCTTTTAATTAGAGTTAGTTGTATTAGTGATGGATTATTTATTTTATTTTGCCCCAAAACATATGAGTCATGGAATGTTGCATCATATTAAGCCTAAATATTCTTTGAATTGTTGCACATATTTGATTTGAATTTGAAACTTGATTTGAATTTGAATTGAAAACCCTAGAGAAAAAAATAGAAAAGGCAATAGAAATTCCAGGAAAATAGAAAAGGCCAATTCAGCCCAAGTCGGCCCATTTAGCCCAGCCCCCGCGCGCGCGCCCGCGCGCCCCCTACGTCTGACAGGCGGGTCCCGCCTATCGGCGCCAACCCGAGCTCGCACCCGCTCCCCCCCTCTCTCTATCTCGTGGGCCAGACTTGTCGGCGCTGGTTCTCTCGCGCGCACCCGCTCTCCCTCTCTCTTTCCTGCCGTCCCCACCTATCAACCCGTCTCTAACCTCCCTCCCACGATTTCCCCGCCGTGGACGCGCGCCCATGACTGCGCGTTCTCCGACCACGTCCGAGCCACAGCGCCCCTTTTGAGCCCCGCGCCTTGCTCGCCCACCTCCCCTCTCTCTCATTTGCGCCCTCTGCCCAACCCCTCGCCCTCTCTCTCGCTCTGTCTGCGCGAACCGAGAGCTCCGCCACCTCCCGCCGAAGTCCACCGCCTGTTCCGTGGCCGCCGTCGCGCCCGTGCCCCGTCTAGAGCCACGGTGAGCTTCGCCTTGGCGTCAGCTACTCGGGACACCCTTCAGTGTGCCCTTTCCCTCTCTGTTGCGTCTGGTCCATGCTCACGAAGCATTTCCTTGCGCAGCCGGAGTGCGCCGTCGTTGCCCCGTCGAGTCTCTGCGCCACCATCGTTGCCCCGTGCCTCTAGCACTTCCCCTCGAGGTGAGAAACCTGCCCGCACCCCTAATTTCCTGTGTACTGCCCTGTTGCTCGCGCGATTGCTCGCCGGAGCTATCCCACGCCGCCATTAGCCCACCTCACCATGTGCAGCGCCCTCTGGTGCTCCCGCGCCGGCGTGGTGCCCTCGGCTGAGTCCGCCAGATCACCCTGAACACGCCTGAACCAACCCCCAAGCCCCTGGTGCCCCGCCGTGGCCAGCCTGCTCATCTTCGGCAAACTCTCGCCGAGGGACCAAGCGGCGCCACCACGTCCATGCCCGCCCCTAGCCGTTAGATCTTGGCCGTCTGTTTGAGATCAGACGGTTTAGTCTTAACCCGAGTAGATCTAATCCTAGCCCTTCGATCAGAATCTGACCGCCCCTCTCTCTTCCCCCTCACCCGCGTCTCTGCCTCTGGGCCCAGCTAGTCAGTCCGCCCTAACCCGCTGACGCCCTAGCCCCGCCTGTCAGCCGCGCCTGCGCGTCTGTGCCCGCGTGCGCGCCCGCACGATCTAATCTCACCTGTTAGTTCCTGATCCAACGGTTGAGGGAGTCTGATACCCCTTCGCGTGGTTGTTTTGCTTAAAACCCCCCTGGTTTTAGGAAATCAACTCGCCGTCCTCTGTTTTAGCGCATAGGTCCCTGGATTGTTTTAGTTAGACCCCTGGACTTTTATTAAATCACAGATTTAGCCTTAATTTCATATTTTAAACTTTAAAACTTGTTTATTTCATATCTTTTTCATATGAGCTCCAAATTTAGTGGTTCAAATTGCAAATGTTCAAAAAATTATTCTTTGTTCAAATAAAATATGACCAACTGTAATCTGTATACTTTAATGTTTACACTTAGAATATAGAATTAAAGTATGTGTTGATTTATTTATTTAATGAAATAAATAAAAGGAGAATCCTAGGAGTAAAAGTATATTTAATCTTGTAAGATTAGTGTTATGCATTTCATGAATTCATTTTTGGTTTAACCTTTAGGCCTTAATGAGATAAATAAAATTAGGTATGTAATTATGGATAACATTTAAAGGATAATCATATTCCTAAATAAGAGTAGTTCATTTTATAATTTAATATCTACTTGTGTAATTACCTCTTAACCTTTTTGAAATATGTTCCAAACACTTAGAGAGTAATCAATCCCCAACTAAGATTAGTCCATTTTACAACTTAATATCATTCTCCTCTATTTTAGTGTTACCTCTTTTTGAGTTGTGTTTCAATGTTTGTACATGTTTGATGTGATGTTCATTTTTTACTTTCCCAATGTATTGAATGTATGCTCGCTTTACTTAGACAATGAGCAGCTCGTGGTTCCTGAGTGTGTTGCCAAAGATCCCTCTGAGCAACAACCTGGTGAATGCAAGTGTCCTCATACCTATCATGTCCTACTTCACTTTATAATTCATTGTCCTGCATTACATTACTGAAACTTAAGGATTGACTAGTCTATATTTACCTTACCCTTATTTACCTTTTTGGGTTAATCATGGTTAGCTTATGCTATTGCTTTTAACTTTATCAATGAACATGATGTGATCTTTTATGATACGATGATGTTATCCCGATGGGGTCCTTGTGATTACTTTAGGGGGCTCAGGCTGTTTCCTAAGTGCCTCTCCGTAAGGACCTGTTTGAGGAGTCACAACCCGAGATAATAGTGCAACCATGAGGGTGGAATAGGACGCCCTTAGCTGATTAATTAGAGGAACCAGAGGAGTAATTGGCTTCGCCGTAGGGCCGTCAATGGGATCCGGGCACAGTACTTGCTCTGCCGAGGCTGGTTGCAGAGGTTCTTCGATTTGGTTTTGTTAGTCACCCTTCCTCTAGGGAGATGTACTGTGTTTATCAAACTGGAGAAACCTAACGGGCGGCTATGACCTCTGGGAAATCTTTGTAAAGGTTACATAGTGAGACCCTGCTAGGTCACCTTGGTAGTGATCAATGGGGAGGCTAGAATCTTGGGCAGAATGGGAATCACGGCTTGTGGGTAAAGTGTGCAACCTTTGCAGAGTGTTAGAAACTGGTATATCAGCCGTGCTCACGGTTATGAGCAGCCTTGGGATCCTCTTCGATTAGAAGAACTTTGGTTACTTTTATGATGATGATTAGCAATGGTGATTATAATTCTGATCTCTAGTATTTCCTCTTGGAGGGAGTACTTCTGGGTAATAACTGGGTTATTACTAAAATTTTGCTATACTTATAGTAATAAAACTTGACCAACTAAAAGCAACTGCTTAGCCTTAACTTCACCTACAGCTAGTCCACTTTAGCCAAACGAGACATTTGCTGAGTACGTCGATGTGTACTCACCCTTGCTTTACAAACCACCCCACCCCAGGTTGTCCCCACTGTTCTCAGTGCTCAGGAGGTGAAGCTGGTAACATGGAGGACTTTGAGGAGTTTCAGGACTACGACGAGTTCTAGTTTACTTTTGTGGCAAACCCCAGTCAGCTGCCTGTGTAGGCTTATCTTCTACGTTTTGTTACTCCGCACTTTGATATTATTGTTGAACACTATGGATATGTATTAGACTCTGTGGATGTCTCAGACATCTTGATGTAACTAAGTACCTTTCCGCTATTTAATTCAAGCATTGTGTGATGATGTCCAATTATGTAATCGCTGTGTACGTGAGTTCTGATCCTGGCACGTACATGGTTCGCATTCGGTTTACCTTCCAAAACCGGGTGTGACACATATGTACTAATTAGATACTTATTGTGATCCTATTAAATAGTATAATGCATAAATAATATTACATACCATATAACCTAGCGTCTCTTTTCCTTCTTGCATCTTCCTGCTATGCAGTAGTTTCAACATTTGCTTCGCAAACTCATGAAGTGGGGTGTTTGAATCGACATGAGCGCTCTTCACGAGTTTGTTCATGCTCTCGCTACATTGTGTAGAGACCATAAGCCCACAATAGTCATGTTTGAAAAAACAGGAATCCATTCCTTACGCATTTCATATAATTTTGTAAGAGTACTATCCTCATGTAGGTTAAACTCATCAAGCAAGTAGCCTCAAACTCTATTTCAGCCAATGGATGATGTACTATAGACTAGAATTTTGTCTTAAAATCCGCCTCAGCATAACATGCATACAACTCATTTAGAAATAGCATGTACCTATTTTGCACATGCCACAGACACAACCTGTGGAGTGTGTTTGGGAAGACCTGACGTAATGCCACTGGCATTGCAGGGTCTTGATTTGTAAACATACATTGTTAGGCATTCTTAGATGATTATTTCTGTAAATAACATATGCTACATACCAAAAAAAATCACATGCATTGTAAATATACACAAGTTATTGAATTTATCCTCCATGTATTTGAAGTACATATTTATTATACATAAATCATACCTATCAACATCACTCTTGGTCCTTCAGTCCCCATGCATGTCTTGAATGCATTAAACACCCACTCGAATGTTTCAATAGTTTCATCTCCCAACAATGAGAACCCAAACACTGTACATTATAGGTGGTGGTTTGCACCAACAAACATGCCTAGGGGTGTTCCATACAAATTAGTCTTATGAGTTGTATCGAAGGTAACTACATCCCCAAAATCAACATACACCCTTTGCTGACTAGCATGAGACCAAAAAATACTCAATATTTTTCCTTCGCTGTCTAGCTAGAAGTCAGAGAAAAACTATGGATTATCCCTTTTGCATAAGCCAAAAAAGGCAAAATCTTAGACACATCATTGGCATTCTTTTCTCGTTGCTTCGCCTGTTTCTTGTATAGTTAAAAAAATTAGAATTATTACTCATTAATTCGACATGGATTTTAAATTTTATATCCTAAATTCATAAATAAAACGTTGCTTACAAATTAGCAATGTCCTTTGCTGTAATTGGTACATTTTCAGGCCCACCATGCATCTCAGACACGAAGTCCATGATACAGTGCTGCGGGATTCTGCTTTGCTGCATTGCACTTAGAAATTCCATGTACTCAGGATCATGAGTCTTGTTGCATTGTAGATGCTTATTTTCAGTATCCTTCTTAATGAAATCATGATTATGCTCTAAGTGCACCAGATCGATTCGTACAACTACAATATTTTCTTTGGAGTCATCATAGTTTTTTAGCTTCATACCAGCTTTGCATTGTGTTCTCCTTGAGGATGTATTACGGATTCTTGGATTACTAGCCAACCTTTCTATATTTCTACCCTCCATTGAACAATTTAACCACTTACAGTTCTTCCTCTCCCTATACTTCTTTAGTGGAAAACCAACCTCATATGCGTAACGACTATAAAAAATGTATGCCTCATCGACATTTCCAAATGTCATACCAATCCTAGGCACCATGCTTGGATCAATACTTTCGGGCTGTGCATAAACATAATCATAAATCCAATAAATATAATATTAGGTATACTCTTAATGTTGGTCACTTGTTCTCAAAAGCTATGAATTAAGAACAAGGCAACACAAATGTTAATAGTTAAAGACCTTCGTCCTCCGTAACATTATCTCCCTTATGATATAATGATCTTCAGACGAAGATCATGAAGGATATACCTTCATCATTTCAACATGCAAAGATGTAAACAAGGACATATGAAACATAGGGAGAACATGAATAATCATTTTAGATCATTAGATTATTCATATTATCATCATATAAATACGAATAAACATTAATGACGATATTTAAATTACATTGGTACCTTCGGCTTGATAGAAGGCAAAAGTCCAGAAGTCGGCGTGAACAGTACGGGGTTACTGTTCATCTATTTATAGGAACAGGACGCAGCCTGGGTAAAATTATATTCATGTCCCAGACATTTACTATTAGCCAAAAGATAATCTGTCGAGGGCTGAGCGGTCTTTTCCTTTTAAGTCGGTTTCATCCTTCATCATCATTCATGTGCTAAGCTGAAGCTTCTCCAGACATAGCTTCGGCATTGGTCTATCCTTCTTCTAGATCACGCTTTTTCATACCATGCACGCCTCCGTCTTAAATCCGAAGCTTCCTGTGACAGTATATTATACTGGAAAACATGTTAGTCGTGTTTTTGAGGACCTTCGGAAGGTGAAGGCCCCCAACAGTAGCCCCTCGCAGTGTTAATTTGTTGTTTAACAAATTCAGACTGCGACGTGAACGAAGGCCTTTAGCCGAAGGTCCGAAAAATATCTTCCCTTCGCTAGAATAGCGAAAGTCAATGACAAATGGGGCCCGCCAAGTTGCAATGTACTAGGCATATAAATAGAAACCCACAGCGACAACATCTGTTGCGCCATTTCAATTGCTTGTATTGTTTTCTAAAGTTTTAAATTTCTTGCTGTCAGTTTTCACTTGTTTTGTGAGCTTCGGCATTTGTTCGATTTCCCACCAAATGGCTGACGAGAAGAAGGTTGCTGATCCTGCCCTGGCTGGTTTTTACGAGGCCATGGAAAAAACAAACACAGAGAAGATTACAAATGAGATACTAGCTGTTTTGTCTGAAGATTCTGACGATAGTGGGAGCTTTGATATGGAAAGTGAAGCCGAAGATGCAGAAAATCGGCCTTGGCGACCGAGTCATACCATTTTTGGGAAATCATCCATTAAGCAGAGTCAAATTGACGCTATGAAAGGGAGATATTCCCGGGATATTTCAATTGTGAGAGCTGGAGGAGATAGTGCTGCACCTGCTCCCGAAGAGAATGAGGTGGTTGTTTACAGGAGTTTTATGAAGGCCGGGCTTCGGTTCGCATTAAGCAAATTCCTGGTTGAAGTGCTGAAGACCTTCGAGATTTTTCTGCATCAAATTACCCCCGAAGCCATTATTAGGATGGGTGTTTTTATTTGGGCCGTGAGAAGCCAGGGGCTGGAGCCAAGCGCAAAATTCTTCTGCAATATGCACGAGCTGCTGTATGAGACGAAGGCTACTGGCAAAGAACAGTATCACAACAATTTTGGTTGTTATGGCTTCGTGCCCCGCGCCGATGTAAGTTACCCGGTCCCAACATTCCGAAAAAGGTGGCCCGGGGCCTGGATGGAGGAATGGTTCTATGTTAAGAATAATTTAATTGAGAGGGGAGATATAAGAGGAATTATTCAACGTCCCATTTGGTCTCGCTTCGGCATCAGGAGGCCAGCCACCGCTCTTGGGAACGATACAGAGGCATGCCAGAGAAGCTTCACCACTGTGTGTACTTTTGTTGGCACTAGAGACTTGGTTCAAGAACACATTGCCTACAGAGTTTAAGCAGTATTGAGGCACCAGTGACAAATTGCTTACACAAGGGCCGAAGATGATGCCATGACTTTGGCCTTCGAAGCCGTGGCAAGAAAAGATTAAATAGAGTTTTTGACATCATAGGTTTCGTATACCCTGATTATTGCTATCCCTCGCGAAAGCATGGAAAGAAAAGGAAAACTGCCGCTTCGGCCATTTCTGCTGTGCCGAAGGGCAAAAAGATCAAGGTCTTAACACATCGGCCAAGATACATTGAAACGACCATAGTGCCAAGGCTTAGCGAAGGGACCTCTTCCACTACTGAGGCAGAACAGATTGAATTGTGGAAGGTGTCTACAGCCGAGCCAGTCGAAACGCCAAAAAATGATGCCGAAGCCAAAGAAGAGACGGCTAAAAAGCCAGAGCTAGAAAAAACAATAGCGCTGCCAGAAATGTTGAGTCCAATGGCAGAAGCAAAAGTGCTGAAGGTTGCAAAAGCTCCCGCAATAACTCCCAAAAAGGAGGAGAATGGCTAGCGTGCTAGACGTTGTCAAGGAAACGATAAGGGCTTTAACTCCTACCCCTGTGATGAAGGTTGCCGAAACTGCTACGGCTCAAGGTGAAACTGAAGCTGGGCCCTCAGCGCCCGCAGAGGCAAAGCCTGCCGCAACTGAGCAGAGAGCTAAGCAAGAATTTCCAGATACTAGCGTGGCTCTGGAGAAGGATGTGGCCGAAAAAGCTAAATCTCCTGCTCCCGAAGCACCATCCGAAGATCTTGACTTTATTATTCGACATGCTTTGGAAAAAAACTATCTGAAGAAGAAATTGCAGAAGCCAAACACTATGCCTGGGAACTGAAATACCCGAAGGGGGCCTTGGTGTACAATGGCACAGACGAAGATGACTTCCTATACTGTCTCCCAGACAACAAGGAAATATCCGTCTGCTGAGAGATGGCAAAAAATATGGGATTTCCGAAGCTTGAAGTTGGCCTTTCTGCCATGTCGAAGGATGACCTCGTGGACAGCCTTGCATACAACAGTCTGAAGGTACATAAGTTATGAACTTGAAAATAAAGTCTATTAACTTAGAAATAGTCTTTTATTCTCATGCTAATCCTTTATCCTTTTTTCTTTTTTTGCAGGCTTAATTCTTAGCAACGCTTTGAGGGCGCAGAAGAATGTCGAAGATGACAACTGCGTGATAGCTCTCAGCAACCTTCGATCAGAAGTTATTAAGCTGAGAAATGAAGCCTTGGTGAAGGATAAAATTCTACTTTCATTGGTAGACAAAGTGAAGAAAGACAAAGCAAACTTGAACGCTCAATCTGAAGCTCATAAAGCCGAAGTTGAAGACCTTCGGAAAAAACTTGCCGAAGCTAATGAAAATTTTGAACTTGCAAAGGCGAAGCAAGAAATAAGTGAATGGTCAAACACTAGGATGGAGAAAAATGTTGCGGAGCTTCGTGATTCCAAGGAGAGATGTTTTGAGAAATCCTTGAAATGTGTGAGAAAATTGAAAACCAGCTTTGCCAAGGTGGGTGCATATTCTTTCGAAGAGAATTTCATTCGAGGCGATCCCGAGGGTGTTATTGATTGGATAAGCGGAGAAGCCAAAGCTTTCGAAGAGATCCTTAGTGATCGCGGGGACATTTGTGCTTTTGCCGGCGCTCGAGGGGTTGCTGCAATTCTAGAGAAGGCTGGTTGTGACCATGTTAAAGTTGCAGCCCAGACCGAAGCCGCCTTCTCCACAGACGACACGAGAGACCCTTCGGTCGAAGCTACTTGAGTGGGTGGAAAATTTTATTCCGATGTCTGGGTTAACGGTTGCCGAGAATTGGTCAATGAAATCATAAAGAAAAACAAAAAAGAAACCCACGATGCTCGAGAAGAAGTAAGACGAGCTGAAGAAGCTCCCGAGTGTGCCAGGCGTATAGGTATTGTTTTTGAATTTTAGCTTCGGTGTTTATTTTCTAGCTTTGAACTAACAGTTTGTCTATTACAGCTGAACTCTCACCGCTGCCCGAGCCATACGACCCCCTAGCCGATCCCGTCATGAAAGAAGCGTTGGATGTAATGTGCGTTGCTAACTCCATCGTCGACGAAGTCGTCGATAAGCTGCTGAATGAGGCCGTAGAGAAGATTCTTAAAGAAGATTAGACTTTTATTGTAATGATAGAATGTTACATTATGTGTATGAGACAATTAACAGAGATGTACATTAATGTAATATATTTCTTTGCGATGCATGAAATTTACGCACATACCGTTTTTGAGCCCTCGGCGAAAAAACACCTTCCCTTCTTTTCATGCTTCGTAAAGAAAGAAGCCCCTTCTATGGCAAATCTGATACAATTGTATTCTCCGAAGGTTTCCTTTGTGCCTCGGCACATTTTCATTCAAGTTATTGCCGAAGACATGCTTCATACCCAGTCTTCGCTGTTGATGCGATATGATGTATGATGTAATGTTATGCGGAATGATGCGATGATATGATTGTAACACCCTAAATCCATCAATTGAAGATAACTTAGTTTAGATTATTATTATTATTTCAATAGAAAGGAAATATACTTATGATTTTTCTAATAGTAAAATGTAATATAAATAATTTGAACAAATCTTGAATAGATAAAATTGTACCAAGTGTTTGTTGCACTCATGTCGAAGCATATATTTTGTTTGAATTGATTTGCAAATCCAATTTATGAATTTGATCTTGTGAAAGCCTCATTTTACAATAAAATGATGGATTGCTAACATAATATTTTTGGGAAATATGTATATTAATAATTTTAGTTTGCAAGTAATTACAAAATTCTATTTGTTTGATTTTATTCCATTATGAGAAGAACCCTTTATTTTCTGGAATTCTCTTAAAATAATTTATTTTTACAAAATAAATTTTATTAAGTTAATAATAAAATTAGATTTATTATAGATTTTGATATATGTATATATATATTCGGTTTCTACGAAAAGGAAAAGAAATTAAAAAAACAAATACAAGTAAAAACAAGGAAAGAGAATTCGTAATTAAAAAAAGAAATCGTTTTGATGACCCGCACACCATGAGTCTCTCACCTCCCTCTCTCTCGATTACTTACAGGTGGGCCCCATCTCGGTTGCCTGTTCATCTTCTCTACGGTTCTTTTCTCCTGTTAGCTCTTTGGTGGCAACTCAGCAGCCGTCGGTCGTCGCCGCTCTCCGTCCTGTGCGCCGCCCTCGCATCCCGGGATGTCCTGCTCCTTCCTCCTCCACCCGAAATCTTCGGTCCGGCTCTTCACTCCCCCGTAACGGCCATATTCCCCTCCTTTATTCAGCCAGAAACGGCTCCCCATAAATCCCTACCGAAATCTATAGCCATTGATGTCCATAAAAAAAACTGCAGGCCACGACCACCCCTCCAGTCTCTCCCCACGCCCACACTACAACAATGGAGCAGACTCGTAACGCCGCGACGCTTCATCTGCTTCCCCACTACGTCGTACGTCTTTCCCTCTCCTCTTCTCCGTTGCTGCTCGCCATCAATGGTAGTTGTCGGCCGCTGACTACTCGTCTCCCCGTCCTCGGCCTATAAAATCAGCAGGGAGCTCTCCCTCTGCTCATTCCCTGCTCGCATCTGCTTATTCACCGCGTCGTGCTGTTGCTGCCAGCGTGGGAGCCTTACTGCACGCAGTGTTGCTGCGCACCAGCACCGCGACGCCGTGTCACTGAGCACTAGCGTCTCGCCAGCCCGTGCCACCGGAGAACCTCCGCTCTGCTTGCTGCTACCTCGTTGCCGAGTTCTCTGCTAGCTCGTCGATTGCCGTGCCCGCTCAACGTAGTTGTCGTGCCGACATCAAGGACCACCACCACTGTCCCTGCGTCGTCCGACCTTGCTCATCGTGTTCGTGTTCGTTGATGTCCATGCTCAGCCTCATCGTGCTGTCGACGTCGTATAGTCGTCCGAACCCAGTGCCAGCACCGTGACGACCACGCCATCGAAGCCAGTTTGCCCCGTGTTCTGCTCTAGCGTACTCTGCTCCTCGGCTGTCAGCAAGAACGAAGGTAGAAGACGAGATCTATTTTTTTTGTTAGCTACCTTGGATTTCTATAGTTAATATCGTTTAGATCCTGCGACGTTTATATTTTCTTTAACAGAATAATTGTATATCAAATGAAATAAGAATGATTTTGTTAGTTTCATAATTATGTATTAAACAATTTTAAATAGTATTTTTAAACGATTCACATAGTTTAGTAAATTAATTGATTTATGCTGCTATAATCATTTTATATATAGATTTCTAAATATGAAATTAAAAAGAATTGTAGACCATCCTTTCGTAAATAAAAACATTAGGTAAATAATTATAAGATTATCTTTGCTGATAAAGTGTGATTCATAATCAAAATATTATATGTTTTTATGCACAAACATTCTTTATTCCCGCTAAGAAAAAAAATAGAGTTTCCTAAAAAAATGTTAAAATGACTTAATTAGGTGCTTATACCCTCATAACTAAACTAAAGTGATATAATGTCGAATATATTTTCCTTTCTAATGAATTAGATCATTTAGATCATTTGTTCCTACAATAGAATTAAAGATAATTAATAGATTAATTATCCTTTATCTTAATTTATTAATCAAACCGATAGTCAATTTGTTCATAACTAGTTATATAGGCTTGATTAATTATTTTATCACATTTAGTCCATGTTATATAAATCATTTAGTTTTTCCTAAAGGTAAAATAAAGTAATAACTAAAATGTTACTACATATATTGACTTTGAATATAGCTTTCTTAATAATAATATAAGCCATGTGTTTTCTTAATAAAGATAAAGATAATTATTTGTTTCATTATCTTTCCATATAAAACATGTTTAGGCTTATATATTAGCTTCTCATCGATCAATGTTTAATAATATGTCTCATAACTCATTAACCTTAGATATATAACTTATATCTGTTCTAAAAGGTTAAAAATGTTTAATATTGTTATAACGTGTTTTATCATCTTATAAACCCTTTATCTTGACGTATCACGTATGACGTTTTATAAAAGATTAATTTGGTGAACCCAATATTTGTATATCGTAATTAAGATACTTATAAGCTCATGTCTTATTTTATAAAGTATAGATCACACATTTTTTTAAAGAATACCCTCTTATTATAACCATGACTTGCGACGTTTTTGAAAAGCGAACGTTCTTTTCGTTAGGCTTTCTTTTAGCTTTACGTATGGTGAATGTGGTATGTTATTGAGTGGTGTTTGTTCTTCTTGTTTGTTTGTGTGATATTCAGTGGTTGATCTAGTAGTTAAGAATTAAGATCTATTTAGATCCGTGGAAGAGCCTCAAGTTTTCAATAAGCAAGGCAAGTGGACTTCTCCCTCTGCATACTCTGTTTGATCCCAAACAATACATTTAATAAAGTTTATTCTTCGATGAATATATGCATAATTTGACGGGTTACCTATTTAGACACCCCTAACCTTTCCAACCTTACTCCTTGTTTAACCTGGGATTATGATCTAATCAAGTAGCTATGCTATTGCTACAACTTTAAATTTATGCAGTCACTCCTGTTTATGATATTAATGTTCCAAATGGTAAGTTTACTTTATTGTTGTTAACCCGATGGTTAAACAAGATTATTGCATATTAATTGGAACATGGAGTGACCACCCGGGAAAACAGTGCTACCATGAGAACTATCATGGCTCTGGTCTTGGCTAAATAACTAGGGAAGTCTTATGTTGGGTGCTGGTCGTGGTCGACCGGAACGGGGGCATCTGGCAAGCGCTTATAGTACCGGCTCAGGCAGATTGGATACGGGCATAGTTCCTAAAGCTTTACCCTGTGGTCCGGACTATAAGTTGGTTACGGTAGGTGTGCCTTATGCAGTTTGACCATTTCCAGCATTTGCGTAATGAGGACTCTAGGGAGAAGCCTCGTAGTGAGACCCTGGCCATTCACCTTGGAAGTGAATACGGGTCTAGCTAACCCGGGCTAGAAGGGAATCGCGACTCATGGGTAAAGATGCGCCACCTCTGCAGAGTGTAAAACTGATATATCAGCCGTGCTCACGGTTATGAGCAGCCTGGACTCCTCACATGATAATTGAACTTGAAGATGGAAATAAATCGAGATCCGATGATCTACCAATGGTTTGCTTAAGTGGTTTCACTTAAGTGTTTTTGATATACTCTTGTACCTTTGTTTAATGGGAGTACTTGGGATTCACACTTATTAGTAAGACAGGTGTTGATAATAAAATATTGACCAACTAAAATGCTTACTGCTCAACCTCAGCCTCACCTTGTTACCTTGCATTAGTTTTTCCCCCACTTGCTGAGCCCCGACCATAAGTGAGCTCACCCTTGCTTAATTTTGATCAGAAGTTTGCAGATGAAGATATGATGCTAAGCTCCATGGATGCTAGTCTAGTGATACCCCCGGTCATCTTCCTGTGGATGGATGTCCATGTTCGCTGTACTTTGATGAATAAAGGTTAAGACATTATGTCTGTTCGAAGTGTAATATGT
This sequence comes from Zea mays, assembly GCF_902167145.1. NCBI lineage: Eukaryota > Viridiplantae > Streptophyta > Magnoliopsida > Poales > Poaceae > Zea > Zea mays. Next base: position 50,021,418 of record NC_050103.1, read on the forward strand.
TAATATAATCGTTATTTACGCTCTTATGCATTGTTCTTTTGATATATTACACTTGTGACGTCAACATATGTGTGGAAATAGATCCTGGCACACATATGCTATGCACCCGGCTCTGCCCTTGGAAACGGGTGTGACAGAAGTGGTATCAGAGGAATGTGACCGTAGGTCGCTAGATTAGTTAGAAATGGAAAGCCCTGTCAATATTTCAAAGCCTGATATATTTTCCTCCATAAAAACTTACTTTATACCAAAACTCGTCTCTTTTATTTTCAACTCTTCTAGTCTGATTTTGGTCTATCAGAAGACTCTCCTCAGAAGCATTGCAAGATGATCAAGCTAGGATTGCGGAACCTGAAGCGAAGTTTGCCAGAAGAAACCCTTTCGAAGCTATCGACAATGCCCTGTTCTCTATCTTATCCCCACTCCGCAAGAAGTTTTGTTATGGATCCCCTGGATCTATTATTTTACTTCTTGGCTAAGGTGATAGGATTGTTCTTTAGTATTAAGATTTTCGACTAGATCGGTAATGGCGATATTATATTATATTATAAGTGGTTTTCTAATCCCTAATATTGCTATATAACCCTTGACTTCTTATACTTTTGTTGTCTTGCCATTGTATTGCCACCCTTGTGCAATATCTACCTTGATATATTAAACTTTTGCCTCTCTACTTTTCTCCTCGATAATGCTTTCTCCCTATTGAATTCTTATACTTTTGCTTTCGTGCCATTGTATTGCCACCTTTGTGCAATATCTACCTTGATATATATTAAACCTTTGCCTCTCTACTTTTCCCCTTGATAATGCTTTCTCCCTAACTCACTTCATAGCCTTGGTTGTATCATTTATCCTCACTTTAATAGTTAATGGTTATCTTATTTCGCTTTTGGCCACCGACAAATATGTCTTGTCTAACTCCTTGATAATTCTTACCCAACTCCTTGATGTTATAATATCTTTCTTATTCCAAACCTTGTCTCACCTTTTGTTTTGGTTGAATGAGTAGAATTGGATTGTGTTGTGCTAGTATGCTTGAATTCATTGTCCTTTGTGTTCATGTTTGATTTGCTTCTTTGAAATGATTGTTGGTGTATTGTGTGACTTTTGTCCACAATGACATCAGTTAGCTAGGTAAAACCTTAGATAGATGGGTTTTCTCTGCTCTCTATAATCTGTCTTTGCTCAACCCTTTCGTCCCTTCCATTCTTCCATACCCATACAGATGTCAGACCTTGGAATGTCAACTACAAGTGATGTCACTAAGTGTAAAGAATGCGATGTTTTGGCAAGTCAAAACAACACTATAAATAAAACAGTTGATGAACAGACATTGAAGACACAAAAGGATGCACAACCAAACCAACAGACAAGTGACCCTGGAACATGTTATTGTTGTAAGTACTATGGAATCCCTTGTCGCCAGATCAGTACAAATGAAAGTGAAACTACAAAACAGAAGAATCGGATTTTGTTTTCTGGTATAAAAAGACAATGGTCTCCCCAAGAACAACTAATAGCAGATGCACTATCAGACGACGAATTGTCAGGTATTCCAAAAAGGAAACATCACAAGAATGCCCAGCCCCAAGAAGAAACACATGAGTGTTACATTGATGGTTGGACTATTACTTGCACACAGTTTCAGCCTCGTCGTCGCATCAGGTCCAAGAAACGAAAAGGGAAATATGGAAAAAGTCAAGAAATAACTTCAAGAAAAGCTTGCTATCAATGTGGACGTGAAGGTCATTACTTCCGTAACTGTCCTGAGAAGAGTTCACTACAGATCACCTCCGAGATTAAGCTATCTCAGTCTTCAGACATGGAATATGAACAAAAATGCACAGAAACTTCTACCAACACCATAAAGACAACTCCACCATGTAACTCATCAAATCGTGCTTGCTTTGGCTGTGGAGATACCGGCCATCTTGTTAATGGTTGTCCTAAGAAGGATGTGGAGATCAATAAGGTCCAAAAGAAAAGACAACACCCTCAAACCCATGCATCAACAAAGAATAAACAATGGAAAGAAACCACAGGAAAGATAAGTTATGCAGTGTCAGGAACCATTCCATATGATGATGCAGTAATTTTTGGAACACTAGTCATTCACTCAACCGTCGCCACCGTGTTGTATGATCCTCATACAACACATTCTTTTATCAGTGCCCAGTTTGCAACAAAGTATGGTATCTTTAAGTTCCCCTTAAGATCAAGAAAGACCATCAGTACACCTGAAAGGAAAGTGTTAGCGAACTACATATGTCCGAAAGTAAGTATTAAAATCAACGGGATAGATTTTTCAGCTGATCTCCTAGTGATAGAATCAATGGGAAAGGATGTGATTCTTGGAAAGAATTGGTTACAAAGAACTAAGGCGGTAATCCAACATACTGAGAAAACCATGTGCTTGGAAACTCCATCTGGAGAAACAATAGTAGTTGAAGACAACCGACCTCCAGCTCAGATTGGTACATCTGACAAGGAAGAATAATATATCAATTAGCTAAAAGGAGTATGTCTCACAAAAAAAAATGTCAAAGTGTTGCCCCTTTCAAGATGTGTATTTGTGCTAAGTGATATATGAATAAATTTGGAGAATCTTTCGCACCTATTGTGTTTTGCCTCTTTATAAGGAAATAAAGTATGTTGTCATCTGCTATATGCAAACAATGTGATGCTCTACTCTAGTTGCCCTAAAGTCCCTGCTCAAGTCTTTCTCTCAATTTGTGCTCAAAGAAATATTGTTGGATCAGAAAGATGATTTGGATATCATGCTCTGAAATATATAAGGTTCAAAAAGATCTTTGTTAAGGATTATAACACTTGTACGCTCTTGTAGTATGATGAAGCTAGGCGGAAGCGGAAATCATCCTTAACTAATCTTATTTTGAAAAAAAAATTGTGTCCGCTCTTTATCTTAATGTCATTCAAACCTCTTATGCAGTCTGTCTCACTAACTCTTTCACCCTCTGACTAGATGATGAACCCCAATGGAAATGAAGTAAATGATGTCAACGACAATACTCCTGTCTTAACAACTATGAACGAGAAAAATGAGTCACAGAGACATTCCATGAATGGAATGAAGAACAACAAAAGGAATAGAAAAATGTTTGGATACATGATTAGTCCACCTCAACCTCAAGCGAAAGCCACGAAACACATGGATACCCAAACAAAAGAATCAAGTCAGGCTCAGCTATATGAGATACAGACACCGAATCAACCCTCACCCCCTGTTGGTCAAGCAAAGTTGACTCGGAAAGAACTCAAAGCAAGAGGTGCTTGCTACTACTGCAAAAATGAAGGACATCTTATTCGCGAATGCCCCAAGAAGCGTCTAGACCGAATAAAGAAGAAAGCTGCCAAGCATGACCTAAGCAATAATTCAGAAGACCCACCATTTTATAAGTATGATGATGAAAGACGCTTGATTAGTATACATTTTGGAGCAAAGAAGTAAGGAAGTTCCTTAAGTTTGGAGGAGTTCAATGAGAACTAAGAACCTACAAATAAACCTTGTATCTCTTTTGCTTTCGTGCTAGCCTTTCTTAATCTCGAGGACGAGATTCTTTTTAAGAGGGGTAGATTTTGTAACACCCTAAATCCATCAATTGAAGATAACTTAGTTTAGATTATTATTATTATTTCAATAGAAAGGAAATATACTTATGATTTTTCTAATAGTAAAATGTAATATAAATAATTTGAACAAATCTTGAATAGATAAAATTTTACCAAGTGTTTGTTGCACTCATGTCGAAGCATATATTTTGTTTGAATTGATTTGCAAATCCAATTTATGAATTTGATCTTGTGAAAGCCTCATTTTACAATAAAATGATGGATTGCTAACATAATATTTTTGGGAAATATGTATATTAATAATTTTAGTTTGCAAGTAATTACAAAATTCTATTTGTTTGATTTTATTCCATTATGAGAAGAACCCTTTATTTTCTGGAATTCTCTTAAAATAATTTATTTTTACAAAATAAATTTTATTAAGTTAATAATAAAATTAGATTTATTATAGATTTTGATATATGTATATATATATTCGGTTTCTACGAAAAGGAAAAGAAATTAAAAAAACAAATACAAGTAAAAACAAGGAAAGAGAATTCGTAATTAAAAAAAGAAATCGTTTTGATGACCCGCACACCATGAGTCTCTCACCTCCCTCTCTCTCGATTACTTACAGGTGGGCCCCATCTCGGTTGCCTGTTCATCTTCTCTACGGTTCTTTTCTCCTGTTAGCTCTTTGGTGGCAACTCAGCAGCCGTCGGTCGTCGCCGCTCTCCGTCCTGTGCGCCGCCCTCGCATCCCGGGATGTCCTGCTCCTTCCTCCTCCACCCGAAATCTTCGGTCCGGCTCTTCACTCCCCCGTAACGGCCATATTCCCCTCCTTTATTCAGCCAGAAACGGCTCCCCATAAATCCCTACCAAAATCTATAGCCATTGATGTCCATAAAAAAAACTGCAGGCCACGACCACCCCTCCAGTCTCTCCCCACGCCCACACTACAACAATGGAGCAGACTCGTAACGCCGCGACGCTTCATCTGCTTCCCCACTACGTCGTACGTCTTTCCCTCTCCTCTTCTCCGTTGCTGCTCGCCATCAATGGTAGTTGTCGGCCGCTGACTACTCGTCTCCCCGTCCTCGGCCTATAAAATCAGCAGGGAGCTCTCCCTCTGCTCATTCCCTGCTCGCATCTGCTTATTCACCGCGTCGTGCTGTTGCTGCCAGCGTGGGAGCCTTACTGCACGCAGTGTTGCTGCGCACCAGCACCGCGACGCCGTGTCACTGAGCACTAGCGTCTCGCCAGCCCGTGCCACCGGAGAACCTCCGCTCTGCTTGCTGCTACCTCGTTGCCGAGTTCTCTGCTAGCTCGTCGATTGCCGCGCCCGCTCAACGTAGTTGTCGTGCCGACATCAAGGACCACCACCACTGTCCCTGCGTCGTCCGACCTTGCTCATCGTGTTCGTGTTCGTTCATGTCCATGCTCAGCCTCATCGTGCTGTCGACGTCGTACAGTCGTCCGAACCCAGTGCCAGCACCGTGACGACCACGCCATCGAAGCCAGTTTGCCCCGTGTTCTGCTCTAGCGTACTCTGCTCCTCGGCTGTCAGCAAGAACGAAGGTAGAAGACGAGATCTATTTTTTTTGTTAGCTACCCTTGGATTTCTATAGTTAATATCGTTTAGATCCTGCGACGTTTATATTTTCTTTAACAGAATAATTGTATATCAAATGAAATAAGAATGATTTTGTTAGTTTCATAATTATGTATTAAACAATTTTAAATAGTATTTTTAAACGATTCACATAGTTTAGTAAATTAATTGATTTATGCTGCTATAATCATTTTATATATAGATTTCTAAATATGAAATTAAAAAGAATTGTAGACCATCCTTTCGTAAATAAAAACATTAGGTAAATAATTATAAGATTATCTTTGCTGATAAAGTGTGATTCATAATCAAAATATTATATGTTTTTATGCACAAACATTCTTTATTCCCGCTAAGAAAAAAAAATAGAGTTTCCTAAAAAAATGTTAAAATGACTTAATTAGGTGCTTATACCCTCATAACTAAACTAAAGTGATATAATGTCGAATATATTTTCCTTTCTAATGAATTAGATCATTTAGATCATTTGTTCCTACAATAGAATTAAAGATAATTAATAGATTAATTATCCTTTATCTTAATTTATTAATCAAACCGATAGTCAATTTGTTCATAACTAGTTATATAGGCTTGATTAATTATTTTATCACATTTAGTCCATGTTATATAAATCATTTAGTTTTTCCTAAAGGTAAAATAAAGTAATAACTAAAATGTTACTACATATATTGACTTTGAATATAGCTTTCTTAATAATAATATAAGCCATGTGTTTTCTTAATAAAGATAAAGATAATTATTTGTTTCATTATCTTTCCATATAAAACATGTTTAGGCTTATATATTAGCTTCTCATCGATCAATGTTTAATAATATGTCTCATAACTCATTAACCTTAGATATATAACTTATATCTGTTCTAAAAGGTTAAAAATGTTTAATATTGTTATAACGTGTTTTATCATCTTATAAACCCTTTATCTTGACGTATCACGTATGACGTTTTATAAAAGATTAATTTGGTGAACCCAATATTTGTATATCGTAATTAAGATATTTATAAGCTCATGTCTTATTTTATAAAGTATAGATCACACATTTTTTTAAAGAATACCCTCTTATTATAACCATGACTTGCGACGTTTTTGAAAAGCGAACGTTCTTTTCGTTAGGCTTTCTTTTAGCTTTACGTATGGTGAATGTGGTATGTTATTGAGTGGTGTTTGTTCTTCTTGTTTGTTTGTGTGATATTCAGTGGTTGATCTAGTAGTTAAGAATCAAGATCTATTTAGATCCGTGGAAGAGCCTCAAGTTTTCAATAAGCAAGGCAAGTGGACTTCTCCCTCTGCATACTCTGTTTGATCCCAAACAATACATTTAATAAAGTTTATTCTTCGATGAATATATGCATAATTTGACGGGTTACCTATTTAGACACCCCTAACCTTTCCAACCTTACTCCTTGTTTAACCTGGGATTATGATCTAATCAAGTAGCTATGCTATTGCTACAACTTTAAATTTATGCAGTCACTCCTGTTTATGATATTAATGTTCCAAATGGTAAGTTTACTTTATTGTTGTTAACCCGATGGTTAAACAAGATTATTGCATATTAATTGGAACATGGAGTGACCACCCGGGAAAACAGTGCTACCATGAGAACTATCATGGCTCTGGTCTTGGCTAAATAACTAGGGAAGTCTTATGTTGGGTGCTGGTCGTGGTCGACCGGAACGGGGGCATCTGGCAAGCGCTTATAGTACCGGCTCAGGCAGATTGGATACGGGCATAGTTCCTAAAGCTTTACCCTGTGGTCCGGACTATAAGTTGGTTACGGTAGGTGTGCCTTATGCAGTTTGACCATTTCCAGCATTTGCGTAATGAGGACTCTAGGGAGAAGCCTCGTAGTGAGACCCTGGCCATTCACCTCGGAAGTGAATACGGGTCTAGCTAACCCGGGCTAGAAGGGAATCGCGACTCATGGGTAAAGATGCGCCACCTCTGCAGAGTGTAAAACTGATATATCAGCCGTGCTCACGGTTATGAGCAGCCTGGACTCCTCACATGATAATTGAACTTGAAGATGGAAATAAATCGAGATCCGATGATCTACCAATGGTTTGCTTAAGTGGTTTCACTTAAGTGTTTTTGATATACTCTTGTACCTTTGTTTAATGGGAGTACTTGGGATTCACACTTATTAGTAAGACAGGTGTTGATAATAAAATATTGACCAACTAAAATGCTTACTGCTCAACCTCAGCCTCACCTTGTTACCTTGCATTAGTTTTTCCCCCACTTGCTGAGCCCCGACCATAAGTGAGCTCACCCTTGCTTAATTTTGATCAGAAGTTTGCAGATGAAGATATGATGCTAAGCTCCATGGATGCTAGTCTAGTGATACCCCCGGTCATCTTCCTGTGGATGGATGTCCATGTTCGCTGTACTTTGATGAATAAAGGTTAAGACATTATGTCTGTTCGAAGTGTAATATGTTAATATAATCGTTATTTACGCTCTTATGCATTGTTCTTTTGATATATTACACTTGTGACGTCAACATATGTGTGGAAATAGATCCTGGCACACATATGCTATGCACCCGGCTCTGCCCTTGGAAACGGGTGTGACAATGATGCAATATCATGGTTATGCCGAACACACACACACGCCCACACTGGAACACCCAAGACTCCGCATCCCCTTAGGGACGTCTTTGGAGTCTTTAAGCTCTGCATCCCCTTAGGAACGACTTTGGAGCTTCTTCACCTTATATTTCGGTGGTATCTAAGCTCTGCATCTCCTTAGGAACGACTTTGGAGCTTCTTCACCTTCTATTTTGATGGAATTTTTGGCTCTGCATTCCCTTAGGAACGACTTTTGAGCTTCGGAACTTACTTTGCGTTCCCGTAGGAATGACTTTTGTAGCTTCAGAACTTATTCCGTTCCCGTAGGAACGACTTTTGTAGCTTCGGAACTTACTCCGTTCCCGTAGGAACCACTTTTGTAGCTTCGGAAGTCTGTTAGAAGGACGCATTTTACTCGTTGATACAGGCACAATTATTACATGAAATCAAAATTTTGTCCTTCGTGACTTGTATCTCATACAAAAAATAAAATGGTATGAAAGATAAAGATTCATCAAGAGTAGGATATTCTTTAGTAGATATGCTTGGATTCTAGCACAGTGTTGTTAACTGTACAAGCTTCGGATTCCTCCCGGAAATTGCGCTGTTGTTGAGCGTGCTGGTGCCCTTCTGGCTGTTGACTTCGGGTCGAAGTGGGTGGTAGCAGTGGTGGTGGTGGGAGCTGAGCCCAGGAAGCTTGAGAGTGGCTCGCCGAAGCAACAGAGGCCATAGGCTGTTGATTACCTACATATTCTGGGACATAGGGAGAATAGCATGAAGTAGTATGTAGGACTTGCTTCGGCTGATTCTGCCGTGCCTCAGCTTCGGCAATCTCCTTTTGCTTCTGAATTATGACTTGACAAGTTCTTGTGGTGTGGCCCTTGTCTTCACCGTAGAATAGACAATATAGTCTTCTGGGCTGATCTCCGTATCTTCCTCCGAAGCCTCTGCCGCCTCTGCCCCTTGGGGCTGGTGGCCTGAAGGAGCTTTGTTGTGGTCCTGAAGACTGGGAGATGTGTTGCTGCCTTTGAGGTTGACTTCCTCTATCATCACTTGGGTTAGAATTATGGATTGATCTAACATGCCTGGGGTGGATTCTTCCTCCGAAGCCCCTGATCATCTCAGAAAACCTATATGCTTCTTCCCTTCTTTGGCGGAAATCATTATCAGCCCGGATGTACTCATCCATCTTCTGAAGAAGCTTCTCCAGGGTTTGCGGGGGTTTCCTGGCAAAATACTGAGTCGTAGGTCCTGACCGAAGCCCCTTGATCATGGTCTCAATGACAATTTCATTGGGAACTGTAGGCGCTTATGCTCTCAGACGTAGGAACTTTCGGACATACGCCTGAAGGTACTCCTCGTGGTCTTGCGTGCACTGAAACAAAGCCTGAGCAGTGACTGGCTTCATCTGAAAGCCTTGGAAGCTAGTGATTAGCATATCCTTGAGCTTCTGCCATGATGTGATTGTCCATGGCTTGAGAGACGAATACCAAGTTTGAGCTACACTTTTGAATGTCATGACAAAGGATTTCGCCATGACCGCAGTATTGCCCCCATATGAAGATATGGTTGCCTTGTAGCTCATTAGGAACTGCTTCAGGTCTGAGTGCCCATCATACATAAGAAGCTGAGGTGGCTTGTATGATGGGGGCATGGGGTAGCCTACAACTCTGCTGCTAGAGGATAAGCATCATCAAAAGCAAAATTGCCATGATGGAAATCATCATACCATTCATCATCGTTGTATGGATTGTCTTGACGAAGCCCTCTGTGTTGAGGCCTTGGGTCTTGATCATCTTGGGTGAGATGACGCATTTCCTCAGCGGCCTCATCAATCTTCTTCTGAAGATTGGCAAGACAAAGCATCTTTGCTTTCTTCTGCTGAACCTGTTGATGGATGGCTTCGAGGTCTCTAATTTCTTGGTCCAACTCCTCCTCCTGAGGTGTTGGACTGGTAGCCTTCCTTTTCTGGCTCCTAGCTTCGCATAATGTTTCTTGGTTAATGTCCAGTGGCTGCAATGCAGCCCTTGGCCCTGATGACTTATTCGACAGCATGACGAAGGTCAAAGCTTGCCGAAGGTTGTCGAGTGAGTTCACCGGAGGTGGGCGACAATGTTGGTCACTTGTTCTCAAAAGCTATGAATTAAGAACAAGGCAACACAAATGTTAATGGTTAAAGACCTTCGTCCTTCGTAACATTATCTCCCTTAGGATATAATGATCTTCGGACGAAGGTCATGAAGGATATACCTTCATCATTTCTGTCGAGGACCATAATTAGGGGTACCCCCAAGACTCCTAATCTCAGCTGGTAAACCCCATCAGCACAAAGCTGCAAAGGCCTGATGGGCGCAATTCAGGTCAGGGCTCCGTCCACTCAAGGGACACGATCTCGCCTCGCTCGAGCCCAGCCTCGGGCGAAGACAGCCGACCCAGAAGGATTCACGTCTCGCTCGAGGGTCCCCTCAAGCAACGGGCACACCTTCGACTCGCCCGAGGCCCAGCTCGGGCAGGCTTCGCGGAGAAGCAACCTTGGCCAGATCGCCACGCCAACCGACCGTATCGCAGGAGCATTCAATGCAAGGATCATCTGACACCTTATCCTGACGCGCGCTCCTCAGTCGATAGGGCCGAAGTGACCGCAGTCACTTTGCCGCTCCACTGACCGACCTGACAGGAAAACAGCACCGCCTGCCCTGCTGTGACTGCTGTGCCACCCGCCAGGGTGATGCTGACAACAGCCAAGTCCAGCTTCGGGCGCCATAGGAAGCTCCGCCTCGCCCGACCCCAGGGCTTGGGCTCAACCTCGACTCTAGAAGACGGTCTCCGCCTCGCCCGACCCCAGGGCTCGGACTCCACCTCGACCTCGGAAGACGGTCTCCGCCTCGCCCGACCCCAGGGCTCGGACTCCACCTCGACCTCGGAAGACGGTCTCCGCCTCGCCCGACCCCAGGGCTCGGACTCAGCCTCGACCTCGGAAGAATCACCGCCTCGCCCGACCTTGGGCTCGGACCGACCACGCTATAGGGGGGCCCATCATTACCCTACCCCTAGCTAGCTCAGGCTACGGGGAACAAGACCGGCGTCCCATCTGTCTCGTCCCGGTAAAACAAGTAATGATGGCACCCCGCGTGCTCCGTGACGACGGCGGTTCTCAGCCCCCTACGAAAGCAAGGAGACGTCAGCAAGGACCCGACAGCTCCGACAGCTGTGCTCCTACAGGGCTCAAGCGCTCCTCCGACGGCCACGACATCACATGAACAGGGCGCCAAAACCTCTCCGACAGCCACGTTGGCATGTACATAGGACTCTGGCTCCTCTCTGCTAGACACGTTAGCACATTGCTACGCTCCCTGTTGTACACCTGGACCCTCTCCTTACATCTATAAAAGGAAGGTCCAGGGCCCTCGTACGAGAAGGTGGCCGCACGGGAGGACGGGCTGACGCACAGGCTCTCTCTCTCTCCCTCGCGAACGCTTGTAACCCTCTACTGCAAGCGCATCCGCCCTGGGCGCAGGACAACACGAGGCCGCGGTTTCCCCTTACTATTTTCCCCCTTGTGCTCCGTCTCGCGCCGACCCATCTGGGCTGGGACACACAGCGACAATTTACTCGTCGGTCCAGGGACCCCCCGGGGTTGAAACGCCGACAGTTGGCGCGCCAGGTAGGGGCCTGCTGCATGTTGACGAACAGCTTCCCATCAAGCTCCAGATGGGTAGTCTCCAGCAACCTCTCCAGCCCGGGACGCTACTCCGTTTCGGGAGACTTGAGTTCATGTCCCTCGACGGCAGCTACGACATGATACTCCTTCCTCCGCCGCGCGACAACGACAATGGCGGCCGTCAGCCTGCCCGTCGGCGGCGGAATCGACGACGTCTTCCCTACGTGGCGGAAGAGCAACATCCGGATCTGTCCCGTCACCTTCCCCGCCGATGGAGGAGGAGGTGGGGCAACCATGGCCAAGCAGGAGGCGGCACCTCGTCGGCTGTCGAGCGAGTCGACGGCGCCAGCGCCCCAGCGGGGGACACGTCGGGCGTTGACCTCGCGTCTGAGACGAAGACGAGCGTCATTTCCCCGCAACACGCCAACCCCAAGCAGACGGACGACGCCAGCACGCTCGCGAAGGGCTTGCTGGGCGTTAGCCTCGTACCTGAGATAACGGTGCAGTCTGTTCCTGATGCGACTTCGTCACCATCCGTCGATCAAGAGGTACCGTCTGTTTCCCATCCTATGCCTTTTAGATTCAGCTTCGACCCACCGAGCGATCCCGCTTCGGTGGACGCTTTCATAAAGGCATATCCAAACCTTCCGGGGTACCATATGCGGTCAACCTGGGACCGGCTGACGGCCGTCTCGACCTACGGGCCCCCGGGTTCCGAGGAAGATGACGAGCCCGACTCTGGTTGGGATTTCTCCGGGCTCGGTGACTCTAGTGCCATGCGGGACTTCATGACCACATGTGACTACTGCCTCTTCGGTTGCTCCGATGATGGCCACAGCCTTGACGACGAGGACTGTGGCCCAAGTCGTGAATGTTTCCACGTCGATCTAGGGGGTCTCGACGAAGGCAACCACCTTGGTATGCCGGAGGACGGCGATCCCCCTAGGCCTGCGCCTCGCGTTGACATCCTTCGGGAGCTAGCTGTGGTCCCAGTCCCTGCGGGGGGTCAGGACGCACAGCTCGAGCAAATCCGTGAGATGCAGGCCAGGCTCGACGAGGAAGCAGGACAACTTGTGCAGCTCCGGCAAAATATCGGGCAGGAGTGGGCAGGCCGAGCCCCGGCCGGAGAAGCGCGTCATCTGGCCCAGGACGTCCAGCACCGCATCGCCGACGATGCCAGGGCAAGGCTGCCCCCGGCTTCCAGTGGGGTCGGCCAGAACCTGACTGCAGCAGCAATACTACTCTGAGCGATGCCGGAACCATCCACCACCAAGGGGCGGCGTATCTAGGGAGAGCTCAAGAATCTCCTGGAAGATGCCGCGGTCCGACAGGCCGAAAGCTCTGCCTCCCGAAGGCAGGGGTACCCCCGGAGCATCGCGCCGCGACTTCCCGATTCATGCGAGAAGCCTCGATCCACACCGGGCGCACGCGGAACACAGCGCCTGCGGCCCCGGGTCGCCTCGGCAACAAGCACCTCCGCCGCGACCGTCGAGCCCACCTCGACGAGAAGGTGCGCCGAGGCTACCACCCCAGGCGTGGGGGACGTTACGACAACGGGGAAGATCGGAGCCCCTCGCCCGAACCACCCGGTCCGCAAGCTTTCAGCCGGGCCATACGACGGGCGCCGTTCCCGACCCGGTTCTGAACCCCAACTACCATCACCAAGTACTCGGGGGCTGTGGCTCACGGACTACCGGCTGGCCTGCCAGCTGGGTGGAACGAACGATGACAACCTCATCATCCGCAACCTTCCCCTGTTCCTCTCCGACGCCGCCCGAGCCTGGCTGGAGCATCTGCCCCCTGCGCAGATCTCCAACTGGGACGACCTGGTCAAAGCTTTCGCCGGCAACTTCCAGGGCACATACGTGCGCCCTGGGAACTCTTGGGATCTCTGAAGCTGCCGCCAGCAGCCGGGAGAATCCCTCTGGGACTACATCCGGTGATTTTCGAAGCAGCGCACCGAGCTGCCCAACATCACCGACTCGGATGTCATCGGCGCGTTCCTCGCCGGCACCACTTGCCGCGACCTGGTGAGCAAGCTGGGTCGCAAGACTCCCACCAGGGCGAGCGAGCTAATGGACATCGCCACCAAGTACGCCTCTGGTCAGGAGGCGGTCGAGGCCATCTTCCGGAAGGACAAGCAGCCTCAGGAGCGCCAGCCGGAAGATGTCCCTGAGGCGTCCGCTCAGTGCGGCGGGAGGAAGAAGGGCAAGAAGAAGTCGCAAGCGAAACGCGACGCCGCCGACGCAGACCTTGTCGCTGCCGCCGAGCACAGGAACCCTCGGAAGCCTCCCGGAGGCGCCAACCTGTTCGACAAGATGCTCAAGGAGTCGTGCCCCTATCATCAGGGTCCTGTCAAGCACACCCATGAGGAGTGCGTCATGCTTCGGCGCTACTTCCACAAGGCTGGGCCCCCGACGGAAGGTGGCAGAGCCCACAACAACGACAAGAAGGAGGATCACAAGGCAGAGGAGTTCCCCGAGGTCCACGACTGCTTCATGATCTACGGTGGGCAAGTGGCGAACGCCTCGGCTCGGCACCGCAAGCAAGAGCGCCGGGAGGTCTGCTCGGTGAAGGTGGTGGCGCCAGTCTACCTAGACTGGTCCGACAAGCCCATCACCTTCGACCAGGGCGACCACCCCGACCGCGTGCCGAGCCCGGGGAAGTACCCGCTCGTTGTCGATCCCGTCATCGGCAACGTCAGGCTTACCAAGGTCCTCATGGACGGAAGCAGCAGCCTCAACATCATCTATACCGAGACCCTCGGGCTCCTGCAGATTGATCTGTCCTCGATCCGGGCCGGCGCGGTGCCCTTTCACGGGATCATCCCCGGGAAACGCGTCCAACCCCTTGGACAACTCGATCTGCCCGTCTGCTTTGGGACTCCCTACAACTTCCGAAAGGAAACCCTCACGTTCGAGGTGGTCGGGTTCCGAGGAACCTACCACACAGTGCTAGGGAGACCATGCTACGCCAAGTTCATGGCCGTCCCCAACTACACCTACCTCAAGCTCAAGATGCCAGGCCCCAACGGGGTCATCACCATCGGCTCCACGTACCGACACGCGTACAAATGCGACATGGAGTGCGTGGAGTACGCCGAGGCCCTCATCGCCGACCTAGAGAGCCTCTCCAAGGAGGCGCCAGATGCGAAGCGCCACGCCAGCAACTTCGAGCCAGCTGAGGCAGTTAAGTCCGTCCCTCTCGACCCCAGCAACGACGCCTCTAAGCAGATTCGGATCGGCTCCGAGCTTGACCCTAAATAGGAAGTAGTGCTCGTCGACTTTCTCCGCGCGAACGTTGAAGTTTTTGCGTGGAGTCCCTCGGACATGCCTGGCATACCGAGGGATGTCGCCGAGCACTCGCTGGATATCCGAGATGGAGCCCGACCCGTGAAGCAGCCTCTGCGCCGATTCGACGAAGAAAAGCGCAAAGCCATAGGCGAGGAGATCCACAAGCTGATGGCTGCAGGGTTCATCAAAGAGGTATTCCATCCCGAATGGCTAGCCAACCCTGTGCTTGTGAGAAAGAAAGGTGGGAAATGGCGGATGTGTGTAGACTACACTGGTCTAAACAAAGCATGTCCGAAAGTTTCCTACCCTCTGCCTCGCATCGATCAAATCGTGGATTCTACTGCTGGGTGCGAAACCCTATCTTTCCTCGAT
Source organism: Zea mays (assembly GCF_902167145.1). NCBI lineage: Eukaryota > Viridiplantae > Streptophyta > Magnoliopsida > Poales > Poaceae > Zea > Zea mays. The sequence goes on from NC_050103.1 coordinate 50,036,519, forward strand.
GCCTACTCAGGGTATCACCAAATCAGGATGAAAGAGTCCGACCAGCTCGCGACTTCTTTCATCACACCTTTTGGCATGTACTGCTACACTACTATGCCATTCGGTTTGAGGAATGCGGGTGCGACATACCAAAGGTGCATGAACCACGTGTTCGGAGAGCACATTGGTCGAACGGTCGAGGCTTACGTCGATGACATCATAGTCAAGACGAGGAAAGCCTCCGACCTCCTCTCCGACCTTGAAACGACATTCAAGTGTCTCAAGGCGAAAGGCGTAAAACTCAATCCCGAGAAGTGTGTCTCCGGAGTCCCCCGAGGCATGCTCCTGGGGTTCATCGTCTCCGAGCGGGGCATCGAGGCCAACCCGGAGAAAATCGCGGCCATCACCAACATGGGGCCCATCAAGGACTTGAAAGGAGTACAGAGGGTCATGGGATGCCTTGCGGCTCTGAGCCGTTTCATCTCGCGCCTCGGCGAAAGAGGCCTACCTCTGTACCGCCTCTTAAGGAAGACCGAGCGCTTCACTTGGACCCCCGAGGCCGAGGTGATGAAGACATCCACACTACTGATGCATCTATACCAATACAAGTACCAATTTCTGGTCCCATTACTCGCGCTCGTGCTCGTCAACTCAACCATCAGGTGATTACACTCTTGAGTTCATGTCCATCATATTTAGACCATGGAGACCCGTGCACTCTTGTTTTGCTTAGGAATCAGGGAGAAGACCGAAAGGGAAAAGGATTTGAACATGCTGGATTCGGACTGCAGAAGAACACCAACTTGTGACGGTCACCACGGTCAGATGCGGGCTCGGATTGGAATGTTCAAGCACAACATGGAAAGCTTATCAAGTCTACTTTCATATGGATCCGGAATTATAGTCATATCTGTTCTGAGGCCGCCGTAATCATTGTTTTCTTACCGAGACATTTCCTGCCTTTTCTGCCCATGGTGCTGCGTCACCCTATTTTGGCCCAATGGGTCGTGTATCAAGTTAGGTCCATTAGGGACGCATCCTAGGGTTGCAGCACGACCCCAATACCCTTGTGGTCGTCCTCCCATGTTTATAAACCCCCTAGCCGCCACCAAGAACAGCGGGTTTTGTTTAGATCAAGTTTAGCTCTCGCTACTTGCTTGCAAGCGCGCGTGCTAGTTCAGCCGCCCGTCTTCTTGTCTTCGGAACCCCACCATATTGTAGTTTGATCTTTAAACCTACATTTAGATCTGGTAATTCAGTACTTGTTCTACTTGTTCTTGCTAGTTCTTCGATTGCTTGCAGGACGAGTGCCCTAGTGGCCAGGGTGTCACGCTCCACAAGATCGTGACAGCCATAGGAGGTGGTGTATCGGTTGCTAAGGCGCAGCGTCTTTGGAAGGCTGTAGTCGGGCCGTGAACGTCGTCTCCTCCCCCAATCGAGTTATTCCACACCCTCTCATCGAAAGATCGGGCAATCACCCAACGGGTGCACATCAGTTGGTAATCAGAGCAAGGTTTATCGGTGAGAGATTTACTTTTCTTCGCTGTTTTCTTATCTCCTATAGTCCAGAAAAAGCCAAAAAATAGTAGATTAGTTTTACCACAATCCTATAAACCATTGAGCATTTACTAGTACTACTTAGTTAGGGCTTGTTGAGTTTTTGGTTGCATCGGTTGTGTCGAGTTGCTGGTCTTAGTTTATTCCTTTAGAGTTTTGAGTTCTACCACGTTTTGGTCACCACGAGATCCACCATCACCAAAAACATCTCTGGTTCGTTTTTGCCACCACGGATACATATCATATCCGATTTGGAAGTTTAAATACAATCTGGAAAGCTTATCTTATCTTCTTTCCAACGGATCTGACCTTATCTCAAAATTCGTTCTGAGCGCTCCGCAATCATCGTAGAGATTTCTGGACTTTCTATATTAACAAGATTTGTTAAATCTGATTTAAAGGGGTTGTTAGCAATATCTTTATTGTTTGGGTTGTCATAGTGAAAAAAAGGGTTTAGGCCCCTGCAAAAAAAAACAGAAGAAGAAGAAAAAAAAAAGAATAGAAAAGAAAAAAAAAGGAAAAGAAGAAGAAGGGGGCTGAATCTCTAAATCTGTTGTTTCTCTTTGTGCTGTGCTAGTTGTTCTTTTTCAGTGACTACCTTTGTGCCTAGGCTCACGTCTCTAGCCTGGTTTAGCCTAGGACCAGCACAGTACCACCGTTGAACGATTATTCAGCTTGCTTTTGTAACTAACGTGGTACTAGTGTATTCCTTGCTTCAGCCCACCTACAACTCTACATATTTCGACTACAGTTTGACAGGTCGTGTTGCTGCGGCACCGATACACTTATTCCACGGTTGCAGACTTGTTGGTTGCTGACCCCTCCTGTTGTGCAAGGTAAGAATTGGTAAGAGCTTGTGTGGCAGGTTGAGAGTGAGCGCCTTGCAGTAGCTACATCCTAATAGTTGTAGAGTTTTCATTCCTTCACGTTTTTTTCTTGTTGCCTCTGTTCGTCTAACCATGGCAGGATTGGAGGTTGATGATGCTTCTCGTAATATGCCACACTCTCCTCGCACCAAGGGTATCATACAACACTTTGTAAGGCTGGTGAAGACGCACACGGAAGGTCTTGATAATGACATGCAGGTGACGAATGAAAAGATGGGGCAATTGGAGGCCACACAGATCGACACAAACACCAAACTTGCAAATGTGGAAATGACAGTTGCTCATATTGACAAGAGCCTTGTCGCACTCTTGAGGCGGTTTGATGAGATGCATGCTAATATCAATGGTGGGCGTGATGAGGGCGCCGAAGGTAACTGGGATGACTATGTTGCTGATACCGAACAAGATGACCAAGAAGCACCTAATCGCCGGCGACTACGTACTAACCGTAGAGGTATGGGTGGTTTTCGCCGACGTGAGGTACATGGTAATGATGATGCTTTTAGTAAGGTTAAATTTAAAATACCTCCTTTTGATGGTAAATATGACCCCGATGCTTACATTACTTGGGAGATTGCGGTTGATCAAAAGTTTGCATGCCATGAATTTCCTGAGAATGCGCGGGTTAGAGCTGCTACTAGTGAGTTTACTGAATTTGCTTCTGTTTGGTGGATAGAACATGGTAAGAAGAATCCTAATAACATGCCACAAACTTGGGATGCGTTGAAACGGGTCATGCGGGCTAGATTTGTTCCTTCTTATTATGCACGTGATATGTTAAACAAGTTGCAACAATTGAGACAGGGTACTAAAAGTGTAGAAGAATATTATCAGGAATTACAAATGGATATGCTGCGTTGTAACATAGAGGAGGGTGAGGAATCTGGTATGGCTAGATTTTTGGGCGGGTTAAATAGGGAAATTCAGGACATCCTTGCTTATAAAGATTATGCTAATGTAACCCGATTGTTTCATCTTGCTTGCAAAGCTGAAAGGGAAGTGCAGGGACGACGTGCTAGTGCAAGGTCTAATGTTTCTGCAGGAAAATCTACACCATGGCAACAGCGCACGACTACGTCCATGACCGGTCGTACACTAGCACCAACTCCCTCGCCAAGTCGACCAGCACCCCCGCCTTCCTCCGGCGACAAACCACGTGCATCTTCCACAAATTCAGCAACCAAATCTGCCCAGAAACCAGCAGGTAGTGCCTCTTCAGTAGCCTCCACGGGTAGAACAAGAGATGTTCTGTGTTATCGATGCAAGGGCTATGGACACGTGCAGCGTGATTGTCCTAATCAGCGTGTTTTGGTGGTAAAAGACGATGGTGGGTATTCTTCTGCTAGTGATTTGGATGAAGCTACACTTGCTTTGCTTGCGGCTGATGATGCAGGCACTAAGGAACCACCCGAAGAACAGATTGGTGCAGATGATGCAGAGCATTATGAGAGCCTCATTGTACAGCGTGTGCTTAGTGCACAAATGGAGAAGGCAGAGCAGAATCAGTGACATACATTGTTTCAAACAAAGTGTGTCATTAAGGAGCGTTCATGTCGTTTGATCATTGATGGAGGTAGCTGCAACAACTTGGCTAGCAGCGACATGGTGGAGAAGCTTGCACTTACGACCAAACCGCACCCACATCCATATCACATTCAATGGCTCAACAATAGTGGTAAGGTCAAGGTAACCAAGTTGGTACGAATTAATTTTGCTATTGGTTCATATCGTGATGTTGTTGACTGTGATGTTGTGCCTATGGATGCTTGTAATATTCTGCTAGGTAGACCATGGCAATTTGATTCAGATTGTATGCATCATGGTAGATCAAATCAATATTCTCTCATACACCATGATAAGAAAATTATTTTGCTTCCCATGTCCCCTGAGGCTATTGTGCGTGATGATGTTGCTAAAGCTACCAAAGCTAAAACTGAGAACAACAAGAATATTAAAGCTGTTGGTAATAACAAAGATGGGATAAAATTGAAAGGACATTGCTTGCTTGCAACAAAAACTGATGTTAATGAATTATTTGCTTCCACTACTGTTGCCTACGCCTTGGTATGCAAGGATGCTTTGATTTCAATTCAAGATATGCAGCATTCTTTGCCTCCTGTTATTACTAACATTTTGCAGGAGTATTCTGATGTATTTCCAAGTGAGATACCAGAGGGGCTGCCACCTATACGAGGGATTGAGCACCAAATTGATCTTATTCCTGGTGCATCTTTGCCGAATCGTGCGCCATATAGGACAAATCCAGAGGAAACAAAAGAAATTCAGCGACAAGTGCAAGAACTACTCGACAAAGGTTACGTGCGTGAGTCTCTTAGTCCGTGTGCTGTTCCGGTTATTTTAGTGCCTAAAAAAGATGGAACATGGCGTATGTGTGTTGATTGTAGGGCTATTAATAATATCACGATACGTTATCGACACCCTATTCCACGTTTAGATGATATGCTTGATGAATTGAGTGGTGCCATTGTCTTTTCTAAAGTTGATTTGCGTAGTGGGTACCACCAGATTCGTATGAAATTGGGAGATGAATGGAAAACTGCTTTCAAAACTAAGTTCGGATTGTATGAGTGGTTAGTCATGCCTTTTGGGTTAACTAATGCACCTAGCACTTTCATGAGATTAATGAACGAGGTTTTGCGTGCCTTCATTGGAAAATTTGTGGTAGTATACTTTGATGACATATTGATCTACAGCAAATCTATGGATGAACATGTTGATCACATGCGTGCTGTTTTTAATGCTTTACGAGATGCACGTTTATTTGGTAACCTTGAGAAGTGCACATTTTGCACCGATCGAGTTTCGTTTCTTGGTTATGTTGTGACTCCACAGGGAATTGAGGTTGATCAAGCCAAGGTAGAAGCGATACATGGATGGCCTATGCCAAAGACTATCACACAGGTGCGGAGTTTCCTAGGACTTGCTGGCTTCTATCGCCGTTTTGTGAAGGACTTTAGCACCATTGCTGCACCTTTGAATGAGCTTACGAAGAAGGGAGTGCATTTTAGTTGGGGCAAAGTACAAGAGCACGCTTTCAACGTGCTGAAAGATAAGTTGACACATGCACCTCTCCTCCAACTTCCTGATTTTAATAAGACTTTTGAGCTTGAATGTGATGCTAGTGGAATTGGATTGGGTGGTGTTTTGTTACAAGAAGGCAAACCTGTTGCATATTTTAGTGAAAAATTGAGTGGGTCTGTTCTAAATTATTCTACTTATGATAAGGAATTATATGCTCTTGTGCGAACATTAGAAACATGGCAGCATTATTTGTGGCCCAAAGAGTTTGTTATTCATTCTGATCATGAATCTTTGAAACATATTCGTAGTCAAGGAAAACTGAACCGTAGACATGCTAAGTGGGTTGAATTTATCGAATCGTTTCCTTATGTTATTAAGCACAAGAAAGGAAAAGAGAATATCATTGCTGACGCTTTGTCTAGGAGATATACTTTGCTGAATCAACTTGACTACAAAATCTTTGGATTAGAGACGATTAAAGACCAATATGTTCATGATGCTGATTTTAAAGATGTGTTGCTGCATTGTAAAGATGGGAAAGGATGGAACAAATATATCGTTAGTGATGGGTTTGTGTTTAGAGCTAACAAGCTATGCATTCCAGCTAGCTCCGTTCGTTTGTTGTTGTTACAGGAAGCACATGGAGGTGGCTTAATGGGACATTTTGGAGCAAAGAAAACGGAGGACATACTTGCTGGTCATTTCTTTTGGCCCAAGATGAGAAGAGATGTGGTGAGATTGGTTGCTCGTTGCACGACATGCCAAAAGGCGAAGTCACGGTTAAATCCACACGGTTTGTATTTGCCTCTACCCGTTCCTAGTGCTCCTTGGGAAGATATTTCTATGGATTTTGTGCTGGGATTGCCTAGGACTAGGAAGGGACGTGATAGTGTGTTTGTGGTTGTTGATAGATTTTCTAAGATGGCACATTTCATACCATGTCATAAAACTGACGATGCTACTCATATTGCTGATTTGTTCTTTCGTGAAATTGTTCGCTTGCATGGTGTGCCCAACACAATCGTTTCTGATCGTGATGCTAAATTTCTTAGTCATTTTTGGAGGACTTTGTGGGCAAAATTGGGGACTAAGCTTTTATTTTCTACTACATGTCATCCTCAAACTGATGGTCAAACTGAAGTTGTGAATAGAACTTTGTCTACTATGTTAAGGGCAGTTCTAAAGAAGAATATTAAGATGTGGGAGGACTGTTTGCCTCATATTGAATTTGCTTATAATCGATCATTGCATTCTACTACAAAGATGTGCCCATTTCAGATTGTATATGGTTTGTTACCTCGTGCTCCTATTGATTTAATGCCTTTGCCATCTTCTGAAAAACTAAATTTTGATGCTACTAGGCGTGCTGAATTGATGTTAAAACTGCACGAAACTACTAAAGAAAACATAGAGCGTATGAATGCTAGATATAAGTTTGCTAGTGATAAAGGTAGAAAGGAAATAAATTTTGAACCTGGAGATTTAGTTTGGTTGCATTTGAGAAAGGAAAGGTTTCCTGAATTACGAAAATCTAAATTGTTGCCTCGAGCCGATGGACCGTTTAAAGTGCTAGAGAAAATTAACGACAATGCATATAGGCTAGATCTGCCTGCAGACTTTGGGGTTAGCCCCACATTTAACATTGCAGATTTAAAGCCCTACTTGGGAGAGGAAGTTGAGCTTGAGTCGAGGACGACTCAAATGCAAGAAGGGGAGAATGATGAAGACATCCACACTACTGATGCATCTATACCAATACAAGTACCAATTTCTGGTCCCATTACTCGCGCTCGTGCTCGTCAACTCAACCATCAGGTGATTACACTCTTGAGTTCATGTCCATCATATTTAGACCATGGAGACCCGTGCACTCTTGTTTTGCTTAGGAATCAGGGAGAAGACCGAAAGGGAAAAGGATTTGAACATGCTGGATTCGGACTGCAGAAGAACACCAACTTGTGACGGTCACCACGGTCAGATGCGGGCTCGGATTGGAATGTTCAAGCACAACATGGAAAGCTTATCAAGTCTACTTTCATATGGATCCGGAATTATAGTCATATCTGTTCTGAGGCCGCCGTAATCATTGTTTTCTTACCGAGACATTTCCTGCCTTTTCTGCCCATGGTGCTGCGTCACCCTATTTTGGCCCAATGGGTCGTGTATCAAGTTAGGTCCATTAGGGACGCATCCTAGGGTTGCAGCACGACCCCAATACCCTTGTGGTCGTCCTCCCATGTTTATAAACCCCCTAGCCGCCACCAAGAACAGCGGGTTTTGTTTAGATCAAGTTTAGCTCTCGCTACTTGCTTGCAAGCGCGCGTGCTAGTTCAGCCGCCCGTCTTCTTGTCTTCGGAACCCCACCATATTGTAGTTTGATCTTTAAACCTACATTTAGATCTGGTAATTCAGTACTTGTTCTACTTGTTCTTGCTAGTTCTTCGATTGCTTGCAGGACGAGTGCCCTAGTGGCCAGGGTGTCACGCTCCACAAGATCGTGACAGCCATAGGAGGTGGTGTATCGGTTGCTAAGGCGCAGCGTCTTTGGAAGGCTGTAGTCGGGCCGTGAACGTCGTCTCCTCCCCCAATCGAGTTATTCCACACCCTCTCATCGAAAGATCGGGCAATCACCCAACGGGTGCACATCACGAGGAAGCCCTCGGGAACCTAAAGGAGCTCCTTACAAGCGCGCCCATCTTGGTGCCCCCCGCTGCCAGAGAAGCCCTCTTGATCTACATCGCCACTACCACTCAGGTGGTCAGCGCCGCGATTGTGGCCGAGAGACGAGAAGAGGGCCACACATTGCCCGTCCAGAGGCCGGTCTACTTCATCAGTGAGGTACTGTCCGAGACCAAAATCCGCTACCCGCAAATTCAGAAGCTACTGTACGCGGTAATTCTGACGCGGCGAAAGTTGCGACACTACTTCGAGTCTCATCCGGTGACTGTGGTGTCATCCTTCCCCCTGGGGGAGATCATCCAGTGTCGAGAGGCCTCGGGTAGGATTGCAAAGTGGGCGGTGGAGATCATGAGCGAGACAATCTCGTTCGCCCCTCGGAAGGCCATCAAGTCCCAAGTCTTGGCGGACTTTATGGCTGAATGGGTCGACACCCAGCTTCCAGCAGCTCCGATCCAACCGGAACTCTGGACCATGTTTTTCGATGGGTCGCTGATGAAGACAGGAGCGGGCGCGGGCCTGCTCTTCATCTCACCCCTCGGGAAGCACCTCCGCTACGTGCTGCGCCTCCATTTCCCGGCGTCCAACAACGTGGCCGAGTACGAGGCTCTGGTTAACGGGTTGCATCACCATCGAGCTAGGGGTCCGGTGCCTCGACGCTCGTGGCGACTCGCAGCTTGTCATCGACCAAGTCATGAAGAACTCCCATTGCCGCGACCCGAAGATGGAAGCCAACTGCGATGAGGTTCGGTGCCTGGAGGACAAGTTCTACGGGCTCGAGCTCAACCACATCGCTCGACGATACAACGAGACTGCGGACGAGCTGGCTAAGATAGCCTCGGGGCGGACGACGGTTCCTCCGGACGTCTTCTCCCGAGACCTACATCAACCCTCCGTCAAGACCGACGACACGCCCGAGCTTGAGGAGGCCTTGGCTCAGCCCGAGGCACCCTCGGCCCCCGAGGGTGAGGCACTGCGCGTCGAGGAAGAGCGGAATGGGGTCCCGCCTAATCGAAACTGGTAGACCCCGTACCTGCAGTATCTCCACCGAGGAGAGCTACCCCTCGACAGAGCCGAAGCTCGGCGACTGGCGCGGCGCGCCAAGTCGTTCGTCTTGCTAGGTGACGGAAAGGAGCTCTACCACCGCAGCCCCTCAGGCATCCTCCAGCGATGCATATCCATCGCCGAAGGTCAGAAGCTATTGCAAGAAATACACTCGGGGGCTTGCGGTCACCACGCAGCACCTCAGGCCCTCGTTGGAAACGCCTTCCGACAGGGTTTCTACTGGCCAAACGCGGTGGCCGACGCCACTAGGATTGTACGCACCTGCGAAGGGTGTCAATTCTACGCAAGGCAGACACACCTGCCCGCTCAGGCCCTGCAAACAATACCCATCACCAGGCCATTTGCTGTGTGGGGTCTGGACCTCGTCGGTCCCTTGCAGAAGGCACCCGGGGGCTACACGCACCTGCTGGTCGCTATCGTCAAATTCTCCAAGTGGATTGAGGTCCGACCCCTAAACAGCATCAGGTCCGAACAGGCGGTGGCGTTCTTCACCAACATCATCCATCGCTTTGGGGTCCCGAACTCCATCATCACCGACAACGGCACCCAGTTCACTGGCAGAAAGTTCCTGGACTTCTGCGAGGACCACCACATCCAGGTGGACTGGGCCGCCGTAGCTCACCCCATGACGAATGGGCAGGTAGAGCGTGCCAACGGCATGATTCTGCAAGGACTCAAGCCACGGATCTACAACGACCTCAACAAATTTGGCAGGCGATGGATGAAGGAACTCCCCTCGGTGGTCTGGAGTCTGAGAACGACGCCAAGCCAAGCCACGGGCTTCACGCCGTTCTTTCTAGTCTATGGGACCGAGGCTATCTTGCCCACAGACTTAGAATACGGATCCCCGAGGACGAGGGCGTACGACGACCGGAGCAACCAGTCCAGCCGAGAAGACTCACTGGACCAGCTGGAAGAGGCTCGGGACATGGCCTTACTACACTCGACGCGGTATCAGCAGTCCCTGCGACGCTACCACGCCTGAGGGGTTCGGTCCTGAGACCTCCAGGTGGGCGACTTGGTGCTTCGGCTACGACAAGACGCCCGATGGCGCCACAATATCACACCTCCCTGGGAAGGGCCGTTCATCATCGCCAAGATTTTGAAGCCTGGAACATACAAGCTGGCCAACAGTCAAGGCGAGGTCTACAGCAACGCTTGGAACATCCGACAGCTACGTCGCTTCTACCCTTAAGATGTTTTCAAGTCGTTCATACACCTCGTTTGCATACACAAATAAAGTCTAACCATCAAGGAAGGGTCAGCCTTGCCTCGGCAAAGCTCGACCCTCCCTCGGGGGCTAGAAGGGGGGAACCCCCTCTGCGTCAAAATTTTCCTCGGAAAAAGTCTTTCTGCCAGAACATCTTTCGTGCTTTTCGACTACTTCGATAGTGGGATCCTAAAAACGACGGAGTACACGTAAGCGGCAAGGCCGACCGAGCCAAGGGACTCCTACGCCTCCGGGATACGGATACCTCACTCATCACCTTCTGCGATAAGTAACTCACGCTCGGATAAGCGATTCCGCTGACCGAACAAGTCTTAACGCTCGAAAACTTTTCTGCCGAAACGATTTTTCGTGCCTTCTCGACTATATCGATAACAGAATCCTACGGACGAGTAAGAGTACACGTAAGCGGCAAGGCCGACTGAGCCGAGGAACTCCTACGCCCCCGAGATACGGATACCTCACTCATCACCTTCCGTGATAAGTAACTCTCGCTCAAATAAACGATTCTGCTACCGACAAACATGTTCTGATACTCGAAACAAGAGGAAAAGAAACACAGCTTTACAACACGACGACGGTATGTTTGGGCCTCGGCGGCCGCAAAAAACATATGCATACTACAGACAAACTGTTCCTGCAGGATCAGACATCAGTAGGGGGAGTAGCAGCACCCTCGGCGTCAACTCCACCTTTGGCGAAATCTGACCCGGCCTCAGATGGTAACACGGTCGGAGGATCTCCACCTCGAAGGAAGATGTCAGCACCGCTCCTGGGCCATCGTCGCCGGGGTCTCCTCCAGGAACTCGGCCCGAGCAGACGGCTCGACCGGCCGCTCCGTAGCCTCAGCCAGCTGTCCCTCGAGGACATCAGCCCGGCTCATGGCCTCGGCAACCCGACTCCGGCGTTGGTCCCGCCAGTGGACGGCCCGGCCAGGCTCCGGCCGACGAAGTTTCTTCTCCAGCCGACTCCGCCTCTGTCCATGCTGACACCGCTGCCTCCGGCTCCGGCTCATCGCAGAACGGCCGAGGGTTTCTATAACTAAGCAAGAGAAGCCTCGGGCAACAAGGCCGACCGAGCCGAGGGACTCCTACGCCTTCGGGGTACGGATACCTCACTCGTCACCTTCCGCACGAGGCAACTCACACTTGGTTAAGCGGTCGAGCTAGCCGACAGGCGAGTTTGGTGCTCGAAAGGAGGAAGAAACACGGCTTTACGCCCAAATGCACACATGTTCAGGCCCACACGTCATGTAACCGGCGCGCCGGCTACTACGTGCGAGAAACTGCACCGCCACTTGCGCCAGTACCATGCCTTCTCGACTGCGGAACCGGTGCCGCAACTCGAGGCAACCCTGCGTATGGCCCAACAGTGCCAACCGAGCACATTGGTCATGGGTCAGTCCGCCGCGGGAGAAGGCGCGACGGTCGATATGGCCAAAAGTGGGCCGGCAGTAATGACGGCGGCAGGCGGGCGGAAGCAGCAGTCAAATCGTCTGCAGGCTCACGTCCCCTCCTGGGACAGCGAGAGAGCCCTCTCCCACGGCGTGAAGACGACGCGCCCGTGTTTCGTTCCTCGAACGGCTCGCACAACAGCTGCCCCGCCAACCACTCGTCCCGTCGCATTAACTCTGCGGCAGGGCAGGCGACACCTTTAGCAGGCTAAGCGGGCGACGCTTCACCTCTGCCATGATGACCGCGTCAAAAAAGGTGCGCCACGTCGTTCAATTTCGTATCCTTTTCCTCTTCCCCTTTCTCTCTCTTGCTACAGGTACCGGGAAAGGGGATACTCCGAAAGGGATCCTTCTCCGCGAAGGAAGTGGGCCCCGAGCCCTCCTACTGATCAGAGGTTCGAAGGCTGGCCCCTCGGAAGGGTTCGACAGCCGCCTTAGAGCACTCGGGCTCCGCGCCCACTACTGGTCAGAGGTTCGAAGGCTGGCCCCTCGGAAGGGTTCGACAGCCGCCTCAGGCCACTCGGGCTCCGCGCCTACTACTGATCAGGGGTTCAAAGGCTGCCCCCTAAGGGTTCGACAGCCGCCTCAGAGCACGTAGAGCGAGGGATGACTCTGGGTACGTCCGATACATGGCCGAGGCTCGGGCTACGCTCCCGAGGTACCCTAGGACATTTCCGAGACTAGCAGGAGCGATTCTGTAACGGAATCCCATCGGAGGGAGGCATCGAGCCCTCGGACCCAATCAAACGGGACCGGGTCCGGCAAATCACCTGCAAGTACTTTTGGAGCGCGCCTCTGGGGCACTAGCCGACCCTTATCGAACGAGGCACGGGCGTCCACTCGGATCACCCGTTAGCAACTCACTGGAGACACCATGTTTGGCGCCCTCCGAGGGCAACATGGCGCTTTCCCCCCCTCCTCCTTGCGGAAAGGCGACGAAGGGGCGTATGATAAAAGCCGAGTCAGTCCTTGACCGTCCTCTCGCTCTGTGCGGAGGCTCAGGGGCTGCTCTCGCAAACCCGGCTCCGGCCAAACCGTTGACAGCGTCAACATACCAGCCCGAGAACTCGTAACCTGACTATGCACCCGGGCAATGACCAGTTCGCATGAGGGAACATCCAGACCACCGAGGCATCACGAAACACGCTAAGACCTCAGAGGAGTCAAACCACTCCTCCGAGGCCTCGGGGGCTACACCCGGCGGGTGCGCTCGCGCGCACCCACCGGAATGAAATGCAACCGAGAAAGGTCGGTCCCCTTGCAAAAAAGTGCGACAAAAGCCTCCAAGCGAGTGCCAACACTCCCTTCAAGGCTCGGGGGCTACTGTCGGGGACCATAATTAGGGGTACCCCCAAGACTCCTAATCTCAGCTGGTAAACCCCATCAACACAAAGCTGCAAAGGCCTGATGGGCACAATTCAGGTCAGGGCTCCGTCCACTCAAGGGACACGATCTCGCCTCGCCCGAGCCCAGCCTCGGGCGAAGACAGCCGACCTAGAAGGATTCACGTCTCGCCCGAGGGTCCCCTCAAGCAACGAGCACACCTTCAACTCGCCCGAGGCCCAGCTCGGACAGGCTTCATGAAGAAGCAACCTTGGCCAGATCGCCACGCCAACCGACCGTATCGCAGGAGCATTCAATGCAAGGATCGTCTGACACCTTATCCTGACGCGCGCTCCTCAGTCGACAGGGCCGAAGTGACCACAGTCACTTCGCCGCTCCACTGACCGACCTGATAGGAAAACAACACCGCCTGCCCTGCTCCGACTTTTGTGCCACCTGCCAAGGTGAGGCTGACAGCAGCCAAGTCCAGCTTCGGGCGCCATAGGAAGCTCCGCCTCACCCGACCCCAGGGCTTGGGCTCGACCTCGACTCCGGAAGACGGTCTCCGCCTCGCCCGACCCCAGGGTTCGGACTCCACCTCGACCTCGGAAGACGATCTCCGCCTCGCCCGACCCCAGGGCTCGGACTCCACCTCGACCTCGGAAGACGGTCTCCGCCTCGCCCGACCCCAGGGCTCGGACTCCACCTCGACCTCGGAAGACGGTCTCCGCCTCGTCCGACCCCAGGGCTCGGACTCCACCTCGACCTCGGAAGACGGTCTCCGCCTCACCCGACCCCAGGGCTCGGACTCAGCCTCGACCTCTGAAGAATCACCGCCTCGCTCGACCTTGGGCTCGGACCGACCACGCTACAAGGGGGCCCATCATTACCCTACCCCTAGCTAGCTCAGGCTACGGGGAACAAGACCGGCGTCCCATCTGGCTCGCCCCGGTAAAACAAGTAATGATGGCACGACGTCAGCAAGGACCCGACAACTCCGACAGCTGTGCTCCTACAGGGCTCAAGCGCTCCTCCGACGGCCATGACATCACATGAACAGGGCGCCCAAACCTCTCCGACAGCCACGTTGGCATGTACATAGGACTCTGGCTCCTCTCTGCTAGACACGTTAGCACATTGCTACGCTCCCCGTTGTACACCTGGACCCTCTCCTTACATCTATAAAAGGAAGGTCCAGGGCCCTCGTACGAGAAGGTGGCCGCGCGGGAGGACGGGCTGACGCACAGGCTCTCTCTCTCCCTCGCGAACGCTTGTAACCCCCTACTGCAAGCGCATCCGCCCTGGGCGTAGGACAACACGAGGCCACAGTTTTCTCTTACTGTTTTCCCCCTTGTGCTCCGTCTCGCGTCGATCCATCTGGGCTGGGACACGCAGCGACAATTTACTCGTCGGTCCAGGGACCCCCCGGGGTTGAAACACCGACAATTTCAATATGCAAAGATGTAAACAAGGACATATGAAACGCAGGGAGAGCATGAATGATCATTTTAGATCATTAGATTATTCATATTATCATCATATATCTACAAATAAACATTAATGACGATATTTAAATTACATTGGTACCTTCGGCTTGACAGAAGGCAAAAGTCCAGAAGTGACGCGTGAGCAATTACAGGTCAGCGTGAACAGTACGGGGTTACTGTTCATCTATTTATAGGCACAGGACGCAGCCTGAGTAAAATTACATTCATGTCCCAGACATTTACTATTAGCCAAAAGATAATCTGTCGAGGGCTAAGCGGTCTTTTCCTTTTAAGGTCTTGTTCGGTTATTCCCATTACACATGGATTGGATGGGATTGGAAACAATTGAGAAGAGGTTTGACTTGCTTGGGATTTAAACCCAGCCAATCCCACTCAATCCACATGGATTGAGAGCTAACCGAACAAGCCCTAAGTCGGTTTCATACTTCATCATCATTCTTGTGCTAAGCCAAAGCTTCTCCAGACACAACTTCGGCATTGGTCTATCCTTCTTCCAGATCACGCTTTTTCATACCATGCATGCCTCCGTCTTAAACCCGAAGCTTTCTTTGACAGTATATTATACTGGAAAAAATGTTAGTCGTGTTTTTGAGGACCTTCGAAAGGTGAAGGCCCCAACAATATATAAACAACTTACATGGCTCTGTAGGATATTAGGTGTATCTTGTTCATGATCACTAATGGTCCTCATAGGCACCAGTTGATTTGCTGCTCCCATTGTTACAATATCCATTGCATTGTCATCATTGACCCCCGGCGCTCGCAATTCTGCAGGTGGTGTTACAATATTTCTCCGTGGACTCACAGTACTGTTCGGAGATTCAATTGTTAGGTTGGGCGATGCATGAGCTCCTCCCAACGTCTTACGTCTATGCACTGCTGGTACACCACCAGATGAGTGTGCATGCCGGCCAGCATATTTTACTATGTATTTACAAAACGATGGAACTCATCAGTTTTTAACGCACCTGATGCACTGCGCCATGTTGAAGAAGAAACATCACCTTTATCTTGTTCTCCGCCATCAGCCATGGTTCAATTATGAAGAGCCACCGCCAGTATCCTTTCTTATATATGCACCGCGCTGTCCAATTTCGGCTAGTCACGTTTACACAATTTTTTGTGTTCATTTAGTGTCCATTTAGTTTGTTCATGCATGCTCGGAGATATTCTCGGAAACGTGACTACAACCCGGGCGATTTTATCTCGGTTTGTTACGAAACATTTTTTGTATTTATGATACTAAATGAAACTGGTTACACAATTTTCTCTGCATATTTATGGATCGAATTTCCGCTGACCTGCATGTCATGCGATATTATTTGAAACTACCATTTATCGTTTGTGATTTTCGTGCGTATCTCGTTCGTGAAACAACTGGATAGTTTACGTTAAAAGATGAACTCATTTACTTTTTTCGCAAACGATTTATGCTTTGGTCCAACCATACCAGAAAACCTGCGCGCTGCCTCAATCCACAAATTGGCTGGAGCTTCCCGGTACTAATGGAAGCCCTACGTGCTGCTCCAATCCACAAATTGGCTAGGGCTTCCCGGTACTAATGGAAGCCATAGGCTTCCATTAGCTCAACCTATATATATATATATATATATATATATATATATATATATATATATATATATATATATATATATATATATATATATATATATATATATATATATATATATGTATATTCTATGTTTTATTTTCTTGTTCTTTTGTAAATAATAATAAAATAATCTCATTACATTCTTTTGATTACAAATGCGCCCTATTCTACATGCTATACAAAAGGAAAAACAATAACCGTACTATATGTACAATTTGTCAACTAAACTTTATGTTGTGTGCAGTGTAAAAATGCTTAGCAGCTGCAACCATTCCGGCCGCTGGGTCATACTCAGCACTAACGGTATGGCCGGAGTCATGAGCCGCTTTTGGAGAGCCAAAGCAAGAGATCCACGAAGCCACGGCCGCCCATACACCATAGCCGGGTTTGATCTTGTTTCTTCCCATAAGCAACCCTGCAATCAGATGATGAGTCTATCAACGAGACTAGCTTTCAGTCCTGTGATCAAGAGTTAGCTGTTTTACTCGCTGTTGTAGTGCTTATCAGCAGGGACTTCTACTGGTATTTATATGGCTATAAGGTAAAGTGTGCTCGGAAGTGCCGGCTTGCTTGGAGCTGAAGGTAACGCAGAACGTAGACTAGGCCTATGCGTCAGGAGAGTGAGAGGCCGGGCTACCGTACTGTTTGGTTTATGAAATATAATGTAATTAGTAATGATTCATATTCGAGTATCAGTTTGAACAGGTCAGTACCAGTTTTCAGTATAGTATCTGATTACGACCGAACTTAAACAAATATGATTATTATCACTTATTTATCACTTTATAAATACGTGAATCAAACAACACCTAACTATATATGTTGCTGGAGCGTGATCGTCACTTGTGATTTGATGAGATTTGAAGTTTACAGCACGGTCACCGGTCGTTATCTGTGTTATCTGTGATTGACTGTAGAAAAGTATTTTTCCTGAGTTGGCATATATAGTAGATGTAATGCCAGTAATAAAATGTAAGACACGGGCCCAACAAAAGACAAGGTCGATGCTTTGGTGGTCAAAAGAAGCAAGGTAGGTCACAAACTTGAAGCCGAAGTTTGTTTTTTTGCTTGTGGATCTCGGTCGCGAACACGCGTGGTTTGACTGCGCTCAAACAAATTGGACACGTGCGAATAGTGTCAACACAGGAGATCCTCTTCAGCTATTGAGGATTGATTACCCATTCCTGGAGAATATACTATCAATATCGGTTGGTAACTGGCTATAGTACTATATTCTCATTCAATACACTCTGTATCCAGAACGAAAGGCTCAAAAATTTAGTATCGATTGCAAAAACCGGTATTAAAGATAATACTTTAGTACCAGTTCTTAATTAAAACCATGACTAAAGATCCATTCTTTAGTATCGGTTTCTAGTGGGGCTGTTACTTAATGTTACTTCTTTAGAACTGCTACTATCGTGTCTATGAACATTTTATTATATATTTACACTCAAATGGAATGGATATATATATAGGGAGTGAGGGAATATATATTTATAGTAAGTCCCGGCCGGTCATGTGCCAGATCCCATTCGGTCAGTCTAGCCAACGCAATCTTGGTCATGCGCCAAATCTCACCCGGTCATGCGCATGCACCATAAATTGTGAAATCAGTTACTTTTAACAAGTTTAAATTGCTAATAATTCCGCAAAATCCTACCAGGTTGTGCACGAGATTTTATGATATCCTAGTGATTACCGAGATTTGTGGGAGCAGATGCAAAAAACATAATGGCTTGAACGTGATTTTGCATAAATACTTGTTGTATATGTCGCATAAAAATGATATACACTATAGAAAAAATAAAAATCTCTTCAAATCAGTTATGATTAATACACGGGTCCACCCCTATTGCGGGCGCGTGTATTTAGATCTCATCATACACAACCTTATTTATCTCGTCATGCATGGAAACAAAAAAAATCTTATTTAAATTCTTTATTTCCTCCATAAATACAGGAACACTCCAACAACCATGCATCTAGGTTTGTTAGAACCAAATTATTATATATACTAATACTAATTATGCTACACGTTGTAACTATTTATGCAATGCAGTACACTATGTAAAAAATTCATTTCCTGCTTCATGTGTACAAATTTAGTGATATAGCTGAGGTGCCCGATCTTTCGGCGAGTGGAGATAATTCCGATTTGGCGGAAGATGACCCTTGCGATCTGACTACGACGAGCAAGCCTGATCACGAAGATCATTTCCTGTGCGCAATCGAAGAACGAACAAGAAAAAGATGCGAGCACTCTAATCTATTACTCGAGGGTGGAGTTCTGAATACATGAAGACAACGCTGATTTGCGCGTGTTCGAGAGTAGCTAAAGCTAACGTAAAACAAAACTCAAAGAACAAAGGAGGCGCAGCTCCTGGATAAATAGAGAGAGAGGGCGCAGCCCCTAGTGGCGGCCAACCCTAGGTCGTTCACTATGGGTCGTAGTTGGGCTGGTCGTCTATTCTTCTGGGCCCTCATTCTTCAGTAGCATGACGAAGTTAAGATCTCTGGCACGGGCCCGAGTGATTGGCCCAGCTAATGAAGGAAGTGACGCTTGATGTGGAGGTGCTGCTGGTGTAGTCGTACTCATGTTGCAGGTGATGTCCTCATCATCCTCCCCTTCTTGAAGTTAAGTCGTCCTCGACGGCAACTCCTCATCCTTGGCCATATATGGTTTCAAATCTGCAACATTAAAACTAGTGGAAACACAAAATTCCGCAGGGAGGTTAAGGATATAAGCATTATCATTAATCTTTGTTAGCACCTTAAAAGGACCAGCAGCACGAGGCATTAATTTAGAACGGCGCAAAGTAGGAAACCGATCCTTTCTCAAGTGCAACCAAACCATATCACCTGGCTCAAAAGTAACAAGTTTTCTTCCTTTACTACCAGCAACCTGATTTTTTGCATTAGTAGCAGCAATGTTCTGTTTCGTTTGTTCATGTATGGTAATCATTTGTTCAACATGTGCAGCAGCATCTACATGTGGGGCGTTCGCAGCATTAAGTGAAATCAAATCAATAGGTGCCCTAGGGATGTAACCATAAACAATCTAGAAAGGGCACATCTTTGTAGAAGAATGCGTGGCATGATTGTAAGCAAATTCAACATGAGGAAATCAATCCTCCCAACGTCTCAAATTTGTGTCTAAAACAGCCCTAAGCATGGTAGATAAAGTTCTATTTACTACCTCAGTTTGTCCATCAGTCTGAGGATGACAAGTAGTGCTAAACTGCAATTTAGTTCACAATTTATTCCAAAGAGATCTCCAAAATGGCTTAGAAACTTAGCATTGAGATCAGAGACTATTGTTTTTGGAATACCATGTAAACGAATAATTTCTCTAAAGAACAATTCAGCAACAATGCTAGCATCATCAGTTTTATGACAAGGTATAAAGTGAGCCATTTTAGAGAATCTATCAACAACCACAAAAATACTATCCCTCCCCTTCTTAGTTCTAGGCAAGCCCAAAACAAAGTCCATAGAAATATCAAGCCAAGGAGAAGAAGGGACAGGCAAAGGCATATACAAACCATGGTTGCCCAAACGTGACTTAGCTTTCTGGCAAGTAGTGCAACGTGCAACAAGACGCTCAACATCACGGCGCATCTGAGGCCAAAAGAAGTGTGCGACCAACACCTCATGTGTCTTGTAAATGCCAAAGTCCCCCATGAGACCGCCTCCATGAGCTTCCTGCAGCAACAAAAGACGAACCGAGCTTGCTGGAATACACAGCTTGTTAGCGCGGAACAAAAATCCATCC
The DNA here is from genome assembly GCF_902167145.1 of Zea mays. Taxonomy (NCBI): domain Eukaryota; kingdom Viridiplantae; phylum Streptophyta; class Magnoliopsida; order Poales; family Poaceae; genus Zea; species Zea mays. The sequence goes on from NC_050103.1 coordinate 50,056,624, forward strand.
TGTATGTGAAATTTTCCTCAGGGTTTGCCATCCTTACAATGTATATAGAAATCTTTAAAATCAACATCATCCACATATTGATCTTTCACAGTTTGCAAGCCAAAGATTCTAAATTCTAGCTGTGAAAGCATGGTATATCTACGGGACAACGCATCAGCAATGACGTTTTCCTTCCCGTTCTTGTGTTTAATGATGTAAGGAAAGGACTCGATGAATTCTACCTAACTAGCATGACGACGGTTCAGATTTGTTTGGGTACGAATATGTTTTAAAGCCTCATGATCAGAATGAATTATAAACTCACGAGGCCAAAGGTAGTGCTGCCATGTTTGCAAAGTGCGAACTAAATCATAAAGTTCCTTATCATAAGTAGAATATCTCAAGCTAGCATCTCTTAATTTTTCACTGAAATAAGCAACCGGTTTCCCTTCTTGTAACAAAACAGCACCTAAACCAATACCACTAGCATCACATTCAAGTTCAAACACTTTCTGAAAGTCGGGCAATTGTAAGAGTGGAGCATGAGTTAACTTATCTTTCAAAGTGTTGAACGCCTCTTCTTGTGGGGGGTCCCAAGCAAAAGACACACCTTTCTTTGTGAGTTCGTGTGAAGGGGCAGCGATGGAGCTAAAATCACGCACAAAACGGCGGTAAAATCCTGCAAGTCCAAGAAAACTTCGAATTTGGGTGATCGTCGTTGGTGTAGGCCAGTCCTGAATGGCTTCAACCTTGCTCCACCTCAATGCCCTGCGGAGTAACCACATAACCAAGAAACGAGACATGTTGCGTGCAAAATGTGCACTTTTCCATGTTCCCAAACAAGCGAGCAGCACGCAAAGCATCAAAAACAACACACAAATGTTCTAAATGCTCCTCTATAGACTTGCTGTAAATAAGGATATCATCGAAATAAACAATAACAAACAAACCTATGAAGGCCCGTAGAACTTCGTTCATTAAACACATAAAGGTGCTGGGAGCATTAGTCAATCCAAATGGCATAACCAACCATTCATATAAACCAAATTTCGTTTTAAAAGCCATTTTCCATTCATCACCGAGTTTCATTCTAATCTGATGGTAACCACTACGCAAATCAACCTTAGAGAAAATAACAGCACCACTAAGCTCATCTAACATATCATCAAGGCGTGGAATAGGATATCGATAACGAATTGTGATGTTATTAATAGCATGACAATCTACGCACATACGCCATGACCCATCTTTCTTTGGAACGAGTAAAACAGGAACCGAGCAAGGACTAAGAGACTCACGAATGTAACCTTTATCAAGCAGCGTCTGCACCTGGCGCTGGATCTCCTTCGTCTCATCTGGATTTGTATGGTACGGGGCGCGGTTCGGAAGAGAAGCGCCGGGGATGAGATCGATCTGTTGCTCAATGCCACGGAGCGGAGGAAGACCCGGTGGTAAGTCCATAGGAAAAACATCAGCATACTCCTGCAAAAGGTTAACAATAGCAGGGGGTATATCCAAAGACGGGGCATCATCAAGCGGAACAAGCATGCGCGAGCATACAAGTGCATAACAGGGCATATGAGCTTCATGGAGATCATCAAAATCAGCATGTGTAGCAAGTAAAACAGGAGAGTGCAACTTGATTTCAGATTTAATAGGTGCGGCTGATATCGATTTGACTTGTTGTGCAGTTTTAGCAGCCCTAGTAAGATCATCTTTCAAAATTTGGTCAGGGGTCATTGGATGTATAATTATTTTCTGGCCTTCAAACATGAAAGAATAATGGTTTGAACGACCATGATGTAAACTATCAGTATCATATTGCCAAGGTCGACCCAATAACAAAGAGCATGCTTCCATAGGAATAACATCGCAATCAGCATAATCAGAATAAGAACCCAGCAAAAAGGGGACACGTACTGAACATGTTACCTTTATTTTACCACCATCATTAAGCCATTGAATGTGATACGGATGTGGGTGTGCGTGAGTGGGCAAGGATAATTTCTCTACCAAAGCTGTACTTGCCAAATTGTTGCAGCTGCCACTATCGATGATGATGTGAATCAACTGTTCGTGCACAACGCCTTTGGTATGGACTAGAGTGTGTCGCTGATTTTTTTCGGCCTGGGCAACCTGTGTGCTGAGAACACGCTGCACAACAAGACTCTCATACCTATCAGCGTTGATGGGATCAACGTGGACTTCCTCATTTTCTGCATGGTTAGTGGCAATCATAGCATGACTAGTTTCCTCGGAATCACTGGCTGAAGAGTACTCACCATTGTCACATATAAGCAAGGTATGCTTGTTTGGGCAGTCCTGAATCATGTGCCCAAACCCTTTGCAACGATGGCACTGAATATCCCATGTACGTCCTGTGGAAGAAATGGCGCCTTTGGCAGGGGGCGCCGCTGGCTTGGCCGTCCCTGTGCGCGGTGTAGTGCTAGGCGTAGAAGGTGCAGGACTGGAAGGAGTTGAGCTATGTGTCGAACCCCGGCCTGCAAAAGAGTTAGTATATGTCTTTGATCGTCGTCCCTGCACTTCACGTTCAGCTTTGCAAGCATATTCAAATAATGTGGTTATATCAAAATAATCCTTATAATCAAGTATATCCTGAATTTCTCTGTTCAAACCACCATGAAAACGCGCCATAGCAGCGTCATCCGACTCAACCAAACCACAACGAAGCATACCCTTTTGTAACTCCTGGTAATATTCCTCAACAGATTGTGAACCTTGTTGAAAACACTGCATTTTGTTAAGCAAATCACGGGCATAATAGGAAGGAACAAATCTATGGCGCATGACAGTTTTTAATTGGGTCCAAGTAGTGACACTGTTAATGGGAAGTTTTTGTTTATACTCACGCCACCAAATTAAAGCAAAATCAGTAAATTCACTAATGGTAGCCTTCACTTGGCTATTAGCAGGAATATCATGGCATGAAAATTTCTGTTCTACCTCCAATTCCCAATCAAGATATACAGCAGGATCATATTTACCATTAAAAGATGGAATTTTAAATTTAATCTTAGCAAATAAGTCATAGGGGGATGACGAACCACACGGCGTGCATGACCACGACGATCTCCATCGTCCTGCTCAGTGTCACCGCCGTAGTCCTGCTCCATCTTTGTGGTCAATGCATCAAGGCGTGCCAGGATGGTGTCGAGTGTGGTGCGAGTCGCCGTTTGAGCAAGGTCAAGCTGGTTGAAACGCTCGGTCGTCGAAGTGACCGTTGAATCAAGCCGTTCATGCATCGTCCTAATGTCAGCAGCAAGTCCATCAACTTGTCCCCTTACTTCCTGCAACTGGGCATCCACCGTGTCGTGTGCTCCTGCCATAGTTAGCGCAAACACCAAAAGGAGAAAAACCGACGACAACAGGGGAATGGTGGTGACAACTCGCTCAATGGAATGCTGTTATCAAGTTCTTATCCGTTCTTACCAAGCCACAGTGGTGAACTGCAACCAACAGGTGGAACCAGTGAAAGATTGGATGAACGATTGCCTGGAGAAACAGAAACCTTCTCGTCGTAGAAATATGTGGAGTTCTGGGTAGGCTGCACTCAAGTCAAGGATTAGCACGATCAAAGAATAATGCAAAGTTGAATTATAGTGCAAAACATGAATCTATATTGCTGGCCACGAGTGCAAAGGACGGAATGGCAGTACCGTAAACAATAATGCAAAGTTGAATTATAGCTTTGACAATTTTTTTATTTTCCTGAATTTTTTTGACAATTTTATCGAAACCAAACAGGCCGTAGGCCAGTTTGGCTAGCCTCAGAACGGTGTCAACAAGCTCCTGTAAAAATTTCAGATTTTTTGAACAACCGAGCGAAAAGTTATGCCCGGTTTAAGGAAGGTACCTCAAGTTATGGTTAAAAACGACCGAGATGAGACAACCGCTTTGTTTCCTTTCCCTATTTTTTTTGTTTGTTCTCTGGTTCTATCCTTTCTCTTTCGTTTTCTTTTTTTTTCTTTTTTTTGTTTCTGTTTTTTACGTAACCGAAGGAGAAAAACAAGGAAACGACGTTGACTCGGTTTGTGGCGTGATTAAACGGGAGATGGTGGCGGCGCGCTAGGGTTTGAATGGTGGAAAACACAATGCGACCAGCAACAAATGACGCGAAAGCACACAAATTCAACAATGCAGATTATTGAAATAAAGTGCGAGGCTCAAAAGGGTGCTGGGATAAGGTCTAACCTGAATTTTTTTGACAATGTTTTTTGGGATAAGCTCAAAAGGGTGCTGCGAGGCTTTATTGACGAATTTTTTCTTTATTTTCCTGAATTTTTTGACAATTTTATCGAAACCAAACAGGCCGTAGGCGAGTTTGGATGGCCTCAGAATGGTGTCAACAAGCTCCTGTAAAAATTTAAGATTTTTTGGACAACCGAGCGAAAAGTTATGCCCGATTTAAGGAAGGTACCTCAAGTTATGTTTAGAACGACCGAGATGAGTCAACAAGTTCCTTTCTTTTTTTGTTCTCTGGTTCTTTCCTTTCTCTTTCGTTTTCTTTTTTTCTTTTCCTTTTTTTGTTTCTGTTTTTTTACGTAACCGAAGGAGAAAACAAGGAAGCGGCGTTGACTCGGTTTGTGGCGTGATCAAACGGGAGATGATGGCGGCGCGCTAGGGTTTGAATGGTGGAAGAAAGAAGGATGGTGAAAAAAACACAATGCAACCAGCAACAAATAACGCGCAAGCACACAAATTCAACAATGCAGATTATTGAAAGAAAGTGTGAGGCTCAAAAGGGTGCTGGGATAAGGTCTAACCTGAATTGTTATGTGGTTTTGTGGACCGTAGGAGAAAAAAACACTCGATAAACTCACCGATCAACCTGGAAATCTGATACCACTTGATATAGCTGAGGTGCCCGATCTTTCGGCGAGTGGAGATAATTCCGATTTGGCGGAAGATGACCCTTGCGATCCGACTACGACGAGCAAGCCCGAGGCGCCAATGCAATCGCTGAACCAACTCCTTGTGGTTACCGACCTTGCTGATGCGAGATCGGCCTGATCACGAAGATCGTTTCCAGTGCGCAATCGAAGAATGAACAAGAAAAAGATGCGAGCAATCTAATCTATTACTCGAGGGTGGAGTTCTGAATACATGAAGACAGCGCTGATTTGCGCGTGTTCGAGAGTAGCTAAAGCTAACGTAAAACAAAACTCAAAGAACAAAGGAGGCGCAGCTCCTGGATAAATAGAGAGAGATGGCGCAACCCCTAGTGGCGGCCAACCCTAGGTCGTCCACTATGGGCCGTAGTTGGGCTGGTCGTCTATTCTTCTGGGCCCTCATTCTTCAGTAGCATGACGAAGTTAGGATCTCTGGCACGGGCCCGAGTGATTGGCCCAGCTAATGAAGGAAGTGGCGCTTGATGTGGAGGTGCTGCTGGTATAGTCGTACTCATGTTGCAGGTGATGTCCTCATCATTTAGAATGGCGGAAATGTGCGATCAAAGGAAATTGAATTGGCATGCATGAAAACAAAAAATGTTATTTAAATGCTTTATTTTCCTACATAAATATTGGATCGCTCCAATAGCCATGTAGCTAGGCTCGTTAGAAACAGTGTATGCTAAAATACTGATGCTAATTATGCTACACGGTGTAAGTATTTATGCAATGCGGTACACTACATAAAAATCTGCCATGCAGTTCATTGGTGGACGCATCTCTAGGTTCAAGTGTAAAAACTTCACTATTGAGCATAAAAATCTGCAGTTATGAGCGTAAAATATCGATCCAACAGGAAAGTTGTTGATAACATATTGATGTTGGCATAGATATGCATACAAGTGACATAAAAATATGTACGTGATTGTATGTCGTCCTTCCACCAGGAACATGCATACAGGCGCGTCCACCAATAGACACATGCATGTGGTCCTATTTTTGGTAGATCTGAAAAATATGGTAAGCAATAGGTATAGGCATATGGTTCCTATTTTTATGTAGATCCGAAAATTATGGTAGGTCATGAGAGTTTCCATTGCATGCACACAAATTTTGAATGGTATTTTCGTTCCCATAGCAAATACACAAAAGCTAGATGGCTGATATCATGCAAAACATAAATCGTTACATAAAGTTGCATAAACACCTACACCGTACATCATAATTAATGAAAAATTAGTATGGGCTCAACCAACAGCCGCATGCATAAACAAAGAATTGGAGGAGGTCATCGGAGGACGCCGCCGCCGAGGCCATCAGATCGAAGGAGTTGGTCATCGAAGGACACCGGAGCCAACCACGCCTCATGTGGCCACCACCGCTGGAGACGACCGCGCCTCACGCACCCGTCGGAGCTACCCGCGTGTCCCATGGCCACCACCGTCACTGCCGAAGCCTATCGTGCCTCGCACAATCACCGTTACCACCGAGCCTAGGGTGCGACGCCGCCACTCGTTCGACTCGGGACTGCCGTCGCCGCTTGCCCGCCCGCCTCTGGAGCGTCGCCATCACTCAGTCTTAGGGGAGAACCACCGCTGCCTGCCCGCTGCCTCGGGAGCGTCGGCGTGGGTCACCCACCTCGGGGCACCACCGCCGCCCGCCCCCGATATCTCCACCGCTTGCACGCCCGAGGGAACCGCGGTCACCGCTAAAAACTAATGGCTGGAAGCCTAGGGTGTTTTTATAGCCACCCAAACTTGATGCGGCTGAACCAGATGGCATTGTTGGGTCAGGGCTTCCTCTAGTTATTGGAAGCACAGGACTCCAAATATATTAACTATATATAAACTATACATTGTAGCATAATTAGTATCAATATATATTATAAACTGGTTCTAACGAGCCTAGATGCATGGTTGTCGGTCGGTAGAATTGGTTGTCGGACTACGCTTATGTCTGGCGGTACAGTTGGTTGTCGGACATAATCTTGCTATATCCAATGGTGGTCGTCGCAATTATGGGCATTATGTATGACTGCTTCTTTCTAGGGCACCCGAATGGTCCACAGTCCTGACTAGAGAGAACCTAAGTTTGCACAAGTCCATGTGTGTTTATGTGGATAGTTCGGTCGGGGTAGGCGAACCGTCCGCAGGTGCCAAATTGGATTTGAGAAGGGACTGTGTGTTTTTGGCTGTTTGAACTACGGACTATCCGAGGTTTTAACTCGACTAGTACTAACTCCTAGGCGTGGACCGTCTGGCCCTAAAGGGAGGACTATCCGCTAGTGTAAATCAACTTTCTTAGTGCTATGGTGTTTTAAATTGCCAGGTCTCGGACAGTCCGGCCATGGTTGGTGGACTGTCCGGACATGACTTGTTCTGACAGCACTAACATGTTTCAAACGAGAATTATAGCCTTTACTTGTACGGCGGACTGTCCGGTCGTAGGGCGCGGACCATCCGCGTATGCGCAGAATGTGTGCTTCAAGCACATAACGGTTAGAATTGTGAGGTGGGCTATAAATCAAAGTGCAGCTCATGTGTGAGGACTCTCTTGGCCATTCCTAGCACACCTTGAGCTAATTTGTGATCCTCCAACTCACATAATTAAGTCGTCAAAAATAATAAATATCATAGTAGGAAAATTTTCCCTATTTTTCTTGAGTACCACAATAAAGATATTGTCAATGCTTTTGGGTATTATTATCCTGTTACAACCAGGCTAGGCCCCTATGCCATGGTAGATAGTAGACTAGCGCTCCAAGAGACCCTCGTCGAATCTTTCTGGTGATATTGACCTTGTTACAGGGACTGTCACACTTCAACAGTGGCGTGCCAGGTATGTGTAGCATCCCAAAAATTCAAATCTTGAAATTTTCTCAAACTCGCTCTAAATTCAAAATGAATTTCAAATTTCATTTCAAAATGTTTGTTTGCAAGTTGATATCAACAAATAAATTATAGTGGTCTATATTCTCTCCAAAATCCTCCTCAAAATATCCTACAAATGTTTCCCCAGTGATCACCCTCAATTTCTTTTCAGAAATACTGCCCAGATATTTCTCCAGTGATCCCCCTCAAATTCTTCCAGAAATACCGCCCAGATATTTCCCGAGTAATCCCCTTCAAGTTCTTTCCAGAAATACTGCCCAAATATTCCACCAATATATCTCCAAGTATTTTACTCCTCAAAAATACCTTCAGAATCATTTTTGAAGTCTTCGCAAATATTTTCTTCAAAACTTTTCTCATGCTCATACGTATACGTATGCCTCCAGTGTCATACGGTGAGCTCTACAAGCTAATCTCACTCATATAAGACAAATCCATGCTAATCTCCCACTAATCCTCTCATCCTCCCACTAATTCTCTCATCCCTCCCCCTAATCCCCCCACCATGCCTATAAATAGAGGGGCAAGGGCCTCCTCTCATCCCACCCCAAGCCATTTCATGGCAACTCCCTCCCCCCCACACCCACATGCCCACTCCCACTCCACCTCCCACACAAGCACACACTAGCACAAGGATCATTCGGTCGTTCTTCGATCGTTCGTCCCTCTGTTCTTAGTTTGTTCGTTCGTTCGTCCGATCGTTCGATCGTTCGTCCGATCGTTCATGGTTTGTTCGTCCGTACGTCTGATCGTTCGATCGTTCGTCCGTTCGTTTGTCCAAAATAATCTTTTTCCTGCCGTTATGCTGCCGAAATTCCGATCTTTCGTTCGTTCATCGTTCGTTCATAGTTCCTATTCATCGTTCGTTCATCGTCACTATTCATCGTTCATCGTTCGTTCATACAAACTATTCACCATCACTATTCACCGTTACTATTCATCGTTACTATTCATCGATCATCCGATCACCCCAAATTTCAACTACTCACCCATCATGCTGTCCAGTCCACCTAAGACCAGCCAGACCCATATTCCAGTCATACGAACTCCGGTGACTGTGATTTTCATTCTAGTAGGGAACTTCTCATCTGGTCACCCATCCCAGATTTCTCCAAGTTGAGCACGCTTAACTTTGGGATTCTTTCAAGCCAGACTTCCAAAAAGAAAGGCAAACCAAGTTTGTATGGATACGTCTTCAATCCTATAAAACCTGGCCCAAGATACCACAGCCCACTCGGACCAGAATACCACAACATTCCAGCTATTTGGGTCCCGCCTCACTGCTGTCTGATGTGACACAGTAGGTAGGAACAGTTTCCACCAACATAAACCTCTGCCCAAGAAAAGCCCAAAAATAATTCCTCGCACCCCGCTCAAAAATACATTTGTATTTTTGAGTTTCCAAATATCTCTAAATATTCAAATTCTAGAATATTCCAAGAATATTCCTTTCCTTTCTTTTTCTCCTTATGATTATAAAATCCAAAACTCCTCCATCCAAACTCAGATTTCAGTCATTCTTGTTTCTAAATTCTTATCAAACTATTCCCTATCCAACCATGTCATCCCTTAAGCATGGTCCATATTCCAGAAAACTCCCAAAATACTCTTGTCCCATATTCTGCCTATAACTCTCATGTTCATACTAAGTCAGACGATTCATTCGTCACTATTCTCACCAACAGTGAACTTCACTGTGCTACACCACATACACCCAGCTATAAATACACCCAGCTACCCTCTCCCTCTCCACACACACTCAACACCCTCAGCCAAGGCAAACACCCCCACCCACTCAGTTACTCCGCTCTGCCGGCTACACGCATAGTGTCGCTTCGCCTCCAGTCCACCCTCCTGGTAAGCACCTCCGCTCCACCACCAGTAATATCACAACACCACATGACACAGATTCTACTCAAGACTCTACCCATCCATGTATCGCTATTTTGACCACTATACTAAATATTTGTTGGTATACTTGCAGGTTTGTATGTTTACTTGTTCATGTTGCATAGTTATCGGAGCGTTCGTGCCGTCTCGTGGAGGCCAGGTCTGCAAGTCTACGCCAGGCGGTGGAGCCAGAAGGCAGTTCCGCGAGCTCTCCTTCCCCCTTCGCCCGATAAGCACGGCAAGCTCACTGGATCCCTTTGATGCATAAATTACCTATGATTTTTCAACCACAACCATCAGCCTGTTATTTTATGCATGATATGATTTTGAGACAAGTTATTATGGCCACCCAAGCTGCTTGCCGCAATCAATCCTTGATATATTTGTTACAAATGATTTGAGAAAAGGTGTAAGTTTTCAAAAGAAAAAATGCTTTTCAAAATGTGTATGATGAAGGGTTTTCACCCTTATCACCTTGTGAGTGGGATAATTAGGGACTCCCTGGTTTAGGGGAGGGCCTAAGGTGATGGCTCAGCTGGTTTAGGCGTGAGCAGAAGGATTGTCCCCTCACATAAGGACCGGTTTGTCATCCTTCACTACTGTACTCATGATAAGTACAACCACTCGATACTGTGTGGGCAATCACTCAATCTAAACTTGTACGGTCCAACCCCAGGGTTATGAAGGCTGGGGAGCACCGGGAGGATAAGGAGGGGGAATGTTTTGTCCGGTTTGGGCATGGCGGTGGCCTGACTCCTTCCGGTATAACCGTTAAGGTTAGGACGTGCGAGGAAAGAAAGAGATTCGGCATTCGGTTCTCACGACGGTGAGATCGCAGAAACCGGACTAGTGGGTAAAGTGTACACCTCTGCGGAGAGTTTGAAAACCTATTCGAATAGTCCGTGTCCACAGGAATGGACGAGTCTAGTATGGTATGGCAATTAATGTTTTGTTTTCAAAAAAGGGTACGTTTGAGAAAAATGGTTTTTAAAAGGTCCGGCGGTTGAGCCGTGAGCTATGGTGGACGGGAAGTCCAGTAGCTGTTTTTGAAAATGAAAACCAGTGGGAAACTGCTGAGATACCTGGATGGTTTAGTCCAGGGGTTTTTGTTCTATATTGAAAAACTTCTTGCTCCTTTGGGAGAGGATGCGCTTTGCAAAATACAAAATGTTTTACAAAACAACCCTGCATAAAATATTGTTGTTTCTGCAAAATATCTTGAGCTCCAGATATTCCATGCATTATATCTGATTTCCTCATTCCGCGGGTGAATGTGGGCTGCTGAGTACGTTTGTACTCACCCTTGCTTATTTGTTGTTTTTCAGAAAAAGGAGATCAGGTAAGAGTTACGACTGTTCCCAACCTTGCCTGTGGCTGTTGGACCGCTGAATTGCTTCGCTGCGTATATCGGGCTGCTTCAGCCCCACTCTGATGATATGTCCCGAGTTGTGGACCAACTCTTAAAGTTGTTCACCACCTTTATAGGTTTGTATCGTTTAAGCAGATCTGTAATCATCTGATGTATAAATGTGTTTACTAGCCTCCTGGGACTAGTAATTGTATCACATTTGAGTCCTAGAGGATTGGGGACGCTTCAGGTGGTATCAGAGCTGTTAGGTTGGCCGCAGGACGTAACCCTTAGCCTGATCAAAAGTTTTTTTGAGTTAAAACTATTTTCTTAAAAGAATTCTTGCTCTCATCCCTTCATTTCAAAAATGTTTTCCCCCTTTCCTTCTCTCAGAAGTCAGATGGAGGTTCAGTGCCAAACCAGCTTTTGCCAGAATGAAGATGGTTTTCCCAAGTTGCTGAGAGCATGCACAGTCCACCTCGGAATCAGGAGCCAGCCAGAGTATGATGGTCATGAATTCATCGAGCATGGCACAGAGAAGTGTGTCGTGACTGTATACACTGGATCCAGTCCGCACCATGTGGAATGGAGTGTCACTGGTGCTAGGCACAGATTCAAAGACACCTGCCAAGTCGTTGCCCACAAGGCATTGAGGGCCCTGTGTCAGATCTATGAAGAAGAAGTGGCCGACACACCGCTCAGATTCTTTCCACCCTTTCAGAGAGACCGTCCCGTTTGGATGGCTAGGATGCGTGCATTGGAAGAGCAGCAGCTGCTTGAGGATGACCCCATAGTCGTGTACCTCACTACCTACCTGCTCACCCTGGATGCGCAGTATGATTTCTTGGCTCGACACCACCGTCAGATGATTGCCCGAGCAGAAGATGAAGAGAAGCTCAACCGTAAGCTCCATGTGGATCTCACCTCAGCTCAAGCCCGTGTAGCTGCCTTGGAAAGTCGTGAAGTCATTGCTGTTGAAGCCCTGAAGCAAGCCAAGGATGAGCATGTCCAGAAGCTGATGAAGGCCTACTTGGTAACCCATAACCAACGTAGAGCCCTGCGGATCCAAGAGCCTGCTTTATCCAACCTTGTTCAACCCATCAGAGCTGAATACCCCCAGATTCTTGAAGGTCACCTGGTCTCTATCAGAGGAGAGAAGAAGTCTTGGGAACTCCCGGAAGGTGCCATAGTCTTGGAAGGAATTCCAGTCTTCCCTCAGGCTATGGATAAGCAAGAGCACCCTGAATCCTCCCAAGATCCCCCGCCGGAGTTGTTTGAGCCCCTTACCATGAAGAAGATTCCAACACCATCCCTTGAAGTCAAGGAAGAAGCTGCAAGCACCCCGCCAGCATCGCCGCCCTCTGAGGAACTACAAGAGCCAGTCCAGCTTGAAGAAGAGTTCGACCCCGTGCTGCCATCTCAGTCACCGCCAGAAGAAGTCATCAACATCAGCTCCCTCTTGACCCATCCAGGAGATGTCTCAGATTGAAGGTTGCCAGCCTCGCCAGAAGAGAAGCTGCCTGGTCTAAAGTTAGTTATGCCCAGTACTCTGCATGCATTGGGTAGTGAAGTTTTTCTTCACTTTGGCTAGAGCCCTGCATGTATGAGAGGTAATCGTGTAGACTCGTGTTTTGCAAAACTCTAATTGTGTGGCCCCCTAGGGCATTTCAAAATGAATTTCGCTTGATGTTTTCTCCCCTTTTGAGTGCATATGTGATGCTTTAACGTTAGTGATCATAAGTCGCATTTAACATAGTTCTCAATTCAGGAACCAAGCAATAGTAGTTATGCTTAGCCCCCGAATCTGAGTAGTCCGTGCTTTGGAAAAACTCTATTCTTCCCTTATTCAAAACATTTGATTTGTTTGTGCTTATAATTGCTGAACTTATGTGTTTTCTTTCTTTTTAAGAGAGGTTTTCTCTAAAAACATAAATCACAAATTAGATCTAATCCTCACCTTATGCTTCCATTCTCATCTTAACCCATCTCAAGAGAAAAGCACCTTACCCAAGAAGATACCAGGAAGCTTACCCTTGAAGCCTGGAATAAGCTACAGAAGGAACCTATCCAGCCGCTCAGTCAAAAGGACCGACCACGAGAATCAAAACACTACCCCTGAGTCAAAGTGAGCAGGAAAGAGGACAGAAGGAGTTATTACCATACAGAGAGGCAAAGATTCTTGGAACCAGAGACCACAAACATCAGGGTCATTGACCCAACCACTCACCCGTGCCCCCGCACGCGTGCCCGCCTCCATGCGCACTAGTACCACCGCCCACGCCCCCTTTGCAGCGCACTACCGACGCCCACCCCCCTTTGCAGCGCACTACCACCGCCCCACACCCCCTTTGCAGCGCACCCACCGCCACCATCGTCGCCGGCAACATGCTCCCCCCTCCCCTTGTCATGTTTTCTGACGCGTGGCACCTGCTCCATCACCGCCACTCCGCACCTCGAGCACCACCTTGCATGCCGCTCGCCTGTAAAACCCCCCACCAGCTCCCTCAACTCCCATCTCGCTCAAAGCGAAGCACACTCCAGATAAATCCCCTCTGCCAAATCGCAAGCAACCCGATTTCCCACTCCCTCGCCCCTAAGATCACAATGCTTGGTGATTCTTGGGTGGAAGACTGTTGTACATGGTTCAACATCTTCGGTTTCCTCCTCTGTATGATGGTAATACTCTTCGATAGAATCCTCGAGTGGGAAGAGCAAAGAGAAAGAAAGAGGCAGTGAAAAGTGAGAAGTGAAGTGAAAAGTGAAAAGAAGATAGTGAAAAGAAGATAAGAAGAAGGTTCTCCCAGAATCAACCCTGTGTCAATCATTTCTCCACAGCCTGCTCAAGCAGCAACAGCAGAAGAAGGCCCCGTAACACCGTTGTTATGAGGTACTTCAAGGACTTCAAATCCCCAAGATTCAAGAGATCTACCCTCATTCTTTTTAAGTGGGGTAGTGTTCCAGTAAGGTTCCTGCTATGGAGAAAAAGAAGAAGGCCTGTAGCAAGCTTGTGGAGGACCCGATCATCCAAGCATGTAAGTTTCTGGATGAGAAGTGGTCACCCAAGTTTTGTTGATGAAGCACTAGAAGACTAATCAAGGAGGAATCCATGTGGGAGTTCGCAAGAGAAAGGTTTGTGTGTTGGCATCGATGCTTCCTCAATAAGCTAGCTGCCAAGCGAAACCTAGAAGCCTGAAGATGATCTTTGAGTAGCCAGAATCAGCGTTTGCAATCAGCAACCAGATGCTCTGCAAGGGCCAGATTTTGTTGAAGTCCCATATCCTCGAAGAGTCTGCAAAGTGAAGATATGTAGCTGAAGTAAAGCTATACCCATAACCCTTCTAAGCCGAATCTCGAGGACGAGATTCCTTTTAAGTGGGGTAGATTTGTAGCATCCCAAAAATTCAAATCTTGAAATTTTCTCAAACTCGCTCTAAATTCAAAATGAATTTCAAATTTCATTTCAAAATGTTTGTTTGCAAGTTGATATCAACAAATAAATTATAGTGCTCTATATTCTCTCCAAAATCCTCCTCAAAATATCCTACAAACATTTCCCCAGTGATCACCCTCAATTTCTTTTCAGAAATACTGCCCGGATATTTCTCCAGTGATCCCCCTCAAATTCTACCAGAAATACCGCCCAGATATTTCCCGAGTAATCCCCTTCAAGTTCTTTCTAGAAATACTGCCCAAATATTCCACCAATATATCTCCAAGTATTTTCCTCCTCAGAAATACCTTCAGAATCATTTTTGAAGTCTCCGCAAATATTTTCTTCAAAACTTTTCTCATGCTCATACGTATACGTATGCCTCCAGTGTCATACGGTGAGCTCTACAAGCTAATCTCACTCATATAAGACAAATCCATGCTAATCTCCCACTAATCCTCTCATCCCTCCCCCTAATCCCCCACCATGGCTATAAATAGAGGGGCAAGGGCCTCCTCTCATCCCACCCCAAGCCATTTCATGACAACTCCCTCCCCCCACACCCACACGCCCACTCCCACTCCACCTCACACACAAGCACACACTAGCACAAGGATCGTTCGGTCGTTCTTCGATCGTTCGTCCCCCTGTTCTTAGTTTGTTCGTTCGTTCGTCCGATCGTTCATGGTTCGTTCGTCCGTTCGTCCGATCGTTCGATCGTTCGTCCGTTTGTTTGTCCAAAATAATCTTTTTCCTGCCGTTATGCTGCCGAAATTCCTATCGTTCGTTCGTTCGATCATTCGATCGTTCATCGTTCGTTCATAGTTCCTATTCATCGTTCGTTCATCGTCACTATTCATCGT
Organism: Zea mays; assembly: GCF_902167145.1. Taxonomy (NCBI): domain Eukaryota; kingdom Viridiplantae; phylum Streptophyta; class Magnoliopsida; order Poales; family Poaceae; genus Zea; species Zea mays. Next base: position 50,071,935 of record NC_050103.1, read on the forward strand.
TCATCGGTCGTTCATACAAACTATTCACCATCACTATTCACCATTACTATTCACCGTTACTATTCATTGTTACTATTCATCGATCATCCGATCACCCCAAATTTCAACTACTCACCCATCATGCTGTCCAGTCCACCTAAGACCAGCCAGACCCATATTCCAGTCATACGAACTCCGGTGACTGTGATTTTCATTCCAGTAGGGAACTTCCCATCTGGTCACCCATCCTAGATTTCTCCAAGTTGAGCACGCTTAACTTTGGGATTCTTTCAAGCCAGACTTTCAAAAAGAAAGGCAAACCAAGTTTGTATGGATACGTCTTCAATCCTATAAAACCTGGCCCAAGATACCACATCCCACTCGGACCAGAATACCACAACATTCCAGCTATTTGGGTCTCGCCTCACTGCTGTCTGATGTGACACAATAGGTAGGAACAGTTTCCACCAACATAAACCTCTGCCCAAGAAAAGCCCAAAACTAATTCCTCGCACCCCGCTCAAAAATACATTTGTATTTTTGAGTTTCCAAATATCTCTAAATATTCAAATTCTAGAATATTCCAAGAATATTCCTTTCCTTTCTTTTTCTCCTTATGATTATAAAATCCAAAACTCCTCCATCCAAACTCAGATTTCAGTCATTCTTATTTCTAAATTCTTATCAAACTATTCCCTATCCAACCATGTCATCCCTTAAGCATGGTCCATATTCCAGAAAACTCCCAAAATGCTCTTGTCCCATATTCTGCCTATAACTCTAATGTTCATACTAAGTCAGACGATTCATTCGTCACTATTCTCACCAACAGTGAACTTCACTGTGCTACACCACATACACCCAGCTATAAATACACCCAGCTACCCTCTCCCTCTCCACACACACTCAACACCCTCAGCCAAGGCAAACACCCTCACCCACTCAGTTACTCCGCTCTGCCGGCTACACGCATAGTGTCGCTTCGCCTCCAGTCCACCCTCCTGGTAAGCACCTCCGCTCCACCACCAGTAATATCACAACACCACATGACATAGATTCTACTCAAGACTCTACCCATCCATGTATCGCTATTTTGACCACTATACTAAATATTTGTTGGTATACTTGCTGGTTTGTATGTTTGCTTGTTCATGTTGCATAGTTATCAGAGCGTTCGTGACGTCTCGTGGAGGCCAAGTCTTCAAGTCTACGCCAGTTGGTGGAGCCAGAAGCCAGTTCCGCGAGCTCTCCTTTCCCCTTCGAAGGATAAGCACGGCAAGCTCACTGGATCCCTTTGATGCATAAATTACCTATGATTTTTCAACTACAACCATCAGCTTGTTATTTTAAGCATGATATGATTTTGAGACAAGTTATTATGGCCACCCAAGCCTCTTGCCGCAATCAATCCTTGATATATTTGTTACAAATGATTTGAGAAAAGGTGTAAGTTTTCAAAAGACAATGCTTTTCAAAATGTGTATGATGAAGGGTTTTCACCCTTATCACCTTGTGAGTGGGATTATCAGGGACTCCTTGGTTTAGGGGAGGGACTAAGGTGATGGCTCAGCTGGTTTAGTCGTGAGCAGAAGGATTGTCCCCTCACATAAGGACCGGTTTGTCATCCTTCACTACCGTACTCATGATAAGTACAACCACTCGAGACTGTGTGGGCAGTCACTCAATCTGAACTTGTACGGTCCAACCCCAGGGTTATGAAGGCTGGGGAGCACCGGGAGGATAAGGAGGGGGAATGTTTTGTCCGGTTTGGGCATGGCGGTGGCCTGACTCCTTCCGGTATAACCGTTAAGGTTAGGACGTGCGAGGAAAGAAAGAGATTCAGCATTCGGGTCTCACGACGGTGAGATCGCAGAAACCGGACTAGTGGGTAAAGTGTACACCTCTGCGCAGAGTTTGAAAACCTATTCGAATAGTCCGTGTCCACAGGAATGGACGAGTCTGGTATGGTATGGCAATTAATATTTTGTTTTCAAAAAAAGGTGCGTTTGAGAAAAATGGTTTTTAAAAGGTCCGGCGGTTGAGCCGTGAGCTATGGTGGACGATAAGTCCAGTAGCTGTTTTTGAAAATGAAAACCAGTGGGAAACTGCTGAGATACCTGGATGGTTTAGTCCAGGGAATTTTGTTCTATATTGAAAAACTTCTTGCTCCTTTGGGAGAGGATGCGCTTTGCAAAATACAAAATGTTTTACAAAACAATCCTGCATAAAATATTGTTGTTTCTACAAAATATATTGAGCTCCAGATATTCCATGTATTATATCTGATTTCCCCATTCCGCGGGTGAAGGTGGGCTGCTGAGTACGTTTGTACTCACACTTGCTTATTTGTTGTTTTTCAAAAAAAGGAGATCAGGTAAGAGTTACGACTGTTCCCAACCTTGCCTGTGGCTGTTGGACCGCTGATATGCTTCGCTGCGTATATCGGGCTGCTTCAGCCCCACTCTGATGATATGTCCCGAGTTGTGGACCAATTCTTAAAGTTGTTCGCCACCTTTATAGGTTTGTATCGTTTAAGCAGATCTGTAATCATCTGATGTATAAATGTGTTTACTAGCCTCCTGGGACTAGTAATTGTATCACATTTGAGTCCCAGAGGATTGGGGACGCTTCAGTATCGGAGTCTCTTCAAGTGCTGTTCCAACATCCCCAAAGATGGGCGATGGGTCTGCTCACACTAGTGATGCTTGTTGCATCTGCTCCACCGTAGCCCCACCCTGCACCGTCAACACTCGTGCTGCTTACCGTAGCCCTAGCTCTAGCGCTGTCTACCGCGACGTCGAGTCTTGTGCCACCTCATGCGGCCTAGACTTGCAACCTCGCTCGGGGCATCTGTCGGTGTTAATGACCCGACTACGCACCAAGGGGTATCCCACGTGATGCTTTTGGGTAGGACCGCGTCGTTGATGGTGACTTGATGGTACATGCGGATGCACGTCAGAACAAAAGAGAGTTTATATAGGTTCAGGCCACTGGAATGTGTAACGCCCTACGTCTTGTTGATGCTAAGTATTGAGTATTACTGGTGTTCATGGGTTACAGATGAGCTGTGCGCGGTGAGGGATGATTTCTCCTATTGTCTAGTGGTGGTGTAGTTGCTATAAGATGGCTAATGAGCTATGAGATGGCAAAGGGATGCGACGAGATGAGATGCGTTTGTAGGGGTACTGCCTCGGCCTTATATAGGTGACCGGACGACTTTCCCTTTATAAGTTGTGATGCCTATCTAACTCTATCTGAATATATCTTTAAAGCGGCAGTCACTCTTGCTTATCTGGAGTTCGGTCGCCTTTCATCCAGGTTATCTCCCGAGTATCAAGCTCTTCGAGTACACACAATCTACCTGTGTGAGGCATCAATGCTCCTTCTGCGTCAGACACGCATAACTCGGCTGTCCCGGTCTTTGTCTCCCTTGGTCAAACTCACCTAGCCTGATTATGGCCTAATGGCATGCCTTGCTAGGCAAACCATCAGAGGCCCATAAAGCAACTCATGGAACATTTCCATGCTCATAAGGACCCAAGGGATATCTATCTCTCACAGGCCCGTGAGGCTCAAGCCAATTTTTGAGGGTAATTAGCTCGAGTCTCCAAAAATGAGCCATGCTCTTTGATTATTCCATGCTTTTGGCTTCATCTTTGTTCTGGGTGTAGCCCCCGAGCTTTGAGCTAATTTGAGCATCAATCAACTCAAAGGTCCTCATGGTCTTGCTTTTGAAGGTTTTTTTTAATTTGCCATCTTGAATGTGATTCGCTTGACTGAAGATTGACCGACTGAAATCCCACCAACTGAAGCCTGATCGACTAAAACCTATTTAACTGAGACCTAACCAATGGAGGCGTGGCTGGGGTGCGCTTGGTTAGGGTTTTATCAATGCAGATGACTGAACTCAACCAATAGAAGCTCGGTTGTCTCTAGTTTGACCGATCTCGAGTTTGTCATTTTGTAGAATTTGTGGGTATCTCACGGATCAGGTTTTTCAGAATAACCAGGCCGTACACATAATGGGTGCGCCCAATCGGTGTGTATGCTGTCTTGTCTCAAAATAGTAACCTGACAAGATAGGGCGTAATAATACGCCAGAGCAGTTGGTTTACCCTCTTCCGTGCGGTGTGACACCAAGGGGTGGCAGTGGCATGCAGTTTCTTGGAATCCTTGTGACCTTTCGTCGTACAGACGGGAGCCAAATGGGCACTGTAACACCCCAAGTGTTACTCAGGGTTTCTACTCTAGAGCCACACCCTGAGCTATTATCACATGTGGATTAGTGGAGCCTTTGATGAACGTAACTTAACAACAAAGGGGTCAGCTAGTGTTTAAGATCATATGATGCTTACCTTGACCATATGGTGCATACAATAAGAGAAAAGTTTTAGAACCCTAAAGCTATGTGAACCAAAATAGAAAATGTGAAAACAAACGATGAAACAATCCTTATCACAAGTTGGGTAATTACACAAGTTGAAGATCTTGAAAATATCTATCAGAGATAGTAAGGAAGTTTCCCCAAAACAAGCCTTAAATAGCCCCAAATCGATCACTAACTAGAAGAACCCTAGAGGGGAAAATCAATTTTTCTCTAAGTCTCCCCAACCGAATGCAAAAACCTGCCGTGTCCACCTATCTCCTCAACTCAAATCCAAATGGTCAAATGGACAAAGTGGCGCCTAATTACCTCAGACACGCCCTGGTAAAGTTTGACACCGATCCAAGACCATTTGACACGCCTTGGCATGAGTTTTGTTGTGACTTGGGTACAGTGATAGACCCGACTTGACACTAGCATATTTCCTCGCCCTAAGCATATCACAGCTCGAGACTCACATGAAAAAGCAAGGATTTGGAGCAGGGAAGAGATACTACACGGGACCCTTGCCAAGATAGGCATGCTAGGGCAACTAAACAGGTGCTTGGACATGAGCAGAAGCGATCCTCCACGTGTTCGACCACGACTGACACTCGGGAGAGCGCTCTGACTGCGCCGCACATGCCACGAGCTCCGGTCGGCTCGACCGCACGCCCAACCCCATGACCGTACTCGAGCCCTCACCTATAAGAAGCCCCAGTCCTCGGCCTTGCCCTCTCGCACACCCCATACCTTTTACCAGCGACTGGACGATAGTAATCACTAGAGCACCGAGCGTGGTGTTGTCCGCAAGCTTGCTGACGCATCAACCAGCTCAGACCAGCCACTCCAGCCTAACCCCTTCCAGTCTAACTCCCCGACCAGCTTCTCTAGAGGCTAGCGAAGTTTCCCAGCCACTCAGATCGAACGATACCTCACCAGAGAAGCCATAACACCTCGCTGGACTTGTCCCTTCCACCGGTTCCCTCGGTTCATGTAATCTAACCATCCATTCGTTGATTCCTTGCACACACACACTCCCTGCCACTTAGTGAACCTCCCTGTGCGATCTGATTGAGCTCTACCGCCATGGAATGGCTGGTGCAGACATCACCGACAAGCTCCACTGCCTAGATCCGTGGCCAGACCAGCTCCGGGCACCAATGACGCCGACTCATACCTCAACGTGACCGCCAGAGGCTCCCCATCCTTGCTCGACCCTTCGCCGGAACCCTACCAACGCCGGTAAGATGCTCCACCATCTTCTTCGCCGTGGGTACTATGTAACCTAGCTAGGGACCACATATTAGAGGTTAGGAAAACCCAGGGGGTTATGCGCAAAGGTCTAGACTCAGGTGAATAGTGCGCAAGGGACTAATCCGAAAGAAAAGAGGGGAGGAAATGCCAAGGACCCATCTGGAAGAAGGTTTTCCCTTTCTTTTTTCGAAAATCCAATTTAAATAATCATCAGAAAACTTTAAAATTCATAACTTGGGCAAAATATGACCAAATTTAGTCAAACAAATTTTACTAGGTTTTGGACAGGGTGAGCTTTAGAATAAAAATAGAAAACTCACTAGTCTAGTACTGTTTCTAGAAGTTTAGATTTTTATTAAGATATTATGCAATATGAAAAAATAGAAGTAAAATTAATAGAACTATAATACTGAAGCTAAGAAATTTTTAGGAGATAATCAATCAACAATAGAGTCCCACAAAATTATTGTACACCACAGTCTTCTCATTTAAGTAGAGATTATAAAATGAAGTAGGTTTCGGCTCATTTTCTTCGAAAATAAAATCAGGACCTAGACCTATGAACCACAAGACCAGCGTATTTTTCCTGGACTAATATAAAAGCAAGGTTTCAAGGAAAGATATAAAAATGACCTAAGTATGAATAGGAAATATGTTTCTCTTGCCTAATGAGAAATTATAAGGAACTTTAGAAAATCATACAACCCATCCCCCATAAGGAAAAATGACAAAACTTAGGAATGATTGCTCTTGCGCAAAGAAAAGGTTAGGAAAAATGCCAAATCTTTTGTTTGACATTTTTCTAAAGAAAAGTTATTTAAAAGCACCTTTTAGCCCCACAACTTTAGAAAATCATAAACAATTATTCACTAAGTATCATTAAGTATATTTACACATAAGGCCATGGTATTGCATCTAGATACCAGTAAAAATAACCCTTGAACTTCTAAATGGAAGGTCTAGTGTAAAGTGACCCCTCTACCCTAGTTTTGGTTATTTTTGTTTAAACCCTATTCTAATTAATTGTGAACTCAAATTCCTAGAACACACTAATTTCACCAAAGTTAAGCTACTGTAAATTTTTAAGAATTTTCGGAGAATTCTAAGTAACCTTTGTAGTTCAAATCACCATTAAAAGGCTAGGGGAAAATTATAATAAAAGAGGAACCCTAAATGACCTAATGTTACTCGACCATGCATCACATTCATCATATACATTTTATAAATGTACAAGCATCTTATGCATCATATTAATAGATTGCAACCTTGCTGATGGAGAGTACGTGCTCATCCCCGAGCAAGGAGACCAAGAGGAAGCTCAGGAGCTAGCTACAAAGGCTGCTACTGAGGACCTCCCTGCTGCCCCAGCAATTGAAGGCAAGCCCCGTGTCACACCCGGATTTAAGGGATAAAGCCGGGTGTGTCTCATATGTGCGCCAAAGAAGAACAACACATATAATGACCAAGTGTATAGAGATAAATGTCACAAATATTATTACATAGCAGAAGTGTCTTACAAAAATAAATGATAACAATAAAGCGAACGAATAATTATTCCTTGGCGCTATCAAGCTGACTGGGAGACGCCACCTAGATAAGCTCGTACTCCACGTTGTAGACCTTCTCCTGGACTACCTGCTCTTCACCTGTAGGGCGAGTTTATATATCACAAGGGTGAGCTCACAAAAGATCATAACTCAATAAGTTGTGGGCAATAATGTGCATGAACTCACCAAAGGTGGGAGTTCATGTGTAGTGTAAGGCTGATCAACAAATAATGGTTAAAGCTGAGCATTGCTTTTAATAAGTTGGTCAAATTTTATTAGCAGTTACTAAATTTAAGTGTTGGGGACTTGTTCTCAAATGCTATGAATTAAGAACAAGGAAACACAAAAATAGGTTAATGGTTAATGTCCTTCGTCCTTCGAAGCATTATTCCCTTAGGATATAACGATCTTTAGACAAAGGTCGTGAAGGACGTACGTTCATCATCACAGTATATGTTAAAGAAGAAGTATATGAAACATGAGAAATAACATGAGTAATCATATGACACCATTAATATATCTTTATTATATCATCATGAATGAATAAAAACAATATTGAATTACATTTATACCTTCGGCTTGACAGAAGGTAAAAGTCCAAGCGTGACGCACGAGCGAATACAAGCCAGAGTGAACAGTACAGGGGTACTGTTCACCTATTTATAGGCACGGGACGCAGCCCGGTCAAAATTACATTTATGTCCTCGACAACTAATTACAATCATGACACAAATTGTCATGGACCAATTAGTCTTTTCCTCTTTAAGTCAGTGCAGCCCCTCGTCTCAAGGCATATCGCTATGCCGAAGCTCCCTAGATGGTAGCTTCGGCGTGTACCTTCGCGCTATATTTGCTTATGTGTTGATCTTCCAAAGGTGTTTCTTCTTAAAGGACCTTCGGCGACGAAGCAGACCCCCAACAGTAGCCCTTCGCGGTGCTAGATCGTTTTTCATAACGAGCTTGATCCGTGAAAAATCTCCAAGGCTTCGGAATGCCAAAGGTCCAAAAAACACCTTCCCTGAGCTCGTTGCCGAGAAACGATTAAAATATTCCGAGCGGGAGGTGGCCCACCATGCGGCGGGTACGCACGGTCTGGCGATTCACCTCCCAAGCGCCGAGTGGTCCACCGTTCAGCGGGTGCGGGTAACTGTTCAGCGGGTGTGGGCATCTTGGCGATTCACCTTCCCACCGACAACACTATATAAAAAGACGGGTAGGTGTGAAGTTACCACAACATTCATTGCCATTGCGCCGTTGTGCTGTTGAAAAATTTAACCATAGCCGAAGCTTTTTCACTGCATTCTCGAGCAAACCATCATCTTGAATTAGCTTCGTCAAAAGAGGGAGCTTCATCAAAAAACTGTAAAAAACATCAGTTTCGTAAAAACTGCAAAAAATTCATCATCAGATGGCTAGAGTACGCTCAACTACAAGGGTGACCCGTGAAGGAGAGGAGATCGAAGCCACCGAGAAAGCCCCGATCTCCGAAGTCATGAGGCAATCGGGGTTAATTGTGACAGAGGAAGCTATTGACAAAGGTGCACCTACTGCCAAAGCTGAACAAGCTGACATCGAAGAAGAAAATGTTGATGAAGAAGAGGAAGACTATAACTCTCTGATCCCATCAAAACCTAGCCACTTGGATTTTGAAAAGTCTACTGTGTTTGAGGTCGATGTGCCCATGATGATGAAGCTGGGTTATTTCGGGGAAGCTGAGAAGAAGCTTATTCGTTTTGCCGGAGAAGAAACCACTCCAAAGCCGAAAGATGACGAAGTAGTGGTTTTCAAAAGCTTTTTCAGAGCAAGATTGCGGTTTCCCTTGAACGAGATGATTGGGGAAGTTTTGGATAATTATGAAATCTATCTTCATTAGCTGACCCCTAACGCTATTTTTAGGCTTAGCGTCTTCATCTGGGCCCTTCGAAGCCAAGGAATGGACCCAAATGCTGAAGCTTTCTACCGAGTGCATGCGCTACATTACTAGACGAAGGCCAGAGAAGATGGGCTACATGAAAATTTTGGCTGTTATAACTTCGCGTATCGCAAGGATACGAAGGCTCCGGTGCTCAGCTATCGCACCAAGTGGCCAACCGGCTGGAAAAGTGAGTGGTTCTATATCAAAGCTGATGAGAAGAAGAGGGAGAAGTTGAAGACGATGGTCATGAGCCCACTGAGTTTAAGCTTCGGACTGACTAGGCCCCTGTGCCGCATGATGTCGGGGTCACCATGCCAACAAGTTGTAGCAGAATTCAGGGTGGTGGCTGAACAGATCAGCACTAGAGATCTAGTGCAAGAATACCTGGCCAATAGGGTATCTCCAACGTTGAGTGAATGGAGTATGCTGAAGCTAAAGGGAACAAGGAAGAAGAATGAACTTATTCGATTGCCTTATCGCTTCAAATTTGAAAAACAATTCAAAGAGCCTTGCCAAGAGTGGCTAGAAATGATTGAAACTATGTGCAATGAAATTTTGGGTAATTATACCAAAAAAGAAGATCAACTGATGACTGCGGCCTTCGGCACCCGACCAAAACGAAGGTTGAATCAGGTAATGGACGCTTTAAACTTTGAATACCCTGATTATGAATGACAACAAGGGTGCCTGAAAGGGAAATGTGCCTTTGGGCCATTTCTAAGTATTTTGGTGATTTAGTGTCCAACACAAGTGCCTAAGTGTAAAATGGTGGACAAAGTACAAATCAAGGATAAAGGTATGTTTCTCGGACTTAGTACATTGTTTTAGAGACTAATGTATTGTGTCTAAGTGCTGGAAACAGGAAAAATCGAATTGGAAATGAGATGGCTTTGTTCAGCCAAAGTCTGCTCAGTCTGGGAGCACCGGACTGTCCGGTGGTGCACCGGACAGTGTCCGGTGCGCCAGGCTGGCTCGAGCGAACTGGCCGCTCTCGGGAATTCACCGGTGATGTACGACTATAATTCACCGGACTGTCCGGTGAGCCAATGGTCGGCCGGGCCAACGGTCGGCCGCGCGATCTGCGCGGGACACGTGGCCGAGCCAACGGCTAGAAGGGGGCACCGAACTGTCCGGTGTGCACCGGACATGTCCGGTGCGCCAACGGCTCTCTGGCTGCCAACGGTCGGCTGCGCCATTTAAGGAAAGAAATCGGGCACCGGACAGTGTCCGGTGTGCACCGGACTGTCCGGTGCGCCACGCGACAGAAGGCAAGAATTGCCTTCCCAGATTGTTCTCAATGGCTCCTAGCTGCCTTGGGGCTATAAAAGGGACCCCTAGGCGCATGGAGGAGAACACCAAGCATTCCTTGAGCATTCTTGATCACTCACACATCATTCTTGCGCACTTGTTCGACATTCTAGTGATTTGAGCTCCATTCTAGTGTGCTAGTCTCTTGAGCTCAAGTCTGGGTCTTGTGTGTGCATATTTGCTGTGATCTTTGTGTCTTGTGTGAGTTGCTAATCCCTCCCTTGCTCCGTGCTTCTTTGTGAACTTCAAGTGTAAGGGCGAGAGACTCCAAGTTGTGGAGATTCCTTGCAAACGGGATTAAGAAAAGCAAAGCAAAACACCGTGGTATTCAAGTGGGTCTTTGGACCGCTTGAGAGGGGTTGATTGCAACCCTCGTCCATTGGGACGCCACAACGTGGAGTAGGCAAGCGTTGGTCTTGGCCGAACCACGGAATAAACCAATGTGTCATCTCTGTGATTGATATCCTTGTGGTTACTGTGTTTTGTTGAGACTCCTCTCCAGCCACTTGGTGATTATTGTGCTAACACTTAACCAAGTTTGTGGCTTAAGTTTTAAGTTTTACAGGATCACCTATTCACCCCCCCTCTAGGTGCTCTCAATTGGTATCGGAGCCGTTCTCTTCAAGAAGGGACTAATCGCCCGAAGAGATGGATCCTAAGGGAAAGGGGATGGTGATCAACAACGAGAAGGAGTCTATCTTCAACTAGCCGAAGGATGACAAGCCTACCGACTCGGGCTCAGGCCACAAGCGCAAAGACGGGAAGAAGAAGACAAGGCGCATCAAGGAGATCGTCTACTACGACAGCGACAAATCTTCCTCTTCCCAAAAGGATGACGACGACTACGAGAAAAAGAAAACGGTCAATTCAAACTTTTCTTTTGATTACTCTCGTATTCCTCAAAGTACAAATGCTCATCTATTATCTATTCCACTTGGTAAACCTCCTCATTTTGATGGAGAGGACTACGGATTTTGGAGTCACAAAATGCGTAGTCACTTGTTCTCTCTCCATCCTAGTATATGGGAGATTGTAGAGAGTGGAATGCACTTTGATAGTACGGATAGTCCCATGTTCATTAATGAGCAAATTCATAAAAATGCACAAGCTACTACTGTTCTTCTAGCTTCATTGTGCAGGGATGAATACCACAAAGTGAGCGGCTTGGATAACGCCAAGCAAATTTGGGACACCCTCAAGATCTCTCATGAGGGGAATGACGTCACAATGCTCACTAAGATGGAGTTGGTGGAGGGCGAACTCGGGAGATTCGCTATGATCATGGGAGAAGAGCCAACCCAAACGTACAACCGGCTTAAGACCCTTGTCAACAAGATAAGAAGCTATGGAAGCACGCGATGGACGGACCACGACGTCGTCCGCCTAATGCTAAGGTCTTTTACTGTCCTTGATCCTCATCTTGTAAACAATATTCGTGAGAATCCCAGGTACACCAAGATGACGCCCGAGGAGATACTTGGAAAGTTCATGAGCGGGCGAATGATGATCAAGGAAGCAAGATACGTGGATGACGCATTGAATGGTCCAGTCAATGAGCCTCAACCTCTTGCTCTCAAGGCAACAAGAAGCAAGGAGACGCTACCTAGCAAGGTGGCACAAATTGAGGCTGCCAGACTTAATGATGAAGAGATGGCTCTCATCATCAAGAGATTCAAGACGGCGCTAAAAGGTCACAAGGGGCAGCCAAGCAAGACCAAGACAAAGGGGAAGCGCTCATGCTTCAAATGTGGTAAGCTTGGTCATTTTATTGCTAACTGTCCCAACAATGATAGTGATCAGGATCAAGGGAACAAGAGGGAGAAAAAGAAGAACTATAAGAAGGCAAAGGGCGAGGCACATCTAGGCAAGGAGTGGGATTCGGATTGCTCCTCTTCCGACTCCGACAATGAAGGACTCTCCGCCACCTCCTTCAACAAGTCATCCCTCTTCCCCAACGAGCGTCACACATGCCTTATGGCAAGGGAGAAGAAGGTATGTACTCGAAACTCTACTTATGCTTCTTCAAGTGAGGACGAATCTAGTGATGAGGATGAAATAGATTATTCATGTTTATTTAAGGGCCTAGATAGAACCAAGGTAGATAAAATTAATGAATTGATTGATGCCTTGAATGATAAGAATAGGCTTTTAGAAAAACAAGAGGATTTGTTGTATGAAGAACATGACAAATTTGTAGAAGCACAAAAATCTCATGCTCTAGAAGTTAAAAGAAATGAAATGCTTTCTTGTGAATTATCTTCTTGCCATGAGACAATTTCTAGTTTAAGGAGCATTAATGATGATTTGAATGCTAAGTTAGAAATAGCTAGTAAATCAACATCTTGTGTAGAAATTGTTGAAACTTGCAATAGGTGTAAAGACTTTGATATTAATGCTTGTAGCAAACACCTAGCCTCAATTTCTAAATTAAGTGAAGAGGTGGCTAGTCTTAATGCCCAACTTAAGACTAGCAAGAGTAATTTTGATAAACTCAAATTTGCTAGGGATGCCAACACGGTTGGTAGACACCCCTCTATTAAGGATGGACTTGGCTTCAAGAGGGAAGCCAAGAACTTAACAAACCATAAGGCTCCCATCTCCGCAAAGGAGAAAGGGAAGGCTCCTATGGCAAGTAGTACTAAAAAGAACCATGCTTTTATGTACAATGATAGAAGACAGTCTCATAGGAGTTGTAATGCTTATAATGCTTTTGATGCACATGCCTATGATTCTTATGCTATGTTTGCTTCTAGTTCTTCTTATATGCATGATAGAGATATGTCTAGGAGTTATGTTCATCATGTGCCTAGAAAGAATATTGTTCATGTTTCTAGGAAAGTTATGGATGGTCCTTCTACAATATATCATGCTTTAAATGCTTCCTTTGCTATTTGTAGAAAGGATAGGAAGATAATGGCTAGGAAATTAGGGGCAAAATGCAAGGGTGATAAAACTTGCATTTGGGTCCCTAAGACAATTGTGACTAACCTTGTAGGACCCAACAAGAGTTGGGTACCTATGTCCCAAGCCTAAATTTGCCTTGCAGGTTTATGCATCCGGGGGTTGAAGCTGGATTATCGACAGCGGATGCACAAACCACATGACAGGGGAGAAGAAGATGTTTACCACCTACGTCAAGAACAAGGATTCCCAAGATTCAATTATATTCGGTGATGGGAATCAAGGCAAGGTGAAAGGTTTAGGCAAGATTGCAATTTCAAATGAGCACTCTATCTCTAATGTATTTTTAGTTGAGTCCCTTGGATATAATTTGCTATCTGTTAGTCAATTATGTAATATGGGATATAATTGTCTATTTACAAATGTAGATGTGTCTGTCTTTAGAAGAAGTGATGGTTCATTAGCTTTTAATGGTGTATTAGACGACAAACTTTATTTAGTTGATTTTGCAAAAGAGGAGGCCGGTCTAGATGCATGCTTAATTGCTAAGACTAGCATGGGCTGGCTGTGGCATCGCCGCTCATCACATGTGGGGATGAAGAACTTACACAAGCTTATAAAGGGAGAACACGTGATAGGTCTAACCAATGTTACTTTCGAAAAAGATAGACCTTGTGCAGCTTGTCAAGCAGGTAAACAAGTGGGAGGAGCGCATCACAGCAAGAATGTGATGACCACATCAAGATCCCTGGAGCTGCTACATATGGACCTCTTCGGACCCGTCGCCTATCTAAGCATAGGGGGAAGTAAGTATGGTTTAGTTATTGTGGATGACTTTTCCCGCTTCACTTGGGTATTCTTCTTGCAAGATAAGTCTGAAACCCAAAGGACCCTCAAGCGCTTCCTAAGGAGAGCTCAAAACGAGTTTGAGCTCAAAGTGAAGAAGATAAGGAGCGACAATGGGTCTGAGTTCAAGAACTTTCAAGTGGAGGAGTACCTTGAGGAGGAAGGGATCAAGCACGAGTTCTCCGCTCCCTACACACCACAACAAAATGGTGTGGTAGAGAGGAAGAACAGGACGCTCATAGATATGGCGAGGACGATGCTGGGAGAGTTCAAGACCACCGAGTGCTTTTGGTCGGAAGCCGTGAACATGACTTGCCACGCCATCAACAGGGTCTACCTTCATCGCCTCCTCAAGAAGACATCGTATGAGCTGCTAACCGGTAACAAACCCAATGTATCGTACTTTCGTGTATTTGGGAGTAAATGCTACATTCTAGTGAAGAAGGGTAGGAATTCCAAATTTGCTCCCAAAGCTGTAGAAGGGTTTTTGTTAGGTTATGACTCAAATACAAAGGCGTATAGAGTCTTCAACAAATCATCGGGTTTGGTTGAAGTCTCTAGCGACATTGTAGTTGATGAGACTAATGGCTCTCCAAGAGAGCAAGTTGTTGATCTTGATGATGTAGATGAAGAAGATGTTCCGACGGTCGCTATACGAACCATGGCGATTGGTGATGTACGACCACAGGAACAAAATGAGCAAGATCAACCTTCTTCCTCAACTATGGTGCATCCCCCAACTCAAGACGATGAACAGGTTCATCAACAGGAGGCGTGTGATCAAGGGGGAGCACAAGATGATCATGTGATGGAGGAAGAAGCGCAACCGGCACCTCCAACCCAAGTTCGAGCGATGATTCAAAGGGATCATCCCGTCGATCAAATTCTGGACGATATTAGCAAGGGAGTAACTACTCGATCTCGATTAGTTAATTTTTGTGAGCATTACTCCTTTGTCTCTTCTATTGAGCCTTTCAGGGTAGAAGAAGCCTTGCTAGATCCGGACTGGGTGTTGGCCATGCAAGAGGAGCTCAACAACTTCAAGAGGAATGAAGTTTGGACGCTGGTGCCTCGTCCTAAGCAAAATGTTGTGGGAACCAAGTGGGTGTTCCGCAACAAACAAGACGAGCACGGAGTGGTGACAAGGAACAAGGCTCGACTTGTGGCAAAAGGTTATGCCCAAGTCGCAGGTTTGGACTTTGAGGAGACTTTTGCTCCTGTGGCTAGGCTAGAGTCCATTCATATTTTGCTAGCATATGCCGCTCACCATTCTTTCAGGTTGTTCCAAATGGATGTGAAGAGCGCTTTCCTCAACGGGCCAATCAAGGAGGAGGTGTACGTAGAGCAACCCCTGGCTTCGAGGATGAACGGTACCCCGACCATGTGTGTAAGCTCTCTAAGGCGCTCTATGGACTTAAGCAAGCCCCAAGAGCATGGTATGAATGCCTTAGAGACTTTCTAATTGCTAATGCTTTCAAGGTTGGGAAAGCCGATCCAACTCTTTTCACTAAGACTTGTGACGGTGATCTTTTTGTGTGCCAAATTTATGTCGATGACATAATATTTGGTTCTACTAACAAAAAGTCTTGTGAAGAGTTTAGCAGGGTGATGACGCAGAAATTCGAGATGTCGATGATGGGCGAGTTGAACTACTTCCTTGGGTTCCAAGTGAAGCAACTCAAGGACGGCACCTTCATCTCTCAAACGAAGTACACACAAGACTTGCTGAAGCGGTTTGGGATGAAGGACGCCAAGCCCGCAAAGACTCCGATGGGGACCGACGGACACACTGATCTCAACAAAGGAGGTAAGTCCGTTGATCAAAAGGCATACCGGTAATGATAGGGTCATTACTTTACTTATGTGCTAGTAGACCGGATATTATGCTTAGTGTATGCATGTGTGCTAGATTTCAATCCGATCCTAAGGAGTGTCACTTAGTGGCGGTGAAGCGAATTCTTAGATATTTAGTTGCTACGCCTTGCTTCGGGATCTGGTATCCAAAGGGGTCTACCTTTGACTTAATTGGATATTCAGATTCCGACTATGCTGGATGTAAGGTCGATAGGAAGAGTACATCGGGGACGTGCCAATTCTTAGGAAGGTCCCTGGTGTCGTGGAACTCTAAGAAACAAACTTCCGTTGCCCTATCCACCGCTGAGGCCGAGTATGTTGCCGCAAGACAGTGTTGCGCGCAACTACTTTGGATGAGGCAAACCCTCAGGGACTTTGGCTACAATATGAGCAAAGTCCCACTCCTATGTGATAATGAGAGTGCTATCCGCATGGCGGAAAATCCTGTTGAACACAGTCGCACAAAGCACATAGACATCCCGCATCACTTTTTGAGAGACCACCAGCAAAAGGGAGATATCGAAGTGTTTCATGTTAGCACCGAGAACCAGCTAGCCGATATCTTTACCAAGCCTCTAGATGAGAAGACCTTTTGCAGGTTGCGTAGTGAGCTAAATGTCCTAGATTCGCGGAACTTGGATTGATTTATAACATACATGTGTTTATGCCTTTGATCATGTTCCTTATGCATTTTGTTGCTTAATAATGGTGCTCAAGTTGTACAAACACTCCCTGGACCTCACAAGTCCGTTGCAAAGTGATGCACATATTTAGGGGGAGCTGTGCCACAACTTGACCCTTTGAGACTAACCATGTGCTTGAGTTTGCTTGTTTTAGTCTCAAAGGAAGTTTGAAAGGGAAAAGGTGGACTTGGACCATGAAAGACTTCCACTGCACTCCGATGAGAGGGTAACTTATTCCAAGTTCATCTCATGTACTCTTATTGCTGTTGTATTCTTATTGATGTGCACCCGTTGGGTGATTGCCCGATCTTTCGATGAGAGGGTGTGGAATAACTCGATTGGGGGAGGAGACGACGTTCACGGCCCGACTACAGCCTTCCAAAGACGCTGCGCCTTAGCAACCGATACACCACCTCCTATGGCTGTCACGATCTTGTGGAGCGTGACACCCTGGCCACTAGGGCACTCGTCCTGCAAGCAATCGAAGAACTAGCAAGAACAAGTAGAACAAGTACTGAATTACCAGATCTAAATGTAGGTTTAAAGATCAAACTACAATATGGTGGGGTTCCGAAGACAAGAAGACGGGCGGCTGAACTAGCACGCGCGCTTGCAAGCAAGTAGCGAGAGCTAAACTTGATCTAAACAAAACCCGCTGTTCTTGGTGGCGGCTAGGGGGTTTATAAACATGGGAGGACGACCACAAGGGTATTGGGGTCGTGCTGCAACCCTAGGATGCGTCCCTAATGGACCTAACTTGATACACGACCCATTGGGCCAAAATAGGGTGACGCAGCACCATGGGCAGAAAAGGCAGGAAATGTCTCGGTAAGAAAACAATGATTACGGCGGCCTCAGAACAGATATGACTATAATTCCGGATCCATATGAAAGTAGACTTGATAAGCTTTCCATGTTGTGCTTGAACATTCCAATCCGAGCCCGCATCTGACCGTGGTGACCGTCACAAGTTGGTGTTCTTCTGCAGTCCGAATCCAGCATGTTCAAATCCTTTTCCCTTTCGGTCTTCTCCCTGATTCCTAAGCAAAACAAGAGTGCACGGGTCTCCATGGTCTAAATATGATGGACATGAACTCAAGAGTGTAATCACCTGATGGTTGAGTTGACGAGCACGAGCGCGAGTAATGGGACCAGAAATTGGTACTTGTATTGGTATAGATGCATCAGTAGTGTGGATGTCTTCATCATTCTCCCCTTCTTGCATTTGAGTCGTCCTCGACTCAAGCTCAACTTCCTCTCCCAAGTAGGGCTTTAAATCTGCAATGTTAAATGTGGGGCTAACCCCAAAGTCTGCAGGCAGATCTAGCCTATATGCATTGTCGTTAATTTTCTCTAGCACTTTAAACGGTCCATCGGCTCGAGGCAACAATTTAGATTTTCGTAATTCAGGAAACCTTTCCTTTCTCAAATGCAACCAAACTAAATCTCCAGGTTCAAAATTTATTTCCTTTCTACCTTTATCACTAGCAAACTTATATCTAGCATTCATACGCTCTATGTTTTCTTTAGTAGTTTCGTGCAGTTTTAACATCAATTCAGCACGCCTAGTAGCATCAAAATTTAGTTTTTCAGAAGATGGCAAAGGCATTAAATCAATAGGAGCACGAGGTAACAAACCATATACAATCTGAAATGGGCACATCTTTGTAGTAGAATGCAATGATCGATTATAAGCAAATTCAATATGAGGCAAACAGTCCTCCCACATCTTAATATTCTTCTTTAGAACTGCCCTTAACATAGTAGACAAAGTTCTATTCACAACTTCAGTTTGACCATCAGTTTGAGGATGACATGTAGTAGAAAATAAAAGCTTAGTCCCCAATTTTGCCCACAAAGTCCTCCAAAAATGACTAAGAAATTTAGCATCACGATCAGAAACGATTGTGTTGGGCACACCATGCAAGCGAACAATTTCACGAAAGAACAAATCAGCAATATGAGTAGCATCGTCAGTTTTATGACATGGTATGAAATGTGCCATCTTAGAAAATCTATCAACAACCACAAACACACTATCACGTCCCTTCCTAGTCCTAGGCAATCCCAGCACAAAATCCATAGAAATATCTTCCCAAGGAGCACTAGGAACGGGTAGAGGCAAATACAAACCGTGTGGATTTAACCGTGACTTCGCCTTTTGGCATGTCGTGCAACGAGCAACCAATCTCACCACATCTCTTCTCATCTTGGGCCAAAAGAAATGACCAGCAAGTATGTCCTCCGTTTTCTTTGCTCCAAAATGTCCCATTAAGCCACCTCCATGTGCTTCCTGTAACAACAACAAACGAACGGAGCTAGCTGGAATGCATAGTTTGTTAGCTCTAAACACAAACCCATCACTAACGATATATTTGTTCCATCCTTTCCCATCTTTACAATGCAGCAACACATCTTTAAAATCAGCATCATGAACATATTGGTCTTTAATCGTCTCTAATCCAAAGATTTTGTAGTCAAGTTGATTCAGCAAAGTATATCTCCTAGACAAAGCGTCAGCAATGATATTCTCTTTTCCTTTCTTGTGCTTAATAACATAAGGAAACGATTCGATAAATTCAACCCACTTAGCATGTCTACGGTTCAGTTTTCCTTGACTACGAATATGTTTCAAAGATTCATGATCAGAATGAATAACAAACTCTTTGGGCCACAAATAATGCTGCCATGTTTCTAATGTTCGCACAAGAGCATATAATTCCTTATCATAAGTAGAATAATTTAGAACAAACCCACTCAATTTTTCACTAAAATATGCAACAGGTTTGCCTTCTTGTAACAAAACACCACCCAATCCAATTCCACTAGCATCACATTCAAGCTCAAAAGTCTTATTAAAATCAGGAAGTTGGAGGAGAGGTGCATGTGTCAACTTATCTTTCAGCACGTTGAAAGCGTGCTCTTGTACTTTGCCCCAACTAAAATGCACTCCCTTCTTCGTAAGCTCATTCAAAGGTGCAGCAATGGTGCTAAAGTCCTTCACAAAACGGCGATAGAAGCCAGCAAGTCCTAGGAAACTCCGCACCTGTGTGATAGTCTTTGGCATAGGCCATCCATGTATCGCTTCTACCTTGGCTTGATCAACCTCAATTCCCTGTGGAGTCACAACATAACCAAGAAACGAAACTCGATCGGTGCAAAATGTGCACTTCCCAAGGTTACCAAATAAACGTGCATCTCGTAAAGCATTAAAAACAGCACGCATGTGATCAACATGTTCATCCATAGATTTGCTGTAGATCAATATGTCATCAAAGTATACTACCACAAATTTTCCAATGAAGGCACGCAAAACCTCGTTCATTAATCTCATGAAAGTGCTAGGTGCATTAGTTAACCCAAAAGGCATGACTAACCACTCATACAATCCGAACTTAGTTTTGAAAGCAGTTTTCCATTCATCTCCCAATTTCATACGAATCTGGTGGTACCCACTACGCAAATCAACTTTAGAAAACACAATGGCACCACTCAATTCATCAAGCATATCATCTAAACGTGGAATAGGGTGTCGATAACGTATCGTGATATTATTAATAGCCCTACAATCAACACACATACGCCATGTTCCATCTTTTTTAGGCACTAAAATAACCGGAACAGCACACGGACTAAGAGACTCACGCACGTAACCTTTGTCGAGTAGTTCTTGCACTTGTCGCTGAATTTCTTTTGTTTCCTCTGGATTTGTCCTATATGGCGCACGATTCGGCAAAGATGCACCAGGAATAAGATCAATTTGGTGCTCAATCCCTCGTATAGGTGGCAGCCCCTCTGGTATCTCACTTGGAAATACATCAGAATACTCCTGCAAAATGTTAGTAATAACAGGAGGCAAAGAATGCTGCATATCTTGAATTGAAATCAAAGCATCCTTGCATACCAAGGCGTAGGCAACAGTAGTGGAAGCAAATAATTCATTAACATCAGTTTTTGTTGCAAGCAAGCAATGTCCTTTCAATTTTATCCCATCTTTGTTATTACCAACAGCTTTAATATTCTTGTTGTTCTCAGTTTTAGCTTTGGTAGCTTTAGCAACATCATCACGCACAATAGCCTCAGGGGACATGGGAAGCAAAATAATTTTCTTATCATGGTGTATGAGAGAATATTGATTTGATCTACCATGATGCATACAATCTGAATCAAATTGCCATGGTCTACCTAGCAGAATATTACAAGCATCCATAGGCACAACATCACAGTCAACAACATCACGATATGAACCAATAGCAAAATTAATTCGTACCAGCTTGGTTACCTTGACCTTACCACTATTGTTGAGCCATTGAATGTGATATGGATGCGGGTGCGGTTTGGTCGTAAGTGCAAGCTTCTCCACCATGTCGCTGCTAGCCAAGTTGTTGCAGCTACCTCCATCAATGATCAAACGACATGAACGCTCCTTAATGACACACTTTGTTTGAAACAACGTATGTCGCTGATTCTGCTCTGCCTTCTCCATTTGTGCACTAAGCACACGCTGTACAATGAGGCTCTCATAATGCTCTGCATCATCTGCACCAATCTGTTCTTCGGGTGGTTCCTTAGTGCCTGCATCATCAGCCGCAAGCAAAGCAAGTGTAGCTTCATCCAAATCACTAGCAGAGGAATACCCACCATCGTCTTTTACCACCAAAACACGCTGATTAGGACAATCACGCTGCACGTGTCCATAGCCCTTGCATCGATAACACAGAACATCTCTTGTTCTACCTGTGGAAGCTACTGAAGAGGCACTACCTGCGGGTTTCTGGGCAGATTTGGTTGCTGAATTTGTGGAAGATGCACGTGGTTTGTCGCTGGAGGAAGGCGGGGGTGCTGGTCGACTTGGCGAAGGAGTTGGTGCTGGTGTACGGCCGGTCATGGACGTAGTCGTGCGCTGGTGCCATGGTGTAGATTTTCCTGCAGAAACAATAGACCTTGCACTAGCACGTCGTCCCTGCACTTCCCTTTCAGCTTTGCAAGCAAGATGAAACAATCGGGTTACATTAGCATAATCTTTATAAGCAAGGATGTCCTGAATTTCCCTATTTAACCCGCCCAAAAATCTAGCCATAGCAGATTCCTCACCCTCCTCTATGTTACAACGCAGCATACCCATTTGTAATTCCTGATAATATTCTTCTACACTTTTAGTACCCTGTCTCAATTGTTGCAACTTGTTTAACATATCACGTGCATAATAAGAAGGAACAAATCTAGCCCGCATGACCCGTTTCAACGCATCCCAAGTTTGTGGCATGTTATTAGGATTCTTCTTACCATGTTCTATCCACCAAACAGAAGCAAATTCAGTAAACTCACTAGTAGCAGCTCTAACCCGCGCATTCTCAGGAAATTCATGGCATGCAAACTTTTGATCAACCGCAATCTCCCAAGTAATGTAAGCATCAGGGTCATATTTACCATCAAAAGGAGGTATTTTAAATTTAACCTTACTAAAAGCATCATCATTACCATGTACCTCACGTCGGTGAAAACCACCCATACCTCTACGGTTAGTACGTAGTCGCCGGCGATTAGGTGCTTCTTGGTCATCTTGTTCAGTATCAGCAACATAGTCATCCCAGTTACCTTCGGCGCCCTCATCACGCCCACCATTGATATTAGTATGCATCTCATCAAACCGCCTCAAGAGTGCGACAAGGCTCTTGTCAATATGAGCAACTGTCATTTCCACATTTGCAAGTTTGGTGTTCGTGTCGATCTGTGTGGCCTCCAATTGCCCCATCTTTTCATTCGTCACCTGCATGTCATTATCAAGACCTTCCGTGTGCGTCTTCACTAGCCTTACAAAGTGTTGTATGATACCCTTGGTGCGAGGAGAGTGTGGCATATTACGAGAAGCATCATCAACCTCCAATCCTGCCATGGTTAGACGAACAGAGGCAACAAGAAAAAAAAAACGTGAAGGAATAAAAACTCTACAACTATTAGGATGTAGCTACTGCAAGGCGCTCACTCTCAACCTGCCACACAAGCTCTTACCAATTCTTACCTTGCACAACAGGAGGGGTCAGCAACCAACAAGTCTGCAACCGTGGAATAAGTGTATCGGTGCCGCAGCAACACGACCTGTCAAACTGTAGTCGAAATATGTAGAGTTGTAGGTGGGCTGAAGCAAGGAATACACTAGTACCACGTTAGTTACAAAAGCAAGCTGAATAATCGTTCAACGGTGGTACTGTGCTGGTCCTAGGCTAAACCAGGCTAGAGACGTGAGCCTAGGCACAAAGGTAGTCACTGAAAAAGAACAACTAGCACAGCACAAAGAGAAACAACAGATTTAGAGATTCAGCCCCCTTCTTCTTCTTTTCCTTTTTTTTTCTTTTCTATTCTTTTTTTTTCTTCTTCTTCTGTTTTTTTTTGCAGGGGCCTAAACCCTTTTTTTTTCACTATGACAACCCAAACAATAAAGATATTGCTAACAACCCCTTTAAATCAGATTTAACAAATCTTGTTAATATAGGAAGTCCAGAAATCTCTACGATGATTGCGGAGCGCTCAGAACGAATTTTGAGATAAGGTCAGATCCGTTGGAAAGAAGATAAGATAAGCTTTCCAGATTGTATTTAAACTTCCAAATCGGATATGATATGTATCCGTGGTGGCAAAAACGAACCAGAGATGTTTTTGGTGATGGTGGATTTCGTGGTGACCAAAACGTGGTAGAACTCAAAACTCTAAAGGAATAAACTAAGACCAGCAACTCGACACAACCGATGCAACCAAAAACTCAACAAGCCCTAACTAAGTAGTACTAGTAAATGCTCAATGGTTTATAGGATTGCGGTAAAACTAATCTACTATTTTTTGGCTTTTTCTGGACTATAGGAGATAAGAAAACAGCGAAGAAAAGTAAATCTCTCACCGATAAACCTTGCTCTGATTACCAACTGATGTGCACCCGTTGGGTGATTGCCCGATCTTTCGATGAGAGGGTGTGGAATAACTCGATTGGGGGAGGAGACGACGTTCACGGCCCGACTACAGCCTTCCAAAGACGCTGCGCCTTAGCAACCGATACACCACCTCCTATGGCTGTCACGATCTTGTGGAGCGTGACACCCTGGCCACTAGGGCACTCGTCCTGCAAGCAATCGAAGAACTAGCAAGAACAAGTAGAACAAGTACTGAATTACCAGATCTAAATGTAGGTTTAAAGATCAAACTACAATATGGTGGGGTTCCGAAGACAAGAAGACGGGCGGCTGAACTAGCACGCGCGCTTGCAAGCAAGTAGCGAGAGCTAAACTTGATCTAAACAAAACCCGCTGTTCTTGGTGGCGGCTAGGGGGTTTATAAACATGGGAGGACGACCACAAGGGTATTGGGGTCGTGCTGCAACCCTAGGATGCGTCCCTAATGGACCTAACTTGATACACGACCCATTGGGCCAAAATAGGGTGACGCAGCACCATGGGCAGAAAAGGCAGGAAATGTCTCGGTAAGAAAACAATGATTACGGCGGCCTCAGAACAGATATGACTATAATTCCGGATCCATATGAAAGTAGACTTGATAAGCTTTCCATGTTGTGCTTGAACATTCCAATCCGAGCCCGCATCTGACCGTGGTGACCGTCACAAGTTGGTGTTCTTCTGCAGTCCGAATCCAGCATGTTCAAATCCTTTTCCCTTTCGGTCTTCTCCCTGATTCCTAAGCAAAACAAGAGTGCACGGGTCTCCATGGTCTAAATATGATGGACATGAACTCAAGAGTGTAATCACCTGATGGTTGAGTTGACGAGCACGAGCGCGAGTAATGGGACCAGAAATTGGTACTTGTATTGGTATAGATGCATCAGTAGTGTGGATGTCTTCATCACTTATTGAAGATTTTGGTGAGGCAATGGGGTTCTAGAGCCAAGATTCATCCTGTTTTGGAGCTTGATGCCAAAGGGGGAGAAAATAAAGGCCAAAGCGAATGGATCAGCTACCACTTGAGAGATTTTTGAAAATAGTAGAATAGAGCTTTTGGTTTGTCAAAACTCTTTTATTGTCTCTCTTGTCAAAAGTTGGCTTCATGTGGGGAGAAATGTTGATTATGAAAAAAGGGGAGTTTTTGAAATCTTGAATCAATTTCTCTTGGAATGACTCTCTTTATGTCTTAACATGTGTGTTTGACTTAGAGATAGAAATTTGAGTTTGATTTGCAAAAACAAACCAAGTGGTGGCAAAGAGTGATCCATATATGTCAAATTTGAATCAAAACAATTTGAGTTCTTATTTGAATTGATTTTGTATTTGTTCTACTTGCTTTATATTGTGTTGGCATAAATCACCAAAAAGGGGGAGATTGAAAGGGAAATGTGCCTTTGGGCCATTTCTAAGTATTTTGGTGATTTAGTGTCCAACACAAGTGCCTAAGTGTAAAATGGTGGACAAAGTACAAATCAAGGATAAAGGTATGTTTCTCGGACTTAGTACATTGTTTTAGAGACTAATGTATTGTGTCTAAGTGCTGGAAACAGGAAAAATCGAATTGGAAATGAGATGGCTTTGTTCAGCCAAAGTCTGCTCAGTCTGGGAGCACCGGACTGTCCGGTGCGCTAGGCTGGCTCAAGCGAACTGGCCGCTCTCGGGAATTCACTGGCGACGTACGGCTATAATTCACCGGACTGTCCGGTGTGCACCGGACTGTCCGGTGAGCCAACGGTCGGCCGGGCCAACGGTCGGCCGCGCGATCTGCGCGGGACACGTGGCCGAGCCAACGGCTAGAAGGGGGCACCGGACTGTCCGGTGTGCACCGGACATGTCCGGTGCGCCAACGGCTCTCTGGCTGCCAACGGTCGGCTGCGCCATTTAAGGAAAGAAATCGGGCACCGGACAGTGTCCGGTGTGCACCGGACTGTCCGGTGCGCCACGCGACAGAAGGCAAGAATTGCCTTCCCAGATTGCTCTCAACGGCTCCTAGCTGCCTTGGGGCTATAAAAGGGACCCCTAGGCGCATGGAGGAGAACACCAAGCATTCCTTGAGCATTCTTGATCACTCACACATCATTCTTGCGCACTTGTTCGACATTCTAGTGATTTGAGCTCCGTTCTAGTGTGCTAGTCTCTTGAGCTCAAGTCTGGGTCTTGTGTGTGCATATTTGCTGTGATCTTTGTGTCTTGTGTGAGTTGCTAATCCCTCCCTTGCTCCGTGCTTCTTTGTGAACTTCAAGTGTAAGGGCGAGAGACTCCAAGTTGTGGAGATTCCTTGCAAACGGGATTAAGAAAAGCAAAGCAAAACACCGTGGTATTCAAGTGGGTCTTTGGACCGCTTGAGAGGGGTTGATTGCAACCCTCGTCCATTGGGACGCCACAACGTGGAGTAGGCAAGCGTTGGTCTTGGCCGAACCACGGAATAAACCACTGTGTCATCTCTGTGATTGATATCCTTGTGGTTACTGTGTTTTGTTGAGACTCCTCTCCAGCCACTTGGTGATTATTGTGCTAACACTTAACCAAGTTTGTGGCTTAAGTTTTAAGTTTTACAGGATCACCTATTCACCCCCCTCTAGGTGCTCGCGGTGCCGAAGGGACAAAGAGAAAAATGGTTGTTAGTGTTCCGAGTAGACAAGCTACTAGGATGGTGAAAGATGATGAAGAAGCTCTAAAAAAGAGAAAATCCAGTCCTGAGCCGACGGTGGCTGCTTCGAAGAAGAGAAAAGCTGCAACTCCGGAGCCAAAAGCAGCTGAGATAGAAGAAGAAACTCCTTCAACGCCTTCTGCTGCTTAAGTAGAAGAAATTTTAAAGGTAATGACTGAATCCTTACCTATCAAGCTGCTAAGTCCTCTGGGGCCGCAACTGACGAAGCTTTTACAGAAGAAGGACGGGCCTTCGACAGCGAAAAAGGCGGTTGGGCCAAAAAGCGAAGAATTGTTACCGTTATGCAAGCCATTGAGGAAACGCCACCGCCGGCCTCAGCATCGAAAGTAACACCTGCTGCCGAAGTTGCGACTGCCGAAGCTACCAATCTAGAGAGTACAATATCTGCTATTGATAAAGTGCTCTTGGATTTGGCCGCGGAGGAGGCTGCTGCGGCTGCAGAAGAAGTCCTGGCCGCAGTGCCTGAGAAAGGGAAGGAAATTGTTGAAGATATTTCGGAAGGAAAAGGCTTCAACTTTCAAAATATAATTGTCCAAGAATTATCCAAGGCTGAGAAGGAGCTGCAGGAGTATGCTATATCCTGTGGCTACCAGCCAGGAGCCATGCTCTTCGGCGGAATTAACGAAGAAGCCTTAGGATGTATTCGAGATCGAACTGGGGCAAAGGTTATCATCACTCTGTCAAAGAGTACTGGTTTTCTGAAGCTTGAAACTGACATCAGCAGCTACCGACGACAGCATATCGTTGACAACTTATTCTATTCTAATTTTAAGGTAAAGTTTTTTCCTCAACTTTTTATTGTTTTGTGATGAAGCAAAGATTTCTGATGAAGGTTATTTTTGCGCAGAGTATGCTGCTAAGCAAAGCCTTAAGAATGCAACAGGACCTCCAAGATAAGAAGAATGAGGTTATAATTGAGGGCTTGGAAAGTAAAATCAAAGATCATGAAGCTGCTCTTGAAAAGAAAGATTTTCTTCTTCAAACAATGGAGGGTTCATTGGCAGAAGCCCAAGCCGAAATTGCCAGATTAAACAATGAACTCCTCCTAAAATCAGAAAGTTTTGAGCAAGAAAAGAAGAATTTTGATGTGAAGCTTGAAGCCGAAATCGAAAAAAGTTCGAATTTGCAAAAATCCTTGAAAGAGCTTCAGGACAAATGCTTAAACTTCGGCAACCGATGCGTGCAACGGCTGAAACAGGTCTTCAACTCGGTTGGTGCCAGCTCTGAAAAATTAGAACCTTCGATTGAAGACCTGCCAAGCACCTTCGAACATATTGAGGGTGAAGTTGAGGCGCTCGACGAAGTTATAGCTCGGCATGGTGACTTCTGTGCCCTGCTAGCTTCTCGCGGCACAGCTGTAGCTTTTATGAAGGCTAGTTGTACGCACGGGAAGATTGTAAACAAGCCGAACTTCAGCCTATCACCAGCGAACTTGACTGATATCCCCAGCCAATCCCGAAGCATTGGAAATAGATTTATAACACAAATCTGGACGAAGGGTGGGCGAAACTTAGCTGGTGACCAAGCTCGAAGTCATCTTAAGCCGATATTAAACTTGTACTTTGTTGCTTACCTTCTCGTGAGAATACCTTTTACCTTATACGACTTTGTTGTGTACAGGATGACGATGCCGAAGGTTAGTAATCTGAAGCTTGACGGAGACTGATGAAGCTGCTGGACAAAGCTTTAGAGACATCTGAATTATCTTTGTAAAAGTTTGTAATTTAGGAATCAAACATTACTCTGTAAATTTGTCCATACCTTGTAATATATATTTTTACCTTTTCATCCGTGTATGAATTGCTTTGATGTGGACGAAACTTGTATCTTTTGAGCCGAAGGCGAAAAACATCTTCCCTACTTTTCGTACACAACGAAGCATATCTTTGCTTCTTTATACTCATCGAAGCATTGCCATCAAAGCCGAAGCATCTGTTTGTACTCTTATGTTATGATGACGATGCTCCTACAAATGTCTACATGAATGTATATGAATGCAATAAATGATGTGACGTAGTGTATAAATGAATGTCCAAACACACGCATACGAAGCCACACCCAGACTCTGCATCCCCTTAGGAATGTCTTTTGAGTCTTAAGCTCTGCATCCCCTTAGGAACGTATTTTGAGCTTCTTCACCTTCTATTTTGGTGGTATAAGTTCTGCATCCCTTAGGAACGTCTTTTGAACTTCTTTGCCTTATATTTCGGCGGTATTTGGCTCTGCATTCCCTTAGGAACGACTTTTGAGCAGAAAACTTACGTTGCGCTCCATTAGGAACGAATTTTTGTAGCTTTGTCATGCTCTACATCCCCTTGGAGACGACCTTTGAGCTTCTCCCTACTTTTCCTCTTTTTTTCTGCACTCGATGGTGCATGCTCAGATTTTACATTTTACATCCTTTTGGGGGATTTGGCTCTTGTGGGGCTAAATAAGGGAAGAAAAATTACAAGCTATGGCCCCGTTAAAAACCTTTCTCCCCCTTTGTAAAGGAAAATGGTGCCATAGAAAAAAAGAAAAAAAATTACATCCAATTACACATAATATCGCCGAAGCTCATCCGCATTCCAAGATCTGGTTATGTCGTTGCCGTCCATATCTTCAATTTGTAAGAACCGGGCCTCGACGAAGATACCACCAGAAAAGGTCCTTCCCACTTCAGCTACAATTTGCCTACTGTGTCCGGATTGGCCACTCTCCGAAGCACCAAATGCCCTGGCTTAATATTTTTCAACCGAACTTTTCTGTCACGCCATTTTATTGTTTTGGCTTGATATTTATTGATGTTCTCCACAACCTAAAGTCTGGTCCCCTCTATAGTATCTTTTGTTACGTGATAATCAGCTTGGTCTTCTGTCAAAGCTACTGTTCTTATTGACCCTGCTTTAGCTTCTTCAGGAGTTACAACTTCGTCACCGAACAATAGTTTGAAAGATGTGAATTCTGTTGATCTTGACATAGTTGTATTGTGGCTCCACACCACTTTAATCAACTCATCTGGCCACTTTCCTCTGGGCCGATTGAAGATTAACTTCATTATTCCTGTCAAAATAATGCCATTTGGTCTTTCTACCAACCCGTTTGACACCGGATGCCTAACTTATGCAAAATGGATCTTCGTACCAATGTGGTCACATAAGTCTTTGAATGTTTCAGCATCAAACTGTGTTCCTGAAAGGGAATTAGGCGTACACCTATTTCCTAAATGATTTTGGTGGTTGAATTGCCCAACACAAATAATTGGACTAACTAGTTTTGCTCTAGTGTATAAGTTATACAGGTGCCAAAGGTTCACACTTAGCCAATAAAAAGACCAAGAATTGGGTTCAACAAAAAGAGCAAGGGATAACCGAAGTGTGCCCTGGTCTGGCGCACCGGACTGTCCGGTGTGCCACCGGACAGTGTCCGGTGCACCACCGGACAGTGTTCGGTGCACCAGGGGACTTCACGCTGAACTCCTCACCTTCGGGAAAATTCAGAGCCGCTCCGCTATAATTCACCGGACTGTCCGGTGTACACCGGACTGTCCGGTGTACACCGGACAGTGTCCGATGCTCCAAGGAAGAGCAACTCTGGAACTCGCCAGCTTCGGGAATTCGCTCCGCTATAATTCACCGGACTGTCCGGTGAGCCAGCGGAGTAACGGCTACCTCGCGCCAACGGTCACCTGCAGAGGCATTAAATGCGCGCCAGAGCGCGCAGAAGTCAGGCACGCGTGAAGTGGCGCACCGGACACTCTACAGTGCATGTCCGGTGTGCCACCGGACATCCAGGCGGGCCCAGAAGTCAGAACTCCAACGGTCGGAACCCAACGGCCTGGTGACGTGCCTGGCACACCGGACACTGTCCGGTGTGCACCGGACTGTCCGGTGCACCATGCGACAGACAGCCCCACCAAACGGCTAGTTTGGTGGTTGGGGTTATTAATACCCCCAACTACCCCACATTCATTTCATCCAAGTTTTCCTACTTCAACCACTTACAAGAGCTCTAGCATTCAATTCTAGACACACCCAAGTGATCAAATCCTCTCCAAATTCCACACAACGCCTTAGTGACTAGTGAGAGAGATTTGCTTGTGTTCTTTCGAGCTCTTGCGCTTGGATTGCTTTCTTCTTTGATTCTTTCTTGTGATCAACTCAATTGTAACCAAGGCAAGAGGCACCAATTGTGTGGTGGCCCTTGCGGGGAAGTTTTGTTCCCGTTTGATTGAGAAGAAGAAGCTCACTCGGTCCGAGGGACCGTTTGAGAGAGGGAAAGGGTTGAAAGAGACCCGGTCTTTGTGACCACCTCAACGGGGAGTAGGTTTGCGAGAACCGAACCTCGGTAAAACAAATCTATGTGTCACACTCTTTATTTGCTTGTGATTTGTTTTGCACCCTCTCTCGCGGACTCGTTTATATTTCTAACACTAACCCGACTTGTAGTTGTGATTAACTTTGTAAATTTCAGTTTCGCCCTATTCACCCCCCCTCTAGGCGACTTTCAATTAGTATCAGAACCCGGTGCTTCATTAGAGCCTAACCGCTCGAAGTGATGTCGGGAGATCACGCCAAGAAGGAGATGGAGACCGGCGAAAAGCCCACTACAAGCCACGGGAAGGCTTCATCGGAAGAGTCCCGCAAGAAGGGAAAAGGGAAGGAGAAGAAAGCTTCTTCCCGCAAGTCGCATCGGAGTGGCGTCAAGATAAAGAAGATGAGGAAGGTGGTCTACTACGAGACCGACACTTCATCACCTTCCACCTCCAGCTCCGACGCGCCCTCCGTAACTTCTAAGCGCCATGAGCGCAAGAAGTTTAGTAAGATCCCCCTACGCTACCCTCGCATTCCTAAACATACACTTTTACTTTCCGTCCCGTTAGGCAAACCACCAACTTTTGATGGTGAAGATTATGCTAGGTGGAGTGATTTAATACGATTTCATCTAACCTCACTCCTCAAAAGTATATGGGATGTCGTTGAGTTTGGTGTACAGGTACCATCCATAGGGGATGAAGATTATGATATTGATGAAGTGGCCCAAATCGAGCACTTCAACTCCCAAGCCACAACAATAGTCCTCGCCTCTCTAAGTAGGGAGGAGTACAACAAGGTGCAAGGATTGAAGAGCGCCAAGGAAGTTTGGGACGTGCTCAAAACCGCGCACGAGGGTGATGAACTCACCAAGATCACCAAGCGGGAAACGATCGAGGGAGAGCTCGGTCGCTTCCGTCTTCGCCAAGGGGAGGAGCCACAAGATATGTACAACCGGCTCAACACCTTGGTGAACCAAGTGCGCAACCTCGGGAGCAAGAAATGGGATGACCACGAAGTGGTTAAGGTTATTTTAAGATCACTCATTTTCCTTAACCCTACTCAAGTCCAATTAATTCGTGGCAATCCTAGATACACACTAATGACTCCCGAGGAAGTAATCGGGAATTTTGTGAGCTTTGAATTTATGATCAAGGGCTCACGAAAGATCAACGAGCTTGACGGTCCTTCTACGTCCGAAGCTCAACCGGTCGCATTCAAAGCGACGGAAGAGAAGAAGGAGGAGTCTACACCGAGTAGAACACCCATCGACGCCTCCAAGCTCGACAACGAGGAAATGGCGCTCGTCATCAAAAGCTTTCGCCAAATCCTCAAGCAAAGGAGGGGGAAAGATTACAAGCCCCGCTCCAAGAAGGTTTGCTACAAGTGTGGTAAGCCCGGTCACTTTATTGCAAAATGTCCTATGTCTAGTGACAGTGACAGGGGCGATGACAAGAAGGGGAGAAGAAAGGAGAAGAAGAGGTACTACAAGAAGAAGGGCGGCGATGCCCATGTTTGTCGCGAGTGGGACTCCGACGAAAGCTCTAGCGACTCCTCCGACGACGAGGACGCCGCCAACATCGCCGTCACCAAGTGCCTCATGGCAAAGGACGGCAAAAATAAGAAGGTTAAATCTAAATCCTCCACTAGATATGAGTCCTCTAGTGATGATAATGCTAGTGATGAGGAAGATAATTTGCGTACTCTTTTTCCCAACTTAAACATGCAACAAAAGGAGAAATTAAACGAATTAATTAGTGCCATCCATGAGAAGGATGATCTCTTGGACTCCCAAGAGGATTTCCTAATCAAGGAAAACAAAAAGCATGTTAAAATTAAAAATGCTTATGCTCTAGAAGTTGAAAAATGTGAAAAATTATCTAGTGAGCTAAGCACTTGCCATGAGACTATAGACAACCTTAGAAATGAGAATGCTAATTTGTTAGCTAAGGTTGATTCCATCACTTGTAATGTTTCAATTCCCAATCTTAGAAATAATAATGATGATTTGCTTGCTAAGATTGAAGAATTGAACATTTCTCTTGCTAACCTTAGAGATGAAAATGAAAAATTGCTTGCTAAGGCTAAAGAACTAGATGTGTGCAATGTTACAATTTCGGACCTTAGAACTAAAAATGATATATTACATGCTAAGGTTGTATAATTGAAATCTTGCAAACCCTCTACATCTACCGTTGAGCACACTTCTATTTGTACTAGATGTAGAAATGTTGATATCAATGCTATACATGATCACATGGCTTTAATTAAACAACAACATGATCATATAGCAAAATTAGATGCTAAAATTGCCGAGCATGACTTAGAGAACGAAAAATTTAAATTTGCTAGAAGCATGCTCTATAGAGGGAGACGCCCTGGCATTAAGGATGGCATTGGCTTCCAACAGGGAGGCAATGTCAAACTTAATGCCCCTCCTAAGAAATTGTCTAATTTTGTTAAAGGCAAGGCTCCCATGCCTCAAGATAACGAGGGTTACATTTTGTACCCTGTCGGTTATCCTGAGAGCAAAATTAGGAGAATTCATTCTAGGAAGTCTCACTCTGGCTCTAACCATGCATTTATGTATAAGGGTGAGACATCTAGTTCTAGGCAACCAACCCATGCTAAGTTGCCTAAGAAGAGAACTCCTAGTGCATCAAATGATCATAGCATTTCATTTAAAACTTTTGATGCATCCTATGTTTTAACTAACAAATCCGGCAAGGTAGTTGCCAAGTATGTTGGGGGCAAGCACAAGGGGTCAAAGACTTGTGTTTGGGTACCCAAAGTTCTTGTGTCTAATGCTAAAGGACCCAAAACCATTTGGGTACCTAAAGTCAAGAACTAAACATGTTTTGTAGGTTTATGCATCCGGGGGCTCAAGTTGGATAATCGACAACGGGTGCACAAACCACATGACAGGGGAGAAGAAAATGTTCTCCTCTTACGAGAAAAACCAAGATCCCCAACGAGCTATCACATTCGGGGATGGAAATCAAGGTTTGGTCAAAGGATTGGGTAAAATTGCTATATCTCCTGACCATTCTATTTCCAATGTTTTTCTTGTAGATTCTTTAGATTACAATTTGCTTTCTGTATCTCAATTATGTCAAATGGGCTACAACTGTCTATTCACTGATGTAGGTGTCACTGTCTTTAGAAGAAGTGATGATTCAATAGCATTTAAGGGAGTATTAGAGGGTCATCTATACTTGGTAGATTTTGATAGAGCTGAACTCGACACTTGCTTAATTGCTAAGACTAACAAGGGTTGGCTCTAGCACCGCCGACTAGCCCATGTTGGGATGAAGAATCTTCATAAACTTCTAAAGGGAGAGCACATTTTAGGATTAACAAATGTTCATTTTGAGAAAAACAGGATTTGTAGCGCATGCCAAGCAGGGAAGCAAGTTGGTGCCCATCATCCACACAAGAACATCATGACGACCGACAGGCCACTGGAGCTCCTACACATGGATCTATTCGGCCCGATTGCTTACATAAGCATCGGCGGGAGTAAGTACTGTCTAGTTATTGTGGATGATTATTCTCGCTTCACTTGGGTGTTCTTTTTGCAGGAAAAATCTCACACCCAAGAAACCTTAAAGGGATTCTTGAGACGGGCTCAAAATGAGTTCGGCTTGAGGATCAAGAAAATTAGAAGCGACAACGGGACGGAGTTCAAGAACTCACAAATCGAAGGCTTCCTTGAGGAGGAGGGCATCAAGCATGAGTTCTCTTCTCCCTACACCCCTCAACAAAATGGTGTAGTGGAGAGGAAGAATAGAACTCTATTGGACATGGCAAGAACCATGCTTGATGAGTACAAGACTTCGGATCGGTTTTGGGCCGAGGCGGTCAACACCGCCTGGTACGCCATCAACCGGTTGTATCTACACCGAATCCTCAAGAAGACATCATACGAACTCCTAACCGGTAAAAAGCCCAACATTTCATATTTTAGAGTCTTTGGTAGCAAATGCTTTATTCTTGTGAAAAGAGGTAGAAAATCTAAATTTGCTCCTAATACTGTAGAAGGCTTTTAACTAGGATATGATTCAAACACAAGGGCATATAGAGTCTTTAACAAGTCCACTGGACAAGTTGAAGTTTCTTGTGATGTTGTGTTTGATGAGACTAACGGCTCTCAAGTAGAGCAAGTTGATCTTGATGAGATAGGTGATGAAGAGGCTCCATGCATCGCGCTAAGGAACATGTCCATTGGGGATGTGTGTCCTAAGGAATTCGAAGAGCCTCCAAATGCACAAGATCAACCATCCTCCTCCACGCAAGCATCTCCACCAACTCAAAATGAGGATGTGGCTCAAGTTGATGAAGGAAAAGATCAAGCAAATGAGCCACCTCAAGATGACGGCAATGATCAAGGGGGAGATGCAAATGATCAAGACAAGGAGGATAAAGAACCAAGACCGCCACACCCAAGAGTCCACCAAGCAATCCAACGAGATCACCCCGTCGACACCATCCTTGGTGACATTCATAAGGGGGTAACCACTAGATCTCGTGTTGCTCATTTTTGTGAACATTACTCTTTTGTTTCCTCTATTGAGCCACACAGGGTAGAGGAAGCACTTCAAGATTCGGATTGGGTGGTGGCGATGCAAGAGGAGCTCAACAACTTCACTAGGAATGAGGTATGGCATTTAGTTCCACGTCCTAACCAAAATGTTGTAGGAACCAAATGGGTGTTCCGCAACAAACAAGATGAGCATGGTGTGGTGACAAGGAACAAAGCCCGACTTGTGGCCAAGGGATACTCCCAAGTCGAAGGTTTGGATTTCGGTGAAACCTATGCACCCGTAGCTAGGCTTGAGTCAATTCGTATATTATTGGCCTATGCTACTTACTATGGCTTTAAGCTTTATCAAATGGACGTGAAAAGTGCCTTCCTCAATGGACCAATCAAGGAAGAGATCTATGTTGAGCAACCTCCCGGCTTTGAAGATAGTGAGTACCCTAACCATGTTTATAAACTCTCTAAGGCGCTTTATGGGCTCAAGCAAGCCCCAAGAGCATGGTATGAATGCCTTAGAGATTTCCTTATCACTAATGGATTCAAAGTCGGAAAAGCAGATCCTACACTCTTTACCAAAACACTTGAAAATGATTTGTTTGTATGCCAAATTTATGTTGATGATATTATATTTGGGTCTACTAACGAGTCTACTTGTGAAGAATTTAGTAGGATCATGACACAAAAATTCGAGATGTCTATGATGGGGGAGTTGAAGTACTTCTTAGGATTCCAAGTGAAGCAACTCCAAGAAGGCACCTTCCTAAGCCAAACGAAGTATACTCAAGACATTCTAAGCAAGTTTGGGATGAAGGATGCCAAACCCATCAAGACACCTATGGGAACCAATGGGCATCTCGACCTCGACGAAGGAGGTAAATCCGTTGATCAAAAGGTAATACCGGTCGATGATAGGATCTTTACTCTTTTTATGTGCATCTCGACCGGATATTATGCTTTCCGTATGCATGTGTGCAAGATTCCAAGCCGACCCTAAGGAAGCTCACCTTACGGCCGTAAAACGAATCTTGAGATATTTAGTTTATACTCCTAAGTTTGGGCTTTGGTATCCTAGGGGATCCACATTTGATTTGATTGGGTATTCGGATGCCGATTGGGCAGGGTGTAAAATTAATAGGAAGAGCACATCGGGGACTTGCCAGTTCTTGGGAAGATCCTTGGTGTCTTGGGCTTCAAAGAAGCAAAATTCCGTAGCTCTTTCTACCGCCGAAGCCGAGTACATTGCCGCAGGCCATTGTTGCGCGCAACTACTTTGGATGAGGCAAACCCTTAGGGACTACGGTTACAAACTAACCAAAGTTCCTCTTCTATGTGATAATGAGAGTGCAATCCGCATGGCGGATAATCCCGTTGAGCATAGCCGCACTAAACACATAGCCATTCGGTATCACTTTTTAAGGGATCACCAACAAAAGGGAGATATCGAGATTTCATACATTAATACTAAAGATCAATTAGCCGATATCTTTACCAAGCCACTCGATGAACAAACTTTTAACAAACTTAGGCATGAGCTAAATATTCTTGATTCTAGGAACTTCTTTTGTTGATTTGCACACATAGCTCATTAATATACCTTTGATCATGTCTCTTTTATATATGCTATGACTAATGTGTTTTCAAGTCTATTTCAAACCAAGTCATAGGTGTATTGAAAGGGAATTGGAGTCTTCGGCGAAGACAAAAGGCTTCCACTCCGTAACTCATCCTTCGCCGTCGCTCCGAGCCACTCTCCATCTTTGGGGGAGAGAAAGGACTCCGTCTTTGGTATAATCTTCACTCATTTATTTATGACCAAAGGGGGAGAAAGTAATTGTAAGGGCTCTAATGACTCCGTTTTTGGCCATTCATGCCAAAGGGGGAGAAAGTATTAGCTCAAAGCAAAAGGACCGCACCACCACCTAAATTTTAAAATGATTTTCAATTGGAAATTTCAAAATTGGTATGCTATTATGTTCAAAAAGGGGGAGAGAATAGTATATTCAAAATCAATATCCTAAAACCCTCTTGAACACTAAGAGGAGGATTTCATTTAGGGGGAGTTTTGTTTAGTCAAAGGAAAAGCATTTGAAACAGGGGGAGAAAATTTCAAATCTTGAAAATACTTTGCAAAATCTTATTCATTTACCTTTGACTATTTGCGAAAGATCTTTGAAAAGGATTTACAAAACAATTTGCAAAAACAAAACATGTGGTGCAAGCGTGGTCCAAAATGTTAGAAATGAAGAAACAATCCATGCATATATTATAAGTATTTATATTGGCTCAATTCCAAGCAACCTTTGCACTTACAATTATGCGAACTAGTTCAATTATGCACTTCTATATTTGCTTTGGTTTGTGTTGGCATCAATCACCAAAAAGGGAGAGATTGAAAGGGAATTAGGCGTACACCTATTTCCTAAATGATTTTGGTGGTTGAATTGCCCAACACAAACAATTGGACTAACTAGTTTTGCTCTAGTGTATAAGTTATACAGGTGCCAAAGGTTCACACTTAGCCAATAAAAAGACCAAGAATTGGGTTCAACAAAAAGAGCAAGGGATAACTGAAGTGTGCCCTGGTCTGGCGCACCGGACAGTGTCCGGTGCACCAGGGGACTTCACGCTGAACTCCTCACCTTCGGGAAAATCCAGAGCCGCTCCGCTATAATTCACCGGACTGTCCTGTGTACACCGGACAGTGTCCGGTGCTCCAAGGAAGAGCAACTCTGGAACTCGCCAGCTTCGGGAATTCGCTCCGCTATAATTCACCGGACATGTCTGGTGTGCACCGGACTGTCCGGTGAGCCAGCGGAGTAACGGCTACCTCGCGCCAACGGTCACCTGCAGAGGCATTAAATGCGCGCCAGAGGGCGCAGAAGTCAGGCACGCGCGAAGTGGCGCACCAGACACTCTACAGTGCATGTCCGGTGTGCCACCGGACATCCAGGCGGGCCCAGAAGTCAGAACTCCAAAGGTCGGAACCCAACGGCCTGGTGACGTGGCTGGCGCACCGGACACTGTTCGGTGTGCACCGGACTATCCGGTGCACCATGCGACAGACAGCCCCACCAAACGACTAGTTTGGTGGTTGGGGTTATAAATACCCCCAACCACCCCACATTCATTTCATCCAAGTTTTCCTACTTCAACCACTTACAAGAGCTCTAGCATTCAATTCTAGACACACCCAAGTGATCAAATCCTCTCCAAATTCCACACAACGCCTTAGTGACTAGTGAGAGAGATTTGCTTGTGTTCTTTCGAGCTCTTGCGCTTGGATTGCTTTCTTCTTTGATTCTTTCTTGCGATCAACTCAATTGTAACCAAGGCAAGAGGCACCAATTGTGTGGTGGCCCTTGCGGGGAAGTTTTGTTCCCGTTTGATTGAGAAGAAGAAGCTCACTCGGTCCGAGGGACCGTTTGAGAGAGGGAAAGGGTTGAAAGAGACCCGGTCTTTGTGACCACCTCAATGGGGAGTAGGTTTGCGAGAACCGAACCTCGGTAAAACAAATCCGCGTGTCACACTCTTTATTTGCTTGCGATTTGTTTTGCACCCTCTCTCGCGGACTCGTTTATATTTATAACGCTAACCCGGCTTGTAGTTGTGATTAACTTTGTAAATTTCAGTTTCGCCCTATTCACCCCCCTCTAGGCGACTTTCAGTTCCATTGTCTATAGTTATAGCCTTAGGCACGTCGAAGCGACAAACAATATTCTGCCAGAAGAATTTTTGGATTGTGGCCGAAGTTATTGTAGCCAAAGGCTTTTCTTCAATCCACTTGGAAAAATATTCTACAGCCACCACAACATACTTCAAATTACCTTGTGCCGGTGGAAGTGGACCTAATAAATCTAGGCCCCATCTTTGTAATGGCTAAGTAGGCTGTATTAGCTGGGTGAGAGATGAAGGTTGTTTCTGGTCTCTTGCACATTTTTGACAATTTTCACATTTTTGAACTAGCTCTGGTGCATCCGAAGCTGCCTTCGGCCAGTAAAATCTTTGTCTAAGCACTTTTCCCAGCAAGGGCATAGACCCAATATGAGATCCACATAGACTTGCATGTATCTCCTTCATTAATTCAATACCTTCAGCTCTGGATAAACACTTGAGGAGTGGAGAACAGACTCGATGTTTATATAATTCCCCTTCTATTATCACATACGGTCTTGTCCTTGCTTCCATTCTCTGATTATAAGCTTCGTCATCCGAAAGACAATTACCTTGGAGGAAATATATAATTTTAGTCCTCCAATCTTCATTATGTACTGGGGAAATTGCAAGCACTGCTCTCTCCATAAGTTCAACCGAAGGTGCTCTTATTGTTTCAAAAAATACTTCCGAAGGTAGGGGGAGCCCCTGTGCCACTAATTTGGCTAGTAGATCTGCATGCTCATTTTCTCCTCTTGGAATATTCTTGACAGAAAAACCTTCAAAAGAAGCCTCCAACCTTCGAATTGTATCCAGATATTTTTCAAGCTTCGGGTCTCTTGCCTTGCTACTTTTGTCTATATGGTCAGAAATGACTTGAGAATCAGTTTTTAGGATGGCCCTTTTTATTCCCATTGCCCTTAACTTTCGAAGCCCCAACAAAAGTGCTTCATATTCAGCAATATTATTTGTACAACTAAAGTCAAGCTTTGCTGCATAACATGTTCTGACTTTTGAAGGCGCAACTAGGACAGCAGCCGCTCCTGCACCGAAGGTTCCCCAGGAACCATCGCAGAACACTATGCAAGCTTTGGCGTCTTTATTTGTTTCTTCTTCCTGAGTCCCTGGCGTCCAATCAGCGATGAAGGCTGCTAACGCCTGGGACTGAATTGAGGATCTATGTACATAGTCGATACTAAATTCATTAAGCTCCGCAGCCCATTTTCCAATCCCTCCCGTAGCTTCTCTGTTCCTCATTATGTCCTTCAGAGATTGTGACGAAGGAACAATTATGTGATATGCTTGGAAATAATGCTGAAGCTTCCTGGAGGCCATCAACACAGCATACAACACCTTCTCCAATTCTGTATAATTTTTCTTTGATAAACTTAAAGCTTCGGAGACGAAGTACACTGGAGCCTGCTTTTTGACTTGGCTATCCAGTTTCTCCTGTACAAGCGCCACACTAACTGCAGAGTGCGACGCTGCCACATATAAAAGCAATGGAGCCCCTGGTGAAGGTGGAGTTAGTGTTGTTAAATCAATGAAATATTGCTTCAACTCTTCGAATGCTTTTTGCTGAGACGGGCCCCACTAAAAAACTTCACCTGACTTCAATATTTCAAAAAATGGTAGATTTCTTTCTACTGATCTGGATATGAATCTGTTCAATGATGCTAGTCTTCCTGCCAGCTATTGGGCCCCATTCTCTGTGCTTGGTGGCTCCATCCGAAGGATAGCTTTGATCTTGCTCGGGTTGGCTTCAATTCCTTTCGTTGATACTAAACAGCTAAGGAACTTGCCCTTCTTCACCCCAAAAACACACTTTTCTAGATTTAACTTCAGGCCAGCTTGCCTGAAATTAGCAAATGTGTCTTGCAAATCAACAATGTGATTTTCTTGCTTCGTGCTTTTCACTATGATATCATCAACATAGGTCAGTACATTCCTGCCTATTTGAGAATGAAGGACCTTAGCTGTCATTCTGCTGAAGCTTCCTCCAGCATTTTTAAGCCCCTCAGGCATCCGAAGATAACAATAGGTACCACTAGGGGTTATGAAGCTAGTCTTCGACTCGTCTTCCTTTTTCATCCAAATTTGATGGTAACCTGAGTAACAATCCAACAGACTCATGAGCTCTGAAGAAGCTGCTGCATCTACTAGAGAGTCTATCCTTGGCAATGGGAACTCGTCCTTTGGACAAGCCTTGTTGAGATCTGTGAAATCAATGCACATTCTCCATTTACCATTGGCCTTCACCATAACAGTGTTGGCTAGCCATTTTGGGTATTCCGCTTCTCTGATGACACCAGCACTAAGAAGTCTCTTCACTTCGTTCCGAGCACCTTCAGCTTTGTCTTCAGACATCTTTCGAAGCCTTTGTTTTCTTGGCCTGAAAGATGGATCCACATTGAGTGAACGTTCGATAACATCTCTGTTGACACCGTAGAGATCATTGGCTGACCAAGCAAAAACATCTTTGTTGTTGAATAGAAATCTTAGCAAAGTCATCTCTTGCTCTTCAGATAGCTGGGACCCTAGCAGTACCCTTTGTTCTGCTATGTCTTCACATAGAAGCATAGGCTTCGGCTGATCCGCCGAAGCAGCCTTCTCTCTTTTGTATTTATACTATTGAAATGCTTTGGCTCCATCTATGTTATGAATTGCCTTTGAATCTGTCCAGTTTCCTTTGGCCCTTCTGGCAGCTTCTTGACTCCCATGGACAACAATGGGCCCTTGTTCCGAAGGTATCTTCATGCATAAATATGTTGGATGAAGTATTGCTTCGAAGGCATTAAGTGTCCCTCGACCAATGATTGCATTATAGGGGTACTCCATGTCAACAATGTCAAAGACAACCTATTCAGTCCTTGTGTTGTGGACGAAGCCGAAGGTCACTAGCATTGTGATTTTACCGAGTGCTACAATCTGCCTTCCTCCGAAGCCACAAAGAGGGTGTATAGCATCATGAATCTTGTCTTCTGGCTCTTGCATCTGTCTAAAGGCCTTAGCAAATATGATGTCCGCTGCACTTCCTATATAAACCAGAACATTATGGACCAGAAATCCCTTGATGACACAATATATGTGTCGGCGTTTCGAGACCGGGGGGTCCCTAAGCCGACGAGTGAATGTGCCGCGTGCCCCAGCCCAGATGGGTCGAGCGCGTGGGCGAGCGCGAAGGGGGAAGTGAGGTGGCCGGAGACAGGCGTGAGAGAGGTGGAAATCCCGCGGCCTTCGTGTTCGTCCCGCGCCCAGGTCGGGTGCGCTTGCAGTAGGGGGTTACAAGCGTCCACGCGGGTGAGGGAAGCGAGCGGCCCCAAGAGAGCGCCTGCCCTGTCCTCGTCCCCGCGCGGCCAACCCTCTCTAAGAGGCCCCTGGTCCTTCCTTTTATAGGCGTAAGGAGAGGAGCCAGGTGTACAATGGGGGTGTAGCAGAGTGCTACGTGTCTAGCGGGGGAGAGCTAGTGCCCTAAGTACATGCCGATGTGGCAGCCGGAGAGATCTTGGCACCCAGCTGGTGTGATGTCGTGGCCGTCGGAGGAGCAACGGAGCCTGGCGGAGGGACAGCTGTCGGAGCGGTTGAGTCCTTGCTGACGTCCTCCTGCTTCCGTAAGAGAGCTGAGAGCCGCCATCGTCACAGAGCTTGCGGGGCGCCATCATTGCCTATCTGGCGGAGCTAGCCAGATGGGACACCGGTCTTGTTCTCTGCG
This sequence comes from Zea mays, assembly GCF_902167145.1. Classification (NCBI taxonomy): domain Eukaryota; kingdom Viridiplantae; phylum Streptophyta; class Magnoliopsida; order Poales; family Poaceae; genus Zea; species Zea mays. Next base: position 50,114,401 of record NC_050103.1, read on the forward strand.
GCCCGAGTCGGCTCGGGGTAGGGTGATGATGGCGCTTCCTGTTGACGTGGCTGGCCTGCGCCCTAGGTTGGGCGTCGTGGAGGCTCCTCCGAAGCCGAGGTTGAGTCTGTCTTCCGTGGCCGAGGCCAAGTCCGAGCCCCTGGGTTGGGCGAGGCGGAGGTCGTTCGGCAGAGGCCAGGGCGGAGTCCGAGCCCTGGGGTCGGGCGAAGCGGAGTTCGTCGTCTTCTGGGGCTGAGCCCGAGTCCGAGCCCTGGGGTCGGGCGGAGCGGAGTTCGCCGTCTTCCGGGGCTTAGCCCGAGTCTGAGCCCTGGGGTCGGGCGGAGCGGAGTTCGCCGTCTTCCGGGACTTAGCCCGAGTCCGAGCCCTGGGGTCGGGCGAAGCGGAGTTCGCCGTCTTCCGGGACTTAGCCCGAGTCCGAGCCCTGGGTCGGGCGGAGCGGAGTTCGCCGTCTTCCGGGACTTAGCCCGAGTCCGAGCCCTGGGTCGGGCGGAGCGGAGTTCGCCGTCTTCCGGGACTTAGCCCGAGTTCGAGCCCTGGGTCGGGCGGAGCGGAGCTTCCTGTGGCGCCTTTGGCAGGGCCTGACTGCCTGTTAGTCTCACTCTGTCAAGGGGCACTGCAGTCGGAGTGGCGCAGGCGGCGCTGTCCTTCTGTCAGGCCGGTCAGTGGAGCGGCGAAGTGACGGCGGTCACTTCAGCTCTGCCGGGGAGCGCGCGTCAGGATAAAGGTGTCAGGCCACCTTTGCGTTAAATGCTCCTGCGATTCGGTCGGTCGGTGCGGCGATTTAGTCAGGGTTGCTTCTTAGCGAAGGCAGGGCCTCGAGCGAGCCGAAGATGTGTCCGCCGTTGGAGGGGGGCCTCGGGCGAGACGGAAATCCTCCGGGGTCGGCTGCCCTTGTCCGAGGCTAGGCTCGGGCGAGGCATGATCGAGTCGCTCGAAAGGACTGATCCCTGACTTAATCGCACCCATCAGGCCTTTGCAGCTTTATGCTGATGGGGGTTACCAGCTGAGAATTAGGCGTCTTGAGGGTACCCCTAATTATGGTCCCCGACAGTAGCCCCCGAGCCTCGAAGGGAGTGTTAGCACTCGCTTGGAGGCTTTCGTCGCACTTTTTTGCAAGGGGACCAGCCTTTCTCGGTTGCATTTTGTTCCGGCGGGTGCGCGCGAGCGCACCCGCCGGGTGTAGCCCCCGAGGCCTCGGAGGAGTGGTTTCACTCCTTCGAGGTCTTAATGCCTTGCGTAATGCTTCGGCTGGTCTGGTTGTTCCCTCATGCGAACTGGCCGTAGCCCGGGTGCACGGTCGGGGCCCAAGTTCTCGGGCTGGTATGTTGACGCTGTCAACGGTTCGGCCGGAGCCGGGTTTGCGAGAGCAGCCCCCGAGCCTCCGCACAGGGCGAGAGGACGATCAGGGACAGACTCGGCTTTTTTACATACGCCCCTGCGTCGCCTTTCCGCAAGGAGGAGGGGGGGAAAGCGCCATGTTACCCTCGATGGGCACCGAACATGGTGTCTCCGGTGAGCTGCAAGCGGGTAATCCGAGTGGACGTCCGTGCCCCGTTCGTTAGGGGTCGGCTAGGGGCCCAGAGGCACACCCAAAAGTACCTGCGGGTGATCTGCCAGACCCGGTCCCCTAGCAACGGGGTCCGAGGGCTCGATGCCTCCCTCCGATGGGATTCCGTTACAAGATCGCTCCCGCTGGTCTCGGAAATGTCCTAGGGTACCTCGGGAGCGCAGCCTGAGCCTTGGTTATGTATCGAACGTACCCCTGGTCATCCCTCGCTCGGCGTTTGAGGCGGCTGTGAACCCTTCGGGGGCCAGCCTTCGAACCCCTGATCAGTAATGGGCGCGGAGCCCGAGTAGCCTGAGGCGGCCGTGGAACCCTTCGGGGGGCCGGCCTTCGAACCTCTGACCATTAGTGGATGTAGGGCCCACGCGATCTGAGGCGGCTGTTGAACCCCTCGGGGGGCCAGCCTTCGAACCTCTGATCAGTAGGGGGGCTCGGAGCCCGGTTCCTTCACGGGGAAGGATCCTTTTCGGGGTATCCCCCTTTCCCGGTCCCTGTTGCAAGAGATAGAGAAAGAGGAAAAAGGAAAAGGATACGAAATCGAACGACGTGGCGTACCTTTTTTGGCGCGGTTATTACGGCGAAGGCGAAGCGTCGCCCGCTTCTCCTGCCAGAAGCGCCGCCTGTCCCGTCGCGGAGTTAATGCGACGGGGCGAGTGGTTGGCGGGGCGGTCGTCGCGCGTGCGCGAGCCGTTCGAGGAACGGATCACGGGCGCGTCGTCTTCACGCCGTGAGAGGGGGTTCTCTCACTGCCCCTGGATGGGACGTGAGCTTGGCTGACGACGTGACCGCTGCTCCCGCCCGCCTGCCACCGTCATTACTGCCGGCCCACTTTCGGCCGCATTGACCGTCGCGCCAGGCTGGCATTGCTGGGTCGTGCGCTGGGTCGCCTCGAGTCGCGGTATTGGTTCCACAATCGAAGAGGCGCGGTGGTGGCGCAAGTGGCGGTGCAGTTGCTTGCATGCAGCATCCGGCGCGCCGGTTGCGTGACGCGTGGGCCTGGGCCTCCACGCCGGGCGCGTTGGGAGTCGGAGAAGCGCGCCCACTTGGCGCGGTTGCATGTCGCCTGCATGGCTGCCCGCCTCTCTCGCCCGTTGGTCTGGGCAAAAGTGGAGGGTCACTTGTAACCGCTGGGCGGTTGAGTGCACCACGCGCGGCGGTTTGGCTTCTTCTGCTCCGAGTCGGTTTGCATGACATGCGGGACCCAGCCCCCGCGTCGCAAGGGAGGGCCTTGGAGCGTGTTGGAGAAGACTCAGCCCGTGACGGTTGGGGGCGCAAGTAGGGAGAGTTGCCTTTAAAAGGAGGGCGACCCCTTTCGGAAGGCGACCATGTCTTCTCGCTCCCTTATGCATCGCGTCTCTCCACCTTCCAAGCCCCCAGATGGGGGATACCCGCCGTCTTTTCGCCTCATCGTTGGAGGAACGCAACTCCGTGGGAGTTGGTACCTTTCAGCCATCGTTCGGCTTCAAGGATTTTCATCAGCCAGCCCGGCTGTACCCCCCCACCGGCGGTCACCCAAGACGGTGACCACTAGCTCCTGGGTGGGGAGAAGCAAGCCGGGCTGCGATCTTGGTCCCACCCTCAGCTTCAAGGATGTTCATCATCCTCGCTGGGGTGGGGGCCGGGATGAGCCGGCGCTCTACCTCCCGCGCGGGTTCGTGGGTCACCCTCTCCCGCGGCGTTCAAGGGAGAGGGCGCTCACTGGCCCTGCGGGCGGTCCGGACTTCGACAACGCGGGGTTGGTCGACGGCGGGCGTCATCACCTCCAGCGTGTCGGGCTCGTCGGCTTGGCTCCCGGCGGCCCCTCCTGCTGGAGGGCGGCTGCCGCGCCGTGTGCACGGGAGGACCACCCAAGATGTCGCGCGCTGCTAGGGCGGCGTTCGTGTTCTGGGGTGGTCCTGCCTTTGCACCGGGATGGCGCCCTCGCGCGGAGGCCGGTGCCCCACTCGTCCGGGAGGATTTGAGTGGGGATCTGCCGGGGGGCTGATGGCCCCTTCCATCGGTGCCGAGGCGGAGGCGGCTCGAGAAGTCCCCGTCACCGACGGGATCACCACCACCATCCGCGCTTCGGGCCTCCGGTTCTTCGTACTTGTCCTCGCCCCTCGAGCGTCGGTGTGGGCGAGGGCAAGATTGCAGCAGCACCCACCCTGAGGCCTGCGCTACTGCAGCTCGGCCATCCGGAGCGGGGGTCGTTGTCGTCGGAGTCAGAGCGGGCGGCGGCGAGCCGCTCGTCAGTCTTCTGTTGCTCCTCAGGCCCACCCCTATCGAGTGGGGTTGTTCGTACCTGTGGAGGGGGAACCGGAGTTCCGTTTGTAATGGCACTTTGAATGCCAGTGTTTTTTGTTCATTATGGCTGTCGAGGCCTGAACATGTATGTAATTTTGGCACGGAGTCGTGTTTTTTCCTCATTTTCGAGCACTAAGTCTCGCCTGTTGATTATCTGAACCGCTTCACCAAGCATGAGTCGCCCCGTGTCAAGGTGACGAGTGAGGTATCCGTATCCCGGAGGCGTAGGAGTCCCTCGGCTCGATCGACCTTGTTGTCTGAGGCTCCTCTAGCTTAGTTAAAGAGACCCCTTGGCCGCTCTTCGACGAGCCAAGGCCAGGGGTAGCGATATCAGCATGAACAGAGGCGGAGTTGGCTCGAAAACGAAACCTGGTTGGCCGGAGCCTAGCCGGGTTGTCCGTCAGCGGGACCGACGCCGGAGTTGATCAGCCGAGGCCTCGGGTCGGGCTGGCGCCCTTGGAAGATGGTCGGCCGAGGCCCCAGGGGTGACCGGCCGAGCCGCCTGCTCGGGCCGGATTCCCGGAGAAGTCCCTGGACCGCGTCGCCGTCCGAGGCTGGGTCGGACCTCGCTGGAGGTGTCGTCGATGCCGAGGGTGCTACAGCCCCCTTCCAGCGTGAAGACCCGAGCCTGCAGGATCAGAGTGTCTTGTAGCGTGTGCCTTCTGCGGCCGCCGAGGCCAGAATACACACCCTCGCTGTGTTGTAAAGCTGCGTCTCCTTTCCTCTCGTTTCGAGTATCTAGACTCTTTCGTCGGTAACAGGGATGTTTGTGCGAGCGAGAGTTGCTTCTCGCGGAAGGTGATGAGTGAGGTATCCGTATCCCGGAGGCGTGGGAGTCCCTCAGCTCGGTCGGCCTTGCCGCTTACGCGCACTTTCACCCGTCCATGAGGCCCTGTCACCGACTCAGTCGAGAAGGCTCGAAGGATCGCTTTGGCAGAAGAGCTTCCGAACGTGAAGACTTGTTCGGTCCACGGAATCGCTTCATCCGAACGTGAGTTACTTATCGCAGAAGGTGATGAGTGAGGTATCCGTATCCCGGAGGCGTAGGAGTCCCTCGGCTCGGTTAGCCTTGGCTGCTTACGTGTACTCCGTCGTTTTCAGGATCCACTTTTCGAAGTAGTCAAAAAGCACGAAAGATATTCTAGCAAAAGAGATCTTTTTTCGAGGAAAATTTCAACGCAGAGGGGGTTCCCCCCTTTTAGCCCCCGAGGGAGGGTCGGGCTTTGCCGAGGCGAGGCCGACCCTTCCTTGATGACTAAACTTTGCGTGGGTGCGAGGTATATGAACAACTTGAAAATATCTTAAGGGTAGAAGCGACGTAGCTGTTGGATATTCCAAGCGTTGCCGTAGACCTCGCCTTGACTGTTGGCCAGCTTGTACGTTCCGGGCTTCAGAACTTTGGAGATGATGAATGGCCCCTCCCAGGGGGGCGTGAGCTTGTGCCTCCCTCGGGCGTCTTGCCGCAGCCGAAGCACCAGGTCGCCCACCTGGAGGTCTCGGGGCCGGACCCTCGGGCATGGTAGCGTCGCAGGGACTGCTGGTACCGCGCCGAGTGTAGTAAGGCCTTGTCCCGAGCCTCTTCCAGCTGGTCCAGCGAGTCTTCTCGGCTAGCTTGGTTGCTTTGATCGTTGTAGGACCTCGTCCTCGGGGAGCCGTATTCCAGGTCAGTGGGCAAGACGGCCTCGGCCCCGTAGACCAGGAAGAACGGCGTGAAACCTGTGGCTCGGCTCGGCGTTGTCCTCAGGCTCCAGACCACCGAGGGGAGTTCCTTCATCCATCGCTTGCCGAACTTGTTGAGGTCGTTGTAAATCCGAGGCTTGAGCCCCTGTAGAATCATGCCGTTGGCACGCTCTACTTGCCCATTCGACATGGGATGAGCCACGACGGCCCAGTCCACCCGGATGTGGTGATCCTCGCAAAAATCCAAGAATTTTCTGCCGGTGAACTGGGTACCGTTGTCGGTGATGATGGAGTTCGGGACCCCGAAGCGATGGATGATGTTGGTGAAGAATGCCACCGCCTGCTCGGACCTGATGCTGATCAGAGGTCGGACCTCGACCCACTTGGAGAATTTGTCGATGGCGACCAGCAGGTGCGTGTAGCCCCCGGGTGCCTTCTGCAAGGGGCCGACGAGGTCCAGACCCCACACGGCAAAGGGCCAGGTGATGGGTATCGTCTGTAGAGCCTGAGCGGGCAGATGGGTCTGCTTCGCATAGAATTGACACCCTTCGCAGGTGCGGACAATTCTAGTGGCGTCAGCCACCGCCGTTGGCCAGTAGAAGCCTTGCCGGAAAGCATTCCCGACAAGGGCTCGAGGTGCTGCGTGATGGCCGCAAGCCCCCGAGTGTATCTCTTTCAGGAGTTCCTGACCTTCGGCGACGGAGATGCATCGCTGGAGGATGCCCGAGGGGCTGCGGTGGTAGAGCTCCTTCTCATCGCCCAGCAAGACGAACGACTTGGCGCGTCGCGCTACCCGCCGAGCCTCGGCTCGGTCGAGGGGTAGCTCTCCTTGGCGGAGATATTGCAGGTACGGGGTCTGCCAATTTCGATCAGGCGTGGCCCCGCTCCGCTCCTCCTCGACGTGCAGTGCCTCGCCCTCGGAGGCCGAGGGTACCTCGGGCTGAACTGAGGGCGCCTCGGGCCGAGCTGAGGGTGCCTCGGGCTGTGCCGAGGGTACCTCAGGCTGGACCGAGGGCGCCTCAGGCTCGGGCGAGTCGTCGATCTTGACGGAGGGTTGATGCAGATCCCGGGAGAAGACGTCCGGGGGAACCGCTGTTCGCCCCGAGGCTATTTTTGCCAGCTTGTCCGCCGTCTCGTTGTAACGCCGAGCGATGTGGTTAAGCTCGAGCCCGTAGAACTTGTCTTCCAGGCGCCGAACCTCATCGCAGTAGGCCTCCATCTTCGGGTCGTGGCAGTGGGAGTTCTTCATGACTTGGTCGATGACGAGCTGCGAGTCGCCGCGGACGTCGAGGCGCCTAACCCCTAGCTCGATGGCGATCCACAACCCGTTGACCAGAGCCTCGTACTCAGCCACATTGTTGGACGCCGGGAAATGGAGGCGTAGCACATAGCGTAGGTGTTTCCCGAGGGGCGAGATGAAGAGTAGACCCGCGCCTGCTCCCGTCTTCATCAGCGACCCGTCGAAAAACATGGTCCAGAGCTCCGGTTGGATCGGAGCCGTCGGTAGCTGGGTGTCGACCCATTCGGCTACGAAGTCCGCCAATACCTGGGACTTGATGGCCTTCCGAGGGGCGAACGAGATTGTCTCGCCCATGATTTCCACCGCCCACTTTGCAACCCTGCCCGAGGCCTCTCGGCACTGGATGATCTCCCCCAGGGGGAAAGACGACACCACAGTTACCGGATGAGACTCGAAGTAGTGTCGCAACTTCCGCCTCGTCAGGATCACTGCATACAGCAGCTTCTGGACTTATGGGTAGCGGATCTTGGTCTCGGACAGTACCTCGCTGACGAAGTAAACTGGCCTCTGAACGGGCAATGCATGCCCCTCTTCTTGCCTTTCGACCACAATCGCGGCGCTAACCACCTGAGTGGTCGCGGCGACGTAGACCAAGAGGGCTTCTCCATCAGCTGGAGGCACCAAGATAGGCGCCTTTGTGAGGAGCGCCTTCAGGTTCCCGAGAGCTTCCTCGGCCTCAGGGGTCCAAGCGAAGCACTCGGTCTTCCTTAAGAGGCGGTACAGGGGCAGACCTCTTTCGCCGAGGCGCGAGATGAAGCGGCTCAGGGCCGCGAGACATCCCATGACCCTCTGTACGCCTTTTAAGTCCTTGATGGGCCCCATGCTGGTGATGGCTGCGATCTTCTCCGGGTTGGCTTCGATGCCCCGCTCGGAGACGATGAACCCCAAGAGCATGCCCCGGGGCACCCCGAAGACACACTTCTCGGGATTGAGCTTGACGCCTTTCGCTTTGAGACATCGGAATGTCACTTCAAGGTCGGAGAGGAGGTCGGAAGCCTTCCTCGTCTTGACTACGATGTCATCGACGTAGGCCTCGACCGTGCGACCGATGTGTTCGCCGAACACATGGTTCATGCACCGCTGGTACGTCGCGCCCGCATTCCTCAAACCGAACGGCATGGTGACATAGCAGTACATGCCGAAGGGCGTGATGAAAGAAGTCGCGAGCTGGTCGGACTCTTTCATCCTGATTTGGTGATACCCTGAGTAGGCGTCGAGGAAAGACAGGGTTTCGCACCCAGCAGTGGAATCCACGATTTGATCGATGCGAGGCAGAGGGTAGGGAACCTTCGGACATGCTTTGTTGAGACCAGTGTAGTCTACACACATCCGCCATTTACCCCCTTTCTTTCTCACAAGCACAGGGTTGGCAAGCCATTCGGGATGGAATACCTCTTTGATGAACCCGGCTGCCGTTAGCTTGTGGATCTCCTCGCCAATCGCTCTGCTCTTCTCCTCGTCGAATCGGCGCAGAGGCTGCTTGACGGGTCGGGCTCCGGCCCGAATATCCAGCGAGTGCTCGGTGACATCCCTCGGTATGCCGGGCATGTCCGAGGGACTCCACGCGAAGACGTCGGCATTCGCGCGGAGAAAGTCGACGAGCACTGCTTCCTATTTGGGGTCGAGCCTGGAACCGATCCGGATCTGCTTGGAGGTGTCGCCACTGGGGTCGAGAGGGACGGCCTTAACCGTCTCCGCTGGCTCGAAGTTGCCAGCATGACACTTCACGTCTGGCACCTCTTTGGAGAGGCTTTCCAGGTCGGCGATGAGGGCCTCGGACTCGACGAGGGCCTCGGCGTACTCCACGCACTCCACGTCGCATTCGAACGCGTGTTTGTACGTGGGGCCGACGGTGATGACCCCGTTGGGGCCCGACATCTTGAGCTTCAGGTAGGTGTAGTTGGGGACGGCCATAAACTTCACGTAGCATGGCCTCCTCAGTACCGCGTGGTAGGTTCCTCGGAACCCGACCACCTCGAACGTCAGAGTCTCCCTTCGGAAGTTGGAGGGCGTTCTGAAGCAGACGGGAAGGTCGAGTCGTCCGAGGGGCTGGACGCGCTTCCCGGGAATGATCCCGTGGAAGGGCGCAGCACCTGCTCAGACGGAGGACAGATCGACGCGCAGGAGCCTGAGGGTCTCGGCGTAGATGATGTTGAGGCTGCTGCCCCCGTCCATCAGGACCTTGGTGAGCATGACGTCGCCGACGATGGGGTCGACGACGAGCGGGTATTTCCCCGGGCTCGGCACGTGGTCGGGGTGGTCAGCTTGGTCGAAGGTGATGGGCTCGTCGGACCAGTCTAGGTAGACTAGCGCCGCCACCTTCACCGAGCAGACCTCCCGACGCTCTTGCTTGCGATGCCGAGCCGAGGCATTCGCCGCATGCCCACCGTAGATCATGAAGCAGTCGCGGACCTCGGGGAACTCTCCTGCTTGGCGATCTTCCTTCTTGTCGTCGTCGCGGGCCCCGCCACCCTCCGCGGGTGGCCCGGCCCTGTGGAAGTGGAGCCGAAGCATGACGCACTCCTCAAGGGTGTGCTTGACGGCCCCCTGATGATAGGGGAACGACTCCTTGAGCATCTTGTCGAAGAGGTTGGCACCTCCGGGGGGCTTACGAGGGTTCTTGTACTCGGCGGCGGCGACAAGGTCCGCGTCGGCGGCGTCGCGTTTCGCTTGCGACTTCTTCTTGCCTTTCTTCTTGGCGCCGCGCGGAGTAGACGCCTCGGGAGTATCTTCCGATGGGCGGCCCTGAGGCTGCTTGTCCTTTCGGAAGATAGCCTCGACCGCCTCCTGGCCCGAGGCGAACTTTGTGGCGATGTCCATCAGTTCGCTCACCCTGGTGGGGGTCTTGCGACCCAACTTACTCACCAGGTCGCGGCAGGTGGTGCCGGCAAGGAACGCGCCGATGACATCCGAGTCGGTGATGTTGGGCAGCTCGGTGCGCTGCTTCGAGAATCGCCGGATGTAGTCCCGGAGAGACTCTCCTGGCTGCTGCCGGCAGCTTCGGAGGTCCCAGGAATTCCCGGGGCGCACGTACGTGCCCTGGAAATTGCCGGCGAAGGCTTGGACCAGGTCATCCCAGTTGGAGATCTGCCCCGGAGGCAGGTGCTCCAACCAGGCGCGAGCGGTGTCGGAGAGGAACAGGGGGAGGTTGCGGATGATGAGGTTGTCGTCGTCCGTTCCACCCAGTTGGCAGGCCAGGCGGTAGTCCGCGAGCCACAGTTCCGGTCTCGTTTCCCCCGAGTACTTTGTGATAGTAGTCGGGGGTCGGAACCGGGTCGGGAACGGCGCCCGTCGGATGGCCCGGCTGAAGGCCTGCGGACCGGGTGGTTCGGGCGAGGGACTCCGATCCTCCCCGCTGTCGTAGCGTCCCCCACGCCTGGGGTGGTAACCTCGGCGCACCCTCTCGTCGAGGTGGGCCCGACAGTCGCGATGATGGTGCTCGTTGCTGAGGTGGCCCGGGGCCGCAGGCGCGTTGTTGCGCGTGCGCCTGGTGTAGACCGAGGCTTCCCGCATGAATCGGGAAGTCGCGGCATGAGGTTCCGAGGGGTATCCCTGCCTTCGGGAGGCAGAGCTCTCGGCCCGTCGGACCGCAGCGCCTTCTAGGAGATTCTTGAGCTCTCCCTGGATTCGCCGACCCTCGGTGGTTGATGGCTCCGGCATCGCGCGGAGAAGCTTCGCTGCTGCAGCCAGGTTCTGACCGACCCCACTGGATGCGGGTGGCGGCCTGACCCTGACGTCGTTGGCGACGCGGTGCCGGAGACCCTGGGGCAGGTGACGTATTTCTTCGGCCGGGGGTTGGCTTGCCCATGCCTGCCCGACGTCCCGGCGGATCGGCTCAAGCGCTCCTGCTCCCTCGTCGAGCCTGGCCTGCGCCCCGCGGACTTGCTCGAGCTGTGGGTCGCGACCCCCCGCCGGAACGGGGACCACAGCTAGCTCCCGCGGGATGTCAGCGTGAGGCACCGGCCTAGGGAGATCACCGTCCTCCGGCATGCCGAGATGGTTGCCTTCAGAGGGATCCCCTAGCTCGACGTGGAAACATTCGCGGCTTGGGCCGCAGTCCTCGTCGTCGAGGCTGCGGCTACCGTCGGAATAGTCGGAGAGGCAGTAGTCACATGTGGTCATGAAGTCCCGCATGGCACCGGGGTTGCCAAATACAGAGAAATCCCAACAGATGTTGGGGTCGTCATCTTCCTCGGACCCAGAGGGCCCGTAGGTCGAGACGTCCGTCAGCCAGTCCCAAGGCGACCGCACGCGAAACCCCAGAGGGGTTGCACTCGCCTCTACGAGAGCGCCCGCCAGAGCAAGGTCGCTAGGCTGGTTGAGGCTGAGTCAAAATGACGTAGGATGGGAATCGCTAGGTACCTTTCGGTCGACGAGCAGCGACATAGTCACGTCGGGGACTGATTGCACCGCCGTCTCAGGTACGAGGGTGACGTCCTGCAAGCTCTCCACGAGCGCGCTGGCATCGTCCACTTGCTCAGGATTGGCGTGTCGCGGGGAGACGGCGCTCGCCTTCATCTCAAACGCGAGGTCGACGACCGACGCGCCCCCCGTTGGGGCGCCGGGGACGTCGACTCGCTCGACAGCCGACGAGGCGCGGCCTCCCGCTTGGCCTTGGTTGCCCCGTCTCCTCCTCCTTTGGCGGGGGAGAGGACGGGACGAGCTCGAATGTTGTTCTTCCACCACGCGAGGAAGACGTCGTCGATTCCGCCACCGGCGGGCGGGCTGTCGGCCGCCATTGTCGTTGTCGCGCGGCGGTGGAAGGAGTATCATGTCGTAGCTGCCGTCGAAGGACATGAACTCAAGACTCCCGAAATGGAGCACCGTCCCGGGCCGGAGAGGTTGCTGGAGACTGCCCGTCTGGAGCTTGACGGGAAGCTGTTCGTCAACACGCAGCAGGCCCCTACCTGGCGCGCCAACTGTCGGTGTTTCGAGACCGGGGGGTCCCTAAGCTGACGAGTGAATGTGTCGCGTGCCCCAGCCTAGATGGGTCGAGCGCGTGGGCGAGCGCGAAGGGGGGAAGTGAGGTGGCCGGAGACGGGCGTGAGAGAGGTGGAAATCCCGCGGCCTTCGTGTTCGTCCCGCGCCCAGGTCGGGTGCGCTTGCAGTAGGGGGTTACAAGCGTCCACGCGGGTGAGGGAAGCGAGCGGCCCCAAGAGAGCGCCTGCCCCGTCCTCGTCCCCGCGCGGCCAACCCTCTCTAAGAGGCCCCTGGTCCTTCCTTTTATAGGCATAAGGAGAGGAGCCAGGTGTACAATGGGGGTGTAGCAGAGTGCTACGTGTCTAGCGGGGGAGAGCTAGTGCCCTAAGTACATGCCGATGTGGCAGCCGGAGAGATCTTGGCACCCAGCTGGTGTGATGTCGTGGCCGTCGGAGGAGCAACGGAGCCTGGTGGAGGGACAGCTGTCGGAGCGGTTGAGTCCTTGCTGACGTCCTCCTGCTTCCGTAAGAGAGCTGAGAGCTGCCGTCGTCACAGAGCTTGCGGGGCGCCATCATTGCCTATCTGGCGGAGCTAGCCTGATGGGACACCGGTCTTGTTCTCTATGGCCCGAGTCGACTCGGGGTAGGGTGATGATGGCGCTTCCTGTTGACGTGGCTGGCCTGCGCCCTAGGTTGGGCGTCGTGGAGGCTCCTCCAAAGCCGAGGTCGAGTCTGTCTTCCGTGGCCGAGGCCGAGTCCGAGCCCCTGGGTTGGGCGAGGCGAAGGTCGTTCGGCAGAGGCCAGGGCGGAGTCCGAGCCCTGGGGTCGGGCGAAGCGGAGTTCGTCGTCTTCTGGGGCTGAGCCCGAGTTCGAGCCCTGGGGTCGGGCGGAGCGGAGTTTGCCGTCTTCCGGGGCTTAGCCCGAGTCCGAGCCCTAGGGTCGGGCGGAGCGGAGTTCGCCGTCTTCCGGGACTTAGCCCGAGTCCGAGCCCTGGGGTCGGGCGAAGCGGAGTTCGCCGTCTTCCGGGACTTAGCCCGAGTCCGAGCCCTGGGTCGGGCGGAGCGGAGTTCGCCGTCTTCCGGGACTTAGCCCGAGTCCGAGCCCTGGGTCAGGCGGAGCGGAGTTCGCCGTCTTCCGGGACTTAGCCCGAGTCCGAGCCCTGGGTCGGGCGGAGCGGAGCTTCCTGTGGCGCCTTTGGCAGGGCCTGACTGCCTGTCAGTTGTGGCGGAACTGCCCGAATTATTCCAACTTAAGTGTCCAAATCCCGCCTTAGAGGCTAGACCACACTTAAATGGGAATAACCCGTCAATCCCTCGGATCTAGTCCGACACGGCCACTGACAGGACCAAGTACCACAATCTCACTCGAAGGTGAGTCACAGAGCAAATACAATAAAGCATAAAACCATACATGCCATAATGTTAAATTATTACATCACCATCATCATCATCGGAGTTTTTGCAAAAGTAACCATCATTGTTCGAAGTGCAGCGGAAATAAACTAACGGTAAATAAATAGAGAGATGGGGAAGCCTGTCCCATCACTCCTCATGCTCCTCCTCGGCTGAGGCAGGGTCCCACTCGACAGTCCAACCCGGTGGCAGGGTGGTCGGCCAAGTTATCCCAGCAACCATCTCCTCCAGAGAACCTGTAAAAATTATGCCACAAGCAAGGCTGAGTATACTAATACTCAGCTAGACTTACCCGGTGTGAGGAGTCTACTCCTCTACCTCTAGACATGCAGCTGTTTGGCTGTGGGGTTTGTTTGCCAAAAGCACTAGCTGAGTTTCTAAGTCAAGATTTTAACTTAGTCAAGTTAAGTGTGACTCTCTTAAGGCTTAAAGTGTACTATCTATTCATACAAAGTAGCAAACATTTTAGCAATCAACATCTTATATCATCTCCGCATCATTCCACTTGTTACTCAATGTAGCAGCATGGATCAAGCAGTCTCATTAGCTGCGAGAAGCAGACGATTCGAATCGAGTTTTTATCCTTGCAAGGTAAACCTAAACACACGACATGCAGGGGCACTCCGTCCCCACACACATCAACCGTCCCCATCGATTCCCTGTCAGCAGAGAGGGGCTCACCGCCTTGGCGTACAATGCCTCACTGACCCCGACTGGCCGTCGTGCAGTGACCGCACTTGTACCCACCATAACCGGAATGGGAGACCTCGTCTCAGGTCGCGTGAGGAGGGCAATCTGCTGCCAGGTTTAATCAGGTACTAGGCTTACCGATTTACCATATTTCTCGGCATGTGCTTAGTACGTTCAAACGCTTGACTCACGGTACCACACCTTAATCCTTATTCAAATTTTATCCCGTAGACAACCAATCCCCATGGATTGTTGTCCACAACCACATCATTATGATAAGAAAGTGGATACAATCAATTTCCTGACCTCGCGCGAGTGCTAGAAAAATCACTCGTCTTCTACCGAGATCCTAATTAAATAAGCAACTACTCGACTTAGCATACTAGTATTCATCTCAATGGGATTCCTGAGATCATGCAACTAGGGTTTCAGTCAACTCCTACACCTAAGTGCACAATCAATCCTACAATCATTAAGTATAGTAAAATAGCATAAATAACAGGTTATGCATAAAACCGGGGCTTGCCTTCCAAAGCAGTGGCAGGCAGGTCCTCTGGTGCAGGCTCTGGTGCTGGATCTGGGGCTACCTCCTGAGCAGCTCCTTGCTCCGGCACGAGGATGTACTCTCCGTCAGCAAGATTACAGTCTATCGAAATGCAATGAACATGTATGTCATGATTATGCAAGATTTAAGAACATAAGCTAAAAGAAACTAAGTTAAGAAGTAACTTAGGGTTTTCTTAGTTATGCGGGGCTTCCAGTGGGTTAGGTTTAATACTCCTTAGACTTGGGTTTTTTTAGTGAGGATAACATAGTGGATTGGTATTACCTTGATACATTTTTAGTGGACAGACTTCAAGGGTTTTGGGATAACATTAATTCACATTATTCATTTTCCTTTCCTTGATTTCCATTTAGGGTTTCTAGGGTAGGTTTGAACTACAACAGGGTTTTAATAATTTTCAAAAATTCTGTAAAAATTACAGTGGGTTGTCACTGGCTATTCTAGCTTGTTTTTAAGAATTTGAGGCTTAGAGTATAAATGTTAGGTTTTAAACAAAAATAACAAAAGTTAGGCAAAAAGGGCCACTTTACACTACACCTTCTAGTTAGGGGTAGGTTCTGTCCTAGAGGTTATTTTTGTTGGCATCCTTTGGTAATAATAGGACTCTGTGCTAAAAATCACAGAAAACTAAGGGGTGGTTATTTAGTTATGATTTTCTTAAGTTTAATGTCAAAAAGGCTCTGTCTACTACATCATTATTTGAAAAATGTCAAACAGCAGATTTCATATTTTTCCTAAGTTTTCTTTAATAAAACAATAGTTATCCCAAGGGTGGGGGTGTTTTTACCTTGGGGTTATTTTTGTAGGGTTTTTCTAAGTTATCCTTGTTTTATTAATTTAAAAGGTAGCTTTCTTATTTTACACTACAACAGGGTATGATACATTTTTCCAGTGAACTACATTGACTAAGTATCTCAACAAAAATAGGGGTGCCCTCTGGCTCACTATTTATGTCACTTTTTCTATTTTTCTTAAACTTAAGCATATTATGGAATAAGGGGTTAAAACTAACTTAATGTAATGGACAGAAGGGTTTAACATTTTTAACTAGGTCAGTAGGTAGATATAAACTTCTCCAAATTTTTCTAACCTTAGTTAAATAGTACAACCATTTTTCTTGCTATTATTAAGCTTTTGGTCTAACCTGTAATTAAATCATAACCTTATATTTTTCTCTAGTGCTTATGGGGTTTTATATTTTTCTTAAATAGGTTACAATATTTAGAGTCTGGCAAAATTAATTTGACCAAATTTGGATAAACCAAACAGAAGTTATGGGTTTTTAAAGTTTCTGTTTGAATTTAAATCAGGTTTTAATTAAGTTTTCCTGGAAAAACAGTTTGCGCCGAGGTCCCTGGGTTTAAACCGAATCAAACCTTGCAGATCTACCCTTACGCCACTATTCACTTGAGTCTCTGACTTTTCACTTAACCCCCTGGATTCCTTTCCCTCTCACCCGCAGTCCCTCCCTTAACTGAAACAGTAGCCGCGGGAAAGAAAAGGGTGGCGCGGCTTACCGGCGGCGAGGGAGGTCCGGCGAGGTGGTCGGTGATGTTCAGGAGGTCGCGACGGTCACGTCGATGTGCGGGTCGGCGTCAGAGGTGGTCGGAGCTCCCCTGGCCACGAACACAGGCGGCGGGGATCGACGGCGGCGCCTGCTCCGGCCAAACCACGGCGGGAGAGTTCAATTAATGGGCACGAGGAGCTTCACGGGATGACACAGAGGCCATGTGCTCAATGAATCGGGAAATGGTGAAGGGGTTTACCCGGTCCACGTGCGCCGGCGAGTTCTTGAACTCCGTTGAGCGCGATTTGACTTCTCCGGTGACGCGGGCCCTCGGTTCAAGCTTGAGCAAGGCTCACGGTCTCACCAGGAAGCTACCTGGGGCTTGAATCGAACGGAGGGGGACTGGAGAGGGGTTGGCCACTGCGGTGGTTCTTGGTCGGCACTGGCGGGCTGCGGGGAGGTCGCCGGAGGCAATGGCTGGCTCGGGCGAGTCCGGCGAGGTACGGAGGAGGTAACGGGGAAGGCAACCGAGCGCCGGGGTGGGTTTTATGGGCGCGGACGCGGCCGGGGCGTCGGTTCGACCGTTTGGCGCGACGCGGGCACGCGGGGCGCGCGCGCGCGGCCGTGCTCTGGCGAGCTCAGAGCGCGTCGAACACGTGGCGCGTTGCTTCTGCCCGTGTTCTTCGCTCTGCTGAGCGGCCAGGCGTACGAATCTTGCCCTACCGCCTGTGGGAGATCTCTTCCCTGCACCTAGAGCTACCTAGTTCATGTGAGTTCCAAGAGTAGATGTGGTCTGGTTGAGGAGATATGGTGGCGCCAAGTCTTGTCTGTCTGCCCTGTGCAAACCGAGACAAAACCAGTGCCAACTCGTGTCAAATGGTTTTGGCTTGGGTTCAAACTTGTCCAGGGCATTCTAGGGTTCATTTGGCGCCACTTTGTCCATTAGGTCGACTGGTTTTGAAAAGGGGATCAAGGTGAACAGGTGGGATCTTTGCTCAAGGGTTGATTTTTGACTTAGGCAAAATCTGAATTTCTCCCTTGTGTTCAACCTTTGGTGATCTTTTGAGGACCTTTCTGAAAACTTTTTGGGGGTACTTCCTTACTATTAATTGTAGGTTATTAAGTATATTACAACTTTTATATTTGGCCCAAACCATGGTCATGATGTTTACATGATCTTTTGATCATGGCTTCAATTAGGGTTATAATTGCCTATGGGGGTTTTGCTCTAGGGTTTTGGGAGATCTCCACTTAGATGTGCATGATTAGTTAGGGCATGACATCCAAGGTGGATTACACTTGCTTAGGACCTAGAATTCCAAGTTTTGTATACTTTGCCCAATTCAGCCTTCATGTGATAATGGGTAAAAGGGGAAACTCTAGTATGGACACTCTGAGTAACACCTGGGGTGTTACAGCAGTCTCACTCTGTCAAGGGGCACTGCAGTCGGAGTGGCGCAGGCGGCGCTGTCCTTCTGTCAGGCCGGTCAGTGGAGCGGCGAAGTGACGGCGGTCACTTCGGCTCTGCCGGGGGGCACGCGTCAGGATAAAGGTGTCAGGCCACCTTTGCGTTAAATGCTCCTGCGATTCGGTCGGTCGGTGCGGCGATTTAGTCAGGGTTGCTTCTTAGCGAAGGCAGGGCCTCGGGCGAGCCGGAGATGTGTCCGCCGTTGGAGGGGGGCCTCGGGCGAGACGGAAATCCTCCGGGGTCGGCTGCCCTTGTCCGAGGCTAGGCTCGGGCGAGGCATGATCGAGTCGCTCGAATGGACTGATACCTGACTTAATCGCACCCATCAGGCCTTTGCAGCTTTATGCTGATGGGGGTTACCAGCTGAGAATTAGGCATCTTGAGGGTACCCCTAATTATGGTCCCCGACAATATGACCATAACATTATTGTGAGGGTAATCTTTGAGCTGAAGGTCCTCCTGGGAGAAGGTGATTGGGATGTGGGACCATTTAGACTTGATGAAGGGTCCCTGCACCCCAACATGCTGCACCCTTCTCTGCGCTTCCTTCTTTTGCTTCTTGTTAGCCGGCTCTGAACTTGAACCGCCTATTATTGGGAGCACCAACTTCGTAGCCCAAGGTGCTACGACTTGGTTGCTGAACGAAGCCATCAGCTCAAAAGTGGAAGTGAGTTCACCGGAGGTGGGCGCCAATGTTGGGGACTTGTTCTCAAATGTTATGAATTAAGAACAAGACAACACAAAAAGAGGTTAATGGTTAATGCCCTTCGTCCTTCAAAGCATTATTTCCCTTAGAATATAATGATCTTCAGACGAAGGTCATGAAGGACGTACCTTCATCATCACAGTATATGTTAAAGAAGAAGCATATGAAACATGAGAAATAACATGAGTAATCATATGACATCATTAATATATCTTTATTATATCATCATGAATGAATAAAAACAATATTGACTTACATTTATACCTTCGACTTGATAGAAGGTAAAAGTCCAAGCGTGACGCACGAGCGAATAAAAGCCAGCGTGAACAGTACATGGGTATTGTTCACCTATTTATAGGCACGGGACGCAGCCCGGTCAAAATTACATTTATGTCCTCGACAACTAATTACAATCATGACACAAATTGTCATGGACCGATTAGTCTTTTCCTCTTTAAGTCGGTGCAGCCCCTTGTCTCAAGGCATATCGCTATGCCGAAGCTCCCTGGATGGTAGCTTCGGCGTGTACCTTCGCGCTATATTTGCTTATGTGCTGATCTTCCGAAGGTATTTCTTCTTAAAGGACCTTCAGCGACGAAGCAGACCCCCAACAGTAAGTGTATACCAACCCAAAGTAATAGTAGATCAAAATTAATAATAAACCACAATGCAATGAAAATGACAAATTAAGTTTACTTCCATATATTAATCATGTGAGTGTCCGAGCCGCTCATGACCGTTAGCATGGCTGATATACCAGTTTTACACTCTGCAGAGGTAGCACATCTTTACCGAGAACCCATGCTACCCATTTGCCAAGGGGTCAAGAAGACCCATTCATCTCTACCGAGGAGACGAGGTAGAGTAGCACTACGAGGCCTTTCCAAAGTTCCACTGGTTCAAGAAAACCCGCTACGGATTCAGGAAGAAGGAAGCATAGGAATCCCCCATCCTTTAAGCTAGGCAATCCAACCCAAGAACCTCCCTATACTCTACAACGACGCCTCCCCGCTTGCCCCTTTCAGGTAAGGTAATCTCTCCCAAGTTTTCCTAATTACTTGGCCAAGCGTGTCCCATTCCACCCTTGTGGTAGCACTATTTTTCTGGGTGGTTCTCCATGTTCCAATTAACACAGTAATCTTATCATGAACAATAAATAATTAACATAAATAATAAAGAATGATCATGTGTCAAATTTATCTCAACACCCAAAACCACATATAGCAATAGCAGGACTACCCAAAAGTTCAGTGGCGATCAAGGCACAAGATAAAGCAGACTAGGGTGACCTAGTAGGTCCCATCAAAATTAAACCTAAACATGCCAAAGTGATTATAGAGAACATTATTGGGTAAATAAAATCGGTCAAGGGCACAACTTGCCTTCAATGAGCTCCTGCTCAGTATTTTCCACCTGCTGAGTACCGGGGTCCTCGGTTGCTTGCTTGTTTACTCGCAACAATACAAACAAACATGGTACAGGATCCATTAACATCACACCAAACCAAGGAATATAATGCATGATAATATTCTTCGCATCGTAACGAGATTGTGGGTTCGAGAATCACTAAGTTCGGAGCAACGGTTAACGAGTTACGATTTTCCAAAGTTTTAAGTGGTTGATATAGAATGAACCAAATGAATAATTTTAATATATGTTTCATGATAAAACATAGTTACTAGGTGATAAATAATATTAAAATAAAACTAATGCAACTGGAATGGGACAAAAAGGAGTTAAATGGATTAAATATGAATTAGACAAGGTTCTGAAATTATTTTTATACCAAAAATCATTTTATGTATTAATTTATTCCCTTTTTATTCACCAATGGGCTGCGAGCACTATTTCTTTGAAGTACAGGGTGCTTTGTGTAAATTCCAGGACCTATGTGTTCTACTTTTTGCCTCTGTGTGGACTGTGGGTTTATTTTATAATTTTCGGAGGGCTCTTTAGTAAAACGGACGCCGCGAAGGGATACGAGCCGATCTCGATCGTTTGATTAGACAACAAGCGCAAGGATTGGATCTTACTTAAAACGAACTAGTACTCTATAATAGCCCTAGTATCTGGATCCAATGATAAAATCCGGACCACACACAACCCTATGATTAAAGATCAACAGTTGCCATTTGCCCCGACAAACCAGTACCCTGATTTAATCCTATCTGTCTGCCATCCAATGGCCGATAGAGCATCGTCCACCTAGTGGCACTGCACGGTGGAGCTGCCCACCATCCACGGTGAACCATCGTCAGAACAATCCCCATCAAGAACTCTCGTGCACCAAACATTAGTCTAGATCGCGCTGCGCAAGGAGGGGATCAAGGAGACTGTTATGGAGGGTTTGTGGCTAGATCGAGGTAAAGTCCGCCCACGGTGTAGGAGAGTCCCCGGTGGAGCTCTATTCCGGTGAGTAACCACGAGGTTGGGTTACGACGGTTCTCGAGGCGGTGCTGTTGAGTACAGGGAGGTTCTCGGGTCGGACTACCTAGCTTTCCGGACGAGGGATTCCAATGCTTCCTTCTTCCTAAATCCGTAGCGGGTTTTCTTGAACTAGTGGAACTTTGGAAAGGCCTTGTAGTGCTACCCTACCTCGTCTCCTCGGTAGAGATGAATGGGACTTCTATACCCCTTGGCAAATGGGTAGCATGGGCTTGTGGGTAAAGATACGCAACCTCTATCTGATGTGCATGATTTATTCCAAGTATCTCAACTTAAGAAGTGTCTACGTGTCCTGGAGGAACAATTGCTAATGGAAGAACTTAGTGTGCAAGGTGATCTAACTTACACTGACCATCCCATCAAGATCCTTGACACTTTGACTCGCATTACAAGGAACAAAGTGATAAAATGTGCAAAGTGCAATGGATTTATCATGGTGAAGATGAAGCTACTTGGGAAAGAGAAGAGGAATTGCAAGTAGAGTTTCCCCGCCTTTTTCTTAGATCGTAGTAATCTCGAGGTCGAGATTATTTTTAAGGGGGGTGGATTGTGATATCCTGGCCCAAAACTTAATAGAATTAATAGAGTATCCATACCAACAAGGTGCATCTTCTTTTTTGGAAGCCTATCTCGAAAGGACCTCCAAGTTAAGCGTGCTTGGCTAGGAGCAATTTGGGATGGGTGACCGACCGGGATTTTTTCTCGGGTGCGCATGAGTGAGGACAAAGTGCGCACAAAAGACTCGTGTTGGTCTGTGGGGACATTATATGATCCTACAGAGTTGTCAAGAGTAAGTACCGCCGATCCAGGGTTTGAACGGGGTGTTACACCCTGGTTTTATGCATAACCGTTTATATATGCTATTTTACTATACTTAATGTTTGTAGGGTTGTACTGTGCACTTAAGTGTAGAAGTTGTTTGTAACAACTAAAAACCTTGTTTTGGTGATTTAAAGTATTCTGCAAAAGATTTGAGAATAGAATAACTTCCAATAATAGATCTCACTTTAGAAGGAATATTTTCCTAAAATAACTAGTAATATTGAAAGTGTGGTAGTTCAAATGTTAAATTTAAAACTTTTAAAGTATATTTAATACTTGAGAATGTTCACTAAGATACTCAAAGGTGGTATATTAGAAATTGTTTTCTTAAAATAACATCTTTTGTGAGTACTAATTTTATATTGCAAAACATTCCTTGTTAAACAGAAAATGAGATAATAAATAAATAAAATAAGAACTTTGCACTCATGCTAGGATTTTTCTTTGTTTGCTCATTCAAATTGAGATGAAGTTTGAACTTTATTTGGAATTTGAATCTGAATTAAAAATAAGTAAAAGGAAAAGAAATTAGAAAAAGGAGAAATAAGAAAAAAAGAATGAAATAGAAATGGAAAAGAATATACACTACAAAGAAAAAAATATATAATAATTATAATAGCACCTTATTTATGCTCTTTATTTTTGTGACAAATTGAAATTCAAATATCATATTTTGAAAACAAAACAAGAAAATAGAAACAAAAAAAATAAAATATCAAAACTTGAGTCGGGTCGAATCCGCCCACATCGGCCCATTCTTCTCTTCCCAAGCGCACGCGCAGCCCACCTTTGCCGGGCCCACGCATCATCCGCAGTGACGTGTGCCCGTGTCCTCGCTCTTACTGAATGTGGTGCCTAGCTGTCAGCACTATCCCTTCCGTGCAACAACCCGACGCGCATGCTCCTCCGCACGGGAATCTCGCGCAGGACGTTCCTCTCCGTGAAGTATGTGCCCTCGTATCAGAGTATAAAACCAGTGTCATCCCTCTGTTTTCCTCCTGAACCCACGCCCCTACCCTTGGCTGCCATAATCATGCATCTATGAGGAATTCAAGCGTCGCCGTTGGACTACCCCTGCCTTGCCCTTGACTTGGCCTCGGGCGCGCCCAAGGAACATCGCTTGGGGTCTGTTGTGACTCGCGCGTAGCTTGATTTTGCCCTGGTCAGCTCTGCGCGCTCGAGATTTCTCACCGGAGCCGTGACTCTCTGTCGGGCCGCCGTTCCTCGCGGACGTCGTCCTGGGACACTTCTACTGAAGGTATGATAGCCCTTGCGTGTTAGTTGGAGGTTCAATTTCCTTTTGCGCTCACGACGATGGGATTTTGAGCTTTGGGGCGGGGAATGGGTTGCTCACCGGCGATGTTCCGCCGCTGGCCGTTGGCGGCGCCACCGTGCGTGGGCGCTAGAAGTGTGGGGGAATTCGGGGCCGTTGATCGGGGAAGTGTAATCCGTGGATCTTGGATCCTACGAACGAGGGCAAGCATAGAATCATAAGGTTACGGTCTAATCTCGGCTATTGAAACCTAATCAGACGGTTCCTAGTGCCTACTGGTTTGATTCAACGTAGATCTAATCTCAAGCGCCCAATTTCAATCGTGCGGCCCATACTCAAAGATACCCCTTTGCCGTTGGGCTTTTGCAAAAATGCCCCCACGGTATATACAAAACAGTCCGCCGTCCACGCCAGAGAAAAAGTAATTTCATTTAGGTCCTAGAATTTGCAGATTCGACCCTGGACTTCTGGAAAATAGTGGCCTTGGCCATAGGCTAATAAAATGGGTAAATTTGGTAAATAAAATGATTTCCAATAGAGAAATAATTCTAGAATCTTATTTAAGTCATAATTAATTCATTATAGCTCCAAATTGATCCATTTTAGTTGCAATTAAATCATATTGATATTGTTTATTATCTGGAAACCCTATTTTGTTATGAAACATAGGTAAATATTATGCACGTAATTTCTTTTGTGTACAACACTTAAATCTTCAGAAATTCATAACTTCGCAACCGTAGCTCCGAATTTAGTGGTTCTCGAACCTACGATCGTGTAGCAACACGTAGATTATTATTATGCAGTTTGTTCTTATGTTTGGTGTGATGTTAATTTTTCCTATACCATGTTTGTTTGTATTGCTACGACTAGCGCGAGGTTATGAGTCATCTAAAGAGCAAGCTGGTACCTGGAATCTCAAGTCCCAGGCAAGTTGTGCCCTTGATCACTTCTTTTTACCCAATCATGTTCTTATTAATCATAATGATCTGCATAGGCTAATATTGATGGGACCCAATAGGTTACCCTAGTTTGGCTATCTTTATACCTTGTTTTACCACTTATATTTTGGGTAGTACATGCTATTGCTTTATGTGGTTTTAGGTATGGAGATATACATTATTCATGATCACACTTTTATATTCAGTTTGTTATTTACTGTTCATGATAAGATCATTATGTTAATTGGAACATGGAGAACCACCCGGGAAAATAGTGCTACCACAAGGGTGGTAGGACGCCCTTGGCTCACTAATTAGGAAAGCTAGTGGAGGACTACCTTACTCGAAAGGGCAAGGGCAGTAGGGGAGTGGTCAGTGTGGGGAGACCTTTGGGTTGATTTTGCTGCGATTGTGGTCAGGCGAGGGGTCCCTGAATTGGAGCTTCCTAGAAACTGTAGCCGGTTTTCTGAAGCTAGTGGAACTTTGTAAAGGCCTCGTAGTGTTACCCTGCCTCGCTTCCTTGGTAGAGGTGTATGGGAAGTCACGATCCCTTGGCAGATGGGTAACATGACTTGTGGGTAAAGATGTGCAACCTCTGTAGAGTGTAAAACTGGTATATCAGCCGTGCTCATGGTCATGAGCATCTCGGACACTCACATGATTAATTTATGGAACTAAATTCAATTTGTCATATGCATTGCATTGCAGGTGTTGTTATCACTTGTGTTCTACTACTTAATTGGGTTGAAATCTACTTATACTTAGTAATTGCTAATAAAAATTTGACCAACTTTAAAAGCAATGCTCAACTTTAACCATCCTCTTTGGTAAGCCTTACACTTCACATGAGCTCCCACCTTTGGTGAGTTCATGCACATTATTCCCCACAACTTGTTGAGCGATGAACGTATGTGAGCTCACCCTTGCTGTCTCACACCCCCTCACAGGTCAAGAACAGGTACCGTAGGATGAGGCGCATGGAGGATGCTGTGATGAGTTTGTGAGAGGTCTAGGTCATCGTCTCCCAGTCAACTTTGGGATTGCTGGACCGTTGTCTCCTTACGATGTAATTATTTATTTATTTTGTACAGAACTCCTATTATATAGTAAAGATGTGACATTTGTTTTTGTACCATGATTCATCATGTGTGAGACTTGGTCCTAGCATACTTGGTGATTATTTCACGCCCGAGTTTTGGACCCCTAAAACCCGGGTGTGACAGAAGTGGTATCAGAGGGATGTTAACTGTAGGACGAAACCTAGATAGAACTGGACAACCATTATCTACTTAACTTTGCTACTCTGAACCTTTCTAAACTTTCCTTAATCTTTTCTTATCCACTGCTGCTTTACTCTGATTACTCTTACTTTTTCGCTTCTAAAGATAAAAGTGGATTTCACACCTTGAAATCCTGTACCTAAAGTGACCTTTAGGAATAGGAGACTTACTCTTAGGAACAAAAACAAAACTATTTTTATAGGTATCTATGTACTTGAATGTCTGTTCTTATGATACTTGTCTGATTTGGATCTTTGATTGAGTGTGATGGGTTGTGGAGTAATGTCCACAATAGCATCTGCATATACATATAAAAAAATGTTTATAAGATAACTAGACCAGCAAGAATATTCCCTATTAGAATATATCTAGCTTAATAGATTTATCTCATCTAAAAAGGTTCTATCTTATCTCCTCTTATCCTAACTATTTTGCTTACCTCATCCTAGAACAACAACCAGGATCTAAACCAAATTAATTAAATCTTATCTAGTCCAAACTAGTCATATCAATCTATCCTAGATCTGATCCAATGTGATAGATTAATCTAACCTAACGAAGGCTAACCTTAAGTTGAGTTAATCTAATGTAAGTTGCTTAACATGAAAGTTAATACTGATGAAATAGATTAGACTCTACTCCTATAAAACATGTTTTAACCTAGTTCACTCTGCACTAAATTAAGAACGATAGACCAACTAGGCCATATGCAAGTACCTTAACCATCCGATATCTGCATAACCCCTCTGTTTCAACCTAACAGTGATTCTAACCTATCTACAGCATATGATCCATACCATCTCAAAAGATTATAACATATATCCTACCCTAGTAGGTCTATCAAACCTAAACTTTTCTAATCTAGTCATATTCAATCTAATCTAGCCCCTATCTAATCTAATATGATCTAACCTATTAGGAGTTACTTAATGCTGGTACAAGGGATAAGGCCATACTCCTAACTCGCTTAAGCCTAAATTAGTGACATAGATCAACTCGGCCATACTCAACAACTTAAACTACATAACAGGTTACATAACTAATCCTATCTAGCATCTGTTACCTACATAACAGGCCATACTCAACAACTAAACTATCTACCCATCTGTTACCTACAGATCTATCTTAACCTCTTGTCCCAAACTCGGATGGAGACACCAAAGCTCAAGAAGGAAAAGATCAATCTCATTAATGTCACGGAACCTCCCAAGGTATTAGGCCCACCTACATATGTCCTCGTCCTAAGGACCTCGAACAATCATGCAGATGTACATAATCACTCGACAAGTTCGGTCTTCTGTATCATCATCAAATCTCCCAAGAGCACTTCACCCATCACGCAGACATTACACACATATCCAGAGTAAAGAAATAGCGGAAGCGGATTACAATAACATAATTTACATTAGTAAAGTATAGAGAGAGTAATATTACAGTACCGGGTGTTATGAGTGCATAACTTATTATTACAAAACAGGGAGGTAAAACGTCCTCCCGCACCTACACAAAGTGTTTTAAACTAGGAGACAACACATCCTCCCAAGCAGATTACTGATTGGCCTCCTCCTTTGGTACCACCTTTGAGCAGAAACAACAAAACTCTACTGTTTCATCACCTACACCAACATGGGTTCGAAAACCCTGAGTACGAAGTGTACTTTCGCAAGTCTTACCCGAAAAAGGAAAAGACTCTCAAAGATATACTGGCTTGTTGGATTCAAGGTAAAGCTGATCAAGAATTAAAGACTCTGTTTGCAGAAATGCTTACTAACAGTGGATCATTAAAAATCCAGTTTTATTGTCAGGTTAAGTCATTACCTGCATCTAGAGTTCTTTCTATCCTAGTTCAAGCACATGGCCTAAGCTAGCCGTCTTTTATTAACCCTTCACTTTACTGGATTGCTACGTGTAGGGCAGTGACCAAGTCTTCATGTCCGAGAAGTAACGGCGATCCGAATCGATTAATACCCAGCTGGGGATCTCCAACCACACGACATATGTAGCACTTAACCCTTGCATATGTCAACTCGCCACCGGGTTTCTCAAGACCAGACTGGGTTCACGCCAACCGAGAGCACAGATACACCATCGTCTAGCCTCTAGCCACGGAGGGTACATGCTACTCTCGCCATCTCTCTAGTCCCATTGCGTGTTGGCCTTTCTGGTATTGGTCCAACTAGGGCAAAGCTTACCCATGACGAGGCATGTGGGCAGTTAAAGGGTCCTCAATCAGCAAGCTTACATCGACACGATCCTTAATCGACTCAAACGGAGACACTACACCGTGACTTCCTTCTCGTGCAAGTCACCTGCCCGGTCTCGTCTTTATCATTTAAAACCCAAAGTTTGGTACCTGTCAGAGGTACATCTTTTCCGATGCTGAACCCATCATGGCCATGATGGATTCACCAACAAGTCTTTTCTTTGAAAACTTCCCATCCCATATGAAGCATCATATTTGTTCGAAACAAAACATTTTGTTTTCTAAGGAAAGGCTAAGCATCACAAAACTTTTAAGTAAAACAGGTATCAAGGAATGGTAAATAGTTCCAAGGAAGGAAATGCAACAATTGTTTTTCACTCAACTCCTATCACCTAATGCATCATTTCAAGTGATAAAGAGTTTGAAATAACAAGGAAGGGGTAAATGCACCAGGGCTTGCCTTGTGTTGTAGGAGGCTCAGGATCTATTCCACAGATATCAAAGTAGAATTTGTTCTCAACAGGTGGAATTTCAGCTTGCGATGCAACTTCTTCTTCAACTACTACTTCTTCTTTGTTTTCTATACATAACAATACATATACATGAATGCTCATGTGATGCTATGAATATGCAGTTACAATACAAACACACTAATCTTGAATATAACTTTCCTTCACGGAGCCTACTAGCTACTAGAGTTTCCTAGTTTAATGCTCTATTAGGGTTAAGTATTTAAATCCTAAAAAGCTAGTTTCTTGGGTTTGGGATCAAACGATGTCCAAAGCATGTCAAACTTTACCCAAGGGTTTTAATTAACATTTTAAGCTCCCCCAAAAAGTTTTACTATATTTCAAGCTACCAAATAAATTCTAAAATTAAAAAAGACTAGGCTTAGGTATCTTTAAATGCTAAATAATTCATGGTTGGGAGTAAAAATCTTGGAACTATTTTTATAAAATACTAGAGGAATTTAGGAGTCTAGTAAAATTGGTCCCATGATTTTATCATTTTTCTAAAATTTCCTATAAATTTCTAAGTCTGTCAGCAAAAAGAAAACGAATGAACAGTGATGGGCTCAAACCAGCCCTAGCTAGCCCACGAACGGGGAAACGCGCGCGCGCCGTGCCCGCGTTGGTGACTTTACGCAAAGGCCTCCGGTGAAATTACTAACCGAAAAAGAATCCCCAGCACTATTCCTATGTTTCACTGAAGTTTGCACAATACCCCACGTACTTCTATTTCTTCACAATGCCACGTCCCTGACGGTGAACGACGGTGAGTGCGCCCTTCGGCGAACTTGTACCGGCCGGGATGCGCAACGACCGGTGTCCTAACTTGGTTAACACCTAATCCCATCCCTGGTGACCCTAATCCCTCCACCAATTGCATGAATCGGGCCCTGGATTCTTCTACCCACGACGACGGCGAACACCGAGAACAAGCCGAGGCGTTCCCGACGATTAAGTGCGGTCTAGCTCAAACGGTTGGGTCGATGAGCAATGTTAACAGCTAAGGATGCTTAAACACATTGTTGGAACTTGCTCTCAGGTGCAAGGGGATCCAACAAGGGTGAACAGTGACGTTAACAGGGTTCTCGCGCTAGATGGCAATATCTCTGTTAATCTAGCCTCTCAAGGGCACTGTGCGGGGGTATTTATAGGTATCTGAGTGCCCAACGTCTTGTGTTAAGGACGCATGTGCCCTCAGACACCTAGGTTATCCCCAGAATATTCCCATGAAGCGGGGTTACAGACTGTAATTACAGAGGCGCCTTTACAAATTAGGCCCGTAACACGCAGCGGCCACGCAGGGCCTGTTACAATGGGTCGGATCACACGTGGGCCTCCATGCTGGACGAGGCCGCTCGGTGGGATAACCTCATCATAGGTCTTCGTCCGATGTCGCATGGAGCGAAGGGTGTCCTTGCCCGTTGTCTTGCCTCCGTTGGACCAACGACCACGACGAAGGCCTCGAGCGAAGGATGGCGTCTTCGCCTTCGCCCCAACATTTGCCCTCCGAGGGACCAGTTCGACTAAGTCATCTGGTGCCGAAGACGTCGCTAGATGGTGGAGACGCTGCCCTCACTCGAAGTGGTTCCGCGGGGGTTTTTGACATGACCGTTGATTGACACCGTACTGTTGGACTGCGGGTTTCCCAAAGCGCCGCGCCCTGTGTATAAAAGGGGGCGGGGGGCGGCGCGTTTTCAACTTTATCCTTCCGCGCTTCGTGAAAACCCTAGCTGCCTTTTCCACCGTCTTGCTGCTCGTCTGCCCTCCTTGCTCTTGTTCGCCGGAGATCTAGCTCAAGTGAAGCAGACCGCCCGCCGCCGCCGACGGTACGTAGCGATGCCGACCTCTTCTTCTTCTGCTGCCGCTACGCCGCCGGCCGACGCGTCGTCTGAGGAAACGCTGAGTACTGTGGCGGCGAAGGAGTTGCGCGCCGACGATATGGTGGATTTTGGTGTGTCGCGGATGTCGTCGGTCCGCGTGCAAGATATGCTGCGGCTGGGTTACTTTGGCGGCGGAGTCGCTCGTGCCCCGAGGACGGAGGAAGTCCCCGAGCCGGAGGGCGAGTTGGTTGTGTTCGAGGCGTTCTTCGCCGCTGGTCTCCGCCTGCGTGCGCACCGATTTGTTGGAGAAGTCCTGCGCAGATTTAATGTTCAGATCCATCAGTTGACTCCGAATGCCGTGGTGGCTCTGTCGAAGTATGTCTGGGCGACGACTTCGTATGGCGGACGGCCATCAGTCGAAGTCTTCGTGAAGTACTATTGCCTGCACTGGCAGAAGAGGATGATTGGAGATGAAGTTGCCCAGTTTGGGTCCTGTACATTTACGCCGAAGACCGGCAAGACCACGATGGAGGTAGTTGAGTTGGTTCCTTGCGCCCGCAACAAGTGGGGCTATTG
The DNA here is from genome assembly GCF_902167145.1 of Zea mays. Classification (NCBI taxonomy): domain Eukaryota; kingdom Viridiplantae; phylum Streptophyta; class Magnoliopsida; order Poales; family Poaceae; genus Zea; species Zea mays. Next base: position 50,144,364 of record NC_050103.1, read on the forward strand.
GCATGAGTTTTGGTTTTACGTCGCGGAGGGTACTATCGAAGACCATCCGGGGCTCCCCGTGTCCGAGACGTGCTCGCATCTTTACTCAGCATACCCGCCTTTTGAAGTTGCGGAGGATGATGCGGACGAAGGGGCCCTTCGGTGCGCCGCCGGCCTGAGCAGCGGGCGCGATTTGGTTGAGGAATTTGTGGCATACGGGGTATGGCCTTTGGCGCATGGCTGAGCGTTGGGCGAAGTGTGCCCTCGCCAGATGCCTTCCCATGGTGGGAAGCTGGTGCGAATTCCTGCCTTCGCGCTTAATCTGCATAGCCGCGATCCGGCTGCCTTTGTGCGTGAGGCGGAGGATGGGGCGGTGCGGATCGTTGGTCGGTACGTGCCGAGGACAGAGGGCCAGCGTAGCTAGGATATTCACGGGTCGAATGACCGCTTGAACAGGGTTTTTGAGTTGAATCGTCTGCCATATGGCGGTTATCCCGGCCAAGACGATGTGGATCGTCGCGGGAAGAAACCGGTGGTAGAGTCTGGAGATGACCCCGCGCCGGCGGCCGCCCCGTCCTCTAAGAAGAGGAAACTAGGTACTGCTATGGGAGGACTTGGGGTTTCCGATGGTTTTGCTAGAGAATTAATGAGGACATGCGCGGCCCCGGGGAGAAGGATGTCTTCGCCCGAGCTCCGGGAGTCTTCGGCGCGGATGCTGAGGGTTACCGGGGGTTGTTGGCCTAAGAATGTTCCTATCCCCCGTGCGGCCGGCGAAGACTTTTTTACATCTCGCATGGTTTGTGAATGGAAAGTGTTTCATTACGGGCGGAATATTGCTGCTGTTGTGTCAGCAGTGATGGACAAGGATCGTCAGGGAGCTGCACAGAAGCGCCAGGCGGTCGTCAGGCTTCATGAAGCCAGGCCGAAGAGGCAGCGGGGGGCTGCGAAGGCTGCTACCCCCGGCGGAGGTAAGCCGCCGCTGGCAACGAAGTCGGCCGTCCCTGCATCTAGCAAGGCGCCGGAGGCTGCGGCTGCCGCCGGTGGTTCCAAGTCTGCGAAGGCTGCGCCGGCGTCCAGCAGGGTGCCGGAGGCCGCGAAGGCGGCCCAAGGGTTGCCGCCGCTGGGCAAGCGCGTCTCCGACTTCGCCACCGACATTAGTGTGGACGACTATCTTGGTGGTAAGCCGTTGGCTCGAATTATTATTTTTTTGTAATTCGTTGATACGTCGCAGGGTCGGACGAAGGCCAACTTGTTATTGTTCCGCCTGCCGCGGCGACCACGGCGGCTGCCGTAGTGCCAAAGGCGAAGGGCGGTGCTCTTAGTGCCAGCGGCAAGATGCCGGCACTCGCTGCTGTCAGGGACGAGGCGGGCGCTGTGTCCCGCCGGCTGAAGGAGATGAAGGAGGCACTAAGTCAGGTACGTTGAGCTAGACTTCGGGGGGTTGTTTTTTTATCGGCTTCGTTGGGGCCGCGGTCTTACGTGTGTTTTGCAGGCGGCTGACTTCGCAGACCGCGCTGCGTCAGGGGCCCTCACGGCAGCTGTGACTGCCGAAGTCGAGAGACTTCGGACGCAACATGCTGACGCCGTCCGGGAAAAGTCGGCCGCCGACAATAAGTGCCGCAAGCTGGCGGACAAGGTGGCCGCACTGGAGGGGGAGAAGACTGACCTCCGGCGCCAACTGGCGGAGGAGAGGAGGGAGGCCAATGAGGCCCTCGCCAAGGCGCAGGCTGCGCAGGCGGAGGCCAATTTGGCGCGGGTGGAGGGCAGTCTTGCCAGAGAGCGCGCCGAGCAGTTGGAGGAACGGCTCAGCGCCTTGCAGAGCCGTGTGGAGAGGGCCGAGGCCGCGACGCGCACGGAGGCTGAGCGGACACGCAAACAGCTTATGGATTCATACCATGAGCTGGGCGCGCGGACCGCTGAGTTCGAAGTGCCGGACCGAGAGCCCGGACTTCGCTGCCTGGAGTGGGTACAGGAGGAGTTGCAGGCGCTCCCCACCATCGTGGAGGGGTTCATGTCTTATGCCTCCCTAGTCACCTGCGAGGGGGCGATGAACGCGCTCTCTCGCGAAGGGTGCCGACACTATGAGTTCTTCGACCAAGCTGATCAGGATATCGAGCGTGATATCTACAAGGTTGAGGACCCTATAGTGAAGGAATCCGTCGGAGCCCTCTACGACCGGATGTGGGGCCCGCACGGTCGAGAGGTGGTCAGGGAGCGGGCCGAGACGGTGAGGGGTCAGGTAATGTTTGGCTTTTGTTTGATGTTTGTTAGATGTGGGCTATGTATGGGTTTGCTGAATTTGTGTACTGTGTCTTAGGCGGCGCGTGGCGAGAGGGTGGATGACTTTGGGGCTTTGAACAGCCTGCTGCCTGACCCGGAGTCGAACCCGGCGGAGGCTGTATCCGAGGCCGCCCTGGAGCCGTCCCCGGAAACCGCCGAAGGCGCTCCTGATGCCCCCGCAGCCGCTGCTGATGGCGGAGGCCCGCCCCTGGAGACCGCCGAAGGCGCTCCTGATGCCCCCGCAGCCGCTGCGGCCGGCGGAGGCCCGCCGCCAACTGCTGCGCCGAGGGCTGAGGATCCTGTGAAGGTGGCGGCGGAGGCGACATCGGAGGCTCCCGCGACGGCTGGGTCTTCGCAGGTGGCGTAGTGGGTGTGGGTAGTTAGGGAATTTTGGATATGTTGCTGAATCTTGGTTGCTGCGCAGGTTCAAGATTTTGGGCCTGCGCACGCAACCACCACTACTAATTTTTTGGCGGCTTCGATCGTGGATGATGGTAATAAATCGGATGGGTCTGCATCTAAGTTTTCTGATTTTGGTGACTCTGGGAGCTCGGTTGAGTGGACTGAGGAGTCGTCGGAGGAGGACTTGGACTACTTTGCGGCCTTGGATGTGGCAGCGGCGGAGGCTTCACCGCACGCTGCGGATGCAGAAGATGTGCCTGGTCCGAGTACTGGGCGTAGGCGGCGAAGGGCAGTTGCGAAGCGTAGAGTGAGTGGGGCGGAGGGCGGTCAGCTTCGTGTGAGTAGGGCTGGCCAGCAGGAACTGTTGTCCTTGCCGGCCGCCGTGAGTACAGGTGAAGGGGAATTGCGAAGTCTTTTTGCGGGTGAGGAGCTTAGGATAATGTTGTTTAACTATAGGGAGATGGGGATTATTCCGAAGGTTGAGCCGATGTAGAGTGTGATGCCCTCGCTTGTACATGTGTAATGGCTTGTATGATGAAGTTGTGTGCCCTCGCACATTCGGCTATGCTCGTGAAGGCGTTACGTACTTGGTCAGGTGTAATTGTTATGCTGGACTGGTGCACATGTAGTCGGTCTTTGCGCAGACAGTTTGGTGTGGTCGTTTTCGCTTTTGTTACGCTTCGTCCGGCTGTGCCCTCGGGCAACTGTTGCACGGATAGTCTCCGTGGTAGACTTCTGTTTTTCGCACTTGTTGTGCTAGTCCGGCTGCACCCTTAGGCGACTTCGGCACAGATAGTCTTCGCGGTTGACTTCGGTTTTTCACACTTGTTGTGCTAGTCCGGCTGCACCCTTGGGCGACTTCTGCACGGATAGTCTTCGCGGTAGACTTCGGTTTTTCGCACTTGTTGTGCTAGTCCGGCTGCACCCTTGGGCGACTTCTGCACGGATAGTCTTCACGGTAGACTTCGGTTTTTCGCACTTGTTGTGCTAGTCCGGCTGCACCCTTAGGCGACTTCGGCACGGATAGTCTTCGCGGTAGACTTCGGTTTTTCACACTTGTTGTGCTAGTCCGGCTGCACCCTTGGGCGACTTCTGCACGGATAGTCTTCGCGGTAGACTTCGGTTTTTCGCACTTATTGTGCTAGTCCGGCTGCACCCTTGGGCGACTTCTGCACGGATAGTCTTCGCGGTAGACTTCTGTTTTTCGCACTTGTTGTGCTAGTCCGGCTGCACCCTTAGGCGACTTCGGCACGGATAGTCTTCGTGGTAGACTTCGGTTTTTCACACTTGTTGTGCTAGTCCGGCTGCACCCTTGGGCGACTTCTGCACGGATAGTCTTCGCGGTAGACTTCGGTTTTTTGCACTTGTTGTGCTAGTCCGGCTGCACCCTTGGGCGACTTCTGCGCGGAGTTGTCGCACGCGAGGGTGGCTAGCGTTGAGCCTCGCGGTGACTTTGTATTGGTCGAATGTCGAAGACCGTCGTCGCGGTCTTTTTTCGACGCATGTTTTTGTGGGGGATTTTCACTTGTATATTACATGGCTCCGCCTCGTTAAAAACCTCACCCCCCGGGAGGAAAAGAGTGCGGGCCAGAATAAAATTGTTTTTGCGAATTACAAGGGCGAATCGGCCCTGACGAGTCAAACAAAAAATTTGCGGAGATTGTCGATTTTCCAGGAGTGCTCCAGGTCTTCGCCGTTTGGCGTTGCGAGCCTGTAAGCGCTGGGGGAAGCTTTCGTCTTGACAATGAAGGGGCCCTCCCACTTGGGCTCCAGCTTGCCCCTGGACTCTGTCCGAGCTGTTCGGACGAGTACGAGGTCCCCTTCGCTGAATTCCCTCGGGATGACTGCGTGGTCGCGCCATGCTTTTTGTCTGGGCTTGGTATTTGTTTAGAGCCTGTAAGGCGAAGACTCGGTCTCCATCAATGAGATCCTTCGAGGTGGGCTCGTCCACGTCGGGGACGGCTGACGGAACTGTTCGCGGGGACCAATGCTTTATTTCTTGTGGGGTCATGGCCTCCGATCCATATAGAAGGCGGAAAGGAGTGAACCCGGTCGCCCTGCATTCAGTCGTGTTTAGCGCCCAGACCGCCTCGGGTAATAAATCGGTCCACCTGCCCTTTTTTCGTCGAGGAGCATCTTTTTGACAGCTGTGAAGATTTTTCCATTGGCGCGTTCCACAACTCCGTTGGACTGCGGGTGATAGACTGAGGCGAAGGCAAGCTTGGTGCCGATGGAGAAGCAAAAATCCTTGAAGTCTTGGCTGTCAAACTGCTTGCCGTTGTCAACTGTTAGTTCGGACGGTACTCCGAAGCGGCAAACAATGTTTTGCCAAAAGAATTTTTGGGCAGTCTTTGATGTTATTGTGGAAACAGCCCTTGCCTCGATCCATTTGGTGAAGTACTCGACAGCGACGAAGGCGAACTTAAGGTTCCCCTGAGCCGTGGGCAGGGGCCCGACAATGTCCAGGCCCCAGCGCTGGAGAGGCCATGTGTGGGCGATCAGCTTTGTAAATTGCGAGGGGCTGCCTGATCGAGGAGAAAACTTCTGGCAGGCTTCATAGGACCTTGTGACCCGATTTGCGGCGTAGATCATTGCGGGCCAGTAAAAACCTTGGCAGATCACCTTAGCAGCTAGGGCCCTTGGCCCTGCGTGTGAGCCGCAGGTACCACTGTGGACTTCGCGTAGGATCTGGATGCCTTCGGTTTCGATGACGCATTTAAGCATTGGCTGACTGACCCCCTTCTTGTAGAGTTGGCCCTCAATCAGTGCGAAGTCCCGGCTTCGATGTTTGAGGCGCTTGGCCTCGCTGATGTCGGTTGGATGATAGTACCCCTATAGGAACAGTGTTATTGGTGCCCGCCAGTCTTCGGTCATGATAAGGTTGACTATGCGGTGGCCCTCGCTATCATTGGTTATTTGGAGCCCTTCGGGGCTCCGGACGGCTGGTGTGCCGATGACATGGAAGAACACGTCGGAGGGCAGGGACTTGCCTCTGGCGGCAGCCTTGACCAATGCGTCGGCCTCTTCATTCTTGGCCCGGTCCACATGCTGCAAGGTGAATCACTTGAATTGTCTCTCGAGACTTTGGATGGCCGCGAGGTATTGCATAAGTGCGGGGTCCTTTGCTGCATAGTCTTTCTCGACTTGGCCGGCAACTAACTTGGAGTCTGTTTTGATGATGCAGGTGGTGACCCCGAGGGCCCTCAACTTGCGGAGGCCGAGGATGACTGCTTCGTATTCTGCTATGTTATTTGTGCATCTGTCAGATTCCAGAGCGAAGCTGAGGCGTGCTACATATCTGTGCTTGACCCCGGCTGGTGAGGTGATGACTGCAGCGGCGCCTGCCCCTGCATGGCACCATGCGCCGTCACAGTGGATCGTCCAAACCTTCTCTGAGGAAGGATCCGGCTGTGTTATTGGCCCAGTCCAGTCGACGACGAAGTCTACCAGGACTTGTGACTTGATGGCTGTCCTGGGCTCGAAATTGATGTGGTAGCCGGAGAGTTCGGCCGCCCACTTGGCAATCCTCACCGATGCTTCCGGGTTTCTGAACAATTCGCCGAGTCCCCTGTCTGAGGTGACTCGGACCTTGAATGCTTCAAAATAATGGCGCAATTTGCGCGAAGACATAACGACTGCGTAGGCAATCTTCTCCAGTTCTGTCATGTTACATTTTGACGGTGTCAGCACTTCGGAGATGTAATAAACTGGGCACTGCCTGATCACGCCCTCAACTGTCTGCTCCTACACTAGTGCCACGCTGACCGCATGCGGCGAAGCCGCAACATAGAGCAACAGGGGGAGCGAAGAGTCGGGGCTTGTGAGGACTGCCAACTCCGACAGGTACTGTTTTAATGAGGCGAAGGCCGCTGCCTGCTCTGGTCCCCAAGCGAAGTCTTTTGCGCCACGGAGAGTTTTGAGGAAAGGAAGACTTCACTCAGCTTACCTGGAGATGAATCTGTTGAGAGCGGCCAATCTGCCTGTCAGGCGCTGGACGTCTCTGGCGGACTACGGAGGCGTCATGCTTATGATGGCCTGAATTTTGGTTGGGTTGGCCTCGATGCCGCGGTGTGATACCAGGTAGCCCAATATTTTGCCTTGGCGAACGCCGAAGACGCACTTTTCCGGGTTTAGGCGGAGTCGTGCGTCTCGCATGTTCGCGAATGTCTCGGCGAGGTCAGCGAGATGGTCCTCCTTGCTCTTGCTGGCGATGACGATGTCGTCCACATAAGTGAATATATTTCTGCCAACTTGCCCTTCGAGCACTGTCTTGGTAAGCCTGGAGAAGGTGGACCCGGCGTTCTTGAGTCCCTCCGGCATTTTGATGAAGCAATATGTGCCGAAGGGTGTTATAAAGCTGGTGCTAGCCTTGTCTTCCTCCTTCATTTATATCTGGTGGTAACCGGAGAAGCAGTCGAGGAGTGACATGACTTCGCATCCGGCCGCGCTATCGACTATTTTGTCGATCCGCGACAACGGGAAGTTGTCCTTTGGGCAGGCCTTGTTGAGACTGGTGAAGTCGATGCACATTCGCCACTTCCCGCTCTTTTTCTGCACCATTACAACGTTGGAGAGCCACGTGGGGTAAGCCACCGGCTCGATGAATTTGGCTTCCAGGAGGCCGTGCACCTCTGCCTTGGCGGCCTCTGTCTTCTCGTCGGACATTTTGCGAAGCCGCTGCTTTTTTGGTCTCACCGAAGGGTCAATTCCCAAGCTGTGCTCAATTATGGATCGGCTGACCCCGACCAGGTCGAGGGATGACCAGGCGAAGACATCTTTATTCTTGGACAGGCAGCAGAGGAGTTTCTCCTCTTCATGCGAAGTGAGGTCTTCGCTGATAGTGAATGTCTGCTTGGGCGTGGCCTGATCGAGGGGGACAGTTTTGGTCCCGTCGTTGCTCTGCAGCTGTGCCTTGTCGTGCTCTTTGTCGGTTGGGCTGACGGGCGCAGGGACCTCGCGCTGGGCCGTGAGGCAGTGCACGTTTCTTTGCCCGGGGACGAAGTCCCGCTCTATGTTGCGCGCGGTCTGTTGATTGCCGTAGACCACAATGGCGCCTAACGGACCTGGTATCTTCATGCACAGGTACAGTCCGTGAATAGCTGCCTCAAACTTGTTGATGGAGCCCCGGCCCATGATGGCGTTGTACGGATATACCATATCCACAATATCAAAGGTCACTTGCTCACTTCGGGCATTGGGTGCTACACCGAAGGAGAGAGGCAGCTCTATTTTGCCGACAGGAAAGGTGCCCTTGCCGCCGAAGCCGTACAACGGGTTGTCCGAAGGCTTGAGCAGGCTGTGGCTTATGCCCATGCGGTCGAAGGCATGGAGAAAAATGATGTCTGCTTGACTGCCATTGTCGACTAGGACTTTGTGCAGATCCCAGCCTGCCACGCTGCAGTTGATAACCATGGCGTCGATGTGGGGGGCGCTGCGCAGGTCGACGTCTCGAGCGTCGAAGGTTAGCGGTACGTGGGACCACTTCGTCTGCACGACCGGGCCGGTGATGGCGACGTGGTTGATGCTGCGGTAGTGGTCCCGCTTCTGTCTCTTTGTGTCGAAGTCGGTGCTGGACCCCCCAGTGATCATGTAAATGACTCCACGATAAGGCTGATCGGCGAAGTCTTCCTGCTTTGGGGCGTGGGGGATGTTTTGATGTTGCTGGTGTGGTGGTGGGGGTGGGGGGGGTACGATTTGTACCTCCTGATGGTGTTGGTAAGCATGCGCGACAACTCTGGGGTTGTCGGCTGGCTGCGCCCGTGCCATCCTGTCTTTGGTGGCCTTCGTTTCTGGGCAGTCTTTGGTTTGGTGGGCGCAGTCTTCGCCATGGAAGAGGCAGTAGAATCGGCGCGGCAGCTGCGCACGCCCCTGACCCCTACCGCGAGTTCCATTTCCGCGGCCCTGGGGGGGATATTCCTGGCGACGAGGGGCGTCAGCAGCGGGGTGCTGGTTGGCGATGTTGTGCACTTGCTGTTGATTGCGGCCGTCTCAACCGGAGTCTGGCTGCGGAGTCCTCGTCCAGGTGCGGCTGGACTGTGGAGCATCTTTGGGCTTCCTTTGAGACTCAACCTTGCGCTGGTGGAGCTCTTCGGATTTGGCGTATTTTTCAAACAGCTGATATAATTCCTGGAGGTTCTTGGGCGGATCTCTGATGCAGTGGCTATAGAGGACGCCGGCGCGAAGGCCACTGATGGCATAGTGGATGGCGATCTGGTCATCGACTGAGGGCAGCTGTGACTTGAGTGTTAGAAATTTGCGATAATACTCCCACAGAGTCTCCTTTTCCAGCTGCTTGCAGAGCGAGAGTTCGGCCAAGGCGTCGGTGTTTGGGTGGTACCCTTGGAAGTTGAGCAGGAACTTGTCCCGGAGGCTTCTCCAGGAATCAATGGATAGCGGAGGCAACCTGGTGAACCCGGTGAGAGCTGGGCCTTCGAGGGCGATGATGAAAGACTTGGCCATTGTGGCGTCGTCCCCTCCGGAAGATGCAACGACGACCTGATAACTCATTATGTATTGTGTCGGGTCAGTGCTGCCGTTGTACTTGGGATAGGTCCCTGCCCGGAAGTTGGCGGGCCAAGGCATCACTTGCAGATGTGGCGCCAGGGGACTTCGCTCGTCGAGGTAGTTGACCCCTTGGAATGGCGCGGTGTGCGGGAAGGTGTGGTCGCGCTGGGGGAAACGCGGGTCTTCTGGTTGTGCGCGCTGTTGCAGGGGTGGCCCATGCTGCAGGCCGAGGTGGCCTTCGCGCGTGTCTTCTAGTTGTGCGCGCTGCTGCAGGGGTGGCCCATGCTGCAGGCTGAGGTGGCCTTCGCGCTGCATCAGCGCGATCTCCCGCTCGAGGTCCTGGGCCTTCTGCTCTTCGTCGCGTATCATTTGCCGCACCTTGGCCAGTGCGGACACGCGCTGGCGCTTGGCCTCCAGTATCTCTTTCTGCCTTTGGAGATTGCGGTTCTTGAGGCGTAGGGCGCGCAGCTGTAGCTGTTCTTCCACCGAGACGCCGAGGACCTCGCCGTCCTCGGTGAGGTCCGTGCCCTCCGGTGGGGCGAAGCCTTGGGGGGTTGCGATTGTCCTTCAGGGCCGCAGGTGCGGAGAGCATCGTCTTTGCAGGTGCGAAGAACGTCGTCTTCAGTAGCCTCGTGGTGAGTGGAGTGGGTGAGGGCGAGGGCCTTGCCTTTTTTTGCGGCCAGCAGTGCTGCCTTCGCAGCCTCGTCAGCCTTCGAGTTAGCTTTCTTGGGTGCCATCGCGGGTGGTTTTTTCGTAGCACGAACGGTGGGCGCCAAATGTTGGAACTTGCTCTCAGGTGCAAGGGGATCCAACAAGGGTGAACAGTGACGTTAACAGGGTTCTCGCGCTAGATGGCAATAGCTCTGTTAATCTAGCCTCTCAAGGGCACTGTGCGGGGGTATTTATAGGTATCTGAGTGCCCAGTGTCTTGTGTTAAGGACGCATGTGCCCTCAGACACCTAGGTTATCCCCAGAATATTCCCATGAAGCGGGGTTACAGACTGTAATTACAGAGGCGCCTTTACAAATTAGGCCCGTAACACGCAACGGCCACGTAGGGCCTGTTACAATGGGCCGGATCACACGTGGGCCTCCATGCTGGACGAGGCCGCTCGGTGGGATGACCTCGTCATAGGTCTTCGTCTGATGTCGCATGGAGCGAAGGGTGTCCTTGCCCGTTGTCTTGCCTTCGTTGGACCAACGACCACGACGAAGGCCTCGAGCGAAGGGTGGCGTCTTCGCCTTCGCCCCAACACACATCATAGGTGGGAATGAACGGACCTGAGATCGGTCGGCCACGGCGCGAGATCACGCAGTGGTGTTCTAAGCTGATTTGGGGAATTCCAAATTTGGGGGTTGTAGAGGCTAATCAGAGGCGAGAAGTGGTGTTCTGGCTTCGTAACAAGCTAATAGAGCAAGTCGGGGCATCAATTTATAGTGATCAACATCGGTGGCGCTCAATTTGGGGAAGACACGCTGGCGGCCGGAGCAAGGTGAGTCACCAGAGTTATCTATTGTGGCGCTTACTTAGGCAAAGGCTCGGGATAATAGTTTGTCGTTCATCATGACTTACTGCGACTTGGTACAACGACACATAGCGTGGCAGACTCCGGTAAACTGCGGTCACGTCGGTGGTGGTCGCGCGGCCACGTTGCCGTGCAAGTTGGTACGGTGGGTCCTGACCCCGCTGATCTTTTCACTCGCGCGGTGATATCCGCTTCTCACTGAGCACGATTTGTGGCACCGGCGCGAATCCAGGCGCGGGGATCGCCGGCTGCGAGGTGCACTGAACCTGGCATTGGGTTAGCCACTGTACCATCACGAACACTCTTTAGTGCGCCTGACAGAGCAAATTGCAGGGCTAGGTTCTCAAATCTTTATGTGGCAACTCAATCAACCATCTATAGAAAAGTTGATCTCCTACAAACCGGCTTTGATTTCATTATAAAGACCTTGATCGAATTCTCATCGAATCACACAGAATTCAGCCTCCAAAGTTTATCCGAGCTCACTGTCAGTCCAACCCTAACACCTGATCCGACTGACAGCCTGACTTTGAGTCCATTTTTCTCCAAATTTTGCTTAGCACCCATGCTTGGTCACTTAATCAAAGTTGTACTCCTATCATAGCTCTACAAGATTGATGTATTGACCTAGGGCAAACTCCTCATGAGTTAAGAAATACATGGTTCCAAAGTTGGCTTAATCTCACTGAAATTCAGAATTAGCCACATATGTGTTCTTAGGATTTGTTGCAATTAAGTCCAATTTGCTCCAAATAACTTGAAAATCCTCCAATGTAAAAGTTGCTTGGTTTTTGGTGTTCTACCACTTTGATATTTACATTTCGGTCCAAAAGTGTAGAGAATTTGAATTCACCCCCTAGGGTACAAATTAGGGTTTTCTAGGGTTCCTTTTAGGGTTTTGTGTACTCTAGGGTTTTTGTGCCACTCAAATCCATCAATCTTGATCTCTAATGAATATTTCCAATGGCTTTTGAGGTAATACTCCATTTGGATTCATATTTACCCATATGCTCTAATCCCAGGGCTAAGCACCCTACCCTAGGGTTAAGAATACTTCAAACCATCACATCACACTTGTTAAATCATCACATCACACTTGTTTTGATGTTTTACCTAGTAGATGCATTCTAGGTGTAAAAAACAACATGAAATGTCAATGAATATGATTTTATTCTCAACTTTTAGTGCTAGTAACACCGGTGTCACATCCTTCCCCCATAAAAGAATCTCGTCCCGAGATTTAAGGTTCTAAGGTAAGTAGTGGAAAAGGAAACACATCACATCTTTATTTCCTTATTTATCTTACAAGGCAGGGGTGGTATGGGATTTATTCCAACTTTACAATCAGATACACAAATCTTACAGGTTACATGAAGCTAAAAACCTAGGAAATTTTTTCTCCAAGAAATCTTGAGTCTCCTAGGTAGCTTCGTCTTCAGCATGCTCGTTCCATTATACCTTATATAATTTAAGAATCCTTTTTTGGGTGATTCTGTCCTTTTGATCCTGAACTCGAATAGGATGTTCCGAGTAAGTCAAGTCTGGTTCTAGAGTGACATCCACCACATTGATGTTTCGATCAGGAATCCGAAGGCACTTCTTTAATTGAGATACATGGAACACGTTATGTACTGCAGATAATGATTCAGGCAGTTGAAGTCTGTACGCTACTGGTCCGCATTGTTCAAGAATGGGAAACAAACCAATATATTGGGGTGCCAACTTTCTTTTACCCTGAACCGATTAATACCCTTCATTGGTGATACTTTTAGGTATACATAATCCTTGACTTGAAAGACCAAAGGTCAGCGTCGTTTATCCGCATAGCTTTTCTGCCGAGCTTAAGCTTCTTTCAAGTGGTGTCTTATTCGTTGAACTTTTTCCTCTGTTTCTTTGACCAAGTCAGGTCTATAAAACCACCTTACCAGGTTCTGACCAATTTAAGGGTGTCCGGCATCGTCGTCCGTACAGTGCTTCAAACGGTGCCATCTTAATACTTGCTTGATAGCTATTATTATAAGAAAATTCTGCCAATGGCAGACAATCATTCCATTTCTGCGGGAACTCCAGGACACATGCTCGTAGCATATCTTCTAGTATCTGATTTATTCTCTCAGATTGTCCACTTGTTTGAGGATGGTAAGCCGAACTGTGGAGTAATTTAGTACCCAAGAATTTATGCAGCTCTTCCCAAAACTTGGATACAAATTGCGGTCCTCGGTCCGACACTATTGTTTTCGGAACTCCGTGCAAACTAAGAATACGAGCAATATAAAGTTCTGCGTATGTGGCCACTATATATTTTACTTTGACGGGAAGAAAGTGTGGCAGATCCGCCTGAATTATTCCAGTTTAAGTGCCCAAGTCACGCATCAGGGGCCGTAACACACTTAAATCGGAATAACCTATCAGTCCCTCAGATCTAGTCTGATTAAGCCACTTAACCAGGATTAAATACCACAAACTCACTCGAAGGTGAGTCACAGAAGAAATACAATAAAATAGGAAAAACCTCAATTTAAAGTACTGGAGTTATTACATGAATCGGAGTTTTTCAAACAACTGATATAAGTTCACAAAATAAACTTCAGCGGATAATCGATATCGTCGAAAGTGAGGAATAGGGCAAGGCCTGGCCAACTACTCCTCCTGCTCCTCTCCTGCCAGAGCAGCATCCCACTCGACCGTCCAACCCGGTGGCAGGGTGGTAGGCCAAGTCACACCATCAACCATATCCTAAAGCGTATCTGCAAAAATTATGCCACAAGCAAGGCTGAGTATACTAATACTCAGCTAGACTTACCCGGTGTGAGGAATCTACTCCTCTACCTCTAGACCATGCAGTTGTTTGGCTGAGGGGTTTGGTTTGCCAAAAGCACTAGCTGAGTCTAAAATCCATTTTTAGCTTTTCAAATTCTAATAGCATTATTTTAGCTAAGTTTGCTCTTTCTAAGCATACATGGTAACAATCATTTAATGCAATCAACAAGTTATCTCATGTAAGCCTCATTTCACTTCTTACTCAATGTAGTACAAGGGGTCAAGCAGTCTCATTAGCTGCGAGAAGCAGACGATTCGAATCGAGATTTAGAACCTTGCAAGGTAAACCTAAACACACGACATGTCAAGGCACTCCGTCCCCACACACGTCAACCGTCCCCATTGATTCCCCATTCGCGGCCAGGCCTCACCGCCTTGGCATACAATGCTCCACTGACCCCGGCTGCCGTCGTGCAGTGACCGCACTTGTAGCCACCATAGCTAGCATGGGAGACCAAGTCTCTGGTCGCGTGAGGGGTAAATCCGTGCCCGGCTTCACTTAGGTACTAGGTTTACCGGTTACCATATTTCTCGACATGTGTTTAGTATGTTCAAACGCTTGACTCAGGTATCCACACATTAATCCTTAATTCCTTTTCCCGTCTCATGGACAAGGCATCCTCCCTGGATCAAAGTCCATAGACCATCATAGATTCCATTATCAAGATGAATACAATCAATTCCTGGCCTCGCGTGAGTGCTAGAAAAATCACTCGACTTCTACCGAGATCCTGATTTAGCAAAGTAGCTACTCGACCTAGCATACTAGTATTCATCTCAAAAAGGAATCCTGAGTTCATGCAACTAGAGGTTTCAAGCAACTCCTACACTTAAGTGCACATTACAAGCCTACAAATATTAAGTGTAGTAAAGTAGCATATATATATATATGTATATATATATACGATTATGCATAAAACCGGGGCTTGCCTTCAATTGCTGGGGCTGTGGGGAGATCCTCGATGGCAGTCTCGGGAGCTTGCTCCTGGTCTTCCTCGTGGACAGCTCCTTGCTCAGGGATGAGCACGTACTCTCCGTCAGCGAGATTGCAATCTAATGAATGCAATGAGTAAGATAGATGCATGGCATGGTATGTAATTTACAATTAAGATTTGATGGGGGATGATCAATTTAATAAGGTAGGGCTTATTCTTACTATTTGAGATTTTTGGGGTATACTTAGCAACTTAGGGTCAGTTGATTACTGAATGGTTAACCCATATTTAGTGTTCTACTGTTTTTCCTCTGTATATCTTATGGATATTTTTAACAATATTCTTGGCTGCCATGTTGGGGTAATACTCATTAATCTTTCTAATTCCTCTCTTCTTCTCTATTTCTTTTATACTTTTGAGGTGGGTTTGAACTACAAGATAGCTTAATATATTTCTAAAAATTCTGCAAAAAAATACAGTGGCTTCTCACTGGTGTATAATTTTGGGGCTTAAAATTACATTAGCTTGGACGTGCCTGGAGTGAGCTGGCCGCGGTGGCCGAGGCTCGGGCAGTGATGGCGGGCGGAGGAGAGCACGCCAGAGCTAAGGGAGGGGTTTCTATCCAGCGAGGGTGAGCACGGAGTGAGGTGAGGCACGCCCGGGGGTGGTTTTAAAGGCACGGGCGAGCACGGCCGAGGGGAGGCTCTGACAAGCGCTTGGGGCGTGCGCGGGCGAGCGCCAGTGCGTGCTCTGGTGTCTGGGCACGGCGTCGAGCACGAGGCAGCGCCGAGAGAGGTCGTGTTCAAGCATGGATTGTCTACAAATATTTGAAATTATGGCCATGGTCTCATTGAGAGATCTGTTCCCCTGACATTCCTTTGTCGTTTGTGTGTGGAGGCTTCCGGGTTTCGCTGACTGGATCAAGAGATATGGAGGGGTGAAGTTGGGTTTGTCTCACTGCCGAACACTGAGAGAAGATCCCAGGTTTGACGTGTCCAGGGCATGCGTCCCAATGCCATCTTCAGGTATGAGGTAGAGGGGTTAGTTAGACACATTTTTGGCAATGGGAGCTTAGAGTTTTGAGATAGAGATCAAGGTGTTCGCGCTCGGTTTGGTTTAGAGGCTGAAAATTCAGAAATCTGAATATTAGATTTCCCCATTAAACCTCCACTTGAATGGCTTGCTTGGAGTTTTTAACAAACTATTTTGGCCAAACTTTTATAATCTTTATTGTAGCTTAGTTAGTGTATTCCAATTTTTATAATTGGCCTAAGCCATGATTCCATGTTTTTCAGGGTTCTTTTATCCCTTTTCTTCCTTTCTACTTAAGTGGCTTAATTAGGGTTGGTCTAGGGTTTCAAATTTTTTCCTTTTTTTTGAAAACCTCATTTGTTTTAGACATGATTCTTTTGATATAACTTAGTGGATCTTTTATTCTTAAGTTGATTGGTGCCTCTTGCCCAATTTGGTTTACATGAAATGATGGTACTTGAGGTAGCACTGAGAAGAAACCCTAGGTGACACTGGGGTGTCACAGAAAGTGGGCAATCTTTGTAAGTCTATCAATTATAACCCAGATAGAATCAAATCCTTTAGTTGTCCTAGGTAATCCTACAATGAAATCCATACTAATATCTTCCCTTTTCCAGGTTGGGATTGGCAAAGATTGCAGTGGCCCAGCAGCTTTCATATGTATGGCCTTGACTCGTCTGCAAGTGTCACACTTTGCCAAATAGCGTGCAATTTCAATCTTCATTTTAGTCCACCAATAATGTTGCTTTAAGTCTTGATACATATTAGTACTTCCTAGATGAATGGAATATCGACTAAGATGAGCTTCGTCCAGGATTTGTTGGCTTACTTCAACATCTTTTGGCACTACTATGCGGTCTTTAAACCAGACTACTCCGTGATTATCTTTTCTGAAGCAATTTGCCTTGTCGGCTTCCATTTTCTCATGAATGTACTTCATACCCTTATTCGTTCTTTGAGCGTCAATAATCCTTTGCAGAAGAACTGACTCAAGCTTCACATTTGCCAAAATTCCTTGCTGCACTATCCCGAGATTCAACTTCTCCATTTCTTGACATATAGTGGTGTCAGGTGCTCTTACAGTAAGACAATGGCTAAAAGTCTTGCGACTTAAAGCATCTGCCACCACATTGGCTTTCCTGGGTGATAATGGATTTACAAATCATAATCTTTGATTAGCTCAAGCCATCTTCTCTGCCTCATGTTCAGTTCTGACTGGGTAAAAATATATTTCAAACTTTTGTGATTCGTATACAAATGGCAGGTATTTCTGAGCAGATAATGACTCCAAATCTTGAGGGCATGAACGACCGCAGCTAGTTCCAGATCATGAGTTCAGTAGTGCTCTTCATGCCTGCGTAGCTGCCTTGAAGCATATGCTATGACACGACCTTCTTGCATCAAGACACATCCGAGTCCACTGTCTGACGCGTCAAAATATACATCAAAAGGCTTTTCAATATCCGGTTGGGCCAACACCGGTGCAGTGGTTAACAACACCTTCAGCTGCTCGAAGGCTTCATTGTATTTCGAGGACCAATCAAATTTTGTATCATTCTTCAATAATCCCTTAATGGGTTTGACAATCTTGGAGAAATCCAGAATGAACCTGCGGTAATATCCAGCCAGTCCAAGGAAACTCCGAACTTGATGTACTGTAGTGGGCGGGTTCCATTCTAGAATATCCTTGACTTTGCTGGGATCAACCGCAATCCCTTTAGTAGACAATACATGTCCAAGGAACTGGATTTACTCCAACCAGAACACACATTTGCTGAACTTGGCATAAGCTGATGTTCCCTTAAGCGCGTCAGCACGATCCGCAAGTGCTTTGCATGCTCCTCTTCATTGTTGGAATAGATCAAGATGTCGTCAATGAAGACCACCACAAATTTATCCAACTCGGGCATAAATACTGAGTTCATTAAGTATGTGATGTGGTTTGGAGCATTTGTTAATTCGAAAGATATGACCAGATATTCAAATAACCCATACCGCGTGGTGAATGCGGTCTTAGGTATATCCTCGGGTCAAATACGGATCTAATGCTAGCCCGATCTTAGATCAATCTTGGAGAATACCGGGCTCCAGTAAGTTGATCGAACAAAATATCGATCCGAGGCAGAGGATACTTGTTCTTGATGGTAACCTCATTGTGGGGGTCTATAGTCCATGCACATTCGTAGTGTCTGATCCTTCTTCTTGACGAAAATTGCTGGACATCCCCATGGTGATGAACTCGGTCTAATGAACCCTTTCTCCAACAAGTCCTGTAGTTGAGTTTTGAGTTCTGCCAGTTCATTAGGCGGCATACGGTATGACCTTTTGGAAATAGGAGCCGTACCGCGCTTCAACTCAATCACAAATTCCACATCCCTTTCCGGAGGCAATCCGGGCAAGTCTTTGGGAAATACATCTGGGAATTCACATACCACTGGAATATCCCAAATTTCTTGTACTATGGTTTCAAAAACTTGTTTAGATGCTTCAACTGGGACAGCTATAGGGAGGGACAATTGGACTTCTTCATGACCATAACTTAACTTAATGGTCCTTTGGTCTGTATTAATGATGGCTTTATTCTGGGCTAACCAATTCATTCCGAGAATCACATATATATCTTGCCCCTTTATAACAATCATGTTTGTAAGAAATTCCCGTCCGACCAAAGTTACGGGTATATGGAAGGCTACTTCCTTAGTAAATATTCGGCCCCCATGTGAGTGGATAACAAATCCCTCCCTTGATTCAGTGCAATGAATGCAATATTTCTCCACAAAAGTCTTGCTTATGAAGGTATGTGATGCACCAGAATCAAAAAGGATAATCGCTAGGTGGTTGGCAACAAGGAACGTACCCATCATCACCGGTTCGCCTTCCGGTGTAGTAGACACCTGGGTATAATAGACCCATCCAGTTTTCTTCAAATTTTTGCCCGCGGAAGAGTTAGCCATGTTCCCCTTTCCTTGATTTGAATTCACAGAAGTCTGCTGAAAGTTGGATTTGTTTTGCTTCGGATATGGACAGTCCTTGATGAAATGTCCGGACTTTCCACAATTGAAGCAACCACAGGAGGAACTGGGAAGGACAGGGAAACAAGTACCAGGGGCACTCGGCTGATTGGTAGGAGCGGGGTAGAAGTGGGATGAATAAATACGGGTTGTTTGAATGGATATGGATGTGGGCGAGGTGAAGAACTATTTGGATTGAAAGGTCGGATTACCAACCTTGTTCTCTTTTCAGGTCCTTGAGTTGATTTTTTACCTACATATTCCTTTGACTTTCCGTGTCCCGCATTTTTGGCTTCAACTGCCAGTGCTGTACTGACAGCCCTATTGTATGTGATGTCCAAACATGTTGCCATCTTACGCTGGAGTCTGTCATTTAGCCCTCTCATAAAATAATTCTTCTTTTTCAGATCTGTATCAATGTGATCAATGGCGTACTGGGAGAGGTGGTTGAATTTATTGAGACACTGCATCACCGTATCTCCCCCTTGCTTTAGTCGGATGAACTCTTCTAGTTTCATTTGTAACACCCCCTCCGGAACATAATGTTCCCGGAATGCCAGCTTGAATTCTTCCCAAGTGACTTGATGTCCAACAGGCTGGATCGTGGAAAAATGCGCCCACCAGGTACTAGCAGGCCCTCTTAACTGTTGAGCCACAAACAGGGGCTTTTGCGTCTCCGTGCATCGGATTAGCCCAAACTTCTGTTCCATTACTCGCACCCATTCGTCAGCTTCTAAGGGTTCCTCTGCCTTGACGAAGAGCGGTGGTCGAGTTTTAGAGAACTATAGATAGGTAGTATCTCGTGGTACCTGAGGAGGAACTCTTCCTTCGTGTTGTTTAAATTAGTTGCCCGCCATTTTGCGCAGAAAGCGCGTGTTGTCGGCAGTGCCGTTGACCAAGGTAGCGATAGCCTCGGCCAAGGTAGGAGGTACGGGTGGTGGATTGGGAGTGTCCTCCCCGCCGCGGGATGTACCTGCCCCATCATGTGCACGGGTCCGGGATGGCATCTGAGGCAAAGAAACATTTGAAAAATATAACATGCCAACATACACCATTTTTATTTCATTGAGGAACAGTAATAATTATACATACTCAACTTTTCTTACTTATTTTACATAAGTACAATACTTAGACTATACTACTCTAGTCTTCTTCATCCTTAGTTGTTCCGCTGCCTGCTTTAGGAGACTGTTCATCTGCAAGATTCATGGAAGGAGGGGCTCCAAAAAGGTCAATCCCCCCATCAGATCCTCCATTTGTTGTTTCAGATGGTCCAGCTCCCATTGCTGCCACATCAGGTGGCACGTTCGGGTGCAGCCGATCATACAATACATGCACTTCTTCGTGCAAGGTGTTGCAGTATGCCTGCAGGTTTTCGAGGGATGCGCTAAGTTTTGCTACATGAGCTAGAGCTTTGGCTTCACAGTCCCAAGAGAAAGAGCGCGAGTTGACGGCCCAGTCAATGGCCGTATCACATTCCGAAATTTCGTACTGCAGGCGACTAACTTCGGCTGACAGCTCCGCTATACGGTGGCTATCTCGCTCACGCGCCCTATTCCTGTGATGTAGTTCTGACCGAAGCTGTTGCACCCGGGCTTCCAGGTCTCCAATTGGGTCGTTACTGCCACTATTGCTTCCTTCATGCCTGGAGGCCAGCTGATGTCGAGGCACACCCTGAGGTCCAGTCGATTTGTGCTAGGTAGTCTTAGTGCGCGCCATATCTCCATAACAGGCAAATATTTATTAGTATAGTTTTAAACATGATGCATGCATAACCTAATAATTATGGGATCAACCTTTCGTCGATCCCTTACTTCCTCATATACTGCACTCTATTACCCGACTTTTAAGAGGTAAGTCACTACCAGAAAGTGGTAAGGTAAGAATGAAAGAATGTTTCAAGATAAGTGTTTGAAAACTCCTTTGAAGTACTACGTAATGTCTGAAGAGACGGGCTTCGCTCCGATACCAGCTGTCACGGAACCTCCCAAGGTTTTAGGCCCACCTACAGATGTCCTTGTTGTAAGGACCTCGGACAATCATGTAGATGTACATAATCACTCGACAAGTTCGTTCTTCTGTATCATCATCAAATCGCCCAAGAGCGCTTCACCCATCACACAGACATTACACACAATAACCAGAGTAAAGAAATAGCAGAAGCGGATTACAATAACATAATTTACATTAGTAAAGTATAGAGAGAGTAATATTACAGTATCGGGTGTTATGAGTGCATAACTTATTATTACAAAACAGGGAGGTAAAACCTCCTCCCACACATACACAAAGTGTTTTAAACTGGGAGGCCACACATCCTCCCAAGCAGATCACTGATTGGCCTCCTCCTTTGGCACCACCTTTGAGCAGAAACAGCAAAACTCTGTTGTTTCATCACCTACAACAATATGGGTACAAAAACCCTGAGTATGGAGTGTACTTTCGCAAGTCTTACCCGACAAAGGAAAAGACTCTCAAAGATATGCTGGCTTGTGGGATTCAAGGTAAAGCTGATCAAGAATCAAAGACTCTATTTGCAGAAATGCTTACTAATAGTGGATCCTTAAAAATCCAGTTTTATTGTCAGGTTAAGTCATTACCTGCATATAGAGTTCTTTTTATCCTAGTTCAAGCACTTGGCCTATGCTAGCCGTCTTTTATCAACCCTTCACTTTACTGGATTGCTGCATGTAGGGCAGTGACCAAGTCTTCATGTCCGAGAAGTAACGGCGATCTGAATCGATTAATACCCAGCTGGGGATCTCCAACCACACGACATATGTAGCACTTAACCCTTGCATATGTCAACTCGCCACCGGGTTTCTCAAGACCAGATCGGGTTCACGCTAACCAAGAGCACTGATACACCACCGTCCAGCCTCTTGCCACGGAGGGTACACTCTACTCTCGCCATCTCTCCACTCCCATTGTGTGTTGGTCTTTCGGGTATTGGTCCGACCAGGGCAAAGCTTACCCATGGCGAGGCATGTGGCTAGTTAAAGGGTCCTCAATCAGCAAGCCTACATCGACATGGTCCTTAATCGACTCAGATGGAGACACTACACTGAGACTTCATTCTCGTGCAAGTCACCCGCCCGTTCTCGTCTTTATCATTTAAAACCCGAAGTTTGGTACCTGTCAGAGGTACATCTTTTCCGATGCTGAACCCATCATGGCCATGATGGATTCACCATCAAGTCTTTTCTTTGAAAACTTCCCATCCCATATGAAGCATCATCTTTGTTTAAAACAAAACATTTTGTTTTCTAAGGCAATGCTAAGCATCAGAAAACTTTTAAGTAAAACAGGCATCAAGGAATGGTAAACAACTCCAAGGAAGGAAATGCAACAATTGTTTATCACTCAACTCCTATCACCTAATGCATCATTTCAAGTGATAAAGAGTTTGAAATAACAAGGAAGGGTTAAATGCACCGGGGCTTGCCTTGTGTTGTAGGAGGCTCAGGATCTGTTCCACAGATATCAAAGTAGAAGTTGTTCTCGACAGGTGGAATTTCAGCTTGCGATGCAACTTCTTCTTCAACTACTACTTCTTCTTCGTTTTCTATACATAACAATACATATACATGAATGCTCATGCGATGCTATGAATATGAAGTTATAATAGAAACACACTAAGTTGTATTTTGAATATAACTTTCCTTCACGGTGCCTACTAGCTACTAGAGTTTCCTAGTTTAATGCTCTATTAGGGTTAGGTATTTAAATCCTAAAAAGCTAGTTTCTTGGGTTTGGGATCAAACAATGTCCAAAGCGTATCAAACTTTACCCAAGGGTTTTAATTAGCATATTAAGCTCCCCAAAAAGTTTTACTATATTTGGAGCTACTAAATAAATTCTAAAATTCTAAAAGACTAGGCTTAGGCATCTTTAAATGCTAAATAATTCATGGTTGGGACTTGGAACTATTTTTATAAAATACTAGAGAAATTTATGAGTCTAGTAAACTTGGTCCCATGATTTTATAATTTTTTTCTAAAATTTCCTATAAATTTCTAAGTCTGTCAGCAAAAAGAAAAAGAAAAGGAATGAACAGTGATGGGCTCAAACCAGCCCTAGCCAGCCCACGAACGGGGAAACACGCGCGTGCTCGCGCCTGCGTTGGTGACTTTGTGCAAAGGCCCTCGATGAAATTAATAACCAGAAAAGAATCCCTAACACTATTACTATGTTTCACTGACGTTTGCACAATACCCCTCGTATTTCTATTTCTTCACAACGCGAGGTCCCCGACGGTGAACGACGGTGAGCGCGCCCTCCGGCGAACTTGTACCGGCTAGGATGCGCAAAAACCGGTGCCCTAATTTGGTTAACACCTAATCCCATCCCTGGCGACCCTAATCCCTCCATCAATTGCACGAATCCGGCCTAGGATTCTTCTGCCCACAACGACTAAGGCGTTCCCGGTAATTAAGTGCGGTCTAGCTCAAACGGTTGGGTCGATGAGCAATGTTAATAGCTAAGGATGCTTAAACACAACATAGGAGGGAATGAACGGACCTGAGATCGACCGGCCACGGCGTGAGATCACGCAGTGGTGTTCTAAGCTGATTTGGAGAAATTCCAAATTTAGGGGTTGTAGAGGCTAATCGGAGGCGAGAAGTAGTGCTCTGGCTTCGTAACGAGCTAATAGAGCAAGTCGGGGCATCAATTTATAGTGATCAACAGCGGTGGCGCTCAATTTGGGGAAGACACGCTAGCAGCCGGAGCAAGGTGAGTCACCGGAGTTATCTGTCGTGGCACTTATTGAGGCATAGGCTCAGGATAATAGTTTGTCGTTCATCATGACTTACTGCGACGTGGTACAACGGCACATAGCATTGCAGACTCCGGTAAACTATGGTCACACCGGCGGTGGTCGAGCGGCCACGTTGCCGTGCAAGTTGGAACGGTGGGGGTTGGCTCAATCCCGACCCCCGCTGATCTTTTCACTCCCGCGGTGATATCCGCTACTCACTAAGCACGAATCGCGACGCTGGCACGAATCCAGGCGCGGGGATTGCCGGCGGCGAGGTGCACTGAACCTGGCATTGGGTTAGCCACTATACCATTACGAGCACTCTTCAGTGCGCCTGAAAGAGCAAATTGCAGGGCTTGGTTCTCAAATCTTTATGTGGCAACTCAATCATCCATCTATAGAAAAGATGATCTTCTACAAACCAGCTTTGATTTCATTATAAATACCTTGATCGAATTCTCATCGAATCACACAGAATTCAGCCTCCAAAGTTCACCCGAGCTCACTGTGAGTCCAACCCTAACACCTGATCCGACTGACAGCCTGACTTTGAGTCCATTTTTCTCCAATTTTTGCTTAACACCCATGCTTGGTCACTGAATCAAAGTTGTACTCCATAGCTCTACAAGATTGATGTATTGACCTAGGTCAAAATCCTCATGAATTATGAAATACAAGGCTCCAAAGTTGGCATCTCACTGAAATTCGGAATTAGCCACATATGTGTTCTTAGGATTTTTTGCAATTAAGTCCAATTTGCTTCACATAACTTGAAAATCTTCCAATGTAAAAGTTGCTTGGTTTTTGGTGTTCTACCATTTTGATATTTATATTTTGGTCCAAAAGTGTAGAGAATTTGAATTCACCCCTTAGGGTACAAATAAGGGTTTTCTAGGGTTCCTTTTAGGGTTTTGAGCACTCTAGGGTTTTTGTGCCACTCAAATCCATCAATCTTGATCTCTTATGAATATTTCCAATTGCTTTTGAGGTAATACTCCATTTGGCTTCATATTTACCCATATGCTCTAATCCCAGGGTTAAGCACCCTACCCTAGGGTTAAGAATACTTCAAATCATCACATCACACTTGTTTTGAAGTTTTACCTAGTAGATGCATTCTAGGTGTAACAAACAACATGAAATGTCAATGCATATGATGTTATGCTCAAGTTTTAGTGCCAGTAACACCAGGGGTGTTACAATTTAATAAGAATAGGAATCAAGCTAGACCCCAAAGGAAGCTAGATTATGCCATGTCAACACTATTTTATGCGACCTACCCACTAACCATCTGTCCTTACCCACAAGCCATAATAACTATATGTCCCCAACTCGGGTAACGATTCCATGGCCAAAGATCGAAGATGATCAACCTCATCAAATTAAGGAAAGCTAAGATTCAAGCTAGATAAGGAATCAAGATCCACAATCTTGGATGGAGTCTTTAATTGCCTTACTCTTTCTTACCCAAACCCATCTATACTTTAAAGACATCTTTTGATCCTACATAATAAAGTGGATATACATATATATACCCATGCTTTCCTAATCGCCTGCTAATTTGTGTTATAAACTTGAACAAAAAAATCTTTATTGTATTAAAACTACTTAGAAATTGAAACCTAGACTACAAACTGAACTTGTTGCATCCTCTTTCTACTAATCTCGAGGATGAGATTATTTTTAAGGGGGGTAGGATTTGTGTGGTGGAACCACCCAAATTATTCCAACTTAAGTGCCCAAGTCGCATCCTTAAAGGCAGCAACACACTTAAACCAGAATAACCCGTTAGTCCCTCGGATCTAGTCCGATAAAGCCATTTCCCAAGGATCGAATACCACTAGCTCACTTGAAGGTGAGGCACAGAGAAATACAATAAAGCATAATACCACAAATTTAAGAAGTATCAGTAGTGATTACATTATCGGAGTTTCAAAAGCGGTAACAATAGTTTTTAGTGCAGCAGAAATAACTAATGGAGAAAACGAGTGACAAGGCGAAGCCTGCCATGCTACTCCTCCTGGTCCTCTCTTGCAGAAGCAGTAACCCTCTCGACCATCCTTCCCAATGGCAGGGATGAAGGCCAAGTCACACCAGCAACCAAATCATCCAAGGAGTACCTGCAAAAATTATGCCACAAGCAAGGCTGAGTATACTAATACTCAGCTAGACTTACCCGGTGTGAGGAGTCTACTCCTCCACCTCTAGACCATGAAGCTGTTTGGCTGAGGGATTTGGTTTGCCAAAAGCACTAGCTGAGTCTAAGTAAGGTTTTAGCTTTACAAGTTCTAAGTAGTTCTTTAGACAAGATTGGCATCTTTCTATGCATACATGATAACAAGCAATTATTTCAAGCAGCATTTTATCTCTTAAAACCTCATTTCACTTCTTACTCGATGCAACAGCATGGATCAAGCAGTCTCATTAGCTGCGAGAAGCAGACGATTCGAATCGAGTTTTAACGTTGAAAGGTAAACCTAAACACACGACGTGGAGGGGCACTCCGTCCCCACACACATCAACCGTCTCCATCGATTCCCTGGCAACAGAACAGGGCCCACCACCTTGGCATACAATGCTTCACTGACCCCGGCTGCCGCCATGCAGTGACCGCACTTGTACCCACCATCGCTAGCGTGGGAGACCACGTCTCAGGTTAGGTGAGGAGAGAAGTCTGCGGGCTGGTTCACTCAGGTACTAGGCTGACTAATTTACCATATTTCTTGGCATGTGTTTAGTACGTTCAAACGCTTGACACACGGTACCACACATTAATCCTTATTCCAATTTCGTCTAGTAGACAACGCATCCCCATGGATCCGTGTCCGCATACCATCATCATTCTGTTATCAAAATGGATACAACCAATTCCTGACCTCGCGCGAGTGCTAGAAAAATCACTTGACTTCTTCCGAGATCCCGACTTAGCATAGCAGCTACTCGACCTAGCATACTAGTATCCATCTCAAAAGGAATCCTGAGTTGATGCAACTAGGGTTTCAAACAATTCCTACACTTCAGTGCACGGTATAAGGCGCAAGACATGGTACCGCCAGATGCATATGTAGGGGCTAAATGAGATGCAAGATATACAAAGACACCCAGTAGCGAGCTAGATATAAGGCGCAAGACACGGTACCGCCAACGATCATATGTAGGTGCTAATTAGGCATACATTATCGACCTACGAATTTAACACTACAAAGAAACCGACAAACACTATCATATACATAGCCACCACAAACATGACATCACGAGTACAAGCATTTATTTAATTGGATATGGCTTTTCATTAGTTCTTCTATTGATCGCACAAAAGCATCCTAGACAACACAAATTTAATAGAGGACATAGGCATCAATGTCTATGGAACTCCTATATCCCAATCAACTAGAGAAAGAAACATATAAAACATTACACACATGCATTATTAAGCTTAGTCATGGCAAGTCTACATTAATTAAGTGCTAACCAAACATTTTTAGCAAAAAGGGTGAACTCAACAATCAAATGAGCACTTGTAGATTTTTGGACAGCAACACAGTAGTTACTTGTTTTAATCACAACCCTTCAAATATTAATCCAAAAATAGCAAACTAGTACTTTCTGGGAAGCTTTAAAAGTGCTCTACAACTTTGGTATTTTTTTACCTCAACATGATTCAACACTTAGCAAGGTCAAAAAGTGCTAACACGATAGCTCTATCCAGATTTGGACAAATTTAGACTTGCGACTTTAAAAATTCATAACTAGAGATTCATGCACCCAATTCAGCTGATCCCAGATTTTATAGAAAGGTAATGAAATTGCCAACAGAACATTTATAAACATCTCAAGGTGATTCAATATGCAATTAAGGATAAAAGACACTAGAAGGCTTTGCTGTCCAGATTTGGACAGATTCAATATTCACACTTTAAACATCCATAACTTAATCTTCAGATCACCAAAACGAGTGATCCAAGACTTTTTGGAAAGCTTAGCAAAAGTACTACACAACTTTTATAATCACTAAGAAGCGATTCTATGTTTAATCAAATCAAACAATATAGTTTTCGAAATCTATTCTGACAGTGGACAGAACACAGCAACCATTTTGTAAAATTCATAACTCTTAAACTATCAGGCCTATGGTCATCAAATTTTAGCACAAGATAAGAAAAGCATCTACAAATTTCTTGTAACGACCATGAACTGATTGTAACATTAACTTAAGCAAACAATGCAATCTCTAAAATATGTACAGAAATTGGACAAATTCAGTTACTGAATTTGTGAAAAGCATAACTTCTAAACGATCAGACTTATGGTTGTCAAATTTTAACACAAGTAAGATAATAAAGTTATCTACAACTTGTCGTGTTCTAGAGACTTGAATTACTATTTATTAGAGTTGAAACAATCAAATTAGGACCAACAAGTTGACTTACAAATTTCATCCAAGTCATTTCGTGCACTAAAATTACCACATACATTTAACAAACACATTCACCACATAAATAACATCATCACACATGACCTCGACTTAACCTTAGAGGAAGCGATGACTACTTCGGCATGTCACCACCTCCCTACAGACCAAATCAATATTAACTACATCGATCGGACCTCATATCACGCAACACTTATAATTTACTATCTCAATACAATCATATCACGACATGCACTTGAGACACTTTTGTTCAACTTAACGCAATCACCACTACAATGCATTTCGACACACATGTTTGATAATACACCTTTCTAACTAAACATATCTCGTCTTCCAAACACCAATCATATGTCACATAATTTACATTTTCCACCTAATCTAACCTACACCAACGATGAATACATAAAATATAATTATCATAGACTAACTCATTAGCCGACTGCGGAAGCCACCAAGCATGCCTTGTGCTTTATTAAATTTGCCACAACTAGCACACTACCTAACGACGACGCATTTTAATAATCCATCAATACATTCGCGACCTATCCTTGTGACATACAAAAGAACTATCGCAGCCACACATCCATCCAATCCAACAACAAAATAACATATGAGCTCACCATATCAAACCCCGGTCGTGGTCGCTGCTCAGATGGCGTGAAGACGAACGCGCCGTCGAGCATGGGAGACTGAAGCAAAGTCGGAGGAGTATGACGGACACCGTGGGCGTGTCAAGGTGGAGCACACGCCACAGAGGGGCTGCTGCGGCTATCGATTAGCGTGACCAAACAGCAAGAACGATAACATCTTGAGAATGGCACGAAGGGGCTATGCCGGCGAGGTCGACGGCCGGCTAGGCAGCTCGTCGAGCACATAGCGGAGCGCGTCGCTACGCGGGACAGCTAGGACTAATTCGGCTGTGAGGGTCGGCTATGGAATGGACAAGGAGATGGAGCTTGATGGTGCGTGCATAGCGAAGTTTGTCGAGCGCGTGCTAGAGGGAACGACGGCGTCCGAATGGGGCTGCACAACACATCAAACACCCGACGGGCATCACGACGTGCTGTCCACTGCACAACACCTCACCTGGACATTTCACCGAACACTTAGCACTCGCGCAGCGCTGGCAGCGAGGAAGCAATCTCGACATAGGGTCTGCTCGCAGCGAGCTCGGCCGGTGAGGAAACAGCAGGAGGCGCAGGCGAGCTGCTTGAACACGAAGCCCGACAACCATGGTGAGGACATGTGCGCTTGATGAGGTGGGGAAGCAGCGAAGGGCGCCGAGCAGGGATGGTCGTGCCGAGGGGGTGCTGCGCTTAAGACTAGAGGAGGGTGTTAAGCGACCATGAGGACAACAAAGAGGGGCGCTAGCCCTGCTGCTTCTTGCATGCAGGGAAAACAACATGGGAGAGGTTGTGGGCTTCCACGGGGAAGAAGGCCCCTGCACTGGCTGTGTGGGGAGGAGAGGGGTCGCCATGGGGAAGATGGGATGGGCTGCTGCTCGTCTGGAGAAAAGCAAGGAAGGCATCTGAAAGTCGCCTAGAGGGGGGGGTGAATAGAGCGAATCTGAAATTTACAAACTTTAAGCACAACTACAAGCCGGGGTTAGCGTTAGAAGTATAAGCGAGTCCAAAAGAGAGGGCGAAAACAAATCACAAAATAAGGCGGATGACACGGTGATTTTTTTTTCGAGGTTTGGTTCTTGCAAACCTACTCCCCGTTGAGGTGGTCACAAAGACCGGGTCTCTTTCAACCCTTTCCCTCTCTCAAACGGTCACTTAAACCGAGTGAGCTTCTCTTCTCAATCAAACGGGACACTAAGTCCCCACAAGGACCACCACACAATTGGTGTCTCTTGCCTTAGTTACAATTGAGTTGAACACAAGAAAGAATGAAGAAGAAAAGCAATCCAAGCGTAAGAGCTCAAATGAACACAAGTATTTCTCTCTCACTAGTCACATTTTGATTGGAATTGTCTTTGGACTTGGGAGAGGATTTGATCTCTTGTTTGTGTCTTGTATTGAATGTTATAGCTCTTGTATGAGGTGTGAAGGCTGAAAACTTGGATGCAATGAATGGTGGGTGGTTGGGGGTATTTATAGCCCCAACCACCAAAGGAGCCGTTGGTGGAGGTTGCTGTCGCATGGCGCACTGGACAGTTCGGTGCGCCAGCCACGTCACCTGACCGTTAGGGTTCGACCGTTGGAGCTTCTGTCTTCTGGGCCACCGGACAGCCCGGTGGTGCACCGGACAGTCACTGTTCACTATCCGATGCGCCTTCTGGCGCTGCTCTGACTTCTGCGTGCACTGTAGCGCATTAACTGTGTAACACCCCTGGTGTTACTATAACTAAAACTTGAGCATTGCATCATAAGCATTGGCATTGCATATGTTTGATACACCTAGAGTGCATTCACTAGGCAAAAATTTCAAACAAGTTGTATTGTTTTAATGTTTTTGCAAATGAAACCCTGGTTAATGGACTTAACCCTAAATAGTGGTTAAAGGGGTAAAACTTAAACCAAGTTAAGAAAACCTAAAGACTTTAGGGTAAAAGTCATAAAATGACCCTAAGAATAAACTTGAATCACTTTTATACCCCTGGAATACCAGAAACCCTAATTGGAACCCTGGAAAACCCTAAAACCAAACCCTAGGGGCTTATGTGCAAAATTAGTCCACTTTTGGGCTAAAGTGCAAAAACCAAGTCAAATAGGTTTCTTAAGTCCTTTGGTTCACAAATGTGTGGATTTGTAAGCCAAATATTGAGTTTTGGACTTAAATGCAAAATGGACCTCAATTAGGTTCTATTCTAAGTCTGAAATTCAGTGTTAAAGGCTCCACTTTGGGGCTTTGTAACTTTCAAAGCATAGGGTTTTTGCCCTAGGTCACCACATCAAAGTTGAAGACCAAACATAGGAGAACAACTTTGCTTAAAGGTGTGGGCATTGTTGTTAAGGAAAAACTGAAGAAAATCTCAACCTAAGTTGGACTGTCAGGCTGGATTCATTCTGAAACTCAGCTTTTCAGTGTAACAGGGTCGACTTTGAGTGTGAATTAGACCTTGATCCAGTGCTCAAATAAGTTTCATCCCTATAGTCGAATTGTAGATGGTATATAGCTATACAACTTTGCTATAGGTCACGGGATGTGTTGTCATTGGAAAATCAGAGAAAAAGTGGCTCAAACTTGCTTTGTCAGTTCGTCTGGCTGATTTCGCCATGGTACAGTAAACTCCAGACTGAAGAAGATTACGGTTCCCCCCCCTTTTTGCTCGTCGCCGATGGCCCGTCGCCGTTGATTGCCGGTCGTTGCGATTCGTGCGCCGTGGCCATCGGATAAGTCCTGCCCGGTAAAAATCCTCGCCGCCGGTGAGCTGGACTCCACTCCGAGGACCCCCGTCGTACTCTCCCCCTTGCCCGGCAGCCGAAGCGGATTAACTCGCCGGAGACCGCCGCTTCCCGGCTGTGCGCCGCGTGTCCAAGCTTTTCCACTGCACCGCCGCGACTTACCCTCACTCTCCGTGGCTCGCCGGAGTAATTGCCACGACTGTGGACACGAATCCACCGCGCCCGTGGTCTTCTTCTTCCTCTGGCCGCCGCGCGTCCTGTCCGATTCACCGGCCACCGCTTGCGAGCCCTATAAATTGAAGGCCCGGGCAACTGCGCTAGATTATCCTGAAGCCATAGCACCTGCTCCCACCCTCGATTGTTCACCAGTGCCCGCGAATTTCAATTTCTCCCCAAAACAGTTCTCCGCCGCCGTGAAAGCACCTCGTCGTGGCCAGCCCTCCCCAGGTCCGATCACGCCCTCTCTAATCTCGTTTTAGCATCCTTAAGCTTCCCTCAAACTTGCCGACGCATGCAATTGAATTAAGAATCCTCTGGTAGCCGGGAACGCGACCACCTTGCCGCAATACTCACGGTTGCCGTGGTCAGGGCAAAATAGGGCACCATTCTTCAAATTAACCTAGGGGAAACGTTCGCTAGGTTGTGAATTTGGTTTATACCGAAGCTGAGCACCGGTCATGGCCCCGCTCGGCCGGTCTACGCGCTCACCGGAGCTCCTCCGCGCGCTGCCGACGTCAGGGACCTCACCTGTGGAGAAATAGAACCTCAGGGACCCCGGTGCAATTTGTCAGCGACTGATACAAATAGTAACTGAACTCGTTCACATTTAACCAGAAACCCGAGGTCCTTTCTGCAAAGCCGCCAGCGCGGGCGCACGCGGGCGCCTTTCCTCCCTGGACCTGGGCCGCTGGGCTGAATCCGGCCCAGTTCTATTTAATCCTTTTCTTTTTCTTTTTCCAGCAGAGCTTTATAAATATGTAGAAAAATGTAGAAAAATGCTAAAATTGTGAAACTAATTTTCCTAGGCTTGTTATTTTCCCTAGAATTTAGTAAAAATAAGTTTGTGATTTTTAGTGAAAGTAAGAAATTTTAGGGTATTTAAAGTGGTTAAAAATGTTGGTTATGGATTTTTGGAAAACAAATGGTAAGTCCAAAAATGCTCAAAATTTTTACATGAGTTCCTCATAATATTTAGAAGCCTTGGGTAGATTTTGAATTGATTTGGACCTTGTTTGATCACCAAACCCCAAAACACCCCCCCTGCCCTATGAACTCCTTTACCGACTCCGGAAACCCTAAGTTCCCGGAACTCCGTGAAGGAAAGTTGTATTCAAGACATAAATAATAAGTTTATGCTATCTTTGCATCCTCATGAGCATCCCATGGCATCCATTCTTATACTTATGTATGGTTATGATTAGAACGTGAAGAAGAGATAGAAGTCACCGAAGACAGGACACCACCACCTTCGGAATCCCAGGCCGGGAATAGTTTCTACTTCGATATCTGTGGATCCGAACCTGAATCACCTGTAAACGAAGGCAAGCCCCGGTGCATTTGCCACCTTCCTTGCTGTTTTAAAATCTTTCTCACTTGATTGCTGCATTAGGTGATAGGAGTTGATTGCTAAAACAATTCCTGCATTACCTTCCTTGAATCTGATTACCTTCCTTGATCACCTGTTTTACAAAATCTTTTTGATGCTTAGCTTTGCTTTAGAAAAACAAAAGGTTTTGTTTTTACAAAAGATGTTGTGGCAAAAGTGGGTGGGATGTTTTCAAAAATAAAACTTGATGGTGGATCCATCATGGCCGTGATGGATTCAACATCGGAAAAGATGTACCTCTGCCAGGTACCAAGTTTTGGGTTAAATGATTAAGCTGAGACCGGGCGGGTGACTTGCACGAGAAGAGAGTCTCGGTGTAGTGTCTCCGTCTGAGTCGATTAAGGACCTTGTCGATGTAGGCCTGCTGACCGAGGACCCTTTAACTGGTCACATGCCTCGTCATGGGTAAGCCTTGCCTCGGGTAGACTAAGGCCGGAATAAGATAACACGAAATGGGCGTGGAGCGGTGGCGAGAGTAGCGTGTACCCTCCGTGGCAAGAGGTTGGACGGTGGTGTATCTGTGCTCTCGGTTTGCGTGAACCTGATCCGGTCTTAAGAACCCCGGTGGCGGGTTGACATATGCAAGGGTTAAGTGCTACATATGTCGTGTGATTGGAGATCCTCAGCTGAGTATAATCGATTCGGATCGCCGTACCTCCGCGGTTATGGAGACTTGGCCACTGACTTACACGTAGCATTCCACTAAAGATAAAGGGTTTTTGTTGAAAAATTGGCTAGTACAGGACCAGTGATTGAACTAGGGTAGACAGAACTCTAGTGCAGGTAATTTTACTTAACTTGACAAATAAAATTGGATTTTTAAGGATCCACTTTAGTAAGCATTTCTGCAAAACAGAGTCTTTGAATATTGAAAAGCCTTACCTTGACCCCCATATAACCAGCATACCCTTGAGAGTCTTTTCTTAGTCGGGTAAGACTTGCTGAGTAATTCCATACTCAGGGTTTATCCCTTCGTTGTTTTTAGGTGAGGAAGTAGCAGACTTTTGCTGCTTCTGTGCCAAGGTGGTTCCAAAAGAAGAAAAACAAGACTGAAGTGCGGGAGGACTCGGTCCTCCACTTAGGATCTTTTGCTTATAGCTTATCGGGAGGAGTTTGTGCCTCCCCTGGTTTGTATAATATTACTACTCTGCACTCACTTTTAGTCTGGTCTGTAATAAAATAACTCAAGCTTGCTTTTGAAATAAATGTAAGTTTATGTAATTCGCTTCCGCATTTCTTTATCTCCGATGTTCTGTAATGTCTGCAAGACGGGTGAGACGTTCCTGGTAAAGTAAGGAAAGATACCGAACTTGTCAAGTGACTTAGGAACATCTACAGGGTGTCTGATGTCCGTTGGACAAGGACAACTGTAGGTGGGCCTAATTACTTGGGAGGTTCCGTCACAGCTGGTATCGGAGTGTAGCCCTTCTTTGCAGATATTATGAGGCATCTTCAAAAGGATTTTCAAAAGTCTTACCTAGAAATCCTTTTCTCTTCTTACCTAAGTATTCTGAAGAGTCTATTTTAAAGACCAGATAGGAAGAGTGCAATGTATAGAAGAATGAATCAACTAAGGTTGATTCTGTAATTATACATGCATCATGCTAAGAATCATACTAATAACATTTTCCCCCTTAGAAAAGATGCCGCCACGCACCAGGCTAACGGCACGCAAGTCTACGGGACCAATTGGGGTGCCTCGGCATCAATTGGCTCCCCGACATGAAAGCGGCAGCAGTGGAAGTAATGACCCCATCGGAGATCTTGAAGCCCGTGTGAGTCGACTTCAAGCAGCGCTGCAACACAGGACCGATGCTTGGGTCACCGACGGAGATAGAATCAATGAACTGAGAAGGGACATCCGACATCTGCAGGATCAGCTCGTTGATCGAGACTTAGCACTTGACTGGGCCGTACAGTCTCGTTTGCTAATGTGTGCTAAGGAAGCAAGGGCTCAGGCCCGAATTAAAGAACTTAGCTCGACTGTCGACAACCTGCAGGTTTACTGCAATACGTTGCACGAGGAAGTCCATATACTATACTCACAATTACACCCAAGTGAGCCTGCACAACCTGCTGAGGCGGAAGCCGGACCATCTCACGTTGCGGGACGTGCGCTGGGTGGGGAGTTAGACCTTTTTGAGCCCCCTCCTTCTTTGAGGTTGGTTGATGTCTGGACTCCCACACCTGACGATGAAGCCGCCAAGAGTAATGGCAAGCAGGAATAATGGTGTAATAAAAGTAGAGTAGTGTATTGTAGGGTATTGTAGGGTGTACTGTTGTATAATAGGTTGAACTTTTGTATAATGGGTATTGTATCCTGTTATGTAATATCGAGTCTGTATCATTACTTTTTATAGTAATGTAAAATGGAAGGTTTTCTCTGGCACATTTTGTTTACTTCAAATGTTCTTTGCCACAGATGCCGACCAGGACTCGAGGACAGGACGCAGCCGGAACTTCTGGGGGCAGGGATGTTACCCCAAACCCACCTCCAGTTCCTCCCACGTTAGCCGAGGCGATTGCCGCCTTGGTGAATGCCACCGCAGACAATACCCGCTTCCTTAGGGAAATGGCGGGTCAGCAGCAATTCCAGCAGCAGGCAGGAAGAGGTTTTCCGCAAGGCCCCCGTGAGACCACCTATCTGGACTTCTCTGAAACCCGTCCACCCCTAATCGTCAAGGCAGAAGATCCCCTAGAAGCTGATGAGTGGATTCGGGTTATTGAACAAAAGTTTGGTCTTCTCCGTTGCTCAGAGACGCAGAAGCCGTTGTTCGCAGCACAACAACTCCGTGGTCCTGCCAGTACCTGGTGGGGAAATTTCGTGGCTATTCAACCCGTCAACCATCAAGTCACCTGGGATGAGTTTAAAGCAGCCTTCCGTGAACACTACATCCCCGAAGGAGTGCTGCATATGAAACAAGAGGAATTTATGAAGTTACAATAAGGTGGAGATACCGTCAATCAATATCTCAACAAATTCAATCACCTGTCGCAGTATGCCATCGACCAGGTGAATACGGATTTAAAGAAGAAGAACTGTTTTATGCAAGGACTGAATGATCGGCTACAAAGGAAAATGGCCACATGCATAGATCTCACATATGGAAAGGCTGTCAGCACAGCCTTATCTGTTGAAGCAAAATACACAAATTCTGGGAAGAATAAGGGATTTGGTGGTGAGAGGCCTAATCAGGGCCAGGCGAAGAAGCAACGGTTTGTGATCCGACCTTCAAACCAAAATCGCACTTTTTCTCGTCCACCCTCATTTCCCTTCAAACAACCTATCATTATTCGCCCCCACAATACCCCCACTACCCCAAATCAGCCGGGTGCCCCAGGCACTCGATTCCCTGCCTTGCCTAATTCTTCAACTGGGTGCTTTAATTGCGGCAAGTCGGGACACTTCATCAAAGACTGCCCATATCCTAGGCAAAATCAATCAAATGCTCCGCAAGGATCTGGGAAATCAGCTCAGCCCAAAGGAAATGCTGTGGGGAAGAATACAAAGAAGACAGGGCGTGTATATTACACTCAAGTGGCTACTACACCGGAAGGAGAGCCGGTGATGATGGGTACGTTTCCCGTGGCCAGTCACCCAGCAATTATTCTTTTTGATTCTGGTGCTTCACATACATTCATTAGCAAGAAATTTGTGGAGCAACATCATATTGCATACCATGAATCAAAGGAGGGATTTAAAATTCATTCACCTGGGGGACACATTTATACTAGAGAAGTGGCCTATGGAGTGCCAGTAACAATGGCCGGACGGAACTTTCCTGCTAACATGATTGTTCTGAAAGGCCAGGATATAGATCTAATATTGGGTATGAATTGGTTAACCCAACACAAGGCAATCCTCAACACTGATCTCAGAACCGTCAGGTTGAGCTATAACCAAGAAGAGATTCTTTTGACTCTCCCCGCAACCAATCCAGCCAAAGCTCCTGGTAGAGTCTATGAAGCCATTGTACTGGAGATCAAGAACATTCCGGTAGTATGTGAGTTTCCAGATGTATTTCCGGAAGATTTGCCTGGACTGCCCCCTGAAAGAGATGTAAAATTCGTAATTGAGCTAAAGCCCGGTACGGCCCCCATCTCCCGAAGGTCGTACCGTATGCCCCCTAATGAGTTGGCGGAACTGAAGGTTCAATTACAAGATCTACTGAATAAGGGATTCATCCGGCCAAGCTCGTCCCCGTGGGGTTGTCCCGCCATTTTTGTTAAGAAGAAGGATCAAACCTTGAGAATGTGCGTGGATTATCGACCCCTAAATGAGGTCACCATCAAGAATAAATACCCTCTTCCAAGGATCGACATCTTATTTGATCAACTGACTGGGGCGAGGGTATTTTCCAAAATTGATCTCAGGTCGGGCTATCATCAAATCCGTGTTCGGCCCGAGGATATACCAAAGACCGCGTTTACTACGCGGTATGGATTGTTTGAATACTTGGTAATGTCTTTCGGGCTCACAAATGCTCCTGCCCACTTCACTTATTTGATGAACTCGGTGTTCATGCCCGAGTTGGACAAGTTCGTGGTAGTCTTCATCGACGATATCTTGATATATTCTAAGAATGAAGAGGACCATGCTCAGCATTTATGGATTGTATTGACGCGCCTCAGGGAACATCAGCTATATGCCAAGTTCAGCAAGTGCGCGTTCTGGCTGGAAGAAATTCAATTTTTGGGGCACGTATTATCGGCTAAAGGAATTACGGTAGATCCTAGCAAGGTCAAAGATATTCTGGAGTGGAAACCCCCGACAACTGTTCACCAAGTCCGGAGTTTTCTTGGACTAGCTGGGTATTATCGCAGATTCATACCAGATTTTTCTAAGCTTGTGAAGCCAATCACAAGTTTATTGAAGAATGACATTAAGTTCAATTGGTCTTCTAAGTGTAATGAAGCCTTTGAGCAATTGAAGACACTATTGACCACTGCTCCGGTATTGGCTCAACCGGACATCACGAAGCCTTTTGATGTATATTGTGATGCATCTGGCAGTGGGCTCGGCTGTGTACTAATGCAAGAGGGCCGAGTGATTGCGTATGCTTCAAGGCAGTTGCGCCGACATGAGGAGCACTATCCAACTCATGATCTGGAGCTAGCTGCTGTGGTTCATGCTCTGAAGATTTGGCGTCACTATCTGCTGGGAAATATCTGTCACATATATACAGATCATAAAAGTTTGAAGTACATCTTCACCCAGTCAGAATTAAATATGAGGCAAAGACGATGGCTTGAGCTCATTAAAGACTATGATCTGGAGATCCATTATCACCCAGGCAAAGCCAATGTGGTGGCAGATGCATTGAGTCGTAAGACTTCCTGCCACTGTCTTATGGCGAAGATCTCCGAGAACACTTTGTGCCAAGAAATGGAGAAGCTAAACCTGGGGATCATCCAACAAGGGACTGTAAATCAACTAAAGCTTGAGTCAATCATTTTGCAAAGAATAATTGATGCTCAAAAGGATAATCTGGGTATGAAGCACATACGAGAGAAGATAAGGGCTGGAGTAGCCCAATGTTTCAAGGAAGACGATCAAGGTGTGATATGGTTTAAAAACCGCATAGTAGTGCCAAAGAATGAAGAGCTCCGCCAGCAAATTCATGATGAAGCACATCTTAGTCGTTATTCTATTCATCCCGGAAGCACTAAGATGTATCAAGACTTAAAGCAACATTATTGGTGGACGAAGATGAAAATCGAAATTGCACGCTATGTGGCTAAGTGTGACACTTGCAGACGTGTCAAGGCCATACACATGAAAACTGCTGGTCCATTACAATCTTTGCCAATCCCAACATGGAAATGGGAAGACATCAGTATGGACTTTATTGTGGGACTGCCCAGGACGATAAAAGGGTATGACTCTATTTGGGTTATAATTGATCGGCTTACAAAGATTGCTCACTTTCTGCCAGTCAAGACAAATTCCCTGGTTACTGTCTACGCCCAATTGTACATTGCTCGTATTCTTAGTCTGCATGGTGTTCCAAAGACCATAGTGTCGGATCGTGGACCTCAATTTGTAGCCAAGTTTTGGGAAGCACTTCACAAATCCTTGGGTACTAAGTTACTCCACAGTTCGGCCTATCATCCTCAAACCAGTGGACAGACTGAGAGAGTGAATCAAATACTTGAAGATATGCTGCGGGCATGTGTCCTGGACTTCTCACCAAAATGGGATGAATGTTTGCCTTTGGCGGAGTTTTCATATAACAATAGCTATCAAGAAAGTATCAAGATGGCACCCTTTGAAGCTTTATATGGACGTCGGTGTCAAACTCCGCTAAATTGGTCTGAACCTGGTGAAAGGTGCTTCTTTAGGCCTGATATGGTAAAGGAGGCCGAAGAAAAGGTTCAGAAAATTACTTATAATATGAAGAAGGCACAAGCTCGTCAGAAGAGTTATGTAGACAAATGGCGAAGGCCCTTATATTTCCTGGAAGGAGACTATGTTTACCTAAAGGTCTCACGGCGAAGGCCCTTATATTTCCTGGAAGGAGACTATGTTTACCTAAAGGTCTCACCAATGAAAGGTGTATCTCGTTTTGGGGTTAAAGGGAAACTTGCACCCAGGTACATTGGTCCATTCTTGGTGCTTGAGCAATGTGGACCACTGGCATACCGACTTCAGCTCCCCGAAACATTGTCTGCTGTGCATAATGTGTTCCACGTGTCACAATTGAAGAAGTGTCTTCGGGTTCCTGATCGAACCATTGAAGTGACTGATGTTGTCCTGGAACCAGATTTAACATACTCGGAACATCCTATTCGAGTTCTGGATCAAAAGGACAGGGTTACCCGAAGAAAGACTCTCAAGTTCTACAAGATACAGTGGAACCAGCATTCTGAAGATGAGGCTACATGGGAAACCCAAGACTTTTTAGATAAGAATTTCCCAGGCTTTCTAGCCTCATGTAAATTGTAAAGTCTGTATAGTTGTGTAATAAAGAAGTAACCCCCACATCACCCCTGCCTTGTACCAAAATTAAGGAAATAAAAATGTGATGTGTTTCCTTTACCATTACCTACCCTAGGATTTTAATCTCGGGACGAGATTCTTTTATGGGGGGAAGGATGTAACACCCCTGGTGTTACTATAACTAAAACTTGAGCATGGCATCATAAGCATTGGCATTGCATATGTTTGATACACCTAGAGTGCATTCACTAGGCAAAAATTTCAAACAAGTTGTATTGTTTTAATGTTTTTGCAAATGAAACCCTGGTTAATGGACTTAACCCTAAATAGTGGTTAAAGGGGTAAAACTTAACCCAAGTTAAGAAAACCTAAAGACTTTAGGGTAAAAGTCATAAAATGACCCTAAGAATAAACTTGAATCACTTTTATACCCCTGGAATACCAGAAACCCTAATTGGAACCCTAGAAAACCCTAAAACCAAACCCTAGGGGCTTATGTGCAAAATGAGTCCACTTTTGGGCTAAAGTGCAAAAACCAAGTCAAATAGGTTTCTTAAGTCCTTTGGTTCACAAATGTGTGGATTTGTAAGCCAAATATTGAGTTTTGGACTTAAATGCAAAATGGACCTCAATTAGGTTCTATTCTAAGTCTGAAATTCATTGTTAAAGGCTCCACTTTGGGGCTTTGTAACTTTCAAAGCATAGGGTTTTTGCCCTAGGTCACCACATCAAAGTTGAAGACCAAACATAGGAGAACAACTTTGCTTAAAGGTGTGGGCATTGTTGTTAAGGAAAAACTGAAGAAAATCTCAACCTAAGTTGGACTGTCAGGCTGGATTCATTCTGAAACTCAGCTTTTCAGTGTAACAGGGTCGACTTTGAGTGTGAATTAGACCTTGATCCAGTGCTCAAATAAGTTTCATCCCTATAGTCGAATTGTAGATGGTATATAGCTATACAACTTTGCTATAGGTCACGGGATGTGTTGTCATTGGAAAATCAGAGAAAAAGTGGCTTAAACTTGCTCTGTCAGTTCGTCTGGCTGATTTCGCCATGGTACAGTAAACTCCAGACTGAAGAAGATTACGGTTTCCCCCCCTTTTTGCTCGTCGCCGGTGGCCCGTCGCCGTTGATTGCCGGTCGTTGCGATTCGTGCGCTGTGGCCATCGGATAAGTCCCGTCCGGTAAAAATCCTCGCCGCCGGTGAGCTGGACTCCACTCCGAGGACCCCCGTCGTACTCTCCCCCTTGCCCGGCAGCCGAAGCAGATTAACTCGCCGGAGACCGCCGCTTCCCGGCTGTGCGCCGCGTGTCCAAGCTTTTCCACCGCACCGCCGCGACTTAACCTCGCTCTCCGTGGCTCGCCGGAGTAATTGCCACGACTGTGGACACGAATCCACCGCGCCCGTGGTCTTCTTCTTCCTCTGGCCGCCGCGCGTCTCGTCCGATTCACCGGCCACCGCTTGCGAGCCCTATAAATTGAAGGCCCGGGCAACTGCGCTAGATCATCCTGAAGCCATAGCACCCGCTCCCACCCTCGATTGTTCACCAGTGCCCGCGAATTTCAATTTCTCCCCAAAACAGTTCTCCGCCGCCGTGAAAGCACCTCGTCGTGGCCAGCCCTCCCCAGGTCCGATCACGCCCTCTCTAATCTCGTTTTAGCATCCTTAAGCTTCCCTCAAACTTGCCGACGCATGCAATTGAATTAAGAATCCTCTGGTAGCCGGGAACGCGACCACCTTGCCGCAATACTCACGGTTGTCGTGGTCAGGGCAAAATAGGGCACCATTCTTCAAATTAACCTAGGGGAAACGTTCGCTAGGTTGTGAATTTGGTTTATACCGAAGCTGAGCACCGGTCATTGCCCCACTCGGCCGGTCTACGCGCTCGCCGGAGCTCCTCCGCGCGCTGCCGACGTCAGGGACCTCACCTGTGGAGAAATAGAACCTTAGGGACCCCGGTGCAATTTGTCAGCGACTTATACAAATAGTAACTGAACTCGTTCACATTTAACCAGAAACCCGAGGTCCTTTCTGCAAAGCCGCCAGCGTGGGCGCGCGCGGGCGCCTTTCCTCCCTGGACCTGGGCCGCTGGGCTGAATCCGGCCCAGTTCTATTTAATCCTTTTCTTTTTCTTTTTCCAGCAGAGCTTTAGAAATATGAATAAAAATGTAGAAAAATGCTAAAATTGTGAAACTAATTTTCCTAGGCTTGTTATTTTCCCTAGAATTTAGTAAAAATAAGTTTGTGATTTTTAGTGAAAGTAAGAAATTTTAGGGTATTTAAAGTGGTTAAAAATGTTGGTTATGGATTTTTAGAAAACAAATGGTAAGTACAAAAATGCTCAAAATTTTTACATGAGTTCCTCATAATATTTAGAAGCCTTGGGTAGAGTTTGAATTGATTTGGACCTTGTTTGATCACCAAACCCCAAAACACCCCCCCCCCTGCCCTATGAACTCCTTTACCGACTCCGGAAACCCTAAGTTCCCGGAACTCCGTGAAGGAAAGTTGTATTCAAGACATAAATAATAAGTTTATGCTATCTTTGCATCCTCATGAGCATCCCATGGCATCCATTCTTATACTTATGTATGGTTATGATTAGAACGTGAAGAAGAGATAGAAGTCACCGAAGACAGGACACCACCACCTTCGGAATCCCAGGCCGGGAATAGTTTCTACTTCGATATCTGTGGATCCGAACCCGAATCACCTGTAAACGAAGGCAAGCCCCGGTGCATTTGCCACCTTCCTTGCTATTTTAAAATCTTTCTCACTTGATTGCTGCATTAGGTGATAGGAGTTGATTGCTAAAACAATTCCTGCATTACCTTCCTTGAATCTGATTACCTTCCTTGATCACCTGTTTTACAAAAGCTTTTTGATGCTTAGCTTTGCTTTAGAAAAACAAAAGGTTTTGTTTTTACAAAAGATGTTGTGGCAAAAGTGGGTGGGATGTTTTCAAAAATAAAACTTGATGGTGGATCCATCATGGCCGTGATGGATTCAACATCGGAAAAGATGTACCTCTGCCAGGTACCAAGTTTTGGGTTAAATGATTAAGCTGAGACCGGGCGGGTGACTTGCACGAGAAGAGAGTCACAGTGTAGTGTCTCCGTCT
This sequence comes from Zea mays, assembly GCF_902167145.1. Classification (NCBI taxonomy): domain Eukaryota; kingdom Viridiplantae; phylum Streptophyta; class Magnoliopsida; order Poales; family Poaceae; genus Zea; species Zea mays. The sequence goes on from NC_050103.1 coordinate 50,187,062, forward strand.
GAGTCGATTAAGGACCTTGTCGATGTAGGCCTGCTGACCGAGGACCCTTTAACTGGTCACATGCCTCGTCATTGGTAAGCCTTGCCTCGAGTAGACTAAGGCCGGAATAAGATAACACGAAATGGGCGTGGAGCGGTGGCGAGAGTAGCGTGTACCCTCCGTGGCAAGAGGCTGGACGGTGGTGTATCTGTGCTCTCGGTTTGCGTGAACCTGATCCGGTCTTAAGAACCCCGGTGGCGGGTTGACATATGCAAGGGTTAAGTGCTACATATGTCGTATGATTGGAGATCCTCAGCTGAGTATAATCGATTCGGATCGCCGTACCTCCGCGGTTATGGAGACTTGGCCACTGACTTACACGTAGCATTCCACTAAAGATAAAGGGTTTTTGTTGAAAAATTGGCTAGTACAGGACCAGTGATTGAACTAGGGTAGACAGAACTCTAGTGCAGGTAATTTTACTTAACTTGACAAATAAAATTGGATTTTTAAGGATCCACTTTAGTAAGCATTTCTGCAAAACAGAGTCTTTGAATATTGAAAAGCCTTACCTTGACCCCCATATAACTAGCATACCCTTGAGAGTCTTTTCTTAGTCGGGTAAGACTTGCTGAGTAATTCCATACTCAGGGTTTATCCCTTCGTTGTTTTTAGGTGAGGAAGTAGCAGACTTTTGCTGCTTCTGTGCCAAGGTGGTTCCAAAAGAAGAAAAACAAGACTGAAGTGCGGGAGGACTCGGTCCTCCACTTAGGATCTTTTGCTTATAGCTTATCGGGAGGAGTTTGTGCCTCCCCTGGTTTGTATAATATTACTACTCTGCACTCACTTTTAGTCTGGTCTGTAATAAAATAACTCAAGCTTGCTTTTGAAATAAATGTAAGTTTATGTAATTCGCTTCCGCATTTCTTTATCTCCGATGTTCTGTAATGTCTGCAAGACGGGTGAGACGTTCCTGGTAAAGTAAGGAAAGATACCAAACTTGTCAAGTGACTTAGGAACATCTACAGGGTGTCTGATGTCCGTTGGACAAGGACAACTGTAGGTGGGCCTAATTACTTGGGAGGTTCCGTCACAAACTGCTCTCTACAGACGACCGTTGGGACGAAGTAGCCGTTGCTCCGCTGGCACACCGGACAGTCCAGTGCTACACCGGACAGTCCAGTGAATTTTAGCGGAGCGGCTCCCAGAATTCCCGAAGGTGGCAAGTTTGGAGTCGGGTTCCTTGGTGCACCGGACACTGTCCGGTGGCACACTTCGGTTGTCTTTTGCTCTCTTTATTTGAACCCTTTCTTGGTCTTTTTATTGGTTTGTTGTAAACCTTTGGCACCTGTAAAACTTATAATCTAGAGCAAACTAGTTAGTCCAATTATTTGTGTTGGGCACTTCAACCACCAAAATTAATTAAGAAAAGGTGCAAGCCTATTTCCCTTTCAATCTCCCCCTTTTTGGTGATTGATGCCAACACAAACCAAAGCAAATATAAAAGTGCAGAGTTGAACTAGTTTGCATAATGTAAGTGCAAAGGTTGCTTGAAATGAAACCAATAAGTATTTCTACTAGATATGCATGGATGGCTTTCTTCTAATTTAAAATTTTGGACCACGCTTGCACCACTTGTTTTGTTTTTGCAAAGTTTTGGAAATTCTTTTCAAACTCTTTTTGCAAATAGTCAAAGGTATATGAATAAGATTTGAAATTTTCTCCCCCTGTTTCAAATGCTTTTACTTTGACTAATCAAAACTCCCCCTTGATGAGATCCTCCTCTTAATGTTCAAGAGGGTTTTATATATTTTGATTTTGAAGAGGGTATACCAATTTGAAATTATATCACAAGTGAGATACCAATTGAAAAAATCACCAATTGAAAAATCTTTTCTTAACACAAATTTGAAAGACTACATTTTTTGAAATTGGTGGTGGTGCGATCCTTTTGCTTTGGGCTAATACTTTCTCCCCCTTTGGCATGAATCGCTAAAAATAGATACTTGTGAGTGAAATATAAGCCCGTTTACTACTTTATCCCCCTATGGTAAATAACATATGAGTGAAGATTATACCAAAGTTGGAGAGTGGTGCGGAGTGACGGCGAAGGATGAATAAGTTGATGGAGTGGAGTGGAAGCCTTTGTCTTCGCCGAAGACTCCATTTCCCTTTCAATCTATGACTTAGCATGAGATGCACTTGAAAACCACATTAGTCATAGCACATGAAAGAGATGATCAAAGGTATATAAATGAGCTATGTGTGTAAAATATCAATCAAAATTCCTAGAATCAAGAATATTTAGCTCATGCCTAAGTTTGGTAAAAGTTTGCTCATCTAAGGGCTTGGTAAAGATATCGGCTAATTGTTCTTTGGTGTTAATATATGCAATCTCGATATCCCCCTTTTGTTGGTGATCCCTTAAAAAATGATATCGAATGGCTATGTGTTTAGTGCGGCTATGTTCAACGGGATTATCCGCCATGCGGATTGCACTCTCATTATCACATAAAAGAGGAACTTTGGTTAATTTGTAACCATAGTCCCTAAGGGTTTCCCTCATCCAAAGCAATTGCGCGCAACAGTGTCCTGCGGCAATGTACTCGGCTTCGGCGGTAGAAAGAGCTACAGAGTTTTGCTTCTTTGAAGCCCAAGACACCAGAGATCTTCCCAAGAACTGGAAAGTCCCTGATGTGCTCTTTCTATTAATTTTACACCCTGCCTAATCAGCATCCGAATAACCAATTAAATCAAATGTGGATCCCCTGGGGTACTAAAGGCCAAACTTAGGAGTATAAACTAAATATCTCAAGATTCGTTTTACGGCCCTAAGGTGAACTTCCTTAGGATCGGCTTGGAATCTTGCACACATGCATACGAAAAGCATAATATCCGGTCGTGAAGCACATAAATAGAGTAAAGAACTTATCATCGACCGGTATACCTTTTGATCTACAGATTTACTTCCCGTGTCGAGGTCGAGATGCCCATTTGTTCCCATGGGTGTCTTGATGGGCTTGGCATCCTTCATCCCAAACTTTGTGAGTATGTCTTGAATGTACTTCGTTTGGCTAATGAAGGTGCCCTCTTGGAGTTGCTTTACTTGAAATCCTAAGAAATACTTGAACTCCCCCATCATAGACATCTCGAATTTTTGAGTCATGATCCTACTAAACTCTTCACATGTAGATTCGTTAGTAGACCCAAATATGATATCATCAACATAAATTTGGCATACAAACAAATCATTTGCAAGTGTTTTAGTAAAGAGAGTAGGATCGGCTTTTCTGACTTTGAAGCCATTAGTGATAAGAAAATCTCTTAGGCATTCATATCATGCTCTTAGGGCTTGCTTGAGCCCATAAAGCGCCTTAGAGAGTTTGTAAACATGGTTAGGGTACTCACTATCTTTAAAGCCGGGAGGTTGCTCAACATAGACCTCTTCCTTGATTGGTCCATTGAGGAAGGCACTTTTCACGTCCATTTGGTAAAGCTTAAAGCCATGGTAAGTAGCATAGGCAAGTAATATACGAATTGACTCAAGCCTAGCTACGGGTGCATAGGTTTCACCGAAATCCAAACCTTCGACTTGTGAATATCCCTTGGCCACAAGTCGGGCTTTGTTCCTTGTCACCACACCATGCTCATCTTGCTTATTGCGGAAGACCCACTTGGTTCCTACAACATTTTGATTAGGACGAGGAACTAAATGCCATACCTCATTCCTCGTGAAGTTGTTGAGCTCCTCTTGCATCGCCAGCACCCAATCCGAATCTTGAAGTGCTTCCTCTACCCTGTGTGGCTCAATAGAGGAAATAAAAGAGTAATGTTCACAAAAATGAGCAACACGAGATCGAGTGGTTACCCCCTTATGAATATCGCTGAGGACGGTGTTCACGGGGTGATCTCGTTGTATTGCTTGGTGGACTCTTGGGTGTGGCGGTCTTGGACCCTCATCATCTTCCTTATCTTGATCATTAGCATCTCCCCCTTGATTAATGCCATCTTCTTGAGGTGGCTCATCTTCTTGATCTTCTTCTTCATCATTTTGAGCATCATCCTCATCTTGAGTTGGTGGAGATGCTTGCATGGAGGAAGATGGTTGATCTTGTGTTTGTGGAGACTCTTCGGATTCCTTAAGACACACATCCCCAATGGACATGTTCCTTAGCGCGATGCATGGAACCTCTTTGTTGGGGGCCTTCGGCTTCCGAAGGTCCTCAAAAACATGATTTAACAATGTTTCTGGAGTATAATGTGTGAACAGGTATCTTCGGACTCGAATCGGTACCACAGCCGAAGCCCAAAGAATACGAAGGTTGATACAGCGCCGAAGATATGAGCAGGAAAGCTTCGGCGTGATAGCAGAAAAAGAAACCGACTTAAAGATGAAAAGGCTATTCAGACCTTGGTGGATTACTATAGAATTACTACCAAATGTAAAGGGCATGGGTGTAATTTTACATGGGCTGTGTCCCGCGCCTATAAATAGGTGAACAGTACCCCCGTACTGTTCACGCTGACTTGGCATTTGCTCTTGCGTCACGCTTGTACTCTTACCTTCCTTTAAGCCGAAGGTACATTTGTAATTTGATATCATTTCTATTTCTCCATAATAATAATATAAAAATGAGTCGATAATGATTGTTTATATTGTCCCTTATATTTCATATGTTTCTTCTTTTATTAACATATACTGCGATCATGGAGGTATGTCCTTCATAACCTTCGTCTGAAGATCATTATATCCTAAGGGATATAATGCTTCGTAGGACGAAGGGTACTAGCATTTAACATTCTGTGTTGCCTTGTTCTTAATTCATAGCATTTGAGAACAAGTCCTCAACATTGGCGCCCACCTCCGGTGAACTCACTTCCACTCTTTGAGTTTTGAACACCTTCGGCAATCATAAACCTTCGCTATGGCGCCGAAGAAAGCTTCAGCAACTGGGGCTGCAGCTCTGCAACCGCTGGACCCCAATCAGGAGACTCTCTCCCTTCGGGAGGCCCGAAGCCAGAAGAGGAAGGCTGTCAGCCCGACACCGCCAGAGGATGAGCTAGATCAAGAAATCAGAGACATGGAGATGCTTAATCAACAGGTGCAGAGGAAGAAGGAAAAGATGGCTAGGCTAGCTGAACTGCAAAGGCAGATAGACGAAGCCTCTGAAGAAGTTCGTCATCTTACTCAGGATGAGCAGAACCGAAGGCCTCAGCATAAAGACCTTCATCAGGAGGATTTCTTCAACGAAGATGACTGGTATGAGAATTTCCATCATGGAAATTTTGCTTTTGATGATGCTTCTCCTCTGTCTGCTGAGCTGCAGGCTACACCTTGGCCTCCGTCCTACAAGCCGCCTCAGCTTCCCATATTCGACGGCCATTCAGACCCAAAGCAGTTTTTGATGAGCTACGAAGCAACAGTATCTTCGTATGGTGGCAATACTGCAGTCATGGCAAAATCTTTTGTTATGGCTGTCAGGAGTGTTGCTCAAACCTGGTATTCCTCTCTTCGACCAGGAACGATCACTTCATGGCAAAAGCTGAAGGACATGTTGTTAACTAGCTTCCAAGGGTTTCAGACGAAGCCGGTCACTGCTCAAGCTCTATTCCAGTGCACCCAGGATCACGAAGAATACCTTCAGGCGTATGTCCGGAGGTTCTTGCGTTTGAGGGCACAGGCACCAACAGTGCCCAACGAAATTGTCATTGAGGCCATGATCAAGGGACTTTGGCCAGGACCTTCAGCTCAGTACTTTGCCAGGAAGCCTCCTCAAACTTTGGAGAAGCTGCTCTAGAAGATGGACGAGTATATTCGTGCCGACAATGATTTTCGTCAAAGAAGGGAGGAGGCTTTCAGGTTTTCCGAAATGACTAGGGGCTTCGGAGGAAGATTTTATCCGAGGCATGTTAGGTCAATTCACAACTCTAATCAAAATGATGATAAGGGGAGTCAGCAGCAAAGGCCACAGTGCTCCTCACAGGCTTCGGGGCAACAGCAAAGCTCCTTCCGACCGCCAGCTCCAAGAGGCAGAGACGCCAGGGGCTTCGGCGGAAGATTTGGAAATCAACCAAGGAGAATATTTTGCTTGTTCTGTGGTGAAACCAAGGGCCATACCACCAGGATGTGCCATGTTACCATCCAGAAGCAAAAAGAGATAGCCGAAGCTGCAGCACAACAGGGTCAGCCGAAGCAGGTCATGCACACTGCTTCGTATCATTCGCCTTATATCCCAGAATATGTAGGCAACCACCCTGCAGTTTCTGTTGCTTCAGCGAGTCAACCTCAAGCTTCCTGGCAACAACCTCCGCCTCCACCACCGATGCAACAAGGCCAGCAGCCAGAAGGGGGCCAATATGCTCAACAACAAAGGGACTTCAGAGAACAGTCCGAAGCTCGCACAGTCAATAGCACTGTGCCTGAGTCGAAGCACATTTATTGACAAATATCCTACCTTGATAGTAGTCTTTTCCATTCAGTTTTATTTTCTGTGTAATAAAGGACACTTTTTAAATCTCATGTAATAGTTTCATTGTTTGCCACAAGGAAAATATATCTTCCCCACAGGCTTAAGCTGTTGAAGCTTAAAGATTTGCGATAGCAAGGAGGACCTTCGAATTATCAAAAATTTATTTTAAAAAGCATGGTATGAATTCTTCGAAGCAACAAAAAGTCGTTCTAAGGAACGCAGAGTAAGTTTGCTGAAGTTACAAAAAGTCGTTCCAAAGGGAGCGCAGTGTAAGTTTTCTGCTCCAAAGTCGTTCCAAAGGGAATGCAGAGCTTACAGCGAAAAATAAACGCTGATACCGCCTAAGTAAAAGGCGAAGCGCGAAAAGTCAACACGAATACCGCTGAAAGTAAAAGGCGAAGAAGCTCCTAAGGGAGGCTTACAGCGAAAAATAAACGCTGATTCCGCTGAAGTAAAAGGCGAAGAAGCTCCTAAGGGAGGCTTACAGCGAAAAAGTCAACGCTGATTTAAAAAGATTGTGTGTTTTATTGCAGGAATGTGCGTGTATCTTCGGAATAAATACCATTTTACATAGCATAACATCATCATATCATTTCGCATAGCATAAGCATCATACATCATGCTGCATATGGCACAAGAAGGGGACACAATATCGATCTTCGGAAGAATGCTTTGAAAAAGGGAAAACATGTTAAGTCACAAGGAGATACAATATTGATCTTCGAAATGTAGCTTCGGAGAATATTTTCACGAAGCTTGGATATTCTTCATCAGAACACTATGGGTATTTTGTTGTGATAAATGAAAATTCTTCTTCACGAAGCATGAAAAGAAGGGAAGGTGTTTTTTCGTCAAAGACTCAAAAAAGGTACGTATGTAAAATTTCATGCATCGTAAAGAATTGAACCATAAAAAACAAGTATATTACATTCAGAGTTACAAGATATCACACATATTACATTTCAGAAGTTTCTACAATAACACTTAGTCTTCCCTAAGTACAACTTCCGCAGCTTCGTTCAGGAGTTGATTAACAACTTGATCCATGATAGCTTCAGCCATCTTTTTAATTTCGTCGTCTTCTTTCGGGTGAGGGCCTGGAGACGCTTTAGTAGGATATGAAGGAGGACGGGATATGGCTACATTGTTATTACAAATTGCGAACGAAGTTTAAAATCAAAAATTACAACACAATAAAAACCATTAGTTAATACCTATTTGCCCTTCGGGCTCTACGCTTTTCTCCGCAGCCTCTGCTACTTTTCTAGCATCATGGATGCCCTTTTCGCTTTTTTGGATAATTTCTCGAGCCATTTCTCAACCACCAATGTCCCAGACATCAGTGAAAAATTTTCCAACAACCATGCTAGCTTCGGCTGAAGGATCTTTTGCATCTTCGAAGGACAACGTAGCTTCGGATTGCGCTAAAATCTTTACATGCTCGCAGCCCTTTTTCCTCCAAAATGGTGGCAATCCCCCTGGCACCCGAAAAAGCGCATATGTCTCCGCGGCTATTTAAAATTTCCTCAAAGGCCTCAGCCTCGTGATTAATCCATTCGATGGGACCTTCAGGGTTGCCTCTTGTAAAGTTTTCTTCGCTCGAGAATGCGCCAACGCTGGCGAAGCTAGCTTTCATTTTCTTAACACACTCCATAGATTTGATATAACATCTTTTCTTGGATGAACGAAGCTCTTCAACAGTTCCTTCTAAATGATTTGCCCATTGATCGCTGAGTTCTCGCTTCGTTTCTTCAAGTATGCGTTCCTCTTTAGCTCTGGCTAGTTGTTTTCGAAGATCTTCAATTTCACGCTTTTGAGCCTCAGCTTGACCTTTAAAAGTAGCTTCGTCTTCTTTTATTCTATTTATCAATGAATGTAATATTTTATCTTTTTCGAGACCTTCGTTCCTTAGTTCAATTACTTCGGAACGAAGATTGCTCAGGGCCATAACACACCCTTCGTCTTCGGCATCTTTTTGGGCCCTTAGGGCATTGCTAAGTATAAGGCCCTGCAAAGAAAAATGTATGTGTGTCAATAAATTTAAGCAAACGAAAAATTTTGGTATCAAGAAAAAATACAAAGACTTCACTTTTTGCACCTTTAAGCTATTGTACGCCAAGCTATCGGCCAGCTCGTTTTTCGACAACACCGAGAGCCCGTCTTCTAGTGTTGGGAATCCGAAGCTCTTGCTCATTTCCCGACAGACAGAAATCTCCTTACTGTCAGGGAGACAATACAAGAAGTCTTCTTCTCCACTGCCGTTGAATATCAACGCCCCCTTTGGATATTTCAGTTTTTGGGCGTAAAACTGGGCCTCTTGCTTTTCTTTTTCAGACAACTTTTTTCCCGAAGCATGACGAACAATATAATCAAGGGCTTTGGGGGATGCTTCCGGGGCAGCAGCACTGATTTCTTCAACAAGAATTGGCTCCGTCATTTTTTCTTCCTCGGTTTTCAAGGATTTTACCTTCGTGGGCTCTGAAGGCCCAGCTTCAGCCTCAGTTTGTTGCTTTGGAGCTTCAGTATCAAAAATTTCAGTTTCCGCTTCGGAAATTTCAACAATCTTCTTCGGAGTTGTGCTTGAGGACTTAATTGTCTCCAGAACATCTAGCACATTGACCATTCTTTTTCTTTTTGGGGTCACTGTTGGCCCCTTCTTAATTCCTGCTACTTCAATTTCTACTGAAGGACTTAAAATTTCTGATATTTTTGATCCCTCAGTTGATCCTTTTGCTTCTTCCATCTTTTCTGTCGATGGCGCTTCGGCCATCTCTTTGGTTTCTTGTAATAAAATCTTTGGTTCCTCCAATTCTGTTGTTGTTGGCGCTTCGGCCAATTCTGCGACTTCTGGTAGCAAGGTTGGCTCTTCAGCCTCGGTGGCAGAAGAGGTCTCTTCGGTGAACTCAGGCACCGAGGCTGGTTCAATATAGCGTGGCCGATGTGTGAGGACCTTTATCCTTTTTCTTTTCGGTGCTGGCTCACTAGGAACAGCTGCAGTTTCTTCTTTCGCGGAAGTCGTGACTTTTCTTTTCTGCCCTCGAATGGGATAACGATAGTCAGGGTAGACGAACCCGATTGCATCAAATACCCGGTTGAGTCTTTTCCTTTTTCGGCCTCCGAAGGCCGCTGATAATGCAGTGTCTTCGGCCTTCGAGTATGCCCCAAGCAATTCATCACTTACAGTCTCAATGCTCTTTAACCAATCATCATCTGGTTCAACGAATTTGTCTCCATACTTGAATGTGTACTTCAGCCGGACTAGCCCACTTTCGTCAGTTTATTTAATAATTTCTTGCGACATTTCCCAATTATCCGCAAGAGGCCACACTCTGAAGGCTATATGCTCTTGGACCAAATCCCTCGTTCCAATAAAAGAGCAAATAACTCCGAAGGCTCTCTAGCATTCTTCGGCAGCTTCATTCATTTCAACCTTCGGCCTCCGTAGGCTGAAGCTTTGCCAAATAGGGCGCATAATTATACCTTTAATATCTTCCCGTGTTTTAAGGTCATGCTTCACATAAAACCATTCTGTCATCCAGTCGCCGGGCCATCTCTTCCGAAAGGTTGGCACTGGGCAGCTTGACCCAGAGCGAGAGCCGAAGCTATAGCAGCCAAAGTTGTTGTGATATTGTTCCTTACCCCAGGGTTTTGTCTCATATAACAATTCGTGTATATTGCAGAAGCTCTTTGCATCAGGTTCCAAGCCTTGGCTCCTTACAGCCCACACGAAAATATTCATCCTTATGATCGCTTCGGGGATAAGCTGGTGAAGATAAATTTCAAATATTTTCAGTACCTCTACGACAAAGCTGCTCAGGGGAAATCGTAGTCCAGCTTTCAAAAAGCTTCGGAACACTACGACTTCATTTTCCTCAGGGGACGGGCAAGTCTTCTCTCCTTCGTCGGCCCTCACAATGGATAAGTCTCGGAAATATCTTCCCCTCATGTTGACAAGATGACTTTCTTTAATGCTTGATTTGCCGAAAACCGCATGGCTTGGTCGCCAAGGTCGATCTTCGGAGTCTTCGCCACCACTATCTGCATCATAGCTGTCGCTATCATCAGTATCTTCAGATAAACCTTCTAAAATCTCTTTGGTGATTTTTTCTGTATTGGTCTTCGACATTGCTATAAGAAACCCCAGGTTTTTCTCTTCAGAGAGACTCAGCTTCATCTCGGCAGCAGCCTTCTTGTCTTCAGACATCTTCGAAAACGCTAAAAAACTGTTTTCAAATCCGAAGCTTAAAAACTTTAAAAGCTAAGCAAGTCTTGGTGTGCAAGAGCTAAAAATTGAGTAAGCAAGAGCAGATGGCAAGAAACCGTACCAAATGAGCTTGCGGTATGCTCTTATTTATACGCCCAGTGCATTGAAAATTGGAAGACCCCGCTTGTCAGTGAATGATTGCTATTCTAGCAAAGGGAACGTGTTTTTTTGGACCTTCGGCTTAAGGCCTCCGTCCATGTCGCAATCTAAATTTATCATTCTAACAAATTAATATTGCGAGGGGCTACTGTTGGGGGCCTTCGGCTTCCGAAGGTCCTCAAAAACATGATTTAACAATGTTTCTGGAGTATAATGTGTGAACAGGTATCTTTGGACTCGAATCGGTACCACAGCCGAAGCCCAAAGAATACGAAGGTTGATACAGCGCCGAAGATATGAGCAGGAAAGCTTCGGCGTGATAGCAGAAAAAGAAACCGACTTAAAGATGAAAAGGCTATTCAGACCTCGGTGGATTACTATAGAATTACTACCAAATGTAAAGGGCATGGGTGTAATTTTACATGGGCTGTGTCCCGCGCCTATAAATAGGTGAACAGTACCCCCGTACTGTTCACGCTGACTTGGCATTTGCTCTTGCGTCACGCTTGTACTCTTACCTTCCTTTAAGCCAAAGGTACATTTGTAATTTGATATCATTTCTATTTCTCCATAATAATAATATAAAAATGAGTCGATAATGATTGTTTATATTGTCCCTTATATTTCTTATGTTTCTTCTTTTATTAACATATACTGCGATCATGGAGGTATGTCCTTCATAACCTTCGTCTGAAGATCATTATATCCTAAGGGAAATAATGCTTCGTAGGACGAAGGGTACTAGCATTTAACATTCTGTGTTGCCTTGTTCTTAATTCATAGCATTTGAGAACAAGTCCTCAACACTCTTCATCATCTAGCTCATCAAGATCAACTTGCTCTACTTGAGAGCCATTAGTCTCATCGAACACAATCTCACAAGAAACTTCAACTAGTCCAGTGGACTTGTTAAAGACTCTATATGCCCTCGTGTTTGAATCATATCCTAGTAAAAAGCCTTCTACAACCTTAGGAGCAAATTTAGATTTTCTACCTCTTTTAACAAGAATAAAGCATTTGCTACCAAAGACTCTAAAATATGAAACATTGGGCTTTTTACCGGTTAGGAGTTCGTATGATGTCTTCTTGAGGATTCGGTGAAGATATAACCGGTTGATGGCGTAGCAAGCGGTGTTGACCGCCTCGGCCCAAAACCGATCCGAAGTTTTATACTCATCAAGCATGGTTCTTGCCATGTCCAATAGAGTTCTATTCTTCCTCTCCACTACACCATTTTGTTGTGGCGTGTAGGGAGAAGAGAACTCATGCTTGATGCCCTCCTCCTCAAGGAAGCCTTCTATTTGTGAGTTCTTGAACTCCGTTCCGTTGTCGCTTCTAATCTTTTTGATCCTTAAACCGAACTCATTTTGAGCTCGTCTCAAGAATCCCTTTAAAGTCTCTTGGGTTTGTGATTTTTCCTGCAAAAAGAACACCCAAGTGAAGCGAGAATAATCATCCACAATTACAAGACAATACTTACTCCCGCCGATGCTTATGTAAGCGATCGGGCCGAATAGGTCCATGTGGAGTAGCTCAAGCGGCATGTCGGTCGTCATGATGTTCTTCTGTGGATGATGAATACCAACTTGCTTCCCTGCTTGACATGCGCTACAAACCCTGTCTTTCTCAAAATGAACATTGGTTAGTCCCAAAATGTGCTCTCCCTTTAGAAGCTTATGAAGATTTTTCATCCCAACATGGGCTAGTCGGCGGTGCCAGAGCCAACCCATGTTAGTCTTAGCAATTAAGCAAGTGTCGAGTTCAGCTCTATCAAAATCTACTAAGTATAGCTGACCCTCTAACACTGCCTTAAATGCTACTGAATCATCACTTCTTCTAAAGACAGTAACACCTATATCCGTAAAAAGACAGTTGTAGCCCATTTTGCATAATTGAGAAACAGAAAGCAAATTGTAATCTAAAGAATCTACAAGAAAAACATTGGAAATAGAATGGTCAGGGGATATTGCAATTTTACCAAGTCCTTGACCAAACCTTGATTTCCATCCCCGAATGTGATAGCTCTTTGGGGATCATGGTTTTTCTCGTAGGAGGAGAACATCTTCTTCTCCCCTGTCATGTGGTTGGTGCACCCGCTATCGATGATCCAACTTGAGCCCCAGTATGCATAAACCAACAAAACATGTTTAGGCCTTGTTCTTAGGTACCCAAACGGTCTTGGGTCCTTTCACATTAGAAACAAGCACCTTGGGTACCCAAACACAAGTCTTGGAGCCCTTGTGTTTGCCCCCAACATATTTGGCAACTATTTTGCCTGATTTGTTAGTAAGCACATAGGATGCATCAAAAGTCTTAAATGAAATTATGTTCATTTGATGCAATAGGAGTTTTCTTCTTAGGCAATTTAGCACGGGTTGATTGCCTAGAACTAGATGCCTCACTCTTATACATAAAAGAATGATGAGAGCCAGAGTGAGATTTCCTAGAATGAATTCTCCTAATTTTGTGTTCGGGATAACCGGCAGGGTACAAAATGTAACCCTCGTTATCCTGAGGCATGGGAGCCTTGCCCTTAACAAAGATAGATAATCTTTTAGTAGGAGCATTGAGTTTGACATTGCCTCCCTGTTGGAAGCCAATGCCATCTTTAATGGTAGGGCGTCTCCCACTATAGAGCATACTACGAGCAAATTTAAATTTTTATTTTCTAACTCATGCTCGGCAATTTTAGCATCTAATTTGCTCTATGATCATTTTGTTGTTTAATCATAGCAATGTGATCATGAATAGCATCAGTGTTAACATCTCTACATCTAGTGCAAATAGTAACATCCTCAATGGTAGATGTAGAGGGTTTGCAAGAATTTAGTTTAACAATCTTAGCATGTAAAATGTCATTCTCATCTCTAAGATTGGAAATAGAAACATTGCAAACATCTAATTCCCTAGCCTTAGCTATTAATTTTTCATTCTCATTTCTAAGGCTAGCAAGAGAGGCATTCAATTTTTCAATCTTAGCAATTGAACTAGCATTATCATTTCTAAGATTGTCAATTGAATCATCACAAACATTTGATTTCTCAACCTTAGCAATTAATTTAGCATTTTCATTTCTAAGGTTGGAAATAATATCATGGCAAGTGCTTAGCTCACTAGACAATTTTTCACATTTTTCTACTTCCAGAGCATAAGCATTTTTAGTCTTAACATGCTTTTTGTTTTCCTTAATAAGGAAGTCGTCTTGGCTATCCAAGAGTTCATCCTTCTCATGAATAGCACTAATCAATTCATTTAATTTCTCCTTTTGTTGCATGTTAAGATTGGCAAAAAGCGTTAATAAATCATCCTCATCATCACTAGAGCTAGCCTCATCACTAGATGTTGCATACTTAGTGGAGGATCTAGATTTTATCTTCTTCTTTTTGCCATCCTTTGCCATGAGGCACTTGTGGCTGACGTTGGGGAAGAGAAGTTCCTTGTTGACGGCGATGTTAGCGGTGTCCTCGTCGAAGGAGGAGTCGGTGGAGCTCTCGTCGTACTCCCACTCGCGGCATACATGGGCATCGCCGCCTTTCTTCTTGTAGTGCCTCTTCTTTTCTCTTCTCTTTCCCTTCTTGTCGTCGCCCCTGTCACTATCACTTGATAATGGACATTTTGCAATAAAATGACCGGGCTTACCACACTTGTAGCAACTTTCTTGGAGCGGGGCTTGTAGTCTTTCCCCCTCCTTTGCTTGAGGATTTGGCGGAAGCTCTTGATGATGAACGCCATCTCCTAATTGTTGAGCTTGGAGGCGTCGATGGGGATCCTACTAGGTGTAGAGTCTTCTTTCTTCTCCTCCGTTGCCTTGAGTGCAACGGGTTGCACATCGGGTGTGGAGGAGGCACCTTGCTCGATGATTTTCTTGGAGCCTTTAATCATCAACTCAAAGCTCACAAATTTACCTATAACTTCCTCGGGAGACATTAGCTTATATCTAGGATCACCACGAATTAATTGTACTTGAGTAGGGTTAAGAAATACAAGTGATCTTAGAATAACCTTGACCATTTCATGGTCATCCACTTGGAGCTCACAAGGTTGCGCACTTGGTTCACCAAGGTTTTTAGCCGGTTGTACATGGCTTGCGGGTCTTCTCCTTGGTTGAGCATAAAGCGACCGAGCTCCCCCTCGATCATTTCCCGTTTGGTGATTTTGGTCACCTCATCTCCTTCGTGTGCGGTCTTGAGTACATCCCAAATTTCTTTGGCGCTCTTCAACCCTTGCACCTTATTATACTCCTCTCGACTTAGAGAGGTGAGGAGTATAGTAGTTGCTTGAGAGTTGAAGTGCTCGATTTGGGCCACCTCGTCCTCATCATAATCTTCATCCCCTACGGATGATACCTGTACTCCAAACTCAACAACATCCGATATGCTTTTGTGGAGTGAGGTTAGGTGATATCTCATCATATCACTCCACCTAGAATGATCTTCACCGTCAAACGTCGGTGGTTTGCCTAATGGGACCGAAAGTAATGGAGTATGTTTAGGAATGCGAGGATAGTGTAGGGGTATCTTACTATACTTCTTGCGCTCTTGGCGCTTAGAAGTGATGGACGCGGCATCGGATCCCGATGTAGAGGGCGATGAAGAGTCGGTCTCGTAGTAGACCACTTTCTTCATTTTCTTCTTCTTTTCGCCACTCTTGTGCGTCCTAATGAGTGAAGGGGATCCCTCCTTCTTTTTGTTCCCGGACTCCCTTGATGGAGCCTTCCCGTGGCTTGAGGCGGGCTTCTCACCGGTCACCATCTCCTTCTTGGCGTGATCTCCCGACATCACTTCGAGCGGTTAGGCTCTAATGAAGCACAGGGCTTTGATACCAATTGAAAGTCGCCTAGAGGGGGGTGAATAGGGCGAATCTGAAATTTACAAACTTTAAGCACAACTACAAGCTGGGGTTAGCGTTAGAAGTATAAGCGAGTCCAAAAGAGAGGGCGAAAACAAATCACAAAATAAGGCGGATGACACGGTGATTTGTTTTTCCGAGGTTCGGTTCTTGCAAACTTACTCCCCGTTGAGGTGGTCACAAAGACTGGGTCTCTTTCAACCCTTTCCCTCTCTCAAACGGTCACTTAGACCGAGTGAGCTTCTCTTCTCAATCAAACGGGACACTAAGTCCCCACAAGGACCACCACACAATTGGTGTCTCTTGCCTTGGTTACAATTGAGTTGAACACAAGAAAGAATGAAGAAGAAAAGCAATCCAAGCGCAAGAGCTTAAATGAACACATGTATTTCTCTCTCACTAGTCACTATTTGATTGGAATTGTCTTTGGACTTGGGAGAGGATTTGATCTCTTGTTTGTGTCTTGTATTGAATGCTATAGCTCTTGTATGAGGTGTGAAGGCTGAAAACTTGGATGCAATGAATGGTGGGTGGTTGGGGGTATTTATAGCCCCAACCACCAAAGGAGCCGTTGGTGGAGGCTGCTGTCGCATGGCGCACCGGACAGTCCGGTGCGCCAGCCACGTCACCCGACCGTTAGGGTTTGACCGTTGGAGCTTCTGTCTTCTGGGCCACCGGACAGTCCGGTGGTGCACCGGACAGTCACTGTTCACTATCCGGTGCGCCTTCTGGCGTTGCTCTGACTTCTACGCGCACTGTAGTGCATTAACTGGTCTCTGCAGACGATCGTTGGCGCGAAGTAGCCGTTGCTCCGCTGGCACACCGGACAGTCCGGTGCTACACCGGACAATCCAATGAATTTTAGCGGAGCGGCTCACAGAATTCCCGAAGGTGGCAAGTTTGGAGTCGGGTTCCCTGGTGCACCGGACAGTCCGATGCGCCAGACCAGGGCACACTTCGGTTGTCTTTTGCTCTCTTTATTTGAACCCTTTCTTGGTCTTTTTATTGGTTTGTTGTGAACCTTTGGCACCTGTAAAACTTATAATCTAGAGCAAACTAGTTAGTCCAGTTATTTGTGTTGGGCACTTCAACCACCAAAATTAATTAGGAAAAGGTGTAAGCCTATTTCCCTTTCAGCATCGGCGTCCACCATGGGGAAAATAGGAACCACCTGCCTCCATGGATGCCGGCTTGATGGAGCAGGGGAGGTGCTCGCCATAGACAGCAGAGGGAGAGGCTTACTGCTGCTGAGCGCCATGGAGAACAGGGAGGGGTGCCTCCATGGAATAAGGGCAGAGGAGGAGGCGCTGGTGGCTGTCACAGGGAAGAAGAAGCTCCACGGGAGAGACGGTTGGGAGAACAAGAAAGAGTGGCGGCTAGGTGGGGGTAAGAATAAAAGCCAAATGCAAGGGAGGGGATTCATATTTATAGAGGAGCCCTAGGGTTAGGGTTCTAGTGGGATTGCTTACGGTAGAAGCAAATGGTTGCTTCTAGGCTAAGAAACCATTATTTACAGGAATACAATGCCCCTGTGGAATTTGTCAGTACAAAGAATAGTGCGAACTAGAGTTTGGACAAATGGAAGATCGAGCGATTAATATGACCGAGAGTTTGATTTGACTTCGCTCAGAAATAATTCCTCGCGCATAATTAGAAATAAAATGACTTGAGATATGACCGGCTTCCAGACTAGCGATCGAGATAAGGCGAGTTGGTCGAATTTAAAAAGCGTTGCCGATGTTGATTTCCGAATTCGGATCGGACACAGCTCGACTAGCAACTGTGGAATGTCTGATTAAATGAGCTTTAGACGAGATTTATAAATCAAGATTGATTATCGAGTTTGCATTTCGTGCCGAGAATAAAAGTTTTAACAGGCTCCAAATTCGGCCTCTATCGAGATCGAATAACATCAGAGATCGGTGAAACCTTCACAAGTAACTTGATAAGAGGAGATAGATGCGATCGGGAAATAAACATTTTTACTGAGCATCCAAGATTAGGATAAATATCATGATATAACAAGAAACAGACACCTGGGGTGTCACATCCTTCCCCCTTAAAAGAATCTCGTCCCGAGATTCGAATGAGGATCTTTAAGGGTGGAGAAGCATGTAACTCCCAGGCTGAAGATAGATGCAAATTCATGAGATGTTATCTTACAAGATACGGAAGATAGATTTGGACTGAATATCATGACATATTGAGACAAAATGATCTGATCAATTTGAGAGGATGTCCACAAAAGATAGCACCTCGGTATAGTCCCATAATGGATCACGACTATAAACTGTGATACCATCGCGTGCCGAGCAGCTCAACCTTATGTGTGCACCCATAGGGGGCTCTCGGTTTCGTCGTGACACCATCAGTCGTTAGTCATAACACCATTATCAAACGTAACCAATGAGAAATCCACATATCACAGATAGATTGTAATACCCAAAAATGTATAAAAGGAATGTATAGTTAACCTTCTTATTTTGAGTGCCATATATTCATCATAACAAGAGCATACCTATAATTGAGAATGATTAATTAAAACAAAAGATACAAAAATAGAATATGCATCATGCTGGGATTTTATTATGTGTGCATTTTGTGATAATATAAAAATAATGTGAAAAGAAATATATTAAACTCCAAAGTGGAATTTAGGATCTAAAAGAAATTCAAGAATTTAGAAAAGAGAAGAAGGAAAATATTATGTGAGTAAAAATTAGTATAACAAAAATTATAATAAAATAAAATATATTTATAATGGGATTTGAATGTGTGCATTTGACTTAAGGGTGGAACTCATAAAAGTTCTCAAATTCAAATTTGGAATTCAGAATAAAAAGAAGAAAAAATAGGGAAAATGAAGATATAAAAGAAAGCAGGACTGTGCGTGTTTGGGCCTAAATCAGCCAATCCAGCCCATCTCCCCTTTTTTTCTTGTCTCCACCATGGCCCAACTCACCCCTGGTAGCTGCGCACGCTGGTTTCACTGTTGGGCGAGACCCGCTTGACAGTTTCATCCCGCTCGCGCCTCTGCCTGCGGGGCCCGCCGTGTCGGCCACCCATCGTATCTCCTATAGCCGCGCGTGTACCTTTCGCTTGTCTCCGCCACGTGGGGCCCGCTGGTCATCTACCTCACCAACCTTGCTGCAACAGCCATGGCCAAAATCGGTGCCGGCCGCGCCGAACCAGCCGGATGACCGCGCGGGCGTGCTCTGGGCACTGGCGGGTGTGGCCGGGTAACTGCACTCACTGGCGGGTGGGCCCCGAGTTCTAGGACGCCGCTCTCCTCCTCTCGACGCGCATGGCGGGCGGCCGTTATAACCACCGCTGTGGTGTCCACAGAGCTCGGACCCAGTTGGCTCATGCGCTGCCCCCATCTGTACTCATTCACGGTATACATAGGACACAAGACGCGACCCCCTCCTCGCCGTGCTGATAGCTGTGAACGGAAGAAGAGACCGAGAGGGAGAGAAGGCTGGCCGCCGTGGGGAAATCGGAGTTTGGTCGTTGTGAGGGCCTCCAAGCTTTGCTGGGGTTCTTCGCCATGGCGCGGGGATGCTTACCGTGGCCGCGCGGTGAAGGAAACTCCCCCGATTCAGCCTCGATTTCTCGTCGGTGATCGGATGTGGTCGCGGATCCGCAAATCACCGTGGACCGAATCCTCCATTGTCTCCGAACCTTGGTATGCCCCTTTATCAATCTCACCATCCCCTAGGCATCGTGTAGCAGTCTTTAATTGGGTTTTCGTGCACCGTATCACCGAAATTGATGACTCCGGCGATGGTCCACCGTGCTTTCCGTGGGCGGTGCCACCGTGGCTTGGGCCTGGGGTTGAAGACGCCCGCGCACCGTCGGATCGGTGCGAACGACTGAGATTAGGTTAGAGCATACCCCTTCGTATGATTCGGTCTAGTCCATCAGATCGTGATCGTGCGGATCTCGTACGATCTGAGGCGTTTAAAATCCGAATCGTTGATCTTCGATCTAATAGCTATCACGCCGCATCAGTTTATCATAAGGCTGATCTAATCTGGGCCGTTTGACTGTGATCCGAGGATGTGATTCGTGGATACCCCTTCGGCCGTGCGAAGGTTGCAAAAAGGCCCTCGACCTTTGTCTAAACTAACCCGCCATCCTCACATGTATAAAGATAATTACACTTAGACCCTGTTTTTCACGAGTTAGCCCCTGAACTCTCGGGATTTTGTTTTCTCGGCCCGAACACTATTAAAATAAATCCCAGAAATTGTTTTTAGGTATAAAAATAATATTTATATATCTAGAAACTTGTAAAAGTCATATCTTACCCATTTTAACTCTGAATTGACCAATTCCAGTTGTGTTAGGAAAACAGTGCTACCACAAGGGTTTAATGGGACGCCCTTGACTGATTAACTAGGAAACCTGGTGGATGACTACCTTACCCGAAAGGGGCAAGGGCAGTAGGGGAGTGCTCAGTGTAGGGAGGTCCTTGGGTTGATTTTGCTGCGATGGCGGTCAGGCGAGGGATTCCTGCACTGGAGCTTTCTATAAACTGTAGCAGGTTTTCTAAAGCTAGTGGAACTTTGTAAAGGCCTCGTAGTGGTACTCTGCCTCGTTTCCTTGGTCTATATGGGGTCTGATCAACTCCGTGGCAAATGGGTAACACGACTTGTGGGTAAAGATGCGCAACCTCTACAGAGTGTAAAACTGGTATACTAGTCGTGCTCACGGTCATGAGCGGCTCTGACACTCACATGATTAATATATGGAACTTAAACTCAATTTGTCATTTCATTGCATTGGGATTATTTTATTATTACTTTTACTTATTATTATTATGGTTTGGTATTTACTTACACTTAGTAATTGCTAATAAAATTTTGACCAACATATAAAAGCAATGCTCAGCTTCAGCCTTTATTACATTGATTTGCCTTACACTTCACATGAACTCCCACATTTGGTGAGTTCATGCACATTATTCCCCACAACTTGTTGAGTGATGAACGTGTGTGAGCTCACCCTTGCTGTCTCACACCCCCACAGGAGAAGAACAAGTGGTTCAAGAGGAGCCGCATTGAGGAGTTCGATTTGATCTAGGTGGCATCTCCCAGTTGACTTTCTGGCGCCAAGGATGGATTTTAGATCCTTTTATATTTATCTTTTATTTTGTAAGACTTCCGCTATGTAATAAATACTCTGATTATTGTGACATTTATCTCTATACACTCTGTTATTATATGTGTTGTCTTCTTTGGCGCATGTATGAGATGCACCCGACTTTGTCCCTTAAAGCCCAGGGTGTTACATAGACGGAGCTTCTGAGAATATGGCTCAAAAAATGTGACTAAAGTTGAAGTAAAGATTGTTGGCAAAAAAACATCACATGAGAATTTTCTTTAACTCAGAGAACTATTTTATGATCAACATGGAGACTATCACGCAAGAGACTAGTATGATATTTGATATGAGGAGGAACCAACCATGAGATCAGGATTGATGAGCTTTTAGAGACATCAGAGAACCAAAGGCAACAGCAACAACCATTGAACTAAATGGATAAACTGTTTAAAGATAAAATTGATAAAACAATGTCATGATCCTCGGAGAAGGGGGTATGAGAATGACCAGAATTGAGAGATTTTGGTAGATCAACATCCAATACTTGAGAACAGGTTATAGCAGATAACCAGATAATAGGGCAGAATCATTAAAGGATCTAGAGGTTTGGATGATAAGGCCACAACATGATTCACAAAGGTAAAGGTTTACTAGATCCAGGTGAAAAGAGAGGTCATCAACCCAGATGGCTTCTAGGTTGAGCATAGGAGAATTTAATGAGGAATTTGGACAAGGTTTCCAAAAAAAGAATGTGAGGCTAGACATGGTTTGCGTGAACAAACAATAAACTTTTTTTGACATAACAAGTGCACCAGGAAGCTTTTATCTATTTAGGGGTCAAGCTATGGGAATCTACAAGTTGTGTAGGTGTAAATTCAAGGGTAAACACACAAGGGCTAGAAAACACTGACATAAGCATATGATTTTTTAAGGTTTCACTAGGGAACCACTACATTGTTTGGAGAAGGGGGTCTTTTATGGGCAAAACAGGCAATAAATTTTTTTCCTGGTTGGGGGCCAAAAGGGTTGAACAACTACAACATTTCCTAGATAGCAACACAAGAGGATCACATAATACAACCTAATCAAGTCTATCATAACAACACAGGACAAGGCATTTCTTATGGTTCACAAGGTGGCAATACATCACATTATTCACAATTTCTTATTATTGGAATAAAGGTGAGAGAAGCATGTTGATGCACAAGAGACAATTATAATGCGGCAATCATGATGCATGCTCATTCTAGACGTCTTCTTAGGCCTAACTAATTTTTCGGATGCTTCTACAACATCCTAATAGTAGAAATAGTAGCCTTTACGGCATATATAAATAGCCACCTAGCTACCCATCTATTTCTTAAGGCTTCACGTCCTAGGTCTATCCTTATCGTCCTGACATCTATCCAACATTGGTTTCTAAGCAAGTTTTATTTTTAAAAAGTTGGTATTCCTGACTTATTGACTTCTCTATAATGGTATTCGCTCCGATACCACCTATGGCGGAACCACCCGAATTATTCCAACTTAAGTGCCCAAGTCGCACCCTTAAAGGCAGCAACACACTTAAACCGGAATAACCCGTCAGTCCCTCGGATCTAGTCCGATAAAGCCACTTCCCAAGGATCAAATACCAGTAGCTCACTCGAAGGTGAGGCACAGAAAATAAAATAAAGCATAATACCACAAATTTAAGAAGTATCAGTAGTGATTACATTATCGGAGTTTCAAAAGCAGTAACAATAGTTTTAAGTGCAGCGGAAATAACTAATGGAGAAAACCGAGTAACATGGCGAAGCCTGGCCACGCTACTCCTCCTGGTCCTCTCCTGCGGAAGCAGTAACCCTCTCGACCATCTGTCCCGGTGGCAGGGATGAAAGCCAAGTCACACCAGCAACCAAATCATCCAAGGAGTACTTGCAAAAATTATGCCACAAGCAAGGCTAAGTATACTAATACTCAGCTTGACTTACCCGGTGTGAGGAGTCTACTCCTCTACCTCTAGACCATGAAGCTGTATGGCTGAGGGGTTTGGTTTGCCAAAAGCACTAGCTGAGTCTAAGTCAGGTTTTAGCTTTACAAGTTCTAAATAATTCTTTAGACTAGATTGGCATCTTTCTATGCATACATTATAACAAGCAATTATTTCAAGCAGCATTTTATCTATTAAAACCTCATTTCACTTCTTACTCGATGCAGCAACATGGATCAAGCAGTCTCATTAGCTGCGAGAAGCAGACGATTCGAATCGAGTTTTAACCTTGCAAGGTAAACCTAAACACACGACGTGGAGGGGCACTCCGTCCCCACACACATCAACCGTCCCCATCAATTGCCTGGCAACAGAACATGGCCCACCGCCTTGGCATACAATGCTTCACTGACCCCGGTTGCCGCCGTGCAGTGACCGCACTTGTACCCACCATCGCTAGCATGGGAGACCATGTCTCAGGTTAGGTGAGGAGAGAAGTCTGTGGGCAGGTTCACTCAGGTACTAGGCTTACCAATTTACTAGGCTTACCCACCATCGCTAGCATGGGAGACCATGTCTTAGGTTAGGTGAGGAGAGAAGTCTGTGGACAGGTTCACTCAGGTACTAGGCTTACCAACTTACCAAACGCTTGACACACGGTACCACACATTAATCCTTACTCCAATTTCGTCTAGTAGACAACACATCCCCATGGATCCGTGTCCACATACCATCATCATTCTGTTATCAAAATGGATACAACCAATTCCTGACCTCGCGCGAGTGCTAGAAAAATCACTCGACTTCTACCGAGATCCTGATTTAGCATAGCAGCTACTCGACCTAGCATACTAGTATCCATCTCAAAAGGAATCCTGAGTTCATGCAACTAGGGTTTCAAGCAATTCCTACACTTAAGTGCACGGTACAATCCTACAAACATTAAGTGTAGTAAAATAGCATATATAAATCGTTATGCATAAAACTGGGGCTTGCCTGCAATTCAACGCTAGATAGTGTTTGCTAGATGACACTCGCTTGGCGAGCATCCACTGGTTAAGTCCATTCTTCTTTGGGTCATCCACCAACTGCATCTTGTTGTTGGCACCACATCACTTGCACGATCATCATCTCTCGATCCTAAATGAGATGCAAGATGCATATGTATGAATATAATGAAAAATATGACAAGATATACAAAGACACTCGGTAGCGAGCTAGATATAAGGCAAGACATGGTACCGCAATAATCATACATAGTTGCTAATTAGCCATACATTATCGACCAACGAATTTAACACTACTAAGAAACCGACAAACACTATCATATACATAGCCACCACAAACACGACATCACGAGTACAAGCATTTATTTAATTGGATACGACTTTTCATTAGTTCTTCTATTGATCGCACAAAAGTATCCTAGACAACACAAGTTTAATAGAGGACATAGCCATCAATGTCTATGGAACTCCTATATCCCAATAAACTAGAGAAAGAAACATATAAAACATGACACACATGCATTATTAAGCTTAGTCATGGCAAGTCTACATTAATTTAGTGTTAACCAAACATTTTCAGCAAAAAGGGTGAACTCAACAATCAAATGAGCACTTGCAGATTTCTTGACAACAAGCAGTTACTTGTTTTAATCACAACCCTTCAAATATTAATCCAAAAATAGCAAACTAGGACTTTCTGGAAAGCTTAAAAAGTTCTCTACAACTTTGGTATTTTTTACCTCAACATTATTGAACACTTAGCAAGGTCAAAAAGTGCTAACACGACAGCTCTGTCTAGATTTGGACAGATTCAGACTTGCGACTTTAAAAATTCATAACTAGAGATTCATGCACCCAATTCAGGTGATCCCAGATTTTATAGAAAGGTAATGAAATTGCCAACACAACATTTATAAACATCTCAAGGTGATTCAATATGCAATTAAGGATAAAAGACACTAGAAGGCTTTGATGTCCAGATTTGGACAGATTCAGTCTTCACACTTTAAACATCCATAACTTAATCTTCAGATCACCAAAAAGAGTGATCCAAGACTTTTTGGAAATCTTAGCAAAAGTACTACACAACTTTTATAATCACTAAGAAGCGATTTGATGAGGACATCACCTGCAACATGAGTACGACTACACCAGCAGCACCTCCACATCAAGCGCCACTTCCTTCATTAGCTGGGCCAATCACACGGGCCCGTGCCAGAGATCTTAAATTTGTCATGCTACTGAAGAATGAGGACCCAGAAGAATAGACGACCAGCCCAACTGCGGCCCATAGTGGACGACCTATGGTTGGCCGCCCCTAGGGGCTGTGCCCCCTCTCTCTATTTATCCAAGAGCTGCGCCTCCTTTGCTCTTCGAGTTTTGTTTTACATTAGCTTTAGCTACTCTCGAACACGCGCAAATCAGTGCTGTCTTTGTGTATTCAGAACTCCACCCTCGAGTAATAGATTAGATTGCTCGCATCTTTTTCTTGTTCGTTTTTCGATTGCGCACTGGAAACAATCTTCATGATCAGGTTGATCTCGCATCAGCAAGGTCGGTAACCACAGGGAGTTGGTTCAGCAATTGCATTGGTGCCTCGGGCTTGCTCGTCGTAGTCGGATCACAAGGGTCATCTTCCGCCAAATCGGAATTATCTCCACTCACCGAAAGATCGGGCACCTCAGCTATATCAAGTGGTATCAGATTTCCAGGTTGATCGGTGAGTTTATCGAGTGTTTTTTTTTCTCCTAAAGTCCATAAAACCACATAAAAATTCAGGTTAGACCTTATCACAGCACCCTTTTGAGCCTCGCACCTTCTTTCAATAATCTGCATTGTTGAATTTGTGTGCTTTCGCGTCATTTGTTGCTGGTTGCATTGTGTTTTTTCTCACCATCCTTCTTTCTTCCACCATTCAATCCCTAGCGTGCCGCCACCATCTTCCTTGTTTTTCTCCTTCGGTTACGTCAAACCGAGTCAACGCCACAAACCGAGTCAACGCCGCTTCCTTGTTTTTCTCCTTCGGTTACGTAAAAAAAACAGAAACAAAAGAAAAAAAAGAAAACAAAAGAGAATAGATAGAACCAGAGAACAAACAAAAAAAAGAAAGGAACTTGTTGACTCATCTCGGTCGTTTTAAACATAACTTGAGGTACCTTCCTTAAAGGGCATAACTTTTCGCTCGGTTGTCCAAAAAATCTGAAATTTTTACAGGAGCTTGTTGATACCATTCTGAGGCCAGCCAAACTTGCCTACGGCCTGTTTGGTTTCGATAAAATTGTCAAAAAAAATTCAGGAATATAAAGAAAAAAATTCGTAAAAGTTCTTGCACGCTTTTCAGAGAACTTGCTCTTTTTCTGTAGACCACATCTGATCTCTGTTTTAGGTGAAACTTGGTGTAGCTCCTATTTTGTTGCTTCTTGTGCTGAGAAAAATATCAAAAAATCATACAAAAAAGAAAAACAAAATCACTTGTGATTCCTACTAGTGCCTTTTTGGCCTCGCTAGTACAATATTTACGGTACTGCCATTCTGCTAGTTCCATCCGTCCTTTGCACTTGTGGCCAGCAATATAGTTTCGTGTTTTGCACTATAATTCAACTTTGCATTATTGTTTGATCGTGCTAATCCTTGAATTGAGTGCAGCCTACCCAGAACTCCACAAATTTCTACGACGAGCAGGTTTCTATTTCTCCAGGCAATCGCTCATCCAATCTTTCACTGATTCCACCTGTTGGTTGCAGTTCACCACTGTGGCTTGGTAAGAACGGATAAGAACTTGATAACAACATTCCATTGAGCGAGTTGTCACCACCATTCCCCTGTTGTCGTTGGGTTTTTCTCCTTTTGGTGTTTTGGTGTTTGCGCTAACTATGGCAGGAGCACACGACACGGTGGATGTCTAGTTGCAGGAAGTAAGGGGACAAGTTGATGGACTTGCTGCTGACATTAGGACGATGCATGAATGGCTTGATTCAACGGTCACTTCGATGACCGCGCATTTCAACCAGCTTGACCTTGCTCAAACGGCAACTCGCACCACACTCGACACCATCCTGGCACGCCTTGATCCGTTGACCACAAAGAGCAGGACTACGGCGGTGACACTGAGCAGGACGATGGAGATCGTCGTGGTCGTGCACGCCATGTGGTTCGTTATCCTCCTAATGACTCATTTGCTAATATTAAATTTAAAATTCCATCTTTTAATGGTAAATATGACCCTGCTGCATATCTTGATTGGGAATTGGAGGTAGAACAAAAATTTTCATGCCATGATATTCCTGCTAATAGCCAAGTGAAGGCTGCCATTAGTGAATTTACTGATTTTGCTTTAATTTGGTGGCGTGAGTATAAACAAAAACTTCCCATTAACAGTGTCACTACTTGGACCCAATTAAAAACTGCCATGCGCCACAGATTTGTTCCTTCCTATTATGCCCGTGATTTGCTTAACAAAATGCAGCATTTTCAACAAGGTTCACAATCTGTTGAGGAATATTACTAGGAGTTACAAAGGGTATGCTTCGTTGTGGTTTGGTTGAGTCGGATGACACTGCTATGGCGCGTTTTCGTGGTGGTTTGAACAGGGAAATTCAGGATATACTTGATTATAAGGATTATTTTGATATAACCACATTGTTTGAATATGCTTGCAAAGTTGAACGTGAAGTGCAGGGACGACGATCAAAGACATATATTAACTCTTTTGCAGGTCGGGGTTTGACACATAGCTCAACTCCTTCCAGCCCTGCACCTTCTACGCCTAGCACTACACCGCGCACAGGGACGACCAAGCCAGCGGCGCCCCTGCCAAAGGCGCCGTTTCTTCCACATGACATACACGGGATATTCAGTGCCATCGTTGCAGAGGGTTTGGGCACATGATTTGGGACTGCCCAAACAAGCGTACCTTGCTTATACGTGACAATGGTGAGTACTCTTCAGCCAGTGATTCTGAGGAAACTAGTCATGCTATGATTGCCACTAACCATGCAGAAAATGAGGAAGTCCACGTTGATCCCATCGACGCAGATAGGTATGAGAGTCTTGTTGTGCAGCGTGTTCTTAGCACACAGGTTGCCCAGGCCGAAAAAATCAGCGACACACTCTATTCCATACCAAGGGCGTTGTGCATGAACGGTCGATTCGCATCATCATCGATAGTGGTAGCTGCAACAATTTGGGAAGTACAGCTTGGTAGAGAAATTATCCTTGCCCACTCGCGCACACCCACATCCATATCACATTCAATGGCTTAATGATGGTGGTAAAATAAAGGTAACACGTTCGGTACGTGTCCCCTTTTCGCTGGGTTCTTATTCTGATTATGCTGATTGCGATGTTATTCCTGTGGAAGCATGCTCTTTGTTATTGGGTCGACCTTGGCAATATGATACTGATAGTTTACATCATGGTCGTTCAAATCATTATCCGTTCATGTTTAAAGGCCAGAAAATAATTATACATCCAATGACCCCTGACCAAATTTTGAAAGATGATCTTACTAGGGCTGCTAAAACTGCACAACAAGTCAAATCGACATCAGCCGCACCTATTAAATCTGAAATCAAGTTGCACTCTCCTGTTTTACTTGCTACACGTGCTAATTTTGATGATCTCCATGAAGCTCATATGCCCTGTTATGCACTTGTATGCTCGCGCATGCTTGTTTCGCTTGATGATGCACCGTCTTTGGATATACCCCCTGTTGTTGTTAACCTTTTGCAGGAGTATGCTGATATTTTTCCTACGGACTTACCACCGGGTCTTCCTCCGCTCCGTGGCATTGAGCATCAGATTGATCTCATCCCCGGCGCGTCTCTTCCGAACCGCGCCCCGTACCGTACAAATCCAGATGAGACGAAGGAGATCCAGCGCTAGGTGCAGACGCTGCTTGATAAAGGTTACATTCGTGAGTCTCTTAGCCCTTGATCGGTTCCTGTTTTACTCGTTCCAAAGAAAGATGGGTCATGGCATATGTGCGTAGATTGTCGTGCTATTAATAACATCACAGTTCGTTATCAATATCCTATTCCACGCCTTGATGATATGTTAGATGAGCTTAGTGGTGCTGTTATTTTCTCTAAGGTTGATTTGCGTAGCGGTTACCATCAGATTAGAATGAAACTCGATGATGAATGGAAAACGACTTTTAAAACGAAATTTGGTTTATATGAATGGTTGGTTATGACATTTGGATTGACTAATGCTCCCAGCACCTTTATGCGTTTAATGAACGAAGTTCTACGGGCCTTCATAGGTTTGTTTGTTGTTGTTTATTTCGATGATATCCTTATTTACAGCAAGTCTATAGAGGAGCATTTAGAAATTTGTTGTTGTTGTTTGTTTGTTGTTGGTAACATGGAAAAGTGAACATTTTGCATGCAACGTGTCTCGTTTCTTGGTTATGTGGTTACTCCGTAGGGCATTGAGGTGGATAGCAGCAAGGTTGAAGCCATTCAGGACTGGCCTACACCAATGATGGTCACCCAAATTCGGAGTTTTCTTGGACTTGCAGGATTTTACCGCCGTTTTATGCGTGATTTTAGCTCCATCGCTGCCCCTTTGCACGAACTCACAAAGAAAGGTGTGTCTTTTGCTTGGGACCCCCCACAAGAAGAGGCGTTCAACACTTTGAAAGATAAGTTAACCCATGCTCCACTCTTACAATTGCCCGACTTTAAGAAAGTGTTTGAACTTGAATGTGATGCTAGTGGTATTGGGTTAGGTGCTGTTTTGTTACAAGAAGGAAAACTGGTTGCTTATTTCAGTGAAAAATTAAGCGGTGCTAGCTCTAGATATTCTACTTATGATAAGGAACTTTATGCTTTAGTTTGCACTTTGCAAACATGGCAGCACTACCTTTGGCCTCGTGAGTTTATAATTCATTCTGATTATGAGGCTTTAAAACATATTCGTACCCAAACAAATCTGAACTGTTGTCATGCTAGTTGGGTAGAATTCATCGAGTCCTTTCCTTACATCATTAAACACAAGAACGGGAAGGAAAACATCATTGTTGATGCGTTGTCCCGTAGATATATCATGCTTTCACAGTTAGAATTTAGAATCTTTGGCTTGCAAACTGTGAAAGATCAATATGTGGATGATCCTGATTTTAAAGATTTCTATATACATTGTAAGGATGGCAAACCCTGGGGAAAATTTCACATACAGGATGGATTTTTGTTCCGCGCTAACAAGCTGTGTATTCCAGCAAGCTCAGTTCGCCTTTTGTTGCTGAAGGAAGCTCATGGAGGCGGTCTCATGGGGCACTTTGGCGTTTACAAGACACATGAGGTGCTGGCCGCACACTTCTTTTGGCCTCAGATGCGCCGTGATGTTGAGCGTCTTGTTGCACGTTGCACTACTTGCCATAAAGCTAAGTCACGTTTGGGCAACCATGGTTTGTATATGCCTTTGCCTGTCCCTTCTTCTCTTTGGCTTGATATTTCTATGGACTTTGTTTTGGGCTTGCCTAGAACTAAGAAGGGGAGGGATAGTATTTTTGTGGTTGTTGATAGATTCTCTAAAATGGCTCACTTTATAGCTTGTCATAAAACTGATGATGCTAGCATTGTTGCTGAATTGTTCTTTAGAGAAATTATTCGTTTACATGGAATTCCAAAAACAATAGTCTCTGATCGTGATGCTAAGTTTCTAAGCCATTTTTGGAGATCTCTTTGGAAGCTTGCCGAAGGTGGTCGAATGAGTTCACTGGAGGTGGGCGCCAATGTTGGGGACTTGTTCTCAAATGCTATGAGTTAAGAACAAGGCAACACAAAATATTAATGGTTAAGGTCCTTCGTCATTCGAAACATTATCTCCCTTAGGATATAATGATCTTCAGACGAAGGTTATGAAGGTCTCGTACCTTCATCATCACAGTTTATATTAATGAAAGTAGAAGCATATGTAACATGAGAAACATCATAAATAATCATATAACATTATTGATATCTCTTTATTATATCATCACGAATGAGCATTAACAAAATTGAATTACAATTGTACTTTTGACTTGATAGAAGGCAAAAGTTCAAGTATGACGAGCGAGTGAAAACAAATCAGCGTGAACAGTATGATGTCACTGTTCATCTATTTATAGGCACAGGACGCAGCCTGTGTGGAATTACATTCATGCCTTTGACATTTACTATTGATCTAGGGATAATCTATCGAGGACTAGACAGCCTTTTCCCCTTTAAGTCGGTTTCATTTTCCACTGCTGAGCCGAAGCTTTAGCACGGGTAGCTTCGGCATTGGTTCATCCTTCTCCTGAACTGTGGCCTTCATCTCATGTACAGCTTTATCCCATGTCCGAAGACTCCTGTACATATATTATACTTGGGAAACATGTTAGTCGTGTTTTTGAGGACCTTCGGAAGACGAAGGCCCCCAACATCGATGTTGATTTCCGAATTTGGACCGGACACAACTCGACTAGCAACTATCGAGCGTCTGATTAAATGAGAGATTGATAATCGAGTTTGCATTTCGTGCCGAGAATAAAAGTTTTAACAGGCTCCAAATTCGGCCTCTCTCGAGATCGAATAACATCAGAGATCGGTGAAACCTTCACAAGTAACTTGATAAGAGGAGATAGATGCAATCGGGAAATAGACATTTTTACTGAGCATCCGAGATTAGGATAAATCTCCCGACATAACACGAAACAGACACCTAGGGTGTCACAATTTGTAACAACCAAAAACCTTGTTTTGGTGATTTAAAGAATTCTCCAAAAGATTTGAGAATAGAATAACTTCCAATAATATATCTATCTCTTTAGAAGGAATATTTTCCTAAAATAACTAGTAATATTGAAAGTGTGGCAGTTCAAATGTTAAATTTAAAACTTCAAAGTATATTTATTACTTGAGAATGTTCACTAAGATACTCAAAGGTGGTATATTAGAAATAGTTTTCTTAAAATAACATCTTTTGCGAATACTAATTTTATATTGCAAAACATTCCTTGTTAAATAGAAAATGAGATAATAAATAAATAAAATAAGAACTTTGCACTCATGCTAGGATTTTTCTTTGTTTACTCGTTCAAATTGAGATGAAGTTTGAACTTTATTTGGAATTTGAATCTGAATTAAAAATACGTAAAAGGAAAAGAAATCAGAAAAAGGAGAAATAAGAAAAAAAGAATGAAATAGAGATGGAAAAGAATATACACTACAAAGAAAAATATATATAATAATTATAATAGCACCTTATTTATGCTCTTGATTTTTGTGACAAATTGAAATTCAAATATCAGATTTTTAAAACAAAACAAGAAAATAGAAACAAAAAAAAGAAGAGACCAAAACTTGAGTCGGGCCGAATCCACCCACATCGGCCCATTCTACTCTTCCCAAGCGCGTGCGCAACCCACCTGTGTCGGTCCCACGCGTCATCTGCAGTGATGTGCGCCCGTGTCCTCGCTCTCACTGAATGTGGGGCCTAGCTGTCAGCACTATCCCCTCCGTGCAACAACCCGGCGCGCATGCTCCTCCGCATGGGAATCTCGCGCAGGACGTTCCTCTCCGCGAAGTATGCACCCTCGTATCAGAGTATAAAACTCGTGTCATCCCACTGTTTCCCTCCTCAACCCATGCCCCTACCCTAGGCCACCATAATCTTGCATCTGTGAGGAATTCGAGCGCCACCATTGGACTATCCCTGCCTTGCCCTTGACTCGGCCTCGGGCGCGCCCAAGGAACATCGCTTGGGGTCTGTTGTGACTCGTGCGTAGCTTGATTTTGCCCGGGTCAGCTCTGCGCGCTCGAGATTTCTCACCGGACTCGTGACTCTCCGTCGGGCCGCCATTCCTCGCGGGCGTTGTACTGGGACACTTTTACCAGAGGTGTGATAGCCCTTGCGTGTTAGTTGGAGGTTCAATTTCCTTTTGCGCTCACGACGATGGGATTTTGAGCATCGGGGCGGGGAATGGGTTGCTCACCGGCGATGTTTCGCCGCTGGCCGTTGGCGACGCCACCGTGCATGGGCGCCAGAAGTGTGGGGGAATTCGGGGCCGTTGATCGGGGAAGTTGCGGCCCAGATCAGATAGCTTACATATCGTTTAGTAGGATGAGTGTAATCCGTGGATCTTGGATCCTACAAACGAGAGCGAGCTTAGAATCATAAGGTTACGATCTAATCTCGGCTATTGAAACTTAATCAGACGGTTCCTAGTGCCTACCGATTCGATTCAATATAGATCTAATCTCGAGCGCCCAATTTCAATCGTGTGGCCCATACTCAAAGATACCCCTTCGTCGTTGGGCTTTTGCAAAAAACACCCCCACGGTATATACAAAACAGTCCGCCGTCCACGCCAGAGAAAAAGTAATTTCATTTAGGTCCTAGAATTTGCAGATTCGACCCTGGACTTATGAAAAATAGTGGCCGCGCCTAGAGGTTAATAAAATGGGTAAATTTGGTAAATAAAATGATTTCCAATAGAGAAATAATTCTAGAATATTATTTAAGTCATAATTAATTCATTATAGCTCCAAATTGATCCATTCCAGTTTCAATAAAATCATATTGATATTGTTTATTATCTGGGGAAACAGCTATCAATAGAGCAAGTTGATGAAACACAACATTATGCTAAGGAGCTGAAATACCCCCAGGAGTCCTTGGTATACGGAGGAGATAACGATGATGACTTCCTCTACTGTCTACCAGACAGTAAGGAGGACAATGTTTGCTACGAAATGATGGATAACATGGGGTATTCGAAGCTTGAACTTGGTTTATCTGCGATGACGAAGGATCAGCTTGCAGATAGCCTTGCCTACAACAGCTTGAAGGTTTGTATACTTTGGCTTGTCATTTTGTAGTTTTTGTTACGGTGAACTATTTTTGTGGTAATTCTTATCGTTGTTATGTGTTCACTCTTCGTTTGCCATGGCTTAATTCTAAGCAAGGTTCTGAAGGCCCAAAAGGATGCAGAGGATGAGAGATATCGAATAGCACTTGGAAACCTTCGTTCGAAGGTCATAACATTGAGAAATGAAGCTCTTGAGAAGGATAAGATCCTTCTCTCTTTGGTGGAGAGATTAAAATCTAACAAAGCCAGGCTTTTTGCTCAAGCTGAAACTCATGAAGCCAACATGCAAGAGCTAAAGAAGAAAGTTGTCGAAGCAACTAAGAATTTTAATGCTGAAGTAGTAAAACACGAGATTTGTGAAATTGAAAGATCAAGGGCATAGAAAAATGTTGATGAGCTTCGTACTGCTAAGGAAAAATGCTATGAAATAGCCATCGCATGTGCTAAAAATCTGAAGAACAGCTTTTCTAAAGTTGGTGCATTTTCTTCCGAGCACAAATTCATTCGTGGAAATCCTGAGTGAAGTTATTCAATGGATAAACGACGAGGTCGAAGCTTTCGAGGAAATTCAATGTATAATACTGAAGCTTACCCATATGTCAAGGAGGCGC
Organism: Zea mays; assembly: GCF_902167145.1. Lineage (NCBI taxonomy): Eukaryota > Viridiplantae > Streptophyta > Magnoliopsida > Poales > Poaceae > Zea > Zea mays. Next base: position 50,221,253 of record NC_050103.1, read on the forward strand.
TCAATATGATCAGATTGCTAATGATGCTATTGACGAAGCTCTCGAAAAGCTGCTGAACGAAGCTGCCGACAAAGTCCTTAAGGAAGACTGAAGCCTTGTATTTTTAATAGTTTAATGTCCTTGTACATGAATCTTGGTTTTGTAAGAAACACTTATAAACAATTTGCATGTCAATGTAATTTATTTCTTTGTGAAGCATGGAACCTTTGTACATACCGTTTTTGAGCAGCCGGCGAAAAAACACCTTCCTTCTTTTCACTCTTCAGAAAGAAATCCTCCTTCTTTGCTGAAGCAACTGTATGATGTTTGATTCTTGTCGTAGACTTTGTGTAGAAATAGCATCGTTGACAGCGTAAAATTTGTATGACAGTACTGTCACAAGCATGGACCATGCCTTTTCAATACTCTTTCATGACTCTTTGCCGAAGCTGATGGAGGAATTTTCCTTGTTTTGTCACTGCTGTTGTCGATGCAAAATGATGTATGATGCGATGTCATGATGCAATATAATGTGATGGCACGATGCAGATGATGCTGACGTGCCAAACATAAAAGATAAGACTCAGCATTCCCTTAGGAATGACTTTGGAGTCTCTTCACCTTTTACTTAGGTAGTATTTAAGCTCTGCATTCCCTTAGGAACGACTTTGGAGCTAAGCTCTGCATCCCCTTAGGAATGACTTTGGAGCTTCTTCACCCTTTACTTAGGTGGTATTTCAGCTCTTCATTCCCTTAGGAACGACATTGGAGCTAAGCTCTGCATCCCCTTAGGAATGACTTTGGAGCTTCTTCACCCTTTTTGTTACACTCCATGGTGTAACCATAGATTTATTATATCAGGCTGAAGGTTAAACCTCCTTATATTGTCTTTTGAGAGGGAAATATAAAGGCAAAAAAGTAAAAATACATTGACTTAGGAAACTTTCTAGTAAAAGCATTGCGCTGGTTTTAGTACATGTGCCTTGACTCGGGCATAGTGCTATTGACTGTGCGAGCTTCGGACTCCTCCCGAGTATCGCATTGTTGTTGCGCTTGGCGATGCCCTTCTGGCTGCTGATTATGAACTAAAGTAGGTGCCAGCAGTGGCGGTTGTGGTAACTGAGCCCATGCAGCTTGTGAATGACTTGCCGAAGCAACTGATGTCGTGGGTTGCTAGTTGCCAACATATTCAGGGATATATGGCGAATAGCATGAAGCAGTGTGCAAGACCTACTTCGGATGTTTCTGTCGTGCTTCAGCTTCAGCTATTTCCTCCTACTTTTGGATCGTGACTTGGGGCTGGTGGCCTATAGGAAGTTTGTTGCATTCCCGAAGATTGTGACCTTTGCTGGCTGCTCTAGGTGTGATTTGCCTGTCATCATTTGTGTTGGGATTGTGAATTGTTCTAACATGCATGGGGTGGAGTCTTCCTCCGAAGCCCCTAGTCATTTCAGAATACCTGTAAGCTTCCTCCCTTCTCTGGTGAAAATCATTGTCAGCTCGGATATACTCATCCATCTTCTGGGGAAGCTTCTCAAGGGTTTGTGGTGGCTTCCTTACAAAATATTGTGCTGTCAGTCTTGGTCGGAGCCCCTTAATCATGGCTTGCACAGTTGGTGCTTGGGCTCTGAGTCACAATAATCTTCGGACGTATGCCTGCAAGTACTCTTCATGGTCTTGTGTGCATTCGAATAGAGCTTGAGCAGTCATTGGCTTCGTCTAGAAGCCCTGGAAGCTGGTGACTAGCATATCATTCAACTTCTACCACGATGTGATTGTTCTCGGCCGAAGAGAAGAATACCAAGTTTGAGCCACGCTTCTGACTGCCATGACGAAGGACTTTGCCTTGACAGCAGTGTTGCCACCATATGATGATGTGGTTGCTTTGTAGCTCATGAGGAATTGCTTCGGGTCGGAATGCCCGTCATATATGGGGAGCTGTGGCGGTTTATACGAAGGTGGCCATGGGGTAGCCTGCAACTCTACTGCCAGGGGGGAAGCATCATCAAAAGCAAAGTTACCATGGTAAAGATCATCATACCATCTATCATCGTTGATTGGAGTTTCTTGACGAAGCTCTCTGTGTTGAGGCCCTCGTCCTTGACCATCCTGCGTGATGTGGCGCATTTCTTTGGCGGCTTCGTCGATCTTCCTCTAAAGTTCAGCTAGCCGAAGCATCTTCTCCTTTTTCCTCTATACTTGCTGATGTATAGCTTCCAGGTCTCTGATTTCTTGGTCCAACTTCTCCTCCTGTAGTGTTGGGCTGGTTGCTTTTCTTTTCTGGCTCCTAGCTTCTCTCAGTGAGAGTGTCTCCTGATTGGTGTCCAGTGGCTACATGATGAAGGCGAACGCTTGCCGAAAGTTGTGGAAGTGAGTTCACTCGGTGGGCGCCAATGTTGGTCACTTGTCCTCAAATGTTGTGAATCAAGAACAAGGCAACACAATTGTTTAGTATTAAGGACCTTCGTCTTCTGAAGCATTATTTCCCCATGGATATAATGTTCATCAGATGAAGATCACGAAGGACATGCCTTCATCATCTTATGAATAAATCAGAATACAAAGAGATAACAATGGCAGATGTAACTTATCGATCCATTCATATTCGCATTTCGTAAAGCATGCATGAGTGTTATTAGAATATGTATTACATTGATACCTTCGGCTTGCTCGAAGGTGTTGACATGAGAGTGATTACACTTCAGCGTGAATAATATGGTGCTACTGTTCATCTATTTATAGGCATGGGACGTAGCCCGGGTAAAAATACATTTATGTCCCTGACATTTATTTATGATCGTAACATAAATCATTAAGGGCTAAGTAGTCTTTTTTCCCTTTTGGTCAACATCATCATCAGTCTTCATCACCATTATAAGCCGAAGTTGTCAATCTGGCAATGGGTTCGGCGTTTATTCTTATCGTCCTTAGATCACATCTTCATCTCGTACGCCTTCATCATGAGGGGAAAGATGTCCATCCTGAAGACGAAGCTCCCTATAGTAGCTCATACTGAAAGCAAATGGTTAATTATGTTTTTGAGGACCTTTGGAAGAGGAAGGCCCACCAACAGGAACGTTTGTCTGAAGCATAAAGCAGCAAGCTTCGGCTTTAGTAAAAATTATCAATAGCATAATGGTGCAATAGCAATGAATGCTGTGGTAACTTCTCACCAACTCATCTGTTTATATAGCCCCGCAAGAGAAGAAGGCGAACCGCCAAGACGCACGTACTAGCTGATCGGTGGACCGGTAAGGGCTATGAATTTTATATTCGTTTTTTAATAACAATCTCAGGGAAGGTGTTTTTCGGACCTTTGCATCTTGGATCCTTCGTGTTTTTCGTAGATCGAGCTCATTATGAAAAAACAATCTAGCACCGTGAAGGGGCTACTTTTGGGGGTCTTCCTCTCCGACGAAGATCCTCAAGACGAAGGTGTCATCTAAGGGCGTTAACAACAAGTGCCGAAGCTATGGCCGAAGGAAGATAGCTTTGGCTTAAGGTGGTGACGAAGGTCAAGTATGGTGCCAAAGTTGAAAAGGAAAAGAATAGTTAACCCCCGATGATTTATGCTATGATTAGTGTACGTGTCAAGTTCATAAATGTATTTCTACCCAGGCTGCGTCCCGTGCCTTTAAATAGGTGAACAATACCCCCATACTGTTCATGCTGGATTGTAATCGCTCTCGCATTAACACCTTCGAGCAAACCGAAGGTATCAATGTAATATGAGTTTCTTTTATATCTTCATCATGAAATAAATATATGAGTTGATATTTGAATGATTAATATCCATCATCTTTATAAATGTTTGTTCCTATAAGTGGTGAAGGTTCACCCTTCGGGACCTTCGTAAGAGGATCATTATACCCGAGAGGAGATAATGCTTCAGAGGACGAAGGTCCTTAATCCTTAACAAGTGTGTTGCCTTATTCTTGATTCACAGCACTTGAGAACAAGTAACCAACAATGGGCTCCAGAAAGCTTCGACATTATTTTCAGTCTTACCTTATAATAGTACCTTCGTCCCAACCTCTAAAGGACATCATAAGAAACAGAGAAGCTACATGAAGGGTTGGCAAGTGGGCTACAGAGTTCAACGAGTTCACCATTGACTTTGTTCATAGATCTTCGGTTCAATCTCAAGCATTAGCAGACTTCATTGCTGAATGGACGCCAGGGGCTCAGGAAGAAGGGCATCTAATAGATTACGAAGCTTGGATAGTATTCTGTGATGGATCATGGGGAACCTTCGGTGCAGGTGCAACAGCTATTCTAATTTCACCATAAAAAATCAAAACCAGCTATGCAGCCAGGTTGGATTTCAATTGCACAAACAACATTGCAGAATACGAAGCGGTCCTTTTGGGGCTTCGAAAGCTTAGGGCCATGGGGATAAGAACAACAGTGCTTAAATCTGACTCTCAAGTAATCATAGGCCAGGTTGACAAAAGCAATAAGGCAAGGGATGTAAAGCTTGGAAAATATCTTGACACATTCTGAAGAATGGAAGCCTCCTTCGAAGGATTCTCGGTAAAAAATATTCAAAGAGGAGACAATGAACAAGAAGATTTGCTATCCAAATTAGCTGCACAGGGGCTCCCGCTTCCCCTAGAAGTATTATTTGAAACTCTAAAAGCACCTTCGGTTGAACTCATGAAAAAGGCGGTGCTTACAATTTCGCCTGTGCATAGCGAAGATTGGAGAACAAAAATTGTATCGTTTCTCTAGAGCAATTACCCTTCGGATGATGAAGCTTACATATTAAAGGATGCATGCTAGAACAAGGCCATATGTGATTATAGAAGGGGAATTGTTCAAGCAAGGACTATGTTCTCCACTACTAAAGTGCCTATCCAGAGCCGAAGGCCAAGAATTGATGAAGGAAATACACTCCAGAATATGCAGAGATCACATGGGATCCAGGTCACTCCTTGGTAAAGTTTTTAGACAAGGATTTTATTGGACGAAGGCTACTTTGGATGCAGCGGATCTAGTGCAAAAATGTGAAAATTGTCAGAAATGTGCTAGGGACCAGAAACAACCTTCATCACTAACGCAATTGATTCAACCCACTTGGCCATTGCAAAGATGGGGACTAGATTTATTGGGGCCACTTCCACCATGTGGCAGAACCTCCCAAGTTATTGGGCCCACATGCACCTGCCCTTGTCTCAAAGACCTCAGACGGCTATGCATGTGCACCAGATAACTTAACAGAATCTATCTGAGTGCCCCAAGGACCTCGGATAAACCACTTACAACCAAGATCGCAAGATTAAGTAAACACAAATCACACACCAACAATTTGCAGCGGAAATCTTATTACCAAATTTTACAAGTTACATCAAGTTTACATTGTACATAATCGGAGTGATTACAAAAGTGATTCAAAGAAATAACTTTGAGCTGTTATAAATTATTTATAAGTTTGAAATATATGCTAGCTTAAGTGACCATCCTCAGTAAGAAGTATAGAAGGGTTACTTAGACTTATAAGAAGGTCGTGCCCACCGGCGCTTAACACCAACCACAATCAAAGTGACTCGTAACCTGCAGCAACAATGGGAATAAAACCCTAAGTACTCAAGTACTCATCAAGACTTATCCGACTAAAGAAAAGACTCTCAAGGGTATGCTGGTTTTAAAAGGATTCAAGGTAAGGCTTATCAAGAATCAAGGACTCTTTTTGCAGAAAAGCTTACTATGAGTGGATCCTTACTTTCAACATTTTAATGCTAGATTAAGTATTAATAGACCTTGTTTGCATCTAGTCTAATTTCATCATCACATTAATCCATACAACACGATTTTTGCTCATTATGATTCCATCCATGACTTAGATTGCAAGTCAGTGACCAAGTCTTCATATCCGAGAAGTAACGGCGATCCTGAATCGATTAATACCCAGCTGGGGATTTCCAATCACACGACATATGTAGCACTTAACCCTTGCATATGTCAACTCGCCATCGGGGTTCTTAAGACCAGATCGGGTTCACGCCAACCAAGAGCACAGATACACCATAGTCCAGCCTCTTTCCACAGAAGGTACACGCTACTCTCGCCATCTCTCCACTCCCATTGTGTGTTGTCCTATTCTGGTATTAGTCTACCCGAAGCAAAGCTTACCCATGACAAGGCATGTGACCAGTTAAAAGGTCCTCGGTCATCAGGCCTACATTCTCTATAATCCTTAACCAACCTGGGTAGAACATCACCTGTTCTTAGCCCAAGTCTTGATTTAAGTACTTCCATCCTTAGGATTGTTTGTGTTCCTTAGGATGAAGAGAGCATTCTAGGGAACTTTGCATTAAGATCCCACCACGCTCCCAATAAAAAATATTCTTGCAGATAGAAGCCATCTTTCCTCAGGATAACCCCTGAGCTAGGCCTTATTGCAAAAGACAACTTCTATCCACAAGATCTAAGCAGAGCTAAGCATTTTTATAAACAATATTTGATACTTCCAAAGAAGTATCTATAATAGGAATGGATATCAAGGTAGCGAATGCAACAAAGGGTTTTCAAGCAACTCCTATTGTTGGGGGCCTTCGGCTTCCGAAGGTCCTCAAAAACATGATTTGACAGTGTTTTCCAAGTGAAATATGCGAACAGGTATCTTCGGAATCGGGTTATGGGTATAAAAGAGTATGGTCAAGACGAAGCTTGAGTGGGACGGAAGGCGATCATGACGAAGGATAAGATGATCACGAAGCTATGCGCAGAAAAGCTTCGGCATGACAGCAGAAAAGGGGAACCGACTTAAAGATGAAAAGCCAAATTAGACCTCGAAGAATTACTATAGAGTTATTGATAAATGTAAAGGGCATTAATGTAATTTTACACGGGCTGCGTCCCGTGCCTATAAATAGATGAACAGTACTCCCGTACTGTTCACGCTGACTTGGCATTCGCTTTTCGCATCACGCCTGTACCTTTACTTTCCGTCAATCCGAAGGTACATTTATAATTTGTTATTACAAATATGATAATACAAATAAAAACAAGTTGATGATAATATCTGTATTATTATTCATATTTTATATACGCATTCTTCTTTGTCATCTATAGAGCTTACGAAGGTCTCTTCCTTCATAACCTTCGTCCGGAATTCATTATATCCAAAGGGATATAATGTCTTGAAAGACGAAGGACTGTAACATTTAACACTTTTTATGTTGCCTTGTTCTTAACTCTTAGCATTTGAGAACAAGTCACCAACATTGGTGCCCACCTCCGGTGAACTCACGTCCATTTTTGAGTTTTGAACATCTTCGGCAAGCATCATCTTCGTCATGCCGCCGAAGAAAGCTTCAGCCACAGGGGCTGCCACTCTGCAGCCGCTGGATCCCAATCAGGATGTCCTTTCTCTTAGGGAGGCCCGAAGCCAGAAGAGGAAGGCCACTAGTCCAACGCCTCCGGAGGACGACTTGGATCAAGAAATCCAAAACTTGGAGATGCTCCATCAAAAGGTCCAACAGAAGAAGGAAAAGATGGCTCGTCTAGCTGACCTACAAAGGCAGATAGACGAAGCCTCTGAAGAAGTTCGTCATCTTGCTCAAGATGACCAGAACCGAAGGCCTCCGCGCAGAGAGCTTCATCAGGAGGGCTTCTACAACGAGGACGACTGGTATGAAGATTTCCATCATGGAAATTTTTCTTTTGATGATACTTCTCCTCTGTCAACAGAACTGTAGGCTACACCTTGGCCCCAGTCTTACAAGCCACCCCAGCTCCCCATGTACAACGGTCATTCAGACCCGAAGCAATTCTTGATGAGCTATGAAGCAACCATATCTTCGTATGGTGGTAATACTGTGGTCATGGCAAAGTCTTTTGTCATGGCTGTCAAGAGTGTTGCACAAACCTGGTATTCCTCTCTTCGGCCAGAAACAATCACCTCATGGCAAAAGCTGAAGGACATGCTGATAACTAGCTTCCAGGGGTTTCAAACGAAGCCAGTCACTGCTCAAGATTTATTCCAGTGCACCCAGGACCACGAAGAATACCTTCAGGCGTATGTTCGAAGGTTCCTGTGTCTGAGGGCACAGGCGCCAACTGTGCCCAATGAAATTGTCATTGAGGCCATGATTAAGGGGCTTCGGCCGGGACCTTCAGCTCAGTACTTTGCCAGAAAGCCTCCTCAAACTTTGGAGAAGCTGCTCCAGAAGATGGACGAGTATATTCGAGCTGACAATGACTTTCGCCAAAGAAGGGAGGAAGCATTCAGGTTCTCTGAAATGACTAGGGGCTTCGGAGGAAGATTCCATCCGAGGCACGTCAGGTCAATTCACAACTCTACTCAAAGTGATGATAGAGGGAGTCAACAGCAAAGGCCACAGTACTCCTCGCAAGCTTCGGGGTAGCAGCAAAGCTCTTTCCGGCCGCCAGCGCCAAGGGGCAGAGGCGCTAGGGGCTTCGGGGGAAGATTTGGGGATCAGCCAAGAAAAAATTACTGCCTATTCTGTGGTGAAGACAAGGGCCATACCACCAGGATGTGTCACGTTACCATCCAGAAGCAAAAGGAGATAGCAGAAGCTGCAGCGCAACAAAGTCAGCCGAAGCAAGTCATGCATACTGCTTCGTACCATTCGCCTTACATTCCAGAATATGTAGGCAATCACCCTGCAGCTTCTGTTGCTTCGGCAAGTCAACCGCAAGCATCTTGGCAACAACCTCCACCGCCACCACCAACGCAACGAGGTCAGCAACCAGAAGGGAGTCAGCACACTCACCTTCAGCGGGACTTCAGAGAGGAGTCCGAAGCTCACACAGTCAATAGCACTGTGCCAGAGTCGAAGCATATTTACTGACAAATATCCTACATCGGCAGCAGCTTTTCGCATTCAGTATTACTTTCTTTTTAATAAGGAACAATTATGGGAAGTTTAAGTGCTTTTTATCGTTTTTCAATCTCTTGTAACAGTTTTGCTTTTTAACATAATGAAAATATATCTTCTCCATAGGCTTAAGTTGTCGAAGCATAAGAATTTATGGTGGCAAGGAGGACCTTCGAATTATCAAAAATTTGTTCTAAGGAACGCAGTGCAATTTCTTCGAAGCAGCAAAAAGTCGTTCCTAAGGGAGCGCAGTGTAAGTTTTCTGCTCAAAAGTCGTTCCGAAGGGAATGCAGAGCCTACAGCGAAAAATAAGCGCTGATTTCGCTGAAAGTAAAAGGCGAAGAAGCTCCTAAGGGAGGCTTACAGCGAAAAATAAGCGCTAATTCCGCTGAAGTAAAAGGCGAAGAAGCTCCTAAGGGAGGCTTACAGCGAAAAATAAACGCTGATTCCGCTGAAGTAAAAGGCGAAGAAGCTCCCAAGGGAGGCTTAGAGTGAAAAATAAGTGTCAACCTTCGGCAAATATCATTTTGCATAACATCACATCATTACATCATTTGCATAGCATAACATCATACATCATAGTGCATCAATAACACAAGAAGGGGGGTCTCGATATCGATATGAGAAGATTGTTTTGAAGAAATAGTGACACAACACAAAAAAATAGCCATTGAAGAATTATACCTTCGTCAAACTCTGAAATGGAAAGATCTATTGATTATTGATTTTACAAGGATTGGTTACTGATTTCATGAGAGCACGGATATTATTTACGAAGCATGAAAAGAAGGGAAGGTGTTTTTTCGCCGAAGGCTCAAAACGGTATGTATATGATGTTTCATGCATCGTAAAGAATAGAACTATAAACAGCTAATATATTACATTCAAAGTTACAAAATATTACACACAGCAAATGTTACATTCTTAATGTTTTTTACAATAACAGCTAATCTTCCCTTAGAACTATCTCTGCAGCTTCGTTCAGTAGTTGATCAACAACTTTATCCATGATAGCTTCGGCCATTTTCCTAATTTCGTCGTCCCCCTTCGTATGGGGGTCCGCAGATGGCTCGACAGGTTCTGAGGGAGGAGAAGACACGACTATATTACTATTACAAACTGTGAATATTACAAACCGTGAACAAGTTCGAAATCAAAAAATTACAACAAAAAATCAAAAACCACTAATCAATACCTGTTTGCCCTTCGGGCTCTGCACTTTTTTCAGCAGCCTCGACTATTTTTCTAGCATCCTAAATACCTTTTTCGCTTTTTCGAATAATTTCTTCGGCCATTTCCCGGCCACCATTATCCCAGATGTCGGTGAAAATTTTCCCACCGACCAGACTTGCTTCGGCCGAGGGGTCTTTTATATCTTCGAAGGATAAGGCGGCTTCGGATTGCGCCAAGAATTTCACATGCTCACAGCCTTTCCTCTCTAAAATAGTAGCAATCCCCCTGGCACCCGAAAAGGCACATATGTCCCCGCGGCTATTTAAGATTTCTTCAAAGGCTTCAGCTTCGTGGCTGATCCATTTAATTGGGCCTTCGGGGTCACCCCTTGTGAAGTTTTCCTCGCTCGAGAATGCGCCAACGTTGGCGAAGCTGGTTTTTATTTTCTTAGCGCATTCTATAGATTTGTTATAGCACCTTTTCTTGAATGCACAAAGCTCTGCAACGTTTCTTTCTAAATGATTTGCCCATTGATCAATAAGTTCTCGTTTCGTCTCTTCAAGTATGCGTTCTTCTTTCGCTTTGGCTAGTTGTTTCCGAAGATCTTCAATTTCGCGTTTCTGAGCCTCAGCTTGAGCTTTAGAAGTAGCTTCGTCTTCCTTTATTTTATCCACCAATGTAAGCAGAATTTTATTTTTTTCCAAAGCTTTGTTCCTCAGCTTAATAACCTCTGTTCGAAGGTTGTTGAAAGCAATATCATAGCTCTCATCTTCAGCATTCTTTTGCGCTCTCAAAGCGTTGCTAAGTATTAAGCCCTATATGAAAAGAATTAGTATAAGAATAAAAGAATAATTCAAAAATTATAAACTTCCAAATATACAATTTTCATACCTTTAGCCTATTATATGCGAGGCTATCTGCAAGATCGTCCTTTGTCATAGACTCATGGCATAGAGGCCAGCTTCAAGCTTCGGGAACCCCATACTTCTAGCCATCTCCCGACAGACAGATAATTCTTTGTTGTCTGGGAGGCAGTATAAGAAGTCATCTTCGTCTGTGCCATTGAATACTAAGGCCCCTTTTGGATACTTCAGTTCTCGGGCATAGTGATTAGCTTCAAAAATCTCTTCTTCAGATAATCTTTTTCCCGAAGCATGTCGTACAATATAATCGAGGGCCTTAGAGGATGCTTCGGGGGCAGCAGTGCCAGTTTCTTCAACCAAAATTGGCTCTGCTATTTTTGTTTCTTCGGCTTCCAAGGATTTCACCTTGGTGGGCTCTGAAGGCCCAGCTTCAGTTTCAGATTGTTGCTTCTAAGTTTTGGCAACAAAGGCTTCAGTATGCACTTCGGAAGTTTTAACAATTTTCTTCGGAGTTGTGCTCGAAGACTTAATTGTCTCCAAAACATCCAGCACATTAACCATCCTTTTTCTTTTCGGGGTCACTGCTGGACCCTTTTGGCTTTTTGCTGCCTCAATTTTTGCTGAAGGACTTAAAACTTCTGATGTTTTTGTTTCTTCAGTCCTTGGTTCTTCTATTTTTTTTTGTTGCTGGCACTTCGGCCAGCTCTTCGATTTTTGGCGGCAGAGTTGGTTCTTTAGCTTCGGTGGCCGAAGAGGTTTCACCGACAAACTCAGGCACTATGGCCGGTTCAATATAATGTGGCCGGTGTGTGAGAACCTTTACCCTTTTCCTCTTCGGCGCCGGCTCGCTAAGAGCGGTTGAAGCAGTTTCCTTCGCAGAAGATGTATTCTTTCTTTTTTGACCCCGCGTTGGATAACGGTAGTCGGGGTAGACAAACCCAATTGCATCAAATACTCGGTTGAGTCTCTTCTTCTTTCGGCCTCCGAAGGCCGCTGATAATGCAGTATCTTCGGCCTTCGAGTATACTCCAAGCAATTCATCACTTATGGCCTCAATACTTTTCAACCAGTCATCATCTGGCTCAATGAACTTATCTCCGTATTTGAATGTGTATTTTATCCTGACTAGTCCACCTTCGTCAGGTTCCTTGACGGTTTCCTTCGGCATTTCCCAGTTATCTGCAAGTGGCCATACTCTGAAGGCAATGTGTTCTTGCATTAAATCCCTTGTCCCAATAAAAGAGCACACCGTGCCGAAGGCTCTCTGGCATTCTTCGGCTGCTTCATCTATCTCCACCTTCGGCCTCCGGAGGCCGAAGCGTTGCCAGATAGGGCGCATAATGATACCTTTAATATCTTCCCGTGATTTCAAGTCATTCTTCACATAAAACCATTCCATCATCCAGTCGTCGGGCCACCTCTTTCGAAAGGTTGGCACGGGACAGTTTGACCCAGACCGGGCGCCGAAGCTGTAGCAGCCAAAATTGTTGTGATACTGCTCTTTACCCCAGGATTTCGTCTCGTACAATAGCTCATGTATGTTGTAGAAACTTTTTGCATTTGGTTCTAAACCTTGGCTCCTCACGGCCCACACAAAGATGCCCATCCTCATGATTGCTTCGGGAGTAAGTTGATGAAGCTAGATTTCAAATATCTTCAGTATTTCCACGACAAAACTGCTCAAGGGAAATCGTAGTCCAGCCTTTAAGAAGCTTCAGAATATCACGACTTCATTGTCCTCGGGAGTCGGACAAGTCCTCTCTCCTTCGTCAGCCCTCACAATAGACAAGTCCCAAAAATATCTGCCCCTCATATTGACAAGATGGCTTTCTTTAATACTCGATTTACCAAAAACCGCATGGCTTGGTCACCAAGGTCGATCTTCGGAGTCTTCACCACCACTATCCACATCATAACTGTCACTGTCACCAGTATCTTCAGATAAACCCTCCAAAATCTCCCTAGTAATCTTCTCTGTATTGGTCTTTGACATTGATTGAAGAAAGCCCAGATGCATCTCCTCAGAAAGGCTCAGCTTCGAATCACCAACAACTTTCTTCTCCTCAGACATCTTCGCAAACGCTAAGAAAGTGCTCTCCAAACCGAAGCTTAAAAATTTAAAAAAGTCAAACAAGTGTTGTTGCGCACAGGCTAAAAGTTGAGTGGGCAAGAGCAGATGGCAAGAAAGCGTGCCAAATAAACTCGTGGTGAGCTCTTATTTATATGCCTAGTGCGTTGAAAACTGGAGGGTCCCGCTTGTCAATGACTGTTGCTATTCTAGCAAAGGGAAGGTGTTTTTTCAGACCTTCGGCTTAAAGCCTTCGTCCATGTCGCAATATGAATTTATCATTCCAGCAAATTAATATTGCGAGGGGCTACTGTTGGGGGCCTTCGGCTTCCGAAGGTCCTCAAAAACATGATTTGACAGTGTTTTCCAAGTGAAATATGCGAACAGGTATCTTCGAAATCGGGTTACGGGTATACAAGAGTATGGTCAAGACGAAGCTTGAGTGGGACGGAAGGCGATCATGACGAAGGATAAGATGATCACGAAGCTATGCGCAGAAAAGCTTCGGCATGACAGCAGAAAAGGGGAACCGACTTAAAGATGAAAAGCCAAATTAGACCTCGAAGAATTACTATAGAGTTATTGATAAATGTGAAGGGCATTAATGTAATTTTACACGGGCTGCGTCCTGTGCCTATAAATAGATGAACAGTACTCTCATACTGTTCACGCTGACTTGACATTCGCTTTTCGCATCACGCCTGTACCTTTACTTTCCGTCAATCTGAAGGTACATTTATAATTTGTTATTACAAATATGATAATACAAATAAAAACAAGTTGATGATAATATCTGTATTATTATTCATATTTAATATACACATTCTTCTTTGTCATCTATAGAGCTTACGAAGGTCTCTTCCTTCATAACCTTCGTCCGGAATTCATTATATCCGAAGGGATATAATGTCTTGAAAGACGAAGGACTGTAACATTTAACACTTTTTATGTTGCCTTGTTCTTAACTCTTAGTATTTGAGAACAAGTCACCAACACCTATAAACCTAATGCACATTTCGCTAGACTTAAAGTGTGTAAAAATCATTTAAAACACAAGGAAGGGGTTGCATGCACGTGGGGCTTGCCTGGAATAAACACTACGTTAGTGTTTGTTAACTGGCGACCACTTGGCAGGCATCCTTTGGCTTGGCACTCGTTCAATTGGCCCATCTTCAGGTTGGTCCGACTGACGACATCGTCGTGTGAAGAAGACCACTCCTTGCATTATCCTGGGGGTCGACTTGGGTCGTCTTCCGCATCACGTGAATAATTATCGTACCTAAATGAAATGCGTAATACACATGTATGAATACCAAGGAATAGCACATAACTAATTATTGCTATACCAAATAGGATTAACACTTATGGTCAAGCATCACAAATTAAAATATATAAACACTAGATACCGATATACGACTACGTTCAATTATCACATTTTTCTAGTGTAATCGCATCTACTTCAAACATCAAGTAATAATAAGCTGAGCACAAGTCTTTTGTCAAAACACCCAATATCAAATTACTCGTCACATTTTTATTCACTATTTTTTAATACCGACAATTTACAGTAAGGGAGCATATTAACTAACTTTCTAAATTGTGTTTCTCAATTATCTTGAATTTCACAATAATTAAATAGGTCGATGCCATTCACTGCTAATTACTCGAGGTAATTTGTATATCCCTCATGACATCGAACTAAACACCAAACCTAGAATAAGTCGACTAATTAAGCAGGGCATCGGCTATATCAATTAACCAAATCGACAAAATAACACTAGGAAATCTATTAACTGGTCGTAGAAATAATAAATCTATCTTTTATGTCATCAGCTCGCCCGAATATCACATAAATTAATCTATCTTTCGCATTACTAACTCCATCGTACTTTACATATATTTAACCCTATCACAACGCGCCTGTGCTAAACACGAAGACCATCACAATTAATAAATCTAGCCAATCAAATTATCATATCAACTATCTGAAGTAACGAGTTCGCTTACCAATATTAAGTCGCTCCACTTCCACGGACACGGCTATAAATTCTACTTCGGACTTTCCGTCGAGTACTAGGTAGATGTCACCCAGGGGTCTTCTTTTCTTCAGTAATCAACTGCTGAAGATCTTCTTCTGACGAGTACTGGAGTGGCATTCGACAAAGCGTGAGCGCGAGAGTGAGGATCGCAAGTCGTCGACACAGTGCTGTGATCAAGGGTGATGGCGAGGCAGAGATCGAGGATGAGCACATGAAGGGAAATGACGATGTTGTCGCTCACAGAACAAAGGCGAACGACAACGACATGGGTAGTGCTGGATGTGGCCGAATCCATTCAGAGCTTCACTTCGACGACCACCAGATCGATATCGGGACTCGACGGCAGCGCAACACCACCACGGGACGGAGCCAAACTGGCTACGACGGCCTAGGACGGGTGCGGAGGCTGACAGCAGGGAACTTCATGATGGGCAGCGAGGCTCGATGGCGAACGACGCGAGGAGCAAAGCGAGGTCGTGGCCGGGCGGACTCTACGGTGCGGACTGCTCTGCGGCCAGGATGGCTGCCGCGACACACACGACGTCACCACGCCACAACACCACCACGGCTAGGAACAGAAGCGCGCACAGGGAGCCAGGTCGAGGACACAGTCGAGCGAGACCTCGGCAGGGAGCTGGGAGAGAACCGCGGCGCAAGCAGGGAACCAGCCACGGCGAGAAAAGGGACACGACTGCGTGCTGCGTGTGCGCAGGGAATAGGGCACGACGCTGGGCAAGTTTCGACGGTGCGGACAGCGAGGGAGCTCGACGCGCGCAGCAGGGGCGAGCAACAGGCGCCAAGCTGGAGAATGGATAGAGGAACACGACGCGGTGGCCATGGCCAGGGGCTCGCGGCCGCCGAGCAGGAGACCACGGCTGGGCACGCGCATTAGGAAGACGGGCACCGCGGCGAGCTAGAGAGCTCCGGCCGAGCAGGAGCTAGGGCGCAGGGGAGGACGCGCGCAGGCAGCTAGAGGCCGAGCAGAAAAACTCTGGCATCCATAGCAGAGAGAGGAAGACGCTAGGAAGAGATGGAAAGAGCTCGGCTGTGGAAGTTGGAGTAGGAACTCGGCGCTGAGCACCAGAGAGATGGGGCGCGCACGAGTAGAGGAACGCGCGCAGGAGCAGGCGCACCAGGGAGAAGAATGGAGGGAGAGAGAGAAACAAGAAGGGAGCACTGGGCACTGGAATCCGAGCCAGAGGGGCACGACGTGCTGGGAGATGCTCCACGGAGGGGGAAGCAGGGAGGCAGGGACACGCGCGGCACCAGGAAGATGAAGACGGACTCGGCTGGAAGAAACCAGAGAAGGTGGTGGCGGGATATTTTTTGTTCCAGGAACTGTGATACACCCAGCCTAGGTGGGGTTGGCCAAGGCCGAACAAATTAGGGTTGCCCGGAGCCCAACAGTTCATTAAGCACACCTAACTCAGGGAAAGGCCCAATCGTCCCAAAAGACTAGTCCAATGGGGGAAGGGTGGCTCTCCCTTTTAAAGTGGCTTCCTCCTCCCAAGTTAAGCGAGATGGGATAATTCTGAGGCTCACACGGTCACCGTCTGACTACAATTGGGCCAACTGGGCCAATTGCATCTTTGCCAACGGGTAATAGTGGAGGATGTCCTCATCATTTCCACCTTCTTAAAATGGGCCCTAGTTCCGATACCAGATGATACACCCAGCCCAGGTGGGGTTGGCCGAGGCCCAAAAATTATGGTTGCCCGGAGCCCAACAGTTCATTAAGCACACCTAACTCAGGGAAAAGCCCAATTGTCCCAAAAGACTAGTCCAATGGGGGAAGGGTTACTCTACCTTTTAAAGTGGCTTCCTCCTCCCAAGTTAAGCGAGGTGGGATAATTCTGAGGCTCACGCAGTCATCGTCCGACTGCAATTGGGCCAACTGGGCCAATTGCGTCTTTGCCAACGGGTAATAGTGGAGGATGTCCTCATCAAACTGAGCGGCGACTGAATATCTGGGAACAGTATGGTGGCTGAGATACATCCAGAGAAGTAAGCCCCGTGTAGGAGGAAAAATCAACGCCGCATAGGAAAGAAAAATCAAAGACCTATGGTCGGCTACAGATAAGGTCAATGGATGAAAAATCAGAGAAAGATATTTTCCTCTCTAATTTTTGTTACAAAAGACTATACAGATAATTTAGTTTTCAGGTTACGTTTGTGCGAGATGTAGACCGGATGAAGCAGAAGATACCAGTCAAACTATTACAAACTGCGCTTGATTTTATTTAGAGCAGATAATTTACTAGACGAATAAATCTCAGTTATGGATCCTCGGATATGATTTCCCAGCTAACGAGCAAAGACGGAATTATTTTGCACTAAAAACTTCAGTTGCCGAGTTCTGCTTAATTTGTCCGGGACATGAATCACAAGACTGAGTTACGATAAATTCATCTGCTAACCAAATACTCGGATCAGGGACAAAAGCAAACAGACCGAATCAAGCAGCATCAGCTTTGATATTTAGGTCGTGTTTGAGTCGATCGAAATCAGACAAACTTCATTCGTTATTGACCCAAGTACTTTACTGCTCTGCCTGGCACAATCGGTTGGGGACCAAACACCATTATCCCTTTTGCGCACGAATTCACAGTTACCCACACAGCCCGAATTATAAATACAAATGCTTTCGAAATTCGTCTTCTCTTAATTTATAACCTTTAAACGGACACACGACTCGACCTATCGCGAAATAAATGCGCGATATCGATGCGGCGTCGAGAGTGTGATCCTTCCGGAATCGACGTCACGCATCGCACATGTGGGCGAGAAGTTGTGCGCATTGTTCTTATCAGATAGCGCGGGGCTCCAATTTCTACATAAAATCAGAAGTCTTCTGATTTTCGTATTCACTTACGCGCATGATCCGAACATTTCCAAATTCGCCAGCGACAAAGATTCGATAATCCAAAAGTTTCATGAACCCTTTTTAATTGCGTAGATTATCGAAATGAAAATGGCACCCAACCCGAACTTTTGCGAGATTATTAAAATTTAGTGTCCACTTTATATACTGATATCCCGCGCTTAAATCCATAATCGCTATCGAATGGAATATAAACACCTGGGGTGTTACACACCAGCCCAAGGGAATTTGAGATATGTTGTGGTAGAAGTGGAGTATTTCTCAAAATGGATCGTAGCTAAACCATTGGCTATGATAACTTCGACCACAGTCCAAAAGTTTTTCTAGCAGAATATCATTTGCCGCTTCGGTGTGCCGAAGGCTATCATAGTTTATAATGGGGCACAATTTGACTCTGAAGCGTTTAAAACCTTCTATGATCAGATTGGAACAAAGATACACTTTGCATTAGTGAGACACCCAGAATCCAACAGTTTAGTAGAGCGGGCAAATGGAATCATCATCACAGGGATAATGGAATCAATCTTTAATCTGCCACATAGAATGTGGCCAGACGAACTCGTAAAGGTAGTGTAAAATCATAACACTGTTGTTTCAAGATCAACAGGGTTCACCCCATTTAAGCTTTTGTTTGGAGACGAAGCAATAACACTGGAAGAAGCAAGAACAGGATCAATAAGGACTTTAGCTTCGGCAGAAGACGAATACATTAGCAAAGTATCAAAAGACTCCATAGAAGGGGTCAAACTTCAAGCAATATATCATATCAATAAATACCAAGCCTAAACAGCAAAGTGGCAGGACAAGAAAGTGAGATTAAAGAATATTAAGACAGGACATTTGGTGCTTCGAAGGATAGCCAACCCAGAAACAGTGGGGAAGCTACAACTTAAGTGGGAGGGCCCTATCTTGGTAGCATCTTTGTAAAGACTAGGATCGTACAGGTTAAGGGAGAAGGATGTGAATGATATTCCAAGA
The DNA here is from genome assembly GCF_902167145.1 of Zea mays. Lineage (NCBI taxonomy): Eukaryota > Viridiplantae > Streptophyta > Magnoliopsida > Poales > Poaceae > Zea > Zea mays. The sequence goes on from NC_050103.1 coordinate 50,240,077, forward strand.
TCCTGGAATGCAGACGAGCTTCGTAGATACTATGTGTAACAGTCATGTAATTTTCTTTTTTTACGTCACCATTTTCCTTTCAAGAGGAGAGAAAGGTTTTTAATGGCGCCATAGATTGTAATTTTAATTTTCTTTTCGCAAGCCGCCCTGACCAATACAAGCGCAAATTTCCCCCATATGTAAAATGTAAAGATCTGAGATTACACCATCGAGTGTAAAAATACGAAAAAGCTCCAAAGTCGTTCCTACGGGGATGTAGAGCTAAAATACCACCTAAGTAAAAGGTGAAGTAGCTCCAAAGTCATTCCTAAGGGGATGCAGAGATAAAATACCACCTAAGTAAAAAGTGAAGAAGCTCCAAAGTCGTTCCTAAGGGAATGCAAAGCTTAGCTCCAAAGTTGTCCCTAAGGGGATACAGAGCTAAAATATGACCTAAGTAAGAGGTGAAGAGACTCCAAAGTCGTTCCTAAGATGATGCAGAGTCTGTGTGCGTATCTATGTTGGTTTTGCTATCTTCAGCATGCACTTTCATACTTCATCACATCATACTTTGCATTCATAACATTCATTAGACATCTTTAGCTTCATCACACCATGATACATTGCATGAGACAATTAATCAATGCCTCGACTCAAGCATGCTTCGTTATGAACAAAAAGAAAGGAAGGATGTTTCTTGCCTTCGAACAGAGAATGCTTCGTTGTGAACGAAAAGAAGGGAAGTTGTTTTTCGCCTTCGGCTCAAAAATTGGAAGCATTGGTTTCGTCCACAGCAAAGCAAGTAACAGTGGAAGAAAGGTAATATTACAAGGTACTCATAAATGTTTACAAAGATTTTACATTATTTTACAATTTTTTGCCAAATATAATGATTTTACAAAGAGCTTTAGGAGCATCTTTCAAGACTACTAGCAAAACAAAGGGCAGCTTTAGAGGCATTCTTCAGAGTTATTGAATAAGCTTCGGCTTGTCCATCTTCATCAACATCGCTCTGGAAATAATGAGACAAAGGTATTATGAAACGTAATGTGAGAAAACTCGAAGAAGTATGAAAGTAAGAAAATATTCATACCTTGTTAATTAATGCCCGTGCTTCGTCTCCAGCAATTTCTCGGCCACCCTTAGTCCAGATCTGAGTAATAAATGTGTTGCCCACACTTCTGGCTTCGGTCGGGATGTCGACTAAATCTGATGATGAAAGGTCGAAGGTTGGTTTATTAACAACCTTGAGGTGGTTGCATCCAGCCTTGGCAAAAGCAGTAGCTGTTCCACGGGTAGCCACTAGGGCACAAAAGTCACCATGGCCAACTATGACTTTGTCAAGATCTTCAATCTCTTTCTCAATCCATCAGAATACCCCTGGGATATCTTCGGTAGAATGGCTGGCTTCCTCAGATGTAGCTCCGACAGAATTGAAAGTATCTTTCAGCTGAGCAGAGCATTGCATTGGAAAGCCGAAGCATCTGTCCCGAAGAGCTTTCAGTGTTTCACTAAGCTTAGAACTTTTATCAGCTTCAGCCTTGATTTCCATATTTAAGGTTTTGGATTCCCAACTAAATCGGCTCGTATTTTCTTCCAAGATTGTTTTTGTTTCCTTCAGTTCTTTACTCAGTTTTTCAATTTGTACATCCTGATTTGAAATCAGAATTCCTTGCTTCTCATTTTGAAGCCGAGCTTCGGCAATGTAACACCCCGGGGTCCACCAACACCCCGGAATGCTACTAAACAACACTTCTGACATCTATATATAAAATTTCGGCAGCATCCCCCTTAAAAAAATCGCATAAATGAGGGGGCAACAGTGTATAAACATATATCATGACAAAAACATACTAAGTATTATTAATCGGCTAGCAAAGAAAAGTTAAACATACGACATGAAGTGAATTAACTAGTGCGCACGACTAGTTAAAAAAACTTCCTTTGACAATAAGTTTCTAATTAAATCATGGCTGCGCCTGGGCAGCGTTATTGTGAGAGTGAAAGTGGACGTGCTGCTACTCCCCTCATTCCCAACATGTATCAAGTACCTGCATTGAGTAATGCAAGAGTGAGATGTCACATCTCAGCAAGTAAAATAATATCAAATTGTTTAACCACATAAGAACATTGTTTTACCACCACTTGATTCCACAACCTTCTTATTACAAAGGTGCAGCACGTATACAACGTACAACACACCTAGTCACCACACCTCGCAGGTAGAAACCACAATAGTAACATAGTAATGTCACACTTCATATATACCTCATGAGTGCAAATGTCTGCAAATGCAAGGATGACTTCTGCCTTCATACCTCTAAGGATATGAAGCCGCATCGTACCCCTCCTCGGGCAACGTACGATGCTAAAAAATGTACTGGTACGGTCGGACCATAAGATCACGACATAACTTCAAAATGCAAGATGGATGATGCGATGAGCATGTCATGCCTACAACACTTCATATTACGTGATTCAAAAAAAATACTTCAACTTCATCCAAGATGGGAATCAACCACATATATCATTACCAAATTATGATCATCCACAATATTAGACAATTGAGAATTAATACTTCCAAACAAATAAACTTCATCATAGAATTCAATGATTAACATAATTGAAACTTATGCATACTCAATGTCAGGGAATAGGATGCAACCCAAACGGTAGCAACCACCACTGTATTTACTTGCCTTTACCGAAAGTTCGGGCAAATCCCTAAGTACGATCGGGGAGTCCACCACCTGTTTTTGACACACAACTTAGTGCACCAATTTCACATAATCAGGCTCATAAACGACGCCGCACCTACACACAAACTCAAACCCCGCCGCGGGTTACATCTCTCCCCACACCCACCAAACTGCAGCGGCGCTGCTTAATAATTTCATAACTTTAAAATTATGACAGCAGTGGTAACAAACAAAAACTCCAGAGGCATCTACATGAAATTCCCCACAAGTTTTGTATATAATTTATAATTAAATTCCAACATCTAATTAGCCCAAAACAGTCCACAAGATGAACCCTGTAATCTGTTTTTTTGTCTTTTGGACAGCGACATACCCGGATTCAAACAGCGATATCTTTTAAAATATAATTCCAAATCAAGCGCATAAGTGCTCATTGGAAAGATAAGACAAATCCCTACATGATTATCATACTGGTTAACACTAATTACCCACGAAAAATTCCCAGAAACTGCTAATACTACTGCTGTTCACCCAACTGAAAAATCTGTTTTTTTGGACAGCAACATAACCGGATTCAAACAACGATATCTCCTAAATTATAACTCCAAATCGAGCGCATAAATACTCGTTAGAAAGGTATGACAAAGCTCTACATGATTCTCCCACTGATCCCCACTAATTGCCCACGAAAAATTCCCAGAAATACCTAGAACTACTGTTGTTCTTCCACCCACTAAATTTCTGGACAGCACCTCTACCAAATCGCATAGGTAAACATGTAACCAATTGGATTGCAGCACAAATACAACAAAATGATCACGAAAATCACCTTAGGTTCCTCCTTTCCTTCTTTTCTTCCTTCTTCCTCCCTCCAAACTCCCATGGAAGACTCGCACCCACACGACGGACACCAAGCGGGGAGGCTCCACCTTGATGAGGAAGGGGGGGGCTAGGGTTGAGGGGTGGCATTGCAATCACTTGAGGAAGAAGGAGAGGGATTGGGGCGGCTGCAAGAGTGGAAGAGAGAGGGGAGGGGCGGCCAAAGGGGTGGGGGAGTGAGAGGGAGGGGGCGGCTAGGGTTAAGGGGGAGAAACTAATGGGCTCCCCACCGCCGGATCGAGATCCATGGCCCAAACTCGCTCTCACGTCTGCTCCCGACCCCAGCGCACAAATCCAACAAGTATTCTACTGTTTTATTGGTGAATGCTTCCTATAAAACTCCAACCCCAACTACACAGATCACGAAAGAAAAGGGAAAAATACATTTAACTTCTTTTCAGAAAATTGGGTATCACACTCTACCCCCCTTAAAAAGAATTCGACCTCGAATTCCGACGCTTCTATCAGAACGACAAGGAAAGATCAATGAATCAACAAAACTCACACATAAAGAAAGTTTTGGGTACTTCTGCCGCATCAGCTTCTCAAGATCCTAGGATTCTAAGATACGCAGCAGACGACACTCTAGAGTCTGGTCTTGCTACACAGGAATCAGCTCTAGCTCGATTTGATGGTCTGGATTCCGCAAATACTTCCTCAACATAAAGACATGGAATACATGGTGTACTCTGATCATAGACTCCGACAATTGTAGGTGCTAAGCCAAGCTGCCAACTCGGGCTAAGATAGTAGACGGTCCTATATAACTCGGACAAAGCTTTCCTGACACCAAATCAACATTGACACATGCAAGTACTTCAATGAATATATATATATATATGAATGCAATACATACTGTGCTCAAATAGCCTAAACCAAACCTATCCAAACAAGAGTAACTTCAAAAGATCAATTTAATGCTTGCATATTGCTAGACAGCGGCACAACGGTTATTTGTTTTCCTCATAACTCACAAAATATGCATCCAATAGAAGTAAACTAGGACTTTATGGAAAGCTTACAAAGTCCACTATACCCTTGGTATTATCATCACCACAAGATTTGACACTTAGAAAGGCCAAACAATGCGAAACATAAATTTTGTCCAGACTTGAACAGAATTCAACTACTCACTTCAAAAATCCATAATTGGAGTCTCAGTCATCCCATTCAGGCGCTCCTAGACTTTTTAGAAAGCCAGTAAAATTGTCTATATTTCATTTATAAACCTATCAGGTTAATTCAATGCATATCAAGATCAAAAGACATAAGAAAGGCTTTGCTGTCCAAATTTGGACAGATTCAAAGATTCCAATTAAAACAGATGTAGCTTACTTATAGGTCACCAAAAAGGGTGATCCAAAATTTGTTGGAAAGCTTAAGGAAAGTACTACCACTTCTTTATAATTTATAAGAACTGATTCGAAGTTTAACTTGGGCAAACAAGGTCAGTTTCAAAATCTGTACAGAATCTGGACAGATTCCAAGACTAGACTTGAGAAAATCATAATTCCCAAACTACTAGACCTATGGTCATGAAATTTTACACAAGATGAAGAAGTTGGCTACAACTTTTTATATACAACACCTCTACCAAAAACATGGTGTAATTCAGTGAACTAGCGGCATAACCAAAACTGGTCATGTAGTCCCAAACAACAAGCAATATATTTATTCAGGTTCTATACTCTTTTAAGATTAAGCGTTCATCGAAGGAATAATAACTTTAGGTTCTTCATTATGAGACACTTAGAGCCAACATAAGGGTAGAAGCAATATGCTTACTTTTTAAATCATTTTAAGCCTGATCTCACATCATGCAAGCAAGAATCAATTTAAGTATACTATGCCTGCCCATATATCCATCCAATAACTCAGACAATCTGCATCTCCACCTAGACTTCACACGACGTAACTATTTCATACTTACGCAAACACGCCAAGACCAGAAAACATGGCTTCACAACAATATGTACTGGCCTATTCAAATATCCCTCACTATCTGTCTGTTTCAGCCCACGCTCCACATATACAATAACAAGATAACTATCACAACCACTACATCTATTCCCTCCCACCATACAACATAATTAACATGGATTGCGAAAGAGCTCACCATAACTAAACCAAAGTCCCAAAGAAATATCCCTAAATAGAAAATTGACAATCAACAGCACAAATGCTCATTCTGTCTCTACCTCTTTCACTATAAAAGCAATGATAACAAAGAAATATTGTAAAATCATCTAAACTTCATGACCTACAACTTTTGTATTCAAAGGATAAACAAAGTTTTTTTTATCTCCATTTTTTTAATTTGACTTGTAAGGTGACATACATGATCTGCCACCAGAACCTGACGGAACATGACCCATAAATTCAAAACCTCATAACTCTCTGCATCTAACAAAATTTTACAAATATAAACTCATTGAAAAGATTATAACATTCCCTAAAACTTTTATTATAATGAGTGTCTCAGAATTGGTTTCCAAACCGATAAAACAATGCAACTGCTTTGTTGCAAAACTGATAGGTTAGAAACAATGGACAACTAAAATTCAAAATACTATAACTCCTGCTATACTCAACTTAAAACTACAACGAACACGCGTTGGAAAAGTTTGGAAATTGTCCACGACTTTTGCAATAAAGTTCCACCCAAATTTAACTTTATAGCCCTCAACTCTGCATGACCTACATCTAAACTCAGCCTGAGATACTGCACATCAGAGATTCAACTTATATCCGGACAACCACCTCTCCCAATCTATTTAACAGACAATTACAAGTAAATACCCATTAAAAGGTACTAAGAAAAACTAAAAGTTTTTCCTAAAGAGAATTCCCAAATTTGGGCTCTGAAACTATCAAAATGCGGTCGATTTAGTTTTAACGACACCTAAAGTTCAGACACAACGGTGCAACAACTTCAGAGTAGCCTAACTCCAATTATATGCAATGAAAATTACAAACCAATACTCTTTGGGAAGATCATGAAATTACTAAAACTTACATAATCCAACAAAACCCAAAATTTACCGTATCCAGTGTCTATACTTCCGTACCAAATTAAGGCTGCTATAGGAAACCCATAACTCTCAAATGTTTAGACCAAACTTGGTGATTGAGCATCCTATGCAAAGATGAAGAAACCTACTACAAAACATTCTAGATAAGCGAAGCCTGATTCAGCCTCCAACTAATTTAAAATGACTCCCAAAACAAAACAACACCTTACCCATAATAAAAAAACAATATAAAATAAAACCCAAGGCATTGGCAGGTGCGACCAACATTAGGATTTTCCACTACCAAATGGGGATGCAACTCCCCAAAGCCTTTAAGCAACACTTTACCTAATAGGTTAGAACACTAAGCACCACAATCAACGAATTCAACAACCTCATTTGTTAATGCCACTAAGGTCAAACATCCATGTATCGACAATGTATGAAACACCTGACATACCCGTCTCTAGCACTATAAAACGTGGTTGTTATTACACTAGAATCCAACTATTAGAGCTCTCCACAACTATTCTGTTGACGTGAAGCAAATGGTGCTCATGTCATGTAACGTCTTTTCCTCCTCTCAAAAGAGATAAAATTTGCAATACTCATAAAGCAATGGAGGGCTAACAAGAAAAACTAATGTACTTCTTGACACAGACTCATGCAAAAGCTTCATAAATATTTCTTTCAATACTAAAATAATAACACGATACTATGCTCAATAGGAGTAATTGGACGTCAATAAGACAATCCACATAACCAAACTACCTTGATTAACCTCACATACAACAAAACCTACTATTACTGCACTTGAACAATTTGTACTTCATGATATCACATGATGCATTCAAAGTAGTAGACATACATAATCTATCAAACCATCATTCATATAAGAAAAATCTTAATCCGATGCAACCCCATCATTAAAGAGATCGATGACTAACAAACATAAGCAACTCCCAGTTAAGCATTGACTTCGTTTAAGATAAAGCGGTCCAAATAATGATTCAACAAGCATGCATAGAGAAACTGCTCATAAAAAAATCAAACTGCCATACAATGTTGGCAAATAAAAAAAATATAAAATGGGTTGTCAATATCGCCCACATGACTAGCCTGCAACAACTAAAAAATATGCATAGCCTTTATGGCTATTGAAACAAGCCATAGAAGGAAAACATGCACGACATAAAATCCACTTGAAACCACCCCATTTATTGTTAAAAATAAGGTTGCACATAATAAGAAAACCTATCAGGTAGACATGGTTGGACTTATCAATCTACGTCATCTCACAAATTCACTCGAGTTCTACCAGTCTAAAGATTTCATAGACATTACAACGTTGCATCTGCTCTATAGAGACAAACCAATTTTATACTAAGATCAAGTTAGCAAGTAGCCACACTAGCCTAAAAAAAGTGAGGCGCAAAGCATTGCACCCATGGAAATATTACATTGATAAGTTGGGTTGTAACCCAACAGTCAATCAAACTCAACAACACCATAAAGCTACATTATATAGTGTTTTCACACTACACCAAGTCGGATTAGACCCACTAAACACAAGCTCAATAAACAATCGGTCCTATAAGTACAAGAACCCAAGAATCCCTTTGGGAAAAAACATCCACAGTCAAGCATATAGAAATATATGATGGTAATAGCTCAGAGATTTGAAAACATTGCATCCCAAAAAAAACATCATGACGATATGTATATAAAACAAGTACATTAGTAGCTTCACTTGCATAATATCTTCAATAACAACCACATCAAGAAACCAATACTAAATAGAAGTAACATATCATATCAAGCATTACGTCGTTAACGACATACCCCATCAAACATAAAGGGATTTGGAGTAAGGAAGTTCTAGTCATCTATACAATAAAATACTAATATGAAAGAGATACGAACCCATACCCTTCCTATATGTGCAAGTGTGTCAAATTTATCTTCAAATTGCGTAGAATCTAAAGCCTATCCTCTGATACCAACTGTAACACCCTGGGGTCCACCAACACCCCGGAATGCTACTAAACAACACTTCTGACATCTATATATAAAATTTCGGCAGCATCCCCCTTAAAAAATCGCATAAATGAGGGGGCAACAGTGTATAAACATATATCATGACAAAAGCATACTAAGTATTATTAATCGGCTAGCAAAGAGAAGTTAAACATACGACATGAAGTGAATTAACTAGTGCGCACGACTAGTTAAAAAAACTTCCTTTGACAATAAGTTTCTAATTAAATCATGGCTGCGCGTGGGCAGCGTTATTGTGAGAGTGAAAGTGGACGTGCTGCTACTCCCCTCATTCCCAACATGTATCAAGTACCTGCATTGAGTAATGCAAGAGTGAGATGTCACATCTCAGCAAGTAAAATAATATCAAACTGTTTAACCACATAAGAACATTGTTTTACCACCACTTGATTCCACAACCTTCTTATTACGAAGGTGCAGCACGTATACAACGTACAACACACCTAGTCACCACACCTCGCAGGTAGAAACCACAATAGTAACATAGTAATGTCACACTTCATATATACCTCATGAGTGCAAATGTCTGCAAATGCAAGGATGACTTCTGCCTTCATACCTCTAAGGATATGAAGCCGCATCGTACCCCTCCTCGGGCAACGTACGATGCTAAAAAAATGTACTGGTACGGTCAGACCATAAGATCACGACATAACTTCAAAATGCAAGATGGATGATGCGATGAGCATATCATGCCTACAACACTTCATATTACGTGATTCAAAAAAAATACTTCAACTTCATCCAAGATGGGAATCAACCACATATATCATTACCAAATTATGATCATCCACAATATTAGACAATTGAGAATTAATACTTCCAAACAAATAAACTTCATCATAGAATTCAATGATTAACATAATTGAAACTTATGCATACTCAATGTCAGGGAATAGGATGCAACCCAAACGGTAGCAACCACCACTGTATTTACTTGCCTTTACCGGAAGTTCGGGCAAATCCCTAAGTACGATCGGGGAGTCCACCACCTGTTTTTGACACACAACTTAGTGCACCAATTTCACATAATCAGGCTCATAAACGACGCTGCACCTACACACAAACTCAAACCCCGCCGCGGGTTACATCTCTCCCCACACCCACCAAACTGCAGCGGCGCTGCTTAATAATTTCATAACTTTAAAATTATGACAGCAGTGGTAACAAACAAAAACTCCAGAGGCATCTACATGAAATTCCCCACAAGTTTTGTATATAATTTATAATTAAATTCCAACATCTAATTAGCCCAAAACAGTCCACAAGATGAACCCTGTAATCTGTTTTTTGTCTTTTGGACAGCGACATACCCGGATTCAAACAGCGATATCTTTTAAAATATAATTCCAAATCAAGCGCATAAGTACTCATTGGAAAGATAAGACAAATCCCTACATGATTATCATACTGGTTAACACTAATTACCCACGAAAAATTCCCAGAAACTGCTAATACTACTGCTGTTCACCCAACTGAAAAATCTGTTTTTTTGGACAGCAACATAACCGGATTCAAACAACGATATCTCCTAAATGATAACTCCAAATCGAGCGCATAAATACTCGTTAGAAAGGTATGACAAAGCTCTACATGATTCTCCCACTGATCCCCACTAATTTCCCACGAAAAATTCCCAGAAATCCCTAGAACTACTGTTGTTCGTCCACCCACTAAATTTCTGGACAGCACCTCTACCAAATCGCATAGGTAAACATGTAACCAATTGGATTGCAGCACAAATACAACAAAATGATCACGAAAATCACCTTAGGTTCCTCCTTTCCTCCTTTTCTTCCTTCTTCCTCCCTCCAAACTCCCATGGAAGACTCGCACCCACACGACGGACACCAAGCGGGGAGGCTCCACCTTGATGAGGAGGGGGGGGGCTAGGGTTGAGGGGTGGCATTGCAATCACTTGAGGAAGAAGGAGAGGGATTGGGGCGGCTGCAAGAGTGGAAGAGAGAGGGGAGGGGCGGCCAAAGGGGTGGGGGAGTGAGAGGGAGGGGGCGGCTAGGGTTAAGGGGGAGAAACTAATGGGCTCCCCACCGCCGGATCGAGATCCATGACCCAAACTCGCTCTCACGTCTGCTCCCGACCCCAGCGCACAAATCCAACAAGTATTCTACTGTTTTATTGGTGAATGCTTCCTATAAAACTCCAACCCCAACTACACAGATCATGAAAGAAAAGGGAAAAATACATTTAACTTCTTTTCAGAAAATTGGGTATCACAAGCAAGAGAGGCTTTGGCTGAGCAAAGCAAGGCGTCTTTTTTCCTTCAAAGAATTTTCAAGCTCCTCAATCTTCTTCTCTAAGCCTCTAATAACAAATTTGTTCTTTCTATCTTCATCATCTTGTTGCAATTTCAATGCCTTGCTTAGTAGCAAACTCTGATGAAGACATCCACACTACTGATGCATCTATACCAATACAAGTACCAATTTCTGGTCCCATTACTCGCGCTCGTGCTCGTCAACTCAACCATCAGGTGATTACACTCTTGAGTTCATGTCCATCATATTTAGACCATGGAGACCCGTGCACTCTTGTTTTGCTTAGGAATCAGGGAGAAGACCGAAAGGGAAAAGGATTTGAACATGCTGGATTCGGACTGCAGAAGAACACCAACTTGTGACGGTCACCACGGTCAGATGCGGGCTCGGATTGGAATGTTCAAGCACAACATGGAAAGCTTATCAAGTCTACTTTCATATGGATCCGGAATTATAGTCATATCTGTTCTGAGGCCGCCGTAATCATTGTTTTCTTACCGAGACATTTCCTGCCTTTTCTGCCCATGGTGCTGCGTCACCCTATTTTGGCCCAATGGGTCGTGTATCAAGTTAGGTCCATTAGGGACGCATCCTAGGGTTGCAGCACGACCCCAATACCCTTGTGGTCGTCCTCCCATGTTTATAAACCCCCTAGCCGCCACCAAGAACAGCGGGTTTTGTTTAGATCAAGTTTAGCTCTCGCTACTTGCTTGCAAGCGCGCGTGCTAGTTCAGCCGCCCGTCTTCTTGTCTTCGGAACCCCACCATATTGTAGTTTGATCTTTAAACCTACATTTAGATCTGGTAATTCAGTACTTGTTCTACTTGTTCTTGCTAGTTCTTCGATTGCTTGCAGGACGAGTGCCCTAGTGGCCAGGGTGTCACGCTCCACAAGATCGTGACAGCCATAGGAGGTGGTGTATCGGTTGCTAAGGCGCAGCGTCTTTGGAAGGCTGTAGTCGGGCCGTGAACGTCGTCTCCTCCCCCAATCGAGTTATTCCACACCCTCTCATCGAAAGATCGGGCAATCACCCAACGGGTGCACATCAGTTGGTATCAGAGCAAGGTTTATCGGTGAGAGATTTACTTTTCTTCGCTGTTTTCTTATCTCCTATAGTCCAGAAAAAGCCAAAAAATAGTAGATTAGTTTTACCGCAATCCTATAAACCATTGAGCATTTACTAGTACTACTTAGTTAGGGCTTGTTGAGTTTTTGGTTGCATCGGTTGTGTCGAGTTGCTGGTCTTAGTTTATTCCTTTAGAGTTTTGAGTTCTACCACGTTTTGGTCACCACGAAATCCACCATCACCAAAAACATCTCTGGTTCGTTTTTGCCACCACGGATACATATCATATCCGATTTGGAAGTTTAAATACAATCTGGAAAGCTTATCTTATCTTCTTTCCAACGGATCTGACCTTATCTCAAAATTCGTTCTGAGCGCTCCGCAATCATCGTAGAGATTTCTGGACTTCCTATATTAACAAGATTTGTTAAATCTGATTTAAAGGGGTTGTTAGCAATATCTTTATTGTTTGGGTTGTCATAGTGAAAAAAAGGGTTTAGGCCCCTGCAAAAAAAAAACAGAAGAAGAAGAAAAAAAAAGAATAGAAAAGAAAAAAAAAGGAAAAGAAGAAGAAGGGGGCTGAATCTCTAAATCTGTTGTTTCTCTTTGTGCTGTGCTAGTTGTTCTTTTTCAGTGACTACCTTTGTGCCTAGGCTCACGTCTCTAGCCTGGTTTAGCCTAGGACCAGCACAGTACCACCGTTGAACGATTATTCAGCTTGCTTTTGTAACTAACGTGGTACTAGTGTATTCCTTGCTTCAGCCCACCTACAACTCTACATATTTCGACTACAGTTTGACAGGTCGTGTTGCTGCGGCACCGATACACTTATTCCACGGTTGCAGACTTGTTGGTTGCTGACCCCTCCTGTTGTGCAAGGTAAGAATTGGTAAGAGCTTGTGTGGCAGGTTGAGAGTGAGCGCCTTGCAGTAGCTACATCCTAATAGTTGTAGAGTTTTTATTCCTTCACGTTTTTTTTTTCTTGTTGCCTCTGTTCGTCTAACCATGGCAGGATTGGAGGTTGATGATGCTTCTCGTAATATGCCACACTCTCCTCGCACCAAGGGTATCATACAACACTTTCTAAGGCTAGTGAAGACGCACACGGAAGGTCTTGATAATGACATGCAGGTGACGAATGAAAAGATGGGGCAATTGGAGGCCACACAGATCGACACGAACACCAAACTTGCAAATGTGGAAATGACAGTTGCTCATATTGACAAGAGCCTTGTCGCACTCTTGAGGCGGTTTGATGAGATGCATGCTAATATCAATGGTGGGCGTGATGAGGGCGCCGAAGGTAACTGGGATGACTATGTTGCTGATACTGAACAAGATGACCAAGAAGCACCTAATCGCCGGCGACTACGTACTAACCGTAGAGGTATGGGTGGTTTTCACCGACGTGAGGTACATGGTAATGATGATGCTTTTAGTAAGGTTAAATTTAAAATACCTCCTTTTGATGGTAAATATGACCCTGATGCTTACATTACTTGGGAGATTGCGGTTGATCAAAAGTTTGCATGCCATGAATTTCCTGAGAATGCGCGGGTTAGAGCTGCTACTAGTGAGTTTACTGAATTTGCTTCTGTTTGGTGGATAGAACATGGTAAGAAGAATCCTAATAACATGCCACAAACTTGGGATGCGTTGAAACGGGTCATGCGGGCTAGATTTGTTCCTTCTTATTATGCACGTGATATGTTAAACAAGTTGCAACAATTGAGACAGGGTACTAAAAGTGTAGAAGAATATTATCAGGAATTACAAATGGGTATGCTGCGTTGTAACATAGAGGAGGGTGAGGAATCTGCTATGGCTAGATTTTTGGGCGGGTTAAATAGGGAAATTCAGGACATCCTTGCTTATAAAGATTATGCTAATGTAACCCGATTGTTTCATCTTGCTTGCAAAGCTGAAAGGGAAGTGCAGGGACGACGTGCTAGTGCAAGGTCTAATGTTTCTGCAGGAAAATCTACACCATGGCAACAGCGCACGACTACATCCATGACCGGCCGTACACTAGCACCAACTCCCTCGCCAAGTCGACCAGCACCCCCGCCTTCCTCCAGCGACAAACCACGTGCATCTTCCACAAATTCAGCAACCAAATCTGCCCAGAAACCCGCAGGTAGTGCCTCTTCAGTAGCTTCCACAGGTAGAACAAGAGATGTTCTGTGTTATCGATGCAAGGGCTATGGACACGTGCAGCGTTATTGTCCTAATCAGCGTGTTTTGGTGGTAAAAGACGATGGTGGGTATTCCTCTGCTAGTGATTTGGATGAAGCTACACTTGCTTTGCTTGCGGCTGATGATGTAGGCACTAAGGAACCACCCGAAGAACAGATTGGTGCAGATGATGCAGAGCATTATGAGAGCCTCATTGTACAGCGTGTGCTTAGTGCACAAATGGAGAAGGCAGAGCAGAATCAGCGACATACGTTGTTTCAAACAAAGTGTGTCATTAAGGAGCGTTCATGTCGTTTGATCATTGATGGAGGTAGCTGCAACAACTTGGCTAGCAGCGACATGGTGGAGAAGCTTGCACTTACGACCAAACCGCACCCGCATCCATATCACATTCAATGGCTCAACAATAGTGGTAAGGTCAAGGTAACCAAGCTGGTACGAATTAATTTTGCTATTGGTTCATATCGTGATGTTGTTGACTGTGATGTTGTGCCTATGGATGCTTGTAATATTCTGCTAGGTAGACCATGGCAATTTGATTCAGATTGTATGCATCATGGTAGATCAAATCAATATTCTCTCATATACCATGATAAGAAAATTATTTTGCTTCCCATGTCCCCTGAGGCTATTGTGCGTGATGATGTTGCTAAAGCTACCAAAGCTAAAACTGAGAACAACAAGAATATTAAAGTTGTTGGTAATAACAAAGATGGGATAAAATTGAAAGGACATTGCTTGCTTGCAACAAAAACTGATGTTAATGAATTATTTGCTTCCACTACTGTTGCCTACGCCTTGGTATGCAAGGATGCTTTGATTTCAATTCAAGATATGCAGCATTCTTTGCCTCCTGTTATTACTAACATTTTGCAGGAGTATTCTGATGTATTTCCAAGTGAGATACCAGAGGGGCTGCCACCTATACGAGGGATTGAGCACCAAATTGATCTTATTCCTGGTGCATCTTTGCCGAATCGTGCGCCATATATGACAAATCCAGAGGAAACAAAAGAAATTCAGCGACAAGTGCAAGAACTACTCGACAAAGGTTACGTGCGTGAGTCTCTTAGTCCGTGTGCTGTTCCGGTTATTTTAGTGCCTAAAAAAGATGGAACATGGCGTATGTGTGTTGATTGTAGGGCTATTAATAATATCACGATACGTTATCGACACCCTATTCCACGTTTAGATGATATGCTTGATGAATTGAGTGGTGCCATTGTCTTTTCTAAAGTTGATTTGCGTAGTGGGTACCACCAGATTCGTATGAAATTGGGAGATGAATGGAAAACTGCTTTCAAAACTAAGTTCGGATTGTATGAGTGGTTAGTCATGCCTTTTGGGTTAACTAATGCACCTAGCACTTTCATGAGATTAATGAACGAGGTTTTGCGTGCCTTCATTGGAAAATTTGTGGTAGTATACTTTGATGACATATTAATCTACAGCAAATCTATGGATGAACATGTTGATCACATGCGTGCTGTTTTTAATGCTTTACGAGATGCACGTTTATTTGGTAACCTTGAGAAGTGCACATTTTGCACCGATCGAGTTTCGTTTCTTGGTTATGTTGTGACTCCACAGGGAATTGAGGTTGATCAAGCCAAGGTAGAAGCGATACATGGATGGCCTATGCCAAAGACTATCACACAGGTGCGGAGTTTCCTAGGACTTGCTGGCTTCTATCGCCGTTTTGTGAAGGACTTTAGCACCATTGCTGCACCTTTGAATGAGCTTACGAAGAAGGGAGTGCATTTTAGTTGGGGCAAAGTACAAGAGCACGCTTTCAACGTGCTGAAAGATAAGTTGACACATGCACCTCTCCTCCAACTTCCTGATTTTAATAAGACTTTTGAGCTTGAATGTGATGCTAGTGGAATTGGATTGGGTGGTGTTTTGTTACAAGAAGGCAAACCTGTTGCATATTTTAGTGAAAAATTGAGTGGGTCTGTTCTAAATTATTCTACTTATGATAAGGAATTATATGCTCTTGTGCGAACATTAGAAACATGGCAGCATTATTTGTGGCCCAAAGAGTTTGTTATTCATTCTGATCATGAATCTTTGAAACATATTCGTAGTCAAGGAAAACTGAACCGTAGACATGCTAAGTGGGTTGAATTTATCGAATCGTTTCCTTATGTTATTAAGCACAAGAAAGGAAAAGAGAATATCATTGCTGACGCTTTGTCTAGGAGATATACTTTGCTGAATCAACTTGACTACAAAATCTTTGGATTAGAGACGATTAAAGACCAATATGTTCATGATGCTGATTTTAAAGATGTGTTGCTGCATTGTAAAGATGGGAAAGGATGGAACAAATATATCGTTAGTGATGGGTTTGTGTTTAGAGCTAACAAGCTATGCATTCCAGCTAGCTCCGTTCGTTTGTTGTTGTTACAGGAAGCACATGGAGGTGGCTTAATGGGACATTTTGGAGCAAAGAAAACGGAGGACATACTTGCTGGTCATTTCTTTTGGCCCAAGATGAGAAGAGATGTGGTGAGATTGGTTGCTCGTTGCACGACATGCCAAAAGGCGAAGTCACGGTTAAATCCACACGGTTTGTATTTGCCTCTACCCGTTCCTAGTGCTCCTTGGGAAGATATTTCTATGGATTTTGTGCTGGGATTGCCTAGGACTAGGAAGGGACGTGATAGTGTGTTTGTGGTTGTTGATAGATTTTCTAAGATGGCACATTTCATACCATGTCATAAAACTGACGATGCTACTCATATTGCTGATTTGTTCTTTCGTGAAATTGTTCGCTTGCATGGTGTGCCCAACACAATCGTTTCTGATCGTGATGCTAAATTTCTTAGTCATTTTTGGAGGACTTTGTGGGCAAAATTGGGGACTAAGCTTTTATTTTCTACTACATGTCATCCTCAAACTGATGGTCAAACTGAAGTTGTGAATAGAACTTTGTCTACTATGTTAAGGGCAGTTCTAAAGAAGAATATTAAGATGTGGGAGGACTGTTTGCCTCATATTGAATTTGCTTATAATCGATCATTGCATTCTACTACAAAGATGTGCCCATTTCAGATTGTATATGGTTTGTTACCTCGTGCTCCTATTGATTTAATGCCTTTGCCATCTTCTGAAAAACTAAATTTTGATGCTACTAGGCGTGCTGAATTGATGTTAAAACTGCACGAAACTACTAAAGAAAACATAGAGCGTATGAATGCTAGATATAAGTTTGCTAGTGATAAAGGTAGAAAGGAAATAAATTTTGAACCTGGAGATTTAGTTTGGTTGCATTTGAGAAAGGAAAGGTTTCCTGAATTACGAAAATCTAAATTGTTGCCTCGAGCCGATGGACCGTTTAAAGTGCTAGAGAAAATTAACAACAATGCATATAGGCTAGATCTGCCTGCAGACTTTGGGGTTAGCCCCACATTTAACATTGCAGATTTAAAGCCCTACTTGGGAGAGGAAGTTGAGCTTGAGTCGAGGACGACTCAAATGCAAGAAGGGGAGAATGATGAAGACATCCACACTACTGATGCATCTATACCAATACAAGTACCAATTTCTGGTCCCATTACTCGCGCTCGTGCTCGTCAACTCAACCATCAGGTGATTACACTCTTGAGTTCATGTCCATCATATTTAGACCATGGAGACCCGTGCACTCTTGTTTTGCTTAGGAATCAGGGAGAAGACCGAAAGGGAAAAGGATTTGAACATGCTGGATTCGGACTGCAGAAGAACACCAACTTGTGACGGTCACCACGGTCAGATGCGGGCTCGGATTGGAATGTTCAAGCACAACATGGAAAGCTTATCAAGTCTACTTTCATATGGATCCGGAATTATAGTCATATCTGTTCTGAGGCCGCCGTAATCATTGTTTTCTTACCGAGACATTTCCTGCCTTTTCTGCCCATGGTGCTGCGTCACCCTATTTTGGCCCAATGGGTCGTGTATCAAGTTAGGTCCATTAGGGACGCATCCTAGGGTTGCAGCACGACCCCAATACCCTTGTGGTCGTCCTCCCATGTTTATAAACCCCCTAGCCGCCACCAAGAACAGCGGGTTTTGTTTAGATCAAGTTTAGCTCTCGCTACTTGCTTGCAAGCGCGCGTGCTAGTTCAGCCGCCCGTCTTCTTGTCTTCGGAACCCCACCATATTGTAGTTTGATCTTTAAACCTACATTTAGATCTGGTAATTCAGTACTTGTTCTACTTGTTCTTGCTAGTTCTTCGATTGCTTGCAGGACGAGTGCCCTAGTGGCCAGGGTGTCACGCTCCACAAGATCGTGACAGCCATAGGAGGTGGTGTATCGGTTGCTAAGGCGCAGCGTCTTTGGAAGGCTGTAGTCGGGCCGTGAACGTCGTCTCCTCCCCCAATCGAGTTATTCCACACCCTCTCATCGAAAGATCGGGCAATCACCCAACGGGTGCACATCAAACTCTGTTTCAGAAGACGAAGTTGAATTAGACCTTCACTGTTGAAACACTAAATCTGACCTGACGAAGGAATAACAGTAGAAAATCATACCTTAAAATTTGAGTAAAATAAGTTGCCTGTGATATGTTGTCTCCTATTGTTGGGGGTCTTCTTCTCCACCCCTCAAGTCAAAAAACACCTTCGGAAAAATAATACAAAGGCCCGCTGAAGCTATCATCAACCTCGGTTCAGCTTCTCAAGACGAAGACCTTGCGTACAAGCAACGTTGCAGAATGCTGAAGCTCAATATCTTCAGCTCGGACCAAGCAAAGAAGGAAAAGTCTAAATAGACCTTATTAGTTTTAGTTGCTTGTAAATAAACATTCAAGGGTATGGATGTAATTTCACCCGGGCTGCGTCATGTGCCTATAAATAGATGAACAGTAACTCTGTACTATTCACGCGGAATTGTAATCACAATCTCGCGACTTCATCTTTTAAGCAAGCTGAAGCATTCGAGAACAAGTGACCAACATTGGCGCCCACCTCCGGTGAACTCACTTCCACGATTGCAACAATGGCTTCGCAAGACAACCAAGCTGTGGCACCTTCGGCTACGAAGGTGGTGCTCCCAATCACGGGTGGTTCAAGTTCCCAGCCAATAAGAAGCAAAAGAAGGAAACACAGAGAAGGGTACATCATGTTGGAGTGCAAGGACCCTTCATCAAGTCCAAATGGTCTCATGTACCAATCACCTTCTCCTAGGAAGATCTTCAACTCAAGGATTATCCTCACAATGATGAAATGGTTATATCTTATGTCATCAAGGGGTTCCTGGTCCACAATGTCCTAGTAGACACATGCAATGTGGCAGACATCATCTTTGCGAAGGCTTTTAGGCAAATGCAAGAGCAGGATGACAAGATACATGATGCAACACACCCCCTCTGCGGCTTTGGAGGAAGACAGTATGTGGCACTCGGTAAGATAACTATGTCGATCACCTTCGGCTATGTTCACAATACAAGGGCAGAACAGGTTGTCTTCGACACTGTCGATATGGAGTATCCCTACAATGCAATCATTGGTCGAGGGACGCTGAACGCCTTCGAAGCAATACTCCACCCAGCATATCTTTGCACGAAGATACCTTCTGACCAAGGGCCTATCGTTGTACATGGAAGCCAAGAGGCTGCCAGGAGAGCAGAAGGGAATTGGACAGATTTGAAAGCCATTGTAACATCCCAATTTTGATCCCAAGGTTAGAAACCCTAAAACTCCTAACCCCCCCCCTTAATTATCTCCTAAGACCCCCACCTCATGAGACACTTCATTCATCATATGCATACACTATGGTTGTTAGTAGCACCTCACATAGAATATTTTGACACCCAAGAAATGTAGATAAATAATTGTTTAAAGGAAAAAGGAGATTAAAAAAAGAAAGTAAAATAGATTTGGAAATAGGAAAAGAAAAAAAAGAAAAGGGAATTTCTCTTCTCCCCCCACCCCGGCTGGGACAATTCCGGCCCAAATCCCTCCCCCTCTCCCTCCCTTCCGTGCGCCGCGCATGGCCCACGCGGCCCACCTCTCGCGCCCGCCCGCGCCACACTCCCCTCCCCTCGCTGACGACTCGACCCCACCCATCAGCCGCGCCCGCTCTCGCTCCCTCGTGACCGCTCTCCCTCTAGCAAGCGGGCCCCGCTTGTCAGCCACTCTCCCCTCGCCCGTGATCAGGCTATCGGCACGTTCGCCACCGGCCACCGCCCGCCCCGTCGCCTCGCCATTATCGCGCTCACCAGCTCGGTTTGGCGCCTTGCGTCTGCCCGAGCCATCCCGTCACCCCGTCTGCCCGAGTCATGCCGTCGCCACCACAGTGCGCCATCATCGCCGCTGCGGCAAGCGTCGCCGGTGCTTGGCACCTCCCCTTCCTCCCCCTCCTCGGCCGCCTATAAAAGGATCGCCCCGAGCTCCCCCAACTCCTCACACCGGCCTCGGCCTCCCCACACCCCTCCCCCGGGCTCAATCGAGCCTCACCACTGCGCCCTTCCTCCGCTCCGGTGAGTGCTCCCGCCCCTCTCTAGTAGCCTAGGATCCAACTGGGTTAGCTCTAGAGCTTCACCACCTCCCCACGGTCCCAAGGCACCATTTTCGCCTTCCCCGTCGCACTGCTTGGCCTCACTGGAGATCTCACCGCCGCGGAGCCCACCACCCGCCGTGGACCGGCCATCCCAAGCGTCCACCGGCCAAATTGACCCCATATCCGTGACACCCTACCTCCGCTCGTGCTTTGCCACCATTCTGTCGACGTAGAACCGGACCACCGGCGAGGAACCGCCGTCGGGTTCACCAGCGACCGGTTCTCACCGCCGCGGACCGCCCTTCTCCGCCCTGACGCCATTACCCCCTCCTCTCTCTGGCGCGTGGGCTCGCGCCCATGGCGTCGTCCCCGCACTATTCCCCTCTTCCGTGGGCTGGCTGGGCCGAAATTCCCCCGGCCCATTTAGTAGGGAAATCCCTTTTCCTTTTCTTTTTCCCATTTCTTTTTCCTATTTTCATATATAAATGCATATATTGATATTTTATGCACCAAAAATAGTCTAAATAAATTAGAGAGCACAAAACAATAATATTTAAAACTTGGCACACTCCACTAAACCACCATGGTTGATGTATTGTTCGTTGCTTGTTTCTGCTAGGAGAAGAGGGATCCGATCCTCCGGAAATTATAGCTCCGGAAGAAGGGCAGGAACCCGACCTCTCCGAAATAGATCTTTCGTGCCAGGAGAACTTCGACGAAGGCAAGTCCATTCTTCCCTTGATGCATAAAATACCTACTCTTTCTACCACTACCTAAGCCGGAAATAAGGGTTGGGTCCTTTGCATTGTGAGAAGAGAGATAGCCCGCATTAAATAATATCTTTTGAGTACAAAATGTGGGATGAGAAAAGGGTGGTGTTTTTAATAAACGATGTTTGCAAAAAGTGTATGATGAAGGGTATTCACCCTTATCACATTTTGAGTGGGATAATCTGGGACTCCCTGGTTTAGGGGAGGGCCTTAGGTGTTGGCTCAACCGGGTTAGGTGTGAGAAGAAGGATTGTCCCCTCCTATAAGGACCGGTTTGTCATCCTTCACTACCTGTACTCATGACAAGTACAACCACTCGAGACTATATGGACAGTCACTCAATCTGAACTCGTACGGTCCAAACCCCATGGTTATGATGGTTGGGGAGCACTGGGAGGATAAGGAGGGGGAATATTTTGTCCGGTTTGGACATGGCGGTGGCCTGACTCCTTCCGGTATAACCGTTAAGGTAAGGACGTGCGAGGAAAGAAAGAGATTCGGATTTGGGTCTCATTGGCCATGAGACCACAGAGCCGGACTAGTAGGTAAAGTGTACCCCTCTGCGTAGAGTTCAAACATATTCGAATAGTCCGTGTCCACTGGTATGGACGAGTCTGGTGTGGTATGACAATTAGTGTTTATGATCTCCGCGAACAAGGAAATGTGTGCGTGGGTGTTTTTGGAAATGAAAACAATACCACGGGAGCAGGAAGCTCAGTGGTGGTTGAGTGTGAAAATGTGCTACTTCTTCCTTTTGGGAAAACCATCAAAGTATTGCCTTTTCCTAAAAAAGAAGAGTGACTTCAACTCCACCATATAAAGCATGTATTATATAGGTCCCTCTCTCTTTACGGGCGGGATGGGCTTGCGGAATACCTAGTGTATTCACCTAGATTTATTTATGTTTTTCAGCAGCTGAAGACTTCTTTTCTGCTATGCTCGACTAGAAGGGGGTTGTGTCTGCACCCAGTATGCCTGTGGCTTGGGCTAGTTGAACTTCCACTGTGCTTTGTATTTCAGGCTTGCTAGAGCTTGTACTCTGGTATTGTAATAACTTTTATTCAAACTCTGTACTATTTGAAGTAAGGAATGTGGTTACTAGCCTCCTGGGACTAGTAATTGTATCACATTTGAGTCCCAAAGGATCGGGACGCTTCAGCCATCCATAACATATAGGAAGCCGAAGCTCATCAACAATATAAACATAAAAGAGACAAGGTTGCTTCAGCAGATCAACCAAAGCCCATGCTTTTGTGCGAAGACATAGCCGAGCAGAAGGTGCTAATGGGATCCCAATTATCTAATGAACAAGAGAAGACTTTATTGAGATTCCTGTTCAACAACAAGGATGTTTTTGCTTGGTCACCCAATTATCTTTGTGGTGTCAATAGAGATGTCATTGAGCACTCACTCAATGTAGACCCGGCCATCAGGCCAAGAAAGCAAAAGCTTTGGAAAATGTCCGATAATAAAGCCGAAGGTGCATGAAATGAAGTAAAAGGCTTCTGAGTGCTGGTGTTATCAGAGAAGTAACATACCCTGAGTGGCTGGCCAGTACTGTGATGGTAAAGAAAGCTAATGGAAAATGGAGAATGTGCATCGACTTCACAGATCTCAATAAGGCATGCCCGAAGGATGAATTCCCATTGCCAAGAATAGATTCTCTTGTGGATGCAGCGGCTACTTCAGAGCTCATGAGCTTATTGGACTGCTACTCAGGTTATCATCAAATCTGGATGAAGGAGGATGAGCCTAAGACAAGCTTCATAACCCCTAGTGGGTATTTCTACCTTCGGATGCCCGAGAGGCTCAAGAACGCTGGAGGAAGCTTCAGCGGGATGACTGCCAAAGTCCTTCACTCCCAAATTGGCAAAAATGTGCTGACATATATGTTGATGATATCATAGTAAAGAGAACGAAGCAAGAAAATCACATTGCTGAATTGCAAGAAACATTTGCTAACTTCAGAAGAGCTGGTCTTAAAATAAATCCAGAAAAATGTGTCTTCGGAGTGAAGAAGGGAAAATTTTTTGGTTGTTTGGTATCAACATAGGGTATCGAAGCTAATCCAAGTAAGATAGAAGCTATACTTCGGATGGAGCCACCAAAGTCAAGAAAGGATGCCTAGAAGTTAACAGGAAGGCTGGCATCATTGAATAGATTTATTTCAAGATCATAAGAGAGGAACTTGCCATTCTTCGAAGTGCTGAAGTCAGTCGAAGTCTTTCAATGGGGCCCAACTCAGCAAAAAGCTTTCGAAGAACTGAAGCAGTATTTGATAGAATTGACAACCTTAACCCCACCTTCATCAGGAACTCAATTGCTGTTGTATGTAGTTGCTTCCCACACTGCGGTTAGTGCAGCGCTGGTGCAAGAAAAGCAGGATGGTCAGGCAAGAAAACAAGTGCCAGTGTACTTCGTCTCACCTTGCGAGTCTGTGGTGCAAGCAGCCCTGTCAGCCAGATGCCCCAGTTGAGTCCCTAGAGGTTAAGATCAAAAGGAAACTCCAACGTTCGTCGAACTTCCATCCAGTGACTACCTAGGCTGCGCCAGACGTCGACGATGATGTGGTGGATGCTGGTTTGGTAGATGATGTGGAAGGTGGAGGTGTGGTGAAGGCGGCCTGGTATGTCATGGTGGAAATGGAGGAAGATGAGGAGGAGGAGATCCTCCCCTGTTTCGGCATGAGGGACGTTCTAAGGCTTGGAGTGAAACTTTGGGTCCTGCTGCCCCAGCAAGGATGGTGGACATCCAAGGTCTGTCCATGTTAGTCGTTGATTGTATACTTGAGGACGCCATTTTGGAGGCGTTGCTACATGAATTACCTAGAATGAATGGTATTGATGTTCACATAGTGTGCTCGGATGAAGCATCCTCTGTTGGTTTGTTGGCTGGGCTAGAGGTAAGCCTACTAGTCCCCAGGGAGCTCCTACATTAGCCAGCCTTGTCGCCAATCCAGTACTGACCCTGGGCGGTGCTCCAGCCGCCGAGGGTGTCACAGTTGGTTCTCCTTCTGCTTCAATGAAGTTATGGTTGGGTCATCAATGCCTCTGATTGATGATGTTGTGGCCACGAGTTCTACCCTACCCATCAGACCTAGTCTAGATGACCCAACCACTTTGGAGGTCGGTGTTTCTAGCGTTGGTAAGGCTTTGTCATCCGCCTTGGTTGAAGAGGCCACCACGAGTCAAGTTCCTAAAGATGCTTCAACGGCTTCGGCTAGCGTTGGGATCCCAATGGGTGTTGCAATCCATTTAGCGGATTTAGAGCCTTCGGCGCTTGTTCCTGCTTTCCTTGTGGCTTCTACGGATGTTGCTACTTCTGTGGGTATCTTGGCTGCACTAGCTTTAGATCTTCCACGGTTTCTGGCGAACTTGCAGGTATTTGTTGTGGAGCTCATATTTCTTTGTATTTTTTGATGGATGCTCTATCTTATGATTTTTGTTTTGCAGGGTGTCTTGAATCAGGTGGTCGTCCAGTTGAAGGCATAGGTATCTCAAGTGCCCGAAAATATATCTTCTTTGTCGCAGTGGGATCCTACTGCTCTTCAGAAGCAGATAGATGACATGAAGGCTGCTAACGCTGGTAAGTTTTTTATATTGTCCCATGCTAATTCCTCTCTTGCTCGTTCATATCCTTGATGGTTGTGTGGTGCTTCGTCAGCTATGATTTGGTGGTGCTCTGATGCCAAGGAGAGGTGCGCCCGAAACCAAGAAGATCTTCGTCAATTTACTGGATTCCTTGATGGTGCCCGCGCCATGAATTCCTCCCTACAGTCGAAGTTAGACATGGAAAGGAAAACTCACGAGGTAAATCGTCGAGAGCTTCAAGTTGCTTATTCCATGTTGTCAACCTATCATCAAGAATTCTCCCATCCGTATAGTGTGCACTCTTTGTTTGTAAGCGCGGGCATGTAGCACCGACTTAAGTCGATTGTAACACCCGAAATCCTATTTTGGGATTTATAAGAGCTTTTGCCTAAAAAGTTTGAATTAAAATGTCTTTTAGTAGATTCCATTTCTGTATGAAGCATATCTTTCCAAAGTTATACTAGGAGATTGGTATTCAAAACCTAGATCAAAAACTCAAAATTTGAAGTTGGAACAATAAGGAAAATCAAGACTCTCAATCCATTTATCTTTCCTTCATTATTATATAATTAAAAACACACGTTAAGAATATTTGAACCAAGGTGATCATGATAAAAAGTAAATATATTTACTTCCCTTAAACTAAAGTAAACATTGAATTTGTGGATGAGACTTGTACTTGATTAACATATAATATAGTATATCTCATATGTGTGTGCTCCCTAATTCAAGCATTTTTCCTAAATAAATAATTAACATTAAATAATAATACTACTACTACTAATAATAATAATAATAAACATGACTTGCATCCCATGTCGGCTCTTTGATTGTTGCACTCGTATTTGGGTTTTGCTAATCAAACCTAAGTTTGATTTCAAATTAGAAATAGAAACAAAAGAAACGAAAAGGAGAAGAGGACCATGTTGCCTGCCTCTGCCTGGCCCACCCATTCATGTTCCTGTTCACCACGCGGCCCTACTCCATTTCCCCTACTTGGGCTGACACTCCACTACCAAGCCCAATTCTACCTCATCCACCAACCCAGCTCGTCACCTGCGCATGCTCAACCCCGTGGTCCACTTAGGGCTTGTTCGGTTATTCCCAATAGACATGGATTGGATGGGATTGGAAAAAATTAAGAAGAAATTTGACTTGCTTGGGATTGAAACCCATCCAATCCCACTCAATCCACATGGATTGAGAGCTAACCGAACAAGCCCTTAGCTGGCCGCCTGGCCTCACCACCCACTCTCGTGCTACCGCCAGGAAGGGCCCACGGTCAGGGTGGTCTTCAACCTCGGTCCGTTGAGATATCAGCGCCTTCTTCACTCAACAAAATCGCTGCCGTCGTGGTGTTCATTGGGATCTTCCGTAGCCTCCGGGTCTTGCCAGCTCATCGCCCCTGCACTCCGTACATATACAGGCGGCCCACGACCTCACCTCCGGTCGGCGCGCACGCCAGGAAACTGAGCCATCGGGCGAGTTGAGAGGAAGCCGGCGCCGGCGCCCCCTACTTACGACGCCGCTCGGAGTCCGGGGATCGACCGCGGGGAGCTTCGCCTACGTCCGAGGACACCCGGGACCCCCATCTCCCCCACATCGTGCATGCGCATTACGTCGTCGAGCGAGCGGGATTCACTACGGGCACCGCGTGGTCAGAGCTTACTGCTGCGCCACAAGTGAGCATCTTTCTGTTGGGCACCAGCACCATGATTTGGACGCATCTGCAGATGGTTGTGTGGTCAGGAGTGCCGTTGCGGCGCTGCGGCTGCGATGGTCGCCGTCGTCGCCGGGGGGCATGCCAGGGTTGGCATCCGTGGAGACAGAGAGGTAGGAGAAGGCGTGGGTGCCGTCTGATCCAACTCTGTACCCATTTGGCAAGCCATTGATCGGATATCGGATGGGTTAGATCGACCGCACCTTGATAAAATTTGTGCCGTTAGATCAGAAATTGGTGGATCCGAGCATGCCAGTTCGCGAGCTGATTAGAGCCATTGATCTCTAATCCATTGGTCCTGGATGTGTACTGGTTCATCGATGGGTCAGATCTAATTCGGTCCCTAGATTCGAGATCAGACGACCACAGTTTTACCGTACCCCTTCGCCTAGGCATTTATGCTAAAGAGCCCCTGCTCTATATAGTAATCAACCCGCAGTCCATCTTTATAAACAGATCAATGCAACTTAGTCCTAGAATTTATGGTTTTAACCCTGATCTTCTTAGAAACTATACCCGCCGCCCTTGGTTGTGGGATAATAAAGTAAATCGAACTATAAAATCCTGAAAAGCCCGGAAAATGATTTTATAGTATAAAATAATCTTAGGATCATAGAAACTCCATATTATCCTGTTTTAACTCCGAATTGATCCGTTCAAGTTGCGTTAGTTTCACAATAACATTGCCTACGCTTCCGTAGCATTATTTTAACAAATAACATGTTTCCAAAAAATGAGTATTCATTTAATCTATGCTTAGAAGATTATTCCTACGAGTCAAAATTAGTCTGTCTATATAAGCTAACTAAAATATTATTACTACTCTAGTATGATATAGATTAAAGTTATTTCTTTAATATCTTTATCACATGCTTTATAAAATCAATATAAAATACTTAGATCTAATTGGCTAATCACATAGATCCTTCGAAAACTATCTCTCTTTAACCATAACTCCGATTTTAGTGGTTCTCGAACCTAGGTTCTCGTTACGATGCGTAGAATATTATTATGCAGTTTGTACTTATGTTTGGTGTGATGTTAATTTTGCCTATACCATGTTTGTTGTATTGCTACGAATAGCAATGAGGTCACGAGAATCTGAAGACCAAGTTGGTACCTGGAAATCTCGAGTCTAAGGCTAGTTGTGCCCTTGATAAATTTTCTTTACCCAATAATGTCATGTTAATCACTGTAACATGCTCAGGTAAATCTGATGGGACATAATAGGTTTCCCCAGACTTGTCTATTCCACACCTTGTTTACCACTGAACTTTTGGGTAGCTTTGCTATTGCTCTACTTGGTTTTGATGAAGACATCCACACTACTGATGCATCTATACCAATACAAGTACCAATTTCTGGTCCTATTACTCGCGCTCGTGCTCGTCAACTCAACCATCAGGTGATTACACTCTTGAGTTCATGTCCATCATATTTAGACCATGGAGACCCGTGCACTCTTGTTTTGCTTAGGAATCAGGGAGAAGACCGAAAGGGAAAAGGATTTGAACATGCTGGATTCGGACTGCAGAAGAACACCAACTTGTGACGGTCACCACGGTCAGATGCGGGCTCGGATTGGAATGTTCAAGCACAACATGGAAAGCTTATCAAGTCTACTTTCATATGGATCCGGAATTATAGTCATATCTGTTCTGAGGCCGCCGTAATCATTGTTTTCTTACCGAGACATTTCCTGCCTTTTCTGCCCATGGTGCTGCGTCACCCTATTTTGGCCCAATGGGTCGTGTATCAAGTTAGGTCCATTAGGGACGCATCCTAGGGTTGCAGCACGACCCCAATACCCTTGTGGTCGTCCTCCCATGTTTATAAACCCCCTAGCCGCCACCAAGAACAGCGGGTTTTGTTTAGATCAAGTTTAGCTCTCGCTACTTGCTTGCAAGCGCGCGTGCTAGTTCAGCCGCCCGTCTTCTTGTCTTCGGAACCCCACCATATTGTAGTTTGATCTTTAAACCTACATTTAGATCTGGTAATTCAGTACTTGTTCTACTTGTTCTTGCTAGTTCTTCGATTGCTTGCAGGACGAGTGCCCTAGTGGCCAGGGTGTCACGCTCCACAAGATCGTGACAGCCATAGGAGGTGGTGTATCGGTTGCTAAGGCGCAGCGTCTTTGGAAGGCTGTAGTCGGGCCGTGAACGTCGTCTCCTCCCCCAATCGAGTTATTCCACACCCTCTCATCGAAAGATCGGGCAATCACCCAACGGGTGCACATCAGTTGGTAATCAGAGCAAGGTTTATCGGTGAGAGATTTACTTTTCTTCGCTGTTTTCTTATCTCCTATAGTCCAGAAAAAGCCAAAAAATAGTAGATTAGTTTTACCGCAATCCTATAAACCATTGAGCATTTACTAGTACTACTTAGTTAGGGCTTGTTGAGTTTTTGGTTGCATCGGTTGTGTCGAGTTGCTGGTCTTAGTTTATTCCTTTAGAGTTTTGAGTTCTACCACGTTTTGGTCACCACGAAATCCACCATCACCAAAAACATCTCTGGTTCGTTTTTGCCACCACGGATACATATCATATCCGATTTGGAAGTTTAAATACAATCTGGAAAGCTTATCTTATCTTCTTTCCAACGGATCTGACCTTATCTCAAAATTCGTTCTGAGCGCTCCGCAATCATCGTAGAGATTTCTGGACTTCCTATATTAACAAGATTTGTTAAATCTGATTTAAAGGGGTTGTTAGCAATATCTTTATTGTTTGGGTTGTCATAGTGAAAAAAAAGGGTTTAGGCCCCTGCAAAAAAAACAGAAGAAGAAGAAAAAAAAGAATAGAAAAGAAAAAAAAAAGGAAAAGAAGAAGAAGGGGGCTGAATCTCTAAATCTGTTGTTTCTCTTTGTGCTGTGCTAGTTGTTCTTTTTCAGTGACTACCTTTGTGCCTAGGCTCACGTCTCTAGCCTGGTTTAGCCTAGGACCAGCACAGTACCACCGTTGAACGATTATTCAGCTTGCTTTTGTAACTAACGTGGTACTAGTGTATTCCTTGCTTCAGCCCACCTACAACTCTACATATTTCGACTACAGTTTGACAGGTCGTGTTGCTGCGGCACCGATACACTTATTCCACGGTTGCAGACTTGTTGGTTGCTGACCCCTCCTGTTGTGCAAGGTAAGAATTGGTAAGAGCTTGTGTGGCAGGTTGAGAGTGAGCGCCTTGCAGTAGCTACATCCTAATAGTTGTAGAGTTTTTATTCCTTCACGTTTTTTTTTTCTTGTTGCCTCTGTTCGTCTAACCATGGCAGGATTGGAGGTTGATGATGCTTCTCGTAATATGCCACACTCTCCTCGCACCAAGGGTATCATACAACACTTTGTAAGGCTAGTGAAGACGCACACGGAAGGTCTTGATAATGACATGCAGGTGACGAATGAAAAGATGGGGCAATTGGAGGCCACACAGATCGACACGAACACCAAACTTGCAAATGTGGAAATGACAGTTGCTCATATTGACAAGAGCCTTGTCGCACTCTTGAGGCGGTTTGATGAGATGCATGCTAATATCAATGGTGGGCGTGATGAGGGCGCCGAAGGTAACTGGGATGACTATGTTGCTGATACTGAACAAGATGACCAAGAAGCACCTAATCGCCGGCGACTACGTACTAACCGTAGAGGTATGGGTGGTTTTCACCGACGTGAGGTACATGGTAATGATGATGCTTTTAGTAAGGTTAAATTTAAAATACCTCCTTTTGATGGTAAATATGATCCTGATGCTTACATTACTTGGGAGATTGCGGTTGATCAAAAGTTTGCATGCCATGAATTTCCTGAGAATGCGCGGGTTAGAGCTGCTACTAGTGAGTTTACTGATTTTGCTTCTGTTTGGTGGATAGAACATGGTAAGAAGAATCCTAATAACATGCCACAAACTTGGGATGCGTTGAAACGGGTCATGCGGGCTAGATTTGTTCCTTCTTATTATGCACGTGATATGTTAAACAAGTTGCAACAATTGAGACAGGGTACTAAAAGTGTAGAAGAATATTATCAGGAATTACAAATGGGTATGCTGCGTTGTAACATAGAGGAGGGTGAGGAATCTGCTATGGCTAGATTTTTGGGCGGGTTAAATAGGGAAATTCAGGACATCCTTGCTTATAAAGATTATGCTAATGTAACCCGATTGTTTCATCTTGCTTGCAAAGCTGAAAGGGAAGTGCAGGGACGACGTGCTAGTGCAAGGTCTAATGTTTCTGCAGGAAAATCTACACCATGGCAACAGCGCACGACTACGTCCATGACCGGCCGTACACCAGCACCAACTCCTTCGCCAAGTCGACCAGCACCCCCGCCTTCCTCCAGCGACAAACCACGTGCATCTTCCACAAATTCAGCAACCAAATCTGCCCAGAAACCCGCAGGTAGTGCCTCTTCAGTAGCTTCCACAGGTAGAACAAGAGATGTTCTGTGTTATCGATGCAAGGGCTATGGACACGTGCAGCGTGATTGTCCTAATCAGCGTGTTTTGGTGGTAAAAGACGATGGTGGGTATTCCTCTGCTAGTGATTTGGATGAAGCTACACTTGCTTTGCTTGCGGCTGATGATGCAGGCACTAAGGAACCACCCGAAGAACAGATTGGTGCAGATGATGCAGAGCATTATGAGAGCCTCATTGTACAGCGTGTGCTTAGTGCACAAATGGAGAAGGCAGAGCAGAATCAGCGACATACGTTGTTTCAAACAAAGTGTGTCATTAAGGAGCGTTCATGTCGTTTGATCATTGATGGAGGTAGCTGCAACAACTTGGCTAGCAGCGACATGGTGGAGAAGCTTGCACTTACGACCAAACTGCACCCGCATCCATATCACATTCAATGGCTCAACAATAGTGGTAAGGTCAAGGTAACCAAGCTGGTACGAATTAATTTTGCTATTGGTTCATATCGTGATGTTGTTGACTGTGATGTTGTGCCTATGGATGCTTGTAATATTCTGCTAGGTAGACCATGGCAATTTGATTCAGATTGTATGCATCATGGTAGATCAAATCAATATTCTCTCATACACCATGATAAGAAAATTATTTTGCTTCCCATGTCCCCTGAGGCTATTGTGCGTGATGATGTTGCTAAAGCTACCAAAGCTAAAACTGAGAACAACAAGAATATTAAAGCTGTTGGTAATAACAAAGATGGGATAAAATTGAAAGGACATTGCTTGCTTGCAACAAAAACTGATGTTAATGAATTATTTGCTTCCACTACTGTTGCCTACGCCTTGGTATGCAAGGATGCTTTGATTTCAATTCAAGATATGCAGCATTCTTTGCCTCCTGTTATTACTAACATTTTGCAGGAGTATTCTGATGTATTTCCAAGTGAGATACCAGAGGGGCTGCCACCTATACGAGGGATTGAGCACCAAATTGATCTTATTCCTGGTGCATCTTTGCCGAATCGTGCGCCATATAGGACAAATCCAGAGGAAACAAAAGAAATTCAGCGACAAGTGCAAGAACTACTCGACAAAGGTTACGTGCGTGAGTCTCTTAGTCCGTGTGCTGTTCCGGTTATTTTAGTGCCTAAAAAAGATGGAACATGGCGTATGTGTGTTGATTGTAGGGCTATTAATAATATCACGATACGTTATCGACACCCTATTCCACGTTTAGATGATATGCTTGATGAATTGAGTGGTGCCATTGTCTTTTCTAAAGTTGATTTGCGTAGTGGGTACCACCAGATTCGTATGAAATTGGGAGATGAATGGAAAACTGCTTTCAAAACTAAGTTCGGATTGTATGAGTGGTTAGTCATGCCTTTTGGGTTAACTAATGCACCTAGCACTTTCATGAGATTAATGAACGAGGTTTTGCGTGCCTTCATTGGAAAATTTGTGGTAGTATACTTTGATGACATATTGATCTACAGCAAATCTATGGATGAACATGTTGATCACATGCGTGCTGTTTTTAATGCTTTACGAGATGCACGTTTATTTGGTAACCTTGGGAAGTGCACATTTTGCACCGATCGAGTTTCGTTTCTTGGTTATGTTGTGACTCCACAGGGAATTGAGGTTGATCAAGCCAAGGTAGAAGCGATACATGGATGGCCTATGCCAAAGACTATCACACAGGTGCGGAGTTTCCTAGGACTTGCTGGCTTCTATCGCCGTTTTGTGAAGGACTTTAGCACCATTGCTGCACCTTTGAATGAGCTTACGAAGAAGGGAGTGCATTTTAGTTGGGGCAAAGTACAAGAGCACGCTTTCAACGTGCTGAAAGATAAGTTGACACATGCACCTCTCCTCCAACTTCCTGATTTTAATAAGACTTTTGAGCTTGAATGTGATGCTAGTGGAATTGGATTGGGTGGTGTTTTGTTACAAGAAGGCAAACCTGTTGCATATTTTAGTGAAAAATTGAGTGGGTCTGTTCTAAATTATTCTACTTATGATAAGGAATTATATGCTCTTGTGCGAACATTAGAAACATGGCAGCATTATTTGTGGCCCAAAGAGTTTGTTATTCATTCTGATCATGAATCTTTGAAACATATTCGTAGTCAAGGAAAACTGAACCGTAGACATGCTAAGTGGGTTGAATTTATCGAATCGTTTCCTTATGTTATTAAGCACAAGAAAGGAAAAGAGAATATCATTGCTGACGCTTTGTCTAGGAGATATACTTTGCTGAATCAACTTGACTACAAAATCTTTGGATTAGAGACGATTAAAGACCAATATGTTCATGATGCTGATTTTAAAGATGTGTTGCTGCATTGTAAAGATGGGAAAGGATGGAACAAATATATCGTTAGTGATGGGTTTGTGTTTAGAGCTAACAAACTATGCATTCCAGCTAGCTTCGTTCGTTTGTTGTTGTTACAGGAAGCACATGGAGGTGGCTTAATGGGACATTTTGGAGCAAAGAAAACGGAGGACATACTTGCTGGTCATTTCTTTTGGCCCAAGATGAGAAGAGATGTGGTGAGATTGGTTGCTCGTTGCACGACATGCCAAAAGGCGAAGTCACGGTTAAATCCACACGGTTTGTATTTGCCTCTACCCGTTCCTAGTGCTCCTTGGGAAGATATTTCTATGGATTTTGTGCTGGGATTGCTTAGGACTAGGAAGGGACGTGATAGTGTGTTTGTGGTTGTTGATAGATTTTCTAAGATGGCACATTTCATACCATGTCATAAAACTGATGATGCTACTCATATTGCTGATTTGTTCTTTCGTGAAATTGTTCGCTTGCATGGTGTGCCCAACACAATCGTTTCTGATCGTGATGCTAAATTTCTTAGTCATTTTTGGAGGACTTTGTGGGCAAAATTGGGGACTAAGCTTTTATTTTCTACTACATGTCATCCTCAAACTGATGGTCAAACTGAAGTTGTGAATAGAACTTTGTCTACTATGTTAAGGGCAGTTCTAAAGAAGAATATTAAGATGTGGGAGGACTGTTTGCCTCATGTTGAATTTGCTTATAATCGATCATTGCATTCTACTACAAAGATGTGCCCATTTCAGATTGTATATGGTTTGTTGCCTCGTGCTCCTATTGATTTAATGCCTTTGCCATCTTCTGAAAAACTAAATTTTGATGCTACTAGGCGTGCTGAATTGATGTTAAAACTGCACGAAACTACTAAAGAAAACATAGAGCGTATGAATGCTAGATATAAGTTTGCTAGTGATAAAGGTAGAAAGGAAATAAATTTTGAACCTGGAGATTTAGTTTGGTTGCATTTGAGAAAGGAAAGGTTTCCTGAATTACGAAAATCTAAATTGTTGCCTCGAGCCGATGGACCGTTTAAAGTGCTAGAGAAAATTAACGACAATACATATAGGCTAGATCTGCCTGCAGACTTTGGGGTTAGCCCCACATTTAACATTGCAGATTTAAAGCCCTACTTGGGAGAGGAAGTTGAGCTTGAGTCGAGGACGACTCAAATGCAAGAAGGGGAGAATGATGAAGACATCCACACTACTGATGCATCTATACCAATACAAGTACCAATTTCTGGTCCTATTACTCGCGCTCGTGCTCGTCAACTCAACCATCAGGTGATTACACTCTTGAGTTCATGTCCATCATATTTAGACCATGGAGACCCGTGCACTCTTGTTTTGCTTAGGAATCAGGGAGAAGACCGAAAGGGAAAAGGATTTGAACATGCTGGATTCGGACTGCAGAAGAACACCAACTTGTGACGGTCACCACGGTCAGATGCGGGCTCGGATTGGAATGTTCAAGCACAACATGGAAAGCTTATCAAGTCTACTTTCATATGGATCCGGAATTATAGTCATATCTGTTCTGAGGCCGCCGTAATCATTGTTTTCTTACCGAGACATTTCCTGCCTTTTCTGCCCATGGTGCTGCGTCACCCTATTTTGGCCCAATGGGTCGTGTATCAAGTTAGGTCCATTAGGGACGCATCCTAGGGTTGCAGCACGACCCCAATACCCTTGTGGTCGTCCTCCCATGTTTATAAACCCCCTAGCCGCCACCAAGAACAGCGGGTTTTGTTTAGATCAAGTTTAGCTCTCGCTACTTGCTTGCAAGCGCGCGTGCTAGTTCAGCCGCCCGTCTTCTTGTCTTCGGAACCCCACCATATTGTAGTTTGATCTTTAAACCTACATTTAGATCTGGTAATTCAGTACTTGTTCTACTTGTTCTTGCTAGTTCTTCGATTGCTTGCAGGACGAGTGCCCTAGTGGCCAGGGTGTCACGCTCCACAAGATCGTGACAGCCATAGGAGGTGGTGTATCGGTTGCTAAGGCGCAGCGTCTTTGGAAG
This sequence comes from Zea mays, assembly GCF_902167145.1. Lineage (NCBI taxonomy): Eukaryota > Viridiplantae > Streptophyta > Magnoliopsida > Poales > Poaceae > Zea > Zea mays. The sequence goes on from NC_050103.1 coordinate 50,275,590, forward strand.
GCTGTAGTCGGGCCGTGAACGTCGTCTCCTCCCCCAATCGAGTTATTCCACACCCTCTCATCGAAAGATCGGGCAATCACCCAACGGGTGCACATCAGGTTTTGGGATTAATATTACATTATGATCATGTTCCAATTATACTATTGTTTTAATTATTGTTCATGACAAGATCATTGTGTTAATTGGAACATAGAGATTAACTTGACAACACGTGCTTCCACAAGGGTGGAATTGTGGCAGAACCGCCCGAATTATTCCACCTTAAGTGCCCGAGTCACGCCTTGGAGGCAGCAACACACTTTAATCGGAATAACCCGTCAGTCCCTCTGATCTAGTCCGATAAAGCCACTTACCAAGGATCTAATACCATTAGCTCACACGAAGGTGAGGCCCAGAGAGAACACAATAAACATGAAACCACAAATTAAAGTACTAGGGTTATTACATAAATCAGAGTTTTAATAAAAGATAACAAGTTTGTAATTAAATGCAGCGGATAATCGATAACGTCGATACTGAGGAATAGGGCAAGGCCTAGCCCACTACTCCTCCTGGTCCTCTCCTGTCGAGGCAGCATCCCACTCGACCGTCCAACCCGGTGGAAGGGTGGAAGGCGAAGTCACACCATCAACCATATCTTGTAGCGTACCTGAAAAAAATATGCCACAAGCAAGGCTGAGTATACTAATACTTAGCTAGACTTACCAAGTGTGAGGAGTCTATTCATCTACCTCTAGACCATGAAGTTGTTTGGCTGAGGGGTTTGGTTTGACAAAAGCACTAGCTGAGTCTAAAAACAATTTTAGCTTTTCTAGTTCTAGCATATTTAATTAAGCTAGGTTTGCTCCTTTCTAAGCATACATGGTAACAATCATTTATTACAATCAACATGTTATCTCAAGTAAAACTTTGTTCCACTTTTTACTCAATGCAGTACAAGGGGTCAAGCAGTCTCATTAGCTGCGGGAAGCAGACGATTCGAATCGAGTTTTAACCTTGCAAGGTAAACCTAAACACACGACATGTAGGGGCACTCCGTCCCCACACATATCAGTCGTACCCATTGATTCCCCGTTCGCGGCTAGGGCTCACCGCCTTGGCATGCAATGCCCTACTGACCCCGACTGCCGCGCGTGCAGTGGGTGCATTTGCACCCACCATAGCTAGCATTGGAGACCTCGTCTCAGGACAAGTGAGGGGGAAAGTCCACGCCCGGCTTCACTCAGGTACTAGGCTTACCGGTTACCATATTTCCCGACATGTGCTTAGTACTTTCAAACGCTTGACATAGGTATCCGCATGTTAATCCTTATTCTAGTTTCGTCTCGTAGACAGCGCATCCCCATGGATCCGTGTCCATAGACCATCATCATTTTGTATGTTATAGATCAATCCAAGTTACGCGAATCTAAGACATTTAGCTCACTCTGCAGCCTGCAAAAGGTTTTCTCATCTAAAGGCTTGGTGAAGATATCGGCTAGCTGGTTCTCGGTGCTAATATAGAACACTTCGATATCTCCCTTTTGCTGGTGGTCTCTCAAAAAGTGATGTCGGATGTCTATGTGCTTAGTGCGGTTGTGTTCAACAGGATTATCTGCCATGCGGATTGCACTCTCATTGTCACATAGGAGTGGGACTTTGCTCAGATTGTAGCCAAAGTCCCGGAGGATTTGCCTCATCCAAAGTAGTTGCGCGCAACAATGTCCTATGGCAACATACTCGGCCTCAGCGGTGGATAGGGCAACAGAGGTTTGTTTCTTAGAACTCCAAGACACCAAAGACCTTCCTAGGAATTGGCATGTCCCTGATGTACTCTTCCTGTCAACCTTGCATCCAGCATAATCGGAGTCTGAGTATCCAATCAAGTCAAAGGTAGACCCCTTTGGATACCAGATCTCGAAGCAAGGCGTAGCAACTAAATATCTAAGAATTCGCTTAACGGCCACAAGGTGACATTCCCTTGGATCGGATTGAAATCTAGCACATATGCATACGCTAAGCATAATATCCGGTCTGCTAGCACATAAATAAAGCAATGACCCTATCATAGACCGGTATGCCTTTTGATCAACTGACTTACCTCCTTTGTTGAGGTCGACATGTCCGTTGGTTCCCATTGGCGTCTTCGCGAGCTTGGCGTCCTTCATCCCAAACCTCTTGAGAAGATCTTGAGTGTACTTTGTTTGGGAGAGGAAGGTTCCATCCTTGAGTTGTCTCACTTGGAACCCAAGAAAGTATGTCAACTCCCCCATCATCGACATCTCAAATTTCTATGTCATCACCCTGCTAAACTCCTCACAAGACTTTTGATTAGTAGAACCAAATATTATATCGTCGACATAAATTTGGCACACAAAAAGGTCACCGTCACAAGTCTTAGTGAAAAGAGTGGGATCGGCTTTCCCAACCTTGAAAGCATTAGTAATTAAGAAATCTCTAAGGCATTCATACCATGCTCTTGGGGCTTGCTTAAGTCCATAGAGCGCCTTAGAGAGCTTAAAAACGTGGTCGGGATACCTGTCATCCTCAAAGCCAGGGGGTTGTTCCACGTACACCTCCTCCTTTATTGGCCCGTTGAGGAAAGCGCTCTTCACATCCATTTGAAACAACCTGAAAGAGTGGTGAGCGGCATAGGCTAATAATATTCTAATGGACTCTAGCCTAGCCACAGGAGCAAAAGTCTCCTCAAAATCCAAACCTGTGACTTGGGCATAACCTTTTGCCACAAGTCGAGCCTTGTTTCTTGTCACCACCCCGTGCTCGTCTTGCTTGTTGCGGAACACCCACTTGGTTCCCACAACATTTTGCTTTGGACGTGGCACTAGGCTCCAAACTTCATTTCGCTTGAAGTTGTTGAGCTCTTCCTGCATGGCCAACACCCAGTCCGGATCCTGCAAGGCCTCTTCTACCCTGAAAGGCTCAATAGAAGAGACAACGAGTAATGCTCACAAAAGTTAGCTAATCTTGAGCGAGTGGTTACTCCCTTGCTTTTGTCACCCAGAATCTGGTCAATAGGGTGATTCTGTTGGATCATTGCTCGGACTTGAGTTGAAGGGTCCTGTGGTGCTTCTTCCTCCATAGCTGGTTCTTCTTGTGCTCCCCCTTGATCACACGCCTCTTCTTGAGGAACCTGTTCATCATCTTGAGTTGGGGGATGCACCATCATTGAGGAAGAAGGTTGATCTTGCTCTTGTTGTTCCTGTGGTCACACATCCCCAATTGCCATGGTACGTAGTGCGGCCGTTGGAACATCATCTTCATCTACATCATCAAGATCAACTTGCTCTCTTGGATAGTCATTAGTCTCATCAAATACAACGTCGCTAGAGACTTCAACCAAACCTGATGATTTGTTGAAGACTCTATACGCCTTTGTATTTGAGTCATAACCTAGTAAAACCCTTCTACAGCTTTGGGAGCAAATTTAGAATTTCTACCTTTCTTCACTAGAATGTAACATTTGCTCCCATATACACAAAAGTATGATACGTTGGGTTTGTTACCAGTAAGAAGTTCATACGAGGTCTTCTTGAGGAGGCGATGAAGGTAGAGCCAGTTTATGGCGTGGCAAGCTGTGTTCACAACTTCCGACCAAAACCGCTCAGGCATCTTGAACTCTCCAAGCATCGTCCTCGCCATGTATATAAGCATCATGTTCTTCCTCTCTACCACACCATTTTGCTGTGGTGTGTAGGGAGCGGAGAACTCGTGCTTGATGCCTTCCTCCTCAAGGTACTCCTCCACTTGTAGATTCTTGAACTCAGACCCGTTGTCGCTTCTTATCTTTTTCACCTTGAGCTCAAATTCGTTTTGAGCCCGCCTTAGAAAGCGCTTAAGGGTCCCTTGGATTTCTGATTTATCCTGTAAAAAGAATACCCAAGTGAAGCGGGAAAAATCATCAACAATAACAAGACCATACTTACTTCCCTCGATGCTAAGGTAGGTAACGGGTCCGAAGAGGTCCATATGTAGTAGCTCCAGTGGCCTTGATGTTGTCATCACATTCTTGTTGTGATGAGTGCTTCCCACCTGACAAGCTGCACAAGGTCTATCTTTTTCGAAACATACATTGGTTAGTCCTAACACATGCTCTCCCTTTAGAAGTTTGTGAAGGTTCTTCATCCCAACATGTGCTAGACGGTGATGCCACAGCCAGCCCATACTAGTCTTAGCGATTAAGCATGCATCTAGATCGGCCTCCTCTTTCGAAAAATCAACTAAGTAGAGTTTGCCATCTAGTACACCCTTAAATGCTAATGAACCATCACTCCTTCTAAAGACAGACACATCAACAATTGTAAACAAACAATTGTAGCCCATGTGGCACAATTGACTAACCGACAGGAGATTATATCCTAGTGACTCTACTAAAAATACATTAGAAATAGAGTGCTCATTTGTGATGGCTATCTTGCCCAAGCCTTTGACCTTGCCTTGGTTCCCATCTCCAAAGATAATCGTATCCTGGGAATCCTTGTTCTTGACATAGGAGGTGAACATCTTCTTCTCCCCCGTCATGTGGTTTGTGCATCCGCTGTCGATAATCCAGCTTGAGCCTCCGAATGCATAAACCTGCAAGACAATTTACGCTTGGGTTTTAGGTACCCAACTCTTGTTGGGTCCTACAAGGTCAGTTACAATAGCTTTTGGTACACAAATGCAAGCCTTGTCTCCTTTGAATTTGGGTCCCAATTTTTTAGCAACCACTTTTTCATTTTTACATGAAAGTACAAACGTAGTGTTGCAAGCATGAAAGACAGTAGTAGGTTTATTACACATTTTCCTAGGAGTATGAGACACAAAATTTCTCCTAGTCCTACCATTAAAATTGGAACTTGAAGCGAACATAGCATGTGAATCATAATCATATCTCCCATTATGACTAGCAATTTTCCTATTATACATGAAAGCATAATTCTTTTGAACGCTACTAGCCATAGGGGCCTTCCCTTTCTCTTTGTTGGAAATGGGAGCCCTTTGGCTTGTTAAGTTCTTGGCTTCCTTTCGAAAGCCAAGCCCATCCTTAATTGAGGGGTGTCTACCAATAGTGTAGGCATCCCTGGCAAATTTTAGTTTATCAAAATCAATCTTGCAAGTCTTAAGTTGAGCATTAAGACTTGCCATCTCATCATTTAATTTAGCAATACAGGCAAGATGTTCATCACAAGCATTGATATCAAAATCCTTGCATCTACTGCAAATTACAACATGTTCTACACATGAACTTGATCTATTAGCTACCTCTAGCTTAGCACTTAAGTCATCATTCAAGGTCTTTAAACTAGAGATAGATTCATTGCAAGTAGATAACTCAGAAGTTCATTTCTTTTAATCTCTAAGGCAAGAGACTTTTGAACACTAACAAATTTGTCATGTTCCTCATACAAAATGTCCTCTTGCCTCTCTAGTAGTCTATCCTTTTCATTTAAAGCATCAATCAATTCATTGATCTTTTCTACCTTTGCTCTATCTAAACCTTTGAATAAGCTAGAATAATCTACTTCATCATCACTAGAATCATCATCGCTTGAAGTAGTATACTTAGGGGTTTCTCGAACGCTTACCTTTTTCTCCTTTGCCATGAGGCAAGTGTGGCGTTCGTTGGGGAAGAGAGAAGATTTGTTGAAGGCCGAGGCTGCCAGTCCTTCATCATCAGAGTCAGATGACGAGCAGTCCGAGTCCCATTCCTTGCCAAGATGCGCCTCGCCTTTAGCCTTCCTATAGTTTTTCTTCTTCTCCTTCTTCCCATGTCTTTCTTCCCCCTGGTCATTTTCATTATCGGGACATTGAGCAATAAAATGACCTGTCTTACCACATTTGAAGCAGGAGCGCTTTCCCCTTGCTTTATTCTTGTTGGGGTACTCCTTGCGTCCTTTTAATGCGGTCTTGAAGCGCTTGATGATGAGAGCCATCTCATCTTCGTTTAGCCCGGCCGCCTCAACTTGTGCCACCTTGCTTGGTAGCGCCTTCCTGCTGCTTGTTGCTTTGAGAGCAACGGGTTGAGGCTCGTAGACGGGTAATGGACCATTAAGCGTGTCGTCTACATATTGGGCTTCTTTCACCATCATGCGCCTGCTTACAAACTTTCCGAGTATCTCCTCGGGCGTCATCTTTGTGTACCTAGGATTTTCATGGATGAGGTTCACAAGATGAGGGTCAATAACGGTAAAAGACCTGAGCATAAGTCAGACGACGTCGTGGTCCGTCCATCTCGTGCTCCCATAGCTCCTAATCTTGTTGACTAGGGTCTTGAGCCTGTTGTATGTCTGTGTTGGCTCCTCTCCCCTGATCATAGCGAACCTTCCTAGCTCGCCTTCCACCAACTCCATTTTGGTGATCATGGTGGCGTTGTTTCCCTCATGTGATATTTTGAGGGTGTCCCAGATTTGCTTGGCGTTGTCCAAGCCACTCACCTTGTTGTACTCATCCCTGCACAAAGATGCTAGCAAAACAGTGGTAGCTTGTGCATTTTTATGAATTTGCTCATTAATAAACACCGGGTTATCCGTACTATCAAATTGCATTCCATGTTCAACTATCTCCCAAATACTAGGATGGAGAGAGAATAGATGACTACGCATTTTGTGACTCCAAAAAGAGTAGTCCTCTCCATCAAAGTGTGGAGGTTTACCAAAAGGAATTGAAAGCAAATGAGCATTGGAATTAAAAGGAATACGAGAATAATCAAATGAATAATTTGAATTAACCGGTTTCTTTTTCTCGTCGTCGTCGTCTCTTGGTGAAGAGGAAGATTCATCGCTGTCGTAGTAGACGATTTTCTTGATGCGCCTCTTCTTCTTTTCATCTCTTTTCTTATGACTCGAGCCTGAGTCAGTTGGCTTGTCATCTCTAGGCTCGTTGAGGAAAGATTCCTTCTCCTTGTCGTTGACCACCATCCCCTTTCCCTTCGGATCCATCTCTTCGGGCGATTAGTCCCTTACGTGAAGACAACAGCTTTGATACCAATTGAGAGCACCTAGAGGGGGGGGGGGGTGAATAGGTGATCCTGTAAAATTCAACACTAAATGCCAACAACCTTGATTAAAAATATTAGTGCGGGTTAATCAAGTTAATGAGATGAGCTCTTGAGAACATAAATAATCAAAGAGAGAACAATCACAAGAGACGCGATTTTATCCCGTGGTTCGGCCAAGTAACACTTGCCTACTTCCATGTTGTGGCATCCCAATGGACGAGGGTTGCACTCAACCCTTTTCAAGTGATCCAAAGATCAACTGAATACCACGTCTTTTCTTGCTTATATCTTTTCCCGTTTGCAAGGAATCTCCACAAGTTGGAGCCTCTCGCCCTTACAACAGAGATCACAATGAAAACACAAGAGTAAGGTTGGGAGCAACACACACAAATCCGCAGCACACACACGCACACAAGCCAAGACTTGAGCTCAAATGAAGCACAGATAGTTCACAGCTAGAACGGAGCTCAAATCACTAACATGATCGATTAAGTGCGTGGAGATGGAGTGTGGAGACTTAGAATTGCTTAGTGAATGCTTCGATGACTCCTCCATGCGCCTAGAGGTCCCTTTTATAGCCCCAAGACAGCTAGGAGCCGTTGGAAGCAATCTTGGAAGGCTAATCTTGCCTTCTGTCGGTTGGTGCACCGGACAGTCTGGTGCACCACCGGACAGTCACTGTAGCATGTCCGGTGTGGATCTCCTTCCTAATTTGGTGCAGCCGACCATTGCAACTCCGAGCTGGTTGGCACACCGGACACTGTCCGGTGCACACCAGACAGTCCGGTGCCCCCAGCCGACCGTTGGCGCGGGCCACACGTCGCCCGCGGATTGCGCGGCCGACCGTTGCGCTAGCGGCCGTTGTCTCACCGGACAGTCCGGTGCACCACCGGACAATCCGGTGAATTATAGCCGTACGCCGCCAAAATCTCCCAAGAGCGGCCAGTTCGCCGGAGGCCAGCCTGGCGCACCGGACACTGTCCGGTGCACCACCGGACAGTCCAGTGTGCCAGACTGAGCTGAGTGTTGGCTGCTTAGAGCTAAGTCCTTTTCTTATTTTTTCTCTGTTTCTAGCACTTAGATGAAACATGTTAATACTCAAAACAATGTACTAAGTCTAGAAACGTACCTTGTTACATGATTTGCACTTCTCTTTTCATTTGGCACATACTCAACTCACTTAGTATGTGTTGGACACTTAATCACCAAAATAGAAATGGCCCAAGGGCACATTTCCCTTTCACTACCACATTGGCTTTCCCCAGGTGGTAGTGTACTTCCAAGTCTTAGTCCTTGATCAACGCTAGCCACCTTCTCTGCCTCATGTTGAGATTAGCTTGAGTAAAGATGTACTTAAGGCTCTTGTGATCTGTATAGATGTTGCAGTGGTTTCCCATCAAGTAGTGCCTCCAGATTTTCAATGCATGAGCCACGATTGCCAACTCTAAGTCATGAGTAGGATAATTTTGCTCATGGGGTTTGAGTGCCCTGGATACATAGGCAATGACTCAGTTGTCTTGCATCAAAACACAACCCAGTCTAGTGCCAGAGGCATCACAATACACATCAAACGACTTGATGTTGTTAGGCTATGCTAACACAGGTGCTGTGGTCAGATGTTGCCTCAAAGTGTGAAAGGCATCTTCACATTTCTGACCCCATTCAAATTTTGCTCCCTTCTTCAACAATTGTGTCATGGGCTTCGCAATTCAGGAGAAGTCTGGTATGAATCGTCGATAATACCCGACCAATCCCAGAAAACTCTGAATCTAGCGAACAGTTGTGGGTGGCTTCTAGTTCATTACTTCTTGCACCTTATCTGGATCCACTGCTATTCCCTTTTGAGAGATAGTGTGCCCCAAGAATTTAATCTCCTTTAGCCAGAAATCACACTTTGACAATTTGGCATAAAGGCGATGTTCTCTCAAACGTTGGAGCACTACATGCAAATGACTAGCATGCTCTTCTTCATTTCTTGAGTATACTAAGATATCATCAATGAAGACCACCACAAATTTGTCCAGTTCAGGCATGAAGACTGAATTCATCAAATACATGAATTATGCGGGTGCATTCGTCAACTCAAACAACATCACCAGATACTCATACAGCCCATATCTATTCGAGAATGTCGTCTTTGGAATATCACTTGCTCGTATCTTGATCTGATGATAGCTGGAGCGAAGATCTGTTTTGGAAAACACCTTGGCCTCGACCAATTGATCGAAAAGAACATCAATACGAGGCAAAGGATACTTGTTTCTGATAGTCCCCAAGGTGAAGTACTTGGACAGATGAAACCCTTTTCTAACAATTCTTGCAGCTGTGTCTTCAATTCTGCCAGCTTGGGCCTTGGTGCCCCTAAAACCCGGGTGTGAAAGTTGATCCCCTTCACTACCAGCTGGTGAACCACACTTTCCCTACCTTCCAGCATTTGATTGACAGAGCAATCATGACTAAAAGGAAGCGTTGGGAGATGAAGGACAGGAAACACAAGATTGGTGGATCTCATGCCGGGAGTAGCAGGTGTCCTCGCTACTCAGGCAACCCACCCTAGCAATTCAAGCAAGGTCACCGGCATCAGTGTCAGCACCAGCAACATCGCCAGAGACATTTCCTTCCATAGTAGCAGCAGCAGTACCGTCAGAACAACTAGCAAGGAGGAAATCAGTAGCAGCGTCAGAACAACCAGGCACCTCGCCTTCCCACCCTAGCAACCAACCAGAACAATCAGGCAGTGCTAGTGCAAGGAGGAGGTCGCAGATGTTTCCTTTATGGGGAACAAGGTCAATGGCTGGATCGTTTCCCAAAGAAGGCAACTTAGCAGCCGCTAGCTTTCAACATCTCAGCAAGAGAAGGACCACCACAGCAAGCATCAGGAGGCCATGGCCAGGCCTATAACCGTGGAAAGGTGAACCACTTGGAGGCCGAAAGCAATCTAGGATGCAACAGATGTGGCAGTAGGTATGTTTCCAGTCGAATCCTTTCCAGCAAAACTACTATTTGATACTGGTGCCACGCTTTCTTTTGTTTCTACATCATGGGTGGAAGCACATAACATCCCCGTAGAACCAATGATTCCACCTTTAAGAGTTAATTCAGTTGGGGGAAAAGTTCAGTCCGATAAGATGTGTCCGAATCTAAGGATTGAAATAAGGGGGATAGACTTCCACGCTAACCTAGTAGTAATGGGTACTCAAGGGTTAGATGTCATCCTAGGAATGAATTGGCTGCACAGAAACTAAGCCACCGTCAGTTGTGACAAGAGGACAGTAAAGTTAGTGTCCCCATCTGAAAAAAGTAGTAACTGAACTGTTCATGCCTGAATTAGAAGGAGCCTGTCACCATTTGTCTGTAGATGGCAAGGAGGCCAACCTGCTTGAGGATATTAGAATTGTGTCGGAGTTCCCCGACGTGTTCCCTAAGGAATTACCAGGCATGCCACACAAGCGTAAAGTTGAGTTTGCCATAGATCTTATCCCAGGCACCGCCCCTATTTCCAAGAGAGCCTATCGAGTGTCCGAACCAGAATTGGTGGAATTCAAGAAGCAGATTGATGAGCTATTAGAGAAAGGCTACATCAGACCAAGTACCTTGCCTTGGGCCGCTCCAGTTTTGTTCGTGGAGAAGAAAGATGTCACAACCGGATTTAAGGGAAAAAGCCGGGTGCGTCTCATATGTGCGCCAAAGAAGAACATCACCTCTAATGACAAAGTGTATAGAGATAAATGTCACAAATATCATTATTACATAGCAGAAGTCTTACAAAAATAAATGAGAACAATAAAGCGAAGTAAGTATTATTACTTGGCGCCATAAAGTTGACTGGGAGACGCCACCTAGATCAACTCATACTCTTCATTGTAGGTCTCCTCCTGGACCACCTATTCTTCTCCTATGGGGGGGGGGTTATATATCGCAAGAGTGAGCTCACAAAAGATCATAGCTCAACAAGTTGTGGGGAATAATGTGCATGAACTCACCAAAGGTGCGAGCCCATGTGAAGTGTAAGGCTGATCAATAAATAATGGTTGAAGTTGAGCATTGCTTTTTAATAAGTTGGTCAAATTTTATTAGCAGTTACTAAATGTGAGTAGATCAAAATTAATAATACTAAACCACAATGCGATGCAAATGGAAAATTAAATTTACTTCTATAAATTAATCATGTGAGTGTCTGATTCGCTCATGATCGTGAGCACGGCTGATATACTAGTTTTACACTCTGCATAGGTTGTGCATCTTTACCCACAAGTCATGTTACCCATCTGCCAAGCGATCGTGACTTCCCATTCATCTCTACCGAGGAGACGAGGCAGGGTGGCACTACGAGGCCTTTCCAAAGTTCCACTAGTTCGAGAAAACCCGCTACGGATTCAGGAAGAAAGAAGCATAGGAGTCCCCCGTCTGGAAAGCCAGGCAGTCCGACCCGAGAACCTCCCTATCCTCTGCAGCGACCCCCCCCCGCTTGCCCCTTTCAGGTAAGGTCATCTCTCCCTAGTTTTCCTAATTACTTGGCCAAGGGTGTCCCATTCCACCCTTGTGGTAGCACTGTTTTCCCGGGTGGTTCTCTATGTTCCAGTTAACATAGTAATCTTATCATGATCAATAAATAATCAATAGTAATAATAAAGAATGATCATGTGTCAAATTTATCTCAACACCCAAAACCACATATAGCAATAACAAGGCTACCCAAAAAGTTTAGTGGTGATCAAGGCACAAGATAAAGCAGACTAGGGTGACCTATTGGGTCCCATCAAAATTAAGCCTAATCATGCCATAGTGATTATAGAGAACATTATTGGGTAAATAAAAGTGGTCAAGGGCACAACTTGCCTTCAACGAGCTCCTGCTCAGAATTATCCACCTGCTGAACACCGATGTCCTTAGTGGCTTGCTCGTCTACTCGCAACTATACAAACAAACATGGTACAGAAGAAATTAACATCACACCAAACATGAGATCATACTGAAGTTATTAAGTGGTTGATATAGATTAAGCCAAATGAATAATTTTAGTCTATGTTTCATGAATAAATAGAGTTACCAGGTGATAAACAATATTAAAACAAATTTAATGCAACTGGAATGGATCAAAAAGGAATTAAAATGGATTTATTATGATTTAAACAAGTTTCTATAATTATTTTAATACAAAAACTTATTTTTTATTTTTTCCATTTAACAACTCTCTGGATTGCGCACAGGAATACTGAAGTGTACAGGGGCTAACTCATAAAATTTCCAATACTCAGGTTAAACGTTCCTCAACACACGAAGGACTACAAGTTGATTTCTGCTTTAGTCAAAGACTCTTTAGCAAAAAGGACTGGACGAAGGGGTATCATTCAACGTGGGCCGTGTTGGGGGCCTTCGGCTTCCGAAGGTCCTCAAAAACGTGATTTGAAAATGTTTTCTAAGTATGCGAGCAGGTATCTTCGGAATCAGGTTGCGGGTATACAGAAGCATGGTCAAGACAAAGCTTGACTGAAATGGAAGACAATCATGACGAAGGATTAAACGATCACGAAGCTATGTGCAAATGAGCTTCGGCATGACAGCAGAAAGGGGAAACCGACTTAAAGATGAAAAGCCAAATCAGCCCTTGAAGAATTACTATAGAGTTATTGATAGAAGTAAAGGGCATTAATGTAATTTTGTACGGGCTGCGTCCCGTGCCTATAAATAGATGAACAGTATTCCTGTACTGTTCACGCTGACTTGGCATTCGCATCACGCTTGTACCCTTGCTTTCCTTCAGACCGAAGGTACATTTGTAATTTGCCATCATTTATACAAGTAAAATGAAATAGAAATAAATCAATAATAATGTTTAAAATAATTATGTTATTCTCTATATTTCATGCATAAATCTTTTCTTGTCTTTTATTATGATTATGAAGGTATGACCTTCATAACCTTCGTCCGAAATTCATTATATCCAAGGGGAAATAATGTTTCGAAGGATGAAGGGCTTTGATATTTAACATTCTATGTTGCCTTGTTCTTAATTCATAGCATTTGAGAACAAGTCCCCAACATTGGCGCCCACCGTGGGTGAACTCACTTCCATTTCTTGAGCTTTGAACACCTTCGGCAAGCATCACCTTCGTCATGCCACCGAAAAAAGCTTCAGCGACAGGGGCTGCTACTCTACAGCCGTTGGATCCCAATCAGGACGTCCTTTCTCTTAGAGAGGCCCGAAGCCAGAAGAGGAAGGCTGTTAGTCCAACGCCTCCGGAAGATGACTTGGATCAGGAGATCCAAAACTTGGAGATCCTTCAGCAACAGGTGCAACGCAACAAGGAGAAGATGGCTCGTTTAGCTGACCTTCAGAGACAGATAGATGAAGCTTCCGAAGAGGTTCGTCATCTTATTCAAGATGACCAGAGCTGAAGGCCTCCGCGCAGAGAGCTCCATCAGGAAGGCTTCTACAATGAGGACGACTGGTATGAAGATTTCCATCATGGAAATTTTGCTTTCGATGATGCTTCTCCTCTATCAACAGAATTGCAGGCTACACCATGGCCCCAGTCTTACAAGCCACCCCAGCTCCCCATGTACGACGGTCATACAGACCCGAAGCAATTTTTGATGAGCTATGAAGCAACCATATCTTCGTATGGTGGAAATACTGCAGTCATGGCAAAGTCTTTTGTCATGGCCGTCAAGAGTGTCGCTCAGACCTGGTACTCCTCTCTCCGGCCAGGGACAATCACCTCTTGGCAGAAGCTGAAGGATATGTTGATAACCAGCTTCCAAGGGTTTCAGACGAAGCCAGTTACTGCTCAAGCTTTATTCCAGTGTACCCAGGACCACGAAGAATACCTCCAGGCGTATGTCCGAAGGTTTCTGCGTCTGAGGGCACAAGCGCCAATAGTGCCCAATGAAATTGTCATTGAGGCCATGATTAAGGGGCTTCGGCCGGGACCTTCAGCGCAATACTTTGCCAGGAAGCCACCACAAACTTTGGAGAAGCTGCTCCAGAAGATGGACGAGTATATCCGGGCTGACAATGACTTCCGCCAAAGAAGGGAGGAGGCATTTAGGTTCTCTGAAATGACCAGGGGCTTCGGAGGAAGGTTTCATATGAGGCATGTCAGGTCAATCCATAACTCCACTCAAAGTGATGATAGAGGGAGCCAACAGCAAAGGCCACAATACTCTTCGCAAGCTTCGGGACAACAGCAAAGCTCTATTCGGCCGCCAGCGCCAAGGGGCAGAGGCGCTAGGGGCTTCGGGGGAAGATTTGGGGATCAGCCAAGAAGAATTTACTGTCTATTCTGTGGTGAAGACAAGGGCCATACCACCAGGATGTGCCACGTCACCATCCAGAAGCAAAAAGAGATAGCAGAAGCTATAGCACAACAGAGTCAGCCGAAGCAGGTCATGCACACTGCTTCGTACCATTCGCCTTACATCCCAGAATATGTAGTCTACAGCTTCTGTTGCTTCGGCAAGTCAACCCCAAGCATCTTGGCAACAGCCTCCACTGCCACCACCGACGCAGCGAGGACAGCAGCCAGAAGGGAGTCAGCACAATCACCTTCAGAGGGACTTCAGAGAGGAGTCCGAAGCTCGCACAGTCAATAGCACTGTGCCAGAGTCGAAGCACATTTACTGATAAATATCCTACCTCAACAGCAGTTTTTTCACATTTTTACATTCAGTATTACTTTTTTGTTAATAAGGAACAATTATGGGAAGTTTAAGTGTCTTTTATCGTTTTTCAATTTCTTGTAACAGTTTCGTCTTTTACCATAATAAAAATATGTCTTTTCCATAGGCTTGAGTTGCCGAAGCATACGAATTTATGGTGGCATGAAGGACCTTTGTATTATCAAAAATTTGTTCTAAGGGACACAGTGCAATTTATTCGAAGCAGTAAAAAGTCGTTCCTAAGGGAGCGCAGTGTAAGTTTTCTGAGCCTACAGCGAAAAGTCAGCGCTGATTCCGCCGAAAGTAAAAGGCGAAGAAGCTCCTAAGGGAAGCTTACAGCGAAAAATAAACGCTGATTCCGCTGAAAGTAAAAGGCGAAGAAGCTCCTAAGGGAGGCTTACAGCGAAAAATAAACGCTGATTCCGCTGAAAGTAAAAGGCGAAGAAGCTCCTAAGGGAGGCTTACAGCAAAAAGTCAACGCTGATATAAAAAGATTGTGTGCTTTATTGTAGGGATGTGTGTATTTTCGGCACAAATATCATTTTGCATAACATAACATCATCACATCATTTTGCATAACATAAGCATCATACAACATATTTGTCGGCGTTTCGAGACCGGGGGGTCCCTCGGGCCGACGAGTGAGTGTCGCCGCGTGCCCCAGCCCAGATGGGTCGAGCGCGGGGGCGAGCGCGAAGGGGGGAAGGAGCGAGGTGGCCGGAGACCGGCGTGAGAGAGGTGGGAATCCCGCGACCTTCGTGTTCGTCTCGCGCCCAGGTCGGGTGCGCTTGCAGTAGGGGGTTACAAGCGTCCACGCGGGAGAGGGAAGCGAGCGGCCCCAAGAGAGCGCCTGTCCCGTCCTCGTCCCCACGCGGCCAACCCTCTCTAAGAGGGCCCTGGTCCTTCCTTTTATAGGCGTAAGGAGAGGATCCAGGTGTACAATGGGGGTGTAGCAGAGTGCTACGTGTCTACCGGGGGAGAGCTAGCGCCCTAAGTACATGCCGATGTGGCAGCCAGAGAGATTTTGGCACCCAGCTGGTGTGATGTCGTGGCCATCGGAGGAGCGACGGAGCCTGGCGGAGGGACAGCTGTCGGAGCGGTTGGGTCCTTGCTTCCGTAAGGGGGCTGAGAGCCGCCGTCCTCTTGCTTCCGTAAGGGGGCTGAGAGCCGCCGTCGTCACAGAGTATGCGGGGCGCCATCATTGCCTATCTGGCGGAGCTAGCCAGATGGGACACCGGTCTCGTTCCCTGCGGCCCGAGTCAGCTCGGGGTAGGGTGATGATGGCGCCTCCGGTTGACGTGGCTGGCCTGCGCCCTAGGTCGGGCGATGCGGAGGCTCCTCCGAAGCCGAGGTCGAGTCTGTCTTCCATGGCCGAGGCCGAGTCCGAGCCCCTGGGTCGGGCGAGGCGGAGGTCGTCGGCAGAGGCCAGGGCGGAGTCCGAGCCCTGGGGTCGGGCGGAGCGGAGTTCGTCGTCTTCCGGGGCTGAGCCCGAGTCCGAGCCCTGGGTCGGGCGGAGCGGAGTTCGCCGTCTTCTAGGACTTAGCCCGAGTCCGAGCCCTGGGTCGGGCGGAGCGGAGTTCGTCGTCTTCCGGGGCTGAGCCCGAGTCCGAGCCCTGGGTCGGGCGGAGCGGAGTTCGCCGTCTTCCGGGACTTAGCCCGAGTCCGAGCCCTGGGTCGGGCGGAGCGGAGTTCGCCGTCTTCCGGGACTTAGCCCGAGTCCGGGCCCTGGGTCGGGCGGAGCGGAGTTTCCTATGGTGCCTTTGGCAGGGCCTGACTTTCTGTCAGTCTCACTCTGCCAAGTGACACTGCAGTCAGAGTGGCTCAGGCGGCGCTGTCCTTCTGTCAGGCCGGTTATTGGAGCGGCAAAGTGACGGCGGTCACTTCGGCTCTGCTGGGGGGCGTGCGTCAGGATAAAGGTGTCAGGCCACCTTTGCGTTAAATGCTCCTGCGATTCGGTCGGTCGGTGCGGCGATTTAGTCAGGGTTGTTTCTTAGCGAAGGCAGGGCCTCAGGCGAGCCGGGGATATGTCCGCCGTTGGAGGGGGGCCTCGGGCGAGACGGAAATCCTCCGGGGTCGGCTGCCCTTGTCCGAGGCTAGGCTCGGGTGAGGCATGATCGAGTCGCTCGAATGGACTGATCCCTGACTTAATCGCACCCATCAGGCCTTTGCAGCTTTACGCTGATGGGGGTTACCAGCTGAGAATTAGGAGTCTTGAGGGTACCCCTAATTATGGTCCCCGACAGTAACCCCCGAGCCTCGAAGGGAGTGTTAGCACTCGCTTGGAGGCTTTCGTCGCACTTTTTTGCAAGGGGACCAGCCTTTCTCGGTTGCATTTTGTTCCGGTGTAGCCCCCGAGGCCTCGGAGGAGTGGTTTCACTCCTCCGAGGTCTTAATGCCTTGCGTAATGCTTCGGCTGGTCTGGTTGTTCCCTCATGCGAACTGGCCGTAGCCCGGGTGTACGGTCGGGGCCCAAGTTCTCGGGCTGGTATGTTGACGCTGTCAACGGTTCGGCCGGAGCCGGGTTTGCGAGAGCAGCCCCCGAGCCTCTGCACAGGGCGAGAGGGCGATCAGGGACAAACTCGGCTTTTTTTACATACGCCCCTGCGTCGCCTTTCCGCAAGGAGGGGGGAAAGCGCCATGTTACCCTCGATGGGCGCCGAACATGATGTCTCCGGTGAGCTGCAAGCGGGTAATCCGAGTGGACGTCCGTGCCCCGTTCGTTAGGGGTCGGCTAGGGGCCCAGAGGCACGCCCAAAAGTACCTGCGGGTGATCTGCTGGACCCGGTCCCCTGGCGACGGGGTCCGAGGGCTCGATGCCTCCCTCTGATGGGATTCCGTTACAAGATCGCTCCCGCTGGTCTCAGAAATGTCCTAGGGTACCTCGGGAGCGCAGCCCAAGCCTTGGTTATGTATCAAACGTACCCCTGGTCATCCCTCGCTCGACGTCTGAGGCGGCTGTGAACCCTTCGGGGGCCAGCCTTCGAACCCCTGATCAGTAATGGGCGCGGAGCCCGAGTAGCCTGAGGCGGCCGTGGAACCCTTCGGGGGGCCGGCCTTCGAACCTCTGACCAGTAGTGGGTGTAGGGCCCACGCGATCTGAGGCGGCTGTTGAAACCCTTCGGGGGGCCAGCCTTCGAACCTCTAATCAGTAAGGAGGCTCGGAGCCTGGTTCCTTCACGGGGAAGGATCTTTTTCGGGGTATCCCCCTTTCCCGGTCCCTGTTGCAAGAGATAGAGAAAGAGGAAAAAAGGAAAAGGATACGAAATCGAACGACGCGGCGTACCTTTTTTGGCGCGGTTATTGCGAAGCGTCGCCCGCTTCTCCTGCCAGAAGCGCCGCCTGTCCCGCCGCGGAGTTAATGCGACGGGACGAGTGGTTGGCGGGGCGGCCGTCGCGCGTGCGCGAGCCGTTTGAGGAACGGATCACGGGCGCGTTGTTTTCACGCCGTGAGAGGGGGGTCTCTCGCTGCCCCCGGATGGGACGTGAGCTTGGCTGACGACGTGACCGCTGCTCCCGCCCGCCTGCCACCGTCATTACTACCGGCCCACTTTTGGCCGCATTGACCGCCGCGCCAGGCTGGCGCTGCTGGGTCATGCGCTGGGTCGCCTCGAGTCGCGGTATTGGTTCCGCAATCGAGGAGGCGCGGTGGTGGCGCAAGTGGCGGTGCAGTTGCTTGCATGATGCATCCGGCGCGCCGGTTGCATGACGCGTGGGCTTGGGCCTCCATGCTGGGCGTGTCGGGAGTCAGAGAAGCGCGTCCACTTGGCGCAGTTGCATGCCGCCTGCATGGCTGCCCGCCTCTTTCGCCCGTTGGTCTGGGCAAAAGTGAAGGGTCACTTGTAACCGCTTGGCGGTTGTGTGCACCACGCGCGACGGTTTGGCTTCTTCTGCTCTGAGCCGGTTTGCATGACATGCGGGACCCAGCCCCCGTGCCGCAGGGGAGGGCCTTGGAGCGTGTTGGAGAAGACTCAGCCCGTGATGGTTGGGGGCGCAAGTAGGGAGAGTTGCCTTTAAAAGGAGGGCGACCCCTTTCGGAAGGCGACCATGTCTTCTCGCTCCCTTATGCATCGCGTCTTTCCACCTTCCAAGCCCCCGGATGGGGGATGCCCGCAGTCTTTTCGCCTCATCGTTGGAGGAACGCAACTCCGTGGGAGTTGGTACCTTTCAGCCATCGTTCGGCTTCAAGGATTTTCATCAGCCAGCCCGGCTGTACCCCCCCGCCGGCGGTCACCCGAGACGGTGACCACCAGCTCCTAGGTGGGGAGAAGCAAGCCGGGCTGCGATCTTGGTCCCACCCTCAGCTTCAAGGATGTTCATCATCCTTGCTGGGGTGGGGGCCGGGCTGAGCCGGAGCTCTACCTCCCGCACGGGTTCGCGGGTCACCCTCTCCTGCGGCGTTCGAGGGAGAGGGCGCTCACTGGCCCCGCGGGCGGCCCGGACTTTGACAACGCGGGGCTGGTCGACGGCGGGCGTCGTCACCCCCAGCGTGTCGAGCTCGTCGGCTTGGCTCCCGGCGGCCCCTCCTGCCGGAGGGCGGCTGCCACGCCGTGTGCACGGGAGGACCGCCCAAGATGCCGCGCGCTGCTAGGGCGGCGTTCGTGTTCTGGGGTGGTCCTGCCTTTGCACTGGGATGGCGCCTCCACGCGGAGGCCGGTGCCCCACTCGTCCGGGAGGATTTGAGTGGGGATCTGCCGGAGGGCTGATGGCCCCTGCCGTCGGTGCCGAGGCGGAGGCGGCTCGAGAAGTCCCCGTCGCCGACGGGATCACCGCCACCATCCGCGCTTCGGGCCTCCGGTTCTTTGTACTTGTCCTCGCCCCTCGAGCGTCGGCGTGGGCGAGGGCAAGATTGCAGCAGCGCCCACCCTGAGGCCTGCGCTGCTGCAGTTCGGCCATCCGGAGCGGGGGTCGTTGTCGTCGTAGTCAGAGCGGGCGGCGGCGAGCCGCTCGTCATTCTTCTGTTGCTCCGCAGGCCCACCCCTATCGAGTGGGGTTGTTCGTACCTGTGGAGGGGGAACCGGAGTTCCGTTTGTAATGGCACTTTGAATGCCAGTGTTTTTGTTCATCGTGGCTGTCGAGGCCTGAACATGTATGTAATTTTGGCACGGAGCCGTGTTTTTTCTTCATTTTCGAGCACTAAGACTCGCCTGTTGATTATCTGAACCGCGTCACCAAGCATGAGTCGCCCTGTGTCAAGGTGACGAGTGAGGTATCCGTATCCCAGAGGTGTAGGAGTCCCTCGGCTCGGTCGGCCTTGTTGTCTGAGGCTCCTCTAGCTTAGTTAAAGGGACCCCTTGGCCGCTCTTTGACGAGTCGAGGCCAGGGGTAGCGATATCAGCATGAACAGAGGCAGAGTTGGCTCGAAAATGAAACCTGGTTGGCCGGAGCCTAGCCGGGTTGTCCGTTAGCGGGACCGACGCCGAAGTTGATCAGCCGAGGCCTCGGGTCGGGCTGGCGCCCTTGGAAGATGGTTGGCCGAGGCCCCAGGGGTAACCGGCCGAGCCGCTTGCTCGGGCCGGATTCCCGGAGAAGTCCCTGGCAGCGATTGTCCGGGCGTGGCGATGACGTCGTCCTCCAGAGTGGGGGTCCTTGGACCGCGTCGCCGTCCGAGGCTAAGTCGGACCTCGCTGAAGGTGTCGTCGATGCCGAGGGTGCTACTGCCCCCTTCCAGCGTCAAGACCCGAGCCTGCAGGATCAGAGTGTCTTGTAGCGTGTGCCTTCTGCGGCCGCCGAGGCCAGAATACACACCCTCGCTGTGTTGTAAAGCTGCGTCTCCTTTCCTCTTGTTTCGAGTATCTGGACTTTTTTGTCGGTAACAGGGATGTTTGTGCGAGCGAGAGTTGCTTCTCGCGGAAGGTGATGAGTGAGGTATCTGTATCCCGGAGGCGTGGGAGTCCCTCAGCTCGGTCGGCCTTGCCGCTTACGCGCACTTTCACCCGTCCATGAGGCCCTGTCACCGACTCAGTCGAGGAGGCTCGAAGGATCGCTTCGACAGTAGAGCTTCCGAACGTGAAGACTTGTTCGGTCCGTGGAATCACTTTATCCGAACGCGAGTTACTTATCGCAGAAGGTGATGAGTGAGGTATCCGTATCCCGGAGGCGTAGGAGTCCCTCGGCTCGGTCAGCCTTGGCTGCTTACGTGTACTCCGTCGTTTTCAGGATCCACTTTTCGAAGTAGTCAGAAAGCACGAAAGATATTCTGGCAGAAGAGATCTTTTTTCGAGGAAAATTTCAACGCAGAGGGGGTTCCCCCCCTTTTAGCCCCCGAGGGAGGGTCGGGCTTTGCCGAGGCGAGGCCGACCCTTCCTTGATGACTAAACTTTGCGTGGGTGCGAGGTATATGAACAACTTGAAAACATCTTAAGGGTAGAAGCGACGTAGCTATTGGATGTTCCAAGCGTTGTCGTAGACCTCGCCTTGACTGTTGGCCAGCTTGTACGTTCCGGGCTTCAGAACTTTGGCGATGACGAATGGCCCCTCCCAGGGGGGCGTGAGCTTGTGCCTCCCTCGGGCGTCTTGCCGCAGCCGAAGCACCAGGTCGCCCACCTGGAGGTCTCGGGGCTGGACCCCTCGGGCGTGGTAGCGTCGCAGGGACTGCTGGTACCGCGCCGAGTGTAGTAAGGCCTTGTCCCGAGCCTCTTCCAGCTGGTCCAGGGAGTCTTCTCGGCTAGCTTGGTTGCTTTGATCGCTGTAGGCCCTCGTCCTCGGGGAGCCGTATTCCAGGTCAGTGGGCAAGACGGCCTCGGCCCCGTAGACCAAGAAGAACGGCGTGAAACCCGTGGCTCGGCTCGGCATTGTCCTCAGGCTCCAGACCACCGAGGGGAGTTCCTTCATCCATCGCTTGCCGAACTTGTTGAGGTCGTTGTAAATCCGAGGCTTGAGCCCTTGTAGAATCATGCCGTTGGCACGCTCTACTTGCCCATTCGACATGGGATGAGCCACGGCGGCCCAGTCCACCCGGATGTGGTGATCCTCGCAGAAGTCCAAGAATTTTCTACCGGTGAACTGGGTACCGTTGTCGGTGATGATGGAGTTCGGGACCCCGAAGCGATGGATGATGTTGGTGAAGAACGTCACCGCCTGCTCGGACCTGATGCTGTTCAGAGGTCGGACCTCGACCCACTTGGAGAATTTGTCGATGGCGACCAGCAGGTGCGTGTAGCCCCCGGGCGCCTTCTGCAAGGGGCCGACGAGGTCCAGACCCCACACATCAAAGGGCCAGGTGATGGGTATCGTCTGCAGAGCCTGAGCGGGCAGGTGGGTCTGCTTCGCATAAAATTGACACCCTTCGTAGGTGCGGACAATTCTAGTGGCGTCAGCCACCGCCGTTGGCCAGTAGAAGCCTTGCTGGAAAGCATTCCCGACAAGGGCTCGAGGCGCTGCATGATGGCCGCAAGCCCCCGAGTGTATCTCTTGCAGGAGTTCCTGACCTTCGGCGACGGAGATACATCGCTGGAGGATGCTCGAGGGGCTGCGGTGGTAGAGCTCCTTCTCATCGCCCAGCAAGACGAACGACTTGGCGCGTCGCGCTACCCGCCGAGCCTCGGCTCGGTCGAGGGGTAGCTCTCCTTGGCGGAGATATTGCAGGTACGGGGTCTGCCAATTTCGATCAGGCGTGGCCCCGCTCCGCTCCTCCCCGATGCGCAGTGCCTCGCCCTCGGAGGCCGAGGGTACCTCGGGCTGAACCGAGGGCGCCTCGGGCCGAGCTGAGGGTGCCTCGGGCTGTGCCGAGGGTACCTCGGGCTGGACCGAGGGCGCCTCAGGCTCGGGCGTGTCGTCGATCTTGACGGAGGGTTGATGCAGATCCCGGGAGAAGACGTCCGGGGGAACCGTTGTTCGCCCCGAGGCTATTTTTGCCAGCTCGTCCGCAGTCTCGTTGTAGCGCCGAGCGATGTGGTTAAGCTCGAGCCCGTAGAACTTGTCTTCCAGGCGCTGAACCTCATCGCAGTAGGCCTCCATCTTCGGGTCGCGGCAGTGGGAGTTCTTCATGACTTGGTCGATGACGAGCTGCGAGTCACCGCGGGCGTCGAGGCGCCTGACCCCTAGCTCGATGGCGATCCGCAACCCGTTGACCAGAGCCTCGTACTCAGCCACATTGTTGGACGCCGGGAAATGGAGGTGTAGCACATAGCGTAGGTGTTTCCCGAGGGGCGAGATGAAGAGTAGGCCCGCGCCGGCTCCCGTCTTCATCAGCGACCCGTCGAAAAACATGGTCCAGAGCTCCGGTTGGATCGGAGCCGTCGGTAGCTGGGTGTCGACCCATTCGGCTACGAAGTCCGCCAAGACCTGGGACTTGATGGCCTTCCGAGGGGCGAACGAGATTGTCTCACCCATGATTTCCACCGCCCACTTTGCAATCCTGCCCGAGGCCTCTCGGCACTGGATGATCTCCCCCAGGGGGAAGGATGACACCACAGTTACCGGATGAGACTCGAAGTAGTGTCGCAACTTCCGCCGCGTCAGGATCACTGCATACAGCAGCTTCTGAACTTGTGGGTAGCGGATCTTGGTTTCGGACAGTACCTCGCTGACGAAGTAAACTGGCCTCTGAACGGGCAATGCATGCCCCTCTTCTTGCCTCTCGACCACAATCGCGGCGCTAACCACCTGAGTGGTCGTGGCGACGTAGACCAAGAGGGCTTCTCCGTCAGCTAGAGGCACCAAGATAGGCGCCTTTGTGAGGAGCGCCTTCAGGTTCCCGAGGGCTTCCTCGGCCTCAGGGGTCCAAGCGAAACACTCGGCCTTCCTTAAGAGGCGGTACAGAGGCAGGCCTCTTTCGCTGAGGCGTGAGATGAAGCGGCTTAGAGCCGCGAGACATCCCATGACCCTCTGTACGCCTTTTAAGTCCTTGATGGGCCCCATGCTGGTGATGGCTGCGATCTTCTCCGGGTTGGCTTCGATGCCCCGCTCGGAGACGATGAACCCCAAGAGCATGCCCCGGGGCACCCCGAAGACACACTTCTCGGGATTGAGCTTGACGCCCTTCGCTTTGAGACATCAGAATGTCACTTCAAGGTCGGAGAGGAGGTCGGAAGCTTTCCTCGTCTTGACTATGATGTCATCGACGTAGGCCTCGACTGTGCGACCGATGTGTTCGCCGAACACATGGTTCATGCACCACTGGTACGTTGCGCCCGCATTCCTCAAACCGAACGGCATGGTGACATAGCAGTACATGCCGAAGGGCGTGATGAAAGAAGTCGCGAGCTGGTCGGACTCTTTCATCCTGATTTGGTGATACCCTGAGTAGGCGTCGAGGAAAGACAGGGTTTCGCACCCAGCAGTGGAATCCACGATTTGATCGATGCGAGGCAGAGGGTAGGGAACCTTCGGACATGCTTTGTTGAGACCAGTGTAGTCTACACACATCCGCCATTTCCCCCCTTTCTTTCTCACAAGCACAGGGTTGGCAAGCCATTCGGGATGGAATACCTCTTTGATGAACCCGACTGCCGTTAGCTTGTGGATCTCCTCGCCTATCACTCTGTGCTTCTCCTCGTCGAATCGGCGCAGAGGCTGCTTGACGGGTTGGGCTCCGGCCCGAATATCCAGCGAGTGCTCGGCGACATCCCTCGGTATGCCGGGCATGTCTGAGGGACTCCACGTGAAGACGTCGGCGTTCGCGCGGAGAAAGTCGACGAGCACTGCTTCCTATTTGGGGTCGAGCCCGGAACCGATCCGGATCTGCTTGGAGGCGTCGCCACTGGGGTCGAGGGGGACGGCCTTAACCGTCTCCACTGGCTCGAAGTTGCCGGCATGACGCTTCACGTCTGGCACCTCTTTGGAGAGGCTTTCTAGGTCGGCGATGAGGGCCTCGGACTCGGCGAGGGCCTCGGCGTACTCCACGCACTCCATGTCGCATTCGAACGCGTGTTTGTACGTGGGGCCGACGGTGATGACCCCGTTGGGGCCCGGCATCTTGAGCTTCAGGTAGGTGTAGTTGGGGACGGCCATAAACTTCGCGTAGCATGGCCTCCCCAGTACCACGTGGTAGGTTCCTCGGAACCCGACCACCTCAAACGTCAGAGTCTCCCTTCGGAAGTTGGACGGCGTTCTGAAGCAGACGGGAAGGTCGAGTCGTCCGAGGGGCTGGACGCGCTTCCTGGGAATGATCCCGTGGAAGGGCGCAGCGCCTGCTCGGACGGAGGACAGATCGACGCGCAGGAGCCTGAGGGTCTCGGCGTAGATGATGTTGAGGCTGCTGCCCCCGTCCATAAGGACCTTGGTGAGCCTGACATCGCCGACGACGGGGTCGACGTCGAGCGGGTATTTCCCCGGGCTCGGCACATGGTCGGGGTGGTCAGCTTGGTCGAAGGTGATGGGCTTGTCGGACCAGTCTAGGTAGACTAGCGCCGCCACCTTCACCAAGCAGACCTCCCGGCGCTCTTGCTTGCGATGCCGAGCCGAGGCATTCGCCACATGCCCACCGTAGATCATGAAGCAGTCGCGGACCTCGGGGAACTCTCCTGCTTGGTGATCTTCCTTCTTGTCGTCGTCGCGGGCCCTGCCACCCTCCGCGGGTGGCCCGGCCCTGTGGAAGTGGCGCCGAAGCATGACGCACTCCTCAAGGGTGTGCTTGACGGGCCCCTGATGATAGGGGCACGGCTCCTTGAGCATCTTGTCGAAGAGGTTGGCACCTCCGGGGGGCTTCCGAGGGTTCTTGTACTCGGCGGCGGCGACAAGGTCCGCGTCAGCGGCGTCGCGTTTCGCTTGCGACTTCTTCTTGCCTTTCTTCTTGGCGCCGCACTGAGTAGACGCCTCGGGAGCATCTTCTGATGGGCAGCCCTGGGGCTGCTTGTCCTTTCGGAAGATAGCCTCGACCGCCTCCTGGCCAGAGGCGAACTTGGTGGCGATGTCCATCAGCTCGCTCGCCCTGGTGGGGGTCTTGCGACCCAACTTACTCACCAGGTCGCGGCAGGTGGTGCCGGCAAGGAACGCGCCGATGACATCCGAGTCGGTGATGTTGGGCAGCTCGGTGCGCTGCTTCGAGAATCGCCGGATGTAGTCCCAGAGAGACTCTCCCGGCTGCTGCCGGCAGCTTCGGAGGTCCCAGGAATTCCCGGGGCGCACGTACGTGCCCTGGAAATTGCCGGCGAAGGCTTGGACCAGGTCATCCCAGTTGGAGATCTGCCCTGGAGGCAGGTGCTCCAACCAGGCGCGAGCGGTGTCGGAGAGGAACAGGGGGAGGTTGCGGATGGGTGAGTAAAAGCAGTTGGCAAGAGAGCGTACCAAATAAACCCGGGATGAGCTCTTATTTATACGCCCAGAGCGTTGAAACTGGAGGGTCCCGCTTGTCAAAGACTGTTGCTATTCTAGCAAAGTGAAGGTGTTTTTTCGGACCTTCGGCTTAAGGCCTTCGTCCATATCGCAATATGAATTTATCATTACAACAAATTAATATTGCGAGGGGCTACTGTTGGGGGTCTTCGGCTTCCGAAGGTCCTCAAAAACGTGATTTGACAATGTTTTCTAAGTATGCGAGCAGGTATCTTCGGAATCAGGTTGCGGGTATACAGAAGCATGGTCAAGACGAAGCTTGACTGAAATGGAAGACAATCATGACGAAGGATGAAACGATCACGAAGCTATGTGCAGAGGAGCTTCGGCATGACAGCAGAAAGGGGAAACCGACTTAAAGATGAAAAGCCAAATCAGCCCTTGAAGAATTACTATAGAGTTATTGATAGAAGTAAAGGGCATTAATGTAATTTTGTACGGGCTGTGTCCCGTGCCTATAAATAGATGAACAGTATTCTTGTACTGTTCACGCTGACTTGGCATTCGCATCACGCTTGTACCCTTGCTTTCCTTCAGACCGAAGGTACATTTGTAATTTGCCATCGTTTATACAAGTAAAATGAAATAGAAATAAATCAATAATAATGTTTAAAATAATTATGTTATTCTCTATATTTCATGCATAAATCTTTTCTTGTCTTTTATTATGATTATGAAGGTATGACCTTCATAACCTTCGTCCGAAATTCATTATATCCAAGGGGAAATAATGTTTCGAAGGACGAAGGGCTTTGATATTTAACATTCTATGTTGCCTTGTTCTTAATTCATAGCATTTGAGAACAAGTCCCCAACAGGCCGCCCGATCAAAATCTAACGGTTCGGATTACATCCCCGCTAAGTGAACTGGTGCTCTCTGGTGGCTGCTCGATCTAGGATCAACGACGGAGACCAAAGCCGATCCAAACCTATACATCGGCCATCCGATCCCCAATCCACGGGTGCGAGCCCACCAGCCCGAGATCAAATCTCACGCCCAGGTATTTTGATCGATGGACAGGATCGACTCCGTGCTGAACGAATACACAAGACTAATCCCAGCCGTCTATTTCATGATCTATGGACAAATTGGCGTCTTCAACCTCTCGGCGCCAAGGCACAGCTGACCGCGCTCCATGGCGGGTGCTCCATCGTTCGCCGCTGATCCCCACAACAGTACCGGTGACCCCCCAGGCCACGTCTGCTCCTTGCCCCATCTCTACCGATTTGCAAAGATGGCAGGATGTGTAACACCCCAGGTGTTACCCAAGGCCCTGGCTTAAAATATGCATCTATGGCCTATTGTCACATGTGTTTAAATGGAAAGAGAGGACACCCAAAGCTTTAGAACCATGGCTAAACTAAGTTATGATCATCATGGGAGGGATACCCTAGCCTTCATGTATCTTCACCTATGAAAAAGGTTCTAAAAACCTAATTTCCCCTCTTGGGCCATTAAACCACCAAACATTGGATTAAAGGGAAAACTATGCAAATGGCCAATTCATGGATTGAACCCTTTACCAAAGTTGAAGTACATTAATATACCTACAAAATATAGTAAGGGAGGTATTACAAAAAGGTCCTACAAAAACCCCAAAATTAAGCCCCAAGTGGAGAGCACCCTAGAGCAAGCCATTTTCCTCTAAGTCAAAAATCAGCCCTAGTCTAAAGATCAGAAGTGTTCACCCTTTTGCTAGCGCCAAAACCACTAGGTCCAAATAACAAAAAGTAGCCAAACTACCCAAGGCACACCCCTAAAAATTTGAAACCGGACCAGGGTCGTTTCACACAGTTTGGCATCTGTTTTGTCGCGGGGTGAACAGTGCAGAAAGACAAGACATGGCGCCACCATATCTTCCAAGCCAGGCCTGATCACCCCTTGGAACTCACATGAACTAGATAGCTCTAGGTGCAGGGAAGAAATCTTACACAAGTCATATGGCAAGATTCGCACGTTTGGGAGCTCTGCAGGCGCAAGAACTCGGGCAGATTAACACGACCACGTGTTCGACACGCCCCTGCAACGCCAGAGCACGCCCCGGTGCTTGGCCCCGCGTGAGTCGCGTCGCGCTGTGTCAACCCCGCGCCCACGGCTATAAAGCCAACCCCGGTCTCGACCGTACACCGCCGCTCACTCCCAACCCCACCCGAGCACAAGTTCATCGGCGTTTGCCCAGAGAACGGCGTGCTAGCGGCCACGCGAGCCCCGACCACCGTAGACCGGCCACGCTAGCCCTCCTCCAACCCGTCTGACCCCTCGGCTAGCTTCCTCGGAGCTTAGTAAACCTCCCCGAGTCCACAGACCGAACACCACCTCATCGGAGACGCCAGATCGACGTCGCCGGACTTCAACCGGTCACCGTCGCACGTAGACCGAGCTACACGGTAAGCCATTCGTCGTTTCCTTGTGCCTACGACATCCTTGACCTCCAGTGAAGTCCCCATGCCATTTAATTAAACTATACCGCCATGAACAGGCCGGAGCGCACGCCACCGACGAGCCCGACCGCCTGCGCATGCGGCCAGCCCTATTCTGACCATCACCGCCGGCAATCCGCCCCTCGACGTGACCGCCAGGACCTCCCGGACCTCGCCCAACCCTCCACCGGACCTCTTCCACCGCCAGTAAGCCATGCCACCCTTTTTCCTCCCTGCAGCTACTGTTCCTGCGAGGAGGAAGCTCGGGTTAAGATAGAAAGAAGCCAGGGGGTATTCGCAATGTTAGTGACTCAGTAAAACAGTTCCGCGGGGGCACCGTTTAAATGATTTAGTTAAAGAAAACCACAGAGGCCCCAGTGCAAACCTGTTTTCCTTAAACCTTTAAGATTTATTCTTTTAAATGAGTACAAAACTTGAAAAATTCATAACTTGAGTTTCATCCAACCAAATTTGGTCAAACCAATTTTGCTAGGTCCTAAATATTATGAACTATTTAAGAAAAATAATAAACACCCTGATTCCTACAATACTTTTAGAGTTTCAATTTAAATAAGCTTACTGCCCAAAACTAAATAAATAGAGGAAAAATAGAAATACTCTTGGATTGAGGATAAGAAAAATTAGAGACATACTTAACTACTAACTACCCTGTTTAAAAATGTTAAACTCCTCAGTACACTAGGTTAAGGAGGGATTAACCATTACAACTTGTATTGACCCAAACCTTAAGAAAATGAAAAAAGGAATTTAAAATAAGAACCAGAGGGCAACCACATTTTACCTAGCTTGCTTAGGTTATATAATTCATAAAGAAATTTCGTTGAACCATCTGTTAGTACAAAAGAAATGCACCACATTTATTTTATAAAAACAGTAAGAACTTAGAAAAATCCTAGAAAATAACCCTAAAGAGAAACCACCCCAATCCTTGGGATAACTACTATTAAGCTAGTATGAATCTAGGAAAAATACAAGTTCTATTGTTTGATATTTTTCAAATGACAAGTTAGTTATAAGTGCCTTTTTGAAATTAAACTTTGGAAAATCACAACTAAATAACCATTAAGTCACTTTCTGTGATTTTTGGCACAGAGACCTGTCATTACCCATAGATGTTGGCAAAAATATTTTTTAGTGCAGAACCCCCACCCAAACCAGAGCCGTATAGTACAAAGCGTCCATCCACCCTCACTTTTGTTATTTTTGCCTAGAGTTTGTCCAAATTAGTCTTAACCTCAACTTTGTAGAACAAACTACAATGCTCAATATTAGTCCACTATAATTTTTGCAATATTTTTGGAAAATTCTAAATCATTATGGTAGTTCAAGATCACTCTAGAAAGCATAAATAGAAGGTAAAAAGGGAACTTTGGAAGGAGTGAATCTTATACAGCTAAAATCTCTCTAAGTGTCCAATGCAACATAAAGGAGATGATTAAAATTCTTAAATTCACTCAAGACCCTAAAATAGGTGTGTATAAAACACTAAGAGTACCATCCGATAAAGAAACCTGATGTGCACCCGTTGGGTGAATGCCCGATCTTTCGATGAGAGGGTGTGGAATAACTCGATTGGTGGAGGAGACGACATTCACGGCCCGACTACAGCCTTCCAAAGACGCTGCGCCTTAGCAACCGATACACCACCTCCTATGGCTGTCACGATCTTGTGGAGCGTGACACCCTGGCCACTAGGGCACTCGTCCTGCAAGCAATCGAAGAACTAGCAAGAACAAGTAGAACAAGTACTGAATTACTCGACGTAAATTGTAGGTTTCAAAACCAAACTCCAATATGGTGGGGTTTCGAAGACAAGAAGACGGGCGGCTGAACCAACACGCGCTTACAAGCAAGTATCGAGAGCTAAACTTGATCTAAACAAAAACCCGCTGTTCTTGGTGGCAACCCTAGGATGCGTCCCTAATGGACCCAACTCGATACACAACCCACTGGGCCAAAATAGGGTGATGCACCACCATGGGCAGAAAAGGCAGGAAATGTCTCGGTAAGGAAACAATGATTACGGCGGCCTCAGAACAGATATGACTATAATTCCGGATCCATATGAAAGTAGACTTGATAAGCTTTCCATGTTGTGCTTGAACATTCCAATCCGAGCCCGCATGTGACTGTGGTTACCGTCACAAGTTGGTGTTCTTCTGCAGTCCGAATCCAGCATGTTCAAATCCTTTTCCCTTTCGGTCTTCTCCCTGGTTCCTAAGCAAAACAAGAGTGCACGGGTCTCCATGGTCTAAATATGATGGATATGAACTCAAGAGTGTAATCACCTGATGGTTGAGTTGACGAGCACGAGCACGAGTAATGGGACCAGAAATTGGTACTTGTATTGGCATAGCTGTATCAGTAGTTTGGATGTCTTCATCATTCT
Organism: Zea mays; assembly: GCF_902167145.1. Taxonomy (NCBI): domain Eukaryota; kingdom Viridiplantae; phylum Streptophyta; class Magnoliopsida; order Poales; family Poaceae; genus Zea; species Zea mays. Next base: position 50,306,333 of record NC_050103.1, read on the forward strand.
CCCCTTCTTGCATTTGAGTCGTTCTCGACTCAAGCTCAACTTCCTCTCCCAAGTAGGGCTTTAAATCTGCAATGTTAAATGTGGGGCTAACCCCAAAGTCTGTAGGCAGATCTAGCCTATATGCATCGTCGTTAATTTTCTCTAGCACTTTAAACGGTCCATCGGCTCGAGGCAACAATTTAGATTTTCGCAATTCAGGAAACCTTTCCTTTCTCAAATGCAACCAAACTAAATCTCCAGGTTCAAAATTTAATTCCTTTCTACCTTTATCACTAGCAAACTTATATCTAGCATTCATACGCTCTATGTTTTCTTTAGTAGTTTCATGCAGTTTTAACATCAATTCAGCACGCCTAGTAGCATCAAAATTTAATTTTTCAGAAGATGGCAAAGGCATTAAATCAATAGGAGCACGAGGCAACAAACCATATACAATCTGAAATGGGCACATCTTTGTAGTAGAATGCAATGATCGATTATAAGCAAATTCAACATGAGGCAAACAGTCCTCCCACATCTTAATATTCTTCTTTAGAACAGCCCTTAACATAGTAGACAAAGTTCTATTCACAACTTCAATTTGACCATCGGTTTGGGGATGACATGTAGTAGAAAATAAAAGCTTAGTCCCCAATTTTGCCCACAAAGTCCTCCAAAAATGACTAAGAAATTTAGCATCACGATCAAAACGATTGTGTTGGGCACACCATGCAAGCGAACAATTTCACGAAAGAACAAATCAGCAATATGACTAGCATCGTCAGTTTTATGACATGGTATGAAATGTGTCATCTTAGAAAATCTATCAACAACCACAAACACACTATCACGTCCCTTCCTAGTCCTAGGCAATCCCAGCACAAAATCCATAGAAATATCTTCCCAAGGAGCACTAGGAACGGGTAGAGGCAAATACCAACCGTGTGGATTTAACCGTGACTTCGCCTTTTGACATGTCGTGCAACGAGCAACCAATCTCGCCACATCTCTTCTCATCTTGGGCCAAAAGAAATGACCAACAAGTATGTCCTCCATTTTCTTTGCTGCAAAATGTCCCATTAAGCCACCTCCATGTGCTTCTTGTAACAACAACAAACGAACGGAGCTAGCTGGAATGCATAGCTTGTTAGCTCTAAACACAAACCCATCACTAACGATATATTTGTTCCATCCTTTCCCATCTTTACAATGCAGCAACACATCTTTGAGAGCACCTAGAGGAGGGTGAATAAGTGATCCTGTAAAATTCAACAACTAATAGCCACAAAACTTGGTTGAGTGTTAGAATGATAAAACCAAGTGGCTATAGAGAGAGCTCTTGTGAATCACAATAATCACACAGAAAAACAATCACAAGAGACACGCGAGTTATCCCGTGGTTCGGTCAAGTATAATACTTGCCTACTTCCATGTTGTGGCGTCCCAATGGACGAGGGTTGCACTCAACCCCTTTCAAGTGATCCAATGATCAACTTGAATACCACGATGTTCTTCTTTCTTATACTTTCTCCCGTTTGCGAGGAATCTCCACAACTTGGAGCCTCTCGCCCTTACAATTGATCACAAAGAAGCACAGAAGTAAGGGAGGGGAGAGCAACGCACACAAGACTCAAAACGAGAGCACAATCATGCACACAAATCACAACTTGAGCTCTAAGTTCAACACACGGAGTTCTCAACTCAAGAGGAGCTCAAATTGCTAGCACAGAGAATCAAATGTGTGGGATGGAGTCTATATGCTTAGGAATGATCAAAGAATGCTTGGTTCCTTCCTCCATGCGCCTAGGGGACCCTTTTATATCCCCAAGGCAGCTAGGAGTCGTTGAAGGCATTCTTGAAAGGCTAATCTTGACTTCTGTCGGGTGGCGCACCGGACAACCATTGTTCATGTCCAGTGCGTGATTTCCTTCCATTCCTGGCGCAGCTGACTGTTGCAACTTTGGGCTGGTTGGCGCACCGGACCCTGTCCGGTGCCCCCAGCCAACCGTTGGAGCCGGCCACGCGTCGCCCGTGGATTTGGCGGCCGACCGTTGTGCTGGCGGCCGTTGGCTCACCGGACAGTCCGGTGAATTATAGTTGTACACCGCCGAAGTTTTCCCGAGAGCGGCCAGTTCGCCGGAAGCCAGTCTGGCACACCGGACACTGTCCGGTGCACCCAGACCGAGCAACAGTTGGCTGTACACTGCCAACTCTTTTCCAATCATTTTCTTTTCCTGTTTCTAGCACTTAGGTAACTTCATTAGTACCCAAAACAAATGTACTAAGTCTAGAAATATACCTTCTTGTTGATTTGCACTTCATTCATCATTTGGCATATAATAACCCACTTAATATGTGTTGGACACTTAATCACCAAAATATACTTGAAATGGCCCAAGGGCACATTTCCCTTTCAATCTCCCCCTTTTTGGTGATTTATGCCAACACATCAAAAAGCAACAAATAGAAGTGCAACATCAATGCAATTGAGAACAAAAATAGTCTTTGACAAGATTTTGACATATTTGGATCGTTCTTTGCCACCACTTGGTTTGTTTTTGCAAATCAAATTCATTTTCCATATTTGGATCGTTCTTTGCCACCACTTGGTTTGTTTTTGCAAATCAAATTCATTTTCCTATCTCTAAGTCAAACACACTTGTTTGGGCACAAAGAGAGATAATCCAAGAGTAAACTGATTAAGAGCCAAAAACTCCCCCTTTTTCCATAATCAAACATTCTCCCCACAAGAGACCAAAATTTGACAACAAGAGTATTTTGACAAATCAAAAGTTCTAACTAAAGTTCTAACTCTACTATTTTCAAAATTCTCAAGTGGTAGCTGATCCATTTGCTTTGGCCTTAATTTCTCCCCCTTTGGCATGATGCACCAAAATGGAATCATTATTGGCCCTTTAACCCCATTGCCTCACCAAAATTGTCAATTAAGAGCAAAAAGGCAATAAGAGCGTAGATATGAACTTGGAGTTAATACCGGAGTGCAGTGGAAGTCTTTGCATGGTCCAAGTTCACATTTCCCTTTCAATTCACCTTTGAGGCTACATTAAGAAAACTCAACACAAATGTTAGTCTCAAAGGATCTAGTTGTAGCACTTCTCCCCTAAATATGTGCATTACTCACACATGGACTTGTGAGGTCCGGGGATCCCTTGCACAACTTGAGCACCAGAAGTAAACAACAAATCTCATAAATGCATAAAATAACTTGATCAAAGGCATAAAACACATGTATGCTATAGATCAATCCAAGTTACGCGAATCTAAGACATTTAGCTCACTACGCAGCCTGCAAAAGGTTTTCTCATCTAAAGGCTTGGTAAAGATATCGGCTAGCTGGTTCTCGGTGCTAATATAGAACACTTCGATATCTCCCTTTTGCTGGTGGTCTCTCAAAAAGTGATGCCGGATGTCTATGTGCTTAGTGCGGCTGTGTTCAACAGGATTATCCGCTATGTGGATTGCACTCTCATTGTCACATAGGAGTGGGACTTTGCTCAGATTGTAGCCAAAGTCCTGGAGGGTTTGCCTCATCCAAAGTAGTTGCGCGCAACACTGTCCTGCGGCAACATACTCGGCCTCAGCGGTGGATAGAGCAACGGAGGTTTGTTTCTTAGAACTCCAAGACACCAGGGACCTTCATAGGAATTGGCACGTCCCTGATGTACTCTTCCTATCAACCTTGCATCCAGCATAATCGGAGTCTGAGTATGCAATCAAGTCAAAGGTAGACCCCTTTGGATACCAGATCCCGAAGCAAGGCGTAGCAACTAAATATCTAAGAATCCGCTTAACGGCCACAAGGTGACATTCCCTTGGATCGGATTGAAATCTAGCACACATGCATACGCTAAGCATAATGTCCGGTCTACTAGCACATAAATAAAGCAATGAACCTATCATAGACCGGTATGCCTTTGATCAACGGACTTACCTCCTTTGTTGAGGTCGACGTGTCCGTCGGTTCCCATCGGCGTCTTTGCGGGCTTGGCGTCCTTCATCCCAAACCGCTTGAGAAGTTCTTGCGTGTACTTCATTTGTGAGATGAAGGTGCCATCCTTGAGTTGCTTCACTTGGATCCCAAGGAAGTAGTTCAACTCGCCGATCATCGACATCTCAAATTTCTGTGTCATCACCCTGCTAAACTCCTCACAATAGTTTTGGTTAGTAGAACCAAATATTATGTCATCGACATAAATTTGGCACACAAATAGGTCACCATCACAAGTCTTAGTGAAAAGAGTTGGATCGGCTTTCCCAACCTTGAAAGCATTAGCAATTAGAAAATCTCTAAGGCATTCATACCATGCTCTTGGGGCTTGCTTAAGTCCATAGAGCGCCTTAGAGAGCTTACACACATGGCTAGGGTACCGTTCATCCTCAAAGCCAGGGGGTTGCTCCACATACACCTCCTCCTTGATTGGCCCTTTAAGGAAAGCGCTCTTCACATCCATTTGGAACAACCTGAAAGAGTAGTGAGCGGCATAGGCTAACAAAATGCGAATAGACTCTAGCCTAGCCACAGGAGCAAAAGTCTCCTCAAAATCCAAACCTGCGACTTGGGCATAGCCTTTTGCCACAAGTCGAGCCTTGTTCCTTGTCACCAACCCGTGCTCGTCTTGCTTGTTGCGGAACACCCACTTGGTTCCCACAACGTTTTGCTTGGGACGTGGCACCAAGCTCCAAACTTCATTCCTCTTGAAGTTGTTGAGCTCTTCCTGCATGGCCAACAACTAGTCCGGATCTTGCAAGACCTCTTCTACCCTGAAAGGCTCAATAGAAGAGACAAACGAGTAATGCTCACAATAGTTAGCTAGTCTTGAGCGAGTAGTTACTCCCTTGCTTATATCCCCCAGAATCTGGTCGACAGGATGATTCCTTTGAATCGTCGCTCGGACTTGAGTTTGAGGGGCCCGTGGTGCTTCTTCCTCCATAACTTGATCTTCTTGTGCTCCCCCTTGATCACACGCATCCTCTTGAAGAACCTGTTCATCATCTTGAGTTGGGGGGTGCACCATTGTTGAGGAAGAAGGTTGATCCTGCACTTGGTGTTCCGGTGGTCGCACATCTCCAATCGCCATGGTGCGAATTGCATCCGTTGGAACATCATCTTCATCTACATCATCAATTTCAACTTGCTATCTTGGAGAGCCATTAGTCTCATCAAATACAACGTCGCTAGAGACTTCAACCAAACCCGATGATTTGTTGAAGACTCTATACGCCTTTGTATTTGAGCCATAACCTAGTAAAAACCCTTCTACTGCTTTGGGAGCAAATTTGGAATTTCTACCTTTCTTCACCAAAATGTAACATTTGCTCCCAAATACACGAAAGTATGAGACGTTGGGTTTGTTACCAGTCAGAAGTTCATACGAGGTCTTCTTGAGGAGGCGATGAAGGTAGAGCCGGTTTATGGCGTGGCAAGCTGTGTTCACAGCTTCTGACCAAAACCGCTCGGGCGCCTTGAATTCTCCAAGCATCGTCCTCGCCATGTCTATGAGCGTCCTGTTCTTCCTCTCTACCATACTGTTTTGTTGTGGTGTGTAGGGAGCTGAGAACTCGTGCTTGATTCCTTCCTCCTCAAGGTACTCCTCCACTTGTAAATTCTTGAACTCGGACCCGTTGTCGCTTCTTATCTTTTTCACCTTAAGCTCAAATTCATTTTGAGCTCTCCTAAGAAAGTGCTTTAGGGTCCCTTGGGTTTCTATTTTATCCTGCAAAAAGAATACCCAAGTAAAGCGGGAAAAATCATCAACAATAACAAAACCATACTTACTTCCCCCGATGCTGAGGTAGGCGACGGGTCCGAAGAGGTCCATATGAAGTAGCTCCAGAGGTCTTGATGTGGGCATCACATTCTTGCTGTGATGAGTACTTCCCACCTGTTTACCTGCTTGACAAGCTGCACAAGGTCTATCTTTTTCGAAACATACATTTGTTAGTCCTAACACATGCTCTCCCTTTAGAAGTTTGTGGAGGTTCTTCATCCCAACATGTGCTAGACGGTGATGCCACAGCCAGCCCATACTAGTCTTAGCGATTAAGCATGCATCTAGATCGACCTCCTCTTTCAAAAAATCAACTAAGTAGAGCCAGAGTCAGTGGGCTTGTCATCTCTTCTTGATGCGCCTCGTCTTCTTCCCGTCCTTCTTCTTATGACTCGAGCCAGAGTCAGTGGGCTTGTCATCTCTCGGCTCGTTGAGGAAGGACTCCTTCTCCTTGTCGTTGACCACCATCCCCTTTCACTTAGGATCCATCTCTTCGGGCGATTAGTCCCTTTCGTGAAGAGAACGACTCTGTACCAATTGAGAGCACCTAGAGGGGGGGTGAACAGGTGATCCTGTAAAATTCAACAACTAATAGCCACAAAACTTGGTTAAGTGTTAGAATGATAAAACCAAGTGGCTATAGAGAGAGCTCTTGCGAATCACAATAATCACACAGAAAAACAATCACAAGAGACACGCGAGTTATCCTGTGGTTTGGCCAAGTATAATACTTGCCTACTTCCACGTTGTGGCGTCCCAATGGACGAGGGTTGCATTCAACCCTTTTCAAGTGATCCAATGATCAACTTGAATACCACGATGTTCTTCTTTCTTATACTTTCTCCCGTTTGCGAGGAATTGTGACACCCCAGTGTCACCTAGGGTTTCTCTCAAAATGCCAAACCAAGAACCATCATTTTATGTGAACCAAAGTAAGCATGAGCATCAAATTAACTTAAGTAAGAAGGAATTCACCAAGCATATACTTAAAAGTATCATGATCAAAACAATTGAGTCTTTCAAAAGGTAATAATGTTGCAACCCTAATAAAAACCCTAAGTAAGCCCCATGAGCAAAATTCAAGAAAATAAGGAAAAGGGTATGAAAAATTTAAAATTATGACTTGAGCCAATTGTAAAAATTAAAGTATATTTAATAAGCAACAAGAAAGGTTGAGAAAGCCTAGCCAAAATAACTCAAATAAATTCCCAAATCAGCCCTTGAACTATGAACCCTTAGAGAAATTCAGATTTCTGAATTTCTGAAATTCAGACCTCTTTCCAAAGATCAACTGCGTTCTCTGTTTTTCGAAACTCAAACTAGGAGATCCAAATATCAAAGTTGTGCCAAATTCCCTTGAACACTTCTTGGAAAAGTTTGAACTCAAACCAAATTCATTTGACATGGTTTTGGCGCAGTTTGACCTCGGGACCAGACATTCTGACACTGGCACCTTGGTGACGCTACAACTCCCTGTCCCTAGCCTAAAACCGCGCGACGCCCATACACAAAAGACAAAGCATGGTCAGGTGAACAAATCCTTCACAGCGATCTTGCTCAAATTCGCGAAGATTTGCACCCAACTAGCGCTTGAACATGGGCAGAGGCAACGGGAACACGTGTTCGACCGTGGCTGACACCCCCGGTTCACGCCCGTTCGTGCACCGCGCCTCCCAGTGCACGCCCGCGCGCGCTCGCCGCTCCACGACCGCCCGTGCACCGCGCCGTGCCTATAAAGCCTCCCCAGGCGCGCCCCACTTCACCCCGCGCTCACCTTCACCGGCCATCCACCTCCCCTTAGCTCCGGCGAGCTCAATTCCGCCCGCCATTGCCACCAGAGCTTCGGCCACCGTGGCCAGCCCACTCCAGCTACCCCCGAGTCGAGCCAGTGCTTTGGCTAGCTCCGTCAGTAGCCCGTGAAGCTTGCCAAGCCCTTGGACCAGGCCGGACTTCACCGGAAGCCCGAGATCGACCTCACCGGACTTCGGTCTTTCGCCGTCGCGCGTGGACAGAGCTAACCGGTGAGTCTCCGTCCAATTCCTTGCACCCATATCTTCTCTGGCATCCCGTGAACCTCTCTGACCCGTCCAATTGATCTATCTCGCCGTGAGCAGGCCGGACTCCTCGCCGCCGACGAGCATCCCCGCCTGCGCACGTGGACCGACCGACTCCGGCCATCTCCGACGGCGACCCGCACACCGTTGTGATCCCCGAGACCACCCCTACGTCCTCGACCACTTCACCGGAGCCATCTCGCCGCCGGTAAGCCCCTCCGCCCTTTCTTCCGCCGCGGTTACTGTTTAAGTTAGGAGAAGGACCTCGGGTTAGGATTTGTAGAACCCGAGGGGTTTTCTGTAACGTCAGTGACTCATGTGAATAGTAGCCTAAGGACTGATCCGCGAAGAAAACTTAGAATACCCGCCAGAGACCCCAGTGCAAAGTGGATTTCCATTTAATCAATTCTGTTAATCTTTTTAAAATGACCAGAGAACTTAGAAAACCCATAACTTAATGAATACTTAATAAAAAGTTGTCAAACTAATTTTGCTAGCTCCTGAATATTATGAACTATCATTTAAAAATGATAAACCCTATGCTTTCTGTTCTAAATTTTAGAGTTTAAAATTAAAAACAGAAACTTACCAAACCTAGTTTAATTAAGGAAAATTAGTTTTTATTCTGTGCTGAACTTAAGAAAATTTGTAGATGTTCAAACCTTATTTAGACACTGTTTAAAAATAGTAGGAACCCTAGCATTGGAAAATATGATGTAGATATTCAATTAAAGCTATTTTGCCCAAAACTTAGGAAAATCAGAAAGACATTAGAAACTAATGAACAGTAATTAAAATTATTTTTCCTAGTTTACTTATGTAACAGAGAACCTAGGAAAAATACAGAGACTATTAGTTCAGACCTGTTTTAAATTAAAATGTTTTATTTAGCCTTATTTGGACTGAAAATCAATTATTAGAGTTACAAAACTATAACCAAAATGAGTAATAAAAATCCAGTGGACTTACAACCACCAGAGCCCCACTACAAAAATAAAGAACACCTCAGCCCAACTTTTTAAGTAAGGAAAATAAATATAAAGTGATAATGAGGCATTTTCCAAGTAAATCATGAACAACCCCTAATAATGTGATAATGGGCAACCAAAAATTATCTAAGTCCATAGTGAGATAAACCACCAGAGAAAAATGCAAACCCATGAAAAAGAAGCAAACTCTTACCTATTGCTAATGATTTAAGAGAAGGGCCACTAAATTCAATTAATACATACCACCCCTTCCCTTAAGCAAAAAGAGGCCAAACTTCAGAATGATTGCTCTTGCACAAAATAATAACCAAGAAAAATAAGAACTCTGTTGTTTGATATTTTTCAAATATAGTGGTAGTAGAAAGCACCCACTTGGCTAGAAACTTGAGAAAACCATAGAAAAATAATTAAAAGGTATTAATGACTAGAAATTTTGTATCAAGTCATGTTATAACACCTAAAAGCCAGAAAAAATAAGTTTTAGAGAATTACCCACTGTTAAATAATAGTTGTAGTTCAAAGCACCCCTTCTGCCCTAGAATTTAATAATTTTGTCCAGAGAAAACTATTCACTTTCTGATCCCCAAATTTTGAGACAGAGAAACATACACCAGTACCAAGCCACTGTAATTTTTGCAGAATTTTTGGAATTTTATAAAAGCAACTTGTAGTTCAAACCCACTCCAAAACCTTTAGGAGAATAAAAGAAAAAAGAAAGAAGAAATAAATTTCACTCCAATAAGTCTAACTTGAATACTTATCAATTCTCCCTAAGATTTAGAAAGAATTCAGTGGAACCCCAAAAATAAACCTCCCACTTACCTTAGCTAAAGTTTGACCCAATTTACCAAGTATACCACCCAAAGGTCTCACATAAGTAAAGTCGACCTTGTTTAACTCAAGTAGATCATACACCTTCAAAGTTGTAATTTCTAAAAGCACATATCATATCATGCATATATCTTACGCATTGCATTTATTAGATTGTAATCTTGCCGACGGAGAGTACGTGCTCATCCCCGAGCAAGGACCTGTCCAAGAGGAGGACCAGGAGCAGGCTTCAGAGGCTGCTTTTGAGAATCTCCCCGCAGCCCCAGCAATTGAAGGCAAGCCCCGATTTTATGCATAATCGTATTATTATATGCTACTTTACTACACTTAATGCTTGTAGGATTGTAATGTGTACTTAAGTGTAGGAGTTGCTTGAAACCTCTAGTTGCATGAACTTAGGATTCCTTTTTGAGATGAATACTAGTATGCTAGGTCGAGTAGCTTCTTGCTAATCAGGATCTCGGTAGAAGTCGAGTGATTTTTCTAGCACTCGCGCGAGGTCAGGAATTGATTGTATTCATCTTGACAATGGGATATATGTTAGTCTATGGACTTGGATCCAGGGAGGATGCCTTGCCCATGAGACAGGAAAAAGGAATTAAGGATTAATGTGTGGATACCCGAGTCAAGCTTTTGAATGTACTAAGCACATGCCGGGAAAAATGGTAACCGGTAAACCTAGTACCTGAGTGAAGCCGGGCGCGGACTTTAACCCTCATGCGACCTGAGACTGGGTCTCCCATGCTAGCTATGGTGGGTACAAGTGCGGTCACTGCACGGTGGCAGCCGGGGTCAGTGGAGCATTGTATGCCAAGGCGGTGAGGCCTGGACGCGAACGGGGAATCGATGGGGACGATTGTCATGTGTGGGGTCGGAGTACCCTGACATGCCGTGTGTTTAGGTTTACCTTGCAAGGTTAAAACTCGATTCGAATCGTCTACTTCTCGCAGCTAATGAGACTGCTTGACCCCTTGTACTGCATCGAGTAAGAAGTGAAATGTGGTTACATGAGATAACTTGTTGATTGAACTAAATGATTGTTACCATGTATGCTTAGAAGGTGCAAATCTAGCTAAGTTAATGATGATAGAAATTGAAAAGCTAAAAATTGATTTTAGAAACAGCTAGTGCTTTTGGCAAACCAAACCCCTCAGCCAAACAGCTGCATAGTCTAGAGGTAGAGGAGTAGACTCCTCACACCGGTTAAGTCTAGCTGAGTATTAGTATACTCAGCCTTGCTTGTGGCACAATTTTTGCAGGTACCATTCAGGAAATGGTTGATGGTGTGACTTGGCCTACCACCCTGCCACCGGGTTGGACGGTCGAGTGGGATGTTGCTCCGGCAGGAGAGCAGCATGAGGAGTAGTGGGCTAGGCCTTGCCCATTTCCTCATTACCGACGACATCGATTATCCGCTGCACTTTATTTTGTGAACTCTTATTTACTACTCAAAAACTCTGATTTATGTAATAACTCAGTACTTAATTTGAGGTTTCCTGTTTTATTGTATTTCTTCTGTGACTCACCTTCGAGTGAGATTGTGGAATTTGATCCTGGTTAAGTGGCTCTATCAGACTAGATCTGAGGGACTGACGGGTTATTCCGATTTAAGTGTGTTACGGCCCCTGAGGCGTGACTTAGGCACTTAAGCTGGAATAATTCGGGTAGTTCTGCCACAGCTGGTATCGGAGCAAATTCCACCACAGAGAAGGACAATAAACCATGAATACCAATTTTCAAAATCTAAAACTTGCCTAGAAACTGCTACAGATCGTCAGGACTAGACTGCTAGACCTAGGACGAAAGGCATTAGGCATCGAGGGAAAAATAGGTGGCTAATTAATTAGGCCCCGTGGGCCAGTACTTATATTTCTATGGATGCCCTAAAAAGCACCCTATTTTCTTTCGAGAGGCAACGTTTCTTCCAGCATGCATGCATTACAAACACAAAGAGGAATTAAAAATTTGAGCTAACCCACTTTCTTTAGAACCATCCGGGCTCTCTTTTTCTTTTTCCTTCCACCATAATCTTTACCTTTGATTCCCTTCCGCAGATGAATTCACCCACCCCCGCCAGTGGAGGAGACTCTCGTTTCAGTTCTGACTTCCTTTCTCGCGATGGTTTTCCTTCCATCTTGTGGGAAGTGCTTAACTGCGCCGGCTACCCTACGCCCCCTTTGTACACGGTGCAGTTGTATGAGGAGCATCGGGTACCTCGTTGTCGGGTCTGGCTGACTTTGGAGGCTCATCCCCTTCAGCCGGGTTGGCGTTCTCTTGATTCTGAGACGATTGGACTCAGGACGGACGACACCGTTGAAGCAGCAACCATGAAGACTCTGACGACTTTCTATGGCTACCATCCCCTGGAGATGGTGATGCACCCCTTGGGACTCTTCCCTGCTGAGAAGAAGGATGATCCCATGTGGTGTAACCGCGTGAGCCATGTGAAGGATGTGTGGGCGATGTATCCTGACTTGGTTGGGAGGGTCACTGTTCAGTGCATGAATGCGCTTGATAGTCGCCTAGAGGGGGGGTGAATAGGGCGAAACTGAAATTTACAAATATAAACACAACTACAAGCCGGGTTAGCGTTAGAAATAAAACCGAGTCCGCGAGAGAGAGGGTGCAAAACAAATCGCAAGCAAATGAAGAGTGAGACACACGGATTTGTTTTACCGAGGTTCGGTTCTCGCAAACCTACTCCCCGTTGAGGAGGCCACAAAGGCCGGGTCTCTTTCAACCCTTCCCTCTCTCAAACGGTCCCTTGGACCGAGTGAGCTTCTCTTCTCAAATCACTTGGGAATCAAACTTCCCGCAAGGACCACCACACAATTGGTGTCTCTTGCCTCAATTACAAGTGAGTATGACCTCAAGAAAGAATGCGAAAGAAAAGAAGCAATCCAAGCGCAAGAGCTCAAATGAACACTACAAATCACTCTCTCTAGTCACTAAGGCTTTGTGTGGAGTTGGGAGAGGATTTGATCTCTTTTGGTGTGCTTTGCAATGAATGCTAGCTCTTGTATAGTGGTTGGAAGCTGGAAAACTTGGATGCAATGAATGGTGGGGTGGTTGGGGTATTTATAGCCCCAACCACCAAACATGACCGTTGGTGGAGGCTGTCTGTCGTATGGTGCACCGGACAGTCCGGTGTACACCGGACATGTCCGGTGCGCCAGCCACGTCACCAAAGCCGTTGCAATTTGACCGTTGGAGTTCTGACTTCTAGGCCCGCCTCGATGTCCGGTGGCGCACCGGACATGTACTGTAGAGTGTCCGGTGCGCCAGCATGGGCGTGCCTGACGCCTGCGCGCTCTGGCGCGCATTAAATGCCGTTGCAGGTGACCGTTGGCGCGAAGTAGCCGTTGCCCCACTGTTATACCGGACAGTCCGGTGTACACCGGACATGTCCGGTGAATTATAGCGGAGCAGCCGTTGGAAAATCCCGAGGCTGCCAAGTTCCAGAGCCGCGTCCTTTTGGAGCACCGGACACTGTCCGGTGTACACCGGACAGTCCGGTGAATTATAGCGCACTGGCTCTGAGAAATCCCGAGGCTGAGGAGTTCACCCCCTGGTGCACCGGACACTGTCCGGTGCGCCACCGGACAGTCCGGTGCGCCAGACTAGGGAGTCTTCCGGGATGCCTTTAGCTCTCTACTTTGAGCCCAACTTTGGTCTTTTTAATTGGCTTGTTGTGAACCTTTGACACCTGTATTACTTATATACTTAGAGCAAACTAGTTAGTCCAATTGTTTGTGTTGGGCAATTAAACCACCAAAATTAATTAGGGACTAGGTGTAAGCCTAATTCCCTTTCAATCTCCCCCTTTTTGGTGATTGATGCCAACACAAACCAAAGCAAATATAGAAGTGCATAATTGAACTAGTTTGCATAATGTAAGTGCAAAGGTTGCTTGGAATTGAGCCAATGTAAATTCTTACAAGATATGCATGGATTGCTTCTTCATTGTTTAACATTTTGGACCACGCTTGCACCACATGTTTTGTTTTTGCAAACTATTTTGTAAATCCTTTTCAAAGTTCTTTTGCAAATAGTCAAAGGTAAATGAATAAGATTTTGCAAAGCATTTTCAAGATTTGAAATTTTCTCCCCCTGTTTCAAATGCTTTTCCTTTGACTAAACAAAACTCCCCCTAAATGAGATTCTCCTCTTAGTGTTCAAGAGGGTTTTGATATATCATTTTTGAAATACTACTTTCTCCCCCTTTTGAACAATAAGATACCAATTTGAAAAACTCCAATTTTAAAATTTGGTGGTGGTGCGGTCCTTTTGCTTTGGGCTCATACTTTCTCCCCCTTTGGCATGAATCGCCAAAAACGGAATCATTAGAGCCCTCGAAGTTCTTTCTTCCCCTTTGGTCATAAATAAATGAGTGAAGATTATACCAAAGATGAAGTCCTTTTGCTCTGTCCCCAAAAGATGGAGTGTGGCACGGAGCGACGGCGAAGAATGAGTTACGGAGTGGAAGCCTTTGTCTTCGCCGAAGACTCCAATTCCCTTTCAATATACCTATGACTTGGTTTGAAATAGACTTGAAAAACATATTAGTCATAGCATATGAGAGAGACATGATCAAAGGTATACAAATGAGCTATATGTGCAAGTTAGCAAAAGAAATTGCGCGAATCAAGAATATTGAGCTCATGCCTAAGTTTGTTAAAAGTTTGTTCATCAAGAGGCTTGGTAAAGATATCGGCTAATTGATCTTTAGTATTAATGTAAGAAATCTCGATATCTCCCTTTTGTTGGTGATCCCTAAGAAAATGATACCGAATGGCTATGTGTTTAGTGCGGCTATGCTCGACGGGATTATCCGCCATCTTGATTGCACTCTCATTATCACATAGCGAAGGGACTTTGGTTAATTTGTAACCGTAGTCCCGCAGGGTTTGCCTCATCCAAAGCAATTGCGCGCAACAATGGCCTGCGGCAATGTACTCGGCTTCGGCGGTGGAAAGAGCAACCGAATTTTGCTTCTTTGAAGCCCAAGACACCAAGGATCTTCCCAAGAACTGGCAAGTCCCTGATGTGCTCTTCCTATTGATTTTACACCCCGCCCAATCGGCATCCGAATAACCAATTAAATCAAAAGTGGATCCCCTAGGATACCAAAGCCCAAACTTAGGAGTATAAGCTAAATATCTCAAGATTCGTTTTACGTCCGTAAGGTGAGCTTCCTTAGGGTCGACTTGGAATCTTGCACACATGCATACGGAAAGCATAATATTCGGTCGAGATGCACATAAATAGAGTAAAGAACCTATCATCGACCGGTATACCTTTTGATCCACGGACTTACCTCCCGTGTCGAGGTCGAGATGCCCATTAGTTCCCATGGGTGTCTTGATGGGCTTGGCATCCTTCATCCCAAACTTGTTTAGAATGTCTTGAGTATACTTCGTTTGGCTAATGAAGGTGCCCTCTTGGAGTTGCTTTACTTGAAATCCCAAGAAGTACTTCAACTCCCCCATCATAGACATCTCGAACTTTTGTGTCATGATCCTACTAAATTCTTCACATGTAGACTCGTTAGTAGACCCAAATATAATATCATCAACATAAATTTGGCATACAAACAAGTCATTTTCAATAGTTTTAGTGAATAGAGTAGGATCGGCCTTTCCGACTTTGAATTCATTAGTGAGGAGAAAATCCCTAAGGCATTCATACCATGCTCTTGGGGCTTGCTTGAGCCCATAAAGCGCCTTAGAGAGTTTATAGACATGGTTAGGGTACTCACTATCTTCAAAGCCGGGAGGTTGCTCAACATAGACCTCTTCCTTGATTGGTCCATTGAGGAAGGCACTTTTCACGTCCATTTGATAAAGCTTAAAGCCATGGTAAGTAGCATAGGCCAATAATATACAAATTGACTCAAGCCTAGCTACGGGTGCATAGGTTTCACCGAAATCCAAACCTTCGACTTGGGAGTATCCCTTGGCCACAAGTCGAGCTTTGTTCCTTGTCACCACACCATGCTCATCTTGCTTGTTGCGGAAGACCCATTTGGTTCCTACAACATTTTGGTTAGGACGTGGAACTAAATGCCATACCTCATTCCTAGTGAAGTTGTTGAGCTCCTCTTGCATTGCCACCACCCAATCCGAATCTTGGAGTGCTTCCTCTACCCTGTGTGGCTCAATAGAGGAAACAAAAGAGTAATGCTCACAAAAATGTGCAACACGAGATCTAGTAGTTACCCCCTTATGAATGTCGCCGAGGATGGTGTGACAGAACCTCCCAAGTAATTAGGCCCACCTACAGTTGTCCTTGTCTAACAGACATCAGACACCCTGTAGATGTTCCTAAGTCACTTGACAAGTTCGGTATCTTTCCTTACCTTACCAGGAACGTTTCACCCGTCTTGCAGACATTACAGAACATCGGAGATAAAAAAATGCGGAAGCGAATTACATAACTTACATTTATTTCAAAAGCAAGCTTGAGTTATTTTATTACAGACCAGAGCTAAAAGTGAGTGCAGAGTAGTAATATTATACAAACCAAGGGAGGCACAAACTCCTCCCGATAAGTTATAAACAAAAGATCCTATGTGGAGGACCGAGTCCTCCCGCACTTCAGTCTTGTTTTTCCTCATTTGGTACCACCTTGGAGCAAAAGCAACAAAAATTTGTCGCTTCCTCACCTAAAAACAACAAAGGGATAAACCCTGAGTATGGAATTACTCAGCAAGTCTTACCCGACTAAGGAAAAGACTCTCAAGGGTATGCTGGATAAATAGGAGTCAAGGAGAGGCTTTAGCAAAATCAACTTATACTTTTGCAGAAGTAGCTTACTAAAGTGAGTCCTTACTTTCAATCTTTTAACGCCATATTAAGTGTTAATAGACTCTATTTGCATCTAGTCTAATTTCACATCACATCAAGACAACATCATTTTTATCCATAGTGTTCACGTCCTGACTTTAGGTTGCAGGGAAGTGACCAAGTCTTCATAACCGCGAAGGTACGGCGATCCGAATCGATTATACTCAGCTGAGGATCTCCAATCACATGACATATGTAGCACTTAACCCTTGCATATGTCAACCCGCCACCGGGGTTCTTAAGACCGGATCAGGTTCACGCAAACCGAGAGCACAGATACACCATCGTCCAGCCTCTTGCCACGGAGGGTACACGCTACTCTCGCCACCGCTCCACGCCCATTTCGTGTTATCTTATTCCGGCCTTAGTCTGCCCGAGGCAAGGCTTACCCATGACGAGGCATGTGACCAGTTAAAGGGTCCTCGGTCAGCACGCCTACATACGCGTTAATCCTTAACCAACTTGGGTAGAACATCACCTGTTCCTACCCCAAATCTCAATTTAAGTATTTCCATCCTTAGGATTGTGTCTGTTCCTTAGGATGAAAGAGCATCACGGGGAACTTTGCAGTAAGATCCCACTATTGCTCCAAATGAAAATATTCTTACAGGTAGAAGCCATCCTCTCCATGGTTAAATTGAGGACAACCTCTATCCACAAGATCTAAGCAAGGCTAAGCATTTTTGTAAATCATATTTTGATACTTCACAGAAGTATCTATAATGGTATGGATATCAAGGAAAGCAATGCATCAAAGGGTTTCAAGTAACTCCTATGAACCTAATGCACATTTCACTAGACTTAAGTGTGCAAAAAAGTATTTAAAAACACAAGGAAAGGGGTTGCATGCACCGGGGCTTGCCTTCGTTCACAGGTGAATCAGGCTCAGATCCACAGATATCAAAGTAGAAATGATTCCCGGCCTGAGACTCCGAAGGTGGTGGTGGTGTCTCCTCTTCAGTTACTTCTATCTCTTCTTCTCGTTCTAATCATAACCATACATAAGTATAAGAATGGATGCCATGGGATGCTCATGAGGATGCAAAGATAGCATAAACTTATTATTTATGTCTTGAATACAACTTTCCTTCACGGAGTTCCGGGAACTTAGGGTTTCCGGAGTCGGTAAAGGAGTTCATAGGGCAGGGGGGTGTTTTTGGATTTGGTGATCAAACAAGGTCCAAATCAATTCAAACCCTACCCAAGGCTTCTAAATATTATGAGGAACTCATATAAAAATTTTGAGCATTTTTAGAATTACCATTTGTTTTCTAAAAATCCATAACCAACATTTTTAACCACTTTAAATACTCTAAAATTTCTTACTTCCACTAAAAATCACAAACCTATTTTTATTAAATACTATGGAAAATAACAAACCTAGGAAAATTAGTTTCACAATTTTATCATTTTTCTATAATTTTCTACATATTTCTAAAGCTCTGCTGGAAAAAGAAAAAGAAAAGGATTGAATAGAACTGGGCCGGATTCAGCCCAGCGACCCAGGTCCAGGGAGGAAAGGCGCCCGCGCGCATCCGCGCCCTGGCTGTTTTGCACAAAGGGACTCGAGGTTTTTACTATCTGCGAACGGGTTTTCTTACTGTTTAATAAGGTCGCTGACACTTTGCAAGAAGGTCCCTCGAATTCTATCCCTTTACGTTTCCCGGTCCCCGACGGCGTTCAAGTGCGGCTGAGCACCGGCGAGCCACTGCACCGGCCGATTGAGGCTAAGACAGGCGCTAAGCTTCGGCCGAGACCAAATCCGAGTCCCCATGAATGTTTCCCCCAACTTAATTTGGCTCATGATTGACTAAGGAGCTCTGGCCACGGTGGCCGTGAGCAGCGCGGCAGGACCGACGCGTTCCCGGCGACCAGAGGCTACTCCGTGCAAATTAAGGGTTTGGCAGGCATCACAACGATGTGAGAGTGCTCAGACGAGAAAGCAGGGGACGGGGACTGACCGGAAAAGGGCTAACCGCGGTGAAGCCGGTTTCAGGATGTTCTTCAACCGGTTTGGGGGAAGTCCCAAATTCGCGTTCTCTGGTGGGGGTTTCAGGATGCAGGTGGGTGCAGTAGGTGCTTGGATGCATGGCGGAGATGGGGGTACGCTCAATTTATAGAGCCCGCAGGCGGTGGTGCTCAATTTGGCCGAGCCGTGTTGGCGGCCGGAGGTAAAGATGAAGGCAGCGCGGTGAATACGTGGCTACTGCCGTGGCAAGCTCACCGGCGATGATTAGATGGCCGTAGCGAGTCACGGTGTTGCGGTGGAAATCAAAACCACGCGGCGTGAGGCCGGGAAGCGGCAGTTCACCGGCGAGCCTATCGCTCCACCGCAAAGTAGAGGGGGAGACACGGGAGGGGTCACCGGAGTGGAGCCCAGCTCACGGCGGTGAAGATTCTTACTGGGTGATGTTTATCTGGTGTCCACGGCGCACGAATCACGGCGAGCGGTAATCGACGGCGATGGACCACCGGCGGCGAGCAGGGAACGGAATCTTCTTCAGTTACCCTTTACTGTACCATGGCAATCACCTATTCAGAGTGTCTGACAGCCAATATTTAGGCCCAATTTGCTCACGAATCTTTATGGTAACATACTTAAAGTTCTGCAGCAATAGTGGAGTGCTACAAACCAGCTATAACTTTGCTACATGGTGTTGTCACAAAAAGTCACTGAATCATGTCTGAAATTGGGTTTGAAGTTGGTGGTAATCCACTGTTAGTCTGAAAATTCAGACCAAACCAGTCTGACAGCCTGACTTCAGGCTTAAATATCTCTGGATTTTTCTCAACAAGTGAGCTTACAACCTTAAGCAAAGTTGTTCTCCATTAATTGGTCTACAAACTTGTTGTGGTCACTTTGGGCAAAATCCTTATATTTTAAAAGATACAGGGCTCCAAAGTTGAACCAACACAACTGAATTTCAGACTTAGGCTCTATAGTGCTTAAAAGGTGATTTTTGCAAATAAGCCCAAAACTTAGGGTTTAACTTGCAAATTCACATATTTGTGAACCAAATGACTTTATATGTTTAAACATAGTAGTTTTTACACTTTAGTCCAAAGGTTCACCACTTTTGCACATAAGCCCCTAGGGTTTAGTTTTAGGGTTTTTCCAGGGTTCCAATTAGGGTTTCTGGTATCCCCGGGGTATAAATGTGATTCAACTTTATTTTTGTGGTCATTTTATGACTTTTACCCTAAAGCTTTAGGTTTCTTAACTTGGGTTAAGTTTTACCCCTTTAACCACTATTTAGGGTTAAGTCCTTTAACCAGGGTTCTATTTGCAAAAACATTAAAACAATACAACTTGTTTGAAATTTTTGCCTAGTGAATGCACTCTAGGTGTGTCAAACATATGCAATGTCAATGCTTATGATGCCATGCTCAAGTTTTAGTTATAGTAACACCAGGGGTGTTACATCCTTCCCCCCATAAAAGAATCTCGTCCCGAGATTAAAAATCCTAGGGTAGGTAATGGTAAAGGAAACACATCACATTTTTATTTCCTTAATTTTGGTACAAGGCAGGGGTAATGTGGGGGTTACTTTTTTATTACAACAGCTATACAGGCTTTACAATTTACATGAGGCTAGAAAGCCTGGGAAATTCTTATCTAAAAAGTCTTGGGTTTCCCATGTAGCCTCATCTTCCGAATGCTGGTTCCACTGTATCTTGTAGAACTTGAGAGTTTTTCTTCGGGTAACCCTGTCCTTTTGATCCAGAACTCGAATAGGATGTTCCGAGTATGTTAAATCTGGTTCCAGGACAACATCAGTCACTTCAATGGTTCGATCAGGAACCCGAAGACACTTCTTCAATTGTGACACGTGGAACACATTATGCACAGCAGACAATGTTTCGGGGAGCTGAAGTCGGTATGCCACTGGTCCACATTGCTCAAGTACAAGGAATGGACCAATGTACCTGGGTGCAAGTTTCCCTTTAACCCCGAAACGCGATACACCCTTCATTGGTGAAACTTTTAAGTAGACATAATCGTCTACCAGAAAGCATAAGGGTTGTCGTCGTCGGTCTGCATAACTCTTTTGTCGAGTCTGAGCTTTCTTCATATTATGAATAATTCTCTGAACCTTTTCTTCGACCTCTTTCACCATATCAGGTCTAAAGAAGTATCTTTCTCCAGGTTCAGACCAATTTAGCGGAGTTCGACACCGTCGCCCATACAAAGCTTCAAAAGGTGCCATCTTGATACTTTCTTGATAACTGTTATTGTATGAAAACTCTACTAGGGGCAAACATTCATCCCATTTTTGCGAGAAGTCCAGGACACATGCCCGCAACATATCCTCAAGTATCTGATTAACTCTCTCAGTTTGTCCACTGGTTTGAGGATGATAGGCCGAACTGTGGAGCAATTTGGTACCCAAGGATTTATGAAGTTCTTCCCAAAACTTGGATACGAACTGAGGTCCACGATCCGACACTATGGTCTTTGGAATACCATGCAAACTGAGAATACGGCTGATATATAATGCTGCATAAGTGGCTACTGTATATTTGGCCCTGACGGGTAAGAAGTGGGCAATCTTTGTGAGTCGATCAACGATAACCCAAATAGAATCATACCCTTTGGCCGTCCTGGGCAGTCCCACAATAAAGTCCATACTGATGTCTTCCCATTTCCATGTTGGGATTGGCAAAGATTGTAATGGACCAACAGTTTTCATGTGTATGGCCTTGACACGTCTGCAAGTGTCACATCTAGCCACATAGCGTGCAATTTCAATTTTCATCTTCGTCCACCAATAATGTTGCTTTAAATCTTGATACATCTTAGTGCTTCCGGGATGAATAGAATAACGACTAAGATGTGCTTCATCAAGAATTTGCTGGCGGAGCTCTTCGTTCTTTGGCACTACTATGCGGTTTTTAAACCATATCACACCTTGATCGTCTTCCTTGAAACATTTGGCTACTCCAGCCCTTATCTTTTCTCGTATGTGCTTCATACCCAGATTGTCCTTTTGAGCATCAATTATTCTTTGCAAAATGATTGACTCAAGCTTTAACTGATTCAGAGTCCCTTGTTGGATGATCCCCAGGTTTAGCTTTTCCATTTCTTGACACAAAGTGTTCTCGGAGGTCTTCGCCATAAGACAGTGGCAGGAAGTCTTACGACTCAGCGCATCCGCCACCACATTGGCTTTACCTGGGTGATAATGGATCTCCAGTTCATAGTCTTTAATGAGCTCAAGCCATCGTCTTTGCCTCATATTTAACTCTGACTGGGTGAAGATGTACTTCAAACTTTTATGATCTGTATATATGTGACAGACATTACCCAGCAGATAGTGACGCCAAATCTTCAGGGCATGAACCACAGCAGCTAGCTCCAGATCATGAGTTGGATAGTGCTCCTCATGTCGGCGCAACTGCCTTGAGGCATACGCAATCACTCGGCCCTCTTGCATCAGTACACAGCCGAGCCCACTGCCAGATGCATCACAATAAACGTCAAAAGGCTTAGTGATGTCCGGTTGAGCCAATACCGGAGCAGTGGTCAATAGTGTCTTCAATTGCTCAAAGGCTTCATTACACTTAGAAGACCAATTGAACTTAATGTCATTCTTTAATAAACTTGTGATTGGCTTCACAAGCTTAGAAAAATCTGGTATGAATCTGCGATAATACCTAGCTAGTCCAAGAAAACTCCAGACTTGGTGAACAGTTGTTGGGGGTTTCCACTCCAGAATATCTTTGACCTTGCTAGGATCTACCGCAATTCCTTTAGCCGATAACACGTGCCCCAAAAATTGAATTTCTTCCAGCCAGAACGCGCACTTACTGAACTTGGCATATAGCTGATGTTCCCTGAGGCGCGTCAATACAATCTGTAGATGCTGAGCATGGTCCTCTTCATTGTTAGAATATATCAAGATATCGTCGATGAAGACTACCACGAATTTGTCCAACTCGGGCATGAACACCGAGTTCATCAAGTAAGTGAAGTGGGCAGGAGCATTTGTGAGCCCGAAAGACATTACCAAGTATTCAAACAATCCATACCGCGTAGTAAACGCGGTTTTCGGTATATCCTCGGGCCGAATACGGATTTGATGATAGCCCGACCTGAGATCAATTTTGGAAAATACCCTCGCCCCAGTCAGTTGATCAAATAAGATGTCGATCCTTGGAAGAGGGTACTTATTCTTGATAGTGACCTCATTCAGGGGTCGATAATCCACGCACATTCACAAGGTTTGATCCTTCTTCTTAACGAAAATGGCGGGACAACCCCATGGGGACGAGCTTGGCCGGATGAATCCCTTATTCAGTAGATCTTGTAATTGAATCTTCAGTTCCGCTAATTCATTAGGGGGCATGCGGTACGATCTTCGGGAGATGGGAGCCGTACCGGGCTTTAGCTCAATTACGAATTCTACATCTCTTTCAGGGGGCAGTCCAGGCAAATCTTCCGGAAATACATCTGGAAACTCACATACTACCGGAATGTTCTTGATTTCCGGTACAACGGCTTCATAGACTCTACCAGAAGCTTTGGCCGGATTGGTTGCGGGGAGAGTCAAAAGAATCTCTTCTTGGTTATAGCTCAACCTGACGGTTCTGAGTTCAGTGTTGAGAATTGCCTTGTGTTGGGTTAACCAATTCATACCCAAAATTACATCTATATCCTGGCCTTTTAGAACAATCATGTTAGCAGGAAAGTTCCGTCCGGCCATTGTTATTGGCACCCCATAGGCCACTTCTCTAGTATAAATGTGTCCCCCAGGTGAATGAATTTTAAATCCCTCCTTTGATTCATGGTATGCAATATGATGTTGTTCCACAAACTTCTTGCTAATGAATGTATGTGAAGCACCAGAATCAAAAAGAATAATTGCTGGGTGACTGGCCACGGGAAACGTACCCATCATCACCGGCTCTCCTTCCGGTGTAGTAGCCACTTGAGTGTAATATACACGCGCCGTTTTCTTCGTATTCTTCCCCATAGCATTTCCTTTAGGCTGAGCTGATTTGCCAGATCCTTGCGAAGCATTAGATTGATTTTGCCTAGGATATGGGCAGTCTTTGATAAAATGTCCTGACTTGCCGCAATTAAAACACCCAGTTGAAGAACTAGGCAAGGCAGGGAATCGAGTGCCTGGGGCACCCGGCTGTTTTGGGGTAGTGGGGGTATTGTTGGGGCGGATAATGATAGGCTGTTTGAAGGGGAATGAGGGTGGACGAGAAAAAGGGCGATTTTGGCTTGAAGGTCGGATCACAAACCGTGGTTTCTTCGCCTGGCCCTGATTAGGCCTCTCACCACCGAATCCCTTATTCTTCCCAGAATTTGTGTATTTTGCTTCAACAGATAAGGCTGTGTTGACAGCCTTTCCATACGTGAGATCTATGCATGTGGCCATTTTCCTTTGTAGCCGATCATTTAGTCCCCGCATAAAACAGTTCTTCTTCTTTAAATCAGTATTCACCTGGTCGATGGCATACTGCGACAGGTGATTGAATTTGTTGAGATATTGGTTGATGGTATCTCCACCTTGTTGTAACTTCATAAGTTCCTCTTGTTTCATATGCAGCACTCCTTCGGGGATGTAGTGTTCACGGAAGGCTGCTTTAAACTCATCCCAGGTGACTTGATGGTTGACAGGTTGAATAGCCACGAAATTTCCCCACCAGGTACTGGCAGGACCACGGAGTTGTTGTGCTGCAAATAACGGCTTCTGCGTCTCTGAGCAACGGAGAAGACCAAACTTTTGCTCAATAACCCGAATCCACTCATCAGCTTCTAGGGGATCTTCTGCCTTGACGAATAGAGGTGGACGGGTTTCCGAGAAATCCAGATAGGTAGTCTCACGAGGGCCTTGCGGATAACCTCTTCCCGCCTGCTGCTGGAATTGCTGCTGACCCGCCATTTCCCTAAGGAAGCGGGTATTGTCTGCGGTGGCATTCACCAAGGCGGCAATCGCCTCGGCTAACGTGGGAGGAACTGGAGGTGGGTTTGGGGTAAAATCCCGTCCCCCAGAAGTTCCTGCTGCATCCTGTCCTCGAGTCCTGGTCGGCATCTGTGGCAAAAACATTTGAAGTAAACATAATGTGCCAGAGAAAACCTTCCATTTTACATTACTATAAAAAGTAATGATACAGACTCGATATTACATAACAGGATACAATACCCATTATACAAAAGTTCAACCTATTATACAACAGTACACCCTACAATACCCTACTCTACTTTTACTTCTATTACACCCTTATTCCTGCTTTCCATTAGTCTTGGCAGCCTCATCGTCAGGTGTGGGAGTCCAGACATCAACCAACCTCAAAGAAGGAGGGGGCTCAAAAAGGTCTAACTCCCCACCCAGCGCACGTCCCGCAACGTGAGATGGTCCAGCTTCCGCCTCAGCAGGTTGTGCAGGCTCACTTGGGTGTAATTGTGAGTATAATATATGGACTTCCTCGTGCAACGTATTGCAGTAAACCTGCAGGTTATCAACCGTTGAGCTAAGTTCTTTAATTCGGGCCTGAGCCCTTGCTTCCTTAGCACACATTAGCAAACGAGACTGCACGGCCCAGTCAAGTGCTAAGTCTCGATCAGCGAGTTGATCCTGCAAGTGTCGGATGTCCCTTCTCAGTTCATTGATTCTATCTCCGTCGGCGACCCAAGCATCAGTCCTATGTTGCAGCGCTGCTTGAAGTTGACTCACACGAGCTTCAAGGTCTCCGATGGGGTCGTTACTTCCACTGCTGCTGCTTTCATGTCGGGGAGCCAATTGATGCCGAGGCACCCCAATTGGTCCCGTAGACTTGCGTGTCGTTAGCCTGGTGCGTGGCGGCATCTTTTCTAAGGGGGAAAATGTTATTAGTATAGTGCTTAGCATGATGCATGTGTAAGTACAGAATCAACCTTAGTCGATTCAACCTTCTATACATTGCACTCTTCCTATCTGGTCTTTAAGATAGACTCTTCAGAATACTTAGGTAAGAAGAGAAAAGAATTTTTAGGTAAGACTTTTGAAAATCCTTTTGAAGATGCCTCATAATATCTGCAAAGAAGGGCTACGCTCCGATACCAGCTGTGACAGAACCTCCCAAGTAATTAGGCCCACCTACAGTTGTCCTTGTCTAACAGACATCAGACACCCTGTAGATGTTCCTAAGTCACTTGACAAGTTCGGTATCTTTCCTTACCTTACCAGGAACGTTTCACCCGTCTTGCAGACATTACAGAACGTCGGAGATAAAGAAATGCGGAAGCG
Source organism: Zea mays (assembly GCF_902167145.1). Classification (NCBI taxonomy): domain Eukaryota; kingdom Viridiplantae; phylum Streptophyta; class Magnoliopsida; order Poales; family Poaceae; genus Zea; species Zea mays. The sequence goes on from NC_050103.1 coordinate 50,332,059, forward strand.
AATTACATAACTTACATTTATTTCAAAAGCAAGCTTGAGTTATTTTATTACAGACCAGAGCTAAAAGTGAGTGCAGAGTAGTAATATTATACAAACCAAGGGAGGCACAAACTCCTCCCGATAAGTTATAAACAAAAGATCCTATGTGGAGGACCGAGTCCTCCCGCACTTCAGTCTTGTTTTTCCTCATTTGGTACCACCTTGGAGCAAAAGCAACAAAAATTTGTCGCTTCCTCACCTAAAAACAACAAAGGGATAAACCCTGAGTATGGAATTCTTAGCAAGTCTTACCCGACTAAGGAAAAGACTCTCAAGGGTATGCTGGATAAATAGGAGTCAAGGAGAGGCTTTAGCAAAATCAACTTATACTTTTGCAGAAGTAGCTTACTAAAGTGAGTCCTTACTTTCAATCTTTTAACGCCATATTAAGTGTTAATAGACTCTATTTGCATCTAGTCTAATTTCACATCACATCAAGACAACATCATTTTTATCCATAGTGTTCACGTCCTGACTTTAGGTTGCAGGGAAGTGACCAAGTCTTCATAACCGCGAAGGTACGGCGATCCGAATCGATTATACTCAGCTGAGGATCTCCAATCACACGACATATGTAGCACTTAACCCTTGCATATGTCAACCCGCCACCGGGGTTCTTAAGACCGGATCAGGTTCACGCAAACCGAGAGCACAGATACACCACCGTCCAGCCTCTTGCCACAGAGGGTACACGCTACTCTTGCCACCGCTCCACGCCCATTTCGTGTTATCTTATTCCGACCTTAGTCTGCCCGAGGCAAGGCTTACCCATGACGAGGCATGTGACCAGTTAAAGGGTCCTCGATCAGCACGCCTACATACGCGTTAATCCTTAACCAACTTGGGTAGAACATCACCTGTTCCTACCCCAAATCTCAATTTAAGTATTTCCATCCTTAGGATTGTGTCTGTTCTTTAGGATGAAAGAGCATCACGGGGAACTTTGCAGTAAGATCCCACTATTGCTCCAAATGAAAATATTCTTGCAGGTAGAAGCCATCCTCTCCATGGTTAAATTGAGGACAACCTCTATCCACAAGATCTAAGCAAGGCTAAGCATTTTTGTAAATCATATTTTGATACTTCACAGAAGTATCTATAATGGTATGGATATCAAGGAAAGCAATGCATCAAAGGGTTTCAAGTAACTCCTATGAACCTAATGCACATTTCACTAGACTTAAGTGTGCAAAATGTATTTAAAAACACAAGGAAAGGGGTTGCATGCACCGGGGCTTGCCTTCGTTCACAGGTGAATCAGGCTCAGATCCACAGATATCAAAGTAGAAATGATTCCCGGCCTGAGACTCCGAAGGTGGTGGTGGTGTCTCCTCTTCAGTTACTTCTATCTCTTCTTCTCGTTCTAATCATAACCATACATAAGTATAAGAATGGATGCCATGGGATGCTCATGAGGATGCAAAGATAGCATAAACTTATTATTTATGTCTTGAATACAACTTTCCGCGATGGACCACCGGCGGCGAGCAGGGAACGGAATCTTCTTCAGTTACCCTTTACTGTACCATGGCAATCACCTATTCAGAGTGTCTGACAGCCAATATTTAGGCCCAATTTGCTCACGAATCTTTATGGTAACATACTTAAAGTTCTGCAGCAATAGTGGAGTGCTACAAACCAGCTATAACTTTGCTACATGGTGTTGTCACAAAAAGTCACTGAATCATGTCTGAAATTGGGTTTGAAGTTGGTGGTAATCCACTGTTAGTCTAAAAATTCAGACCAAACCAGTCTGACAGCCTGACTTCAGGCTTAAATATCTCTGGATTTTTCTCAACAAGTGAGCTTACAACCTTAAGCAAAGTTGTTCTCCATTAATTGGTCTACAAACTTGTGGTCACTTTGGGCAAAATCCTTATATTTTAAAAGATACAGGGCTCCAAAGTTGAACCAACACAACTGAATTTCAGACTTAGGCTCTATAGTGCTTAAAAGGTGATTTTTGCAAATAAGCCCAAAACTTAGGGTTTAACTTGCAAATTCACATATTTGTGAACCAAATGACTTTATATGTTTAAACATAGTAGTTTTTACACTTTAGTCCAAAGGTTCACCACTTTTGCACATAAGCCCCTAGGGTTTAGTTTTAGGGTTTTTCCAGGGTTCCAATTAGGGTTTCTGGTATCCCCGGGGTATAAATGTGATTCAACTTTATTTTTGTGGTCATTTTATGACTTTTACCCTAAAGCTTTAGGTTTTCTTAACTTGGGTTAAGTTTTACCCCTTTAACCACTATTTAGGGTTAAGTCCTTTAACCAGGGTTCTATTTGCAAAAACATTAAAACAATACAACTTGTTTGAAATTTTTGCCTAGTGAATGCACTCTAGGTGTGTCAAACATATGCAATGTCAATGCTTATGATGCCATGCTCAAGTTTTAGTTATAGTAACACCAGGGGTGTTACAGATGGTGTCGACGGGGTGATCTCGTTGGATTGCTTGTTGGACTGTTGGGTGTGGCGGCCTTTGTTCTTCATCCTCCTTGTCTTGATCATTTGCATCTCCCCCTTGATCATTGCCGTCATCTTGAGGTGGCTCATTTGCTTGATCTTCTATTTCATCAACTTGAGCTTCATTCTCATTTTGAGTCGGTGGAGATGCTTGCGTGGAGGAGGATGGTTGATCTTGTGCATTTGGAGGCTCTTCGAATTCCTTAGGACACACATCCCCAATGGACATGTTCCTTAGTGCGATGCATGGAGCCTCTTCAATACCTATCTCATCAAGATCAACTTGCTCTACTTGAGAGCCGTTAGTCTCATCAAACACAACGTCACAAGAAACTTCAACTTGTCCAGTAGACTTGTTAAAGACTCTATATGCCCTTGTGTTTGAATCATATCCTAGTAAAAAGCCTTCTACAGTCTTAGGAGCAAATTTAGATTTTCTACCTCTCTTAACAAGAATGAAACATTTGCTACCAAAGACTCTAAAATATGAAATATTGGGCTTTTTACCGGTTAGGAGTTCATATGATGTCTTCTTGAGGATTCGGTGAAGATATAACCGGTTGATGGCGTAGCAAGCGGTGTTGACCGCCTCGGCCCAAAATCGATCCGAAGTCTTGTACTCATCAAGCATGGTCCTTGCCATGTCCAATAGAGTTCGATTCTTCCTCTCCACTACACCATTTTGTTGTGGCGTGTAGGGAGAAGAGAACTCATGCTTGATGCCCTCCTCCTCAAGGAAGCCTTCAGTTTTAGAGTTCTTGAACTCCGTCCCATTGTCGCTTCTAATTTTCTTGATCCTTAAGCCAAACTCGTTTTGAGCTCGTCTCAAGAATCCCTTTAAGGTCTCTTGGGTTTGAGATTTTTCCTGCAAAAAGAATACCCAAGTGAAGCGAGAATAATCATCCACTATCACAAGACAATACTTACTCCCGCCGATGCTTATGTAAGCAATCGGGCCGAATAGATCCATGTGGAGTAGCTCAAGCGGCCTGTCGGTCGTCATGATGTTCTTGTGTGGATGATGGGCACCAACTTGCTTTCCTGCTTGGCATGCGCTACAAACCCTGTCTTTCTCAAAATGAACATTTGTTAGTCCCAAAATGTGTTCTCCCTTTAGAAGCTTATGAAGATTCTTCATCCCAACATGGGCTAGTCGGCGGTGCCAGAGCCAACCCATGTTAGTCTTAGCAATTAAGCATGTGTCGAGTTCAGCTCTATCAAAATCTACTAAGTATAGCTGACCCTCTAACACACCCTTAAATGCTATTGAATCATCACTTCTTCTAAAGACAGTGACACCTACATCAGTAAAGAGACAGTTGTAGCCCATTTTGCATAATTGAGATACAGAAAGCAAATTGTAATCTAATGAATCTACAAGAAAAACATTTGAAATAGAATGGTCAGGAGATATAGCTATTTTACCGAGACCTTTGACCAAACCTTGATTTCCATCCCCGAATGTGATAGCTCGTTGGGGATCTTGGTTTTTCTCGTAGGAGAAGAACATCCTTTTCTCCCCTGTCATATGGTTTGTGCACCCGCTGTCGAGTATCCAACTTGAGCCCCCGGATGCATAAACCTACAAAACAATTTTAGTTCTTGACTTTAGGTACCCAAACGGTTTTGGGTCCTTTGGCATTAGAAACAAGAACTTTGGGTACCCAAACACAAGTCTTGTAGCCCTTGTGTTTGCCCCCAACAAACTTGGCAACTACTTTGTCGGATTTGTTAGTCAAAACATAAGATGCATCAAAAGTTTTGAATGAAATGTCATGATCATTTGATGCATTAGGAGTTCTCTTCTTAGGCAACTTAGCACGGGTTGGTTGCCTAGAACTAGATGTCTCACCCTTATACATAAAAGCATGGTTAGGGCCAGAGTGAGACTTCCTAGAATGAATCCTCCTAATTTTGCTCTCAGGATAACCGGCAGGGTACAAAATGTAACCCTCGTTATCCTGAGGCATGGGAGCCTTGCCCTTAACAAAATTAGATAACCTTTTAGGAGGGGCATTTAGTTTGACATTGTCCCCCCTTTGGAAGCCAATGCCATCCTTGAAGCCAGGGCGTCTCCCATTATAGAGCATACTTCTAGCAAATTTAAATTTTTCATTCTCTAAGTTATGCTCGGCAATTTTAGCATCTAATTTTGCTATATGATAATTTTGTTGTTTAATTAAAGTCATGTGATCATGAATAGCATTAATGTCAATATCTCTACATCTAGTACAAATAGATACATGCTCAACGATAGATGTAGAGGTTTTGCAAGATTTTAATTCTATAACCTTAGCATGTAATATGTCATTTTCACTTCTAAGGATAGAAATAGTAACATTGCAAACATCAAAATCTTTAGCCTTAGCAAGCAATTTCTCATTTTCAATCCTAAGGCTAGCAATAGAAACATTCAACTCATCAATCCTAGCAAGTAAATCAACATTGTCATTTCTAGGATTGGAAGTTGAAACATTGCAAACATGAGAATCAACCTTGGCCAATAAATTAGCATTTTCATTCCTAAGGTTGGTAATAGTGTCATGGCATGTGCTTAGCTCACTAGTTAATTTCTCACATTTTCTACCTCTAGAGCATAAGCATTTTTAACTTTAACATGTTTCTTATTTTCCTTAATTAGGAAGTCCTCTTGGGAATCCAAAAGGTCATCCTTTTCATGAATAGCACTAATTAATTCATTTAATTTTTCCTTTTGTTCCATGTTAAGGTTGGCAAAAAGGGTACGCAAGTTATCTTCCTCATCACTAGCATTATCATCACTAGAAGACTCATATCTAGTGGAGGATTTAGATTTAATCTTCTTCTTTTTGCCGTCCTTTGCCATGAGGCACTTGTGGCCGACGTTGGGGAAGAGGAGTCCCTTTGTGACGACGATGTTGGCGGCGTCCTCGTCGTCGGAGGAGTCGGTGGAGCTCTCGTCGGAGTCCCACTCGCGGCACACATGGGCATCGCCGCTCCTCTTCTTGTGGTACCTCTTCTTTTCTCTCCTTTTGCCCTTCTTGTCGTTATCCCTGTCACTGTCACTTGATAATGGACATTTAGCAATAAAGTGACCGGGCTTACCACACTTGTAGCAAACCTTCTTGGAACGGGATTTATAATCCTTCCCCTTCCGTTGCTTGAGGATTTGGCGAAAGCTTTTGATGATTAAAGCCATCTCCTCGTTGTCGAGCTTTGAAGCGTCGATTGGTTGTCTACTTGGTGTAGACTCCTCCTTCTTCTCCTCCGTCGCCTTGAAGGCCACCGGTTGTGCTTCGGACGTGGAGGGATCATCAAGCTCGTTGATCTTCTTTGAGCCCTTGATCATGCATTCAAAGCTCACAAAATTCCCGATAACTTCCTCGGGGGTCATTAGTGTATATCTAGGATTACCACGAATTAATTGAACTTGAGTGGGGTTAAGGAAGATGAGTGATCTAAGAATAACCTTTACCACCTCGTGGTCATCCCATTTCTTGCTCCCGAGGTTGCGCACTTGGTTCACCAAGGTTTTGAGCCGGTTGTACATATCTTGTGGCTCCTCCCCTTGGCGAAGACGGAAGCGACCGAGCTCCCCTTCGATCATTTCCCGCTTGGTGATCTTGGTGAGTTCATCACCCTCGTGCGCGGTCTTGAGTAGATCCCAAATCTCCTTTGCATTCTTCAACCCTTGCACCTTGTTATATTCCTCTCTACTTAGAGAGGCAAGGAGTATGGTTGTGGCTTGGGAGTTGAAGTGCTCGAATTGGTCTACTTCATCCACATCATAGTCTTCATCCCCTACGGATGGTACCTGTGCACCAAACTCAACAACATCCCATATACTTTTGTGGAGTGAGGTTAGATGAAATCGCATTAAATCACTCCACCTAGCGTAATCTTCACCATCAAAAGTTGGTGGTTTGCCTAATGGGATGGAAAGTAAAGGTGTATGTTTGGAAATGCGAGGGTAGCGTAGGGAAATCTTACTATACTTCTTACGCTCTTGGCGCTTAGAAGTGACGGACGCCGCGTCGGAGCCGGAGGTGGATGCCGATGAAGAATCGGTCTCATAGTAGACCACCTTCCTCATCCTCTTTTTCTTGTCCTCACTCCGATGCGGCTTGTGGGAAGAGGACTTCTCCTTCTTCTCTTTGTGGTGTGAAGAAGATTTCTTCTCCTTCCCTTTGGAGGAGTCCTTCTTCTTCTCCTTCCTTTTGGAGGAGTCCTTCTTCTTCTCCTTCCTCTTGGTGCGGGACTCTTCCGATGAAACGCTCCCGTGGCTTGTAGTGGGCTTTTCGCCGGTCTCCATCTCCTTCTTGGCGTGATCTCCCGACATCACTTCGAGCGGTTAGGCTCTAATGAAGCACCGGGCTCTGATACCAATTGATAGTCGCCTAGAGGGGGGGGTGAATAGGGCGAAACTGAAATTTACAAATATAAACACAACTACAAGCCGGGTTAGCGTTAGAAATAAAACCGAGTCCGCGAGAGAGAGGGTGCAAAACAAATCACAAGCAAATGAAGAGTGAGACACACGGATTTGTTTTACCGAGGTTCGGTTCTCGCAAACCTACTCCCCGTTGAGGAGGCCACAAAGGCCGGGTCTCTTTCAACCCTTCCCTCTCTCAAACGGTCCCTTGGACCGAGTGAGCTTCTCTTCTCAAATCACTTGGGAATCAAACTTCCCGCAAGGACCACCACACAATTGGTGTCTCTTGCCTGAATTACAAGTGAGTATGATCTCAAGAAAGAATGCGAAAGAAAAGAAGCGATCCAAGCGCAAGAGCTCAAATGAACACTACAAATCTCTCTCTCTCTAGTCACTAAGGCTTTGTGTGGAGTTGGGAGAGGATTTGATCTCTTTTGGTGTGCTTTGCAATGAATGCTAGCTCTTGTATAGTGGTTGGAAGCTGGAAAACTTGGATGCAATGAATGGTGGGGTGGTTGGGGTATTTATAGCCCCAACCACCAAACATGACCGTTGGTGGAGGCTGTCTGTCGTATGGTGCACCGGACAGTCCGGTGTACACCGGACATGTCCAGTGCGCCAGCCACGTCACCAAAGCCGTTGCAATTTGACCGTTGGAGTTCTGACTTCTGGGCCCGCCTCGATGTCCGGTGGCGCACCAGACATGTACTGTAGAGTGTCCGGTGCGCCAGCATGGGCGTGCCTGACGCCTGCGCGCTCTGGCACGCATTAAATGCCGTTGCAGGTGACCGTTGGCGCGAAGTAGCCGTTGCCCCGCTGTTATACCGGACAGTCCGGTGTACACCGGACATGTCCGGTGAATTATAGCGGAGCAGCCGTTGGAAAATCCCGAGGCTGCCAAGTTCCAGAGCCGCGTCCTTTTGGAGCACCAGACAGTCCGGTGAATTATAGCACGCTGGCTCTGAGAAATCCTAAGGCTGAGGAGTTCACCCCCTGGTGCACCGGACACTGTCCGGTGCGCCACCGGACAGTCCGGTGCGCCAGACCAGGGAGTCTTCCAGGATGCCTTTAGCTCTCTACTTTGAACCCAACTTTGGTCTTTTTAATTGGCTTGTTGTGAACCTTTGACACCTGTATAACTTATATACTTAGAGCAAACTAGTTAGTCCAATTGTTTGTGTTGGGCAATTCAACCACCAAAATTAATTAGGGACTAGGTGTAAGCCTAATTCCCTTTCAGCGCTGTACCGCCTTCAGGCCCTTCAGAGCGATGCTATGGCACTCCTTGCTAACACCGCTCAGACTGCCAAGCTCACTCTCGACAATCGGGAAGATTTTGTGGTCGATCTATCCACCGAGTTGGTAGAGAAGGATCTGCAGGTGGAGAGGCTGAGCCAGCGCATTGCCACGCTGGAGCAGCAGGTGGAGATCTGAGACAACACTATTGATGTCTTGGAGAACCAGCTTCACGATGTGCAGAGGGAACTCGAAGAAGCGAACGACCACTTGGACATGCACCACCTGGAGATGGAGGCCAATGAAGCAGGAAGCGAGGGAGAAGAGGCTCCCGAGGAGCTAGGACCAGCCCCTGGTGCCAATGGGACTACCTCTGCGATGCCTCCTTCACCCGTATCCAGTGTCGCTTCCACCGCTCAGGGTTAAGCAGTCACTTCGACACTTTTAGGCGGATAGAAACCTATGCGAGCTTAGTAATGTCAGATTTTGGACTAGGCTTATGGGTACTTTCCCCTTATTGATGTAACCCTGTGAACTTTTGAAATCTGTGGGATATTTGTCCCCATGTTATCTTCATTTCGAACCTAATATTATGATTATGGCATTTTTCCTTCCATATGAGATGATATCTTGTCGTTCGAATTGTGAGTTGGGATAACAATGGCGACAATCTCTGTTTTCAGATGGCAGCTAGGCAGCGTCGCGGGCATAACGAGCAGGTTCCCCCGCCACCTCCTCCAGCTCCCACAGTGCAGGAGCTGATGGCCCAGCAGAATGATATTCTGCGACAGCTCTTGCAGCGCCAGCCCCACCCTCAGCAGCATGGTGGAGGCCAGCATCAGTGACCTCCGACTATGGCAACTTACCAGGAGTTTCTGAGCACGCAGCCACCCTTGTTCACCAAGGCAGAGGATCCGTTGGACGCCGACGTATGGCTTCGCGTCGTCGAGTCCAAGTTTCCCCTCCTCACGGGAGACTGCCCTGATGAGGCCAAGGCTCGCTTCGCCGCACAGCAGCTTCGCGGCCCTGCTCGGACTTGGTGGGACCACTTTCGTGCTATGCTCCCCGCTGATCGTGAAGTATCTTGGGAGGAATTCAAGACTGCCTTCAGAGGACACCACATCCCATCTGGCATTCTTGATCGGAAGTTGAATGAATTTCTGGCCCTTAATCAAGGAACCCGCACGGTATTGCAGTATGCGCAAGCCTTCAACGACTTATGCCAGTATGCAGGGTATCATGCTGATTCTGATGAAAAGAAGAGGGATCGCTTCCGCAGGGGTCTCAATACCAAGTTGAGGGAACAACTCAACACTGTCCGGGCTGATAGCTTCAATGAGTTGGTCAACATGGCCATCTCCCAGGAGGATTGTATTGTTGCTCACCGGGCAGAGAAGAAGAGAAAGGCACCAATGGCAGCACCATCCGCTCAGGCTCAGAGGTTCCAGATTGTTTCTCACAATCACAGTAGGGGTTTTCAGCAGCAGGCAGGCTGATGGGTGATCAGGCCACCTCAGCAGCAGCAGCAGCCGGCACCCAACCGCTTTCCAGCTCCCGCCCCAAGGAACAATCAGCCTCCGCAGCAGCAGCAGTTCCGCCAAGGCAATGGGAACAAGTGTTTCACTTGTAGCAATGTGGGCCACTATGCCAAGAATTGTCCTAGGAACCAGCAGAGGCAGATGCCAGCACCAAATCAAGACAAGGGAAGAAAGCAGAAGGTGCAAGTCAGGCAGGGGAAGCTCAACTTCACTACTCTGGAGGAAGTACCTGAAGGAGCTCCTATCATGACCGGTATCTTTTCAGTTTATATTCAACCTGCTTTAATTCTGTTTGATTCTGGTGCATCTCATAGTTTCATTAGCCAAAAGTTCAGTGCTAAATGCAAACTGCCATTCTCTCACTCAAAAGGGTGATTCATGATAGTCACACCTGGGGGTAAAATTGCAACTAATCAATTAAACCAAAGTGTGCCTATTCAACTGGGAAGCCACATTATCAAAACCACTCTTCTTGTGTTGGGATTGGAAAATGTGGACATTATTCTAGGAGCTAATTGGATGACCTTGCACCAAGTTGTGCTTGATATAGCCAGTCGTACCGTGGAAGTTAATTCTCCGTTCTGCGGGAACTTCACTTTAATTCTGCCTAGTCAAGGTTCTACTCAGTCATGTGCTTTCTCTATGATGGAGTTACCTCTGAAGAAGATCCCAGTGGTCTGTGAGTATGCAGATGTCTTCCCTGATGAATTGCCAGGAATGCCACCAGACCGGGATATTGAATTCGCCATCGAGTTGCAACCGGGAACGACCCCAATTTCCAAGAGGCCCTACCGAATGCCACCCGCTGAGTTGGCAGAGTTGAAGAAGCAATTGCAAGAGTTGCTGGATAAGGGATTTATTCACCCGAGCACTTCGCCTTGGGGATGTCCAGCACTGTTTGTGAAGAAAAAGGATAAAAGCTTGAGGCTGTGTATAGATTACCGCCCTCTTAACGCGGTAACTATCAAGAACAAGTATCCTTTGCCTCGTATTGATGTTCTCTTTGACCAGTTGGTTGGGGCCAAGGTGTTTTCCAAGATAGACCTTCGCTCTGGCTACCATCAGATCAAGATACGAGCAAGTGATATTTCGAAGACGGCATTCTCAACCAGATATGGGCTATATGAATTCTTGGTGATGTCATTCGGGCTAACAAATGCACCAGCATATTTCATGTATCTGATGAATTCTGTTTTCATGCCGGAATTGGACAAGTTCGTGGTGGTTTTCATTGATGATATTCTGGTGTACTCAAAGAACGAAGAAGAACATGCCGGGCATTTGCATGTAGTGCTTCAACGTCTGCGAGAGCACCACCTTTATGCCAAGTTATCTAAGTGTGATTTTTGGCTAAAGGAAATCAAATTCTTGGGTCACACTATCTCTCAGGCTGGAATAGCTGTTGATCCTGATAAAGTGCAAGAGGTGATGAACTGGAAGCCACCCACAACTGTCCGTCAGATTTGGAGTTTTCTGGGATTAGCTGGTTATTACCGAAGATTTATTTTGGACTTCTCTCGAATTGCGAAGCCTATAACTGAGTTGCTGAAGAAAGAAGTCAAATTTGTTTGGAGTCAGAAGTGCGAAGATGCCTTCCATGCATTAAGGCAGCATCTGACCACAACACCAGTATTGGCGCAACCCGACAACAGCAAGCCTTTTGATGTATATTGTGATGCCTCTAGCACCAGGCTAGGTTGTGTCTTGATGAAAGACAACCGAGTCATTGCTTATGCCTCAAGAGCACTCAGATCTCATGAGAAAAACTATCCCACTCATGACCTCGAGTTAGCAGCAGTGGTTCATGCATTAAAGATGTGGAGGCATTACTTAATGGGGACCCACTGCAACATCTTCACTGATCATAAGAGCCTTAAGTACATTTTTACTCAGGCTGATCTCAACATGAGGCAGAGAAGATGGCTAGAGCTGATCAAGGATTATGACCTAGAGGTACATTATCACCCAGGAAAAGCTAACGTGGTAGCAGATGCCTTGTGATGTGCACCCGTTGGGTGATTGCCCGATCTTTCGATGAGAGGGTGTGGAATAACTCGATTGGGGGAGGAGACGACGTTCACGGCCCGACTACAGCCTTCCAAAGACGCTGCGCCTTAGCAACCGATACACCACCTCCTATGGCTGTCACGATCTTGTGGAGCGTGACACCCTGGCCACTAGGGCACTCGTCCTGCAAGCAATCGAAGAACTAGCAAGAACAAGTAGAACAAGTACTGAATTACCAGATCTAAATGTAGGTTTAAAGATCAAACTACAATATGGTGGGGTTCCGAAGACAAGAAGACGGGCGGCTGAACTAGCACGCGCGCTTGCAAGCAAGTAGCGAGAGCTAAACTTGATCTAAACAAAACCCGCTGTTCTTGGTGGCGGCTAGGGGGTTTATAAACATGGGAGGACGACCACAAGGGTATTGGGGTCGTGCTGCAACCCTAGGATGCGTCCCTAATGGACCTAACTTGATACACGACCCATTGGGCCAAAATAGGGTGACGCAGCACCATGGGCAGAAAAGGCAGGAAATGTCTCGGTAAGAAAACAATGATTACGGCGGCCTCAGAACAGATATGACTATAATTCCGGATCCATATGAAAGTAGACTTGATAAGCTTTCCATGTTGTGCTTGAACATTCCAATCCGAGCCCGCATCTGACCGTGGTGACCGTCACAAGTTGGTGTTCTTCTGCAGTCCGAATCCAGCATGTTCAAATCCTTTTCCCTTTCGGTCTTCTCCCTGATTCCTAAGCAAAACAAGAGTGCACGGGTCTCCATGGTCTAAATATGATGGACATGAACTCAAGAGTGTAATCACCTGATGGTTGAGTTGACGAGCACGAGCGCGAGTAATGGGACCAGAAATTGGTACTTGTATTGGTATAGATGCATCAGTAGTGTGGATGTCTTCATCATTCTCCCCTTCTTGCATTTGAGTCGTCCTCGACTCAAGCTCAACTTCCTCTCCCAAGTAGGGCTTTAAATCTGCAATGTTAAATGTGGGGCTAACCCCAAAGTCTGCAGGCAGATCTAGCCTATATGCATTGTCGTTAATTTTCTCTAGCACTTTAAACGGTCCATCGGCTCGAGGCAACAATTTAGATTTTCGTAATTCAGGAAACCTTTCCTTTCTCAAATGCAACCAAACTAAATCTCCAGGTTCAAAATTTATTTCCTTTCTACCTTTATCACTAGCAAACTTATATCTAGCATTCATACGCTCTATGTTTTCTTTAGTAGTTTCGTGCAGTTTTAACATCAATTCAGCACGCCTAGTAGCATCAAAATTTAGTTTTTCAGAAGATGGCAAAGGCATTAAATCAATAGGAGCACGAGGTAACAAACCATATACAATCTGAAATGGGCACATCTTTGTAGTAGAATGCAATGATCGATTATAAGCAAATTCAATATGAGGCAAACAGTCCTCCCACATCTTAATATTCTTCTTTAGAACTGCCCTTAACATAGTAGACAAAGTTCTATTCACAACTTCAGTTTGACCATCAGTTTGAGGATGACATGTAGTAGAAAATAAAAGCTTAGTCCCCAATTTTGCCCACAAAGTCCTCCAAAAATGACTAAGAAATTTAGCATCACGATCAGAAACGATTGTGTTGGGCACACCATGCAAGCGAACAATTTCACGAAAGAACAAATCAGCAATATGAGTAGCATCGTCAGTTTTATGACATGGTATGAAATGTGCCATCTTAGAAAATCTATCAACAACCACAAACACACTATCACGTCCCTTCCTAGTCCTAGGCAATCCCAGCACAAAATCCATAGAAATATCTTCCCAAGGAGCACTAGGAACGGGTAGAGGCAAATACAAACCGTGTGGATTTAACCGTGACTTCGCCTTTTGGCATGTCGTGCAACGAGCAACCAATCTCACCACATCTCTTCTCATCTTGGGCCAAAAGAAATGACCAGCAAGTATGTCCTCCGTTTTCTTTGCTCCAAAATGTCCCATTAAGCCACCTCCATGTGCTTCCTGTAACAACAACAAACGAACGGAGCTAGCTGGAATGCATAGCTTGTTAGCTCTAAACACAAACCCATCACTAACGATATATTTGTTCCATCCTTTCCCATCTTTACAATGCAGCAACACATCTTTAAAATCAGCATCATGAACATATTGGTCTTTAATCGTCTCTAATCCAAAGATTTTGTAGTCAAGTTGATTCAGCAAAGTATATCTCCTAGACAAAGCGTCAGCAATGATATTCTCTTTTCCTTTCTTGTGCTTAATAACATAAGGAAACGATTCGATAAATTCAACCCACTTAGCATGTCTACGGTTCAGTTTTCCTTGACTACGAATATGTTTCAAAGATTCATGATCAGAATGAATAACAAACTCTTTGGGCCACAAATAATGCTGCCATGTTTCTAATGTTCGCACAAGAGCATATAATTCCTTATCATAAGTAGAATAATTTAGAACAGACCCACTCAATTTTTCACTAAAATATGCAACAGGTTTGCCTTCTTGTAACAAAACACCACCCAATCCAATTCCACTAGCATCACATTCAAGCTCAAAAGTCTTATTAAAATCAGGAAGTTGGAGGAGAGGTGCATGTGTCAACTTATCTTTCAGCACGTTGAAAGCGTGCTCTTGTACTTTGCCCCAACTAAAATGCACTCCCTTCTTCGTAAGCTCATTCAAAGGTGCAGCAATGGTGCTAAAGTCCTTCACAAAACGGCGATAGAAGCCAGCAAGTCCTAGGAAACTCCGCACCTGTGTGATAGTCTTTGGCATAGGCCATCCATGTATCGCTTCTACCTTGGCTTGATCAACCTCAATTCCCTGTGGAGTCACAACATAACCAAGAAACGAAACTCGATCGGTGCAAAATGTGCACTTCTCAAGGTTACCAAATAAACGTGCATCTCGTAAAGCATTAAAAACAGCACGCATGTGATCAACATGTTCATCCATAGATTTGCTGTAGATTAATATGTCATCAAAGTATACTACCACAAATTTTCCAATGAAGGCACGCAAAACCTCGTTCATTAATCTCATGAAAGTGCTAGGTGCATTAGTTAACCCAAAAGGCATGACTAACCACTCATACAATCCGAACTTAGTTTTGAAAGCAGTTTTCCATTCATCTCCCAATTTCATACGAATCTGGTGGTACCCACTACGCAAATCAACTTTAGAAAAGACAATGGCACCACTCAATTCATCAAGCATATCATCTAAACGTGGAATAGGGTGTCGATAACGTATCGTGATATTATTAATAGCCCTACAATCAACACACATACGCCATGTTCCATCTTTTTTAGGCACTAAAATAACCGGAACAGCACACGGACTAAGAGACTCACGCACGTAACCTTTGTCGAGTAGTTCTTGCACTTGTCGCTGAATTTCTTTTGTTTCCTCTGGATTTGTCCTATATGGCGCACGATTCGGCAAAGATGCACCAGGAATAAGATCAATTTGGTGCTCAATCCCTCGTATAGGTGGCAGCCCCTCTGGTATCTCACTTGGAAATACATCAGAATACTCCTGCAAAATGTTAGTAATAACAGGAGGCAAAGAATGCTGCATATCTTGAATTGAAATCAAAGCATCCTTGCATACCAAGGCGTAGGCAACAGTAGTGGAAGCAAATAATTCATTAACATCAGTTTTTGTTGCAAGCAAGCAATGTCCTTTCAATTTTATCCCATCTTTGTTATTACCAACAACTTTAATATTCTTGTTGTTCTCAGTTTTAGCTTTGGTAGCTTTAGCAACATCATCACGCACAATAGCCTCAGGGGACATGGGAAGCAAAATAATTTTCTTATCATGGTATATGAGAGAATATTGATTTGATCTACCATGATGCATACAATCTGAATCAAATTGCCATGGTCTACCTAGCAGAATATTACAAGCATCCATAGGCACAACATCACAGTCAACAACATCACGATATGAACCAATAGCAAAATTAATTCGTACCAGCTTGGTTACCTTGACCTTACCACTATTGTTGAGCCATTGAATGTGATATGGATGCGGGTGCGGTTTGGTCGTAAGTGCAAGCTTCTCCACCATGTCGCTGCTAGCCAAGTTGTTGCAGCTACCTCCATCAATGATCAAACGACATGAACGCTCCTTAATGACACACTTTGTTTGAAACAACGTATGTCGCTGATTCTGCTCTGCCTTCTCCATTTGTGCACTAAGCACACGCTGTACAATGAGGCTCTCATAATGCTCTGCATCATCTGCACCAATCTGTTCTTCGGGTGGTTCCTTAGTGCCTACATCATCAGCCGCAAGCAAAGCAAGTGTAGCTTCATCCAAATCACTAGCAGAGGAATACCCACCATCGTCTTTTACCACCAAAACACGCTGATTAGGACAATAACGCTGCACGTGTCCATAGCCCTTGCATCGATAACACAGAACATCTCTTGTTCTACCTGTGGAAGCTACTGAAGAGGCACTACCTGCGGGTTTCTGGGCAGATTTGGTTGCTGAATTTGTGGAAGATGCACGTGGTTTGTCGCTGGAGGAAGGCGGGGGTGCTGGTCGACTTGGCGAGGGAGTTGGTGCTAGTGTACGGCCGGTCATGGATGTAGTCGTGCGCTGTTGCCATGGTGTAGATTTTCCTGCAGAAACATTAGACCTTGCACTAGCACGTCGTCCCTGCACTTCCCTTTCAGCTTTGCAAGCAAGATGAAACAATCGGGTTACATTAGCATAATCTTTATAAGCAAGGATGTCCTGAATTTCCCTATTTAACCCGCCCAAAAATCTAGCCATAGCAGATTCCTCACCCTCCTCTATGTTACAACGCAGCATACCCATTTGTAATTCCTGATAATATTCTTCTACACTTTTAGTACCCTGTCTCAATTGTTGCAACTTGTTTAACATATCACGTGCATAATAAGAAGGAACAAATCTAGCCCGCATGACCCGTTTCAACGCATCCCAAGTTTGTGGCATGTTATTAGGATTCTTCTTACCATGTTCTATCCACCAAACAGAAGCAAATTCAGTAAACTCACTAGTAGCAGCTCTAACCCGCGCATTCTCAGGAAATTCATGGCATGCAAACTTTTGATCAACCGCAATCTCCCAAGTAATGTAAGCATCAGGGTCATATTTACCATCAAAAGGAGGTATTTTAAATTTAACCTTACTAAAAGCATCATCATTACCATGTACCTCACGTCGGTGAAAACCACCCATACCTCTACGGTTAGTACGTAGTCGCCGGCGATTAGGTGCTTCTTGGTCATCTTGTTCAGTATCAGCAACATAGTCATCCCAGTTACCTTCGGCGCCCTCATCACGCCCACCATTGATATTAGCATGCATCTCATCAAACCGCCTCAAGAGTGCGACAAGGCTCTTGTCAATATGAGCAACTGTCATTTCCACATTTGCAAGTTTGGTGTTCGTGTCGATCTGTGTGGCCTCCAATTGCCCCATCTTTTCATTCGTCACCTGCATGTCATTATCAAGACCTTCCGTGTGCGTCTTCACTAGCCTTACAAAGTGTTGTATGATACCCTTGGTGCGAGGAGAGTGTGGCATATTACGAGAAGCATCATCAACCTCCAATCCTGCCATGGTTAGACGAACAGAGGCAACAAGAAAAAAAAACGTGAAGGAATAAAAACTCTACAACTATTAGGATGTAGCTACTGCAAGGCGCTCACTCTCAACCTGCCACACAAGCTCTTACCAATTCTTACCTTGCACAACAGGAGGGGTCAGCAACCAACAAGTCTGCAACCGTGGAATAAGTGTATCGGTGCCGCAGCAACACGACCTGTCAAACTGTAGTCGAAATATGTAGAGTTGTAGGTGGGCTGAAGCAAGGAATACACTAGTACCACGTTAGTTACAAAAGCAAGCTGAATAATCGTTCAACGGTGGTACTGTGCTGGTCCTAGGCTAAACCAGGCTAGAGACGTGAGCCTAGGCACAAAGGTAGTCACTAAAAAAGAACAACTAGCACAGCACAAAGAGAAACAACAGATTTAGAGATTCAGCCCCCTTCTTCTTCTTTTCCTTTTTTTTTCTTTTCTATTCTTTTTTTTCTTCTTCTTCTGTTTTTTTTTGCAGGGGCCTAAACCCTTTTTTTTTCACTATGACAACCCAAACAATAAAGATATTGCTAACAACCCCTTTAAATCAGATTTAACAAATCTTGTTAATATAGGAAGTCCAGAAATCTCTACGATGATTGCGGAGCGCTCAGAATGAATTTTGAGATAAGGTCAGATCCGTTGGAAAGAAGATAAGATAAGCTTTCCAGATTGTATTTAAACTTCCAAATCGGATATGATATGTATCCGTGGTGGCAAAAACGAACCAGAGATGTTTTTGGTGATGGTGGATTTCGTGGTGACCAAAACGTGGTAGAACTCAAAACTCTAAAGGAATAAACTAAGACCAGCAACTCGACACAACCGATGCAACCAAAAACTCAACAAGCCCTAACTAAGTAGTACTAGTAAATGCTCAATGGTTTATAGGATTGCGGTAAAACTAATCTACTATTTTTTGGCTTTTTCTGGACTATAGGAGATAAGAAAACAGCGAAGAAAAGTAAATCTCTCACCGATAAACCTTGCTCTGATACCAACTGATGTGCACCCGTTGGGTGATTGCCCGATCTTTCGATGAGAGGGTGTGGAATAACTCGATTGGGGGAGGAGACGACGTTCACGGCCCGACTACAGCCTTCCAAAGACGCTGCGCCTTAGCAACCGATACACCACCTCCTATGGCTGTCACGATCTTGTGGAGCGTGACACCCTGGCCACTAGGGCACTCGTCCTGCAAGCAATCGAAGAACTAGCAAGAACAAGTAGAACAAGTACTGAATTACCAGATCTAAATGTAGGTTTAAAGATCAAACTACAATATGGTGGGGTTCCGAAGACAAGAAGACGGGCGGCTGAACTAGCACGCGCGCTTGCAAGCAAGTAGCGAGAGCTAAACTTGATCTAAACAAAACCCGCTGTTCTTGGTGGCGGCTAGGGGGTTTATAAACATGGGAGGACGACCACAAGGGTATTGGGGTCGTGCTGCAACCCTAGGATGCGTCCCTAATGGACCTAACTTGATACACGACCCATTGGGCCAAAATAGGGTGACGCAGCACCATGGGCAGAAAAGGCAGGAAATGTCTCGGTAAGAAAACAATGATTACGGCGGCCTCAGAACAGATATGACTATAATTCCGGATCCATATGAAAGTAGACTTGATAAGCTTTCCATGTTGTGCTTGAACATTCCAATCCGAGCCCGCATCTGACCGTGGTGACCGTCACAAGTTGGTGTTCTTCTGCAGTCCGAATCCAGCATGTTCAAATCCTTTTCCCTTTCGGTCTTCTCCCTGATTCCTAAGCAAAACAAGAGTGCACGGGTCTCCATGGTCTAAATATGATGGACATGAACTCAAGAGTGTAATCACCTGATGGTTGAGTTGACGAGCACGAGCGCGAGTAATGGGACCAGAAATTGGTACTTGTATTGGTATAGATGCATCAGTAGTGTGGATGTCTTCATCACCTTGAGTCGGAAGTTGCAATGCAATTGTATTCTGATGGATTCTCGCATTAACACCTTGTGTGATGAGTTAGCAAGATGCAAATTGAAGTGATTCCTTCTGGTTCTTTGTCTCACATTTCTGTTGAGCCAGCTTTGCAAGACCAGATTATCATGGCCCAGCTCAGTGACAAGGGAGTGCAGATTATCAAGAAGAATCTCCATCAGAAGGTTCAGAAGTATAATTGTTTCCGCCAGGATGAAAAGGGTGTGTTATGGTTCAAAAGCAGATTGGTGATTCCTAAAGACCAGGACCTCAAGAGGAAAATCTTGGATGAGGCTCATCTCTCCAAATTCTCTATGCATCCGGGAAGCACCAAGATGTACCATGATCTGAAGCCTTTGTACTGGTGGACCAGAATGAAGAGGGAGATTGCCCAGTATGTATCAGAATGTGACACCTGTCAGAGGATAAAGGCAAGCCACTTGAAGTCAGCTGGAGCTTTGCAACCCCTGTCCATACCTTCGTGGAAGTGGGATGACATCAGCATGGATTTCATTGTGGGTCTGCCCAACACCTCTCGTCATCATGATTCAATTTGGGTAATTGTGGACCGATTGACGAAAGTGGCACATTTTCTTCCTGTGCACACAACTGATAAGGCTCAGAAGTATGCATAATTGTATATTGACCGGATCGTGTGTTTGCACGGATTACCTCGGACCATTGTTTCTGACCGAGGAGCCCAATTCGTTGCCAGATTTTGGGAACAATTGCAAGAGTCTTTGGGAACCAAGCTAATCAGGAGTTCAGCTTACCACCCACAGACTGATGGTTAGACGGAAAGGGTAAACCAAATCCTGGAGGATATGCTAAGAGCTTGTGCGATCGATTGTGGCAAGAACTGGGATAAGCACCTCTCCTTGGCAGAGTTTGCTTATAACAATAGTTATCAATCCAGCCTAAAGATGGCACCTTTTGAAGCTCTCTATGGAAGAAGGTGCAGGACACCGCTCAATTGGTCTCAACCTGGAGAAAGAGAAGTTTTTGGACCTGACTTAGTGACTGAAGCCGAAAGGAAGGTCAAACTAATCAGGAAGAATCTAGAAGCTGCTCAGGCCAGGCAGAAGAGTTACCATGATAGAAGAAGGAAACCTCTCCGGTTCGAGGTGGGAAGTTTTGTATACCTCAAGGTATCACCCAGCAAGGGAGTGCAGAGGTTTGGGATTAAAGGCAAGCTAGCCCCTTGTTACATTGGACCTTATGAGATCATAAAAGCATGTGGACCCGTGGCATACAAGCTGAAGTTACCTTCGAAGATGTCTGCCATTCACAGTGTTTTCCATGTATCTCAGCTGAAGAAGTGTGTTCGATTGCCGACCGAGACCATAGCAGAGCCAGAATTGGAGATAGAGCCAGATCTATCATACCAGGAGTACCCCTCCAAGATTCTGGATTGCAAAGAAAGATCAACTCGGGCTAAATCGATCAAGATGTACAAGGTCCAGTGGAGTAATCACTCAGAGGAGGAAGCTACTTGGGAAACCGAGGAATTCTTGAGATCCAACTTCCCCGATTGCCTACCTAAGAAAGCTGGTACGTAATCACCCCCAACCCCTCCTCCTGCCCTTCGAATCTAATTTCCAAAAATATGATCTTAATTCAGAATGAAGTAACTATGAAGTAAAACTTAAAAAGGGCTTCCTTCTGAAGTTGCAAAGAGAATGACATTCGAAGAGCAGTTTTACCCTAATAATATCAATAATCACCCATTTCCTATAAGTCTCACCCTTCGCTTCACCCCGGGAGGACTCTGGCCTGAATCTCGGGACGAGATTCCTTTAAGGGGGAAGGCTGTGACACCCCAGTGTCACCTAGGGTTTCTCTCAAAATGCCAAACCAAGAACCATCATTTTATGTGAACCAAAGTAAGCATGAGCATCAAATTAACTTAAGTAAGAAGGAATTCACCAAGCATATACTTAAAAGTATCATGATCAAAACAATTGAGTCTTTCAAAAGGTAATAATGTTGCAACCCTAATAAAAACCCTAAGTAAGCCCCATGAGCAAAATTCAAGAAAATAAGGAAAAGGGTATGAAAAATTTAAAATTATGACTTGAGCCAATTGTAAAAATTAAAGTATATTTAATAATCAACAAGAAAGTTTGAGAAAGCTTAGCCAAAATAACTCAAATAAATTCCCAAATCAGCCCTTGAACTATGAACCCTTGGAGAAATTCAGATTTCTGAATTTCTGAAATTCAGACCTCTTTCCAAAGATCAACTGCGTTCTCTGTTTTTCGAAACTCAAAACTAGGAGATCCAAATATCAAAGTTGTGCCAAATTCCCTTGAACACGTCCTGGAAAAGTTTGAACTCAAACCAAATTCATTTGACACGGTTTTGGCGCAGTTTGACCTCGGGACCAGACATTTTGACACTGGCACCTTGGTGACGCTACAACTCCCTGTCCCTAGCCTAAAACCGCGCGACGTCCATACACAAAAGACAAAGCATGGTCAGGTGAACAAATCCTTCACAGCGATCTTGCCCAAATTCGTGAAGATTTGCACCCAACCAGCGCTTGAACATGGGCAGAGGCAACGGGAACACGTGTTCGACCGTGGCTGACACCCCCGGTTCACGCCCGTTCGCGCACCGCGCCTCCCAGTGCACGCCCGCGCGCGCTCGTCGGTCCACGACCGCCCGTGGACCACGCCGTGCCTATAAAGCCTCCCCAGGCGCGCCCCACTTCACCCAGCGCTCACCTTCACCGGCCAGCCACCTCCCCTTAGCTCCGGCGAGATCAATTCCGCCCGCCATTGCCACCAGAGCTTCGGCCACCGTGGCCAGCCCACTCCAGCCACCCCCGAGTCGAGCCAGTGCTTCGGCTAGCTCCGCCAGTAGCCCATGAAGCTTGCCAAGCCCTTGGACCAGGCCGGACTTCACCGGAAGCCCGAGATCGACCTCACCGGACTTCGGTCTTTCGCCGCAGCGCGTGGACAGAGCTAACCGGTGAGTCTCCATCCAATTCCTTGCACCCATATCTTCTCTGGCATCCCGTGAACCTCTCTGACCTGTCCAATTGATCTATCTCGCCGTGAGCAGGCCGGACTCCTCACCGCCGACGAGCATCCCCGCCTGCGCACGTGGACCGACCGACTCTGGCCATCTCCGACGGCGACCCGCACACCGTTGTGATCCCCGAGACCTCCCCTACGTCCTCGACCACTTCACCGGAGCCATCTCGCCGCCTGTAAGCCCCTCCGCCCTTTCTTCCGCCGCGGTTACTGTTTAAGTTAGGAGAAGGACCTCGGGTTAGGATTTGTAGAACCCGAGGGGTTTTCTGTAACGTCAGTGACTCATGTGAATAGTAGCCTAAGGACTGATCCGCGAAGAAAACTTAGAATACCCGCCAGGGACCCCAGTGCAAAGTGGATTTCCATTTAATCAATTCTGTTAATCTTTTTAAAATGACCAGAGAACTTAGAAAACCCATAACTTAATGAATACTTAATAAAAAGTTGTCAAACTAATTTTGCTAGCTCCTGATTATTATGAACTATCATTTAAAAATGATAAACCCTATGCTTTCTGTTCTAAATTTTAGAGTTTAAAATTAAAAACAGAAACTTACCAAACCTAGTTTAATTAAGGAAAATTAGTTTTTCTTCTATGCTGAACTTAAGAAAATTTGTAGATGTTCAAACCTCATTTAGACACTGTTTAAAAATAGTAGGAACCCCAGCATTGGAAAATATGATGTAGATATTCAATTAAAGCTATTTTGCCCAAAACTTAGGAAAAATCAGAAAGGCATTAGAAACTAATGAACAGTAATTAAAATTATTTTTCCTAGTTTACTTATGTAACAGAGAACCTAGGAAAAATACAGAGACTATTAGTTCATACGTGTTTTAAATTAAAATGTTTTATTTAGCCTTATTTGGACTGAAAATTAATTATTAGAGTTACAAAACTATAACCAAAATGAGTAATAAAAATCCAGTGGACTTACAACCACCAGAGCCCCACTACAAAAATAAAGAACACCTCAGCCCAACTTTTTAAGTAAGGAAAATAAATATAAAGTGATAATGAGGCATTTTCCAAGTAAATCATGAACAACCCCTAATAATGTGATAATGGGCAACCAAAAATTAGCTAAGTCCATAGTGAGATAAACCACCAGAGAAAAATGCAAACCCATGAAAAAGAAGCAAACTCTTACCTATTGCTAATGATTTAAGAGAAGGGCCACTAAATTCAATTAATACATACCACCCCTTCCCTTAAGCAAAAAGAGACCAAACTTCAGAATGATTGCTCTTGCACAAAATAATAACCAAGAAAAATAAGAACTCTGTTGTTTGATATTTTTCAAATATAGTGGTAGTAGAAAGCACCCACTTTGCTAAAAACTTGAGAAAACCATAGAAAAATAATTAAAAGGTATTAATGACTAGAAATTTTGTATCAAGTCATGTTATAACACCTAAAAGCCAGCAAAAAATAAGTTTTAGAGATTTACCCACGGTTAAATAATAGTTGTAGTTCAAAGCACCCCTTCTGCCCTAGAATTTAATAATTTTGTCCAGAGAAAACTATTCACTTTCTGATCCCCAAATTTTGAGACAGAGAAACATACACCAGTACCAAGCCACTGTAATTTTTGCAGAAGTTTTGGAATTTTATAAAAGCAACTTGTAGTTCAAACCCACTCCAAAACCTTTAGGAGAATAAAAGAAAAAAGAAAGAAGAAATAAACCTCACTCCAATAAGTCTAACTTGAATACTTATCAATTCTCCCTAAGATTTAGAAAGAATTCAGTGGAACCCCAAAAATAAACCTCCCACTTACCTTAGCTAAAGTTTGACCCAATTTACCAAGTATACCACCCAAAGGTCTCACATAAGTAAAGTCGACCTTGTTTAACTCAAGTAGATCATACACCTTCAAAGTTGTAATTTCTAAAAGCACATATCATATCATGCATATATCTTACGCATTGCATTTATTAGATTGTAATCTTGCCGACGGAGAGTTCGTGCTCATCCCCGAGCAAGGACCTGTCCAAGAGGAGGACCAGGAGCAGGCTTCAGAGGCTGCTATTGAGAATCTCCCCGCAGCCCCAGCAATTGAAGGCAAGCCCCGGTTTTATGCATAACCGTATTATTATATGCTACTTTACTACACTTAATGCTTGTAGGATTGTAATGTACACTTAAGTGTAGGAGTTGCTTGAAACCTCTAGTTGCATGAACTTAGGATTCCTTTTTGAGATGAATACTAGTATGCTAGGTCGAGTAGCTGCTTGCTAATCAGGATCTCGGTAGAAGTCGAGTGATTTTTCTAGCACTCGCGCGAGGTCAGGAATTGATTGTATTCATCTTGACAATGGGATATATGTTAGTCTATGGACTTGGATCCAGGGAGGATGCCTTGCCCATGAGACAGGAAAAAGGAATTAAGGATTAATGTGTGGATACCTGAGTCAAGCTTTTGAACGTACTAAGCACATGCCGGGAAAAATGGTAACCGGTAAACCTAGTACCTGAGTGAAGCCGGGCGCGGACTTTATCCCTCATGCGACCTGAAACTGGGTCTCCCATGCTAGCTATGGTGGGTACAAGTGCGGTCACTGCACGGCGGCAGCCGGGGTCAGTGGAGCATTGTATGCCAAGGCGGTGAGGCCTAGACGCGAACGAGGAATCGATGGGGACGGTTGTCATGTGTGGGGTCGGAGTACCCTGACATGCCGTGTGTTTAGGTTTACCTTGCAAGGTTAAAACTCGATTCGAATTGTCTGCTTCTCGCAGCTAATGAGACTGCTTGACCCCTTGTACTGCATCGAGTAAGAAGTGAAATGTGGTTACATGAGATAACTTGTTGATTGAACTTAATGATTGTTACCATGTATGCTTAGAAGGAGCAGATCTAGCTAAGTTAATGATGATAGAAATTGAAAAGCTAAAAATTGATTTTAGAAACAGCTAGTGCTTTTGGCAAACCAAACCCCTTAGCCAAACAGCTGCATAGTCTAGAGTAGAGGAGTAGACTTCTCACACCGGTTAAGTCTAGCTGAGTATTAGTATACTCAGCCTTGCTTGTGGCACAATTTTTGCAGGTACCATTCAGGAAATGGTTGATGGCGTGACTTGGCCTACCACCCTGCCACCGGGTTGGACGGTCGAGTGGGATGTTGCTCCGGCAGGAGAGGAGCATGAGGAGTAGTGGGCTAGGCCTTGCCCATTTCCTCATTACCGACGACATCAATTATCCGCTGCACTTTATTTTGTGAACTCTTATTTACTACTCAAAAACTCCGATTTATGTAATAACTCAGTACTTAATTTGAGGTTTCCTGTTTTATTGTATTTCTTCTATGACTCACCTTCGAGTGAGATTGTGGAATTTGATCCTGGTTAAGTGGCTCTATCAGACTAGATCTGAAGGACTGACGGGTTATTCCGATTTAAGTGTGTTACAGCCCCTGAGGCGTGACTTAGGCACTTAAGCTGGAATAATTCGGGTGGTTCTGCCACAGGAATCTCCACAACTTGGAGCCTCACGCCCTTACAATTGATCATAAAGAAGCACGAAAGTAAGGGAGGGGAGAGCAACGCACACAAGACTCAAAACGAGAGCACAATCACACACACAAGTCACAACTTGAGCTCTAAGTTCAACACACAGAGTTCTCAACTCAAGAGGAGCTCAAATTGCTAGCACAGAGAATCAAATGCGTGGGAGTGGAGTCTGTATGCTTAGGAATGATCAAAGAATGCTTGGATCCTTCCTCCATGCGCCTAGGGGACCCTTTTATATCCCCAAGGCAGCTAGGAGCCGTTGAAGGCATTCTTGGAAGGCTAATCTTGCCTTCTGTCGGGTGGCGCACCGGACAGTCCGGTGTTCCACCGGACAGCCACTGTTCATGTCCAGTGCGCGATTTCCTTCCATTCCTGGCGCAGCTGATCGTTGCAACTTTGGGCTGGTTGGTGCACCGGACACTGTCCGGTGCACACCGGACAATCCGGTGCCCCCAGCCGACCGTTGGAGCGAGCCACACGTCGCCCACAGATTTGGCGGCCGACCGTTGTGCTGGCGGCCGTTGGCTCACCGGACAGTCCGGTGCACCATCGGACAGTCCGGTGAATTATAGCCGTACACCCCCGAAGTTTTCTCGAGAGCGGCCAGTTCGTCGGAAGCCAGTATGGCACACCGGACACTGTCCGGTGCACCACCGGACAGTCCGGTGCACCCAGACCAAGCAGCAGTTGGCTGTACACAGCCAACTCTTTTCCAATCATTTTCTTTTCCTGTTTCTAGCACTTAGGTAACTTCATTAGTACCCAAAACAAATGTACTTAGTCTAGAAACATACCTTCTTGTTGATTTGCACTTCATTCATCATTTGGCATATAATAACCCACTTAATATGTGTTGGACACTTAATCACCAAAATATACTTGAAATGGCCCAAGGGCACATTTCCCTTTCAATCTTTAAAATCAGCATCATGAACATATTGGTCTTTAATTGTCTCTAATCCAAAGATTTTGTAGTTAAGTTGATTAAGCAAAGTATATCTCCTAGACAAAGCATCAGCAATGATATACTCTTTTCCTTTCTTGTGCTTAATACCATAAAGAAAAGATTCGATAAATTCAACCCACTTAGCATGTCTACGGTTCAGTTTTCCTTGACTACGAATATGTTTCAAAGATTCATGATCAGAATGAATAACAAACTCTTTGGGCCACAAATAATGCTGCCATGTTTCTAATGTTCGCACAAGAGCATATAATTCCTTATCATAAGTAGAATAATTTAGAACAGACCCACTCAATTTTTCACTAAAATATGCAACAGGTTTGCCTTCTTGTAACAAAACACCACCCAATCCAATTCCACTAGCATCACATTCAAGCTCAAAAGTCTTATTAAAATCAGGAAGTTGGAGGAGAGGTGCATGTGTCAACTTATCTTTTAGCACGTTGAAAGAGTGCTCTTGTACTTTGCCCCAACTAAAATGCACTCCCTTCTTCGTAAGGTCATTCAAAGGTGCAGCAATGGTACTAAAGTCCTTCACAAAACGGCGATAGAAGCCGGCAAGTCCTAGGAAACTCCGCACCTGTGTGATAGTCTTTGGCATAGGCCATCCATGTATCACTTCTACCTTGGCTTGATCAACCTCAATTCCCTGTGGAGTCACAACATAACCAAGAAACGACACTCGATCGGTGCAAAATGTGCACTTCTCAAGGTTACCAAATAAACGTGCATCTCGTAAAGCATTAAAAACAACACGCATGTGATCAACATGTTCATCCATAGATTTGCTGTAGATCAATATGTCATCAAAGTATACTACCACAAATTTTCCAATGAAGGCACGCAAAACCTCGTTCATTAATCTCATAAAGTGCTAGGTGCATTAGTTAACCCGAAAGGCATGACTAACCACTCATACAACCCGAACTTAGTTTTGAAAGCAGTTTTCCATTCATCTCCCAATTTCATACGAATCTGGTGGTACCCACTACGCAAATCAACTTTAGAAAAGACAATGGCACCACTCAATTCATCAAGCATATCATCTAAACGTGGAATAGGGTGTCGATACTGTATCGTGATATTATTAATAGCCCTACAATCAACACACATATGCCATGTTCCATCTTTTTAGGCACTAAAATAACCGGAACAGCACACGGACTAAGAGACTCACACACGTAACCTTTGTCGAGTAGTTTTTGCACTTGTCGCTGAATTTCTTTTGTTTCCTCCGGATTTGTCCTATATGGCGCACGATTTGGCAAAGATGCACCAGGAATAAGATCAATTTGGTGGTCAATCCCTCGTATAGGTGGCAGCCCCTCTGGTATCTCACTTGGAAATACACCAGAATACTCCTGCAAAATGTTAGCAACAACAGGAGGCAAAGAATGCTGCATATCTTGAATTGAAATCAAAGCATCCTTGCATACCAAGGCGTAGGCAACAGAAGTGGAAGGAAATAATTCATTAACATCAGATTTCGTCACAAGCAAGCAATGTCCTTTCAATTTTATCCCATCTTTGTTATTACCAACAACTTTAATATTCTTGTTGTTCTTAGTTTTAGCTTTGGTAGCTTTAGCAACATCATCACGCACAATAGCCTCAGGGGACATGGGAAGCAAAATAATTTTCTTATCATGGTGTATGAGAGAATATTGATTTGATCTACCATGATGCATACAATCTGAATCAAATTGCCATGGTCTACCTAGCAGAATATTACAAGCATCCATAGGCACAACGTCACAGTCAACAACATCATGATATGAACCAATAGCAAAATTAATTCGTACTAGCTTGGTTACCTTGACCTTACCACTATTGTTAAGCCATTGAATGTGATATGGATGCAGATGCGGTTTGGTCGTAAGTGCAAGCTTCCCCACCATGTCGCTGCTAGCCAAGTTGTTGCAGCTACCTCCACCAATGATCAAACGACATGAACGCTGCTTAATGACACACTTTGTTTGAAACAACGTATGTCGTTGATTCTGCTCTGCCTTCTCCATTTGTGCACTAAGCACATGCTGTACAATGAGGCTCTCATAATGCTCTGCATCATCTGCACCAATCTGTTCTTCGGTTGGTTCCTTAGTGCCTGCATCATCAGCCGCAAGCAAAGCAGGTGTAGCTTCATCCAAATCACTAGCAGAGGAATACCCACCATCATCTTTTACCACCAAAACACACTGATTAGGACAATCATGCTGCACGTGTCCATAGCCCTTGCATCGATAACATAGAACATCTCTTGTTCTACCCGTGGAGGCTACTGAAGTGGCACTACCTGCTGGTTTTTGGGCAGATTTGGTTGCTGAATTTGTGGAAGATGCACGTGGTTTGTCGCCGGAGGAAGGTGGTGGTGCTGGTCGACTCGGTGAGGGATGTAGTCGTGCGCTGTTGCCATGGTGTAGATTTTCCTGCAGAAACATTAGACCTTGCACTAGCACATCGTCCTGCACTTCCCTTGCAGCTTTGCAAGCAAGATGAAACAATCGGGTTACGTTAGCATAATCTTTATAAGCAAGGATGTCCTGAATTTCCCTATTTAACCCGCCCAAAAATCTAGCCATAGCAGATTCCTCACCCTCCTCTATGTTACAACGCAACATACCCATTTGTAATTCCTAATAATGTTCTTCTACACTTTTAGTACCCTGTCTCAATTGTTGCAACTTGTTTAACATATCACGTGCATAATAAGAAGGAACAAATCTAGCCCGCATGACCCGTTTCAACGCATCCCAAGTTTGTGGCATATTATTAGGATTCTTCTTACCATGTTCTATCCACCAAACAGAAGCAAATTCAGTAAACTTACTAGTAGCAGCTCTAACCCGCGCATTCTTAGGAAATTCATGACATGCGAACTTTTGATCAACCGCAATCTCCCAAGTAATGTAAGCATCAGGGTCATATTTACCATCAAAAAGAGGTATTTTAAATTTAACCTTACTAAAAGCATCATCATTACCAAGTACCTCATGTTGGCGAAAACCACCCATACCTCTGCGGTTAGTACGTAGTCGCCGGCGATTAGGTGCTTCTTGGTCATCTTGTTCAGTATCAGCAACATAGTCATCCTAGTTACCTTCGGCGCCCTCATCACGCCCACCATTGGTATTAGCATGCATCTCATCAAATCGCCTCAAGAGTGCGACAAGGCTCTTGTCAATATGAGCAACTGTCATTTCCACATTTGCAAGTTTGGTGTTTGTGTCGATCTGTGTGGCCTCCAATTGCCCCATCTTTTCATTCGTCACCTGCAAGTCATTATCAAGACCTTCCGTGTGCGTCTTCACCAGCCTTACAAAGTGCTGTATGATTGTAACACCCCGGGATCCACAAACACCCCGGAATGCTACTGAACTACACTTCTAACATCCGTATATAAAATTTCGGCAGCATCTCCCTTGCAAAATTGCATAAATGGGGGGGGGGCAACAGTGTATAAACATATATCATGACAAAAAAACATACTAAGTAATATTAATCGGCTAGCAATGAGAAGTTAAACATACGACAAGAGCTGAATTAACCAGCACGCACGACTAGTTAAGAAAAACAAACATCCTTTGACACAAGTTTCTAATTATATCCTGGTTGCGCCTGGCAGCATTATTATGAGAGTGAAAGTGGACGTGCTACTACTCCCCTCATTCCCAACATGTATCAAGTACCTGCATTGAGTAATGCAAGAGTGAGATGACACATCTCAGCAAGCAAAATAATAACAAACTGTTTAACCACATAAGAACATTGTTTTACCACCATTTGATTTTACAACCTCCTTATTACGTAGGTGCAGCACGAATACAATGTACAACACACCTAGTTACCACACCTCGCAGGTAGAAACCACAATAGTAACATAGTAATGTCACACTTCATGTATACCTCATGAGTGCAAATGTCTGCAAATGCAAGGATGACTTCTGCCTTCATACCTCTAAGGATATGAAGCCGCATCGTACCCCTCCTCGGGCAACGTACGATGCTAAAAGTGTACCGGTACGGTCGGACCATAAGATCACGACATAACTTCAAAATGCAAGATGGATGATGCGATGTGCATGTCATGCCTACAACACTTCCTATAACGTGATTCAAAAAGATACTTCAACTTTATCCAAGATGGGAATCAACCACATATATCATTACCAAATTATGATCATCCAGAATATTAGACAATTGAGAATTAATACTTCCAAACAAATAAACTTCATCATAGAATTCAATGATTAACATAATTAAAACTTATGCATACTCAATGACAGGGAATAGGATGCAAACCAAACGGTAGCAACCACCACTGTATTTACTTGCCTTTACCGGACGTTTGGGCAAATCTCTAAGTACGATCCGGAAGTCCACCACCTGTTTTTGACACACAACTTAGTGCACAAATTTCACATAATCAGGCTCATAAACGACGCCGCACCTACGCACAAACTCAAACCCCGCCGCGGGTTACATCTCTCCCACACCCACCAAACTGCAGCGGCGCTGCTTAATAATTTCATAACTTTAAAATTATGACAGCAGTGGTAACAAACAAAAACTCCAGAGGCATCTACATAAAATTCCCCACAAGTTTTGTATACAATTTTTAATTAAATTCCAAAAACTAATTATCCCAAAACAGTCCACAAGATGAACCCTGTAATCTGTTTTTTGTCTTTTGGACAGCGACATACCCGGATTCAAACAGTGATATCTTTTAAAATATAATTCCAAATCAAGCTTATAAGTACTCATTGGAAAGATAAGACAAATCCATACATGATTATCATACTGGTTAACACTAATTACCCACGAAAAATTCCCAGAAACTGCTAATACTACTGCTGTTCACCCACCTGAAAAATCTGTTTTTTTGGACAGCAACATAACCGGATTCAAACAACGATATCTCCTAAATTATAACTCTGAATCGAGCGTATAAGTACTCGTTGGAAAGGTATGACAAAACTCTACATGATTCTCCCACTGATCCCCACTAATTACCCACGAAAAATTCCCAGAAATCCCTAGAACTACTGCTGTTCGCCCTCCCACAAAAATTCTGGACAGCACCTCTACCGATTCGCATAGATAAACATATAATCAATTGAATTTTAGCGCAAAAACATAGATAACTTCAAGATCACCTTGAGTTCCACCTTTTTCCTCCTTCCTTCCTCCCACCAATTATCCAATTGAAACTTGCACCCACACGAAGAAGATCCGACGAGGAAGAACGACACTTGGAGAAGAGGAGATGGGGGGTGGCGGCTAGGGTTGAGGAGATGGCTGCTGCAAAAAACTTGAGAATGGAGAGGGGGCAGCTGCAACACTTGGGGAAGAGAGAAGAGGGAAGAAGGAAGAGGGTGACGGCCAAAGGAGGGAAAGGGGGAGGCGGCTGCCCTCAAGGGGCCTTAAGAGAGGGGGCGGCTAGGGTTTTGGGGGGGGGGGGGGGGGGAAAGTGGGCTTCCCACCGCCGGATCACGATCAACGGCCCAAAACCATTCCTACGCCAGAGCTCTCGACCCCCGCGCACACATCAAACATAAATTTTACTGTTTTACAGATGTTTACCTCCTAAAATTCCAAACCCCCCATAGCACGGGACCCGCAAGAGAAAACAAAGAAAAAAAGAGTAAACTTCAATTTCTCTTTTTTTTTGAAAATTGGGTATCACACTCTACCCCCTTAAAAAGAATTCGACCTCGAATTCCAATGCTTCTATCGGAACGACAAAGGAAAGAATAATGAACCAACAAAACTCACACATAAAGAAAAGTTCGGGTACTTCTACCACATCAGCTCCTCAAGCTCCTAGGATTCTAAGATACGCAGCAGACGACACTCTAGAGTCTGGTCTTGCTACATAGGAATCGGCTCTAGCTCGATTTGATGGTCTGGATTCCGCAAATAATTCCTCCACATAAATACATGGAATACATGGTGTACTCTGATCATAGATTCTGACAATTGCATGTGCTAAGCCCAGCTGCCAACTCGGCTAAGATAGTAGACGGTCCTATATACCTCGAACAAAGCTTTCCTGACACCAAATCAATCATTGACATATGCAAGTACTTCAAGGAATGTATATATGAATGCACTGCATATAGTGTTCCTATAGCCTAAACCAAACTTAGCCAAACAAGAGCAACTTCAAGAGAGCAACTTAATGCTTGCATATTTCTGGATAGCAGCACAACGGTTAATTGTTTTGTTCATAACTCATAAAATAAGCATCCAAAAATAATAAACTAGGACTTTATGGAAAGCTTATAAAGTCCACTATACCCTTGGTATTATCTTCACAGCAAGATTTGACACTTAGAAAGGTCAAACAATGCTAAACGTAAATTCTGTCCAGACTTGGACAGAATTCAACTACTCAATTCAAAAATCCATAATTGGAGTCTCAGTCATCCAATTCAGGTGCTCCCAGACTTTTTAGAAAGCTAGTAGAATTGTCTATAATTCATTTATAAACATATCAGGTTAATTCAATGCATATCAAGGTCAAAAGACATGAGAAAGGCACTGCTGTCCAAATTTAGACAGATTCAGAGATCACACTTAAAACAGCTGTAACTTTACTTATAGATCTCCAAAAAGGGTGATCCAAAATTTGTTGAAAATATTAAGAAAGATACTACAACTTCTTTATAATTTATAATAAGTTATTTGAAATTTAAATTGGGAAAACAAGGTCAGTTTCGAAATCTGTACAGAATCTGCACAGATTCCAAGACTGGACTTGAGAAAATCATAACTCTCAAACTACTAGACCTATGGTCATGAAATTTTTACACAAGTAAGATAAAGAAGTCGGCTACAACATTTATATATAACATCTCTACAGAAAAGATGGTTTACTTCATTGAACTAGCTGCATAACTAAAACTAGTCATGCAGTCCCAACAACAAGCAATAGATTTTATTCAGGTTCATTACTCTTCTAAGATTAAGCGTTCATCGAAAGACTAAGGCATGTTTGGTTTGTGGCTAAATGTGCCACACTTTGCCTAAGGTTAGTCATCCAAATTGAATAACTAACCTTAGGCAAAAAAGTTAGGCAAAGTGTGGCAATTGAGGTAAGGAACCAAACATGCCCTAATAACTTTAGGTTCCTCATTACGAGATACTTAGAACAAATATAAGTATAGAAGCAATATGATAACTTTTTAAACCATTTAAGCCTAATCTCACATCATGCAAACAGGAATCTGTTTAAGCATGTTAGGCCTGCCTACATATTCATCCAAGCACATTCTATACATTATATCATCCCATATAGGAACTCTCTTTTTTTTAATTATACTATACATATATATCTAACAAATAACTCAGACAAATTGCATCTCAACCTAGACTTCTCATGACGTAACTATTTCATACTTACGCAATCACGCCAATATAAGAAAACGTGGCTTCACAACAATACGTACTGGCCTATTCAAACGTTCCTTGCTATCTCTGTGTTTCAGCCCACGCTCCACATATACATAAACAAGATAATCATCCCAATCACTACGTCTATTCCCTCCCACCATACAACTTAATTAACATGGATTGCGAAAGAGCTCACCACAACTAAACCAAACTCCCATGAAAAAAATCACTAAGTAGAAAATTGACAATCAATAGCACAAATGTTCATTTTTTTCTACCTCTCACTATAAAAGCAATGGTAACAATGAAATATTGTAAAATCATCTAAACTTCATGATCTACAACTTTCGTATTCAAAGGATAAACAACAATTTTTTTTTCATCTACCATTTTTAATTTGACTTGTAAGGCGACATACATGATCTGCCACCAGAAACTGACAAAACATGACACATAAATTCAAAATATCATAACTCCCTGCAGCTTAACAAAATTTTGCAAATATAAGCCCATTGAAAAGATTATAACATTCTGTAAAACTTTTATTATAATGAGTGTCTCGAAATTGGTTTTCAAACCGATAAAATAATGCAACTCTTTTGTTGCAAAACTGATAGGATGGAAACAATGGACAACTAAAATTCAAAAACCTATAACTCCTCCTATACTCAACTTAAAACTACAACGAACACGCGTTGGAAAAGTTTGAAAATCGTCCACGCCTTTTGCAATAAAGTTGCACCCAAATTTATCTTTATAGCCCTCAACTCTGCATGACCTACAGCTAAACTCAGCCCGAGATACTGCACATTGGAGATTCGACTTATAACCGGATAACCACCTCTCCCAATCTATTTAACAGACAATTACAAGTAAATACCCATTTAAAAGGTACTGAGAAGAACTAAAGTTTTTATTAAAGAGAATTCCCAAATTTGGGCTATGAAACTATCAAAACACGGTCGATTTATTGGTGGTTATAACGACACCTAAAGTTCAGACACAACGGTGCAACAACTTCAGAGCAGCCTAACTCCAATTATATACAATGAAAATTACAAACCAATACTCTTTGGAAAGATCATGAAATTACTAAAACTTTCATAATCCAACAAAGACCAAATTATACCATCTTCAAGGTCTATTCTTCCGTACAAAATTAAGGCTGCTATAGGAAACCCATAACTCTCAAATGTTTAGACCAAACTGGGTGATTAAGCATCATATGCAAACATGAAGAAACCTACTACAAAACATTCTAGATAAGTGAAGCCTGATTCAGCCTCCAACTAATTTAAAATGACTCCCAAAACCAAGCAACACCTTAACCACAATAAAAAAACAATATAAAATGAAACCCAAGGCATTGGCAGGTGCAATCAACACTAGGATTTCCCACTACCAAATGGGGATGCAACTCCCCAAAGTCTTTAAACAACAGTTTACCTAATAGGTTAGAACACTAAGCATAACAATCAACGAATTCAACAACCTCGTTTGTTAATGCCACTAAGGTCAAACATCCACGTAGCGACAATGTATGAAACACCTGACATACCCGTCTCTAGCACTATAAAACATGGTTGTTATTACACTAGAATTCAACTACTAGAGACCTCCACAACTATTCTGTTGACGTGAAGCAAATGGTGCTCATGTCATATAACGTCTTTTTCTCCTCTCAAAAAAGATAAAATTTGCAACACTCATAAAGCAATGGAGGGATAACAACAAGAAAAACTAATGTACTTCTTGACACAGACTCATGCAAAAGCTTCATAAATATTACTTTCAATACTAAAATAATAACATGATACTATGCTCAACATGAGTAATTGGACGTCAATAAGACAATCCACATAACCAAACTACCTTGATTAATCTCACATACAACAAAACCTACTATTACTGCACTAGAACAATTTGTACCTCGTGATATCACAGGATGCATTCAAAGTAGTACAATGTTGGCAAATAAAAATAAAAAATAATATAAAATGGGTTGTCAATATCGCCCACATGACTAGCCTGCAACAACTAAAAATTATGCATAGCCTTTATGGCTATTGAAACAAGCCATAGAAGGAAAACATGCATGACATAAAATCCACTTGAAACCACCCTATTTATTGTTAAAAATAAGGTTGCACATAATAAGAAAACCTATCAGGTAGACATGGTTGGACTTATCAATCTACGTCATCTCACAAATTCACTCGAGTTCTACCAGTCTAAATATTTCATAGACATTACAACGTTGCCTCTGCTCTATAGAGACAAACCAATTTTATACTAAGATCAAGTTAGCAAGTAGCCACACTAGCCTAAAAAAAAGTGAGGCGCAAAGCATTGCCTCCATGGAAATATTACATTGATAAGTTGGGTTGTAGCCCAACATTCAATCAGACCCAACAACATGATAAAACTACATTATATAGTGTTTCCACACCACACCAAGCCGGATTAGACCCACTATACACAGACTCAATAAACAATCGGTCCTACAAGTACTAGAACCCCAAAAAATCCATTTAAAAAAACAACCACAATCAAGCATATAGAAATATATGATAGTAATAGCTCAAAGATTTGAAAAACATCGCATAAAAAAACATCACGACAATATGTATATAAAACAAGTACATTAGTAGCTTCACTTGCATAATAACTTCAATAACAACCACATCAAGAAACCAATATTAATTAGAAGTAACATATCATATCAAACATTAAGTCGTTAACGACATACCCCATCAAACCATAAAGGGATTCGGGGTAAGGGAATTCTAGTCATCTATACAATAAAATACTAATATGAAAGATATACGAACCCATACCCTTCCTATATGTGCAAGTGTGTCAAATTTATCTTCAAATTGCGTAGAATCTAAAGCCTATCCTTTGATACCAACTGTAACACCCCGGGATCCACAAACACCCCGGAATGCTACTGAACTACACTTCTAACATCCGTATATAAAATTTCGGCAGCATCTCCCTTGCAAAATTGCATAAATGGGGGGGGGCAACAGTGTATAAACATATATCATGACAAAAAAACATACTAAGTAATATTAATCGGCTAGCAACGAGAAGTTAAACATACGACAAGAGCTGAATTAACCAGCGCGCACGACTAGTTAAGAAAAACAAACATCCTTTGACACAAGTTTCTAATTATATCCTGGCTGCGCCTGGCAGCCTTATTATGAGAGTGAAAGTGGACGTGCTGCTACTCCCCTCATTCCCAACATGTATCAAGTACCTGCATTGAGTAATGCAAGAGTGAGATGACAGATCTCAGCAAGCAAAATAATAACAAACTGTTTAACCACATAAGAACATTGTTTTACCACCATTTGATTTTACAACCTCCTTATTACGTAGGTGCAGCACGAATACAATGTACAACACACCTAGTTACCACACCTCGCAGGTAGAAACCACAATAGTAACATAGTAATGTCACACTTCATGTATACCTCATGAGTGCAAATGTCTGCAAATGCAAGGATGACTTCTGCCTTCATACCTCTAAGGATATGAAGCCGCATCGTACCCCTCCTCGGGCAACGTACGATGCTAAAAGTGTACCGGTACGGTCGGACCATAAGATCACGACATAACTTCAAAATGCAAGATGGATGATGCGATGTGCATGTCATGCCTACAACACTTCCTATAACGTGATTCAAAAAGATACTTCAACTTTATCCAAGATGGGAATCAACCACATATATCATTACCAAATTATGATCATCCACAATATTAGACAACTGAGAATTAATACTTCCAAACAAATAAACTTCATCATAGAATTCAATGATTAACATAATTAAAACTTATGCATACTCAATGACAGGGAATAGGATGCAAACCAAACGGTAGCAACCACCACTGTATTTACTTGCCTTTACCGGACGTTTGGGCAAATCTCTAAGTACGATCCGGAAGTCCACCACCTGTTTTTGACACACAACTTAGTGCGCCAATTTTACACAATCAGGCTCATAAACGATGCCGCACCTACGCACAAACTCAAACCCCGCCGCGGGTTACATCTCTCCCCACACCCACCAAACTGCAGCGGCGCTGCTTAATAATTTCATAACTTTAAAATTATGACAGCAGTGGTAACAAACAAAAACTCCAGAGGCATCTACATAAAATTCCCCACAAGTTTTGTATACAATTTTTAATTAAATTCCAAAAACTAATTAGCCCAAAACAGTCCACAAGGTGAACCCTGTAATCTGTTTTTTTGTCTTTTGGACAGCGACATACCCGGATTCAAACAGCGATATCTTTTAAAATATAATTCCAAATCAAGCGCATAAGTACTCATTGGAAAGATAAGACAAAGCCCTACATGATTATCATACTGGTTAAAACTAAGTACCCACGAAAAATTCCCAGAAACTGCTAATACTACTGCTGTTCACCCACCTGAAAAATCTGTTTTTTGGACAGCAACATAACCGGATTCAAACAACGATATCTCCTAAATTATAACTCTGAATAAAGCGCATAAGTACTCGTTGGAAAGGTATGACAAAACTCTACATGATTCTCCCACTGATCCCCACTAATTGCCCACGAAAAATTCCCAGAAATCCCTAGAACTACTGCTATTCGCCCTCCCACAAAAATTCTGGACAGCACCTCTACCGATTCGCATAGATAAACATATAATCAATTGAATTTTAGCGCAAAAACATAGATAACTTCAAGATCACCTTGAGTTCCACCTTTTTCCTCCTTCCTTCCTCCCACCAATTCTCCAATTGAAACTTGCACCCACACAAAGAAGATCCGACGAGGAAGAACGACACTTGGAGAAGAGGAGATGGGGGGTGGCGGCTAGGGTTGAGGAGATGGCTGCTGCAAAAAACTTGAGAATGGAGAGGGGGCAGCTGCAACACTTGGGGAAGAGAGAAGAGGGAAGAGGGAAGAGGGTGACGGCCAAAGGAGGGAAAGGGGGAGGCGGCTGCCCTCAAGGGGCCTTAAGAGAGGGGCGGCTAGGGTTTTGGGGGGGAAAGTGGGCTTCCCACCGCCGGATCACGATCAACGGCCTAAAACCATTCCTACGCCAGAGCTCTCGACCCCCGCGCACACATCAAACATAAATTTTACTGTTTTACAGATGTTTACCTCCTAAAATTCCAAACCCCCCATAGCACGGGACCCGCAAGAGAAAACAAAGAAAAAAAAGAGAAACTTCAATTTCTCTTCTTTTTTGAAAATTGGGTATCACAATGATGCCCTTGGTGCGAGGAGAGTGTGGCATATTACGAGAAGCATCATCAACCTCCAATCCTGCCATGGTTAGACGAACAGAGGCAACAAGATAAAAAAAGTGAAGGAATAAAAACTCTACAACTATTAGGATGTAGCTACTGCAAGGCGCTCACTCTCAACCTGCCACACAAGCTCTTACCAATTCTTACCTTGCTCAACAGGAGGGGTCAGCAACCAACAAGTCTGCAACCATGGAATAAGTGTATCGGTGCTGCAGCAACACGACCTGTCAAACTGTAGTCGAAATATGTAGAGTTGTAGGTGGGCAGAAGCAAGGAATACACTAGTACCCCGTTAGTTACAAAAGCAAGCTGAATAATCGTTCAACTGTGGTACTGTGCTGGTCCTAGGCTAAACCATGCTAGAGACGTGAGCCTAGGCACAAAGGTAGTCACTGGAAAAGAACAACTAGCACAGCACAAAGAGAAACAACAGTTTTAGAGATTCAGCCCCCTCTTTCTTCTTCTTTTCCTTCTTTTTTTTGCAGGGGC
Source organism: Zea mays (assembly GCF_902167145.1). Lineage (NCBI taxonomy): Eukaryota > Viridiplantae > Streptophyta > Magnoliopsida > Poales > Poaceae > Zea > Zea mays. The sequence continues at coordinate 50,372,045 of NC_050103.1, forward strand.
CTAAACCCTTTTTTTACTATGACAACCCAAACAATAAGGATATTGCTAACAAACCCTTTAAATCAGATTTAACAAATCTTGTTAATATAGAAAGTCCAGAAATCTCTACGATGATTGCGGAGCGCTCAGAATGAATTTTGAGGCAAGGTCAGATCCGTTGGAAAGACGATAAGATAAGCTTTCCAGATTGTAATTAAACTTCCAAATCCGACATGAGATGTTTCCGTGGTGGCAAAAACGAACCAGAGATGTTTATGGTGATGGTGGATCTCGTGGTGACCAAAACGTGGTAGAACTCAAAACTCTAAAGGAATAAACTAAGACCAGCAACTCGACACAACCGATGCAACCGAAAACTCAACAAGCCCTAGCTAAGTAGTACTAGTAAATGCTCAATGGTTTATAGGATTTTGGTAAAACTAATCTACAAGTTTTTGGCTTTTTCTGGACTATAGGAGATTAGAAAACAACGAGGAAAAGTAAATCTCTCACTCATAAACCTTGCTCTGATTACCAACTGATGTGCACCCGTTGGGTGAATGCCCGATCTTTCGATGAGAGGGTGTGGAATAACTCGATTGGTGGAGGAGACGACATTCACGGCCCGACTACAGCCTTCCAAAGATGCTGCGCCTTAGCAACCGATACACCACCTCCTATGGCTATCACGATCTTGTGGAGCGTGACACCCTGGCCACTAGGGCACTCGTCCTACAACCAATCGAAGAACTAGCAAGAACAAGTAGAACAAGTACTGAATTACCCGATGTAAATTGTAGGTTTCAAAATCAAACTCCAATATGGTGGGGTTCTGAAGACATGAAGACGGGCGGCTGAACCAGCACGCACGCTTACAAGCAAGTAGCGAGAGCTAAACTTGATCTAAACAAAAAGCCGCTGTTCTTGGTGGCGGCTAGGAGGTTTATAAACATGGGAGGACGGCCACAAGGGTATTGGGGTCGTGCTGCAACCCTAGGATGCGTCCCTAATGGGCCCAACTCGATACACGACCCATTGGGCCAAAATAGGGTGACGCAGCACCGTGGGCAGAAAAGGCAGGAAATGTCTAGGTAAGGAAACAATGATTACGGCGGCCTCAGAACAGATATGATTATAATTCTGGATCCATATAAAAGTAGACTTGATAAGCTTTCCATGTTGTGCTTGAACATTCCAATCTGAGCCCGCATGTGACCGTGGTGATCGTCACAAGTTGGTGTTCTTCTGCAGTCCAAATCCAGCATGTTCAAATCCTTTTCCCTTTCGGTCTTCTCCCTGGTTCCTAAGCAAAACAAGAGTGCACGGGTCTCCATGGTCTAAATATGATGGACATGAACTCAAGAGTGTAATAACCTGATGGTTGAGTTGACGAGCACGAGCGCGAGTAATGGGACCAGAAATTGGTACTTGTATTGGCATAGATGTATCAGTAGTGTGGATGTCTTCATCAAAACCCTAGTTTACCCACTGCTTTAATATTGTTTCACCATACATAGTATTTACTAAATTGACATATCATTAATATACATGTATCTTATTCATTGCATTCGATAGATTGTAATCTCGTTGACGGAGAGTACGTCCTCATTCCAGAGCAAGGAGTTGCTCAGGAGGTAGTCCAGGAGCCAGCACCAGAGCCTGCCACTGAGGATCTGCCTGCCCTAGCTTTTGAAGGCAAGCCCCGCTTTTATGCATAACCGTTATATATGCTATTTTACCGTACTTAATGTTTGTAGGCTTGTACTGTGCACTTAAGTGTAGGAGTTGCCTGAAACCCTAGTTGCATGAACTCAGGATTCCTTTTGAGATGGATACTAGTATGCTAGGTCGAGTAGCTGCTTTACTAATTAGGGATCTCGGTAGAAGTCGAGTGGTTTTTCTAGCACTCGCGCGAGGTCAAGAATTGGTTGTATCCATTTTTATATCAGAATGATAATGGTCTGTGGACAACGATCCATGGGGATGCGTTGTCTACGAGATGAAAAATGGAAATAAGGATTAAGGTGTGGTACCGTGTGTCTAGCGTTTGAACGTAGTAAACACATGCCGAGAAATATGGTAAATCGGCAAGCCTAGTACCAGAGTGAACCTGCCCACAGATTGCCCTCCTCACGCGACCTGAGACGTGGTCTCCCATTTCGGTTATGGTGGATACAAGTGCGGTCACTGCACGACGGCATTCGGGGCAGTGAGGCATTGTGCGCCAAGGCGGTGAGCCCCTTTCTGTTGACGAGGAATCGATGGGGACGGTTGATGTGTGTGGGGACGGAATGCCTCGCCACGTCGTGTGTTTAGGTTTACCTTGCAAGGTTTAAAACTCGATTCGAATCGTCTGCTTCTCGCAGCTAATAAGACTGCTTGATCCATGCTGCTACATTGAGTAATAAGTGGAAATGAGATGACTGGCAAAAGATGTTGATTGGCAAAAATGTTTGATACCATGTGTGATTAGCTAGGTACACATCTAGTCTAAGGGATCATACTAAAACTTGAAAAGCTAAAACTTGATTTTAGACTCAGCTAGTGCATTTGGCAAATCAAACCCCTCAGCCAAACAACTGCATGTCTAGAGGTAGAGGAGTAGACTCCTCACACCGGGTAAGTCTAGCTGATTATTAGTATACTCAGCCTTGCTTGTGGCATAATTTTTACAGGTTCTCTGGAGGATATGGTTGCTGGAGTGACTTGGTCGTCCACCTTGCCACCAGGTTGGACAGTCGAGTGGGACCCTACCTCAGTAGGAGAAGAGCATGAGGAGTGATGGGCCAGGCTTCCCCATCCTCCCTTATATTTACGGTTAGTTAGTTTCCGCTGCATCAAGAACAATGATCACTACTTTTGCAAAACTCCGATGATGTTGTAATAACATTAAACACTTCTTTAATTTATGGTTTTATGCTTTATTGTATTTGCTCTGTGCCTCACCTTCGAGTGAGTATGTGGTACTTGATCCTGTTAGTGGCCTTGTCGGACTAGATCCGAGGGACTGACGGTTTATTCCTATTTAAGTGTGGTCTAGCCTCTACGGCGGGACTTAGGCACTTATGTTGGAATAATTCGGGCGGTTCTGCCACAGCTGGTATCGGAGCTTGTACCACCTCAGAGGAATCAATAAATCATAATTGCCGACCTTTTCAGAAGTAAAGACTTGCTTAGAAACCAAGTTGGATAGCTGTCAGGGCGATAAGGATAGACCTAGGACGTGAAGCCTTAGGATACTAGATGGGTAGCTAGGTGGCTATTTGAGTATGCCGTACAGGCTGCTATGATATAGATGGGGGATTTCTATATCCCTATATACTTGATGTGAGGACGCTTAGGACGAGCATGCATGCATCCTTTTTCTTGTTTTGTCATCTTAGTAAAATGTCAGTATCAACAGTAAGGTACATAAATACGGAAACATCCATAACAAGAATTGAAGGCTATAACGAAGATTGCCACTTAACCCTAGAAAAGCCAAGTCCTCAGGATTTTTTTTCAAGTCTTTGGCACTAGCTTTATTTTTATTTTTGGGATTCTTTTTCGTTTCGCTTACACTTGCCATTGCACAGATGACTTATCACGCACCCACGGACGGCGGGAATGCACATTCCCACACAGACGGTCTTGCACGAGAGGGCTTTCCCCGCATTTTGTGGGAGGTACTACAAGGAGCAGGTTACGCTGCGCCTCCCCAGTACGCGGTGCAGCTATTCGAGGAGAACCGTTTACCTCATTGTAGGGTGAGGATGACCTTGGAGCCTCATCCCCTACAGTCAGGCTGGCGTTCCTTGGACTCAGAGTCTTTCGGTTAGGGCCGAGGATACTATTGAGTCCACGACTCTGCATGTGCTGACAACCTTCTGAGGATTTCACCCCTTCGAGTTGTCAACCGACCCCATTGGCTTGTTCCCCGCTGAGAAGGAGGACGACCCAATGTGGAAGGATCGGGTTGAGCACACCAAGGATGTGTGGGCTCTCTACCCTGGGCATACCGCTCACCTGATGGTTCGGTGCATGAGTGCCCTATATCATCTGCAGGCCTTGCGAGGTGAGGCGATGTCCCAGCTTATGGGCCTAGTGGAGTCTACCAAGATCACCCTAGATAACCAAGAGGACCTTGTTGTTGACTTGTCCACCGAGCTGGTGGAGAAGGATCTCCAGGTGGAGCAGATGGCCAACCACATACAAGAGCTTGAGGATCAGGTGGAAGCCAGGGAGAACACCATTGAGGTTCTGGAAGATCAGCTCCAGACCACCCAGCAACAACTTGAGGAAGCCAACCAACATTTGGATCTGTACCATCAAGAGATTGAGGATATGGAGGCAGAAGGGGCCGATGAGGACGTTGATATCGAGGGAGGAGAGGAGCCGGAGCCTGCATCTAGCTTAGACACTGCTGGCTCAGGAAGACCACCTTCCCCCGAGTCTAGCGTAGCCTTGTTTGCTCATTAGATTCCATGAGTTAGGGTAGAAGTGTGCAGCAGTAGAACTCCTCGAAACTGGCTTAGCTTTTGCACCTTGTAGGTACTAGGCTAGAGAGTTGAGTATTTTGGGCACTGTTGTAACAGTTGGAAACTCTTTTGGCAAGCTGAATGATGGATGGTTTTTATTTAAATTTATGAATGAAATTATATCCTATTGGTACCAATTGTGAAAGGCGAGGCAAACTTGGGTCCTTGCAAACCTCGTTGTTTGAAGTTCTTTTATCATATGCAATCACGGATTTCAAGTATGATAATAAGAACCTCCTAAATTTCAGATGGCAGGAAGAGCGCGCCGTGGACAGAATGAGCGCATTCCTCCACCTCCACCGTAGCCTCCTACCATGCAGGAGCTGATGGCTCAGCAGAATGAGATTATGTGGCAGCTCGCTCAGCGTCAGCCACCGCCTCAGCACTATTGGGGTGGTGATCACCACCAGCGTGCCCCGGCAGCGGCCACCTACCAGGAGTTTCTCAGTACTTAGCCGCCGTTGTTCACTCGGGCGGAAGATCCACTCGATGCTGATGTTTGGCTCAGGGTGGTGGAATCCAAATTCCCACTACTTAATGGAGATTGTTTAGATGCGGCCAAGGTCCGTTTCGCTGCCTAGCAGCTTTGTGGGCCTGCTCGGACATGGTGGGACCATTTCCTCGCTATGCAGCCGGCTGACCACGTGGTTGAGTGGGGAGAGTTCAAAGCAGTATTTAGAGGGTATCACATACCAGCAGGCATCATGGACCGCAAGCTCAATGAGTTTCTTGCACTCACTCAGGGAAGTCGTACCGTGTTGCAGTTCGCCCAAGCTTTCAATAACCTGTGTCAGTATGCAGGCTACCATGCTAACACTGATGAGAAGAAGAGATACAAATTCAGGAGGGGCCTCAACACTAATCTCCATGACCGTCTCAACACAGTCAGGGCCAACAACTACAATGAGTTAGTCAACATGGCCATCTCTAGGAGGATTGTATCACAGCCCGCCAAGCAAAGAAGAAGAGAAATACCCCTATGGCAGGACCATCAGCACAGCCTCAGCGCTTTAGGATTGTGTCCGACACTTAGAGCAGAGGACCTCAGCAGCAGCAGGGGCGATGGGTGATCCGACCACAGCAGCAGCAGCAGCAGGCACCCAACCGCTCACAACCCCCAGTTCAGAGGAACAACAACCAGCCACAGCAGCAGTACCGTCATAGCAATGATAACAAGTATTTCACTTGTGGCAACACCAGACACTATGCTAAGAATTGTCCTTGAAACCAGCAGAGGCAGGGTCAGAATGCAAATCAGAACAAAGGCAAGAGGCAAAGGGTGCAAGTAAGGCAGGGCAGGCTGAACTTCACCACATTGGCTGACATTCCGGAGGGAGCACCCGTCATGACTAGTATCTTTTCTATTTTAAATTTTTCTGCAGTCATTCTTTTTTATTCGGGTGCATCACATAGCTTCATAAACACAAAATTTAGTGCCAAGTGTCAGCTACCTTTTCATCACACATATGGGGCCATTATGATTGCAACACTGGGAGGCAGGGTTGCCACCTATCAACTCAACCGGCAGGTGCCAATAAAACTAGGTAGTATTATATTTAGAACCACCCTCCTTATTATGGGATTGGAGAGCGTGGACATCATCTTGGGAACTGACTGGTTATCACGACATCATGCCTTGATTGATATCGCAGCAAGAGCCATTGAAATACACTCACCAATTAATGGAGCGATCACCTTGTACCTACCTGACCAAGGTTGTACCCATTCTTGTGCACTCACCGAAGTAGAATCACCTGTGGAGAGGATTCTAGTGGTCTGTCAGTACCCTGATGTCTTCCCAGACGAATTGCTAGGGATGCCACCCGACAGGGATATAGAGTTCGCCATAGAGCTGCAACCCGGGACTGCACCTATATCCAAGAGACCCTATAGGATGCCTCCAGCAGAGTTGGCAGAACTGAAGGAGCAGTTACAAGAATTGTTGGACAAGGGGTTCATTCGCCCAAGTACTTCACCCTGGGGATGTCCAGCCTTGTTCGTAAAGAAGAAGGATGAGAGTCTGAGACTGTGTGTCGATTACTGCCCTCTCAATGCGGTGACTATTAAAAACAAGTATCCTTTGCCCCGCATTGATGTTTTGTTTCATCAGTTGGTCGGAGCCAAGGTGTTTTCCAAGATAGACCTTCGCTCTGGCTATCATCAAATCAAGATCAGGGCCAGTGATATTCCAAAGACGACTTTCTCTACCAGATACAGACTGTATGAGTACATGGTAATGTCTTTCGGGCTGACCAATGCCCCGGCATATTTCATGTATTTGATGAATTCAGTATTCATGCTAGAGTTGGAAAAATTCGCGGTGGTTTTCATTGATGATATTCTGGTATATTCAAGAAATGAAGATGAGCATACTATGCATTTGCACATAGTACTTCAGCGGTTGCGCGATCATCATTTGTATGCCAAATCTCCAAATGTGATTTCTGGCTAAGGGAGATCAAATTCTTGGGTCACAACATTTCTTAGGATGGAATATCAGTTGATCCTGAGAAAGTACAAGAAGTGATGGATTGGAAGCCCCCTACCACCTACGACAGATTCAGAGTTTTCTGGGATTGGCAGGATACTATCGGCGATTCATTCCAGATTTCTCTAGGATTGCTAAACCAATGACTGAATTGTTGAAGAAAGGAGTGAAATTTGAATGGAGTTAGAAATGTGAGGATGCCTTTCATGCATTGAGGCAGCATCTGACGACAGCACCCGTGTTAGCACAGCCTGACAACACCAAATCTTTTGATGTGTATTGCGATGCCTCGGGCACTGGACTAGGTTGTGTTTTGATGCAAGACAACCGAGTTATTGCCTATGCATCCAAAGCACTCAGGCCGCATGAGCAAAATTACCCCACACATGATCTGGAGTTAGCAGCAGTAGTCCATGCTCTGAAAATATGGAGACATTACCTAATGGGAGCTCATTGTAATATCTATACTGACCACAAGAGTCTCAAGTATATTTTCACTCAGGCTGATCTTAATATGAGGCAGAGGAGATGGTTGGAATTGATCAAGGATTATGATATGGAAGCACATTACCATCCTGGCAAGGCAAATGTTGTGGCGGATGCCTTAAGTCGAAAAGCCCAGTGCAACTGTATAACCATGAACTCTAAGATCTCCGCTCTGTGTGACGAGTTGCGCAAGCTGAACATGGAAGTGGTTTCCTCGGGCACCTTGGATTATATCTCAGTTGAGCCAACTTCACAAGCGTAGATAACCATGGCACAGATTAGCGACAAGGGTATTCAAGTCATTAAAGAAATGCTCACTCAAAAAGTGGATAAGTATAAATGCTTTCGTCGGGACAGCAAGGGTGTTCTATGGTTTGAAGACCGACTGGTTGTCCCCAAACATCCAGAACTCAGGAAGAAAATCTTGGACGAAGCTCATCTTTCCAAGTTTTCCATGCACCCCGGAAGTAACAAGATGTATCATGACCTCAGATCATTATATTGGTGGACCAGGATGAAGAGGGAAATAGCTAAGTATGTATCTGAGTGCGACACTTGCCAAAGGATAAAAGAAAGCCATTTGAAGGTAGCATGTACCTTGCAGCCACTCCCTATACCATCTTGGAAACGGGAGGACCTCAGCATGGACTTCATTGTGGGATTGCCCAACACCTCTCGACACCACGTGATGAGGACATCACTATGAGTATGACTACACCAGCAGCACCTCCACATCAAGCGCCACTTCCTTCATTAGCTGGGCCAATCACTCGGGCCTGTGCCAGAGATCTTAACTTTGTCATGCTACTGAAGAATGAGGGCCCAGAAGAATAGACGACCAGCCCAACTGCGGCCCATAGTGGACGACCTAGGGTTGGTCGCCCCTAGGGGTTGCGCCCCCTCTCTCTATTTATCCAAGAGCTGCGCCTCCTTTGTTCTTCGAGTTTTGTTTTACATCTAGCTTTAGCTACCCCAGAACACGCACAAATACGTGCTGTCCTCTGTGATTCAGAACTCCACCTCGAGTGATATTTAGATTGCTCGCATCTTTTTTTTGTTCGTTCTTCGATTGCGCACAAGAAACGATCTTCGTGATCAGGCCGATCTCGCATCAGCAAGGTCGGTAACCATTGGGAGTTGGTTCAGCGATTGCATTGGCGCTTCGGGTTCGCTCGTCGTAGTCGGATCGTGAGGGTCTACTTCCACCAAATCGGAATTATCTCCACTCACCGAAAGATCGGGCACTCCAGCTCTATCAAGTGGTATCAGATTTCCAGGTTGATCGGTGAGTTTATCTAGTGTTTTTTTCTCCTACAGTCCACAAAACCACATAAAAATTTAGGTTAGACCTTATCCCAGCACCCTTTTGAGCCTCGCACTTTCTTTCAATAATCTGCATTGTTGAATTTGTGTGCTTTCACGTCATTTGTTGCTGGTTGCATTGTGTTATTCCACCATTCAAACCCTAGCGCGCCGCCACCATATTCCGTTTGATCACGCCACAAACCGAGTCAACACTGCTTCCTTATTTTTCTCCTTCGGTTACGTAAAAAACAGAAAAAAAAAACCGAGTCAACACCGCTTCCTTATTTTTCTCCTTCGGTTACATAAAAAACAGAAAAAAAAACCGAGTCAACACCGCTTCCTTGTTTTTCTCCTTCGGTTACGTAAAAAAAATACAGAAACAAAAAAAGAGAAAACGAAGGAGAAAGGATACGAAGCGGTTGTCTCATCTCGGTCGTTTTAAACATACCTTCCTTAAACCGGGCATAACTTTTCGCTCGGTTGTTCAAAAAATCTGAAATTTTTACAGGAGCTTGTTGACACCATTCTGAGGTCGGCCAAACTCACCTACGATCTGTTTAGATTTCGATAAAATTGTCAAAAAAATTCAGGAAAATAAAGAAAAAAATTCGTCAAAGTTCTCGCACGCTTTTCAGAGAACTTCCTGATTTTCTGTAGACCACATCTGAACTCTGTTTTAGGTGAAACTTCGTGTACCTCCTATTTTGTTGCTCCTTGTGCTGAGAAAAATATCAAAAAATCATACAAAAAAAGAAAAACAAAATCACTTGTGATTCCTACTAGTGCCTTTTTGGCCTCGCTAGTACAATATTTACGGTACTGCCATTCTGCTAGTTCCATCCGTCCTTTGCACTTGTGGCCAGCAATATAGTTTCGTGTTTTGCACTATAATTCAACTTTGCATTATTGTTTGATCGTGCTAATCCTTGACTTGAGTGCAGCCTACCCAAAACTCCACATATTTCTACGACGAGAAGCTTTCTGTTTCTCCAGGCAATCGCTCATCCAATCTTTCACCGGTTCCACCTGTTGGTTGCAGTTCACCACTGTGGCTTGGTAAGAACGGATAAGAACTTGATAACAGCATTTCATTGAGCGAGTTGTCACCACCATTTTCCTGTTGTCGTCGGTTTTTCTCCTTTTGGTGTTTTGGTGTTTGTGCTAACTATGGCAGGAGCACACGACACGGTGGATGCCCAGTTGCTGGAAGTAAGGGGACAAGTTGATGGACTTGCTGCTGACATTAGGACGATGCATGAACGGCTTGATTCAACGGTCACTTCAACGACCGAGCGTTTCAACCAGCTTGACCTTGCTCAAACGGCGACTCGCACCACACTCGACACCATCCTGGCACGCCTTGATGCGTTGACCACAAAGATGGAGCAGGACTACGGCGGTGACACTGAGCAGGACGATGGAGATCGCCGTGGTCGTGCACGCCGTGTGGTTCGTCATCCCCCTAATGACTTATTTTCTAAGATTAAATTTAAAATTCCACCTTTTAATGGCAAATATGATCCTGTTGCATATCTTGATTGGGAGTTAAAGGTTGAACAAAAAATTTCATGCCATGATATTGCTGCACATTCTCAGGTTAAAGCTGCTATTAGTGAATTTACTGATTTTGCTTTAATTTGGTGGCGTGAGTATAAAATGAAACATCCCACTGCCATTCCAACCACTTGGGATCAGTTGAAAGCTGCGATCCGACATCGATTTGTGCCTTCGTATTATGCTCGTGATTTTCTTAATAAAATGCAGCGTTTTTAGCAAGGTTCTCAATCAGGAGTTACAAAAAGGTATGATTCGTTGTGGGATATTGGAGGACAACGACGCTGCTATGGCACGTTTTCGTGGTGGTTTAAACCGTGAAATCTAGGATATACTTGATTATAAGGAATATTTTGATAGGACTACTTTATTTGAATATGCTTGCAAAGCTGAACGTGAAGTGCAGGGACGCCGCTCGAAGCCATATTCTAACCCTTTTGCAGGACGAAGCTCGACATCCACCTCAGCACCAGTTCCCCCTGCGCCATCCACGTCCACCACTACTCCACGCGAGAAGACGACCAAACCAGCCAGCATTGCCCCACCCACAGGTCGTACATGGGATATTCAGTGTCATCGCTGTAGAGGATTCGGCCATGTGATTCGAGACTGCCCAAACAAGCGCACTTTGCTCATTCGTGACGATGGTGAGTACTCTTCCGCTAGTGATTCTGAAGAAATTGAACATGCACTACTTGCCACTAACCATGCAGCTCAGGTGGAGGTACATGTTGACCCGGGCGACGCTGATAGGTATGAAAGTCTTGTTGTGCAGCGTGTTCTTAGTACACAGGTTGCTTTGCCCGAGAAGAATCAGCGACACACTCTGTTCCATACAAAGGGTGTTGTGCAGGAGCGGTCAATTCGCATCATTATCGACAGCGGCAGTTGCAACAATTTGGCGAGTACCATGTTGGTCGAAAAGTTGTCGTTACCCACTCGTAAGCATCCAAACGCATATCACATTCAATGGCTTAATGATGGTGGTAAAATAAAAATCACGCGTTCCGTGCGTGTTCCTTTCTCCATGGGTGCTTATTCTGATTTTGTTGATTGTGATGTTATTCCCATGGAAGCATGCTCTTTGTTACTTGGTCAACCTTGGCAATATGATACTGATAGCTTGCATCATGGTCGTTCGAATCATTATTCTTTCATTTTTAAGGGTCGGAAAATAATTATACATCCAATGACACCTGAACAAATTGTTAAAGATGATCTTGCCCGAGCTACTATAACTGCTAAACAACTTGATCCATCACCCTCTGTTCCTTCTGAAATCAAGTTGAAGGCTCCTGTTTTACTTGCTACACGTGCTGATTTTGATGATCTACACGGTGCTCATTTGCCATGCTATGCACTTGTATGCTCTAGTGTCCTCATTTCACTTGATGATGCACCATCTTTGGGTATTCCCCCTGTGGTTGCTAACCTTTTGTAGGAGTATGCTGATGTCTTTCCCAAAGACTTACCACCGGGTCTCCCACCGCTTCGTGGCATTGAGCACTAGATCGACCTCATCCCCGGCGCACAGCTTCCGAACCGCGCACCGTACCGTACAAATCCGGATGAGACGAAAGAGATTTAGCGCCAGGTACAGACGTTGCTTGATAAGGGATACATTCGTGAGTCTCTTAGCCCTTGCTCTGTTCCTGTGTTACTTGTTCCCAAGAAAGATGGGTCATGGCGTATGTGTGTAGACTGTCGTGCTATTAATAACATCACTATTCGTTATCGATATCCTATACCACGCCTTGATGATATGCTAGATGAGCTTAGTGGTGCCATTATTTTCACTAAGATTGATTTGCGTAGTGGTTACCACCAGATTAGAATGAAACTGGGTGATGAATGGAAAACAACTTTTAAAACGAAATTTGGTTTATATGAATGGTTGATTATGCTGTTTGGATTGACTAATGCTCCCAGCACTTTTATGCGAGTGATGAATGAAGTTCTGAGGCCCTTCATAGGATTATTTGTGGTTGTTTATTTTGATGATATCCTTATTTACATCAAATCTAAGAAAGAGCATTTGGAACATTTAAGTGTTGTTTTTGATGCATTGTGTGCTGCCCAGTTATTGGCTAACATGGAAAAATGCATCTTTTGCACACGACGTGTCTCGTTTCTTGGTTATGTTGTTACTCCACAGGGCATTGAGGTGGATAGCAGCAAGATTGCTGCCATTCGAGAGTGGCCTACATCGACGACGGTCACAAAAATTCGGAGCTTTCTTGGACTTGCCGGTTTCTACCGCAGATTTGTTCGTGATTTTAGCTCCATTGCAGCGCCTCTACATGAGCTCACAAAGAAAGATGTGCAGTTTGCTTGGCATGATTCGCAGGAGGTAGCGTTCAACACTTTGAAAGATAAGTTAACCCAAGCTCCCTTATTGCAATTGCCTAATTTTAATAAAGTGTTTGAGCTTGAATGCGATGCTAGCGGTATTGGGCTAGGTGCTGTTTTGTTACAAGAAGGAAAACCAGTTGCTTATTTTAGTGAAAAATTAAGCGGTGCTAGTCTGAAATATTCTACTTATGATAAGGAGCTTTACGCTTTAGTGCGCACTTTGCATACATGGCAGCACTATCTTTGGCATCGTGAGTTCATAATTCATTCTGATCATGAGGCTTTAAAACATATTCGTACCCAAACAAATCTAAACCGTCGTCATGCTAAATGGGTAGAATTCATTGACTCTTTTCCTTACATTATTAAACACAAGAACGGGAAGGACAATGTTATTGCTGATGCTTTGTCTCGTCGCTATACCATGCTGCCACAGTTAGATTTTAAAATCTTTGGTTTGCACACTGTGAAAGATCAATATGTTGACGATGCTGATTTTAAAGATGCTTTCGGCCATTGTATTAATGGGAAACCATGGGGCAAATTTCACATACAGGATGGATTCCTGTTTCGCGCTAACAAGTTGTGTGTTCCAGCTAGCTCGGTTCGTCTTTTGTTGTTACAGGAAGCGCATGGAGGCGGTCTCATGGGGCACTTTGGCGTCTACAAGACACATGAGGTGTTGGCTGCCCACTTCTTTTGGCCTCGGATGCGCGCTGATGTTGAGCGCCTTGTTGCACGCTGCACTACTTGTCAGAAAGCTAAGTCACGGTTGAACAACCATGGTTTGTATATGCCTTTGCCTGTTCCTACTTCCCCTTGGATTGATATTTCGATGGATTTTGTTTTGGGATTGCTTAGAACTAAGAAGGGGAGGGATACCATTTTTGTGGTTGTTGATCGATTCTCCAAAATGGCTCATTTTCGTTTGCATGGTATTCCCAATACAATAGTCTCAGATCGTGATGCTAAGTTTCTCAGTCATTTTTGGAGATCTCTGTGGAATAAATTGGGAACTAAATTGCTGTTTAGCACCACTTGTCACCCTCAGACTGATGGTCAAACTGAGGTAGTTAATCGAACTTTGTCTACCATGCTTAGGGCTGTTTTAGACAAAAATTTGAAACGTTGGGGGGATTGCTTGCCTCATGTCGAGTTTGCTTATAATCATGCAACACATTGTTCTACAAAGATGTGCCCTTTTCAAATTGTTTATGGTTACATTCCTAGGGCGCCTATTGCTTTGTTTTCGCTTGATGATGCGGACGCCCCACACATAGATGTTGTTGCACATGTTGAACAAATGATTAACCTCCATGAACAAACTCAACAAAACATTGCTGCTACTAATGCAAAAAATCAGGTTGCTGGTAGTAAAGGAAGAAAACTTGTTACTTTTGAGCCAGGTGATATGGTTTGGTTGCACTTGAGAAAGGATCGGTTTCCTACTTTAAGCCGTTCCAAATTAATGCCTCATGTTGCTTGTCCTTTTAAGGTGCTAACAAAGATTAATGATAATGCTTATATCCTTGACCTACCTACGGAATTTGGTGTTTCCACTATTTTTAATGTTGCAGATTTGAAACCATATATGGTCGAGGATGAGGAGTTGTCGTCGAGGACGACTTCACTTCAAGAAGGGGAGGATGATGAGGACATCACTATGAGTACGACTACACCAGCAACACCTCCACATAAAGCGCCACTTCCTTCATTAGCTGGGCCAATCACTCGGGCCCGTGCCAGAGATCTTAACTTCGGCATGCTACTGAAGATTGAGGGCCCAGAAGAATAGACGACCAGCCCAACTGCGGCCCATAGTGGACGACCTAGGGTTGGTCGCCCCTAGGGGCTGCGCCCCCTCTCTCTATTTATCCGGGAGCTGTGCCTCCTTTGTTCTTCGAGTTTTGTTTTACATCTAGCTTTAGCTACCCCAGAACATGCACAAATACATGTTGTCCTCTGTGATTCAGAACTCCACCTCGAGTGATGTTTAGATTGCTCGCATCTTTTTCTTGTTCGTTCTTCGATTGCACACAGGAAACGATCTTCGTGATCAGGCCGATCTCGCATCAGCAAGGTCGGTAACCATTGGGAGTTGGTTCAGCGATTGCATTGGTGCTTCGGGTTCGCTCGTCGTAGTCGGATCGTGAGGGTCTACTTCCACCAAATCGGAATTATCTCCACTCACCGAAAGATCGGGCACTCCAGCTCTATCACCACGATTCTATATGGGTCATTGTGGATAGACTAACCAAGACAACTCATTTCTTGCCAGTGCATACCACCCACAGGGCAGAAAAATATGCAGAAATCTATATTGACCAAATAGTGCGTTTGCATGGAATACAAAGGACTATCATGTCAGACAGAGGAGCACCGTTCATAGCACGTTTCTGGGAATAGCTGCAGAAGTCACTTGGAACCAATGTGATAAGAAGCTTAGCATACCATCCTCAAACTGACGGCCAAACGGAGAGAGTAAATTAGATTCTTGAGGACATGTTGAGAGCGTGTGTGTTACACTATGGCAAGAATTGGGATAAGTGCCTTTCTCTAGCAGAATTCTCTTACAACAACAGCTACCAATCCAGCCTAAAGATGGCACCCTTCGAGGCCTTGTATGGGAGAAGGTGTAAAACACTGCTAAATTGGTCACAAGCTAGAGAAAGGGAGATTTTTGGACCTGACATAGTGCTTGAATCCGAGGATAAAGTGTAACACCCCAGGTGTTACTCAGGGTGTCCACCCCAGGGTTACCCCCTTTTTACCCATTATCACATGAAGATTGAATTGGGCAAAGTATACCAAACTTGGAATTCTAGGTCCTAAGCAAGTGTAACCCACCTTGGGTGTCATGCCCTAGCTCATCATGCACATCTAAGTGGGGATCTCCCAAAACCCTAAAGCAAAACCCCCATAGGCAATGGGAACCCTAATTGAAGCCATGATCAAAAGATCATGTGAACCTTATGATCATGGTTTGGGCCAAATATAAAAGTTGTAATATACTTAATAACCTACAATTAATAGTAAGGAAGTACCCCCAAAAAGTTTTCAGAAAAGCCCTAAACAGTTCACCTAAGATTTAGCACAAGGGGGAATTCAGTTTTTGCCTAAGTACAAAAACTAACCCTTACACAAAGACTCCACATGTTCACCTAAATCCCCTTTTCAAAACCTTTCGACCCAATTGACAAAATGGCGCCAAATTAACCCTAGAACACCCTGGAAAGAGATGACACCTACCCTAGGGCGCTAGACACGACTTGACACCCCTTTTGTCTCGGTTCGGGCTTAGCTGACACAGCAAACTTCTCCCCTCTCTATCTCCCTACCCCGACCATATCTCGACTTGGAACTCACAGCGAAAAGATAGGATTTGGAGCAGAGAAGCGACCGTACACAGTGACTTTGCCAAGATACGCACGCTATGGCGCTCTAATCGGCCGTTGAACCATGGCAGAAGCAAGCTTCCACGTGTTCGACGCGAGCTGGCATCCGGGGGCGCGCTCAGAGCACGCCCGTGCGCGAACCCCCGCGCGCCCACGGCCGCCCGTGACCACGCCCGCGCCACGGCTATAAAGCCCGCCCCAGTGCTTGGCTGCCTTCCCCGTTACCTCCTCCGTACCTCGCCGGACTTGCCCGAGCCAGCCATTAGCTCCGGCGACCTCCCCGCGACCCGCCAGTGCCGCCCGAGAGCAACCACCGTGACCAGCCCCTCTCCCGTCCTCCTCCGTTCGATCCAAGCCCTCAGATAGCTTCCTGGTGAGGCCGTGAGACTTGCTCAAGCTTGACCCGGGGACCCTCGTCACCGGAACAGCCCAATCGTGCTCACCGGAGTTCAAGAACCCGCCGGCGCACGTGGACCGGGTAAGCCCCTGCACCGTTTTCCAATTCGTTGCGCGCATGGCCTCTGTGTCACCCCGTGAAGCTCCTCGTGCACCCTAATTGAACTATACCGCCGTGGTTTGGCCGGAGCAGGAGCCGCCGACGACCCCCGCCGCCTGTGCTCGTGGCCAGGGTAGCTCCGACCACCTCCGACACCGACCCGCACACCGACGTGACCATCGCGACCTCCGGGACGTCACTGACCACCCCGCCGGAGCTCTACTGCCGCCGGTAAGCCCCACCGCCGTAAACTATGCCGCGGGTACTGTTTAAGCCGGCCAGGGAGCGCGGGTTAGATTTCAGTTAAGTCCAGGGGGCTTTGCGCAATGTCAGTGACCCAAGCCAATAGTGGACCAAGGGCTGTTCTGTGAGAAAAGAAAAGGAAAAACCCCAGGGGCCTCAGCGTAAACCTGTTTTCTTTTCCATTTTCGAATTTCTTTTCTTTTTGTTATAACAGATATCTAAATAAATGCATAACTTGAAGAATAATCATCCAAAAATGTTCAAACCAATTTTGCTAGATTCTGGAATTTATGAACTATCAGATAAAAATAATAGAACCCATGGCTTCTGTATTTCTTTCTGAAGTTTTGAATTAAATAAGAAAACCACTCAAAACTCAATATTAGAAGGAAAAATAGGAATATTGTTGACCAGGGTTAGAAAAATTTTGAGAAGCTTATATCTACCTACTAGACCAAGTAAAAATGTTAAACCTCTCTGTCTACTCCATTTAAATTAGTTTTACCCCTTATTCTATGATATGCTTAAAGATAAGGAAAATGGAAAATGTAATTTAATTAATGAACCAGAGAGTACCTCTATTTTTGTTAGGTTACTTATTCAATATAGACCACTGGAAAAATATATCATACCCTGTTTTAGTATAAAATAAGTAGGATCCCTTTTGTTTTAATAAAACAAGTGAAACTTAGAAAAACCCTACAAAAATGACCCCAAGGTAAAAACACCCCCACCGTTGGGATAACTAATATTTTATTAAGAAGAACTTAGGAAAAATAGGAGATCTGCTGTTTGACATTTTTCAAATAATAATGTAGTAGAAAGAGCCTTTTTGGCATTAAACTTAAGAAAATCATAACTAAATAACCACCCCTTAGTTTTCTGTGATTTTTAGCATAGAGGCCTATTATTACTATGGGATGCCAGCAAAAATAACCTTTAGGACAGAACCTACCCCTAACTAAGAGGTGTAGTGTAAAGTGGCCCATTTTGCCTAACTATTGTTATTTTTGTTTAAAGCCTAGCCTTTGTACTTAAAGCCTCAACTTCTTAAAACAAGTTAGAATAGCAAAGGGCAACCCACTGTAATTTTTACAGAATTTTTGGAAATTATTAAAACCCTGTTGTAGTTCAAACCTACCCTAGAAACACTAAATGGGAATTAAGGAAAGGAAAAAGAATAATGTGAATTAAGGTTATCCTAAAACCTTTGTAATCTGTCCACTAAAATGTATCAAGGCAATACCAATCCACTATGTTATCCTAAAAGAAAACCTAAGCTTAAAAGGTCATAAGTCTATGTATCTATATATATACCGCTAGAAGCCCCGCATGACTAAGAAACCCTAAGTTACTTCTTAACTTAGTTCTCTTCCATAATATTATTAAATCCTGCATAATTATGACATACATGTTCATTGCATTCGATAGACTGTAATCTTGCTGACGGAGAGTACATCCTCGTGTCGGAGCAAGGAGCTGCTCAGGAGGTAGCCCCAGATCCAGCACCCGAGCCTACACCAGAGGACCTGCATGCCACTGCTTTGGAAGGCAAGCCCCGGTTTTATGCATAACCTGTTATTTATGCTATTTTACTTCACTTAATGATTGTAGGATTGATTGTGCATTTAGGTGTAGGAATTGTTTGAAACCCTAGTTGCATGATCTCAGGAATCCTTTTGAAATGAATACTAGTATGACAGGTCGAGTAGTTGCTTTATTTAATTAGGATCTCGGTAGAAGACGAGTAATTTTTCTAGCACTCGCGCGAGGTCAGGCCATTGATTGTACCCACTTTCATATCGTACTGATGTTGGTTGTGGACAACAATCCATGGGGATTGGTTGTCCACGGGATAAAATTTGAGTAAGGATTCAGGTGTGGTACCGTGAGTCAAGCATTTGAACGTACTAAACACATACCGAGAAATATGGTAAATCGGTAAGCCTAGTACCTGAGTGAACCTGCCCGCAGACTTTACCCCTCACGCGACCTGAGACGAGGTCTCCCATTCCGGTTATGGTGGGTACAAGTGCGGCCACTGCACGACGGCCAGTCGGGGTCAGTGGGGCATTGTACGCCAAGGCGGTGAGCCCTGATCTGTTGCCAGGGAATCGATGGGGACGGTTGATGTGTGTGGGGACGGAGTGCCCCTACATGTCGTGTGTTTAGGTTTACCTTGCAAGGATAAAAACTCGATTCGAATCGTCTGCTTCTCGCAGCTAATGAGACTGCTTGATCCATGCTGCTACATTGAGTAACAAGTGGAATGATGCAGAGATGATATAAGATGTTGATTGCTAAAATGTTTGCTACTTTGTATGAATAGATAGTACACTTTTAGCCTTAAGAGAGTCACACTTAACTTTGACTAAGTTAAAATCTTGATTTAGAAACTCAGCTAATGCTTTTGGCAACCAAACCCCACAGCCAAACAGCTGCATGTCTAGAGGTAGAGGAGTAGACTCCTCACACCGGGTAAGTCTAGCTGAGTATTAGTATACTCAGCCTTGCTTGTGGCATAATTTTTACAGGTTCTCTGGAGGAGATGGTTGCTGGGATAACTTGGCCGTCCACCTTGCCACCGGGTTGGACTGTTGAGTGGGACCCTGCCTCGGCTGAGGAGGAGCATGAGGAGTGATGGGACAGGCTTCCCCATCTCTCTGTTTAATTACCGTTAGTTTTATTCCGCTGCACTTCGAACAATGATGGTTACTTTTGCAAAAACTCCGATGATGATGATGGTGATGTAATAATTTAATATTCTGACATGTATGGTTTTATGCTTTATTGTATTTGCTCTGTGACTCACCTTCGAGTGAGATTGTGGTACTTGATCCTGTCAGTGGCCGTGTCGGACTAGATCCGAGGGATTGACGGGTTATTCCCATTTAAGTGTGGTCTAGCCTCTAAGGCGGGGCTTGGGCACTTAAGTTGGAATAATTCGGGCAGTTCCGCCACATAAAGTCAGAGTGATTAAGAAAAACTTGGAAGCTGCTCAGGCCAGGCAAAAGAGCTATCATGATAAAAGAAGAAAGCCTCTACAATTTGAAGTGGGGGATCATGTGTATCTCAAAGTGTCACCCACTAAAGGTGTTCAGAGATTTGGGATCAAGGGCAAATTAGCTCCTCGCTATATTGGGCCCTATGAAATCAAAGAGACTTGTGGACCTGTAGCATACCAGTTGAAGTTACCACCTCACATGTCTGCCATTCATGATGTGTTCCATGTGTCTGAACTGAAGAAGTGTGTCCGCTTACCGACGGAAGTGCTACCCGAGCCTGTATTGGAGATAAAACCAGACTTGTCATATCAAGAGCACCCCGTCAAGATATTGGACCGAAAGGAAAGGTCAACTCGAGCAAGGTCAATCCAAATGTATAAGATCCAGTGGAGCAACCATTCAGAAGAAGAGGCTACTTGGGAAACTGAGGATTTTCTACGCTCTCACTACCCCGATTTTCTGCCCAAGGGATTCGATACGTAACCCAAAAATCCAAACCCCCACCTGCCCTTTGAATCTAAGTATAAGAGAAATGTAGTTAATGAAAACTGAGTAAAGTGTGAAACTAAATCTAGAAGGACTTCCTTCTGAAGTTGCAAAGAGGATGACATTCGAAGAGCAGTCTACTAGAGAACCTTGATTACAGAAACCCCACCGCGCAGGCACGCACCTTCTTAGCACCCCTCTCAAGGATCCCTACCCAATCTCGGGACGAGATTCCTTTAAGGGGGGAGGGCTGTAACACCCCAGGTGTTACCCAAGGCCCTAGCTTAAAATATGTATCTATGGCCTATTGTCACATGTGTTTAAATGAAAAGAGAGGACACCCAAAGCCTTAGAACCATGGCTAAACTAAATGATGATCATGATGGGAGGGATACCCTAGCCTTCATGTATCTTCACCTATGAAAAAGGTTCTAAAAACCTAATTTTCCCTCTTGGGCCATTAAACCCCCAAACATTGGATTAAAGGGAAAACTATGCAAATGGCCAATTCATGGATTGAACCCTTTACCAAAGTTGAAGTACATTAATATACCTACAAAATATAGTAAGGGAGGTATTACAAAAAGGTCCTACAAAAACCCCAAAATTAAGCCCCAAGTGGAGAGCACCCTAGAGCAAGCCATTTTCCTCTAAGTCAAAAATTAGCCCTAGTTGATGAAGACATCCACACTACTGATGCATCTATACCAATACAAGTACCAATTTCTGGTCCCATTACTCGCGCTCGTGCTCGTCAACTCAACCATCAGGTGATTACACTCTTGAGTTCATGTCCATCATATTTAGACCATGGAGACCCGTGCACTCTTGTTTTGCTTAGGAATCAGGGAGAAGACCGAAAGGGAAAAGGATTTGAACATGCTGGATTCGGACTGCAGAAGAACACCAACTTGTGACGGTCACCACGGTCAGATGCGGGCTCGGATTGGAATGTTCAAGCACAACATGGAAAGCTTATCAAGTCTACTTTCATATGGATCCGGAATTATAGTCATATCTGTTCTGAGGCCGCCGTAATCATTGTTTTCTTACCGAGACATTTCCTGCCTTTTCTGCCCATGGTGCTGCGTCACCCTATTTTGGCCCAATGGGTCGTGTATCAAGTTAGGTCCATTAGGGACGCATCCTAGGGTTGCAGCACGACCCCAATACCCTTGTGGTCGTCCTCCCATGTTTATAAACCCCCTAGCCGCCACCAAGAACAGCGGGTTTTGTTTAGATCAAGTTTAGCTCTCGCTACTTGCTTGCAAGCGCGCGTGCTAGTTCAGCCGCCCGTCTTCTTGTCTTCGGAACCCCACCATATTGTAGTTTGATCTTTAAACCTACATTTAGATCTGGTAATTCAGTACTTGTTCTACTTGTTCTTGCTAGTTCTTCGATTGCTTGCAGGACGAGTGCCCTAGTGGCCAGGGTGTCACGCTCCACAAGATCGTGACAGCCATAGGAGGTGGTGTATCGGTTGCTAAGGCGCAGCGTCTTTGGAAGGCTGTAGTCGGGCCGTGAACGTCGTCTCCTCCCCCAATCGAGTTATTCCACACCCTCTCATCGAAAGATCGGGCAATCACCCAACGGGTGCACATCAGTTGGTATCAGAGCAAGGTTTATCGGTGAGAGATTTACTTTTCTTCGCTGTTTTCTTATCTCCTATAGTCCAGAAAAAGCCAAAAAATAGTAGATTAGTTTTACCACAATCCTATAAACCATTGAGCATTTACTAGTACTACTTAGTTAGGGCTTGTTGAGTTTTTGGTTGCATCGGTTGTGTCGAGTTGCTGGTCTTAGTTTATTCCTTTAGAGTTTTGAGTTCTACCACGTTTTGGTCACCACGAGATCCACCATCACCAAAAACATCTCTGGTTCGTTTTTGCCACCACGGATACATATCATATCCGATTTGGAAGTTTAAATACAATCTGGAAAGCTTATCTTATCTTCTTTCCAACGGATCTGACCTTATCTCAAAATTCGTTCTGAGCGCTCCGCAATCATCGTAGAGATTTCTGGACTTTCTATATTAACAAGATTTGTTAAATCTGATTTAAAGGGGCTGTTAGCAATATCTTTATTGTTTGGGTTGTCATAGTGAAAAAAAAGGTTTAGGCCCCTGCAAAAAAAAAACAGAAGAAGAAGAAAAAAAAAAGAATAGAAAAGAAAAAAAAAGGAAAAGAAGAAGAAGGGGGCTGAATCTCTAAATCTGTTGTTTCTCTTTGTGCTGTGCTAGTTGTTCTTTTTCAGTGACTACCTTTGTGCCTAGGCTCACGTCTCTAGCCTGGTTTAGCCTAGGACCAGCACAGTACCACCGTTGAACGATTATTCAGCTTGCTTTTGTAACTAACGTGGTACTAGTGTATTCCTTGCTTCAGCCCACCTACAACTCTACATATTTCGACTACAGTTTGACAGGTCGTGTTGCTGCGGCACCGATACACTTATTCCACGGTTGCAGACTTGTTGGTTGCTGACCCCTCCTGTTGTGCAAGGTAAGAATTGGTAAGAGCTTGTGTGGCAGGTTGAGAGTGAGCGCCTTGCAGTAGCTACATCCTAATAGTTGTAGAGTTTTCATTCCTTCACGTTTTTTTTTCTTGTTGCCTCTGTTCGTCTAACCATGGCAGGATTGGAGGTTGATGATGCTTCTCGTAATATGCCACACTCTCCTCGCACCAAGGGTATCATACAACACTTTGTAAGGCTGGTGAAGACGCACACGGAAGGTCTTGATAATGACATGCAGGTGACGAATGAAAAGATGGGGCAATTGGAGGCCACACAGATCGACACAAACACCAAACTTGCAAATGTGGAAATGACAGTTGCTCATATTGACAAGAGCCTTGTCGCACTCTTGAGGCGGTTTGATGAGATGCATGCTAATATCAATGGTGGGCGTGATGAGGGCGCCGAAGGTAACTGGGATGACTATGTTGCTGATACCGAACAAGATGACCAAGAAGCACCTAATCGCCGGCGACTACGTACTAACCGTAGAGGTATGGGTGGTTTTCGCCGACGTGAGGTACATGGTAATGATGATGCTTTTAGTAAGGTTAAATTTAAAATACCTCCTTTTGATGGTAAATATGACCCCGATGCTTACATTACTTGGGAGATTGCGGTTGATCAAAAGTTTGCATGCCATGAATTTCCTGAGAATGCGCGGGTTAGAGCTGCTACTAGTGAGTTTACTGAATTTGCTTCTGTTTGGTGGATAGAACATGGTAAGAAGAATCCTAATAACATGCCACAAACTTGGGATGCGTTGAAACGGGTCATGCGGGCTAGATTTGTTCCTTCTTATTATGCACGTGATATGTTAAACAAGTTGCAACAATTGAGACAGGGTACTAAAAGTGTAGAAGAATATTATCAGGAATTACAAATGGGTATGCTGCGTTGTAACATAGAGGAGGGTGAGGAATCTGCTATGGCTAGATTTTTGGGCGGGTTAAATAGGGAAATTCAGGACATCCTTGCTTATAAAGATTATGCTAATGTAACCCGATTGTTTCATCTTGCTTGCAAAGCTGAAAGGGAAGTGCAGGGACGACGTGCTAGTGCAAGGTCTATTGTTTCTGCAGGAAAATCTACACCATGGCACCAGCGCACGACTACGTCCATGACCGGCCGTACACCAGCACCAACTCCTTCGCCAAGTCGACCAGCACCCCCGCCTTCCTCCAGCGACAAACCACGTGCATCTTCCACAAATTCAGCAACCAAATCTGCCCAGAAACCCGCAGGTAGTGCCTCTTCAGTAGCTTCCACAGGTAGAACAAGAGATGTTCTGTGTTATCGATGCAAGGGCTATGGACACGTGCAGCGTGATTGTCCTAATCAGCGTGTTTTGGTGGTAAAAGACGATGGTGGGTATTCCTCTGCTAGTGATTTGGATGAAGCTACACTTGCTTTGCTTGCGGCTGATGATGCAGGCACTAAGGAACCACCCGAAGAACAGATTGGTGCAGATGATGCAGAGCATTATGAGAGCCTCATTGTACAGCGTGTGCTTAGTGCACAAATGGAGAAGGCAGAGCAGAATCAGCGACATACGTTGTTTCAAACAAAGTGTGTCATTAAGGAGCGTTCATGTCGTTTGATCATTGATGGAGGTAGCTGCAACAACTTGGCTAGCAGCGACATGGTGGAGAAGCTTGCACTTACGACCAAACCGCACCCGCATCCATATCACATTCAATGGCTCAACAATAGTGGTAAGGTCAAGGTAACCAAGCTGGTACGAATTAATTTTGCTATTGGTTCATATCGTGATGTTGTTGACTGTGATGTTGTGCCTATGGATGCTTGTAATATTCTGCTAGGTAGACCATGGCAATTTGATTCAGATTGTATGCATCATGGTAGATCAAATCAATATTCTCTCATACACCATGATAAGAAAATTATTTTGCTTCCCATGTCCCCTGAGGCTATTGTGCGTGATGATGTTGCTAAAGCTACCAAAGCTAAAACTGAGAACAACAAGAATATTAAAGCTGTTGGTAATAACAAAGATGGGATAAAATTGAAAGGACATTGCTTGCTTGCAACAAAAACTGATGTTAATGAATTATTTGCTTCCACTACTGTTGCCTACGCCTTGGTATGCAAGGATGCTTTGATTTCAATTCAAGATATGCAGCATTCTTTGCCTCCTGTTATTACTAACATTTTGCAGGAGTATTCTGATGTATTTCCAAGTGAGATACCAGAGGGGCTGCCACCTATACGAGGGATTGAGCACCAAATTGATCTTATTCCTGGTGCATCTTTGCCGAATCGTGCGCCATATAGGACAAATCCAGAGGAAACAAAAGAAATTCAGCGACAAGTGCAAGAACTACTCGACAAAGGTTACGTGCGTGAGTCTCTTAGTCCGTGTGCTGTTCCGGTTATTTTAGTGCCTAAAAAAGATGGAACATGGCGTATGTGTGTTGATTGTAGGGCTATTAATAATATCACGATACGTTATCGACACCCTATTCCACGTTTAGATGATATGCTTGATGAATTGAGTGGTGCCATTGTGTTTTCTAAAGTTGATTTGCGTAGTGGGTACCACCAGATTCGTATGAAATTGGGAGATGAATGGAAAACTGCTTTCAAAACTAAGTTCGGATTGTATGAGTGGTTAGTCATGCCTTTTGGGTTAACTAATGCACCTAGCACTTTCATGAGATTAATGAACGAGGTTTTGCGTGCCTTCATTGGAAAATTTGTGGTAGTATACTTTGATGACATATTGATCTACAGCAAATCTATGGATGAACATGTTGATCACATGCGTGCTGTTTTTAATGCTTTACGAGATGCACGTTTATTTGGTAACCTTGGGAAGTGCACATTTTGCACCGATCGAGTTTCGTTTCTTGGTTATGTTGTGACTCCACAGGGAATTGAGGTTGATCAAGCCAAGGTAGAAGCGATACATGGATGGCCTATGCCAAAGACTATCACACAGGTGCGGAGTTTCCTAGGACTTGCTGGCTTCTATCGCCGTTTTGTGAAGGACTTTAGCACCATTGCTGCACCTTTGAATGAGCTTACGAAGAAGGGAGTGCATTTTAGTTGGGGCAAAGTACAAGAGCACGCTTTCAACGTGCTGAAAGATAAGTTGACACATGCACCTCTCCTCCAACTTCCTGATTTTAATAAGACTTTTGAGCTTGAATGTGATGCTAGTGGAATTGGATTGGGTGGTGTTTTGTTACAAGAAGGCAAACCTGTTGCATATTTTAGTGAAAAATTGAGTGGGTTTGTTCTAAATTATTCTACTTATGATAAGGAATTATATGCTCTTGTGCGAACATTAGAAACATGGCAGCATTATTTGTGGCCCAAAGAGTTTGTTATTCATTCTGATCATGAATCTTTGAAACATATTCGTAGTCAAGGAAAACTGAACCGTAGACATGCTAAGTGGGTTGAATTTATCGAATCGTTTCCTTATGTTATTAAGCACAAGAAAGGAAAAGAGAATATCATTGCTGACGCTTTGTCTAGGAGATATACTTTGCTGAATCAACTTGACTACAAAATCTTTGGATTAGAGACGATTAAAGACCAATATGTTCATGATGCTGATTTTAAAGATGTGTTGCTGCATTGTAAAGATGGGAAAGGATGGAACAAATATATCGTTAGTGATGGGTTTGTGTTTAGAGCTAACAAACTATGCATTCCAGCTAGCTCCGTTCGTTTGTTGTTGTTACAGGAAGCACATGGAGGTGGCTTAATGGGACATTTTGGAGCAAAGAAAACGGAGGACATACTTGCTGGTCATTTCTTTTGGCCCAAGATGAGAAGAGATGTGGTGAGATTGGTTGCTCGTTGCACGACATGCCAAAAGGCGAAGTCACGGTTAAATCCACACGGTTTGTATTTGCCTCTACCCGTTCCTAGTGCTCCTTGGGAAGATATTTCTATGGATTTTGTGCTGGGATTGCCTAGGACTAGGAAGGGACGTGATAGTGTGTTTGTGGTTGTTGATAGATTTTCTAAGATGGCACATTTCATACCATGTCATAAAACTGACGATGCTACTCATATTGCTGATTTGTTCTTTCGTGAAATTGTTCGCTTGCATGGTGTGCCCAACACAATCGTTTCTGATCGTGATGCTAAATTTCTTAGTCATTTTTGGAGGACTTTGTGGGCAAAATTGGGGACTAAGCTTTTATTTTCTACTACATGTCATCCTCAAACTGATGGTCAAACTGAAGTTGTGAATAGAACTTTGTCTACTATGTTAAGGGCAGTTCTAAAGAAGAATATTAAGATGTGGGAGGACTGTTTGCCTCATATTGAATTTGCTTATAATCGATCATTGCATTCTACTACAAAGATGTGCCCATTTCAGATTGTATATGGTTTGTTACCTCGTGCTCCTATTGATTTAATGCCTTTGCCATCTTCTGAAAAACTAAATTTTGATGCTACTAGGCATGCTGAATTGATGTTAAAACTGCACGAAACTACTAAAGAAAACATAGAGCGTATGAATGCTAGATATAAGTTTGCTAGTGATAAAGGTAGAAAGGAAATAAATTTTGAACCTGGAGATTTAGTTTGGTTGCATTTGAGAAAGGAAAGGTTTCCTGAATTACGAAAATCTAAATTGTTGCCTCGAGCCGATGGACCGTTTAAAGTGCTAGAGAAAATTAACGACAATGCATATAGGCTAGATCTGCCTGCAGACTTTGGGGTTAGCCCCACATTTAACATTGCAGATTTAAAGCCCTACTTGGGAGAGGAAGTTGAGCTTGAGTCGAGGACGACTCAAATGCAAGAAGGGGAGAATGATGAAGACATCCACACTACTGATGCATCTATACCAATACAAGTACCAATTTCTGGTCCCATTACTCGCGCTCGTGCTCGTCAACTCAACCATCAGGTGATTACACTCTTGAGTTCATGTCCATCATATTTAGACCATGGAGACCCGTGCACTCTTGTTTTGCTTAGGAATCAGGGAGAAGACCGAAAGGGAAAAGGATTTGAACATGCTGGATTCGGACTGCAGAAGAACACCAACTTGTGACGGTCACCACGGTCAGATGCGGGCTCGGATTGGAATGTTCAAGCACAACATGGAAAGCTTATCAAGTCTACTTTCATATGGATCCGGAATTATAGTCATATCTGTTCTGAGGCCGCCGTAATCATTGTTTTCTTACCGAGACATTTCCTGCCTTTTCTGCCCATGGTGCTGCGTCACCCTATTTTGGCCCAATGGGTCGTGTATCAAGTTAGGTCCATTAGGGACGCATCCTAGGGTTGCAGCACGACCCCAATACCCTTGTGGTCGTCCTCCCATGTTTATAAACCCCCTAGCCGCCACCAAGAACAGCGGGTTTTGTTTAGATCAAGTTTAGCTCTCGCTACTTGCTTGCAAGCGCGCGTGCTAGTTCAGCCGCCCGTCTTCTTGTCTTCGGAACCCCACCATATTGTAGTTTGATCTTTAAACCTACATTTAGATCTGGTAATTCAGTACTTGTTCTACTTGTTCTTGCTAGTTCTTCGATTGCTTGCAGGACGAGTGCCCTAGTGGCCAGGGTGTCACGCTCCACAAGATCGTGACAGCCATAGGAGGTGGTGTATCGGTTGCTAAGGCGCAGCGTCTTTGGAAGGCTGTAGTCGGGCCGTGAACGTCGTCTCCTCCCCCAATCGAGTTATTCCACACCCTCTCATCGAAAGATCGGGCAATCACCCAACGGGTGCACATCACTAGTCTAAAGATCAGAAGTGTTCACCCTTTTGCTAGCGCCAAAACCACTTGGTCCAAATAACAAAAAGTAGCCAAACTAGTAAACTACCCAAGGCACACCCCTGAAAAATTTGAAAACGAACCAGGGTCGGTTGACACGGCTTAGCATTTGTTTTGTCGCGGGGTGAACAGTGCAGACCCACAAGACTTGGCGCCACCATATCTTCCAAGCCAGGCCCGATCTCCCCTTGGAACTCACATGAACTAGATAGCTCTAGGTGCACGGAAGAAATCTTAAACAAGTCATATGGCAAGATTCGCACGTTTGGGAGCTCTACTGGGGCAAGAACTCGAGCAGATTAACACGGCCACGTGTTCGATGCGCCCTGGCAATGCCAGAGCACGCCCCGGCGCTCGGCCCCACGCGCGCCGCACCGCGCTGTGTCAACACCTCGCCCACGCCCGCATCTATAAAGCCAACCCCGGTCTTGACCGTACGCCCCCGCTCACTACGAACCCCGCCTGAGCACAAGTTCACCGGCGTTTGCCCAGAGAACGGCGTGGCAGCGGCCACGCGAGCCCCGACCACCGTAGACCGGCCACGCCAGCCCTCCTCCACCCCGTCTGACCCCTTGGCTAGCTTCCTCGGAGCTCAGTGAAGCTCCTCGAACCCATAGACCGAACACCACCTCACCGGAGACGTCGGATCGACGTCGCTCGGCTTCAACCGGCCGCCGTCGCACGTATACCGAGCTACATGGTAAGCCATTCGTCGATTCCTTGTGCCTACAGCATCCTTGACCTCCAATGAAGCTCCCCGTGCCATTTAATTGAACTATACAGCCGTGAACAGGCCGAAGCACACGCCGCCGACGAGCCTGACCACCTGCGTACGTGGCCAGCCCTATTCAGGCCATCACCGCCGGCGATCCGCCCCTCGACGTGACCGCCAGGACCTCCCGGACCTCACCTAGCCCTCCACCGGACCTCTTCCACCGCCGGTAAACCGCGCCACTCTTTTTCCTCCCTGCGGCTACTGTTCCGGCGAGGAGGGAGCTCGGGTTAAGATAGAAAGAAGCCAGGGGGTATTCGCAATGTTAGTGACTCAGTAAAACAGTTCCGCAGGGGCACCGTTTAAATGATTTAGTTAAGGAAAACCTCAGGGGCCCTGGTGCAAACCTGTTTTCCTTAAACCTTTAAGATTTATTCTTTTAAATGAGTATAGAACTTGAAAAATCAATAACTTGAGTTTCATCCAACCAAATTTGGTCAAACAAATTTTGCTAGGTCCTAAATATTATGAACTATTTAGGAAAAATAATAAACACCCTGATTCCTGCAATACTTTTAGAGTTTCAATTTAAATAAGCATACTGTCCAAAACTACATAAATAGAGGAAAAATAGAAATACTCTTGGACTGAGGGTAAGAAAAATTAGAGACATACTTTACTACTAACTACCCTTTTAAAAATGTTAAACTCCTCAGTACACTAGGTTAAGGACGGACTAACCATTACAACTTGTATTGACCCAAACCTTAAGAAAATGAAAAAAAGAATTTAAAATAAGAACCAGAGGGCAACCACATTTTTTCTAGCTTGCTTCGGTGATATAATTCATAAGGAAATTTTGTTGAACCCTCTGTTAGTACAAAAGAAATGCACCACATTTTATTTTATAAAAACAGTAAGAATTAGAAAAATCCTAGAAAAATAACCCTAAGGAGAAACCACCCCAATCCTTGGGATAACTACTATTATGCTAGTATGAATCTAGGAAAAATACAAGTTCTGTTGTTTGATATTTTTCAAATGACAAGTTAGTTATAAGTGCCTTTTAGACATTAAAATTTGGAAAATCTCAACTAAATAACCATTAAGTCACTTTCTGTGATTTTTTGGCACAGAGACCTGTCATTACCCATAGATGTTGGCAAAAATAATTTTTAGTGCAGAACCACCACCCAAACCAGAGTTGTAGTACAAAGTGACCATCCACCCTCACTTTTGTTATTTTTGCCTAGAGTTTGTCCAAATTAGTCTTAACCTCAACTTTGTAGAACAGACTACAATGCTCAATATTAGCCCACTATAATTTTTGCAACATTTTTGGAAATTTCTAAATCACTATGGTAGTTCAAAATCACTCTAGAAAGCATAAATAGAAGGTAAAAAGGGAACTGTGGAAGGAGTGAATCTTATACAACTAAAATCTCTCTAGGTGTCCAATGCAACATCAAGGAGATGATTAAAATTATTAAATTCACTCAAGACCCTAAAATAGGTGTGTATAAAACACTAAGAGTACCATCCGATAAAGAAACCCTAGTTGGTACCACTGCTTTAATATTGTTTCACCATACATAGTATTTACTAAATTGACATATCATTAATATGCATGTATCTTATTCATTGCATTCGATAGATTGTAATCTCACTGACGGAGAGTACGTCCTCATTCCAGAGCAAGGAGTTGCTCAGGAGGTAGTCCAGGAGCCAGCACCAGAGCCTGCCACTGAGGATCTGCCTGCCCCAGCTTTTGAAGGCAAGCCCCGGTTTTATGCATAATCGTTATATATGCTATTTTACTGCACTTAATGTTTGTAGGCTTGTACTGTGCACTTAAGTGTAGGAGTTGCCTGAAACCCTAGTTGCATGAACTCAGGATTCCTTTTGAGATGGATACTAGTATGCTAGGTCGAGTAGCTGCTTTACTAATTAGGGATCTCGATAGAAGTCGAGTGATTTTTCTAGCACTCGCGCGAGGTCAGGAATTGGTTGTATCCATTTTTATATCAGAATGATAATGGTCTATGGACAACGATCCATGGGGATGTGTTGTCTACGAGATGAAGGTGTGGTACATTGTGTCAAGCGTTTGAACATACTAAACACATGCCGAAAAATATGGTAAATCGTCAAGCCTAGTACCTGAGTGAACCTGCCCGCAGATTGCCCTCCTCACGCGACCTGAGACGTGGTCTCCCATTCTGGTTATGGTGGGTACAAGTGTGGTCACTGCACGACGGCAGTTGGGGCAGTGAGGCATTGTACGCCAAGGCGGTGAGCCCCTTTCTGTTGACGGGGAATCGATGGGGATGGTTGATGTGTGTGGGGATGGTGTGCCTCGCCACGTCGTGTATTTAGGTTTACCTTGCAAGGTTTAAAACTCGATTCAAAACGTCTTCTTCTCGTAGCTAATGAGACTGCTTGATCCATGCTGCTACATTGAGTAATAAGTGGAAATGACATGACTGGCAAAAGATGTTGATTGGCCAAAATGTTTGATATCATGTGTGATGAGCTAGGTACACATCTAGTCTAAGGGATCATACTAAAACTTGAAAAGCTAAAACTTGATTTTAGACTCAGCTAGTGCTTTTGGCAAATCAAACCCCTCAACCAAACAACTGCATGTTTAGAGATAGAGGAGTAGACTCCTCACACCGAGTAAGTCTAGCTGAGTATTAGTATACTCAGCCTTGCTTGTGGCATAATTTTTACAGGTTCTCTGGAGGATATGGTTGCTGGAGTGACTTGGCCGTCCACCTTGCCACCAGGTTGGACAGTCGATTGGGAACCTACCTCAGCAGGAGAGGAGCATGAGGAGTGATGGGCCAGGCTTCCCCATCCTCCCTTATATTTACCGTTACTTAATTTCCGCTGCATCAAGAACAATGATCACTAATTTTGCAAAACTCCGATGATGTTGTAATAACATTAAGCACTTCTTTAATTTATGGTTTTATGCTTTATTGTATTTGCTCTATGCCTCACCTTGGAGTGAGTATGTGGTACTTGATCCTGTTAGTGGCCTTGTCGGACTAGATTCGAGGGACTGACGGTTTATTTCTATTTAAGTGTGGTCTAGCCTCTACGGCGGGACTTAGGCACTTAAGTTGGAATAATTCGGGCTGTTCCGCCACAGGATGATCCCTAGAATACTCACAGAGAAAAAATAGAGCTCACCGGAGGCTAGTGCGTCAGCGGGGGGGGGGGGGGGGGGAACTGCTCGCTACCGGTGACCAGCGACCTGGTGCCGGGACGAACACCGCTGGTATAAACTTTTCTTCTCTCTGTCTCTCCTCCCATTCTTTTTGTGCTGAGTTGAAAAAGCGAGGGCAGAGGCTCCCCTGCCCAGCCCTTTTTATCCACCCCCAGGGGTGCACGCGACGCGGGTTACCGACTGCGAGTCTGTTAGGGCCAGCGGAATTCATGGGAAGGAGGAGACACTGGCTTGCGGGTCCCACTATTCAGTGATACACTAGACATCAGCTGTCGTATACGTAAAGAGATATTGAGGATAAAAAGATAAAAGAAACACCCAACACGTGGGTTGAGTGGGCACAAAGGGGAAAAGGGCCGGTGGATTTTGATGGGCCCTGCGACATGTCTTCAACAGGTGGTTCAAGCTCTCTCTTTCTCTTTTTCTTTTTATTGTTTCTATTTCCTTCTATTTTTGGTTTTTAATTCAAATAGATCTATTTTGGGATGTTCAAACAAACCAGCATGATGCACAAGTCTAGATTTTCATTTATTTTAGGTTTTTTGACAAAGAGAAATATGCTTCGATAATAAAACACATACTCAAATAAATCTTTTATTATTCCTCGACCTAGGGTTTACAAAAGATGGGACAAAGAGAATGTGCATTGATTACAGATATTTGAATGAAGTCACTGTCAAGAACAAGTACCCCAGCCTAGAATTGTAGATCTATTTGATCAGTTGAGAGGAGCCATTATGTTCTCGAAGATAGATCTGAGGTCAGGTTACCACCAG
This sequence comes from Zea mays, assembly GCF_902167145.1. Lineage (NCBI taxonomy): Eukaryota > Viridiplantae > Streptophyta > Magnoliopsida > Poales > Poaceae > Zea > Zea mays. The sequence continues at coordinate 50,405,358 of NC_050103.1, forward strand.
CTCAGGATCCGGCCTTCGGATGTACCGAAGACAACATTTATCACCAAGTATGGACTATATGAGTTCACTGACATGTCATTCGGTCTAACGAATACGCCAGCTTATTTCATGTACTTGATGAACAATGTGTTCATGGACTACCTCGATAAGTTCGTAGTGGTGTTCATTGATGATATCATCATATATTCCTAGAATGAGCAAGAGCATGAAGAGCACTTGAGGAAGGTATTGTAGAGATTACGAGATTGTCAGTTGTATGCCAAGCTGAGCAAGTGCGAGTTCTGGATCAGCGAAGTCCTATTCTTGGGTCATATTATAAACGAGAGGGATTAGTTGTGGATCCAAACAAGGTAGTAGCTATTATGGACTGGAAAGCACCGAAAGATGTTCGGGGAATCAAGAGTTTCATTGGAATGGCCGGCTACTATCGGCGTTTCATTGAAGGTTTCTCCAAGATTGCCAGGCCAATGACAGCCTTACTGGCAAAGAAAGTTAAGTTCAAGTGGACCCCAGCGTGCCAAGAGTGCTTTGAGACATTGAAGAAAAAGTTGACAACAACAACGATATTGATTATGCCAGATGTTCACAAGCCATTCTCAGTAAATTGTGATGCTTCGTACACCAATCTAGGATGTGTGTGTTAATACAAGAAGGGAGAGTAGTGGCGTACTCGTCCTGACAATTAAAGATTCATGCGAAGAATTATCCCACACATGATCTGGAATTAGCAGCAGTGGTTCATGCACTAAAGGCCTGGAGGCACTATTTGTATGGGCAGAGGTGTGATATCTACACGGACCATAAGAGTCTCAAATACATATTCACCCAGTCAGAGCTAAACATGAGGCATCGAAGATGGCTGGAGTTGATCAAAGACTACGAGTTGGAGATACATTACCACCCAGGCAAAGCAAATGTGATTGCAGATGCTTTGAGCAAAGAGTCAAATCAATATGTTGGCCACTCACTCGATGCCGTACGATCTAGCAAAGGAATTCGACAGGCCGAGTCTCGGATTTCTAAACAATGTTCAAGGAGTGATAGTCAAACTAGAACCCACTCTAGAGCAAGATATCAGGAAGAGCCAAAAAGATGATGAGAAGATCAATGAGATTCGGGCAGCTGATCATAGATGGGAAAGACAAAGACTTCCATGAAGACGCAGAAGGAGTGGTATAGTTCAAGGATAGGCTGTGTGTTCCCAACATCAAATCGATCCGGGAACTGATTCTCAAGGAAGCTCATGAGACTACGTATTCCATACACCCTGGAAGGGAAAAGATGTACCAAGACCTGAAGAAAAGATTCTGGTGGTACGGTATGAAAAGGGAGATAACAGAGTATGTTTCCAGATGCGACAATTGTTAGAGAATCAAGGCAGAGCATCAGAGGCCGTAGGTTTGTTGTAGCCATTGCAGATTCCTCAGTGGAAATGGATGTGATTGGGATGGACTTTATAATCTGTCTGCCTCGTACTTGAGCTGGTTATGACTCCATCTGGGTAGTAGTGGACCATTTAACAAAGGCGACCCATTTCATACCAGTCAAGACCACCTATAACAGCGCAGTGTTGGCAGAACTATATATGTCTCAGATTGTATGCTTGCACGACGTTCCAAAGAAGATAGTATCGGACAGAGGTACCCAATACACTTCTCACTTTTGGCAGCAGTTGCACGAAGCTTTGGGCACTCATTTAAAGTTTAGTTCAGCTTATCACTCACAGACAGATGGTCAGACAGAGAGAACTAACCAGATTCTTGAAGATATGTTGAGAGCTTGTGCATTGCAAGACAAGTTAGGTTGGGACAAAAGGCTACCAGGCCAGTCTGAAGATGTCACCATTCCAGTCTGAAGATGTCACCATTCCAAGCACTATATGGAAGGAATTGTAGAAGTCTGTTGCATTGGGACCAACCCGGCGAAAGGTTGTGGCGGAACTGCCCGAATTATTCCAACTTAAGTGCCTAAGTCCCGCCATAGAGGCTAGACCACACTTAAATGGGAATAACTCGTCAATCCCTCGGATCTAGTCCGACGAGGCCACTGACAGGATCAAGTACCACAGTCTCACTCGATGGTGAGTCACAGAGCAAATACAATAAAACATAAAACCATATATTAAGGAGTATTAGATTATTACATCACCATCGGAGTTTTTGCAAAAGTAGTCATCATTGTTCGAAGTGTAGCGGAATAAAACTAACGATAAATAAACAGAGAGATGGGGAAGCCTGTCCCATCACTCCTCATGCTCCTCCTCGGCCAAGGCGGGGTCCCACTCGACAGTCCAACCCGGTGGCAAGATGGACGGCCAAGTCACTCCAGCAACCATGTCCTCCAAAGAACCTATAAAATTATGCCACAAGCAAGGCTGAGTATACTAATACTCATCTAGACTTACCCGGTGTGAGGAGTCTACTCCTCTACGTCTAGACATGCAGCTGTTTGGCTGTGGGGTTTGGTTGCCAAAAGCACTAGCTGAGTTTCTAAATCAAGTTTTAGCTTTGTCAAATTTAAGAGTGACTCTCTTAAGGCTAAATATGTACTATCTACTCATACATAGTAGCAATCATTTTAGCAATCAACATCTTGTATCAACTCATCATATTTCCACTTGTTACTCAATGCAGTACAATGGATCAAGCAGTCTCATTAGCTGCGAGAAGCAGACGATTCGAATCGAGTTTTTATCCTTGCAAGGTAAACCTAAACACACGACGTGGCGAGGCACTCCGTCCCCACACACATCAATCGTCCCCATCGATTCCCCGTCAGCAGATCAGGGCTCACCGCCTTGGCGTACAATGCCTCACTGACCCTGACTGCCGTCGTGCAGTGACCACACTTGTACCCACCATAACCGGAATGGGAGACCACGTCTCAGGTCGCGTGAGGGGCAAAGTCTACTGCCAGGTTCAATCAGGTACTAGGCTTACCGATATACCATATTTCTCGGCATGTGCTTAGTACGTTCAAACGCTTGACACAGGTATCCGCACGTTAATCCTTATTCCAATTTCCCATCTCGTAGACAACCAATCCCCATGGATTGTTGTCCAAAGACCAGCATCATTGTGATATGAAAGTGGGTACAACCAATTCCTGACCTCGCGCGAGTGCTAGAAAATCACTCGACTTCTACCGAGATCCTAATTAAATAAGCAACTACTCGGCCTAGCATACTAGTATTCAGCTCAATAGGATTCCTGAGATCATGCAACTAGGGTTTCAAACAACTCCTACACCTAAGTGCACATCCAATACTACAATCATTAAGTATAGTAAAATAGCATAAATAACAGGTTATGCATAAACCGAGGCTTGCCTTCCAAAGCTGTGGTAGGCAGATCCTCTGGTGCACGCTCTGGTGCTGGATCCGGGGCTACCTCCTGAGCAGCTCCTTGCTCCGGCACGAGGACGTATTCTCCGTCAGCGAGGTTACAGTCTATCGAAATGCAATGAATATGTATGTCATGATTATGCAGGATTTAATAACATTATGCTAAAGGAAGAAAAACTAAGTTAATGAGTAACTTAGGGTTTCTTGGTCATACGTGGCTTTTGGTGGTTTATGCTTATCACTCTAGGTTTTAGGTTTTATTAAGGATAAGCATAGTGGATTGGTATCTCCCTTGTATAATTCAGTGGACAATTTACAAAGGGTTTTAGGATGGCACTAATTTCCATCATTCATTTTCTCCTTCTTTATTTTCTATTTATAAATTCTAGTGTAGGTTTGAACTACAACAATGATTTAACTTTTTCCAAAAATTCTGTAAAACTTACAGTGGGTTGTCATTGGTCACTATAGCCTGTTCTAGGAATTTGAGGTTCAAAATAAAAAGGCTATGCCTTAGACAAAAATAACAAAAGTTGGGTAAATAGGCCACTTTGCACTACAACTCTTAACTAGAGGTGGGCTTTGTCCTAAAGATTATTTTTGTTGGCATCTAACAGTAATAACAAGCTTCTGTGCCAAAAATCATAGAGAGTTAATTGATGGTTATTTAGTTGTGATTTTCTAAAGTTTAATGTCAAAAAGGCACTTTCTACTGCTTTGCTATTTGAAAAATGTCAAACAGCAGATTACATATTTTTCCTATGTTCTTCATAACAAAACATTAATTATCCCAAAGGTTGGGGTGTTTTTACCTTGGGTTATTTTTGTAGGGTTTTTCTAAGTTTTCCTTATTTTCTTAAAATAAAAGGTATCCTATTTATTTTATACTAAAACAGGGTATAATAAATTTTTCTAGTAAACTACACTGAATAAGTAGACTAACAAAAATAGGGGTGCTCCCTGGTTCTTTAATTAAATCACTTTTCCTATTTTCTTTAACTTTAAGCACAATGTGAAATAAATGGCAAACTCTACCTTAATGGGGTGTACAGAAGGGTTTATCATTTTTAAATAGGTCAGTATGTGGTTATGTACTTCTCCAAATTTTCTTAACCTCAGTTAAATAGTGCAACTATTTTTCTTTCTATTATTTAGCTTTTGGCCAAAACAATAATCAAATCAGGACCCTAAAGTTTTCCGTAGCACTTAGGAATTTTTTTATTTTTCTTAGATAGTTTACATTATTTAAGACTTGGCAAAATTGGTTTGACTTGATTTGGGTGAATAAAACCGAAGATATGAACTATTCAAGTTCTGTTTGAATTTAAATCAGATTTAATAAAAGGTTTCCTGGAAAAACCACTTTGCACCGAAGTCCTCGGGTTATTTCCAAACTAACTCTCTCAGTTATACCCCCGCGCTACTATTCCTCTGAGTCACTGACAATGCACAAAACCCCCTAGCCTTCTCTTCTTCTCCCCCGCGGTCCCTCCCTAGGTTTAAACAGTACCCGCGACAAAGAAAAGGGCAGCGCGGCTTACCGGCGGTGAGAGAGGTCCGGCGAGGGGCGGGGTTGGCTCCGGGAGGTTCTGGCGGTCACTGATGAAGACATCCACACTACTGATGCATCTATACCAATACAAGTACCAATTTCTGGTCCCATTACTCGCGCTCGTGCTCGTCAACTCAACCATCAGGTGATTACACTCTTGAGTTCATGTCCATCATATTTAGACCATGGAGACCCGTGCACTCTTGTTTTGCTTAGGAATCAGGGAGAAGACCGAAAGGGAAAAGGATTTGAACATGCTGGATTCGGACTGCAGAAGAACACCAACTTGTGACGGTCACCACGGTCAGATGCGGGCTCGGATTGGAATGTTCAAGCACAACATGGAAAGCTTATCAAGTCTACTTTCATATGGATCCGGAATTATAGTCATATCTGTTCTGAGGCCGCCGTAATCATTGTTTTCTTACCGAGACATTTCCTGCCTTTTCTGCCCATGGTGCTGCGTCACCCTATTTTGGCCCAATGGGTCGTGTATCAAGTTAGGTCCATTAGGGACGCATCCTAGGGTTGCAGCACGACCCCAATACCCTTGTGGTCGTCCTCCCATGTTTATAAACCCCCTAGCCGCCACCAAGAACAGCGGGTTTTGTTTAGATCAAGTTTAGCTCTCGCTACTTGCTTGCAAGCGCGCGTGCTAGTTCAGCCGCCCGTCTTCTTGTCTTCGGAACCCCACCATATTGTAGTTTGATCTTTAAACCTACATTTAGATCTGGTAATTCAGTACTTGTTCTACTTGTTCTTGCTAGTTCTTCGATTGCTTGCAGGACGAGTGCCCTAGTGGCCAGGGTGTCACGCTCCACAAGATCGTGACAGCCATAGGAGGTGGTGTATCGGTTGCTAAGGCGCAGCGTCTTTGGAAGGCTGTAGTCGGGCCGTGAACGTCGTCTCCTCCCCCAATCGAGTTATTCCACACCCTCTCATCGAAAGATCGGGCAATCACCCAACGGGTGCACATCAGTTGGTAATCAGAGCAAGGTTTATCGGTGAGAGATTTACTTTTCTTCGCTGTTTTCTTATCTCCTATAGTCCAGAAAAAGCCAAAAAATAGTAGATTAGTTTTACCGCAATCCTATAAACCATTGAGCATTTACTAGTACTACTTAGTTAGGGCTTGTTGAGTTTTTGGTTGCATCGGTTGTGTCGAGTTGCTGGTCTTAGTTTATTCCTTTAGAGTTTTGAGTTCTACCACGTTTTGGTCACCACGAAATCCACCATCACCAAAAACATCTCTGGTTCGTTTTTGCCACCACGGATACATATCATATCCGATTTGGAAGTTTAAATACAATCTGGAAAGCTTATCTTATCTTCTTTCCAACGGATCTGACCTTATCTCAAAATTCGTTCTGAGCGCTCCGCAATCATCGTAGAGATTTCTGGACTTTCTATATTAACAAGATTTGTTAAATCTGATTTAAAGGGGTTGTTAGCAATATCTTTATTGTTTGGGTTGTCATAGTGAAAAAAAGGGTTTAGGCCCCTGCAAAAAAAAAACAGAAGAAGAAGAAAAAAAAAGAATAGAAAAGAAAAAAAAAGGAAAAGAAGAAGAAGGGGGCTGAATCTCTAAATCTGTTGTTTCTCTTTGTGCTGTGCTAGTTGTTCTTTTTCAGTGACTACCTTTGTGCCTAGGCTCACGTCTCTAGCCTGGTTTAGCCTAGGACCAGCACAGTACCACCGTTGAACGATTATTCAGCTTGCTTTTGTAACTAACGTGGTACTAGTGTATTCCTTGCTTCAGCCCACCTACAACTCTACATATTTCGACTACAGTTTGACAGGTCGTGTTGCTGCGGCACCGATACACTTATTCCACGGTTGCAGACTTGTTGGTTGCTGACCCCTCCTGTTGTGCAAGGTAAGAATTGGTAAGAGCTTGTGTGGCAGGTTGAGAGTGAGCGCCTTGCAGTAGCTACATCCTAATAGTTGTAGAGTTTTTATTCCTTCACGTTTTTTTTTCTTGTTGCCTCTGTTCGTCTAACCATGGCAGGATTGGAGGTTGATGATGCTTCTCGTAATATGCCACACTCTCCTCGCACCAAGGGTATCATACAACACTTTGTAAGGCTAGTGAAGACGCACACGGAAGGTCTTGATAATGACATGCAGGTGACGAATGAAAAGATGGGGCAATTGGAGGCCACACAGATCGACACGAACACCAAACTTGCAAATGTGGAAATGAAAGTTGCTCATATTGACAAGAGCCTTGTCGCACTCTTGAGGCGGTTTGATGAGATGCATGCTAATATCAATGGTGGGCGTGATGAGGGCGCCGAAGGTAACTGGGATGACTATGTTGCTGATACTGAACAAGATGACCAAGAAGCACCTAATCGCCGGCGACTACGTACTAACCGTAGAGCTATGGGTGGTTTTCACCGACGTGAGGTACATGGTAATGATGATGCTTTTAGTAAGGTTAAATTTAAAATACCTCCTTTTGATGGTAAATATGACCCTGATGCTTACATTACTTGGGAGATTGCGGTTGATCAAAAGTTTGCATGCCATGAATTTCCTGAGAATGCGCGGGTTAGAGCTGCTACTAGTGAGTTTACTGAATTTGCTTCTGTTTGGTGGATAGAACATGGTAAGAAGAATCCTAATAACATGCCACAAACTTGGGATGCGTTGAAACGGGTCATGCGGGCTAGATTTGTTCCTTCTTATTATGCACGTGATATGTTAAACAAGTTGCAACAATTGAGATAGGGTACTAAAAGTGTAGAAGAATATTATCAGGAATTACAAATGGGTATGCTGCGTTGTAACATAGAGGAGGGTGAGGAATCTGCTATGGCTAGATTTTTGGGCGGGTTAAATAGGGAAATTCAGGACATCCTTGCTTATAAAGATTATGCTAATGTAACCCAATTGTTTCATCTTGCTTGCAAAGCTGAAAGGGAAGTGCAGGGACGACGTGCTAGTGCAAGGTCTAATGTTTCTGCAGGAAAATCTACACCATGGCAACAGCGCACGACTACATCCATGACCGGCCGTACACTAGCACCAACTCCCTCGCCAAGTCGACCAGCACCCCCACCTTCCTCCAGCGACAAACCACGTGCATCTTCCACAAATTCAGCAACCAAATCTGCCCAGAAACCCGCAGGTAGTGCCTCTTCAGTAGCTTCCACAGGTAGAACAAGAGATGTTCTGTGTTATCGATGCAAGGGCTATGGACACGTGCAGCGTTATTGTCCTAATCAGCGTGTTTTGGTGGTAAAAGACGATGGTGGGTATTCCTCTGCTAGTGATTTGGATGAAGCTACACTTGCTTTGCTTGCGGCTGATGATGTAGGCACTAAGGAACCACCCGAAGAACAGATTGGTGCAGATGATGCAGAGCATTATGAGAGCCTCATTGTACAGCGTGTGCTTAGTGCACAAATGGAGAAGGCAGAGCAGAATCAGCGACATACGTTGTTTCAAACAAAGTGTGTCATTAAGGAGCGTTCATGTCGTTTGATCATTGATGGAGGTAGCTGCAACAACTTGGCTAGCAGCGACATGGTGGAGAAGCTTGCACTTACGACCAAACCGCACCCGCATCCATATCACATTCAATGGCTCAACAATAGTGGTAAGGTCAAGGTAACCAAGCTGGTACGAATTAATTTTGCTATTGGTTCATATCGTGATGTTGTTGACTGTGATGTTGTGCCTATGGATGCTTGTAATATTCTGCTAGGTAGACCATGGCAATTTGATTCAGATTGTATGCATCATGGTAGATCAAATCAATATTCTCTCATATACCATGATAAGAAAATTATTTTGCTTCCCATGTCCCCTGAGGCTATTGTGCGTGATGATGTTGCTAAAGCTACCAAAGCTAAAACTGAGAACAACAAGAATATTAAAGTTGTTGGTAATAACAAAGATGGGATAAAATTGAAAGGACATTGCTTGCTTGCAACAAAAACTGATGTTAATGAATTATTTGCTTCCACTACTGTTGCCTACGCCTTGGTATGCAAGGATGCTTTGATTTCAATTCAAGATATGCAGCATTCTTTGCCTCCTGTTATTACTAACATTTTGCAGGAGTATTCTGATGTATTTCCAAGTGAGATACCAGAGGGGCTGCCACCTATACGAGGGATTGAGCACCAAATTGATCTTATTCCTGGTGCATCTTTGCCGAATCGTGCGCCATATAGGACAAATCCAGAGGAAACAAAAGAAATTCAGCGACAAGTGCAAGAACTACTCGACAAAGGTTACGTGCGTGAGTCTCTTAGTCCGTGTGCTGTTCCGGTTATTTTAGTGCCTAAAAAAGATGGAACATGGCGTATGTGTGTTGATTGTAGGGCTATTAATAATATCACGATACGTTATCGACACCCTATTCCACGTTTAGATGATATGCTTGATGAATTGAGTGGTGCCATTGTCTTTTCTAAAGTTGATTTGCGTAGTGGGTACCACCAGATTCGTATGAAATTGGGAGATGAATGGAAAACTGCTTTCAAAACTAAGTTCGGATTGTATGAGTGGTTAGTCATGCCTTTTGGGTTAACTAATGCACCTAGCACTTTCATGAGATTAATGAACGAGGTTTTGCGTGCCTTCATTGGAAAATTTGTGGTAGTATACTTTGATGACATATTAATCTACAGCAAATCTATGGATGAACATGTTGATCACATGCGTGCTGTTTTTAATGCTTTACGAGATGCACGTTTATTTGGTAACCTTGAGAAGTGCACATTTTGCACCGATCGAGTTTCGTTTCTTGGTTATGTTGTGACTCCACAGGGAATTGAGGTTGATCAAGCCAAGGTAGAAGCGATACATGGATGGCCTATGCCAAAGACTATCACACAGGTGCGGAGTTTCCTAGGACTTGTTGGCTTCTATCGCCGTTTTGTGAAGGACTTTAGCACCATTGCTGCACCTTTGAATGAGCTTACGAAGAAGGGAGTGCATTTTAGTTGGGGCAAAGTACAAGAGCACGCTTTCAACGTGCTGAAAGATAAGTTGACACATGCACCTCTCCTCCAACTTCCTGATTTTAATAAGACTTTTGAGCTTGAATGTGATGCTAGTGGAATTGGATTGGGTGGTGTTTTGTTACAAGAAGGCAAACCTGTTGCATATTTTAGTGAAAAATTGAGTGGGTCTGTTCTAAATTATTCTACTTATGATAAGGAATTATATGCTCTTGTGCGAACATTAGAAACATGGCAGCATTATTTGTGGCCCAAAGAGTTTGTTATTCATTCTGATCATGAATCTTTGAAACATATTCGTAGTCAAGGAAAACTGAACCGTAGACATGCTAAGTGGGTTGAATTTATCGAATCGTTTCCTTATGTTATTAAGCACAAGAAAGGAAAAGAGAATATCATTGCTGACGCTTTGTCTAGGAGATATACTTTGCTGAATCAACTTGACTACAAAATCTTTGGATTAGAGACGATTAAAGACCAATATGTTCATGATGCTGATTTTAAAGATGTGTTGCTGCATTGTAAAGATGGGAAAGGATGGAACAAATATATCGTTAGTGATGGGTTTGTGTTTAGAGCTAACAAGCTATGCATTCCAGCTAGCTCCGTTCGTTTGTTGTTGTTACAGGAAGCACATGGAGGTGGCTTAATGGGACATTTTGGAGCAAAGAAAACGGAGGACATACTTGCTGGTCATTTCTTTTGGCCCAAGATGAGAAGAGATGTGGTGAGATTGGTTGCTCGTTGCACGACATGCCAAAAGGCGAAGTCACGGTTAAATCCACACGGTTTGTATTTGCCTCTACCCGTTCCTAGTGCTCCTTGGGAAGATATTTCTATGGATTTTGTGCTGGGATTGCCTCGGACTAGGAAGGGACGTGATAGTGTGTTTGTGGTTGTTGATAGATTTTCTAAGATGGCACATTTCATACCATGTCATAAAACTGACGATGCTACTCATATTGCTGATTTGTTCTTTCGTGAAATTGTTCGCTTGCATGGTGTGCCCAACACAATCGTTTCTGATCGTGATGCTAAATTTCTTAGTCATTTTTGGAGGACTTTGTGGGCAAAATTGGGGACTAAGCTTTTATTTTCTACTACATGTCATCCTCAAACTGATGGTCAAACTGAAGTTGTGAATAGAACTTTGTCTACTATGTTAAGGGCAGTTCTAAAGAAGAATATTAAGATGTGGGAGGACTGTTTGCCTCATATTGAATTTGCTTATAATCGATCATTGCATTCTACTACAAAGATGTGCCCATTTCAGATTGTATATGGTTTGTTACCTCGTGCTCCTATTGATTTAATGCCTTTGCCATCTTCTGAAAAACTAAATTTTGATGCTACTAGGCGTGCTGAATTGATGTTAAAACTGCACGAAACTACTAAAGAAAACATAGAGCGTATGAATGCTAGATATAAGTTTGCTAGTGATAAAGGTAGAAAGGAAATAAATTTTGAACCTGGAGATTTAGTTTGGTTGCATTTGAGAAAGGAAAGGTTTCCTGAATTACGAAAATCTAAATTGTTGCCTCGAGCCGATGGACCGTTTAAAGTGCTAGAGAAAATTAACGACAATGCATATAGGCTAGATCTGCCTGCAGACTTTGGGGTTAGCCCCACATTTAACATTGCAGATTTAAAGCCCTACTTGGGAGAGGAAGTTGAGCTTGAGTCGAGGACGACTCAAATGCAAGAAGGGGAGAATGATGAAGACATCCACACTACTGATGCATCTATACCAATACAAGTACCAATTTCTGGTCCCATTACTCGCGCTCGTGCTCGTCAACTCAACCATCAGGTGATTACACTCTTGAGTTCATGTCCATCATATTTAGACCATGGAGACCCGTGCACTCTTGTTTTGCTTAGGAATCAGGGAGAAGACCGAAAGGGAAAAGGATTTGAACATGCTGGATTCGGACTGCAGAAGAACACCAACTTGTGACGGTCACCACGGTCAGATGCGGGCTCGGATTGGAATGTTCAAGCACAACATGGAAAGCTTATCAAGTCTACTTTCATATGGATCCGGAATTATAGTCATATCTGTTCTGAGGCCGCCGTAATCATTGTTTTCTTACCGAGACATTTCCTGCCTTTTCTGCCCATGGTGCTGCGTCACCCTATTTTGGCCCAATGGGTCGTGTATCAAGTTAGGTCCATTAGGGACGCATCCTAGGGTTGCAGCACGACCCCAATACCCTTGTGGTCGTCCTCCCATGTTTATAAACCCCCTAGCCGCCACCAAGAACAGCGGGTTTTGTTTAGATCAAGTTTAGCTCTCGCTACTTGCTTGCAAGCGCGCGTGCTAGTTCAGCCGCCCGTCTTCTTGTCTTCGGAACCCCACCATATTGTAGTTTGATCTTTAAACCTACATTTAGATCTGGTAATTCAGTACTTGTTCTACTTGTTCTTGCTAGTTCTTCGATTGCTTGCAGGACGAGTGCCCTAGTGGCCAGGGTGTCACGCTCCACAAGATCGTGACAGCCATAGGAGGTGGTGTATCGGTTGCTAAGGCGCAGCGTCTTTGGAAGGCTGTAGTCGGGCCGTGAACGTCGTCTCCTCCCCCAATCGAGTTATTCCACACCCTCTCATCGAAAGATCGGGCAATCACCCAACGGGTGCACATCAGTCACAACGGTGTACAGCTCGACGGCGGGGGTGGCCGGAATCGTCCGGTCCACGTGCGCAGGCGGGTGCTCTCGTCGGCGGCGGGTGTTCCGGCCAAACCACGACGATCTAGTTCAATCCAATGGCACAGTGAGCTTCACGGGGTGACGTAGAGGCTGTGTGCATAAGGAATCGAAGAATGGAGCAGAGGATTACCCGGTCTACGCTCGCCGGCGGTCGGGTGGAGTCCGGCTACCGTGGACTGGCCTCTCCGGCGAAGCAAACTCCGATTCCTCGCTCGGGGAGCTTCACCGAGGTGTGCACAGTCTTCTCTGAGGGTTGGACGGGGTTGGGAAGGGTCCTGTTGGCCGGTCTACGTGGCAGGGAGATCAGGCGGTCGCGGACACGCCGTGCACGGGCAAACGCCGCTGTGTTTGGGCTCCGGTGAGGTCGAGCGAGTGCGGAGGGGTACGGTCGAACTCCCTAGGGGCTTTATAGGCGCGGGCGTGGGCCATGGCGCCGGCTGGGCTTTGGCGCGACGCGGGGCACGCGTCGGGCGTGCTCTGGCGAGCCCAGAGCGCGTCGAACACGTGGCCGTTGCTTTCTGCCCTTGTTCTTGTGCCTGCTGAGCAGCCAAACGTGCGAATCTTGCCCTATGGCTTGTGTAAGATTTCTTCCCTGCACCTAGGGCTACCTAGTTCATGTAAGTTCCAAGGGAAGATCGGGTCTGGTTTAGAAGATATGGTGGCGCCAAGTCTTGTCTGTCTGCACTGTTCAACCCGAGACAAAACAGGTGCCAACTCGTGTGAAACGGTCTTGGCTTGGGTTCAAACTCTTCCAGGGGGTTCCTTAGATAATTTGGCTCCTTTTTGTTATTTAGACCCTGGGGTTTTGGTGCCATTAGCTAGGTGAACACCCCTGATCTCTAGATTAGGGTTGATTTTGGACTTAGAAGGAATGGGGGTGATTCCATAGTGTTCTCCACTTGGGGCTGATTTAGGGGTCTTATAGGGGTCTTTTTGTAAAGTTCCTTTACTGTCTTTTGTAAACATTTTGGTACTCTTAAACTTTGGTTAAGGTTTAAATTATGAAATGTGCATTTGCCTAATCTTTCTCTCAACTAAAGGCTTCAAGAGAGGGGGCCCAAGGTTCAATCCTTCCCTACCCAAGGTGATTATTGCCTAAAAGCTTGGGTAATGCTTTGGTCCTTGGCATTTCTTAATTCACTCATGCTTCCAAGGTCTTAAGTGCTCCCTCTCCTCCAAGTTTTACCCACATGTGATAATAGGTAGATGTGCCATTAGGAAGCCAGCACCCTGGTAACACCTGGGGTGTTACAAAGGCATGTGTTCGGTTCAGATATTTTGCTTGAAGCCGAAGAGAACATCAGAATGGTTCGAGAGAATCTGAAAACTGTGTAGTACAGACAGCGAAGCTATGTTGACACCCGAAGAAGAGAATTGAGTTTTGAGGTAGGCAATCTAGGGGAAGTGTCACCCATTAGGGGAATCAAAAGGTTTGGAATCAAAGGCAAACTAGCACCTCGATACATCGGACCGTACCAGATTCAAGCAAGATGAGAAGAAGTGGCATACCAACTCAGCTTACCAGAAAGTATGTTAGTTGTGCATAATGTGTTCCATGTGTCTGATCTAAAGAAATGCTTGCGAGTACCAGAAGAACAATTGCCAGCTGTGGCGGAACCGCCCGAATTATTCCAGCTTAAGTGCCTAAGTCACGCATTAGGGGTCGTAACACACTTAAATCGGAATAACCCGTCAGTCCCTCAGATCTAGTCTGATAGAGCCACTTAACCAGGATCAAATTCCACAATCTCACTCGAAGGTGAGTCACAGAAGAAATACAATAAAACAGGAAACCTCAATTAAGTGCTGAATTATTACATAGGTCGGAGTTTTTGAGTAGCAAATAAGAGTTCACAAAATAAAGTGCAGCGGATAATCGATGTCGTCGGTATCGAGGAAATGGGCAAGGCCTAGCCCACTACTCCTCGTGCTCCTCTCTTGCCGGAGCAACATCCCACTCGACCGTCCAACCCAGTGGCAGGGTGGTAGGCCAAATCACACCATTAACCATTTCCTGAATGGTACCTGCAAAAATTATGCCATAAGCAAGGCTGAGTATACTAATACTCAGCTAGACTTAACCGGTGTGAGGAGTCTACTCCTCTACCTCTAGACTATGCAGCTGTTTGGCTGAGGGGTTTGGTTTGCCAAAAGCACTAGCTGTTTCTAAAATCAATTTTTAGCTTTTCAGATTCTATCATCATTAGCTTAGCTAGATTTGCTCCTTCTAAGCATACATGGTGACAAGCATTTAGTTCAATCAACAAATTATCTCATGTAACCTCATTTCACTTCTTACTCGATGCAGTACAAGGGGTCAAGCAGTCTCATTAGCTGTGAGAAGCAGACGATTCGAATCGAGTTTTAACCTTGCAAGGTAAACCTAAACACACGGCATGTTAGGGTACTCCGACCCCACACATGACAACCGTCCCCATCGATTCCCCGTTCGCGTCTAGGCCTCACCGCCTTGGCATACAATGCTCCACTGACCCCGGCTGCCGCAGTGTAGTGACCGCACTTGTACCCACCATAGCTAGCATGGGAGACCTAGTCTCAGGTCGCATGAGGGATAAAGTCCGCGCCCGGCTTCACTCAGGTACTAGGTTTACCGGTTACCATTTTTCCCGGCATGTGCTTAGTACGTTCAAAAGCTTGACTCAGGTATCCACACATTAATCCTTAATTCCTTTTTCCCGTCTCATGGACAAGGCATCCTCCCTGGATCCAAGTCCATAGACTAACATATATCCCGTTATCAAGATGAATACAATCAATTCCTGACCTCGCGCGAGTGCTAGAAAAATCACTCGACTTCTACCGAGATCCTGATTAGCAAGCAGCTACTCGACCTAGCATACTAGTATTCATCTCAAAAAGGAATCCTAAGTTCATGCAACTAGAGGTTTCAAGCAACTCCTACACTTAAGTGCACATTACAATCCTACAAGCATTAAGTGTAGTAAAGTAGCATAATAATACGGTTATACATAAAAACCGGGGCTTGCCTTCAATTGCTGGGGCTGCGGGGAGATCCTCAATAGCAGCCTCTGAAGCCTGCTCCTGGTCCTCCTCTTGGACAGGTCCTTGCTCGGGGATGAGCACGTACTCTCCGTCGGCAAGATTACAATCTAATGAATGCAATGCGTAAGATATGTGCATGATATGATAGGTGCTTTAGAAATTACAACTTTTGACGGTGTATGATCTACTTGAGTTAAACAAGGTTAACTTTACTTATGTAAGACCCTTGGGTGGTATACTTGGTAAATTGGGTCAAACTTTAGCTAAGGTAAGTGGTAGGTTTATTTTTGGGGTTCCACTGAATTCTTTTTAAACCTTAGTGAGAATTGATAAGTACTCAGGTTAGACTTATTGGGGTGAGGTTTATTTCTTCTTTCCTTTTCTTTTATTCTCTTTAATGTTTTGGAGTGGGTTTGAACTACAAGTTGCTTTTATAAAATTCTAAAAATTCTGCAAAAATTACAGTGGCTTGGTGCTGGTGTATGTTTCTCTGTCTCAAAATTTGGGGATCAGAAAGTGAATGGTTTTCTCTGGACAAAATTATCAAATTTTAGGGCAGAAGGGGTGCCTTGAACTACAACTATTATTTAACAGTGGGTAATTCTCTAAAACTTATTTTTGCTGGCTTTTAGGTGCTATAACATGACTTGATACAAATTTCTAGCCATTAATACATTTAGCTATTTTACTATGGTTTTCTCAAGTTTCTAGTCAAATAGGTGCTTTCTACTACCACTATATTTGAAAAATATCAACAACAGAGTTCTTATTTTTCTTAGTCATTGCTTTACGCAAGAGCAATCATTCTGAAGTTTGGCATCTTTTTGCTTAAGGGAAGGGGTGGTATGCATTATTTGAATTAAGTGGCCTTTCTCTTAAATCATTAGCAATAGGTATGAGTTTGCTCCTTTTTCATAGGTTTGCATTTTTCACTGGTGGTTTATCTCATTATGGACTTAGCAAATTTTCGGTTGCCCATTATTGCATCATTAGGGGTTGTTCATGAATTATTTGTAAAATACCTCATTATCATTTTATATTTATTTTCCTTACTTAAAATGTTGGGATGAGGTGTTCATTATTTTTGTAGTGGGGCTCTGGTGGTTGTAAGTCCACTGGATTTTTATTATTCATTTTGGGTATAGTTTTATAACTCTAATAATTAATTTTCAGTTCAAATAAGGCTAAATAAATCATTTTAATTTAAAACTTATCTGGACTAATGGTCTCTCTATTTTTCCTAGGTTCTCTGTTACATAAGCAAACTAGGAAAAATAATTTCACTCACTGTTCATTATTTTCTAATGCCTTTCTGATTTTTTCTAAGTTTTGGGCAAAATAGGTTTAAATAAATATCTCCATCATATTTTTCAATGCTGGGGTTCCTACTATTTTTAAACAGTGTCTAAATGAGGTTTGAATACCTACAAATTTTCTTAGGTTCAGTACAGAAGAAAAACTAATTTTCCTTAATTAAACAAGGTTTGGTAGGTTTCTGTTTTTAATTTTAAACTCAAAAATTCAGAACAGAAAGCATAGGGTTTTATCATTTTTAAATGATAGTTCATAATATTCAGGATCTAGCAAAATTAATTTGACAACTTTTTATTAAGAATTCATCAAGTTATGGATTTTCTAAGTTCTCTGGTCATTTTAAAAAGATTAACAGAATTGATTAAATGGAAAACCACTTTGCACTGGGGTCCCTGGCGGGTATTTTAAGTTTTCTTCGCGGATCAGTCCCTAGGCTACTATTCACATGGGTCACTGACGTTACAGAAAACCCCTCGGGTTCTTCTAATCCTAACCCGTGGTCCTTCTCCTAACTTAAACAGTAACCACGGCGGAAGAAAGGGCGGAGGGGCTTACCGGCGGCGAGATTGCTCCGGTGAAGTGGTCGAGGACGTAGGGGAGGTCTCGGGGATCACAACGGTGTGCGAGTCGCCGTCGGGGATGGTCGGAGTTGGCCGGTCCACGTGCGCAGGCGGGGATGCTCGTCGGCGTCGAGGAGTCCGGCCTGCTCACGACGAGATAGTTCAATTGGACGGGTCAGAGAGATTCACGGGATGCCAGAGAAGATATGGGTGCAAGGAATTGGATGGAGACTCACCGGTTAGCTCTGTCCACGCGCGGCGGCGAAAGACCGAAGTCCGGTGAGGTCGATTTCGGGCCTCCGGTGAAGTCCGACCTGGTCCGAGGGCTTGGAAAGCTTCACGGGCCACTGGCGGAGCTAGCCGAAGCACTGGCTCGACTTGGGGGTGGCTGGAGTGGGCTGGCCACGGTGGCCGATGCTCTAGCGGCAATGGCGGGCGGAATTGAGCTCACCGAAGCTAAGGAGAGGTGGCTGGCCGGTGAAGGTGAGCGCGGGGTGAAGTGAGGCGCGCCCGGGGAGGCTTTATAGGCGCGAGCGAGCATGGCCGAGGGCGGGGCTCTGACATGCGCTCGGGGCGTGCGCGGCGAACGCCAGTGTGCGCTCTGGCGCTTGGCACAACGTCGAGCACGAGGCAGAGCAGAGAGAGGTCAAGTTCAAACGCGGATTGGGCCCAAATCTTTGAGATTAAGGCCACGATCCCGTTGAGAGATCTCTTCCTCTCAGGTTCCTTTGTCGTTTGTGTGTGGAGGCTAGCAAGTTTCGCTGATTGGATTAAGAGATAGAGAGGGGAGAAATCCTGTTTGTCTCACTGCCACACAAAGGGAGAAGATCTCTGGTTTGACGTGTCCAAGGCACGCGTCCCAATGCTATCTCCTGGCACATGACAGAGGGGTTAATTAGGCACATTTTTGTCAATGGGGCCATTAGGATTCGAGTTAGGGATCAAGGTGAACATCCTTGATCTTTGGCTCAAGGTCTGAATTTCAGAATTCTGAAATTCAGAATTCCCATTAAGTCGCCACATGAGAAGCTTGATTTGGGGTTTTATTTGAGTTATTTTGGCCAAGCTTTCTCAACCTTTCTTGTTGCTTATTAAATATACTTCAATTTTTATAATTGGCTTAAGTCATAATTTTAAATTTTTCATACCCTTTTCCTTATTTTCTTGAATTTTGCTCATGGGGCTCACTTAGGGTTTTTATTAGGGTTGCAACATTCTTACCTTTTGAAAGACCCATTTGTTTTGATCATGATACTTTTAAGTATATGCTTGGTGAATTCTTTATTCTTAAGTTAAATTGATGCTCATGCTTACTTCGGTTCACATAAAATGATGGTTCTTGGTTTGGCATTTTAAGAGAAACCCTAGGTGACACTGGGGTGTCACAGCCTTCCCCCTTAAAGGAATCTCGTCCCGAGATTCGGGCCAGAGTCCTCCCAGGGTGAAACGAAGGGTGAGACTTATAGGAAATGGGTGATTATTGTTATTATTAGGGTAAAACTGCTCTTCGAATGTCATTCTCTTTGCAACTTCAGAAGGAAGCCCTTTTTAAGTTTTACTTCATAGTTACTTCATTCTGAATTAAGATCATATTTTTGAAAATTTGTTTCGAAGGGCAGGGGGAGGGGTTGGCTGTGATTACGTACCAGCTTCCTTAGGTAGGCAATCGGGGAAGTTGGATCTCAAGAATTCCTCGGTTTCCCAAGTAGCTTCTTCCTCTGAGTGATTACTCCACTGGACCTTGTACATCTTGATTGATTTAGCCCGAGTTGATCTTTCCTTGCAATCCAGAATCTTGGAGGGGTACTCTTGGTACGATAGATCTGGCTCTATCTCCAATTCTGGCTCTGCTATGATCTCGCTCGGCAATCGAACACACTTCTTCAGCTGAGATACATGGAATACATTGTGAATGGCAGACATTTTTGATGGTAACTTCAGCTTATATGCCACGGGTCCACATGCTTCTATGATCTCATAAGGTCCAATGTAACGAGGGGCTAGCTTGCCTTTGATCCCAAACCTCTGCACTCCCTTGGTGGGTGATACCTTAAGGTATACAAAACTTCCCACCTCGAACTGGAGAGGTTTCCTTCTTCTATCATGGTAACTCTTCTGCCTGGCCTGAGCAGCTTCTAGATTCTTCCTGATTAGTTTGACCTTCCTTTCGGCTTCAGTCACTAAGTCAGGTCCAAAAACTTCTCTTTCTCCAGGTTGAGACCAATTGAGTGGTGTCCTGCACCTTCTTCCATAGAGAGCTTCAAAAGGTGCCATCCTTAGGATGGATTGATAACTATTGTTATAAGCAAACTCTGCCAAGGAGAGGTGCTTATCCCAGTTCTTGCCACAATCGATTGCACAAGCTCTCAGCATATCCTGCAGAATTTGGTTTACCCTTTCCGTCTGACCATCAGTCTGTGGGTGGTAAGCTGAACTTCTGATTAGCTTGGTTCCCAAAGACTCTTGCAATTGTTCCCAAAATCTGGCAACAAATTGGGCTCCTCGGTCAGAAACAATGGTCCGAGGTAATCCGTGCAAACACACGATCCGGTCAATATACAATTCTGCATACTTCTGAGCCTTATCAGTGGTGTGCACAGGAAGAAAATGTGCCACTTTCGTCAGTCGGTCCACAATAACCCAAATCGAATCATGATGACGAGAGGTGTTGGGCAGACCCACAATAAAATCCATGCTGATGTCATCCCACTTCCACGAACGTATAGACAGGGGTTGCAAAGCTCCAGCTGATTTCAAGTGGCTTGCCTTTATCCTCTGACAGGTGTCACATTCTGATACGTACTGGGCTATCTCCCTCTTCATTCTGGTCCACCAGTACAAAGGCTTCAGATCATGGTACATCTTGGTGCTTCCTGGATGCATAGAGAATTTGGAGAGATGAGCCTCATCCAAGATTTTCCTCTTGAGGTCCTGGTCCTTAGGAATCACTAATCGGCTTTTGAACCATAACACACCCTTTTCATCCTGGCGGAAACAATTATACTTCTCAACCTTCTGATGGAGATTCTTCTTGATAATTTGCACTCCCTTGTCACTGAGCTGGGCCATGATAATCTGGTCTTGCAAAGCTGGCTCAACAGAAATGTGAGACAAGGAACCAGAGGGAATTACTTCAATTTGCATCTTGCTCAACTCATCACACAAGGTGTTAATGCGAGAATCCATCAGAATACAATTGCATTTCAACTTCCGACTCAAGGCATCTGCTACCACATTAGCTTTTCTTGGGTGATAATGTACCTCCAGGTCATAATCCTTGATCAGCTCTAGCCATCTTCTTTGCCTCATGTTGAGATCAGCCTGAGTAAAGATGTACTTAAGGCTCTTATGATCAGTGAAGATGTTGCAGTGGGTTCCCATTAGATAGTGCCTCCACATTTTTAATGCATGAACCACTGCTGCCAACTCGAGGTCATGAGTGGGATAGTTTTGCTCATGAGGCCTGAGTGCTCTTGAGGCATAAGCAATGACTCGGTTGTCTTGCATCAAGACACAACCTAGCCCGGTGCCAGAGGCATCGCAATATACATCAAAAGGCTTGCTGTTGTCAGGTTGCGCCAATACTGGTGCGGTGGTCAGATGCTGCCTTAATGCATGGAAGGCATCTTCGCACTTCTGACTCCAAACAAATTTGACTTCTTTCTTCAGCAACTCAGTTATAGGCTTTGCAATTCGAGAGAAGTCCGGAATAAATCTTCGGTAATAACCAGCTAATCCTAGAAAACTCCGAATCTGACGGACAGTTGTTGGTGGCTTCCAGTTCATCACCTCTTGCACTTTATCAGGATCAACAGCTATTCCAGCCTGAGAGATAGTGTGACCCAAGAATTTGATTTCCTTTAGCCAAAAATCACACTTGGATAACTTGGCATAAAGGTGGTGCTCTCGCAGACGTTGAAGCACTACATGCAAATGCCCGGCATGTTCTTCTTCGTTCTTTGAGTACACCAAAATATCATTGATGAAAACCACTACGAACTTGTCCAATTCAGGCATGAAAACAGAATTCATTAGATACATGAAATATGCTGGTGCATTTGTCAGCCCGAATGACATCACCAAGAATTCATATAGCCCGTATCTGGTTGAGAATGTCGTCTTCGGAATATCACTTTCTCGTATCTTGATCTGATGGTAGCCAGAGCGAAGGTCTATCTTGGAAAATACCTTGGCCCCGACCAACTGGTCAAAAAGAACATCAATACGAGGCAAAGGATACTTGTTCTTGATAGTTACCGCATTAAGAGGGCGGTAATCTATACACAGCCTCAAGCTTTCATCCTTCTTCTTCACAAACAGTGCTGGACATCCCCAAGGCGAAGTGCTTGGGCGAATAAATCCCTTATCCAGCAACTCTTGCAATTGCTTCTTCAATTCTGCCAACTCAGCAGGTGGCATTCGGTAGGGTCTCTTAGAAATTGGTGTCGTTCCCGGTTGCAACTCGATGGCGAATTCAATATCCCGGTCTGGTGGCATTCCTGGCAATTCATCAGGAAAGACATCTGCATACTCACAGACCACTGGGATTTTCTTCAGAGGTAACTCTGTCATAGAGAAACCACATGACTCAGTAGAACCTTGATTAGGCAGAATTAAGGTGAAGTTCCCGCAGAATGGAGAATTAACTTCCACGGTACGGCTGGCTACATCAAGCACGACTTGGTGCAAGGTCATCCAATTTGCTCCTAGAATAATGTCCACATTTTCCAATCCCAACACAAGAAGAGTGGTTTTGACAATGTGGCTTCCCAGTTGAATAGGCACACTTTGGTTTAATTGATTAGTTGCAATTTTACCCCCAGGTGTGACTATCATGAATGACCCTTTTGAGTGAGAGAATGACAGTTTACATTTAGCACTGAACTTTTGGCTAATGAAACTATGAGATGTACCAGAATCAAACAGAATTAAAGCAGGTTGATTATAAACTGAAAAGATACCGGTCATGATAGGAGCTCCTTCAGGTACTTCCTCCAGAGTAGTGAAGTTGAGCTTCCCTTGCCTGACTTGCACCTTCTGCTTTCTTCCGTTGTCTTGATTTGGTGCTGGCATCTGCCTCTGCTGGTTCCTGGGACAATTCTTGGCATAGTGGCCCACATTGCCACAAGTGAAACACTTGTTCCCATTGCCCTGGCGGAACTGCTGCTGCTACGGAGGCTGATTGTTCCTTGGGGCAGGAGCTGGAAAGCGGTTGGGTGCCGGCTGCTGCTGCTGCTGAGGTGGCCTGATCACCCATCTGCCTGCCTGCTGCTGAAAACCCCTGCTCTGATTGTGAGAAACAATCCGGAACCTCTGAGCCTGAGCGGATGGTGCTGCCATTGGTGCCTTTCTCTTCTTCTCTGCCCGGTGAGCAACAATGCAATCCTCCTGGGAGATGGCCATGTTGACCAAGTCATTGAAGCTATCAGCCCGGACAGTGTTGAGTCGTTCCCGCAGCTTGGTATTGAGACCCCTGCGGAAGCGATCTCTCTTCTTTTCATCAGAATCAGCATGATACCCTGCATACTGGCATAAGTCATTGAAGGCTTGCGCATATTGCAGTACCGTGCGGGTTCCTTGATTAAGGGCTAGAAATTCATTCAACTTCCGATCAAGAATGCCAGCTGGGATGTGGTGTCCTCTGAAGGCAGTCTTGAATTCCTCCCAAGATACTTCACGATCAGCGGGGAGCATAGCACGGAAGTGGTCCCACCAAGTCCGAGCAGGGCCGCGAAGCTGCTGTGCGGCGAAGCGAGCCTTGGCCTCATCAGGGCAGTCTCCCGTGAGGAGGGGAAACTTGGACTCAACGACTCGAAGCCATACGTCGGCGTCCAACGGATCCTCTGCCTTGGTGAACAAGGGTGGCTGTGTGCTCAGAAACTCCTGGTAAGTTGCCATTGCCGGAGGTCGCTGATGCTGGCCTCCACCATGCTGCTGAGGGTGGGGCTGGCGCTGCAAGAGCTGTCGCAGAATCTCATTCTGCTGGGCCATTAGCTCCTGCACTGTGGGAGCTGGAGGAGGTGGCGGGGGAACCTGCTCATTATGCCCGCGACGCTGCCTAGCTGCCATCTGAAAACAGAGATTGTCGCCATTGTTATCCCAACTCACAGTTTCGAACGACAAGATATCATCTCATATGGAAGGAAAAATGCCATAATCATAATATTAGGTTCGAAATGAAGATAACATGGTGACAAATATCCCACAGATTTCAAAGGTTCACAGGGTTACATCAATCAGGGGAAAGTACCCATAAGCCTAGTCCAAAATCTGACATTAACTAAGCTCGCATAGGTTTCTATCCGCCTAAAAGTGTCGAAGTGACTGCTTAACCCTGAGCGGTGGAAGCGACACTAGATACGGGTGAAGGAGGCATCGCGGAGGTAGTCCCATTGGCACCAGGGGCTAGTCCTAGCTCCTCGGGAGCCTCTTCTCCCTCGCTTCCTGCTTCATTGGCCTCCATCTCCAGGTGGTGCATGTCCAAGTGGTCATTTGCTTCTTCGAGTTCCCTCTGCACATCGTGAAGATGGTTCTCCAAGACATCAATAGTGTTATCTTGGATCTCCACCTGCTGCTCCAAGGTGGTGATGCGCTGGCTCAGCCTCTCCACCTGCAGATCCTTCTCTACCAACTTGGTGGATAGATCGACCAGAAAATCTTCTCGACTGTCAAGAGTGAGCTTGGCAGTTTGAGCGGTGTTAGCAAGGAGTGCCATAGCATCGCTCTGAAGGGCCTGAAGGCGGTACAACGCACTCATGCACTGAACAGTGATCCTCCCAACCAAGTCAGGATACATGGCCCACACATCCTTCACATGGCTCACGCGGTTACACCACATGGGATCATCCTTCTCCTCAGCAGGGAAGAGTCCCAAGGGGTGCATCACCATCTCCAGGGGATGGTAGCCACAGAAAGTCGTCAGAGTCTTCATGGCTGCTGCTTCAACGGTGTCGTCCGTCCTGAGTCCAATCGTCTCAGAATCAAGAGAACGCCAACCCGGCTAAAGGGGATGAGCCTCCAAAGTCAGCCAGACTCGACAACGAGGTACCTGATGCTCCTCATACAACTGCACCGTGTACAAAGGGGGCATAGGTTAACCGGCGGAGTTAAGCACTTCCCACAAGATGGAAGGAAAGCCATCGCGAGAAAGGAAGTCAGAGCTGAAACGAGAGTCTCCTCCACTGGCGGGGGTGGGTGAATTCATCTGCGGAAGGGAATCAAAAGTAAAGATTATGGTGGAAGGAAAAAGAAAAAGAGAGCCCGGATGGTTCTAAAGAAAGTGGGTTAGCTCAAATTTTTAATTCCTCTTTGTGTTTTATAATGCATGCATGCTGGAAGTAACGTTGCCTCTCAAAAGAAAATAGGGTGCTTTTTAGGGCATCCTTAAAATATAAGTACTAGCCCACGGGGCCTAATTAGTTAGCCACCTATTCCTCCCTCTATGCCTAAGGCCTTTCGTCCTAGGTCTAGCGGTCTAGTCCTGACGATCCGTAGCAGTTTCTAGGCAAGTTTTAGATTTTGAAAATTGCTATCCATGGTTTATCGTCCTTCTCTGTGGTGGAATTTGCTCCGATACCAGTTGTGGCGGAACCGCCCGAATTATTCTAGCTTAAGTGCCTAAGTCACGCCTCAGGGGCCGTAACACACTTAAATCGGAATAACCCGTCAGTCCCTCAGATCTAGTCTGATAGAGCCACTTAACCAGGATCAAATTTCACAATCTCACTCGAAGGTGAGTCACAGAAGAAATACAATAAAACAGGAAACCTCAATTAAGTGCTGAATTATTACATAGGTCGGAGTTTTTGAGTAGCAAATAAGAGTTCACAAAATAAAGTGCAGCGGATAATCGATGTCGTCGGTATCGAGGAAATGGGCAAGGCCTAGCCCACTACTCCTCGTGCTCCTCTCCTACCGGAGCAACGTCCCACTCGACCGTCCAACCCGGTGGCAGGGTGGTAGGCCAAGTCACACCATCAACCATTTCCTGAATGGTACCTGCAAAAATTATGCCACAAGCAAGGCTGAGTATACTAATACTCAGCTAGACTTAACCGGTGTGAGGAGTCTACTCCTCTACCTCTAGACTATGCAGCTGTTTGGCTGAGGGGTTTGGTTTGCCAAAAGCACTAGCTGTTTCTAAAATCAATTTTTAGCTTTTCAGATTCTATCATCATTAGCTTAGCTAGATTTGCTCCTTCTAAGCATACATGGTGACAAGCATTTAGTTCAATCAACAAATTATCTCATGTAACCTCATTTCACTTCTTACTCGATGCAGTACAAGGGGTCAAGCAGTCTCATTAGCTGCGAGAAGCAGACGATTCGAATCGAGTTTTAACATTGCAAGGTAAACCTAAACACACGACATGTGAGGGTACTCCGACCCCACACATGACAACCGTCCCCATCGATTCCCCATTCGCGTCCAGGCCTCACCGCCTTGGCATACAATGCTCCACTGACCCTGGCTGCCGCCGTGCAGTGACCGCACTTGTACCCACCATAGCTAGCATGGGAGACCCAGTCTCAGGTCGCATGAGGGATAAAATCCGCGCTCGGCTTCACTCAGGTACTAGGTTTACCGGTTACCATTTTTACCGGCATGTGCTTAGTACGTTCAAAAGCTTGACTCAGGTATCCACACATTAATCCTTAATTCCTTTTTCCCGTCTCATGGACAAGGCATCCTCCCTGGATCCAAGTCGATAGACTAACATATATCCCGTTATCAAGATGAATACAATCAATTCCTGACCTCGCGCGAGTGCTAGAAAAATCACTCGACTTCTACCGAGATCCTGATTAGCAAGCAGCTACTCGACCTAGCATACTAGTATTCATCTCAAAAAGGAATCCTAAGTTCATGCAACTAGAGGTTTCAAGCAACTCCTACACTTAAGTGCACATTACAATCCTACAAGCATTAAGTGTAGTAAAGTAGCATAATAATACGGTTATGCATAAAAACCGGGGCTTGCCTTCAATTGCTGGGGCTGCGGGGAGATCCTCAATAGCAGCCTCTGAAGCCTGCTCCTGGTCCTCCTCTTGGACAGGTCCTTGCTCGGGGATGAGCACGTACTCTCCATCGGCAAGATTACAATCTAATGAATGCAATGCGTAAGATATGTGCATGATATGATAGGTGCTTTAGAAATTACAACTTTTGACGGTGTATGATCTACTTGAGTTAAACAAGGTTAACTTTACTTATGTAAGACCCTTGGGTGGTATACTTGGTAAATTGGGTCAAACTTTAGCTAAGGTAAGTGGTAGGTTTATTTTTGGGGTTCCACTTAATTCTTTTTAAACCTTAGTGAGAATTGATAAGTACTCAAGTTAGACTTATTGGGGTGAGGTTTATTTCTTCTTTCCTTTTCTTTTATTCTCTTTAATGTTTTGGAGTGGGTTTGAACTACAAGTTGCTTTTATAAAATTCTAAAAATTCTGCAAAAATTACAGTGGCTTGGTACTGGTGTATGTTTCTCGGTCTCAAAATTTGGGGATCAGAAAGTGAATGGTTTTCTCTGGACAAAATTATCAAATTTTAGGGCAGAAGGGGTGCCTTGAACTACAACTATTATTTAACAGTGGGTAATTCTCTAAAACTTATTTTTGCTGGCTTTTAGGTGCTATAACATGACTTGATACAAATTTCTAGCCATTAATACCTTTTAGCTATTTTACTATGGTTTTCTCAAGTTTCTAGTCAAATAGGTGCTTTCTACTACCACTATATTTGAAAAATATCAACAACAGAGTTCTTATTTTTCTTAGTCATTGCTTTGCGCAAGAGAAATCATTCTGAAGTTTGGCATCTTTTTGCTTAAGGGAAGGGGTGGTATGCATTATTTGAATTAAGTGGCCTTTCTCTTAAATCATTAGCAATAGGTATGAGTTTGCTCCTTTTTCATAGGTTTGCATTTTTCACTGGTGGTTTATCTCATTATGGACTTAGCAAATTTTTGGTTGCCCATTATTGCATCATTAGGGGTTGTTCATGATTTATTTGGAAAATACCTCATTATCATTTTATATTTATTTTCCTTACTTAAAATGTTGGGCTGAGGTGTTCATTATTTTTGTAGTGGGGCTCTGGTGGTTGTAAGTCCACTGGATTTTTATTATCCATTTTGGGTATAGTTTTGTAACTCTAATAATTGATTTTCAGTTCAAATAAGGCTAAATAAATCATTTTAATTTAAAACTGATCTGGACTAATGGTCTCTCTATTTTTCCTAGGTTCTCTGTTACATAAGCAAACTAGGAAAAATAATTTCACTCACTGTTCATTAATTTCTAATGCCTTTCTGATTTTTTCTAAGTTTTGGGCAAAATAGCTTTAAATGAATATCTCCATCATATTTTTCAACGCTGGAGTTCCTACTATTTTTAAACAGTGTCTAAATGAGGTTTGAATACCTACAAATTTTCTTAGGTTCAGTACAGAAGAAAAATTAATTTTCCTTAATTAAACAAGGTTTGGTAGGTTTCTGTTTTTAATTTTAAACTCAAAAATTCAGAACAGAAAGCATAGGGTTTATCATTTTTAAATGATAGTTCATAATATTCAGGATCTAGCAAAATTAATTTGACAACTTTTTATTAAGAATTCATCAAGTTATGGATTTTCTAAGTTCTCTGGTCATTTTAAAAAGATTAACAGAATTGATTAAATGGAAAACCACTTTGCACTGGGGTCCCTGGCGGGTATTTTAAGTTTTCTTCGTGGATCAGTCCCTAGGCTACTATTCACATGGGTCACTAACGTTACAGAAAACCCCTTGGGTTCTTCTAATCCTAACCCGAGGTCCTTCTCCTAACTTAAACAGTAACCGCGGCGGAAGAAAGGGCGGAGGGGCTTACCGGCGGCGAGATTGCTCCGGTGAAGTGGTCGAGGACGTAGGGGAGGTCTCGGGGATCACAACGGTGTGCGGGTCGCCGTCGGGGATGGTCGGAGTTGGCCGGTCCACGTGCGCGGGCGGGGATGCTCGTCGGCGTCGAGGAGTCCGGCCTGCTCACGGCGAGATAGTTCAATTGGACGGGTCAGAGAGATTCACGGGATGCCAGAGAAGATATGGGTGCAAGGAATTGGACAGAGACTCACCGGTTAGCTCTGTCCACGCGCGGCGGCGAAAGACCGAAGTCCGGTGAGGTCGATTTCGGGCCTTCGGTGAAGTCCGACCTGGTCCGAGGGCTTGGAAAGCTTCACGGGCCACTGGCGGAGCTAGTCGAAGCACTGGCTCGACTTGGGGGTGGCTGGAGTGAGCTGGCCACGGTGGCCGAAGCTCTGGCGGCAATGGCGGGCGGAATTGAGCTCGCCGGAGCTAAGGAGAGGTGGCTGGCCGGTGAAGGTGAGCGCGGGGTGAAGTGAGGCGAGCCTGGGGAGGCTTTATAGGCGCGGGCGAGCATGGCCGAGGGCGGGGCTCTGACATGCACGGCGAACGCCAGTGAGCGCTCTGGCGCCTGGCACAGCGTCGAGCACGAGGCAGCGCAGAGAGAGGTCAAGTTCAAACGCGGATTGGGCCCAAATCTTTGAGATTAAGGCCACGATCCCGTTGAGAGATCTCTTCCTCTCAGGTTCCTTTGTCGTTTGTGTGTGGAGGCTAGCAAGTTTCGCTGACTGGATTAAGAGATAGAGAGGGGAGAAATCCTGTTTGCCTCACTGCCACACACAGGGAGAAGATCTCCGGTTTGACGTGTCCGAGGCACGCGTCCCAATGCCATCTCCTAGCACATGACAGAGGGGTTAATTAGGCACATTTTTGTCAATGGGGCCATTAGGATTCGAGTTAGGGATCAAGGTGAACATCCTTGATCTTTGGCTCAAGGTCTGAATTTCAGAATTCTGAAATTCAGAATTCCCATTAAGTCCCCACATGAGAAGCTTGATTTGGGGTTTTATTTGAGTTATTTTGGCCAAGCTTTCTCAACCTTTCTTGTTGCTTATTAAATATACTTCAATTTTTATAATTGACTTAAGTCATAATTTTAAATTTTTCATACCCTTTTCCTTATTTTCATGAATTTTGCTCATGGGGCTCACTTAGGGTTTTTATTAGGGTTGCAACATTCTTACCTTTTGAAAGACCCATTTGTTTTGATCATGATACTTTTAAGTATATGCTTGGTGAATTCTTTATTCTTAAGTTAATTTGATGCTCATGCTTACTTTGGTTCACATAAAATGATGGTTCTTGGTTTGGCATTTTAAGAGAAACCCTAGGTGACACTGGGGTGTCACACCAACAAAGGACCTGAGGTTCAAGAAGATCTGACATATATTTAGAAGCCCACTCAGATTATGGAGACAACAGACAGAGTCACACAAAGAAGCACCATCCAGATGTGCAAAGTCAAATGGGGCCATTACTCAGAGGAAGAAGCAACCTGGGACAGAGAAGATGATTTGAAAGCCAAGTACCCTGAACTCTTTGCTAACCAACCCTGAATCTCGAGGGTGAGATTCTTTTAAGGGGGATAGGTTTGTAACACACTAAATTTGGGGGTATAAAATTTCTTCTCTAAATGCCTACCAAATCCAGGTGTTACCTCTTGTCTCTCTCTCTAGACTCTCTCTGTTTTCCTTTTGAGTAGAATTAGGTTAATTAAGTGAGGGATTAATTATTTATTTTGTTAAAACTATGTGAGTCATGAATTGTTGCATCATGTTGAACCTAAATTATTCTTTTGTTTGATGCACATGTTTGAAATCATTTGAATTTGAATTGGTGTTTGAATTTGATTTGAATCCATAGAAAAAATAAAAAGAAAAGGGATTAGAAATTCCAGGAAAATAGAAAAACGAATTACAGCCCAAACAGCAAAACTCACCCATCTAAGCCCCACACGCATGCGCCTGCCTCCCTCTAACATGTGGTCCCCGCCTGTCGGCGCCAACCCGTGCCCTCACGCTCCCCTCTCTCCCACTCGCTGCCTGGTGGGACCGAGCTGTCGGTGCCAACTCCCCTCGCACGCGCGCCCTTCTCTCTTTGTTCTGTGGTCCCCGCGCGTCAGCGTTGACCGCCCGTTCGCTCGCCGCTCTCTCTGTTCCGTGGGCCCCGCCTATCGGAACCGTCCCCCCTTGCGAACCGCTCGCGCTCCGCCGTGGATGCGCCCACATCAGCGCGTTTCCCGGCCACACCCCACGTGCCCGAGCCTTTTCTGGAGCCGCCCACACTCACTCGCCCTCCCCCGCTCAGTTGCGCCCCCAGCCGAGCACCCTCACCCTTTCTCTCTCACTCTGCGCGCGCGTCGTGAAGCCCGCCGTTGTAACGCCCTAAAAATTAAACCATGTTTATAATCCAAATATGGTGTGTCCTATGGATGATCGGAGGTCGTAGATGTATAGATCTCGTCGAGTGCTGGAAGAGTCTTTTCGAGTGTCAGTTGATCTGAGTCATTGGATATTAGGATTGTGGAAGTTTTCTTCTATTTATACCTCCCTAACCCTAGCAGCCACGACCTCCCACCCCAAGCAGCCATCACCCTTTTGTGCCTTGCCCCAAGAGTAGAGAGGAAGAACAAGGGAGAGAAGAGAGGGGAGATGAGGGCATACCGTCGCCCATCGTCGTCGTTCCTCTCCAAGAATTGGTTGGATTTCCTTTCCTATCGCTCACTTTTCTCCACTTGATAAATGCTTTCCCTTGTTTTGGATGAGTTTTAGGTCCTGCAATTAGCCTTTCTTGGTTGGATTAGATGGGGGATTAGATTTTGATCTCGAAATTAGTCTCTACAGAGTGGCAGATTTGACAGTTTCTGTTTATGCCAGTTTTCTGTGGTCTTAGTGGCCTCAAAAAATAAAAAGTTTATCTATGAGTCGTAGATAATTTGTAGATCTTTCTATGGCCGCAAATAACACCTCAATCGGACATCATATTAGAGAGTAATTGAAGTTTGATTATTATAGTTTTTCAGTCTCATAATTCTGTGTAGAATCTGTTCTCCTAAGATTTAGGCAATTCTATCAACAGAATTAAACTTTGAGTTAGCGAGAGAAGTTATAGATAATTTCATAAGCTTTCCATATTGATAAAGAGTGTATTCATATGAATTTTGAAACTCTAGTTATTTTTGTTTTACAGTGGTTGTATCTGTTTGTCTGGCAAACTGAGCAGGTCTGTTCACTGGTGTGTTTTATCTAGTAAATGGTCGAATTGACTCTTCCAACTATAGAGACTTTTGTAGAGGGATAGAATTCCTTACTGCCAGCAACATTTCATAATTTTTGGTTCAATAGTTTGGAAGATATCGAACTTTGAAGTTAACTATGCTGCTGTCTGAAACAGATTCAGTCGGTTATCTTGTCGGATGTTTTATAACTTATAGATGGCAAAACTTAATTATCCATGGAACACCCAAGTTGTAGAGTATTTTGTGTAGATGCTTCCAGATATTTTGTTTGATAGCACTGCTGTAATAATTTTAAAGATACAAAATTAAGAAGCAGCGCTTCAGCTGTTGGTGGGTGGTAGGGAGTAGTGGTTGTTCACGTTAGTGTTGGGGTTGTGCGTAGGAGCGGTGTTGTTTATTAGAAAATGCTATGTGAATGTTTGTACTAAGTTTAATGCCCACAATAGGTGGTGGGGCTCTGGATCATACCTAGTGCTTTTCCGAATTCCCGGCGAAGGCAAGTAAAATGTAGTGGTGGTTTGCTATCGCTTGATTCATATCTTATTCCCTATCATTGAGTATTCATAAGTATTGCATGTGTTAAACATGGAATTCTACGATGAGGTTTTATTTGATCGAAAGCATTAATGGTATATGTTAATAATGTTGATGAACATGATTTGAGAATGGTATATGTGGTTCACTCACGTCTTTGAGGAAGTTGAAGTTTCTATTATGAAGCATGTTTATATGTAGTGAATTGTTGTTGGCATGTCATGCACATTGCATCATCCATCTTGCATTTTCAAGTTATGTCGTGATCTTATGGTCCGACCATACCAGTACATTTAGCATCGTACGTTGCCCGAGGAGGGGTATGATGTGGCTTTATATCCTTAGAGGTATGAAGGCAGAAGTCATCCTTGCATTTGCAGTCATTTGCACTCATGAGGTATATATGAAGTGTGACATTGCTATGTTTCTATTGTGGTTTCTACCTGCGAGGTGTGGTAACTAGGTGTGTTGTACATTGTATTCGTGCTGCACCTTCAAAATAAGAAGGTTGTGAAATCAAGTGGTGGCAAAACAATGTTCTTATGTGGTTAAATAGTTTAATATTATTTTACTTGCTGAGATGTGTCATCTCACCCTTGCATTACTCAATGCAGGTACATGATTTATGTTGGGAATGAGGGAAGTAGCAGCACGTCCACCTTCACTCTCAAAATAGCGCTACCCAGGCACAACCATGATTTAATTAGAAACTTTTTGTCAAAGGATGTTTGTTTTTAACTAGTCGTGCGAACTGGTTAATTCAGTTCATGTCGTTATGGTTATCTTCCCATTGCTAGCAGATTATTAATGTTTAGGGCCCCTTTGGTAGGGCTTATTTTTCAGCTTCGGCTCTGGCTCATGCAAAAGTTGTGCCAAACACCTCTTTTTCAAATGGCTTCACCAGTGAAGTGCTTTTCCAAAATGAACTAGACGGCATGAGCCAAAAAAAGTGGCTCACCCGGCTTCAGCTCACGTCATTTTTGCACAATAGCCCTCCCACCAGTCCAAATTTTTTTTTGGTCCTGCCCTCAATCCCTAGCCACGTACAGGAGAGATAAACTATACAAGGGTCTTTCTGAAAAACAACCTATAAGCCATTTTGCAAAATGATTTTTCAGAATGGCTTTGGCTCATCTAAAGAAGTGGCTTCACCTCGTGAGCCAGAGCCAAAGCCGTTTTTGGAGAAGCCAGAGCCCTGCCAAAGGGGCCCTTAGTAGGTTTTCTTATCATGATATCTCTTTATATTGTGTTCCTTTCTCTTTTATGCAATTTTCAAAGGAGATGCTTGTCGGGGACCATAATTAGGGGTACCCTCAAGACTCCTAATTCTCAGCTGGTAACCCCCATCAGCACAAAGCTGCAAAGGCCTGATGGGTGCGACTAAGTCAAGGATCGGTCCATTCGAGGGACTCGATCACGCCTCGCCCGAGCCCAGCCTCGGGCAAGGGCAGCCGACCCCGGAGGATCTACGTCTCGCCCGAGGCCCCCCTCCAGCAACGGACACACCTTCGGCTCGCCCGAGGCCCAGCCTTCACCAAGAAGCAACCTTGGCCAAATCGCCACGCCATCCAACCAAATCGCAGGGGCATTTAATGCAAAGGTGGCCTGACACCTTTATCCTGACGCACGCCCTCCAGTCGACAGAGCCGAAGTGACCGTAGTCACTTCGCCGCTCCACTGACCGGTCTGACAAGAGGACAGCGCCGCCTGCGCCGCTCCGACTGCTGTGCCACTCGACAGAGTGAGGCTGACAAGCAGCCAGGCCCGGCCTCAGGCGCCATAGGAAACTCCGCTTCGCCCGACCCCAGGGCTCGGACTCGGGCTCAGCCCCTGAAGACGACGAACTCCGCTTCGCCCGACCCAGGGCTTGGACTCGGGCTCAGCCCCGGAAGACGACGAACTCCGCTTCGCCCGACCCCAGGGCTCGGACTCGGGCTTAGCCCCTGAAGACGACGAACTCCGCTTCGCCCGACCCCAGGGCTCGGACTCGGGCTCAGCCCCGGAAGACGACGAACTCCGCTTCACCCGACCCCAGGGCTCGGACTCGGGCTCAGCCCCTGAAGACGACGAACTCCGCTCCGCCCGACCCCAGGGCTCGGACTCGGGCTCAACCCCGGAAGACGACGAACTCCGCTTCGCCCGACCCCAGGGCTCGGACTCAGCCCTGGCCTCAGCCGACGGTCTCCGCCTCGCCCGACCCAGGGGCTCAGACTCGACCTCGGCCTCGGAAGACAGACTCGACCTCGACCTCGGAGGAGCCTCCACATCGCCCAACCTAAGGCACGGACCGACCACGTCAACAAGAGGCGCCATCATTACCCTACCCCAAGCTGACTCAGGCTACGGGGAACAAGACCGGCGTCCCATCTGGCTCGCTCCGCCAGACAAGTAATGATGGCGCCCCGCACGCTCTATGACGACGGCGGCTCTCAGCCCCCTTACGGAAGCAAGAGGACGTCAGCAAGGACTCGACAGCCCCGACAGCTGTCCTTCCGCCAGGCTCCAGCGCTCCTCCGACGGCCACGACACCACACGAACCGGGTGCCAAAACCTCTCTGGCTGCCATGATGGCATGTACTTAGGGCGCTAGCTCTCCTCCGCTAGACACGTTAGCACACTGCTACACCCCCCATTGTACACCTGGATCCTCTCCTTGCGCCTATAAAAGGAAGGACCAGGGCCCTCTTACAGAGGGTTGGCCGCGCGGGGAAGGACGGGACGGCGCTCGCGTGAGGCCGCTCGCTCCCTCCCACGTGGACGCATGTAACCCCCTACTGCAAGCGCACCCGACCTGGGCGCGGGACAAACACGAAGGCCGCGGGATTTCCACCTCTCACGCCCGTCTCCTTCCGGCTGCCTCCCCCCTTCGCGCTCCGTCTCGCACTGACCCATCTGGGCTAGGGCACGCGGCGACAATTCACTCGTCGGTCCAGGGACCCCCCGGTCTCGAAACGCCGACAGTTAGCGCGTCAGGTAGGGGCCTGCTGCGTGTTGACAAACAGCTTCCCGTCAAGCTCCAGATGGGCAGTCTCCAGCAACCTTTCCAGCCTGGGACGGTGCTCCGTTTCGGGAGTCTTGAGTTCATGTCCCTCGACGGCAGCTACGACATGATACTCCTTCTCCCGCCGTGCGACAGCGACAATGGCGGCCGACAGCCCGCCCGCCGGCGACGGAATCGACGACGTCTTCCCCGCGTGGTGGAAGAACAACATTCGAGCTCACCCCGTCCCCTTCCCCGCCGATGGAGGAGGAGGCGGGGCAACCAAGGCCAAGCAGGAGGCGGCACCTCGTCGGCTGTCGAGCGAGTCGACGACGTTGGCGCCCCAACGGGGGGCACGTCGGGCATCGACCTCGCGTCTGAGACGAAGACGAGCGCCGTCTCCCCGCAACGCGCCAATCCCAAGCAAACGGACGACGCCAGCATGCTCGCGAAGGACTTGCTGGGCGTCACCCTCGTACCTGAGACGATGGTGCAGTCAGTCCCTGACGTGACTTCGTCACCGCCCGTCGACCAAGAGGTACCAACCGATTCCCATCTCACGCCTTTTGGATTCAGCCTCGACCCGCCAAGCGACTTCGCTTTGGTGGGCGCTCTCGTAGAGGCGAGTCCAAACCCTCTGGGGTATCGTATGCGGTCACCTTGGGACCGGCTGACGGACGTCTCGACCTACGGGCCCTCGGGGTCCGAGGAAGATGACGCGCCCGACTTCTGTTGGGATTTCTCCAGACTTGGTAACCCCAGTGCCATGCGGGACTTCATGACCGCATGCGACTACTGCCTTTCCGACTGTTCCAACGGTAGCCGCAGCCTCGGCGACGAGGATTGCGGCCCAAGTCGTGAATGTTTCCACGTCGATCTAGAGGGTCCCTCCGACGGCAACCATCTTGGTATGCCGGAGAACGGTGATCTCCCTAGGCATGTGCCTCGTGTTGACATCCTACAGGAGCTAGCTGTGGTCCCCGTTCCGGCGGGGGGTCATGACCCACAGCTCGAGCAAATCCGTGGGGTGCAGGCCAGGCTCGACGAGGGAGCAGGAACACTTGAGCCGATCCACCGGGACGTCGGGCAGGAATGGGCAGGCCAACCTCCGGTCGGGGAAGTGCGTCATCTACCCCAG
The DNA here is from genome assembly GCF_902167145.1 of Zea mays. Lineage (NCBI taxonomy): Eukaryota > Viridiplantae > Streptophyta > Magnoliopsida > Poales > Poaceae > Zea > Zea mays. The sequence goes on from NC_050103.1 coordinate 50,441,620, forward strand.
GGCTTCCAGCACCGCATCGCCGACGATGTCAGGATGAGGCCGCCACCCGCTTCCAGTGGAGTCGGCCAGAACCTGGCTGCAGCGGCAATGCTCCTCCGCGTGATGCCGGAGCCATCAAACACCGAGGGGCGGCGAATCTAGGGGGAGCTCAAGAATCTCCTGGATGACGCCGCGGTCCGACAGGCCGAAAGCTCTGCCTCCCGAAGGCAGGGGTACCCCTCGGAACATCGCGTCGCGACTTCCCGATTCATGCGGGAAGCCTCGGTCCACACCGGGCGCACGCGCAACACAGCGCCTGCGGCCCCGGGTCGCCTTGGCAACGAGCACCATCACCGCAACCGTCGGGCCCACCTCGACGAGAGGGTGCGCCGAGGCTACCACCCCAGGCGTGGGGGACGCTACGACAGCGGGGAGGATCGGAGTCCCTCGCTCGAACCACCCGGTCCGCAGGCTTTCAGCCGCGCCATACGACGGGCGCCGTTCCCGACCCGGTTCCGAACCCCGACTACTATCACAAAGTACTCAGGGGAGACGAGACCGGAATTGTGGCTCGAGGACTACCGGCTGGCCTACCAACTGGGTGGAACGGACGATGACAACCTCATCATCCACAACCTCCCCCTGTTCCTCTCTGACACCGCTCGCGCCTGGTTGGAGCACCTGCCTCCGGGGCAGATCTCCAACTGGGACGACCTGGTCCAAGCCTTCGTCGGCAATTTCTAGGGCACGTACGTGCGCCCTGGAAACTCCTGGGACCTCCGAAGCTGCCGCCAGCAGCCGGGAGAGTCTCTCCGGGACTACATCCGGCGATTCTCGAAGCAGCGCACCGAGCTGCCCAACATCACCGATTCAGATGTCATCGGCGCGTTCCTCGCCGGCACCACCTGCCGCGACCTGGTGAGCAAGCTGGGTCGCAAGACCCCCACCAGGTAGAGCGAGCTGATGGACATCGCCACCAAGTTCGCCTCTGGCCAGGAGGCGGTTGAGGCTATCTTCTGGAAGGACAAGCAGCCCCAGGGCCGCCCACCGGAAGATGCCCCCAAGGCGTCAACTCAGCGCGACTTCAAGAAGAAAGGCAAGAAGAAGTCGCAAGCGAAACGCGACGCTGCCGACGCGGACCTTGTCGCCGCCGCCGAGTACAAGAACCCTCGGAAACCCCCCGGAGGTGCCAACCTCTTCGACAAGATGCTCAAGGAGCCGTGCCCCTATCATCAGGGGCCCGTCAAGCACACCCTTTGAGGAGTGCGCCATGCTTCGGCGCCACTTTCACAAGGCCGGGCCACCCGCGGAGGGTGGCAGGGCTCGCGACGACGATAAGAAGGAAGATCACCAGACAGGAGAGTTCCCCGAGGTCCGCGACTGCTTCATGATCTACGGTGGGCAAGCGGCGAACGCCTCGACTCAGCACCACAAGCAAGAGCGTCGGGAGGTATGTTCGGTAAAGGTGGCGGCGCCAGTCTACCTAGACTGGTCCGACAAGCCCATCACCTTCGACCAAGCCGACCACCCCGACCGCGTGTCGAGCCCGGGGAAATACCCGCTCGTTGTCGACCCCGTCATCGGCGACGTCAGGCTCACCAAGGTCCTCATGGACGGAGGCAGCAGCCTCAACATCATCTACGCCGAGACCCTCGGGCTCCTGCGTGTTGATCTGTCCTCGGTCCAGGCAGGCGCTGCGCCTTTCCACGGGATCATCCCCGGGAAGTGCGTCCAGCCCCTCGGACAACTCGATCTTCCTGTCTGCTTTGGGACGCCCTCCAACTTCCGAAGGGAGACCCTCACGTTCGAGGTGGTCGGGTTCCGAGGAACCTACCACGCAGTGCTGGGGAGGCCATGCTACGCGAAGATCATGGCCGTCCCCAACTACACCTACCTCAAGCTCAAGATGCCGGGCCCCAACGGGGTCATCACCGTCGGCCCCACGTACCGACACGCGTTCGAATGCGACGTGGAGTGCGTGGAGTACGCCGAGGCCCTCGCCGAATCCGAGGCCCTCATCGCCGACCTGGAGAGCCTCTCTAAGGAGGTGCCAGACGTGAAGCGCCACGCCGTCAACTTCGAGCCAGTGGAGACGGTTAAGTCCGTCCCCCTCGACCCCAGCAGAGACGCCTCCAAGCAGATCCGGATCGGCTCCAAGCTCGATCCCAAATAGGAAGCAGTGCTCGTCGACTTTCTCCGCGCGAACGCCGACGTTTTCGCGTGGAGTCCCTCGGACATGCCCGGCATACCGAGGGAGGTCGCCGAGCACTCGCTGGTATATCCGAGCTGGAGCCCGACCCGTGAAGCAGCCTCTGCGCCGATTCAACGAAGAAAAGCGCAGAGCCATAAGCGAGGAAATCCATAAGCTAATGGCGGCAGGGTTCATCAAAGAGGTATTCCATCCTGAATGGCTTGCCAACCCTGTGCTTGTGAGAAAGAAAGGAGGGAAATGGCGGATGTGTGTAGACTACACTGGTCTAAACAAAGCATGTCCGAAGGTTCCCTACCCTCTGCCTCGCATCGACCAAATCGTGGACTCCACTGCTGGGTGCGAAACCCTGTCTTTCCTCGATGCCTACTCAGGGTATCACCAAATCAGGATGAAAGAGTCCGACCAGCTCGCGACTTCTTTCATCACACCCTTCGGCATGTACTGCTATGTCACCATGCCGTTCGGCTTGGGGAATGCGGGTGCGACGTACCAACGGTGCATGAACCATGTGTTCGGCGAACACATTGGCCGGACGGTCGAGGCCTATGTCGATGACATCGTAGTCAAGACGAGGAAAGCCTCCGACCTCCTTTCCGACCTTGAAGCGACATTCCGATGTCTCAAGGCGAAAGGCGTGAAGCTCAATCCCGAAAAGTGTGTCTTCGGGGTTCCCCGAGGCATGCTCTTGGGGTTCATCGTCTCCGAGCGGGGCATCGAAGCCAACCCGGAGAAGATCGCGGCCATCACCAGCATGGAGCCCATCAAGGACTTAAAAGGCGTACAGAGAGTCATGGGATGCCTTGCGGCTCTAAGCCGCTTCATCTCGCGCCTCGGCGAAAGAGGCCTGCCTCTGTACCGCCTCTTAAGGAAGGCTGAGTGCTTCACTTGGACCCCTGAGGCCGAGGAAGCCCTCGGCAACCTGAAGGCGCTCCTTACAAATGCGCCCATCTTGGTGCCCCCCGCTGCCGGAGAAGCCCTCTTGATCTACGTCGCCGCGACCACTCAGGTGGTTAGCGCCACGATTGTGGTTGAGAGACGAGAAGAGGGGCATGCATTGCCCGTCCAGAGGCCAGTCTACTTCATCAGCGAGGTACTGTCCGAGACCAAGATCCGCTAGCCACAAATTCAGAAGCTGCTATACGCGGTGATCCAACAATGTGGCTGAGTACGAGGCTCTGGTCAACGGGTTGCGCATCGCCATCGAGCTAGGGGTCCGACGCCTTGACGCTCGCGGTGACTTGCAACTCGTCATCGACCAAGTCATGAAGAACTCCCACTGCCGCGACCCGAAGATGGAAGCCTACTGCGATGAGGTTCGGCGCCTAGAAGACAAGTTCTACGGGCTCGAGCTCAACCACATCGCCCGACGCTACAACGAGACTACGGACGAGCTGGCTAAAATAGCCTCGGGGCGAACAACGGTTCCCCCGGACGTCTTCTCCCGAGACCTGTATCAACCCTCCGTCAAGACCGACGACACGCCCGAGCCCGAGAAGGCCTTGGCCGAGCCTGAGGCACCCTCGGCTCGGCCCGAGGCACCCTCGGCCCAGCCCGAGGCACCCTCGGTTCGGCCCGAGGTACCCTCGGCCCCTGAGGGTGAGGCACTACGCATCGAGGAGGAGCGAAGCGGGGTCACGCCTAATCGAAACTGGCAGACCCCGTACCTACAATATCTCCACCGAGGAGAGCTACCCCTCGACCGAGCCGAAGCTCGGCGGTTGGCGCGGCGCACCAAGTCGTTTGTCTTGCTGGGGGACGGGAAGGAACTCTACCACCGCAGCCCCTTAGGCATCCTCCAGCGATGCATTTCCATCACCGAAGGCCAGGAGCTCCTACAAGAGATACACTCGGGGGTTGCGGCCATCACGCAGCACCTCGAGCCCTTGTTGGAAACGCCTTCCGACAAGGTTTCTACTGGCCGACGGCGGTGGCCGACGCCACTAGAATTGTCCGCACTTGCGAAGGGTGTCAGTTCTACGCAAGGCAGACCCACCTGCCCGCTCAGGCCCTACAGACGATACCCATCACCTAGCCTTTTGCTGTGTGGGGTCTGGACCTCGTCGGCCCCTTGTAGAAGGCACCCGGGGGCTACACGCACCTGTTGGTCGCCATCGACAAATTCTCCAAGTGGATCAAGGTCCGACCCCTAAACAGCATCAGGTCCGAACAGGCGGTGGCGTTCTTCACCAACATCATCCATCGCTTTGGGGTCTTGAACTCCATCATCACCGACAACGGCACCCAGTTCACCGGCAGAAAGTTCCTGGACTTCTGCGAGGATCATCACATCCGGGTGGACTGGGCCGCCGTGGCTCACCCCATGACGAATGGGCAAGTAGAGCGTGCCAACGGCATGATTCTACAAGGACTCAAGCCTCGGATCTACAACAACCGCAACAAGTTCGGCAAGCGATGGATGAAGGAACTCCCCTCGGTGGTCTGGAGTCTGAGGACAACGCCGAGTCGAGCCACGGGCTTCACGCCGTTCTTTCTAGTCTATGGGGTCGAGGCCATCTTGCCCACAGACTTAGAATACGGTTCCCCAAGGACGAGGGCCTACGCCGACCAAAGCAATCAAGCTAGTCGAGAAGACTCATTGGCCCAGCTGGAAGAGGCTCGGGACATGGCCTTAAATTACTACACTCGGCGCGGTTCCAGCAGTCCCAGCGACGCTACCGCGCCCGAGGGGTTCGGTCCCGAGACCTCCAGTTGGGCGACCTGGTGCTTCGGCTGCGACACGACGCCCGAGGGCGGCACAAGCTCACGCCTCCCTGGGAAGGGCCGTTCGTCATCGCCAAAGTTCTGAAGCCTGGAACGTACAAGCTGGCCAACAGTCAAGGCGAGGTCTACAGCAACGCTTGGAACGTCCAATAGCTACGTCGCTTCTACCCTTAAGATGCTTTCAAGTTATTCGTATACCTCGTTCCCATGCAAAGTTTAGTCATCAAGGAAGGGTCAGCCTTGCCTCGGCAAAGCCCGACCCTCCCTCGGGGGCTAAAAGGGGGGAACCCCCTCTGCGTCGAAATTTTCCTCGAAAAAAGATCCTTTCTGCCAGAATGTCTTTCGTGCTTTTCGACTACTTCGAAAGTGGATCCTGAAAACGACGTAGTACACGTAAGCAGCCAAGGCTGACCGAGCCGAGGGACTCCTACGCCTCCGGGATACGGATACCTCACTCATCACCTTCTGCGATAAGTAACTCGCGTTCGGACAAGTGATTCCACGGACTGAACAAGTCTTCACGCTTGAAAGCTCCTCTGCCGAAGCGATTCTTCGGGCCTTCTCGACTGCGTCGGTGACAAAACCCTATGGACGGGCAAGAGTGCGCGTAAGCGGCAAGGCCGACCGAGCCGAGGGATTCCTACGCCCCCGGGATACGGATACCTCACTCATCGCCTTCCGTGAAAAGCAACTCTCGCTCGCACAGACAATTCTGTTACCGACGAAAAAGTCCAGATACTCGAAACAAGAGGAAAAGAAGCGCAGCTTTACAACACGACGATGGTGTGTTTGGGCCTCGGCGGCCGCAGAAAACACACGCTACAAGATAATCCGATCCTGCAGGCTCGGATCTTGACAGTTGAAGGGAGCAGCAGCACCCTCGGCGTCAACTACACCTTCAGCGAGGTCCGACCTAGCCTCGGACGGCGAAGCAGTCGGAGAATCTCTACTCTGAAGGACGACAACATCACCACGTCCAGGCCATCGCCACCAGGGTCTTCTCCAGGAATCCGGCTCGAGCAGACGGCTCGGCCGGTCACCCCGAGGCCTCGGCCAGCTGTCCCCCGAAGACATCAGCCCGGCCCGAGGCCTCGGCAACTCAATTCCGGCGTCGGTCCCGCCAGTGGACGACCCGGCCAGGCTCTGGCCGACCAAGTCTTCTTTTCGAGCCAACTCTGCCTCTATCCGTGCTGACACCGCTACCCCTGGCTTCGGCTCATCGAAGAGTGACCGAGGGGTTCTTTTAACTAAGCAAGAGAAGCCTCGGACAGCAAGGCCGATCGAGCCGAGGGACTCCTACGCCTCCGGGATACGGATACCTCACTCGTCACCTTTGCACGGGGCGACTCACGCTTGGTGAAGCGGTTCAGATAACCAACAGGCGAGTCCTAGTGCTCAAAAATGAGGAAAAAACACGGCTTCGCGCCAAAAATACATACATGTTCAGGCCCCGACAGCCACGATGAACAAAAGACCGGCATTCAAGGTGCCATTACAAACGGAACTCCGGTTCCACCTCCGCAGGCACGAACAACCCCACACGTGCAAAGCAACAGAAGGCCGACGGATGGCTCACCGTCTCCCGCTCCAGCAGCAGCGACAACGGCCCCCGCTACGGGTGGCCGAACTGCAGCAGCGATGGCCTCAGGGCGGACGCCGCTGCAACCTTGCCCTCGCCTACGCCGACGCTCGAGGGGCGAGGACAAGTACAAAGAGCCAGAGGCCCGAAGCGCGGATGGTGGCGGTGATCCCGTCGGCGATGGGGACTTCTCGAGCCGCCTCCACCTCGGCACCAACGACAGGGGCCGTCAGCCCATCGGCAGATCCCCACTCGGATCCTCCCGGACGAGCGGAGCACCGACCTCCGCGCGGAGGCGCCGTACCGGTGCAAAGGCAGGACCGCCCCAGAACACGAACGCCGCCCTAGCAGCGCGCGACGTCTTGGGCGGTCCTCCCGTGCGCAAGGCGCGACGACCGCCCTTGCGGCGGGAGGGGGCACTGGGAGCCAGGCCGGCGAGCCCAACGCGCTGAAGCTGACGACGCCCGCCGTCGACCAGCCCCGCGTTGTCAAAGTCCGTCCCTCTCGCAGGGCCAGTGAGCGCCCTCTCCCTCGAATGCTGAAGGAGAGGCTGACCCACGAACCCGCGCGGGAGGTAGAGCTCCGGCTCAGCCCGGCCTCCGCCCCAGCGAGGATGATGAACATCCTTGAAGCTGTGGGCGGGACCAAGATCGCAGCCCGGCTTGCTTCTCCCCACCCAGGGGCTGGTGGTCACCGTCTTGGGTGACCACCGGCGAGGGGATGTAGCCGGGCTGATTGATGAAAATCCTTGAAGCCGAACGATGGCTGGAAGGTACCAACTTCCACGAAGTTGCGTTCCTCCAATGACAAGGCGGAAGGATTGCGGGTGTCCCCCATCTGGGGGCTCGGAAGGAGGAAAGACACGATGCATAAGGGAGCGCGAAGACGTGGTCGCCTTTCAAGGGGGTCACCCTCCTTTTAAAGGCGACTCCCCCTACTTGCGTCCCCAACCGTCGTGGGCTGAGTCTTCTCCAACACGCTCCAAGGTCCTCCCCCTATGGCGCGGGGGCTGGGTCCCACACGTCATGCAAGCTGGCCCAGAGCAGAAGAAGCCAAACCGCCACGCGCGGTGCATGCAACCGCCCAGCGGTTACAAGCGTCCCTCCACTTTCGCCCAGACCGGCGGGTGAAAGGGCGGACAGCTGTGCAGGTGGCATGCAACCGCGCCAAGTGGGCGCGCCCCTCCGACTTCCAACGCACCCAGCATGGAGGCCCAGGCCCACGCGTCATGCAACCGGCGCGCCGGTTGCTACGTGCGAGCAACTGCATCGCCACTCGCACCACTGCCACGCCTCCTCGACTACGGAACCAGTACCGCGAGTCGAGGCAACCCTGCGTACGACCCAGCAGTGCCAGCTAGGCGCGACGGTCAATACGGCAAAGAATGGGCCGGCAGTAATGGTGGTGGCAGGCGGGCAGGAGCAGCGGTCACGTCGTCGGCCAAGCTCACGTCACCTCGTGGGACAGCGAGAGAACCCTCTCTCACGGCGTGAAGACGGCGCGCCCGTGTTCCGTTCCTCGAACGGCTCGCGCACGCGCAACGGCCGCCTCGCGAACCACTCGCCCCGTCGCATTAACTCCGCGGCGGGACAGGCGGCGCCTCTGGCAGGGGAAGCGAGCGACGCTTCGCCTTCGCCATAATGACCGCGTCAAAAAAGGTACACCACGTCATTCGATTTCGTATCCTTTTCCTTTTTCTCTTTCTCTCTCTTACAACAGGGACCGGGAAAGGGGGATACCCCGAAAAGGATCCTTCTCCGTGAAGGAAACAGACCCCGAGCCTCCCTACCGATCAAAGGTTCAAAGGCTGGCCCCTCGGAGGGGTTTAACAGCCGCCTCAGAGCGCGTGGGCTCCGCACCCACTACTGGTCAGAGGTTCAAATGCCGGCCCCTCGGAAGGGTTCAACGGCCGCCTCAGGCTACTCGGGCTCCGCGCCCACTACTGATCAGGGGTTCGTAGGCTGGCCCTCGAAGGGTTCACAGCCGCCTCAGACACAGAGCGAGGGATGACCCTGGGTACATTCGATACATAACCAAGGCTCGGGCTATGCTCCCGAGGTACCCTAGGACATTTCCGAGACCAGTGGGAATGATCTTGTAACGGAATCCCATCAGAGGGAGGCATCGAGCCCTCGGACCCCGTCGAAAGGGGACCGGGTCCGGCAGATCACCCGCAGGTACTTTTGAGCGCGCCTCCGGGCCTCTAGCCGACCCCTAACAATTGGGGCACGGGCGTCCACTCGGATTACCCGCCAGCAGCTCACCGGAGACACCATGTTCGTCGCCCTCCGAGGGCAACATGGCGCTTTCCCCCCTCCTCCTTGCGGAAAGGCGACGCAGGGGCGTATGTAAAAAAGTCGAGTCTGTCCTTGACCGTCCTCTCGCCCTGTGCAGAGGCTCGGGGGCTGCTCTCGCAAACCTGGCTCTGGCCAAACCGTTGACAGCGTCAACATACCAGCCCGAGAACTTGGGACCCGACCGTGCACCCGGGCTACGGCCAGCTCGCATGAGGGAACGACCAGACCAGCCATTGCGCGAGGCATTAAGACCTCGGAGGAGTCAAACCACTCCTCCGAGGCCTCGGGGGCTACACCCGGCGGGTGCGCTCGCGCGCACCCACCGGAACAAAACGCAACCGAGAAAGGCTGGTCCCCTTGCAAAAAAATGCGACAAAAGCCTCCAAGTGAGTATTAACACTCCCTTCGAGGCTCGGGGGCTACTGTCGAGGACCATAATTAGGGGTACCCTCAAGACTCCTAATTCTCAGCTGGTAACCCCCATCAGCACAAAGCTGCAAAGGCCTGATGGGTGCGACTAAGACAAGGATCGGTCCATTCGAGGGACTCGATCACGCCTCGCCCGAGCCCAGCCTCGGGCAAGGGCAGCCGACCCTGGAGGATCTACGTCTTGCCCGAGGCCCCCCTCCAGCAACGGACACACCTTCGGCTCTCCCGAGGCCCAGCCTTCACCAAGAAGCAACCTTGGCCAAATTGCCACGCCAACCGACCAAATTGCAGGGGCATTTAATGCAAAGGTGGCCTGACACCTTTATCCTGACGCACGCCCTCCAGTCGAAAGAGCCGAAGTGACCGTAGTCACTTCGCCGCTCCACTGACCGGTCTGACAAGAGGACAGCGCCGCCTGCGCCACTCCGACTGTTGTGCCACTCGAAAGAGTGAGGCTGACAAGCAGCCAGGCCCGACCTCAGGCGCCATAGGAAACTCCGCTTCGCCCGACACCAGGGCTCGGACTCGGGCTCAACCCCTGAAGACAACGAACTCCGCTTCGCCCGACCCCAGGGCTCGGACTCGTGCTCAGCCCCGGAAGACGACGAACTCCGCTTCGCCCGACCCCAGGGCTCGGACTCGGGCTCAGCCCCTGAAGACGACGAACTCCGCTTCGCCCGACCCCAGGGCTCAGACTCGGGCTCAGCCCCTGAAGACGACGAACTCCGCTTCGCCCGACCCCAGGGCTCGGACTCGGGCTCAGCCCCGGAAGACGACGAACTCCGCTTCGCCCGACCCCAGGGCTCGGACTCGGACTCGGGCTCAGCCCCTGAAGACGACGAACTCCGCTCCGCCCGACCCCTAGGCTCGGACTCGGGCTCAGCCCCGGAAGACGATGAACTCCGCTTCGCCCGACCCCAGGGCTCGGACTCAGCCCTGGCCTCAGCCGACGGTCTCCGCCTCGCCCGACCCAGGGGCTCGGACTTGACCTCAGCCTCGGAAGACAGACTTGACCTCGACCTCGGAGGAGCCTCCACATCGCCCAACCTAGGGCACGGACCGACCACGTCAACAGGAGGCACCATCATTACCCTACCCCAAGCTGACTCAGGCTATGGGGAACAAGACTGGCGTCCCATCTGGCTCGCTCCGCCAGACAAGTAATGATGGTGCCCGCACGCTCTATGACGACGGTGGCTCTCAGCCCCCTTACGGAAGAAAGAGGACGTCAGCAAGGACTCGGCAGCCCCGACAGCTGTCCTTACGCCAGGCTCCAGCGCTCCTCCGACGACCACGACACCACACGAACCGGGTGCCAAAACCTCTCCGGCTGCCACGATGGCATGTACTTAGGGCACTAGCTCTCCTCCGCTAGACACGTTAGCACACTGCTACACCCCCCATTGTACACCTGGATCCTCTCCTTGCGCCTATAAAAGGAAGGACCAGGGCCCTCTTACAGAGGGTTGGCCGCGCGGGGAAGGATGGGACGGCGCTCGCGTGAGGCCACTCGCTCCCTCCCGCGTGGACGCTTGTAACCCCCTACTGCAAGCGCACCCGACCTGGGCGTGGGACAAACACGAAGGCCGCAGGATTTCCACCTCTCACGCCCGTCTCCCTCCGGCTGCCTCCCCCCTTCGCGCTCCGTCTCGCGCCGATCCATCTGGGCTGGGGCACGCGGCGACAATTCACTCGTCGGTCCAGGGACCCCCCCGGTCTCGAAACGCCGACAATGCTATCGAAATTTTATATATGAATGTTAGATGTGTAGTTTAGTAGCATTCCAGGGTGTTTGTGGATCCCGGGGTGTTACAACCGTGGTCCACCGCACGTTCTGTGGCTGTCGTTGAGTTTCTACCGTGCCCGTTGCCTCGATAAGCTCCGCCTCTTCGCCAGCAACGTGGGACACCTTCCGGTTTTCCACCAGCCCCTCTGGTTCGCCCGGTCCGCGCTCACCGGCTTCCACCACCGTCGACCCGAGATCTCCCTGTGTCCCCGCGTTTGCTTTGATGCTCCAGAGTCTCCACTCGAGGTGAGCAACCCCCATGCCCTTATTTCCCCGTTTGCTGCTCTGTCATCCGCATAATTGCTCACTGGAGCAAGTCCGCACCGCCGTTGGGCCGCTCCGCCGCGGTCTGCACCCCTTGGTGCCCCCGCTGTTGTCAGGCCTATGGTTGAGTCCGTCGTGTTGCCCTGAGTGCACCCGAGCCTTTCCTCAGTACCCTAGACCTTCGCCGTGGTCGTGCCCTTGCCTCCGGCAAGACCTCGCCGCCGAGACGGGCGCCGCCGCCGCGATTAGACCAGCCATCGTGCCCGCGGTTGCCGTTAGATCTCGGGCGTTCATCCGAGATTGGGTGACCTAGGTTTAATTAGATCCGAGCTAATCCTAACCGTCCGATGTAGATCTGGCCGCTCTGATGCGTGCCCTCGCCCGAGCCCCTGCAGCTGGGCCCGGCCGGTCAGCCTTACCTCAGGTCGCTGACGCCCCGAGCCCACCTGCCAGCGCTCGCCGCGCGTCCGCGCGCGCACTTGCGCTCGGATCTGTGCTCGACCGTCAATGTGAGATCTGATGGCTGAGAGCGTCCGATACCCCTTTGTACGGTAAAATTGTTAAAGAGACCCCTGGCTTTTTAGAAATCAACTCGTCGTCCCTTTGTTTCACGCGCAGGCCCCTGTAATCTTGCAGACAAACCCCTGACTTTTGATTAATCATAGATTTAGGCCTAATTTTGTATTTTAAACTCCAAAACTTGTTTATTTCATATCTTTTGCATATGAACTCCAAATTGAGTGATTCAAATTGCAAAATGTTCATAGCATTATTCTATTATTAAATAAGTTATGATCATTCACTGCATGTTCCATTTAATTTTATGCCTAGACTATAGGTTAAGTATATGTAATAGTTTGTTTATTAAATAAGAAAATTAAAAGGAAAACCCTAATGATAATTGGATGTTTAATTTTGTGAGATTGATAATATGTAACATTTGAATCTATCCCTGGTATAATATTTGTGTCCTATTAAAATAAGTGGAAGTAAATTATGTAATCCATGGAATAGATAATACATAGAGAATCACAAAGCTCTAAGTGTGCCAGTTCACCCTAAAACCTAAGTTTACCTTTTTGGGTTTATACTGTTCTGTCAAACTCATGTGCACTTGATTGTATATGTATGGTGTATTGTTCATTTGTCTTTATCCAAATGTATTGAATGCATGATCACTTTGTTTAGACAACAAGCAGCCTGTGGTTCCTGAGTGTGTTGTCGAAGACCTTCCTGAGCAACAACTTGGTGAAGGCAAGTGTCCTTTGACCTATTATGTCCTACATACTTTATAATTCAATGTCCCGCATTAGTTTGTTGAAACCTAAGGATTGACTAGTCTGTATTTACCTTATTGTTGGTCACTTGTTCTCAAAAGCTACGAATCAAATACAAGGCAACACAAGTGTTAATGATTAAACACCTTCGTCCTTCATAACATTATCTCCCTTAGGATATAATGAACTTCGGACGAAGGTCAAGAAGGACATACCTTCTTCATTGCAATGTACAAAGATATAACCATGATTGTACGAAACATAGAGAAAACATGAATAATCATTTTAAATCATTAGATTATTCATAATATCATCATATTATATATTTATAAACAAACATCAATGATACTAAATTACATTTGTACATTCGGCTTGGTAGAAGGTAAAGGTCCAAGAGTGACGTACAAGTGATTACAAGTCAGCGTGAACAATATAGGGGTACTATTCATCTATTAATAGGCACAGGACGTAGCCTAGACAAAATTACATTTGTGTCCTTGAAAATTAATTATAACCATGACACAAATTATCAGGGACTAAGCGGTCTTTTCCTTTTTAAGTCGGTGCTGCCCTTCGTCTCAAGCGTGTCATCATGCCGAAGCTCCCTCGATTATAGCTTCGGCATATATCTTCATGTTGTGCCTGCTTGCATACCATCTTGCCGAAGGTGTTTTTACTTAGAGTACCTTCGACGGAGAAGAAGACCCCCAATAGTAGCCCCTTCGTGGTGCTAGGTCGTTTTTCGTAACGAGCTCGATCCACGAAAAACATGAAGGCTTCGGAATGCCGAAGGTCCGAAAAACACCTTCCCTGAGCTCGTTGCCGAGAAACAATTATAATATTCCAAGCGTCGAGTGGTCCACCGTTCAACGAGTGCAGGCGATCTGGCGGTTCACCTTCCCACCTGCAGCACTATATAAACATACGAGTTGGTGAAGAGTTACCATAGCATTCATTGCCATTGCACTGTTGTGCTGTTAAAAATTTAACCATAGCCGAAGCTTTCTGCACCGCGCTTTCAAGCGAAAACTTCATCGTTTAAGGTTAACTTCGTCAAACGGGTTAGCTTCGTCAGAAAAAAATCATCAAAAATGGCCAGAGTGCGATCAACTGCAAGGGTGTCTCGTGAGGGGGAAGATATCAAGGCCACTGAAACAGCACCAATTTTAGAAGTAATGGAACGATCTGGTCTAGTTGTGATAAAGGGAGTTGTTGACGAAGGTGCTCCTGATGCCGAAGCTGAGCAAAGTGTTGCTGAAGAAGAAAATGTTGATGAGAGCGAAGAAGATTATAGTATTTTGATCCCAACAAAGCCCAGTCACTTAGATTTTGAAAAATCTACTGTATCTAAAGACGACATGCCTATGATGATGAAGCCGGGTTATTTTGGAGAAGTTGAGAGCAAACTTGTCTGATTTGCCAGAGAAGAAACTACCCCAGAGCCGAAGAAGGATGAGGTTGTGGTTTTCAAGAGCTTCTTTAGAGCAGGACCACGATTTCCTTTGAATGAGATGATAGGGGAAGTCTTAAAGAACTTCGAAATATATCTTCATCAGCTGACCCCTAACGCCATTGTTAGGCTCAGCGTTTTTATCTGGGCCCTCCGAAGCCAAGGGATGAGCCCAGATGCTGAAGCTTTCTGTCGAGTGCACGAGCTGCACTATCAAACGAAGGCCAGAGCAGATGGCCTTCACGAAAATTTTGGATGTTACAATTTTGCGTATCAAAAAGATACGAAGGCACCAGTCCTCAGCTACCGCATGAAGTGGCCAACCGACTGGAAGAATGAATGGTTTTATATGAAGGCTGATGAGAAAAAGAGGGAGAAGCTGATGACCATGGTCATGAGTCCACTGTCTTTGAACTTCGGAATGACCAGACCCCTATGTAATATGCAACTGGGGTCACCATGTCAGTAGGCCGAAGTAGAGTTTAGAGTGGTGGCTGAGCAAATCAGTACCAGGGACCTGGTGCAGGAATATCTGGCCAACCGGATGTATCCAACGTCAAGTGGCTGGAGAATGCCGGAGATGAAAGAAACGAAGAAGAAGAATGAACTTGTTCTACTAGCTTATCGTTTCAAGTTCAAAAAACAATTCAAGAAGCCTTGCAAGGAATGGCTGGACATGATTGAAACCATGTGCAACGAAATACTTGGGAATTATACAAAAAAGGAAGACCAACTGATGACCGTGGCCTTCGGCACCCGCCCAAAACGAAGATTGAACCGGGTGATGGATGCCTTAAAATTTGAATATCCTGATTATGAAAGGCTTGATAAAGGTGCCAAAGGTGTAAAAAGAAAAAGAACTATCAGCATTTTGAGTAGGCAAGCTGATAGAATTGTAAAGGAGGATGAAAAGGCTTCAAAAAAACAAAAACTGCTCCTGAGCTGAAGGTGGCAGTTTCAAAGAAGAGGAAGGCTGAAACTCCGGAGCCGAAGATTACTGAGGCAACAGAGGAGACTCCTTCGACACCGCCCGCTGCTGAAACAGCAGAGATTTTAAAGGTAATGACTGAATCTTTACCCATCAAGCTGCTAAGTCCTCTCAGACCAGAACTGACACGACTTTTACAGAAGAAGGATCAACCCTTAGCTATAAAGGAGAAGATTGAGGGTCAGAAAAAACGAAGAATTGTTAATGTCATGCAAGCCATCGAGCGGACACCGCCACTGGCCTCGGCATCCAAAATAACGCCTGTTGCAAGCGCCAAGGCCACTACTGAAGCTGATGCCTCTGCGGAAGCTTCAGCTACTGCCGAAGCTGCCAACTTTGAGAATACACTGTCTGGGATTGATAAAATGCTCTTGGATATGGCTGCGGAAGAACAGCTGCGGCTACAGAGAAGGTCATGGCCACAATGCCTGACTAAGGGAAAAAGATTGTCGATGCTGCTTCGGAAGAAAAAGACTTCGACCTTCGGAACCTGGTCGGGCAAGAATTATCCGAGGCTGAAAAGAAGGAGCTACAGGAATATGGGATATCATTTGGCTACCAGCCAGGAGCTATGCTCTTTGGTGGAATCAACGAAGGGGCCTTAGGATGTATTCGAGACTGCGCCGGGCAAACATAATCGGCACTCTATCGAAGAGTGTCAGTTTCCCGAAGCTTGAAGCTGATATCAGCGGCTACCGGTGACAACTTATCGTCGGTAGTCTGTTTTACTCCAATTTCAAGATAAAATTATTTTGTCTGGATTTCTGTTATCTTTGAGATAAACTAAAAAAATTTCTGACATCATCTTACTTACACAGAGCATGCTGTTGAGTAAAGCGTTAAGGATGCAACAAGACCTCGAGGACAAGAAAAATGAAATCATAATCGAGGGCTTGGAAAATAAAATTAAAGATTACGAAGCTTCTCTTGAGAAGAAAGACTTCCTGCTTCAGGCAACGGAGGGTTCTGATAGATAACAACATATAACTTTATGTGTTGTAAATTACGAAGTTGCAACATATAGATAACAACACATAAATTTATGCGTTGCAATTTATATTGTAACAACGCATACTATGTGTTGTAAATATTATCTGTTAAGAAATATTTAATGGTTATATATTCTATGGTATTTTGACATCATGCATCGATTTTTCAAGTACAAAATTTTCTACTACTCGTTTTTATTTTGTCGTCATATAATATAATTCTTACCACCATTTTGAATAGTGAAAAATTATGGAATCGTAAAAAATAAAACGTCAATAGCAATACTCGAACTTGCAACCTTCTATTTAGCAAACTTCCATCTGTGTGTGGTAACCAACAGAGCCAATGGAATTCTATGTTATAACTCACCCATTACTTACTCTTATTTGTTGGGCTCAACATGCAAAATTGACATAAATCGAAAATGTGACACCCCAGGAGTCGAACCTGGGTCTCTCAGAAAAGAACCAGCTGCGCTAACCAATCCAGACAAGAGTTTAGTTGTGTCAGGTAATGGAACATTTAGTTATTTGTTCTGTCTTTTTGATTAGTTTAATTGCCACCAAACGGATCTGAATCTGTACATCGTCGTCCACCTCTATTCGATCTGTTCGGTGGCCACCGCGGCTCCCCGACGCGACGCCGCCCTGCTCCTTCTCCTTGGACGCCTTTCCCTCCTCACTTTCGCCCCCGAAAGACCTCAAACTGCCGCTCATCGTTGCTCTCCACTCTCCTAACTGTCTGGTTCGACGTTCTTGCGCCCGAAGTGCTTGGATTTGAGGCCTCCCTCATCCTGTCCGTCCTACTGTTGCTAGGTGAGCATGACGCCATGATCTCTCCTTCTCCTCTCCTCTATAATTTCTTCTTTGAATATATACGAATAGTTATTGCTGAATTTTAATTCAAATTAAATTTGTAGTCTGTAGGTTTGAAAAATGAAGAGGAAAGTTATTCTTTGAACTTGTAAGTTTTTTTTCTAATATTTATCATTTTGTATCATATTATATGTTGCAACCATGTTAATTTTTAGCACTTCTAAATGATAAAATTAAGTTGCATATGGCTATATGTGTGTTATACATTATACTGTTCGTACTATATAACATTAAGTATTAGTTTGTTACTTGCAAAATTTTTTTGAATACCCAAGTTTCAAAACCTGGGCCCGCCACTGCAGCTGAGGCATACCTTTTGCGTACACCAGGACGCCACTGCTCCTAGTTCCCCTCCGGCTCCGCACTTGCAGGTCGCCTCCTTAATCCATCACCGGCAGCCGCTGGAGGTCGTTCCAGATTGAATCCCTGAGAGCCGGCAGCTGAGACGTACCTTCTCTGTCACCGCTAACACCAGGACACCGCTTCTGCCAATTCCCCTCCGCTCTCGCACTTGCAGGTTTGTCTCTAACTCCTGCAGTAGCTACTAGATTGCTAATTATGTTAGGACTGAATTTTTCAGTTGTATGTTAGCATATTATCTTTGTAAATCACTATGTTTTATTGTTGAATCACTATGTTAGCATATTTATTGTTACAGAATGGATGTTGGAAAGGTCAAACGTCTCTTGCGTTATCCTAAAGGTTCCGATCAATATGTAGCTGGTGTTAAAGGATTTATTGAATTTGCATTTAAAGATAAGTCTGAAGGTACCAAGATATATTGCCCATGTCAAACATGTGTTCACACTACTACACAACCAAGGGATGAGATGTATGGACATCTGGTGTGCAATGGGATACTTGAGAATTATGATGAATGGGTTTTTCAAGGTGATCATTCAGTGAAAGACACCGGTAGTGAAGAAGCTAATTCACATAGCGAGGAAATGCACGTTAATATAGATCAACTGATTGAAGATGTTGTAGGGCATTTGTATGATGACACAACAATGGTCGATAGTCAAATACCACTAAAAGGGCCTAATTTAGAAGCACAATGGTTTTATAAGCAGCTGGAAGATTCCAAAAAACCTCTATGGACAGGGTGTGAGTTGAGTGAGCTAACTCTTTTTGTGCTTCTATTTAATGTCAAAACCATGAATAAGTGGTCTGATAAGTCTTTTGATGATCTACTAGAGGTTTTGCGTATGGCTATTCCAGATGGAAAGGAACTGCCCAAGAACTTTTATGAGGCTAAGAAACTTATTTCTAAATTTGGTCTTGGATATGAAAATATCGATGCTTGTCCAAATAATTGTCAGCTGTATTGGAAGGAAAAAAAGATGATGATTTTTGCTCAAATTGTAAGGCTTCAAGGTGGAAGGATAAGGAACCTGAGTCTGTATTAACAAAGAAGGAAAGAAGGAAAGCAACACCTTGCAAAGTTTTACGATGCTTCCCTATTAAAAAGAGGCTGAAAAGACAATTTATGTGTAGACAAACAGCAGCTTTTCTAAGATGGCATGATGAGGAGCGCATTAAGGATGGTGCACTCTGACATCCTGCTGATGCACCGGTGTGGAAAAGGTTTGATGAAAAGTTCCCAGAATTTGCATCGGAATCTCGTAATATTCGTTTTGGTTTGGCTACTGATGGGTTTAATCCATTTGCAATGTTGAGCTCCACTCATAGTTGTTGGCCTGTTGTTTTGGTAGTATATAACCTACCTCCTTGGCTTTGCATGAAAGAACACAACATTATGTTGTCTTTAATTATTCCTGGTCCAAAAAGTCCTGGAGATAGCATTCATGTTTTCCTTCAGCCACTCTTGGATGACCTAAAGGATTTATTTGAGATTGGATTGGACACATATGATGCATCGAGAGATGAGAATTTTACTTTGCGAGGGGCTGTACTTATGACCATCAGTGATCTACCTGGCTTAGGAATGCTTGCTTCTCATATGGTCCATGGGAAATTTGCATGCCCACCGTGTGGTGAAAATGTATGGACAAAACAGCTAAAGAATGGCCGTAAATCTTGTTTTATGGGTCATCGCAAATATAATTGATCTTGATCATCCTTATCGCTTGGATGCAAACAATCTCTTACCGGTTTCAAACCACCCAAAGCCGTTCAAAGTTTTCAAAACCAGTTTTTGATATTTAGTAGCTTGGCCACGATTTTTTGAATATTTAATCTGATTGAACATTGAATATTGATGAACATTTTTGGTTTTTGGACTATATCCAAAGGTTTTCAAGATTTGATTTAGAGTTTTGTCAAATTGAGAAGATCCATGGTCAAAATTCATTGCCGCTCACATAAATGTGGGTCCCTGCAAGCAAAAAGGTTTCCATGCCTGATGGCGGATGCCTCTTTTCCAAATTTTTTAGCAGCCCGCAATTCCCTCTGTAAAACAAATGAGATTTCCCTCCATTTTTTTGGAGGCACATATTTCCCTCCAGAGACTGCCAGACCGGACGTAAAGCGGCAGCGTCATTATCTCCCATCCATATCTTTTTCCCTTCATTATTCTCTCAACTTCCCAAGGAACGCGCAGCCGCCGGAGGCAGTTCTGGACCGATCTACTCAGGATTGCAGCCGGAGCCGCGCGTCTTCTCCACATCCTCTTCCATCATAAAATCTGTTGGCGATCGACACCTGCATGCGGCTGCTACCATCTCGCGATCTGCACTCTGCTTCCTCGTCTGCCGCGGCCGAAGTGCATGGTACGTGATTGATGCGTGCCTGACGTAGAGATGGCTAAAGGTTTAGCTCATAGTTGATTTATGGTAGCAGTCCATTGAAGCAATTGGGGTTATTTTTCCCTTTAGAATTTCTGAAACTAGATGCCTGCGTTGTTTTGATTCAACACATAGTTTCAATGGTGTTTTGTCTTTCCATACCATATGGTGTTGTGTGAACAGAGATGTCAAGGGGTACAAGAAGGAACATCATTCGAAGCCATGAGGAGTATTTGTCAGAGGAGCTTGTTGTGCAAAGAAGTAATCACAAAACATATGCCCCTTATCACGTTGATCCAAGTCCTGAAGAAGACCAATTAGATATGGAAAATAATGATGAGATTATTGCCCCAGGTGATTTGAATCTTTTACTCATCATTCAGTTTTTATCTAAATTTGAACAACCATGGTATATGCACTAGGATCTAATCAGAGCATGTGTCCAAAATTTATTTAGGATCTAAATCTTGCATCTAAAAATTATTTTCAGATCATCATCAACATGCTGCAGCTTCTGATTTTGATCCTACCTCTACTGGGCACCCTTGTGATATAGATGGTGATGCTGAGCCTAATATCGAAGGTAATGAACCAACAATTTAACTTCTCTTAAAACAACAATTGTTTGACCTTTCTAATGTATTGATTTTGCACTGTAACTGGGTAGAGGAAACTGTGGGAACAAGACGTGGGAAGACAAAACTTAAACATGTTTGGAACATTCCAAAAGGGCATAGGATTGTAGTAAAATGTAATGAGTTTGACCAGCCGATTGGAGAAGAAGCAGGAGTGCTTGGAAAATTCCTTGGCATGGTGGCAAGAAATGGCTGCCTGTGTAGGTTAAGCTACAAGGATTGGAGACTTCTGATAGGAAAGAAAGAGAGAACTACCAATGAGCAGAAAAATAAAGAGGATATACTTAACCAAGTAAAGGTACAAAAATTTATTGGACAACCTATAATATTGCTGCCTAAAATTTAAATTTTACAATAAACTTTCTTATGCCTTTCTTGAATTGATATGCAGAAGAGATTTCTTTACCCTGCACGCATGGAAAAATGGGTACTGCGAACCATTGGAGATAGATGGAGGCAACACAAATCCAATCTGAAATCTATATATTTTGACGTGCATAAGAGCAAAGAAGCTAATTACAAAAATGTTCCAGAAGGTGTGATACCGGATCAGTGGATTGCGCTTGTCAATAATTGGATGACCTTGAAAGCACAGGTACTGGCTAGAGTTAAATTTATCATTTCCTAATTTCTGTAATTCAATAGAGAAGAGAATTATGTACAATTATTACCTCATTATGTGGCAGGATATAAGTGAGGCGAATAGGATAAACTGTGCTAAGAAAAAGGCAATTCATACAACTGGGACGAAGAGTTTCGCTCGAAATAGAGAAGAATTGGTACATTTCCTTTTAAATTGAATTTATAAACATCATGTTGCATCCTTAACTTCACCTCATTGATGTCTAATATTTTACATGTCCTACAGAGAGAACAAGATCCTGAAAAGAAAAACCCTCATAGGGTTGTTTTGTATATCCATACACATCGGGCTAACAGCAGCAAGAACATTAATGCACATGTGGTATAATTTCTATTATTAAGTGATTATTATATCCAAATACTAGTTATACAGTGAATAATGGGTACTATAATGATATTTGAAGGGTGATTTGAAGGATCTGTTAGTACAACAACCGGATTTAGCAGACACTAGTCAAGGTAAGGTTGCATGGAAAGGAGATGCACTAACCAGAATTTTAGGAGAAGAGAAGCCTGGCCGTGTCCATGGTCTGGGCCTTGTTCCAAATCCAGACAAAGTGTTAGACTGCTCTAAATCAGGTCGTCTAAAGCATCTAAATATAACATCTTTGGATCCAACGTCAAGTGAAGATGTAGTATCTCTCAGACTCCAGGTGGAAAAACTTGTAAATCATGTCCAGAACTTGGAGCAGAAGACTAAAGATTTGGAACAACAGCAAAACCAGCATGTAACTTTTTCTCAACCATTACATTATAAATAACATATTTAGTTAGACTGTTCGGTTCTCATTCTTGTTGTTATATGACAGGGAGGTTCAGGTGATCCTTTGTCCGCAACAACAAATGCTCAAAATGCTTCGATTCGAAAAGTATGCATCTCCATAGAGTATATGTTTACCCCAAAATTACAGTTGGCATAGCTGATTTAAATTTATGTTTTATTATTTACTCTAATAACAGCGAGTATATGTCGAACCACCAAGTCAAGAGTACGGGATGCATGATGGTGATACACTTAATTACACAATGGTAGTAATAAATTTTCAGGTATTCACACCAGATCATAATTACATAAAGCTACTAATAATATACACATACAGGGGGAGCAAATCGATGATGATGGGTTCCAAGATTTGCAATCAAGCTACAAACAGAACTACGCCGCAGAGAAGGTATGTTGACCACGCAAATAACATGTGAAACTAAAATAGTTACTCTATAAGTCACCCATTGCTTGTATGATTATCACTAGCAGATGAATGCAGCAAGGATCAGAGAAGGGAATATATTAAGGCCTGATAGAGTTGCTACTGCACATAAGGTCATTTTGATCCCAATTTTAAATTAAATTCTTATCAAACTGTGGTTCCTAAATATTAAGTAGGCATTTGAATCCAATGACAGGGAGGTTCAGGTGATCCTTTGTCCGCAGCAACAAATGCTCACAATGCTTCGAAACGAAAAGTATGCATCTCCATAGAGTACATGTTTGCCCCAAAGTTATAGCTGGCATAGCTGATTGAAATTTATTTTCTGTTTTTTACTCTAATAACAGCGAGTATATGTCGAACCACAAAGTCAAGAGTATGGGATGCATGATCGTGACACACTTAATTACACAATGGTAGTAATAAATTTTCATGTATTCACACCAGATCATATTTATGTGAAGCTACTAAAATTATACATATACAGGGGGAGCAAACTGATGATGATGGGTTCCAAGATCTGCAATCAAGATACAAACGGAACTATGCCGCAGAGAAGGTATGTTGACCAAATAACATGTGAAACTAAAATAATCTGTAAGTCACCCATTGCTTGTATGATTGTCACTAGCAGATGAATGCAGCAAGGATCAGAGAAGGGAATTTATTAAGGGCTGACAGAGTTGCTACTGCACATAAGGTCATTTTTTATCCCAATTTTAAATTAATTTCTTATCAAACTGTGGTTCTTAAATCTAAGTAGGCATTTCTATCTAATGACAGGCCAAACCAAGAGAGTTCCAAATAGAAAATAGAGTTGACAACAAGCGTGCCAATGCATCAAAGGTGATATTGTGATTACTTGTCTCTCTAGGGTTATCACATTATTAATTATGATAGAAAATCTGTAATTTGCAACAGGGTATGAACAAGGATGCAACATCTAAATGCTCACAACAAATAAACTATCAAGTTATTGGACTTCTACTGCATAACTTCCCAATTATTTGCATACGTTTTATAATATTGTCATCTGCTTGTTGTAAAAATAATACAACCTGAAATTCATATTGTGTATATTATTAATTCACTCTTTGACCTTTGGATAAGGCTGGCACTCCCGTATACATAAAGAGCTGGAGACATAAAAGTAAGAATGTTGCCTTAGGGACAATACTGAGTGTTGATCCAAATCAGAAAGTTGGAGGCCTTGAGCTAGGCAAAGAATTTTATATGCTGCGTGTTGGTCTTACCTCTGTGCCTGATGAGCCACTAATACGACCATATGACAACTTCCAAGTTATCGGAGACGTAGGCAAAAATCCTATAGCATGGCCTTCAAGTTGTGTATGTTCTTTCACTCTACTTAACAAGTATTATTGCTCTTAATTACTGTGTTATATTGAATCATTCCAACTTTTTTTTGAAGGTTGCAAAGAGTGTCAGCCAATCATATTGATTTAGCCAGGTTTGTGTGACTTTGAACTCATCATACTTGCTGATGCAATTATCTAGACCAAACCTATCTGTTAAGTATACATTTTGTCAATTAATCAAGCAATGCCTCTTTGTAATTATTTTGTGAACCTGAAAAGTAAATGACTACTCCCTCCAGTTTATCATTCAATCTCTCCAGTTTATCATTCAAGTTGAGTTTAGATTCTTCCCTAAATGTTATTTTTAATTCATTTTCAGGTTGGAACCCATAGAATGCAAGGTCTACTGGAATGGTGCTTTCACTGGTCATTTGAATTAGTTCAAGAGAAGAGTCGATTGCAACTAGACTCCTATATGTATATGTTGCTTTCACAGAAAACATGTTTTAGAACACACATTATGTGATAGATTATGTTTTGGATGAAACTCTGTAATCGGATATTTTGTTTTAAATATAGAATTTAGAGTTGTGCGCATTTAGCATTGTGTCTTATGATGATGGAAAAATTCAAGGGCATTGTGTATGCTATATATTTGTATGAACTCAAATAAATAAATAAATAAATAATAATTTAATGGTTTATTCCTTGCAACGCATATTAGTGTTGCCACATTTACATTTTAAGTGTTCCAAGTGTTACAGAGATTAAGTGGCCTTTCGTGCTACAAACACTTGTAAGTGTTGTTATAAGATAAATATATTCGTTGCAGTTTACCAACACATATTAATAGGACTTTCCAACGAATTTGTATGTGTTGCAAAAGATCCTTGCAACGTCAACATAGGCAACACATAAATATGC
This sequence comes from Zea mays, assembly GCF_902167145.1. Classification (NCBI taxonomy): domain Eukaryota; kingdom Viridiplantae; phylum Streptophyta; class Magnoliopsida; order Poales; family Poaceae; genus Zea; species Zea mays. The sequence goes on from NC_050103.1 coordinate 50,465,939, forward strand.
GTTGGTATAGACCCTAACAATACTTATATGGGCTTTTAGCAACACATATATATATTGCTATAAGGGGGTTTGCTTTGTAGTGAGGCCGCCAGCTCTAAGGGGCAGAGGCGCCAGGGGCTTCAGAGGAAGATATGGTGATCAACCGAGGAAAATCTATTGTTTATTCTGTGGTGAGGAAAAGGGCCATACTACAAGATCATGCCAAATCACTATTCTGAAGCAAAAGGAGATCACCGAAGCCGAAGCTCAGCAGAATCAGCTGAAGCAGGTCTTGCACACTGCTTCGTGCCACTCTCCTTACATACCAGAATACGTGGGCAATCAACCTGCAGCCTCTGTTGCTTCGGCAAGCCATTCACAGGCTTCTTGGCCTCAGCTTCCACCGCCACCACCACTGCAACCTACTTATTCCCGAAGCCAGCAGCCAGAAGGGCGCCAACACTCCAAGCAACAATGTGACTTCAGGGAGGAGTCTGAAGCTCGTACAGTCAATAGTAATGTACCATACTCAAAGCACATATACTGAGTGATATCCTACTTCTGAAATGCTTTTTTGTTCTATGACATTTTGCTTTTTAATAAGGAACAAGTAATGTAAATTAAGTTTTAAATTCTTGTAATGATTTTGCTTCTATCAGAATGAAATAAATCTTCCTCACAGAATTACGAAGCTCAAAATCTTCCTCATAGAATTACGAAGCTCAAAAGTCGTTCCTAAGGGAATGCAGAGCCAAAATTGCCGAAGCTACAAAAAGTCGCTCCTAAGGGAGCGCAACGTAAGTTTTGTTCTCAAAAGTCGTTCCTAAGGGAATGCAGAGCCAAAATTGCCGAAGCTACAAAAAGTCGTTCCTAAGGGAGCGCAGCGTAAGTTTTCTGCTCAAAAGTCGTTCCAAAAGGAATGCAGAGCCAAATACCGCCGAAATATAAGGTGAAGAAGTTCAAAAGTCGTTCCTAAGGGGATGCAGAACTTATACCGCCAAAATAGAAGGAGAAGAAGTTCAAAAGACGTTACTAAGGGGATGCAGAACTTATATCACTGAAATAGAAGGTGAAGAAGCTCAAAAGTCGTTCCTAAGGGGATGCAGAGCTTGTGTGTTCCAGTGTGGGCGTGTGGGTGTGTGTCTTCGGCATACTCATCATTTTGCATCATATCATCATATCATTTCGCATAACATCACATCATACATCATATTGCATCAATGATACGAGAATTGAATACAAAGCTCATCTTCGGCAAATGCTTCGTCAAAATTAAAAGGTGCTAAGGCACGAAGTAAGTTTTGGGAGATACAGTTTTATCAGCCTTGTTACAAGAAAGATCTCTTTTTACAAAGCACAGATATCTCTCTTTACGAAGCATGGATCTTTTTCTTTACGAAGCATGAAAAAAAAGGAATGTGTTTTTTCGCCGAAGCCTCAAAAACGGTATGTGCGTAAATTTCATGCATCGCAAAGAAATAAACTACAATTATTTACATATTCAATTCAACACTCTAAATATTACATAGTTTTATTACAATAGAAACTTAATCTCCCTTCATTTGTTGTATACATCAAGCTTTTCAAAATGTTTAATACAATAAAATCTAGTCCTCTTTAAGAATTTTCTCTGCAACTTCGTTCAGCAATTTGTTGACGACTTCGTCGACGATGGATTCAGCCATGTTTATGATGTCCAGTGCTTTCTTCATTTTTGGATCAGCTAGGGATCGAACGGTTCCGGTGGTGGAGATAATTCAGCTGAAGTCGGAAAAATTAATTAGTCCGAAGCCACAAAAATAAAATGTCGAAGCTAAAAACCAAAAATAATACCTATACGCTTTTCGCGCTCTGCAGCTTCTTCAGCTCGCCTTGCTTCTGCTCGGGCGTCATGGGTGTCTTTCTCACTTTTCTTTATAATTTCATGGGCCATCTCTCGGCCACCATTCACCCAGACATCATTGTAAAATTTCCTGCCCATCAAGGTTGCTGCAGCTGAAGGATCCTTCGTATCATCTACAGAGAAGGCAGCTTCGGCCTAGGCTACGGCTTTAATATGATCACATCCCGCCTTCTCCAAGATGGCTGAAATTCCCCACGCACCGAAAAACGTGCAAACATTCCTGCGATCACTTAAAATTTCTTCGAAGGTCTTGGCTTCTCCACTTATCCACTTAACAACGCCTTGGGGGTCGCCTCGTATGAAGTTTTCTTTGGCAGAGTATGCACCCACTTTAGCGAAGCTAGCTTTTATTTTCTTCACGCAATCCAAGGATTTTTCAAAGCACCTTTCCCTGGATGTGCGAAGTTCTTCAACATTTTTCTCCAGATGATTTTTCTAATATTCGCTAATTTCTCGGTTAGCTTGCGCAAGTGCGCAGCTTTCCTTAGCTTCGGCCAGCTGTCTCCGAAGGTCTTCAATTTCAGTCTTTTGAGCTTCGGCCTGAGCTTTGAAGCTAGCTTCATCTTCCTTCACTTTGTTTATCAACGAAATTAAGATTTTATCCTTCTCTAGACCTTTGTTTCTTAGTTCAATCACTTCTGAATGAAGGTTATTAAGGGCCATCGTATAGCTTTCGTCTTCAGTATTTTTCTGCGCCCTAAGGGCATTGCTAAGAATTAAGCCCTGCAAGAAGAGGAAAGAATTGAGAATGGAAAATAAAATATTTCATTCTCAAATTCAAAGGTAACTTCTATACCTTTATACTGTTGTACGCTAGGCTGTCAGCAAGATCACCCTTCGACAAAATTGAAAGGCTGTCTTCCATCTTCGGGAATCCCATGCTTCTACCTATCTCCCGACAAACGGATATTTCTTTGTTGTCCGAGAGACAGTATAAGAAATCATCTTCATTACTCCCGTTAAAAACCAAAGCACCCTTCGGATATTTCAACTTTCGCGCGTAGTGCCTGGCTTCTAGAATTTCTTCTTCGGACAACTTCTTCCCCGAAGCATGTCGAATGATGTAGTCAACATTTTCGATCAAAGCTTCGGGGGCAGGAGTCTCGATCTTTTCAAGAGCAATTTGCTCTATTGCTTTTTCTTTAGGTGTGGCAGGCTCTATCTCGGTGGGCGGCTTCAACTTGAACTTGCGTAGCTTCGGCTTCTGCTTGCCTAGTTTTGGCTTTGGCCTGCGATTTGGCTTCAATTGGAGCGACTTTCTTTCCAGGAGCAGGGCTCAACGCCTTTGTAGTCTCCAGCACTGCATCCAGTACGTTGGCCATCCTTGTCCTCTTGAGAGTTGCAGCAGAAGTCTTTTGCATCTTCGGCAGATTTGCCTCTATCAGAGGGTTTAGAATCTTTGGCATTTTTATTATCTCTTCAACCTTTGGCTCTTCAGCCTTATCAACCTTATCTTCGACTGGCTCAACTGTATGCGTCCTCGGCATTACAGTTGGTTCTTCAGCGCTCTGTGAAGTCGGAGCAGTTTGTATTGCTTCGGCTGCTGAAGAGGACCCTGTGCCAAAGTCAGGCACCACGGTCGGTTCAATGTAATGCGGCCGGTGGGTCAGAACCTTCACCTTTTTGCCCTTCGGCACAGGCTCAGCTGGGGTGACCAAAGCAGCAATCTTCCTCTTTTTCTCTTGTCCTCGTAGTGGGTAACAGTAATCAGGGTATACGAAGCCAATAGCATCAAATACCCTGTTCAGCCATTTCTTCCCCCGACCTCCGAAGGCTGCGGACAAAGCATTATCTTCGGCTTTGGAGTATGCTTCAAGTAATTCATCACTAGTAGCTTCAATGCACTTCAGCTAGTCGTCGTTGGGCTCGTCGAACTTCTCCCTAAATCTGAAGGTATATTTTAGTCGGACCAGACCACCATCACTAGAATCAGTGGTGGTTTCCTTCGGCTTTTCCCAGCTTTCCACAAGAGGCCATATTCTGAAGGCTATATGTTCTTGAATCAAATCTCTTGTGCCAATGAAGGAGCAAACAGTGTTGAAAGCCCTCTGGCATGCTTCCACAGCGTCATCAATTTCCACCTTCGGCCTTCGAAGGCCGAAGCATGACCAAATAGGGCGCTGGATGATCTCTTTAATGTCTTCCCTTGCCTTTAAATCATTCTTCACATAAAACCATTCTTCCATCCAGGCTCCGGGCCATCTCTTCCAAAATATTGGCACCAGGTGGCTTGCGTTGGGGCGAGCAATAAACCCATAACAACCGAAGTTATTGTGGTACTGTTCTGCCAATGGCCTTCGTCTCATATAAAAGTTCATGCATACTACAGAAGCACTTAGCGCTTGGCTCCAACCCTTGACTTCTCAAAGCCCAGACAAAAATCCCCATCCTCATAATAGCCTCGAGGGTGATCTGATGAAGGAAGATCTGGTAGATCCTCAGCACTTCAACTACAAACTTGCTCAAAGGAAACCAAAGTCCAGTCTTAAAAAAGCTTCGGTAGATAACAACTTCGTTTTCGTCAGGAGCAGGGACATTGTTGTCTCCGCCAGCCCTCACGATAGACATGTCCCGAAAATACCTTCCTCTCATGTTGTCAAGGTGACTCTATTTAATAGTCGATTTTCCGAAGATAGTATGACTTGGTCGACAGGGTCAATCTTCAGAATCTTCGTCTCCGCTTTCCACGTCATAACTATCACTCTCATCAGAATCTTCGGATAAACCCTCCAGGATCTCCTTAGTGATTTTCTCTGTATTTGTTTTTGCCATGGATTCAATAAATCCAGCAATGTAAGGATCTGCAACCTTCTTCTCTTCAAACAGCTTCACCTCCTCAGTCATTTTTCCCCAGACATGGTGCAAACGTCTTTAAGCCGAAGCTCAAAAAGCTTGAAAATCTAGTGAGCGCTAGTGAGCAAGAGCTAAAAGTTTGAGAAAATAATGCAAATGGCAGAAACAGCGTATCAAATGCTGCCGCTGTGAGTTCATATTTATACGCCTAACACGCTGCAACTTGGAGGGCCCCGTCTGTCATTGATTGTTGCTATTCTAGCGAAGAGAAGGTGTTTTTTCGGACCTTCGGCTTAAGACCTTCGTGCATGTCGCAGTCTGAATTCGTTGTTATAACAAATTAATACTGCGAGAGACTACTATTGGGGGCCTTTATCTTCCGAAGGTCCTCAAAAACATGATTAACAATGTTTTCCAAGCATAATATATGTACAGGAACCTTCAGACTCGGGATGAAGTTGTACACAATATGGAGAGCAGGGTCGGAACGAAGGCTGAACCAGCGCCGAAGCTGCGCGCAAGGGAGCTTCGGCTCAGTAGCAGAAAAAGGAACCGACTTAAGGAGGAAAAGGCTATCTAGTCCCCGACAGATTGTTCTTAAGTCAATAGTGAACATGAAGGGCATGAATGTAATTTCATACAGGCTGCGCCCTGTGCCTATAATAGATGAACAGTACCCCGTACTATTCACGCTGACTTATATTCGCTCGTGCGTCACGCTTGTACTTTTGCCTTCTGTCAAGTCGAAGGTACAAATGTAATTCAATGTTGTTCTTATTCATTCATGATTATATAATAAAGATATATAAATAATGTTATATAATTATTTATGTTATTTCTCATGTTCCATATGCTTCGTCTTTCATCAATATGTACTGTGATGATGAAGGTACGTCCTTCGTGTCATTCGTCTGAGGATCGTTATATTCTAAAGGAAATAATGCTTCGAAGGACGAAGGACATTAACCATTAACCTCGTTTTGTGTTACCTTATTCTTAATTCATAGCATTTGAGAACAAATCCCCAACAATTGAAATCTTCAATATATATATATATATACACGTTTTAAGTTAAAAAAGTAAAGGATTTTTTTTGAAAATAGAAGAAGTAAATTTTTACCGCATGCACCTATGACCCAAAATCCTAGCCGACCAATCGCATGCATCTCTCTCTTCTCTCTCTTGCACGTGGATGCCACCTTTATTTCTCTTTATTTTATTCCTTTTCTTTTCTTTCTCCCACACGACTCTCTTTCTCTCTCGATTCGTTCTGCCTGTTTGCACGCAAGGCCATCGATAGTGAACGCCGGTTCGGCTCCCCGCGGATTCCACCTCACCTCCATAGAACACCACCGCGCACTGGCCATTCTCCTCCCCCGAGTGTCGTCCGCTCCTCTCCCTTTCACTACTGCTAACCGTTTCTTCTACATAGCTCCACCTCCATTAATGGCTGTCGACGCCCTGGCTCCCTTTCGTGCTCTATAAATCTCGCCGCCGTCTAGCGCGCCCTGCTCCTTATGCCGTCACCGCTTCACCTCCCGGCGTTATGGAGCACTCACCACCGCTCGTCCGATTCATCTCCCCAACCCAGTCGTACTCTCCACCACTGCCGCCACCACTCCTCTTCTCTGCGATGACAGTTTCTCCTTGCCATTAATGGCATTTCGTGAGGACGTTTCTCTACGACAATCAAATTCGAGGCCATGATTTCCTTCTACCAGCCTATAAATGGTGCTGAGCTTCATCCCTTTTCTCCCTGCTCGACACTTGCTCCAGCTGCTAAGTCACTCGCCTCGCTTCTCTCCCTTCGTGCTCTGAGTTCCTTATTGTCGTGCCGTGCGCTGCAGGCTGCCATCCGAGTTCTCTGCTCGTTCATCGATTGCCACTCCTACTCGGCGTCATTGTTGTGGCGTGCTGCTGTGCTCCTTCACCGTCGACGCCCTGCTGTCTGTGAATTTTCCTCGTCGGAGCACTATCGGTGAAGCCACGACATCATCGTTGTTCTTCATCGCCATGCCCAAGCTCACCCAGCGACCTCATCGTCATCCGTTCCCTATTCGTCCACACACCGTCATCTTCTGTGCCCCGGTGCCACCGGAATTTCGCTTGCTAGACATCACCGGAGTTCCCCACTCTGCTCATCGTCGATCCACACGTACTGTTCGTCGCCAACGACCACGCCGAATTCATCGACCCCGCCATTATCGTCCCCTGCTCCTCCTACGTTAACCCCTCCCTGCACGTGATAGGTAGATGAAGGTCCTTTTTATGTGCTAACCCCTATCATCTACTATTAATCGTGTTTTAGCCCTGTGATAGTTTTTCTATTTTAAAAATGTTTATTGCTTAATTAAAATCCAAATAAATTGAATGTTGAGCTTCATAAGTTTGTGCTAAACACTTTAAATTAGTGTTGCAACAATTTACATGTTTCATTAATTTAATTTGAAACATGATCGTTATGTTTGATTCATATGTAGTTGTCAAATTAAGATATTAAAAAGAATTATATCCTTTATGTTTTAATAAAAAAGAGACATTTGCTTATAATAATATCTGCGCACAAAAATACAAATTTATTGGCTACCCCTCCAGTCTACCATTATTTATGTGTAGATCCCTGTTAGAACTAATTATAAAATAAATATATATTAGGAATCTAAATAAATTAGGAATGATTTTGTTAGTTTCACAATTATGTGATAAACATTTTAATTAGTGTTTTCAATTTGAATTATGGTTGTTATACAAGAAATATTAAAATGGCCTTTTCAATGAATATCATGTTTTCATAATTTAACAATGTTCATTATAGATGTTTAATTATAGCTTTCTTAAATAGAAATTTAAAATAAAAATATAGACCATGTCATAATAAGATAACTACATATCTTTCGCCACAAATGTTGATTTAGATTTATACACAAGTTTTCTTAAATAAGATGCGTTATATGTTTGTCAAAATAAGGTATGCCATATAGCTTTTTCTAAAATAAGTGTTAACATGGATTAATTAGTGTTCTTGCTTTTATAAATTAAAATGATAGTTTATATAATGTCCAATTCAGTTTCCGTATTAATGAATTAGATCATTTGTTCCTATATTAAAATGACTTAATTAGTTTTCTAGGCATGATTAATCGTCCATCAAATTGAGTCCATATTATTTACGTATATCATTTAGTTTTTCCTAAAGGATGAAATAAATAAATTAGTGTTCATATTCTTTTTCTAATTAAAATGTTAGTTTACATATTGACCTTGAATATATCTTTCTTAATAATAATACATGGCATGTCTTTTCTTAATAAAAATAAAGATAATTATTTGTTTCATTATCTTTCCACATAAAACATGTTTAGGCTTATATATTAACTTCTCACCAATTAATGTTTAATAATGTGTTTCATAATCTTTTATCCCATAGCCTTAGTTATTCAATATAACTTTTCTAAAAAAATTAAAAAGGTTCACCAAACATTCATAAAATTATAGTTAAGATATTGTCAAGCTTAGGTCTTGTTTTATAAAATGGACCAAACCTTTTGCAAACGAACGCCTTTTTGTTATAACCATTGCTTGTGATGTTTTTGAAAAGCAAATGCTCTTTTCGTTATGCTTTGTTTTAGCTTTGTCTATGGTGAATGATGTATGTTATTGAGTGGTGTGTTTCTTGTTTGCTTGTGTGATATTCAGTGATTGATCTAGTAGTTGAGAATCAAGATCTATTCCATGGAAGGATCTCAAGTTTTCTATTAGCAAGGCAAGTGGACTTCTCCCTCTTCATACTCTGTTTGATCCCAAACAATACATTTATTTACTCTTGGATATATGCATAATTTGATGGGTTACCTATTCAAATACACATAACCTTTCCAACCTTATTCCTTGATCAAACCTGGGTATTGTACTTTACCTTAGTAGCTATGCTATTGCTACAACTTTAACTTTATGCAGTCACTCATCTTTATGATATTAATGTTTCAAATAGTAAGTTTACATTATTTTTGTTAATCCGATGATTAAGCAAGATCATATGATTTAATAGGAACATGGAGTGACCACCTAGGAAAACAGTGCTACCATGAGGGTGGTATGGGACGCCCTTAGCTAAATAACTAGGGAAGTCTTGGGTGTTGGTCGTGGTCGACCGGAACAGGGGTATCTGTCAAGCGCTTATATTTTTGGCTCAGGCAGATTGGATACGGGCATAGTTCCCAAGCTTTACCCTGCGGACTGGACTATAAGTTGGGTTACGTCAGATGTGCTCTATGAAGTTTGACCATTTCCAACATCTGCATAGTGAGGACTCTTGGGAAAAGCCTCGTAGTGAGACCCTAGCCAGTTACCTCGAAAGTGAATACAGGACTTGCAAACCCGGGCTAGAAGGGAATCATGACTCATGGGTAAAGATGCGCCACCTCTGTAGAGTGTAAAACTGATATATCAGCCGTGCTCACGGTTATGAGCAGCATAGACCCTCACATGATAATTGAACTTGAAGATGAAAAATAAATCGTGACCAGTTTTGTTTAAGCGGTATGCTTAAGTGGTTTTGCTCAAGTGGTTGAGCTTCATGTTGATGATATTTCGGTTCAAGTGGTTCTGAGATTTATGTTGATGATATATATGCTGATGAATATTGCTTATGCTTAATATGGGTTTGGTATATACTTATACCTAGTAATCAGGTGTTGATAATAAAATGTTGACCAACTAAAATGCTAACCACATTAAACTTTAGCGTTACCTTGTTACCTTGCATTTTCACCCCACTTGCTGAGCCCCGACCATAAGTGAACTCACCCTTGATTAATTTTGATCAGAAGTTTGCAGATGAAGATATGATGGTGAACTTGATGAATGCTAGTCTAGTGATACCCCCGGTCATCTTCCTGTGGAAGGATGTCCATGTTTCGCTATACTTTGATGAATAAAGGTTAAGACATTATTTTTTTTGAAAAATAGAAGAAGTAAATTTCTACCGCATGCACTTATGACCCAAAATCCTAGCCGACCAATCGCATGCATCTCTCCCTCTTCTCTCTCTTGCACGTGGATGCCACCTTTATTTCTCTTTATTTTATTCCTTTTCTTTTCTTTCTCCCACACGGCTCTCTTTCTCTCTCGATTCGTTCTGCCTGTTTGCATGCAAGGCCATCGATAGTGAACGCCGGTTCGGCTCCCCGCGGATTCCACCTCACCTCCATAGAACACCACCGCGCACCAACCGTTGTCCTCCACCGAGTGTCGTCCGCTCCTCTCCCTTCTTCACTACTGCTAACCGTTTCTTCTACACAGCTCCACCTCCATTAATGGCCGTCGACGCCCTGGCTCCCTTTCGTGCTCTATAAATCTCGCCGCCGTCTAGTGTGCCCTGCTCCTTATGTCGTCACTGCTTCACCTCCCAGCGTTATGGAGCACTCACCACCGCTCATCCGATTCATCTCCCCAACCCAGTCGTACTCTCCACCACTGCCGCCACCACTCCTCTTCTCTGCGATGACAATTTCTCCTTGCCATTAATGGCATTTCGTGCGGACGTTTCTCTACGATAATCAAATTCGAGGCCGTGATTTCCTTCTACCAGCCTATAAATGGTGCTGAGCTTCATCCCTTTTCTCCCTGCTCGACACTTGCTCCAGCTGCTAAGTCACTTGCCTCGCTTCTCTCCCTTCGTGATCCGAGTTCCTTATTGTCGTGCCGTGCGCTGCAGGCTACCATCCGAGTTCTCTGCTCGTTCATCAATTGCCACTCCTGCCCGACGTCATTGTTGTGTCGTGCTGCTGTGCTCCTTCACCGTCGATGCCCTGCTGTCTGTAAATTTTCCTCGTCGGAGCACTATCGGTGAAGCCACGCCATCATTGTTGTTCTCCATCGCCATGCCGGAGCTCACCTAGCAACGTCATCGTCATCCGTTCCCTATTCGTCCACGCACCGTCAGCTTCTATGCCCCGGCGCCACCGGAATTTCGCTTGCTAGACATCACCGGAGTTCCCCACTCTGCTCGTCGTCGATCCACACGTACTGCTCGTCACCATCAACCACGCCGAATTCATCGACCCCGCCATTATCGTCCCCTGCTCCTCCTACGTTAACCCCTCCCTGCACGTGAAAGGTAGATGAAGGTCCTTTTTACGTGCTAACCCCTATCATCTACTGTTAATCGTGTTTTAGCCCTGTGATAGTTTTCTATTTTAAAAATGTTTATTGCTTAATTAAAATCCAAATAAATTGAATGTTAAGCTTCATAAGTTTGTGCTAAACACTTTAAATTAGTGTTGCAACAATTTACATGTTTCATTAATTAAATTTGAAACATGATCGTTATGTTTGATTCATATGTAGTCGTCAAATTAAGATATTAAAAAGAATTATATCCTTTATGTTTTAATAGAAAAGAGACATTTGCTTATAATGATATCTGCGCACAAAAATACAAATTTATTGGCTACCCCTCCAGTCTACCATTATTTATGTGTAGATCCCTGTTAGAACTAATTATAAAATAAATATATATTAGGAATCTAAATAAATTAGGAATGATTTTGTTAGTTTCACAATTATGTGATAAACATTTTAATTAGTGTTTATCACATAATTGTGAAACTAACAAAATCATTCCTAATTATTTAGATTCCTAATATATATGCATAATTTGATGGGTTACCTATTCAAATACACCTAACCTTTCCAACCTTATTCTTGATCAAACATGGGTATTGTACTTTACTTTAGTAGCTATGCTATTGCTACAACTTTAACTTTATGCAGCCACTCATCTTTATGATATTAATGTTTCAAATAGTAAGTTTACATTATTTTTGTTAATCTGATGATTAAGCAAGATCATATGATTTAATAGGAACATGGAGTGAACACCTAGGAAAACAGTGCTACCATGAGGGTGTTATGGGACGCCCTTGGCTAAATAACTAGGGAAGTCTTGGGTGTTGGTCGTGGTCGACCGGAACAGGGGCATCTGTCAAGCGCTTATATTTTCGGCTCAGGCAGATTGGATACGGGCATAGTTCCCAAGCTTTACCCTGTGAACTGGACTATAAGTTGGGTTACGTCAGATGTGCTCTATGCAGTTTGACCATTTCCAACATCTGCATAGTGAGGACTCTTGGGAAAAGCCTCGTAGTGAGACCCTAGCCAATTACCTCGGAAGTGAATACGGGACTTGCAAACCCGGGCTAGAAGGGAATCGTGACTCATGGGTAAAGATGCGCCACCTCTAAAGAGTGTAAAACTGATATATCAGTCGTGCTCACGGTTATGAGCAGCCTAGACCCTCACATGATAATTGAACTTGAAGATGAAAAATAAATCGTGACCGGTTTTGTTTAAGCGGTATGCTTAAGTGGTTTTGCTCAAGTGGTTGAGCTTCATGTTGATGATATTTCGGTTCAAGTGGTTCTGAGATTTATGTTGATGATATATATGCTGATGAATATTGCTTATGCTTAATATGGGTTTGGTATATACTTATACCTAGTAATCAGGTGTTGATAATAAAATGTTGACCAACTAAAATGCTAACCGCATTAAACTTTAGCCTTACCTTGTTACCTTGCATTTTCACCCCACTTGCTGAGCCCCGACCATAAGTGAACTCACCCTTGCTTAATTTTGATCAGAAATTTGCAGATGAAGATATGACGGTGAACTTGATGAATGCTAGTCTAGTGATACCCCTGGTCATCTTCCCGTGGAAGGATGTCCATGTTTCGCTGTACTTTGATGAATAAAGGTTAAGACGTTAAGTCTATTCGAAGTGTAATATGTTAATATAATCTTTATTTACGCTTTTATGCATTTTTCTTTTGATATATTACACTTATGACGTCAACATATGTGTGGAAATAGATACTGGCACACATATGCTATGGATTCAGTTTTGCCCTTAAAACCGGGTGTGACAGTACCTCTCCGTAAGGACCTGTTCGTTGAGTGACCACCCAGGATAATAGTACAACCATGAGGGTGGAATGGGACCCCCTTAGCTGATTAATTAGAGGAACTTGAGGTGTAGTTGGCTTCGCCATAGGGCCGTCAATGGGGTCCGGGTACAGCACTTGCTCTGCCGAGGCTGGTTGCTGAGATTCTTTCGATTTGGTTTTCTTAGTCACCCTTCCTGTGCGGAGAAGTACTATGTTTATCAAACTGGAGAAACCTAATGGGTGGCTATGACTTCTAGGGAATATTTGTAAAGGCTACGTAGTGTATCCCTGGCCCTTCACCTTGGGAGTGAAGATCAGGTCTGTACAACCCAGGCTGGAAAGGGATCACGACTCGTGGGTAAAGTGTGCAACCTCTACAGAGTGTTAGAAACTAGTATATCAACCGTGCTCATGGTTAAGAGCAGCCATGGGATCCTCTTTGATTAGAAGAACTTTGGATACTTTTACGATTATGGTTAATGATGTTGGTTATAATTATGATCTCTGGTATTTCCTATTAGAGGGAGTACTTTTGGGTAATGACTAGGTTTATTACTAAATCTTGGCTATAAAATTAGTAATAAATACTTGACCAACTAAAAGCAACTGCTTAACCTTAACTCCACAAACAGCTAGTCCACTTTAGCCAAACGGGACATTTGCTAAGTACGTTGATGTGTACTCGCCCTTGCTTTAAAAACCACCCCCACCCCAGGTTGTCCCCACTGTATTCAGTGATCAGGAGGAGATGCAGGCAACATGGAGGACTTTGAGGAGTTCTAGGACTACGACGAGTTCTAGTTACGTTAGTGGCAAACCCCTAGTCAACTTCCTGTGAAGGCCATATCTACTATGTTCGCTTTTCCGCACTTTAATAATAGAATGACAATGTTATGTTAATGAGTCTGTGGATGTGTTGGACATCTTGATGTAATAAAGTACTATTTCCACTATTTACTTTGAGCAATGTGTGATGATGTTCAATTATGTAATCGATGTGTACGTGAGTTTTTGATCTTGGCACGTACATGGTTCACATTTGGTTTGCCTTCCAAAACCGGGTGTGACACTTACAAAGGATCAAAATCACAACTTAGAGTAAGGGAGGAAGATAGAATACACACATAAGAGCAAATCATAGCAACACATGCTAGAAACACAAAGACAGGAGAGCAAGTACAAGAATTCACAAGAATAGCACAAAATTGGTGCTAAGATGTCACTAAAATCACCAGAGGGCGTGATCACAGAGTTTTGAAGAGTTGGTATGATCTTTACATGCTTGGGGTGCTGAAGGAGGTAACCATGGGGTGCTTTTATAGCCCTAAATGGCCCCATAGCTATAGCTCCTTCCTTGCAAATAGATTTTGCAATATACACTTATGCAGGGCACCAGACAGGTCTGTTGCACATTGAACTAGGTCCATACACACCTTCTTTGGATCTTGATTGACGCTTTCCAAATGAGGTGGCCAACGGACCGGTCTGATGCACATGGACCCTGTTGCCACGTTAGCTATACGTTGTGCCAATCTTCTCTTCCCAAGGGTTGGACCCGACTAGTCCGATGGTCACCGGACTATGGTTTGATGGCCCTAGTAGAAAAGTAGTATACTACCTTCTTTGGAAAAAGACTTTGTTGCTCACCAGACCATGGTCCGATGATTTTGATGTCTTTTCTCGAAGCTGGCAAGTTCGCCGTACAAGACGGTCCGTTGCCCCAGACCATGGTTCGATGCTCCCAGAATGGCTGAGTTCAGTCCTTTTCTTCCATGTTTTGCTCCTTTTGACTTTGACATTCTTGTGAGCTACCCTACAACTTAGAAAAACATAGTTAGCATATAATCCAATTGACTAAATGTAGGAAACTCGCCTCTTTTCCATAGTTTCATTAGGATTTGCAATATGGCTCAAACTAAGCCTTGTAAGCACTTTTCTCATGTTTATACTGTTGTTGGGGGGTATGCTTCATAGCCGAAGATCCTAAAGAAAGAAACACCTTCGGCAGATTCTCTCAAAAGCAGTGCCAAAGCTATCGCCTATAAAGCTTCGTCACAGTGATGTTGGGGACTCGTTCTCAAATGCTATGAATTAAGAACAAGGCAACATAAAATGTTAAATGTTAATGCCCTTCGTCCGCTGAAGCATTATTCCCTTAAGGATTTAATGAACTTCGGACGAAGGTTAAGGACGGTACAATTACGAAGGTTGAATCTTCGTAGTTGAATTCTAATAGATTATATAAAATAATGCGAGATATGAAGCATCAAAGACGAATAAATTATAAATGAACAACATCACTTTCATATTATATCAACTTAATGTATTCAAATATTAGATACATTTATACCTTTGCCTTGGCAAAGAATGATTCCCGAGTGATGCGATTGCAATTACAGGAATCCGTGAACAGTAAAGGAATACTGTTCACTATTTATAGGCACAAGACACAGCCTGTGAGGAATTACAATCATGCCCCTCATAAAAGTTTACAACAATGACTCAAACACTTATGGACTAAAAGGTCATTCTACTTTTAAGTCGGTTTGTAATTCCGAAGCTTCATGAACAGCAACCTTCGGTCATCACGTGCAGACAGCTTCAGCCAAAGCTGTTTTTTCCTGCAGGACCTTCGGCGACGAAGCATGGTCCCAACAGTAGCCCCTTCGCGGTGCTAGATCATTTTTCGTAACGAGCTTGATCCGTGAAAAAAGTCTCTTAGGCTTCAGGAAGCCGAAGGTCCGAAAAACACCTTCCCTGAGCTCGTTGTCGAGAAACGATTCAGTTTCCGAGCGCGTAGCGGTCCCACCCTGCATGGTTACTATTTGGTCTCTGCGGTCCACCGCGCAGCGGGTGTAAGCAGCTGTTTGCCTGGTGTAAAAATCCTGACGATTCACCTTCTTACCTGCAGCACTATATAAACAGACGGGTAGGTGTGAAGTTACCACAGCATTCATTGCTATTGCACTGTTTTGCTGCCAAAATTTTTAACCATAGCCGAAGCTTGACTCTCGCAATCAGACGAAGCTCCAGTTTAAAGCCTACTTCATCAGAAAAAAGCTTTGGAAGAAAAAGTTTTTTAGTTCCCAAGAAATTCAGAATTAAATGGCCAGAGTGCGCTCTACCGCTAGAGTTGAGCGTGAGGGAGGCGAAGCCGAAGGAGCGGAGACTGTTCCTATCTCCGAAGCGATGCAACGATCCGGACTGGTGACCTCGGAAGGAATCCGTACTGCCGAGACAGAGCAGACTGTTGCCGAGACAGAAGAAGTTGCTGCCGAAGCGGAAGAAGGAAATATTGAGGAAGCTGATCCCGATGATGATTACCATATTGTCGTGCCAAGCAAGCCCAACCACTTGGACTTCGAAAAGTCGACTGTCTCCAAGGCTGATTTCTCCAAGATGGTGAAGTCGGGTTATTTCAGTGAGAATGAGAAGAAGCTACTTCGCTTCGGGGGGGAAGAAACTACCCCGAAGCCAGAAAAGGATGAAATAGTCATTTTCAAGAGCTTCCTAAAAGCTGGGTTGAGATTCCCCTTAAATAGGATGATCTCTGATGTGCTGCAAAGATTTGGTATCTATTTTCACCAACTGACTCCCAACGCGATTGTCAGGCTCAGCGTCTATATCTGGGCTCTCCGAAGCCAGGCAGTGGAGCCGTTTGCCGACAGCTTCTGTCGAGTTCATGAGCTGCATTACCAAACTAAGGCCAGAAAAGATGGACTGCATGAAAATTTTGGTTACTATAATTTTGCTTATCGGAAAACCACGAAGTTTCCCGTGATTAGCTACCGAAGCAAAAGGCCGGCAGGCTGGAAATCAGAATGGTTTTATGTTAAAGTTGACGAAGACAAAGAGAAGCTGGTTCAGAGCCCTCTTGAACTAACCTTCGGAGAAACAAGACCCCGATGCAAAATGGCAGTAGAAGGTCCAACTTGGGCTGCACTGGGCGAATTCAAAATTATTGCAGAACATATTGGCACTAGTGATTTAGTGCAGGAATTCCTGGCCTTCAGAGTTTTTCCAACTATGAAAGAGTGGACAATGCCGAAGCTTAAAGGGGAAAAGAAAGAGGGGGAACTTGTCAGACTACCTTATCATTATAAATTCAAGAAATATTTTAAAGTACCCTGCCAAGAATGGTTTGATACAATTGAAATAATGAGTAATGAAATTCTTGGGAATTACTCTAAAAAAGAGGACCAACTGATGACAGCGGCCTTCGGCACTCGGCCGAAACGAAGGCTGAATAGGGTGCTTGATGCCATAGGATTTGAATACGCTGACTACGGTCGACTGGGCGAAGATGCTGGAGGCCCGAAGCGAAAAAGGATTGCCAGCGCTACTGACGAAGAGGTCGTCAAGGTAGCCAAAAAGAAAAAGAAAGATTCTGAAAATCTTAGCACTAAAGAGTTAAATCCTGAGCCGAAGGTGGCCACTACAAGAAAGAGAAAAAGTGCATCCCCAGAGCCGGAAACGCCGGTCCGAGAAGAAGATACTCCTGCTTCTCCTTCTGCTGTTGAAGTAGAAGAGATTATGAAGGTAATGACTGAACCCTTGCCTATCAGGCTAAGTCCGCTGGCACTGGAACCGACGAAGTTTTTTCAGAAGGACAAGACAGTTTCGGCAGCAAAAAGTCCTGCGAAGCCAAAAAAACGGAGAATTATTCAAGTAACAGATGTGATCCATCAGACGCCGCCACCGGCAACGGTGTCAAAAATTATCTTTGCTGAAACTGCCGAAGCCGAAGCTACTGGAATGCAAACTACTGAAGCTGAAACCGGCGAAGTCGAAGCTACCGGGGCCAAAGCCGGGGCCACCGAAGAGTCGAACCTGGAAACCACACTTGAGGTTATTGACAATATACTCCTTAAAATGGCTGAAGAAGAAGCTACTGTGGCTGCAGTGAATACGGCAACTGAAAAGGGGAAAGAGCATATTGATGAAATTTCAGAAGAAGGAGATTTTAACTTTCAAGATTTGCTCGGACAAGAATTAACAGACGCCGAAAAAGAGGAGTTGAAAAAATATGCCATATCTTGCGGATATAAATCAGGGGCTATGCTATTTGGTGGGGTCAACGAAGGGAAACTAAGATGCCTTCGGAACCGCACCGAGGCCAAAATTGTTAGAACCCTCTCCAAAAGCATTGGCTTGCCGAAGCTGGAAGCGGACTTATGCCGTTATCAACGACAACACATCGCCGGAAGCTTGCTTTATGCTAACTTCAAGGTAACGAATATTTTTGTTACTTTATTACTATTATTATTAACTTTTGGGTCGTGTTCTAACGATGATCATTTCGACAGAGCATATTATTAAGCAAGGTTCTGAAAATGCAACAAGATCTGGAGGAAGAGAAAAACAAAGCCGTCATTCAAGATTTGGCTGAAAAAGTTGAAAATCACGAAGCCAATCTGAAAAAGAAAGACTTCGCAATTCAAGACCTTGAGATCATGGTCAAAGAGCACGAAGGTGCATTAGAAAAGAAGGATTTTGTTATTCAGACCATGGAGGGCTCTTTGGCTGAAGTCCAAATTGAAAATGACAAATTAAAGAATGAATTCCTCCGACAATCAAAAAAATTCGAGCAAGAAAAGAAATATTTTGAAGCAAGCCTAAAAGCTGAAGTGGATAAATACTCAAATTTGCAGAAATCCTTTAAAGAACTTCAGGAGAAATGCTTAAGCTGTGGCAGCCGATGTGTGCAGCGGCTGAAGGATGTGTTTCACTCTGTCGGAGCTAGCTCTTCGAAATTTACACCTTCAGTTGAGAATCTGCCAAGAACATTAGAATATATTGAAGGCGAAGTTGATGCCCTTGATGAAGTTATTGGTGGGCACGCCGACTTCTGCGCCCTGGTAGCTTCTCGGGGCACAGCTACGGCTTTTTTGAAGGCTGGCTGCACGCATGGAAGCATTGTGAACAGACCAAACTTCAGCTTGTCAGCTTCAGATTTGATGGATATCCCAAGCTTAGCCAGAAGTATCGGAAATAGATTCATGACCCAGATCTGGGTAAGTGGCGGGCGGAAAATGGCAGGCGACGAAGCTCGAAGCCATCTTAAGCCGGTAAGAAACTTATGTTTGTTACTTTTACCTTCTCCTTTGAAATTTGTACCTTTCTTACTCTGCTATTTGGTATATACAGGATGACGAAGCTGAAGATTGACAATGCTGAAGTTTGACAAAACTGAAGACGAAGCCTTAGCTGAAGCTTAAAGTTGCTTATAATATGCTTTCCTGCAAAAATTCTTGGAGAAACTCTTGTAATATAGATATGGAATAACTTATGTAAATTTGTACATACCTTGTAATATATCCTGTCTCCCTTATCCGTATTCAATCTGCTTTGCTGTGGACGAAACTTCTCTTTTGAGCCGAAGGCGAAAAACACCTTCCCTTCTTTTCGTACACAACGAAGCATAGAAAATTTTTCCTTCGAATATTTTCCTTATTTTCTGAAGCACCTGTCTTTTTTGTGTAGCATAATGATGATTCTATATATGTCTAAATGGATGTTTATGAATGCAAATGACATGATGACATGTAATGTGCAAATGAATATTAGAACAAATGTTCAAAAACCATAAGTACGGCCCTTCATCCCCTCAAGAATGATAAAAATCTTTTTGTCGTTTACTTTTCGGCTTCACCGTTTACTTTTCGGTGTATCAGCGTTGACTTTTCGCTGTAAGCCTCCCTTAGGAGCTTCTTCGCCTTTTACTTTCGGCGGAATCAGCGTTTATTTTTCGCTGTAAGCCTCCATTAGGAGCTTCTTCGCCTTTTACTTTCGGCGGAACCAGCGTTTATTTTTCGCTGTAAGCCTCCCTTATGAGCTTCTTCCTGTTTTCTTTTCTTTTTTCTTGCACTCGAAGGTGCATTCTCAGCTTTTACATTTACATTTTTGGGGGATATCTCTCTTGTAGAATTGAAATAAGGAAAAGAAAAATTACATGTTGTGGCCCCATTAAAAACCTTTCTGATGTGCACCCGTTGGGTGATTGCCCGATCTTTCGATGAGAGGGTGTGGAATAACTCGATTGGGGGAGGAGACGACGTTCACGGCCCGACTACAGCCTTCCAAAGACGCTGCGCCTTAGCAACCGATACACCACCTCCTATGGCTGTCACGATCTTGTGGAGCGTGACACCCTGGCCACTAGGGCACTCGTCCTGCAAGCAATCGAAGAACTAGCAAGAACAAGTAGAACAAGTACTGAATTACCAGATCTAAATGTAGGTTTAAAGATCAAACTCCAATATGGTGGGGTTCCGAAGACAAGAAGACGGGCGGCTGAACTAGCACGCGCGCTTGCAAGCAAGTAGCGAGAGCTAAACTTGATCTAAACAAAACCCGCTGTTCTTGGTGGCGGCTAGGGGGTTTATAAACATGGGAGGACGACCACAAGGGTATTGGGGTCGTGCTGCAACCCTAGGATGCGTCCCTAATGGACCTAACTTGATACACGACCCATTGGGCCAAAATAGGGTGACGCAGCACCATGGGCAGAAAAGGCAGGAAATGTCTCGGTAAGAAAACAATGATTACGGCGGCCTCAGAACAGATATGACTATAATTCCGGATCCATATGAAAGTAGACTTGATAAGCTTTCCATGTTGTGCTTGAACATTCCAATCCGAGCCCGCATCTGACCGTGGTGACCGTCACAAGTTGGTGTTCTTCTGCAGTCCGAATCCAGCATGTTCAAATCCTTTTCCCTTTCGGTCTTCTCCCTGATTCCTAAGCAAAACAAGAGTGCACGGGTCTCCATGGTCTAAATATGATGGACATGAACTCAAGAGTGTAATCACCTGATGGTTGAGTTGACGAGCACGAGCGCGAGTAATGGGACCAGAAATTGGTACTTGTATTGGTATAGATGCATCAGTAGTGTGGATGTCTTCATCATTCTCCCCTTCTTGCATTTGAGTCGTCCTCGACTCAAGCTCAACTTCCTCTCCCAAGTAGGGCTTTAAATCTGCAATGTTAAATGTGGGGCTAACCCCAAAGTCTGCAGGCAGATCTAGCCTATATGCATTGTCGTTAATTTTCTCTAGCACTTTAAACGGTCCATCGGCTCGAGGCAACAATTTAGATTTTCGTAATTCAGGAAACCTTTCCTTTCTCAAATGCAACCAAACTAAATCTCCAGGTTCAAAATTTATTTCCTTTCTACCTTTATCACTAGCAAACTTATATCTAGCATTCATACGCTCTATGTTTTCTTTAGTAGTTTCGTGCAGTTTTAACATCAATTCAGCACGCCTAGTAGCATCAAAATTTAGTTTTTCAGAAGATGGCAAAGGCATTAAATCAATAGGAGCACGAGGTAACAAACCATATACAATCTGAAATGGGCACATCTTTGTAGTAGAATGCAATGATCGATTATAAGCAAATTCAATATGAGGCAAACAGTCCTCCCACATCTTAATATTCTTCTTTAGAACTGCCCTTAACATAGTAGACAAAGTTCTATTCACAACTTCAGTTTGACCATCAGTTTGAGGATGACATGTAGTAGAAAATAAAAGCTTAGTCCCCAATTTTGCCCACAAAGTCCTCCAAAAATGACTAAGAAATTTAGCATCACGATCAGAAACGATTGTGTTGGGCACACCATGCAAGCGAACAATTTCACGAAAGAACAAATCAGCAATATGAGTAGCATCGTCAGTTTTATGACATGGTATGAAATGTGCCATCTTAGAAAATCTATCAACAACCACAAACACACTATCACGTCCCTTCCTAGTCCTAGGCAATCCCAGCACAAAATCCATAGAAATATCTTCCCAAGGAGCACTAGGAACGGGTAGAGGCAAATACAAACCGTGTGGATTTAACCGTGACTTCGCCTTTTGGCATGTCGTGCAACGAGCAACCAATCTCACCACATCTCTTCTCATCTTGGGCCAAAAGAAATGACCAGCAAGTATGTCCTCCGTTTTCTTTGCTCCAAAATGTCCCATTAAGCCACCTCCATGTGCTTCCTGTAACAACAACAAACGAACGGAGCTAGCTGGAATGCATAGCTTGTTAGCTCTAAACACAAACCCATCACTAACGATATATTTGTTCCATCCTTTCCCATCTTTACAATGCAGCAACACATCCTTAAAATCAGCATCATGAACATATTGGTCTTTAATCGTCTCTAATCCAAAGATTTTGTAGTCAAGTTGATTCAGCAAAGTATATCTCCTAGACAAAGCGTCAGCAATGATATTCTCTTTTCCTTTCTTGTGCTTAATAACATAAGGAAACGATTCGATAAATTCAACCCACTTAGCATGTCTACGGTTCAGTTTTCCTTGACTACGAATATGTTTCAAAGATTCATGATCAGAATGAATAACAAACTCTTTGGGCCACAAATAATGCTGCCATGTTTCTAATGTTCGCACAAGAGCATATAATTCCTTATCATAAGTAGAATAATTTAGAACAGACCCACTCAATTTTTCACTAAAATATGCAACAGGTTTGCCTTCTTGTAACAAAACACCACCCAATCCAATTCCACTAGCATCACATTCAAGCTCAAAAGTCTTATTAAAATCAGGAAGTTGGAGGAGAGGTGCATGTGTCAACTTATCTTTCAGCACGTTGAAAGCGTGCTCTTGTACTTTGCCCCAACTAAAATGCACTCCCTTCTTCGTAAGCTCATTCAAAGGTGCAGCAATGGTGCTAAAGTCCTTCACAAAACGGCGATAGAAGCCAGCAAGTCCTAGGAAACTCCGCACCTGTGTGATAGTCTTTGGCATAGGCCATCCATGTATCGCTTCTACCTTGGCTTGATCAACCTCAATTCCCTGTGGAGTCACAACATAACCAAGAAACGAAACTCGATCGGTGCAAAATGTGCACTTCTCAAGGTTACCAAATAAACGTGCATCTCGTAAAGCATTAAAAACAGCACGCATGTGATCAACATGTTCATCCATAGATTTGCTGTAGATTAATATGTCATCAAAGTATACTACCACAAATTTTCCAATGAAGGCACGCAAAACCTCGTTCATTAATCTCATGAAAGTGCTAGGTGCATTAGTTAACCCAAAAGGCATGACTAACCACTCATACAATCCGAACTTAGTTTTGAAAGCAGTTTTCCATTCATCTCCCAATTTCATACGAATCTGGTGGTACCCACTACGCAAATCAACTTTAGAAAAGACAATGGCACCACTCAATTCATCAAGCATATCATCTAAACGTGGAATAGGGTGTCGATAACGTATCGTGATATTATTAATAGCCCTACAATCAACACACATACGCCATGTTCCATCTTTCTTAGGCACTAAAATAACCGGAACAGCACACGGACTAAGAGACTCACGCACGTAACCTTTGTCGAGTAGTTCTTGCACTTGTCGCTGAATTTCTTTTGTTTCCTCTGGATTTGTCCTATATGGCGCACGATTCGGCAAAGATGCACCAGGAATAAGATCAATTTGGTGCTCAATCCCTCGTATAGGTGGCAGCCCCTCTGGTATCTCACTTGGAAATACATCAGAATACTCCTGCAAAATGTTAGTAATAACAGGAGGCAAAGAATGCTGCATATCTTGAATTGAAATCAAAACATCCTTGCATACCAAGGCGTAGGCAACAGTAGTGGAAGCAAATAATTCATTAACATCAGTTTTTGTTGCAAGCAAGCAATGTCCTTTCAATTTTATCCCATCTTTGTTATTACCAACAGCTTTAATATTCTTGTTGTTCTCAGTTTTAGCTTTGGTAGCTTTAGCAACATCATCACACACAATAGCCTCAGGGGACATGGGAAGCAAAATAATTTTCTTATCATGGTGTATGAGAGAATATTGATTTGATCTACCATGATGCATACAATCTGAATCAAATTGCCATGGTCTACCTAGCAGAATATTACAAGCATCCATAGGCACAACATCACAGTCAACAACATCACGATATGAACCAATAGCAAAATTAATTCGTACCAGCTTGGTTACCTTGACCTTACCACTATTGTTAAGCCATTGAATGTGATATGGATGCGGGTGCGGTTTGGTCGTAAGTGCAAGCTTCTCCACCATGTCGCTGCTAGCCAAGTTGTTGCAGCTACCTCCATCAATGATCAAACGACATGAACGCTCCTTAATGACACACTTTGTTTGAAACAACGTATGTCGCTGATTCTGCTCTGCCTTCTCCATTTGTGCACTAAGCACACGCTGTACAATGAGGCTCTCATAATGCTCTGCATCATCTGCACCAATCTGTTCTTCGGGTGGTTCCTTAGTGCCTGCATCATCAGCCGCAAGCAAAGCAAGTGTAGCTTCATCCAAATCACTAGCAGAGGAATACCCACCATCGTCTTTTACCACCAAAACACGCTGATTAGGACAATCACGCTGCACGTGTCCATAGCCCTTGCATCGATAACACAGAACATCTCTTGTTCTACCCGTGGAGGCTACTGAAGAGGCACTACCTGCTGGTTTCTGGGCAGATTTGGTTGCTGAATTTGTGGAAGATGCACGTGGTTTGTCGCCGGAGGAAGGCGGGGGTGCTGGTCGACTTGGCGAGGGAGTTGGTGCTGGTGTACGGCCGGTCATGGACGTAGTCGTGCGCTGTTGCCATGGTGTAGATTTTCCTGCAGAAACATTAGACCTTGCACTAGCACGTCGTCCCTGCACTTCCCTTTCAGCTTTGCAAGCAAGATGAAACAATCGGGTTACATTAGCATAATCTTTATAAGCAAGGATGTCCTGAATTTCCCTATTTAACCCGCCCAAAAATCTAGCCATAGCAGATTCCTCACCCTCCTCTATGTTACAACGCAGCATACCCATTTGTAATTCCTGATAATATTCTTCTACACTTTTAGTACCCTGTCTCAATTGTTGCAACTTGTTTAACATATCACGTGCATAATAAGAAGGAACAAATCTAGCCCGCATGACCCGTTTCAACGCATCCCAAGTTTGTGGCATGTTATTAGGATTCTTCTTACCATGTTCTATCCACCAAACAGAAGCAAATTCAGTAAACTCACTAGTAGCAGCTCTAACCCGCGCATTCTCAGGAAATTCATGGCATGCAAACTTTTGATCAACCGCAATCTCCCAAGTAATGTAAGCATCAGGGTCATATTTACCATCAAAAGGAGGTATTTTAAATTTAACCTTACTAAAAGCATCATCATTACCATGTACCTCACGTCGGTGAAAACCACCCATACCTCTACGGTTAGTACGTAGTCGCCGGCGATTAGGTGCTTCTTGGTCATCTTGTTCAGTATCAGCAACATAGTCATCCCAGTTACCTTCGGCGCCCTCATCACGCCCACCATTGATATTAGCATGCATCTCATCAAACCGCCTCAAGAGTGCGACAAGGCTCTTGTCAATATGAGCAACTGTCATTTCCACATTTGCAAGTTTGGTGTTCGTGTCGATCTGTGTGGCCTCCAATTGCCCCATCTTTTCATTCGTCACCTGCATGTCATTATCAAGACCTTCCGTGTGCGTCTTCACTAGCCTTACAAAGTGTTGTATGATACCCTTGGTGCGAGGAGAGTGCGGCATATTACGAGAAGCATCATCAACCTCCAATCCTGCCATGGTTAGACGAACAGAGGCAACAAGAAAAAAAAACGTGAAGGAATAAAAACTCTACAACTATTAGGATGTAGCTACTGCAAGGCGCTCACTCTCAACCTGCCACACAAGCTCTTACCAATTCTTACCTTGCACAACAGGAGGGGTCAGCAACCAACAAGTCTGCAACCGTGGAATAAGTGTATCGGTGCCGCAGCAACACGACCTGTCAAACTGTAGTCGAAATATGTAGAGTTGTAGGTGGCTGAAGCAAGGAATACACTAGTACCACGTTAGTTACAAAAGCAAGCTGAATAATCGTTCAACGGTGGTACTGTGCTGGTCCTAGGCTAAACCAGGCTAGAGACGTGAGCCTAGGCACAAAGGTAGTCACTGAAAAAGAACAACTAGCACAGCACAAAGAGAAACAACAGATTTAGAGATTCAGCCCCCTTCTTCTTCTTTTCCTTTTTTTTCTTTTCTATTCTTTTTTTTCTTCTTCTTCTGTTTTTTTTGCAGGGGCCTAAACCCTTTTTTTTCACTATGACAACCCAAACAATAAAGATATTGCTAACAACCCCTTTAAATCAGATTTAACAAATCTTGTTAATATAGGAAGTCCAGAAATCTCTACGATGATTGCGGAGCGCTCAGAACGAATTTTGAGATAAGGTCAGATCCGTTGGAAAGAAGATAAGATAAGCTTTCCAGGTTGTATTTAAACTTCCAAATCGGATATGATATGTATCCGTGGTGGCAAAAACGAACCAGAGATGTTTTTGGTGATGGTGGATTTCGTGGTGACCAAAACGTGGTAGAACTCAAAACTCTAAAGGAATAAACTAAGACCAGCAACTCGACACAACCGATGCAACCAAAAACTCAACAAGCCCTAACTAAGTAGTACTAGTAAATGCTCAATGGTTTATAGGATTGCGGTAAAACTAATCTACTATTTTTTTGGCTTTTTCTGGACTATAGGAGATAAGAAAACAGCGAAGAAAAGTAAATCTCTCACCGATAAACCTTGCTCTGATTACCAACTGATGTGCACCCGTTGGGTGATTGCCCGATCTTTCGATGAGAGGGTGTGGAATAACTCGATTGGGGGAGGAGACGACATTCACGGCCCGACTACAGCCTTCCAAAGACGCTGCGCCTTAGCAACCGATACACCACCTCCTATGGCTGTCACGATCTTGTGGAGCGTGACACCCTGGCCACTAGGGCACTCGTCCTGCAAGCAATCGAAGAACTAGCAAGAACAAGTAGAACAAGTACTGAATTACCAGATCTAAATGTAGGTTTAAAGATCAAACTCCAATATGGTGGGGTTCCGAAGACAAGAAGACGGGCGGCTGAACTAGCACGCGCGCTTGCAAGCAAGTAGCGAGAGCTAAACTTGATCTAAACAAAACCCGCTGTTCTTGGTGGCGGCTAGGGGGTTTATAAACATGGGAGGACGACCACAAGGGTATTGGGGTCGTGCTGCAACCCTAGGATGCGTCCCTAATGGACCTAACTTGATACACGACCCATTGGGCCAAAATAGGGTGACGCAGCACCATGGGCAGAAAAGGCAGGAAATGTCTCGGTAAGAAAACAATGATTACGGCGGCCTCAGAACAGATATGACTATAATTCCGGATCCATATGAAAGTAGACTTGATAAGCTTTCCATGTTGTGCTTGAACATTCCAATCCGAGCCCGCATCTGACCGTGGTGACCGTCACAAGTTGGTGTTCTTCTGCAGTCCGAATCCAGCATGTTCAAATCCTTTTCCCTTTCGGTCTTCTCCCTGATTCCTAAGCAAAACAAGAGTGCACGGGTCTCCATGGTCTAAATATGATGGACATGAACTCAAGAGTGTAATCACCTGATGGTTGAGTTGACGAGCACGAGCGCGAGTAATGGGACCAGAAATTGGTACTTGTATTGGTATAGATGCATCAGTAGTGTGGATGTCTTCATCACTTTCTCCCCCTTTGGAAAGGAAAAGGGTGCCACAAAAAAGAATATAAAAAATTACATCGAACTAAACATAATATCGCCGAAGCTCATCCGCATTCCACGATCTAGGAATGTCATTGCCGTCCATATCCTTCAATCTGTAGGAACCGGGTCTTGACGAAGATACTACCAAAAAGGGGCCTTCCCATTTCAGCTGTAATTTGCCTACTGTTTCAGGGTTAGCTACTCTTCGAAGTACCAAGTGTCCTGGTTCAATATTCTTCAGCTTGACCTTTCTATCACGCCATTTTATTGTTTCAGCTTGATATTTATTGATGTTTTCCACAGCTTGAAGTCTGATCCCTTCAATAACATCTTTTTCTACAGAGCAATCAGCTTCGTTTTCGCCTTCTGCCGAAGCTACTGTTCTTATTGATCCTGTTTTGGCCTCTTCTGGGGTTATTGCTTCGTCACCAAACAATAGTTTAAAGGGTGTAAAGCCTGTTGATCTTGACATGGTTGTGTTATGACTCCACACCACTTTGATTAACTCATCTGGCCACTTTCCCCTGGGCTGATTGAAGATTGACTTCATTATTCCTGTCATTATGATCCCATTGGCTCTTGCAACAAGTCCATTTGACTCTGGGTGTCGGACTGATGCAAAATGGATCTTCGTGCCGATTTGATTACAAAATTCTCTGAAGGCTTCAGAATCAAACTGTGTTCCATTATCAACAGTGATAGCCTTCGGCACTCCGAAGCGACAAACAATGTTTTGCTAGAAAAACTTTTGAATAGTAAATGAAGTTATTGTGGCTAAGGGCTTCGCCTCAATCCATTTGGAAAAATATTCCACTGCCACCACCACATATCTTAGGTTCCCCTGTGCTGGTGGTAATGGACCTAGCAAATCCAGACCCCACCTTTGCAACGGCCATGTGGGTTGTATTAACTGAGTTAAAGACGAAGGTTGTTTTTGATCTCTTGCACATTTCTGACAACCTTCGCACTTTTGAACTAAATCCGCTGCATCCGAAGCTGCCTTTGGCCAATAAAATCCTTGGCGAAAAACCTTCCCAAGCAAAGGCGTAGGTCCAATGTGAGATCCACACAGACCTGCATGTATGTCCTTCATTAATTCTATACCTTCGGATCTGGATAAGCACTTGAGCAATGGGGAACAGACCCCACGCTTATATAGCTCCCCTTCTATTATGACATATGGTCGAGCTCTTGCTTCTATCCTCCTGTTATAAGCTTCGTTGTTTGAAAGAAAATTACCCTGGAGGAAAGAGATAATCTCAGTTCTCCAATCTTCACTATAAACAGGGGATATATTAAGGATTGCTCTTTCAAGAAGCTCGACCGAAGGTGCTTTTATTGTTTCAAAAAATACTTCCGAAGGTATAGGCAGCCCCTGGGCTGCTGACTTAGCCAATAGATCAGCGTATTCATTTTCTCCACGAGGAATATTTTTGACAGAGAAACCTTTGAAGGAAGCCTCGATCCTTCGGACTGTATCTAGATACTTTTCAAGCTTCGGGTCTCTTGCTTTGTAGCTCTTGTCAATATGACCAGAGATAACTTGAGAATCAGTTTTAAGAATGACCCTTCTGATTCCCATTGCCTTTAATTTCCGAAGACCCAAAAGTAGAGCTCCATACTCAGCGATGTTATTTGTGCAACTAAAATCAAGTCTTGCCGCATAACAAGTTTTAACTTTAGAAGGTGAAATCAACACAGCAGCCGCTCCTGCTCCGAAGGTTCCCCAAGACCCATCGCAAAACACTGTTCATGCTTCGGCATCTTTATTTGTTTCTTCCTCCTGAGCCCCTGGCGTCCAGTCAGCAATAAAGTCTGCTAATGCCTGGGACTGAATCGAAGATCTATGAACATAATCAATACAAAATTCATTGAGCTCTGCAGCCCATTTTCCAATCCTTCCAGTAGCTTCTCGGTTTCTCATAATATCCTTCAGAGGTTGTGAAGAAGGAACAATTATGTTGTAAGCTTGAAAATAGTGCCGAAGCTTCCTGGAGGCCATTAAAACAGCATATAGTACCTTCTCCAATTCTGTATAATTTTTCTTTGATAAACTAAGAACCTCGGATACGAAATATATTGGGGCCTGCTTCTTAACTTGACCTTCAAGCTTCTCCTGGACAAGTGTTGCACTTACCGCTGAGTGCGAAGCTGCCACATATAATAACAAAGGAGCCCCTGGCGTAGGTGGAGTTAGTGTTGTTAGATCTATCAAATACTGTTTCAGCTCTTCAAAGGCCTTCTGCTGGATTGGTCCCCATTGAAAGACTTCGGCTGACTTCAGCACTTCGAAGAATGGTAAGTTTCTCTCTGCTGATCTGGATATGAATCTATTGAGAGATGCCAGCCTTCCTGTCAATCTTTGAGCCCCCTTTTTTGTACTTGGTGGCTCCATTCGAAGTATAGCTTCGATTTTACTTGGGTTGGCCTCAATTCCCTTCGTTGAAACTAGGCAACCAAGAAATTTCCCCTTCTTTACTCCGAAGACACATTTTTCTGGATTCAACTTTAGACCAGCCTGTCTAAAATTAGCGAAGGTCTCCTGTAAATCAGCAATGTGGTTGTCCTGCTTCGTGCTTTTTACAATGATATCATCAACATAAGTTAGTACATTCCTGCCTATCTGAGAATGGAGAACCTTTGCTGTCATTCTGCTGAAGCTTCCTCCAGCATTCTTAAGCCCTTCAGGCATCCGAAGGTAACAGTATGTCCCACTAGGGGTTATGAAACTGGTTTTTGGTTCATCCTCCTTCTTCATCCAGATTTGATGATAGCCTGAATAGCAATCCAGCAAACTCATAAGTTCTGATGAAGCTGCTGCATCGACTAAAGAATCTATCCTTGGCAATGGAAACTCATCCTTCGGACAGGCCTTATTGAGATCAGTAAAATCGATGCACATTCTCCATTTACCATTGGCCTTCTTCACCATAACAGTGTTAGCCAACCATTCTGGGTATTTTACCTCTCTAATAACTCCGGCACTGAGGAGTCTTTTCACTTCATTCCGAGCACCTTCGGCCTTGTCATCAGACATCTTCCGAAGCCTCTGTTTCCTAGGTCTGAAGGATGGATCAACATTGAGCGAGTGCTCAATAACATCCTTGTTAACTCCGCAAAGATCATTAGCTGACCAAGCAAAAACATCTTTATTGTTGAACAAAAACCTTATCAAGGTTTTCTCCTGCTCTTCGGACAATTGAGATCCCAATAGCACCTTCTGCTCTGCTATATCCTCACATAAGAGCATGGGTTTCGGCTGGTCAGCCGAAGCAGCTTTTTCCCTTCTGAACTTGTATTGCTCACAAGCTTCAGTTCCATCTATATTATGGATTGCTTTTGAGTCTGTCCAATGTCCTTCGGCCCTTCTGGCAGCTTCTTGACTTCCATGAATAGCAATGGGCCCTTGGTCCGAAGGTATCTTCATGCAAAGATAAGCTGGATGCAGGATTGCTTCGACGGCATTAAGAGTACCACGACCAATGATTGCATTGTAAGGGTACTCCATGTCAACGACATCAAACATAACTTGTTCAGCCCTTGTGTTGTTGATGAATCCGAAGGCCACTGACATTGAGATTTTGTCGAGTGCTACAATCTGCCTTCCTCCGAAGCCACAGAGGGGATGTGTGGCATCAAGAATTTTATCTTCGGGCTCTTGCATCTGTCTGAAGGCCTTAGCAAATATGATATCAGCTGCACTGCCTGTATCAACCAAAACATTGTGGACCAGAAATCCTTTGATAACACAAGAGATAACCATAGCATCATTGTGTGGGTAATCCTTGAGTTGAAGATCCTCTTGGGAAAAGGTAATAGGAATGTGAGACCATCTTGACTTGATGAAGGGTCCTTGCACCCCGACATGCTGTACCCTTCTCTGTGCTTCCTTCTTCTGCTTCTTGTTGGCTGGTTCTGAACATGATCTGCCTGTTATCGGGAGTACCAGCTTCGGAACCGAAGCAGCTCCAGCTTGAATATTGAACGAAGCCATCAGCTCAGAAAAGTGGTAGTGAGTTCATCGAAGGTGGGCGCCAATGTTGGGGACTCGTTCTCAAATGCTATGAAT
The DNA here is from genome assembly GCF_902167145.1 of Zea mays. NCBI lineage: Eukaryota > Viridiplantae > Streptophyta > Magnoliopsida > Poales > Poaceae > Zea > Zea mays. The sequence goes on from NC_050103.1 coordinate 50,497,198, forward strand.
TAAGAACAAGGCAACATAAAATGTTAAATGTTAATGCCCTTCGTCCGCTGAAGCATTATTCCCTTAAGGATTTAATGAACTTCGGACGAAGGTTAAGGACGGTACAATTACGAAGGTTGAATCTTCGTAGTTGAATTCTAATAGATTATATAAAATAATGCGAGATATGAAGCATCAAAGACGAATAAATTATAAATGAACAACATCATATCAAGTCGAAACAATAAAATGGCGTGACAGAAGAGTTCGGTTAAAAAACATCAAGCCAGGGCACTTGGTACTTCGGAGAGTTGCCAACCCATATACAGTAGGCAAGCTACAGTTGAAGTGGGAAGGACCTTTTCTTTTATTATCTTCGTCAAGACCCGTTCTTATAGATTGAAGGATATGGACGACAACGACATTCCTAGATCTTGGAATGCGGATGAGCTTCAGCGATATTATGTATAGCTTGATGTAATCTTTTTATTTTTTCCTATGGCACCCTTTTCCTTTCTAAAGGGGGAGAAAGGTTTTTAATGGGGCCATAGCATGTAATTTATCTTTTTCATATTTCAGCTCTACAAGAGCAATATCCCCCAAAAATGTAAATGTAAAAGCTGAGCATGCACCATCAAGTGCAAAGAGAAAAGAAAAAACAGGGAGAAGCTCGAAAGACGTCCCTAAGGGGATGCAGAGCACGACGAAGCTACAAAAAGTCGTTCCTAAGGGAGCGCAGTGTAAGTTCCTAAGGGAATGCAGAACTTACAGCGAAATTTCAGCGCTGATACACCGAAAAATAAGCGGTGAAGCCGAAAAATAAACGGCAAAGAGACTTTGGTTATTCCTAAGGGGATGAAGGCTATGGTTGTGGCTTCGTATGCGTGTGTTTGGACATTCATTTGCACGACACATTACATCATACATTTGCATTCATAAACATTCATTTAGACATATATAGGATCATCATCATCATAACACAGGTAGTTGCTTCGGCTCTAAAGACAAGGCTTCGGCAAAAAGAAAAAGAAGCAGTTTTTATGCTTCACTGTGTACGAAAAGAAGGGAAGGTGTTTTTCGCCTTCGGCTCAAAAATGCTAATTTTGTTCACATCGAAGCACTTTATACATTGATGGAAGGGTAAGAATATATTACAAGGTATGGAAAAAGTTCACAGAGTAAAATTTAGTTACATTATTCTTTACAAAGGTTATTACAAGAGTGTGGCGGAACTGCTTGAATTATTCCAACTTAAGTGCCTAAGTCCCGCCTTAGAGGCTACACCACACTTAAATGGGAATAACCCGTCAATCCCTCGGATCTAGTCCGACGAGGCCACTGACAGGATCAAGTACCACATACTCACTCGATGGTGAGGCACAGAGCAAATACAATAAAGCATAAAACCATACATTAAGGAGTATTAAACTTGTTACATCATCATTGGAGTTTTAGCAAAAGTAGTCATCATTGTTTGAAATGCAGCGGAATAAAACTAACGACAAATAAACAGAGAGATGGGGAAGCCTATCCCAGCACTCCTCATGCTCCTCCTCAGCCAAGGCAGGGTCCCACTCGACTGTCCAACCCGGTGGCAAGATGGACGGCCAAGTCACTCCAGCAACCATGTCCTCTAGAGAACCTGTAAAATTATGTCACAAGCAAGGCTGAGTATACTAATACTCAGCTAGACTTACCCGGTGTGAGGAGTCTACTCCTCTACCTCTAGACATGCAGCTGTTTGGCTGATGGGTTTGGTTGCCAAAAGCACTAGCTGAGTTTATAAATCAAGTTTTAGCTTTGTCAAGTTTTAGTGTGACTCTCTTAAGACTAAATGTATACCTATCTAATCATACATGGTATCAAACATTTAGCAATCAACAACTTTTCTAAGTCATCACATTTCCACTTGTTACTCGATGTAGCAGCATGGATCAAGCAGTCTCATTAGCTGCGAGAAGCAGACGATTCGAATCGAGTTTTTAAACCTTGCAAGGTAAACCTAAACACACGACGTGGCGAGGCACTCCGTCCCCACACACATCAACTGTCCCCATTGATTTCCCGACAGCAGAGAGGGGCTCACCGCCTTGGCGTACAATGCCTCACTGACCACGACTGCCGTCATGCAGTGACCGCACTTGTACCCACCATAACCGGAATGGGAGACCACGTCTCAGGTCGCGTGAGGAGGGCAATCTGCTGCCAGCTTCAATCAGGTACTAGGCTTACCGATTTATCATATTTCTCGGCATATGTTTAGTACGTTCAAACGCTTGACTCACGGTACCACACCATAATCCTTATTCCAATTTCCACCTCGTAGACAACCAATCCCCATGGATTGTTGTCCACAGACCCACATCATGCAATTAGGGTTTCAAACAACTCCTACACTTAAGTGCACATTCAATCCTACAATCATTAAGTGTAGTAAAATAGCATAATAAATAGGTTATGCATAAAACTGGGCTTGCCTTCCAAAGCTGGGGCAGGCAGATCCTCTGGGGTAGGCTCTGGTGCTGGATCCGGGGCTACCTCCTGAGCAACTCCTTGCTCTGGCATGAGGATGTACTCTCCGTCCGCGAGGTTGCAATCTATCGAATGCAATGAATAAGATATATGCATGCTATGATATGTAGAATTTAATAGCAATTATGCCGTAGTGCAGAAAAACTAAGTTAGTTAATCATTTAGGGTTTTCTTGTTATAAGAGGCCCTTAGGGTTTTAGGCTTCTCAATTTAGGTTTGAGTTTCCTGCCTAAGCATAATGGATTGAGACTTGGAATGCCCCTTAAATGTTTTAGTGGGTACTCAAGGGGTTTTGCTGGTTTGGTTAGGGTAACATTAGTCTCCACTATTAATTTCCTTTTTCTTTTTCTATTTATGCTTTTGGGGTGGGTTTGAACTATAACAGTGATTTAACTTTTCCCAAAAATTCTAAAAATTACAGTGGGTTACTATTTGTCACTGCAGTCTATCCTATAAATTTGAGGTGGATACTGATTAAGATATTACTTGTGCAAAATTAACAAAAACAAGTTTTAAAAGGGCACTTTACACTATAGCTGTGATTTAAGTGAGGTTTCTGTACCAAATTTTATTTTTGTCCAGATACATAGGTGATATTAGGCCTCTGTGTTAAAATCACAGAAAAAGGCCTACTGGATATTTAGTTGTGAATTTCTAAAGTTTTATTCCAAAAAGGTGCTTATAACTAACTTGTCATTTGAAAAATATCAAACAACAGATTTCATATTTTTCCTATGTTCATAATAACAAAACATTAGTTATCCCAAGGTTTGGGGTGTTTTCTCCTTATGGTTATTTTTCTAGGGTTTTTCTAAGGTTTCCTTTTTTTCTAAATTAAAAGGTATCTCCTTTGTTTTGCACTAAACAAGAGTATAATAAATTTTTCTAGTGAACTACACTGAATAAGGGAGCTAACAAAAATGTGGGTGCTCCCTGGTTCTTATTTTAAACTACCTTTAATATTTTCTCTAACTTTAGGCTAAAAATGATTTAAATGGTAAACTCTACCTTAACTTGGTGTACAGAGGGGTTTATTATTTTTAAACAGATCAGGAAGTGATTAAGCACTTCTCTAAATTTTCTTAAACCCAGTCTAATAGTGTAGCTATTTTTCCTTATTTCTTTTAGCTTTTGACCAGTTAAGCATTTAAATCAAAACTTTAAAGTTTCTGTAAAACTTAGGGATTTTATATTTTTCTTAAGTAGTTTACATCATTTAGGCTCTGGCAAAATTGGTTTGACTTGATTTGGATAAACCAAACTGAAGTTATGAATTTTTCAAGTTCTGTTTGGATTTAACCAGAATATTTTAAAAAAGGTTTTCTGGAAAACTATTTTGCATCGAAGACCCTGGGTTCTTTCTAAACTAATTCCTTCAGTTATACCCCTGCACCATTATTCCCCTAAGTCACTGACAGCGCACAAAACCCCCTAGCCTTTTCTTCTTCTTGCCCGAGGTCCCTCCCCTTATGTAAACAGTAACCGCGAAAAGGAAAGGGTGGCGCGGCTTACCAGCGGCAAGAGAGGTCCGGCGAGGGGCGAGTTGGCTTCTGGAGGTCCTGGCGGTCACATCGAGGTACGGCTCGACGGCGGTGGTGACCGGAATCGGCCGGTCCACGTGCGCAGGCGGGTGGACTCGTCGGCGGCGAGTGCTCCGGCCTAACCACGGCGACATAGGTCAATCCAAGGGCACGGGAAGCTTCATGGGGTGTTGATGAGTCGACACGTGCAAGGAATTGAAGAACAACTCACCGTGGAGCTCGGTCTACGTTCACCGGCGGTCAGGTGAAGTCCGGCGACCGTGGACTGGCTTCTCCGGTGAGGCAAAGTCCGATTCCTTGCTCGGGGAGCTTCACTGAGGCATGCACGGTCTACTCCGAGGGTCGGACGCGGCTGGGAGAGGCTCTGCTGGCCAGTCTATGGTGGCGGGTGTTCGGGTGGCCGCGGGCACGCCGTTTGCAGGGCAAACGCCGGTGATCTCTGGCTCCGGTGAGGTCGAGAGCACGCGGGGGAGTACGGTTGAAGCTTCGGTGGGCTTTATAGGCGCGGGCGCGAGCAAGAGACACGAGCATGGCTTGGCGCGACACGGGGCGCGCGGGGTTGGGCGCTGGGCGTGCTCTGGCGCGTTCAGAGCGCGTCGAACACGTGGAAGTGTTCTTCTGCCCTTGTTCAACAGCTCGCCGAGATCGCAAGCGTGCGAATCTTGGCAAAAATCCGGCACAGGCTTCCTCCTAGCACCTAGGGATGTCTCTTGTATGTGAGTTCCCATGGCAGATATGCCCCAGGTAGGGAGATTTGCGGACGCCAAATCTGGCTTGTCCCTCTGTCCATCTCGCGACAAAAACCATGCCAAATCTTGTCAAACGTCTTGGGCTCGGTTTCAAACTTTTCCAGTGGGTGCCTTAGGTGGTATAACACCTTTTTGGTATACAACCCAAATGGTTTTGGTGCCATTTACTAAGTGAACATGGTGGATCTTTAGATTAGGTTCAAAATTTAACTTAGAAAGAATTAGAGAGCTCTAGTGTGCTCTCTCCTTAAGGGGGGGGGGGGAAATTGGGGTCTTCAAGGGGTCTTTTTGCAATGTTCCCTCCCTGCATTTGCTAGGTTACAAGGTTACTAAAACTTGTTTAGGGACTAAGATCATGTTTTGGCAATTTGGTTATCTTATCCACTGATCCCTGGCTTGGAAGTCTAGTGCTCTTAGGTGTCCTTAGGGTTTAATCACCTTGGGTCCCCATGACCATTGTTCCAATTGTGTGGTTGAAACCCTTGCCATTAACTTCTCTTAGCTAACCCATGTTTCCAAGGTTTTATGTTCTTCTTTTCTTCCACATGTGATCACAGTCATTAGTGCATAAATGTAACCATGGTCTTGGTAACACCTAGGGTGTTTACAACCCTCCCCCTTAAAGGAATCTCGTCCCGAGATTTTTAGGTAGAGTCCTTTGGAGGCTGCCATGAAGGTGTACTGGTGTGTGGTTTCTTCCTTTATCCAAGTTTCTCTAGTTAACTGCTCTTCGAATGTCATTCTCTTTGCGACTTCAGAAGGAAGTCCTTTTTGAGTCATTTCCAAAGCTTACCACACCTTTAGCATCTAAGTTTTTCTTATATTTGAATTCAAAGGGCAGGTGGGGGTTTTGGATTACGTACCGACTCCGTTGGGAAGAAAGTTGGGGAAGCGAGAACGTAGAAAATCCTCAGTCTCCCATCTAGCTTCTTCTACTGAATGGTGGCTCCACTAAACCTTATACATTTTGATCGACTTTGCCCGTGTTGATCTCTCCTTTTGGTCCAATACCTTGACGGGGTGCTCTTGATAAGACAAGTCTGGTTCTATCTCAATTTTTGGTTCAGGTAATACTTCGGTGGGTAAGCGGACACATTTCCGTAGCTGAGATACATGGAATACATCATGAACAACTAACATGTGGGGTGGCAACTTCAATTGATATGCTACAGGTCCACAAGTTTCCTTGATCTCATAGGGTCCAATGTAGCGAGGAGTTAACTTGCCCTTGATTCCAAATCTCTGCACACCTTTGGTGGGTGACACTTTAAGATAAACATGATCTCCCACTTCAAACTGCAGAGGCTTCCTTCTCTTGTCATGATAGCTCTTTTGCCTGGCCTGGGCAGCTTCTAGGTTATTCTTAATAACTCTGACCTTTTCCTCTGCTTCAAGTACCAAGTCTGGTCCAAATATTTCCCTCTCTCCTGCTTGAGACCAATTCGGCGGGGTCCTACACCTTCTCCCATACAAGGCTTCAAAAGGTGTCATCTTCAAACTGGACTCGTAGCTGTTATTATAGGAGAATTCTACCAATGAAAGACACTTGTCCCAATCCTTTCCATAGTGTAGCACACATGCCCTCAACATGTCTTCCAAAATCTGATTTACCCTTTCTGTCTGACCATGTGTTTGGGGATGGTATGCTGAGCTTCTTATTATATGGGTCCCAAGTGACTCCTGCAATTGCTCCCAAAATCGTGCCACGAATGGTGCTCCTCTGTCAGATACTATAGTCCTTGGTATTCCATGCAAGCGAACTATCTGGTCAATGTAGATTTCTGCATACTTCTCCGTCCTGTGGGTGGTGTGTACCGGCAAGAAATGAGCTGTCTTGGTCAGTCTGTCCACAATGACCCAAATGGAATCATGGTGCCGGGAGGTATTGGGCAATCCCACGATAAAATCCATGCAAATGTCCTCCCATTTCCAAGATGGTATGGGAAGGGGTTGCAAAGGGCCTACTACCTTCAAATGACTGGCCTTGATTCTCTTGCAGGTGTCACATTCAGAGATATACTTAGCAATTTCCCTCTTCATTCTGGTCCACCAGTATAAAGATCTGAGATCATGATACATCTTGTTACTGCCGGGGTGCATGGAGAATTTTGAAAGGTGAGCTTCATCCAATATCTTCTTTCTGAGTTCAGGGTTCTTGGGAACAACTAACCGGTCTCCAAACCATAGGACTCCTTTGTTGTCCTGACGGAAACATTTGTATTTATCCACCTTTTGTTCGACCATTTCCTTAATAACTTGAACACCCTTGTCTCCAATCTGTGCCATGACTATTTGCTCTTGTAATGTGGGCTCCACTAAAATATAACTCAAAGCACCGGAGGAAACAACTTCTAGGTTAAGTTTGCACAACTCATCACACAGGGTGGTGACTCTTGCATCCATATTCATACAATTGCACTGGGCTTTCCTGCTTAAGGCATCTGCCACAACATTGGCTTTGCCAGGATGGTAATGCACCTCCAAATCATAGTCCTTGATTAACTCTAACCATCTTCTCTGCCTCATATTAAGATCAGCCTGGGTGAAGATATATTTGAGACTCTTATGATCAGTGTAAATGTTACAGTGAGCTCCCATCAAGTAATGTCTCCATATCTTGAGAGCATGAACCACTGCTGCTAACTCCAGATCATGTGTGGGGTAGTTCTGCTCATGGGGTCTGAGTGCTTGGGAGGCATAAGCAATGACTCTGTTGTCCTGCATTAAGACACATCCCAATCCCATACCGGAAGCATCGCAATAAACTTCAAAGGGCTTGGTGTTGTCAGGTTGAGCAAGCACTGGTGCTATTGTCAAATGCTACCTCAGTGTATGAAAGGCATCCTCACACTTCTGGCTCCAATCATACCTGACTCCCTTCTTCAACAGCTCAGTCATTGGCTTGGCAATTCTGGAGAAATCCGGAATAAATCGTCGATAATACCCTGCCAATCCCAGAAAACTCCGAATCTGTCTCACTGTGGTAGGAGGTTTCCAATCCATTACTTCTTGTACCTTCTTAGGATCAACTGATATTCCATCCTGAGAAATTGTGTGACCCAAGAATTTAATTTCCCTTAGCCAGAAATCACACTTAGACAACTTAGCATAAAGACGATGATCGCACAGTCGCTGAAGCACGATGTGTAGATGCTCAGTATGCTCGTCTTCATTCTTGGAATAGACCAGAATATCATCAATGAAAACCACCACAAATTTGTCCAGCTCCGGCATGAATACTGAGTTCATTAGATACATGAAATAAGCCGGGGCATTGGTCAGCCCAAAAGACATCACCAAAAACTCATAGAGCCCATATCTGGTGGAGAAAGCCGTCTTCAGAACATCACTGGCACGGATCTTGATTTGATGGTAGCCCAAGCGAAGGTCTATCTTGGAGACCAATTTGGCTCCTACCAACTGATCAAACAAAACATCAATGCGAGGCAGTGGGTATTTGTTCTTGATGGTCACCGCATTGAGAGGGCGGTAATCGACACACATTCTCAGACTCTCATCCTTCTTCTTAACAAACAAGGCTGGGCATCCCCAAGGTGAAGTACTTGGGCGAATGAACCCCATGTCCAACAACTCTTGTAGCTGCTTTTTCAACTCCGCTAATTCCGCGGGAGGCATCCTATAGGGTCTCTTGGATATAGGAGCAGTCCCGGGTTGCAATTCAATCGCGAACTCGATGTCTCTGTCGGGTGGCATTCCTAGCAATTCGTCAGGAAAGACATCTGGGTAGTCACAGACCATAGGGATTCTTTCAACTGGTGACTCTATCATGGCGAATGCACAAGAACGGGTACAACCCTGATAAGGCAAATATAAAGTAGTCTCGCCATAAGTAGGGGAGTGAATCTCAATGGCCCTTGCTGCAATATCCAATACTGCCTGATGCCTGGATAACTAATCAGTTCCAAATATAATGTCCACGCTATCCAATCCTAAGTTGAGAAGGGTGGTTCTAATCACAAGACTACCAAACTTTATAGGCACTTGCCTGTTGATTTGGTAGGTGGCAACCCTGCCTCCTGGTGTTGAAATTGTGATACCCCCATTGGTGTGGTGAAAAGGTAATTGGCACTTGGCACTAAATTTGGCACTGATAAAACTGTGTGATGCACCAGAATCAAAAAGAATAATAGCAGGATAATTCAAAACTGAAAAGATACCAGTCATGACGGGTGCTCCCTCTGGAATGTCAGCCATGGTGGTGAAGTTTAGTCTGCCTTGTCTCACTTGCACCTTCTGCCTCTTGCCTTGGTTCTGGTTGGCATTCTGTCCCTGCCTCTGCTGGTTTCTGGGGCAATTCTTAGCATAATGCCCGGTGTTACCACAAGTGAAACACTTGTTGTCATTGGCCTGACGGTACTGCTGCTGCTATGGCTGATTGTTCCTCTAAAATGGAAACTAGGTGTGGCTGGGTGCCTGCTACTGCTGCTATGGTCGGATCACCCAACGTCCTTTCTGCTGCTGAGGTCCCCTGTTCCGAGTGTCAGACACGGTCCTGAAGCACTGTGGCTGAGATGAAGGTCCTTTCACAGTGGTCTTCCTCTTCTTTTCTGCCTGACGAGCTGTGATACAGTCCTCCTGAGAAATGGCCATGTTGACTAACTCATTATAGCTGTTGGCCCTGACTGTGTTGAGACGGTCGCGGAGCTTAGTGCTGAGCCCCCTCCTGAACCTATCCCTCTTCTTCTCGTCGGTGTCTGCATGATATCCTGCATATTGGCACAGGTCATTGAAGGCATGAGCATACTGTAACACTGTTCGATTCCCTTGAGTGAGTGCCAGAAACTCGTTGAGCTTGCGGTCCATAATGTCTGCTGGTATATGATGCCCCCTGAAAGCTGCCTTGAACTCTCTCCATTCCACCTCATGGTCAACTGGCTGCATAGCAAGAAAGTGGTCCCACCATGTCCGCGCGGGTCCGCGAAGCTGCTGGGTGGTGAATCTGACCTTAGTCACCTCTGAACAAACTCCACGGAGTAGCGGGAATTTGGATTCCACTACCCTCAGCCATACATCAGCATCAAGTGGGTCCTCGACCCTGGTGAACAACGGTGGTTGAATACTGAGGAACTCCTGATAAGTGGCTGCTGCGGGGTGACGCTGATGATCACCACCACCATAATGCTGAAGTGGTGGCTGGCGCTGAGCTAACTGTCGCAAGATCTCGTTCTGCTGAGCCATCAGCTCCTGTAGAGTAGGGGGTGGTGGCGGTGGTGGAGGAATGCGCTCATTCTGTCCACGACGCGCTCTTCCTGCCATCTGAAAAATCATGTATATTCTCAACATCACATTTCTGAGGTTCAAGGTTCAATCGTGGTGAAAGAGTCAAAAGGGTAAAACCAATATATTCTTGCATAATTATAAAAGATTCCACATGGCATAAACTTTTCTTCTTAAATTAAAACTGGCATCATTCATCATCCATGCTTCCAAAAGAGTTTGTCATGATTACATCAGTAACTCAAAAGACTCAACTCTATCTAGCCTAGTACCCCAAGGGTGCAAAAGCTAAGCTAGCTTCGAGGAGTTCTACTGTCACAGACTTCTAACTCTATCCCTGCGACCTAGTGAGCAAACGAGGCAACGCTCGACTCGGGGGAAGGTGGTCTCCCTGAGCTAGCAGTGTCCAAGCTGGAGGCAGGCTCCTCTCCTCCCTCGATGTGGACATCCTCATTGGCCTCCATGTCCTGGATCTCCTGGTAGTGCATATCCAAGTGTTGGTTAGCTTCCGCGAGTTGCTGCTGAGTGTTGATAAGCTGATCCTCGAGAACCTCGATGGTGTTCTCCCTGGTTCCCACTAGCTCCTCAAGCTCTTGGATCTCATTTGACAATTGTTCCACTTGTAGGTCTTTTTCCACCATCTCAGTGGACAAGTCAACCACAAGTTCCTCTCTGTTATCCGAAGTGATCTTGGTCGCCTCCAACAATGCCATCAGATGGGACATTGCCTCTCCACGCATCACTTGCAGACGATACAGGGCATTCATGCACCGCACTGTCAAGTGAGCAGTCTGTCCTGGGTAGATAGCCCATATATCCTTGGCATGCTCCACTCGGTCCTTCCACATTGGGTCGTCCTCCTTCTCCGCGGGGAACAAGCCAATGGGGTGAGTGGACAGCTCCAAGGGGTGGAATCCGCAGAAGGTGGTCAGTCCATGAAGAGCAATTGCCTCCATAGTATCCTCAGCCCTGTATCCAAAAGACTCAGAGTCCAGCGAACGCCAGCCTGGCTATAGGGGATGAGGCTCCAGGGTCATCCTCACCCTATAGCGGGGCACTCTGTGTTTCTCAAATAGCTGCAGCACATATTGGGGAGGCGTCGTGTAACCAGCTCCCTGAAGTACCTCCCACAAGATACAGGGGAAACCCTCTCGTGCAAGCCCGTCCGTGTGGGACTGTGCATTCCCTTCATCCGAGGATCCGTGAGAAGTCATCTGTGTACGGTTAAGTGTAAGTAAAAAGAAAAATAAGTATAAAAGAAAAAGGAATCAAAACTTGGCCTCTCTCGGGTTATAACCATATTACATGGTGGCTTATCTTTTGTTATTATGCCTCGTATCATTTCAAAATTCTTAACTAGTTACCCAGTAGTTTGATTACATGATGCATGCATGCTCGTCCTAAACAACCTCACATCAACTTAGAGGGAATAGGAAGGAACTACCATCCCTTATAGTAGCCTGTAGGGCTTACTCAATTAGCCACCTAGCTACCCTTCTATCATCCTAAGGCTTCACGTCCTAGGTCTATCCTGATCATCCTACGATTTATCCAACATTTGTTTCTACCAAGTTTTACTTTGAAAAAGGATGGTATTTATAGTTTATTGATTCCTCTGTGGTGGTACGAGCTCCGATACCAGCTGTGGCGGAACTACCTGAATTATTCCAACTTAAGTGCCTAAGTCCCGCCTTAGAGTCTAGACCACACTTAAATGGGAATAACCCGTCAATCCCTCGGATCTAGTCCGACGAGGCCACTGACAGGATCAAGTACCACGTACTCACTCGATGGTGAGGCACAGAGCAAATACAATAAAGCATAAAACCATACATTAAGGAGTATTAAACTTATTACATCATCATCGGAGTTTTAGCAAAAGTAGTCATCATTGTTCGAAATGCAGCGGAATAAAACTAACGACAAATAAACAAAGAGATGGGGAAGCCTATCCCAGCACTCCTCATGCTCCTCCTCAGCCGAGGCAGGGTCCCACTCGACTGTCCAACCCGGTGGCAAGATGGACGGCCAAGTCACTCCAGCAACCATGTCCTCTAGAGAACCTGTAAAATTATGCCACAAGCAAGGCTGAGCATACTAATACTCAGCTAGACTTACCCGGTGTGAGGAGTCTACTCCTCTACCTCTAGACATGCAGCTGTTTGGCTAAGGGGTTTGGTTGCCAAAAGCACTAGCTGAGTTTATAAATCAAGTTTTAGCTTTGTCAAGTTTTAGTGTGACTCTCTTAAGACTAAATGTATACCTATCTAATCATACATGGTATCAAACATTTAGCAATCAACAACTTTTCTAAGCATCACATTTCCAATTGTTACTCAATGTAGCAGCATGGATCAAGCAGTCTCATTAGCTGCGAGAAGCAGACGATTCGAATCGAGTTTTTAAACCTTGCAAGGTAAACCTAAACACACGACGTGGTGAGGCACTCCGTCCCCACACACATCAATCGTCCCCATCGATTCCCCATCAGCAGAGAGGGGCTCACCGCCTTGGCGTACAATGCCTCACTAACCCCGACTGCCGTCGTGCAGTGACCGCACTTGTACCCACCATAACCGGAATGGGAGACCACGTCTCAGGTCGCGTGAGGAGGGCAATCTGCTGCCAGATTCAATCAGGTACTAGGCTTACCGATTTACCATATTTCTCGGCATATGTTTAGTACGTTCAAACGCTTGACTCACGGTACCACACCATAATCCTTATTCCAATTTCCACCTCATAGACAACCAATCACCATGGATTGTTGTCCACAGACCCACATCATTATGCTATGAAAGTGGACACAACCAATTCCTGACCTCGCGCGAGTGCTAGAAAATCACTCGACTTCTACTGAGATCCCTAATTGATAAAGCAGCTACTCGACCTAGCATACTAGTATCCATCACAAAAGGATTCCTGAGATCATGCAACTAGGGTTTCAAACAACTCCTACACTTAAGTGCACATTCAATCCTACAATCATTAAGTGTAGTAAAATAGCATAATAAATAGGTTATGCATAAAACCGGGGCTTGCCTTCCAAAGCTGGGGCAGGCAGATCCTCTAGGGCAGGCTCTGGTGCTGGATCTGGGGCTACCTCCTGAGCAACTCCTTGCTCTGGCACGAGGATGTACTCTCCGTCCGCGAGGTTGCAATCTATCGAATGCAATGAATAAGATATATGCATGCTATGATATGTAGAATTTAATAGCAATTATGCCTTAGTGCAGAAAAACTAAGTTAGTTAATCATTTAGGGTTTTCTTGTTATAAGAGGCTCTTAGGGTTTTAGGCTTCTCAATTTAGGTTTGAGTTTCCTGCCTAAGCATAATGGATTGAGACTTGGAATGCCCCTTAAATGTTTTAGTGGGTACTCAAGGGGTTTTGCTGGTTTGGTTAGGGTAACATTAGTCTCCACTATTAATTTCCTTTTTCGTTTTCTATTTATGCTTTTGGGGTGGGTTTGAACTATAACAGTGATTTAACTTTTCCCAAAAATTCTAAAAATTACAGTGGGTTACTATTTGTCACTGCAGTCTGTCCTATAAATTTGAGGTGGATACTGATTAAGATATTACTTGTGCAAAATTAACAAAAACAAGTTTTAAAAGGGCACTTTACACTATAGCTGTGATTTAAGTGAGGTTTCTGTACCAAATTTTATTTTTGTCCAGATACATAGGTGTATTAGGCCTCTGTGTTAAAAATCACAGAAAAAGGCCTACTGGATATTTAGTTGTGAATTTCTAAAGTTTTATGCCAAAAAGGTGCTTATAACTAACTTGTTATTTGAAAAATATCAAACAACAGATTTCATATTTTTCCTATGTTCATAATAACAAAACATTAGTTATCCCAGGTTTGGGGTGTTTTCTCCTCAGGGTTATTTTTCTAGGGTTTTTCTAAGGTTTCCTTGTTTTTCTAAATTAAAAGGTATCTCCTTCCTTTTGCACTAAACAAGGGTATAATAAATTTTTCTAGTGAACTACACTGAATAAGGGAGCTAACAAAAATGTGGGTGCTCCCTGGTTCTTATTTTAAACTACCTTTAATATTTTCTCTAACTTTAGGCTAAAAATGATTTAAATGGTAAACTCTACCTTAACTTGGTGTACAGAGGGGTTTATTATTTTTAAACAGATCAGGAAGTGATTAAGTACTTCTCTAAATTTTCTTAACCCCAGTCTAATAGTGTAGCTATTTTTCCTTATTTCTTTTAGCTTTTGACCAGTTAAGCATTTAAATCAAAACTTTAAAGTTTCTGTAAAACTTAGGGGTTTTATATTTTTCCTAAGTAGTTTACATCATTTAGGCTCTGGCAAAATTGGTTTGACTTGATTTGGATAAACCAAACTGAAGTTATTAATTTTTCAAGTTCTGTTTGGATTTAACCAGAATATTTTAAAAAGGTTTTCTGGAAAACTACTTTGCATCGAAGACCCTGGGTTCTTTCTAAACTAATTCCTTCAGTTATACCCCTACGCCAATATTCCCCTGAGTCACTGACAGCGCACAAAACCCCCTGGCCTTTTCTTCTTCTTCCCCGAGGTCCCTCCCCTTATGTAAACAGTAATTGCGGAAAGGAAAAGGGCGGCGCGGCTTACCGGCGGCGAGAGAGGTCCGGCGAGGGGCGGGGTTGGCTTCGGGAGGTCCTGGCGGTCACAGCGAGGTACAGCTCGACGGCGGTGGTGACCGGAATCGACCGGTCCACGTGCGCAGGCGGGTGGACTCGTCGGCGGCGAGTGCTCCGGCCTAACCACGGCGACATAGGTCAATCCAAGGGCACGGGAAGCTTCACGGGGTGTTGATGAGTCGACACGTGCAAGGAATTGAAGAACAACTCACCGTGGAGCTCGGTCTACGTTCACCGGCGGTCGGGTGAAATCCGACGACCGTGGACTGGCTTCTCCGGCTAGGCAAAGTCCGATTCCTTGCTCGAGGAGCTTCACCGAGGCATGCACGGTCTACTCCGAGGGTCGGACGCGGTTGGGAGAGGCTCTGCTGGCTGGTCTACGGTGGCGGGTGTTCGGGTGGCCGCGGGCACACCGTTTGCAGGGCAAACGCCGGTGATCTCTGGCTCCGGTGAGGTCGAGAGCACGCGGGGGAGTACGGTTGAAGCTTCGGTGGGCTTTATAGGCGCGGGCACGAGCAGGACACATGGGCACGGCTTGGCGTAGCGCGGGGCGTGCGGGGTCGGGCGCTGGGCGTGCTCTGGCGCGTTCAGAGCGCGTCGAACACGTGGAAGTGTTCTTCTGCCCTTGTTCAACAGCTCGCCGAGATCGCAAGCGTGCGAATCTTGGCAAAAATCTGGCGCAGGCCTCCTCCTAGCACCTAGGGCTGTCTCTTGTATGTGAGTTCCCATGACAGATATGCCCTAGGTAGGGAGATTTGCGGACGCCAAATCTGGTTTGTCCCTCTGTCCACCTCGCGACAAAAACCATGCCAAATCTTGTCAAACGTCTTGGGCTCGGTTTCAAACTTTTCCAGTGGGTGCCTTAGGTGGTATGACACCTTTTTGGTATACAACCCAAATGGTTTTGGTGCCATTTACTAATTGAACACGGTGGATCTTTAGATTAGGTTCAAAATATAACTTAGAAAGAATTAGAGAGCTCTAGTGTGCTCTCTCCTTAAGGAGGGGGGGGGGAATTGGGGTCTTCAAGGGGTCTTTAGCAATGTTCCCTCCCTCATTTGCTAGGTTACAAGGTTACTAAAACTTGTTTAGGGACTAAGATCATGCTTTGGCAATTTGGTTATCTTATCCACTGATCCCTGGCTTGGATGTCTAGTGCTCTTAGGTGTCCTTAGGGTTTAATCACCTTGGGTCCCCATGACCATTGTTCCAATTGTGTGGTTGAAACCCTTGCCATTAACTTCTCTTGTTTCCAATGTTTTATGTTCTTTTCTTCCACATGTGATCACAGTCATTAGTGCATAAATGTAACCATAGTCTTGGTAACACCTGGGGTGTTACAAAGAGTTCTTAGAGTTTTTCTACAGTTATCTATTCAAGCTTCATTAGTATCCATTAAGCTTCGGCTTCGTCGTCCGTTAAGCTTTGGCTTCGTCTTCTTACTCTTCAGCTTCGTCGGCTTCGTCATCCTATACATATTAAAGTATTGTAAGGAAGATTCAAGTTTGAAGGAAGAGGTAAGCACAAGGTATGATTCTGTTACCGGCTTAAGATGACTCCGAGCTTCATCACCAGCTATGCTTCGTCCACCCTTTGTCCATACCAATTTTATAAATCTATTTGCTATGCTTCGGTCAAGGTTGGGAATGTTATCCAAATCTTCTGGTGATAAACTGAAATTGGGTCTTTTGACAACCTTTCCATGTTCGCCACCAGATTTCAGGAAGGCGACAGCTTTGCCCCGAGAAGCTACCAGGGCACAGAAGTCACCATGTCCAGCTATAATTTTGTCAAGGTCATCAATTTCACCCTCGATATGTTCCAAGGCTCCCGGCAGGTCTTCAGTCGAAGGATTAAATTTTTCGCAGTTGGCTCCAACCGAATTGAAGACCTGCTTCAGCCGTTGTACACATCGATTAGTGAACTCCAAACATTTGTTTTGAAGCTGTGTCAATGATTTTTGCAAATCTGAACTTTTCTGGACCTCAGCCTCAAATTTTGCATTAAGCTTCTGCTTTTCTTGTTCGAAGCTTTCTGACTGGGAGAGAAGCTTCGTATTTAATTCTGCTATTTTAGCTTCAGCTTCTGCCAATAAGCCTTTGGTTGTCTGAAGCTCGAAGTCCTTCTTTTCAAGAGCAGCTGATTGATCTTTTATTTTGCTTTCTAAACTCTCAATTATAACTTCGTATTTTTTATCTTCAAAATCTTGTTGCATTTTCAAAGCTTTACTCAACAGCATACTCTGCATACAAGCAACCTTCGTTAGAGAACATCTTCGTTGTTAAAAACAATAAAAGTTAAAGAAAAGTTGTTTACCTTGAAATTGGAATAGAATAAACTACCGACGATGTGCTGTCGTCGGTAGCGGCTAATGTCCGTCTCGAGCTTCGGGAAACCAATACTCTTTGATAGAGTACCAATAACCTTCGCTCCGATATGATCCCAGACACAGCCCAACTTTTCGTCATCGACTCCACCGAAGAGAAGTGCCCCCGGCTGATATCCGCAAGATATGGCATATTCTTTTAGCTCTTCTTTTTCAGCCTTCGTCAACTCTTGTCCAACTAAGTTCTAAAAGTTGAAAATTTCATCTTCCGAAGTGTCTTCGGCTATTTCTTTCTCCATTTCGGGCTCTGGGGTCATAGTCTCTTCGGTGGCTGCAGCAGCTTCTTCTGCGGCCATGTCTAGCAGTATCTTATCAATATTAGCAATTGTGCTTTCTAAGTGAATATCTTCGGCTATGGCAGCTTCGGCAGCTGTAGCTTCCGAAGGTGCAGCTTCGGTAGCTGTTGTGCTCTCAACAGCTGGTGCCTTTGGAGCTGAAGCTTGTGGTGGTGTCCCTTCAATGACTTCCGTCACTGTAATGATTCTTTGTTTTTTCGGCCTAGCTGCCTTCTTCATTTTTGCGGGCTCCTTTTCCTTCTGAAAAAGCTTTGTCATATGTGGCCCCAGTGGACTTAGCTTGACAGACAAAGATTCAGTCATTACCTTTAAGATTTCCTCCACGTCGGTGGCAGAGGGTGTTGCAGCAGTTTCTTCTTCTTCATCAATTGCCTTCTGCTTCGGAGCTGTAGCTTTTCTCTTCTTTGAATCATCTGTTTTCGGCTCAGGCTTCAGCTTTTTCTTTGTCAATTGTTCTTCATCGTCTTTCATCGATTTAGTAGCTTCTTTCTTCAAAGCACCAGCCACTCTCTTTCTCTTCTGCCCTTCGGCATCCTTGTCTAGCCGCTCGTAGTCAGGATACTCAAAGTCCAGAGCATCCATTACTCAGTTCAACCTTCGCTTCAGACGGGTGCCGAAGGCTGCAGTCATTAGTTGATCTTCTTTTTTAGAGTAATTGCCAGGAATTTCATTGCACATCACTTCAATCGTGTCCAGCCACTCTTGGCAAGGCACTTTGAAATGTTTCTTGAATTTATAATGATAGGGTAACTGAATAAGTTCCCCCTTCTTCTTTTCTCCTTTAAGCTTCGGCATGTCCCACTCTTTCAAAGTTGGGAACACTCTGAAAGCCAAGAATTCTTGCACCAAGTCCCTAGTGCCGATATGCTCCGCAATAACTCTAAATTCAGCCAGAGCAATTTGGCTTGGACTCCCTGGTGTCATGTTGTATTGGGGTCTGGTCTCTCCGAAGATCAGTTCTAGTGGACTTTGGACCAGCTTCTCCTTTTCTTCGTCAACTTTGACGTAAAACCATTCAGACTTCCAGCCAGCTGGCCACTTGCTACGATAGCTGATCATTGGAAATTTTGTACTCTTGCGATAGGCAAAGTTGTAGCAGCCAAAGTTTTCATGCAGCCCATCTCCTCTAGCCTTGGTCTGATAATGAAGCTCGTGCACTCGGCAGAAACCTTCGGCAAATGGTTCCACCCCTTGGCTTCAGAGAGCCCAGATATAAACGCTAAGCCTAACGATAGAGTTAGGAGTTAGTTGATGAAGATAGATCCCAAACTTCTTCAAAACATCAGCAATCATCTTGTTTAAAGGAAATCTTAAACCAGCTTTAAAGAAGCTTTTGAAGACCACTACTTCATCCTTTCCTGGCTTCAGAGTAATCTCCTCCCCGCCGAAACGAACCAGCTCCTTCTTCGCTTCACTGAAATAGCCCAAATTCATCAGCTTCGGCATGTCACCTTCGGAAATGGTGGATTTCCCAAGCTCCAGGTGGCTGGGTTTAGTTGGCACTGCGCTGTAATCATCTTCTGACTCAACTTCCTCAGCATCAGCCTGCTCAGCTTCAGCGGCAGGTGCATCCTCCGATACTACCAGCCCTGAACGCTTCAACACTTCAGAGATTGGAGCAGTTTCGTCACCTTTGGCTTCCTCTCCGTCGCGAGTAATCCTAGCTGTTGAACGTACTCTAGCCATCTGATGATTGAATTTCTTGTTTTTCGAATGAAGTTGAAAATTTTTAACTTTGCCGAAGCTCTTTCTTGTTACGAAGCTTGAGTAAAACAAATAGCTTCGGATGAGGATGCAGTAAGCAAGCTTCGGTTTTGGTCAATATTTTGGCAGCAAAACAGCGCAATAGCAATGAATGATGTGGTAACTTCACACCTACCCGTCTATTTATATAGTGCCGCAGGTGGGAAGGTGAATCGTCAAGGTCTTCCGCACCGGACAAACAGCCACCCGCACTCACTGAACGGTGGGCCACAGTCCGAGAAGGTGAATCACCAGGGCACGCGTAACTGCTGCAAGATGGGGCCACCTCGCGCACGGATTATTTTAATCGTTTCTCGCCAACAAGCTCAGGGAAGGTGTTTTTCGGATCTTCGGCATCCTGAAGCCTAAAAGATTTTTTCACAGATCAAGCTCGTTACGAAAAACGATCTAGCACCGCGAAGGGGCTACTATTGGGGGTATGCTTCGTAGCCGAAGATCCTAAAGAAAGAAACACCTTCGGCAGATCCTCTCAAAAGCAGTGCTGAAGCTATCGCCTATAAAGCTTCGGCATAGTGACATGTCTCAAGACGAAGGGGTGAACCGACTTAAAGATGAAATGACCTAAAGACCCATGATATTCTGTGTCATTATTGTAGTTGATTGTAAAGGGCATAAATGTAATTATACACAGGCTGCGCCCTGTGCCTATAAATAGGTGAACAGTACCCCTGTACTGTTCACGCAATCTTGTAATCACTGGCACATTACGCTGGAATTATTGCTTTCTGCCAAGGCGAAGGTATAAATGTACCTAAATATTATGTTTTAATATTTAGGTTTGTATAATAAAATATGTGAATAATCTTATGTGTTTTTGATATATCATTCCCTTCTATTTCATATTTTTTTATATATTTCATTCTACATTGTTTTATAACTCTAATTACGAAGGTATGACCTTCGTGATATCTTGCTCATGGCCTTCGTCCGAAGTTCATTAAATCCTTGGGGAGATAATGCTTTAGTGGACGAAGGGCATTAATATTTAACATTTTATGTTGCCTTGTTCTTAATTCATAGCATTTGAGAACAAGTCCCCAAGAACTGTTTTACCCAAAGTGCTAGAAACATAGTATAAGGCATATGCAACTTATTAAAACACTCAAATCTCATGTTTATATTGTTTTACCCAAAGTTGCACTTTTAGCCTCTATTTTAGCTCATTTGGACTTAGGGCCTTCACTTTCTCTTCAAGTGGACCTTTGCTCATGCTCATATCAAACTAGTTAGTCCATGCTGGTGTGTTGGACACTTAATCACCAAAACAGGTAAAATGTCTATATAGGACATTTCCCTTTCAGTCTCCCCCTTTATGGTGATTTATACCCACACACTTAATTCTGTGATATGTAGCCTGGCTTCTAGAGTGACCTCCCACTACACTATCATGTAGTGCAGCAATGATTTTAGTCCTCACAGCTGTGTTGTTAGCAATCCATATTTGTGACCCCTTTCTTATAACACCCTGGTGAAGAGAGAACCCATCCTCATCTAGACTATGCAGCAGCAACTGAGACATCAGTTGTTGTGCCTCCTTGTCAGTCACATAGGAGTTGATCACCTACTGAATTCATAGTGGTTTCACTTCAGAAACCGCCTGCAATGCCATGCAATGTTCCACCCTTGAGAGAGCATCAATAGCTAAATTGTCTTATCCTTTCTTGTATACAATCTTAAAGTGCAATCCCATAAGTCCGAACATAGCTTTTCTCTACATATTAGAATGCAACACTTGATTTTCCAAGAAACACAAAGCCTTGTGATCTGTTCTAATGAGAAACCTAGCCCTTTGTAAATAAGGGTGCCACCTCTCCACTGCCAACATGAGTGCTAGAGACTCCTTATCATATATAGATAGCCCATGGTTCTTAACACTTAGAACTTTGCTCAAATAAGCAATAGGCCTATTCTTTTGCATCAAGACTGCCCCCAATGCCATCTTCATAGGCATTTGTCTCTACTACAAAAATCTCATCAAACTGTGGAAGAGCTAGCACATGAGTAGTGATCATAGCTTGCTTCAGATTCTAGAAAGCAGTTCCAGCCTGTTCAGACCACTGAAAACACTTGTGTTGCGACAAACAAGTGAGGGGTCTGGCTATACTTCCATAATGTTTGACAAATCTTCGATAATAACCAGTTAACCCTAGAAATCCCCTTAACTCTATAACAGAAGTTGGTGTAGGCCACTTCTCCATAGCTGAGGTCTTGGCTGGATCAGTTGCCACTCCTTGCTGAGATATACTATGTCCAAGATATGTCAGCTCAGTTTTTCCAAACACACACTTGCTTTTGTTTAGAAAGAAACTATGTTCCTAGAGGTTCTCAAATACTGTCCTAATTCGAGACAAATGATCAAACCAAGTGGGGCTATAAATAATAATGCCATCAATGAAAACCATAGCAAACTTCCTTAAGAATGGGGCCAACACTGAGTTCATAGCACATTGGAAAGTGGATGGTGCATTGATGAAACCAAAAGGCATCACTCTAAACTGATGTGACACATGAGAGTTTTAAAAGTTGTTTCATACTCATCCTCTTGCCCCATCCTTATCTAGTGATATCCAGCAGTCAAATCCAAACTAGATAAGTACCCTGAGGCAAACCTTTTGAACCGAGGGGGCCACTTACAATTGTTTTTTTTGAGCTATTGCAATTGCATTTGTTGTCAAGCTTCGACTCATTGCTTTACCTAATTTGAGATGGCCAAAGATAAGAGGAGTGAAGACGCTATACTGGCTAGATTCTACGAAGCCATGGAGAAGACCAATGTTCAAAAAATGACCAATGAGATCTTGGCTGGGCTGCCTCAGGATTTGGAATACAGAGAGGATTTTGATGTTGATAGCGGCGCAGATGATGCCAAAGACCGGCCGTGGAGGCCAAGTCACGTGGTCTTCAAGAAATCAAATGTGAATAAAGGCCATGTTGAGGCCATGAAGGGCAAGTATTTTCATGATGTATCTATAGTGAGGATCAAAGGTGAAAACACTATTCCTCTCCCTAACAAAGATGAGGTGGTGGTATCCCGAAGCTTCATGAAAGCTGGGCTGCGGTTCCCTTTGCATAAGATGTTGGTTGAAGTCTTGAAAAAGTTTGAAATCTTTCTTCATCAGCTTACACCTGAAGCTTTGATAAAATTTGGAATTTTCATTTGGGCCATAAGGAGTCAAGGGCTAGAATCAGATGTTGATTGCTTTTGTAATATTCATGAATTGTCCAATTAGACGAAGGCCATTGGAAAAGAACAGTATCACAACAACTTTGGCTACTACACCTTCGTGTACCGATCAGATGTCTGATATTCTGTGACAACATTCCCAAAGAAATGGCTGGGTTCATGGATGAAGCAATGGTTTTATGTGAAGAATGACTTGAGTTAGAGGAACGATGTGAAGGATGTGATCCAGTGGCCCATTCGATCCAGCTTCGGGTTAAAGATACCAACTATCGTGAATAAAAAACTCTCAAGTCTGCCTAGCAGCGTTCAACGTTGTGTGCAGCTACATTTGTACTAGAGATTAGTGCAGGAGCACATAGCTTTTAAGGTATGACCCCTGGGAAATGTTGAAGGATTTTGGGGTTGATACAAGTCAGAATGTTGGAAAAAAGTAGTTTAATTCACTTGAAGTATTCTTATCGGTATAGAAATCAGTTTGGTGAGCCAGACGACGACTGGCTTGATGTCATCGAAGCAACAAGTGATGAACTATTTGGGGACTACACCAAAGCTGAAGACGAAGCTATGAATTTTGCCTTTGGTGTCCGAGGAAAGAACAGATTAAACAGAGTTTTTGATGCTATTGGGTTTATTTACCCTAAATACTGGTTCCCTGCTCGGAAGAGAGGGATAAAAAGGAAGAGTGCATTAAAAGCTTCTACTGTTGCGTCGAAGCAGAAGAAAGTAAAGGTTCTGACTCATCGGTTAAAAACATATTATTCAGAGAGAGCAGCAGAGGTGCCCACTTTGCCAGCTACTGAGATAGTGAGTGATTTACCTTCGAAGGTAACAATTTTTAGCTTCACCTTTAAACTGTCCTGCCAGCATTCTTTTTTAAATCTTTGAAATTTTTGAATAGGGGCAAGAGCAAATCAAGGAATCCTCTACTAAATTGTATAAATCTTTCATGGAGCCGAAGATGCCAGATCTACTGAAGGTACAAGAACAACCCAAGACAATGTCTATCCCAGCGGGAACTCCTAAAAAGGGGAAAAGAATGGCAAACATGCTAGATGCTATTCTGAGGCCCTCGAAGGTGGCGACGCCTGCTCCTTCAAAGATTTCTAAAGACAAGGGTGAGGAGTTGAAAATGACTATTGACGAAGCTGCTCCTGCTATTTTTGCTAAAGTTGGACCTTCAGAATCTAAACCATTAGAACAAGAATTTGAAAGCCTACCAGAGAGGATAGCACAACCAATACCCAAAACGACGTCTCTTGGCGATCTTGGATACATTGTTTGCCATGCTTTGGGTAAACAATTATCCGAACAACAAATTGCCGAAGTGCAATATTATGCAAATGATCTGAAGTATCCTCGAGGATCTCTGGTTTATGGAGGAAATGACAAAGATGATTACCTACTCTGCCTGTCGAACAACAAAGAGACAGACGTTTGCCTGGAAATGTTGGATAAGATGGGTTATCCAGAACTTGAACTTGGTTTATCTGTAATGC
Source organism: Zea mays (assembly GCF_902167145.1). Taxonomy (NCBI): domain Eukaryota; kingdom Viridiplantae; phylum Streptophyta; class Magnoliopsida; order Poales; family Poaceae; genus Zea; species Zea mays. Next base: position 50,521,001 of record NC_050103.1, read on the forward strand.
TGAAGCATCAACTCGTAGATTGCCTAGCTTACAACAGCTTGAAGGTTTGCACATTTTATTTTTTATATTTATTATTATTATTTTTCCTTTTAGACTTATAAATTTTGTAGAATGCTTTACTGTAGTACTTATTATTAATTTTTATTTTTATGGTTACTCTTATTAGGGTCTTATTCTTAGAAAGGGTTTAAATGCACAGAAAGATGCCAAAGATGAAAGGACCCGGATAGCCTTCGGTAATCTGCGATCCGAAGTCATTGACCTTCGGCACCAAGCCGTCGAGAAAGACAAAATTCTTCTTTCTTTAATTGAAAAGCTGAAGAAAAGCCAGACCAATTTGGCTACATTCTCTGAGGCGGACCAAAAAAATTCAAAACTTGAAAGAGAGAAAGAAGCTGACGCAAAATGTATAGCGGACTTGGAATATGCCATATCTGCCCAAGTGGAGCTCCACAAGTCTGATGTGTTAAGACTAGGAAAGAAGCTTGACGAAGTTAACGAGAATTTTGAAGTTGAAAAAGAGAAACTTGAAATACCTGATACTCGATGAGCTTCGTCAGTCAAAGGAAGAATGTTTTAATGTTTGCATGCAATGTTGCAAAAAACCGTCATTTGCGAAAGTTGGCGCGTTCTCAGCTGAACAAAATTTTATTCGTGGTGATCCCGAAGGAATGGTTAAATGGATTGAAGGTGAAGTTGAAGCCTTTGACAATGTCCTCACTAGCAGAGGGGATTTCTGTGCCTGTGTGGGTGCCTGAGGGGTCGTTTCGCTGAATGAAAAAGATGGCTATGAACACACGAAGGCTGTAATTCAGCCAGAATTTCCAGTTTCAGCGGATGACACCAAGGAACCTTCAGTTGAAGCTATCGCCCTCGGTGGGAAATTTTACTCTGAAGTCTGGATGAACGGTGGAATGGAGATAGCAGACGAAGCTATCAAACAAAATGAAGAAGAGACCCATCATGCTTCAGAAGAGGCGAGGAGAGTTGAAGAAGTTGTAGAGCGAGAAAAGCGTATTGGTATATGTTTCTGTTATGCTCTGGCTTCGTAAATGTTTTAGCTTAGAATTTAAGAAAACTACATTTTTATGTAGCGAAACTTTCTCCCCCCAGAGCCGTATGATCTTAACGCTGATCCAGCACTACGGGGAATCCTTAATAAATTCAAGGTGGTCAACGCAGCAATAGACGAAGTTGTTAATACTTTGTTAAACGAAGTTGCTGAAAAAGTTTTGAAAGAAGAAGATTGAACTATTGTAAAAACTTTGAATTTTGTATGTGGAAAATATGTAAATACATTCTAAAGCATCTTGCTTTATGTAAAGATAACTGTATGTTGCGTTCAGTTGCATCGTGTACCATATTTCTTTATGTAGCGTGAAATAATAGTACGTACCGTTTTTGAGCCGAAGGAGAAAAAACACCTTCCCTTCCTTTCACGCTTCGTAAAGAAAATCCCCTTCTTATTCGAAGGTCTTGGAATGTTGTAAAATGTCTGTCGCCAAAGCCAAGGCATTGTACCTTTCTACATGTTGTTGATGACAATAATTGTAGCATATTTTTCTTTTATTTCTCCCTTGCATTTAATCCATAATTTCTCAAAAATTCCCAAATTTAGCTTGGTAGCTAAGTCACATCTGCAGACGAGGGAACCATTCCCCTTCTTTGCACTTCATGGATGATGCAAAATGATGTATGATAGTATGATGCCAAATAATGCAATGATATGACGCAAAAAATGCTCGTGTAACAATGATGATGTAAAACAAATCATAATAAGACTCTGCATCCCTTAGGAACGACTTTGGAGTCTCTTCACCTTTACTAGGTGGTATTTTAGCTTTGCATCCCCTTAGGAACGACTTTGGAGCTTCTTCACATTTACTAGGTGGCATTTTAGCTCTCCATCCCCTTAGGAACGACTTTATAGCTTCTTCACCTTTACTAGGTGGCATTTTAGCTTCGCATCCCCTTAAGGACGACTTTGGAGCTTCTTCGGCTTTTTTGTTACACTCGATGGTGTAACCACTGATTTATTACAAAACATTGAAGGTTGCGCCTTCTCAAATTGTTTTTAAGGCAAGATTGTAAAGCAAAAGAAACGAAAATTACAATAAAGGTGTATTAAGTTCTTGATCCAGCCCCTCTTTTGTAAATATGCCTGGATTCTGGAACAGTGCTGTTAACTGTTCCAGCTTCGGACTCCTCTCTTCACTACAAGAATTCCTTTAATTTATGACAAATTTGCGATGACATATTTACAAATCGTCACAAATACAATACCATGTATGACGATTATTGCATTTTTTATAGACTTACAATGGTGGGCTACTAGACCCGTAATTTATGGCGGAATATTTGAAATTGTCATAATCTGATTGCATGAAACATCATAGAATTTTCAATCTATGGTGACAAATTTCAATTTTTCACGGTGCGTTGGAGTGTAAGATTGGACCATATAATATTAGATTCATTATATGTTTACTGCAATTTTTAGATGAAGAGAAAAATAAAAAAAATGAAACTAAAAATATATATAATATTTTTTATGTGCGATGGAACCAACCTAAAGGACATTCTTTTAAAAATAAAAATTAGAGTAAAAAACCAATACACACATAACATTCTTAAAAAATTAGAGTAAAAACTATATATATATATAATTTTTTATATGATGTGCTAATCGAACCAACCTAAGGGACATTCTTAAAAAATAAAAATTAGAGTATAAAAACTGAGTTAGAGTAGTGTAAAAGAAATAAGTTAGGAAGTGTTGGGTTTTCAACTCAGGACTTTATACTATTAGCTATGTGCCATGAACCACTACAACATAGAATAGGACATGTTCGCATTTTTATGTGCATTTGTATTTATATTTATAATGTTCCTTATGTTGTCTGCCCAGATCTAATCGAGAAGATAATGCCGCTGCTTTGTTATTCCGCTCCTTTCTCAGGACCTCGCCCCCAATCCCTTCTCCTTCATGCAGTTGTGCGCCAGATCGACTTGCACCGTCTCTGTTCGACCTGTCTAGCTGACGGTCCAGCCAGCATCGCCTCCTGCTCGCAGCTTCGCCCAGCTCCCTCCGCCCTCCGGTGAGACGCAGATCTTGGTGCGGCAGCGCACTGTGGAGGCGGGGTGGTGCTGTTGTGCGTGTGCTTGGCTTGGTGCTAGCAACCGAGGTACACGCTCCCAGCTCCCCATGACCCACTTGATTTTGTCTATTTACACGTTCTGTTGTTATTGAGCAATTTCAGAGCACTGTCAGTTATTGGGCTAGGGGAAAAGTCAGAAATGCCTCTACCGCATATCCAATTTCATAGCGTGAGCAGGCACCAGTGGCCAAGCTTCTGCAGCCTTCCACATTGCTGTGAGCTACACTATCTCGGCACTTTATTCTGCACCTCAACAACATTGAACAACCAAGGTATTTTTTAGTAATTTATTAACTTATACTTGTAAATAGCTTTCTTATCTACGAACGTACTTGTTAATTTATGTTTCTTCGCATGCTTGTTTAGATGGATAGAAGTTGGGTGGATGCTAGACTATTTTCTCATGAATATATCAATGGCATCAAAGAATTTATGAGCTTCATTCATGGGAAATTTGGAGAGGATGAAGAAATCTTATGTCCATGTAGTAGATGCCTTAATCAAAAGTACCAACATCAAGCTCTTGTGGAGAGACATATATTGATGAATGGCATGGAAAGTACATATACTAGATGGATTCATCATGGAGAGAAGCTTGATTTATATGTTGATAATTGTTCTGTTGAGGTGCAAGCCTATGGTTTGTTAAATGAGTCAGGTATGACTGAGCACAACAACTATGATGATGGTAATTTGAATGGGTTGTTACAAGACCTACACAGCGCAGAGAAAGATAAACAAGACAATGAAAATGAGAATGATCCAGAACCCAATGACAAGGAATCATTTTTTAAATTGGTGATGAAAGAGGCTAAGCGTCAACTTTATCCAGGTTGTACGAAATTTTCAAAGTTGTCCTTTGTGGTAAAGCTTCTTTATATGAAGTCATTGTATAGGATATGCAACTCCTCATTTTCTGCAATATTAAAACTGTTAGGTGATGCTTTCCCAGAATGCAATACACTCCCTAGATCATATTATGAAGCAAAGAGCATTTTAAAGAAATTAGGTCTTGGATATGAATCAATACATGTGTGCTATAATAATTGTGTGCTCTTCAGAAAACAATATAGCAAGCTTGACAATTGCCCTATTTGTGGTCTCTCATGATGGGTTGATGTTGAAGGAAAGAAGATTTCACAGAAAGTGTTACGCCATTTTCCATTGATACCTAGGCTACAGAGGATGTTTGTGAACAAAGAAATAGCAGCACAAACACAATGGCACAAGCTAAAGTGAAATCCTATGGAAATGAAATGAGTCACCTAGCTGATGGTGAGGCATGGCAAGATTTTGATAGAAAATATTCAAATTTTGCAAAAGATGCCAGAAACCTTAGACTTGGCTTAGCAACTGATGGGTTTAACCCCTTTTCGGAAAAAAACACTAAATACAGCATGTGGCCTGTACTTGTTGTGCCATACAACCTTTCACCTTGGGCGTGCATGGAGGAGTCAAATTTCATGATGGCGTTACTTATTCCTGGTGCTACATCACCTGGAAAGGACTTTGATATTTTTTAGAGCCTCTTATAGAAGATTACTTGAGCTTTGGACAAGTGAACCTACTTACGATGCTCTAACTGGAAAAAGTTTAACCTTCGTGCTATAATTTTATGGTGCATCCACGATTATCCAGCTCTGAGCACTCTTTCAGGGCGTAAAACAAAAGGCTTTTTTGCATGTATTCATTGTGACAAGCAACCTCTTTCATATAGCCTAAGGAGCAAAATTGGTTATTTTGGGCATTTTCGTTTCCTTCCGGTGGGACATCGTTTGCGCAAAAATAATGAATTTGTTGGTGTTGGCCACTTGTTCTTAAAAGCTATGAATCAAGAACAAGGCAACACAAATGTTAATGGTTAAAGACCTTCGTCCTTCATAACATTATCTCCCTTGGGTTATAATGATCTTCGGACGAAGGTCATGAAGGACATACCTTCTTCATTGCAATATATAAAGATATAAATATGAACATATAAAACACAAAGAAAGCGTGAATAATCATTTTAGATCATTAGATTATTCATATTATTATCATATACATATGAACAAACATCAATGATATTAGATTACATTTATACCTTCGACTTGACAGAAGGTAAAAATCCGAGAGTGACCTGCCAGTGATTACAAGTCAACATGAATAGTACGGTGTTACTGTTCATCTATTTATAGGCATAGGACGCAGCCGGGGTAAAATTACATTTATATCCCTGAAATTTACTATTAGCCAAAAGGTAATCTGTCGATGACTGAGCAATCTTTTCCTTTTAGGTCGGTTTCATCCATCATCATCCTTGTGTTAAGCCGAAGCTTCTCGAGCCATAGCTTCGGAGTTGTTCTATCCTTCCAGATCACACTTTTTCATATCATGCATGCTTTCGTCTCAAACCCGAAGCTTCATGTGACAGTATACTATTCTAGAAAACGTGTTAGTCATGTTTTTGAGGACCTTCGAAAGATGAAGGCCCGCAACAGTAGCCCCTCGCAGTATTAATTTGTTGTTTAACAAATTCAGACTGTAACGTGAACTAAGGCCTTTAGCCAAAGGTCCAAAAAAACACATTCCCTTCGCTAGAATAGCGAAAGTCAATGACAAATGGGGCCTGCCAAGTTGCAATGCACTAGGCATATATATAGAAGCCCACAGTGACAGCATATGTTGTGCCATTTCAATTGCTTGTGCTGTTTTCTCAAATTTTAATTTTCTTTGCTATCAGCTCTCGCTTGATTTGCGAGCTTCGTGATGTACACAAGTGCTTGTTGAATGTATGAAGAGAAGAAGATGTCTGAGGAGAAGAAGGTTGTGGACCCTGCTCTTGCTAGGTTTTACGAAGCTATGGAAAAAACAAACACAGAGAAGATTACAAACGATATAATGGCTGATTTGTCTGAAGATTCTGACGATAGTGATGACTATGATGTGGAAAGTGGGAATGAAGATGTCGAAGATCGGCCCTGGCTGCCAAGTCATACTATCTTCAGAAAGTCGTCCATAAAACAGAGTCAGATTGATGCCATGAAGGGGAGGTATTTTCGTGATATGTCTATTGTGAGAGTTGGAGGGGACAGCGCTGCCCCAGCACCCGAAGAAAATGAGGTTGTTGTCTACAGAAGCTTTATGAAGGCGGGTCTTCAGTTCCCATTGAGCAAATTTTTGGTTGAAGTTTTGAAGACATTTGAGATCTTTCTTCATCAAATTACTCCTGAAGCTATAATCAGAATGGGTATTTTTGTTTGGCCCATGAGAACCTAAGGGCTGGAACCGAGCGCGAAGTGTTTCTGCAACATGCACGAACTACTGTACGAGACGAAGGCCACTGGCAAAGAGCAGTATCACAACAACTTCAGTTGTTATGGCTTCATTCCTCGTTCTGATATAAGCTACTCAGTTCCAACATTTCGGAAAAGGTGGCCCGGGGCCTGGATGGAGGAATGGTTTTATGTTAAGAATAATCTGATTGAAAGGGAGGATATAAAGGGGATTATCCAACGTCCTATATGGTCTCGTTTCGGCCTCCGAAGGCCTGCTACTGCGCATGGGAATGATACCGAAACATGCCAGAAGGCCTTCAATAATGTTTGTGCCTTCATTGGCACAAGAGACCTAGTTCAAGAGCACATAGCCTACAGGGTATGGCCACTTGTAGATAACTGGGAGATGCCGAAGGAGACTGCTGCCAGGTCTAGTAAAGGTGGTTTGGTTTACTTTAAATACACCTTCAGATACAGAGACCAGTTTGATGAACCAAATGACGACTGTCTGAAATGTGTTGAGGCGACTAGTGATGAGTTACTTGGAGCGTACACAAGAGCCGAAGATGATGCTTGACCTCAGCCTTCGGAGGGTGAGGCAAGAAAAGGTTGAATAGAGTTTTTGACGTTATCAGCTTCGTTTATCTAGACTACATTTACCCCTCGCGAAAATAGGGGAAGAAAAGGAAAACTGCCGCCTCAGCCATCTCTGTTGTGCCGAAGGGCAAGAAGATCAAGGTTCTGACCCACCGGCCAGGATACATTGAAATGGCCACAGTGCCGAAATTTGGTGAAGGAGCATCTTCCGCTGCTGAAGCGGAACAAGCTGCTCCTGCCGTTCAGAGCATCGAATAATCGGGAGCAGTACCAAAGGTTTCTGCAACCGAATCGACCGAAGTGCCGATACAAACTGCCGAAGCTGAAGAAAAAACGGCCGAGAAGCTAGAACGAGAGGAAAAAGCAGGACCGCCGGAGGCAGGATTGTCGAAGGTGGCAAAACTCCTGTAATAACTCCCAAGAGGAGAAGAATGGCAAGCGTGTTGGACGCTGTCATGGGGACGACAAGGGCTTTAACTTCTACACCTCTGAAGAAGGTTGCTAAAACTGTTACGGCTCGTGCGGAAACCGAAGCTGGGCCCTTAGTGCCCGCAGAGGCAGAGCCTGCCACAACTGAGCAAAAAGCTGAGCAAGAATTTCTAGATATGAGCATGGCTCTGGAGAAGGACGTGGCCGAAAAGCTAAATCTCCTATTTCCGAAGCACCGTCCGAAGATATAGACTTTATTATTCGACATGCTTCGGGAAAAAAGCTATCTGAAGAAGAAATTGCAGAAGCCAAACACTATGCCCGTGAACTAAAATACCCAAATGGGGCCTTGGTGTACAATGGCACAGACGAAGATGACTTCCTTTACTGCCTCCCAGACAACAAGGAAATATCCGTCTGCTGGGAGATGGCAAAAAATATGGGATTTCCGAAGCTTGAAGTTGGCCTCTCTACCATGTCGAAGGATGACCTCGCGGACAGCAGTCTGAAGGTACAGAAGTTGTTAATTTAAAAATAAAGTCTATGAACTTAGAAATAAAGTCTTTGATTCTCATGCTAATCTTTATCCTTTCTTCTTTTTTGCAGGGCTTAATTCTTAGCAACGCTTTGAGGGCGCAGAAGAATGCTGAAGATGAAAGCTGCATGATAGCTCTCGGCAACCTTTGATCAGAAGTCATTAAGTTGAGAAATGAAGCCTTGGAGAAGGATATAATTCTACTTTCATTGGTAGACAAAGTGAAGAAAGATGAGGCAAACTTTAACTCTCAATCCGAAGCTCATAAAGCAGAAGTTGAAGACCTTCAAAAAAAGCTTGCCGAAGCTAATGAAAAATTTGAACCTGCAAAGGCGAAGCAAGAAATAAGTGAATGGTCAAACACTAGGCTGGAGAAAAATGTTGCAGAGCTTCGCGATTCCAAGGAGAAATGTTTTGAGAAATCCTTGGAATGTGTGAGAAAATTGAAAACCAGCTTTGCCAAGGTGGGTGCATATTCTTCCGAAGAAAATTTCATTCGAGGCGATCCTGACGATGTTATTGATTGGATAAGCGGAGAAGCCGAAGCTTTTGAAGAGATCCTCAGTGATCGTGGGGACATTTGTGCTTTTGCCAGCGCTCGAGGGGTTGCTGCAATTCTAGAGAAGGCTGGTTGTGATCATGTTAAGGCTGCAGCCAGACCGAAACCGCCTTCTCCACAGACGACACGAGAGACCCCTCGGCCGAAGCTACTCTAGTGGGCGGAAAATTTTATTCTGATGTCTGGGTGAACGGTGGCCGAGAATTGGCCAACGAAATCATAAAGAAGAATGAAAAAGAAACCCATGATGCTCGAGAAGAAGCTAAACGAGCCGAAGAAGCTACCGAGCACGCAAGGCATATAGGTATTATTTTTGAATTTTTAGCTTCGGTGTTTATTTTCTGGCTTCGGACTAACAGCTTGTCTATTACAGCTTGATGTGCACCCGTTGGGTGATTGCCCGATCTTTCGATGAGAGGGTGTGGAATAACTCGATTGGGGGAGGAGACGACGTTCACGGCCCGACTACAGCCTTCCAAAGACGCTGCGCCTTAGCAACCGATACACCACCTCCTATGGCTGTCACGATCTTGTGGAGCGTGACACCCTGGCCACTAGGGCACTCGTCCTGCAAGCAATCGAAGAACTAGCAAGAACAAGTAGAACAAGTACTGAATTACCAGATCTAAATGTAGGTTTAAAGATCAAACTACAATATGGTGGGGTTCCGAAGACAAGAAGACGGGCGGCTGACTAGCACGCGCGCTTACAAGCAAGTAGCGAGAGCTAAACTTGATCTAAACAAAACCCGCTGTTCTTGGTGGCGGCTAGGGGGTTTATAAACATGGGAGGACGACCACAAGGGTATTGGGGTCGTGCTGCAACCCTAGGATGCGTCCCTAATGGACCTAACTTGATACACGACCCATTGGGCCAAAATAGGGTGACGCAGCACCATGGGCAGAAAAGGCAGGAAATGTCTCGGTAAGAAAACAATGATTACGGCGGCCTCAGAACAGATATGACTATAATTCCGGATCCATATGAAAGTAGACTTGATAAGCTTTCCATGTTGTGCTTGAACATTCCAATCCGAGCCCGCATCTGACCGTGGTGACCGTCACAAGTTGGTGTTCTTCTGCAGTCCGAATCCAGCATGTTCAAATCCTTTTCCCTTTCGGTCTTCTCCCTGATTCCTAAGCAAAACAAGAGTGCACGGGTCTCCATGGTCTAAATATGATGGACATGAACTCAAGAGTGTAATCACCTGATGGTTGAGTTGACGAGCACGAGCGCGAGTAATGGGACCAGAAATTGGTACTTGTATTGGTATAGATGCATCAGTAGTGTGGATGTCTTCATCATTCTCCCCTTCTTGCATTTGAGTCGTCCTCGACTCAAGCTCAACTTCCTCTCCCAAGTAGGGCTTTAAATCTGCAATGTTAAATGTGGGGCTAACCCCAAAGTCTGCAGGCAGATCTAGCCTATATGCATTGTCGTTAATTTTCTCTAGCACTTTAAACGGTCCATCGGCTCGAGGCAACAATTTAGATTTTCGTAATTCAGGAAACCTTTCCTTTCTCAAATGCAACCAAACTAAATCTCCAGGTTCAAAATTTATTTCCTTTCTACCTTTATCACTAGCAAACTTATATCTAGCATTCATACGCTCTATGTTTTCTTTAGTAGTTTCGTGCAGTTTTAACATCAATTCAGCACGCCTAGTAGCATCAAAATTTAGTTTTTCAGAAGATGGCAAAGGCATTAAATCAATAGGAGCACGAGGTAACAAACCATATACAATCTGAAATGGGCACATCTTTGTAGTAGAATGCAATGATCGATTATAAGCAAATTCAATATGAGGCAAACAGTCCTCCCACATCTTAATATTCTTCTTTAGAACTGCCCTTAACATAGTAGACAAAGTTCTATTCACAACTTCAGTTTGACCATCAGTTTGAGGATGACATGTAGTAGAAAATAAAAGCTTAGTCCCCAATTTTGCCCACAAAGTCCTCCAAAAATGACTAAGAAATTTAGCATCACGATCAGAAACGATTGTGTTGGGCACACCATGCAAGCGAACAATTTCACGAAAGAACAAATCAGCAATATGAGTAGCATCGTCAGTTTTATGACATGGTATGAAATGTGCCATCTTAGAAAATCTATCAACAACCACAAACACACTATCACGTCCCTTCCTAGTCCTAGGCAATCCCAGCACAAAATCCATAGAAATATCTTCCCAAGGAGCACTAGGAACGGGTAGAGGCAAATACAAACCGTGTGGATTTAACCGTGACTTCGCCTTTTGGCATGTCGTGCAACGAGCAACCAATCTCACCACATCTCTTCTCATCTTGGGCCAAAAGAAATGACCAGCAAGTATGTCCTCCGTTTTCTTTGCTCCAAAATGTCCCATTAAGCCACCTCCATGTGCTTCCTGTAACAACAACAAACGAACGGAGCTAGCTGGAATGCATAGCTTGTTAGCTCTAAACACAAACCCATCACTAACGATATATTTGTTCCATCCTTTCCCATCTTTACAATGCAGCAACACATCTTTAAAATCAGCATCATGAACATATTGGTCTTTAATCGTCTCTAATCCAAAGATTTTGTAGTCAAGTTGATTCAGCAAAGTATATCTCCTAGACAAAGCGTCAGCAATGATATTCTCTTTTCCTTTCTTGTGCTTAATAACATAAGGAAACGATTCGATAAATTCAACCCACTTAGCATGTCTACGGTTCAGTTTTCCTTGACTACGAATATGTTTCAAAGATTCATGATCAGAATGAATAACAAACTCTTTGGGCCACAAATAATGCTGCCATGTTTCTAATGTTCGCACAAGAGCATATAATTCCTTATCATAAGTAGAATAATTTAGAACAGACCCACTCAATTTTTCACTAAAATATGCAACAGGTTTGCCTTCTTGTAACAAAACACCACCCAATCCAATTCCACTAGCATCACATTCAAGCTCAAAAGTCTTATTAAAATCAGGAAGTTGGAGGAGAGGTGCATGTGTCAACTTATCTTTCAGCACGTTGAAAGCGTGCTCTTGTACTTTGCCCCAACTAAAATGCACTCCCTTCTTCGTAAGCTCATTCAAAGGTGCAGCAATGGTGCTAAAGTCCTTCACAAAACGGCGATAGAAGCCAGCAAGTCCTAGGAAACTCCGCACCTGTGTGATAGTCTTTGGCATAGGCCATCCATGTATCGCTTCTACCTTGGCTTGATCAACCTCAATTCCCTGTGGAGTCACAACATAACCAAGAAACGAAACTCGATCGGTGCAAAATGTGCACTTCTCAAGGTTACCAAATAAACGTGCATCTCGTAAAGCATTAAAAACAGCACGCATGTGATCAACATGTTCATCCATAGATTTGCTGTAGATTAATATGTCATCAAAGTATACTACCACAAATTTTCCAATGAAGGCACGCAAAACCTCGTTCATTAATCTCATGAAAGTGCTAGGTGCATTAGTTAACCCAAAAGGCATGACTAACCACTCATACAATCCGAACTTAGTTTTGAAAGCAGTTTTCCATTCATCTCCCAATTTCATACGAATCTGGTGGTACCCACTACGCAAATCAACTTTAGAAAAGACAATGGCACCACTCAATTCATCAAGCATATCATCTAAACGTGGAATAGGGTGTCGATAACGTATCGTGATATTATTAATAGCCCTACAATCAACACACATACGCCATGTTCCATCTTTTTTAGGCACTAAAATAACCGGAACAGCACACGGACTAAGAGACTCACGCACGTAACCTTTGTCGAGTAGTTCTTGCACTTGTCGCTGAATTTCTTTTGTTTCCTCTGGATTTGTCCTATATGGCGCACGATTCGGCAAAGATGCACCAGGAATAAGATCAATTTGGTGCTCAATCCCTCGTATAGGTGGCAGCCCCTCTGGTATCTCACTTGGAAATACATCAGAATACTCCTGCAAAATGTTAGTAATAACAGGAGGCAAAGAATGCTGCATATCTTGAATTGAAATCAAAGCATCCTTGCATACCAAGGCGTAGGCAACAGTAGTGGAAGCAAATAATTCATTAACATCAGTTTTTGTTGCAAGCAAGCAATGTCCTTTCAATTTTATCCCATCTTTGTTATTACCAACAACTTTAATATTCTTGTTGTTCTCAGTTTTAGCTTTGGTAGCTTTAGCAACATCATCACGCACAATAGCCTCAGGGGACATGGGAAGCAAAATAATTTTCTTATCATGGTGTATGAGAGAATATTGATTTGATCTACCATGATGCATACAATCTGAATCAAATTGCCATGGTCTACCTAGCAGAATATTACAAGCATCCATAGGCACAACATCACAGTCAACAACATCACGATATGAACCAATAGCAAAATTAATTCGTACCAGCTTGGTTACCTTGACCTTACCACTATTGTTGAGCCATTGAATGTGATATGGATGCGGGTGTGGTTTGGTCGTAAGTGCAAGCTTCTCCACCATGTCGCTGCTAGCCAAGTTGTTGCAGCTACCTCCATCAATGATCAAACGACATGAACGCTCCTTAATGACACACTTTGTTTGAAACAACGTATGTCGCTGATTCTGCTCTGCCTTCTCCATTTGTGCACTAAGCACACGCTGTACAATGAGGCTCTCATAATGCTCTGCATCATCTGCACCAATCTGTTCTTCGGGTGGTTCCTTAGTGCCTGCATCATCAGCCGCAAGCAAAGCAAGTGTAGCTTCATCCAAATCACTAGCAGAGGAATACCCACCATCGTCTTTTACCACCAAAACACGCTGATTAGGACAATCACGCTGCACGTGTCCATAGCCCTTGCATCGATAACACAGAACATCTCTTGTTCTACCTGTGGAAGCTACTGAAGAGGCACTACCTGCGGGTTTCTGGGCAGATTTGGTTGCTGAATTTGTGGAAGATGCACGTGGTTTGTCGCTGGAGGAAGGCGGGGGTGCTGGTCGACTTGGCGAGGGAGTTGGTGCTAGTGTACGGCCGGTCATGGATGTAGTCGTGCGCTGTTGCCATGGTGTAGATTTTCCTGCAGAAACATTAGACCTTGCACTAGCACGTCGTCCCTGCACTTCCCTTTCAGCTTTGCAAGCAAGATGAAACAATCGGGTTACATTAGCATAATCTTTATAAGCAAGGATGTCCTGAATTTCCCTATTTAACCCGCCCAAAAATCTAGCCATAGCAGATTCCTCACCCTCCTCTATGTTACAACGCAGCATACCCATTTGTAATTCCTGATAATATTCTTCTACACTTTTAGTACCCTGTCTCAATTGTTGCAACTTGTTTAACATATCACGTGCATAATAAGAAGGAACAAATCTAGCCCGCATGACCCGTTTCAACGCATCCCAAGTTTGTGGCATGTTATTAGGATTCTTCTTACCATGTTCTATCCACCAAACAGAAGCAAATTCAGTAAACTCACTAGTAGCAGCTCTAACCCGCGCATTCTCAGGAAATTCATGGCATGCAAACTTTTGATCAACCGCAATCTCCCAAGTAATGTAAGCATCAGGGTCATATTTACCATCAAAAGGAGGTATTTTAAATTTAACCTTACTAAAAGCATCATCATTACCATGTACCTCACGTCGGTGAAAACCACCCATACCTCTACGGTTAGTACGTAGTCGCCGGCGATTAGGTGCTTCTTGGTCATCTTGTTCAGTATCAGCAACATAGTCATCCCAGTTACCTTCGGCGCCCTCATCACGCCCACCATTGATATTAGCATGCATCTCATCAAACCGCCTCAAGAGTGCGACAAGGCTCTTGTCAATATGAGCAACTGTCATTTCCACATTTGCAAGTTTGGTGTTCGTGTCGATCTGTGTGGCCTCCAATTGCCCCATCTTTTCATTCGTCACCTGCATGTCATTATCAAGACCTTCCGTGTGCGTCTTCACTAGCCTTACAAAGTGTTGTATGATACCCTTGGTGCGAGGAGAGTGTGGCATATTACGAGAAGCATCATCAACCTCCAATCCTGCCATGGTTAGACGAACAGAGGCAACAAGAAAAAAAAACGTGAAGGAATAAAAACTCTACAACTATTAGGATGTAGCTACTGCAAGGCGCTCACTCTCAACCTGCCACACAAGCTCTTACCAATTCTTACCTTGCACAACAGGAGGGGTCAGCAACCAACAAGTCTGCAACCGTGGAATAAGTGTATCGGTGCCGCAGCAACACGACCTGTCAAACTGTAGTCGAAATATGTAGAGTTGTAGGTGGGCTGAAGCAAGGAATACACTAGTACCACGTTAGTTACAAAAGCAAGCTGAATAATCGTTCAACGGTGGTACTGTGCTGGTCCTAGGCTAAACCAGGCTAGAGACGTGAGCCTAGGCACAAAGGTAGTCACTGAAAAAGAACAACTAGCACAGCACAAAGAGAAACAACAGATTTAGAGATTCAGCCCCCTTCTTCTTCTTTTCCTTTTTTTTTTCTTTTCTATTCTTTTTTTTTTCTTCTTCTTCTGTTTTTTTTTGCAGGGGCCTAAACCCTTTTTTTTCACTATGACAACCCAAACAATAAAGATATTGCTAACAACCCCTTTAAATCAGATTTAACAAATCTTGTTAATATAGGAAGTCCAGAAATCTCTACGATGATTGCGGAGCGCTCAGAACGAATTTTGAGATAAGGTCAGATCCGTTGGAAAGAAGATAAGATAAGCTTTCCAGATTGTATTTAAACTTCCAAATCGGATATGATATGTATCCGTGGTGGCAAAAACGAACCAGAGATGTTTTTGGTGATGGTGGATTTCGTGGTGACCAAAACGTGGTAGAACTCAAAACTCTAAAGGAATAAACTAAGACCAGCAACTCGACACAACCGATGCAACCAAAAACTCAACAAGCCCTAACTAAGTAGTACTAGTAAATGCTCAATGGTTTATAGGATTGCGGTAAAACTAATCTACTATTTTTTGGCTTTTTCTGGACTATAGGAGATAAGAAAACAGCGAAGAAAAGTAAATCTCTCACCGATAAACCTTGCTCTGATTACCAACTGATGTGCACCCGTTGGGTGATTGCCCGATCTTTCGATGAGAGGGTGTGGAATAACTCGATTGGGGGAGGAGACGACGTTCACGGCCCGACTACAGCCTTCCAAAGACGCTGCGCCTTAGCAACCGATACACCACCTCCTATGGCTGTCACGATCTTGTGGAGCGTGACACCCTGGCCACTAGGGCACTCGTCCTGCAAGCAATCGAAGAACTAGCAAGAACAAGTAGAACAAGTACTGAATTACCAGATCTAAATGTAGGTTTAAAGATCAAACTACAATATGGTGGGGTTCCGAAGACAAGAAGACGGGCGGCTGACTAGCACGCGCGCTTACAAGCAAGTAGCGAGAGCTAAACTTGATCTAAACAAAACCCGCTGTTCTTGGTGGCGGCTAGGGGGTTTATAAACATGGGAGGACGACCACAAGGGTATTGGGGTCGTGCTGCAACCCTAGGATGCGTCCCTAATGGACCTAACTTGATACACGACCCATTGGGCCAAAATAGGGTGACGCAGCACCATGGGCAGAAAAGGCAGGAAATGTCTCGGTAAGAAAACAATGATTACGGCGGCCTCAGAACAGATATGACTATAATTCCGGATCCATATGAAAGTAGACTTGATAAGCTTTCCATGTTGTGCTTGAACATTCCAATCCGAGCCCGCATCTGACCGTGGTGACCGTCACAAGTTGGTGTTCTTCTGCAGTCCGAATCCAGCATGTTCAAATCCTTTTCCCTTTCGGTCTTCTCCCTGATTCCTAAGCAAAACAAGAGTGCACGGGTCTCCATGGTCTAAATATGATGGACATGAACTCAAGAGTGTAATCACCTGATGGTTGAGTTGACGAGCACGAGCGCGAGTAATGGGACCAGAAATTGGTACTTGTATTGGTATAGATGCATCAGTAGTGTGGATGTCTTCATCACAGCTGAACTCTCACCGCTGCCCAAGCCGTATGACCCCCAAGCTGATCCCGTCATGAAGGAAGCGTTGGATGTAATGAGCGTCGCTAACTCCATCATTGACGAAGTTGTCGATAGGCTACTGAATGAAGCCGTCGAGAAGATCCTTAAGGAAGATTAGGCTTTTATTGTAATGATACGATGTAACATTTGGTGTATGAAAGAATCGATCAGACATGTAAATTGTTGTAATATATTTCTTTACGATGCATGAAATTTACGCACATACCGTTTTTGAGCCTTCAGCGAAAAAACACCTTCCCTTCTTTTCATGCTTCGTAAAGAAAGAAGCCCCTTCTATGTTAAATCTGATAAAATTGTATTTTTCGAAGGTTGCCTTCGTGCCTTAGCACGTTTTCATTCAAGTTATTGTCGAAGACTTGCTTCGTACCCAATCTTTGCTGTTGATGTGATATGATGTATGATGTAATGTTATGCGGAATGATGCAATGACATGATGCGATATGATGGTTATGCCGGACACACACACACACACACACACACACACACTGGAACACCCAAGACTCTGCATCCCCTTGGGGACGTCTTTGGACTCTCTAAGCTCTACATCCCCTTAGGAACGACTTTGGAGCTTCTTCACCTTATATTTCGGTGGTATCTAAGCTTTGCATCCCCTTAGGAACGACTTTGGAGCTTCTTCACCTTCTATTTCGGTGGCATTTAAGCTCTACATCCCCTTAGGAACGACTTTGGAGCTTCTTCACCTTATATTTCGGTGGTATCTAAGCTCTGCATCCCCTTAGGAACGACTTTGGAGCTTCTTCACCTTATATTTCAGTGGAATTTTTTGCTCTGCATTCCCTTAGGAACGACTTTGAGCTTCGGAACATACTCTGCACTCCCTTAGGAACGACTTTTGTAGCTTCGAAAATCTGTTAGGAAGGCGCATCTTTCTCATTAGTACTGACACAATTATTACATGAAATTAAAATTCAATCCTTCGTGACTTGTTTTTCATACAAAAAATAAAATGGCAGGAAAGATAAAGATACACCAAGAGTAGGATATTTTCTTAATATATGTGCTTGGATTCAGGCACAGTGCTGTTAACTGTGCGAGCTTCGGACTCCTCCCGCAAGTCGCGTTGTTGTTGAGCGTGATGGTGCCCTTCTGGCTGCTGGCTTCGGGTTAGAGCAGGTGGTAGCGGCGGTGGTGGTAGAAGCGGAGCCTAGGAAGCTTGAGAATGGCTCGCCGAAGCAATAGAGGTCGTAGGCTGTTGATTACCTACATATTCTGGGACATGGAGAGAATAACATGAGGCAGTATGTAGGACCTGCTTTGGCTGATTCTGCCGTGCCTCAGCTTCAGCAATCTACTTTTGCTTTTGAATTATGACTTGACATGTTCTTGTGGTGTGGCCCTTGTCTTCACCGCAAAATAAACAGTATAGTCTTCTAGGTTGATCTCCGTATCTTCCTCCGAAGTTTCTGCCACCTCTACCCCTTGGGGCTGGTGGCCTGAAGGAGCTTTGTTGTGGCCTTGAAGACTGGGAGCTATGTTGCTGCTTTTGAGATTGACCTCCTCTGTCATCACTTGGGTTGGAATTATGAATCGATCTGACATGCCTGGGGTCAATTCTTCCTCCAAATCCCCTGGTCATCTCAGAAAACTTGTATGCTTCTTCCCTTCTTTGGCGGAAATCATTATCAGCCAGGATGTATTCATCCATGTTCTGAAGAAGCTTCTCTAGGGTTTGTGCGGATTTCCTGGCAAAATACTGAGTCGTAGGTCCTGGCCGAAGCACCTTGATCATGGCCTTAATGACAATTTCATTGGGCACTGTAGGTGCTTGTGCTCTCAGACACAGGAACCTTCGGACATACGCCTCAAGGTACTCCTCGTGGTCTTGCGTGCACTAGAACAAAGCCTGAGCAGTGACTGGCTTCGTCTGAAATCCTTAGAAGCTGGTGATTAACATATCCTTGAGCTTCTGCCATGATGAGATTGTCCCTGGCCGAAGAGAAGAGTACCAAGTTTGTGCGACACTTTTGACTGCCATGACGAAAGATTTCGCCATGACCGCAGTGTTGCCCCCATATGAAGATATGGTTGCCTCGTAGCTCATTAGGAACTGCTTCGGGTCTAAGTGCCCATCATACATAGAAAGCTGAGGTGGCTTGTATGATGGGGGCCATGGGGTAGCCTGCAACTCTGCTGCTAGAGGAGAAGCATCATCAAAAGCAAAATTGCCATGATGGAAATCATCATACCATTCATCATCGTTGTATGATTTGTCTTGACAAAGCTCTCTGTGTTGAGGCCTTCGGTCTTGATCATCTTGGGTGAGATGACGCATTTCCTCAGCGGCCTCAACAATCCTCTTCTGAAGATCGGCGAGACGAAGCATCTTTTCCTTCTTCCTCTGAAACTGTTGATGGATGGCTTCGAGGTCCCTGATTTCTTGGTCCAACTCCTCCTCCTGAAGTGTTGGACTGGTAGCCTTCCTTTTTTGGCTCCTAGCTTCACGTAATGTTTCTTGATTAACGTCTAGTGGCTGCAATGCAGCCCCTGGCCCTGATGACTTCTTGGGTGGCATGACAAAGGTCAAAGCTTGCCGAAGGTGGCCGAGTGAGTTCACCGGAGGTGGGCACCAATGTTGGCCACTTGTTCTCAAAAGCTATGAATCAAGAACAAGGCAACACAAATGTTAATGGTTAAAGACCTTCGTCCTTCATAACATTATCTCCCTTAGGATATAATGATCTTCGGACGAATGTCATGAAGGACATACCTTCTTCATTGTAATATTAAAAGATATAAACATGAACATATAAAACACAAAGAAAGCATGAATAATCATTTTAGATCATTAGATTATTCATATTATTATCATATACATATGAACAAACATCAATGATATTAGATTACATTTATACTTTCGGCTTGACAGAAGGTAAAAATCCGAGAGTGACGTGTGAGTGATTACAAGTCAGCATGAACAGTACGGTGTTACTGTTCATTTATTTATAGGCATAGGACGCAGCCTGGGTAAAATTACATTTATATCCCTGACATTTACTATTAGCCAAAAGGTAATCTGTCGAGGACTGAGAAGTCTTTTCCTTTTAGGTCGGTTTCATCCATCATCATCCTTGTGTTAAGCCGAAGCTTCTCCAGCCACAGCTTCGAAATTGTTCTATCCTTCCAGATCACGCTTTTTCATACCATGCACGCCTTCTTCTCAAACCCGAAGCTTCATGTGACAGTATACTATTCTGGAAAACGTGTTAGTCGTGTTTTTGAGGACCTTCGGAAGATGAAGGCCCCCAACAGTTGGTCTTCATGAAAGCAATGATCCCCTAGGTAAATTCTCTATAGAAGAGTTGATGGCTGAATTGGAGAGAGTCAAACATGTTAGGCCTGGGAAGCAACAAGGAAGTAGGAAATGGAAATGTTCTAATTTGGACAAGGATCATGTGGTAATTTGGAGTCGCATGGTTAGTTTATGGAAGTTACCATATTGGAAGAATTTGAAACTGAGACATAATCTTGATATCATGCACATTAAGAAAAATATATGTGAGAACTTGATTGGGACAATTCTCAATATACCCGGGAAGACAAAGGATACAATTAAAGCTATGTTTGATCTGAAAGATATGGGTATTAGAAAGGAGTTGCATTTTAGAGGGAATGTAGATTCATGTGAGATGCCTTATGCAAGATATACCTTGCCCACAAAATATAAGAAGGCCATTTGTGATTTTTTGCGGGAAGTGAAGTTTCAAGATGGATTTGCATCCAACATATCAAGATGTTGAAATACTGAGGGAACCAAATTACAAGGGCTTAAAACACATGATTGTCACATTCTTTTGCAAAGAATATTACCAGCTGCCATGAGAGGATTTTTGGACAAGGATACTTATGAAGCACTATCGGATCTGGGGAAATTTTTCAGGGAATTGTGTAGCAGAACTCTTAAAAGGGATGTGTTGGCTGAAATGAGGAAAGAAATTCCAATAAATTTGGTGAAGCTCGAGAAAATATTTCCCCCAGCTTTCTTTGATGTGATGGTGCATTTAGCTGTGCATGTACCTGATGAGGCATTATGGCGAGGTCCTATGCAATATGGTTGGGTGTACCCAATTGAAAGGCGAGTGTATACTTTGAAGCGCTATGTGACGAACAGGGTACGACCGAAAGGCTCAATCGCTGAGGCATATATTGCGGACGAGTGCTTGACATTTTGCTCTAAATACATGGATGATGTCGAAACAAAATTTAATTGGGGACCAAGAAATAAAGGGTTTTCTAATGAGGAAGCCTATATTGCTGATATTGTTTGGCATGGTGTTAATTTTACCTCTGCGCCTGAACTAGTGTATGATGATAGTGCCATTGATCAAATGGTATGGTAAGGTCTGAACAATTGTAGTCAGGTTGACAAATATATGAGGTATGCCCTTTACTATCTTTGTACTTTTTACTGGCTATCATTGAATTGAACACATGTTATGTTTTTTTCCAAATTGCAGAATGTTCAGAGATGAATTAGAGAGAGAAGGCATGCCTAACATTGAAAGAACATTGCGACAAGGATTCCAGACTTGGTTTAGAAACCATGTTAGTTGTAATCCATACCTTTTTATGCTATTTTTGCGCTATAGAATCTGATTTATGTGTTGCATGTGGCAGATCCTCAGAATGCGGAATATAAATCAAGAAGAGGTTGATGATGATCTATTTTCCTTGGCTTGTGGTTCTGATTTCAGAGTTCGAAAATACTCCTCATGCATAGTGAATGGTGTGCGGTTTAAGACTAGTGCCACGACAAGCATCGAAAGACAATAAATAGTGGAGTAATGACACAAGGTACTCATAACGGTCAAGAAATTAATTTTTTGGAACCTTAAGAGAGATCATTGAGTTAGAGCATAACTTTGATGGGATATCAATAGTTTGTTTAAATGTGACTAGTTTAAACTAGATGGGAGGACTGAGCTTAAAGATGATGGCTTTTTTAAAAGCATCAACTTTGGAAGTCTATGGTACATGATGAGGACATCACCTGCAACATGAGTACGACTACACCAGCAGCACCTCCACATCAAGCGCCACTTCCTTCATTAGCTGGACCAATTACTCGGGCCCGTGCTAGAGATCTTAACTTCGTCATGCTACTGAAGAATGAGGGCCCAGAAGAATAGACGACCAGCCCAACTACGACCCATAGTGGACGACCTAGGGTTGGCCGCCACTAGGGGCTGCGCCCCTCTCTCTATTTATCCAGGAGCTGCGCCTCCTTTGTTCTTTGAGTTTTGTTTTACGTTAGCTTTAGCTACTCTCGAACACGCGCAAATCAGCATTGTCTTCGTGTATTCAGAACTCCACCTTCGAGTAATAGATTAGATTGCTCGCATCTTTTTCTTGTTCGTTCTTCGATTACGCACAGGAAACGATCTTCGTGATCAGGCCGATCTCGCATCAGCAAGGTCGGTAACCACAAGGAGTTGGTTCAGCGATTGCATTGGCGCCTCGGGCTTGCTCGTCATAGTCGGATCGCAAGGGTCAACTTCCGCCAAATCGGAATTATCTCCACTCACCGAAAGATCGGGCACCTCAGCTATATCAAGTGGTATCAGATTTCCAGGTTGATTGGTGAGTTTATCGAGTGTTTTTTTCTCCTACAGTCCACAAAACCACATAAAAATTCAGGTTAGACCTTATCCTAGCATCCTTTTGAGCCTCGCACCTTCTTTCAATAATCTGCATTGTTGAATTTGTGTGCTTTCGCGTCATTTGTTGCTGGTCGCATTGTGTTTTTTCTCACCATCTTTCTTCCACCATTCAAACCCTAGCGCGCCGCCACCATCTCCCATTTGATCACGCCACAAACCGAGTCAACACCGCTTCCTTGTTTTTCTCCTTCGGTTACGTCAAAAAAAAACAGAAACAAAAAAAAGAAAAGAAAAAAAAGAAAATGAAAGAGAAAGAGAAAGGATAGAACCAGAGAACAAACAAAAAAATAGGGAAAGGAAACAAAGCGGTTGTCTCATCTCGTTCGGTTTTAACCATAACTTGAAAGGCCAGAAAATAATTATACATCCAATGACCCCAGACCAAATTTTGAAAGATGATCTTACTAGGGCTGCTAAAACTGCACAACAAGTCAAATCGACATCAGCCGCACCTATTAAATCTGAAATCAAGTTGCACTCTCCTATTTTACTTGCTACACGTGCTGATTTTGATGATCTCCATGAAGCTCATATGCCCTATTATGCACTTGTATGCTCGTGCATGCTTGTTCCGCTTGATGATGCACCGTCTTTGGATATACCCCCTGCTGTTGTTAACCTTTTGCAGGAGTATGCCGATGTTTTTCCTACGAACTTACCACCAGGTCTTCCTCCGCTCCGTGGCATTGAGCATTAGATCGATCTCATCCCCGGCGCTTCTCTTCCGAACCGCTCCCCGTACCGTACGAATCCAGATGAGACAAAGGAGATCCAGCACCAGGTGCAGACGCTGCTTGATAAAGGTTACATTTGTGAGTCTCTTAGCCCTTGCTCGGTTCCTGTTTTACTCGTTCCAAAGAAAGATGGGTCATGGCGTATGTGAGTAGATTGTCGTGCTATTAATAACATCACAGTTCGTTATTGATATCCTATTCCACGCCTTGATGATATGTTAGATGAGCTTAGTGGTGTCGTTATTTTCTCTAAGGTTGATTTGCGTAGCGGTTATCATCAGATTAGAATGAAACTCGGTGATGAATGGAAAACGGCTTTTAAAACGAAATTTGGTTTATATGAATGGTTGGTTATGCCATTTGGATTGACTAATGCTCCCAGGACCTTTATGTGTTTAATGAACGAAGTTCTACGGGCCTTCATAGGATTGTTTGTTGTTGTTTATTTCGATGATATCCTTATTTACAGCAAGTCTACAGAGGAGCATTTAGAACATTTGCATGCTGTTTTTGATGCTTTGCGTGTTGCTCGCTTGTTTGGTAACATGGAAAAGTGCACATTTTGCACGCAACGTGTCTCGTTTCTTGGTTATGTGGTTACTCCGCAGGGCATTGAGGTGGATAGCAGCAAGGTTGAAGCCATTCAGGACTGGCCTACACCAACGACGGTCACCCAAATTCAGAGTTTTCTTGGACTTGCAGGATTTTACCGCCGTTTTGTGCGTGATTTTAGCTCCATCGCTGCCCCTTTGCACGAACTCACAAAGAAAGGTGTGTCTTTTGCTTGGGACCCCCCACAAGAAGAGGCGATCAACACTTTGAAAGATAAGTTAACCCATGCTCCACTCTTACAATTGCCCGACTTTCAGAAAGTGTTTGAACTTGAATGTGATGCTAGTGGTATTGGGTTAGGTGCTGTTTTGTTACAAGAAGGAAAATCGGTTGCTTATTTCAGTGAAAAATTAGGCGGTGCTAGCTTGAGATGTTCTACTTATGATAAGGAACTTTATGCTTTAGTTCGCACTTTGCAAACATGGCAACACTACCTTTAGCCTCGTGAGTTTATAATTCATTCTGATCATGAGGCTTTAAAACATATTCGTACCCAAACAAATCTGAACCGTCGTCATGCTAGTTGGGTAGAATTCATCGAGTCCTTTCCTTACATCATTAAACACAAGAACAGGAAGGAAAATGTCATTGCTGATGCGTTGTCCCGTAGATATACCATGCTTTCACAGTTAGAATTTAGAATCTTTGGCTTGCAAACTATGAAAGATCAATATGTGGATGATGTTAATTTTAAAGATTTCTATATACATTGTAAGGATGGCAAACCATGGGGAAAATTTCACATACAGGATGGATTTTTGTTCCGCGCTAACAAGCTGTGTATTCCAGCAAGCTCGGTTCGTCTTTTGTTGCTGCAGGAAGCTCATGGAGGCGGTCTCATGGGGCACTTTGGCGTTTACAAGACACATGAGGTGCTGGCCGCACACTTCTTTTGGCCTCGGATGCGCCGTGATGTTGAGCGTCTTGTTGCACGTTGCACTACTTGCCAGAAAGCTAAGTCACGTTTGGGCACCATGGTTTGTATATGCCTTTGCCTATCCCTTCTTCTCCTTGGCTTGATATTTTCTATGGACTTTGTTTTGGGCTTGCCTAGAACTAAGAAGGGGAGGGATAGTATTTTTGTGGTTGTTTATAAATTCTCTAAAATGGCTCACTTTATACCTTATCATAAAACTGATGATGCTAGCATTGTTGCTGAATTGTTCTTTAGAGAAATTATTCGTTTACATGGTATTCCAAAAACAATAGTCTCTGATCGCGATGCTAAGTTTCTAAGCCATTTTTGGAGATCTCTTTGGAATAAATTGGGAAATAAATTGTTGTTTAGCACTACTTGTCATCCTCAGACTGATGGACAAACTGAGGTAGTAAATAGAACTTTATCTACCATGCTTAGGGCTGTTTTAGACACGAATTTGAGACGTTGGGAGGATTGCTTGCCTCATGTTGAATTTGCTTACAATCATGCCACGCATTCTTCTACAAAGATGTGCCCTTTCCAGATTGTTTATGGTTACATCCCTAGGGCACTTATTGATAGATTTCACTTAATGCTGCAAACGCCCCACATGTAGATGCTGTTGCACATGTTGAACAAATGATTACCATACATGAACAAACGAAATAGAACATTGCTGCTACTAATGCAAAAAATCAGGTTGCTGGTAGTAAAGGAAGAAAACTTGTTACTTTTGAGCCAGGTGATATGGTTTGGTTGCACTTGAGAAAGGGTCGGTTTCCTACTTTGTGTCGTTCTAAATTAATGCCTCGTGCTGCTGGTCCTTTTAAGGTGCTAACAAAGATTAATGATAATGCTTATATCCTTGACCTGCCTGCAGAATTTGGTGTTTCCACTAGTTTTAATGTTGCAGATTTGAAACAATATATGGCCGAGGATGAGGAGTTGTCGTCGAGGACGACTTCACTTCAAGAAGGGCAGGATGATGAGAACATCACCTGCAACATGAGTACGACTACACCAGCAGCACCTCCACATCAAGCGCCACTTCCTTCATTAGCTAGGCCAATCACTCGGGCCCGTTCCAGAGATCTTAACTTCGTCATGCTACTAAAGAATGAGGGCCCAGAAGAATAGACGACCAGCCCAACTACGACCCATAGTGGACGACCTAGGGTTGGCCGCCACTAGGGGCTGCACCCCCTCTCTCTATTTATCCAGGAGCTGCGCCTCCTTTGTTCTTTGAGTTTTGTTTTACGTTAGCTTTAGCTACTCTCGAACACGCGCAAATCAGCGCTGTCTTCGTGTATTCAGAACTCCACCTTCGAGTAATAGATTAGATTGCTTGCATCTTTTTCTTGTTCGTTCTTCGATTGCGCATAGGAAACGATCTTCGTGATCAGGCCGATCTCGCATCAGCAAGGTCGGTAACCACATGGAGTTGGTTCAGCGATTGCATTGGCGCCTCAGGCTTGCTCGTCGTAGTCGGATCACAAGGGTCATCTTCCGCCAAATCGGAATTATCTCCACTCACCGAAAGATCGGGCACCTCAGCTATATCAGTACAAGAATGATTCCTATATTCTGGCCACTCAAGCTAGGAAGTTCTAATATTTGGCGGACACAAAATTGGGTAAAAATTGGCATGTTTTCAGACATTTGACCATAGACATCTTTATAATGTGAGTGAAAATGATGTTGCACAACATAATGCTCCTGCATATCAAGAAGATGAGTGTTGTGAAGAGAATGCTAGTCGACAAACAGTTTCCGATAATATATATGAGAAGCCTTTAAGTAGAGATGATGTTGGGGGCCTTCGGCTTCCGAAGGTCCTCAAAAACGTGATTTGACAATGTTTTCTAAGTATGCGAGCAGGTATCTTCGGAATCAGGAATCAGGTTGCGGGTATACAGAAGCATGGTCAAGACGAAGCTTGACTGGGACGGTGATCATGACGAAGGATAAGATGATCACGAAGCTATATGCAGAAGAGCTTCGGCATCATGGCGGAAAGGGGAAACCGACTTAAAGATGAAAAGCCAAACTAGACCTCGAAGAATTACTATAGGGTTATTGATAAATGTAAAGGGCATTATTTTAATTTTGCATGGGCTGCGACCCGTGCCTATAAATAGGTGAACAGTATCCCTGTACTGTTCACGCTGACTTGGCATTCACTTTTACGTCACGTCTGTATTTTCTTTTCTTCAAGCCGAAGGTACATTTGTAATTTATCTTTGCATATACCAGTAATATAAATAGAAATATACTATTAATAATGATGTTTACAGAAATTATGTTACTTTCTATTCTTTGTTTGAATGTTTTTCACCTTTTACCATGATCATGAAGGTACATCCTTCATGACCTTCATCCTAAATTCGTTATATCCGAAGGGAAATAACGATTTGAAGGACGAAGGGCTTTTGATATTTAACATTTTATGTTGCCTTGTTCTTGATTCATAGCACTTGAGAACAAGTCACCAACATTGGCGCCCACCTCCGGTGAACTCACTTCCACTTTTTGAATCTTGAACGCTTTCGGCAAGCATCATCTTCGTCATGCCGCCAAAAAAAGCTTCAGCGACAGGGGCTGGTACTTTATAGCCGCTGGATCCCAATCAGGACGTCCTTTCTCTTAGAGAGGCACGAAGCCAGAAGAGGAAGGCTGTTAGTCCAACACCTCCGGAGGATGACTTGGATCAGGAGATCCAAAACCTGGAGATCCTTCAGCAATAGGTGCAGCGCAAGAAGGAGAAGATGGCTCGTCTACCTGACCTTCAGAGACAGATAGACGAAGCTTCTGAAGAGGTTCATCATCTTGTTCAAGATGATCAGAGCCGAAGGCCTCCACGCAGAGAGCTCCATCAGGAAGGTTTCCACAATGAGGATGACTGGTATGAAGATTTCCATCATGGAAACTTTGCTTTCGATGATGCTTCTCCTCTTTCAACAGAATTACAGGCTACACCATGGCCCCAGTCCTACAAGCCACCCCAGCTCCCCATGTATGACGGTCACACAGACCCGAAGCAATTCCTGATGAGCTATGAAGCAACCATATCTTCGTATGGTGGCAATACTGCAGTCATGGCAAAATCTTTTGTCATGGCCGTCAAGAGCGTTGCTCAGACCTGGTACTCTTCTCTTTGGCCAGGGACAATCACTTCTTGGCAAAAGCTGAAGGATATGTTGATAACCAGCTTCCAAGGATTTCAGACAAAGCCAGTCACCGCCCAGGCTCTATTCCAGTGTACTCAGGATCACGAAGAATACCTTCAGGCGTATGTCCGAAGGTTGCTGCGTCTGAGAGCACAGGCGCCAACAGTGCCCAACAAAATTGTCATTGAGGCCATGATTAAGGGGCTTCGGCCGGGGCCTTCAGCGCAGTACTTTGCCAGGAAGCCACCACAAACGTTGGAAAAGCTGCTCTAGAAGATGGACGAATACATTCGAGCTAACAATGACTTCCGCCAAAGAAGGGAGGAAGCATTCAGGTTCTCTGAAATGACCAGGGGCTTCGGAGGAAGATTTCACCCGAGGCACGTTAGGTCAATTCATAACTCTACTCAAACTGATGATCGAGGGAGCCAGCAGCAAAGGCCACAACACTCTTCACAAGCTTCGGGGCAGCAGCAAAGTTCTTTTCGGCCGCCAGCGCCGAGGGGCAGAGGTGCCAGGGGCTTCAGGGGAAGGTTTGGAGATCAGCCCAGAAAAATTTACTGCTTATTCTGTCGTGAAGACAAGGGCCATACCACCAGGATGTGCCACGTTACCATCCAGAAGCAGAAGGAGATAGCAGAAGCAGCAGCGCAGCAAAGTCAGCCGAAGCAGGTCATGCATACTGCTTCGTATCATTCGCCTTATATTCCAGAATATGTAGGCAACCACCCTGCAGTGTCTGTTGCTTCGGCAAGCCAGCCCCAAGCATCTTGGCAGCACCCTCCACCACCACCGCCGACGCAGCGAGGACAGCAGCCAGAAGGGAGTCAGCACAATCACCTTCAGAGGGATTTCAGGGAGGAGTCTGAAGCTCGCACAGTCAATAGCACTGTGCCAGAGTCGAAGCACATTTATTGATGAATATCCTACCTCAACAGCAGTTCTTTCGCATTCTTACATTCAGTTTTACCTTTTTGTTAGTAAGGAACAATTATGAGGAGTTTAAGTGTCTTTTATCGTTTTTCGATTTCTTGTAACACTTTCGTCTATTACCATAATAAAAATATGTCTTTTCCATAGGCTTGATTTGCCGAAGCATACAAATTTATGGTGGCATGAAGGACCTTCGTATTATCAAACATTTGTCCTAACGGACATAGTACAAATTCCTCGAATCAGTAAAAAGTCGCTCCTAAGGGAACGCAGTGTAAGTTTTCTGAAACTACAGCGAAAAATAAACGCTGATTCCGCTGAAAGTAAAAGGCGAAGAAGCTCCTAAGGGAGGCTTACAGCAAAAAATAAACGCTGATTCCGCTGAAAGTAAAAGGCGAAGAAGCTCCTAAGGGAGGCTTACAGCGAAAAATAAACGCTGATTCCGCTGAAAGTAAAAAGCGAAGAAGCTCCTAAGGGAGGCTTACAGCGAAAAGTCAGCGCTGAGATAAAAAGTGTGTGTGCTCTATTACAGTGATATGTATCTACGGCACAAATATCATTTTGCATAACATAACATCATCACATCATTCTGCATAACATAAGCATCATACAGCATATTGCATGTGGAACAAGAAGGGGATACAGTGTTGGTCTTCGAAGAATATTTTGGAAAAGAGAAAATTGTGCTAAAGCACAAGACAAATCGAGATGAAGTGTAGTCTCATCGGAAATGCAACACAAAACTTTTTTATAGCTTCGGAAACTATTTCACGAAGCTTGGACATTTTTCATCAGAGAAGTAAGCAAATTCTTGTGATATAGAAAGGATTTTCTTCACGAAGCATGAATAGAAGGGAAGGTGTTTTTTCGCCGAAGGCTCAAAAAATGGTATGTATGCAAAATTTCATGCATCGTAAAGAATTAAACTATAGATTATATATTACATTCAAAGTTACAATATATTACACATGTTACATTCCAAATGTTTCTACAGTAACATTCAATCCTCCTTAAGCACTATTTCTGCAGCTTCATTCAATAGTTGGTCGATAACCTTGTCCATAATGGCTTCGGCCATTTTTCTAATTTCATCGTCCCCCTTCGGGTGGGG
This sequence comes from Zea mays, assembly GCF_902167145.1. Lineage (NCBI taxonomy): Eukaryota > Viridiplantae > Streptophyta > Magnoliopsida > Poales > Poaceae > Zea > Zea mays. The sequence continues at coordinate 50,550,697 of NC_050103.1, forward strand.
GCCTGGAGATGCCTCAGAAGGTTCTGAGGGAGGAGAAGATACGGCTGTATTACTATTACAAACCGCGAACAAAGTCTGGAATTAAAAATTACAGCATAATAAAAACCACTAATTAATACCTATTTGCCCTTCGGGCTCTGTACTTTTCTCCGCAGCTTCTGCTACTTTTCTGGCATCGTGGATGCCTTTTTCACTCTTTTGAATAATTTCTTGCGCCATTTCTCGGCCGCCGTTGTCCCAGATATCGGTGAAGAATTTCCCGCCGACCATGCTTGCTTCGGGCGAGGGGTCTTTAATGTCTTCAGAGGACAAGGTAGCTTCGGACTGCGCCAAGGATCTTACATGCTCGCAACCTTTCCTCTCCAAAACAGCAGCAATCCCTCTAGCACCCGAAAAAGCGCAGATGTCACCGCGGCTATTCAGGATTTCATCGAAGGCCTCTGCTTCGTGACTGATCCATTCCATTGGACCTTCAGGATTGCCTCTTGAGAAATTCTCTTCACTAGAGAATGCGCCAACGCTGGCGAAGCTGGATTTTATCTTCTTAACGCACTCTATGGATTTAACATAGCATTTTCTCTGGGATGCACGAAGCTCCTTAACACTTATCTCTAAATGATTGGCCAATTGATCACTAAGCTCTCGTTTTGTTTCTTCAAGTATACGTTCTTCTTTAGCTCTAGCTAGCTGTTTCTGAAGATCTTTAATTTCACGTTTTTGGGCTTTGGCCTGGGCCTTTGAGGCAGCTTCGTCCTTTTTACCTTGTCTACCAATGTAAGCAGAATTTTATCCTTTTCTAGAGCCTCGTTTCTCAGTTTAATAACTTCTGATCGTAGGTTGTTGAATGCAATTTCATAGCTTTCGTCTTCGGCATTCTTTTGTGCTCTCAATGCGTTGCTTAGAATTAAACCCTATATGTAAAAGAGTTGGTATAAGAATAAAAGAATGAGTTGTGAATTATAAAATTTCCAAATGGCCAATTCAAGTACCTTCAGACTATTGTATGCAAGACTATCCGCAAGATCGTCCTTCGTCATAGCACATAATCCAGCTTCAAGCTTCGGAAATCCCATACTTCTAGCCATCTCCCGACAGACGGATAATTCTTTGTTGTCTGGGAGGCAGTATAGGAAATCTTCTTCGTTCGTCCCATTGAACACTAGTGCCCCCTTCGGATATTTCAATTCTTTGGCATAGTGATTAGCTTCAAAAACTTCTTCCGATAACTTTTTCCCCGAAGCATGTCGCACGATATAGTCGTATATTTTGAAAGATGCTTCGGGGACGGCGGTATCAATTTCTTCGACCAAAGTTGGCTCTGACATTTTCATTTCTTCGGTTGCCTTTGCAATTTTTGCTTCTTCTGCTTCCAAAGGTATTACCTTGGTTGGTTCTGAAGGCCCGGTTTCAACTCCAGTCTGTTGCTTCGGAGCTTCAGCGACGGACACTTCAGCAGGCGCCTCAGAAGTTTCAGCAGTCTTCTTTGGGGTTGTGCTTGGAAGTTTAATTGTTTCCAAAACATCTAACACATTAACCATTCTTTTCCTTTTTGGGGTCACTGTTGGCCCCTTTTTTATTTTTGATGCTTCAATTTCTTCTGAAGGACTTAAAATTTCTGATACCTTCACTCCCTCAGCTGATGCTTTCGCTTCTTCCGTCTTTGGTTCTTCCATCTTTTTTGTCGCTGGCACTTCGGCCATTTCTGTGACTTCTGGCAGCAGGGTTGGCTCTTCAACCTCGGTGGCCGAAGAGGTCTCACCGGTGAACTCAGGCACCGTGGCTGGTTCAATATAGCGTGGCCGGTGTGTGAGAACTTTTACCCTTTTTCTCTTCGGCGCTGGCTCGCTAGGAGCAGCTGCAGCTGTTTCTTTCACAAAAGTTGTGCCTTTTCTTTTTTGCCCCCGTACTGGATAGCGATAGTCGGGGTAGACAAACTCGACTGCATCAAACACTCGGTTGAGTCTTTTCCTTTTTCGGCCTCCGAAGGCCGCTGACAATGCAGTGTCTTCGGCCTTCGAATATACCCCAAGCAATTCATCACTTACAGTCTCAATGCTCTTTAACCAATCATCATCTGGTTCAACGAACTTGTCTCCGTACTTGAATGTATACTTCAGCCTGACTAGCCCACCTTCGTCAGTTTCTTTAACAGTTTCTTTCGGCATTTCCCAATTATCTGCAAGAGGCCACACTCTGAAGGCAATGTGTTCTTGTATTAAATCCCTTGTCCCAATAAAAGAGCAGACTACGCCGAAGGCCCGTTGGCATTCTTCCGCTACTTCATCCATTTCTACCTTCGGTTTTCGGAGTCCGAAGCGCTGCCAGATGGGGCACATGATGACATCCTTAATATCTTCTCGAACCTTCAAATCATTTTTTACATAGAACCATTCTTTCATCCATTCTCAGGGCCATCTCTTCCGAAAGGTGGGCACGGGACAACTTGATCTAGAGCGAGCACCAAAGTTGTAGCAACCAAAGTTGTTATGATATTGCTCTTTACCCCAGGGCTTCGTTTCGTATAACAATTCATGTATATTGCAAAAGCTTTTCGCACTTGGCTCTAGGCCTTGACTCTTCACAGCCCAGACGAAGATTCCCATTCTTATTATTGCTTCAGGGGTAAGTTGATGAAGGTAAACCTGATATATTTTCAGAACTTCTACTACAAATCTGCTTATAGGGAATCGTAGCCCAGCTTTTAAAAAGCTTTGGAAGATAACGACTTCATCGTCTTCGGGAGTCGGCACAGTTCTTTCTCCGGCATCTGCTCTCACAATGGACATATCTCGAAAATATCTCCCCCTCATGTTTTCAAGGTGACTTTGCCCAATAGTTGATTTTCCGAAGACTGAATGGCTTGGTCGCCATGGTCGATCTTCGGAATCTTCACCCCCACTGTCTGCATCATAACTATCACTATCACCAGTATCTTCAGATAAACCTTCTAAAATTTCCCTTGTAATCTTCTCCGTATTCGTCTTTGCTATTGACTCAAGAAAACCCAGATGCATCTCTTCAGAAAGACTCAGCTTCATTTCGGCAGCAACCTTCTTCTCCTCAGTCATCCCTTCGGAATTCTTGCCTCTCGCTTCCGAAGCTTAAAACTAGGGAGGCAACCAAATATTTGTGGGCAGAAAACTATTAGAGCAGGCAAAACAGATGGCAAGAGAGCGTGCCAAATAAATTGTGGTGAGCCCCTATTTATACACCCATTATGTCGAAAACTGGAGGGTCCCGCTTGACAAAGACTGTTGCTATTCTAGCAAAGGGAAGGTGTTTTTTCGGACCTTCGGCTCAAAGCCTTCGTCCATGTCGCAACATAAATTTATCATTTCAGCAAATTAATATTGCGAGGGGCTACTGTTGGGGGCCTTCGGCTTCTGAAGGTCCTCAAAAACGTGATTTGACAGTGTTTTCTAAGTATGCGAGCAGGTATCTTCGGAATTAGGAATCAGGTTGCGGGTATACAGAAGCATGGTCAAGACGAAGCTTGACTGGGACGGCGATCATGACGAAGGATAAGATGATCACGAAGCTATATGCAGAAGAGCTTCGGCATCACGGCGGAAAGGGGAAACCGACTTAAAGATGAAAAGCCAAACTAGACCTCAAAGAATTACTATAGGGTTATTGATAAATGTAAAGGACATTATTGTAATTTTGCATGGGCTGCAACCCGTGCCTATAAATAGGTGAACAGTATCCCTGTACTGTTCACGCTGACTTGGCATTCACTTTTACGTCACGTCTGTATTTTCTTTCCTTCAAGCCGAAGGTACATTTGTAATTTATCTTTGCATATACCAGTAATATAAATAGAAATATATTATTAATAATGATGTTTACAGAAATTATGTTACTTTCTATTCTTTGTTTGAATGTTTTTCACCTTTTACCATGATCATGAAGGTACATCCTTCATGACCTTCATCCTAAATTCGTTATATCCGAAGGGAAATAACGATTTGAAGGATGAAGGGCTTTTGATATTTAACATTTTATGTTGCCTTGTTCTTGATTCATAGCACTTGAGAACAAGTCACCAACAGATGATGAACAAGGTCTTATTTTTGAAGCTGCTGAAACTGCTCAATTGGTACAAGAAAAAGGCCAAAAGTGTATGGGAGTGATAGCGAAGAAGATGATGATGACGATACAATTTTGGAGTATTGCAACGAAGCCGAAGGAGGTGCCACAAATGATGTTGACAGTGATGACGAATAGCTGATACTACTGATATTTAGTTGTGAAATGACACTTGTAATATTTATTTGGATATAGGCTGTAGTATTTTCTGCAATTTAGTTGTGAATGTAACTTGAAATATTTATTTGGATGGACCATGTTCATTTCAGATCAAGGTTTTATGAATAATGGTCATTTTCAGTTCAAATCTTGTTCAATTCTGGCGATGCTCTTATGAATAATGGTCTGGTTCAATTTAGATCATGTGCAGTCCAGGTACTTTTATGAATATAATGTTCACGTTTCAGTTCGGATTACATCATTTTGCTATTGCTTTTTTGCTTACAGGATGGAAGAGAAGAGCAGAGGAAGATTAGGCCATGCTTGTCAACTTAGTCCTGTATATATTTGTACCCACTTGCCAAAGACCAGTCTATGGCATTGGATTGACTGAACAATTTTTAGTCCTAGACATGGCACCTGTATGTAACTGTAGTCTGCAGCCTCTATCCACGAACGTAGTTGTCGGCGTCTCGAGACCGGGGGGTCCCTAAGCCGACGAGTGAGTGTGCCGCGTGCCCCAGCCCAGATGGGTCGAGCGCGTGGGCGAGCGCGAAGGGGGGAAGCGAGGTGGCCGGAGACGGGCGTGAGAGAGGTGGAAATCCCACGGCCTTCGTGTTCGTCCCGCGCCCAGGTCGGGTGCGCTTGCAGTAGGGGGTTACAAGCGTCCACGCGGGTGAGGGAAGCGAGCGGCCCCAAGAGAGCGCCTGTCCCGTCCTCATCCCCGCGCGGCCAACCTTCTCTAAGAAGGCCCTGGTCCTTCCTTTTATAGGCGTAAGGAGAGGATCCAGGTGTACAATGGGGGTGTAGCAGAGTGCTACGTGTCTAGCGGGGGGAGAGCTAGCGCCCTAAGTACATGCCAATGTGGCAGCCGGAGAGATCTTGGCACCCTGCTGGTGTGATGTCGTGGCTGTCGGAGGAGCAACGGAGCCTGGCGGAGGGACAGCTGTCGGAGCGGTTGAGTCCTTGCTGACGTCCCCCTACTTCCGTAAGGGAGCTGAGAGCCGCCGTCGTCACAGGGCTAGCGGGGCGCCATCATTTCCTATCTGGCGGAGCTAGCCAGATGGGACACCGGTCTTGTTCTCTGCGGCCCGAGTCGGCTCGGGGTAGGGTGATGATGGCGCTTCCTGTTGACGTGGCTGGCCTGTGCCCTAGGTCGGGCGACGTGGAGGCTCCTCCGAAGCCGAGGTCGAGTCTGTCTTCCATGGCCGAGGCCGAGCCCGAGCCCCTGGGTCGGGCGAGGCGGAGGTTGTTCGGCAGAGGCCAGGGCGGAGTCCGAGCCCTGGGGTCGGGCGAAGCGGAGTTCGTCGTCTTCTGGGGTTGAGCCTGAGTCCGAGCCCTGGGTCGGGCGGAGAGGAGTTCGCCGTCTTCCGGGGCTTAGCCCGAGTCCGAGCCCTGGGTCGGGCGGAGCGGAGTTCGCCGTCTTCCGAGGCTTAGCCCGAGTCCGAGCCCTGGGTCGGGCGGAGCGGAGTTCGCCGTCTTCTGGGGCCTAGCCCGAGTCCGAGCCCTGGGTCGGGCGGAGCGGAGTTCGCCGTCTTCCAGGGCCTAGCCCGAGTCCGAGCCCTGGGTCGGGCGGAGCGGAGTTCGCCGTCTTCCGGGGCCTAGCCCGAGTCCGAGCCCTGGGTCGAGTGGAGCGGAGTTCGCCGTCTTCCGGGGCCTAGCCCGAGTCCGAGCCCTGGGTCGGGCGGAGCGGAGTTTCCTATGGCGCCTTTGGCAGGGCCTGACTGCCTGTCTGTCTCACTCTGTCAAGTGGCACTGCAGTCGGAGTGGCGCAGGCGGCGCTGTCCTTCTGTCAGACCGGTCAGTGGAGCGGCGAAGTGACGGCGGTCACTTCGGCTCTGCCGGGGGGCGCGCGTCAGGATAAAGGTGTCAGGCTACCTTTGCGTTAAATGCTCCTGCGACTCGGTCGGTTGGCACGGCGATTTAGTCAGGGTTGCTTCTTAGCGAAGGCAAGGCCTCGGGCGAGCCGGAGATGTGTCCGCCGTTAAAGGGGGGCCTCGGGCGAGACGGAAATCCCTCGGGGTCGGCTGCCCTTGCCCGAGGCTAGGCTCGGGCGAGGCGTGATCGAGTCACTCGTATGGACTGATCCCTGACTTAATCGCACCCATCAGGCCTCTGCAGCTTTATGCTGATGGGGGTTACCAGCTGAGAATTAGGCGTCTTGAGGGTACCCCTAATTATGGTCCCCGACAGTAGCCTCCGAGCCTCGAAGGGAGTGTTAGCACTCGCTTGGAGGCTTTCGTCGCACTTTTTTGCAAGGGGACCAGCCTTTCTCGGTTGCATTTTGTTCCAGTGGGTGCGCGCGAGCGCACCCGCCGGGTGTAGCCCCCGAGGCCTCGGAGGAGTGGTTTCACTCCCCCGAGGTCTTAATGCCTTGCGTAATGCTTCGGCTGGTCTGGTTGTTCCCTCATGCGAACTGGCCGTAGCCCGGGTGCACGGTCGGGGCCCAAGTTCTCGGGCTGGTATGTTGACGCTGTCAACGGTTCGGCCGGAGCCGGGTTTGCGAGAGCAGCCCCCGAGCCTCCGCACAGGGCGAGAGGGCGATCAGGGACAGACTCGGATTTTTTTACATACGCCCCTACGTCGCCTTTCCGCAAGGAGGAGGGGGGAGAGCGCCATGTTACCCTCGATGGGCACCGAACATGGTGTCTCCGGTGAGCTGCAAGCGGGTAATCCGAGTGGACGTCCGTGCCCCGTTCGTTGGGGGTCGGCTAGGGGCCCAGAAGCACGCCCAAAAGTACCTGCGGGTGATCTGCCGGACCCGGTCCCCTGGCGACGGGGTCCGAGGGCTCGATGCCTCCCTCCGATGGGATTCCGTTACAAGATCGCTCCCGCTGGTCTCGGAAATGTCCTAGGGTACCTCGGGAGCGCAGCCCGAGCCTTGGTTATGTATCGAACGTACCCCTGGTCATCCCTCGCTCGGCGTCTGAGGCGACTGTGAACCCTTCGGGGGCCAGCCTTCGAACCCCTGATCAGTAATGGGCGCGGAGCCCGAGTAGCCTGAGGCGACCGTGGAGCCCGTCGGGGGGCCGGCCTTCGAACCTCTGACCAGTAGTGGGTGTAGGGCCCACGCGATCTGAGGCGACTGTTGAACCCCTCGGAGGGCCAGCCTTCGAACCTCTGATCAGTAGGGGGGGCTCGGAGCCCGGTTCCTTCACAGGGAAGGATCCTTTTCGGGGTATCCCCCTTTCCCGGTCCCTGTTGCAAGAGATAGAGAAAGAGGAAAAAAGGAAAAGGATACGAAATCGAACGACGTGGCGTACCTTTTTTGGCACGGTTATTACGGCGAAGGCGAAGCGTCGCCCGCTTCTCCTGCCAGAAGCGCCGCCTGTCCCGCCGCGGAGTTAATGCGACGGGGTGAGTTGTTGGCAGGGCGGCCGTTGCGCGTGCGCGAGCCGTTCGAGGAACGGATCACGGGCGCCCTGTCTTCACGCCGTGAGAGGGGGTTCTCTTGCTGCCCCCGGACGGGACGTGAGTCTGGCCGACGACGTGACCGCTGCTCCCGCCCGCCTGCCACTATCGTTACTGCCGGCCCACTTTCGGCCGTATTGACCGTCGCGCCAGGCTGGCGCTGCTGGGTCGTGCGCTGGGCCGCCTCGAGTCGCAGTATTGGTTCCGCAACCGAAGAGGCGTGGTGGTGGCGCAAGTGGCAGTGCAGTTGCTTGCATGCAGCATCTGGCGCGCCAGTTGCGTGACGCGTGGGCCTGGGCCTCCATGCTGGCGTGTTGGGAGTCGGAGGAGCGCGTCCACCTGGCGCGATTGCATGCCGCCTGCATGGCTGCCCGCCCCTTCCGCCCGTTGGTCTGGGCAAAAGTGGGGGGTCGCTTGTAACTGCTGGGCGGTTGTGTGCACCACGCACGGCGGTTTGGCTTCTTCTGCTCTGAGCCGGTTTGCATGACACGTGGGACCCAGCCCCCGCGTCGCAGGGGAGGGCCTTGGAGCGTGTTGGAGAAGACTCAGCCCGTGACGTTTGGGGCGCACGTAGGGAGAGTTGCCTTTAAAAGGAGGGCGACCCCTTTCGGAAGGCGACCATGTCTTCTCGCTCCCTTATGCGTCGCGTCTTTCCACCTTCCAAGCCCCCGGATGGGGGGTACCCACCGTCTTTTCGCCTCATCGTTGGAGGAACGCAACTCCGTGAGAGTTGGTACCTTTCAGCCATCGTTCGACTTCAAGGATTTTCATCATGCAGCCCGGCTGCACCCCTCCACCGGCGGTCACCCAAGATGGTGACCTCCAGCTTGATGGTGGGGAAAGCGAGCCAGGCTGCGGCCTCTGCCCCTCCCTCGGCCTCAAGGATTTTCGTCATCCAGGCCAAGATGGAGGATGAGGCGAGTCGGGGGGCTGCCCCCGCGTGGGTCGGCTGCCCTTTTCTTCCCCTGGTGTCTGGGGGAGAATGGCATCCTCCAGTTTCGCGGGGACTTCCTCCAGCCATGCCGGGATAGGTGGGCCGCCGTCACTCGGCCAGGGCGCAGCACTACGCCCTCCGCCCGGTCGACGGTTGCGCCGCGTACCGCGAGGGCGGAGCCCACGCTCTGGGCGGTTCTGACTAGGGCGAAGACCTACCGGCGCCCTTCGAGGCGTCGGCAGCCGGAGATGGCTTCTCTACCGTTGAGATTGCCGACTCCGCCAGTAGCCCTGGGTCTCCGTCTCCCGGCCTGAATGGCTGGCTCTTGTCCTCTGCGGGTGAGAGTCCTCCTGTCGTAACACCTGCCCCGAAGCCGCTGCCGAAGCTGCTTCGCCGCCCGGGGCGGGGGTGACTGCCGCTGTTGCCGGATCGGGCGGCGGTGGGCCATCCGTCGGCCCACGATCGCTCCGCGGGTTCCCCAATCTTGTGGGGTTGTTCGCACCCGCGGGGACGGAACCGGAGTTCCGTTTGTAATGGCACTTTGAATGCCAGTGTTTTTGTTCATTGTGGCTATCGAGGCCTGAACATGTATGTAATTTTGGCACGGAGTCGTGTCTTTTCCTCATTTTCGAGCACTAAGTCTCGCCTGTTGATTATCTGAACCGCTTCACCAAGCATGAGTCGCCCCGTGTCAAGGTGACGAGTGAGGTATCCGTATCCCGGAGACGTAGGAGTCCCTCGGCTCGATCGACCTTGTTGTCTGAGGCTCCTCTAGCTTAGTTAAAGAGACCCCTTGGCCGCTCTTCGATGAGCCGAGGCCAGGGGTAGCGATATCAGCACGAACAGAGGCGGAGTTGGCTCGAAAATGAAAACCTGGTTGGCAAGAGCCTAGCCGGGTTGTCCGTCAGCGGAACCGATGCCGGAGTTGTTCAGCCGAGGCCTCGGACCGGGCTGGCGCCCTTGGAAGATGGTTGGCCGAGGCCCCTGGGGTAACCGACCGAGCCGCCTGCTCGGGCCGGATTCCCGGAGAAGTCCCTAGACCGCGTCGCCGTCCGAGGCTGGGTCGGACCTCGCTGAAGGTGTCGTCGATGCCGAGGGTGCTACAGCCCCCTTCCAGCGTGAAGACCCGAGCCTGCAGGATCAGATTGTCTTGTAGCGTCTGCCTTCTGCGGCCGCTGAGGCCAGAAAACACACCCTCGCTGCGTTGTAAAGCTGCGTCTCCCTTCCTCTTATTTCGAGCATTTGGACTTTTTTGTCGGTAACAGGGATGTTTGTGTGAGCGAGAGTTGCTTCTCGCGGAAGGTGATGAGTGAGGTATCCATATCCCGGAGGCGTGGGAGTCCCTCGGCTCAGTTGGTCTTGCCGCTTACGCGTACTTTCACCCGTCCATGAGGCCCTGTCACTGATTCAGTCGGGAAGGCTCGAAGGACCGCTTCGGCAGAAGAGCTTCCGAACGTAAAGACTTGTTCGGTCCGCAGAATCACTTTATCCGAACGCGAGTTACTTATCGCAGAAGGTGATGAGTGAGGTATCCGTATCCCGGAGGCGTAGGAGTCCCTCGGCTCGGTCAGCCTTGGCTGCTTACGTGTACTCCGTCGTTTTCAGGATCCGCTTTTCGAAGTAGTCAAAAAGCACGAAAGATATTCTGCTAAAAGGGACCTTTTTCGAGGAAAATTTCGACGCAGAGGGGGTCCCCCCCCCTTTTAGCCCCCGAGGGAGGGTCGGGCTTTGCCGAGGCGAGGCCGACCCTTCCTTGATGACTAAACTTTGCGTGGGTGCGAGGTATATGAACAACTTGAAAACATCTTAAGGGTAGAAGCGACGTAGCTGTTGGATGTTCCAAGCGTTGCCGTAGATCTCGCCTTGATTGTTGGCCAGCTTGTATGTTCCGGGCTTCAGAACTTTGGCGATGACGAATGGCCCCTCCCAGGGGGGCGTGAGCTTGTGCCTCCCTCGGGCGTCTTGCCGCAGCCGAAGCACCAGGTCGCCCACCTGGAGGTCTCGGGGCCGGACCCCTCGGGCGTGGAAGCGTCGCAGGGACTGCTGGTACCGCGCCAAGTGTAGTAAGGCCTTGTCCCGAGCCTCCTCCAGCTGGTCCAGCGATTCTTCTCGGCTAGCTTGGTTGCTTTGCTGTAACACCCCAGGTGTTGCCATGGCTGGAGCACACCTTGGCACTCAAGACTATGATCACATGTGGAAGAACTTAAGGAGCAAAAGTATAAGGGGCTTTGGAAACTAAGTTTTTACCAAGAGTTGGGAATGACCAAAGGCATTACCCTAATTGTGTGCAACTATCACCTTGGGAGAGGGGGAAAGAACCCTAGGCCTCTCTTAAACCCTATCTCCCAAAACCATGGATAAGAGGGGAAAGAGAGTGAGCAAATGTGCAAAACATGGGTAATCTTTACCCAAACCCTAAGCAACATTATAACCATCAATTAGGGGAAGGAAATATTACAAAAAGGCCCCTAGGGAAACCCCATTTCAAATCTCCAAGTGGAGAGAGAGCTAGAGCTCTCTAATTCCCTCTAAGTCCCATTTTAGCCCTAAATCAAAGATCAACCGTGTTCACTTTAAAAATGGCGCCAAAACCACTTGGGTTCTATACCAAAAATGTGCAATACCACTTAGGGCACCCACTGGAAAAAGTTGAGCTCGAGACTCGGACGTTTGACATGCCATGGCATGGCTTTTGTCGTGATATGCTCAGTATGACACACCTGTTTTGGCACCCGAAGATCTCCCTCCCTAGGCCGTATCTGCCCCGGCGCCTCACAGTTGAGTGACAGCCCTAGGTGCCAGGAAGAGGTCTGCACCGGACTTTTGCAAAGATTCGCACGTTTGCGACCTCTGGCGACATTTGAACACTGGAAGAAACAAACCGCCACGTGTTCGACGCCGTCTGCCGCGCCAGAGCACGCCCGCGCGCGCGCCCGCGCCGCGCCCAAGCCAAGCCAGTGCCCTGGTCCGCGTCCGCGACTATAAAACGCCAAGGAGCCTTGGCCGTACCCCTCCGCACGCGCTCAAGCCTCACCGGAGCTCAGTTCGCCGCCGTTTGCCCATACGCGACGTGCCCGCGGCCACCCGAGCCCCTGCCACCGTAGACCGGCCAGCCCAACCATTCCCAACCCCGTCCAGCCCTCGGAGAAGACTGTGCACGTCTCCGTGAAGCTCCCCGAGCGAGGAATCGGGCTCTGCTTCACCGGAGAGGCCGGCCCAAGGTCACCGGATTTCAACCGACCGCCGGCAACCGTGGACCGAGGTACACCGTGCACCTCTCTTCGATTCCTTGCACGGTTAGACTCCTTAGACCTCCACGAAGCTCCCTATGCCCTTGGATTGAATTATGCCGCCATGGATAGGCCGGAGCACACGCCGCCGACGAGCTTGCCCGCCTGCTCACGTGGATCGGGCGATTCCGGCCATCCCCGACGACGAGCCGTACCTCGACGTGATCGCCAGACCCTCCCCGAGCCAACCCTACCCTTCGCCGGACCTCCCTCGCCGCCGGTAAGCCGCGCCACCCTTTTCTTTCCCGCGGCTACTGTTTCAGTTGAGGGAGGGACTGCGGGTGAGAGGGAGAGAAACCCAGGGGGTTAAGTGAAAGGTCAGAGACTCAAGTGAATAGTGCCTTAAGGGTAGATCTGCGAGGTTTGAATTGTTTTAAACCCAGGGACCTCGGCGCAAACTGTTTTTCCAGGAAAACTTATTTAAAACCTAATTTAAATTCAAACAGAAACTTTAAAAACCCATAACTTCTGTTTGGTTTATCCAATTTTGGTCAAACCAATTTTGCCAGACTCTAAATCATGTAACCTATTTAGGAAAAATATAAAACCCCTTGGTGCTGTGGAAAACTTAAAAGTTCTGATTTAATGTTAACTTTGGCCAAAAGCTAAATAATAGTAAGAAAAATAGTTAGGCTATTTGACTAAGGTTAGGAAAATTTGGAGAAGTTTATATTCACCTACTAACCTGTTTAAAAATGTTAAACCCCTCTGTCTATTACATTAAGTTAGTTTTAACCCCTTATTCCAAATATGCTTAAGTTTAAGAAAAATAGGAAAAGTGACACAAATATTGAACCAGAGGGCACCCCTATTTTTGTTAAGATACTTAGTTAATGTAGTTCACTAGAAAAATATATCATACCCTGTTTTAGTGTAAAATAATTAAGATCTCTTTTATTTTAATAAAACAAGTGAAACTTAGAAAAACTCTACAGAAATGACCCCAAGGTAAAAACACCCCCACCCTTGGGATAACTATTGTTTTATTAGAAAGAACTTAGGAAAAATAAGAAATCTGCTGTTTGACATTTTTCAAGTAATAATGTAGTAGAAAGTGCCTTTTTAACATTAAACTTGAGAAAATCATAACTAAATAACCACCCCTTAGTTTCCTGTGATTTTTAGCACAAAGACCTATTATTACCAGAGGATGCCAACAAAAATAACCTTTAGGACAGAACCTACCCCTAACTAGGAGGTGTAGTGTGAAATGGCCCATTTTGCCTAACTTTTGTTATTTTTGTTTAAAGCCTAACTTTTATACTTTAAGCCTCAAATTCTTAAAACAAGCTAGAATAGCCAGTGACAACCCACTGTAATTTTTACAGAATTTTTGGAAATTATTACAACCCTGTTGTAGTTCAAACCTACACTAAAAGCCCTAAATGGAAATTAAGGAAAGAAAAATGAAAGATATGAATAAATGTTGTCCCAAAAACTTTGCAATCTGCCCACTAAAATATATCAAGGCAATACCAAACCACTATGTTATCCTCAAAGAAAACCTAAGATTAGAGGGTCATAAGTCTATGTATCTACATATTTATATACCACTGGAAGCCCACGTGACTAAGAAACCCTAAGTTACTTCTCGACTTAGTTTCTTTTACATAATGTTATTAAATCATGCATAATCATGACATACATGTTCATTGCATTTCGATAGACTGTAATCTTGCTGACGGAGAGTACATCCTCGTGCCGGAGCAAGGAGCTGCTCAGGAGGTAGCCCCAGATCCAGCACCCGAGCCTGCACTAGAGGACCTGCCTGCCACTGCTTTGGAAGGCAAGCCCCGGTTTTATGCATAACCTGTTATTTATGCTATTTTACTTCACTTAATGATTGTAGGATTGATTGTGCACTTAGGTGTAGGAATCGTTTGAAACCCTAGTTGCATGATCTCAGAAATCCTTTTGAAATGAATACTAGTATGACAGGTCGAGTAGTTGCTTTAATTAAATAGGATCTCGGTAGAAGACGAGTGATTTTTTTAGCACTCGCGCGAGATCAGGAAATTGATTGTACCCACTTTCACACTATCATGATACTAGTTGGTGGACAACAATCCATGGGGATTGGTTGTTTACGAGATGGAAAATGGAATAAGGATTAACGTGCGGATACCTGTGTCAAGCGTTTGAACGTACTAAACACATACCGAGAAATATGGTAAATCGGTAAGCCTAGTACCTGATTGAACCTGGCAGTAGACTTTGCCCCTCACGCGACCTGAGACGAGGTCTCCCATTCCGGTTATGGTGGGTACAAGTGCGGTCACTGCACGACGGCCAGTCGGGGTCAGTGAGGCATTGTACGCCAAGGCGGTGAGCCCTGTTCTGCTGACGGGGAATCGATGGGGACGGTTGGTATGTGTGGGGACGGAGTGCCCCTGCATGTCGTGTGTTTAGGTTTACCTTGCAAGGATAAAAACTCGATTCGAATCGTCTGCTTCTCGCAGCTAATGAGACTGCTTGATCCATTGTACTGCATTGAGTAATAAGTGGAAGTATGATGAGTTGAGATAAGATGTTGACTGTTAATGATGCTTGCTACCATGTATGAGTAGATAGTCCACTTTTAGCCTTAAGAGAGTCACACTTAACTTTGATTAAGTTAAAATCTTGATTTAGAAACTCAGCTAGTGCTTTTGGCAACCAAACCCCACAGCCAAACAGCTGCATGTCTAGAGGTAGAGGAGTAGACTCCTCACACCGGGTAAGTCTAGCTGAGTATTAGTATACTCAGCCTTGCTTGTGGCATAATTTTTACAGGTTCTCTGGAGGAGATGGTTGCTGGGATAACTTGGTCGACCACCCTGCCACCGGGTTAGACTGTCGAGTGGGACCCTGCCTCGGCTGAGGAGGAGCATGAGGAGTGATGGGACAGGCTTCCCCATCTCTCCGTTTAATTATCGTTAGTTTTATTCCGCTGCACTTCGAACAATGATGGGTACTTTTGCAAAAACTCCGATGATGATGGTGATGTAATAATTTAACATTGTGGCATGTATGGTTTTATGCTTTATTGTATTTGCTCTGTGACTCACCATCGAGTGAGCTTGTGGTACTTGATCCTGTCAGTGGCCGTGTCGGACTAGATCCGAGGGATTGACGGGTTATTCCCATTTAAGTGTGGTCTAGCCTCTAAGGCAGGGCTTAGGCACTTAAGTCGGAATAATTCGGGCAGTTCCGCCACAGCTGGTATCGGAGCTTGTACCACCACAGAGGAATCAATAAAATGTAAATACCATCAATTTTTCTAAATAAAATTGGATAGAAACAAGGTTGGATAGATAGTAGGACGGGCAGGATAGACCTAGGACGTGAAGCCTTAGGTTACTAGAAGGGTAGCTAGGTGGCTAAGTAATTAGGCCCTACAGGCCACTTTTACAGGATGGGAGTTCCTCCCTATTCCTATTAGCTTGTTGTGAGGTCGTTCAGGACGAGCATGCATGCATTCATAATTAAGCAATGGATAACTAAGTAAGGACTTAAAAACAAGATAACAACCAGCTAGGTCCTTAGTGCCTTTTTACTTAACTAGAGAAAGACTGAGTTTTATTTTTCTTGTTCTTTTTATAATTCTTTTCTTTTACTTACGCTTAACCGTACACAGATGACTTCCCACGGATCCTCCGATGAAGGAAATGCACTGACCCACACTGACGGACTTGCACGAGAGGGCTTTCCCCGCATTTTGTGGGAGGTACTTCAGGGGGCTGGATACACGACACCCCCTCAGTACGCGGTGCAGCAGTTCGAGAAGCACCGAGTGCCCCGATGTAGGGTGAGGATGACTCTGGAGCCTCATCCCCTGCAGCCAGGCTGGCACTCCTTGGACTCAGAGTCTTTCGGGTACCGGGCAGAGGACACGATCGAGGCAATCGCTCTGCATGGATTGACTACCTTCTGCAGATTCCATCCCTACCCACCCCATTGGCTTGTTCCCCGCTGAGAAGGAGGACGACCCAATGTGGAAGGATCGGGTGGAGCATGCCACGGATATCTGGGCCATCTACCCAGGTCAGACTGCGCACTTGACAGTACGGTGCATGAATGCCCTGTACCGTCTGCAGGTGATGCGCGGTGAGGCAATGTCCCATCTGATGGCACTACTGGAGGCAACAAAGATCACGTTGGATAATAGAGAAGAACTCGTGGTTGATTTATCTCAGGAAATGGTGGAAAAGGACTTGCAGGTGGAGCAGCTATCCACTGATATTCAGGAGTTGGAGGAACTGGTGGGCACCAGGGAGAACACCATCGAGGTTCTCGAGGATCAGCTCCTTAACACTCAGCAACAGCTTGCTGAGGCTAACGAGCACCTGGACATGCATCACCAAGAGATCCAGGACCAGGAGGACGACGAGGACGTCGACATTGAGGGAGGAGATGAGCCTGCCTCCAGTGTGGACACTGCTGGCTCGGGAAGACCACCTTCCCCCGAGTCCAGTGTTGCTTCGTTCGCTCACTAGGTGTCCAGGGTAGGCTTAGAAGTCGGACAGTCGGACTCCTCGCAACTAGCTTAGCTTTTGCACCCTTGGGGTACTAGGCTAGATAGAGTTGAGTCATTTTGGAACAATTTGATGTAACCGTGTTAAACTATCTTGGGAGCTTGTTTGATGGATGCTATTGTCAGTTTAATTTGGAAGGAAGAATTTATGCCTCCTAAAGAATCCCTTTTGTTGAAGTTAGATCTTTCATGCTGTTTTTAACTTTTTTCCCCGTGTTGAAATCTTGAAATTGGAACTGTGGTGTTAAGTAAGTATGTGGTTTTTCAGATGGCTGGGAGGCAGCGCCGTGGCCAGAACGAGCACGTTCCACCACCACCCCCACCTCCCACTCTGCAGGAGCTCATGGCTCAGCAGAATGAGATCCTGAGGCAGCTGGCTCAACGTCAGCCGCCACCCCAGCATTATGGTGGTGGAGACCACCAACGTCACCCCGCGGCGGCCACCTATCAGGAATTCCTCAGCACCCAGCCTCCACTGTTCACAAGGGCGGAAGACCCACTTGACGCAGATGTATGGCTGCGAGTGGTGGAATCCAAATTCCCACTGCTCCATGGAGTTTGCTCAGAGGTCACCAAAGTCAGGTTCGCCACCCAGCAGCTTCGCGGACCTGCAAGGACTTGGTGGGATCATTTTCTTGCTATGCAGCCAGAGGACCGAGAGGTGGAGTGGAGGGAGTTTAAGGCAGCTTTTAGAGGACACCATATACCAGCCGGGATCATGGACAGGAAGCTCAATGAGTTCTTGGCACTCACTCAGGGCAACAGGACAGTGTTGCAGTATGCCCAGGCCTTTAATGACTTGTGCCAGTATGCGGGATATCATGCGGATACAGATGAGAAGAAGAGGGACAGGTTCAGAAGGGGGCTCAGCACTAAGCTCCGGGATCGTCTCAACACCGTCAGGGCCAACAGCTACAATGAGTTGGTCAACATGGCTATCTCCCAAGAGGACTGCATTACAGCTAGGCAGGCAGAGAAGAAGAGGAAGACCCCTGTGGCAGGACCCTCAGCTCAGCCACAACGCTTCAGGATTGTGTCCGACACCCAGGGCAGAGGACCCCAGCAGCAGCAAGGGAGATGGGTGATCCGACCACCGCAGCAGCAGCAGACACCCAACCGCACCCAATTTCCAGCTCAGAGGAGCAATCAGCAGCAGCAGCAGTACCGCCAGGCCAATGACAACAGATGCTTCACATGTGGCAACACTGGGCATTATGCCAAGAATTGCCCCAGGAACCAGCAGAGGCAGGGGCAGAATGTCAATCAGAACCAAGGTAAGAGGCAGAAGGTGCAAGTGAGACAGGGCAGGCTGAACTTCACCACCATGGCTGATATCCCAGAGGGAGCCCCCGTCTTGACTGGTATCTTTACAGTTTTGAATTATCCTGCTATTATTCTTTTTGATTCTGGTGCATCACACAGTTTTATCAGTACCAAATTTAGTGCCAAGTGCCAATTGCCTTTTCACCACACCAATGGGGGTATCACAATCTCAACACCAGGAGGCAGGGTTGCCTCCTATCAGATCTGTAGGCACGTGCCAATTAAGCTGGGTAGTCTCATTTTCAAAACCACCCTAATGATAATGGGATTGGATAGTGTGGATATCATCTTAGGGACTGATTGGTTGTCACGACACCACGCAGTGATTGATGTCGCAGCTAGAGCCATAGAACTCCGCTCCCCTTTGGATGGTGAGATTACCTTATATTTACCCGACCAGGGATGCACCCGTTCTTGTGCCTTTGTAATGATAGAATCCCCAGTGGAAAAGATCCCAGTGGTCTGTGACTATCCGGATGTTTTTCCAGATGAATTGCCAGGAATGCCACCTGACCGAGATATTGAGTTCGCCATCGAATTGCAACCCGGGACCGCTCCTATTTCCAAGAGACCCTATAGGATGCCTCCCGCAGAATTGGCAGAATTGATGAAACAATTGCAAGAGTTGTTGGACAAGGGGTTTATTCGTCCAAGCACTTCACCATGGGGATGTCCAGCCTTATTTGTGAAGAAAAAGGATGAGAGTTTGAGGATGTGTGTTGACTACCGCCCTCTCAATGCGGTGACCATAAAGAACAAATACCCGTTGCCTCGCATTGATGTTCTGTTTGATCAGTTGGTTGGAGCCAAGGTATTCTCCAAGATAGACCTTCGCTCAGGATACCATCAGATCAAGATCCGCGCTAGCGATATTCCCAAGACGGCTTTCTCTACCAGATATGGACTGTATGAGTTTCTGGTGATGTCTTTTGGGCTGACCAATGCCCCGGCTTATTTCATGTACCTGATGAATTCAGTGTTTATGCCGGAATTGGATAAATTCGTGGTTGTCTTCATTGATGATATTCTGGTTTATTCCAAAAATGAAGACGAACATGCTGAGCACCTGCACGTTGTGCTTCAACGACTGCGCGATCATCATCTTTATGCTAAATTGTCTAAGTGTGAGTTCTGGCTGAGGGAGATTAAATTCTTGGGTCACACAATTTCTCAGGATGGGATATCAGTTGATCCTGAGAAGGTGCAAGAGGTAATGGATTGGAAACCCCCGACTACAGTGAAGCAGATTCGGAGTTTTCTGGGATTGGCAGGGTATTATCGACGATTTATTCCGGATTTCTCCAGAATTGCCAAACCAATGACTGAACTATTGAAGAAGGGAGTCAAATTTGAGTGGAGTCAAAAGTGTGAAGATGCCTTGCATACCTTGAGACAGCATTTGACAACAGCCCCGGTGTTAGCTCAACCTGACAATACCAAACCATTTGAAGTTTATTGTGATGCTTCTGGTACTGGTTTGGGATGTGTCTTGATGCAAGAGAGCAGAGTGATTGCTTATGCTTCCCGGGCACTCAGGCCCCATGAGCAGAACTACCCTACACATGATCTAGAGTTGGCAGCTGTAGTTCATGCTCTTAAGATTTGGAGACACTACCTGATGGGAGCTCACTGTAACATTTACACTGATCACAAGAGTCTCAAATACATCTTCACTCAGGCAGACCTGAACATGAGGCAAAGGAGGTGGTTAGAGTTGATCAAGGATTATGATTTAGAAGTGCATTACCACCCAGGTAAGGCCAATGTTGTGGCAGATGCCTTGAGCAGAAAGGCCCAGTGTAATTGTATGAACATGGATGTGGGAGTGACCACCCTGTGTGATGAATTGTGCAAACTGAACCTGGAAGTTGTTTCTTCGGGTAACCTAAGCTATATCTCGGTGGAACCCACATTGCAAGAGCAAATAGTTCAGGCACAGCTTGGGGATAAGGGAGTTCAGGTTATCAAAGAAATGATCAAGCTGAAGGCAGAGAAATATAAGTGTTTCCGTCAGGACAGCAAGGGAATCCTATGGTTTGGAGATCGATTGGTTGTTCCCAAGGACCCTGAGCTCAGAAAGAAGATACTGGATGAAGCTCACCTTTCCAAATTCTCCATGCACCCTGGTAGCAACAAGATGTACCATGATCTCAGATCTCTATATTGGTGGACTAGAATGAAAAGGGAAATTGCCAAGTACATATCCGAATGTGACACCTGCCAGAGAATTAAGGCTAGTCACTTGAAGGCAGCAGGCCCTCTGCAACCCCTTCCCATACCATCTTGGAAATGGGAGGACATTTGCATGGACTTCATAGTAGGATTACCCAATACCTCCAGGCACCATGATTCTATTTGGGTTATCGTGGACAGGTTGACCAAGACAGCTCATTTCTTGCCAGTGCACACCACCCACAAGACCGAGAAGTATGCTGAGATTTATGTTGATCAGATAGTGAGATTGCATGGTATTCCCAAGACCATTATATCTGACAGAGGAGCACTGTTTGTGGCACGCTTTTGGGAGAAACTGCAAGAATCACTTGGGACCCATGTCATCCGAAGCTCAGCATACCACCCACAAACCGATGGCCAGACAGAAAGGGTGAATCAAATTTTGGAAGATATGTTGCGAGCCTGTGCACTACATTACGGAAAGGATTGGGACAAGTGTCTGTCTTTGGCAGAGTTCTCTTACAACAATAGCTATCAGTCCAGTCTGAAGATGGCACCTTTTGAGGCATTATATGGGAGAAGGTGTAGGACCCCACTGAATTGGTCTCAAGCAGGAGAAAGGGAAATTTTTGGGCCAGACTTAGTACGCGAGGCAGAGGCAAAGGTCAGGGTCATTACCAAGAACTTGGAAGCTGCTCAGGCCAGGCAAAGGAGCTATCATGATAAGAGGCGGAAGCCTCTACAGTTTGAGGTGGGAGATCATGTCTATCTTAAGGTATCACCCACCAAGGGTGTTCAGAGATTCGGGATCAAGGGCAAGCTAGCCCCTCGCTACATTGGACCCTATGAGATCAAGGCAAGTTGTGGACCCGTAGCTTACCAATTGGAATTGCCACCTCACATGTCAGCAGTGCATAATGTGTTCCATGTATCTCAGCTGCGGAAATGCGTTCGTCTACCCACTGAAGTACTCCCGGAACCAGACATTGAGATAGAACCAGATTTATCCTACCAAGAGTACCCCGTCAAGGTATTAGATCAAAAGGAGAGATCAACTCGGGCAAGGACAGTAAGAATGTATAAGGTTCAGTGGAGTCACCATTCAACAGAAGAAGCTACATGGGAGACTGAGGATTTTCTACGCTCTCGCTTCCTCGACTTTCTACCCAAAAGAGTCGGTATGTAACCACAGAACCCCACCCCACCTGCCCTTTGAAATCAATTATAAGGGAAACTAAGATAGCAAGAATAGTCTAAGTTGTGAATTCAACTTAAGAAGGGCTTCCTTCTGAAGTTGCAAAGAGAATGACATTCGAAGAGCAGTTAACAAGAGAAACTTGAGTATAAAGAAAGAGTAGCACCAACACACCTTCCAGCACCCTCCAAGGGACTCTACCTCAAATCTCGGGATGAGATTCCTTTAAGGGGGGAGGGCTGTAACACCCCAGGTGTTGCCATGGCTGGAGCACACCTTGGCACTCAAGACTATGATCACATGTGGAAGAACTTAAGGAGCAAAAGTATAAGGGGCTTTGGAAACTAAGTTTTTACCAAGAGTTGGGAATGACCAAAGGCATTACCCTAATTGTGTGCAACTATCACCTTGGGAGAGGGGGAAAGAACCCTAGGCCTCTCTTAAACCCTATCTCCCAAAACCATGGATAAGAGGGGAAAGAGAGTGAGCAAATGTGCAAAACATGGGTAATCTTTACCCAAACCCTAAGCAACATTATAACCATCAATTAGGGGAAGGAAATATTACAAAAAGGCCCCTAGGGAAACCCCATTTCAAATCTCCAAGTGGAGAGAGAGCTAGAGCTCTCTAATTCCCTCTAAGTCCCATTTTAGCCCTAAATCAAAGATCAACCGTGTTCACTTTAAAAATGGCGCCAAAACCACTTGGGTTCTATACCAAAAATGTGCAATACCACTTAGGGCACCCACTGGAAAAAGTTGAGCTCGAGACTCGGACGTTTGACATGCCATGGCATGGCTTTTGTCATGATATGCTCAGTATGACACACCTGTTTTGGCACCCGAAGATCTCCCTCCCTAGGCCGTATCTGCCCCGGCGCCTCACAGTTGAGTGACAGCCCTAGGTGCCAGGAAGAGGTCTGCACCGGACTTTTGCAAAGATTCGCACGTTTGCGACCTCTGGCGACATTTGAACACTGGAAGAAACAAACCGCCACGTGTTCGACGCCGTCTGCCGCGCCAGAGCACGCCCGCGCGCGCGCCCGCGCCGCGCCCAAGCCAAGCCAGTGCCCTGGTCCGCGTCCGCGACTATAAAACGCCCAGGAGCCTTGGCCGTACCCCTCCGCACGCGCTCAAGCCTCACCGGAGCTCAGTTCGCCGCCGTTTGCCCATACGCGACGTGCCCGCGGCCACCCGAGCCCCTGCCACCGTAGACCGGCCAGCCCAGCCATTCCCAACCCCGTCCAGCCCTCGGAGAAGACTGTGCACGTCTCCGTGAAGCTCCCCGAGCGAGGAATCGGGCTCTGCTTCACCGGAGAGGCCGGCCCAAGGTCACCGGATTTCAACCGACCGCCGGCAACCGTGGACCGAGGTACACCGTGCACCTCTCTTCGATTCCTTGCACGGTTAGACTCCTTAGACCTCCACGAAGCTCCCTATGCCCTTGGATTGAATTATGCCGCCATGGATAGGCCGGAGCACACGCCGCCGACGAGCTTGCCCGCCTGCTCACGTGGACCGGGCGATTCCGGCCATCCCCGACGACGAGCCGTACCGCGACGTGATCGCCAGACCCTCCCCGAGCCAACCCTACCCTTCGCCGGACCTCCCTCGCCGCCGGTAAGCCGCGCCACCCTTTTCTTTCCCGCGGCTACTGTTTCAGTTGAGGGAGGGACTACGGGTGAGAGGGAGAGAAACCCAGGGGGTTAAGTGAAAGGTCAGAGACTCAAGTGAATAGTGCCTTAAGGGTAGATCTGCGAGGTTTGAATTGTTTTAAACCCAGGGACCTCGGCGCAAACTGTTTTTCCAGGAAAACTTATTTAAAACCTAATTTAAATTCAAACAGAAACTTTAAAAACCCATAACTTCTGTTTGGTTTATCCAATTTTGGTCAAACCAATTTTGCCAAACTCTAAATCATGTAACCTATTTAGGAAAAATATAAAACCCCTTGGTGCTGTGGAAAACTTAAAAGTTCTGATTTAATGTTAACTTTGGCCAAAAGCTAAATAATAGTAAGAAAAATAGTTAGGCTATTTGACTAAGGTTAGGAAAATTTGGAGAAGTTTATATTCACCTACTAACCTGTTTAAAAATGTTAAACCCCTCTGTCTATTACATTAAGTTAGTTTTAACCCCTTATTCCAAATATGCTTAAGTTTAAGAAAAATAGGAAAAGTGACACAAATATTGAACCAGAGGGCACCCCTATTTTTGTTAAGATACTTAGTTAATGTAGTTCACTAGAAAAATATATCATACCCTGTTTTAGTGTAAAATAATTAAGATCTCTTTTATTTTAATAAAACAAGTGAAACTTAGAAAAATTCTACAGAAATGACCCCAAGGTAAAAACACCCCCACCCTTGGGATAACTATTGTTTTATTAGAAAGAACTTAGGAAAAATAAGAAATCTGCTGTTTGACATTTTTCAAGTAATAATGTAGTAGAAAGTGCCTTTTTAACATTAAACTTGAGAAAATCATAACTAAATAACCACCCCTTAGTTTCCTGTGATTTTTAGCACAAAGACCTATTATTACCAGAGGATGCCAACAAAAATAACCTTTAGGACAGAACCTACCCCTAACTAGGAGGTGTAGTGTGAAATGGCCCATTTTGCCTAACTTTTGTTATTTTTGTTTAAAGCCTAACTTTTATACTTTAAGCCTCAAATTCTTAAAACAAGCTAGAATAGCCAGTGACAACCCACTGTAATTTTTACAGAATTTTTGGAAATTATTACAACCCTGTTGTAGTTCAAACCTACACTAAAAGCCCTAAATGGAAATTAAGGAAAGAAAAATGAAAGATATGAATAAATGTTGTCCCAAAAACTTTGCAATCTGCCCACTAAAATATATCAAGGCAATACCAAACCACTATGTTATCCTCAAAGAAAACCTAAGATTAGAGGGTCATAAGTCTATGTATCTACATATTTATATACCACTGGAAGCCCACGTGACTAAGAAACCCTAAGTTACTTCTCGACTTAGTTTCTTTTACATAATGTTATTAAATCATGCATAATCATGACATACATGTTCATTGCATTTCGATAGACTGTAATCTTGCTGACGGAGAGTACATCCTCGTGCCGGAGCAAGGAGCTGCTCAGGAGGTAGCCCCAGATCCAGCACCCGAGCCTGCACCAGAGGACCTGCCTGCCACTGCTTTGGAAGGCAAGCCCCGGTTTTATGCATAACCTGTTATTTATGCTATTTTACTTCACTTACTGATTGTAGGATTGATTGTGCACTTAGGTGTAGGAATTGTTTGAAACCCTAGTTGCATGATCTCAGGAATCCTTTTGAAATGAATACTAGTATGACAGGTCGAGTAGTTGCTTTAATTAAATAGGATCTCGGTAGAAGACGAGTGATTTTTTTAGCACTCGCGCGAGATCAGGAAATTGATTGTACCCACTTTCACACTATCATGATACTAGTTGGTGGACAACAATCCGTGGGGATTGGTTGTTTACGAGATGGAAAATGGAATAAGGATTAACGTGCGGATACCTGTGTCAAGCGTTTGAACGTACTAAACACATACCGAGAAATATGGTAAATCGGTAAGCCTAGTACCTGATTGAACCTGGCAGTAGACTTTGCCCCTCACGCGACCTGAGACGAGGTCTCCCATTCCGGTTATGGTGGGTACAAGTGCGGTCACTGCACGACGGCCAGTCGGGGTCAGTGAGGCATTGTACGCCAAGGCGGTGAGCCCTGTTCTGCTGACGGGGAATCGATGGGGACGGTTGGTATGTGTGGGGACGGAGTGCCCCTGCATGTCGTGTGTTTAGGTTTACCTTGCAAGGATAAAAACTCGATTCGAATCGTCTGCTTCTCGCAGCTAATGAGACTGCTTGATCCATTGTACTGCATTGAGTAATAAGTGGAAGTATGATGAGTTGAGATAAGATGTTGACTGTTAATGATGCTTGCTACCATGTATGAGTAGATAGTCCACTTTTAGCCTTAAGAGAGTCACACTTAACTTTGATTAAGTTAAAATCTTGATTTAGAAACTCAGCTAGTGCTTTTGGCAACCAAACCCCACAGCCAAACAGCTGCATGTCTAGAGGTAGAGGAGTAGACTCCTCACACCGGGTAAGTCTAGCTGAGTATTAGTATACTCAGCCTTGCTTGTGGCATAATTTTTACAGGTTCTCTGGAGGAGATGGTTGCTGGGATAACTTGGCCGACCACCCTGCCACCGGGTTGGACTGTCGAGTGGGACCCTGCCTCGGCTGAGGAGGAGCATGAGGAGTGATGGGACAGGCTTCCCCATCTCTCCGTTTAATTATCGTTAGTTTTATTCCGCTGCACTTCGAACAATGATGGGTACTTTTGCAAAAACTCCGATGATGATGGTGATGTAATAATTTAACATTGTGGCATGTATGGTTTTATGCTTTATTGTATTTGCTCTGTGACTCACCATCGAGTGAGCTTGTGGTACTTGATCCTGTCAGTGGCCGTGTCGGACTAGATCCGAGGGATTGACGGGTTATTCCCATTTAAGTGTGGTCTAGCCTCTAAGGCAGGGCTTAGGCACTTAAGTCGGAATAATTCGGGCAGTTCCGCCACACTTTGATCGTTGTAGGCCCTCGTCCTCGGGGAGCCGTATTCCAGGTCAGTGGGCAAGATGGCCTCGGCCCCGTAGACCAGGAAGAACGGCGTGAAACCCGTGGCTCGGCTCGGTGTTGTCCTCAGGCTCCAGACCACTGAGGGGAGTTCCTTCATCCATCGCTTGCCGAACTTGTTGAGGTCGTTGTAAATCCGGGGCTTGAGCCCTTGTAGAATCATGTCGTTGGCACGCTCTACTTGCCCATTCGACATGGGATGAGCCACGACGGCCCAGTCCACCCGGATGTGGTGATCCTCGCAAAAATCCAAGAATTTTCTGCCGGTGAACTGGGTACCGTTGTCGGTGATGATGGAGTTTGGGACCCCGAAGCGATGGATGATGTTGGTGAAGAACGCCACCGCCTGCTCGGACCTGATGCTGTTCAGGGGTCGGACCTCGATCCACTTGGAGAATTTGTCGATGGCGACCAGCAGGTGCGTGTAGCCCCCGGGCGCCTTCTGCAAGGGACCGACGAGGTCCAGACCCCACACAGCAAAGGGCCAGGTGATGGGTATCGTCTGCAGAGCCTGAGCGGGCAGGTGGGTCTGCTTCGCATAGAATTGGCACCCTTCGCAGGTGCGGACAATTCTAGTGGCGTCAGCCACCGCCGTTGGCCAGTAGAAGCCTTGCCGGAAAGCATTCCCGACAAGGGCTCGAGGCGCTGCATGATGGCCGCAAGCCCCCGAGTGTATTTCTTGCAGGAGTTCCTGACCTTCGGCGATGGAGATGCATCACTGGAGGATGCCCGAGGGGCTGCGGTGGTAGAGCTCCTCCTCATCGCCCAGCAAGACGAACGACTTGGCGCGTCGCGCTACCCGCCGAGCCTCGGCTTGGTCGAGGGGTAGCTCTCCTTGGCGGAGATATTGCAGGTACGGGGTCTGCCAATTTCGATCAGGCGTGGCCCCGTTCTGCTCCTCCTCGACGTGCAGTGCCTCGCCCTCGGGGGCCGAGGGTACCTCGGGCTGAGCCGAGGACGCCTCGGGCTGAGCCGAGGGTGCCTCGGGCTCAGGCGTGTCGTTGATCTTGACGGAGGGTTGATGCAGATCCTAGGAGAAGACGTCCGGGGGAACCGTCGTTCGCCCCGAGGCTATTTTTGCCAGCTCGTCCGCAGTCTCGTTGTAGCGCCGAGCGATGTGGTTAAGCTCGAGCCCGTAGAACTTGTCTTCCAGGCGCCGAACCTCATCGCAGTAGGCCTCCATCTTCGGGTCGTGGCAGTGGGAGTTCTTCATGACTTGGTCGATGACGAGCTGCGAGTCACCGCGGGCGTCGAGGCGTCTGACCCCTAGCTCGACGGCGATCCGCAACCCGTTGACCAGAGCCTCGTACTCAGCCACATTGTTGGACGCCGGGAAATGGAGGCGTAGCACGTAGCGTAGGTGTTTCCCGAGGGGCAAGATGAAGAGCAGGCCCGCGCCGGCTCCCGTCTTCATCAGCGACCCGTCGAAAAACATGGTCCAGAGCTCCGGTTGGATCGGAGCCGTCGGTAGCTGGGTGTCGACCCATTCGGCTACGAAGTCCGCCAATACCTGGGACTTGATGGCCTTCCGAGGGGCGAACGAGATTGTCTCGCCCATGATTTCCACCGCCCACTTTGCGATCCTGCTCGAGGCCTCTCGGCACTGGATGATCTCCCCCAGGGGGAAGGATGACACCACAGTTATCGGATGAGACTCGAAGTAATGTCGCAACTTTCGCCTCGTCAGGATCACTGCATACAGCAGCTTCTGAACTTGTGGGTAGCGGATCTTGGTTTCGGACAGTACCTCGCTGACGAAGTAAACTAGCCTCTAAACGGGCAATGCATGCCCATCTTCTTGCCTCTCGACCACAATCGCGGCGCTAACCGCCTGAGTGGTCGCGGCGACGTAGACCAAGAGGGCTTCTCCATCAGCTGGGGGCACCAAGATAGGCGCCTTTGTAAGGAGCGCCTTCAGGTTCCCGAGAGCTTCCTCAGCCTCAGGGGTCCAAGCGAAACACTCGGCCTTCCTTAAGAGGCGGTACAGAGGCAGACCTCTTTCGCCGAGGCGTGAGATGAAGCGGCTCAGGGCCGCGAGACATCCCATGACCCTCTGTACGCCTTTTAAGTCCTTGATGGGCCCCATGCTGGTGATAGCTGCGATCTTCTCCGGGTTGGCTTCGATGCCTCGCTCGGAGACGATGAACCCCAAGAGCATGCCCCGGGGCACCCCGAAGACACACTTCTCGGGATTGAGCTTGACGCCTTTCGCTTTGAGACATCGGAATGTCACTTCAAGGTCGGAGAGGAGGTCGGAAGCCTTCCTTGTCTTGACTACGATGTCATCGATGTAGGCCTCGACTGTGCGACCGATGTGTTCGCCGAACACATGGTTCATGCACCGCTGGTACGTCGCGCCCGCATTCCTCAAACCGAACGGCATGGTGACATAGCAGTACATGCCGAAGGGCGTGATGAAAGAAGTCACGAGCTGGTCGGACTCTTTCATCCGGATTTGGTGATACCCTGAGTAGGCATCGAGGAAGGACAGGGTTTCGCACCCAGCAGTGGAATCCACGATTTGATCGATGCGAGGCAGAGGGTAGGGAACCTTCGGACATGCTTTGTTGAGACCAGTGTAGTCTACACACATCCGCCATTTCCCCCCTTTCTTTCTCACAAGCACAGGGTTGGCAAGCCATTCGGGATGGAATACCTCTTTGATGAACCCTGCTGCCATTAGCTTGTGGATCTCCTCGCCTATCACTCTGCGCTTCTCCTCGTCGAATCGGCGCAGAGGCTGCCTGACGGGTTGGGCTCCAGCCCGAATATCCAGCGAGTGCTCGGCGACATCCCTCGGTATGCCGGGCATGTCCGAGGGACTCCACGCAAAGACGTCGGCGTTTGCGCGGAGAAAGTCGACGAGCACTGCTTCCTATTTGGGGTCGAGCCCGGAACCGATCCGGATCTGCTTGGAGGTGTCGCCACTGGGGTCGAGAGGGACGGCCTTAACCGTCTCCGCTGGCTCGAAGTTGCCGGCATGACGCTTCACGTCTGGCACCTCTTTGGAGAGGTTCTCCAGGTCGGCGATGAGGGCCTCGGACTCGGCGAGGGCCTCGGCGTACTCCACGCACTCCACGTCGCATTCGAACGCGTGTTTGTACGTGGGGCCGACGGTGATAACCCCGTTGGGGCCCGGCATCTTGAGCTTCAGGTAGGTGTAGTTGGGGACGGCCATGAACTTCGCGTAGCATGGCCTCCCCAGTACCGCGTGGTAGGTTCCTCGGAACCCGACCACCTCCAACGTCAAAGTCTCCCTTCGGAAGTTGGAGGGCATTCCGAAGCAGACGGGAAGGTCGAGTCGTCCGAGGGGCTAGACGCGCTTCCCAGGAATGATCCCGTGGAAGGGCGCAGCGCCTGCTCGGACGGAGGACAGATCGACGCGCAGGAGCCTGAGGGTCTCGGCGTAGATGATGTTGAGGCAGCTGCCCCCGTCCATCAGGACCTTGGTGAGCCTGACGTCGCCAACGATGGGGTCGACGACGAGCGGGTATTTCCCCGGGCTCGGCACGTGGTCGGGGTGGTCAGCTTGGTCGAAGGTGATGGGCTTGTCGGACCAGTCTAGGTAGACTGGCGCCGCCACCTTCACCGAGCAGACCTCCCGGCGCTCTTGCTTGCGATGCCGAGCCGAGGCATTCGCCGCATGCCCACCGTAGATCATGAAGCAGTCGCGTACCTCGGGGAACTCTCCTGCTTGGTGATCTTCCTTTTTGTCGTCGTCGCGGGCCCTGCCACCCTCTGCGGGTGGCCCGGCCCTGTGGAAGTGGCGCCGAAGCATGACGCACTCCTCGAGGGTGTGCTTGACGGGCCCCTGATGATAGGGGCACGGCTCCTTGAGCATCTTGTCGAAGAGGTTAGCACCTCCGGGGGACTTCCGAGGGTTCTTGTACTTGGCGGCTGCGACAAGGTCCGCGTCGGCGGCGTCATGTTTCGCTTGCGACTTCTTCTTGCCTTTCTTCTTGGCGCCGCGCGGAGTAGACGCCTCGGGAGCCTCTTCCGATGGGCGGCCCTGGGGCTGCTTGTCCTTTCGGAAGATAGCCTCGACCGCCTCCTGGCCAGAGGCGAACTTGGTGGCGATGTCCATCAGCTCGCTCGCCCTGGTGGGGGTCTTGCGACCCAACTTACTCACCAGGTCGCGGCAGGTGGTGCCGGCAAGGAACGCGCCGATGACATCCGAGTCGGTGATGTTGGGCAGCTCGGTGCGCTGCTTCGAGAATCGCCGGATGTAGTCCCGAAGAGACTCTCCCGGCTGTTGCCGGCAGCTTCGGAGGTCCCAGGAATTCCCGGGGCGCACGTACGTGCCCTGGAAATTGCCGGCGAAGGCTTGGACCAAGTCATCCCAGTTGGAGATCTGCCCCGGAGGCAGGTGCTCCAACCAGGCGCGAGCAGTGTCGGAGAGGAACAGGGGGAGGTTGCGGATGATGAGGTTGTCGTCGTCCGTTCCACCTAGTTGGCATGCCAGGCGGTAGTCTGCGAGCCACAGTTCCGGTCTCGTTTCCCCCGAGTACTTTGTGATAGTAGTCGGGGGTCGGAACCGGGTCGGGAACGGCGCCCGTCGGATGGCCCGACTGAAGGCCTGCGGACCGGGTGGTTCGGGCGAGGGACTCCGATCCTCCCCGCTGTCGTAGTGTCCCCCATGCCTGGGGTGGTAGCCTCGGCGCACCCTTTCGTCGAGGTGGGCCCGACGGTCGCGACGATGGTGCTCGTTGCCGAGGTGGCCCGGGGCCGCAGGGGCGGTGTTGCGCGTGCGCCCGGTGTAGACCGAGGCTTCCCGCATGAATCGGGAAGTCGCGGCATGAGGTTCTGAGGGGTATCCCTGCCTTCGGGAGGCAGAGCTCTCGGCCCGTCGGACCGCAGCGCCTTCCAGGAGATTCTTGAGCTCTCCCTGGATTCACTGACCCTCGACGGTTGATGGCTCCGGCATCACGCGGAGGAGCATCGCTGTGGCTGCCAGGTTCTGACCGACCACACTTGATGCGGGTGGCGGCCTGACCCTGACGTCGTTGGCGACACGGTGCGGGAAACCCTGGGGCAGGTGACGTATTTCTCCGGCCGGGAGTTGGCCCGCCCATACCTGCCCGACGTCCCGGCGGATCGACTCAAGCGCTCCTGCTCCCTCGTCGAGCCTGGCCTGCGCCCCGCGGACTTGCTCGAGCTGTGGGTCGTGACCCCCCGCCGGAACGGGGACCACAGCTAGCTCCCGCGGGATGTCAGCGCGAGGCACCGGCCTAGGGAGGTCACCGTCCTCCGGCATGCCGAGATGGTTGCCTTCGGAGGGATCCCCTAGCTCGACATGGAAACATTCGCGGCTTGGGCCACAGTCCTCGTCGTCAAGGCTGCGGCTTCCGTCGGAGCAGTTGGAGAGGCAGTAGTCACATGCGGTCATAAAGTCCCGCATGGCACCGGGGTTGCCAAATCCAGAGAAATCCCAACAGATGCTGGGATCGTCATCTTCCTCGGACCCAGAGGGCCCGTAGGTCGAGACGTCCGTCAATCGGTCCCAAGGCGACCGCATACAAAACCCCAGAGGGGTTGCACTCGCCTCAACGAGAGCGCCCGCCAAAGCGAGGTCGCTAGGCGGGTTGAGGCCGAGTCGAAATGACGTAAGATGGGAATCAGTCAGTACCTTTTGGTCGACGAGGAGCGACATAGTCACGTCGGGGACTGATTGCACCGTCGTCTCAGGTACGAGGGCGACGTCCCGCAAGCTCTCCGCGAGCACGCTGGTTTCGTCCACTTGCTCGGGATTGGTGTGTCGCGGAGGGACGGCGCTCGCCTTCGTCTCAAACGCGAGGTCGACGCCCGACGCGCCCCTCGTTGGGGCGCTGGGGACGTCGATTCGCTCGACAGCCGACGAAGCGCGGCCTCCCGCTTGGCCTTGGTTGCCCCGCCTCCTCCTCTGTTGGCGGGGGAGAGGACGGGGCGAGCTCGAATGTTGTTCTTCCACCACGCGGGGAAGATGTCGTCGATTCCGCCGCCGGCGGGCGGGTCGTCGGCCGCCATTGTCGTTGTCGCGTGGCGGTGGAAGGAGTATCATGTCGTAGCTGCCGTCGAAGGACATGAACTCAAGACTCCCGAAACGGAGCACCGTCCCGGGCCGGAGAGGTTGCTGGAGGCTGCCCATCTGGAGCTTGACGGGAAGCTGTTCGTCAGCACGCAGCAGGCCCCTACCTGGTGCGCCAACTGTCGGCGTCTCGAGACCGGGGGGTCCCTAAGCCGACGAGTGAGTGTGCCGCGTGCCCCAGCCCAGATGGGTCGAGCGCGTGGGCGAGCGCGAAGGGGGGAAGCGAGGTGGCCGGAGACGGGCGTGAGAGAGGTGGAAATCCCGCGGCCTTCGTGTTCGTCCCGCGCCCAGGTCGGGTGCGCTTGCAGTAGGGGGTTACAAGCGTCCACGCGGGTGAGGGAAGCGAGCGGCCCCAAGAGAGCGCCTGTCCCGTCCTCGTCCCCGCGCGGCCAACCTTCTCTAAGAAGGCCCTGGTCCTTCCTTTTATAGGCGTAAGGAGAGGATCCAGGCGTACAATGGGGGTGTAGCAGAGTGCTACGTGTCTAGCGGGGGGAGAGCTAGCGCCCTAAGTACATGCCAATGTGGCAACCGGAGAGATCTTGGCACCCTGCTGGTGTGATGTCGTGGCTGTCGGAGGAGCAACGGAGCCTGGCGGAGGGACAGCTGTCGGAGCGGTTGAGTCCTTGCTGACGTCCCCCTGCTTCCGTAAGGGAGTTGAGAGCCGCCGTCGTCACAGGGCTAGCGGGGCGCCATCATTGCCTATCTGGCGGAGCTAGCCAGATGGGACACCGGTCTTGTTCTCTGCGGCCCGAGTCGGCTCGGGGTAGGGTGATGATGGCGCTTCCTGTTGATGTGGCTGGCTTGTGCCCTAGGTCGGGCGACGTGGAGGCTCCTCCGAAGCCGAGGTCGAGTCTGTCTTCCATGGCCGAGGCCGAGCCCGAGCCCCTGGGTCGGGCGAGGCGGAGGTTGTTCGGCAGAGGCCAGGGCGGAGTCCGAGCCCTGGGGTCGGGCGAAGCGGAGTTCGTCGTCTTCTGGGGTTGAGCCCGAGTCCGAGCCCTGGGTCAGGCGGAGCGGAGTTCGCCGTCTTACGGGGCTTAGCCCGAGTCCGAGCCCTGGGTCGGGCGGAGCGGAGTTCGCCGTCTTCCGGGGCTTAGCCCGAGTCCGAGCCCTGGGTCGGGCGGAGCGGAGTTCGCCGTCTTCCGGGGCCTAGCCCGAGTCCGGGCCCTGGGTCGGGCGGAGCGGAGTTCGCCGTCTTCCGGGGCCTAGCCCGAGTCCGAGCCCTGGGTCGGGCGGAGCGGAGTTCGCCGTCTTCCGGGGCCTAGCCTGAGTCCGAGCCCTGGGTCGGGCGGAGCGGAGTTTCCTATGGCGCCTTTGGCAGGGCCTGACTGCCTGTCAGTCTCACTCTGTCAAGTGGCACTGCAGTCGGAGTGGCGCAGGCGGCGCTGTCCTTCTGTCAGACCGGTCAGTGGAGCGGCGAAGTGACGGCGGTCACTTCGGCTCTGCCGGGGGGCGCGCGTCAGAATAAAGGTGTCAGGCTACCTTTGCGTTAAATGCTCCTGCGACTCGGTCGGTCGGCACGGCGATTTAGTCAGGGTTGCTTCTTAGCGAAGGCAAGGCCTCGGGCGAGCCGGAGATGTGTCCGCCGTTAAAGGGGGGCCTCGGGCGAGACGGAAATCCCTCGGGGTCGGCTGCCCTTGCCCGAGGCTAGGCTCGGGCGAGGCATGATCGAGTCGCTCGTATGGACTGATCCCTGACTTAATCGCACCCATCAGGCCTCTGCAGCTTTATGCTGATGGGGGTTACCAGCTGAGAATTAGGCGTCTTGAGGGTACCCCTAATTATGGTTCCCGACAGTAGTCTAGATACATGTAGTAGCAAAATATGAATACTTTTTTGTTGGCAAATTGAATTGCCTTTTTATGTGGGTTATATTTGCAATCCAAGTGCTTTGGAAAAAAATGTAGTTGTAGCTACGTAAGAATCGAAGTGCCTTGTTTGAATATTTAATGATATTCAAACAATTAGGTTCAACAAATCGTATAAAAAAGAACTTCACCAAAAATATACACAATACAATTCAAATACTCTGCTAGACCGTACGGTTCTACATTAATTTAATAGATGCAAAATGAGCAAGTATAATATTTTCATTATCCCACCTTTAAATCTAGCGTAAATTTTCACGGACGGCGCATGCCATGGCATTCTCAGGTAATTATACTATCTGTTCCTATCCTATATATATATATTACCTCCTCTCAAATAATTAGGTTTTACAAAAGCAGCCGCCACCTCCCCACGGTGGAGCGGTGGTTCCCAGACCGAAGACGGGAGGAGTTCCCCACATGGCGCAGTGTTCGCTATCCCGGAGGTAGAGGAGGAGGTGCCCATGCCGGCGTGCACATAGGTTAATTGTTTATCTGCCCAATGAAATTGATTGTCACATGCCGTCCATTTTCATGAACCGAAATTTATCTTGAGTGAGATGTCCAGTTTTTTGCTACTGAAATTTGTTGGTTTATTCTCTTAGGAAGAAATTCCATTCTTGATTGCTTCTGCATTTGTGAGTCAAATCCTATTGGGTACCCTGTTCGATTCAGTTAGTGTTGCAGTGGTTACCTGTCACGCCCGGATTTAAGGGATAAAGTCGTGTGTGTCTCATATGTGCGTCAAGGAAGAACAACATATATTATAACAGAGTGCATAGAGATAAATGTCATAAATGTACTTATTACATAGCAAAAGTCTTACAAAATAAATGATATAATAAAGCGAACTAAATATTATTTCCTGGCGCCACAAAGCTGACAGGGAGACGCCACCTAAATCAAGTCGAACTCCTCGTTAGGCGGCTCCTCTTGAACCATATGTTCTTCTCCTGTGTGGAGTGTGAAACAGCAAGGGTGAGCTCACATACGTTCATAGCTCAACAAGTTGTGGGAATAATGTGCATAAACTCACTAAAGGTGGGAGTTCATGTGAAGTTTATGGCTGATCAATAAAATAAAGGTTGAAGCTGAGTATTGCTTTTATAAGTTGGTCAAAATTTTATTAGTAGATACTAAGTGTAAGTAAATACCAAACCATAGTAATAGTAAATAAACGTAATAATAAAATAATCCCAAGGCGATGCAAATGACAAATTGAATTTAATTCCAAATATTAATCATGTGAGTGTCCGAGCTGCTCATGACCGTGATCATGACTAGTATACCAGTTTTACACTCTGCAGATGTTGCACATCTTTACCCACAAGTCGTGTTACCCATTTGCCACAGGGTTGATCGAACCCCATACACCTTTAACAAGGAAGCGAGGCAGGGTACCACTACGAGGCATTTACAAAGTTCCATTAGCTTCAGAAAACCCAATACAGTTTATAGGAAGCTCCAGTGCAGGGATCCCTCCCCTGACCGCCATCACAGCAAAATCAACCCAAGGACCTCACCACACTGACCACTCCCCTACTGCACTTGCTCCTATCGGGTAAGGTAGTCATCCACTTGCTT
This sequence comes from Zea mays, assembly GCF_902167145.1. Classification (NCBI taxonomy): domain Eukaryota; kingdom Viridiplantae; phylum Streptophyta; class Magnoliopsida; order Poales; family Poaceae; genus Zea; species Zea mays. Next base: position 50,585,950 of record NC_050103.1, read on the forward strand.
TCCTAGTTAATTAGCCAAGAGCGTCCCATATCACCCTTGTGGTAGCACTGTTTTCCCGGGTGGTTCTCCATGTTCCCATTAACATAATGATCTTATCATGAACAGTAAATAATAAACTAATAATAAAAAGTGTAATCATGAGTGATGTATATCTCTATACCCAAAACCACATAAAGCAATAGCATGTACTACCCAAAAGTTTCAATGGTAAAACAAGGTATAAAGATAGCCAAACTAGGGTAACCTATTGGATCACATCAAAATTAACCTATGCAGATCATTATGATTAATAAGAACATGACTGGTTAAAAAAAGAAGTGATCAAGGGCACAATTTTCCTTCAACAAGCTCCTGCTCAGCAGTCTCCTCTGCTGAACACCTAGATCCTCCGTGACTTGCTCGTCTACTCGCATCAATACAAATATACATAGTATAGCAAAATTTAACATCACACCAATCAATAGAATAGAATGCATGATAACATTCTATGGTGTGTAACGAGATCATAGGAACAAGAAGCACTAAATTTGGAGTTATAGTTATTTAGTTATGAATTTCTGAAGTTCTTTAGTACTTAGAATAGATTAATTGAAATGAATAATTTTAATTCAAGTTTCATGGCTAAACAGAGGTACTAAGTGGTAGACAATATTAAAACAAAATAAATGCCACTGGAATGGATCAATTTGGAGCTGAAATGAATTTAATATGAATTATACAAGTTTTTGGAATTATTTTTGTATTAAAAACCAATTTCTAAATTTATTTATTTGATTTCCCTGAGCTCTGGACAGCGCGCCAAATAATAAAAAGCTCGGGGTCTAACCTGTAAAAATTCCCTAGACTCGGTCTCTCTCGAGTGCGGATCGCGGGTTGTTTTAAGGATTTTAGAGGGGCTCTTTAGCAAAGCTCGCTCGGTGAAAGGGTATTACGAGATCTGGGCCGCAAGATGATCAATCAATGGTGTAGATTAGATGGATCCACCAAGAAATCCTGGCCCTCGGATCCCTGATGGGTGGTTCGGATTTAAAATGACTAGATCGAACCGCGCCCGCCAGATCCGAATCGAACGCCACAGATTGACTTGGACGAACCGGTAGCTAGGGTCAAATCTTGACCGCCCATCCAGATCAAACAACCAGGGCATCATCTTCACCCCCCAACTGTACACGGCAGCGCCGCCCTTTCCACACCCGCCGGAGACACGTCGTGGAAATACAGTCCCGCGAACCAGCCCACGATACTCATAATTGATTGCGGAGTAAGCTAGGTACACGATGGTTGAATACATACCAACCACGTGGGTGCCCAGGTGGGTTGTCCGCATCCGCCCGCCCGTGTAGTAGCGCAGGATATTCCGGCGACGAATTGAGTGGCGTCCCGATGACCCCGCGCTACGAGGTTTTCTCATAGACGATCTTCGCACCACCGCGCTAGCCAATCGCACCTTTCTGGCAGTTCAGACGATGGTGGTCCACGGAATCGGTGCGGTGGCGACCTGCGCTCGTTGCCCTCTCTCTCGCCCCGACGCAACTGATCGGTGAGGGTCTCTAAGGTGGAAGGAGGGGTCGAACAGGGTTCATAACTCCCCATATAGGCACAAGGTGGGCCAAGGCTGGGCAACAAACCTTCACCGAGTCGTCGGCGAGATCCCGCCATTGTCAGGCGAGTCTGTTGGAGAGAGATCTGACCGCCCGGCCCCACACACTAGCGAGACATAGGAGCACGCGAGCGCAGATTACCTAGGCTGACGAGTGGGCCCGAGCGCGCAGAGGCCACAACTGCGGGTGAGGCGCTGGACCGCGCGCGAGGGGTTGGGTTAGTGGGCCGAAATTGGTTTCCTGGCCCAAGCGGCGTTTATAATCTTTTTCTTTTTTTTTCTTTTCTTATTTTTCTCTATTTCCACATTCAATTTGAATTCAAACTTAAATTCAAAGCTTGTGGCTCATTATTCACAAATCACATTTGTGCGGTTAGAAGTACCAAATTTGGAGATATTTATAGACATATATTATTTATATTTTTATATCCTTACTCTTTTTCTTTTCTCTCCTTTTTCAAATTTAGGTTTTGTCGGGTACCATAATTAGGGGTACCCCCAAGACTCCTAAACTCGACTGGTAATCACCATCAGCGCAAACTACAGAGGCTGATGGGCGCAATTCAGGTCAAGGCTTCGTCTACTCAAAGGACGCAATCTCGCCTCGCCCGAGCCCAGCCTCGGGCGAGAACAGTAGTCCCAGACGGATTCACGCCTCGCCCAAGGGCCTCCTCAAGCAACGGGCGCTCCCTCGACTCGCTCGAAGCCCAGCTTGGGCAGGCTTCGTAGTGAAGCAACCTTGGCCAAATCGCCTCACCAACCGACCATATCGCAGGCGCATTCAATGCAAGGATCGCCTGGCGCCTTATCCTGACACGCGTACCTCAGTCGGCAGGGTCGAAGTGACCGCAGTCACTTCGTCCTCCCACTGACTGACCTGACAGGAAAACAGCGCCACTCGCCCCTCTCCGACTACTGTGCCACCCGCCAGGGTGAGGCTGACAGCAGCTGAGTCCAGCCTCATTCGCCACAAGAAGCTCCACCACGCACGACCTCGGGCCTCAGCCTCAGGAGAAGTCTCCGCCTCGCCCGACCCCAGGGCTCGGCCCCCGCCTCGACCTCGAAAGGTGGACTCCGCCTCGCTCGACCCCAGGGCTCGGCCTCGACCTCGACCTCGGAAGGTGGTCTCCGCCTCGCCCGACCCCAGGGCCCAGCCTCAACCTCGACCTCGGGCGGAATCGCGTCCTCGCCCGACCCCGGCCTCGGCCTCAACTCCGCCTCGCCCGACCTTGGGCTCGGACTGACCACGCCGCAGGGGGTACATCATTACCCTACCCCTAGCTAGCCCAGGCTACGGGGGAACAAGACCGGCGTCCCATCCAGGCTCGCCCCGGTAACAAGCAATGATGGCTCCCCGCGTGCGTCAATGACGACGGTGGCTTTCAGCCCCTTACGGAAGCAAGGAGACGTCAGCAAGGTCCCGACAGCCCCGACAGCTGTGCTTCTACAGGGCTTAAACGCTCCTCCGACGGCCACGACACCGCGTACACAGGGCTCAAACGCTCCTCTGACAGCCACGTTGGCATGTACATAGGGCTTTGGCTCCTCTCTGCCGGACACGTTAGCATATTGCTAAACCCCCATTGTACACCTGGACCCTCTCCTTGCATCTATAAAAGGAAGGGCAGGGCCCTCATACGGGAGGGTGGTCGCGCGGGACTCTCTCTCTCTCTCTCCCTCGCGAACACTTGTAACCCCTACTCCAAGCGCACCCACTCTGGCGCAGGATAACATGAAGCCATGGTTTTCCCCCTTTGTGTTTCGTCTCGCGCCAACCCATCTGGGCTGGGGCACGCAGTGACAATTTACTCGTCGATCCAGGGACCCCCGGGGTCGAAACACCGACAGTTGGCGCGCCAGGTAGGGGCCTGCTGCGTGTTGATGAACAACTTCCCGTCAAGTTCCAGATGGGTAGTCTCCAGCAACCTCTTCAGCCCGAGACGCTGCTCCGTTTCGGGAGTCTCGAGTTCATGTCCCTCGACGGAAGCTACGACATGGTACTCCTTCGCCCGCAGCGCGACAACGACAATGACGGCCGTCAGCCCGCCCGGCGGCGGCGGACTCGGCGACGTCTTCCCCCCGTGGCAGAAGAGCAGCATCCGGGTTTGTCCCATCGCCTTCCTCACCGCAGGAGAAGGAGGTGGGGCAACCGTGGCCAAGCAGGAGGCGGCACCTCATCGGCTGTTGAGCGAGTCGACGACGCCGGCACCCCAGCGGGGGACATGTCTGGCGCTGACCTCGCGCCTGAGGCAACGACGAGTGTCGTTTCCCCGCAACACGCCAACCCCAAGCGGACAGATGACGCCAGCATGCTCGCGAAGGGCCTGCTGGGCGTTAGCCTTGTACCTGAGATAACGGTGCAGTCCGTCCCCGACGCGACTTCGTCACCGTCCATCGATCGTGAGGTACCATTCGTTTTGCATCCTGTGCCTTTTAAATTCAGCTTCGATCCACCAAGCGATCCCGCTTCGGTGAGCGCTTTCATAAAGGCATATCCTAACCTTCCAGGATACCATATGTGGTCGACCTGGGACCGACTGACGACCGTCTCGACCTACGGGCCCTCGGTCTACGAGGAAGACGACGAGCCCGACTCTGGTTGGGATTTCTCCGGGCTCGGTAATCCTAGCGCCATGCGAGACTTCATGACCGCATGCGACTACTGCCTCTCCGATTGCTCCGATGATGGCCATAGCCTTGACGGCGAAGGTTGTGGCCCAAGTCGCGAATGTTTCCACGTCGATCTAGGGGGTCACGACGAAGGCAACCACCTCGGTATGCCGGAGGACGATGATCCCCCTGGGCCTGCGCCTCGCGTTGACATCCTGCGGGAGCTAGCTGTGGTCCCAGTCCCTATGGGGGGTCAGGACACACAGCTCGAGCAAATCCGCGAGATGCAGGCCAAGCTCGACGAGGAAGCAGGACAGCTTGTGCAGCTCTGGCAAAACATCGAGCAGGAGTGGGCAGGCCGAGCACTAGTCGGATAAGCGCGTCATCAGGCCCAGGACGTCCAGCACCGTATCACTGACGATGCCAGGGCAAGGCTGCCCCCGGCTTCTAGTGGAGTCGACCAGAACTTGGCTGCAGCGGCAATACTACTCCGAGCAATGCCGGAGCCATCCACCACCGAGGGACGGCGTATCCAGGGAGAACTCAAAAATCTCCTGGAGGATGCCGCGGTCTGACGGGCCGAGAGCTCTGCCTCCCGGAGGCAAGGGTACCCTCCGGAGCATCGCACCGCGACTTCCCGATTCATGCGGGAAGCCTCGATCCACACCGGGCGCACGCGGGACGCGACGCCTGCGGCCCCAGGTCGCCTTGGCAACGAGAACCGCCGCCACGACCGTCGAGCCCGCCTCGACGAAAAGGTGGGCCGAGGCTACCACCCCAGGTGTGGGGGACGCTACAACATTGGGGAGGATCGGAGCCCCTTGCCCGAACCACCTGGTCCGCAAGCCTTCAGCCGGGCCATACGACGGGCGCCGTTCCCGACCCAGTTCCGAGCCCCGACTACCATCACCAAGTACTCGGGGGAAACAAGGCCGGAACTGTGGCTTGCGGACTACCGGCTGGCCTGCCAGCTAGGTGGAACGGATGATGACAACCTCATCATCTGCAACCTCCCCCTGTTCCTCTCCGACACCGCCCAAGCCTGGCTAGAGCATCTGCCTCCTGTGCAGATTTCCAAATGGGACGATCTGGTCAAAGCCTTCGCTGCAAACTTCCAGGGCACATACGTGCGCCCTGGGAACTCCTGGGATCTCCGAAGCTGCCGCCAACAGCCAAGGGAATCCCTGCGGGACTAGATCCGGCGGTTTTCGAAGAAGCGCACCGAGCTGCCCAACATCACCGACTCGGATGTCATCGGCGCATTCCTCGCCGACACCACTTGCCGCGACCTGGTGAGCAAACTGGGTCGCAAGACTCCCACCAGGGTGAGCGAGTTGATGGACATCGCCACCAAGTTCGCCTCTGGTCAGGAGGCGGTCGAGGCCATCTTCCGGAAGGACAAGCAGCCTCAGGGACGACAGCAGGAAGACGTCCCCGAGGCGTCCGCCAAGCGCGGCACGAAGAAGAAGGGCAAGAAGAAGTCGCAAGCGAAACGCGACGACGCCGACGCAGATCTTGTCGCTGCCGCCGAGCATAGGAACCTTCAGAAGCCTCTCGGAGGGGCCAACCTATTCGACAAGATGCTCAAGGAGTCGTGCCCCTATCATCAGGGTCCCGTCAAGCACACCCTTAAGGAATGCGTTATGCTTCGGCGCTACTTCCATAAGGCCGGGCCCCCGGCGGAAGGTGGCAAAGGCCATGACAACGACAAGAAGGAGGGCAACAAGGCAGAGGAGTTCTCCGAGGTCCACGATTGTTTCATGATCTATGGTGGGCAAGTGGCAAACGCCTCGGCTCGGCACCGCAAGCAGGAGCGCCGGGAGGTATGCTCGGTGAAGGTGGCGGCGCCAGTCTACCTAGACTATTCCGACAAGCCCATCACCTTCGACCAAGGCGACCACCCCGACCGCGTGCCAAGCCCAGGAAAGTACCCGCTCGTTGTCGACCCCGTCATCGGCAACGTCAGGCTCACCAAGGTCCTCATGGACGGAGGCAGCAGCCTCAACATCATCTACGCCGAGACCCTTGGGCTCTTGCAGATCGATCTGTCCACAATTCGGGCCGGTGCGGCGCCCTTTCACGGGATCATCCCCGGGAAGCGCGTCCAGCCCCTTGGACAACTCGATCTGCCCGTCTGCTTTGGGACCCCCTCCAACTTTCGAAAGGAAACCCTCACGTTCGAGGTGGTCGGGTTCTGAGGAACCTACCACGCGGTGCTAGGGAGACCGTGCTACGCCAAGTTCATGGTTGTCCCCAACTACACCTACCTCAAGCTCAAGATGTCGGGCCCCAACGGGGTCATCACCGTCGGATCCACATACCGACACACGTACGAATGCGACGTGGAGTGTGTGGAGTACGCTGAGGCCCTCGCCGAGTCTGAGGCCCTCATCGCCGACCTGGAGTGCTTCTCCAAGGAGGTGCCAGATGCGAAGCGCCACGCCGGCAACTTCGAGCCAGCAGAGGCGGTTAAGTCCGTCCCTCTCGACCCCAGCAACGACGCCTCCAAGCAAGTCCGGATTGGCTCCGAGCTCGACCCCAAATAGGAAGCAGTGCTCGTCGATTTTCTCCGCGCGAACGCCGAGGTTTTTGCATGGAGTCCCTCGAACATGCCTGGCATACCGAGAGATGTCGCCGAGCACTCACTGGATATCCGAGCTGGAGTCGACCCGTGAAGCAGCCTCTGCGCCGTTTCGACGATGAAAAGCGCAGAGCTATAGGCAAGGAGATCCACAAGCTGATGGCTGTGGGGTTCATCAAAGAGGTATTCCATCCCGAATGGTTAGCCAACCCTGTGCTTGTGAAAAAGAAAGGTGGGAAATGGAGAATGTGTGTAGACTACACTGGTCTAAACAAAGCATGTTTGAAGGTTCCCTACCCTCTGCCTCGCATCGATCAAATCGTGGATTCCACTGCTGGGTGCGAAACCCTGTCATTCCTCGATGGCTACTCAGGGTATCACCAAATCAAGATGAAAGAGTCCGACCAACTCTCGACTTCTTTCATCACACCTTTTGGCATGTACTGCTATATTACTATGCCATTTGGTTTGAGGAATGCAGGCGCGACATACCAAAGGTGCATGAACCACGTGTTCAGAGAGCACATCGATCGAACGGTCGAGGCCTACATCGATGACATCGTGGTCAAGACAAGAAAAGCCTCCGACCTCCTCTCTGACCTTGAAACGACATTCAAGTGTCTGAGGGCGAAGGGCGTGAAACTTAACCCCGAGAAATGTGTCTTCGGAGTCCCCCGAGGCATGCTCCTGGGGTTCATCGTCTCCGAGCGGGGCATCGAGGCCAACCCAGAGAAAGGAGTACAAAGGGTCATGGGATGCCTTGCGGCTTTGAGCCACTTCATCTCGCGCCTCAGAGAAAGAGGCCTACCCTTGTATCGCCTCTTAAGGAAGACCGAGCGCTTCTCTTGGACCCCCGAGGCCGAGGAAGCCCTTGAAAACTTAAAGGCACTCCTTACAAGTGCGCCCATCTTGGTGCCCCTGCTGCAGGAGAAGCCCTCTTGATCTACATAGCCGCAACCACTCAGGTGGTCAGCGCCGCGATCGTAGTCGAGAGACAAGAAGAAGGGCATGCACTGCTCGTCCAGAGGCCGGTCTACTTCATCAGTGAAGTGCTATCCGAGACCAAGATCCGCTACCTGCAAATTCAGAAGCTACCTTACGCAGTAATTTTGACGCGGCGAAAGTTGCGACACTACTTCGAGTCTCATCCGGTGACTATGGTGTCATCCTTCCCCCTGGGGGAGATCATCCAGTGCCGAGAGGCCTCGGGTAGGATAGCAAAATGGGCAGTGGAGATCATGGGCGAGACAATCTCGTTCGCTCCTCGGAAGGCCATCAAATCCCAAGTCTTGGCAGACTTCGTGGCTGAAGGGGTCGACACCCAGCTACCAACAGCTCCGTTACAACCGGAACTCTGGACCATGTACTTCGATGGGTCGCTGATGAAAACAGGAGCAGGCGCGGGCCTGCTCTTCATCTCATCCCTCGGGAAGCACCTCCGCTACGTGTTGCGCCTCCATTTCCCGGCGTCAAACAACATGGCCGAGTACGAGGCTCTGGTTAACGGGTTGCGCATCGCCATCGAGCTAGGGGTTCGGCGCCTCGACGCTCGTGGCGACTTGCAACTTGTCATCGACCAAGTCATGAAGAACTCCCACTGCCGCGACTAGAAGATGGAGGCCTATTGCGAAGAGGTTCGGCGCCTAGAAGACAAGTTCTACGGACTCGAGCTCAACCACGTCGCCCGACGGTACAACGAGACTGCGGACGAGCTGGCTAAGATAGCCTCGGGGCGGACAACGGTTCCCCCGGATGTCTTCTCCAGAGACATACATCAACCCTCCGTCAAGACCGACGACACGCCCAAGCCCAGGGAAGCCTTGGCCTAGCCCAAGGAAGCCTCGGCCCAGCCCGAGGCACCCTCGGCCGCCGAGGGTGAGGCACTGCGTGTCGAGGGAGAGCGGGATGGGGTCACGCCTAATCGAAACTAGTAGACCACGTACCTGCAATATCTCCACCGAGGAGAGCTCCCCTCGACAAAGCTGAAGCTCGGCGACTAGCGTGGCGCGCCAAGTCATTCGTCTTACTGGGTAATGAAAGGGAGCTCTACCACCGTAGCCCCTCAGGCATTCTCCAACGATGCATATCCATCGCTGAAGGACATGAGCTATTGCAAGAGATACACTCGGGGGCTTGCGGTCACCACGCAGCACCTCGAGCCCTCGTTGGGAACGCCTTCGGACAAGGTTTCTACTGGCCAACCACGGTGGCCGACGCCACTAGGATTTTACGCTCTTGCCAGGGTGTCAATTCTACGCAAGACAGACGCACCTGCCCGCTCAGGCCCTGAAGACAATACCCATCACTTGGTCGTTTGCTGTGTGGGGTCTGGACCTCATCGGTCCCTTGCAGAAGGCACCCGGGGGCTTCTCGCACCTGCTGGTCGCCATCGACAAATTCTCCAAGTGGATCGAGGTCCGACCTCTAACCAGCATCAGGTCCGAGCAGGCAGTGGCGTTCTTCACCAACATCATTCATCGCTTCGGGGTCCCGAACTCCATCATCACCGACAATGGCACCCAGTTCACTGGCAAGAAGTTTTTGGACTTCTGCGAGGACCACCACATCCGGGTGGACTGGGCCTCCGTGGCTCACCCCATGGCAAATGGGCAGGTGGAGCGTGCCAACGACATGATTCTGTAGGGACTTAAGCCGAGGATCTACAACGACCTCAACAAGTTCGGCAAGCGGTGGATGAAGGAACTACCATCAGTGGTCTGGAGTCTGAGGACGATGCCAAGCCGGGCCACGGGTTTCTCACCGTTCTTTCTAGTTATGGGATCGAGGCTATCTTGCCCATAGACTTAGAGTACGGTTCCTCGAGGACAAGGGCGTACGACGACCAAAGCAACCATACCAGCCGAGAAGACTCGCTGGACCAGCTGGAAGAGGCTCGGGACATGGCCTTGCTACACTCGGCGCGATATCAGCAGTCTCTGCGACGCTACCATGCCCGAGGGGTTCGGCCCCAAGACCTCCAAGTGGGAGACTTGGTGCTTCGGCTACGGAAAAACGCCCGAGGGCGCCACAAGCTTACTCCTCCCTGGGAGGGGCCATTCATCATCGCCAAGATTTTGAAGCCCAGAACATACAAGCTGGCCAACGATCAAGGCGAGGTCTACAACAACGCTTGGAACATCCGACAGCTACGTCGCTTTTACCCTTAAGATGTTTTCAAGTCGTTCATATACCTCGTTTTCTATACATACACAAATAAAGTCTAACCGTCAAGGAAGGGTCAGCCTTGCCTCGACAAAGCCCGACCCTCCCTTGGGGGCTAGAAGGGGGGAACCCCCTCTCGTAAAAATTTTCCTCGGAAAAAGTCTTTCTGCTAGAACATCTTTCGCGCTTTTTCGACTGCTTCGATAGCGGGATCCTGAAAACGATGGAGTACACGTAAGCGGCAAGGTCGACCGAGTCGAGGGACTCCTACGCCTCCTGGATATGGATACCTCACTCATCACCTTCTGCGATAAGTAACTGACGCTCGGATAAGCAATTCTGCTGACCGAACAAGTCTTAACGCTCGAAAACTTTTTTGCCAGAACGATTTTCGTGCCTTCTCGACTATATCGATAACAGAATCCTATGAACGAGTAAGAGTGCACGTAAGCGGCGAGGCCGACCGAGCCGAGGGACTCCTACGCCTCCGGGATACGGATACCTCACTCATCACCTTCCGTGAAAAGTAACTCTCGCTCGGATAAACGATTCTGCTACCGACGAACAAGTCCTGATACTCGAAACAAGAGGAAAGGAAACACAGCTTTACAACACAACAATGATATGTTTGGGCCTCGGTGGCCGCGAAAAACATACGCACACTACAGACGAACTCTCCATGCAGGTTCAGACATCAACAGAGGGAGCAGCAGCACCCTCGGCGTCGTCTCCACCTTCGGAGGGATCTGGCCCGGCCTCGGACGGCGACGCGAGCGGAAGGATCTCCGCCTCGAAGGAGGAAGCCAGCACCAAGCTCGGGCCATTATAGCCGAGGTCTCCGTAAGGGTCCTGGCCCGGGAAAACACCTCGACCGGCTACTCTGTAGCCTCAGCCAGCTGTCCCCCGAGGACATCAGCCCGGCTCATGGCCTCGGCAGCCTGACTCTGGGGTCAGTCCCGCGAGCGGACGACCTGGCCAGGCTCCAGCCGCCGCTGCTGCACCTCCTCGGCCAGGGAGGCCACGTCCCGAGCCAACGAAGCTTCTTCTCGAGCCGACTCCGCCTCTGTCCACGCTGACACCGCTGCCTCCGGCTCCGGCTCATCGCAGAGCAGCCGAGGGTTCTTTAACTGAGCAAGAGAAGCCTTGGGTGGCAAGGCCAACCGAGCCGAGGGACTCCTACACCTCCGGGATACGGATACCTCACTCGTCACCTTCCTCACAGGGCAACTCACACTCGGTTAAGCGGTTCAGCTAGCCATCAGGCGAGTCCTAGCGCTCGAAATAAGGAAGAAACACGGTATTACACTCAAATACCTAGATGTTCAGGCCTCGACAGCCACAATGAACAAACACCGGCACTCAAGGTGCCATTACAAACGGAACTCTGGTTCCACTCTCGCGGGTTTGAACAACCTCCACATCGGAGGGCCTGCGGGACGACAAACTCCGGGTGGCTCGCCGCCGACCACTGCAGCAGCAGCGACAACAACCTCCGCTCCGGGCGGCTAAACAGCAGCAGCGATGACCTCAGGGCAGACGCTGCTGCGACAAGGCCCTCGCCCGCGTCCCCACTCGAGGGGCGAGGACAAGCTATCAAAGCCAAAGAGCCGGAGGCCAGTCCGCGGGTGGCGCCGACAGTCTCGTCGGCGGAGAAACCTTCTCCGGCTACCACCACCTCAGCACCAACAACGGCAGCCACCTGCCCACCGGTAGATCCCCACTCAAGTCCTCCCGGACGGGCGAGCACCGACCTCCATGCAGAGGCGTCGTGCCGGAGCGAGGGTAGGACAACCCAAGAACACGAACGCCGCCCTAGCGGCGTGCGACGTCTTGGGCTGTCCCCCGGTGCGCACGGCGCAACAGCCACCCGTACGGCGGGCAGACAGCCAAGCTCCGCCCCAGCGGTGGGAGGTGGCACCGGAAGCTGCGCCAGAGCCAGCTGAGCCAGCGAGCCAGGAATGCTGGAGCTGACGACGCTTGCGGCCGACCGACCCCGCGTTGTCGAAGTCCGCCCCCTCCGCTAGGCTGATGAGTGCCCTCTCCCCTGAATGCTGAAGGAAGAGGTGGCCCGCCGGCCCATACGGGAGGTAGAGCTTCGGCTCAGCTCGCCCCCCGCCCAGCAAGGATGATGAAGATCCTTGAAGCTGAGGGCGGGGCAGAGGCCGCAGCCTGGCTTGCTTCTCCCCACCATCGAACTGGTGGTCACCATCCTGGGTGACCATCGGTGAGGGAATGCAGCTGGGCTGCCTGATGAAAATCCTTGAAGCTGAGCGATGGCTGAAGGGTGCCCACCTCTGTAAGGTTGCGCTCCTCCAACAACAGGACAAAGGCAATGCGGGTGCTCCCCATCCAGGGGCTCGGAAGGTGGAAGGATGCGATGCATGTGGGGAGTACGAAGACATGGCTACCACCTGAGGGGTCGATCCCTTTTTAAAGGTGGCTCTCCCCTCTCGCGTCCTCAGGCGTCGCGGACTAAGTCTTCACTGACGTGCCCCAGGGTCCTCCCCCTACGATACGGGGCTGGGTCCCACGCGTCATGCAAGCTGGCCCGGGACAGAAGAAGCCAAACCGCTGCACGCGGAGCGTGTAACCGCCCCGCGGTTACAAGCACTCCTCCACCCTCGCCGAAACCGACGGTTGAAAGGGCGGACCGCCATGCAGGTGGCGTGCAACCGCACCACGGAGACGCACCCCTTCGACTTCGACGCATCCAGCATGGAGGCCCCGGCCCACACGTCATGTAACCGGCGCGCCGGTTACTACGTGCGAAAAACTGCACCGCCACTTACGCCAATGTCGCGCCTTCTCGACTGTGGAACTCGTGCCGCGACTCGAGGCAACCCTACGCATGGCCCAACAGTACCAACCGAGCACATCGGTCACGGGTCAGTCAGCCGCGGGAGGAGGCGCGACGGTCGATCTGGCCAAAAGCGGGCCGGCAGTAATGGCGGCAGCAGGCGAGCGGAAGTAGCAGTCAAATCGTCTGTAGGATCACGTCCCCTCCTGGAGCAGAAGGGGAGCCCTCTCCCACGGCGTGAAGACGACGCACCCGTGTTCCGTCCCTCGAACGGCTCGCACAACAACTGTCCCGCGAACAACCCATCCCGTCGCATTAACTTCGCGGCAGGGCAAGCGGCACCTTTGGCAGGCGAAGCGGGCGACGTTTCACCTCCGCCATGATGACCTCGTCAAAAAAGGTGCGTCACATCGTTTAAATTCGTATCCTTTTCTTCTTCCCCTTCTCTCTCTTGCTACAGGGACCAGGAAAGGGGATATTTCGAAAGGGATCTGATGAAGACATCCACACTACTGATGCATCTATACCAATACAAGTACCAATTTCTGGTCCCATTACTCGCGCTCGTGCTCGTCAACTCAACCATCAGGTGATTACACTCTTGAGTTCATGTCCATCATATTTAGACCATGGAGACCCGTGCACTCTTGTTTTGCTTAGGAATCAGGGAGAAGACCGAAAGGGAAAAGGATTTGAACATGCTGGATTCGGACTGCAGAAGAACACCAACTTGTGACGGTCACCACGGTCAGATGCGGGCTCGGATTGGAATGTTCAAGCACAACATGGAAAGCTTATCAAGTCTACTTTCATATGGATCCGGAATTATAGTCATATCTGTTCTGAGGCCGCCGTAATCATTGTTTTCTTACCGAGACATTTCCTGCCTTTTCTGCCCATGGTGCTGCGTCACCCTATTTTGGCCCAATGGGTCGTGTATCAAGTTAGGTCCATTAGGGACGCATCCTAGGGTTGCAGCACGACCCCAATACCCTTGTGGTCGTCCTCCCATGTTTATAAACCCCCTAGCCGCCACCAAGAACAGCGGGTTTTGTTTAGATCAAGTTTAGCTCTCGCTACTTGCTTGCAAGCGCGCGTGCTAGTTCAGCCGCCCGTCTTCTTGTCTTCGGAACCCCACCATATTGTAGTTTGATCTTTAAACCTACATTTAGATCTGGTAATTCAGTACTTGTTCTACTTGTTCTTGCTAGTTCTTCGATTGCTTGCAGGACGAGTGCCCTAGTGGCCAGGGTGTCACGCTCCACAAGATCGTGACAGCCATAGGAGGTGGTGTATCGGTTGCTAAGGCGCAGCGTCTTTGGAAGGCTGTAGTCGGGCCGTGAACGTCGTCTCCTCCCCCAATCGAGTTATTCCACACCCTCTCATCGAAAGATCGGGCAATCACCCAACGGGTGCACATCAGTTGGTAATCAGAGCAAGGTTTATCGGTGAGAGATTTACTTTTCTTCGCTGTTTTCTTATCTCCTATAGTCCAGAAAAAGCCAAAAAATAGTAGATTAGTTTTACCGCAATCCTATAAACCATTGAGCATTTACTAGTACTACTTAGTTAGGGCTTGTTGAGTTTTTGGTTGCATCGGTTGTGTCGAGTTGCTGGTCTTAGTTTATTCCTTTAGAGTTTTGAGTTCTACCACGTTTTGGTCACCACGAAATCCACCATCACCAAAAACATCTCTGGTTCGTTTTTGCCACCACGGATACATATCATATCCGATTTGGAAGTTTAAATACAATCTGGAAAGCTTATCTTATCTTCTTTCCAACGGATCTGACCTTATCTCAAAATTCGTTCTGAGCGCTCCGCAATCATCGTAGAGATTTCTGGACTTCCTATATTAACAAGATTTGTTAAATCTGATTTAAAGGGGTTGTTAGCAATATCTTTATTGTTTGGGTTGTCATAGTGAAAAAAAAGGGTTTAGGCCCCTGCAAAAAAAAACAGAAGAAGAAGAAGAAGAAAAAAAGAATAGAAAAAAAAGGAAAAGAAGAAGAAGGGGGCTGAATCTCTAAATCTGTTGTTTCTCTTTGTGCTGTGCTAGTTGTTCTTTTTCAGTGACTACCTTTGTGCCTAGGCTCACGTCTCTAACCTGGTTTAGCCTAGGACCAGCACAGTACCACCGTTGAACGATTATTCAGCTTGCTTTTGTAACTAACGTGGTACTAGTGTATTCCTTGCTTCAGCCCACCTACAACTCTACATATTTCGACTACAGTTTGACAGGTCGTGTTGCTGCGGCACCGATACACTTATTCCACGGTTGCAGACTTGTTGGTTGCTGACCCCTCCTGTTGTGCAAGGTAAGAATTGGTAAGAGCTTGTGTGGCAGGTTGAGAGTGAGCGCCTTGCAGTAGCTACATCCTAATAGTTGTAGAGTTTTTATTCCTTCACGTTTTTTTTTTTTTTTCTTGTTGCCTCTGTTCGTCTAACCATGGCAGGATTGGAGGTTGATGATGCTTCTCGTAATATGCCACACTCTCCTCGCACCAAGGGTATCATACAACACTTTGTAAGGCTAGTGAAGACGCACACGGAAGGTCTTGATAATGACATGCAGGTGACGAATGAAAAGATGGGGCAATTGGAGGCCACACAGATCGACACGAACACCAAACTTGCAAATGTGGAAATGACAGTTGCTCATATTGACAAGAGCCTTGTCGCACTCTTGAGGCGGTTTGATGAGATGCATGCTAATATCAATGGTGGGCGTGATGAGGGCGCCGAAGGTAACTGGGATGACTATGTTGCTGATACTGAACAAGATGACCAAGAAGCACCTAATCGCCGGCGACTACGTACTAACCGTAGAGGTATGGGTGGTTTTCGCCGACGTGAGGTACATGGTAATGATGATGCTTTTAGTAAGGTTAAATTTAAAATACCTCCTTTTGATGGTAAATATGACCCTGATGCTTACATTACTTGGGAGATTGCGGTTGATCAAAAGTTTGCATGCCATGAATTTCCTGAGAATGCGCGGGTTAGAGCTGCTACTAGTGAGTTTACTGAATTTGCTTCTGTTTGGTGGATAGAACATGGTAAGAAGAATCCTAATAACATGCCACAAACTTGGGATGCGTTGAAACGGGTCATGCGGGCTAGATTTGTTCCTTCTTATTATGCACGTGATATGTTAAACAAGTTGCAACAATTGAGACAGGGTACTAAAAGTGTAGAAGAATATTATCAGGAATTACAAATGGGTATGCTGCGTTGTAACATAGAGGAGGCTGAGGAATCTGCTATGGCTAGATTTTTGGGCGGGTTAAATAGGGAAATTCAGGACATCCTTGCTTATAAAGATTATGCTAATGTAACCCGATTGTTTCATCTTGCTTGCAAAGCTGAAAGGGAAGTGCAGGGACGACGTGCTAGTGCAAGGTCTAATG
This sequence comes from Zea mays, assembly GCF_902167145.1. Taxonomy (NCBI): domain Eukaryota; kingdom Viridiplantae; phylum Streptophyta; class Magnoliopsida; order Poales; family Poaceae; genus Zea; species Zea mays. The sequence goes on from NC_050103.1 coordinate 50,602,110, forward strand.
TTTCTGCAGGAAAATCTACACCATGGCAACAGCGCACGACTACGTCCATGACCGGTCGTACACTAGCACCAACTCCCTCGCCAAGTCGACCAGCACCCCCGCCTTCCTCCGGCGACAAACCACGTGCATCTTCCACAAATTCAGCAACCAAATCTGCCCAGAAACCAGCAGGTAGTGCCTCTTCAGTAGCCTCCACGGGTAGAACAAGAGATGTTCTGTGTTATCGATGCAAGGGCTATGGACACGTGCAGCGTGATTGTCCTAATCAGCGTGTTTTGGTGGTAAAAGACGATGGTGGGTATTCTTCTGCTAGTGATTTGGATGAAGCTACACTTGCTTTGCTTGCGGCTGATGATGCAGGCACTAAGGAACCACCCGAAGAACAGATTGGTGCAGATGATGCAGAGCATTATGAGAGCCTCATTGTACAGCGTGTGCTTAGTGCACAAATGGAGAAGGCAGAGCAGAATCAGCGACATACATTGTTTCAAACAAAGTGTGTCATTAAGGAGCGTTCATGTCGTTTGATCATTGATGGAGGTAGCTGCAACAACTTGGCTAGCAGCGACATGGTGGAGAAGCTTGCACTTACGACCAAACCGCACCCACATCCATATCACATTCAATGGCTCAACAATAGTGGTAAGGTCAAGGTAACCAAGTTGGTACGAATTAATTTTGCTATTGGTTCATATCGTGATGTTGTTGACTGTGATGTTGTGCCTATGGATGCTTGTAATATTCTGCTAGGTAGACCATGGCAATTTGATTCAGATTGTATGCATCATGGTAGATCAAATCAATATTCTCTCATACACCATGATAAGAAAATTATTTTGCTTCCCATGTCCCCTGAGGCTATTGTGCGTGATGATGTTGCTAAAGCTACCAAAGCTAAAACTGAGAACAACAAGAATATTAAAGCTGTTGGTAATAACAAAGATGGGATAAAATTGAAAGGACATTGCTTGCTTGCAACAAAAACTGATGTTAATGAATTATTTGCTTCCACTACTGTTGCCTACGCCTTGGTATGCAAGGATGCTTTGATTTCAATTCAAGATATGCAGCATTCTTTGCCTCCTGTTATTACTAACATTTTGCAGGAGTATTCTGATGTATTTCCAAGTGAGATACCAGAGGGGCTGCCACCTATACGAGGGATTGAGCACCAAATTGATCTTATTCCTGGTGCATCTTTGCCGAATCGTGCGCCATATAGGACAAATCCAGAGGAAACAAAAGAAATTCAGCGACAAGTGCAAGAACTACTCGACAAAGGTTACGTGCGTGAGTCTCTTAGTCCGTGTGCTGTTCCGGTTATTTTAGTGCCTAAAAAAGATGGAACATGGCGTATGTGTGTTGATTGTAGGGCTATTAATAATATCACGATACGTTATCGACACCCTATTCCACGTTTAGATGATATGCTTGATGAATTGAGTGGTGCCATTGTCTTTTCTAAAGTTGATTTGCGTAGTGGGTACCACCAGATTCGTATGAAATTGGGAGATGAATGGAAAACTGCTTTCAAAACTAAGTTCGGATTGTATGAGTGGTTAGTCATGCCTTTTGGGTTAACTAATGCACCTAGCACTTTCATGAGATTAATGAACGAGGTTTTGCGTGCCTTCATTGGAAAATTTGTGGTAGTATACTTTGATGACATATTGATCTACAGCAAATCTATGGATGAACATGTTGATCACATGCGTGCTGTTTTTAATGCTTTACGAGATGCACGTTTATTTGGTAACCTTGAGAAGTGCACATTTTGCACCGATCGAGTTTCGTTTCTTGGTTATGTTGTGACTCCACAGGGAATTGAGGTTGATCAAGCCAAGGTAGAAGCGATACATGGATGGCCTATGCCAAAGACTATCACACAGGTGCGGAGTTTCCTAGGACTTGCTGGCTTCTATCGCCGTTTTGTGAAGGACTTTAGCACCATTGCTGCACCTTTGAATGAGCTTACGAAGAAGGGAGTGCATTTTAGTTGGGGCAAAGTACAAGAGCACGCTTTCAACGTGCTGAAAGATAAGTTGACACATGCACCTCTCCTCCAACTTCCTGATTTTAATAAGACTTTTGAGCTTGAATGTGATGCTAGTGGAATTGGATTGGGTGGTGTTTTGTTACAAGAAGGCAAACCTGTTGCATATTTTAGTGAAAAATTGAGTGGGTCTGTTCTAAATTATTCTACTTATGATAAGGAATTATATGCTCTTGTGCGAACATTAGAAACATGGCAGCATTATTTGTGGCCCAAAGAGTTTGTTATTCATTCTGATCATGAATCTTTGAAACATATTCGTAGTCAAGGAAAACTGAACCGTAGACATGCTAAGTGGGTTGAATTTATCGAATCGTTTCCTTATGTTATTAAGCACAAGAAAGGAAAAGAGAATATCATTGCTGACGCTTTGTCTAGGAGATATACTTTGCTGAATCAACTTGACTACAAAATCTTTGGATTAGAGACGATTAAAGACCAATATGTTCATGATGCTGATTTTAAAGATGTGTTGCTGCATTGTAAAGATGGGAAAGGATGGAACAAATATATCGTTAGTGATGGGTTTGTGTTTAGAGCTAACAAGCTATGCATTCCAGCTAGCTCCGTTCGTTTGTTGTTGTTACAGGAAGCACATGGAGGTGGCTTAATGGGACATTTTGGAGCAAAGAAAACGGAGGACATACTTGCTGGTCATTTCTTTTGGCCCAAGATGAGAAGAGATGTGGTGAGATTGGTTGCTCGTTGCACGACATGCCAAAAGGCGAAGTCACGGTTAAATCCACACGGTTTGTATTTGCCTCTACCCGTTCCTAGTGCTCCTTGGGAAGATATTTCTATGGATTTTGTGCTGGGATTGCCTAGGACTAGGAAGGGACGTGATAGTGTGTTTGTGGTTGTTGATAGATTTTCTAAGATGGCACATTTCATACCATGTCATAAAACTGACGATGCTACTCATATTGCTGATTTGTTCTTTCGTGAAATTGTTCGCTTGCATGGTGTGCCCAACACAATCGTTTCTGATCGTGATGCTAAATTTCTTAGTCATTTTTGGAGGACTTTGTGGGCAAAATTGGGGACTAAGCTTTTATTTTCTACTACATGTCATCCTCAAACTGATGGTCAAACCGAAGTTGTGAATAGAACTTTGTCTACTATGTTAAGGGCAGTTCTAAAGAAGAATATTAAGATGTGGGAGGACTGTTTGCCTCATATTGAATTTGCTTATAATCGATCATTGCATTCTACTACAAAGATGTGCCCATTTCAGATTGTATATGGTTTGTTACCTCGTGCTCCTATTGATTTAATGCCTTTGCCATCTTCTGAAAAACTAAATTTTGATGCTACTAGGCGTGCTGAATTGATGTTAAAACTGCACGAAACTACTAAAGAAAACATAGAGCGTATGAATGCTAGATATAAGTTTGCTAGTGATAAAGGTAGAAAGGAAATAAATTTTGAACCTGGAGATTTAGTTTGGTTGCATTTGAGAAAGGAAAGGTTTCCTGAATTACGAAAATCTAAATTGTTGCCTCGAGCCGATGGACCGTTTAAAGTGCTAGAGAAAATTAACGACAATGCATATAGGCTAGATCTGCCTGCAGACTTTGGGGTTAGCCCCACATTTAACATTGCAGATTTAAAGCCCTACTTGGGAGAGGAAGTTGAGCTTGAGTCGAGGACGACTCAAATGCAAGAAGGGGAGAATGATGAAGACATCCACACTACTGATGCATCTATACCAATACAAGTACCAATTTCTGGTCCCATTACTCGCGCTCGTGCTCGTCAACTCAACCATCAGGTGATTACACTCTTGAGTTCATGTCCATCATATTTAGACCATGGAGACCCGTGCACTCTTGTTTTGCTTAGGAATCAGGGAGAAGACCGAAAGGGAAAAGGATTTGAACATGCTGGATTCGGACTGCAGAAGAACACCAACTTGTGACGGTCACCACGGTCAGATGCGGGCTCGGATTGGAATGTTCAAGCACAACATGGAAAGCTTATCAAGTCTACTTTCATATGGATCCGGAATTATAGTCATATCTGTTCTGAGGCCGCCGTAATCATTGTTTTCTTACCGAGACATTTCCTGCCTTTTCTGCCCATGGTGCTGCGTCACCCTATTTTGGCCCAATGGGTCGTGTATCAAGTTAGGTCCATTAGGGACGCATCCTAGGGTTGCAGCACGACCCCAATACCCTTGTGGTCGTCCTCCCATGTTTATAAACCCCCTAGCCGCCACCAAGAACAGCGGGTTTTGTTTAGATCAAGTTTAGCTCTCGCTACTTGCTTGCAAGCGCGCGTGCTAGTTCAGCCGCCCGTCTTCTTGTCTTCGGAACCCCACCATATTGTAGTTTGATCTTTAAACCTACATTTAGATCTGGTAATTCAGTACTTGTTCTACTTGTTCTTGCTAGTTCTTCGATTGCTTGCAGGACGAGTGCCCTAGTGGCCAGGGTGTCACGCTCCACAAGATCGTGACAGCCATAGGAGGTGGTGTATCGGTTGCTAAGGCGCAGCGTCTTTGGAAGGCTGTAGTCGGGCCGTGAACGTCGTCTCCTCCCCCAATCGAGTTATTCCACACCCTCTCATCGAAAGATCGGGCAATCACCCAACGGGTGCACATCAGGATCCTTCTCCGCGAAGGAAGCGGGCCCCGAGCCCTCCTACTGATCAGGGGTTCGAAGGCTGGCCCCTCGAAAGGGTTTGAACAGTCGCCCCAGAGCACTCGGGCTTCAGGCTCATTACTGATCAGAGGTTCGAAGGCTGGCCCCTCGAAAGGGTTCGACAGCCGCCTCAGAGCACTCGGGCTCCGCGCCCACTACTGATCAGGGGTTCGAAGGCTGGCCCCTCGAAGGGTTCAACAGCCGCCCCAGAGCACACAGAGCGAGGGATGACTCTGGGTACGTCCGATACATGGTCGAGGCTTGGGCTACGCTCCCGAGGTACCCTAGGACATTTCCGAGACCAGCAGGAGCGATTTTGTAACGGAGTCCCATCAGAGGGAGGCATCGAGCCCTCGGACCCTATCGAACGGGACCGGGTCTGGCAAATCACCTGCAGGTACTTTTGGAGCGCGCCTCTGGGCCACTAACTGACCCTTATCGAATGGGGCACAGGCATCCACTCGGATCACCCGTTAGCAACTCACTAGAGACACCATGTGATGTGCACCCGTTGGGTGATTGCCCGATCTTTCGATGAGAGGGTGTGGAATAACTCGATTGGGGGAGGAGACGACGTTCACGGCCCGACTACAGCCTTCCAAAGACGCTGCGCCTTAGCAACCGATACACCACCTCCTATGGCTGTCACGATCTTGTGGAGCGTGACACCCTGGCCACTAGGGCACTCGTCCTGCAAGCAATCGAAGAACTAGCAAGAACAAGTAGAACAAGTACTGAATTACCAGATCTAAATGTAGGTTTAAAGATCAAACTACAATATGGTGGGGTTCCGAAGACAAGAAGACGGGCGGCTGAACTAGCACGCGCGCTTGCAAGCAAGTAGCGAGAGCTAAACTTGATCTAAACAAAACCCGCTGTTCTTGGTGGCGGCTAGGGGGTTTATAAACATGGGAGGACGACCACAAGGGTATTGGGGTCGTGCTGCAACCCTAGGATGCGTCCCTAATGGACCTAACTTGATACACGACCCATTGGGCCAAAATAGGGTGACGCAGCACCATGGGCAGAAAAGGCAGGAAATGTCTCGGTAAGAAAACAATGATTACGGCGGCCTCAGAACAGATATGACTATAATTCCGGATCCATATGAAAGTAGACTTGATAAGCTTTCCATGTTGTGCTTGAACATTCCAATCCGAGCCCGCATCTGACCGTGGTGACCGTCACAAGTTGGTGTTCTTCTGCAGTCCGAATCCAGCATGTTCAAATCCTTTTCCCTTTCGGTCTTCTCCCTGATTCCTAAGCAAAACAAGAGTGCACGGGTCTCCATGGTCTAAATATGATGGACATGAACTCAAGAGTGTAATCACCTGATGGTTGAGTTGACGAGCACGAGCACGAGTAATGGGACCAGAAATTGGTACTTGTATTGGTATAGATGCATCAGTAGTGTGGATGTCTTCATCATTCTCCCCTTCTTGCATTTGAGTCGTCCTCGACTCAAGCTCAACTTCCTCTCCCAAGTAGGGCTTTAAATCTGCATTGTTAAATGTGGGGCTAACCCCAAAGTCTGCAGGCAGATCTAGCCTATATGCATTGTCGTTAATTTTCTCTAGCACTTTAAACGGTCCATCGGCTCGAGGCAACAATTTAGATTTTCGTAATTCAGGAAACCTTTCCTTTCTCAAATGCAACCAAACTAAATCTCCAGGTTCAAAATTTATTTCCTTTCTACCTTTATCACTAGCAAACTTATATCTAGCATTCATACGCTCTATGTTTTCTTTAGTAGTTTCGTGCAGTTTTAACATCAATTCAGCACGCCTAGTAGCATCAAAATTTAGTTTTTCAGAAGATGGCAAAGGCATTAAATCAATAGGAGCACGAGGTAACAAACCATATACAATCTGAAATGGGCACATCTTTGTAGTAGAATGCAATGATCGATTATAAGCAAATTCAATATGAGGCAAACAGTCCTCCCACATCTTAATATTCTTCTTTAGAACTGCCCTTAACATAGTAGACAAAGTTCTATTCACAACTTCAGTTTGACCATCAGTTTGAGGATGACATGTAGTAGAAAATAAAAGCTTAGTCCCCAATTTTGCCCACAAAGTCCTCCAAAAATGACTAAGAAATTTAGCATCACGATCAGAAACGATTGTGTTGGGCACACCATGCAAGCGAACAATTTCACGAAAGAACAAATCAGCAATATGAGTAGCATCGTCAGTTTTATGACATGGTATGAAATGTGCCATCTTAGAAAATCTATCAACAACCACAAACACACTATCACGTCCCTTCCTAGTCCTAGGCAATCCCAGCACAAAATCCATAGAAATATCTTCCCAAGGAGCACTAGGAACGGGTAGAGGCAAATACAAACCGTGTGGATTTAACCGTGACTTCGCCTTTTGGCATGTCGTGCAACGAGCAACCAATCTCACCACATCTCTTCTCATCTTGGGCCAAAAGAAATGACCAGCAAGTATGTCCTCCGTTTTCTTTGCTCCAAAATGTCCCATTAAGCCACCTCCATGTGCTTCCTGTAACAACAACAAACGAACGGAGCTAGCTGGAATGCATAGTTTGTTAGCTCTAAACACAAACCCATCACTAACGATATATTTGTTCCATCCTTTCCCATCTTTACAATGCAGCAACACATCTTTAAAATCAGCATCATGAACATATTGGTCTTTAATCGTCTCTAATCCAAAGATTTTGTAGTCAAGTTGATTCAGCAAAGTATATCTCCTAGACAAAGCGTCAGCAATGATATTCTCTTTTCCTTTCTTGTGCTTAATAACATAAGGAAACGATTCGATAAATTTAACCCACTTAGCATGTCTACGGTTCAGTTTTCCTTGACTACGAATATGTTTCAAAGATTCATGATCAGAATGAATAACAAACTCTTTGGGCCACAAATAATGCTGCCATGTTTCTAATGTTCGCACAAGAGCATATAATTCCTTATCATAAGTAGAATAATTTAGAACAAACCCACTCAATTTTTCACTAAAATATGCAACAGGTTTGCCTTCTTGTAACAAAACACCACCCAATCCAATTCCACTAGCATCACATTCAAGCTCAAAAGTCTTATTAAAATCAGGAAGTTGGAGGAGAGGTGCATGTGTCAACTTATCTTTCAGCACGTTGAAAGCGTGCTCTTGTACTTTGCCCCAACTAAAATGCACTCCCTTCTTCGTAAGCTCATTCAAAGGTGCAGCAATGGTGCTAAAGTCCTTCACAAAACGGCGATAGAAGCCAGCAAGTCCTAGGAAACTCCGCACCTGTGTGATAGTCTTTGGCATAGGCCATCCATGTATCGCTTCTACCTTGGCTTGATCAACCTCAATTCCCTGTGGAGTCACAACATAACCAAGAAACGAAACTCGATCGGTGCAAAATGTGCACTTCTCAAGGTTACCAAATAAACGTGCATCTCGTAAAGCATTAAAAACAGCACGCATGTGATCAACATGTTCATCCATAGATTTGCTGTAGATTAATATGTCATCAAAGTATACTACCACAAATTTTCCAATGAAGGCACGCAAAACCTCGTTCATTAATCTCATGAAAGTGCTAGGTGCATTAGTTAACCCAAAAGGCATGACTAACCACTCATACAATCCGAACTTAGTTTTGAAAGCAGTTTTCCATTCATCTCCCAATTTCATACGAATCTGGTGGTACCCACTACGCAAATCAACTTTAGAAAAGACAATGGCACCACTCAATTCATCAAGCATATCATCTAAACGTGGAATAGGGTGTCGATAACGTATCGTGATATTATTAATAGCCCTACAATCAACACACATACGCCATGTTCCATCTTTTTTAGGCACTAAAATAACCGGAACAGCACACGGACTAAGAGACTCACGCACGTAACCTTTGTCGAGTAGTTCTTGCACTTGTCGCTGAATTTCTTTTGTTTCCTCTGGATTTGTCCTATATGGCGCACGATTCGGCAAAGATGCACCAGGAATAAGATCAATTTGGTGCTCAATCCCTCGTATAGGTGGCAGCCCCTCTGGTATCTCACTTGGAAATACATCAGAATACTCCTGCAAAATGTTAGTAATAACAGGAGGCAAAGAATGCTGCATATCTTGAATTGAAATCAAAGCATCCTTGCATACCAAGGCGTAGGCAACAGTAGTGGAAGCAAATAATTCATTAACATCAGTTTTTGTTGCAAGCAAGCAATGTCCTTTCAATTTTATCCCATCTTTGTTATTACCAACAACTTTAATATTCTTGTTGTTCTCAGTTTTAGCTTTGGTAGCTTTAGCAACATCATCACGCACAATAGCCTCAGGGGACATGGGAAGCAAAATAATTTTCTTATCATGGTATATGAGAGAATATTGATTTGATCTACCATGATGCATACAATCTGAATCAAATTGGCATGGTCTACCTAGCAGAATATTACAAGCATCCATAGGCACAACATCACAGTCAACAACATCACGATATGAACCAATAGCAAAATTAATTCGTACCAGCTTGGTTACCTTGACCTTACCACTATTGTTGAGCCATTGAATGTGATATGGATGCGGGTGCGGTTTGGTCGTAAGTGCAAGCTTCTCCACCATGTCGCTGCTAGCCAAGTTGTTGCAGCTACCTCCATCAATGATCAAACGACATGAACGCTCCTTAATGACACACTTTGTTTGAAACAACGTATGTCGCTGATTCTGCTCTGCCTTCTCCATTTGTGCACTAAGCACACGCTGTACAATGAGGCTCTCATAATGCTCTGCATCATCTGCACCAATCTGTTCTTCGGGTGGTTCCTTAGTGCCTACATCATCAGCCGCAAGCAAAGCAAGTGTAGCTTCATCCAAATCACTAGCAGAGGAATACCCACCATCGTCTTTTACCACCAAAACACGCTGATTAGGACAATCACGCTGCACGTGTCCATAGCCCTTGCATCGATAACACAGAACATCTCTTGTTCTACCTGTGGAAGCTACTAAAGAGGCACTACCTGCGGGTTTCTGGGCAGATTTGGTTGCTGAATTTGTGGAAGATGCACGTGGTTTGTCGCTGGAGGAAGGCGGGGGTGCTGGTCGACTTGGCGAAGGAGTTGGTGCTGGTGTACGGCCGGTCATGGACGTAGTCGTGCGCTGTTGCCATGGTGTAGATTTTCCTGCAGAAACATTAGACCTTGCACTAGCACGTCGTCCCTGCACTTCCCTTTCAGCTTTGCAAGCAAGATGAAACAATCGGGTTACATTAGCATAATCTTTATAAGCAAGGATGTCCTGAATTTCCCTATTTAACCCGCCCAAAAATCTAGCCATAGCAGATTCCTCAGCCTCCTCTATGTTACAACGCAGCATACCCATTTGTAATTCCTGATAATATTCTTCTACACTTTTAGTACCCTGTCTCAATTGTTGCAACTTGTTTAACATATCACGTGCATAATAAGAAGGAACAAATCTAGCCCGCATGACCCGTTTCAACGCATCCCAAGTTTGTGGCATGTTATTAGGATTCTTCTTACCATGTTCTATCCACCAAACAGAAGCAAATTCAGTAAACTCACTAGTAGCAGCTCTAACCCGCGCATTCTCAGGAAATTCATGGCATGCAAACTTTTGATCAACCGCAATCTCCCAAGTAATGTAAGCATCAGGGTCATATTTACCATCAAAAGGAGGTATTTTAAATTTAACCTTACTAAAAGCATCATCATTACCATGTACCTCACGTCGGTGAAAACCACCCATACCTCTACGGTTAGTACGTAGTCGCCGGCGATTAGGTGCTTCTTGGTCATCTTGTTCAGTATCAGCAACATAGTCATCCCAGTTACCTTCGGCGCCCTCATCACGCCCACCATTGATATTAGCATGCATCTCATCAAACCGCCTCAAGAGTGCGACAAGGCTCTTGTCAATATGAGCAACTGTCATTTCCACATTTGCAAGTTTGGTGTTCGTGTCGATCTGTGTGGCCTCCAATTGCCCCATCTTTTCATTCGTCACCTGCATGTCATTATCAAGACCTTCCGTGTGCGTCTTCACTAGCCTTACAAAGTGTTGTATGATACCCTTGGTGCGAGGAGAGTGTGGCATATTACGAGAAGCATCATCAACCTCCAATCCTGCCATGGTTAGACGAACAGAGGCAACAAGAAAAAAAAAACGTGAAGGAATAAAAACTCTACAACTATTAGGATGTAGCTACTGCAAGGCGCTCACTCTCAACCTGCCACACAAGCTCTTACCAATTCTTACCTTGCACAACAGGAGGGGTCAGCAACCAACAAGTCTGCAACCGTGGAATAAGTGTATCGGTGCCGCAGCAACACGACCTGTCAAACTGTAGTCGAAATATGTAGAGTTGTAGGTGGGCTGAAGCAAGGAATACACTAGTACCACGTTAGTTACAAAAGCAAGCTGAATAATCGTTCAACGGTGGTACTGTGCTGGTCCTAGGCTAAACCAGGCTAGAGACGTGAGCCTAGGCACAAAGGTAGTCACTGAAAAAGAACAACTAGCACAACACAAAGAGAAACAACAGATTTAGAGATTCAGCCCCCTTCTTCTTCTTTTCCTTTTTTTTTCTTTTCTATTCTTTTTTTTTCTTCTTCTTCTGTTTTTTTTGCAGGGGCCTAAACCCTTTTTTTTCACTATGACAACCCAAACAATAAAGATATTGCTAACAACCCCTTTAAATCAGATTTAACAAATCTTGTTAATATAGGAAGTCCAGAAATCTCTACGATGATTGCGGAGCGCTCAGAACGAATTTTGAGATAAGGTCAGATCCGTTGGAAAGAAGATAAGATAAGCTTTCCAGATTGTATTTAAACTTCCAAATCAGATATGATATGTATCCGTGGTGGCAAAAACGAACCAGAGATGTTTTTGGTGATGGTGGATTTCGTGGTGACCAAAACGTGGTAGAACTCAAAACTCTAAAGGAATAAACTAAGACCAGCAACTCGACACAACCGATGCAACCAAAAACTCAACAAGCCCTAACTAAGTAGTACTAGTAAATGCTCAATGGTTTATAGGATTGCGGTAAAACTAATCTACTATTTTTTGGCTTTTTCTGGACTATAGGAGATAAGAAAACAGCGAAGAAAAGTAAATCTCTCACCGATAAACCTTGCTCCGATACCAACTGATGTGCACCCGTTGGGTGATTGCCCGATCTTTCGATGAGAGGGTGTGGAATAACTCGATTGGGGGAGGAGACGACGTTCACGGCCCGACTACAGCCTTCCAAAGACGCTGCGCCTTAGCAACCGATACACCACCTCCTATGGCTGTCACGATCTTGTGGAGCGTGACACCCTGGCCACTAGGGCACTCGTCCTGCAAGCAATCGAAGAACTAGCAAGAACAAGTAGAACAAGTACTGAATTACCAGATCTAAATGTAGGTTTAAAGATCAAACTACAATATGGTGGGGTTCCGAAGACAAGAAGACGGGCGGCTGAACTAGCACGCGCGCTTGCAAGCAAGTAGCGAGAGCTAAACTTGATCTAAACAAAACCCGCTGTTCTTGGTGGCGGCTAGGGGGTTTATAAACATGGGAGGACGACCACAAGGGTATTGGGGTCGTGCTGCAACCCTAGGATGCGTCCCTAATGGACCTAACTTGATACACGACCCATTGGGCCAAAATAGGGTGACGCAGCACCATGGGCAGAAAAGGCAGGAAATGTCTCGGTAAGAAAACAATGATTACGGCGGCCTCAGAACAGATATGACTATAATTCCGGATCCATATGAAAGTAGACTTGATAAGCTTTCCATGTTGTGCTTGAACATTCCAATCCGAGCCCGCATCTGACCGTGGTGACCGTCACAAGTTGGTGTTCTTCTGCAGTCCGAATCCAGCATGTTCAAATCCTTTTCCCTTTCGGTCTTCTCCCTGATTCCTAAGCAAAACAAGAGTGCACGGGTCTCCATGGTCTAAATATGATGGACATGAACTCAAGAGTGTAATCACCTGATGGTTGAGTTGACGAGCACGAGCACGAGTAATGGGACCAGAAATTGGTACTTGTATTGGTATAGATGCATCAGTAGTGTGGATGTCTTCATCACCATGTTCGGCGCCCTCCGAGGGCAACATGGCGCTTTCCCCCCTCCTTCTTGCGGAAAGGCGACAAAGGGGCGTATGATAAAAGCCGAGTCAGTCCTTGATCGTGCTCTCGCTCTGTGCAGAGGCTCAGGGGCTGCCCTCGCAAACCCGGCTCCGGCCAAACCGTTGACAGCGTCAACAAACCAGCCTGAAAACTTGGAACCTGACCATGCACCCGGACTACGATCAGATCGCATGAGGGAACAACCAGACCGGCCAAGGCATCACGAAAGGCATTAAGACCTCGGAGGAGTCAAACCACTCCTCCGAGGCCTCGGGGGCTACACCCGGCGGGTGCGCTCGCTCGCACCCACCAGAACAAAATATAACCGAGAAAGGCCGGTCCCCTTGCAAGAAAGTGTGACAAAGCGTCCAAGCGAGTACCAACACTCCCTTTGAGGCTCGGGGGCTACTGTCGAGTACCATAACTAGGGGTACCCCCAAGACTCCTAAACTCGGCTGGTAATCACCATCAACGCAAACTACAGAGGCTGATGGGCGCAATTCAGGTCAAGGCTTCGTCTACTCAAGGGACGCGATCTCGCCTCTCTCGAGCCCAGCCTCGGGCGGGAACAGTAGTCCCAGACGGATTCACGCCTCGCCCAAGGGCCTCCTCAAGCAACGGGCGCTCCCTCGACTCGCCCGAAGCCCAGCTCGGGCAGGCTTCGTAGTGAAGCAACCTTGGCCAAATCACCTCACCAACCGACCGTATCGCAGGCGCATTCAATGCAAGGATCGCCTGGCGCCTTATCCTGACACGCGTACCTCAGTCGGCAGGGTTGAAGTGACCGTAGTCACTTCGCCCTCCCACTGACTGACCTGACAGGAAAACAGCGCCACTTGCCCCTCTCTGACTGCTGTGCCACCCACCAGGGTGAGGCTAACAGCAGCTGAGTCCAGCCTCAGGCGCCACAGGAAGCTCCGCCATGCCCGACCTCGGGACTCGGCCTCAGGAGAAGTCTCTGCCTCGCCCGACCCCAGGGCTCGGCCCCCGCCTTGACCTCGGAAGGTGGACTCCGCCTCGCCCGACCCCAGGGCTCGGCCTCGACCTCGACCTCGGAAGGTGGTCTCCGCCTCGTCCGACCCGAGGGCCCGGCCTCGACCTCGGGCGGAATCGCGTCCTCGCCCGACCCCGGCCTCGGCCTTAGGAGGATTCTCCGCCTCGCCCGACCTTGGGCTCGGACCGACCACGCTGCAGGGGGTACATCATTACCCTACCCCTAGCTAGCTCAATCTACGGGGGAACAAGACCGGCGTCCCATCCAGGCTCGCCCCGGTAACAAGTAATGATGGCTCCCCGCGTGCGTCCATGATGACGGTGGCTTTGAGCCCCTTACGAAAGCAAGGAGACGTCAGCAAGGTCCCGACAGCCCCGACAGCTGTGCTTCTACAAGGCTCAAACGCTCCTCCGACGGCCACGACACTGCGTACACAGGGCTCAAACGCTCCTCCGACGGCCACGTTAGCATGTACATAGGGCTCTGGCTCCTCTCTGCCGGACATGTTAGCATATTGCTACACCCCCATTGTACACCTGGACCCTCTCCTTGCATCTATAAAACGAAGGGTAGGGCCCTCATACTGGAGGGTGGTCGCGCGGGACTAGATCCCTCGCGAACGCTTGTAACCCCTACTGCAAGCGCACCCACTCTGGCGCAGGATAACACGAAGCCGTGGTTTTCCCCCTTTGTGTTCCGTCTCGCCGACCCATCTGGGCTGGGGCACGCAGCGACAATTTACTCGTCAGTCCAGGGACCCCCCGGGGTTGAAACGCCGACAGGTTTAAATTTAATTCCATACTTGTTGTGAAATTCATACTTTAGGTTAAAATGCCTAAATTCATATACCAATATGAACTGAATTTATTTAATTTCTATATTTATTTTATATTATTTGTATAGTATTTTCTTCTATTTTCTTAATTCCAAAATTGTACCTTTGGGTTAAATCCCAATTCTCATCTCATTATCATATTCCCATATTATTTCTTTTTTTGACATTACAAAATTCTAATTCCAATCTAAGATAAGGTTTAAGAATTCAAATTTAATACATACTCAAAATCAATTATGAAGCAATAGATATATATTTATTTTAATTGATTTATTTGTCTTATAGAGGTTTGAAATGTGAAACACACTTATATTGTTCCTTTCTTATTAGGAAAATAGTACTTTGATTGTGGGACAAGAACTAAAAGTTACTTTAAAATGAAATACTGATGTAAATGAGTGCTTATGGTGCATCATTTAATGATATGCATAATCATTTAGTTGAAGAGAAAACTTTTCTACTACCTCTTGTCTAAAATAATTCTTGGTTTTCAAAATTCAGTACCCAATTTCCAACACTCAAGTATAATTTGTGATATCTGAATTTACTATTTTATTTCTTCATGTATTTATTTTATTATTATTAATTTTTCATATACAAATTTTGGGCCTTATAAATCCTACCTCCCTTAATAGAAATCTCGTCCTCGAGATTTGTAAGAAAAGGGATGTAAACTCATATTGTCTCAGAACATATGCACAATCAAAAATCTCGGCATGATGCATAACTCATTAGCAACACATGGGGTCAATTAGACCTTATTATTCCTCCTAAAATAGTATCATAATAAATACTAATTAAAGTAACATTTAGGTCTTACAAATAGTAATATATATATATATGTAGCTTGGTGAAGGTGGTGGTGGAGGTAGTGGTTGTTGTTGTTGTTGTCTCTCCAACCGTGCTTGCCTCATTTCTTGACACATCTCCAACCGGTCCTGATATATTTCCTAGCATTCTTGCCTTATCTAATTTTGCATTTCGTTATCCACGTTTGTCATTTGTTGTAGCACTTCTGTCATTTGTTGTAGCACTTCTGTCATTTGTTGTATCACCAGCATTTGGGCGGCAACCAATGGATCGGTTCCAGCCGGTGGAGGATTTGGAGGATTCATTTCTGTTGGCTGTTGCCTGATAATCCTCCCTTCCTAGTATTGACCATCGAAGTTAGAAGCATATGGTAAGATAGTTTTGCAAAGGAAATTATTTGGTAGGCAGACGAATAGGCTAATAGCTGGTTATGAGCTGAAGATTCTTTTGCAGGGTTTAATATGTTGTTTTATATCAAGCTTGGGACAACTAGTCGTATAAGGTGAATATCCAAAGGTAAGATAGAATCTGTCAAGATGAGATAGATACGGGTGAGATAGACTACATGATGTAGGTCAAAAGTTTGTTTGATGTTAGGTGGGGATAGTCAGATTATGCAATTCATCATGACTCTACTAGTTGAGTTAGATCTTCTGCTCACGGTTGAGTTGGTTTAATGTGTTAAGTTAAGTTACCACCTGGCTAGGAGGGTCTAATCTCTTCTACCAGTATCACTAATCTGTTTAAGTAGACCACATTAGATCACCTTAGATTAGATCCATTAAATTCTATACTCCTATTTAAGAATACCATTTAGTTAAGCATATCAAGCTGACTTTACCTTTATGAAATTCCATTATATATTTTTTTAAGTGGAACTTCCAATTAGTAAATTTTTTTATACCTAAAATTTTCATGCCATTAGTAGGTGTGGCATAGAAATCAAGGGCACATCAGGCCTTAGCTATTAGGTGAGTGTAGAGAAGATTTGGGGGTAAAAGAAAGTTAAGTAATGGAGACTTTTATTCCAGGTGGTGAATATTGATTCATTAGAAGATCTGTTTCTACTCCTATCCCTCATTGTCAAGGTTAACCTTCTTCTTAGGTCTGATTTAGGGACCATCGGTTGTGGTGTTAGATGCCTTTATCTAAGTTGGGATAACAATTTCGAGTACATGGGGTAGGTAGGTTAAACAAAGTTTAACTTTGCTTTTTGGATAAACGGGTGGGGCAACCTTTAACATAAGCTAGGTCGTGGTTTCACGTACGAGTTGATCTAAGACATCAATTTAGGTTTAAGACCCATTTATAGGAATATGGTATAATCTATGTTACCAGTATTAAATAACTTGTTTAAGTAACTCCCTTTAGATCAGATCATATTAGATTAGGTAGGGTCTAGATTGGATTGGTTATAACTAGATTAGACTAGTTTAAGTTAGATAGATCTATGAGGGTAGAATATATCTACTACTTATTAAGGGGGTAAGGGGTAGGCTGTCATTCCGTGTTCCGCCATTCCCATTCCCCCCTCCCTGCACTGTCTTTCTCATTCTCCCCTCCCCGCAAAGCCCATTCCCATTCCCGGTTGCCATTCCGTGTTCTGCCATTCCCATTCCCCTCTCCCCGTAAAGCTCCCATCATGGCCATGATGGATTCACCATCAAGTTTTGTTTTTTGAAAACATCCCGCCCACTTTGAAGCATCATCTTTTGACAAAACAAAACATTTCGTTTTTCTAGAGCAAAGCTAATCATAAGAAAAACCTTTTGTAAATCAGGGGATTAAGGAGAAGTAATCAAATCCAAGGAAGGAAATGCAGCAACTGGTTTAGCACACAACTCCTATCACCTAATGCATCAAGTAAGTGAGAAAGATTTCAAAATAGCAAGGGGGTGGCAAATGCACAGGGGCTTGCCTTGAGTGATAGGTAAATCAGGCTCTGCTCCACAGATATCAAAGTAAAAGCAGTTTTCTACCTGAGGTTCTTCGGGTGGTGGTGGTGGTGAAGTCCTCGCTTCTTCAACTTCTATTTCCTCCTCGTTTTCTAGATATAACCATATATAGTCATGAATGCTCATGTAATGCTCATGAAAATGCAAAGATAATAAAAGTATATTATCTAATGTCTTGAATATAACTTTCCTTCACAGTTCTCCGGGAAACTAGGGTTTTCGAAGTCTATAGTGAAGTTCATAGGGCAGGGGACTAGGGTTTTGGGTTCTAAGTACCAAACATGGTCCAAAGCATACCAAATTTTACCCAAGGTTTCTAAATGATATTTAAAGTATACCTAAAAAGTTTGGTAAATTTTGGAATTATTAATTATTCCCTAAAATTCCAGAAGTATGGATTTTGGCTATTTTAAATATCCCATAATTCCTTATTTGAACTAAAAATCATGAAACTATTTTTATTAAATACTATAGAAAATTAGAAGCCTAGCAAAATTGGTCTGGTATTTTTAGCATTTTTCTATAATTTTTTCTAGGAATTCTTAAACCCTAACAGAAAAAGAAAAGGAAAAACAATGAATAGTTGTTGGGCTGAATTCAGCCCAACCGGCCTACAGAAGGGAAGCACTTACGCGCGCCCGCGCCCGCGCCCGCGCTGTCGGTTTTGCGCAGAGAGCCCTGACGATTTGAAATTCTTTACAGAGCCCCTCCCACTATTCCTCTGTCTCGCTAACACTTGCAGAAACACCCTTGCGCTTTCCTCTCTTCACAACCCCCAGTCCATGAGGGCGAATGGCGGGGAACCGAGCTCTGGCGAGCTTATACCGATCGGATCACTCGATGACCGGTGCTCTACTTCAGCTGAGACCAAATTCAAACCCTAACAAGAGTTTCCCCTCAACTAATTTCACTAACGACGCTCTAACACGCTCTGTCCACGGTGGCAGTGGGCACGACGAACAATCAAACGCGTTCCCAACGATCTAAGGGGTCCTAGTCTAGTTGGCAGGGTTGGGGAGCATCAGGGGCACACAAGAACACTAAAACAAAAGGGCAGAGGGTATGAGCGGACCTGAGACGAGCTGACCACGGTGAGGCCTCTTTCACGGTGGCGGAAAGCAGGTTTGGGGAAAATGGGAAATTGGCGAGCTCTGGTGATCAATTGAGGGCACGGCTTGGTGGCTTGGTGGCTTGGTGCTTGACTACCCTACGGAGCTCATGGCGTGCTCAATTTATAGAGTCCGTGAGCGGTGTTGCTTAATTTGGACGAATTGCGCTGGCGGCCGAGAGAGGAATGAGTCACGGCGGCGATCTACCGTGGCAACCGCATAGCGACTGAACTACGACGGTCATTGGATGGTCACTTCGACTCATACTGACGCGATAAACCTCCTAAGGCGTGGCGTCCACCCGGTGAACGGCGAACATGGCGATGATTGCTGCTCGGCCACGTCGTCGGTGTGCACTGATGAACCATCAAGCACATAGTATATTCCAGCCCATCCGCGGCGAGATCTTTCACCCCGTGATCGTTATCCGCGTTTAATTCAGCGTGAATCACGACGATAGCACGAATCCGCGCGTGTGGTCACCGTCGGCGAGGTCTCTGAGCTGGCGATCCAATCCGGTTACTGTACCATCGTGAAGCTTCATCAGTCAGTCTGACAGACCATGTTTGGGGTGAATTTCTTCCCAATTTTGTATGGTAACTAGGTCAATGCTCTGCAGCAAAGTCATAGCCTAATAAACCAGCTCCAACTTTGCTACATTGTGCACCCACAAAAAGTCACAGGATCTTGTTTAAAATTGAGCCCAAGTTCATCCCATCCCATTGTCAGTCTAAATTCAGACTTAGGGTAGTCTGACAGCTTGACTTTGGGCTCATTTAACTCCAAATTTTTCATGTGACCAAGGCTTAATCCCTATAGCAAAGTTGTTCTCCTTACATAGCCCTACAAATTTGATGTGCTGACCTAGGGTAAAATCCTTATAGTTTTGAAATTATAGGGCTTTAAAGTTGACCCCATTCACTAAAATTCAGACTTAGCCATTGGAGCACAAATGTGACCTTTTTGCAAATAAGCCCAAAACTTATGGTTTCATTTGAAAATCTCCAAATATGTGAACCATATGACTTAAGGTACCCTAATTTCATGATTTTTGCACTTAAGTCCAAATTGTGCACTCTTTTACACATAACATCCTAGGGTTTCAGTCCAGGGGTTTTCAGGGGCCTATTTAGGGTTTCTGGCACTTCTAGGGTTGGGATGCTACTTAAGTCCATTCATGGTGATATTTTATGATTATTACAACTAAGTTTTGAAGTTTTCTCTTATTAGGCTTTGTTTACTCCCTTAAGCCCAGTCTAGGGATAAGCACTTATTCCTAGGGTTTCACCCATGAAATGTCACATCAATACAACTTTGTTTGAAATTTTTGCCTAGTGAATGCATTCTAGGTGTGACAAGCACATGATACGCCAATTCTTATGATATTATGCTCAAGTTTTAGTGACAGTAACACCAGGGGTGTTACAATCCCCCACTGCTGTCAACGCGGTGGCCCGGAACCACTATCGCGGTGGCACCAGTAACCAGGGGCGGCGCCGCCATTGCCGGCCAGCCACCACCCCACGCCCTAGTGCTCCAATCTATAACCCAGCGCGTGCAACTCGTAGAGGAGATCAAGGCAGAGTTAGGGTGAGGGATTTTTACCAAAGAAAATGGTGGGCGCAAAGCTGTCCGCGGACGAGGCGGATTTACGACAGAGTTGAGTGCTCCGGTGAGAAATTGCTCCAATCCGGTTGACCCAGTGCGCGATTACCCATAGGAGCATGTTTCCCCCAGGTGTTGCGCACAGCTCTGTACCGATCCCGGTCACCGGTCGACACCGACGATGAAGACGCACGGCAGCGGCACCAACTTCTTCGTTTGCGTATGCGGTGGAGTTTGTGTCCGGGCGCTGGTTCAACAGGGGCGAGATGGGTGAGAATCGAAGGGAGAGCAGAGCAGGGCAAGGGCGCGAGGTTGCGGTGCTTATACCCGAGGAGTAGCAGGCGGCAGTCCCGGGATCCACGGCCGTTGCGTGGCGGTCGGAGTTTGTTAGCCGAGCGCGGGATGCGGAGAGGGGATAACTTTATCTGGTGGGGATAAGCCTCCGAGCGAGACTGGGCGCCAGCATGCGGAAGGAAGGCTCGTCCACGATATCCTCCACGAGTGCCCCGAAGAAGAGGGGGAGGTTGCGCCACGCCCGCATGATCCGCGCGGCAGCTTCGGTCTAGGAGGTTGAAGACACCATGACATCGTGGACCCACACGTCAGCGAGGAGAACATTTCACGTGTGTGCACAGCCTCAATCACTGATTACCTGGCCCCACATGAAAGCGTGACAGAACAAAAGAAAAGGAGCTCTGAGTGGGCCGCTTGGGGTGGAAATCATATCTGGGCCGAGTGCAGGATGCCGGCGCTGGGCTAGAATGGGGAAGTTCGGCCCGAGAGCAAGTTATCCCTTTTATATATATTCTGTTTTACTTCCCTTTCTTTTCTTTTTCTAAATTTTGATTTCAACTTGAATTCAGTTTTGATTGTTGGTTTCATACTTTGGTCACTTGTGCAAATTCAAATCCTAGCGCAAATAATATTTATTTATATATTTTATTGTTATTTACATAGGATTTTCTTTCTCCTTATATTTTCAAATCCTTTTTTTCAAAGTCAAATTTGTCTCACAAATTTAAACACCATTGTTAAAATACAAAAACTTCAGCATGAGATGCAGATTTCTTTATCCACTTATTTGTTAGTTGAATAGTTTAATGCCATTAATTGAGTATGCACAAAGAGAAGAAATCTAGATAACCTCTAAAGGTTACATGATCCCCAACACACTTATATATATATATGTATTTATTTATTTTATCATTTTTATCTTATTCAAATTTTAGGGCTTTACATCTTTCGAGGAAAGGTTGATCCGGCGTTCTTGAGTCCCTCTGGCATTCGTACGAAACACTACGTGCCGAAGGGTGTAATGAAGCATGTGCTTGCCTTATCCTCCTCTTTCATGTAAATCTGGTGGTACCCGGAGAAGCAATCAAGGAGTGACATGACTTCGCAGCTTGCTGCGCTACCGACTATTTTGTCGATCCGTGGCAAGGGGAAGTTATCCTTGGGACAAGCCTTATTGAGGCTTGTGAAGTCTACGCACATGCGCCAGTTGCCACTCTTCTTTTGCACCATGAACACGTTGGCGAGCCATGTAGGATAAGCGATTGGCTCGATGAATCTGGCTTCCAATAGGTGGTGCACCTCGGCCTTGGCTGCTTCAGTTTTCTCATCGGACATTTTTCGCAGTCGCTCCTTTTTTGGGTGCACTGAAGGGTCGATGCCTAGGCTGTGCTCGAAGATGGAGCGGCTAACCCCAACCAAATCGAGGGCGGACCAAGCAAAGACATCCTTGTTTCGGGAGAGACAGGAAATGGGTTTTTCCTCGTCTCGCGAGGTCAGGTCTTCGCTTATTATAACCGTTTGTCTAGGCATTGCCGGGTCGAGGGGTACCGCCTTCGTTCCGTCGTTGCTTTGAAGCTGTGCTTTGACTTTTTCGTCTGCGATCGCACGACTGCTTTCGAAGCCTTCGCGCTTTGCGGTGAGGTAGTGTACGTTATGTTGCCCTGGAACGAAGTCCCTTTAAATGTTGCACGCTGTCTGCTGGTTGTCATAGACGGTTATCGTGCCTTGCGGGCCTGGGACTTCCATGCAGAGGTAGAGTCCGTGAATGGCCGCCTCAAACTTGTTGATCGAGCCCCGACCCATTATGGCATTGTATGGGTAGACATTGTCGACAATATCGAAAGTGACCTGCTAACTTCGTGCATTGGGTGCTACACCAAATGATAGAGGGAGCTCTATCTTGTCGACGGGGAAGGTCCCCTTGCCACCGAAGCCGTATAGGGGGTTGTCTGCAGGTTTGAGTAGGTTGTGGCTTATTCCCATGCGATCGAAGGCGTGCAGAAAAATGATGTCATCTTGACTGCCGTTGTCGACCAGCACTTTGTGTAGATCCCAGTCTAGTACACTACAGTTAATCACCATGGCGTCTGCGTGAGGAGCGCGCGCAAGTCAATGTCTCTGGCGTCGAAGGTGAGCGATACATGGGACCACTTTGTTTGCACTACTAGGCCAGTGAGGGCGACATGGTTCACACTTTGGTAGTGGTCCCTTTTCTGTCGTTTTGTGTCGAAGTCCACGCTTGATCCCCCAGTGATCATGTAGATGACTCAGCGATATGGTGGTTCGGCGAAGTCTTCCTGTTTGGGTGCTTGTGGGTGGTGGTTGTGGTGTGGTGGATTTGGGTGATGCGGAGGCGGTGGTGGTAGAACATGCACCTCTTGATGGTGCTGGTAAGTGTGGTTGGGTGGATGATGGATTTGCTCGTTGTGGTAGGGTTGTTGTTGATGGTATGTGTGTGCGACGACCCTCTGGTTGTCGGCTGGTTGTGCTCTGGACATTCTGTCCCTAGTGGCCTTGGTCTCCGGACAATCCCTTGTTGGGTGTGCACAGTCTTTGCCATGAAACAAGCAGTAGAATCTATGCGACTGTTGTGTCCATCCTCGGCCTCTTCCTCTTGTGCCGTTGCCGCGGCCTTGGGGGTGGTGTTCCTGACAACGGGTGGTCTCTCCTGCTGCGTGCTAGTTGGCTATGTTGTGCACCTATTGATGATTGCGGTTGTCCCGGCCGGAGTCTAGCTGCACTGGCCTGGTCTAGGTTCTGCTAGACTACGGAGGGTCCTTGGGTTTCCTCTGAGATTCAACCTTGCATTGATGGAGCTCCTCCGACCTGGCGTACTTCTCAAATAATTGGTATAGCTCTTGTAGATTCTTGGGTGGGTCCCTGATGCAATGACTGTACAGGACGCCAGCCCGAAGACCGCTGATGGCGTAATGGATTGCGATGTGGTCGTCAACTGATGGTAGTTGCGATTTGAGCATTAAGAATTTCCTGTAGTACTCGCGAAGGGTTTCCTTCTCTTGCTGCTTGCAGAGAGATAACTCGGCCAGGGCGTCTGTGTCAGGTTGGTGCCCTTGGAAGTTGAGCAGGAACTTGTCGCGAAGCCCTTTCCAGGAATCAATGGATAGTGGCGGTAACCTAGTGTACCAAGTCAAGGCCGGGCCATCGAGTGCGATGATGAAGGATTTGACCATTGTGGCGCCGTCCCCTCTGGACGATGCGACGGCTAACTGATAGCTCATGATGTACTGAGCCAGGTCGGTACTGCCGTTGTATTTGGGGTAGGTGCCGGCCCTAAAGTTGGCAGGCCAGGGCGATGCTTGGAGTTGTGGAGCCAGGGGGCTTCGCTCGTCGAGGTAGTTGATCCCCTGGAAAGCTGCGGCGGGTGGAATAAAGGGGCCGCGATGTGGTATGAATGGGTCTCCGGCTTGGATGTACTGCTGGAGAGGCGCTGGCAGTGCGGGCAGTCTGCGCTGCAGGTTGTACTGGCCTTCGCCTTGCATGAGCGTGATCTCTTGTTCGAGATCCCGAGCTCTCTGCTCCTCATCTTGTATCATCTGACGCACATTGGCTTGCATGGTGACTTGTTGGCGCTTGGCTTCGAGGATTTCTTTCTGCTTCTGGAGGTGGTTGTTTTTGATGTGCAGAGCTCGCAGCTTTAGCTAGTTTTCGACTGAGATGCCGATGACCTATCCATCCTCTATGGTGTCTTTGCCCTCTAGTGGAGCGAAGCCTGGTGGTAGTGCTTGTGGTGCGCCTTCGGAACTGCAGGTGCGTACAGTGCCGCGGGGGGTGGGATGGTTTGGCGCTGTCTTTTGCTGTTGACAGCGTTGTCTTCAAAGGCCTCTTGGGGAGTGGTGTCCGCGAGGGCCTTGCCTTTCTTATTCGCCAGAAGCGCTGCCTTCGCCGCGTCGTCAATGGATGGGGCAGCCTTCGAATTAGCTCGCTTGGGGGCCATCGCGGGTTGTTTTGCGTAGCACGAACGGTGGGCGCCAAATGTTGGGAACCTGCCTGCCTGGGCAAGTTGATCCAATGAGGGAGCGGAAAGTGTGCTTGCAAAGTTTAGCACGGAATGCCAAAAGATTCGTTAATCTCCCGTGTGTGGGCACTGTACGGGGGTATTTATAGGTACTCGAGGAGCCACATGTCCCTATCAAAGACGTTTAGACCCTCGAGTACACGGTTTATCCCTAGAATAACGTGGGGAGTTTACAGATAGTCATTAAGGTAAACCTTATTACAGACACGTCCCTTATCGCACTTGTCCTCACGTGGCCCATCACTATGGGCCGAATCACACATGGGCCTCCCCCGGTGGTGAGCATGCGAGAGGTTTGTAGTCATCGGCAGGGCCTTCGTCTTGCAACACGAGAGCGAAGGGGGTCGCACAAGTCTCTGTCCGGTCTGCGCCCTCGGCTTGTTCTAGCATGTTGTGGATGTAGCCTTCGTCTGCTCGATGAGAAGACGAAGTCGTAGAGCGAAGGGTGGCGTGTTCGCCTTCGCCCCAACAACTAGATTATCCCTCATTAAAAATATATCTAACTTAATAGGTCCATCTTATCTTAAAAGATACTTTATTACCTTAGTAGACTCATCTTATCTTGAAAAGATTTTATGTCATCATAATAGATCTAACTGACCTCAAAAGATTCTACCTTATCCTTACGGATTCATGTTGCCCTAATTAATATATTTATCCCACTCTAGAATAACAACCATGAGCAAATCCAAAATTTATTTAGATCTTTTCTAGTCTAAAATAGTCATATCAATTTATTCTAGATGTGGTCCAAACTAATAGGTTAATCTAACCTAACGAAGTCTAACCTTAAGTTGAGCTAACCTAATGTCAGTCACTTAACCAGTTAGTAGTGGTAAAATAAATGAGACTCTACTCCTATAGAACATGTTTTAACTTAGTTCACTCTGCACTAAATTAAGAACGACAGACCAACTTGACCTTATGCAACTACCTTATCCATCAGATAGTTGCATAACCCCTCTGTTTTAACCTAACACAGATTTTAACATATCTTGATATTATATATCCTACCCTGGTAGATCTATCTAACTTTAACTAGTCTAATCTAGTTATATTCAATCTAATCTAGACCCTACCTAACCTAATATGATCCAATCCAAAGGGAGTTACTTAAACAAGTTAGTTAATACTGGTAACATAGATTAGACCCTATTAGCCTATATTAATTTAACCTAGTACATTAAACTAACTCAACCAAGAGCAAAAAGATCTAACTCAACGAGTAGAGTCATGATGAATTGCATAATCTGTCTATCCCCACCTAACATCAAACAAGATTTTGACCAACATCATGTAGTCTATCTCACCTATATCTATCTTAACCATACTCCCCCAACTTCGATGATATACACTGACCCCGACTCAATGAGACCAAGACCGGAAAAAGACAAGATCAACCTCATCAAGAAAGGAGAGAAGTCAAACTTGATCTTTAGATGCATTACCATACAACACGGAGTTCTTCTCACCATAAACTGTCTTACCCCCGGGCTATTCTTGCCCTAACCTTCCTATCTTTTATCCTACATAATAAAATGGCTATACATATAGACATCCATCACTTTCTAATTCACAAGAAACTTCTTATTCTTAAACTAATTAGAAATTAAAAGTAAACTATAAATAAGGCTTTTTACATCCCTTTTCTTACAAATATCGAGGACGAGATTTTTTTAAGGGGGGTAGGATTACTATAATACACAATTAATTGGATTGATAAAATGTATAAGAATTTAGAATTATAAAAAGGATTATTTGATTACTTGTTTGTTTTTCCCCATTTTTGCATATTCAAATCATAGGGTCATCTTGACTACTAACAAATATATTAAATAAAGGAAATAGTGCATCATGTTGGAGTTTATTTGTTTGTGCATTTAATAATAATAATATATTGATGATGAGGATGAGGTTTAACCTAATTTGCAATTTAGAAATTGAATATAACATAGAAAAGAAAAAGGAAAAGAGGATACATTATAAAGAAACTTATATATAAATAAATATATCCTTTTCATACTGGTATTTTTAACTTGTACATTTGATCTAGGTACAAAAAATTCACAACAAAACTTGGATTCAAAATTGAGATACAAAAATAAAGAGAAAAGAAAACATAAAAGAAAAGAAAACGAGAAAAGTGCGCTTTGGGCCGAACCCACCGGTGCCGGCCCATTTGCGCCTCTACCGCCCAGCCGACCACATCACCGAGCCAGCCCAGCCTCCGCGCCCACGTGCATCAGCGCCAACTGGCAGGTAGGCCCACTTCGTAGCCGCTGGTAATCGCGCGCCTACCATCTCTTCTTTTGTCGTGTTGGGCCCACCCGTCGGAGCCTTCCCCTTCCTTCGGCGGGTTGTTGCAACAGATCGCGTGCGTTGTGGGGATTGGCTCGGTTCCACCTCAGCCTAGGTATAAGACCTCCCCGTGGCTCCTGCGCCGTCTCCTGTCTTTTCCCCTCGCACGAAATCACCACACTGCTACTACCGTGTGATAGATCTTGGGGTGCTGCTCGGGTCGGGTGCACGCCGTCGTCAACCCTTGCCTTTGCCACCGCTCAGCGTCGGTGATCCTGTCCCGAGCGTTCGGGTGTGTGCGTGGGTCGTGTGCAGGGGAGAAATCGGGTGCGCGAACCCTGGGGCAACGGGAATTCCTCACCGTGATCACCACCAAACATCTGTGCCGTGCTGTGAGCTGCAACATCTGTTCCTCCATACCTGGTAAGTCACCCACGAATAGATTCACCGTGAGCATAACATCACATTAGGGTTAGTTTCATCTGGTGTTGACCGGTGTGGCATATGGCGCCCTGCCCCAGCCATGGCGCCACCGCGCCAGGGTTCTGGCACCGCCGCACTGGGAACGCTTGGGTGGACGATGGTGCCGGACCCGTCGGATCCAGTCTAGGCGGTCTGGATTGTGCACGTCTCCATTACATCCTGGCCCTAGATCGCTCATCTAACGGCTAGTATTGCATACCGCTTCACGTTCAGTATTGGGCCTGGTTTGGACTTGTTCTCAAATGCTATGAATCAAGAACAAGGCAACACAAAAAGAAGTTAATGGTTAACGCCCTTCGTCCTTCGAAGCATTATTTCCCTTAGGATATAACGATCTTCGGACAAAGGTCATGAAGGACGTACCTTCATCATCACAGTGTGTGTTAATGGAAGAAGAAGCATATGAAATATGAGAAATAACATGAATAATCATATAACATCATGAATATATCTTTTTTATATCATCATGGATAAATAAGAACAATATTGAATTACATTTGTACCTTTGGCTTGACAGAAGGTGAGAGTTCAAGCGTGACGCCTGAGCAGGTACCAGTCAGCGTGAACAGTACAGGGATATTGTTCACCTATTTATAGGCACGAGACGCAGCCCGATCAAAATTACATTTATGTCCTTTACAACTAGTAACAATCATGACACAAATTATCATGGGTCGATCGGTCTTTTCCTCTTTAAGTCGGTGCAGCCCTTCGTTTCAAGGCATGTCCTATGCCGAGCGTGTACCTTAGTGCTATATTTGCTTCTATGCTAATCTCTCGAAGGTGTTTCTTCTTAAAGGACCTTCGACGACGAAGCAGACCCCCAACAGTAGCCCAAAAAACGATTAAAATATTCCGAGCTCATTGCCGAGAAACGATTAAAATATTCCGATCGCGAGGTGGCCCATCATGCGATGAGTACGCGCGGTCTGGCTATTCTCCTCCAAGCACCGAGTGGTCCACCTTTCAGTAAGTGCGAGTAACTGTTCAGCGGGTGCAGGAACCTTGGCGAGCGGGAAACTTGGTGATTCACCTTCCCACCTGCAGCACTATATAAACAGACGAGTAGGTGTGAAGTTACCACATCATTCATTGCCATTGCACTGTTGTGCTATTGAAAAATTTAACCATAGCCGAAGCTTATTCACTGCATTCTCGAGCGAAGCATCATCTTGACTTAGCTTCGGCAAAAGAAAGAGCTTTGTCAAAACTGTAAAAATCATCAGCTTCATAAAAACTTGTAAGAGATTCAACATCAGATGGCCAGAGTGCACTCAACTGCAAGGGTGACTCGTGAAGGAGAGGAGGCCGAAACCACCGAGACAGCCCCAATCTCCGAAGTCATGAGACAATCGGGATTGGTTGTGATAGAGGGGGCCATTAACGAAGGTGCACATACTGCTAAAGCTGATATCGAGGAAGAAAATGTTGATGAAGAAGAGGAAGACTATAACACTCTAATCCTAGCAAAACCCAGTCACTTGGATTTTGAAAAATCTACTGTCTCTGAGGCTGATGTGCCCGTGATGATGAAGCTGGGTTACTTCGGGGAGACTGAGAAGAAGCTTATTCGCTTTGCCGGCGAAGAAACCACTCCAAAGCCGAAAAATGACGAAGTAGTAGTTTTAAAAAGCTTTTTCAAAGCTGGGTTGCGGTTTCTGCTTCACGAGATGATTGGGGAAGTTTTGGATAATTATGAAATATATCTTCATCAGCTGACTCCTAACGCTATCGTTAGGCTCAACATCTTCATTTGGGCCCTTCGAAGCCAAGGAATGGATCCAAATGCTGAAGCTTTCTGTCGAGTGCATGAGCTACATTACCAAACGAAGGCCAGAGAAGACGGGCTTCATGAAAAATTTGGCTATTATAACTTCGTGTATCGCAAGGATATGAAGGCCCCTGTTGGGGGTATGCTTCGTAGCCAAAGATCCTAAAGAAAGAGAACACCTTCGGCAGATCCTATCAGGAGCAGCGCCGAAGCTATCACTTATGAAGCTTCGGCACAATGATAGATCTCGAGACGAAGGGGTGAACCGACTTAAAGATGAAATGACCTAAAGACCCAAGATGTTTTGTGTCATTATTGTAGTCGATTGTAAATGACACAAATGTAATTTTACACAGGCTGTGCCCTGTGCCTATAAATAGGTGAACAGTACCCCTGTGTTGTTCACGCAATCTTGTAACTGCTAGCACATTACGCTGGAATCATTGCCTTCTGTCAAGACGAAGGTATAAATGAATCTAAATATTATGTTTTAGTATTTGAGTTCGTATAATAAAATATGTGAATACTGTTATTTATTTTTAGTATATCCTTCTATAATATTTCATGTTTTATATTTTATTTCATATTGTTTTACAAGTTTGATCACGAAGGTGTAACCTTCGTGATGTTTTACTCATGGCCTTCGTCCGAAGCTCATTAAATCCTTGGGGAGATAATGCTGCAATGGACGAAGGGCATTAATATTTAACATTTTATGTTGCCTTGTTCTTAATTCATAGCATTTGAGAACAAGTCCCCAACTGATGCGCACCCGTTGGGTGATTGCCCGATCTTTCGATGAGAGGGTGTAGAATAACTCGATTGGGGAAAGAGACGACGTTCACGGCCCGACTACAGCCTTCGAAAGACGCTGCGCCTTAGCAACCGATACACCACCTCCTATGGCTGTCACGATCTTGTGGAGCGTGACACCCTGGCCACTAGGGCACTCGTCCTGCAAGCAATCGAAGAACTAGCAAGAACAAGTAGAACAAGTACTGAATTACCAGATCTAAATGTAGGTTTCAAAATCAAACTCCAATATGGTGGGGTTCCGAAGACAAGAAGACGGGCGGCTGAACCAGCACGCGCGCTTACAAGCAAGTAGCGAGAGCTAAACTTGATCTAAACAAAACCCGCTGTTCTTGGTGGCGGCTAGGGGGTTTATAAACATGGGAGGACGACCACAAGGGTATTGGGGTCGTGCTGCAACCCTAGGATGCGTCCCTAATGGACCTAACTTGATACACGACCCATTGGGCCAAAATAGGGTGACACAGCACCATGGGCAGAAAAGGCAGGAAATGTCTCGGTAAGAAAACAATGATTACGGCGGCCTCAGAACAGATATGACTATAATTCCGGATCCATATGAAAGTAGACTTGATAAGCTTTCCATGTTGTGCTTGAACATTCCAATCCGAGCCCGCATCTGACCGTGGTGACCGTCACAAGTTGGTGTTCTTCTGCAGTCCGAATCCAGCATGTTCAAATCCTTTTCCCTTTCGGTCTTCTCCCTGATTCCTAAGCAAAACAAGAGTGCACGGGTCTCCATGGTCTAAATATGATGGACATGAACTCAAGAGTGTAATCACCTGATGGTTGAGTTGACGAGCACGAGCGCGAGTAATGGGACCAGAAATTGGTACTTGTATTGGTATAGATGCATCAGTAGTGTGGATGTCTTCATCATTCTCCCCTTCTTGCATTTGAGTCGTCCTCGACTCAAGCTCAACTTCCTCTCCCAAGTAGGGCTTTAAATCTGCAATGTTAAATGTGGGGCTAACCCCAAAGTCTACAGGCAGATCTAGCCTATATGCATTGTCGTTAATTTTCTCTAGCACTTTAAACGGTCCATCGGCTCGAGGCAACAATTTAGATTTTCGTAATTCAGGAAACCTTTCCTTTCTCAAATGCAGCCAAACTAAATCTCCAGGTTCAAAATTTATTTCCTTTCTACCTTTATCACTAGCAAACTTATATCTAGCATTCGTACGCTCTATGTTTTCTTTAGTAGTTTCATGCAGTTTTAACATCAATTCAGCACGCCTAGTAGCATCAAAATTTAGTTTTTCAGAAGATGGCAAAGGCATTAAATCAATAGGAGCACGAGGCAACAAACCATATACAATCTGAAATGGGCACATCTTTGTAGTAGAATGCAATGATCGATTATAAGCAAATTCAACATGAGGCAAACAGTCCTCCCACATCTTAATATTCTTCTTTAGAACTGCCCTTAACATAGTAGACAAAGTTCTATTCACAACTTCAGTTTGACCATCAGTTTGAGGATGACATGTAGTAGAAAATAAAAGCTTAGTCCCCAATTTTGCCCACAAAGTCCTCCAAAAATGACTAAGAAATTTAGCATCACGATCAGAAACGATTGTGTTGGGCACACCATGCAAGCGAACAATTTCACGAAAGAACAAATCAGCAATATGAGTAGCATCGTCAGTTTTATGACATGGTATGAAATGTGCCATCTTAGAAAATCTATCAACAACCACAAACACACTATCATGTCCCTTCCTAGTCCTAGGCAATCCCAGCACAAAATCCATAGAAATATCTTCCCAAGGAGCACTAGGAACGGGTAGAGGCAAATACAAACCGTGTGGATTTAACCGTGACTTCGCCTTTTGACATGTCGTGCAACGAGCAACAAATCTCACCACATCTCTTCTCATCTTGGGCCAAAAGAAATGACCAGCAAGTATGTCCTCCGTTTTCTTTGCTCCAAAATGTCCCATTAAGCCACCTCCATGTGCTTCCTGTAACAACAACAAACGAACGGAGCTAGCTGGAATGCATAGCTTGTTAGCTCTAAACACAAACCCATCACTAACGATATATTTGTTCCATCCTTTCCCATCTTTACAATGCAGCAACACATCTTTAAAATCAGCATCATGAACATATTGGTCTTTAATCGTCTCTAATCCAAAGATTTTGTAGTCAAGTTGATTCAGCAAAGTATATCTCCTAGACAAAGCGTCAGCAATGATATTCTCTTTTCCTTTCTTGTGCTTAATAACATAAGGAAACGATTCGATAAATTCAACCCACTTAGCATGTCTACGGTTCAGTTTTCCTTGACTACGAATATGTTTCAAAGATTCATGATCAGAATGAATAACAAACTCTTTGGGCCACAAATAATGCTGCCATGTTTCTAATGTTCGCACAAGAGCATATAATTCCTTATCATAAGTAGAATAATTTAGAACAGACCCACTCAATTTTTCACTAAAATATGCAACAGGTTTGCCTTCTTGTAACAAAACACCACCCAATCCAATTCCACTAGCATCACATTCAAGCTCAAAAGTCTTATTAAAATCAGGAAGTTGGAGGAGAGGTGCATGTGTCAACTTATCTTTCAGCACGTTGAAAGCGTGCTCTTGTACTTTGCCCCAACTAAAATGCACTCCTTTCTTCGTAAGCTCATTCAAAGGTGCAGCAATGGTGCTAAAGTCCTTCACAAAACGGCGATAGAAGCCAGCAAGTCCTAGGAAACTCCGCACCTGTGTGATAGTCTTTGGCATAGGCCATCCATGTATCGCTTCTACCTTGGCTTGATCAACCTCAATTCCCTGTGGAGTCACAACATAACCAAGAAACGAAACTCGATCGGTGCAAAATGTGCACTTCTCAAGGTTACCAAATAAACGTGCATCTCGTAAAGCATTAAAAACAGCACGCATGTGATCAACATGTTCATCCATAGATTTGCTGTAGATCAATATGTCATCAAAGTATACTACCACAAATTTTCCAATGAAGGCACGCAAAACCTCGTTCATTAATCTCATGAAAGTGCTAGGTGCATTAGTTAACCCAAAAGGCATGACTAACCACTCATACAATCCGAACTTAGTTTTGAAAGCAGTTTTCCATTCATCTCCCAATTTCATACGAATCTGGTGGTACCCACTACGCAAATCAACTTTAGAAAAGACAATGGCACCACTCAATTCATCAAGCATATCATCTAAACGTGGAATAGGGTGTCGATAACGTATCGTGATATTATTAATAGCCCTACAATCAACACACATACGCCATGTTCCATCTTTTTTAGGCACTAAAATAACCGGAACAGCACACGGACTAAGAGACTCACGCACGTAACCTTTGTCGAGTAGTTCTTGCACTTGTCGCTGAATTTCTTTTGTTTCCTCTGGATTTGTCCTATATGGCGCACGATTCGGCAAAGATGCACCAGGAATAAGATCAATTTGGTGCTCAATCCCCCGTATAGGTGGCAGCCCCTCTGGTATCTCACTTGGAAATACATCAGAATACTCCTGCAAAATGTTAGTAATAACAGGAGGCAAAGAATGCTGCATATCTTGAATTGAAATCAAAGCATCCTTGCATACCAAGGCGTAGGCAACAGTAGTGGAAGCAAATAATTCATTAACATCAGTTTTTGTTGCAAGCAAGCAATGTCCTTTCAATTTTATCCCATCTTTGTTATTACCAACAGCTTTAATATTCTTGTTGTTCTCAGTTTTAGCTTTGGTAGCTTTAGCAACATCATCACGCACAATAGCCTCAGGGGACATGGGAAGCAAAATAATTTTCTTATCATGGTGTATGAGAGAATATTGATTTGATCTACCATGATGCATACAATCTGAATCAAATTGCCATGGTCTACCTAGCAGAATATTACAAGCATCCATAGGCACAACATCACAGTCAACAACATCACGATATGAACCAATAGCAAAATTAATTCGTACCAACTTGGTTACCTTGACCTTACCACTATTGTTGAGCCATTGAATGTGATATGGATGTGGGTGCGGTTTGGTCGTAAGTGCAAGCTTCTCCACCATGTCGCTGCTAGCCAAGTTGTTGCAGCTACCTCCATCAATAATCAAACGACATGAACGCTCCTTAATGACACACTTTGTTTGAAACAATGTATGTCGCTGATTCTGCTCTGCCTTCTCCATTTGTGCACTAAGCACACGCTGTACAATGAGGCTCTCATAATGCTCTGCATCATCTGCACCAATCTGTTCTTCGGGTGGTTCCTTAGTGCCTGCATCATCAGCCGCAAGCAAAGCAAGTGTAGCTTCATCCAAATCACTAGCAGAAGAATACCCACCATCGTCTTTTACCACCAAAACACGCTGATTAGGACAATCACGCTGCACGTGTCCATAGCCCTTGCATCGATAACACAGAACATCTCTTGTTCTACCCGTGGAGGCTACTGAAGAGGCACTACCTGCTGGTTTCTGGGCAGATTTGGTTGCTGAATTTGTGGAAGATGCACGTGGTTTGTCGCCGGAGGAAGGCGGGGGTGCTGGTCGACTTGGCGAGGGAGTTGGTGCTAGTGTACGACCGGTCATGGACGTAGTCGTGCGCTGTTGCCATGGTGTAGATTTTCCTGCAGAAACATTAGACCTTGCACTAGCACGTCGTCCCTGCACTTCCCTTTCAGCTTTGCAAGCAAGATGAAACAATCGGGTTACATTAGCATAATCTTTATAAGCAAGGATGTCCTGAATTTCCCTATTTAACCCGCCCAAAAATCTAGCCATAGCAGATTCCTCACCCTCCTCTATGTTACAACGCAGCATACCCATTTGTAATTCCTGATAATATTCTTCTACACTTTTAGTACCCTGTCTCAATTGTTGCAACTTGTTTAACATATCACGTGCATAATAAGAAGGAACAAATCTAGCCCGCATGACCCGTTTCAACGCATCCCAAGTTTGTGGCATGTTATTAGGATTCTTCTTACCATGTTCTATCCACCAAACAGAAGCAAATTCAGTAAACTCACTAGTAGCAGCTCTAACCCGCGCATTCTCAGGAAATTCATGGCATGCAAACTTTTGATCAACCGCAATCTCCCAAGTAATGTAAGCATCAGGGTCATATTTACCATCAAAAGGAGGTATTTTAAATTTAACCTTACTAAAAGCATCATCATTACCATGTACCTCACGTCGGCGAAAACCACCCATACCTCTACGGTTAGTACGTAGTCGCCGGCGATTAGGTGCTTCTTGGTCATCTTGTTCAGTATCAGCAACATAGTCATCCCAGTTACCTTCGGCGCCCTCATCACGCCCACCATTGGTATTAGCATGCATCTCATCAAATCGCCTCAAGAGTGCGACAAGGCTCTTGTCAATATGAGCAACTGTCATTTCCACATTTGCAAGTTTGGTGTTTGTGTCGATCTGTGTGGCCTCCAATTGCCCCATCTTTTCATTCGTCACCTGCATGTCATTATCAAGACCTTCCGTGTGCGTTTTCACCAGCCTTACAAAGTGTTGTATGATACCCTTGGTGCGAGGAGAGTGTGGCATATTACGAGAAGCATCATCAACCTCCAATCCTGCCATGGTTAGATGAACAGAGGCAACAAGAAAAAAATGTGAAGGAATAAAAACTCTACAACTATTAGGATGTAGCTACTGCAAGGCGCTCACTCTCAACCTGCCTCACAAGCTCTTACCAATTCTTACCTTGCACAACAGGAGGGGTCAGCAACCAACAAGTCTGCAACCGTGGAATAAGTGTATCGGTGCCGCAGCAACACGACCTGTCAAACTGTAGTCGAAATATGTAGAGTTGTAGGTGGGCTGAAGCAAGGAATACACTAGTACCATGTTAGTTACAAAAGCAAGCTGAATAATCGTTCAACGGTGGTACTGTGCTGGTCCTAGGCTAAACCAGGCTAGAGACGTGAGCCTAGGCACAAAGGTAGTCACTGAAAAAGAACAACTAGCACAGCACAAAGAGAAACAACAGATTTAGAGATTCAGCCCCCTTCTTCTTCTTTTCCTTTTTTTTTTCTTTTCTATTCTTTTTTTCTTCTTCTTCTTCTGTTTTTTTTTGCAGGGGCCTAAACCCTTTTTTTCACTATGACAACCCAAACAATAAAGATATTGCTAACAGCCCC
The DNA here is from genome assembly GCF_902167145.1 of Zea mays. Classification (NCBI taxonomy): domain Eukaryota; kingdom Viridiplantae; phylum Streptophyta; class Magnoliopsida; order Poales; family Poaceae; genus Zea; species Zea mays. The sequence continues at coordinate 50,638,045 of NC_050103.1, forward strand.
TTTAAATCAGACTTAACAAATCTTGTTAATATAGAAAGTCCAGAAATCTCTACGATGATTGCGGAGCGCTCAGAACGAATTTTGAGATAAGGTCAGATCCGTTGGAAAGAAGATAAGATAAGCTTTCCAGATTGTATTTAAACTTCAAAATCGGATATGATATGTATCCGTGGTGGCAAAAACGAACCAGAGATGTTTTTGGTGATGGTGGATCTCGTGGTGACCAAAACGTGGTAGAACTCAAAACTCTAAAGGAATAAACTAAGACCAGCAACTCGACACAACCGATGCAACCAAAAACTCAACAAGCCCTAACTAAGTAGTACTAGTAAATGCTCAATGGTTTATAGGATTGCGGTAAAACTAATCTACTATTTTTTTTGGCTTTTTCTGGACTATAGGAGATAAGAAAACAGCGAAGAAAAGTAAATCTCTCACCGATAAACCTTGCTCTGATACCAACTGATGCGCACCCGTTGGGTGATTGCCCGATCTTTCGATGAGAGGGTGTAGAATAACTCGATTGGGGAAAGAGACGACGTTCACGGCCCGACTACAGCCTTCGAAAGACGCTGCGCCTTAGCAACCGATACACCACCTCCTATGGCTGTCACGATCTTGTGGAGCGTGACACCCTGGCCACTAGGGCACTCGTCCTGCAAGCAATCGAAGAACTAGCAAGAACAAGTAGAACAAGTACTGAATTACCAGATCTAAATGTAGGTTTCAAAATCAAACTCCAATATGGTGGGGTTCCGAAGACAAGAAGACGGGCGGCTGAACCAGCACGCGCGCTTACAAGCAAGTAGCGAGAGCTAAACTTGATCTAAACAAAACCCGCTGTTCTTGGTGGCGGCTAGGGGGTTTATAAACATGGGAGGACGACCACAAGGGTATTGGGGTCGTGCTGCAACCCTAGGATGCGTCCCTAATGGACCTAACTTGATACACGACCCATTGGGCCAAAATAGGGTGACACAGCACCATGGGCAGAAAAGGCAGGAAATGTCTCGGTAAGAAAACAATGATTACGGCGGCCTCAGAACAGATATGACTATAATTCCGGATCCATATGAAAGTAGACTTGATAAGCTTTCCATGTTGTGCTTGAACATTCCAATCCGAGCCCGCATCTGACCGTGGTGACCGTCACAAGTTGGTGTTCTTCTGCAGTCCGAATCCAGCATGTTCAAATCCTTTTCCCTTTCGGTCTTCTCCCTGATTCCTAAGCAAAACAAGAGTGCACGGGTCTCCATGGTCTAAATATGATGGACATGAACTCAAGAGTGTAATCACCTGATGGTTGAGTTGACGAGCACGAGCGCGAGTAATGGGACCAGAAATTGGTACTTGTATTGGTATAGATGCATCAGTAGTGTGGATGTCTTCATCACCAACATTGGCGCCCACCTTCGGTGAACTCACTTCCACTTTTTTGAGCTGATGGCTTCGTTCAACAATCAAGCTGGAGCTGCTTCGGCTCCGAAGCTGGTACTCCCTATAACAGGCGGTTCATGCTCATAGCCAGCCAAAAAGAAGGAGAAGAAGGAGGCACAGAGAAGGGTACAACATGTTGGGGTGCAAGGACCCTTCATCAAGTCAAGATGGTCCCACATCCCAATTACCTTCTCCCAAGAGGACCTTCAGCTCAAGGATTACCCTCACAATGATGCTATGGTTATTTCTTGTGTTATCGAAGGATTTCTGGTCCACAATGTTCTGGTTGATACAGGCAGTGCAGCGGATATTATATTTGCTAAAGCCTTAAGACCGATGCAAGAGCCAGAGGATAAGATTCATGATGCTACACACCCTCTTTGTGGCTTCGGAGGAAGGCAGATTGTAGCACTCGGCAAGATCACGATGCCGGTGACCTTCGGATTTGTCAACAATACAAGGACTAAGCAAGTTGTGTTTGATATTGTTGACATGGAATACCCATACAATGCAATCATTGGTCGTGGGACACTCAATGCTTTTGAAGCAATTCTTCATCCAGCATATCTTTGCATGAAGATACCTTCGGATCAAGGGCCTATTGCTATTCATGGAAGTCAGGAAGCTGCCAGAAAGGCCGAAGGAAACTGGACAGATTCAAAAGCAATCCATAATATAGATGGAGCCGAAGCTTGTGAGCAATACAAGTACAGAAGGGAGAAGACTGCTTCGGATGATCAGCATATCTTTGAATCGATTTATATCCAGATCAGCAGAGAGAAATTTACCATTCTTTAAAGTGCTGAAATCGGCCGAAGTCTTTCAATGGGGATCAGTTCAGCAGAAAGCCTTTGAAGAACTGAAGCAGTATCTAATCGATCTAACGACGCTAACTCCACCAGCGCCAGGGGCTCCTCTGTTGCTGTATGTGGCAGCTTCGCACTCTGCAGTGAGTGTGGCGCTTGTCCAGGAGAAGCTTGAAGGCCAAACTAAAAAGCAAGCCCCAGTGTACTTTGTCTCTGAAGTTCTCAGTTTATCAAAGAAAAACTATACAGAATTGGAGAAGGTGCTATATGCAGTCTTAATGGCCTCCAGGAAGCTTCGTCACTACTTTCAAGCATACCATATAATTGTTCCTTCATCACAGCCTTTGAAGGATATTATGAGGAACAGAGAAGCTACTGGAAGAATTGGAAAATGGGCTACAGAACTCAACGAATTCAACATTGATTATGTGCATAGATCCTCGATTCAGTCCCAGACGTTAGCAGACTTCATCGCTGACTAGACGCCAGGGGCTCAGGAATAAGAAGCAAGTAAAGATGCCGAAGCCTGGACAGTGTTCTGCGACGGTTCTTGGGGAACCTTCGGGGTAGGTGCAGCTGCTGTTTTAGTTGCACCTTCCAAAGCTAGAACATGTTATGCAGTGAAACTTGATTTCAGCTGCACAAATAATATTGCTGAATACGAAGCTTTACTTTTGGGGCTTTGGAAGTTAAACGCAATGGGGATAAGAAGGGCGGTTCTCGAAACTAATTCCCAAGTTATTTCTGGTCATGTTGACAAGAGTTGTAAAGCAAGAGACCCGAAGCTTGAGAAATATTTGGATACAGTTCAAAGGCTTGAAGCTTCCTTCGAAGGATTTTCTGTCAGGAATATCCCACGAGGAGAAAATGAGCACGCTGATCTGCTAGCCAAGTCAGCGGCATAGGGGCTGTCTTTACCTTCGGAAGTATTCTTTGAAACAATAAAAGCACCTTCGGTGGAACTTCTTGAAAGAGCAATGCTCAATATATCTCCTGTTTATAGTGAAGATTGGAGAACCGAGATCATGTCTTTTCTTTAGGGCAATTTCCTTTCAGATGATGAAGCTTATAATAAGAGAATAGAGGCAAGAGCCCGACCATATGTGATAATAGAAGGGGAGTTATACAAACGTGGAGTATGTTCTCCATTGCTCAAATGTTTATCTAGAGCTGAAGGTATAGAATTGATGAAGGAAATACACGCAGGCCTATGTGGTTCTCACATCGGATCTAGGCCTTTGCTAGGAAAAGTTTTTCGTCAAGGATTTTATTGGCCGAAGGCAGCTTCGGATGCAGCAGAATTAGTCCAAAAATGCGAAGGCTGTCAAAAATGTGCAAGAGATCAAAAACAGCCTTCGTCTCTAACTCAGTTAATACAGCCCACTTGGTCGTTGCAAAGGTGGGGCCATGATTTGCTAGGCCCACTTCCACCAGCACAAGGAAATTTAAAATATGTCGTGGTGGCGGTAGAGTATTTTTCTAAGTGGATTGAGGTGAAGCCTTTAGCCACAATAACTTCGGTCACAGTTTAAAAAATTTTCTGGCAAAATATTGTTTGTCGCTTCGGAGTGCCGAAGGCTATTACTGTGGACAACGGAACACAGTTTGATGTCGAAGCTTTTAAAGAGTTTTGTGCGCAAATTGGCACGAAGATCCATTTTGCATCTGTTAGGCATCCAGAGTCAAATGGACTTGTCGAAAGAGCTAATGGCATTATAATGACAGGAATAATGAAGTTAATCTTCAATCAGCCTAGGGGAAAGTGGCCAGACGAATTAATCAAAGTGGTGTGGAGCCACAACACAACAATGTCAAGGTCAACATGCTTTACACCATTCAAATTGCTGTTTGGTGATGAAGCAATAACCCCAGAAGAAGCTAAAGCGGGATCAATAAGAACAGTGGCTTCAGCGGAGGACGAAGCTGATTATTCTGTGGAAAAAGATGCTATAGAAGGGATCAGGCTTCAGGCTATGGAGAATATCAATAAATATCAAGCCGAAACAATAAAATGGCGTGACAGAAAAGTTCGGTTAAAAAATATCAAGCCAGAACACTTGGTACTTCGGCGAGTTGCCAACCCAGATACAGTAGGCAAGCTACAGTTAAAATGGGAAGGACCTTTTCTGGTAGTGTCTTCGTCAAGACCCGGTTCTTACAGATTGAAGGATATGGACGGCAACGACATTCCTAGATCTTGGAATGCGGATGAGCTTCGGCGATATTATGTGTAGCTTGATGTAATCTTTTTTTATTTTATCTATTTTTTCCTATGGCACCCTTTTCCTTTCCAAAGGGGGAGAAAGGTTTTTAATGGGGCCATAGCATGTAATTTTTTTTTCTTATTTCAGCTCAACAAGAGAAATATCCCCCAAAGATGTAAATGTAAAAACTGAGCATGCACCATCGAGTGCAAAGAGAAAAGAAAAAACAGGGAGAAGCTCGAAAGACATCCCTAAGGGGATGCAGAGCACGATGAAGCTACAAAAAGTCGTTCCTAAGGGAGCGCAGCGTAAGTTTTCTGCTCAAAAGTTGTTTCTAAGGGAATGCAGAGCTTACAGCGAAAAGTCAACGCTGATTTCGCCGAAATATAAGGCGAAGCGCGAAAAGTCAACGCGATACTGTCGAAATAGAAGGCGAATAAGTTTAAAAGACGTTCCTAAGGGAATGCAGAACTTAAAGCGAAAAGTCAGCGCTGATACACCGAAAAATAAGAGGTGAAGCCGAAAAATAAATGGCAAAGAGACTTTGGTTGTTCCTAAGGGAACGAAGGCTTTGGTTATGGCTTCGTATGTGTGGGTTTGGACATTCATTTGCACGGTACATTACATCATACATTTGCATTCATAAACATTCATTTAGACATACATAGGATCATCATCATCATAACATAAACAGTTACTTCGGTTCTAAGGAGAAGGCTACGAAAAAAGGAAAAGAAGCAGTTTTATGCTTCGCTGTGCATGAAAAGAAAGGAAGGTGTTTTTTCGCCTTCGACTCAAAAATGTTAATTTCGTTCACACCAAAGCACTTTATACATTGATGGAAAGGTAAGAATATATTACAAGGTATGGACAAAGTCCACGAAGTAAAATTTAATTACATCATTCTTTACATAAGTTATTTCAAGAGTTTTTTGAGCTCTTTCTACAGACTATTCAAGCTTTGTCAGTTTACATGGAGCTTCGTCTTTTTACTCTTCAAGCTTTGGCCTCGGCTTCGTCGTCCTGTACGTATTAAAGTATTATAAGCCAAATTCAAGTTTGGAGGAAAAGGTAAGCACAAGGTATGATTTTTGTTACCGGCTTAAGATGACTCCGAGCTTCATAACCAGCTTTGCTTCGTCCACCCTTTGTCCATACTAATTTTATAAATCTATTGGCTATGCTTCGGGCAAGGTTGGGAATGTTATCCAAATCTGCTGGTGATAAGTTGAAATTGGGTCTATTGATAATCTTTCCGTGTTCGTAGCCAGACTTCAGAAAAGCAACAACTGTGCCCCGAGAAGCTACCAGGGCAAAGAAGTCACCATGTCCAGCTATAACTTCCTCAAGGTCATCAATTTCACCTTCGATATGCTCGAAGGCACCTGGCAGGTCTTCAGTCGAAGGAGTAAATTTCTCGCTGCTGGCTCCAACAAAATAGAACACCTGCTTCAGCCGTTGAATGCATCGATTGCTGAACTCCAGACATTTATTCTGAAGGCTTGTCAATGAGTTTTTCAAATCTAAACTTTTTCGGACTTCGGCCTCAAGTTTTGCATTAAGCTTCAGCTTTTCTTGTTCGAAGTTTTCTGATTGAGAGAGAAGCTTCGAATTTAATTCTGTTATTTTAGCTTTAGCCTCCGCTAATAAGCTTTCGGTTGTTTGAAGCTCGAAATCTTTCTTTTCGATAGCAACTGATTGCTCTTTTATCTTGCTCTCTAAATTCTCAATTATAACTTCGTGCTTTTTATCTTCCAAGTCCTGCTGCATTTTCAAAGCTTTGCTCAGCAGCATACTCTGCACACAAACAACCTTCGTTAGAAAACATCTTCGTTATTGAAAAGAATAAAAGTCAGAGAAAAGTTGTTTACCTTGAAATTGGAATAAAATAAACTGCCGACAATGTGATGTCGTCGGTAGCGGCTGATATCTGTTTCGAGCTTCGGGAAACCGATACTCTTTGATAAAGTATCGATAACCTTCGCGCCGGTCTGATCTCGCACGCAGCCCAACCTTTCGTCATTAATGCCACCGAAGAGAAGCGCTCCCGGCCGATACCCGCAAGATATAGCATATTCTTTTAGCTCTTCTTTTTCAGCTTTTGTCAACTCTTGACCAACTAAGTTTTGAAAGTTAAAAGCTTCATCTTCCGAAGTGTCTTCGGCCATTTCTTCCTTCTCGGGCTTTGCGGTCGTAGTCTCTTCGGTGGCTGCGGCAACCTCTTCTGCGGCGACTTCTTCTGCGGCCATGTTTAATAGTATTTTGTCTATATCAGCAACCATGCTTTCTAAATTAATATCTTTGGCTTTGGCCTCTTCTGCGGTAGCCTCCGAAGGTGCAGCTTCAGTAGCTGTCGTGCTTTCAATAGTCGGCGCCTTCAGAGCTGAAGCTCCTGGTGGTGTTCCTTCGATGACTTCTGTCACCGTAATAATTCTTTGCTTTTTTGGCCTATCTGCCTTCGTTTTTGCGGGCTCCCTTTCCTTCTGAAAAAGCTTCGTCAGATGTGGCCCTAGTGGACTTAGTTTGACAGGCAAAGAATCAGTCATTACCTTTAAGATTTCCTCTACTTTGGTAGAAGAGGGTGTTGCAGGAGTTCCTTCTTCTTCATCAATTGCTTTTTGCTTCGGAGTCGAAGTTTTTCTCTTCTTTGAAACACCTGTTTTTGGCTCAGACTCCAGCTTTTTCTTCTTTGGTTGTTCTTCATCGTCTTTATTCAGAACACTAGCTACTCTTTTTCTTTTTTGGCCTTCGGCACCCTTGTCTAGCCGCTCGTAGTCAGGATATTGAAAACCCAGAGCATCCATTACTCGGTTTAGCCTTCGCTTCGGACGAGTGCCGAAGGCCGTAGTCATCAATTGGTCTTCTTTTCTAGAATAATTTCCGAGTATTTCATTGCACATCACTTCGATTGTGTCCAGCCGCTCTTGGCAAGGCACTTTGAAATGTTTCTTGAATTTGTAATGGTAAGGCAACCGAATAATTTCCCCTTCCTTCTTTTTTCCTACAAGCTTCGGCATGGCCCACTCTTTCGTAGTTGGAAACACTTTAAAAGCTAAGAATTCTTGCACTAAGTCCCTAGTGCCAATATGCTCCGCAATAACTCTAAATTCAGCTAGAGCAATTTGTGTTGGACCCTCTGGTGTCATGTTGCACAGGGGTCTGGTCTCTCCGAAGATCAACTCTAACGGACTCTGTACTAGCTTCTCCTTCTCTTCGTCAACTTTGACGTAGAACCATTCAGATTTCCAGCCAGCTGGCCACTTGCTTCGGTAACTGATCACTGGAAATTTTGTAGTCTTGCGGTAGGCAAAATTGTAGCAGCCGAAGTTTTCATGTAGCCCATCTCCCCTAGCCTTGGTCTGATAATGAAGTTCATGCACTCGGCAGAAACCTTTGGCAAATGGTTCCACCCCTTGGCTTCGGAGAGCCCAAATATAAACGCTAAGCCTAACGATAGCGTTAGGAGTTAGATGATGAAGGTAGATCCCAAACTTCTTCAGCACATCGGCAATCATCTTGTTCAAAGGGAATCTTAAACCAGCTTTAAAGAAACTTTTGAAGATCACTACTTCATCTTTTCCTGGCTTCGGAGTAGTTTCTTCCCCACCAAAACGAACCAGCTCTTTCATTGCTTCACTTAAATAGCGCAAACTCAACATCTTACGTAAGTCACCTTCGGAGATGGTGGATTTTCCAAAATCCAGATGGCTGGGTTTACTTGGCACCGCGCTGCTGTAATCATCTTCAGACTCAGTCTCATCAACGTCAGCCTGCTCTGCTTCAGCTACAGGTGCATCCTCCGATGTTACCAGCCCAGACCGCTTCATCGCTTCGGAAATCGGAATAGTCTCAGTAGCTTTGGTTTCATCTCCCTCACGACCAACCCTAGCAGTGGAACGAACTCTTGCCATTTGATTATGAATTTCTTGAAATTTTTGTTGTTGACTTTTTTATTTTCCCGAAGCTCTTCCTCTTGTGACGAAGCAGAATCAAAAACGGCGCTTCGATTGAGCACGATGAACAAGCTTCGGCTATGGTTAAATTTTCGGCAGCAAAACAGTGCAATAGCAATGAATGTTGTGGTAACTTCACACCTACCCGTCTGTTTATATAGTGCCGCAGGTGGGAAAGTGAATCGTCAAGGCCTCCCACACCGAACAAACAGCACCCGCACTCGCTGAATGGTGGGCCACAGGGTCCGAGAAGGTGAATCGCCAGGGCGCGCGTAAATGCTGCAAGATGGGGCCACCGCGCGCGCGGATTATTTTAATCGTTTCACGCCAACGAGCTCAGGGAAGGTGTTTTTCGGATCTTCGGCATCCCGAAGCCTAGAAGACTTTTTCACGGATCAAGCTCGTTACGAAAAATGATCTAGCACCGCGAAGGGGCTACTGTTGGGGGTATGCTTCGTAGCCGAAGATCCTAAAGAAAGAGAACACCTTCGGCAGATCCTATCAGGAGCAGCGCCGAAGCTATCACTTATGAAGCTTCGACACAATGATAGATCTCGAGATGAAGGGGTGAACCGACTTAATGATGAAATGACCTAAAGACCCAAGATGTTTTGTGTCATTATTGTAGTCGATTGTAAAGGACACAAATGTAATTTTACACAGGCTGTGCCCTGTGCCTATAAATAGGTGAACAGTACCCCTGTACTGTTCACGCAATCTTGTAACTGCTAGCACATTACGCTCGAATCATTGCCTTCTGTCAAGACAAAGGTATAAATGAATCGAAATATTATGTTTTAGTATTTGAGTTCGTATAATAAAATATGTGAATAATGTTATTTATTTTTAGTATATCCTTCTATAATATTTCATGTTTTATATTTTATTTCATATTGTTTTACAAGTTTGATCACGAACGTGTAACCTTCGTGATGTTTTACTCATGGCCTTCGTCCGAAGCTCATTAAATCCTTGGGGAGATAATGCTGCAACGGACGAAGGGCGTTAATATTTAACATTTTATGTTGCCTTGTTCTTAATTCATAGCATTTGAGAACAAGTCCCCAACAGCCCCGGTGCTCAGCTACCGCACCAAGTGGCCAACTGGTTGGAAAAGTGAGTGGTTCTATATCAAGGCAGATGAGAAGAAGAGGGAGAAGTTGAAGATGCTGGTGATGAGCCCACTGATTTTAAGCTTCGGGCTGACTAGGCCCCTGTGTCGCATGTCATCGGGGTCACCATGCCAACAAGCTGTAGCAGAATTCAGGGTTGTGGCTGAACAGATCAGCACTAGAGATCTAGTGCAAGAATACCTAGCCAACGGGGTATTTCCAACGTTGAGTGAATGGAGTATGCCGAAGCTGAAGGGAGCAAAGAAAAAAAAATGAACTTGTTCGATTGCCCTATCGCTTCAAGTTTGAGAAACAATTCAAAGAGCCTTGCCAAGAGTGGCTAGAAATGATTGAGGCTATGTGCAACGAAATTTTGGGCAATTATACTAAAAAGAAGATCAACTGATGACTGCAGCCTTTGGCACCCGACCAAAACGAAGGTTGAATCAGGTAATGGATGCCTTAAACTTTGAATACCCTAACTATGAACGACTAAGCAAGGGTGCCGAAGGGCAAAAGAGAAAAAGGGTTGTCAGTGTTATGAGCAGACAGGCTGCTAGGATGATAAAAGAAGATGAAAAAACTTTGAAAAAGAGAAAATCCAGCCCTGAGCCGAAGGTGACTATTTTGAAGAAGAGAAGGGCTGCAACTCCGGAGCCTGAAACGGCTGAGATAGAAGAAACTCCTTCAACACCTTCTGCTGCTGAAGTAGAATAAATTTTAAAGGTAATGACCGAATCCTTACCTATCAAGCTGCTTAGTCTACTGGGGCCGCAACTGACGAAGCTTTTACAGAAGAAGGAAGAGCCTTCGGCAGCAAAGAAGGCGACTAGGCCAAAAAAGCGAAGGATTGTTACCGTTATGCAAGCTATTGAAGAAACGCCACCGCCGGCCTCAGCATAAAAAATAACACCGGCTATCGAAGCTGCTGCTTCTGCCGAAGCTACCAACCTGGAGAGCACATTATCTGCTATCGATAAAGTGCCCTTGGATTTAGCTGTGGAGGAGACTGCTGCTGCTGCAGAAGAAGTCCTGGCCACAGTGCCTGAAAAAGGGAAGGAAATCGCCGAAGATATTTCGAAAGAAAAGTGTAACACCCCAGGTGTTACCAAGGTGCTGGCTTCCTAATGGCACATCTACCTATTATCACATGTGGGTAAAACTTGGAGGAGAGGGAGCACTTAAGACCTTCGAAGCATGAGTGAGTTAAGAAATGCCAAGGACCAAAGCATTACCCAAGCTTTTAGGCAATAATCACCTTGGGCAGGGAAGGATTGAACCTTGGGCCCCCTCTCTTGAAGCCTTTAGTTGAGAGAAAGATTAGGCAAATGCACATTTCATAATTTAAACCTTATCCAAAGTTTAAGAGTACCAAAATGTTTACAAAAGACAGTAAAGGAACTTTACAAAAAGACCCCTATAAGACCCCTAAATCAGCCCCCAAGTGGAGAACACTATGGAATCACCCCCATTCCTTCTAAGTCCAAAATCAACCCTAATCTAGAGATCAGGGGTGTTCACCTAGCTAATGGCACCAAAACCCCAGGGTCTAAATAACAAAAAGGAGCCAAATTATCTAAGGAACCCCCTGGAAGAGTTTGAACCCAAGCCAAGACCGTTTGACACGGGTTGGCACCTGTTTTGTCTCGGGTTGAACAGTGCGGACAGACAAGACTTGGTGCCACCATATCTTCTAAACCAGGCCCGATCTTCCCTTGGAACTTACTTGAACTAGGTAGCCCTAGGTGCAGGGAAGAAATCTTACACAAGCCTTAGGGCAAGATTCGCACGTTTGGCTGCTCAGCAGGCGCAAGAACAAGGGTAGAAAGCAACGGCCACGTGTTCGACGCGCTCTGGGCTCGCCAGAGCACGCCCGACGCACGCCCCACGTGCCCCGCGTCGCGCCAAAGCCCAGCCGGCGCCATGGCCCGCGCCCGCGCCTATAAAGCCCCCAGGGACTTCGACCGTACCCCTCCGCACGCGCTCGACCTCACCGGAGCCCAAACCCACCAGCGTTTGCCCGTGCACGGCGTGTCCGCGGTCGCCCGATCTCCCTACCACCGTAGACCGGCCAACAGGACCCTTCCCAACCCCGTCCACCCCTCGGAGAAGACTGTGCACACCTCGGTGAAGCTCCCCGAGCGAGGAATCGGAGTTTGCTTCGCCGGAGAGGCCAGTCCACGGTCGCCGGACTCTACCCGACCGCCTGCGAGCGTAGACCGGGTAATCCTCTGCTCCATTCTTCGATTCCTTGTGCACACAGCCTCTACGTCACCCCGTGAAGCTCACTGTGCAATTGGATTGAACTAGGTCGCCGTGATTTGGCCGGAACACCCGCCGCCGACGAGAGCACCCGCCTGCGCACGTGGACCAGACGATTCCAGCCACCCCCGCCGTCGAGCCGTACACCGTTGTGACCGCCAGGACCTCCCGGAGCCAACCCCGCCCCTCGCGGGACCTCTCTCGCCACCGGTAAGCCGCGCCGCCCTTTTCTTTGTCGCGGGTACTGTTTAAACCTAGGGAGGAACCGCGGGGGAGAAGAAGAGAAGGCTAGGGGGTTTTGTGCATTGTCAGTGACTCAGAGGAATAGTAGCGCGGGGGTATAACTAAGAGAGTTAGTTTGGAAATAACCCGAGGACTTCGGTGCAAAGTGGTTTTTCCAGGAAACCTTTTATTAAATCTGATTTAAATTCAAACAGAACTTGAATAATTCATATCTTCGGTTTTATTCACCCAAATCAAGTCAAACCAATTTTGCCAAGTCTTAAATAATTTAAACTACCTAAGAAAAATATAAAACCAATAAGTGCTATAGAAAACTTTAGGGTTCTGATTTAATTATTGTTTTGGCCAAAAGCTAAATAATAGGAAGAAAAATAGTTGCACTATTTAACTGAGGTTAAGAAAATTTGGAGAAGTACATGACCACCTACTGACCTATTTAAAAATGATAAACCCTCTGTACACCCCATTAAGGTAGAGTTTGCCATTTATTTCACATTGTGCTTAAAGTTAAAAAAATAGGAAAGGTGATTAAATTAAGGAACCAGGGGGCACCTCAATTTTTGTTAGTATACTTATTCGGTGTAGCTTACTAGAAAAATTTATTATACCCTGTTTAGTATAAAATAAATAGGATATCTTTTATTTTAAGAAAACAAGGAAAACTTAGAAAAACCCTACAAAAATAACCCCAAGGTAAAAACACCCCAAACCTTGGGATGATTAATGCTTTGTTATTAAGAACATAGAAAAAATATGAAATCTGTTGTTTGACATTTTTCCAATAACAAGGTAGTGGAAAGTGCCTTTTTGACATTAAACTTTAGAAAATCACAACTAAATAACCACCAATTAACTTTCTGTGATTTTTGGCACAGAAGCATGTTATTACTGGTAGATACTAGCAAAAATAACCTTTGGTACAGAACCCACACCTACATAAGGGTTGTAGTGCAAAGTAACCCCTCTGCCCCAACTTTTGTTATTTTTGTGTAAGACATAGCCTTTTTATTTTGAACCTCAAATTCCTAGAACAGGCTATAGTGAGCAATGACAACCCACTTTAATTTTTACAGAATTTTTGGAGAAAGTTAAATCATGGTTGTAGTTCAAACCTACACTAGAATTTATAAATAGAAAATAAAGAAGGAGAAAATGAATGATGGAAATTAGTGCCATCCTAAAACCCTTTGTAAATTGCTCACTGAATTATACAAGGGAGATACCAATCCACTATGCTTATCCTTAAAAAAACCTAAACCTAGAGTGATAAGCATAAACCACCAAAAGCCACGTATGACCAAGAAACCCTAAGTTACTCATTAACTTAGTTTTTCTTCCTTTAGCATAATGTTATTAAATCCTGCATAATCATGACAAACATATTCATTGCATCTCGATAGACTGTAACCTCGCTGACGGAGAATACGTCCTCGTGCCGGAGCAAGGAGCTGCTCAGGAGGTAGCCCCGGATCCAGCATCAGAGCCTGCGCCAGAGGATCTGCCTACCACAGCTTTGGAAGGCAAGCCTCGGTTTATGCATAACCTGTTATTTATGCTATTTTACTATACTTAATGATCGTAGGATTGAATGTGCACTTAGGTGTAGGAGTTGTTTGAAATCCTAGTTGCATGATCTCAGGAATCCTATTGAGCTGAATACTAGTATGCTAGGCCGAGTAGTTGCTTATTTAATTAGGATCTCGGTAGAAGTCGAGTGATTTTCTAGCACTCGCGCGAGGTCAGGAATTGGTTGTACCCACTTTCATATCACAATGATGCTGGTCTGTGGACAACAATCCATGGGAATTGGTTGTCTACGAGATGGGAAAGTGGAATAAGGATTAACGTGCGGATACCTGTGTCAAGCGTTTGAACGTACTAAGCACATGCCAAGAAATATGGTAAATCGGTAAGCCTAGTACCTGATTGAACCTGGCAGTAGACTTTGCCCCTCACGCGACCTGAGATGTGGTCTCCCATTCTGGTTATGGTGGGTACAAGTGCGGTCACTGCACGACGACAGTCGGGGTCAGTGAGGCATTGTACGCCAAGGCGGTGAGCCCTGATCTGCTGACGGGAAATCGATGGGGACGGTTGATGTGTGTGGGGACGGAGTGCCTCACCACGTCGTGTGTTTAGGTTTACCTTGCAAGGATGAAAACTCGATTCGAATCGTCTGCTTCTCGCAGCTAATGAGACTGCTTGATCCATTGTACTGCATTGAGTAACAAGTGGAAATATGATGAGTTGATACAAGATGTTGATTGCTAAAATGATTGCTACTATGTATGAGTAGATAGTACATATTTAGCCTTAAGAGAGTCACACTTAAATTTGACAAAGCTAAAACTTGATTTAGAAACTCAGCTAGTGCTTTTGGTAACCAAACCCCACAGCGAAACAGCTGCATGTGTAGAGGTAGAGGAGTAGACTCCTCACACCGGGTAAGTCTCGCTGAGTATTAGTATACTTAGCCTTGCTTGTGGCATAATTTTACAGGTTCTTTGGAGGACATGGTTGCGGGAGTGACTTGGTCGTCCATCTTGCCACCGGGTTGGACTGTCGAGTGGGACCCCGCCTCGGCTGAGGAGGAGCATGAGGAGTGATGGGACAGGCTTCCCCATCTCTCTGTTTATTTATCGTTAGTTTTATTCCGCGGCACTTCGAACAATGATGACTACTTTTGCAAAAACTCCAATGGTGATGTAATAATCTAATACTCCTTAATGTATGGTTTTATGTTTTATTGTATTTGCTCTGTGACTCACCATCGAGTGAGATTGTGGTACTTGATCCTGTCAGTGGCCTCGTCGGACTAGATCCGAGGGATTGACGAGTTATTCCCATTTAAGTGTGGTCTAGCCTCTAAGGCGGGACTTAGGCACTTAAGTTGGAATAATTCGGGCAGTTCCGCCACAGCTGGTATCGGAGCTTGTACCACCACAGAGGAATCAATAAACTATAAATACCATCCTTTTCCAAAGTAAAACTTGATAGAAACAAATGTTGGATAGATTGTAGGACGATTAGGATAGACCTAGGACGTGAAGCCTTAGGATGATAGAGGGGTAGTTAGGTGGCTAAGTGATTAAGCCCTACAGGCTACTATAAGGGATGGGAGTTCTTCCCTATTCCCTTTACGTTGATGTGAGGTCATTCAGGACGAGCATGCATGCATTCTTAATTAAACTAATGGATAATTGGGTAAGAACTTTAATACAAGCTGATGACCAACTAAGTACCCAGTACCATTGTTGTAGTTAGAAAGAGGCTGAGTTGTGTTTCCTTTTCTTTTTTTAAAATTCTTTTTCTTTTACTTACGCTTAACCGTACACAGATGACTTCCCACGGATCCTCGGACGACGGGAATGCACTGTCCCACACTGACGGGCTTGCACGAGAGGGCTTTCCCCGTATTTTGTGGGAGGTACTTCAGGGGGCCGGATACACGATGCCTCCTCAGTACGCGGTGCAGCAGTTCGAGAAGCACCGAGTGCCCCACTGTAGGGTGAGGATGACCCTGGAGCCTCATCCCCTGCAGCCAGGCTGGCGTTCACTGGACTCTGAGTCCTTTGGATACCGGGTTGAGGATACGATTGAGGCGATTGCTCTGCACGGGTTGACCACTTTCTGCGGATTCCACCCCTTGGAGCTGTCCACCCACCCCATTGGCTTGTTCCCCGCAGAGAAGGAGGACGACCCAATGTGGAAGGATTGGGTGGAGCATGCCAAGGACATCTGGGCTATCTACCCAGGTCAGACTGCTCACTTGACAGTGCGGTGCATGAATGCCGTGTACCGCCTGCAAGTGATGCGCGGTGAGGCAATGTCCCATCTGATGGCATTGTTGGAGGCAACAAAGATCACCCTTGATGAGGACATCACTATGACTACGACTACACCAGCAGCACCTCCACATCAAGCGCCACTTCCTTCATTAGCTGGACCAATCACTCGGGCCCGTGCCACAGATCTTAACTTCGTCATGCTACTGAAGAATGAGGGCCCAGAAGAATAGACGACCAGCCCAACTGCGGCCCATAGTGGACGACCTAGGGTTGGCCGCCCTAGGGGCTGCGCCCCCTCTATTTATGCAGGAGCTGCGCCTCCTTTATTTTGGAGTTTTGTTTTACGTTAGCCTTAGCTACTCTCGAACACGCGCAAATCTGCGCTGTCTTCGTGTATTCAGAACTCCACCCTCGAGTAATAGATTAGATTGCTCGCTTCTTTTTCTTGTTCGTTCTTCGATTGCGCACAGGAAACGATCTTCATGATCAGGCCGATCTCGCATCAGCAAGGTCGGTAACCACAGGGAGTTGGTTCAGCGATTGCATTGGCGCCTCGGGCTTGCTCGTCGTAGTCGGATCACAAGGGTCATCTTCCGCCAAATCGGAATTATCTCTACTCGCCGAAAGATCGGGCACCTCAGCTACATCAATTCGTATCAGATTTCCAGGTTGATCGGTGAGTTTATCGAGCGTTTTTTTTCCTACAGTCCACAAAACCACATAAAAATTCAGGTTAGATCTTATCCCAGCACCCTTTTGAGCCTCGCACTTTCTTTCAATAATCTGCATTGTTGAATTTGTGTGCTTTCGCGTCATTTGTTGCTGGTTGCATTGTGTTCTTCCACCATTCAAACCCTAGCGCCGCCACCATCTCCCGTTTGATCACGCCACAAACTGAGTCAACATCGTTTCCTTGTTTTTCTCCTTCGGTTACGTCAAAAAAAACAGAACAAACAAACCGAGTCAACGGCCGTTTCCTTGTTTTTCTCCTTCGGTTAGAAAAAAAAACAGAAAAAAAAACAAACCGAGTCAACAGCCGCCTCCTTGTTTTTCTCCTTCGGTTACTCAAAAAAAACAGAAACAAAAAAAGGAAAACGAAGGAGAAAGGATACGGTTGTTTCATCCCTGTCGTTTTTAAAAACATCACTTGAGGTACCTTCCGTAAAACGGGCATAACTTTTCGCTCGGGTGTCCAAAAATTCTGAAATTTTTACAGGAGCTTGTTGACACCATTCTGAGGCCGGCCAAACCCAACTACGGTCTGTTTGGGGTTCGACAAAATTGTCAAAAAAATTCAGGAAAATAAAGAAAAAAATTCATCAAAGTTCTTGCACGCTTTTCAGAGAACTTCCTGATTTTCTATAGACCACATCTGATTTCTGTTTTAAGTGAAACTTCGTGTAGCTCCTATTTTGTTGCTTCTTGTGCTGAGAAAAATATCAAAAAAATCATACAAAAAAAGAAAAACAAAATCACTTGTGATTCCTACTAGTGCCTTTTTGGCATCACTAGTACAATATTTACGATACTGCCATTCTGCTAGTTCCATCCGTCCTTTACACTTGTGGCCAACAATATAGTTTCGTGTTTTGCACTATAATTCAACTTTGCATTATTGTTTGATCGTGCTAATCCTTGACTTGAGTGCAGCCTACCCAAAACTCCACATATTTCTACGACGAGAAGGTTTCTGTTTCTCCAGGCAATCGCTCATCCAATCTTTCACCGGTTCCACCTGTTGGTTGCAGTTCACCACTGTGGCTTGGTAAGAACGGATAAGAACTTGATAACAGCACTAGTGTGAGCGCCTTGTGAGCAGTACACCCTTGTTTTTGTCGTTGGTTTTTTCTCCTTTTGGTGTTTTGGTGTTTGCGCTAACTATGGCAGGAGCACACGACATGGTGGATGCCCAGTTGCAGGAAGTACGGGGACAAGTTGATGGACTTGCTGCTGACATTAGGACGATGCATGAACGGCTTGATTCAACGATCACTTCGACGACCGAGTGTTTCAACCAACTTGACCTTGCTCAAACGGCGACTCGCACCACACTCGACACCATCCTGGCACGCCTTGATGCATTGACCACAAAGATGGAGCAGGAATACGGCGGTGACACTGAGCTGGACGATGGAGATCGCCGTGGTCGTGCACGTCGTGTGGTTCGTCATCCCCCTAATGACTTATTTTCTAAGATTAAATTTAAAATTCCATCTTTTAATGGTAAATATGATCCTGCTGCATATCTTGATTGGGAATTGGAGGTAGAACAGAAATTTTCATGCCATGATATTCCTGCTAATAGCCAAGTGAAGGCTGCCATTAGTGAATTTACTGATTTTGCTTTAATTTGGTGGCGTGAGTATAAACAAAAACTTCCCATTAACAGTGTCATTACTTGGACCCAATTAAAAACTGCCATGCGCCACAGATTTGTTCCTTCCTATTATGCTCGTGATTTGCTTAACAAAATGCAGCGTTTTCAACAAGGTTCACTATCTGTTGAGGAATATTACCAGGAGTTACAAAAGGGTATGCTTCGTTGTGGTTTGGTTGAGTCAGATGACGCTGCTATGGCGCGTTTTCGTGGTGGTTTGAACAGGGAAATTTAGGATATACTTGATTATAAGGATTATTTTGATATAACCACATTGTTTGAATATGCTTGCAAAGCTGAACGTGAAGTGCAGGGACGACGATCAAAGACATATACTAACTCTTTTGCCGGCCGGGGTCCAACACACAGCTCAACTCCTTCCAGCCCTGCACCTTCTACGCCTAGCACTACATCGCGCACAGGGACGACCAAGCCAGTGGCGCCCCCTGCCAAAGGCGCCGCTTCTTCCACAGGACGTACACGGGATATTCAGTGCCATCGTTGCAGAGGGTTTGGGCACATGATTCGGGACTGCCCAAACAAGCGTACCTTGCTTCTACGTGACAATGGTGAGTACTCTTCAGCCAGTGATTCTGAGGAAACTGGTCATGCTATGATTGCCACTAACCATGCAGAAAATGAGGAAGTCCACGTTGATCCCATCGACGCCGATAGGTATGAGAGTCTTGTTGTGCAGCGTGTTCTCAGCACACAGGTTGCCCAGGCCGAAAAAATCAGCGACACACTCTATTCCATACCAAGGGCGTCGTGCACGAACGGTCGATTCGCATCATCATCGATAGTGGCAGCTGCAACAATTTGGCAAGTACAGCGTTGGTAGAGAAATTATCCTTGCCCACTCGCACACATCCACATCCGTATCACATGCAATGGCTTAATGATGGTGGTAAAATAAAGGTAACACGTTCCGTACGTGTCCCCTTTTCGCTGGGTTCTTATTCTGATTATGCTGATTGCGATGTTATTCCTATGGAAGCATGCTCTTTGTTATTGGGTCGACCTTGGCAATATGATACTGATAGTTTACATCATGGTCGTTCAAATCATTATTCTTTCATGTTTAAAGGCCAGAAAATAATTATACATCCAATGACCCCTGACCAAATTTTGAAAGATGATCTTACTAGGCTGCTAAAACTGCACAACAAGTAAAATCGACATCAGCCGCACCTATTAAATCTGAAATCAAGTTGCACTCTCCTGTTTTACTTGCTACACGTGCTGATTTTGATGATCTCCATGAAGCTCATATGCCCTGTTATGCACTTGTATGCTCGCGCATGCTTGTTCCGCTTGATGATGCACCGTCTTTGGATATACCCCCTGTTGTTGTTAACCTTTTGCAGGAGTATGCTGATGTTTATCCTACGGACTTACCACCGGGTCTTCCTCCCCTCCGTGGCATTGAGCATTAGATCGATCTCATCCCCGACGCTTCTCTTCCGAACCGCGCCCCGTACCGTACAAATCCAGAGGAGACGAAGGAGATCCAGCGCCAGGTGCAGACGCTGCTTGATAAGGGTTACATTCGTGAGTCTCTTAGCCCTTGCTCGGTTCCTGTTTTACTCGTTCCAAAGAAAGATGGGTCATGGCGAATGTGCGTAGATTGTCGTGCTATTAATAACATCACAGTTCGTTATCGATATCCTATTCCACGCCTTGATGATATGTTAGATGAGCTTAGTGGTGCCGTTATTTTCTCTAAGGTTGATTTGCGTAGCGGTTACCATCAGATTAGAATGAAACTCGGTGATGAATGGAAAACGGCTTTTAAAACGAAATTTGGTTTATATGAATGGTTGGTTATGCCATTTGGATTGACTAATGCTCCCAGCACCTTTATGCGTTTAATGAACGAAGTTCTACGGGCCTTCATTGGTTTTTTTGTTGTTGTTTATTTCGATGATATCCTTATTTACAGCAAGTCTATAGAGGAGCATTTAGAACATTTGCGTGCTGTTTTTGATGCTTTGCGTGCTGCTCGCTTGTTTGGTAACATGGAAAAGTGCACATTTTGCACGCAACGTGTCTCGTTTCTTGGTTATGTGGTTACTCCGCAGGGCATTGAGGTGGATAGCAGCAAGATTGCTGCCATTCGGGAGTGGCCTACACCAACGACGGTCACACAAATTCGGAGCTTTCTTGGACTTGCCGGTTTCTACCGCAGATTTGTTCGTGATTTTAGCTCCATTGCAGCGCCTCTACATGAGCTTACAAAGAAAGATGTGTCGTTTGCTTGGAGTGATTCGCAGGAGGTAGCGTTCAGCACTTTGAAAGATAAGTTAACCCAAGCTCCCCTCTTGCAATTGCCTGATTTTAATAAAGTTTTTGAGCTTGAATGCGATGCTAGCGGTATTGGGCTAGGTGCTGTTTTGTTACAAGAAGGAAAACCAGTTGCTTATTTTAGTGAAAAATTAAGCGGTGCTAGTCTGAAATATTCTACTTATGATAAGGAGCTTTACGCTTTAGTGCGCACTTTGCATACATGGCAGCACTATCTTTGGCATCGTGAGTTCATAATTCATTCTGATCATGAGGCTTTAAAACATATTCGTACCCAAACAAATTTGAACCGTCGTCATGCTAAATGGGTCGAATTCATTGAGTCCTTTCCTTACATTATTAAACACAAGAACGGGAAGGACAATGTTATTGCTGATGCTTTGTCTCGTCGCTATACCATGCTGTCACAATTAGATTTTAAAATCTTTGGTTTGGACACTGTGAAGGATCAATATGTTGACGATGCTGATTTTAAAGATGCTTTCGGCCATTGTATTAATGGGATACCATGGGGCAAATTTCACATACAGGATGGGTTCCTTTTTCGCGCTAACAAGCTGTGTGTTCCAGCTAGTTCGGTTCGTCTTTTGTTGTTACAGGAGGCGCATGGAGGCGGTCTCATGGGGCATTTTGGCGTCTACAAAACGCATGAGGTGTTGGCTGCCCACTTCTTTTGGCCTCGGATGCGCGCTGATGTTGAGCGCCTTGTTGCACGCTGCACTACTTGTCAGAAAGCTAAGTCACGGTTGAACAACCATGGTTTGTATATGCCTTTGCTTGTCCCTTCTTCTCCTTGGCTTGATATCTCTATGGACTTTGTTTTGGGCTTGCCTAGAACTAAGAAGGGGAGGGATAGTATTTTTGTGGTTGTTGATAGATTCTCTAAAATGGCTCACTTTATACCTTGTCATAAAACTGATGATGCTAGCATTGTTGCTGAATTGTTCTTTAGAGAAATTATTCGTTTACATGGTATTCCAAAAACAATAGTCTCTGATCGTGATGCTAAGTTTCTAAGCCATTTTTGGAGATCTCTTTGGAATAAATTGGGAACTAAATTGTTGTTTAGCACTACTTGTCACCCTCAGACTGATGGACAAACTGAGGTAGTAAATAGAACTTTATCTACCATGCTTAGGGCTGTTTTAGACAAGAATTTGAGACGTTGGGAGGATTGCTTGCCTCATGTTGAATTTGCTTACAATCATGCCACGCATTCTTCTACAAAGATGTGCCCTTTCTAGATTGTTTATGGTTACATCCCTAGGGCACCTATTGATTTGATTTCACTTAATGCTGCGAACGCCCCACATATAGATGCTGCTGCACATGTTGAACAAATGATTACCATACATGAACAAACGAAACAGAACATTGCTGCTACTAATGCAAAAAATCAGGTTGCTGGTAGTAAAGGAAGAAAACATGTTACTTTTGAGCTAGGTGATATGGTTTGGTTGCACTTGAGAAAGGATCGGTTTCCTACTTTGCGCCGTTCTAAATTAATGCCTCGTGCTGCTGGTCCTTTTAAGGTGCTAACAAAGATTAATGATAATGCTTATATCCTTGACCTGCCTGCGGAATTTGGTGTTTCCACTAGTTTTAATGTTGCAGATTTGAAACCATATATGGCCGAGGATGAGGAGTTGTCGTCGAGGACGACTTCACTTCAAGAAGGGGAGGATGATGAGGACATCACTATGAGTACGACTACACCAGCAGCACCTCCACATCAAGCGCCACTTCCTTCATTAGCTGGGCCAATCACTCGGGCCCGTGCCAGAGATCTTAACTTCGTCATGCTACTGAAGAATGAGGGCCCAGAAGAATAGACGACCAGCCCAACTGCGGCCCATAGTGGACGACCTAGGGTTGGCCGCCCTAGGGGCTGCGCCCCCTCTATTTATGCAGGAGCTGCGCCTCCTTTATTTTGGAGTTTTGTTTTACGTTAGCCTTAGCTACTCTCGAACACGCGCAAATCTGCGCTGTCTTCGTGTATTCAGAACTTGTTAGGGGCCTTCGGCTTACGAAGGTCCTCAAAAACATGATTTAACAGTATTTCTGGAGTATGATGTGTGAACTGGTATCTTCGGACTCGAGTCGGTATCACAGTAGGAGAAGCCCAAAATAATACGAAGGTTGATATAGCGCCGAAGATGTGAGCGGGAAAGCTTCGGCGTGGTAGCAGAAAATGAAACCGACTTAAAGATGAAAAGGCTATTCAGACCTCGATGGATTACTATAGAATTATTATCAAATGTAAAGGGCATGAATGTAATTTTGTATGGGCTGTGTCCCGTGCCTATAAATAGGTGAACAGTACCCCCGTACTGTTCACGCTGATTTGGCATTTGCTTTTGCGTCACACCTGTACTTTCATCTCCTTCCAAGCTGAAGGTACATTTGCAATTCGATGTCATTTCTGTTTCTTCATGATAATAATGTAAAAATAAGTTGATAATAATATATAATTGTCTATGTTATCCTTCATATTCCTTATGATTCATTCTTCGTCATTGTATGCTGTGTTTATGAAGGTACGCCCTTCATAACCTTCGTCTGAAAGTCATTATATCCTAAGGGAGATAATGCTCCGAAGGACGAAGGACTTTATCGATTAACATTTTCTGTGTTGCCTTGTTCTTAACTCATAGCATTTGAGAACAAGTCCCCAACATTGGCGCCCACCTCCGGTGAACTCACTTCCACTCTTTGAGTTTTTGAACACCTTCGGCGATCATAAACCTTCGCTATGGCGTCGAAGAAAGCTTCAGCAACTGGGGTTGCAGCTCTGCAACCGCTGGACCACAATCAGTAGACAGTCTCCCTTCGGGAGGCCCGAAGCCAGAAAAGGAAGGCTGTTAGCCCGACACCGCCAGAGGATGAGATTGATCAAGAAATCAGAGACATGGAGATGCTTCATCAACAGGTGTAGAGGAAGAAAGAAAAGATGGACAGGCTAGCTGAACTGCAAAGGCAGATAGACGAAGCCTCTGAAGAAGTTCGTCATCTTACTCAGGATGAGCAACACCGAAGGCCTCAGCACCAAGACCTTCATCAGGAGGGTTTCCTCAACGAAGATGACTGGTATGACAATTTCCATCATGGGAATTTTGTTTTTGATGATGCTTCTCCTCTGTCCGCTGAGCTGCAGGCTACACCTTGGCCTCCGTCCTACAAGCCGCCTCAGCTTCCCATATTCGATGGCCACTCAGACCCGAAGCAGTTTTTGATGAGCTACGAAGCAACAGTATCTTCGTATGGTGGCAATGCTGCAGTCATGGCCAAATCTTTTGTTATGGCTGTCAGGAGTGTTGCTCAAACCTGGTATTCTTCCCTTCGACCAGGAACGATCACTTCATGGCAAAAGCTGAAGGATTTGTTGTTAACCAGCTTTCAAGGGTTTCAGACGAAGCCGGTCACTGCTCAAGCTCTATTCCAGTGCACCCAGGATCACGAAGAATACCTTCAGGCGTACGTCCGGAGGTTCTTGCATTTGAGGGCACAGGCACCAACAGTGCCCAACGAAATTGTCATTGAGGCCATGATCAAGGGGCTTCGGCCAGGACCTTCAGCTCAGTACTTTGCTAAGAAGCCTCCTCAAACTTTGGAGAAACTGCTCCAAAAGATGGACGAGTATATTCGAGCCGATAATGATTTTCGTCAAAGAAGGGAGGAGGCTTTCAGGTTTTCTGAAATGACCAGGGGCTTCGGAGGGAGGTTCTATCCGAGGCACGTTAGATCAATTCACAACTCTACTCAAAATGATGATAGGGGGAGCCAGCAGCAAAGGCCACAGTGCTCCTCACAGGCTTCGGGGCAACAGCAAGGCTCCTTCCGACCACCAGCTCCGAGAGGCAGAGGTGCCAGGGGCTTCGGCGGAAGATTTGGCGATCAACCAAGAAGAATTTTTTGCTTGTTCGGTGGTGAGAACAAAGGCCATACCACCAGGATGTGCCATGTTACCGTCCAGAAGCAAAAGGAAATAGCCGAAGCTGCAGCACAACAGGCTCAGCCGAAGCAGGTCATGCACACTGCTTCGTATCATTCGCCTTACATCCCAGAATATGTAGGCAACCACCCTGCAGTTTCTGTTGCTTCGGCGAGTCAACCTCAAGCTTCCTGGCAACAGCCTCCGCCTCCACCACCGCTGCAACAAGGCCAGTAGCCAGAAGGGAGCCAATATGCTCCACACCAAAGGGACTTCAGAGAACAGTCCGAAGCTCGCACAGTCAACAGCACTGTGCCAGAGTCAAAGCACATCTATTGACAAATATCCTACCTTGATAGCAGTCTTTTTCATTCCGTTTTATTTTCTGTGTAATAAAGGACATTGTTTAGATTTCATGTAATAGTTTCGTTGTTTGCCACAAGGAAAATATATTTTCTCCACAGGCTTAAGTTGTTGAAGCTTAAAGATTTGCGATAACAAAGAGGACCTTCGAATTATCAAAAATTCTTCGAAGCAACAAAAAGTCGTTCTAAGGAACGCAGAGTAAGTTTGCCGAAGTCACAAAAAGCCGTTCCAAAGGGAGCACAGTGTAAGTTTTCTGCTCCAAAGTCGTTCCAAAGGGAATGTAGAGCTTACAGCGAAAAGTCAACGCTGATACCGCCTAAGTAAAAGGCGAAGCGCGAAAAGTCAACGCGAATCCGCTGAAAGTAAAAGGCGAAGAAGCTCCTAAGGGAGGCTTACAGCGAAAAATAAACGCTGATTCCGCTGAAGTAAAAGGCGAAGAAGCTCCTAAGGGAGGCTTATAGCAAAAAGTCAATACTGATTCAAAAAGATTATGTGATTTATCGCAGGGATGTGTGTGTATCTTCAGAATAAACATCATTTTACATAACATAACATCATCGCATCATTTCGCATAGCATAAGCATCATACATCATGCTGCATATGACACAAGAGGGGGACACAATATCGATCTTCAGAAGAATGTTTTGAAAAAGGGGAAAATCATGCTAAGTTGCAAGGAGATACACTATTGATCTTCGGAAGTGTAGCTTCGGAAAATATCTTCACGAAGCTTGGATATTATTCATCAGAATACTACGGATATTGTTGTGACAAATAAAAATTCTTCTTCACGAAGCATGAAAAGAAGGGAAGGTGTTTTTTCGTCAAAGACTCAAAAACGGTACGTTTGTAAAATTTCATGCATCGTAAAGAATTGAACAATAAAAGCAGGTATATTATATTCAGGGTTACAAGATGTTACACATGTTACATTTCAGCAGTTTTTACAATAATACTTAATCTTCTCTCAGAACAACTTCCGCAGCCTCGTTCAGGAGCCGATTAACAACTTCATCCATGATAGCTTCAGCCATCTTTTTAATTTCGTCGTCTCCTTCCGGGTGAGGGCTCGGAGATGCTTTAGTAGGATCTGAAGGAGGACAGGGTGCGGCTACATTGCTATTACAAATTGCGCACGAAGTTTAAAACAAAAAAATTACAACACAATAAAAACCATTAGTTAATACCTATTTGCCCTTCGGGCTCTGCGCTTTTTTCAGCAGCCTCAGCTACTTTTCTAGCATCGTGAATGCCCTTTTCGCTTTTTTGGATAATTTCTCGGGCCATTTCTCGGCCACCATTATCCCAGACATCGGTGAAAAATTTCCCACCAACCATGCTAGCTTCTGCTGAAGGATCTCTTGCATCTTCGAAGGACAAGGTGTCTTCGGATTGCGCTAAAATCTTTACATGATCGCAACCTTTTTTCTCCAAAATGGTGGCAATTCCCCTGGCACCCGAGAAAGCACATATGTCTCCACGGCTATTTAAAATTTCCTCGAAGGCCTCAGCTTCGTGATTAATCCATTCGATGGGACCTTCGGGGTTGCCTCTTGTAAAGTTTTCTTCGCTCGAGAATGCGCCGACGCTGGCGAAGCTAGCTTTCAACTTCTTAACACACTCCATAGATTTGTTATAGCATCTTTTCTTGGACGAACGAAGCTCTTCAACAGTTCCCTCTAAATGATTTGCCCATTGGTCGCTAAGTTCTCGTTTCGTTTCTTCAAGTAGGCGTTCCTCTTTGGCTTTGGCCAGTTGTTTTCGAAGATCTTCAATTTCACGCTTCTGAGCCTCAGCTTGACCTTTAAAAGCAGCTTCGTCTTCTTTTATTCTATTTATCAATGAATGTAATATTTTATCTTTTTCAAGACCTTCGTTCCTCAGTTCAATTACTTCGGAACGAAGGTTGCTCAGGGCTATAGCGCACCCTTCGTCTTCGGCATCTTTTTGGGCCCTGAGGGCATTGCTAAGTATAAGGCCCTGCAAAGAAAAATATGTGTGCGTCAATAGATTTAAGCAAACGAAAAATTTTGGTTTCAACAAAAAATACAAAGATCTCATTTTTTGTACCTTTAAGCTATTGTATGCCAGGCTGTCGGCCAGTTCATTTTTCGACAACACCGAGAGCCCGTCTTCTAGTGTTGGGAATCCGAAGCTCTTGCTCATCTCCCGACAGACAGAAATCTCCTTGCTGTCAGGGAGACAATACAAAAAGTCTTCTTCTCCACTGTCGTTGAATATTAACGCCCCTTTTGGATACTTTAGTTTTTGGGCGTAAAGCTGGGCCTCTTGCTTTTCTTTTTCTGATAATTTTTTCCCCGAAGCATGACGAACAATATAATCAAGGACTTTGGGGGATGCTTCGGGGGCAATAGCACTGATTTCCTCAACAAGAATTGGCTCCGTTATTTTTTCTTCCTCGGTTTCCAAGGATTTTACCTTCGTGGGCTCTGAGGGCCCAGCTTCAGCTTCAGTTTCTTGCTCTGGAGCCTTAGTATCAGAAATTTTAGTTTTCGCTTCGGAAGTGGCAACAGTCTTCTTTGGAGGTGTGCTTGAGGATTTAATTGTTTCCAGAACATATAGTACATTGACCATTCTCTTTCTTTTCGGAGTCACCGCTGGCACCTTTTGATTTTTTATTGTCTCAACATTTGCTGAAGGACTTAAAACTTCTGATATTTTTGATCCCTCAGTTGGTCCTTTTACTTCTTCCATTTTTTCTGTCGATGGCGCTTCGGCCATCTCTTTGGTTTCTGGTAACAAAATCTTTGGTTCTTCCAATTCTATTCTTGTTGGCGCTTCGGCCATTTTTGCGACTTCTGGCAGCAAGGTTGGCTTGGTTGGCTTTGCAGCTTCGGTGGCCGAAGAGGTCTCTCCGGTGAACTTAGGCACCGAAGCTGGTTCAATATAGCGTGGCCGATGTGTGAGGACCTTTATCCTTTTTCTTTTCGGTGCTGGCTCACTAGGAGCAGTTGCAGCTTCTTCTTTTGCAGAGGTTGTGTTTTTTCTTTTCTGCCCTCGAATGGGATATCGATAGTCAGGGTAGACGAACCCGATTGCATCAAACACCCGGTTCAGTCTTTTCTTTTTTCGGCCTCCGAAGGCTGCTGACAGTGCAGTATCTTCGGCCTTCGAGTAAGCCCCAAGCAGTTCATCACTTAAATTTTCAATGCTTTTTAGCCAGTCATCATCTGGCTCAACGAATTTATCTCCGAACTTGAAAGTATACTTCAGCCTGATAAGTCCACCTTCGTCAGCCTCCTTTATGGTTTCTTGCGGCATTTCCCATTTTTCCGCGAGCGGCCATACTTTGAAGGCAATATGCTCTTGTACCAAATCTCTTGTTCCAATAAAAGAACAAATAACACCGAAGGCTCTCTGGCATTCTTCGGCAGCTTCATTCATTTCAACCTCCGGCCTCCGCAGGCCGAAGCTTTGCCAAATAGGGCGCATAATTATACCTTTGATATCTTCCCGTATTGTCAAGTCATTCTTCACATAAAACCATTCTGTCATCCAGTCGCCGGGCCATCTCTTCCGAAAGGTTGGCACGGGACAGCTTGACCCAGACCGAGAAACGAAACTGTAGCAGCCAAAATTATTGTGATACTGTTCCTTACCCCAAGGTTTTGTCTCGTATGATAATTCGTGTATATTGCAGAAACTTTTCGCATCAGGCTCCAGACCTTGGCTTCTCACGGCCCACACGAAGATATTCAGCCTTATGATTGCTTCGGGGGTAAGTTGGTGAAGATATACTTCGAATATTTTCAGCACCTCTACGACAAAGTTGCTCAGGGGAAATCTAAGTCCAGCTTTCAAAAAGCTTCGGTACACTACGACTTCATTTTCTTCAGGATTCGGACAAGTCTTTTCTCCTTCGTCGGCTCTAACAACGGACAAGTCCCGGAAATACCTTCCTCTCATGTTGACAAGATGATTTCCTTTGATACTTGATTTGCCGAAAACCGCATGGCTTGGTCGCCAAGGGCGATCTTCGGAGTCTTCACCACCACTATCCACATCATAACTGTCGCTGTCATCAGTATCTTCAGACAAACCTTCTAAAATCTCTTTGGTGATTTTTTCTGTATTGGTCGTCGACATTGCTATAAGAAACCCCAAATTCTTCTCTTCATCGAGACTCAGCTTCATCTCAGCAGCAGCCTTCTTATATTCAGACATCTTCGGAAACACTAAAAAACTGTTTCCAATGCCGAAGCTTCAAAACTTAAAAAGCTAAGCAAATCTTGGTGCGCAAGAGCTAAAAATTGAGTGAGCGGGAGCAGATAGCAAGAGAGCGTGCCAAATGAGCTTGCGGTATGATCTTATTTATACGCCCAGTGCGTTGAAAATTGAAAGACCCCGCCTGTCAGTGAATGTTGCTATTCTAGCAAAGGGAAGGTGTTTTTTCGGACCTTCGGCTTAAAGCCTTCGTCCATGTCGCAATCTAAATTTATTATTTTAAACAAATTAATATTGCGAGGGGCTACTGTTGGGGGCCTTCGGCTTACGAAGGTCCTCAAAAACAGGATTTAACAGTATTTCTGGAGTATGATGTGTGAACAGGTATCTTCGGACTCGAGTCGGTATCACAGTAGGAGAAGCCCAAAATAATACGAAGGTTGATACAGCGCCGAAGATGTGAGCAGGAAAGCTTCGGCGTGGTAGCAGAAAATGAAACCGACTTAAAGATGAAAAGGCTATTCAGACCTCGATGGATTACTATAGAATTATTATCAAATGTAAAGGGCATGAATGTAATTTTGTATGGGCTGTGTCCCGTGCCTATAAATAGGTGAACAGTACCCCGTACTGTTCACGCTGATTTGGCATTTGCTTTTGCATCACACCTGTACTTTCATCTCCTTCCAAGCTGAAGGTACATTTGCAATTCGATGTCATTTCTGTTTCTTCATGATAATAATGTAAAAATAAGTTGATAATAATATATAATTGTCTATGTTATCCTTCATATTCCTTATGATTCATTCTTCGTCATTGTATGCTGTGTTTATGAAGGTACGCCCTTCATAACCTTCGTCTGAAAGTCATTATATCCTAAGGGAGATAATGCTCCGAAGGACGAAGGACTTTACCGATTAACATTTTCTGTGTTGCCTTGTTCTTAACTCATAGCATTTGAGAACAAGTCCCCAACAGAACTCCACCCTCGAGTAATAGATTAGATTGCTCGCTTCTTTTTCTTGTTCGTTCTTCGATTGCGCACAGGAAACGATCTTCGTGATCAGGCCGATCTCGCATCAGCAAGGTCGGTAACCACAGGGAGTTGGTTCAGCGATTGCATTGGCGCCTCGGGCTTGCTCGTCGTAGTTGGATCGCAAGGGTCATCTTCCGCCAAATCGGAATTATCTCTACTCGCTGAAAGATCGGGCACCTCAGCTACATCAACCCTGGACAATAGAGAGGAGCTTGTGGTTGATTTGTCCACTGAGATGGTGGAAAAGGACTTGCAGGTGGAGCAGCTGTCCAATGAGATCCAAGAGCTAGAGGAATTAGTGGGGACCAAGGAGAACACCATCGAGGTTCTCGAGGATCAGCTTATCAACACCCAGCAGCAGCTTGCCGAGGCTAACGAGCACCTGGATATGCATCACCAGGAGATCCAGGACATGGAGGCCAACGAGGACGTCGACATTGAGGGAGGAGAGGAGCCTGCCTCCAGCTTGGACACTGCTGGCTCAGGGAGACCACCTTCCCTCGAGTCGAGTGTTGCCTCGTTCGCTCACTAGGTATCAGGAGTAGGGCTAGAAGTCGGTAATGGTGGGACTCCTCAAAGCTAGCTTAGCTTTTGCACCCTTGGGGTACTAGGCTAGATAGAGTTGAGTCTTTTGGGCCATTGATGTAATCATGATAAACTCTTTTGGAAGCATGGTTGATGGATGATGTTAGTCTTAAATTGGGAAGAAAAGTTTATGCCTTGTGAAATCCTTTATGTTTATGAAAGAATCTATCAATTTCGCCCTTTGACTCTTTCTTCGCGATTGAACCTTGAACCTTAAAGATGTGTTATTGAGAATATATGTGATTTTTCAGATGGCCGGGAGAGCGCGTCGTGGTCAGAATGAGCGTGTTCCTCCACCGCCGCCACCGCCTCCTACTCTGCAGGAGCTAATGGCTCAGCAGAATGAGATCTTGAGGCAGCTAGCTCAGCGCCAGCCACCACCTCAGCACTATGGTAGTGGAGATCATCAACGTCACCCCGCGGCAGCCACCTACCAGGAGTTCCTCAGTACCCAGCATCCATTGTTCACTAGGGCAGAGGACCCACTTGATGCGGATGTATGGTTGAGAGTAGTGGAATCCAAATTCCCGCTACTCCATGGTGTTTGCTCAGAGGTCACTAAGGTCAGGTTCGCCACCCAGCAGCTTCGCGGACCCGCAAGGACTTGGTGGGACCATTTTCTTGCTATGCAGCTAGATGACCGAGAGGTGGAGTGGAGAGAGTTCAAGGCAGCTTTCAGGGGCACCATATACCAGCCGGTATCATGGACCGAAAGCTCAACGAGTTTCTGGCACTCACTTAGGGGAGCAGGACAGTGTTGCAGTATGCTCAGGCCTTCAATGACCTGTGCCAGTATGCTGGGTATCATGCAGACACGGACGAGAAGAAGAGAGACAGGTTCAGGAGGGGGCTCAGCACTAAGCTCCGTGACTGTCTCAACACCGTCAGGGCCAACAGCTATAATGAGTTAGTCAACATGGCCATTTCTCAGGAGGACTGTATCACAGCTCGTCAGGCAGAGAAGAAGAGGAAGACCCCTGTGGCAGGACCCTCAGCTCAGCCACAGCGCTTCAGGATTGTGTCTGACACTCAGAGCAGGGGACCTCAGCAGCAGCAAGGGCGTTGGGTGATCCGACCACAGCAGCAGCAGCAGGCACCCAACCGTACCCAGTTTCCAGCTCAGAGGAACAATCAGCAGCAGCAGCAATATCGTCAAGCAAATGACAACAGGTGTTTCACATGCGGCAACACCGGACATTATGCCAAGAATTGCCCCAGAAACCAGCAGAGGCAGGGGCAGAATGTTAATTAGAACCAAGGCAAGAGGCAGAAGGTGCAAGTGAGGCAAGGCATGCTGAACTTCACCACCATGGCTAATATTCCAGAGGGAGCACCCGTCTTGACTGGTATCTTTACAGTTTTGAATTATCCTGCTATTGTTCTTTTTGATTCTGGTGCATCACACAGTTTTATCAGTACCAAATTTAGTGCCAAGTGTCAGTTACCTTTCCTCCACACCAATGGGGGTATTACAATTTCGACACCAGGAGGCAGGATTACCACCTATCAGATCAATAGACACGTACCAATTAAGCTGGGTAGTTTCATTTTTAAAACCACTCTCTTGATAATGGGATTGGATAGTGTGGATATCATCCTAGGGACTGATTGGTTATCGCGACACCACACGATGATTGATGTCGCAGCCAGAGCCATAGAAATCCACTCCGCTTTGGATGGCGAGATCACCTTGTACCTACCCGACTAGGGTTGTACTCGTTCTTGTGCATTCACTATGATAGAGTCACCAGTGGAAGGGATCTCAGTAGTCCGTGATTACCCAGATGTTTTTCCGGATGAATTGCCAGGGATGCCACCTGACCGAGACATTGAGTTCGCCATTGAATTGCAACCCGGGACTGCTCCTATCTCCAAGAGACCCTATAGGATGCCTCCCGCAGAATTAGCAGAACTGAAAAAGCAACTGCAGGAGTTGTTGGACAGGGGGTTCATTCGCCCAAGTACTTCACCTTGGGGATGTCCTGCTTTATTTGTGAAGAAAAAGGATGAGAGTTTGAGAATGTGTGTCGATTACCGCCCTCTCAATGCGGTGACTATCAAGAACAAATACCCACTGCCCCGCATTGATGTTTTGTTCGATCAGTTGGTGGGAGCCAAAGTATTCTCCAAGATAGATCTTCGCTCGGGTTACCATCAGATCAAGATCTGTACCAGCGATATTCCCAAGACGGCCTTCTCAACCAGATATGGGCTTTATGAGTTTTTGGTGATGTCTTTTGGGTTGACCAATGCCCCGGCTTATTTTATGTACCTGATGAACTCAGTATTCATGCCAGAGTTGGACAACTTCGTGGTCGTTTTCATTGATGATATTTTGGTCTATTCAAAGAATGAAGACGAACATACTGAGCATCTGCACATCGTGCTTCAGCGACTGCGCGACCATCGTCTTTATGCTAAGTTGTCTAAATGTGAATTCTGGCTGAAGGAAATTAAATTCTTGGGTCACACAATTTCCCAGAATGGGATATCTGTTGATCCGGAAAAGGTACAAGAGGTAATGGATTGGAAACCCCCGACTACAGTGAGGCAGATTCGGAGTTTTCTGGGATTGGCAGGGTATTATCGACGATTTATTCCGGATTTCTCCAGAATTGCCAAGCCAATGACTGAACTGTTGAAGAAGGGAGTCAAGTATAATTGGAGCCAAAAGTGCGAAGATGCCTTTCATACACTAAGGCAACATTTGACAACAGCCCCAGTGCTAGCTCAACCTGATAACACAAAGCCCTTTGAAGTTTATTGTGACGCTTCTGGTACTGGATTGGGATGTATCTTGATGCAAGATAACAGAGTAATTGCTTATGCTTCCCGAGCACTCATACCCCATGAGAAGAACTACCCTACACATGATCTGGAGTTAGCAGCCGTAGTGCATGCTCTCAAGATATGGAGACATTACTTGATAGGAGCTCACTTTAACATTTACACTGATCACAAGAGCCTCAAATATATTTTCACTCAGGCAGATCTTAACATGAGGCAGAGGAGATGGTTAGAGTTAATCAAGGACTATGATTTGGAGGTGCATTACCATCCGGGCAAAGCCAATGTTGTGGCAGATGTCAGTGACTCAGAGGAATAGTAGCGCGGGGGTATAACTGAGAGAGTTAGTTTGGAAATAACCCGAGGACTTCGGTGCAAAGTGGTTTTTCTAGGAAACCTTTTATTAAATCTGATTTAAATTCAAACAGAACTTGAATAATTCATATCTTCGGTTTTATTCACCCAAATCAAGTCAAACCAATTTTGCCAAGTCTTAAATAATGTAAACTACCTAAGAAAAATATAAAACCCCTAAGTGCTACAGAAAACTTTAGGGTTTAGATTTAATTATTGTTTTGGCCAAAAGCTAAATAATAGGAAGAAAAATAATTGCACTATTTAACTGTGGTTAAGAAAATTTGGAGAAGTACATGACCACCTACTGACCTATTTAAAAATGATAAACCCTCTGTACACCCCATTAAGGTAGAGTTTGCCATTTATTTCACATTGTGCTTAAAGTTAAAGAAAATAGGAAAGGTGATTAAATTAAGGAACCAGGGGACACCCTTATTTTTGTTAGTATACTTATTCAGTGTAGTTTACTAGAAAAATTTATTATACCCTGGTTTAGTATAAAATATATAGGATACCTTTTATTTTAAGAAAACAAGGAAAACTTAGAAAAACCCTACAAAAATAACCCCAAAGTGAAAACACCCCAAACCTTGGGATGATTAATGTTTTGTTATTAAAAACATAGGAAAAATATGAAATCTTCTGTTTGACATTTTTCAAATTACAAGGTAGTGGAAAGTGTCTTTTTGACATTAAACTTTAGAAAATCACAATTAAATAACCACCAATTAACTTCCTTTGATTTTTGGCACAGAAGCATGTTATTACTGGTAGATACTAGCAAAATAACCTTTGGTACAGAACCCACACCTAGATAAGGGTTGTAGTGCAAAGTAACCCCTCTGCCCCAACTTTTGTTATTTTTGTCTAAGACATAGCATTTTTATTTTGAACCTCAAATTCCTAGAACAGGCTATAGTGACCAATGACAACCCACTGTAATTTTTACAGAATGTTTGGAGAAAGTTAAATCATGGTTGTAGTTCAAACCTTCACTAGAATTTATAAATAGAAAATAAAGAAGGAGAAAATGAATGATGGAAATTAGTGCCATCCTAAAACCCTTTGTAAATTGCCCACTGAATTATACAAGGGAGATACCAATCCACTATGCTTATCCTTAAAAAAACCTAAACCTAGAGTGATAAGCATAAACCACCAAAAGCCACGTATGACCAAGAAACCCTAAGTTACTCATTAACTTAGTTTTTCTTCCTTTAGCATAATGTTATTAAATCCTGCATAATCATGACATACATATTCGTTGCATCTCGATAGACTGTAACCTCGCTGACGGAGAATACGTCCTCGTGCCGGAGCAAGGAGCTGCTTAGGAGGTAGCCCCGGATCCAGCACCAGAGCCTGCACCAGAGGATCTTCCTACCACAGCTTTGGAAGGCAAGCCCCGGTTTATGCATAACCTGTTATTTATGCTATTTTACTATACTTAATGATCGTAGGATTGAATGTGCACTTAGGTGTAGGAGTTGTTTGAAACCCTAGTTGCATGATCTCAGGAATCCTATTGAGCTGAATACTAGTATGCTAGGCCGAGTAGTTGCTTATTTAATTAGGATCTCGGTAGAAGTCGAGTGATTTTCTAGCACTCGCGCGAGGTCAGGAATTGGTTGTACCCACTTTCATATCGCAATGATGCTGGTCTGTGGACAATAATCCATGGGGATTGGTTGTCTACGAGATGGGAAAGTGGAATAAGGATTAACGTGCAGATACCTGTGTCAAGCGTTTGAACGTACTAAGCACATGCCGAGAAATATGGTAAATCGGTAAGCCTAGTACCTGATTGAACCTGGCAGTAGACTTTTCCCCTCACGCGACCTGAGACGTGGTCTCCCATTCCGGTTATGGTGGGTACAAGTGCGGTCACTGCACGACGGCAGTCGGGTCAGTGAGGCATTGTACGCCAAGGCGGTGAGCCCTGATCTGCTGACGGGGAATCGATGGGGACGGTTGATGTGTGTGGGGACGGAGTGCCTCGCCACGTCGTGTGTTTAGGTTTACCTTGCAAGGATGAAAACTCGATTCGAATCGTCTGCTTCTCGCAGCTAATGAGACTGCTTGATCCATTGTACTGCATTGAGTAACAAGTGGAAATATGATGAGTTGATACAAGATGTTGATTGCTAAAATGATTGCTACTATGTATGAGTAGATAGTACATATTTAGCCTTAAGAGAGTCACACTTAAATTTGACAAAGCTAAAACTTGATTTAGAAACTCAGCTAGTGCTTTTGGCAACCAAACCCCATAGCCAAACAGCTGCATGTCTAGAGGTAGAGGAGTAGACTCCTCACACCGGGTAAGTCTAGCTGAGTATTAGTATACTCAGCCTCGGCTGAGGAGGAGCATGAGGAGTGATGGGACAGGCTTCCCCATCTCTCTGTTTATTTATCGTTAGTTTTATTCCGCAGCACTTCGAACAATGATGACTACTTTTGCAAAAACTTCGATGGTGATGTAATAATCTAATACTCCTTAATGTATGGTTTTATGTTTTATTGTATTTGCTCTGTGACTCACCATCGAGTGAGACTGTGATACTTGATCCTGTCAGTGGCCTCGCCGGACTAGATCCGAGGGATTGACGAGTTATTCCCATTTAAGTGTGGTCTAGCCTCTAAGGCGGGACTTAGGCACTTAAGTTGGAATAATTCGGGTAGTTTCGCCACAAAAAGGGCTTCAACTTTCAAAATATAATTGGTCAAGGATTATCCAAGGCCAAGAAGGAGGAGCTATAGGAATATGCTATATAATTGGTCAAGGATTATCCAAGGCCATGCTCTTCGGCGGAATTAACGAAGAAGCCTTAGGATGTATTCGAGATCGAACTAGGGTAAAGATTATCAGCACTCTGTGGAAGAGTGTTGGTTTTCCAAAGCTTGAAGCTGACATCAGCAGCTACCGACGACAGCATATCGTTGGCAGCTTATTCTATTCTAATTTCAAGGTAAAGTTTTTCCCTCAGCTTTTTATTGTTTTACGATGAAGGTGATTTCTGATGAAGGTTATTTTGCACATAGTATGCTACTAAGTAAAGCCTTGAGGATGTAACAGGACCTCGAAGATAAGAAAAATGAGGTTATAATTGAAGGCTTGGAAAGTAAAATCAAAGATCATGAAGCTGCTCTTGAAAAGAAAGATTTTGTTCTTCAAACAATGGAGGGTTCATTGGCAGAAGCCCAAGCCAAAATTACCAGATTAAACAGTGAACTCCTCCTGGAGTCAGAAAGCTTCGAGCAAGAAAAGAAGAATTTTGATGCGAAGCTTGAAGCCCAAGTCGAAAAGAGTTTGAATTTGCAGAAATCCTTGAAGGAGCTTCAGGACAAATGTCTAAACTTTGGCAACCGGTGCGTGCAACGGCTGAAACAGGTCTTCAACTCAGTGGGAGCCAGTTCTAAAAATTTTGAACCTTCGGTTGAAGACCTGCCAAGCACCTTCGAACATATTGAGGGCGAAGTTGAGGCGCTTGACGAAGGTATAGCTGGGCATGGTGACTTTTGTGCCCTGCTAGCTTCTCGCGGCACAGCTGTAGCTTTTATGAAGGCTAGTTGCACGCACGGAAAGATCGTAAATAGGCCGAACTTCAGCCTATCACCAGTGGATTTAACTGACATCCCTAGCCTGGCCCGAAGCATTGGAAATAGATTCATAACTCAAATTTGGACGAAGCGTGGGCGGAACTTAGCTGGTGACGAAGCTCGAAGTCATCTTAAGCCGGTATTAAACTTGTACCTGTTGCTTACCTTCTTCTGAGATTTATGTTTACCTTATACCGCTTTGTTATGTACAGGATGACGAAGCCGAAGGTCAATGATCCGAAGCTTGACAGATACTGATGAAGCTGCTGCGAAAAGCTCTAGAGAAATTTGAATTATCTTTGTAAAAGATATTGTAATTTAGGAATCAAACATTGCTCTGTAAATTTGTCCATACCTTGTAATATATTTTTACCTTTCCATCCGTGTATGAATTGCTTTGATGTGGACGAAACTTGTACTTTTTGAGTCGAAGGAGAAAAACACCTTCCCTTCTTTTCGTACACAACGAAGCATAACTTTGCTTCTTTTATACTCATCGAAGCCTTATCATCAGAGCCGAAGCATCTGTTTGTACACTATGTTATGATGATGATGATCTGACGAATGTCTAAATGAATGTGTATGAATGCAATGAATGATGTGATGTAACGTGCAAATGAATATCCAAACACACACATACGAAGCCACACCCAGACTCTGCATCCCCTTAGGAACGTCTTTTGAGTCTTAAGCTCTGCATCCCCTTAGGAACATCTTTTGAGCTTCTTCACCTTTTATTTTGGTGGTATAAGTTCTGCATCCCCTTAGGAACGTCTTTTGAACTTCTTCGCCTTCTATTTCGGTGGTATAAGTTCTGTATCCCCTTAGGAATGACTTTTGAACTTCTTCGCCTTATATTTCGGCGGTATTTGGCTCTGCATTCCCTTAGGAACGACTTTTGAGCAGAAAACTTACGCTGCGCTCCCGTAGGAACGACTTTTTGTAGCTTCGTCATGCTCTGCATCCCCTTGGGGACGACTTTTGAGCTTCTCCCTGCTTTTCCTCTTTTTTCTTTCTCTCTGCACTCGATGGTGCATGCTCAGATTTTACATTTTACATTATTTTGGGGGATTTGGCTCTCGTGGAGCTAAATAAGAAAGAAAAAATTACAAGTTATGGCCCCATTAAAAACCTTTCTCCCCCTTTGGAAAGGAAAAAGGGTGCCATAGAAAAAAAATGAAAAAATATTACATCAAATTACACATAATACCGCCGAAGCTCATCCACATCCCAAGATCTAGGTATGTAGTTACCGTCCATATCCTTCAATCTGTAAGAACCAGGCCTCGCCGAAGATACCACTAGAAAAGGTCCTACCCACTTCAGCTGTAATTTGCCTACTGTGTCCGGATTGGCCACTCTTCGAAGTACCAAATGCCCTGGCTTAATATTTTTCAACCGAACTTTTCTGTCACGCCATTTTATTATTTCAGCTTGGTATTTATTGATGTTCTCCACAGCCTGAAGTCTGGTCCCTTCTATAGTGTCTTTTGCTACGTGATAATCAGCTTTGTCTTCTGCCGAAACTGCTGTTCTTATTGACCCTGCTTTAGCTTCTTCTGGAGTTATAGCTTCGTCACCAAATAATAGTTTAAAAGGTGTAAAACCTGTTGAGCTTGGTATGGTTGTATTGTGGCTCCACACTACTTTAATCAACTTATCTGGCCACTTTCCTCTGGGCTGATTGAAGATTAACTTCATTATTCCTGTCATTATAATGCCATTTGCTCTTTCTACCAGTCCATTTGATTCTGGGTACCTTACTGATGCAAAATGAATCTTTGTGCCAATTTGGTTATAGAAATCTTTGAACGTTTTAGCATCAAACTGTGTTCCATTGTCTACAGTTATGGTCTTCGGCACGCCGAAGCGACAAACAATATTTTGTCAGAAGAATTTCTGGACTGCAACCGAAGTTATTGTAGCCAAAGGCTTTGCTTCAATCCAATTAGAAAAATATTCTACAGCCACCACAACATATTTCAAATTACCTTGGGCTGGTGGAAGTGGGCCTAACAGATCCAGGCCCCATCTTTGCAATGGCCAAGTAGGCTGTATTAGCTGGGTGAAAGATGAAGGTTGTTTTTGGTCTCTTGCACATTTTTGACAATTTTCACATTTTTGAACTAGCTCTACTGCATCCGAAGCTGCCTTCGGCCAGTAAAATCCTTGTCTGAACACTTTTCCCAGCAAGGGCCTAGACCCAATATGAGATCTACACAGACCTGCATGTATCTCCTTCATTAATTCAATACCTTCAACTCTGGATAAACACTTGAGGAGTGGAGAACAGACTCCATGTTTATATAATTCCCCTTCTATTATTACATACGGTCTTGTCCTTGCTTCCATTCTCTTATTATAAGCTTCGTCATCCGAAAGACAATTACCTTGGAGGAAAGATATAATTTCAGCCCTCCAATCTTCATTATGTACTAGGGAAATTGCAAGCACTGCTCTCTCCATAAGTTCAACTGAAGGTGCTTTTATTGTTTCAAAAAATACTTCCGAAGGTAGAGGTAGCCCATGTGCCGCTGATTTGGCTAGCAGATCTGCATGCTCATTTTCTACTCTTGGAATATTCTTGACAGAAAAACCTTTGAAAGAAGCCTCCAACCTTCGAACTGTATCGAGATATTTTTCAATTCGGGTCTCTTGCCTTGCTACTTTTGTCTATATTGCCAGAAATGACTTGAGAATTAGTTTTCAGGATGGCCCTTCTTATTCCCATTTCCCTTAACTTCCGAAGCCCCAACAGAAGTGCTTCGTATTCAGCAATATTATTTGTACAACCAAAGTCAAGCCTTATTGCATAACATGTTCTGACTTTTGAAGGCGCTACTAGGACAGCAGCCGCTCCTGCACCGAAGGTTCCCTAGGAACCATCGCAGAACACTGTCCAAGCTTCGGCGTCTTTGTTTATTTCTTCTTCCTGAGACCCTGGCGTCCAATCAGCGATGAAGTCTGCTAACGCCTAGGACTGAATTGAGGATCTATGGACATAGTCAATGGTGAATTCGTTAAGCTCTGCATCCCATTTTCCAATCCTTCCAGTAGCTTCTCTGTTCCTCATTATGTCCTTCAGAGGCTACGACGAAGGAACAATTATGTGATTGTAATATCCCAAAAAAAATGTTGCCAAAGGTTTATCTTCGGTGTGTGGATGTGGGGAAAGAGTTGTGGGCCGTTGGATGCAAAGTCAAGAGACATCTGATGCGTCATTTCTTTTTCCCACAAAACCCTAGTGGTCGCCCCCCTATTTTCCCTTTTCTTGGCCGCCAACCCCCCTTTTCCCCACCCTTGGCCACCCCTCCCCCTTCCCCTTGCATCCACCCTCCACTACTTCCTCCTCCCTCTAGATCTCCCCCCACGCAGCAAGGATCGAGAAGAGGAGGAGCAAGATGGATTGAAGAGGAAGAGAGGATCAAAGAGATGTTCTACCCCCATCTCTTGCAGATTTTCTTGGGGAAACCCTAGGTAAGGATAGGATTCTTGTTCCTCCCTATAATTATATGGTTTTGGAGGTTGTGGATCATGTGGATTGAAGGATTAGAGGTCGGATTAGATGTGGGGTTAGGTTTTGATCTCGAATTTAATTTCTGCAGAATGGCAGATTCGACAGTTTCTGTTCATGTCAGTTTTCCGTGGTCTTAGTGGCCTCAAAAAAATAAAAAGTCTATATATGAGTCGTAGATAATTTGTAGATCTTTCCGTGGCCGCGAAGAACACCTCAATCGGACATCAGAACAGAAAGTTATGACAGTTTGATTATAGCAGTTTTTCAGTCTCATAATTCTGTGCAGAATCTGTTCTCTTAAGAGTTAGGCAATTTTATCAACAGAATTAAACTGTGGGTTGGTAAAAGAAGTTGTAGATAATTTCATAAGCTTTCCAGATTGTTAAAGAGTGCATTCATATGATTTGTGAAACTCCAGTTATGTTTGTTTTACTGTGGCTGTTCCTGTTTGCCTGACAAAAATGAGTGGGTCTGTTCACTGGTGGGTTTCATCTAGTAAATGGCCAAATTGGCTCTTCCAACTATGGAGACTTTTGTAGAGGGATAAAAGTTCTTACCTCCAACAGAATTTCGTAATTTTTGGTTCAGTAGTTTGGGAGATATCGAATTTTCAAGTTAACCATACTGCTGTCTAAAACAGATTCAGTCAGTTATCTTGTCAGATGTTTTAGAACTTGTAGATGGTAGAATTTAATTATCCATTGAATACTGAAGTTGTAGAGTATTTTGTGTAGATACTCCTAGAGTATTTGTTTGATATCACCGCTGTTTTAATTTTAAAGATACAAAATTAACAAACAGCGCTGCTGCTGTATGGCATGTGGTTCAGGGTGGGAGTCTTTCCACTGGGTCTTGGTTTCAAGTGTAGGAGTGTTTTGTTGATTGATGGCAAATGTTTGTGAAATATTTGTACTAAGTTTTATGCCCGCTAGCAGGTGGCTATACTCCAGATCATGTCTAGTACATTTCTTCTTCTTCGATGAAGGCAAGTGAATGTAGCGGTGGTTGCTCCCGTTCTAACCTGTTATTTCTATTGCCTACACTCTAATATTCAGAAGTATTGGATTCTTTTATAATTGGACTCTATGGTGATGCTTTACTTGCTTGCATTATACTGATGCTCAATCATATATTGATGATGATTATGATTCGAGTATGATTCATGAGATTAATTCACACCCCCTGAAGGTAAATGAAGTATTATTTGAGGTTGGTATTGTATCTGAAGGTAAATGAAGTATTATTTGAGGTTGGTATTGTATCTGAAGGTAAATAAAGTATTATTTGAGGTTTGTATTGTATCTGAAGGAAGTGAAGGTTATTGATAAATGCAGCATGCCATATACATTGCATGACTCATTTGCATCTAAAGTTTTGTCGTGACCTATGGTCCGACCGTACCGGTACAATTTAGCATCGTACGTTGCCCGAGGAGGGTACGATGCAGCTTCATACCCTTAGAGGTATGAAGGCAGAGGACATATGCATTGCATTCATATGCATTCATTGAAGTGATATTTGCAGATGATGTGGTTTTATACTCTCAGAGGTATGAAGATAGAGTACCTACACATTGCATTCCTATGCATACATTGAAGTGATATTTGCAGGTATTATTGACGCACGGAAGTGTTATAGAACCTATTGTGGTTGTTCGAGGAAATGAGATGGTATTGGTTATAGTGGGACTACTGAGTTCCATATCTACAAGTATTTCTGATTTTAATTGTGACTCTTTTAAAATGTTGATGAATTCAATTTGT
This sequence comes from Zea mays, assembly GCF_902167145.1. Taxonomy (NCBI): domain Eukaryota; kingdom Viridiplantae; phylum Streptophyta; class Magnoliopsida; order Poales; family Poaceae; genus Zea; species Zea mays. Next base: position 50,680,659 of record NC_050103.1, read on the forward strand.
GGTTTAAAGATATCGTCAAAATTATTCGCTTGCTGAGATGTTTCATCTCACTCTTGCATTACTCAATGCAGGTGCTTGTTGCTCATCAAGGGAAGTGGGAAGTAGCAGCACATCCACCTTCACTCTTATAATAACACTGCTTAGGCGCAGTCATGATTTAATTAGAAGCTTCTTGTCAAAGGACGTTTGTTTCTAACTAGTTGTGCGCACTGGATAATTTAGCTCATGCCGTTATGGTTGTCTTCCCATTGCTAGCAGACTATTAATGTCTATTATGTTTTCTTATCATGATATCTATTTATACTTTGTTGCTTCCCCGTTTATGCCATTTTCAAAGGAGATGTTGTCGAAATTTTATATACGAATGTTAGATGTGTAGTTTAGTAGCATTCTGGGGTGTTTGTGGATCCCGGGGTGTTACAGTGATATGCTTGAAAATAATGCCGAAGCTTCCTGGAGGCCATTAACACAGCATACAACACCTTCTCCAATTCTGTATAATTTTTCTTTGATAAACTTAAAATTTCGGAGATGAAGTACACTAGAGCTTGCTTTTGACTTGACCATCTAGCTTCTCCTGCACAAGCGCCGCACTAACTGCAGAGTGCGAAGCTGCCATATATAAGAGCAATGGAGCCTCTAGCGAAGGTGGAGTTAGTGTTGTTAAATCAATCAAGTATTGCTTCAACTCTTCAAAGGTTTTTTGCTGAGCCGGGCCCCATTGAAAAACATCGGCTGACTTCAGTTGTTGGGACCATGCTTCGTCGCCGAAGGTCCTGCAGGGAGAAACAGCTTCGGCAAAAGCTGCTTATACGTGAAGCCGAAGCTACCACTCATGAAGCTTCGGTGTTATAGCGTATCCGAAGAGGAAGGATCGAACCGACTTAAAGATGGAATGACCTTTTAGTCCATAAGGGTCTGAGTCATTGTTGTAAACTTTTATAAGGGGTATGATTTTAATTCCTTACAGGCTATGTCCTGTGCCTATAAATAGTGAACAGTATTCCTTTACTGTTCACGCGATCCTGTAATTGCAAACACATTGCCCGGGAATTATTATTTTCAGCCAAGGCTAAGGTATAAATGTACCTAAACATTATGTTTTGATATTTAGATTCATATAATAAAATATATGAATAATGCTATCTATTTTTGATACATCTTTCTTTAATGTTTCATGTTTTATATTTCATTTCATATTATTTGATAATCCTGATCACGAAGGTGTAACCTTCGTGATATTCAACTCATGGTCTTCGTCCGAAGTTCATTAAATCCTTTGGGGAGATAATGCTTCAGCGGACGAAGGGCATTAATATTTAACATTTTATGTTGCCTTGTTCTTAAGGCTAAGCATTTAAGAACAAGTCCCCAACATTGGCGCCTACCTCCGGTGAACTCACTTCCACTTTTTGAGCTGATGGCTTCGTTCAAGAACCAAGCTGGAACTACTTCGGCTCCGAAGCTGATTCTCCCCATAACAGGCAGTTCATGCTCAGAGCCAACTAACAAGAAACGGAAGAAGGAGGCACAGAGAAGAGTACAACATGTAGGGGTACAAGGACCCTTCATCAAGTCAAGATGGTCTCACATCCCAATTACCTTCTCTCAAGAGAATCTTCAGCTCAAGGATTACCCACACAATGATGCTATGGTTATCTCCTGTGTGATCAAAGGATTTCTGGTTCACAATGTTTTGGTTGATACAGGCAGTGCGGCTGATATCATATTTGCCAAAGCCTTTAGACAAATGCAAGAGCCTGAAGACAAGATCCATGATGCCACACATCCCTTTTGTGGCTTCAGAGGAAGGCAGATTGTAGCACTCGGCAAAATCACAATGCCAGTAACCTTCGTATTTATTAACAACACAAGGACTGAACAAGTCGTGTTTGATATTGTTGACATGGAATACCCTTACAATGCAATCATTGGTCGTGGTACTCTCAATGCCTTCGAAGCAATACTTCATCCAGCATATCTTTGCATGAAGATACCTTCGGACCAAGGGCCCATTGCTATTCATGGAAGTCAGGAAGCTGCCAGAAGGGCCGAAGGAAACTGGACAGACTCAAAAGCAATCCGTAACATAGATGGAGTTGAAGCTTGTGAACAATACAAGTTCAGAAGGGAGAAAGCTGCTTCGGCCGATCAGCCGAAGCCCATGCTCTTATGTAATGACATAGCAGATCAGAAGGTGCTATTGGGATCTCAACTGTCCGAAGAACAGGAGAAAACCTTGATAAGGTTTCTGTTCAACAACAAAGATGTTATTGAACACTCGCTCAATGTTGATCCATCCTTCAGACCCAGAAAGCAGAGGCTTCGGAAGATGTCTGATGATAAGGCCGAAGGTGCTCGGAATGAAGTGAAAAGACTCCTTAGTGCCGGAGTTATCAAAGAGGTAAAATACCCAAAATGGCTGGCTAACACTGTTATGGTAAAAAAGGCCAATGGTAAATGGAGGATGTGTATTGATTATACTGATCTCAACAAGGCCTGTCCGAAGGACGAGTTTCCATTGCCAAGGATAGATTCCCTAGTTGATGCAGCAGCTTCATCAGAGCTTATGAGTCTGCTGGATTGTTATTCAGGCTATCATCAAATTTGGATGAAGAAGTAGGATGAGCCAAAAACTAGCTTCATAACCCCTAGTGGAACATATTGTTATCTTCGGATGCATGAGGGGCTCAAGAATGCTGGAGGAAGCTTCAGCAGAATGACAGTGAAGGTTCTTCATTCTCAGATAGGCAGAAATGTGCTAACTTATGTTGATGATATCATTGTAAAAAGCACGAAGCAAGAAAATCACATTGCTGATCTGCAGGAGACCTTCGCTAATTTTAGACAGGCCGGGTTAAAGTTGAATCTAGAAAAATGTGTCTTCGGAGTGAAGAAAGGGAAATTTCTTGGTTGCCTAGTTTCAACAAAAGGAATTGAGGCTAATCCAAATAAAATCGAAGCTATCCTTCGAATGGAACCACCAAGTACAAAGAAGGGGGCTCAAAGATTGACAGGAAGACTGGCATCTCTCAATAGATTCATATCTAGATCAGCAGAGAGAAATTTACCATTCTTCGAAGTGCTGAAGTCAGCCGAAGTTTTTCAATGGGGACCAGTCCAGCAGAGAGCCTTCGAAGAGCTGAAGCAATATTTGATAGACCTAACAACACTAACTCCACCAACGCCAGGGGCTCCTCTGTTGTTATATGTGGCAGCTTCGCACTCAGCGGTAAGTGCAGCACTTGTCCAAGAGAAGCTTGAAGGCCAAGTCAAAAAGCAAGCCCCAATATATTTTGTATCCGAAGTTCTTAGTTTATCAAAGAAAAATTACACAGAATTGGAAAAGGTGTTGTATGCTGTTTTGATGGCCTCCAGGAAGCTTCGGCACTATTTTCAAGCATACAATATAGTTGTCCCTTCTTCACAACCATTGAAGGATATTATGAGAAATAGAGAAGCTACTGGAAGGGTTGGAAAATGGGATGCGGAACTCAATGAATTTTGCATTGATTATGTGCATAGATCTTCGATTCAGTCCCAAGCGTTGGCGGACTTCATTGCTGACTGGACGCCAGGGGCTCAGGAAGAAGAAACGAGTAAAGATGCTGAAGTTTGGACAGTATTTTGTGATGGTTCTTGGGGAACCTTCGGAGCAGGAGCAGCTGCTGTGTTGGTCGCACCTTCCAAAGTTAAAACTTATTATGCAACAAGACTTGATTTCAGTTGCACAAATAACATTGTTGAGTACGAAGCTTTGCTCTTGGGTCTTCGGAAATTAAAGGTAATGGGAATTAGAAGGGCGGTTCTTAAAACTGATTCCCAGGTTATTTCTGGTCATATTGACAAAAGTTATAAAGCAAGAGATCCGAAGCTTGAGAAATATTTAGACACGGTCCGAAGGATTGAGGCTTCCTTTGAAGGGTTTTGTTTTAAAAATATTCCTCGAGGAGAAAATGAATATGCTGATTTATTAGCCAAGTCAGCAGCACATTGGCTGCCCTTACCTTCGGAAGTATTTTTCGAAACAATAAAAGCACCTTCGGTGGAACTTCTTGAGAGAGCAGTCCTCAACATATCTCCTGTCTATAGTGAAGACTGGAGAACTGAGATCATCTCTTTCCTTCAGGGTAACTTTCTTTCAGATGACGAAGCTTATAACAGGAGGATAGAGGCAAGAGCTCGACCATATGTTATAATAGAAGGGGAGTTGTACAAGCATGGATTCTGTGCTCCATTACTCAAGTGTTTATCCAGAGCCGAAGGTATAGAATTGATGAAGGAAATACACGCAGGCCTGTGTGGATCTCACATTGGATCTAGGCCTTTGCTTGGAAAAGTTTTTCGTCAAGGATTTTATTGGCCAAAAGCAGCTTCGGATGCAGCGGAATTAGTCCAAAAGTGCGAAGGTTGTCAGAAATGTGCAAAAGATCAAAAACAAACTTCGTCTCTAACCCAGTTAATACAACCCACTTGGCCGTTGCAAAGGTGGGGCCTTGATTTGTTAGGTCCGTTACCACGAGCACAAGGGAACTTAAGATATGTTGTAGTGGCAGTGGAATATTTTTCTAAATGGATTGAGGCAAAGCCTTTAGCCACAATAACTTCTGTCACTATTCAAAAGTTTTTCTGGCAAAATATTGTTTGTCGTTTTGGAGTGCCAAAGGCTATTACTGTGGATAATGGAACGCAGTTTGATTCCGAAGCTTTCAGAGAGTTTTGCATCAGTTCGGCATCTGGAGTCAAATGGACTTGTTGAAACGGCTAATGGCATCATAATGACAGGAATAATGAAGTTAATCTTCAATCAGCCTAGGGGAAAGTGGCCAGACGAATTAATCAAAGTGGTTTGGAGCCACAACACAACAATATCAAGATCAACAGGTTTTACACCATTCAAACTATTGTTTGGTGACGAAGCAATAACTCCAGAAGAAGCCAAGGCAGGATCAATAAGAATAGTAGCTTCGCCAGAAGACGAAGCTGAAGCTAATCACTCTATGGAAAAAGATGCTATAGAGGGAATCAGGCTTCAAGCTGTGGAAAACATCAACAAATACCAAGCTGAAACAATAAAATGGTGTGATAGAAAGGTTCGGCTAAAGAACATTGAACCAGGACATTTGGTGCTTCGAAGAGTAGCCAACCCAGAAACAGTAGGCAAGTTACAGCTGAAATGGGAAGGACCTTTTCTGGTAGTATCTTCGTCAAGACTCGGTTCATACAAATTGAAGGATATGGATGGCAACGACATTCCTAGATCATGGAATGCGGATGAGCTTCGGCGATTTTATGTTTAGTGTGATGTAATTTTTTCTATCCTTTTTTGTGGTACCCTTTTCCTTTCCAAAGGGGGAGAAAGGTTTTTAATGGGGCCACAACATGTAATTTTTATTTTTCTTATTTCAATTCTATAAGAGCGATATCCCCCAAAGATGTAAATGTAAAAGCTGAGAATGCACCATCGAGTGCAAAGGAAAAAGAAAAGAAAACAGGGAGAAGCTCAAAAGTCGTTCCTAAGGGAATGCAGAGCTTGCAGCGAAAAATAAACGCTGATTCCGCCGAAAGTAAAAGGCGAAGAAGCTCCTAAGGGAGGCTTACAGCGAAAAATAAACGTTGATTCCGCCGAAAGTAAAAGGCGAAGAAGCTCCTAAGGGAGGCTTACAGCGAAAAGTCAGCGCTGATACACCGAAAAGTAAACGGTGAAGTCGAAAAATAAACGGCAAAAAGATTTGAGTCAATATACATTTGGATATTCATTTGCACGGTACATTACATCATGACATTTGCATTCATAAATATTCATTTAGACATATATAGGATCATTATCATCATATTATACAGAAAAGGCAGATGCTTCGGCTATGAGGAAAAGACTTCGGAGAAAGAGGAAATTCTCATGCTTCGTTGTGTACGAAAAGAAGGGAAGGTGTTTTTCGCCTTCGGCTCAAAAATAAAATTTCGTCCACAGCAAAGCAGATCGTACACGGATAAAGGGGAAAAGATATATTACAAGGTATGCACAAATTTACATAAGTTTCTTTACAATTATATTACAAAAATTTCTCTAGAATCTTTTGCAGAAAAGTCCTTCGGAGCATCTGTTAAGCTTCAGCTTGTCATTCTTCAGCTTTATCATCCTGCACATATTAAAACGGAATGAGGAAGGTGCAGAATTCAAGGAGAAGGTAAAGTAACAAGTATAAGTTTCTCACTGGCTTAAGGTGGCTCCGAGCTTCGTCACCAGCCATTTTTCGCCCGCCGTTTATCCAAATCTGGGTCATAAACCTGTTTCCTATGCTTCGGGCTAGGCTTGGGATGTCAACCAAATCTGCCAGTGACAAACTGAAGTTTGGTCTATTTACAATCTTTCCGTGCGTGCAGCCAGCCTTCAGGAAAGCGGTAGCTGTGCCACGAGAAGCTAGCAGGGCGCAGAAATCAGCATGCCCAGCAATAACTTCGTCAAGTACATCAACTTCCCCCTCAATGTATTCCAAGGTGCTTGGCAGGTTTTCAGCTGAAGGTGTAAACTTATCAGAGCTGGCTCCAATTGAGTGAAACACATCCTTCAGCACACATCGACTGCCGAAATCTAAGCATTTCTCCTGAAGCTCCTTCAATGATTTTTGCAAATTTGGATTTTTCTCGATTTCGGTCTTGAGACTTGTTTCGAGATTCTTCTTTTCCTGCTCAGATTTTTCTGACTTTATAAGTAATTCATTGTTTAATTTGTCAGCTTTGGCTTGGGCCTCAGCCAGTGAACCTTCCATAGAATGAATAACGAAGTCTTTCTTTTCCAAGGTAGCTTCGTGTTCTTTAACTTTGATTTCAAGGTCTTGAACGACGAAGTCCTTTTTCTTCAGAGCAGCTTCGTAATTTTTGACTTTGTCTTCTAGATCTTTGATGATAGCTTTGTTTTTCTCCTCTTCAAGATCTTGTTGCATTCTCAGCACTTTACTTAGTAGTATACTCTGCAAAAACAACCTTCGTTAGAAAACATATTAATTCAAAAAAAACAATAAAAAGTTGAGTTTTTACCTTGAAATTAGCATAGAGCAGGCTACTGGCAATATGATGTCGCTGGTACCTGCAGAAGTTCGCCTCTATCTTCGGCAGGCCAACGCTTTTTGAGAAAGTCCTAACAACCTTGGCCTCGGTTCGATTCCGAAGGCATCTTAGCTTCCCTTCATTCACTCCACCAAATAGCAGAGACCCTGGTTTGTATCCACAGGATATAGCATATTTCTTTAGCTCTTCTTTTTCAGCGTCTGTTAACTCTTGTCCAAGTATATCTTGAAAATTAAAATTTTCTTCTTCCAAAGTGTCTTCAATCTGCTCTTTTCCTTTTTCAGTTGTCGTGTTCACCGCAACCGCAGCAGCTTCTTCTTCAGCCATTCTCCGAAGTATATTGTCAATATCGCCAAGTGTGGTTTCTAGATTAGGATCTTCGGTGATCCCGGTTTCGGCTCCGGTAGCTTCAGCTTCAGTGGTTGCCCCGGTAGCTCCGGCTCCGGTGGCTTCGGCTCCGGTGGTTTCGGCTCCGGTGGCTGTGGTTTCGGCGGTGACAATTTTTGACACCGACGTCGGTGGCGGTGTCTGATGAATGACATCGGCCACTTGGATAATTCTTCGTTTTTTCGGCTTTGCGGGACTTTCTGTTGCCGCAGCTTCTTTGTCCTTCTGAAAAAACTTCGTCAGTTCTAGCGCCAGCGGACTTAGCCTGGTAGGCAAAGGTTCAGTCATTACCTTCAGAATCTCTTCCACTTCGGCAGCAGAAGGTGTCGCAGGAGCTTCCTCCTCTCGGGCCAACGTCTTTGGTTTTGGGGATGCAGCTTTCCTTTTCTTCGAAGCAACTATCTTCGGCTCAGGGCTCAGTTTTTCAGAAATTTTCTTTTCCTTTTTAGCCAATTTGGTGCCTTCTTTGTCAAGGGCATTGGCAATTCTCTTTCTCTTCGGGCCTTCGGCATCTCCGCCCAGTTACTCATAATCAGGGTAATCAAAATTCAAGGCATCTAGCACACGATTCAATCTTCGTTTCGGACGTGTGCCGAAGGCTGCAGTCATTAATTGATCTTCTTTCTTATAGTAATTGCCGAGGATCTCGTTGCACATAATTTCAATGGTGGTCAACCACTCCTGGCAGGGTGCTTTAAAATGTTTCTTAAATTTGTAGTGATAAGGCAATCGAACAAGTTCCCCCTTCTTCTTTTCTTCTTTTAGCTTCGGCATCTCCCACTCCCTCAGTGTTGGGAACACCTTAAAAGCCAAAAATTCCTGCACTAGATCTCTAGTGCCAATATGATCTGAAATCACTCGAAATTCAGCCAAAGCAGTCTGACTTGGGCTTCCCATTATCATGTTGCATCGGGGCCTCGTCTCTCCGAAGGATAATTCTAGTGGGCTCTGGACCAGTTTATCTTCATCTTCATCAACTTTAACATAAAACCATTCAGACTTCCATCCGGCTGGCCATTTGCATCGGTAGCTTATTACTGGAAACTTCGAAGTCTTAGGATAAGCAAAGTTGTAACAGCCAAAATTCTCATGCAGACCATCTCCTCTGGCTTTAGTCTGATAGTGTAGTTCATGAACTCGGCAGAAACCTTCACCGAACGGTTCCACTCCCTGGCTACGAAGGGCCCAAATGTAAACACTTAATCTAACAATAGCATTGGGGTCAGCTGATGAAGGTAAATCCCAAACTTTTTCAGTACAATAGCAATCATCCTGTTCAGGGGGAACCTTAGACCAGCTTTAAGAAAACTTTTGAAGACCACTACCTCGTCCTTTCCTGGCTTTGGGATAGTTTCCTCTCCACCAAAACGAATTAATTCCTTCTTGGCCTCACTAAAATAACCCATCTTCACCATTTTAGGAAGATCAGCTTCAGAAATGGTGGACTTTCCAAAGTCCAAATGACTAGGTTTACTTGGCATCCCGCAACTGTACTCATCTTCGGAACCATCTTCTTCAACATCATCTTGTATTGCTTCGGCAGCAGGTGTGTCCTCTGATGAAACCAGCCCAGAATGCCTCATTGCTTCAGAAATCGGAACACTTTCAGCGGCTTCGGTCTCATCTCCATCACGCTCAACCCTAGCAGTGGAGCGTACTCTGGCCATTTGAATTTAAATTTCTTGAAAATTCCTTGGAAATTAATAACCTTTTTTCCAAAGCTCTTCTCGTGACGAAGCAGAATTTAAACTGGAGCTTCGTTTGAATGCAAAAGTCAAGCTTCGGCTATGGTTAAATTTTTGGCAGCAAAACAGTGCAATAGCAATGAATGTTGTGGTAACTTCACACCTACCTGTCTATTTGTATAGTGCTGCAGGTAAGAAGGTGAATCATCAAGATTTTTACACCGGACAAACAGTCGCTCGCACCCACTGAACGGTGGGCCGCAAAAACCGAGAAAGTAAACCTGCATGGTGGGACCGCTCCGCGCTCGGAAACTGCATCGTTTCTCGGCAACGAGCTCAGGGAAGGTGTTTTTCGGACCTTCGGCTTCCCGAAGCCTAAGGCCTCAGGGGCCGTAACACACTTAAATCGGAATAACCCGTCAGTCCCTCAGATCTAGTCTGATAGAGCCACTTAACCAGGATCAAATTCCACAATCTCACGCGAAGGTGAGTCACAGAAGAAATACAATAAAACAGGAAACCTCAAATTAAGTACGGAGTTATTACATAAATCGGAGTTTTTGGAGTAGCAAATAAAGTTCACAAATTAAGTGCAGCGGATAATCGATGTCGTCGGTAACGAGGAAATGGGCAAGGCCTAGCCCACTACTCCTCATGCTCCTCTCCTGCCGGAGCAACATCCCACTCGACCGTCCAACCCGGTGGCAGGGTGGTAGGCCAAGTCACACCATCAACTACATCCTGCATGGTACCTGCAAAAATGGTGCCACAAGCAAGGCTGAGTATACTAATACTCAGCTAGACTTAACCGGTGTGAGGAGTCTACTCCTCTACCTCTAGACTATGCAGCTGTTTGGCTGAGGGGTTTGGTTTGCCAAAAGCACTAGCTGTTTCTAAAATCAACTTTTAGCTTTTCAAATTCTACCATCATTAACTTAGCTAGATTTGCTCCTTCTAAGCATACATGGTAACAAGCAATTAGTTCAATCAACAAGTTATCTCATGTGATCCACATTTCACTTCTTACTCGATGCAGTACAAGGAATCAAGCAGTCTCATTAGCTGCGAGAAGCAGACGATTCGAATCGAGTTTTAACCTTGCAAGGTAAACCTAAACACACGGCATGTCAGGGTACTCCGACCCCACACATGACAACCGTCCCCATCGATTCCCCGTTCGCGTCCAGGCCTCACCGCCTTGGCATACAATGCTCCACTGACCCCGGCTGCCGCCGTGCAGTGACCGCACTTGTACCCACCATAGCTAGCATGGGAGACCCTGTCTCAGGTCGCATGAGGGATAAAGTCCGCGCCCGGCTTCACTCAGGTACTAGGTTTACCGGTTACCATTTTTCCCGGCATGTGCTTAGTACGTTCAAAAGCTTGACTCAGGTATCCACACATTAATCCTTAATTCATTTTTCCCGTCTCATGGACAAGGCATCCTCCCTGGATCCAAGTCCATAGACCAACATATATCCCATTATCAAGATGAATACAATCAATTCCTGACCTCGCGCGAGTGCTAGAAAAATCACTCGACTTCTACCGAGATCCTGATTAGCAAGCAGCTACTCGACCTAGCATACTAGTATTCATCTCAAAAAGGAGTCCTAAGTTCATGCAACTAGAGGTTTCAAGCAACTCCTACACTTAAGTGCACATTACAGTCCTACAAGCATTAAGTGTAGTAAAGTAGCATATATTAACATGGTTATGCATAAAACCGGGGCTTGCCTTCAATTGCTGGGGGTGCGGGGAGATCCTCAATAGCAGCCTCTGAAGCCTGCTCCTGGTCCTCCTCTTGGACAGGTCCTTGCTCGGGGATGAGCACGTACTCTCCGTCGGCAAGATTACAATCTAATGAATGCAATGCGTAAGATATATGCATGATACAATAGGTGCTTTAGAATTTACAACTTTTTAAGATGTAGGGTCTTTTGAATTTAAACAAGTTAACCTTACTTATGTAAAACCCTTTTAGTGGTATACTTGGTAAATTGGGTTAGTTTTAATGGGATGAGGTTTATTCCTTCTTCTCTTTTCTTTTATTCTCTTTAATGTTTTGGAGTAGGTTTGAACTACAAGTTGCTTTTATAGAATTCCAAAAATTCTGCAAAAATTACAGTGGCTTGCTACTGGTGTATGATTCTCTGTCTCAAAATTTGGGGTTCAGAAAGTGAATGGTTTTCTCTGGACAAAATTACCAAATCTTAAGGCAGAAGGGGTACTTTGAACTACAACTATTATTTAACAGTGGGTAATTCTTTAAAACTTATTTTTGCTGGCTTTTAGGTGTCATAACATGACTTGATACAAATTTCTAGTCATTAATACCTTTTAATTCTTTTCCTATGGTTTTCTTAAGGTTTCTAGCCAAAGGGGTGCTTTCTACTACCACTATGTTTGAAAAACATCAAACAACAGAGTTCTTATTTTTCTTAGCTAGTATTTTGTGCAAGAGCAATCATTCTGAAGTTTGGGTTCTTTTTGCTTAGGGGAAGTGGTGGTATGCATTATTTGAATTAAGTGGCCTTTCTCTTAAATCACTAGCAATTGGTATGAGTTTGCTTCCTTTTCATGGGTTTGTATTTTTCTCTGGTGGTTTATCTCATCATGGACTTAGCTAATTTTTGGTTGCCCAACATCTCATTATTTGAGGTTGTTTATGATTTATTGGGAAAATGCCTTATTACCACTTTGTATTTATTTTCCTTACTTAAAAAGTTAGGCTGGGGTGCTCTGTATTTTTGTAGTGGGGCTCTGGTGGTTATAAGTTCACTGGATTTTTGTTAACCACTTTGGTTATGGTTTTGAAATTTTAATAATTGATTTTCAGTCTACATAAGGTTGATTAAAGCATCTTAATTAGAAACTGGTCCTAATTAATGGCCTCTGCATTTTTCCTAGGTTCTTGGTTGCATAAGTAAACTAGGAAAAATATTACTAATCACTGTTCAACATTTTCTAATGCTTTTCTGATTTTCTCTAAGTTGTGGACAAAATGGCTTTAAATGAATAACTACATCATAATCTCTAATGCTGGGGGTTCTACTATTTTTAAACAATGTCTAATTAGGGTATAAGTATCTACAAATTTTCTTAAGCTCAGTACAGAAGAAAAACTAATTTTCCTTAATTAAACAAGGTTTAGGGGGTTTCTGTTTTTAATTTTAAGCTCTAAAATTTAGAACAGAAAGCATATGGTTCAATAATTTTAAATGATAGATCATAATATTCCAGAGCTAGCAAAATTGGTTTGACAGCTTTTTATTAAGATTTCATCAAGTTATGAATTTTCTAAGTTCTCTGGTTATTTTAAAAGAATAACAGAATTGATTAAAGGGAAAAACACTTTGCACTGGGGTCCCTGGCGGTTTTTCTAAGTTTTCCTTGCGAATCAGTCCTTAGGTTACTATTCATATGAGTCGCTGACATTACAGAAAACCCCTCGGGTTCTACAGAACCTAACCCGAGGTCCTTCTTCTACCTCAAACAGTAGCCGCGGCGAAGAAAAGGGCGGAGGGGCTTACCGGCGGCGAGACTGTTCCGGTGAAGTGGCCGAGGGTGAAGGGGAGGTCGCGGGGATCACAACGGTGTGCGGAACACCGTCGGAGATGGCCGGAGTTGGTCGGTCCACGCGCGCAGGCGGGGATGCTCGTCGGCGGCGAGGAGACCGGCCTGGTCACGGCGAGATAGTTCAATCAAATGGGTCGGAGAGGTCTACGGGATGCCAGAGAAGACATGAGCGAAAGGAATTGGGCGGAGACTCACTGGATAGCTCGGTCCACGCGCGGCGGCGGAAGACCGAAGTCCGGTGAGGTTGATCTCGGGCCTCCGGTGAAGTCCGGTCGGGTCCGAGGGCTTGGCGAGCTTCACGGGCTACTGGCGGAGCTAGCCGAAGCACTGGTTGGGCTGGAGGGCGGCTGGAGTGGGCTGGCCACGGCGGCCGTAGCTCTGGCGGCAATGGCGGGCGGAAATACGCTCGCCGGAGCTAAGGAACGGTGGCTGGCCGGTGAGGGTGAGTGCGGGACGAAGTGGGGCGCGCCTGGGGAGGCTTTATAGGCACGGCGCGGTGCACGGGCGGTCGTGGACCGGCGAGTGCGCGCGGGCGTGCACTGGGAAGGCGCGGTGCGCGAACGGGCGTGAACCAGGGGTGTCAGCCGCGGTCGAACACGTGTTCCCGTTGCCTCTGCCCCTGTTCAAGCGCCGATTGGGAGCAAATCTTCACGAATTTGGGCAAGATCACTGCAAGGGATTTGTTCACCAGACCAAGCTTTGTCTTTTGTGTATGGACGACGTGCGGTTTTAGGCTAGGGACAGGGAGTTGTAGCGTCACCAAGGTGCCAGTGTCAGAATGCCTGGTCCCGAGGTTGAGCTGCGCCAAAACCGTGTCAAATGGATTTGGTTTGAGTTCAAACTTTCCCAGAATGTGTTCAAGGTAATTTGGCACGACTTTGATATTTGGATCTTCTGGCTTTGAGTTTGGAAAAGCAGAGAACACAGATGATCTTTGAGAAGAGGTCTGAAATTCAGAAATTCAGAAATCTGAATTTCCCTAAGGGTTCATTGATCAAGGGCTGTTTTGGGGATTTAATTGAGTTATTTTGGCTAAGCCTTCTTAATCTTTCTTGTTACTTAGTAAATATACTTTAACTTATATAATTGGCTCAACTTAAAATTTTAAACTTTTCATTCTCTTTTTTATATTTCCTTGAATTTTGTTCATGGGGTTCACTTAGGGTTTTGAATTAGGGTTGCACATTCTTATCTTTCAAAAGCCTCAATTGTTTTGATCATGACACTTTAAGTATATACTTGGTGAATTCTTTCTCACTTAAATTGTTTTGATGCTCATGCTTACTTTGGTTCACATAATATGATGGTTCTTGGTTTGGCTTTTTAAGAGAAACCCTAGGTGACACTGGGGTGTCACAGCCTTCCCCCCTTAAAGGAATCTCGTCCCGAGATTCAGGCCAGAGTCCTCCCGGGGTGAAGCGAAGGGTGAGACTGATAGGAAAAAGGGTGATGATTGTTATTATTAGGGCAAAACTGCTCTTCGAATGTCATTCTCTTTGCAACTTCAGAAGGAAGTCCTTTTTAAGTTTTATCTTTTAGTTACTTCATTCTGAATTAAGATCATATTTTTGGAAATTAGATTCGAAAGGCAGGAGGAGGGGTTGGGGGTGATTACATACCAGCTTCCTTAGGTAGGCAATCGGGGAAGTTGGATCTTAAGAATTCCTCGGTTTCCCAAGTAGCTTCCTCCTCTGAGTGATTACTCCACTGGACCTTGAACATCTTGATCGATTTAGCCCGAGTTGATCTTTCCTTGCAATCCAGAATCTTGGAGGGGTACTCTTGGTACGAGAGATCTGGCTCTATCTCCAATTCTGGCTCTGCTAGAATCTCAGTCGGCAATCGAACACACTTCTTTAGCTGAGATACATGGAATACGCTGTGAATGGCAGACATCTTTGAAGGTAACTTCAGCTTGTATGCCATGGGTCCACATGCTTCAATGATCTCATAAGGTCCAATGTAACGAGGGGCTAGCTTGCCTTTGATCCCAAACCTCTGCACTCCCTTGGTGGGTGATACCTTGAGGTATACAAAACTTCCCACCTTGAACTGGAGAGGTTTCCTTCTTTTGTCATGATAGCTCTTCTGCCTGGCCTGAGCAGCTTCTAGATTCTTCCTGATCAGCTTGACCTTCCTTTCGGCTTCAGCCACCAAATCAGGTCCAAAAACTTCTCTTTCACCAGGCTGAGACCAATTGAGTGGTGTCCTGCACCTTCTCCCATAGAGAGCTTCGAAAGGTGCCATCTTTAGGCTGGACTGATAACTATTGTTATAAGCAAACTCTGCCAAGGAGAGGTGCTTATCCCAGTTCTTGCCACAATCGATCGCACAAGCTCTCAGCATATCTTCCAGAATCTGGTTTACCCTTTCCGTCTGACCATCAGTCTGTGGGTGGTAAGCTGAACTCCTGATTAGCTTGGTTCCCAAAGACTCTTGCAATTGTTCCCAAAATCTGGCAACAAATTGGGCTCCTCGGTCAGAAACAATGGTCCGAGGTAATCCATGCAAACACACGATCCGGTTGATATACAATTCTGCATACTTCTGAGCCTTATCAGTGGTGTGCACAGGAAGGAAATGTGCCACTTTCGTCAATCGGTCCACAATAACCCAAATTGAATCATGATGACGAGAGGTGTTGGGCAGACCCACAATGAAATCCATGCTGATGTCGTCCCACTTCCATGAAGGTACGGACAGTGGTCGCAAAGCTCCAGCGGACTTCAAGTGGCTTGCCTTAACCCTCTGACAGGTGTCACACTCTGATACATACTGGGCTATCTCCCTCTTCATTCTGGTCCACCAGTACAAAAGCTTCAGATCATGGTACATCTTGGTGCTTCCCGGATGCATAGAGAATTTGGAGAGATGAGCTTCATCCAAAATTTTCTTCTTGAGATCCCGGTCCTTAGGAATTACCAATCTGCTTTTGAACCATAACACACCTTTCTCATCCTGGCGGAAACAATTATACTTCTCAACCTTCTGATGGAGATTCTTCTTGATAATCTGCACTCCCTTGTCACTGAGCTGGGCCATGATAATCTGGTCTTGCAAAGCTGGCTCAACAGAAATGTGAGACAAAGAACCAGAAGGAATCACTTCAATTTGCATCTTGCTCAACTCATCACACAAGGTGTTAACACGAGAATCCATCAGAATACAGTTGCATTGCAACTTCCGACTCAAGGCATCAGCTACCACATTAGCTTTCCCTGGGTGATAATGTACCTCTAGGTCATAATCCTTGATCAGCTCTAGCCATCTTCTCTGCCTCATGTTGAGATCAGCCTGAGTAAAAATGTACTTAAGGCTCTTATGATCAGTGAAGATGTTGCAGTGGGTTCCCATTAGATAGTGCCTCCACATCTTCAATGCATGAACCACTGCTGCTAACTCAAGGTCATGAGTGGGATAATTTTGCTCATGGGGCCTGAGTGCTCTTGAGGCATAAGCAATGACTCGGTTGTCTTGCATCAAGACACAACCTAGCCCGGTGCCAGAGGCATCGCAATACACATCAAAAGGCTTGCTGCTGTCGGGTTGCGCCAGAACTGGTGCGGTGGTCAGATGCTGCCTTAATGCATGGAAGGCATCTTCGCACTTCTGACTCCACACAAACTTGACTTCTTTCTTCAGCAACTCAGTAATAGGCTTCGCAATCCGAGAGAAGTCCGGAATAAATCTTCGGTAATAACCGGCCAATCCTAGAAAACTCCGAATCTGGCGAACAGTCGTTGGTGGCCTCCAGTTCATCACCTCTTGCACTTTATCAGGATCAACAGCTATTCCATCCTGAGAGATAGTGTGACCCAAGAATTTGATTTCCTTTAGCCAAAAATCACACTTGGATAGCTTGGCATAAAGGTGGTGCTCTCGCAGACGTTGAAGCACTACATGCAAATGCCCGACATGTTCTTCTTCGTTCTTCGAGTACACCAGAATATCATCGATGAAAACCACCACGAACTTGTCCAATTCCGACATGAAAACAGAATTCATCAGATACATGAAGTATGCTGGTGCATTTGTCAGCCCGAATGACATCACCAAAAATTCATACAGCCCATATCTGGTTGAGAATGCCGTCTTCGGAATATCACTTGCTCGTATTTTGATCTGATGGTAGCCAGAGCGAAGGTCTATCTTGGAAAACACCTTGGCCCCGACCAACTGGTCAAAGAGAACATCAATACGAGGCAAAGGATACTTGTTCTTGATAGTTACCGCATTAAGAGGGCGGTAATCTATACACAGCCTCAAGCTTTCATCCTTCTTCTTCACAAATAGCGCTGGACATCCCCAAGGCGAAGTGCTTGGGCGAATAAATCCCTTATCCAGCAACTCTTGCAATTGCTTCTTCAACTCTGCCAACTCAGCGGGTGGCATTCGGTAGGGCCTCTTGGAAATTGGGGCCGTTCCCGGTTGCAACTCGATGGCGAATTCAATATCCCGGTCCGGTGGCATTCCTGGCAATTCATCAGGAAAGACATCTGCATACTCGTAGACCACTGGGATCTTTTTCAGGGGTAACTCCGTCATAGAGAAAGCACATGACTGAGAAGAACCCTGACTAGGCAGAATCAAAGTGAAATTCCCGCAGAAAGGAGAATTAACTTCCACGGTACGACTGGCTACATCAAGCACAACTTGGTGCAAGGTCATCCAATTTGCTCCTAGAATAATGTCCACATTTTCCAATCCCAATACAAGAAGAGTGGTTTTGACAATGTGGCTTCCCAGTTGAATAGGCACACTTTGGTTTAATTGATTAGTTGCAATTTTACCCCCAGGTGTGACTATCATGAATGACCCTTTTGAGTGAGAGAATGGCAGTTTGCAATTAGCACTGAACTTTTGGCTAATGAAACTATGAGATGCACCAGAATCAAATAGAATTAAAGCAGGTTGATTATAAACTGAAAAGGTACCGGTCATGATAGGAGCTCCTTCTGGCACTTCCTCTAGAGCAGTGAAGTTGAGCTTCCCTTGCCTGACTTGCACCTTCTGCTTTCTTCCCTTGTCTTGATTTGGTGCTGGCATCTGCCTCTGCTGGTTCCTGGGACAATTCTTGGCATAGTGGCCCACATTGCCACAAGTGAAACACTTGTTCCCATTGCCTTGGCGGAACTGCTGCTGCTGCGGAGGCTGATTGTTCCTTGGGGCGGGAGCTGGATAGCGGTTGGGTGCCGGCTGCTGCTGCTGCTGAGGTGGCCTGATCACCCATCTGCCTGCCTGCTGCTGAAAACCCCTGCTCTGATTGTGAGAAACAATCCGGAACCTCTGAGCCTGAGCGGATGGTGCTGCCATTGGTGCCTTCCTCTTCTTCTCTGCCCGGTGAGCAACAATGCAATCCTCCTGAGAGATGGCCATGTTGACCAACTCATTGAAGCTATTGGCCCGGACAGTGTTGAGTCGTTCCCGCAGCTTGGTATTGAGACCCCTGCGGAAGCGATCCCTCTTCTTTTCATCAGAATCAGCATGATACCCTGCATACTGGCATAAGTCGTTGAAGGCTTGCGCATACTGCAGTACCGTGCGGGTTCCTTGATTGAGGGCCAGGAATTCATTCAACTTCCGATCAAGAATGCCAGCTGGAATGTGGTGTCCTCTGAAGGCGGTCTTGAATTCCTCCCAAGATACTTCATGATCAGCGGGGAGCATAGCACGGAAGTGGTCCCACCAAGTCCGAGCTGGGCCGCGAAGCTGCTGTGCGGCGAAGCGAGCCTTGGCCTCATCAGGGCAGTCTCCTGTGAGGAGGGGAAACTTGGACTCGACGACGCGAAGCCACACGTCGGCGTCCAACGGATCCTCTGCCTTGGTGAACAAGGGCGGCTGCGTGCTCAGAAACTCCTGGTATGTTGCCATAGCCGGAGGTCGCTGATGCTGGCCTCCACCATGATGCTGTTGGTGGGGCTGGCGCTGCAAGAGCTGTCGCAGAATCTCATTCTGCTGGGCCATCAGCTCCTGCACTGTGGGAGCTGGAGGAGGTGGCGGGGGAGCTTGCTCATTCTGCCCGCGACGCTGCCTCGCTGCCATCTGAAAACAGAGATTGTCGCCAATGTTATCCCGACTCATATTTCCGAACGACAAGATATCATCTCATATGGAAGGAAAAGGCCATAATCATAATATTAGGTTCGAAAATGAAGATAACATGGTGACAAGGATCCCACAGATATCAAAAGTTTACAGGGTTACATTAATCAGGGGAAAGTACCCATAAGCCTAGTCCAAAAGGTGATACTACTAAGCTCGCATAGGTTTCTATCCGCCTAAAGAAATGTCAAAGCGACTGCTTAACCCTGAGCGGTGGAAGCGACACTGGATACGGGTGAAGGTGATGAAGACATCCACACTACTGATGCATCTATACCAATACAAGTACCAATTTCTGGTCCCATTACTCGCGCTCGTGCTCGTCAACTCAACCATCAGGTGATTACACTCTTGAGTTCATGTCCATCATATTTAGACCATGGAGACCCGTGCACTCTTGTTTTGCTTAGGAATCAGGGAGAAGACCGAAAGGGAAAAGGATTTGAACATGCTGGATTCGGACTGCAGAAGAACACCAACTTGTGACGGTCACCACGGTCAGATGCGGGCTCGGATTGGAATGTTCAAGCACAACATGGAAAGCTTATCAAGTCTACTTTCATATGGATCCGGAATTATAGTCATATCTGTTCTGAGGCCGCCGTAATCATTGTTTTCTTACCGAGACATTTCCTGCCTTTTCTGCCCATGGTGCTGCGTCACCCTATTTTGGCCCAATGGGTCGTGTATCAAGTTAGGTCCATTAGGGACGCATCCTAGGGTTGCAGCACGACCCCAATACCCTTGTGGTCGTCCTCCCATGTTTATAAACCCCCTAGCCGCCACCAAGAACAGCGGGTTTTGTTTAGATCAAGTTTAGCTCTCGCTACTTGCTTGCAAGCGCGCGTGCTAGTTCAGCCGCCCGTCTTCTTGTCTTCGGAACCCCACCATATTGTAGTTTGATCTTTAAACCTACATTTAGATCTGGTAATTCAGTACTTGTTCTACTTGTTCTTGCTAGTTCTTCGATTGCTTGCAGGACGAGTGCCCTAGTGGCCAGGGTGTCACGCTCCACAAGATCGTGACAGCCATAGGAGGTGGTGTATCGGTTGCTAAGGCGCAGCGTCTGATGAAGACATCCACACTACTGATGCATCTATACCAATACAAGTACCAATTTCTGGTCCCATTACTCGCGCTCGTGCTCGTCAACTCAACCATCAGGTGATTACACTCTTGAGTTCATGTCCATCATATTTAGACCATGGAGACCCGTGCACTCTTGTTTTGCTTAGGAATCAGGGAGAAGACCGAAAGGGAAAAGGATTTGAACATGCTGGATTCGGACTGCAGAAGAACACCAACTTGTGACGGTCACCACGGTCAGATGCGGGCTCGGATTGGAATGTTCAAGCACAACATGGAAAGCTTATCAAGTCTACTTTCATATGGATCCGGAATTATAGTCATATCTGTTCTGAGGCCGCCGTAATCATTGTTTTCTTACCGAGACATTTCCTGCCTTTTCTGCCCATGGTGCTGCGTCACCCTATTTTGGCCCAATGGGTCGTGTATCAAGTTAGGTCCATTAGGGACGCATCCTAGGGTTGCAGCACGACCCCAATACCCTTGTGGTCGTCCTCCCATGTTTATAAACCCCCTAGCCGCCACCAAGAACAGCGGGTTTTTTTTAGATCAAGTTTAGCTCTCGCTACTTGCTTGCAAGCGCGCGTGCTAGTTCAGCCGCCCGTCTTCTTGTCTTCGGAACCCCACCATATTGGAGTTTGATCTTTAAACCTACATTTAGATCTGGTAATTCAGTACTTGTTCTACTTGTTCTTGCTAGTTCTTCGATTGCTTGCAGGACGAGTGCCCTAGTGGCCAGGGTGTCACGCTCCACAAGATCGTGACAGCCATAGGAGGTGGTGTATCGGTTGCTAAGGCGCAGCGTCTTTGGAAGGCTGTAGTCGGGCCGTGAACGTCGTCTCCTTCCCCAATCGAGTTATTCCACACCCTCTCATCGAAAGATCGGGCAATCACCCAACGGGTGCACATCAGTTGGTAATCAGAGCAAGGTTTATCGGTGAGAGATTTACTTTTCTTCGCTGTTTTCTTATCTCCTATAGTCCAGAAAAAGCCAAAAAATAGTAGATTAGTTTTACCGCAATCCTATAAACCATTGAGCATTTACTAGTACTACTTAGTTAGGGCTTGTTGAGTTTTTGGTTGCATCGGTTGTGTCGAGTTGCTGGTCTTAGTTTATTCCTTTAGAGTTTTGAGTTCTACCACGTTTTGGTCACCACGAAATCCACCATCACCAAAAACATCTCTGGTTCGTTTTTGCCACCACAGATACATATCATATCCGATTTGGAAGTTTAAATACAATCTGGAAAGCTTATCTTATCTTCTTTCCAACGGATCTGACCTTATCTCAAAATTCGTTCTGAGCGCTCCGCAATCATCGTAGAGATTTCTGGACTTCCTATATTAACAAGATTTGTTAAATCTGATTTAAAGGGGTTGTTAGCAATATCTTTATTGTTTGGGTTGTCATAGTGAAAAAAAGGGTTTAGGCCCCTGCAAAAAAAAACAGAAGAAGAAGAAAAAAAAAAGAATAGAAAAGAAAAAAAAAGGAAAAGAAGAAGAAGGGGGCTGAATCTCTAAATCTGTTGTTTCTCTTTGTGCTGTGCTAGTTGTTCTTTTTCAGTGACTACCTTTGTGCCTAGGCTCACGTCTCTAGCCTGGTTTAGCCTAGGACCAGCACAGTACCACCGTTGAACGATTATTCAGCTTGCTTTTGTAACTAACGTGGTACTAGTGTATTCCTTGCTTCAGCCCACCTACAACTCTACATATTTCGACTACAGTTTGACAGGTCGTGTTGCTGCGGCACCGATACACTTATTCCACGGTTGCAGACTTGTTGGTTGCTGACCCCTCCTGTTGTGCAAGGTAAGAATTGGTAAGAGCTTGTGTGGCAGGTTGAGAGTGAGCGCCTTGCAGTAGCTACATCCTAATAGTTGTAGAGTTTTCATTCCTTCACGTTTTTTTTTTCTTGTTGCCTCTGTTCGTCTAACCATGGCAGGATTGGAGGTTGATGATGCTTCTCGTAATATGCCACACTCTCCTCGCACCAAGGGTATCATACAACACTTTGTAAGGCTAGTGAAGACGCACACGGAAGGTCTTGATAATGACATGCAGGTGACGAATGAAAAGATGGGGCAATTGGAGGCCACACAGATCGACACGAACACCAAACTTGCAAATGTGGAAATGACAGTTGCTCATATTGACAAGAGCCTTGTCGCACTCTTGAGGCGGTTTGATGAGATGCATGCTAATATCAATGGTGGGCGTGATGAGGGCGCCGAAGGTAACTGGGATGACTATGTTGCTGATACTGAACAAGATGACCAAGAAGCACCTAATCGCCGGCGACTACGTACTAACCGTAGAGGTATGGGTGGTTTTCACCGACGTGAGGTACATGGTAATGATGATGCTTTTAGTAAGGTTAAATTTAAAATACCTCCTTTTGATGGTAAATATGACCCTGATGCTTACATTACTTGGGAGATTGTGGTTGATCAAAAGTTTGCATGCCATGAATTTCCTGAGAATGTGCGGGTTAGAGCTGCTACTAGTGAGTTTACTGAATTTGCTTCTGTTTGGTGGATAGAACATGGTAAGAAGAATCCTAATAACATGCCACAAACTTGGGATGCGTTGAAACGGGTCATGCGGGCTAGATTTGTTCCTTCTTATTATGCACGTGATATGTTAAACAAGTTGCAACAATTGAGACAGGGTACTAAAAGTGTAGAAGAATATTATCAGGAATTACAAATGGGTATGCTGCGTTGTAACATAGAGGAGGGTGAGGAATCTGCTATGGCTAGATTTTTGGGCGGGTTAAATAGGGAAATTCAGGACATCCTTGCTTATAAAGATTATGCTAATGTAACCCGATTGTTTCATCTTGCTTGCAAAGCTGAAAGGGAAGTGCAGGGACGACGTGCTAGTGCAAGGTCTAATGTTTCTGCAGGAAAATCTACACCATGGCAACAGCGCACGACTACATCCATGACCGGCCGTACACTAGCACCAACTCCCTCGCCAAGTCGACCAGCACCCCCGCCTTCCTCCAGCGACAAACCACGTGCATCTTCCACAAATTCAGCAACCAAATCTGCCCAGAAACCCGCAGGTAGTGCCTCTTCAGTAGCTTCCACAGGTAGAACAAGAGATGTTCTGTGTTATCGATGCAAGGGCTATGGACACGTGCAGCGTGATTGTCCTAATCAGCGTGTTTTGGTGGTAAAAGACGATGGTGGGTATTCCTCTGCTAGTGATTTGGATGAAGCTACACTTGCTTTGCTTGCGGCTGATGATGTAGGCACTAAGGAACCACCCGAAGAACAGATTGGTGCAGATGATGCAGAGCATTATGAGAGCCTCATTGTACAGCGTGTGCTTAGTGCACAAATGGAGAAGGCAGAGCAGAATCAGCGACATACGTTGTTTCAAACAAAGTGTGTCATTAAGGAGCGTTCATGTCGTTTGATCATTGATGGAGGTAGCTGCAACAACTTGGCTAGCAGCGACATGGTGGAGAAGCTTGCACTTACGACCAAACCGCACCCGCATCCATATCACATTCAATGGCTCAACAATAGTGGTAAGGTCAAGGTAACCAAGCTGGTACGAATTAATTTTGCTATTGGTTCATATCGTGATGTTGTTGACTGTGATGTTGTGCCTATGGATGCTTGTAATATTCTGCTAGGTAGACCATGGCAATTTGATTCAGATTGTATGCATCATGGTAGATCAAATCAATATTCTCTCATACACCATGATAAGAAAATTATTTTGCTTCCCATGTCCCCTGAGGCTATTGTGCGTGATGATGTTGCTAAAGCTACCAAAGCTAAAACTGAGAACAACAAGAATATTAAAGTTGTTGGTAATAACAAAGATGGGATAAAATTGAAAGGACATTGCTTGCTTGCAACAAAAACTGATGTTAATGAATTATTTGCTTCCACTACTGTTGCCTACGCCTTGGTATGCAAGGATGCTTTGATTTCAATTCAAGATATGCAGCATTCTTTGCCTCCTGTTATTACTAACATTTTGCAGGAGTATTCTGATGTATTTCCAAGTGAGATACCAGAGGGGCTGCCACCTATACGAGGGATTGAGCACCAAATTGATCTTATTCCTGGTGCATCTTTGCCGAATCGTGCGCCATATAGGACAAATCCAGAGGAAACAAAAGAAATTCAGCGACAAGTGCAAGAACTACTCGAGAAAGGTTACGTGCGTGAGTCTCTTAGTCCGTGTGCTGTTCCGGTTATTTTAGTGCCTAAAAAAGATGGAACATGGCGTATGTGTGTTGATTGTAGGGCTATTAATAATATCACGATACGTTATCGACACCCTATTCCACGTTTAGATGATATGCTTGATGAATTGAGTGGTGCCATTGTCTTTTCTAAAGTTGATTTGCGTAGTGGGTACCACCAGATTCGTATGAAATTGGGAGATGAATGGAAAACTGCTTTCAAAACTAAGTTCGGATTGTATGAGTGGTTAGTCATGCCTTTTGGGTTAACTAATGCACCTAGCACTTTCATGAGATTAATGAACGAGGTTTTGCGTGCCTTCATTGGAAAATTTGTGGTAGTATACTTTGATGACATATTGATCTACAGCAAATCTATGGATGAACATGTTGATCACATGCGTGCTGTTTTTAATGCTTTACGAGATGCACGTTTATTTGGTAACCTTGAGAAGTGCACATTTTGCACCGATCGAGTTTCGTTTCTTGGTTATGTTGTGACTCCACAGGGAATTGAGGTTGATCAAGCCAAGGTAGAAGCGATACATGGATGGCCTATGCCAAAGACTATCACACAGGTGCGGAGTTTCCTAGGACTTGCTGGCTTCTATCGCCGTTTTGTGAAGGACTTTAGCACCATTGCTGCACCTTTGAATGAGCTTACGAAGAAGGGAGTGCATTTTAGTTGGGGCAAAGTACAAGAGCACGCTTTCAACGTGCTGAAAGATAAGTTGACACATGCACCTCTCCTCCAACTTCCTGATTTTAATAAGACTTTTGAGCTTGAATGTGATGCTAGTGGAATTGGATTGGGTGGTGTTTTGTTACAAGAAGGCAAACCTGTTGCATATTTTAGTGAAAAATTGAGTGGGTCTGTTCTAAATTATTCTACTTATGATAAGGAATTATATGCTCTTGTGCGAACATTAGAAACATGGCAGCATTATTTGTGGCCCAAAGAGTTTGTTATTCATTCTGATCATGAATCTTTGAAACATATTCGTAGTCAAGGAAAACTGAACCGTAGACATGCTAAGTGGGTTGAATTTATCGAATCGTTTCCTTATGTTATTAAGCACAAGAAAGGAAAAGAGAATATCATTGCTGACGCTTTGTCTAGAAGATATACTTTGCTGAATCAACTTGACTACAAAATCTTTGGATTAGAGACGATTAAAGACCAATATGTTCATGATGCTGATTTTAAAGATGTGTTGCTGCATTGTAAAGATGGGAAAGGATGGAACAAATATATCGTTAGTGATGGGTTTGTGTTTAGAGCTAACAAGCTATGCATTCCAGCTAGCTCCGTTCGTTTGTTGTTGTTACAGGAAGCACATGGAGGTGGCTTAATGGGACATTTTGGAGCAAAGAAAACGGAGGACATACTTGCTGGTCATTTCTTTTGGCCCAAGATGAGAAGAGATGTGGTGAGATTGGTTGCTCGTTGCACGACATGCCAAAAGGCGAAGTCACGGTTAAATCCACACGGTTTGTATTTGCCTCTACCCGTTCCTAGTGCTCCTTGGGAAGATATTTCTATGGATTTTGTGCTGGGATTGCCTAGGACTAGGAAGGGACATGATAGTGTGTTTGTGGTTGTTGATAGATTTTCTAAGATGGCACATTTCATACCATGTCATAAAACTGACGATGCTACTCATATTGCTGATTTGTTCTTTCGTGAAATTGTTCGTTTGCATGGTGTGCCCAACACAATCGTTTCTGATCGTGATGCTAAATTTCTTAGTCATTTTTGGAGGACTTTGTGGGCAAAATTGGGGACTAAGCTTTTATTTTCTACTACATGTCATCCTCAAACTGATGGTCAAACTGAAGTTGTGAATAGAACTTTGTCTACTATGTTAAGGGCAGTTCTAAAGAAGAATATTAAGATGTGGGAGGACTGTTTGCCTCATATTGAATTTGCTTATAATCGATCATTGCATTCTACTACAAAGATGTGCCCATTTCAGATTGTATATGGTTTGTTACCTCGTGCTCCTATTGATTTAATGCCTTTGCCATCTTCTGAAAAACTAAATTTTGATGCTACTAGGCGTGCTGAATTGATGTTAAAACTGCACGAAACTACTAAAGAAAACATAGAGCGTATGAATGCTAGATATAAGTTTGCTAGTGATAAAGGTAGAAAGGAAATAAATTTTGAACCTGGAGATTTAGTTTGGTTGCATTTGAGAAAGGAAAGGTTTCCTGAATTACGAAAATCTAAATTGTTGCCTCGAGCCGATGGACCGTTTAAAGTGCTAGAGAAAATTAAAGACAATGCATATAGGCTAGATCTGCCTGCAGACTTTGGGGTTAGCCCCACATTTAACATTGCAGATTTAAAGCCCTACTTGGGAGAGGAAGTTGAGCTTGAGTCGAGGACGACTCAAATGCAAGAAGGGGAGAATGATGAAGACATCCACACTACTGATGCATCTATACCAATACAAGTACCAATTTCTGGTCCCATTACTCGCGCTCGTGCTCGTCAACTCAACCATCAGGTGATTACACTCTTGAGTTCATGTCCATCATATTTAGACCATGGAGACCCGTGCACTCTTGTTTTGCTTAGGAATCAGGGAGAAGACCGAAAGGGAAAAGGATTTGAACATGCTGGATTCGGACTGCAGAAGAACACCAACTTGTGACGGTCACCACGGTCAGATGCGGGCTCGGATTGGAATGTTCAAGCACAACATGGAAAGCTTATCAAGTCTACTTTCATATGGATCCGGAATTATAGTCATATCTGTTCTGAGGCCGCCGTAATCATTGTTTTCTTACCGAGACATTTCCTGCCTTTTCTGCCCATGGTGCTGCGTCACCCTATTTTGGCCCAATGGGTCGTGTATCAAGTTAGGTCCATTAGGGACGCATCCTAGGGTTGCAGCACGACCCCAATACCCTTGTGGTCGTCCTCCCATGTTTATAAACCCCCTAGCCGCCACCAAGAACAGCGGGTTTTTTTTAGATCAAGTTTAGCTCTCGCTACTTGCTTGCAAGCGCGCGTGCTAGTTCAGCCGCCCGTCTTCTTGTCTTCGGAACCCCACCATATTGGAGTTTGATCTTTAAACCTACATTTAGATCTGGTAATTCAGTACTTGTTCTACTTGTTCTTGCTAGTTCTTCGATTGCTTGCAGGACGAGTGCCCTAGTGGCCAGGGTGTCACGCTCCACAAGATCGTGACAGCCATAGGAGGTGGTGTATCGGTTGCTAAGGCGCAGCGTCTTTGGAAGGCTGTAGTCGGGCCGTGAACGTCGTCTCCTTCCCCAATCGAGTTATTCCACACCCTCTCATCGAAAGATCGGGCAATCACCCAACGGGTGCACATCAGCGTCTTTGGAAGGCTGTAGTCGGGCCGTGAACGTCGTCTCCTCCCCCAATCGAGTTATTCCACACCCTCTCATCGAAAGATCGGACAATCACCCAACGGGTGCACATCAGTTGGTAATCAGAGCAAGGTTTATCGGTGAGAGATTTACTTTTCTTCGCTGTTTTCTTATCTCCTATAGTCCAGAAAAAGCCAAAAAATAGTAGATTAGTTTTACCGCAATCCTATAAACCATTGAGCATTTACTAGTACTACTTAGTTAGGGCTTGTTGAGTTTTTGGTTGCATCGGTTGTGTCGAGTTGCTGGTCTTAGTTTATTCCTTTAGAGTTTTGAGTTCTACCACGTTTTGGTCACCACGAAATCCACCATCACCAAAAACATCTCTGGTTCGTTTTTGCCACCACGGATACATATCATATCCGATTTGGAAGTTTAAATACAATCTGGAAAGCTTATCTTATCTTCTTTCCAACGGATCTGACCTTATCTCAAAATTCGTTCTGAGCGCTCCGCAATCATCGTAGAGATTTCTGGACTTCCTATATTAACAAGATTTGTTAAATCTGATTTAAAGGGGTTGTTAGCAATATCTTTATTGTTTGGGTTGTCATAGTGAAAAAAAAAGGGTTTAGGCCCCTGCAAAAAAAACAGAAGAAGAAGAAAAAAAAAAGAATAGAAAAGAAAAAAAAGGAAAAGAAGAAGAAGGGGGCTGAATCTCTAAATCTGTTGTTTCTCTTTGTGCTGTGCTAGTTGTTCTTTTTCAGTGACTACCTTTGTGCCTAGGCTCACGTCTCTAGCCTGGTTTAGCCTAGGACCAGCACAGTACCACCGTTGAACGATTATTCAGCTTGCTTTTGTAACTAACGTGGTACTAGTGTATTCCTTGCTTCAGCCCACCTACAACTCTACATATTTCGACTACAGTTTGACAGGTCGTGTTGCTGCGGCACCGATACACTTATTCCACGGTTGCAGACTTGTTGGTTGCTGACCCCTCCTGTTGTGCAAGGTAAGAATTGGTAAGAGCTTGTGTGGCAGGTTGAGAGTGAGCGCCTTGCAGTAGCTACATCCTAATAGTTGTAGAGTTTTTATTCCTTCACGTTTTTTTTTTCTTGTTGCCTCTGTTCGTCTAACCATGGCAGGATTGGAGGTTGATGATGCTTCTCGTAATATGCCACACTCTCCTCGCACCAAGGGTATCATACAACACTTTGTAAGGCTAGTGAAGACGCACACGGAAGGTCTTGATAATGACATGCAGGTGACGAATGAAAAGATGGGGCAATTGGAGGCCACACAGATCGACACGAACACCAAACTTGCAAATGTGGAAATGACAGTTGCTCATATTGACAAGAGCCTTGTCGCACTCTTGAGGCGGTTTGATGAGATGCATACTAATATCAATGGTGGGCGTGATGAGGGCGCCGAAGGTAACTGGGATGACTATGTTGCTGATACTGAACAAGATGACCAAGAAGCACCTAATCGCCGGCGACTACGTACTAACCGTAGAGGTATGGGTGGTTTTCACCGACGTGAGGTACATGGTAATGATGATGCTTTTAGTAAGGTTAAATTTAAAATACCTCCTTTTGATGGTAAATATGACCCTGATGCTTACATTACTTGGGAGATTGCGGTTGATCAAAAGTTTGCATGCCATGAATTTCCTGAGAATGCGCGGGTTAGAGCTGCTACTAGTGAGTTTACTGAATTTGCTTCTGTTTGGTGGATAGAACATGGTAAGAAGAATCCTAATAACATGCCACAAACTTGGGATGCGTTGAAACGGGTCATGCGGGCTAGATTTGTTCCTTCTTATTATGCACGTGATATGTTAAACAAGTTGCAACAATTGAGACAGGGTACTAAAAGTGTAGAAGAATATTATCAGGAATTACAAATGGGTATGCTGCGTTGTAACATAGAGGAGGGTGAGGAATCTGCTATGGCTAGATTTTTGGGCGGGTTAAATAGGGAAATTCAGGACATCCTTGCTTATAAAGATTATGCTAATGTAACCCGATTGTTTCATCTTGCTTGCAAAGCTGAAAGGGAAGTGCAGGGACGACGTGCTAGTGCAAGGTCTAATGTTTCTGCAGGAAAATCTACACCATGGCAACAGCGCACGACTACATCCATGACCGGCCGTACACTAGCACCAACTCCCTCGCCAAGTCGACCAGCACCCCCGCCTTCCTCCAGCGACAAACCACGTGCATCTTCCACAAATTCAGCAACCAAATCTGCCCAGAAACCCGCAGGTAGTGCCTCTTCAGTAGCTTCCACAGGTAGAACAAGAGATGTTCTGTGTTATCGATGCAAGGGCTATGGACACGTGCAGCGTTATTGTCCTAATCAGCGTGTTTTGGTGGTAAAAGACGATGGTGGGTATTCCTCTGCTAGTGATTTGGATGAAGCTACACTTGCTTTGCTTGCGGCTGATGATGTAGGCACTAAGGAACCACCCGAAGAACAGATTGGTGCAGATGATGCAGAGCATTATGAGAGCCTCATTGTACAGCGTGTGCTTAGTGCACAAATGGAGAAGGCAGAGCAGAATCAGCGACATACATTGTTTCAAACAAAGTGTGTCATTAAGGAGCGTTCATGTCGTTTGATCATTGATGGAGGTAGCTGCAACAACTTGGCTAGCAGCGACATGGTGGAGAAGCTTGCACTTACGACCAAACCGCACCCACATCCATATCACATTCAATGGCTCAACAATAGTGGTAAGGTCAAGGTAACCAAGTTGGTACGAATTAATTTTGCTATTGGTTCATATCGTGATGTTGTTGACTGTGATGTTGTGCCTATGGATGCTTGTAATATTCTGCTAGGTAGACCATGGCAATTTGATTCAGATTGTATGCATCATGGTAGATCAAATCAATATTCTCTCATACACCATGATAAGAAAATTATTTTGCTTCCCATGTCCCCTGAGGCTATTGTGCGTGATGATGTTGCTAAAGCTACCAAAGCTAAAACTGAGAACAACAAGAATATTAAAGCTGTTGGTAATAACAAAGATGGGATAAAATTGAAAGGACATTGCTTGCTTGCAACAAAAACTGATGTTAATGAATTATTTGCTTCCACTACTGTTGCCTACGCCTTGGTATGCAAGGATGCTTTGATTTCAATTCAAGATATGCAGCATTCTTTGCCTCCTGTTATTACTAACATTTTGCAGGAGTATTCTGATGTATTTCCAAGTGAGATACCAGAGGGGCTGCCACCTATACGAGGGATTGAGCACCAAATTGATCTTATTCCTGGTGCATCTTTGCCGAATCGTGCGCCATATAGGACAAATCCAGAGGAAACAAAAGAAATTCAGCGACAAGTGCAAGAACTACTCGACAAAGGTTACGTGCGTGAGTCTCTTAGTCCGTGTGCTGTTCCGGTTATTTTAGTGCCTAAAAAAGATGGAACATGGCGTATGTGTGTTGATTGTAGGGCTATTAATAATATCACGATACGTTATCGACACCCTATTCCACGTTTAGATGATATGCTTGATGAATTGAGTGGTGCCATTGTCTTTTCTAAAGTTGATTTGCGTAGTGGGTACCACCAGATTCGTATGAAATTGGGAGATGAATGGAAAACTGCTTTCAAAACTAAGTTCGGATTGTATGAGTGGTTAGTCATGCCTTTTGGGTTAACTAATGCACCTAGCACTTTCATGAGATTAATGAACGAGGTTTTGCGTGCCTTCATTGGAAAATTTGTGGTAGTATACTTTGATGACATATTAATCTACAGCAAATCTATGGATGAACATGTTGATCACATGCGTGCTGTTTTTAATGCTTTACGAGATGCACGTTTATTTGGTAACCTTGAGAAGTGCACATTTTGCACCGATCGAGTTTCGTTTCTTGGTTATGTTGTGACTCCACAGGGAATTGAGGTTGATCAAGCCAAGGTAGAAGCGATACATGGATGGCCTATGCCAAAGACTATCACACAGGTGCGGAGTTTCCTAGGACTTGCTGGCTTCTATCGCCGTTTTGTGAAGGACTTTAGCACCATTGCTGCACCTTTGAATGAGCTTACGAAGAAGGGAGTGCATTTTAGTTGGGGCAAAGTACAAGAGCACGCTTTCAACGTGCTGAAAGATAAGTTGACACATGCACCTCTCCTCCAACTTCCTGATTTTAATAAGACTTTTGAGCTTGAATGTGATGCTAGTGGAATTGGATTGGGTGGTGTTTTGTTACAAGAAGGCAAACCTGTTGCATATTTTAGTGAAAAATTGAGTGGGTCTGTTCTAAATTATTCTACTTATGATAAGGAATTATATGCTCTTGTGCGAACATTAGAAACATGGCAGCATTATTTGTGGCCCAAAGAGTTTGTTATTCATTCTGATCATGAATCTTTGAAACATATTCGTAGTCAAGGAAAACTGAACCGTAGACATGCTAAGTGGGTTGAATTTATCGAATCGTTTCCTTATGTTATTAAGCACAAGAAAGGAAAAGAGAATATCATTGCTGACGCTTTGTCTAGGAGATATACTTTGCTGAATCAACTTGACTACAAAATCTTTGGATTAGAGACGATTAAAGACCAATATGTTCATGATGCTGATTTTAAAGATGTGTTGCTGCATTGTAAAGATGGGAAAGGATGGAACAAATATATCGTTAGTGATGGGTTTGTGTTTAGAGCTAACAAGCTATGCATTCCAGCTAGCTCCGTTCGTTTGTTGTTGTTACAGGAAGCACATGGAGGTGGCTTAATGGGACATTTTGGAGCAAAGAAAACGGAGGACATACTTGCTGGTCATTTCTTTTGGCCCAAGATGAGAAGAGATGTGGTGAGATTGGTTGCTCGTTGCACGACATGCCAAAAGGCGAAGTCACGGTTAAATCCACACGGTTTGTATTTGCCTCTACCCGTTCCTAGTGCTCCTTGGGAAGATATTTCTATGGATTTTGTGCTGGGATTGCCTAGGACTAGGAAGGGACGTGATAGTGTGTTTGTGGTTGTTGATAGATTTTCTAAGATGGCACATTTCATACCATGTCATAAAACTGACGATGCTACTCATATTGCTGATTTGTTCTTTCGTGAAATTGTTCGCTTGCATGGTGTGCCCAACACAATCGTTTCTGATCGTGATGCTAAATTTCTTAGTCATTTTTGGAGGACTTTGTGGGCAAAATTGGGGACTAAGCTTTTATTTTCTACTACATGTCATCCTCAAACTGATGGTCAAACTGAAGTTGTGAATAGAACTTTGTCTACTATGTTAAGGGCAGTTCTAAAGAAGAATATTAAGATGTGGGAGGACTGTTTGCCTCATATTGAATTTGCTTATAATCGATCATTGCATTCTACTACAAAGATGTGCCCATTTCAGATTGTATATGGTTTGTTACCTCGTGCTCCTATTGATTTAATGCCTTTGCCATCTTCTGAAAAACTAAATTTTGATGCTACTAGGCGTGCTGAATTGATGTTAAAACTGCACGAAACTACTAAAGAAAACATAGAGCGTATGAATGCTAGATATAAGTTTGCTAGTGATAAAGGTAGAAAGGAAATAAATTTTGAACCTGGAGATTTAGTTTGGTTGCATTTGAGAAAGGAAAGGTTTCCTGAATTACGAAAATCTAAATTGTTGCCTCGAGCCGATGGACCGTTTAAAGTGCTAGAGAAAATTAACGACAATGCATATAGGCTAGATCTGCCTGCAGACTTTGGGGTTAGCCCCACATTTAACATTGCAGATTTAAAGCCCTACTTGGGAGAGGAAGTTGAGCTTGAGTCGAGGACGACTCAAATGCAAGAAGGGGAGAATGATGAAGACATCCACACTACTGATGCATCTATACCAATACAAGTACCAATTTCTGGTCCCATTACTCGCGCTCGTGCTCGTCAACTCAACCATCAGGTGATTACACTCTTGAGTTCATGTCCATCATATTTAGACCATGGAGACCCGTGCACTCTTGTTTTGCTTAGGAATCAGGGAGAAGACCGAAAGGGAAAAGGATTTGAACATGCTGGATTCGGACTGCAGAAGAACACCAACTTGTGACGGTCACCACGGTCAGATGCGGGCTCGGATTGGAATGTTCAAGCACAACATGGAAAGCTTATCAAGTCTACTTTCATATGGATCCGGAATTATAGTCATATCTGTTCTGAGGCCGCCGTAATCATTGTTTTCTTACCGAGACATTTCCTGCCTTTTCTGCCCATGGTGCTGCGTCACCCTATTTTGGCCCAATGGGTCGTGTATCAAGTTAGGTCCATTAGGGACGCATCCTAGGGTTGCAGCACGACCCCAATACCCTTGTGGTCGTCCTCCCATGTTTATAAACCCCCTAGCCGCCACCAAGAACAGCGGGTTTTGTTTAGATCAAGTTTAGCTCTCGCTACTTGCTTGCAAGCGCGCGTGCTAGTTCAGCCGCCCGTCTTCTTGTCTTCGGAACCCCACCATATTGTAGTTTGATCTTTAAACCTACATTTAGATCTGGTAATTCAGTACTTGTTCTACTTGTTCTTGCTAGTTCTTCGATTGCTTGCAGGACGAGTGCCCTAGTGGCCAGGGTGTCACGCTCCACAAGATCGTGACAGCCATAGGAGGTGGTGTATCGGTTGCTAAGGCGCAGCGTCTTTGGAAGGCTGTAGTCGGGCCGTGAACGTCGTCTCCTCCCCCAATCGAGTTATTCCACACCCTCTCATCGAAAGATCGGGCAATCACCCAACGGGTGCACATCAGAAGGAGGCATCGCGGAGGTAGTCCCATTGGCACCAGGGGCTGGTCCTAGCTCCTCGGGAGCCTCTTCTCCCTCGCTTCCTGCTTCATTGGCCTCCATCTCCAGGTGGTGCATGTCCAAGTGGTCATTGGCTTCCTCGAGTTCCCTCTGCACGTCGTGAAGCTGGTTCTCCAAGACATCAATAGTGTTATCTCGGATCTCCACTTGCTGCTCCAGGGTGGTAATACGCTGGCTCAGCCTTTCCACCTGCAGATCCTTCTCCACCAACTCTGTGGATAGGTCGACCACAAAATCTTCCCGACTGTCGAGGGTGAGCTTGGCAGCCTGAGCGGTGTTGGCAAGAAGTGTCATAGCATCGCTCTGAAGGGCCTGAAGGCGGTACAGCGCACTCATGCACTGAACAGTGACCCTCCCAACCAAGTCAGGATACATTGCCCACACATCCTTCACATGGCTCACGCGGTTACACCACATGGGATCATCCTTCTTTTCAGCAGGGAAGAGTCCCAAGGGGTGCATCACCATCTCCAGGGGATGGTAGCCACAGAAAGTCGTCAGAGTCTTCATGGCTGCTGCCTCAACGGTGTCATCCGTCCTGAGTCCAATCGTCTCAGAGTCAAGAGAACGCCAACCCGGCTGAAGGGGATGAGCCTCCAAAGTTAGCCAGACCCGACAACGAGGTACCCGATGCTCCTCATACAACTGCACCGTGTACAAAGGGGGCGTAGGGTAACCGGCGGAGTTAAGCACTTCCCACAAGATGGAAGGAAAGCCATCGCGAGAAAGGAAGTCAGAACTGAAACGAGAGTCTCCTCCACTGGCGGGGGTAGGTGAATTCATCTGCGGAAGGGAATCAAGATAAAGATTATGGTGGAAGGAAAAAGAAAAAGAGAGCCCGGATGATTTTAAAGAAAAGGGGTTAGCTCAAATTTTAATTCCTCTTTGTGTTTTATAATGCATGCATGCGGAAGGAAACGTTGCCTCTCAAAAGGGAAATAGGGTGCCTTTTTAGGGCATCCTAAAATATAAGTATTGGCCCACAGGGCCTAATTAATTAGCCACCTATTTCTCCCTCTATGCCTAAGGCCTTTCGTCCTAGGTCTAACGGTCTAGTCCTGTCGATCCGTAGTAGTTTCTAGGAAAGTTTTAGATTTTGAAAATCGGTATTCATGGTTTATTGTCCTTCTCTGTGGTGGAATTTGCTCCGATACCAGCTGTGGCAGAACCACCCGAATTATTCCAGCTTAAGTGCCTAAGTCACGCCTCAGGGGCCGTAACACACTTAAATCGGAATAACCCGTCAGTCCCTCAGATCTAGTCTGATAGAGCCACTTAACCAGGATCAAATTCCACAATCTCACGCGAAGGTGAGTCACAGAAGAAATACAATAAAACAGGAAACCTCAAATTAAGTACGGAGTTATTACATAAATCGGAGTTTTTGGAGTAGCAAATAAAGTTCACAAATTAAGTGCAGCGGATAATCGATGTCGTCGGTAATGAGGAAATGGGCAAGGCCTAGCCCACTACTCCTCATGCTCCTCTCCTGCCGGAGCAACATCCCACTCGACCGTCCAACCCGGTGGCAGGGTGGTAGGCCAAGTCACACCATCAACTACATCCTGCATGGTACCTGCAAAAATGGTGCCACAAGCAAGGCTGAGTATACTAATACTCAGCTAGACTTAACCGGTGTGAGGAGTCTACTCCTCTACCTCTAGACTATGCAGCTGTTTGGCTGAGGGGTTTGGTTTGCCAAAAGCACTAGCTGTTTCTAAAATCAACTTTTAGCTTTTCAAATTCTACCATCATTAACTTAGCTAGATTTGCTCCTTCTAAGCATACATGGTAACAAGCAATTAGTTCAATCAACAAGTTATCTCATGTGATCCACATTTCACTTCTTACTCGATGCAGTACAAGGAATCAAGCAGTCTCATTAGCTGCGAGAAGCAGACGATTCGAATCGAGTTTTAACCTTGCAAGGTAAACCTAAACACACGGCATGTCAGGGTACTCCGACCCCACACATGACAACCGTCCCCATCGATTCCCCGTTCGCATCCAGGCCTCACCGCCTTGGCATACAATGCTCCACTGACCCCGGCTGCCGCCGTGCAGTGACCGCACTTGTACCCACCATAGCTAGCATGGGAGACCCTGTCTCAGGTCGCATGAGGGATAAAGTCCGCGCCCGGCTTCACTCAGGTACTAGATTTACCGGTTACCATTTTTCCCGGCATGTGCTTAGTACGTTCAAAAGCTTGACTCAGGTATCCACACATTAATCCTTAATTCATTTTTCCCGTCTCATGGACAAGGCATCCTCCCTGGATCCAAGTCCATAGACCAACATATATCCCATTATCAAGATGAATACAATCAATTCCTGACCTCGCGCGAGTGCTAGAAAAATCACTCGACTTCTACCGAGATCCTGATTAGCAAGCAGCTACTCGACCTAGCATACTAGTATTCATCTCAAAAAGGAGTCCTAAGTTCATGCAACTAGAGGTTTGAAGCAACTCCTACACTTAAGTGCACATTACAGTCCTACAAGCATTAAGTGTAGTAAAGTAGCATATATTAACATGGTTATGCATAAAACCGGGGCTTGCCTTCAATTGCTGGGGGTGCGGGGAGATCCTCAATAGCAGCCTCTGAAGCCTGCTCCTGGTCCTCCTCTTGGACAGGTCCTTGCTCGGGGATGAGCACGTACTCTCCGTCGGCAAGATTACAATCTAATGAATGCAATGCGTAAGATATATGCATGATACAATAGGTGCTTTAGAATTTACAACTTTTTAAGATGTAGGGTCTTTTGAATTTAAACAAGTTAACCTTACTTATGTAAAACCCTTTTAGTGGTATACTTGGTAAATTGGGTTAGTTTTAATGGGATGAGGTTTATTCCTTCTTCTCTTTTCTTTTATTCTCTTTAATGTTTTGGAGTAGGTTTGAACTACAAGTTGCTTTTATAGAATTCCAAAAATTCTGCAAAAATTACAGTGGCTTGCTACTGGTGTATGATTCTCTGTCTCAAAATTTGGGGTTCAGAAAGTGAATGGTTTTCTCTGGACAAAATTACCAAATCTTAAGGCAGAAGGGGTACTTTGAACTACAACTATTATTTAACAGTGGGTAATTCTTTAAAACTTATTTTTGCTGGCTTTTAGGTGTCATAACATGACTTGATACAAATTTCTAGTCATTAATACCTTTTAATTCTTTTCCTATGGTTTTCTTAAGGTTTCTAGCCAAAGGGGTGCTTTCTACTACCACTATGTTTGAAAAACATCAAACAACAGAGTTCTTATTTTTCTTAGCTAGTATTTTGTGCAAGAGCAATCATTCTGAAGTTTGGGTTCTTTTTGCTTAGGGGAAGTGGTGGTATGCATTATTTGAATTAAGTGGCCTTTCTCTTAAATCACTAGCAATTGGTATGAGTTTGCTTCCTTTTCATGGGTTTGTATTTTTCTCTGGTGGTTTATCTCATCATGGACTTAGCTAATTTTTGGTTGCCCAACATCTCATTATTTGAGGTTGTTTATGATTTATTGGGAAAATGCCTTATTACCACTTTGTATTTATTTTCCTTACTTAAAAAGTTAGGCTGGGGTGCTCTGTATTTTTGTAGTGGGGCTCTGGTGGTTATAAGTTCACTGGATTTTTGTTAACCACTTTGGTTATGGTTTTGAAATTTTAATAATTGATTTTCAGTCTACATAAGGTTGATTAAAGCATCTTAATTAGAAACTGGTCCTAATTAATGGCCTCTGCATTTTTCCTAGGTTCTTGGTTGCATAAGTAAACTAGGAAAAATATTACTAATCACTGTTCAACATTTTCTAATGCTTTTCTGATTTTCTCTAAGTTGTGGACAAAATGGCTTTAAATGAATAACTACATCATAATCTCTAATGCTGGGGGTTCTACTATTTTTAAACAATGTCTAATTAGGGTATAAGCATCTACAAATTTTCTTAAGCTCAGTACAGAAGAAAAACTAATTTTCCTTAATTAAACAAGGTTTAGGGGGTTTCTGTTTTTAATTTTAAGCTCTAAAATTTAGAACAGAAAGCATATGGTTCAATAATTTTAAATGATAGATCATAATATTCCAGAGCTAGCAAAATTGGTTTGACAGCTTTTCATTAAGATTTCATCAAGTTATGAATTTTCTAAGTTCTCTGGTTATTTTAAAAGAATAACATAATTGATTAAAGGGAAAAACACTTTGCACTGGGGTCCCTGGCGGTTTTTCTAAGTTTTCCTTGCGAATCAGTCCTTAGGTTACTATTCATATGAGTCGCTGACATTACAGAAAACCCCTCGGGTTCTACAGAACCTAACCCGAGGTCCTTCTTCTACCTCAAACAGTAGCCGCGGCGAAGAAAAGGGCGGAGGGGCTTACCGGCGGCGAGACTGTTCCGGTGAAGTGGCCGAGGGTGAAGGGGAGGTCGCGGGGATCACAACGGTGTGCGGAACACCGTCGGAGATGGCCGGAGTCGGTCGGTCCACGCGCGCAGGCGGGGATGCTCGTCGGCGGCGAGGAGACCGGCCTGGTCACGGCGAGATAGTTCAATCAAATGGGTCGGAGAGGTCTACGGGATGCCAGAGAAGACATGAGCGAAAGGAATTGGGCGGAGACTCACTGGATAGCTCGGTC
Organism: Zea mays; assembly: GCF_902167145.1. Taxonomy (NCBI): domain Eukaryota; kingdom Viridiplantae; phylum Streptophyta; class Magnoliopsida; order Poales; family Poaceae; genus Zea; species Zea mays. The sequence goes on from NC_050103.1 coordinate 50,719,539, forward strand.
CACGCGCGGCGGCGGAAGACCGAAGTCCGGTGAGGTTGATCTCGGGCCTCCGGTGAAGTCCGGTCGGGTCCGAGGGCTTGGCGAGCTTCACGGGCTACTGGCGGAGCTAGCCGAAGCACTGGTTGGGCTGGAGGGCGGCTGGAGTGGGCTCGCCACGGCGGCCGTAGCTCTGGCGGCAATGGCGGGCGGAAATACGCTCGCCGGAGCTAAGGAACGGTGGCTGGCCGGTGAGGGTGAGTGCGGGGCGAAGTGGGGCGCGCCTGGGGAGGCTTTATAGGCACGGCGCGGTGCACGGGCGGTCGTGGACCGGCGAGTGCGCGCGGGCGTGCACTGGGAAGGCGCGGTGCGCGAACGGGCGTGAACCAGGGGTGTCAGCCGCGGTCGAACACGTGTTCCCGTTGCCTCTGCCCCTGTTCAAGCGCCGATTGGGAGCAAATCTTCGCGAATTTGGGCAAGATCACTGCAAGGGATTTGTTCACCAGACCAAGCTTTGTCTTTTGTGTATGGACGACGTGCGGTTTTAGGCTAGGGACAGGGAGTTGTAGCGTCACCAAGGTGCCAGTGTCAGAATGCCTGGTCCCGAGGTTGAGCTGCGCCAAAACCGTGTCAAATGGATTTGGTTTGAGTTCAAACTTTCCCAGAATGTGTTCAAGGTAATTTGGCACGACTTTGATATTTGGATCTTCTGGCTTTGAGTTTGGAAAAGCAGAGAACACAGATGATCTTTGAGAAGAGGTCTGAAATTCAGAAATTCAGAAATCTGAATTTCCCTAAGGGTTCATTGATCAAGGGCTGTTTTGGGGATTTAATTGAGTTATTTTGGCTAAGCCTTCTTAATCTTTCTTGTTACTTAGTAAATATACTTTAACTTATATAATTGGCTCAACTTAAAATTTTAAACTTTTCATTCTCTTTTTTATATTTCCTTGAATTTTGTTCATGGGGTTCACTTAGGGTTTTGAATTAGGGTTGCACATTCTTATCTTTCAAAAGCCTCAATTGTTTTGATCATGACACTTTAAGTATATACTTGGTGAATTCTTTCTCACTTAAATTGTTTTGATGCTCATGCTTACTTTGGTTCACATAATATGATGGTTCTTGGTTTGGCTTTTTAAGAGAAACCCTAGGTGACACTGGGGTGTCACAAAATAGTTATTAAACCGTGTAGATTCAATTCCTGGGCCATGAATCTGAGTAACTCATCGAACATGCTTTCGGTAAGCATCAGGTTTGCTTTGATTCAACGTTTTTCCTGTGGCCTTTATGCAAACAGGGAACTTAAAATTTTAAGAGCTATGGGAGACAAAAACAGCAGGGAAGGGAACCTACGGCGACGTTAGGAAGAGAACTGCCAAAGGAGGGTGACAAAGGAGGAAACCTGGCTAGTGTTTGAGATGGATCACTGGAGGGGCCAACCTGTGATGTCCACCGCATGTCCCCATCCAGCTCGACCTTCCTGCCACCGGCCGCAGATGCATCTGGCACCATGCCCATTTGCTCACTGGAGGCCTGCTACACACCTCCTTCACTACCCGGCTCACCAGCTACACGCCTACACCAGTCCCGCTTTGTTGTTGCTCTGGTGTTTGAGGATCATGAGGTGCTTGGGCTTCAGGTTGTGGAGACAGAGTCTGCGGCTTCAAAGCTACCTTTGGTTTTGTCATGATCGGTTTGCAGAACCTGTAAAAATGGTTTCAGAAGCAACAGTCTGAATCAATGTCATACTAAAATTGATGAAGAGTGTTTTTGTTGCAAAGACCAGAAAGTGGAGAAGCGATGCAAGCTTGATTCTGGAAATACCAAGCCCTTAGCTTGGGAAAAGAATCAATATAAATCGGCTGAGCAGGAACCTTATTTACTGAGCCCATATCATTGCAAGAATCCCTATTAGAGGCAGATGAATTTGTGAACTCAATGTGATTATTGTGCATCAACAACAGATAGTCCAGAGTCAGTTCCAGCTTTACTGAGCCTCCACGACCAGCAATACAATACTCTTGAGGAGGTCTATAAAACTTCCACAAGCGAAGAAGACAAAGAAATGCACAAGAGAAGACTCTATAAACAGATATTTCACCATGAATGGTAGACTTGTGATTAGGAGGCGGTGGTATTGACCCAAAAGCCTCACATATTGGCATTAACGCCACAACAACATCTGGAACCTGTATCACATAAAGATTTTCTTAAATTTAGGAACAACAATCAGTGCAGCAATGTTAAATAATTTTGTGCCCAATTAATAAAATGATTTACATTTGTGACATAGAATATTAGAACACGCATAACACTACTACTACTTGCAGGATACCTAAATAAATGCTCTGATTGTTGCACTGATTGCTGTAATGTGGAGAATAATGTGATGTGTAAGCTGAGGTACTTGAGGGTCAGGATACCCCGCTTGGACTGCACCTCGTCACCGACGTAGGCGTCCTTCTGCCCCATCCCGACCATGACACCAATGTGGCGCGGGCGCCCCACGATGCTGGGGAAGACGGCCCTTGGGGCGTCGTCGCCAGCGAACCCAGCCTGCCAAAGTTGGTGTTGTTGTTAGGGCCCCAGCAGCCACCGAGAACCTTGCATTCTCAAGAACAGATGTAACCAAACCGGTGGCTTACCTTGACCATGCCAGTTCCGTTGTCGCAGACGAGGGGCTGGATATCCTCGGCATCGGCCATTTTCTACCTACACCAGAGCTCGCCCGATGCCACGTTTGTTAAAACAAGAAGAAAGTGTCCATGAGTTGCTCTACAGAATCCGTTCTAAAAGGCATCAATTGAAGCTATTCTATGTTTCTATTTTGCTCCCAGCATAAGACAGTAATAAAAAACATGGCATTGACCACCAAACCACAGATCGGGCCATGCATTTCGTTAACGAAAGGCCCGCGATGACGCCAGATCACGCGCACAAGCACGCGGATCTGCTGCATTTGAAATAAACGCACGCCCCAATTCTAGCGAGATCTAGCCGGATCCGCGGCAGGAGTGCGCAAGCGCGAGATCGAATCGGCTTGGCACGACCCCGAGCGAGCAATGCTAGGCGAATCTGGGAGAGCCGCACCGCGCCCCCGCGCCACGCACTGGCAGGAGTAGGCAGAGAGGGACTGTAGGGTGACTATAGAGATGGTGAGAGAGTTACCGGATTAACGGAGGATCCGCGGTGAGGAGGCGAGGTGCGGTGAGCTCAGGCAGGCAGAGAAGAGCAGAGGAAGAGAGAGCGGTGGTGGTGATGGTTCTGTAGGGTTGCTCCCGTGGCCGCGAACCTCTTGGCTCAAAAATGACCTCGAACCTCTTGGCTCGCGACGGGTGGGAATCACGCCGAGCGTCGGCTTTCTCCCGTGGCTGCCATCACCTCCTGCAGAAGAGAGAGGTGGGCATCGACGGGAGCGCTATCAAGGGGCAGAGGGAGAATGGAGGTGGCGGCGACTGGAAGAAAAGGGAGGGGTTAGGGTTTGCCCCCACCTAGCCTTCCACCTCTGGACCCGGGCCCAACGACGACGATGGAGTGAGGCGGAGGGGAGGAGTCGGGAAAGGCTAGGGGACGGGACTGACCTGCTCCTTTGCCATGGGCCGCCATCAGATCAACAAGCGCAACGACCTCGTGCGGGAGGCGCTGCGATGCTCGGGGTAGGGGTGCGGACAGGGGATGGAGTTGTCGCGCGTGGCACGGCGGTGATGGTGGGGTGTCACGGATGGGGGCGGGGATGGCGGCGGCGGGGCTGGAATATCACGAGCGAGATCGCGGGAGGCAGAACACGCGCACATGTGCACGCCTACAATAAGGACTTATAGAGTAGTAAAGATTTAGGACTCAAGCTTTGGTTATCTGAAAATGATTCTAATATAAGAATACTTCAAGAAACTTTAGAAATTCGTAACTCCTTCGTGTTAACTTCGTTTTAACCCGTTCCAGTTGCCTTACCTTCATAATAATATTGTCTACGCATAACAACATCAGTTGTATCGTATCACATACTTTTATTATTGGATCTTTGTCTAACCTATGTTTACTAGATTAACTCTTCTAATCAAAGTTTACCTATCCATAATTATAATTTGATCAAAATATAAACTCTAAATATGTTATACCATAGATTAAAGTTGAAACAATTCTTTATTTAGAATATTTTTATCACATGATTTATATCAATCAACATATAACCTAGTTTGTCATATTTAATTCACATAGATCTTCCGAATACTATATCTCTTTAGTCGTAACTCCGGTTCTAGTCATTCTCGAACCTACGACCTCGTAGCAGCGCGTAGAATATTTTTACGCTGTTTGTTCTCATATTTGGTGTACTGTTATTTTTATGTACTTCTTGTATATTTGCATGTATTGCTACGAGTAGCAGCGAGGTTATGAGTCACCGAAGACCAACTTGGTGAAGTACCTGGGATCTCAAGTCACATGCAAGTTGTGCCCTTGATCACTTTTATTTACCTAATAATGTTCTTGTTAATTACTGTGACATGCTCAGGTTAATTTTATGGGACTTAATAGGTTACCCTAGTTTTGCTTACCCCACACCTTGCAAACAAATGAACTATTGGGTAGACTTGTTACTGCTCTACCTGGTTTTGGGATTAATGATATACTGAATTATGATCATGTTTCACTATTACTGCTGGTTTATTATTATTCATGACAAGAACATTGTATTAATTGGAACATAGAGTGACCACCCGGGAAAATAGTGCTACCACAAGGGTGGTATGGGACACCCTTTGGTGACTAATTAGGAAAGCTAGTGGAGGACTACCTTACTCGAAAGAGGCAAGGGCGGTAGAGGAGCTGCGGTATAGGGAGATTCTCGATTCGATCATGCTGCGATGGCTTTTTGGATGATGGATTCTTATATCGCCCTTCTCAGAAACCGTAGCGGGTTTTCTGAAGCTAGTGGAACTTTGTAAAGGCCTCGTAGTGCTACCTTGCCTCGCCTCCTCGGTAGAGGTGTATGAGATTCATGACCCCGTGGCAGATGGGTAACACGACTTGTGAGTAAAGATATGCAACCTCTGTAGAGTGTAAAATTAGTATATCAGTCGTGCTCACGGTCATAAGCGGCTCAGACCCTCACATGAGTAATTTATGGAACTAAACTTAATTTGTCATTCGCATTGCATTGTGGGTGTTATTATTAATTATAATCTCTTATTTATTTAGGTTGGTATCTGAAACGGAAATAGGCTTACACCTTTTCCTATATAAATTTTGGTGGTTGAATTGCCCAACACAAATTAATTGGACTAACTAGTTTGCTCTAGATTATATGTTCTACATGTGCCAAAGGTTCATCTACAACTATTCTAAATCGACTGTCCGGAATACCGTAGATTATTCCGGACAGGAGAAGCTTTTTGGAAAAACAGACTAAGCGCGGACCGTCCGGGTCCTTGCGGCGGACCGTCCACGACACCAGAATGACCCTCGGACAGAACTAATGCAAAAACTGATGTCTACACTACGGACCATCCGGAGGGAAAGCAAGGACCGTCCGAGTACACGCGTGGACTGTCCGGCCTCAGGCGCGGACCGTCCGGTAGGTGAGGAACCGAAAAACCCAAAGGTGACGGGTTTGGTAAAATGAATTATAGCGTCCTCGCGGACCGTCCGGGGTGAACGACTGGACCGTCTGCGATTGCCTTTATCTGACATCTGACGACGCATTAAATGCAAAATAGCCGTTGATATAGTCGTTACTGCTGACCATTGCGTTTTCAGTCGTTGATATGTAGGGGGCGGACCGTCCGGACCAGGACGCGGACCGTCCGTGGTTGGCAGAATTGAAGCAACGGCTAGGAAGTGGTTGGTGGCTATAAATACAACCCCAACCATCTCCATTCAATACACCCAAGCATTCCAACCTTCAACATTCAATACAAGAGCTAGCAATCCATTCCAAGACACAATCAAAGCTTCCAATCTCTCCAAGTTCCACAATTGAGACAAGTGATCATTAGTGATTAGTGACTTGAGAGAGAGAGAGTGATCCGTGTGTTATTTGTCGCTCTTGTCGCTTGGTGTTTGCAATCGTGCTTTCTTCTTCCTCATTCTCATTCTTTAAGTAACTTGTAATCAAAGCAAGAGACACTAAGTTTGTAGTGGTCCTTGTAGGGTCTAAGTGACCCGTTTGATTAAGGAGAAAGCTCACTCGGTCTAAGTGATCGTTTGAGAGAGGGAAAGGGTTGAAAGGGACCCGGTCTTTGTGACCACCTCAACGGGGAGTAGGTTTGCAAGAACCGAACCTCGGTAAAACAAATCACCGTGTCATGCGCTCTTATTTGCTTGAGATTTGTTTTTACCCTCTCTTTCGGACTCGCTTATATTTCTAACGCTAACCCGGCTTGTAGTTGTGCTTAAACTTTATAAATTTCAGATTTGCCTATTCACCCCCCCTCTAGGCGACTTTCAATTGGTATCAGAGCTTGGTACTTCATTAGAGCCTAACCGCTTGAAGTGATGTCGGGAGCATCCGCCATGAGGGAGATCGGGACCGGCGACAAGTCCGCAAGCTCAGGGAGAACACATTCAAGGGAGTCCTCCCACAAGCACAAGGAGGAATCATCTTCCTCCATCAAGTCCCAACGGAAGGGTGACAAGAAGAAGAAGATGAAGAAGGTGGTCTACTACGAGGCCGACTCTTCATCACCCTCCACCTCCGGCTCGGAATCGGCATCCGCTACTTCTAAGCGCCATGAGCGCAAGAAGTATAGTAAGATGGCCCTTCGCTACCCTCGTATTTCAAAACGCACTCCATTACTTTCCATCCCATTAGGCAAACCACCTATGTTTGAAGGTGAAGATTATTCTATGTGGAGTGATAAAATGAGGCATCACCTAACCTCACTCCACAAAAGCATATGGGATATTGTTGAGTATGGAGCGCAGGTACCAAAGAAAGGGGACAAGGATTATGATTCGGAGGAGGTCGAACAAATCCAACACTTCAACTCCCAAGCCACTACTATACTCCTCGCCTCTCTAAGTTGAGAGGAGTATAATAAGGTGCAAGGGTTGAAGAGTGCCAAAGAGATTTGGGACGTGCTCAAGACCGCGCACGAAGAAGATGAGGTGACCAAGATCACCAAGAGGGAAACGATCGAGGGGGAGCTCGGTCGGTTCATGCTCAACCAAGGATGTGACGGAACCTACCAAGTAATTAGGCCCACCTACAGTTGTCCTTGTCCAACAGACATCAGACAACCCTATAGATGTTCCTGAATCACTTGACAAGTTCGGTATCTTCTTTCTTACCTTTCCAGGAACGTTTCACCCGTCTTGCAGACATTACAGAACATCGGAGATATAGAAATGCGGAAGCAATTACATAACTTACATTTATTTAGAAAGTAAGATCAAGTTATTTATTACAGACCAGAGTTATATCCTAGGAGTGCAGAGTAATATTATTACACATACCAAGGGAGGCAAAAACTCCTCCCGATAGTTTTAAACAAAAGTCCTAATGGAGGATCCTTTCCTTCCGCACTTCATTCCTTGCGCTCTTCCTTGGGTACCGCCTTAGAGCAAAAGCAACAAAAATTTGTTGCTTCCTCACCTAAAAACAACGGGGGAATAAACCCTGAGTATGGAATTACTCAGCAAGTCTTACCTGACTAAAGAAAAGACTCTCAAGGGTATGCTGGTTAAGGGAGTCAAGGTAAGGCTTTTCAATAATCAAAGTCTCTGTTTTGCAGAAATGCTTACTAAAGTGGATCCTTAAAAATCCAGTTTTATTTGTCAAGTTAAGTAAAATTACCTGCAACTAGAGTTCTTTGTACCCTAGTTCAATCACTTGACCTGCACTAGCCAATTTCTTAACAAACCCTTCATCTTTAGTGGATTGCTACGTATAAGTCAGTGACCAAGTCTTCATAACCGTGAAGGTACGGCGATCCGAATCGATTATACTCAGCTGAGGATCTCCAATCACACGACATATGTAGCACTTAACCCTTGCATATGTCAACCCGCCACCGGGATTCTTAAGACCAGATCAGGTTCACGCGAACCGAGAGCACAGATACACCACCGTCCAGCCTCTTGCCACGGAGGGCACACGCTACTCCTGCCACCGCTCCACGCCCATTCCATGTTATCTTATTCTGGCCTTAGTCTGCCCGAGGCAAGGCTTACCCATGACAAGGCATGTGACCAGTTAAAGGGTCCTCGGTCAGTAGGCCTACATGGACACGGTCCTTAATCAACTCAGACGGAGACACTACACCGAGACTCCTTTCTCGTGCAAGTCACTCGCCCGGTCTCAGCTTAATTATTTCAAACCCAAAGTTTGGTACCTGGCAGAGGTACATCTTTTTCGATGTTGAACCCATCACGGCCGTGATGGATCCACCATCAAGTTTTATTTTCAAAAACATCCCACCCACTTTTGCCACATCATCTTTTGTAAAAACAAAACATTTTGTTTTTCTAGAGCAAGGCTAAGCATCAAAATTCTTTTGTAAAACGGGTGATCAAGGAAGGTAATCAAATTCAAGGAAGGTAATGCAGGAATTGTTTTAGCAATCAACTCCTATCACCTAATGCATCAAACAAGTGAGAAAGATTTTAAAAGCATCAAGGAGGTGGCAAATGCACCGGGGCTTGCCTTCGTTAGTAGGTGAGTCAGGCTCGGACCCGCAGATATCAAACTAGAAACAATTTCCGGCCTGAGATTCCGAAGGTGGTGGTGTCTTCTCTTCAGTTACTTCGATCTCTTCTTCGTTTTCTAATCATAACCATATATATGTGTATATAAGAATGAATGCCATGTAATGCTCATGAGAGTGCAAAGATAATAAGAATTTATTATCTAAGTCTTGAATACAACTTTCCTTCACGGAACTCCGAGAACTTAGGGTTTCCGGAGTCAGTAAAGGAGTTCAAAGGGCAGGGGTGGGGGTTTTGGGTTCTAAGTATCAAACAAGGTCCAAATCAAAATAAACTCTACCCAAGGCTTCTAAATAATATGTAGAGCTCATATAAAAAGTTTGGGCATTTTTGGACTTATTATCTATTTTCTAAAAATCCAGAATCAATGTTTTAAGCTACTTTAAATACTCCAAAATTTCTTATTTAATCTAAAAATCAGTCAACTATTTTTATTAAATACTATGAAAAATAAGAAATCTAGGAAAATTAGTTTGACATTTTTAGGATTTTTCTACCATTTTCTAGAATTTATTTGGTTCTGGAAGAAAAAGAAAAGGGAAAGTTTGAACAGCATTGGGCTTAAACCGGCCCAGTACAGTCCAGGCCCGAAGGAAACTGCCCACGCGCGCGCACCTGTAGACTTTACGAAAATGCCCCCAAGGTCTTAACTAATTTGCAAAACGTTCTACAGAATTTTCTAAGAGTCACTGACATCTTACACCGAGATCCCTGAAACTTCGTTTCTTCTCCAAATAAGTCCCCGACCACGGCGCGTTTGCCGTTCATCACCAACGCCGCACGGGCTGGCCCTGGCCGGCGGCGAATGCTCAGTCGAGCGACAGGGGGAGCATAACCTACCCAAGGCGACCTAGGAACGAGCTTCACTTTGGCTTGAACACTTTGAGAACGGTCTGCCCACGTGAACGGCGGAAACCGTGATGTTAATCCCGTGTTCCCAATCACTTACGCCCGAATGGTCAAACGGATGCTACGGTGAGCATTACGTGCCTACAGAGCTGCTAGAACAACACTCGAGAGAGGCAGAGCCTTACCAGAGTGGTCCGGCCACGGAGTGCAGAGTCTTGTGCTCACCGGCGACAGAGAAAAGGGGAAAATGACGTCGCGTCGACTCTGGGTGAAATTGGGGGATGGGATTGGGGCTATAGAACCGTAAGAGGCTGTGCTTTCATCGCGCGCAATCAATTTGGGCGAAGGTGGAGAGGGCAGTGCGAATTTGACTTCGATTTGGTTCACTGGTGTTCGTGATGACCGAGCCTCGCCGTGATCCAGGGGGCTATTTATAGCCGCGGAGGTCCGGCGATCACTTCCCGGCCACGGATAGCTTCTTTAGTGCATGCCTAGCACATAGAGGAGTGGTACAGTGAGGTAGAATCACGGTGCAGAGGACACCACGGCGGAAAACGATTGACTCGGTGGCCGCCGGTGAGGTCTCCGGCTGGACTCGGGGTAGGGTGCCACGTATGCGCTATCTAACTCCGGCGTTATTTGTTCCCTACCGCGCACGGATTTGGACGGCGGCGGCACGAATCTTCGCGCAGAGAGGTCGCCGGTGGTGAGCACACAACGCTGGCAGTCTGATCCACATCCGAGCACTGTACCATGGCGTTTCTTCAGTCAGTCGACCTGATAGATCATCTTGGAGCTCGATTTACTCCTGATTTTGTGTGGTGACCAGGCTAGCTCTCTGTACCAAAGTTATAGACCTACAGTTAATCTTCAACTTTGCCATGGAGCTTACCATAAAATAGTTACCGAATCCAACTCAAAATCAGGTTCAAAGTCTACCTAATTTCACTGTTACTGGAAATTCAGACTTAAGATGTCCTGACAGCCTGACTTTGAGGGTGATTATCTCCAAATTCTTCACAACAATTGAGCTCACACTATTAAGCAAAATTGTTCTCCTATGATTGGTCTACAACTTTGACGTGGTGCCCTAGGGCAAAAACCCTAGAATTTGAAAGATACAAAGGCTCAAAGTTGAAGCAATCACACTGATTTCAGACTTAGGCTATATAGAGGTCAAGTGGTACTTTTTGCAATTAGCCCCAAAACTTAGGGTTTGGCTTGTAAATCTTCCCAAATGTGAACCATGTGACTTTATATGCTTTAACATTATAGTTTTTATACTTTAGTCCAAATGTGCACTGTTTTTGCACATAGGCCTCTAGGGTTTGGATTTAGGGTTTTCCAGGGTTCCAATGGGGTTTTTGGTATCTCAGGGGTATAAAAGTGATTCAAGTTCATTCTTGGGAACATTTTATAACTATTCCCCTAAAGCTTTTAGGTTTTCTCAACTTGGGTTAAGTTTTACCCCTTTAATCCCTATTTAAGGTTAAGTTCCCTATCCAGGGTTCTATTTGCAAAATGCTATAACAATACAACTTGTTTGAAATTTTTACCTAGTGAATGCACTCTAGGTGTGTCAAACATATGTAATGCCAATGCTTATGATGCCATGCTCAAGTTTTAGTAGCAGTAACACCAGGGGTGTTAAATCCTTTCCCCCATAAAAGAATCTCGTCCCGAGATTAAAAGTCCTAGGATAAGTAATGGTAAAGGAAACGCATCACGTCTTTATTTCCTTATTCTTGGTACAAGGCAGGGGTGGTTTGGGACTCACTCCTTTATTACAACAGCTATACATGCTTTACAAATTACAAGAGGCTAAAAAGCCTGGGAAATTCTTATCTAAAAAGTCTTGAGTTTCCCATGTAGCCTCATCTTCGGAATGTTGGTTCCACTGTATCTTGTAGAACTTGAGAGTTTTTCTCCGGGTAACCCTGTCCTTTTGATCCAAGACTCGAATAGGGTGCTCAGAATATGTCATGTCCGGTTCAAGGACAACATATGTCACTTCAATGGTTCGATCGAGAACCCGAAGACACTTCTTCAATTGTGACACGTGGAACACATTAGGTATAGCAGACAAGGTTTCGGGTAATTGGAGTCGGTATGCCACTTGTCCACATTGCTCGAGTATAGGGAAAGGACCAATGTACCTGGGTGCAAGCTCCCCTTTAACCCCGAAACGTGATACACCCTTCATTGGCGAAACCTTTAGGTAGACATAGTCTCCCACAAGAAAGTATAAGGGCATTCGCCGTTTGTCTACATAACTCTTCTGACGAGCTTGAGCTTTCTTTAAATTATGAATTATTTTCTGAACCTTTTCTTTAGTCTCTTCCACCATATCAGGCCTGAAGAAGTACCTTTCACCAGGTTCAGACCAATTTAGCGGAGTACGACATCGTCGTCCATATAAAGCTTCAAAGGGTGCCATCTTGATGCTTTCTTCATAGCTATTATTATATGAGAATTCCGCTAACGGCAAACATTCATCCCATTTTTGTGGAAATTCCAGAACACACACCCGTAGCATATCTTCAAGTATTTGGTTCACTCTCTCAGTCTGTCCACTGGTTTGAGGATGATAGGCCGAACTGTGGAGCAATTTTGTACCCAGGGATTTATGAAGTTCTTCCCAGAATTTGGATACGAATTGAGGTCCACGATCTGACACTATGGTCTTCGGAACACCATGCAAACTGAGAATGCGAGCAATGTACAACTACGCATAGGTGATGACGGGATATTTTACTTTGACTGGAAGGAAGTGGGCGATCTTCGTAAGTCGATCAATGATAACCCAAATGGAGTCAAAGCCTTTTGCTGTTCTGGGTAATCCCACAACGAAGTCCATGCTAATATCTTCCCGTTTCCATGTGGGGATCGACAAAGATTGTAATGGACCAGCAGTCTTCATGTGTATGGCCTTGACACGTCTGCAAGTGTCACACTTAGCCACATAGCGTGCAATTTCAATTTTCATCTTCGTCCACCAGTAGTGTTGCTTTAGATCATGATACATCTTAGTGCTTCCCAGATGAATAGAATAGCGACTAAGATGTGCTTCATCTAAAATTTGCTGACGGATCTCTTCATTCTTCGGCACCACCATGCGGTTATTGAACCATACCACACCTTGATCGTCTTCTTTGAAACATTTGGCTGTTCCAGCCCTTGTCTTCTCACGTATGTGTTTCATACCCTCGTCATCTTTTTGTGCGTCAATTATTCTTTGTAAGATGACTGACTCTAGCTTCAAATGATTTGAAGTCCCATGTTGAATCATTCCCAGGTTTAATTTCTCCATCTCCTGGCATAATGTAATGTCAGAAGTCCTCATTGTTAGAAATGACAGGAAGTCTTGCGACTGAGCGCATCTGCCACTACATTTGCTCTTGGGTGATAATGGATTTCTAATTCATAATCCTTGATCAGCTCGAGCCATCGCCTTTGTCTCATATTCAATTCTGACTGGGTGAAGATATATTTCAAGCTCTTATGGTCTGTATAAATATGACAGACATTACCCAGCAAATAATGACGCCAAATCTTTAGGGCATGAACCACCGCAGCTAACTCCAGATCATGAGTAGGATAATGTTCCTCATGTCGGTGCAACTGCCTTGAAGCATATGCAATTACTCGGCCTTCTTGCATTAGCACACAGCCGAGGCCACTGCCTGATGCATCACAATACACATCAAAGGGCTTATTAATATCCGGTTGAGCCAATACCGGAGCAGTGGTTAATAATATCTTCAATTGTTCAAAAGCTTCATCACACTTTGAAGACCAATTGAATTTAATATCATTCTTCAATAAACTTGTGATTGGCTTCACAAGCTTAGAAAAATCTGGTATGAATCGGCGGCAATATCCAGCCAGTCCAAGGAAACTTCGGACCTGATGAACAGTGGTCGGGGGTTTTCACTCCAAAATGTCCTTGACTTTGCTGGGATCTAACGCAATCCCCCTGGCAGACAGTACATGTCCCAGAAATTGAATTTCCTCCAGCCAAAACGCGCATTTGCTGAACTTGGCATATAACTGATGTTCTCTCAAGCGCGTTAACACGATCCGTAAATGTTGGGCGTGCTCCTCTTCATTCTTGGAATATATCAAAATATCATCAATGAAGACCACCACAAACTTGTCCAACTCGGGCATGAATACAGAGTTCATCAAATACGTGAAGTGGGCAGGAGCATTTGTCAATCCGAAAGACATTACCAGGTATTCAAATAATCCATACCGTGTAGTGAATGCGGTCTTTGGTATATCCTCGGGCCGAATACGGATCTGGTGATAGCCCGATCTGAGATCAATCTTGGAGAAGACCCTCGCTCCAGTCAGTTGATCAAATAGAATGTCAATCCGCGGAAGAGGGTACTTGTTCTTGATAGTGACCTCATTCAGGGGTCGATAATCCACACACATCCGTAAAGTTTGATCCTTCTTCTTGACGAATATGGCTGGACAACCCCATGGCGACGAGCTTGGCCGGATAAATCCTTTCTCAAGTAGATCTTGTAATTAAATCTTCAGTTCTACCAACTCATTTGGAGGCATTCGGTACGATCTTCTAGATACGGGAGCCGTACCGGGCTTCAACTCAATTACAAACTCTACCTCCCGTTCAGGTGGCAGTCCAGGCAAATCCTCTGGAAAGACATCGGGAAACTCGCATACTACCGGAATATCCTTGATCTCCTGTATAATGGCTTCATAAACTCTGCCAGTAGCTTTGGTTGGAATGGGGATATGGAAAAGAATTTCTTCTTGGTTATGACTCAACCTGATAATTCTCTGATCAGTGTTGAGGGTTGCTTTGTGTCTGGCTAACCAATTCATGCCCAAAATGACATCTATATCTTGGCCTTTCAGAACGATCATATTAGTAGGAAAGTCCCGTCCGGCCAATGTTACGGGCAATTGATAAGCCACTTCTTTTCACTTTTGGTAGCTTTACTATTGGGCGTAGGAGACCATTTGTCAACCAATCTTCATAGATGGAGGGGGCCTGAAAAGGTCCAGTTCACCATTAAGTGCTTCTCCCGCTACATGAGAAGGTCCGGCTTCCATCCCGACAGGATCCGCAGGGATGTTCGGGTGTAGTTGTGAATACAACACATGAACTTCTTCATGTAGTGTATTATAATAGACCTGCAAGTTATCCATGGCTGAGCTAAGCTCCTCCACGCGGGCTCAAGCTTTGGCTTCATTAGCCCAGGCGAGTGGACGAGAGTTAACCGCCCAATCGAGCGCTAGATCTCGTTTCGCGAGTTGGTCTTGCAAGTAGCGGATGGCTGCTCTCAATTTGTTTCTTCTTTCACCATCCGCGACCCATAGATCATTCCTGTGACGGAGTTCTGATTGAAGCAGTTCAACTTGTGCTACCAGATCCCCGATAGGATCGTTGCTACCAGTGCTACTTTCTTCATGTCTTGGGGCAAGTTAATGGCGGGGTACGCCAATGGGTCTAGTAGATTTGCGCGCGGTCTTTCTGGTGCGCGGCGGCATTTTTATAAGGGGGAAAATTTGATTAGTATAGTTCTTAGCATGATGCATGTATAATTACAGAATCAACCTTAGTTGATTCACACCTTCTATATGTTGTACTCTTACTACCTGGTCTTTAAGATAAACTCTTCAGAATACTTAGGTAAGAAGGGAAGAGAGTTTCTAGATAAGTCTTTTAGAAAATCCTTTTGAAGATGCCTCATAATATCTGCAGAGAAGGGCTTCGCTCCGATACCAGCTGTGACAGAACCTCCCAAGTAATTAGGCCCACCTATAGTTGTCCTTGTCCAACAGACATCAGACAACCCTGTAGATGTTCCTGAATCACTTGACAAGTTCGGTATCTTCTTTCTTACCTTTCCAGGAACGTTTCACCCGTCTTGCAGACATTACAGAACATCGGAGATATAGAAATGCGGAAGCGATTACATAACTTACATTTATTTAGAAAGTAAGATCAAGTTATTTATTACAGACCAGAGTTATATCCTAGGAGTGCAGAGTAATATTATTATACATACCAAGGGAGGCAAAAACTCCTCCCGATAGTTTTAAACAAAAGTCCTAATGGAGGATCCTTTCCTCTCGCACTTCATTCCTTGCGGTCTTCCTTGGGTACCACCTTAGAGCAAAAGCAACAAAAATTTGTTGCTTCCTCACCTAAAAACAACGGGGGAATAAACCCTGAGTATGGAATTACTCAGCAAGTCTTACCCGACTAAAGAAAAGATTCTCAAGGGTATGCTGGTTAAGGGAGTCAAGGTAAGGCTTTCAATAATCAAAGACTCTGTTTTGCAGAAATGCTTACTAAAGTGGATCCTTAAAAATCCAGTTTTATTTGTCAAGTTAAGTAAAATTACCTGCAACTAGAGTTCTTTCTACCCTAGTTCAATCACTTGACCTGCACTAGCCAATTTCTTAACAAACCCTTCATCTTTAGTGGATTGCTACGTATAAGTCAGTGACCAAGTCTTCATAACCGCGAAGGTACGGCGATCCGAATCGATTATACTCAACTGAGAATCTCCAATCACACGACATATGTAGCACTTAACCCTTGCATATGTCAACCCGCCACCGGGATTCTTAAGACCAGATCAGGTTCACGCGAACCGAGAGCACAGATACACCACCGTCCAACCTCTTGCCACGGAGGGTACACGCTACTCCCGCCACCGCTCCACGCCCATTCCGTGTTATCTTATTCTGGCCTTAGTCTGCCCGAGGCAAGGCTTACCCATGACGAGGCATGTGACCAGTTAAAGGGTCCTCGGTCAGCAGGCCTACATCGACACGGTCCTTAATCGACTTAGACGGGGACACTACACCGAGACTCCTTTCTCGTGCAAGTCACCCGCCCGGTCTCAGCTTAATTATTTCAAACCCAAAGTTTGGTACCTGGCAGAGGTACATCTTTTCCGATGTTGAACCCATCACGGCCATGATGGATCCACCATCAAGTTTTATTTTCAAAAACATCCCACCCACTTTTGCCACATCATCTTTTGTAAAAACAAAACATTTTGTTTTTCTAGAGCAAGGCTAAGCATCAAAATTCTTTTGTAAAACGGGTGATCAAGGAAGGTAATCAAATTCAAGGAAGGTAATGTAGGAATTGTTTTAGCAATCAACTCCTATCACCTAATGCATCAAACAAGTGAGAAAGATTTTAAAAGCATCAAGGAGGTGGCAAATGCACTGAGGCTTGCCTTCGTTAGTAGGTGAGTCAGGCTCGGACCCGTAGATATCAAAGTAGAAACAATTTCCGGCCCGAGATTCCGAAGGTGGTGGTGTCTTCTCTTCGGTTACTTCGATCTCTTCTTCGTTTTCTAATCATAACCATATATATGTGTATATAAGAATGAATGCCATGTAATGCTCATGAGAGTGCAAAGATAATAAGAATTTATTATCTAAGTCTTGAATACAACTTTCCTTCATGGAACTCCGAAAACTTAGGGTTTCCGGAGTCAGTAATGGAGTTCAAAGGGCAGGGGTGGGGGTTTTGGGTTCTAAGTATCAAACAAGGTCCAAATCAAACCAAACTCTACCCAAGGCTTCTAAATAAATTGTAGAGCTCATATAAAAAGTTTTGGCATTTTTGGACTTATTATCTATTTTCTAAAAATCCAGAAGCAATGTTTTAAGCTACTTTAAATACTCCAAAATTCCTTATTTAATCTAAAAATCAGTCAACTATTTTATTAAATACTATGAAAAATAAGAAATCTAGGAAAATTACTTTGACATTTTTAGGATTTTTCTACCATTTTCTAGAATTTATTTGGTTCTAGAAGAAAAAGAAAAGGGAAAGTTTGAACAACATTGGGCTTAAACCGGCCCAGTACAGTCCAGGCCCGAAGGAAACTGCCCACGCGCGCGCACCTGTAGACTTTACAAAAATGCCCCCGAGGTCTTAACTAATTTGCAAAACGTTCTACAGAATTTTCTAAGAGTCACTGACATCTTACACCGAGGTCCCTGAAACTTAATTCGTTTCTTCTCCAAATAAGTCCCCGACCACGGCGCGTTTGTCGTTCATCACCGACGCCGCACGGACTGGCCCTGGCCGGCGGCGAATGCTCAGTCGAGCGACAGGGGGAGCATAACCTACCCAAGGCGACCTAGGAACGAGCTTCACTTTGGCTTGAACACTTTGAGAGCGGTCTGCCCACGTGCACGGCGGAAACCGTGATGTTAATCCCGTGTTCCCAATCACTTACGCCCGAATTGGTCAAACGGATGCTACGGTGAGCATTACGTGCCTACAGAGTTGCTAGAACAACACTCGAGAGAGGCAGAGCCTTACCAGAGTGGTCCGGCGACGGAGCGCGGAGTCTTGTGCTCACCGGTGACAGAGAAAAGGGGAAAATGACGTCGCGTCGACTCTGGGTGAAATTGGGGGATGGGATTAAGGCTATAGGACCGTAAGAGGCTGTGCTTTCATCGCGCGCAATCAATTTGGGCGAAGGTGGAGAGGGCAGTGCGAATTTGACTTCGATTTAGTTCACTGGTGTTCGTGATGACCGAGCCTCGCCGTGATCCATGGGGATATTTATAGCCGCGGAGGTCCGGCGATCTCTTCCCAGCCACGGATAGCTTCTTTAGTGCATGCCTAGCACGTAAAGGAGTGGTACAATGAGGTAGAATCATGGTGTAGAGGACACCGCGGCGGAAAACGATTGACTCGGTGGCCACCGGTGAGGTCTCCGGCTGGACTCGGGGTAGGGTGCCACGTATGCGCTATCTAACTCCGGCGTTATCTGTTCCCTACCGCGCACGGATTCAGACGGCGGCGGCACGAATCTTCGCGCAGAGAGGTCGCCGGCGGTGAGCACACAACGCTGGCAGTCTGATCCACATCCGAGCACTGTACCATGGCGTTTCTTCAGTCAGTCGACCTGACAGAGCATCTTGGAGCTCGATTTACTCCTGATTTTGTGAGGTGACCAGGCTAGCTCTCTGTACCAAAGTTATAGACCTACAGTTAATCTTCAACTTTGCCATGGAGCTTACCATAAAATAGTTACCGAATCCAACTCAAAATCAGGTTCAAAGTCTGCCTAATTTCACTGTTACTGGAAATTCAGACTTAAGATGTCCTGACAGCCTGACTTTGAGGGTGATTATCTCCAAATTCTTCACAACAACTGAGCTCACACTATTAAGCAAAATTGTTCTCCTATGATTGGTCTACAACTTTGATGTGGTTCCCTAGGGCAAAAACCCTAGAATTTGAAAGATACAAAGGCTCAAAGTTGAAGCAATCACACTGATTTCAGACTTAGGCTATATAGAGGTCAAGTGGTACTTTTTGCAATTAGCCCCAAAACTTAGGGTTTGGCTTGTAAATCTTCCCAAATGTGAACCATGTGACTTTATATGCTTTAACATTATAGTTTTTATACTTTAGTCCAAATGTGCACTGTTTTTGCACATAGGCCCCTAGGGTTTGGATTTAGGGTTTTCTAGGGTTCCAATGGGGGTTTTTGGTATCTCAGGGGTATAAAAGTGATTCAAGTTCATTCTTGGGAACATTTTATAACTATTCCCCTAAAGCTTTTAGGTTTTCTCAACTTGGGTTAAGTTTTACCCCTTTAATCCCTATTTAGGGTTAAGTTCCCTATCCAGGGTTCTATTTGCAAAATGCTATAACAATACTTGTTTGAAATTTTTACCTAGTGAATGCACTCTAGGTGTGTCAAACATATGCAATGCCAATGCTTATGATGCCATGCTCAAGTTTTAGTAGCAGTAACACCAGGGGTGTTACAAAGGAGAAGACCCGCAAGGCATGTACAACCGGCTAAAGACCTTGGTAAACCAAGTGCGCAACCTCGGGAGCACAAAATGGGATGACCATGAAATGGTCAAGGTTATTCTTAGATCACATGTTTTTCTTAACCTCGGGAGCACAAAATGGGATGACCATGAAATGGTCAAGTTCAATTAATTCGTGGTGATCCTAGATATAAACTAATGTCTCCCGAGGAAGTGATAGGAAAATTTGTGAGCGTTGAATTGATGATCAAAGGCTCCAAGAAAATCATCGAGCAAGGCGCCTCCTCCACATCTGATGTACAATCCGTTGCATTCAAGGCGACGGAGGAGAAGAAAGAAGAGTCTACATCAAGTAGACTTCCCATTGACGCCTCCAAGCTCGACAACGAGGAAATGGCGCTCATCATCAAGAGCTTTCGCCAAATCCACAAGCAAAGGAAAGGGAAATATTACAAGCCCCGTTCTAAGAAGGTTTGCTACAAGTGTGGTAAGCCCAGTCACTTCATAGCAAAATGTCCTATTTCTAGTGACAGTGACAGGGGCGACGACAAGAGGGGGAAGAAGAAGGAGAAGAAGAGGTACTACAAGAAGAAGGGTGGTGATGCCCATGTTTGCCGGGAGTGGGACTCCGACGAGAGCTCCACCGACTCCTCCAACGATGAGGACGCTGCCAACATCGCCGTCAACAAGGGCCTCCTCTTCCCCAACATTGGCCACAAGTGCCTCATGGCAAAGGACGACAAGAAGAAGAAGGTAAAATCAAGATCCTACACTAAATATGCAACCTCTAGTGATGAGGATAATTCTAGTGATAATGAGGATAACTTGCTTACTCTTTTTGCCAATCTTAACATGCAACAAAAAGAGAAATTGAATGAATTGATCAGTGCTATTCATGAGAAGGATGAACTCTTGGATAGCCAAGAGGACTTCCTTATTAAGGAAAACAAAAAGCATGTTAAGGTTAAAAATGCTTATGCTCTAGAGGTAGAAAAATGTGAAAAATCAACTAGTGAGCTAAGCACTTGCCATGACACTATTTCTAGCCTTAGAAATGAAAATACCAAATTAATTGCTAAGGCTAAAGATTTAAATGTTTGCAATGATGTTATTACCAATCTTAGAGATGAGAATGCTATTTTACATGCTAGGATTGTTGAATTAAATGATTGCAAACCCTCTACATCTACGGTTGATCATGTTTCTATTTGCACTAGATGTAGAGATGTTAATGTAGATGCTATTCATGATCACCTTGCTTTAATTAAACAACAAAATGATCATATAGCTACATTAACTGGTAAAATCAATGAGCATGACTTGGAAAATGAAAATTTTAAATTTGCTAGAAGCATGCTCTATAATGATAGACACCCTGGCATTAAGGATGGCATTGGCTTCCAACAGGGAGATAATGTCAAGCTTAACGCCTCTCCTAAAAGATTGTCTAATTTTGTTAAGGGCAAGGCTCCCATGCCTCAGGATAACGAGGGCTATATTTTATATCCTGCTGGTTATCCTGAGTATAAGACTAGGAGAATTCATGCAAAGAAGACTCATTCTCATCATGCGTTTATTTGCAAGAATGAGGCTTTTATCTCTAGGCGTTCTACACATGTTAAAATGCCTAAGAAGAAAACTCCTATTGCATCAAATGGTCATAATGTTTCATTCAAAACTTTTGATGCCTCTTATGTGCTAACTAACAAATTAGGCAAGGTAGTTGCCAAATATGTTGGGGCCAAACACAAGGGATCAAAGACTTGTGTTTGGGTACACAAGGTGCTTGTTTCTAATGTCAAAGGACCCAAGACCGTTTGGGTACCTAAGAACAAGGCCTAAATTTGTTTTGTAGGTTTATGCATCCGGGGGCTCAAGTTGGATAATTGATAGCGGGTGCACCAACCACATGACTAGGGAGAAAAGGATGTTCTCCTCCTACGAGAAAAATCATGATCCCCAACGAGCTATCACATTCGAGGATGGAATTCAAGGTTTGGTCAAAGGACTTGGTAAAATTGCTATATCACCTGACCATTCTATTTCCAATGTTTTTTTGTAGATTCTTTAGATTACAACTTGCTTTCTGTTTCTCAATTATGCAAAATGGGCTACAATTGTCTTTTTACGGATATAGGTGTTACTGTCTTCAGAAGAAGTGATGATTCAGTAGCATTTAAGGGGGTGTTAGAGGGTCAGCTATACTTGGTTGATTTTAATAGAGCTGAACTCAACACTTGCTTAATTGCTAAGACTAACATGGGTTGGCTCTGGCACCGCTAACTAGCCCACGTTGGGATGAAGAATCTTCATAAGCTTCTAAAGGGAGAACACATTTTGGGACTAACAAATGTTCATTTTGAGAAAGACAGGGTGTAGTGTGCATGTCAAGCAGGGAAGCAAGTTGGTGTTCATCATCCACACAAGAACATCATGACGACCGATAGGCCGCTTGAGCTACTCCACATGGATCTATTCGGCCTCATTGCTTACATAAGCATCGGCGGGAGTAAGTATTGTCTTGTTATTGTGGATGATTATTCTCGCTTCACTTGGGTATTCTTTTTGCAGGAAAAATCACAAACCCAAGAGACATTGAAGGGATTCTTGAGACGGGCTCAAAATGAGTTCGGCTTAAGGATCAAAAAGATTAGAAGCGACAACGGGATGGAATTCAAGAACTCTCAAATTGAAGGCTTTCTTGAGGATGAGAGCATCAAGCATGAGTTCTCTTCTCCCTACATGCCACAACAAAATGGTGTAGTGGAGAGGAAGAATAGAACTCTACTTGACATGGCAAGGACCATGCTTAATGAGTACAAGACCTCGGACCGGTTTTGGGCGAAAGCAATCAACACCGCTTGCTATGCCATCAACCGTCTCTATCTACACCGAATCCTCAAGAAGACATCTTATGAACTCCTCAACGGTAAAAGCCCAATGTTTCATATTTTAGAGTCTTTGGTAGCAAATGCTTTATTCTTGTTAAAAGAGGTAGAAAATCTAAATTTGCTCCTAAGGCTGTAGAAGGCTTTTTACTTGGTTATGACTCAAACACAAGGGCATTTAGAGTCTTTAACAAGTCCACTGGACTAGTTGAAGTTTCTTGTGACATTGTGTTTGATGAGACTAATGGCTCTCAAGTAGAGCAAGTTGATCTTAATGAGCTAGATGATGAAGAGGCCCCGTGCATCGCGCTAAGGAACGTGTCCATTGGGTATGTGTGTCCTAAGGAATCCGAGGAGCCTCCACATGCACAAGATCAACCATCATATTCAAATCAAGCATCTCCACCAACTCAAGATGAGGATCAAGCTCAAGATGATGATGATGAAGATCAAGAGGAGCCACCTCAAGAGGAGGACAATGATCAAGGGAGAGATGCTAATGATCAAGACAAGGAAGATGATGAGGGTCCAAGACCTCCACACCCAAGAGTCCACCAAGCAATACAACGAGATCACCCCGTGAACACCATCCTCAGCGATATTCAAAAGGGGGTAACCACTCGATCTCGTGTTGCTCATTTTTGTGAACATTATTCCTTTGTGTCTTCTATTGAGCCATACAGGGTGGAAGACACATTAAGGGATTCAGATTGGGTGTTGGCAATGCAAGAGGAACTCAACAACTTCACGAGGAATGAGGTATGGCATTTAGTTCCACGTCCTAATCAAAACGTTGTAGGAACCAAGTGGGTCTTCCGCAACAAGCAAGATGAGCATGGTGTGGTGACAAGGAACAAAGCCCGACTTGTAGCCAAGGGATATTCACAAGTCGAAGGATTGGATTTTGGTGAAACCTATACACCCGTAGCTAGGCTTGAGTCAATTCGCATTTTACTTGCCTATGCTACTTACCATGGCTTTAAGCTTTACCAAATGGACGTGAAAAATGCCTTCCTCAATGGACCAATCAAGGAGGAGGTCTATGTTGAGCAACCTCCCGGCTTTGAAGATAGTGAGTACCCTAACCATGTTTATAAACTCTCTAAGGCGCTTTATGGGCTCAAGCAAGCCCCAATAGCATGGTATGAATGCCTAAGAGATTTTCTTATCGCTAATGGCTTCAAAGTCGGAAAAGCCGATCCTACTCTCTTTACTAAAACCATTGCAAATGATTTGTTTGTATGCCAAATTTATGTTGATGATATCATATTTGGGTCTACTAACAAATCTACTTGTGAGGAGTTTAGTAGGATAATGGTACAAAAATTCGAGATGTCGATGATGGGGGAGTTGAAGTATTTTCTAGGATTTCAAGTCAAACAACTCCAAGAGGGCACCTTCATTAGCCAAACAAAGTACACTCAAGACATACTAACCAAGTTTGGAATGAAGAATGCCAAGCCCATCAAGACACCCATGGGAACCAATGGGCATCTCGACCTCGACACAGGAGGTAAATCCGTAGATCAAAAGGTATACCGGTCGATGATAGGATATTTACTCTATTTATGTGCATCTCGACCGGATATTATGCTTTCCGTATGCATGTGTGCAAGATTCCAAGCTAATCCTAAGGAAGTTCACCTTAGGGCCGTGAAAAGAATCTTGAGATATTTAGTTCATACTCCTAAGTTTGGCCTTTGGTACCCCAAGGGATCCACATTTGATTTAATAGGTTACTCAGATGCTGATTGGGCAGGGTGTAAGATTGATAGAAAAAGCACATCAGGGACTTGCCAGTTCTTGGGAAGATCTTTGGTGTCTTGGGCTTCAAAGAAACAAAATTCCGTAGCTCTTTCTACCGCCGAAGCCGAGTACATTGCTGCAGGCCATTGTTGTGCGCAATTGCTTTGGATGAGGCAAACCCTTAGGGACTATGGTTACAAATTAACCAAAGTCCCTCTCCTATGTGATAATGAGAGTGCAATCCGCATGGCGGATAATCCCGTTGAGCACAGCCGCACTAAGCACATAGCCATTCGATATCACTTTTTGAGGGATCACCAACAAAGGGGGGATATCAAGATTGCATATGTTAGCACCAAAGAACAATTAGCCGATATCTTTACCAAGCCATTAGATGAGAAAACATTTACCAAACTTAGGCATGAATTAAACATTCTTGATTCTAGGAATTTTGATTGATATTTTGCACACATAGCTCATTTATATACCTTTGATCATCTCTTTCATGTGCTATGACTAATGTATTTTTCAAGTGTATTTCATGATAAGTCATAGATTGAAAGGGAAATGGAGTCTTCGGCGAAGACAAGGCTTCCACTTCACTCCATCGAATTATTCATCCTACGTCGTCGCTCCACACCGCTCTCCAATTTGGTATAATCTTCACTCCTATATTATTTACCAAAGGGGGAGAAAGTTTGAAAAAAGGGCTTATATTTCGCTCACAAGAATCCGTTTTTGGCGATTCATGCCAAAGGGGGAGAAAGTATTAGCCCAAAGCAAAAGGACCGCACCACCACCAATTTCAAAAATTTGTAGTCTTTCAATTAAAGAATTTTTTGATTTTCAAAATTGGTATCTTATTTTTTATATAATTTCAAATTGGTATAACCTCTTCAAAATTAATATCTAAAACCCTCTTGAACACTAAGAGGAGAATTTCCTTGAGGGGGAGTTTTGTTTAGTCAAAGGAAAAGCATTTGAAACAGGGGGAGAAAATTTCAAATCTTGAAAATGCTTCTCAAAATCTTACTCATATACCTTTGACTATTTGCAAAAGATTTTGAAAAAGAATTTCCAAAACTTTGCAAAACAAAACAAGTGGTGCAAGCGTGGTCCAAAATTTTAAATAAGAAGAAAGCCATCCATGCATATCTAGTAGAAATAATTATTGGTTTCATCCCAAGCAACCTTTACACTTACCTTATGCAAACTAGTTCAATTCTGCACTTTTATATTTGCTTTGGTTTGTGTTGGCATCAATCACCAAAAAGGGAGAGATTGAAAGGGAAATAGGCTTACACCTTTTCCTATATGAATTTTGGTGGTTGAATTGCCCAACACAAATTAATTGGACTAACTAGTTTGCTCTAGATTATATGTTCTACATGTGCCAAAGGTTCATCTACAACTATTCTAAATCGAGTGTACGGAATACCGTAGATTATTCCGGATAGGAGAAGCTTTTTGGAAAAACAGACTAAGCGCGGACCGTCCGGGTCCTTGCGGCGGACCGTCCACGACACCAGGATGACCCTCGGATAGAACCAATGCAAAAACCCATGTCTATACTACGGACCGTCCGGAGGGAAAGCGCGGACCGTCCGAGTACACGCGCGGAATGTCCGGCCTCAGACGCGGACCGTCCGGTAGGTGAGGAACCGAAAAACCCGAAGGTGACGGGTTTTGGTAAAATGAATTATAGCGTCCTCGCGGACCGTCCGGGGTGCACGACCGGACCGTCCGTGACTGCCTTTATCTGACATCTAACGACACATTAAATGCAAAATAGCTGTTGATATAGCCGTTACTGCTGACCGTTGCGTTTTCAGCCGTTGATATGCAGGGGGCGGACCGTCCGGACCAGGGCGCGGACCATCCGCGGTTGGCAGAATTGAAGCAACGGCTAGGAAGTGGTTGGTGGCTATAAATACAACCCCAACCACCTCCATTCAATACACCCAAGCATTCCAACCTTAAACATTCAATACAAGAGCTAGCAATCCATTCCAAGACACAATCAAAGCTTCCAATCTCTCCAAGTTCCACAATTGAGACAAGTGATCATTAGTGATTAGTGACTTGAGAGAGAGAGTGATCCGTGTGTTATTTGTCGCTCTTGTCGCTTGGTGTTTGCAATCGTGCTTTCTTCTTCCTCATTCTCATTCTTCAAGTAACTTGTAATCAAAGCAAGAGACACTAAGTTTGTAGTGGTCCTTGTAGGGTCTAAGTGACCCGTTTGATTAAGGAGAAAGATCACTCGGTCTAAGTGACTGTTTGAGAGAGGGAAAGGGTTGAAAGAGACCTCGTCTTTGTGACCACCTCAACGGGGAGTAGGTTTGCAAGAACCGAACCTCGGTAAAACAAATCACCGTGTCATCCGCTCTTATTTGCTTGAGATTTGTTTTTACCCTCTCTTTCGGGCTCGCTTATATTTCTAACGCTAACCCCGGCTTGTAGTTGTGCTTAAACTTTATAAATTTCAGATTTTCCTATTCACCCCCCTCTAGGCGACTTTCAGTATCTACTTGTACTTAGTAACTGCTAATAAAATTTTATTTGACACTATGTTCTTTGTTACTCCATGCAAGCAGACAATCCGAGACATGTATAACTCTGCCAACACTGCACTGTTGTAGCTGGTCTTGAATGGTATGAAATGAGCCACCTTTGTTAAGCGGTCCACTACTATCTAGATGGAGTCATAGCTGGCTCGAGTGCGAGGGAAGCTTGCTATAAAGTCCATCCTAATCTCATCCCACTTCCATTGAGAAATCTGTAGCGGCTCCAACAAACCTATGGGCCTTTGGTGCTCCGCCTTAATTCTCTGACAACTGTCACATATGGCAATATAATCTACAATATCCCTTTTTATACTGTACCACCAAACTCTCTTCTTCATGTCTTGGTACATCTTCTCGCTTCTAGGGTGTATGGAATAGGTTGTTTCATGGGCTTCCTTGAGGATTAGCTCCCGAATTGACTTGATGTCGGGAACACATAGCCGATCTTTGAACCATACCATGCCTTCTGCATCTTCTCGGAAGTTCTTGCCTTTCCCTTCCAAGATTAGATGCTAGATCTCATTGATCTTCTCATCATTTTTCTGCCCTTCTTTGATATTTTGCTCTAGGGTGGGTTCCAGTTCAACTGTTACTCCCTGTGTGCTGTTCAGGAATCCGAGACTTAGCCTGTCGAATTCCTTTGTTAACTCATATGGCATCGGGTGAGCGACCATCATGTTGACTTGACTCTTTCTGCTCAAAGCTTCTGCAACTACATTAGCTTTGCTAGGGTGGTAATGTATTTCTAACTCATAATCTTTGATCAATTCTAGCCATCTTTGTTGCCTCATGTTTAGCTCTGACTGGGTGAATATGTACTTAAGACTCTTGTGGTCTGTGTAAACATCACATTTCTTCCCATAAAGGTAGTGCCTCCATGTTTTCAATGCATGAACCACCGCAGCTAATTCCAGGTTGTGTATGGGATAATTCTTCTCATGGACCTTCAGCTGTCGGAACGAGTATGCCACAACTCTTCCTTCCTGCATCAGCACACATCCACGTCCCGTGTAAGATGCATCACAGTACACTGAGAATGGCTTGAGAACATCTAGTAGGATCAAAACATGGGCTGTAGTCAACTTCTTTTTCAACGTTTCAAATGCCTCCTGGCACTCTGGGGTCCATTTGAACTCGACTTTCTTCGCTATCAAGCCTGTTATTGGTTTGGCGATCTTGAAGAAACCTTTAATGAAACGTCGATAGTATCCGGCCATTCCAATGAAACTCTTGATTCCACGAACATCCTTCGGTGGTTTCCAGTCTAGAATATATGCTACCTTATTTGGATCCATAGCTAACATGTCTTGGTTTATGATGTGACCCAAGAACAGGACTTCACGAATCCAGAACTCACATTTGCTCAGCATGGCATACAATTGATGTTCTTGTAACTGTTGCAATACCATCTTCTGTTCCAAATGTTCTTCCTCACTCTAAGAATATATGAGGATATCATCGATGAACACCACTACAAACTTGTCTTGATAGTCCATGAACACACTGTTCATCAAGTACATGAAGAAAGATGGCACATTCATCAAACCGAAGGACATGAATGTGTACTCATATAGCCCATACTTAGTGATGAATGTCGTCTTTGGTATGTCCGAAGGTCGGATCCTAAGATGATGATAACCTGACCTTAGATCTATCTTCGAGAACACATTGGCTCCTCTTAGCTGGTAAAACAGGTTCTCTATCCTTGGCAGGGGGTACTTATTCTTGATGGTGACTTCATTTAGAGCTCTATAGTCTATGCACATTCTCTTTGTCCCATCTTTCTTCTCCATGAACAGAACTGGAGCGGCCCAAGGTGTGGTACTTGGTCTAATGTAACCTTTCTCTAACAGCTCGTCGATCTGCTTCTTACGTTCAACCAATTCTGGCCCGGACACTCTATAAGCTCTCTTATTAATGGGGGCAGTGCTAGGGTCAAGCTCTATAGCAAACTCCACCTTCCGCTCGGGTGGCATGCCTGGTAGTTACTCAGGAAACACATTTGGAAATTCTAACACAACTCGGGTGGCCTCAAGCTGGTTGGCCTCCTTACCATCCATGGACATTTGATGACAGGCCCCTTCCTCTAGATCAAGCATGATCTGTTCAGTTACTATCTCTTCTTCAGATGGGGACTCTAACCTCACTGTTCTCTTGTCATAATTGATGATTTCTTGGTTCTTATGTAGCCAATTCACCCCTAAGATAACATATATCCCTTGAGTACCCATTACCACTAGGTTAGAGGGGAAATCTATCCCCCTTATTTCAATCCTTAGGTTTGGGCACATCTTATCTGACTAAATCTTCCCCACAACTAAATTAACCCTTAGTGGTGGAATCATTGGTTCTATGGGGATGTTATGTGCTTCTACCCATGTTGTAGTAACAAAAGAATGCGTGGCACTGGTATAAAATAGTACTTTTGCTGGATGGGATTTGACTGAAAACATACCTACTGCCACATCTAGTGCATCCTGGATTGCTTCGGCCTCCAAGTGGTTCACCTTTCCATGGTTGTAGGCCTAGCCACGGCCTCCTGATGCCTGCTGTGGCGCACCTTGTCTTGCTGGGGCATTGGAAGATGACTATTGTTGGGCTGCTTTCTTCGGGCAATGCATCGCCCAGTGGCCTTGTTCTCCACAATGGTAGCATCCTCTACCTCCTCCTGGTGCTGGGACTACCTAGTTGCTCTGATTTGTTGCTGGGGCAGGAAGGCAAGGTGCCTGATTGCTTTGCCTCTGGTACTGATTTCCTCCCGCTTAGTTGTGTTGGCGGTACTACAACTTCTACTGAGGGTACTGCCTCTGGAATTGTTGTTGATGCAGAAGTTGGTTTTGTTGCTGATATCCTTGTGTGTGACTCTGCTTGAATTGCTGGGATGAACTGCCTAAGAAGCAGGGGCGACTGCTGCTCCCAGTCTGTGGTCCATCCATCTTACGTTTTCGGCCTTCCATCTCCTTGTGCCTCCTCTCAGTCATTATTGCTATATCAATCAGATGTTGGAAGGTGGGGAAGGTGTGATTCATCAAATGGTAATGCACGGGGTCAACCAAAGCTCTCATGAACTTTTACTGCCTCTTTGCATCAGTGCTGACATCTTCGGGTGCATACCCACTGACTGACATGGGTCCCTACTTTAGTGCCGTAAATTCCTCCTTCTTCACTATCATTAGGCCTTCTGGAACATGATATCGGCAAAAGTTGTCTTTGAACTCCTCCTAAGTGATAGCTTTGGGGTCAGCATGGATGGCGAGATAGGACTCCCACCAAGATTGAGCTGCTCCACTTAGCAGACGGGGACCTTACAGGACCTTCTCCCTGTCGTTGCATTGAGCAGTGTGCAGTTCCTGTTCTACTGCACGCAGCTAGTCCTTGGTGTCCATGGGGTCTGCAGAGTGGGCAAAATAGGGGGATGACCTCTTATGAAAACAGAACACTTGTCTCTTGGCATTTGTAGCATTTGCACTTGCGGTTGTGGCTATGATTGTTATTGAGCTTGCTGGTGTAACACCCTGATTTTGGGGGTATAAAATTTCTTTCTAAATATCACCCAAAATCATGTGTTATCTTCTTTTTCTAACTCTAGGCTTTCTCTCTCTCTAGATTCTTTCTCTCTTTTTTCCTTTTGGTTAGAAATAGCTTAAACTAGTGGAGGTTAATTATTTATTTTTACCAAAACCTTCTGGGCCATGACATGATGCATCATGCTGAGCTTAAAATATTCTTTGAAGTGTTGCACAAGTTTGAATTTATTTGAATTTGAAACCTAGTTTGAATTTGGATTTGAAAACTCTATAGAAAAAGAAATAGAAAAGGAATTAGAAAATCCAGAGAAAAAGTAAAAGAGAAAGCAGCCCAGTCGGCCCACTAAGCCCAGCCAGGCCGCGCGCCCACGCGCCCGCGCCGCCTGACAGGCAGACCCCGCCTGTCAGCGGCAATTCTCCCTCGCGCGCGCCATCTAGCTCGCCGGAGACCACTCCAAGCCTCCCCGAGCTCCGCTCCGAGGTGAGACACCCGTCCCCGTGCCCAATTCCCCCTGTTGTGCCCTGTGTTCGGCCAATTTCCCTTCGCCGGTGCTCGGCCGCGGCGGACCGCCGTGCTCGCGCGGTG
Organism: Zea mays; assembly: GCF_902167145.1. Taxonomy (NCBI): domain Eukaryota; kingdom Viridiplantae; phylum Streptophyta; class Magnoliopsida; order Poales; family Poaceae; genus Zea; species Zea mays. The sequence goes on from NC_050103.1 coordinate 50,750,188, forward strand.
GCCGCCCGATTTAGCCCGGTCTAGTTCCCCGGAGTAGGTCCCTGTGTCACCCCTGCCTCTGCTAAAGTTAGCCAAGGCTTTAGCGCGCCTTAAGTCCCCTCCCCGTGGCCGGAATGGCTCACCGGAGTTACTCCGGCCCGCCCGAGGCTATCTCACCGCCGTTCTCCCCTCTCTGCCCGTGGATTGGTGGCCTCTTCCCCGCCATTGAGTTCGTCGTGGCGCCCTCTTCCTCTCTGCCCAACTCCGGCGACCCCGGAACCCCCTAGCTCACGCCTGCCTCAACTCCGGCGACCACACCGCCGCGGAGAGGAGCAGCGCCGCCCGCAGCCGTTCACTCCTCCCCGGTCTGATCCCCTCTGTCCGATCCTGATCGCATAGCCCGGACCCCGGGTACCGCTTCGCGCACGCGCACCCTGCGCCCTTGGCCTGCCTCTGATCCCCTCCGTCCGATCCTAATCGCACGGCCCGGACCGCGGGTACCGCTTCGCGCACGCGCGCCCTGACGCCCTGGCCCGCCTGTCAGCGCCCAAACCCTCTGGCGCTGGGCCCGCTCGGTCAGCGCTCTCTCCCCCTCTGTCGCTGACACTCCCTAGCCCGCCTGTCAGCGCTCGCCCGCCCGCGCGCGTGCCCTCGGCCGCAGATCTAATCTCAACCGTTGGTTTTAGATCTGACGGTTAGATTCACCCGATAACCCTTCGCGCGGTAGTTTTCTTAAAGAGACCCTCGGTTTATTGGAAATCAACCCGCCGTCCCTGGTTTTCGTGCGCAGGCCCCTGTAATCTTGCAGATTTAGGCATGGACTTTTAAATATTCACAGAATTAGCCCTAATTTCATATTTTGAATTCCCAAACTTGTTTATTTCATAACTTTTACATATGAACTCCAAATTTAGTGATTCAAATTGCAAATGTTCATAGAATTATTCTCTGTTGAAATAAAATGGTTTCACTCACTGTCTGCACAATCTAATTTTTAGAATTGAATATAAACTAATGTAGGTGTATGTTTTATTTATTTAACAAATAAATAAAGGAGAACCTTAGAGATTTAAACCTGTTTAAGCTTGTGAAATTAATGATAGGTATTGCATGAGTTCATCTCTGTTCTAAATTATAGGTCATAATAAAATAAATTGATCTATGTTTATGTACTTGTAAGTAACACTTAGGGAAATAATAATCTATTTCCAAATGAAGTTAAGTTATGTTGTAGTTCATGTTATATTTTGAATTCATTATCCCTTATGTAGTATTGTGTCCTTTTAAGATGTGTTCCAATGTTTGTACATGTTTGGTGTGATGTTCATTTGTACTTTCCAAATGTATTGAATGCATGCTCGCTTTATTTAGACAACGAGCAGTCTGAGGTTCCTGAGTGTGTTGTTGGAGACCTCCCTGAGCAGCAACCTGGTGAAGGCAAGTGTCCTCTGACCCATTATGTCCTACATACTTTATGATTCACTATCCCTCATTACTTTATGAAACCTAAGGATTGACTAGTCTGTATTCACTTATCCTTGATTACCTTTTTGGTTACCATGGTTAGCATGTTGCTATTGCCTTAACTTAATCAATGAACATGATGTGAACATTTATGATACGACATTGTTATCCCGATTATGTGGATGATTCTGTGATACCTTAGGGGGCTCAGGCCTTTTTTTCCTGAGTACCTCTCCGTAAGGACCTGTTCGTGGAGTGACCACCTGGGATAACAGTACAACCATGAGGGTGGAATAGGACGCCCTTAGCTGATTAATTAGATGAACCTGGGGTGTAGTTGGCTTTGCCGGAGGGCCGTCAATGGGGGCCAGGGCGTAGTGCTTGCTCTGCTAAGGTTGGGGTCCAGAGGTTCTTTCGATTTAGTTTTGTTAGTCACCCACCTTGGGGAGGTGTACTGCGTTTGTACGACTGGCAAAACCTAACGAGCAGCTATGCACCAGGGGAGTCTTTGTAAAGGCTACGTAGTGTATCCCTGGCCATTCACCTTGGTAGTGAAGATCAGGTCTGTACAACCCAGGCTGGAAAGGGATCACGACTTGTGGGTAAAGTGTACAACCTCTGCAGAGTGTTAAAAACTCGTATATCAGCCGAGCTCACGGTTAAGAGCAGCCTTGGGATCCTCTTTGATTAGAAGAACTTTGGATACTTTTGTGATGATGATTAACAATGATGTTATAAAATCTGATCTCTGGTATTTGCTCTTTTGAGGAAGTACTTTTTGGGTAATAACTGGGTTTATTACTAAAAGTTAGCTCTACTAATAATAATAAATACTTGACTAACCTAAAAGCAACTGCTTAACCTCAACTCCATATATAGCTAGTCAACTTTAGCCAAACAGGACATTTGCTGAGTATGTTGATGTGTACTCACCCTTGCTTTACACACCACCCCCACCCCAGGTTGTCCCCAATGTGCTAAGTGCTCAGGAGGTGATGCTGGCAACAAGGATGACTTTGAGGAGGTCTAGGAATATGATGAGTTTTAGTTTACTTTAGTGGCAAACCCCCAATCAGCTGCCTGTGTGGGCTTAGAATCTACGTTTCGTATTTCCGCACTTTGATAATTATGTTGAACAATGGTTATGTAATAGACTCTATGGATGTCTTGGACATCTTGATGTAATCAAGTACCTTCCCACTATTTATTTCGAGCATTGTGTGATGATGTCCAATTATGTAATCGCTGTGTACATGAGTTTCTGATTCTGGCACGTACATGGTTCGCATTTGGTTTGCCTTCCAAAACCGGGTGTGACACATGGCTGCCAGTGTCTGTCCGGTAGCTTGAACTGCTTGGGTTTGCATGAACAACCAGTTGAATAAACATTCCACAATTGCGTTGTGCTGGTCCTAGTTCAAACTGTGCTAGAGACATGAGCCGTTACACAAATGGTATCACCAAAAGCTCAGAACAACAATCCAAAATCCGATATTATAAAATGAATGCACACAAATTGCATTTTGTGATTCTTGCTGTGGTTTTTCTTTTCTTTTCTTTTGTACATGCTCTTTTTTATGATTAGTGCAACTTTTTTGTGCACTTGTCTTTTCCTTTTTCTTTTTTGTTTTTGATTGCAGCTAGTGATCTAAATAAGGTGGTGTGAACTCGAAAATCTAGTGGTAAGCAACCATTAGACCAGCAACTCAACACAAATGCAGCAACCTTGAATTCAACAAGTTGAAAACTAAGTAGCAAAGCAAAGCTCAAAATGTTTTAGGTGATTTTTAGATCTGAGTTTATCTTTGGGCAAAAGTGGACTATAGGTAAATAAACTAGAAAGGAGAAGATCTCTCATCGATCAACCTAAAATTTGATACCACTTGATAAACCCAACGGGTAGAAGGGCGCTCGATCTTCCGATGAGAGATGATGGATGTGGAAATTTTGCTGGAGGCCGATGTTGGCTGCCCAACTACCACAACCAAGATGGTGTGGTGCCTTGAGCGACAAGCACACCGTCTCCTGATAACTATGATTTGGGGTGGAGGTCGACGTTGTGCTATCCGACTACAACCACAAAGGGCTACGCCTTACCGATAGTTACACTGGCTCCTGTTGTTGCTGCTCTTGCCTTGCCAGGAACAACCTTGAACCTGCAAACAATCGAGAACAAGCAAGAACAAGATTACAAGAAGACGCTCATGGATCTGATAAAGTTGAGGTCCGGTTTCAAGTAGTCGGTTGGTCTAGCCGACACACGGGTTGACAAGGAAGTAGCAAAGGCTAACCTTACATCAAACAAAACCTAAGTTCTTTGGTGGCTACTAGTTGCTTAAATAGAGGAATAGAAAGAAGGAAGTCTGGTGGAGTTATGGAGCTCTCTCGGCAGTTCCTAGGCACCTCCCGTGCGATATCCCATTATTTCTTGATCCACTAGCAAGTAGACGAAGAGAGCTTTCCAACAAGTACTTATTTGCAATAAACAGCCTTGGGAGTTGAAAGATATGCTCCATTTAATTTAGTGCTTGTTGCAGTTACGGAATCACCTCGGGCTGGTGGAGTTAGGAAGTTGTCTCAACCGTTTCTGGACGCCTCAGGTGTGATCTCTTATTGATTCTTGATCCACTTAATTGTAGACGAAGAGACCTTTCCAACAAGTGCATATTTGCATTAAACAACCTTGGGAGCTGAAAGATATCCCTCTTAAACTTGCATTTGCTGTAGTTTGAAAATCCTCTCGGGTGGAGCAGCTTTTATTACCTTGTTGCCTTCTCAACTCATAGATGGTTCGCCTCCTAAACACCTAAGCATAATAAAGTCATCACAAGGTTTTAGTACCTCATTTAAGGAACAATTAGCTTCAACAACAAGGAACGAGTTTACTTGATAATTAAATTTACGTGCACGAACTCGTTTCATTGTCGTTGATTAAATGGTGAAGGGGATCGCTCGTGTGGTTGTATTGATGGCAGTGATGTCCTCATCACCATGTGGAGGAGTTCTAGGACTTCAAGGAGTTCTAAACTAGATTACAGGCAAAACCCCAGTCATCTGCTTGTGAAGGCCTTATCTTTACTATGTTTCACTTTAGCATTTTGATTATTGTTTAAGTTAATGACTATGTGGATGTATCTGACATCATGATGTAATAAAGTAATGCCTCTTTATGTTCTTATTCGAGCATTGTTCTATGATGTCCAGTTATGTAATCGTTGTGTACGTTAATTTCTGATCTTGGCACGTACAAGGTTCACATTTGGTTTGCCTTCCAAAACTGGGTGTGACATAAGTGGTATCAAAGCCGTGATGACTATAGGACTGCTAACCTAGAGGCAATGGCCGTTATAAGGACTATGAACCCTCATTCTCACCTTGACCTCTGGTGTCACTACAAAAGTCGGTCATCTCAACCAACCCTATGTTATTCTATATATATATATATATATTATACCTTGCTAAAATTTTATTTTTGTTCTGTTTATGGTTTACTTGCTGGTCATATTAATTTTGTTCTTACTCTTATGGTTATCGTGTCTTTTGTAGATGGCTTGCCTTTAGGCACACCTCTCGTAAGTTAGTGATCCCCTTCCTGCCCTTTTGCCTTGTGCAACGTCCACTTCGCCACATGGTGTCCAGTCAATCGAGTCACCTGGAGGGGTTGCACCACCGCCTGCACGAGGTGCAGGAGTGCCAGTGTCTAGAGAGGGAGCAGTAGGACTCTTCCTCCCCGCCTCAGCAGGAGGTGGAGTCTGTGAGGTGCCCGTCCCCTGTGCCTCAGCTGGAGGCACCCCCTGCACCACCATAGGGCACCCCAGCTGCTAGAGGAGTTATTGGAGGAGACCCCGACAGTGACGATGACTGTGGCAGCTCAGACCATCGCACTGATCTCTCGGAGGAGCAGGAGCCGGAGGGATGGTCGCATGACCCATCAACCGTGATGTCGCTCGCGATTGTCACTTCCACGACGCACTTGACACCTTGTTGCGTTGGGCTTTAGACCGACACACCTGGTCGGTCGAGTATCATCGTGTAGTTTACTAGCATAGTCGTGGCAAATACCCGAACCTCTAGGAGGCTACCTTTCTGGTACGCCGTCTGGAGGACAACCTCCAGGGTGCAGAGGCCTGCTCAGAGCACTATGCTATCTCTGAGAGGGCACTACTGAAGCGGCCATGCAGGATGTTTCACGGCGTGCACTCTCGTAGTATTGCTCTTTGTTCGGTGGGGTGGCTGATAGTCTTAACCTCAGGTATTACCCTCACCGTTGACTGGCAACACGGAGAGTGTGATTGTCCCACCCATCTGTGAAGGCAACCCTTGGTTGAGCAGCACAGTAAACCTGGTCGCCATGCTTAACACTAAGCTGGACCACGCTCTGGACGAGATGAGCAGGGATGGTACAGAGATCACGGAGCTGCGTGCTGAGCGCGCAGAGTGCCAGCACCAGGAGGGTGGTTCTCTCGCCCCCTCTAAGACTCAGGACCCTTATCGCTCACCGCCACAAGGTCACTATGCATACAGCGCCCCCGACTGTAGGACCAACATAGACTTGGATCCTTAGATACTTAGCGTTGGAGTTTGTAATCAGTTCTTAATTCAGGTGTCTCAGTCTTAGTTACTCAGGTTAGGTTGCTTATCATATGCTATTTTATGCTGGTCATGGTGAACCTATGCTGGATTTGGATCTTTGTAATGACTGTCGCCAAAATATGGGTTTCCCCTATAGTTTCATTTAGCTGTGTTTGGTCATGTTGAGAATTAGTGGAGATCTTTGTTCATTCAGTTTCATGAATAAGTTTGTATACCCTTTTCTTATGTTGAAAGATTGCAAGATCAATATTGATGAGTGAATGTCTTCCACAGATGTGTGACAATAGGCGCCGAGGAGGGAGGCGTCCTCAGAAGGAGCAGTGTGTCCCGCAGGAGGAGGAGCCCCAGCTGTTGCCTCCCCTGCCACCCCTGATGACAGTGGAGCAAATGTTCTTCATGTATACCTAGGCAGTGCAAGCTATTGTAAGACCTAAAATTTGTAGGAAAAAATATATATCATAAAATAATAAAATAAAGAAATAAGAATATATACTAGTTTTGTGAGAATTTTCAAAGACCCTTTTAAAATCTATTAGAAATCTGTCTCCTCATGTTTAAACAATAATATTAAGTTAAATTAAGTGACCAATAAATTGGTAATTAGAAGTAGACCTCTTGCCAACGACTTTGTAGTAATGCATATTAGGGACAACATAAATTATACCTCTAATTTTAAATGAAGACACTAAATTAGAAAATGAGAAAAGGGATTTATCATGAAACCATTTATTCCTCCCATAAATAAATAAATAATATTAAACAATAGAGTATATGTTCATATTTGGTTTATATTTGAGAAATGGGAATCTAATATTCAAACATAAAGTTGAATCGTGTTGGGGACCTTCGGCTTCCGAAGGTCCTCAAAAACATGATTTGACAATGTTTTCCAAGTGAAATGTGTGAGCAGGTATCTTCGGAATTGGACTACGAGTATATAAGAGTATGGTTAAGACGAAGCTTGAGTGGGACGGAAGGCGATTGTGACGAAGGAAAAGATCATCACGAAGCTATGCGAAGATAAGCTTCGGCATGACAGTAGAAAAGGGGAACCGACTTAAAGATGAAAAGCCAAATTAGACCCTGAAGAATTACTGTAGAGTTATTGATAAATGTAAAGGGCACTAATGTAATTTTACACGGGCTGCATCCCGTGCCTATAAATAGATGAACAGTACTCCCGTACTGTTCACGCTGACTTGGCATTTGCATCACGCTTGTACCCTCGCTTTCCTTCAGACCGAAGGTACATTTGTAATTTGTCATCGTTTATACAAGTAAAATAAAATAGAAATAAATCAATAATAATAATGTTTAAAATAATTATGTTATTTTCTCTATTTCATGCATAAATCTTTTTTGTCTCTTATTATGATTATGAAGGTATGACCTTCATAACCTTCGTCCGAAATTCATTATATCCAAGGGGAAATAATGTTTCGAAGGACGAAGGGCTTTGATATTTAATATTCTATGTTGCCTTGTTCTTAATTCATAGCATTTGAGAACAAGTCCCCAACATTGGCGCCCACCTCTGGTGAACTCACTTCCATTTCTTGAGCTTTCAACACCTTCGACAAGCATCACCTTCATCATGCCGCCGAAAAAAGCTTCAGCAACAGGGGCAATACTGCAGTCATGGCAAAGTCTTTTGTCATGGCCGTCAAGAGTGTCGCTCAGACCTGGTACTCCTCTCTCCGGCCAGGGACAATCACCTCTTGGCAGAAGCTGAAGGATATGTTGATAACCAGCTTCCAAGGATTTCAGACAAAGCCAGTCACCGCTCAGGCTCTTTTCTAGTGTACCCAGGACCATGAAGAATACCTTCAGGCGTATGTCCGAAGGTTTCTGCGTCTAAGGGCACAGGCGCCAACAGTGCCCAATGAAATTGTCATTGAGGCCATGATTAAGGGGCTTCGGCCGGGACCTTCAGCGCAATACTTTGCCAGGAAGCCACCATAAACTTTGGAGAAGCTGCTACAGAAGATGGACGAGTATATTCGAGCTGACAATGACTTCCGCCAAAGAAGGGAGGAAGCATTCAGGTTCTCTGAGATGACCAGGGGCTTCGGAGGAAGATTTCACCCGAGGCATGTTAGGTCAATTCATAACTCTACTCAAAGTGATGATCGAGGGAGCCAGCAGCAAAGGCCACAATACTCTTAACAAGCTTCGGGGCAGCAGCAAAGTTCTTTTCGGCCGTCAGCGACAAGGGGCAGAGGCGCCAGGGGCTTCGGGGGAAGGTTTGGAGATCAGCCAAGAAAAATTTACTGTCTATTCTGTGGTGAAGACAAGGGCCATAGCACTAGGATGTGCCATGTTACCATCCAGAAGCAGAAAGAGATAGTAGAAGCAGCAGCGCAACAAAGTCAGCCGAAGCAGGTCATGCATACTACTTCGTATCATTCGCCTTATATTCCAGAATATGTAGGCAACCACCCTGCAGCTTCTGTTGCTTCGGCAAGCCAACCCCAAGCATCTTGGCAACAGCCTCCACCGCCACCGCCGATGCAGCGAGGACAGCAGCCAGAAGGGAGTCAGCACAATCACCTTCAGAGGGACTTCAGAGAAGAGTCCGAAGCTCGCACAGTCAATAGCACTGTGCCAGAGTCGAAGCACATTTATTGATAAATATCCTACCTCAACAGCAGTTTTTTCGCATTTTTACATTCAGTATTACTTTTTTGTTAATAAGGAACAATTATGGGAAGTTTAAGTGTCTTTTATCGTTTTTCAATTTCTTGTAACACTTTCGTCTTTTACCATAATAAGAATATGTCTTTTCCATAGGCTTGAGTTGCCGAAGCATACGAATTTATGGTGGCATGAAGGACCTATGTATTATCAAGAATTTGTTCTAATGGACACAGTGCGAATTGTTCGAAACAGTAAAAAGTCGTTCCTAAGGGAGCGCAGTGTAAGTTTTCTGAGCCTACAGCGAAAAATAAGCGCTGATTCCGCCGAAAGTAAAAGGCGAAGAAGCTCCTAAGGGAGGCTTACAGCGAAAAATAAACGCTGATTCCACTGAAAGTAAAAGGCGAAGAAGCTCCTAAGGGAGGCTTACAGCGAAAAATAAACCTTGATTCTGCTGAAAGTAAAAGACGAAGAAGCTCCTAAGGGAGGCTTACAGCGAAAAGTCAGCGCTGACATAAAAAGTGTGTGTGCTCTATTACAGGGATATGTATCTGCGGCACAAATATCATTTTGCATAACATAACATCATCACATCATTCTGCATAACATAAGCATCATACAACATATTGCATGTGGAACAAGAAGGGGATGCAGTGTTGATCTTCGGAGAATATTTTGGAAAAGAGAAAATCGTGCTAAGACACAAGATAAAACTTTTTTATAGCTTCGGAGCTTGGATATTCTTCATTAGAGAAGTATGCAAATTCTTGTGATATAGAAAAGATTTTCTTCACGAAGCATGAAAAGAAGGGAAGGTGTTTTTTCGCCGAAGGCTCAAAAAATGGTATGTATGCAAAATTTCATGCATCGTAAAGAATTAAACTATAAATAGATTATATATTACATTCAAAGTTACAATGTATTACACATGTTACGTTCCAAATGTTTCTACAATAGCATTTAATCCTCCTTAAGAACTATTTCTGCAGCTTCGTTCAGTAGCTGGTCGACAACCTTGTCCATAATGGCTTCGGCCATTTTTCTAATTTCATCGTCCCCCTTCGGGTGGGGGCCCGGAGATGCCTCAGCAGGTTCTGAGGGAAGAGAAGATATGTCTATATTACTATTACAAACCGCGAACAAAGTCTGGAATCAAAAATTACAACATAATAAAAACCACTAATTAATACCTATTTGCCCTTCAGGCTCTATACTTTTCTCGGCAGCTTCTGCTACTTTTCTAGCATCGTGGATGCCTTTTTCGCTCTTTTGAATAATTTCTTGCGCCATTTCTCGGCCGCCGTTGTCCCAGATATCGGTGAAAATTTTTCCGCCGATCATGCTTGCTTCGGCTGAGGGGTCTTTAATGTCTTCGGAGGACAAGGTAGCTTCGGAATGCGCTAGAGATTTTACATGCTCACAACCTTTTTTCTCCAAAACAGTAGCAATTCCTCTAGCACCCAAAAAAGCACATATGTCTCCGCGGCTATTCAGGATTTCTTCGAAGGCCTCAGCTTCGTGACTGATCCATTCCATCGGACCTTCGGGATTGCCTCTTGAGAAATTCTCTTCGCTAGAGAATGCGCCAACGATGGCGAAGCTGGATTTTATCTTCTTAACACATTCTATGGATTTAACATAGCATCTTCTCTGGGATGCACGAAGCTCTTTAACATTTATTTCTAAATGATTGGCCCATTGATCACTAAGCTCTCGTTTTGTCTCTTCAAGTATACGTTCTTCTTTAGCTCTAGCTAGCTATTTCTGAAGATCTTTAATTTCGCGTTTTTGGGTTTCAGCCTGGGCTTTTGAGGCAGCTTCGTCCTCTTTTATTTTGTCCACCAATGTAAGCAGAATTTTATCCTTTTCCAGAGCTTTGTTTCTCAGCTTAATAACCTCTGATCGTAGGTTGTTGAAAGCAATATCATAGCTCTCGTCTTCGGCATTCTTTTGCACTCTCAGCGCGTTGCTCAATATTAAACCCTATATATACAAGAATTAATATAAGAATAAAAGAATGATTCAAAAATTGTAAATTTCTAAATGCACAATTCTCGCACCTTCAGGCTATTGTATGCAAGGCTATCCGGAAGATCCTCCTTCGTCATAGCGCATAATCCAGCTCCAAGCTTCGGAAACCCCATGCTCCTAGCCATCTCCCGGCAGACAGATAATTCTTTGTTGTTAGGGAGGCAGTATAGGAAGTCATCTTCGTCTGTTCCATTGAACACTAATGCTCCTTTCGGATATTTTAATTCTCTAGCATAGTGATTAGCTTCATAAATCTCTTCTTCAGATAGTTTTTTCCCCGAAGCATGTCGTACAATGTAATCGTTTATGTTGGAAGGTGCTTCGGGGGCAGCAGTGTCAATTCCTTCAACCGAAATTGGCTCTGACACTTTTATTTTTTTTGGCTTCCAATGCTGCCTTTGTAACCTTTGTTTCTTCAGTTTCCAAAGGTTGCTCCTTGAAGGGCTCTGAAGGCCCAGCTTCAGCTTCAAGTTGTTGCTTCGAAGTTTCAGCAACAAAGGCTTCAGTAGACACTTCAGAAGTTCCAATGGTTTTCTTTGGAGTTATGCTTGAAGATTTAATTGTCTCCAAAACATCTAACACATTAACCATCCTTTTTCTTTTCAGGGTCACTGTTGGACCCTTCTGGCTTTTTTCTGACTCAATTTTTGCTGAAGGACTTAGAACTTCTAATGTTTTTGCTTCTTCAGTTTTTGCTTCTTCTATCTTTTCTGTTGCTGGCTCTTCGATCAGCTCTTTGATTTCTGGCAGCAGAGTTGACTCTTTAGCTTCGGTGGCCGAAGAGGTCTTACCGCCGAACTCAGGCACTGTGGCCAGTTCAATGTAACGTGGCCGGTGTGTGAGAACCTTTACCCTTTTCCTCTTCGGCGCCGGCTCACTAGGAGCGGCTGAAGTGGTTTCCTTCGCAGAGGAAGTGTTCTTTCTTTTTTGACCCCGTGCCGGATAGTGGTAGTCGGGGTACACGAACCCAATTGCGTCAAATACTCGGTTCAGTCTCTTCTTTTTTCGGCCTCCGAAGGCTGCTGACAATGCAGTATCTTCGACCTTTGAATATACCCCAAGCAGTTCATCACTTACAGATTCAATGCTTTTTAGCCAGTCATCATCTGGCTCAACGAATTTATCTCCGAACTTAAATGTGTACTTCAGCCTGACTAGTCCACCTTCGTCAGCCTCTTTAATGGTCTCCTGCGGCATTTCCCATTTTTCCACAAGCGGCCATACTCTGAAGGTAATATGTTCTTGTACCAAATCCCTCGTCCCAATAAAAGAGCAAACAACTCCGAAGGCTCTCTGGCATTCTTCGGCTGCTTCATTCATTTCCACCTTCGGCCTCCGCAGGCCGAAGCGTTGCCAGATGGGACGCATAATGATCTTCTTTATATCTTCTCGTAATATCAAGTCATTCTTCACATAAAACCATTCTGTCATCCAGTCGCCAGGCCACCTCTTTCGAAAGGTCAGCACTGGGCAGCTTGACCCAGACCGGGAGCCAAAGCTGTAGCAGCCAAAATTGTTGTGATACTGTTCATTACCCCAGGGTTTTGTCTCGTATGACAATTCGTGTATGTTGCAGAAACTTTTCGCATCAGGTTTCAGGCCTTGGCTTCTCACGGCCCACACGAAGATATTCATCCTTATGATTGCTTCGGGGGTAAGTTGGTGAAGGTAGATTTCAAATATCTTCAGCACCTCTACAACAAAGCTGCTTAGGGGAAATAGTAGTCCAGCTTTCAAGAAGCTTCGGAATACTACAACTTCATTTTCCTCAGGAGTTGGACAAGTCTTCTCTCCTTCGTCGGCCCTCACAACGGACAAGTCCCGAAAATATCTTCCCCTCATGTTGACAAGATGATTTTCTTTAATACTTGATTTGCCGAAAACTGCATGGCTTGGTCGCCAAGGTCGATCTTCGGAGTCTTCACCACCACTATCCACATCATAGCTGTCGCTGTCACCAGTATCTTCAGATAAACCTTCCAAAATTTCTTTAGTAATCTTCTCTGTATTAGTCTTCGACATAGATTGAAGAAAACCCAGATGCATTTCCTCAGAAAGACTCAGCTTCGAATCACCAACAACTTTGTTATCTTCAGACATCCTTGCAAACGCTGAGAAAGTGCTCTCAACGCCGAAGCCTTAAAATTTAAAAGGCCGAGCAAAGGTTGTTGCGCGTAGGCTAAAGGTTGGGTGAGTAAAAACAGTTGGCAAGAGAGCGTGTCAAATAACTCGGGATCAGCTCTTATTTATACGCCCAGAACGTTGAAAACTGGAGGGTCCCGCTTGTCAAAGACTGATTGCTATTCTAGCAAGGGGAAGGTGTTTTTTCGGACCTTCGGCTTAAGGCCTTCGTCCATATTGCAATATGAATTTATCAGTACAGCAAATTAATATTGCGAGGGGCTACTGTTGGGGACCTTCGGCTTCCGAAGGTCCTCAAAAACATGATTTGACAATGTTTTCCAAGTGAAATGTGTGAGCAGGTATCTTCGGAATTGGACTACGAGTATATAAGAGTATGGTTAAGACGAAGCTTGAGTGGGACGGAAGGCGATTGTGACGAAGGAAAAGATCATCACGAAGCTATGCGAAGATAAGCTTCGGCATGACAGTAGAAAAGGGGAATCGACTTAAAGATGAAAAGCAAAATTAGACCGTGAAGAATTACTGTAGAGTTATTGATAAATGTAAAGGGCACTAATGTAATTTTACACGGGCTGCGTCCCGTGCCTATAAATAGATGAACAGTACTCCCGTACTGTTCACGCTGACTTGGCATTTGCATCACGCTTGTACCCTCGCTTTCCTTCAGACCGAAGGTACATTTGTAATTTGTCATCGTTTATACAAGTAAAATAAAATAGAAATAAATCAATAATAATAATGTTTAAAATAATTATGTTATTTTCTCTATTTCATGCATAAATATTTTTTTGTCTCTTATTATGATTATGAAGGTATGACCTTCATAACCTTCGTCTGAAATTCATTATATCCAAGGGGTAATAATGTTTCGAAAGACGAAGGGCTTTGATATTTAATATTCTATGTTGCCTTATTCTTAATTCATAGCATTTGAGAACAAGTCCCCAACAAATCGGATTTGATTTGAAAATTTGAAAGACATCAAAATAGGAAAGAAAAAAGATAAGGACAGACCTGTGTTGGGCCGACTTACCTTCCCCGCAGCCCACTCTTCTTTTTTTCCCCGTGCTCCCTACGGCCCAACTCCCGCACAGCCCAATCCCACTTCCGCGCCAGCCCAGTTCTCGCTCCCTGGCGTGTTTGCGTCGCAGTGGCGTGGGATGGGACCCGCACGTCATCCTCATCCCCTTTCTCCTTCTGAGCAACTTACGAGTGGGGCCCCTGATGCAGCCGCTTTCCCTTCCGAAGCGTGGACCGAGCACTGGTTATCTTCTACCCGCGCAACCACCTCCGTAACTACTAGCCAGACATGCCGGACCTGCGTCGTGATCCTCCCTGGGGCTCACGGGTATATGGGGGGAAGCCCTCTCATGCTCCTCTAACCCAGACTCGCTCTCTCCTCTGCTCTGCCCTACCTTGCTGGCGGTGGCGCGCAGATCGCGGACTTCACCCGCACAAATTCGCTCCTGCCCATCTCCTTGTCACCTGCAGCGGACATCGTGGGCTGGTGCGCCGTCGTAGGCTCCAGCCGTAGCGCCGGCGCCTGGAATCGAATGCGACGGAGGGGCAGGGAATCTCTCACCGTCGGCGGAACTCCACCGCGGGCATTGTACGACCTGGCCCTCCGTGCGCATGATCTCCGCGAGGTGGTGGTCGATGGCTGCCGCGGCCTCACAGATGTCACGCTCGCTGTCCTCGCTGCGCGACCTGGGGACCTCCAGAGCCTCCAGATCGGTTCTGATCCTCTCGAGCGCGAGAAGTAGTGGGGGAAAACACCGGGGCTGCCTAGGCTCCTGGTCGGCGGACGCCGCCTCAGGCTGAACAACCATAACTCAGTTTGCCGTGCGTGAGGAAGTCGGTTGGTGGACGCATCTGGCACAAGGGCAATCGGGCCGCCAATACCGAGATGAAATGGTGCGGCTGCTGGGGCGAATCCCTCTGCGCAGGCGTTCGAGGAAATTGATGTCGCCGTGAAACATCTCCTGGGCTCATAGCACCTGAGCGTGACCTTGCCGAAGGTGTTTGGTGGCCGGGGACCTTGGGATCCTTCGTCGGAGTTTCTGAATCGCTGCGGAACTTCCTCTGTCGTGAGCTGAGCACAAGATCACACAATCGTGGGTAATGGCCACCTGAACCTTTTTCGCTTTCGTCCTTTCTGCGTATAACTTGTTTGGATCCGAGTAATGTGGCCACACAATCGCGGGTAATGGCCACCTGAACCTTTTTCGCTTTCGTCCTTTCTGCGTATAACTCGTTTGGATCCGAGTAATGTGGCTAGGGTTCGAATTTTGGGGTGTCTCGCCATGGCGCTTCCATGGAGGGCTGGCCGCCGCCGTCCTGGCCTGGGGAATAGAATAGTCGCCATAGTTCGTAGAATCGTAGGCGGTTGTCCTCGGTCATGCTCGCTGTTGTCCATATTCTGCTTGGCACTGTGCGGTTGTTGGAATGGGGCACTCGATTATGGTTTGGGCGGGCCGCCCACAACAGCACTGTACATCACTTTCGGCGGCCCCTGTTATTTTCGGCGGCTAGAGGTTGGCCGCCGAAAATAAGCAGTTATTTTCGGCAGCCAGGCACAGCCGCCGAAAATAGCATAATTTTCGGCGGCTACTGACACAGCCGCCGAAAATAGTGTTATTTTCGGCGCCTTCTGACACAGCCACCGAAAATAACAGCTTATTTTCGGCGGCTAGCCCTAGCCGCCGAAAACTAAGATTTTAAAAAGGTCGGGCCCGACCTTCTTCTCTGCTTCTTTCTGTCTGCCTCACCCGCTCGCGCCGCCGCGCCGCCGCTCGCCGGCCGGCCCTGCGCCGCCGCTCCCGAGCCACCACCACGCCGCGCAGCGCCCCTGCGTGGGACTCCGGCCGAGGCCGCCGTCGCCCGAGCCACCACCGTCGACCCGCCGCCGTTCCTACTCCACCGCCGCCGTTCAAAGCCCCGAGCCGCCACCGTCGTGGAACCAATCCGCCGTCGTCGTCAAGCTCTTTCCCGTCGTAAGGTATTTTTTGCGTTTTTTATTCTATATTTTCGGCGGCCGTTATTGAATTACCGCCGAAATTACTATATATTTATAATTGTGTTTGTTTGATTAGTTGTATGATTAGTATTATTGTTTAGTTCGATTTCATTAATGTATTAGTGGTATATGTGGTTTAGTGATTAGAGGTATATTGTATTTAGGCATTAATTTCATATTAATATGTGGTACTAATTATATTATTAGCTTTAATAGTATATTATATTGGTACGTATAATAGTTGCATAATTAGTGTATGTGGTACTTAGTTTGATTTGATTATTATTATATCATTGTTTGTTTTGTATATAAGTAATATTATTTAGTGGCAGCGAATTTATGCTGCCAAATTTTTTTTGGGTCCTACTAAGTTCATGTGGGTTTAGAACCTATCCCTGTGTATACATGTAGGACCGATACACTTGATGAAGTTGAATAATTGTTTCACGATATGGTTCGGTTTAACAGTCTCAGGCATGGCTGAAGATCGTGCATGGATGTACAATGGCTGGAGTAGAAATGGACGTCATTCTAATGAGTTGGTAGCCAAGACCAAAGATTTTGTGGACCACGTATTCGCCTTGTCCTTAACCGGCACTGTCAGATGCCCTTGTAGGCGTCACGAAAACAGTATATTTCTTAATAAGGAAAGAGTTAGCCTAAATCTTTGTCAGTTTGGATTTATGCCCGGATATGAGGTGTGGGAACATTATGGTGAGGTAGTACCCAACCGGAATGTAGAAGAGGAGGAGAACAATGATTGGGCTGGCGATGATGCGATGCATGAGATGCTAGATTCGCTACGTCCAGAATTCAACCTAAGCTCCGAGGATCCTGCCACACCAGAGGTTTCCAGATTTTTTAAACTACTAAAAGACTCTGAAGAGCCGTTGCATGAACACACAGATGTAAGTATACTCGCTTTTGTGACTCGGCTCATGGCCATTAAGTCCAAGTACTTTTTCTCGAACAATTGTTATAATGAGATTTTAAAGTTATTAGGAGATGTGCTCCCAAAGCCCAATAAGTTGCCTAAAGACATGTACCAATCAAAGACAATTATCAAATCTCTCGGTATGGATTATGAGAAGATTGATGTGTGCAAAAATAATTGTATGCTTTTCATGAAGGAGCATGCGGAAGAGAAAAAATGTCTAAAATGTGGACAATCTAGATTTGTGGAAGTTGTTAATGATGAGGGTGAGAAGGTGATGACAGATGTTGCACATAAGCAGCTCCGCTACTTGCCACTAACTCCTCGAGTGAAATGAATGTTTCTATCTAAAAAAACCGCTATGCACATGCGATGGCACAAAGAAGGTGTCCGTGATAACGATGACCTAATCGTGCACCCTTCAGATGGGGATGCATGGAAGGCTCTCGACACGTTTGATCCCGAGTTTGCAGCTGATCCAAGGAATGTTCGAATCGGCCTCGCGACCGATGGCTTCACACCTTTTGGTCAAATGGCATCATCATACTCATGTTGGCCCGTCTTTGTTATTCCATACAACCTTCCACCTTCTCTTTGTATGAAATATGAATTTATATTTCTTTGCTTAATCATTCCTGGCCCAGACTATCCTGGAAAGAACCTCAATGTCATGTTAAAACCCTTGATTGAAGAGTTGAAGGAGCTTTGGAAAGGTGTTGAAGCATACGATGTTTTTACAAAACAAATATTCAAACTTCGAGTTGCGTATTTGTGGTCGGTGCATGACTTCATGGCGTATGCTATTTTTTACCGGTTGGAGTACACATGGTAGATTGACATGTCCATATTGCGGTTCAGATACAGATTGCTTCCGTCTTGCTCATGGTGGAAAGATCATTTACTTCGATTGTCATCGATGCTGGTTGCCCAGGAAACACCCCTTTAGCAGCGATAAGAAAAACTTTATAAAGAACACTGTGGTCACCAAAGGTCCGTGTAAACGTCTTAACGCGGCAGAAATATATGCTCAGCTGAACAACCTTGTCCTAAATGAAAAGGGGGACAAGTACGAAGGATTCGGAGTGGACCACAACTGGACACATATATGTGGTCTCTGGGAGCTCCTTTATATGTCGTCATTGATTCTTGTGCACAACATTGATGTCATGCACCAAGAAAGTAATGTTGCTGAAGCCCTCATACACACCTGCATGCATTTTGACAAAACAAAGGACAATCTGAAAGCTCAATGACAACGGTAGGCCGCCACGTGCCTTGTTCTGTCTTACCTCTAAAGACAAAATCGAGGTAATGAGATGGATGAAAAAAATTAAATTTCCCGATGGTTATGCTGCGGGCTTGAAAAGAGGTGTGAATTTGAAAACGGGAAAACTAACTGGGTTAAAGAGCCATGACTTCCATATATTAATGGAGAGGATTATCCCTGTCATGTTTCGTGGTTATATGCCCGACGCCATGTGGCAAGCAATAGCTGAGCTAAGTTATTTCTACAGGCAGATCTGTGCCAAAGAAATAAGTAAAAATATGATGGAGAAGTTGGAGAAACAAATACCAGTGTTGTTATGCAAGCTAGAAAAAATATTCCCACCTGGATTCTTCAATCCGATGGAGCATCTACTTATTCACATTCCATATGAGGCAAAGGTTGGTGGACCTGTACAATATAGGTGGATGTATCACATTGAACGTGCACTCAAAAACCTGCGAGGCATGGTTCGAAATAAGGCTAGAGTAGAAGGATGCATCGCTGAAGCTTTTTTGCTAAAGGAGGTTTCATACTTCATGAGTGTGTATTTCGCAGAGGAACATAATGTCTATGCTGCTACCATGCGATACAATGTCGATGAGGAACCTCCTGTCAGTGATCTCAACATTTTCCAATGGAGAGGCACAAGTACTAGTAAGGGCACGTTCTACCACCTTAGCATGGATGAAAGAATGTCCGCATTGCTATACATGTACTCTAATATGGAAGAGATGGAGCCATATTTCATGTAAGTCTTTATTTTACCCCTTAATTTCTTTACCAAAGGAGCCATATTTAATTACTTATTTGTCGTACAGTAAGTTCGACGAGGAAAATTGGACTTATTCCCATCAGCCTACAAGCAAACAACTAGATACTATGCGACGACATGGGAGGCAAGGAAGACATAATTTTGTTGACTAGTTTCGCAGGCATGTAAACTCTCTATATTCCTTACTTTCATGTCATTTAGCCTTTTACGCGAGGTAGTCATTTTAACTGTATATTATTTGCAGTGCACAAAGACTCCTAACATACACGAGGACTTGAGACAGCTATCTTATGGGACGGTCACTTGCAGAACATTTGGTCGATACGATGTGAATGGCTTTCGTTTTCGTTCAGACCAATTTGAAAAGTCTCGTCCTCGTGCAGCCACACGTAACACTGGAGTTCTGACTAGGGCACTCGATGCACTCGGTAGAGAAACTAATTATTATGGCATCATTCAAAACATCCTAGAGTTTAATTTTGCAAGGAACAAACCTTTGAAATTAGTATTCTTTCTATGTGATTGGTTTGGCAGCACTAATGGGATTAGACAAAGTCAATATGGTATAACTGAAGTAAAGCACAAGGAACGACTTCGAGGCCATGATAATTTTATCCTTGCACACCAGTGCGAGCAGGTCTACTATATGTCGTACCCAAATCCGAAGTTTGAAGCATGGTGGGTAGTTCATAAGGTGAACCCTAGGGAACGTTTACATACTCCTTGCACTGCTGGTTATCAATTCGAAGACGAACAGGCCGATGATGTTTATCAAGAAGAAGAATTGCCAACTACTTTTACTATCGATGAGGGTGTTGCACTGAACTCACTAGTCGGAGACCGTAACGATGTCACTACTGATGAGTGTGTTGCACCGAAACGAAAACGAAATCCAAGGAACAAAAAAGCCACATTGCGAGCTTTGGATCGAAGAAGACTCCTTGATCGTGATTCTGATGAATTTTGATGTGTAATGCAAAATTTCATATTATGTGATGTATTATTTGATTTTTTATTAGTTCACTTAATTTTATGGAGCTAATACATTTAATGTTTTTCTATTGAACAGGATGAGTGGTAGGAATAAACCAAAGCGCACTGCTAGGGTGTTTCTTAATGCAGCTAGCAGGATACTCCCTGGTGCACGTTCCCTTTTCCAAGGGAGTTCTTCTAGCCAGAGCAGACAGGAGGCGTTGCTGAGACACACTCGGCCAGAACTACGTGATACACCTATCGCTCTACAACGGAGTACCGATGTAAATGTTTATGTAATTGATCTTATTTGTCAGTCACTTATGTAATTGATCTTATGTAAATGTTTATGTAAATTTTTACGTGTCTCTATTTCATGTCCATAGGAAGAGGAGGACGACGAGGAGGAGGTGCAACACCATGAGGAGGAGGACGAGCAGGCCCATGAGGAGGATGACGAGGAGGAGGTGCAACACCATGAGGAGGAGGATGAGCAGGCCCATGAGGGCATAGATGCTGAGGCGGATGACGATACCACCGAGGCTCCTGTCGTTCGATGAAGGGGCACTCGGAAGGGCCACTTTGTCCTACCTCCGTCAGCGCCTGCACAATCTGAAGCTAGAGTACTGATCATCCCGGTTGGTGATAGGTACTCACGTTTGGCCACTTTGTTCTTACGTATTTGTTTATTTTACACTATATATATGACATGACTTTCTTGTTTTTTTGTCATGCAGCCAATGGGAAGACACGTCATTTGACGGTCGAGGTCACCATAGACAGGTTAATCAAGTCTTAGGTAACCTCTGTCGTCTACATAACCCAGGAATTGTCACCGACCCGAAAGGTGTGGTGGTTCCTTGCACTAGTTGGTCGCACTTCGCACTAGCTCCACATGCTACATATGGAACAACTCAAGGCGCCGTCAAGCACGACTTTTGGGTAATTTTTTCGAACTAACATTTATTAGTTGTTTCAACCTAACATTTATTAGTTGTTTTTGAACTAATTTTATTTTCGATGTTGGACAGAGACGCTATCGTGTGGAACCTGAGGCTCAAGAGCATGCAGACCGAGTATTAGAGAAAAATGCGAAGAAGGTGTGCAGGGATGCATTTTCCAATGCTCGTCTATAGGTTGTGAACGCGTACATGAAGCGCCGAGGTCATTCTATCAACAACTTTCGACAATATTCAGATGTCTACTTGACTGTAGACCAGTACATGGAGGTAAAAATCTAATTTAACAGTTCATTCAGATATGAATGTAATTTTGAGCTAACGCTTTATATGCAGGTAACTCTTCCATGGATGGAACACCGGCCGCAGGCTTACAAGGCTTTGTGTGAGATATGGGCTTCGCCCGAGTGGATTGAGAAGTCAAACAGAAATCGACATAGGCGGCGCCATCAGTAGGACGAGGACGATGATGAGGTCGTAGTCAACCATACCTATGGGGCTGATGGACACATTCGGTTGGCTAAGCGAATGGTGAGTATGTAGTATTCTGTTTTACTCAGAAATGAAACAGGATTGAACTCATATATTTGCAGGAGGCTCAAACTGGAGTTGTCCCGAGCCCAATCGATGTTTATAGGAGAGGGCATCGAGCGAAAAACAGTGAAATCTCCGATGAGCTGTGTAGTCAAGCGGCCGTTGAGCGTATGGTTAGTTGTTGTTATGATTAATGTTTTCTTGCCATATAGCTATAAATTACATGTGTGCTGAACCTTCATATTGTATTGCAGGAGACATACGGGCAGGAGATGGTTAAGAAGTATGGAGAAGACTACGATTGGCGAGGAGCGCCTACCATCGACGCTGAGGTTGTGCATTCACTTGGAGGCAAGGCGCATGGACGGTATGAACTTGTGAATTGTTTTCAATAATATTGGAACTACGACCGAATAGCTAATTTTCTTGTTCTTCAAGATATTCTATGTTTACCGGTGTTATCGATTTGACGGAGTTGCGTTCTCGTGGCGGCTCTTCGTCGCAGGCGGGCTGTGGTAGTAGCAGCCGTAGTCGCCGCTCTGTATCTAGCATGGAGGAAGCTATGAGGGAGCAGCAAGAAAAGTTTCGTGAAGAGATGCGGCAACAACAAATGGCATTTCTCCAACAGCAATCAGAGTACATGGCTGCTTACAACGCACATGCGCAACAAGCAATGAACGTGAGTGTCTTATTTATTCTCAACACGCTTGATATTGGTTCTATAACTAATATATTATATTTGCAACAGTCTTGGTTTCCACAGCAGGCACAGCAGCAACCATTTGTTTTCCCTCAATTTCAGCCGCCGATGTCTCAGTGGGGATTACATGCTCCGCCACCTCCACCTCCACCTCAGGTTATTCAATTTAGTTAAGACTTGTCGTTTGTATCAACCTAATTTCAAATCTTTACTAAACTTGATTTTGTAGGGATCCGGAGTCATGGGCCACAACACGCCACCACCGGTCATACCAGCACCAGGAGGAGCTTATGCAGGGGAGGGAGCTTATGCAGGAGAGGTTAGTTTGAGAAACAATTTGTTTGAATAGTCGTTATACATGTAACCAATGCCGTTATTAATGTCATCTTTTTTTAGGATCCAAACCCGTTACACGACTTCGTCGACCAGTTATTGGCTTCTGGAGGTAGTGGACACAACTCCAACGATCCCAATGTGTGATTAAGTTAGCTTTGTGCCGCACTGTGTTGTAATGAACTATTTGTGGATTTTATGTTTGTATGAACTATTTGTGGACTTTATATTTGTATGGACTCAAGTTTTATGTTGTGAACTCAAGTATGAATTTTCTGTTATTGTATGGAATTTCTGCTATTGTATGAATTTTGTATGAAATTCTGTTATTTTTCGCTTTTTTCAAATTTTTTTGCTCTGAAATTAGTAATTTTCGGCGGTTCCCCTGGCCGCCAAAAATAGGGATTTTATTTTTGGCATTTTTAATTTCTGGCGGCTGACTGTCTGGCCGCCGAAAATAAAGGCTTATTTTCGGCGGCCAGGGAGCCAGCCGCCGGAAATAAGCTGTTTTCGGCGGCCTGGTCCAAGCCGCCGAAAATAAAGGCTTATTTTTGGCCGGGTTTTTTTGGGGGCCAGAAGCCGCCGAAAATAAGCCATTTGCCGCCGAAAATAGCTTATTTTCGGCGGCAAATGGCTTATTTTCGGTGGCGTCTGGCCGCCGAAAATGACTGTAGCTCTTGTAGTGGCCGGTGGAGCCCCGTCGGGCGGTGTGGCGCGCTGTCAGCCGTGGTGCTCGGGGAAGAAGAATAACGCAGGTATGGATCGGTAGCCGTTGGATTTAGATTGGCCGGGAGAGATTGGAGCAGGGGTGTCAGTGGTTTTTGTAGAATCTTAACCGTTGATCTCTTCACGTGGGACAGAGATTAGACCAGGCATACATAAGATATGGGACATTGGATCTAATTGGACGACATACGATAGAACATACCCCTTCACCGTGGTATATTTGCTTAAGAGCCCCTCAGAAACATGCAAATCAACCCGCAGTGCACTGCTAGTATAAACTAATTATAGGCAGGTCCTATTTTTGACAAAACAGCCCCTATGCTCTCTAGATTTTGTTTTCTCGGCTCAAACTCTATTAAAAATTCATAAATAAATCCCAGAAATTGTTTTTAGGCATAAAAATAATATTTATATGTCCCTAAACTTGTAAAATTCATATCTTACCCATTTTAACTCCGAATTAACCCATTCCAATTCCTAGAATTTTATAATATTATTGTTTATCATCTTGTGTCTCTGTTTTGACATACAAACAATAATAAAATTTATTCTCTAATTAATCTTATATCAAATACATAAAACCTTAGGAAATTCATAACTCCTCTGTTTTAACTCTGATTTGATCCGTTGAAGTTGTGTTAGTCTCGTATAAATATTTACTATGCACAAACAACATTTATTATACCATGTCTCATTATTTTATAATTAGATCTGTATTTAATTGGTGTTTGTTAGTCTGGTTAAACTACTTATCATTATAATCTACTAAAATATAATTTATGGTCAATTTATAACTTAGACTAAAGTTGAGATAATTATTAATAGAATAAACTCTCATATGATCGATACTAACCAAATTATAATATAGTTTGACATTTAAATCACATAGATCTTTTATAAACCATAACTCCTTAACCTTGACTCTGATTTTACTAGTTCTCGAACCCACGATCTCGTAGCAATGTGTAGATTATTATTATTCAGTTTGTACTTATGTTTGGTGTAATGTTAATTTTGTCTATACACTGTTTGTTTGTATTACTACGACTAGCGGTGAGGTCACGAGGATATGAAGATTCATCCTGGTAACTGGAATCTCAAGTGCCAGGCACGTTGTGCCCTTGATCACTTTTGTTTACCCAATAATGTTCTTTAATACCACTTATTCATGCATAGGCTTAATTTTGATGGGACCTAATAGGCAACCCTAGTCTACTTATCCTGTTTACCTTGTTTACCCCTGAATCACTTGGGTAGTTTTGCTATTGCTTTATATGGTTTTGGGTTGATATTTCATTATATCCATGTTCCAATTATTTTGTTATTTTATTTATGTTCATGTCAAGATCATTATCTTTAATTGGAACATGGAGCTTAACTTGAGAAACACGTGACGTCGCCACCACCATCACCGTTGTCGCCCCTGCTGCCGTCGCCCCTGCCATCACCGTCGTCGCTGCTGTCGTCACCGTTGCCCATGCCGTCGTCGCCCTTGCCGTCGCCGCTACTGCCATCACTGTTGCCCTTACCATCATCGCCCTTGCTGCCATCGCTCCAGCCGTCGTCGCCGCTGCTGCTGCTGTTGCCCTCGTCGTCGACATCACCACCACTCCACTCCTCGGAGGAGTCGGAGGAGTCCACCTCATCCAAGGAGACCCCCAACTCATCCGACCCACCAAGCCTGGCGTGCTTGATGGAGCGCCAGTACGTCCAGGCCGCAGCGGACAGCCCCATGGAGTCATCCGAGTCCTCGGATGACGCTGGGGGAGAAGACGGAGCTGGCGATCGCTCAGATTCGGAGGAGGCCTCCTCCAAGTAATCAAAATCACCGAAGTCCTCCGAGGGAGGACTCGAAGCACGTTTGCGCTTGCCGTCAGCGCGGCGTGGCCAGCCACTGCCCCTCCTACCCTTACCCATGGTTGGTTGGAAAGGGAGGGAAAGATGAAGAAGAAAGAAGCAGATGGTCATAAAACGAGTGAAGAGAACAGCCGCGACAAACAGGCTATTTATAGAGGCCGGGGGTGACCGTTCACTTCCTACCCCGCTCATTGAACAGTCACAAGAATTCAATAAGCAATTCAAGCCGTTTGAAAATGAGTCAGGCAACAGGCGCCGCTTCGCGTAACACGACACCGATTGGACCTAAGTCAACTGCTTATGCAAATGATTACACCTCTCGGTCACATCAAGTTACTACTCAAGGACAGTGTGGTAAACACTCTGCGTACCAAGACACCCCTTGGGCACACCCTTTGGGTGTGTCGCCTAGAATTTTCAAAGATTTTCTGAAGAAGTCATATCCACAAAATATACGCAATGAATGTACCACGACAAAAGGAGGAGATCGACTGAGATGGAAGGAAGTCCAAATGTGGCTACTGAAGTGCAAGTCTAATCAACAGAAGCATTGAAGCACAGAGCGGGGTGATGTCCAGTTGAGAGCCATCTGCCTCAACTAGCCAAACGTCCAATCTGTCACCGATCAAATTGACTTTAGACCTAACAAGGCATGGACATATAGCATCGTTTGAATTCCCAGAGCACGAGAAGAAGACCTTTGAATGGATTATTTCTAAAATCCACTCAAAGCTCGCGGGCTACACCCATTGGGTGCACCTTCGGTGCACCCAATAGATTTTTAGTCCCATGAAGACAAAATGCTGATTTCTAAAGCATAAGATGAAGACCTTTGAATGGATTATTTCTAAAATTCACTCAAAGCTCGAGGGCTACACCCAATGGGTGCACCTTTGGTGCACCATCGGTAGAGCAAAAATCAGGCCATATAACAAACCCATAAGCTAGACTAGAATCTTTGGGCTAATTATTTCAAAATCAACTTAAAGATTGGGGACTTGTGGGGGACTGATATCCCCCAGGTCCACTAGAAGGCGAGAAGGCCTCGCGCGGGGCCTCAGGCCAGTCACCCCGCAAGGCCATCCCTGCGTGGGCCGGGCTACAACTACTGGCGAAATGGGCCGACCTGAGAAGGCAACGAACTCAAGCCCAGACAATCCGTCGACTCGTGCGCTATCCAGAGCAACCACCCGACTTTCCCACACATAGCATCCTCGAATATCGGGCGGGTTAGGGATAAGTCGGCGAGATTGTAGGAGATCCGTTCAGTCGGTTCACTATTATTTAACAGACATATGATCCTCATGTACATATGGAGTACCCCACGGTCGTGTATATAAGGCCCAGGGGTACCCCTTCATTTCCATCGACCATCAACCTATCTCATTAGCTTTACTCCATTCAGGAGACCTTACTTGTAATCCACCACATATAGATCCACACCAGGAAGTAGGGTATTATCCCTCTCTAGGTGGCCCAAACCTGCAGAAAATCGCATGTCCCTCTCTCGTGCGTCTAGCACGAACCATTGAGTTACAGTCAACAGCACTGTTCTACCCAAAAGCACCACAAGGGGTAACCCTGGGTGTGCAGTCGGACTCTAAACACCAACACCAATAGCTCATCACTGTTAGCTTCGACATCCTCAAGCCAGTCATCATTCGGCTCATCAAACTGATTTCTATAGCGATAGATGTATCTCATGTAAACCAGACCACCCTCGCTAGAACTAGTAGCAATCTCCTTCGGCATCTTTCAGTCATTAACGAGCGATGACACCTTATAGGCAATATGCTCCTGGACCAAATCCCTAGTACCGATGTAAGTACACACCATGTTGAAAGCCATCAAACACGGTTGCACTTCGTTCCCACTTGCAATCGACGGCCTCCTGATGCCGAAGAGTGACCGTATGGGGCGCTGGATTATACCCCTCACATCTTCCCTCTTGCTCAAATCATTTTTGACATAAAACCACTGTTTCATCCAAGAGCCCAGCCATTTGTTTTGAAACATTGTTACGGGATACCTCACATCAGAGCGGTGCACAAAGCTGTAGCACCCGAAGTTGTCGTGATACTGCTCCTTCCCAATTGCTTTTTTCTGGTAGGATAATTCATGAATGTTACAGAAACACTTGGCATCTGGCTCTACCCCCTGGCTCCTCATGGCCCAAATAAAAACCACCACTTTAATTAAAGCTTCGGGAGTAAGCTGATGAAGGTATATCTCAAATGTCTTTAACACTTCAACCAGCATCCTATGCAAGGGAAAACGAAGCCCAACCTTCAAAAAACTCTTAAAAACAACAACTATGTTTGCTTCAGGAAGAGGAACGGTGCTCTCTCCCCTAGCCCTCATAATGGATATATCATGGAAATATTTTCCCTTCGTCGCCTTAACCTGTCCTTGCTTAACAGTGGATTTTCCGAAAACAACATAACTCGGCCTCCAAGGCCGATCTTCGGCATCTTCGTTATCACTCTCCACATCAAAACCATCACTGTCGCTGGAATCCTCAGATAGCCCAGCCAACATTTCATCAGTGATTTTCTCAACGTTGGTCCTTTCCATAGCTTCGTAAAAACCAGCAAGTGTGGGGTCTTTAGTCTTCTTATCTTCGACCATTTCGGTGATGATCACAGCAAAAGCCGAAGCTCAAAAAACATTTGCGCTCATAGAAGAAGAATGCTAAAACGACAATCACAACACAAAAAGCTAGATAGCACAAAAAATATTCATAGCGCAAGCCTCTGTATATATACACCAAGCACCACTTAGCGGTGGGGCCCAGGATTCAAAACGATTCGCTATTCTAGTAAAGGGAAGGTGTTTTTTCGGACCTTCGGTTAAAGGCCTTCGTTCATGTTGCAGTCTGAATTTGTTACAAAGAAACTAACTAATACTGCGAGGGGCTACTGTTGGGGGGCCTTCCTCTTTCGAAGGTCCTCAAAAATACGACTAACCATTTATTTCTAGCATAATGTCGAGTATTATAGGAGCTTCGTCATAAACAAAGGTTCGTGATGGGAGTCTTCTTCACCGCTGAAGGTCTTTAAGATGAAGATATAGTTCAAAAGTGACAACGATGAATGCCAAAGCTATAGCCGAAGAGCAACGACTTCGGCTTAAATGGTATCGAAGATCAAGCATCATGCTGAGCCATAGAGGAAAAGACTAGCTAGTCCCTAATGATTTATGTTACAATTATGAACACATGTTAAGGTCATAAATGTATTTTACCTAGGCTGCGTCTCGTGCCTATAAATAGGTGAAAAGTACCCCCATACTGTTCGTGCTAGATTGTATTCGCTCTCGTGTCAACACCGTCAATCAAGCCAAAGGTATCAATGTAATATAAATTATACTAATGTTCATGTGCATATATTATGAAATAGATATACGAATGAATAGATGAATGGATAATATATGATATCTCTATGGACTCTTATTCTCATAAATGATGAAGGTGTGTCCTTCATGACCTTCGTCTGAAGATAATTATATCCGAAAGAAGATAATGCTTTTGAGGACAAAGGTCCTTAATCTTTAACAATAGTGTTGCCTTGTTCTTGATTCACAAAATTTGAGAACAAGTGACCAACAATACTGAAGTTGAGGCTGGAGCTGAAGAGCAGTCTTCACTCACAAAAGGCGGCGTTGAAGACCCTGCGGTGGCGGGGACTTCTGTGCAGATGTAATGAATAGAGTAGAGGTAGTACAATAGTCCTTTTAATTTGTACGATACTTAAAGTCGCTTGCTGCACAGGTTCCGGCGCCTAGGCCTGCACATGCAAATTTTGGTGACAATGGAAATGACAAATCGTTGATGTGCCGAAGTTTGATAGTGCTTAGTAGCAGGGAATCTGATGTCGACCCGTGGTCATCAGAAAGTGAGGGGTTGCTGAGCCTGTTTGCTAGGATGGACGATGAGTCCTCAGAAGATGACTTAGATTATTTTATGGCGTTAGATTTGTCTATGGTGGAGTCTTCACCTAGGGTTGCCCCGACAACGGCGGAGTCTTCTTCTAGGGTTGCACCACTGCTGTGAGGGGCAAAAGAAGGATTGGACCACCGAAATGGAGTGTGGGAATGTGGGGCGAGTCTTCGCAAGGCATCGAAGTGTAACACCCCAGGTGTTACTCAGGGTTTCTCCTCAGCACCTACATCCTTGACCTGATATCATATGTGGTTTATTTCGAGCAAAAGACACCAAACTTGAGGAGCCAAGTCTTAACTAAGTCTTTTTTTACCTTAGAGGTCATACCTTAACCTTATCATGCTCGTGGAAGAGGGAGAAGTGCTAAACCCTAAAGTTCCCCTCTTTAGGGCATTAGAGCACCAAACAAAGGTTTAGTGAAAAGGCTAAGTAAATCAAATTGTCATGACTTGGGCTAATTATAAAAGATGTAGTCCACTTAATACCCTACAAAAAATAGTAAGGGAGTTGCCCCAAAAAGTTTATGCAAGACCCCCGAACAAATCACTCAAGAGGGAACACAAAAAAACCAGGATTTTAGATTTCTAAAAATCACCCCCTCACAAAGATCAAACATGTTCACCTTGTTCCAAAACTCAAAACCATTTGGCCCAATTGACAAAGTGGCGCCAAAAGACACCTAGAACACTCTAGTGAAGTTTGAAGACAAACCAAATCCATTTGACATGATTTGGCATGAATTCTTTCTCGGGATGGAGTAGTCGGACAAACCAACCTTTGGGACAAGACAACTCCTCATCCAGAAACGCTTAGGCCTCCACACAAGCCAAATATAGGGAAGTCAGGGGAAGAGATCTTACAAAAGGATCTTGCCCAAATTCACTAAGATATAGAACCAGCGGGCTACTGAAAGTGACTACACCGAGTTTTGCCATGTGTTCGACGCCGTGCCTAAGGGGCCGATCGCGCACTAGCTGTTCTCCGCACGCGCCTCGAGCCCCAGCCAGCCCAACCTCGCGCCCGCGCCTGAACCACGCCTGAGAGAGCCTATAAAACCTTCCCCGAGTGCACGGTCACCCCGCCTGACTCCTTCTAGCAAGTCCACAGCTCTGACGAGCCCCACGCCGCCCGCCAGAGCCATCCGAGCCTCGGCCGCCGTGGCTAGCTCGCCTCAGCCACCCCACCGCATAACCAAGCTCACCAGAAGCTCCCCCGCACCCTCCCGTAGCTCATAGCCTCGCTTGATTGAACTCTGCCCCCCGGGGAGGCACAACCACCGCCCGCCGCTCACTGTATGCCACCGGAGCTCCCCGAGCGTTGCCTCGAAGCTCTACCGCACCAGACCCCCAGATTGAAGCTCGTCGGCGACCTACACCTGCCTGCTCCCGTGGACCGGCTTGCTCCGCTCACCGTCGACCGATCACCACCGCCCCCGAGTTTGCCTTACCAACCCGAAGCTCCATGACCCAGCCCCCAAAGCGCTATCGAGCCAGGTGAGCCGCAATTCCTCACCGATGCTCTAGAGACTATTCCGGCGAGGGGAGAAGGGAGCGAGCGTTGAGAACCTTAAAGCCGAGGGCCCCTTTGCACTGTTAGCGACCCAGGTGAATAGGAGCCCGAGGGCATAAGTGAACGAGAAAAGGAGTGAAAAAGCCGGGGGTCCAAGCGCAAAACAACTTTTCTTTTCCTTTTTAATTTGAAATACCTTTTAATTCTGCAGCAAGTTTCAAAAATCTGTAACTTAAAGAATACTGACCCAAATTTTATGAGACTAATTTTGTTAAACTTTGTATACTTCAAGCTTTCAACCAAAAATATTAAAACACCTATGAACAATACATTGTTTTAAGGTTTTGATTTAAATAGGCAAACTTCCTAAACCAAGAAAAAGGGGGCAAAAATAGGAAAACTCTTATGTAGGAGTCGAGAACATTTGTGGAGATACTTATCAAATAGTAGCACTGTTTAAAAATGCTAAGCACCACAGTCCACAAAGTTAAGAATGGTTTAATCACCAAAACCTGTTTTTGCCCAAAACTTAGAAAAGGGAAAAAGGAAACTAAAAGTAGGAACCAGAGAGCAACACTATTTTTCCTAGCATGCCTAAGTGATATAGTTCGTGGGAAAAATATGTTGAACCATAGTCTAGTAATATTCTGAAATTTATTATTTAATTTAGATCTTAAGTATTTAAGTGAAGATAATGGTAAAAATAGTAGGACCTATGCACTAAGGTTAAGAAAATTTTGGTATTCACTTAACCATTGTTAAACCACTACAAAAATACTAACCCCCTCAGAAACCAAGGTAATTGGGTTAAAGAAATGAAGTTAGGTTTATGCAATTACCTATAGAAAATAAAAAGAGAAACCAAAATGGAAATCAGTGAGCAACCCTAATTTTTCCTAAACACCAAAGCCATATACTATGGGTGAAAATAAAAAAATTAGGTAGTTGCACAATAGAACATGCCCACCCCTGCCCAATGAGAGCATTTATAAAACTTTAAGAAATTATACAACTCATCCCCTATGAGTAAAAATGACCAACTTTGGGAATTATTACTCTTGCGCAAAGAAAAACTAGAAAAAATTGGAAATTCTATTGTTGACATTTTTCAAAAGCAGTGTTAGTTGTAAGCACCCACTAAGCCCCCAAACTTTAGAAAATCACCATTAAATAACCACTAGGTTTCTTTGTGTAAAATTTGGCACATAGGCATAATATTACTCATAAACATCAGCAAAAATAAGCTTTAGGGTAGAAGTCACTTCTACACAATGGTTATAATTCAAAGTGCCCTCTCTGCCCTAGGCCTTGTCATTTTTGTACAAGGAAGCCCCTTCTTCTCTACTTCCTAAACTTTTAGAAAAGCTTAAGAAGCCCCATAAAGAAGCCACTATAATTTTCGTAGAACTTTTGGGCCTTTAAAATTAAAGGATGAAAGAAGCTTTAAATTCCTAGCATGCACAAGGGTTATATATGTTGCATACAATCTCATGCATTTGCATTCATTAGATTGCAATCTTGCGAACGGAGAGTACATGTCGATCTAAGAGAAAGAGGCTCAGCATGAAGAAGCCCAGGAACCAGCACTCGAGCCCGTCGCCGAGGAACCTTCCACCACACCCGTATTTGAAGGCAAGTCCTGGTTTTATGCATAACTGTTATATATGTTATTTTACTGCACTTAATGTTTATAGGCTTGTATTGTGCACTTAAGTGTAGGAATTGCTTGAAACCCTAGTTGCATGAACTTAGGTTCCTTTGATATGGATACTAGTATGCTGAGTCGAGTAGCTGCTATATGCTAATTCAGGATCTCGGTCGAAGTCGGGTGATTTTTCTAACACTCGCGTGAGGTCAGGAATTGATTGTATCCACTTTGATATCGTAATTATGATTGTGGTGGACAAGAAAAAAATGGAATAAGGATTAATGTGTGGTACCGTGTTTCAAGCGTTTGAACGTACTAAACACATGTTGGGAAATATAGTAACCGACAAGCCTAGTATCTGATTGAATCTGCGCATAAACTTTATCCCTCATTGGTCCTGAGACGAAGTCTCCCATGCTAGCTATGGAGGGTACAAGTGCAGCCATTGCACGGCGGCAGCTGTGGTCAATGGAGCATTGTATGCCAAGGCCGTGAGCCCTGTTCTGTTGATGGGGAATCGATGGGGACGGTTGTTGTGTGTGTGGACGGAGTGCCCCTACATGTCATGTGTTTAGGTTTACCTTGCAAGGTTAAAACTCGATTTGAATCGTCTGCTTCTCGCAGCTAATGAGACTGCTTGATACGTGCTGATGCATCGAGTAAGAAGTGAAATGAGGTTTCTTGAGATAATATGTTGATTGCACTAAATGATTGTTACCATGTATGCTTATTAAGGAGCAAACCTAGTGTGAAAAAGTATTATAGAACTTGAAAAGCTAAAACTTGTTTTAGACTCAGCTAGTGCTTTTGGCAAACCAAACCCCCTCATCCAAACAACTTCATGGCCTAGAGATAGAGGAGTATACTCCTCACACCGGGTAAGACTAGCTGAGTATTATACTTAGCCTTGCTTGTGGCATCATTTTTACAGGTTCACTACAAGACATGGTTGATGGTGTGACTTGGCCAGCCACCCTACCACCGGTTTGGACGGTCGAGTGGGATGCCGCCTCGGCAGGAGAGGACCAGGAGGAGTAGTGGGCCAGGTGTCACATCAGGATTTAAGGGACAAAGCCGGGTGCACCTCATATATGCGCCAAAGAAGACAACACATATAATAACAGAGAGTATAGAGATAAATGTCACAATATAATCAGAGTACTTATTACATAGCGGAAGTCTTACAAAATAAAAGATAAATATAAAACGAACTAAAGTCCATCCTTAGCACCATAAAGTCAACTAGGAGACGCCACCTAGATCAAATCAAACTCCTTGTTGTGTGGCTCCTCTTGAACCACATGTTCTTCTCCTGTGGGGGGTCCGAGATAGCAAGGGTGAGCTCACACACGTTCATCCCTCAACAAGTTGTGGGGAATAATGTGCATGAACTCACCAAAGGTGGGAGTTCATGTGATGTGTAAGGCTGATCAACAATAGGGGTTAAAGATGAGCATTGCTTTTAATAAGTTGGTCAAATTTTATTAGCAGTTACTAAATGTAAGTAAATATCAAACCATAATAAGAATAATAGAACAAAATTAATCAATAATCCCATGCAATGCAAATGACAAATTGAATTTAGTTCCATAATTTTATCATGCGAGAGTCCTGAGCTGCTCATGACCGTGAGCTCGGCTAGTATACCAATTTTACACTCTTCAGAGGTTGTACCCTGTACCCACAAGTCAGGTTACCCATCTGCCAAGGGGCCATGAATCCCATACACCTCTACCAAGGAAGTGAGGTAGGGTAACATTACAAGGCCTTTACAAAGTTCCACTAGCTTCCGAAAACCCGCTACAGTTTATGGGAAGAGCACTTGCAGGAATCCCTCGTCTGACCGCCATCGCAGCAAAATCAACCCGAGAACCTCCCTACATACAACTCCCCTACTGCCCTTGCCCCTTTCGAGTAAGGTAGTCTTCCACTAGCTTTCCTAATTAGTCAGCCAAGGGCGTCCCATTCCACCCTTGTGGTGGCACGTGTTTCTCAAGTTAAGCTCCATGTTCCAATTGAAGATGATGATCTTGACATGAACATAAATAAAATAACAGAATAATTGGAACATGGATATAATGAAATATTAACCCAAAACCATATAAAGCAATAGCAAACTACCCAAATGATTCATGGGTAAACATGGTAAAAGATATCAGACTAGGGTGACCTATTGGGTCCCATCAAAATTAAACCTATGCATTGATTAATGATAATAAAGAACATTATTGGGTAATAGAAGTGGTTAAGGGCACAAC
The DNA here is from genome assembly GCF_902167145.1 of Zea mays. Taxonomy (NCBI): domain Eukaryota; kingdom Viridiplantae; phylum Streptophyta; class Magnoliopsida; order Poales; family Poaceae; genus Zea; species Zea mays. Next base: position 50,784,459 of record NC_050103.1, read on the forward strand.
TTGCCTAGCACTTGAGATATAGTTGATGTTTATTCATGTTTATGAAATATAAGAATGAATAGATCATTGATACATAATTGTTATTATCTTCATTCTTTGGTATTCCTTCATTTTCTTATTTACATTCACATTTATATGTTGAAATGATGAAGGTATGTCCCTCATGACCTTCGTCTAAAGATCATTATATCCGAGAGGAAATAATGCTTCGAAGGACGAAGGTCTTTAACCATTAACAATTGTGTTGCCTTGTTCTTGATTTATAGCATTTGAGAACAAGTGACCAACACTAAGTATAAGTAAATTCCAACCATAATAATTAGAGATCACAATTAATAAATAAACCACAATGTGATGTAAATGACCAATTAAATTTAATTCCATAAGTTACTCATGTGAGGGTCCGAGCCGCTCATGACCGTGAGCATGGCTGATATACCAGTTTTACACTCAGGAGAGGTTGCACATCTTTACCCACAAGTCATGTTACCCATCTGCCACGGGGTTGTATGGTCCCCATACACCTCTACCAAGAAAGCAAGGCAGGGTAACACTACGAGGCCTTTACAAAGTTCTACTAGCTTCAGAAAACCTGCTAAAGTTTCTAGGGAGCGCAATATAGGAATCCCCCATCTAAAAAGCCATCGCAGCAAAATCAACCCGAGAACCTCCCTATACCGACCACTCTCCTACTGCCCTTGCCCCTTTTGGGTAAGGTTGTCCTCCACTAGCTTTCCTAATTAGTCAGCCAAGGGCGTCCTATACCACCCTTGTGGTAGCACTGTTTTCCTGAGTGGTTCTCCATGTTCCAATTAACAAAACGATCTTGTCACGAACAGTAAATAACTCATTTATAATAAAAAATTGATCATGAATAATGTGTATCTTAACACCCAAAACCACATAAAGCAATAGCGGGTACTACCCAAAAGTTAAGTGGTAAACAAGGTATAAAGATAGCCAAACTGGGGTGACCTATTGGGTCGCATCCAAATTAACATATGTAGATCATAATGATTAATAGGAACATTATTGGGTAAATAAAAGTGATCAAGGGCACAACTTGCCTTCAACGAGCTCCTGCTTAGTATTTTCCACATGCTGAGCACCTGGGTCCTCGGTTGCTTGCTCGTCTACTTGCAACAATACAAGCAAATATTATATAGGATAAATTAATATCACACCAAACATGAGAACATACTGCATAATGATATTCTACGTATTGTAACAAGATCGTTGGTTCGAGAATCACTAAATTCAGAGTTACGGTTAAAGAGTTATGATTTCCAATGTTTGAAGTGTTTGGTATATAATAAAATAAGTGAATAACTTTAATCTATGTTTCATGATAAAACAGAGTTACCAGGTGATAAACAATATTAATACGAAATTAATGCAACTGGAATGGATCAAAAACAAACTAAAATGAATTTCTTATGAATTAAACAATGTTCTAGAATTATTTTTATACAAGAAATTCAATTTAAGTGTATTTTCACTTAATTAATAATCTGATTGGACTGCGGCCATAAATTCTAGAGAGCACAAGGTTTAAACTGCAAATTCCATGGACATATTTGTACTGCCTTACACACTGTCTGGACGGCAGGTTCATTTTTATATATCACGGGGTCTCCTTTACAAAGTTGCACGGTCGAAGGAGTACCGATGAATACTGGCCATCCAATCTTGGCACATCGGACCAGATTAGAATTGTGCGCTTTCTAACTCTGCAACTCGCCCCGGTCGTCAGATCCGATATCAACGGATGGAAAATGACCACGCCCCGATCTGATCTAAACCCTTGATCATTGAATCAACGACCCATATCTAATCTAACGAATCGGTATGCCTTGATCTAATCCCGACCTTCCCATCCTGATCCCACGGTGTGGATCAAACGTTGCAGAACTGTAACATGTTTTAATTCTACCCGTCCAAAAAGATCTGATGGCGCATGCTCTTCTTCCCTACGACACTACCTGTCGACCGTGCGCGCACTTGGGAAAGAAGACCCCGACGGCGGCGCCATGGCCGGAAATTCTCCAAACTCCGACCTGGCGTCCAACTCCGATCTAAAGAAGGTAACAAAAAGTGGGTGACCGCAGGACATCGTCGAGAGGCTACTCACCAAGATTCAAGAAGCAACAAGCCTCCCCCACGGCGCGTGGCGGAACAGGGGGTCCGACGACAAATTCCGGACGCCACACCAATCAATTCTTCTCCAATCCACCACAAACACCACACCAGCAACCCCACGAAGCACCCGAGCCAGTAATCGATGGTTTAGCGACAATGCTCGCGATGCATGGGTGACGACGACTCTCCCTCACTGTATGGCGGCTCAGCTCTCCTCCTACGCTAGGGTAGCTAAAAGCCTAGGGCGATGAAGTGGTGGGGGAAGAAAGGTGCACGGTATTTGGCTTATAGCCTCCAACCAAACGAGCTCGAGCTGCAACGGTGCCGAAATTTTGCGCCATGATTGCGCTTCAGCACGGATTTGGGGGGAAAGGGAAGAACACTGCCAGGATTGGCCCACCCACCAGAGGACGACATCGGAGCTGAGGCGCGGGTGAATTACGCTGTGGAGTAGTCGCTGACCACGCGCGACCGGCTTGCCATACCCACACCCAACGCGCCGAGAGGCTAGATTTGGCTGACAGCAAGGGCCCACGCGTCGACGTCGAGTTGTAGTGGTGGGCCACCAGGTTCGCGCGTAGTAGGATTTATTGGTCGAATTCCTGGGTGGCGGCCTAGCACTCGATTTCTTTTTTTCTTCTTTTTTTTTCATTTTCTTTACTGTTTTCTTTTTATTTTTATTTCTAAATCTCAAATTTGAATTTGAATTTTGTTGTGAATTTCACTCTTTAAATTAAATGCACAATTCAAAATACCAACATGAATAATTATTCTCATTATTTTATATATATTCTTTCTAGTTATTAAGGGATTTATTAACTTGTATGTTTGTATATATGTATATGCATGTGTCACAAAGAAAGAAAAATTTCCATAAACATCAAATATTCTAACTCATTTATTTATTATGATTTGGGTATTACAAATCCTACCCTCTTAAAAGGAATCTCGACCACGAGATTAAGATGAATTAGGAAAAAGGTGGGGAAAATCTACTCTTAGTTCTTCTTCTCTCTCCCAAGTAGCTTCATCTTCACTGTGATGACTCCATTGTACTTTGCACATCTTAATCACTTTATTCCTCGTAACACGAGTCAAAGTATCAAGGATCTTGATAGGGTACTCAATATAAGTCAGATCATCTTAAACACTAAGCTCCTCCATAGGCAGTTGCTCTTCTGGTACCCTGCGACACTTCTTCAACTGGGATACATGGAAGACATCATGTACATCTGCAAGATGGTCGGGTAGTTCCAGTTGGTAGGCAACTTCCCCCACTCGCTTTAGGATCTTGAAGGGTCCAATGAAGTGAGGGGACAACTTCTCTTTAACTTTAAATCTCCTCGTACCCCGGATCGGTGACGCCTTCAAATACACGTGATCACCCTCCTTAAACTCCAACTACCTTCTTCGGATATCTGCATAACTTTTCTGCCTTGATTGTGCAATTCTCAAGTTCTCCCGTATCAACCGGACTTGTTCTTCTGCCTCTTGTATAATTTCTAGCCCAAAGATCTACCTTTCACCAGTTTGATCCCAATATAAAGGAGTCCTGCATTTTCTGCCATATAAAGCCTCAAACTAGGACATCTTCAAACTAGCCTGGTAACTGTTATTGTAAGAGAACTCCGCATAGGGTAGACTCTTATCCCAACTGCCACCATGCTTAAGAGCACATGGTCTTAACATATACTCTAGTACTTGGTTGGTTCTCTCGGTGTGCCCATCAGTTTGGGGATGGTAAGCCGAGCTGAAATTCAACTTCGTGTCCAAGTACTCATGCAACTTCTGCCAAAACCAAGAAGTGAATTGGGATCCTCGGTCAGACACGATCTTCTTAGTTACCCCGTGTAGACAAACTATCCGGGCCATATACAACTCAACTAGCTTGGCCCCCGTGTAATTAGTCCTCACATGAATGAAGTGAGCCACTTTTGTTAGTCTAACCACAATCACCCAAATAGAGTCATGTCCAGCAGAAGTGCGGGGTAGACCAACAATGAAATCCAAACCAATTTCTTCCCACTTCCACTCAGGTACCTTCAGCGGGTGAAGTAATGCAGCTGGTCTCTGATGTTCAGCTTTTACCCTCTGGCAAACATCACACACTCCCACATGTGAAGCAACATCCCTTTTCAGACCATACCACCAATACTTTTGTTTTAGATCTTGATACATCTTGGTACTTCCAGGATGAATGGTGTACGCTGAGGCATGTGCTTCCTTCAATATTGTTTCACGAAGACTATCAATCTCATGGACACAAATCCTGTTCTTGAACCAGATTGTGCCTTGCTCATCTTCTGTGAAGTCTGGACCTCTACCTTCTGCCGTCAGATCTTTGATCTCTTGAATTTTAACATCACAGATCTGACCATTTCGTATTTCTATCTCCAAGGTAGGTTCTACCTCTATGGTAACTCCTTCTATGTGAGCAACTATTCCTATGTTGAGATTTTCAAAATCTTCTGCTAACTCATCAGGTAACTGGGTAACAATAGCTGCATGAACATGTTCCTTCCGACTCAAGGCATTTGCAACTGGATTCGCCTTGCTCGGATGATAGTTAATCTCCAAATAATAATCTTTGATGAGCTCCAACCAATGGCGTTGCCTAAAGTTGAGATCTTTTTGAGTGAAGATATACTTTAAGCTCTTATGATCATTATAGACTTGGCACTTTGTCACCATTATACAATGCCTCTATATCTTGAGAGCATGCACTACGGCTGCCAGTTCTAAGTCATGAGTGGGGTAGTTCAACTCATGTTTCCACAACTATCGAGACGCGTAGGCAATGACATCTCCTTCTTGCATAAGAACACATCCCAAGCCCTGGCGGCATGCATCACAATATATATCAAATCCCTTCTGTAGATCTGGCATAATCAATACTGGGGGTGACATCAATCTAAACTTCAATTGATTGAAACACTCTTGGCATTCATGAGTCCACTTAAACTCCTTTCCTTAGGCTTCGCTATCTTGGAGAATACTTCAATAAATCGCCGATAATAACCTACGAGTCCCAGAAAACTCCGGATTTCAGTGACCGAGCTTGGTATATTCCATCCCACTATCTCTCTCACTTTAGCTGGATCCACTGATATTCCTCCATTAGAGATGATGTGCCCAAGAAATGATACTTCATCAAGCCAGAACTCACACTTGCTAAACTTGACATAGAGTTGATTATCCCTTAGCTTCTATAGTACCAATTGCAGATGTTCCTCATGATCACTATCATTCTTAGAATAAATCAGAATGTCGTCGATGAATACCATGACGAACTTATCAAGATACTCCATAAACACCTTGTTCATCAGATTCATGAAGTAGGCTGGTGCATTAGTCAAGCCAAACGACATGACAGTGAACTCGTATAGACCATATTGGGTAGAAAAGGCATCTTGGGAATATCAGAAGGCCTAATCTTCATTTGATGATAACCCGATCTGAGATCAATCTTAGAGAATACCCTGACACCTCTCATATGATCAAACAAATCTTAAATACGAGGTAAGGGATACTTATTCTTAATTGTGATGTCATTAAGTGATATATAATCAACACACATCCTTTGTGAACCATCCTTCTTCTGTACAAACAGAACCAGTGCTCCCCAAGATGAGGAACTCAATCAAACGTACCCCGCCTCCTGCAACTCCGTTAGTTGTTTCTTAAGATCTTTTAATTCTTCCACTGACAATCCTGTATGGCCTTTTTGAAATAGGAGCGGTTCCAGGTAAGTGATCAATAACAAATTCAACTTCCCTATCTGGTGGCATTCCGGGTAACTCCTCTGGAAAGACATCTAGGAATTCTCTAACCACATGGATGTGTCTGCCCACGAATTTACCATTTACTAGATATATGGTGGGTCTAGTGGAGGGGGTTAAGGTAATCTGTTGGTCACTTGTTGTCAAATGTTATAGATCAAGAACAAGGCAACACAATTGTTAATAGTTAAAGACCTTCGTCCTTCGAAGCATTATTTTCTTTCGGATATAATGATCTTTAGATGAAGGTCATGAAGGACATGCCTTCATCATTTTAACATAGGAATATGAATAATTAAACAGTAGAACATAAAGAAATAAAGATCATGATTATGATTCAATAATATATTCACATTTATGTTCTATGAATATGAGTAAATATCAATAATATTCATATTACATTAATACCTTTGGCTTGACAAAAGGTAAGGATGCGAGAATGGCGCGAGAGTGATTACGATCCAGCGTGAACAGTACGGGGGTACTGTTGGAGGCCTTCCTCTTTCGAAGGTCCTAAAAAAATGTGACTAATATGTTTTTCAGTATAACATAAACTGTTACAGGAGGTTTCAGCTTTGAGACGAAGGTATGCGTGATATGAAGATACAACTTGAAGGCAGGATGAAAGGACGCCGAAGCTGTGGCTGAAAGAGCTTCGGTTTAATATAACGACAATGGTGAAAGATGGAACCGACTTAAAGGAGAAAAGACTACTTAGTCCTTGATAGCTTGCCTTATGATTAACAGTAATTATCAGGGACATGAATGTAATTTTGTCCGGGCTGCGTCCAGCGCCTATAAATAGATGAACAGTAACACCATACTGTTCACGCTGGATTGTAATTGCTCTAGCATCACTCTTAGATTTTCATCTTCTGACAAGACGAAGGTATTGATGTAATATAAATATCATTGATGTTCATCCATGTTTATAAAATGAGAATATAAATAATTGTCACACCCGGTTTTATGGGACAAAGCCGGGTGCATCTCATATATGCAAAGAAGACAACACATATAATAACAGAGCGTATAGAGATAAATGTCACAATATAATCAGAGTACTTATTACATAGCGGAAGTCTTACAAAATAAAAGATAAATATAACTCGAACTAAAGTCCTTCCTTGGCGCCATAAAGTCAACTAGGAGACGCCACCTAGATCAGATCAAACTCCTCGTTATGTGGCTCCTCCTGAACCACCTATTCTTCTCTTGTGGGGGGGTGTGAGACAGCAAGGGTGAGCTCACACATGTTCATCGCTCAACAAGTTGTGGGAATAATGTGCATGAACTCACCAAAGGTGGGAGTTCATGTGATGTGTAAGGCTTATCAACAATAGAGGTTAAAGCTGAGCATTGCTTTTAATAAGTTGGTCAAATTTTATTATCAGTTACTAAATGTAACTGAATACCAAACCATAATAAGAGTATAGAACAAAATTAATAATAATCCCATGCAATGGATATGACAAATTGAATTTAGTTTCATAATTTAATCATGCGAGAGTCCTGAGCTGCTCTTGACCGTGAGCTCGGCTAGCATACCAGTTTTACACTCTGCAGAGGTTGTACCCTGTACCCACAAGTCATGTTACCCATCTGCCAAGGGGTTATGAATCCCATACACCTCTACCAAGGAAGCGAGGCAGGATAACACTACGAGGCCTTGACAAAGTTCCACTAGCTTATGAAAACCCACTACAATTTATGGGAAGAGCAGTTGCAAGAATCTGTCGTCTGACCGCCATCGCAGCAAAATCAACCCGAGAACCTCCCTGCATGCAACTCCCCTACTGCCCTTGCCCCTTTTGGGTAAGGTAGTCTTCCACTAGCTTTTCTAATTAGTCAGCCAAGGGCGTCCCATTCCACCCTTGTGGTGGCACGTGTTTCTCAAGTTAAGCTCCATGTTCCAATTAAAGATTATGATGATCTTGACATGAACATAAATAACATAACAGAATAATTGGAACATGTATATAATAAAGTATTAACCCAAAACCATATAAAGCAATAGCAAAACTACCCAAGTGATTCAGGGGTAAACAAAGTAAAAGATAATCAGACTAGGGTGACCTATTGGGTCCCATCAAAATTAAACTTATGCATTGAATAGTGATAATAAAGAACATTATTGGGTAATAAATGTGGTCAAGGGCACAACTTGCCTTAGACTTGAGATTCTAGGTACCAGGATGATCCTCAGGTGACACGTGACCCCACTACTAGTCATAGCAATACAAACAAACATGGTATAGACAAAATTAACTTCACACCAAACATAAGAACAAACTGAATAATAATGATCTACGCGAAGCTACGAGATCGTGGGATTAGAACTACTAAAATCGGAGTTACAATTATCAAGTTATGAATTTCTGAAGTTATTAAGTACCTAGAATAGAGTAATTCATGTGAATAATTTTAAATCAAGTTTAATGGTTAGGTAAAGGTACTTGGTGATAAAAAATACTTAAACAAAATTAATGCCACTGGAATGAATCAATTTGGAGTTATGGATTTTAAGTTATGAATTTCTAAAGGTTTTATGTATTTTGTCCAAGATTAAATAGGATATAAATTTTAATGTGACTTTAATGTCAAAATAGTGGTACTAATTGATAAAAAATAATATTACAAAATTATAGGAATAAGAATAGATTAATTTGGACTTCATATGACTTTTCTATGAATTAAACAAGTTTTAGTGATTATTCTTACACTAAAAATCCTTTCGCATAATTATTCATCTAATTTAACTGTCCACTGGACTACACACAAATTACTAGAAAAAGCAGGGTCCCGGGCGCAAGAGTTCTAGGACACAGTGCACAGTTAACAGGGACGGCAGGTTGATTCTACATTAAACCAGGGACTCATGTGTAAAGAGCGCGCAACGAAGGGGTACTGGCCAATTCTAGCCGCATGATCTAAAATCTACCGTCCATATTAGATTATCCTTATTACGAACCAACGCGCGATCACGGACGAACGACAACCGTTGAATTTGAGATATGCGAACCAGATCCGTTATAAACCTATGAATCGTGCCAACCACACGATTACAGATCCATTGGCCCAGATCATATGCCGTGAAGGGGTACGCAGCCACCAATCTCAGCCATTCGAAAGGAATCAGACGGCGCCAGGGGATTCTCCCCACAAGCCGGCCGGCCGAGGATGGCGACCCGAGGTCTCACGGCGGTCTTTGGCCGGAGAAAGTGACAATCATGCACTCGAGCCCCAATTACCCTCCCGAAAGATCCTACGTGTAGAGGAGATCATTGCGAGCAAGGTGGATGACGTCTTACCGAAGGTGGGGCAGTGAGATTGTCCGACCACAAAGCAGGCGAGTCCACGGCGGAGCAGTGGGCACGGTGACAAATTCCGGTGGCCACAAGCACAACCCGCCCAAGGTGAGGATTCGCACAACCTCCGTGCCGCCATGCGAAGTTTCTCGTGCGGTGTTTGAGGGCGTAGAGACAGGGTAGCGCTGTTTCGTTCGGGATGTCTGAAGTCCTTCCGTGTACTGGGAATACCCGCCGACGACCCGAGCACAGGGGTGAGGGAGGCTTGATCCGGGAGAGGGCGTCGCGGGGAAGGTCAGTTTTATAGCTGGCCGGTGGACGTAGCCCGAAATCCTGGTGCGAGCTACGGATCTAGCGAGCTCGCCCGGAAGCTCCGGCATTCAGTTGAGGGAGAAGCCCCCCTGGTGGTGCCCCAGGAGTCTGGCCAAGGGGCCCCACATGGCATTGATTTGGGCGCGGGAGAATCGCTGGCGCATGCGGGCACGACGTGGGACACTGATGACCCAGACCCACTGGTCAGCGCTAAGGTGCCCACGACTCCGCACGGATGGAGAGAGCAGCGCACGCGGGAGGGAGCCACTGACCACGGGGCCCACATGTAAGTGGCGGTGTCAATTTCGCGCGCGGGTGGCTAGCGATGGGCTTGGCAGCGTTTGGGCTAGCGTGTGAAGGGGGAGTTGGGCCGTGCGCTGGAGTACGGTGATGATGGGCCGCCCGATGATGATTCGGCCCGAGTGCACAGTTACTTTTTTCCATTTTCCTTCTCCTATTTCTTTTCTCTATTTCCAAATTCAACTTAAATTTCATTTTAAATTCAAACCTTGTGACAAACTTTATCCTCGGATTAACATACAATTTGAACATACTTGAAATGTGATGGATTCATTTATTTATAAGTTTACTTTGAGTTGTATTATATTCCTCTCTCGTTTTCTTTATTTCATTTCCAATTCTCTAAAGTGCACATTTGGTTTGAATTAAAATTCCTATTTCATCATTACATTTTTATCATTATTATTTTATTATTTTTTTCTTATACAAATTTGGGGCCTTACAAATCCTACCCCCTTAACAGAAATCTCGTCCTCGAGATTTGTAAGAAAAGGGTGTATAACCCATATTGTCTTAGAACATACACACAAACAAAATCTCGGCATGATGCATAATTTATTAGCAACACATAGGGTCAATTAGACCTTATTATTCCTCCTAAATAGTATCATACCATCTACTAACTAGAGTAACATTTAGGTCATACAAATAGTAATAGATATATATTTATGTAGATTGGTGGAGCTGTCGGTGGTGGTGGAGGTAGTGGTTGTTGTTGTTGTTGTTGTTGTTGTTGTCTTTCAAACCGTTCTTGCCCTATTTCTTGACGTATCTCTAGCCGGTCCTGACGTATTTCGTGGTGTTCTTGTCTTATCTGATTTTGCATTTCGGTAACTATGTTTGCCATTTGTTGTATTACCATCATTTGGGCGGCAACCACTTTATCGATTCCAACTGGTGGAGGATTTGGAGGATTCATTTCTGTTTGTTGTTGCCTGATAATCTTCCCTTCCTGGTATTGACCATCGAGAGTTAGAAGCATATGGTAGGATAGTTTTGCAATGAAAAGTATTTGGTAAGCAGAATGAATAGGCTAGTAGCTGGTTATGATCTGAAGATTCTTTAGCAGGGCTTAATCATTGTTTTATGTCCAGATTGGGGTAACTAGTCGTATAAGGTGAATATCCAAAGGTAGGATAGAATTTTATCAAGATGAGATAGATATGGGTGGGATAGACTACATGATGTAGATCAAAATCTTGTTTGATGTTAGGTGGGGACAGATTGATTATACCATTCATCATGACTATATGGGTTGGGTTAGCTCTTATGCTCATGGTTGAGTTTGTCTAATGTGCTAAGTTAAGTTAACACCTGGCTAGTAGGGTTTAATCTCTTCTACCAGTATCACTAATCTGTTTAAGTAGACCACATTATATTAGGTCATATTAGCTTAGGTCACATTAGATTCTATAATACTATTTAAGAATACCATTTAGTTGAGCATATCAAGCTAACTTTATCTTTATGAAATTTTAGTATATATTTTTTAAGGGGAACTCCCAATCGGTTTTTTATACACCTAAAATTCTTCATGCCATTAGCAGGTGTGGCATAGAAAACAAGGGTACATCAGATTTTAGCTATTAGGTGAGTGTAGAGAATATTTGGGGTAAAAGAAAGTTAGGTAAGGAAGACTTTTATTTCGGGTGATGATCTTGATTCATCTGAAGATCTGTTTCTACACATATCCTTCATTGTCGAGGTTAACCTTCTTCTTGGGTCTGATTCAGGGACCATCGATCGTGGTGTTAGATGCCATTATTTGAGTTGGGATAACAACTGCGGTTACATGGGGTAGGTAGATTAAACAGAGTTTTGCTTTCTTGGATATATGGGTTGGGCAACCTATAACATAGGCTACGTCGTGGTTTCTCGGACAAGTTGGTCTAAGACACCAGTTTAGATTTAAAACTCATTTATCGGAATATGGTCTAATCTATGTCACCAGTATTAAATAACTTGTTTAAGTAACTTCCTTTAGATTAGATCATGTCAGATTAGGTAGGGTCTAGATTAGATTGGATATAACTAGATTAGACTAGTTTGAGTTAGATAGATCTACCAGGGTAGAATATATATTATTAGGATATGTTAGAATCTTTTGAGATAGGATGGATTATACGATGTAGGTAGATCATAATCTCTGTTAGGTCAAAAAAGAGGGGTTATGCAACCATCGAGTGGTTAAGGTAGTTGCATATGGCCAGGTTGGACTAAGATTCCAATTTAGATTAAAACATATTTATAAGAGTAGGATCCAATGTTATTTTACCAATATTATCTAACATGTTTGTCCATTAGGTTAGATCTGGTCAGATAAGATGGGATCAGAATTAAATTGGTGTAATTAGATTAGACTAGATAAGATCTACTTAATTTATTTTGGAATAAATTATGTTTGTTACACTATTATGAGATAAGCAAAGTGGTGGGAATAAGTATGCTTATTAGGACAAGATGAGTCTCTAAGAATAAGATAGAATCTTTTGAGATTAGTTAGATCTATTAGGGTAAGATAAAATCTTTTCGAGATAAGATGGATCTATTAAGTTAAGAAAGAATCTTTTAAGATAAGAGAGAATCTTTTATGATAAAATGAATCTATTAAAATATATTCTAGTGGGGGATATTCTTAGTTGATCTAGTTTATCTTATGAATTACATTTATGTCTATATGTAGATGCAGATGTAATTGTGGACATTACTCCACAACTCATCACACTCAATCAAAGATCCAAATCAAACAAGTATCATAAGAACAAGCACTCAAGCATATAGATACCTATAAAAATAGTTTTGTTTTTATGTTCCTAAGAGTAGGTCTCCTATTCCTAAAGTCACTTTAGGCATATGATTTCAAAGTGTGAAATCCACTTTTGTCTTTAGAAGGAACATGTAAGAATAATCAGAGTAAAGCGAAAATAGACGAGGAAAGATTAAGATAAGTTTAGAAAAGAATTAGAGTAAGGTAAGTAGGTAAAGGTTTGTCCATTTCTATCTAGGTTTCGTCCTACAGTCAACATTCCTCTGATACCACTTCTCGCACACCCGATTTTATGGGACAAAGCTGGGTGCATCTCATATTGCGCCAAAGAAGACAACACATATAATAACAGAGTGTATAGAGATAAATGTCACAATATAATTAGAGTACTTATTACATAGCGGAAGTCTTACAAAATAAAAGATAAATATAACTCGAACTAATGTCCATCCTTGGCGCCATAAAGTCAACTGGGAGACGCCACCTAGATTAGATCAAACTCCTCGTTGTGTGGCTCTTCCTGAACCACCTGTTCTTCTCCTGTGGGGGGTGTGAGACAGCAAGGGTGAGCTCACACATGTTCATCGCTCAACAAGTTGTGGGGAATAATGTGCATGAACTCACCTATTGGGGACTTGTTCTCAAATGCTATGAATTAAGAACAAGGCAACATAGAATGTTAAATGTTAATGCCCTTCGCCCGCTGAAGCATTATTTCCTCAAGGATTTAATGAGCTTCGGACGAAGGTTAAAAACGGTACAATTACGAAGGTTAAATCTTCGTAATTGGACTCTCAGAGATTATATAAAACAATGCGAGATATAAATCATTAAAGACAAGTAAATTATAAGTAAAAGACATCATTTACATATTATATAAACATGATGTATTCAAATATTAGACACATTTATACCTCTGCCTTGGCAAAGAATAATTTCCGAGTGATGTGATTGCAATTACAGGAATGCGTGAACAGTAAAGGAATACTGTTCACTATTTATAGGCACAGGACACAGCCTGTGAGGAATTACAATCATGCCCCTCATAAAAGTTTACAACATTGACTCAGACCTTTATGGACTAACAGGTCATTCTATCTTTAAGTCGGTTCGACCCTTCATCTTCGGATATGTTGTAATACCGAAGCTTCATGAATGGTACCTTCGGCGTCACGTACGAGCAGCTTCAGCCGAAGCTGTCTCTTTCTGCAGGACCTTCGGCGACGAAGCATGGTCCCAACAGTAGCCCCTTCGCGGTGCTAGATCGTTTTTCGTAATGAGCTTGATCCGTGAAAAAAAAGTCTCTTAGGCTTCAGGAAGCCGAAGGTCCGAAAAACACCTTCCCTGAGCTCGTTGTCGAGAAACGATACAGTTTCCGAGCACGTAGCGGTCCCACCCTGCAGGTTTACTATTTGGTCTCTGTGGCCCACCGCGCAGCGGGTGTGAGCAGCTGTTTGCCTGGTGTAAAAATCCTGACGATTCACTTTCTTACCTGCAGTACTATATAAACAGACGGGTAGGTGTGAAGTTACCACAGCATTCATTGCTATTGCACTGTTTTGCTGCCAGAATTTCTAACCATAGCCGAAGCTTGACTCTCGCAATCAGACGAAGCTCCAGTTTAGAGCCTACTTCGTCAGAAGAAAAGCTTCGGGAGAAGAAGTTATTTAGTTCCCAAGAAATCTTTCAAGAAATTCAGAATTAAATGGCTAGAGTGCGCTCTACCGCTAGAGTTGAGCGTGAGGGAGGCGAAGCCGAAGGAGCGGAGACTGTTCCTATCTCCGAAGCAATGCGACGATCCGGATTGGTGACCTCGGAAGGAATCCCCGCTGTCGAGACAGAACAGACTGTTGTCGATACAGAACAAGTTGCTGCCGAAGCGGAGGAAGGAGATATTGAGGAAGCTAATTCCGATGATGATTACCATATCACCGTACCGAGCAAGCCCAGCCATTTCGACTTCGGAAAGTCGACTGTCTCCAAGGCCGATTTCTCCAAAATGGTGAAGTCGGGCTATTTCAGTGAAAATGAGAAGAAGCTGCTTCGCTTCGGGGGGGGTGGAAACTACCTTGAAGCCAGAAAAGGATGAAATAGTTATTTTCAAGAGTTTTCTGAAAGCTGGATTGAGATTTCCTTTGAATAGAATGATTTCTGATGTGTTGCAAAGGTTTGGGATCTATTTTCATCAGCTGACTCCTAACGCCATTGTCAGGCTTAGCGTTTATATCTGGGCTCTCCGAAGCCAGGCGGTGGAGCCGTTTGCCGACAGCTTCTGTCGAGTTCATGAGCTGCATTACCAGACTAAGGCCGGAAAAGATGGATTGCATGAAAATTTTGGTTGCTATAATTTTGCCTATCGGAAAACCACAAAGTTTCCTATGATCAGCTACCGAAGCAAATGGTCGGCAAGCTGGAAGTCAGAATGGTTTTATGTCAAAGTTGACGAAGACAAAGAGAAGCTGGTACAGAGCCCTCTTGAACTGATCTTCGGAGAAACAAGACCCCGATGCAAAATGGCAGTAGAAGGTCCAACTTGGGCTGCACTGGCTGAATTCAAAATTATTGCAGAACATATTGGCACTAGAGATTTAGTGCAGGAATTTCTGGCCTTCAGGGTATTTCCAACTATGAAAGAGTGGACTATGCCGAAGCTTAAAGGGGAAAAGAAAGAGGGGGAACTTGTCCGACTACCCTATTATTATAAGTTTAAGAAATATTTTAAAGCACCCTGCCAAGAATGGCTCGATACAATTGAAATAATGAGTAATGAAATTCTTGGAAATTACTCCAAAAAAGAGGACCAGCTGATGACAGCAGCCTTCGGCACTCGGCCGAAGCGAAGGCTGAACAGGGTGCTTGACGCTATAGGATTTGAATATGCTGATTATGGTCGACTAGGCGGGGATGCTGGAGGCCCGAAGCGAAAAAGAATTGCCAGCGCTACTGACGAAGAGGTCGGCAAGGTAGCCAAAAAGAAAAAGAAAGATTCTGAAAAACTTAGCCCTGAAGAGTTAAACCCTGAGCCGAAGGTGGCCACTACAAGAAAGAGAAAAAGTGCATCTCCAGAGCCGGACACGCTGGTTCGAGAAGAAGATACTCCTGCTACTCCTTCTACTGTTGAAGTAGAAGAGATTATGAAGGTAATGACTGAACCCTTGCCTATCAGGCTAAGTCCGCTAGCACTGGAACTGACGAAGTTTTTTCAGAAGGACAAGGCAGCTTCGGCAGACGAAGGCCCTGCACTGCCGAAAAAACGAAGGATTATTCAAATAGCAGATGTAATTCATGGGACACCGTCACCAACACCGGCATCAAAAAATGCCATTGATCAAACTGCCGAAACTGCCGAAGCTAAAGGCGCCGCAGCCAAAGCCACCAGAGCGGAAATTTTCGAAGCTGATACTGGCGCAGCCGAAGCTGCCGAGGCTGAAATCGGGGCCACAGAAGATCCGAACTTAGAAGAGACACTTGAAGTTATCGATAACATACTCCTAAAAATGACTGAGGAAGAATCTGTTGTGGCTGCGGCAAGCACAGCTACTGAAAAGGGGAAAGAACAAGCTGAGGACATTTTGGAGGAAGAAGATTTTGAATTTCAAGATTTACTTGGGCAAGGACTGACAGACGCTGGAAAAGCAGAGCTTAAAAAATGTGCTATAGCCTGCGGATATAAGCCAGGGGCTACACTGTTCGGCGGTGTTAACGAAGGAAAACTGAGGTGCCTTCAAAACCGCAGCGAAGCTAAAATTATTAGAACTCTCTGCAAAAACATTGGCTTGTCGAAGCTAGAAGCGGACCTGTGCCGTTATCAACGACACCATATCGCCGGAAGCTTGCTTTATGCTAACTTCAAGGTAACAAATATTTTTGTTATTTTATTACTATTATTATTATCTTTTAGGTCGTGTTCTAACGAAGATCGTTTCGATAGAGCATATTATTAAGCAAGGTTCTAAAAATGCAACAAGATCTGGAAGAAGAGAAAAACAAAGTCGTCATTCAAGATTTGGCTGAAAAAGTTGAAAATTACGAAGCTAATCTGAAAAAGAAAGACTTCACAATCCAGGATCTTGAAATCATGGTCAAAGAGCACGAAGGTACATTAGAAAAGAAAGATTTTGTTATTCAGACCATGGAGGGTTCTTTGGCTGAAGTCCAAACTGAGAATAACAAGTTAAAGAATGAATTGCTCCGACAGTCAGAAAAATTCGAGCAAGAAAAGAAATATCTTGAAGCAAGCCTGAAAACTGAAGTGGATAAAAATTCAAATTTACAGAAATCCTTTAAAGAACTTCAGGAGAAATGCTTAAGCTTCGGCAGCCGATGCGTGCAGCGGCTGAAGGATGTGTTTCACTCTGTTGGAGCTAGCTCTGCGAAATTTACACCTTCAGCTGAAAATCTGCCCAGAACATTAGAATATATTGAAGGCGAAGTTGATGCCCTTGACGAAGTTATTGGTGGGCACGCCGACTTCTGCGCCCTGGTAGCTTCTCGGGGCACAGCTACTGCTTTTTTGAAGGCTGGCTGCACGCATGGAAACATTGTAAACAGACCAAACTTCAGCTTGTCAGCATCAGATCTGATAGATATCCCAAGCCTAGCCCGAAGCATTGGAAATAGATTCATGACCCAGATCTGGGTAAGTGGCGGACGAAAAATGGCAGGTGACGAAGCTCGAAGCCATCTTAAACCGGTAAGAAACTTATGTTTGTTACTTTTACCTTCTCCTTTGAAATTTGCACCTTTCTTATTCTGCTGTTTGGTATACACAGGATGACGAAGCTGAAGAATGACGAAGCTGAAGTTTGACGAAGCTGAAGACGAAACCTAGGCTGAAGCTTAAAGTTGCTTACAATATGCTTTCCTGCAAAAATTCTGGAGAAACTCTTGTAATATAGCTATGGAACAACTCATGTAAATTTGTACATACCTTGTAATATATTCTGTCTCCCTTATCCGCATACAGTCTGCTTTGCTGTGGACGAAACTTCTCTTTTGAGCCGAAGGCGAAAAACACCTTCCCTTCTTTTCGTACACAACGAAGCATAAAAATTTTTTCCTTCGAAGTTTTTCCTCATTTCTGAAGCACCTGTCTTCTTTGTGTAGCATGATGATGATTCTATATATGTCTAAATGAATGTTTATGAATGCAAATGACATGATGACATGTACTGTGCAAATGAATATTAGGACACATGTTCAAAAACCATAAGCACAGCCCTTCATCCCCTCAAGAATGATACAAATCTTTTTGCCGTTTACTTTTCGGTTTCACCGTTTACTTTTCGGTGTATCAGCGTTGACTTTTCGCTGTAAGCCTCCCTTGGGAGCTTCTTCGTCTTTTACTTTCAGCGGAATCAGCGTTTATTTTTCGCTGTAAGCCTCCCTTAGGAGCTTCTTCGCCTTTTACTTTCAGCGGAATCAACGTTTATTTTTCGTTGTAGGCTCTGCATTCCCTTAGGAACGACTTTTGAGCTTCTCCCTGTTTTCTTTTCTTTTTTCCTTTGCGTTTACATTTACATTTTTGGGGATGTCATTCTCATAGAATTGAAATAAGGAAAATTACATGTTGTGGCCCCATTAAAAACCTTTCTCCCCCTTTGGAAAGGAAAAGGGTGCCACAAAAAAAATATAAAAAATTACATCAAACTAAACATAATATCGCCGAAGCTCATCCGCATTCCACGATCTAGGAATGTTGTTGCCGTCCATATCCTTCAATCTGTAGGAACCGGGTCTTGACGAAGATACTACTAAAAAGGGGCCTTCCCACTTCAGCTGTAGTTTGCCTACTGTCTCAGGATTGGCTACTCTTCGAAGTACCAAGTGTCCTAGTTCAATGTTCTTTAGCTTGACCTTTCTGTCACGCCATTTTATTGTTTCAGCTTGATATTTATTGATGTTTTCCACAGCTTGAAGTCTGATCCCTTCAATAGCATCTTTTTCTACAGAGCAATCAGCTTCGTTTTCGCCTTCTGCCGAAGCTACTGTCCTTATTGATCCTGTTTTGACCTCTTCTGGGGTTATTGCTTCGTCACTGAACAATAGTTTAAAGGGTGTAAAGCCTGTTGATCTTGACATGGTTGTGTTATGACTCCACACCACTTTGATTAACTCGTCTGGCCACTTTCCCCTGGGCTGATTGAAGATTGACTTCATTATTCCTGTCATTATGATCCCATTGGCTCTTTCGACAAGTCCATTTGAATCTGGGTGTCGGACTGATGCAAAATGGATCTTCGTGCCGATTTGATCACAAAATTCTCTGAAGGCTTCAGAATCAAACTATGTCCCATTATCCACAGTAATAGCCTTCGGCACTCCGAAGCGACAAACAATGTTTTGCCAGAAAAACTTTTGAATAGTAAATGAAGTTATTGTGGCTAAGGGCTTTGCCTCAATCCATTTGGAAAAATATTCCACTGCCACCACCACATATCTTAAGTTCCCCTGTGCTGGTGGTAATGGACCTAGCAAATCCAGACCCCACCTTTGCAACGGCCAAGTGGGTTGTATTAATTGAGTTAAAGACGAAGGTTGTTTTTGATCTCTTGCACATTTCTGACAACCTTCGCACTTTTGAACTAAATCCGCTGCATCCGAAGCTGCCTTTGGCCAATAAAATCCTTGGCGAAAAACTTTCCCAAGCAAGGGCCTAGATCCAACGTGAGATCCACACAGACCTGCATGTATGTCCTTCATTAATTCTATACCTTCGGATCTGGATAAACACTTGAGCAATGGGGAACAGACCCCACGCTTGTATAACTCCCCTTCTATTATGACATATGGTCGAGCTCTTGCTTCTATTCTCCTGTTGTAAGCTTCGTCGTCTGAAAGAAAATTACCCTGAAGGAAAGAGATGATCTCAGTTCTCCAATCTTCACTATAAACAGGGGATATGTTAAGGATTGCTCTTTCAAGAAGCTCGACCGAAGGTGCTTTTATTGTTTCAAAAAATACTTCCGAAGGTATAGGCAGCCCCTAGGCTGCTGACTTAGCCAATAGATCAGCGTATTCATTTTCTCCACGAGGAATATTTTTGACAGAGAAACCTTCGAAGGAAGCCTCAATCCTTCGGACTGTATCTAGATACTTTTCAAGCTTCGGGTCTCTTGCTTTGTAGCTCTTGTCAATATGACCAGAGATAACTTGAGAATCAGTTTTAAGAATGGCCCTTCTGATTCCCATTGCCTTTAATTTCCGAAGACCCAAGAGCAGAGCTTCATACTCAGCGATGTTATTTATGCAACTAAAATCAAGTCTTGCCGCATAACAAGTTTTAACTTTGGAAGGTGAAACCAACACAGCAGCCGCTCCTGCTCCGAAGGTTCCCCAAGACCCATCGCAAAACATTGTCCATGCTTCGGCATCTTTATTTGTTTCTTCCTCCTGAGCCCCTGGCATCCAGTCAGCAATGAAGTCTGCTAACGCCTGGGACTGAATCGAAGATCTATGAACATAATCAATACAAAATTCATTGAGCTCTGCAGCCCATTTTCCAATCCTTCCAGTAGCTTCTCGGTTTCTCATAATATCCTTCAGAGGTTGTGAAGAAGGAACAATTATGTTGTAAGCTTGAAAATAGTTCCGAAGCTTCCTGGAGGCCATCAAAACAGCATACAGTACCTTCTCCAATTCTATATAATTTTTCTTTGATAAGCTAAGAACCTCGGATACGAAATATATTGGGGCCTGCCTCTTAACTTGACCTTCAAGCTTCTCCTGGACAAGTGCTGCACTTACCGCTGAGTGCGAGGCTGCCACATATAATAACAAAGGAGCCCCTGGCGTAGGTGGAGTTAATGTTGTTAGATCTATCAAATACTGCTTCAGCTCTTCGAAGGCTTTCTGCTGGATTGGTCCCCATTGAAAGACTTCGGCTGACTTCAGCACTTCGAAGAATGGTAAGTTTCTCTCTGCTGATCTGGATATGAATCTATTGAGAGATGCCAGCCTTCCTGTCAATCTTTGAGCCCCCTTTTTTGTACTTGGTGGTTCCATTCGAAGTATAGCTTCGATTTTACTTGGGTTGGCCTCAATCCCCTTTGTTGAAACTAGGCAACCAAGAAATTTCCCCTTCTTTACTCCGAAGACACATTTTTCTGGATTCAGCTTTAGACCAGCCTGTCTAAAATTAGCGAAGGTCTCCTGTAAATCAGCAATGTGGTTATCTTGCTTCGTACTTTTTACAATGATATCATCAACATAAGTTAGTACATTCCTGCCTATCTGAGAATGGAGAACCTTTGCTGTCATTCTGCTGAAGCTTCCTCCAGCATTTTTAAGCCCCTCGGGCATCCGAAGGTAGCAATATGTCCCACTAGGGGTTATGAAGCTGGTTTTCGGTTCATCCTCCTTCTGCATCCAGATTTGATGATAGCCTGAATAGCAATCCAGCAAACTCATAAGCTCTGATGAAGCTACTGCATCAACTAAAGAATCTATCCTTGGCAATGGAAACTCGTCCTTCGGACAGGCCTTATTGAGGTCAGTAAAATCGATACACATTCTCCATTTACCATTGGCCTTCTTCACCATAACAGTGTTAGCCAACCATTCTGGGTATTTTACCTCTCTAATAACTCCGGCACTGAGGAGTCTTTTCACTTCATTCCGAGCACCTTCGGCCTTATCATCAGACATCTTCCGAAGCCTCTGCTTCCTGGGTCTGAAGGATGGATCAACATTGAGCGAGTGCTCAATAACATCCCTGTTAACTCCACAAAGATCATTAGCTGACCAAGCAAAAACATCTTTATTGTTGAACAAAAACCTTATCAAGGTTTTCTCCTGCTCTTCGGACAATTGAGATCCCAATAGCACCTTCTGCTCTGCTATATCCTCACATAAGAGCATGGGTTTCGGCTGGTCAGCCGAAGCAGCTTTTTCCCTTCTGAACTTGTATTGCTCACAAGCTTTAGTTCCATCTATATTATGGATTGCTTTTGAGTCTGTCCAATTTCCTTTGGCCCTTCTGGCAGCTTCTTGACTTCCATGAATAGAAATGGGCCCTTGGTCCGAAGGTATCTTCATGCAAAGATAAGCTGGATGCAGAATTGCTTCGAAGGCATTAAGAGTACCACGACCAATGATTGCATTGTAAGGGTACTCCATGTCAACAATATCAAACATAACTTGTTCAGTCCTTGTGTTGTTGATGAATCCGAAGGCCACTGACATTGAGATTTTGTCGAGTGCTACAATCTGCCTTCCTCCGAAGCCGCAAAGGGGATGTGTGGCATCAAGAATTTTATCTTCGGGCTCTTGCATCTGTCTGAAGGCTTTAGCAAATATGATATCAGCTGCACTGCCTGTATCAACCAAAACATTGTGGACCAGAAATCCTTTGATAACACAAGAGATAACCATAGCATCGTTGTGTGGGTAATCCTTGAGTTGAAGGTCCTCTTGGGAGAAGGTAATAGGAATGTGAGACCATCTTGACTTGATGAAGGGTCCTTGCACCCCGACATGCTATACCCTTCTCTGTGCCTCCTTCTTCTGCTTCTTGTTGGCTGGCTCTGAACATGAACCGCCTATTATCGGGAGTACCAGCTTCGGAGCCGAAGCAGCTCCAACTTGAATGTTGAACGAAGCCATCAGCTCAGAAAAGTGGAAGTGAGTTCACCGGAGGTGGGCGCCAATGTTGGGGACTTGTTCTCAAATGCTATGAATTAAGAACAAGGCAACATAGAATGTTAAATGTTAATGCCCTTCACCCGCTGAAGCATTATTTCCTCAAGGATTTAATGAGCTTCAGACGAAGGTTAAAAACGGTACAATTACGAAGGTTAAATCTTCGTAATTGGACTCTCAGAGATTATATAAAACAATGCGAGATATAAATCATTAAAGACAAGTAAATTATAAGTAAAAGACATCATTTACATATTATATAAACATGATGTATTCAAATATTAGACACATTTATACCTCTGCCTTGGCAAAGAATAATTTCCGAGTGATGTGATTGCAATTACAGAAATGCGTGAACAGTAAAGGAATACTGTTCACTATTTATAGGCACAGGACACAGCCTGTGAGGAATTACAATCATGCCCATCATAAAAGTTTACAACATTGACTTAGACCTTTATGGACTAAAAGGTCATTCTATCTTTAAGTCGGTTCGACCCTTCATCTTCGGATATGTTGTAATACCGAAGCTTCATGAATGGTACCTTCGGCGTCATGTACGAGCAGCTTCAGCCGAAGCTGTCTCTTTCTGCAGGACCTTCGGCGACGAAGCATGGTCCCAACATCACCAAAGGTGGGAGTTCATGTGATGTGTAAGACTGATCAACAATAGAGGTTAAAGCTGAGCATTGCTTTTAATAAGTTGGTCAAATTTTCTTATCAGTTACTAAATGTAAGTGAATACCAAACCATAATAAGAGTAATAGAACAAAATTAATAATAACCCCATGCAATGCATATGACAAATTGAATTTAGTTTCATAATTTAATCATGCAAGAGTCCTGAGCTGCTCTTGACCGTGAGCTCGACTAGTATACCAGTTTTACACTCTGCAGAGGTTGTACCCTGTACCCACAAGTCATGTTACCCATCTGCCAAGGGGTCATGAATCCCATACACCTTTACCAAGGAAGCGAGGCAGGGTAACACTATGAGGCTTTTACAAAGTTCCACTAGCTTCCGAAAACCCGCTACATTTTATGGGAATAGCACTTGCAAGAATCATTCGTCTGACCGCCATCGTAGCAAAATCAACCCGAGAACCTCCCTGCATGCAACTCCCCTACTGCCCTTTCCCCTTTCGGGTAAGGTAGTCTTCCACTAGTTTTCGTAATTAGTCAGCCAAGTGCGTCCCATTCCACCCTTGTGGTGGCACGTGTTTCTAAAATTAAGCACCATGTTCCAATTAAAGATTATGATGATCTTGACATGAACATAAATAACATAACAAAATAATTGGAACATGGATATAATAAAATATTAACCCAAAACCATATAAAGCAATAGCAAAACTACGCAAGTGATTCAGGGGTAAACAAAGTAAATGATAATCAGGCTAGGGTGACCTATTGGGTTCCATCAAAATTAAACATATGCATTGAATAGTGATAATAAAGAACTATACTGGGTAATTAATGTGGTCAAGGGCACAACTTGCCTGGGACTTGAGATTCTAGGTACCAGGATGATCCTCAGGTGACACATGACCTCACTGCTAGTCATAGCAATACAAACAAACCTGGTATAGACAAAATTAACATCACACCAAACATAAGAACAAATTGAATAATAATGATCTACGCGAAGGTACGAGATCGTGGGATCAGGAACTACTAAAATCGGAGTAACGGTTATCAAGTTATGAATTTCTGAAGTTATTAAGTACCTAGAATAGAGTAATTCATGTGAATAATTTTAAATCAAGTTTCATGGTTAGATAAAGGTACTAGGTGATAAACAATACTTAAACAAAATTAATGCCACTGGAATGAATCAATTTGGAGTTATGGATTTTAAGTTATGAATTTCTAAAGGTTTTATGTATTTTGTACAAGATTAAATAGGATATAAATTTTAATTTGACTTTCATGTCAAAATAGTGGTACTAAATGATAAACAATAATATTACAAAATTATAGGAATTGGAATGGATTAATTTGGACTTCATATGACTTTTCTATGAATTAAACAAGTTTTAGTGATTATTCTTACAATAAAAATCCTTTCCCATAATTATTCATCTAATTTAACTGTCCACTGGACTGCGCACTAACTACCAGAAAAGGCAGGTTCCCGGGCGCAAGAGTTCCAGGACACAGTGCACAGTTAATAGGGACGGGGGGTTGATTCTACATTAAACCAGGGACTCATGTGTAAAGAGTGCGCAGTGAAGGGGTACTGGCCAATCCTAGCCGCACGATCTAAAATCTACAGTCCAGATTAGATTATTCTTATTATGAACCAGCGCGCAATCACAGACGAACGACAACCATTGAATTCGAGATATGCGAACTGGATCCGTTCTAAACCTATGAACTGCGCCAACCACACAATTACAGATCCAATGGCCCAGATCGAGAATTTTGCAAACATGACACCGTCGTGGGAGGGCTTCAAATATTTGGCACCGTGGTCGTGGCAATTGTAAGCGTGGCATTTAAATCTCCCGAGTTTTGCAAATTTGGCATTGGGGTCGGTTAATGGTCATTAGGAAGTCTCTCGTTCCCGTGCTGCCCTCGCTTCGTTCCGCTCCGTTAGGCACTTGCCGGCCCGTGAGTCTCCTGTATTCCATTCTCCTCTCCTCTCCTCCTCCTCTTGCTCGCGAGAGCCTGGCCATCGTCTTCCTCGAGCTGGTCTGTTCGTCCCGGCGCGCACTGGGTGCATTCGTGCCCTGTCCTTATCCGGATCTAGCCCTTCCCTGCCTCGGCGGTTCCGGCGCCCGTGGTCCATTGCCGACCTTCGACGCTGGTGAGCTCTCCTTCTTCTGTAACCCTAGGGTTCGCAGATTTGGCAGCCAGCATGGAATCTGCCGCCGAGATTTGTGCCCAGAAGTTGTCCTTGGCGGTTGTTGCAGCCCGTGACACACTGAATGCTTCTGCTGCCGCGAGTATTGTTGCTGGTGATTATTGCGCCACATTTTCCATAGGTAACGATGTGGTTTCCACTCTTGATGTTCTTGAATCCATTGTGGCGGCGGAAAAAAGTGCTATGCATTCTTACAAACAGGCGAGTGCAGCTGTCGATTGTGCTAAGGCGACCGTGGCCAAATATTATGAGGTTTGTATTCTGAAACTTATACTGAGCCAGGCAATTCTTGAGATTGTTTAGCCCTGTGATTGAATTGTGAAGTGAGGAAATGTGAAGTGAGTTAATCCTTGTGACATTGGCTTGTGTAGTTCTTTTGTAAGGAGTTCAGTTAGATGAACTAGATCAGTGTAACAATGGCTATGGTATTGTAATGCGTGAGTTCCAAAATGTAAGACATCATGAACAACTTGTTGCTACTTATCTTCTATGAAATGCTATGAAGTACCTGTTATGACTACATGATGGTACTTGTCTTATGTATTTGTGTTCTATTGTGTCACTGAAAACAGCGTCAAAACAGAGCCATTGCTTGCCCAGAAAACAGCTGCTTGCCCAGAAAACAGCAAGAAGCAAGCTGCGCAGGGGGTCGCCTTGTACCAGAAAACAGCTGCTTGCCCAGCGCATTTCTGGAACATTGGCTGGTCCATTGCTTTTTGCTGCGCAGCAACAATAACACAGAAAAATCTTGCTGTTTTCGAGCTGGTTGAGGAAATAACAGTCTAAATAACCATGGTCCATAGCATAGTCTGCGCAATAACAGTCTACGCACCATGGTCCAGCAGCATAGTTCCAAATATAAAAATCTGTGGTGAATTCAACAGCTGGTTATTTAGAAATAGTCTGCATAAAAATAGTCTGCAATAACAACAGCTGGTTGACGAAATGGTGAATTCAAGGGGCATAAAAATGTCCCAGAAATACCATAGTTTCATATAGAGGACAAAGTACCATACAAATGTCACAGAAATAGCATAGTATCATACACACACCATAGTACTCAAACATTCTTCTTCCTAGGTGTGATCTTTTTAACTAGGACACGAACTACACGTTCTTCTGGTGGCGACGAAGGTCTTTCAACAAGATCTTCATTAGCTAGTAAAATTGCAAGGACGACTTCATTCTCTTGGACACCTGCCTGTGATGACTCAGGTACATCTTTGGGAAACCAGCCTTTTGTTGAATTTTTCCTAGGCTTTCGCTTCTTGTGATGACATAGGTACAGAAATTAGTTAGTACTTCAAGATAGACAGTTTGGTCACAAAAATTAGTTAATATCAGAAAATAAACAGATTGGACACTTTTCTTTGTAACCTTTTCTTTGTGCCATTTAATGGACATTTGTAGCTTGCTTTCCTGTGTCCTAGTTCACCATAGTTTGGACACTTGATCTTTCCCCGAATGCTTGTCTTACCATTGTCAGTGTTAACTTTCTTTTTTCCACTGCCTCCCTCAAGGCATCCTTTCATCCTATTTTTCCTCTGTCGACCCACAGCTCGTTTTCCAATTGGAGCACCAACTTCTTTTGCGAAAGGGACTTCTGGCCAAAATGATTTGTCACCGATAGGTGGAACCACCCTTGAGTATGCTGTGGTGAAATGAGATACAGAGTAGTACTCATCGACAAAATCCTCCATTCTGACATCCCTAAATTCTTGAGCTGTTGTCAAGCATAAAGCATGGTTACATGGTTTGCCCGTGTGCTGCCACTCTTTGCAAGAGCATTCCCGCAAATGAGCATTGACAATGTGCTTTGAATGCACATCATTGTTATCCCTTACCTCAGCAATGTAGTTGTCAGCTTTACGAACTGATAAATGACTTAAACCTCTAGTTCTGTCGTGTAGGATATGCAGGACCGAAGGTAAAATCCTTCCTTGCAACCTTTGTGCAATCCTCCTCCGCCTGTGAAACATCACCATAATTTCCTCCTTTATCCTTTCAGCCAAATCACATACAGGCAGATCCTTCCAATCCTTAATCCAATTGTTGAAAACCTCAGCAATGTTGTTAGTCACATAGTCGCACTTGATGTCCGTATTGAAGCCACTTTTGTACCAAAGGTAGTCATGATGCTCACTTAGCCAACTACTGACCCGTGGGATTTCTTGGATGCTACTAAAATAGTGGTCGAAGACTTCTCTCCTATAAGCTCTAGCTGCTGGATACATGTACTCAGACCCACCAAACAACTTTATGTAGTTTTGTATGAGATACCTAAAACACTCCCTTTTCTCAGCATGCAGAAAGACATTGTTCATAGCATTTTTAAGACCTTTGCAGGCATCTGAACACAATGCTAACAAAGGCAGATCCCCCACAACCTTGTGCAACTGAAGAAAGAACCATGTCCAGTTTTCAGTATTTTCTGCCTCAAAAAATCCATATGCTACTGGATACATCCAATTGTGCCCATCAACACCTATTGCCCAACATAGGTGACCATTCCACCTTCCATTAAGAGTTGTGGAGTCAACACTTAGGTATGGTCGGCACCCACCCTTGAAACCAGAAATGCATGGACCGAGCGCACAAAAAAATCTACTGAAGAAAGGACGCCCCTCATCCATTTTGACATCAAGCTCAATGACACTATCCAGTGACTTTTGCATAACTGCTTCTCTCCAACGCCATAGTAGCTGAAAGCTCTCTTCCCAACTTCCAAATAACTCTTTCAAAGCTTTCTCTTTCCCATGCCAAACTGTGTCATATGCAATAGTACAACCAAAAGTGTCCTGCAATGTAGTTTGCAGCTCCTTAGCACCCATATGAGGTTTCTTCATTAGCAAAGGAAGCGCACGTGACGCAACCCAAGCTCCTGTAGGTGTCGTCGTCTTACGTCTACCACTCGAAGTACAAGTATGTTTGTCATTCAAGACAATTACCTGCAAAATTGGTTCGAGTGTCAATAGCTATATTCTTTGAGCACGAAAGGTACATATTAAGTGAAAAAGCTATATTCTCAGCTTACTTGAATTGTTGGAGCCCCTTTTATCTCAGGTCTGGCATGAATGTTCCAAGGGCAATCAGGCCCTTTACAATACCCTCTAAATCTAGTTTTATTGGTTGCCTCAATTCCAAGCTCAAATTCTTTATTTATGGCGTATTGTCTAATTGCGAGTCTGAAGTGGTGCATTGTTGCATACAAGCTGTCAGGCTGCATTACTGGATTGTTCATATCATATATGGTCCTCGTCTCATCAAGCACTACACGGAATGCCTGCTCCCAATTCTTCTTCACATGGATTGCTATTTCCAAAACGGGAAGCACTTGAATCTTCTTCCCTTCTATCATCTTGAGTATCCAGTCCAAGCTGATAATATAGACCTTTTTCACTAGTAACATGATTTCTTCCTTCTTCGTTGTTGGTTTCTTCTACCATTATTGAATCCCAATCAATATCATGAATTCCATTGCCACTCCCCTATTCACCAATAACAGTTGTAATACATTATATAACTACTAAATTGCATACAATAAATTCAAACTACTAACCACTGTAGCATGTGTGCCAATACAAGTCAATGCCCACTGGTGTTCTTCGACAGTGCATGCAATCGTTTCGTCCATTGGGGGAACTGCCTCATCATTGGGAGTATTATTCATACTGAATACATTTCACATACAATATATGCTCAATGGGACAGGAACCGCGCAATGGAACTGCCAGTTCCAAATGAGATCGAAAATGTACTACGCTAAATAGTCGCTAGACTACGCTAACTGGAAAGAATCGACGCAAAGGAAATACTTACCAGAGACGGCGGCGTTGGGGGACAGGATCCGCGTAATGGAGTGGCTCTACGCGCAATGGACCACGAGCGCAGGAACAGCCGAGGCAGGGAAGCGCGAGATCCGGTACGCGCGGGAACGAATGCACCCAGTGCGCGGGCAAGAATGAGCTCCAGGAAGACGACGGCCTGCACCCAGTGCGCGCGGGGACGAACAGACCAGCTCGAGGTAGACGACGGCCTGCACCCAGTGCGCGCCGGGACGAACAGACCAGCTCAGCTCGAGAAAGACGACGGCCAGGGCGAGCAAGAAGAGAGGAGAATGGAATACGGGAGACTCACGGGAGACGATACAACAACAAGACGCCGACAAATGCCTAACGACGCGAGAGGGAACGAGAATCTTCCTAATGACCATTAACCGACCGCAATGCCAAATTTGTAAAACTCGGGAGATTTGAATGTCACGCTTACAATTGACACGATCGCGGTGCCAAATATTTGAAGCCCTCCCACGACAGTGTCATGTTTGCAAAATTCTCGCCCAGATCATAAGCCGTGAAGGGGTACGCAGCCACCAATCTCAGCCATTCGAAGGGAATCAGATGGCACCAGGGGAATCTCCCCACAAGCCGGTCGGCCGAGGACGGCGACCCGAGGTCTCACGGAGGTCTTTGGCTGGAGAAAGTGACAATCGTGCACTCGAGCCCCAATTACTCTCCCGAAAGATCCTACGTGTAGAGGAGATCATTGCGAGCAAGGTGGATGACGTCTTACCGAGGTGGGGCGGCGAGGTTGTCCGACCACAGAGCAGGCGGGTCCACGGCGGACAGCGGGCACGGTGAGAAATTCGGGTGGCCACAAGCACAACCCGCCCAAGGCGAGGCTTCGCACAACCTTCGTGCCGCCGTGCGAAGTTCCTGGTGCGGCGTTTGAGGGCGTAGAGGCGGGGTAGCGCTGTTTCATTGATGATGGCCGAAGTCCTTCCGTGTACTGGGCAAACCCGCCGACGACCCGAGCACAGGGGCGAGGGAGGCTTGATCCGGGTGCAGGCGTCGCGGGGAAGGTCAGTTTTATAGCTGGCCGATGGACGCAACCCGAAATCCCGGCGCGGGCTACGGATCTAGCAAGCTCACCCGGAAGCTCCGGCACTCAGTTGAGGGAGAAGCCCCCCCTGTGGCGGCGCCCCAGGAGTCTGGCCAAGGGGTCCCACACGGCATTGACTTGGGCGCGGGAGAATCGCTGGCGCATCCGGGCGTGGCATGGGACACTGATGACCCAGACCCACTGGTCAGCGCTAAGGTGCCCACGACTCCGCACGGATGGAGAGAGGCAGAGAGCAGCACACGCGGGAGGGAGCCGCTGACCACGGGGCCCACGTGTAAGTGGCAGTCTCAATTTCGCGCGCGGGTGGCCAGCGATGGGCTTGGCAGCGTTTGGGCTAGCGGGTGAAGGGGGAGTTGGGCCGTGCGCTGGAGTGGTGATGATGGGCCGCTCGATGATGATTCGGCCCGAGTGCACAGTTACTTTTTTCCATTCTCTTTTCCATTTTCCTTCTCCTATTTCTTTTCTCTATTTCCGAATTCAACTTAAATTCGATTTTAAATTCAAACCTTGTGACAAACTTTATCCTCGGATTAACATACAATTTGAACATATTCGAAATGTGATGGATTTATTTATTTATAACTTTACTTTGAGTTGTATTATATTCCTCTCTTGTTTTCTTTATTTCATTTCCAATTCTCTAAAGTGCACATTTGGTTTGAATTCAAATTCCTATCTCATCATTACATTTTTATCATTATTATTTTATTATTTTTTTTCTTATACAAATTTTGGGCCTTACAATAATCTATTGAATGGTAAGAATTATTTATATTCTTTTGTGTTTTATGTGCTTTTATTTATACTCATTTACTGAAATGATGAAGGTGTGTCCTTCATGACCTTCGTGTGAAGATCATTATATCCCAAGGGAGATAATGCTTCGAATGACGAAGGTATCTAATTGTTAACAATCATGTTTCTTTGTTCTTGGTGTATAGCATTTGAGAACAAGGATCAACATTGGCGCCCACCTCCAGTGGACACTAATTAGGAGATGCTGCAAGAAGCTAGGAGCCAGAAGAGGAAGGCTACTAGCCCAACACCTCAGGAGGAGGAACTGGATCAAGAGATCAGGGATCTGGAGGCTATTCATCAACAAGTGCAAAGGAAGAGGAAAAAAATGCTTCGGCTCGCCGACCTTCAGAAGAAGATCGATGAAACCACTGAAGAAATGCGCCATCTCACTCAGGATGACCAAGACCGAAGGCCTCAACACAGGGAGCTTTGCCAAGAAAGTCCACTCAATGATGATGAATGGTACGGTGACTTTCATCACGGCAATTTTGCTTTTGACGATGCTTCTCCCTTGGCAGCAGAATTGCAGGCTACCCCGTGGCCACTGTCATACAAGCCATTTCAGCTCCCTATGTATGACGACCACTCAGACCCTAAGCAATTCCTGATGAGCTACGAAGCAACCATATCCTCATATGGGGGCAATACTGCAGTCATGGCGAAGTCCTTCGTCATGGCAGTCAAAAGCGTAGCTCAAACTTGGTATTCCTCTCTTCGGCCACGGATAATTACGTCGTGGTAGAAGCTAAAGGATATGTTAGTGACTAGCTTTCAGGGATTTCAAACAAAGTCAGTCACTTCCCAAGCTCACTTTCAGTGTACACAGGACCAGGACTTGCAGGCGTACGTGCGAAGGTTCTTAAGGCTGAGATCTCAAGCACCTACAGTGCCAATGAGATCGTCATTGAGGCCATGATCAAAGGACTTTAGTCAAGACCCACGGTGCAATACTTCGCAAGGAAGCCACCACAAACCTTGGATAAGCTTCTCCAGAAAATGGATGGGTACATCAGAGCCGACAATGACTTTCGGCAAAAAAGGGAAGAAGCCTACAGATACTCTAAAATGGCTAGGGGCTTCGGAGGGAGATTCCACCCCAGGCATGTCAGGTCAATCCATAATGCTAGCTCAAGTGATGACAAGGGAAACCAAACCCAAAGACAGCAGCACAACTCCCGATCATCAGGGGCACAACAAAGTTCCTTCAGACCACCAGCTCCAAGAGGCAGAGGGGGACAAAAACTTCAGAGGAAGATATGGAGATCAGCCTAGAAAACTTTTTTGTTTGCTCTGCGGCGAAGACAAAGGGCATACCACAAGAACATGTCAGGTTACGATCCAAAAGCAGAAAGAGATTGCCAAAGCCGAAGCACGGCAGAATCAGCCGAAGCAGGTCCTACATACCGCTTCATGCTACTCTCCGTATGTCCCAGAGTATGTAGGCAATCAACAGCCTACGGCCTCTGTTGCTTCGGCAAGCCATTCCCAAGCTTCTTGGGCCCAGTTTCCACCGCCACCACCGCTAGCACCTACTCTGGTCCGCAGTCAGCTGCCAGAAGGGCATCACCACGCTCAACAATAGCGCGATTTTCGAGAGGAGTCCGAAGCTCGCACAGTCAACAAACTGTGCCCGAGTCGAAGCACATTTACTAAAGGATATCCTAACTTGATGTTTTTTCGTTTTGTTTGTCATTTTATTTTCTTACATGAAAAACAGTTCATGGAGGTTTAATCTCCAACTTGATGTAATAATATTGTGGTCACACTATCGAGTGTAAAATGCCACCCCTCAATAATGCTTCTGAAGCTACGAAGTCATTCCTAAGGGAGCGGAGTAAGTTCCGAAGCTACAAAAGTCATTCCTAATGGAGCGCAGAGTAAGTTCCGAAGCTCAAAAGTCATTCCTAAGGGAATGCAGAGCCAAGATACCACCGAAATACAAGATGAAGAAGCTCAAAAGACGTTCTTAAGGGAATGCAGAGCTTAAATACCACCGAAATAGAAGGTGAAGAGACTCAAAAGATGTTCCTAAGGGGATGCAGAGTCTTAGTGTGTTTTCGTGTGGGTATGCGTCTGCGGCATAAACATCATGATGCATCATATCATCGCATCATTTCGCATAGCATTACATCATACATCATGTCACATCATCAGCAAGATTGTGCAGAAGGAAAGTTGCTTCTTTCAAAATATGTGATGAATGAAAGTGTGCTGGAGCACAAAGTACATCTTCGACAATTATAATCTTACATGCCAAAAAGATTTTCGTCGACAACAATATTATACAACAGCTGTGCTATAGAAGGGCTCTTTCATTACGAAGCTTGAAAAGAAGGGAAGGTGTTTTTTCGCCGAAGGCTCAAAAATGGTATGTACGCAAATTTCATGCATCGCAAAGAAATGCATTAGATTAATATACAATGTTTAACTCATGTACCAAAATTACATTTCCGAAATACTACATTTCTTAAGTACACAAAAATCTAGTCTTCTTTTAAGATCTTCTCCGCAGCTTCATTTAGAAGTTTGTTGACAGCTTCATCAACAACTTCTTCGACAATCCTTATTGTTTCTAGTGCCGCTTTCATGGCTGGATCGACCTCGGGATCATATGGCTCGGGTGGCAGTGAAAGTTCAGCTGCAGTAAAGTAGCGAGTTGTTGATCCGGAGCCAGGAAAAAATACTGAAGCTAAGATTCAATAAAAATACCTATACGCATTGCCCGCTCAGCAGACTCTTCGGCTCGCTTGGCTTCTTCTCAGGCTTCATAGGATTCTTTTTCATTTTTCTTTATAGCTTCGTCGGCTATCTCCCGGCCGCCCTTCATCCAAACGTTGGAATAGAATTTCCCACACATCATAGTAGCTTCAGCCGAAGGATCCTTCGTGTTGTCTACAGAGAAGACAATTTCCGTCTGGGTTGCAGCTTTAACATGTTCATAGCCAGTTTTCTCTAAAATTACTGCAACCCCTCTAGCACTGACGAAGGCGCAAAAATCTCCATGATCACTAAGAATTTCTTCAAAAGCTTCAGTTTCTTCGCCGATCCATTCAATAATTCCTTCGGGATCGCCTCTAATAAATTTTTGCTCCGATGAGTATGCACCCACCTTTGCAAAACTATCTTTTAATTTTTTAGCACAACCCAAGGATTTTTAATAATATCTCTCCTTCGATTCACGAAGCTCATCCACATTCTTTTGTAATCTTGAACTAGTCCATTCGCTTATTTCTTGTTTGGCTTTCGCCACTTCAAAATCCTCATTCTTTTCGGCAAGCTTTTTCTTTAGGTCTTCAATTTCGGCCTTATGAGCTTCGGACTGTGCAGTAAGCTTTGCTTCGCTGGCCGTTACCCTGTCTACCAAGGAAAGAAGAATTTATCCTTTTCTAGGGCTTCATTCCTCAGTCTGATAACCTCTGTCCAAAGGTTCCTAAGGGCTATTTGGCAGCTTTCGTCTTTAGCATTCTTTTGTGCCCTTAAAGCATTGCTCAAGATTAAGCCCTACAAAAGAGGGGGGGTCAACACAATAATAAAAGATGCCAAAAGTAAACTGTTTATAAGTCAGAACATCTTTACCTTAAGACTGTTGTAAGCGAGGCTGTCTGCAAGGTCATCCTTCGACATTGCAGAGAGGCCAGCCTCGAGCTTCGGAAACCCTATGTTCCTTGCCATCTCTCGGCAAACAAATATTTCCTTGTTGTTCGGAAGGCAGTACATGAATTCATCTTCATCTGTGCCATTATACACAATCCTTTTGGGTATTTTAATTCCCTGGCATAGTGCTTAGCTTCGGCAATCTGCTCTTCCAACAACTGTTTACCCGAAGCGTGTCGTATGATAAAGTCTGGCCCCTCATTAAACGCTTCGGGAGTAGGAAATTTTACCTTCTTTGATGCGCCTTCTTTTTCCAAGATCAGAGTGGCATCCGAAGGTCTTTGTTCAGTATCCTGTTCAATAGTTTCAACAGGTCTCGTTTCGATGGGCACTGAGGGTCCAGCTTCGACTTCAGCACGAGTTGTAGCAGCTTCGGCGGCCTCCTTTGCAGAGGCAGGAGTTGGTGCCCTTGTCGACTCCAAGATGGCGTCCAACACGCTAGCCATCCTCCTCCTCTTAGGAGTTATTGCAGGAATTTTGGACATCTTCGGCAACTCCGGCTCTGGTGGCGGGCTCAGGATTTTTTGGTAGTCCTGCCGACTCCTCTAGCTCTGGCTCTTCGACCATTTTTCCTTGGCTTCGACAGGATGCTTCGGCGCTTCGGTCGACTCGGCTTTCTCCTGTCCCATTACTTTCGGCACTTCAACCGATTCTCCCTTGGTACCGGTAGGTGCGGCGAATTCTGGCTCAGCGGCGGAAGAAGTCCTCTCAGCAAGCTTCGGCACCCTGGTCGTTTCAATGTACCTAGGTCGATGTGCCAAAACCTTGATCTTTTTACCCTTTGGCGTAGCAGAGATGGTTGAAGTAGCAGCTTTTCTTTTCTTTCCCTGCTTTCGCGAGGAATAGCAATAGTCTGGGTATACAAAACCAATTACATCGAAAACTCTGTTTAATCTTTTCTTGCCTCGTCCTCCGAAGGCTAAGGTCATGGCATCATCTTTGGCCCTTATGTACGCCCCCAAGCAACTCGTCACTAGTTGTTTCAACACAATTCAGCTAGTCATCATTCGGCTCATCAAATTGATCTCTGTATCTGAAGGTGTATTTCAGATAAACCAAACCGCCTTGACTGGACCCGACAACAACTTCCTTCGGCATCTCCCAGTCATTTATAAGAGGCCACACTCTATAAGCAATATGCTCTTGGACTAAGTCTCTTGAGCCAATAAAAGTGCATACAGTGTTAAAAGTCCTCTGGCATACTTCAATTTCATTTCCAAGAGTAGTGGCTGGCCTTCTAATGCCGAAGCGAGACCATATAGGGCGTTGGATGATCCCCTTTATATCTTCTATTTCAATTAAGTTGTTCTTTACATAAAACCATTCTTCCATCAAGGCTCCTGGCCACCTCTTCCGAAACGTCGGAACTGGATAGCTCACATTAAGCGAGGCACGAAGCTATAACAACCAAAATTATTTTGATATTGCTCCTTGCCAGTAGCCTTCATTTCGTAGGACAGCTCATGCATATTGTAGAAGCATTTTGCACTCGGTTCTAGTCCCTGGCTCCTCACGGCCTAAATAAAAATCCCCATCCTAATGATAGCTTTGGGGGTAATATGATGAAGGTAAATCTCGAAAGTCTTCAGAACTTCAACTAAAAATTTACTCAAGGGAAACCGAATCCCTGCGTTCATGAAGCTCCTGTAGACAACAACCTCATCTACTTCGGGCGCAGGGGCGGCGCTATCTCATCCAACCCTCACAATGGAAATATCAGAGAAATATCTCCCTTTCATAGCATCAATCTGACTTTTCTTGATGGATGACTTTCCGAAGATGGTATGACTGGGTCGCCAGAGCCGATATTCGGTATCTTCATTTCCACTATCCAAATCAAAACTTTCGCTATCGTCGGAATCTTCAGATAACCCAGCCAACATTTCATTGGTGATTTTCTCTGTGTTCGTCTTCTCCATAGCCTCATAAAACCCAGCTAGTGTAGGGTCAACAACCTTCTTCTCTTCAACCATTTAGTCAACGCTTGTGCAAATGCCGAAGCTTACAAACTAATCAAAATTTGGCAGAGCAAGAAAATTCAGAATGGCAAAAATAGCACAAGCAGTTGAAATGGCACGACAAACGCTATCAATGTGAGTCCCTATTTATATGCCCAGCGCACCACAGCTTGGTGGGCCCTATATGTCAGTGCCTTTCGCTATTCTAGCGAAAGGAAGGTGTTTTTCGGACCTTCGGCTAAAGGCCTTCATTCACATCACAGTCTGAATTTGTTAATATAGAAACAAATAAATACTGCGAGGGGCTACTGTTGGGGGCCTTCCTCTTCCGAAGGTCCTAAAAAATGTCACTAATATGTTTTCCAGTATAACATAAACTGTTACAGGAGGTTTCGGCTTTGAGATGAAGATACGACTTGAAGGCAGGATGAAAGGACGCCGAAGCTGTGGCTGAAAGAGCTTCAGTTTAATATAATGACGATGGTGAAATATGGAACCGACTTAAAGGAGAAAAGACTACTTAGTCCTTGATAGCTTGCCTTATGATTAATAGTAAATATCAGGGACATGAATGTAATTTTGTCTGGGCTGCATCCCGCACCTATAAATAGATGAACAGTAACACCTTACTGTTCACGCTGGATTGTAATTGCTCTCGCGTCACTCTTACATTTTCACCTTCTGACAAGACGAAGGTATTGATGTAATATAAATACCATTGATGTTCATCCATGTTTATAAAATGAGAACATAAATAATCTATTCAATGGTAAGAATTATTTATATTCTTTTGTGTTTTATGTGCTTTTATTTATACTCATTTACTGAAATGATGAAGGTATGTCCTTCATGACCTTCGTCTGGAGATCATTATACCCCAAGGGAGATAATGCTTCGAAGGACGAAGGTATCTAATTGTTAACAATCATGTTGCTTTGTTCTTGGTGTATAGCATTTGAGAACAAGGACCAACAGGTACTGTTCATCTATTTATAGGCACAGGACTCAGCCCAGGTACAATTACATTCATGCCCTCGAACATTTGTTTATAAGTAATTGGAACTAATAAGGTCTATCTAGTCCTTTTTCCTTCTTTGCTTGGTCTGGGCCAAAGCTTTTGACCTTCGGCATCTTGCACTGTCACCAAAGCCCTTGAGCTTCATCTCGAGGAGTTGGGCCAAGGCTAAAGATATCTTCGACAAGCTTTTGTATCATTTTGTCGAAGGTGTTTTTGCCTTGAGGACCTTTGGCAGAGAAGAAGACCCCCAACAGTAGCCCCTTCGCGGTGCTAGATCGTTTTTCATAACGAGCTCAATCTGTGAAAAACACGAAGGCTTCGGAATGCTGAAGGTCCTAAAAACTCCTTCCCTGAGCTTGTTGTCGAGAAACAATTAAAATATTCCGCGCCTCGGGCGGTCCACCACTCAGCCAGTGCAAGCGGTATGGCGGTTCGCCTTCTTCCCCTGCATCACTATATAAGCAGACGGGTTGGTGAGGAGTTACCATAGCATTCATTGCCATCACACTATTGTGCTGTAAATATTTTTAACCATAGCCGAAGCTTTCTGTATTGCATTTTCAAACAAGCACTTCGTCACTTGAGATCAACTTTGTTTAAAAAGCATGAACACTGAAATGCCCAGAGTACGATCCACTGCTAGGGTGTCTCGTGAGGAGGACGAGGCCGAAGCGATCGAAACAGCACCAATATCAAAAGTGATGAGGCGATCGGGTCTTGTTGTGTTAGAGGAGGCTGGTGCCGAAGGTACCTCCACTGCTGAAGCTGAACAGATCATGGCTGAAGGAGGAAGTGAGAACGAAGGTGAGGACAACAATATTTTGAGCCCAATGAAACCTAGCCACATTGAATTTGCTAAATCTACTGTGATGGCTGACGACATGGTTATGATGAAAAAATTGGGCTACTTTGGGGAAGTCGAGAGTAAGCTTGTCCGGTTTGCCGGGGAGGAGGTGGTTCCGTAGCCAAGGGAGGATGAAGTCGTTGTTTTTAAGAGCTTCTTCAGGGCAGGGCTTCGATTCCCTCTACATGAGATGATTGCAGAAGTTTTAAAGAATTTTGAGATATACTTTCATTCGTTGACACCCAATGCAATCGTTAGACTTAGTGTCTACATATGGGCTCTCTGAAGCCAGGGTATGAGTCCTAATGCCGAAGCTTTCTGTCGGGTGCATGAGCTGCACTATCAAACAAAGGCAAGAGCGGATGGTCTTCATAAGAACTTCGATTGCTACAACTTCGCATATCAGAAAGATACGAAGGCCCCGGTCATTGGCTTTCGTACCAAGTGGTCGACTGGTTGGACAAGCGAATGGTTTTATATAAAAGCGGATGAGAAGAAAAGGGAGAAGCTAATGACTATGGTCATGAGTCCATTAAAATTAAGCTTCAGGATGACAAGGCCCTTGTGCCACATGCAGCTTGGCTCCCCATGCCAGCTAGACGAAGTGGAATTCATAGTGGTAGCAGCCAAAATCAGCACTAGAGATCTAGTACAAGAGTACTTGGCAAATAGAATATTTCCAACCTCTAGTGGCTAGGGAATGCCTAAGAAAAAGGAGGGGGGCAAAAAGTACAAACTTGTTCGGCTCCCTTATCGATTTAAATTTGACAAGCAATTCAAGAAGCCATGCAAAGAGTGGCTAGAAATGATCAAAACAATGTGTAACAAAATTCTTGGCAACTACACCAAGAAGGAAGACCAATTAATGACTGCTGCCTTCGGCACCCGGCTGAAACGAAGGCTGAATCGGGTGATGGACGCATTAAACTTCGAATACCCTGATTACGAGAGGTTTGACAAAGGGGCCGAAGGGGTAAAAAGGAAAAGGATTGTCAGCATCCTGAGTAGGCAAGCTGCTCGGCTAGTGAAGGAAGATGAAAATGTTTTGAAAAAATCAAAAACAGCTCCTGAGCCGAAGGCGACAATATCTAAAAAGCGAAAGCTTGACACAACACCCTCTTCTGAGCCGAAGGTAGATGAGACAGGAGAAGAAGCTCCTCCGACGCCCTCTGCCGCCGAAGTAGCTGAAGTAGACTAAATCCCCGCCCTTTCAAGCTGCTAAGTCCTCTGGGATCAGTACTGACAAAATTTTTATAGAGGAAAGAATAGCCTTCGGGTACAAAGGAGAAAGTTAAAGAACAAAAGAAACGACGAATTGTAAATGTAATGGAAGCAATTGAACAAACACCACCCTCAGCTTCGGTGGCCAAAACAGCGATTCATGCGGATGCCGAAGCTAAAGCTGAAGGTGCTGCCGAAGCCAAAGATGCTGATGAAGCCAAAACGACAATGTCAGATGTTGATAGGCTTGTGTCAGACATATTTGCAGATGTGACTGCGGAGACAAATGTAGCTACAGAAGAAACCATGGCCACAGTGCCAGATAAAGGAAAAGAAATTGATAAAACTCCTTCGGACGAGAGGGATTTTAACCTTTGACACCTAGGCGGTCAAGAAGTGATAGTTCACTAGCTTTTAAGGGTGTATTAGACGACAAACTTTATTTAGTCGATTTTGCAAAAGAAGAGGCCGGTCTAGATGCATGCTTAATAGCTAAGACTAGCATGGGCTGGCTGTGGCATCGCCGCTTAGCTCATGTAGGGATGAAGAACCTTCACAAGCTTCTAAAGGGAGAACACGTGATAGGTTTGACTAACGTTCAATTCGAAAAAGATAGACCTTGTGCAGCTTGTCAAGCAGGTAAACAAGTGGGAGGAGCACATCACAGCAAGAATGTGATGACCACTTCAAGACCCCTGGAGCTGCTGCATATGGACCTCTTCGGACCCGTCGCCTATCTGAGCATAGGAGGAAGTAAGTATGGTTTAGTTATTGTTGATGACTTTTCCCGCTTCACTTGGGTGTTCTTTTTGCAGGATAAGTCTGAAACCCAAGGGACCCTCAAGCGCTTCCTCAGGAGAGCTCAAAATGAGTTTGAGCTCAAGGTGAAGAAGATAAGGAGCGACAACGGGTCCGAGTTCAAGAACCTTCAAGTGGAGGAGTTCCTAGAAGAGGAAGGGATCAAGCATGAGTTCTCCGCTCCCTACACACCACAGCAAAATGGTGTTGTAGAGAGGAAGAACAGGACGCTCATCGATATGGCAAGGACGACGCTAGGAGAGTTCAAGACCCCCGAGTGCTTTTGGACGGAAGCCGTGAACACGGCTTGCCACGCCATCAACAGGGTCTACCTTCATCGACTCCTCAAGAAGACTTCGTATGAGCTTCTAACCGGTAACAAACCCAATGTATCTTACTTTCGTGTATTTGGGAGCAAGTGCTACATTCTAGTGAAGAAAGGTAGAAATTCTAAGTTTGCTCCCAAAGCAGTAGAAGGGTTTTTGTTAGGTTATGACTCAAATACAAAGGCGTATAGAGTCTTCAACAAATCATCGGGTTTGGTTGAAGTCTCTAGCGACGTTGTATTTGATGAGACTAATGGCTCTCCAAGAGAGCAAGTTGTTGATTGTGATGATATAGATGAAGAAGATGTTCCGACAGCCGCTATACAAACCATGGCGATTGGAGAAGTGCGGCCACAGGAACAAGATGCAAGAGATCAACCTTCTTCCTCAACAACGGTGCATTCCCCAACTCAAGATGATGAACAGGTTCATCAACAGGAGGCGTGTGATCAAGGGGGAGCACAAGATGATCATGTGATGGAGGAAGAAGCGGAACCGGCACCTCCAACCCAAGTTCGAGCGATGATTCAAAGGGATCATCCCGTCGACCAAATTCTGGGTGACATTAGCAAGGGAGTAACTACTCGGTCTCGATTAGTTAATTTTTGTGAACACTACTCTTTTGTCTCTTCTATTGAGCCTTTCAGGGTAGAGGAGGCCTTGCTAGATCCGGACTGGGTGTTGGCCATGCAAGAGGAGCTCAATAACTTCAAGAGGAATGAAGTTTGGACGCTGGTGCCTCATCCTAAGCAAAATGTTGTGGGAACCAAGTGGGTGTTCCGCAACAAACAGGACGAGCACGGAGTGGTGACAAGGAACAAGGCTCGACTTGTGGCAAAAGGTTATGCCCAAGTCGCAGGTTTGGACTTTGAGGAGACTTTTGCTCCTGTGGCTAGGCTAGAATCAATTCGTATCCTGCTAGCATATGCCGCTCACCATTCTTTCAGGTTGTTCCAAATGGATGTCAAGAGCGCTTTCCTCAACGGGCCAATCAAGGAGGAGGTGTACGTGGAGCAACCCCCTGGCTTCGAGGATGAACGGTACCCCGACCATGTGTGTAAGCTCTCTAAGGCGCTCTATGGACTTAAACAAGCCCCAAGAGCATGGTATGAATGCCTTAGAGACTTTCTAATTGTTAATGCTTTCAAGGTTGGGAAAGCCGATCCAACTCTTTTTACAAAGACATGTGATGGTGATTTGTTTGTGTGCCAAATTTATGTCGATGACATAATATTTGGTTCCACTAACCAAAAGTCTTGTGAAGAGTTTAGCAGGGTGATGACGCAGAAATTCGAGATGTCGATGATGGGCGAGTTGAACTACTTCCTTGGGATCCAACTCAAGGACGGCACCTTCATCTCCCAAACGAAGTACACGCAAGATCTGCTAAAGCGGTTTGGGATGAAGGACGCCAAGCCCGCAAAGACTCCGATGGGAACCGACGGACACACCGACCTCAACAAAGGAGGTAAGTCCGTTGATCAAAAAGCATACCGGTCAATGATAGGGTCATTACTTTACTTATGTGCTAGTAGACCGGATATTATGCTTAGCGTATGCATGTGTGCTAGATTTCAATCCGATCCTAAGGAATGTCACTTAGTGGCGGTGAAGCGAATCCTTAGATATTTAGTTGCTACGCCTTGCTTCGGGCTCTGGTATCCAAAGGGGTCTACCTTTGACTTGGTTGGATACTCAGATTCCGACTATGCTGGATGTAAGGTCGATAGGAAGAGTACATCGGGGACGTGCCAATTCTTAGGAAGGTCCCTGGTGTCATGGAACTCTAAGAAACAAACCTCCGTTGCCCTATCCACCGCTGAGGCCGAGTATGTTGCCGCAGGACAGTGTTGCGCGCAACTACTTTGGATGAGGCAAACCCTCAGGGACTTTGGCTACAATCTGAGCAAAGTCCCACTCCTATGTGATAATGAGAGTGCTATCCGCATGGCGGAAAATCCTGTTGAGCACAGCCGCACAAAGCACATAGACATCCGGCATCACTTTTTGAGAGACCACCAGCAAAAGGGGGATATCGAAGTGTTTCATGTTAGCACCGAGAACCAGCTAGCCGATATCTTTACCAAGCCTCTAGATGAGAAGACCTTTTGCAGGCTGCGTAGTGAGCTAAATGTCTTAGATTCGCGGAACTTGGATTGAATTGTAGCATACATGTGTTTATGCCTTTGATCATGTTCATTCTGCATTTTGTTGTTTATTGAGGTGCTCAAGTTGTACAAACACTCCCTGGACCTCACAAGTCCGTTGCAAAGTGATGCACATGTCTAGGGGAGATGTGTTACAACTTGACCCTTTGAGACTAACCATATGCTTGAGTTTGTTTGATTTAGTCTCGAAGGAGGATTGAAAGGGAAAAGGTGGACTTGGACCATGAAAGACTTCCACTGCACTCCGATGAGAGGGTAACTTACTTCAAGTCCATCTAATGAACTCTCATTGCCATTTGCTCTTAATTGGAGATTTTTGGTGAGGCAATGGGGTTAAAGGGCCAAAGTTGATTCCGTTTTGGTGCTTGATGCCAAAGGGGGAGAAAATAAAGGCCAAAGCAATAAATGGATCAGCTACCACTTGAGAAATTTTGAAAATAGTGAAATAGAGCTTTTTGTTTTGTCAAAACACTCTTATTGTCTCTTTTGTCAAAAGTTGGTTTCTTGTGGGGAGAAGTAGTGATTAAGGGAAAAAGGGGGAGTTTTTGAAATCTTTGATCAATCTCTTTTGGAGTGACTCTCTTTAAGCTTCAACATGTGTGTTTGACCTAGAGATAGAGATTTGAGTTTGATTTACAAAAACAAACCAAGTGGTGGCAAAGGATGATCCATATATGCCAAAAATGAATCAAAATAGATTTGAGTTCTATTTGAAGTGATTTTGCACTTGTTCTAGTTGCTTTATGTTGTGTTGGCATAAATCACCAAAAGGGGGAGATTGAAAGCGAAATGTGCCTTTGGGCCATTTCTGAGTATTTTGGTGATTAAGTGCCAACGCAAGTGCTTAAATGTGAATCTATGCCCATGGATGAACAAAGTGCAAATCATGAGTAAAGGTATGTTTCTAAACCTTAGTACATTGGTTTTGTGTACTAATATGCTTTTCTAAGTGATAGAAACAGAAAGAAGAAGAAAGAAGAAGAGTTGGCTGTGGACAGCCAAAAGGCTGCTTCGGTCTGGGGCACCGGACTGTCCGGTGGTGCACCGGACAGTGTCCGGTGCGCCAGGCTGCCTCGGGCGAAGAAGCCGCTCTCGGGAATTTGCCGACGGCGTACGGCTATAATTCACCGGACTGTCCGGTGTGCACCGGACTGTCCGGTGAGCCAACGGTCGGCCGAGCCAACGGTCGGCCGCGGATTCTGCGCGCGACACATGGTCTGGCCAACGGTTGGAAAGTGGCACCGGACTGTCCGGTGCGCCAGATCTGCAACGGTCGGCAACGGTCGGCTGCTCTGTTTAAGGAAGGAAATCGGGCACCGGACAGTGTCCGGTGTGCACCGGACTGTCCGGTGCGCCCGACGACAGAAGGCAAGGATGGCCTTCCAGATTTGTTCTTAACGGCTCCTAGCTGCCTTGGGGCTATAAAAGGGACCCCTAGGCGCATGGAGGAGAACACCAAGCATTCCTACAACATCTCTAAGCACCAAGACATCGATCTCGCGCATTCGTTTCATTGTGATAGCATATAGAGCTCTTGTGGAGTTGTGAACTCTTTGAGTTGTGTTGCGAGCTCTTGTTGCTGCTTGTGTGCGTGTTGCTCTGATCTTTTGAAGTCTTGTGTGCATTGCTCATTCCCTCCCTTACTCCGTATTTCTTTGTGAATCTTAAGTGTAAGGGCGAGAGACTCCAAGTTG
Source organism: Zea mays (assembly GCF_902167145.1). Taxonomy (NCBI): domain Eukaryota; kingdom Viridiplantae; phylum Streptophyta; class Magnoliopsida; order Poales; family Poaceae; genus Zea; species Zea mays. Next base: position 50,828,950 of record NC_050103.1, read on the forward strand.
TGGAGATTCCTCGCAAACGGGATATTGAAAGGCAAAGCAAAACACCGTGGTATTCAAGTTGGTCTTTGGACCGCTTGAGAGGGGTTGATTGCAACCCTCGTCCGTTGGGACGCCACAACGTGGAGTAGGCAAGCGTTGGTCTTGGCCGAACCACGGGATAAACCACTGTGTTCTATCTGTGTTTGATCTCTTGTGGTACTGTGTTTTGTTGAGACTCCTCTCTAGCCACTTGGCAATAATTGTGCTAACACTTAACAAGTTTTTGTGGCTATAAGGTTAAGTTTTACAGGATCACCTATTCACCCCCCTCTAGGTGCTCTCAATTAGGCCCACCTATAGATATCCTTGTCCTGAGGACCTTAAACAGTCATACAGGTGCACATAATGACTCAACAAGTTCGGTTAACTGCATCTTCATCATATCTCCCAAGAGCGCTTAACCCATTATGTAGACATTACACATAATCGGAGAAGAGAATGAGAAGAAAGGATTACAATAATATAATTTACATTCATCTAAAAATATAGAAAGAGTAATTATTACATAACCGGGTGTTTGAGTGCATAACTTATTATTACATAACTGGGAGGCAGAACACCCTCCCACAAACAAGTTTGGTGTTCTTCCTCCTGCTTTGGCACCACCTTGCAGCAGAAACAGCAGAACTCAGCTGTTTCATCACCTACAACAACATGGGTTCGGAAACCCTGAGTACAGAATGTACTTTCGCAAGTCTTACCCGTCAAAGGAAAAAGACTCTCAAGGATATGCTGGCTTGTGGGAACCAAGGTAAAGCTTATCAAGATTCAAAGACTCTGTTTACAGAAAAGCTTACTATGAGTGGATCCTTAAAAATCCATTTTTATTGTCACGTTAAGTAGTTACCTACATCTAGAGTTCTTTCTATCCTAGATCAGACACTTGGCCTATGATCTGTCTTTTATCAACCCTTCACTTCACTGGATTGCTACGTGTAGGGCAGTGACCAAGTCTTCATGTCCGAGAAGTAACGGTGATCCGAATCGATTAATACCCAGCTAGGCATCTCCAACCACAAGACATATGTAGCACTTAACCCTTGCATATGTCAACTCCTCACTGGGTTTCTCAACACCTGAATGGGTTCACGCCAACCGAGAGTGATGTGCACCCGTTGGGTGATTGCCCGATCTTTCGATGAGAGGGTGTGGAATAACTCGATTGGGGGAGGAGACGACGTTCACGGCCCGACTACAGCCTTCCAAAGACGCTGCGCCTTAGCAACCGATACACCACCTCCTATGGCTGTAACGATCTTGTGGAGCGTGACACCCTGGCCACTAGGGCACTCGTCCTGCAAGCAATCGAAGAACTAGCAAGAACAAGTAGAACAAGTACTGAATTACCAGATCTAAATGTAGGTTTCCAAATCAAACTCCAATATGGTGGGGTTCCGAAGACAAGAAGACGGGCGGCTGAACCAGCACGCGCGCTTACAAGCAAGTAGCGAGAGCTAAACTTGATCTAAACAAAACCCGCTGTTCTTGGTGGCGGCTAGGGGGTTTATAAACATGGGAGGACGACCACAAGGGTATTGGGGTCGTGCTGCAACCCTAGGATGCGTCCCTAATGGACCTAACTTGATACACGACCCATTGGGCCAAAATAGGGTGACGCAGCACCATGGGCAGAAAAGGCAGGAAATGTCTCGGTAAGAAAACAATGATTACGGCGGCCTCAGAACAGATATGACTATAATTCCGGATCCATATGAAAGTAGACTTGATAAGCTTTCCATGTTGTGCTTGAACATTCCAATCCGAGCCCGCATCTGACCGTGGTGACCGTCACAAGTTGGTGTTCTTCTGCAGTCCGAATCCAGCATGTTCAAATCCTTTTCCCTTTCGGTCTTCTCCCTGATTCCTAAGCAAAACAAGAGTGCACGGGTCTCCATGGTCTAAATATGATGGACATGAACTCAAGAGTGTAATCACCTGATGGTTGAGTTGACGAGCACGAGCGCGAGTAATAGGACCAGAAATTGGTACTTGTATTGGTATAGATGCATCAGTAGTGTGGATGTCTTCATCATTCTCCCCTTCTTGCATTTGAGTCGTCCTCGACTCAAGCTCAACTTCCTCTCCCAAGTAGGGCTTTAAATCTGCAATGTTAAATGTGGGGCTAACCCCAAAGTCTGCAGGCAGATCTAGCCTATATGCATTGTCGTTAATTTTCTCTAGCACTTTAAACGGTCCATCGGCTCGAGGCAACAATTTAGATTTTCGTAATTCAGGAAACCTTTCCTTTCTCAAATGCAACCAAACTAAATCTCCAGGTTCAAAATTTATTTCCTTTCTACCTTTATCACTAGCAAACTTATATCTAGCATTCATACGCTCTATGTTTTCTTTAGTAGTTTCATGCAGTTTTAACATCAATTCAGCACGCCTAGTAGCATCAAAATTTAGTTTTTCAGAAGATGGCAAAGGCATTAAATCAATAGGAGCACGAGGCAACAAACCATATACAATCTGAAATGGGCACATCTTTGTAGTAGAATGCAATGATCGATTATAAGCAAATTCAACATGAGGCAAACAGTCCTCCCACATCTTAATATTCTTCTTTAGAACTGCCCTTAACATAGTAGACAAAGTTCTATTCACAACTTCAGTTTGACCATCAGTTTGAGGATGACATGTAGTAGAAAATAAAAGCTTAGTCCCCAATTTTGCCCACAAAGTCCTCCAAAAATGACTAAGAAATTTAGCATCACGATCAGAAACGATTGTGTTGGGCACACCATGCAAGCGAACAATTTCACGAAAGAACAAATCAGCAATATGAGTAGCATCATCAGTTTTATGACATGGTATGAAATGTGCCATCTTAGAAAATCTATCAACAACCACAAACACACTATCACGTCCCTTCCTAGTCCTAGGCAATCCCAGCACAAAATCCATAGAAATATCTTCCCAAGGAGCACTAGGAACGGGTAGAGGCAAATACAAACCGTGTGGATTTAACCGTGACTTCGCCTTTTGGCATGTCGTGCAACGAGCAACCAATCTCACCACATCTCTTCTCATCTTGGGCCAAAAGAAATGACCAGCAAGTATGTCCTCCGTTTTCTTTGCTCCAAAATGTCCCATTAAGCCACCTCCATGTGCTTCCTGTAACAACAACAAACGAACGGAGCTAGCTGGAATGCATAGTTTGTTAGCTCTAAACACAAACCCATCACTAACGATATATTTGTTCCATCCTTTCCCATCTTTACAATGCAGCAACACATCTTTAAAATCAGCATCATGAACATATTGGTCTTTAATCGTCTCTAATCCAAAGATTTTGTAGTCAAGTTGATTCAGCAAAGTATATCTCCTAGACAAAGCGTCAGCAATGATATTCTCTTTTCCTTTCTTGTGCTTAATAACATAAGGAAACGATTCGATAAATTCAACCCACTTAGCATGTCTACGGTTCAGTTTTCCTTGACTACGAATATGTTTCAAAGATTCATGATCAGAATGAATAACAAACTCTTTGGGCCACAAATAATGCTGCCATGTTTCTAATGTTCGCACAAGAGCATATAATTCCTTATCATAAGTAGAATAATTTAGAACAAACCCACTCAATTTTTCACTAAAATATGCAACAGGTTTGCCTTCTTGTAACAAAACACCACCCAATCCAATTCCACTAGCATCACATTCAAGCTCAAAAGTCTTATTAAAATCAGGAAGTTGGAGGAGAGGTGCATGTGTCAACTTATCTTTCAGCACGTTGAAAGCGTGCTCTTGTACTTTGCCCCAACTAAAATGCACTCCCTTCTTCGTAAGCTCATTCAAAGGTGCAGCAATGGTGCTAAAGTCCTTCACAAAACGGCGATAGAAGCCAGCAAGTCCTAGGAAACTCCGCACCTGTGTGATAGTCTTTGGCATAGGCCATCCATGTATCGCTTCTACCTTGGCTTGATCAACCTCAATTCCCTGTGGAGTCACAACATAACCAAGAAACGAAACTCGATCGGTGCAAAATGTGCACTTCCCAAGGTTACCAAATAAACGTGCATCTCGTAAAGCATTAAAAACAGCACGCATGTGATCAACATGTTCATCCATAGATTTGCTGTAGATCAATATGTCATCAAAGTATACTACCACAAATTTTCCAATGAAGGCACGCAAAACCTCGTTCATTAATCTCATGAAAGTGCTAGGTGCATTAGTTAACCCAAAAGGCATGACTAACCACTCATACAATCCGAACTTAGTTTTGAAAGCAGTTTTCCATTCATCTCCCAATTTCATACGAATCTGGTGGTACCCACTACGCAAATCAACTTTAGAAAACACAATGGCACCACTCAATTCATCAAGCATATCATCTAAACGTGGAATAGGGTGTCGATAACGTATCGTGATATTATTAATAGCCCTACAATCAACACACATACGCCATGTTCCATCTTTTTTAGGCACTAAAATAACCGGAACAGCACACGGACTAAGAGACTCACGCACGTAACCTTTGTCGAGTAGTTCTTGCACTTGTCGCTGAATTTCTTTTGTTTCCTCTGGATTTGTCCTATATGGCGCACGATTCGGCAAAGATGCACCAGGAATAAGATCAATTTGGTGCTCAATCCCTCGTATAGGTGGCAGCCCCTCTGGTATCTCACTTGGAAATACATCAGAATACTCCTGCAAAATGTTAGTAATAACAGGAGGCAAAGAATGCTGCATATCTTGAATTGAAATCAAAGCATCCTTGCATACCAAGGCGTAGGCAACAGCAGTGGAAGCAAATAATTCATTAACATCAGTTTTTGTTGCAAGCAAGCAATGTCCTTTCAATTTTATCCCATCTTTGTTATTACCAACAGCTTTAATATTCTTGTTGTTCTCAGTTTTAGCTTTGGTAGCTTTAGCAACATCATCACGCACAATAGCCTCAGGGGACATGGGAAGCAAAATAATTTTCTTATCATGGTGTATGAGAGAATATTGATTTGATCTACCATGATGCATACAATCTGAATCAAATTGCCATGGTCTACCTAGCAGAATATTACAAGCATCCATAGGCACAACATCACAGTCAACAACATCACGATATGAACCAATAGCAAAATTAATTCGTACCAGCTTGGTTACCTTGACCTTACCACTATTGTTGAGCCATTGAATGTGATATGGATGCGGGTGCGGTTTGGTCGTAAGTGCAAGCTTCTCCACCATGTCGCTGCTAGCCAAGTTGTTGCAGCTACCTCCATCAATGATCAAACGACATGAACGCTCCTTAATGACACACTTTGTTTGAAACAACGTATGTCGCTGATTCTGCTCTGCCTTCTCCATTTGTGCACTAAGCACACGCTGTACAATGAGGCTCTCATAATGCTCTGCATCATCTGCACCAATCTGTTCTTCGGGTGGTTCCTTAGTGCCTGCATCATCAGCCGCAAGCAAAGCAAGTGTAGCTTCATCCAAATCACTAGCAGAGGAATACCCACCATCGTCTTTTACCACCAAAACACGCTGATTAGGACAATCACGCTGCACGTGTCCATAGCCCTTGCATCGATAACACAGAACATCTCTTGTTCTACCTGTGGAAGCTACTGAAGAGGCACTACCTGCGGGTTTCTGGGCAGATTTGGTTGCTGAATTTGTGGAAGATGCACGTGGTTTGTCGCTGGAGGAAGGCGGGGGTGCTGGTCGACTTGGCGAAGGAGTTGGTGCTGGTGTACGGCCGGTCATGGACGTAGTCGTGCGCTGGTGCCATGGTGTAGATTTTCCTGCAGAAACAATAGACCTTGCACTAGCACGTCGTCCCTGCACTTCCCTTTCAGCTTTGCAAGCAAGATGAAACAATCGGGTTACATTAGCATAATCTTTATAAGCAAGGATGTCCTGAATTTCCCTATTTAACCCGCCCGAAAATCTAGCCATAGCAGATTCCTCACCCTCCTCTATGTTACAACGCAGCATACCCATTTGTAATTCCTGATAATATTCTTCTACACTTTTAGTACCCTGTCTCAATTGTTGCAACTTGTTTAACATATCACGTGCATAATAAGAAGGAACAAATCTAGCCCGCATGACCCGTTTCAACGCATCCCAAGTTTGTGGCATGTTATTAGGATTCTTCTTACCATGTTCTATCCACCAAACAGAAGCAAATTCAGTAAACTCACTAGTAGCAGCTCTAACCCGCGCATTCTCAGGAAATTCATGGCATGCAAACTTTTGATCAACCGCAATCTCCCAAGTAATGTAAGCATCGGGGTCATATTTACCATCAAAAGGAGGTATTTTAAATTTAACCTTACTAAAAGCATCATCATTACCATGTACCTCACGTCGGCGAAAACCACCCATACCTCTACGGTTAGTACGTAGTCGCCGGCGATTAGGTGCTTCTTGGTCATCTTGTTCGGTATCAGCAACATAGTCATCCCAGTTACCTTCGGCGCCCTCATCACGCCCACCATTGATATTAGCATGCATCTCATCAAACCGCCTCAAGAGTGCGACAAGGCTCTTGTCAATATGAGCAACTGTCATTTCCACATTTGCAAGTTTGGTGTTTGTGTCGATCTGTGTGGCCTCCAATTGCCCCATCTTTTCATTCGTCACCTGCATGTCATTATCAAGACCTTCCGTGTGCGTCTTCACCAGCCTTACAAAGTGTTGTATGATACCCTTGGTGCGAGGAGAGTGTGGCATATTACGAGAAGCATCATCAACCTCCAATCCTGCCATGGTTAGACGAACAGAGGCAACAAGAAAAAAAAACGTGAAGGAATGAAAACTCTACAACTATTAGGATGTAGCTACTGCAAGGCGCTCACTCTCAACCTGCCACACAAGCTCTTACCAATTCTTACCTTGCACAACAGGAGGGGTCAGCAACCAACAAGTCTGCAACCGTGGAATAAGTGTATCGGTGCCGCAGCAACACGACCTGTCAAACTGTAGTCGAAATATGTAGAGTTGTAGGTGGGCTGAAGCAAGGAATACACTAGTACCACGTTAGTTACAAAAGCAAGCTGAATAATCGTTCAACGGTGGTACTGTGCTGGTCCTAGGCTAAACCAGGCTAGAGACGTGAGCCTAGGCACAAAGGTAGTCACTGAAAAAGAACAACTAGCACAGCACAAAGAGAAACAACAGATTTAGAGATTCAGCCCCCTTCTTCTTCTTTTCCTTTTTTTTTCTTTTCTATTCTTTTTTTTTCTTCTTCTTCTGTTTTTTTTTGCAGGGGCCTAAACCTTTTTTTTCACTATGACAACCCAAACAATAAAGATATTGCTAACAGCCCCTTTAAATCAGATTTAACAAATCTTGTTAATATAGAAAGTCCAGAAATCTCTACGATGATTGCGGAGCGCTCAGAACGAATTTTGAGATAAGGTCAGATCCGTTGGAAAGAAGATAAGATAAGCTTTCCAGATTGTATTTAAACTTCCAAATCGGATATGATATGTATCCGTGGTGGCAAAAATGAACCAGAGATGTTTTTGGTGATGGTGGATCTCGTGGTGACCAAAACGTGGTAGAACTCAAAACTCTAAAGGAATAAACTAAGACCAGCAACTCGACACAACCGATGCAACCAAAAACTCAACAAGCCCTAACTAAGTAGTACTAGTAAATGCTCAATGGTTTATAGGATTGTGGTAAAACTAATCTACTATTTTTTGGCTTTTTCTGGACTATAGGAGATAAGAAAACAGCGAAGAAAAGTAAATCTCTCACCGATAAACCTTGCTCTGATTACCAACTGATGTGCACCCGTTGGGTGATTGCCCGATCTTTCGATGAGAGGGTGTGGAATAACTCGATTGGGGGAGGAGACGACGTTCACGGCCCGACTACAGCCTTCCAAAGACGCTGCGCCTTAGCAACCGATACACCACCTCCTATGGCTGTAACGATCTTGTGGAGCGTGACACCCTGGCCACTAGGGCACTCGTCCTGCAAGCAATCGAAGAACTAGCAAGAACAAGTAGAACAAGTACTGAATTACCAGATCTAAATGTAGGTTTCCAAATCAAACTCCAATATGGTGGGGTTCCGAAGACAAGAAGACGGGCGGCTGAACCAGCACGCGCGCTTACAAGCAAGTAGCGAGAGCTAAACTTGATCTAAACAAAACCCGCTGTTCTTGGTGGCGGCTAGGGGGTTTATAAACATGGGAGGACGACCACAAGGGTATTGGGGTCGTGCTGCAACCCTAGGATGCGTCCCTAATGGACCTAACTTGATACACGACCCATTGGGCCAAAATAGGGTGACGCAGCACCATGGGCAGAAAAGGCAGGAAATGTCTCGGTAAGAAAACAATGATTACGGCGGCCTCAGAACAGATATGACTATAATTCCGGATCCATATGAAAGTAGACTTGATAAGCTTTCCATGTTGTGCTTGAACATTCCAATCCGAGCCCGCATCTGACCGTGGTGACCGTCACAAGTTGGTGTTCTTCTGCAGTCCGAATCCAGCATGTTCAAATCCTTTTCCCTTTCGGTCTTCTCCCTGATTCCTAAGCAAAACAAGAGTGCACGGGTCTCCATGGTCTAAATATGATGGACATGAACTCAAGAGTGTAATCACCTGATGGTTGAGTTGACGAGCACGAGCGCGAGTAATAGGACCAGAAATTGGTACTTGTATTGGTATAGATGCATCAGTAGTGTGGATGTCTTCATCAGAGAGCACAGATACCCACCGTCCAGCCTCTTGCCACGGAGGGTACACACTACTCTCGCCATCTCTCCACTCCCATTGCGTGGTGGCCTTTCTGGTATTGGTCTGACCGAGGCAAAGCTTACCCATGATGAGGCATGTGGCCAGTTAAAAGGTCCTCGATCATCAAGCCTACATCGGCTCAGTCCTTAAACGACTCAGACGGAGACACTACACCGAGACTCTCTTCTCGTGCAAGTCACCCGCCCGGTCTCGTCTTTATTTACTTAAACCCCAAAGTTTGGTACCTGGTAGAGGTACACCTTTCAGATGTTGAACCCATCATTGCCATGATGGATTCACCATCACAAGTCTTTTGTTTATAAAAAATTCCCATCCCATATGAAGCATCACCTTTTGTTTAAAACAAAACATTTTGTTTTCTAAAGGAAAGCTAAGCATCAGAAAACTTTAAGTAAATCAAGTAACAAGGAATGATAATCAATTTCCAAGGAAGGGAATGCAGCAATTGTTTAGCACACAACTCCTGTTGGGGGCCTTCGTATTCCGAAGGTCCTCAAAAACATGATTTAACAATGTTTCCCAAGTGTAATATATGTATAGGTACCTTCAGACTCGGAATAAAGTTGTACACAATATGAAAGGCATGGTTGAGACGAAGGTTCAACCAGCTACGAAGCTATGCGCAAGGAAGCTTCGGCTTAGTAGTAGAAAAAGGAACCGACTTAAGGAAGAAAAGGCTATCTAGTCCTCGATATATTGTCCTTGAGTCAATAGTAAACATGAAGGGCATAAATGTAATTTTACACAGGTTGCGCCCTGTGCCTATAAATAGATGAACAATACCCCCGTACTATTCACACTGACTTGTATTCGCTCGTGCATCACGCTCGGAATTTTGCCTTCTATCAAGCCGAAGCATTTGAGAACAAGTCCCCAAATTGGCGCCCACCTCCGGTGTACTCACTTCCACAATCTTCGGCAAATCATCAACCTTCGTTATGCCGCCGAAGAAGATAACAGCGCCAGGGGCTGCACTGCAGCCGCTGGACACAAACCAGGAGACTCTCTCTCTCTCCGAGATGCCAGAAGCCAAAAGAGAAAGGCCACCAGTCCAACATTCATGAGGAGGAGTTGGACCAGGAGATCAGGGACCTAGAAATCATTCACCAGCAGGTGCAATGGAAAAAGGAGAAGATGGCTCGGCTGGCCGACCTTCAGAAGAAGATTGATGAAGCTACTGAGGAAGTGCGTCGTCTTACTCAAGATGATCATGACCAAAGGCCCCAACACAGGGAGCTTCATCAAGAGGGCTCATTCAACGAAGATGAATGGTACGATGATTTTAATCATGGTACCTTTACTTTTGATGATGCTTCTCCCATGGCAGCAGAATTGCAGGCTATCGTATGGCCACAATCCTACAAGCCACCTCAGCTACCCATGTACGATGGGCACTCGGATCCAAAGCAATTGTTGATGAGCTATGAGGCAACAATATCCTCATATGGAGGCAACACAGCTGTCATGGCAAAGTCCTTCGTCATGGCAGTCCGAAACGTGGCCCAGACATGGTACTCTTCTCTCCGGCCAGGGACAATCATGTCATGGCACAAGCTCAAGGACATGCTGGTTATTAGTTTTCAAGGCTTTCAGACGAAGCCAGTCATAGCTCAAGCCTTGTTCTAGTGCACACAAGACCATGAGGAATACCTTTAGGCGTATGTCTGAAGGTTCTTGCGACTAAGAGCACAAGCGCCCACAGTGCCCAATGAAATCGTCATTGAAGCCCCCCCCAGACTCTGGAGAAGCTGCTTCAGAAAATGGATGAGTACATCCGGGCAGATAATGACTTCCGACAAAGAAGGGAGGAAGCTTATAGATTTTCTGAGATGACTAGGGGCTTCGGAGGGAGAATCCACCCTAGGCATGTCAGATCAATCCATAGCTCTAGTCAGAATGATGACAAAGGAAGCCAGCTTCAGAGGCCACAACACACCTCACAGTCTTCGGGACAGCAGCACACCTCCTTCAGGCCACCAGTTCCAAGGGAGAGGCAACATGTGCTTCGGAGGAAGATATGGGGATCAGCCCTGGAAAATCTATTGCTTATTCTGTGGAGAGGACAAGGGCCATACTACAAGAACGTGCCAGATCACTATTCTGATGCAAAAAGAGATTGCCGAAGCAGAAGCTCGGTAGAATCAGTTGAAGCAGGTTTTACATACTGCTTCGTGCTACTCTCCTTACATACCAGAATATGTGGGAAACCAACCTGCAGCTTCTGTAGCTTTGGCAAGCCATTCACAACCTTCTTGGCCTCAGCTCCCACCGCCACGACTACTGCAGCCTACCTATTCCCGAAGCCAGCAGCCAGAAGGGCGCCAACACTCCCAACAACAACGTGACTTCAGGGCGGAGTCCGAAGCTCGTACAATCAATAGTATTGTACCAGAGTCAAAACACATATACTGAGCAATATCCTGCTTTTGAAATACTTTTACCTTCTAGGCTATTTTACTTTTTGAATAAGGAACAAGCAATGCAAGTTTAGTTTTAATTTCTTGTAATGATTTTGCTTTTATCAGAATGAAATATATCTTCTTCACAGATTTACGAAGCTAAAAAGTCGTTCCTAAGGGAATGCAGGGCCAACATAAACGAAGCTACAAAAAGTCGTTCCTAAGGGAGCGCAGCGTAAGTTTTATGCTCAATAGTCGTTCCTTAGGGAATACAGAGCCAAAATCAACGAAGCTACAAAAAGTCATTCCTAAGGGAGCGCAACGTAAGTTTTCTACTCAAAAGTCGTTCCAAAGGGAATGCAGAGCCAAATGTCGCTGAAATATAAGGCGAAGAAGTTCAAAAGTCATTCCTAAGGGGATGCAGAACTTATACCGCCGAAATAGAAGGCGAAGAAGTTCAAAAGACGTTCCTAAGGGGATGCAGAACTTATATCACCGAAATAGAAGGTGAAGAAGCTTAAAAGTCGTTCCTAAGGGGATGCAGAGCTTGTGTGTTCCAGTGTGGGAATGTGAGTGTGTCTTTGGCATCCTCATCATTTTGCATCATACCATCATATCATTCTGCATAACATTACATTATACATCATATTGCATCAATGGCACAAAAATCAAATACGAAGCCAACCTTCGGCAAATGCTTTGTTAAAATGAAAATATGCTAAGGCATGAAGTAAGCTTCGGGAAATACAGTTTTATCAGTCTTGTCACAAGAAGGGATCTTTTTCTTTACGAGGCATGGATCTCTTTCTTTACGAAGCATGAAAAGAAGGGAAGGTGTTTTTCGCCAAAGGCTCAAAAACGGTATGTATGTAAATTTCATGCATCGCAAAGAAATAAACTACAATAATTTACATATCCAATTTAACATTACACACTTCAAATATTACATAGCTTTGTTATAATAGAAGCAAATCTTCCTTCACTTGTTATATACATCAAGCTTTTCAAAATGTTCATTACAATAAAACTCATTCCTCTTTAAGGACTTTCTCTGCAACTTCATTCAATAATTTGTTGACGACCTTATCGACAATGGATTCAGCCATGCTTATGATATCCAATGATTCCTTCATTTCTGGATCGGCTAGGGGATCGTACGGTTCCGGTGGCGGAGATAGTTTAGCTAAATAGGTAAAATTGATTAGTTCGAAGTCAAAAAACAAGTACCGAAGCTAAAAACCAAAAATTAATACCTATACGCCTTTCACATTCTGTAGCTTCTTCAACTTGTCTTGCTACTGCTCGGGCGTCATGGGTGTCTTTTTCACTCTTTTTTATAATTTCATGGGCCATCTCTCGGCCACCATTCACCCAGACATCATTGTAAAATTTCCCGCCCATCAAGGTTGCTTCAGCTGAAGGATCCTTCGTATCATCCACGGAGAAGGCAACTTCGGCCTGGGCTATGGCTTTAATGTGATCGCAACCGGCCTTCTCCAAGATGGCTGAAATTCCCCGCGCACCAGAAAATGCGCAGACGTCCCCGCGATCACTCAAAATTTCTTCGAAAGCTTCGGCTTCTCCACTTATCCATTTAACGACGCCTTCGGGGTCACCTCGTATGAACTTTTCTTTTGCAGAGTAGGCACCCACTTTGGCGAAGCTAGTTTTTAATTTTCTCACGCAATCTAAGGATTTCTCGAAGCACCTTTCCTTGGATTCACGAAGTTCTTTAACATTTTTCTCTAGATGATTTTTCCAATATTCGCTAATTTCTTGATTAGCCTGTGCGAACGCGTAGTTTTCCTTAGCTTCGGCCAGCTGTCTCCGAAGGTCTTCAATTTCAGTTTTCTAGGCTTTGGCCTGAGCTTTGAAATTAGCTTCGTCTTCCTTTACTTTGTTTACCAATGAAATTAAGATTTTGTCTTTTTCCAGACCTTCGTTTCTCAATTCAATCACTTCTGAACGAAGGTTATTAAGGGCCATTGTATAGCCTTCGTCTTCAATATTCTTCTGCGCCCTAAGGGCATTACTAAGAATTAAGCCCTGCAAAGAGGAGGAAGAAATTGAGCATGACAAATAAAATACTTCATTCTCAAATTCAAAGTTAACTTCTATACCTTTATACTGTTGTATGCTAGGCTGTCGGCAAGATCATCCTTCGACAAAATTGAAAGGCCATCTTCTAGCTTCGGGAATCCCATGCTTTTACCTATCTCCCGACAAACAAATATTTACTGTCGTTAAACACTAAGGCTCCTTTCGGATATTTTAGTTTTTGAGCAGAATGCCTTGCTTCCGCGATTTCATCTTCGGACAATTTCTTCCCGATGCGTGTCGAATGATGTAGTCAACATTTTCGATCGGAGCTTCGGGAGGAGTCTCGATCTTTTCAGGTGCAATCTGCCCTGCTGTTTTTTCCTCAGGCGCGGTAGGCTTCGCCACGACGAGCGCTGAAGGCCTAGCTTCAGCTTCAACCTGAGCTTTCGTAGCTTCAGCTTCTGCTTGCGCAGTTTCGGCTTCGGCTTGCGCTTTGGCAGCTTTAGCAATTTTCTTTATAGGAGCAGGGCTCAAGGCCTTTGTAGTCTCCAGCACAGCATCAAGCACGTTGGACATCCTCCGCCTCTTGGGAGTCGCGGCAGAAGCCTTTTGCACCTTAGGCAGTTTTGCCTCTGTTGGAGGGCTCAGAATTTCTGGCATTTTCTTTATTTCTTCAATCTGTGGCTCTTCAGCCTTATCAACTTTAGCTTCAATTGGCTCGACTATAGGCATCTTCGGCATTACAGTTGGTTCTTCACAACTTTGTGTAATTGAAGCAGCCTGTCTTGCTTCAGCAATTGAAGAGGCTCCTTCGGCAAATTCAGGCACCACGATCGGTTCAATATAAAGCGGTCGGTGGGTCAAAACCTTCACCTTTTTGCTCTTCGGCACAACTGTGGTGGCCGAAGCGATAGCCTTCCTCTTTTATCCTTGCCCGCGCAGCGGGAAGCGATAATCGGGGTATATGAAGCCAATCGCATCAAAACCCTGTTTAGTCTTTTCTTTCCCCCGGCCTCCGAAGGCTGCAGACAAAAGCATTATCTTCGGCCTTGGAGTAAGCTCCAAGTAGCTCATCACTGGTAGCTTCAATACACTTCAGCCAGTCGTCGTTTGGCTCATCAAACTTCTCCCTAAATCTGAAGGTATACTTCAGTTGGACCAGACCACTATCACTAGAATCGGTGGTGGTCTCCTTCGGCATATCCTAGCTTTCCACAAGTGGTCATACCATGAAGGATATATGCTCTTGAATCAAATCCCTTGTGCCAATGAAGGCACAAACAGTGCTAAAAGCCCTCTGGCATGCTTCAATAGGATCATCAATTTTTACCTTCGGCCTTTGGAGGCCGAAGCAAGACCAGATGAGGCGCTGGATGATTTCTTTGATGTCTTCCCTTGCCTTTAAATCATTTTTAACATAAAACCATTCCTCCATCCAGGCTTCAGGCCATCTCTTCCGAAATGTTGGCACCAGGTGGCTTGCGTTGGGGCGAGCAATAAATCCATAACAACCGAAGTTGTTATGGTTGTGACATCCCAGTGTCACCTAGGGTTTTTCTCAAATGCCAAACCAAGAATCATTATTTTATGTGAGCCAAAGTAAGCATGAGCATCAAAATAACTTAAGTAATAAAGAATTCACCAAGTATATACTTAAAAGTGTCATGATCAAAACAATTGAGACTTTTAAAAGATAAGAATGTGCAACCCAAATTAAAAACCCTAAGTGAGCCCCATGAGCAAAACTCAAGAAAATAAGAAAAAGGGAATGAAAAGTTTAAAATTTTGACTTGAGCCAATTATAAAAATTAAAGTATATTTAATGGGCAACAAGAAATGTTGAGAAAGCTTAGCCAAAATAACTCAAATAAAACCCCAAATCAAGCTTCTCATATGGGGACTTATTGGGAATTCTGAATTTCAGAATTCTGAAATTCAGACCTTGAGCCAAAGATCAGGGATGTTCACCTTGATCCCTAACTCGAATCCTAATGGCCCCATTGACAAAATTGTGTCTAACTAACCCCTCTGTCGTGTGCCAGAAGATGGCATTGGGACGCGAGCCCTAGACACGACAAAACCTTGGATTTACCTCGGGTTTGGGCAGGGAGACAGACCAGATTTCCTGGCTCCATATCTCTGCAACCAGTAGGCAAAATCCTATGACCCCCACACAAGAATGGTAGCTTGTAGGGAGGAGAAGAGGTTTTGTGCACTGACCAAGGCGAGAGCAGGCTCGGATGAGCGACCACACGCGCCAGAACTTGGGCAGAACGCACGGGCACACGTGTTCGACCCTGGTCGGCACGCTAGAGCTCGCCCAACCGGCGCGCGCGCTCACCCTGGCGTCCGGTCAAGTCCGTCGCGCGCCCACGCCCTCGGCCGTGCCCGCCCGCGCCTATAAAGCCTCCCCGGGCGCACCTCTCTTCGCCCCGCACTCACCCTCACCGGCCAGCCACCTTTCCTTAGCTCCGGCGAGCTTAATTCCGCCCGCCATTGTCGCCAGAGCTTCGACCATCGTGGCCAGCCCACTCCAGCCATCCTCTGGGCAAGCCAGTGCTTCGGCTAGCTCCACCAGTAGCCCGTGAAGCTTGCCAAGCCCTCGGACCCGGCCAGACTTCGCTGGAGGCCCGAGACCGACCTCACCGGACTTCGGTCTTCCGCCGCCGCGCGTGGACCGAGTTATCCAGTGAGTCCCCGCCCAATTCCTTGCGCTCATATCTTCTCTGGCATCTCGTGGACCTCCCTAACCCATTTGATTGAACTATCTCGCCGTGACCAGGCCGGTCTCCTCGCCGCCGACGAGCATCCCCGCCTGCGCGCGTGGACCGACCGACTCCGGCCATCTCCGACGGCGTTCCGCACACCGTTGTGATCCCCGAGACCTCCCCTTCGTCCTCGACCACTTCACCGGAGCAATCTCGCCGCCGGTAAGTCCCTCCGCCCTTTCTTCCGCCGCGGTTACTGTTGGAGGTAGAAGAAGGACCTCGGGTTAGGATTTGTAGAACCCGAGGGGTTTTCTATGATGTTAGTGACTCATGTGAATAGTAGCCTAAGGACTGATCCACGAAGAAAACTTAGAAAACCCGCCAGGGACCCCAGTGCAAAGTGGATTTCCATTTAATCAATTCTGTTAATCTTTTTAAAATGACCAGAGAACTTAGAAAATCCATAACTTGATGAATTCTTAATCAAAAGTTGTCAAACTAATTTTGCTAGATCCTAAATATTATGAACTGTCATTTAAAAATGGTAAACCTTATGCTTTCTGTTCTGAATTTTAGAGTTTAAAATTAAAAACAGAAACTTATCAAACCTAGTTTAATTAAGGAAAATTAGTTTTTCTTCTGTGCTGAACTTAAGAAAATTTATAGATGTTCAAACCTCATTTAGACACTGTTTAAAAATAGTAGGAACCCCAGCATTGAAAAATATGATGTGCTTATTCATTTAAAGCTATTTTGCCCAAAACTTAGAGAAAATCAGAAAGGCCTTAGAAATTAATGAACAGTGATTAAGATTATTTTTCCTAGTTTACTTATGCAACAGAGAATCTAGGAAAAATACAGAGACCATTAATTTGGACCAGTTTTAAATTAAAATGATTTGTTTAGCCTTATATAGACTGAAAATCTATTATTAAATAGGCAAAACTATAACCAAAATGCTTGATAAAAATCCAATGAACTTGTAACCACCAGAGCCCCACTACAAAAATACAGAGCACCTCAGCCCAACTTTTTAAGTAAAGAAAATAAATACAAGGTGATAATAAGGCATTTTTTCAAATAAATCATGAACAACCCCTTTTAATGTGATAATGGGCAACCAAAAATTTGCTAAGTCCATGATGAGGTAAACTACCAGAGAAAAATGCAAACCCATGAAAAAGAAGTAAACCCATACCTTTTGCTAATGATTTAAGAGAGAGGCCACTTAATTCAAATAATGCAAACCACCCCTTCCCTTAAGCAAAAAGAGGCCAAACTTCAGAATGATTGCTCTTGCACAAAATACTAACTATGAAAAATGAGAACTCTGTTGTTGGATGTTTCTCAAATATAGTGGTAGTAGAAAGCACCCATTTGGCTAGAAACTTGAGAAAACCATAGAAAAATAATTAAGAGGTATTAATGACTAGAAATTTGTATCAAGTCATGTTATGACACCTAAAAGCCAGCAAAAATAAGTTTTAGAGAATTACCCACTGTTAAATAATAGTTGTAGTTCAAAGCACCCCTTCTGCCCTAAAATTTGGTAATTTTGTCCAGAGAAAACCATTCACTTTCTGACCCCCAAATTTTGAGACAGGGAAACATACACCAGTAACAAGCCACTGTAATTTTTGTAGAATTTTTAGAATTTTATAAAAGCAACTTGTAGTTCAAACCTACTCCAAAACATTGAAAGAATAAAAGAAAAAGGAAAGAAGAAATGAACCCCACCTCAATGAGTCTAACTTGAGTACTTATCATTTATCCCTAAGACTTAAAAGGAATTCAGTGGAACCCCAAAAAAATGAACCTACCCCTTACCTTAGCTAAGTCTAACCCAACTTACCAAGCATACCACTAAGGGTTTTACATAAGTAAAGTTAACTTGTTTAAACTCAGAAGATCATACACCTTTAAAGTTGTAATTTCTAAAAGCACATATCATATCATGCATATATCTTACGCATTGCATTCATTAGATTGCAATCTTGCCGACGGAGAGTACGTGCTCATCCCCGAGCAAGGACCTGTCCAAGAAGAGGACCAGGAGCAGGCTTCAGAGGCTGCTATTGAGGATCTCCCCGCAGCCCCAGCAATTGAAGGCAAGCCCCGGTTTTATGCATAACCATGTTATTATATGCTACTTTACTACACTTGATGCTTGTAGGATTGCAATGTGCACTTAAGTGTAGGAGTTGCTTGAAACCTCTAGTTGCATGAACTTAGGATTCCTTTTTGAGATGAATACTAGTATGCTAGGTCGAGTAGCTGCTTGCTAATCAGGATCTCGGTAGAAGTTGAGTGATTTTTCTAGCACTCGCGCGAGGTCAGGAATTGATTGTATTCATCGTGATAACGGGACATATGTTGGTCTCGAGACTTGGATCCAGGGAGGATGCCTTGTCCATGAGACGGGAAAAATGAATTAAGGATTAATGTGTGGATACCCGAGTCAAGCTTTTGAACGTATTAAGCACATGTCGGGAAAAATGGTAACCGGTAAACCTAGTACCTGAGTGAAGCCGGGCGCAGACTTTATCCCTCATGCGACCTGAGACTGGGTCTCCCATGCTAGCTATGGTGGGTACAAGTGCGGTCACTGCACGGCGGCAGCCGGGGTCAGTGGAGCATTGTATGCCAAGACGGTGAGGCCTGGACGCGAACGGGGAATCGATGGGGACGGTTGTCATGTGCGGGGTCGGAGTACCCTGACATGCCATGTGTTTAGGTTTACCTTGCAAGGTTTAAAACTCGATTCGAATCGTCTGCTTCTCGCAGCTAATGAGACTGCTTGATTCCTTGTACTGCATCGAGTAAGAAGTGAAATGTGGATTATATGAGATAGCTTGATGGTTGAACTAATTGATTGTTACCATGTATGCTTAGAAGGAGCAAATCTAGCTAAGTTAATGATGGTAGAATTGAAAAGCTAAAAATTGATTTTAGAAACAGCTAGTGCTTTTGGCAAACCAAACCCCTCAGCCAAACAGCTGCATAGTCTAGAGGTAGAGGAGTAGACTCCTCACACCGGTTAAGTCTAGCTGAGTATTAGTATACTCAGCCTTGCTTGTGGCACAATTTTTGCAGGTACCGTTCAGGAAATGGTTGATGGTGTGACTTGGCCTACCACCCTGCCACCGGGTTGGACGGTCGAGTGGAATGTTGCTCCGGCAGGAGAGGAGCATGAGGAGTAGTGGGCTAGGCCTTGCCCATTTCCTCATTACCGACGACGTCGATTATTCGCTGCACTTTATTTTGTGAACTTTATTTGCTACTCAAAAACTCCGAATTATGTAATAATTCAACACTTAATTTGAGGTTTCCTGTTTTATTGTATTTCTTCTGTGACTCACCTTCGAGTGAGATTGTGGAATTTGATCCTGGTTAAGTGGCTCTATCAGACTAGATCTGAGGGACTGACGGGTTATTCCGATTTAAGTGTGTTACGGCCCCTGAGGCGTGACTTAGGCACTTAAGATGGAATAATTCGGGCGGTTCTGCCACAGCTGGTATCGGAGCAAATTCCACCACAGAGAAGGACAATAAACCATGAATACCAATTTTCAAAATCTAAAACTTGCCTAGAAACTACTACGGATCGTCAGGACTAGACCACTAGACCTAGGACGAAAGGCCTTAGGCATAGAGGGAGAAATAGGTGGCTAATTAATTAGGCCCCATGGGCCAATACTTATATTTTTAGGATGCCCTAAAAAGGCACCCTATTTTCTCTTTGAGAGGCAACGTTTCTTCCAGCATGCATGCATTATAAAATATAAAGAGGAATTAAAAATTGAGCTAACCCCCTTTTCTTTAAAACCATCCGGGCTCTCTTTTTCTTTTTTTCCTTCCACCATAATCTATATCTTTGATTCCCTTCCGCAGATGAATTCACCCACCCCCGCCAGTGGAGGAGACTCTCGTTTCAGTTCTGACTTCCTTTCTCGCGATGGCTTTCCTTCCATCTTGTGGGAAGTGCTTAACTCCGCCGGTTACCCTACGCCCCCTTTGTACACGGTGCAGTTGTATGAGGAGCATCGGGTACCTCGTTGTCGGGTCTGGCTGACTTTGGAGGCTCATCCCCTTCAGCCGGGTTGGCGTTCTCTTGACTCTGAGACGATTGGACTCAGGACGGACGACACCGTTGAGGCAGCAGCCATGAAGACTCTGACGACTTTCTGTGGCTACCATCCCCTAGAGATGGTGATGCACCCCTTGGGACTCTTCCCTGCTGAGAAGAAGGATGATCCCATGTGGTGTAACCGCGTGAGCCATGTGAAGGATGTGTGGGCAATGTATCATGACTTGGTTGGGAGGGTCACTGTTCAGTGCATGAGTGCGCTGTACCGCCTTCAGGCCCTTCAGAGCGATGCTATGGCACTTCTTGCTAACACCGCTCAGACTGCCAAGCTCACTCTCGACAGTCGGGAAGATTTTGTGGTCGACCTATCCACAGAATTGGTGGAGAAGGATCTGCAAGTGGAAAGGCTGAGCCAGCGTATCACCACCCTGGAGTAGCAAGTGGAGATCCGAGACAACACTATTGATGTCTTGGAGAACCAGCTTCACGATGTGCAGAGGGAACTCGAGGAAGCAAATGACCACTTGGACATGCACCACCTGGAGATGGAGGCCAATGAAGCAGGAAGCGAGGGAGAAGAGGCTCCCGAGGAGCTAGGACCAGCCCCTGGTGCCAATGGGACTACCTCCGCGATGCCTCCTTCACCCGTATCCAGTGTCGCTTCCACCGCTCAGGGTTAAGCAGTCGCTTTGACATTTTTAGGTGGATAGAAACCTATGCGAGCTTAGTAGTATCACATTTTGGACTAGGCTTATGGGTACTTTCCCCTGATTGATGTAACCCTGTAAACTTTTGAAATCTGTGGGATATTTGTCACCATGTTACCTTCATTTCGAACCCAATATTATGATTATGGCATTTTCCTTCCATATGAGATGATATCTTGCCGTTCGAAACTGTAAGTTGGGATAACAATGGCGACAATCTCTGTTTTCAGATGGAAGCTAGGCAGCGTCGCGGGCAGAATGAGCAAGCTCCCCCGCCACCTCCCCCAGCTCCCACAGTACAGGAGCTGATGGCCCAGCAGAATGAGATTCTGCGACAGCTCTTGCAGCGCCAGCCCCACCAACAGCAGCATGGTGGAGGCCAGCATCAGCGACCTCCGGCTATGGCAACATACCAGGAGTTTCTGAGCACGCAGCCGCCCTTGTTCACCAAGGCAGAGGATCCGTTGGACGCCGACGTGTGGCTTCGCATCGTCGAGTCCAAGTTTCCCCTCCTCACGGGAGACTGCCCTGATGAGGCCAAGGCTCGCTTCGCCGCACAGCAGCTTCGCGGCCCTGCTCGGACTTGGTGGGACCACTTCCGTGCTATGCTCCCCGCTGATCGTGAGGTATCTTGGGAGGAATTCAAGACTGCCTTCAGAGGACACCACATCCCAGCTGGCATTCTTGATCGGAAGTTGAATGAATTTCTGGCCCTTAATCAAGGAACCCGCACGATACTGCAGTATGCACAAGCCTTCAACGACTTATGCCAGTATGCAGGATATCATGCTGATTCTGATGAAAAGAAGAGGGATCGCTTCCGCAGGGGTCTCAATACCAAGCTGCGGGAATGACTCAACATTGTCTGGGCTGATAGCTTCAATGAGTTGGTCAATATGGCCATCTCTCAGGAGGATTGCATTGTTGCTCACCGGGCAGAGAAGAAGAGGAAGGCACCAATGGCAGCACCATCCGCTCAGGCTTAGAGGTTCCGGATCGTTTCTCACAACCAGAGCAGGGGTTTTCAGCAGCAGGCAGGCAGATGGGTGATCAGGCCACCTCAGCAGCAGCAGCAGCCGGCACCCAACCGCTACCCAGCTCCCACCCCAAGGAACAATCAGCCTCAGCAGCAGCAGCAGTTCCGCCAGGGCAATGGGAACAAGTGTTTCACTTGTGGCAATGTGGGCCACTATGCCAAGAATTGTCCCAGGAACCAGCAGAGGCAGATGCCAGCACCAAATCAAGACAAGGGAAGAAAGCAGAAGGTGCAAGTCAGGCAAGGGAAGCTCAACTTCACTACTCTGGAGGAAGTACCAGAAGGAGCTCCTATCATGACCGGTACCTTTTTAGTTTATAATCAACCTGCTTTAATTCTGTTTGATTCTGGTGCATCTCATAGTTTCATTAGCCAAAAGTTCAGTGCTAAATGTAAACTGCCATTCTCTCACTCAAAAGGGTCATTCATGATAGTCACACCTGGAGGTAAAATTGCAACTAATCAATTAAACCAAAGTGTGCCTATTCAACTGGGAAGCCACATTGTCAAAACCACTCTTCTTGTGTTGGGATTGGAAAATGTGGACATTATTCTAGGAGCAAATTGGATGACCTTGCACCAAGTTGTGCTTGATATAGCCAGCCGTACCGTGGAAGTTAATTCTCCCTTCTGCGGGAACTTCACTTTAATTCTGCCTAGTCAAGGTTCTACTCAGTCATGTGCTTTCTCTATGACGGAGTTACCCCTGAAGAAGATCCCAGTGGTCTGTGAGTATGCAGATGTCTTCCCTGATGAATTGCCAGGAGTGCCACCGGACCGGGATATCGAATTCGCCATCGAGTTGCAACCGGGAACGACCCCAATTTCCAAGAGGCCCTACCGAATGCCACCCGCTGAGTTGGCAGAATTGAAGAAGCAGTTGCAAGAATTGCTGGATAAGGGTTTCATTCGCCCAAGCACTTCGCCTTGGGGCTGTCCAGCACTGTTTGTGAAGAAGAAGGATGAAAGCTTGAGGCTGTGTATAGATTACCGCCCTCTTAATGCGGTAACTATCAAGAACAAGTATCCTTTGCCTCATATTGATGTTCTCTTTGACCAGTTGGTCGGGGCCAAGGTGTTTTCCAAGATAGACCTTCGCTCTGGCTACCATCAGATCAAGATACGAGCAAGTGATATTCCGAAGACGGCATTCTCAACCAGATATGGGCTATATGAATTCTTGGT
This sequence comes from Zea mays, assembly GCF_902167145.1. NCBI lineage: Eukaryota > Viridiplantae > Streptophyta > Magnoliopsida > Poales > Poaceae > Zea > Zea mays. The sequence continues at coordinate 50,851,882 of NC_050103.1, forward strand.
GATGTCATTCGGGCTGACAAATGCACCAGCATACTTCATGTATCTGATGAATTCTGTTTTCATGCCAGAATTGGACAAGTTCGTGGTGGTTTTCATCGATGACATTCTGGTGTACTCAAAGAACGAAGAAGAACATGCCGGGCATTTGCATGTAGTGCTTCAACGTCTGCGAGAGCACCACCTTTATGCCAAGTTATCCAAGTGTGATTTTTGGCTAAAGGAAATCAAATTCTTGGGTCACACTATCTCTCAGGCTGGAATAGCTGTTGATCCTGATAAAGTGCAAGAAGTGATGAACTGGAGGCCACCAACAACCGTTCGCCAGATTTGGAGTTTTCTGGGATTGGCTGGTTATTACCGAAGGTTTATTCCGGACTTCTCTCGAATTGCGAAGCCTATTACTGATTTGCTAAAGAAAGAAGTCAAGTTTGTGTGGAGTCAGAAGTGCGAAGATGCCTTCCATGCATTAAGGCAGCATCTGACCACAGCACCAGTGTTGGCGCAACCCGACAGCAGCAAGCCTTTTGATGTATATTGCGATGCCTCTGGCACCGGGCTAGGTTGTGTCTTGATGCAAGACAACCGAGTCATTGCTTATGCCTCAAGAGCACTCAGGCCTCATGAGCAAAATTATCCCACTCATGACCTCGAGTTAGCAGCAGTGGTTCATGCATTGAAAATGTGGAGGCACTATCTAATGGGAACCCACTGCAACATCTTCACTGATCATAAGAGCCTTAAGTACATTTTTACTCAAGCTGATCTCAACATGAGGCAGAGAAGATGGCTAGAGCTGATCAAGGATTATGACCTGGAGGTACATTATCACCCAGGGAAAGCTAATGTGGTAGCAGATGCCTTGAGTCGGAAGTTGCAGTGCAACTGTATTCTGATGGATTCTCGCATTAACACCTTGTGTGATGAGTTGAGCAAGATGCAAATTGAAGTGATTCCTTCTGGTTCTTTGTCTCACATTTCTGATGAGCCAACTTTGCAAGACCAGATCATCATGGCCCAGCTCAGTGACAAGGGAGTGCAGACTATCAAGAAGAATCTCCATCAGAAGGTTGAGAAGTATAATTGTTTCCGCCAGGATGAGAAGGGTGTATTATGGTTCAAGAGCAGATTGGTAATTCCTAAAGACCAGGAGCTCAAGAGGAAAATTTTGGATGAGGCTCATCTCTCCAAATTCTCTATGCATCCGGGAAGCACCAAGATGTACCATGATTTGAAGCTTTTGTACTGGTGGACCAGAATGAAGAGGGAGATAGCCCAGTATGTATCAGAGTGTGACACCTGTCAGAGGATAAAGGCAAGCCACTTGAAGTCAGCTGGAGCCTTGCAACCACTATCCGTACCTTCGTGGAAGTGGGACGACATCAGCATGGATTTCATTGTGGGTCTGCTGATGAAGCTGAGGTGCCCGATCTTTCGGCGAGTAGAGATAATTCCGATTTGGCGGAAGATGACCCTTGCGATCCGACTACGACGAGCAAGCCCGAGGCGCCAATGCAATCGCTGAACCAACTCCCTGTGGTTACCGACCTTGCTGATGCGAGATCGGCCTGATCACGAAGATCGTTTCCTGTGCGCAATCGAAGAACGAACAAGAAAAAGAGGCGAGCAATCTAATCTATTACTCGAGGGTGGAGTTCTGAATACACGAAGACAACGCAGATTTGCGCGTGTTCGAGAGTAGCTAAGGCTAACGTAAAACAAAACTCAGGAAATAAAGGAGGCGCAGCTCCTGAATAAATAGAGAGGGGGCGCAGCCCCTAGGGCGGCCAACCCTAGGTCGTCCATTATGGGCCGCAATTGGGTTGGTCGTCTATTCTTCCGGGCCTTCGTTCTTTAACAACATGATGTAGTTCAATTCTCTTGCACGGGCCCGAGTCACTGGCCCAGGTGGAAGGGGTGGCGCCTGGGCTGGAGAAGGTGCTGCTGGTGTAGATGTGCTCGTGTTGGTGTTGATGTCCGCATCATCTGCCCAACACCTCTCGTCCTCATGATTCGATTTGGGTTATTGTGGACCGATTGACGAAAGTGGCACATTTTCTTCCTGTGCACACCACTGATAAGGCTCAGAAGTATGCAGAATTGTATATTGACCGAATCGTGTGTTTGCACGGATTACCTCGAACCATTGTTTCTAACCGAGGAGCCCAATTTGTTGCCAGATTTTGGGAATAATTGCAAGAGTCTTTGGGAACCAAGCTAATCAGGAGTTCAGCTTACCACCCACAGACTGATGGTCAGACGGAAAGGGTAAACCAAATTCTGGAGGATATGCTGAGAGCTTGTGTGATCGATTGTGGCAAGAACTGGGATAAGCACCTCTCCTTGGCAGAGTTTGCTTATAACAATAGTTATCAATCCAGCCTAAAGATGGCACCTTTTGAAGCTCTCTATGGAAGAAGGTGCAGGACCCCACTCAATTGGTCTCAACCTGGTGAAAGAGAAGTTTTCGGACCTGATTTAGTGACTGAAGCCGAAAGGAAGGTCAAGCTAATCAGGAAGAATCTAGAAGCTGCTCAGGCCAGGCAGAAGAGCTATCATGATAAAAGAAGGAAACCTCTCCAGTTCGAGGTGGGAAGTTTTGTATACCTCAAGGTATCACCCACCAAAGGAGTACAGAGGTTTGGGATCAAAGGCAAGCTAGCCCCTCGTTACATTGGACCTTATGAGATCATCGAAGCATGTGGACCCGTGGCATACAAGCTGAAGTTACCTTCAAAGATGTCTGCCATTCACAGTGTATTCCATGTATCTCAGCTGAAAAAGTGTGTTCGATTGCCGACTGAGATCATAGCAGAGCCAGAATTGGAGATAGAGCTAGATCTATCGTACCAAGAGTACCCCTCCAAGATTCTGGATTGCAAAGAAAGATCAACTCGGGCTAAATCGATCAAGATGTTCAAGGTCCAGTGGAGTAATCACTCAGAGGAGGAAGCTACTTGGGAAATCGAGGAATTCCTGAGATCCAACTTCCCCGATTGCCTACCTAAGGAAGCTGGTACGTAATCACCCCCAACCCCCTCCTCCTGCCCTTCGAATCTAACTTTCAAAAATATGATCTTAATTCAGAATGAAGTAACTATAAAGTAAAACTTAAAAGGACTTCCTTCTGAAGTTGCAAAGAGAATGACATTCGAAGAGCAGTTTTGCCCTAATAATAGCAATAATCACCCATTTCCTATAAGTCTCACCCTTCGCTTCACCCTGGGAGGACTCTGGCCCGAATCTCGGGACGAGATTCCTTTAAGGGGGGAAGGCTGTGACACCCCAGTGTCACCTAGGGTTTTTCTCAAATGCCAACCCAAGAATCATTATTTTATGTGAGCCAAAGTAAGCATGAGCATCAAAATAACTTAAGTAATAAAGAATTCACCAAGTATATACTTAAAAGTGTCATGATCAAAACAATTGAGACTTTTAAAAGATAAGAATGTGCAACCCAAATTAAAAACCCTAAGTGAGCCCCATGAGCAAAACTCAAGAAAATAAGAAAAAGGGAATGAAAAGTTTAAAATTTTGACTTGAGCCAATTATAAAAATTAAAGTATATTTAATGGGCAACAAGAAATGTTGAGAAAGCTTAGCCAAAATAACTCAAATAAAACCCCAAATCAAGCTTCTCATATGGGGACTTATTGGGAATTCTGAATTTCAGAATTCTGAAATTCAGACCTTGAGCCAAAGATCAGGGATGTTCACCTTGATCCCTAACTCGAATCCTAATGGCCCCATTGACAAAATTGTGTCTAACTAACCCCTCTGTCGTGTGCCAGAAGATGGCATTGGGACGCGAGCCCTAGACACGACAAAACCTTGGATTTACCTCGGGTTTGGGCAGGGAGACAGACCAGATTTCCTGGCTCCATATCTCTGCAACCAGTAGGCAAAATCCTATGACCCCCACACAAGAATGGTAGCTTGTAGGGAGGAGAAGAGGTTTTGTGCACTGACCAAGGAGAGAGCAGGCTCGGATGAGCGACCACACGCGCCAGAACTTGGGCAGAACGCACGGGCACACGTGTTCGACCCTGGTCGGCACGCCAGAGCTCGCCCAACCCGCGCGCGCGCTCACCCCGGCGTCCGGTCAAGTCCGCCGCGCGCCCACGCCCTCGGCCATGCCCGCCCGCGCCTATAAAGCCTCCCCGAGCGCACCTCTCTTCGCCCCGCACTCACCCTCACCGGCCAGCCACCTTTCCTTAGCTCCGGCGAGCTTAATTCCGCCCGCCATTGTCGCCAGAGCTTCGGCCATCGTGGCCAGCCCACTCCAGCCATCCTCTGGGCAAGCCAGTGCTTCGGCTAGCTCCACCAGTAGCCCGTGAAGCTTGCCAAGCCCTCGGACCTGGCCAGACTTCGCCGGAGGCCCGAGATCGACCTCACCGGACTTCGATCTTCCGCCGCCGCGCGTGGACCAAGTTATCCAGTGAGTCCCCGCCCAATTCCTTGCGCTCATATCTTCTCTGGCATCCTGTGCACCTCCCTAACCCATTTGATTGAACTATCTCGCCGTGACCAGGCCGGTCTCCTCGCCGCCGACGAGCATCCCCGCCTGCGCGCGTGGACCGACTGACTCCGGCCATCTCCGACGGCGTTCCGCACACCGTTGTGATCCCCGAGACCTCCCCTTCGTCCTCGACCACTTCACCGGAGCAATCTCGCCGCCGGTAAGCCCCTCCGCCCTTTCTTCCGCCGCGGTTACTGTTTGAGGTAGAAGAAGGACCTCGGGTTAGGATTTGTAGAACCCGAGGGGTTTTCTGTGATGTCAGTGACTCATGTGAATAGTAGCCTAAGGACTGATCCGCGAAGAAAACTTAGCAAACCCGCCAGGGACCCCAGTGCCAAGTGGATTTCCATTTAATCAATTCTGTTAATCTTTTTAAAATGACCAGAGAACTTAGAAAATCCATAACTTGATGAATTCTTAATCAAAAGTTGTCAAACTAATTTTGCTAGATCCTAAATATTATGAACTGTCATTTAAAAATGGTAAACCTTATGCTTTCTGTTCTGAATTTTAGAGTTTAAAATTAAAAACAGAAACTTATCAAACCTAGTTTAATTAAGGAAAATTAGTTTTTCTTCTGTGCTGAACTTAAGAAAATTTGTAGATGTTCAAACCTCATTTAAACACTGTTTAAAAATAGTAGGAACCCCAGCATTGAAAAATATGATGTGCTTATTCATTTAAAGCTATTTTGCCCAAAACTTAGAGAAAATCAGAAAGGCCTTAGAAATTAATGAACAGTGATTAAGATTATTTTTCCTAGTTTACTTATGCAACAGAGAACCTAGGAAAAATATAGAGACCATTAATTTGGACCAGTTTTAAATTAAAATGATTTGTTTAGCCTTATATAGACTGAAAATCAATTATTAAATAGGCAAAACTATAACCAAAATGCTTGATAAAAATCCAGTGAACTTGTAACCACCAGAGCCCCACTACAAAAATACAGAGCACCTCAGCCCAACTTTTTAAGTAAAGAAAATAAATACAAGGTGATAATAAGGCATTTTTTTCAAATAAATCATGAACAACCCCTTTTAATGTGATAATGGGCAACCAAAAATTTGCTAAGTCCATGATGAGGTAAACTACCAGAGAAAAATGCAAACCCATGAAAAAGAAGTAAACCCATACCTTTTGCTAATGATTTAAGAGAGAGGCCACTTAATTCAAATAATGCAAACCACCCCTTCCCTTAAGCAAAAAGAGGCCAAACTTCAGAATGATTGCTCTTGCACAAAATACTAACTATGAAAAATGAGAACTCTGTTGTTGGATGTTTCTCAAATATAGTGGTAGTAGAAAGCACCCATTTGGCTAGAAACTTGAGAAAACCATAGAAAAATAATTAAGAGGTATTAATGACTAGAAATTTGTATCAAGTCATGTTATGACACCTAAAAGCCAGCAAAAATAAGTTTTAGAGAATTACCCACTGTTAAATAATAGTTGTAGTTCAAAGCACCCCTTCTGCCCTAAAATTTGGTAATTTTGTCCAGAGAAAACCATTCACTTTCTGACCCGCAAATTTTGAGACAAGGAAACATACACCAGTAACAAGCCACTGTAAGTTTTGTAGAATTTGTAGAATTTTATAAAAGCAACTTGTAGTTCAAACCTACTCCAAAACATTGAAAGAATAAAAGAAAAAGGAAAGAAGAAATGAACCCCACCTCAATGAGTCTAACTTGAGTACTTATCATTTATCCCTAAGACTTAAAAGGAATTCAGTGGAACCCCAAAAAAATAAACCTACCCCTTACCTTAGCTAAGTCTAACCCAACTTACCAAGCATACCACTAAGGGTTTTACATAAGTAAAGTTAACTTGTTTAAACTCAGAAGATCATACACCTTTAAAGTTGTAATTTCTAAAAGCACATATCATATCATGCATATATCTTACGCATTGCATTCATTAGATTGCAATCTTGCCGACGGAGAGTACGTGCTCATCCCCGAGCAAGGACCTGTCCAAGAAGAGGACCAGGAGCAGGCTTCAGAGGCTGCTATTGAGGATCTCCCCGCAGCCCCAGCAATTGAAGGAAAGCCCCGGTTTTATGCATAACCATGTTATTATATGCTACTTTACTACACTTAATGCTTGTAGGATTGCAATGTGCACTTAAGTGTAGGAGTTGCTTGAAACCTCTAGTTGCATGAACTTATGATTCCTTTTTGAGATGAATACTAGTATGCTAGGTCGAGTAGCTGCTTGCTAATCAGGATCTCGGTAGAAGTCGAGTGATTTTTCTAGCACTCGCGCGAGGTCAGGAATTGATTGTATTCATCGTGATAACGGGACATATGTTGGTCTCGAGACTTGGATCCAGGGAGGATGCCTTGTCCATGAGACGGGAAAAATGAATTAAGGATTAATGTGTGGATACCTGAGTCAAGCTTTTGAACGTACTAAGCACATGCCGGGAAAAATGGTAACTGGTAAACCTAGTACCTGAGTGAAGCCGGGCGCAGACTTTATCCCTCATGCGACCTGAGACTGGGTCTCCCATGCTAGCTATGGTGGGTACAAGTGCGGTCACTGCACGGCGGCAGCCGGGGTCAGTGGAGCATTGTATGCCAAGGCGGTGAGGCCTGGACGCGAACGGGGAATCGATGGGGACGGTTGTCATGTGCGGGGTCGGAGTACCCTGACATGCCGTGTGTTTAGGTTTACCTTGCAAGGTTTAAAACTCGATTCGAATCGTCTGCTTCTCGCAGCTAATGAGACTGCTTGATTCCTTGTACTGCATCGAGTAAGAAGTGAAATGTGGATTATATGAGATAACTTGATGGTTGAACTAATTGATTGTTACCATGTATGCTTAGAAGGAGCAAATCTAGCTAAGTTAATGATGGTAGAATTGAAAAGCTAAAAATTGATTTTAGAAACAGCTAGTGCTTTTGGCAAACCAAACCCCTCAGCCAAACAGCTGCATAGTCTAGAGGTAGAGGAGTAGACTCCTCACACCGGTTAAGTCTAGCTGAGTATTAGTATACTCAGCCTTGCTTGTGGCACAATTTTTGCAGGTACCGTTCAGGAAATGGTTGATGGTGTGACTTGGCCTACCACCCTGCCACCGGGTTGGACGGTCGAGTGGAATGTTGCTCCGGCAGGAGAGGAGCATGAGGAGTAGTGGGCTAGGCCTTGCCCATTTCCTCATTACCGACGACGTCGATTATCCGCTGCACTTTATTTTGTGAACTTTATTTGCTACTCAAAAACTCTGATTTATGTAATAATTCAGCACTTAATTTGAGGTTTCCTGTTTTATTGTATTTCTTCTGTGACTCACCTTCGAGTGAGATTGTGGAATTTGATCCTGGTTAAGTGGCTCTATCAGACTAGATCTGAGGGACTGACGGGTTATTCCGATTTAAGTGTGTTACGGCCCCTGAGGTGTGACTTAGGCACTTAAGCTGGAATAATTCGGGCGGTTCTGCCACAATGGTACTGTTCTTTGCCAGTAGCCTTTGTCTCATATAAAAGCTCGTGCATACTATAGAAGCACTTTGCGCTTGGCTCTAGCCCCTGACTCCTTACAGCCCAGACAAAAATCCCCATCCTCATTATAGCTTCGGGGGTGATCTGATGAAGGAAGATCTGGTATATCTTTAGTACCTCAACCACAAACTTGCTCAAAGGGAACCGAAGACCAGCCTTAAAAAAGCTTCGGTAGATAACAACTTCATTTTCCTCAGGGGCAAGGACGATGTTGTCTCCACCAGCTCTCATGATAGACATGTCAAGAAAATACCTTCCTCTCATGTTGTCAAGATGACTCTGTTTAATAGTCGATTTTCCGAAGACAGCATGGCTTGGTCGCCAGAGTTGATCTTCAAAATCTTCATTCCCACTTTCAAGACAATAACTATCACTGTCATCAGTATCTTTAGACAAACCTTCTAGTATCTCTTTAGTAATCTTCTCTGTGTTTGTTTTTGACATAGACTCAATAAACCTGGCGATAAAAGGATCCACAACTTTCTTTTCTTCAAACAGCTTCGTCTCCTCAGCTAGCTTCGTCTCTGCGGTCATCTTCTTTTCCTCAGTCATCTTTTCTCCAGACATGGTGAAAACGTGTCTTTAAACCGAAGCTCAAAAAGCTTGAAAATCAGGCGAGAGCTAGTGAGCAAGAGCTAAAAAGTTTGAGAAAATAACGCAATGGTAAAAATGGCGTATCAAATGTTGCCGGTGTGGGTTCATATTTATACGCCTAGTGCTTTGCAACTTGGTGGACCCCATTTTAGGTTCCGTGACAGCTGGTATTGGAGCGAAGCACATCTTCTCAAATATTACGTAGTACTTCAAAATAATTTTCAAACACTTACCTAGAAATGTTTTTCATTCTTACATTATCACTTTTTGGTAGTCCTTTATCTTGTAACATCGGGTAACAGAGTGCACAATATATAGGAAGTGGGGATCAACGAAGGTTGATGTGGCAGAACCGCCCAAATTATTCCAGCTTAAGTGCCCAAGTCACGCCTTAGAGGCCGCAACACAATTAAATCAGAATAACCAGTTAGTACCTCAGATCTAGTCTGATAAAGCCACTTATACAGGAATAAATACCACTAACTCACTCAATGGTGAGTCGCAGAGCAAATACAATAAAACATGAAACCTCAAATTAAAATACTAGAGTTATTACATGAATCGGAGTTTTTCAAGTAACTGAAACGAGTTCATAATTTAAATTGCAGCGGATAGTCGGTAACGTCGAATAATGAGGAATCTAGCAAGGCCTAGCCTACTACTCCTCCTGCTCCTCTCCTGCTGGAGCAGCATCCCACTCGACCGTCCAACACGGTGACAGGGTGGTAGGCCAAGTCACACCATCAACCATGTCCTGAAGCGTACCTGCAAAAATTATGCCACAAGCAAGGCTGAGTATACTAATACTCAGCTAGACTTACCCGGTGTGAGGAATCTACTCCTCTACCTCTAGACCATGCAGTTGTTTGGCTGAGGGGTTTGGTTTGCCAAAAGAACTAGCAGAGTCTAAAATCAATTTTAGCTTTTCCAGTTCTAGTATCATTAACTTTAGCTAGGTTTGCTACTTCTAAAGCATACATAGTAGCAATCATTTAGTACAATCGACATATTATCTCAGATCAACCTCATTTCACTTTTACTCGATGCAGTACAAGGGGTCAAACAGTCTCATTAGCTGCGAGAATCAGACGATTCGAATCGAGTTTTTAAACCTTGCAAGGTAAACCTAAACACACGACATGTAGGGGCACTCCGTCCCCACACATATCAACCATCCCCATTGATTCCCCGTTCGTGGCTAGGGCTCACCGCCTTGGCATACAATGCTCCACTGACCCTGGCTGCCGCCGTGCAGTGACCGCACTTGTACCCACTATAGCTAGCATGGGAGACCCAGTCTCAGGACAAGTGAGGGGGAAAGTCCGCGCCCGGCTTCACTCCGGTACTAGGTTTACCAGTTACCATATTTCCTGACATGTGTTTAGTACGTTCAAACGCTTGACTCAGGTATCCACACATTAATCCTTAGTTCCTTTTTTCCCCGTCTTATGGACAAGGCATCCACCATGGATCCAAGTCCATAGACCATCATCGATCCCGTTATCAAGATGAATACAATCAATTCCTGACCTCGCGCGAGTGCTAGAAAAATCACTCGACTTCTATCAAGATCCAAATTAGCAAAGCAGCTACTCGACCTAGCATACTAGTATCCATCTCAAAAAGGAATCCTGAGTTCATGCAACTAAGGGTTTCAAGCAACTCCTACACTTCAGTGCATATGGCAAACCTACAAACATTAAGTGTAGTAAAGTAGCATATATAAACTGGTTATGCATAAAACTGGGGCTTTCCTTCAAATGCTGGGGCTGCGAGGAGATCTTTTGTGGCAGGCTCGGGAGCTGGCTCCTGGTCTTCCTCGTGGACAGCTCCTTGCTCGGGAATGAGCACGTACTCTCCGTCAGCAAGGTTGCAATCTAATGAATGCAATGAGTAAGATACATGCATGGCATGATATGCAATTTAACAATTAAAATTTGATGGTGAATGATCAAATTAATAAGGTAAGGCTTAATTTTACTATTGGAAATTTGGGTGGTACACTTAGCCATTTAGGGTCAAGTTTGGTTAGGTTGAATGGCCAGATTATTTAAGTGTTTCACTGATTTTTCTTTTTATGTTTTAGTGAAAGTTTATTAAGATTCCTAGCTGAATTTAGTGGGGTGAGATTCATTATTCCTTCTAATTTATATCTTCTTTTTCTTTTCTTTTATGCCTTTAAGGTGGGTTTGAACTACAAGCTAGTTTTATATATTTCCAAAACTTCTATAAAAATTATAGTAGCTTCTCACTTGTGTATAACTATTTGTCTCAAAAATTGGGGCTTAAAAATTTAAGGATTCTCTCTGTACAAAATTATCAAATCTTAGGGCAGAGGGGGTGCTTTGAACTACAACTCTCCTCTAGCAGTGGATTATTCCCTAAGGCTTTTTTTGCTGGCATTTAGGTGTAATAACATGACTTTGTACCAAATTTTAGCAACTAGTACTTAATGGGCATTTTACTGTGATTTTCTAAAATTTTTGGCCAAAGGGGTGCTTTCTACTACCACTATACTTGAAAAATATCGTACAACAGAATTCTAATTTTTCCTATCTTGTTCTTTGTGCAAGAGCAATCATTCTAGAATTTGGCAACTTTTTGCTTAAGGGAAGTGGGGTAATAAATTCTTGGATTATATGGTCTTTTTCATGGGGTAGGGGGTAATGGGTATTATCTTGTATTTTGAATAGGTTTTGTATTTTTCTCTAGTGGTCTACTTTATTAATAATTTGGTAAAAAATCATTTGCCTACTGTTGCACAATTTTAGACTTTCTTATGATTTAATTAGAACATGGGCCAAAACCATATTTGAATTGTTTAGCTCAATTATTGTGAGGGGTTGGGGTGTTTATTATTTTTGTAGTGGTGTCTTAGTAGTTAGGAGTCTACTGAATTTCTCTTACCATTTTTGAAATGGTCCTTATATTTTTTTAATCATGGTTTTCTTTGGTTTCTCATTGCCTAATAAATATTTAACCCTGGACTAGTCTTGGACTAGGGTTCTCTGCATTTTTCCTAGGTTTCTCATCACTTAAGTACACTAGGAAAAATATGCTCATTCTCTGTTCATTAATTTCTATTGCCTTTCTTAATTTCCTAAGTTTTGAACAGATATAGTTTTAATAGAAAATCTTGAGTTATTCTTGTATACTGGGGTGCTTAGTATTTTTAAACAATGTGTATGTTGGGTATGTATCTCTACAAATTTTCTTAAGTCTAGCACATAAGTATTTCAATTTTTATTCATATTAATAAGGTTTTGGCAGTTTCCTTATTTAATTCATAACTCTAAAAATTAATACAGAAAACATGGGGTTCAAAATTTTTGTCTAACAGTTCTTAATATTTGGAATCCAGCAAAATTGGTTTGACAAATTTTGGATAAGTATTTCTCAAGTTATGAATTTTCTAAGTTCTCTGCTTAATTAAAAAGAATAAACAAAAATGGTTAAAGGAAATAGGTTTCGCATCAGGGTCCCTGGGTTTACTTCTACCTGATCTGTTTAAACCGTGCCCCTGAAACACTATTCACATGAGTCTCTGACTTCGTAGAAAACTCCCTAGGGTTCCACTAAATCAAACCTGTGGTCCTTCCTCTACTTAAACAGTGCCCGCGGAGGGGCCTAACGGCGGCGAGATTTCTTCGGTGAGGTGACCGAGGGTGTAGGGGAGGTCGTGACGGTCACGCCGATGTGTGGATCGTCTCGAGGGATGGTCGGAGTAGGCCGGTCCACGTGCGCAGGCAGGGGAGCTCGTCGGCGGCGAGGGCTCCGGCCTATCTAGGGCGGTAGAGTTCAATTAAACTGGTTAGTGAGCTTCACTAGGTGCTAGGGAAGGCATAGGCGCGAGGAATTGAACTACGACTTACCGGTTAGTCGTGGCCACGCGCACCGACGGGGAAGACAACTCCAACGAGGGTGGAACGGCTTCTCCGGTGAAGTAGCATCCGGTTTCTTGCTTTGGGGAGCTCTACAGGGCTCTGGAGAAGCTAGCCGAGGCACGAGATCGAGTGGATATGGCCGGGAGTGGTCTGGCCACGGTGGCCGAGTGCTCGGGCTGCTTAGTTGGCGGCGCAGAGCTCGCCGAAGCTAAGTGCTGGGTCTTTGGAGTCAGGTGAGGCGTGGAGGGAGTACTGCCGAGGCTTCCCTGCTCTTATAGGCGCAGGCGCGGTGTACGGGCGGGCGTGGACTAGCGTGGCGCGTGGGCGCGCACGGCTTGGCGCGGGTGCGCGGGCTAGCGTGCACCGGGCATGTTAGCCGCGATCGAGCACATGGCACCATTGCTTCTGCCCATGTTCTAACGCCGATAGGGCGCAAATCTTCGTGAATTTGGGCAAGATCGCCGTGTAAGATTTTTTCCCCCGACTGAGCTCTATCGTTTGTGCGTGGAGCCGAGCGGTTTCGGGTCAAGGGAAGAGAGTTGTCACCTCATTAATGTGCCAGTGTCACAAGGCCGAGTTCCGAGGTAAATCCCTGCCAAGATCATGTCAAACGGCCGAGTCTTGCTCCCAAATTTTTCCAGGGTGTGTTCAAGGTAGTTTGGCGCCATTTTTATATTTGGACCAAATGGATTTGTGTTTTTGAATTAAGAGAACACAATTGTTCTTTATGAAGAGGTCAGATTTCAAAAATCTGAATTTCTAAATTTCTCAAGGAGACTTTACTTCAAGGGCTGTTTTGGGAATTTTGCACAACTCTTTTGATTAGAATTTCTTACTAGGCTTTGTAGCTTATTTGGTGTATTACATCTTTGATAATTGGTCCATATTAAGATTTTGCATTTTTCATAATCTTTTTACTAATTTCCTCCCACATGTTCCAAAAGCTTAATTGGGTGGTGTTAGGGTTTTGAACCCTTTTCTGTCTTGAGGTGTATGATATGCTTAGAGTGTGGCTTTTGAGATGAAAAAGAGTTAACTTAGGTTTTAGTTCCTTAAGTTTGGTGTCTCTTGCTTAATTAAAATCACATGTGATAATGGTAACAAGTTGGGGCACTGGGGAAAAGCCCTAAGTAACACTGGGGTGTTACAGCCTTCCCCCTTAAAGGAATCTTGTCCCGAGATTCAGGTCTCAGTCCTCCGGGGTGAAGTGAAGGTTAAGGCTTACTTGAATTTGGTGGTTTGTTCATTAAGGTTCTTCTTAGTAAACTGCTCTTCAAATGTCATCTTCTTTGCAACTTCAGAAGGAAGTCCTCTTAGTTTTAGTCTTTCAACTAACTCCTTTTATGTTAAGATCAATTTTCTTATATTTAGATTCAATGGGCAGGGGGAAGGGTTGGGCATGGTTATGTACCGATTCCCTTAGGTAGACAACTGGGGAAATTTTAATGTAGGAATTCCTCAGTCTCCCATGTAGCCTCTTCCTTTGAGTGATTACTCCATTGGATCTTATATATTTTGATCGATTTAGCCCGAGTTGATCTTTCTTTGCAATCCAGAACCTTGGATGGATACTCTTGGTATGATAGATCTGGCTCTATCTCCACTTCTGGTTCTACTATGATATGGGTCATCAATCGAACACATTTCTTCAGTTGGATATATGGAATACGTTGTGGATGGCAGACATTTTTGGAGGTAACTTCAATTTGTATGCCACGGGTCCACATGCTTCTACGATCCGATAAGGTCCAATGTAGCGAGGGGCTAACTTGCCCTTGATCCCAAACCTTTGCATTCCTTTGGTGGGTGATACCTTCAGATATACGAAATCTCCCACTTCAAATTGGAGGGGTTTTCTTCTCTTATCATGGTAACTCTTTTGTCTGGCCTGAGCAGCTTCTAGATTCTTCCTGATTAGCTTGACTTTCCTCTCGGCTTTAGTCACTAAGTCAGGTCCAAAAATTTCTCTTTCTCCAGGCTGAGACCAATTGAGGGGTGTTCGACACCTTCTTCCATATAGGGCTTCAAAAGGTGCCATCCTTAGGCTGGATTGATAACTGTTGATATAAGCAAACTCTGCCAAAGAGAGGTACTTATCCCAGTCCTTGGCGCAATGGATCGCACAAGCCCTTAGCATATCTTCAAGAATTTGATTTACCCTTTCGGTCTGACCATCAGTCTGTGGGTGGTAAGCTAAACTTCTTATTACCTTGGTTCCCAAAGACTCTTGCAGTTGTTCCCAAAATCTGGCAACGAATTGGGCTCCTCGGTCAGAGACAATGGTCCGGGGTAACCCATGCAAACACACGATTCGGTCAATGTACAATTCTGCATACTTCTGAGCCTTATCGGTAGTGTGCACTAGAAGAAAATGTGCCACTTTTGTCAATCGGTCCACGATGACCCAAATTGAATCATGATGTCGAGTGGTATTTTTTAGACCCACAATAAAATCCATGCTGATGTCATCCCATTTCCATGAAGGTATTGATAGGGGTTGCAAGGCACCAGCTGATTTCAAGTGGCTTGCTTTTATCCTCTGACATGTGTCACATTCTGATACATATTGGGCTATCTCCCTCTTCATTCTGGTCCACCAATACGAGGGCTTCAGATCATGGTACATTTTGGTGCTTCCTGGATGCATGGAGAATTTGGAGAGATGAGCCTCATCCAAGATTTTTTTCTTGAGATCCTTATTTTTAGGAACCACCAATCTGCTTCCAAACCACAATATACCCTTCCCATCTTGGAGGAAACACTTATACTTCTCTGTCTTCTGATGGAGGTTCTCCTTAATAATTTGCACTCTCTTGTCACTGAGTTGGGCCATGATTATCTGGTCTCGCAAAGTTGGCTCAACAAAAATATGAGACAAAGCACCAGAAGGAATCACTTCAATCTTCATTTTGCTCAACTCATCACATAGGGTGTTGATGCGAGAATCCATCATAACACAGTTGCATTGCGATTTTCGACTCAAGGCATCAACTACTACATTGGCTTTCCCTGGGTGGTAGTGTACCTCCAGGTCGTAGTCCTTGATCAGCTCTAGCCATCTTCTTTGCCTGATGTTGAGATCAGCCTGAGTAAAGATATACTTGAGGCTCTTATGATCTGTGAAGATGTTGTAGTGGGTTCCCATCAAATAATGCCTCCACATCTTCAAGGCGTGAACCACGACTGCTAACTCCATGTCATGAGTGGGATAATTTTGCTCGTGAGGCCTGAGTGCCCTGGATGCGTAGGCAATTACCTAGTTGTCTTGCATCAAAACACAACCCAGTCCAGTGCCAGAGGCATCACAGTACACATCAAATGGCTTGCCGTTGTCGGGTTGCGCTAACACTGGTGCTGTGGTCAGATGCTGCCTCAAGGTGTGAAAAGCATCTTCGCACTTCTGACCCCAAACAAACTTGGCTCCTTTCTTCAACAATTCAGTTATGGGCTTCGCAATTCGAGAGAAATCTGGAATGAATCTCCGATAATAACCAGCCAATCCTAGAAAACTTCGAATCTGACGGACAGTTGTTGGCGGCTTCCAATTCATCACCTCTTGCACCTTATCCGGATCAACAGCTATGCCTGCTTGAGAGATAGTGTGACCCAAGAATTTGATTTCCTTTAGCTAGAAATCACATTTTTATAGTTTGGCATAAAGACAGTGCTCTCGCAGACGTTGAAGCACTACATGCAAATGATCAGCATGCTCTTCTTCGTTCTTTGAGTACACCAAGATATCACATAAAAATTGAAGAACTAAGCCCTCTAATTCGCTCTGTCAGGCGCTCTGAAGAAAGGTTTCAATGGTACAATACTGAAAAAGATCAGTAGATACACCACACCTCGCACCCGGTGACCTCCATGCCTGGATTCGCGTCGGCGCTTCGATTTGTGCGCTCTGGGGTGCGGATTATGACCGACAGTGAAAAGATCTTACCGCAGATGAGGTCGTGTGCTGGCTGTCGTACCCACTTGCTCTGCGGCCGACCGAAATGATCCTCGTCGGTGTTGGCCGCTTGCCGCTCGTGCGCCACGTAATCTGTGGTGTTACCACATCGTAGTAGACCACCGTAGGTAGCCTATCCATCCTGCGATAGTGCCCTGGTGAATGCCACGATAGATAACTCCGGTGACTCCTCCCCTTTCTCATTGCCCTCCCTTCCTCGCCTAAATTCGTCGTATTCGCAACCGCTCTCTATAAATTGAGCGCTCAGCATGTTCCGTTAGGTTGTTACGCGCATAGTGCACCAGCCCTCGCCTCCGATTAGCCATCTTAGCTCGCGAATTTCAAATTTCCCCCAAATCGGTCGGAACGCCGCCGTGAGACATCTCATCGTGGTTAGCCCTCTACAGGTTAGTTCAAGCTTCTCTGCTTGATGTTCTAGCCTCCCTTAAGTCTCCTGTTGCTCGTAGACCCATTTGATTGAGCTAGACCTCAGTGAATCACCAAGAACACCTCAGATTATCTCCGGTTCACACCGTCGTAGTGAGCAGATGAATTCTGGGCCAGATTTGTGCAATTAATGGAGGGCTTAGGGTCGCCAGGGGTAGGAATAGGTGTCAACCAAGTTAGGGCGTCAGTCGTTGCACATCCTGGCCGGTACAAGCTCACCGTAGAGCGCGCTCACTGCCGTTCGCCATCGGGGACCTAAGTCTGTGAAGAAATAGAAGTCTGAGGGCCTTTGTGCAGATGCCAGAGACACGGAGGAATGGTACTAAGGATTCTTTACAAGTTTTTCAAATAGTCGGGGTCCTTTGTGCAAAACCGCCAGTGGGGAGCGCGCGCGAGCGCGTTTCCCTTGTTCGTGGGCCGGCTCGGGCTTGTTTGAGCCCGTTACTATTCATTCCTTTCCTTTTTCTTTTTTTGCCAGGCTTATAAAATTTATAGAAAATTCTAGAAAAATGATAAAATCATGAGACCATTTTTACTAGACTCCTAAATTTCTCTAGTATTTAATAAAAAATGTTCCAAGATTTTTAGTCCCAACCATGAATTATTTAGCATTTAAAAATGCCTAAACCTAGTCTTTTAGAATTTTAGAAATTTATTACTAGCTCCAAAAATCATAAAACTTTTTGGGTACGCTTAATATGATAAATAAAATCCTTGGGTAAAGTTTGGCATGTTTTGGACATTGTTTGTTCCCAAAACCCCAAAACCCTAGCTTCCTAAGGTAGAATTTGTCTAACCCTAATAGGGTACTAACCCAGGAAACCCAAGTGACTCAGATATACCATGAAGGAAAGTTATATTCAAGACACAAATTAATGTGTTTCTATCGCATATCCATAGCATCACATGAGCATTCATGTATATATATTGTTAAATATAGAAAACAAAGAAGAAGTGATTGTCGAGGAAGAAACTGCCCCACCAGCTGAAATTCCACCTATCGAGAATAGTTTCTACTTTGACATTTGTGGAACAGATCCCAAGTCTCCTACAACACAAAGCAAGCCCCGGTGCATTTACCCTTCCTTGTTGTTTTAAACTCTTTATCACTTGAAATGATGCATTAGGTGATAGGAGTTGAGTGCTAAACAATTGCTGCATTTCCTACCTTGAAATTGACTACCATTCCTTGATACCTGTTTTACTTAAAAAGTTTTCTGATGCTTAGTCTTGCTTTAGAAGACAAAATATTTTGTTTTAAACAAAAGATGATGCTTCAGATGAAATGGGAAGTTTTCAAAAATAAAACTTGATGGTGAATCCATCATGGCCGTGATGGGCTCAACATCGAAAAAGATGTACCTCTACTAGGTACGAAACTTTGGGTTTTAAATAATAAAGACAAGACCGGGCGGGTGACTTGCACGAGAAGAGAGTCTCGGTGTAGTGTCTCCGTCTGAGTCGATTAAGGACCGTATCGATGTAGGCTTGCTGATTGAGGACATTTTAACTGGCCACATGCATCATCATGGGTAAGCTTTGCCTCGGGCGGACCAATACCAGAAAGGCCAACACGCAATGGGAGTGGAGAGATGGCGAGAGTAGCGTGTACCCTCTGTGGCAAGAGGCTGGAGGTGATGTATCTGTGCTCTCACTTGGCGTGAACCCGGTCTGGTCTTGAGAAACTCGGTGGCGAGTTGACATATGGAAGGGTTAAGTGCTACATATGTCGTGTGGTTGGAGATCCCCAGCTAGGTATTAATTGATTCGGATCGTCGTTACTTCTCAGATATGAAGACTTGGTCACTGCCCTACACGTAGCAATCCAATGAACTGAAGGGTTGATAAAAGACGGCTAGTGTAGGCCAAGTGCTTGAACTATGGTAGAAAGAACTCTAGATGCACGTAATGACATAACCTGATAATAAAACTAGATTTTTAAGAATCCACTGTTAGTAAGCATTTCTGTAAACAGTCTTTGATTCTTGAATAACCTTACCTTGACTCCTCAAGCCAGCATCCTTGAGAGTCTTTTTTCTTTGTCGGGTAAGACTTGCGAAAGTACACTCTGTACTCTGGGTTTTTGAACCCATGTTGTTGTAAGTAATGAAAATTAAGTATGAATGTAAATTAAGTATTGTAATATGCTTCCGCTTAATCTTTCCTCCGATGTGATGTAATATGTGCGTGATGGGTGAAACGCTATTGGGCGATGTAATGAAGATACAGAGTACCGAACTTGTCGAGTGATTATGTGCACCTACATGGTTGTTTGAGGTCCTTAGGACAAGGACATCTGCAGGTGGGCCTAATACTTTGGGAGGTTCCGTGACACGTTGTCTCCCAGTCAACTTTGGATTGCTGGATCGTTGTCTCTTTACGATGTATTTATTTATTTATTTTGTACAGAACTCCTATTATATAGTAAAGTTGTAACATTCATTTTTGTATCATGATTCATCATATGTGTGAGACTTGGTCCTAGCACACCTGATGATTATGTTTGCGCGCGGGTCTTGGTGACCCCGAAACCCGGGTGTGACAAGAAGCAAGGAGGAATAACAACCCCCTCCTCTCTATGACAAGTGGGCCCAGGGCCAAATGTGAGTGCACAAAAAATTACAGATTTTTGTATCATCTTCTAAATTCATATCTACTATTTGGTAGTTTCGAATATCACAAAACTTGTTGTGTCGATTTCCATATAAAGTTCTCTACCTATTAGATCTATAAGATAACATGTTTTAGTGGAAAAGTTTTTCTGTAGAAATTCGTATTTAAAATTGGTTTACAAAATAAATGAACTTGCTTCTCTCCATAGTTTTAATTATAAAAATCCAAATATGATGAAACTTGTTTTTTAGTTAGATGTTGTCATACTGTAGCTAAGAAAAATATAAAACTTATATGTTGTTCACTGTTTTCTTGGTGTGTTAATTAAAACATGTTAAATAGGGAAAAGAAGATTGATTTGCTTGTTATTTTTGGATCTATAGCTCTAGTGCTCCAAATGGATTGAAATGTTTACAGTAGACCCTCTATGTGATGCTTAGTGACTGGTAAAAATTTCATGATTTATGGTCGATGTATCACTGAGTTAGTAATTTAATTTGCTTGATGCACATTAAGTAGTTTTAAATGATTTACAAAGAATATATAGATGTAAAAGTGGAAAATGGTGTTTCACTGTCCTTGAATGATATTATAGTAGCCTAAGGAAACTTAATATGGTCATGCATCCATATAAAATAATTGATTTTAGATTTAACTTGCTCTCACATGCTCTATCGCATTAACAATTTGTTATTTTTGTACTAAATAAAATATAAAACCTGAGCATGTGAAATTTATACATTGGTCATGATTTGTTATTAGTTATGCCTCATAAACACTCCAACCCCAAATTAGATAGTTTCATATGGTGCTAAAATAACGCCCATTTTATAATTATAAGAAGAGTTAGTGAAAAATTAGAAGTAAACAAAAGTGTGCATGTTTCTTGAAATGCTTAAATATCTTGATATAAATTGAAACTAGATAACTAAGTCATGATAGATTAGACTGAGAATTGGTGGTAGTATCTCTCCATGATTTTGATTGATGATTGAGTTGAGTACTCTTGTGCTAGCAAACTAAAATTCCTACATGTATAGTTTTGGTTGTGCGAGTAATCTACTAAACTAAAGTATGTTTCCAGTAGATATGTGCTATATAAAAATTATATTTCACTTGTGTTTCTAGCTTGTCCTAAAAAATCATGAGCTAAGAATTGATGGTTTAGAAGTTATGCTTTTCACAAGTTCAGTAACCGAATATCTCCAATTTCTATACAGATTTTAGAGATTGCAATGGTTGCTTAAGTTAATGTTAAAATCAGTTCTTGGTGATCATAAGAAAGTTGTAGATAACTTTCCAATATTGCTTGTGTTAAAATCTCATTACCAAAGGCCTGATAGTTTAAGAGTTATAAATTTTACAAAATAATTGTTGTGTTCTGTCCACTGTCTGGACATATTTCAAAAACTGTACTGAAATTCCTACATGTACAGTTTTGGTTGTGCGAGTAATCTAGTAACCAAAAGTATGTTTCCTATAGATATGTGCTATATAAGAATTGTAGCTCACTTGTTTATCTAGCGCGTCCTATAAAAATCATGAGCTAAGAATTGATGGTTTAGAAGTTATGCATTTCACAAGTTCAGTAACTGAATCTGTTCAATTTCTGTAAAAAATTCAGAGATTGCAATGATTGCTTAAGTTAATTTTAAAATCATTTCTTGGTCATCATAAGAAAGTTGTAGATAACTTTCTTATCTTGCTTGTGTTAACATCTCGTTACCAAAGGCTTGATAGTTTAAGAGTTATAAATTTTACAAAATAATTGTTGTGTTCTGTCCACTTTCTGGACAGATTTCGAAAATTGTACTGCTAAGGTTAATTAAAATTGGAACCACTCCTTGGTAATTGCAAAAGTTACATATTGCTTTTACTAAGCTTTCCAAAAAGTCTTAGATCATCCTTTTTGGTGGTCTAAAGCTCAAGTTATAGATGTTTTAAGTATGAAGACTGAATCTGTCCAATTCTGGACAGTAAGGCCTTCATACTGTCTTTTACCCTTGATGCATATTAATCAACCTAAGATGTTCGTAAATAATTTGTAGAAGATTTCATTAGATTTCTAGAAAGTCTAGGATCACTTGCTTTGGATGCCTAAGTCTATAGTTATGAATTTTTGAAGTCGCAAGTCTGAATCTGTTCAAATCTAGACAAAGCTGTCATTTCAGCACTATTTAACCTTACTAAGTGCTTAATCAGATTGAGATAACAATGCCAAAGTTGTAGAGAATTTTTTAGATCTTCCAAAAAGTATTTGATCACTATTTTTGGATGAATATCTTATGATTTATGACTGAAAGAAGTGAATGTTGTGCTGCTATCCTAATCTTGTTAATTTTGTTTGATTGCTCTACTCTCTTGTGTTGCTTGAGCATGATTTATAGTGCTATCTCATGATCCCTATATTAGTAGATTGTATAATTGGAGATATACAAGTAACTAGTACAATAGTAAATTAAATTGTTAAAGTCTAGTAAGTAATCATCTTCAATCAACGTTATTTTAGCAAGTGTCGTTATATGGATAAGAAACTTAATTAATGATATGTTACCATTTCGAATACTTGCATTGCTAATGTAATATTGATAAATAACCAACCTCATTAGACTAGTATAAAAGGCATTGTGATTAGGCTAACACCTTCTACGTGTTCTCTTGGGTGTGTACTTGCATTAGAATATTGAGAATGTTGGTAGAACCCGAATAAGTGATTATTCCCTGTTAAACTATGTTTGTATGCATGACGTTTAGAAGTCACCGTGAATGTACGTGTGCTTAAGTAGTTTAATAATAGAGTAACAAATAAATGATTAAAGTGAATGTGGTAAATGCTTGTACGTGTGATGTCGTGTTTGCGTTGGTTAATTATAGTTTGTAATCGTCATATATACAGTAATGTTGACTTGTTGTGCCCGATGACGTATAGATAGCTAGCGTTAACATATGGATGTTTATGTGTCTTACTACTTAATGTTGGTTCGCTACCGTGTACTTGTAGTATCTTGTGCTACTTTCATCATATTCGTACATATGCATCCTGCATCTAATTTAGGACCGAGAGATGATGATCGTGCAAGCGATGTGGTGCCAACCACAAGATACAGCTGATGGATGACCTGAAGAAGGATAAACTTAGCCAGTGGATGCTCGCCAAGCGAGTGTCATCTAGCAAACACTATCTAGTGTGGATTCCAAGCAAGCCCCGGTTTTATGCATAACCGTTATATATACTATTTTACTGCACTTAATGTTTGTAGGCTTGTACCGTGCACTTAAGTGTAGGAAATGCTTGAAACCCTAGTTGCATGAACTCAGGATTCCTTTTGAGATGGATACTAGTATGCTAGGTCGAGTAGTTGCTATGCTAAATCAGGATCTCGGTAGAAGTCGAGTGATTTTTCTAGTACTCGCGCGAGGTTAGGAATTGGTTGTATCCATTTTGATAACGAAATGATGATGGTCTGTGGACACAAATCCATGGGGATGCATTGTCTATCAGATAAAATTGGAAAGAGGATTAACGTGCGGATACCTGTGTCAAGCGTTTCAACGTACTAAACACATGTCGGGAAATATGGTAACTGGTAAGCCTAGTACCTGAGTGAAGCTGGGCACGTACTTTCCTCCTCACTCGTCCTCAGACATGGTTTCCCATTCCGAATATGGTGGGTATAAGTGCGGTCACTGCACGGTGACAGCCGGGGTCAGTGGAGCATTGTATGCCAAGGCGGTGAGCTCTGGCCGCGAACGGGAGATCGATGGGGATAGTTGATATGTGTGGGGACGGAGTGCCCCTACATGTCGTGTGTTTAGGTTTACCTTGCAAGGTTAAAACTCGATTCGAATCGTCTACTTCTCGCAGCTAATGAGACTGCTTGATCGATTGTACTGCATTAAGTAAATAAGTGGAAATGAGGTTACTTTCAAAAGGATGTTGATTGACATAATGCTTGATACCATGTATGGATAGTTAGGTGCTCATCTAGTCTAAAAAATTATTCTAGAACTTGAAAAGCTAAAACTTGTTTTAGATTCAGCTAGTGCTTTTGGCAAACCAAACCCCTCAGCCAACCAGCTTCATGGTCTAGAGGTAGAGGAGTAGACTCCTCACACCGGGTAAGTCTAGCTGAGTATTAGTTTACTCAGCCTTGCTTGTGGCATAATTTTTACAGGTACTCCTTGGATGATTTGGTTGATGGTGTGACTTGGTCTCCATCCCTGCCACCGGGATAGACCGTCGAGTGGGTTACTGCTTCCGCAAGAGCGGACCAGGAGGAGTAGCGTGGCTAGGCTTCGTCATGTTACTCGGTTTTCTCCGTTAATTATTTCCACTTCATTAAAAACTATGATTACTATTTCTAAAACTCCGATAATGTAATCACTACTGATACTTCCTTAATTTATGGTATTATGCTTTATTGTATTTCTTTGTGCCTCACCTTTGAGTGAGCTAGTGTTATTCGATTCTTGGTAAGTGGCTTTATCGGACTAGATCCGAGGAATTGTCAGTTATTCCGATTTAAGTGTATCGTTGCCTCTAAGGCGAGACTTGGGCACTTAAGCTGGAATAATCTGGGCGGTTCTGCCACAGTTGGTATCAGAGTGATTACCACTTCAAAGAAGTCAATTGATGAAGACATCCACACTACTGATGCATCTATACCAATACAAGTACCAATTTCTGGTCCCATTACTCGCGCTCGTGCTCGTCAACTCAACCATCAGGTGATTACACTCTTGAGTTCATGTCCATCATATTTAGACCATGGAGACCCGTGCACTCTTGTTTTGCTTAGGAATCAGGGAGAAGACCGAAAGGGAAAAGGATTTGAACATGCTGGATTCGGACTGCAGAAGAACACCAACTTGTGACGGTCACCACGGTCAGATGCGGGCTCGGATTGGAATGTTCAAGCACAACATGGAAAGCTTATCAAGTCTACTTTCATATGGATCCGGAATTATAGTCATATCTGTTCTGAGGCCGCCGTAATCATTGTTTTCTTACCGAGACATTTCCTGCCTTTTCTGCCCATGGTGCTGCGTCACCCTATTTTGGCCCAATGGGTCGTGTATCAAGTTAGGTCCATTAGGGACGCATCCTAGGGTTGCAGCACGACCCCAATACCCTTGTGGTCGTCCTCCCATGTTTATAAACCCCCTAGCCGCCACCAAGAACAGCGGGTTTTGTTTAGATCAAGTTTAGCTCTCGCTACTTGCTTGCAAGCGCGCGTGCTAGTTCAGCCGCCCGTCTTCTTGTCTTCGGAACCCCACCATATTGTAGTTTGATCTTTAAACCTACATTTAGATCTGGTAATTCAGTACTTGTTCTACTTGTTCTTGCTAGTTCTTCGATTGCTTGCAGGACGAGTGCCCTAGTGGCCAGGGTGTCACGCTCCACAAGATCGTGACAGCCATAGGAGGTGGTGTATCGGTTGCTAAGGCGCAGCGTCTTTGGAAGGCTGTAGTCGGGCCGTGAACGTCGTCTCCTCCCCCAATCGAGTTATTCCACACCCTCTCATCGAAAGATCGGGCAATCACCCAACGGGTGCACATCAGTTGGTAATCAGAGCAAGGTTTATCGGTGAGAGATTTACTTTTCTTCGCTGTTTTCTTATCTCCTATAGTCCAGAAAAAGCCAAAAAATAGTAGATTAGTTTTACCGCAATCCTATAAACCATTGAGCATTTACTAGTACTACTTAGTTAGGGCTTGTTGAGTTTTTGGTTGCATCGGTTGTGTCGAGTTGCTGGTCTTAGTTTATTCCTTTAGAGTTTTGAGTTCTACCACGTTTTGGTCACCACGAAATCCACCATCACCAAAAACATCTCTGGTTCGTTTTTGCCACCACGGATACATATCATATCCGATTTGGAAGTTTAAATACAATCTGGAAAGCTTATCTTATCTTCTTTCCAACGGATCTGACCTTATCTCAAAATTCGTTCTGAGCGCTCCGCAATCATCGTAGAGATTTCTGGACTTCCTATATTAACAAGATTTGTTAAATCTGATTTAAAGGGGTTGTTAGCAATATCTTTATTGTTTGGGTTGTCATAGTGAAAAAAAAGGGTTTAGGCCCCTGCAAAAAAAAACAGAAGAAGAAGAAAAAAAAGAATAGAAAAGAAAAAAAGGAAAAGAAGAAGAAGGGGGCTGAATCTCTAAATCTGTTGTTTCTCTTTGTGCTGTGCTAGTTGTTCTTTTTCAGTGACTACCTTTGTGCCTAGGCT
Organism: Zea mays; assembly: GCF_902167145.1. Classification (NCBI taxonomy): domain Eukaryota; kingdom Viridiplantae; phylum Streptophyta; class Magnoliopsida; order Poales; family Poaceae; genus Zea; species Zea mays. The sequence continues at coordinate 50,877,625 of NC_050103.1, forward strand.
CACGTCTCTAGCCTGGTTTAGCCTAGGACCAGCACAGTACCACCGTTGAACGATTATTCAGCTTGCTTTTGTAACTAACGTGGTACTAGTGTATTCCTTGCTTCAGCCCACCTACAACTCTACATATTTCGACTACAGTTTGACAGGTCGTGTTGCTGCGGCACCGATACACTTATTCCACGGTTGCAGACTTGTTGGTTGCTGACCCCTCCTGTTGTGCAAGGTAAGAATTGGTAAGAGCTTGTGTGGCAGGTTGAGAGTGAGCGCCTTGCAGTAGCTACATCCTAATAGTTGTAGAGTTTTTTATTCCTTCACGTTTTTTTTTCTTGTTGCCTCTGTTCGTCTAACCATGGCAGGATTGGAGGTTGATGATGCTTCTCGTAATATGCCACACTCTCCTCGCACCAAGGGTATCATACAACACTTTGTAAGGCTAGTGAAGACGCACACGGAAGGTCTTGATAATGACATGCAGGTGACGAATGAAAAGATGGGGCAATTGGAGGCCACACAGATCGACACGAACACCAAACTTGCAAATGTGGAAATGACAGTTGCTCATATTGACAAGAGCCTTGTCGCACTCTTGAGGCGGTTTGATGAGATGCATGCTAATATCAATGGTGGGCGTGATGAGGGCGCCGAAGGTAACTGGGATGACTATGTTGCTGATACTGAACAAGATGACCAAGAAGCACCTAATCGCCGGCGACTACGTACTAACCGTAGAGGTATGGGTGGTTTTCACCGACGTGAGGTACATGGTAATGATGATGCTTTTAGTAAGGTTAAATTTAAAATACCTCCTTTTGATGGTAAATATGACCCTGATGCTTACATTACTTGGGAGATTGCGGTTGATCAAAAGTTTGCATGCCATGAATTTCCTGAGAATGCGCGGGTTAGAGCTGCTACTAGTGAGTTTACTGAATTTGCTTCTGTTTGGTGGATAGAACATGGTAAGAAGAATCCTAATAACATGCCACAAACTTGGGATGCGTTGAAACGGGTCATGCGGGCTAGATTTGTTCCTTCTTATTATGCACGTGATATGTTAAACAAGTTGCAACAATTGAGACAGGGTACTAAAAGTGTAGAAGAATATTATCAGGAATTACAAATGGGTATGCTGCGTTGTAACATAGAGGAGGGTGAGGAATCTGCTATGGCTAGATTTTTGGGCGGGTTAAATAGGGAAATTCAGGACATCCTTGCTTATAAAGATTATGCTAATGTAACCCGATTGTTTCATCTTGCTTGCAAAGCTGCAAGGGAAGTGCAGGGACGACGTGCTAGTGCAAGGTCTAATGTTTCTGCAGGAAAATCTACACCATGGCAACAGCGCACGACTACATCCATGACCGGCCGTACACTAGCACCAACTCCCTCGCCAAGTCGACCAGCACCCCCGCCTTCCTCCAGCGACAAACCACGTGCATCTTCCACAAATTCAGCAACCAAATCTGCCCAGAAACCCGCAGGTAGTGCCTCTTCAGTAGCTTCCACAGGTAGAACAAGAGATGTTCTGTGTTATCGATGCAAGGGCTATGGACACGTGCAGCGTTATTGTCCTAATCAGCGTGTTTTGGTGGTAAAAGACGATGGTGGGTATTCCTCTGCTAGTGATTTGGATGAAGCTACACTTGCTTTGCTTGCGGCTGATGATGTAGGCACTAAGGAACCACCCGAAGAACAGATTGGTGCAGATGATGCAGAGCATTATGAGAGCCTCATTGTACAGTGTGTGCTTAGTGCACAAATGGAGAAGGCAGAGCAGAATCAGCGACATACGTTGTTTCAAACAAAGTGTGTCATTAAGGAGCGTTCATGTCGTTTGATCATTGATGGAGGTAGCTGCAACAACTTGGCTAGCAGCGACATGGTGGAGAAGCTTGCACTTACGACCAAACCGCACCCGCATCCATATCACATTCAATGGCTCAACAATAGTGGTAAGGTCAAGGTAACCAAGCTGGTACGAATTAATTTTGCTATTGGTTCATATCGTGATGTTGTTGACTGTGATGTTGTGCCTATGGATGCTTGTAATATTCTGCTAGGTAGACCATGGCAATTTGATTCAGATTGTATGCATCATGGTAGATCAAATCAATATTCTCTCATATACCATGATAAGAAAATTATTTTGCTTCCCATGTCCCCTGAGGCTATTGTGCGTGATGATGTTGCTAAAGCTACCAAAGCTAAAACTAAGAACAACAAGAATATTAAAGTTGTTGGTAATAACAAAGATGGGATAAAATTGAAAGGACATTGCTTGCTTGCAACAAAAACTGATGTTAATGAATTATTTGCTTCCACTACTGTTGCCTACGCCTTGGTATGCAAGGATGCTTTGATTTCAATTCAAGATATGCAGCATTCTTTGCCTCCTGTTATTACTAACATTTTGCAGGAGTATTCTGATGTATTTCCAAGTGAGATACCAGAGGGGCTGCCACCTATACGAGGGATTGAGCACCAAATTGATCTTATTCCTGGTGCATCTTTGCCGAATCGTGCGCCATATAGGACAAATCCAGAGGAAACAAAAGAAATTCAGCGACAAGTGCAAGAACTACTCGACAAAGGTTACGTGCGTGAGTCTCTTAGTCCGTGTGCTGTTCCGGTTATTTTAGTGCCTAAAAAAGATGGAACATGGCGTATGTGTGTTGATTGTAGGGCTATTAATAATATCACGATACGTTATCGACACCCTATTCCACGTTTAGATGATATGCTTGATGAATTGAGTGGTGCCATTGTCTTTTCTAAAGTTGATTTGCGTAGTGGGTACCACCAGATTCGTATGAAATTGGGAGACGAATGGAAAACTGCTTTCAAAACTAAGTTCGGATTGTATGAGTGGTTAGTCATGCCTTTTGGGTTAACTAATGCACCTAGCACTTTCATGAGATTAATGAACGAGGTTTTGCGTGCCTTCATTGGAAAATTTGTGGTAGTATACTTTGATGACATATTAATCTACAGCAAATCTATGGATGAACATGTTGATCACATGCGTGCTGTTTTTAATGCTTTACGAGATGCACGTTTATTTGGTAACCTTGAGAAGTGCACATTTTGCACCGATCGAGTTTCGTTTCTTGGTTATGTTGTGACTCCACAGGGAATTGAGGTTGATCAAGCCAAGGTAGAAGCGATACATGGATGGCCTATGCCAAAGACTATCACACAGGTGCGGAGTTTCCTAGGACTTGCTGGCTTCTATCGCCGTTTTGTGAAGGACTTTAGCACCATTGCTGCACCTTTGAATGAGCTTACGAAGAAGGGAGTGCATTTTAGTTGGGGCAAAGTACAAGAGCACGCTTTCAACGTGCTGAAAGATAAGTTGACACATGCACCTCTCCTCCAACTTCCTGATTTTAATAAGACTTTTGAGCTTGAATGTGATGCTAGTGGAATTGGATTGGGTGGTGTTTTGTTACAAGAAGGCAAACCTGTTGCATATTTTAGTGAAAAATTGGGTGGGTCTGTTCTAAATTATTCTACTTATGATAAGGAATTATATGCTCTTGTGCGAACATTAGAAACATGGCAGCATTATTTGTGGCCCAAAGAGTTTGTTATTCATTCTGATCATGAATCTTTGAAACATATTCGTAGTCAAGGAAAACTGAACCGTAGACATGCTAAGTGGGTTGAATTTATCGAATCGTTTCCTTATGTTATTAAGCACAAGAAAGGAAAAGAGAATATCATTGCTGACGCTTTGTCTAGGAGATATACTTTGCTGAATCAACTTGACTACAAAATCTTTGGATTAGAGACGATTAAAGACCAATATGTTCATGATGCTGATTTTAAAGATGTGTTGCTGCATTGTAAAGATGGGAAAGGATGGAACAAATATATCGTTAGTGATGGGTTTGTGTTTAGAGCTAACAAGCTATGCATTCCAGCTAGCTCCGTTCGTTTGTTGTTGTTACAGGAAGCACATGGAGGTGGCTTAATGGGACATTTTGGAGCAAAGAAAACGGAGGACATACTTGCTGGTCATTTCTTTTGGCCCAAGATGAGAAGAGATGTGGTGAGATTGGTTGCTCGTTGCACGACATGCCAAAAGGCGAAGTCACGGTTAAATCCACACGGTTTGTATTTGCCTCTACCCGTTCCTAGTGCTCCTTGGGAAGATATTTCTATGGATTTTGTGCTGGGATTGCCTAGGACTAGGAAGGGACGTGATAGTGTGTTTGTGGTTGTTGATAGATTTTCTAAGATGGCACATTTCATACCATGTCATAAAACTGACGATGCTACTCATATTGCTGATTTGTTCTTTCGTGAAATTGTTCGCTTGCATGGTGTGCCCAACACAATCGTTTCTGATCGTGATGCTAAATTTCTTAGTCATTTTTGGAGGACTTTGTGGGCAAAATTGGGGACTAAGCTTTTATTTTCTACTACATGTCATCCTCAAACTGATGGTCAAACTGAAGTTGTGAATAGAACTTTGTCTACTATGTTAAGGGCAGTTCTAAAGAAGAATATTAAGATGTGGGAGGACTGTTTGCCTCATATTGAATTTGCTTATAATCGATCATTGCATTCTACTACAAAGATGTGCCCATTTCAGATTGTATATGGTTTGTTACCTCGTGCTCCTATTGATTTAATGCCTTTGCCATCTTCTGAAAAACTAAATTTTGATGCTACTAGGCGTGCTGAATTGATGTTAAAACTGCACGAAACTACTAAAGAAAACATAGAGCGTATGAATGCTAGATATAAGTTTGCTAGTGATAAAGGTAGAAAGGAAATAAATTTTGAACCTGGAGATTTAGTTTGGTTGCATTTGAGAAAGGAAAGGTTTCCTGAATTACGAAAATCTAAATTGTTGCCTCGAGCCGATGGACCGTTTAAAGTGCTAGAGAAAATTAACGACAATGCATATAGGCTAGATCTGCCTGCAGACTTTGGGGTTAGCCCCACATTTAACATTGCAGATTTAAAGCCCTACTTGGGAGAGGAAGTTGAGCTTGAGTCGAGGACGACTCAAATGCAAGAAGGGGAGAATGATGAAGACATCCACACTACTGATGCATCTATACCAATACAAGTACCAATTTCTGGTCCCATTACTCGCGCTCGTGCTCGTCAACTCAACCATCAGGTGATTACACTCTTGAGTTCATGTCCATCATATTTAGACCATGGAGACCCGTGCACTCTTGTTTTGCTTAGGAATCAGGGAGAAGACCGAAAGGGAAAAGGATTTGAACATGCTGGATTCGGACTGCAGAAGAACACCAACTTGTGACGGTCACCACGGTCAGATGCGGGCTCGGATTGGAATGTTCAAGCACAACATGGAAAGCTTATCAAGTCTACTTTCATATGGATCCGGAATTATAGTCATATCTGTTCTGAGGCCGCCGTAATCATTGTTTTCTTACCGAGACATTTCCTGCCTTTTCTGCCCATGGTGCTGCGTCACCCTATTTTGGCCCAATGGGTCGTGTATCAAGTTAGGTCCATTAGGGACGCATCCTAGGGTTGCAGCACGACCCCAATACCCTTGTGGTCGTCCTCCCATGTTTATAAACCCCCTAGCCGCCACCAAGAACAGCGGGTTTTGTTTAGATCAAGTTTAGCTCTCGCTACTTGCTTGCAAGCGCGCGTGCTAGTTCAGCCGCCCGTCTTCTTGTCTTCGGAACCCCACCATATTGTAGTTTGATCTTTAAACCTACATTTAGATCTGGTAATTCAGTACTTGTTCTACTTGTTCTTGCTAGTTCTTCGATTGCTTGCAGGACGAGTGCCCTAGTGGCCAGGGTGTCACGCTCCACAAGATCGTGACAGCCATAGGAGGTGGTGTATCGGTTGCTAAGGCGCAGCGTCTTTGGAAGGCTGTAGTCGGGCCGTGAACGTCGTCTCCTCCCCCAATCGAGTTATTCCACACCCTCTCATCGAAAGATCGGGCAATCACCCAACGGGTGCACATCATCAATAAGTCATGAATACCAACATTTCAAAAGTAAAACTCGCTTAGAAACCAATGTTAGATAGATCGTCAGGACAATAATGATAGACCTAGGACGTGAGGCCTTAGGAAATAGATGGGTAGCTAGGTGGCTATATCTATATAGGCCATAAAGGCTACTACTACTATTATAAGGATGCTGTAGAAGCACCCGAAAAGTAGTAAGGTTTGAGAAGACGCCTAGAATGAGCATGCATCATGATTGTCGCATTATTGTCTCTTGTGCATCAACATGCTTCTCTCACATTTACTCCAATAATAAGAACTTGTGAGTAATGTGTTGTATTGCTAGTTTATGAACCGCAAAAAAAGTGTTGTCTGTTCTGCTCATGAAAAGAACCCCCTCCAAACAACCTTGAGTTTAGCAAGTGAAACCTCTTAAATTTTTTTCATGCTTGTGTTGGTATTTTCTAACCCTTGTGTGTTCTATCCTTGAAGTTACACCTGCACAGCTTGTAGAAACCCATAGCTTGACCCCTAAATCGACTAAAGCTTCCTTGTGCACTTGTGTAAGTCAAAAAATGATTTATTGTCTGTTTTCGCAAAACAATATACAGTCCCAAATTCTTCTTGGAAGCCTTCTATAAATCCTCATTGATCTCATGCGACTACCTCTCCTTTCACCTGGATCTGGTAATCTTTTTCCTTGTGAATCATGTTGTGGCTTTATCATCCGAATCTCTAGATCCTTCATTGATTCTGCCCCGTTATCTGTTTATCTGCTATAACCTATTCTCAAGTATTGGTGTCGATTTACCTAAATCTCTCATTTCTGGACATTCTCATACCCCTTCCTCTGAGGATCATGACGTTGTTTTATCGATTTTATCTATAAACGATATCCATTTGGTTCAATGGATTTTGTTGTTGTCTTTAGTTTTCTCATGTCTCAGCAAGTTGCCAATCTTGATCTCATGGTTGGTTCCCCTCATATCCACTCTCGTATAAATCTCTTACTTGATAATCTCTGTGATGATCATAAAAGAGTAAATGGAGTTGAAGAAGATTCTCATGCGTTGCTCTTTTTGCCAAAAATCTATGTTTCAACTCCTGTCACGATCATATTTTTCGAGCCATACTCTCAAGGGCTCCATCTATCTGTGCTATGTGAATTTCTCATTGGTTGAATTTGGTAATGAGGTCATGACTAACGATTGATGGTGCCGTGACGAAACCGAGAGCCTCCTGTGGGCAAGTACACATGGTTGAGCTGGTCGGCACGCGCTGGTATCGTAGTTAATAGTCGTGATCTATTATGGGACTATACCGATGTGCTATCTTTTATGGACATTCTCTCAAATTGATCGCTGCATTTTGTCTCAATATGTCGCGATATTCTTTCCAAATCTATCTTTTGTATCTTGTCAGATGCCATCACATGGATTGATATCTACCTTCAGCGTGGGAGTTGCAAGCCTCTCTACCCTTAAAGATCATCATTCAAATCTCGGGACGACATTCTTTTAAGGGGGGAAGGCTGTGACACCCCTGGACTCTATTTCGTGTTATGTTGTGGGTTTTGTCCTAAGTTCAGATGCTCAGTGAAAATTTATATTTCTCGATCGCGTCTATATCTGTTTATCAAGATTTTTCATGAACAACCACCGAATTCGGAGTTATTCGATCTTGAGCAATGCCAAAATTGGAGCCTGTTAAATTTTTTATTTCTTGAAGCAAATGCGAATACGAAAGTCAATCCCGTCTCGCAACTCCCGGCCAGACTCATACATTCAGACTTTCGATAGTTGTTATGTTATCCAATTTATATCCAAATATTAATCTGGATTCGTACTTTCAAGCAGAATCTCTAATGTGTAGACCTTTAATTATTCTTATGTAAACTGACTTGTTACCTCTATGTCATAATTCATCTCTGTCTGTCATGTGTATCCTAAAGATTTCTAGAAGTTTGATCCAAATACTCACATGAAAAGATAAATCCTATGCTTGCTTGAAACTGCTCGTTTGGACAAATGCAGATTTTGAAATTCAACCAAGCCTTGCCATCTTGCTTAAACAACTCTATATAAACTCTACAACAAAAGTTATTAAGGGTCCGTGCCACGAAAATGTCGAGAAAATACCCCGATTGCCTTAATATATAATTTGAAGTTTTATAACAATACTAATTTGACCAAAGTGAAACTTCGATTTATATTCAAGATACGAGGTTTGACCTTTCATAAAAGTTGTAGAACCTGTGTTATACAAAAAATTTTATAATTACAGCTAGCCTTGATTCAATCTCTAAGTTTCTCAAACAGGACCCTCAAGACAAAATAAAAATCTGATTTCAGGATTCAAATCCTTCTAAGTCTGGAATCAGTGTCGTTCGGATTGATGTCTCACGTTCCCAAATTTTTGTTCAACAACTCATGTTTCCTCAAATATAAAAGTTGTTAATAACTAATAGAGGCACAACATATTAAAAGATGACATTCATCCGATTTCGTTTGATATATTTTGACACTCAGTTTTCACAAGTTTCCATTGTTTTCTAAGCCACTGACAAACCAATTTTCGTCGGTCTATAACTCCCTAACCAGTGCCCGAAACACCTCAATCTCTATACAAGATTTGTAGAGTGTAGATCAAGGAAGATATCTCTTATAGTAACCCAGATCCGATTCCAATGGGAAAATGACAAAAACGGTCGCGCCAATGTGTGTTGGTTGCTTTGCCCTTAAGGAAACTGAGCTCTGCAGCATGCCGCCCGCAGCGGCCAATGGCTGCCAGCGACGTCTCTTTAAATCAAGCAGCAGCCTTCTCTTTGCCCCACACACCACTCTCTTCCCTGTTCTATGCGCAGAGAACAAAAAGGAGCTCTCTCCCTCCCCATGGCGACCCCGCTCCCTAACTCGCTCCCTAACGCTCTCCCATGGAGCTGGCTACTCGGCGACACCCTTCCTCCCTATCGCGAGCAGCCCCTATAGACCAGTGAGCTCCCTCCCTGCTCCTTGGTGATCAAGTCTCCCCCATGGCGAGCTTCCCTCCTACAAGCACCTGGCACGCAGGGACCTCCTCTGGTCTGAGCTCGAGCAGGTGAGCTCGTCATCGACCATGGCTGAGCCACTCGCCTCATCAAGCTCATCCATGGCGCCCTGTTCCTGCTCGGCCCTCCCTGCGCGCGCCCCCTTCCCTGGCCGAGCACAACTCCATGGCCACGTCCAAGGTCGTCAGCCAGCTCCCCATCTCCTCCCTGCGTGCGTGCAGGAAGCAAGGAGGAAGAACAACCCCCCTCTCTATGACAAGTAAGCCCAAGGCCAAATGTGAGTGCATAAAAAATTGCAGATTTTTGTATCATCTTCTAAAATTCATATCTACTGTTTGGTAGTTCCGAAAATCATGAAACTTGTTGTGTCGATTTCCATATAAAATGCTCTACCTATTAGATCTATAAGATGGCATGTTTTAGTGGAAAAGTTTTTCTGTAGAAATTCGTATTTAAAACTGGTTTACAAAATAAATGAACTTGCTTCTCTCTCCATAGTTTTAATTATAAAAATCGAAAAATGATGAAACTTTTTTTTAGCTAGATGTTGTCATACTCTAGCTAAGAAAAATATAAAACTTATATGTTGTTCACTGTTTTCTTGGTGTGTTAATTAAAACATGTTAAATAGGGAAAAGCAGATTGATTTCCTTGTTATATTTGGATCTGTAGCTCTAGTGCTCCAAATTGATTGAAATGTTCATAGTAGACCCTCTATGTGATACTTAGTGACTGGTAAAAATTTCATGATTTATGGTTGATGTATGACTGAGTTAGTAATTTAACTTGCTTGATGCATATTAAGTAGTTTTAAATGATTTTCCAATAATATAAAGATGTAAAAATGGAAAATGGTGTTCCACTGTCCTTGCATGATATTATAGTAGCCTAAGAAAACTTAATATGGTCATGCATCCACAGAAAATAATTAGTTTTAGATTTAACTTGCTCTCACACGCTCTATCGCATTAACAATTTATTAATTTTGTAATAAATAAAATATAAAACCTGAGCATGTAAAATTTATACATTGGTCATGATTTGTTATTACCTATGCCTCATAAAAATTTGAACCCCAAATCAAATAGTTTTATATGGTGCTAAAATAACACCGATTTTATAATTATAAGAAGAGTTAGTGAAAACTAGAAGTAAAAAAAAGTGTGCATGTTTCTTGAAATGCTTAAATATCTTGATATAAAATGAAACTCGATAACTAAGTCATGATAGATTAGACTGAGAATTGGTGGTAGTATCTCTCCATGATTTTGATTGATGATTGAGTTGAGTACTCTTGTGCTATCAAACTGAAATTCCTACATGTACAGTTTTGGTTGTGCGAGTAATCTACTAAACTGAAGTATGTTTCCAATAGATATGTGCTATATAAAAATTGTATTTCACTTGTATATCTAGCTCGTCCTAAAAATTCATGAGCTAAGAATTGATTTTTTAGAAGTTATGCTTTTCACAAGTTCAGTAACCGAATCTCTCTAATTTCTATATAGATTTCAGAGATTGCAATGGTTGCTTAAGTTAATGTTAAAATAAGTTCTTGGTGTTCATAATAAAGTTGTAGATAACTTTCCAATATTGCTTGTGTTAAAATCTCATTACCAAAGGCCTGATAGTTTAAGAGTTAAAATTTTACAAAATAATTGTTGTGTTCTATCCACTGTTTGGACATATTTCAAAAACTGTACTGTTTAGGTTAATTAAAATTGGACCCACCTCTTGGTGATTATAAAAGTTACGTAGCGCTTTTACTAAACTTTCCAAAAAGTCTTAGATCATTCTTTTTGGTGGTCTAGATCTCAAGTTATAGATGTTTTAAGTATGAAGACTGAATCTGTCCAATTCTGGACAGTAAGGCCTTCATAGTGTCTTTTACCCTTGATGCATATTAAATCAACCTGAGATGTTCATAAATGATTTGTAGACGATTACATTAGCTTTCTAGAATGTCTAGGATCAATTGCTTTGGATGCCTGAGTCTCTAGTTATGAATTTTTGAAGTCGCAAGTCTGAATCTGTTGAAATCTAGACAAAGATGTCACTTTAGCACTATTTAACCTTGCTAAGTGTCTAATTAGATTGAGATAACAATACCAAAGTTGTAGATAATTTCTTAGAGCTTCCAAAAAGTATTTTATCACTATTTTTGGATGAATATATTATGATTTATGACTAAAACAAGTAAATGTTGTGCTGCTGTCCTAATCTTGTTGATTTTTGTTAATTGCACTACTCTCTTGTCTTGCTTGAGCATGATTGATAGTGCTATCTCATGATCCCTATATTAGTAGATTGTACAATTGGAGATATACAAGTAGCTAGTACAGTAGTAATTTAAATTGTTGAAGTCTAGTAAGTAATCAGCTTCAATCAACCTTATTTTAGCAAGTGTCGTTATATGGATAAGAAACACAATTAATGATATGTTACCATTTCTAATACTTGCGTTGCTAATGTAATATTGCTAAATAACCAACCTCATTAGACTAGTATAAAAGGCATTGTGATTAGGCTAACACCTTCTACGTGTTCTCTTGTGTGTGTGTGTGCTTGCATTAAAATATTGAGAATGTTGGTAGAACCCGAATAAGTGATTATTCCCTGTTAAACTATGTTTGTATGCATGACATTTAAAAGTCACTATGAATTTAGGTGTGCTTAAGTAGTTTAATAATAGAGTAACTAATAAATGATTAAAGTGAATGTGGTAAATGCTTGTACGTGTGATGTTGTGTTTGTGTTGGTTAATTATAGGTAATAATCGTCATATTTCGAGTAATGTTGACTTGTTGTGCCCGATGACGTATAGATAGCTTGCTTTAACGTATGGATGTTTATGTGTCTTACTAGTTAATGTTGGTTTGCTACCGTGTCCATGGAGTATCTTGTGCTACTTTCATTATATTCATACATATGCATCATGCATCTCATTTAGGACCGAGAGATGATGATCGTGCAAGCGATGTGGTGCCAACCACAAGATATAGCCGATGGACGACCTGAAGAAGGATGAACTTAGCCAGTGGATACTCGCCAAGCGAGTGTCATCTAGCAAACACTTTCTAGTGTGAATTCCAGGCAAGCCCCTGTTTTATACATAACCGTTATATATGCTATTTTACTGCACTTAATGTTTGTAGGCTTATACCCTGCACTTAAGTGTAGGAATTGCTTGAAACCCTAGTTGCATTAACTCAGGATTCCTTTTGAGATGGATACTAGTATGCTAGGTCGAGTAGCTGCTATGCTAAATCAATCTCTCGGTAGAAGTCGAGTGATTTTTCTAGCACTCACGCGAGGTCAGGAATTGGTTGTATCCATTTCGATAACAGAATGATGATGGTCTGTGGACACGGATCCATGGGGATGCGTTGTCTATGAGACAAAATTGGAATAAGGATTAACGTGCGGATATCTGTGTCAAGCGTTTGAACGTACTAAGCACATGTCGGGAAATATGGTAACCGGTAAGCCTAGTACCTGAGTGAAGCCGGGCGCGGACTTTCCTCCTCACTCGTCCTGAGACGTGGTCTCCCATTTCAGATCTGGTGGGTACAAGTATGGCCACTGCATGGTGGCAGCCGGGGTCAGTGGAGCATTGTATGCCAAGGCGGTGAGCCCTGGCCGCGAACGGGGGATCGATGGGGATAGTTGATATGTGTGGGGACAGAGTGTCCCTACATGTCGTGTGTTTAGGTTTTCCTTGCAAGGTTAAAACTCGATTCGAATTGTCTGCTTCTTGTAGCTAATGAGACTGCTTGATCCATTATATTGCATTGAGTAAAAAAGTGGAAATGAGGTTACTTTCAAAAGGATGTTGATTGACATAATGCTTGATACCATGTACGGGTAGTTAGGTGCTCATCTAGTCTAAAAATATTACTCTAGAACTTGAAAAGCTAAAACTTGTTTTAGACTTAGCTAGTGCTTTTGGCAAACCAAACCCCTCAGCCAAACAACTTCATGGTCTAGAGGTAGAGGTGTAGACTCCTCACACCGGGTAAGTCTAGCTGAGTATTAGTATACTCAGCCTTGCTTGTGGCAAAAATTTTACAGGTACTCCTTGGATGATTTGGTTGATGGTGTGACTTGGCCTTCATCCCTGCCACCGGGATAGACGGTCGAGTGGGTTACTGCATCCGCAGGAGAGGACCAGGAGGAGTTGCGTGGCCAGGCTTCGCCATGTTACACGGTTTTCTCCGTTAGTTATTTCCGCTGCATTAAAAACTATGGTTACTATTTCTGAAACTCCGATAATGTAGTCACTACTGATACTTCCTTAATTTATGGTATTATGCTTTATTGTATTTCTCTATGCCTCACCTTCGAGTGAGCTACTGGTATTCGATCCTTGGTAAGTGGCTTTATCGGACTAGATCCGAGGAATTGTCAGTTATTCCGATTTAAGTGCGTCGTTGCCTCTAAGGCGAGACTTGGGCACTTAAGCTAGAATAATTTGGGCGGTTCTGCCACAAAGGTCTTCTATTTATGCTATTGAAGTTAGCATTTTAGCCTCAAGGTATTGTGAATCTGTTGGGTGCACCGAAGGTGCACCCAATGGGTGTAGCCCCCGAGCTTTGAGTGGATTTTAGAAATAATCCATTCAATGGTCTTCCTTTGTATGCTTTTGAAACCATTTTCAGAATAACCAGGCGATGCCATCTGTCCATGCCTTGTTAGGTTTGAAATCAATTTGATTGGTGATAAGTTGGACATCTAGCTGGTTGAGACAGATGGCCTTCTACTGGACACCACCCTGCTCTGTACTTTAATGCTTCTGTTGATTGGACTAGCGCTTCAGTAACCACAATTGTGCTTCTTCCCATTTCAGCTGATCTCCTCCTTTTTGTCACGGTACATTCATTCCATATATTTTGTGGATATCAATTCTTCAGAAAATCTTGAAAATTCCGGGTGATACACCCAATGGGTGTGCCCAAGGGGTGTCTGCCCTGCGTAGAGTGTTTATCGCGTAGTCCTAAAGTAGTAACTTGATGTGATAGAGAGGTTTAATCATTTTCCTGAGCAGTTGACTTGGGTCCAACTGGTGTCGTGTTACGCAAAACGGCGCCAGTTGCCTGACTCATTTTTAGGCGGCTTGAATTGCTTATTAAATTCTTGCAACTGTTCGGTGAGCGGGGTAGGAAGTGGACGGTCACCCCTCGACCTCTTTAAATAGCCTGCCTGCCATGGGTGTTCTCTTCACTCGTCCTCGATCACTTGCTCTCTTCTTCTTCTTCACTTCTCCACTTTCCGCACGACCATGGGTAGGGGCAAGAGCTGGCCTCGCCGAGCCGACGGGAAGCGCAAGCGTCCCTCAAGTCTGCCCTCGAAGGATTTTGGTGACTCAGAGTACTCGGAGGAAGCGTCTTCCGAGTATGATAAGTCGCCCGCTCCCGCATCCCCCATGGCGTCGTTCGAGGAATCGGACGACTCCATGGGGATGTCCACTGCGGCCTGAGCATACTGCGCTCCATCGAGCGCGCCAGGCTTGGCGGATCGTGTAACACCCCAGGTGTTACTCAAGGTTTCTCCTCAGTACCCACATTGTGACCCATTATCACATATGTTTTTGTTGGAGCAAAAGGCACCAAACTTGAGGAGCTAAAACTTGATCAAGTATTTTTCACCTTAAGAATCATACCCTGGCCATATGAAGCTTAGGGAAGAAGGAAAATGTCAAAACCCTAAAAACCTTTTCTTTAGGGCAATGGAACACTGAAAAGAAACCCAATAAAACACCAAGAAAATCACATTGTCATGACTTGGGCCAATTATAAAAGTTGTGATACACTAAATAAGCTACAAAAAATAGTAAGAGAGTTTGCCCAAAAGATTTTTTTTTAAATCTCCAAATAAGTCATTCAAGTGGGGACCTTCTATAGAAATCAGAATTTCAGTTTTTTGAAATTCAGCCCCCTCACCAAACTCGAGCATGTTCACTATGATCCCTAACTCTAAACCACTCGCCCCAATTGACAAAATGGCGCCAAATTACCATTAGAACACCCTGGAGAAACTTGGGGTCAAAACAAATTCGTTTGACATGAAATGGTGCGCCTTTACTCTCGGATTGGGGCTGTCAGACAAACCAATCTTTGGGACATAACTACTCAATTCAAAGCCCAAGAAACGCCTCAGCCTCCACACATAAACGATAGAAGATAGTCGGAAGAAGAGATCTTACAATAGTATCTTGCCCAAATTCGCGAAGATTTGGAACCAGTATACGCTTGAAAACGACTACACTGAACTCTACCACGTGCTCGACGCCGTGCCAATGGGGCTGAGCGCACTGTGGCGCTCCTTCGCGCACGCCCTGAGCGCTTGTCAGAACGACCGCTCGGCTGCGCGCGCCCACACATATAAAGTCCTCCTGTTTATGCAACACTACGCTCCACACCTCGCCTCACTGTCCCGACCAAGTTCCCATCTCCAGCGAGCGCTGCGCCGCCCAACCGAGCCACCCGAATACCGGCCACCGCGACCAGCTCACCCCAGCCACCCCTCGCCCATGCTAGCTGCTCAGATAGCTTCACCAGAGAACCATGGAGCTCCCCAAGCCCTCAGACCGAGAACAACCCCACCGGAAATGCTAGATCACCCTCGCCGGAATTCCTCCGCCCACCAGAGAGTGTGGACCGGGTAACCACTGTACCATTATCAAATTCCTCGTGCGCACAGTTTCTGCGTCACCTAGTAAAGCTCCCCGAACCAACCAATTGAACTCTACCATCGTGTTTAGGCTGGACTACTCGCCGCCGACGAGCTCTTCCGCCCCCGCGCGCGGCCAGAACAACTCCGACCACCTCCGACCGCCATCAGCCCATCGACGCATTCGCCAGGACCTCCCCGACCTTCATGGACACTTTGCCAGAGCTAGATCACAAGCTTAGGGGGTTTTCTGCAATGTCAGTGACTTAGATGAATAGTAGCCCGGGGACCCGTTGTTGGGGACTTGTTCTCAAATGCTATGAATTAAGAACAAGGCAACATAGAATATTAAATATCAAAGCCCTTCGTCCTTCGAAACATTATTTCCCCTTGGGTATAATGAATTTCGGACGAAGGTTACGAAGGTCATACCTTCATAATCATAATAAGAGACAAGAAAAGATTTATGCATGAAATAAAGAGAATAACATAATTATTTTAAACATTATCCTCGATTTACTTCTATTTCATTTTACTTGTATAAACGATGGCAAATTACAAATGTACCTTCGGTCTGAAGAAAAGCAAGGGTACAAGCGTGATGCGAATGCCAAGTCTGCGTGAACAGTACGAGAGTACTGTTCATCTATTTATAGGCACAGGACGCAGCCCGTGTAAAATTACATTAATGCCCTTTACATTTATCAATAACTCTACAGTAATTCTTCAGGGTCTAATTTGGCTTTTCATCTTTAAGTCGGTTCCCCTTTTCTACTGTCATGCCGAAGCTTATCTGCGCATAGCTTCGTGATGATCTTTTCCTTCGTCACAATCGCCTTCCGTCCCACTCAAGCTTCGTCTTGACCATATTCTTATATACTCGTAATCCAATTCCGAAGATACCTGTTCACACATTTCACTTGGAAAACATTGTCAAATCATGTTTTTGAGGACCTTCGGGAGCCGAAGGCCCCCAACACCCGTCTGTAAGGAGCGCAAGGAAAATACGCCAGGGACCCGAGCGCAAAGTGGATTTTCTTTTCCATTTTGAATTTCACTACCTTTTTAATAAACAACAGACTTAGAAAAAGCATAAATTAAATAATATTCATCCAAATTTGGCCAAACCAATTTTGCTAGACTCTGTATTATAGAATCTATCAAGCAAAAATAGTAGCCCCCATATTTCCTATGATACTTTTTTGAGTTTTGATTTAAATAGAAAAACCACTTAAACTTTGGAAATAAGGAAAAGGGTAGAAAAACTTTTAGACTGAGGTTGGGAAAATTTATGGAGATACTTGACCACTAGTTACAGTGTTTAAAAATGTTAATTACCCTAGTACCTCAAGATTAAACAAATTTCATCCCCTAGGATAAGTTTTTACCCAAACTTGGGAAAAATAAAAAAGGGCACTAAAAATAGAAACCAGAGAACAATATTATTTTCCTAGCATGATTAGGTGATAAAGTTCATGGGAAAAATATATGGAACCCTAGTCCAGCACTGTTCTGGAATTTATGATTTTATTTAGGTAATGAGTATTTAAGTAAGATAATGATTAAAAATAATAGGACATATGCAATAGTGATAAGAAAAATTTAGTAGACCCTTGATCACTATTGTACCACTACAAAAATAATAACCACCCCAGAATATCAAAATAAGTGGGTTAAAAAAATAAAACTAGGATTTTGCCAATACTTTAAAAAATTAAAAAGAAAAACTAAAAGTGGGAAACAGTTAGCAACTCTATTTTTCCCCAAGTGCTTATGATGTGTACTATAAGGGAAAAATATAAAACTAAGGTAGTTGTACAGTGGAATACACTCCACCCCTGCCCCATGAGAAAGACTATATATTCTAAGAAATCATACAACCCATCCCCTATAAGTAAAAATAACCAACTTTAGGAATGAATGCTCTTGCGCAAAGAAGAAATTAGAAAAATTGGGAAATCTGTTGTTTGACATTTTTCAAATAGAGTGGTATTAGAAAGCACCAACTGAGCCCCAAACTTTAGAAAATCACCATTAATTAACCATTAGGTACCTTTGGCTAAAATCTGGCATAGGAGCATAATATTACCCATAAACACCAACAAAAATAAGTTATAGGGCAGAAGCCACTTCTACACAAGGGTTGTAGTTTAAAGTGCCCTCTCTGCCCTAGATTTTGTTATTTTTGTACAGAGAAAACCACTCCCATTTTAGGCCTAAATATTTAGGAAAAACTTGTGTAAGTCAATAAAAAACCACTGTAATTTTTATAGGATTTTTGGAAATTTCTAAAACAGAAGCGTAGTTCAACCTACCCTATAAAAGACCTTAAAAGTCAAAAAGGGGAAGAAATCCTTGGAACATATTATGCACTTTGGACAAGTACAAATGGATATAATTATGTTGCATTCATACTCATACATTTGCATTCATTAGATTACAATCTCACGGATGAAGAGTACGTCTTGATCCAAGAACCAGAGGCACAACAAGAGGAAGCTCGGGAACTAGCTCCCGAACTCGTCGCCGAAGAATCTCCCGCTGCACCCACAATTGAAGGCAAGCCCCGATTTTATGCATAACCGTTATATATATGCTATTTTACTAGACTTAATGTTTGTAGGCTTGTACCGTGCACTTAAGTGTAGGAGTTGCCTGAAACCCTAGTTGCATGAACTCAGGATTCCTTTTGAGATGGATACTAGTATGCTAGGTCGAGTAGCTGCTATGCTAAATCAGGATCTCGGTAGAAGTTGAGTGATTTTTCTAGCAATCACGCGAGGTCAGGAATTGATTATATTCACCTTGATAATGGGATCTATGATGGTCCATGGATATGGATCCAGGGTGGATGCCTTGTCTATGAGACAGGAATGGAATTAAGGATTAATGTGCGGATACCTGAGTCAAGCGTTTGAACGTACTAGACACATGTCAGGAAATATGGTAACTGATAAGCCTAGTACCTGATTGAATCTGCCCACAAACTTTACTCGTCACTGGTCCTGAGACGGAGTCTCCCATGCTAGCTATGGTGGGTACAAGGGCGGTCGTTGCATGGTGGCAGCTGGGGACAATTAGAGCATTGTACGCCAAGGCCGTGAGCCCTGTTTTGTTGCCAGGGAATCGATGGGGACGGTTGACGTGTGTGGGGGACGGAGTGCCCCTACATGTCGTGTGTTTAGGTTTACCTTGCATGGTTAAAATTCGATTCGAATCGTCTGCTTCTCGCAGGTAATGAGATTGCTTGACCCCTTGTAGTGCATCGAGTAAAAAGTGAAACGAGGATTCTTGAGATAACATGTTGATTACACTAAATGATTGTTACCATGTATGCTTAGAAAGGAGAAAACCTAGCTTAATTAAATATTCTAGAACTAGAAAAGCTAAAACTGTTTTTAGACTCAGCTAGTGCTTTTGGCAAACCAAACCTCACTCAGTCAAACAACTTCATGGTCTAGAGGTAGAGGAGTAGACTCCTCACACCGGGTAAGTTTAGCTGAGTATTAGTATACTCAACCTTGCTTGTGGCATCATTTTTACAAGTACAATGCAGGACATGGTTGATGGTGTGACTTAGCCCTCCACCCTGCCACCGGGTTGGACGGTTGAGTGGGATGCCGCCTCGGTAGGAGAGGATCAATTTGAGTAGTGGGCTAGGCCTTGCCCTATTCCTCAGCACCGACGTTATTTATTATCCGCTGCACTGTTAAGAACTTGTTATCTTTTATCAAACTCTGATTTATGTAATTACTCAAGTACATTAATCTGTGGTTTTCAAGTTTATTGTATTCTCTGTGAGTCTCACCATCATGTGAGCTAATGGTACTTGATCCTTGCTAGGTGGCTCTATCGGGCGAGATCCGAAGAACTGACGGGTTATTCCGATTTAAGTGTGTTGCTCCCTTTAAGGTGCAACTTGGGCACTTAAGCTGGAATAATTCGAGGGGTTCTGCCACAGCTAGTATCAAAGTGAATACCATTACAGAAGAGTCAATAAGTCATGAGTGCCAACTTTTCAAAAATAAAATTTGCTTAGAAATCAGTGTTGGATCGTCAGGACTAGAACGCTAGACCTAGGACGAAAGGCCTTAAGAATAGTGGGGTAGATAGGTGGCTATGTAAGTAGGCCATAGAGGCCGACACTAGGATAGAATGGATGCCCCAGGAGCTCCCCTATGATCGATGAGAGGACGTTCATTCTAGCATGCATGCATTATAGAACAGGAATAATTAAAAGTTGAAGAAAATGTATTGAATCATGACATAACAACATTAGTTAAGAATGAGTAGCAGGAAAATGAGTTGGAATAGATTAATATAAGTTGACCAACCTCCCTTAACTTAACCACACTTATCTTCTTACCGCTCCCGTAGCACTTACACTTACCCCTCTTTCACAGATGTCTTCACCCACCCCCGTCGATGGAGGACACCCGCTTCAGCTTTGACTACCTTTCCTGAGAGGGCTTTCCCTCTATCTTGTGGGAGGTGCTCTCCTCCGATGGATACCCACACCCCTCTATACATGGTGCATTTGTACGAGGAGCATCGGGTGCCACGTTGTAGGGTTTGGCTGACCCTAGAGTCTCACCCTCTGTAGCCTAGGTGGCGTTCCCTTGACTCCGAGACTGTTGGGTTCAGGGCGGACGACACCACCAAGGCCGCAACATAAAAAGCTTTGACGACCTTCTGTGGATACCACCCATTAGAGATGATGATGCACCCACCAGGACTCTTCCCCGCCGAGAAGAGGGATGACCCGATGTGGTGTAACAGAGTGAGCCACATGAAGGATGTGTGGGCCATGCATCCCGATCTGGTTGGGAGAATCATCGTCCAGTGCATGAGTGCACTGTACCACCTGAAGGCCTTGCAAAGCGACGCCATGATGCACCTTACCGGACTCGCTCAAGCGGCAAAGATCACCCTCGATGATAGGGAGGACTTCATGGTCGACCTGTCTTCAGAATTGGTGGAGAAAGATCTACAGGTGGAACAGATGAGAAACTGCATCCAAGCATTGGAGCAGCAGGTGGAAATCCGGGACAACACCATCGATATCCTGGAAAACTAGCTCCATGATGTGCAGGAAGAGCTTGCGGAGGCCAACGTTCACCTATAAATGCACCACCAAGAGATGAACGCTAATGAGGCAGGCAGTGAGGGAGAGGAGGATCCCGAGGAAATAGAGCTAGCTTTCGGTCCGAACGCGGCTCCCTCCGGAGTGCCCCCTTCACCTGGATCTAGTGTTGCCTCTACCAACTACGGTTAGACGGGTTAGAATTAAACATGTTAGGAGGACGGGAAACCCACGTAAGCTTAGCTTTTCGTAACAGCTTTTGAACTAGGCTTTAGGGTGGTTCCCCTAATATGTTGTAACCCGGAAAAACATATATGAACAATGCAATGAATGGATGGTTATCCTTGTTTGGTTCAACATAATTGTATGTCATTTTCTTCTCATGTGATATATTGTCTCTGTGTGGAACCCTGAATTGAGGTAACAACGACAGACATTCTGTTTTCAGATGGCAGCTAGACCTCGTCGCGGGCAAAACGAGCAAGTTCCCCGCCACCTCCCCCAGCTACCACAATGTAGGAACTTATGGCTCAGCAAAATGAGATCCTGCAGCAGCTGGTGTAGTGCCAGCCCTACCCTCAGCAGTTTGGTGGAGGCCAGCAGCAACGCCCACCGACTGCGGCTACATATCAGGAGTTCTTGAGCACCCAACCGCCGTTGTTCACCAAGGCGGAAGACCCGCTGGATGCCGATGTGTGGCTTAGGGTCATGGAGTCTAAGTTTCCACTTCTCACGGGAGCTTGCCCTGACGCCGCAAAGACTCGCTTTGCCGCACAGTAGCTCCATGGACCTGCAAGGACATGGTGGGACCATTTCCTCGCCATGCTACCCGCTGACCACGTGGTGACGTGGGAGGAATTCAAGACTGCTTTCAGAGGACACCACATTCCTGCAAGGATATTGGATCGCAAGCTTAATGAGTTCTTATCACTGACTCAGGGGACCCGCACTGTGCTACAATATGCTTAGGCCTTGAATGACCTGTGCCAGTATGCGTGTTATCATGCAGATTCAGATGAGAAGAAAAGGGACTGTTTCCAAAGAGGGCTCAACACCAAGCTTCGTGAGTGCCTCAACACTGTTCATGCCGACAACTTCAATGAACTGGTCAACCTTGCCATTTCATAGGAGGACTGCATTCTAGCCCACCGGATAGAGAAGAAGAGGAAGGCACCAATGTCAGGGTCCTCAACTCAGCCTCAGAGGTTCCGGATTGTCTCCAACAATCAAAGCAGAGGATCCCAACAGCAAGCAGGGAGATGGGTCATCAGGCCGCCACAACAGCAGCAAGCACCCAACCGTTTCCCTTCTCCCGCTCCAAGGAATAATCAGCCCCAACGACAGCAGCAGCTGCAATTCCGCCACGGGAACGGGAACAAATGTTTCATGTGTGGCAACATAGGCCACTATGCCATGGATTGCCCACGGAATCAACCAAGACAGATGCCAACACCTAACCAAGAAAAAGGGAGGAAGCAAAAGGTGCAAGTCAAGCAAGGGAGGCTCAACTTCACTACTTTGGAGGAGCTACCCGAGGGAGCGCCCATCATGACTGGTACCTTTTCCGTTTTTATAACCTGCATTGATTCTCTTTGACTCTGGTGCATTACATAGCTTCATTAGCCAGAAATTCAGTGTCAAATGTCAACTGCCTTTCTACCATACCCAAGGGGCTTTCATGATCGCAACGCCGGGAGGCAAAATTGCGACCAATCAATTAAATCGAAATGTGCTTATTCAATTGGGGAGCAAAATCATCAAAACCACCCTCCTCATTTTTGGGATGGATAATGTGGATATCATTTTGGGAACTGATTGGATGACCCAACACCAAGTAGTGCTACATGGCGCCAACCGCATCGTTGAAGTCCATTCCCTGACTTGCGAAAAATTCACCTTATATTTGCCCAGCCAGGAAACCACTCGGTCATGTGCCTTTTCTATGATAGAACTACCCTTGAAGAAGATTCCAGTAGTCTGTGAGTATGCAAATGTCTTTCCAAACGAGCTACCAGGGATGCCGCCGGATCAGGATATCAAGTTCGCCATTGAATTGCAATCGGGAACTGTACCTATCTCCAAGAGGCCCTACAGGATGCCACCCGCCGAGCTAGCAGAATTGAAGAAGCAATTGCAAGAATTGTTGGACAAGGGATTTATCTGCCCAAGTACTTCACCTTGGGGATATCCAGCCATGTTCGTGAAGAAGGACGAGAGCTTAAGATTGTGCATAGATTACCGCCCACTCAATGCGGTGACTATTAAAAACAAGTATCATTTGCCTCGTATTGATGTTCTTTTTGACCAATTGGTTGGAGCTAAGGTGTTTTCCAAAATAGATCTTTGCTCCGCCTATCACCAAATCAAGATACGAGCAAGTGATATTCTGAAGATGGCCTTCTCAACCAGATATGGGCTGTATGAATATCTGGTGATGTCATTCGGGCTAACGAATGCGTCAGCCTACTTCATGTACCTGATGAATTCGGTCTTTATGCCTGAGCAGGACAAGTTCTTAGTGGTCTTCATTGATGATATTCTGGTGTACTCGAAGAATGAAGTAGAGCACGCCAAACACATACACACAGTACTCCAACGCCTGAGAGAGCACCGCCTTTATGCCAAGTTGTCTAAGTGTGATTTTTGGCTAAAGGAGATTAAATTATTGGGTCACACTATCTCTGAAGGAGGAATATCAGTTGATCCAGATAAAGTGCAAGAGGTAATGAATTGGAAGCCACCCACCACTGTCCGTCAGATTCGGGGTTTTCTAGGGTTGGCAGGGTATTATCGGCGATTCATTCCGGATTTCTCCCGAATTGCTAAGCCCATTGATGTGCACCCGTTGGGTGATTGCCCGATCTTTCGATGAGAGGGTGTGGAATAACTCGATTGGGGGAGGAGACGACGTTCACGGCCCGACTACAGCCTTCCAAAGACGCTGCGCCTTAGCAACCGATACACCACCTCCTATGGCTGTCACGATCTTGTGGAGCGTGACACCCTGGCCACTAGGGCACTCGTCCTGCAAGCAATCGAAGAACTAGCAAGAACAAGTAGAACAAGTACTGAATTACCAGATCTAAATGTAGGTTTAAAGATCAAACTACAATATGGTGGGGTTCCGAAGACAAGAAGACGGGCGGCTGAACTAGCACGCGCGCTTGCAAGCAAGTAGCGAGAGCTAAACTTGATCTAAACAAAACCCGCTGTTCTTGGTGGCGGCTAGGGGGTTTATAAACATGGGAGGACGACCACAAGGGTATTGGGGTCGTGCTGCAACCCTAGGATGCGTCCCTAATGGACCTAACTTGATACACGACCCATTGGGCCAAAATAGGGTGACGCAGCACCATGGGCAGAAAAGGCAGGAAATGTCTCGGTAAGAAAACAATGATTACGGCGGCCTCAGAACAGATATGACTATAATTCCGGATCCATATGAAAGTAGACTTGATAAGCTTTCCATGTTGTGCTTGAACATTCCAATCCGAGCCCGCATCTGACCGTGGTGACCGTCACAAGTTGGTGTTCTTCTGCAGTCCGAATCCAGCATGTTCAAATCCTTTTCCCTTTCGGTCTTCTCCCTGATTCCTAAGCAAAACAAGAGTGCACGGGTCTCCATGGTCTAAATATGATGGACATGAACTCAAGAGTGTAATCACCTGATGGTTGAGTTGACGAGCACGAGCGCGAGTAATGGGACCAGAAATTGGTACTTGTATTGGTATAGATGCATCAGTAGTGTGGATGTCTTCATCATTCTCCCCTTCTTGCATTTGAGTCGTCCTCGACTCAAGCTCAACTTCCTCTCCCAAGTAGGGCTTTAAATCTGCAATGTTAAATGTGGGGCTAACCCCAAAGTCTGCAGGCAGATCTAGCCTATATGCATTGTCGTTAATTTTCTCTAGCACTTTAAACGGTCCATCGGCTCGAGGCAACAATTTAGATTTTCGTAATTCAGGAAACCTTTCCTTTCTCAAATGCAACCAAACTAAATCTCCAGGTTCAAAATTTATTTCCTTTCTACCTTTATCACTAGCAAACTTATATCTAGCATTCATACGCTCTATGTTTTCTTTAGTAGTTTCGTGCAGTTTTAACATCAATTCAGCACGCCTAGTAGCATCAAAATTTAGTTTTTCAGAAGATGGCAAAGGCATTAAATCAATAGGAGCACGAGGTAACAAACCATATACAATCTGAAATGGGCACATCTTTGTAGTAGAATGCAATGATCGATTATAAGCAAATTCAATATGAGGCAAACAGTCCTCCCACATCTTAATATTCTTCTTTAGAACTGCCCTTAACATAGTAGACAAAGTTCTATTCACAACTTCAGTTTGACCATCAGTTTGAGGATGACATGTAGTAGAAAATAAAAGCTTAGTCCCCAATTTTGCCCACAAAGTCCTCCAAAAATGACTAAGAAATTTAGCATCACGATCAGAAACGATTGTGTTGGGCACACCATGCAAGCGAACAATTTCACGAAAGAACAAATCAGCAATATGAGTAGCATCATCAGTTTTATGACATGGTATGAAATATGCCATCTTAGAAAATCTATCAACAACCACAAACACACTATCACGTCCCTTCCTAGTCCTAGGCAATCCCAGCACAAAATCCATAGAAATATCTTCCCAAGGAGCACTAGGAACGGGTAGAGGCAAATACAAACCGTGTGGATTTAACCGTGACTTCGCCTTTTGGCATGTCGTGCAACGAGCAACCAATCTCACCACATCTCTTCTCATCTTGGGCCAAAAGAAATGACCAGCAAGTATGTCCTCCGTTTTCTTTGCTCCAAAATGTCCCATTAAGCCACCTCCATGTGCTTCCTGTAACAACAACAAACGAACGGAGCTAGCTGGAATGCATAGCTTGTTAGCTCTAAACACAAACCCATCACTAACGATATATTTGTTCCATCCTTTCCCATCTTTACAATGCAGCAACACATCTTTAAAATCAGCATCATGAACATATTGGTCTTTAATCGTCTCTAATCCAAAGATTTTGTAGTCAAGTTGATTCAGCAAAGTATATCTCCTAGACAAAGCGTCAGCAATGATATTCTCTTTTCCTTTCTTGTGCTTAATAACATAAGGAAACGATTCGATAAATTCAACCCACTTAGCATGTCTACGGTTCAGTTTTCCTTAACTACGAATATGTTTCAAAGATTCATGATCAGAATGAATAACAAACTCTTTGGGCCACAAATAATGCTGCCATGTTTCTAATGTTCGCACAAGAGCATATAATTCCTTATCATAAGTAGAATAATTTAGAACAGACCCACTCAATTTTTCACTAAAATATGCAACAGGTTTGCCTTCTTGTAACAAAACACCACCCAATCCAATTCCACTAGCATCACATTCAAGCTCAAAAGTCTTATTAAAATCAGGAAGTTGGAGGAGAGGTGCATGTGTCAACTTATCTTTCAGCACGTTGAAAGCGTGCTCTTGTACTTTGCCCCAACTAAAATGCACTCCCTTCTTCGTAAGCTCATTCAAAGGTGCAGCAATGGTGCTAAAGTCCTTCACAAAACGGCGATAGAAGCCAGCAAGTCCTAGGAAACTCCGCACCTGTGTGATAGTCTTTGGCATAGGCCATCCATGTATCGCTTCTACCTTGGCTTGATCAACCTCAATTCCCTGTGGAGTCACAACATAACCAAGAAACGAAACTCGATCGGTGCAAAATGTGCACTTCTCAAGGTTACCAAATAAACGTGCATCTCGTAAAGCATTAAAAACAGCACGCATGTGATCAACATGTTCATCCATAGATTTGCTGTAGATCAATATGTCATCAAAGTATACTACCACAAATTTTCCAATGAAGGCACGCAAAACCTCGTTCATTAATCTCATGAAAGTGCTAGGTGCATTAGTTAACCCAAAAGGCATGACTAACCACTCATACAATCCGAACTTAGTTTTGAAAGCAGTTTTCCATTCATCTCCCAATTTCATACGAATCTGGTGGTACCCACTACGCAAATCAACTTTAGAAAAGACAATGGCACCACTCAATTCATCAAGCATATCATCTAAACGTGGAATAGGGTGTCGATAACGTATCGTGATATTATTAATAGCCCTACAATCAACACACATACGCCATGTTCCATCTTTTTTAGGCACTAAAATAACCGGAACAGCACACGGACTAAGAGACTCACGCACGTAACCTTTGTCGAGTAGTTCTTGCACTTGTCGCTGAATTTCTTTTGTTTCCTCTGGATTTGTCCTATATGGCGCACGATTCGGCAAAGATGCACCAGGAATAAGATCAATTTGGTGCTCAATCCCTCGTATAGGTGGCAGCCCCTCTGGTATCTCACTTGGAAATACATCAGAATACTCCTGCAAAATGTTAGTAATAACAGGAGGCAAAGAATGCTGCATATCTTGAATTGAAATCAAAGCATCCTTGCATACCAAGGCGTAGGCAACAGTAGTGGAAGCAAATAATTCATTAACATCAGTTTTTGTTGCAAGCAAGCAATGTCCTTTCAATTTTATCCCATCTTTGTTATTACCAACAACTTTAATATTCTTGTTGTTCTCAGTTTTAGCTTTGGTAGCTTTAGCAACATCATCACGCACAATAGCCTCAGGGGACATGGGAAGCAAAATAATTTTCTTATCATGGTATATGAGAGAATATTGATTTGATCTACCATGATGCATACAATCTGAATCAAATTGCCATGGTCTACCTAGCAGAATATTACAAGCATCCATAGGCACAACATCACAGTCAACAACATCACGATATGAACCAATAGCAAAATTAATTCGTACCAGCTTGGTTACCTTGACCTTACCACTATTGTTGAGCCATTGAATGTGATATGGATGCGGGTGCGGTTTGGTCGTAAGTGCAAGCTTCTCCACCATGTCGCTGCTAGCCAAGTTGTTGCAGCTACCTCCATCAATGATCAAACGACATGAACGCTCCTTAATGACACACTTTGTTTGAAACAACGTATGTCGCTGATTCTGCTCTGCCTTCTCCATTTGTGCACTAAGCACACGCTGTACAATGAGGCTCTCATAATGCTCTGCATCATCTGCACCAATCTGTTCTTCGGGTGGTTCCTTAGTGCCTACATCATCAGCCGCAAGCAAAGCAAGTGTAGCTTCATCCAAATCACTAGCAGAGGAATACCCACCATCGTCTTTTACCACCAAAACACGCTGATTAGGACAATAACGCTGCACGTGTCCATAGCCCTTGCATCGATAACACAGAACATCTCTTGTTCTACCTGTGGAAGCTACTGAAGAGGCACTACCTGCGGGTTTCTGGGCAGATTTGGTTGCTGAATTTGTGGAAGATGCACGTGGTTTGTCGCTGGAGGAAGGCGGGGGTGCTGGTCGACTTGGCGAGGGAGTTGGTGCTAGTGTACGGCCAGTCATGGATGTAGTCGTGCGCTGTTGCCATGGTGTAGATTTTCCTGCAGAAACATTAGACCTTGCACTAGCACGTCGTCCCTGCACTTCCCTTTCAGCTTTGCAAGCAAGATGAAACAATCGGGTTACATTAGCATAATCTTTATAAGCAAGGATGTCCTGAATTTCCCTATTTAACCCGCCCAAAAATCTAGCCATAGCAGATTCCTCACCCTCCTCTATGTTACAACGCAGCATACCCATTTGTAATTCCTGATAATATTCTTCTACACTTTTAGTACTCTGTCTCAATTGTTGCAACTTGTTTAACATATCACGTGCATAATAAGAAGGAACAAATCTAGCCCGCATGACCCGTTTCAACGCATCCCAAGTTTGTGGCATGTTATTAGGATTCTTCTTACCATGTTCTATCCACCAAACAGAAGCAAATTCAGTAAACTCACTAGTAGCAGCTCTAACCCGCGCATTCTCAGGAAATTCATGGCATGCAAACTTTTGATCAACCGCAATCTCCCAAGTAATGTAAGCATCAGGGTCATATTTACCATCAAAAGGAGGTATTTTAAATTTAACCTTACTAAAAGCATCATCATTACCATGTACCTCACGTCGGTGAAAACCACCCATACCTCTACGGTTAGTACGTAGTCGCCGGCGATTAGGTGCTTCTTGGTCATCTTGTTCAGTATCAGCAACATAGTCATCCCAGTTACCTTCGGCGCCCTCATCACGCCCACCATTGATATTAGCATGCATCTCATCAAACCGCCTCAAGAGTGCGACAAGGCTCTTGTCAATATGAGCAACTGTCATTTCCACATTTGCAAGTTTGGTGTTCGTGTCGATCTGTGTGGCCTCCAATTGCCCCATCTTTTCATTCGTCACCTGCATGTCATTATCAAGACCTTCCGTGTGCGTCTTCACTAGCCTTACAAAGTGTTGTATGATACCCTTGGTGCGAGGAGAGTGTGGCATATTACGAGAAGCATCATCAACCTCCAATCCTGCCATGGTTAGACGAACAGAGGCAACAAGAAAAAAAAACGTGAAGGAATAAAAACTCTACAACTATTAGGATGTAGCTACTGCAAGGCGCTCACTCTCAACCTGCCACACAAGCTCTTACCAATTCTTACCTTGCACAACAGGAGGGGTCAGCAACCAACAAGTCTGCAACCGTGGAATAAGTGTATCGGTGCCGCAGCAACACGACCTGTCAAACTGTAGTCGAAATATGTAGAGTTGTAGGTGGGCTGAAGCAAGGAATACACTAGTACCACGTTAGTTACAAAAGCAAGCTGAATAATCGTTCAACGGTGGTACTGTGCTGGTCCTAGGCTAAACCAGGCTAGAGACGTGAGCCTAGGCACAAAGGTAGTCACTGAAAAAGAACAACTAGCACAGCACAAAGAGAAACAACAGATTTAGAGATTCAGCCCCCTTCTTCTTCTTTTCCTTTTTTTTTTCTTTTCTATTCTTTTTTTTTTCTTCTTCTTCTGTTTTTTTTTGCAGGGGCCTAAACCCTTTTTTTTCACTATGACAACCCAAACAATAAAGATATTGCTAACAACCCCTTTAAATCAGATTTAACAAATCTTGTTAATATAGGAAGTCCAGAAATCTCTACGATGATTGCGGAGCGCTCAGAACGAATTTTGAGATAAGGTCAGATCCGTTGGAAAGAAGATAAGATAAGCTTTCCAGATTGTATTTAAACTTCCAAATCGGATATGATATGTATCCGTGGTGGCAAAAACGAACCAGAGATGTTTTTGGTGATGGTGGATCTCGTGGTGACCAAAACGTGGTAGAACTCAAAACTCTAAAGGAATAAACTAAGACCAGCAACTCGACACAACCGATGCAACCAAAAACTCAACAAGCCCTAACTAAGTAGTACTAGTAAATGCTCAATGGTTTATAGGATTGCGGTAAAACTAATCTACTATTTTTTGGCTTTTTCTGGACTATAGGAGATAAGAAAACAGCGAAGAAAAGTAAATCTCTCACCGATAAACCTTGCTCTGATACCAACTGATGTGCACCCGTTGGGTGATTGCCCGATCTTTCGATGAGAGGGTGTGGAATAACTCGATTGGGGGAGGAGACGACGTTCACGGCCCGACTACAGCCTTCCAAAGACGCTGCGCCTTAGCAACCGATACACCACCTCCTATGGCTGTCACGATCTTGTGGAGCGTGACACCCTGGCCACTAGGGCACTCGTCCTGCAAGCAATCGAAGAACTAGCAAGAACAAGTAGAACAAGTACTGAATTACCAGATCTAAATGTAGGTTTAAAGATCAAACTACAATATGGTGGGGTTCCGAAGACAAGAAGACGGGCGGCTGAACTAGCACGCGCGCTTGCAAGCAAGTAGCGAGAGCTAAACTTGATCTAAACAAAACCCGCTGTTCTTGGTGGCGGCTAGGGGGTTTATAAACATGGGAGGACGACCACAAGGGTATTGGGGTCGTGCTGCAACCCTAGGATGCGTCCCTAATGGACCTAACTTGATACACGACCCATTGGGCCAAAATAGGGTGACGCAGCACCATGGGCAGAAAAGGCAGGAAATGTCTCGGTAAGAAAACAATGATTACGGCGGCCTCAGAACAGATATGACTATAATTCCGGATCCATATGAAAGTAGACTTGATAAGCTTTCCATGTTGTGCTTGAACATTCCAATCCGAGCCCGCATCTGACCGTGGTGACCGTCACAAGTTGGTGTTCTTCTGCAGTCCGAATCCAGCATGTTCAAATCCTTTTCCCTTTCGGTCTTCTCCCTGATTCCTAAGCAAAACAAGAGTGCACGGGTCTCCATGGTCTAAATATGATGGACATGAACTCAAGAGTGTAATCACCTGATGGTTGAGTTGACGAGCACGAGCGCGAGTAATGGGACCAGAAATTGGTACTTGTATTGGTATAGATGCATCAGTAGTGTGGATGTCTTCATCACCCATGACAGAACTATTGAAGAAGGGAGTAAAGTTTGAGTGGAGTCAGAAATGTGAAGATGCTTTTCACACCTTGAGGCAACATCTAACCACAGCACCTGTGTTGGCGCAGCCTGACAACACCAAGCCATTTGATGTATATTGTGATGCCTCTGGCACTGGGCTGGGTTGTGTTTTAATACAAGACGACCGAGTCATTTCCTACAGGTCAAGAGCACTCAGACCTCATGAGCAAAATTACCCTACTCATGACTTAGAGTTGGTAGCCGTGGTTCATGCCTTAAAAATGTAGAGGCATTACTTGATGGGAGCATGCTGCAACATCTATACAGATCACAAGAGCCTCAAGTACGTCTTTACTCAGGCTGACCTCAATATGAGACAAAGAAGATGGCTGGAATTGATCAAAGACTATGACTTGGAAATGTATTACCACCTTGGAAAGGCCAATGTGGTAGCAGATGCCCTAAGTCGAAAGTCACAATGCAATTGTATGGCGATGAATTTCACATCAATACCCTATGTGACGAGTTGAGTAAGATGAGGATTGATGTAATTCCTTCTGGTACCTTGACTTACATCTCTGTCGAACCAACCTTGTTAGACCAGATTATTATGGCCCAACTCGGTGACAAGGGAGTGCAAATCATCAAAGAGAATCTTAACTAGGAAGTGGAGAAGTATAAGTGCTTTTGCCAAGATAGCAAGGGGACACTATGGTTCGAAGACCGACTGGTGGTTCCAAAAAATGGGGACCTCAAGAAGAAAATTTTGGATGAGGCTCACCTCTCAAAATTCTCCATGCACCCAGGAAGCACCAAGATGTACCCTAACCTGAAACCCCTGTATTGGTGGACAAGGATGAAAAGAGAGATAGCCAAGTATGTGGCAAAATGTGATACATGTTAGAGGATAAAGGCAAGTCACCTAAAGTCAGCTGGTGCCTTGCAACCCCTGTCAGTACCTTCATGGAAATGGGACGACATCAACATGGATTTCATTGTGGGTCTGCCCAACACCTCTTGACATCATGATTCAATCTGGGTCATTGTGGACTGATTAACAAAAGTGGCTCATTTTCTTCCAGTGCACACCACCGATAAGGCACAAAAGTATGCAGAATTGTATATTAACCGAAATGTGGGTTTGCATGGATTACCCCGGACAATTGTCTCTGACCGAGCAGCCCAATTCATAGCCAGATTTTGGGAACAATTGCAAGAGTAGTCCTTGGGAACCAAGCTAATAAGAAGTTCGCCTTACCACCCTCAAACTGATGGTCAGACAGAAAGGGTATATCAGATCCTTGAAGATATGCTGAGGGCTTGTGCAATCGATTACAGCAAGAACTGGGACAAGTGTCTCCCCTTGGCAGAATTTGCTTATAACAACAGTTATCAATCCAGCCTGAAGATGGCACCCTTTGAGGCCCTGTATGGAAGGAGGTGTCGAACGAAAAATTTGCTATTTTAGCCTTTTTAACGTGGGCTAAATGCTATTATGTGACCCTTTGTCTATGACTTGTGGGACCATCTGTGTCTATGATTTGTGGGCCTGGGTCTAAAATAGAGAAGTTCACAACTGAGAGTGACAAACACCCCTAAATTGGTCACAACCCGGAGAGAGAAATTTTTGGACCCAACCTGGTGTCAGAAGCCGAAAGAAAGGTCAAAGTAATCAGGAAGAACCTAGAAGCTGCTTAGGCCAGGCAAAAGAGTTATCACGACAAAAGGAGGAAACCCCTACAGTTTGAAGTGGGAGATTACGTATATCTAAAGGTATCACCCACGAAAGGAGTGCAAAGATTTGGGATCAAAGGCAAGCTAGCGCCTCACTACATTGGACCCTATGAGGTCATAGAGGCATGTGGACCCGTGGCACACAAATTGAAGTTACCTCCAAAGATGTCTGCCATCTATAATGTGTTCCATGTATCCCAACTGAAGAAGTGTATTCGGCTACCAACGGGGGTCATAACCGAGCCAGATGTAGAGATAGAACTAGATCTATCATACCAAGAACACGCCTCCAAGATTTTGGATTGCAAGGAAAGATCTACTCGTGCAAGGACGATCAAGATGTATAAGATCCAATGGAGCAACCATACGGAAGAAAAGGCTACATGGGAGACTGAGGATTTTCTACGCACGAACTACCCCGATTGTCTACCTAAGGAAGTCGGTATGTAACCATGCCCCAGCCCCCTGCCCTCTGATTCCAAATATAAGAAAGATGCTCTTAATGAAAACCAAATTAAGAAAAGAAATTATGATAAAAAGGGCTTCCTTCTGAAGTTGCAAAGAGGATGACATTCGAAGAGCAAGTTTTCTCGTAAACCTTAGAGAGCTAAACCATACTATGAGCTGTGACTGCCTCCTCACCCCTGGAGGACCTCGACTCGAATATCGGGGCGAGATTCTTTTAAGGGGGAGGGCTGTAACACCCCATGTGTTACTCAGGGTTTCTCCTCAGTACCCACATTGTGACCCATTATCACATGTGTTTTAGTTGGAGCAAAAGGCACCAAACTTGAGGAGCTAAAACTTGATCAAGTCTTTTTCACCTTAAGAATCATACCCTAGCCATATGAAGCTTAGGGAAGAAGGAAAATACCAAAACCCTAAAAACCTTTCCTTTAGGGCAATGGAACACTGAAAAGAAACTCAATAAAAGACCAAGAAAATCACATTGTCATTGTGACACCCTAGGTGTCTATTTCGTGTTATGTCAGGAGATTTGTCCTAATCTCGGATGCTCAGTGAAAATTTATATTTCCTTATCACATTTATCTCCATTTATCAAGTTACTCATGAATGTTTCACCAAATTTGGAATTATTCGATCTCAAGAACAGCCAAATTTGGAGCATGTTAAAACTTTTATTTCTCAGAGCAAATGCAAATTCGAAAGTCAATATCATCCTGTAACTCCTGTCCAGACTCATTTATTCGGACTCTTGACAGTTGTGATATTATCCGATCTATGTCTGAATCCGCTGTCTCGATAGTCGGTTGTTGGGCCTATGCTTCGTCGCCGAAGGTCTTACAGGAAGAAGCGGTCTTCGGCTGGAGCTGTTTGTATAAGATGGCCGAAGGTCCCTTTTCGTGAAGCTTCGGTATTACAAACCGACTTAAAGATAGAATGGCCTTTTAGTCCATAAAGGTCTGAGTCAATGTTATAAGCTTTTATAAGGGGCATACTTGTAATTCCTCACGGGCTGCGTCCTGTGCCTATAAATAGTGAACAGTATTCCTTTACTGTACACGCATTCTGGTAATTGCAATCGCATCTTTCGGAATCCAACCTTTTGCCAAGGCAGAGGTATTATTGTATTCAATAACTCAATATATTAAGTAAATATAATGTAATTCGTCTATGATTTATTTATCCCTTTTATACCTTTTATTTTATGTTATCTTATAATTTCTACTGAAATTTAATTACGAAGGTTTAACTTCGTAATTATACTCTTATCAACCTTCGTCCAAAATCCATTATCCTGAAGGGAATAATGTTTCATGGACGAAGGACGTTAACATTTAACACTTTATGTTGCCTTGCTCTTGATTCATAGCATTTGAGAGCAAGTCTCCAACATTGGCGCCCACCTCCGGTGAACTCACTTCCACTTTTTGAGCTGATGGCTTCGTTCAACGACCAAGCTGGAGCTGCTTCGGACCCGAAGCTGGTGCTCCCGATTACAGGTGGTTCGTCCTCAGAACCAGCTAACAAGAAACAAAAGAAGGAAGCACAGAGAAGGGTACAGCATGTTGGGGTGCAAGGACCCTTCATCAAGTCAAGATGGTCTCACATTCCTATTACCTTCTCCCAAGAGGACCTTTAGCTCAAGGATTACCCACACAACGATGCCATGGTTATCTCTTGTGTTATCAAAGGATTTCTGGTCCACAATGTCTTGGTTGACACAGGCAGTGCAGCTGATATCATATTTGCTAAGGCCTTCAGACAAATGCAAGAGCCAGAAGATAAGATTCATGATGCTACACATCCTCTCTGTGGCTTCGGAGGAAGACATATTGTAGCACTGGGCAAGATCACCATGTCAGTGACCTTCGGGTTCATCAACAACACTAGAACTGAGCAAGTTGTGTTTGACATTGTTGACATGGAATACCCTTACAATGCAATTATTGGTCGTGGTACCCTCAATGCCTTCGAAGCAATCCTTCATCCTGCCTATCTTTGCATGAAGATACCTTCGGATCAAGGACCCATTGCTATCCATGGAAGTCAGGAAGCTGCAAGAAGGGCCGAAGGCAATTGGACTGACTCAAAAGCAATCCATAACATAGATGGAGCTGAAGCTTGTGAACAGTATAAATTCAGAAGGGAGAAAGCAGCTTCAGCAGATCAGCCGAAGCCTATGCTCTTATGTGAGGACATAGCAGAGCAGAAGGTGCTGTTAGGCTCTCAATTATCCGAAGAACAGGAGAAAACCTTGATAAGGTTTTTGTTCAACAACAAAGATGTTTTTGCATGGTCAGCTAATGATCTTTGCGGAGTAAATAGGGATGTTATTGAACACTCGCTCAATGTTGATCCATCCTTCAGAGCCAGAAAGCAGAGGCTTCGGAAAATGTCAGATGATAAGGCCGAAGGTGCTCGTAACGAAGTTAAAAGACTCCTCAGTGCAGGAGTCATCAGAGAAGTAAAATACCCAGAATGGCTGGCTAACACTGTTATGGTAAAAAAGGCCAATGGCAAATGGCGAATGTGTATCGATTTTACAGATCTCAACAAGGCGTGTCCGAAGGACGAGTTTCCATTGCCAAGGATAGACTCTTTGGTAGATGCAGCAGCTTCTTCCGAGCTCATGAGTCTGCTAGACTGTTACTCAGGCTATCACCAAATTTGGATGAAGAAGGAAGATGAGCCGAAGACTAGCTTCATAACTCCAAGTGGCACATATTGCTATCTTCGGATGCCTAAGGGGCTCAAAAACGCTGGAGGAAGTTTCAGCCGAATGACTGCGAAGGTTCTCCAATCTCAAATAGGCAGAAATGTGTTGATTTATGTTGATGACATCATTGTAAAAAGCACGAAACAGGAGAATCATATTGCTGATCTGCAGGAGACCTTCGCCAGTTTCAGGCAAGCTGGCTTAAAGTTAAATCTCGAAAAATGCGTCTTCGGAGTAAAGAAGGGGAAATTTCTTGGATGCTTGGTTTCAACAAAAGGAATTGAAGCTAATCCAAGTAAAATTGAAGCTATACTTCGGATGGAGCCACCAACTACAAAGAAGGGGGCTCAAAGATTGACAGGAAGATTGGCATCTCTCAATAGATTCATATCCAGATCAGCAGAGAGAAACTTACCATTCTTCGAAGTGCTGAAGTCAGCCGAAGTCTTTCAATGGGGACCAATCCAGCAGAAGGCTTTTGAAGAGCTGAAACAGTATTTGATAGATCTAACAACATTGACTCCACCAATACTAGGGGCTCCTTTGTTATTATATGTGGCAGCTTCGCACTCAGCGGTAAGTGCAGCGCTTGTCCAAGAGAAGCTTGATGGTCAAGTCAAGAGGCAGGCCCCAATATATTTTGTATCCGAGGTTCTTAGTTTATCAAAGAAAAATTATACAGAATTGGAGAAGGTACTGTATGCTGTCTTGATGGCCTCCAGGAAGCTTCGGCACTATTTCCAAGCTTACAACATAATTGTTTCTTCTTCACAACCTCTGAAGGATATTATGAGGAACCGAGAAGCTACTGGAAGGATTGGAAAATGGGCTGCAGAGCTCAACGAATTTTGTATTGAATATGTTCATAGATCTTCGATTCAGTCCCAGGCGTTGGCAGACTTCATTGCTGACTGGACGCCAGGGGCTCAGGAGGAAGAAACGAATAAAGACAACGAAGCATGGACAGTGTTTTGTGATGGATCTTGGGGAACCTTCGGAGCGGGAGCGGCTGCTGTGTTGGTTTCACCTTCCAAAGTCAAAACTTGTCATGCGGCAAAACTTGATTTTAGTTGCACAAATAACATTGCCGAGTACGAAGCATTGCTTCTAGGTCTTCGGAAGTTAAAAGCAATGGGAATCAGAAGGGCCATACTTAAAACTGATTCCCAGGTTGTTTCGGGTCATATTGACAAGAGTTGCAAGGCTAAAGATCCGAAGCTTGAAAAGTATTTGGATATGGTTCGAAGAGTTGAAGCTTCTTTCGAGGGATTTTCTGTCAAAAATATCCCTCGAGGACAAAATGAGCATGCTGATTTGCTAGCTAAGTCAGCAGCACAGGGGCTGCCCTTACCTTCGGATGTGTTCTTCGAAACAATAAAAGCACCTTCGGTGGAACTTCTTGAAAGAGCAGTCCTCAATATATCTCCTGTTTATAGCGAAGATTGGAGAACCGAGATCATCTCTTACCTTCAGGGTAAATTCCTTTCAGATGACGAAGCTTATAACAAGAGGATAGAGGCAAGAGCTCGTCCATATGTCATAATAGAAGGGGAGTTGTACAAGCATGGAGTTTGTGCTCCGCTACTCAAATGTTTATCCAGAGCCGAAGGTATAGAGTTAATGAAAGAAATACATGCAGGCCTGTGTGGATCTCACATCGGATCTAGGCCGTTACTTGGAAAAATTTTCCGCCAAGGATTTTATTGGCCGAAGGCAGCTTCGGATGCAGCAGAATTGGTTCAAAAGTGCGAAGGTTGTCAGAAATGTGCAAGAGATCAAAAA
This sequence comes from Zea mays, assembly GCF_902167145.1. Lineage (NCBI taxonomy): Eukaryota > Viridiplantae > Streptophyta > Magnoliopsida > Poales > Poaceae > Zea > Zea mays. The sequence goes on from NC_050103.1 coordinate 50,915,478, forward strand.
CAACCTTCGTCCTTAACACAGCTCATACAACCCACTTGGCCATTGTAAAGGTGGGGCCTTGACTTGTTAGGTCCGTTACCACCGGCCCAAGGGAACCTGAGATATGTTGTAGTAGCTGTGGAATATTTTTCTAAATGGATTGAGGCGAAGCCTTTAGCCACAATAACTTCGGCCACCGTCCAAAAGTTTTTCTGGCAGAATATTGTTTGTCGTTTCGGGGTGCCAAAGGCTATCACTGTGGATAATGGGACACAGTTTGACTCCGAAGCTTTCAGGGATTTCTGTGACCAAATTGGTACGAAGATCCATTTTGCATCAGTTAGGCACCCGGAGTCAAATGGACTCGTTGAAAGAGCCAACGGCATTATAATGACAGGAATAATGAAGTTAATCTTCAACCAACCCAGGGGAAAATGGCCAGATCAGTTAACCAAAGTGGTGTGGGGCCACAACACAACAACATCAAGGTCTACAGGCTTTACTCCATTTAAGTTGTTATTCGGTGACGAAGCAATAACTCCGGAGGAAGCTAAAACCGGATCAATAAGGATAGTAGCTTCGGCAGAATCAGATTCCGAAGCTACTTATTCTATAGAAAAAGATGCTTTAGAAGGGATCAGACTGCAAGCCGTGGAGAACATCAATAAATATCAAGCCGAAACAATCAAATGGCGGGATAGAAAGGTTCGGCTAAAAAATATTGAGCCAGGACACTTGGTGCTTCGGAGAGTGGCCAACCCAGAAACAGTGGGCAAGTTGCAGTTGAAATGGGACGGACCTTTCTTAGTAGCATCTTCGTCAAGACCCGGTTCATACAGATTGAAGGATATGGACGGCAACGACATTCCTAGGTCTTGGAATGCGGATGAGCTTCGGCGATATTATGTATAACTCGATGTAATTTTTCATATTTTTTATTTTTCTTTCATGGCACCCTTTTCCTTTCCGAAGGGGGAGAAAGGTTTTTAATGGGGCCAGCACATGTAATTTCCTTTTTTAGTTCTATAAGAGCAAAATCCCCCAAGGAATGTAAATGTAAAAGCTGAGAACGCACCATCGAGTGCCAAAAAGTAAAGGCGAAGAAGCTCCAAAGACGTTCCTAAGGGAATGCAGAGCTTACAGCGAAAAGTCAACGCTGATTCCGCCAAAAGTAAAGGCGAAGAAGCTCCAAAGACGTTCCTAAGGGAATGCAGAGCTTACAGCGAAAAGTCAACGCTGATTCCACCAAAAGTAAAGGCGAAGAAGCTCCAAAGTCGTTCCTAAGGGAATGCAGAGCTGAGGTGTGATTGTTTTTAAGAAAATAATGGCTATGAATATGGCTTCGGATACGTGTTTGGCCATTCATTTGCACATCACATTACATCATAGCATTTGCATTCATAAACATTCATCTAGGCATATGTAGGATAATCATCTTCATGGCATAAATGGTTGCTTCGGCAAAAAGAAAAAAAAGAAAGGAAAATGTTGTTTTCTATGCTTCGCTGCGTACGAAAAGAAGGGAAGGTGTTTTTTCGCCTTCGGCTCAAAAGAAAATTTCGTCCACATCAAAGCATTTCTCATACATCAATGGAAGGATAAGGATATATAACAAGTCTACTATCTAAATCTCCAAGGAGCTTCGGCTTCGGCGTCATTTTTGATCATCGGCTTCGGCTTCGTCATCCTACATGAATAAGGTCGTTGTAAGTCAAAATCAAGTTTACAGGAAAAGGTAAGCACAAGGTATGGTTTCTTACTGGTTCAAGGTGGCTACGAGCTTCGTCTCCAGCTTTCTCTCGCCCACCTTTTGTCCATATCATTTTTACAAATCTATTCGAGATACTTCGGGCGAGATCAGGAATGTCATCCAGGATTGATGGTGATAAAGTGAAATTTGGCCTATTGACAATCTTTCCATGATCACAGCCAGCCTTCAGGAAAGCTGCAGCAGTCCCTCGAGAAGCCACCCAGGCACAGAAGTCACCATGCCCAGCTATGACTTCGTCGAGCTCGTCAATCTCCCCCTCAATATGTTCGAAGGTTTTCGGTAGATCTTCAGCTGAGGGGGTGAATTTTTCACTGCTGGCTCCAACTGAGTAAAAAATCTTTCTTAATCGTTGAATGCATTTGTTGCTAAATTCCAAGCATTTTTCTTGAAGACTTGTCAGTAGTTTTCTCAAATCTGAATTTTGTTGAGCTTCGGCTTCAAGTTTTGCATTAAGATCTTGTTTTTCTCGTTCGAACTGCTCAGACTGGCGGAGAAGCTTCGTGTTCAGCTCTGATATTTTTGCTTCAGCTTCCGCCAATAAACCTTCGGTTGCCTGGAGCTCAAAGTTCTTTTTCTCGAAAGCATCTGATTGCTCTTTTATTCTGCTTTCCAAATTTTCAATTATGACTTCGTGCTTCTTATCTTCAAAATCTTGCTGCATTTGCAAAGCTTTGCTCAACAGCATACTCTGCACGAAAACAACCTTCGTCAGACATGTTTTTATTATTAGAAACAATAAAAGTTAAGGGACAAGTAGTTCACCTTGAAGTTGGAATAAAATAAACTACCAACGACATGTTGTCGTCGGTAGCGGCTGATGTCTGTTTCTAGCTTCGGGAATCCGATACTCTTGGACAAAGTACTGATAACTTTGGCTCCTGTTTGATCTTGAATGCAATCTAATTTTTCATCATCAACGCCTCCGAAGAGGAGTGCCCCAGGTTTGTATCCACAGGATTTGGCATACTCTCTAAGCTCTTCTATTTCAGCTTTTGATAGTTGTTCTCCAACTAAATTCTGAAACATGAAGGCTTCGTTTTCTGAAGCTTCATCAGCAATTTCTTTTCCTTTCCCCGACGCTGCGGTCACGGCCTCTTCGGTGGCGGTGGTAGCTTCTTCTGCAGCCATGTCTAGCAGTATTTGGTCAATGTGTTCAATTGTACTCTCCAGATTCAAATCTTCAGCTGAGACAGCTTCGGCAGCTGCGGCCTCCGAAGGTGCAATTTCAATATCTGTCCCCTCTGCAGCCGCTGGTGTTTTCTGGGCTGAAGCTCTTGGCGGCGTCTTGTCAATTACCTCTGTCATAGTGATAATTCTTTGTTTCTTTGCCTTGATTGTTTTCTTCGATTTTTCGGGCTCCTTGTCCTTCTGAAAAAACTTTGTCAGTTGAGGGCCCAGTGGACTTAGCTTCGCAGGTAAGGATTCAGTCATTACCTTCAGAATTTCCTCAACGACAGCAGCAGAAGGTGATGCGGGGGTTTCTTCTGCTTCGGATAATTGTTGCTTCGGAGGCGAAGCTTTCCTCTTCTTCGGAATTTTCTTCTTTAATAGTTCTTTTTCTTCATTCATGGCCTCAGTTATCCTTTTTCTTTTTTGGCCCCCAGCACCTTTGTTCAGGTTTTCATAATCAGGGTAATCAAAGCCCAAGGCGTCCAACACTCGATTTAGCCTTCGTTTCGGACGGGTGCCGAAGGCTGCGGTCATCAATTGATCTTCTTTTTTGGAATAATTGCCAAGTATTTCATTGCACATTGCTTCAATTGTTTCCAGCCACTCTTGGCAAGGTGTTTTAAAGTATTTCTTAAATTTGAAATAGTAAGGCAAACGCACAAGTTCACCTTCTTTCTTTTTCCCCTTCAGCTTCAGCATTTCCCATTCTTTTAAACTAGGAAAAACTTGGAAAGCCAAGAACTCCTGAACCAGGTCTCTTGTACTAATATGCTCTGCAACAATTCTGAATTCATCCATTGCTTGTTGTGTGGGACCGTCTACTGACATGTTGCAGAGAGGTCGGGTTTCTCCGAAGATTAGTTCGAGTGGGCTTTGCACGAGCTTCTCCTTGTCATCATTAACCTTGACATAGAACCACTCGGACTTCCACCCTGCTGCCCATTTACTCCGATAGCTGATTACAGGAAACTTCGTAGTTTTCCGATAAGCAAAATTGTAGCAACCGAAATTGTCATGCAATCCATCCTTTCTAGCCTTCGTCTGATAATGCAGCTCGTGAACCCGGCAAAAGCTGTCCGCAAATGGCTCCACTGCTTGGCTTCGGAGTGCCCAGATGTAAACACTGAGCCTAACGATAGCGTTAGGGGTCAGCTGGTGAAAATAGATACCGAACCTCTTCAGCACCTCTGCAATAATCCCATGAAGGGGGAATCTTAATCCAGCCTTTAAAAAGCTCTTAAAAATGACAATTTCATCCTTTTCCGGCTTCGGGGTAGTCCCTTCTCCCCCGAAGCGTAATAGCTTCTTCTGATCCTCATTGAAAAAGCCTGACTTTACCATTTTGGAGAGATCAGCCTTCGAAACGGTGGATTTTCCAAAGTCCAAGTGGCTGGGCTTACTTGGCATGGCAATACGATAATCGTCTTCGGGATCAGTTTCCTCAATAACTTCTTCTTCTACTCCGGCAGGTGCTTGTTTTGCTTGTTCTGCATCTTCACTAGGGATCTCTTCACAAACTACCAGCCCGGATCGTTGCATGGCTTCGGAGATGGGAACAGTCTCCGAAGCTTCAGTTTCGCCCCCCTCACGCTCAACCCTGGCGGTAGAACGCACTCTGGCCATTTAATTATGAATATGTGGAAATTTAACACTTTCTTCCTCCGAAGTTTTTTCTGACGAAGCAGGCTTCAAACTGGAAGCTTCGTTTGATTCCGACAGACAAGCTTCGGCGGTGGTTAAAAATTTTGGCAGCAAAACAGTGCAAATAGCAATGAATGCTGTGGTAACTTCACACCTACTCGTCTGTTTATATAGTGTTGCAGGTAAGAAGGCGAAGCGCCAGGATTTTTACACCAGGCGGTCACCCGCTTGTACTCGCTGTGCGGTGGGCCGCAGAGACCAAACAGTAACTCTGCAAGGTGGGACCGCTACGCGCTGGGAAATTGAATCGTTTCTCGGCAACGAGCTCAGGGAAGGTGTTTTTTGGACCTTCGGCTCCCCGAAGCCTAAGAGACTTTTTCACGGACCAAGCTCGTTACGAAAAACGATCTAGCACCGCGAAAGGGGCTACTGTTGGGCCTATGCTTCGTCGCCGAAGGTCTTACAGGAAGAAGCGGTCTTCGGCTGGAGCTGTTTGTATAAGATGGCCGAAGGTCCCTTTTCGTGAAGCTTCGGTATTACAAACCGACTTAAAGATAGAATGACCTTTTAGTCCATAAAGGTCTGAGTCAATGTTATAAGGCATACTTGTAATTCCTCACGGGCTGCGTCCTGTGCCTATAAATAGTGAACAGTATTCCTTTACTGTACACGCATTCTGGTAATTGCAATCGCATCTTTCGGAATCCAACCTTTTGCCAAGGCAGAGGTATTATTGTATTCAATAACTCAATATATTAAGTAAATATAATGTAATTCGTCTATGATTTATTTATCCCTTTTATACCTTTTATTTTATGTTATCTTATAATTTCTACTGAAATTTAATTACGAAGGTTTAACTTCGTAATTATACTCTTATCAACCTTCGTCCAAAATCCATTATCCTGAAGGGAATAATGTTTCATGGACGAAGGACGTTAACATTTAACACTTTATGTTGCCTTGCTCTTGATTCATAGCATTTGAGAGCAAGTCTTCAACATCGGTCTATGTCCAAATACTTAATCCGAATTCGCATTCTCCCGCAGGATCTCTTTGTGTGAACCTCTAATTAATTCTTATGCAAATCAGCCCGTTATCTTTATGTCATCATTCATCTCTATCTATTAAGTGTATTCTAAAGATTTCTTAAAGTTTGAACCAAATATTCGTGTGAAGTTATAAATCCTTCGCTTGCCTGAGACTGCTCGATTAAGTAAAAGAAAATTTATAAATTCAACCAAGTCATGCCAACTTTCCCAAAACACTCTATATGAACTCTACAACAAAAGTTATTAAGGGTTAATGTCGAGAAAATGTCGAGAAAATACCCCGATTGCCTTAAAAATATAATTTTAAGCTTTATAATGATGGTACCGTGACCAAAGTAAAACTTTAATTTATATTCAAGATATAAGGTTTGACCTTTAATAAAAGTTGTAGAACCTATGTTATACAACAAATTTTATATTTAAACGAAGCCTTGATTCAATTTCTAAGTATCTCAAACACTGCCATCAAGACATAATAAAAATCTGATTTCAGGATTCGAATTCTTCTAAGTCTAAAATCAGCATCGTTCGGGTCGACGTCTCGCGTTCCCAAATTTTTATTGAACAACTCAAGTTTTCCCAAATATAAAAGTTGTTAATAACTAATAGAGGCACAATATATTAAAAGATGGCATTCATCCGATCCTGTTTCACATGATTTGACATTCAGTTTTCACAAGTTTCCACTGATTTCTACCCACTGACAAACCAATTTTTGTGGCTCTATAACTCTCTAACCAGTGCCCTAATCGCCTCAAGTTCTGTACAAGATTTGAAGATTATACATCAAGGAATATATCTTCTGCAGTGATCCGGGTCCGAATCCAAACAGAAAATGCCAAAAACGTCCGTCCAAAGTCGCTCTGCCATCACCTGCCAGCAGGCTGACGTGACCTGAGCTCTACAACAGCCGCCCACGTCCATCAATGTCTAGCCATGTTCCTGCCAGGAGCCTGTCGTGCCTCGCCTTTAAAAGGGACGCCGCACCCTCTGAGCTTCCCCGGACTCCTATCTGCGCCCTACTTGCCTTGGCTCCCTCCCCTCCTCTATTCCAGCACGCCAACACCATGGATACCACCATACCTAGTCGCTAGTCGTTTGCCTTGGGACCGTCATCACCTTCCCCTCGCCGTCCTGATCTGTTCCCGCCCCTAGTCCGAGCCCCATCATGGCCAGAGAAGCCGCGCCGCCGTTGCTATAGCCTGCCGCCGCGTGCTTGCATGGCCGGGCCATCTGGGGCCACCACCGGCTTGGCTACGAGCAAGCCGAGGCCGTGACCAGCCCTAGCCGCTCTCTGCAGGTCTCGGTCGAAGCCGGCTGTCCCTCCCCATCTCGCTCGTGCTTCTCTGTTGAGCTAAACCAAGGAGGAAGACGATGGACTTGCACGAGATTTTGACCAGCAGCAGGGGGTTAAGCGCACATCTCGTGGCCCACGTGAATAGTAGCATATGGACCAGCTTGCTGGAGTAAAAGTCGTGGCCCGCTCCAGGGGCTGATGCGCAAAAGGGGCTGATGCGCAAAGGTGATTGTTGGGGGCCTTCGTCCTCCGAAGGTCCTCAAAAACATGATTTGACAATGTTTTCCGAGTGGATTATGTGAACAGGTATTTTTGGATCCAGAATTATGAATATGGAGCACGGCCAGGACGAAGCCTGAACCAGACGAAGGTCGAGTGTAGCCGAAGCTGTGCGCAGGGAAGCTTCGGCGCGATGGCAGAAGGGGGAACCGACTCAAAGATGAAAAGACTTCGGGGGCCTCGACAGATTTCCATAAGCCGTTAACAAATGTAATGGACATGGATGTAATTTTACGTGGGCTGCGTCCCGCGTCTATAAATAGATGAACAGTACTCCCGTACTGTTCACGCTGACTTGGCATTTGCTTTTGGCATCACGCTCGTACTTTTCACCTTCTCTCAGGACCGAAGGTACATTTGTAATTTGGAATCATTTCTGTTTTTCCATGTTAATAAAATAGAAATGATTCTATGGTGATGCTTATATCATATTTCATGCTTTATGTGAGTCCTTCGTCATTACTTGTTATGTTTACGAAGGTATGTCTCTCATGACCTTCGTCCGAGACTCATTATTTCCCGAAGGAACATAATGCTTCGAAGGACGAAGGATTTTAACACTTAACACTTTTTATGTTGCCTTGTTCTTAACTCTTAGCACTTGAGAACAAGTCCCCAACATTGGCGCCCACCTCCGGTGAACTCACTTCCACTTCGAGTCTTCGTGAACACCTTCGGAAGCTATAGACCTTCGCTATGGCGCCGAAGAAAGCTTCAGCGGCTGGGGCTGCAGCACTACAACCGCTGGACCACAACCAGGAGACCGTCTCTCTTCGGGAGGCCAGAAGCCAGAAGAGAAAAGCTGTTAGCCCGACGCTTGAGGAAGAAGAGCTAGACCAAGAAATCAGAGAGATGGAGATGCTACATCAACAAGTGCAGAGGAAGAAGGAGAAGGTGGCCCGCCTAGCTGAGTTGCAAAGGCAAATTGACGAAGCTTCTGAGGAAGTTCGCCATCTCACTCACGATGAGCAGAACAGAAGGCCTCATCAGAAAGACCTCCATCAGGAGGGCTTCGTCAACGAAGACGACTGGTATGATAATTTCCATCAGGGAAATTTTGTTTTTGATGATGCTTCTCCTCTGTCTGCTGAGCTGCAGGCTACACCTTGGCCTCCATCCTATAAGCCACCCCAGCTCCCCATGTTTGATGGCCACTCCGACCCGAAGCAATTCTTGATGAGCTACGAAGCAACAGTGTCTTCGTACGGGGGCAACGCTGCAATCATGGCGAAGTCTTTCGTCATGGCCGTCAGGAATGTTGCTCAGACCTGGTATTCCTCCCTTCGGCCAGGAACAATCACTTCATGGCAGAAGCTGAAGGATATGTTACTGACCAGCTTTCAAGGATTTCAAACGAAGCCGGTTACAGCTCAAGCCCTCTTCCAGTGTATTCAGGATCACGAAGAATACCTTCAGGCGTATGTCCGAAGGTTCTTACGATTGAGGGCGCAGGCACCAACGGTGCCCAATGAAATCGTTATCGAAGCCATGATCAAGGGGCTCCGTCCTGGACCTGCAGCTCAATACTTTGCTCGGAAGCCTCCTCAGACCTTGGAGAAATTGCTCCAAAAGATGGATGAGTACATTCGTGCTGACAATGACTTTCGCCAAAGAAGGGAGGAGGCCTTCAGATTTTCTGAGATGACCAGGGGCTTCGGAGGAAGATACTACCCGAGGCATGTCCGTTCCATTCACAACACTCAGAATGATGATAAGGGGAGTCAGCAAAACAGGCCGCAGTGCTCCTCACAGGCTTCGGGGCAACAACAAACTTTCTTTCGGCCACCAGCTCCAAGAGGCAGAGGCGCCAGGGGCTTCGGCGGAAGATTCGGAGATCAGCCAAGGAGACTGTTTTGCCTATTCTGTGGAGAGGGCAAGGGCCACACCACTAGGACGTGCCATGTTACAATCCAGAAGCAAAAGGAACTAGCCGAAGCTGCATCTCAACAAGCTCAGTCGAAGCAGGTTATGCATACTGCTTCGTTTCATCCGCCTTATGTCCCACAATACATAGACAACCACCCTGCGGCTTCTGTAGCTTCGGCAAGTCAACCTCAAGCTTCCTGGCAGCAGCTTCCGCCTCCACCTCCATTGCAGCAAGGTCAACAGCCAGAAGGGAGTCAATACGCTCCACATCAGAGGGACTTCAGAGAACAGTCCGAAGCTCGCACAGTCAACAGCACTGTGCCAGAGTCGAAGCACATTTATTGACATATCCTACCTTTGATAGCAGTCTTTTCTATTCAGTTTTATTTTCTGTGAAGCAAAAAACATTGATAGTTTTCATGTAATAATTTCGTTGTTTCCCACGAGGAAAATCTATTTGCTCCACAGGCCCAAGTTGCTGAAGCCTAAAACTTTTTCCGTTACCAAGGAGGACCTTCGGATTAAAAATCCTTCGGAGTAACAGAAAGTCGTTCTAAGGAACGCAGAGTAAGTTTATGAAGTCACAAAAAGTCGTTCCAAAGGGAGCGCAGTGTAAGTTTTCTGCTCAGAAGTCGTTCCTAAAGGAATGCAGAGCCTACAGCGAAAAGTCAACGCTGATACCGCCTAAGTAAAAGGCGAAGAAGCTCCTAAGGGAGGCTTACAGCGAAAAGTCAACGCTGATACCGCCTAAGTAAAAGGCGAAGAAGCTCCTAAGGGAGGCTTACAGCGAAAAGTCAACGCTGATACCGTCTAAGTAAAAGACGAAGAAGCTCCAAAGACGTTCCCAAGGGAATGCAGAGCTTACGAATATATTTTATGTGTATCTCCGGAACAAATGTCACATGCATAACATAACATCATCACATCATTTTGCATAGCATAAGCATCATACATCATATTGCATTTGGCAAGAGAAGGAGATACTCTCAACCTTCGAAAGGATGCTTTGAGAAAGTGACATCGAAATTGTACAGCTTCGGAATACAGCTTCGGAGAATATTTTTACGAAACATGGGCGAGCTTTATCAGATCAATATCGAAGTTGTATAGCTTCGGAGTATAGCTTCGAAGAATGTTTTGACGAAGCATGGATGTGATTCATCAGAATAATTTTAACGGAGAATGCCTTCTTCACGAAGCATGAAAAGAAGGGAAGGTGTTTTTTCGCCAAAGGCTCAAAAATGGTATGTATTTAATGTTTCATGCATCGTAAAGAATTCAATAATGAAAGGAGACTTGTATATTACATTCAAATGTACAAAGTGTTACATAGATTACACTTTAAATGATTTTTCCAAATAGCATCTAATCTTCTCTCAATACTTCTTCGGCGGCCTCATTTAGAAGTTGGTCAACAACCTTGTCCAAGATAGTTTCGGCCATTTGTTTAATTTCTTCGTCGACATTTGATCCAGCAGTTTCTGAGGGAAGAGAACATTTCTTCATTACTTTTGCAAACCTTGAGCAAAGTTTGGAATAAAAATTACAACACAATAAGAGCGACTAATTGGTACCTAATTGCCTTTCGGGCTCTGTACTCCTTTCGGCAGCTTCTGCCACTTTTCTGGCGTCATGAATGCCTTTTTCGCTCCTTTGGATGATCTCTTGCGCCATTCCTCGGCCGCCGTCGTTCCAGATATCAGTAAAAAATTTGCCACCAACCACGCTTGCTTCGGCCGAGGGGTCCTTGACGTCTTCGGAAGATAAGGTAGCTTCGGATTGAGCTAAAAATTTTACATGCCCGCAACCTTTCTTCTCTAAGACAGAAGCAATTCCTCTGGCGCCCGAAAAAGCGCATATGTCGCCACGACTGTTCAGAATCTCTTCGAAGGCCTCTGCTTCGTGGCTAATCCATTCCAGCGGACCTTCGGGATTGCCTCGAGAGAAATTCTCTTCGCTGGAAAAGGCGCCTACGCTGGCGAAGCTGGATTTAATTTTATTCACACATTCTACAGATTTGACATAGCATTTCCCCTGAGATGTGCGAAGCTCCTTAACTTTTGATTCCAATTTGCTGACCATAAAATCACTAAGTTCTCGTTTCGTTTCCTCAAGCGCGCGCTCCTCTTTAGCTCTAGCCAGCTGTTTCTGAAGATCTTTAATCTCGCGTTTTTGAGCTTCGGCCTGGGCCTTTGAAGCAGCTTCGTCTTTTTTCACTTTATCTACCAGTGTAAGCAGAATTTTATCTTTTTCCAAAGCTTCGTTTCTCAGTCTGATAACTTCGGAGCGTAAATTATTAAACGCAATTTCATAGCTTTCATCTTCGGCGCTCTTTTGGGCTCTTAGTGCGTTGCTTAGGATCAGGCCCTATACGAAAAAGAATTCATATAAGAAAAAAGGAATGAGTTGCGTAAAAATAAGGGGATTTTTCAAGTGTTTAATTCCTATACCTTCAGGCTGTTGTACGCAAGACTGTCTGCGAGATCTTCTTTCGTCATGGCGCTTAATCCAGATTCAAGCTTCGGGAAACCAATACTTCTGGCCATTTCTCGGCAGACAGATAGCTCTTTGTTGTCAGGCAGGCAGTATAAGAAGTCATCTTCATTCGTTCCATTGAATATTACTGCCCCCTTCGGATATTTTAGTTCCTTTGCATAATGGATGGCTTCATGAGTTTCTTCTTCAGATAGCTTCTTCCCCGAAGCATGTCGTATCATGTAATCACGCATGCTGGCAGGTGCTTCGGGGATGGCGGTGTCAGTTTCTTCAACTAATACTGGTTCTGGAATTTTTATTGCTTCGGCTTCAAAAGGTTGCTCCTTGCAGGGCTCTGAAGGCCCAGCTTCAGCTTTAGCTTGTTGAGCCGAAGCTTCAGTGGAAGCTTCAGCAATTTCAACACTCTTTTTTGGAATTGTGCTTGAAGACTTAATTGTCTCCAAGACGTCTAGTACATTTGCCATTCTTTTCCTTTTTGGGGTCACTGATGGCCCCTTTTGGTTTTTTGCTGTTTCAATATTTACTGCAGGACTCAAAACTTCTAATGTTTTTTCCTTAGTCGGCTTTTTCGCTTCTTCCATTTTTTCTGTGGATGGTGCTTCGGCCATCTCTGCAGTTTCTGGCAGCAAGGTTGGCTGTTCAGCTTCGGTGGCCGAAGAAGCTTCTCCGGTGAACTCAGGCACCGAAGCTGGTTCAATATAGCGTGGCCGGTGTGTGAGGACTTTTATCCTCTTTCTCTTTGATTCTGGCTCGCTAGGAGCAGTTGCAGCTTCCTCTTCTGCAGAGGTTGTGTTCTTTCTTTTCTGCCCTCGAGTGGGATAACGATAGTCAGGGTAGACAAACCCAATGGCATCGAATACCCGATTCAGTCTCTTCTTTTTTCGGCCTCCGAAGGCTGCTGACATTGCATTATCTTCAGCCTTCGAGTAGGTCCCGAGTAGCTCATCACTTAAATTGTCAATGCTTTTCAACCACTCATCATCTGGCTCAATAAATTTATCTCCAAATTTGAAGGTGTACTTCAGTCTCACAAGCTCACCTTCGTCGGCCTCTTTCATGGTTTCTTGTGGCATTTCCCATTTCTCAGCAAGCGGCCACACCCTGAAGGCGATATGTTCTTGTACTAAGTCCCTTGTTCCTATAAAAGAGCAGACAACGCCGAAGGCTCTTTGGCACTCTTCGGCGGTTTCGTTCATTTCAACCTTCGGCCTCCGAAGGCCGAAGCTTTGCCAAATAGGACGCATAATTATACCTTTGATGTCTTCTCGTGCTGATAAGTCATTCTTCACATAAAACCATTCTGTCATCCAATCCCCGGGCCATCTCTTCCGAAAGGTTGGTACGGGACAGCTTGCCCCGGACCGAGAAACGAAGCTGTAGCAGCCAAAGTTGTTATGGTACTGTTCCTTGCCCCAAGGCTTTGTTTCATATAATAATTCATGAACATTACAGAAGCTTCTTGCGTTAGGCTTCAGACCTTGGCTCCTCGCGGCCCACACGAAGATATTTAGCCTTATAATTGCCTCGGGAGTAAGTTGATGAAGATAGACTTCGAAGATTTTCAACACCTCCACGACGAAGCTGCTCAAGGGGAATCGCAGTCCAGCTTTCAAAAAGCTTCGGTACACCACAACTTCATTTTCTTCAGGGTGTGGACAAGTTTTTTCCCCTTCGTCCGCCCTCACAATGGACAGATCCCGGAAATACCTTCCTCTCATATTAACAAGATGATTCTCTTTGATAGTTGATTTACCATAAACTGAATGGCTTGGTCGCCAGGGGCGATCTTCGGAGTCTTCGCCACCGCTGTCCATATCATAACTTTCACTGTCACCAGTATCTTCAGACAGCCCCTCCAGAATTTCCTTGGTAATCTTTTCTGTGTTGGACTTCGACATCGCTATAAGAAACCCTAGGTTCTTCTCTTCATCAAGACTCAGCTTCATCTCAGCAGCAGCCTTCTTAGCAGCTTCAGACATCTTCGGAAGCGCTAAAAAACTGTTTTTAAAAGCCGAAGCTTCAAAGCTAAAAACTTAGCAGATCACAGTGCACAAGAGCTAAAAAATGAATGAGCAGGAGTGGTTGGCCAGAAAGCGTGCGAAATAAGTTTGCGGCATGGCCGTATTTATACGCTTGATGCGTTGAAAGTTGAAAGACCCCACTTGTCATTGAATGTTGCTATTCTAGCAAAGGGAAGGTGTTTTTTCGGACCTTCGGCTCAAGGCCTTCGTCCATATCGCAATCTGAATTTATTATTTACAAATTAATATTGCGAGGGGCTACTGTTGGGGGCCTTCGTCCTCCGAAGGTCCTCAAAAACATGATTTGACAATGTTTTCCGAGTGGATTATGTGAACAGGTATTTTCGGATCCAGAATTATGAATATGGAGCACGGCCAGGACGAAGCCTGAACCAGACGAAGGTCGAGTGTAGCCGAAGCTGTGCGCAGGGAAGCTTCGGCGCGATGGCAGAAGGGGGAACCGACTCAAAGATGAAAAGACTTCGGGGGCCTCGACAGATTTCCATAAGCCGTTAACAAATGTAATGGACATGGATGTAATTTTACGTGGGCTGCGTCCCGCGTCTATAAATAGATGAACAGTACTCCCGTACTGTTCACGCTGACTTGGCATTTGCTTTTGGCATCACGCTCGTACTTTTCACCTTCTCTCAGGACCGAAGGTACATTTGTAATTTGGAATCATTTCTGTTTTTCCATGTTAATAAAATAGAAATGATTCTATGGTGATGCTTATATCATATTTCATGCTTTATGTGAGTCCTTCGTCATTACTTGTTATGTTTACGAAGGTATGTCTCTCATGACCTTCGTCCGAGACTCATTATTTCCCGAAGGAACATAATGCTTCGAAGGACGAAGGATTTTAACACTTAACACTTTTTATGTTGCCTTGTTCTTAACTCTTAGCACTTGAGAACAAGTCCCCAACAGTGATTTTCCCTTTTTCCGTTTCTATTCCAGATTTTGTGCTGAACTTTGAAAATTCATAGAAAACCGTAGAAAAATCGTAAAAAGTTAAATGAGAACTTTTTGGAATCCTTGTGAAATTCTATATGCCATGGATACATAAGTTGGAATGTTTTAGTAGAAATATGTGGCGGTAGAAATTCGTATTTAAAAGTGGTTTAGAGAATAAACGAACTTGCTTCTCTCCATAACTTTATTTATAAAAATCCAAAAATGATGAAACCTGTTTTGTTAGTTAGATGTTGTCATACTCCATCAAGGAAAAATATAAAACTTATATGTTGTTTACTGTTTTCTTGGTGTGCTAATTAAATCAAGTTAAATAGGAAAAAGAAGATTTATTTGCTTGTTATTTTTGGATCGGTAGCTCTAGTGCCCCAAATGGGTTGAAATGTTTACAGTAGACTCTTGGTGTAATGCTTGGTTGCTAATAAAAGTTTCATGAATTGTGTTGCATGTATGATTAAGTTAGTGATTTAACTTGTTTAATACACATTAAGTAGTTTTAAATGATTTAAAAATAATGTATAGATGCAAAAATGGAAAATAGTGTTCCATTGTCCTTGCATGATATTATAGTAGCCTGAGGAAACTTAATATGGTCATGCTTTCACAGAAAATAATTAGTTTTAGATTTAACTTGCTCTCACATACTTTATTGCATTAACAATTTGTTATTTTTGTAGTAAATAAAATATAAAACCTGGGCATGTGAAGTTTATGCATTAGTCATAACTTGTTATTAACAATGCCTCATAAAAATTCTAGCCCCAAATTAGATAGTTTCATATGGTGCTAAAATGACACACATTTCATAATTATAAGAAGAATTAGTGAAAAATTAGAAATAAACAAAAGCGTGCATGTTTCTTGAAATGCTTAAGTGTCTTGAGTGCATGCCGCAACATGGTTCTATGCGAGACGGGGAAGTATATGTATTGTGCAAAATGAAGTTTCAATCTGTATAGTTAATATTGGATTGGCTTGTATAGAGAGGTGGTGACATGCCAAAGTAGTCATCACTTTCTCTATATTTATAAGTCGAGTCGTGACGATGCGTATTATGTGTTTGTTAAATTATGCTTCGCATATAGTGTATGTTTGTGCTCACAATTTCGAGTAGACACTTCAAGTAAGTCAAGTAGGTTTGTGATACAAGTGTGTAATGGAGTTAGTTGTTTTAGGATAATTATTAAAATACTCGGTTTGTATGATAAACATGTATGCGTTCATGAATTGGGAAGTAAATGCATGGTGATTGTGAGTTGGAGATTAGTGGTTTACGGTTCGTATGATTTGGTCGAAGTGCGAATATACGCGTAAATACGTATGTTTATAAAAATGTTGTAGTGTATGTTGTGTCTCGGATTGCGATAATAATGGGCTAGCCGACGTGTATGTTATTTAGCAGCTATGTCGTTGCTCTAGTTAGCCAAATTGTTAGATGGTTTAGTTAAGCTCGTAATCACGATGAATTGCTTGTTGTGGTCTAAATGCGTATGGTTATGGTCGCGGATAAAAAATAGTAATGTTCATGTGATGTCCAAGTTAAAATGCAAATTATTGGGTGAAATGCGCTTCGATATACATGTATACTGGATTTGATTATCGTGGAGAATGCGTTGTTAATTGTGTATGGTAATTCTAGCGCACGAAATAACTTGTATAAAATTAGTAAGTCTACTTATTGGTCCTAAATTGATTGTTTTAACTCTAACAAATGGTAAAGTGTTAGAATGGTCCAAGTCTCTAGAACGCGGCAATTTTTGAAGTAAATAGGAGCTGAATTTTATTAGCTGTTGTTTTGGGCTGTACACATTGTTTTCGTCGTGCTGTTTGTTTAATGAACCAAATCATGTTTTCTGTAGGAAAGTCATATAGAAGAATTGTAGATAACCTTATTATCTTGCTTGTGTTAAAATTTGACAGCCATAAGTCTTGTGCTTTTCACAAATTCAGTAACTGAATCTGTCCAATTTCTGTACACATTTCATAGATTGCATTGTTTGCTTAAGTTATTTTTACAATCTGTTGATGGTCATTATAAGAAATTTGTAGAAGATTTTCTTATCTTGTTTGTGTTAAAATTTGATAACCATAGGCCTGATAGTTCAAAAGTTATGAATTTTAGAAAATGGTTGTTGTGTTCTGTCCACTGTCAGAACAGATTTCGAAAACTGAATTGTTTGTCTTGGTTAAACATAGAATCACTTCTTGGTGATTATAAAGGTTATGTAGTACTTTTGCTAAGCTTTCCAAAAAGTCTTGGATCACAATTTTTTATGATCTGAAGGTCAAGTTATGGATATTTAAAATGTGAAGACTGAATCTGCCCAGTTCTGGACAGCAAGCCTTTCCAGTGTATTTTAACCTTGATACACTTCCAATCACCTTGAGATGTTTATAAATATTTTGTTGGCCATTTCATTATCTTTCTATAAAATTTGGGATCAATTTATTTGGGTGTATGAATCTCTAGTTATGGATTTTTAAAGTCGCAAGTCTGAATATGTCCAAATCTAGATAGAGATGTCGTGTTAACACTTTTTGACCTTGCTAAGTATGGAATCGTGTCGAGGTAAAAATACCAAAGTTGTAGAGCACTTTTTAAGCTTTCCAGAAAGTCCTAGTTTGATATTTTTGGATTAATATTTGAAGAGTTATGATTAAAACCAACAACTGTGGTGCTGTTGTCCCAAATGTGTTAGATGCGATTGATTGGTCTACTCTATTGTGCTGCCTTGAGTGACTGCTTGCTTATTTTGGGTTTTAATTGAACATGAGTAATAATGATAGTGACTAATATAATTGAGCCTAAATATATAAGTAACTAGTACACGTCTCGCTAAGTTAGTGAACCAAATTGGTTAGGGTCTAATAAGTGTTTGCCTAGTGAATGATTGTAGAACCCGATTAAGTGATTATTCTCTTTTAACTAAGTTTGTCTATATAGAAGCCATGACAAATTGATGTGTACTTAACTAGCATAATAATAAAGGAACTAATGAAAAATTAGAGCGAATATGATAAATGCTTGCACGTGTGATGTCGTGTTGCGCTGGTTAATTCTA
This sequence comes from Zea mays, assembly GCF_902167145.1. Lineage (NCBI taxonomy): Eukaryota > Viridiplantae > Streptophyta > Magnoliopsida > Poales > Poaceae > Zea > Zea mays. Next base: position 50,933,090 of record NC_050103.1, read on the forward strand.
GGAAGTGATTGTCGTCTTTCTAATGGTATTGATTACGTAGGCCCGATGACGTGTAGGTAACTAATGCTAGTGTGTGGTTGTTTACGGTGCCTTACAATTTAATGTTTAGTTCACTACCGTCTATTTTGTGATTGTCTTGTAATATTTTTTTATATTCATACATATGTATCTTGTATCTCATTTAGGACCGAGAGATGATGATCGTGCGAGATAAAGGACGTGGAGTGGAGCTGACTCCAAGACGGTGTTGGCAGACGCCTTGCTTATGGACAGACAGAACAAAGGCCAGGATAGGAGATGCTCGCCAAGCGAGTATCCCCCAGCAAACACAATCTAGTGTTGAATTCCATGCAAGCACCGGTTTTATGCATAACCGTTTATATATGCTATTTTACTACACTTAATGTTTGTAGGCTTGTACTGTGCACTTAAGTGTAGGAGTTGCCAGAAACCCTAGTTGCATGAACTTAGGATTCCTTTTGAGATGGATACTAGTATGCTAGGTCGAGTATCTGCTATGCTAAATCAGGATCTCGGTAGAAGTCGAGTGATTTTTCTAGCACTCGCTCGAGGTCAGGAATTGGTTATATCCATTTTGATAACAAAATGATGATGGTCTGTGGACACAGATCCATGGGCATGCGTTGTCTATGAGACGAAATTGGAATAAGGATTAACGTGCGAATACCTATGTCAAGCGTTTGAACGTACTAAACACACGTCGGGAAATATGGTAACCGGTAAGCCTAGTACCTGAGTGAAGCCGGGCACAGACTTTTTTCCTCACTTGTCCTGAGACGTGGTCTCCCATTCTAGATCTGGTGGGTACAAGTGTGGTCACTGCATGGCGGCAGCCGGGGTCAGTGGAGCATTGTACGCCAAGGCGGTGAGCCATGGCCGCAAACGGGGGATCGATGGGGACGGTTGATATGTGTGGGGACAGAGTGCCCCTACATGTCGTATGTTTAGGTTTACCTTGCAAGGTTAAAACTCGATTCGAGTCGTCTGCTTCTCGCAGCTAATGAGACTGCTTGATCCATTGTACTGCATTGAGTAATAAGTGGAAATGAGATAACTGGCAAAAGATGTTGACTGATATAATGTTTGATACCATGTATAAATAGCTAGGTACTCATCTAGTCTAAATTATTATTCTAGAACTTGAAAAGCTAAAACTTGATTTTAGACTCAGCTAGTGCTTTTGGCAAACCAAACCCTTCAGCCAAACAGCTTCATGGTCTAGAGGTAGAGGAGTAGACTCCACACACCGGGTAAGTCTAGCTGAGTATTAGTATACTCAGCCTTGCTTGTGGCATAATTTTTGCAGGTACTCCTTGGATGATTTGGTTGCTGGTGTGACTTGGCCTCCATTCCTGCTACTGGGATAGACGACCGAGTGGGTTGCTGCTTCCGCAGGAGAGGACAAGGAGGAGTAGCGTGGCCAGGCTTCGCCATGTTACTCGGTTTTCTCTGTTAGTTATTTCCGCTCCATTAAAATTTATGGTTATTATTTCTAAAACTCCAATAATGTAATCACTAATGATACTTCTTAAAATTGTGGTATTATGCTTTATGTATTTCTCTGTGCCTCACCTTCGTGTGAGCTAGTGGTATTCGATCCTGGATAAGTGGCTTTATCAGACTAGATCCGAGGGACTGACAGGTTATTCCGGTTTAAGTGTGTTGCTGCCTTTACGGGTGCGACTTGGGCACTTAAGCTGGAATAATTTGGGCGGTTCCACCACACGCTGGTATCGGAGCGAATACCATTACAGAGAAGTCAATAAGTCATGATTACCAACTTTTCAAAAGTAAAAATTACTTAGAAACCAATGTTGGATAGATCGTCAGGACAATGATGATAGACCTTGGACGTGAAGCCCTAGGAATAGATGGTAGCTAGGTGGCTATTTATATAGGCCATAAAGGCTATTACTACTACTAATAATAAGGATGTTGTAGAAGCACCCAAAAAATTAGTTAGGTCTGAGAAGACGACTAGAATGAGCATGCATGATGATTGCCGCATTATAATTGTCTCTTGTGCATCAACATGCTTCTCTCACCTTTATTCCAATAATAAGAACTTGTGAATAATGTGATGTACTGCTATGTTAGGAACTATAAGAAATGCCTTACCTCGTGTCAGATTGGTAAGTCTTGTTAGGTCGTGTTATGTGTTTCTCTTGTCTTGCTATCTAGGTGGTATTGTAATTGTTTAACCCTTTTGCCAATAAAAATTGTTGCCTGTTTTGCCCATAAAAAGACCCCCTTCTCCAAACAATCTAGCGGTTCCCAAGTGAAACCTCAAAAAAATGCTTCAGTTGGTATTTTCTAACCCTTGTGTATCTTACCCTTGAATTGACACCTGCACAACTTATAGACCCCATGGTTTGACCCCTAAATCGATTAAAGCTTGCTTGTGCACTTGTTGTGTCAAAAAATTGTTTGGTGTCTAGTCGCACAAACCTTATCATGGCCATGTTTCTTTCAATAGATCCTGTCCCGAATCTTCATAACCTTTCTGATGCTCATCCTAAGCGATCTCATGCGACTACCTCTCTTTTCACCTGGATCTGGTAATCTTTTCCTTGTGAATCATGTTGTGGCCTTATCATCCAAATCTCTATATCCTTTAATGATTCTGCCCTATTATCTGGTTATCTGTTATAACCCGTTCTCAAGTATTGGATGTTGATCTGCCTAAATCTCTCAATTCTGGTCATTCTCATACCCCCTTCTCCGAGGATCATGACATTGTTTATCAATTTTATCTTTAAACAGTGTATCCATTTAGTTCAATGGATGTTGCTATTGTCTTTGGTTCTCTGATGTCTCTAAAAGCTCATCAATCCTGATCTCATGGTTGGTTCCTCCTCATATCAAATATCATACTAGTCTCTTGCCTGATAATCTCCATGTTGATCATAAAATAGTTCTCTGAGTTCAAGAAAATTTTCATGTGATCCTCTTTTGCCAACAATCTTTACTTCAACTTCAATCACATTCTTTGAGCCATACTCTCATGGGCTCCATCTATTTATGTCACGTGGATTTATCGTTGGTTGCATTTGGTAATGGTATTATGGCTAACGACTGATGGTGCCGCGACGAAACCGAGAGCCTCCTATGGGTGCACACATAAGGTTGAGCTGCTCGGCACGCGCTGGTATCGTGGTTAATAGTTGTGATCCATTGTAAGACTATACCGATGTGCTATCTTTTATGGACATTCTCTTAAAGTGCTCGCTGCGTCTTATCTCAATATGTCGTGATATTCTACCCAAATCTATCTTCAGTATCTTGTAAGATATCCTCTCATGAATTTGCATCTATCTTCAGTCTAGGAGTTACATGCTTCTCCACCCTTAAAGATCCCCATTCGAATCTCGGGACGAGATTCTGTTAAGGGGGAAGGCTGTGACACCCTAGGTGTCTATTTCGTGTTATGTCGGGAGATTTGTCCTAATCTCGGATGCTCAGTGAAAATTTCTATTTCCTTATCACATTTATCTCCATTTATCAAGTTACTCATGAATGTTTCACCAAATTTGGAATTATTCGATCTCAAGAACAGCCAAATTTGGAGCATGTTAAAACTTTTATTTCTCGGAGCAAATGCAAATTCGAAAGTCAATATCATCCTGTAACTCCTGTACAGACTCATTTATTCGGACTCTTGACAGTTGTGATATTATCTAATCTATGTCCGAATCCGCTGTCTCGATAGTCGGTCTACGTCCAAATACTTAATCCGAATTCGCATTCTCCCGCAGGATCTCTTTGTGTGAACCTCTAATTAATTCTTATGAAAATCAGCTTTTTATCTTTATGTCATCATTCATCTCTATCTATCAAGTGTATTCTAAAGATTTCTTAAAGTTTGAACCAAATATTCGTGTGAAGCTATAAATCCTTCGCTTGCCTGAGACTGCTCGATTAAGTAAAATAAAATTTATAAATTCAACCAAGTCATGCCAACTTTCCCAAAACACTCTATATGAACTCTACAACAAAAGTTATTAAGGGTTAATGTAGAGAAAATATCGAGAAAATACCCCGATTGCCTTAAAAATATAATTTGAAGCTTTATAATGATGGTACCTTGACCAAAGTGAAACTTTAATTTATATTCAAGATATAAGGTTTAACCTTTAATAAAAGTTGTAGAACCTGTGTTATACAACAAATTTTATATTTAAACCAAGCCTTGATTCAATTTCTATGTATCTCAAACAGTGACATCAAGATAGAATAAAAAGTCTGAAATCAGAATCGTTTGGGTCGACGTCTCGCGTTCCTAAATTTTTATTGAACAACTCAAGTTTTCCCAAATATAAAAGTTGTTAATAACTAATAGAGGCACAATATATTAAAAGATGGCATTCATCCGATCCCGTTTGACATGCTTTGACATTCAGTTTTCACAAGTTTCCACTGATTTCTAACCCACTGACAAACCAATTTTCATGGGTCTATAACTCTCTAACCAGTGCCCTAATCTCCTCAAGTCCTGTACAAGATTTGAAGATTATACATCAATGAACATATCTTCTGCAGTGATCTGGGTCCGAATCCAAAGAAAAAATGCCAAAAACGCCCGTCCAAAGTCGCTCTGCCATCACCTGCCAGCAGGTTGACGTGATCTGACCTCTACAGCAGCCGCCCACGTCCACCAATGTCTGGCCATGTTCCTGCCAGGAGCTTGTCATGCCTCTCCTTTAAATGGGACGCCACATACACTCTGAGCTTCACCGGACTCCTATCTGCGCCCTGCTTGCCTTGGCTCCCTCCCCTCCTCTATTCCAGCACGCCAACACCGTGGATGGCGGGCAAAGCTTCCCTGTTGCATCATACCGCCATACCTAGTCGCTAGTCATTTTTCCTTGGGACCGTCATCAGCTTCCCCTCGCCGTCCTGATCTGTTCCCGCCCCTAGTCCGAGCCCTGTCATGGCCGGAGAAGCCGCGCCGCCGTTGCTGTAGGCTACTGCCGCGCGCTTGCATGGCCGGGCCATCTAGGGCCACCACCGGCTTGGTTGCGTGCAGCTGCAAGCAAGCCGAGGCCGTGACCAGCCCTAGCCGCTCTCTGAAGGTCTCGGTCGAAGCCGGCTGGCCCTCCCTATCGCGCTCGTGCTTCTCTGTTGAGCAGAACCAAGGAGGAAGACGATGGACTTGCACGAGATTTTGACCAGCAGAAGGGGTTAAGTGCACATCTCGTGACCCACGTGAATAGTAGCATAAGGACCAGCTTGCTGGAGTAAAAGTCGTGGCCCGCTCCAGGGGCTGATGCGCAAAAGGGGTTGATGCGCAAAGGTGATTTTCCCTTTTACCGTTTCTATTCTTGATTTTGTGCTGAACTTTGAAAATTCATAGAAAATCGTAGAAAAATCGTAAAATGTTAAATGAGAACTTTTTGGAATCCTTGTGAAATTCTCTATGCCATGGATACATAAGTTGGAATGTTTTAGTAGAAATATGTGGTGGTAGAAATTCGTATTTAAAACTGGTTTAGAGAATAAACGAACTTGCTTCTCTCCATAATGTTTTTTATAAAAATCCGAAAATGATGAAACCTATTTTGTTAGTTAGATGTTGTCATACTCCATCAAGGAAAAATATAAAACTTATATGTTGTTCACTGTTTTCTTGGTGTGCTAATTAAATCAAGTTAAATAAGAAAAAGAAGATTTATTTGCTTGTTATTTTTGGATCGGTAGCTCTAGTGCTCCAAATGGGTTGAAATGTTTACAGTAGACTCTTGGTGTAATGCTTGGTGACTGATAAAAGTTTCATGAATTGTGTTGCATGTATGATTAAGTTAGTGATTTAACTTGTTTAATACACATTAAGTAGTTTTAAATGATTTAAAAATAATGTATAGATGCAAAAAAGGAAAATGGTGTTCCACTGTCCTTGCATGATATTATAGTAGCCTGAGGAAACTTAATATGGTCATGCTTCCATAGAAAATAATTAGTTTTAGATTTAACTTGCTCTCACATACTTTATTGCATTAACAATTTGTTATTTTTGTAGTAAATAAAATATAAAACTTGAGCATGTGAAATTTATACATTAGTCATAACTTGTTATTAACTATGCCTCATAAAAATTCTAGCCCCAAATTAGATAGTTTCATATGGTGCTAAAATGACACACATTTCATAATTATAATAAGAATTAGTGAAAAATTAGAAGTAAACAAAAACGTGCATGTTTCTTGAAATGCTTAAGTGTCTTGAGTGCATGCCGCAACATGGTTGTATGCGAGACGGGGAAGTATATGTATTGTGCAAAATGAAGTTTCAATCTGTATAGTTAATATTGGATTGGCTTGTATAGAGAGGTGGTGACATGCCAAAGTAGTCATCGCTTTCTCTATATTTATAAGTCGAGTCGTGACGATGTGTATTATGCGTTTGTTAAATTATGCTTCGCATATAGTGTATGATTGTGCTCACGATTTCGAGTAGACACTTCAAGTAAGTCAAGTAGGTTTGTGATACAAGTGTGTAATGGAGTTAGTTGTTTTAGGATAATTATTGAAATACTCGGTTTGTATGATAAACATGTATGCGTTCATGAATTGGGAAGTAAATGCATGGTGATTGTGAGTTGGAGATTAGTGGTTTACGGATCGTATGATTTGGTCGAAGTGCGAATATACATGTAGTGTCTCGGATTGCGATAATAATGGGCTAGCCGACGTGTATGTTATTTAGCAGCTATGTCGTTGCTCTAGTTAGCCAAATTGTTAGATGGTTTGGTTAAGATCGTAATCACGATGAATTGTTTGTTGTGGTCTAAATGCGTATGGTTATGGTCGTGGATGAAAAATAGTAATGTTCATGTGTTGTCCAAGTTAAAATGCAAATTATTGGTTGAAATGCGCTTCGATATACATGTATACTGGATTTGAGTATCGTGGAGAATGAGTTGTTAATTGTGTATGGTAATTCTAGCGCACGAAATAACTTGTATAAAATTAGTAAGTCTACAAATGGCAAAGTGTTAGAATGGTCCAAGTCTCTAGAACGCGGCAATTCTTGAAGTAAATAGGAGCTCAATTTTATTAGCTGCTATTTTGGGCTGCACACACTGTTTTCGTCGTGCTGTTTGTTTAATGAACCAAATCTTGTTTTCTGTAGAAAAGTCATAAAGAAGAGTTGTAGATAACCTTATTATCTTGCTTGTGTTAAAATTTGACAGCCATAAGTCTTGTGGTTTTCACAAATTCAGTAACTGAACCTATCTAATTTATGTACACATTTCAGAGATTGCATTGTTTGCTTAAGTTAATGTTACAATTTGTTCATGGTCGTTATAAGAAAGTTGTAGAAGATTTTCTTAAGTGTGTTGCTGCCTTTAACGGTGCGACTTGGGCACTTAAGCTGGAATAATTTGGGCGGTTCCGCCACAGTCATGACTTGGGCCAATTATAAAAGTTGTGATACACTAAATAAGCTACATAAATAGTAAGAGAGTTTGCCCAAAAGAATTTTTCAAAATCTCCAAACAAGCCATTCAAGTGGGGGCCTTCTATAGAAATCAGAATTTCAGATTTCTGAAATTCAGCCCCCTCACCAAACTCGAGCGCGTTCACCATGATCCCTAACTCTAAATCACTTGACCCAATTGACAAAATGGCGCCAAATTACCATTAGAACACCCTAGAGAAACTTGGGGTCAAAACAAATTTGTTTGACACGAAATGGCGCGCCTTTACTCTCGGATTGGGATGTCAGACAAACCAATCTTTGGGACATAACTACTCACTGCATAGCCCATGAAATGCCTCGGCCTCCACACACAAACGACAGAAGATAGTCAGGACAAGAGATCTTACAATAGGATCTTGCCCAAATTCACGAAGATTTGGAGCCAGTATACGCTTGAAAACGACTACACTGAACTCTGCCACGTGCTCGACGACGTACCAATGGGGATGAGTGCACTTTGGCGCTCCTCCGCGCATGCCCCGAGCACTTGTCAGATCGACCCCTTGGCTACGCTCGCTTGCGCCTATAAAGCCCTCCCGTGTGCACAACACTTCACTCCACACCTCGCCTCACTGTCCCGACCAAGTTCCCAGCTCCGGCGAACGCTTCGCCGTCCGCATGAGCCACCCGAACGCTGGCCACCGCGACCAGCTCACCCTAGCCACCCCTTGTCCACGCTAGCTGCTCGGATAGCTTCACCAAAGACTCGTGGAGCTTCCCAAGCCCTCAGATCGAGCGCAACCCCACAGGAAACGCCAGATCACCCTCGCCGGAATTCCTTCGCCCACCGGAGAGTGTGGACCGGGTAAGCCACTACACCATTATAAAAATCCTCGTGCGCACAGTTTCTGCGTCACGTGGTAAAGCTCCTCGAACCAACCAATTGAACTCTACCGTCCTGTTTAGGTCGGACTCCTCGCCGCTGACGAGCTCTTCCGCCCTCGTGCGGCCAGAGCAACACCGACCACCTCCGACCGCCATCAGCCCATCGACGCGTTTGCCAGGACCTCCCTAACCTCCGTGGACACTTTGTTGGAGCTAGATCACCTCCACCACGGTTACTATTCCGGTGAGGTTAGGAGCGCGAGTTGGATAGTTCACAAGCTTAGGGGGTTTTCCGCAATGTCATTGACTCAGATGAATAGTAGCCATCTTTAAGGAGCACAAGGAAAATACGCCAGGAACCCGAGCGCAAAGTGGATTTTCTTTTCCATTTTGAATTTCAATTCCTTTTTAATAAACAACAGACTTAGAAAAAGCATAACCTAAATAATATTCATCCAAATTTGGTCAAACCAATTTGGCTAGACTCTATATAATATAATCTATCAAGCAAAAATAGTAGCCCCCATATTTCCTATAGTACTTTTTTGAGTTTTGATTTAAATAAAAAACCACTTAAACCTTGGAAATAAGAAAAAGGGTAGAAAAACTTTTAGACTGAGGTTGGGAAAATTTATGGAGATACTTGACCAGTAGTTACACTTTAAAAATGTTAATTACCCCAGTACCCAAGATTAAACAAATTTCATCCCCTACGATAAGTTTTTACCCAAACCTTGGAAAAATAGAAAAGGGCACTAAAAATAGAAACCAGAGAATAATATTATTTTCCTAGCATGATTAGGTGATAAAGTTCATGAGGAAAATAAATGAAACCCTAGTCCAGCACTGTTCTGCAATTTATGATTTTATTTAGGTATTTAGTATTTAAGTAAGATAATGATTAAAAATAATAGGACATATGCAATAGTGATAAGAAATTTTAGTAGACCCTTGACCACTATTGTACCACTACAAAAATAGTAACCACCCCAGAATATCACAATAAGTGGGTTAAACAAATAAAACTAGGATTTTGCCAATACTTCAAAAAATTAAAAAGAAAAAATAAATTGGGAAACGGTAAGCAACCCTATTTTTCCCAAGTGCTGATGATGTGTACTATAAGGGAAAAATATAAAACTAAGGTAGTTGTACAATGGAATACACCCCACCCCTTGCCCCATGAGAAAGACTATATATTCTGAGAAACCATACAACCCATCCCCTATAAGTAAAAATAACCAAGTATAGGAATGATTGCTCTTTAGAAAATGATCATTAATTAACCATTACGTATCTTTGGCTAAAATCTAGCATACGAGCATAATATTATCCTTAAACATCAAGAAAAATAAGTTATAGGGCAGAAGCCACTTCTACACAAGGTTGTAGTTTAAAGTGCCCACTCTGCCCTAGATTTTGTTATTTTTGTACAGAGAAAACCACTCCCATTTTAGGCCTCAATTTTTTGGACAGACTTGTGTAAGTCAATAAGAAAACACTGTAAGTTTTATAGGATTCTTGGAAATTTCTAAAACAGAAGCGTAGTTCAACCTACCCTATCAAAGACCTTAAAAGTCAAAAAGGGGAAGAAATCCTTGAAACCTAGTATGCACTTTGGACAAGTACAAATGGATATATTTATGTTGCATTCATACTCATACATTTGCATTCATTAGATTGCAATCTCGCGGATGGAGAGTACGTCTTGATCCAAGAACCAGAGGCACAACAAGAGGAAGCTCGGTAACCAGCTCCCAAACTCGTCGCCGAAGAATCTCCCGCTGCACCCACAATTCAAGGCAAGCCCCGGTTTTATGCATAACCGTTATATATGCTATTTAATTGCACTTTATGTTTGTAGGCTTGTACCGTGCACTTAAGTGTTGGAGTTGCCTGAAACCCTAGTTGCTAGAACTTAGGATTCCTTTTGAGATGGATACTAGTATGCTAGGTCAAGTAGCTGATATGCTAAATCAGGATCTCGGAGAAAGTTGAGTGATTTTTCTAGCACTCGCGCGAGGTCAGGATTTGATTGTATTCACCTTGATAACGGGAGCTATGATGGTCCATGGACATGGATCCACGGTGGATGCCTTGTCTATGAGATAGGAATGGAATTAAGGATTAATGTGCGGATACCTGAGTCAAGCGTTTGAACGTACTAGACACATGTCGGGAAATATGGTAACCGATAAGCCTAGTACCTGAATGAACCTGCCCACTGACTTTACTCCTCACTGGATCTGGGACGGAGTCTCCCATGCTAGCTATGATGGGTACAAGTGCGGTCGTTGCACAGTGGCAGCCGGGGACAATTGGAGCATTGTACGCCAAGGTCGTGAGCCCTGTTTTGTTGCCAGGGAAACGATGGGGACGGTTGACGTGTGTGGGGGACGGAGTGCCCCTATATGTCGTGTGTTTAGGTTTACCTTGCATGGTTAAAACTCGATTCGAATCGTCTACTTCTCGTAGCTAATGAGACTGCTTGACCCCTTGTACTCTATAGAGTAAAAAGTGAAATGAGGATTCTTGAGATAACATGTAGATTACACTAAATGATTGTTACCATGTATGCTTAGAAAGGAGAAAACCTAGCTTAATTAAATATGCTAGAACTAGAAAAGCTAAAACTGTTTTTAGACTCAGATTGTGCTTTTGGCAAACCAAACCCCTCTCAGCCAAACAACTTCAAGGTCTAGAGGTAGAGGAGTAGACTCCTCACACCAAGTAAGTCTAGTTGAGTATTAGTATACTTAGCCTTGCTTGTGGCATCATTTTTACAGGTACACTGCAGGACATGGTTGATAGTTTAACTTGGCACTCCACCCTGCCTCGGCAGGAGAGGATCAGGAAGAATAGTGGGTAGGCCTTGCCCTATTCCTCAGCACCGACATTATTTATTATCCGCTGCACTGTTAAGAACTTGTTATCTTTTATCAATCTCTGATTTATGTAATAACTCAAGTACTTTAATCTGTGGTTTTCATGTTTATTGTATTCTCTCTAAGTCTCACCATCGTGTGAGCTAATGGTACTCGATCCTTGGTAAGTGGCTATATGAGACGAGATCCGAAGAACAGATGGGTTATTCTGATTTAAGTGTGTTGCTGCCTTTAAGGTGCAACTCGGTCACTTAAGCTGGAATAATTTGGGGGTGGGGGTTCTTCCATAGATCGGATGACTTAGAGGAGACCTCCTCGAAAGAGGTGGACTCCTCTGACTCCGAGGAGTGGAGAGGCGACGAGGGTGATGGCGACGAGGACAACGGCAGCAGCGGCGACAACGACAGCAAGGGTGGTGGTGACGGCGACGATGAAGGTGGCGACTACGAAGGCGATGGCGACGGCGACGGCAAAGGCGACAACGATGGTAGCGGCAAAGGCGACGGCGAGGGCGACGACGACGGCGGCAAGGACGATGGCGGCGACGGCAAGGCCGGCGACATAATGCTGCTGGTTTAAATATTAGTATAGATAGCAGTGGTAGTAGAGTAAAATGATGAAGACATCCACACTACTGATGCATCTATACCAATACAAGTACCAATTTCTGGTCCCATTACTCGCGCTCGTGCTCGTCAACTCAACCATCAGGTGATTACACTCTTGAGTTCATGTCCATCATATTTAGACCATGGAGACCCGTGCACTCTTGTTTTGCTTAGGAATCAGGGAGAAGACCGAAAGGGAAAAGGATTTGAACATGCTGGATTCGGACTGCAGAAGAACACCAACTTGTGACGGTCACCACGGTCAGATGCGGGCTCGGATTGGAATGTTCAAGCACAACATGGAAAGCTTATCAAGTCTACTTTCATATGGATCCGGAATTATAGTCATATCTGTTCTGAGGCCGCCGTAATCATTGTTTTCTTACCGAGACATTTCCTGCCTTTTCTGCCCATGGTGCTGCGTCACCCTATTTTGGCCCAATGGGTCGTGTATCAAGTTAGGTCCATTAGGGACGCATCCTAGGGTTGCAGCACGACCCCAATACCCTTGTGGTCGTCCTCCCATGTTTATAAACCCCCTAGCCGCCACCAAGAACAGCGGGTTTTGTTTAGATCAAGTTTAGCTCTCGCTACTTGCTTGCAAGCGCGCGTGCTAGTTCAGCCGCCCGTCTTCTTGTCTTCGGAACCCCACCATATTGTAGTTTGATCTTTAAACCTACATTTAGATCTGGTAATTCAGTACTTGTTCTACTTGTTCTTGCTAGTTCTTCGATTGCTTGCAGGACGAGTGCCCTAGTGGCCAGGGTGTCACGCTCCACAAGATCGTGACAGCCATAGGAGGTGGTGTATCGGTTGCTAAGGCGCAGCGTCTTTGGAAGGCTGTAGTCGGGCCGTGAACGTCGTCTCCTCCCCCAATCGAGTTATTCCACACCCTCTCATCGAAAGATCGGGCAATCACCCAACGGGTGCACATCAGTTGGTAATCAGAGCAAGGTTTATCGGTGAGAGATTTACTTTTCTTCGCTGTTTTCTTATCTCCTATAGTCCAGAAAAAGCCAAAAAATAGTAGATTAGTTTTACCGCAATCCTATAAACCATTGAGCATTTACTAGTACTACTTAGTTAGGGCTTGTTGAGTTTTTGGTTGCATCGGTTGTGTCGAGTTGCTGGTCTTAGTTTATTCCTTTAGAGTTTTGAGTTCTACCACGTTTTGGTCACCACGAAATCCACCATCACCAAAAACATCTCTGGTTCGTTTTTGCCACCACGGATACATATCATATCCGATTTGGAAGTTTAAATACAATCTGGAAAGCTTATCTTATCTTCTTTCCAACGGATCTGACCTTATCTCAAAATTCGTTCTGAGCGCTCCGCAATCATCGTAGAGATTTCTGGACTTCCTATATTAACAAGATTTGTTAAATCTGATTTAAAGGGGTTGTTAGCAATATCTTTATTGTTTGGGTTGTCATAGTGAAAAAAAAGGGTTTAGGCCCCTGCAAAAAAAACAGAAGAAGAAGGGGGCTGAATCTCTAAATCTGTTGTTTCTCTTTGTGCTGTGCTAGTTGTTCTTTTTCAGTGACTACCTTTGTGCCTAGGCTCACGTCTCTAGCCTGGTTTAGCCTAGGACCAGCACAGTACCACCGTTGAACGATTATTCAGCTTGCTTTTGTAACTAACGTGGTACTAGTGTATTCCTTGCTTCAGCCCACCTACAACTCTACATATTTCGACTACAGTTTGACAGGTCGTGTTGCTGCGGCACCGATACACTTATTCCACGGTTGCAGACTTGTTGGTTGCTGACCCCTCCTGTTGTGCAAGGTAAGAATTGGTAAGAGCTTGTGTGGCAGGTTGAGAGTGAGCGCCTTGCAGTAGCTACATCCTAATAGTTGTAGAGTTTTTATTCCTTCACGTTTTTTTTTCTTGTTGCCTCTGTTCGTCTAACCATGGCAGGATTGGAGGTTGATGATGCTTCTCGTAATATGCCACACTCTCCTCGCACCAAGGGTATCATACAACACTTTGTAAGGCTAGTGAAGACGCACACGGAAGGTCTTGATAATGACATGCAGGTGACGAATGAAAAGATGGGGCAATTGGAGGCCACACAGATCGACACGAACACCAAACTTGCAAATGTGGAAATGACAGTTGCTCATATTGACAAGAGCCTTGTCGCACTCTTGAGGCGGTTTGATGAGATGCATGCTAATATCAATGGTGGGCGTGATGAGGGCGCCGAAGGTAACTGGGATGACTATGTTGCTGATACTGAACAAGATGACCAAGAAGCACCTAATCGCCGGCGACTACGTACTAACCGTAGAGGTATGGGTGGTTTTCACCGACGTGAGGTACATGGTAATGATGATGCTTTTAGTAAGGTTAAATTTAAAATACCTCCTTTTGATGGTAAATATGACCCTGATGCTTACATTACTTGGGAGATTGCGGTTGATCAAAAGTTTGCATGCCATGAATTTCCTGAGAATGCGCGGGTTAGAGCTGCTACTAGTGAGTTTACTGAATTTGCTTCTGTTTGGTGGATAGAACATGGTAAGAAGAATCCTAATAACATGCCACAAACTTGGGATGCGTTGAAACGGGTCATGCGGGCTAGATTTGTTCCTTCTTATTATGCACGTGATATGTGAAACAAGTTGCAACAATTGAGACAGGGTACTAAAAGTGTAGAAGAATATTATCAGGAATTACAAATGGGTATGCTGCGTTGTAACATAGAGGAGGGTGAGGAATCTGCTATGGCTAGATTTTTGGGCGGGTTAAATAGGGAAATTCAGGACATCCTTGCTTATAAAGATTATGCTAATGTAACCCGATTGTTTCATCTTGCTTGCAAAGCTGAAAGGGAAGTGCAGGGACGACGTGCTAGTGCAAGGTCTAATGTTTCTGCAGGAAAATCTACACCATGGCAACAGCGCACGACTACGTCCATGACCGGTCGTACACTAGCACCAACTCCCTCGCCAAGTCGACCAGCACCCCCGCCTTCCTCCGGCGACAAACCACGTGCATCTTCCACAAATTCAGCAACCAAATCTGCCCAGAAACCAGCAGGTAGTGCCTCTTCAGTAGCCTCCACGGGTAGAACAAGAGATGTTCTGTGTTATCGATGCAAGGGCTATGGACACGTGCAGCGTGATTGTCCTAATCAGCGTGTTTTGGTGGTAAAAGACGATGGTGGGTATTCTTCTGCTAGTGATTTGGATGAAGCTACACTTGCTTTGCTTGCGGCTGATGATGCAGGCACTAAGGAACCACCCGAAGAACAGATTGGTGCAGATGATGCAGAGCATTATGAGAGCCTCATTGTACAGCGTGTGCTTAGTGCACAAATGGAGAAGGCAGAGCAGAATCAGCGACATACATTGTTTCAAACAAAGTGTGTCATTAAGGAGCGTTCATGTCGTTTGATCATTGATGGAGGTAGCTGCAACAACTTGGCTAGCAGCGACATGGTGGAGAAGCTTGCACTTACGACCAAACCGCACCCACATCCATATCACATTCAATGGCTCAACAATAGTGGTAAGGTCAAGGTAACCAAGTTGGTACGAATTAATTTTGCTATTGGTTCATATCGTGATGTTGTTGACTGTGATGTTGTGCCTATGGATGCTTGTAATATTCTGCTAGGTAGACCATGGCAATTTGATTCAGATTGTATGCATCATGGTAGATCAAATCAATATTCTCTCATACACCATGATAAGAAAATTATTTTGCTTCCCATGTCCCCTGAGGCTATTGTGCGTGATGATGTTGCTAAAGCTACCAAAGCTAAAACTGAGAACAACAAGAATATTAAAGCTGTTGGTAATAACAAAGATGGGATAAAATTGAAAGGACATTTCTTGCTTGCAACAAAAACTGATGTTAATGAATTATTTGCTTCCACTACTGTTGCCTACGCCTTGGTATGCAAGGATGCTTTGATTTCAATTCAAGATATGCAGCATTCTTTGCCTCCTGTTATTACTAACATTTTGCAGGAGTATTCTGATGTATTTCCAAGTGAGATACCAGAGGGGCTGCCACCTATACGAGGGATTGAGCACCAAATTGATCTTATTCCTGGTGCATCTTTGCCGAATCGTGCGCCATATAGGACAAATCCAGAGGAAACAAAAGAAATTCAGCGACAAGTGCAAGAACTACTCGACAAAGGTTACGTGCGTGAGTCTCTTAGTCCGTGTGCTGTTCCGGTTATTTTAGTGCCTAAAAAAGATGGAACATGGCGTATGTGTGTTGATTGTAGGGCTATTAATAATATCACGATACGTTATCGACACCCTATTCCACGTTTAGATGATATGCTTGATGAATTGAGTGGTGCCATTGTCTTTTCTAAAGTTGATTTGCGTAGTGGGTACCACCAGATTCGTATGAAATTGGGAGATGAATGGAAAACTGCTTTCAAAACTAAGTTCGGATTGTATGAGTGGTTAGTCATGCCTTTTGGGTTAACTAATGCACCTAGCACTTTCATGAGATTAATGAACGAGGTTTTGCGTGCCTTCATTGGAAAATTTGTGGTAGTATACTTTGATGACATATTGATCTACAGCAAATCTATGGATGAACATGTTGATCACATGCGTGCTGTTTTTAATGCTTTACGAGATGCACGTTTATTTGGTAACCTTGAGAAGTGCACATTTTGCACCGATCGAGTTTCGTTTCTTGGTTATGTTGTGACTCCACAGGGAATTGAGGTTGATCAAGCCAAGGTAGAAGCGATACATGGATGGCCTATGCCAAAGACTATCACACAGGTGCGGAGTTTCCTAGGACTTGCTGGCTTCTATCGCCGTTTTGTGAAGGACTTTAGCACCATTGCTGCACCTTTGAATGAGCTTACGAAGAAGGGAGTGCATTTTAGTTGGGGCAAAGTACAAGAGCACGCTTTCAACGTGCTGAAAGATAAGTTGACACATGCACCTCTCCTCCAACTTCCTGATTTTAATAAGACTTTTGAGCTTGAATGTGATGCTAGTGGAATTGGATTGGGTGGTGTTTTGTTACAAGAAGGCAAACCTGTTGCATATTTTAGTGAAAAATTGAGTGGGTCTGTTCTAAATTATTCTACTTATGATAAGGAATTATATGCTCTTGTGCGAACATTAGAAACATGGCAGCATTATTTGTGGCCCAAAGAGTTTGTTATTCATTCTGATCATGAATCTTTGAAACATATTCGTAGTCAAGGAAAACTGAACCCCGTAGACATGCTAAGTGGGTTGAATTTATCGAATCGTTTCCTTATGTTATTAAGCACAAGAAAGGAAAAGAGAATATCATTGCTGACGCTTTGTCTAGGAGATATACTTTGCTGAATCAACTTGACTACAAAATCTTTGGATTAGAGACGATTAAAGACCAATATGTTCATGATGCTGATTTTAAAGATGTGTTGCTGCATTGTAAAGATGGGAAAGGATGGAACAAATATATCGTTAGTGATGGGTTTGTGTTTAGAGCTAACAAGCTATGCATTCCAGCTAGCTCCGTTCGTTTGTTGTTGTTACAGGAAGCACATGGAGGTGGCTTAATGGGACATTTTGGAGCAAAGAAAACGGAGGACATACTTGCTGGTCATTTCTTTTGGCCCAAGATGAGAAGAGATGTGGTGAGATTGGTTGCTCGTTGCACGACATGCCAAAAGGCGAAGTCACGGTTAAATCCACACGGTTTGTATTTGCCTCTACCCGTTCCTAGTGCTCCTTGGGAAGATATTTCTATGGATTTTGTGCTGGGATTGCCTAGGACTAGGAAGGGACGTGATAGTGTGTTTGTGGTTGTTGATAGATTTTCTAAGATGGCACATTTCATACCATGTCATAAAACTGACGATGCTACTCATATTGCTGATTTGTTCTTTCGTGAAATTGTTCGCTTGCATGGTGTGCCCAACACAATCGTTTCTGATCGTGATGCTAAATTTCTTAGTCATTTTTGGAGGACTTTGTGGGCAAAATTGGGGACTAAGCTTTTATTTTCTACTACATGTCATCCTCAAACTGATGGTCAAACTGAAGTTGTGAATAGAACTTTGTCTACTATGTTAAGGGCAGTTCTAAAGAAGAATATTAAGATGTGGGAGGACTGTTTGCCTCATATTGAATTTGCTTATAATCGATCATTGCATTCTACTACAAAGATGTGCCCATTTCAGATTGTATATGGTTTGTTACCTCGTGCTCCTATTGATTTAATGCCTTTGCCATCTTCTGAAAAACTAAATTTTGATGCTACTAGGCGTGCTGAATTGATGTTAAAACTGCACGAAACTACTAAAGAAAACATAGAGCGTATGAATGCTAGATATAAGTTTGCTAGTGATAAAGGTAGAAAGGAAATAAATTTTGAACCTGGAGATTTAGTTTGGTTGCATTTGAGAAAGGAAAGGTTTCCTGAATTACGAAAATCTAAATTGTTGCCTCGAGCCGATGGACCGTTTAAAGTGCTAGAGAAAATTAACGACAATGCATATAGGCTAGATCTGCCTGCAGACTTTGGGGTTAGCCCCACATTTAACATTGCAGATTTAAAGCCCTACTTGGGAGAGGAAGTTGAGCTTGAGTCGAGGACGACTCAAATGCAAGAAGGGGAGAATGATGAAGACATCCACACTACTGATGCATCTATACCAATACAAGTACCAATTTCTGGTCCCATTACTCGCGCTCGTGCTCGTCAACTCAACCATCAGGTGATTACACTCTTGAGTTCATGTCCATCATATTTAGACCATGGAGACCCGTGCACTCTTGTTTTGCTTAGGAATCAGGGAGAAGACCGAAAGGGAAAAGGATTTGAACATGCTGGATTCGGACTGCAGAAGAACACCAACTTGTGACGGTCACCACGGTCAGATGCGGGCTCGGATTGGAATGTTCAAGCACAACATGGAAAGCTTATCAAGTCTACTTTCATATGGATCCGGAATTATAGTCATATCTGTTCTGAGGCCGCCGTAATCATTGTTTTCTTACCGAGACATTTCCTGCCTTTTCTGCCCATGGTGCTGCGTCACCCTATTTTGGCCCAATGGGTCGTGTATCAAGTTAGGTCCATTAGGGACGCATCCTAGGGTTGCAGCACGACCCCAATACCCTTGTGGTCGTCCTCCCATGTTTATAAACCCCCTAGCCGCCACCAAGAACAGCGGGTTTTGTTTAGATCAAGTTTAGCTCTCGCTACTTGCTTGCAAGCGCGCGTGCTAGTTCAGCCGCCCGTCTTCTTGTCTTCGGAACCCCACCATATTGTAGTTTGATCTTTAAACCTACATTTAGATCTGGTAATTCAGTACTTGTTCTACTTGTTCTTGCTAGTTCTTCGATTGCTTGCAGGACGAGTGCCCTAGTGGCCAGGGTGTCACGCTCCACAAGATCGTGACAGCCATAGGAGGTGGTGTATCGGTTGCTAAGGCGCAGCGTCTTTGGAAGGCTGTAGTCGGGCCGTGAACGTCGTCTCCTCCCCCAATCGAGTTATTCCACACCCTCTCATCGAAAGATCGGGCAATCACCCAACGGGTGCACATCAGGTAATGTTAGGTTGTACTATAGCGTAGTGTAAGTAGTAGTGTAGTGTAATGTAATGTAATGACCAAGGGGTGAGGAGGCCAACTCATAATGAGTCGGTCTCAAGTTTGTAACGATCTACCCCTACGAATAAAAATGCAGCTCTTTGTTGGGCCACTATTGCATGCTTTTGTTTGTGCAATTGACGGCTCGTTGGCATTTTAGAGGTAATGCCTGAGTGATGCCTGTGATCTTTACTTTTCCGAGTTATGGTCTGGCACTTTTGCGCCCGACTTATCGAGCCAACCCATATTTCTGCTGACGTATCGCCTTGAGTTCTGAACCCTAATTCTCACTTTTTTCCTCTACCGCTTCTCTGTTTCCTGAGCTCTTGAGTCCACCCACTTCGCTGGAGAGAATGTGAGGGCTCCCAAGAGGAAGAGACAGAGTGTTGTTGTTCCAATTATCCCGTCAATCGATTCTAACACCCAACTTCCATTTGCCGGCAACCACATGTCTGTTGTCTCCAAGTCTAACCTTTTGCACCTCGTCGAAACTATTGTTCTTCCGCCAAAGGACTTGTGTTCCTGGCGAATCTGGGGGGGAGTTATGGTTCCGACAGAGGACACCCATGAAGCTGTCATCTTCATGCCCTTTCTCATCCGAGGACTGGCCCTACTAGCTTCTCCCTTTTTCCGTGGCCTTCTCGATTTTTATGCTCTGAATCTTACACACTTAAACCCCAATTCTTTTCTTCAAATTGTCATGTTTGTTCACATCTGTGAAGCTTTCCTTGGAATTCTTCCTCATTTCGGGATTTGGAAATACCTCTACCACTATCGGCCCGGGATGGCTGGAGGACAGCATCAACTTGTTGGTGGTGCTAGCTTGGAGCTTCATCGGGGCAGGAAAATCAAATATCTTGATATCCCTCTGAACGATAGTATTAAGGGATGGTGCCTTGAGTGGTTTACCATGGAGAACCACAACAAGTCCCTTCCTCCTCGATTGAGGAGGCAGCCTGACGTCCGCACACCCAGCTGGATAGAGTCCCCCACAGCTTTAGAGCTAGCCGAGTATAGGGTGCTGCTTGCCAAAATATGTGCCCTTAATGACAAGGGCCTGAATGTCATAGCTGTTGTTGCTGACTTTGTCTTCAAGAAAATCCAGCCTCTGAAAGATAGAGTTTACTTGGCTTATCTCTACAATGGGGTCAATGACCCTACCCGAATTACCAATAGACGGATTCCGGATGAGGACTGCTGAGCCGGATTGACTTGATGCTAAGGGGCAAGGTTTCGAATGCTGGTGCTCCCCTATCTTATTCTGCTTGGAATCTACCTCCACAGAGTCCCTTTTCTGAATTCATTTCCAACCCTCCTGTTCAAGATGGTAGTCTGGTTCATAGAGTGCGACCGTCCTTAGATGACATCGAGGTTTTCATTGCTCCGTTCCAGAATCATCTTGAAGCGGAGAGACATACCCACTTTTATATGCCAACTAGCACTGATGAAGCTGAGGTGAACGATGTTCTCAGTATGCTAGCTGGAGAATCGTCTGAGTTTACCTGCACTGAGTCGATGGCTATTGCAATTGGGCAGGACCTTGGTGAGGACAAAGGAGTCCAGAGTCCTGAAAGTGTTCGTCGCAAGCGATCGCGCTGGACGAGCAATCCAGTCGCGCCTAATGAGGAGAAGAAGAGAAAGAAAAGACTTCGGCGGTTATCATGCTTAGAACAAGATGTTGGTCCCTCGACATCACTCCTCGGTGGTGGCCCGATGAGCACCACCCTCGAGGACGATATTGGAGGTTGTGATGATGCCAGAGTTGGCAGTTGTGTGATTGATGAGGATGAAGAGGAGGAGGAAGAAGAAATAACCTTGATTCGCAAGAACAGCCACAACAGTAGGAGCAGTGATATCCTGATGCAGGCTTTATCAGGACTTGTTAGCCTCCAGGGGTTGACAATGTCTGCCATTGACCATGCATTGGAAGAAATTATCCCTAAAAACCTTTTATCAGAGCCTCCTGAGGTTGAAAGTTCCATCGTCCATTCAGAGGTCCTGGATGATGTCCCTTTGTTAGGTGATCTTGTCGGGCAAGAGGTAACCCAGACGGTTTCTCACGCTTCGTTGGTCATTGACGTCGCTGGTCAGAGTCACCCAGCTCCTTTGGGTACAAGCAAGGGTGCTTCAGCTTTGGAGGGTGCCGCTAAAGTCGATCCATCCCCCGAGGGTGGTGCTGAGGGCGACCGAGCCCCCGAGGGTGGTGCTGAGGACAACCCAGCACCCAATGATGTCGGGCCAAGCTCCTCTTTAGCTTCTTCTATGGATGTTCACATTGGATCACCATTGGTTTGTTCTGAGGAACCTGTGGTAACGAATTTATCTATTGCTCTCGTCGGTCCGGCCACCTTAGAGGCCAGTGATCCGGATGCTAGGAATCTGCCGCCTGCTGATAGAGCTTAGGTCTCCCCGAGTGATGCTTTAAACATTGTCCCTGTCAGTGCCCCATCAACAAGCACTGCACCAATGCTCCCAGCTCTAGGACTTCCTTTATTTCTCTCCAATCTCTAGGTGAGCCGACCTTTGCTTCTTATTATTCATGTTGGCCAACGAGTTCTCTTGCTAATTTTTGAAATTGCAAAATGTCTTCGACTCTGTATCTGCCTAGTTGAAATCTTGCGGCACCCCTGTCCCCAACCAAATTTCGTCTTTGATGCAGTGGAACCCTCTCCTTCTTCAAAGACAAATAAATGATCTGAAGGCCTCAAACCTAGGTTAGCGAGTCTGTAGTTTCCTTTTTTGCTGTTTATTGCTTTTCTTATCTCATATCTTGTGTTCTTTTCTTGCTGCTTCACTAGTTGTGACTCAGCAGTGCTCCGATGCCGAGGAGAGGTATACCCAGAGCTAGGCTGACCTGAACCAAGTCTCTGCCTTCTTAGACAGTGCTCGGGCCTTGAACTCTTCGTTGAATGCCCAACTTGACTCAAAGAAGATGGCTTATGAGGTAAATTTTCCTAACTGCTTCTGCTTTTCTTTGCTTTGATGCTCGGTGTTTTTCTTGCTTGTAGGAGGAAAGATGGACACTTCTTGTTTCTCACAACAATCTGGACAGATTATATCGCGATGCTAGCAATTCCTTGACTATCCTGGAGAGGAGTCATTGCTTCACTATGTCAGACCTAGACCATCATCGGGATGAAATGAGGGCTTCCTAGATTGAAGTGTCTTGACTTGGTAAGCTACTGTTTTCGAAGGATTATGTCATCAAGGAGCTGCGTGCTTCAAAGAAACTTGTCATGCAAGAGCTAGAGGCCACTCGCCTCAACATCAAGGCCTTAGAGGACGACCGTGTTGTCATGAAAGCGATGTGCGACAAGGCCATGGACAAGGCTGTTCGCGCCGGGAGAATCCTGATGAGGAGGCCTGGTGTTGTGGTGCCTGAAGACATTGTTGCCAATGTTCTTGCTGCACCTGCTGTCGTGAGCCGACCTTCTTCTTCTACTACTCCTGCAGCTGAGGCTTCCTGCAAAAATGCTCCTGCACAGTGATTTGCTCGGATGGAAAACACTTTTTATTGAGTTAGTACTTTCTAGTGAAACAATGTATCGTGAATGTCATGTGCATGTTATTGTGCTACACTTGAACTGATTGTTCTGTAAGTAGGGCGCTGAAACCACCCTCGAGTTACTTTTATTTGAAGTGCTCCTGATTTGAGTTGATTATTTTGCTAGTCAGGTATAGCAATCAACCCTATGTCGCGTCCACTTAGAGGCGCTCCCGACTTAAGCTGAATGTTCCGTTAGTAGGGTATAGTGATCACCTAAGTCACGTAGGCGTGAGCATGTCGCACCGACTTAAGGCGTTTCCGACTTAAGCCGATTGCTCTGTTAGTAGGGTATAGTGATCACCCTAAGCTGTGTAAGCATGAGCATGTCGCACCGACTTAGGGCATTTCCGACTTAAGTCGATTGCTCTGTTAGTAGGGTATAGTGATCACACTAAGTTGTGTAAGCGTGAGCATCTCGCACCGACTTAAGGCATTTTCGACTAAAGCCGATTACTCCGTTAGTAGGGTATAGTGATCACCCTATGTTGTGTAAGTGTGAGCATGTCTCACTGACTTAAGGCGTTTCCGTCTTAAGTCGATGGCTCTGTTAGTAGGGTATAATGATCACCCTAAGTTGCGTAAGCATGAGCATGTCACACTGACTTAAGGCATTTCGGACTTAAGCTGATTGCTCCGTTAGTAGGGTATAGTGTGACCCTAAGTTGTGCGAGTTCTGTGCCGATTTCGAGTTGAGCCCAACCTAGGTCAGTTGTTGATCAAGAACTTGTATGCCTTGGAAAATGGAAGCTTTATTGATAATGAAACCTTCTGCTTACAAAGTACAACTCGTCCTCAAGAGTTTTGAGGCATTGCTATGGGTAGAATTTGCTGAGGTGCTCAATATTCCATGAATTCCCCACTTCGGTGTCGTCCATTTGAGTGAGCCGGTAGGATCCCGGCCGTGTGACCTCCACGACGATGAATGGTCCTTCCCGCGGTGGTGACAGTTTGTGCCATCCCTCCCCCGTCAGCACTCGGCGAAAGACCAAGTCTCCCACTGCGAAGGATCGATGTCGCACTGCTTTGTCATGATAGCGCCTCAAGGTCTGCTGGTATCTGGCCAACTGAATGACCACATTTATTCGTTCTTCCTCTAGTACATCAATGTCCTCTAGCTTGGTTGCTTCTACTTCGGCTATGCTTTCGAATGTTAATCTGGGTGCTCCAAAGATCAGATCTGCTGGTAGCACTGCCTCCGACCCATACACCATGAAGAATGGGGTGTTTCCGTGTAAAGCTCGGCTCAGCTAGGTTCGCAGGCTCCAGACTACATATGGCAGTTCCCTCATCCATTTCCCTGCGAGCTTCTCGCTTTTGTCAAACACCTTTTTCCTGAGTGCATCAGGTATCATCCCATTGGCCCTTTCCACCTGCCCATTAGCTCTCGGGTGTGCCACTGATGCATACTTGATCTGGATGCTCCTCTGCTCGCAGAAGTCAAAGAACACCGAACTAGTGAAATTAGATCCTAGGTCGGTAATGATGCTGTTAGGTATTCCAAACCTGAACATTATTTCCTGAATGAACTCCACGGCCTTTGTTGAGGTCAAAGAGGCGATGGGCTTGTATTCTATCCACTTTGTGAACTTGTCGATGGCAACTAGTTTGTGGTATACCCCCCTTGAGCTTTCTTGAAGGTCCCAATCATGTTCAGCCCCTAGCATGCAAATGGCTAGGTCATAAGAATAGTCTGCAACGGTTGTGCGGGTAGATGCTGCCGCTTTGATAAGAATAGACACTATTCATCCTTGTTCTCAAATGCTATACATCAAGAACAAAGCAACACAATTGTTAACGATTAAAGACCTTCGTCCTTCGATACATTATCTCCTTTCGGATTTAATGATCTTCAGACAAAGGTCATGAAGGACATACCTTCATCATCTCAACAAACAAGTATAAATGGATATATAAGAAATATGAAAGAATATAAATAATAATGATATATCAATAAATTATTTATATTCTCCTTTTATAAACATGAATAAATATTCGTAATATTCACATTACATTAATATCTTCGGCTTGTCAGAAGGTGAAAATGCGAGAGTGACGCAAGAGTGATTACAGTCCAGCGTGAACAGTACGAGGGTACTGTTCATCTATTTTTAGGCATGAGACGTAGCCCGGACAAAATTACATCCATGTCTCTGTTAATTAATTATAATTGTAATGCAAACTATTAAGGACTATATAGTATTTTTCTTATTAACTCGGTATCGTCCTTCACCCTTATCGCAATATCAAGCCGAAGCTCTTTCAACCATAGCTTCGGCTTTTGTCTGCATCATTTTTAGCTTATATCTTCGTGTCTTGCCTGCCTTTGTACTGTCTTGCCAAAGGTGTTTTTTCCTTGAGGACCTTCGGCGGAGGAGAAGACCCCCAACAGTAGCCCCTTCGTGGTGCTAGATCGTTTTTCGTAACGAGCTCGATCCAAGAAAAACATGAAGGCTTCGGAATGCCGAAGATCCGAAAAACACCTTTCCTGAGCTCGTTGCCGAGAAACGATAATAATATTCTGGACGTCGGATGGTCCACCGCTCAGCCAGTGCGAGCGGTATGGCGGTTCGCCTTCTCCCCCTGCAGCACTATATAAACAGATGGGTTGGTGAGGAGTTACCACAACATTCATTGCCATCGCACTGTTGCGCTATTAAAAAATCTAACCATAGCAGAAGCTTTCTGTATTGCATT
Source organism: Zea mays (assembly GCF_902167145.1). NCBI lineage: Eukaryota > Viridiplantae > Streptophyta > Magnoliopsida > Poales > Poaceae > Zea > Zea mays. The sequence continues at coordinate 50,958,725 of NC_050103.1, forward strand.
TTTGAGCAACGCTTCGCCACTTTTGATTAGCTTCATCTCAAAAAAGGGTAAACACTGAAATGGCCAGAATACGATCCACTGCTAGAGTGTCTCGTGAGGGTGACGAGGCCGAAGTAACTGAGACGGCACCAATATCAGAAGTGATGAGGCAATTGGGTCTTATTGTACCAGAGGAGGCTATTGCCGAAGGTACCTCGATTGCTGAAGCTGAACAGATCGCATTTGAAGGAGGGAGTGAGAACGAAGATGAAGAGGATTACACTATTCTGAGCCCAGCGAAACCCAGCCACATTGAATTTGGTAAATCTACTATGACGACAGACGACATGGTTATGATGAAGAAATTGGGCTACTTTGGGGAGGCCGAGAGCAAACTTGTCCAATTTGCTGAGGAAGAGGTGATTCCAAATCCAAAATACGATGAACTCGTAGTTTTTAAAAGCTTCTTCATGGAAGGACTTTTTTCCCTCTGCATGAGATGATTGCAGAAGTTTTGCAAAATTTTGAGATATACTTTCATTAGATGACACCCAATGCAATCGTTAGACTTAGTGTCTACATATGGACCCTCCGAAGCCAGGGTATGAGTCCCAATGCCGAAGCTTTCTGTCGGGTGCACGAGCTGCACTACCAAACGAAGGCCAGAGCAGATGGTCTTCATGAGAACTTCGACTGCTACAACTTTGCATATCGGAAGGATACGAAGGCCCCGGTTCTTAGCTATCGTACAAAGTGGCCGACCGGTTGGAAAAGCGAATGGTTTTACATAAAGGCAGACAAGAAAAGAAGGGAGAAGCTAATGACTATGGTCATGAGTCCATTGAAATTGAGCTTCGGGATGACAAAGCCCTTGTGCATGCAGCTTGGCTCCCCATGCCAGGTAGCCGAAGTAGAATTCAGAGTGGTAGCGGCCGAAGTCAGCACTAGAGATCTAGTGCAAGAGTACTTGGCAAATAAAATATTTACGTCCTCTAGTGGTTGGGGAATGCCTAAGAAGAAGGATGGGGGCAAAAAGCACGAACTTGTTCGGCTCCCTAATCGATTTAAATTTGAGAAACAATTCAAGAAGCCATGCAAAGACTAGTTAGAAATGATTGAAACAATACAACAACAACAACAAAGCCTTTTTGTCCCAAGCACGTTGGGGTAGGCTAGAGATGAAACCCCATATGAAAACCTCAGAGCTCAACCCCCAAAGAAAAGAAAAGGGAGACAAAGGCAAAGGAGAACCGAAAAATGACAAAACGGGGAAACACATAAAAAGAGATAAAACCCATAACCCATAAAAACCAGCAAGATCTAAAGGGGCACAAGAAAAGGTCAAACGATTAAGGAGGAAAAGTGAAACTACAAATTAGGGTTCTGGCACATGAATTGCACACTTCCACCCATTCCTATTCACGGCGAGCTCTTTATCAATATTCCACTCCTTCAGGTCCCTCTTCACAACCTCTATCTACGTCAAGGTTGGTCGACCTCTACCTCTCTTCACATTCTCGGGACGCCTAATTATTTCGATATGCACTGGTGCCTCTTGAGGTCTTCGTTGGATATGTCCAAACTGAAAGTCGCCTAGAGGGGGGGATGAATAGGGCGAATCTGAAATTTACAAACTTAATCACAACTACAAGCCGGGTTAGCGTTAGTAATATAATCGAGTCCGAAAGAGAGGGTGCAAAACAAATCGCAAGCGAATAAAGAATGTGACACGCAGATTTGTTTTACCGAGGTTCGGTTCTCGCAAACCTACTCCCCGTTGAGGTGGTCACAAAGACCGGGTCTCTTTCAACCCTTTCCCTCTCTCAAACGGTCCCTCGGACCGAGTGAGCTTTTCTTCTCAATCAATTGGAACACAAAGTTCCCACAAGGACCACCACACGATTGGTGTCTCTTGCCTCAATTACAAGTGAGTTTGATCTTAAGAAAGAATGAGAAAGAAAGCAATCCAAGCGCAAGAGCTCAAAAGAACACAACAAATCTCTCTCACTTAACACTAAAGCTTTTGTGGAATTGGGAGAGGATTTGATCACTTAGGTGTGTCTAGAATTGAATGCTAGAGCTCTTGTAAGTAGTTGGAAGGTGGAAAACTTGGATGACTTGAATGTGGGGGTGGTTGGGGTATTTATAGCCCCAACCACCAAACTAGCCGTTTGGTGGAGGCTGCTGTCGCATGGCGCACCGGACAGTCCAGTGCGCCACCGGACACTGTCCGGTGCGCCAGCCACGTCACCAGGCCGTTGGGTTTCGACCGTTGGAGCTCTGACGTGTGGTCCCGCCTGGCTGTCCGGTGGCGCACTGGACAAGTCCTGTAGACTGTCCGGTGTGCCACCCGCGCGTGCTCTGCTCCTCTGCACGCGCTGACGCGCATTTAATGCGTTGCAGTCGACCGTTGGCGCGAAGTAGCCGTTGCTCTGCTGGCTCACCGGACAGTCCGGTGTGCACCGGACATGTCCGGTGAATTATAGCGGAGCGGATTCCCGAAGCTGGCGAGTTTAGAGTCGCTCCCCCTGGAGCACCGGACACTGTCCGGTGGTGCACCGGACAGTCTGGTGAATTATAGCGAAGCGCCTCTGAGAATTCCCGAAGGTGATGAGTTCAGCTTGGAGTTCCCTGGTGCACCGGACACTGTCCGGTGGCACACCAGACAGTCCGGTGCGCCAGACCAGGGCAGCCTTCGGTTATCCCTTGCTCTCTTTGTTGAACCCTTTTCTTGGTCTTTTTATTGGCTTAGTGTGAACCTTTGACACCTGTATAACTTATAGACTAGAGTAAACTAGTTAGTCCAATTATTTGTGTTGGGCAATTCAACCACCAAAATCAATTAGGAAATAGGTGTAAGCCTAATTCCCTTTCAATCTCCCCCTTTTTGGTGATTGATGCCAACACAAACCAAAGCAAGTATAGAAGTGCATAATTGAACTAGTTTGCATAATATAAGTGCAAAGGTTACTTGGAATTGAGCCAATATAAATACTTATAAGATATGCGTGGATTGTTCTTTTGTTTTTAACATTTTGGACTATGCTTGCACCACGTGTTTTGTTTTTGCAAATTCTTTTGTAAATCCTTTTCAAAGTCCTTTTGCAAAATAGTCAAAGGTAAATGAATAAGATTTTGCGAAGCATTTTCAAGTTTTGAATTTTCTCCCCCTGTTTCAAATGCTTTTCCTTTGACTAAGCAAAACTCCCTCTTAATGAAATCCTCCTCTTAGTGTTCAAGAGGGTTTTAAGATATCAATTTTGAAAATACCACTTTCTCCCCCTTTTGAACACAATGAGATACCAATTTGAAAATCATACCAATTGAAAAACTCTTTTTGAAATTAGTGGTGGTGCGGTCCTTTTGCTTTGGGCTAATACTTTCTCCTCCTTTGGCATGAATCGCCAAAAACGGATACTTGAGTGAAATATAAGCCCTTTTCTAGCTACTTTCTCCCCTTTGGCAAATAAAACATGAGTGAAGATTATACCAAAGACGGAGAGTTGCTCGGAGCGACGGCGAAGGATGAGTTATGGAGTGGAGTGGAAGCCTTTGTCTTCGCCGAAGACTCCAATTCCCTTTCAATATACCTATGACTTGGTTTGAAATTCACTTGAAGACACATTAGTCATAGCACATGAGAAGAGATATGATCAAAGGTATATTTATGAGCTATGTATGCAAGACATCAAAAGAAGTTCCTAGAATCAAGGATATTTAGCTCATGCCTAAGTTTGTTAAAGGTTTGTTCATCTAGTGGCTTGGTAAAGATATCGGTTAATTGATCTTTAGTGTTAATATAAGCAATCTTGATATCTCCCTTTTGTTGGTGATCCCGTAGAAAGTGATACCGAATGGCTATGTGTTTAGTGCGGCTATGCTCAACGGGATTATCCGCCATGCGGATTGCACTCTCATTATCACATAGAAGAGGAACTTTGGTTAATTTGTAACCATAGTCCCTAAGGGTTTGCCTCATCCAAAGTAATTGAGCGCAACAATGGCCTGCGGCAATATACTCGACTTCGGCGGTAGAAAGAGCTACATAATTTTGCTTCTTTGAAGCCCAAGACACCAAGGATCTTCCCAAGAACTGGCAAGTCCCCGATGTGCTCTTTCTATTAATTTTACACCCCGCCCAATCGGCATCCGAATAACCAATTAAATCAAAAGTGGATCCCCTAGGATACCAAAGCCCAAACTTAGGAGTATAAACTAAATATCTCAAGATTCGTTTTACGGCCGTAAGGTGAGCTTTCTTAGGGTCGGCTTGGAATCTTGCACACATACATATGGAAAGCATAATGTCCGGTCGAGATGCACATAAGTAGAGTAAGGAGCCTATCATCGACCGGTATACCTTTTGATCGACAGATTTACCTTTCGTGTCGAGGTCGAGATGCCCATTGGTTCCCATGGGTGCCTTGATGGGTTTGACATCCTTCATCCCAAACTTGCTTAAAATGTCTTGAGTATACTTCGTTTGGCTAATGAAGGTGCCCTCTTGGAGTTGCTTCACTTGAAATCCCAAGAAGTACTTCAACTCCCCCATCATAGACATCTCGAACTTTTGTGTCATGATCCTACTAAATTCCTCACAAGTAGATTCGTTAGTAGACCCAAATATAATATCATCAACATAAATTTGGCATACAAACAAATCATTGTCAAGAGTTTTAGTAAATAAAGTAGGATCCGCCTTTCCGACTTTGAAGCCGTTAGTGATAAGGAAATCTCTAAGGCATTCATACCATGCCCTTGGGGCTTGCTTGAGCCCATAAAGCGCCTTAGAGAGTTTATAAACATAGTTAGGGTACTCACTATCTTCAAAGCCGGGAGGTTGCTCAACATAGACCTCTTCTTTGATTGGTCCATTGAGGAAGGCACTCTTCACGTCCATTTGATAAAGCTTGAAGCCATGGTAAGTAGCATAGGCCAATAATATACGAATTGACTCAAGCCTAGCTACGGGTGCATAAGTTTCACCGAAATCCAAACCTTTGACTTGGGAGTATCCCTTGGCCACAAGTCGAGCTTTGTTCCTTGTCACCACATCATGCTCATCTTGCTTGTTGCGGAACACCCATTTGGTTCCTACAACATTTTGATTAGGACGTGGAACCAAATGCCATACCTCGTTCCTAGTGAAGTTGTTGAGCTCCCACGGAGCCTCTTCATCACCTATCTTATCAAGATCAACTTGCTCTACTTGAGAGCCGTTAGTCTCATCAAACACAACGTCACAAGAACTTCAACTAGTCCGGAGGACTTGTTAAAGACTCTATATGCCCTTGTGTTTGAGTCATATCCTAGTAAAAAGCCTTCTACAGTCTTAGGAGCAAATTTGGATTTTCTACCTCTTTTAACAAGTATAAAGCATTTGCTACCAAAGACTCTAAAATATGAAATTTTGGGCTTTTTACCGGTTAGGAGTTCGTATGATGTCTTCTTGAGGATTCGGTGTAGATACAACCGGTTGATGGCGTAGCAGGCGGTGTTGACCGCCTCGGCCCAAAACCAATCCGAAGTCTTGTATTCATCAAGCATGGTTCTTGCCATGTCCAATAGAGTTCTATTCTTCCTCTCCACTACACCATTTTGTTGTGGGGTGTAGGGAGAAGAGAACTCATGCTTGATGCCCTCCTCCTCAAGGAAGCCTTCAATTTGAGAGTTCTTGAACTCCGTCCCGTTGTCGCTTCTAATTTTCTTGATCCTTAAGCCGAACTCGTTTTGAGCTCGTCTCAAGAATCCCTTTAAGGTTTCTTGGGTATGAGATTTTTCTTGCAAAAAGAACACCCAAGTGAAGCGAGAATAATCATCCACAATAACTAGACAGTACTTACTCCCGCCGATGCTTATGTAAGCTATCGGGCCGAATAGGTCCATGTGTAGGAGTTCCAGCGGCCTGTCAGTTGTCATGATGTTCTTGTGTGGATGATGAGCACCAACTTGCTTCCCTGCTTGGCATGCGCTACAAATCATGTCTTTCTCAAAATAAACATTTGTTAATCCTAAAATGTGCTCTCCCTTTAGAAGCTTATGAAGATTCTTCATCCCAACATGGGCTAGTCGGCGGTGCCAGAGCCAACCCATGTTAGTCTTAGCAATTAAGCAAGTGTCGAGTTCAGCTCTATCAAAATTTACTAAGTATAGCTGACCCTCTAACACTCCCTTAAATGCTACTGAATCATCACTTCTTCTAAAGATAGTGACACCTACATCAGTAAATAGACAGTTGTAGCCCATTTTGCATAATTGAGAAACGGAAAGCAAATTGTAATCTAAAGAATCTACAAGAAAAACATTGGAAATGGAATGGTCAGGTGATATAGCAATTTTACCCAATCCTTTGACCAAACCTTGGTTTCCATCCTCGAATGTGATATCTCGTTGGGGATCTTGGTTTTTCTCGTAGGAGGAGAACATCTTCTTCTCCCCTGTCATGTGGTTTGTGCACCCGCTGTCAATTACCCAACTTGAGCCCCCGGATGCATAAACCTACAAAACAAGTTTAGTTCTTGACTTTAGGTACCCAAATGGTTTTGGGTCCTTTGGCATTAGACACATGAACTTTGGGTACCCAAACACAAGTTTTTGACCCCTTGTGCTTGCCCCCAACATATTTGGCAACTACCTTGCCGGATTTGTTAGTTAACACATAAGATGCATCAAAAGTTTTAAATGAAATGTTATGTTCATTTGATGCACTAGGAGTTTTCTTCTTAGGCAACTTAGCACGGGTTGGTTGCCTAGAACTAGATGTCTCACCCTTATACATAAAAGCATGGTTAGGGCCAGAGTGAGACTTCCTGATGAAGACATCCACACTACTGATGCATCTATACCAATACAAGTACCAATTTCTGGTCCCATTACTCGCGCTCGTGCTCGTCAACTCAACCATCAGGTGATTACACTCTTGAGTTCATGTCCATCATATTTAGACCATGGAGACCCGTGCACTCTTGTTTTGCTTAGGAATCAGGGAGAAGACCGAAAGGGAAAAGGATTTGAACATGCTGGATTCGGACTGCAGAAGAACACCAACTTGTGACGGTCACCACGGTCAGATGCGGGCTCGGATTGGAATGTTCAAGCACAACATGGAAAGCTTATCAAGTCTACTTTCATATGGATCCGGAATTATAGTCATATCTGTTCTGAGGCCGCCGTAATCATTGTTTTCTTACCGAGACATTTCCTGCCTTTTCTGCCCATGGTGCTGCGTCACCCTATTTTGGCCCAATGGGTCGTGTATCAAGTTAGGTCCATTAGGGACGCATCCTAGGGTTGCAGCACGACCCCAATACCCTTGTGGTCGTCCTCCCATGTTTATAAACCCCCTAGCCGTCACCAAGAACAGCGGGTTTTGTTTAGATCAAGTTTAGCTCTCGCTACTTGCTTGCAAGCGCGCGTGCTAGTTCAGCCGCCCGTCTTCTTGTCTTCGGAACCCCACCATATTGGAGTTTGATTTTGAAACCTACATTTAGATCTGGTAATTCAGTACTTGTTCTACTTGTTCTTGCTAGTTCTTCGATTGCTTGCAGGACGAGTGCCCTAGTGGCCAGGGTGTCACGCTCCACAAGATCGTGACAGCCATAGGAGGTGGTGTATCGGTTGCTAAGGCGCAGCGTCTTTGGAAGGCTGTAGTCGGGCCGTGAACGTCGTCTCCTCCCCCAATCGAGTTATTCCACACCCTCTCATCGAAAGATCGGGCAATCACCCAACGGGTGCACATCAGTTGGTATCAGAGCAAGGTTTATCGGTGAGAGATTTACTTTTCTTCGCTGTTTTCTTATCTCCTATAGTCCAGAAAAAGCCAAAAAATAGTAGATTAGTTTTACCGCAATCCTATAAACCATTGAGCATTTACTAGTACTACTTAGTTAGGGCTTGTTGAGTTTTTGGTTGCATCGGTTGTGTCGAGTTGCTGGTCTTAGTTTATTCCTTTAGAGTTTTGAGTTCTACCACGTTTTGGTCACCACGAGATCCACCATCACCAAAAACATCTCTGGTTCGTTTTTGCCACCACGGATACATATCATATCCGATTTGGAAGTTTAAATACAATCTGGAAAGCTTATCTTATCTTCTTTCCAACGGATCTGACCTTATCTCAAAATTCGTTCTGAGCGCTCCGCAATCATCGTAGAGATTTCTGGACTTTCTATATTAACAAGATTTGTTAAATCTGATTTAAAGGGGTTGTTAGCAATATCTTTATTGTTTGGGTTGTCATAGTGAAAAAAAGGGTTTAGGCCCCTGCAAAAAAAAACAGAAGAAGAAGAAAAAAAAGAATAGAAAAGAAAAAAAAAAGGAAAAGAAGAAGAAGGGGGCTGAATCTCTAAATCTGTTGTTTCTCTTTGTGCTGTGCTAGTTGTTCTTTTTCAGTGACTACCTTTGTGCCTAGGCTCACGTCTCTAGCCTGGTTTAGCCTAGGACCAGCACAGTACCACCGTTGAACGATTATTCAGCTTGCTTTTGTAACTAACGTGGTACTAGTGTATTCCTTGCTTCAGCCCACCTACAACTCTACATATTTCGACTACAGTTTGACAGGTCGTGTTGCTGCGGCACCGATACACTTATTCCACAGTTGCAGACTTGTTGGTTGCTGACCCCTCCTGTTGTGCAAGGTAAGAATTGGTAAGAGCTTGTGTGGCAGGTTGAGAGTGAGCGCCTTGCAGTAGCTACATCCTAATAGTTGTAGAGTTTTCATTCCTTCACGTTTTTTTTCTTGTTGCCTCTATTCGTCTAACCATGGCAGGATTGGAGGTTGATGATGCTTCTCATAATATGCCACACTCTCCTCGCACCAAGGGTATCATACAACACTTTGTAAGGCTGGTGAAGACGCACACGGAAGGTCTTGATAATGACATGCAGGTGACGAATGAAAAGATGGGGCAATTGGAGGCCACACAGATCGACACAAACACCAAACTTGCAAAAGTGGAAATGACAGTTGCTCATATTGACAAGAGCCTTGTCGCACTCTTGAGGCGGTTTGATGAGATGCATGCTAATATCAATGGTGGGCGTGATGAGGGCGCCGAAGGTAACTGGGATGACTATGTTGCTGATACTGAACAAGATGACCAAGAAGCACCTAATCGCCGGCGACTACGTACTAACCGTAGAGGTATGGATGGTTTTCGCCGACGTGAGGTACATGGTAATGATGATGCTTTTAGTAAGGTTAAATTTAAAATACCTCCTTTTGATGGTAAATATGACCCTGATGCTTACATTACTTGGGAGATTGCGGTTGATCAAAAGTTTGCATGCCATGAATTTCCTGAGAATGCGCGGGTTAGAGCTGCTACTAGTGAGTTTACTGAATTTGCTTCTGTTTGGTGGATAGAACATGGTAAGAAGAATCCTAATAACATGCCACAAACTTGGGATGCGTTGAAACGGGTCATGCGGGCTAGATTTGTTCCTTCTTATTATGCACGTGATATGTTAAACAAGTTGCAACAATTGAGACAGGGTACTAAAAGTGTAGAAGAATATTATCAGGAATTACAAATGGGTATGCTGCGTTGTAACATAGAGGAGGGTGAGGAATCTGCTATGGCTAGATTTTTGGGCGGATTAAATAGGGAAATTCAGGACATCCTTGCTTATAAAGATTATGCTAATGTAACCCGATTGTTTCATCTTGCTTGCAAAGCTGAAAGGGAAGTGCAGGGACGACGTGCTAGTGCAAGGTCTAATGTTTCTGCAGGAAAATCTACACCATGGCAACAGCGCACGACTACGTCCATGACCGGCCGTACACCAGCACCAACTCCCTCGCCAAGTCGATCAGCACCCCCGCCTTCCTCCAGCGACAAACCACGTGCATCTTCCACAAATTCAGCAACCAAATCTGCCCAGAAACCCGCAGGTAGTGCCTCTTCAGTAGCTTCCACAGGTAGAACAAGAGATGTTCTGTGTTATCGATGCAAGGGCTATGGACATGTGCAGCGTGATTGTCCTAATCAGCGTGTTTTGGTGGTAAAAGACGATGGTGGGTATTCCTCTGCTAGTGATTTGGATGAAGCTACACTTGCTTTGCTTGCGGCTGATGATGCAGGCACTAAGGAACCACCCGAAGAACAGATTGGTGCAGATGATGCAGAGCATTATGAGAGCCTCATTGTACAGCGTGTGCTTAGTGCACAAATGGAGAAGGCAGCGCAGAATCAGCGACATACGTTGTTTCAAACAAAGTGTGTCATTAAGGAGCGTTCATGTCGTTTGATCATTGATGGAGGTAGCTGCAACAACTTGGCTAGCAGCGACATGGTGGAGAAGCTTGCACTTACGACCAAACCGCACCCGCATCCATATCACATTCAATGGCTCAACAATAGTGGTAAGGTCAAGGTAACCAAGCTGGTACGAATTAATTTTGCTATTGGTTCATATCGTGATGTTGTTGACTGTGATGTTGTGCCTATGGATGCTTGTAATATTCTGCTAGGTAGACCATGGCAATTTGATTCAGATTGTATGCATCATGGTAGATCAAATCAATATTCTCTCATATACCATGATAAGAAAATTATTTTGCTTCCCATGTCCCCTGAGGCTATTGTGCGTGATGATGTTGCTAAAGCTACCAAAGCTAAAACTGAGAACAACAAGAATATTAAAGTTGTTGGTAATAACAAAGATGGGATAAAATTGAAAGGACATTGCTTGCTTGCAACAAAAACTGATGTTAATGAATTATTTGCTTCCACTACTGTTGCCTACGCCTTGGTATGCAAGGATGCTTTGATTTCAATTCAAGATATGCAGCATTCTTTGCCTCCTGTTATTACTAACATTTTGCAGGAGTATTCTGATGTATTTCCAAGTGAGATACCAGAGGGGCTGCCACCTATACGAGGGATTGAGCACCAAATTGATCTTATTCCTGGTGCATCTTTGCCGAATCGTGCGCCATATAGGACAAATCCAGAGGAAACAAAAGAAATTCAGCGACAAGTGCAAGAACTACTCGACAAAGGTTACGTGCGTGAGTCTCTTAGTCCGTGTGCTGTTCCGGTTATTTTAGTGCCTAAAAAAGATGGAACATGGCGTATGTGTGTTGATTGTAGGGCTATTAATAATATCACGATACGTTATCGACACCCTATTCCACGTTTAGATGATATGCTTGATGAATTGAGTGGTGCCATTGTCTTTTCTAAAGTTGATTTGCGTAGTGGGTACCACCAGATTCGTATGAAATTGGGAGATGAATGGAAAACTGCTTTCAAAACTAAGTTCGGATTGTATGAGTGGTTAGTCATGCCTTTTGGGTTAACTAATGCACCTAGCACTTTCATGAGATTAATGAACGAGGTTTTGCGTGCCTTCATTGGAAAATTTGTGGTAGTATACTTTGATGACATATTAATCTACAGCAAATCTATGGATGAACATGTTGATCACATGCGTGCTGTTTTTAATGCTTTACGAGATGCACGTTTATTTGGTAACCTTGAGAAGTGCACATTTTGCACCGATCGAGTTTCGTTTCTTGGTTATGTTGTGACTCCACAGGGAATTGAGGTTGATCAAGCCAAGGTAGAAGCGATACATGGATGGCCTATGCCAAAGACTATCACACAGGTGCGGAGTTTCCTAGGACTTGCTGGCTTCTATCGCCGTTTTGTGAAGGACTTTAGCACCATTGCTGCACCTTTGAATGAGCTTACGAAGAAGGGAGTGCATTTTAGTTGGGGCAAAGTACAAGAGCACGCTTTCAACGTGCTGAAAGATAAGTTGACACATGCACCTCTCCTCCAACTTCCTGATTTTAATAAGACTTTTGAGCTTGAATGTGATGCTAGTGGAATTGGATTGGGTGGTGTTTTGTTACAAGAAGGCAAACCTGTTGCATATTTTAGTGAAAAATTGAGTGGGTCTGTTCTAAATTATTCTACTTATGATAAGGAATTATATGCTCTTGTGCGAACATTAGAAACATGGCAGCATTATTTGTGGCCCAAAGAGTTTGTTATTCATTCTGATCATGAATCTTTGAAACATATTCGTAGTCAAGGAAAACTGAACCGTAGACATGCTAAGTGGGTTGAATTTATCGAATCGTTTCCTTATGTTATTAAGCACAAGAAAGGAAAAGAGAATATCATTGCTGACGCTTTGTCTAGGAGATATACTTTGCTGAATCAACTTGACTACAAAATCTTTGGATTAGAGACGATTAAAGACCAATATGTTCATGATGCTGATTTTAAAGATGTGTTGCTGCATTGTAAAGATGGGAAAGGATGGAACAAATATATCGTTAGTGATGGGTTTGTGTTTAGAGCTAACAAGCTATGCATTCCAGCTAGCTCCGTTCGTTTGTTGTTGTTACAGGAAGCACATGGAGGTGGCTTAATGGGACATTTTGGAGCAAAGAAAACGGAGGACATACTTGCTGGTCATTTCTTTTGGCCCAAGATGAGAAGAGATGTGGTGAGATTGGTTGCTCGTTGCACGACATGCCAAAAGGCGAAGTCACGGTTAAATCCACACGGTTTGTATTTGCCTCTACCCGTTCCTAGTGCTCCTTGGGAAGATATTTCTATGGATTTTGTGCTGGGATTGCCTAGGACTAGGAAGGGACGTGATAGTGTGTTTGTGGTTGTTGATAGATTTTCTAAGATGGCACATTTCATACCATGTCATAAAACTGACGATGCTACTCATATTGCTGATTTGTTCTTTCGTGAAATTGTTCGCTTGCATGGTGTGCCCAACACAATCGTTTCTGATCGTGATGCTAAATTTCTTAGTCATTTTTGGAGGACTTTGTGGGCAAAATTGGGGACTAAGCTTTTATTTTCTACTACATGTCATCCTCAAACTGATGGTCAAACTGAAGTTGTGAATAGAACTTTGTCTACTATGTTAAGGGCAGTTCTAAAGAAGAATATTAAGATGTGGGAGGACTGTTTGCCTCATATTGAATTTGCTTATAATCGATCATTGCATTCTACTACAAAGATGTGCCCATTTCAGATTGTATATGGTTTGTTACCTCGTGCTCCTATTGATTTAATGCCTTTGCCATCTTCTGAAAAACTAAATTTTGATGCTACTAGGCGTGCTGAATTGATGTTAAAACTGCACGAAACTACTAAAGAAAACATAGAGCGTATGAATGCTAGATATAAGTTTGCTAGTGATAAAGGTAGAAAGGAAATAAATTTTGAACCTGGAGATTTAGTTTGGTTGCATTTGAGAAAGGAAAGGTTTCCTGAATTACGAAAATCTAAATTGTTGCCTCGAGCCGATGGACCGTTTAAAGTGCTAGAGAAAATTAACGACAATGCATATAGGCTAGATCTGCCTGCAGACTTTGGGGTTAGCCCCACATTTAACATTGCAGATTTAAAGCCCTACTTGGGAGAGGAAGTTGAGCTTGAGTCGAGGACGACTCAAATGCAAGAAGGGGAGAATGATGAAGACATCCACACTACTGATGCATCTATACCAATACAAGTACCAATTTCTGGTCCCATTACTCGCGCTCGTGCTCGTCAACTCAACCATCAGGTGATTACACTCTTGAGTTCATGTCCATCATATTTAGACCATGGAGACCCGTGCACTCTTGTTTTGCTTAGGAATCAGGGAGAAGACCGAAAGGGAAAAGGATTTGAACATGCTGGATTCGGACTGCAGAAGAACACCAACTTGTGACGGTCACCACGGTCAGATGCGGGCTCGGATTGGAATGTTCAAGCACAACATGGAAAGCTTATCAAGTCTACTTTCATATGGATCCGGAATTATAGTCATATCTGTTCTGAGGCCGCCGTAATCATTGTTTTCTTACCGAGACATTTCCTGCCTTTTCTGCCCATGGTGCTGCGTCACCCTATTTTGGCCCAATGGGTCGTGTATCAAGTTAGGTCCATTAGGGACGCATCCTAGGGTTGCAGCACGACCCCAATACCCTTGTGGTCGTCCTCCCATGTTTATAAACCCCCTAGCCGTCACCAAGAACAGCGGGTTTTGTTTAGATCAAGTTTAGCTCTCGCTACTTGCTTGCAAGCGCGCGTGCTAGTTCAGCCGCCCGTCTTCTTGTCTTCGGAACCCCACCATATTGGAGTTTGATTTTGAAACCTACATTTAGATCTGGTAATTCAGTACTTGTTCTACTTGTTCTTGCTAGTTCTTCGATTGCTTGCAGGACGAGTGCCCTAGTGGCCAGGGTGTCACGCTCCACAAGATCGTGACAGCCATAGGAGGTGGTGTATCGGTTGCTAAGGCGCAGCGTCTTTGGAAGGCTGTAGTCGGGCCGTGAACGTCGTCTCCTCCCCCAATCGAGTTATTCCACACCCTCTCATCGAAAGATCGGGCAATCACCCAACGGGTGCACATCACTTCCTAGAATGAATTCTCCTAATTTTGTTCTCAGGATAACCGGCAGGGTACAAAATGTAACCCTCGTTATCCTGAGGCATGGGAGCCTTTCCCTTAACAAAATTGGACAATCTTTTAGGAGGGGCATTAAGTTTGACATTGTCCCCCTTTTGGAAGCCAATGCCATCCTTGATGCCCGGGCGTCTCCCATTATAGAGCATACTACGAGCGAATTTAAATTTTTCATTTTCAAGTTCATGCTCGGCAATTTTAGCATCTAGTTTAGCTATATGATCATTTTGTTGTTTAATTAAAGCCATGTGATCATGTATAGCATTAATATCAATATCTCTACATCTAGTGCAAATAGAAGTATGTTCAACGGTAGATGTAGAGGGTTTGCAAGATTTTAATTCTACAACCTTAGCATGCAATATATCATTTTTACTTCTAAGGTCGGAAATGGAAGCATTGCAAACATCTAATTCTTTAGCCTTAGCAAGCAATTTTTCATTTTCATTTCTAAGGCTAGCAAGAGAAATGTTCAATTCTTCAATCTTAGCAAGCAAATCAACATTATTATTTCTAAGATTTGGAATTGAAACATCACAAATATTTGAATCAACCTTAGCTAATAAATTAGAATTCTCATTTCTAAGGTTGTTAATAGTCTCATGGCAAGTGCTTAACTCACTAGATAATTTTTCACATTTGTCTACTTCTACAGCATAAGCATTTTTAACCTTAACATGTTTTTTGTTTTCTTTAATAAGGAAGTCCTCTTGGGAGTCCAAGAGATCATCCTTCTCATGAATAGCACTAATCAATTCATTTAATTTTTCCTTTTGTTGCATGTTTAGGTTGGCAAAAAGGGTACGCAAATTATCCTCCTCATCACTAGCATTATCATCACTAGAGGACTCATATTTAGTGGAGGATTTTGATTTAACCTTCTTCTTTTTGCCGTCCTTTGCCATGAGGCACTTGTGGCCGACGTTGGGGAAGAGAAGGCCCTTGTTGATGGCGATGTTGGCGGCGTCCTCGTCGGAGGAGGAGTCGGAGGAGCTCTCGTCCGAGTCTCACTCGCGGCATACATGGGCATCGCCGCCCTTCTTCTTGTAGTACTTCTTCTTCTCCTTTCTTCTCCCCTTCTTGTCGTCGCCCCTGTCACTGTCACTAGAAATAGGACATTTTGCTATAAAGTGACCGGGCTTACCACACTTGTAGCAAACCTTCTTGGAGCGGGGCTTGTAATCTTTCCTCCTCCTTTGCTTGAGGATTTGGCGAAATCTCTTGATGACGAGCGCCATTTCCTCGTTGTCGAGCTTGGAGGCGTCGATGGGTGTTCTACTCGATGTAGACTCCTCCTTCTTCTCCTCCGTCGCCTTAAATGCTACCGGTTGTGCTTCGGACGTGGAGGGACCGTCAAGCTCGTTGATCTTCTTTGAGCCTTTAATCATAAACACAAAGCTCACAAAATTCCCGATTACTTCCTCGGGAGTCATTAGTGTATATCTAGGATTGCCACGAATTAATTGGACTTGAGTAGGGTTAAGGAAAATAAGTGATCTTAGAATAACCTTAACCATTTCGTGGTCATCCCATTTTTTGCTCCCGAGGTTGCACACTTGATTCACCAAGGTTTTGAGCCGGTTGTACATGTCTTGTGGCTCCTCCCCTTGGTGAAGACGGAAGTGACCGAGCTCCCCCTCAATCGTCTCCTGCTTGGTGATCTTGGTTAGCTCATCTCCCTCGTGCGCGGTTTTGAGCACGTCCCAAACTTCCTTGGCGCTCTTTAATCCTTGCACCTTGTTATACTCCTCTCTACTTAAAGAAGCGAGGAGTATAGTTGTCACTTGGGAGTTGAAGTGCTCGATTTGGGCCACTTCGTCCTCATCATAATCTTCATCCCCTACGGAAGGTACCTGTACACCAAACTCAACGACATCCCATATACTTTTGTGGAGTGAGGTTAGATGAAATCGCATTAAATCACTCCACCTTGCATAATCTTCACCATCAAAAGTTGGTGGTTTGCCTAATGGGACGGAAAGTAAAGGTGTATGTTTAGGAATGCGAGGATAGCGTAAGGGGATCTTACTAAACTTCTTGCGCTCATGGCGCTTAGAAGTAATGGAAGGCGCATCAGAACCGGAGGTGGAAGGTGATGAAGTATCGGTCTCGTAGTAGACCACCTTCCTCATCTTCTTTTTCTTGTCGCCACTCCGATGCAACTTGTGGGAAGAGGATTTCTTCTCCTTCTCCTTCCCCTTGTTGCGGACTCTTCCGATGAAGCTTTCCCGTGGCTTGTAGTGGGCTTGTCGCCGGTCTCCATCTCCTTCTTGGCGTGATCTCCCGACATCACTTCGAGCGGTTAGGCTCTAATGAAGCACCGGGCTTTGATACCAATTGAAAGTCGCCTAGAGGGGGGTGAACAGGGCGAATCTGAAATTTACAAACTTAATCACAACTACAAGCCGGGTTAGCGTTAGTAATATAATCGAGTCCGAAAGAGAGGGTGCAAAACAAATCGCAAGCGAATAAAGAGTGTGACACGCAGATTTGTTTTACCGAGGTTCGGTTCTTGCAAACCTACTCCCCATTGAGGTGGTCACAAAGACCGGGTCTCATTCAACCCTTTCCCTCTCTCAAATGGTCCCTCGGACCGAGTGAGCTTTTCTTCTCAATCAATTGGAACACAAAGTTCCCACAAGGACCACCACACGATTGGTGTCTCTTGCCTCAATTACAAGTGAGTTTGATCTTAAGAAAGAATGAGAAAGAAAGCAATCCAAGTGCAAGAGCTCAAAAGAACACAACAAATCTCTCTCACTTAACACTAAAGCTTTTGTGGAATTGGGAGAGGATTTGATCACTTAGGTGTGTCTAGAATTGAATGCTAGAGCTCTTGTAAGTAGTTGGAAGGTGGAAAACTTGGATGACTTGAATGTGGGGGTGGTTGGGGTATTTATAGCACCAACCACCAAACTAGCCGTTTGGTGGAGGCTGCTGTCGCATGGCGCACCGGACAGTCTGGTGCGCCAGCCACGTCACGAGGCCGTTGGGTTCCGACCGTTGGAGCTCTGACGTGTGGTCCCGCCTGGCTGTCCGGTGGCGCACCGGACAAGTCCTGTAGACTGTCCGGTGTGCCACCCGCGCGTGCTCTGCTCCTCTGCGCGCGCTGGCGCGCATTTAATGCGTTGCAGTCGACCGTTGGTGTGAAGTAGTCGTTGCTCCGCTGGCTCACCGGACAGTCCGGTGTGCACCGGACATGTCCGGTGAATTATAGCAGAGCGGATTCCCGAAGCTGGCGAGTTCAGAGTCGCTCCCCCCTGGAGCACCGGACACTGTCCGGTGGTGCACCGGACAATCTGGTGAATTATAGCGAAGCGCCTCTGAGAATTCCCGAAGGTGATGAGTTCAGCTTGGAGTTCCCTGGTGCACCGGACACTGTCCAGTGGCACACCGGACAGTCCGGTGCGCCAGACCAGGGCAGCCTTCGGTTATCCCTTGCTCTCTTTGTTGAACCCTTTTCTTGGTCTTTTTATTGGCTTAGTGTGAACCTTTGACACCTGTATAACTTATAGACTAGAGCAAACTAGTTAGTCCAATTATTTGTGTTGGGCAATTCAACCACCAAAATCAATTAGGAAATAGGTGTAAGCCTAATTCCCTTTCACAAACCATCTCAAACGATGTTGCAAAAGCTTCTCCTCAATTGGCGCCACTCCTACTCTCTGTCGTATATCATCATTCCGGACTCGATCTCTCCTTGTGTGGCCACATATCCAGTGCAACATACGCATCTGCCACACTTAGTTGTTGGACATGTCGTCTTTTAGTGGGCCAACATTATGCTCCATACAACATAGCCGGCCGGATTGTTGTCCTGTAGAATTTGCCTTTTAGTTTGTGTGGCACCCGGGGGTCGCATAAGACACCCGCAGCTTGCCGCCACTTCAACCATCAAGCTTTAATTCTATGACTGACATCCTCATCGATGTCTCCCTCCTTCTGAAGCATTGATCCTAAGTAACGAAAAGTGTCTTTCTTGGGTACCACTTGCTCATCAAGACTAACATCACCATCCTCATACCCCATGGCACTGAAATCACACTTCATATACTCTGTTTTAGACCTACTAAGCCTAAAACCTTTTGCATCCAGCGTCTGCCTCCACAATTCCAACTTTTGCGAAAAACCACTCCTACTCTCCTCAATAAGTACCACATCATCGGCAAAAAGCATACACCACGGTATTTCTCCTTGTATGTCCCTTGTGACCTCATCTATCACCAAAGCGAAAAGATAAGGGCTCAAAGCCGACCCTTGATGTAGTCCTATGTTAATTGGAAAGTCATTGGTGTCGTCATCATTTGTTCGGACACTTGTCACAACATTAGTGTACATATCTTTAATAAGATTAATGTACTTTGTTGATACTTTGTGTTTTTCCAAGTCCCACCACATTACACTCCTAGGTACTTTGTCATAAGCCTTCTCCAAGTCTATGAAGTCCATATGCAGGTCTTTCTTTTGTTCTCTGAATCTCTCCATAAGTTGTCTTAGTAAGAAAATGGCCTCCATAGTTGATCTCCCAGGCATGAAACCAAACTGATTTTGGGTCACGCTCGTCATCTTCCGTAGGCGGTGTTCAATGACTCTCTCCCATAGCTTCATTGTATGGCTCATGAGCTTAATTCCACGATAATTAGTACAACTTTGAACATCTCCTTTGTTCTTGAAGACTGGTACTAACGTACTCCACCGCCACTCGTCAGGCATTCTATTTGTCCGAAAGATGGTGTTGAAAAGCTTAGTCAACCATACTATCGCTATGTCTCCAAGGCATCTCCATACCTCGATAGGGATACCATCAGGGCCCATCGCCTTTCCTACCTTCATCCTTTTTAGCGCCTCCTTAACTTCATATTCTTGTATCCTTCGTAGAAAACCCTTGTCGTTGTCATTGAATGGTTCGTCCAATTCTATTGTAGAACTCTCATTCCCTCCATTGAACAATTTGTTGAAGTACTCCTTCCATCTGGTCTTGATCTCTTCATGCTTCACTAATAGTTGGTTTGCTTCATCCTTGATGCATTTGACTTGGTTGACATACCTTGTCTTCCTTTCACGAATCTTGGCCATCCTATATATATCCTTTTCTCCCTGCTTTATGTCCAACCGTTGATAAAGGTCGTCATAGGCCTGACCCCGGGCTCTAATAACCGCTCGCTTTGCAGACATCTTCGCTATCCTGTACTTCTCTATGTTGTCTGCACACTTGTCATGATGTAAGCGTTTGTAGCAATCTTTCTTCTCGTTGATAGCCTTTTGGACATCTTCGTTCCACCACCAAGTGTCTTTAACTTCCCTTCTGTTTCCTTGACTCAACCCAAACTCTTCTGAAGCTATCTTTTGGATGCATGTCGCCATCTTCCTCCACATGATGTTTGCGTCTCCCTCTTCTGCCCAAGGGCCCTCCTCGATAACTCTCTCCTTGAAAGTTTGGGCCACATCCCCTTTAAGCTTCTACCACTTTGTTCTAGTGACCTTGTTATGCTTATTCTGTTGTAAACAAATCTTAAAACGGAAGTCAGCTACGACAAGCTTACGTTGGGCTACCACACACTCTCCAGGTATAACCTTGCAATCTAAGCAGGCATGCCTATCCTCTTTTCTCAAGAGGACGAAATCAATCTGGCTAGTGTGTTGGCCACTACTGAAGGTCACCTAGTGGGATTTCCTCTTCCTAAAGAAAGTGTTTGCTATAAACATGTCATAGGCTAGGGCAATGTTCAGGATTTCCTCTCCTTCTTGATTCCTAGTCCCAAAGCCGAAGCTTCCATGCACACCCTCGAAACTGGTGCTAGATGTACCCACATGGCCATTGAGATCTCCTCCTATGAAGAGCTTCTCGCCAACTAGCACACTACTAAACATGTCCTCCAGGCCTTCCCAGAACTCCCTCTTTGAGTTCTCATTAAGGCCTACTTGAGGAGCATCCGCACTGATAACATTGAGAACCAAGTCCTAGTGACCAGTTTGACTAGGATGCCTCTTAACATCTACTACCCCATCTTTAAGGCTCTTATCGATTAAGACACCTACTCCATTCTTGTTTCCTGCAGTCCCCGTGTACCACAACTTGAAGCCTGTACCTTCCACTTCCTTCGCCTTCTATCCTTTGCACTTGGTCTCTTGAACACATAAAATATTTACTTGTCTCCTCACCACAACATTGACTATTTCTCGTAATTTACCTGTTAAGGAACCTACGTTCCAACTACCTACACGGACCCTTGTTGGCTCGACTAGCTTCCTTACCCTTCACACCCACCGAGGAAGATGCAAAGACCCTTGCTCATTTTCCACTACACCCGGGCGCCGATGTAGCGCGCCACTAAGGATGCGACGACACGATCCTTGCTCACTTATCACCGGCTCCAGATCAAGAGACGGCGCGTCACTTAAGGTGTGACGGCTCGGCCCTTGCTCATTTAATATACCCGGGTTCTGATATGGCGTGTCACTAAGAGGGTTACGCCCCAACAATTTTCTTTGTGGTTTCATCTCCATAAGATTTGGCCGGTTTTTATGTTGGTTTGCCGGACCTAACACAACCCTCCTCCTTTACCGGGCATGGGACCAATTAATGACTGCTGCCTTCGGCACCCGGCTAAAACGATGGCTGAATCGAGTGATGGACGCGTTAAACTTTGAATACCCAGACTATGAAAGGCTTGACAAAGGGGCTGAAGGTGTGAAAAGGAAAATGATTGTTAGCATCCTGAGTAGGCAAGCTTCTCGGCTAGTAAAGGAGGATGAGAATATTTTGAAGAAGACAAAATCAGCTCCTGAGCCAAAAGCGGCAATCTCTAAAAAGCGGAAGCTTGACATGACTCTGTCTGCTGAGCCGAAGGTGGATGAGACAGGAGAAGAAGCTCCTTCAACGCCCTCTGCTGCCGAAGTAGCAGAAATTTTAAAGGTAATGACTGATTCCTTGCTCATCAAGCTGCTAAGTCCTCTGGGACCAGAACTAACAAAATTTTTACAGAAGAAAGATCAACCTTCGGCTGCAAAGGAGAAGGCTGAAGGTCAAAAGAAACGAAGAATAGTCAACGTGATGCAAGCCATTGAGCGAACACCGCCTTTAGCCTCAGCGTCCAAAATGGTGACTGCTGCAAGTGCCGAAGCCGAAGCTGCAAAACTTGCGACCACAATGTCAGGAATTGACAAGCTCATATATCAGATATGGTCGCGGAAGAGACAGTTGTGACTGCAGAGGAAAACATGGCCGCAGTGCCTGACAAAGGGAAAAAAGTTGTTGATACTTATTTGGGAGAAAAAGGTTTTGACCTTCGGCACCTGGGTGGTCAGGAATTGTCCGAGGCAGATAAGGAGGAGCTAAAAGAATATGGAATATCTTGCGGCTATCAGCTAGGATCTATGCTCTTCGGCGAGGTTGATGAAGTAATTTTGGTATGTATTCGTGACCGCGTCGGGGCTAAAATAATTGGCACTCTATCTAAGAGTGTTGGTTTCCTGAAGCTGGAGTCTGACATTAGTGGTTACCGACGACAACACATTGTCGGTAGCCTATTTTACTCCAATTTCATGGTGAAATATGTGTCTAGATTCTTGTTATCTTTGTGATGGATTAAAATATTTAAACCTTAACTTGTTTTCGCAGAGCATGCTGCTTAGTAAGGCGCTAAGAATGCAGCAGGATTTCGAAGATAAGAATAATGAAATAATAATTTAAGGCTTGGAGAACAAGATTAAGGATTTTGAAACTTCTCTCCAAAAGAAAGATTTTCTGCTACAAGCAACCGAAGGTTCCCTTGCGGAAGCACAAGCTGAAATTGGTAAATTAAGCGAGGAACTTCTCAATGCTCGAACAACTTTAAAGGAAAAATCAGAGCGCTTCGAACAAGAAAGAAAATAACTACAAGAAAAATCCGAAGCCGAAGCTGAGAAGAGTACGAAGATGCAGGAAACACTGAAAGACCTTCGAAATAAGTGCTCGGATTTCTCCACCCACTGCGCGCATCGATTAAAAGGAAAATTCAACTCGGTTGGGGCTAGCTCTGAGGAAATTGCCCCTTCGGATGAAGATATCCCGAAAGCCTTCTAGCATATTGAAAATGAAGTTGATGCGCTCGATGAAGTTATAACTGGGCACGAGGATTTCTGTGCTCTGTTAGCTTCTCGTGGCATGGCTGCTACATTTTTGAAGGTCGGGTGCATGCATGCTAAAATAGTGAACAAGCCAAACTTCAGCCTATCACCATCAGACTTAGTCAATATTCCTGGTGAGGCCCGAAGCATTGGAAATAGATTTATCACTCAAATTTGGGCTAAAGGCGGGCGAGAGCTTGCTGGAGACGAAGCTCAGAAATTGCTTGACTCAGTATGAAACTTGTACCTGTCTTTTACCTTGAGTTTTCTTTATTACACTTGCATTTACCTTATACCGTCATCTTTCTGCAGGATGGTGGCACCGAAGATCAATAAGCCGAAGCGTGTTCCGAAGGTTGCTGGGCTGAAGCTTCTTTTTGTGATTGTACAAAGCTTAGGATCTCTTTGCATTATTTTTGCAAAAGATTGTAATTGAGAGATGAACACAACATTGTACATATTTGTCCATACCTTGTAATATAATTTTACCTTTTTGTCCATGTATAAATTGCTTTGTTGTGGATGAAACCCACAGTTACAGCTTTTGAGCCGAAGGCGAAAAACACCTTCCCTTCTTTTTGTGCACATCGAAGCATTTTTCATTGTATAAAGTGCCTCTGTGTTCGTCTTGTATGAGACGAAGCTTCTTCGTATTCAACGAAGCATTTTGTCGCCAAAGCCGGGCAACTCTTTCTTTCATATTATCGTCCATGCTTCATGTTATGATAATGATGATCCTACAAATGTCTAATAAATGTTTGTATGAATGCAAAGAATGATGCAATGAAATATGCAAATGTATGACCCGAACACACACGAAACCACACCCAGACTCTACATCCCCTTAGGAACGACTTTTGAGTCTCTTCACCTCCTATTTCGGTGGCATTTAAGATCTGCATTCCCTTAGGAACGTCTTTTGAGCTTCTTCACCTTCTATTTCGGTGGTATTTTGGCTCTGCATCCCCTTAGGAACGACTTTTGAGCTTCGGAACTTACTCTGCGCTCCCTTAGGAACAACTTTTGTAGCTTCGTCACCTTCAGAGTGATTACAGCTCTGCATCCCCTTAGGAACGACTTTTGAGCTTTTCTCTATTCTTTTTACACTCGATGGTGCGGATTCTGATGTTACATGTTACATTCTTTAGGGGAATTTGGCCCTTGTATTGCATAGGGCTAAACAAAAAATGAAAATTACAAACTATAGCCCCATTAAAAATCTTTCTCCCCTCCTGAAAGGAAAAGGGTGCCATAGGAAAGAATAAAAAGATTACATCAATTACACATAATATCGCCGAAGCTCATCCGCATTCCAAGACCTGGGTATGTCGTTTCCGTCCATATCCTTCAGTCTGTAAGAACCGGGTCTTGACGAAGATACTACCAGAAAAGGACCTTCCCACTTCAGCTGCAGCTTCCCCACTGTATGTGGGTTAGCTATCTTTCGAAGCACCAAATGGCCTGGTTTGATATTTTTCAATCAAACTTTTCTATCGCGCCATTTTATTGTTTCAGCCTGGTACTTATTGATGTGCTCTATGGCCTAAAGTCTGGTCCCTTCTATGGTGTCTTTTGTTATTTGGCAATCAGCTTCATCCTCCGTCGAAGCTCTGGTTCTTATTTGTAACACCCCTGTTGTTACTATCACTAAAACTTGAGCATAACATCATGAGCATTAGCATATCATGTGTTTGTTACACTTAGAGTACATTCACTAGATAAAAATTTCAAACAAGTTGTATTGATGTGACTTGTTATGTGTGAAACCCTAGGGTAGGGTACTTAGGCTAGCTCCAGCAAGGGACCCTAAAGGGTTCTGTACCCTAAATATAGAGGATCAAAAGATCATCTACGCTCTCCAACAACGTCCTCTAAACGGTCATCTAAATTTAGAGGACGCTGCTGGATTCTCTATATATAGAGTTTCTCTAAACGGTCCTCTATCCATTTGAATACTTTAAATAACCGGTTTAGCAAAACTAAAATATGTACAATACATTTGAGAGTATGAAAAATACGTATGTACAAAAAATAAAAATAAAAAATATCTCTAATATAGATATTTGAGTATAGAGGACGTTATTGGAGAGAAAGGAGATATAGAGGATGAAATCTTTTAGAGTAGACTGTAAAGAACAGATATAGAGGATGAATATAGAGGATGTTGTTGGAGACAGTCTTAACCCTAAACTAGGCTTAGGAGTGATAATAAAGCCCAAGCATGATAAAACTTCAAAACTCATGAGAAATAATCATAAGATATCACCATTAATGGACTTAAGTGCTACCCAAACCCTAGAAGTGCCAGAAACCCTAAAAAGACCCCTGGAAAATCCTGAGTTGAAACCCTAGGGGGTTATATGTAAATTTGACACACTTTTGGATCCAAGTGCAAAAACCAAGGTATTAGGGTACCTCAAATCATATGCTTCACACATTTGAGGATTTCCATGTCAAAGGATGAGAATTGGGCTTATTTGCAAAAAGCCACTCTATTCCTCTCATGTGACTAAGTCTAAAAACCAGTGAACATGGCTGACTTTGGAGCACTGTAATTCTAAAAATATTAGGAATTTTCCTAGGGTCAACACATAAAACTTGTAGAGGTACTATAGGAGTACAAATTTGATTAAGTACTTATGCCTTGGTATTGTACAAACTTAGGAGTTAAATGGGTCTGAAGTCTGGTTGTCAGATAATGCAGAGACTGAATGTTGTATAACAGTGAAGTTGGGCAACCTGGGATTCGACTATGATGCAGTAATTGTTTGGCTATGGTTGCTATAGCAAGGTTATAGATGGATCATAGGGCTACAACTTTGACACAGAGAGCAGGTTGAGTCACTACACGAAATTGGGAGCAAATCTCCCTGCAAGTTACTCTGTCAGGCTGACTGAATGAGGATCCAACGGTACAGTGCACTGAAAATATCACAATCCACTAAACTTCGCCGGTGACGTGTTGTGCGCTCGGATTCGCGCCCGCCGCGGTGATTCGTGCCCAGCGCAGTTGGATAACACAGAAGGGTAAGAAATATCGCACTGTGGATGAACTCCGGCCGCTATTCTACTCCAGCCGCCGTACCCGCCTGAGTCACGGTCGCTTCGGATAGACTCACCGGAGTTAGCCACCTCGCAACCTTGAGCCACGTGCCTTGGTGTCTTACCACGTCGCAGTAGCTCACGTTATGCATATCCGGTGATCACCGGTGAGCTCGCCACGGTAAAAGCCACCAATTGCTTGCGCCAGAGCACCCCCTTCTCTCCGGCTGCCGCGCGTCTTTCCCCGAATTAGTCGCCACCGCTCATGGAGCCTATAAATTGAGCATGCCGTCGGTTCCGCAAGGTAGTCAAGCATCCAATCCAACCGCTCGTGCCTCCAATTACTCACCAGAGAGCCCCAATTTGGGATTTCCCCCAAATCGGTCCAAAACACCGCGCGAAATGACCTCGCCGTGGCTAGCTCGTTTCAGGTCCGTTCATGCTCTCTGCTCTCCTGTTTCAGTACCCTTATGTTCTCCTGGTGCTCCTCGACCCGTTCAATTTAGCTAGACCGTGCTAGATCGTCGGGAACACCTGTGTTCATTCGTAGTTCGCACTGTCACCGTGGACAGTGTGATTAAGAACTCAAATCTAGCAATTAAGTGAGGGGAAATAGTCGTGTAGGGTTGAATTCGGTGTCCAGGAAAGGGGAAGGCTAGCCGTTGCTTATTATGGCCGGTACAGGTTCGCCGGAGCTTGGTTCATCGTTGTTTGCCGTCGAGGACCACGGGTTGTGAAGAATTAGAACATGGAGGGCATCGGTGTAAATGTCAGTGACCCAGTGAAATAGTGTGCAGGGTTCTTTGCTAGTTATTCAAACCCTCGAGGACCTCGGTGCAAAACCGTCATGCGGGCGCATTTGCCCGTTCACGGGCTGACTTGGGCCAGTTTCGGCCCAGTACTATTCATACTTCCCCTTTTTTCTTCCAGGGTTAGATAATTCATAGAAAATTATAGAAAAATGCTAAAAATACAAGACCAATTTTGCTAGGCTCCTAAAATTCTATAGTATTTAATAAAAATAATTTTATTATTTTAGTCCAAATAAGGAATTATGGAGTATTTAAAATAGCCAAAACCTATACTCCTGGAATTTTAGAAATTGATTAATAACTCCAAAAATCACTAAACTTTTTGGATAAGCTCTAAATACTATTTAGAAGCCTTGGGTAAAGTTTGGCATGATTTGGACAATGTTTGGTGCCTAAACCCCAAAACCCTAATCTTTTAGTGATGCTTGCCCTATGAACTGCAATAGTGACTTCAAAAACCCTAGTTTCTTGGAGTCCCGTGAAGGAAAATTGTATTCAAGATCTAAGATAATATACCTTTATTATCTTTGCATTTTCATAAGCATTACATGAGCATTCATGATTCTATATGGTTCTATATAGAAAACGAAGAAGAAGTAGAAGTTGAAGAAGAAAAAGCTACACCACCACATGAAGGCCCACCTGCCGGGAACTACTTTTATTTTGATATTTGTGGAGCAGAGCATGACTCTCCTATAACACAAGGCAAGCCCCGGTGCATTTGCCACCTCCTTGCTATTTTAAAATCTTTCTCACTTGCTTGATGCATTAGGTGATAGGAGTTGTGTGCTAAACACTTGTTGCATTTCCTTCCTTGCAAGATTGACTACCTTTCCTTGATCACCTGTTTTATGAAAAGATTTTTCTGATGCTTAGTCTTGCTCTAGAAAAACAAAATGTTTTGTTTTCAACAAAAGATGATGCTTCAAGTGGGAAGGGATGATTTTCAAAAATAAAACTTGATGGTGGATCCATCATGGCCGTGATGGGTGCAACATCAGAAAACGATGTACCTCTGTCAGGTACCAAACTTTGGGTTTGAAATGATAAAGCTGAGACCGGGCGGGTGACTTGAACGAGAAGAGAGTCTCGGTCTAGTGTCTCCGTCTGAGTTGATTAAGGACCTTGTCGATGTAGGCCTGCTAACCGAGGACCCTTTAACTGGTCACATGCCTCGTCATGGGTAAGCTTTGCCTCGGGCAGACTAATACCAGAATAAGACAACACATAATGGGAGTGGAGAGATGGCGAGAGTAGCATGTACCCTCCGTGGCAAGAGGCTGGACAGTGGTGTATCTGTGCTCTCGGTTGGTGTGAACCTGATCTGGTCTTAAGAACCCCGGTGGCGAGTTGACAAATGCAAGGGTTAAGTGCTACATATGTCATGTGATTGGAGATCCTCAGCTGAGTATTAATCGATTCGGATCGCCGTTACATCTCGGATATGAAGACTTGGTCACTGACTTACACGTAGCATTCCAGTGAACAAGAAGGGTTGATAAAAAGATGGCTAGTATAGGCCAAGTGCTTGAACTAGGGTAGAAAGAACTCTAGATTCAGATAATGACTTAACTTGCTAATAAAACTTGATTTTTAACGATCCACTATTAGTAAGCATTTTTGCAAACAACGTCTTGATTATTGATTAAGCCTTACCTTGACTCCCTCAAGCCAGCATATCCTTGAGAGTCTTTTATTTTGATGGGTATGACTTGCGAAAGTACACTTCGTACTTAGGGTTTTCGAACCCATGTTGTTGTAGGTGAGGAAGCAGCAAATTTTTGTTGCTTTTGTTCCAAGGTGGTGCCAAAGGAAGAAAATCAGGATTGAAGCCGCGGGAGGAAGTGTCCTCCTTTAAAAACTTTTTACTGATAAGCGGGAGGGGTTTTTGCCTCCCGGGTTTACTAAACAACCTTGAGAGTGGAAAGTTATGCTCCATTTAATTTGGTGCATGCTGCAGTTACGAAATTGACTTGGGTAGAGCAGGAGTTCACTCGGCAGTTTCTGGACGCTTAGTGTCTGATCTCTCGTTGATTCTTGATCCACTAGAAAGTAGACGAAGAGACCTTTCCAACAAGTGCTTATTTGCTTTAAACAACCTTGGGAGTTGAAAGATATGCTCCATTTAATTTACTGCTTGCAGTTACGAAATCGCTCGGTCTGGTGGAGTCATGAAGTTGTCTCGGCCGTTCCTGGACGCCTTGGATGCGTTCTCTCCTTGACTCTTGATCTACTAGAAAGTAGACAAAGAGACTGATGAAGACATCCACACTACTGATGCATCTATACCAATACAAGTACCAATTTCTGGTCCTATTACTCGCGCTCGTGCTCGTCAACTCAACCATCAGGTGATTACACTCTTGAGTTCATGTCCATCATATTTAGACCATGGAGACCCGTGCACTCTTGTTTTGCTTAGGAATCAGGGAGAAGACCGAAAGGGAAAAGGATTTGAACATGCTGGATTCGGACTGCAGAAGAACACCAACTTGTGACGGTCACCACGGTCAGATGCGGGCTCGGATTGGAATGTTCAAGCACAACATGGAAAGCTTATCAAGTCTACTTTCATATGGATCCGGAATTATAGTCATATCTGTTCTGAGGCCGCCGTAATCATTGTTTTATTACCGAGACATTTCCTGCCTTTTCTGCCCATGGTGCTGCGTCACCCTATTTTGGCCCAATGGGTCGTGTATCAAGTTAGGTCCATTAGGGACGCATCCTAGGGTTGCAGCACGACCCCAATACCCTTGGGGTCGTCCTCCCATGTTTATAAACCCCCTAGCCGCCACCAAGAACAGCGGGTTTTGTTTAGATCAAGTTTAGCTCTCGCTACTTGCTTGTAAGCGCGCGTGCTGGTTCAGCCGCCCGTCTTCTTGTCTTCGGAACCCCACCATATTGGAGTTTGATTTGGAAACCTACATTTAGATCTGGTAATTCAGTACTTGTTCTACTGGTTCTTGCTAGTTCTTCGATTGCTTGCAGGACGAGTGCCCTAGTGGCCAGGGTGTCACGCTCCACAAGATCGTGACAGCCATAGGAGGTGGTGTATCGGTTGCTAAGGCGCAGCGTCTTTGGAAGGCTGTAGTCGGGCCGTGAACGTCGTCTCCTCCCCCAATCGAGTTATTCCACACCCTCTCATCGAAAGATCGGGCAATCACCCAACGGGTGCACATCAGTTGGTAATCAGAGCAAGGTTTATCGGTGAGAGATTTACTTTTCTTCGCTGTTTTCTTATCTCCTATAGTCCAGAAAAAGCCAAAAAATAGTAGATTAGTTTTACCGCAATCCTATAAACCATTGAGCATTTACTAGTACTACTTAGTTAGGGCTTGTTGAGTTTTTGGTTGCATCGGTTGTGTCGAGTTGCTGGTCTTAGTTTATTCCTTTAGAGTTTTGAGTTCTACCACGTTTTGGTCACCACGAAATCCACCATCACCAAAAACATCTCTAGTTCGTTTTTGCCACCACGGATACATATCATATCCGATTTGGAAGTTTAAATACAATCTGGAAAGCTTATCTTATCTTCTTTCCAACGGATCTGACCTTATCTCAAAATTCGTTCTGAGCGCTCCGCAATCATCGTAGAGATTTCTGGACTTCCTATATTAACAAGATTTGTTAAATCTGATTTAAAGGGGTTGTTAGCAATATCTTTATTGTTTGGGTTGTCATAGTGAAAAAAAAGGGTTTAGGCCCCTGCAAAAAAAAACAGAAGAAGAAGAAAAAAAAAGAATAGAAAAGAAAAAAAAAGGAAAAGAAGAAGAAGGGGGCTGAATCTCTAAATCTGTTGTTTCTCTTTGTGCTGTGCTAGTTGTTCTTTTTCAGTGACTACCTTTGTGCCTAGGCTCACGTCTCTAGCCTGGTTTAGCCTAGGACCAGCACAGTACCACCGTTGAACAATTATTCAGCTTGCTTTTGTAACTAACGTGGTACTAGTGTATTCCTTGCTTCAGCCCACCTACAACTCTACATATTTCGACTACAGTTTGACAGGTCGTGTTGCTGCGGCACTGATACACTTATTCCACGGTTGCAGACTTGTTGGTTGCTGACCCCTCCTGTTGTGCAAGGTAAGAATTGGTAAGAGCTTGTGTGGCAGGTTGAGAGTGAGCGCCTTGCAGTAGCTACATCCTAATAGTTGTAGAGTTTTCATTCCTTCACGTTTTTTTTCTTGTTGCCTCTGTTCGTCTAACCATGGCAGGATTGGAGGTTGATGATGCTTCTCGTAATATGCCACACTCTCCTCGCACCAAGGGTATCATACAACACTTTGTAAGGCTGGTGAAGACGCACACGGAAGGTCTTGATAATGACATGCAGGTGACGAATGAAAAGATGGGGCAATTGGAGGCCACACAGATCGACACAAACACCAAACTTGCAAATGTGGAAATGACAGTTGCTCATATTGACAAGAGCCTTGTCGCACTCTTGAGGCGGTTTGATGAGATGCATGCTAATATCAATGGTGGGCGTGATGAGGGCGCCGAAGGTAACTGGGATGACTATGTTGCTGATACCGAACAAGATGACCAAGAAGCACCTAATCGCCGGCGACTACGTACTAACCGTAGAGGTATGGGTGGTTTTCGCCGACGTGAGGTACATGGTAATGATGATGCTTTTAGTAAGGTTAAATTTAAAATACCTCCTTTTGATGGTAAATATGACCCCGATGCTTACATTACTTGGGAGATTGCGGTTGATCAAAAGTTTGCATGCCATGAATTTCCTGAGAATGCGCGGGTTAGAGCTGCTACTAGTGAGTTTACTGAATTTGCTTCTGTTTGGTGGATAGAACATGGTAAGAAGAATCCTAATAACATGCCACAAACTTGGGATGCGTTGAAACGGGTCATGCGGGCTAGATTTGTTCCTTCTTATTATGCACGTGATATGTTAAACAAGTTGCAACAATTGAGACAGGGTACTAAAAGTGTAGAAGAATATTATCAGGAATTACAAATGGGTATGCTGCGTTGTAACATAGAGGAGGGTGAGGAATCTGCTATGGCTAGATTTTTGGGCGGGTTAAATAGGGAAATTCAGGACATCCTTGCTTATAAAGATTATGCTAATGTAACCCGATTGTTTCATCTTGCTTGCAAAGCTGAAAGGGAAGTGCAGGGACGACGTGCTAGTGCAAGGTCTATTGTTTCTGCAGGAAAATCTACACCATGGCACCAGCGCACGACTACGTCCATGACCGGCCGTACACCAGCACCAACTCCTTCGCCAAGTCGACCAGCACCCCCGCCTTCCTCCAGCGACAAACCACGTGCATCTTCCACAAATTCAGCAACCAAATCTGCCCAGAAACCCGCAGGTAGTGCCTCTTCAGTAGCTTCCACAGGTAGAACAAGAGATGTTCTGTGTTATCGATGCAAGGGCTATGGACACGTGCAGCGTGATTGTCCTAATCAGCGTGTTTTGGTGGTAAAAGACGATGGTGGGTATTCCTCTGCTAGTGATTTGGATGAAGCTACACTTGCTTTGCTTGCGGCTGATGATGCAGGCACTAAGGAACCACCCGAAGAACAGATTGGTGCAGATGATGCAGAGCATTATGAGAGCCTCATTGTACAGCGTGTGCTTAGTGCACAAATGGAGAAGGCAGAGCAGAATCAGCGACATACGTTGTTTCAAACAAAGTGTGTCATTAAGGAGCGTTCATGTCGTTTGATCATTGATGGAGGTAGCTGCAACAACTTGGCTAGCAGCGACATGGTGGAGAAGCTTGCACTTACGACCAAACCGCACCCGCATCCATATCACATTCAATGGCTCAACAATAGTGGTAAGGTCAAGGTAACCAAGCTGGTACGAATTAATTTTGCTATTGGTTCATATCGTGATGTTGTTGACTGTGATGTTGTGCCTATGGATGCTTGTAATATTCTGCTAGGTAGACCATGGCAATTTGATTCAGATTGTATGCATCATGGTAGATCAAATCAATATTCTCTCATACACCATGATAAGAAAATTATTTTGCTTCCCATGTCCCCTGAGGCTATTGTGCGTGATGATGTTGCTAAAGCTACCAAAGCTAAAACTGAGAACAACAAGAATATTAAAGCTGTTGGTAATAACAAAGATGGGATAAAATTGAAAGGACATTGCTTGCTTGCAACAAAAACTGATGTTAATGAATTATTTGCTTCCACTACTGTTGCCTACGCCTTGGTATGCAAGGATGCTTTGATTTCAATTCAAGATATGCAGCATTCTTTGCCTCCTGTTATTACTAACATTTTGCAGGAGTATTCTGATGTATTTCCAAGTGAGATACCAGAGGGGCTGCCACCTATACGAGGGATTGAGCACCAAATTGATCTTATTCCTGGTGCATCTTTGCCGAATCGTGCGCCATATAGGACAAATCCAGAGGAAACAAAAGAAATTCAGCGACAAGTGCAAGAACTACTCGACAAAGGTTACGTGCGTGAGTCTCTTAGTCCGTGTGCTGTTCCGGTTATTTTAGTGCCTAAAAAAGATGGAACATGGCGTATGTGTGTTGATTGTAGGGCTATTAATAATATCACGATACGTTATCGACACCCTATTCCACGTTTAGATGATATGCTTGATGAATTGAGTGGTGCCATTGTGTTTTCTAAAGTTGATTTGCGTAGTGGGTACCACCAGATTCGTATGAAATTGGGAGATGAATGGAAAACTGCTTTCAAAACTAAGTTCGGATTGTATGAGTGGTTAGTCATGCCTTTTGGGTTAACTAATGCACCTAGCACTTTCATGAGATTAATGAACGAGGTTTTGCGTGCCTTCATTGGAAAATTTGTGGTAGTATACTTTGATGACATATTGATCTACAGCAAATCTATGGATGAACATGTTGATCACATGCGTGCTGTTTTTAATGCTTTACGAGATGCACGTTTATTTGGTAACCTTGGGAAGTGCACATTTTGCACCGATCGAGTTTCGTTTCTTGGTTATGTTGTGACTCCACAGGGAATTGAGGTTGATCAAGCCAAGGTAGAAGCGATACATGGATGGCCTATGCCAAAGACTATCACACAGGTGCGGAGTTTCCTAGGACTTGCTGGCTTCTATCGCCGTTTTGTGAAGGACTTTAGCACCATTGCTGCACCTTTGAATGAGCTTACGAAGAAGGGAGTGCATTTTAGTTGGGGCAAAGTACAAGAGCACGCTTTCAACGTGCTGAAAGATAAGTTGACACATGCACCTCTCCTCCAACTTCCTGATTTTAATAAGACTTTTGAGCTTGAATGTGATGCTAGTGGAATTGGATTGGGTGGTGTTTTGTTACAAGAAGGCAAACCTGTTGCATATTTTAGTGAAAAATTGAGTGGGTTTGTTCTAAATTATTCTACTTATGATAAGGAATTATATGCTCTTGTGCGAACATTAGAAACATGGCAGCATTATTTGTGGCCCAAAGAGTTTGTTATTCATTCTGATCATGAATCTTTGAAACATATTCGTAGTCAAGGAAAACTGAACCGTAGACATGCTAAGTGGGTTGAATTTATCGAATCGTTTCCTTATGTTATTAAGCACAAGAAAGGAAAAGAGAATATCATTGCTGACGCTTTGTCTAGGAGATATACTTTGCTGAATCAACTTGACTACAAAATCTTTGGATTAGAGACGATTAAAGACCAATATGTTCATGATGCTGATTTTAAAGATGTGTTGCTGCATTGTAAAGATGGGAAAGGATGGAACAAATATATCGTTAGTGATGGGTTTGTGTTTAGAGCTAACAAACTATGCATTCCAGCTAGCTCCGTTCGTTTGTTGTTGTTACAGGAAGCACATGGAGGTGGCTTAATGGGACATTTTGGAGCAAAGAAAACGGAGGACATACTTGCTGGTCATTTCTTTTGGCCCAAGATGAGAAGAGATGTGGTGAGATTGGTTGCTCGTTGCACGACATGCCAAAAGGCGAAGTCACGGTTAAATCCACACGGTTTGTATTTGCCTCTACCCGTTCCTAGTGCTCCTTGGGAAGATATTTCTATGGATTTTGTGCTGGGATTGCCTAGGACTAGGAAGGGACGTGATAGTGTGTTTGTGGTTGTTGATAGATTTTCTAAGATGGCACATTTCATACCATGTCATAAAACTGATGATGCTACTCATATTGCTGATTTGTTCTTTCGTGAAATTGTTCGCTTGCATGGTGTGCCCAACACAATCGTTTCTGATCGTGATGCTAAATTTCTTAGTCATTTTTGGAGGACTTTGTGGGCAAAATTGGGGACTAAGCTTTTATTTTCTACTACATGTCATCCTCAAACTGATGGTCAAACTGAAGTTGTGAATAGAACTTTGTCTACTATGTTAAGGGCAGTTCTAAAGAAGAATATTAAGATGTGGGAGGACTGTTTGCCTCATGTTGAATTTGCTTATAATCGATCATTGCATTCTACTACAAAGATGTGCCCATTTCAGATTGTATATGGTTTGTTGCCTCGTGCTCCTATTGATTTAATGCCTTTGCCATCTTCTGAAAAACTAAATTTTGATGCTACTAGGCGTGCTGAATTGATGTTAAAACTGCATGAAACTACTAAAGAAAACATAGAGCGTATGAATGCTAGATATAAGTTTGCTAGTGATAAAGGTAGAAAGGAAATAAATTTTGAACCTGGAGATTTAGTTTGGTTGCATTTGAGAAAGGAAAGGTTTCCTGAATTACGAAAATCTAAATTGTTGCCTCGAGCCGATGGACCGTTTAAAGTGCTAGAGAAAATTAACGACAATGCATATAGGCTAGATCTGCCTGCAGACTTTGGGGTTAGCCCCACATTTAACATTGCAGATTTAAAGCCCTACTTGGGAGAGGAAGTTGAGCTTGAGTCGAGGACGACTCAAATGCAAGAAGGGGAGAATGATGAAGACATCCACACTACTGATGCATCTATACCAATACAAGTACCAATTTCTGGTCCTATTACTCGCGCTCGTGCTCGTCAACTCAACCATCAGGTGATTACACTCTTGAGTTCATGTCCATCATATTTAGACCATGGAGACCCGTGCACTCTTGTTTTGCTTAGGAATCAGGGAGAAGACCGAAAGGGAAAAGGATTTGAACATGCTGGATTCGGACTGCAGAAGAACACCAACTTGTGACGGTCACCACGGTCAGATGCGGGCTCGGATTGGAATGTTCAAGCACAACATGGAAAGCTTATCAAGTCTACTTTCATATGGATCCGGAATTATAGTCATATCTGTTCTGAGGCCGCCGTAATCATTGTTTTCTTACCGAGACATTTCCTGCCTTTTCTGCCCATGGTGCTGCGTCACCCTATTTTGGCCCAATGGGTCGTGTATCAAGTTAGGTCCATTAGGGACGCATCCTAGGGTTGCAGCACGACCCCAATACCCTTGTGGTCGTCCTCCCATGTTTATAAACCCCCTAGCCGCCACCAAGAACAGCGGGTTTTGTTTAGATCAAGTTTAGCTCTCGCTACTTGCTTGTAAGCGCGCGTGCTGGTTCAGCCGCCCGTCTTCTTGTCTTCGGAACCCCACCATATTGGAGTTTGATTTGGAAACCTACATTTAGATCTGGTAATTCAGTACTTGTTCTACTGGTTCTTGCTAGTTCTTCGATTGCTTGCAGGACGAGTGCCCTAGTGGCCAGGGTGTCACGCTCCACAAGATCGTGACAGCCATAGGAGGTGGTGTATCGGTTGCTAAGGCGCAGCGTCTTTGGAAGGCTGTAGTCGGGCCGTGAACGTCGTCTCCTCCCCCAATCGAGTTATTCCACACCCTCTCATCGAAAGATCGGGCAATCACCCAACGGGTGCACATCAGAGACCTTTCCAACAAGTGCTTATTTGCATTAAACAACCTTGGGAGCTGAAAGATATGCCCTCTTAAACTCGCACTTGTTGTAGTTTTGAAATCCCCTCAAGTGAAGCAGCTTTTACTGCCTTGTTGCCTTCTCAAATTCTAGATGGTTCACCTCCCAAACACCTTAGCATAATAAAGTAATCAGAAGGTATTAGTACCTCATTTAAGGAATGATTAGCTTCAACAACAAGGAACGAGTTCACCTGATAATTAAATTTACGTGCACGGACTCGTTTCACTGGTCCATGATTAAATGGTGAAGGGGTCGCTGGTGTGGTGTATTGATAGCAGTGATGTCCTCATCATCCTCCCCTTCTTGTAATAGAGTCATCCTTGACTCTAGTGTATGCTCCTCACCCAAGTATATCTTTAAATTTGATGATGTGCTTGCTTTGTTGGAAATGTTGGAAATATCATTACTTGGTCCCCAATCAACTTCTTTGTTCCTCAATGTATTTGTAGCAGGAGCCATTAACATGGTCATATCTGTGCGGATTATGTTCTCATCACAAGAGTGATTACAGTCTAGCTTGAACACTATGAGGGTACTGTTCATCTATTTATAGGCACGTGACGCAGCCCAAACAAAATTACATCCATGTCCCTGTTAACTAATTATAATTGTAATGCAAACTATTAAGGACTATATAGTCTTTTCCTTTTTAAGTCGGTATCGTCCTTCGCCCTTATCGCAATACCAAGACGAAGCTCTTTCAGCCATAGCTTCGGCTTTTGTCCGCGTCATTTTTAGCTTATATGTTCATGTCTCGCCTGCCTTTGTACTGTCTTGCCGAAGGTGTTTTTTCCTTGAGGACCTTCGACGGAGGAGAAGACCCCCAACAGGCATGCCTCGCACTTCTGGACCAACTCGGCTACATCATTCTTCGCTGTTGGCCAGTAGAACTGAGAACTAAAAGCTTTCCCTACCAGAGTCTGTGACGCTGTAAGTATGCCACATTGCCCGGCATGAATCTCATCTAACAGCTGCTCCCAATAGCCGAGTGGATGCACCTCACGAGGACCCCTCCTACACCTCTTCTATACAGCAGGCCCCCTATAATGGTATAGTGGGCCAACTGTCTCGCGATGCGATCTATCACAGCCTTGTTATCTAGTTCTTCCTCGTTTTTTATGTATCTGATGATTGGCCCTCTCCAGTCATTGGCATCTGCTTCTGCTTGACTCAAAACATGGAATTCCTCTATTTGATCTATTGCGACACTCGGTTGTTGTATTTCATGGACGAAAACCTCATGTGGGACTTGGGCCCGACTGGATCCCAGTTTCGATAGTGCGTTAGTCGCTGCATTGCGATCCCTTTCAACATGGTGGAATTCTAATCCTTCGAACTTGTCCTCCAGCTTCCGCACCACTGCACAATATTTGTTCATTGAATCAGTCGAGCAATCCCAATCTTTGTTCACTTGACTTATGACCACCAGTGTGTCGTCGTGCACCACTAATCTCTTGATGCCGAGTGAAACAACAATGCTTAGTCCGTGGACCCGTGCTTCGTACTCTGCTGCATTATTGGATGCTAGAAACAAGAGCTGGAGTGCATACTTGAGTTGTTCACCTTCGGGGGCGATAAAGAGAATCCCTGCCCCTGCTCCTTGCAGTCTCAGCGAGCCATTGAAGTACATCCTCCATATTACAGTGACTTATGGGCTTTCCGGGACCTAGTGCTCAGTCCACTCTGATATGAAGTCGACCAATATTTGAGTTTTTATTGCCGTGCGGGTCAGAACTCTATATCATGAGCTCTGAGTTCACACGCCCACTTGGTTGTTCTCCCAACAGCTTCCTTGTTGTGAAGAATATCGCCTATTGGAAATCCTGTGACTACTATGACTTTGTGGTCGTCAAAGTAGTGCCGGAGCTTGAGAGCGGTTAGAAGTACCACGTATAATAGCTTCTGAACTTGAGGGTACCTTATCTTTGAGGGTCCGAGGACTTCGCTGATGAAGTAAACTGGATGATGCACTGGGTATGCGTGCCCTTCTTCCGCCCGCTCGACTACTAACGTGGTGCTTACCACGTGAGTCGTGCAGGAGATATATAACAGCAGATCTTCTGTCGGCTGACCAGGCATAGCTCGGCGTGGTGGCTTGAGTACTGGCGGAGTGGTCAAGAATTTCTTTAGTGCCTCTAGAGCCTCCTGTGCTTCTGTGGTCCAGTGAAATTTGTCCACCTTCTTGAGCAATTTATAGAATGGCATTCCTTTCTCGCCTAGCCTTGATATGAATCTGCTTAGCGCTGCCATGCATCCAGTGAGCCTTAGTACCTTTTTCTATGACCACGGCGGTTCGATCCTCATAATGGCCTAAATCGTCTCTGGATTTGTTTCTATTCCCCGATGACTGACATTAAACCCAAGTAGCTTTCCGTCTGGCACTCCGAATACACATTTTTCTAGGTTTAGCTTCCATCGGTAGTGTCTCAAGATGTTGAAGACTAGTTGCAGATCCTCGATAAAGTTTTCTGAGTTTTCTATCTTGATAACCACATCATCAACATAAGCCTCCACTCGCTTGCCCCATTGATCGGCTAGGCATGTCTAGATGGCCCTCTAGTAAGTCGCTCCAGCGTTCTTGAGGCCGAACGACATGGAGGTATAGCAGAA
Source organism: Zea mays (assembly GCF_902167145.1). NCBI lineage: Eukaryota > Viridiplantae > Streptophyta > Magnoliopsida > Poales > Poaceae > Zea > Zea mays. The sequence continues at coordinate 50,997,584 of NC_050103.1, forward strand.
GGCTCCAAATTATGTCATGAAGGCAGTCTTTTCCTTGTCCTCTTTTGGCAGACTGATCTGATGATACCCGGAGTAGTAGTCTAGGAAGGAGTGCATAGAGCAGCCAGCGGTTGAGTCCACTACCTGATCTATCCTAGGGAGTCCGAAGGGATCCTTCGAACAGTGCTTATTGAGATCAGTATAGTCGATGCATATGCGCCAATCAACTTTATTCTTTTTGAGTACAAGAACGGGGTTTACCAGCCGGGTGTAGTACTTCTGTAATGAATCCTGCCGATACTAGGCGAGCTAACTCTTCACGAATAGCTTCTCTATTATCGGGCGTGAAATGATGTAGCTTCTGTCGGATCGGTCTACCCTGAGGATACACTTTAAGTTTGTGCACGACCAGTTCTCTCGGGACTCCCGACATGTCCGTAGGTTGCCACGCAAATACATCTAGGTTATCTTGCAGGAACTGGATGAGCGTGCCTTCCTATTTGTCGTCAAGGCTGGACCTAATAATTGCAGTCTTGCGTTCATCCGAGAACCCCAGGTTGATCCTTTTAGTTTCTTCAGTCGATCGCATAGAGGTCGTAGCCTGAGCTTCGGTGATGTGCACCCGTTGGGTGATTGCCCGATCTTTCGATGAGAGGGTGTGGAATAACTCGATTGGGGGAGGAGACGACGTTCACGGCCCGACTACAGCCTTCCAAAGACGCTGCGCCTTAGCAACCGATACACCACCTCCTATGGCTGTCACGATCTTGTGGAGCGTGACACCCTGGCCACTAGGGCACTCGTCCTGCAAGCAATCGAAGAACTAGCAAGAACAAGTAGAACAAGTACTGAATTACCAGATCTAAATGTAGGTTTAAAGATCAAACTACAATATGGTGGGGTTCCGAAGACAAGAAGACGGGCGGCTGAACTAGCACGCGCGCTTGCAAGCAAGTAGCGAGAGCTAAACTTGATCTAAACAAAACCCGCTGTTCTTGGTGGCGGCTAGGGGGTTTATAAACATGGGAGGACGACCACAAGGGTATTGGGGTCGTGCTGCAACCCTAGGATGCGTCCCTAATGGACCTAACTTGATACACGACCCATTGGGCCAAAATAGGGTGACGCAGCACCATGGGCAGAAAAGGCAGGAAATGTCTCGGTAAGAAAACAATGATTACGGCGGCCTCAGAACAGATATGACTATAATTCCGGATCCATATGAAAGTAGACTTGATAAGCTTTCCATGTTGTGCTTGAACATTCCAATCCGAGCCCGCATCTGACCGTGGTGACCGTCACAAGTTGGTGTTCTTCTGCAGTCCGAATCCAGCATGTTCAAATCCTTTTCCCTTTCGGTCTTCTCCCTGATTCCTAAGCAAAACAAGAGTGCACGGGTCTCCATGGTCTAAATATGATGGACATGAACTCAAGAGTGTAATCACCTGATGGTTGAGTTGACGAGCACGAGCGCGAGTAATGGGACCAGAAATTGGTACTTGTATTGGTATAGATGCATCAGTAGTGTGGATGTCTTCATCATTCTCCCCTTCTTGCATTTGAGTCGTCCTCGACTCAAGCTCAACTTCCTCTCCCAAGTAGGGCTTTAAATCTGCAATGTTAAATGTGGGGCTAACCCCAAAGTCTGCAGGCAGATCTAGCCTATATGCATTGTCGTTAATTTTCTCTAGCACTTTAAACGGTCCATCGGCTCGAGGCAACAATTTAGATTTTCGTAATTCAGGAAACCTTTCCTTTCTCAAATGCAACCAAACTAAATCTCCAGGTTCAAAATTTATTTCCTTTCTACCTTTATCACTAGCAAACTTATATCTAGCATTCATACGCTCTATGTTTTCTTTAGTAGTTTCGTGCAGTTTTAACATCAATTCAGCACGCCTAGTAGCATCAAAATTTAGTTTTTCAGAAGATGGCAAAGGCATTAAATCAATAGGAGCACGAGGTAACAAACCATATACAATCTGAAATGGGCACATCTTTGTAGTAGAATGCAATGATCGATTATAAGCAAATTCAATATGAGGCAAACAGTCCTCCCACATCTTAATATTCTTCTTTAGAACTGCCCTTAACATAGTAGACAAAGTTCTATTCACAACTTCAGTTTGACCATCAGTTTGAGGATGACATGTAGTAGAAAATAAAAGCTTAGTCCCCAATTTTGCCCACAAAGTCCTCCAAAAATGACTAAGAAATTTAGCATCACGATCAGAAACGATTGTGTTGGGCACACCATGCAAGCGAACAATTTCACGAAAGAACAAATCAGCAATATGAGTAGCATCGTCAGTTTTATGACATGGTATGAAATGTGCCATCTTAGAAAATCTATCAACAACCACAAACACACTATCACGTCCCTTCCTAGTCCTAGGCAATCCCAGCACAAAATCCATAGAAATATCTTCCCAAGGAGCACTAGGAACGGGTAGAGGCAAATACAAACCGTGTGGATTTAACCGTGACTTCGCCTTTTGGCATGTCGTGCAACGAGCAACCAATCTCACCACATCTCTTCTCATCTTGGGCCAAAAGAAATGACCAGCAAGTATGTCCTCCGTTTTCTTTGCTCCAAAATGTCCCATTAAGCCACCTCCATGTGCTTCCTGTAACAACAACAAACGAACGGAGCTAGCTGGAATGCATAGCTTGTTAGCTCTAAACACAAACCCATCACTAACGATATATTTGTTCCATCCTTTCCCATCTTTACAATGCAGCAACACATCTTTAAAATCAGCATCATGAACATATTGGTCTTTAATCGTCTCTAATCCAAAGATTTTGTAGTCAAGTTGATTCAGCAAAGTATATCTCCTAGACAAAGCGTCAGCAATGATATTCTCTTTTCCTTTCTTGTGCTTAATAACATAAGGAAACGATTCGATAAATTCAACCCACTTAGCATGTCTACGGTTCAGTTTTCCTTGACTACGAATATGTTTCAAAGATTCATGATCAGAATGAATAACAAACTCTTTGGGCCACAAATAATGCTGCCATGTTTCTAATGTTCGCACAAGAGCATATAATTCCTTATCATAAGTAGAATAATTTAGAACAGACCCACTCAATTTTTCACTAAAATATGCAACAGGTTTGCCTTCTTGTAACAAAACACCACCCAATCCAATTCCACTAGCATCACATTCAAGCTCAAAAGTCTTATTAAAATCAGGAAGTTGGAGGAGAGGTGCATGTGTCAACTTATCTTTCAGCACGTTGAAAGCGTGCTCTTGTACTTTGCCCCAACTAAAATGCACTCCCTTCTTCGTAAGCTCATTCAAAGGTGCAGCAATGGTGCTAAAGTCCTTCACAAAACGGCGATAGAAGCCAGCAAGTCCTAGGAAACTCCGCACCTGTGTGATAGTCTTTGGCATAGGCCATCCATGTATCGCTTCTACCTTGGCTTGATCAACCTCAATTCCCTGTGGAGTCACAACATAACCAAGAAACGAAACTCGATCGGTGCAAAATGTGCACTTCTCAAGGTTACCAAATAAACGTGCATCTCGTAAAGCATTAAAAACAGCACGCATGTGATCAACATGTTCATCCATAGATTTGCTGTAGATTAATATGTCATCAAAGTATACTACCACAAATTTTCCAATGAAGGCACGCAAAACCTCGTTCATTAATCTCATGAAAGTGCTAGGTGCATTAGTTAACCCAAAAGGCATGACTAACCACTCATACAATCCGAACTTAGTTTTGAAAGCAGTTTTCCATTCATCTCCCAATTTCATACGAATCTGGTGGTACCCACTACGCAAATCAACTTTAGAAAAGACAATGGCACCACTCAATTCATCAAGCATATCATCTAAACGTGGAATAGGGTGTCGATAACGTATCGTGATATTATTAATAGCCCTACAATCAACACACATACGCCATGTTCCATCTTTTTTAGGCACTAAAATAACCGGAACAGCACATGGACTAAGAGACTCACGCACGTAACCCTTGTCGAGTAGTTCTTGCACTTGTCGCTGAATTTCTTTTGTTTCCTCTGGATTTGTCCTATATGGCGCACGATTCGGCAAAGATGCACCAGGAATAAGATCAATTTGGTGCTCAATCCCTCGTATAGGTGGCAGCCCCTCTGGTATCTCACTTGGAAATACATCAGAATACTCCTGCAAAATGTTAGTAATAACAGGAGGCAAAGAATGCTGCATATCTTGAATTGAAATCAAAGCATCCTTGCATACCAAGGCGTAGGCAACAGTAGTGGAAGCAAATAATTCATTAACATCAGTTTTTGTTGCAAGCAAGCAATGTCCTTTCAATTTTATCCCATCTTTGTTATTACCAACAACTTTAATATTCTTGTTGTTCTCAGTTTTAGCTTTGGTAGCTTTAGCAACATCATCACGCACAATAGCCTCAGGGGACATGGGAAGCAAAATAATTTTCTTATCATGGTATATGAGAGAATATTGATTTGATCTACCATGATGCATACAATCTGAATCAAATTGCCATGGTCTACCTAGCAGAATATTACAAGCATCCATAGGCACAACATCACAGTCAACAACATCACGATATGAACCAATAGCAAAATTAATTCGTACCAGCTTGGTTACCTTGACCTTACCACTATTGTTGAGCCATTGAATGTGATATGGATGCGGGTGCGGTTTGGTCGTAAGTGCAAGCTTCTCCACCATGTCGCTGCTAGCCAAGTTGTTGCAGCTACCTCCATCAATGATCAAACGACATGAACGCTCCTTAATGACACACTTTGTTTGAAACAACGTATGTCGCTGATTCTGCTCTGCCTTCTCCATTTGTGCACTAAGCACACGCTGTACAATGAGGCTCTCATAATGCTCTGCATCATCTGCACCAATCTGTTCTTCGGGTGGTTCCTTAGTGCCTACATCATCAGCCGCAAGCAAAGCAAGTGTAGCTTCATCCAAATCACTAGCAGAGGAATACCCACCATCGTCTTTTACCACCAAAACACGCTGATTAGGACAATAACGCTGCACGTGTCCATAGCCCTTGCATCGATAACACAGAACATCTCTTGTTCTACCTGTGGAAGCTACTGAAGAGGCACTACCTGCGGGTTTCTGGGCAGATTTGGTTGCTGAATTTGTGGAAGATGCACGTGGTTTGTCGCTGGAGGAAGGCGGGGGTGCTGGTCGACTTAGCGAGGGAGTTGGTGCTAGTGTACGGCCGGTCATGGATGTAGTCGTGCGCTGTTGCCATGGTGTAGATTTTCCTGCAGAAACATTAGACCTTGCACTAGCACGTCGTCCCTGCACTTCCCTTTCAGCTTTGCAAGCAAGATGAAACAATCGGGTTACATTAGCATAATCTTTATAAGCAAGGATGTCCTGAATTTCCCTATTTAACCCGCCCAAAAATCTAGCCATAGCAGATTCCTCACCCTCCTCTATGTTACAACGCAGCATACCCATTTGTAATTCCTGATAATATTCTTCTACACTTTTAGTACCCTGTCTCAATTGTTGCAACTTGTTTAACATATCACGTGCATAATAAGAAGGAACAAATCTAGCCCGCATGACCCGTTTCAACGCATCCCAAGTTTGTGGCATGTTATTAGGATTCTTCTTACCATGTTCTATCCACCAAACAGAAGCAAATTCAGTAAACTCACTAGTAGCAGCTCTAACCTGCGCATTCTCAGGAAATTCATGGCATGCAAACTTTTGATCAACCGCAATCTCCCAAGTAATGTAAGCATCAGGGTCATATTTACCATCAAAAGGAGGTATTTTAAATTTAACCTTACTAAAAGCATCATCATTACCATGTACCTCACGTCGGTGAAAACCACCCATACCTCTACGGTTAGTACGTAGTCGCCGGCGATTAGGTGCTTCTTGGTCATCTTGTTCAGTATCAGCAACATAGTCATCCCAGTTACCTTCGGCGCCCTCATCACGCCCACCATTGATATTAGCATGCATCTCATCAAACCGCCTCAAGAGTGCGACAAGGCTCTTGTCAATATGAGCAACTGTCATTTCCACATTTGCAAGTTTGGTGTTCGTGTCGATCTGTGTGGCCTCCAATTGCCCCATCTTTTCATTCGTCACCTGCATGTCATTATCAAGACCTTCCGTGTGCGTCTTCACTAGCCTTACAAAGTGTTGTATGATACCCTTGGTGCGAGGAGAGTGTGGCATATTACGAGAAGCATCATCAACCTCCAATCCTGCCATGGTTAGACGAACAGAGGCAACAAGAAAAAAAAACGTGAAGGAATAAAAACTCTACAACTATTAGGATGTAGCTACTGCAAGGCGCTCACTCTCAACCTGCCACACAAGCTCTTACCAATTCTTACCTTGCACAACAGGAGGGGTCAGCAACCAACAAGTCTGCAACCGTGGAATAAGTGTATCGGTGCCGCAGCAACACGACCTGTCAAACTGTAGTCGAAATATGTAGAGTTGTAGGTGGGCTGAAGCAAGGAATACACTAGTACCACGTTAGTTACAAAAGCAAGCTGAATAATCGTTCAACGGTGGTACTGTGCTGGTCCTAGGCTAAACCAGGCTAGAGACGTGAGCCTAGGCACAAAGGTAGTCACTGAAAAAGAACAACTAGCATAGCACAAAGAGAAACAACAGATTTAGAGATTCAGCCCCCTTCTTCTTCTTTTCCTTTTTTTTTCTTTTCTATTCTTTTTTTTTCTTCTTCTTCTGTTTTTTTTTGCAGGGGCCTAAACCCTTTTTTTTCACTATGACAACCCAAACAATAAAGATATTGCTAACAACCCCTTTAAATCAGATTTAACAAATCTTGTTAATATAGGAAGTCCAGAAATCTCTACGATGATTGCGGAGCGCTCAGAACGAATTTTGAGATAAGGTCAGATCCGTTGGAAAGAAGATAAGATAAGCTTTCCAGATTGTATTTGATGTGCACCCGTTGGGTGATTGCCCGATCTTTCGATGAGAGGGTGTGGAATAACTCGATTGGGGGAGGAGACGACGTTCACGGCCCGACTACAGCCTTCCAAAGACGCTGCGCCTTAGCAACCGATACACCACCTCCTATGGCTGTCACGATCTTGTGGAGCGTGACACCCTGGCCACTAGGGCACTCGTCCTGCAAGCAATCGAAGAACTAGCAAGAACAAGTAGAACAAGTACTGAATTACCAGATCTAAATGTAGGTTTAAAGATCAAACTACAATATGGTGGGGTTCCGAAGACAAGAAGACGGGCGGCTGAACTAGCACGCGCGCTTGCAAGCAAGTAGCGAGAGCTAAACTTGATCTAAACAAAACCCGCTGTTCTTGGTGGCGGCTAGGGGGTTTATAAACATGGGAGGACGACCACAAGGGTATTGGGGTCGTGCTGCAACCCTAGGATGCGTCCCTAATGGACCTAACTTGATACACGACCCATTGGGCCAAAATAGGGTGACGCAGCACCATGGGCAGAAAAGGCAGGAAATGTCTCGGTAAGAAAACAATGATTACGGCGGCCTCAGAACAGATATGACTATAATTCCGGATCCATATGAAAGTAGACTTGATAAGCTTTCCATGTTGTGCTTGAACATTCCAATCCGAGCCCGCATCTGACCGTGGTGACCGTCACAAGTTGGTGTTCTTCTGCAGTCCGAATCCAGCATGTTCAAATCCTTTTCCCTTTCGGTCTTCTCCCTGATTCCTAAGCAAAACAAGAGTGCACGGGTCTCCATGGTCTAAATATGATGGACATGAACTCAAGAGTGTAATCACCTGATGGTTGAGTTGACGAGCACGAGCGCGAGTAATGGGACCAGAAATTGGTACTTGTATTGGTATAGATGCATCAGTAGTGTGGATGTCTTCATCATTCTCCCCTTCTTGCATTTGAGTCGTCCTCGACTCAAGCTCAACTTCCTCTCCCAAGTAGGGCTTTAAATCTGCAATGTTAAATGTGGGGCTAACCCCAAAGTCTGCAGGCAGATCTAGCCTATATGCATTGTCGTTAATTTTCTCTAGCACTTTAAACGGTCCATCGGCTCGAGGCAACAATTTAGATTTTCGTAATTCAGGAAACCTTTCCTTTCTCAAATGCAACCAAACTAAATCTCCAGGTTCAAAATTTATTTCCTTTCTACCTTTATCACTAGCAAACTTATATCTAGCATTCATACGCTCTATGTTTTCTTTAGTAGTTTCGTGCAGTTTTAACATCAATTCAGCACGCCTAGTAGCATCAAAATTTAGTTTTTCAGAAGATGGCAAAGGCATTAAATCAATAGGAGCACGAGGTAACAAACCATATACAATCTGAAATGGGCACATCTTTGTAGTAGAATGCAATGATCGATTATAAGCAAATTCAATATGAGGCAAACAGTCCTCCCACATCTTAATATTCTTCTTTAGAACTGCCCTTAACATAGTAGACAAAGTTCTATTCACAACTTCAGTTTGACCATCAGTTTGAGGATGACATGTAGTAGAAAATAAAAGCTTAGTCCCCAATTTTGCCCACAAAGTCCTCCAAAAATGACTAAGAAATTTAGCATCACGATCAGAAACGATTGTGTTGGGCACACCATGCAAGCGAACAATTTCACGAAAGAACAAATCAGCAATATGAGTAGCATCGTCAGTTTTATGACATGGTATGAAATGTGCCATCTTAGAAAATCTATCAACAACCACAAACACACTATCACGTCCCTTCCTAGTCCTAGGCAATCCCAGCACAAAATCCATAGAAATATCTTCCCAAGGAGCACTAGGAACGGGTAGAGGCAAATACAAACCGTGTGGATTTAACCGTGACTTCGCCTTTTGGCATGTCGTGCAACGAGCAACCAATCTCACCACATCTCTTCTCATCTTGGGCCAAAAGAAATGACCAGCAAGTATGTCCTCCGTTTTCTTTGCTCCAAAATGTCCCATTAAGCCACCTCCATGTGCTTCCTGTAACAACAACAAACGAACGGAGCTAGCTGGAATGCATAGCTTGTTAGCTCTAAACACAAACCCATCACTAACGATATATTTGTTCCATCCTTTCCCATCTTTACAATGCAGCAACACATCTTTAAAATCAGCATCATGAACATATTGGTCTTTAATCGTCTCTAATCCAAAGATTTTGTAGTCAAGTTGATTCAGCAAAGTATATCTCCTAGACAAAGCGTCAGCAATGATATTCTCTTTTCCTTTCTTGTGCTTAATAACATAAGGAAACGATTCGATAAATTCAACCCACTTAGCATGTCTACGGTTCAGTTTTCCTTGACTACGAATATGTTTCAAAGATTCATGATCAGAATGAATAACAAACTCTTTGGGCCACAAATAATGCTGCCATGTTTCTAATGTTCGCACAAGAGCATATAATTCCTTATCATAAGTAGAATAATTTAGAACAGACCCACTCAATTTTTCACTAAAATATGCAACAGGTTTGCCTTCTTGTAACAAAACACCACCCAATCCAATTCCACTAGCATCACATTCAAGCTCAAAAGTCTTATTAAAATCAGGAAGTTGGAGGAGAGGTGCATGTGTCAACTTATCTTTCAGCACGTTGAAAGCGTGCTCTTGTACTTTGCCCCAACTAAAATGCACTCCCTTCTTCGTAAGCTCATTCAAAGGTGCAGCAATGGTGCTAAAGTCCTTCACAAAACGGCGATAGAAGCCAGCAAGTCCTAGGAAACTCCGCACCTGTGTGATAGTCTTTGGCATAGGCCATCCATGTATCGCTTCTACCTTGGCTTGATCAACCTCAATTCCCTGTGGAGTCACAACATAACCAAGAAACGAAACTCGATCGGTGCAAAATGTGCACTTCTCAAGGTTACCAAATAAACGTGCATCTCGTAAAGCATTAAAAACAGCACGCATGTGATCAACATGTTCATCCATAGATTTGCTGTAGATTAATATGTCATCAAAGTATACTACCACAAATTTTCCAATGAAGGCACGCAAAACCTCGTTCATTAATCTCATGAAAGTGCTAGGTGCATTAGTTAACCCAAAAGGCATGACTAACCACTCATACAATCCGAACTTAGTTTTGAAAGCAGTTTTCCATTCATCTCCCAATTTCATACGAATCTGGTGGTACCCACTATGCAAATCAACTTTAGAAAAGACAATGGCACCACTCAATTCATCAAGCATATCATCTAAACGTGGAATAGGGTGTCGATAACGTATCGTGATATTATTAATAGCCCTACAATCAACACACATACGCCATGTTCCATCTTTTTTAGGCACTAAAATAACCGGAACAGCACACGGACTAAGAGACTCACGCACGTAACCTTTGTCGAGTAGTTCTTGCACTTGTCGCTGAACTTCTTTTGTTTCCTCTGGATTTGTCCTATATGGCGCACGATTCGGCAAAGATGCACCAGGAATAAGATCAATTTGGTGCTCAATCCCTCGTATAGGTGGCAGCCCCTCTGGTATCTCACTTGGAAATACATCAGAATACTCCTGCAAAATGTTAGTAATAACAGGAGGCAAAGAATGCTGCATATCTTGAATTGAAATCAAAGCATCCTTGCATACCAAGGCGTAGGCAACAGTAGTGGAAGCAAATAATTCATTAACATCAGTTTTTGTTGCAAGCAAGCAATGTCCTTTCAATTTTATCCCATCTTTGTTATTACCAACAACTTTAATATTCTTGTTGTTCTCAGTTTTAGCTTTGGTAGCTTTAGCAACATCATCACGCACAATAGCCTCAGGGGACATGGGAAGCAAAATAATTTTCTTATCATGGTATATGAGAGAATATTGATTTGATCTACCATGATGCATACAATCTGAATCAAATTGCCATGGTCTACCTAGCAGAATATTACAAGCATCCATAGGCACAACATCACAGTCAACAACATCACGATATGAACCAATAGCAAAATTAATTCGTACCAGCTTGGTTACCTTGACCTTACCACTATTGTTGAGCCATTGAATGTGATATGGATGCGGGTGCGGTTTGGTCGTAAGTGCAAGCTTCTCCACCATGTCGCTGCTAGCCAAGTTGTTGCAGCTACCTCCATCAATGATCAAACGACATGAACGCTCCTTAATGACACACTTTGTTTGAAACAACGTATGTCGCTGATTCTGCTCTGCCTTCTCCATTTGTGCACTAAGCACACGCTGTACAATGAGGCTCTCATAATGCTCTGCATCATCTGCACCAATCTGTTCTTCGGGTGGTTCCTTAGTGCCTACATCATCAGCCGCAAGCAAAGCAAGTGTAGCTTCATCCAAATCACTAGCAGAGGAATACCCACCATCGTCTTTTACCACCAAAACACGCTGATTAGGACAATAAAGCTGCACGTGTCCATAGCCCTTGCATCGATAACACAGAACATCTCTTGTTCTACCTGTGGAAGCTACTGAAGAGGCACTACCTGCGGGTTTCTCGGCAGATTTGGTTGCTGAATTTGTGGAAGATGCACGTGGTTTGTCGCTGGAGGAAGGCGGGGGTGCTGGTCGACTTGGCGAGGGAGTTGGTGCTAGTGTACGGCCGGTCATGGATGTAGTCGTGCGCTGTTGCCATGGTGTAGATTTTCCTGCAGAAACATTAGACCTTGCACTAGCACGTCGTCCCTGCACTTCCCTTTCAGCTTTGCAAGCAAGATGAAACAATCGGGTTACATTAGCATAATCTTTATAAGCAAGGATGTCCTGAATTTCCCTATTTAACCCGCCCAAAAATCTAGCCATAGCAGATTCCTCACCCTCCTCTATGTTACAACGCAGCATACCCATTTGTAATTCCTGATAATATTCTTCTACACTTTTAGTACCCTGTCTCAATTGTTGCAACTTGTTTAACATATCACGTGCATAATAAGAAGGAACAAATCTAGCCCGCATGACCCGTTTCAACGCATCCCAAGTTTGTGGCATGTTATTAGGATTCTTCTTACCATGTTCTATCCACCAAACAGAAGCAAATTCAGTAAACTCACTAGTAGCAGCTCTAACCCGCGCATTCTCAGGAAATTCATGGCATGCAAACTTTTGATCAACCGCAATCTCCCAAGTAATGTAAGCATCAGGGTCATATTTACCATCAAAAGGAGGTATTTTAAATTTAACCTTACTAAAAGCATCATCATTACCATGTACCTCACGTCGGTGAAAACCACCCATACCTCTACGGTTAGTACGTAGTCGCCGGCGATTAGGTGCTTCTTGGTCATCTTGTTCAGTATCAGCAACATAGTCATCCCAGTTACCTTCGGCGCCCTCATCACGCCCACCATTGATATTAGCATGCATCTCATCAAACCGCCTCAAGAGTGCGACAAGGCTCTTGTCAATATGAGCAACTGTCATTTCCACATTTGCAAGTTTGGTGTTCGTGTCGATCTGTGTGGCCTCCAATTGCCCCATCTTTTCATTCGTCACCTGCATGTCATTATCAAGACCTTCCGTGTGCGTCTTCACTAGCCTTACAAAGTGTTGTATGATACCCTTGGTGCGAGGAGAGTGTGGCATATTACGAGAAGCATCATCAACCTCCAATCCTGCCATGGTTAGACGAACAGAGGCAACAAGAAAAAAAAAACGTGAAGGAATAAAAACTCTACAACTATTAGGATGTAGCTACTGCAAGGCGCTCACTCTCAACCTGCCACACAAGCTCTTACCAATTCTTACCTTGCACAACAGGAGGGGTCAGCAACCAACAAGTCTGCAACCGTGGAATAAGTGTATCGGTGCCGCAGCAACACGACCTGTCAAACTGTAGTCGAAATATGTAGAGTTGTAGGTGGGCTGAAGCAAGGAATACACTAGTACCACGTTAGTTACAAAAGCAAGCTGAATAATCGTTCAACGGTGGTACTGTGCTGGTCCTAGGCTAAACCAGGCTAGAGACGTGAGCCTAGGCACAAAGGTAGTCACTGAAAAAGAACAACTAGCACAGCACAAAGAGAAACAACAGATTTAGAGATTCAGCCCCCTTCTTCTTCTTTTCCTTTTTTTTTCTTTTCTATTCTTTTTTTTCTTCTTCTTCTGTTTTTTTTTGCAGGGGCCTAAACCCTTTTTTTTCACTATGACAACCCAAACAATAAAGATATTGCTAACAACCCCTTTAAATCAGATTTAACAAATCTTGTTAATATAGGAAGTCCAGAAATCTCTACGATGATTGCGGAGCGCTCAGAACGAATTTTGAGATAAGGTCAGATCCGTTGGAAAGCAGATAAGATAAGCTTTCCAGATTGTATTTAAACTTCCAAATCGGATATGATATGTATCCGTGGTGGCAAAAACGAACCAGAGATGTTTTTGGTGATGGTGGATTTCGTGGTGACCAAAACGTGGTAGAACTCAAAACTCTAAAGGAATAAACTAAGACCAGCAACTCGACACAACCGATGCAACCAAAAACTCAACAAGCCCTAACTAAGTAGTACTAGTAAATGCTCAATGGTTTATAGGATTGCGGTAAAACTAATCTACTATTTTTTGGCTTTTTCTGGACTATAGGAGATAAGAAAACAGCGAAGAAAAGTAAATCTCTCACCGATAAACCTTGCTCTGATTACCAACTGATGTGCACCCGTTGGGTGATTGCCCGATCTTTCGATGAGAGGGTGTGGAATAACTCGATTGGGGGAGGAGACGACGTTCACGGCCCGACTACAGCCTTCCAAAGACGCTGCGCCTTAGCAACCGATACACCACCTCCTATGGCTGTCACGATCTTGTGGAGCGTGACACCCTGGCCACTAGGGCACTCGTCCTGCAAGCAATCGAAGAACTAGCAAGAACAAGTAGAACAAGTACTGAATTACCAGATCTAAATGTAGGTTTAAAGATCAAACTACAATATGGTGGGGTTCCGAAGACAAGAAGACGGGCGGCTGAACTAGCACGCGCGCTTGCAAGCAAGTAGCGAGAGCTAAACTTGATCTAAACAAAACCCGCTGTTCTTGGTGGCGGCTAGGGGGTTTATAAACATGGGAGGACGACCACAAGGGTATTGGGGTCGTGCTGCAACCCTAGGATGCGTCCCTAATGGACCTAACTTGATACACGACCCATTGGGCCAAAATAGGGTGACGCAGCACCATGGGCAGAAAAGGCAGGAAATGTCTCGGTAAGAAAACAATGATTACGGCGGCCTCAGAACAGATATGACTATAATTCCGGATCCATATGAAAGTAGACTTGATAAGCTTTCCATGTTGTGCTTGAACATTCCAATCCGAGCCCGCATCTGACCGTGGTGACCGTCACAAGTTGGTGTTCTTCTGCAGTCCGAATCCAGCATGTTCAAATCCTTTTCCCTTTCGGTCTTCTCCCTGATTCCTAAGCAAAACAAGAGTGCACGGGTCTCCATGGTCTAAATATGATGGACATGAACTCAAGAGTGTAATCACCTGATGGTTGAGTTGACGAGCACAAGCGCGAGTAATGGGACCAGAAATTGGTACTTGTATTGGTATAGATGCATCAGTAGTGTGGATGTCTTCATCAGTATTTAAACTTCCAAATCGGATATGATATGTATCCGTGGTGGCAAAAACGAACCAGAGATGTTTTTGGTGATGGTGGATTTCGTGGTGACCAAAACGTGGTAGAACTCAAAACTCTAAAGGAATAAACTAAGACCAGCAACTCGACACAACCGATGCAACCAAAAACTCAACAAGCCCTAACTAAGTAGTACTAGTAAATGCTCAATGGTTTATAGGATTGCGGTAAAACTAATCTACTATTTTTTGGCTTTTTCTGGACTATAGGAGATAAGAAAACAGCGAAGAAAAGTAAATCTCTCACCGATAAACCTTGCTCTGATACCAACTGATGTGCACCCGTTGGGTGATTGCCCGATCTTTCGATGAGAGGGTGTGGAATAACTCGATTGGGGGAGGAGACGACGTTCACGGCCCGACTACAGCCTTCCAAAGACGCTGCGCCTTAGCAACCGATACACCACCTCCTATGGCTGTCACGATCTTGTGGAGCGTGACACCCTGGCCACTAGGGCACTCGTCCTGCAAGCAATCGAAGAACTAGCAAGAACAAGTAGAACAAGTACTGAATTACCAGATCTAAATGTAGGTTTAAAGATCAAACTACAATATGGTGGGGTTCCGAAGACAAGAAGACGGGCGGCTGAACTAGCACGCGCGCTTGCAAGCAAGTAGCGAGAGCTAAACTTGATCTAAACAAAACCCGCTGTTCTTGGTGGCGGCTAGGGGGTTTATAAACATGGGAGGACGACCACAAGGGTATTGGGGTCGTGCTGCAACCCTAGGATGCGTCCCTAATGGACCTAACTTGATACACGACCCATTGGGCCAAAATAGGGTGACGCAGCACCATGGGCAGAAAAGGCAGGAAATGTCTCGGTAAGAAAACAATGATTACGGCGGCCTCAGAACAGATATGACTATAATTCCGGATCCATATGAAAGTAGACTTGATAAGCTTTCCATGTTGTGCTTGAACATTCCAATCCGAGCCCGCATCTGACCGTGGTGACCGTCACAAGTTGGTGTTCTTCTGCAGTCCGAATCCAGCATGTTCAAATCCTTTTCCCTTTCGGTCTTCTCCCTGATTCCTAAGCAAAACAAGAGTGCACGGGTCTCCATGGTCTAAATATGATGGACATGAACTCAAGAGTGTAATCACCTGATGGTTGAGTTGACGAGCACGAGCGCGAGTAATGGGACCAGAAATTGGTACTTGTATTGGTATAGATGCATCAGTAGTGTGGATGTCTTCATCATTCGGTCGAAGGGATTGTGAGATTTTCATCCTCCAGTTTGTCATTCGCCTGCGTGGGAAGGGCTATCGGGGGCCCGACAGTGAGAGCTGTTTGGATGGCGCCCTAAAAGCATTCCGCGGCACCTTGGAAGTCAGCGCGCACAGTGATAATCCCCTGAGGTCCTATCATCTTGAGTATAATGTACGAGTTGTGTGGAATAGCCATGAATTTCTTTAGTCCTGGTCTTCTAATGATGGTGTTGTACCCGCAGTTGAAGTGTGCCACCTCGAACCTCAAGAACTCGGTTCTGTAGTTCTCTGGGTTCCAAAGGTGACGAATACTCCCCTTCGATCGGCACAATGCCGAAAAAAGGAGTATCCGACTCAGTGAGGTCTTCGACAGCGACCCCTAGAGCCTGGAGCGTCCGGGGGAAGGTGACATTGATGCTGCTTCCCCCATCCACCAACACTTTCTTTACCCAGCTTTCTCGGATCACCAGATCAACGAGTAGCGGATACTTGCCAGGGTGATCAAAGTTAAGCCATTGATTAGCTCGGCTAAAGGTTATCATGTGTTCTGACCACCGGTAAGGGGCTGGGGCACTCGTTGTGGCCACCAGGACCTGCCGATCGTTGAGCTTTTGTTGTCTCCTATTTTCTTGTGCCTCATGTCTTTCGAAGATAACATTGACCTCCCTGTCAACACGCAGGAAAGATCCTCCTCTCCCTTCCTCTTGCTGCTGAGGCTGCCTGGGCTCGCTAGGCTCTCCTCGTGGTGGAGGAGGTGGTAGCGGCTGGAATGGTCGGCCATGCCCGACGAAATGTTTGAAGTCTCTGCAGTTCTGCAGGGTGTGGCGCATGTCCTTGTGGTACGGACTTTAGGAGTCAAGGATTTCATCCAGTGTCTGCACTCCTCCGTGAGGTGCGCCACGGGCCCGAGTGGCAGGTGGCCCGGCGGTGTGCACCTCCTCGCGAGGCCTCTTCTCCCAGCGCTTGTCCGGCTGCTAGTTTGTATCCCGCCGTGGTGCAAATTTTGTGCCCCTGATGAGGTCCTGGGCCCGCTCATCCGCGGTGATGTAGATGTCCGCCTCCCGAAACAATTGATCGGAGGTGGCTGGTGCCTTTTGGAGTATGGCTCAGACGAAGGCCGAGTTGTTGGATTCCCGATATAAGTCTTCAATTGCGACTTCGGGGATGCTGTCAGTGTTTGGGACCCGACCGCGCACCTAGGGTTACCCCTCGAGGTGCTTTTGGGTAGGACAATATTGCTGATTGTAGCTCGATGGTTCGTGCTAGGTGCACGAGAGGCGGTAGACAATTTTCTACAGGTTCAGGCCGCTTGGAGAGGCGTAATACCCTACTTCCTGGTGTGGATCTTTTATGTGGTGGGTTACAGGGGGATTCTCTAGTATGAAGGGTGCTAGAGAATGGAGTAGCTGGCTAATGAGTGACCTACCTTTTTGATGGGGTGCCCCCTAGGCCTTATATATTCGACCGTGGGGCATTACATGTGACACCCCAGGTGTCTATTTCGCGTTCCGTCGGGAGATATATCCTAATCTCGGATGCTAAGTAAAAATTTCTATTTCACGATCGCGTTTATCTCCATTTATCAAAGTTACTTGTGAAGGTTTCTCCAAAATGTGAATTTCTTCGATCTCCAGAAGGCCAAATTCGGAGCCTGCTAAAAACTTTTATTCTCGACGTGAACCGAAACTCGAAAATCATTCTCGATTTATAAATCTTGTCTAAAGCTCATTTACTCGGACTCTCAATGGTAGTTATTCAATCTGTGTCCGAATCGGATTTCTCGACTTCACTCTGTGTCCAAATATTTTGTCCAAATCCGCATTCTCCAGTGGAATCTCTATTGTGTCAACCTCTAATTATTTTTATGCAAATCAGCTTGTTATCTTTATGTCATCATTCATCTCTATCTATCAATTGTATTCTAGAAACTTGTCAAAGGTCGAACCAAATATAAACATGAAAAGATAAATCCTATACATGCTTGAAACTGCTCGTCTGAACAAATGCGAATTTTAAAATTCAACAAAACCTTGTCATCTTGCTCAAACAACTCTATATCAACTCTACAACAAAAGTTATTAAGGGTCCATGCCAAGAAAATATCGAGAAAATACCCTGATTGCCTTAAAATATAATTTGAAGCTTCATAATGATGCTACCTTGACCAAAGTGAAACTTTAATTTATATTCAAGATATGAGGTTTGATCTTTAATAAAAGTTATAGAACCTGTGTTATACAACAAATTTCATATTTAAACCAAGCCTTGATTCAATATCTAAGTATCTCAAACAGTGCCATCAAGACAGAATAAAAATCTGATTTCAGGATTTGAATTCTTCTAAGTCTGGAATCACTGTCGTTCGGGTCGACGTCTCGCGTTCCCAAATTTTTGTTGAACAACTCAAGTTTCCCCAAATATAAAAGTTGTTAATAACTAATAGAGGCACAACATATTAACATATGGCATTCATCTGATTCCGTTTGACATACTTTGACACTCAGTTTTCACAAGTTTCCACTGATTTCTGAGCCACTGACAAACCAATTTTCATGGGTCTTTATCTCTCTAACCAGTGCCCGAATCACCTCAAGTGTTGTACAAGATTTGTAGAGTGTACATCAAGGAAGATATTTCCTACAGTAACCTTGATCTGATTCCAAGCAGAAAATGCCAAAAATGGCCGCCCAATGTCGACACTTTTGCACGTGCCACCTGCTGGTGCAGTCTGACATGTCCAGAGCTTGACTCTATAAATGGCAGCCCACCATCTCCTTCTCCCCCACGCCATTCTTCTTCCCTAGGCTGGTGCTTCTCCCTGGCGCCCCAGCTCGAGCTACCCTGCTCCATCTCTTGGTAGTGCTCGCCGACGGAAGAACAAGCAGTAGCCCTCTTCTCCTAGCCTCCTTTTCCCATATGCCTCTCTGATGAGGACATCACCTGCAACATGAGTACGACTACACCAGCAGCACCTCCACATCAAGCACCACTTCCTTTCATTAGCTGGGCCAATTACTCGGGCCCGTGCTAGAGATCTTAACTTCATCATGCTACTAAAGAATGAGGGCCCAGAAGAATAGACGACCTAGGGTTGCGTTTTCCCCCTTTGGCCGCCACTAGGGGCGCCCCCTCTCTCTATTTATCTAGGAGCCGCACCTTCTTTGTTCTTGAGTTTTGTTTTACGTTAGCTTTAGCTACTCTTGAACACGCGCAAATCAGCGATGTCTTCGTGTATTCAGAACTCCACCCTCGAGTAATAAATTAGATTGCTCGCATCTTTTTCTTGTTCGTTCTTCGATTGCACACAGGAAACGATCTTCGTGATCAGGCCGATCTCGCATCAGCAAGGTCGGTAACCACAGAGAGTTGGTTCAGCGATTGCATTGCTGCCTCAGGCTTTCTTGTCGTAGTCAGATCGCAAGGGTCATCTTCCGCCAAATCGGAATTATCTCCACTCACCGAAAGATCGGGCACCTCAGCTATATCAAATGGTATCACTCTCTCTGTTGGTGGACGCCAACAGCAGGAGCTTAACCTCGTTCTTCTTCCCTTGTGCAAGTGCTCCTCTCCCATGGAGCTCGGCTCCACTGTTCCGTGGCGCCACTGTTGGTCGCCCAGTCGCCGGTCCCAGCGTCCACTTCAACCTCGACTCGGCATTGCCTTCTCTAGCCGTGAGCACTTTCTGCTATGTACGTGCTGAAGAGGAAGAAGAAGGCCTCCCTGAGCGAATGACAGGTGGGCCCAAGTTAAGTGCACAAGTGACCAAAGTTGCAGATTTTTGCTCTTCCTTCAAATATTCATATCTCGAGTTTTAGAGCTCCTAAAATCACGAAATTTGTTTTTTGGCTTCCTTATGAAATTATCTAACTATTAGATCTATAGGTTGGCATGTTTTAGTGGAAAAGTGTTTCTGTAGAAATTCGTATTTAAAACTGGTTTAGAAAATAATTGAACTTGCATCTCTCCATAGTTTTAATTATAAACATCCAAAAATGATGAAATTTGTTTTGTTAGTTAGATGTTATCATACTACATCTAAGAAAAATATAAAAGTTACAGGTTGTTCACTGTTTTCTTGGTGTGTTAATTAAAACATGTTAAATAGGAAAAAGATGATTGTTTTGATTGTTATTTTTGGATCTGTATCTCCATGCTCCAAATGGATTGAAATTTTTACAGTAGAACCTCTGTATGATGCTTAGTGACTGGTAAAAATTTCATGAATTGTGGTGCATGTATGATTAAGTTAGTGATTTAACTTGTTTGAGGCATATTAAGTAGTTTTAAATGGTTTATAAATAAGATATAGATGTAAAAATAGAAAATGGTCTTCCACTGTCCTTGCATGATATTATAGTAGCCTAAGAAAACTTAATATGGTCATGCATCCACAGAAAATAATTAGTTTTAGATTTCACTTGCTCTCACATGCTTTATTGCATTAACAATTTGTTATTTTTGTAGTAAATACAATATAAAACCTGAGAATGTGAAATTTATGTATTAGTCATAATTTGTTATTACCTATGCCTCATAAAAATTCCAGCCACAAATTAGATTGTTTCATTTGGTGCTAAAATGACACACATTTTATAATTATAAGAACAATTAGTGAAAAATTAGAAGTAAACAAAAGCATGCATGTTTTTTTGAAATGCTTAAGTATCTCAATATAAATTGAAACTTGATAACTAAGTCATAATGATTTAAACTTGAGAAAGTGGTGGTAGTGTCTCTCCATGATTTTAATTGATGATTGAGTTGAGGGCTATTGTGCTAGCAAACTGAAATTCATGCATGTACAGTTTTTGTTGTGCGGTTAATCTAGTAAAGTAAAGTGTGTTTTCTGTAGATATGTGCTATATAAAAGTTGTAATAAACTTGTATATCTAGCTCTTCTAAAAATTTCATGAGCTAAGGATTAATGATTTAGAAGTTATACTTTCCACAAGTTCAGTACATGAATCTGTTCAATTTCTGAACAGATTTCAGAGATTGAAATGATTTCTTAAGTTTATTTTGAAATCAGTTATTGGTGGTCACAATAAAGTTGTAGATAACTTTATTAACTTGCTTGTGTTAGAATTTGATAGCCATAAGTCTGATCATTTAGAAGTTATGCTTTTCACAAGTTTAGTAACTGAGTCTGTCCAATTCATGTATAGATTTCAGAGATCGCATTGTTTGCTTAAGTTCAGTTTAGAATCAGTCCTTATCAATTATAAAAAAAGTTGTAGATGATTTTCTTATCTTACTTGTGTTAAATTTGTATGACAATAAACCTGATAGTTTGAGAGTTATGAATTTTATAAGAGGATTATTGTATTCTATCGAGTCTCAGAACATATTTCGAAAACTGTATTGTTTAATTTAGTTAAATATAGAATCACTTCTTGGTGATTATAAAAGTTATGTATTAAGTTTTCTAAGCTTTCCAAAAAGTATTGTATCACCCTTTTTGGTGGTCTAAAGATTAAGTTATAGGCGTTTGAAGTGTGAAGTCTGAATCTATCCAAATCTGGATAGCAAAGCCTTCCTAGTGTATTTTAATCTTGATACACTTTAAATCAACCTGAGTTGTTTATAAATGATTTGTAGACAATTTAATTATATTTCCAGAAAGTCTAAGATCAAATGAATTAGATGTCTGAGTCTCTAGTTATGAATTTTTGTAGTCGCAACCCTGAATCTGTCTAAATCTGAACAGAGTTGTCGTTTGTCACTATTTAACCTTATTAAGTGTCTTATCACCTTGAGATGACAATACCAAATTTGTATAGTGTTTCTTATGCTTTCCAAAAAGTATTTGATCACTATTTTTTGATAAATATCTTGTGAGTTATGACTGAAACAAGTAACTGTTGTGCTGCTGTCTTAGTCATGTTGATTGTGATTGATTACTCTACTCTGTTGTGTTTGTCTTGAGTGACTGCTTGCTTGTTTTGGTTTTAAGTGCATATGAGTAACAATGATAGTAACTAATACAATTGGGTTATGTGTAAGTAACTAGTCCATGTCTCTCTAAGTAGTAAATTAAATTGTTGAAGTCTATGATGTAATCAGCTTCAATCAACGTTATTTTAGCAAGTGTCGTTATATGGATAAGAAACACAATAAATGAGATGTTACCATTTTTAATACTTGCGTAGCAAATATAATATTGCTAAATAACCAACCTCATTAGACTAGTATAAGAAGCAGTGTGATTAGGCTATCAATTTCCGTGTGTGCTCTTGGGTGTGTGCTTGCATTAGAATATTGAGAATGTTGGTAGAACCCGATTAAGTAAATATTCCTTATTAAAGTAAGTTTGTCTGTATGACATTTAGAAGTCACAGTGAATGTACGTGTCTGTCGGCGTTTTGGACCCGCGAGGACCCTCAACCGACCAGTGAATTTGATGCTGCGTGTCCCTGCCCAGATGGGTTGATGCAAGATGAAACACAAGAGGGAGGATGAGGCTTATATTATCTTGCACCGGGGTGCTCGTAGTAGGGGTTACAAGCGTCGCGAGAGAGAGAGGGTTTGGCCTTGGAGTGAGCCGTCTGAGTTGGCCTCCTTCGCCTCCACCCTCCTCCTCTGCTTGCCTGCCTCAGGAAGGCCCTGGACATCCCCTTTTATAGATACAAGGAGATGGTCCAGCTCTACATGGGGGTGTAGCTATGTGCTAACGTGGCCGGCGGAGAAGTGTTTGAGCCCTGTAGAAGCGTAGCTGACGGTGCGGCTCGAGGTCCTGCTGACGTTTCTTTGCCTTCGTAGGGAGTTGAGAACAATCGACGTCATGGACGCATGCAGGGAACCATCATTACCTGTTGCCGGAGTAATCTAGATGGGACACCGGTCTTGTTCCTTCATAGCCTGAGGCAGCTAGCTAGGGGTAGGGTAATGTTGTATCCTCTGTGGCGCGGTCGGTCCGAGGCCGAGGTCGGGCGAGGTGGAGACTTCTCCTGAGGCCGAGGCTGAGGTCGGGCGAGGTTGTGACTCCTCCCGAGGCCGAAGCTGAGGCCAAGGCCCGAGGTCGGGCGAGGCGGAGACCTTCTCCTGAGGTCGAGGCTGAGGCCGAGGCCTGGGGTCGGGCGAGGCGGAGACCTTCTCCCGAGGCCGAGGCCTGAGGTCGGGCGAGGCGGAGCTCCCTGTTGCGCCCGAGGCTGAACTCGGGAAAGATCGTGACTTACTGTTGTCAGTTTTACCATGGTGGTTGGCACAGTAGTCGGAATGGGGTGAATGGTGTTGTTTCCCTATCAGAACGATAAGTAAAGGGACGAAGTTACTGCGATCATTTCGACCTTGCCAACTGAGGCGCAAGTGTCAGGATAAGATGTCAGGTGATCCCCACATTCAATGTGCATGTGATACGGTCGGTGGTAAGGCGATATGGCCGAAGTTGCTGTATGGCAAAGTTTGCCCGAGCTTGGCTTCAGGCGAGCCGAGGGTGCGCCCATTGCCTAAGGAGGCCCTCGGGCAAGGCATGAATCCGTCCGGGACTACTGTTCTTGCCCGAGGCCGGGCTCGGGCGAGACGAGATCGCGTCCCTTGGTAGACGAGGCCTTGACTTGAACCGTGCTTGTCAGTCTTTATGGTTTGTTCTGAAGACGCTTTTCAGCCATACCTAGGAGCATTGGCGGTACCCCTAATTACGGTACCCGACAGTAGCCCCCGAGACTCGAAGGGAGTGTAGGCACTCGCTTGGAGGTTCTACCGGATTTATTGCAAGGGGACCAGCCTTTCTCGGTTATATTTTGTTCCGATGGGTGCGCGCGAGCACACCCGTCGGGTGTAGCCCCCGAGGCCTCGGAGGAGTGGTTTGACTCCTCTGAGGTCTTAATTCTTTTTGTGATTCCTCGGTCGGCCTTCTTGTTCCCTCATGCGGCCTGGCCGCAGCCCGGGTGCATGGTCAGGCTCCGAGTTTTAAAGCTGGTTTGTCGGCGTGGTCAACAATTTGGCTGTAGCCTGGTGCGAGAGCAGCCTCCGAGCCTCTGCACGGAGCGAGAGGATGATCAAGGACCGTCTCTGCTTTTTATTGTATGCCCCTTCGTCGCCTTCCCGCAAGGAGGAGTGGGGAACGCGCCATGTTACCCTCGGTGGGCGCCGAACATGGTGTTTCCAGTGAGATGCTATTGGGTAATCCGAGTGGACACCCGAGCCCCATTCGATAAGGGTCGGCTAGTGGCCCAGAGGCGCGCTCCAAAAGTACCTGCAGGTGATTCGTTGGACCTGAACCCATTTGATAGGGTCCGAGGGCTCGGTGCCTCCCTCCGGTGGGATTCAATTACGAACCGTTCCCGCTAGTCTCGGAAATGTCCTAGGGTACCTCAGGAGCGTAGCCCGAGCCTTGGCCATGTAACGGACGTACCTAGGGTCATCCCTCACTCTGCATGCTCTGGGGCGGCTATCGAACCCTTCCGAGGGGCCAGCCTTCGATCCCCTGATCAGTAAAGGGCTCGGAGCCCGAGTGCTCTGGGGCGGTTGCCGAACCCCGTAGGGCGCAACCTTCGAACCCCTGATCAGTAGGAGGGCTCGAGGCCCGTTTCCTTCGCTGAGAAGGATCCTTTCGAAATATCCCCTTTCCCGATCCCTGTGGCAAGAGAGAGAGAGGGAAAAGGAAAACAGGATATAAATTTAAACAATGTGGCACACCTTTTTCGAGGCGGGGAAGAGCGAGCCGGGCCGTGGCCTCTCCCTTGCCCTCAGCTTCAAGGATGTTCATCATCCGTGCTGGGGAGGAGGGCAAGCCGAGTTGGTGTCCTGCCTTCCGTATGGGCGGGCGACCCGCTTCTTCCTTCAGCATTCGGGGGAGAAGGGCGTCCACCAGCCTTACAGAGGAGGCAAACTGCCACCTGCTGCCTGGTCGGGGTGTGGCTGTCCGTCCACCGCACGGGCGACGGTCGCACCGTACGCAGGTCGGCCATGTCCACGGCCCTTCCCGCGCCGCTGGCCGCACCGGGGGGTCGCACAACATGTCGTACGCCCCAGGGGCGGTGTCCGTGTTCCCGGATGGTCTTGTCCTCCCTCCCGTAGCGAGGACGGGAGTGAGGACCTCCTCGTGTGCGCTGGGGCGGCTGCCATTCGCCGGTGCGGTGTTGGCGCGCAGGTGGCGCTGTCGTCAGTGCTGAGGTGGTGGCCGCCACTGGTGAGGCCTCCCACTACAAAGGGGGTTGCCTCCGCCGATGAGACCGTTAGTGCCACCTGCGGCCGGACCTCCAGCTCTTTGGCTTTAATGGCTTGTTCTTGCCCCCCATGTGGGGGACAGGGGCCTCTTCACAGTAGCGTTTGCCCTGAGGCAATCACTGCTGCTGTCTAGCCGCCCAAGGCGGAGGTTGTTGTCGCTGCTGGTGCAGTGGTCGCCCGTGAGCCGCTTGGAGTTCGTTGTCTCGCAGCCCTTCTGGTGTGGAGGTAGTTCATTCCTGCGGGAATGGAGCTAGGGTCCCGTTTGTGAGGGAATGTAATGGTGTTTGCCTGAGAGCAAAATGTAACTGCTCCAAGTACTAAGACATCTGCCGCAGGTCAGGAAAACCGCCGAGGGTGCTGCCGATGTCTAAGTCTAGGTAGCATAGTTACCCTGAGTATGTGTGTTTGTTCTCTGTGGCTGCTGAGGCCTGAACATTTGGGTATTTGAGTATAAAGTCGTGCTTCTTTCCTCTTATTTCGAGCATTAGGACTTGTTCGTCGGTAACAGAATCACTTATCCGAGCGTGAGTTACCTTTCGTGGAAGGTGATGAGTAAGTAATCCGTATCCCGGAGGCGTAGAAGTCCCTTGGCTTGGTCGGCCTTGCCGTTCAAGGTCCCTCTCACTCGTCTTTAGGATTCCGTTACCGATATAGTCGAAAGGCACGAAAGTCGCTTTGGTATAAAAACTTTTCCGAGGAAAATTTTGACGCAGAGGGGGCTCCCCCCTTCTAGACCCGAGGCGACCACTTGGGCCGGGACCCTTGCGGAGGGCCTAGCCGTGGCCGTCGGGTCTGCCCGGTCCGCCCAAGCCAAGCCCCTCACAGCAGCGTGCCCGGGCCGAAGGTATGTTTTGCCTGCTTTGTGATTTTGTTTTTGTCTTCATTCTTCACCTCGTGTCTGAAGAATGTTGTCCGACTATCTTCAGGGTTTGAGACGGCTCTAAACGAGTCTGTTAAGAACTGTGAGGCGCTTGCCCTGGTGGCTGAGCAGAAGGAGGCCGACCGCGTGGCCATGTCTGAGGCCATCTCGGCCTTCTACCAAACCTTTGGCCTCGGAGACGTTCCCTCGGGCAGCTCCCCCCAGAGTCGCCTGCGGGCCATGTGCGCAGCAGACTTCGCGGGGCGCTGCACCACGGCGTTAGGCGGGCCTTCGCCGTCCTCGCTTCCCACTACGACGTGGATTTGGAGCGAGTCAGCGAGGAGTACTGCTTACCCGACGAAGAGGAGGCCGCCCTATCCAAGGTCCGATGGCTTGACGCGGCTGCCGAGGGCCCAGGCGCGGCGTTGGCTTCCTTCTTCGAGGTGGAGATCCTTCCGCCTGTGTCGCCGTCCGAGGCCAGGCCAGATTCCGCCGCGGGTAGGAATGACGCCGAGGGTGCTGCTCCTCCCCCTGCCGACACCTGAGCTTGTGGGGAAAAGTTTATTTTAAGTATGTGTACGTTTCTTGCGGCCGCTGAGGCCTGAACTCTCTTTTTTTTATTGTCAGAGTATAAAGCTACGTTTTCTTTCCTCTTGTTTCGAGCGTTTGGACTTGTTCGGTAGCAGAATCACTTGTCCGAGCGTGAGTTACTTTTCGCGGAAGGTGATGAGTGAGGTATCCGTATCCCGGAGGCGTAGGAGTCCCTCGGTTCGGTCGGCCTTGCCGTTCAAGGTTTCTCTATCTCGTTTTTAGGACTCCGTTATCGATATATTCGAAAGGCACGAAAGTCGTTTTGGTGGAAAACTTTTCCGAAGAAAATTTTGACGCATAGGGTGTTCCCCCTTCTAGCCCCCGAGGGAGGTTCGTTTTTTGCTGAGGCAAGGCCGATCCTCCCTTGACGGTTAGACTTTTATTTATGCATGTAAAGGGATCGAGATACATGAATGACTTGAAACACTTTATGGGTAAAAGTGACATAGATGTTCGATGTTCCAAGCGTTGCTGTAGACCTCGCCTTGATCGTTGGCCATCTTGTATGTCTCGGGCTTCAAAACTTTGGCGATGATGAACGGCCCTTCCTAGGGAGGAGTAAGCTTGTGGCGCCCTCGGGCGTCTTGTCGTAGCCGAAGCACCAAATCTCCAACTTGGAAGCCTTGGGGCCGAATCCTTCGGGCGTGGTAGCGTCGCAGAGACTGCTGATACCGCGCCGAGTGTAGTAAGGCTACGTCCCGAGCCTCTTCTAGCTGGTCCATTGAATCTTCTCGGCTGGCCTGGTTGCTTCGGTCGTCGTATGCCTTTGTCCTCGGGGAACCGTATTCTAAGTCCATGGGTAGGACGGCCTCGGCCCCATAGACTAGAAAGAACGGCGAGAAACCTGTGGCCCGGCTCGGCGTCGTCCTTAGACTCCAAACCACCGAGGGTAGCTCTTTTATCCACCGCTTGCCAAACTTGTTGAGGTCGTTGTAGATCCTCGGCTTTAGTCCCTGCAAAATCATGCCATTGGCGCGCTCCACCTGCCCGTTTGTCATTGGGTGAGCTACGGCGGCCCAGTCCACTCGGATGTGGTGGCCTTCGCAGAAGTCTAGGAACTTTTCCCCAGTGAATTGCATGCCATTGTCGGTGATGATGGAGTTTGGGATCCCGAAGCGATGGATGATATTTGTAAAGAACGCCACCGCCTGCTCGGACCCGATGCTGGTTAAGGGTCGGACTTCGATCCACTTGGAGAATTTGTCGATGGTGACCAGCAGGTGCGTGAAGCCCCTGGGTGCCTTCTACAAGGGACCGACGAGGTCCAGACCCCACACAGCAAACGACCAAGTGATAGGTATCGTCTAGAGGGCCTGAGCGGGCAGGTGCGTCTGTCTGGCGTAGAATTGACACCCTCGGCAGGAGCGTACAAGCCTAGTGGCGTCGGCCACTACGGTTGGCCATTAGAAACCTTGTTGGAAAGTGTTTCCTACGAGGGCCTGAGGTGCTGCATGGTGACCGCAAGCCCCCGAGTGTATTTCTTGTAACCGCTCTTGTCCTTGGGCGATGGATATGCATCGTTGGAGAATGCCTGAGGGGCTGCGGCGGTACAACTCTTTTTCATCACCCAGTAAAACGAATGACTTGGCGCACCGAGCCAGTCGCCGAGCTTCGGCCTTGTCGAGGGGCAGCTCTACTCGGAGGAGATATTCCAGGTATGGGGTCTGCCAATTTAGGTTTGGTGTGACCCCACTCTGCTCTATCTCGACGCGCAGGGCCTCACCCTTGGTGGCCGAGGGTACCTCGGGCTGGACCGAGGTCTCCTCGGGCTCGGGTGCATCGTTGAGTTTGACGGATGGTTGATATATGTCCCTGGAGAAGACATTCGGGGGAACCGTCGTTCGTCCCGAGGCTATTTTCGCCAGCTCATCCGTGGTCTCGTTGTACCGTCGAGCAACATGGTTGAGCTCCAGCCCATAGAACTTGTCTTCCAAGCGCCAAACTTCGTCGCAGTAGGCCTCCATCTTCCGATCGCGGCAGTGAGAGTTCTTCATGACTTGGTCAATAACGAGCTGCGAGTCGCCACGAGCGTCGAGGTGCCGAACCCCTTGCTCGACGGCGATGCGCAATCCATTAACCAAGGCCTCGTACTCGGCCACGTTGTTTGACGCTGGAAAATGGAGGCATATTACGTAGCGCACATGTTTCCCGAGGGGTGAGATGAAGAGCAAGCCAGCACCTGCTCCTGTTTTCATAAGCGACCCATCAAAGTACATGGTCCAAAGTTCGGCCTAGATTGGAGCCGTTGGCAATTGGGTGTGGACTCATTCAGCCAGGAAGTCTGCCAAGACTTGGGATTTTATGGCCTTCCGAGGAGCGAATGAGAGTGTTTCCCCCATGAGTTCCACTGCCCATTTTGCTATCCTACCCGAGGCCTCTCAGCACTGGATGGTCTCTCCCAGGGGGAAGGATGACACCACAGTCACCGGATGAGACTCGAAGTAGTGTCGCAGCTTTCGCCGTGTTAGAATCACCACGTACAGTAGCTTCTGGATTTGCGGGTAGCGGATTTTGGTCTCGGATAGCACCTCACTGATGAAGTAGACTGGCCTCTGGATGAGCAGTGCATGCTCCTCTTCTTGTCTCTCGACTACAACCGCAGCGCTGACCACCTGAGTGGTTGCGGCTACGTAAATCAAGAGATTCTCTCCTGCAGCGGGGGGCACCAAGATGGGCTCACTAGTAAGAAGTGCCTTTAAGTTTCCGAGGGCTTCCTCGGCCTCGGGAGTCCAAGTGAAGCGCTCGGCCTTCTTTAAGAGGCGGTACAAGGGCAATCCTTTCTCGCCAAGGCGCGAGATGAAGCGGCTCAGAGCCACAAGGCATCCCATGACCCTTTGTACTCCTTTTAAATCTTTGATGGGTCCCATGTTGGTGATGGCCGCGATTTTCTCCGGGTTGGCCTCGATGCCTCGTTCGGAGACGATGAACCCTAGGAGCATGCCTCGGGGGACTCCAAAGACACACTTCTCTGGATTGAGTTTCACGCTCTTCGCTTTTAGGCACTTGAATGTCACTTCAAGGTCGGAGATGAGCTCGGAGGCTTTCCTTGTTTTGACAACGATGTCATTGACGTAAGCCTCAACCGTTCTGCCGATGTGTTCTCTGAACACATGGTTCATGCACCTTTGGTATGTTGCACCTGCATTCCTCAAGCCAAATGGCATAGTAGTATAACAATACATGCCACAGGGTGTGATGAAAGAAGTCGCGAGCTGGTCAGATTCTTTCACCTTGATTTGGTGATAGCCTGAATAGGCATCGAGGAAAGACAGGGTTTCGCACCCAGCGGTGGAGTCCACAATTTGATCGATGCGGGGCAGAGGGTAGGGAACCTTTGGACATGCTTTGTTTAACCCAGTGTCGTCTACCCACATCCTCCATTTCCCACCCTTTTTCCTTACGAGTATAGGGTTAGCTAACCATTCTGGATGGAATACCTCTTTGATGAACCCTGCAGCCATTAGCTTGTGGACCTCCTCGCCTATGGCTCTACGCTTTTCTTCATCAAAACGGCGCAGGTGTTGTTTCACGGGTCGGGCACCGGCTCGGATGTCCAATGAGTGCTCGGCGACATCCCTCGGTATGCCTGGCATGTCCAAGGGACTCCACGCAAAAATTTCGGCGTTTGCGCGGAGAAAGTCGACGAGCACTGCTTCCTTTTGGGGTCGAGCTCGGAGCCGATCCTGACTTTCTTGCCGGCGTCGTTGCTGGGGTCAAGAGAGACGGATTTAACCGCCTCGGCTGGTTCGAAGTTGCCGGCGTGCCGCTTCGCGTCGGGCGCCTCTTTGGAGAGGCAATCCAGGTCGGCGATGCGGGCTTCGGACTCGGCAAGGGCTTCGGCGTACTCCACGCATTCCACGTCGCACTCGTAAGCGTGGCAGTATGTGGATCCGATGGTGATGGTTCCCTTGGGGCCTGGCATCTTGAGCTTGAGGTACGTGTAGTTGGGGACGACCATGAACTTGGCGTAGCACGGTCTTCCCAACACCGCGTGATTGGTCCCTCAGAACCCGACTACCTCGAAAGTGAGGGTTTCCTTTCGAAAGTTGGAGGGAGTTTCGAAGCAGACAGGCAGATCAAGTTGCCCAAGGGGCAGGACACGCTTGCCTGGGACGATCCCGTGGAAAGGTGCTGCACCGGCCCGGATCGTGGACAGATCGACCCCCAAGAGCCCTAGGGTCTCGGCGTAGATGATGTTGAGGCTGCTGGCTCCATCCATGAGGACCTTGGAGAGCCTAGCGTTGCCGATGACAGGGTCGACGACAAGTGGGTACCTTCCTGGGCTCGGTACGCAGTCGGGGTGGTCGCCTTGGTCAAAGGTAATGGGTTTGTCGGACCAGTCTAGGTAGACTGGCGTTGCTACCTTTACCGAGTAGACCTCCCGGCGCTCCTGCTTGCGGTGCCGAGCCAAAGCATTCGCCACCTGTCCGCCATAGATCATGAAGAAGTTGTGGACTTCCGGGAGCTCCTCTTCCTTGTCGCCCCCCTTGTTGTTGTTGCCTTGGTCCTTGCCACCTTCTGCCGAGGGCCCAACCTTATTGAAGTAAATCCGGAGCATGTCTCATTCTTCAAGGGTGTGCTTGACGGGACCCCTGTGATAGGGGCACGACTCCTTGAGCATCTTGTCGAACATGTTGGCCCCTCCAGGAGGTTTCCGAGGGTTCATGTGCTCGGCAGCAGCGACGAGATCCACGTCAATGGCGTTGAGTTTTGCTTGCGCCTTCTTCCTGGTCTTCTTCTTCGTGCCACGTTGGACGGACGTCTCGGGGACGTCTTCCTTCTATCTTCCCTAAGGCTGCTTGTCCTTCCGGAAGATGGCTTCGACTGCCTCCTGACCAGAAGCGAACTTGGTGGCTACGTCCATCAATTCGCTCGCCTTGGTGGGAGTCTTGCGTCCCAGTTTGCTTACCAGGTCCCGGCAAGTGGTGCCGGCGAGGAATGCTCCGATGACGTCCGAGTCGGTGATGTTTGGTAACTCGGTGCACTGCTTTGAAAACCGCCGGATGTACTCTCGCAGGGATTCCCCTGGCTGCTGGCGGCAGCTCCTGAGATCCCACGAGTTCCTAGGGCGCACGTACGTACCTTGGATGTTTCCAGTGAAGGCCTTGACTAGGTCGTCCCAGCCAAAGATCTGCGCAGGAGGCAGATGCTCCAGTGAGGCCCGGGCAGTGTTGGAGAGGAAGAGGGGAAGGTTGCAGATGATGAGGTTGTCATCGTCCGTCCCTGCCAACTGGCACGCCAGCCGGTAATCCGCAAGCCACAACTCCGGCCTTGTCTCCCCTGAGTACTTGCTAATGGTAGTCGGGGCTCAGAATCGGGCCGGGAATGGTGCCCGTCGTATGGCCCGGCTGAAGACCCGTGGACCTGGTGGTTCGGACGAGGGGCTCCGATCCTCCTCACTGTCGTAGCGTCCCCCGCGCCTGGGGTGGTAGCCTCGGCGCACCATCTCCTCGAGGCGGGCTTGATGAAGACATCCACACTACTGATGCATCTATACCAATACAAGTACCAATTTCTGGTCCCATTACTCGCGCTCGTGCTCGTCAACTCAACCATCAGGTGATTACACTCTTGAGTTCATGTCCATCATATTTAGACCATGGAGACCCGTGCACTCTTGTTTTGCTTAGGAATCAGGGAGAAGACCGAAAGGGAAAAGGATTTGAACATGCTGGATTCGGACTGCAGAAGAACACCAACTTGTGACGGTCACCACGGTCAGATGCGGGCTCGGATTGGAATGTTCAAGCACAACATGGAAAGCTTATCAAGTCTACTTTCATATGGATCCGGAATTATAGTCATATCTGTTCTGAGGCCGCCGTAATCATTGTTTTCTTACCGAGACATTTCCTGCCTTTTCTGCCCATGGTGCTGCGTCACCCTATTTTGGCCCAATGGGTCGTGTATCAAGTTAGGTCCATTAGGGACGCATCCTAGGGTTGCAGCACGACCCCAATACCCTTGTGGTCGTCCTCCCATGTTTATAAACCCCCTAGCCGCCACCAAGAACAGCGGGTTTTGTTTAGATCAAGTTTAGCTCTCGCTACTTGCTTGCAAGCGCGCGTGCTAGTTCAGCCGCCCGTCTTCTTGTCTTCGGAACCCCACCATATTGTAGTTTGATCTTTAAACCTACATTTAGATCTGGTAATTCAGTACTTGTTCTACTTGTTCTTGCTAGTTCTTCGATTGCTTGCAGGACGAGTGCCCTAGTGGCCAGGGTGTCACGCTCCACAAGATCGTGACAGCCATAGGAGGTGGTGTATCGGTTGCTAAGGCGCAGCGTCTTTGGAAGGCTGTAGTCGGGCCGTGAACGTCGTCTCCTCCCCCAATCGAGTTATTCCACACCCTCTCATCGAAAGATCGGGCAATCACCCAACGGGTGCACATCAGTTGGTAATCAGAGCAAGGTTTATCGGTGAGAGATTTACTTTTCTTCGCTGTTTTCTTATCTCCTATAGTCCAGAAAAAGCCAAAAAATAGTAGATTAGTTTTACCGCAATCCTATAAACCATTGAGCATTTACTAGTACTACTTAGTTAGGGCTTGTTGAGTTTTTGGTTGCATCGGTTGTGTCGAGTTGCTGGTCTTAGTTTATTCCTTTAGAGTTTTGAGTTCTACCACGTTTTGGTCACCACGAAATCCACCATCACCAAAAACATCTCTGGTTCGTTTTTGCCACCACGGATACATATCATATCCGATTTGGAAGTTTAAATACAATCTGGAAAGCTTATCTTATCTTCTTTCCAACGGATCTGACCTTATCTCAAAATTCGTTCTGAGCGCTCCGCAATCATCGTAGAGATTTCTGGACTTCCTATATTAACAAGATTTGTTAAATCTGATTTAAAGGGGTTGTTAGCAATATCTTTATTGTTTGGGTTGTCATAGTGAAAAAAAAGGGTTTAGGCCCCTGCAAAAAAAAACAGAAGAAGAAGAAAAAAAAGAATAGAAAAGAAAAAAAAAGGAAAAGAAGAAGAAGGGGGCTGAATCTCTAAATCTGTTGTTTCTCTTTGTGCTGTGCTAGTTGTTCTTTTTCAGTGACTACCTTTGTGCCTAGGCTCACGTCTCTAGCCTGGTTTAGCCTAGGACCAGCACAGTACCACCGTTGAACGATTATTCAGCTTGCTTTTGTAACTAACGTGGTACTAGTGTATTCCTTGCTTCAGCCCACCTACAACTCTACATATTTCGACTACAGTTTGACAGGTCGTGTTGCTGCGGCACCGATACACTTATTCCACGGTTGCAGACTTGTTGGTTGCTGACCCCTCCTGTTGTGCAAGGTAAGAATTGGTAAGAGCTTGTGTGGCAGGTTGAGAGTGAGCGCCTTGCAGTAGCTACATCCTAATAGTTGTAGAG
The DNA here is from genome assembly GCF_902167145.1 of Zea mays. Taxonomy (NCBI): domain Eukaryota; kingdom Viridiplantae; phylum Streptophyta; class Magnoliopsida; order Poales; family Poaceae; genus Zea; species Zea mays. The sequence goes on from NC_050103.1 coordinate 51,031,312, forward strand.
TTTTTATTCCTTCACGTTTTTTTTCTTGTTGCCTCTGTTCGTCTAACCATGGCAGGATTGGAGGTTGATGATGCTTCTCGTAATATGCCACACTCTCCTCGCACCAAGGGTATCATACAACACTTTGTAAGGCTAGTGAAGACGCACACGGAAGGTCTTGATAATGACATGCAGGTGACGAATGAAAAGATGGGGCAATTGGAGGCCACACAGATCGACACGAACACCAAACTTGCAAATGTGGAAATGACAGTTGCTCATATTGACAAGAGCCTTGTCGCACTCTTGAGGCGGTTTGATGAGATGCATGCTAATATCAATGGTGGGCGTGATGAGGGCGCCGAAGGTAACTGGGATGACTATGTTGCTGATACTGAACAAGATGACCAAGAAGCACCTAATCGCCGGCGACTACGTACTAACCGTAGAGGTATGGGTGGTTTTCACCGACGTGAGGTACATGGTAATGATGATGCTTTTAGTAAGGTTAAATTTAAAATACCTCCTTTTGATGGTAAATATGACCCTGATGCTTACATTACTTGGGAGATTGCGGTTGATCAAAAGTTTGCATGCCATGAATTTCCTGAGAATGCGCGGGTTAGAGCTGCTACTAGTGAGTTTACTGAATTTGCTTCTGTTTGGTGGATAGAACATGGTAAGAAGAATCCTAATAACATGCCACAAACTTGGGATGCGTTGAAACGGGTCATGCGGGCTAGATTTGTTCCTTCTTATTATGCACATGATATGTTAAACAAGTTGCAACAATTGAGACAGGGTACTAAAAGTGTAGAAGAATATTATCAGGAATTACAAATGGGTATGCTGCGTTGTAACATAGAGGAGGGTGAGGAATCTGCTATGGCTAGATTTTTGGGCGGGTTAAATAGGGAAATTCAGGACATCCTTGCTTATAAAGATTATGCTAATGTAACCCGATTGTTTCATCTTGCTTGCAAAGCTGAAAGGGAAGTGCAGGGACGACGTGCTAGTGCAAGGTCTAATGTTTCTGCAGGAAAATCTACACCATGGCAACAGCGCACGACTACATCCATGACCGGCCGTACACTAGCACCAACTCCCTCGCCAAGTCGACCAGCACCCCCGCCTTCCTCCAGCGACAAACCACGTGCATCTTCCACAAATTCAGCAACCAAATCTGCCCAGAAACCCGCAGGTAGTGCCTCTTCAGTAGCTTCCACAGGTAGAACAAGAGATGTTCTGTGTTATCGATGCAAGGGCTATGGACACGTGCAGCGTTATTGTCCTAATCAGCGTGTTTTGGTGGTAAAAGACGATGGTGGGTATTCCTCTGCTAGTGATTTGGATGAAGCTACACTTGCTTTGCTTGCGGCTGATGATGTAGGCACTAAGGAACCACCCGAAGAACAGATTGGTGCAGATGATGCAGAGCATTATGAGAGCCTCATTGTACAGCGTGTGCTTAGTGCACAAATGGAGAAGGCAGAGCAGAATCAGCGACATACGTTGTTTCAAACAAAGTGTGTCATTAAGGAGCGTTCATGTCGTTTGATCATTGATGGAGGTAGCTGCAACAACTTGGCTAGCAGCGACATGGTGGAGAAGCTTGCACTTACGACCAAACCGCACCCGCATCCATATCACATTCAATGGCTCAACAATAGTGGTAAGGTCAAGGTAACCAAGCTGGTACGAATTAATTTTGCTATTGGTTCATATCGTGATGTTGTTGACTGTGATGTTGTGCCTATGGATGCTTGTAATATTCTGCTAGGTAGACCATGGCAATTTGATTCAGATTGTATGCATCATGGTAGATCAAATCAATATTCTCTCATATACCATGATAAGAAAATTATTTTGCTTCCCATGTCCCCTGAGGCTATTGTGCGTGATGATGTTGCTAAAGCTACCAAAGCTAAAACTGAGAACAACAAGAATATTAAAGTTGTTGGTAATAACAAAGATGGGATAAAATTGAAAGGACATTGCTTGCTTGCAACAAAAACTGATGTTAATGAATTATTTGCTTCCACTACTGTTGCCTACGCCTTGGTATGCAAGGATGCTTTGATTTCAATTCAAGATATGCAGCATTCTTTGCCTCCTGTTATTACTAACATTTTGCAGGAGTATTCTGATGTATTTCCAAGTGAGATACCAGAGGGGCTGCCACCTATACGAGGGATTGAGCACCAAATTGATCTTATTCCTGGTGCATCTTTGCCGAATCGTGCGCCATATAGGACAAATCCAGAGGAAACAAAAGAAATTCAGCGACAAGTGCAAGAACTACTCGACAAAGGTTACGTGCGTGAGTCTCTTAGTCCGTGTGCTGTTCCGGTTATTTTAGTGCCTAAAAAAGATGGAACATGGCGTATGTGTGTTGATTGTAGGGCTATTAATAATATCACGATACGTTATCGACACCCTATTCCACGTTTAGATGATATGCTTGATGAATTGAGTGGTGCCATTGTCTTTTCTAAAGTTGATTTGCGTAGTGGGTACCACCAGATTCGTATGAAATTGGGAGATGAATGGAAAACTGCTTTCAAAACTAAGTTCGGATTGTATGAGTGGTTAGTCATGCCTTTTGGGTTAACTAATGCACCTAGCACTTTCATGAGATTAATGAACGAGGTTTTGCGTGCCTTCATTGGAAAATTTGTGGTAGTATACTTTGATGACATATTAATCTACAGCAAATCTATGGATGAACATGTTGATCACATGCGTGCTGTTTTTAATGCTTTACGAGATGCACGTTTATTTGGTAACCTTGAGAAGTGCACATTTTGCACCGATCGAGTTTCGTTTCTTGGTTATGTTGTGACTCCACAGGGAATTGAGGTTGATCAAGCCAAGGTAGAAGCGATACATGGATGGCCTATGCCAAAGACTATCACACAGGTGCGGAGTTTCCTAGGACTTGCTGGCTTCTATCGCCGTTTTGTGAAGGACTTTAGCACCATTGCTGCACCTTTGAATGAGCTTACGAAGAAGGGAGTGCATTTTAGTTGGGGCAAAGTACAAGAGCACGCTTTCAACGTGCTGAAAGATAAGTTGACACATGCACCTCTCCTCCAACTTCCTGATTTTAATAAGACTTTTGAGCTTGAATGTGATGCTAGTGGAATTGGATTGGGTGGTGTTTTGTTACAAGAAGGCAAACCTGTTGCATATTTTAGTGAAAAATTGAGTGGGTCTGTTCTAAATTATTCTACTTATGATAAGGAATTATATGCTCTTGTGCGAACATTAGAAACATGGCAGCATTATTTGTGGCCCAAAGAGTTTGTTATTCATTCTGATCATGAATCTTTGAAACATATTCGTAGTCAAGGAAAACTGAACCGTAGACATGCTAAGTGGGTTGAATTTATCGAATCGTTTCCTTATGTTATTAAGCACAAGAAAGGAAAAGAGAATATCATTGCTGACGCTTTGTCTAGGAGATATACTTTGCTGAATCAACTTGACTACAAAATCTTTGGATTAGAGACGATTAAAGACCAATATGTTCATGATGCTGATTTTAAAGATGTGTTGCTGCATTGTAAAGATGGGAAAGGATGGAACAAATATATCGTTAGTGATGGGTTTGTGTTTAGAGCTAACAAGCTATGCATTCCAGCTAGCTCCGTTCGTTTGTTGTTGTTACAGGAAGCACATGGAGGTGGCTTAATGGGACATTTTGGAGCAAAGAAAACGGAGGACATACTTGCTGGTCATTTCTTTTGGCCCAAGATGAGAAGAGATGTGGTGAGATTGGTTGCTCGTTGCACGACATGCCAAAAGGCGAAGTCACGGTTAAATCCACACGGTTTGTATTTGCCTCTACCCGTTCCTAGTGCTCCTTGGGAAGATATTTCTATGGATTTTGTGCTGGGATTGCCTAGGACTAGGAAGGGACGTGATAGTGTGTTTGTGGTTGTTGATAGATTTTCTAAGATGGCACATTTCATACCATGTCATAAAACTGACGATGCTACTCATATTGCTGATTTGTTCTTTCGTGAAATTGTTCGCTTGCATGGTGTGCCCAACACAATCGTTTCTGATCGTGATGCTAAATTTCTTAGTCATTTTTGGAGGACTTTGTGGGCAAAATTGGGGACTAAGCTTTTATTTTCTACTACATGTCATCCTCAAACTGATGGTCAAACTGAAGTTGTGAATAGAACTTTGTCTACTATGTTAAGGGCAGTTCTAAAGAAGAATATTAAGATGTGGGAGGACTGTTTGCCTCATATTGAATTTGCTTATAATCGATCATTGCATTCTACTACAAAGATGTGCCCATTTCAGATTGTATATGGTTTGTTACCTCGTGCTCCTATTGATTTAATGCCTTTGCCATCTTCTGAAAAACTAAATTTTGATGCTACTAGGCGTGCTGAATTGATGTTAAAACTGCACGAAACTACTAAAGAAAACATAGAGCGTATGAATGCTAGATATAAGTTTGCTAGTGATAAAGGTAGAAAGGAAATAAATTTTGAACCTGGAGATTTAGTTTGGTTGCATTTGAGAAAGGAAAGGTTTCCTGAATTACGAAAATCTAAATTGTTGCCTCGAGCCGATGGACCGTTTAAAGTGCTAGAGAAAATTAACGACAATGCATATAGGCTAGATCTGCCTGCAGACTTTGGGGTTAGCCCCACATTTAACATTGCAGATTTAAAGCCCTACTTGGGAGAGGAAGTTGAGCTTGAGTCGAGGACGACTCAAATGCAAGAAGGGGAGAATGATGAAGACATCCACACTACTGATGCATCTATACCAATACAAGTACCAATTTCTGGTCCCATTACTCGCGCTCGTGCTCGTCAACTCAACCATCAGGTGATTACACTCTTGAGTTCATGTCCATCATATTTAGACCATGGAGACCCGTGCACTCTTGTTTTGCTTAGGAATCAGGGAGAAGACCGAAAGGGAAAAGGATTTGAACATGCTGGATTCGGACTGCAGAAGAACACCAACTTGTGACGGTCACCACGGTCAGATGCGGGCTCGGATTGGAATGTTCAAGCACAACATGGAAAGCTTATCAAGTCTACTTTCATATGGATCCGGAATTATAGTCATATCTGTTCTGAGGCCGCCGTAATCATTGTTTTCTTACCGAGACATTTCCTGCCTTTTCTGCCCATGGTGCTGCGTCACCCTATTTTGGCCCAATGGGTCGTGTATCAAGTTAGGTCCATTAGGGACGCATCCTAGGGTTGCAGCACGACCCCAATACCCTTGTGGTCGTCCTCCCATGTTTATAAACCCCCTAGCCGCCACCAAGAACAGCGGGTTTTGTTTAGATCAAGTTTAGCTCTCGCTACTTGCTTGCAAGCGCGCGTGCTAGTTCAGCCGCCCGTCTTCTTGTCTTCGGAACCCCACCATATTGTAGTTTGATCTTTAAACCTACATTTAGATCTGGTAATTCAGTACTTGTTCTACTTGTTCTTGCTAGTTCTTCGATTGCTTGCAGGACGAGTGCCCTAGTGGCCAGGGTGTCACGCTCCACAAGATCGTGACAGCCATAGGAGGTGGTGTATCGGTTGCTAAGGCGCAGCGTCTTTGGAAGGCTGTAGTCGGGCCGTGAACGTCGTCTCCTCCCCCAATCGAGTTATTCCACACCCTCTCATCGAAAGATCGGGCAATCACCCAACGGGTGCACATCAGGGCTCGACGGTCGTGGTGGTGTTGCTCGTCGCCGAGGCGATCCCAGGCGGCAGGTGTCCTGTCTCTTGTGTGCTCGGTGTGGACCGAGGCCTCACACATGCGTCGGGAGGACGCTGCATGATGCTCCGAGGGGTCTCCTCGCCTCTGGGAGGCAGAGCTCTCGGCTCGTTGGATAGCGGCGTTTTCCAGGAGGTCCTTGAGTTCGCCCTGGATACGTCGCCCCTCGGTGGTGGATGGCTCCGACATTGTTCAAAGTAACATCGCCGCTGTAGCTAGGTTCTGGCTGGCCCCGCTGAAGGTCGGGGGCAGCCCTGCCCTAGCATCGTCAATGATACGGCGCTGGACGTCCCGAGCCCGATGACACGCTCCTCCGACGAGTGCTTGGCCTGCCCACTCCTACTTGATGTTTTGCTGGAGCTGCACAAGTCGCCCTGTTTCTTCGTCGAGCTTGGCCTGCATCTCGCGGAGTTGCTCGAGTTGTGTGCCCTGACCCCCCGCAGGGACTCGGACCGCAGCTAGCTCCCACGGGATCTCAACGCGAGACGCAGGCACATGGGCGTCGTCATTTTCTGGCATGCCAAGGTGGTTGTCTTCGTCGTGATCCCCCTGATCAATGTGGAAACACTCGCGACTTGGGCCATAACCCTCATCGTCAAGGCTGTGGTCATCGTCAGAGTAGCCGGAGAGGCAGTGGTCACATGCGGACATGAAGTCTCGCATGGCACTGGGATCACGGAGTCCGGAGAAATCCCAACTGAAGTCGGGGTCGTCCTCTTCCTCGAAACCCGCGGGTCCTGAGGTTGAGGCGGCCGTCAACAGGTTCCAAGTTGACCACATATGATACCCTGGAAGGTCAGGATATGCCCTTGCGAAAGCACCCGCCGAAGTGGGGTCGCTTGGGGGATCGAAGCTGAATCTAAAAGGAACAGGATGGGAAACGGATGGTACCTCCTGGTTGATGGACGGTGGTGAAGTCGCATTGGGGACGGAATGCGTTGTTATCTCAGGCACGAGACTAATGCCCAACAAGTCCCTCGCAAGGGTGCTGGCGTCATTAGTCCGCCTGGGGTTGGCACATTGCTGGGAAGCGACACCCGTCGTTGTCTCAGGTGCGAGGAAAACACTCGACATGTCTCCCGCAGGGGTGCCGGCGTCGTCGACTCGCTCTGGTCCAATAGCCGACGAGGTGCCGCCTCTTGCCTGGCCATGGTTGCTCCATCTCCTCCTCCTCCGGCGATGAGGTGGCGGGGCAAACTCTGGTGTTCCTCTTCCGCCGCGGGGGGAAGTCGTCGTCGAGTTCGCCTTCGCCGGGCGAGCCGACGACCGTCGTTGTTGTCGTGCTGCGGGGAGAGGAGTACCATGTCGTAGCTGCCGTTGGGGGACATGAACTCGAGACTCCCAAAGCGGAGCACCGTCCCAGGCCGAAGAGGTTGTTGAAGATTATCCATATGGAACTCAATGGGAAAGTATTGCCATCACGTAGCTGACCCCTACCTGGCGCGCCAACTGTCGGCGTTTTGGACCCGCGAGGACCCTCAACCGACCAGTGAATTTGATGCTGCGTGTCCCTGCCTAGATGGGTTGATGCAAGATGAAACACAAGAGGGAGGATGAGGCTTATATTATCTTGCACCGGGGTGCTCGTAGTAGGGGTTACAAGCGTCGCGAGAGAGAGAGAGAGAGAGGGTTTGGCCTTGGAGTGAGCCGTCTGAGTTGGCCTCCTTCGCCTCGGCCCTCCTCCTCTGCTTGCCTACCTCGGGAAGGCCCTGGACATCCCCTTTTATAGATACAAGGAGATGGTCCAGCTGTACATGGGGGTGTAGCTATGTGCTAACATAGCCGGTGGAGAAGTGCTTGAGCCCTGTAGAAGCGTAGCTGACGGTGCGGCCCGGGGTCCTGCTGATGTTTCTTTGCCTTCATAGGGAGTTGAGAACAATCGACGTCATGGACGCATGCAGGGAACCATCATTACCTGTTGCCGGAGTAATCTAGATGGGACACCGGTCTTGTTCCTTCGTAGCCTGAGGCAGCTAGCTAGGGGTAGGGTAATGATGTATCCCCTGTGGCGCGGTCTGTCCGAGGCCGAGGTCGGGCAAGGCGGAGACTTCTCCTGAGGCCGAGGCTGAGGTCGGGCGAGGTTGTGACTCCTCCCGAGACCGAGGTTGAGGCCGAGGCCCGAGGTCGGGTGAGGCGGAGACATTCTCCCGAGGCCGAGGCTGAGGCTGAGGCCTGGGGTCAGACGAGGTGGAGACCTTCTCCCGAGGCCGAGGCTGAGGTCGAGGCCTGAGGTCGGGCGAGGCAGAGCTCCCTATTGCGCCCGAGGCTGAACTCGAGGGAGGTCGTGACTTACTGTTGTCAGTTTTACCCTGGTGGTTGGCACAGTAGTCAGAATGGGGTGAATGGTATTGTTTCCCTGTCAGAACGATCAGTAAAAAGGCGAAGTGACCTATCATTTCAACCTTGCCAACTGAGGCGCACGTGTCAGGATAAGATGTCAGGTGATCCCCGTATTAAATGTGCATGCGATACGGTCGGTGGTAAGGCGATATGGCCGAGGTTGTTGTACGACAAAGTTTGCCCGAGCTTGGCTTCAGGCGAGTCGAGGGTGCGCCCACTGCCTGAGGAGGCCCTCGGGCGAGGCGTCAATCGTCCGGGACTACTGTTCTTGCCTGAGGCCAGGCTCGGGCGAGACGAGATCGCGTCCCTTGGTAGACGAGGCCTTGACTTGAACCATGCTTGTCAGTCTTTATGGTTTGTTTTGAAGACGCTTTTCAGCCATACTTAGTAGCATTGGGGGTACCCCTAATTACGGTACCCGACAGCGTGCCTAAGTAGTTTAATAATAGAGTAACTAAGAAAGGATAAAAGTGAATGTGGTAAATGCTTGTACGTGTGACGTCGTGTTGTGTTGGTTAAATATAGGAAATGTTCATCGTCTTTCCAGTAATGTTGACTTGTTGTGCCCAATGACGTATAGATAGCTAGCGTTAATGTATGGATGTTTATGTGTCTTACTAGTTAATGTTAGTTCTCTATCATGTACTTGGAGTATCTTGTGCTATTTCATCATATTCATACATATGCATCCTGCATCTCATTTAGGACCGAGAGATGATGATCGTGCAAGTGATGTGGTGCCAACCACAAGGTGCAGTTGGTGGACGACCTGAAGAATGATGGACTTAACCAGTGGATGCTCGCCAAGTGAGTGTCATCTAGCAAACACTATCTAGTGTTGAATTCCAGGCAAGCCCCAATTTTATGCATAACCGCTTATATATGCTATTTTACTACACTTATTGTTTGTAGGTTTGTAATGTGCACTTAAGTGTAGGAGTTGGTTGAAACCCTAGTTGCATGAACTCAGGATTCCTTCTGAGATGGATACTAGTATGCTAGGTCGAGTAGCTGCTATGCTAAATCAGGATCTCGGTAGAAGTCGAGTGATTTTTCTAGCACTCGCACGAGGTCAGGAATTGGTTGTATCCATTTTGATAACAGAATGATGATGGTCTGTGTACACGGATCCATGGGGATGCGTTGTCTATGAGACGAAATTGGAATAAGGATTAACGTGCGGATCGCTATGTCAAGCGTTTGAACGTACTAAACACATGTCGGGAAATATGGTAACCGGTAAGCCTAGTACATGAGTGAAGCCGGGCGCAGACTTTTCTCCTCACTTGTCCTGAGACCTGGTCTCCCATTCTAGATCTGATGGGTACAAGTGTGGTCACTGCACGGCGGTAGCCGGGGTCAGTGGAGCATTGTATGCCAAGGCGGTGAGCCCTAGCCGCAAACGGGGGATCGATGGGGACGGTTGACGTGTGTGGGGACGGAGTGCCCTGACATGTTGTGTGTTTAGGTTTACCTTACAAGCTTAAAACTCGATTCGAACCATCTGCTTCTCGCAGCTAATGAGATTGCTTGATCCATTGTACTACATTGAGTAATAAGTGGAAATGAGGTTACTTACAAAAGATGTTGGCTGACTAAATTGCTTGCTACCATGAATGGATAGTTAGGTGCTCGTCTAGTCTAAACTATTATTCTAGAACCTGAAAAGCTAAAACTTGATTTTAGACTCAGCTAGTGCTTTTGGCAAACCAAACCCCTCAGCCAAATAGATTCATGGTCTAGAGGTAGAGGAGTAGACTCCTCACACCGGGTAAGTCTAGCTGAGTATTAGTATACTTAGCCTTGCTTGTGGCATAATTTTTGCAGGTACCTCCTTGATTTGGTTGATGGTGTGATTTGGCCACCATCCCTGCCACCTGGATAGACGGAAGAGTGGGTTACAGCTTCCGCAGGAGAGGACCAGGAGGAGTAGCGTGGCCAGGCTTCGCCATGTTTCCCGGTTTTCTCCATTAGTTATTTCCGCTGCATTAAAAATTATGGTTACTGTTTCTGAAACTCCAATAATGTAATCATTAATGGTACTTCCTTAATTTATGGTATTATGCTTATTTGTATTCCTCTGTGCCTCACCTTCGAGTGAGCTAGTGGTATTCGATCCTGGATAAGTGGCTTTATCGGACTAGATTCGAGGGACTAACGGGTTATTCCGATTTAAGTGTGTTGTTGCCTTTAAGGGTGCGACTTGGGCACTTAAGCTGGAATAATTCGCACGGTTCTGCCACAGCTGGTATCGGAGCAAATACCATTACAGAGAAGTCAATAAGTCATGATTATCAACCTTTTCTAATGTAAAACTTGTTTAGAAACCAATGTTGGATAGATCGTCAGGACGATATGGATAGACCTAGGACGTGAAGCCCTAGGACTAGATGGGTAGCTAGGTGGCTATTTATTTAGGCCATAAAGGCTACTACTACTATTAATAAGGATGCTATAGAAGCATCCGAAAAAGTAGTTAGGTCAGAGAAGACGTCTAGAATGAGCATGCATCATGAATGTCGCATCATTGTCTCCTATGCACCAACATGCTTCTCTCACCTTTATTCTAATAATAAGAAGTTCTGAATAATGTGATGTATTGCTATTTATGAATTGCAAAAAAAATGTCGCATCCTGTGTTGTTTTGATAGTCTTGTTAGGTTCTGATTTCTCTTGTCTCGCTATCTAGGAGGTGTTTGTAGTTGTTCAACCCTTTTTGCCCCCTCCAAACAATCTTGAGTTTAGCAAGTGAAACCTCAAAAAAATCAAATTATGCTTGTGTTGGTATTTTCTAACCCTTGTGTGTTTTACCCTTGAATTTACAGCTGCACAACTTGTAGATTCCCATATCTTGACCGCTAGACCAACCCAAGTCTCCTTGCGCACTTGTTGTGTCAAAGAAGAAAAAAAATTGTTGTTTGGTGTCTAATTGCACAAACCCTATCAAGGCCATGTTTCTTTCCATAGATCCTGTCCTGAATCTCCATAACCTTTCTGGTGCTCATCCTAATCGATCTCATGTGACTACCTCTCTTTTCACCTGGATCTGGTAATCTTTTTTCTTGTGAATCATGTTGCAGCTTTATCATCCGAATCTCTGAATCCTTCATTGATTCTGCCTCGTTATCTAGTTATCTGTTCTAACCCGTTCTCAAGTATCTGATGTGGATCAGTCTAATATCTTATTTCTGGTCAATCTCATACTCTTTCTCCAAGAATCATGACGTCGCTTTAACAACTATATCTATAAATGGTGTATCCATTGGGTTCAATGGATTCTGTTGTTGTCCTTGGTTCTCTCATGTCTCTAAAAGCTCATCAATCTTGATCTCATGGTTGGTTTCTCCTCATATCAAATATCGTATCAATGTTTGATTTGATAATCCATGTGGTGATCATGACAAGTTCGCGGAGTCGAAGATTCTCATGCATTGCTCTTTTTGCCAAAAATATATGTTTCAACTCATGTCATGATCTCATTTTTCGAGCCATACTCTCATGGGCTCCATCTATTTATGCCATGTGGAATTATCGTTGGTTGCGTTTGGTAATGGTATTATGGCTAACAACTGATGGTGCTGCAACGAAACCGAGAGCCTCCTATGGGCGCGCACACAAGGTTGAACTGCTCGGCACGCGCTGGTATCGTGGTTAATAGTCGTGACCCATTACGAGACAATACCGATTTGCTATATTTTGTGAACATTCTCTCAGAGTGATCGCTGCATTTTGTCTCAACATGCCACGATATTCTACCCAAATCTATCTTCAGTATCTTGTCAGATCCCATCTCATGAATTTGCATCTATCTCCAGCCTGGGAGTTACATGCTTCTCCACCCTTGAAGATCCTCATTCGAATCTCGGGACAAGATTCTTTTAAGGGGGGAAGGTTGTGACACCCCGGGTGTCTATTTCGCGTTCCGTCAGGAGATTTATCCTAATCTCGGATGCTAAGTAAAAATTTCTATTTTTCGATCGCGTTTATCTCCATTTATCAAAGTTACTTGTGAAGGTTTCTCCAAAATTTGAATTTCTTCGATCTCCAGAAGGCCAAATTCGGAGCCTGTTAAAAACTTTTATTCTCGACACGAACCGAAACTCGAAAATCATTCTCGATTTATAAATCTCGTCTAAAGCTCATTTACTCGTACTCTCAATGGTTGTTATTCAATCTGTGTCCGAATCGGATTTCTCAACTTCAGTATGTGTCCAAATATTTTGTCTGAATCCGCATTCTCCAGCGAAATCTCTATTGTGTCAACCTCTAATTATTTTTATGCAAATCATCTTGTTATTTTTATGTCATCATTCATCTCTATCTATCAATTGTATTCTAAAAACTTCTCAAAGGTCGAACCAAATATACACATGAAAAGATAAATCTTATACATGCTTGAAACTGCTCATCCGAACAAATGCGAATTTTGAAATTCAACAAAACCTTGTCATCTTGCTCAAACAACTCTATATCAACTCTACAACAAAAGTTATTAAGGGTCCATGCCAAGAAAATATCGAGAAAAAACCCTGATTGCCTTAAAATATAATTTGAAGCTTCATAATGATGCTACCTTGGCCAAAGTGAAACTTTAATTTATATTCAAGATATGAGGTTTGATCTTTAATAAAAGTTGTAGAACCTGTGTTATACAACAAATTTTATATTTAAACCAAGTGTTGGTTCAATTTCTAAGTATCTCAAAGAGTGCCATCAAGACAGAATAAAAATCTGATTTCAGGATTCGAATTCTTCTAAGTCTGGAATCAGTGTCGTTCGGGTCAACGTATCGCGTTCCCAAATTTTTGTTGAACAACTCAAGTTTCCCCAAATATAAAATTTGTTAATAACTAATAGAGACACAACATATTAAAAGATGGCATTCATTCGATTTCGTTTGACATGCTTTGACACTCACTTTTCACAAGTTTCCACTGATTTCTGAGCCACTGACAAACCATTTTTTGTGGGTCTTTATCTCTCTAACTAGTGCCCGAATCACCTCAAGTGTTGTACAAGATTTGTAGAGTGTACATCAAGGAAGATATTTCTTACAGTAACCTTGATCCGATTCCAAGCAGAAAACACCAAAATGGCCACCCAATGTCGACACTTTTGCATCTGCCACCTGCTGGTGCAGTCTGACATGTCCAGAGCTTGGCTCTATAAATGGCAGCCCACCTTCTCCTTCTCCCCCACGCCATTCTTCTTCCCTAGGCTGGTGCTTCTCCCTGGCGCCCCAGCTCGAACTCCCCTGCTCCATCTCTTGGTAGTGCTCGCCGACGGAAGAACAAGCAGTAGCCCTCTTCTCCTAGCCTCCTTTTCCCATATGCCGTCTCTCTGTTGATGGACGCCAGCAGTAGGAGCTTAACCTCATTCTTCTTCCCTTGTGCAAGTGCTCCTCTCCCATGGAGCTCGGCTCCACTGTTTCGTGGCGCCACTGTTGGTCGCCCAGTCGCCGGTCCCAGCGTCCACTTCAACCTCGCCTCGGCATTGCCTTCTCTAGCCGTGAGCACTTCCTGGTGTGTACGTGATGAAGAGGAAGAAGAAGACCTCCCTGAGCGAATGACTGGTGGGCCCAAGTTAAGTGCACAAGTGACCAATGTTGCACATTTTTGCTCTTCCTTCAAATAATCATATCTCGAGTTTTAGAGCTCCTAAAATCACGAAATTTGTTTTGTTGGCTTCCTTATGAAATTATCTAACTAATAGATCTATAGGTTGGCATGTTTTAGTGGAAAAGTTTTTCTGTAGAAATTCGTATTTAAAACTGGTTTAGAAAATAAATGAACTCGCGTCTCTCCATAGTTTTAATTATAAAAATCCAAAAATGATGAAACTTATTTTGTTAGTTAGATGTTATCATATTCCATCTATGAAAAATATAAAACTTATAGGTTGTTCACTGTTTTCTTGGTGTGTTAATTAAAACATGTTAAATAGAAAAAGATGATTGCTTTGATTGTTATTTTTGGATCTGTAGCTCCAGTGCTTCAAATGGATTAAAATTTTTACAGTAGACCCTCTGTGTGATGCTTAGTGACTGGTAACAATTTTATGAATTGTGGTGCATGTATGATTAAGTTAGTGATTTAACTTGTTTGAGGCATATTAAGTAGTTTTAAATGGTTTATAAATAAGATATAGATGTAAAAATAGAAAATGGTCTTCACTGTCCTTGCATGATATTATAGTAGCCTAAGAAAACTTAATATGGTCATGCATCCACAGAAAATAATTAGTTTTAGATTTCACTTGCTCTCACATGCTTTATTGCATTAACAACTTGTTATTTTTGTAGTAAATACAATATAAAACCTGAAAATGTGAAATTTATACATTAGTCATAATTTGTTATTACCTATGCCTCATAAAAATTCTAGCCACAAATTAGATAGTTTCATTTGGTGCTAAAATGACATTTTATAATTATAAAAACAATTAGTGAAAAATTAGAAGTAAACAAAAGTGTGCATGTTTTTTGAAATGCTTAAGTATCTCAATATAAATTGAAACTTGATAACTAAGTAATAATGATTTAAACTTGAGAAAGTGGTGGTAGTGTCTCTCCCATGATTTTAATTGATGATTGAGTTGAGTGCTATTGTGCTAGTGATGAAGACATCCACACTACTGATGCATCTATACCAATACAAGTACCAATTTCTGGTCCCATTACTCGCGCTCGTGCTCGTCAACTCAACCATCAGGTGATTACACTCTTGAGTTCATGTCCATCATATTTAGACCATGGAGACCCGTGCACTCTTGTTTTGCTTAGGAATCAGGGAGAAGACCGAAAGGGAAAAGGATTTGAACATGCTGGATTCGGACTGCAGAAGAACACCAACTTGTGACGGTCACCACGGTCAGATGCGGGCTCGGATTGGAATGTTCAAGCACAACATGGAAAGCTTATCAAGTCTACTTTCATATGGATCCGGAATTATAGTCATATCTGTTCTGAGGCCGCCGTAATCATTGTTTTCTTACCGAGACATTTCCTGCCTTTTCTGCCCATGGTGCTGCGTCACCCTATTTTGGCCCAATGGGTCGTGTATCAAGTTAGGTCCATTAGGGACGCATCCTAGGGTTGCAGCACGACCCCAATACCCTTGTGGTCGTCCTCCCATGTTTATAAACCCCCTAGCCGCCACCAAGAACAGCGGGTTTTGTTTAGATCAAGTTTAGCTCTCGCTACTTGCTTGCAAGCGCGCGTGCTAGTTCAGCCGCCCGTCTTCTTGTCTTCGGAACCCCACCATATTGTAGTTTGATCTTTAAACCTACATTTAGATCTGGTAATTCAGTACTTGTTCTACTTGTTCTTGCTAGTTCTTCGATTGCTTGCAGGACGAGTGCCCTAGTGGCCAGGGTGTCACGCTCCACAAGATCGTGACAGCCATAGGAGGTGGTGTATCGGTTGCTAAGGCGCAGCGTCTTTGGAAGGCTGTAGTCGGGCCGTGAACGTCGTCTCCTCCCCCAATCGAGTTATTCCACACCCTCTCATCGAAAGATCGGGCAATCACCCAACGGGTGCACATCAGTTGGTAATCAGAGCAAGGTTTATCGGTGAGAGATTTACTTTTCTTCGCTGTTTTCTTATCTCCTATAGTCCAGAAAAAGCCAAAAAATAGTAGATTAGTTTTACCGCAATCCTATAAACCATTGAGCATTTACTAGTACTACTTAGTTAGGGCTTGTTGAGTTTTTGGTTGCATCGGTTGTGTCGAGTTGCTGGTCTTAGTTTATTCCTTTAGAGTTTTGAGTTCTACCACGTTTTGGTCACCACGAAATCCACCATCACCAAAAACATCTCTGGTTCGTTTTTGCCACCACGGATACATATCATATCCGATTTGGAAGTTTAAATACAATCTGGAAAGCTTATCTTATCTTCTTTCCAACGGATCTGACCTTATCTCAAAATTCGTTCTGAGCGCTCCGCAATCATCGTAGAGATTTCTGGACTTCCTATATTAACAAGATTTGTTAAATCTGATTTAAAGGGGTTGTTAGCAATATCTTTATTGTTTGGGTTGTCATAGTGAAAAAAAAGGGTTTAGGCCCCTGCAAAAAAAAACAGAAGAAGAAGAAAAAAAAAAGAATAGAAAAGAAAAAAAAAAGGAAAAGAAGAAGAAGGGGGCTGAATCTCTAAATCTGTTGTTTCTCTTTGTGCTGTGCTAGTTGTTCTTTTTCAGTGACTACCTTTGTGCCTAGGCTCACGTCTCTAGCCTGGTTTAGCCTAGGACCAGCACAGTACCACCGTTGAACGATTATTCAGCTTGCTTTTGTAACTAACGTGGTACTAGTGTATTCCTTGCTTCAGCCCACCTACAACTCTACATATTTCGACTACAGTTTGACAGGTCGTGTTGCTGCGGCACCGATACACTTATTCCACGGTTGCAGACTTGTTGGTTGCTGACCCCTCCTGTTGTGCAAGGTAAGAATTGGTAAGAGCTTGTGTGGCAGGTTGAGAGTGAGCGTCTTGCAGTAGCTACATCCTAATAGTTGTAGAGTTTTTATTCCTTCACGTTTTTTTTTTCTTGTTGCCTCTGTTCGTCTAACCATGGCAGGATTGGAGGTTGATGATGCTTCTCGTAATATGCCACACTCTCCTCGCACCAAGGGTATCATACAACACTTTGTAAGGCTGGTGAAGACGCACACGGAAGGTCTTGATAATGACATGCAGGTGACGAATGAAAAGATGGGGCAATTGGAGGCCACACAGATCGACACAAACACCAAACTTGCAAATGTGGAAATGGCAGTTGCTCATATTGACAAGAGCCTTGTCGCACTCTTGAGGCGGTTTGATGAGATGCATGCTAATATCAATGGTGGGCGTGATGAGGGCGCCGAAGGTAACTGGGATGACTATGTTGCTGATACTGAACAAGATGACCAAGAAGCACCTAATCGCCGGCGACTACGTACTAACCGTAGAGGTATGGGTGGTTTTCACCGACGTGAGGTACATGGTAATGATGATGCTTTTAGTAAGGTTAAATTTAAAATACCTCCTTTTGATGGTAAATATGACCCTGATGCTTACATTACTTGGGAGATTGCGGTTGATCAAAAGTTTGCATGCCATGAATTTCCTGAGAATGCGCGGGTTAGAGCTGCTACTAGTGAGTTTACTGATTTTGCTTCTGTTTGGTGGATAGAACATGGTAAGAAGAATCCTAATAACATGCCACAAACTTGGGATGCGTTGAAACGGGTCATGCGGGCTAGATTTGTTCCTTCTTATTATGCACGTGATATGTTAAACAAGTTGCAACAATTGAGACAGGGTACTAAAAGTGTAGAAGAATATTATCAGGAATTACAAATGGGTATGCTGCGTTGTAACATAGAGGAGTGTGAGGAATCTGCTATGGCTAGATTTTTGGGCGGGTTAAATAGGGAAATTCAGGACATCCTTGCTTATAAAGATTATGCTAATGTAACCCGATTGTTTCATCTTGCTTGCAAAGCTGAAAGGGAAGTGCAGGGACGACGTGCTAGTGCAAGGTCTAATGTTTCTGCAGGAAAATCTACACCATGGCAACAGCGCACGACTACGTCCATGACCGGCCGTACACCAGCACCAACTCCCTCGCCAAGTCGACCAGCACCCCCGCCTTCCTCCGGCGACAAACCACGTGCATCTTCCACAAATTCAGCAACCAAATCTGCCCAGAAACCAGCAGGTAGTGCCTCTTCAGTAGCCTCCACGGGTAGAACAAGAGATGTTCTGTGTTATCGATGCAAGGGCTATGGACACGTGCAGCGTGATTGTCCTAATCAGCGTGTTTTGGTGGTAAAAGACGATGGTGGGTATTCCTCTGCTAGTGATTTGGATGAAGCTACACTTGCTTTGCTTGCGGCTGATGATGCAGGCACTAAGGAACCACCCGAAGAACAGATTGGTGCAGATGATGCAGAGCATTATGAGAGCCTCATTGTACAGCGTGTGCTTAGTGCACAAATGGAGAAGGCAGAGCAGAATCAGCGACATACGTTGTTTCAAACAAAGTGTGTCATTAAGGAGCGTTCATGTCGTTTGATCATTGATGGAGGTAGCTGCAACAACTTGGCTAGCAGCGACATGGTGGAGAAGCTTGCACTTACGACCAAACCGCACCCGCATCCATATCACATTCAATGGCTCAACAATAGTGGTAAGGTCAAGGTAACCAAGCTGGTACGAATTAATTTTGCTATTGGTTCATATCGTGATGTTGTTGACTGTGATGTTGTGCCTATGGATGCTTGTAATATTCTGCTAGGTAGACCATGGCAATTTGATTCAGATTGTATGCATCATGGTAGATCAAATCAATATTCTCTCATATACCATGATAAGAAAATTATTTTGCTTCCCATGTCCCCTGAGGCTATTGTGCGTGATGATGTTGCTAAAGCTACCAAAGCTAAAACTGAGAACAACAAGAATATTAAAGTTGTTGGTAATAACAAAGATGGGATAAAATTGAAAGGACATTGCTTGCTTGCAACAAAAACTGATGTTAATGAATTATTTGCTTCCACTACTGTTGCCTACGCCTTGGTATGCAAGGATGCTTTGATTTCAATTCAAGATATGCAGCATTCTTTGCCTCCTGTTATTACTAACATTTTGCAGGAGTATTCTGATGTATTTCCAAGTGAGATACCAGAGGGGCTGCCACCTATACGAGGGATTGAGCACCAAATTGATCTTATTCCTGGTGCATCTTTGCCGAATCGTGCGCCATATAGGACAAATCCAGAGGAAACAAAAGAAATTCAGCGACAAGTGCAAGAACTACTCGACAAAGGTTACGTGCGTGAGTCTCTTAGTCCGTGTGCTGTTCCGGTTATTTTAGTGCCTAAAAAAGATGGAACATGGCGTATGTGTGTTGATTGTAGGGCTGTTAATAATATCACGATACGTTATCGACACCCTATTCCACGTTTAGATGATATGCTTGATGAATTGAGTGGTGCCATTGTCTTTTCTAAAGTTGATTTGCGTAGTGGGTACCACCAGATTCGTATGAAATTGGGAGATGAATGGAAAACTGCTTTCAAAACTAAGTTCGGATTGTATGAGTGGTTAGTCATGCCTTTTGGGTTAACTAATGCACCTAGCACTTTCATGAGATTAATGAACGAGGTTTTGCGTGCCTTCATTGGAAAATTTGTGGTAGTATACTTTGATGACATATTAATCTACAGCAAATCTATGGATGAACATGTTGATCACATGCGTGCTGTTTTTAATGCTTTACGAGATGCACGTTTATTTGGTAACCTTGAGAAGTGCACATTTTGCACCGATCGAGTTTCGTTTCTTGGTTATGTTGTGACTCCACAGGGAATTGAGGTTGATCAAGCCAAGGTAGAAGCGATACATGGATGGCCTATGCCAAAGACTATCACACAGGTGCGGAGTTTCCTAGGACTTGCTGGCTTCTATCGCCGTTTTGTGAAGGACTTTAGCACCATTGCTGCACCTTTGAATGAGCTTACGAAGAAGGGAGTGCATTTTAGTTGGGGCAAAGTACAAGAGCACGCTTTCAACGTGCTGAAAGATAAGTTGACACATGCACCTCTCCTCCAACTTCCTGATTTTAATAAGACTTTTGAGCTTGAATGTGATGCTAGTGGAATTGGATTGGGTGGTGTTTTGTTACAAGAAGGCAAACCTGTTGCATATTTTAGTGAAAAATTGAGTGGGTCTGTTCTAAATTATTCTACTTATGATAAGGAATTATATGCTCTTGTGCGAACATTAGAAACATGGCAGCATTATTTGTGGCCCAAAGAGTTTGTTATTCATTCTGATCATGAATCTTTGAAACATATTCGTAGTCAAGGAAAACTGAACCGTAGACATGCTAAGTGGGTTGAATTTATCGAATCGTTTCCTTATGTTATTAAGCACAAGAAAGGAAAAGAGAATATCATTGCTGACGCTTTGTCTAGGAGATATACTTTGCTGAATCAACTTGACTACAAAATCTTTGGATTAGAGACGATTAAAGACCAATATGTTCATGATGCTGATTTTAAAGATGTGTTGCTGCATTGTAAAGATGGGAAAGGATGGAACAAATATATCGTTAGTGATGGGTTTGTGTTTAGAGCTAACAAGCTATGCATTCCAGCTAGCTCCGTTCGTTTGTTGTTGTTACAGGAAGCACATGGAGGTGGCTTAATGGGACATTTTGGAGCAAAGAAAACGGAGGACATACTTGCTGGTCATTTCTTTTGGCCCAAGATGAGAAGAGATGTGGTGAGATTGGTTGCTCGTTGCACGACATGCCAAAAGGCGAAGTCACGGTTAAATCCACACGGTTTGTATTTGCCTCTACCCGTTCCTAGTGCTCCTTGGGAAGATATTTCTATGGATTTTGTGCTGGGATTGCCTAGGACTAGGAAGGGACGTGATAGTGTGTTTGTGGTTGTTGATAGATTTTCTAAGATGGCACATTTCATACCATGTCATAAAACTGACGATGCTACTCATATTGCTGATTTGTTCTTTCGTGAAATTGTTCGCTTGCATGGTGTGCCCAACACAATCGTTTCTGATCGTGATGCTAAATTTCTTAGTCATTTTTGGAGGACTTTGTGGGCAAAATTGGGGACTAAGCTTTTATTTTCTACTACATGTCATCCTCAAACTGATGGTCAAACTGAAGTTGTGAATAGAACTTTGTCTACTATGTTAAGGGCAGTTCTAAAGAAGAATATTAAGATGTGGGAGGACTGTTTGCCTCATATTGAATTTGCTTATAATCGATCATTGCATTCTACTACAAAGATGTGCCCATTTCAGATTGTATATGGTTTGTTACCTCGTGCTCCTATTGATTTAATGCCTTTGCCATCTTCTGAAAAACTAAATTTTGATGCTACTAGGCGTGCTGAATTGATGTTAAAACTGCACGAAACTACTAAAGAAAACATAGAGCGTATGAATGCTAGATATAAGTTTGCTAGTGATAAAGGTAGAAAGGAAATAAATTTTGAACCTGGAGATTTAGTTTGGTTGCATTTGAGAAAGGAAAGGTTTCCTGAATTACGAAAATCTAAATTGTTGCCTCGAGCCGATGGACCGTTTAAAGTGCTAGAGAAAATTAACGACAATGCATATAGGCTAGATCTGCCTGCAGACTTTGGGGTTAGCCCCACATTTAACATTGCAGATTTAAAGCCCTACTTGGGAGAGGAAGTTGAGCTTGAGTCGAGGACGACTCAAATGCAAGAAGGGGAGAATGATGAAGACATCCACACTACTGATGCATCTATACCAATACAAGTACCAATTTCTGGTCCCATTACTCGCGCTCGTGCTCGTCAACTCAACCATCAGGTGATTACACTCTTGAGTTCATGTCCATCATATTTAGACCATGGAGACCCGTGCACTCTTGTTTTGCTTAGGAATCAGGGAGAAGACCGAAAGGGAAAAGGATTTGAACATGCTGGATTCGGACTGCAGAAGAACACCAACTTGTGACGGTCACCACGGTCAGATGCGGGCTCGGATTGGAATGTTCAAGCACAACATGGAAAGCTTATCAAGTCTACTTTCATATGGATCCGGAATTATAGTCATATCTGTTCTGAGGCCGCCGTAATCATTGTTTTCTTACCGAGACATTTCCTGCCTTTTCTGCCCATGGTGCTGCGTCACCCTATTTTGGCCCAATGGGTCGTGTATCAAGTTAGGTCCATTAGGGACGCATCCTAGGGTTGCAGCACGACCCCAATACCCTTGTGGTCGTCCTCCCATGTTTATAAACCCCCTAGCCGCCACCAAGAACAGCGGGTTTTGTTTAGATCAAGTTTAGCTCTCGCTACTTGCTTGCAAGCGCGCGTGCTAGTTCAGCCGCCCGTCTTCTTGTCTTCGGAACCCCACCATATTGTAGTTTGATCTTTAAACCTACATTTAGATCTGGTAATTCAGTACTTGTTCTACTTGTTCTTGCTAGTTCTTCGATTGCTTGCAGGACGAGTGCCCTAGTGGCCAGGGTGTCACGCTCCACAAGATCGTGACAGCCATAGGAGGTGGTGTATCGGTTGCTAAGGCGCAGCGTCTTTGGAAGGCTGTAGTCGGGCCGTGAACGTCGTCTCCTCCCCCAATCGAGTTATTCCACACCCTCTCATCGAAAGATCGGGCAATCACCCAACGGGTGCACATCAGCTAGCAAACTGAAATTCCTGCATATACAGTTTTTGTTGTGCGGTTAATCTAGTAAAGTAAAGTGTGTTTTCTGTAGATATGTGCTATATAAAAGTTATAATTAACTTGTATATCTAGCTCTTCTAAAAATTTCATGAGCTAAGGATTAATGGTTTAGAAGTTATACTTTTCACAAGTTCAGTACCTGAATCTGTTCAATTTCTGAACAGATTTCAGAGATTGCAATGGTTGCTTAAGTTAATATTGAAATCAGTTATTGGTGGTCACAAGAAAGTTGTAGATAACTTTATTAACTTTCTTGTGTTAGAATTTGATAGCCATAAGTCTGATCGTTTAAAAGTTATGCTTTTCACAAGTTTAGTAACTGAATCTGTCCAATTCCTGTATAGATTTCAGAGATCGCATTGTTTGCTTAAGTTCAGTTTAGAATCAGTCCTTATAAATTATAAGAAAGTTGTAGATAATTTTATTATCGTACTTGTGTTAAATTTGATTGACAATAAACCTGATAGTTTGAGAGTTATGAATTTTATAAGAGGATTGTTGTATTCTGTCCACTCTCAGAACATATTTCGAAAACTATATTGTTTGATTTAGTTAAATATAGAATCACTTCTTGGTGATTATAAAAGTTATGTATTAAGTTTTCTAAGCTTTCCAAAAAGTCTTGGATCACGCTTTTTGGTGGTGTAAAGATTAAGTTATAGGCGTTTGAAGTGTGAAGTCTGAATCTGTCCAAATTTGGATAGCAAAGCCTTCCTAGTGTATTTTAACCTTTATACACTTTAAATCAACCTGAGTTGTTTATAAATGATTTGTATACAATTTAATTATATTTCCAGAAAGTCTAATATCAAATGAATTGGATGTCTGAGTCTCTAGTTATGAATTTTTGTAGTCGCAACCCTGAATCTGTCTAAATCTGAACAGAGTTGTCGTTTGTCACTATTTAACCTTGTTAAGTGTCTAACCACCTTGAGATGACAATACCAAATTTTTAGAGTGTTTCTTATGCTTTCAAAAAAGTATTTGATCACTATTTTTTGATAAATATCTTGTGAGTTATGACTGAAACAAGTAACTGCTATGCTGCTGTCTTAGTCATGTTGATTGTGATTGATTACTCTACTCTGTTGTGTTTGTCTTGAGTGACTGCTTGCTTGTTTTGGTTTTAAGTGCATATGAGTAACAATGGTAGTAACTAATATAATTGGGTTATGTGTAAGTAACTAGTCCACGTCTCTCTAAGTAGTAAATTAAATTGATGAAGTCTATGATGTAATCAGCTTCAATCAACGTTATTTTAGCAAGTGTCGTTATATGGATAAGAAACAGAATAAACAAGATGTTACCATTTTTAATACTTGCATTGCAAATATAATATTGCTAAATAACCAACCTCATTAGACTAGTATAAGAAGCAGTGTGATTAGTCTATCACTTTCCGTGTGTGCTCTTGGGTGTGTGCTTGCATTAGAATATTAAGAATGTTGGTAGAACCCGATTAAGTAAATATTTCCTATTAAAGTAAGTTTGTCTGTATGACATTTAGAAGTCACAGTGAATGTACACGTGCCTAAGTAGTTTAATAATAGAGTAACTAAGAAAGGATAAAAGTGAATGTGGTAAATGCTTGTACGTGTGATGTCGTGTTGTGTTGGTTAAATATAGGAAATGTTCGTCGTCTTTCTAGTAATGTTGACTTGTTGTGCCCAATGATGTATAGATAGCTAGCGTTAACGTATGGATGTTTATGTGTCTTACTAGTTAATGTTAGTTCTCTATCATGTACTTGGAGTATCTTGTGCTATTTCATCATATTCATACATATGCATCATGCATCTCATTTAGGACCGAGAGATGATGATCGTGCAAGTGATGTGGTGCCAACCACAAGGTGCAGTTGGTGGACGACCTGAAGAATGATGGACTTAACCAGTGGATGCTCGCCAAGCGAGTGTCAGGCAAGCCCCGGTTTTATGCATAACCGCTTATATATGCTATTTTACTACATTTAATGTTTATAGGTTTGTAATGTGCACTTAAGTGTAGGAGTTGGTTGAAACCCTAGTTGCATGAACTCAGGATTCCTTTTGAGATGGATACTAGTATGCTAGGTCGAGTAGCTGCTATGCTAAATCAGGATCTCGGTAGAAGTCGAGTGATTTTTCTAGCACTCGCGCGAGGTCAAGAATTGGTTGTATCCATTTTGATAACAGAATGATGATGGTCTGTGGACACGGATCCATGGGGATGTGTTGTCTATGAGACGAAATTGGAATAAGGATTAACGTGTGGATACTTGTGTCAAGTGTTTGAACATACTAAACACATGTCGGGAAATATGGTAACCGGTAAGCCTAGTACCTGAGTGAAGCCGGGCACAGACTTTTCTCCTCACTTGTCTTGAGACGTGGTCTCCCATTCTAGATCTGGTGGGTACAAGTGCGGTCACTGCACGGCGGCAGCCGGGGTCAATGGAGCATTGTATGCTAAGGCGATGAGCCCTGGCCGCGAATGGGGGATCGATGGGGACGGTTGACGTGTGTGGGGACGGAGTGCCCTGACATGTCGTGTGTTTAGGTTTACCTTGCATGCTTAAAACTTGATTCGAATCGTCTGCTTCTCGCAGCTAATGAGACTGCTTGATCCATTATACTGCATTGAGTAATAAGTGGAAATGAGGCTACTTACAAAAGATGTTGGTTGACTAAATTGCTTGCTACCATGAATGGATAGTTAGGTGCTCATCTAGTCTAAACTATAATTCTAGAACCTGAAAAGCTAAAACTTGATTTTATACTCAGCTAGTGCTTTTGGCAAACCAAACCCCTCAGCCAAACAGCTTCATGGTCTAGAGGTAGAGGAGTAGACTCCTCACACCGGGTAAGTCTAGCTAAATATTAGTATATTCAGCCTTGCTTGTGGCATAATTTTTGCAGGTACCTCCTTGATTTGGTTGATGGTGTGACTTGGCCTCCATCCCTGCTACCGGGATAGACGGTCGAGTGGGTTACTGCTTCCGCAGGAGAGGACCAGGAGGAGTAGCATGGCCAAGCTTCGTGATGAAGACATCCACACTACTGATGCATCTATACCAATACAAGTACCAATTTCTGGTCCCATTACTCGCGCTCGTGCTCGTCAACTCAACCATCAGGTGATTACACTCTTGAGTTCATGTCCATCATATTTAGACCATGGAGACCCGTGCACTCTTGTTTTGCTTAGGAATCAGGGAGAAGACCGAAAGGGAAAAGGATTTGAACATGCTGGATTCGGACTGCAGAAGAACACCAACTTGTGACGGTCACCACGGTCAGATGCGGGCTCGGATTGGAATGTTCAAGCACAACATGGAAAGCTTATCAAGTCTACTTTCATATGGATCCGGAATTATAGTCATATCTGTTCTGAGGCCGCCGTAATCATTGTTTTATTACCGAGACATTTCCTGCCTTTTCTGCCCATGGTGCTGCGTCACCCTATTTTGGCCCAATGGGTCGTGTATCAAGTTAGGTCCATTAGGGACGCATCCTAGGGTTGCAGCACGATCCCAATACCCTTGTGGTCGTCCTCCCATGTTTATAAACCCCCTAGCCGCCACCAAGAACAGCGGGTTTTGTTTAGATCAAGTTTAGCTCTCGCTACTTGCTTGCAAGCGCGCGTGCTAGTTCAGCCGCCCGTCTTCTTGTCTTCGGAACCCCACCATATTGGAGTTTGATCTTTAAACCTACATTTAGATCTGGTAATTTAGTACTTGTTCTACTTGTTCTTGCTAGTTCTTCGATTGCTTGCAGGACGAGTGCCCTAGTGGCCAGGGTGTCACGCTCCACAAGATCGTGACAGCCATAGGAGGTGGTGTATCGGTTGCTAAGGCGCAGCGTCTTTGGAAGGCTGTAGTCGGGCCGTGAACGTCGTCTCCTCCCCCAATCGAGTTATTCCACACCCTCTCATCGAAAGATCGGGCAATCACCCAACGGGTGCACATCAGTTGGTAATCAGAGCAAGGTTTATCGGTGAGAGATTTACTTTTCTTCGCTGTTTTCTTATCTCCTATAGTCCAGAAAAAGCCAAAAAATAGTAGATTAGTTTTACCGCAATCCTATAAACCATTGAGCATTTACTAGTACTACTTAGTTAGGGCTTGTTGAGTTTTTGGTTGCATCGGTTGTGTCGAGTTGCTGGTCTTAGTTTATTCCTTTAGAGTTTTGAGTTCTACCACGTTTTGGTCACCACGAAATCCACCATCACCAAAAACATCTCTGGTTCGTTTTTGCCACCACGGATACATATCATATCCGATTTGGAAGTTTAAATACAATCTGGAAAGCTTATCTTATCTTCTTTCCAACGGATCTGACCTTATCTCAAAATTCGTTCTGAGCGCTCCGCAATCATCGTAGAGATTTCTGGACTTCCTATATTAACAAGATTTGTTAAATCTGATTTAAAGGGGTTGTTAGCAATATCTTTATTGTTTGGGTTGTCATAGTGAAAAAAAAGGGTTTAGGCCCCTGCAAAAAAAAACAGAAGAAGAAGAAAAAAAAAGAATAGAAAAAAAAAAAAAGGAAAAGAAGAAGAAGGGGGCTGAATCTCTAAATCTGTTGTTTCTCTTTGTGCTGTGCTAGTTGTTCTTTTTCAGTGACTACCTTTGTGCCTAGGCTCACGTCTCTAACCTGGTTTAGCCTAGGACCAGCACAGTACCACCGTTGAACGATTATTCAGCTTGCTTTTGTAACTAACGTGGTACTAGTGTATTCCTTGCTTCAGCCCACCTACAACTCTACATATTTCGACTACAGTTTGACAGGTCGTGTTGCTGCGGCACCGATA
This sequence comes from Zea mays, assembly GCF_902167145.1. Lineage (NCBI taxonomy): Eukaryota > Viridiplantae > Streptophyta > Magnoliopsida > Poales > Poaceae > Zea > Zea mays. The sequence continues at coordinate 51,058,400 of NC_050103.1, forward strand.
CACTTATTCCACGGTTGCAGACTTGTTGGTTGCTGACCCCTCCTGTTGTGCAAGGTAAGAATTGGTAAGAGCTTGTGTGGTAGGTTGAGAGTGAGCGCCTTGCAGTAGCTACATCCTAATAGTTGTAGAGTTTTCATTCCTTCACGTTTTTTTTTCTTGTTGCCTCTGTTCGTCTAACCATGGCAGGATTGGAGGTTGATGATGCTTCTCGTAATAGGCCACACTCTCCTCGCACCAAGGGTATCATACAACACTTTGTAAGGCTGGTGAAGACGCACACGGAAGGTCTTGATAGTGACATGCAGGTGACGAATGAAAAGATGGGGCAATTGGAGGCCACACAGATCGACACAAACACCAAACTTGCAAATGTGGAAATGACAGTTGCTCATATTGACAAGAGCCTTGTCGCACTCTTGAGGCGGTTTGATGAGATGCATGCTAATATCAATGGTGGGCGTGATGAGGGCGCCGAAGGTAACTGGGATGACTATGTTGCTGATACTGAACAAGATGACCAAGAAGCACCTAATCGCCGGCGACTACGTACTAACCGTAGAGGTATGGGTGGTTTTCGCCGACGTGAGGTACATGGTAATGATGATGCTTTTAGTAAGGTTAAATTTAAAATACCTCCTTTTGATGGTAAATATGACCCTGATGCTTACATTACTTGGGAGATTGCGGTTGATCAAAAGTTTGCATGCCATGAATTTTCTGAGAATGCGCGGGTTAGAGCTGCTACTAGTGAGTTTACTGATTTTGCTTCTGTTTGGTGGATAGAACATGGTAAGAAGAATCCTAATAACATGCCACAAACTTGGGATGCGTTGAAACGGGTCATGCGGGCTAGATTTGTTCCTTCTTATTATGCACGTGATATGTTAAACAAGTTGCAACAATTGAGACAGGGTACTAAAAGTGTAGAAGAATATTATCAGGAATTACAAATGGGTATGCTGCGTTGTAACATAGAGGAGTGTGAGGAATCTGCTATGGCTAGATTTTTGGGCGGGTTAAATAGGGAAATTCAGGACATCCTTGCTTATAAAGATTATGCTAATGTAACCCGATTGTTTCATCTTGCTTGCAAAGCTGAAAGGGAAGTGCAGGGACGACGTGCTAGTGCAAGGTCTAATGTTTCTGCAGGAAAATCTACACCATGGCAACAGCGCACGACTACGTCCATGACCGGCCGTACACCAGCACCAACTCCCTCGCCAAGTCGACCAGCACCCCCGCCTTCCTCCGGCGACAAACCACGTGCATCTTCCACAAATTCAGCAACCAAATCTGCCCAGAAACCAGCAGGTAGTGCCTCTTCAGTAGCCTCCACGGGTAGAACAAGAGATGTTCTGTGTTATCGATGCAAGGGCTATGGACACGTGCAGCGTGATTGTCCTAATCAGCGTGTTTTGGTGGTAAAAGACGATGGTGGGTATTCCTCTGCTAGTGATTTGGATGAAGCTACACTTGCTTTGCTTGCGGCTGATGATGCAGGCACTAAGGAACCACCCGAAGAACAGATTGGTGCAGATGATGCAGAGCATTATGAGAGCCTCATTGTACAGCGTGTGCTTAGTGCACAAATGGAGAAGGCAGAGCAGAATCAGCGACATACGTTGTTTCAAACAAAGTGTGTCATTAAGGAGCGTTCATGTCGTTTGATCATTGATGGAGGTAGCTGCAACAACTTGGCTAGCAGCGACATGGTGGAGAAGCTTGCACTTACGACCAAACCGCACCCGCATCCATATCACATTCAATGGCTCAACAATAGTGGTAAGGTCAAGGTAACCAAGCTGGTACGAATTAATTTTGCTATTGGTTCATATCGTGATGTTGTTGACTGTGATGTTGTGCCTATGGATGCTTGTAATATTCTGCTAGGTAGACCATGGCAATTTGATTCAGATTGTATGCATCATGGTAGATCAAATCAATATTCTCTCATATACCATGATAAGAAAATTATTTTGCTTCCCATGTCCCCTGAGGCTATTGTGCGTGATGATGTTGCTAAAGCTACCAAAGCTAAAACTGAGAACAACAAGAATATTAAAGTTGTTGGTAATAACAAAGATGGGATAAAATTGAAAGGACATTGCTTGCTTGCAACAAAAACTGATGTTAATGAATTATTTGCTTCCACTACTGTTGCCTACGCCTTGGTATGCAAGGATGCTTTGATTTCAATTCAAGATATGCAGCATTCTTTGCCTCCTGTTATTACTAACATTTTGCAGGAGTATTCTGATGTATTTCCAAGTGAGATACCAGAGGGGCTGCCACCTATACGAGGGATTGAGCACCAAATTGATCTTATTCCTGGTGCATCTTTGCCGAATCGTGCGCCATATAGGACAAATCCAGAGGAAACAAAAGAAATTCAGCGACAAGTGCAAGAACTACTCGACAAAGGTTACGTGCGTGAGTCTCTTAGTCCGTGTGCTGTTCCGGTTATTTTAGTGCCTAAAAAAGATGGAACATGGCGTATGTGTGTTGATTGTAGGGCTATTAATAATATCACGATACGTTATCGACACCCTATTCCACGTTTAGATGATATGCTTGATGAATTGAGTGGTGCCATTGTCTTTTCTAAAGTTGATTTGCGTAGTGGGTACCACCAGATTCGTATGAAATTGGGAGATGAATGGAAAACTGCTTTCAAAACTAAGTTCGGATTGTATGAGTGGTTAGTCATGCCTTTTGGGTTAACTAATGCACCTAGCACTTTCATGAGATTAATGAACGAGGTTTTGCGTGCCTTCATTGGAAAATTTGTGGTAGTATACTTTGATGACATATTAATCTACAGCAAATCTATGGATGAACATGTTGATCACATGCGTGCTGTTTTTAATGCTTTACGAGATGCACGTTTATTTGGTAACCTTGAGAAGTGCACATTTTGCACCGATCGAGTTTCGTTTCTTGGTTATGTTGTGACTCCACAGGGAATTGAGGTTGATCAAGCCAAGGTAGAAGCGATACATGGATGGCCTATGCCAAAGACTATCACACAGGTGCGGAGTTTCCTAGGACTTGCTGGCTTCTATCGCCGTTTTGTGAAGGACTTTAGCACCATTGCTGCACCTTTGAATGAGCTTACGAAGAAGGGAGTGCATTTTAGTTGGGGCAAAGTACAAGAGCACGCTTTCAACGTGCTGAAAGATAAGTTGACACATGCACCTCTCCTCCAACTTCCTGATTTTAATAAGACTTTTGAGCTTGAATGTGATGCTAGTGGAATTGGATTGGGTGGTGTTTTGTTACAAGAAGGCAAACCTGTTGCATATTTTAGTGAAAAATTGAGTGGGTCTGTTCTAAATTATTCTACTTATGATAAGGAATTATATGCTCTTGTGCGAACATTAGAAACATGGCAGCATTATTTGTGGCCCAAAGAGTTTGTTATTCATTCTGATCATGAATCTTTGAAACATATTCGTAGTCAAGGAAAACTGAACCGTAGACATGCTAAGTGGGTTGAATTTATCGAATCGTTTCCTTATGTTATTAAGCACAAGAAAGGAAAAGAGAATATCATTGCTGACGCTTTGTCTAGGAGATATACTTTGCTGAATCAACTTGACTACAAAATCTTTGGATTAGAGACGATTAAAGACCAATATGTTCATGATGCTGATTTTAAAGATGTGTTGCTGCATTGTAAAGATGGGAAAGGATGGAACAAATATATCGTTAGTGATGGGTTTGTGTTTAGAGCTAACAAGCTATGCATTCCAGCTAGCTCCGTTCGTTTGTTGTTGTTACAGGAAGCACATGGAGGTGGCTTAATGGGACATTTTGGAGCAAAGAAAACGGAGGACATACTTGCTGGTCATTTCTTTTGGCCCAAGATGAGAAGAGATGTGGTGAGATTGGTTGCTCGTTGCACGACATGTCAAAAGGCGAAGTCACGGTTAAATCCACACGGTTTGTATTTGCCTCTACCCGTTCCTAGTGCTCCTTGGGAAGATATTTCTATGGATTTTGTGCTGGGATTGCCTAGGACTAGGAAGGGACGTGATAGTGTGTTTGTGGTTGTTGATAGATTTTCTAAGATGGCACATTTCATACCATGTCATAAAACTGACGATGCTACTCATATTGCTGATTTGTTCTTTCGTGAAATTGTTCGCTTGCATGGTGTGCCCAACACAATCGTTTCTGATCGTGATGCTAAATTTCTTAGTCATTTTTGGAGGACTTTGTGGGCAAAATTGGGGACTAAGCTTTTATTTTCTACTACATGTCATCCTCAAACTGATGGTCAAACTGAAGTTGTGAATAGAACTTTGTCTACTATGTTAAGGGCAGTTCTAAAGAAGAATATTAAGATGTGGGAGGACTGTTTGCCTCATGTTGAATTTGCTTATAATCGATCATTGCATTCTACTACAAAGATGTGCCCATTTCAGATTGTATATGGTTTGTTGCCTCGTGCTCCTATTGATTTAATGCCTTTGCCATCTTCTGAAAAACTAAATTTTGATGCTACTAGGCGTGCTGAATTGATGTTAAAACTGCATGAAACTACTAAAGAAAACATAGAGCGTATGAATGCTAGATATAAGTTTGCTAGTGATAAAGGTAGAAAGGAAATAAATTTTGAACCTGGAGATTTAGTTTGGTTGCATTTGAGAAAGGAAAGGTTTCCTGAATTGCGAAAATCTAAGTTGTTGCCTCGAGCCGATGGACCGTTTAAAGTGCTAGAGAAAATTAACGACAATGCATATAGGCTAGATCTGCCTGCAGACTTTGGGGTTAGCCCCACATTTAACATTGCAGATTTAAAGCCCTACTTGGGAGAGGAAGTTAAGCTTGAGTCGAGGACGACTCAAATGCAAGAAGGGGAGAATGATGAAGACATCCACACTACTGATGCATCTATACCAATACAAGTACCAATTTCTGGTCCCATTACTCGCGCTCGTGCTCGTCAACTCAACCATCAGGTGATTACACTCTTGAGTTCATGTCCATCATATTTAGACCATGGAGACCCGTGCACTCTTGTTTTGCTTAGGAATCAGGGAGAAGACCGAAAGGGAAAAGGATTTGAACATGCTGGATTCGGACTGCAGAAGAACACCAACTTGTGACGGTCACCACGGTCAGATGCGGGCTCGGATTGGAATGTTCAAGCACAACATGGAAAGCTTATCAAGTCTACTTTCATATGGATCCGGAATTATAGTCATATCTGTTCTGAGGCCGCCGTAATCATTGTTTTATTACCGAGACATTTCCTGCCTTTTCTGCCCATGGTGCTGCGTCACCCTATTTTGGCCCAATGGGTCGTGTATCAAGTTAGGTCCATTAGGGACGCATCCTAGGGTTGCAGCACGATCCCAATACCCTTGTGGTCGTCCTCCCATGTTTATAAACCCCCTAGCCGCCACCAAGAACAGCGGGTTTTGTTTAGATCAAGTTTAGCTCTCGCTACTTGCTTGCAAGCGCGCGTGCTAGTTCAGCCGCCCGTCTTCTTGTCTTCGGAACCCCACCATATTGGAGTTTGATCTTTAAACCTACATTTAGATCTGGTAATTTAGTACTTGTTCTACTTGTTCTTGCTAGTTCTTCGATTGCTTGCAGGACGAGTGCCCTAGTGGCCAGGGTGTCACGCTCCACAAGATCGTGACAGCCATAGGAGGTGGTGTATCGGTTGCTAAGGCGCAGCGTCTTTGGAAGGCTGTAGTCGGGCCGTGAACGTCGTCTCCTCCCCCAATCGAGTTATTCCACACCCTCTCATCGAAAGATCGGGCAATCACCCAACGGGTGCACATCACTTCGCCATGTTACCCGGTTTTCTCCATTAGTTATTTCTGCTGCATTAAAATTATGGTTATTGTTTCTGAAACTCCAATAATGTAATCATTAATGGTACTTCCTTAATTTATGGTATTATGCTTATTTTGATGAAGACATCCACACTACTGATGCATCTATACCAATACAAGTACCAATTTCTGGTCCCATTACTCGCGCTCGTGCTCGTCAACTCAACCATCAGGTGATTACACTCTTGAGTTCATGTCCATCATATTTAGACCATGGAGACCCGTGCACTCTTGTTTTGCTTAGGAATCAGGGAGAAGACCGAAAGGGAAAAGGATTTGAACATGCTGGATTCGGACTGCAGAAGAACACCAACTTGTGACGGTCACCACGGTCAGATGCGGGCTCGGATTGGAATGTTCAAGCACAACATGGAAAGCTTATCAAGTCTACTTTCATATGGATCCGGAATTATAGTCATATCTGTTCTGAGGCCGCCGTAATCATTGTTTTCTTACCGAGACATTTCCTGCCTTTTCTGCCCATGGTGCTGCGTCACCCTATTTTGGCCCAATGGGTCGTGTATCAAGTTAGGTCCATTAGGGACGCATCCTAGGGTTGCAGCACGACCCCAATACCCTTGTGGTCGTCCTCCCATGTTTATAAACCCCCTAGCCGCCACCAAGAACAGCGGGTTTTGTTTAGATCAAGTTTAGCTCTCGCTACTTGCTTGCAAGCGCGCGTGCTAGTTCAGCCGCCCGTCTTCTTGTCTTCGGAACCCCACCATATTGGAGTTTGATCTTTAAACCTACATTTAGATCTGGTAATTCAGTACTTGTTCTACTTGTTCTTGCTAGTTCTTCGATTGCTTGCAGGACGAGTGCCCTAGTGGCCAGGGTGTCACGCTCCACAAGATCGTGACAGCCATAGGAGGTGGTGTATCGGTTGCTAAGGCGCAGCGTCTTTGGAAGGCTGTAGTCGGGCCGTGAACGTCGTCTCCTCCCCCAATCGAGTTATTCCACACCCTCTCATCGAAAGATCGGGCAATCACCCAACGGGTGCACATCAGTTGGTAATCAGAGCAAGGTTTATCGGTGAGAGATTTACTTTTCTTCGCTGTTTTCTTATCTCCTATAGTCCAGAAAAAGCCAAAAAAATAGTAGATTAGTTTTACCGCAATCCTATAAACCATTGAGCATTTACTAGTACTACTTAGTTAGGGCTTGTTGAGTTTTTGGTTGCATCGGTTGTGTCGAGTTGCTGGTCTTAGTTTATTCCTTTAGAGTTTTGAGTTCTACCACGTTTTGGTCACCACGAAATCCACCATCACCAAAAACATCTCTGGTTCGTTTTTGCCACCACGGATACATATCATATCCGATTTGGAAGTTTAAATACAACCTGGAAAGCTTATCTTATCTTCTTTCCAACGGATCTGACCTTATCTCAAAATTCGTTCTGAGCGCTCCGCAATCATCGTAGAGATTTCTGGACTTCCTATATTAACAAGATTTGTTAAATCTGATTTAAAGGGGTTGTTAGCAATATCTTTATTGTTTGGGTTGTCATAGTGAAAAAAAGGGTTTAGGCCCCTGCAAAAAAAAACAGAAGAAGAAGAAAAAAAAGAATAGAAAAGAAAAAAAAAGGAAAAGAAGAAGAAGGGGGCTGAATCTCTAAATCTGTTGTTTCTCTTTGTGCTGTGCTAGTTGTTCTTTTTCAGTGACTACCTTTGTGCCTAGGCTCACGTCTCTAGCCTGGTTTAGCCTAGGACCAGCACAGTACCACCGTTGAACGATTATTCAGCTTGCTTTTGTAACTAACGTGGTACTAGTGTATTCCTTGCTTCAGCCACCTACAACTCTACATATTTCGACTACAGTTTGACAGGTCGTGTTGCTGCGGCACCGATACACTTATTCCACGGTTGCAGACTTGTTGGTTGCTGACCCCTCCTGTTGTGCAAGGTAAGAATTGGTAAGAGCTTGTGTGGCAGGTTGAGAGTGAGCGCCTTGCAGTAGCTACATCCTAATAGTTGTAGAGTTTTTATTCCTTCACGTTTTTTTTTCTTGTTGCCTCTGTTCGTCTAACCATGGCAGGATTGGAGGTTGATGATGCTTCTCGTAATATGCCACACTCTCCTCGCACCAAGGGTATCATACAACACTTTGTAAGGCTAGTGAAGACGCACACGGAAGGTCTTGATAATGACATGCAGGTGACGAATGAAAAGATGGGGCAATTGGAGGCCACACAGATCGACACGAACACCAAACTTGCAAATGTGGAAATGACAGTTGCTCATATTGACAAGAGCCTTGTCGCACTCTTGAGGCGGTTTGATGAGATGCATGCTAATATCAATGGTGGGCGTGATGAGGGCGCCGAAGGTAACTGGGATGACTATGTTGCTGATACTGAACAAGATGACCAAGAAGCACCTAATCGCCGGCGACTACGTACTAACCGTAGAGGTATGGGTGGTTTTCACCGACGTGAGGTACATGGTAATGATGATGCTTTTAGTAAGGTTAAATTTAAAATACCTCCTTTTGATGGTAAATATGACCCTGATGCTTACATTACTTGGGAGATTGCGGTTGATCAAAAGTTTGCATGCCATGAATTTCCTGAGAATGCGCGGGTTAGAGCTGCTACTAGTGAGTTTACTGAATTTGCTTCTGTTTGGTGGATAGAACATGGTAAGAAGAATCCTAATAACATGCCACAAACTTGGGATGCGTTGAAACGGGTCATGCGGGCTAGATTTGTTCCTTCTTATTATGCACGTGATATGTTAAACAAGTTGCAACAATTGAGACAGGGTACTAAAAGTGTAGAAGAATATTATCAGGAATTACAAATGGGTATGCTGCGTTGTAACATAGAGGAGGGTGAGGAATCTGCTATGGCTAGATTTTTGGGCGGGTTAAATAGGGAAATTCAGGACATCCTTGCTTATAAAGATTATGCTAATGTAACCCGATTGTTTCATCTTGCTTGCAAAGCTGAAAGGGAAGTGCAGGGACGACGTGCTAGTGCAAGGTCTAATGTTTCTGCAGGAAAATCTACACCATGGCAACAGCGCACGACTACGTCCATGACCGGCCGTACACCAGCACCAACTCCCTCGCCAAGTCGACCAGCACCCCCGCCTTCCTCCGGCGACAAACCACGTGCATCTTCCACAAATTCAGCAACCAAATCTGCCCAGAAACCAGCAGGTAGTGCCTCTTCAGTAGCCTCCACGGGTAGAACAAGAGATGTTCTGTGTTATCGATGCAAGGGCTATGGACACGTGCAGCGTGATTGTCCTAATCAGCGTGTTTTGGTGGTAAAAGACGATGGTGGGTATTCCTCTGCTAGTGATTTGGATGAAGCTACACTTGCTTTGCTTGCGGCTGATGATGCAGGCACTAAGGAACCACCCGAAGAACAGATTGGTGCAGATGATGCAGAGCATTATGAGAGCCTCATTGTACAGCGTGTGCTTAGTGCACAAATGGAGAAGGCAGAGCAGAATCAGCGACATACGTTGTTTCAAACAAAGTGTGTCATTAAGGAGCGTTCATGTCGTTTGATCATTGATGGAGGTAGCTGCAACAACTTGGCTAGCAGCGACATGGTGGAGAAGCTTGCACTTACGACCAAACCGCACCCGCATCCATATCACATTCAATGGCTTAACAATAGTGGTAAGGTCAAGGTAACCAAGCTGGTACGAATTAATTTTGCTATTGGTTCATATCGTGATGTTGTTGACTGTGATGTTGTGCCTATGGATGCTTGTAATATTCTGCTAGGTAGACCATGGCAATTTGATTCAGATTGTATGCATCATGGTAGATCAAATCAATATTCTCTCATACACCATGATAAGAAAATTATTTTGCTTCCCATGTCCCCTGAGGCTATTGTGTGTGATGATGTTGCTAAAGCTACCAAAGCTAAAACTGAGAACAACAAGAATATTAAAGCTGTTGGTAATAACAAAGATGGGATAAAATTGAAAGGACATTGCTTGCTTGCAACAAAAACTGATGTTAATGAATTATTTGCTTCCACTACTGTTGCCTACGCCTTGGTATGCAAGGATGTTTTGATTTCAATTCAAGATATGCAGCATTCTTTGCCTCCTGTTATTACTAACATTTTGCAGGAGTATTCTGATGTATTTCCAAGTGAGATACCAGAGGGGCTGCCACCTATACGAGGGATTGAGCACCAAATTGATCTTATTCCTGGTGCATCTTTGCCGAATCGTGCGCCATATAGGACAAATCCAGAGGAAACAAAAGAAATTCAGCGACAAGTGCAAGAACTACTCGACAAAGGTTACGTGCGTGAGTCTCTTAGTCCGTGTGCTGTTCCGGTTATTTTAGTGCCTAAGAAAGATGGAACATGGCGTATGTGTGTTGATTGTAGGGCTATTAATAATATCACGATACGTTATCGACACCCTATTCCACGTTTAGATGATATGCTTGATGAATTGAGTGGTGCCATTGTCTTTTCTAAAGTTGATTTGCGTAGTGGGTACCACCAGATTCGTATGAAATTGGGAGATGAATGGAAAACTGCTTTCAAAACTAAGTTCGGATTGTATGAGTGGTTAGTCATGCCTTTTGGGTTAACTAATGCACCTAGCACTTTCATGAGATTAATGAACGAGGTTTTGCGTGCCTTCATTGGAAAATTTGTGGTAGTATACTTTGATGACATATTAATCTACAGCAAATCTATGGATGAACATGTTGATCACATGCGTGCTGTTTTTAATGCTTTACGAGATGCACGTTTATTTGGTAACCTTGAGAAGTGCACATTTTGCACCGATCGAGTTTCGTTTCTTGGTTATGTTGTGACTCCACAGGGAATTGAGGTTGATCAAGCCAAGGTAGAAGCGATACATGGATGGCCTATGCCAAAGACTATCACACAGGTGCGGAGTTTCCTAGGACTTGCTGGCTTCTATCGCCGTTTTGTGAAGGACTTTAGCACCATTGCTGCACCTTTGAATGAGCTTACGAAGAAGGGAGTGCATTTTAGTTGGGGCAAAGTACAAGAGCACGCTTTCAACGTGCTGAAAGATAAGTTGACACATGCACCTCTCCTCCAACTTCCTGATTTTAATAAGACTTTTGAGCTTGAATGTGATGCTAGTGGAATTGGATTGGGTGGTGTTTTGTTACAAGAAGGCAAACCTGTTGCATATTTTAGTGAAAAATTGAGTGGGTCTGTTCTAAATTATTCTACTTATGATAAGGAATTATATGCTCTTGTGCGAACATTAGAAACATGGCAGCATTATTTGTGGCCCAAAGAGTTTGTTATTCATTCTGATCATGAATCTTTGAAACATATTCGTAGTCAAGGAAAACTGAACCGTAGACATGCTAAGTGGGTTGAATTTATCGAATCGTTTCCTTATGTTATTAAGCACAAGAAAGGAAAAGAGAATATCATTGCTGACGCTTTGTCTAGGAGATATACTTTGCTGAATCAACTTGACTACAAAATCTTTGGATTAGAGACGATTAAAGACCAATATGTTCATGATGCTGATTTTAAGGATGTGTTGCTGCATTGTAAAGATGGGAAAGGATGGAACAAATATATCGTTAGTGATGGGTTTGTGTTTAGAGCTAACAAGCTATGCATTCCAGCTAGCTCCGTTCGTTTGTTGTTGTTACAGGAAGCACATGGAGGTGGCTTAATGGGACATTTTGGAGCAAAGAAAACGGAGGACATACTTGCTGGTCATTTCTTTTGGCCCAAGATGAGAAGAGATGTGGTGAGATTGGTTGCTCGTTGCACGACATGCCAAAAGGCGAAGTCACGGTTAAATCCACACGGTTTGTATTTGCCTCTACCCGTTCCTAGTGCTCCTTGGGAAGATATTTCTATGGATTTTGTGCTGGGATTGCCTAGGACTAGGAAGGGACGTGATAGTGTGTTTGTGGTTGTTGATAGATTTTCTAAGATGGCACATTTCATACCATGTCATAAAACTGACGATGCTACTCATATTGCTGATTTGTTCTTTCGTGAAATTGTTCGCTTGCATGGTGTGCCCAACACAATCGTTTCTGATCGTGATGCTAAATTTCTTAGTCATTTTTGGAGGACTTTGTGGGCAAAATTGGGGACTAAGCTTTTATTTTCTACTACATGTCATCCTCAAACTGATGGTCAAACTGAAGTTGTGAATAGAACTTTGTCTACTATGTTAAGGGCAGTTCTAAAGAAGAATATTAAGATGTGGGAGGACTGTTTGCCTCATATTGAATTTGCTTATAATCGATCATTGCATTCTACTACAAAGATGTGCCCATTTCAGATTGTATATGGTTTGTTACCTCGTGCTCCTATTGATTTAATGCCTTTGCCATCTTCTGAAAAACTAAATTTTGATGCTACTAGGCGTGCTGAATTGATGTTAAAACTGCACGAAACTACTAAAGAAAACATAGAGCGTATGAATGCTAGATATAAGTTTGCTAGTGATAAAGGTAGAAAGGAAATAAATTTTGAACCTGGAGATTTAGTTTGGTTGCATTTGAGAAAGGAAAGGTTTCCTGAATTACGAAAATCTAAATTGTTGCCTCGAGCCGATGGACCGTTTAAAGTGCTAGAGAAAATTAACGACAATGCATATAGGCTAGATCTGCCTGCAGACTTTGGGGTTAGCCCCACATTTAACATTGCAGATTTAAAGCCCTACTTGGGAGAGGAAGTTGAGCTTGAGTCGAGGACGACTCAAATGCAAGAAGGGGAGAATGATGAAGACATCCACACTACTGATGCATCTATACCAATACAAGTACCAATTTCTGGTCCCATTACTCGCGCTCGTGCTCGTCAACTCAACCATCAGGTGATTACACTCTTGAGTTCATGTCCATCATATTTAGACCATGGAGACCCGTGCACTCTTGTTTTGCTTAGGAATCAGGGAGAAGACCGAAAGGGAAAAGGATTTGAACATGCTGGATTCGGACTGCAGAAGAACACCAACTTGTGACGGTCACCACGGTCAGATGCGGGCTCGGATTGGAATGTTCAAGCACAACATGGAAAGCTTATCAAGTCTACTTTCATATGGATCCGGAATTATAGTCATATCTGTTCTGAGGCCGCCGTAATCATTGTTTTCTTACCGAGACATTTCCTGCCTTTTCTGCCCATGGTGCTGCGTCACCCTATTTTGGCCCAATGGGTCGTGTATCAAGTTAGGTCCATTAGGGACGCATCCTAGGGTTGCAGCACGACCCCAATACCCTTGTGGTCGTCCTCCCATGTTTATAAACCCCCTAGCCGCCACCAAGAACAGCGGGTTTTGTTTAGATCAAGTTTAGCTCTCGCTACTTGCTTGCAAGCGCGCGTGCTAGTTCAGCCGCCCGTCTTCTTGTCTTCGGAACCCCACCATATTGGAGTTTGATCTTTAAACCTACATTTAGATCTGGTAATTCAGTACTTGTTCTACTTGTTCTTGCTAGTTCTTCGATTGCTTGCAGGACGAGTGCCCTAGTGGCCAGGGTGTCACGCTCCACAAGATCGTGACAGCCATAGGAGGTGGTGTATCGGTTGCTAAGGCGCAGCGTCTTTGGAAGGCTGTAGTCGGGCCGTGAACGTCGTCTCCTCCCCCAATCGAGTTATTCCACACCCTCTCATCGAAAGATCGGGCAATCACCCAACGGGTGCACATCATATTTGTATTCCTTTGTGCCTCACCTTCGAGTGAGCTAGTGGTATTCGATCCTGGATAAGTGGCTTTATCGGACTAGATCCGAGGGACTGACAGGTTATTCCAATTTAAGTGTGTTGATGCCTTTAAGGGTGCGACTTGGGCACTTAAGCTGGAATAATTCGGGCGGTTCCGCCACATTACATGCGGATATGATGATGACGTATCCCTTAGTAATAGTGAACCGACTGAACTTATCTTCCTATAATCCTGCCGACTTATCCTCATTTAGTTCCGACGTCTGAGGGTGCTGCGTGGGAGAATCGGATCAATGCTGGGGATAATGCTTAAATCCAATGAGCCGTCTGGGCCCGAGTCTATCCAATCCTGCGTCAACCCATTCTGCCAGTAGTTTCTCCCCTAGCCCATGAAGGGATGACCTTGCAAAATAATGGACCCAAAGCCTTTCGCGAGGCTTTCTAGCCTTCTAGTGGACCCGGGGGATAACTGTCCCCCACAAATCCCCAATCATTGAGTTGATTTTGAAATAATCGGCCCAAAGATTCTAGGTCCAACTTGCGGTTTTGATTTTGGTAATGGATGCTTTGAAAATACACTTGTTGAATCGTTGCTTCTGAACTCTGAGCAATTCAGTAAAAAACAATCTTCTGCTATCCTCCTTTGGCACATTAAACGGTCTTCGCCTTATACTTTAGAAATCGGTGCTTTGTCACTGGCTTATGCTTTGGAGATCAACATTCTGAGGTGCACCCAATGGGTGTAGCCCCCGAGCTTTGAGTGGATTACTGAAAATAATCCACTCAAAGGTCTTCATCTCATGCTTTTTAGAAATCATCATTTTATCTTTGCTCATGCTTTAGAAATCAGCATTTTATCGTCAGCTTATGCTTTAGAGATCAGTATGTTGTCTTCATTTCATGCTTTAGAAACCAACAACGTGATCTGCCCATGTCCTGTTAGGTTTGAAATTTATTTGATCGACTACAGATTGGACGTCTGGTAGATGGCTCTTAGCTGGTCTTCATTTCGCTTTGTGCTTCAGTGCTTCTATTGATTAGACTTGTACTTCAGTAGCTATATTTGGCTTTCCTCTGATCTCCATCGATATCTTTCTTCTGTCTTGATACATTCATTGCGTATACTGTACGGATGTGACTGCTTGGAAAAATCTATTGAAACTTCTTGGTCGTCCCCCCAATGGGTGTGACCGAGGGGCGTCTTGGTACACCGAGCGTTTAGCAAAATGTCCTTGAGTAGTAACTTGACGTGACTGCGGGGTGTAATCATATCGTCCAAGCAGTTGACCTTAGTCCAAATGGTGTCGTGTTACGCGAAGCGGCGTCTGTTGCCTGACTTACTTCCAGACGATTTGAATTGCTTATTGAATACTTGCGACTGTTCGGTGATCCTGGTAGGAGATGAGCAGTTGCCTCCGGCCTCTATAAATAGACTGCCTGCCTTGTTGGTGTCTTCACACATCTTTTGATCGTCTGTTGCTTCTTTTCCCACTTTTCTCTTCTCTGCCAACCGACCATGGGCAAGAACAAGAAAGGTGGAGGTTCATCGCACCGCTCCGGCGATAAGCGGAAGCGTGAGCCAAGTCCTCCCTCGGAGGACTTTGGTGACTTCGAGTACTCGGAGGAGGAGTTTTCCTCCGAGTCCGAGGGGTCGCCGGTCTACGCCTATCCTCCAGTGTTGTTCGATGACTCGGACTGTAACACCCCTAATGTTACTATCACTAAAACTTGAGCATAACATCATAAGCATTAGCATATCATGTGTTTGTTACACTTAGAGTGCATTCACTAGGCAAAAAATTCGAACAAGTCGTATTGATGTGACTGGTCATGGGTGAAACCCTAGGGTAGGATACTTAACCCTAAACTAGGCCTAGGAGTGATAATGAGGACCAAACATGAGAAAACTTCAAAACTCATTAGAAATGATTATAAGATATCACCATTAATGCACTTGAGTGACATCCAAACCCTAGAAGTGTCAGAAACCCTAAAAAGACCACTAAAAACCCCAAATTGAAACCCTAGGGGGTTATATGTAAATTTTGCACACTTTTGGATGTCTGTGCAAAAAAACCAAGGTATTAGGGTACCCCAAAGCATAAGGTTCACCCATTTGAGGATTTCCAAGTCAAAGGATGAGAAATGGGTTTATTTGCAAAAAAGCCACTCTACACCTCCCATGTGACTAAGTTTGAAAACCAGAGAACAGGGCTGACTTTGGAGCTCTGTAGTTCTAAAAATACAAAGAGTTTGCCAAGGGTCAACACATCAAAAGTCTAGAGCTACTATAGGAGCACAACTTTGCTTAAGTGATTAAGCATTGTTGATGTAACACCCTGATTTTGGGGGTATAAAATTTCTTTCTAATTATCACCCAAAATCATGTGTTACTCTTCTTTTTCTCACTTTAGGTTTTCTCTCGCTAGATTCTCTATATTTTTTCTTTTTAATTAGAAATAGCTTAAACTAGTGGAGGTTAATTATTTATTTTTGCCAAAACCTTATGAGTCATGACATGTTGCATCATGCTGAGTTTAAATATTCTTTGAAGTGTTGCACAAGTTTGAATTTATTTGAATATGAAACCTAGTTTGAGTTTGAATTGAAAATCCTAGGGAAAATAAATAGAAAAGGAATTAGAAATTCCAAAAAAAATAGGAAAAGGTAATTCGGCCCAAGGCAGCCCACTAAGCCCAACCAGGCCGCGCACCCGTGTCGCCTGACAGGCGGACCTCGCCTGTCAGCGACAGTTCCCACTCGCGCGCACCCTCCCTCTCTTGCTCACTGCCCAGTGGACCCAACCTGTCGGCGCCAGTTACTTCGCCCACTCTCTCTCTCTCTCTCTCTCTCTCTCTTTGTTGCGCGAGCCTGGTTCACCAGTGCCGAGCCGTTGCCCCGCGCGTCCCCTTTACTCTCTCTGCGCCATGGACCCTCCCTGTTAGATCTGCCTTCCCCGCGCCCGCCGTGGACCGGCGCGTGCGCACCCGCGCACGTCGCCGGATTTCTCGGCCACGACGCCCGCCCACGCGCCCAGCTCCCTTCTTTGAGCCCCGCTAGTGCCCCGCACACACCCCTCGCCTCATTTCGTGCATCTTCACCCTCTCTCGCGCTCTACCCACGCCGCCAGCCACCGCCGGAGACCCGCACTCGTGTTCCCGGCCACCTAGCTCGCCGGAGACCGCTCCAAGCCTCCCCGACCTCCGCCCCGAGGTGAGTCACCCGTCCCCATGCCCAATTTCCATTATTGCGCTCTGTGTTTGTCCAATTTCGCCTTCGTCGGTGCTCGACCGTGGCGCTCCGCCATGCTCGCGCGGTGGCCGGCCGATTTGGTCCAGTCTAGTTCACCGGAGTAGTTCTCTATGTCGCCCCTGTCTCTACTGAAGCCAGCCGAGGCCTTAGCGCGCATTAAGTCCCCTCCCCGTGGCCGGAATCGCTCACTGGAGTTTCTCCGGCCCGCCCGAGACCTTCTCACCACCATTCTCCCCTCTCTGCCCGTGGATTCGTGGTCCCTTCCCCGCCATCGAGTTCGCCGTAGCACCCTCTTCCTCTCTGCCTAACTCTAGTGACCCCGGAGCCACCCTAGCTCGCGCCTGCCTCAAATCTGGTGACCTCACCGCCGCGGAGAGGAGCGGCGCCGCCCGCAACCATCTGTTTCCCCGGTCTGATCCCCTCCGTCCGATTCAGATCGAACAGTACAGACCGCGGGATACCGCTTCACACACATGCGCCTGACACGCCCTGGCCCACCTGTCAGCGCCACGTGCAGCCGCTCATCTGTCCCTATCTGACTTTTCCCCGTCCGATCTTGATCGAACTGTTCGGACCCCCTCGGACCCCTGTAGCCGTCCGTTTCCCCTCTGGCGCTGGGCCCGCTCAGTCAGCACGATCTCCCCCTCTATCACTGACATTCCCTGTCCCGCCTGTCAGCGCTCGCCAGCGCGCGCGTGCCCTGGGCCGTAGATCTAATCTCAGCTGTCGGTTTCTGATCCAACGGTTAGATTCACCCGATACCCCTTCGTGTGGCTGTTTTGCTTAAGAAACCCCGTGGTTTTAGGAAATCAACCCGCCGTCCCTAGTTTTCGCGCGCAGGCCCCTGTAATCTTGCAGATTTAGCTTTGGCCTTTTAAATAATCACATAATTAACCCTAATTTCATATTTTAAAATTCCCAAACTTGTTTATTTCATTAGTTTTGCATATGAACTCCAAATTTAGTGACCCAAATTGCAAAATGTTCATAGAATAATTCTCTGTCTAAATAAAATGGCTTCATTTACTGTCTGCACACTCTAATTTTTAGGATGGGATATGAACTAATATGGATGTATGTTTTATTTATTTAATAAAATAAATAAAAAGAGAACTTTAGAGATTTAAACATGTTTAAGCTTGTGAGATTAATAATATGTATTACATAAGTTCATCTCTGTTCTAAATCTTAGGTCACCATAAAATAAATTGATCTATGAGTTTGTACTTGTAAATAACACTTTGGAGAAATAGTAAACTATTTTGAAACAAAGTTAATGTAGGTTATAGTTTATGTTATACTTTGAATCCATTATCCCTTATGTAGTATTGTGTCTTTTTAAGATATGTTCTAATGTTTGAACATGTTTCGTGTGATGTTCATTTATACTTTCCAAATGTATTGAATGCATGCTCGCTTTATTTAGACAACGTAGCAGTCCAAAGTCCCTTTTGAATTAATCATGGTTAGCTTATGCTATTGCTTAAACTTAATCAATGAACATGATGTGTTAATTTATGATACGATGATGTTATCCCGATGAGGTTCTTATGATACTTTAGGGGGCTCAGGCTCTTTCCTGAGTGCCTCTCCGTAAGGACCTGTTTGGGGAGTGACAACCCGGGATAATAGTGCAACCATGAGGGTGGAATGGGACGCCCTTAGCTGATTAATTAGAGGAACCAGAGGAGTAGTTGGCTTCGCCGTAGGGCCGTCAATGCGGTCCGGGTATAGTACTTGCTCTACCGAGGTTGGTTGCAGAGGTTCTTTGATTTGGTTTTTGTTAGTCACCCTTCCTTTGGGGAGATGTACTGTGTTTATAAAACTAGAGAAACCTAACGGGCAGCTATGTCCTCTAGGAAATCTTTGTAAAGGCTACATAGTGAGACCCTGCTAGGTCACCTTGGTAGTGATCAATGGGGAGGCTAGAACCCCGGGAAGAATGGGAATCACGGCTTGTGGGTAAAGTGTGCAACCTCTGCAGAGTGTTAGAAACTGGTATATCAGTCGTGCTCGCGGTTATGAGCAGCCTTGGGATCCTCTTCAATTAGAAGAACAATGGTTACTTTTACGATGATGATTAAAAATGGTGATTATAATTCTGATCTCTGGTATTTCCTCTAGGAGGGAGTGCCTCTGCGTAATACTAAAATTTGGCTCTACTTATAATAATAAAATTTGACCAACTAAAAGAACCTGCTTAACCTTAACTCCACATACAGCTAGTCCACTTTAGTCAAATGGGACATTTGTTGAGTACGTTGATGTGTACTCACCCTTTCTTTACAAACCACCCCACCCCAGGTTGTCCCCACTGCTCTCAGTGCTCAGGAGGTGAAGCTGGCAAAATGGATGACTTCGAGGAGTTCTAGGAATATGACGAGTTCTAGTTCTATCTTAGTGGCAAAACCCCCAGTCAGCTGCCTGTGTAGGCTTAGCATCTTTGTTTCTTATTTCCGCACTTTGATAATTATGTTGAACAATGGTTATGTAATAGACTATGTGGATATCTTGGACATCTTGATGTAATAAAGTACCTTTCCGATATTTAATTCAAGCATTGTGTGATGATGTCCAATTATGTAATCGCTGTGTACGTGAGTTCTGATCCTAGCACGTACATGGTTCGCATTCGGTTTACCTTCCAAAACCGGGTGTGACACAAGTGGTATCAAAGCCTTGCTGACTGTAGGACCGCTAACCTAGACTAGAATGGTCGCCCTAAGGACTATAGACCTCTACTCTTACCTTGACCTTAGAGTTCTTTCAAAAGTTGGTCATCTTGACCAACTCTATGTTATCTACTTATCCCAAAAAGTTTTGTCTCACTCTTCTTTCTGTTTACTTTCTGGTCTAATAGTTCTACTCTTACTCTTGTGCTTACAATGTCTTTTGTAGATGGCCTGTATCAGGTGCACTGCACGTAAGTCTGTGATCCCCTTTTTGCCTTCCCGCCTGGTGGAGCGTCCCCTGTGTCGCACGGTGTCAGGTCAGTCCAGCCACCTGGAGAGACTACATCGTCGCATGCATGAGGAGCAGGAGCGCCGACGCCAGGAGCAGGAGCAGCAGGACTCTTCCCCCTTGCCTCAGTAGGAGGTGGAGTCTGAGAGGCCTCCTTCCCCTGCACCTCATCCAGAGATGCCCCCTGCACCACCTCAGGGCATTCCGGCTGCTGGAGGAGACCCTGACAGAGACGGCGACGACGACGACGCCAGTGGCAGTTCGAGCCACGGCACGGAGCACTCGGAGGAGCCGGAGCGAGATGGATGGATCACTAGACCCATCAATCGTGACGCCGCTCGCGGGTGTCACTTCCACAATGCTCTTGATACCCTGCTGCGCCGGGCCTTCGACCAACACACTTGGTCCATCGAGTACCGTTGTGTAGTATACCATCATCGTTGCGGGCTATACCCGGACCAGTGGGAGGCTACTTGCTTGGTGCGCCATCCGGAAGATGATCTCAGGGGTGTAGAGGCCTTCTCGGAGCACTATTCTATCACTGAGAGGGACACTACCGAGGCAGCCATGCAAGATGCAGAACGACGTGCACTTTCTCAGTATTGCTCGTTGTTTACTAGGGTAGCTGATGGCCTTGACCTGAAGTACTACCCTCGTCGTTCGACCGGCAGTGCTGGAGGTGTGATTGTCTCGCCAGTTGGTGAGGGCAATCCCATGCTGAGCAGCATGGTCAACTTGGTCACCATGCTCAACACAGAGTTGGACCACGCCCTTGACGAGTTGGGCAAAGTTCGAGCAGAGGTTGCGGAATTGCGTGTTGATGCGCGGCACGCCACTATCTTGATGGTGGTTCTCCCGCCCCTGTTGGGATTCAGCACCCTTACCGTTCACCCGCCCCGTGGTCGCTTCGACTATGGTACCCTAGACTGCAGGACCCGCATAGATTTAGATCCATAGATCGATGGAGTCGGAGTCTGTAATAATGTTTAACTCAGTGTCTTAGTCTAGTCGGTCTTAGTTAGAGTTAGTTTGGTTATATTTTGTTGGATGCTTGTCATGATGAACATGTAATGAAGTTGTTGGGGGCTTGTTCTCAAATGCTATGAGTTAAGAACAAGGCAACATAGAAAATGTTGATCGTTAAAGTCCTTCGTCCTTCGAAACATTATTTCCCTTAGGGTATAATGGTTTTCGGACGAAGGTTATGAAGGGTATACCTTCACAAATTCATTATATAATGACGAAGGGTGAAATGTAAGGAATATAAATGACAACATGAACAATTATGTATTATTATTAAGCATAAACAGAAATATCGTTGAATTACAAGTGTACCTTCAACTGGAAGGAGATGATAGTACAAGCGTGACGCAAAAAGCGAATGCCAAGTCAGCGTGAACAGTACGGGAATACTGTTCACCTATTTATAGGCACGGGACGCAGCCCGTGCAAAATTACATTAATGCCCTTTACACTCGATAATAATTCTATAGTAATCTGTCGAGGTCTAAATAGCCTTTTCATCTTTAAGTCGGTTTCACCTGCTGCGGTCACGCCGAAGCTTTCCTGCTTACACCTTTGGCGCTTCACCAACCTTCGTATTATTCTGGTCTACTGTGATGCCTGACTTGAGTCCGAAGATACCTGTTCACACATTATACTCCAGAAACACTATTAAATCCTGTTTTTGAGGACCTTCGGATGCCGAAGGTCCCCAACAGTAGCCCCTCGCAATATTAATTTGTTCAAAATAATAAATTTAGATTGCGACCTGGACGAAGGCTTTACGCCGAAGGTCCGAAAAAACACCTTCCCTTTGCTAGAATAGCAACATTCACTGACAAGCGGGGTCTTTCAATTTTCAACGCACTTGCCGTATAAATACGGCCATACCGCAAACGCATTTGACACGCTCTCTGGCCAACTGCTCCCGCTCACTCAATTTTTAGCTCTTGTGCACTACGATTTGCTAAGCTTTTAGTTTTGAAGCTTCGGCTTTGAAAATAGTTTTTTAGTGTCTCCGAAGATGTCCGAAGATAAGAAGACTGCTGCTGAGACGAAGCTGAGCCTCGACGAAGAGAAAAATTTGGGGTTTCTTATAGCGATGTCAAAGACCAACACAGAAAAAATCACCAAGGAGATTCTGGAAGGTTTGTCTGAGGATACTGGTGACAGTGACAGCTATGATGTGGACAGTGGTGGTGAAGACTCCGAAGATCGTCCCTGGCGACCAAGCCATTCAGTTTATGGTAAATCAACTATCAAAGAAAATCATCTTGTCAATATGAGAGGAAGGTATTTCCGGGATTTGTCCATTGTGAGGGCGGACGAAGGGGAAAAAACTTGCCCACATCCCGAAGAGAATGAAGTCGTAGTGTACCGAAGCTTTTTGAAAGTTGGACTGCGATTTCCCTTGAGCAGCTTCGTTGTGGAGGTGCTGAAAATATTCGAAATCTATCTCCATCAACTTACCCCCGAGGCAATTATAAAGCTGAATATCTTCGTGTGGGCCGTGAGAAGCCAAGGTCTGAAGCCTGATGCAAAAAGCTTCTGTAATATACACGAATTATCATACGAGACAAAACCTTGGGGTAAGGAACAGTATCACAATAATTTTGGCTGCTACAGTTTCGTTTCTCGGTCCGGGTCAAGCTGCCCCGTGCCAACCTTTCGGAAGAGATGGCCCGGCGACTGGATGACAGAATGGTTTTATGTGAAGAATGATCTGACAATACGAGAAGATATCAAAGGTATAATTATGCGCCCTATTTGGCAAAGCTTCGGCCTTCGGAGGCCGAAGGTTGAAATGAATGAAGCTGCCGAAGAATGCCAGAGGGCCTTCGGCGCAGTCTGCTCTTTCATTGGAACAAGAGACTTAGTACAAGAGCATATTGCCTTCAGGGTATGGCCGCTCGCGGAGAAATGGGAAATGCCACAAGAGACCGTAAAAGAGGCCGACGAAGGTGGACTTATCAGGTTGAAGTACACTTTTAAATTTGGAGATAAATTCGTTGAGCCAGATGATGACTGGTTAAAAAGTATTGAAAATTTAAGTGATGAACTGCTTGGAGCTTATTCGAAGGCCGAAGACACTGCAATGTCAGCAGCCTTCGGAGGCCGAAAAAAGAAGAGGCTGAATCGGGTATTTGATGCAATCGGGTTTGTCTACCCTGACTATTGCTATCCCATTCGAAGGCAGAAGAGAAAAAACACAACCTCTGCAAAAGAAGAAGCTGCAACTGCTCCTAGCGAGCCAGAACCGAAAAGAAAGAAGATAAAGGTCCTTACACATCGGCCGCGCTATATTGAACCAGCTTCGGTGCCTGAGTTTACCGGAGAAACTCCTTCGGCCACCGAAGCTGAAAAACCAACCGAGCCAACCTTGCTGCCATAAGTCGCAGAAACGGCCGAAGTGCCAACAAAGATAGAATTGGAACAATCAAAGATTTTGTTATCAGAAACGAAAGAGAAGGCCGAAGCGCCATCTACAGAAAAAATGGAAGAGGTAAAAGAAGCAACTGAGGGATCCAAAACATCAGAAGTTTTGAGTCCTGCAGCAAACATTGAGACAGTAAAAAATCAAAAAGTGCCAGCAGTGACTCCGAAAAGAAAGAGAATGGCTAATGTGCTAGATGTACTGGAAACGATCAAATCTTCAAGCACACCTCCGAAGAGGGCTGCTGTCATTCCTGAAACAACAACTGAAATTTCTGGTTCTAAAGCTCCAGGGCAAGAGACTGAAGCCGAAGCCGGGCCCTCAGAGCCTGCAAAGATAAAATCCTTGGAAAGTGAGGCAGAAAAAATAACAGAGCCAACTTTTGTTGAAGAAACCGGTGTCATTGCCCCCGAAGCATCCCCCAAAGTTCGTGATTATATTGTTCGTCATGCTTCGGGGAAAAAACTATCAGAAAAAGAAGAGCAAGAGGCCCAGCACTACGCCCAAAAACTGAAATATCCAAAGGGGGCGTTAATATTCAATGGCAGTGGAGAAGAAGAC
This sequence comes from Zea mays, assembly GCF_902167145.1. Taxonomy (NCBI): domain Eukaryota; kingdom Viridiplantae; phylum Streptophyta; class Magnoliopsida; order Poales; family Poaceae; genus Zea; species Zea mays. The sequence continues at coordinate 51,082,119 of NC_050103.1, forward strand.
TTCTTGTATTGTCTCCCCGACAGCAAGGAAATTTCTGTCTGTCGGGAGATGAGCAAGAGCTTCGGATTCCCAACTTTAGAAGACGGGCTCTCGGTGCTGTCGAAGAACGATCTGGCCGACAGCCTGGCTTACAATAGCTTAAAGGTGCGACAAATGAAATCCTTGTATTTTTTGTTGAGTCCAAAATTTTTCGTTTGTTTAAACCTATTGACGCACACATATTTCTCTTTGCAGGGCCTGATACTTAGCAATGCCCTCAGGGCACAGAAAGATGCTGAAGACGAAGGGTGTTCTATAGCCCTGAGCAACCTTCGTTCCGAAGTTATTGAACTGAGGAACGAAGGTCTTGAAAAAGATAAAATATTACACTCATTGATAAATAAAATAAAGGAAGACGAAGCTGCTTTTAAAGGTCAAGCTGAAGCTCAGAAGCGCGAAATTGAAGATCTTCGGAAACAACTGGCCAGAGCCAAGGAAGAACGCATACTTGAAGAAACAAAGCGAGAACTCAGCGACCAATGGGCCGATCACCTAGAAATAACTGTTGAAGAGCTTCGTTCGTCCAGAAAGAGATGCTATAACAAATCTATAGAGTGTGTTAAGAAGTTAAAAGCTAGCTTCGCCAGGGTCGGCGCCTTCTCAAGCGAAGAAAACTTTACGAGAGGCAATCCCGAAGGTCCCATCGAATGGATCGACCACGAAGCTGAGGCCTTCGAAGAAATTTTAAATAGCCGAGGAGATATATGTGCCTTCTCTGGTGCCAGAGGGATTGCCACCATCTTAGAGAAGAAGGGCTGCGAACATGTAAAAATTTTAGCACAATCCGAAGCTGCTTTGTCCTTTGAAGATGCAAGAGATCCTTCGGCCGAAGCTAGTATAATTGGTGGAAAATTTTTTACCGATATCTGGGATAATGGTGGCCGAGAAATGGCCGGAGAAATTATTGGAAGAAGTGAAAAGGGCATTCACGATGCTAGAGAAGTAGCTGAGGCTGCTGAAAAGAGCGCAGAGGCCGAAGGTCAATTAGGTATTAACTAATAGTTTTTATTGTGTTGTAATCTTAGGCTTTAAGATTTGTTTGCGATTTGTAATAGCAATGTAGCCGTATCCTGTCTTACTTCAGATCCTGCTAAAGCGTCTTCGGGCCCTCAGCCGAAAGGAGACGACGAAATTAAAAAGATGGCTGAAGATATTATGGACGAAGTCGTCAATCGGCTCCTGAACGAGGCTGCAGAAGTCGTTTTGAGAGAAGATTAAGTATTTTTGTGAAAACTTCTGAAATGTAATATACTGTAACATTTTGTAACCCCAAATGTAATATACCCGTTTTTATTGCTCAATTCTTTACGATGCATGAAACTTTACACGTACCGCTTTTGAGTCTTTGACGAAAAAACACCTTCCCTTCTTTTCATGCTTCGTGAAGAAGAATTTTTCTTTGTCACAACAATATCCAGTGTTCTGATGAATAATATCCAGGCTGCGTGAAAATATTTTCCGAAACTACACTTCCGAAGATCAATGATGTATCTTTTTGTGACTATGATTTCTCCCTTTTTTCAAAGCGTTCTTCTGTAGATTGATAATGTGTCCACCTCTTGTGCCATGTGCAAAATGATGTATGATGCTTATGCTATGCGAAATGATGCGATGATGTTATGTTATGTGAGATGATGTTTATTCCGAAGATACACACATTCCTGCGACAAAACACATAATCTTTTGAATCAGCATTGTCTTTGTACTATAAGCCTCCCTTAGGAGCTTCTTCGCCTTTTACTTCGGCGGAATCAGCGTTTATTTTTCGCTGTAAGCCTCCCTTAGGAGCTTCTTCGCCTTTTACTTTCAGCGGTATTCGCGTTGACTTTTCGCGCTTCGCCTTTTACTTAGGCGGTATCAGCGTTGACTTTTCGCTGTATGCTCTGCATTCCCTTTGGAACGACTTTGGAGCAGAAAACTTACACTGCGCTCCCTTTGGAACGACTTTTTTGTGACTTCGGCAAACTTACTCTGCGTTCCTTAGAACGACTTGTTGTTGCTTCGAAGAATTTTTGATAGTTCGAAGGTCCTCTTTGTTATCACAAGTCTTTGAACTTTAATCAATATAAGCCTGTGAAGAAAATATATTTTCCTTGTAGGAATCAACGAAACTAATTACATGAAACCTAAACAATGTCCTTTATTACAGAAAATAAAACTGAATGAAAAAGATTGCTATTAAGGTAGGATATTTGTCAATAGATGTGCTTTGACTCTGGCACAGTGCTATTGACTGTACGAGCTTCGGACTGCTCTCTGAAATCCCTCTGGTGTGGAGCATACTGGCTCCCTTCTGGCTGCTGGCCTTGTTGCAACGGAGGTGGAGGCGGAGGCTGTTGCCAGGAAGCTTGAGGCTGACTCGCCGAAGCAACAGAAACTGCAGGATGATTGCCCACATATTCTGGGATGTAGGGCGAATGATACGAAGCTGTATGCATGACCTGCTTCGGCTGAGCTTGTTGTGCTGCTGCTTCAGCTATTTCCTTTTGCTTCTGAATAGTAACATGGCACATCCTGGTAGTATGGCCTTTGTTCTCACCGCAGAATAAGCAAAAGATTCTTCTCGGTTGATCGCCAAATCTTCCTCCAAAGCCCCTGGTGCCTCTGCCTCTTGGAGCTGGTGGTCGGAAGGAGCTTTGCTATTGCCCCGAAGCCTGTGAGGAACATTGTGGCCTTTGCTGTTGGCTTCCTCTATCATCATTTTGTGTAGAGTTATGAATCGATCTCACGTGCCTCGAGTAGAACCTCCCTCCGAAGCCCCTGGTCATTTCAGAAAACCTGAAAGTCTCCTCCCTTCTTTGGCGAAAATCATTTTCGGCCCGAATGTACTCGTCCATCTTCTGGAGCAGCTTCTCCAAAGTTTGAGGAGGCTTCCTAGCGAAGTACTGAGCTGACGGTCCTGGCTGAAGCCCCTTGATCATGGCCTCAATGACAATTTCATTGGGCACCGTTGGTGCCTGTGCCCTCAAACGCAAGAACCTTCGGACATACGCCTGAAGGTATTCTTCGTGATCCTGGGTGCACTGGAACAGAGCCTGAGCAGTGACCGGCTTCGTCTGAAATCCTTGGAAGCTAGTTAACAACAAGTCCTTCAGCTTCTGCCATGAAGTGATCGTTCCTGGTCGAAGGGAGGAATACCAGGTTTGAGCAACACTCCTGACAGCCATAACGAAAGATTTGGCCATGACTGAAGCATTTCCACCATACGAAGATATTGTTGCTTCATAGCTCATTAAAAACTGCTTCGGATCCGAGTGGCCATCGAATACGGGAAGCTGAGGCGGCTTGTAGGACGGAGGCCAAGGTGTAGCCTGCAGCTCAGCGGATAGAGGAGAAGCATCATCAAAAACAAAATTCCCATGATGGAAATTGTCATACCAGTCATCTTCGTTGGGAAAACCCTCCTGATGAAGGTCTTGGTGCTGAGGCCTTCGGTGTTGCTCATCCTGAGCAAGATGACGAACTTCTTCAGAGGCTTCGTCTATCTGCCTCTGCAGTTCAGCTAGCCTGGCCATCTTTTCTTTCTTCCTCTGTACTTGTTGATGAAGCATCTCCATATCTCTGATTTCTTGATCTATCTCGTCCTCTGGTGGTGTCGGGCTGACAGCCTTCCTTTTCTGGCTTCGGGCCTCCCGCAGGGAGACTGTCTCCTGATTGTGGTCCAGTGGTTGCAGAGCTGCAGCCCCAGTCGCTGAAGCCTTCTTCGGCGCCATAACGAAGGTTTATGATCGCCGAAGGTGTTCAAAAAACTCAGAGTGGAAGTGAGTTCACCGGAGGTGGGCGCCAATGTTGGGGGCTTGTTCTCAAATGCTATGAGTTAAGAACAAGGCAACATAGAAAATGTTGATCGTTAAAGTCCTTCGTCCTTCGAAACATTATTTCCCTTAGGGTATAATGGTTTTCGGACGAAGGTTATGAAGGGTATACCTTCACAAATTCATTATATAATGACGAAGGGTGAAATGTAAGGAATATAAATGACAACATGAACAATTATGTATTATTATTAAGCATAAACAGAAATATCGTTGAATTACAAGTGTACCTTCAACTGGAAGGAGATGATAGTACAAGCGTGACGCAAAAAGCGAATGCCAAGTCAGCGTGAACAGTACGGGAATACTGTTCACCTATTTATAGGCACGGGACGCAGCCCGTGCAAAATTACATTAATGCCCTTTACACTCGATAATAATTCTATAGTAATCTGTCGAGGTCTAAATAGCCTTTTCATCTTTAAGTCGGTTTCACCTGCTGCTGTCACGCCGAAGCTTTCCTGCTTACACCTTCGGCGCTTCACCAACCTTCGTATTATTCTGGTCTACTGTGATGCCTGACTTGAGTCCGAAGATACCTGTTCACACATTATACTCCAGAAACACTATTAAATCCTGTTTTTGAGGACCTTCGGATGCCGAAGGTCCCCAACAGAAGTTGAATCTTTTTAATCTTTGTAATGATTGTCACCAAGGTGTAGTTATTAATAAAAGTCAGTTATTTAGTTGGGTAATCCATTTACTTCCACTTCCCTCTTTATCTCAGAAGCTATCTGTGAAGATGGTCACTTGTTCAGTTCTATGAGGATTTTCTATACATCTTTTCTCATGTTGAAAGACTGTAGAGTCATATTTGATATATGTGTGTGGTTTCTACAGATGTCTGAGAACAGGCGCAGAGGTGCGAGGAGTGCTCAGCCAGAGCAGCAGGCACCCCAAGAGGAGGCAGCTCCGCAGCAGCATTTGCCATCGCCACCACCGATGACCATTGAGCAGATGTTCTTGATGCAGACCCAGGCAGTTCAGGCAATTAGTCAGACATTAGCAGCGATGCAGCAAGCTCAGCAGCAGCCACCACCACCTCAGCCTCCAGTGCAAGTCCAGATGCCACAAGTGCCTAGAGACAAGCGGGCAGAATTCATGAGGGGCCATCCCCCTGTCTTTGCCCACTCTGTAGATCCCATGGACACGGAAGATTGGCTATGCACTGTGGAGCGTGATTTGCACACTGCCCAGTGCAACGATCGTGAGAAGGTGTTGTATGGTCCCTGACAGCTGAGGGGAGCACCACAGTCTTGGTGGGAGTCCTACCTCGCCACCCATGCCAACTCTGAAGCCATCACTTGGGAGGAGTTCAGGGATAACTTCCGTCACTACCATGTGTCCGAGGAACTGATGATAGTGAGGAAGGAGGAGTTTCTCGCCTTGAAGCAAGGTCCCATGTTTGTTAGTGAGTATAGGGACAAGTTTCTGCAGTTGTCGTGTTATGCCCCAGAGGACATCAACACAGATGCCAAGATGCAGTACCGCTTTCTGAGAGGATTGGTTGATCCCCTCTATTATCAGTTGATGAACCACACTTTCCCCACCTTCTAGCATTTGATCGACAGAGCAATCATGACTGAAAGGAAGCGTCAGGAGATGGAGGACAGGAAACACAAAATTGGTGGACCTCAGGTTGGGAGTAGCAGCCGTCCCCGCTACTCAGGCAGCTCGCCACAGCAATTCAAGCAGGGTCACCAGCACCAGCATTAGCGTCAGCACCAGCACCAGTACCAGAGGCAGTTTCCTCAGCAGCAGCAGCAGTACCGTCAGAACACTCAGCCGGGAGGAAATTAGTACCAACGTTAGAACAACCAGGCAGCTCGTCTTCCTGCCCCAACAACCAACCAGAATGGCCAAGCAGCCCCAGCACAAGTAGGAGGTCGTGCATGCTTCTATTGTGGAGAACAGAATCACTGGGGGAAAATTGTCCAAAGAAAGCAGCCCAGCAACCGCCAGCAATCAATGCCCCAGCAAGACAAGGAGCACCACAACAAGCACCAGGAGTCCGTGGTCAGGCCTACAACTGTGGAAAGGTGAACCACCTGGAGGCCGAAGCAATCCAGGATGCTTAGGACGTGGCAGTAGGTATGTTTCCAGTCGAATGCTACCCAGCAAAAGTATTATTTGATACTGGTGCCACACATTCTTTTGTTTCTGCATCTTGGGTAGAATCACATAACATCCCCATAGAACCAATGATCCCACCTTTGAGAGTTAATTCGGTTGGGGGAAAAGTTCAGTCTGATAGGATTTGTCCGAATCTAAGGATTGAAATAAGGGGGATAGCCTTCCCCGCTAGCCTAGTAGTAATGGGAACTCAAGGGTTAGATGTCATCCTAGGGATGAATTGGCTACATAGAAATCAAGCCACTATCAGTTGTGACAAGAGAACAGTAAAGTTGGTGTCCCCATCTGGAAAGGAGGTAGTAACCAAGTTGTACTTACCTGAACTAGAAGAAGGAGCTTGTCACCATTTATCAGTAGATGATAAGGAGTCCAATCCGATTGAAGCAATTAGGATTGTGTCAGAATTCCCCGATGTATTCCTTGAGGAGTTACCAGGCATGCAACCTAAAAGGAAAGTTGAATTTGCCATAGAGCTTATCCCAGGCACCGCCCCTATTTCCAAGAGAGCTTATCGAGTGTCTAGACTAGAGTTGGTGGAACTCAAGAAGCAAATCGATGAGTTGTTAGAGAAAGGCTACATCAGACCAAGTACCTCGCCTTGGGCAGCCCCAGTGTTATTTATGGAGAAGAAGGATGGCACGAAGAGGATGTGCATTGATTACAGAGCCTTGAATGAAGTCACTATAAAGAATAAGTACCCTCTGCCTTGAATTGAGGACCTATTTGATCAATTGAAAGGAGCCAGTTTGTTCTCAAAGATAGATCTGAGGTCAGGTTACCATCAGCTCAGAATCCGACCTGCAGACATACCGAAGACATCATTCATCACCAAGTATGGACTATATGAGTTCATGGTTATATCATTCAGATTGACGAATGCGCCAGCATACTTCATGTACCAGATGAACAGTGTGTTCATGGACTACCTTGACAAGTTCGTAGTGGTGTTCATTGATGATATTCTTGTATATTCCCAGAATGAGCAAGAGCATGAGGAACATTTGAGGAAAGTACTTCAGAGGCTACGAGATTGCCAGCTGTACGCCAAGCTTAGCAAGTGTGAGTTTTGGATCAGCAAAGTTCTATTCTTGGGTCATATTATAAATCGAGATGGACTAGCTGTGGATCCAAAGAAAGTGGCAGCGATTCTGGACTGGAAAGCACCAAAAGATGTCTGAGGAATCAAGAGTTTCATTGGAATGGCCGGTTACTATCGGCGTTTTAGAGGGTTTCTCCAAGATTGCCAGACCAATGACAACCTTGCTAGCAAAGAAGGTTGAATTCAAGTGGACCCCAGCGTGCTAAGAATCATTTGAGATGTTGAAGCAGAAGTTAACAACAACTCCAGTGTTGGTTCTCCTAGATGTTCACAAGCCATTCCCAGTATATTGCGATGCTTCGTACATAGGACTAGGATGTGTGTTGATGAAGGAAGGGAGAGTAGTGGCATACTCATCCCAATAGTTGAAGATTCATGAGAAGAACTACCCTACTCATGATTTGGAACTAGCAGCAGTGGTTCATGCATTGAAGACCTAGAGGCATTATCTTTATGGGCAGAAGTGTGATATCTACATGGACCACAAGAGCCTCAAGTACATATTCACTCAGTCAGAGTTAAACATGAGACAACAAAGATGGCTGGAATTGATCAAAGACTATGAGCTGGAGATTCATTATCACCCAGGCAAAGCAAATGTGGTTGCAGACGCTCTGAGCAGAAAGAGTCAAGTCAATATGTTGGCCGCTCACCCGATGCCGTTTGAGCTAGCAAAGGAATTCGACAGGTTGAGTCTCGGATTTCTGAACAACACTCAAGGAGTGACAATTGAGTTAGAGCCCACTCTGGAGCAAGACATCAGAAAAGGTCAGAAGGATGATGAGAAGATCAACGAGATCTGACAGCTGATCATAGATGGGAAAGGCAAGGATTTCCATGAAGATGCAGAAGGAGTGGTATGGTTCAAGGACAGATTGTGTGTTCCCGATATCAAATCGATCCGGGAACTGATTCTCAAGGAAGCTCATGAGACAGCATACTCTATGCACCCTGGTAGTGAGAAGATGTACCAAGACCTGAAGAAAAGATTCTGGTGGTATTGTATGAAAAGAGAAATAGCAGAGTATGTGGCTGTGTGTGACAGTTGTTAGAGGATTAAAGCAGAACATCAGAGACCTGCAGGTTTGTTGCAGCCGTTGCAGATTCCACAGTCCAAATGGGATGAGATTGGGATGGACTTTATAGTTGGTCTGCCCCACACTCGAGCTGGTTATGACTCCATCTAGGTAGTAGTGAACCATTTGACAAAGATGGCCCATTTCATACCAGTCAAGACCACCTATAACTGTGCAGTGTTGATAGAGTTATACATGTCTCGGATTGTGTGCTTACATGGTATTCCAAAGAAGATAATATCAGATAGAGGCACCTAGTTCACCTCTCATTTTTGGCAGCAATTACATGAAGCGTTGGGTACGCACTTGAAGTTCAGTTCAGCTTATCACCCGTAGACAGATGGCCAGACTGAGAGAACCAACCAGATTCTTGAGGATATGTTGAGAGCTTGTGCTTTGCAAGACTAGTTAGGATGGGACAAGAGGCTACCGTATGCAGAATTCTCTTACAACAATAGCTATCAGGCCAGTCTGAAGATGTCACAATTCGAAGCACTTTATGGGAGGAATTGCAGAACTCCATTGCATTGGGATCAACCCGGCGAAAGACAGGTATTCGGCCCCGAGATTTTTCTTAAAACCAAATAGAACATCAGAATGGTCCGAGAGAATTTAAAGGCAGCGCAGTCCAGGCAGCAAAGCTATGCTGATACCAGGAGAAGAGAACTCAGTTTTGAAGTGGGAGACTATGTCTACTTGAAAGTGTCACCCATCAGAGGAACCAAGAGGTTTGGAGTCAAAGGCAAGTTAGCACCCCGATATATTGGGCCATATCAGATTCAAGCAAGATGTGGAGAAGTGGCTTATCAACTTAGCTTACCAGAGAATCTGTCAGCGGTGCACGATGTGTTCCATGTGTCTTAGTTGAAGAAATGCTTAAGAGTGCCGGAAGAGCAGTTGCCAACAAAAGATATTGAAGTTCAAGAAGATCTGACGTATATTGAGAAGCCAACCCAAATTCTGGAGACAGCAGATCGGGTCACCCGGAGGAACACCATCAGGATGTGCAAAGTCAAATGGGGCCATCACTCAGAAGAAGAAGCAACCTGGGAAAGAGAAGATGATCTGAGAGCCAAGTACCCTGAACTCTTTGCTAGCCAGCCTTGAATCTCGAGGGCTAGATTCTTTTAAGGGGGATAGGTCTGTAACACCCTGATTTTGGGGGTATAAAATTTCTTTCTAATTATCACCCAAAATCATGTGTTACTCTTATTTTTCTCACTTTAGGTTTTCTCTCTCTAGATTCTCTCTCTCTTTTTCCTTTTAATTAGAAATAGCTTAAACTAGTGGAGGTTAATTATTTATTTTTGCCAAAACCTTATGAGTCATGACATGTTGCATCATGCTGAGTTTAAATATTCTTTGAAGTGCTGCACAAGTTTGAATTTATTTGATTATGAAACCTAATTTGAGTTTGAATTGAAAACCCTAGGGAAAATAAATAGAAAAGGCATTAGAAATTCCAGGAAAATAGGAAAAGCTAATTCGGCCCAAGGCAGCCCACTAAGCCCAGCCAGACCGCGCGCCCGCGCCACCTGACAGGCGGACCCCGCCTGTCAGCGGCAGTTCCTGCTCGCACGCGCCCTCCCTCTCTCACTCGCTGCCCAGTGGACCCAACCTGTCGGCGCCAGTTACTTCGCCCGCTCTCTCTCTCTGTTTTGCGGGCTCGGTTCGCTAGTGCCGAGCCGTTGCCCCGCGCGTCCCCTTTACTCTCTTTGCGCCATGGACCCTCCCTGTCAGATCCGCCTTCCCCGCGCCCGCTGTGGACCGACGCGTGCGCACTCGCGCACGTCGCCGGATTTCTCGGCCACGACACCCGCCCACGCGCCTAGCTCCCTTCTTAGAGCCCCGCTAGTGCCTCGCATACTCCCCTTGCCTCATTTCGCTCAGCTTCACCCTCTCTCGCGCTCTGCCCACGCCGCTAGCCGCCGCCGGAGACCCGCGCTCGTGTTCCCGGCCATCCAGCTACCGCTCCAAGCCTCCCCGAGCTCCGCCCCGAGGTGAGACACCCGTCCCCGTGCCAATTTCCATTATTGCGCCCTGTGTTTGTCCAATTTCGCCTTCGCCGGTGCTCGACCGTGGCGCTCCGCCGTGCTCGCGCGATGGTGGCCGATTTAGTCCAGTCTAGTTCGCCGGAGTAGTTCTCTGTGTCACCCCTGTCTCTGCTGAAGCCAGGCAAGGCCTTAGTGCGCCTTAAGTCCCCTCCCCGTGGCCGGAATCGCTCACCGGAGTTTCTCCGGCCCGCCCAAGACCTTCTCACTGCCGTTCTCCCCTCTCTGCCCGTGGATTCGTGATCTCTTCCCCGCCATCGAGTTCGCCGTGGCACCCTCTTCCTCTCTGCCCAACTCCGGTGACCCCGGAGCCAACCTAGCTCGCGCCTACCTCAACTCCGGCGACCTCACCGCCGCGGAGAGGAGCGGTGCCGCCCGAAGCCGTCTGTATCCCCGGTCTGATCCCCTCTGTCTGATTCAGATCAAACGGTCCGGACCGCGGGATACCGCTTCACGCACGTGCGCCTGACACGCCCTGGCCCGCCTGTCAGCGCCACCCGCAGCCGCTCATCCGTCCCGGTCTGACTTTCCCCGTCCGATCTTGATCGAACAGTTCGGACCCCCTCGGACCCCTCCTCGTCCGATCTTGATCGAATGGCTCGGACCCCCTCGGACCTCTGTAGCCATTTGTTTCCCCTCTGGCGCTGGGCCCGCTCAGTCAGCACGCTCTCCCCCTCTGTCACTGACATTCCCTATCCCGCCTGTCAGCGCTCGCCCGCGCGCGCGTGACCTCGGCCGCAAATCCAATCCCGGCTGTCGGTTTCTGATCCAACGGTTAGATTCACCCGATACCCATTCGCGTGGCTGTTTTGCTTAAGAAACCCCCTGGTTTTAGGAAATCAACCTGCCGTCCCTGGTTTTCGCGCGCAGGCCCCTGTAATCTTGGAGATTTAGCCCTGGCCTTTTAAATAATCACAGAATTAACCCTAATTTCAAATTTTAAAATTCCCAAACTTGTTTATTTGATAACTTTTGCATATGAACTCCAAATTTATTGACCCAAATTGCAAAATGTTCATAGAATTATTCTCTGTCTAAATAAAATGGCTTCATTTACTGTCTGCACACTCTAATTTTTAGGATGGAATATAAACTAATATGGATGTATGTTTTATTTATTTAATAAAATAAATAAAAAGAGAACTTTAGAGATTTAAACTTGTTTAAGCTTGTGAGATTAATAATATGTATTACATAAGTTCATCTCTGTTCTAAATCTTAGGTCACCATAAAATAAATTGATCTATGAGTTTGTACTTGTAAATAACACTTAGGAGAAATAGTAATCTATTTTCAAACAAAATTAATGTAGGTTATAGTTTATGTTATACTTTGAATCCAGTATCACTTATGTAGTATTGTGTCTTTTTAAGATATGTTCCAATGTTTGTACATGTCTGGTGTGATGTTCATTTATACTTTCCAAATGTATTGAATGCATGCTCGCTTTATTTAGACAACGGAGCAGTCTGAAGTCCCTGAGTGTGTTGTTGGAGACCTCCCTGAGCAACATCCTGGTGAAGGCAAGTGTCCTCAGACCTATCATGTCCTATTTTACTTTATAATTCAGTGTCCCGCATTACTTTATTGAAAACCTAAGGTTTGACTAGTCTGTATTTACCTTCCCCTTGTTTACCCTTTTGGGTTAATCATGGTTAGCTTATGCTATTGCTTAAACTTAATCAATGAACATGATGTGATAATTTATGATACGATGATGTTATTTCGATGAGGTTCTTATGATACTTTAGGGGGCTCGGGCTCTTTCCTGAGTGCCTCTCCGTAAGGACCTGTTTGGGGAGTGACAACCCGGGATAACAGTGCAACCATGAGGGTGGAATGGGACGCCCTTAGCTGATTAATTAGAGGAACCAGAGGAGTAGTTGGCTTTGCCGTAGGGCTGTCAATGGGGTCCGGGCACAGTACTTGCTCTGCCGAGGTTGGTTGCAGAGGTTCTTTGATTTGGTTTTTGTTAGTCACCCTTCCTTTGGGGAGATGTACTGTGTTTATCAAACTGGAGAAACCTAACGGGCGGCCATGTCCTCTGGGAAATCTTTGTAAAGGCTACGTAGTGAGACCCTGCTAAGTCACCTTGGTAGTGATCAATGGGGAGGCTAGAACCCCAGGCAGAATGGGAATCACGGCTTGTGGGTAAAGTGTGCAACCTCTACAGAGTGTTAGGAACTGGTATATCAGTCGTGCTCGTGGTTATGAGCAGCCTTGGGATCCTCTTCAATTAGAAGAACAATGGTTACTTTTACGATGATGATTAACAATGGTGATTATAATTCTGATCTCTGGTATTTTCTCTTGGAGGGAGTGCCTCTAGGTAATAACTAGGTTATTACTAAAATTTGGCTCTACTTATAATAATAAAACTTGACCAACTAAAAGCAACTGCTTAACCTTAACTCCACATAAAACTAGTCCACTATAGCCAAACGGGACATTTACTGAGTACGTTGATGTGTACTCACCCTTGCTTTACAAACCACCCCACCCCAGGTTGTCCCCACTGCTCTCAGTGCTCAGGAGGTGAAGCTGGCAACATCGATGACTTCGAGGAGTTCCAGGAATATGACGAGTTCTAGTGCTATCTTAGTGGCAAACCCCCTAGTCAGCTGCCTGTGTAGGCTTAGCATCTACAATTCTTATTTCCGCACTTTGATAATTATGTTGAACAATGGTTATGTAATAGACTATGTGGATGTCTTGGACATCTTGATGTAATAAAGTACCTTTCCGCTATTTAATTCAAGCATTGTGTGATGATGTCTAATTATGTAATCGTTGTGTACGTGAGTTCTGATCCTGGCACGTACATGGTTCGCATTCAGTTTACCTTCCAAAACCGGGTGTGACAGTTGACATACAAAAATTGGAGATAATCAGCCCTGAAGTCTAGTTGTCAGACTAAGGCTCCCTGATATTCAGAGAAGGCAGTAGATTGGATCAACTTTTGGACCATGTGGAGCTCGGTTTGATGGATATTTAACCAAAACCTCTATGAAAAGTTAGAGCTGGTTTGTTAGGCTATAACTTTGAAACAGAATGTTGTTCTGGCCACCGCATAAAATTTGGAGGAAATTGCCCCCAAACAGGCTCTGTTAGACTGACTGAATGGCAGCGCGATGGTACAGTGTCTAGATCAGAACGCCAGTTCAGATAACTCATCGCCGGCGACCGTGCGCCCGGATTCGCGCCCGCCGCGGTGATTTGTGCCCAACGCAGTTAGATAACGCAGAAGCGTTAGAAATATCGCACCGTGGATGAACTCCGACCACAAATCTACTCCGGCCGCCATATCGCTTGAGTCACGGCCGCTTTGGATAGGCTCGCTGGAGTTAGCCACCTCGCGACCTTGCGCCACGTGCCTTGGTGCTTTAACCACGCCGAAGTGAGTCATCTTAGCCCACCCGATCGTCGCCGGTGAGCCTGCCACGGTAAATGCCACCAATTGCTTGCGCCAGAGCACCCCCTTCTCTCCGGCCGCCGCGCATCTTTCCCCGAATTAGTCGCCACCGCTCATGGATCCTATAAATTGAGCCTGCCGTTAGTTCCACAAGGTAGTCCAGCATCCAATCCACCCACTTGTGCCTCCAATTACTCACAAGAGAGCCCCATTTTGGGATTTTCCCCAAATCGGTCCGAAACACCGCGCGTAGTGACCTCGCCATGGCTAGCTCGTTTCAGGTCCGTTCATGCTCTTTGCCCTCCTGTTTCAGTACCCATATGTTCTCCTGATGCTTCTCGACCCGTTCAATTAAGCTAGACCGCGCTAGATCGCCGAGAACACTTCTGTTCATCCGTAGTTCGAGCTGTCTCCGTTGACGGGGTGATTTAGAGCCCTATTCCAATAATTTAGTGAGGGGAAATGGTTGCGTAGGGTTGAATTCGGTGTTCAGCAAAGGGGAGAGCTAGCCATTGCGTATTCCGGTCAGAGCAGGCTTGCCAAAGCTCGGCCTGGCGCGGTTCACCGTCGAGGACCCCATGTTGTAAAGAATTAGAAAGGGAGGGACCCTGATGCAAATGTCAGTGAGACAAAACAATAGTGTCGCGGACTCTTCCGGGTTGTTTAAAAAGCTAGGGTCTTCTGTGCAAGATCGGCACCAAGGGCGCGGGCGCGCGTGTTTTCGCCTGGGCATGGGTTGTATTGGGCCAGTTTTAGCCCAGTACTATTCATGTTTTTCCTTTTTCTTTTTCTTCCAGGGTTAGAGAATTCATAAAAATTGTAGAAACATGCTAAAAATGCAAGACCAATTTTGTTAGGCTCCTAAAATTCTATACTATTTAATAAAAATAGTTTCCTGATTTTTAGTTCAAATAAGGAATTATGGAGTATTTAAAATAGCCAAAACCTATACTCCTGGAATTTTAGAATTTAATTAATAACTCCAAAAATCACTAAACCTTTCGAATAAACTTTTAATGTTATTTAGAAGCCTTGGGTAAAGTTTGGTATGATTTGGACAATGTTTGGTGCCTAAACCCCAAAACCCTAATCTTTAGGGAAGCCTGCCCTATGAACTACACTACTGACTCCAAAAACCCTAGTTTCCTAGAGTCCCGTGAAGGAAAATTGTATTCAAGACCTAAGATAATATACTTTTATTTTTATGCATTTTCATAAGCATTGCATGAGCATTCATGGTTATATATGTGATATAAATAGAAAACGAAGAAGAAATAGAAGTTGAAGAAGAAAGAGCTACACCACCACCACGTGAGGACCCACCTGCTGGGAACTGCTTTTATTTTGATATTTGTGGAGCAGAGCCCGACTCTCCTATAACACAAGGCAAGCCCCGGTGCATTTGCCACCTCCTTGCTATTTTAAAATCTTTCTCACTTGCTTGATGCATTAGGTGATAGGAGTTGTGTGCTAAACAATTGGTGCATTTCCTTCCTTGAAAGATTGATTACCTTTCCTTGATCCCTGTTTTATAAAAAGGTTTTTCTTATGCTTAGTCTTGCTCTAGAAAAACAAAATGTTTTGTTTTGACAAAAGATGATGCTTCAAGTGGGATGGGATGTTTTCAAAATAAAACTTGATGGTGGATCCATCATGGTCGTGATGGGTTCAACATCGGAAAAGATGTATGATGAAGACATCCACACTACTGATGCATCTATACCAATACAAGTACCAATTTCTGGTCCCATTACTCGCGCTCGTGCTCGTCAACTCAACCATCAGGTGATTACACTCTTGAGTTCATATCCATCATATTTAGACCATGGAGACCCGTGCACTCTTGTTTTGCTTAGGAATCAGGGAGAAGACCGAAAGGGAAAAGGATTTGAACATGCTGGATTCGGACTGCAGAAGAACACCAACTTGTGACGGTCACCACGGTCAGATGCGGGCTCGGATTGGAATGTTCAAGCACAACATGGAAAGCTTATCAAGTCTACTTTCATATGGATCCGGAATTATAGTCATATCTGTTCTGAGGCCGCCGTAATCATTGTTTTCTTACCGAGACATTTCCTGCCTTTTCTGCCCATGGTGCTGCGTCACCCTATTTTGGCCCAATGGGTCGTGTATCAAGTTAGGTCCATTAGGGACACATCCTAGGGTTGCAGCACGACCCCAATACCCTTGTGGTCGTCCTCCCATGTTTATAAACCCCCTAGCCGCCACCAAGAACAGCGGGTTTTGTTTAGATCAAGTTTAGCTCTCGCTACTTGCTTGCAAGCGCGCGTGCTAGTTCAGCCGCCCGTCTTCTTGTCTTCGGAACCCCACCATATTGTAGTTTGATCTTTAAACCTATATTTAGATCTGGTAATTCAGTACTTGTTCTACTTGTTCTTGCTAGTTCTTCGATTGCTTGCAGGACGAGTGCCCTAGTGGCCAGGGTGTCACGCTCCACAAGATCGTGACAGCCATAGGAGGTGGTGTATCGGTTGCTAAGGCGCAGCGTCTTTGGAAGGCTGTAGTCGGGCCGTGAACGTCGTCTCCTCCCCCAATCGAGTTATTCCACACCCTCTCATCGAAAGATCGGGCAATCACCCAACGGGTGCACATCAGTTGGTAATCAGAGCAAGGTTTATCGGTGAGAGATTTACTTTTCTTCGCTGTTTTCTTATCTCCTATAGTCCAGAAAAAGCCAAAAAATAGTAGATTAGTTTTACCGCAATCCTATAAACCATTGAGCATTTACTAGTACTACTTAGTTAGGGCTTGTTGAGTTTTTGGTTGCATCGGTTGTGTCGAGTTGCTGGTCTTAGTTTATTCCTTTAGAGTTTTGAGTTCTACCACATTTTGGTCACCACGAAATCCACCATCACCAAAAACATCTCTGGTTCGTTTTTGCCACCACAGATACATATCATATCCGATTTGGAAGTTTAAATACAATCTGGAAAGCTTATCTTATCTTCTTTCCAACGGATCTGACCTTATCTCAAAATTCGTTCTGAGCGCTCCGCAATCATCGTAGAGATTTCTGGACTTCCTATATTAACAAGATTTGTTAAATCTGATTTAAAGGGGTTGTTAGCAATATCTTTATTGTTTGGGTTGTCATAGTGAAAAAAAAGGGTTTAGGCCCCTGCAAAAAAAACAGAAGAAGAAGAAAAAAAAAGAATAGAAAAGAAAAAAAAAAGGAAAAGAAGAAGAAGGGGGCTGAATCTCTAAATCTGTTGTTTCTCTTTGTGCTGTGCTAGTTGTTCTTTTTCAGTGACTACCTTTGTGCCTAGGCTCACGTCTCTAGCCTGGTTTAGCCTAGGACCAGCACAGTACCACCGTTGAACGATTATTCAGCTTGCTTTTGTAACTAACGTGGTACTAGTGTATTCCTTGCTTCAGCCCACCTACAACTCTACATATTTCGACTACAGTTTGACAGGTCGTGTTGCTGCGGCACCGATACACTTATTCCACGGTTGCAGACTTGTTGGTTGCTGACCCCTCCTGTTGTGCAAGGTAAGAATTGGTAAGAGCTTGTGTGGCAGGTTGAGAGTGAGCGCCTTGCAGTAGCTACATCCTAATAGTTGTAGAGTTTTCATTCCTTCACGTTTTTTTTTTTCTTGTTGCCTCTGTTCGTCTAACCATGGCAGGATTGGAGGTTGATGATGCTTCTCGTAATATGCCACACTCTCCTCGCACCAAGGGTATCATACAACACTTTGTAAGGCTAGTGAAGACGCACACGGAAGGTCTTGATAATGACATGCAGGTGACGAATGAAAAGATGGGGCAATTGGAGGCCACACAGATCGACACGAACACCAAACTTGCAAATGTGGAAATGACAGTTGCTCATATTGACAAGAGCCTTGTCGCACTCTTGAGGCGGTTTGATGAGATGCATGCTAATATCAATGGTGGGCGTGATGAGGGCGCCGAAGGTAACTGGGATGACTATGTTGCTGATACTGAACAAGATGACCAAGAAGCACCTAATCGCCGGCGACTACGTACTAACCGTAGAGGTATGGGTGGTTTTCACCGACGTGAGGTACATGGTAATGATGATGCTTTTAGTAAGGTTAAATTTAAAATACCTCCTTTTGATGGTAAATATGACCCTGATGCTTACATTACTTGGGAGATTGCGGTTGATCAAAAGTTTGCATGCCATGAATTTCCTGAGAATGTGCGGGTTAGAGCTGCTACTAGTGAGTTTACTGAATTTGCTTCTGTTTGGTGGATAGAACATGGTAAGAAGAATCCTAATAACATGCCACAAACTTGGGATGCGTTGAAACGGGTCATGCGGGCTAGATTTGTTCCTTCTTATTATGCACGTGATATGTTAAACAAGTTGCAACAATTGAGACAGGGTACTAAAAGTGTAGAAGAATATTATCAGGAATTACAAATGGGTATGCTGCGTTGTAACATAGAGGAGGGTGAGGAATCTGCTATGGCTAGATTTTTGGGCGGGTTAAATAGGGAAATTCAGGACATCCTTGCTTATAAAGATTATGCTAATGTAACCCGATTGTTTCATCTTGCTTGCAAAGCTGAAAGGGAAGTGCAGGGACGACGTGCTAGTGCAAGGTCTAATGTTTCTGCAGGAAAATCTACACCATGGCAACAGCGCACGACTACGTCCATGACCGGTCGTACACTAGCACCAACTCCCTCGCCAAGTCGACCAGCACCCCCGCCTTCCTCCGGCGACAAACCACGTGCATCTTCCACAAATTCAGCAACCAAATCTGCCCAGAAACCAGCAGGTAGTGCCTCTTCAGTAGCCTCCACGGGTAGAACAAGAGATGTTCTGTGTTATCGATGCAAGGGCTATGGACACGTGCAGCGTGATTGTCCTAATCAGCGTGTTTTGGTGGTAAAAGACGATGGTGGGTATTCTTCTGCTAGTGATTTGGATGAAGCTACACTTGCTTTGCTTGCGGCTGATGATGCAGGCACTAAGGAACCACCCGAAGAACAGATTGGTGCAGATGATGCAGAGCATTATGAGAGCCTCATTGTACAGCGTGTGCTTAGTGCACAAATGGAGAAGGCAGAGCAGAATCAGCGACATACATTGTTTCAAACAAAGTGTGTCATTAAGGAGCGTTCATGTCGTTTGATCATTGATGGAGGTAGCTGCAACAACTTGGCTAGCAGCGACATGGTGGAGAAGCTTGCACTTACGACCAAACCGCACCCACATCCATATCACATTCAATGGCTCAACAATAGTGGTAAGGTCAAGGTAACCAAGTTGGTACGAATTAATTTTGCTATTGGTTCATATCGTGATGTTGTTGACTGTGATGTTGTGCCTATGGATGCTTGTAATATTCTGCTAGGTAGACCATGGCAATTTGATTCAGATTGTATGCATCATGGTAGATCAAATCAATATTCTCTCATACACCATGATAAGAAAATTATTTTGCTTCCCATGTCCCCTGAGGCTATTGTGCGTGATGATGTTGCTAAAGCTACCAAAGCTAAAACTGAGAACAACAAGAATATTAAAGCTGTTGGTAATAACAAAGATGGGATAAAATTGAAAGGACATTGCTTGCTTGCAACAAAAACTGATGTTAATGAATTATTTGCTTCCACTACTGTTGCCTACGCCTTGGTATGCAAGGATGCTTTGATTTCAATTCAAGATATGCAGCATTCTTTGCCTCCTGTTATTACTAACATTTTGCAGGAGTATTCTGATGTATTTCCAAGTGAGATACCAGAGGGGCTGCCACCTATACGAGGGATTGAGCACCAAATTGATCTTATTCCTGGTGCATCTTTGCCGAATCGTGCGCCATATAGGACAAATCCAGAGGAAACAAAAGAAATTCAGCGACAAGTGCAAGAACTACTCGACAAAGGTTACGTGCGTGAGTCTCTTAGTCCGTGTGCTGTTCCGGTTATTTTAGTGCCTAAAAAAGATGGAACATGGCGTATGTGTGTTGATTGTAGGGCTATTAATAATATCACGATACGTTATCGACACCCTATTCCACGTTTAGATGATATGCTTGATGAATTGAGTGGTGCCATTGTCTTTTCTAAAGTTGATTTGCGTAGTGGGTACCACCAGATTCGTATGAAATTGGGAGATGAATGGAAAACTGCTTTCAAAACTAAGTTCGGATTGTATGAGTGGTTAGTCATGCCTTTTGGGTTAACTAATGCACCTAGCACTTTCATGAGATTAATGAACGAGGTTTTGCGTGCCTTCATTGGAAAATTTGTGGTAGTATACTTTGATGACATATTAATCTACAGCAAATCTATGGATGAACATGTTGATCACATGCGTGCTGTTTTTAATGCTTTACGAGATGCACGTTTATTTGGTAACCTTGAGAAGTGCACATTTTGCACCGATCGAGTTTCGTTTCTTGGTTATGTTGTGACTCCACAGGGAATTGAGGTTGATCAAGCCAAGGTAGAAGCGATACATGGATGGCCTATGCCAAAGACTATCACACAGGTGCGGAGTTTCCTAGGACTTGCTGGCTTCTATCGCCGTTTTGTGAAGGACTTTAGCACCATTGCTGCACCTTTGAATGAGCTTACGAAGAAGGGAGTGCATTTTAGTTGGGGCAAAGTACAAGAGCACGCTTTCAACGTGCTGAAAGATAAGTTGACACATGCACCTCTCCTCCAACTTCCTGATTTTAATAAGACTTTTGAGCTTGAATGTGATGCTAGTGGAATTGGATTGGGTGGTGTTTTGTTACAAGAAGGCAAACCTGTTGCATATTTTAGTGAAAAATTGAGTGGGTCTGTTCTAAATTATTCTACTTATGATAAGGAATTATATGCTCTTGTGCGAACATTAGAAACATGGCAGCATTATTTGTGGCCCAAAGAGTTTGTTATTCATTCTGATCATGAATCTTTGAAACATATTCGTAGTCAAGGAAAACTGAACCGTAGACATGCTAAGTGGGTTGAATTTATCGAATCGTTTCCTTATGTTATTAAGCACAAGAAAGGAAAAGAGAATATCATTGCTGACGCTTTGTCTAGGAGATATACTTTGCTGAATCAACTTGACTACAAAATCTTTGGATTAGAGACGATTAAAGACCAATATGTTCATGATGCTGATTTTAAAGATGTGTTGCTGCATTGTAAAGATGGGAAAGGATGGAACAAATATATCGTTAGTGATGGGTTTGTGTTTAGAGCTAACAAGCTATGCATTCCAGCTAGCTCCGTTCGTTTGTTGTTGTTACAGGAAGCACATGGAGGTGGCTTAATGGGACATTTTGGAGCAAAGAAAACGGAGGACATACTTGCTGGTCATTTCTTTTGGCCCAAGATGAGAAGAGATGTGGTGAGATTGGTTGCTCGTTGCACGACATGCCAAAAGGCGAAGTCACGGTTAAATCCACACGGTTTGTATTTGCCTCTACCCGTTCCTAGTGCTCCTTGGGAAGATATTTCTATGGATTTTGTGCTGGGATTGCCTAGGACTAGAAAGGGACGTGATAGTGTGTTTGTGGTTGTTGATAGATTTTCTAAGATGGCACATTTCATACCATGTCATAAAACTGACGATGCTACTCATATTGCTGATTTGTTCTTTCGTGAAATTGTTCGCTTGCATGGTGTGCCCAACACAATCGTTTCTGATCGTGATGCTAAATTTCTTAGTCATTTTTGGAGGACTTTGTGGGCAAAATTGGGGACTAAGCTTTTATTTTCTACTACATGTCATCCTCAAACTGATGGTCAAACTGAAGTTGTGAATAGAACTTTGTCTACTATGTTAAGGGCAGTTCTAAAGAAGAATATTAAGATGTGGGAGGACTGTTTGCCTCATATTGAATTTGCTTATAATCGATCATTGCATTCTACTACAAAGATGTGCCCATTTCAGATTGTATATGGTTTGTTACCTCGTGCTCCTATTGATTTAATGCCTTTGCCATCTTCTGAAAAACTAAATTTTGATGCTACTAGGCGTGCTGAATTGATGTTAAAACTGCACGAAACTACTAAAGAAAACATAGAGCGTATGAATGCTAGATATAAGTTTGCTAGTGATAAAGGTAGAAAGGAAATAAATTTTGAACCTGGAGATTTAGTTTGGTTGCATTTGAGAAAGGAAAGGTTTCCTGAATTACGAAAATCTAAATTGTTGCCTCGAGCCGATGGACCGTTTAAAGTGCTAGAGAAAATTAACGACAATGCATATAGGCTAGATCTGCCTGCAGACTTTGGGGTTAGCCCCACATTTAACATTGCAGATTTAAAGCCCTACTTGGGAGAGGAAGTTGAGCTTGAGTCGAGGACGACTCAAATGCAAGAAGGGGAGAATGATGAAGACATCCACACTACTGATGCATCTATACCAATACAAGTACCAATTTCTGGTCCCATTACTCGCGCTCGTGCTCGTCAACTCAACCATCAGGTGATTACACTCTTGAGTTCATATCCATCATATTTAGACCATGGAGACCCGTGCACTCTTGTTTTGCTTAGGAATCAGGGAGAAGACCGAAAGGGAAAAGGATTTGAACATGCTGGATTCGGACTGCAGAAGAACACCAACTTGTGACGGTCACCACGGTCAGATGCGGGCTCGGATTGGAATGTTCAAGCACAACATGGAAAGCTTATCAAGTCTACTTTCATATGGATCCGGAATTATAGTCATATCTGTTCTGAGGCCGCCGTAATCATTGTTTTCTTACCGAGACATTTCCTGCCTTTTCTGCCCATGGTGCTGCGTCACCCTATTTTGGCCCAATGGGTCGTGTATCAAGTTAGGTCCATTAGGGACGCATCCTAGGGTTGCAGCACGACCCCAATACCCTTGTGGTCGTCCTCCCATGTTTATAAACCCCCTAGCCGCCACCAAGAACAGCGGGTTTTGTTTAGATCAAGTTTAGCTCTCGCTACTTGCTTGCAAGCGCGCGTGCTAGTTCAGCCGCCCGTCTTCTTGTCTTCGGAACCCCACCATATTGTAGTTTGATCTTTAAACCTACATTTAGATCTGGTAATTCAGTACTTGTTCTACTTGTTCTTGCTAGTTCTTCGATTGCTTGCAGGACGAGTGCCCTAGTGGCCAGGGTGTCACGCTCCACAAGATCGTGACAGCCATAGGAGGTGGTGTATCGGTTGCTAAGGCGCAGCGTCTTTGGAAGGCTGTAGTCGGGCCGTGAACGTCGTCTCCTCCCCCAATCGAGTTATTCCACACCCTCTCATCGAAAGATCGGGCAATCACCCAACGGGTGCACATCAATGTACCTCTGTCAGGTACCAAACTTTGGGTTAAAATGAAAAAGCTGAGATCGGGTGGGTGACTTGCACGAGAAGAGTCTCGGTGTACTGTCTCCGTCTGAGTCGATTAAGGACCGTCTCGATGTAGGCTTGATGATCGAGGACCTTTTAACTGGTCACATGCCTCATCATGGGTAAGCTTAGCCTTGGGCAGACTAATACCAGAATAAGATAACACACAATGGGAGTGGAGAGATGGAGAGAGTAGTGTGTACCCTCCGTGGCAAGAGGCTGGACGGTGGTGTATCTGTGCTATCGGTTGGCGTGAACCTGATCCGGTCTTAAGAACCCCGTTGGTGAGTTAACATATGCAAGGGTCAAGTGCTACATATGTCGTGTGATTGGAGATCCCAAGCTGGGTATTAATCGATTCGAATCGCCGTTACTTCTCGGACATGAAGACTTGGTCATTGACCTACACGTAGCATTCCAGTGAACAAGAAGGGTTGATAAGAAAATGGCTAGTATAGGCCAAGTGCTTGAACTAGGGTAGAAAGAACTCTAGAATTCAGGTAATGACTTAACTTGCTAATAAAAAACTGGATTTTTAAGGATCCACTAATAGTAAGCATTTTTGCAAACAGAGTCTTGATTCTTGATTAATCCTTACCTTAACTCCCTTAAGCCAGCATATCCTTGAGAGTCTTTTATTTTGACGGGTAAGACTTGCGAAAGTACACTTCGTACTCAGGGTTTTCGAACCCATGTTGTTGTAGGTGAGGAAGCAGCAATTTTTTGTTGCTTTTGTTCCAAGGTTGTGCCTAAGGAAGAAAACTAGGATTGAAGTCTCGGAGGAAGTGTCCTCATTTAAAAACTTTTTACTATTAATTGGGAGGGGTTTTTGCCTCCTAGGGTTGTAATAATATTACTCCTCCACTCCTATATTTCACTGGTCTGTAATAATAATACTCTTTCCATACTTTAATATAAAATAAGTTGCTGTAACTGCTTCCGCATATTGTTCCTCCGATGTGTTGTAATATCTGCGAGACAGGTGAAACGCTCTTGGAAAAGGTAAGGAATATAGATACCGAACTTGTCAAGTGGTCAGGTGCATCTATAGGGTTGTCCGAGGTCTGTTGGACAAGGACAACTATAGGTGGGTCTAACGACTTGGGAGGTTCTGTCACAGCTGGTATCGGAGCGAAGCCCATCTCTTCATGTATTATGAGGCATTTTCAAAAAGAATTTGCAAATCTTTATCTAAAGAAAATTTCTTTCATTCTTACCTTACTACCTTCTGAAGTACTTATTTTAAGACCAGATAGTAGAGTGCAAGGTTGTGAATCAACTAAGGTTGATTCTGTAATTATGCATGCATCATGTTAAAAACTATACTAATAAAGTTTTCCCCCTTATGGAGATATGCCGCCGCGCATGAGGAAAACCGCGTGTAAGTCCACTGGACCGATTGTCATGCCTCGGCATCAGCTGGCTCCAAGGCATGAGGAGAGCAGCAGTGGCAGTAATGACCCCATTGGAGACCTAGAAGCCCAGGTGGAGCAGCTTCGAACGGAGCTACGTCACAGGAATGGGGTGTGGGAAGAGGATGGTCAGCATACAAATGAGTTGAGAGCTGACATCCGACATCTGCAAGACGAGCTTGCCGAACGGGATTTGTCAATCGATTGGGCTGTCAATTCACGTTCCATTGCTTGGGACCAGGAAGCCAAAGCTCGAGCCCGTGTGGAGGAGCTTAGCACGGCCATTGACAACTTGCAGGTGTACTGCAATACATTACATGAGGAAGTTCATGAATTGTATTCGCGACTGCACCCCGACGTACCTGTCGACCCTGTTGGAATGGGAGCCGGACCTTCTGGAACAGCAGGTGAAGCACTTGGTGGGGAAATGGATCTTTTCAAGCCCCCTCCTTCTATGAACCTGGCTAACGAACGGTCCCCTACAACTGACAGCAAAGCTACTAAGGACAATAAATACTAGTAGTAGTATAGTTAAGATATAGTACTAATGTAATATAGGAAATGAAGTCATGACAACATTGAGTCTGTAACATTACATCTTAAGTAATGTAAAATGATGGTGTGTATCAGCATGTTATATTTTTTTTCCAAATATTTCTTTGCTTCAGATGCCATCCCGAACTCGTGCACATGACGGCGTGGGAACATCCCGTGGTCAAGAAGATACACCCAATCGACCGCCGGTATCGCCCACGTTGGCCGAGACTATCGCTGCCTTGGTCACCACGACCGCTGACAACACCCACTTACTACGTGAAATGGCGGGACATCAACTTCAGCAACAAGGCGGGAGGGCTTTGTGACGGAACCTCCCAAGTCATTAGGCCCACCTACAGTTGTCCTTGTCCAACGGGCCTCAGACAACCTTGTAGGTGCCCCTGAATCACTTGACAAGTTCGGTATCTGCTTTTCTTACCTTTCCCAAGAGCGTTTCACCCGTCACGCAGACATTACAAGCATCGGAGTTACGAGAATGCGGAAGCAATTACATTAATTTACCTTTATTTAAAAGTAAGATAGAGTTGAATATTTACCGGCCAGAATATAACCTATGAGTGCAGAGTAATATTATTACACAACAAGGGAGGCAAAAACCCCTCCCATTAAGTTTTAAACAAAAGTTCTTATGGAGGATCCTTTCCTCCCGCAGCTTTACTCCTGGTGTTCTTCCTTCGGTACCACCTAAGAACAGAAGCCACAAAAGTTTGTCTCTTCTTCACCTAAAAACAACGGGAATAAAACCCTGAGTATGGAATTACTCAGCAAGTCTTACCCGACTAAAGAAAAGACTCTCAAGGGTATGCTGGTTATAAGGGAGTCAAGGTAAGGTTTCTCAATAATCAAAGACTCTGTTTTGCAGAAATGCTTACTAAACGTGGATCCTTAAAAATCCAGTTTTATTTGTCCAGTTAAGTAAAATTACCTATAACTAGAGTTCTTTCTACCCTAGTTCAAACACTTGACCTGCACTAGCCAATTTCTTAACAACCCTTAATCTTTACTGGAGTTCTACGTATAGGTCCGTGACCAAGTCTTCATAACCGCGAAGGTACGGCGATCCGAATCGATTATACTCAGTTGAGGATCTCCAATCACACGACATATGTAGCACTTAACCCTTGCATATGTCAACCCGCCACTGGGGTTCTTAAGACCAGATCAGGTTCATGTCAACCGAGAGCACAGATACACCACCGTCCAGCCTCTTGCCATGGAGGGTACACGCTACTCTCGCCATCGCTCCACTCCCATTGTGTGTTATCTTATTCTGGCCTTAGTCTGCCTGAGGCAAAGCTTACCCATGACGAGGCATGTGACCAGTTAAAGGGTCCTCGGTCATCAAGCCTACATCGAGACTGTCCTTAATCGACTCAGACGGAGACACTACACCGAGACTCTCTTCTCGTGCAAGTCACCCGCCCGGTCTCAGCTTAATCATTTCAACCCAAAGTTTGGTACCTGGCAGAGGTACATCTTTTCGGATGTTGAACCCATCACGGCCATGATGGATCCACCATCAAGTTTTATTTTTGAAAACATCCCAACCACTTTTGCCACATCATCTTTTGTAAAAAACAAAAAAAATGTTTTTCTAAAGCAAGGCTAAGCATCAAAAATCTTTTTGTAAAACAGGGATTTCAAGGAAGGTAATCAAATCCAAGGAAGTTAATGCAGGAATTGTTTCAGCAATCAACTCCTATCACCTAATGCATCAAGCAAGTGAAAAAGATTTTTAAAACACAAGGAGGTGGCAAATGCACCGGGGCTTGCCTTCGTTTATAGGCGAGTCAGGCTCAGATCCGCAGATGTCAAAGTAAAAACAATTTCCTGCCTGATGTTCTGCAGGTGGTGGTGGTGAAGTCTTCTCTTCTTCTACTTCAACCTCTTCCTCGTTTTCTAAATATAACCATATATATATAAGAATGAATGCCAGGAAATGCTCATGAAAGTGCAAGAATTGTAAAGGTTTATTTCTAAAATCTTGAAGACAACTTTCCTTCACGGAACTCCGAGAACTTAGGGTTTCCTGAGTCAACAGTGAAGTTCAAAGAGCAGGGGGTGGGGGTTTTGGGTTCTAATTATCAAACAAGGTCCAAATCATACCAAAATCTACCCAAGGCTTATAAATATTATATAAAGGTCATCTAAAAAGTTTGGGGATTTTTGGAATTATTATGTATTTTCTAAAAATCCAGAAACAAGGTTTTAGGCTATTTTAAATGCTCCAAAATTCCCTATTTGACCTAAAAATCATAAAAT
The DNA here is from genome assembly GCF_902167145.1 of Zea mays. Classification (NCBI taxonomy): domain Eukaryota; kingdom Viridiplantae; phylum Streptophyta; class Magnoliopsida; order Poales; family Poaceae; genus Zea; species Zea mays. The sequence continues at coordinate 51,109,288 of NC_050103.1, forward strand.
TATTTTTTTAAATACTATGGAAAATTAGGAATCTAAGAAAATTAGTTTGACATTTTTAGGATTTTTCTACAATTTTCTAAAAAAATTTTAGCCCTGGTTGAAAAATAAAAGAAAAAGGGATGAACAGTCCTGGGCCGAATCCAGCCCAGGCGGCCCAACTATGGGCGGAAGCGTGCCCGCGCCCGCGCGCCTGCAGATTTTGCACGAAGGCCCCTGCGGTTTTGAGTATCCCGAACTGAGTCCAAAACACTATTTAAACAGTCGCTAACATTTTACAAGAATCCCCTCGAACTTCTATTTCTTTCCAAGTCGAGGTCCCCGACGACGACGAACGCGGCAGAGCTCCGGCGAGCTCGTAGACTGGCCGAATGGGTCAAGGACTGGCGCCCAACTTCGGTCGAAACCTAATTCACGTCCTAGCGAATGTTTCCCCCAACCTAATTCCAAAAGTGGCTAACTGGTTGACTCTGGCCACGTCGACCGTGAGTAGAGCGGATAGTTGAGCGTGTTCCTGGCGATCAGTGGGTTCTTGGTTCAATTGGGTGGGTCGGCAAGCAACACGGACGCATGAGAATGCTTAAATGAGAGAGCAGACAACATGAACTAACTGTAATTGCGCTGGCCGCGGTGAGGTCGTTTTCACGGTGTTCTTGAGCAGATTTGAGGGAAGTTTAAAATTGGAGCTCACTGGTGATCGACTGGGAGCAATACTGCGTGGCTGGGTGTGTGATGACCTTGTGGAGCTCACGGCGGGCTCAATTTATAGGAAGCGACCGCGAGCACAACGAATTTGAGCGGCGGATCGTGATCGGTAAGAACAAGGTGAGTCACTGGTGGCCGGTTAACGTGGCTTTTACCGTGGCGGCACCTCCGCCGATCACCGGACATGCAAAGCACGGTTAGCCATGACGTGGTAAAGCTTCTGGACATGCGGCGAACGACGGTTATGGTTCAACGGCGGTGAGAATCTTATCCGAGGGATCGGTGAGCAAGGGGGAAGGTACGGCGGCTAGCCGGAGTGGTGTCCAGCTCAACGGCGGTGCTGATCCTTCTACCCGAGATGTTACCCACTTGCCGCGAGCACGAATCTAGACGCCGGCGACATGAATCGCGGCGGAGATATCGTCGGCAGTGAGATCTCTACACTGGCAGCCTGATCCAATTCAGGTTACTGTACCATTGCATCCCACATCAGTTAGCCTGACAGAGCAACTTTAGGGCAAAATCTCTCTAGATTTCGCATGACAACTTTATGATCCCTCTGCACTACAGTTGTAGAGCTACAAACCAGCTATAATTTTTCCATAGCAGCAGTAGCCAAATTCCTATTGAATCAAGCTTGAATTCATCCCCAAAGTCTTTGTGGTTGCACTGTCAGTCTGAAATTCAGACTTCAACAGCCTGACAGCCCATCTTTGGGTATAATTTTCTCCAAATCCTTCTCAACAACTATGCTTACTCTCTTAAGCAAAGTGGTTCACCTTTGATAGGTTTACAAATTTGATGTGGTGACCTAGGGTAAATTCTCACTATTTTGGAAGATATAGAGCTCCAAAGTTGAGCCCATATCACTAAATTTCAGACTTAGACTTATAGGGTTTAAGTGGTGCTTTTTGCAAATAGACCCAAAACTTAGGGTTTAACTTGCAAATCCACATATTTGTGATCCATATGGCTTAGGACACTTTATTATCATGGTTTTTGCACTTTAGTCCAAAAGTAGACTAATTTTGCACTTAACACCCTAGGGTTTAGGTTTAGGGTTTTCCAGGGTTCCAATTAGGGTTTTTGGTATTTCAAGGGTGTGAATGCCACTTAGATCCATCCTTAGTAATATTTTATGATTATTTTACTTAAGCTTTAGGGTTCTCTCTATTTGGGTCATGTTTTACCCTTCAGATCAATATTTAAGGTTAAGTACCCTGCACTAAGGTTCTATTTGCAAAATACCATAACAATACAACTTGTTTGAAATTTTTGCCTAGTGAATGCACTCTAGGTGTGTCAAACATATGAAATGCCAATGCTTATGATGTTATGCTCAAGTTTTAGTGACAGTAACACCAGGGGTGTTACAGCTAACGAAACCTCCCAGGTCATTAGGCCCACCTACAGTTGTCCTTGTCCAACGGACCTCAGACAACCCTGTAGGTGATGAAGACATCCACACTACTGATGCATCTATACCAATACAAGTACCAATTTCTGGTCCCATTACTCGCGCTCGTGCTCGTCAACTCAACCATCAGGTGATTACACTCTTGAGTTCATGTCCATCATATTTAGACCATGGAGACCCGTGCACTCTTGTTTTGCTTAGGAATCAGGGAGAAGACCGAAAGGGAAAAGGATTTGAACATGCTGGATTCGGACTGCAGAAGAACACCAACTTGTGACGGTCACCACGGTCAGATGCGGGCTCGGATTGGAATGTTCAAGCACAACATGGAAAGCTTATCAAGTCTACTTTCATATGGATCCGGAATTATAGTCATATCTGTTCTGAGGCCGCCGTAATCATTGTTTTCTTACCGAGACATTTCCTGCCTTTTCTGCCCATGGTGCTGCGTCACCCTATTTTGGCCCAATGGGTCGTGTATCAAGTTAGGTCCATTAGGGACGCATCCTAGGGTTGCAGCACGACCCCAATACTCTTGTGGTCGTCCTCCCATGTTTATAAACCCCCTAGCCGCCACCAAGAACAGCGGGTTTTGTTTAGATCAAGTTTAGCTCTCGCTACTTGCTTGCAAGCGCGCGTGCTAGTTCAGCCGCCCGTCTTCTTGTCTTCGGAACCCCACCATATTGTAGTTTGATCTTTAAACCTACATTTAGATCTGGTAATTCAGTACTTGTTCTACTTGTTCTTGCTAGTTCTTCGATTGCTTGCAGGACGAGTGCCCTAGTGGCCAGGGTGTCACGCTCCACAAGATCGTGACAGCCATAGGAGGTGGTGTATCGGTTGCTAAGGCGCAGCGTCTTTGGAAGGCTGTAGTCGGGCCGTGAACGTCGTCTCCTCCCCCAATCGAGTTATTCCACACCCTCTCATCGAAAGATCGGGCAATCACCCAACGTGTGCACATCAGTTGGTATCAGAGCAAGGTTTATCGGTGAGAGATTTACTTTTCTTCGCTGTTTTCTTATCTCCTATAGTCCAGAAAAAGCCAAAAAAATAGTAGATTAGTTTTACCGCAATCCTATAAACCATTGAGCATTTACTAGTACTACATAGTTAGGGCTTGTTGAGTTTTTGGTTGCATCGGTTGTGTCGAGTTGCTGGTCTTAGTTTATTCCTTTAGAGTTTTGAGTTCTACCACGTTTTGGTCACCACGAAATCCACCATCACCAAAAACATCTCTGGTTCGTTTTTGCCACCACGGATACATATCATATCCGATTTGGAAGTTTAAATACAATCTGGAAAGCTTATCTTATCTTCTTTCCAACGGATCTGACCTTATCTCAAAATTCGTTCTGAGCGCTCCGCAATCATCGTAGAGATTTCTGGACTTCCTATATTAACAAGATTTGTTAAATCTGATTTAAAGGGGTTGTTAGCAATATCTTTATTGTTTGGGTTGTCATAGTGAAAAAAAAGGGTTTAGGCCCCTGCAAAAAAAACAGAAGAAGAAGAAGAAAAAAAAGAATAGAAAAGAAAAAAAAAGGAAAAGAAGAAGAAGGGGGCTGAATCTCTAAATCTGTTGTTTCTCTTTGTGCTGTGCTAGTTGTTCTTTTTCAGTGACTACCTTTGTGCCTAGGCTCACGTCTCTAGCCTGGTTTAGCCTAGGACCAGCACAGTACCAACGTTGAACGATTATTCAGCTTGCTTTTGTAACTAACGTGGTACTAGTGTATTCCTTGCTTCAGCCCACCTACAACTCTACATATTTCGACTACAGTTTGACAGGTCGTGTTGCTGCGGCACCGATACACTTATTCCACGGTTGCAGACTTGTTGGTTGCTGACCCCTCCTGTTGTGCAAGGTAAGAATTGGTAAGAGCTTGTGTGGCAGGTTGAGAGTGAGCGCCTTGCAGTAGCTACATCCTAATAGTTGTAGAGTTTTTATTCCTTCACGTTTTTTTTTTTCTTGTTGCCTCTGTTCGTCTAACCATGGCAGGATTGGAGGTTGATGATGCTTCTCGTAATATGCCACACTCTCCTCGCACCAAGGGTATCATACAACACTTTGTAAGGCTAGTGAAGACGCACACGGAAGGTCTTGATAATGACATGCAGGTGACGAATGAAAAGATGGGGCAATTGGAGGCCACACAGATCGACACGAACACCAAACTTGCAAATGTGGAAATGACAGTTGCTCATATTGACAAGAGCCTTGTCGCACTCTTGAGGCGGTTTGATGAGATGCATACTAATATCAATGGTGGGCGTGATGAGGGCGCCGAAGGTAACTGGGATGACTATGTTGCTGATACTGAACAAGATGACCAAGAAGCACCTAATCGCCGGCGACTACGTACTAACCGTAGAGGTATGGGTGGTTTTCACCGACGTGAGGTACATGGTAATGATGATGCTTTTAGTAAGGTTAAATTTAAAATACCTCCTTTTGATGGTAAATATGACCCTGATGCTTACATTACTTGGGAGATTGCGGTTGATCAAAAGTTTGCATGCCATGAATTTCCTGAGAATGCGCGGGTTAGAGCTGCTACTAGTGAGTTTACTGAATTTGCTTCTGTTTGGTGGATAGAACATGGTAAGAAGAATCCTAATAACATGCCACAAACTTGGGATGCGTTGAAACGGGTCATGCGGGCTAGATTTGTTCCTTCTTATTATGCACGTGATATGTTAAACAAGTTGCAACAATTGAGACAGGGTACTAAAAGTGTAGAAGAATATTATCAGGAATTACAAATGGGTATGCTGCGTTGTAACATAGAGGAGGGTGAGGAATCTGCTATGGCTAGATTTTTGGGCGGGTTAAATAGGGAAATTCAGGACATCCTTGCTTATAAAGATTATGCTAATGTAACCCGATTGTTTCATCTTGCTTGCAAAGCTGAAAGGGAAGTGCAGGGACGACGTGCTAGTGCAAGGTCTAATGTTTCTGCAGGAAAATCTACACCATGGCAACAGCGCACGACTACATCCATGACCGGCCGTACACTAGCACCAACTCCCTCGCCAAGTCGACCAGCACCCCCGCCTTCCTCCAGCGACAAACCACGTGCATCTTCCACAAATTCAGCAACCAAATCTGCCCAGAAACCCGCAGGTAGTGCCTCTTCAGTAGCTTCCACAGGTAGAACAAGAGATGTTCTGTGTTATCGATGCAAGGGCTATGGACACGTGCAGCGTTATTGTCCTAATCAGCGTGTTTTGGTGGTAAAAGACGATGGTGGGTATTCCTCTGCTAGTGATTTGGATGAAGCTACACTTGCTTTGCTTGCGGCTGATGATGTAGGCACTAAGGAACCACCCGAAGAACAGATTGGTGCAGATGATGCAGAGCATTATGAGAGCCTCATTGTACAGCGTGTGCTTAGTGCACAAATGGAGAAGGCAGAGCAGAATCAGCGACATACGTTGTTTCAAACAAAGTGTGTCATTAAGGAGCGTTCATGTCGTTTGATCATTGATGGAGGTAGCTGCAACAACTTGGCTAGCAGCGACATGGTGGAGAAGCTTGCACTTACGACCAAACCGCACCCGCATCCATATCACATTCAATGGCTCAACAATAGTGGTAAGGTCAAGGTAACCAAGCTGGTACGAATTAATTTTGCTATTGGTTCATATCGTGATGTTGTTGACTGTGATGTTGTGCCTATGGATGCTTGTAATATTCTGCTAGGTAGACCATGGCAATTTGATTCAGATTGTATGCATCATGGTAGATCAAATCAATATTCTCTCATATACCATGATAAGAAAATTATTTTGCTTCCCATGTCCCCTGAGGCTATTGTGCGTGATGATGTTGCTAAAGCTACCAAAGCTAAAACTGAGAACAACAAGAATATTAAAGTTGTTGGTAATAACAAAGATGGGATAAAATTGAAAGGACATTGCTTGCTTGCAACAAAAACTGATGTTAATGAATTATTTGCTTCCACTACTGTTGCCTACGCCTTGGTATGCAAGGATGCTTTGATTTCAATTCAAGATATGCAGCATTCTTTGCCTCCTGTTATTACTAACATTTTGCAGGAGTATTCTGATGTATTTCCAAGTGAGATACCAGAGGGGCTGCCACCTATACGAGGGATTGAGCACCAAATTGATCTTATTCCTGGTGCATCTTTGCCGAATCGTGCGCCATATAGGACAAATCCAGAGGAAACAAAAGAAATTCAGCGACAAGTGCAAGAACTACTCGACAAAGGTTACGTGCGTGAGTCTCTTAGTCCGTGTGCTGTTCCGGTTATTTTAGTGCCTAAAAAAGATGGAACATGGCGTATGTGTGTTGATTGTAGGGCTATTAATAATATCACGATACGTTATCGACACCCTATTCCACGTTTAGATGATATGCTTGATGAATTGAGTGGTGCCATTGTCTTTTCTAAAGTTGATTTGCGTAGTGGGTACCACCAGATTCGTATGAAATTGGGAGATGAATGGAAAACTGCTTTCAAAACTAAGTTCGGATTGTATGAGTGGTTAGTCATGCCTTTTGGGTTAACTAATGCACCTAGCACTTTCATGAGATTAATGAACGAGGTTTTGCGTGCCTTCATTGGAAAATTTGTGGTAGTATACTTTGATGACATATTAATCTACAGCAAATCTATGGATGAACATGTTGATCACATGCGTGCTGTTTTTAATGCTTTACGAGATGCACGTTTATTTGGTAACCTTGAGAAGTGCACATTTTGCACCGATCGAGTTTCGTTTCTTGGTTATGTTGTGACTCCACAGGGAATTGAGGTTGATCAAGCCAAGATAGAAGCGATACATGGATGGCCTATGCCAAAGACTATCACACAGGTGCGGAGTTTCCTAGGACTTGCTGGCTTCTATCGCCGTTTTGTGAAGGACTTTAGCACCATTGCTGCACCTTTGAATGAGCTTACGAAGAAGGGAGTGCATTTTAGTTGGGGCAAAGTACAAGAGCACGCTTTCAACGTGCTGAAAGATAAGTTGACACATGCACCTCTCCTCCAACTTCCTGATTTTAATAAGACTTTTGAGCTTGAATGTGATGCTAGTGGAATTGGATTGGGTGGTGTTTTGTTACAAGAAGGCAAACCTGTTGCATATTTTAGTGAAAAATTGAGTGGGTCTGTTCTAAATTATTCTACTTATGATAAGGAATTATATGCTCTTGTGCGAACATTAGAAACATGGCAGCATTATTTGTGGCCCAAAGAGTTTGTTATTCATTCTGATCATGAATCTTTGAAACATATTCGTAGTCAAGGAAAACTGAACCGTAGACATGCTAAGTGGGTTGAATTTATCGAATCGTTTCCTTATGTTATTAAGCACAAGAAAGGAAAAGAGAATATCATTGCTGACGCTTTGTCTAGGAGATATACTTTGCTGAATCAACTTGACTACAAAATCTTTGGATTAGAGACGATTAAAGACCAATATGTTCATGATGCTGATTTTAAAGATGTGTTGCTGCATTGTAAAGATGGGAAAGGATGGAACAAATATATCGTTAGTGATGGGTTTGTGTTTAGAGCTAACAAGCTATGCATTCCAGCTAGCTCCGTTCGTTTGTTGTTGTTACAGGAAGCACATGGAGGTGGCTTAATGGGACATTTTGGAGCAAAGAAAACGGAGGACATACTTGCTGGTCATTTCTTTTGGCCCAAGATGAGAAGAGATGTGGTGAGATTGGTTGCTCGTTGCACGACATGCCAAAAGGCGAAGTCACGGTTAAATCCACACGGTTTGTATTTGCCTCTACCCGTTCCTAGTGCTCCTTGGGAAGATATTTCTATGGATTTTGTGCTGGGATTGCCTAGGACTAGGAAGGGACGTGATAGTGTGTTTGTGGTTGTTGATAGATTTTCTAAGATGGCACATTTCATACCATGTCATAAAACTGACGATGCTACTCATATTGCTGATTTGTTCTTTCGTGAAATTGTTCGCTTGCATGGTGTGCCCAACACAATCGTTTCTGATCGTGATGCTAAATTTCTTAGTCATTTTTGGAGGACTTTGTGGGCAAAATTGGGGACTAAGCTTTTATTTTCTACTACATGTCATCCTCAAACTGATGGTCAAACTGAAGTTGTGAATAGAACTTTGTCTACTATGTTAAGGGCAGTTCTAAAGAAGAATATTAAGATGTGGGAGGACTGTTTGCCTCATATTGAATTTGCTTATAATCGATCATTGCATTCTACTACAAAGATGTGCCCATTTCAGATTGTATATGGTTTGTTACCTCGTGCTCCTATTGATTTAATGCCTTTGCCATCTTCTGAAAAACTAAATTTTGATGCTACTAGGCGTGCTGAATTGATGTTAAAACTGCACGAAACTACTAAAGAAAACATAGAGCGTATGAATGCTAGATATAAGTTTGCTAGTGATAAAGGTAGAAAGGAAATAAATTTTGAACCTGGAGATTTAGTTTGGTTGCATTTGAGAAAGGAAAGGTTTCCTGAATTACGAAAATCTAAATTGTTGCCTCGAGCCGATGGACCGTTTAAAGTGCTAGAGAAAATTAACGACAATGCATATAGGCTAGATCTGCCTGCAGACTTTGGGGTTAGCCCCACATTTAACATTGCAGATTTAAAGCCCTACTTGGGAGAGGAAGTTGAGCTTGAGTCGAGGACGACTCAAATGCAAGAAGGGGAGAATGATGAAGACATCCACACTACTGATGCATCTATACCAATACAAGTACCAATTTCTGGTCCCATTACTCGCGCTCGTGCTCGTCAACTCAACCATCAGGTGATTACACTCTTGAGTTCATGTCCATCATATTTAGACCATGGAGACCCGTGCACTCTTGTTTTGCTTAGGAATCAGGGAGAAGACCGAAAGGGAAAAGGATTTGAACATGCTGGATTCGGACTGCAGAAGAACACCAACTTGTGACGGTCACCACGGTCAGATGCGGGCTCGGATTGGAATGTTCAAGCACAACATGGAAAGCTTATCAAGTCTACTTTCATATGGATCCGGAATTATAGTCATATCTGATACACCCAGCCCATGTGGGGTTGGCCGAGGCCCAACAAGTTAGGGTTGCCCGGAGCCCAACAGTTCATTAAGCACACCCAACTCAGAGAAAGACCCAATCGCCCCCAAAAGACTAGTCCAATGGGGGAAGGGTGGCTCTCCCTTTTAAAGTGGCTTCCTCCTCCCAAGTTAAGAGAGGTGGGATAATTCTGAGGCTCACACGATCGCCGTCCGACTACAATTGGGCCAACTGGGCCAATTGCGTCTTTACCAACGGGTAATAGTGGAGGATGTCCTCATCATTCCCACATTCTTAAAATGGGTCCTAGCTCTGATACCAGATGATACACCCAGCCCATGTGGGGTTGGCCGAGGCCCAACAAGTTAGGGTTGCCCGGAGCCCAACAGTTTATTAAGCACACCCAACTCAGAGAAAGACCCAATCGCCCCCAAAAGACTAGTCCAATGGGGGAAGGGTGGCTCTCCCTTTTAAAGTGGCTTCCTCCTCCCAAGTTAAGAGAGGTGGGATAATTCTGAGGCTCACACGATCGCCGTCCGACTACAATTGGGCCAACTGGGCCAATTGCGTCTTTACCAACGGGTAATAGTGGAGGATGTCCTCATCAATATCTGTTCTGAGGCCGCCGTAATCATTGTTTTCTTACCGAGACATTTCCTGCCTTTTCTGCCCATGGTGCTGCGTCACCCTATTTTGGCCCAATGGGTCGTGTATCAAGTTAGGTCCATTAGGGACGCATCCTAGGGTTGCAGCACGACCCCAATACTCTTGCGGTCGTCCTCCCATGTTTATAAACCCCCTAGCCGCCACCAAGAACAGCGGGTTTTGTTTAGATCAAGTTTAGCTCTCGCTACTTGCTTGCAAGCGCGCGTGCTAGTTCAGCCGCCCGTCTTCTTGTCTTCGGAACCCCACCATATTGTAGTTTGATCTTTAAACCTACATTTAGATCTGGTAATTCAGTACTTGTTCTACTTGTTCTTGCTAGTTCTTCGATTGCTTGCAGGACGAGTGCCCTAGTGGCCAGGGTGTCACGCTCCACAAGATCGTGACAGCCATAGGAGGTGGTGTATCGGTTGCTAAGGCGCAGCGTCTTTGGAAGGCTGTAGTCGGGCCGTGAACGTCGTCTCCTCCCCCAATCGAGTTATTCCACACCCTCTCATCGAAAGATCGGGCAATCACCCAACGGGTGCACATCAGTAGGTGCCCCTGAATCACTTGAAAAGTTCGGTATCTGCTTTTCTTACCTTTCCCAAGAGTGTTTCACCCGTCACACAGACATTACAAGCATCGGAGTTACGAGAATGCGGAAGCAATTACATTAACTTACCTTTATTTAAAAGTAAGATAGAGTTGAATATTTACAGGCCAGAATATAACCAATGAGTGCAGAGTAATATTATTACACACCAAGGGAGGCAAAAACCCCTCCCATTAAGTTTTAAACAAAAGTTCTTATGGAGGATCCTTTCCTCCCGCATCTTTACTCCTGGCATAGTGTATTGTTAGAGGTCTTCACCGTAAGACAGTGACAGGAAATCTTACAGCTAAGTGCATCTGCCACTACATTGGCCTTGCCTGGGTGATAATGAATTTCCAATTCATAGTCCTTAATAAGCTCAAGCCATCGCCTTTGTCTCATGTTCAATTCTGACTGGGTGAAGATATACTTCAGGCTTTTATGATCTGTATAAATGTGACAGATATTACCCAGCAGATAATGACGCCAGACCTTCAGGGCATGAACTACTGCAGCTAGCTCCAGATCATGAGTGGGATAATGCTCCTCATGCCGGTGTAACTGCCTGGAAGCATACGCGATTACTCGGCCTTCTTGCATTAATACACAGCCGAGACCACTGCCTGATGCGTCACAATACACATCAAAAGGCTTTTCAATATCCGGTTGAGCCAATACCGGAGCAGTGGTTAATAATACCTTCAATTTCTCAAAGGCTTCATTACATTATGAAGACCAATTGAATTTAGTATCATTCTTCAATAGACTTGTGATTGGTTTCACAAGCCTAGAAAAATCTGGTATAAATCGGCGGTAATAGCCAGCTAGTCCAAGGAAGCTTCGGACTTGATGAACAGTGGTTGGGGGTTTCCACTCCAAAATATCCTTGACCTTGCTTGGATCTACCGCAATCCCCTTGGCAGATAACACATGTCCCAAAAATTGGATTTCTTCCAGCCAAAACGCGCATTTACTGAACTTGGCATATAACTGATGTTCTCTCAAGCGCGTTAATACGATCCGTAAATGTTGAGCATGCTCCTCTTCATTCTTGGAATATATTAAAATATCATCTATGAAGACCACCACAAATTTGTCCAACTCGGGCATGAATACCGAGTTCATTAGATAAGTGAAGTGGGCAGGAGCATTCGTTAGTCCGAAAGACATTACCAAATATTCAAATAACCCATACCACGTAGTGAATGCAGTCTTTGGTATATCCTCGGGCCTGATACGGATCTGATGATAGCCCGACCTGAGATCAATTTTGGATAATACCCTTGCTCCAGTCAGTTGATCAAATAAAATGTCAATCCGTGGAAGAGGTTACTTGTTCTTGATAGTGACCTCATTCTGGGGTCGATAATCCACGCACATCCGTAATGTTTGATCCTACTTCTTGACGAATATGGCTGGACAACCCCATGGTGATGAGCTTGGCCGAATGAATCCCTTTTCAAGTAAATCTTGCAATTGGGTCTTAAGTTCTGCCAGCTCATTTGGAGGCATTCGGTACGATCTTCTAGAAATGGGAGCCGTACCGGGCTTCAACTCAATTACAAATTCTACATCCCTTTCAGGTGGCAATCCAGGCAAATCTTCTGGAAAGACATCTGGGAACTCACATACTACCGGAATATCCTTGATCTCCGGTATGATGGCTTCATAAATTCTGCCAGTAGTTTTAGCTGGAATGGGGATAGACAAAAGAATTTCCTCTTGGTTATGACTCAACCTGATGGTTCTCTGATCAGTGTTGAGGGTTGCTTTATGTTGGGCCAACCAATTCATGCCCAAAATCACATCTATGTCTTGGCCTTTCAGAACAATCATATTAGTAGGAAAGTCCCGTCCGGCCAATGTTACGGGCACCTGGAAAGCCACTTCTTTGGTAAAGAGTTGTCCCCCAGGCGAATGTATTCTAAACCCTTCCCTTGATTCATGGTATGGAATGCAATGTTGCTCCACAAATTTCTTGCTAATGAATGTATGTGAAGCACCAGAATCAAAAAGAATAATTGCGGGATGATTGGCCACAAGGAACGTACCGATCATTACCGGTTCGCCGTCCGGTGTGGTGGCCACTTGAGTGTAATAAACTTGTCCCATCTTCTTTATGTTCTTGCCCGCATTTCCCTTAGCTTGAGAAGAATTCCCAGTACCTTGTTGATTGTTTGAGCGATTCTGCTTCGGGTAGGGGCAATCCTTAATAAAGTGCCCAGATTTTCCGCAATTGAAGCAGGCTGTTGACGAACTAGGAAGGGCAGGGAAACGAATGCTAGGGGCACCCCGCTGACTTGTTGTGGTGGGGGCAGCATTGGGACGGATGAACACTGGTTGTTTGAATGGGAAGGAGGGTGGGCGTGATGAAGAACGACCCTGATTAAAAGGCCGGATAACTAACCGTTGCCTTTTCTCGGGGCCCTGATTAGGCATGTTGCCTCCATTCCCCTTGGACTTTCCAGAACTTGTATATTTATATTCAACTGCCAGCGCTGTGCTGACAGCCCTTCCGTATGTGAGGTCGATGCAGGTAGCCATTTTCCTTTGCATCCAATCATTTAAACCCCTCATGAAACAGTTCTTCTTCTTTATGTCGGTGTTGACTTGGTCAATTGCATACTGAGATAAGTGATTAAATTTATTGAGATACTGGGTGACAGTATCTCCGCCTTGCTTCAACTTCATGAATTCCTCCTGTTTCATGTGGAGGACCCCTTCAGGTATGTAATGCTCTCTGAAGGCCAGCTTGAATTCATCCTAGGTTACTTGATGACCAGCCGGTTGTACGGCAACAAAGTTCCCCCACTAGGTGCTGGCAGGGCCACGCAATTGCTGAGCTGTGAACAGGGGCTTCTGAGTTTCGGAACAACGAAGAAGTCCAAATTTCTGCTCAATGACGCGGATCCATTCATCCGCCTCTAAAGGATCTTCTGCCTTGATGAACAATGGAGGGCGCGTCTCGGAGAAGTCCAAATAAGATGTCTCACGGAGGCCTTGCGGATAGCCCCGCCCGCCTTGTTATTGGAGTTGCTGACCTGCCATCTCCTGTAGGAAACGGGTATTATCTATTGTAGCATTCACCAAGGCGGCGATAGCCTCGACAAGTGTCGGGGGTACTGGAGGTGGGTTTGGTGTTGCCTCCCTCCCATGGGAGGTACTAGCCCCATCCTGAGCACGAGTCCGGGAAGGCATCTGTGGCAACAAACATTTGAAAACAATATAATATGCCAAAGAAAACCATCCATTTTACATTACTAAAAAGAGTAATGTTATAGACTCGAATTTTACAACAGCATTACACTACCTATTATACATCACTACTATTTCTACTATTACACTATACTACTCCTGCTTCCTGTTGCTCTGGGTAGCCTCGTTGTCGGGCGTAGGAGACCACTCATCGACCAACTTCATAGAGGGAGGGGGCCTGAAAAGGTCCAATTCGCCACCAAAAGCTTCTCCCGCTACATGAGAAGGTCCGGCTTCTGTCCCAACAGGATCCGCAGGTACATTGAGGTGCAATTGCGAATACAGTACATGATCTTCTTCATGTAGAGTATTGCAATAAGCCTGCAGGTTATCAATGGCTGAGCTAAGCTCTTCTACTCGGGCTCGAGCTTTTGCCTCCTTAGCCTAGGCAAGCGAACGAGAGTGAACCGCCCAGTCGAGCGCTAAATCTCGATCCGCGAGCTGATCTCGCAGGCGGCAGACGTCGCTTCTCAATTCATTGATTCTGACGCCATCCGTGACCCATATGTCAATCCTACGTTGGAGTTCTGTTTGAAGCTGATTAACTTTCGCTTCAAGATCCCCGATCGGATCATTACTCCCACTACTGCTATCCTCATGTCTTGGGGCGAGTTGATGACGTGGCACACCAATTGGGCCAGTATGCTTGCGTGGAGTTCCCCTCGTGCGCGGCGGCATTTTTCTAAGGGGGAAAATTTTATTAGCATTGTTCTTAGCATCATGCATGTGTAATTACAGAATCAACCTTAGTTGATTCACACCTTCTATATGTTGCACTCTTACGATCTGGTCTTTAAGATAAATTCTTCAGAAATACTTAGGTAAGAAGAGAAGAGATTTTCTAGATAAGTCTTTAGAAAATTCTTTTGAAGATGCCTCATAATATCTGCACAGAAGGGCTTTGCTCCGATACCAGCTGTGACGGAACCTCCCAAGTCATTAGGCCCACCTACAGTTGTCCTTGTCCAACGGACCTCAGACAACCCTATAGGTGCCCCTGAATCACTTGACAAGTTCGGTATCTGCTTTTCTTACCTTTCCCAAGAGCGTTTCACCCGTCACGCAGACATTACAAACATCGGAGTTACGAGAATGCGGAAGCAATTACATTAACTTACCTTTATTTAAAAGTAAGATAGAGTTGAATATTTACAGGCCAGAATATAACCTATGAGTGTAGAGTAATATTATTACACACCAAGGGAGGCAAAACCCCCTCCAATTAAGTTTTAAACAAAAGTTCTTATGCAGGATCCTTTCCTCCCGCAGCTTTACTCCTGGTGTTCTTCCTTCGGTACCACCTTAGAACAAAAGCAACAAAAGTTTGTCGCTTCTTCACCTAAAAACAACGGCGAATAAATCCCTGAGTATGGAATTACTCAGCAAGTCTTACCCGACTAAAGAAAAGACTCTCAAGGGTATGCTGGTTATAAGGGAGTCAAGGTAAGGTTTCTCAATAATCAAAGACTCTGTTCTGCAGAAATGCTTACTAAACGTGGATCCTTAAAATCCAGTTTTATTTGTCCAGTTAAGTAAAATTACCTATAACTAGAGTTCTTTCTACCCTAGTTCAAACACTTGACCTGCACTAGCCAATTTCCTAACAACCCTTAATCTTTACTAGAGTTCTACGCATAGGTCAGTGACCAAGTCTTCATAACCGCGAAGGTACGACGATCCGAATCGATTATACTCAGCTGAGGATCTCCAATCACACGACATATGTAGCACTTAACCCTTGCATATGTCAACCCGCCACCGGGGTTCTTAAGACCAGATCAGGTTCACGTCAACCGAGAGCACAGATACACCACCGTCCAGCCTCTTGCCACGGAGGGTACACGCTACTCTCGCCATCGCTCCACTCCCATTGCGTGTTATCTTATTCTGGCCTTAGTCTGCCCGAGGCAAAGCTTACCAATGACGAGGCATGTGACTAGTTAAAGGGTCCTCGGTCATCAAGCCTACATCGAGACGGTCCTTAATCGACTCAAACGGAGACACTACACCGAGACTCTCTTCTCGTGCAAGTCACCCGCCCGGTCTCAGCTTAATCATTTCAACCCAAAGTTTGGTACCTGGCAGAGGTACATCTTTTCTGATGTTGAACCCATCACGACCATGATGGATCCACCCACTTTTGCCACATCAAAGTTTTATTTTTGAAAACATCCCACCCACTTTTGCCACATCATCTTTTGTGAAAAACAAAACATTTTTTTTCTAAAGCAAGGCTAAGCATCAAAAATCTTTTTGTAAAATAGGGATTTCAAGGAAGGTAATCAAATCCAAGGAAGGTAATGCAGGAATTGTTTTAGCAATCAACTCCTATCACCTAATGCATCAAGCAAGTGAAAAAGATTTTTAAAACACAAGGAGGTGGCAAATGCACCGGGGCTTGCCTTCGTTTATAGGTGAGTCAGGCTGAGATCCGCAGATGTCAAAGTAAAAACAATTTCCTGCCTGATGTTTCGCAGGTGGTGGTGGTGAAGTCTTCTCTTCTTCTACTTCAACCTCTTCCTCGTTTTCTAAATATAACCATATATATATATATAAGAATGAATGCCATGTAATGCTCATTAAAGTGCAAGAATAGTAAAGGTTTATTTCTAAAATCTTGAATACAACTTTCCTTCACGGAACTCCGAGAACTTAGGGTTTCCGGAGTCAACAGTGAAGTTCAAAGAGTAGGGGGTGGGGGTTTTGGGTTCTATTTATCAAACAAGGTCCAAATCTTACCAAAATCAACTCAAGGCTTCTAAATATTATATAAAGGTCATCTAAAAAGTTTGGGAATTTTTGGAATTATTATCTATTTTCTAAAAATCCAGAAACAAGGTTTTAGGCTATTTTAAATGCTCCAAAATTCCCTATTTGACCTAAAAATCATAAAACTATTTTTATTAAATACTATGGAGAATTAGGAATCTAAGAAAATTGGTTTGACATTTTTAAGATTTTTCTACAATTATCTAAAATTTTTTTAGCCCTGGCAGAAAAAGAAAAGAAAAAGGGATGAACTGTCTTGGGCCGAATCCAGCCAACTATGGGCGGAAGTGCGCCCGCGCCCACGCGCCTGTAGATTTTGCACGAAGGGCCCCGCGGTTTTGAGTATCCAAAACTGAGTCCAAAACACTATTTAAACACTTGCTGACATTTTACAAGAATCCCCTCGAACTTCTATTTCTTTCCAAGTCGAGGTCCTCGACGACGACGAACGCGGCAGAGCTCCGGCGAGCTCGTAGACTGGCCGAATGGGGCAAGGACTAGCGCCCAACTTCGGCCGAAACCTAATTCACGTCCTAACGAATGTTTTCCCCAAACTAATTCCAAAAGTGGCTAACTAGTTGACTCTGGCCATGTCGATCGTGAGCAGAGCGGATAGTTGGGCGCGTTACCGGCGATCAGTGGGTTCTTGGTTCAATTGGGTGGGTCGGCAAGCAACACGGACGCATGAGAATGCTTAAACGAGAGAGCAGGCAGCATGAACTAACCAGAATTGTGCTGGCCGCGGTGAGGTCGTTTTCATGGTGTTCTTGAGCAGATTTGGGGGAAGTTTAAAATTGGAGCTCACTGGTGATCGACTGGGAGCAATACTGGGTGGCTGGGTGTGTGATGACCTTGCGGAGCTCACGGCGGGCTCAATTTATAGGGAGCGACCGCGAGAACAATGAATTTGAGCGGCAGATCGTGATCGGTAAGAACAAGGTGAGTCACTGGTGGCCGCTCAACGTGGCTTTTACCGTGGCGGCACCTCCGGCGATCACCGGACATGCGAAGCACGGTTAGCCGCGACGTGGTAAAGCATCTGGACACGCGGCGGATGACGGTGATGGTTCAACGGCGGTGAGAATCTTATCCGAGGGATCGGTGAGCAAGGGGGAAGGTACGACGGCTAGCCGGAGTGGTGTCCAGCTCAACGGCGGTGATGATCCTTCTACCCAAGATGTTATCCACTTGCCGCGAGCACGAATCTAGACGCCGGCGACACGAATCACGGCGGAGATATCGTTGGCGGTGAGATCTCTGCACTGGCAGCCTGATCCAATTCAGGTTACTGTACCATCGCATCCCACATCAGTTAGCCTGACAGAGCAACTTCAGGGCAAATTCTCTCTAGATTTCGCATGACAACTTTATCATCCCTCTGCACCAAAGTTGTAGAGCTACAAACCAGCTATAATTTTGCCACAGCAGCAGTAGCCAAATTCCTATTGAATCAAGCTTGAATTCATGCCCAAAGTCTTTGTGGTTGCACTGTCAGTCTGAAATTCAGACTTCAACAGCCTGACAGCCCATCTTTGGGTATAATTTTCTCCAAATCCTTCTCAACAACTATGCTTACTCTCTTAAGCAAAGTTGTTCACCTTTGATAGGTTTACAAATTTGATGTGGTGACCTAGGGTAAATTCTCACTATTTTGGAAGATATAGAGCTCCAAAGTTGAGCCCATATCACTAAATTTCAGACTTAGACTTATAGGGTTTAAGTGGTGCTTTTTGCAAATAGACCCAAAACTTAGGGTTTAACTTGCAAATCCACATATTTGTGATCCATATGGCTTAGGACACTTTATTATCATGGTTTTTGCACTTTAGTCCAAAAGTAGACTAATTTTGCACTTAACCCTCTAGGGTTTAGGTTTAGGGTTTTCCAGGGTTCCAATTAGGGTTTTTGGTATTTCAAGGGTGTGAATGCCACTTAGATCCATCCTTAGTAATATTTTATGATTATTTTACTTAAGCTTTAGGGTTCTCTCTATTTGGGTCTTGTTTTACCCTTCAGATCCATATTTAAGGTTAAGTACCCTACACTAGGGTTTTATTTGCAAAATACCATAACAATACAACTTGTTTGAAATTTTTGCCTAGTGAATGCACTCTAGGTGTGTCAAACATATGAAATGCCAATGCTTATGATGTTATGCTCAAGTTTTAGTGACAGTAACACTAGGGGTGTTACAGGCTTATCCGCAGGGACCCCATGAAACTTCGTACTTGGATTTCTCGGAAACCCATCCCCCACTATTCGTCAAAGCCGAAGATCCTCTCGAAGCCGATGAATGGGTTCGAGTCATTGAGCAGAAATTTGGGCTCATCCGCTGCGTGGAGACCCAAAAGCCATTGTTCACGGCTTAGTAGCTAAGAGGCTCTGCCAGCACCTGGTGGGGAAATTATGTGGCCATTCAGCCTGCCAGAAATTAGGTCACATGGGACGAATTTAAATTGGCGTTTCGTGAGCACTACATTCCAGAAGGAGTGCTGCACATGAAGCAGGAAGAATTCATGAGACTCAAGCAAGGAGGAGATACTGTCATGCAGTATCTCAACAAATTCAATCATTTGTCCCATTATGCAATTGACTAGGTCAATACTGACCTGAAAAAGAGGAATTGTTTTATGCGAGGCCTCAATGACCGGCTTCAGAGAAAGATGGCCACCTGCCTTGATCTCTCCTACAGCAGGGCTGTCAACACAGCGCTGGCAGTTGAAGCTAAGCATACAGGCCCAGGCAAATCAAAGGGACTTGGAGGTGACAGGTCCAACCAGGGGCCTAAAAAGCGACAAAGGTTGGTAATCCGACCTTTCAATCAAAACCGTTCTTCACCTCGTCCACCCTCCTACCCCTTCAAATAGCTTGTATTCATCCGCCCTACCGCTGCCCCCACTTCAACAACTCAGTCGAGTGCCCCTGGTGCTCGTTTCCCCGCCCTCCCAAGCTCTTCAACTAGCTGCTTCAATTGTGGGAAGTCTAGACATTTTATCAAAGACTGCCCATATCCGAGGTAGAACAAATCCAATAATCAACAGAACCCAGGGAGTTCAGGCCAAGGCAAGGGAAATACGACAAATAATGCAGCGGGCAAGAATATAAAGAAGACTGGGCGAATATACTACACGCAAGTGGCCACTACACCAGAGGGAGAGCCAGTTATGATGGGTACGTTCCTCGTGGCCAATCACCCTGCAGCCATTCTCTTTAATTCTAGTGCTTCGCATACATTCATAAGCAAGAAATTTGTGGAGAAATATTGCATTCCTTGCATCGAATCAAGGAAAGGATTTATTATTCATTCACCTAGGGGACAAATATTCACTAAAGAAGTGGCTTTCCATGTGCCCGTATCATTGGCTGAACGGGACTTTCCCACAAATATGATTATTCTGAAAGGCCAAGATATAGATGTAATTCTGGGCATGAATTGGTTAGCCCAGCACAAAACTAGCCTCAACACTGATTTGAGAACCATCAGGTTGAGCTATGGCTAGGAAGAGGTTCTCTTGTCCATCCCTGTAGCTATCCAGCTAAACCATTTGGCATAGTCTATGAAGCCATCATACCGGAAATCCAAGATATTTTGGTAGTATGTGAATTCCCGGACGTCTTTCCAGAAGATCTGCATGGATTGCCTCTAGAAAGAGATGTAGAATTTGTGATTGAATTGAAGCCTGGTACGGCTCGTGTTTCTAGAAGGTCGTAACGAATGCCTCCAAATGAGTTGGCAGAGCTTAAGACACAATTACAAGATCTACTAGCGAAGGGATTCATCCGACCTAGTTCGTCACCTTGGGGTTGTACAACCATCTTTGTCAAGAAAAGGATCAAATGCTTCCGATGTGCGTGGACTACAGACCCCTTAATGAGGTCACAATCAAGAATAAGTACCCTCTTCCCCGGATTGATATCTTATTTGATCAGCTTACCGGAGCTCGAGTATTTTCGAAGATTGACTTCAGGTCGGGCTATCATCAGATCCGTATCCGACCCGAAGACATACCCAAGACCGCATTTACTATGCGATATGGATTATTTGAATACCTAGTTATGTCTTTCGGATTAACAAATGCTCCTGCCCACTTCACATATCTGATGAACTCGGTATTTATGCTCGAGTTGGACAAATTTGTGGTGCACAACAATAGCTACAGGCATTTTCGGTGGCCAGTTTTATTTTCAGCGGCCAGGCTCTGGCCGCCGAAAATAGGTCAGTATTTTCGGCAGCACCTACGAGCCGCCGAAAATAAGGTTATTTTCGGTGGCCTCTAACACAGCCGCCGAAAATAACCTTATTTTCGGCGGCTAGAGCGCAGGCCACCGAAAATAAAGCTATAATAACGGCTCCCAACTCTTTCTCTCTTCTCTCTCTTTCTCTCCTCACGTCGTCGCTCTCTGTCTTGCTCCCGCGCCGTCGCCTGCCGCTCTCACTACCGCGCCGCCGCTCTCGCGCCTCATCCGCCGCCGCCGGCCGCGGCCGCCATCCCCTGCTCGCGAGCGCGCCCGCCGCTCTCGCGCCTCTCCACCGCCGGCGGCCACGGCCACCCTCCAGCTCGCCCGCGTGCCCGCCACCAACGCTCCCCATCCCCAGCGCTCGGCCGCTACAGCTAGCGCGACGGCCTGCCCCTGCCCCTGCTCGCGCGACCGCCGCAACACCGCTGTGACGGAACCTCCCAAGTCATTAGGCCCACCTACAGTTGTCCTTGTCCAATGGACCTCAGACAACCCTACAGGTGCTCCTGAATCACTTGACAAGTTCGGTATCTGCTTTTCTTACCTTTCCCAAGAGCGTTTCACCCATCACGCAGACATTACAAATCATCGGAGATGCGGAAGTGCAGAAGCAGTTACAATAACTTAGTTTCATTTAAAAGTAAGACAGAGTTAAATATTTACAGACCAGAATAAAATATACGAGTGCAGAGTATTATTATCACAAACCATGGGAGGCAAATACTCCTTCCCAAATAGATAGTAAAAAGTTTTCAATGGAGGGCCTTCCCTCCCGTAGCTCTAGTCTTGGTGTTCGTCTTTGGGTACCACCCTTGAACAAAAGCAACAAAAGTTTGTTGCTTCTTCGCCTAAAACAACATGGGACAAAGCCCTGAGTACGAAGTGTACTTTCGCAAGACTTACGTGACAAAGTAAAAGACTCTCAAGGATATGCTAGCTTTAAGGGAGTCAAAGTAAGGCTTATCAATAATCAATGACTCTGTTTGCAGAAATGCTTACTAAAGTGGATCCTTAAAAATCCAATTTTAATTGTCAGGTTAAGTAAGATTACCTGTATCTAGAGTTCTTGCTACCCTAGTTCAAACACTTGACATGCACTAGCCAATTTCTTAACAACCCTTCATCTTTACTGGATTTCTACGTATAGGGCAGTGACCAAGTCTTCATAACCGCGAAGGTACAGCAATCTGAATCGATTATACTCAGCTGAGGATCTCCAATCACATGACATATGTAGCACTTAACCCTTGCATATGTCAACTCGCCACCGGGGTTCTTAAGACTAGATCAGGTTCACGCCAACCGAGAGCACAGATACACCACCGTCCAGCCTCTTGCCACGGAGGGTACACGCTACTCTCGCCATCTCTCCATGCCCATTGCGTGTTATCTTATTCTGGTATTAGTCTGCCCGAGGCAAAGCTTACCCATGACGAGGCATGTGACCAGTTAAAGGGTCCTCGGTCAGCAAGCGTACATCGGCACGGTCCTTAATCGACTCAGACGGAGACACTACACCGAGACTCTCTTCTTGTGCAAGTCACCCGCTCGGTCTTAGCTTTATTATTTTCAAACCAAAGTTTGGGACCTGGCAGAGGTACATCTTTTCCGATGTTGAACCCATCATGGCCATGATGGATCCACCATCAAGTTTTATTTTCAAAAACATCCCTCCCACTTTGCCACATCATCTTTTTGTAAAAACAAAACATTTTGTTTGCTAGAGAAAGACTAAGCATAGGAAAAACCTTTTGTAAAACAGGGCTTCCAAGGAAGGTAATCAAATTCAAGGAAGGAAATGCAGGAATTGTTTTAGTACTCAACTCCTATTACCTAATGCATCAAGCAAGTGAGAAAGATTTTAAAAGAATCAAGGAGGTGGCAAATGCACCGGGGCTTGCCTTGTTTTACTGGTGAATCAGGCTCGCAACCACAGATGTCAAAGTAGAAACAGCTGCCTGCCTGATGTTCCTCAAGTGGTGGTGGCAGAGTCTTCTCTTCTTCTACCTCTTCTTCATTTTCTAAATATGACCATACATTATAATGAATGCCCATGTAATGCTCATGCGAGTGCAAAGATAATAAAAGTTTATTATCTAAAGTCTAGAATACAACTTTCCTTCACGGTTCTCCGAGAACCTAGGGTTTCCGGAGTCAATAGTGAAGTTCATAGGGCAGGGGGTAGGGTTTTGGGTTCTAAGTATCAAACAAGGTCCAAATCATACCAAACTCTACCCAAGGCTTCTAAATATTATATAAGGGTCATCTAAAAAGTTTGGGGATTTTTGGGAATTATTATCTATTTTCTAAAAATCTAGAAACAAGGTTTTAGACTGTTTTAAATACTCTGTAATTTCCTGTTTGGATTAAAAATGCTAAAACTATTTATATTAAATTCTATGGAAAATTAGGAATCTAGGAAAATTAGTCCTACATTTTTAGGATTTTTTTACAATTTCCTAGAATTGTTTTAGCTCTGGCAGAAAAAGAAAAGGAAAAAGTTAGGAATAGTACTAGACCGAATCTAGCCCAGGTCGGCCCAACAACTACATATACGCGCCCGCGCGCTTATAGACTTTACGAAAACGCCCCAGAGGTCTTAACTAATTTGCAAAACGTTCTATAGAATATTCTAAGAGTCACTGACATCTTACACCGAGGTCCCTGGAACTTCGTTTCTTCTCCAAATAAGCCCCCGACGTCGAGCGGCGTTGCAGAGCTCCGGCGAGCTCGCGCACCAGCCAAATTGCTCAAAGACTGGCGCCCTACTTCGGTTGAAACCGAATTCAAGTCCTAACCATTATTTCCCCCAGTTAATTTCAAGAATGGCTACCCAATTTACTTTGGCCACGATGACAGCGGGGAAAATCAAAGGAACAACGTGTTCCTGGCGATTTATGGAGGTCTAGTTCAATCCGAGGGGTCGAGGAGTTTTAGGAGAGCCTAAGGATGCTAGAACAAACGACGGAGAAGCTTGAACTGACCTGGGTACGGCGGGCTTAGCCGCGGCCCGACTCAATCTGATCCAGACGCCAAGATCTTTACCCGCCCACATTTATCCACAATCCACAACACACGAATCTCGACGATCGACGTGAATCATAGCGCGACGGTCATCGGCGGTGAGGTTCACTGAACCTGATCCGATCAGCTACTGTACCATGAGAGTCATCTTCAGAGTGCCTGACAGATGATGTTTAGGGTAGATTATCTCTAAATTTTCTATGGCAACACATCCAAGGCTCTGTATCAAAGTTGTAGACCTATAAATCATCTTTATCTTTGTCATAGCATCCCTAGAGGAATTCTTACTGGATCATGCTTAGAATTGAGCTCAAAGTCTCCTCAAACCCACAGGCAGTCCAAATTCAGACTTCAAACATCCTGAAAGCCTAACTTTGGGTGTATTTATCTCCAAATTCTTCATAACAACAATGTTTAATCCCTTAAACAAAGTTGTTCACCTTTGATAGATCTACAAAATTGATGTGGTGACCTAGGGCAAAATCCCTTTTGTTTGGAAGTTACCAGGCCCCAAAGATTAACCCATTACAGTGAAATTCAGACTTAGTCAAAAGAGTTCAAATGTGGCTCTTTTGCAAATAAGTCCAAAACTCAGTGTTTAGGTTGCAAATCTTCATAATTGTGGACCATATGACTTAAGATGCTTTAACTTCATAGTTTTTGCTTTTTAGTCCAAAAGTGCACTAATTTTGCACTTAGCCCCCTAGGGTTTAACTCTAGGGTTTACCAGGGTTCTATTTAGAGTTTCTTGCACTCTTAGGGTTTGGATCCCACTTAAGTTCATCCATGGTGACACTTTATGACTTCTTCAATTGAGTTTTGAGGTTTTCTTTCGTTTAAGCCTTGTTTGCTCTATTAAACCCAATCTAGGGTTAATTTCCCCACTCCAGGGTTCTATTTGCAAAAGGTCATACCAATACAACTTGTTTGAAATTTTGCCTAGTGAATGCACTCTAGGTGTGTCAAACATATGAAATGCCAATGCTTATGATGTCATGCTCAAGTTTTAGTGATAGTAACACCAGGGGTGTTACATCCTGATGTGCACCCGTTCGGTGATTGCCCGATCTTTCGATGAGAGGGTGTGGAATAACTCGATTGGGGAAGGAGACGACGTTCACGGCCCGACTACAGCCTTCCAAAGACGCTGCGCCTTAGCAACCGATACACCACCTCCTATGGTTGTCACGATCTTGTGGAGCGTGACACCCTGGCCACTAGGGCACTCGTCCTGCAAGCAATCGAAGAACTAGCAAGAACAAGTAGAACAAGTACTGAATTACCAGATCTAAATGTAGGTTTCAAAATCAAACTCCAATATGGTGGGGTTCCGAAGACAAGAAGACGGGCGGCTGAACTAGCACGCGCGCTTGCAAGCAAGTAGCGAGAGCTAAACTTGATCTAAACAAAACCCGCTGTTCTTGGTGGCGGCTAGGGGGTTTATAAACATGGGAGGACGACCACAAGGGTATTGGGGTCGTGCTGCAACCCTAGGATGCGTCCCTAATGGACCTAACTTGATACACGACCCATTGGGCCAAAATAGGGTGACGCAGCACCATGGGCAGAAAAGGCAGGAAATGTCTCGGTAAGAAAACAATGATTACGGCGGCCTCAGAACAGATATGACTATAATTCCGGATCCATATGAAAGTAGACTTGATAAGCTTTCCATGTTGTGCTTGAACATTCCAATCCGAGCCCGCATCTGACCGTGGTGACCGTCACAAGTTGGTGTTCTTCTGCAGTCCGAATCCAGCATGTTCAAATCCTTTTCCCTTTCGGTCTTCTCCCTGATTCCTAAGCAAAACAAGAGTGCACGGGTCTCCATGGTCTAAATATGATGGACATGAACTCAAGAGTGTAATCACCTGATGGTTGAGTTGACGAGCACGAGCGCGAGTAATGGGACCAGAAATTGGTACTTGTATTGGTATAGATGCATCAGTAGTGGGGATGTCTTCATCATTCTCCCCTTCTTGCATTTGAGTCGTCCTCGACTCAAGCTCAACTTCCTCTCCCAAGTAGGGCTTTAAATCTGCAATGTTAAATGTGGGGCTAACCCCAAAGTCTGCAGGCAGATCTAGCCTATATGCATTGTCGTTAATTTTCTCTAGCACTTTAAACGGTCCATCGGCTCGAGGCAACAATTTAGATTTTCGTAATTCAGGAAACCTTTCCTTTCTCAAATGCAACCAAACTAAATCTCCAGGTTCAAAATTTATTTCCTTTCTACCTTTATCACTAGCAAACTTATATCTAGCATTCATACGCTCTATGTTTTCTTTAGTAGTTTCGTGCAGTTTTAACATCAATTCAGCACGCCTAGTAGCATCAAAATTTAGTTTTTCAGAAGATGGCAAAGGCATTAAATCAATAGGAGCACGAGGTAACAAACCATATACAATCTGAAATGGGCACATCTTTGTAGTAGAATGCAATGATCGATTATAAGCAAATTCAATATGAGGCAAACAGTCCTCCCACATCTTAATATTCTTCTTTAGAACTGCCCTTAACATAGTAGACAAAGTTCTATTCACAACTTCAGTTTGACCATCAGTTTGAGGATGACATGTAGTAGAAAATAAAAGCTTAGTCCCCAATTTTGCCCACAAAGTCCTCCAAAAATGACTAAGAAATTTAGCATCACGATCAGAAACGATTGTGTTGGGCACACCATGCAAGCGAACAATTTCACGAAAGAACAAATCAGCAATATGAGTAGCATCGTCAGTTTTATGACATGGTATGAAATGTGCCATCTTAGAAAATCTATCAACAACCACAAACACACTATCACGTCCCTTCCTAGTCCTAGGCAATCCCAGCACAAAATCCATAGAAATATCTTCCCAAGGAGCACTAGGAACGGGTAGAGGCAAATACAAACCGTGTGGATTTAACCGTGACTTCGCCTTTTGGCATGTCGTGCAACGAGCAACCAATCTCACCACATCTCTTCTCATCTTGGGCCAAAAGAAATGACCAGCAAGTATGTCCTCCGTTTTCTTTGCTCCAAAATGTCCCATTAAGCCACCTCCATGTGCTTCCTGTAACAACAACAAACGAACGGAGCTAGCTGGAATGCATAGCTTGTTAGCTCTAAACACAAACCCATCACTAACGATATATTTGTTCCATCCTTTCCCATCTTTACAATGCAGCAACACATCTTTAAAATCAGCATCATGAATATATTGGTCTTTAATCGTCTCTAATCCAAAGATTTTGTAGTCAAGTTGATTCAGCAAAGTATATCTCCTAGACAAAGCGTCAGCAATGATATTCTCTTTTCCTTTCTTGTGCTTAATAACATAAGGAAACGATTCGATAAATTCAACCCACTTAGCATGTCTACGGTTCAGTTTTCCTTGACTACGAATATGTTTCAAAGATTCATGATCAGAATGAATAACAAACTCTTTGGGCCACAAATAATGCTGCCATGTTTCCAATGTTCGCACAAGAGCATATAATTCCTTATCATAAGTAGAATAATTTAGAACAGACCCACTCAATTTTTCACTAAAATATGCAACAGGTTTGCCTTCTTGTAACAAAACACCACCCAATCCAATTCCACTAGCATCACATTCAAGCTCAAAAGTCTTATTAAAATCAGGAAGTTGGAGGAGAGGTGCATGTGTCAACTTATCTTTCAGCACGTTGAAAGCGTGCTCTTGTACTTTGCCCCAACTAAAATGCACTCCCTTCTTCGTAAGCTCATTCAAAGGTGCAGCAATGGTGCTAAAGTCCTTCACAAAACGGCGATAGAAGCCAGCAAGTCCTAGGAAACTCCGCACCTGTGTGATAGTCTTTGGCATAGGCCATCCATGTATCGCTTCTACCTTGGCTTGATCAACCTCAATTCCCTGTGGAGTCACAACATAACCAAGAAACGAAACTCGATCGGTGCAAAATGTGCACTTCTCAAGGTTACCAAATAAACGTGCATCTCGTAAAGCATTAAAAACAGCACGCATGTGATCAACATGTTCATCCATAGATTTGCTGTAGATTAATATGTCATCAAAGTATACTACCACAAATTTTCCAATGAAGGCACGCAAAACCTCGTTCATTAATCTCATGAAAGTGCTAGGTGCATTAGTTAACCCAAAAGGCATGACTAACCACTCATACAATCCGAACTTAGTTTTGAAAGCAGTTTTCCATTCATCTCCCAATTTCATACGAATCTGGTGGTACCCACTACGCAAATCAACTTTAGAAAAGACAATGGCACCACTCAATTCATCAAGCATATCATCTAAACGTGGAATAGGGTGTCGATAACGTATCGTGATATTATTAATAGCCCTACAATCAACACACATACGCCATGTTCCATCTTTTTTAGGCACTAAAATAACCGGAACAGCACACGGACTAAGAGACTCACGCACGTAACCTTTGTCGAGTAGTTCTTGCACTTGTCGCTGAATTTCTTTTGTTTCCTCTGGATTTGTCCTATATGGCGCACGATTCGGCAAAGATGCACCAGGAATAAGATCAATTTGGTGCTCAATCCCTCGTATAGGTGGCAGCCCCTCTGGTATCTCACTTGGAAATACATCAGAATACTCCTGCAAAATGTTAGTAATAACAGGAGGCAAAGAATGCTGCATATCTTGAATTGAAATCAAAGCATCCTTGCATACCAAGGCGTAGGCAACAGTAGTGGAAGCAAATAATTCATTAACATCAGTTTTTGTTGCAAGCAAGCAATGTCCTTTCAATTTTATCCCATCTTTGTTATTACCAACAACTTTAATATTCTTGTTGTTCTCAGTTTTAGCTTTGGTAGCTTTAGCAACATCATCACGCACAATAGCCTCAGGGGACATGGGAAGCAAAATAATTTTCTTATCATGGTATATGAGAGAATATTGATTTGATCTACCATGATGCATACAATCTGAATCAAATTGCCATGGTCTACCTAGCAGAATATTACAAGCATCCATAGGCACAACATCACAGTCAACAACATCACGATATGAACCAATAGCAAAATTAATTCGTACCAGCTTGGTTACCTTGACCTTACCACTATTGTTGAGCCATTGAATGTGATATGGATGCGGGTGCGGTTTGGTCGTAAGTGCAAGCTTCTCCACCATGTCGCTGCTAGCCAAGTTGTTGCAGCTACCTCCATCAATGATCAAACGACATGAACGCTCCTTAATGACACACTTTGTTTGAAACAACGTATGTCGCTGATTCTGCTCTGCCTTCTCCATTTGTGCACTAAGCACACGCTGTACAATGAGGCTCTCATAATGCTCTGCATCATCTGCACCAATCTGTTCTTCGGGTGGTTCCTTAGTGCCTACATCATCAGCCGCAAGCAAAGCAAGTGTAGCTTCATCCAAATCACTAGCAGAGGAATACCCACCATCGTCTTTTACCACCAAAACACGCTGATTAGGACAATAACGCTGCACGTGTCCATAGCCCTTGCATCGATAACACAGAACATCTCTTGTTCTACCTGTGGAAGCTACTGAAGAGGCACTACCTGCGGGTTTCTGGGCAGATTTGGTTGCTGAATTTGTGGAAGATGCACGTGGTTTGTCGCTGGAGGAAGGCGGGGGTGCTGGTCGACTTGGCGAGGGAGTTGGTGCTAGTGTACGGCCGGTCATGGATGTAGTCGTGCGCTGTTGCCATGGTGTAGATTTTCCTGCAGAAACATTAGACCTTGCACTAGCACGTCGTCCCTGCACTTCCCTTTCAGCTTTGCAAGCAAGATGAAACAATCGGGTTACATTAGCATAATCTTTATAAGCAAGGATGTCCTGAATTTCCCTATTTAACCCGCCCAAAAATCTAGCCATAGCAGATTCCTCACCCTCCTCTATGTTACAACGCAGCATACCCATTTGTAATTCCTGATAATATTCTTCTACACTTTTAGTACCCTGTCTCAATTGTTGCAACTTGTTTAACATATCACGTGCATAATAAGAAGGAACAAATCTAGCCCGCATGACCCGTTTCAACGCATCCCAAGTTTGTGGCATGTTATTAGGATTCTTCTTACCATGTTCTATCCACCAAACAGAAGCAAATTCAGTAAACTCACTAGTAGCAGCTCTAACCCGCGCATTCTCAGGAAATTCATGGCATGCAAACTTTTGATCAACCGCAATCTCCCAAGTAATGTAAGCATCAGGGTCATATTTACCATCAAAAGGAGGTATTTTAAATTTAACCTTACTAAAAGCATCATCATTACCATGTACCTCACGTCGGTGAAAACCACCCATACCTCTACGGTTAGTACGTAGTCGCCGGCGATTAGGTGCTTCTTGGTCATCTTATTCAGTATCAGCAACATAGTCATCCCAGTTACCTTCGGCGCTCTCATCACGCCCACCATTGATATTAGCATGCATCTCATCAAACCGCCTCAAGAGTGCGACAAGGCTCTTGTCAATATGAGCAACTGTCATTTCCACATTTGCAAGTTTGGTGTTCGTGTCGATCTGTGTGGCCTCCAATTGCCCCATCTTTTCATTCGTCACCTGCATGTCATTATCAAGACCTTCCGTGTGCGTCTTCACTAGCCTTACAAAGTGTTGTATGATACCCTTGGTGCGAGGAGAGTGTGGCATATTACGAGAAGCATCATCAACCTCCAATCCTGCCATGGTTAGACGAACAGAGGCAACAAGAAAAAAAAACGTGAAGGAATAAAAACTCTACAACTATTAGGATGTAGCTACTGCAAGGCGCTCACTCTCAACCTGCCACACAAGCTCTTACCAATTCTTACCTTGCACAACAGGAGGGGTCAGCAACCAACAAGTCTGCAACCGTGGAATAAGTGTATCGGTGCCGCAGCAACACGACCTGTCAAACTGTAGTCGAAATATGTAGAGTTGTAGGTGGGCTGAAGCAAGGAATACACTAGTACCACGTTAGTTACAAAAGCAAGCTGAATAATCGTTCAACGGTGGTACTGTGCTGGTCCTAGGCTAAACCAGGCTAGAGACGTGAGCCTAGGCACAAAGGTAGTCACTGAAAAAGAACAACTAGCACAGCACAAAGAGAAACAACAGATTTAGAGATTCAGCCCCCTTCTTCTTCTTTTCCTTTTTTTTTCTTTTCTATTCTTTTTTTTCTTCTTCTTCTGTTTTTTTTTGCAGGGGCCTAAACCCTTTTTTTTCACTATGACAACCCAAACAATAAAGATATTGCTAACAACCCCTTTAAATCAGATTTAACAAATCTTGTTAATATAGGAAGTCCAGAAATCTCTACGATGATTGCGGAGCGCTCAGAACGAATTTTGAGATAAGGTCAGATCCGTTGGAAAGAAGATAAGATAAGCTTTCCAGATTGTATTTAAACTTCCAAATCGGATATGATATGTATCCGTGGTGGCAAAAACGAACCAGAGATGTTTTTGGTGATGGTGGATTTCGTGGTGACCAAAACGTGGTAGAACTCAAAACTCTAAAGGAATAAACTAAGACCAGCAACTCGACACAACCGATGCAACCAAAAACTCAACAAGCCCTAACTAAGTAGTACTAGTAAATGCTCAATGGTTTATAGGATTGCGGTAAAACTAATCTACTATTTTTTGGCTTTTTCTGGACTATAGGAGATAAGAAAACAGCGAAGAAAAGTAAATCTCTCACCGATAAACCTTGCTCTGATTACCAACTGATGTGCACCCGTTCGGTGATTGCCCGATCTTTCGATGAGAGGGTGTGGAATAACTCGATTGGGGAAGGAGACGACGTTCACGGCCCGACTACAGCCTTCCAAAGACGCTGCGCCTTAGCAACCGATACACCACCTCCTATGGTTGTCACGATCTTGTGGAGCGTGACACCCTGGCCACTAGGGCACTCGTCCTGCAAGCAATCGAAGAACTAGCAAGAACAAGTAGAACAAGTACTGAATTACCAGATCTAAATGTAGGTTTCAAAATCAAACTCCAATATGGTGGGGTTCCGAAGACAAGAAGACGGGCGGCTGAACTAGCACGCGCGCTTGCAAGCAAGTAGCGAGAGCTAAACTTGATCTAAACAAAACCCGCTGTTCTTGGTGGCGGCTAGGGGGTTTATAAACATGGGAGGACGACCACAAGGGTATTGGGGTCGTGCTGCAACCCTAGGATGCGTCCCTAATGGACCTAACTTGATACACGACCCATTGGGCCAAAATAGGGTGACGCAGCACCATGGGCAGAAAAGGCAGGAAATGTCTCGGTAAGAAAACAATGATTACGGCGGCCTCAGAACAGATATGACTATAATTCCGGATCCATATGAAAGTAGACTTGATAAGCTTTCCATGTTGTGCTTGAACATTCCAATCCGAGCCCGCATCTGACCGTGGTGACCGTCACAAGTTGGTGTTCTTCTGCAGTCCGAATCCAGCATGTTCAAATCCTTTTCCCTTTCGGTCTTCTCCCTGATTCCTAAGCAAAACAAGAGTGCACGGGTCTCCATGGTCTAAATATGATGGACATGAACTCAAGAGTGTAATCACCTGATGGTTGAGTTGACGAGCACGAGCGCGAGTAATGGGACCAGAAATTGGTACTTGTATTGGTATAGATGCATCAGTAGTGGGGATGTCTTCATCACATCCTTCCCCCCCATAAAAGAATCTCGTCCCGAGATTAAAAGTCCTAGGGCAAGTAATGGAAAAGGAAACACGACATGTCTTTATTTCCTTATTCTTGGTACAAGGCAGGGGTGGTTTGGGGCTCACTCCTTTATTACAACAATTGTATACACTTTACAAATTACATGAGGCTAAAAAGCCTGGAAAGTTCCTTTCTAAAAAGTCCTGAGTTTCCCATGTAGCCTCATCTTCTGAATGCTGGTTCCACTGTATCTTGTAAAACCTGAGAGACTTTCTTTGGGTAATTCTGTCCTTTTGATCCAAGACTCGAATAGGGTGCTCAGAATATGTCAAGTCTGGTTCTAGGGCAACATCCGTTACGTCAACGGTTCGATCAGGAACCCGAAGACACTTCTTCAATTGAGACACATGTAACACATTATGTACTGCAGACAAGGTTTTGGGTAACTGAAGTCGGTATGCTACTGGTCCATATTGTTCAAGACCAGGAAATGGACCAATATACCGGGGTGCAAGCTTCCCTTTAATCCCGAAACGTGATACACCCTTCATCGGTGAAACTTTCAGGTAGACATAATCTCCAACTAGAAAGTACAAGGGTTGTCGTCGCTTGTCTGCATAACTCTTCTGACGAGCTTGAGCTTTCTTCAAATTATGAATTATTCGCTGAACTTTTCTTCAGTCTCTTTTACCATATCAGGTCTGAAGAAGCTTCTTTTACCTGGTTCAGACCAATTTAACGGAGTACGACATCGTCGTCCATATAAAGCTTCGAAGGGTGCCATCTTAATACTTTCTTGATAGCTATTATTATATGAGAACTCCGCTAATGGTAGACAATCATCCCATTTCTGTGGGAATTCCAAAGCACAAGCCCGTAACATATCTTCAAGTATTTGATTTACCCTCTCAGTCTGTCCACTGGTTTGAGGATGATAGGCCGAACTATGGAGCAACTTAGTATCCAAAGCCTTGTGAAGTTCTTCCCAAAATTTGGACATGAATTGCGGTCCACGATCCGACACTATAGTCTTCGGAACACCATGCAAACTGAGAATACGGGCAATGTATAATTCTGCATACGTGGCCACTGTATACTTTACCCTGACTGGAAGGAAGTGGGCAATCTTCGTAAGTCGATCTACGATAACCCAGATAGAATCATACCCTTTGGTGGTCCTGGGCAATCCCACAATAAAGTCCATACTAATATCCTACCATTTCCATGTTGGAATCGGTAATGATTGCAATGGCCCAGCAAGCTTCATGTGTATGGCCTTGACACGTCTACAAGCATCACATCTTGCCACATAGCATGCGATTTCAATTTTCATATTGTCCACCAATAATGTTGTTTCAGATCATGATACATCTTAGTGCTTCCGGGATGAATAGAATAGCGATTAAGATGTGCTTCATCCAAAATTTGCTGGCGGAGCTCCTCATTTTTAGGCACAACTATGCGGTTGTTAAACCATACAATACCTTGATCATCTTTTTGGAAGCAGTCAGCTTTTCCAGCTTCTATCTTCTCATGAATGTGCTTCATTCCCTCATCATTTCTTTGTGCGTCAATTATTTGTTGCAGGATGACTGATTCAAGCTTCAAATGATTTGAAGTTCCATGTTGAATCATTCCCAGGTTTAACTTCTCCATTTCTTGGCATAACGTCTTGTCAGAAGCCTTCATGGTAAGACAATGGCAGAAAGCCTTACGACTTAACACATCTGCCACTACATTAGCTTTGCTTGGTGATAGTGAATCTCTAATTCATAATCCTTTATCAGCTCGAGCCATCTCCTTTGTCTCATATTGAGTTCTGACTGGGTAAAGTTATACTTTAAACTCTTATGATCTGTATAAATATGACAGACATTCCCCAGCAGATAATGACGCCATATTTTGAGGGCATGAACCACTGCAGCTAGCTCTAGACCATGAGTCGGATAATATTCCTCATGTCGGCGTAACTACCGTGAAGCATAAGCTATTACTCGGCCTGCTTGCATTAAAACACAGCCGAGACCACTGCCTGATGCGTCACAATACACATCAAAGGGCTTATTAATATCTGGTTGAGCCAATACCGGAGCAGTGGTTAATAATACTTTCAATTGTTCAAAAGCTTCATTACATTTTGAAGACCAATTGAAGTTAATATCATTCTTCAATAAACTCGTGATTGGTTTCACAAGCTTAGAAAAATCTGGTATAAATCAGCGGTAATAGCCAGCCAGCCCAAGGAAACTTCGGACTTGATGTACAGTGGTTGGGGTTTTCCACTCCAAAATATCCTTGACTTTGCTAGGATCCACCGCAATCCCCTTGGCAGATAATACATGTCCTAGAAATTGAATTTCTTCCAGCCAGAACGCGCATTTACTGAACTTGGCATATAACTGATGTTCTCTCAAGCGCGTTAATACAATCCGCAAGTGCTGAGCATGCTCCTCTTCATTCTTGGAGTATCTTAAAATATCGTCGATGAATACCACCACAAACTTGTCCAACTCAGCCATAAATACTGAGTTCATCAATTAAGTGAAGTGGGCAGGAGCATTCGTCAGTCCGAAAGACATTACCAAATACTCAAATAACCCATACCGCGTAGTGAATGCGGTCTTTGGTATATCCTCGGGCCTGATACGGATCTGATGATAGCCCGACCTGAGGTCAATCTTGGAGAATACCCTTGCTCCAGTCAGTTGATCAAATAGAAAGTCAATCCGTGGAAGAGGGTACTTAGTTTTGATAGTAACCTCATTAAGGGGTCTATAGTCCACACACATCCGCAGTGTTTGATCCTTCTTCTTGACGAAGATGGCTGGACAACCCCATGGCGACGAGCTTGGCCGAATGAATCCCTTCTATAGTAGATCTTGCAATTGGGTCTTGAGTTCTGCTAGCTCATTTAGAGGCATTCGGTACAATCTTCTAGAAATAGGAGCCGTACCAGGCTTCAACTCAATCACAAATTCTACATCTCTTTCTGGAGGCAATCCCGGCAGATCTTCCGGGAAGACATCTGGGAACTCACATACTACTACTATTTCTATACTATACTATTCTTGCTTTTTGTCACTCTTAGTAGCCTCGCTGTCGGGCGTAGGAGACCACTGATCGACCAAATTCATTGAAGGAGGGGGCCTGAAAAGGTCCAGTTCTCCTCCAAAGGCTTCTCCTGCTGTTCCAGATGGTCCGACTCCCATCCCGACAGGATCCGCGAGAACGTTCGGGTGTAATTGTGAATACAACACATGAACTTCTTCATGTAATGTATTACAATATACCTGCAAGTTATCAACATCTGAGCTAAGCTCTTCTACGCGAGCTTGAGCTCTAGCTTCCTTTGCCGAGGCTAGTGAACGAGAGCTCATAGCCCAGTCGAGCGCTAGATCCTGATCCGCTAGCTGGTCTTGCAGGTGGCAGATTTCTGTCCTCAAATCATTGATTCTTTCGCCATCCGCAACCCATATATCGTTCCTATGTCGGAGTTCTGCTCGAAGCTGATCAACTTGTGCTTCTAGATCCCCGATTGGATCATTACTACCACTACTACTACCTTCATGTTGTGGGGCAAGTTGATGACGGGGCACACAAAACGGCCCGGTTGACATACGAGCGGTCTTTCTTGTGCGCGGCGGCATATCTCCATGAGGGGAAAAACCTTATTAGCATAGTTTTTAGCATGATGAATGTATAATTACAGAATCAACCTTAGTTGATTCACACCTTCTATACATTGCACTCTTACTATCTGGTCTTTAAAATAAACTCTTCAGAAATCCTTAGGTAAGAAGGGAAGAAATTTTCTAGATAAGTCTTGATTTTTTTTGAAGATGCCTCATAATATCTGCAGAGATGGGCTTCACTCCGATACCAGCTGTGATGGAACCTCCCAAGTCATTAGGCCCACCTACAGTTGTCCTTGTCCAATGGACCTCAGACAACCCTGCAGGTGCCCCTGAATCACTTGACAAGTTTGGTATCTGCTTTTCTTACCTTTCCCAAGAGCGTTTCACCCGTCACACAGAAATTACGAATCATCGGAGATGCGGAAGTGCGGAAGCAGTTACAATAACTTAGTTTTATTTAAAAGTAAGACAAAGTTAAATATTTACAGACCAGAATAAAATATACGAGTGCAGAGTATTATTATTACAAACCATGGGAGGCAAAAACTCCTCCCCAAATAGATAGTAAAAAGTTTTCAATGGAGGGCCTTCCCTCCCGCAGCTCTAGTCTTGGTGTTCGTCTTTGGGTACCACCCTTGAACAGAAGCAACAAAAGTTTGTTGCTTCTTCACCTAAAACAACATGGGACAAAGCCCTGAGTATGAAGTGTACTTTTGCAAGACTTACCCGACAAAGTAAAAGACTCTCAAGGATATGTTGGCTTTAAGGGAGTCAAGGTAAGGCTTATCAATAATCAATGACTCTATTTGCAGAAATGCTTACTAAAGTGGATCCTTAAAAATCCAATTTTATTTGTCAAGTTAAGTAAGATTACCTGTATCTAGAGTTCTTGCTACCCTAGTTCAAACACTTGACCTGCACTAGCCAATTTCTTAACAACCCTTCATCTTTACTGGATTTCTACGTATAGGGCAGTGACCAAGTCTTCATAACCGCAAAGGTACGGCGATCTAAATCGATTATACTCAGCTGAGGATATCCAATCACATGACATATGTAGCACTTAACCTTTGCATATGTCAACCCGCCACCGGGGTTCTTAAGAACAGATCAGGTTCACGTCAACCGAGAGCACAGATACACCACCGTCCAGCCTCTTGCCACGGAGGGTACACGCTACTCTCGCCATCGCTCCACTCCCATTGTGTGTTATCTTATTCTGGCCTTAGTCTGCCCGAGGCAAAGCTTACCCATGACGAGGCATGTGACCAGTTAAAGGGTCCTCGGTCAGCAAGCCTACATCGACATGGTCCTTAATCGACTCAGACGGAGACACTACACCGAGACTCTCTTCTCGTGCAAGTCACCCGCCCGGTCTCAGCTTTATTATTTTCAACACAAAGTTAGGTACCTGGCAGAGGTACATCTTTTCCAATGTTGAACCCATCATGGCCATGATGGATCCACCATCAAGTTTTATTTTCAAAAACATCCCTCCCACTTTGCCACATCATCTTTTTGTAAAAACAAAACATTTTGTTTGCTAGAGCAAGACTAACCATAGGAAAAACCTTTTGTAAAACAGGGATTCCAAGGAAGGTAACCAAATTCAAGGAAGGAAATGCATGAATTGTTTTAGCACTCAACTCCTATTACCTAATGCATCAAGCAAGCGAGAAAGATTTTAAAAGAATCAAGGAGGTGGCAAATGCACCGGGGCTTGCCTTGTTTTACTGGTGAATCAGGCTTGGAACCGCAGATGTCAAAATAGA
This sequence comes from Zea mays, assembly GCF_902167145.1. Taxonomy (NCBI): domain Eukaryota; kingdom Viridiplantae; phylum Streptophyta; class Magnoliopsida; order Poales; family Poaceae; genus Zea; species Zea mays. The sequence continues at coordinate 51,146,973 of NC_050103.1, forward strand.
AACATCTGTCTACCTGATGTTCCTCAGGTGGTGGTGGCGGAGTCTTCTCTTCTTCTACCTCTTCTTCGTTTTCTAAATATGACCATACATAATAATGAATGCCCATATAATGCTCATGAGAGTGCAAATATAATAAAAGTTTATTATCTAAAGTCTTGAATACAACTTTCCTTCACGGTTCTGTGAGAACCTAGGGTTTCCGGAGTCAATAGTGAAGTTCATAGGGCAGGGGGTAGGGTTTTGGGTTCTAAGTATCAAACAAGGTCCAAATCATACCAAACTCTACCCAAGGTTTCTAAATATTATATAAGGGTCATCTAAAAGTTTGGGGATTTTTGGGAATTGTTATCTATTTTCTAAAAATCCAGAAACAAGGTTTTAGACTGTTTTAAATACTCTGTAATTTCCTGTTTGGATTAAAAATCCTAAAACTATTTATATTAAATTCTATGGAAAATTAGGAATCTAGCAAAATTGGTCCTACATTTTTAGGATTTTTCTACAATTTCCTAGAATTGTTTTAGCTCTGGCAGAAAAAGAAAATGAAAAAGTCAGGAATAGTACTGGACCGAATCTAGCCCAGGTCGGCCCAACAACAGCAGATACGCGCCCGCGCGCACGCGCCTGTAGACTTTACGAAAACGCCCCTGAGGTCTTAACTAATTTGCAAAACGTTCTACAGAATATTCTAAGAGTCACTGACATCTTACACCGAGGTCCCTGGAACTTCGTTTCTTCTCCAAATAAGCCCTCGACGTCGAGCGGCGTTGCGCAGAGCTCTGGCGAGCTCGCGCACTGGCCAAATTGCTCAAAGACTGGCGCCCTACGTCGGTTGAAACCGAATTCAAGTCCTAACCATTGTTTCCCCCCAGTTAATTTCAAGAATGGCTACCCAATTTACATTGGCCACGATGACAACGGGGAAAATCAAAGGAACAACGTGTTCCCGACGATTTATGGTGGTCTAGTTCAATCCGAGGGGTCGAGGAGTTTGAGGAGAGCCTAAGGATGCTAGAACAAACGACGAAGAAGCTTGAACTGACCTAGAGTAGACTGGCCGCGGTGAGGGTGTCTGCGGCGGCGAAAACTGAATTGGGGGAAGTGCAAAATTGGAGCTCACTGGTGATCGATTGAGAGCAATACTCGGTGGTTGGTGCGTGATGATCCTACAGAGCTCATGGTGGCTTCAATTTATAGTAGGCCTGAGCGGTGGCCAGGAATTTGAGCGACGACGCGCGGCGGTCGGAGAAGGAAAGGAGCACTGGCGCAAGTGCTTAGTGGTTTTCACCATGGCGCTCCCTCCGGCGATCACCGGATCCCCTAACGTGACTAATCGTGACGTGGTCACGCGGCGCACGGCAGTGATCGATCAACGGCGGCGAGGTCTCATCCCGATCCACCGATGAGTAAGGGGGTACGGCGGGCTTAGCCACGGCCGGACTCAAGCTGATCCAGACGCCAAGATCTTTACCCGCCCACAGTTATCCACAATCCACATCACACGAATCTCGGCGATCGACGTGAATCACAGCGTGACGGTCATCGGCGGTGAGGTTCACTGAACCTGATCCGATCGGCTACTGTACCATGAGAGTCATCTTCAGAGTGCCTGACAGATGATGTTTAGGGTAGATTATCTCTAAATTTTCTACGGCAACACATTCCAAGGCTCTGTATCAAAGTTGTAGACCTATAAATCATCTTTATCTTTTTCATAGCATCCCTAGAGGAATTCTTACTGGATCATGCTTAGAATTGAGCTCAAAGTCTGCTCAAACCCACTGGCTGTCCAAATTCAGACTTCAAACAGCCTAAAAGCCTAACTTTGGGTGTATTTATCTCCAAATTCTTCATAACAACAATGTTTAATCCCTTAAACAAAGTTGTTCACCTTTGATAGATCTACAAAATTAATGTGGTGACCTAGGGCAAAATTCCTTTTGTTTGGAAGTTACCAGGCCCCAAAGATGAACCCATTACACTGAAATTCAGACTTTGTCAAAAGAGTTCAAATGTGGCTCTTTCGCAAATAAGTCCAAAACTCAGGGTTTAGGTTGCAAATCTTCATAATTGTGGACCATATGACTTAAGATGCTTTAACTTCATAGTTTTTGCTTTTTAGTCCAAAAGTGCACTAATTTTGCACTTAGCCGCCTAGGGTTTAACTCTAGGGTTTTCGAGGGTTCTATTTAGGGTTTCTTGCACACTTAGGGTTTGGATCCCACTTAAGTTCATCCTTGGTGACAGTTTATGACTTCTTCAATTGAGTTTTGAGGTTTTCTTTTGTTTAAGCCTTGTTTGCTCTATTAAACCCAATCTAAGGTTAATTTCCCCACTCTAGGATTCTATTTGCAAAAGGTCATACCAATACAACTTGTTTGAAATTTTGCCTAGTGAATGCACTCTAGGTGTGTCAAACATATGAAATGCCAATGCTTATGATGTCATGCTCAAGTTTTAGTGATAGTAACACCAGGGGTGTTACAGCCGCCGGCCCATCGCGCCCTGTCCGGCCCGGCCGTCCGCCGCCGCCAACGTCGCTCACCGTCGCCACCGTCGTCCGCCGCCGCCGGCGCGAAGCTCTAGTCCTCCCACCACTCCGCCGCCGTCGCCAAGCTCGTCGCCATCCATAGCTTATTTTTTAGTATTTTATTTCATATTTTCGGCGGCAGTTATTTAATTGCCGCCGAAATTAGTGCATATTTGTAATTATATTTTTTGATTTCTGTGTGTGATTAGTATATATTTGTAATTATGTTTGTTTCATTTCTGTGTGTGATTAGTATATATTTGTAATTATGTTTGTTTGATTAGTGTTATTGTTTAATTTGATTTCATTATTATATCAGTCGTATATGTGGTTTAGGTATTAGTAGCATATTGTTTTTGTGGCATTAATTTCATATTAATATTATATTATTAGTTTTACAAGTACATTATATTGGTACGTAGAATTGTTGCATTATTATTGTATGTGGTACTTAGTTTGATTTGATTAATAGTATATCATTATGTGTTTTATATATACATAATATATTGTTTAGTGGTAGCGAGGTTATGCTACCGAAATTTTTTTGGTCCTGCTAGCTTGCTGTGGGTTTAGAACCTATCCTTGCCTATACATATAGGACCGAAACCCTTAATGTAGTTGAATAATGTTTTCACGATATGGTTCGGTTTAACAGTCTCAGGCATGACTGAAGATCGTGCATGGATGTACAATTGCTGGAGTAGAAATGGACGTCATTCTGATGAATGGGTAGCCAAGACCAAAGATTTTGTGGACCACGTATTCTCCTTGTCATTAACCGGCACTGTCAAATGCCCTTGTAGGCGGCACGAAAACAGTATATATCTTAATAAGGAAAGAGTTAGCCTAGATCTTTATCAGTTTGGATTTATGCCCGAATATGAGGTGTGGGAACATCATGGTGAGGTAGTACCCAATCAGAATGTAGAAGAGGAGGAGAACAATGATTGGGCTGGCGATGATGCGATGCATGAGATGCTAGATTCGCTACGTCCAGAATTAAACATAAGCTTCGAGGATGGTGCCACACCAGAGGTTTCCAGATTTTTTAAACTACTAAAAGACTCTAAAGAGCCGTTGCATGAACACACAGATGTGAGTATACTCGCTTTTGTGACTCGGCTCATGGCCATTAAGTCCAAGTAATTTTTCTCGAACAATTGTTACAATGAGATTTTAAAGTTATTGGGAGATGTGCTCCCAAAGCTCAATAAGTTGCCCAAAGACATGTACCATTCAAAGACAATTATCAAAGGTCTCGGTATGGATTATGAAAAGATTGATGTGTGCAAAAATAATTGTATGCTTTTCATGAATGAGCATGCGGAAGAGAAAAAATGTCTGAAATGTGGACAATCTAGATTTGTGGAAGTTGTTAATGATGAGGGTGAAAAGGTGATGACAGATGTTGCACATAAGCAGCTGCGCTACTTGCCACTAACTCCTCGAGTGAAACGGTTGTTTCTATCTAAAAAACCGCTATGCACATGCGATGGCACAAAGAAGGTGTCTGTGATAACGATGACCTAATCGTGCACCCTTCAGATGGGGATGCTTGGAAGGCTCTCGACACGTTTGATCCAGACTTTGAAGTAGATCTGAGGAATGTTCGAATCGGCCTCGCGACTGATGGCTTCACACCTTTTGGTCAAATGGCATCATCTCATACTCATGTTGGCCCGTCTTTGTTATTCCATACAACCTTCCACCTTCTCTTTGGTCAAATTTTGAGCTAACGCTTTATATGCAGGTAACTCTTCCATGGACGGAACACCGACCGCAGGCTTACAAGGCTTTGTGTGAGATATGGGCTTCGCCCGAGTGGATTGAGAAGTCTAACAGGAATCAACATAGGCAGCGCCATCAGCAGGACGAGGACGATGATGAGGTCGTAGTCAACCATACCTATGGGGCTGATGGACACATTCGGTTGGCGAAGCGAATGGTGAGTATGTAGTATTCTGTTTTACTCAGAAATGAAACCGGATTAAACTCATATATTTGCAGGAGGCTCAAACTGGAGTTGTCCCGAGCCCATTCGATGTTTATAGGAGAGGGCATAGAGCGAAAAATTGTGAAATCTCCGATGAGCTGTGTAGTCAAGCGGTCGTTGAGCGTATGGTTAGTTGTTGTTAGGATTAATTTTTTCTTGCCATATAGCTATAAATTACATGTGTGATGAACCTTCATATTGTATTGCAGGAGACATACGGGCAGGAGATGGTTAGAAAGTATGGAGAAGACTACGATTGGCGAGGAGCGCCTACCATCGACGATGAAGTTGTGCATTCTATTAGAGGAAAGGCGCATGGACGGTAATAACTTGTGAATTTTTTCAATAATATTGGAACTATGACCAAATAGCTAATTTTCTTGTTTTCAAGATATTCTATGTTTACCGGCGTGATCGATTCGACGGAGTTGCGTTCTCGTGGCGGCTCTTCGTCGCAGGCGGGCTGTGGTAGTAGCAGTCGTAGTCGACGCTCTGTATCTAGCATGGAGGACGCTATGAGGGAGCAGCAAGAAAAGTTTTGTGAAGAGCTACGGCAACAACATATGGCATTCCTCCAACAGCAATCAGAGTACATGGCTGCTTACAACGCACAGGCGCAACAAGCAATGAACGTCAGTGTCTTATTTATTCTCAACACGCTCGATATTGGTTCTATAACTAATATATTATATTTGCAACAGTCTTGGTTTCCACAGCAGGCACAACAACAACCAATTGTTTTCCTTCAATTTCAGCCGTCAATGCCTCAGTGGGGATTACATGCTTCGCCACCTCCACCTCCACCTCAGGTACTTCAATTTAGTTGAGACTTGTCGTTTGTATCAACCTTTCAAATCTTGACTAAACTTGATTTTGTAGGGATCTGGGGTCATGTGCCACAACACGCCACCACCGGTGATACCAGCACTAGGAGGAGCTATTGCAGGAGAGGGAGCTACTCCAGGAGAGGTTAGTTTGATAAATAATTTGTTTGAATAGTGGTCATGCATGTAAACACTGTCGTTATTAATGTCTTCTTTTTTCCTTTAGAATCCAAACCCGTTACACGACTTCGTCAATAAGTTTTTCGCTTCTGGAGGTAGTGGTCACAACTCCAACGGCCCCGATATGTGATGGTTTAGTTTTGTGCCGAATTGTGCGTTGTAATGAACTATTTGTGAACTTTATGTAGTATGGACTATTTGTGAACTCGGATGTTGTAATGGACTCCAACTTTATATTGTGGACTATTTGTGAATTGTACAATTGTGGATTTATATTTCTATCATTTTATTGTGATTATAATGTTGATGAATTTTGTGTTATTTTTTGCATTTTTCAAAAAAAATTGTCTGAAATTATTAATTTTCGGCGCCCTCAGTAGGCCGCCGAAAATAAGTAGCTGGCCGCCGGAAATAAGCTATTTCCGGCGGCCACGTGTCAGCCACCTATAGTCAACAATTATTTTCGGCGGCTGAGCAGCTGGCCGCCGAAAATAAAGGCTTATTTTCGGCTGATTTTTTCTGGCGGCCAGGAACCGCCGAAAATAAGCCTAAAGCCGCCGAAAATAGCTTATTTTCGGCAGCAAAGGCCTTATTTTCGGTGGTTCCTGGCCGCCGAAAATGACTGTAGCTCCCGTTGTGGTGGTCTTCATTGATTATATCTTGATATATTCCAAGAATGAAGAGGAGCATGCTCAACATCTATGGATCGTATTAACGTCGTTAAGGGAACATCAACTATATGCTAAATTCAGCAAGTGCACGTTTTGGTTGGAGGAAATCCAATTTCTGGGACATGTACTATCTGCAAATGGGATTGCGGTTGATCCCAGCAAGGTCAAGGATATTTTAGAGTGGAAACCGCCAACCACTGTACATCAAGTCCGAAGTTTCCTTGGGCTGGCTGGTTATTACCGCCGATTCATCCCGGATTTTTCCAAGCTTGTGAAGCCAATCACAAGTTTATTGAAGAACGATATAAAGTTTAACTAGTCCTCAAGATGCAATGAGGCCTTCGAGCAGCTGAAGGTGTTATTGACCACTGCTCCGGTATTAGCTCAACTGGACATTGAAAAGCCTTTTGATGTGTATTGTGATGCATCAGGCAGTGGTCTAGGTTGTGTTCTAATGCAAGAGGGCCGAGTTATAGCGTATGCCTCAAGACAGTTGCGCCGGCATGAGGAACATTATCCAACTCATGACCTAGAATTAACTGTTGTGGTTCATGCCCTGAAAATATGGCGTCATTATCTGCTGGGGAATATCTGTCATATATACACGGATCATAAAAGCTTGAAGTACATTTTTACCCAGTCAGAACTAAACATGAGGCAGAGGAGATGGCTTGAGCTAATTAAAGATTATGAATTGGAAAATAAATATCACCCAGGCAAGGCCACATGGTGGCAGATGCACTAAGTCGCAAGGCCTCCTGTCATTGTCTTACGATGAAAACCTTTGACATCACATTATGCCAAGAAATGGAAAAGTTAAACCTGGGAATGATTCAATAAGGAACATTGAATCAATTGAAGCTTGAGTCGATTTTTCTACAAAGGATAATTGATGCACAGAGAAGTGATGAGGGTATGAAACACATTTATGAGAAAATAGAAGCCGGTAAAGCAAACTGTTTCAGAAAAGATGATCAAGGCGTTGTATGGTTTAACAACCGCATAGTTGTGCCCAAGAATGATGAAGTCCGCCAGCAAGTTTTAGATTAACCACATCTTAGTCGCTATTCTATTCATCCCGGAAGCACTAAGATGTATCATGATCTAAAGCAACATTATTGGTGGACGAAGATGAAGAACGAAATTGCACGCTATGTGGCGAGATGCGACACTTGCAGACGTGTCAAAGCCATACACATGAAAATTGCTGGTCCATTGCAATCTTTACCTATCCCAACCTAGAAATGCGAAGACATTAGCATGGACTTCATTGTGGGATTGCCCAGGACAGCAAAAGGATTTGATTCTATTTGGGTTATAATTGATCGGCTTACAGAAATAGCTCATTTTCTACCCGTCAAAACGTACTACCCAGGTATCACTTATGCCCAGATGTATATTGCTCGTATTCTCAGTTTTCACGGAATTCCAAAAACTATAGTGTCGGACCGCGGACCACAATTTGTATCTAAATTCTAGGAAGAACTCCACAAATCTTTAGGTACTAAGTTGCTCCACAGTTCGGCCTATCATCCTCAAACCAGTGGGCAGACTGAAAGAGTAAATCAAATACTCGAGGACATGTTACGAGCCTGTGTTCTGGAATTCCCACAGAAATGGGATGACTGTTTACCATTGGCAGAGTTTTCATACAACAACAACTATCAAGAAAGTATCAAGATGGCACCTTTTGAAGCTTTGTATGGACGATGATGTCGTACTCCGTTAAACTGGTCTGAACCAGGAGAAAGATGGTTTTTCAGGCCTGATATGGTGAAAGAAATGGAAGAGAAGGTTCAACGAATTATACATAACTTGAAGGAAGCCCAAGCTCGTCAAAAGAGTTATGGAGACAAATGACGCCAACCCTTGTACTTTCAAGTTGAAGATTATGTCTACCTGAAAGTCTCACCAATGAAGGGTGTATCTCATTTCGGGGTAAAAGGGAAGCTTGCAACCCAATACATTGGTCCTTTTCCTATCCTTGAAAGATGTGGAGCAGTGGCATACCGACTCCTACTACCCGAAATATTATCTGCAGTAAACAATGTGTTCCATGTATCCCAATTAAAGAAGTGTCTTCGGGTTCCTGATCGAACCATTGAAGTAACAGATGTTGCCTTAGAACCGGACTTGACATATTCAGAACATCCTATTCGAGTCCTGGATCAAAAGGACAGGGTTACCCGACGATGAACTCTCAAATTTTATAAGATACAATGGAACCAACACACGAAAGATGAAGCTACTTGGGAAACCCAAGACTTTTTAGAAAAGAATTTCCTATGATTTTTAGCTTCATGTAAATTGTGAAATATGTACAATTGTTGTAATAAAGAAGTAGACCCCATACCACCCCCTGCTTTGTACAAGAAATAAGGAAATAAAAATATGACGTGTTTTCTTTTCCATTACTTGCCCTAGGACTTTTAATATCAGGACGAGATTCTTTTATGGGGGAAGGATGTAACACCCCTAGTGTTACTGTCACTAAAACTTGAGCATAACATCATAAGCATTAGCATATCATGTGTTTGTTACACTTAGAGTGTATTCACTTGGCAAAAATTTCAAACAAGTTGTATTGATGTGACTGGTCATTGGTGAAACCCTAGGGTAGGGTACTTAACCCTAAACTAGGCCTAGGAGTGACAATGAGGCCCAAACATGAGAAAACTTCAAAAGTCATTAGAAATGATCATAAGATATCACCATTAATGGACTTGAGTGACATCCAAACCCTAGAAGTGCTAGAAACCCTAAAAAGACCACTGAGAACCCCAAATTGAAACCCTAGGGGGTTATATGTAAATTTTGCACACTTTTGGATCTCTGTGCAAACAAACCAAGGTATTAGGGTACCCCAAAGCATAAGGTTCACACATTTGAGGATTTCCAAGTCAAAGGATGAGAATTTGGTTTATTTGCAAAAAAGCCACTCTACACCTCTCATGTGACTAAGTCTGAAAACCAGAGAACAGGGTTGACTTTGGAGCTCTGTACTTCTAAAAATACAAAGAGTTTGCCTAGGGTCAACACATCAAAAGTCTAGAGCTAGTATAGGAGCACAACTTTGCTTAAGTGATTAAGCATTGTTGACATACAAAAATTGGAGATAATCAGCCCTGAAGTCTGGCTGTCAGACTAAGGCTCCCTGATATTCAGAGAAGGCAGTAGATTGGATCAACTTTTGGGACCATGTGGAGCTCAATTTGATGGATATTTAACCAAAACCTTTGTGACAAAGTTAGAGTTGGTATGTTAGGCTACAACTTTGATACAGAATGTTGATCTAGCCACCACATAAAATTTGGAGCAAATTGCCCCCAAACAGGCTCTGTCAGCTGACTGAATGAGCAGCGCGATGGTACAGTGTCCAGATCAGAACGCCAATTCAGATAACTCACTGCCGGCGACCGTGCGCCCGGATTCGCGCCCGCCGTGGTGATTCGTGCCCGGCGCAGTTGGATAACGCAGAAGGGTAAGAAATATCGCACCGTGCATGAACTCCGACCACTATTCTACTCCGCCTGTCGTACCGCTTGAGTCACGGCCGCTTTGGATAGGCTCGCCAGAGTTAGCCACCTTGCGACCTTGCGCCACATGCCTTAGTGCTTTAACCACGCCGCAGTGAGTCATCTTAGCCCACCCGATCAGCGCCGGTGAGCCCACCATGGTAAGTGCCACCAATCGCTTGCGCCAGAGCACCCCCTTCTCTCCGACCGCCGCGCGTCTTTCCCCAAATTAGTTGCCACTGCTCATGGATCCTATAAATTGAGCCTATCGTCAGTTCCACAAGGTAGTCCAGCATCCAATCCACCAGCTCGTGCCTCCAATTACTCACCAGAGAGCCCCAATTTGGGATTTTCCCCAAATCGGTCCGAAACACCGCGCATAGTGACCTCACCGTGGCTAGCTCGTTCCAGGTCCGTTCATGCTCTTTGCCCTCCTGTTTTAGTACCCATATGTCCTTCTGATGCTCCACGACCCGCCGGGAGCACTTCTGTTCATCCGTAGTTCGCGCTGTCTCCATGGATGGGGTGATTTAGAGCCCAATTCCAGCAATTAAGTGAGGGGAAATGGTCGCGTAGGGTTGAATTTGGTGTCTAGAAAAGGGGAGAGCTAGCCGTTGCATATTCCGGCCAGAGTAGGCTCGCCGGAGATCGGCCTGGCATGGTTCGCCATTGAGGACCGCAGGTTGTGAAGAATTAGAAAGGGAGGGACCCTGAAGCAAATGTCATTGAGACAAAACAATAGTGTCGTGGACTCTTTCTGGTTGTTTAAAAAGCTAGGGTATTCTGTGCAAGATCGGCACAACAGGCGCGGGCGCGCGTGTTTTCGCCTGGGCATGGGTTGTATTGGGCCAGTTTCAGCCCAGTACTATTCATGTTTTTCTTTTTCCTTTTTCTTCCAGAGTTATAGAATTCATATAAAATTGTAGAAAAACGCTAAAAATGCAAGGCCAACTTTGCTAGGCTCCTAAAATTATATACTATTTAATAAAAATAGTTTCATGATTTTTAGTTCAAATAAGGAATTATGGAGTATTTAAAATAGCCAAAACCTATACTCCTAGAATTTTAGAAATTAATTAATAACTCCAAAAATCACTAAACCTTTTGGATAAACTTTTAATGTTATTTAGAAGCCTTGGGTAAAGTTTGGTATGATTTGGACAATGTTTGGTGCCTAAACCCCAAAACCCTAATCTTTAGGCATGCCTGCCCTATGAACTACATTATTGACTCCAAAAACCCTAGTTTCCTAGAGTCCCATGAAGGAAAATTGTATTCAAGACCTAAGATAATCTACTTTTATTTTTGTGCATTTTCATAAGCATTACATGAGCATTCATGGTTATATATATGATATATATAGAAAACGAAGAAGAAATAGAAGTTGAAGAAGAAAGAGCTACACCACCACCACCTGAGGACCCACCTGCCGGGAACTGCTTTTATTTTGATATTTGTGGAGCAGAGCCCGACTCTCCTATAACACAAGGCAAGCTCTGGTGCATTTGCCACCTCCTTGCTATATTAAAATCTTTTTCACTTGCTTGATGCATTAGGTGATAGTTGTGTGCTAAACAATTGGTGCATTTCCTTCCTTGAAAGATTGATTACCTTTCCTTGATCCCTATTTTATAAAAAAGGTTTTTCTTATGCTTAGTCTTTCTCTAGAAAAACAAAATGTTTTGTTTTGACAAAAGACGATGCTTCAAGTGGGATGGGATGTTTTCAAAATAAAACTTGATGGTGGATCCATCATGGCCGTGATGGGTTCAACATCAGAAAAGATGTACCTCTGTCAGGTACCAAACTTTGGGTTAAAATGAAAAAGCTGAGACCGGGCGGGTGACTTGCACGAGAAGAGAGTCTTGGTGTACTATCTCTGTCTGAGTCGATTAAGGACCGTCTCGATGTAGGCTTGATGATCGAGGACCTTTTAACTGGTCACATGCCTCATCATGGGTAAGCTTAGCCTCGGGCAGACTAATACCAGAATCGGATAACACGCAATGGGAGTGGAGAGATGGCAAGAGTAGCGTGTACCCTCCGTGGCAAGAGGCTGGATGGTGGTGTATCTATGCTCTCGGTTGGCGTGAACCTGATCTGGTCTTAAGAACCCCGGTGGTGAGTTGACATATTCAAGGGTTAAGTGCTTCATATGTCGTGTGATTGGAGATCCCCAGCTGGGTATTAATCGATTCGGATCGCCATTACTTCTCGGACATGAAGACTTGGTCACTGACCTACACGTAGCATTCCAGTGAACAAGAAGGGTTGATAAGAAAATGGCTAGTATATGCCAAGTGCTTGAACTAGGGTAGAAAGAACTCTAGAATTCAGGTAATGACTTAACTTGCTAATAAAACTGGATTTTTAAGGATCCACTATTAGTAAGCATTTTTGCAAACAGAGTCTTGATTCTTGATTAAGCCTTACCTTGACTCCCTTAAGCCAGCATATCCTTGAGAGTCTTTTATTTTGACGGGTAAGACTTGCGAAAGTACACTTCGTACTCAGGGTTTTCGAACCCATGTTGTTGTAGGTGAGGAAGCAGCAATTTTTTGTTTCTTTTGTTCCAAGGTGGTGCCTAAGGAAGAAAACCAGGATTGAAGCCTCGGAGGAAGTGTCCTCCTTTGAAAACTTTTTACTGTTAATCGAGGGGGTTTTTGCCTCCCAGGGTTATAATAATATTACTCTTGCACTCCTATATTTTACTAGTCTATAATAATAATACTCTTTCCATACTTTAATATAAAATAAGTTGTTGTAACTGCTTCCGCATATTCGTTCCTCCGATGTGTTGTAATATCTACGAGACGGGTGAAACGCTCTTGGGAAAGGTAAGGAATACAAATACCAAACTTGTTAAGTGGTCAGGTGCATCTACAGGGTTGTCCGAGGTCTATTGGACAAGGACAACTGTAGGTGGGCCTAACGACTTGGGAGGTTCTGTCACATGGATGATTCCCAAGGGATAGCCACCGAGGTGTGGACGTACATCCGGTTTGTCAAGCGCTCCGGGCTCGAGGGCTCGGATGAGTCGGAGGTCTCCTTGGACGAGGAGAACTCCTCCGACTCGTCTAAGGAAGGTGGCGGCGACATCGACGACGAGGGAGACGACGACGATGGCGGTGGTGGTGGCGATGACAGCGACGACGACGGCAAGGGCGACGAAGGCGACGGTGGCAAGGGCGATAGAGGCAACGACGACAAGAGCGACGACAACGGCAAGGGTAGCGGCGGCAGCAGCAAGGCCAGTGGCAAAGCGCCACTGGCTTAAATATTAGTATAGATAATTAGTAGTAGCAGTAGTAGTAGCAGCAGAATAATGTAGTAGTAGTTAGTAGTATAGTATAGTGTGAGTAATGTAGTAATGTAGTAATGTAATGTAGTGAAAAAGGGAGAAAAGGCTAACTAATAATGAATTAGTCTTTAAGTTTGTAAAAAACTTCCCTCCTCTACGTATTGAAGAAATTTCAGCTATTTCGGACAACCTCTCGCTTTTCCACCGTTCTTTCTTTATAGTCGATTGATAGTTTGTCTTTGTGCCTAACGCTGCCGACGTTAATAGAAATAATTACCAAGCGATAATTGGTAACTGTTGAGTCATGCTTGGCTCTGTCGATGTTTTAAAGATAACGACCGAGTTATGATAGACACTGTCGGCGTTTTAGAGATAACAGTCGAGTGGTGCTTGATGTTGTCGGCGTTTTAGAAGTAAGAGCCGAGTTATGCTTGACCCCGTCAGTGTTTTTAGAGGTAATAGCTGAGTTATGACAGACAGTGTCGGCGTTTTAGGGATAACAACCGAGTTATGGCTGACACTGTTGGTGTTTTAGAGGTAACGTCCGAGTGGTGCTTGATGTTGTCGGTGTTTTAGAGGTAACAATCGAGTCATGACAGACACTGTCAGCGTTTTAGAGATAACTGCCGAGTTATGGCTGACACTTTCTGCGTTTTAGAGGTGACGGCCGAGTGGTGCTTGATGTTGTCGGCGTTTTAGAGGTAACAGCTGAGTTATGTCAGAAGTCTCGCTTTCCCGAGTGATGACTTGGCACTTTTTAGAAATGGTGCCCAACCTGGGAAAACCCCATTTATACTCATATCGACGTACACTTTTGAGTTCTGAGCCCTAACTTCACATTTCCGCCTCAAACCACTCATTTGTTTCCCTAAGATTTCGCCCTTGTTCGATCCACCAGCAAGATTGCGATGGCGCCCAAGCGGAAGAAGCAGAGTTCTGCTGCGGCAGTCATTCCTCCCATCGGTCCCAACAGTCAGTTGTCGTTCGCAGGTAACCACATGTCTGTTGTTTCGGAATCAGATCTCCTCCACCTTGTTGATGTTGTAGTTCTTCCTCCAAAAGAGCTCTGCTCTTGGCGGATTTGCCGTGGGGTCATTGTTCCGACAGAAGATACCCACGAGTCGGTCATCTATGTTCCTTTTCTCATCCGCGGCCTTGCTCTTCCCGTTTCTCCCTTCTTCTGTGGTCTCCTTGATTTTTACAATCTAAACTTGACCCATCTGAATCCCAATTCTATCTTGCAAATTTCTATCTTTGTGCATCTGTGTGAGGCCTACCTCAGAATTCTTCCTCATTTCGGACTCTGGAAGTATTTGTATCATTATCGGCCTGGGATGGCTGGGGGGCAGCACCAGCTCGTTGGTGGTGCAAGTTTGGAGATGCGCCGTGGGAGGAAGACCAAATACCTCGACATTCCTCTCAAGGATAGCATTAAAGGGTGGCGCCTTGAGTGGTTTATTGTGGAAAACCACTGCAAGTCTCTCCCCCCTCGGTCGGGGAGGAAGCCAGATGTACGTACTCCGAGCTGGGTTGAGTCTCTGACTTCCTTGGAGGTAACGGAGGCTAGAGTTCTGCTTGTTGAGATCTATCTGCTGAAGGAGAGAGGTCTGACTGCCGAAGCTGTGGTTGCTGACTTCGTCTTCAAGAATATTCAGCCTTTGAAAGACATGGCGTATCTAGCTTATTTGTACAGTGGTATCAATGACTCTACCCGGGTCATCAACAAGAGAATTCTACTGAGGATCTGGTGAGCCGACTAGACATGATTCTGAGGGGCAGAGTATCAAATGTTGGTGCTCCTATTGCCTATTCTGTGTGGAATCTACCACCTCATAGGTCATTTTCTAATTTCGTGTCCAACCCTCCTACTAGTGATGGTGGTCTAGGTTTTAGAGTGCGACCCTCTCCTGAGGACATTGAGGCTCTGGTTGCTCCCCTTTGGAATCTTCCCAATGATGAGAAACAAATTCACTTTGAGATGTTGGCTAGTCCAGATGATGCAGAGATAGATGTTGTACTTAATATGTTAGCTATAGAATCTTCTGACTTGACCCATGCTGAACCGATGGCTATCATGGCTGGACAAGAGCTTGACAAAGCCTTGGAGACCCAAAAACCTGAGGGTGCTCGCCCAAAATGTCCTCGCCATGTTAGCCGCCCGACTGTGTCTGTTAAGGAAAAGAAGAAGAAGAGGCGGCTTCGATGACTGTCATGCTTGGACCAGGATGCCAGTCTTCTGCTCCGGTTTGTGATGAAGTGCCAGCAGAGGTCCTTCCTGGGGCTAATCCCAATGGTGGTGTCCATGTTGAAGTTGATCCCAATGGGTGTGACCATACTGAAGTTGAACCCAATGGGTGTAACTGTGCTAAAGTTGATCCCAACGGTGGCGTCCATGTTGAAGTTGATCCCAATGGGTGTGACCGTGCTGAAGTTGATCCCAATGGTAACAGTGCTGTAGTTGAACCCAATGGGTGTAACCGTGCCGAAGTTGAACCCAATGTGTGTGACCGTGCACCGGCTGTTGTCTGTATTTTTGATGAGGACGAAGAAGAGGAAGAAGAAGTCCCATTGATTCGTAAGAATAGCCGATATTACAGAGGTAGTAGGGGGGATAATGATATTCCTTCTCTAGCTTTGTCCGCTCTTGTCAGCCTTCAAGAACTGTCAATATCAGATTTTGATCAAGCCCTTGAGGAGGTCGTCCCTGAGGATATGCTATCGGAGCCGACTGCTGATGACATGATGGTTGTTTGTTCTGAAATTCTAGACATGGGATTAGAGGTATCCCAAGCAGTGTCTCGTGCATCATCGACTTTGGAAGGCAGTCTTCGATGTCAAGACGTTGGTTAGAATTGCCCGACTCAGATGGAGGTGACTGAGGATCCTTTAGCCTTAGAGGTGGCTACTGCAGAAAACCCAGTCCTCAAGGATGGTGTTGGCAGTTACCCAGCCCCTGAGGGTGTCGCCGATAGTGATTCGGCTTTGGTGGGTAGCGCAAGCTGCAACCCAGCCCCCGAGGGTGTTGTTGGTAATGATCCAGCTCTAGTGGGTGGCGCGAGCTGCAACCCAGCCCCCGAGGGTGTTTAGGTGAGCTCTCCTTCCCACATCTCCATGGACGTCCATGTTGGGTCGTCTCCACCTTGGTCCGATGGGGCGATGGGGATGCAATCTTCTGTGACTTCAAACAAACAAGTCGCCTTGGAGGCCGACGAGCTAGATGCAAGAGGTCTAGTATCTGCTGATGGGGTTGAGCTTACTCCTGACAACGCTCTTCAAATTGTTCCTACTGATACTCCTCCGTCGAGCCATGACATCACTCCCTCTGATTTGGGTTTACCTTTGTTCTTCTCCAATCTTCAGGTGAGTCAATTGTTTGCTTTTTATTGCTCTTCTTGGTAGATTACTTTTCTCATACTTATTTGTCTTCAATCACAGGCCTTGGTTGATGGAATGTCTGCCCAGCTGAGGTCGTATGGTGCTTCTGTCCCATAGGGAGTTCTGTCTTTGATGCAGTGGAACCCATTGCTGCTTCAGAAACAGATTGCTGATTTGAAAGCGTCGAACACTGGTTAGTGATCTCATTTCTTCCTTAGTTACTTCTGTTGATCAATCTTGTTTTTAACCATGTATCCCTTTTCAGCTTCTTTGTCAGATATGGCTCGGCGGTGCTCTGAGCTTGAGGAAAAACATCTTCGAAATCAGGCCGACTGGACCCGACGGTACTCTGATCTTGACGAGAAGTATTCTCAAGGTCAAACTGACCTAGCTCGGGTTTCTGCTTCACTGGACGATGCTCGTTCTTTGAATTCTTCTCTCAATGCTCAGCTTAACTCAGAAAGGATGGCATATGAGGTAAACTCCCTTAGTTGATTCTGCCGTGCTTACTGTTTACTGGGTGCTGAATGTTGATTCTTTTTTGCAGGAGGAAAAATGAGCTCTTGTGGCCTCTCGTGATAACTTGGACAGGATATATCATGATGCTAGCAATTCCTTGACTATTTTGGAAAGGAGCCATCGCTTCACTATGTCAGATCTGGATCACCATCGCCACGAGCTGCAAGCATCTCAGGATGAAGTTCAGCGGCTGGGACAGCAATTATCAGCCAAGGATTTGACCATTAAAGATCTTTGTGCTTCGAAGAGACTCGCTGCACAGGAGCTAGAAACTGCTCGACTGGCTGCCAAAGCTTGTGAAGACAGTTGCGTCGTTCTGAGAGCTCAGCGCGACAAAGCTATGGACAAAGCCATCCGTGCGGGGCGGATCTTGATGAGGAGGCCTGGTGTGGTGGTTCCTGATGCCATTATTGCCAACGCCAAGGCTGTGCCTGATGCCTCGAGTCAACCTTCTTCCTCGATTGCTCCTGCGAAAGATATTGCCAAATAGAGACGTTTTGATGCAGTGACATCCTGCAAAACACTAAATGTTTTTATGAATTCTATGTGCATGTGATGGTTGTGTTCGAATATTTGGTGGATAGGGCATTAGAATGTGTCCTTGGTGCTGACAACTATAACATTTTGTTTTCCTAGAGCACTGATTGTTTCTGTCGTCAGGATATAACAGTCATCCTGAACAATTGTGGAAGTAAATGTGGCGTGCTGGTTTTGGAGTTTTTCCTGACTTATGCCATTCGCTTGGCTGGTAAGGCATAGTGGTCGCCCTAAGATGGGTAGGCGTGAGCATGTCGCACTGTCTTAAATTGTCGTCGATTTAAGCTGATTGCTCTGTCAGTAGGGTATAGTGGTCAACCTAAGTCGAGTAAGTGCGAGCATGTTGCACCGTCTTAAGTTGTCGTCGAATTAAGCCATTTGCTCTGTTAGTAGGGTATAGTGGTCACCCTAAGTCGAGTAAGCGTGAGCATGTCGCACCGTCTTAAGTCATCGCTGACTTAAGTCAATTGCTCCGTTAGTAGGGTATAGTGGTCACCCTAAGTCGAGTAAGCGTGAGCATGTCGCACCATCTTAAGTCATCGCCGACTTAAGCAGATTGCTCCATTAGTAGGGTATAGTGGTCACCCTAAGTCAAGTAAGCGTGAGCATGTCGCACCGTCTTAAGTCATCGCCGACTTAAGCCGATTGCTCCGTTAGTAGGGTATAGTGGTCACCCTAAGTCGAGTAAGCGTGAGCATGTCGCACCATCTTAAGTCGTCGCCGACTTAAGCCGATTGCTCTGTTAGTAGGGTATAGTGGTCACCCTAAGTCGAGTAAGTGCGAGCATGTTGCACCGTCTTAAGTCGTCGCCGACTTAAGCCGATTGCTCCGTTTGTAGGGTATAGTGGTCACCCTAAGTTGAGTAAACGTGTTGGTTCCAAGTCCAATCAAATCGAAGTCAATTGATAGTCAACAGTTTGGATGCCTTTGAGAATGAAATCTTTTATTGATGATGTATTCTCCAATTACAGAGTACAACGTTGCTTCGATAGCTTTTGAGGCCTTGCTAAGGGTAAAACTTTCTAAGATGCTCTATATTCCATGAATTCCCCACTTCCATTCCATCCATTTGAGTAAGTCAGTATGATCCTGGCTGGGTGACCTCTGATACAATGAATGGCCTTCCCATAGTGGTGACAACTTGTGCCGTCCTACCCCCATTAGAATTCGGCGAAGGACCAGGTCTCCCACCACAAAGGATCAGTTTCGTATGGCTTTTTCGTGATAGCGCCTCAAGGTCTGCTGGTATCTGGCCGATTGAATTACTGTGTTCAATCGCTCTTCCTCTAGCACGTTAATATCTTCTAGCCTAGTAGCTTCGACTTCAGCTAGGCTTTCAAATACCAGCCTTGGTGCCCCAAACCTGAGGTCGGCAGGTAGCACTGCCTCCGAACCATAGACCATGAAGAAGGGGGTGTTTCCATGCAGAGTTCGACTGGGTTGAGTTCTTAAGCTCCAAACCACATAAGGTAATTCTCTGATCCACTTTCCTGTGAACTTTTCATTTTTGTCGAACACTTTCTTCCTGAGTGCTTCCAGTATCATACCATTAGCCCTTTGAATTCCACCTGACCATTAGCTCTTGGGTGTGCTACTGATGCATACTTGATCTGGATACTCCGTAGTTCATTGAAATCAAAGAATTTAGAGCTAGTGAAGTTAGATCCTAGGTCGGTTATAATACTATTCGGTATCCCAAACCTGAATATTATGTCTTGTATGAACTCCACTGCCTTGGCTGAGGTTAAAGAAGCAATAGGCTTGTACTCTATCCATTTGGTGAATTTGTCAATGGTGACCAACACGTGAGTATAGCCTCCCTGAGCTTTCTTGAAGGGTCCAATCATGTTCAGTCCCCAACACGCGAATGGCCATGTTACAGGTATGGCCTGCATCTGCTGTGCCGGTAAGTGTTGTTGCTTTGACAAGAATTGGCAAGCTTCACATCTCTGGACTAACTCGGCTGCATCTTTCTTTGTTGTTGGCCAATAGAAACCAGACCTGAAGACTTTCCCAACCAGAGTTCTAGATGCTGCATGTATTCCACACTGTCCGCCGTGGATCTCATCTAATAGTTGCTTCCCAGTAACCGAGGAGACACACTTCATGAGAACTCCTGTCGCACCTCTTCTATATAGTGCGTCCCCTATGATGGTGTAGTGGGCTGATTGTCTCACAATGCGCTCTACTGCAGCCTTATCATCTGCTTCTTCCTCACTCTTTATATACCTAATGATAGGCTCTCTCCAGTCATTAGAGTCCGACTCTGGCTGGCTAAAGGTGTTGCACTCTTCTGCCTGATCTGAGGGAATACTTGGGCGTGACACTTCCTGGACAAAGACTCCGAGAGGGACCTGGGCTCGACTGGATCCTAGCTTCGACAACGTGTCTGCTGCTGCATTGCGATCTCTTTCCATGTGATAAAATTCCAGCCCTTCAAACTTGTCTTCTAATTTTCGGACGACTGTACAGTACTTTCCCATGGAATCTGTCGAGCAATCCCAGTCTTTATTTATCTGGCTTATGACCACTAGTGAATCTCCGTATACCATCAACCTCTTAATGCCCAGTGATATGGCAATGTTCAACCCATGGATCAGTGTCTCATATTCTGCTGCATTATTCAATGCCGAGAATAATAGCTGAAATGCGTACTTGAGTTGTTCACCTCCAAGGGCAATGAAGAGGATTCCTGCGCCTGCTCCTTGCAGTTTTAGCGAGACATCGAAATACATCTGTCATACTTCAGTAGCCTCCAGGTTGTCAGGAACTTATTGCTCGGTCCACTCTAACACGAAGTCAACTAGTGCTTGAGTCTTTATTGTTGTGCGAGGCCGAAACTCTATGTCATGAGCTCCTAGCTCGCAGGCCCACTTGGCTATTCTTCCAATGGCTTCTTTGTTGTGAAGGATATCCCCTAATGGAAACCCGGTGACTACTATGACTTTGTGGTCGTCAAAGTAGTGACGGAGTTTGCGAGTAGTTAGAAGTATTGCGTACAATAGTTTTTGAACTTGGGGATATTTCTTCTTAGAGGGCCCTAGAACTTCGCTGATGAAGTAGACCAGATGTTGTACTGGATATGTGTGTCCTTCCTCCGCCCGCTCGACTACTAACGTGGTGCTCACCACGTGAGTCGTGCAAGAGATGTATAACAACAGATCTTCTGCCGGCTGATTTGGTGTGGCTCGGCGTGGCGGTTTCAGCACTGGTGGTGTAGTCAAGAACCTTTTCAATGCATCGAGAGCTTCCTGTGCTTCTGCGGTCCACTAGAACTTGTCCACGTTCTTGAGCAATTTGTAGAATGGTAAGCCTTTTTCGCCTAGCCTTGATATGAACCTGCTCAAGGCTGCCATGCATCCAGTAAGCCTTTGCACTTTTTTTAGTGATCATGGTGCTTCCATTCTAATGATAGCCTCGATTTTTTCCGGGTTAGCTTCAATTCCTCGGTGGCTGACAATGAATCCGAGCAACATCCCTACTGGTACTCCAAAGACACATTTTTCTGGATTGAGCTTCCACCGGTATCGCCTCAGGCTGTTGAAGACCAGCTGCAAATCTTCAATGAAGTAAACTGAATTTTCTGTTTTGATCACCACATCATCAACATAAGCTTCTACCTGCTTGCCCCAGTGATCGGCTAAGCATGTTTGAATAGCTCTCTAGTAAGTTGCTCCAGCGTTCTTGAGGCCAAACGGCATGGAGGTATAGCAGAAAGCTCCAAACGGGTTAATCACTGCAGTTTTTTCCTCATCTTCTTTTGCCAGGCTGATCTAATGGTATCCAGAGTAGCAGTCCAGGAAGGACAACATAGAACATTCGGCGGTCGAATCTACCACCTAATCTATTCTAGGGAGTCCGAAGGGATACTTCGGACAGTGTTTGTTGAGATCTGTATAGTCGACACACATGCGCCAATCCACTTTATTCTTTTTGAGTACAAGAACAGGATTTGCTAGCCACTCAGGATGCAGTACTTCTCTAATGAACCCTACTTCGACTAAGCGAGCTAGCTCGGTGCGAATAGCCTTTCTTTTCTCAGGTGTGAAACGATGCAGTTTTTGTCGGATCGGCCTTGCTTGGGGGTAGACCTTCAGTTTGTGCTCGGCCAGTTCTCTCGGGACTCTCGGCATATCCGCAGGCTCCCATGCGAATACGTCTCAGTTCTCTTGCAGGAACTGGACAAGCGCGCCTTCCTATTTGTTGTCTAGGCTGGAGCTGATGATGGCGGTCTTGCGTTCATCATCGAACCCAAGGTTGATTCTTTTTGTCTCCTCAGTCGGCCGCATAGAGGTCACGGCTTGAGCTTCATTCGCAGGTATCGTGAGGGTTTCCTCAGGCTTTGAGTTTGCCTGCGCGGAGGAAGTCATCGGTGGTTTGGTAGTGAGGGCCGCCTGCATGGCCACTCGAAAACATTCCGCGGCGCCTTGGAAGTTAGCGCGCACGGTGATGATCCCTTGGTGTCCTGTCATCTTCAATATCATGTACGAGTAGTGCGGAATGGCCATGGATTTCGCCAATCCTGGCCTGTCGATGATGGCATTGTATCCGCAGTCGAAGCTTCCCACCTTAGGAACTCGGTTCTGTAGTTTTCCGGAGTTCCAAAGGTAACAGGCATGTAGATGTGTCCAAGTGGGTATTCTCTTTCGGTCGACACAATGCCAAAGAAAGGAGTGTCTGACTCATGGAGCTCTTTGAGTGCAACTCCCAAGCCCAAGAGTGTCCGAGGGAAGGTGACATTGATGTTGCTTCCTCTATCCACTAATACTTTCTTTACCTTGCTCTCTCGGATCACTGGATCGATGAGAAGCGGGTACTTGCCCGGATGATCGAAGTTGAGCCATTGATTCCGCCCGATAAAGGTGACCGTGTGTTCTGACCACCGATAGGGGGTGGGGGCACTAGTGGTTGCTACCAGTATATGTCGATCGTTGAGCTTTTGCTGCCTTTTGTTCTCTTGCGACCCGTGTCCTCCGAAGATGATGTTGACCTCTCCGTCGACGTGCGGAAATGCTCCACCTCCTCCCTCTTCCTGCTACTGAGGTCGTCGAGGTTCACCGGGCCCTCCTCGGTTTAGGGGAGGTGGTAGAGGTTGGAAGGGTCGGCCATTCTCGATGGAATGCTTGAAGTCTCTGTAGTTCCGCAAGGTGTGGCGCATATCCTTACAATACGGGCACTGGGCATCGAGGATGTCCTCTAGTGTCCGCTCGCCTCCGCGGGGTGCACCTCGGGCACGAGAGACGAGTGGTCCAGCGGCATGGACCTCTTCAGGAGGCCTCTTCTCCCAGCGCTTGTCGGTCTGCTGGTTTGCGTCACACCGTGGTGCAGATGGAACAGGCTTCACTCCCCCGATGAGGTCCTGAGCCCGTTCGACAGCGGTGATGTAGAGGTTCGCTTCCCTGAACAGCTGCTCGGAGGTGGTCAGCGCCTTTTGCAGTATGGCTCGGACGAAGGCCGAGTCATTGAATCCCTGGTAGAAGTCCTCAATCACTGCTGCCACAACGACCTCGGGGATGTGATTTCTCATGGTCTGAAACCTCTTGAGGTACGACCGAAGCGTTTCATCCCCTCGGCGCCTGATGGATTTGAGGTCCCACGGCTGCACCGGCTTGTTGGAGAGGGATTGGAAGTTGGCGATAGAACACCGACTGAAGTCGCTCCAATCGTCGATGCAGTGTTGGGGTAGGTGTCGTAACCATTGCAGTGCATCTTGCCCAAGGACGATGGACAAGTATGTAGTCATCATATCTTCAGTTGCCCCAGCGGCCCGGACAGCGGTTGTATAGACGGCCTACCAGCCTCCCGGGTCCTGCTTAGGCTCGTATTTCTCGACGTTGGAGACCTTGAAGTTTGGGGGCCATTGAATGGCCCTGAGACGCGGAGTGAGCACAAATACTCCACATGTGTCTTCTAGTCGACGACCGTGGTGCCGGTCCCGGGGAGGGGAGTTGCCGATGTGCTGTCTCGACCGTCCCTGGGTAGTGCAACAGTTGAAGCCGTTGCCGACTCAACTCTAGTGGCCTGACTTCATGCAGGGATGCCATGATCCCGATCATACTTCTCTCGGTGCCGTATTTCATTCTCATGTCGTCGTTCACGTGAAGCGTTGATGTAGATCTGCGCATCCCGCTGACTGTTGAATGCGTGTCGTAGATCGCTCGGAGGATGAGCGAGAGGTAGAAGATGATTAGCCGCTCGAGTGAGTAGCCGTCGATAGCCTTCAGCGTCTGGAGTCCGGGGGAGACCATCGACTATCCGAGCCAATACTCCCCTGACTTCACTTGGTGTGTTCATGGTGCGGGCAAAGTCAGGGTTCAGGTTTCACGTGAAGAAAGGGTTCTCTTGGCGTAGCCTCGCATCCTATTCAACTTGCTCTTGAGCCTGCCGATGATCACATCGGTGGGAGTTCCTCCTTTCCTTGAAGACTCATTCATCGGGGGTTTCTCCCACCTCCGAGATCTCATCTCGAGATACAGGCTGCACCGGGTCTCATTCTCCAACTTCATGATGTCACCGAACATTCCAGCGTCAGTTCCTTCGTCGACGAGATTCTTGCTGAGGAGGTTCTTCCCCAGGCACGGTTGGCTCGTCGTCGGAGATGGGAGTCGATTCCACTCTTCCCCCGATGAAGAGGCCATCGGGGTAGAATGGAGTTGCTGTGGTGACAAACTTCTTTTTGTCCTTCTTTGAGGGCGAAGGTGCCAGAAGAGCAGCTTGGCGAGCCTCTATCCCGCTTGCTTCTTTTTTCCTCGTAACCTGTGTCCGCTCTTCTGTGGATGAGGTGGACAAAAGAGTTCTTCGGGTAAATGAATTCTCGGCTCCTGACTTGCAGGAGGTGGTTTTCGTCCTGGGCGCTAGAGGTTGCGCCATTTGCTGCCTCGTTCCGGCTTTCTCGGAGGTTTTCGGGGAAGGCGTCTTCTTTGATGGGTTCGCTATGCGATGTAGAATTCCTTCCTCATTTGCCACGGACGAGATGGTCCCAAAGCAGAACACGGATCCGGGGCGGAGAGTGATCTTATGATGGAAGGTGATGGCAATTGAGCTTGCTTGGATCAACGACACACCCTCTACCTGGCGCGTCAGCTGTCGGTGTTTGGGACCCGACCACGCACCTGGGGTTACCCCTTGAGGTGCTTTTGGGTAGGACGGTGTTGCTGACTGTAGCTCGATGGTTCGTGCTAGGTGCATGAGAGGCGGTAGACAATTTTCTACAGGTTCGAGCCGCTTGGAGAGGCATAATACCCTACTTCCTGGTGTGGATCTTTTATGTGGTGGGTTATAGGGGGATTCTCTAGTATGAAGGGTGCTAGAGAATGGAGTAGATGGCTAATGAGTGACCTGCCTTTTTGATGGGGTGCCCCCTAGGCCTTATATATTCGACCGTGGGGCATTACATGCAGATATGATGACGATGTATCCCTTAGTAATAGTGAAGCGACTGAACTTATCTTCCTATAATCCTGCCGACTTATCCTTATTTAGTTCCAACGTCTGAGGGCGCTGCGTGGGAGAATCGGATCAATGCTGCGGATAATGTTTAAATCCAATGAGCCGTCTGGGCCCGAGTCTATCCAATCCTGCGTCAACCCATTCCACCAGCAGTTCCTCCCCTGGCCCACGAAGGGATCGCCTTGCGAAATAATGTGCCCAAAGCCTTTC
This sequence comes from Zea mays, assembly GCF_902167145.1. NCBI lineage: Eukaryota > Viridiplantae > Streptophyta > Magnoliopsida > Poales > Poaceae > Zea > Zea mays. The sequence goes on from NC_050103.1 coordinate 51,172,077, forward strand.
GCAAGGCTTTCTAGCCTTCTAGTGGACCCGGGGGATATTTGTCCCCACAGATGCATTTCCTCATTGTTTGATATCTTTTGAGGAACGATCGGAGGGTCTCATCATTCTGGTGCCTGATGGATTTGAGGTCCCTTGGCTGCGTCGGCTTATCAGAGAGAGACTGGAAGTTCGCAATAAACCGGCGACTGAAGTCACTCCAATCGTCGATGCAGTGTCGAGGTAGATGTCGAAGCCACTGCAGTGCGTCTTGCCTTAGGACAATGGGCAACTACGCCGTCATGACGTCCTCTGTTGCCCCAGCAGCCCAGGTGGCAGTCGTGTTGATGGCCAACCAGCCTCCTTGGTCCTGCTTAGGCTTGTACTTGTCGACGTTGGAGACCTTGAAGTTGGGAAGCCATTGGATGGCCCGGAGACGCGGAGCGCTGATGGTGCTCTGGTACTCCATGATCTCAGTCGTACTCTTCCCGACGCCTTATCTCATTTTCATGCTGTCGGTAACACAAAGCGCTGATGGTGCTCAGCGCATCTCGTCGGCTGTTGATGGCGTGACACAGGTCGTTCGCAGGATGAGCAAGGGGTAGAAGATGATTGGCCGCCTGAGTAAGAAGCCGCCGGTAACCTTCCGCGTCTGGGGTTCTCGGGAGGCCATCCGCTATCTGCGCTAGTACTCCTCCAACTTCACTCGGCGTGTTTAGTGCTCGAGCGAAATTGGGTACAGGTTTTGAGCGAGGAGAGGGTTCTCTCGCTGGAGCCTAGCGTCTTGTTCGGCTAGCTCTCGCTCTCGATCTTGAGCTTGTCGGCGATCACGTCGGTGAGAGTTATGCCTTTCCAGGTGTACTCATTCGTCGAGAGTTTCCCCCACTTTTGAGGCTTCATCTCGGGACACGGGATGCGCCGGATCCTGTTCCCCAGCTTCATGATGTCGCCGCATGTTCCGGCATATGTTTCTTTATCGCCGAGCATCACACTAGGAGGTTCCTCCCCTTGCATGGTAGGCTCATTGTTGGAGATGGGCGCTGACTCCAATCTCCCCTAGATGAAGAGGACGTCAGGGTAGAAAGGAGCCGGCGCGACGGTGTTCTTCTCGTCCTCCTTTGACGGCGGAGGTATCGGGAAGGTGGCTTGACGTGTTCTCCTTCCCTTACTCGGGATGTTTATTTTATTCTTCCGACTGATCCGTGTCCACTCCTTAGTGGGCGAGGTGGACAACGGAGTTTTTTGGGTAAGCGAAACCCCGATCGACCGATCTTTCTTCTCCTGAGGGCTCCCGATCCTCGGTTCACAAGGGATCATCTTCCCCCGAGCTGTGAGCGGGGGTGCTGTCCTCAGTCTTGCTCTAGCTTCCATCAAGATTCCCGAGGAAGGCTTCTTCTCAGGTGGATCCACTATGCGGTGTAGAGTCCCTTCTTCGTCCACTATGCATTAGATGGTTCCAAAGCAGAACATAGCTCCTAGGCGAAGAGTGATCTTGTTCTTGAAGGTGATGGCCATTGAGCTAGCTTTCATCAACATAACGCCAGTTGTCGGTGTCTAGTGTCCGACTGCACACCCAGTGATACCTCGTGGTGCTTTTGGGTAGGACGGCGTTGCTGATCGTAGCTCGATGGTTCATGCCAGGAGCACGAGTGGGCAAAAGAGATAGAAGATTTTTTTTGCATGTCCGGGACGCTTTGAGAGGCGTAATACCCTACTTCCTAGGGTTCAAGACATCCACTGAGTCTATAACATAGTCATTAACATCAAAGTGCGTAAATACGAAACGTAGAAGATAAGTCCTTCACAGGCAGCTGACTAGGGGTTTGCCAGTAAGATAACTAGAACTCATCGTAGTCCTGAAACTCCTCAAAATCCTCCATGTTGCCAGCATCTCCTCCTGAGCACTAAGTACAGTGGGGACAACCTAGGGTGGGGTGATTTGTAAAACAAGGGTGAGTACACATCAATGTACTCAGCAAATGTCTCGTTTGGCTAAAGTGAACTAACTGTATGTTGAGTTAAGGTTAAGCATTTGCTTTTAGTTGGTCAAGTATTTATTACTTGTTGGGGACTTGTTCTCAAATGCTTCGAATTAAGAACAAGGCAACATAAAATGTTAAATGTTAATGCCCTTCGTCCATTGAAGCATTATCTCCCCAAGGGTATAATGAACTTCGGACGAAGGTCATGAGCGAAAATCACGAAGGTCATACCTTCGTGAATAAAGTTGTGAAGTAATAAAAGATGAAATATAAAATATAAAACACGAAAGAATAATATATCAAAACACATAAACTTATTCATATATTTCATTATACAAACTTAAATATTAAAATATAACATTTAATCACATTTATACCTTCGTTTGACAGAAGGCAATAATCCAAGTGTCGCGTGCAAGTGATTACAAGATTGCGTGAACAGTACTGGGGTACTGTTCATCTATTTATAGGCACAGGGCGCAGCCTGTGTGAAATTACATTTATGCCCTTTACAATCGATTAGAATCATGACACAAACTATCATGGGTCTATTGGTCATTTCATCTTTAAGTCGGTTCACTCCTTCGTCTTGAGACATGTCACTATGCCGAAGCTTTATGGGTGATAGCTTCGGCACTGCTTTTGAGAGGATCTGCCAAAGGTGTTTCTTTCTTCAGGGCATAAATGTAATACCCCCAACAGTAGCCCCTTCGTGGTGCTAGATCGTTTTTCGCAACGAGCTTGATCCGTGAAAAAGTCTCTTAGGCTTCGGGATGCCGAAGATCCGAAAAACACCTTCCCTGAGCTCGTTGCCAAGAAATGATTAAAATAATCCGAGCGCGAGGTGGCCCCACCATGCAGCAGTTACGCGCGTCCTGGCGATTCACCTTCTCAGGCTTTGTGGCCACCGTTCAGTGGGTGCGGGCGGCTGTTTGTCCGGTGCGGAAGACTTGACGATTTACCTTCCCATCTGCGGCACTATATAAAAAGACGGGTAGGTGTGAAGTTACCACAACATTCATTTCCATTGCACTGTTGTGCTGTCAAAAAAATTGACTACAGCCGAAGCTTTCTCACTGTATTCTGAACCGAAAGATCATCTCGCTCTAGCTTCATGACAAGAAAGAGCTTCGGCAAAGATAAAAATTTTCAACTTCGTCAAAATGCAAAAAATTCAACATCAAATGGCCAGGGTACGCTCGACAGCTAGAGTTACTCGTGACGGAGACGAAGCCGAAGCTGCTGAAACTGCTCCGATTTCCGAAGTTATGAGGCGGTCGGGATTGATTGTGACTGAAGGCGCTGCTGGCGAAGAATCACCCGCTGCTGAAATCGAGCAAGCAGATATTGAAGAGGGTGATGCTAATGAAGGAGAGATTGATTATGATGTTATTATGCCATCGAAGCCCAGCCATCTGGATTTTGGGGAATCAACTGTGTCTAAAGCTGACATGACTATGATGACGAAGCTAGGCTACTTCAAGGAAGCCGATAAGGGGTTGATTTGCTTTGGCGGGTAGGAGACTATCCCGAAGCCGAAGGATGATGAAGTTGTAGTTTTTAAGAGCTTCTTCAAAGCAGGGTTGAGATTTCCTCTGCATGGAATGATTCCAGAAGTCATGGAAAAATTCAGGATTTATCTTCATCAGCTGACCCCCAACGCCATTGTTAGGCTCAGCGTGTACATCTAGGCTCTCCGAAGTCAAGCGGTAGAGCCGCTCGCCGATGCATTGTGCCGAGTACATGAACTTCATTACCAGACGAAGGCTAGAGAAGACGGATTGCATGAGAACTTTGGTTGTTATAATTTTGCTTATCGGAAGGATATGAAGACACCGGTGGTCAGCTATCGCACTAAATGGCCAACCGGTTGGAAATCTGAATGGTTTTATGTTAAAATTGATGAAGAAAAGGAGAAGCTAGTTCAAAGCCCGCTGAAGCTAATCTTCGGGCTGACTAGACCTCAATGCAACATGACACCGGGGGATCCATGCCAAGATGTTGTGTATGAGTTTAGAATTGTGTCTGAACACATTGGGTCTAGGGACATAGTGTAGGAATACCTAGCCAACAGAGTGTTCCCAACGCTGAAGAAGTGGGGTATGCTGAAGCTTGAAGAAGGGAAGAAAGAGGGCGAACTCGTTCGACTGCCTTATCAGTTTAAGTTCAAAAAATAGTTCAAGGAGCCCTGCCAAGAATGGCTGGACACGATCGAAGTTATGTGTAACAAGATTTTAGGGAACTATACGAAAAAATAAGATCAGTTGATGACTGCAGCCTTCGGCTCCCGACCGAAGCGAAGATTGAATCGAGTAATGGATGCTCTACATTTTGAATATCCTGATTGTGAGCGGTTGAACAAGGGCGCCGAAGGGCAGAAAAGAAAGAGAATTGTCAGTGTTGTGGGCAGACAGGCCGCTAGAATGGTAAAAGAAGATGAAGAAAAACTGAAGAAGAGGAAACTGAGCCCTGAGCCGATGACGGGTGCTCCGAAGAAGACAAAAGCTGCAGCTCTGAAGCAGAAGGCGACTGATATTGAAGAAGAAACTCCTGCATCACCTTCTGCTGCCGATGTGGCAGAAATTCTAAAGGTAATGACTGAATCCCAGCCTATCAAGCTAAGTCCACTGGCCCCACATCTGACGAAGCTTTTTCAGAAGAAGAAGGAGCCTTCGATAGCGAAGAAGGCAGTTGGGCCGAATAAACGAAGAATCATTACTGTGACATAAGCTATTGAAGGGACACCACGACCAGCTTCGGCTTCAAAAGCACCAGCTGTTGAGAGCGCTACAGCTATCGAAGCTGCACCGCCCGAAGCTACAACTGCCGAAGCTAAACCTGTTGAAGATGCAAATCTAGAAAGCACACTTTCTAACATTGATAAGATACTTCTGGACATGGCCACAGAAGAAGCTGCTGCAGCCACCGAAGAAACCATGGCCACAGAGCCTGAGAAGGAGAAGGAAATAGCTGAAGACGCTTCGAAAGAGGAAATTTTCAACTTTCAAAACTTAATTGGACAAGAGTTGACGAAGGTTGAGAAAGAAGAGTTAAAAGAATATGCCATATCCTGCGGATATCAACCAGGGGCACTACTCTTCGGTGGTGTTGACGATGAAAAGTTAGGCTGCGTCCGAGATCAAACTGGAGCGAAGGTTATCGGTACTCTATCAAAGAGTATTGGTTTCCCAAAGCTTGAGACAAACATTAGCCGCTACCGACGACAGCACATCGTCGGTAGTTTATTCTATTCCAATTTTAAGGTAAAAAAACTTTTCTTCAACTTTTTATTGTCTTTAACAACGAAGGTATTTTTCTAACGAAGGTTGCTTGTGCACAGAGTATGTTGTTGAGTAAAGCTTTGAGAATGCAACAAGATCTTGAAGATAAAAAACATGAAGTTATAATTGAGAGTTTAGAAAGCAAAATAAAAGATCAAGCAGCTTCTCTTGAAAAGAAGGATTTCGAGCTTCAGACAACAGAAGGTTTATTGGCAGAAGCTGAAGCTAAAATTGCAAAGTTAAATAAAGAGCTTCTCTCAAAGTCAGAAAGCTTCGAACAGGAAAAGCAGAAGTTTAATGCAAAATTTGAGACTGAGGTCGAGAAAAATTCAAATTTGCAAAAATCATTGACAGAGCTTCAAAATAAATGTCTGGAGTTCAGTAGCCGATTTGTACAACGACTGAAGCAGATCTTCAATTCGGTTGGAGCCAGCTGTGAAAAATTTAGTCCTTCGACTGAAGACCCGCCAGGGGCCTTCGAACATATCGAGGGTGAAGTTGATGACCTTGATGAAATTATAGCTGGACATGGTGATTTCTGTGCCCTAGTAGCTTCTCGGGGCACAGTTGTCGCCTTCCTGAAATCTGGTTGCACACATGGACAAATTGTTAATAGACCTAACTTTAGTTTATCACCAGCAGATCTGGTTGATATTCCCAGTCTTGCCCGAAACATAGGAAACAAATTTATAAAACTAGTATGGATGAAGGGTGGACGAAGCATAGCTAGTGATGAAGCTCAAAGTCATCTTAAGCCGGTAACAAAATCATACCTTGTGCTTACCTTTTCCTTTAAACTTGAATTTTCCTTACAATACTTGAATATGTACAGGATGACGAAGCTGAGGAGCAAGATGACGAAGTTGAAGGGCACAAAGCCAAAGCTTAATAGATAATGATGGAGCTTGAATAGATAGCTGTGGAAAAACTCAAGAACTCTTGTAATAACCTTTGTAAAGAATATTGTAATTTAAGAATTAGGTTTTACTCTGTAAATTTTGTCCATACCTTGTAATATATTTTTACCTTTCCACCAATGTATGAAGTGCTTTGATGTGAACGAAACTGGCATTTTTTGAGCCGAAGGCGAAAAACACCTTCCGTTCTTTTCGTACACAACGAAGCATGAAACTGCTTCTTTTTCTTTTTTCCGAAGCCTTATCTTTAGAGCTGAAGAATCCGTCTGTGTTATGATGATGATGACCCTATGTATGTTTAGATGAATGTTTATGAATGCAAATGAATGATGTAATGTGTCGTGCAAATGAATGTCCAAACACACGCATACGAAGCCCCAACCATAACCTTCATTCCCTTGGGAATGACCGAAGTCTCTTTGTCGTTTATTTTTCGGCTTCACCACTTATTTTTCGGTGTATCAGCGCTGACTTTTCGCTGTAAGTTCTGCATCCCCTGATGAACGTCTTATGAACTTCTTCGCCTTCTATTTCGGCGGTATCGCGTTGACTTTTCGCGCTTCGCCTTATATTTTGGCGGTATCAGCGTTGACTTTTCGCTGTAAGCTCTACATTCCCTTGGGAACGACTTTTGAGCAGGAAACTTACGCTGCACTCCCTTAGGAACGGCTTTTTGTAGCTTCGTCGTGCTCTGCATCCCCTTAGGGACGACTTCTGAGCTTCTCCCTGTTTTTTCCTTTTTCCCTGCACTCGATGGTGCATACTCAGTTTTTACATTTACATATTTGTGGGATTTTGCTCTCGTAGAGCTGAATAAGAAAAAGAGAAATTACATGCTATGGCCCCATTAAAAACCTTTCTCCCCCTTCGAAAAGGAAAAGGGTCCCATAGAAAAACTAAAAAGATTACATTAAGCTAGACATAATATCACCGAAGCTCATCCGCATTCCAAGATCTAGGAATGTCGTTGCCGTCCATATCCTTCAATCTGTAAGAACTAGGTCTTGATGAAGATACTACCAGAAAAGGTCCTTCCCACTTCAACTGTAGCTTGCCTACTGTATCTGGGTTGGCAACTCTTCGAAGCACCAAATGCCCTGGCTTAATGTTCTTTAGCCGAACTTTTTTGTCACGCCATTTTATTGTTTCGGCTTGATATTTATTGATGTTCTCCACGGCCTGAAGCCTGATCCCTTCTATAGCATCTTTTGCCACAGAATAATCAGCTTCGTCCTCTGCCGAAGCCACTGTTCTTATTGATCCTGCCTTAGCTTCTTCTGGGGTTATTGCTTCGTAACCAAACAGTAATTTGAATGGTGTAAAGCCTGTTGACCTTGATATTGTTGTGTTGTGGCTCCACACCACTTTGATCAATTCATCTGGCCACTTTCCTCTAGGCTGATTGAAGATTAACTTCATTATTCCCGTCATTATAATGCCATTAGCTCTTACAACAAGTCCATTTGACTCCGGATGTCTGACCGATGCAAAATAAATCTTCGTGCCAATTTGTTCACAGAATTCTTTGAAAGATTCAACATCGAATTGTGTCCCGTTGTCCACAGTAATAGCCTTCGGCACTCCGAAGCGACAAACAATATTTTGCTAGAAAAATTTCTGGACAGTGACTGAAGTTATTGTGGCTGAAGGCTTCACCTCAATCCACTTGGAAAAATACTCTACCGCCACCACAACATATTTGAGATTTTCTTGTGCTGGTGGAAGTGGGCCTAGCAAATCGAGGCCCCACCTTTGCAACGGCCAAGTGGGCTGTATTAACTGAGTGAGAGATGAAGGTTGCTTCTGGTCTCTTGCACATTTTTGACAGCCTTCACATTTTTGGACTAATTCTACTGCATCCGAAGCTGCCTTCGGCCAATAAAATCCTTGTCGAAAATTTTTTCCCAACAAGGGCCTAGATCCAATGTGAGATCCACACAGACCTTCATGTATCTCCTTCATTAATTCCATACCTTCGGTTCTTGATAAACATTTGAGGAGTGGTGAACAAACTCCATGTTTATACAATTCCCCTTCTATTATCACATATGGTCTTGTTCTGGACTCCATTCTTTTGTTATAAGCTTCGTCACTTGAAAGACAATTGCCTTGAAGGAAAGATATTATTTCAGTTCTCTAGTCTTCACTGTGTACTGGGGAAATAGTAAGCACTGCTCTCTCCATGAGCTCAACCGAAGGTGCTTTTATTGCTTCAAAAAATACTTTGGAGGGTAGGGGGAGCCCCTGAGCCGCTGATTTGGCTAGCAAATCTACATGCCCATTTTCACCTCTTGGAATATTCTTGACGGAAAAACCTTCGAAGGAAGCTTCCAACCTTCGGACTGCATCCAGATATTTTTCAAGCTTCGGATCTCGTGCCTTGCTGCTCTTATCCACATGGCCAGCAATAACTTGAGAATCAGTCTTTAGGATGGCCATTCTTATTCCCATTGCCCTTAGTTTCCGAAGCCCCAATAGAAGTGCTTCGTACTCAGCAATATTATTTGCACAACTGAAATCCAGTTTGACTGCAAAACATGTTTTCACTTTGGAAGGTGCCACTAGGACCGCAGCTGCTCCTACACCGAAGGTTCCCCAAGAATCATCGCAGAACACCGTCCAAGCTTCGGTATCCTTGTTTGTCCCTTCTTCGTGAGCCACTGGTGTCCAGTCAGCGATGAAGTCTGCTAGCGCCTGGGATTGAATTGAAGATCTGTGCACGTAGTCAATGGTGAATTCATTAAGCTCCGCGGCCCACTTTCCAACCCTTCCAGTAGCTTCTCTGTTCCTCATAATATCCTTCAGAGGCTGTGACGAGGGAACAATTATATGGTAAGCTTGAAATTAATGCCGAAGCTTCCTGGAGGCCATTAATACAGCATACAACACTTTCTCCAATTCTGTGTAATTTTTCTTTGATAAGCTTAATACTTCAGAGACAAAATATACTGGGACTTGCTTTTTAGTTTGTCCTTCAAGCTTCTCCTGTACAAGCGCCGCACTTACTGCAAAGTGCGAAGCTGCCACATACAATAGCAGAGGAGCCCCTGGCGTGGGTGGAGTTAGCATTATTAGATCTATCAGGTATTGCTTCAACTCTTCGAAGGCTTTCTGCTGAGCTGATCCCCACTGAAAGACTTCGGCCGACTTCAGCACTTCAAAGAATGGTAAATTTCTCTCTGCTAATCTAGATATGAATCGATTTAAAGATGCCAGTCTTCCTATCAGCCGTTGAGCCACCTTCTTTGTGCTTAGCGGCTCCATCCGAAGGATAGCTTCGATTTTGTTCGGATTAGCTTCGATCCCTTTCGTTGAAACTAGGCAACCAAGGAATTTTCCCTTCTTTACTCCGAAGACACATTTTTCTGGATTTAATTTAAGGCCAGCTTGCCTAAAATTAGCAAATGTTTCCTGCAGATCAGCAATGTGATTTTCCTGCTTCATGCTCTTTACTATGATATCATCAACATATGTTAGCACATTTCTGTCTATCTGAGAGTGAATGACTTTGGCTGTCATCCTGCTGAAGCTTCCTCCAACATTCTTGAGCCCCTCAGGCATCCAAAGATAACAATATGTACCACTGGGGGTTATGAAGCTGGTTTTTGGCTCATCTTCCTTCTTCATCCAGATTTGGTGGTAGCCTGAATAACAATCTAGTAGACTCATGAGCTCTGACGAAGCTGCTGCATCTACTAGAGAATCTATTCTTGGTAATGGGAACTCATCCTTTGGACAAGCCTTGTTCAGATCAGTAAAATCAATGCACATTCTCCATTTACCATTGGCCTTCTTCACTATAACAGTGTTGGCTAGCCATTCTGGGTATTTCACTTCTCTGATGACACCAGCACTGAGAAGTCTTTTTACTTCGTTCTGAGCACCTTCGACTTTATCGTCAGACATTTTTCGAAGCTTCTATTTCCTAGGTCGGAAGGATGGATCGACATTGAGTGAATGTTCAATGACGTCCCTGTTGACACCACAGAGATCGTTGGCTGACCATGCAAAAACATCTTTGTTGTTGAATAAAAACCTTAACAAGGTTTTCTCCTGCTCTTCAGATAGTTGGGATCCCAGCAATACTTTCTGCTCTGCTATGTCTTCACATAGAAGCATGGGCTTCAGCTGATCAACCGAAGCAGCCTTCTCTCTTCTGTACTTATACTGTTCACAAGCTTCGGCTCCATCTATATTGTGGATTGCTTTCAAATCTGTCCAATTTCCTTCAGCCTTTCTGGCAGCTTCTTGACTTCCATGAATAGCAATAGGCCCTTGGTCCGAAGGTATCTTCATGCATAGATATGCTGGATGAAGAATTGCTTCGAACACGTTGAGTGTTCCGCGACCAATGATTGCATTGTAGGAATATTCCATGTTAACAATATCAAACACAACCTGTTCAGTTCTTGTGTTGTGGACAAATCCGAAGGTCACTGGCATTGTGATTTTGCCTAGTGCTACAATCTGCCCTCCTCCGAAACCACATAGAGGGTGTGTAGCATCATGGATCTTATCCTCTGCTCTTGCATCTGTCTGAAGGCCTTAGCAAATATGATATCCGCTGCACTGCATGTATCAAACAGAACATTGTGAACTAGAAATTCCTTGATGACACAAGATATGACCATAGCATCATTGTGAGGGTAATCCTTAAGCTGGAGGTCCTCTTGGGAGAAGGTAATTGGGATGTGAGAACATTTTGACTTGATGAAGGGTCCCTGCACCCCAACATGATGTACCCTTCTCTAGGCCTCCTCCTTCTGCTTCTTGTTGGCCGGCTTTGAGCAGGAACCGCCTGTTATCGGGAGCACCAGCTTCGTAGCCGAAGCAGCTTCAGCTTGGTTGTTGAACGAAGCCATTAGCTCAAAAAGTGGAAGTGAGTTCACCGGAGGTGGGTGCCAATGTTGGGGACTTGTTCTCAAATGCTTCGAATTAAGAACAAGGCAACATAAAATGTTAAATGTTAATGCCCTTCGTCCATTGAAGCATTATCTCCCCAAGAGTATAATGAACTTCGGACGAAGGTCATGAGCGAAAATCACGAAGGTCATACCTTCGTGAATAAAGTTATGAAGTAAAAAAGATGAAATATAAAATATAAAACATGAAGGAATAATATATCAAAACACATAAACTTATTCATATATTTCATTATACAAACTTAAATATTAAAATATAACATTTAATCACATTTATACCTTCGTCTTGACAGAAGGCAATAATCCAAGTGTCGCGTGCAAGTGATTACAAGATTGCGTGAATAGTACGGGGGTACTGTTCATCTATTTATAGGCACAGGGCGCAGCCTGTGTGAAATTATATTTATGCCCTTTACAATCGATTACAATCATGACACAAACTGTCATGGGTCTATTGGTCATTTCATCTTTAAGTCTATTCACTCCTTCATCTTGAGACATGTCACTATGCCAAAGCTTTATGGGTGATAGATTCGGCACTGCTTTTGAGAGGATCTGCCGAAGGTGTTTCTTTCTTCAGGATCTTCGGCTACGAAGCATACCCCAAACATTACTATTAGTAGAGCCCTGTTTTAGTAATAAACCCAGTTATTACCCAAATGTACTCCCTCTAAGAGGAAATACCAGAGATCATAATTATACCATCATCATTAATCATCACCATAAAAAGCAACCAAAGTTCTTCTAATCAAAGAGGATCCCAAGGCCGCTCATAACCGTGAGCACGACTGATATACTAGTTTCTAACACTTTGCAGAGGTCGCATACTTTACCCACGAGCCGTGATTCCCATCCTGCCCGGAAAGAGCCAATCTCCATTGACCACTACCTAGGTGGCCTGGCAGGGTATCACTACGTAGCCTTTACAAAGATTTCCCAGAGGTCATGGACGCCGGTTAGGTTTCTTCGGTTTGATAAACACAGTACCTCCCCCCAAATGAAGGGTGACTAACAAACCAAATCAAGAACCTCTGCAACCAGCCTCGGTAGAGCAAGTACTATGCCCGAACCCCATTGACGGCCCTACGGCGAAGCCAACTACTCCACTGGTTATTCTAATTAATCAGCTAAGGGCGTCCCATTCCACCCTCATGGTTGCACTATTATCCCGGGTTGTCACACCCCAAACAGGTCCTTACAGAGAGGTACTCAGGAAAATGGCCCGAGTCCTCTAAAGTATCACAAGAACATCATCGGGATAACATTATCATATCACAAATATTCACATCATGTTCATTGATTAAAGTAAAGCATTAGTATAAAGCTAACCATGATAACCCTAAAGGTAAACAAGGATAAGTAAATGCAGACTAGTCACTCCTTAGGTTTCAGTAATGTAATGCGAGACTGTGAATTATAAAGTATGTAGGACATAATGGGTTAGAGGACACTTGCCTTCACTAGGTTGTTGCTTAGGGGGATCTTCGGTAACACACTCAGGAACCACGGACTGCTCGTTGTCTAAATAAAGCAATCATACATTCAATACATTTGGAAAAATTCAAATGAACATCACACCAAACATTTACAATCAAGTGAACACAAGTTTGACTGGACATTATGAATATAAAAGGTAGACTTAAATGTTAGGGTTTAATGTAATTAGAGATCAGTGATTCCCTAGATATTATGGTCTATTTAGTAGTGCCACTAAATTTAGTGAGAGACAAAATTATACCAGTGTTGGGGACTTGTTCTCAAATGCTATGAATTAAGAACAAGGCAACACAAAAAAAGAGGTTAATGGTTAATGTCCTTCGTCCTTCGAAGCATTATTTACCTTAGGATATAACGATCTTCGGACGAAGGTCGTGAAGGACGTACCTTCATCATCTCAGTATGTGTTATTGAAAAACAAAGCATATAAAACATGAGAAATAACATGGATAATCATATGGCATTATTATTATATATTCATTATATCATCATGAATAAATAAGAACAATATTGAATTACATTTGTACCTTCGCCTTGACAGAAGGTAAAAAATCCTAGCGTGACGCACAAGCGAATACAAGTCAGCGTGAGCAGTACAGGGGTACTGTTCACCTATTTATAGGCACGGGATGCAGCCCGATTGAAATTACATTTATGTCCTCTACAACTAGTTACAATCATGGCACAAATTACCATGGGCCGATTGGTCTTTTCCTCTTTAAGTCGGTGCAGCCCTTCGTATCAAGGTATGTCGCTATGCCGAAGCTCCCTGGAAGGTAGCTTCGGCGTGTACTTCGCGCTATGTTTGCTTCTGTGCTGATCTTCCGAAGGTGTTTCTCCTTAAAGGACCTTCGGCGACGAAGCAGACCCCCAACAGTAGCCCCTTCGTGGTGCTAGATCGTTTTTCGTAACGAGCTTGATCCGTGAAAATATCTCCAAGGCTTCGGAATGCCAAAGGTCCGAAAAACTCCTTCCCTGAGCTCGTTGTCGAGAAATGATTAAAATATTCCCAGCGCGAGGTGGCCCACCATGTTGCGGGTACGCGCGGTCTGGCGATTATCCTCCAAGCGCCGAGTGGTCCACCGTTCAGTAGATGTGGGTAACTGTTCAGCGGGTGCGGGATACTTGGCGATTCACCTTCCCACCTGCAGCACTATATAAACAGATGGGTAGTTGTGAAGTTACCACAACATTCATTGCCATTGCACTGTTGTGCTGTTGAAAAATTTAACCATAGCCAAAGCTTATTCACTGCATTCTCGAGCGAAGCATCATCTTGATTTAGCTTCGGCAAAAGAAAGAGCTTCGTCAAAACTGTAAAAGTCACCAGCTTCATAAAAACTCGTAAGAGATTCAACATCAGATGGCCAGAGTACGCTCAACTGCAAGGGTGACTCGTGAAGGAGAGGAGGCCGAAACCACCGAGACAGCCCCAATCTCCGAAGTCATGAGACAATCGGGATTAGTTGTGATAGAGGGGGCCATTGACGAAGGTGCACATACTGCTGAAGCTGAAGAAGCTGATATCGAGGAAGAAAATGCTGATGAAGAGGAAGACTATAACACTCTAATTCCAGCAAAACCCAGCCACTTGGATTTTGAAAAATCTACTGTCTCTGAGGCCGATGTGCCCATGATGACGAAGCTGGGTTACTTCGGGGAGACTGAGAAGAAGCTTATTCGCTTTGCCGGGGAAGAAACCACTCCAGAGCTGAAAAATGATGAAGTAGTAGTTTTCAAAAGCTTTTTCAAAGCTGGATTGCGGTTTCCGCTTCATGAGATGATTGGGGAAGTTTTGGATAATTATGAAATCTATCTTCATCAGCTGACTCCTAACGCTATCGTTAGGCTCAATATCTTCATTTGGGCCCTTCAAAGCCAAGGAATGGTCCCAAATGCTGAAGCTTTTTGCCGAGTGCATGAGCTACATTATCAAACGAAGGACAAGGAAGACGGGCTTCATGAAATTTTTGGCTGTTATAACTTCGCGTACCACAAGTATATGAAGGCCCCGGTGCTCAGCTACCGCACCAAGTGGCCAACTAGCTAGAAAAGTGAGTGGTTCTATATCAAGGCCGATGAGAAGAAGAGGGAGAAGTTGAAGATGCTGGTGATGAGCCCGTTGAGTTATCGGGGTTGCCATGCCCCTGTGCCGCATGTCATCGGGGTTGCCATGCCAACAAGCTGTAGCAGAATTCAGGGTTGTGGCTGAACAGATCAGCACTAGAGATCTGGTGCAAGAATACCTAGCCAACGGGGTATTTCCGACGTTGAGTGAATGGAATATGCTGAAGCTGAAGGGAGCAAAGAAAAAGAATGAACTTGTTCGATTGCCCTATCGCTTCAAGTTCGAGAAACAATTCAAAGAGCTTTGCCAACAGTGGCTAGAAATGATTGAGGCTATGTGCAACGAAATTTTGGGCAATTATACTAAAAAAGAAGATCAAATGATGACTGCGGCCTTCGGCACCCGACCAAAACGAAGGTTGAATCGGGTAATGGATGCCTTGAACTTTGAATACCCTGACTATGAACGACTAAGCAAAGGTGCCGAAGGGCCAAAGAGAAAAAGGGTTGTCAGCGTTATGAGCAGACATGTTGCTAGGATGGTAAAAGAAGATGAAAAAACATTAAAAAAGAGAAAATCCAGCCCTGAGCCAAAGGTGACGACCTCGAAGAAGAGCAAAAATTGCAACTCCAGAGCCGAAGATGGCTGCAACTCTAGAGCCGAAGATGGCTGAGATAGAAGAGGGAGCTCCTTCGACACCTTCTGCTACCGAAGTAGAAGAAATTTTAAAGGTAATGACCGAATCCTTACCTATCAAGCTGCTAAGTCCACTAGGGCCGCAACTGACGAAGCTTTTATAGAAGAAGGACGAGCCTTCGGCAGCGAAAAAGGCGGTTGAGGCAACAAAACGGAGGATTATTACAGTTATGCAAGCTATTGAAGAAACGCCACCGCCGGCCTCAGCATCAAAAATAACACCAGCTACCGAAGCTGCTGCTTTTGCCGAAGCTGCGACTGTCGAAGCTACCTACCTGGAAAGTACATTATCTGAAATCGATAAAGTACTCTTGGATTAGGCTGCGGAGGAGACTGCTGCTGCTGCAGAAGAAGTCCTGGCCACAGCGCCTGAAAAAAGGAAGGAAATCGCTGAAGATATTTCGGAAGAAAAGGGCTTCAACTTTCAAAATATAATTGGTCAAGAATTATCCAAAGCTGAGAAGGAGGAGCTACAAGAATATGCTATATCCTGTGGCTACCAGCCAGGAGCGATGCTCTTCGGCGGAATTAATGAAGAAGCCTTAGGATGTATTCGTGATCGAACTGGAGCAAAGATTATCAGCACTCTGTGGAAGAGTGTTGGTTTTCTGAAGCTTGAGGCTGACATCAGCAGCTACCGACAACAACATATCGTCGGCAGCTTATTCTATTCTAATTTCAAGGTAAAATTTTTCCCTCAGCTTTTCATTGTATTGCGATAAAGGTGATTGCTAATGAAGGTTATTTTGCATAGAGTATGCTACTAAGTAAAGCCTTGAGGATGCAACAGGACCTCGAAGATAAAAAAATGAGGTTATAATTGAAGGCTTGGAGAATAAAATCAAAGATCATGGAGCTGCTCTTGAAAATAAAGATTTTGTTCTTCAAACAATGGAGGGTTCATTAGCAAAAGCCCAAGCCGAAATTGCCAGATTAAACAGTGAACTCCTCCTGGAGTTAGAAAGCTTTGAGCAAGAAAATAAGAATTTTGATGCGAAGTTTGAAGCCGAAGTCGAATAGAGTTCGAATTTGCAAAAATCCTTGAAGGAGCTTCAGGACAAATGTCTAAACGTTGGCAACCGGTGCGTGCAACGGCTGAAACAGGTCTTCAACTCAATGGGAGACAGTACTGAAAAATTTGAACCTTCGATTGAAGACCTGCCAAGCACCTTCGAACATATTGAGGGCGAAGTTGTGGCGCTTGACGAAATTATAACTGGGCATGGTGACTTTTGTGCCTTGCTAGCGTCTCGCGGCACAGCTGTAGCTTTCATGAAGGCTGGTTGCACGCACAGAAAGATCATAAACAGGGCGAACTTCAGCCTATCACCAGCGAATTTAACTTACATCCCCAGCCTGGCCCGAAGCATTGGTAATAGATTCATAACTCAAATTTGGACGAAGGGTGGGCGGAACTTAGCTGGTGACGAACCTCGAAGTCATCTTAAGCCGGTATTAAACTTGTACTTGTTGCTTACCTTCTTCTGATATTTTTATTTACCTTATACCGCTTTGTTATGTACAGGACGGCGAAGCCGAAGGTCCATGATCTGAAGCTTGACAGATTTTGATGAAGCTGCTGCAAAAAGCTCTAAAGAAATTTGAATTATCTTTGTAAAAGATATTGTAATTTAGGAATCAAACATTGCTCTGTAAATTTGTCCATACCTTGTAATATATTTTTACCTTTCCATCCGTGTATGAATTGCTTTGATGTGAACGAAACTTGTACTTTTTGAGCCGAAGGCGAAAAACACCTTCCCTTCTTTTCGTACACAACGAAGCATATCTTTGCTTTTTTATACTCATCGAAGCCTTGTCATTAAAGCCGAAGCATCTATTTGTACTATGTTATGATGATGATGATCCTACGAATGTCTAAATGAATGTGTATGAATGCAATGAATGATGTGATGTAATGTGCAAATGAATGTCAAACACACGCATACAAAGCCACACCCAGACTCTGCATCCCCTTAGGAACGTCTTTTGAGTCTTAAGCTCTGCATCCCCTTAGGAATGTCTTTTGAGCTTCTTCACCTTCTATTTCGGTGGTATAAGTTCTGCATCCCCTTAAGAACGTCTTTTAAACTTCTTCGCCTTCTATTTCGGCGGTATAAGTTCTACATCCCCTTAGGAACAACTTTTGAACTTCTTCGCCTTATATTTCGGCGACATTAGGCTCTGCATTCCCTTAGGAACGACTTTTGAGCAGAAAACTTATGTTGCGCTCCCTTAGGAACGACTTTTTGTAGCTTCGTCGTGCTCTGCATCCCCTTGGGGACGACTTTTGAGCTTCTTCCTGATTTTTTTCTCTCTGCACTCGATGGTGCATGCTAAGATTTTACATTTTACATTCTTTTTCTGGGGATTTGGCTCACGTGGAGCTAAATAAGAAAGGAAAAATTACATGGTATGGCCCCATTAAAAACCTTTCTATCCCTTTGGAAAGAAAAATGGTGCCATAGAAAAAATGAAAAAAGATTACATCAAATTACACATAATATCGTCGAAACTCATCCGCATTCCAAGATCTAGGTATGTCGTTGCCGTCCATATCCTTCAATCTGTAAGAACCGGGTCTCGACGAAGATACCATGAGAAAAGGTCCTTCCCACTTCAGCTGCAATATGCCTACTTTATCCGGATTGGCCACTCCCCGAAGCACCAAATGCCCTGGCTTAATATTTTTCAACCGAACTTTTCTGTCACGCCATTTTATTGTTTCGGCTTGATATTTATTGATGTTCTCCACAGCCTGAAGTCTGGTCCCTTCTATAGTATCTTTTGCTACATGATAATCATCTTCGTCTTCTGCCGAAGCTGCTGTTCTTATTGACCCTGCTTTAGCTTCTTCTGGAGTTATAGCTCGTCGCCAAATAATAGTTTGAAAGGTGTGAATCCTGTTGATCTTGATATGGTTGCATTGTGGCTCCACACCACTTTAATCAACTCATCTGGCCACTTTCCTCTAGGTTGATTGAAGATTAGCTTCATTATTCCCGTCATTATAATGCCATTTGCTCTTTCTACCAGCCCGTTTGACTCCGGATGCCTAAATGATGCAAAATGAATCTTCGTGCCAATTTGGTCACAGAAATCCTTGAACGTTTCGGCATCAAACTGTGTGCCATTATCCACAGTTATAGCTTTCGGCACGCCGAAGCGACAAACAATATTTTGCCAGAAGATTTTCTGGACTGTCACCGAAGTTATTGTAGCCAAAGGCTTCGCTTCAATCCACTTGGAAAAATATTCTACAGCCACCACAACATATTTCAAATTACCTTGTGCTGGTGGAAGTGGGCCTAACAAATCCAGGCCCCATCTTTGCAATGGCCAAGTAGGCTGTATTAGCTGGGTGTGAGATGAAGGTTGTTTCTAGTCTCTTGCACATTTTTGACAATTTTCACATTTTTGAACTAGCTCTGCTGCATCCGAAGCTGCCTTCGGCCAATAAAATCCTTGTCTTAACACTTTTCCCAACAAGGGCCTAGACCCAATATGAGATCCACACAGACCTGCATGTATCTCTTTCATTAATTCAATACCTTCAGCTCTGGATAAACACTTGAGGAGTGGAGAATAGACTCCATGTTTATATAATTCCCCTTCTATTATCACATACGGTCTTGTCCTTGCTTCCATTCTCTTATTATAAGCTTCGTCATCCGAAAGACAATTACCTTGGAGGAAAGATATAATTTCAATCCTCCAATCTTCACTATGTACTGGGGAAATTGCAAGCACTACTCTCTCCATGAGTTCGACCGAAGGTGCTTTTATTGTTTCAAAAAATACTTCCGAAGGTAGAGGGAGCCCCTGGGCTGCTGACTTGGCTAGCAGATCTGCATGCTCACTTTCTTCTCTTGGAATATTCTTGACAGAAAAACCTTCGAAAGAAGCCTCCAACCTTCGAACTGTATCCAGATATTTTTCAAGCTTCGGGTCTCTTGCCTTGCTACTTTTGTCTATATGGCCAAAAATGACTTGATAACCAATTTTCAGGATGGCCCTACTTGTTCCCATTGCCCTTAACTTTCAAAGCCCCAACAGAAGTGCTTCATATTCAGCAATATTATTTGTGCAACTAAAGTCAAGCCTTGCTGCATAACATGTTTTGACTTTCGAAGGCGCAACTAGGACAGCAGCCGCTCCGGCACCAAAGGTTCCCCAGGAACCATCGTAGAACACTATCCAAGCTTCAGCGTCTTTGTTTATTTCTTCTTCCTGAGCCCCAGGCGTCCAATCACCGATGAAGTTTGCTAACGCCTGTGACTGAATTGAAGATCTATGCACATAGTCAATAGCGAATTCGTTAAGCTCCGCAGCCCATTTTCCAATCCTTCCAGTAGCTTCTCTGTTCCTCATTATGTCCTTCAAAGGCTGTGACGAAGGAACAATTATGTGATATGCTTGAAAATAATGTCGAAGCTTCCTGTAGGCCATTAACACAGCATACAACACCTTCTCCAATTATGTATAATTTTTCTTTGATAAACTTAAAACTTCGGAGACGAAGTACACTGGAGCTTGCTTTTTGACTTGGCCATCTAGCTTCTCCTGTACAAGCGCTGCACTCACTGCAGAGTGCGAAGCCGCCACATATAAGAGCAATGGAGCCCCTAGCGCAGGTGGAGTTAGTGTTCTTAAATCAATCAAGTATTGCTTCAACTCTTCGAAGGCTTTTTGTTGAGCCGGACCCCATTGAAAAACTTTGGCTGACTTCAGTATTTCAAAGAATGGCAGATTTCTTTCTGCTGATCTAGATATGAATCTATTTAATGACGCCAATCTTTCTGCCAGCCGTTGGGCCCCCTTCTTTGTGCTTGGCAGCTCCATCCGAAGGATGGCTGATGTGCACCCGTTGGGTGATTGCCCGATCTTTCGATGAGAGGGTGTGGAATAACTCGATTGGGGGAGGAGACGACGTTCACGGCCCGACTACAGCCTTCCAAAGACGCTGCGCCTTAGCAACCGATACACCACCTCCTATGGCTGTCACGATCTTGTGGAGCGTGACACCCTGGCCACTAGGGCACTCGTCCTGCAAGCAATCGAAGAACTAGCAAGAACAAGTAGAACAAGTACTGAATTACCAGATCTAAATGTAGGTTTAAAGATCAAACTACAATATGGTGGGGTTCCGAAGACAAGAAGACGGGCGGCTGAACTAGCACGCGCGCTTGCAAGCAAGTAGCGAGAGCTAAACTTGATCTAAACAAAACCCGCTGTTCTTGGTGGCGGCTAGGGGGTTTATAAACATGGGAGGACGACCACAAGGGTATTGGGGTCGTGCTGCAACCCTAGGATGCGTCCCTAATGGACCTAACTTGATACACGACCCATTGGGCCAAAATAGGGTGACGCAGCACCATGGGCAGAAAAGGCAGGAAATGTCTCGGTAAGAAAACAATGATTACGGCGGCCTCAGAACAGATATGACTATAATTCCGGATCCATATGAAAGTAGACTTGATAAGCTTTCCATGTTGTGCTTGAACATTCCAATCCGAGCCCGCATCTGACCGTGGTGACCGTCACAAGTTGGTGTTCTTCTGCAGTCCGAATCCAGCATGTTCAAATCCTTTTCCCTTTCGGTCTTCTCCCTGATTCCTAAGCAAAACAAGAGTGCACGGGTCTCCATGGTCTAAATATGATGGACATGAACTCAAGAGTGTAATCACCTGATGGTTGAGTTGACGAGCACGAGCGCGAGTAATGGGACCAGAAATTGGTACTTGTATTGGTATAGATGCATCAGTAGTGTGGATGTCTTCATCATTCTCCCCTTCTTGCATTTGAGTCGTCCTCGACTCAAGCTCAACTTCCTCTCCCAAGTAGGGCTTTAAATCTGCAATGTTAAATGTGGGGCTAACCCCAAAGTCTGCAGGCAGATCTAGCCTATATGCATTGTCGTTAATTTTCTCTAGCACTTTAAACGGTCCATCGGCTCGAGGCAACAATTTAGATTTTCGTAATTCAGGAAACCTTTCCTTTCTCAAATGCAACCAAACTAAATCTCCAGGTTCAAAATTTATTTCCTTTCTACCTTTATCACTAGCAAACTTATATCTAGCATTCATACGCTCTATGTTTTCTTTAGTAGTTTCGTGCAGTTTTAACATCAATTCAGCACGCCTAGTAGCATCAAAATTTAGTTTTTCAGAAGATGGCAAAGGCATTAAATCAATAGGAGCACGAGGTAACAAACCATATACAATCTGAAATGGGCACATCTTTGTAGTAGAATGCAATGATCGATTATAAGCAAATTCAATATGAGGCAAACAGTCCTCCCACATCTTAATATTCTTCTTTAGAACTGCCCTTAACATAGTAGACAAAGTTCTATTCACAACTTCGGTTTGACCATCAGTTTGAGGATGACATGTAGTAGAAAATAAAAGCTTAGTCCCCAATTTTGCCCACAAAGTCCTCCAAAAATGACTAAGAAATTTAGCATCACGATCAGAAACGATTGTGTTGGGCACACCATGCAAGCGAACAATTTCACGAAAGAACAAATCAGCAATATGAGTAGCATCGTCAGTTTTATGACATGGTATGAAATGTGCCATCTTAGAAAATCTATCAACAACCACAAACACACTATCACGTCCCTTCCTAGTCCTAGGCAATCCCAGCACAAAATCCATAGAAATATCTTCCCAAGGAGCACTAGGAACAGGTAGAGGCAAATACAAACCGTGTGGATTTAACCGTGACTTCGCCTTTTGACATGTCGTGCAACGAGCAACCAATCTCACCACATCTCTTCTCATCTTGGGCCAAAAGAAATGACCAGCAAGTATGTCCTCCGTTTTCTTTGCTCCAAAATGTCCCATTAAGCCACCTCCATGTGCTTCCTGTAACAACAACAAACGAACGGAGCTAGCTGGAATGCATAGCTTGTTAGCTCTAAACACAAACCCATCACTAACGATATATTTGTTCCATCCTTTCCCATCTTTACAATGCAGCAACACATCTTTAAAATGAGCATCATGAACATATTGGTCTTTAATCGTCTCTAATCCAAAGATTTTGTAGTCAAGTTGATTCAGCAAAGTATATCTCCTAGACAAAGCGTCAGCAATGATATTCTCTTTTCCTTTCTTGTGCTTAATAACATAAGGAAATGATTCGATAAATTCAACCCACTTAGCATGTCTACGGTTCAGTTTTCCTTGACTACGAATATGTTTCAAAGATTCATGATCAGAATGAATAACAAACTCTTTGGGCCATAAATAATGCTGCCATGTTTCTAATGTTCGCACAAGAGCATATAATTCCTTATCATAAGTAGAATAATTTAGAACAGACCCACTCAATTTTTCACTAAAATATGCCACAGGTTTGCCTTCTTGTAACAAAACACCACCCAATCCAATTCCACTAGCATCACATTCAAGCTCAAAAGTCTTATTAAAATCAGGAAGTTGGAGGAGAGGTGCATGTGTCAACTTATCTTTCAGCACGTTGAAAGCGTGCTCTTGTACTTTGCCCCAACTAAAATGCACTCCCTTCTTCGTAAGCTCATTCAAAGGTGCAGCAATGGTGCTAAAGTCCTTCACAAAACGGCGATAGAAGCCAGCAAGTCCTAGGAAACTCCGCACCTGTGTGATAGTCTTTGGCATAGGCCATCCATGTATCGCTTCTACCTTGGCTTGATCAACCTCAATTCCCTGTGGAGTCACAACATAACCAAGAAACGAAACTCGATCGGTGCAAAATGTGCACTTCTCAAGGTTACCAAATAAACGTGCATCTCGTAAAGCATTAAAAACAGCACGCATGTGATCAACATGTTCATCCATAGATTTGCTGTAGATCAATATGTCATCAAAGTATACTACCACAAATTTTCCAATGAAGGCACGCAAAACCTCGTTCATTAATCTCATGAAAGTGCTAGGTGCATTAGTTAACCCAAAAGGCATGACTAACCACTCATACAATCCGAACTTAGTTTTGAAAGCAGTTTTCCATTCATCTCCCAATTTCATACGAATCTGGTGGTACCCACTACGCAAATCAACTTTAGAAAAGACAATGGCACCACTCAATTCATCAAGCATATCATCTAAACGTGGAATAGGGTGTCGATAACGTATCGTGATATTATTAATAGCCCTACAATCAACACACATACGCCATGTTCCATCTTTTTTAGGCACTAAAATAACCGGAACAGCACACGGACTAAGAGACTCACGCACGTAACCTTTGTCGAGTAGTTCTTGCACTTGTCGCTGAATTTCTTTTGTTTCCTCTGGATTTGTCCTATATGGCGCACGATTCGGCAAAGATGCACCAGGAATAAGATCAATTTGGTGCTCAATCCCTCGTATAGGTGGCAGCCCCTCTGGTATCTCACTTGGAAATACATCAGAATACTCCTGCAAAATGTTAGTAATAACAGGAGGCAAAGAATGCTGCATATCTTGAATTGAAATCAAAGCATCCTTGCATACCAAGGCGTAGGCAACAGTAGTGGAAGCAAATAATTCATTAACATCAGTTTTTGTTGCAAGCAAGCAATGTCCTTTCAATTTTATCCCATCTTTGTTATTACCAACAGCTTTAATATTCTTGTTGTTCTCAGTTTTAGCTTTGGTAGCTTTAGCAACATCATCACGCACAATAGCCTCAGGGGACATGGGAAGCAAAATAATTTTCTTATCATGGTGTATGAGAGAATATTGATTTGATCTACCATGATGCATACAATCTGAATCAAATTGCCATGGTCTACCTAGCAGAATATTACAAGCATCCATAGGCACAACATCACAGTCAACAACATCACGATATGAACCAATAGCAAAATTAATTCGTACCAGCTTGGTTACCTTGACCTTACCACTATTGTTGAGCCATTGAATGTGATATGGATGTGGGTGCGGTTTGGTCGTAAGTGCAAGCTTCTCCACCATGTCGCTGCTAGCCAAGTTGTTGCAACTACCTCCATCAATGATCAAACGACATGAACGCTCCTTAATGACACACTTTGTTTGAAACAACGTATGTCGCTGATTCTGCTCTGCCTTCTCCATTTGTGCACTAAGCACACGATGTACAATGAGGCTCTCATAATGCTCTGCATCATCTGCACCAATCTGTTCTTCGGGTGGTTCCTTAGTGCCTGCATCATCAGCCGCAAGCAAAGCAAGTGTAGCTTCATCCAAATCACTAGCAGAGGAATACCCACCATCGTCTTTTACCACCAAAACACGCTGATTAGGACAATCACGCTGCACGTGTCCATAGCCCTTGCATCGATAACACAGAACATCTCTTGTTCTACCTGTGGAAGCTACTGAAGAGGCACTACCTGCGGGTTTCTGGGCAGATTTGGTTGCTGAATTTGTGGAAGATGCACGTGGTTTGTCGCTGGAGGAAGGCGGGGGTGCTGGTCGACTTGGCGAAGGAGTTGGTGCTGGTGTACGGCCGGTCATGGACGTAGTCGTGCGCTGTTGCCATGGTGTAGATTTTCCTGCAGAAACATTAGACCTTGCACTAGCACGTCGTCCCTGCACTTCCCTTTCAGCTTTGCAAGCAAGATGAAACAATCGGGTTACATTAGCATAATCTTTATAAGCAAGGATGTCCTGAATTTCCCTATTTAACCCACCCAAAAATCTAGCCATAGCAGATTCCTCACCCTCCTCTATGTTACAACGCAGCATACCCATTTGTAATTCCTGATAATATTCTTCTACACTTTTAGTACCCTGTCTCAATTGTTGCAACTTGTTTAACATATCACGTGCATAATAAGAAGGAACAAATCTAGCCCGCATGACCCGTTTCAACGCATCCCAAGTTTGTGGCATGTTATTAGGATTCTTTTTACCATGTTCTATCCACCAAACAGAAGCAAATTCAGTAAACTCACTAGTAGCAGCTCTAACCCGCGCATTCTCAGGAAATTCATGGCATGCAAACTTTTGATCAACCGCAATCTCCCAAGTAATGTAAGCATCAGGGTCATATTTACCATCAAAAGGAGGTATTTTAAATTTAACCTTACTAAAAGCATCATCATTACCATGTACCTCACGTCGGCGAAAACCACCCATACCTCTACGGTTAGTACGTAGTCGCCGGCGATTAGGTGCTTCTTGGTCATCTTGTTCAGTATCAGCAACATAGTCATCCCAGTTACCTTCGGCGCCCTCATCACGCCCACCATTGATATTAGCATGCATCTCATCAAACCGCCTCAAGAGTGCGACAAGGCTCTTGTCAATATGAGCAACTGTCATTTCCACATTTGCAAGTTTGGTGTTTGTGTCGATCTGTGTGGCCTCCAATTGCCCCATCTTTTCATTCGTCACCTGCATGTCATTATCAAGACCTTCCGTGTGCGTCTTCACCAGCCTTACAAAGTGTTGTATGATACCCTTGGTGCGAGGAGAGTGTGGCATATTACGAGAAGCATCATCAACCTCCAATCCTGCCATGGTTAGACGAACAGAGGCAACAAGAAAAAAAAACGTGAAGGAATGAAAACTCTACAACTATTAGGATGTAGCTACTGCAAGGCGCTCACTCTCAACCTGCCACACAAGCTCTTACCAATTCTTACCTTGCACAACAGGAGGGGTCAGCAACCAACAAGTCTGCAACCGTGGAATAAGTGTATCGGTGCCGCAGCAACACGACCTGTCAAACTGTAGTCGAAATATGTAGAGTTGTAGGTGGGCTGAAGCAAGGAATACACTAGTACCACGTTAGTTACAAAAGCAAGCTGAATAATCGTTCAACGGTGGTACTGTGCTGGTCCTAGGCTAAACCAGGCTAGAGACGTGAGCCTAGGCACAAAGGTAGTCACTGAAAAAGAACAACTAGCACAGCACAAAGAGAAACAACAGATTTAGAGATTCAGCCCCCTTCTTCTTCTTTTCCTTTTTTTTTCTTTTCTATTCTTTTTTTTTCTTCTTCTTCTGTTTTTTTTTGCAGGGGCCTAAACCCTTTTTTTTCACTATGACAACCCAAACAATAAAGATATTGCTAACAACCCCTTTAAATCAGATTTAACAAATCTTGTTAATATAGGAAGTCCAGAAATCTCTACGATGATTGCGGAGCGCTCAGAACGAATTTTGAGATAAGGTCAGATCCGTTGGAAAGAAGATAAGATAAGCTTTCCAGATTGTATTTAAACTTCCAAATCGGATATGATATGTATCCGTGGTGGCAAAAACGAACCAGAGATGTTTTTGGTGATGGTGGATTTCGTGGTGACCAAAACGTGGTAGAACTCAAAACTCTAAAGGAATAAACTAAGACCAGCAACTCGACACAACCGATGCAACCAAAAACTCAACAAGCCCTAACTAAGTAGTACTAGTAAATGCTCAATGGTTTATAGGATTGCGGTAAAACTAATCTACTATTTTTTTTGGCTTTTCCTGGACTATAGGAGATAAGAAAACAGCGAAGAAAAGTAAATCTCTCACCGATAAACCTTGCTCTGATACCAACTGATGTGCACCCGTTGGGTGATTGCCCGATCTTTCGATGAGAGGGTGTGGAATAACTCGATTGGGGGAGGAGACGACGTTCACGGCCCGACTACAGCCTTCCAAAGACGCTGCGCCTTAGCAACCGATACACCACCTCCTATGGCTGTCACGATCTTGTGGAGCGTGACACCCTGGCCACTAGGGCACTCGTCCTGCAAGCAATCGAAGAACTAGCAAGAACAAGTAGAACAAGTACTGAATTACCAGATCTAAATGTAGGTTTAAAGATCAAACTACAATATGGTGGGGTTCCGAAGACAAGAAGACGGGCGGCTGAACTAGCACGCGCGCTTGCAAGCAAGTAGCGAGAGCTAAACTTGATCTAAACAAAACCCGCTGTTCTTGGTGGCGGCTAGGGGGTTTATAAACATGGGAGGACGACCACAAGGGTATTGGGGTCGTGCTGCAACCCTAGGATGCGTCCCTAATGGACCTAACTTGATACACGACCCATTGGGCCAAAATAGGGTGACGCAGCACCATGGGCAGAAAAGGCAGGAAATGTCTCGGTAAGAAAACAATGATTACGGCGGCCTCAGAACAGATATGACTATAATTCCGGATCCATATGAAAGTAGACTTGATAAGCTTTCCATGTTGTGCTTGAACATTCCAATCCGAGCCCGCATCTGACCGTGGTGACCGTCACAAGTTGGTGTTCTTCTGCAGTCCGAATCCAGCATGTTCAAATCCTTTTCCCTTTCGGTCTTCTCCCTGATTCCTAAGCAAAACAAGAGTGCACGGGTCTCCATGGTCTAAATATGATGGACATGAACTCAAGAGTGTAATCACCTGATGGTTGAGTTGACGAGCACGAGCGCGAGTAATGGGACCAGAAATTGGTACTTGTATTGGTATAGATGCATCAGTAGTGTGGATGTCTTCATCAATGGCTTCAATCTTGCTTGGGTTGGCTTCAATTCCCTTCGTTGATACCAAACAACCAAGGAACTTGCCCTTCTTCACCCCAACAACACACTTTTCTGGATTTAATTTTAGGCCAACTTGCCTAAAATTGGCAAATGTCTCTTGCAAATTAGCAATGTGATTTTCTTGCTTCGTGCTTTTCACTATGATATCATCAACATAGGTCAGTACATTCCTGTCTATTTGAGAATGAAGGACCTTAGCTATCATTCTGCTAAAGCTTCCTCCAGAATTTTTGAGCCCCTCATGATGCGGACATCAACACCAACACGAGCACATCTACACCAGCAGCACCTTCTCCAGCCCAGGCGCCACCCCTTCCACCTGGGCCAGTGACTCGGGCCCGTGCAAGAGAATTGAACTACATCATGTTGTTAAAGAACGAAGGCCCGGAAGAATAGACGACCAGCCCAATTGCGGCCCATAATGGACGACCTAGGGTTGGCCGCCCCTAGGGGCTGCGCCCCCTCTCTATTTATTCAGGAGCTGCGCCTCCTTTATTTCCTGAGTTTTGTTTTACGTTAGCCTTAGCTACTCTCGAACACGCGCAAATCTGCGTTGTCTTCGTGTATTCAGAACTCCACCCTCGAGTAATAGATTAGATTGCTCGCATCTTGTTCTTGTTCGTTCTTCGATTGCGCACAGGAAACGATCTTCGTGATCAGGCCGATCTCGCATCAGCAAGGTCGGTAACCACAGGGAGTTGGTTCAGCGATTGCATTGGCGCCTCGGGCTTGCTCGTCGTAGTCGGATCGCAAGGGTCATCTTCCGCCAAATCGGAATTATCTCTACTCGCCGAAAGATCGGGCACCTCAGCTTCATCAATTGGTATCAGATTTCCAGGTTGATCGGTGAGTTTATCGAGCGTTTTTTTTTCCTACAGTCCACAAAACCACATAAAAATTCAGGTTAGATCTTATCCCAGCACCCTTTTGAGCCTCGCACTTTCTTTCAATAATCTGCATTGTTGAATTTGTGTGCTTTCGCGTCATTTGTTGCTGGTTGCATTGTGTTCTTCCACCATTCAAACCCTAGCGCCGCCACCATCTCCCGTTTGATCACGCCACAAACCGAGTCAACATCGTTTCCTTATTTTTCTCCTTCGGTTACGTCAAAAAAAAAACAGAAAAACAAACCGAGTCAACGGCCGTTTCCTTGATTTTCTCCTTCGGTTACGAAAAAAAAAACAGAAAAAAAACATACCGAGTCAACGACCGCTTCCTTGTTTTTCTCCTTCGGTTACGTCAAAAAAAAAACAGAAAAAAAAGATAACGAAGGAGAAAGGATACAGTTGCTTCATCCCGGTCGTTTTTAGAACATAACTTGAGGTACCTTCCGTAAAACGGGCATAACTTTTCGCTCGGGTGTCCAAAAAATCTGAAATTTTTACAGGAGCTTGTTGACACCATTCTGAGCCCGGCCAAACTAACCTTCGGTCTGTTTGGGTTCGACAAAATTGTCAAAAAAAATTCAGGAAAATAAAGAAAAAAATCCGTCAAAGTTCTCGCACGCTTTTCAGAGAACTTCCTGATTTTCTGTAGACCACATCTGATCTCTGTTTTAGGTGAAACTTCGTCTAGCTCCTATCTTGTTGCTTCTTGTGCTGAGAAAAATATCAAAAAAATCATACAAAAAAGAAAAACAAAATCACCTGTGATTTCTACTAGTGCCTTTTTGGCATCACTAGTACAATATTTACGGTACTGACATTCTGCTAGTTCCATCCATCTTTTGCACCTGTGGCCAGCAATATAGTTTCGTGTTTTGCACTATAATTCAACTTTGCATTATTGTTTGATCGTGCTAATCCTTGACTTGAGTGCAGCCTACCCACAACTCCACATATTTCTACGACGAGCAGGTTTCTGTTTCTCCACGCAATCGCTCATCCAATCTTTCACCGGTTCCACCTGTTGATTGCAGTTCACCACTGTGGCTTGGTAAGAACGGATAAGAACTTGATAACAGCACTAGTGTGAGCGCCTTGTGAGCAGTACACCCCTGTTTTTGTCGTTGGTTTTTCTTCTTTTGGTGTTTGCGCTAACTATGGCAGGAGCACACGACATGGTGGACGCCCAGTTGCAGGAAGTAAGGGGACAAGTTGATGGACTTGCTGCTGACATTAGGACGATGCATGAACGGCTTGATTCAACGATCACTTCGACGACCGAGCGTTTCAACCAACTTGACCTTGCTCAAACGGCGACTCGCACCACACTCGACACCATCCTTGCACGCCTTGATGCATTGACCACAAAGATGGAGCAGGAATACGGCGGTGACACTGAGCAGGACGATGGAGATCGCCGTGGTCGTGCACGTCGTGTGGTTCGTCATCCCCCTAATGACTTATTTTCTAAGATTAAATTTAAAATTCCATCTTTTAATGGTAAATATGATCCTGCTGCATATCTTGATTGGGAATTAGAGGTAGAACAGAAATTTTCATGCCATGATATTCCTGCTAATAGCCAAGTGAAGGCTGCCATTAGTGAATTTACTGATTTTGCTTTAATTTGGTGGCGTGAGTATAAACAAAAACTTCCCATTAACAGTGTCATTACTTGGACCCAATTAAAAACTGCCATGCGCCACAGATTTGTTCCTTCCTATTATGCTCGTGATTTGCTTAACAAAATGCAGCGTTTTCAACAAGGTTCACAATCTGTTGAGGAATATTACCAGGAGTTGCAAAAGGGTATGCTTCGTTGTGGTTTGGTTGAGTCAGATGACGCTGCTATGGCGCGTTTTCGTGGTGGTTTGAACAGGGAAATTCAGGATATACTTGATTATAAGGATTATTTTGATATAACCACATTGTTTGAATATGCTTGCAAAGCTGAACGTGAAGTGCAGGGACGACGATCAAAGACATATACTAACTCTTTTGCAGGCCGGGGTCCAACACACAGCTCAACTCCTTCCAGCCCTGCACCTCCTACGCCTAGCACTACATCGCGCACAGGGCCGGCCAAGCCAGTGGCACCCCCTGCCAAAGGCGCCGCTTCTTCCACAGGACGTACACGGGATATTCAGTGCCATCGTTGCAAAGGGTTTGGGCACATGATTCGGGACTGCCCAAACAAGCGTACCTTGCTTATACGTGACAATGGTGAGTACTCTTCAGCCAGTGATTCTGAGGAAACTAGTCATGCTATGATTGCCACTAACCATGCAGAAAATGAGGAAGTCCACGTTGATCCCATCGACGCCGATAGGTATGAGAGTCTTGTTGTGCAGCGTGTTCTCAGCACACAGGTTGCCCAGGCCGAAAAAAATCAGCGACACACTCTATTCCATACCAAGGGCGTCGTGCACGAACGGTCGATTCGCATCATCATCGATAGTGGCAGCTGCAACAATTTGGCAAGTACAGCGTTGGTAGAGAAATTATCTTTGCCCACTCGCACACATCCACATCCGTATCACATTCAATGGCTTAATGATGGTGGTAAAATAAAGGTAACACGTTCGGTACGTGTCCCCTTCTCGCTGGGTTCTTATTCTGATTATGCTGATTGCGATGTTATTCCTATGGAAGCATGCTCTTTGTTATTAGGTCGACCTTGGCAATATGATACTGATAGTTTACATCATGGTCGTTCAAATCATTATTCTTTCATGTTTAAAGGCCAGAAAATAATTATACATCCAATGACCCCTGACCAAATTTTGAAAGATGATCTTACTAGGGCTGCTAAAACTGCACAACAA
This sequence comes from Zea mays, assembly GCF_902167145.1. Taxonomy (NCBI): domain Eukaryota; kingdom Viridiplantae; phylum Streptophyta; class Magnoliopsida; order Poales; family Poaceae; genus Zea; species Zea mays. The sequence continues at coordinate 51,203,594 of NC_050103.1, forward strand.
GTCAAATCGACATCAGCCGCACCTATTAAATCTGAAATCAAGTTGCACTCTCCTGTTTTACTTGCTACACGTGCTGATTTTGATGATCTCCATGAAGCTCATATGCCCTGTTATGCACTTGTATGCTCGCGAATGCTTGTTCCGCTTGATGATGCACCGTCTTTGGATATACCCCCTGCTGTTGTTAACCTTTTGCAGGAGTATGCTGATGTTTATCCTACGGACTTACCACCGGGTCTTCCTCCCCTCCGTGGCATTGAGCATCAGATCGATCTCATCCCCGGCGCTTCTCTTCCGAACCGCGCCCCGTACCGTACAAATCCAGATGAGACGAAGGAGATCCAGCGCCAGGTGCAGACGTTGCTTGATAAGGGTTACATTCGTGAGTCTCTTAGCCCTTGCTCGGTTCCTGTTTTACTCGTTCCAAAGAAAGATGGGTCATGGCGTATGTGCGTAGATTGCCGTGCTATTAATAACATCACAGTTCGTTATCGATATCCTATTCCACGCCTTGATGATATGCTAGATGAGCTTAGTGGTGCCGTTATTTTCTCTAAGGTTGATTTGCGTAGCGGTTACCATCAGATTAGAATGAAACTCGGTGATGAATGGAAAACGGCTTTTAAAACGAAATTTGGTTTATATGAATGGTTGGTTATGCCATTTGGATTGACTAATGCTCCCAGCACCTTTATGCGTTTAATGAACGAAGTTCTACGGGCCTTCATAGGTTTGTTTGTTGTTGTTTATTTCGATGATATCCTTATTTACAGCAAGTCTATAGAGGAGCATTTAGAACATTTGCGTGCTGTTTTTGACGCTTTGCGTGCTGCTCGCTTGTTTGGTAACATGGAAAAATGCACATTTTGCACGCAACGTGTCTCGTTTCTTGGTTATGTGGTTACTCCGCAGGGCATTGAGGTGGATAGCAGCAAGATTGCTGCCATTCGGGAGTGGCCTACACCGACGACGGTCACACAAATTCGGAGCTTTCTTGGACTTGCTGGTTTCTACCGCAGATTTGTTCGTGATTTTAGCTCCATTGCAGCGCCTCTACATGAGCTTACAAAGAAAGATGTGCCGTTTGCTTGGAGTGATTCGCAGGAGGTAGCGTTCAGCACTTTGAAAGATAAGTTAACCCAAGCTCCCCTCTTGCAATTGCCTGATTTTAATAAAGTTTTTGAGCTTGAATGCGATGCTAGCGGTATTGGGCTAGGTGCTGTTTTGTTACAAGAAGGAAAACCAGTTGCTTATTTTAGTGAAAAATTAAGCGGTGCTAGTCTGAAATATTCTACTTATGATAAGGAGCTTTACGCTTTAGTGCGCACTTTGCATACTTGGCAGCATTATCTTTGGCATCGTGAGTTCATAATTCATTCTGATCATGAGGCTTTAAAACATATTCGTACCCAAACAAATCTGAACCGTCGTCATGCTAAATGGGTCGAATTCATTGAGTCCTTTCCTTACATTATTAAACACAAGAACGGGAAGGACAATGTTATTGCTGATGCTTTGTCTCGTCGCTATACCATGCTGTCACAGTTAGATTTTAAAATCTTTGGTTTGGACACTGTGAAGGATCAATATGTTGACGATGCTGATTTTAAAGATGCTTTCGGCCATTGTATTAATGGGAAACCATGGGGCAAATTTCACATACAGGATGGGTTCCTGTTTCGCGCTAACAAGCTGTGTGTTCCAGCTAGCTCGGTTCGTCTTTTGTTGTTACAGGAAGCGCATGGAGGCGGTCTCATGGGGCATTTTGGCGTCTACAAGACACATGAGGTGTTGGCTGCCCACTTCTTTTGGCCTCGGATGCGCGCTGATGTGGAGCGCCTTGTTGCACGCTGCACTACTTGTCAGAAAGCTAAGTCACGGTTGAACAACCATGGTTTGTATATGCCTTTGCCTGTCCCTTCTTCTCCTTGGCTTGATATCTCTATGGACTTTGTTTTGGGCTTGCCTAGAACTAAGAAGGGGAGGGATAGTATTTTTGTGGTTGTTGATAGATTCTCTAAAATGGCTCATTTTATACCTTGTCATAAAACTGATGATGCTAGCATTGTTGCTGAATTGTTCTTTAGAGAAATTATTCGTTTACATGGTATTCCAAAAACAATAGTCTCTGATCGCGATGCTAAGTTTCTAAGCCATTTTTGGAGATCTCTTTGGAATAAATTGGGAACTAAATTGTTGTTTAGCACTACTTGTCACCCTCAGACTGATGGACAAACTGAGGTAGTAAATAGAACTTTATCTACCATGCTTAGGGCTGTTTTAGACAAGAATTTGAGACGTTGGGAGGATTGCTTGCCTCATGTTGAATTTGCTTACAATCATGCCACGCATTCTTCTACAAAGATGTGCCCTTTCCAGATTGTTTATGGTTACATTCCTAGGGCACCTATTGATTTGATTTCACTTAATGCTGCGAACGCCCCACATGTAGATGCTTCTGCACATGTTGAACAAATGATTACCATACATGAACAAACGAAACAGAACATTGCTGCTACTAATACAAAAAATCAGGTTGCTGGTAGTAAAGGAAGAAAACATGTTACTTTTGAACCTGGTGATATGGTTTGGTTGCATTTGAGAAAGGATCGTTTTCCTACTTTGCGCCGTTCTAAATTGATGCCTCGTGCTGCTGGTCCTTTTAAGATACTAACCAAGATTAATGATAATGCTTATACCCTCGACCTACCTGCGGAGTTTGGTGTTTCCACTAGTTTTAATGTTGCAGATTTGAAACCGTATGCGGGAGAAGATGAGGAGTTGCCGTCGAGGACGACTTCAGTTCAAGAAGGGGAGGATGATGCGGACATCAACACCAACACGAGCACATCTACACCAGCAGCACCTTCTCCAGCCCAGGCGCCACCCCTTCCACCTGGGCCAGTGACTCGGGCCCGTGCAAGAGAATTGAACTACATCATGTTGTTAAAGAACGAAGGCCCGGAAGAATAGACGACCAGCCCAATTGCGGCCCATAATGGACGACCTAGGGTTGGCCGCCCCTAGGGGCTGCGCCCCCTCTCTATTTATTCAGGAGCTGCGCCTCCTTTATTTCCTGAGTTTTGTTTTACGTTAGCCTTAGCTACTCTCGAACACGCGCAAATCTGCGTTGTCTTCGTGTATTCAGAACTCCACCCTCGAGTAATAGATTAGATTGCTCGCATCTTGTTCTTGTTCGTTCTTCGATTGCGCACAGGAAACGATCTTCGTGATCAGGCCGATCTCGCATCAGCAAGGTCGGTAACCACAGGGAGTTGGTTCAGCGATTGCATTGGCGCCTCGGGCTTGCTCGTCGTAGTCGGATCGCAAGGGTCATCTTCCGCCAAATCGGAATTATCTCTACTCGCCGAAAGATCGGGCACCTCAGCTTCATCACCTCAGGCATCCGAAGATAGCAATAGGTGCCACTGGGAGTTATGAAGCTGGTCTTCGGCTCATCTTCCTTCTTCATCCTTATTTGATGATAGCCTGAGTAACAATCTAGTAGACTCATGAGCTCTGAAGAAGCTGATGCATCTACTAGAGAATCTATTCTTGGCAATGGGAATTCGTCCTTTGGACAAGCCCTGTTTAGATTTGTAAAATCAATGCACATTCTCCATTTACCGTTGGCCATCTTCACCCTAACAGTGTTGGCTAGCCATTCTGGGTATTTCACCTCTCTAATAACACCAGCACTAAGAAGTCTCTTCACTTCATTCCGAGCACCTTCAGCTTTGTCTTTAGACATTTTCCGAAGCCTTTGTTTTCTTGGCCTGAAAGATGGATCCACATTGAGGGAATGTTCAATGACAACTCTGTTGACACCACAGAGATCATTGGCTGACCAAGCAAAGACATTTTTGTTGTTGAATAGAAATCTTAGCAAAGTCTTCTCTTGCTCTTCAGATAGCTGAGACCCCAGCAGTACCCTTTGTTCTGCTATATCTTCAAATAGCAACATAGGCTTCAGCTGATCCGCCAAAGCAGCCTTCTCTCTTTTGTATTTATACTTCTCATAGGCTTCGGCTCCATCTATATTATGAATTGCCTTTGAATCTGTCCAGTTTCCTTCGGCTCTTCTGGAAGCTTCTTGACTCCCATGGACAACAATGGGCCCTTGTTCCGAAGGTATCTTCATGCATAGATATGCTGGATGAAGTATCGCTTCAAAAGCATTAAGTGTCCCTCGACAAATGATTGCATTATAGGGGTACTCCATGTTAACAATGTCAAAGACAACCTGTTCAGTCCTTGTGTTATGGACAAAGCCAAAGGTGACTGGCATTGTGATTTTGCCGAGTGCTACAATCTGCCTTCCTCCGAAGCCACAAAGAGGGTGTGTAGCATCATGAATCTTGTCTTCTGGCTCTTGCATCTGTCTGAAGGCCATAGCAAATATGATATCCGTTGCACTGCCTAAATCAACCAGAACATTATGGACCAGAAATCCCTTGATGACAAATTATATGACCATAGCATCATTGTGAGGGTAATCTTTGAGCTGAAGATCCTCCTGGGAGAAGGTGATTGGGATGTGGGACCATTTTGACTTGATGAAGGGTCCCTACACCCCAACATGCTGCACCCTTCTCTGCGCTTCTTTCTTCTGCTTCTTGTTAGCCGGCTCTGAGCTTGAACCATCTGTTATCGGGAGCACCAGCTTCGTAGCCGAAGGTGCTTCGAGTTGGTTGTTAAACGAAGCCATCAGCTCAAAAGTGGAAGTGAGTTCACCAGAGGTGGGCACCAATGTTGGGGACTTGTTCTCAAATGCTATGAATTATGAACAAGACAACACAAAAAAGAGGTTAATGGTTAATGTCCTTCGTCCTTCGAAGCATTATTTCCCTTAGGATATAACAATCTTGGGACGAAGGTCATGAAGGACGTACCTTCATCATCTCAGTATGAGTTATTGAAAAATGAAGCATATAAAACATGAAAAATAACATGGATAATCATATGGCATTATTAATACATCTTCATTATATCATCATGAATAAATAAGAACAATATTGAATTACATTTGTACCTTCGGCTTGACAGAAGGTAAAAAATCCCAGCGTGACGCACAAGCGAATACAAGTCAGCGTGAGCAGTACAGGGGTACTGTTCACCTATTTATAGGCACAGGACGCAGCCTGGTTGAAATTACATTTGTTTCCTCTACAACTAGTTACAATCATGGCACAAATTACCATGGGCCGATTGGTCTTTTCCTCTTTAATTCGGTGCAGCCCTTCGTATCAAGGCATGTCGCTATGTCGAAGCTCCCTGGAAGGTAGCTTCGGCGTGTACCTTCGCGCTATGTTTGCTTCTGTGCTGATCTTCCGAAGGTGTTTCTTCTTAAAGGACCTTCGGCGACGAAGCAGACCCCCAACAACCAGGGATCAATTCATACGCAACATTTTATTAATACAACATTAAACATCTAAGTACCATTAGCATTTCCTTTTTATTTATTTTATTAAACAAATACATTATTACATAAACTTAACCTCTAGTCTAGGCATAAAATTAAAGTGCACAGACTGTGGATGATTATAATTTATTTGGACAGAAAATATTTCTATGAACATTTTGCAATTTGAACCACTAAATTTGGAGTTCATATGAAAAAGATATGAAATAAACAAGTTTTGGAGTTTGAAATATGAAACTAAGCCCAATTCTGTGATTATTTAAAAAGCCAGGGTCTGATTATAAGAGTTCAGGGGTCTGCACGCTAAAACACAGGACGACGGATTGATTCTCGGAAACCTGATGGTCTCTTTTGCAAAACTGCCACACGAAGGGGTACGGGGCTAAACTGATCGTCCGATCTCCGATCAACGGCCTAGATTAGATCCCGCAGACGAGGGCGCAGCGAGCGCTGACAGGTGGGCTTGGGGTGTCAGCGACCTGAGGTAGGGCTGATAGGCTAGGCCTAGTGGCAGGGGCGCGGGTGAGGGCGCGGATCCGAGCGTCGAGTGCGAATCAGACAGTTGCGATTAGATTGGTTCTAATTAAACCAAGACCGCTAGATCTCAGATGGACGTCCGAGATCCAAAGGCCGGCAACCGGTCATGGGTGCGGTGGCGTCGCTCGACTTCGTGGCGAGGTTTCGCCGGAGACGAGGGGGACGGCCACGGTAGGGCTCTAGGGATTTGGAGAAAGGATCGGGCGCGCTTAGGGCGATCTGGTGGACTCAATCGTGGGCGCAATACCGGCGCGAGGGCACTAGAGGGCGCAGAACATGGCGAGGCGGCCTAACGGCGGCGCGGATCAACTCTGGCGAGGAATTACGCTGACACTAGGGCAGTAACTGGTGAAATAAGGGCATAGAAAGGTTGCTCACCTTGAGTGCAAACTCAGGAGCGCTAGAGCAACAGCGGGGACACGGTGAAGCCTCGGGTCGACGATGGCGGACTCCAGCTGCATGGGGAAGACTCCGGTGAGTGTGGACCGAGCAAACCAGAGGGACTGAGGGCGAACCGAGAGGTGTCTCGAGTTGCTGACGGCGAGGCGGAACTCACTGAGGCAACGGGAGCGACGAGGGCCGTAGAACGGACAGCGGACTACGGTGAGCAGCACCGGAGCTACCTGGATGCGCGTGTTGGGCGAGAGAGAGGGCGAGGGTGCTCGGCTGAGGGTGCAAATGAGCAGGGGGAAGTGAGCGAGCGGGGTGGGGGCTTTAAAGGGGTCGGGGCGTGCGGAGGTGGCCAGGAAATGTACGAACGTGCGCGCGTCCACGGCGGGATTGCACGGGCGGGAGGTTAGGGACGAGAGGCGTGATGGGTGGGGTCCGCGAGGCAGAGAGAGAGAGGATGAGCACGTGCGCGAGGGGATCGGCGCCGCCAGGCTGGCCCCATAGAGCAGCGAAAGAGAGAGAGAGGGAGAGAGGGCGTGTGTGGGATAGGCTGATAGGCGGGGGCCGCCTTTCAGCAAGGGCAGGCGCGCGGGCGCGCGCGGGGGCTGGGCCGACTGGGCTGGCTTGGTCCAAAATGGCTTTTCCCTTTTTCCTGGAATTGTTAATGGCTTTTCTATTTTATTTTTCCTAGGGTTTTCAATTCAAATCCAAATCAAGTTTCAAATTCAAACTAAATCAAAATTGTGCAACAATTCAAAGAATATTTGGAGCTCATCATGATGCAACATTTCATGACTCATATTGTTTTGACAAAATAAATAAATAATTAATCTATCACCTAGTTAACTCAATTCTAGCTAAAAGAAAAAGAGAGAGAGAGAGCCTAAAGAGAGAGAGAAGAGTAACACCTGGATTTGGTAGGCAGTTAGAAAGAAATTTTATACCCCCAAATTAAGGGTGTTACAGACCTATCCCCCTTAAAAAGAATCTCATCCTCGAGAGTCAGGGTTGGCTAGCAAAGAGTTTAGGGTATTTGGCTCTCAGATCATCTTCCCTTTCCCATGTTGCTTCTTCTTCTGGGTGATGGCCCTATTTGACTTTGCACATCTTGATGGTGCTTCTCCGAGTGACCCGATCTGTTGTCTCCAGAATCTGAGTTGGCTTCTCAATGTAAGTCAGATCTTCTTGAAGTTCAAAGTCCTCTGTTGGCAACTGATCTTCTAGTACTCGCAAGCATTTCTTTAGCTGAGACACGTGGAACACATCGTGCACGACAGACATATTTTCTGGTAAGCTGAGTTGATATGCCACTTCTCCACGTCTTGCTTGAATCTGGTACGGTCCGATGTATCGAGGTGCTAGCTTGCCTCTTACTCCGAACCTTTTGATTCCTCTGATTGATGACACTTTCAAGTCGACATATCTCCCACTTCAAAACTCAGTTCTCTTCTTTGGGTGTCAGCATAGCTTTGTTGTCTGGACTGCGCTGTCTTCAGATTCTCTCGGACCATTCTGATGTTCTCTTCAGCTTCAAGCAAAATATCTGGACCAAACATCTGGCTCTCGCCAGGTTGGTCCCAATGCAACGGAGTTCTGCAATTCCTCCCATAGATTGCTTGGAATGGCGACATCTTTAGACTGGCTTGGTAGCTGTTGTTGTAGGAGAATTATGCATATGGTAGCCTCTTGTCCCAACATAACTTGTCTTGCAAAGCACAAGCTCTCAACATATCTTCAAGAATCTAGTTGGTTCTCTCTGTCTGACCATCTGTCTACGGGTGATAAGCTGAACTGAACTTCAAAAGTGTACCCAAAGCTTCATGCAATTGCTGCCAAAAATGACACTACAACACATGTAGCCTTTTATGACGAATACCCCATGACAATGAAGATTTTCATCATTGGCTATTTTGTTTTATGACGTTTTTTTGTGGCAAGGCAACTTTATGATGAATTTATGCAAGCGTTACTAATAGCATTGAGAAAACGTCACAACACTAGTCAATCGTCGTATCGTAACGAACATCTTGTTGCCATAAGATACTAGAAGTAAACATCATAACTATATGACAGTTCTATATCGTCATAAATATTATAAATAATTAATGGTTTAAAATATCCGTTGTAGTTATTAATAAAAATCAATATATATGTTGAAAATTGGCTATGATTTTTAACTGGCGACCATATTATGCTACAAAATCGAGGGAAAAAATTCTCTAAAGGATTCGAACTCCCAACATCTTGGTAGAGGAAAACTTGCTCTTACCAATACACTAACCAAGGGTATCTGATAGATATGGACATCATATTGCTATAACGTGTATTACGGGTATTAGTTACATCCTCTAAACAAAATCTGTCTGTTCTGGGTGTTCGTTCGACACCACGCCGTTATCTTGGCGAGTTCGACATCATCGTTGTTGGCTAAGATTCCTCCTCCACGCAGGTACGCAGGTCTAGTGCTCGTCGTCACATCACACACCGCTGGGGGGCCTGTTGTGCAGCCGCCGGTGGAGCCCTAGGCGCTACCACAAGGGATTGGGGGCCTGCTATGCATCTGCCGCCGGAGCCATGGATGCTACCACAAGAGACTGGGGGCTTGTTGTGCAGCCGCCACCGGAGTAAGCAATCCGCAGTGGACGACAATGATTGATCTGATTTGCCCGTGCTGTAGTCTACCAGTGCTACCAGATTTCATCCTCGGCATCGACGTACATCACCAGTTTGCTGCCCCCGGTGAGGATTACTTTAACAATGTTGATCTATTTTATATGAAATAGGTACTACAATTAACAATATGGTGGAGTGGTTAAGAATATATGAGGATAATGATGTTTGTTGTTCTATGTAGTTAGTGTATTCAAGGTGGTTGGATTCGGTAGGTAGAAAAGGCATATTGTTTGATAGTGGTAAGTGGTAGCATAACAATAATACTACAAAGTTGTTCACTTCTATTACCTTGCTGCAACATTGATTTGTTTTTGGCACTAAAATAATTTTGCCATCCATAGATGGATAGATCTTGGATCAATGCAACACTATTCAGCAAGCCACACCTGGAAGGAGTTAGTGAGTTCATGAAGCTTGTAACAGAGCGATTTAATGTGAACGAAGAGATACTTTGTCCATGCCGCAAGTGTTTGAATCGTCTTAGTGGACATAGAGGACAGGTGGAGGACCACTTATATCTTCATGGGATGGCTAGTACATACACTAGGTGGATGTATCATGGAGAAGCCATGGATGGCATAATTAATGAAAATGGTGACCAGCAGGATGAACATGTGAGTTTCAATGAAGATGTTGGTATGAATCAGGATGAAGATCTTGGTGATAGGATTAATGGTATGGTAGAGGAGTTATACACAGCCAAAGATGAAGATTAAAGGAAATCTATGTTTGGAGATGTACTAGAGGAGATGAAACAAGAACTTTATCCTACTGCAACTTATACAAGATTTTCGTTTGTGGTGAAGTTGCTTCATATTAAGTCGTTTTATTGTATCAGCAATGTTGGCTTCACTACAATACTGAAGTTGTTGACATCAGCATTTCCTAATTGCTCCCTTCCTTCATCTTTTGGAGATGCAAATAAACTTATCCTGCACTGGGACTTGGGTATGTTTCAATCCATGTGTGCCTAAATAACTGTGTTTTGTTTTGGAAGAACTATGCAAAGCACGATCAATGTCCAATTTGCGGTGAATCAAGATGAAAAGATACAAATAGACGGATTCCTCAGAAGGTATTGCACCATTTTCCATTGATCCCTAGGCTAAAGAGAATGTTTGCTTCCAAAGAAATAGCAAAACATGCACAAATGGCATAAGTTCAAGAGGAAACATGTGGAGAATGAGCTTAGTCATCCAACTGATGGAGAGGCATGGAAAGATTTTGATAGAAAATACAGTTGGTTTGCAGAAGATGCAAGAAACATTAGGCTTGGACTCGCTAGTGATGGTTTCAATCCTTTTGGAAAAATGAGCTCATCATATAGCATGTGGCCAATATTCCTTATACCGTACAACTTTCCTCCATGGGAATGTATGGAACAATCCAACTTCATTATGGGTCTCCTCATTCCTGGCCCAGAATGCCCAGGAAAGGATTTTGATGTCTTTATGGAACCACTTATTGAAGAGTTGTTGGAGCTTTGGAAAGGTGTCACTACTTGGGATGCATTGAGTGGAAACAATTTTGAACTACATTCTGCAGTTATATGGTGCATTCACGACTATCCAGCTCTAAGCACATTATTAGGCCGAATCACAAAAGGCTATTACGCTTGTGTGCATTGTGACAAAAATCCTTGCTCCAAAAGAATAAGGAACAAGATATGCTATGTTTATCATCGACGTTTCCTTCCAAAAGATCATCTTTGGAGGAGAAATAAAACTTTTGATGGTCATAGTGAACAACGTGAGAAGCTAGCAGAGGAATTTAGCATAGATGAGTTGCTCCAACAATTGGAGATGGTAAAAGATGTAAGACCAGGAAAACATACTAAAAGCAAAAAGAGAAAGAGGAAAGTAGAAGGTCAATGTTGGAAGCGAAGATCATGTCTATGGGATTTGCCATATTGGTCAAGTTTGAAGTTGCACCACAATCTTGATGTAATGCACATTGAAAAAAATATATGTGAGTACTTTCTTGGTATATTTATTGGCATTGTTGGAAAGACAAAGGACACCATTAATGCTAGGCTTGATTTGGAGGACATGGGAATAGGGAAACATTTACACTTAAAGCATAATGGGGACTCATACAGTGTTCCGCATGCACCATACACAATGAATAAAACACAAAAGGTTGCTTTTTGTGACTTTTTGAGAAGTGTGAAATTCCCTGATGGCTATGTTTCTAACTTAGCAACATGTTTTAGTACTTATGGATGCAACCTCCAAGCATTGAAAACTCATGATTGTCATATCCTTCTTCAAAGAATTTTACCTGTTGCTATTAGAGGAATCATGAATAAGGACATATATGAAGCACTTGCTGAATTAGGTATTTTCTTTCAGTAGTTATGTGCTAAGACATTGAAGTTGGATGTTTTACAAAGAATGAAAGTTGAAATCCCAATCATTTTGTGCAAACTTGAGAAAATATTTCCTCCTTTCTTTGATGTGATGCTGCACTTGGCTATTCATTTACCTGACGCGACAATCCTAAGAGGACCAGTACAATATGGGTGGATGTATCCAGTGGAAAGAAGGTTGTATACGTTGAAACATTTTGTAAGAAATATGGCTAGACCTAAAGGATCCATTGCAGAAGCATATGTTGCTAATGAGTGCTTGACAGCTTGCTCGAGGTACTTCGATGATGTTGACACACGACACAATCGGGAGGGTAGGAACAAAGAGCGTGTTGATTTGAGCAGAGGTAGATTTTATGTTTTTTAGCATGGAGTTGAACTTCTTGGAGCACCAAGAATTACATACCTTGAAGATGATTACAATAAGATGGTTTGGTATGTTCTAAACAATTGTTCAGAAGTGGAGCCATATATAAAGTATGCATTTCCTTATACACTTATCATTGTTTTTATATGAATTGCTATTCTTGTCTCTAATATATACCATATCAGGATGTACAAGGAAGAGTTAGAGAATGAAGGGACTGTTGATGTTGAAAAAAACATTGAGAAGCAATTTTCCTCCTGGTTTAAGAAGCATGTGAGTTTCAAGTTCATATCCTCAACATCAGTAATTGGACTTGTTTTCACCATGTACTTTTATGTCTTTAGATTGCAAGATTGCGACTGGTTTAAGAAGCATGTGAGTTTTCACCATGTACAAAAATGATGCTTTTATTTTAGCAGCACAAGCAACTAAGTTATTTTATTTGCAAGACATCAAGAATGTTGGAAGTTGGAAGATTGTTCAAAAATTTACACATATGCACTTGTGGAGAGTGGCTGAAAACGACATTGATGAAATACCTAGTTCCTCAAGACTATCATACCAAGATGATACATGTGTAGGTTTTGAAGTGCAAGTTAATGAAGAATATACGGAGATGATTGAACATCAGGATGCTGACGGTTCTGTTATTGTCAGTGCAAGTGTGGTTGATGAATTGCGGGTGCAACGACAAGAGGAAGTGCAAGAGGATGAGACAAGCGATGATGAAGATGAAACTGGATGGCAATATGCTAGTGATAATGAAGAATCAAAAACTCTTGTCAATGATAATGATGATTTCAGCGATAATGAGTAGCATATTTTTGTTTGATTTTTAAGAAGTGAACTCGCTACTGTTATTTGTGAGAAGTGAACTCTATGTTGTTCTTTGTTTGATTTTTAAGAAATAAACTCGCTACTGTTATTTGTTTGATTTTTTAATAACTGAACTCGCTACTGTTATTTGTTTGATTTTTTAATAACTGAACTCGCTACTGTCCCTCTGTTAGTTTTAATACAACAAGTATTTTAGTCAAATTGTGAGAAGTGAACTCTATGTTGATTTGTAAGCTTCAATTCAGCATCAGTTCACAATCTCCAATTCCATTCCACGCAGTACTGCTTTCACGCAGGTTGTGAAACTGAAAACTTAAAATGCTACCCTGTAAAACACATGTTTGTGGGACAATAGCATGAATTTAGTCCATTCAGGCATGAAACATTCTATTTTATTTCATTTATGAAGCATTTTTTAACTCAATTGTTATTTGTATTTCACATGGTCTGTACAATCATTTTACAATCACTTTATGGTCTAAACAATCTGGGTACTAGTTTCTACAATTGAACCTTGCTGGGTACTTGTTTCTGCAAATGAAGCTTGCTGGGTACCTGTTTACCCTTCTGCAATGTATCATCGAGACCACATGTGCCTTTGCAAATGTATCATTGAATAGCAAAATTCTTGTTAAATAAAATTCGCTTCGTTGTTATGATGCCGATCTACATGTATCCTAATGGTTTGTGTTCACTTGGAGTTACTTGAGGTGCTGGGTTTGATGCTTGATGGCTTATGTTTTCCCTCTTTTGTTTTTGCACATACCAATGTGTAAAACAACTTTCTTGCCATATCTATAAACCACTCAATTTTTTTATCACCCAACTAGACCAAATTATGACTCTGTCAAGTTTCAATATTTTTATCATATTTGGTATTTATTTATTTATTTATGCGTGAGAAGGCATTTTAATCATAGAAAATAACAAATAATACAAAAGTGTGACATCTTTACATGAAGTGAGTTTGCAATCGTTAGATGAACCAATGATACACTTTTGAAGAAAAAAATGAAAAAAGTATGAAATGTAGCTAAAATTGTGTAATGCTGCTCAAACTACATAAACTAGTGAATCTTACGAAAATTCAATGGAGATGTCATTTTGTGAACAACGTGTACATAAACTTTTGTCTAATGGCTTCATATTTTTATCCTAGGCTCCTACGACCAAATGGTGACTCCATGTCGGGCATCAATATTTTTTGTCCATTTATGGCATTCATTTAATTATTTATATTTTTATCCTAGGCCCTAGGATCAAATGATGACTCCATGCTGAACATCAATATTTATTTTTGTGCTTGTGAACACCTTATGTGCAACTCAGATTTCAGAACACATTTTTCTGCAACTCAGATTTTCAGAACACGTGTGTGCATCACAGAATTCACATTTCATAATACATTTCAGAAAGTTTATTAAATATGAGTCTACAATTTAATAATTGTTAAATAGCCTCTAAATTTTTATGCCCCCAAATAATCACACCAAACCAGCCATCCCGCCACGAAATTCTAGCGTAATCTATATACACCATCGCCTTTAACTCTAAACCTAAAAGAAATTCTACACCCAACCGCATCCACCGCACTATCCGTCCAACTCGCCGCCGCATCCACCGTCCCATCCTTGTCGCCACAGCCCCATCGTCCACCTCGCTGCTGCATCCACCGCCCCATCCTCGTCAGCATTGCCCTATCCGTCCACCTCGTCGTCGTCGCCCCATCCACCGCCGTCATCGATCCGCTTTTCGCTGCTTGTCCGAGATCAAGATGCCCTGTGGAAGTATGGTTGGAGAAACAACACGCACAGACCTTGGTGGTGGTAAGTCACAAATTTTTCATACACAGATCTTGCTTGCGTCGCCCAGCAAGGACCGCCACTGCCGTCGCACAGCAAGGGCTGCCCTTGCACTCCTTCATTGCTGCACCACCCTTCCCTAGTTGTCGTGTTTTCCCCTAGCTGCACCACCCTCCTAGCTTGCCCAGACCTTTTAGTTGCTGCATCGTCATGGCAATTCAAGGCACATGCATCTTTCATGGCTAATAACTAGAGGCTTAGCCAATTCGTGTCAATCAGCTTTGCTCCTTGTTTTTTGTGTGAAAATAAATTGAAATCAATTAGTGATACTGTATTCTAACTTGAAAATTATGTAAGATATAGACGATTTTTGCTATTGTAGAAAACCATATGGCATACGTAGCCATTTGTTGCATATATAAGATATAGATGTTTGATGCTACTATAGAAAACCACATGGCTTGGCTGGTTTAGATCTTAGTCACTTGCTGCAATTAGTTCATCAGCAATGGAAATGTAGTTTCATATACTTTTCTGGCTAAGGCGATGTTTAGATTCATTAAGTTAATTATTTGTTGCATTAAAATTAAAGCTAGTTGTTCAATAGGTAGGTCAGCGTATACAAATTACATGTTTTAGGGAATGGTTAATAGGAGAACACTTATATTTTGTCTATTTTTAATGTTTGTTCAGATGTGCCAATTACTGACTATGAAAAAGAGAGGGCTCTAAATGTGATGAGGAACAACATGTTGAGAAGCCTTGGTATAACTGGATTAACATCACTTATTCGATCAAGTAAAACAAGGAAGAACTATATCGCTCATGATGACTTTGTTTCATTATATGAACTGGATCATAATGAAGACAATGATGATCATGTGGCTGATCAAGTGTTTAGATTTCTTCTTGTAGTCCTTTAATTTTATTAGTTTATTACTTATTTGTGCTCAATGTGCAATAAGATCAATTTGGGTTTAATTCTTGTATCATGCATATAGGACATGTAGGATGTTCCTTTAAACTGTCAAAGAAGGAACACCAACATGTCTACTATTTCCGGAGGAACAAAATTATCCAAGAGAGTGCTAGCACCTAATGCAGAAGACCAAGTTCGCAGAGTAACTAGACAGAAGACAAAGGAAATATCTTCAGCTAATAAAGATCTTCATGGTTTGACTACAAATACAGAAGAGCATGCATTGATTTCTGCCAATTGTTCTACACAACATGATGACGAGATTCATATTTGTGATGAAGGCAAGAAAACAATGATCCATACTGCAACAAATATGTTCTACAAATTAGCATTAAACTGATTATAATCTGCACTAATTTTGTGAAAATGTTCATTATTTTTAGGTGAAACAGATGTCATGACAAATAAATGGATAAGGGGAAAAAGTATGGGCAGACAATTGGAACGAATAAGTCGAGGCTTAAACACTAACATCCCATTGGTCATCACTAAAGGGAAAAGACGTCTAGAGGTTCCTATGCAAGCTGCAATGCTTGCATCGGAAGGAGGAATTGCAAATAGGCAACATATGTCGATCCTGACACACTGGAAGGAATACAAGAATGACAAGTCCTATTTGGAAGACTTCGTTAGAAGAATTGGTCTAAGTAAATAGTATTCCTTCCTACAACATCAAATGAATAGGGTGGTAGGGCCTATGTCCTATATTGCCAATTTATTAGCATATAGTTAGCAGGTGCACGTACTTTATTTCATACATTGCTAAAAGAACTATGGCTGAAAGAATTGCATATGTTTCCTCTATTCCAAATGACACCTTACCTTACAAATTGTTCTATCCAATTTCATTAGACACTATGAACCTCTCTATTCTAATGTGCATGCTTTTACTAGGGTCAATTTGCCTTAGACACCAAAAACAAAGATGTCAGATATGCATGTGCTGATTTGATGAGGTGTAATCAGCGACAAATGAGATATAAGCTCAAGGAGGCTTACTTTAATGGTGTGGCAGAAGACAAAGTGAGAACAACATCACCGTTGAGTACTATGACAGATGAGCAATGGATGCAACTAGTGAATATGTGGTCTACCCCAAAGCACAAGGTATAGAGTTACTAGATGCAATGGATGCAACAATTTGTGTTCTCTGCTTTTGAGGATAAACTGTTGGATACTATTGTTTGCTAAAAAATACTAGTTTTATTAAGCATGCAGGAGTCTTATGAGTCTTTAAGTTAAAAATAGATAACTATCTAAAACACACACAAAATAAATAATATCAAAGCTTTTTATTTGCTCTTTGAACACATAGTTGTATCCTTTACTAGTAACTTTCTCGCGCTCTGCGTGCATTGGAAATATTATCTATTAGTATGATTTGGAACAATCAAATTCATATAAAATGAAGAGTTGTGTTGCTATGTTTAAGTATGTTTATCTATAGTCATATGTTGATCATCCAAAGATGGGTCGTCAGCACTGTTTGCAAGTAAAGACTAGAGTGGCTCATATTTCAATTGGTTCAAGGTCTATGCTTATAACATTTATTTATGTCAGCACAAACATGATCTAAAATTTTTCTTTTATTGCAAAATAAAAGTAGGTTGACATTCTTTTTTACTTTTATTATAACATTTTCTGGATAGGGCAGTGTGAACCATCAGCAAACTTCCACAGCACATCATTCATTTATTTTGGAGAGACTCTAAAATATTATGATAAAATAAAATTTCTTTGATATTTATAGTTTTAGATTCACTACACGACGGTTCACTTACAGCGACCTACGGTTGGTTGCTAAAACGGCCTTCAGCGACCTACGGTTGGTCGCTAAAAACTTTTAGCGACCCATAAGGATGGTCGCTGTAAGTGCCGTCGCTAAAGGCTTTAGCGACTGACATCTTTTTAGCGACCGACCGTCCGTTGCTAATATTGTATATTTAGCGACCAACCGTGAGTTGTTGTACTATAGATTTAGCAACCAATCGTGAGTCGTTATACTATACATTTAGCAACCAACAGAAAGTTGCCCCTAGTTATAGTCGTTAATAATAATAATATACCATTAATTAGCATTCAACAACTGTTATATATACAAAAGCATCACAAATCACCAATTTTTATACACATAATCACATAGATATACAAATTTAATTAGTATTGCACAATAATAGATCCACATCACATAAATCATCAATAATCACCACAACAAAATCATTCACAAAACCTACACATGTTATTATGTTTTGCACATATTTGCAAACACTTTACAAAATCATTTAACAGGCTCCCAAACTCCATCTGTCTAGTTCGAGCAGAAGAATCCCATCTCTTTGAAGCCAGTCGATCCTACAACGTGAACAATGGGCTAGTTCAAATGATCTACTCGGGTATGGAAGCCTTTTTGTTCCCAAAACACCAAGATATGCAGGGATTCCTCTTTCGAGTGCAAACTGAATCTGATTCTGAAGCACGTCGTTTGGTGCCAAAGACATTGCTATCACATTAGAAGAAAGAAGGTATCCTCCGAAACTAGCAACTCCACAACCAACATCAAGAACTGTACGAAGCATCCCCTCATTGTTTATATTGTTATCTTTGAAATTTAGCATCTGGCAAATAGTAGAGATGGTCAGATAAAAGAATTTCAGGGAAACTTACAAAGGAGTCAAGACAAAAGGCTTACATTTGCAATATTTGATATGTATTTGTCAGCTCCATGGTGAAAATGGGTCCCACCACCTGGAAACTTGATTTTTTCACCAGCTTCAACCATCCAGTTCTGGTCTGACTTCTCTTTTGCAAGGTGAGTGTGTGGAATATTTGCTTTCCATACTACATCACGATTTTTTGGCCATTTTATAGGGACCTGGAAAAAAATGTGGATCAGATCAAGCTCAGCAAGGATGCAATCAAACAAAACTAATTTCAGATTGGAAGGTCAGTCTGTCAGGGCACGTGTTATTAACAAGAAAAAATATGAATAAAACAAAAAAGCACAGGGAAAACCTATAACCATGTCTTGAGACAACTAAGGCAAAATTATCTTAGTCAACTTGCAAAAGAGATTGTATTATTGATCGAATGAAGCACATACTACTATATACAAGATGCAGTATTGCAGTTGCTGCAAATATTACATTAAAAAGACTGGTTGAAAGCTTGAAATAGTCAGTCTATGAACTCAAGTCAAGCGAAGATTTATCTCATGCAAGATCTAATTAGATGCTGGTAAAACTAAAAATAGCATGCACATATTAAATCCTAACCATATTATCATAGAACGCCAGCCAATCAAAATTTTCCCATCATGCTCCAACAGGACAGCATAGCACTGTCGACACATGACAAATGGCAACTACACTCACCACCGCAAGAACCTGGAATCATGAGCTACCAGAAACACCTAACCTATGGCTCAGCAGGCGGCATTGCTGTATCTGTGCTGCCAGGAATGGTTGTATCGATGTTGCTAGGTATCAACACGTTGAAGCCGTCGATTGCCGTCGATATGATCATCGACGGTATCTGTAGGTGCCAGTGCACTTCTTTCAAGTCTCTCTGACCCTGCTCACACCAAACAGTCAGCATCATGTGGTCCACTCTTCACAGTTTACAAGCAACACAATTGTGCAAGAAAAATGATACAGCCAAAAAAGATGAAAGCCATTCCAATGCCAACGTATGGAGTACTACCTGATGAGCAAAGAGAAGCTGAGGCGGCAAATCATCAGGGGCGTTTGCCTGCTCTTTCATCTTCGCTCTGAACTCAGCCTCCTCCTCGGTGTCTCGTTCCAATGAAAGGTTCACAAGCAGAAAAACAATCGAAATTCAGATAAATTTGTATATTCAGTAAGAACTGGAAAATGAGACTCCTTATGATAAAAAACAATGATGGGTGGCCACCTAGTGGTTAATGTCAATTTCAAATTATTTGTACAACCTATTCCTGCATATAAACAATTCGAGCGATGTCCTATATATTGCAGAGTCAGGTGTAGATATATATATATATATATATAGAGAGAGAGATTTTGCAATATATTTCTCACAAAAACACACAATATATACTAAACAGACGTTAAGATAAAAGCACATGTTTTTGTTGTATACTACCACGAGCACAAAATCACGATGATCCCTCTAAGTACAGGCACATCACTTCCCAAACTAATAGGTTTAGAGCACACATTAAGAAAGAAAAAACTCAACCATATGCAACAAGACATTTGGAGAAACATTTCAAATGCCACAAGTCTTCATCACTCAAGAATCAAAAACTAATTATTCCTACTTAGCCAAACAAGAACAAAATCAAGTGCTCAATTGCAGATTTTCTGGACAGCACACAGTAGTCAATTGTTTTGTTCACAACTCACAAAATACTCATCCAAAAATAGTGAACTAAGACTTTCTGGAAAGCCTAAGAAATCCTATACAACTTTGGTATTATCATCACCATGAGATTAGACACTTAAAAAAGTCAATCAGTATTAAATGATAATGCTGTCCAGATTTGGACGGAATTCGACTACTCACTTCAAAACTCCATAACTGGAGATTTAGGCATCCAAAACAGGTGATCCAAGAATTTCTAGAAAGCTTATAAAATTGTCTACAACTCATTTATAAACATCTTAGGTTGATTCAATATATATCAAAGTCAGTCAATACAAACAAACATTGCTGTCCAGATTTGGACAGATTCAGTCATCACATTTCAATCAACCATAACTTGACTTCTAGACCACCAAAAAGGGTGATCCAAAACTTGTTGGAAAGCTTAAGAAAAGTACTACAACTTCTTTATAATTTATAAGAACTGATTTTAAGTTTAACTTGGGCAAACAAGGCCATTTTCGAAATCTGTACAGAATCTGGACAGATTCTGATACTGAACTTGGGAGAAGCAAAACTTTCAGATTATTGGGCCTATGGTAATGAAATTTTAGCATGAGCAAGATAAGGAGGTTATCTACAACTTTTATATATAACATTTTCACAGGAAATATGATTTGCTTCACTAGATTAGTTGCACAATCAAAACTGTACACGCAGTCCAAATAGCAAACATTCCAATTGGGTTCATATTTACTTCTACAACTTTCATGCTTGACACTTCCTAATCACATATATAGATTACTTATACATTATAACCATGAATCCATTCACTTCATATAACCTAGTATTTTTAAATCTACTCTCACTTCATGCAAACAAAGAACTAATTAATCATACTTTGCATACACATATATCAGCACATTCCATACAGTATATCATCACACAAGAAGAACTCATTTTATTCATGCTATGCATATGCCTAAACAATTTAATCCTTCTATACATATTCATTCACCAAACATATGGCATACAACTAAGCATCACAAAGACAAGGGAAAGAGAGGAAAGATACTTTCCTGACGTCACCATAGAACAAAACACACAGACATAGTCGCGGATCTAGAGATATTCACCACGACACACCTGTGCTACAAACAAGAGATTCATCGTATTTAATACATCTAATCACTTCAGGCATAGAACCAAAGAATAAGAGCAAGGAATTGGCTCACCAATACAAAGCGCGACTCAGATCCACAATATCAACGACAATCCCAATTCGAACATTTCGTCGAACACCTAGCATGCGTTATGCTGGGATTTGCTTCTTCTCACACTCATAGGAATCCTTTCTTCCAATCTGCACACATGAACATATATATTTCAGCACTTACTCACATATGCACAACATAATCCGCAGCAAAGGACATAGGCTCACCTACAAAAGATGGGGAGGGTGCCGACCATGGAAAACACAGAGGGGCTGCCTTGAGAACTTAGGACAGGGGCGAGCTCGGCTAGGGCTGGGAGAAAACCAGAGCAAGGGCAGCCAGGGAGAGGGGTTGGGGCGAGCTAGGGCTGGGCACAGAAGGAGGGAGAGCTTGGCATGGAGAGGGGCTGCCATAAGAACAACAAGGGAGGGGCAGAGGGCGGCCATGGCAGAGGCGAGCTCCATGGAGGGAGGGGCGTCGGCCACCAAGAAGGGGAGGGCGCCATGGGAACCAGGGAGGAGATGGTGAGCAGAGGGGGTGGGGAGCGAGCTGCAGCACGAGAGAGAGGGCGTGAGGGAGATGAGAGGGGCGGCGGTGGGAAGATGCCAGGGAGAGGGTGGCTGGAACATGCTAGAGAGTGGTGTGGGGAGAGGATAAGGAAGGGAGAGAAGGATTATTCCCACCTTTTCTCTATTTTCTTTCAACAAACATTATGTGCAAATATCTAACTTCTAAATTTTGTAAAAGTTCACAAGAGTTAATCATAAACACATTTCAAACTCTAAGGTTTGTGAGAGTTCAATTGAGCCAACCCAAAATATACTTAGGATCCCAATTTCATTTTCCAGATTACGAAATAGAACAACCAACTGATTTGAAATCATTCGGCTTCGGTTCTAATTAATTTGTTCAGGACAAAATAACATGATAAACGAGGTTGATTAAAAATTAGTGACCTTTACATTCACAGCTATCACGTGTTACAGGGGGCGACGACGGCGATGTCGGGAGGAGACAGGGACGGCGTGGGAGGGAGAGTTAGGTAGATGGGCCCCTAGTGGGCCTTAGGGTTAGGGAGGGTTTTCTTTTTTTATTTATTTCGAAATACATTTTTAAATTACTCAAAAATGCATAAAATTTTTACCAAATAAATAATAAACATTTGATTATTATAAATTCAAATAAATAATAAACATTTGAAACGACTTTCAACTCGAATTTAATATCATATAAGCACAAAGAACACAATTGCATACTATAGTCATGTCCATACATAAACAAACCATGAAATAAACATACAAGCAATATTAAAAAGGAATAAATCACCATGCAATTTAGCGATCAATGTTTACTTGTTTTAATTAATTTTTAGTCACTAACATCTATACATGTACGTTCAGGCTATAAGATTTGATAGTGATCCTTGCTCTATAGCGACCCACCGCTAGTCCCCGACGACATCTATAGCGACCAACCATAAGTTGTTACATTTCTAGACTTTTAGCAACCAACCGACCGTTGCTACAAAAGGATTTAGCGACTGACCGTCGGTCCCTAACCTTTAGCAACCAACAGTTGGTACCTAATAAGGGTCGCTAAAGATCAACCGTCGTGTAGTGATTAGAGCTTGAAGCCATGGAAGCCCACTACCAGTTCAACACCATTTGCTCAAGCATCTCAGCAGTAAAATCATCTCCCAAAGACACAAAGATGCTATGTGGTTGTTGATTGAGCGCATCAGCACATAAAGTAATGTGCAGATGGGACCTAGTCTCCCTTTCCATGCACCCAGCTCACTTCACTACCAAGAAGCAACCAAAAATAGGACAACAATCCAAAGAAAATAGGGGAGGAGAACAAGGAGAACTATAGTAGGAGCGTAGATTTTTTCTACTCCGTTATTGATGTAGGTGAGGTGGGGCGTAGGCAGGGTAGCGGCGCATCGACCGGACTGCCCATCTAGGAGCTAGGGCCTGTAGGTGGGGATGGGCGCGGGGTAGAATTATGCTGGGTAGCCCCGTGCCGGCTGGACTAGCCGTCCACGAGGCAAGGACTTTCCACCATGAGGGAACAGTGGTGCTGGCGACACCTCATCGACAATGCCGCACAGTGGCTTCCCCTACATCACCATCTTCCACAACTCCTCACCCTGATCTGCTATTGAAAGAAAGAGGCAGTAACATAGCTAGTATTCCAACAAAACATACCTTGTTGAAAGGAACATGCAGGAACATACTTTACTATATGTTTCTAATTTTACAATAAAATGGTTTTATAGGACAAGTGTTTTAACAAAAAAGTGATTCATTGCAAAGTTTGGTTCCAGCAAAAGACAGGATCTCGGAGTTACATTGCACATATGCATGCCGTGGTAATATACATATACAATGTGTGTTCATGTATTCCTCACCTATCATTATGCTCTAAGCTTACATTTAGAAATTGTTTGCATGTATTTTAGAAGCAAGCCAAATATGGAGATGCACTACCAAGTGCAATTGATCTTTTTAAAGAGTGCCATTGTAGCAGCAAGACTGGTTTTGTTGAGCATGTAAAGGAAGCAATTGTAAGTGAATGCTCCCTTTTCAACTGCAGTTTTATTTATTGATTTCAGATAATGTTGTTGTAGTGTTATTAATTGATTTCAAATAATCGTATAAAATCATGCTTGCCCCTTTTTCTGTATAACATTGTATATGTATGGAAGCCTCACTCTTGGACCATGCATACTGTTCTAGGTACTGTTCTATTCTGAATTAAGGAATTGTTCTATTCCAAATCAAACATTTGTTCTGCTCTGGTCTGTTCTAGGTACATCTTATTAAGGAACTTTTATGTTCTATTCTGATCAAACATCTATTATGTTCATTTTTCCATGTGTGTTGCTTTGTTCATCTAAATCAAACATCTATCCATGTGTACTACTCTGAATCAGTTTAGTGTTCTGAATCAAAGTTTAAGTAACTATGTTGTCTCAGAAATGACAATGCTTTTTGATATGCTACTTGTATAATAGAGAGCAACAAAACTACATAGATGACTTGTCTAATAGAGATGAAAATGCTACTTGTGCATTTTGATAGGTGAGGAACAATGCTACTTGTATAATAGAGATGACTTGTATAATAGAGAACACTTCCCTGTATTGCTACTTGTATAATAGAGAACACTAGAGTAATTCAACATGTAGGAACATGACTTGTATAATAGAGATAACATATGCTGGGTAGAAAACAATGCTACTTGTATAAAAGATATGATGTTCTACTTGTATAATAGAGATGACTTATATTTTGATATGCTATTGCTTGTTTTGGTTTCATTTTATCCATACCTCTTGTATTATTTTTAAACCTTCCCATTCACAGGACACAATGGAAGCACTTGTGGTTAAACCTGGAGTAGAAGGGAAAGACTCTAAGACCCCTACAGAAGCAGTTTTTGACACCCCAGTGTTACCTAGGGTTTTTCCTCAGTGCTAACTCAAGATCATTATCAACTGTGAATCCAATTGAGCAAAAGACACCAAAAACTCAGGAGCAAAAAAACTCAACTAAATCTTTTTATCTTAAGGATCATGCCTTAATCATATCATGCACCTCAAAGTGGGGAAAATGTCCAAACCCTAGAATAACCTTAATTAGGTCATTTAAGTGAAAAGGGGGAAATTGGTAAAACAAACCATGAAAAACATGGAATCATGGCTTGGGCCAATTATGTGGCAGAACTGCCTGAATTATTCCAGCTTAAGTGCCTAAGTCACGCCTCAGGGGCCGTAACACACTTAAATCGGAATAACATGTTAGTCCCTCAGATCTAGTCTGATAAAGGCACTTAACCAGGATCAAATACCACAAACTCACTCGAAGGTGAGTCACAGAAGAAATACAATAAAACAGGAAAACCAAGAATTAAAGTACTGGAGTTATTACATAAATCAGAGTTTTTCAAGTAGCTGATATAAGTTCACAAAATAAAATGCAGCGCATAATCGATATCGTCGATAGCGAGGAATTGGGCATGGCCTAGCCCACTACTCCTCCTGCTCCTCTCCTGCTGGAGCAGCATCCCACTCGACCGTCCAACCCGGTGGCAGGGTGGTAGGCCAAGTTACACTATCAACCATATCCTGAAGCGTACCTGCAAAAATTATGCCACAAGCAAGGCTGAGTATACTAATACTCAGCTAGACTTAACCGGTGTGAGGAAACTACTCCTCTACCTCTAGACCATGCAGATGTTTGGCTAAGGGGTTTGGTTTGCCAAAAGCAATATGAGTCTAAAATCACTTTTTAGCTTTTCAACTTTTAGCATCATTATCTTAGCTAAGTTTGCTCCTTCTAAGCATACATGGTAGAAAGCATTTAGTACAATCAACAAGTTGTCTCAAGTAAACCTCATTTCACTTCTTACTCAATGTAGTACAAGGGGTCAAGCAGTCTCATTAGCTGCGAGAAGCAGACGATTCGAATCGAGTTTTATCCTTGCAAGGTAAACCTAAACACACGACATGTCAGGGCACTCCGTCCCCACACACGTCAACCATCCCCATCGATTCCCCGTTCGTGGCCAGGCCTCACCGCCTTGGCATACAATGCTCCACTGACCCCGACTGCTGTCGTGCAGTGACCGCACTTGTACCCACCATAGCTAGCATGGGAGACCCAGTCTCAGGTCGCATGAGGGGTAAAGTCAGCGCCTGGCTTCACTCAGGTACTAGGTTTACCAGTTACCATATTTCCCGACATGTGCTTAGTACATTCAAACGCTTGACTCAGGTATCCACACATTAATCCTTAATTCCTTTTTCCTGTCTCATGGGCAAGGCATCCTCCCTGGATCCAAGTCCATAGACTAACATAGATCCCGTTATCAAGATGAATACAATCAATTCCTAACCTCGCGCGAGTGCTAGAAAAATCACTCGACTTCTACCGAGATCCTGATTAGCAAAGCAGCTACTCGACCTAGCATACTAGTATCCATCTCAAAAAGGAATCCTGAGTTCATGCAACTAGGGTTTTAGGCAACTCCTACACTTAAGTGCACATTACAAGCCTACAAACATTAAGTGTAGTAAAGTAGCATATATAGATACGATCCTTTGTCGTTTGTGTGTGAAGGCTTGAAGGTTTCGCTGACTGGATCAAGAGATATAGAGGGGTGAAGTTGGATTTGTCTCACTGCCGAGCACAGAGAGAAGATCTCGGGTTTGACATGTTCAGAGCACGCATCTCGATGCCATCTTCTGGTATGAGGTAGAGAGGTTAGCTAGGCACATTTTTGTCAATGGGAGCATTAGGATTAGAGCTAAGGATCAAGGTGAACACGCTCGGTTTTGGTTCAAGGGCTGAAAATTCAGAAATCTGAGTTTCAGATTTCCCCATTGAACCTCTACTTGAATGGCTTGTTTGGAGTTTTTAATAAACTATTTTGGCCATGCTTTCATAATCTTTGTTGTAGCTTATTTAGTGTATTTCAATTTTTATAATTGGCCTAAGCCATGATTTCAAGTTTTTCAGGGTCTTTCATCCCTTTTCTTCTTTTCTACTTAAATAGCTTAATTAGGGTTGGTATTAGGGTTTCAACATTTATACCTCTTTTGAAAACCTCATTTTTTTGAACATGATTCTTTAGATATAAACTTAGTGGATCTTTTATTCTTAACTTGATTTGGTGCTTCATGCTCACATTGGATTACATGAAATGATGTTCTTGAGTTAGTACTGGGAAGAAACCCTAGGTGACACTGCGGTGTCACAAATTATAAAAGTTGAAATACACTAATTAAGCTACAATAACTACTAGAAAAGTTTGGCCAAAATAATTGTTTAAAATCCCCAAAAAGGCCATGCAACTGGGAGCTCTCTAGAGAAATCTGAAAATTCAGATACTGAATTTCAGCCCCCACCAAGAACTCAGGCGCGTTCACCTTAATCCCTAACTCAAAACCTTAAGCTCCCATTGACAAATTTGTGCTAAATTAACCCCTCTGCAACGTGTGTGAAGATGGCATCGAGATTCGTGTCGTAGACACGTCAAGTCAAGGATTTTATCTCGGATTTCCGCATTGAGACAAACCCGATTTGAGCACCCCATATCTTCGGCTCCAGTCAACAAAATCTATAAGCCCCCACACACAAACGACAAAGGAAGGTCCAGTGAAGTGATCTTACAAAGGGATCATGGCCTTAATCCCAAAGATTTGGGGCCAATCAGCGCTTGAACATGGCGACCCTCAGCGCTGCCTTGTGCTCGACGCCATGCCGAGGCGGTAGAGCACGCACTGGCGCTCCCCCGCGCACGCCCCGAGCGCGTGTCAGAGCAGCCCTCCGCCGAGCTCGCCCGCGCCCTTCAAAACCACCCTCGGACGCGCCACACTTCACTCCATGCTTGCCCCCTCTGTCCCGACCCCGTCCTTAGCTCCGGCGAGCTCTGCGCCGCCCGCCAAGCCACCCGAGCACTCAGCCGCCGTGGCCAGGTCACTTCCACCCATCTCCGCTTGATCTCATGTCTCGGCTAGCTTCTCCAGAGCCCCGTAGAGCTCCCCAAAGCAAGAAACCAGACTCTACTTCACGAGAGAAGTCGTTCCACCCTCGCCGGAGTTGTCTTCCCCGCCAGCGCATGTGGCCATGACTAACCGGTAAGCCGTAGTCCAATTACTCACGCCCATGCCTTCCCTGACACCTAGTGAAGCTCGCTGACCAGTTTGATTGGACCCTACCACCCTAGTTAGGCCGGAGCCCTCGCCGCCGCCGAGCTCCCCCGCCTGCGCTCGTGGACCAGCCAACTCCGGTCATCTCCGACGACGATCCGCACATCGACGTGACCGTCGTGACCTCCCCTACGCCATCGACCACCTTGCCGGAGCAATCTCGTCGCCGGTAAGCCCCTCCGCCCTTTCCTCCACCGCGTGCACTGTTCAAATAGGGGAAGGACCCTGGGTTAGGTTTAGAGTTACCCCAGGGGGTTTTCTGCGCTATCAGAGACTCATGTGAATAGTGCTTCAGGGGCACGGTTTAAATGACTTAGATAGGAACAAGCCCAGGGACCCCGATGCAAAGTCTTTTTCCCTTTATCCATTTCTGTTATTCTTTTTAAATGAGCAGAGACCTTAGGAAATTCATAACTTCAGTAGTATTCAACTAAAATTAGTCAAACCAATTTTTCTGGATTCCAAATATTATGAACCATCAGACAAAAATACTGAACCCCATGTTTTCTGTACTAATTTTTAGAGTTTTGAATTAAATAAGGAAACTGCCCAAACCTTATTAATACAGAGAAAAATAGAAATACTTTTGTACTAGGCTTAAGAAAATTTGTGGAAATACATACCCAACATATGCACTTTTCAAAAATACTAAGCACCCCAGTATACAAGAATAACTCAAGATTGTCTATTAAAAACCATATCTGTCCGAGGAGGAACATATTTTTCCTAGTATACTTAAGTGATAAAGGAC
Source organism: Zea mays (assembly GCF_902167145.1). Taxonomy (NCBI): domain Eukaryota; kingdom Viridiplantae; phylum Streptophyta; class Magnoliopsida; order Poales; family Poaceae; genus Zea; species Zea mays. The sequence goes on from NC_050103.1 coordinate 51,231,990, forward strand.
ATAGGAAAAATACAGAGAACCCTAGTCTAGAGCTAGTCCAAGGTTAAATATTTATTAGGAACTAAGAAATCTAGAAAAACCGTAATTTAAAAATACAAGGACCATTTCAAAAAGGGTAAAGAAAGTTTAGTGGACTCCTAACTGCTAGAACACCACTACAAAAATAATAGACACCCCAACCCATCATAATAAGTGAGTTAAACAATTAAAACATGGATTTGGCCCATATTCTAATTAAATCATGAGGAAGCCTAGAATTGTGCAACAGTAGGCAAATAAATTTTTACCCAATTACTTATGAGGCAGACCACCAGAGAAAAATATGAAACCCAATTAAAAAGGTTAGGTAACCCCCATTTCCCCCTACCCCATGAAAAAACCATATATTACAAGAATTTCTACCACCCTCTCCCCTAAGAAAAAAGTTGTAAAATTTCAAGAATGATTGCTCTTGCACAACGAAGAGGATAAGAAAAATTGTAAATCTATTGTTTGACATTTTTCAAACATAGTGATAGTAGAAAGCACCCCTATGGCCAAGAACTTTAGAAAAGCACAGAGAAATGACCAATAGGAATTAATGGCTAAAACATGGTCCAAAGTCATATTTATGACACCTAAATGCCAGCAAAAATAAGCTTTAGGGATTAATTCACTATTAGAAGAGAGTTGTAGTTCAAAGCACCCACTCTGCCCTACAACTTGATAATTTTGTACAGAGTAAACCCTTAACTTTTTAAGCCCCAATTTTTGAGACAGAGAGTTATACACCAGTCAGAAGCTACTGTAATTTTTACAAAATGTTTGGGAATTTATAAAGCTATGTTGCAGTTCAAGCCCACCTTAAAAGCATGAGAGAAAAGGAAAAGAAGAGAGAATTATTAAGGATAATGAATCTCACCCTAATGAGTTCAGCAAGGATCATAATAAACTTTCACTAAGACACTAAAAGGAAATCAGTGGGGCACTAAAATATTCTGACCATTTAACTTAACCAAACTTGATCCTAAATTGGCTAAGTATACCACTAGAATTCTCGTAGTAAGATTTAACTTTACTTATCAATTTAATCATTTCTATTACTACCACATTGCATATCACGACATACATATATCGCACTCATTGCATTTGTTAGGCTGCAACCTCGCTGACGGAGAGTACATGCTCATTCCCGAGCAAGGAGCTGTCCACGAGGAAGACCAGAAGCCAGCTCCCGAGCCTGCCACAGAGGATCTCCCTGCAGCCCCAACATTTGGAGGCAAGCCCCGGTTTTATGCATAACCGTTTATATATGCTACTTTACTACACTTAATGTTTGTAGGCTTGTAATGTGCACTTAAGTGTAGGAATTGCTTGAAACCCTTAGTTGCATAAACTCTGGATTCCTGTTTGAGATGGATACTAGTATGCTAGATCGAGTAGATGCTTTGCTAATCAGGATCTCGGTAGAAGTCGAGTGATTTTTCTAGCACTCGCGCGAGGTTAGGCATTGATTGTATTCATCTTGATAACGAGATCTATGATGGTCTATGGACTTGGATCCAGGGTGGATGCCTTGTCTATGAGACGGAAAAGGAATTAAGGATTAATGTGTGGATACCTGAGTCAAGCGTTTGAATGTACTAAACACATGTCGGGGAATATGGTAACCGATAAGCCTAGTACTCGATTGAACCTGCCCGCAGACTTTACCCCTCACTGGACCTGAGACGGGTTCTCCCATGCTAGCTATGGTGGGTACAAGTGCGGCCGTTGCACGGCGGCAGCCGGAGACAATTGGAGCATTGTACGCCAAGGCCGTGAGCCCTATTATGTTGCCAGGGAATCGATGGGGACAGTTGATGTGTGTGGGGATGGAGTGCCCTACCTGTCGTGTGTTTAGGTTTACCTTACAAGGTTTAAAACTCGATTCGAATCATCTGCTTCTCGCAGCTAATAAGACTGCTTGACCCCTTGTACTGCATTGAGTAAGAAGTGAAATGAGGTTTACTTGAGATAACATGTTGATTGTACTAAATGATTGTTACCATGAATGCTTAGAAAGGAGCAAACCTAGGTAAATTAATTATGCTAGAACTGCAAAAGCTAAAATGGATATTAGACTCATCTAGTGCTTTTAGCAAACCAAACCCCTCAGCCAAACAGCTGCATGGTCTAGAGGTAGAGGAGTAGACTCCTCACACCGGGTAAGTCTAGCTGAGTGTTAGTATACTCAGCCTTGCTTGTGGCATAATTTTTGTAGGTATGCTCAGGACATGGTTGATGGTGTGACTTGGCCTTCCACCCTGCCACCGGGTTGGATGGTCGAGTGGGATGCTGCTCCAGCAGGAGAGGAGCTGGAGGAGTAGTGGGCTTGGCCTTGCCCTACTTGTCAGCCTTCGAGTTATTGATTATCCGCTGCATTTTAATTTATGAACTTGTTTTAGTTTACTTAAAACTCCGATTTATGCAATAACTCCAGTACTTTAATTTGAGGTTTCCTGCTTTATTGTATTTCCTCTGTGACTCACCTTCGAGTGAGCTAGTGGTATTTGATCCTGGGGAAGTGGCTTTATCAGACTAGATCTGAGGGGCTGACGGGTTATTCCGATTTAAGTGTGTTGCTGCCTCTAAGGCATGACTTGGGCACTTCAGCTGGAATAATTTGGGCGGTTCTGCCAACAGTTGCTAAAGTGTTGGCTTCATCAAAATTTCTTCAAAATATTGGTCTTGTACCTGCCACAAAGAAAAGCAGCAATGGTTCTGATCCTACACGTGTGGCAGAACTTGAATCAGAGAAGCAAAACTCATTAGAAGTTAGAGCTCAGTTAGATGCCCTCAAGAAGAAGATAGAAGAATCAGAAGAAGCAAGGGCTAAGGAGTTAGAAAAGATTAATGATCTACAAAAAGGAGCAGATGAGACAATGGTCTCCTTCATCGTCTCTTTAGCCTCAATAAGTAGTTGGCCGATTCATTTTTGTGTGGCCCTTTGCTACCGTATGTGTAACACCCCAGGTATTACCCAAGGCCCTAGCCCAATGAGCACACTTTTGGCCTATTACCCTACATGCTAAGTTTAGGAAGTGAAGGCACTAAAAGCTTAGAAGCATGGTTAAGCCAAGTATTGATCATCACAAGAAAGGAACCCTAGCCTTCATACAATTTTCACCCATAAACAAGGTTCTAAAACCCTAATTACCCTCTTAATCCATTAAACCCTAACCATGGGATTAAAGGGGAAAGAGTGGGCAAATGGTGAAATCACAAAAGGGAACCTTTACCAAAGATGAAGTATATTAGTAAATCTACAAAATGTATTAAGAGAGGTATTACAAAAAGGCCCAACAAAAACTCCAAAACAATTCACCAAGTGGGGAGCACACTAGAGCCATTCAAAATTCTCTAAGTCCCCAAAACCAGCCCTAGCCCAAAGATCAAATGTATTCACCCTTGTGCTGGTGCCAAAATCACTTGGACCAAATAGAAAAAAGTGGCCAAATTACCCAAGGCACATCCCTGAAAAATTTGAAATCCAACCAAGGTCGTTTGACATGGATTGACATCAGTTTTGTCTCTGGTGAATAGTGCAAACAGACAAGACTTGGCGCCCACATATCTTGCAAACTAGGGCAGATCTTCCATTGCAACTTACACAAACTAGCTAGCCCTAGGTGCTAGGAAGAGATCTTGCACATGAAATTTGGCGAGATTCACACGTTTTGGAGCTCTGCAGATGCAAGAACTCGGGCAGATGAACACGACCACGTGTTCGACGCGCCCTGGCAACGCCAGAGCACGCCCCCGGCGCGCAGCCCACGCGTGCAGCCCCGTGCCGTGCCAACCCGATCGCTGTCGCACGTAGACCGAGCTCCACGGTAAGCCATTTGTCGATTCCTTGTACCTGTAGCATCCTGAGCATCCCGTGAAGCTCCCTGTGCCATTTGATTGAGCCCTCTGCCGTGAGCAGGCCGGAGCACACGCCGCCGACGAGCCCGACTGCCTGCGCACGTGGTCAGACCTATTCCGGCCATCACCGTCGACGACTCACACCTCGACGTGACCGCCAGGACCTCCCGGATCTCACCCAGCCCTTCACCGGACCTCCCTCGCCACCGGTAAGCCACACCACCTTGTTTCCTCTCCGCGGTTACTGTTACAAGGGGAAAGGAGTACGGGTTGAAAGAAGGAAAAGCCAGGGGGTTTTTGCGAAGTCATTGACTCAGAGGAATAGTTCTGCAGGGGTACGGTTTAAAGGATTAGATAAGGGAAACCCAGGGGCCTCGGTGCAAATTGGTTTTCATTAAACCTTTTAAACTTTATCCTTTTAAATGCATATAGAACTTGCAAAATTCATAACTCCAGTTTTATCACGCCAAATTTGGTCAAACTAATTTTGCTAGGTTCTAAATAATATGAACTAATTAGGAAAAATAACAAACACCCTAAGTATTGCAAGATTTTTAAAAGTTTTGATTTAAATAAGTATACTGCCCAAAGCTAAACAAATAGAAGATAAATAGAAATACTTTTGAACTGAGGGTAAGAAAAATCAGAGACATGCCCAACTACTAACTACCCTGTTTAAAAATGTTGAACTCCCTATTATACTAGATTAAGAAGAGATTAACTACAAAAACTTGTTTTAATCCAAACATTAAAAAATAGAAAAGGGGATTAAAAATATGAACCAGAGGGCAACCACATTTTTCCTAGCTTACTTAAGTAGCATAGTTCACAAGAGAATTTTGTTGAACCCTCTGTTATTACAAAAGAAATGCACCACATTTTATTTCTTCAAAACAATGAGAATTTAGAAAAATCCTAGAAAAATAATCCTAAGGAGAAACCACCCCAATCCTTGAGATAACTAATAATATGCTAGTTTGAATCTAGGAAAAATATAAGTTCTGTTGTTTGACATTTCTCAAATGACAAGTTATTTATAAGTACATTTTTGACATTAAACTTTAGGAAATCACAATTATTTATAGGACTTTTTCTGTATTTTTTGGCACAGAGACCTATTATCACCCATGAATCTTGGCAAAAATAAATTTTAGTCCAGAAGCCTCACCTAAATCAGAGTTGTAGTACAAAATGTATTTTTTGGTACAGAGACCTATTATCTACCCCTCAATTTTGTCATTTTTCCCCAAGGGTTATCTGAATTAATTCTAACCTCAAAATTTTAGAATAAACTACAGAGATCAATGTTTACCCACTGTAATTTTTGTAACATTTTTTGGAAAATTCAAAATTGCCATGGTAGTTCAAAAGCACTCAATAATAAACAAAATAGAAAGTAAAAAGGGGAATTTTGGAAGAAATTAATAATGTACAACTAAATCCTCCTAAGAGTCCAAATAAAACCTAAAGGAGGTGATTAAAGGTTTTAAGTTCACTCAGGACCCTTAGATGAGTGTATGAAACCCTTAACACACCCTCCGACAAAGAAAACCCTAGTTTACCCACTGTTTTAATATTGTTTCACCATACGTAGCATTTACAAAATTACATGTTACTGATATGCATATATCTTATCCATTGTATTCGATAGACTATAATCTCGCTGACGGAGAGTACATCCTCGTTTCGGAGCAAGGAGCTGCTCAGGAGGTAGTCCAGGAGCCAGCACGAGAGCCTGCCATCGAGGATCTGCCTGTCCCAACTTTGGAAGGCAAGCCCCCGTTTTATGCATAACTGTTATGTATGCTATTTTACTGCACTTAATGATTGTAGGCTTGTACTGTGCACTTAAGTGTAGGAATTGACTGAAACCCTAGTTGCATGAACTCAGGATTCCTTTTGAGATGGATACTAGTATGCTAGGTCGAGTAGCTGCTTTAACTAATTAAGGATCTCGGTAGAAGTCGAGTGATTTTTCTAGCACTCGCGCGAGGTCAAGAATTGGTTGTATCCATTTTATATCGTAATGATGATGGTCTGTGGACAACGATCCATGGGGATGCGTTGTCTACGAGGCAGAAATTGGAATAAGGATTAAGGTGTGGTACCGTGTGTCAAGCGTTTGAACATACTAAGCACATGCCGAGAAATATGGTAAATCGGTAAGCCTAGTACCTGAGTGAACCTGCCCGCTGATTGCCATCCTCACGCGACCTGAGACGTGGTCTCCTATTCCGGTTATGGTGGGTACAAGTGCGATCACTACACGACGGCAGTCGGGGTCAGTGAGGCATTGTACGCCAAGGCGGTGAGCCCCTTTCTATTGCCAGGGAATCGATGGGCATGGTTGATGTGTGTGAGGACGGAGTGCCTCGCCACATCGTGTGTTTAGGTTTACCCTGCAAGGTTTAAAAACTTGATTTGAATCGTCTGCTTCTTGCAGCTAATGAGACTGCTTGATCCATGCTGCTACATTGAGTAATAAGTGGAAATGAGTTGATTGGCAAAAGATATTGATTGTTAAAAATGTCTGCTACCATGTATGAATAGCTAGGTATACATCTAGTCTTAAGAGAATCACACTAAAACTTGAAAGGCTAAAATCTGATTTTAGACTGAACTAGTGCTTTTGGCAAACCAACCCCCTCAGCCAAACAGCTGCATGTCTAGAGGTAGAGGAGTAGACTCCTCACAGCGGGTAAGTCTAGCTGAGTATTAGTATACTCAACCTTGCTTGTGGCATAATTTTTACAGGTTCTCTGGAGGATATGGTTGCTGGAGTGACTTGGTCGTCTACCTTGCCACCGGGTTGGACAGTCGAGTGGGACCCTACCTCAGCTGGAGAGGAGCAGGAGGAGTGATGGGCCAGGCTTCCCCATCCTCCCTTATGTATCGTTAGTTAATTTCCGCTGCATTCCGAACAATGATGATCACTTTGGCAAAACTCCGATGATGTTGTAATAACCTTAAGCACTTCTTTATTGTATGGTTTTATGTTTTATTGTATTTGCTCTGTGCCTCACCTTCGAGTGAGTACGTGGTACTTGATCCTGTTAGTGGCCTTGTCGTACTAGATCCGAGGGACTGACGTCTTATTCCTATTTAAGTGTGGTCTAGCCTCTAAGGTGGGACTTAGGCACTTAAGTTGGAATAATTCGGGCGGTTCCGCCACAGCATGGCCCTTATTTTGCTGTTCTTTTGATACTATTCTTTTCAGCTAGTGTGATGAAAACATGATGACATTTTTTATTTTGCTATTTGCTTTTGGTACTATTATCGGCACTCTACATGATGCTGGTGATGAAACACGAGAAATACTTCAACTCCCCCATCATAGACATCTCGAATTTTTGATTCATGATCCTACTAAACTCTTCACAAGTAGATTTGTTAGTAGACCCAAATATAATATCATCAACATAAATTTGGCATACAAACAAATCATTAGCAATTGTTTTAGTAAAGAGAGTAGGATCGTCTTTTCCGACTTTGAAGCCATTAGCGATAAGAAAATCTCTTAGGCATTCATACCATGCTCTTGGGGCTTGCTTGAGCCCATAAAGCGCCTTAGAGAGTTTATAGACATGGTTAGGGTACTCACTATCTTCAAAGCCGGGAGGTTGCTCAACATAGACCTCCTCCTTGATTGGTCCATTGAGGAAGGCACTTTTCACGTCCATTTGATAAAGCTTAAAGCCATGGTAAGTAGCATAAGCAAGTAATATACGAAATGACTCAAGCCTAGCTACGGGTGCATAGGTTTCACCGAAATCCAAACCTTCGACTTGTGAATATCCCTTGGCCACAAGTCGGGCTTTGTTTCTTGTCACCACACCATGCTCATTTTGCTTGTTGCAGAAGACCCATTTGGTTCCTACAACATTTTGGTTAGGACGTGGAACAAGATGCCATACCTCATTCCTCGTGAAGTTGTTGAGTTCCTCTTGCATTGCCAACACCCAATCTGAATCCCTTAATGCATCTTCTACCTTGTATGGCTCAATAGAAGACACAAAAGAGTAATGTTCACAAAAATGAGCAACACGAGATCGAGTGGTTACCCCCTTTTGAATATCGCCGAGAATAGTGTTCACGGGGTGATCTTGTTGTATTGCTTGGTGGACTCTAGGGTGTGGCGGTCTTGGACCCTCATCATCTTCTTTGTCTTGATCATTGGCATCTCCCCCTTGATCATTGTCCTCCTCTTGAGGTGGCTCCTCTTGATCTTCATCATCATCATCTTGAGCTTGATCCTCATCTTGAGTTGGTGGAGATGCTTGCATTGAGGAAGATGGTTGATCTTGTGCATGTGGAGGCTCTTCGGATTCCTTAGGATACACATCCCCAATGGACATGTTCCTTAGCGCGACGCACGGAGCCTCTTCATCATCTAGCTCATCAAGATCAACTTGCTCTACTTGAGAGCCGTTAGTCTCATCAAACACAATGTCACAAGAAACTTCAACTAGTCCAGTGGACTTGTTAAAGACTCTATATGCCCTTGTGTTTGAATCATAACCAAGTAAAAAGCCTTCTACAGCCTTAGGAGCAAATTTAGATTTTCTACCTCTTTTAACAAGAATAAAGCATTTGCTACCAAAGACTCTAAAATATGAAACATTGGGCTTTTTACCGGTGAGGAGTTCATACGATGTCTTCTTGAGGATTCGGTGAAGATATAACCGGTTGATGGCGTAGCAAGCGGTGTTGACCGCCTCGGCCCAAAACTGATTCGAAGTCTTGTACTCATCAAGCATGGTCCTTACCATGTCCAAAAGAGTTCTATTCTTCCTCTCCACTACACCATTTTGTTGTGGCGTGTAGGGAGAAGAGAACTCATGCTTGATGTCCTCCTCCTCAAGAAAGCTTTCGATTTGTGAGTTATTGAACTCCGTCCCGTTGTCACTTCTTATTTTCTTGATCCTTAAGCCGAACTCATTTTGAGCTCGTCTCACGAATCCCTTTAAGGTTTCTTGGGTTTGAGATTTTTCCTGCAAAAAGAACACCCAAGTGAAGCGAGAATAATCATCCACAATTACAAGACAATACTTACTCCCGTCGATGCTTATGTAAGCGATCGGACCGAATAGATCCATGTGGAGTAACTCAAGCGGCCTGTCGGTCATCATGATGTTCTTGTGTGGATGATGAACACCAACTTGCTTCCCTGCTTGACATGCGCTACAAACCCTATCTTTCTCAAAATGAACATTGGTTAGTCCCAAAATGTGCTCTCCCTTTAGAAGCTTATGAAGATTCTTCATCCCAACGTGGGCTAGTCGGCGATGCCAGAGCCAACCCATGTTAGTCTTAGCAAGTAAGCAAGTGTCGAGATCAGCTCCATTAAAATCGACTAAGTATAGCTAAACCTCTAACACTCCCTTAAAGGCTATTGAATCATCACTTCTTCTAAAGAGAGTAACACTTATATCCCTAAAAAGACAGTTGTAACCCATTTTACATAATTGTGAAACTGAAAGCAAGTTATAGTCTAGAGAAACTACAAGAAAAACATTGGAAATAGAGTGATCAGGCGATATAACTATTTTACCCAATCCTTTGACTAAACCTTGATTTCTGTTGGGGACTTGTTCTCAAATGCTATAAGTTAAGAACAAGGCAACACAAAAAATGTTAAACGTTAAAGTCCTTCGTCCATCGGAGCATTATTTCCCTTGAGATATAATGCTTTTCGGACGAAGGTTATGAAGGACATACCTTCATCAACACAACATATAATAATGAAGAAGGAATTATATGGAATATAATGTACACAATTATGTATAATTATCAACTCATTTCTATATTATTATTATTGAAACATAGAAATGATATCAAATTACAAATGTACCTTCGGCTTGAAAGAAGGTAAAAATACAAGCGTGACGCAAAAGTAAAAATGCCAAGTCAGCGTGAACAGTACGGGGGCACTGTTCACCTATTTATAGGCACGGGACATAGCTCATATAAAATTACACCCATGCCCTTTACATTTGGTAGTAATTCTATAGTAATCCACCGAGGTCTGAATAGCCTTTTCATCTTTAAGTCGGTTTCCTTTTCTGCTATTACGCTGAAGCTTTCCTGCTCACAGCTTCGGTGCTGTGTCGACCTTCGTATTCTCTGGGCTTCTCCCACTGTGGTACCGATTCGAGTCAGAAGATACCTGTTCACACATTATACTCCAGAAACATCGTTAAATCATGTTTTTGAGGACCTTCGGAAGCCGAAGGCCCCCAACAGTAGCCCCTCGCAATATTAATTTGTTAGATTAATAAATTTAAATTGCGACATGGACGAAGGCCTTAAGCCGAAGGTCCGAAAAAACACCTTTCTTTTGCTAGAATAGCAACATTCACTGACAAGCGGGGTTTTCCAATTTTCAATGCACTGGGCGTATAAATAAGAGCATACCACGAGCTCACTTGGTACGCTTTCTTGCCATCTGCTCTTGCTTACTCAATTTTTAGCTCTTGCGCACCAACACTTGCTTGGCCTTTTAAGTTTTTAAGCTTCGGCTTTGAAAACAGTTTTTTAGCATTTTCGAAGATGTCTGAAGACAAAAAGGCTGCTATCAAGATGAAGCTGAGTCTCTCTGAAGAGAAAAACCTGGGGTTTCTTGAAGCAATGTCGAAAACCAACACAGAAAAGATCACCAAAGAGATTTTAGAAGGTTTGTCTGAAGATACTGATGACAGCGACAGTTATGATGCGGATAGCGGTGATGAAGACTCCGAAGATCGCCCTTGGCGACCAAGCCATGCAGTTTTCGGCAAATCAAGTATCAAAGAAAATCATCTTGTCAACATGAGGGGAAGATATTTCCGGGACTTGTCCATTGTGAGGGCCGACGAAGGAGAAAAGACTTGTCCGACCCCTGAGGAAAATGAAGTCGTAGTGTTCCGAAGCTTTTTGAAAGCTGAATTACGATTTCCCCTGAGCAGCTTTTTCGTAGAGGTGCTGAAAATATTTGAAATCTATCTTCACCAACTTACCCCCGAAGCAATCATAAGGATGAATATCTTCGTGTGCGTCGTGAGAAGCCAAGGTCTAGAACCTGATGCGAAAAGTTTCTGCAACATACACGAATTGTTATACGAGACAAAACCCTGGGGTAAGGAGCAATATCATAATAATTTCGGCTGCTACAGTTTCGTCTCTCGGTCTGGGTCAAGCTGTCCTGTGCCAACCTTTCGGAAGAGATGGCCCGGCGACTGGATGACAGAATGGTTTTATGTGAAGAATGGCCTGAAAACACGGGAAGATATTAAAGGTATAATTATGTGCCCTATTTGGCAACGCTTCGGCCTATGGAGGCCGAAGGTTGAAATGAATGAAGCTGTCGAAGAATGCTAGAGAGCCTTCGGAGTTGTTTGCTCTTTTATTGGAACGAGGGATCTGGTCCAAGAGCATATTGCCTTCAGAGTATGGCCGCTCGCGGAAAAATGGGATATGCCGCAAGAGACCATAAAAGAGGCTGACGAAGGTGGACTTATCAGACTGAAGTATACTTTCAAGTTCGGAGATAAATTCGTTGAGCCAGATGATGACTGGCTAAAAAGCATTGAAAATTTAAGTGATGAACTACTTGGGGTTTATTCAAAGGCCGAAGATACTGCATTGTCAGCAGCCTTCGGGGGCCGGAAAAAGAAAAGACTGAACCGAGTGTTTGACGCAATTGGGTTCGTGTACCCCGACTACCACTACCCAGCGCGGGGCCAAAAAAGAAAAAGCGCAACTTCTGCTCAGGAAACTGCCTCAGCCGCTCCCAGCGAGCCAACGCCGAAGAGACAAAGGGTAAAGGTTCTTACACACCGGCCACGCTACATTGAACCAGCTACAGTTCCTGAGTTCGCCGGTGAAACCTCTTCGGCCACCGAAATTAAAGAACCAACTTCAGTGCTGAAGATCGAAGAAAAAGCTGAAGCACCCTCAGCAGAGAAAGTAAAAAAACCGAGAACTGAGGGAACGAAAATATTGGAAATTTTGAGTCCTTCAACAAGTGTTGAGACAATAAAAAACCAAAAGGGCCCAGCGGTGACTCCGAAAAGAAAAAGAATGGTCAATGTGCTAGATGTTTTGGAGACAATTAAGTCCTCAAGCACAACTCCGAAGAAGACTGTTGAAACTTCCAAAGCGGAAACTGAAATTTTTGATACTAAAGCTCCAAAGCAACAAACTGAGGCTGAAGCTGGGCCTTCAGAGCCCACGAAGGTAAAATCCTTGGAAACCAAGGAAGAAAAAATGACGGAGCCAATTCTTGTTGAAGAAATCAGTGTTGTTGCCCCCGAAGCATCCCCCAAAGTCCTTGATTATATTGTTCGACATGCTTCGGGGAAAAAGTTGTCTGAAAAAGAAAAGCAAGGGGCCCAGTTTTACGCCCAAAAACTGAAATATCCAAAGGGGGCATTGATATTCAACGGCAGCGGAGAAGAAGACTTCTTGTATTGTCTCCCTGACAGCAAGGAGATTTCTGTCTGTCGGGAGATGAGCAAGAGCTTCGGATTCCCAACACTAGAAGACGGGCTCTCGGTGTTGTCGAAAAATGAGCTGGCCGACATCTTGGCATACAATAGCTTAAAGGTGCAAAAAAATGAGGTCTTTGTATTTTTTCTTGAGACCAAAATTTTTCGTTTGCTTAAATTTATTGACGCACACACATTTTTCTTTGCAGGGCCTTATACATAGCGATGCCCTCAGGGCCCAAAAAGATGCCGAAGACGAAGGGTGTGTTATGGCCCTGAGCAACCTTCGTTCCGAAGTAATTGAACTAAGGAACGAAGGTCTCGAAAAAGATAAAATATTACATTCATTGATAAATAGAATAAAAGAAGACGAAGCTACTTTTAAAGGTCAAGCTGAGGCTCAGAAGCGTGAAATTGAAGATCTTCGAAAACAACTAGCCAGAGCTAAAGAGGAACACATACTTGAAGAGACGAAGCGAGAACTTAGCGACCAATGGGCAAATCATTTAGAAGGAACTGTTGAAGAGCTTCGTTCGTCCAAGAAAAGATGCTATGACAAATCTATGGAGTGTGTTAAGAAAATAAAAGCTAGCTTCACCAGCGTTGGCGCATTCTCGAGCGAAGAAAACTTTACAAGAGGCAACCCTGAAGGTCCCATCGAATGGATTAATCACGAAGCTGAGGCCTTTGAGGAAATTTTAAATAGCCGCGGAGACATATGTGCTTTTCGGGTGCCAGGGGGATTGCCACCATTTTGGAGAGAAAGGGCTGTGAGCATATAAAGATTTTAGCACAGTCCGAAGCTACTTTGTCCTTCGAAGATGCAAAAGATCCTTCAGCCGAAGCTAGCATGGTTGGTGGAAAAATTTTCACCGATATCTGGGACAATGGTGGCCGAGAAATGGCCCGAGAAATTATCCAGAAAAGCGAAAAAGGCATCCATGACGCTAGAAAAGTAGCAGAGGCTGTTGAGAAAACCGCAGAGCCCGAAGGGCAAATAGGTATTAACTAATGGTTTTTATTGTGTTATAATTTTTGATTTTAAACTTCGTTTGCAATTTGTAATAGCAATGTAGTCGTATCCTGTCCTCCCTCAGATCCTACTAAAGCGCCCCCAGGCCCTCAGCCGAAAAATGACGATGAAGTTAAAAAGATGGCTGAAGCTATCATGGATCAAGTTGTCAATCAACTCCTGAACGAAGCTGCGGAAGTAGTGCTTAGGGAAGACTAGGTGCTATTGTAAAAACATCTGAAATGTAAAATGTGTAATATCTTGTAACCCTGAATGTAATATACTTGTTTTTTATGGTTCAATTCTTTACGATGCATGAAATTTACATACATACCGTTTTTGAGTCTTTGACGAAAAAACACCTTCCCTTCTTTTCATGCTTCGTGAAGAAGAATTTTCATTTATCACAACTATATCCATAGTGTTCTGATGAAGAATATCCAAGCTTCGTGAAAATATTTTCCGAAGCTACACTCCGAAGATCAATATTGTATCTCCTTGTGACTTAGCCTGATTTTCCCTTTTTCAAAGCATTCTTCCGAAGATCAATATTGTGTCCCCTTCTTGTATATGCAGCATGATGTATCATGCTTATGCTATGCGAAATGATATGATGATGTTATGCTATGTAAAATGGTATTTATTCCGAAGATACACGCACATCCCTGCAATAAAACACATAATCTTTTTAAATCAGCGTTGACTTTTCGCTGTAAGCCTCCCTTAGGAGCTTCTTCGCCTTTTACTTCAGCGGGATCAGCGTTTATTTTTCGTTGTAAGCCTCCCTTAGGAGCTTCTTCGCCTTTTACTTTCGGCGGTATTCGCGTTGGCTTTTCGCGCTTCGCCTTTTACTTAGGCGGTATCAGCGTTTATTTTTCGCTGAAAGCTCTGCATTCCCTTTGGAACGACTTTTGAGCAGAAAACTTACACTGCGCTCCCTTTGGAACAGCTTTTTGTAACTTCAGCAAACTTACTCTATGTTCCTTGGAACGACTTTTTGTTGCTTCGAAGAATTCATGTCGTGCCTTTTAAAATAAACTCTTTATAATTCGAAGGTCCTTCTTGCTATCACAAATCTTTAAGCTTCAACAACTTAAGCCTGTAGAGGAGATATATTTTCCTTGTGGCAGACAACGAAATCATTACGTGAGATTTAAAAAGTGTCCTTTATTACACAGAAAATAAAACTGAATGGAAAAGACTACTATCAAGGTAGGATATTTGTCAATAAATGTGCTTCGACTCTGGCACAGTGCTATTGACTGTGCGAGCTTCGGACTGTTCTCTGAAGTCCCTTTGGTGTTGAGCATATTGGCCCCCTTCTGGCTGCTGGCCTTGTTGCAGCGGTGGTGGAGGCGGAGGCTGTTGCCAGGAAGCTTGAGGTTGACTCGCCGAAGCTACAGAAACTGCAGGGTGGTTGCCTACATATTCTGGGATATAAGGCGAATGATACGAAGCGGTGTGCATGATCTGCTTCGGCTGACCCTGTTGTGCTGCAGCTTTGGCTATCTCCTTTTGCTTCTGGATGGTAACATGGCACATCCTGGTGGTATGGCCCTTGTTTTCACCACAGAACAAGCAAAATGTTCTCCTTGGTTGATCTCCAAATCTTCCGCCGAAGCCCCTGGCGCCTCTGCCTCTTGGAGCTGGCGGCCGGAAGGAGCTTTGTTGTTGCCCCGAAGCCTGTGAAGAGCCCTGTGGCCTTTGCTGCTGACTCCCCTTATCATCATTTTGAGTAGAGTTGTG
Organism: Zea mays; assembly: GCF_902167145.1. Classification (NCBI taxonomy): domain Eukaryota; kingdom Viridiplantae; phylum Streptophyta; class Magnoliopsida; order Poales; family Poaceae; genus Zea; species Zea mays. The sequence continues at coordinate 51,247,098 of NC_050103.1, forward strand.
AATTGACCTGACGTGCCTCGGATAAAATCTTCCTCTGAAGCCCCTGGTCATTTCGGAAAACCTGAAAGCCTCCTCCCTTCTTTGACGAAAATCATTGTCAGCACGAATATACTCGTCCATCTTCTGGAGCAGCTTCTCCAAAGTTTGAGGAGGCTTCCTAGCAAAGTACTGAGCTGAAGGTCCTGGCCGAAGTCCCTTGATCATGGCCTCAATGACAATTTCGTTGGGCACTGTTGGTGCCTGTGCCCTCAAACGCAAGAACCTCCGGACATACGCCTGAAGGTATTCTTCGTGATCCTGGGTGCACTGGAATAGAGCTTGTGCAGTGACCGGCTTTGTCTGAAACCCTTGGAAGCTGGTTAACAACATGTCCTTCAGCTTTTGCCATGAAGTGATCGTTACTGGTCGAAGGGAGGAATACCAGGTTTGAGCAACACTCCTGACAGCCATAACAAAAGATTTTGCCATGACTGCAGTATTGCCACCATACGAAGATATTGTTGCTTCGTAGCTCATCAAAAACTGCTTCGGGTCTGAATGGCCGTCGAATATGGGAAGCTGAGGCGGCTTGAAGGACGGAGGCCAAGGTGTAGCCTGCAGCTCAGCGGACAGAGGAGAAGCATCATGAAAAGCAAAATTTCCATGGTGGAAATTCTCATACCAGTCATCTTCGTTGAAGAAACCCTCCTGATGAAGGTCTTTATGCTGAGGCCTTCGGTTCTGCTCATCCTGAGTAAGATGACGAACTTCTTCAGAGGCTTCGTCTATCTGCCTTTGCAGTTCAGCTAGCCTGGCCATCTTTTCCTTCTTCCTCTGCACCTGTTGATGAAGCATCTCCATGCCTCTGATTTCTTGGTCTAGCTCATCCTCTGGTGGTGTTGGGCTGACAGCCTTCCTCTTCTGGCTTCGGGCCTCCCGAAGGGAGAGAGTCTCCTGATTGGGGTCCAGCGGTTGCAGAGCTGCAGCCCCAGTTGCTGAAGCTTTCTTCGGCGCCATAGCGAAGGTTTATGATTGCCGAAGGTGTTCAAAACTCAAAGAGTGGAAGTGAGTTCACCGGAGGTGGGCGCCAATGTTGGGGACTTGTTCTCAAATGCTATAAGTTAAGAACAAGGCAACACAAAAAATGTTAAACGTTAAAGTCCTTCGTCCTTCGGAGCATTATTTCCCTTAAGATATAATGCTTTTCGGACGAAGGTTATGAAGGACATACCTTCATCAACACAACATATAATAATGAAGAAGGAATTATATGGAATATAATGTACACAATTATGTATAATTATCAACTCATTTCTATATTATTATTATGGAAACATAGAAATGATATCAAATTACAAATGTACCTTCGGCTTGAAAGAAGGTAAAAATACAAGCGTGACGCAAAAGTAAATGCCAAGTCAGCGTGAATAGTACGGGGGCACTGTTCACCTATTTATAGGCACGGGACATAGCTCATATAAAATTACACCCATGCCCTTTACATTTGGTAGTAATTCTATAGTAATCCACCGAGGTCTGAATAACCTTTTCATCTTTAAGTCGGTTTCCTTTTCTGCTATTACCCCGAAGCTTTCCTGCTCACAGCTTCGGTGCTGTGTCGACCTTCGTATTCTCTGGGCTTCTCCCACTGTGGTACCGATTCGAGTCTGAAGATACCTGTTCACACATTATACTCCAGAAACATCGTTAAATCATGTTTTTGAGGACCTTCGGAAGCCGAAGGCCCCCAACAATTTCCATCCCCGAATGTGATAGCTCGTTGGGGATCTTGGTTTTTCTCATAGGAGGAGAACATCTTTTTCTCCCCTGTCATGTGGTTTGTGCACCCGCTATCGAAGATCCAACTTGAGCCCCCGGATGCATAAACCTACAAAACAAATTTAGGCCTTATTCTTATGTACCCAAATGGCCTTGGGTCCTTTGACATTAGAAACAAGTACCTTGGGTACCCAAACACAAGTCTTTGACCCCTTGTGTTTGCCCCCAACATATTTGGCAACTACTTTACCTGATTTGTTAGTTAAAACATAAGATGCATCAAAAGTCTTAAATGAAATACTAGGTTCATTTGATGCAATGCGAGTTTTCTTCTTAGGCAATTTAGCATGAGTGGATTGCCTAGAACTAGATGCCTCACTCTTATACATAAAAGCATGATGAGAGCCAGAGTGAGACTTCCTAGAGTGAATTCTCCTAATATTGTGCTCGGGATAACCGACAGGGTATAAAATGTAACCATCGTTATCCTGAGGCATGGGAGCTTTGCCCTTAACAAAGTTAAACAATCTTTTAGGAGGGGCATTTAGCTTGACATTGTCTCCCTATTGGAAGCCAATGCCATCCTTAATGTCAGGGCGTCTCCCATTATAGAGCATGCTTCTAGCAAATTTGAATTTTTCATTTTCTAAGTCATGCTCATTAATTTTGGCACTAAGTTGAGCTATGTGATCATTTTGTTTTTTAATTAAAGCTAGGTGATCATGAATAGCATCAACATTAATGTCTCTACATCTAGTGCAAATAGTAACATGCTCAACGGTAGATGTAGAGGGTTTGCAAGTGTTTAATTCAACAATCTTAGCATGTAAAATAGCATTCTCATCTCTAAGATTGGAAATATAAGCATTGCAAATATTTAGATCTTTAGCCTAAGCAATTAATTTTTCATTCTCAATTTTAAGGCTAGAGAGAGATGCGTTCGACTTATCAATCTTAGCAATTAAACTAGCATTATCATTTCTAAGATTAACAATTGAATCATCACAAACATCTAACTTCTCAACCTTAGCAATTAGTTTAGCGTTCTCATTTCTAAGGTTGGAAATAGTGTCATGGCAAGTGCTTAGCTCACTAGATAATTTTTCACATTTTTCTACCTCTAGAGCATAAGCATTTTTAGTCTTAACATGATTTTTGTTTTCCTTAATAAGGAAGTCCTCTTGGCTATCCAAGAGCTCATCCTTCTCATGAATAGCACTAATCAATTCATTTAATTTCTCCTTTTGTTGCATTTTAAGATTGGCAAAAAGAGTGAGCAAGTTATCCTCATCATCACTAGAATTATCCTCATCACTAGAGGTTGCATACTTAGTGGAGAATCTAGATTTTACCTTCTTCTTCTTGCCGTCCTTTGCCATGAGGCACTTGTGGCCGACGTTGGGGAAGAGAAGGCCTTTGGTGACGGTGATGTTTGCGGCGTCCTCGTTGGAGGAGGAGTCGGTGGAGCTCTCGTTGGAGTCCCATTCCCGACAAACATGGGCATCGCCGCCCTTCTTCTTGTAGTACCTCTTCTTTTCTCTTCTCTTTCCCTTCTTGTCGTCGCCCCTGTCACTATCACTAGACAAAGGTCATTTAGCGATAAAATGACCGGGCTTACCACATTTGTAGCAAACCTTCTTGGAGCGGGGTTTGTAATCCTTCCCCCTCCTTTGCTTGAGGATTTGGCGGAAGCTCTTGATGATGAGCGCCATTTCCTCGTTGTTGAGCTTGGAGGCATCGATGGGAATCCTACTTGGTGTACAATCCTTCTTTTCTTCTTCCGTCGCCTTGAATGCGACGGGTTGCACCTCGGGTATTGAAGTGGCACCTTGCTCGATGATTTTCTTGGAGCCTTTGATCATCAATTCAAAGCTCACAAATTTTCCTATCACTTCCTCGGGAGACATTAGTTTATATCTTGGATCACCACGAATTAATTGAACTTGAGTAGGGTTAAGAAATACGAGTGATCTAAGAATAACCTTGACCATTTCATGGTCATCCCATTTGGTGCTCCTGAGGTTGCGCACTTGGTTCACCAATGTCTTGAGCCGGTTGTACATTGCTTGTGGCTCCTCCCCTTGGTGAAGCATTAAGCGACCGAGCTCCCCTTCGATCGTTTCCCTCTTGGTGATCTTGGTCACCTCGTCTTCTCCGTGCGCGGTTTTGAGCACATCCCAAATGATGTAGCTGAGGTGCCCGATCTTTTGGTGAGTAGAGATAATTACGATTTGGCGGAAGATGACCCTTGCGATCCGACTACGACGAGCAAGCCCGAGGCGCCAATGCAATCGCTGAACCAACTCCCTGTGGTTACCGACCTTGCTGATGCGAGATCGGCCTGATCACAAAGATCGCTTCCTGTGCGCAATCGAAGAACGAACAAGAAAAAGATGCGAGCAATCTAATCTATTACTCGAGGGTGGAGTTCTGAATACACGAAGACAGCGCAGATTTGCGCGTGTTCGAGAGTAGCTAAAGCTAACGTAAAACAAAACTTGAAAGCAAAGGAGGCACAGCTCCTGGATAAATAGAGAGGGGCGCAGCCCCTAGGGGCGCAGCCCCTAGGGGCGGCCAACCCTAGGTCGTCCACTATGGGCCGCAGTTGGGCTGGTCGTCTATTCTTCTGGGCCCTCATTCTTCAGTAGCATGACGAAGTTAAGATCTCTAGCACGGGCCCGAGTGATTGGCCCAGCTAATGAAGGAAGTGGCGCTTGATGTGGAGGTGCTGCTGGTGTAGTCGTACTCATAGTGATCTCCTCATCATCCTCCCCTTCTTGAAGTGAAGTCGTCCTCGACGACAACTCCTCATCCTCGGCCATATATGGTTTCAAATCTGCAACATTAAAACTAGTGGAAACACCAAATTCCACAAGCAGGTCAAGGATATAAGCATTATCATTAATCTTTGTTAGCACCTTAAAAGGACCAGCAGCACGAGGCATTAATTTAGAACGGCGCAAAGTAGGAAACGGATCCTTTCTCAAGTGCAACCAAACCATATCACCTGGCTCAAAAGTAACATGTTTTCTTCCTTTACTACCAGCAACCTGATTTTTTGCATTAGTAGCAGCAATGTTCTGTTTCGTTTGTTCATGTATGGTAATCATTGTTCAACATGTGCAGCAGCATCTACATGTGGGGCGTTCGCAGCATTAAGTGAAATCAAATCAATAGGTGCCCTAGGGATGTAACCATAAACAATCTCGAAAGGGCACATCTTTGTAGAAGAATGTGTGGCATGATTGTAAGCAAATTCAACATGAGGCAAGCAATCCTCCCAACGTCTCAAATTCTTGTCTAAAACAGCCCTAAGCATGGTAGATAAAGTTCTATTTACTACCTCAGTTTGTCCATCAGTCTGAGGGTGACAAGTAGTGCTAAACAACAATTTAGTTCCCAATTTATTCCAAAGAGATCTCCAAAAATGGCTTAGAAACTTAGCATCGCGATCAGAGACTATTGTTTTTGGAATACCATGTAAACGAATAATTTCTCTAAAGAACAATTCAGCAACAATGCTAGCATCATCAGTTTTATGACAAGGTATAAAGTGAGCCATTTTAGAGAATCTATCAACAACCACAAAAATACTATCCCTCCCCTTCTTAGTTCTAGGCAAGCCCAAAACAAAGTCCATAGAGATATCAAGCCAAGGAGAAGAAGGGACAGGCAAAGGCATATACAAACCATGATTGTTCAACCGTGACTTAGCTTTCTGACAAGTAGTGCAGCGTGCAACAAGGCGCTCAACATCAGCGCGCATCCGAGGCCAAAAGAAGTGGGTAGCCAACACCTCATGCGTTTTGTAGACGCCAAATGCCCCATGAGACCGCCTCCATGCGCTTCCTGTAACAACAAAAGACGAACCGAGCTAGCTGGAACACACAACTTGTTAGCGCGAAACAGGAACCCATCCTATATGTGAAATTTGCCCCATGGTATCCCATTAATACAATGGCCGAAAGCATCTTTAAAATCAGCATCGTCAACATATTGATCCTTCATAGTGTCCAAACCAAAGATTTTAAAATCTAATTGTGACAGCATGGTATAGCGACGAGACAAAGCATCAGCAATAACATTGTCCTTCCCATTCTTGTGTTTAATAATGTAAGGAAAGGACTCAATGAATTCGACCCATTTAGCATGACGACGGTTCAGATTTGTTTGGGTACGAATATGTTTTAAAGCCTCATGATCAGAATGAATTATGAACTCACGATGCCAAAGATAGTGCTGCCAAGTATGCAAAGTGCGCACTAAAGCGTAAAGCTCCTTATCATAAGTAGAATATTTCAGACTAGCACCGCTTAATTTTTCACTAAAATAAGCAACTGGTTTTCCTTCTTGTAACAAAACAGCACCTAGCCCAATAACGCTAGCATCGCATTCAAGCTCAAAACTTTATTAAAATCAGGCAATTGCAAGAGGGGAGCTTGGGTTAACTTATCTTTCAAAGTGCTGAACGCTACCTCGTGCGAATCACTCCAAGCAAACAACACATCTTTCTTTGTAAGCTCATGTAGAGACGTTGCAATGGAGCTAAAATCACGAACAAATCTACGGTAGAAACTGGCAAGTCCAAGAAAGCTCTGAATTTGTGTGACCGTCGTCGATGTAGGCCACTCCCGAATGGCAGCAATCTTGCTGCTATCCACCTCAATGCCCTGCGGAGTAACCACATAACCAAGAAACGAGACACGTTGCGTGCAAAATGTGCACTTTTCCATGTTACCAAACAAGCGAGCAGCACGCAAAGCATCAAAAATAGCACGCAAATGTTCTAAATGCTCCTCTATAGACTTGCTGTAAATAAGGATATCATCGAAATAAACAACAACAAACAAACCTATGAAGGCCCGTAGAATTTCGTTCATTAAACGCATAAAGGTGCTGGGAGCATTAGTCAATCCAAATGGCATAACCAACCATTCATATAAACCAAATTTCGTTTTAAAAGCTGTTTTCCATTCATCACCGAGTTTCATTCTAATCTGATGGTAACCGCTACGCAAATCAACCTTAGAGAAAATAACGGCACCACTAAGCTCATCTAACATATCATCAAGGCGTGGAATAGGATATCGATAACGAACTGTGATGTTATTAATAGCACGACAATCTACGCACATACGCAATGACCCATCTTTCTTTGGAACGAGTAAAATAGGAACCGAGCAAGGGCTAAGAGACTCACGGATGTAACCTTTATCAAGCAGTGTCTGCACCTGGCGCTGGATCTCCTTCGTCTCATCTGGATTTGTACGGTACGGGGCACGGTCCGGAAGAGAAGCGCCGGGGATGAGATCGATCTGATGCTCAATGCCACGGAGGGGAGGAAGACCCGGTGGTAAGTCCGTAGGATAAACATCAGCATACTCCTGCAAAAGGTTAACAACAGCAGGGGGTATATCCAAAGACGGTGCATCATCAAGCGGAACAAGCATGCGCGAGCATACAAGTGCATAACAGGGCATATGAGCTTCATGGAGATCATCAAAATCAGCACGTGTAGCAAGTAAAACAGGAGAGTGCAACTTGGTTTCAGATTTCCAGGTTGATCGGTGAGTTTATCGTGTGTTTTTTTTCTCCTACAGTCCACAAAACCACAAAAAAATTCAGGTTAGACCTTATACCAGCACCCTTTTGAGCCTCGCACCTTATTTCAATAATCCCATAGAGATATCAAGCCAAGGAGAAGAAGGGACAGACAAAGGCATATACAAACCATGGTTGTTCAACCGTGACTTAGCTTTCTGACAAGTAGTGCAGCGTGCAACAAGGCGCTCAACATCAGCACGCATCCGAGGCCAAAAGAAGTGGGCAGCCAACACCTCATGCGTTTTGTAGACGCCAAAATGCCCCATGAGACCGCCTCCATGCGCTTCCTGTAACAATAAAAGACGAACCGAGCTAGCTGGAACACACAACTTGTTAGCGCGAAACAGGAACCCATCCTGTATGTGAAATTTGCCCCATGGTATCCCATTAATACAATGGCCGAAAGCATCTTTAAAATCAGCATCGTCAACATATTGATCCTTCACAGTGTCCAAACCAAAGATTTTAAAATCTAATTGTGACAGCATGGTATAGCGACGAGACAAAGCATCAGCAATAACATTGTCCTTCCCATTCTTGTGTTTAATAATGTAAGTAAAGGACTCAATGAATTCGACCCATTTAGCATGACGACGATTCAGATTTGTTTGGGTACGAATATGTTTTAAAGCCTCATGATCAGAATGAATTATGAACTCACGATGCCAAAGATAGTGTTGTCAAGTATGCAAAGTGCGCACTAAAGCGTAAAGCTCCTTATCATAAGTAGAATATTTCAGACTAGCGCCGCTTAATTTTTCACTAAAATAAGCAACTGGTTTTCCTTCTTGTAAAAAAACAGCACCTAGCCCAATACCTCTAGCATCACATTCAAGCTCAAAAACTTTATTAAAATCAGGCAATTGCAAGAGGGGAGCTTGGGTTAACTTATCTTTGAAACTGCTGAACGCTACCTCCTGCGAATCACTCCAAGCAAATGACACATCTTTCTTTGTAAGCTCATGTAGAGGCGCTGCAATGGAGCTAAAATCACGAACAAATCTGCGGTAGAAACCGGCAAGTCCACGAAAGCTCTGAATTTGTGTGACCGTCGTCGGTGTAGGCCACTCCCGAATGGCATCAATCTTGCTGCTATCTACCTCAATGCCCTACGGAGTAACCACATAACCAAGAAACGAGACACGTTGCGTGCAAAATGTGCACTTTTCCATGTTACCAAACAAGCGAGCAGCACGCAAAGCATCAAAAACAGCACACAAATGTTCTAAATGCTCCTCTATAGACTTGCTGTAAATAAGGATATCATCGAAACAAACAACAACAAACAAACCTATGAAGGCCCGTAGAACTTCGTTCATTAAACGCATAAAGGTGCTGGGAGCATTAGTCAATCCAAATGGCATAACCAACCATTCATATAAACCAAATTTCGTTTTAAAAGCCGTTTTCCATTCATCGTCGAGTTTCATTCTAATCTGATGGTAACCGCTATGCAAATCAACCTTAGAGAAAATAACGGCACCACTAAGCTCATCTAACATATCATCAAGGCGTGGAATAGGATATCGATAACGAACTGTGATGTTATTAATAGCACGACAATCTACGCACATACGCCATGACCCATATTTCTTTGGAACGAGTAAAATAGGAACCGAGCAAGGGCTAAGAGACTCACGGATGTAACCTTTATCAAGCAGTGTCTGCACCTGGTGCTGGATCTCCTTCGTCTCATCTGGATTTGTACGGTACAGGGCGCGGTTCGGAAGAGAAGCGCCGGGGATGAGATCGATCTGATGCTCAATGCCACGGAGGGGAGGAAGACCCGGTGGTAAGTCCGTAGGATAAACATCAGCATACTCCTGCAAAAGGTTAACAACAGCAGGGGGTATATCCAAAGGCGGTGCATCATCAAGCGGAACAAGCATGCGCGAGCATACAAGTGCATAACAGGGCATATGAGCTTCATGGAGATCATCAAAATCAGCACGTGTAGCAAGTAAAATAGGAGAGTGTAACTTGATTTCAGATTTAATAGGTGCGGCTGATGTCGATTTGACTTGTTGTGCAGTTTTAGCAGCCCTAGTAAGATCATCTTTCAAAATTTGGTCAGGGGTCATTGGATGTATAATTATTTTCTGGCCTTTAAACATGAAAAAATAATGATTTGAACGACCATGATGTAAACTATTAGTATCATATTGCCAAGGTCGACCCAATAACAAAGAGCATGCTTCCATAGGAATAACATCGCAATCAGCATAATCAGAATAAGAACCCAGCGAAAAGGGGACACGTACCGAACGTGTTACCTTTATTTTACCGCCATCATTAAGCCATTGAATGTGATACGGATGTGGGTGTGTGCAAGTGGGCAAGGATAATTTCTCTATCAACGCTGTACTTGCCAAATTGTTGCAGCTGCCACTATCGATGATGATGCGAATCGACCGTTCATGCACAACGCCCTTGGTATGGAATAGAGTGTGTCGCTGATTTTTTTCGGCCTGGGCAACCTGTGTGCTGAGAACACGCTGCACAACAAGACTCTCATACCTATCGGCGTCGATGGGATCAACGTGGACTTCCTCATTTTCTGCATGGTTAGTGGCAATCATAGCATGACTAGTTTCCTCAGAATCACTGGCTGAAGAGTACTCACCATTGTCACGTATAAGCAAGGTACGCTTGTTTGGGCAGTCCCGAATCATGTGCCGAAACCCTCTGCAACGATGGCACTGAATATCTCGTGTACGTCCTGTGGAAGAAGCGGCGCCTTTGGCAGGGGGCGCCACTGGCTTGGTCGTCCCTGTGCGCGATGTAGTGCTAGGCGTAGAAGGTGCAGGGCTGGAAGGAGTTGAGCTGTGTGTTGGACCCCGGCCTGCAAAAGAGTTAGTATATGTCTTTGATCGTCGTCCCTGTACTTCACGTTCAGCTTTGCAAGCATATTCAAACAATGTGGTTATATCAAAATAATCCTTATAATCAAGTATATCCTGAATTTCCCTGTTCAAACCACCACGAAAACGCGCCATAGCAGCGTCATCCGACTCAACCAAACCACAACGAAGCATACCCTTTTGTAACTCCTGGTAATATTCCTCAACAGATTGTGAACCTTGTTGAAAACGCTGCAGTTTGTTAAGCAAATCACGAGCATAATAGGAAGGAACAAATCTGTGGTGCATGGCAGTTTTTAATTGGGTCCAAGTAATGACACTGTTAATGGGAAGTTTTTGTTTATACTCACGCCACCAAATTAAAGCAAAATCAGTAAATTCACTAATGGCAGCCTTCACTTGGCTATTAGCAGGAATATCATGGCATGAAAATTTCTGTTCTACCTCCAATTCCCAATCAAGATATGCAGCATGATCATATTTACCATTAAAAGATGGAATTTTAAATTTAATCTTAGAAAATAAGTCATTAGGGGGATGACGAACCACACGACGTGCACGACCACGGCGATCTCCATCGTCCTGCTCAGTATCACCGCCATATTCCTGCTCCATCTTTGTGGTCAATGCATCAAGGCGTGCCAGGATGGTGTCGAGTGTGGTGCGAGTCGCCGTTTGAGCAAGGTCAAGTTGGTTGAAACGCTCGGTCGTCGAAGTGATCGTTGAATCAAGCCGTTCATGCATCGTCCTAATGTCAGTAGCAAGTCCATCAACTTGTCCCCTTACTTCCTACAACTGGGCATCCACCATGTCGTGTGCTCCTGCCATAGTTAGCGCAAACACCAAAACACCAAAAGGAGAAAAACCGACGACAACAGGGGAATGGTGGTGACAACTTGCTCGCTCGATGGAATGCTGTTATCAAGTTCTTATACGTTCTTACCAAGCCACAATGGTGAACTGCAATCAATAGGTGGAACCGGTGAAAGATTGGATGAGCGATTGCGTGGAGAAACAGAAACCTGCTCGTCGTAGAAATATGTGGAGTTCTGGGTAGGCTTCACTCAAGTCAAGGATTAGCACGATCAAACAATAATGCAAAGTTGAATTATAGTGCAAAACACGAAACTATATTGCTGGCCACAGGTGCAAAGGACAGATGGAAATAGCAGAATGGCAGTACCGTAAATATTGTACTAGTGATGCCAAAAAGGCACTAGTAGGAATCATAGGTGATTTTGTTTTTCTTTTTTGTATGATTTTTTTGATATTTTTCTCAGCACAAGAAGCAACAAAATAGGAGCTACACGAAGTTTCACCTAAAATCAGGAAGTTCTGTGAAAAGCGTGCGAGAACTTTGACGAATTTTTTCTTTATTTTCCTGAATTTTTTTGACAATTTTGTCAAAAGCCAAACAGACCATAGGTCAGTTTGGCCGGCCTCAGAATGGTGTCAACTAGCTCCTGTAAAAATTTCAGATTTTTTGGACAACCGAGCGAAAAGTTATGCCCGGTTTAAGGAAGGTACCTCAAGTTATGTTTAAAACGACCGAGATGAGACAACCGCTTTGTTTCCTTTCCCTATTTTTGTTTGTTCTCTGGTTCTATCCTTTCTCTTTCTTTTTCTTTTTTTTTTTGTTTCTGTTTTTTTACGTAACCGAAGGAGAAAAACAAGGAAGCGGCGTTGACTCGGTTTGTGGCGTTGGATCGGTTTGATGTAACCGAAGGAGAGAAACAAGGAAGATGGTTGCGACGCGCTAGGGTTTGATGTAACCGAAGGAGAAAAACAAGGAAGATGGTTGCGGCGCGCTAGAGTTTGATGTAACCGAAGGAGAAAAACAAGGAAGAAGAAGGATGGTGAGAAAAAACACAATGCGACCAGCAACAAATGACGCGAAAGCACACAAATTCAACAATGCAGATTATTGAAAGAAGGTGCGAGGCATAAAAGGGTGCTGGTATAAGGTCTAACCTAAATTTTTATGTGGTTTTGTGGACTGTATGAGAAAAAAAACACTCGATAAACTCACCGATCAACCTGGAAATCTGATACCAATTGATGTAGCTGAGGTGCCCGATCTTTCGGCGAGTAGAGATAATTCCGATTTGGCGAAAGATGACCCTTGCGATCCGACTACGACGAGCAAGCCCGAGGCGCCAATGCAATCGCTGAACCAACTCCCTGTGGTTACCGACCTTGCTAATGCGAGATCGGCCTGATCACGAAGATCGCTTCATGTGCGCAATCGAAGAACGAACAAGAAAAAGATGCGAGCAATCTAATCTATTACTCGAGGGTGGAGTTCTGAATACACGAAGACAGCGCAGATTTGCGCGTGTTCGAGAGTAGCTAAAGCTAACGTAAAACAAAACTCGAAAACAAAGGAGGCGTAGCTCCTGGATAAATAGAGAGGGGCGCATCCCCTAGGGGCGGCCAACCCTAGGTCGTCCACTATGAGCCGCAGTTGGCTGGTCGTCTATTCTTCTGGGCCCTCATTCTTCAGTAGCATGACGAAGTTAAGATCTCTGGCACGGGCCCAAGTGATTGGCCCAGCTAATGAAGGAAGTGGCGCTTGATGTGGAGGTGCTGCTGGTGTAGTCGTACTCATAGTGATGTCCTCATCACCAAATCTCCTTATCGCTCTTCAATCCTTGCACCTTGTTATACTCCTCTCGACTTAGAGAGGCGAGAAGTATAGTGGTGGCTTGAGAGTTGAAGTGTTGGATTTGTTTGACCTCCTTCGAATCATAATCCTTGTCCCCTTCCTTTGGTACCTGCGCTCCATACTCAACAATATCCCATATGCTTTTGTGGAGTGAGGTTAGGTGATGCCTCATTTTATCACTCCACATAGAATAATCTTCACCATCAAACATAGGTGGTTTGCCTAATGGGACGGAAAGTAATGGAGTGCGTTTTGAAATACAAGGATAGCGAAGGGGCATCTTACTATACTTCTTGCGCTCATGGCGCTTAGAAGTGACGGATGCCGATTCCGAGCCGGAGGTGGAGGGTGACGAAGAGTCGGTCTCGTAGTAGACCACCTTCTTCATTTTCTTCTTCTTGTCACCCTTCCGTTGGGACTTGATGGAGGAAGAGGATTCCTCCTTGTGCTTGTGGGCGGACTCTTGTGAGTGTGTTCTCCCCGAGCTTGCGGACTTGTTGCCGGTCCCGATCTCCTTCTTGGCGGATGCTCCCGACATCACTTCGAGCGGTTAGGCTCTAATGAAGTTCCGGGCTCTGATACCAATTGAAAGTCACCTAGAGGGGGGTGAATAGGCAAATATGAAATTTACAAAGTTTAAGCACAACTACAAGTCGGGGTTAGCGTTAGAATTAAAGTCCAGTTCGAAAGAGAGGGCGAAAAACAAATCACAAGTAAAGAAGGCGGTTGACACGGCGATTTGTTTTACCGAGGTTCGGTTCTTGCAAACCTACTCCCCGTTGAGGTGGTCACAAAGATTGGGTCTCTTTCAACCCTTTCCCTCTCTCAAACGGTCACCTAGACCGAGTGAGCTTCTCTTCTCAATCAATCGGGACACCAAGTCCCCACAAGGACCACCACACAATTGGTGTCTCTTGCCTTGATTACAATTGAGTTGGAAACTAGAAAGAAGGAAGAAGAAAAGCAATCTCAAGCGCAAGAACTCAAATGAACACAAAAGTCTCTCTCTCTAGTCACTATTTGATTGGAATGATCTTTGGACTTGGGAGACGATTTGATCTCTTGTTTGTGTCTTTGAATGAAGTCTAGGGTTCTTGTATGAGGTTTGAAGGCTGAAAACTTGGATTCATTGAAGTGTGGTGGTTGGGGGTATTTATAGCCCCAACCACCAAAAGAACCGTTGGTGAGGGCTGCTGTCGTATGGCGCACCGGACAGTCCGGTGCGCCACCGGACACTGTCTGGTGCGCCAGCCACGTCACCAGGCCGTTGGGTTCTGACCGTTGGAGCCGCTGACCACTTGGCACAGGACAGTCCGGTGGTGCACCGAACAGTCACTATTCACTGTTTGGTGCGCCTTCTGCGCCTGCTCTGACTTCTGCGCCGCAGTCGCGCACTGTAGCGTTGCAGACGATCGTTGGCGCGGTATAGCCGTTACTCCGCTGGCACACCGGACAGTCCGGTGCTACATCGGACAGTCCGGTGAATTATAGAAGAGTGGCTCCCAGAATTCCCGAAGGTGGCAAGTTTGGAGTTGGGTTCCCTGGTGCACCGGACAGTCCGGAGCGCCAGACCAGGGCTGTCTTTGGGTTGTCTTTTGCTCTTTTTATTTGAACCCTTTCTTGGACTTTAATTGGTTTGTGTTGAACCTTTAGCACCTGTAGAACTCATAGTCTAGAGCAAACTAGTTAGTCCAATTAATTTGTGTTGGGCAATTCAACCACCAAAATTCATATAGGAAAAGGTGTAAGCCTATTTCCCTTTCAACTGGTTGCCCAAGGTGAGGTACTTGGTCTGACGTATCCTTTCTCCAACAACTCATCAATCTGTTCCTTGAGTTCCACCAATTCTGGTACGGACACTCGATAGGCTCTCGTGGAAATAGGGGCGGTGTCTGGGATAAGTTCTATGGCGAATTCAACTTTCCTTTCAGGTGGCATGCCTGGTAACTCTTCAGGGAACACGTCTGGAAATTCTGACACAATTCTATTATCCTCAATCAGGTTGGCCTCCTTGTCATCTACCGACAAATAGTGACATGCTCCTTCTTCTAGTTCAGACAAGTACAACTTAGTTACTACTTCCTTTCCGGATGGGGATACCAACTTGACTGTTCTATTGTCACAACTAACGGTGGCTTTGTTCTTGTATAGCCAATTCATCCCTAGGATGAAATCTAACCCTTGAGTACCCATTACTACTTGGTTAGCGGGGAAATCTAACCCTTATTTCAATCCTTAGATTCGAACAAATCCTATCGGACTGAACTTTCCCCCCAACTTAATTAACTCTTAAAGGTGGAAACATTGATTCTATGGGGATGTTATGTGCTTCTACCCATGATGTAGAAATAAAAGAATGTGTGGAACCAGTGTCAAATAATACTTTTGCTAGATGGGATTCGACTGGAAACAAACCTACTGCCACGTCCTGAGCATCCTGGATAGATTTGGCCTCAAAGTGGTTTACCTTTCCACGATTGTAAGCCTAACGACGACCTCCTTGTGCTTGTTGTGGTGCTCCTTGTCTTGCTGGGGTATTGACTGCTGGCGACTGCTGAGTTTCCTTCTTTGGACAATGCTTAGCCCAGTGGTTTTTTTCCCCACAATAGAAGCATGTGCGGCCTCCTACGTGTGCTGGAGTTGCTTGGTTGTTCTGGTTGGTTCCTGGGGCAGGAAGGAGAGCTGCCTAGTTGTTCTGATGCTGGTACTGACTTCCTCACTGCTGGTTGTTCTAACGGTACTACTGTTGCTACTGAGGAAACTGCATTTGGTACTGCTAGTGGTGGTGCTGACGCTGATGATGGTGCTGGTGACCTTGAGGGTGACCTTGCTTGAATTGCTAAGGTGGGTAACCTGAGTAGCGGGGACGGTTGCTACTCCCGACCTGAGATCCACCAATCTTGCGTTTCCTGTCTTCCATCTCTCGACTCTTCCTTTTAGTCATGATTCCTCTATCGATCAAATGCTGGAAGGTAGGGAAAGTGTGGTTCATCAGCTGGTAGTGAAGAGGGTCAACCAAACCTCTCAGAAAATGGTACTTCCTCTTAGCATCCGTGTTGACATCTTCTGGTGCGTAACGTGACAGCTGCAGAAACTTGTCCTTGTACTCACTGACAGATAGGGCGCCTTGCTTCAAAGCTAGAAACTCCTCCTTCCTTACTATCATCAGTCCTTCAGTCACATGGTAATGATGAAAGTTGTCCCTGAACTCCTCCCAGGTGATGGCTTTAGGGTCTGCATGGGTGGCGAGGTAAGACTCCCACCAGGACTGTGCTGCTGCCCTTAGCAGACAGGGACCATACAGAACCTTCTCGCGATCGTTGCACTGAGCAGTGTGCAACTCACGCTCCACAGTACGCAGCCAATCCTCGGCGTCCATGGGATCAGATGAATGGGCAAAGATTGGGGGATGGCCCCTCATAAATTATGCCCGCTTATCTCTGGGAACCTGCGACATCTGAACTTGCATTTGAGGCTGAGATGGGGGTGGCTGCTGCTGCACTTGCTGCATTGCTGCTTTGGTTTGACCAATCGATTGGACTTCTTGAGTCTGCATCAGGAACATCTGCTCAACAGTCATCTATGGTGGCGGTGGCAACTGCTGCTGAGCTGCCTCCTCCTAGAGTGCCTA
Organism: Zea mays; assembly: GCF_902167145.1. Taxonomy (NCBI): domain Eukaryota; kingdom Viridiplantae; phylum Streptophyta; class Magnoliopsida; order Poales; family Poaceae; genus Zea; species Zea mays. Next base: position 51,263,617 of record NC_050103.1, read on the forward strand.
CTGCTCCGGCTGAGCACGCCTTACACCTCGGCGCCTGTTCTCAGACATCTGTAGAAAGCACACACACATCAGATCTAAATCTGCAGTCTTTCAGCATAAGAAAAGATATATGGAAATCTTCATAGCACTAAACAATTGATCATCTTCACTGACAGCTTCTCAGATAAACAAGGAAGTGGAAATAAAGGGATTACCCAACTAAATAATTGACTTTATTAATAACTACACCAAGTGGTAGGGGATACCCACACCTTGGTGACAATCATTACAAAGATCCAACTTCATTACAGGTTCATCATGACAAGCATCAAAACATATGATAAGTAAACTAACTCTAACTAAGACTGACTAAGACTAAGATACTGAATTAAACATTATTACAGACTCCGACTCCATCGATCTATGGATCCAAATCTATCTGGGTCCTGTAGTAAGGGGTACCATAATCGAAGCGACCATGAGGCGGTGAACGACAAGGGTGCTAAATCCCAATAGGGTGGGAGAGCCACCATCCAAATAGTGGCGACCAAGTTGACCATGTTGTTCAGCCTGGGATCGCCCTCACCAACGGGTGAGACAATCACACCTCCAGCACTGCCGGACAAACGACATGGATAGTACTTCAGGTCAAGGGCAACAGCTACCCCACTCAACAACGAGCAGTACTGTGAAAGTGCACGTCGTGCTGCATCTTGCATGGCTACCTCGGCATTATACTGTAACACCCCAGGTGTTACCCAAGGCCCTGGCTCAATACATGCACTCATGACCTGTTATCACAGGTGTTTAAGTGGAGGAGAAGGAGCACCCAAAACTTTGGAAACCATGGATTAACTAAGGAATGTTCATGACAAAAGCAATACCCAAGAATTTTATGCAATTCTGACCTTGGGCAAAAGAGGCTCAAACCCTAGACCCCCCCTCTTGAGCCATTTGACCTCCAAGCATGGGATTAGTGGGAAAGCTAATCAAATGACCACTTCCTGACTTAAACCCTTTACCAAAGTTTAAGTACATTAATATATCTACAAAATACAGTAAGGGAAATATTACAAGAAGACCCCTCAAAGAACCCAAATCAGCCCCCAAGTGGAGGACACTATAGAGTAACTCACATTTTCTCTAAGTCAAAAATGAACCCTAATCTAGAGATTAGAAGTGTTGACCTATTTGATGGCGCCAAAACCACATGGTCTAAATAACAAAAAGGAGCCAAATTACCTAAGGCACACACTGGAAAAGTTTGAACCGAAGCCAAGACCTTTTGACACAATTTGACACAAGTTTTGTCTCGGGTTGAACAGTGCCGACAGCGCTGACTTGGTGCACAATAGGAAGAAAAAGGGGGAATTTTGGGAGAACTAGATAATGTAAAACTAAAAACCTTCTAAGACTTTCATGAAACCTAAAGATGTAATTAAGGATTGTAAGTTCATTAAAAACCCCAAAAATGAAGGTATATAACCCTTAAGGATAACCAAAGGAAACCCTAGAGTACCCTTAAGCATAGCCTTTACAAATTGCCATCATTAATATGCATATATCTTATCAATTGCATTCGATAGACTGTAATCTCACTGACGGGGAATATATCCTCGTTCCGGAGCAAGGAGCTGCTCAAGAGGTAGCCCAGGAGCCAGCACCAGAGCCTGCCATCGAGGATCTGTGATAAACCCAACGGGTAGAAGGGTGCCCGATCTTTCGATGAGAGATGATGGAGGTTTAATACTTGTTGGAGAACGACGTTGGCTGCCCGACTACCACAACCAAGATGGTGTGGCGCCTTGAGCGACAGGTACACCGTCTCCTGATAACTACGATTTGGGGTGGAGGTCGACGTTGTGCTATCCGACTACAACAACCACAAGGGTGCTGCGCCTTAGCAATAGTTACACTGGCTCCTGTTGTTGCTGCTCTTGCCGTGCCAAGAACAGCATTGAACCTGCAAGCAATCGAGAACAAGCAAGAACAAGATAAAAAGCAGACGCTCACGGATCTGATAGAGTTGGGGTTCTGTTTCAAGTATCCGGGTGGTCTACCCGACACATGCGTTTACAAGGAAGTAGCAAAGGCTAAACTTACATCAAACAAAAACCCAAGTTCTTTGGTGGGTGCTAGTTGCTTAAATAGAGGAATAGAAAGAAGTTCTGGTGGAGAACGAAGCTCTCTCGATAGTTTCTGGACGTGTCGTTTGGTTTCTCCCATTGATTCTTCATCCTCCAGAAAGTAGACGACGAGAGCTTTCCAACAAGTACTTATTTGCACTAAACAACCTTCGGAGTTGAAAGATATGCTCCATTTAGTTTAGTGCTTGCAGTTACGAAATCACTCGGGCTGGTGGAGTCATGAAGTTGTCTCGGCCGTTCCTGGATGCCTTGGATGCATTCTCTCGTTGACTCTTGATCTACTAGAAAGTAGACAAAGAGACCTTTCCAACAAGTGCTTATTTACATTAAACAACCTTGGGAGCTGAAAGATATGCCCTCTTAAACTTGCACTTGTTGTAGTTTCGAAATCCCCTCAAGTGGAGCAGCTTTTATTGCCTTGTTGCCTTCTCAAATTCTAGAAGGTTCACCTCCCAAACACCTTAGCGTAATAAAGTAATCACAATGAATTAGTACCTCATTTAAGGAATGATTAGCTTCAACAACAAGGAACGAGTTCACCTGATAATTAAATTTACGTGCACGTACTCGTTTCACTGGTCCATGATTAAATGGTGAAGGGGGTCGCTGGTGTGGTTGTATTGATGGCACTGATGTCCTCATCATCCTCCCCTTCTTGTAATAGAGTCGTCCTCGACTCTAGTGTGTGCTCCTCACCCAAGTATATCTTTAAATTTGATGATGTGCTTGCTTGGTTGGAAATTTTGGAAATATCATTACTTGGTCCCCAATCAACTTCTTTGTTCCTCAATGTCTTTGTAGCAGGAGCCATTAACATGGGCATATCTGTGCGGGTTATGTTCTCATCATTCTCCCCATCTTGATAGCAAACCGTCCTCGGTTTTGCATCATGATTGATGTTGATGACTAAGCTTTTATCAATGTCTTTCAAATATAAACCTGAAACTTCTTCTAAGGTACATGGAAACAAGAGATTCTTTTCTTCTTGAGAACATACCAATATCTTATTTGCACAAAGTGAAGAAACAACATATCTAGATGAAATAGAAATTCTATGCACAAGAAATTGTTCTATGTTGTTGTACTTGCCAGCAATGTAAAATATAACATGAGAAGGACAAGGTATAGTTCATCTAGCAAATAAAATATTTTCCAAATTACCGAGCTCAAAAAGATCATCAAACTCAATATAGCCCCCAAGTATTTAAAGAAGAGAGCAAATTTATTTCTTCAGTTTTGTTTGCAATACAAATTACATGTTCCTTTTTAGCCAAAATGTTTGGTTCAATAACAGATGTAACATATTCATTTACTAGTTGTTGCCTTAGTACATGTGAATCATTATCCCACAAATCTTCACTATCACAAGTGTCAGCAATCAATTCTTCTTGTGATGATGGAAAAAAAACAGTTGGTTTCATTATTTTGTGTTCTTGATCAGCATGTAGAGCAGATGCAAAAGATGAACTATGGTTCACCTGTTCAGTGCTTGTATAATTGTATAATAGAATCTCATTTTCAGCTTTACATGCAAGCAAAAACAAGTGAGAAATGTGTTTGTATGCTTCATGCATGACTATAGACTGAATTTCAAAATTGAGTCCTTTCATGAACCTAGTCATTACATCTTCCATGCATTCATCTAAACGAGCAAACATGGTACAAATTTTAAAATCATAATAATAATCTTTCACAGTCCTAGCACCCTTCTTTGAGGTGTCTAATTTAGAAAGCAAATGATCAGCATAATTTGCAGGAATGAATGCATCTCTAAAATGAAGTTTGAAGTCTTCCCAAGATTGTGGAACTTTGTTGTGCCTACAAATGTATTTCCATTCCATCAATGCGTGATCAGTTAACAAATTAGAGGCAATATAAATCTTTTGTTTTTGAGATAGATCATGCTTATCAAATTCCTTATCTACCTTTAGCTCCCAATCAATGTATGCATGAGGATCGAATTTACTGGCATATGAAGGCAAGTGTCGAATGATGCCTTGAATATAATGTTCGGTTGGCTCAAAAATCTCCATATCACCTGCCATGTTTAGTAAAGACAAGAAAACAATAAAAAAATCTTTGATCCTATAAAGTACTAGGAATCATTGTTGTAATCTCTCATTCTCAAACTGGTTAAGCAAGTTCTTACAAATTCTCACCACGCAATACAGGAGGTGTCGGCAAACAGCAAGAACAACAACAACGGTGGCAGCTAGCACAACCTGGTGTTGTTGTAGAAAAATTTGTGGATTTATAGGTAGCTGCAATTTCAATAGTTCCAAGGAATAGCTAGTACCACGTTAGCCACAACAAGTTGAATAAACGTTCCACAATGGTGTTGTGCTGGTCCTAGTCCAAACCGTAATAGGGACGCGAGCCGTTACACAAATAGTATCACCAAAAGCTCAGGACAGCAATCTGATTTCTGAAAATATAAAAAGAAGGCACACAAACTGCCTTTTGTTTTGTTGCACTTACAAATTTTATCAACTAAAATTCAGAACTGGTTTTTTCTCTCTCTTTTTTTTGCACGTGTCTTTTTTTGTTTTGCTGATTAGTGCGGCTTTTTTATGCACTCGCCTTTTGCTTTCTCTTCTTTTTGGTTGAATTGCAGCAAGAGGTCTAAACTGGTGATTGAAATATGGTGGTGCGAACTCGAAACTCTAGCGGTAAGAAAACTTTAGACCAGCAACTCGACCTAAATGCAGCAACCATGAATTCAACAAGTCGAAAACTAAGTAGTAAAGCAAAGGCTCAAACTGTTTTTAGGTGAATTTCTGCTCTAAATATATCTTTGGGCAAAAGTGGACTGTAGGTAAATAAAACAAGGAAGATGGAGATCTCTCACCGAGCAACCTGAAATTTGATACCACTTGATAAACCCAACGGGTAGAAGGGTGCCCGATCTTTCGATGAGAGATGATGGAGGTTGAAAACTTGTTGGAGAACGACGTTGGCTGCCCGACTACCACAACCAAGATGGTGTGGCGCCTTGAGTGACAGGTACACCGTCTCCTGATAACTACGATTTGGGGTGGAGGTCGACGTTGTGCTATCCGACTACAACAACCACAATGCTGATGCGCCTTAGCGATAATTACACCGGCTCCTGTTGTTGCTGCTCTTGCCGTGCCAAGAACATCCTTGAACCTGCAAGCAATCGAGAACAAGCAAGAACAAGACAAAAAGCAGACGCTCACGGATCTGATAGAGTTGGGGTTTTGTTTCAAGTATCCGGGTGGTCTAGCCGACACACGCGTTTACAAGAAAGTAGCAAAGGCTAAACTTACATCAAACAAAAACCCAAGTTCTTTGGTGGGTGCTAGTTGCTTAAATAGAGGATTAGAAAGAAGTTCTGGTGGAGAACGAATCTCTCTCGACAGTTTCTGGACGTGTCGTTTGGTTTCTCCCATTGATTCTTCATCCTCCAGAAAGTAGACGAAGAGAGCTTTCCAACAAGTACTTATTTGCACTAAACAACCTAGGGAGTTGAAAGATATGCTCCATTTAATTTAGTGCTTGCAGTTACGAAATCACTCGAGCTGATGGAGTCATGAAGTTGTCTCGGCCGTTCCCGGACGCCTTGGATGGGTTCTCTCCTTGACTCTTGATCTACTAGAAAGTAGACAAAGAGACCTTTCCAACAAGTGCTTATTTACATTAAACAACCTTGGGAGCTGAAAGATATGCCCTCTTAAACTTGCACTTGTTGTAGTTTCGAAATCCCCTCAAGTGGAGCAGCTTTTATTGCCTTGTTGCCTTCTCAAATTCTAGATGGTTCACCTCCCAAACACCTTAGCATAATAAAGTAATCACAATGAATTAGTACCTCATTTAAGGAATGATTAGCTTCAACAACAAGGAACGAGTTCCCCTGATAATTAAATTTACGTGCACAGACTCGTTTCACTGGTCCATGATTAAATGGTGAAGGGGGTCGCTGGTGTGGTTGTATTGATGGCACTGATGTCCTCATCATCCTCCCCTTCTTGTAATAGAGTCATCCTCGACTCTAGTGTGTGCTCCTCACCCAAGTATATCTTTAAATTTGATGATGTGCTTGCTTGGTTGGAAATGTTGGAAATATCATTACTTGGTCCCCAATCAACTTCTTTGTTCCTCAATGTCTTTGTAGCAGGAGCCATTAACCTGGTCATATCTGTGCGGGTTATGTTCTCATCATTCTGCCTGCCCCAGCTTTGGAAGGCAAGCCCCAGTTTTATGCATAACTAATTCTATATGCTATTTTACTGTGCACTTAAGTGTAGGAGTTGAGTGAAACCCTAGTTGCATGAACTCAGGATTCCTTTTGAGATGGATACTAGTATACTAGGTCGAGTAGCTACTTTACTAATTAAGGATCTTGGTAGAAGTCGAGTGATTTTTCTAGCACTCGCGTGAGGTCAAGAATTGGTTGTATCCATTTTCATATCGTAATAATGTTGGTCTGTGGACAACGATCCATGGGGATTGGTTGTCTATGGGATAGAAATCGAAATAAGGATTAAGGTGTGGTACTGTGTGTCAAGCGTTTGAACGTACTAAGCACATGCCGAGAAATATGGTAAATCGGTAAGCCTAGTACCTGAGTGACCTGCCCGCAGACTTTGCCCCTCACGTGACCTGAGATGTGGTCTCCCATTCCGGTTATGGTGGGTACAACTGCGGTCACTGCACGACGGCAGTCGGGGTTAGTGAGGCATTGTACGCCAAGGCAGTGAGCCCTGGTCTGTTGCCAGGGAATCGATGGGGACGGTTGATGTGTGTGGGGACGGAGTGCCTCGCCACGTCGTGTGTTTAGGTTTACCTTGCAAGGTATAAAACTCGATTCGAATCGTCTGCTTCTCGCAGCTAATGAGACTGCTTGATCCATTACTGCTACATTGAGTAACAAGTGGAAATGTGTTGACTTGGCAAAAGATGTTGATTGCTAAATGCTTGATACCATGTATGATTAGATAGATACACATTTAGTCTTAAGAGAGTCACACTAAAACTTGAAAAGTTAAACTTGATTTTAGACTCAGCTAGTGCTCTTGGCAAACCAAACCCCTCTGCCAAACAGCTGCATGTCTAGAGGTAGAGGAGTAGACTCCTCACACCGGGTAAGTCTAGCTGAGTATTAGTATACTCAGCCTTGCTTGTGGCATAATTTTTATAGGTTCTCTGGAGGACATGGTTGCTGGAGTGACTTGGCCGTCCATCTTGCCACCGGGTTGGACAGTCGAGTGGGACCCTACCTCGGCAGAGGAGGAGCATGAGGAGTGATGGGCCAGGCTTCCCCATCCCTCCGTTTAATTACTGCTAGTTATATTCCGCTGCATTCCGAACAATGATCACTACTTTTGTTAAACTCCGATGATGTTGTAATAAATTAAATACTCCTTAATGTATGGTTTATGCTTTATTGTATTTGCTCTGTGCCTCACCTTCGAGTGAGTACGTGGTACTTGATCCTGTTAGTGGCCTCGTCGGACTAGATCCGAGGGACTAACGTTTTATTCCTATTTAAGTGTGGTCTAGCCTTTAAGGTGGGACTTAGGCACTTAAGTTGGAATAATTCGGGGGGTTCCGCCACAGCTGGTATCGGAGCTTGTACCACCACAGAGGAATCAATAAACCGTAATTACTATCCTTTTCAAAAAAAAGTAAAACTTGTTAGAAACCAATGTTGGATAGATCGGTAAGGCGATAGGGATGGACATAGAGCGTGAAGCCTTAGGATATTAGATGGGTAGCTAGGTATCTATTCGAATGTGCCCAACAGGCTACTATAAGGGATGGGGATTTCTCTATTTTTCTATAGGTTGATGTGAGGTCACTTAGGACAAGCATGCATCATCTTAATCAAACTACTTAGTAATTGGTCAAAAAGTTTAAAAACTATGCGACACAGGTAATAAACGATTAAGTGTATCTCCTAGATCTCTACATAACCGTGGGGAAACCAAAGCCCCAATCCACTTTTATTTTCTTAATTCTTTTTCTTTTTCGCTTACGCCTACCCTTACACAGATGACTTCTCACGAGTCCTCGGAAGGAGGGAACGCACATTCCCACACGGACGGACTTGCGCGAGAGGGTTTTCCCCGCATTTTGTGGGAAGTGTTGCAGGGAGCTGGTTATACGACGCCTCCCCAGTATGCGGTGCAGTTGTTCGAGGAGCATTGGGTACCCCGTTGTAGGGTGAGGATGACCTTGGAGCCTCATCCCTTGCAGCCAGGCTGGCGTTCGTTGGACTCCGAGTCTTTCGAATACCGGGCTGAAGACACTATTGAGGCCATTGCTCTCCACAGGCTGACGACCTTTTGTGGCTTTCACCCCTTGGAGCTGTCCACTCATCCCATTGGCTTGTTCCCCGCTGAAAAGGAGGACGACCCAATGTGGAAGGATCGAGTGGAGCATGCCAAGGATGTGTGGGCTCTTTACCCAGGGCAGACTGCTCACCTGACGGTGCGATGCATGAATGCCATGTACCGTCTGCAAGCGGTGCGAGGTGAGGCAATGTCCCAGCTGATGGGCCTGGTGGAGGCTACCAAGATCACCCTGGATAATAGGGAGGACCTTGTGGTAGACCTGTCCACTGAGCTGGTGGAGAAGGACCTCTAGGTGGAGCAGATGGCCACCCAGATCCAAGAGCTTGAGGAGCAAGTAGGAGCCAGGGAGAACACCATTGAGGTTCTCGAGGATAAGCTCCTGAACACTCAGCAGCAACTTGAGGAAGCCAACCAGCACCTGGATATGCACCATCAGGAAATCCAAGACATGGAGGCCGAAGGGGCCGATGAGGATGTTGACATCGAGGGAGGAGAGGAGCCAGAGCCTGCATCTAGCTTGGACACTGCTGGCTCGGGAAGACCACCTTCTCCCAAGTCTAGTGTTGCCTCGTTTGCCCATTAGGTTTTAGGAATTTGGATAGAAGTGTGTGGCAGTAGAACTCCTCAAAACTAGCTTAGCTTTTGCACCTTTGGGGTACTAAGGTAGGAAGAGTTGAGTCTTTTGAGCACTGCTGTAACCTTTAGAAAACTCTTTTGGATTTATGACTGATGGATGATGTCAACTTTAAGTTATGAAGAAAGTTTTATGTCACATGGTATCTTTTATGAAAAATGCAAGGAAATGTTTGGCATTCTACAAACTTTGTCCTTTCAAATCTTTTACCATGTACGAACCCTGATGTCAAAAGTATGATATTAATAGCATCCAAAATTTTTAGATGGCAGGAAGAGCGTGCCATGGACAGAATGACCGCATTCCTCCACCACCGCCGCCGCCTCCTACCATGCAAAAACTGATGGCTCAGCAGAATGAGATTCTGCGATAGTTGGCTCAGTGTCAGCCACCACCTCAGCACTATGGTGGTGGTGATCACCATCAACACCCCCAGCAGCGGCCACCTATCAGGAGTTCCTCAGCACTCAGTCGCCGTTGTTCACTCGGGCAGAGGATCCACTTGATGCTGATGTGTGGCTTAGGGTAGTGGAATCCAAATTCCCACTGCTTAATGGAGTTTGTTCAGATGTGGCTAAAGTCCGATTCGCCACCCAGCAGCTTCACGGACCCACGCGGACATGGTGGGATCACTTCCTCACTATGCAGCCAGTTGACCACATGGTGGAATGGGGAGAATTCAAGGCAGCATTTGGAGGACATCACATACCGGCGGGCATCATGGACCGCAAGCTTAATGAGTTTTTGGCACTTACTCAGGGGAATCGTACTCTGTTGCAGTATGCTCAGGCCTTCAATGACCTGTGTCAGTACGCAGGCTATCATGCTGACACAGATGAGAAGAAGAGGGACATATTCAGGAGGGGCCTCAGTACTAAGCTCCGCGACCGTCTCAACACAGTCAGGGCCAACATCTACTATGAGTTAGTCAACATGGCCATTTTTTAGGAACACTGCATCACAACCCGCCAGGTAGAAAAGAAGAGGAAGACACCTATGGCAGGACCTTCAGCTCAGCCTCAGCGTTTCAGGATTGTGTCCGACACTCAGAGTAGGGGACCTCAGCAGCAAGGACGGTGGGTGACCCAACCACAATAGCAGCAGCAGACACCCAACCGCTCTCAGCCCCCAGTTCAGAGGAACAACAACCAGCCACAGCAGCAGTACCGCCAAGCCAATGACAACAGCTGCTTCACTTGTGGCAGCACTGGACACTACACCAAGAATTGCCCCAAGAACCAGTAGAGGCAGGGGCAGAGTTCAAATCAGAACCAAGGCAAGAGGCAGAAGGTGCAAGTGAGGCAAGGAAGGCTGTTACCACATTGGCTGACATTCCAGAGGGAGCACCCGTCTTGACTGGTATCTTTTCCGTTTTAAATTTTCCTGCAGTCATTCTTTTTGATTCTGGTGCATCACACAGCTTCATCAGTGCAAAATTTAGCGCCAAGTGTCAGTTACCTTTTCACCACACAAATGGGGGTATTACAATTTCTACACCAGGAGGCAGGGTTGCCACCTATCAGATCAACAGACACGTACCAATAAGGTTGGGTAGCTTCATATTTAAAACCACTCTCCTGATCATGGGATTGGATAGTGTGGATGTCATCTTGGGGACTGACTTGTTATCACGACACCATGTTGTAATTGATGTCGCAGCCAGAGCCATAGAAATTCACTCACCACTGGATGGAGAAATCACCTTGTACCTACCCGACCAGGGTTGTACCTGTTCCTATGCCTTCGCTATGATAGAGTCACCTATTGAGAGAATCCCAGTGGTATGTGAATACCCCGATGTTTTCCCAGATGAATTGCCAGGGATGCCACCCAACAAAGACATAGAGTTTGCAATTGAGCTACAACCCGGAACTGCTCCTATATCCAAGAGACCCTATAGGATGCCTCCAGCAGAGCTGGCAGAATTGAAAAAGCAGTTACAAGAGTTGTTGGACAAGGGATTCATTCGCCCAAGTACTTCACCATGGGGATGTCTAGCCTTGTTCGTAAAGAAGAAAGATGAGAGTCAGAGATTGTGTGTTGATTACCGCCCTCTCAATGAGGTGACAATCAAAAATAAGTATCTGTTGCCCTGCATTGATGTATTGTTTGATCCGTTGGTGGGAGACAAGGTATTTTCCAAGATAGACCTTCGCTCTGCTATCACTAGATCAAGATCAGGGCCAGTGATATTCTGAAGATGGCTTTCTCTACCAGATATGGGCTTTATGAGTACTTTGTGATGTCTTCCGGGCTGACCAATGCCCCCGACTTATTTCATGTATTTGATGAACTCAGTGTTTATGCCAGAGCTAGACAAGTTTGTGGTGGTCTTCATCGATGATATCTTGGTATACTCAAAGAATGAAGACGATCATATCAAGCACTTGCATACAGTACTTCAGAGACTGCGTGATCATCGTTTATATGCTAAACTGTCCAAATGTGATTTCTGGCTGAAGGAAATAAAATTTTTGGGTCACACCATTTCTTAGGATGTCAGTTGATCGTGAGAAAGTGAAAGAAGTGATGGATTGGAAGCCTCCTACCACTAGACGGCAGATTCGAAGTTTTCTGGGATTGGCAGGGTATTATCGGTGATTTATTCCGGATTTCTACAGGATTGCAAAGCCAATGACTGAATTGTTGAAGAAAGGAGTAAAGTATGAATGGAGTCAGAAATGTGAAGATGCCTTTCATACATTAAGGCAACATATGACAACAGCACCCGTGCTAGCATAGCCTGACAACACAAAACCCTTTGAGGTTTATTGCGATGCTTCAGGCACTGGATTGGGATGTGTCTTGATGCAGGACAACAGAGTTATTGCTTATGCATCCTGAGCACTCAGGCCTCATGAGCAGAACTACCCCACACATGATCTGGAGTTAGCAGCCGTAGTTCATGCTCTGAAGATATGGAGACATTATTTGATGGGAGCACATTGTAATATTTATACTAACCACAAGAGTCTCAAGTATATTTTCACTCAGGCTGATCTTAATACGAGGTAGAGAAGATGGTTGGAATTGATCAAGGACTATGATTTAGAAGTGCATTACCACCCGGGCAAGGCCAATGTTGTGGCAGATGCCTTAAGTCGAAAGGCCCAGTGCAACTGTGTCACTATGGACTCCAAGGTCGCCACTCTGTGTGACAATTTGTGTAAGCTGAACCTGGAAGTTGTTTCCTCCGGTACCTTGGGTTATATTTCAGTAGAGCCCACTCTACCCGAGCAAATAGTTATGGCACAGATAGGTGACAAGGGTGTTCAAGTCATTAAGGAAATGCTCAAACAGAAGGTGGATAAGTACAAATGCTTTCATCAGGACAACAAGGGAGTTCTATGGTTTGAAGACCAATTGGTTGTTCCTAAGAATCCCGAACTCAGAAAGAAAATATTGGATGAAGCTCACCTTTCCAAATTCTGCATGCACCCCGGCAGTAACAAGATGTATTAGGATCTCAGATCTTTGTACTGGCGGACCAAGATGAAGAGGGAAATTGCTAAGTATATATCTAAATGCGACACTTGCCAGTCATTTGAAGGTAGCAGGTACCTTACAGCCCCTTCCCATACCATCTTGGAAATGGGAGGATCTCAGCATGGATTTTATTGTGGGTTTACCCAACACATCCCGCACCACGATTCTATTTGGGTCATCGTGGACAGGCTAACTAAGACAACTCATTTTTTGCCAGTACATACCACCCACAGGGCAGAAAAGTATGCAGAAATCTATATTGACCAGATAGTGCGTTTGCATGGAATACCAAGGACTATCGTGTCAGACAGAGGAGCATCGTTCGTAGCGCATTTCTAGGAGCAGTTGCAAGAGTCCCTTGGAACCCATGTAATAAGAAGCTCAGCGTACCATCCTCAGACAGATGGTCAGACAGAAAGGGTAAATCAGATTTTGGAAGACATGTTGAGGGCATGTGTGCTGCACTATGGGAAGAATTGGGACAAGTGCCTTTCCTTGGCGGAATTCTCTTATAACAACAGCTACCAGTCCAGCCTAAAGATGGCACCGTTCGAGGCCTTGTATGGGAGAAGGTGTAGAACACTGCTAAATTGGTCACAAGCTAGAGAGAGGGAAATATTTGGACCTGACCTAGTACTTGAAGCCGAGGAGAAAGTCAGAGTCATTAAGAAGAACCTGGAAGCTGCTCAGGCCAGACAAAAGAGCTATCATGACAAGAGGAGGAAGCCTCTACAATTTGAAGTGGGAGATCATGTTTATCTTAAGGTGTCACCGACCAAAGGTGTTCAGAGATTTGGAATCAAGGGCAAGTTAGCTCCTCGCTACATTGGGCCCTATGAAATCAGAGAGACTTGTGGACCTGTAGCATATCAATTGAAGTTGCCACCTCATATGTCAGCAATCCATGATGTATTCCACGTATCTCAGCTACAGAAATGTGTCCGCTTACCCACGGAAGTGCTACCTGAACCAGAATTGGAGATCGAACTAGACTTGTCTTATCAAGAGCACCCCGTCAAGGTATTGGACCAAAAGGAAAGATCAACTCAAGCAAGGTCAATTCGAATGTATAAGATTCAGTGGAGCAACCACACAGAAGAAGAGGCTACGTGGGAGACTGAGGATTTTCTTTGTTCTCTCTTCCCCGACTTTCTGCCTAAAGGAGTCCGTACGTAACCCAAAACACCACCCCCATCTGCCCTTTGAATCTAAATATAAGAAAAACCTAGTTGTTAAGAGTAAAGTAAGTTGTGAAAATAACTCTAAAAGGACTTCCTTCTGAAGTTGCAAAGAGAATGACATTCGAAGAGCAGTTAAAAAGAGAAACTTGGAAATTGCAACACACCAACACACCTTCTTGGTACCCCTCTAAAGGATCCCTACCCAAATCTCGGGGCGAGATACCTTTAAGGGGGAGGGCTGTAACACCCCAGGTGTTACCCAAGGCCCTGGCTCAATACATGCACTCATGACCTGTTATCACAGGTGTTTAAGTGGAGGAGAAGGAGCACCCAAAACTTTGGAACCATGGATTAACTAAGGAATGTTCATGACAAAAGCAATACCCAAGAATTTTATGCAATTCTCACCTTGGGCAAAAGAGGCTCAAACCCTAGACCCCCCTCTTGAGCCATTAGACCTCCAAGCATGGGATTAGTGGGAAAGCTAATCAAATGACCACTTCATGACTTAAACCCTTTACCAAAGTTTAAGTGCATTAATATATCTACAAAATACAGTAAGGGAAATATTACAAGAAGACCCCTCAAAGAACCCAAATCAGCCCCCAAGTGGAGGACACTATAGAGTAACTCACATTTTCTCTAAGTCAAAAATGAACCCTAATCTAGAGATCAGAAGTGTTCACCTATTTGATGGCGCCAAAACCACATGGTCTAAATAACAAAAGGAGCCAAATTACCTAAGGCACACACTGGAAAAGTTTGAACCGAAGCCAATACATTTTGACACGGTTTGACATGAGTTTTGTTTCGGGTTGAACAGTGCCGACAGCGCTGACTTGGCGCCCCCATATCTTGTGACTTAGGGCATATCTCCCATTGGAACTCACACATAATAGCTAGCCCTAGGTGCCAGGAAGAGATTTGCACAAGACCCTTGGCAAGATTCGCACGTTTGTGATCCCTGCAAGCGTTTGAACGGAGGCAGAAACAAACGCCCACGTGTTCGACGCGTTCTAGCGCGCCAGAGCACGACCTGGGGCTCGGCCCCGCCTGTGCCGCGCCGCGCCAAGCCAGACCCGTGCCAACGCCCATGCCCGCGCCTATAAAGCAGACCCCTGCCTCGATCGTACACCCCCGCTCGCTCTCAACCTCGTCGGAGCGCAAGATCACCGGCGATCGCTCTGCGCACGGCGTGCCAGCGTCCGCCCGAGACCCGACCACCGTAGACCGACCACCCTAGACATTCCCCGCCCTGACCGACCCTCGAGATAGCCTCTATGTGCCTCGGTGAAGCTTCCAGAGCCAGGAATCAAGCTCTACCTCGCTGGAGACACCAGATCAACGTCGCTGGACTTCACCCGACCGCCGGCGCACGTAGACCGAGCTCCACGGTGAGTCTTTCTTTGATTCCTTGCATGGGTAGTTTCCTTAGAACCCCGTGAAGCTCCCTGTGCCCTTGGATTGAACTCTACCGTCGTGAGTAGGCCGAAGCACACGCCGCCGACGAGCCCGCCCGCCTACGCACGTGGCCCGGCTGCTTCCGGCCATCACCGTCAACGAGCCGTACCTCGACATGACCGCTAGGACTTCCCGAAGCTAACCCCGCCCTTTGCCAGACCTCCCTCGCCGCCGGTAAGCCGCGCCGCCCTATTTAATTCCGCGGTTACTGTTTCGAAGGGGGAGGGATCTCGGGGAGAAAGGAGAAGAAGCCGGGGGGGTTTGAACAGTCAGAGACTCAGGTGAATACTTCTGCAGGGGCATAAGTTAAAGAATTGGTTTAGGAAAAGCCCAGGGTCCTCGATGTAAACTGGTTTTTCATAAACCTTTTAAACATTATTCATTTAAATGTAAACAGAGCTTGTAAAATTCATAACTTCAGTTTTATTCAACCAAATTTAGTCAAACCAATTTTGCTAGGTTCTAAATAATATGAACTACTTAGGAAAAATACAAAAGACCCTAAGTATTGCAGAAGATTTTAAAGTTTAGATTTAACTAGTAAACTGACCAAAGGATATATAAAGAAGGGAAAAATAGCTACACTTTTAGACTAGGGTTAAGAAAAATTAGAGAGATACTTAACCACTCCCTAGCTTGTTTAAAAATAATACACCCCTCAGTACACCAAATTAAGGAACAGTTTATCATTTAAACTCATTTTGGCTCAAAGTTAAGGAAAATAGAAAAAGGAGTTTAAAATAAGAACCAGGGGCAACCACATTTTTGCTACCTTACTTATTTAACATAGTTCACTGGAAAATTTTGTTAGACCCTTTGTTAGTACAGAAGAAATGCATTACCATTTATTTCATGAAAACAATAACAACTTAGAAAAACCTTAGAAAAATAATCCTGAAAAGAACCCACCCCAAACCTTGGGAAAACTAATAATATGTTATTTTGAATCTAGGAAAAATGTAAGTTCTATTGTTTGATATTTTTCAAATAACAAGTTAGTTATAAGTACCTTTTTGGCATTAAACTTTAGAACATCACAACTAAATATCCAGTAGGTATTTTTCTGTGATTTTTAACACAAAAACCTATTATCTCTTAGGAACCTTGGCAAAAATAAATGTTGACCCAGAAACCTCACAGAAATTAGAGGTATAGTGTAAAGTGCCCTTTTACCCTTTACTTTTGTTAATTTTGCACAAAGAGTATCTTAACTAATTTCAACCTCAAATTTTTAGGATAACCCACAGAGGTCAATGTTTACCCACTGCAATTTTTATAACATTTTTGGAAAAATTTAACTTGCCATGATATTTCAAAAAAAACTTAATAAGACGCACAATAGGAAGAAAAAGGGGGAATTTTGGGAGAACTAGATAATGTACAACTAAAAACCTTCTAAGAGTTTCATGAAACCTAAAGATGTAATTAAAGATTGTAAGTTCATTCAAAACCCCAAAAATGAAGGTATATAACCCTTAAGGATAACCAAAGGAAACCTTAGAGTACCACTAAATTTAGTACTGTTTTACTAGGCATAGCCTTTACAAATTGCCATATCATTAATATGCATATATCTTATTCATTGCATTCGATAGACTATAATCTCGTTGACGGGGAATACATCCTCGTTCCGAAGCAAGGAGCTGCTCAGGAGGTAGCCCAGGAGCCAGCACCAGAGCCTGCATCGAGGATCTGCCCGCCCCAGCTTTGGAAGGCAAGCCCTAGTTTTATGCATAACCAATTCTATATGTTATTTTACTGCGCTTAATGTTTGTAGGCTTGTACTGTGCACTTAAGTGTAGGAGTTGACTGAAACCCTAGTTGCATGAACTCAGGATTCCTTTTGAGATGGATACTAGTATGCTAGGTCGAGTAGCTGCTTTACTAATTAAGGATCTCGATAGAAGTCGAGTGATTTTTCTAGCACTCGTGCGAGGTCAGGAAATGGTTGTATCCATTTTCATATCGTAATAATGTTGGTTTGTGGACAACGATCCATGGGGATTGGTTGTCTACGGGACGGAAATTGGAATAAGGATTAAGGTGTGGTACCGTGTGTCAAGCGTTTGAACGTACTAAGCACATGCCGAGAAATATTGTAAATCGGTAAGCCTAGTACCTGAGTGAACCTGCCCGCAGACTTTGGCCCTCACGCGACCTGAGACGTGGTCTCCCATTCTAGTTATGGTGGGTACAAGTGTGGTCACTGCACGACGGCAGTCGGGGTCAGTGAGGCATTG
Organism: Zea mays; assembly: GCF_902167145.1. NCBI lineage: Eukaryota > Viridiplantae > Streptophyta > Magnoliopsida > Poales > Poaceae > Zea > Zea mays. The sequence continues at coordinate 51,281,062 of NC_050103.1, forward strand.
TATGTAACACCCCAAGTGTTACCATGGCTATGGCACATCTATGCACTAATGACTGTGATCACATGTGGAAGAAACTTAAGGAGAAGAGCATAAGAACCTTGGAGACCATGTATTAACCAAGAATGTTAATGACCTAAAAGCATTACCCAAGCTTTTGTACAATTATCACCTTGGGCAAGAGGGGAGTAAACCCTAGACCCCTCTTGAACCCCTATCTCCTAAAACCTTGGTTGAAGGGGGGGGATTAAGCAAATGTGCAAATCACGAACTAACCCTTGGCCAAAGTTAAGTAACATATTAATCAACAAATATATAGAGGAAACATTGCAAAAAGACCCCTTAAGAAACCCCAAATCCATTCCTTAAGTAGAGAGAGAGCTAGAGCTCTCTAATTCTCTCTAAGTCAAATTCTACACCTAATCTAAAGATCCACCGTGTTCACCTTGTATATGGCACCAAAACCACCTAAGTTGTATACCAAAAATGTGGCAAACCACCTAAGGCACCCCCTGGAAAAAGTTGAGATCGAGCCCTTGACATTTGACATGTCTTGGCATCACTTTTGTTGCGCAGTGGGCAGGGAGACAAGCCAGATTTGGCGTCCGCATATCTTCTGACCTAGGGCTTATCTTCCCTTGGAACTCACATACAAGAGATAGCCATAGGTGCCAGGAAGAGGTCTGCGCCGGATTTTTGCCAAGATTCGCACGTATGCGATCTCAGCAAGCTTTTGAACATGGGCAGAAGAACACCTCCACGTGTTCGACGCGCTCTGCGCGCGCCAGAGCACGCCGGCGCCCGACCCCGCGCGCCCCGCGCCACGCCAAGTTGTGCCCGCATCTCTTGCTCGCGCCTGCGCCTATAAATCACCCTCAGGCGTCGACCGTACTCCTCCACGCATGCTCGACCTCACCGGAGCCTGAAACCACCGGCGTTTGCCCTGCGCCACGCCCGACCCTTGGAAGAGACTGTGCATGCCTCGGTGAAGCTCCCCGAGCAAGGAATCGAACTTTGCTTTGCCGGAGAAGCCAGTCCACGGTCGCCGGACTTCGCCCGACCGCCGGTGAACGTAGACCGGGTAAATCTCTGCTCCATTCTTTGATTCCTTGTGCACATAGCCTCTATGTCACCGCGTGGAGCTCATCGTGCCATTTGATTGAACTAGATCGCCGTGGTTTAGCCGGAACACCCGCCGCCGACGAGATCACCCGCCTGCGCACGTGGACCGGACGATTCTGGCCACCTCCGCCGTCGAGCCGTACACCGCTGTGACCGCCAGGACCTCCCGAAGCCAAACCCGCCCCTCGCCGGACCTCTCTCGCCGTCGGTAAGCCGCGCCGCCCTTTTCTTTCCCGCGGGTACTGTTTGCACTACGGGAAGGACCTCGGGGAAGAAGAAGGAAAGGTCGGGGGGATTTTTGAACTGTCAGTGACTCAAGGGAATAGTGGCACAGGGGTAGATTTGAGTGGGTTGATTTGGATTAAACCCAGGGTCCTCGGTGTAAACTGTTTTTCCAGGAAACCTTTTTATTAATCTGCTTGAAATTCAAACAGAACTTGAATAATTCATATCTTCTGTTTTGTTCACCCAAATCGAGTCAAACCAGTTTTGCGAGATCTTAAATAATGTAAACCACTTAGGAAAAATATAAAACCCCTCAGTGTTATAGAAAACTTTAGAGTTTTGAATTAAATGATTAACTGGCCAAAAGCTAAAAGAAATAAGGAAAAATAGTCACACTATTTGACTGAGGTTAAGAAAATTTAGAGAAGTACTTGATCACCTACTAACCTGTTTAAAAATGATAAACCCCTCTGTATACCCCATTAAGGTAGAGTTTGCCATTTATTTCACCTTGTGCTTAAAGTTAAAGAAAATAGAAAAGGTAATTTAAATAGAGAACCAGGGAGCACCCACATTTTTGTTAGTCTACTTATTCAGTATAGTTCACTAGAAAAATTTATTATGCTCTGGTTTAGTATAAAATAATTGGGATACCTTTTATTTTAAGAAAACAAGGAAAACTTAGAAAAACCCTAGAAAAATAACCCCAAGGTGAAAACACCCCAAACCTTGGGATAATTAATGTTTTGTTATTAAGAACATAGGAAAAATATGAAACCTGCTGTTTGACAGTTTTCAAATAACAAGATAGTAGAAAGTGCCTTTTTGACATTAAACTTTAGAAAATCACAACTAAATAACCACCAATTAACCTTTGTGATTTTTGACACAGAAGCATGTGATTACTGTTAGATACCAACAAAAATGACCCTTAGGATAGAACCCACCCCTAGTTTAGAGTTGTAGTGCAAAGTGACCCCCTTTGCCCAACTTGTGTTATTTTTGTCCAAGGCATACTCTTTTTATTCTGGACCTCAAATTCATAGAACAAACTATAGTGACCAATAGCAACCCACTGTAATTTTTACAAAATTTTTGGAAAAAAGTTAAACCACTATTGTAGTTCAAACCCACACTAGAATTCATAAATAGAAAATAAAGAAGGGGAAAATTAATGGTGGAAATTAGTGTCACCCTAACCCAACCAGCAAAACCCTTTTAAATTGCCCACTGAAATATATAAGAGAAATACAAATCCACTATGCTTATCCTTAACAAAACCCAAACCTAGAGTGATAAGCATAAACCACTAAAAGACACGTATGACCAAGAAACCCTAAGTTACTAACTAACTTAGTTTTTCTTCCTTTAGCATAATGTTTGTAAATCGTGCATAATCATGACATACATATTCCTATTCATTGCATTCGATAGAATGCAACCTCGCTGACGGAGAGTATGTCCTCGTGCCGGAGCAAGGAGCTGCTCAGGAGGTAGCCCCGGATCCAGCACCAGAGCCTCCACCACAGGATCTGCCTGCCCCAGCTTTGGAAGGCAAGCCCCTGTTTTATGCATAACCTATTTATTATGCTATTTTACTACACTTAATGATTGTAGGATTGGATGTGCACTTAAGTGTAGGAGTTGTTTGAAACCCTAGTTGCATGATCTCAGGAATCCTTTTTGAGATGGATACTAGTATGCTAGGTCGAGTAGCTGCTTGCTAATTAGGGATCTCGGTAGAAGTCGAGTGATTTTTCTAGCACTCGCGCGAGGTCAGGAATTGGTTGTATCCATTTGTATATCATACTGATGATGATCTGTGGACAACGGTCCATGGGGATGCGTTGTCTACGAGACGGAAATTGGAATAAGGATTAAGGTGTGGTACCGTGTGTCAAGCGTTTGAACGTACTAAACACATACCGAGAAATATGGTAAATCGGTAAGCCTAATACCTGAGTGAACCTGCCCGCAGACTTTACCCCTCACTCGACCTGAGACGTGGTCTCCCATTCCGGTTATGGTGGGTACAAGTGCGGTCACTGCACGACGGCAGTCGGGGTCAGTGAGGCATTGTACGTCAAGGCGGTGAGCCCTGATCTGTTGCCAGGGAATCGATGGGGACGGTTGATATGTGTGGGGACGGAGTGCCCCTACATGTCGTGTGTTTAGGTTTACCTTGCAAGGATAAAAACTCGATTCGAATCGTCTGCTTCTCGCAACTAATGAGACTGCTTGATCCATGCTGCTACATTGAGTAACAAGTGAAAATATGATGAGGTGACAAAAGATGTTGATTGCTAATTTGCTTGCTACCATGAATGAGTAGATAGTTCATATTTAGTCTTAAGAGAGTCACACTAAAACTTGACAAAGTTAAAACTTGATTTATGAACTCAACTAGTGCTTTTGGCAACCAAACCCCACAGCCAAACAACTGCATGTCTAGAGGTAGAGGAGTAGACTCCTCACACCAGGTAAGTCTAGCTGAGTATTAGTATACTCAGCCTTGCTTGTGGCATAATTTTTACAGGTTCTTTGGAGGACATGGTTGCTGGAGTGACTTGGTCGTCCATCTTGCCACCGAGTTGGACTGTCGAGTGGGACCCCTCCTCGGTTGAGGAGGAGCATGAGGAGTGATGGGACAGGCTTCCCCATCTCTCTGTTTAATTATCGTTAGTTTTATTCCGCTGCATTTCGAACAATGATGACTACTTTTGCTAAAACTCCGATGATGATGTAATATGTTAAATACTCTTTAATGTATGGTTTTATGCTTTATTGTATTTGCTCTGTGACTCACCATCGAGTGAGACTGTGGTACTTGATCCTGTCAGTGGCCTCGTCGGACTAGATCCGAGGGATTGACGGGTTATTCCCATTTAAGTGTGGTCTAGCCTCTAAGGCGGGACTTAGGCACTTAAGTTGGAATAATTCGGGCAGTTCCGCCACAGCTGGTATCGGAGCTTGTACCACCACAGAGGACTCAATAAACTACAATTACCATACTTTTTCAAAGTAAAACTTGATAGAAACAAAATGTTGGATAGATCGTAGGACGATCAGGATAGACCTAGGACGTGAAGCCTTAGGATGATAGAGGGGTAGCTAGGTGGCTAATTGAGTCAGCCCTACAGGCTACTATAAGGGTTCTGAGTTCTTCCCTATTCCCTCTAAGATTGATGTGAGGTCGTTCAGGACGAGCATGCATGCATCATTAATTAAACAAATGGATAATTAGGTAAAAACTTTGATACAAATGATGACCAAATAAGTACCCCCAGTACCGCTGCCATGGTTATAGAGAGGCTGAGTTGTGATTCCTTTTTTCTTTTGATAATTCTTTTTCTTTTACTTACGCTTAACCGTACACAGATGACTTCTCACGGATCCTCGGACGAAGGGAATGCACTGTCCCACACTGACGGGCTTGCACGAGAGGGTTTTCCCCGTATTTTGTGGGAGGTGCTTCAGGGAGCTGGTTACACGACACCTCCCCAGTACGCGGTGCAGCAGTTCGAGAAGCAACGAGTGCCCCGCTGTAGGGTGAGGATGACCTTGGAGCCTCATCCCCTGCAGCCCGGCTGGCGTTCGCTGGACTCTGAGTCCTTTGGATACCGGGCTGAGGATACGATCGAGGCGATTGCTCTTCACGGATTGACCACTTTCTGCGGATTCCACCCCTTGGAGCTATCCACTCACCCCATTGGCTTGTTCCCCGCTGAGAAGGAGGACGACCCAATGTGGAAGGACCGAGTGGAGCATGCCAAGGACATCTGGGCTATCTACCCAGGCCAGACTGCTCACTTTACGGTGCGGTGCATGAATGCCCTGTATCGTCTGCAAGTGATGCGTGGAGAGGCAATGTTCCATCTGATGGCGTTGTTGGAGGCAACTAAGATCACCTTGGATATCCGAGAGGAGCTTGTGGTTGACTTATCCACTGAGATGGTGGAAAAGGACTTACAGGTGGAGCAACTGTCAAACGAGATCCAAGAGCTTGAGGAACTAGTGGGAACAAGGGAGAACACCATCGAGGTTCTCGAGGATCAGTTAATTAACACCCAGCAGCAGCTTGCCGAGGCTAATGAGCACCTGAATATGCATCACCAGGAGATCCAGGACATGGAGGCCAACGAGGATGTCGACATCGAGGGAGGAGAGGAGCCTGCTTCTAGCTTGGACACTGCTGGCTCAGGGAGACCCCCTTCCCCCGAGTTGAGTGTTGCCTCGTTTGCTCACTAGGTTGTTGGGATAGAGTTAGAAGTCGGTGATGGTAGAACTCCTCGAAGCTAGCTTAGCTTTTGCACCCTTAGGGTACTAGGCTGGATAGAGTTGAGTCTTTTGGGGTATTGATGTAATCGCGATGAACTCTTTTGGAAGCATGGTTGATAAATGATGTCAGTCTTAATTTAAGAAGAAAAGTTTAGGCCATGTGAAATCTTTTATGATTATGTAAGAATCTATCGGTTTCACCTTTTGACTCTTTCACCGCGAGTGAACCTTGAACGTCAAAGTTGTGTTATTGATTATATATATGTGATTTTTCAGATGGCCGGGAGAGCGCGTCGTGGTCAAAATGAGCGTGTTCCTCCACCACCGCCACCGCCTCCTACTCTGCAGGAGCTGATGGCTCAGCAAAATGAGATCTTGAGACAGCTAGCTCAGCGTCAGCCACCACCTCAGCACTATGGTGGTGGTGATCATCAGCGTCACCCCGCGGCAGCCACCTATCAGGAGTTCCTCAGTACCCAGCCACCATTGTTCACCAGGGCAGAGGACCCACTTGATGCGGATGTATGGTTGAGAGTAGTGGAATCCAAATTCCCGCTACTCCATGGAGTTTGTTCAGAGGTCACTAAGGTCAGGTTCGCCACCCAGCAGCTTCGTGGACCCACGCGGACATGGTGGGACCATTTTCTTGCTATGCAGCCAGATGACAGAGAGGTGGAATGGAGAGAGTTCAAGGCCGCTTTCAGGGGGCACCATATACCAGCAGGCATTATGGACCGAAAGCTCAACGAGTTTCTGGCACTCACTCAGGGAAACCAGACAGTGTTACAGTATGCTCAGGCCTTCAATGACCTGTGCTAGTATGCCGGGTATCATGCATACACGAACGAGAAGAAGAGGGACAGGTTCAGGAGGGGGCTCAGCACTAAGCTCCGTGACCGCCTCAACACAGTCAGGGCCAACAGCTATAATGAGTTAGTCAACATGGCCATTTCTCAGGAGGACTATATCACAACTCGTGAGGCAGAGAAGAAGAGGAAGACCCCTGTGGCAGGACCTTCAGCTCAGCCACAGCGCTTCAGGATTGTGTCTGACACTCAGAACAGGGGACCTCAGCAGCAGCAAGGACGTTGGGTGATCCGACCACAACAGCAGCAGCAGGCACCCAACCGTACCCAGTTTCCAGCTCAGAGGAACAATCAACAGCAGCAGCAATATCGTCAGGCCAATGATAACAGGTGTTTCACTTGTGGCAACACCGGACATTATGCCAAGAATTTCCCCAGGAACCAGCAGAGGCAGGGACAGAATGTTAACCAGAACCAAGGCAAGAGGCAGAAGGTGCAAGTGAGGCAAGGCAGGCTGAACTTCACTACCATGGCTGATATTCTAGAGGGAGCACCCGTCATGACTGGTATCTTTTCAGTTTTGAATTATCCTGCTATTATTCTTTTTTATTCTAGTGCATCACATAGTTTTATCAGTGCAAAATTTAGTGCCAAGTGTCAGTTGCCTTTTCACCACACCAATGGGGGTATTACAATTTCAACCCCAGGAGGCAGGGTTGCCACCTATCAAGTCAACAGACATGTGCCCATAAAGTTTGGTAGTCTAATAATTAAAACCACCCTCCTCATTTTGGGTTTGGATAGCGTGGATATCATATTGGGAAATGACTAGTTAACAAGACATCAGACAGTTATTGATATTGCAGCTAGGGCCATTGAGGTGCACTCACCGACTTGTGGTGAAACCACATTATATTTGCCCGACCAGGGTTGTACCCGTTCTTGTGCCTTCGTTATGATAGAGTCCCCAGTGGAAAGGATCCCAGTGGTCTGTGACTACCCAGATGTTTTTCCGGATGAATTGCCAGGGAGGCCACCTGATAGAGACATTGAGTTCGCAATTGAATTGCAACCCGGAACTGCTCCTATATCCAAGAGACCCTATAGGATGCCTCCAGCAGAATTGGCGGAATTGAAGAGGCAACTGCAAGAGTTGTTGGACAAGGGGTTCATTCGCCCAAGTACTTCACCGTGGGGATGTCCGGCCTTATTTGTGAAGAAGAAGGATGAGAGTTTAATAATGTGTGTTGATTACCGCCCTCTCAATGCGGTGACCATCAAGAACAAATACCCACTACCCCGCATTGATGTTTTGTTTGATCAGTTGGTAGGAGCCAAGGTATTCTCCAAGATAGACCTTCGCTCTGGCTACCATCAGATCAAGATCCGTGCTAGTGATATTCCGAAGACGGCTTTCTCTACCCGATATGGGCTCTATGATTTTTTGGTGATGTCTTTTGGGTTGACCAATGCCCCGGCTTATTTTATGTACCTAATGAACTCAGTATTCATGCCAGAGCTGGACAAATTCGTGGTCATTTTCATTGATGATATTCTGGTTTATTCCAAGAATGAAGACGAGCACACTAAACATTTGCATACCGTACTCCAGAGACTGCGTGACCATCAATTGTATGCCAAATTGTCTAAATGTGATTTCTGGCTAAGAGAAATTAAATTCTTGGGTCACACAATTTCTCAGGATGGGATATCAGTTGATCCTGAGAAGGTACAAGAAGTAATGGATTGGAAACCTCCTACCACAGTGCAGCAGATTCAGAGTTTTCTGGGATTGGCAGGGTATTATCGACGGTTTATTCCAGATTTCTCCAGAATTGCCAAGCCAATGACTGAACTGTTGAAGAAGGGAGTCAAGTATAATTGGAGCCAGAAGTGTGAAGATGCCTTTCATACACTCAGGCAGCATTTGACAACAGCCCCAGTGCTAGCTCAACCTGATAACACCAAGCCCTTTGAAGTTTATTGCGATGCTTTCGGTACTGGATTGGGATGCGTCTTAATGCAAGATAATAGAGTAATTGCTTATGCCTCCCGAGCACTCAGACCCCATGAGCAGAACTACCCTACACATGATCTAGAGTTAGCAGCCGTGGTTCATGCTCTCAAGATATGGAGACATTACTTGATGGGAGCTCACTATAACATTTACACTGATCATAAGAGTCTCAAATACATTTTCACTCAGGCAGATCTTAACATGAGGCAGAGGAGATGGTTAGAGCTAATCAAGGACTATGATTTGGAGGTGCATTACTGATGAAGACATCCACACTACTGATGCATCTATACCAATACAAGTACCAATTTCTGGTCCCATTACTCGCGCTCGTGCTCGTCAACTCAACCATCAGGTGATTACACTCTTGAGTTCATGTCCATCATATTTAGACCATGGAGACCCGTGCACTCTTGTTTTGCTTAGGAATCAGGGAGAAGACCGAAAGGGAAAAGGATTTGAACATGCTGGATTCGGACTGCAGAAGAACACCAACTTGTGACGGTCACCACGGTCAGATGCGGGCTCGGATTGGAATGTTCAAGCACAACATGGAAAGCTTATCAAGTCTACTTTCATATGGATCCGGAATTATAGTCATATCTGTTCTGAGGCCGCCGTAATCATTGTTTTCTTACCGAGACATTTCCTGCCTTTTCTGCCCATGGTGCTGCGTCACCCTATTTTGGCCCAATGGGTCGTGTATCAAGTTAGGTCCATTAGGGACGCATCCTAGGGTTGCAGCACGACCCCAATACCCTTGTGGTCGTCCTCCCATGTTTATAAACCCCCTAGCCGCCACCAAGAACAGCGGGTTTTGTTTAGATCAAGTTTAGCTCTCGCTACTTGCTTGCAAGCGCGCGTGCTAGTTCAGCCGCCCGTCTTCTTGTCTTCGGAACCCCACCATATTGGAGTTTGATCTTTAAACCTACATTTAGATCTGGTAATTCAGTACTTGTTCTACTTGTTCTTGCTAGTTCTTCGATTGCTTGCAGGACGAGTGCCCTAGTGGCCAGGGTGTCACGCTCCACAAGATCGTGACAGCCATAGGAGGTGGTGTATCGGTTGCTAAGGCGCAGCGTCTTTGGAAGGCTGTAGTCGGGCCGTGAACGTCGTCTCCTCCCCCAATCGAGTTATTCCACACCCTCTCATCGAAAGATCGGGCAATCACCCAACGGGTGCACATCAGTTGGTAATCAGAGCAAGGTTTATCGGTGAGAGATTTACTTTTCTTCGCTGTTTTCTTATCTCCTATAGTCCAGAAAAAGCCAAAAAAATAGTAGATTAGTTTTACCGCAATCCTATAAACCATTGAGCATTTACTAGTACTACTTAGTTAGGGCTTGTTGAGTTTTTGGTTGCATCGGTTGTGTCGAGTTGCTGGTCTTAGTTTATTCCTTTAGAGTTTTGAGTTCTACCACGTTTTGGTCACCACGAAATCCACCATCACCAAAAACATCTCTGGTTCGTTTTTGCCACCACGGATACATATCATATCCGATTTGGAAGTTTAAATACAACCTGGAAAGCTTATCTTATCTTCTTTCCAACGGATCTGACCTTATCTCAAAATTCGTTCTGAGCGCTCCGCAATCATCGTAGAGATTTCTGGACTTCCTATATTAACAAGATTTGTTAAATCTGATTTAAAGGGGTTGTTAGCAATATCTTTATTGTTTGGGTTGTCATAGTGAAAAAAAAGGGTTTAGGCCCCTGCAAAAAAAAAAACAGAAGAAGAAGAAAAAAAAGAATAGAAAAGAAAAAAAAAGGAAAAGAAGAAGAAGGGGGCTGAATCTCTAAATCTGTTGTTTCTCTTTGTGCTGTGCTAGTTGTTCTTTTTCAGTGACTACCTTTGTGCCTAGGCTCACGTCTCTAGCCTGGTTTAGCCTAGGACCAGCACAGTACCACCGTTGAACGATTATTCAGCTTGCTTTTGTAACTAACGTGGTACTAGTGTATTCCTTGCTTCAGCCACCTACAACTCTACATATTTCGACTACAGTTTGACAGGTCGTGTTGCTGCGGCACCGATACACTTATTCCACGGTTGCAGACTTGTTGGTTGCTGACCCCTCCTGTTGTGCAAGGTAAGAATTGGTAAGAGCTTGTGTGGCAGGTTGAGAGTGAGCGCCTTGCAGTAGCTACATCCTAATAGTTGTAGAGTTTTTATTCCTTCACGTTTTTTTTTCTTGTTGCCTTTGTTCGTCTAACCATGGCAGGATTGGAGGTTGATGATGCTTCTCGTAATATGCCACACTCTCCTCGCACCAAGGGTATCATACAACACTTTGTAAGGCTAGTGAAGACGCACACGGAAGGTCTTGATAATGACATGCAGGTGACGAATGAAAAGATGGGGCAATTGGAGGCCACACAGATCGACACGAACACCAAACTTGCAAATGTGGAAATGACAGTTGCTCATATTGACAAGAGCCTTGTCGCACTCTTGAGGCGGTTTGATGAGATGCATGCTAATATCAATGGTGGGCGTGATGAGGGCGCCGAAGGTAACTGGGATGACTATGTTGCTGATACTGAACAAGATGACCAAGAAGCACCTAATCGCCGGCGACTACGTACTAACCGTAGAGGTATGGGTGGTTTTCACCGACGTGAGGTACATGGTAATGATGATGCTTTTAGTAAGGTTAAATTTAAAATACCTCCTTTTGATGGTAAATATGACCCTGATGCTTACATTACTTGGGAGATTGCGGTTGATCAAAAGTTTGCATGCCATGAATTTCCTGAGAATGCGCGGGTTAGAGCTGCTACTAGTGAGTTTACTGAATTTGCTTCTGTTTGGTGGATAGAACATGGTAAGAAGAATCCTAATAACATGCCACAAACTTGGGATGCGTTGAAACGGGTCATGCGGGCTAGATTTGTTCCTTCTTATTATGCACGTGATATGTTAAACAAGTTGCAACAATTGAGACAGGGTACTAAAAGTGTAGAAGAATATTATCAGGAATTACAAATGGGTATGCTGCGTTGTAACATAGAGGAGGGTGAGGAATCTGCTATGGCTAGATTTTTGGGCGGGTTAAATAGGGAAATTCAGGACATCCTTGCTTATAAAGATTATGCTAATGTAACCCGATTGTTTCATCTTGCTTGCAAAGCTGAAAGGGAAGTGCAGGGACGACGTGCTAGTGCAAGGTCTAATGTTTCTGCAGGAAAATCTACACCATGGCAACAGCGCACGACTACGTCCATGACCGGCCGTACACCAGCACCAACTCCCTCGCCAAGTCGACCAGCACCCCCGCCTTCCTCCGGCGACAAACCACGTGCATCTTCCACAAATTCAGCAACCAAATCTGCCCAGAAACCAGCAGGTAGTGCCTCTTCAGTAGCCTCCACGGGTAGAACAAGAGATGTTCTGTGTTATCGATGCAAGGGCTATGGACACGTGCAGCGTGATTGTCCTAATCAGCGTGTTTTGGTGGTAAAAGACGATGGTGGGTATTCCTCTGCTAGTGATTTGGATGAAGCTACACTTGCTTTGCTTGCGGCTGATGATGCAGGCACTAAGGAACCACCCGAAGAACAGATTGGTGCAGATGATGCAGAGCATTATGAGAGCCTCATTGTACAGCGTGTGCTTAGTGCACAAATGGAGAAGGCAGAGCAGAATCAGCGACATACGTTGTTTCAAACAAAGTGTGTCATTAAGGAGCGTTCATGTCGTTTGATCATTGATGGAGGTAGCTGCAACAACTTGGCTAGCAGCGACATGGTGGAGAAGCTTGCACTTACGACCAAACCGCACCCGCATCCATATCACATTCAATGGCTTAACAATAGTGGTAAGGTCAAGGTAACCAAGCTGGTACGAATTAATTTTGCTATTGGTTCATATCGTGATGTTGTTGACTGTGATGTTGTGCCTATGGATGCTTGTAATATTCTGCTAGGTAGACCATGGCAATTTGATTCAGATTGTATGCATCATGGTAGATCAAATCAATATTCTCTCATACACCATGATAAGAAAATTATTTTGCTTCCCATGTCCCCTGAGGCTATTGTGTGTGATGATGTTGCTAAAGCTACCAAAGCTAAAACTGAGAACAACAAGAATATTAAAGCTGTTGGTAATAACAAAGATGGGATAAAATTGAAAGGACATTGCTTGCTTGCAACAAAAACTGATGTTAATGAATTATTTGCTTCCACTACTGTTGCCTACGCCTTGGTATGCAAGGATGTTTTGATTTCAATTCAAGATATGCAGCATTCTTTGCCTCCTGTTATTACTAACATTTTGCAGGAGTATTCTGATGTATTTCCAAGTGAGATACCAGAGGGGCTGCCACCTATACGAGGGATTGAGCACCAAATTGATCTTATTCCTGGTGCATCTTTGCCGAATCGTGCGCCATATAGGACAAATCCAGAGGAAACAAAAGAAATTCAGCGACAAGTGCAAGAACTACTCGACAAAGGTTACGTGCGTGAGTCTCTTAGTCCGTGTGCTGTTCCGGTTATTTTAGTGCCTAAGAAAGATGGAACATGGCGTATGTGTGTTGATTGTAGGGCTATTAATAATATCACGATACGTTATCGACACCCTATTCCACGTTTAGATGATATGCTTGATGAATTGAGTGGTGCCATTGTCTTTTCTAAAGTTGATTTGCGTAGTGGGTACCACCAGATTCGTATGAAATTGGGAGATGAATGGAAAACTGCTTTCAAAACTAAGTTCGGATTGTATGAGTGGTTAGTCATGCCTTTTGGGTTAACTAATGCACCTAGCACTTTCATGAGATTAATGAACGAGGTTTTGCGTGCCTTCATTGGAAAATTTGTGGTAGTATACTTTGATGACATATTAATCTACAGCAAATCTATGGATGAACATGTTGATCACATGCGTGCTGTTTTTAATGCTTTACGAGATGCACGTTTATTTGGTAACCTTGAGAAGTGCACATTTTGCACCGATCGAGTTTCGTTTCTTGGTTATGTTGTGACTCCACAGGGAATTGAGGTTGATCAAGCCAAGGTAGAAGCGATACATGGATGGCCTATGCCAAAGACTATCACACAGGTGCGGAGTTTCCTAGGACTTGCTGGCTTCTATCGCCGTTTTGTGAAGGACTTTAGCACCATTGCTGCACCTTTGAATGAGCTTACGAAGAAGGGAGTGCATTTTAGATGGGGCAAAGTACAAGAGCACGCTTTCAACGTGCTGAAAGATAAGTTGACACATGCACCTCTCCTCCAACTTCCTGATTTTAATAAGACTTTTGAGCTTGAATGTGATGCTAGTGGAATTGGATTGGGTGGTGTTTTGTTACAAGAAGGCAAACCTGTTGCATATTTTAGTGAAAAATTGAGTGGGTCTGTTCTAAATTATTCTACTTATGATAAGGAATTATATGCTCTTGTGCGAACATTAGAAACATGGCAGCATTATTTGTGGCCCAAAGAGTTTGTTATTCATTCTGATCATGAATCTTTGAAACATATTCGTAGTCAAGGAAAACTGAACCGTAGACATGCTAAGTGGGTTGAATTTATCGAATCGTTTCCTTATGTTATTAAGCACAAGAAAGGAAAAGAGAATATCATTGCTGACGCTTTGTCTAGGAGATATACTTTGCTGAATCAACTTGACTACAAAATCTTTGGATTAGAGACGATTAAAGACCAATATGTTCATGATGCTGATTTTAAGGATGTGTTGCTGCATTGTAAAGATGGGAAAGGATGGAACAAATATATCGTTAGTGATGGGTTTGTGTTTAGAGCTAACAAGCTATGCATTCCAGCTAGCTCCGTTCGTTTGTTGTTGTTACAGGAAGCACATGGAGGTGGCTTAATGGGACATTTTGGAGCAAAGAAAACGGAGGACATACTTGCTGGTCATTTCTTTTGGCCCAAGATGAGAAGAGATGTGGTGAGATTGGTTGCTCGTTGCACGACATGCCAAAAGGCGAAGTCACGGTTAAATCCACACGGTTTGTATTTGCCTCTACCCGTTCCTAGTGCTCCTTGGGAAGATATTTCTATGGATTTTGTGCTGGGATTGCCTAGGACTAGGAAGGGACGTGATAGTGTGTTTGTGGTTGTTGATAGATTTTCTAAGATGGCACATTTCATACCATGTCATAAAACTGACGATGCTACTCATATTGCTGATTTGTTCTTTCGTGAAATTGTTCGCTTGCATGGTGTGCCCAACACAATCGTTTCTGATCGTGATGCTAAATTTCTTAGTCATTTTTGGAGGACTTTGTGGGCAAAATTGGGGACTAAGCTTTTATTTTCTACTACATGTCATCCTCAAACTGATGGTCAAACTGAAGTTGTGAATAGAACTTTGTCTACTATGTTAAGGGCAGTTCTAAAGAAGAATATTAAGATGTGGGAGGACTGTTTGCCTCATATTGAATTTGCTTATAATCGATCATTGCATTCTACTACAAAGATGTGCCCATTTCAGATTGTATATGGTTTGTTACCTCGTGCTCCTATTGATTTAATGCCTTTGCCATCTTCTGAAAAACTAAATTTTGATGCTACTAGGCGTGCTGAATTGATGTTAAAACTGCACGAAACTACTAAAGAAAACATAGAGCGTATGAATGCTAGATATAAGTTTGCTAGTGATAAAGGTAGAAAGGAAATAAATTTTGAACCTGGAGATTTAGTTTGGTTGCATTTGAGAAAGGAAAGGTTTCCTGAATTACGAAAATCTAAATTGTTGCCTCGAGCCGATGGACCGTTTAAAGTGCTAGAGAAAATTAACGACAATGCATATAGGCTAGATCTGCCTGCAGACTTTGGGGTTAGCCCCACATTTAACATTGCAGATTTAAAGCCCTACTTGGGAGAGGAAGTTGAGCTTGAGTCGAGGACGACTCAAATGCAAGAAGGGGAGAATGATGAAGACATCCACACTACTGATGCATCTATACCAATACAAGTACCAATTTCTGGTCCCATTACTCGCGCTCGTGCTCGTCAACTCAACCATCAGGTGATTACACTCTTGAGTTTATGTCCATCATATTTAGACCATGGAGACCCGTGCACTCTTGTTTTGCTTAGGAATCAGGGAGAAGACCGAAAGGGAAAAGGATTTGAACATGCTGGATTCGGACTGCAGAAGAACACCAACTTGTGACGGTCACCACGGTCAGATGCGGGCTCGGATTGGAATGTTCAAGCACAACATGGAAAGCTTATCAAGTCTACTTTCATATGGATCCGGAATTATAGTCATATCTGTTCTGAGGCCGCCGTAATCATTGTTTTCTTACCGAGACATTTCCTGCCTTTTCTGCCCATGGTGCTGCGTCACCCTATTTTGGCCCAATGGGTCGTGTATCAAGTTAGGTCCATTAGGGACGCATCCTAGGGTTGCAGCACGACCCCAATACCCTTGTGGTCGTCCTCCCATGTTTATAAACCCCCTAGCCGCCACCAAGAACAGCGGGTTTTGTTTAGATCAAGTTTAGCTCTCGCTACTTGCTTGCAAGCGCGCGTGCTAGTTCAGCCGCCCGTCTTCTTGTCTTCGGAACCCCACCATATTGGAGTTTGATCTTTAAACCTACATTTAGATCTGGTAATTCAGTACTTGTTCTACTTGTTCTTGCTAGTTCTTCGATTGCTTGCAGGACGAGTGCCCTAGTGGCCAGGGTGTCACGCTCCACAAGATCGTGACAGCCATAGGAGGTGGTGTATCGGTTGCTAAGGCGCAGCGTCTTTGGAAGGCTGTAGTCGGGCCGTGAACGTCGTCTCCTCCCCCAATCGAGTTATTCCACACCCTCTCATCGAAAGATCGGGCAATCACCCAACGGGTGCACATCAATTACCACCCTGGCAAAGCCAATGTTGTGGCAGATGCCTTGAGCAGAAAGGCCTAGTGCAATTGTATGAGCATGGATGCAAGAGTTACCACCCTGTGTGATGAGTTGTGCAAGCTGAACCTGGAAGTTGTTTCTTCAGGTGCCTTAAGTTATATCTCGGTGGAGCCCACATTACAAGAGCAAATAGTGAGGGCACAAATCGAAGACAAGGGTGTTCAGATTATCAAGGAAATGATCAAGCAGAAAGCAGAAAAATACAAATGCTTCCGTCAGGACTGCAAAGGAATTCTCTGGTTTGGAGATCGATTGGTTGTTCCCAAGGACCCTGAGCTCAGAAAGAAGATATTGGATGAAGTCACCTTTCAAAATTCTCCATGCACCCCGGCAGCAACAAGATGTATCATGATCTCAGATCCTTATACTGGTGGACTAGAATAAAGAGGGAAATTGCCAAGTACATATCCGAATGTGACACCTGCCAGAGAATAAAGGCCAATCATTTGAAGGTAGCAGGCCCTTTGCAACCCCTTCCCATACCATCTTGGAAATGGGAGGACATTTGTATGAATTTTATCGTGGGATTGCCCAATACTGTGACACCCCAGTGTCACCTAGGGTTTCTCTCAAAGTGCTAAACCAAGAACCATCATTTTATGTGAACCAAATTGAGCATGAGCATCAAATTGACTTAAGAATGAAGAATCAACCAAGCCTATACTTAAAAGTATCATGATCAAAACAAATGAGTCTTTCAAAAAGGTAATAATGTTGCAACCCTAATAAAAACCCTAAGTGAGCCCTATGATCAAAATTCAAGAAAATGGGGAAAAGGGTATGAAAAATTTAAAATCATGGCTTGGGCCAATTATAAACATTGAAGTATAATCATTAAGCAACAAGAAAGGTTGAGGAAGCTTGGCCAAAATAAATCAAATAAAACCCCAAAACAAGCTTCTCATGTGGGGACTCAATGGGGAATTCCGAATTTCAGAATTCTGAATTTCAGACCTTGAGCCAAAGATCAAGCGTGTTCACCTTGATCCCTAACTCAAACCCTAATGGCCCTATTAACCAAAATGTGCCTAACTAACCCCTCTGTCGTGTGCCAGAAGATGGCATTGGGACGCGAGCCCTAGACAAACCAAAACCTTAGATTTGCCTCGGGTTTGAGCAGGGAGACACACAGGATTTCCGGGCTCCATATCTCTGCAACCAGTAGGCAAAATCCTATGACCCCCACACAAGATCGGTAGCTTGTAGGGAGGAGAAGAGGTTTTGTGCACTGACCAAGGCGAGAGCAGGCTCGGATGGGCGACCACACGCGCCAGAACTTGGGCAGAACGCACGGGCACACGTGTTCGACCCTGGTCGGCATGCCAGCGCTCGCCCAACCCGCGCGCGCGCTCGCCCCGGCGTTCGGTCAAGTCCGCCGCGTGCCCTTGCCCTCGGTCGTGCTCACCCGCTCCTATAAAGCCTCCCCAGGCGCGCCTCACTTCACCCCGGTGATGGCGCTCACCATCACCAGCCAGCCACCCCTCCTTAGCTCCGGTGAGCTCTTTTCCGCCCGCCACTGCCACCAGAGCCTCGGCCACCGTGGCCAGCCCACTCCAGCCACCCCCAAGTCGAGCCAGTGCTTCGGCTAGCTCCACCAGTGGCCCGTGAAGCTTTCCAAGCCCTCGGACCCGGCAGAACTTCACCGGAAGCCCGAGATCGACTTCACCTGACTTCGGCCGCCTGACTGCACGCGTGGACCAAGCTCTCCGGTGAACCATTCTTCAATTCCTCGCGCACACCCCCTTCCTTGTTCCCTGGTGAAGCTCTCTGACCCGTTCGATTGAACTATCGCGCCGTGAGCAGGCCGGACTCCTTGTCGCCGACGAGCATCTCCGCCTGCGCACGTGGACCGGTCGACTCCGACCACCCCCGACGGCGACCCGCACATCGCTGTGATCCCCGAGACCTCCCCTACGTCCTCGACCACCTCACCGGAGCAATCTCGCCGCCGGTAAGCCCCTCCGCCCTTTCTTCCGCCGCGGGTACTGTTTAAGTTAGGAGAAGGACCTCGGGTTAGGATTAGAAGAACCCAGGGGGTTTTCTGCAATGTCAGTGACTCATTTGAAAAGTTGCCCAGGGACTGATCCGTGAGGAAAACTTAAAACACCCGCCAGGGACCCCAGTGCAAAGTAGTTTTCCATTTAATCAATTCTGTTAATCTTTTTAAATAACCAGAGAACTTAGAAAATCCATAAACTTGATGATTTCTTAATCAAAAGTTGTTAAACTAATTTTGCTAGATCCTAAATATTATGAATAATCATTTATAAATAATGAACCCTATGCTTTCTGTTCTAATTTTTAGAGTTTAGAAGTAAAAACAGAAACTAACCAAATCTTGTTTAATTAAGGAAAATTAGTTTTTCTTCTGTGCTGAACCTAAGAAAATTTGTAGGTATTCAAACCTCTTTTAGACACTATTTAAAAATAGTAGGAACCCTAGTATTAATGAATATAGTGTAGATATCCATTTAAAGCTATTTTGCCCAAAACTTAGGAAAAATCAGAAAGGCATTAGAAATTAATGAACAGTGAGTGGAATTATTTTTCCTAGTTTGCTTAAGTAACAGAGAACCTAGGAAAAATAAAGAGACCTTTAGTCCAGATCAGTTTTAAAATAAAATGTTTTATTTAGCATTATTCCAACTGAAAATCAATTATTAGAATTATAAAACTAGACCCAAAATTAATAATAAAAATTCAGTGGACTTATAACCACCAGAACCCCACTGCAAAAATAATAAACACCCCAGCCCATCATTTTAAGTAGGGAAAATAAATCTAACATGATAATAAGGCATTTTCCAAATAAATCATGAAGTAACCCATGATAATGCAAAGTGGGCAACCAAAATTTTGCTAAGTCAATGATGAGATAAGCCACCAGAGAAAAATGCAAACCCATTAAAAAGATGCAAAATAGTACCTATTGCTAATATTTTATAAGAAAGACCATTTAATCCAATTAATGCATACCACCCCTTACCTTAAGCAAAAAGATGCCAAACTTCAGAATGATTGCTCTTACGCAAAATAAAAGCTAAGAAAAATGGGAAATCTGTTGTTTGATATTTTTCAAATATAGTGGTAGTAGAAAGCCCCTCTTTGGCTAGAAACTTGAGAAAACCATAGTAAAATAACTAATAGGTATTAATGACTAGAAATTTGTGTCAAGTCATGTTATAGCACCTAAAAGCCAGAAAAAATAAGTTTTAGAGAATTACCTACTTTTAATTAATAGTTGTTGTTCAAAGCACCCTTTCTGCCCTAAAACTTGGTAATTTTGTCCAGAGAAAACTATTCACTTTCTGATCCCTAAATTTTGAGACAGAGAATTATACACCAGTAACAAGCCACTGTAATTTTTGCAGAATTTTTGGAATTTTATTAAGGCAACTTGTAGTTCAAACCCACTCCAAAACATTAAAGAGAATAAAAGAAAAAGAAAGAAGAAATAAACCTCACTCCAATAAGTCCAACTTGAATTCTTGTCAATTCTCACTAAGGCTTAAAAAGAAGTCAGTGGAACCCCAAAAATAAACCTACCACTTACCTTAGCCAAGTTTGACCCAATTTACCAAGTATACCACCGAAAGGTCTTACATAAGTGAAGTTTAACCTTGTCTAACTCAAGAAGATCATACACCGTCAAAAGTTGTAATTTCTAAAGCACATATCATATCATGCATATATCTTACGCATTGCATTAATTAGATTGTAATCTTGCCGACGGAGAGTACGTGCTCATCCCCGAGCAAGGATCTGTCCAAGAGGAGGACCAGGAGCAAGCTTCCGAGGCTGCTGTTGAGGATCTCCCCGCAGCCCCAGCAATTGAAGGCAAGCCCCGGTTTATATGCATAACCGTATTATTATATGCTACTTTACTACATTTAATGCTTGTAGGATTGTAATGTGCACTTAAGTGTAGGAGTTGCTTGAAACCTCTAGTTGCATGAACTTAGGATTCCTTTATGAGATGAATACTAGTATGCTAGGTCGAGTAGCTGCTTGCTAATCAGGATCTCGGTAGAAGTCGAGTGATTTTTCTAGCACTCGCGCGCGGTCAGGAATTGATTGTATTCATCTTGATAACGGGATCTATGTTGGTCTATGGACTTGGATCCAGGGAGGATGCCTTGACCATGAGACAGGAAAAAGGAATTAAGGATTAATGTGTGGATACCTGAGTCAAGCTTTTGAACGTACTAAGCACATGCCGGGAAAAATGGTAACCGGTAAACCTAGTACCTGACTGAAGCCGGGCGTAGACTTTATCCCTCATGCGACCTGAGACTGGGTCTCCCATGCTAGCTATGGTGGGTACAAGTGCGGTCACTGCACGGCGGCAGTCGGGGTCAGTGGAGCATTGTATGCCAACGCGGTGAGGCCTGGACGCGAACGGGGAATCGATGGGGACGGTTGTCATGTGTGGGGTCGGAGTATCCTGACATGCCGTGTGTTTAGGTTTACCTTGCAAGGTTAAAACTCGATTCGAATCGTCTTCTTCTCGCAGCTAATGAGACTGCTTGACCCCTTGTACTGCATCGAGTAAGAAGTGAAATGAGGTTACATGAGATAATTTGTTGATTGAACTAAATGCTTGTTACCATGTATGCTTAGAAGGAGCAAATCTAGCCAAGTTAATGAGGATAGAAATTTGAAAAGCTAAAAATTGATTTTAGAAACAGCTAGTGCTTTTGGCAAACCAAACCCCTCAGCCAAACAGTTGCATAGTCTAGAGGTAGAGGAGTAGACTCCTCACACCGGTTAAGTCCAGCTGAGTATTGTTATACTCAGCCTTGCTTGTGGCATAATTTTTGCAGGTACCATTCAAGAAATGGTTGATGGTGTGACTTGGCCTACCACCCTGCCACCGGGTTGGACGGTCGAGTGGGATGTTGCTCCGGCAGGAGAGGAGCACGAGGAGTAGTGGGCTAGACCTTGCCCATTTCCTCGATACCGACGACATCGATTATTCGCTGCACTTTATTTTGTGACCTCTTATTTGCTACTCAAAAACTCCGATCTATGTAATAATTCAGCACTTAATTTGAGGTTTCCTGTTTTATTGTATTTCTTCTGTGACTCACCTTCGAGTGAGACTGTGGAATTTGATCCTGGTTAAGTGGCTCTATCAGACTAGATCTAAGGGACTGACGGGTTATTCCGATTTAAGTGTGTTACGACCCCTGAGGCGTGACTTAGGCACTTAAGCTGGAATAATTCGGGTGGTTCTGCCACAGCTGGTATCGGAGCAAATTCCACCATAGAGAAGGACAATAAACCATGAATACCATTTTCAAAAATCTAAAACTTGCCTAGAAACTGCTACGGATCGTCAGGACTAGACCTAGGACAAAAGGTCATAGGCATAGAGGGAGAAATAGGTGGCTAATTAATTAGGCCCCGTGGGCCAGTACTTATGTTTTTTTAAGGATGCCCTAAAAGCACCCTATTGTTGGAGAGGCAACGTTACTTCCAGCATGCATGCATTATAAACACAAAGAGGAATTAAAAACATGAGCTAACCCTCCTTCTTTAAAACCATCCAGGCTCTCTTTTTCTTTTTCCTTCCACCATAATCTTTACCTTTGATTCCCTTCCGCAGATGAATTCACCCACCCTCGCCAGTGGAGGAGACACTCATTTCAGTTATGACTTCCTTTCTCGCGATGGCTTTCCTTCCATCTTATGGGAAGTGCTTAACTCTGTCGGTTACCCTACGCCCCCTTTGTACACGGTGCAATTGTATGAGGAGCATCGGGTACCTCGTTGTCGGGTCTGGCTGACTTTGGAGGCTCATCCCCTTCAGCCGGGTTGGCTTTCTCTTGATTCCGAGACAATTGGACTCAGGACGGATGACACCGTTGAAGCAGCAGCCATGAAGACTCTGACGACTTTCTGTGGCTACCATCCCCTGGAGATGGTGATGCACCCCTTGGGACTCTTCCCTGCTGAGAAGAAGGATGATCCTATGTGGTGTAACCGCGTGAGCCATGTGAAGGATGTGTGGGCAATGTATCCTGACTTGGTTGGGAGGGTCACCGTTCAGTGCATGAGTGCGCTGTACCGCCTTCAGGCCCTTCAGAGCGATGCTATGGCACTCCTTGCTAACACCGCTCAAACCGCCAAGCTCACTCTCGATAGTCGAGAAGATTTTGTGGTCGATCTATCCACTGAGTTGGTAGAAAAGGATCTGCAGGTGGAGAGGCTGAGCCAGCGCATTACCACCTTGGAGCAACAGGTGGAGATCCGGGACAACACTATTGATGTCTTGGAGAACCAACTTCACGATGTGCAGAGGGAACTCGAAGAAGCAAATGACCACCTGGACATGCACCACCTGGAGATGGAGGCCAATGAAGCCGGAAGCGAGGGAGAAGAGGCTCCCGAGGAGCTAGGACCAGCCTCTGGTGCCCATGGGACTACCTCCGCGATGCCTCCTTCACCCGTATCCAGTGTCGCTTCCACCGCTCAGGGTTAAGCAGTCACTTCGACACTTTTAGGCGGATAGAAACCTGTGTGAGCTTAGTTAATATCAGATTTTGGACTAGGCTTACGGGTACCTTCCCCTGATCGATGTAACCCTGTGAACTTTTGAAATCTGTGGGATGTTTGTCACCATGTTATCTTCATTTCGAAATTAATATTATGATTATGGCTTTTTCTTTTCCATATGAGATGATCCTGTCGTTTGAAACTGTGAGATAGGATAACAATGGCGGCAATCTCTGTTTTCAGATGGCAGCTAGGCAGCGTCGCGGGCATAACGAGCAGGTTCCCCTGCCACCACCTCCAGCTCCCACAGTGCAGGAGCTGATGGCCCAGCAGAATGAGATTCTGCGACAGCTCTTGCAGCGCCAGCCCCACCCTCAGCAGCATGGTGGAGGCCAGCATCAGCGACCTCCGGCAATGGCAACTTACTAGGAGTTTCTGAGCACGCGGCCACCCCTTGTTCACCAAGGTAGAGGATCCGTTGGACGCCGACGTGTGGCTTCGCGTCGTCGAGTCCAAGTTTCCCCTCCTAACGGGAGACTGTCCTGATGAAGCCAAGGCTCGCTTCGCCGCACAGCAGCTTCGCGGCCCTGCTCGGACTTGGTGGGACCACTTCCGTGCTATGCTCCCCGCTGATCGGGAAGTGTCTTGGGAGGAATTCAAGACTGCTTTCAGAGGACACCACATCCCAGCTGGCATTCTTGATCGGAAGCTAAATGAATTTCTGGCCCTTAATCAAGGAATCCGCACGGTACTGCAGTATGCGCAAGCCTTCAACGACTTATGCCAGTATGCAGGGTACCATGCTGATTCTGATGAAAAGAAGAGAGGCCGCTTCCGCAGGGGTCTTAACACCAAGCTGCGGGAACGACTCAACACTGTCCGGGCTGATAGCTTCAATGAGTTGGTCAACCTGGCCATCTCCTAGGAGGATTGCATTGTAGCTCACCGGGCAGAGAAGAAGAGAAAGGCACCAATGGCAGCACCATCCACTCAGGCTCAGAGGTTCCGGATTGTTTCTCACAATCAGAGCAGGGGTTTTTAGCGGCAGGCAGGCAGATGGGTGATCAGGCCACCTCAGCAGCAGCAGCCGGCACCCAACCGCTTTCCAGCTCTCGCTCCAAGGAACAATCAGCCTCCGCAGCAGCAGCAGTTCCGCCAGGGCAATGGGAACAAGTGTTTCACTTGTGGCAATGTGGGCCACTATGCCAAGAATTGTCCCAGGAACCAGCAGAGGCAGATGTCAGCACCAAATCAAGACAAGGGAAGAAAGCAGAAGGTACAAGTCAGGTAAGGGAAGCTCAACTTCACTACTCTGGAGGAAGTACCTGAGGGAGCTCCTATCATGACCGGTATCTTTTCAGTTTATAATCAATCTGCTTTAATTCTGTTTGATTCTGGTGCATCTCATAGTTTCATTAGCCAGAAGTTCAGTGCTAAATGTGAACTGCCATTCTCTCACTCAAAAGGGTCATTCTTGATAGTCACACCTGGGGGTAAAATTTCAACTAATCAATTAAACCAAAGTGTGCCTATTCAACTAGGGAGCCACGTTGTCAAAACCACTCTTCTTGTATTGGGTTTGGAAAATGTGGACATTATTCTGGGAGCTAATTGGATGACCTTGCACCAAGTTGTGCTTGATGTAGCCAGCCGTACCGTGGAAGTTAATTCTCCGTTCTGCGGGAACTTTACCTTAATTCTGCCTAGTCAAGGTTCTACTCAGTCATGTGCTTTCTCTATGACAGAGTTACCTCTGAAGAAGATCCCAGTGGTCTGTGAGTATGCAGATGTCTTCCTGATGAATTGCCAGGAATGCCACCAGACCGGGATATTGAATTTGCCATCGAGTTGCAACCGGGAACGACCCCAATTTCCAAGAGGCCCTACCGAATGCCACCCGCTGAGTTGGCAGAATTGAAGAAGCAATTGCAAGAGTTGCTGGATAAGGGATTTATTAACCCAAGTACTTCGCCTTGGGGATGTCCAGCACTGTTCGTAAAGAAGAAGGATGAAAGCTTGAGGCTGTGTATAGATTACCGCCCTCTTAATGCGGTAACTATCAAGAACAAGTATCCTTTGCCTCGTATTGATGTTCTTTTTGACCAGTTGGTCGGGGCCAAGGTGTTTTCCAAAATAGACCTTCGCTCCGGCTACCATCAGATCAAGATACGAGCGAGCGATATTCCGAAGACGGCATTCTCAACCAGATATGGGCTATATGAATTTTTGGTGATGTCATTCGGGCTGACAAATGCACCAGCATATTTCATGTATCTGATGAATTCTGTTTTCGTGCCTGAATTGGACAAGTTCGTAGTGGTTTTCATCGATGATATCTTGGTGTACTCAAGGAACGAAGAAGAACATGTCGGGCATTTGCATGTAGTGCTTCAACGTCTGCGAGAGCACCACCTTTATGCCAAGTTATCCAAGTGTGATTTTTGGCTAAGGGAAATCAAATTCTTGGGTCACACTATCTCTCAGGCAGGAATAGTTGTTGATCCTGATAAAGTGCAAGAGGTGATGAACTGGAAGCCACCAACGAGTGTCCGTCAGATTCGGAGTTTTCTGGGATTAGCTGGTTATTACCGAAGATTTATTCCGGATTTCTCTCGAATTGCGAAGCCTATAACTGAGTTGCTGAAGAAAGAAGCCAAGTTTGTCTGGAGTCAGAAGTGCGAAGATGCCTTCCATGCATTAAGGCAGCATCTGACCACAGCACCAATATTAGCGCAACTCGACAACAGCAAGTCTTTTGATGCCTCTAGTACTGGGCTAGGTTGTGTCTTGATGCAAGACAACCGAGTCATCGCTTATGCCCCAAGAGCACTCAGGCCTCATGAGCAGAATTATTCCACTCATGACCTCGAGTTGGCAGCAGTGGTTCATGCATTAAAAATGTGGAGGCACTATTTAATGGGAACCCACTGCAACATCTTCACTGATCATAAGAGCCTTAAGTACATCTTTACTCAGGTTGATCTCAACATGAGGCAGAGAAGATGGTTAGAGCTGATCAAGGATTATGACCTGGAGGTACATTATCACCCAGGGAAGGCCAATGTGGTAGCAGATGCCTTGAGTCGGAAGTTGCAATGCAATTGTATTCTGATGGATTCTCGCATTAACACCTTGTTTGATGAGTTGAGCAAGATGCAAATTGAAGTGATTCCTTCTGGTTCTTTGTCTCACATTTTAGTTGAGCCAGCTTTGCAAGACCAGATTATCATGGCCCAGCTCAGTGACAAGGGAGTGCAGATTATCAAGAAGAATCTCCATCAGAAGGTTGAGAAGTATAATTGTTTCCGCCAAGATGAAAAGGGTGTGTTATGGTTCAAAAGCAGATTGGTGATTCCTAAAAACCAGGACCTCAAGAGGAAAATCTTGGATGAGGCTCATCTCTCCAAATTCTCTATGCATCCCAGGAGCACCAAAATGTACCATGATCTGAAGCCTTTGTATTGGTGGACCAGAATGAAGAAGGAGATAGCCCAGTATGTATCAGAATGTGACACCTGTCAGAGGATAATGGCAAGCCACTTGAAATCAGCTAGAGCTTTGCAACCCCTATCTATACCTTCATGGAAGTGGGATGACATCAGCATGGATTTCATTGTGGGTCTGCCCAGCACCTCTCGTCATCATGATTCGATTTGGATTATTGTGGACCGACTGATGAAAGTGGCACATTTTCTTCCTGTGCACACCACTGATAAGGCCCAGAAGTATGCAGAATTGTATATTGACCGGATTGTGTGTTTGCACGGATTACCTCGGACCATTGTTTCTGACCGAGGAGCCCAATTTGTTGCCAGATTTTGGGAACAATTGCAGGAGTCTTTGGGAACCAAGCTAATCAGAAGTTCAGCTTACCACCCACAGACTGATGGTCAGACGGAAAGGGTAAACCAAATCCTGGAGGATATGCTGAGAGCTTGTGCAATCGATTGTGGCAAGAACTGGGATAAGCACCTCTCCTTGCCAGAGTTTGCTTATAACAACAGTTATCAATCCAGCCTAAGGATGGCACCTTTTGAAGCTCTCTATGGAAGAAGGTGTAGGACACCACTCAATTGGTCTCAACCTGGAGAAAGAGAAGTTTTTGGACCTGACTTAGTGACTGAAGCCGAAAGGAAGGTCAAACTAATCAGGAAGAATCTAGAAGCTGCTCAGGCCAGGCAGAAGAGTTACCATGATAGAAGAAGGAAACCTCTCCAGTTCGAGGTGGGAAGTTTTGTATACCTCAAGGTATCACCCACCAAGGGAGTGCAGAGGTTTGGGATCAAAGGCAAGCTAGCCCCTCATTACATTGGACCTTATGAGATCATAGAAGCATGTGGACCCGTGGCATATAAGCTAAAGTTACCTTCAAAGATGTCTGCCATTCACAGTGTATTCCATGTATCTCAGCTGAAGAAGTGTGTTCGATTGCCGACCGAGATCATAGCAGAGCCAGAATTGGAGATAGAGCCAGATCTATCGTACCAAGAGTACCCTTCCAAGATTCTGGATTGCAAAGAAAGATCAACTCGGGCTAAATCGATCAAGATGTACAAGGTCCAGTGGAGTAATCACTCAGAGGAAGAAGCTACATGGGAAACCGAGGAATTCTTGAGATCCAACTTCCCCGATTGCCTACCTAAGGAAGCTGGTACGTAATCACACCCAACCCCTCCTCCTGCCCTTCGAATCTAATTTTCAAAAACATGATCTTAATTCAGAATAAAGTAGTCATGAAACAAAATTAAAAAGGACTTCCTTCTGAAGTTGCAAAGAGAATGACATTCGAAGAGCAGTTTTGCCCTAATAATAACAATAATCTTTAAGTCTCACCCTTCGCTTCACCCCGGGAGGACTCTGGCCCGAATCTCAGGACGAGATTCCTTTAAGGGGGGAAGGCTGGGACACCCCAGTGTCACATAGGGTTTCTCTCAAAGTGCTAAACCAAGAACCATCATTTTATGTGAACCAAATTGAGCATGAGCATCAAATTGACTTAAGAATGAAGAATCCACCAAGCCTATACTTAAAAGTATCATGATCAAAACAAATGAGTCTATCAAAAAGGTAATAATGTTGCAACCCTAATAAAAACCCTAAGTGAGCCCTATGAGCAAAATTCAAGAAAATGGGGAAAAGGGTATGAAAAATTTAAAATCATGGCTTGGGCCAATTATAAACATTGAAGTATAATCATTAAGCAACAAGAAAGGTTGAGAAAGCTTGGCCAAAATAACTCAAATAAAACCCCAAAACAAGCTTCTCATGTGGGGACTCAATGGGGAATTCTAAATTTCAGAATTCAGAATTTCAGACCTTGAGCCAATGATCAAGCGTGTTCACCTTGATCCCTAACTCAAATCCTAATGGCCCTATTAACAAAAATGTGCCTAACTAACCCCTCTGTCGTGTGCTAGAAGATGGCAAGTGGACGCGAGCCCTAGACACGACAAAACCCTGGATTTGCCTCGGGTTTGAGCAGGGAGACAGACCGGATTTCCGGGCTCCATATCTCTAGAACCAGTAGGCAAAATCCTATGACCCCCACACAAGATCGGTAGCTTGTAGGGAGGAGAAGAGGTTTTGTGCACTGACCAAGGCGAGAGCAGGCTCAGATGGGCGACCAAACGCGCCAGAACTTGGGCAGAACGCACGGGCACACGTGTTCGACCCTGGTCGGCACGCCGGCGCTCGCCCAACCCCCGCGCGCGCTCGCCCCGGCGTTCGGTCAAGTCCGCCGCGCGCCCTTGCCCTCGGCCGTGCTCGCCCGCGCCTATAAAGCCTCCCCGGGCGCGCCTCACTTCACCCCGCGCTCACCATCACCGGCCAGCCACCCCTCCTTAGCTCCGGCGAGCTCTTTTTCGCCCGCCACTACCACCAGAGCCTCGGCCACCGTGGCCAGCCCACTCCAGCCACCCCCAAGTCGAGCCAGTGCTTCGGCTATCTCCGCCAGTGGCCTGTGAAGCTTTCCAAGCCCTCAGACCCGACAGAACTTCACCAGAAGCCCGAGACCGACTTCACTAGACTTCGGTCGCCCGCCTGCGTGCGTGGACCAAGCTCTCCGGTGAGCCATTCTTCAATTCCTCGCGCACACCCCAATTCTTGTTCCCTAGTGAAGCTCTCTGACCCGTTCGATTGAACTATCGCGCCGTGAGCAGGCCGGACTCCTCACCGCCGACGAGCATCTCTGCCTGCGCACGTGGACCGGTCGACTCCGACCACCCCCGACGGCGACCCGCACATCGCTGTGATCCCCGAGACCTTCCCTACGTCCTCGACCACCTCACCGGAGCAATCTCGCCACCGGTAAGCCCCTCCGCCCTTTCTTCCGCCGCGGGTACTGTTTAAGTTAGGAGAAGGACCTCGGGTTAGGATTAGAAGAACCCAGGGGGTTTTCTGCAATGTCAGTGACTCATTTGAATAGTAGCCCAGGGACTGGTCCGTGAGGAAAACTTAAAACACCTGCCACGGACCCCAGTGCAAAGTAGTTTTCCATTTAATCAATTCT
Source organism: Zea mays (assembly GCF_902167145.1). Taxonomy (NCBI): domain Eukaryota; kingdom Viridiplantae; phylum Streptophyta; class Magnoliopsida; order Poales; family Poaceae; genus Zea; species Zea mays. The sequence continues at coordinate 51,310,396 of NC_050103.1, forward strand.
GTTAATCTTTTTAAATAACCAAAGAACTTAGAAAATCCATAACTTGATGATTTCTTAATCAAAAGTTGTCAAAATAATTTTGCTAGATCCTAAATATTATGAACTATCATTTATAAATAATGAACCTTATGCTTTCTGTTCTAATTTTTAGAGTTTAGAAGTAAAAACAGAAACTGACTAAACCTTGTTTAATTAAGGAAAATTAGTTTTTATTCTGTGCTGAACCTAAGAAAATTTGTAGGTATTCAAACCTCTTTTAGACACTATTTAAAAATAGTAGGAACCCAAGTATTAAAGAATATAGTGTAGATATCCATTTAAAGCTATTTTGCCCAAAACTTAGGAAAAATCAGAAAGGCATTAGAAATTAATGAACAGTGAGTGGAATTATTTTTCCTAGTTTGCTTAAGTAATAGAGAACCTAGGAAAAATAAAGAGACCTTTAGTCCAGATCAGTTTTAAAATAAAATGTTTTATTTAGCATTATTCCAACTGGAAATCAATTATTAGAATTACAAAACTAGACCCAAAATTAATAATAAAAATTCAGTGGACTTATAACCACCAGAACCCCACTACAAAAATAATAAACACCCCAGCCCATCATTTTAAGTAGGGAAAATAAATCTAACATGATAATATGGCATTTTCCAAATAAATCATGAAGTAACACATGATAATGCAAAGTGGGCAACCAAAATTTTGCTAAGTCAATGATGAGATAAGCCACCAGAGAAAAATGCAAACCCATTAAAAAGATGCAAAATAATACATATTGCTAATATTTTATAAGAAAGGCCATTTAATCCAATTAATGCATACCACCCCTTTCCTTAAGAAAAAAGATGCAAAACTTCAGAATGATTGCTCTTGCGCAAAATAAAAGCTAAGAAAAATCAGAAATCTGTTGTTTGATATTTTTCAAATATAGTTGTAGTAAAAAGCACCTCTTTGGCTAGAAACTTGAGAAAACCCTAGTAAAATAACTAACAGGTTTTAATGACTAGAATTTTATGTCAAGTCATGTTATAGCACCTAAAAGCCAGCAAAAATAAGTTTTAGAGAATTACCTACTTTTAATTATTAGTTGTAGTTCAAAGCACCCTTTCTGCCCTAAAACTTGGTAATTTTGTCCAGAGAAAACTATTCATTTTCTGATCCCTAAATTTTGAGACAGAGAATTATACACTAGTAACAAGCCACTGTAATTTGTGCAGAATTTTTGGAATTTTATTAAGGCAACTTGTAGTTCAAACCCACTCCAAAACATTAAAGAGAATAAAAGAAAAAGAAAGAAGAAATAAACCTCACTCCAATAAGTCCAACTTGAATTCTTGTCCATTCTTACTAAGGCTTAAAAAGAAGTCAGTGGAACCCCAAAAATAAACCTACCACTTACCTTAGCCAAGTTTGACCCAATTTACCAAGTATACCACCCAAAGGTCTTACATAAGTGAAGTTTAACCTTGTCTAACTCAAGAAGATCATACACCGTCAAAAGTTGTAATTTCTAAAGCACATATCATATCATGCATATATCTTACGCATTGCGTTCATTAAATTGTAATCTTGCCGACGGAGAGTACGTGCTCATCCCCGAGCAAGGATCTGTCCAAGAGGAGGACCAGGAGCAAGCTTCCGAGGCTGTTGTTGAGGATCTCCCTGCAGCCCCAGCAATTGAAGGCAAGCCCCGGTTTATATGCATAACCGTATTATTATATGCTACTTTACTACACTTAATGCTTGTAGGATTGTAATGTGCACTTAAGTGTAGGAGTTGCTTGAAACCTCTAGTTGCATGAACTTAGGATTCTTTTATGAGATGAATGCTAGTATGCTAGGTCGAGTAGCTGCTTGCTAATCAGGATCTCGATAGAAGTCGAGTGATTTTTCTAGCACTCACGCGAGGTCAGGAATTGATTATATTCATCTTGATAACGGGATCTATGTTGGTCTATGGACTTGGATCCAGGGAGGATGCCTTGACCATGAGACGGGAAAAGGAATTAAGGGTTAATGTGTGGATACCTGAGTCAAGCTTTTGAACGTACTAAGCACATGCCGGGAAAAATGGTAACCGGTAAACCTAGTACCCGAGTGAAGCCGGGCGCGGACTTTATCCCTCATGCGACCTGAGACTGGGTCTCCCATGCTAGCTATGGTGGGTACAAGTGTGGTCACTACACGGCGGCAGCCGGGGTCAGTGGAGCATTGTATGCCAAGGCGGTGAGGCCTGGACGCGAACGGGGAATCGATGGGGACGGTTGTCATGTGTGGGGTCGGAGTACCCTGGCATGCCGTGTGTTTAGGTTTACCTTGCAAGGTTAAAACTCGATTCGAATCGTCTTCTTCTCGCAGCTAATGAGACTGCTTGACCCCTTGTACTGCATCGAGTAAGAAGTGAAATGAGGTTACATGAGATAATTTGTTGATTGAACTAAATGCTTGTTACCATGTATGCTTAGAAGGAGCAAATCTAGCCAAGTTAATGAGGATAGAAATTTGAAAAGCTAAAAATTGATTTTAGAAATAGCTAGTGCTTTTGGAAAACCAAACCCCTCAGCCAAACAGCTGCATAGTCTAGAGGTAGAGGAGTAGACTCCTCACACCGGTTAAGTCTAGCTGAGTATTAGTATACTCAGCCTTGCTTGTGGCATAATTTTTGCAGGTACCATTCAGGAAATGGTTGATGGTGTGACTTGGCGTACCACCCTGCCACCGGGTAGTGGGCTAGGCCTTGCCCATTTCCTCGATACCGACGACATCGATTATCCGCTGCACTTTATTTTGTGAACTCTGATTTGGTACTCAAAAACTCCGATCTATGTAATAATTTAGCACTTAATTTGAGGTTTCCTGTTTTATTGTATTTCTTCTATGACTCACCTTCGAGTGAGACTGTGGAATTTGATCCTGGTTAAGTGGCTCTATCAGACTAGATCTGAGGGACTGACGGGTTATTCCGATTTAAGTGTGTTACGGCCCCTGAGGCGTGACTTAGGCACTTAAGCTGGAATAATTCGGGTGGTTCTGCCACAAATACCTCCCGACACCATGATTCCATTTGGGTCATTGTGGACAGATTGACCAAGACAGCTCACTTCTTGCTAGTGCACACCACCCACAGGACGGAGAAGTATGCAGAAATCTACATCGACCAGATAGTTCGTTTGCATGGAATACCAAGGACTATAGTATCGGACAGAGGAGCGCCCTTCGTGGCACGATTTTGGGAGCAATTGCAGGAATCACTTGGGACCCATGTAATACGAAGCAAAGCATACCATCCTCAAACAGATGGCCAGACAGAAAGGGTAAATCAGATTTTGGAAGACATGTTAAGGGCATGTGTGTTACACTATGGAAAGGATTGGGACAAGTGTCTTTCATTGGCAGAATTCTCCTATAATAACAGCTACCAGTCCAGTTTGAAGATGGCACCTTTTGATGCCTTATATGGGAGAAGGTGTAGGACCCCGCTAAATTGGTCTCAAGCTGGAGAGAGAGAAATATTTGGACCAGACTTGGTACTTGAAGCAGAGGAAAAGGTCAGAGTCATTAAGAAGAACTTAGAAGCTGCTCAGGCCAGGCAAAAGAACTATCATGATACGGGGCGAAAACCTCTGCAGTTTGAAGTGGGAGAGCATGTTTATCTTAAGGTGTCACCCACCAAAGGTGTCCAGAGATTTGGAATCAAGGGCAAGTTAGCGCCTCGCTACATTGGACCCTACGAGATCAAGGAGACTTGTGGACTTGTAGCATATCAATTGAAGTTGCCACCCCACATGTCAGCTGTTCATGATGTGTTCCATGTATCTCAGCTGTGGAAATGTGTCCGCTTACCCACTGAAGTGCTACCTGAACCAGAAATTGAGATAGAACCAGACCTGTCCTATCAAGAGTACCCCGTCAAGGTATTGGATCAGAAAGAGAGATCAACGCGGGCAAGGTCGATCAGAATGTATAAGGTTCAGTGGAGTCACCATTCATTAGAAGAAGCTACATGGGAGACTGAGGATTTTCTACGCTCTCGCTTCCCCGACTTTCTACCCAGAAGAGTCGGTATGTAACCCAAAACCCCCACCTGCCCTTTGAATACAAATATAAGAAAAACTTAGATGATAAGGATAGTCTAAGTTGTGGATTTGACTTAAAAAGGACTTCCTTCTGAAGTCGCAAAGAGAATGACATTCGAAGAGCAGTTAACTAGTGAAACTTGAATCAAAGAAGGAACAACACACCAACACACCTTCTCGGCACCCCTCCTGAGGACTCTACCTAAAATCTCGGGACGAGATTCCTTTAAGGGGGGAGGGCTGTAACACCCCAAGTGTTACCATGGCTATGGCACATCTATGCACTAATGACTGTGATCACATGTGGATGAAACTTAAGGAGAAGAGCATAAGAACCTTGGAGACCATGTATTAACCAAGAATGTTAATGACCTAAAAGCATTACCCAAGCTTTTGTACAATTATCACCTTGGACAAGAGGGGAGTAAACCCTAGACCCCTCTTGAACCCCTATCTCCTAAAACCTTGGTTGAAGGGGGGGATTAAGAAAATGTGCAAATCATGAACTAACCCTTGGCCAAAGTTAAGTAACATATTAATCAACAAATATATAGAGGAAACATTGCAAAAAGACCCCTTAAGAAACCCCAAATCTATTCCTTAAGTAGAGAGAGAGCTAGAGCTCTCTAATTCTCTCTAAGTCAAATTCTACACCTAATCTAAAGATCCACCATGTTCACCTTGTAGATGGCACCAAAACCACCTAAGTTGTATACCAAAAATGTGACATACCACCTAAGGCACCCACTGGAAAAAGTTGAGATCGAGCCCTTGACATTTGACATGTCTTGGCATCACTTTTGTCGCGCAGTGGGCAGGGAGACAAGCCAGATTTGGCGTCCGCATATCTTCTGAACTAGGGCTTATCTTCCCTTGGAACTAACATACAAGAGATAGCCATAGGTGCCAGGAAGAGGTCTACGCTGGATTTTTGCCAAGATTCGCACGTATGCGATCTCAGCAAGCTTTTGAACATGGGTAGAAGAACACCTCCACGTGTTCGACGCGCTCTGCGCTCGCCAGAGCACGCCCGCGCCCGACCCCTCGCACCCCGCGCCACGCCAAGTCGTGCCTGCATCTCCTGCTCGCGCCCGTGCCTATAAATCACCCTCAGGCGTCGACCGTACTCCTCCGCGCACGCTCAACCTCACCGGAGCCCAAAACCACCGGCGTTTGCCCCGCGCACGGTGTGCCCGCGGCCACCCGAGCCCCTGCTACCGTAGACCGGCCAATAGAGTCCTTCCCAGCCACGCCCGACCCTTGGAAGAGACTGTGCACGCCTCGGTGAAGCTCCCCGAGCAAGGAATCGGACTTTGCTTCGCCGGAGAAGCCAGTCCACGGTCGCCGGACTTTGCCCGACCGCCGGTGAACGTAAACCGGGTAAATCTCTGCTCCATTCTTCGATTCCTTGTGCACATAGCCTCTACGTCACCCCGTGGAGCTCATCGTGCCATTTGATTGAACTATATCGCCGTGGTTTAGCCGGAACACCCGCCGCCGACGAGATCACCCGCCTGCGCACGTGGACCGGACGATTCCGGCCACCTCTGCCGTCGAGCCGTACACCGCTGTGACCACCAGCACCTCCCGGAGCCAACCCCGCCCCTCGCCGGACCTCTCTCACCGTCAGTAAGCCGCACCGCCCTTTTCTTTCCCGCGGGTACTGTTTGCAATAGGGGAAGGACCTCGGGGAAGAAGAAGGAAAGGTCGGGGGAATTTTTGAACTGTCAGTGACTCAGGGGAATAGTGGCGCAGGGGTAGATTTGAGTGGGTTGATTTGAATTAAACTCAGGGTCCTCGGTGTAAACTGTTTTTCCAGGAAACCTTTTTATTAATCTGATTTAAATTCAAACAAAACTTGAATAATTCATATGTTCTATTTTGTTCACCCAAATCGAGTCAAACCAATTTTGCTAGATCTTAAATAATGTAAACCACTTAGGAAAAATATAAAACCCCTCAGTGTTATAGAAAACTTTAGAGTTTTGCATTAAATGATTAACTAGCCAAAAGCTAAAAGAAATAAGGAAAAATAGTCACAATATTTGACTGAGGTTAAGAAAATTTAGAGAAGTACTTGATCACCTGCTAACCTGTTTAAAAATGATAAACCCCTCTGTATACCCCATTAAGGTAGAGTTTGCCATTTATTTCACCTTGTGCTTAAAGTTAAAGAAAATAGAAAAGGTAATTTAAATAGAGAACCAGGGAGCACCCATATTTTTGTTAGTCTACTTATTCAGTATAGTTCACTAGAAAAATTTATTATACTCTGGTTTAGTATAAAATAATTTGGATACCTTTTATTTTAAGAAAACATGGAAAACTTAGAAAAACTCTAGAAAAATAACCCCAAGGTGAAAACACCGCAAACCTTGGGATAATTAATGTTTTGTTATTAAGAACATAGGAAACATATGAAACCTGCTGTTTGACATTTTTCAAATAACAAGATAGTAGAAAGTGCCTTTTTGACATTAAACTTTAGAAAATCACAACTAAATAACCACCAATTAACCTTTTGTGATTTTTGGCACAGAAGCATGTGATTATAATGACCCTTAGGACAGAACCCACCCCTAGTTTAGAGTTGTAGTGCAAAGTGACCCCCTTTGCCCAACTTGTGTTATTTTTGTCCAAGGCATACTCTTTTTATTCTAGACCTCAAATTCATAGAACAGACTATAGTGACCAATAGAAACACACTGTAATTTTTACAAAATTTTTGGAAAAAGTTAAACCACTGTTGTAGTTCAAACCCACACTAGAATTCATAAATACAAAATAAAGAAGGGGAAAATTAATTGTGGAAATTAGTGTCACCCTAACCCAACCAGCAAAACCCTTTTAAATTGCCCACTGAAATATATAAGAGAAATACAAATCCACTATGCTTATCCTTAACAAAACCCAAACCTAGAGTGATAAGCATAAACCACTAAAAGCCACGTATGACCAAGAAACCCTAAGTTACTAACTAACTTAGTTTTTCTTCCTTAGCATAATGTTTGTAAATCCTGCATAATCATGACATACATATTCCTATTCATTGCATTCGATAGACTACAACCTCGCTGACGGAGAGTACGTCCTCGTGCCGGAGCAATGAGCTGCTCAGGAGGTAGCCCCGGATCCAGCACCAGAGCCTGCACCAGAGGATCTGCCTGCCCCAGCTTTGGAAGGCAAGCCCCAGTTTTATGCATAACCTATTTATTATGCTATTTTACTACACTTAATGATTGTAGGATTGGATGTGCACTTAAGTGTAGGAGTTGTTTGAAACCCTAGTTGCATGATCTCAGGAATCCTTTTTGAGATGGATACTAGTATGCTAGGTCGAGTAGCTGCTTGCTAATTAGGGATCTCGGTAGAAGTCGAGTGATTTTTCTAGCACTCGCGCGAGGTCAGGAATTGGTTGTATCCATTTGTATATCATACTGATGATGATCTGTGGACAACGGTCCATGGGGATGCGTTGTCTACGAGACAGAAATTGGAATAAGGATTAAGGTGTGGTACCGTGTGTCAAGCGTTTGAACGTACTAAACACATACCGAGAAATATGGTAAATCGGTAAGCCTAGTACCTGAGTGAACCTGCTCGCAGACTTTACCCCTCACGCGACCTGAGACGTGGTCTCCAATTCCGGTTATGGTGGGTACAAGTGCGGTCACTGCACGACGGCAGTTGAGGTCAGTGAGGCATTGTACGCCAAGGCGGTGAGCCCTGATCTGTTGCTAGGGAATCGATGGGGACGGTTGATATGTGTGGGGACGGAGTGCCCCTACATGTCGTGTGTTTAGGTTTACCTTGCAAGGATAAAAACTCGATTCGAATCGTCTGCTTCTCGCAGCTAATGAGACTGCTTGATCCATGCTGCTAAATTGAGTAACAAGTGAAAATATGATGACGTGACAAAAGATGTTTATTGCTAATTTGCTTGCTACCATGAATGAGTAGATAGTTCATATTTAGTCTTAAGAGAGTCACACTAAAACTTTACAAAGCTAAAACTTGATTTATGAACTCAGCTAGTGCTTTTGGCAACCAAACCCCACAGCCAAACAACTGCATGTCTAGAGGTAGAGGAGTAGACTCCTCACACCGGGTAAGTCTAGCTGAGTATTAGTATACAGCCAAACAGCTGCTTGTGGCATAATTTTTACAGGTCCTTAGGAGGACATGGTTGCTGGAGTGACTTGGTCGTCCATCTTGCCACCGGGTTGGACTGTCAAGTGGGACCCCACCTCGGCTGAGGAGGAGCATGAGGAGTGATTGGACAGGCTTCCCCATCTCTCTGTTTAATTATCGTTAGTTTTATTTCGCTGCATTTCGAACAATGATGACTACTTTTGCTAAAACTCCAATGATGATGTAATATGTTAAATACTTTTTAATGTATGGTTTTATGCTTTATTGTATTTGCTCTGTGACTCACCATCGAGTGAGACTGTGGTACTTAATCCTGTCAGTGGCCTCGTCGGACTTGATCCGAGGGATTGACGGGTTATTCCCATTTAAGTGTGGTCTAGCCTCTAAGGCGGGACTTAGGCACTTAAGTTGGAATAATTCGGGCAGTTCCGCCACATTGTACGCCAAGGCGGTGAGCCCTGATCTATTGCCAGGGAATCGATTGGGACAGTTGATGTGTGTGGGGACGGAGTGCCTCGCCACGTCATGTGTTTAGGTTTACCTTGCAAGGTTTAAAACTCGATTCGAATCGTCTGCTTCTTGCAGCTAATGAGGCTGCTTGATCCATGCTGCTACATTGAGTAACAAGTGGAAATGTGTTGACTTGGCAAAAGATGTTGATTGCGAAATGCTTTATACCATGTATGATTAGATAGATACACATTTAGTCTTAAGAGAGTCACACTAAAACTTGAAAAGTTAAACTTGATTTTAGACTCAGCTAGTGCTCTTGGCAAACCAAACCCCTCAGCCAAACAGCTGCATGTCTAGAGGTAGAGGAGTAGACTCCTCACACTAGGTAAGTCTAGCTGAGTATTAGTATACTCAGCCTTGCTTGTGGCATAATTTTTACAGGTTCTCTGAAGGACATGGTTGCTGGAGTGACTTGGCCGTCCATCTTGCCACCGGGTTGGACAGTCGAGTGGGACCCTAACTCGGCAGAGGAGGAGCATGAGGAGTGATGGGCCAGGCTTCCCCATCCCTCCGTTTAATTACCGCTAGTTATATTTCGCTGCATTCCGAACAATGATCACTACTTTTGTTAAACTCCAATGATGTTGTAATAAATTAAATACTTCTTAATGTATGGTTTATGCTTTATTGTATTTGCTCTGTGCCTCACCTTCGAGTGAGTACGTGGTACTTGATCCTGTTAGTGGCCTCGTCGGACTAAATCCGAGGGACTGACGTTTTATTCCTATTTAAGTGTGGTCTAGCCTTTAAGGTGTGACTTAGGCACTTAAGTTTGAATAATTCGGGCGGTTCCGCCACATATCCCTCTCAGTAATAGAATAGTGCTCTGAGAAGGCCTCTGCACCTCGAAGATCGTTGTCCGAACGGCGCACTAAGCAAGTAGCCTTCCACTGGTCCGGGTATAACTTGTGACGATGTTGGTAGACTACACAACGGTACTCAATGGACCAAGTGTGTCGGTCGAAGGCTCGACGCAGCAAGGTGTCGAGAGCGTCGTGGAAGTCACACCCGTGAGCGGCGTCGCGTGTGATGGGTGTAGAGATCCATCCCTCTGGCTCCTGCTCCTCTGAGAGCTCCGTGTTGTGGCTCGAACTGCCACCGGCATCATCGTCGTCTTCGTCTTAGTCAGGGTCTCCGCCAGGCAAGAAGGCAAAAAGGGGATCACTAACTTACGTGCAGTGCATCTAATACGAGCCATCTACAAAAGACATTGTAGGCACGAGAGTGAGAGTAGAACTATAAGACCAGCAAGTAAACATAAAGAAAAGTGAGACAAAATTTTGTAGGAATAGTAATAATATAGAATTGGTCAAGATGACCAACTTTTGAAATGACACTAAAGGTCAAGGTGAGGGTAGAGGTCTATATCCCTTAGGACGACCATTCTAGTCTAAGTTAGCGGTCCTACAATCAGCAAGGCTTTGATACCACTAATGTCACACCCGGTTTTGGAAGGTAAACTGAATGCGAACCATGTACGTGCCAGGATCAGAAACTCACGTACACAACAATTACATAATTGGACACCATCACACATTGCTCAAAGTAAATAGCAGAAAAGTACTTTATTACAACAAGATGTTCAAGACATCCACTGAGTATATAACATAGTCATTAACATCAAAGTGCGGAAATACGAAATGTAGAAGACAAGGCCTTCATAGGCAGCTAACTTGGGTTTTGCCACTAAGATAACTAGAACTCATCGTAGTCCTGAAACTCCTCAAAATCCTCCATGTTGCTAGCATCTCCTCCTGAGCACTGAGTACAGTGGGGACAACCTGGGGTGGGGTGGTTTGTAAAGCAAGGGTGAGTACACATCAACATACTCAGCAAATGTCAGGTTTAGCTAAAGTGGACTAGTTGTATGTGGAGTTAAGGTTAAGCAGTTGCTTTTAGTTGGTCAAGTATTTATTACTATTAGTAGACCCATGTTTTAATAATAAATCCAGTTATTACCCAAATGTACTCCCTCCAAGAGGAAATACTAGAGATCATAATTATACCATCATCATTAACCATCACCATAAAAGTAACCAAAGTTCTTCTAATCAAAGAGGATCCCAAGGCCGCTCATAACCGTGAGCACGACTGATATACCAGTTTCTAACACTCTCTAGAGGTCGCACACTTTACCCAGAAGCCATGATTCCCATTCAGCCCGGAAAGAGCCAATCTCCATTGACCACTACCTAGGTGGCCTAGCAGGGTATCACTACGTAGCCTTTACAAAGATTTCCCAGAGGTCATAGCCGCCCGTTAGGTTTCTCCAGTTTGATAAACACAGTACCTCACCCTAAAGGAAGGGTGACTAACAAAACCAAATCAAGAACCTCTGCAACCAGCCTCGGCAGAGCAAGTATTGTGCCCGAACCCCATTGACGGCCCTACGGCGAAGCCAACTACTCCTCTTGTTCCTCTAATTAATCAGCTAAGGGTGTCTCATTCCACCCTCATGGTAGCACTGTTATCCCGGGTTGTCACTCCCCAAACAGGTCCTTACGGAGAGGTACTCAAGAAAATGGTCTGAGTCTCCTAAAGTATCACAAGAACATCATCGGGATAACATCATCGTATCATAAATATTCAAAGCAATAGCACTGTTATCATCGTTGTCTCCATATGATGTAATTATTTATTTAATTTGTACAGAACTCCGTTAAATAATTATGTCGTGACATTCGTTTCTGTACCATGAGTCATCATATGTGTAAGACTTGGTCCTAGCACACCTGATGATTAAGTTCGCGCCGGGTCTGGGTGCCCCAGAAACCCGGGTGTCACGGAAGTGGTATCAGAGCGATGATGGCTATAGGACGAAACCTAGATAAAACTGGATAACTCTTATCTACTTACCTTTGCTACTTTGATTCTTTCTAAACTTTCCTTAATCTTTTCTCATCCACTGCTGCTTTACTCTGATTACTCTTACCTTTTCTCTTCTTAAGACAAAGTGGATTTCACACCTTGGAATATTGTACCTAAATTGTCCCTAAGTAATAGGAGTCCTAATGATAGGCATAAAAAACTATTTTTGTAGGTATCTATATGCTTGAATGCTTGTTCTTATGATAATTGTTTGATTTGACTCTTTGATTGAGTGTGATGAGTAGTGGAGTAATATCCACAATTACATCTACATATACATATAGGCATAAAAATTATGTTCGTAAGATAACTAAACAACTTAGATTATTCCCCATTAAAACATGCCTAGCTTAATAGATCTATCTCACCCTAAAAAGATTCTATATTTTACTAATAGATTCATCTTATCCAAAAAGATTCTATTTTTCCATCTTCCCCTAACCACTTTGCTTATCCCATCCTAGTGTAACAACCATGATCCAACCGAAATTAATTAGATCCTATCCGGTCTAATCTAGTCATATCAATCTAATCTAGATCCCATCTACCCAAATATGATCTAATCTAATCTGATGTTTCATTATGATCATGTTCCAATTACGTTGTTGTTTAATTATTGTTCATGATAAGATCATATTGTTAATTGGAACATGGAGAACCACCCGGAAAAACAGTGCTACCACAAGTGTGGTATGGGACGCCCTTTGCTGACTAATTAGGAAAGCTAGTGGAGGACTACCTTACCCGGAAGGGACAAGGGCAGTAGAGGAGTGGTCAGTGTAGGGAGGTCCTTGGGTTGATTTTGCTGCGATGGCGGTCAGGCAAGGGATCCCTGCATTGGAGCTTCCTAGAAAATGTAGCGGGTTTTCTGAAGCTAGTGGAACTTTGTAAAGGCCTCGTAGTGTTACCCTGCCTCGCCTCCTTGGTAGAGGTGTATGGGTTTCATGACACCTTGGCAGATGGGTAACATGACTTGTGGGTAAAGATGCATGTTGGGGACTTGTTCTCAAATGCTATGAGTTAAGAACAAGGCAACACAAAATGTTAATGGTTAAAGACCATCGTCCTTAGAATTATTATCTCCTTTAGGATATAATGATCCTCAGACGAAGGTTATGAAGGACGTACCTTCATCATCACAGTATATAATAATGGAAGTAGAAGCATATGAAACATGGGAAATAACATGAATAATCATATGATATTGTTATAATCTCTTTTTTATATCATCATGAATAAACATGCACAATATTGAATTACATTTATACCTTCGGCTTGATAGAAGGCGAGAATCTAGATGTGACATGCGAGTGAATACAAGTCAGCGTGAACAGTATGTGTCACTGTTCATCTTTTATAGGCACAGGACGCAGCCTGTGTAGAATTACAATCATACCCTTGACATTTACTATTGACTTAGGGATAATCTATCGAGGACTAGACAGCCTTTTCCCCTTTTAGTCGGTTTCATTTTCCACTGCTAAGCCGAAGCTTTTCCACAGGTAGCTTCGGAACTGGTTCATCCTTCTCTCGAACCGCGCTCTTCGTATCATGTACAACTTCATCCCATGTCCGAAGGTTCTTGTACATATATTATACTTGGGAAACATGTTAGTCGTGTTTTTGAGGACCTTTGGAAGACGAAGGTCCCCAACAGTAGCCCCTCGCAGTATTAATTTGTTATAACAACGAATTTAGACTGTGACGTGAATGAAGGCTTTAAGCCAAAGGTCCGAAAAAACACCTTCCCTTCGCTAGAATAGCGAAAGTCAATGACAAACGGGGCCCGCCAAGTTGCAGGGCACTAGGCGTATAAATATGAACCCATAGCTGCAGTATTTGATACGCCATTGCTGCTGTTTGCATTATTTTCTCAAATTTTTAGCTTTTGCTCACTAGCTCTTGTCTGATTTTCGAGCTTTTAGAGCTTCGGTTTAAAGGCGTGCTTGCTCCAAATTTGAGGAGAAGAAGATGAGTGAGGAGAAGAAGATGACCGAAGAGAAGAAAATAACCGAGGAGAAGAAGTTGTATGAAGAGAAAAAGGTTGTGGATCCTTTCATCGCTGGGTTTTATGAGTCTATGGCGAAAATGAATACTGAGAAAATTACTAAGGAAATCATGGAGGGTTTGTCCAAAGATTCTGGTGACAGTGATAGTTATGACGTGGAAGGTGGGGATGAAGATTCTGAGGATTGGCCCTGGCGTTCAAGCCATACTATCTTCGGAAAATCGACTATCAAACAAAGTCATATTGGCGCCATGAGAGGAAGGTATTTTCGCGACATGTCTATTGTTAGAGTTGGAGGAGACAGCACTGCCCCTGCTCCTAAGAAAAACGAAGTCGTTATTTACTGAAGCTTTTTGAAGGCATGCCTTCGGTTCCCACTGAGTAAATTTGTGGTCGAGGTATTAAAGATATTTCAAATCTTTCTTCATCAGATTACCCCCCAAGCTATAATCAGGATGGGGATATTTGTCTGGGCTGTAAGGAGCCAGGGGCTGGAGCCGAGCGCGAAGTGCTTCTGCAACATGCACGAGCTATTGTACGAGACGAAGGCTACCGGCAAAGAACAATATCACAACAACTTCGGTTGTTACGGGTTCATTGCCTGCTCTAATGCAAGCTGCCCAGTGCCAACATTCCGGCAAAGATGGCCCGGGGCCTAGATGGAGGAGTGGTTATATGTTAAAAATGATCTGATTAAAAGGGAAGACATCAAGGAAATTATCCAGCGCCCCATTTGGTCTCGCTTCGGCCTCCGAAGGCCGAAGGTGGATATTGATAGCGATGTTGAAGCATGCCAGAAGTCCTTTAGTACTGTTTGCACCTTCATTGGCACGAGGGTGTGGCGGAACCGCCCGAATTATTCCAACTTAAGTGCCTAAGTCCCGCCTTGGAGGTTAGACCACACTTAAATAGGAATAAAATGTCATTCCCTCGGATGTAGTCCAACGAGGTCACTAACAGGATCAAGTACCACGTACTCACTCGAAGGTGAGGCACAAAGCAAATACAATAAAACATAAACCATACATTAAGGAGTATTCAATTTATTACAACATCATCGGATTTTAACAAAAGCAGTGATCATTGTTCGGATTGCAGCAGAATAAAACTAACGGAAAAAAATAAACAGAGAGATGGGGAAGCATGTCCCATCGATCCTCCTGCTCCTCCTCTGCCGAGGTAGGGTCCCACTCGACCGTCCAACCCGGTGGCAAGATGGATGGCCAAGTCACTCCAGCAACCATGTCCTCTAGAGAACCTATAAAATTATGCCACAAGCAAGACTGAGTATACTAATACTCAGCTAGACTTACCCGGTGTGAGGAGTCTACTCCTCTACCTCTAGACATGCAGCTGTTTGGCTGAGGGGTTTGGTTTGCCAAAAACACTAGCTGAGTCTAAAATCAAGTTTAGCTTTTCAAGTTTTAGTGTGACTCTCTTAAGACTAAATGTGTACCTATCTAATCATACATGGTATCAAGCATTTAGCAATCAACAACTTTTGCTAAGTCAACACATTTCCACTTGTTACTCAATGTAGCAGCATGGATCAAGCAGTCGAATTAGCTGCGAGAATCAGACGATTCGAATCGAGTTTTTATCCTTGCAAGGTAAACCTAAACACACGACGTGGCGAGGCACTCCGTCCCCACACACATCAACCGTCCCCATCGATTCCCCGTCAGCAGATCAGGGCTCACCGCCTTGGTGTACAATGCCTCACTAACCCCGACTGCCGTCTTGCAGTGACCGCACTTGTACCCATCATAACCGGAATGGGATACCATGTCTCAGGTCACGTGAGGGATAAAGTCTGCTGCCAGGTTCACTCGGGTACTAGGCTTACCGATTTACCATATTTCTCAGCATGTGCTTAGTACGTTCAAACGCTTGACACACGGTACCACACCTTAATCCTTATTCCAATTTCCGTCTCGTAGACAACCAATCCCCAGGGATCGTTGTCCACAAACCATCATCATTACGATATGAAAATGGATACAACCAATTCCTAACCTCACGCGAGTGCTAGAAAAATCACTCGACTTCTACCGAGATCCCTAATTAGTAAAGTAGCTACTCGACCTAGCATACTAGTATCCATCTAAAAAGGGAATCCTGAGTCATGCAACTAAAGTTCCAAACAACTCCTACACTTAAGTGCACATTTCAAACCTACAAACAATAAGTGTAGTAAAATAGCATAATAAGTAGGTTATGCATAAAACCGGGGCTTGCCTTCCAAAGCTGGGGCAGGTAGATCCTCGATGGCAGACTCTGGTGCTGGCTCCTGCACTACCTCCTGAGCAACTCCTTGCTCCGGAACGAGGATGTACTCTTCGTCAGCGAGATTACAGTCTATCGAATGCAATGAATGAGATATATGCTTATTAATGACATGATAAATTGTAAAGGTTATGCATAGTGAAATAGTACTAAGTTTAGTGGGACTCTAGGGTTCCTTTTGGGTATACTTAAGGGTTTTATACCTTCACCTTTGGAATTTTGAATGAACTTACATTCTTTAATTATATTTTTATGTTCCATGAGATCCTTGGAAGGTTTTGGTTGTACATTATCTATTTCTCCCAAAATTTCCTTTTTCTTTCTATTGTGCTTCTTATTAAGCATTTTTGAACTATCATGGTCAGTTAACATTTTCCAAAAATGTTATAAAAATTATAGTGGGTAAACAATTACCTCTGTGGGTTATTCTAAAAATTTGAGGTTGAAATTAATTCAGATATTACTTTGCAAAATTAACAAAAGTAAGGGAAAAAGGGCACTTTACACTATAGCTCTAGTTTCTGTGGCGTTTCTGGTTCAACATTTATTTTTGCTAAGATTTCTAGGAAATAATAGGTCTTTGTTTTAAAATCACAGAAAAAGACCTACTGAATATTTAGTTGTGATTTTCTAAAGTTTAATGCCAAAAAGGTACTTATAACTAATTTTTATTTGAAAAATGTCAAACAACAAAATTTATATTTTTCCTAGATTCATAATCACATATTATTAGTTATCCTAAGGTTTGGGGTGGTTTCTCCTCAGGATTATTTTTCTAAGGTTTTCTAAGTTTCCATTATTTCCATAAAATAAAAGGTAATGCGTTTATTTTGTATTAACAGAGGGTCTAACAAAATTTTCCAGTGAACTATACTAAATAAGTGAGCTAGCAAAAATGTGGTTGCCCCCTGGTTTTTATTTTAAACTACCTTTTCTATTTTCTTTAACATTGAGCTAAAAAGGGTTTAAATGGTAAACCCTTCCTTACTTTGGTGTACTGAGGGGTTTAATATTTTTAAACAGATTAGTGAGTGGTTAAGTACTTCTCTGATTTTTTCTTAACTCCAGTCTAACAGTGTAACTATTTTTCCCTCTTTTATTTAGCTTTTTTCCAGAACACTATTTAATTCAAAACTTTAAATTCTTCTGCAACACTTAGGGCGTTTTGTATTTTTCATAAGTAGTTCACATTCTTTAGATCTTGGCAAAATTGGTTTGACTAAATTTGGTTGAATAAAACTGAAGTTATGAATTTTATAAGCTCTGTTTGTATTTAAATGAGAAATGTTTAAAAGGTTTTCTCGAAAACCAGTTTACACCGAGGACCCTGGGTTTTTCCTAAACCACATCTTTAACTTATGCCCCTGCGCAGCTATTCATCTGAGTCTTTGACCATTCAAAAATCCCCCTGACTTCTTTTCCTTCTTCCCCGAGGTCCCTCCCCCCTTTTGAACAGTACCCGCGGAAGTAAATAAGGCGGCGTGGCTTAGCGACGGCGAGGGAGGTCCAGCGAAGGGTAGGGTTGGCTCCGGGAAGTCCGGGCAGTCACGACGAGGTACGTCTCGTCGTCGGTGAAGGCTGGAGTCGGCCGGTCCACGTGCGCAGGCGGGTGAGCTCGTCGGTGACGGGTGCTCCGGCCTATCCACGGCAATATAGTTCAATCCAAGGGCACGGGAAGCTTCACGTGGTGCTAAAGAGTCTACCCGTGCAAGGAATTGAAGAAAGGCTCACTGTGGAGCCCGGCCTACGCTCGTCGGCGATCGAGTGAAGTCCGGTGACCCTGAATCGGTGTCTCCGGTGAGGCAGAGCTCGATTCCTTGCTCTGGGAGTTTCACCGAGGCACATAGAGTCTCTCTCGAGGGTTGGACGGGGCTGGGAATGGCTCGATTGGCCGGTCTATGGTGGTGGGTGCTCGGGCGGCCACTGGCACGTCGTGTGCAGGGCAAACGCCGGTGATCTTGCGCTCTGACGAGGTCGAGAGCGAGCGGGGGCGTACGGTTGAAGCCTTGGCTGGCTTTATAGCCGCGGGGCGCGTGCAGTGGCATGGGCTTGGCTTGGCGTGGCGTGGGGCGCGCGGGGTCAGGCGCCGGGCGTGCTCTGGCGAGGTCAGGGCGTGTCGAACACGTGGAGGTGTGTTTCTGCCCTTGTTCAAACGCTTGCTGAGATTGCAAACATGCGAATCTTAGCAAAAATCCTGCGTAGACCTCTTCCTGGCACCTAGGGCTATCTCTTGTATGTGAGTTTCAATGGGAGATATGCTATGGCTAGGGAGATATGCGGACGCCAAATCTGGGTTGTCTCACTGTTCACCCCGAGACAAAAGTGATGTCAAATCCCGTCAAATGGTTTTGGCTCAGGTTCAATCTTTTCCAGTGGGTTCCTTAGGTAGTTTGGCTCCTTTTTGGTATTCAGACCAAGTGGTTTTGGCACCATTTACTAAGTGAACACACCTGTTCTTTAGATTAGGGTTTATTTTTGACATAGAGAAGATTAGAGAGCTCTAGTGTGCTCTCTACTTAAAGAATGGATTTGGGGTCTTTAAGGGGCCTTTTTGTAATGTTTCCCCTATGCATTTTATAGATTTTTAATGTGTACTTAAACTTTGGTTAAGGGTTAACTCATGATTTGCACAATTTCTTAACCTTTCACTTAAACCAGGGTTTTGGGAGTTAAGGGCTCAAGAAGGGACTAGGGTTTAATCTTCTCTTGCCCAAGGTGATAATTGCATAAATGCTTGGGTATTGCTTTTGTCATGGACATTCCTTAACTAATACATTATTCCCAAGGTTTTAGGTGCTCCTTCTCCTCCACTTAACCACATGAGATAATATGTCATGATTCTCCTCCACTTAACCACATGAGATAATATGTTATGAGTGCAAGTAGGGAGTTAGGGCCTTGGTAACACCTGGGGAGTTACAGCCCTCCCCCCTTAAAGGAATCTTGTCCCGAGGTTTGGGTAGCGATCCTTCTATGGGATACCAAGAAGGTGTGTTTGTGTGTTGTAGATCCTTTTGTCCAAGTTGTTCTAATTAACTGCTCTTCGAATGTCATTCTCTTTGCAACTTCAGAAGGAAGTCCTTTTAAAATTTGTCGGCGTTTCGACCCCGGGGGGTCCCTAGACCGACGAGTAAATTGTCACCACGTGTCCTAGCCCAGATGGGTCGGTGCGAGATGGAGCACGAAGGGGGGAGAAACGGCAAAGGGGAAAACCCGCGGCCTTCGTGTTGCCCTGCGCCCAGGTCGGGTGCGCTTGCAGTAGGGGGGTTACAAGCGTCCGCGAGGGAGAGAGAGAGAGAGAGACTGTCCGCCAGCCCGTTCTCCCGCGCGGCCAACCTTCTCGTACGAGAGCCCTGGACCTTCCTTTTATAGGCGTAAGGAGAGGGCCCAGGTGTACAATGGGGGTATAGCAGTGTGCTAACGTGTCTAGCAGAGAGGAGCTAGAGCCCTAAGTACATGCCGTCGTGGCAGCCGGAGAGGTTTTGGCACCCTGTTCATGTGATGTCGTGGCCGTCGGAGGAGTGCTTGAGCCTTGTGCAAGTACAGCTGTCGGGGCTGTCGGATCCTTGCTGACGTCTCCTTGCTTCCGTAAGGGGCTGAGAGCCGCCGTCGTCATGGAGCACGCGGGGTGCCATCATTACTTGTTTGCCAGGGCGAGCCAGATGGGACGCCGGTCTTGTTCCCCGTAGCCTGAGCTAGCTAGGGGTAGGGTAATGATGGCCTTCCCTGTGACATGGCGGGTCCGAGTCCGAGGTCGGGCGAGGCGGAGGCTCCTCCGAGGTCGAGGTCGAGTCTGGGCCCTGGGGTCGGGCGAGGCGGAGTTCGTCTCCCGAGATTGAAGCTAAGTCCGAGCCCTCGGGTCGGGCGAGACGGAGTCTGTCTTCCGAGGTCGAGGCTGAGTCTGAGCCCTGGGGTCGGGCGAGGCGGAGTCCGTCTTCCGAGGTCAAGGCTGAGTCCGAGCCCTAGGGTCGGGCGAGGCGGAGTCCGTCTTCCGAGGTTGAGGCTGAGTCCGAGCCCTGGGGTCGGGTGAGGCGGAGTCCGTCTTCCGGGGTCGAGGCTGAGTCCGAGCCCTGGGGTCGGGCGAGGCGGAGCTTCCCTTGGCGCCCGAGGCTGGACTTAGCTGCTGTCAGCCTCACTCTGTCGAGTGGCAAGGCAGTCGGAGCGGGGCAGGCGGCGCTGTTTTCCTGTCAGGTCGGTCAGTAGAGCGGCGAAGTGACTGCGGTCACTTCGGCTCTGTCGACTGAGGAGCGCGTGTCAGGATAAGGTGTTAGTCGACCCTTGCATTAAATGCTCCTGCGATACGGTCGGTTGGCGTGGCGATCTAGCCAAGGTTGCTTCTGCGCAAAGACTGGGCCTCGGGCGAGTCGAAGGTGTGTCCGTCGCTTGAGGGGGCCCTCGGGCGAGACGTGAATCCTCCGGGGTCGGCTGCCTTTGCCCGAGGCTGGGCTCGGGCGAGGTGATATCGTGTCCCTTGAGTGGACTGAGCCTTGAACTTAATCGCGCCCATCAGGCCTTTGCAGCTTTGTGCTGATGGGGGTTACCAGCTGAGATTAGGAGTCTTGGGGGTGCCCCTAATTATGGTCCCCAACAGTAGCCCCCGAGCCTCGAAGGGAGTGTTGATACTCGCTTGGAGGCTTTTGTCGCACTTTTTTGCAAGGGGACCGACCTTTCTCGGTTGCGTTTCGTTCCAGTGGGTGCGCGCGAGCGCACCCGCCGGGTGTAGCCCCCGAGGCCTCGGAGGAGTGGTTTGACTCCTTCGAGGTCTTAGCGCGTTTCATGATGCTTCGGCCGGTCTGGTTGTTCCCTCATGCGAACTGGCCGTAGCCCGGGTGCATAG
This sequence comes from Zea mays, assembly GCF_902167145.1. Lineage (NCBI taxonomy): Eukaryota > Viridiplantae > Streptophyta > Magnoliopsida > Poales > Poaceae > Zea > Zea mays. Next base: position 51,331,136 of record NC_050103.1, read on the forward strand.
TCAGGTTCCAAGTTCTCGGGCTGGTATGTTGACGCTGTCAACGGTTTGGCCGGAGCCGGGTTTGCGAGAGCAGCCCCCAAGCCTCCGCATAGAGCGAGAGGACGGTCAAGGACAAACTCGGCTTTTTTCATACGCCCCTGTGTCGCCTTTCCGCAAGGAGGAGGGGGGAAGCGCCATGTTGCCCTCGGAGGGCGCCGAACATGGTGTCTCCAGTGAGTTGCTAGCGGGTAATCCGAGTGGACGCCTGTGCCCCGTTCGATAAGGGTCAGCTAGTGGCCAAGAGGCGCGCTCCAAAAGTACCTGCAGGTGATTTGCCGGACCCGGTCCCGTTTGTTGATGCCTCCCTCTGATGGAATTCCGTTATAGAATCGCTCCTGCTGGTCTCGGAAATGTCCTAGGGTCGCCTGCTTCGCCTGCAAAAGGTGTCGCCTGTCCTGCCGCAGAGTTAATGCGACGGGACGAGTGGTTTGCGGGGCAGCCGTTGTGCGCGCGCGAGCCGTTCGAGGAATGGAACACGGGCGCGTCGTCTCACGCCGTGGGAGAGGGCTCTCTCGCTGTCCTAGGAGGGGACGTGAGCCTGCAGACGACTTGACCGCTGCTTCCGCCCGCCTGCCGCCGCCATTACTGCCGGCCCACTTTTGGCCATATTGACCATCGCGCCTTCTCCCGCGGCTGACTGACCCGTGATCGATGTGCTCGGTTGGCACTGTTGGGCCATGCACAGGGTCACCTCGAGTCGCGGCACTGGTTCCGCAGTCGAGAAGGCGCGGTACTGGCGCAAGTGGCGGTGCAGCTTCTCGCACGTAGTAACCGGCGCGCCGGTTACATGACGTGTGGGCCTCGGCCCCCATGCTGGACGCGTCGGAGTCGAAAGGGTGCGCCCCCTTGGTACGGTTGCATGCCGCCTGCATGGCGGTCCGCCCTTTCACCAGCTGGTCTGGGCGAAAGTGGAGGAGTGCTTGTAACCGCTGGGCAGTTGTGCGCTCCGCGCGCGGCAGTTTGGCTCCTTCTGTCCTGGGCCAGCTTGCATGACGCGTGGGACCCAGCCCCCGTGTCGTAGGGGGAGGATCTTGGAGCGTGTTGGTAAAGACTCAGTTCGCGACGGCTGAGGACGCAAGTGGGGAGAGTCGCCTTTAAAAAAGGGGGGTGACCTCCTTGGATGGCAACCTCTTCGTACTCCCTTCATGCATCGCGTCCTTCCACCTTCCGAGCCCCCGGATGGGGAGTGCCCGCTGTTCTTCCATCTTGTCGTCGTTGGAGGAACGCAACTTCGCGGAAGTTGGTACCTTTCAGCCATCGCTCGGCTTCAAGGATTTTCATCAGGCAGCCCGGCTGCATCCCCTCGCCGGTGGTCATCCAAGACGGTGACCACCAGTTCGATGGTGGGGAGAAGCGAGCCGGGCTGCGGCCTCCGCCCCTCCCTCAGCTTCAAGGATGTTCATCATCAGTGCTGGGGAGGGGAGTGCGCCGAGTTGGGGCCTGTCTCCGGGCAGGCAGTGGCCCGCTCCTTCCCATAGTGATCGGGGGGGAAGGGCGTTCGCCGTCCGTGGCGCTGGCAGCTACCGCGTGTCTGGCTCTCCGGACTGAGCGGCTTCGGCGCTGTTTCCGGTGCCACCTCCCACCGAGGCAGCCGGAAGAGGTTTCTCCGTCGATGAGATAGTCGGAGCCGCCCGCGGACTGACCTCCGACTCTACGACCTTCTGCTTGTCCTTGTCCCTCGAGTGGGGACGCGGGCGAGGACCTTGTCGCAGCAGCGTCTGCCCTGAGGTCATCGCTGCTGCTGTTTGGCCACCCGGAGCGGAGGTCGTTGTCGGTGCTACCGGAATGGGCATCGGCGAGCCACCTGGGGTTTCGTCGCTCCGCAGGCCCTCCAATGTGGGGGGTTGTTCGTACCTGCGGGGGCGGAACCGGAGTTCCGTTTGTAATGGCACCTTGAGTGCCGGTGTCTGTTCATTGTGGTTGTCGGGGCCTAAACATGTATGTATTTTTGGCATGAAGCCGTGTTTCGTCCTCATTTCGAGCACTAGGACTCGCCTGTCGGCTAGCTGAACCGCTTAACCAAGTGTGAGTTGCCTCGTGCAAAGGTGACGAGTGAGGTATCCGTATCCCGGAGGCGTAGGAGTCCCTCGGCACGGTCGGCCTTGCCGCCCGAGGCTGCTCTTGCTTAGTTAAAGGAACCTTCGGCCGCTCTGCGATGAGCTGGAGCCGGAGGCAGCGATGCCAGCACGGACAGAGGCAGAGATGGCTCGAAAAGAAGCTTCATCGGCCGGAGCCTGGCTGGGCCGTCCACTGGCGGGACCGACACTGGAGTCAGGTTGCCGAGGCCGCGAGCCGGGCTGATGTCCTCGGGGGACAGCTGGTTGAGGCTACGGAGCGGTCGGTCGAGCCATCTGCTCGGGCTGGGTTCCCGGAGGAGACCCCGGCGACGATGGCCCAGGCGTGGTGCCAACAGGTTCCTTCGAGGTGGAGATCCTCCGACCGTGTTGCCGTTCGAGGCCGGGTCGGATTCCGTCGAAGGTGGAGTCGACGCCGAGGGCGCTGCTGCTCCCCCACTGATGTCTGACCCTGCAGGAACAATTTATCTTGTAGTGTGTGTATGTTTTTTGCGGCCGCCGAGGCCCAAACATATCGTCATCGTGTTGTAAAGCTGCGTTTCTTTTCCCCTTGTTTCGAGTATCTGGACTTATTTGTCGGTAACAGAATTGTTTGTCCGAGCGAGAGTTACTTTTCGCGGAAGGTGATGAGTGAGGGATCCGTATCCCGGAGGCGTAGGAGTCCCTCGGCTCGGTCGACCTTGCCGCTTACGTGTGCTCTTACTCGTCCGTAGGATTCTGTTATCGATATAGTCGAGAAGGCACGAAAAATCGTTTTGGCAGAAAAGTTTTCGAGCAATAAGACTTGTTCGGTCAGCGGAATCGCTTATCCGAGCGTGAGTTACTTATCGCAAAAGGTGATGAGTGAGGTATCCGTATCCCGGAGGTGTAGGAGTCCCTCAGCTCGGTCGACCTTGCCTGCTTACGTGTACTCCGTTGCTTTCAGGATCCCACATTTGAAGTAGTCGAAAAGCACGAAAGATGTTCTGGCAAAAAGACTTTTTCCGAGGAAAATTTTGACGCAGAGGGGGTTCGCCCCTTCTAGCCCCCGAGGGAGGGTCGGGCTTTGCCGAGGCAAGGTTGACCCTTCCTTGATGGTTAGACTTTATTGGCGTATGTAAACGAGGTGTATGAACGACTTGAAAGCATCTTAAGGGTAGAAGCGACGTAGCTATCGGATGTTCCAAGCGTTGCTGTAGACCTCGCCTTGACTGTTGGCCAGCTTGTATGTTCCAGGCTTCAAAATCTTGGCGATGATGAATGGCCCTTCCCAGGGAGGCATGAGCTTGTGACGCCCTCGGGCGTCTTGTTGTAGCCGAAGCACCAAGTCGCCCACCTGGAGGTCTCGGGACCGAACCCCTCGGGCGTGGTAGCGTCGCAGGGACTGCTGATACCGTGCCGAGTGTAGTAAGGCCATGTCCCGAGCCTCTTCCAGCTGGTCCAGTGAGTCTTCTTGGTTGATTCAAATGCTTTGGTCGTCGTACGCCCTCGTCCTCGGGGAACCGTATTCTAAGTCTGTGGGGAAGATGGCCTCGGCCCCATAGACTAGAAAGAACAGCATGAAGCCCGTGGCTCGGCTCAGCGTTGTCCTCAGGCTCCAGACCACCGAGGGGAGTTCCTTCATCCATCGCCTGCCGAACTTGTTGAGGTCATTGTAGATCCGTGGCTTGAGCCCTTGCAGAATCATGCCGTTGGCACGCTCTACATGCCCATTCGTCATGGGGTGAGCTACGGCGGCCCAGTCCACCCGGATGTGGTGATCCTCGCAGAAGTCCAGGAACTTTCTGCCGGTGAACTAGGTGCCGTTGTCGGTGATGATGGAGTTTGGGACCCCAAAGCGATGGATGATGTTGGTGAAGAACGCCACCGCCTGTTCGGACCTGATGCTGTTTAGGGGTCGGACCTCGATCCACTTGGAGAATTTGTCGATGGCGACCAGCAGGTGCGTGTAGCCCCCGGGTGCCTTCTACAAGGGACTGACAAGGTCCAGACCCCACACAGCAAACGACCAGGTGATGGGTATTTTCTGCAGAGCCTGAGCGGGCAGGTGGGTCTGCTTCACGTAGAATTGACACCCTCGGCAGGTGCGTACAATCCTAGTGGCATCGGCCACCGCGGTTGGCCAGTAAAAACCCTGTCGGAAGGCATTCCCAATGAGGGCTCGAGGTGCTGCGTGGTGACCGCAAGCCCCCGAGTGTATTTCTTGTAATAACTCCTGACCTTCGACGATGGATATGCATCGCTGGAGGATGCCTGAGGGGCTGCGGTGGTAGAGCTCCTTCCCGTCCCCCAGCAAGACGAACGACTTGGCACGCCGCGCCAGTCGCCGAGCTTCGGCTCGATCGAGGGGCAGCTCTCCTCGGTGGAGATATTGCAGGTACGGGGTCTGCCAGTCTCGATTAGGCAGGACCCCATTCCTCTCTTCCTCGACGCGCAGTGCCTCACCCTCGGGGGCCGAGGGTGCCTCGGGCTGAGCCGAGGGCGCCTCAGGCAGGGCCGAGACCTTCTCGGGCTCGGGCGTGTCGTCGGTGTCGACTGAGGGTCGATGTAGGTCTCGGGAGAAGACGTCCGGGGGAACCGTTGTCCGCCCCGAGGCTATCTTAGCCAGCTCGTCGCAGTCTCGTTGTATCGTCGGGCGATGTGGTTGAGCTCAAGCCCGTAGAACTTGTCCTCCAGGCGCCGAACCTCATCGCAGTAGGCTTCCATCTTCGGGTCGCGGCAATGGGAGTTCTTCATGACTTGGTCGATGACAAGCTGCGAGTCGCCACGAGCGTCGAGGCATCGGACCCCTAGCTCGATGGCGATGCGCAACCCGTTAACCAGAGCCTCGTACTCGGCCACATTGTTGGACGCCGGGAAATGGAGGCGCAGCACGTAGAGGAGTGCTTCCCGAGGGGTGAGATGAAGAGCAGGCCCGCGCCCGCTCCTGTTTTCATCAGTGACCCGACGAAAAACATGGCCCAGAGTTCCGGCTGGATCGGAGCCGCTGGAAGCTGGGTATCGACCCATTCAGCCACAAAGTCCGGCAAGACTTGGGACTTGATGGCCTTCTGAGGGGCGAACGAGTTTGTCTCGCCAATGATCCCCACCGCCAATTTTGCAATCCTACCCGAGGCCTCTCGGCACTGGATGATCTCCCCCGGGGGGAAGGATGACACCACAGTCACTGGATGAGACTCAAAGTAGTGTCTCAACTTTCGCCGCGTCAGAATTACCACGTACAATAGCTTCTGGATTTGCGGGTAGCGGATTTTGGTCTCGGACAGTACTTCACTGATGAAGTAGACCCGCCTCTGGACGGGCAATGCATGCCCCTCTTCTCGTCTCTCAACCACGATCGCGGAGCTGACCACCTGAGTGGTAGCGGCGACGTAGATCAAGAGGGCTTCTCCGGCAGCGGGGGGCACCAAGATGGGCGCGCTGGTAAGGAGCGCTTTTAGGTTCCCGAGGGCTTCCTCGGCCTCGAGGGTCCAAGTGAAGCGCTCGGTCTTCCTCAAGAGGAGGTACAGAGGTAGGCCTCTTTCGCCGAGGCGCGAGATGAAACGGCTCAGGGCCACAAGACATCCCATGACCCTCTGTACTCCTTTCAAGTCCTTGATGGGGCCCATGTTGGTGATGGCCACGATTTTCTCCGGGTTGGCCTCGATGCCCCGCTCGGAGACGATGAACCCTAGGAGCATGCCTCGGGGGACTCCGAAGACACACTTCTCGGGATTGAGTTTTACGCCTTTCGCCTTGAGACACCGGAATGTCGTTTCAAGGTCGGAGATGAGGTCGGAGGCTTTCCTCGTCTTGACCACGATGTCATCGACGTAAGCCTTGACCGTTCGACCAATGTGTTCTCTGAACACGTGGTTCTTGCACCTTTGGTATGTCGCACCAGCATTTCTCAAACCGAATGGCATAGTAACGTAGCAGTACATGCCAAAGGGTGTGATGAAAGAAGTCACGAGCTGGTCGGACTCTTTCATCCTGATTTGGTGATACCCTGAGTAGGCATCGAGGAAAGACAGGGTTTCACATCCAGCAGTGGAATCCACGATTTGATCGATACGAGGCAGAGGGTAGGGAACCTTCGGACATGCTTTGTTTAGACCAGTGTAGTCTACACACATCCGCCATTTCCCTCCTTTCTTTCTCACAAGCATAGGGTTGGCAAGCCATTCGGGATGGAATACCTCTTTGATGAACCCTTCGGCCATCAGCTTGTGGATCTCCTCGCCTATGGCTCTGTGCTTTTCTTTGTCGAATCGGCGCAGAGGCTGCTTCACGGGTCGGGCTCCAGCTCGGATATCTAGTGAGTGCTCGGTGACATCCCTCGGTATGCCAGGCATGTACGAGGGACTCCACACAAAAACTTCGGCGTTCGCGCGGAGAAAGTCGACGAGCACTGCTTCCTATTTGGGGTCGAGCTTGGAGCCGATCCAGATCTGCTTGGAGGCGTCGTTGCTGGGGTCGAGAGGGACGGACTTAACCGTCTCAGCTGGCTCGAAGTTGCTGGCGTGGCGCTTCGCATCTGGCACCTCCTTGGAGAGGCTCTCCAGGTCGGCGATGAGGGCCTCGGCGTACTCCACGCACTCCACGTTGCATTCGTACGCGTGTCGGTACATGGAGCCGACGGTGATGACCCCGTTGGGGCCCGGCATCTTGAGCTTGAGGTAGGTGTAGTTAGGGACGGCCATGAACTTGGCGTAGCATGGCCTCCCCAGCACTGCGTGGTAGGTTCCTTGGAACCCGACCACCTCGAACGTGAAGGTTTCCTTTCGGAAGTTGGAGGGATTCCCGAAGCAGACGGGCAGATCGAGTTGCCCAAGGGGTTGGACGCGTTTCCCGGGGATGACCCCGTGAAAAGGCGCTGCGCCGGCCCGGATCGAGGATAGATCGATCTGCAGGAGCCCGAGGGTCTCGGCGTAGATGATGTTGAGGCTGCTCCCTCCGTCCATGAGGACATTGGTAAGCCTGATGCTGCTGATGACGGGATAGACAACGAGCGGGTACTTCCCTGGGCTCGGCACGCGGTAGGGGTGGTCGCCCTGGTCGAAGGTGATGGGCTTGTCGGACCAGTCTAGGTAGACTGGTGCCGCCACCTTTACCGAGTAGATCTCTCGGCGCTCTTGCTTGCGGTGCCGAGCCGAGGCATTCGCCACATGCCCACCAGAGATCATGAAGCAGTCGTGGACCTCGGGGAACTCTTCTACCTTGTGATCCTCCTTCTTGTCGTTGTTGTGGGCTCGACCACCTTTCGCCGGTGGCCCGGCCCTGTGGAAGTGGCGCCGAAGCATGACACATTCCTCAAGGTGTGTTTAACGGGACCCTGATGATAGGGGCATGGCTCCTTGAGCATTTTGTCGAACAGGTTGGCGCCTCCGGGAGGCTTCCGCGGGTTCCTGTGCTCGGCGGTGGCGACAAGGTCCACGTCGGCGGCGGCGCGTTTCGCTTGCGACTTCTTCTTGCCCTTCTTCCTCGCGCCGCGCTAAGCGGATGCCTCGGGGACGTCTTCTGGCTGGCGCCCCTGAGGCTGCTTCTCCTTTCGGAAGATGGCCTCGACTGCCTCCTGACCAGAGGCGAACTTGGTGGCGATGTCCATCAGCTCGCTCGCCCTAGTGGGGGTCTTGCGACCCAGCTTGCTCACCAGGTCGCGGCAAGTGGTGCCGGCGAGGAACGCGCCGATGACATCCGAGTCGGTGATGTTGGGCAGCTCGGTGCGCTGCTTCGAAAATCGCCGGATGTAGTCCCGGAGGGATTCTCCCGGCTGCTGGCGGCAGCTTCGGAGATCCCATGAGTTCCCAGGGCGCACGTATGTGCCCTGGAAGTTGCCGGCGAAGGCTTTGACCAGGTCATCCCAGTTGGAGATCTGCGCAGGAGGCAGATGCTCCAGCCAGGCTCGGGCAGCGTTGGAGAGGAACAGGGGAAGGTTGCGGATGATGAGGTTGTCATCGTCCGTGCCACCCAGCTGGCAGGCCAGCCGGTAGTCCGCGAGCCACATCTCCGGCTTTGACTCCCCCGAGTACTTGGTGATGGTAGTCGAGGTTCGAAACCGGGTCGGGAACGGCGCCCGTCGTATGGCCCGGCTGAAAGCCCGCGGACCGGGTGGATCAGGCGAGGGGCTCCGATCCTCCCCGCTGTCATAGCATCCTCCACGCCTAGGGTGGTAGCCTCGGCGCACCCTCTCGTCGAGGTGGGCTCGACGGTTCAGGCGGTGGTGCTCGTTGCCGAGGCGACCCGGGGCCACAGGCGCTGAGTTCCGCGTTCGCCCGGTGTGGACCGAGGCTTCCCTCATGAATCGGGAAGTCGTGGCGCGATGCTCCGGGGGGTACCCCTACCTTCGAGAGGCAGAGCTTTCGGCCCGTCGGACCGCGACATCTTCCAGGAGATTCTTGAGCTCTCCCTAGATACACCGCCCCTCGGTGGTGGATGGTTCTGGCATCGCTCGGAGTAGTATCGTTGTTGCAGCCAGGTTCTGGCCGACCCCACTGGAAGCCGGAGGCAGCCTTGCCCTGGCATCGTCGGCGATGCAGTGCTAGACGTCCTAGGCCAGGTGACGCGCTTCTCCGGCCGGTGCTCGGCCTGCCCACTCCTGCCCGATATCTTGCCGAAGCTGCACAAGTTGTCCTGCTTCCTCGTCGAGCCTGGCCTGTACCTTGCGGATTTGCTCGAGCTGTGCGTCCTGACCCCCCGCAGGGACTGGGACCACAACTAGCTCCCGAAGGATGTCAACGCGAGGCGCAGGCCTAGGGGGATCACCGTCCTCCGGCATACCAAGATGGTTGCCTTCGTCGAGACCCCCTAGATTGACATGGAAGCATTCGCGACTTGGGCCACAGTCCTCGTCGCCGAGGCTGTGGCTGCTATCGGAGCAATCAGAGAGGCAGTAGTCACATGCGGTCATGAAGTCCTGCATGGCACTGGGGTTATCGAGCCCGGAGAAATCCCAACCAGAGTCGGGCTCGTCATCTTCCTCGGAACCTAGAGGCCCATAGGTCGAGACGGCCGTTAGCCGGTCCCAGGGTGACCGCATATGGTACCCCGGAGCGTTTGGACACGCCTTTACGAAAGAGTCCACCGAAGCGGGGTCGCTTGGTGGGTCGCAGCTGGATCTAAAAGGCATGGAACGGGAAACGTACGATACCTCTTGATCGACGGGTGGTGACGAAGTCACGTCAGGGGCGGACTGCACCGTTGTCTCAGGTACGAGGCTAACGCCCAGCATGTCCTTCGCGAGCGTGCTGGCGGCGTCCGTCTACTTGGAGTTGGCGTGTTGTGGGGAAACGGCGCTCATCTTTGTCTCAGACACGAGGTCGACGCCCGACGTGTCCCATGCTAGGGCGCCGGCGCCGTCGACTCGCTCGACAGCCGACGAGGTGCCGCCTCCTGCTTGGCCATGCCTGCCCCGCCTCCTCCTCCGTCGGTGGGGAAGGTGATAGGACAGACCCGGATGTTGCTCTTCCGCCACGAGGGGAAGACGTCGTCGATTCCGCCACCAGCAGGCGGGCTGACGGCCGCCATTGTTGTTGTCGCGCGGCGGAGGAACGAGTATCATGTCGTAGCTGCCGTCGAGGGACATGAACTCCAGGCTCCCGAAACAAAGCATCGTCCCGGGTTGAAGAGGTTGCTAGAGACTACCCATCTGGAGCTTGACGGGAAGCTGTTCGTCAACACGCAGCAGGCCCTACCTGGCGCGCCAACTGTCGGCGTTTCGACCCCGGGGGGTCCCTGGACCGACGAGTAAATTGTCGCCGCGTGTCCCAGCCCAGATGGGTCGGCGTGAGATGGAGCACGAAGGGGGGAGAAACGGCAAAGGGGGAAACCCGCGACCTTCGTGTTGCCCTGCACCCAGGTCGGGTGCGCTTGCAGTAGGGGGGTTACAAGCGTCCGCGAGGGAGAGAAAAGACTGTCCGCCAGCCCGTTCTCCTGCGCGGCCAACCTTCTCGTACGAGAGCCCTGGACCTTCCTTTTATAGGCGTAAGGAGAGGGCCCAGGTGTACAATGGGGGGTATAGCAGTGTGCTAACGTGTCTAGCACAGAGGAGCTAGAGCCCTAAGTACATGCCGTCGTGGCAGCCGGAGAGGTTTTGGCGCCCTGTTCATGTGATGTCGTGGCCGTCGGAGCAGTGCTTGAGCCTTATGCAAGTACATCTGTCGGGGCTGTCGGATCCTTGCTGACGTCTCCTTGCTTCCGTAAGGGGCTGAGAGCCGCCGTCGTCATGGAGCACGCGGGGTGCCATCATTACTTGTTTGCCGGGGCAATCCAGATGGGACGCTGGTCTTGTTCCCCATAGCCTGAGCTAGCTAGGGTAGGGTAATGATGGCCTTACCTGTGACATGGCGGGTCCGAGTTCGAGGTCGGGTGAGGCGGAGGCTCCTCCGAGGTCGAGGTCAAGTTTGGGCCCTAGGGTCGCGCGAGGCGGAGTTCGTCTTCCGAGATCGAAGCTAAGTCCGAGCCCTAGGGTCGGGTGAGGCGGAGTCCGTCTTCTGAGGTCAAGGCTGAGTCCGAGCCCTGGGGTCGGGCGAGGCGGAGTCCGTCTTCCGAGGTCGAGGCTGAGTCCGAGCCCTAGGGTCGGGTGAGGCGGAGTCCGTCTTTCGAGGTCGAGGCTGAGTCCGAGCCCTGGGGTCGGGCGAGGCGGAGTCCGTCTTCCGAGGTCGCGGCTGAGTCCGAGCCCTGGGGTCGGGCGAGGCGGAGTCCGTCTTCCGGGGTCGAGGCTGAGTTCGAGCCCTGGGGTCGGGCGAGGCGGAGCTTCCCATGGCGCCCGAGGCTGGACTTAGCTGTTGTCAGCCTCACTCTGTCGAGTGGCACGGCAGTCGGAGCGGGGCAGGCAGCACTGTTTTCCTATCAGGTCGGTCAGTGGAGCGGCAAAGTGACTGCGGTCACTTAGGCTCTGTCGACTGAGGAGCGCATGTCAGGATAAGGTGTCAGTCGACCCTTGCATTAAATGCTCCTGCGATACGGTCGGTTGGCATGGCGATCTGGCCAAGGTTGCTTCTCCGCGAAGACTGGGCCTCGGGCGAGTCAAAGGTGTGTCCGTCGCTTGAGGGGGCCCTCGGGCGAGACGTGAATCCTCCGAGGTCGGCTGCCTTTGCCCGAGGCTGGGCTCGTGCGAGGCAAGATCGTGTCCCTTGAGTGGACTAAGCCTTGACCTTAATCGCGCCCATCAGGCCTTTGCAGCTTTGTGCTGATGGGGGTTACCAGCTGAGATTAGGAGTCTTGGGGGTACCCCTAATTATGGTCCCCGACAAATTTTTTGACAAAGCTTACTTTACCCTTAACAACTAAGTTTTTCTTATATTTAGATTCAAAGGGTAGGTGGGGGTGGAGGTTTTGGATTACGTACCGACTCCTTTGGGTAGAAAGTCAGGGAAGCGAGAACGTAGAAAATCCTCAGTCTCCCAAGTAGCCTCTTCTTCTGAATGGTGGCTCCACTGAATCTTATACATCCTGATCGACCTTGCCTGAGTTGATCTCTCCTTTTGGTCCAATATCCTGACGGGGTGCTCTTGATAAGACAAGTCTAGTTCTACCTCCAATTCTGGTTCCGGTAGCACTTCCGTGGGAAAGCGGACACACTTTCGTAGCTGAGATACGTGGAACACATCATGAATTGCTGACATATGAGGTGGCAATTTCAATTGATATGCTACAGGTCCATAATTCTCTTTGATCTCATAAGGCCCGATGTAGCGAGGAGCTAACTTGCCCTTGATTCCAAATCTCTGAACACGTTTGGTGGGTGACACCTTAAGATAAACATGATCTCCCACTTCAAACTGTAGAGGCTTCCTCCTCTTGTCATGACACTCTTCTGTCTGGCCTGAGCAGCTTTTAGGTTCTTCTTAATGACTCCGACTTTCTCCTCGGCTTCGAGTACCAGGTCAGGTCCAAATATTTCCCTCTCTCTAGCTTGTGACCAATTTAGCGGTGTCCTACACCTTCTCCCATACAAGGCCTCAAAAGGTGCCATCTTTAGGCTGGACTGGTAGCTGTTGTTATACGAGAACTCCGCCAAGGAAAGGCACTTGTCCCAGTTTTTACCACAGTGTAGCACACATGCCCTCAACATGTCTTCCAAAATTTGATTCACCCTTTCTGTCTGACCATCTATTTGAGGATGGTATGCTGAGCTTCTTATTACATGGGTCCCAAGTGATTCTTGCAGTTGCTCCTAGAAACGTGCTACGAACGGTGCTCCTCTGTCTGACACAATAGTCCTTGGTATTCCATGCAAACGAACTACGACTGCTAACTCCAGGTCATGTGTAGGGTAGTTTTGCTCATGAGGCCTGAGTGCTTGGGATGCATAGGCAATAACTCTGTTGTCTTGCATCAAGACACATCCCAATCCGGTGCCTAAAGCATCGCAATAAACCTCAAAGGGTTTGGTGTTGTCAGGCTGGGCTAACACGGGTGCTATGGTCAGATGCTGCCTCAATGCATGAAAGGCATCTTCACATTTCTGACTCCATTCGTATTTTACTCCTTTCTTCAACAATTCAGTCATTGGCTTGGCAATCCAGGAGAAATCTGGAATAAATCGCCGATAATACCCCACCAATCCTAGAAAACTCCGGATCTGCCGTACTGTGGTAGGGGGCTTCCAATTCATCACTTCTTGCACTTTCTCAGGATCTACTGATACCCCATCCTAAGAAATGGTATGACCCAAAAATTTTATCTCCTTCAGCCAGAAATCACATTTGGACAGCTTAGCATATAGACGATGATCGCGCAGTCGCTGAAGTACGATGTGTAGATGCTCAGTATGCTCATCTTCATTTTTGGAATAAACTAGAATGTCATCAATAAAGACCACCACGAACTTGTCCAGTTCTGGCATGAACACTGAGTTCATCAAATACATGAAATATGTCGGGGCATTGGTCAGCCCGAAAGACATCACCAAGTACTCATAAAGCCCATATCTGGTAGAGAAAGCCGTCTTCGAAATATCACTAGCCCTGATTTTAATTTGATGATAGCCAGAGCGAAGGTCTATCTTGGAGAATACCTTGGCTCCCACCAACTGATCAAACAATACATCAATGCGGGGCAATGGATACTTATTCTTGATGGTCACCGCATTGAGAGGGCTGTAATCGACACACAATATCAGACTCTCATCCTTCTTCTTTACGAACAAGGCTAGACATCCCCATGGTGAAGTACTTGGGCGAATGAATCCTTTGTCCAACAACTCCTGTAATTGCTTTTTCAATTCTGCCAATTCTGCTGGAGGCATCCTATAGGGTCTCTTGGATATAGGTGCAGTTCCGGGTTGCAACTCAATTGCAAACTCTATGTCTCTGTCGGGAGGCATCCCTAGTAATTCATCCGGAAAAACATCTAGGTAGTCACAGACCACTGGGATTCTCTCAACAGGAGACTCTATCATAGGGAAGGCACAGGAATGGGTACAACCTTGGTCAGGCAAATATAATGTGGTTTCACCACAAGTAGGTGAATGTATCTCAATGGCCCTTGCTGCAATATCGATCACTGCCTGATGCATTGATAACCAGTCAGTTCCTAATATGATATCCACACTATCCAATCCCAAGATAAGGAGGGTGGTTTTAATTATCAGACTACCAAACTTTATAGGCACATGCCTGTTGATTTGATAGGTGGCAACCCTGCCTCCTGGTGTTGAAATTGTAATACCCCCATTGGTGTGATGGAAAGGTGTTGGGGACTTGTTCTCAAATGCTATGAATTAAGAACAAGGCAACATAAAATGTTAAATATCAACGCCCTTCGTCCGCCGAAACATTATCTCCACAAGGATTTAATGAACTTCGGACGAAGGTCACGAACATAATATTACGAAGGTTTTACCTTCGTAATTAAACATATAAAGATAATACAAAGAAAAGTTAAAACATAAAACATTAAAGGTAAATATCTTGAAAACAAATGACCCCATTCACATATCTTATTATATGAATTTAAGATGTTTGGATACAACATTTAAGTACATTTATACCTTTGCCTTGACAATCAATAATTCCCGAGTGATGCGTTAGCAATTACAGGAATCTGTGAAGAGTAAAGGAATACTGTTCACTATTTATAGGCACAAGACATAGCTCATGAGGAATTACAATTATGCCCCTCATAAAAGTTTACAATCAGACCTTTGAAGGCTAAAAGGTCATTTTATCTTTAAGTCGGTTCTACCCTTCGTCTTCGGATATGCTGTAGTTCCGAAGCTTCGTGAACGGTGTCTTCGGCATCATGTTCAAGCCGCTTCAGCTAAAGCTGTTTCTTTTTGCAAAACCTTCGGCGACGAAGCATGGTCCCAACAGTAGCCCCTTCGCGGTGCTAGATCGTTTTTCGTAACGAGCTTGATCTGTGAAAAAAGTCTCTTAGGCTTCAGGAAGCCGAAGGTCCGAAAAACACCTTCCCTGAGCTCGTTGTCGAGAAACGATACAGCTTTCGAGCGTGTAGCGGTCCCACCATGTAGGTTCACTGTTCTGGTTTTTGCGGCCCACCGTTCAGCGGGTGCGAGCAACTGTTTGCCTGGTGTGAAAATCCTGACGATTCACCTTCTTACCTGCAGCACTATATAAACAGATGGGTAGGTGTGAAGTTACCACAACATTCATTGCTATTGCACTGTTTTGCTGCCAAATTTTTTAACCATAGCCGAAGCTTGACTTTCGCATTCAAACGAAGCTCCAATTTGGTGTTTGCTTCGTCAGAAGAAGAGCTTCGGAAGAGAAGGTTATTATTTTCCATGAAATTTTTCAAGAAATTCAAAATTAAATGGCCAGAGTGCGCTCTACTGCTAGAGTTGAGCGCGAGGGAGACGAAGCCGAAGGTGCGGAAACTGTTCCTATCTCTGAAGCAATGAAGCGATCTGGATTGATGACATCAGAAGACATCCCTGCTGCTGAAGCAGAACAAGCAGATATTGAGGAGGCTGGTACTGACGATGATTACAATATTGCAGTACCGAGCAAGCCTAGTCATCTGGACTTCGGGAAGTCGACTATCTCGAAGGCTGATTTCCCAAAGATGGTGAAGTCGGGCTACTTCAGCGAAGATGAGAAAAAGATGATTCGCTTTGGTGGAGAAGAGATTACCCCGAAGCCACAAAAAGATGAAATAGTGATTTTTAAGAGTTTCCTCAAAGCTGGTTTGAGATTTCCTTTGAATAGGATGATTGCCGATGTGCTGAAAAAATTTGGGATCTATTTTCACCAGCTAACTCCTAACGCTATTGTTAGGCTTAGTGTTTATATCTGGGCTCTCCGAAGCCAAGCAATGGAGCCATTTGCCGAAGGTTTCTGCCGAGTACACGAGCTACACTACCAAACTAAGGCCAGAAAGGATGGGCTACATGAAAATTTTGGTTGTTACAACTTTGCATATCGGAAAACTACAAAATTTCTTGTGATCAGCTATCGAAGCAAGTGGCCGGCAGGCTGGAAATCAGAATGGTTCTACGTCAAAGTTGATGACGACAAGGAGAAGCTTGTACAGAGTCCGCTTGAACTAATCTTCGGAGAAACCCGACCCCAGTGCAATATGACACCAGAAGGTCCAACCCAAACGGCGTTGGCTGAATTCAGAATTATTGCAGAGCACATTGGCACTAGGGATTTGGTGCAAGAATTTCTGGCTTTCAAAGTATTTCCAACTATGAAGGAATGGGCTATGCCGAAGCTTAAAGGAGAGAAGAAAGAGGGGGAGCTTGTCCGACTACCCTATCATTATAAATTCAAGAAATATTTTAAGGCACCCTGCCAAGAATGGCTCGATACAATCGAAATAATGAGTACTGAAATTCTTGGAAATTACTCTAAAAAGGAGGACCAATTGATGACAGCAGCCTTCGGCACCCGGCCGAAACGAAGGCTAAACAGAGTACTTGATGCTATAGGCTTTGAATATCCTGACTATGGGCGATTGGGCGGAGATGCTGGCGGCCCGAAGAGAAAAAGAATTGCCAGTGCCGTTGACGAAGAGAGCACCAAAGTGACCAAAAAGAAAAAGGAGATTTCTGAAAAGCTGAGTCCTGAAAAGTTGAGCCCTGAGCCGAAGGTGGCCGCTGCAAGAAAAAGAAAAAATGCATCTCCAGAACCAAAAACGTTGGTTCGAGAAGAAGACACTCCTGCAACGCCTTCTGCTGCCGAAGTAGAAGAGATTATGAAGGTAATGACTGAACCCTTGCCTGTCAAGCTAAGTCCGCTGGCGCCGGAACTGACGAAGTTTTTTCAGAAGGACAAAACAGCTTCGGCAGAAGAAAGTCCTGCACTGCCGAAAAAAC
Source organism: Zea mays (assembly GCF_902167145.1). Lineage (NCBI taxonomy): Eukaryota > Viridiplantae > Streptophyta > Magnoliopsida > Poales > Poaceae > Zea > Zea mays. The sequence continues at coordinate 51,347,492 of NC_050103.1, forward strand.
GAAGAATTATTCAAATAGCAGATGTAATTCACCAGACGCCGCCACCGGCGACAGTGTCAAAAATTGCTTTTGCCGAGACCGCTGAAGCCGAAGGCGCCGCAGCCGAAGCTTCCAGAGTGGAAACCACCGAAGCTGAAACCGGCGACGCCGAAGCTGCTGGGGCCGAAGCTGGGACCACGGAAGGTTCGAATCTGGAAACCACCCTTGAAGTTATTGACAATATTCTCCTGAAAATGGCTGAGGAAGAAGATGTTGTGGCTGCGGTAACCACGGCAACTGGAAAGGGAAAGGAGCAGATCGATGACACTTTAGAAGAAGAAAGTTTTAACTTTCAAGATTTGCTTGGACAAGAGCTAACAGGAGCCGAAAAAGAAGAGTTGAAAAAATATGCCATATTTTGCGGGTATAAGCCAGGGGCTACGCTATTTGGTGGGGTCAATGAAGGGAAGCTAAGATGCCTTCAGAACCGCACCGAGGCCAAAGTTGTTAGAACCCTCTCCAAAAGCGTTGGCCTGCCGAAACTAGAAGCGGACCTCTGCAGGTATCAACGACACCATATCGCCGGAAGCCTGCTCTATGCTCATTTTAAGGTAACAAATTTTATTACTATTATTTTATTTATTTTTATGTCATTTTCTGACGAAGATTGTTTTGGCAGAGTATATTATTGAGTAAGGTTCTAAAAATGCAACAAGATCTCGAAGAGGAGAAGAACAAAACTATCATCAAAGATTTGGAAGAAAAAGTTGAAAATTACGAAGTTGTTCTGAAAAAGAAGGACTTCACCATCTAGGACCTTGAAATCATGACTAAAGAACACGAGGGTGCATTAGAAAAGAAAGACTTTGTTATTCAGTCTATGGAAGGCTCCTTGGCTGAGGTCCAAGCCGAGAATAACAGTTTAAAAAATGAATTGCTCAAACAACTAGAAAAATCTGAGCAGGAAAAGAAACACCTTGAAGCAAGTCTTAAAACTGAGATGGAAAAGAATTCAAATTTGCAAAAATCCTTGAATGAGCTTCAAGAGAAATGCCTAAGCTTCGGCAGCCGATGCGTGCAGCGGCTGAAGGATGTGTTTCATTCTATTGGAGCCAGCTCTGAAAAATTTACACCTTCAGCTGAAAACTTGCCCAGCACATTAGAATATATTGAAGGCGAGGTTGAAGCTCTTGACGAAGTTATTGGTGGCCATGCTGACTTCTGCGCCCTGGTAGCTTCTCGGGGCACAGCTACCGCTTTTCTGAAGGCTGGCTGCACGCATGGAAAAATTGTCAATAGGCCCAACTTCAGCTTATCATCATCAGATCTGATAGATATTCCAAGCCTAGCCCGAAGTATCGGAAATAGATTTATGACCCAGATTTGGGTAAATGGCGGGCGGAAAATGGCGGGTGACGAAGCTCGAAGTCATCTTAAGCCGGTAAGAAGCTTATATTTGTTACTTTTACCTTCTCCTTGAAATTTGCACCTTTCTTATTCTGTTCTTTAATATTCGTAGGATGACGAAGCTGAAGTATGACAAAGCTGAAGTATGACGAAGCTGAAGCTTGATAGTTGCTACAATATTCTTTCCTGCAAAAATTCTAGAGAGATTTTTGTAATATTATTATGGAAAAACTCATGTAAATTTGTACATACCTTGTAATATATTTTGTTTCCGCTATCTGTGTACAATCTGCTTTGTTGTGGACGAAACTTCTTTTTTGAGCCGAAAGCGAAAAACACCTTCCCTTCTTTTCGTACATAACGAAGCATAAAAAATTTTCCTTTTTCGAAGTCTTTCCTCATTGCCGAAGCGCCTATCTTTTTTGCGTGATATGATGATGATTCTATATATGTCTAAATGAATGTTTATGAATGCAAATGACATGATGAAATGTATTTTTGAGATGAATATTGGGAATGATTCAAATCTTTTCACTTTTCAGCTTCATCGTTTACTTTCCAGTGTATCAGCGTTGACTTTTCGCTGTAAGCCTCCCTTAGGAGCTTCTTCGCCTTTTACTTTCAGCGGAATCAGCGTTGACTTTTCGCTGTAAGCTCTGCATTCCCTTAGGAACGACTTTGGAGCTTCTCCCTGCTTTCTTTTCTTTTCCCTTGGCATTTACATTTACATTTTTTGGGGGATATCACTTTTATAGAATCGAAATAAGGAAAAGAAAAATTACATGTTGTGGCCCCATTAAAAACCTTTCTCCCCCTTTGGAAAGGAAAAGGGTGCCACAAAAAAGAATAGAAAAAATTACATCAAATTAAACATAATATCGCCGAAGCTCATCCGCATTCCATGACCTAGGGATGTCGTTGCCGTCCATATCCTTCAATCTATAGGAACCGGGTCTTGACGAAGATACTACCAAAAAAGGTCCTTCCCACTTTAGCTGTAGTTTGCCCACTGTCTTAGGGTTAGCTACCCTTCGAAGCACCAGATGTCCTGGTTCAATGTTCTTCAGCTTAACCTTTCTGTCACGCCATTTTATTGTTTCGGCTTGATATTTATTGATGTTTTCCACAGCCTGAAGTCTGATCCCTTCTATAGCATCTTTTTCCACACAGCAATCAGCTTCGTCTTCACCTTCTGCCGAAGCTACCGTTCTTATTGATCCTGCTTTGGCCTCTTCTGGGGTTATTGCTTCATCCCTAAACAATAGTTTGAAAGGCATAAAACCTGTTGATCTTGACATGGTTGTATTATGGCTCCACACCACTTTGATTAACTCGTCTGGCCACTTTCCCCTGGGCTGATTGAAGATTGACTTCATTATTCCTGTCATTATGATCTCGTTAGCTCGTTCGACAAGTCGTTTGACTCCGGATGTCGAACTGATGCAAAATGGATCTTCGTACCAATTTGATCACAAAATTCTCTGAAAGCTTCAGAATCAAACTGTGTCCCATTATCCACAGTAATGGCCTTCGGCACTCCGAAGCGACAAACAATATTTTGCTAGAAAAACTTTTGAATAGTAACCGAAGTTATTGTGGCTAGAGGCTTTGCCTCAATCCACTTGGAAAAATATTCCACTGCCACTACAACATATCTTAAGTTTCCCTGTGCTGGTGGTAATGGACCTAGTAAATCAAGGCCCCACCTTTGCAACGGCCAAGTGGGTTGTATTAATTGAGTTAAAGACGAAGGTTGTTTTTGATCTCTTGCACATTTCTGACAACCTTCGCACTTTTGGACTAAATCCGCTGCATCCGAAGCTGCCTTTGGCCAATAAAATCCTTGTCGAAAAACTTTCCCAAGCAAATGCCTAGATCCAATGTGAGATCCACACAGGCCTGCGTGTATTTCCTTCATTAATTCTATACCTTCGGATCTGGATAAACACTTGAGCAATGGGGAACAGACTCCACGCTTATACAGCTCCCCTTCTATTATGACATATGGTCGAGCTCTTGCTTCTATTCTTTTGTTGTAAGCTTCGTCATCTGAAAGAAAATTACGCTGAAGGAAAGAGATGATTTCAGTTCTCCAATCTTCACTATAGACAGGGGATATATTGAGGACTGCTCTTTCAAGAAGCTCGACCGAAGGTGTTTTTATTGTTTCAAAAAATACTTCCGAAGGTAAAGGCAGCCCCTGTGCTGCTGACTTGGCCAATAGATCAGCATATTCATTTTCTCCACGAGGAATATTTTTAACAGAGAATCCTTCAAAGGAAGCCTCGATCCTTCGGACTGTATCTAGATATTTTTCAAGCTTCAGATCTCTTGCTTTATAGCTCTTGTCAACATGACCAGAAATAACTTGGGAATCAGTTTTAAGAATGGCCCTTCTGATCCCCATTGCCTTTAACTTCCAAAGACCCAAGAGCAGAGCTTCGTATTCAGCAATATTGTTTGTACAACTGATATCATGTCTTGTCGCATAACAAGTTTTAACTTTGGAAGGTGAAACCAACACAGCAGCTGCTCCTGCTCCTAAGGTTCCCCAAGACCCATCGCAAAACACTGTCCATGCTTCGGCATCTTTATTCGTTTCTTCCTCCTGAGCCCCTGGCGTCCAGTCAGCAATGAAGTCTGCCAACGCTTGGGACTGAATCGAAGATCTATGGACATAATCAATACAAAATTCATTGAGCTCTGCAGCCCATTTTCCAATCCTTCCAGTAGCTTCTCGGTTTCTCATAGTATCCTTCAAAGGTTGTGAAGAAGGAACAATTATGTTGTAAGCTTGAAAATAATGCCGAAGCTTCCTGGAGGCCATCAAAACAGCATACAGTACTTTCTCCAATTCTGTATAATTTTTCTTTGATAAACTAAGAACTTCGGATACAAAATATATTGGGGCCTGCTTCTTGACTTGGCCTTCAAGCTTCTCCTGGACAAGTGCTGCACTTACCGCTGAGTGCGAAGCTGCCACATATAATAACAAAGGAGCCCCTGGCGTTGGTGGAGTTAGTGTTGTTAGATCTATCAAATATTGCTTCAGTTCTTCGAAGGCTCTCTGCTAGACTGGTCCCCATTGAAAAACTTCGGCTGACTTCAGCACTTCAAAAAATGGTAAATTTCTCTCTGCTGATCTAGATATGAATCTGTTGAGAGATGTCAGCCTTCCTGTCAATCTTTGAGCCCCCTTCTTTGTACTTGGTGGTTCTATTCGAAGTATAGCTTCGATTTTGCTTGGATTAGCCTCAATTCCCTTTGTTGAAACTAGACAACCAAGAAATTTCCCATTCTTCACTCCGAAGACACATTTTTTTGGATTCAGCTTTAAACCAGCCTGTCTAAAATTAGCGAAGGTCTCCTGCAGATCAGCAATGTGATTATCTTGCTTCGTGCTTTTTACAATAATATCATCAACATAAGTTAGCACATTCCTGCCTATCTGAGAATGGAGGACCTTCGCTGTCATTCTACTGAAACTTCCTCCGGCATTCTTAAGCCCCTCAGGCATCCGAAGGTAACAATATGTTCCATTAGGGGTTATGAAGCTGGTTTTCGGTTCATCCTCCTGCTTCATCCAGATTTGGTGATAGCCTGAATAGCAATCCAGCAGACTCATAAGCTCTGATGAAGCTGCTGCATCCACTAAGGAATCTATCCTTGGCAATGGAAACTCGTCCTTCGGACAGGCCTTATTGAGATCAGTAAAATCGATACACATTCTCCATTTACCATTGGCCTTCTTTACCATAACAGTGTTAGCCAACCATTCTGGATATTTTACCTCTCTGATAACTCCGGCACTGAGGAGTCTTTTCACTTCGTTTCGAGCACCTTCGGCCTTGTCATCAGACATCTTCCGAAGCCTTTGCTTTCTTGGTCTGAAGGATGGATCAACATTGAGCGAGTGCTCAATAACATCCCTGTTAACTCCGCAAAGATCATTAGCTGACCAAGCAAAAACATCTTTGTTGTTGAACAAAAACCTTATCAAGGTTTTCTCCTGTTCTTCGGACAGTTCAGATCCCAATAGCACCTTCTGCTCTGCTATGTCCTCACATATGAGCATGGGCTTCGGCTGATCAGCCGAAGCAGCTTTTTCCCTTCTGAACTTGTATTGCTCACAAGCTTCAGCTCCATCTATATTATGGATTGCTTTTGAGTCTGTCCAATTTCCTTCGGCCCTTCTGGCAGCTTCCTGACTTCCATGAATAGCAATGGGCCCTTGGTCCGAAGGTATCTTCATGCAAAGATAATCTGGATGAAGAATTGCTTCGAAGGCATTGAGAGTGCCTCGACCAATGATTGCATTATAAGGGTATTCCATGTCAACAATATCAAACACAACTTGTTCAGTCCTTGTGTTGTTGATAAATCCGAAGGTCACTGGCATTGTGATTTTGCCGAGTGCTACAATCTGCCTTCCTCCGAAGCCACAAAGGGGATGCGTGGCATCATGAATTTTGTCTTCGGGCTCTTGCATTTGTCTGAAGGCCTTAGCAAATATGATATCAGCTGCGCTGCCTGTATCAACCAAAACATTATGGACCAGGAATCCTTTGATCACACAAGAGATAACCATAGCATCGTTGTGTGGGTAATCCTTGAGTTGAAGATCCTTTTGGGAGAAGGTAATTGGAATGTGAGACCATCTTGACTTGATGAAGGGTCCTTGCACCCCGACATGCTGTACCCTTCTCTGTGCCTCCTTCTTTTGTTTCTTGTTGGCTGGCTCTGAGCATGAACCGCCTGTTATCAGGAGTACCAGCTTCGGAGCCGAAGCAGCTCCAACTTGAATGTTGAACGAAGCCATCAGCTCAAAAAAGTGGAAGTGAGTTCACCGGAGGTGGGCGCCAATGTTGGGGACTTGTTCTCAAATGCTATGAATTAAGAACAAGGCAACATAAAATGTTAAATATCAACGCCCTTCGTCCGCCGAAACATTATCTCCACAAGGATTTAATGAACGTCGGACGAAGGTCACGAACATAATATTACGAAGGTTTTACCTTCGTAATTAAACATATAAAGATAATACAAAGAAAAGTTAAAACATAAAACATTAAAGGTAAATATCTTGAAAACAAATGACCCCATTCACATATCTTATTATATGAATTTAAGATGTTTGGATACAACATTTAAGTACATTTATACCTTTGCCTTGACAATCAATAATTCCCGAGTGATGCGTTAGCAATTACAGGAATCTGTGAACAGGAAAGGAATACTGTTCACTATTTATAGGCACAAGACATAGCTCATGAGGAATTACAATTATGCCCCTCATAAAAGTTTACAACAATGACTCAGACCTTTGAAGGCTAAAAGGTCATTTTATCTTTAAGTCGGTTCTACCCTTCGTCTTCGGATATGTTGTAGTTCCGAAGCTTCGTGAACGGTGTCTTCGGCATCATGTTCAAGCAGCTTCAGCTGAAGCTGTTTCTTTTTGCAGGACCTTCGGTGACGAAGCATGGTCCCAACAAAAGGTAACTGGCATTTGGCACTAAATTTTGCACTGATAAAACTGTGTGATGCACCAGAATCAAAACAAATGATTGCAGGATTATTCAAAGCGGAAAAGATACCAGTCATGACGGGTGCTCCCTCTGGAATGTCATCCATGGTGGTGAAGTTCAGTCTGCCTTGCCTCACTTGCACCTTCTACCTCTTGCCGTGGTTTTGATTGGAATTCTGCCCCTGCCTCTGCTGTTTCCTGGGGCAATTCTTCGCGTAGTGTCTAGTGTTGCCACAGGTGAAACATCTGTTGTCATTGGCATGACGGTATTGCTGCTGTGGCTGATTGTTGTTCCTCTGAACTGGGGGCTGAGAGCGGTTGGGTGCCTGCTGCTGCTGTTGTGGTCGGATCACCCAATGTCCTTGCTGCTACTGAGGTCCCCTGTTCTGAGTATCAGATACAATCCGGAAGCGCTGAGGCTGAGCTGAAGGTCCTGCCATAGGGGTCTTCCTCTTCTTCTCTGCCTGACGGGCTGTGATGCAGTCTTTCTGGGAAATGGCCATGTTGACTAACTCATTGTAGTTGTTGGCCGTGACTGTGTTGAGATGGTCGCGGAGCTTAGTACTGAGGCCCCTCCTGAACCTGTCCCTCTTCTTCTCATCAGTGTCTACATGATAGCCCGCATACTGACACAGGTCGTTGAAGGCCTGAGCGTACTGCAACACAGTATGATTCCCTTGAGTGAGTGCTAGAAACTCATTGAGTTTGTGGTCCATGATGCCTGCCGGTGTGTGATGCCCTCTGAAAGTTGCCTTGAACTCTCTCCATTCCACCACGTGGTCAACTGGCTGCATAGCGAGGAAGTGGTCCCACCAAGTCCGCGCGGGTCCGCGAAGCTGATGGGTGGCGAACCGGACCTTTGCCACATCTGAACAAACTCCATTAAGCAGTGGGAATTTGGATTCCACTACCCTGAGCCAAACATCGGCATCAAGTGGATCCTCTGCCCGAGTGAACAACGGCGGCTGAGTGCTGAGGAACTCCTGATAAGTGGCTGCTATTGGGAAACGCTGATGGTGATCACCACCACCATAGTGCTGAGGTGGGGGCTGACGCTAAGCCAACTGTCGCAGAATCACATTCTGCTGAGCCATCAATTCTTGCATGGTAGGAGGTGGCGGCGGTGGAGGAATGCACTCATTCTGTCCACGGCGCGCTCTTCCTGCCATCTGAAAATTGAGGATGCTCTTATTATCATGCATTTGATGTCAGGGTTCACACGTGGTGAAAGATTTAAAAGGATAAAGTTTGCAAAATGCCAATGTTTCCTTACATAATTCATAAAAGATACCACACGACATAAAACTTCCTTCATAATTAAAGGTTGACATCATCCACCATCCATAATTCCAAAAGAGTTTGTCACGATTACATTAGTGATCAAAAGACTCAACTCTGTCTAGCCTAGTACCCCAAGGGTGCAAAAGCTAAGCTAGCTTTGAGGAGTTCTACCACCACACATTTCTAACCCTAACCCTGCAACCTAGTGAGCAAACGAGGCAACGCTTGACTCGGGGGAAGGGGGTCTCCCTGAGCCAGCAGTGTCCAAGCTGGATGCATGCTCTGGCTCCACTCCTCCCTCGATGTCAACATCCTCGTCGGCCTCCATGTCCTGAATCTCCTGATGGTGCATATCCAAGTGCTAGTTAGCCTCCTCGAGTTGTTGTTGAGTGTTTATCAGCTTATCCTCGAGAACCTCAATGGTGTTCTCCCTGACTCCCACTAGCTCCTCAAGCTCCTGGATCTGGCAGGCCATTTGTTCCACTTGCAGGTCCTTTTCCACCATCTCAGTGGACAGGTCTACCACAAGTTCCTCTCTGTTATCTAGGGTGATCTTGGTAGCCTCCACCAAGGCCATTAGCTGAGACATTGCCTCTCCTTGCACCGCTTGCAGTCGGTACAGGGCATTCATGCATCGCACTATGAGGTGAGCAGTCTGCCCTGGGTATAGAGCCCACACATCCTTGGCATGTTCCACTCGATCTTTCCACATTGGGTCGTCCTCCTTTTCAGCGGGGAACAAACCAATGGGTGAGTGGACAGCTCCAAGGGGTGAAAACCACAAAAGGTCGTCAGCCCGTGGAGAGCAATGGCCTCGATGGTGTCTTCAGCCAGGTATCCAAAAGATTCGGAGTCCAACGAACGCTAGCCTGGCTGTAAGGGATGAGGCTCCAAGGTCATCCTCACCCTACAGCGGGGTACCCGGTGCTCCTCGAATAGCTGCACCGCGTACTGGGGAGGCGTCGTATAACCGGCTCCCTGCAGCACTTCCCACAAGATGCGGGGAAAGCCCTCTCGTGCAAGTCCATCCGTGTGGGAATGTGCGTTCCCTCTTTCCGAGGAATCGTGAGAAGTCATCTGTGCAAGGGTAAGCGTAAGCGAAAAAGAAAAAGAACTATAAAAAAATACAAGGGAATCAAGCTTGGCCTTTCGAAGGTTACAATAAGGTCACTGAGTGTACTTAATCTTTCATTATCATGCATTTAAAGTTCTTACCCAATTACCAAGTAGTTTGAATAAAGGATGCTTGCATGCTCGTCCTAAACGACCTCACATCAACTTAGAGGGAATAGGGAAAATCCCCATCCCTTACAGTAGCCGGTAGGGCTCACTCAATTAGCCACCTAGCTACCCTTCCATTATCCTAAGGCTTCACGCTCTATGTTCATCCTTATCACCTTACCGCTCTATCCAACATGGGTTTCTAACATGTTTTACTTTTCAAAAAGGATGGTAATTATAGTTTACTGATTCCTCTGTGGTGGTACGAGCTCTGATACCAGCTGTGGCGGAACCGCCCGAATTATTCCAACTTAAGTGCCAAAGCTAGACCACACATAAATGGGAATAAAACATCAGTCCCTCGGATCTAGTCCGACGAGGCCACTAACAGGATCAAGTACCACGTACTCACTCGATGGTGAGGCACAGAGCAAATACAACCCTGAAGTCGCGCTGCTGTTGGGCGTGCTAGTGCCCTTCTAGCTGCTGGCTTCAGGTATGAGTAGGTGGCATTGGTGGTGGTAGTGGGAGCTGAGGCCAGGAAGCTTGTGAATGACTTGCCGAAGCAACAGAAGCTGCAGGTTGATTGCCCACGTATTACCCAATATAGGGAGAATAGCACGAAGTTGTGTGTAAAACCTGCTTCGGTTGATTCTGCCGTGCTTCTGCTTCGACAATCTCTTTTTGCTTCTGGATGGTGAACTGGCATGTTCTTGTAGTATGGCCCTTGTCCTCACCACAGAATAAGCAATAGAGTTTCCTGGGCTGATCCCCATATCTTTCTCTGAAGCCCCTGCCACCTCTGCCCCTTGGAGCTGGTGGTCTGAAAGAGCTCTACTACTGCCCTGAAGACTGTGAGCTTTGTTGTGGCCTCTGAAACTGGCTTCCTCTGTCATCACCCTAACTGGAGTTGTGAATTGATCTGACATGCCTAAGGTGGATTCGTCCTCCGAAGCCCCTAGTCATTTCAGAAAACATGTAAGCTTCCTCCCTTCTTTGGCGAAAATCATTGTCGACCCGGATGTACTCATCCATTTTTTGAAGCAGCTTCTCCAGAGTGTGAGGGGGTTTTCTGGTGAAGTATTGAGTCGTATGTCCTGGCCGAAGACCCTTGATCATGGTCTCAATGACGATTTCATTGGGCACTATAGGTGCTTGTGCTCTCAGACGCAAGAACCTTCAGACATACGCCTGGAGGTATTCTTCGTGGTCTTGCGTGCACTAGAACAAAGCTTGTGCAGTAATCGGCTTCGTCTAAAACCCTTGGAAACTAGTGATCAGCATATCCTTTAGCTTCTACCATGAAGTAATTGTTCCTGGCCGGAGAGAGGAGTACCAAGTTTGGGCAACATTCTTGACTGCCATTACGAAGGATTTCGCCATGACTGCGGTATTGCCCCCGTATGAAGATATTGTTGCTTCGTAGCTCATCAGGAACTGCTTCGGATCTGAGTGCCCATCATACTTGGGGAGCTAGGGTGGCTTGTACGACGGGGGCCATGGGGTAGCCTGCAGTTCTGCTGATAGAGGAGAAGCATCATCAAAAGCAAAATTTCCATGATGGAAATCATCATACCACTCATCATCATCATAGGAATTATCCTGACGAAGCTCTTTGCGTTGAGGTCTTCGGTCATGGTCATCTTGACTGAGATGACGCATTTCCTTAGCAGCCTCATCGATCTTCTTCTGTAGTTCGGAGAGATGAAGCATCTTCTCCTTCTTCCTCTGGACCTGCTCATGGATGGCTTTGAGGTCCCTTATTTCTTGATCCGGCTCCTCCTCCTGAGGCGTTGGACTTGTAGCCTTCCTTTTCTGAGTTCGAGCTTTGCGCAGAGTTTCCTGGTTGACATCTAGTGGCTGCAGTGCAGCCCCTTGCCCTGAAGCTTTCTTTGGCGACATGACGAAGGTCACAGCTTGCTGAAAGTGGTCGAGTGAGTTCACCGAAGGTGGGCGCCAATGTTGGGGACTTGTTCTCAAATGCTATGAGTTAAGAACAAGGCAACACAAAATGTTAATGGTTAAAGACCTTCGTTCTTCAAAGCATTATCTCCTTTAGGATATAATGATCCTCAGACGAAGGTTATGAAGGACGTACCTTCATCATCACGGTATATAATAATGGAAGTAGAAGCATATGAAACATGAGAAATAACATGAATAATCATATGATATTGTTAGAATCTCTTTTTTATATCATCATGAATAAACATGCACAATATTGAATTACATTTATACCTTCGGCTTGATAGAAGCCGAGAATCTAGATGTGACGTGCGAGTGAATACAAGACAGCGTGAACAGTACGGTGTCACTATTCATCTATTTATAGGCACAGGACGCAGCCTGTGTAGAATTACAATCATGCCCTTGACATTTACTATTGACTTAGGGATAATCTATCGAGGACTAGACAGCCTTTTCCCCTTTAAGTCGGTTTCATTTTCCACCGCTAAGGCGAAGCTTTTCCACAGGTAGCTTCGGAACTGGTTCATCCTTCTCTCGAACCGCGCTCTTCATATCATGTACAACTTCATCCCATGTCCGAAGGTTCTTGTACATATATTATACTTGGGAAACATGTTAGTCGTGTTTTTGAGGACCTTCGGAAGACGAAGGTCCCCAACAATGTGCAACCTCTGCAGAGTGTAAAACTGGTATATCAGTCGTGCTCACGGTCATGAGCGGCTCGGACACTCACATGATTAACTTATGGAATTAAACTTAATTTGTCATATGCATTGCATGGTGGGTGTTATTACCAATTTTGATCTATTACTTATTTGGGTTGGTACCTACTTATACTTAGTAATTGCTAATAAAATTTTGACCAACTTTAAAAGCAATGCTCAGCTTTAGCCATCCTCTTTGGTAAGCCTTACAACTTCACATGAGCTCCCACCTTTGGCGAGTTCATGCACATTATTCCCCACAAATTGTTGAGCGATGAACGTATGTGAGCTCACTCTTGCTGTCTCACCCCCACAGGTCAAGAACAGGTACCGCAGGCGCATGGGGGATGTTGTGATGAGTTCGTGAGAGGTTTAGGCCGTCGTCTCCTAGTCAACTTTGGGTTGCTGGATCGTTGTCTCCATATGATGTAATTATTGATTTATTTTGTACATAACTCCGTTAAATAATAATGTTGTGACATTCGTTTCTGTACCATGAGTCATCATATGTGTAAGACTTGGTACTAGCACACCTGATGATCAAGTTCGCGCCCGGGTCTAGGTGCCCCCGAAACCCGGGTGTGACAGCATGATGCAACATTTCATCATTTTGACTCATATTGTTTTGAAAAAATAAATAATTAATTAATCTATCACATAGTTACCTCAATTCTAGCTAAAAGAAAAAGAGTGAGAGAAGAGTAACACCTGAATTCGGTAGGTAGTTAGAAATAAACTTTATACCCCCAAATTCAGGGTGATACATTCCTGGGGTGGCTCTGTATGCGTTGTGTGTTACAAGTGGTGTCTCCTGAATGGAGAGGTGCTAATGAGATCCAAAATGATGGAGATCCCCCTTAGCCTTATATACACGACCGTAGGGTACTTCCCGCGTACATGCTAATCACACTCTTCTAGCTTATCTCCTAGCTAATAGTAAACAAACTTCACTTATCTCGAGGAAAACCCGACGCAATCATTCCGAGCTATCCCCAGCATTCAAGGATGTCGGGCACGGGAAAAGCGAACAACTTCAATAGGATCACGCTTAAGCCACGAATAATCCGGACGTGAGCCCATTGCCTCTTTGGGTTGGCCCACTTCAATCGTAGTCTTTGCTCGACCCACGATGAGATGACCTTGTGGGGCGACTAATTCGTGGCCCCGTGCGAGGATTTTCACCTTCTAGTGGACCCGGGGGATACCTGTCCCCCACAGTCAGCTTCGGCGGTAGTTGGTCTAGATTCGGCAATAGCAACATATGTGGGAATTGACTCTTCCTATTCTTGTACGACTAACCTGGAACGTTTCATCATTTTCGAAATAGGGACCATCTCAGAAGCTCTAGTCTCTTCTCCTTCATGCATTCTGTTAGACGAAGCTGCACTCGATGGATTCAACGATTATCCGAAGCTTATATAGCAAGTTCACAGAAAGCATAAAGCTTCGGCTTCAGTAAAAAATTTTAGTAGCAGAATGACGCAGTGGCAATGAATGTTGTGGTAACTTCTCACCAACTTGTCTGTTTATATAGCCTCGCATGTGAAGAAGGTGAACCACCGAGACGCGTGTACGGGCTGATCGGTGGATCGGTAACCGCCGTAAGTTTTATATTCATTTTTCAATAACAAGCTCAGAGAAGGTGTTTTTTTGGACCTTTGACATCCAAAAGCCTTCGTATTTTTCGTGGATCGAGCTCGTTATGAAAAACGACCTAGCCCTGCAAAGGGGCTACTATTGGGGGTCTTCTTCTCCGCTGAAGGTCCTCAAGACGAAGATATCGTTTGCAAGCAAACGGTGAGGGTCTTCTTCTCTGCCAAAGGTTCTCAAGACGAAGATATCGTTTGCAAGCAAACATTGAGGATCCTCTTCTCCGCTGAAGGTTCCAGCGATGAAGGCATTGTCTGAAAGTGACAATGACGGACGCCGAAGCTACAGCCGAAGAGCGACAACATCAGCTTAAGGTGGCGACGAAGGTCGAACGAGATGACGAATCGAAGAGGAAAATACTAGATAATCCCTGATGATTCATGTTACGATTATATCTACATGTTAAGGTCATAAATGTATTTTACTCGGGCTGCGTCCCGTGCCTATAAATAGGTGAACAGTACCCCCGTACTGTTCACGCTGGATTGTAATTGCTCTCACGTCTACACCTTCAATCAAGCTGAAGGTATCAATGTAATATACATCCAGTTAATGTTCATGTATATCCATTATGAAATAAATATATAAATGAATGAATGGATAATATATATCATCCCTATGGATTTCTATTCTCATAAATCATGAAGGTGTGTCCTTCATGACCTTCGTCTGAAGATCATTAAATCTGAAAGGAAATAATGCTCAAAGGACGAAGGTCCTTAATCTTTAACAATTGTGTTGCCTTGTTCTTTAATCACATCATTTGAGAACAAGTGACCAACATGTAGTGTATGTCATATGAAAATACCAATTGAAGTATCATTTCCTTAGGAATGTTGAATAAGTTATGTGTTGTGCTTAACTAAACATTTTAAGCCATGTAGTCTTGCTCAGGAATATTAATTGAAAGCGAGCATTCCTACCATATGATTGACCTAGTATGCATGCAATTTATATTAAAAGCAAATATCACATGTGAAACTAGGCATGTAAGGGAAAAACTAGATACAAGAAAATAGATACGCATATCTAAAAAGAAATACAATAAATCTAGTTACCTTAGTTATGGGTGGGGAATTTTGGTCTAAAGTATTTACTAACCCACTTGGCAAAAGTCTTGAACCAATATGATGCATCCCATGATATACATCCTAATTTTTTTGCCAATTCTCCAAATTCCTTAACGTCCTTCGGACTTCTCACTTCCCTCTTGGGATCTAAACCTTCTTGGTGCTTTTCATGGTTGAGATAATCTCCTTTGGCACTCAGATACGTTTGGCCCCAATTCCTTTGTTGGCTTGCTTGTTGGCCTTGATTGCTATCACATTTCCATTCTTTTTCTTCTTGATCAAGTATGGTGTAGCAGCCTTTATATCCATCTTGTTGATGTAGGTGTTGGAGATTTTGCTTGATGGCTTTTGTTTGAGCTTTTGCTTATCTTCGATCTTCACCTTGCATTGGTAAGACTTGTGGCCTTCCTTTTGACATAGTCTACAAATCACAGTTTCTCCCTCCACAGGCTTGTTCACTCCGCAGTGGTGTTATCCTGAGGAGGTTGGATTTGTTTGGCTTTGCCTTTCTTGTCATACAAAGCCTTGCCAAGGCGACACCTCTTGCTTTAATTGCTAATTCTCCATTGCAATCTCATCCGAACATGTTTCTATAACAAAATTCTTAACAAGAATTTGATTTTAGGGATTAGAATTGTCAATTAAATCAAAGCAAGAAGTAGAAGCATCTTTCTTAAGAATTTCAGATATTTCAACCAAAGATACTCCTAGGGTACTACCAATGTTTTCTAGCTTAGTAGTTTGCTCATTATTATGTACGCTAAGAATTTCCATTTTCCCTAGCAAGTTTTCAATGGCTTCTTGAGAGCTAGCTAACTTAGCCTTAAGTTTTTCATTCTTTTTAATAAGGCCATCATCGGTAGCTGAGGATGGAGCACTAGACTCTAATTACTCAATTTTAGTTGAATGCTCACAATTCAAATTGGCAAATATTTCCAATTTTTCTAGCAAACATTTATAATCACTTTGAGAGCTAATCATCTTATTTTTCAAAGTTTTAAGTTAAGCCTTTTGTTTAGTGCATACATCCTTGAAAAAATTTATTGCTTCCGCAAGCTCAACTACAGAGGGCTTTCCCTCACCTTCTTCATCACTACTACTATCATCACTAGAGGATGGAGTACTCATTTTACCTTTTGCCATAAGGCACTTGCGTGATGACCGTGATGAGGATCGGTGGTTGCGTGTCCTTGGAGGTTCATCTTCGCTTGAAGAGTCATCCCAATTTTTGACATTTGCAAGCGTCTTGCCTTTGCTCCTCCCCTTTGTGGGTTCGTCCATATTTGGACAGCTATCCCTAAAGTGGCCCTTCTCTCTGCATGTGAAGCATCCTCTCTTTCTTTGCTTTTTCCTGTCCATGTTAAAGAGAAGATCCTCGACCTGTAGGGGCACACCCATTAGATTAATCTTGCGGATCATCCCCATTACCTTTCCGACATGTCGGATTGTTTCTTCGTCCTCGGCGGATGATGTTGATGGTTGATTATCTTCTTCATCATCACTTTATTCTTCTTCCCCATCTTCACTCGAGGAACCTGGAGTGGGAGCCTTCTTCTTTCCTTTTCTTTCATCGCATGCAAAAGCATATGGTCTTGAAGAAGTTGACTCCTCTTGACGACCCATTTTTCACGACATTTCAAATGCTGCAATCTTTCCAATCACAATTGTCGGGGTCATTTTACTCAGATCCTCCATGTTGTGAAGAATAGTGATGATGCTCCCATATCTTTGTTGTGGTAGTAGGGAGATAATCTTCCTCACAGTGTCCGCATCACCTAGATTATTAATGTCAATAGAATTGAGCTCATTGATGATTAGATTCAAACAAGAATACATATCTCTTACAAGATCATTATCCTTCATAGCAAAAGAATTATACTCATTTAAGACTATACAGTGTTTTTGCTCACACACATTGGATGTGGCGTCATGGAGCTCATGCAATTTTAGCCAAATCACATTAGCTGTTTTAATGTAAAAACTTGATTAAAAATATCCATGTTAAGAGATTCATAAAGCAATTTTTTGCTCTAGCATTTAAATGAATTCCTTTTTCCTCACTTTTGGTGGTTTCTTGGGATTCTTGGGTGGTTTCATCCCGTCACGAGTGACTCTCCAAACACCTAGATGAACGGCCTCTAGGTAACAAGCCATTCTTAGTGTCATCGAAGTGTGGTGGTGTAACAACCCTGGTGTTACAAGAACTAAAACTTGGGCATAACATCATATGCATATGCATCCACTAGACTAAAAGTTCAAAACAAGTGTGATGTGATGACTTGAAGTGAATCCTTAACCCTAGGATAGGGTACTTAACCAAGGTATGGAGGTATGTGTGTGTGTTAGCAGATTGAGTATGATCTTAAAGTTTAGTGGAAATGTTCATAGGGGACTAAACTTGGAAGGTTTGAATGGCACATAAACCCTAGAACATCAAAACCCTAATAAGAACCCTAGAAACCCTAATTTGTGCTCTAAGAGATGGGATTAATTTTTATACACTTTTGGACCAAAGTGCTTATATCAAAGTGGTATAGTATAAAAAAACTAAGCAACTTTTAAATTGGAAGATTTTCAAGTGTTGTGGAAGAAATTGGAGTTAATTGCAGAAAGTCTCAAAGGCACCATATGGCTTAAACTCTAAAATCAGTGACATTAGGCCAAGTTTGTGCCCTTGTATTTGTTAATCCATGAAGATTTTTGTGGCAGAACCGCCCGAATTATTCCAGCTTAAGTGCCTAAGTCACGCCTCAAGGGCCGTAACACACTTAAATTGGAATAACCCGTCAGTCCCTCAGATCTAGTCTCATAAAGCCACTTAACCAGGATCAAAAACCACAAACTCACTCAAAGGTGAGTCATAGAAGAAATAAAATAAAACAGGAAACCTCAAATTTAAGTACTGGAGTTATTACATAAATCAGAGTTTTTCAAGTAGCTGATATAAGTTCACAAAATAAATTGCAACGGATAATCGATATCGTCGAAGGTGAGGAATGGGGCTAGGCCTAGCCCACTACTCCTGCTCCTCTCCTGCTGGAGAAGCATCCCACTCGACCGTCCAACCCGGTGGCAGGGTGGTAGGCCAAGTCACACCATCAACCATATCCTGAAGCATACCTGCAAAAATTACGCCACAAGCAAGGCTGAGTATACTAATACTCAGCTAGACTTACCCGGTGTGATGAGTCTACTCCTCTACCTCTAGACCAGGCAGTTGTTTGGCTGAGGGGTTTGGTTTGCCAAAAGCACTAGTTGAGTCTAAAATCAATTTTTAGCTTTTAAATTTCTAGCATCATTATCTTAGCTAAGTTTGCTCCTTCTAAGCATACATGGTAGCAAGCATTTAGTACAATCAACAAGTTATCTCAAGTAAATTTCATTTCACTTCTTACTCAATGTAGTACAAGGGGTCAAGTAGTCTCATTAGCTGCGAGAAGCAGACGATTCGAATCGAGTTTTAAAACCTTATAAGGTAAACCTAAACACACGACATGTCAGGGCACTCCATCCCCACACACGTCAACCGTCCCCATCGATTCCCCGTTCGCGGTCAGGCCTCACCGCCTTGGCATACAATGCTCCACTGACCCCGGCTGCCGCCGTGCAGTGGCCGCTCTTGTACCCACCATAGCTAGCATGGGAGACCCAGTCTCAGGTCGCGTGAGGGGTAAAGTCCACGCCCGGCTTCACTCAGGTACTAGGTTTAGTACATTCAAACGCTTGACTCAGGTATCCACACATTAATCATTAATTCCTTTTACCGTCTCATGGACAAGGCATCCTCCCTGGATCCAAATCCATAGACTAACATAGATCCCGTTATCAAGATGAATACAATCAATTCCTGACCTCGCGTGAGTGCTAGAAAAATCACTCAACTTCTACCGAGATCCTGATTAGCAAAGTAGCTACTCGACCTAGCATACTAGTATCCATGCCAAAAAGGAATCCTGAGTTCATGCAACTAGAGGTTTCAAGCAACTCCTACACTTAAGTGCACATCACAAGCCTACAAACATTAAGTGTAGTAAAGTAGCATATATATATATACGGTTATGCATAAAACCGGGGCTTGCCTTCAATAGCTGGGGTTGCGGGGAGATCCTCGATGGTAGTCTCGGGAGCTTGCTCCTGGTCTTCCTCGTGGACAGCTCCTTGCTCGGGGATGAGCACGTACTCTCCATCAGTGAGATTGCAATCTAATGGATGCAATGAGTAATATACATGCATGGCATGATATGCAATTTAGCAATTAACATTTGATGGGGGAGGATTAATTTAATATGGTGGAGCTTATTCTTACTACGGAAGATTTTTGTGGTACACTTAGCAAATTAGGGTCAAGCTTGGTTAAGCTAATTGGTAAGTTCATTTTGGTGTTCCACTGATTTCTTTTTAATGTCTTAGTGAGAATTTATTAAGATTTCTAGCTGAATTCATTGGAATGAGCTTTATTTTCTTTCTCTTCCTTTCTATTTCTTTTTTGCTTTTAAGGTGGGTTTGAACTACAAGATAGCTTAATAAATTTCCACAAATTCTGTAAAAATTACAGTGGCTTATTACTGGTGTATAATTTTCTGTCTCAAAATTTGGAGCTTAAAAAGTGAGGGGTTCTCTCTGTATAAAATTATCAAATTTTAGGGCAGAGGGGGTGTTTTGAACTACAACTCCCTTTTAACAGTGGGTTATTCTCTAAGACATATTTTTGTTGGCATTTAGATGTTATAACATTACTTTGTACAAATTTTTAGCCACTAATACTTATTAGTTATTTTTTGATGATTTTCTAAAGTTTCTAGCCAAAAGGGTGCTTTCTACTACCACTATACTTGAAAAATATCAAACAACGGACTTCTAATTTTTCCTATCTTCTTATTTGTGCAAGAGCAATCATTCTGAATTTTGGTAACTTTTTGCTTAAGGGATGGGTGGTAGGGATTTCTTGAACTAAATGGCCTTTTTCATGAAGTATTGGCAATGGGCATTATTTTGCAGCTTTCAATTGGGGTTTGCATTTTTCTCTGGTGGCCTACTTCATTATTAGTGTGGTAAAAATTTATTTGCCCATTATTGCACACTTTTTGGCTTGCTTATGATTTAATTGAAATATGGCTCAATATCAAGTTCTATTTTTGTAGTGGTGTCCTAGTGGTTACAAGTCCACTGAATTTTTCTTAACAATTTTGAAATTGTTTTCATAATTCTAATAATTGTTTTTCTGGTTTGGTTAGTGCCTAATAAAACATTTCACCTTGAATTTGTTCTGAACTAGGGTTCCCTTTATTTTTTTAGGTTCTTTATTACTTAAGTGGACTAGGAAAAATATTTGCATACACTGTTCATTATTTTCCAGTGCCTTTCTCATTTTCCTAAGTTTTGGGCAAACATGGCTTCTGCTAAATAACCATGTTTAAATCTTCAATACTGGGGTGCTCACTATTTTTAAACAGTGCCTAAGTGGGGTTTACACTTCTAAAAATTTTCTTAAGTTCAGCACAGAAGCATAACTAATTTTCTTCATTTTAATAAGGTTTGGTTAGTTTCCTTAATTAATTCCAAACTCTAAAATTTAAAACAGAAAGCACAGGGTTCACTATTTTTATGTGACAGTTCATAATATTCTGAATCCAGTAAAATTGGTTTGACTAGATTTGGCTAAATATTTCTCAAGATATAAATTTCCTAAGTTCTCTGCTGAATTTTAAAAGATTAAATAGAAATGGATAAAGGAAAAAATGGTTTTGCACTGGGGTCCCTGGCGAAAGGTTTAAAACATATTACAGACAGGTCCTCGGTTCACTATTCATCTAAGTCTATGACTCTACAGAAAACCCCCTAGGGTTTCACGAAATCGAACCTGCGATCCTTCCCCTAATGGAACAGTGACCACGGCGGAGGATAAGGGCGGAGGGGCTTACCGGTGGCAAGATTGCTCCGGTGAGGGGTCGGGTGAGGTCCAGGGGTCTCTGGCGATCACGTCGAGGTGCGGATCGTTGGCAATGGTGGTCGGAGTAGGTCGGTCCACGTGCGCAGGCGGGGGAGCTCGTCGGCGGCGAGGAATCCGGCCTAACCAGGGCGTGATAGATCAATTAAACGGGTCAGGGAGCTTCACCAGAAATCAAGGAAGATGTGTGCGCAAGGAATTTGAGAATGGTTCACCGGATTGCTCGGTCTACGCGCGGTCGCGGGCGACCGAAGTCTGGCGAAGGCGATCTTGGGTCTCCGGTGAGGTTCTGTCGGGTCCGAGAGCTTGGAAAGCTTCACGGGCCACTGGCGAAGCTAACCGAGCGACAGGCGTAGCTTGGACGTGGCTGAAGTGAGCTGACAGCGGTGGCCGAGGCTTGGGCAGTGATGGCGGGCGAAGGAGAGCTCGCCGGAGCTAAGGGAGGGGTGTCTGGCCAGCGAGGGTGAGCATGGAGTGAGGTGAGGCACACCCGGGGATGGTTTTAAAGGCGCGGGCGAGCACGACCGAGGGAGGCTCTGACAAGCGCTCGGGGCGTGCACGGGCGAACACTAGTGCGCGCTCTGGCGTCTAGGCACGGCGTCGAGCACGAGGCAGCGCAGAGAGAGGTCGAGTTCAAGCGCGGATTGGCTCCAAATCTTTGAGATTATGGCCATAATCCCGTTGAGAGATCTCTTCCCCTGACATTCCTTTGTCGTTTGTGTGTGGAGACTTGCAGGTTTCGCTGACTGGATCAAGAGATATGGAGGGGTGAAGTTGGGTTTGTCTCATTGCCGAGCACTGAGAGAAGATCCCGGGTTTGACGTGTCCAGGGCAAGCGTCCCAATGCCATCTTCAGGTATGAGGTAGAGGGGTTAGTTAGACACATTTTTGTCAATGGGAGCTTAGAGTTTTGAGATAGAGATCAAGGTGAACACGCTCGGTTTTGGTTCAAAGGCTGTAAATTCAGAAATCTGAATTTCAGATTTCCCATTAAACCTCCACTTGAATGGCTTGCTTGGAGTTTTTAACAAACTATTTTGGCCAAACTTTTATAATCTTTATTGTAGCTTAGTTAGTGTATTTCAATTTTTATTATTGTCCTAAGCCATGATTTCATGTTTTTCATGGTCTTTTATTCCTTTTCTTCTTTTCCACTTAAGTGGCTTACTTAGGGTTGGTCTAGTGGTTTCAACATTTTTCCCTTCTTTTTTGAAAACCTCATTTGTCTTAGACATGATTCTTTAGATATAAACTTAGTGGATCTTTTATTCTTAAGTTGATTTGGTGCTTCTTGTCCAATTTGGTTTACATGAAATGATGGCACTTGAGTTAGTGCTGAGAAGAACCCTAGGTGACACTGGGATGTCACAATTTTGCACTAAGTAATTACAACAAAACGGTAGAGCTATGTTAGTAGTTCAAGTTTGATTAAGTGACTAAGCCTTGGAGTTGTATGGAAATTGGAGAAAAATGGACCTAAAGTTGGGCTGTCAGTCAACACTGATACTGAAACTCGACTGACAGTGTGTTCTGATGAACTTCAAGATAAATTTGCGCATGATTCAGTGAGAATCTAATCAAGAACCCTATAACAAAGTCAAAGCTGGTTTATAGGTGTTGGGGACTTGTTCTCAAATGCTATGAATTAAGAACAAGGCAACATAAAATGTTAAATGTTAACGCCCTTCGCCCAAGAAACAATATTCCCTTGAGGATAATGAACCATGGACGAAGGTTGATGAGAATATAATTACGAAGGTTAAGTCTTCGTAATTAAATTCTAATAGATGATATAAGATAACATAAAATAAAGGATATGAAAAGATAAATGAATCATAAACGAATTAAATTATATTTACTTAATATATTGAATTATTGAATACAATTATACCTCTGCCTTGGCAAAGATTGGTTCCCGAAAGATGCGATTACAATTGCCAGAATGCGTGAACAGTAAAGGAATACTGTTCACTATTTATAGGCACAGGACACAGCCTGTGAGGAATTACAATTATGCCCCTCATAAAAGTTTACAACATTGACTCAGACCTTTATGGACTAAAAGGTCATTCTATCTTTAAGTCGGTTTGTAATACCGAAGCTTCATGAAGAGGAACCTTCGGCCATCTCACACAAGCAGCTTCAACCGAAAGCCGCTTCTTCCTAGAAGACCTTCGGCGACGAAGCATAGACCCAACAGTAGCCCCTTTCGCGGTGCTAGATCGTTTTTCGTAACGAGCTTGATCCGTGAAAAAAGTCTCTTAAGCTTTGGGGAGCCGAAGGTCCAAAAAACACCTTCCCTGAGCTCGTTGTCGAGAAACGATTCAGTTTCCCAGCGCGTAGCGGTCCCACCTTGCAGAGTTACTGTTTGGTCTCTGCGGTCCACCACGCAGCGAGTGCGAGCGGGTGCCCGCCTGGTGTAAAAATCCTGGCGCTTCGCCTTCTTAGCTGCAATACTATATAAACAGACGAGTAGGTGTGAAGTTACCACAGCATTCATTGCTATTTGCACTGTTTTGCTGCCAAAATTTTTAACCATCGCCGAAGCTTAACTCTCGGAATCGAACGAAGCTCCAGTTTGAAGCCTGCTTCGTCAGAAGAAAAAACTTGGGAAGAAAAAAGTATTAAATTTTTACAAATTCAGAATTAAATGGCCAGAGTGCGTTCTACCGCTAGGGTTGAGCGTGAGGGGGGCGAAGCTGAAGGTTCGGAGACTGTTCCCATCTCCGAAGCGATGCAAAGGTCCGGACTGGTAACTTCGGAAAAGATCCCCAGTGATGATGCAGAACAGGCAGAACAAGCAATTGCCGAAGCAGAAGAAGAAGATATTAAGGAAACTGATCCCGAAGACGATTATCGTATTGCCATGCCAAGCAAGCCCAGCCACTTGGACTTCGGAAAGTCTACTGTTTCAAAGGCTTATCTCTCCAAAATGGTAAAGTCGGGCTTTTTCAATGAGAATCAGAAGAAGCTATTACGCTTCGGGGGAGAAGAGACTATCCCAAAGCCGGAGAAGGATGAAATTGTCATTTTCAAGAGCTTTCTAAAGGCTGGATTAAGATTCCCCCTACATGGGATTATTGCAGAGGTACTGAAGAGGTTTGGTATCTACTTTCATCAGCTGACTCCTAACGCTATCGTTAGGCTTAGCGTTTATATCTGGGCCCTCCGAAGCCAAGCGGTGGAGCCGCTTGCGGACAGCTTTTGTCGAGTTCACGAACTGCACTATCAGACGAAGGCTAGAAAAGATGGATTGCATGACAATTTTGGTTGCTATAATTTTGCTTACCGGAAAACCACAAAGTTTCCTGTAATCAGCTACCGAAGCAAATGGGCAGCAGGCTGGAAGTCGGAGTGGTTCTATGTCAAGGTTGATGACGACAAGGAGAAGCTTGTGCAAAGTCCACTTGAACTAATCTTCGGAGAAACCCGCCCCCATTGCAACATGACACCGGAAGGTCCAACTCAAAAAGCAATGAATGAATTCAGAATTATTGCAGAGCATATCAGTACAAGAGACCTGGTTCAGGAGTTTTTGGCTTTCAAGGTTTTTCCTAGTTTAAAAGAATGGGAAATGCTGAAGCTAAAGGGGGAAAAGAAAGAAGGTGAACTTGTGCGTTTACCTTACTATTTCAAGTTTAAGAAATACTTTAAAACACCTTGCCAAGAGTGGCTGGATACAATTGAAGTAATGTGTAATGAAATACTTGGCAACTACTCCAAAAAAGAAGATCAATTGATGACTGCGGCCTTCGGCACCCGTCCGAAGCGAAGACTGAACCGAGTGCTGGACGCCTTGGGTTTTGAATACCCTGACTATGAAAATCTGAACAAAGGTGTCGGAGGCCAGAAAAGGAAAAGGATAACTGAAGCCTTAAATGAAGATGAAAAAGAACCACCAAAGAAGAAAATTCCGAAGAAGAGGAAAGCGTCTTCTCCGAAGCGAAAAATATCCGACGAAGAAGAAACCCCCGCATCACCCTCTGCCACTGATGTGGAGGCAATTTTGAAGGTAATGACTGAATCCCTGCCTGCGAAGCTAAGTCCATTGGGGCCTCAACTGACAAAGTTTTTTCAGAAGGAAAAGGAGCCCGAAAAAATGAAGAAAACGACTAAAGTAAAGAGACAGAGAATCATCGGTGTGACAGAGGTAATTGACAAGACACCGCCAAGAGCTTCAGCTCAGAAGACACCAGCGGCTGAGGAAAGAACAGATATTGAAATCACACCTTCGGAGGTCGCGGCTGCCGAAGCTGCCTCAGCTGAAGATTTGAACCTGGAGAGCACAATCGAACACATTGACAAAATACTGCTAGACATGGCCACAGAAGAAGCTACCACCGCCGCCGAAGAGGCCGCGGCCGCAGCGTCGGGGAAAGGAAAGGAAATTGCTGATGAAGCTTCAGAAAACGAAGCCTTCATGTTTCAAAATTTAGTTGGAGAAAAATTGTCAAAACCCGAAATAGAAGAGCTTAAAGAGTATGCCAAATCTTGCGGGTACAAGCCAGGAGCACTCCTCTTCGGAGGTATTGATGATGAGAAATTAGATTGTATCCGAAACCAAACTGGAGCCAAAGTTATCGGTACTCTGTCAAAGAGTATCGGTTTTCCGAAGCTAGAAACGGACATTAGCCGCTACCGACGGCAACATATCGTTGGTAGTTTATTTTATTCCAATTTCAAGGTGAACTACTTTTCCCTTAACTTTTATTGTTTTTAATAATAAAAACATGTCTAACAAAGGTTGTTTTCGTGCAGAGTATGCTGTTGAGCAAAGCCTTGAAAATGCAGCAAGATTTTGAAGACAAGAAACACGAAGTTATAATTGAAAATTTAGAAAGCAAAATAAAGGAGCAATCAGCTGCTATCGAGAAAAAGAACTTTGAGCTCCAGGCAACCGAAGGTTTATTGGCGGAAGCCGAAGCAAAAATAACAGAACTGAACACGAAGCTTCTCCGCCAATCTGAGCAGTTTGAACAAGAAAAGCAAGAACTTAATACAAAACTTGAAGCCGAAGCTCAACAAAATTCAGATTTGAAAAAACTATTGGTGGGCCTTCAAGAAAAATGTTTGGAATTTAGCAACAGATGCATTCAACGACTAAGAAAAAAATTTCACTCGGTTGGAGCCAGCAGTGAGAAATTCACCCCCTCAGCTGAAGATTTATCGAAGACCTTCGAACATATTGAGGGTCAAATTGACGAGCTCGACGAAGTTATAGCTGGGCACGGTGACTTCTGTGCCTGGGTAGCTTCTCGGGGCACTGCTGCAGCCTTCCTAAAAGCTGGCTGCGATCACGGAAAGATTGTCAATAGGCCCAATTTCACTTTATCACCATCAATCCTAGATGACATTCCTGATCTCGCCCGAAGTATTTCCAATAGATTTGTGAAAATGATATGGACAAAAGGCGGGCGAGAAAAGGCTGGAGACGAAGCTCGGAGTCATCTTGAACCAGTAAGAAATCATACCTTGTGCTTACCTCTTCCTTCAAGCTCAATTTTGACTTACAACAACTTAATTCATGTAAAATGTCGAAGCCGAAGCCGATGATTGAAAAGAATGACGCCGAAGCTAAAATCCCCCGAAGATTAAGTAGGAGTAGACTGTAGACAGACTCAGGAAACTTTTGAGATAACTTTTGTAAATGTAACTAAACTTGTCTTTAATGAGTTCTGTTCATACCTTGTATCATGCTCTTACCCTTCCATTAATGTATGTGAAGTGCTTTGTTGTGGACGAAATTATCTTTTTTGAGCCGAAGGCGAAAAAACACCTTCCCTTCTTTTCGTACACAGCGAAGCATAGAAAACAACATTTCCCTTTCTTCCGAAGCTCTCCTTTTTGTACGCGAAGAAGCTCTTCTCTTATGCCGAAGCAATCACTTATGCCATGATGATGATTATCCTACATATGCCTGGATGAATGTTTATGAATGCAAATGCTATGATGTAATGTGATGTGCGAATGAATGTCCAAACACATATCCGAAGCCATACTCTCAGCCATTATTTTCTTAGAAACAATCACACATCAGCTCTGCATTCCCTTAGGAACGACTTTGGAGCTTCTTTGCCTTTTACTTTCGGCGTAATCAGCGTTGACTTTTCGCTGTAAGCTCTGCATTCCCTTAGGAACGACTTTGGAGCTTCTTCGCCTTTTACTTTTGGCGGAATCAGCGTTGACTTTTCGCTGTAAGCTCTGCATTCCCTTAGGAACGACTTTGGAGCTTCTTCGCTTTTTACTTTTCGGCACTCGATGGTGCGTTCTCAGCTTTTACATTTACATTCTTTGGGGGATTTTGCTCTTATAGAACTAAAAAAGGTAATTACATATGAAAACTCTACAACTATTAGGATGTAGCTACTGCAAGGCGCTCACTCTCAACCTGCCACACAAGCTCTTACCAATTCTTACCTTGCACAACAGGAGGGGTCAGCAACCAACAAGTCTGCAACCGTGGAATAAGTGTATCGGTGCCGCAGCAACACGACCTGTCAAACTGTAGTCGAAATATGTAGAGTTGTAGGTGGGCTGAAGCAAGGAATACACTAGTACCACGTTAGTTACAAAAGCAAGCTGAATAATCGTTCAACGGTGGTACTGTGCTGGTCCTAGGCTAAACCAGGCTAGAGACGTGAGCCTAGGCACAAAGGTAGTCACTGAAAAAGAACAACTAGCACAGCACAAAGAGAAACAACAGATTTAGAGATTCAGCCCCCTTCTTCTTCTTTTCCTTTTTTTTTCTTTTCTATTCTTTTTTTTTCTTCTTCTGTTTTTTTTTGCAGGGGCCTAAACCCTTTTTTTTCACTATGACAACCCAAACAATAAAGATATTGCTAACAACCCCTTTAAATCAGATTTAACAAATCTTGTTAATATAGGAAGTCCAGAAATCTCTACGATGATTGCGGAGCGCTCAGAACGAATTTTGAGATAAGGTCAGATCCGTTGGAAAGAAGATAAGATAAGCTTTCCAGATTGTATTTAAACTTCCAAATCGGATATGATATGTATCCGTGGTGGCAAAAACGAACCAGAGATGTTTTTGGTGATGGTGGATTTCGTGGTGACCAAAACGTGGTAGAACTCAAAACTCTAAAGGAATAAACTAAGACCAGCAACTCGACACAACCGATGCAACCAAAAACTCAACAAGCCCTAACTAAGTAGTACTAGTAAATGCTCAATGGTTTATAGGATTGCGGTAAAACTAATCTACTATTTTTTGGCTTTTTCTGGACTATAGGAGATAAGAAAACAGCGAAGAAAAGTAAATCTCTCACCGATAAACCTTGCTCTGATACCAACTGATGTGCACCCGTTGGGTGATTGCCCGATCTTTCGATGAGAGGGTGTGGAATAACTCGATTGGGGGAGGAGACGACGTTCACGGCCCGACTACAGCCTTCCAAAGACGCTGCGCCTTAGCAACCGATACACCACCTCCTATGGCTGTCACGATCTTGTGGAGCGTGACACCCTGGCCACTAGGGCACTCGTCCTGCAAGCAATCGAAGAACTAGCAAGAACAAGTAGAACAAGTACTGAATTACCAGATCTAAATGTAGGTTTAAAAATCAAACTCCAATATGGTGGGGTTCTGAAGACAAGAAGACGGGCGGCTGAACTAGCACGCGCGCTTGCAAGCAAGTAGCGAGAGCTAAACTTGATCTAAACAAAACCCGCTGTTCTTGGTGGCGGCTAGGGGGTTTATAAACATGGGAGGACGACCACAAGGGTATTGGGGTCGTGCTGCAACCCTAGGATGCGTCCCTAATGGACCTAACTTGATACACGACCCATTGGGCCAAAATAGGGTGACGCAGCACCATGGGCAGAAAAGGCAGGAAATGTCTCGGTAAGAAAACAATGATTACGGCGGCCTCAGAACAGATATGACTATAATTCCGGATCCATATGAAAGTAGACTTGATAAGCTTTCCATGTTGTGCTTGAACATTCCAATCCGAGCCCGCATCTGACCGTGGTGACCGTCACAAGTTGGTGTTCTTCTGCAGTCCG
The DNA here is from genome assembly GCF_902167145.1 of Zea mays. Lineage (NCBI taxonomy): Eukaryota > Viridiplantae > Streptophyta > Magnoliopsida > Poales > Poaceae > Zea > Zea mays. The sequence goes on from NC_050103.1 coordinate 51,376,268, forward strand.
AATCCAGCATGTTCAAATCCTTTTCCCTTTCGGTCTTCTCCCTGATTCCTAAGCAAAACAAGAGTGCACGGGTCTCCATGGTCTAAATATGATGGACATGAACTCAAGAGTGTAATCACCTGATGGTTGAGTTGACGAGCACGAGCGCGAGTAATGGGACCAGAAATTGGTACTTGTATTGGTATATATGCATCAGTAGTGTGGATGTCTTCATCATTCTCCCCTTCTTGCATTTGAGTCGTCCTCGACTCAAGCTCAACTTCCTCTCCCAAGTAGGGCTTTAAATCTGCAATGTTAAATGTGGGGCTAACCCCAAAGTCTGCAGGCAGATCTAGCCTATATGCATTGTCGTTAATTTTCTCTAGCACTTTAAACGGTCCATCGGCTCGAGGCAACAATTTAGATTTTCGTAATTCAGGAAACCTTTCCTTTCTCAAATGCAACCAAACTAAATCTCCAGGTTCAAAATTTATTTCCTTTCTACCTTTATCACTAGCAAACTTATATCTAGCATTCATACGCTCTATGTTTTCTTTAGTAGTTTCGTGCAGTTTTAACATCAATTCAGCACGCCTAGTAGCATCAAAATTTAGTTTTTCAGAAGATGGCAAAGGCATTAAATCAATAGGAGCACGAGGTAACAAACCATATACAATCTGAAATGGGCACATCTTTGTAGTAGAATGCAATGATCGATTATAAGCAAATTCAATATGAGGCAAACAGTCCTCCCACATCTTAATATTCTTCTTTAGAACTGCCCTTAACATAGTAGACAAAGTTCTATTCACAACTTCAGTTTGACCATCAGTTTGAGGATGACATGTAGTAGAAAATAAAAGCTTAGTCCCCAATTTTGCCCACAAAGTCCTCCAAAAATGACTAAGAAATTTAGCATCACGATCAGAAACGATTGTGTTGGGCACACCATGCAAGCGAACAATTTCACGAAAGAACAAATCAGCAATATGAGTAGCATCGTCAGTTTTATGACATGGTATGAAATGTGCCATCTTAGAAAATCTATCAACAACCACAAACACACTATCACGTCCCTTCCTAGTCCTAGGCAATCCCAGCACAAAATCCATAGAAATATCTTCCCAAGGAGCACTAGGAACGGGTAGAGGCAAATACAAACCGTGTGGATTTAACCGTGACTTCGCCTTTTGGCATGTCGTGCAACGAGCAACCAATCTCACCACATCTCTTCTCATCTTGGGCCAAAAGAAATGACCAGCAAGTATGTCCTCCGTTTTCTTTGCTCCAAAATGTCCCATTAAGCCACCTCCATGTGCTTCCTGTAACAACAACAAACGAACGGAGCTAGCTGGAATGCATAGCTTGTTAGCTCTAAACACAAACCCATCACTAACGATATATTTGTTCCATCCTTTCCCATCTTTACAATGCAGCAACACATCTTTAAAATCAGCATCATGAACATATTGGTCTTTAATCGTCTCTAATCCAAAGATTTTGTAGTCAAGTTGATTCAGCAAAGTATATCTCCTAGACAAAGCGTCAGCAATGATATTCTCTTTTCCTTTCTTGTGCTTAATAACATAAGGAAACGATTCGATAAATTCAACCCACTTAGCATGTCTACGGTTCAGTTTTCCTTGACTACGAATATGTTTCAAAGATTCATGATCAGAATGAATAACAAACTCTTTGGGCCACAAATAATGCTGCCATGTTTCTAATGTTCGCACAAGAGCATATAATTCCTTATCATAAGTAGAATAATTTAGAACAGACCCACTCAATTTTTCACTAAAATATGCAACAGGTTTGCCTTCTTGTAACAAAACACCACCCAATCCAATTCCACTAGCATCACATTCAAGCTCATAAGTCTTATTAAAATCAGGAAGTTGGAGGAGAGGTGCATGTGTCAACTTATCTTTCAGCACGTTGAAAGCGTGCTCTTGTACTTTGCCCCAACTAAAATGCACTCCCTTCTTCGTAAGCTCATTCAAAGGTGCAGCAATGGTGCTAAAGTCCTTCACAAAACGGCGATAGAAGCCAGCAAGTCCTAGGAAACTCCGCACCTGTGTGATAGTCTTTGGCATAGGCCATCCATGTATCGCTTCTACCTTGGCTTGATCAACCTCAATTCCCTGTGGAGTCACAACATAACCAAGAAACGAAACTCGATCGGTGCAAAATGTGCACTTCTCAAGGTTACCAAATAAACGTGCATCTCGTAAAGCATTAAAAACAGCACGCATGTGATCAACATGTTCATCCATAGATTTGCTGTAGATTAATATGTCATCAAAGTATACTACCACAAATTTTCCAATGAAGGCACGCAAAACCTCGTTCATTAATCTCATGAAAGTGCTAGGTGCATTAGTTAACCCAAAAGGCATGACTAACCACTCATACAATCCGAACTTAGTTTTGAAAGCAGTTTTCCATTCATCTCCCAATTTCATACGAATCTGGTGGTACCCACTACGCAAATCAACTTTAGAAAAGACAATGGCACCACTCAATTCATCAAGCATATCATCTAAACGTGGAATAGGGTGTCGATAACGTATCGTGATATTATTAATAGCCCTACAATCAACACACATACGCCATGTTCCATCTTTTTTAGGCACTAAAATAACCGGAACAGCACACGGACTAAGAGACTCACGCACGTAACCTTTGTCGAGTAGTTCTTGCACTTGTCGCTGAATTTCTTTTGTTTCCTCTGGATTTGTCCTATATGGCGCACGATTCGGCAAAGATGCACCAGGAATAAGATCAATTTGGTGCTCAATCCCTCGTATAGGTGGCAGCCCCTCTGGTATCTCACTTGGAAATACATCAGAATACTCCTGCAAAATGTTAGTAATAACAGGAGGCAAAGAATGCTGCATATCTTGAATTGAAATCAAAGCATCCTTGCATACCAAGGCGTAGGCAACAGTAGTGGAAGCAAATAATTCATTAACATCAGTTTTTGTTGCAAGCAAGCAATGTCCTTTCAATTTTATCCCATCTTTGTTATTACCAACAACTTTAATATTCTTGTTGTTCTCAGTTTTAGCTTTGGTAGCTTTAGCAACATCATCACGCACAATAGCCTCAGGGGACATGGGAAGCAAAATAATTTTCTTATCATGGTATATGAGAGAATATTGATTTGATCTACCATGATGCATACAATCTGAATCAAATTGCCATGGTCTACCTAGCAGAATATTACAAGCATCCATAGGCACAACATCACAGTCAACAACATCACGATATGAACCAATAGCAAAATTAATTCGTACCAGCTTGGTTACCTTGACCTTACCACTATTGTTGAGCCATTGAATGTGATATGGATGCGGGTGCGGTTTGGTCGTAAGTGCAAGCTTCTCCACCATGTCGCTGCTAGCCAAGTTGTTGCAGCTACCTCCATCAATGATCAAACGACATGAACGCTCCTTAATGACACACTTTGTTTGAAACAACGTATGTCGCTGATTCTGCTCTGCCTTCTCCATTTGTGCACTAAGCACACGCTGTACAATGAGGCTCTCATAATGCTCTGCATCATCTGCACCAATCTGTTCTTCGGGTGGTTCCTTAGTGCCTACATCATCAGCCGCAAGCAAAGCAAGTGTAGCTTCATCCAAATCACTAGCAGAGGAATACCCACCATCGTCTTTTACCACCAAAACACGCTGATTAGGACAATAACGCTGCACGTGTCCATAGCCCTTGCATCGATAACACAGAACATCTCTTGTTCTACCTGTGGAAGCTACTGAAGAGGCACTACCTGCGGGTTTCTGGGCAGATTTGGTTGCTGAATTTGTGGAAGATGCACGTGGTTTGTCGCTGGAGGAAGGCGGGGGTGCTGGTCGACTTGGCGAGGGAGTTGGTGCTAGTGTACGGCCGGTCATGGATGTAGTCGTGCGCTGTTGCCATGGTGTAGATTTTCCTGCAGAAACATTAGACCTTGCACTAGCACGTCGTCCCTGCACTTCCCTTTCAGCTTTGCAAGCAAGATGAAACAATCGGGTTACATTAGCATAATCTTTATAAGCAAGGATGTCCTGAATTTCCCTATTTAACCCGCCCAAAAATCTAGCCATAGCAGATTCCTCACCCTCCTCTATGTTACAACGCAGCATACCCATTTGTAATTCCTGATAATATTCTTCTACACTTTTAGTACCCTGTCTCAATTGTTGCAACTTGTTTAACATATCACGTGCATAATAAGAAGGAACAAATCTAGCCCGCATGACCCATTTCAACGCATCCCAAGTTTGTGGCATGTTATTAGGATTCTTCTTACCATGTTCTATCCACCAAACAGAAGCAAATTCAGTAAACTCACTAGTAGCAGCTCTAACCCGCGCATTCTCAGGAAATTCATGGCATGCAAACTTTTGATCAACCGCAATCTCCCAAGTAATGTAAGCATCAGGGTCATATTTACCATCAAAAGGAGGTATTTTAAATTTAACCTTACTAAAAGCATCATCATTACCATGTACCTCACGTCGGTGAAAACCACCCATACCTCTACGGTTAGTACGTAGTCGCCGGCGATTAGGTGCTTCTTGGTCATCTTGTTCAGTATCAGCAACATAGTCATCCCAGTTACCTTCGGCGCCCTCATCACGCCCACCATTGATATTAGCATGCATCTCATCAAACCGCCTCAAGAGTGCGACAAGGCTCTTGTCAATATGAGCAACTGTCATTTCCACATTTGCAAGTTTGGTGTTCGTGTCGATCTGTGTGGCCTCCAATTGCCCCATCTTTTCATTCGTCACCTGCATGTCATTATCAAGACCTTCCGTGTGCGTCTTCACTAGCCTTACAAAGTGTTGTTGATGAAGACATCCACACTACTGATGCATCTATACCAATACAAGTACCAATTTCTGGTCCCATTACTCGCGCTCGTGCTCGTCAACTCAACCATCAGGTGATTACACTCTTGAGTTCATGTCCATCATATTTAGACCATGGAGACCCGTGCACTCTTGTTTTGCTTAGGAATCAGGGAGAAGACCGAAAGGGAAAAGGATTTGAACATGCTGGATTCGGACTGCAGAAGAACACCAACTTGTGACGGTCACCACGGTCAGATGCGGGCTCGGATTGGAATGTTCAAGCACAACATGGAAAGCTTATCAAGTCTACTTTCATATGGATCCGGAATTATAGTCATATCTGTTCTGAGGCCGCCGTAATCATTGTTTTCTTACCGAGACATTTCCTGCCTTTTCTGCCCATGGTGCTGCGTCACCCTATTTTGGCCCAATGGGTCGTGTATCAAGTTAGGTCCATTAGGGACGCATCCTAGGGTTGCAGCACGACCCCAATACCCTTGTGGTCGTCCTCCCATGTTTATAAACCCCCTAGCCGCCACCAAGAACAGCGGGTTTTGTTTAGATCAAGTTTAGCTCTCGCTACTTGCTTGCAAGCGCGCGTGCTAGTTCAGCCGCCCGTCTTCTTGTCTTCGGAACCCCACCATATTGTAGTTTGATCTTTAAACCTACATTTAGATCTGGTAATTCAGTACTTGTTCTACTTGTTCTTGCTAGTTCTTCGATTGCTTGCAGGACGAGTGCCCTAGTGGCCAGGGTGTCACGCTCCACAAGATCGTGACAGCCATAGGAGGTGGTGTATCGGTTGCTAAGGCGCAGCGTCTTTGGAAGGCTGTAGTCGGGCCGTGAACGTCGTCTCCTCCCCCAATCGAGTTATTCCACACCCTCTCATCGAAAGATCGGGCAATCACCCAACGGGTGCACATCAGTTGGTAATCAGAGCAAGGTTTATCGGTGAGAGATTTACTTTTCTTCGCTGTTTTCTTATCTCCTATAGTCCAGAAAAAGCCAAAAAATAGTAGATTAGTTTTACCGCAATCCTATAAACCATTGAGCATTTACTAGTACTACTTAGTTAGGGCTTGTTGAGTTTTTGGTTGCATCGGTTGTGTCGAGTTGCTGGTCTTAGTTTATTCCTTTAGAGTTTTGAGTTCTACCACGTTTTGGTCACCACGAAATCCACCATCACCAAAAACATCTCTGGTTCGTTTTTGCCACCACGGATACATATCATATCCGATTTGGAAGTTTAAATACAATCTGGAAAGCTTATCTTATCTTCTTTCCAACGGATCTGACCTTATCTCAAAATTCGTTCTGAGCGCTCCGCAATCATCGTAGAGATTTCTGGACTTCCTATATTAACAAGATTTGTTAAATCTGATTTAAAGGGGTTGTTAGCAATATCTTTATTATTTGGGTTGTCATAGTGAAAAAAAAGGGTTTAGGCCCCTGCAAAAAAAAAACAGAAGAAGAAGAAAAAAAAAAGAATAGAAAAGAAAAAAAAAGGAAAAGAAGAAGAAGGGGGCTGAATCTCTAAATCTGTTGTTTCTCTTTGTGCTGTGCTAGTTGTTCTTTTTCAGTGACTACCTTTGTGCCTAGGCTCACGTCTCTAGCCTGGTTTAGCCTAGGACCAGCACAGTACCACCGTTGAACGATTATTCAGCTTGCTTTTGTAACTAACGTGGTACTAGTGTATTCCTTGCTTCAGCCCACCTACAACTCTACATATTTCGACTACAGTTTGACAGGTCGTGTTGCTGCGGCACCGATACACTTATTCCACGGTTGCAGACTTGTTGGTTGCTGACCCCTCCTGTTGTGCAAGGTAAGAATTGGTAAGAGCTTGTGTGGCAGGTTGAGAGTGAGCGCCTTGCAGTAGCTACATCCTAATAGTTGTAGAGTTTTTATTCCTTCACGTTTTTTTTTCTTGTTGCCTCTGTTCGTCTAACCATGGCAGGATTGGAGGTTGATGATGCTTCTCGTAATATGCCACACTCTCCTCGCACCAAGGGTATCATACAACACTTTGTAAGGCTAGTGAAGACGCACACGGAAGGTCTTGATAATGACATGCAGGTGACGAATGAAAAGATGGGGCAATTGGAGGCCACACAGATCGACACGAACACCAAACTTGCAAATGTGGAAATGACAGTTGCTCATATTGACAAGAGCCTTGTCGCACTCTTGAGGCGGTTTGATGAGATGCATGCTAATATCAATGGTGGGCGTGATGAGGGCGCCGAAGGTAACTGGGATGACTATGTTGCTGATACTGAACAAGATGACCAAGAAGCACCTAATCGCCGGCGACTACGTACTAACCGTAGAGGTATGGGTGGTTTTCACCGACGTGAGGTACATGGTAATGATGATGCTTTTAGTAAGGTTAAATTTAAAATACCTCCTTTTGATGGTAAATATGACCCTGATGCTTACATTACTTGGGAGATTGCGGTTGATCAAAAGTTTGCATGCCATGAATTTCCTGAGAATGTGCGGGTTAGAGCTGCTACTAGTGAGTTTACTGAATTTGCTTCTGTTTGGTGGATAGAACATGGTAAGAAGAATCCTAATAACATGCCACAAACTTGGGATGCGTTGAAACGGGTCATGCGGGCTAGATTTGTTCCTTCTTATTATGCACGTGATATGTTAAACAAGTTGCAACAATTGAGACAGGGTACTAAAAGTGTAGAAGAATATTATCAGGAATTACAAATGGGTATGCTGCGTTGTAACATAGAGGAGGGTGAGGAATCTGCTATGGCTAGATTTTTGGGCGGGTTAAATAGGGAAATTCAGGACATCCTTGCTTATAAAGATTATGCTAATGTAACCCGATTGTTTCATCTTGCTTGCAAAGCTGAAAGGGAAGTGCAGGGACGACGTGCTAGTGCAAGGTCTAATGTTTCTGCAGGAAAATCTACACCATGGCAACAGCGCACGACTACATCCATGACCGGCCGTACACTAGCACCAACTCCCTCGCCAAGTCGACCAGCACCCCCGCCTTCCTCCAGCGACAAACCACGTGCATCTTCCACAAATTCAGCAACCAAATCTGCCCAGAAACCCGCAGGTAGTGCCTCTTCAGTAGCTTCCACAGGTAGAACAAGAGATGTTCTGTGTTATCGATGCAAGGGCTATGGACACGTGCAGCGTGATTGTCCTAATCAGCGTGTTTTGGTGGTAAAAGACGATGGTGGGTATTCCTCTGCTAGTGATTTGGATGAAGCTACACTTGCTTTGCTTGCGGCTGATGATGTAGGCACTAAGGAACCACCCGAAGAACAGATTGGTGCAGATGATGCAGAGCATTATGAGAGCCTCATTGTACAGCGTGTGCTTAGTGCACAAATGGAGAAGGCAGAGCAGAATCAGCGACATACGTTGTTTCAAACAAAGTGTGTCATTAAGGAGCGTTCATGTCGTTTGATCATTGATGGAGGTAGCTGCAACAACTTGGCTAGCAGCGACATGGTGGAGAAGCTTGCACTTACGACCAAACCGCACCCGCATCCATATCACATTCAATGGCTCAACAATAGTGGTAAGGTCAAGGTAACCAAGCTGGTACGAATTAATTTTGCTATTGGTTCATATCGTGATGTTGTTGACTGTGATGTTGTGCCTATGGATGCTTGTAATATTCTGCTAGGTAGACCATGGCAATTTGATTCAGATTGTATGCATCATGGTAGATCAAATCAATATTCTCTCATATACCATGATAAGAAAATTATTTTGCTTCCCATGTCCCCTGAGGCTATTGTGCGTGATGATGTTGCTAAAGCTACCAAAGCTAAAACTGAGAACAACAAGAATATTAAAGTTGTTGGTAATAACAAAGATGGGATAAAATTGAAAGGACATTGCTTGCTTGCAACAAAAACTGATGTTAATGAATTATTTGCTTCCACTACTGTTGCCTACGCCTTGGTATGCAAGGATGCTTTGATTTCAATTCAAGATATGCAGCATTCTTTGCCTCCTGTTATTACTAACATTTTGCAGGAGTATTCTGATGTATTTCCAAGTGAGATACCAGAGGGGCTGCCACCTATACGAGGGATTGAGCACCAAATTGATCTTATTCCTGGTGCATCTTTGCCGAATCGTGCGCCATATAGGACAAATCCAGAGGAAACAAAAGAAATTCAGCGACAAGTGCAAGAACTACTCGACAAAGGTTACGTGCGTGAGTCTCTTAGTCCGTGTGCTGTTCCGGTTATTTTAGTGCCTAAAAAAGATGGAACATGGCGTATGTGTGTTGATTGTAGGGCTATTAATAATATCACGATACGTTATCGACACCCTATTCCACGTTTAGATGATATGCTTGATGAATTGAGTGGTGCCATTGTCTTTTCTAAAGTTGATTTGCGTAGTGGGTACCACCAGATTCGTATGAAATTGGGAGATGAATGGAAAACTGCTTTCAAAACTAAGTTCGGATTGTATGAGTGGTTAGTCATGCCTTTTGGGTTAACTAATGCACCTAGCACTTTCATGAGATTAATGAACGAGGTTTTGCGTGCCTTCATTGGAAAATTTGTGGTAGTATACTTTGATGACATATTAATCTACAGCAAATCTATGGATGAACATGTTGATCACATGCGTGCTGTTTTTAATGCTTTACGAGATGCACGTTTATTTGGTAACCTTGAGAAGTGCACATTTTGCACCGATCGAGTTTCGTTTCTTGGTTATGTTGTGACTCCACAGGGAATTGAGGTTGATCAAGCCAAGGTAGAAGCGATACATGGATGGCCTATGCCAAAGACTATCACACAGGTGCGGAGTTTCCTAGGACTTGTTGGCTTCTATCGCCGTTTTGTGAAGGACTTTAGCACCATTGCTGCACCTTTGAATGAGCTTACGAAGAAGGGCCCATTTTAGTTGGGGCAAAGTACAAGAGCACGCTTTCAACGTGCTGAAAGATAAGTTGACACATGCACCTCTCCTCCAACTTCCTGATTTTAATAAGACTTTTGAGCTTGAATGTGATGCTAGTGGAATTGGATTGGGTGGTGTTTTGTTACAAGAAGGCAAACCTGTTGCATATTTTAGTGAAAAATTGAGTGGGTCTGTTCTAAATTATTCTACTTATGATAAGGAATTATATGCTCTTGTGCGAACATTAGAAACATGGCAGCATTATTTGTGGCCCAAAGAGTTTGTTATTCATTCTGATCATGAATCTTTGAAACATATTCGTAGTCAAGGAAAACTGAACCGTAGACATGCTAAGTGGGTTGAATTTATCGAATCGTTTCCTTATGTTATTAAGCACAAGAAAGGAAAAGAGAATATCATTGCTGACGCTTTGTCTAGGAGATATACTTTGCTGAATCAACTTGACTACAAAATCTTTGGATTAGAGACGATTAAAGACCAATATGTTCATGATGCTGATTTTAAAGATGTGTTGCTGCATTGTAAAGATGGGAAAGGATGGAACAAATATATCGTTAGTGATGGGTTTGTGTTTAGAGCTAACAAGCTATGCATTCCAGCTAGCTCCGTTCGTTTGTTGTTGTTACAGGAAGCACATGGAGGTGGCTTAATGGGACATTTTGGAGCAAAGAAAACGGAGGACATACTTGCTGGTCATTTCTTTTGGCCCAAGATGAGAAGAGATGTGGTGAGATTGGTTGCTCGTTGCACGACATGCCAAAAGGCGAAGTCACGGTTAAATCCACACGGTTTGTATTTGCCTCTACCCGTTCCTAGTGCTCCTTGGGAAGATATTTCTATGGATTTTGTGCTGGGATTGCCTAGGACTAGGAAGGGACGTGATAGTGTGTTTGTGGTTGTTGATAGATTTTCTAAGATGGCACATTTCATACCATGTCATAAAACTGACGATGCTACTCATATTGCTGATTTGTTCTTTCGTGAAATTGTTCGCTTGCATGGTGTGCCCAACACAATCGTTTCTGATCGTGATGCTAAATTTCTTAGTCATTTTTGGAGGACTTTGTGGGCAAAATTGGGGACTAAGCTTTTATTTTCTACTACATGTCATCCTCAAACTGATGGTCAAACTGAAGTTGTGAATAGAACTTTGTCTACTATGTTAAGGGCAGTTCTAAAGAAGAATATTAAGATGTGGGAGGACTGTTTGCCTCATATTGAATTTGCTTATAATCGATCATTGCATTCTACTACAAAGATGTGCCCATTTCAGATTGTATATGGTTTGTTACCTCGTGCTCCTATTGATTTAATGCCTTTGCCATCTTCTGAAAAACTAAATTTTGATGCTACTAGGCGTGCTGAATTGATGTTAAAACTGCACGAAACTACTAAAGAAAACATAGAGCGTATGAATGCTAGATATAAGTTTGCTAGTGATAAAGGTAGAAAGGAAATAAATTTTGAACCTGGAGATTTAGTTTGGTTGCATTTGAGAAAGGAAAGGTTTCCTGAATTACGAAAATCTAAATTGTTGCCTCGAGCCGATGGACCGTTTAAAGTGCTAGAGAAAATTAACGACAATGCATATAGGCTAGATCTGCCTGCAGACTTTGGGGTTAGCCCCACATTTAACATTGCAGATTTAAAGCCCTACTTGGGAGAGGAAGTTGAGCTTGAGTCGAGGACGACTCAAATGCAAGAAGGGGAGAATGATGAAGACATCCACACTACTGATGCATCTATACCAATACAAGTACCAATTTCTGGTCCCATTACTCGCGCTCGTGCTCGTCAACTCAACCATCAGGTGATTACACTCTTGAGTTCATGTCCATCATATTTAGACCATGGAGACCCGTGCACTCTTGTTTTGCTTAGGAATCAGGGAGAAGACCGAAAGGGAAAAGGATTTGAACATGCTGGATTCGGACTGCAGAAGAACACCAACTTGTGACGGTCACCACGGTCAGATGCGGGCTCGGATTGGAATGTTCAAGCACAACATGGAAAGCTTATCAAGTCTACTTTCATATGGATCCGGAATTATAGTCATATCTGTTCTGAGGCCGCCGTAATCATTGTTTTCTTACCGAGACATTTCCTGCCTTTTCTGCCCATGGTGCTGCGTCACCCTATTTTGGCCCAATGGGTCGTGTATCAAGTTAGGTCCATTAGGGACGCATCCTAGGGTTGCAGCACGACCCCAATACCCTTGTGGTCGTCCTCCCATGTTTATAAACCCCCTAGCCGCCACCAAGAACAGCGGGTTTTGTTTAGATCAAGTTTAGCTCTCGCTACTTGCTTGCAAGCGCGCGTGCTAGTTCAGCCGCCCGTCTTCTTGTCTTCGGAACCCCACCATATTGTAGTTTGATCTTTAAACCTACATTTAGATCTGGTAATTCAGTACTTGTTCTACTTGTTCTTGCTAGTTCTTCGATTGCTTGCAGGACGAGTGCCCTAGTGGCCAGGGTGTCACGCTCCACAAGATCGTGACAGCCATAGGAGGTGGTGTATCGGTTGCTAAGGCGCAGCGTCTTTGGAAGGCTGTAGTCGGGCCGTGAACGTCGTCTCCTCCCCCAATCGAGTTATTCCACACCCTCTCATCGAAAGATCGGGCAATCACCCAACGGGTGCACATCAGTTGTATGATACCCTTGGTGCGAGGAGAGTGTGGCATATTACGAGAAGCATCATCAACCTCCAATCCTGCCATGGTTAGACGAACAGAGGCAACAAGAAAAAAAAAACGTGAAGGAATAAAAACTCTACAACTATTAGGATGTAGCTACTGCAAGGCGCTCACTCTCAACCTGCCACACAAGCTCTTACCAATTCTTACCTTGCACAACAGGAGGGGTCAGCAACCAACAAGTCTGCAACCGTGGAATAAGTGTATCGGTGTCGCAGCAACACGACCTGTCAAACTGTAGTCGAAATATGTAGAGTTGTAGGTGGGCTGAAGCAAGGAATACACTAGTACCACGTTAGTTACAAAAGCAAGCTGAATAATCGTTCAACGGTGGTACTGTGCTGGTCCTAGGCTAAACCAGGCTAGAGACGTGAGCCTAGGCACAAAGGTAGTCACTGAAAAAGAACAACTAGCACAGCACAAAGAGAAACAACAGATTTAGAGATTCAGCCCCCTTCTTCTTCTTTTCCTTTTTTTTTCTTTTCTATTCTTTTTTTTTCTTCTTCTGTTTTTTTTTGCAGGGGCCTAAACCCTTTTTTTTCACTATGACAACCCAAACAATAAAGATATTGCTAACAACCCCTTTAAATCAGATTTAACAAATCTTGTTAATATAGGAAGTCCAGAAATCTCTACGATGATTGCGGAGCGCTCAGAACGAATTTTGAGATAAGGTCAGATCCGTTGGAAAGAAGATAAGATAAGCTTTCCAGATTGTATTTAAACTTCCAAATCGGATATGATATGTATCCGTGGTGGCAAAAACGAACCAGAGATGTTTTTGGTGATGGTGGATTTCGTGGTGACCAAAACGTGGTAGAACTCAAAACTCTAAAGGAATAAACTAAGACCAGCAACTCGACACAACCGATGCAACCAAAAACTCAACAAGCCCTAACTAAGTAGTACTAGTAAATGCTCAATGGTTTATAGGATTGCGGTAAAACTAATCTACTATTTTTTGGCTTTTTCTGGACTATAGGAGATAAGAAAACAGCGAAGAAAAGTAAATCTCTCACCGATAAACCTTGCTCTGATACCAACTGATGTGCACCCGTTGGGTGATTGCCCGATCTTTCGATGAGAGGGTGTGGAATAACTCGATTGGGGGAGGAGACGACGTTCACGGCCCGACTACAGCCTTCCAAAGACGCTGCGCCTTAGCAACCGATACACCACCTCCTATGGCTGTCACGATCTTGTGGAGCGTGACACCCTGGCCATTAGGGCACTCGTCCTGCAAGCAATCGAAGAACTAGCAAGAACAAGTAGAACAAGTACTGAATTACCAGATCTAAATGTAGGTTTAAAAATCAAACTCCAATATGGTGGGGTTCTGAAGACAAGAAGACGGGCGGCTGAACTAGCACGCGCGCTTGCAAGCAAGTAGCGAGAGCTAAACTTGATCTAAACAAAACCCGCTGTTCTTGGTGGCGGCTAGGGGGTTTATAAACATGGGAGGACGACCACAAGGGTATTGGGGTCGTGCTGCAACCCTAGGATGCGTCCCTAATGGACCTAACTTGATACACGACCCATTGGGCCAAAATAGGGTGACGCAGCACCATGGGCAGAAAAGGCAGGAAATGTCTCGGTAAGAAAACAATGATTACGGCGGCCTCAGAACAGATATGACTATAATTCCGGATCCATATGAAAGTAGACTTGATAAGCTTTCCATGTTGTGCTTGAACATTCCAATCCGAGCCCGCATCTGACCGTGGTGACCGTCACAAGTTGGTGTTCTTCTGCAGTCCGAATCCAGCATGTTCAAATCCTTTTCCCTTTCGGTCTTCTCCCTGATTCCTAAGCAAAACAAGAGTGCACGGGTCTCCATGGTCTAAATATGATGGACATGAACTCAAGAGTGTAATCACCTGATGGTTGAGTTGACGAGCACGAGCGCGAGTAATGGGACCAGAAATTGGTACTTGTATTGGTATATATGCATCAGTAGTGTGGATGTCTTCATCAGGTGCCATGAAAAAGAAAAAACATAAAAAAGTTACATCAAGTTACACATAATATCGCCGAAGCTCATCCGCATTCCAAGATCTAGGAATGTCGTTGCCGTCCATATCCTTCAATCTGTATGAACCGGGTCTTGACGAAGATGCTACTAAGAAAGGTCCCTCCCATTTCAACTGCAACTTTCCCACTGTGTCTGGGTTGGCCACTGTCCGAAGCACCAAATGTCCTGGCTCAATATTCTTTAGCCGAACCTTTCTATCTCGCCATTTGATTGTTTCGGCTTGATATTTATTGATATTCTCCACAGCTTGAAGCCTAATCCCTTCTAAAGCATCTTTTTCCACAGAATAAGCATCTTCAGAACCTGATTCTACCGAAGCTACTACTCTTATTGATCCAGTTTTAGCTTCCTCCGGAGTTATTGCTTCGTCACTGAATAATAACTTGAATGGAGTAAAGCCTGTAGACCTTGATGTTGTTGTGTTGTGGCTCCACACCACTTTGGTTAACTGATCTGGCCACTTCCCCTGGGTTGATTGAAGATTAACTTCATTATTCCTGTCATTATAATGCCATTGGCTCTTTCAACGAGCCCATTTGACTCCGGATGCCTGACTGATGCAAAATGGATCTTCGTACCAATTTGATCACAGAAATCCCTAAAAGCTTCGGAGTCAAACTGTGTTCCATTATCCACAGTGATGGCCTTTGGTACCCCAAAACGACAAACAATATTCTGCCAGAAAAACTTTTGAATGGTGGCCGAAGTTATTGTGGCTAAAGGCTTTGCCTCAATCCATTTGGAAAAATATTCCACAGCCACTACAACATATCTTAAGTTCCCTTGGGCCGGTGGTAATGGACCCAACAAGTCAAGGCCCCACCTTTGCAATGGCCAGATAGGTTGTATGATCTGTGTTAAGGACGAAGGTTGTTTTTGATCTCTTGCACATTTCTGACAACCTTCGCACTTTTGAACTAATTCCGCTGCATCCGAAGCTGCCTTCGGCCAATAAAACCCTTGACGGAAAACTTTTCCATGTAACGGCCTAGATCCAATGTGAGATCCACACAGGCCTGCATGTATTTCTTTCATCAACTCTATGCCTTCGGTTCTAGATAAACACTTGAGCAACGGAGCACAAACTCCATGCTTGTACAACTCCCCTTCTATCATGACATATGGACGAGCTCTTGCCTCTATCCTCCTGTTATAAGTTTCGTCATCTGAAAGGAATTTACCCTGAAGGTAAGAGATGATCTCAGTTCTCCAATCTTCGCTATAAACAGGAGATATATTGAGGACTGCTCTTTCAAGGAGTTCCACTGAAGGTGTCTTTATTGTTTCGAAGAATACATCCGAAGGTAAAGGCAGCCCCTGTGCTGCTGACTTAGCTAGCAAATCAGCATGCTCATTTTGTCCTCGAGGGATATTTTTGACAGAAAATCCTTCGAAGGAAGCTTCAACTCTTCGAACCATGTCTAGATATCTTTCAAGCTTCGGATCTTTAGCCTTGCAACTCTTGTCGATATGACCCGAAACAACATGGGAATCAGTTTTAAGAATGGCCCTTCTGATTCCCATTGCTTTTAGCTTCCGAAGACCCAAAAGCAGGGCTTCGTACTCGGTAATATTGTTTGTACAACTGAAATCGAGTCTTGCCGCATAACAAGTTTTAACTTTGGATGGCGAGACCAACACAGCAGCTGCTCCTGCCCCGAAGGTTCCCCAAGACCCATCGCAAAACACTGTCCATACTTCGGCATCTTTATTTGTTTCTTCATCCTGAGCCCCTGGCGTCCAGTCAGCAATGAAGTCTGCTAACGCCTAGGACTGGATCGAAGATCTATGCACATAATCAATGCAAAATTCATTGAGCTCTGCAGCCCATTTTCCAATCCGCCCAGTAGCTTCTCTATTTCTCATAATATCCTTCAACGGCTGCGAAGAAGGAACAACAATATTGTATGCTTGAAAGTAGTGCCAAAGCTTCCTGGATGCCATCAAAACAGCATATAATACCTTCTCTAATTCTGTGTAGTTTTTCTTTGATATACTAAGAACTTCAGATACAAAATACACTGGGACCTGCTTCTTGACTTGGCCATCAAGCTTCTCCTGGACAAGTGCTGCACTTACCGCTGAGTGCGAAGCTGCCACATATAATAACAAAGGAGCCCCTGGCGTTGGTGGAGTTAATGTTGTTAAATCTATCAGATATTGCTTCAGTTCCTCGAAGGCTTTTTGTTGGCTTGGTCCCCATTGAAAGACTTCGGCTGATTTCAACACTTCGAAGAATGGTAAATTTCTTTCTGCTGATCTGGATATAAATCTATTAAGAGATGCCAACCCCCCTGTTAATCTTTGGGCCCCCTTTTTTGTAGTTGGTGGCTCCATTCGAAGTATAGCTTCAATTTTACTTGGATTAGCTTCAATTCCCTTTGTTGAAACCAAGCATCCAAGAAATTTCCCCTTCTTTACTCCGAAGACACATTTTTCTGGGTTCAACTTTAAGCCAGCTTGTCTGAAACTGGCGAAGGTCTCCTGCAAATCAGCAATATGATTTTCCTGTTTCGTGCTTTTTACAATGATGTCATCAACATAAGTTAGCACATTTCTGCCTATCTGAGACTGGAGAACCTTCGCAGTCATTCTGCTGAAACTTCCTCCAGCGTTTTTTAGCCCTTCAGGCATCCGAAGATAGCAATATGTGCCACTTGGGGTTATGAAGCTAGTCTTCGGCTCATCTTCCTTCTTCATCCAGATTTGGTGGTAGCCTGAGTAACAGTCTAGCAGACTCATGAGCTCTGAAGAAGCTGCTGCATCAACTAAAGAGTCTATCCTTGGCAATGGGAATTCGTCCTTCGGACAAGCCTTGTTAAGATCTGTAAAATCGATACACATTCGCCACTTGCCATTGGCCTTTTTTACCATACAGTGTTAGCTAGCCATTCTGGGTACTTTACTTCTCTGATAACTCCTGCACTGAGGAGTCTTTTGACTTCATTACGAGCACCTTCGGCCTTATCATCAGACATTTTCCGAAGCCTCTGCTTTCTGGGTCTGAAGGATGGGTCAACATTGAGCGAGTGTTCAATAACATCCCTATTTACTCCGCAGAGATCATTAGCTGACCATGCAAAAACATCTTTGTTGTTGAACAAAAACCTTATCAAGGTTTTCTCCTGTTCTTCGGATAATTGAGAGCCCAACAGCACCTTCTGCTCTGCTATGTCCTCACATAAGAGCATGGGCTTCGGCTGATCTGCTGAAGCTGCTTTCTCCCTTCTGAATTTGTACTGTTCACAAGCTTCAGCTCCATCTATGTTATGGATTGCTTTGGAGTCAGTCCAGTTTCCTTCGGCCCTTCTGGCAGCTTCCTGACTTCCATGAATAGCGATGGGTCCTTGATCCGAAGGTATCTTCATGCAAAGATAAGCAGGATGAAGAATTGCTTCGAAAGCATTGAGGGTGCCACGACCAATAATTGCATTGTAAGGGTATTCCATGTCAACAATGTCAAATATAACTTGCTCAGTTCTAGTGTTGTTGATGAACCCGAAGGTCACTGACATGGTGATCTTGCCCAGCGCTACAATCTGTCTTCCTCCGAAGCCACAGAGAGGATGTGTAGCATCATGAATCTTATCTTCTGGCTCTTGCATTTGTCTGAAGGCCTTAGCAAATATGATATCAGCTGCACTGCCTGTATCAACCAAGACGTTGTGGACCAGAAACCCTTTGATAACGCAAGAAATATCCATAGCATCGTTATGAGGAAAATCCTTGAGCTGAAGGTCCTCCTGGGAGAAGGTGATTGGGATGTGGGACCACCTTGACTTGATAAAGGGTCCTTGCACTCCAACATGTTGTACTCTTCTCTGCGCCTCTTTCTTCTGCTTTTTATTGGCTGGTTCTGAGCACGAACCACCTGTAATCGGGAGCACCAGCTTCGGGTCCGAAGCAGCCCCAGCTTGATCGTTGAACGAAGCCATCAGCTCAAAAAAGTGGAAGTGAGTTCACCGGAGGTGGGCGCCAATGTTGGGGACTTGTTCTCAAATGCTATGAATTAAGAACAAGGCAACATAAAATGTTAAATGTTAACGCCCTTCGCCCATGAAACAATATTCCCTTGAGGATAATGAACCATGGACGAAGGTTGATGAGAATATAATTACGAAGGTTAAGTCTTCGTAATTAAATTCTAATAGATGATATAAGATAACATAAAATAAAGGATATGAAAAAATAAATGAATCATAAACGAATTAAATTATATTTACTTAATATATTGAATTATTGAATACAATTATACCTCTGCCTTGGCAAAGATTGGTTCCCGAAAGATGCGATTACAATTGCCAGAATGCGTGAACAGTAAAGGAATATTGTTCACTATTTATAGGCACAGGACACAGCCTGTGAGGAATTACAATTATGCCCCTCATAAAAGTTTACAACATTGACTTAGACCTTTATGGACTAAAAGGTCATTCTATCTTTAAGTCGGTTTGTAATACCGAAGCTTCATGAAGAGGAACCTTCGGCCATCTCACACAAGCAGCTTCAGCCGAAAGCCGCTTCTTCCTAGAAGACCTTCGGCGACGAAGCATAGACCCAACAATAGGGCAACAACTTTGATACATACAGATTAGTGGGTTGTCATACAAAAATTGGAGAACGAGGCCCTCTAACTTGGTCTATCAGGCAGCTCGGGATGGTGTTCAGTGATGAACAGTGGACTGAATAAGATTGTGGGTTCAGTGTATCTATCACCACTGGTGATCTCTGCGCCGGTCGTCGTGATTCGTGCTCCACTTATGAAGGTTATCACAGCAGACGTGAAAAGATCAGAGGGGGCGTGGATCGAGTCGGTCTGACCATACCCACTTGCACCAGCGACGTGGCTGTGCGACCGTCGTCGGGGTTCCCGCCATTTACTTCGGTCACGACACGCCTTAAGCCGTTTCACCACATCATCGCGGGTTGTGGAGAGTAACCAGTGACGGTCGTAAGCCATTGCCCGGTGAATGCCACGTTAAGCGGATTCCGGTGACTCACCTTGCTCCGGCCGCCAGCTTATCTTCCCCAAATTCGGAGCCACCACTTCTGGACACTATAAATTGACGCCCCTTCCTGCTCTGCTAACTTGTTACGAACCTAGAGCACCGCTCCTCGCCCCCGATTAGCCGTCGTAGCCCGCGAATTCGGTATTTCCCCCAAATCAGCCAAATTTGCCGCCGTTAGGCATCTCGCCGTGACCAGCCATCCATAGGTTGGTTCGCGCTTCTTTGATTCGTGTTCTAGCATCCTTATGGTCTCCTGTTGCACATAGACTTGATTAATTGAACTATACTGCGCCAGATCGTTGGGAACACCTCGGTCCGTCCTTGGTTTTAGCCGTCGTCGTGGGCAAGGGAATTCCGGGGCGGATTAGCTCAATTAGGGCATGGTTTAGGCCCGTCTGGGATCAGAGATGATGACCCGGCACCTGGTTTCGATAGTCGTCGCTGTTTAAGGCGATCCCAGCGAGGGAATGGCCGGTGGGCGAGCGCGTCGTCGCCAGGGGCTTGTCCGGTAACGAAATAGAAACCCAGGGACTTAAGTGCGATTGTCAGTGAGACAGGTGAATAGTGTGTAGGGATTCTTTACAGAATTTTCAAAGGGCCAAAGGCCTCTATGCAAAGTCACCAGTGTGGGCGCTTTTCCCCGTTCAAAGGCTGACTTGGGCTAGATTCGGCCTAATACTATTCATCATTTCCCTTTTTCTTTTTACTGTCAGATTAGAAAATGAGTAGAAAATAGTAGAAAAATGATAAAATTATGAGACCAATTTTGCTAGACTCCTAAAATCATCTAGTATTTAATAAAAGTAGTTCCAAGATTTTTATTTCAAACCTAGAATTATGTAGCCTTTAAATGTGTTCAAACCAAGCCCTTTAGAATTTTAGAAATAATTTAGTAGCTCCAAAAATGGTAAAACTTTTTGGGTAGGATTAGTATGATGATTAAAGACCTCGGGTAAAGTTTTAAATGGTTTGGAAATTGTTTGGTCACAAACCCAATAACTAGCCTTCCAGGGTTTAACTACTTAATACTAATAGAACACCAACTTAGGAAACCCTAGTAATTAGTTTGTACCGTGAAGGAAAGTTGTATTCAAGATACAACTTAGTATGTTTCTATTATGTAACTGCATATTCATAACATCACATAAGCATTCATGTACATGTACTTTCATGTATAGAAAATGAGGAAGAGACTATAGTTGAAGAAGAAGTTGTCCCTCAAGCTGAAAATCCACCAGCCGAGAATAACTTCTACTTCGACATTTGTGGAGTAGACCCGGAACCTCCTGCAACACAGGGCAAGCCTCGGTGCATTTACCCCTTTCCTTGTTGTTTTAAACTCTTTATCACTTGAGATGATGCATTAGGGGATAGGAGTGGTGTGCTAAACAATTGATGCATTCCCTTCCTTGGAAAATGATTACCATTCCTTGTTACCTAATTTGCTTAAAGTTTTCTGATGCTAGATTTGCTCTAGAAAACAAAATGTTTTGTTTTAAACAAAAAGTGATGCTTCATATGGGATGGGAATTTTTACAAAGAAAAGACTTGTGATGGTGAATCCATCATGGCCATTATGGGTTCAACATCTAAAAAGATGTACCTCTATCAGGTACCAAACTTTGGGGTTGTAAATGATAAAGACGAGAATGGGCGGGTCACTTGCACGAGAAGAGAGTCTCAGTGTAGTGTCTCCGTCTGAGTCGCTGAAGGACCGAGCCGATGTAGGCCTACTGACCGAGGACCTTTCAACTGGCCATATGCCTTGTCATGGGTAAGCTTTGCCTTGGTCAGACCAATACCAGAAAGGCTACTATGCAATGGGAGTCGAGATATGGCGAGAGTAGCATGTACCCTCCGTGGCAAGAGGCTGGATGGTGGAGTATCTATGCTCTCAGTTGGCGTGAACCCTTTCTGGTCTTGAGAAAACCGGTGGCGAGTTGACACATGCAAGGGTTAAGTGCTACATATGTCGTGTGGTTGGAGATCCCTAGCTGGGTATTAATCAATTCGGATCGCTGATACTTCTAGGACATGAAGACTTGGTCACTGACTTACACGTAGCAATCCAGTGAACCGATGGGATGATGAAAGACGGCTAGCATAGGCCAAGTGCCTGATCTAGGATAGAATGAACTCTAGATGCAGGTAACTACTTAACCTGATAATAAAAATGGATTTTTAAGGATCCACTCATTGTAAGCTTTTCTGCAAACAAGAGCCTTTGAACTTTGATGAGCTTTACCTTGATTCCAAAAGCCAACATATCCTTGAGAGTCTTTTCCTTTGACGGGTAAGAGTTGCGAAAGTACACTTTGTACTCAGGGTTTTCGAACCCATTGTGTTATAGGTGATGAAACAACCGAGTTCTGCTGTTTTTGCTCGAAGGTGGTGCTAAAGCAGGAGGAAGAACACTAAACTTGTTTGTGGGAGGGTGTTTTGCCTCCCGGTTATGTAATAATAAGTCCCGCACTCAAACACCCGATTATGTAATAAATACTCTCTCTATATTTTGGGTATGAATGTAATATATATTATTGTAATCCAAGCTCATTCTCTTCTCTGATGATGTGTAATGTCTGTGTGATGGGTTAAGCGTTCTTGGGCGATATGATGAAGATACAGGTAATCGAACTTGCAGAGTCATTACGTGCAACTACATGATTGTATGAGGTCATTAGGACAAGGACATCTGTAGGTGGGCCTAATACCTTGGGAGGTTCCGTGACAGCTGGTATCGAAGCAAAGCACGTCTCGTCGAACATTACGTAGTACTTCAAAAGATCTTCAAATACTTACCTCGAAATCTTCTTTCATTCTTATCTTGCCACTTTCTGGTAGTAACTTCTCTTTTGGAGTTGGGTAACAGAGTGCCAAATAATAATATATGTAGGAGGTAGGGGATCAACGACAAGTTGAATCCGTAATCATTAGGTCATGCATGCATCATGTTTAAATTATACTAAATAAATCTTCCCCTCTTATGGAGATATGGCACGTACCAAGACCACCCAACGAAAAGCAACCGAACCTCATGGTGTACCCCGACATCAGCTGACTCCTAGACATGAGGGGAGCAGCAGCGGAAGCAATGATCCAATAGGGGATCTAAGGCCAGGGTGGAACGACTCATGTCAGTACTACGCCACAGGAGTAGGGGGCGTGCGCGAGATAGCCGCCGCATTGCTAAACTGTCAGCGGAGGTTAATCGCTTGCAGCAGGAAATTGTGGAACGAGATACGGCCATTGACTGGGCCGTAAATTCACACTCTTTTGCCTAGGATTGTGAGGCAAAGGCTCTAGCCCGGGTAGCAGAACTAAGCGCATCCCTGAAAAATCTGCAAGCGTATTGTAACACCCTGCATGAAGAGGTGCACGTGTTATATGACCAGCTGCATCCCAATGTGCCACCAGAAGTTGCAGCAATGGGAGCCGGACCATCTGGAGTAGCTAATGGACGACCTGATGGAGAGTTGGACCTTTTTGGAGCCCCTCCTTCCATGAACCTTGCAGATGAATGTTCTCCCGAGGCTGGCAGTGGAACGGCCAAGGACGAAGATAATTAGAGTAGTGTAGTTTAAGTAGTGTCCTTATGTAAAGTAAATAAGGAAGTTGAGTTGAATTAATGAGTATGTATAATTATTACCAGTTAAATATAATGTAATAAAGGTGGTGTACTCTCAGCATGTAATAATTTAGGATGTTTTTTTCCTCATATGCCATCAAGAACGCGTGTTCATGACGGGGTGGGAACTTCCCACGACGGGGAGGAAACTCCAAACCCGCCACCTGTACCTCCTACCTTGGCTGAGGCTATCGCTGCCCTAGTCAATGCTGCCGCTGACAACACGCGTTTCCTGCGTGAACTGGCGGGAAATCAATTTCAACAACATGGAGGCAGAGGTCAACCTCAAGGACCACGAGACACCACATATTTAGAGTTCTCTGAAACCCGTCCACCACTCTTGGTTAAGGTTGAAGAACATCTGGAAGGAGATGAATGGGTACGGGTTATGGAGCAAAAATTTGGACTGATCCGATGTTCTGAAACACACAAGCCACTTTTCGCCGCCCAATAGTTGAGGGGTCCTGCCAGCACTTGGTGGGCAAATTTTCAGCCATTCAGCGTGCTGGACATCTAGTCACGTGGGCAGAATTCAAACAGGCATTCCGGGAACATTATGTTCTGGAAGGGGTTCTATAGATAAAGCTGGAGGAGTTCATACGTCTGAAGCAAGGGAGAGACTAAGTAATGCAATATCTCAACAAGTTTAATCATCTCTCCCAATATGCTATTGACCAAGTGGACACGAATTTGAAAAAGAAAAATTGCTTCATGAGAGGGTTGAATGACCGACTCCAGCGTAAGATGGCCACATGTCTGGATCTCACCTATAACAGGGCGGTAAGCACAACACTGTCAGTTGAAGCCAAGAATTCGGGACAAGGAAAAACCAAGAGATATGGAGGTGAAGGATCATCTCAGGGGTCTGAAAAGCGGACAAGGTTGGTAACTCGTCCCTTCAACCCAAATCGTTTTTCTCCTCGTCCACCCACATATCCCTTCAACCAACCAGTGTTTATCCATCCCATTCCTGTCCGCGCCCAGAACAATCAGCCGAGTGCCCCTAGTGCTCATTTTCCCGCCCTTCCCAGTCCCTCGAGTGCCTGCTTTAATTGTTGGAAGTCTGGACATTTTATCAAGGACTGTCCCTATCCAAAGCAGAATAAATCAAACTTTCAACATACTTCTAGGAACGTGACTCAAGGAAAGGGAAATGTGGTAAATCCTTCAGCGGGCAAGAATATGAAGAAATTTGGGCGAGTTTATTACACCCAGGTGGCGACTACTGCGGAAGGAGAACCGGTGATGATGGGTATGTTTCTCGTTGCCACCATCCAGTAGTTATCCTTTTTGATTCTGGTGCATCACATACCTTTATGAGCAATACTTTTGTGGAGAAGCATTGCATACATAGTACTGAATCAAGGGAGGGATTTGTTTTTCAATCACTAGGGGGTCAAATATTTACTAAGGAAGTAGTCTTCCATGTACCCGTAACTTTGGCCGGACATGAGTTCCCTACTAACATGATTGTTATAAAGGGACCAGATATAGATGTAATTCTAGGCATGAATTGGTTAGCCCAGAATAAGGCCATCTTCCATGCAGATCAAAGGACCATTCAATTGAGTCATGGACAAGAAGAAGTCCAATTGTCCATCCCTGTATCTGTCCCAGTAAAAACATCTGGACAAGTTTTCAAGGCCATAGTACAAGAAATACAAGATATTCCGGCTGTGTGTGAATTCTCGGATGTATTCCCCAAAGATTTTCCCAGGTTACCTCCAGAAAGGGATGTAGAGTTTATAATCGAATTGAAGCCCGGTACGGCTCCTATCTCTAGAAGATCGTATCGTATGCCACCCAATGAACTGGTAGAACTCAAGACACAATTACAAGACTTATTGGAGAAAGGATTTATTATACCGACTTCATCGTCATGGGGATGTCCAGCAATCTTTGTCAACAAGAAGAATCAGACTCTTCGAATGTGCATAGACTACAGACCCCTCAATGAAGTTACTATTAAGAACAAGTATCCTCTCCCTCGGATCGATATTTTATTCAATCAACACACTGGAGCCCGGGTGTTTTCTAAAATTGATCTCAGATCGGGCTATCATCAGATCTGAATTCGACCCGAGGATATACCCAAGACCGCTTTTACTACTCGGTATGGGTTGTTTGAATATTTGGTTATGTTTTTGGATTAACAAATGCTCTAGCCCACTTCACATACTTGATGAATTCGATATTCATGCCCGAATTAGACAAGTTTGTGGTGGTCTTCATTGATGACATTTTAATCTATTCCAAGAATGAGAAGGAGCATGCACAACTTTTGTGGATCGTGTCAACACGCTTGAGAGAACATCAGCTTTATGCTAAATTTAGCAAATGCGCGTTTTGGTTGGAAGAAATCCAATTTATTGAACATGTTTTGTCTACCAAAGGGATTGTGGTTGATCCTAGCAAGGTCAAGGATATTCTGGAATGGAAATCACCCACTATAGTGCATCAAGTTCGAAGTTTCCTTGGATTGGCTGGTTATTACCGCAGATTTATTCTGGATTTCTCCAAAATTGTTAAACCCATTACTGGGTTATTGAAGAATGACACTAACTTTGACTGGTCCTCTAAGTGTAACGAGGCCATTGAACAACTAAAAGTATTGTTGACCACTGCACCGGTTTTGGCCCAACCGAATATTGAAAAGCCATTTGGTGTTTATTGTGTCGCATCAGGCAGTGGACTTGGATGTGTCCTGATGCAAGAGGGATGAGTAATAGCTTATGCTTCAAGGCAGCTGCGCCGGCATGAGGAACATTATCCCACACATGATTTGGAACTAGCTACAGTAGTACATGCCCATAAAATTTGGCGTCATTATCTACTGGGAAATATATGCCACTTGTATACGGATCACAAGAGTTTGAAGTATATCTTCACCAAGTCAGAGCTAAACATGTGACAAAGAAGGTGGCTTGAGCTAATCAAAGATTATGACTTGTAAATTCATTATCACCCAGGAAAGGCCAATGTGGTGGCAGATGCTTTAAGCCGTAAGGCCTCTTGTCATTGTCTCACAATAAGAACACTTGACACCACTTTATGTCAAGAAATACAAAAAAGTTGAACCTGTGGATAGTACAACAAGGAACTTTGACACATTTGAAGCTTGATTCAGTTCTTTTACAAATAATTATTGATGCTAAAAGGATAGATAAGGGTATGAAATATATTCATGAGAAAATGGAGGCCGGCAAGGCTAATTGTTTTAGGAAAGATGATCGAGGAGTAACATGGTTTAAAGACCGCATAGTGGTGCCAAAGGATGCTGAAGTCCATCAACAAATCCTGGACGAAGCTCATCTTAGTCGGTATTCCATTCACCCTGGAAGCACTAAGATGTATCAAGACTTGAAACAACATTATTGGTGGACTAAAATGAAAACTGAAATTGCACGCTATGTGGCAAAATATGACAATTGTAGAAGTGTCAAAGCAATACATATGAAGGTTGCTGGACCTTTACAATCCTTGCCAATCCCAACCTGGAAATGGGAAGTGTGACACCCCAGGTGTTACCCAAGGCCCTCGCCCAATACATGCACGAGTGACCTATTATCACATGTGGTTTAGTTTGAGAAAGAGGCACCCAAAAATTTAGAAGCAATGACTCAATTAAGTGTTGATCATGATAGAAGGAATATCCTAGCCTTTTCATAAATCTCTAATTGAGAAAAATACTCAAAACCCTAGACCACCCTCCTTAAGCCATTAGAGCCCCAAGATTGGTTTAGTGGGAGAACTAAGTAAATTACCAAATTATGGCTTGAACCATTTACAAAAGTTGTAGCACATTCAAATACCTACAAGAAATAGTAAGGAAATTTTCCCAAAAAGGTCTCACAAAATCCCCAAATTAATCACCCATGTGGAAAGCACCTAAGAACAACCCCTTTTCTTTAAGTCAAAAATTCAGCCCTCTTCTAAAGATCACATGTGTTCACTTAGATGCAGATGCCAAATCAACATGGTCCAATTGACAAAAAGGCGCCAAAATACTCAAGGCACACCCTGGAAAATTTTGAACTCGAACCAAAACCATTTGACATGATTTTGACATGTGTTTTGTCTCGGGCTGAAAAATCTAGACAGACCTGACTTGGCGCCACCATATCTCTCACACCCGACCATATCTTCACTTGGAACTCACACAAAACAGATAGCCCTAGGTACAGAGAAGAGACTTTACACAGGATTTCTGACAAGATTTGCACGTTTGGCTGCTCAGCAAGCGTTTGAACCATGGCAGAAGTAAACGTCCATGTGTTCGACCTGTTCTGGTGCGCTAGAGCATGCCCTGGCGCTCGGCCCCACGTGCCCGCACCGAGCGATGCCCGAACCCGCGCCTTCGCCTATAAAGCCGCTCGAGGCCACGACCGTACTCCCCCGCTCACTGTAAGCCCCGCCCGAGCACGAGTTCGCCGGAGTTCCCTCTACGCGCGGCGTGCCAGCGGCCAACCGAGCCCGCCCACCGTGGACCGGCCACTCCGGCCCACCTCCATCCAATCCAATTCCTCGGCCAGCTTTCCGTAGCCCTGTAAATCTTCCTGAGCCCTTGGACCGAGCACCACTTCACCGGAGGTACCGGATTACCATCGCCGGACTTCATCCGACCGTCGCCGTGCGTGGACCGAGCTACACGGTGAGCCGTTTTACAATTCGTTGCACCCACGACACCACTACTTTCTGTTAAGCTCCACTTTGATTGAGCTCTATCGCCGTGAGCAGGCCGGGGCACGCACCGCCGACGAGCCCGACCGCCTGCGCACGCGGCCAGCCCTCCTCCGGTCACCATCGGCGGCGATCCGCACCTTGACGTGACCGCCAGGGACCCCCGGACCTCGCCCGACCCTTCGTCGGACCTCTCCCATCGCCTGTAAGCCGCGCCACCGCTTTTTCTCCCCTCGGCTACTGTTCCGGCGAGGAAGGAGTGCGGGTTAAAGAGAGGGAAAGGCCAGGGGGTTATGTGTTAAGCTAGTGACTCAAATGAATAGTTCCCCAGGGCACAGATTAAATGATTCGGTTAAGGAAAATACTAGGGTGTCGATGCAAAGCTGTTTTCCTTTAAACTTTAAGAATTATTATTTTCAAATGAGTAGTGGACTTGAAAAAAATCATAACTTGAGTTATATTCAGCCAAATTTGTTCAAACAAATTTGTTAGGACCTACATTTTATGAACTATCCAGCAAAAATAATAAACACCATGGTTCCTACAATATTTTTTAGAGTTGTGATTTAAATAAGAAAACTGCCCAAAACTTAATAACAAAAGGAAAAATAGAAAGACTGTTGGACTAGGGCTGAGAAAAATTGGAGATATACTCAACTAGTAGTTACACTGTTTAAAAATACTAAACTCCCCAGTATACTAGATTAAGGAAAGTTTATCCCCAAAAACTTGTATCTGCCCAAACCTTAAAAAATGAAAAAGGAGATTAAAAATGAAAACCAGGGAGCAACTAAATTTTTCCTCTCCTGCCTAAGTGATGTAGTTCATAAGAAAAAATTGTTGAACCCCAATCCAGCACAAAGAAAGTGCACCACTATTTATTAATGAAACCAGAAAGAACTTTGAAAAGCCATAGAAAAATAATCCTAAGGAGGATACACCCCAACCTCAGGAATGACACATTTTCTGTTTTATATTCTCATTTAAATTCAAGTTTTAAATTATGATTCCTTTGTTTTGATAGAAAACATTTTCCAATAGCTAAATCTTTATTTAGCTAAAGTTATCTTATTATCACCAATCACTTTAGAAAAGGGGTGCATTTTTAAGTCAAATTATTTATCATGGGTATTTAATTTGATGATGATATTTAGTATTATTATTTTTCTCTAAAGGGTTTCTTAGATCACAAGTTAAGATTTTGGGTGTTACATGGTGGCGTCAGCGGACAAAGCTCTAACCATCTAAGTGGTGGTTATCCCTGAATATGGTGTTTGGTCGTATTTGTTTCTTAACTTGTGCACACTATGTTTTTCGTAAGATAAACACTTTAACTTATCTCTTTGTTGCTATTTGAAATGGTTATGTAAGCTATGTTGGTGATGTGTGAATTGATTATGTGGTTGTAATGTGAAATTTTTGTAAACTATGTCAATACATGTGTTTGTAATGTGACCAATATTGATCTATATTCTGTGTGATGATATATATGTTATGTGTGTTGTTGTTTACAATATTGTGGATAAATAAAGGCCTCATTTGTTGCAATTTTGCAGCATGAAAGGTTAATTCCCGTCAGCTTGACCATAGCCGAGGGGAATTAACAGCTAATTCTCATGGGCCAGTTAATTCTCGTCGGTCAAGCCCAGCCGACGGGAGTTATTCGAATTAACTGGCTGACGGGAACTAACTAATTAACACCCGTCGGCTGCGCGCAAACTGATGGGAATAACTAATTCCTGTCGGCTTCTAGTTAGTCGACGAGAATTAGGTAATTCCTGTCACTCCCGACGGAAATTAACTAAACCACGAACATTAATCCCTATCGGCCCAGAACCAACGGGAATTAGCCCTAAACTGACGAGAACGGGAATTAGCCCTAAACCGACGGGAATTACTAATTCTCGTCGGTTCTGGGCCGACGGGGATTACTTGAATTCATGTAGTGCTTCTTCATAGAGAAACTTTCAAAGGAGGCTTCCATTCTTTGGACCATGTCAAGATACTTTTCCAGGGCTAGGTTATTTGCTTTGCTCATCTTGTCAACATGGCCTATGATGAGTTAGGAGTCAGATTTAAGAATTGCTCTTTTTCACCCATTGCTTTAAGCTTCCTCAGGTGTAACACTATAAAAATCATCAAATAAAAATAATACAATTAGTTTATTAATGGTAATTATAGTAATAAATTTTTCATTGAAGCGTTTGTTATTTATTGCATTTGGAATAATTTTTTATTTCGCATGATTGATTTATGGATATTTAATAGCATTTCTTCTTATAGGAAAATCCTAGTAAATAATATAATAATTATTAGTCCAAAAATAAATATTTTATTTATAAATAATTTTGGTATAATTATTATGAATTTTAGGGTTATTTAAAAATATGTTTTTGAAATTAGAAAAGACAAAAAGGAAAAAGAGAAAGGAAAACTAAACCCTAACCCTAAAGCCCACTAGGGGCCCAACAAGAAGCAGTCGCCGCCCCCTGCCTCTCCCCTAGCCGCCACCGCCCCCGCCCCCTGCTTACCCCCCCTCTCTCTCACTCGCGTGTGGGCCCCAACCAGCCCCATCTCTCTCTCCTCCCCTTGCTTTCCTTCCACGCGCAGCCGCCAGGACCGCAGGAACCCAACGCCGCGCCGCCAGGAGGCCATCCCACGACCCGGCCGCCCCACGCTCCAGCCACCGACCAAAGCCCGACCCTACAGCCGCCCGACACCATGCAGCACCGCATCAGGAACGCGCCAACCGACCGCGACCCGTGACGCCTTGCTTGACCGCGACCCCCAACGTCCTGCGACCTTTCACCATCGCTTCAATGGAGCTGTTACCTTCTCCCCCATTTGCTCTCCCTCATTGAAGCTCCATGAACGCCATCAATGGCATAATGGTCGGTCACCGTTTCTCTTCCCTTCCCCAGCGCCCTCTCCCAATAAAATCCGGTCGAGTCCCTTTCCTCTCTTCCTCCCCTAGCTCCCTCTCTCTCTCACACACTCCTTGCTCTCCCACGCCGTCGTCGAAGTTCATCCACGTCGTCGTCGTCCGTCCCGTTGTCCGTGGAGCCCCGCCGGAGCTCCCTCCGCGCAGCACAACGATCGCGCTCGTTCCCATGCCCGTTGAGCCCTTCCTGCTCGTCAACCACCATTCCTGCGCATGAACAAAAACTCCAAGGTAGAAGAAGGCAAATTTGTGATTTAGCCCCTGGTTTGCGAATTCAATTGATTTCGGGATATGTGTATACGTGTATGATTTTAGAGATTCGATATATACATGTAACCAAAATCGAACCCCGCGACAATGCTTTGAATATGTGTATGATTTTATAATTTTAAAAATGAATACGATCAATATTCACCACCTCGGTGATTTTCATACTAGAAAACATTTACAGATTTGATTTCGCTTTAGTGTGTGGAGCGATAATTGGTTAGTATTGATATAAGTATAATTTTAGTGATATAAGAAATTGAAATAGGAATTAAGCCGTGTATTTCCGGTCAAATGAAGATATAGATTTTACTATTCATGATAAATGTATTCATAAGTATATCACTTAAATTACGTAGAATGAGTAAAAGATTTATGTATGTAGTAATAACCATGAATATGTTATTAAAAGTCCCATTTAGTAATCGACAATTAATTCTTAGTATATTAATATCAGAAAAATTATAAATAAACAATTATTAGTTATATGTATAAATTCTATTTAGAAAAGAAGGGAGAAAACCGAAATAGTAGAATTTATAATAATGTTAAAATGACTTAACTAGGCACTCATACTTTTCTTAATAAAGAAAATAATAGTTATGTTGATAAACATAGGTTTTGTTGGGGGCCTTCGTCTTCCGAAGGTCCTCAAAAATAGGACTAACATGTATCCCGAGTATCATATATGTACAGGAACCTTCGGACATGGGATGAAGTTGTACATGATATGAAGAGCGCAGTTCAGGAGAAGGATGAACCGATGCCGAAGCTACTCGTGGAAAAGCTTCGGCTCAGCAGTGGAAAATGAAACCGACTTAAAGGGGAAAAGGTTGTCTAGTCCTCGATAGGTTATCCCTAAGTCAATAGTAAATGTCAAGGGCATGAATGTAATTCCACACAGGCTGCGTCCTGTGGCTATAAATAGATGAACTGTGACACAATATTGTTCACGCTGACTTGTATTCACTCGCGCGTCACACTTGAACTTTCGCCTTCTGTCAAGCCGAAGGTATAAATGTAATTCAATATTGTTTATGCTCATTCGTGATGATATAATAAAAACATATCAATGATGTCATATGATTATTTATGCTATTTCTCATGTCATATATGCTTCTACTTTCATTAATATAAGCTGTGATGATGAAGGTACGACCTTCATAACCTTCGTCTGAAGATCATTATATCCTAAGGGAGATAATGTTTCCAAGGACGAAGGACTTTAACCATTAATATTTTGTGTTGCCTTGTTCTTAACTCATAGCATTTGAGAACAAGTCCCCAACAATGGCGCCCACCTCCGGTGAACTCATTCGACCACCTTCGGCAATCTGTGAGCTACGTCATGCCGCTGAAGAAAGCTTCGTCAAGACTAGGGGCTGCACTGCAGCCACTAGACGTCAACCAGGACACTCTGCGTGAAGCCAAAACTCAGAAAAGGAAGGCTACTAGTCCGACACCACAGGAGGAAGAGTTGGACCAAGAGATCAGGGATCTCAAAGCTATTCATCAACAGGTCCAGAGGAAAAGGGAGAAGATGCTTCGTCTCGCCGATCTTCAGAAGAAGATCGATGAGGCCGCTGAAGAAATGCGTCATCTCACTTAAGATGACCAGGACCCAAGGCCTCAGCACAGGGAGCTTCGTCAAGATGGCTCATTCAACGAAGATGAGTGGTACGATGACTTTCATCATGGTAACTTTACTTTTGATGATGCTTCTCCCCTAGTAGTAGAATTGCAGGCTATTCCATGGCCACAATCCTACAAGCCCCCCCAATTGCCCATGTACGATGGGCACTCGGACCCAAAGCAATTCTTGATGAGCTATGAGGCAAAAATATCCTCATACGGAGGCAATGCTGCTGTCATGGCAAAGTCCTTCGTCATGGCAATCCGAAGTGTAGCCCATACATGGTACTCTTCTCCCCGGCCAGGGACAATCACGTCGTGGCAGAAGCTTAAGGACATGTTGGTCACCAGTTTTCAAGGGTTTCAGACGAATCCAGTCACTGCTCAGGCCTTGTTCCAGTGCACACAAGACCATGTCAGTACCTTCAGGCGTATGTCCGAAGGTTCTTGCGTCTGAGAGCACAAGCGCCTACAGTGCCTAATGAAATCGTCGGCCAGGGCCCACGGCTCAATACTTCGCCAGGAAACCCCCTCAAACTCTGGAGAAGCTGTTTTAGAAAATGGATGAGTACATCCGGGCTAACAATGATTTCCGCCAAAGAAGGGAAGAAGCTTATAGGTTTTCTGAGATGACTAGGGGCTTTGGAGGAAGAATCCACCCTAGGCATGTCAGATCAATCCACAGCTCCAGTCAGAGTGATGACAAAGGAAGCCAGTTCCAGAGGCCACAACATAACTCATAGTCTTCAGGATAGCAACAAAGCTCCTTCAGGCCACCAGCTCCAAGGGGCAGAGGCGGCAGGGGCTTTGGAGGAAGATATGGGGATCAGCCTAGGAAAATCTATTGCTTATTCTGTGGTGAAGACAAGGGCCACACTACAAGAACGTGCCAGATTACCATTCAGAAGCAAAAAGAGATTACTGAAGAAGAAGCCCGGCAGAATCAGCTGAAGCAAGTTTTACATACTACTTCGTGCTATTCTCCCTACATACCAGAATATGTGGGCAATCAACTTGCAACTTCCGTTGCTTCGTCAAGCCATTCACAAGCTTCCTGGCCCCAGCTTCCACTACCACCACCATTGCCACCTTGCTCATACCCAAAGCCAGCAGCCAGAAGGGCGCCAGCACCCCCAGCAGCAACGAGATTTCAGGGAGGAGTCCGAAGCTCGTACAGTCAACAACATTATGTAGAATCAAAGCACATATATTGAGGAATATCCTACTGTTTGAAGTACTTTTATCTTTTATACCATTTTACCTTTTTGTATGAGAAACAAGTAATAAAAAATTCAGTTTCAACTTCTTGTAATAATTCTGCAAACACCAGAATGAACTATATCTTCTTCATAGATTTACGAAGCTCGAAAGACGACTCTTAAAGAAACGAAGCAGATTCCGAAGCTCAAAAGTCATTCCTAAGGGAATGCAGACCCTAAATTGACGAAGCTACAAAAAGTCGTTCCTAAGGGAGTGCAGCGTATGTTTTCTGCTCAAAAGTCGTTCCAAAGGGAATGCAGAGCCAAATACTGCCGAAATATAAGGCGAAGAAGTTCAAAAGTCGTTCCTAAGGGGATGTAGAACTTATACCACCAAAATATAAGGCGAAGAAGTTCAAAAGTCGTTCCTAAGGGGATGCAAAACTTATACCACCGAAATAGAAGGTGAAGAAGCTCAAAAGTCATTCCTAAGGGGATGCAGAGCTTAGACTCAACAGATGTTCCTAAGGGGATGCAGTCTTCCATGTACCAGTGTGGGCATGTGTGTGGATGTTAAAGCATCATCATATTGCATCATATCATCGCATCATCTAGCATAGCATCACATCATACATCATACCGCATCAACAGAAAAACTGAATACGAAGCAAACCCTTGGAAATACTTCGATTGAGTGAAAATGTGCTAAGGCACGAATCAAGATTCGGGTGACAATTCTATCAGATCTACCCTAAAAGGGGTTTCCTTCTTTACGAAGCATGAAAAGGGAAGGTATTTTTTTGCCAAAGGCTCAAAAAGCGGTATGTGTGTACGTTTCATGCATCGCAAAGAAATAAATTACAACAATTTACATATTCGATTCAATGTCACATACATCAAATGTTACATAGTTTTGTTACAGTAGAAGTTTAATCTTCCTTCCATTGTTCCATACATCAAGCGTTTCAAATATTATTACAATAAAATCTATTCTTCTTTAAGAACTTCTTCTGCAACTTCGTTCAAAAGCTTATCGACGACTTCGTCGATAATGGAGTTCGCCAGTCTTATAATTTCCAGTGCTTCCTTCATTTCTAGATCAGCTAGGGGATCGTACAGCTCCGGAGGCGGGGATAGTTCAGCTGAAGTAGGTAAACAATTTAGTTCGAAGCCATAAAGCAAGTACCGAAGCTAAATAATCAAGAAACAATACCTATACGCCTTTCGTGTTTAGCAGCTTCTTCAGCTCGCTTTGCTTCTGCCCGGTCGTCATGGGTGTCTTTTTCACTCTTTTTATAATCTCGTGGTACAACCTTCGTCTTCAGCGCTCTTTTGAGCCCTCAAGGCATTACTAAGAATTAAGCCCTGCAAAGAAGAAGAAAGAGTTGAGCATGGAAATAAAATACTTCATTTTCTAGCTTCAAAGTTAACCTCTATACCTTTATACTGTTATACGCGAGGCTATCAACAAGATCATCCTTCGACAAGACCGAAAGGCCTTCTTCAAGCTTAGGAAATCCCATACTCTTAGATATCTCCCGGTAAACGGATATTTCTTTGTTATCTGTGAAACAGTACAGGAAATCATCTTTGTTAGTACCATTGAACACTAAGGCCCCCTTCGGATATTTCAGTCTTTGGGCGTAGTGTTTGGCCTCCAAGATTTGTTCTTCAGATAATTTCTTCCCCGAAGCATGTTGAACAATGTAATCAATATCTTCAGCTAAGGCTTCGGGGACAGGAGATTTTGCTTTTTTGCCATGTCTTGCTCTGTCGTCTTGTCGGTATCTGAAATTTGTTGACCCACCTTCGTCTCAGTAGGCGCTGAAGGCCCAGCTTCGGCTTCGACTTGGTTTTTGGCAGCTTCGGTAGCTTTCTTGGTAGAAGCAAGAGTTAAGGCCTTCGTGGTCTCTATGAAAGCGTCAAGTACGCTGGCCATCCTCCTCCTTTTGGGAGTTGCGGCAGCAGTTTTTTGTACCTTTGGTAATTCTGCTCCTGCTGACGGGCTCATAATTTCTGGCAGTTTCAAAACCTTTTCTACTATCGGCTCTTCGGCCGCACCATCTTTGGCTTCGGTAGGCCCGACTGTAGGCACCTTTAGCGCTACAATCGGCTCTTCGGCGCTCTGCGCAATAGGAGCAGCTTGTTTTACTTCAGCAGTTGAAGAGGTTCCTTCGCCAAATTCAGGCACAACAGCCGGTTCAATGTATCGCGGCCGGTGTGTCAGGACCTTCATCTTGTTGCCCTTCGGCACAGCAGTGATGGCCAAAGCGATAGCTTTTCTTTTCTTCCTTTGCCTTCGCAGTGGGTACTAATAATCAGGGTATACGAAGCCGATGGCATCAAATACTCTGTTTAATCTTTTCTTCCCCCGGCCCCCGAAGGCTGCGAACAAGGCATCATCTTCGGCTCTGCTATATGCTCCAAGTAGCTCGTCGCTGATAGCCTCAACACTTTTTAGCCAATCGTCATTTGGCTCATCAAACCGGTCTCTGATCTGAAGGTATACATCAATCGGACCAACCCACCTTCAGTTGACTCGGCAGTAGTATCCTTCGGCATATCCCAGTTTTCTACAAGTGGCCATATTTTGTACACTTTGTGCTCTTGAACTATATCCCTTGTGCCAATGAAGGCACAGACGTTGCTATAAGCCTTTTGGCATGCTTTGTCATTCTGATCGATTATCACCTTCAGCCTCCGAAGGTAGAAGCGAGACCAAATGGGGCGTTGGATGATTCCCTTAATGTCCTCTCTTTCAATCAGATCATTCTTGACATAAAACCATTCTTCCATCCAGGCCCCAGGCCATCTTTTCGGAATGCAGGAACTGGATGGCTTGCATTGGATCGAGCAATGAATCTGTAACAACCGAAGTTGTTGTGATACTGCTCCTTGCCGGTAGCCTTCGTCTCATACAAAAGTTCATGCATGCTGCAAAAACACCTTGCGCTTGGTCCCAATCCTTGGCTTCTCACAGCCCAAATAAACAAACCCATATTGATTATACCTTCAGGGGTAAGTTGATGAAGAAAGATCTAAAATGTCTTCAGTACTTCAACCAAGAATCTGCTCAACGGGAACCGAAGCCCTGCATTCCAAAAGCGTCGGTATATAACCACCTCATTTACTTTAGGAGTAGGAGCAGCGCTGTCTCCTCCAACCCTCAAAATAGTCATGTCGCAGAAGTATCTTCCTCTCATAGCATCAACATGACTTTGCTTGATAGTCGATTTTCTGAAGATAGTATGGCTTGGGCGCCACGACCGATCCTCAGAGTCTTCATCCCCACTTTCCACGTCATAACTATCACTGTCACCAGAATCTTCGGACAAACCCTCCATGATCTCCTTAGTAATTTTCTCTGTGTTTGTCTTTGCCATAGATTCATAAAATCCAGCAATGAAAGGGTCCGCAACTTTCTTTTCTTCATACGACTTCTTCTCCTCAGCCATCTTCTTCTCCTCAGACATGGAGCAAACGTCTTAAACCGAAGCTCGAAAACTAGACAAAAGCTAGTAAGCAAGAGCTAGAAATTTGAGAAAATAGCGCAAATAGAAAAAATAGTGTATCAAATGATGCCGCTATGGGTACACCCCCGCTGTCAACCCCGCCCGAGCGCAAGTTCGTCGGCGATCGCTCTGCGCACGGCGTGCCAGCGGTCGCCCGAGCCCCGACTACCATGGACCGGCCACTCCAGCCCTCCTCCACCCCAACCAATTCCTCGGCTAGCCTCCCCGAAACTCCGTGAAGCTCCCCGAGCCCTTGGACCGAACACCACCTCACTGGAGGTGCCGGATTGACGTCGCCGGACTTCACCAGACCGCCGGCGCACATAGACCGAGCTACACGGTGAGCCGCTCTTCGATTCCTTGTGCATACAACACTAGTGACCTCCCGTGAAGCTCCCCGTGCGGTTTGATTGAGCTCTACCACCGTGAGCAGACTGGAGCACGCGTCGCCGACGAGCCCGACCGCTTGCGCACGCGGTCAGCCCTACTCCGTACATCACCGCTGGCGGTCCGCCCCTCGACATGATCGCCAGAAGGCCTCGGACCTCACCCGACCCTCCACCGTACCTCTCCTACCGCCGGTAAGCCGCGCCACCACTTTTTCTCTCTGCGGCTACTGTTCCGGCGAGGAGGGAGCTCGGGTTAAGAGAGGGAAAAGCCCGGGATATTCACGAAGTCAGTGACTCGGTTAAACATTTCCCCAAGGGCACGATTTGAACGGTTTAGTTAAGGAAGAACCTAGGGACCTCGGTGCAAAGCCTATTTCCTTTAAACTTTAAGATTTATTATTTTTAAATGAACAGAGAACTAGAAAAATTCATACACTGAGTTTTACCTAACCAAATTCGGTCAAACCAATTTTGCTAGGTTCTAAATGTTATGATTTATCCAGCAAAAATGATAAACACCCTGGTTCATGTAACCCTTTTTATAGTTTGGAATTATTTAAGTAAATTGCCCAAACCTTGATAACCAGAGGAAAAATAAAAATA
The DNA here is from genome assembly GCF_902167145.1 of Zea mays. Lineage (NCBI taxonomy): Eukaryota > Viridiplantae > Streptophyta > Magnoliopsida > Poales > Poaceae > Zea > Zea mays. The sequence continues at coordinate 51,414,613 of NC_050103.1, forward strand.
CTTTTAGACTAGGGCTGGGAAAATTTGGAGACATACTTAACTGGTAACTACACTGTTTAAAAATATTAAACTTCCCAGTATACTAGGTTAAGGAAAGATTACCCATTAAAACTTGTATTGGCCCAAACCTTAAGAAAATGATAAAGGGAATTTAAAATGAGAACCAGAGGGTAACCATAATTTTCCTAGCTTCCTTAGGTAATGTAGTTCATAAAATTTTTTTATTGAACCCTTATTTAGTACAAAGAAAATGCACCACTTGTTATTTCATAAAAACAAGGAGAACTTAGAAAAATCCTAGAAAAATAACCCTAAGGAGGAACCACCCCAACCTTAGGAATAACTACTATTATGCTAGTATGAATCTAGGAAAAATACAAGTTCTGTTGTTTGATATTTTTCAAATGGAAGTTAGTTATAAGTGCCTTTTGGGCATCAAACTTTAGAAAATCACAACTAAATAACCATTAAGTCACCTTTTGTGATTTATGGCACACAGGTAGGTTATTACCCATAGATGCCATCAAAAATAACCTTTAGTGCAGAAACCCCACCCAAATGAGAGTTGTAGTACAAAGTGACCACTTACCCTCACTTTTGTTATTTTTGCCTAGAGTTTATCCTAATTATTCTTAACCTCAAATTTGTTGAATAAACTACAGTGACCAATGTTAACCCACTGTAATTTTTGCAACATTTTTTAGAAATTTCTAAATCATTATGGTAGTTCACCTTAAAAGCATAAATAGAAAATAAAAAAGGGAATTGTGGAAGGAATTAATGTTACACACACCCTACAACCAGACCTCCCCAAGTTCCCACTAAAACTTTAATGACATGATTAAATTCTTGATTCCACTCAAAACTAAGTTAGGGAAATATAAAACACTAAGAACATCGTACGATAAAGGAACCCTAGTTTACCCACTGCCTTAATTTTGCTTCACCATACATCGTGTTTACGAGATTTGCATATCATTAACATACATATATCTTATTCATTGCATTCGATAGATTGTAACCTCGCTGACGGAGAGTACGTCCTCATTCCGGAGCAAGGAGTTGCTCAGGAAGGAGTCCAGGAGCCAGCACCAGAGCCTGCTATCGAGGATCTCACTGCCCCAACTTTTGAAGCTAAGCCCCGGTTTTATGCATAACCGTTATATATGCTATTTTACTGCACTTAATGATTGTAGGTTTGTACTGTGCACTTAAGTGTAGGAGTTGTCTGAAACCCTAGTTGCATGAACTCAGGATTCCTTTTGAGATGGATACTAGTATGCTAGGTCGAGTAGCTGCTTTGCTAATTCAGGATCCCGGTAGAAGTCGAGTGATTTTTCTAGCACTCGCGCGAGGTCAGGAATTGGTTGTATCCATTTTGATAACGGAATGATGATGGTCTGTGGACACGGATCCATGGGGATGCGTTGTCTACGAGGCGAAATTTGAATAAGGATTAAAGTGTAGTACCTGCGTTAAGCGTTTGAACGTATGAAACACATGCCAAGAAATTTGGTAAATTGGCAAGCCTAGTACCTGAGTGAACCTGCCCGCGGATTAATCTCCTCACGCGACCTGAGACGTGGTCTCCCATTCCGGTTATGGTGGGTACAAGTGCGGTCACTGCACGACGGCAGTCGGGGTCAGTGAGGCATTGTACGCCAAGGCGGTGGGCCTCTTTCTGTTGCCAACGAATCGATGGGGATAGTTGATGTGTTTGGGGATGGAGTCCCTCGCCACGTCGTGTGTTTAGGTTTACCTTGCAAGGTTAAAAACTCGATTCGAATTGTCTGCTTCTCGCAGCTAATGAGACTGCTTGATCCCTTGTACTGCATTGAGTAATAAGCGGAAATGAGATGACTCGCACAAGATGTTGATTGTCATAATGCTTGATACCATTTATGGATAGCTAGGTACTCATTTAGTTTAAAGTATTACTCTAGAACTTGAAAAGATAAAACTTGATTTTAGACTCAGCTAGTGCTTTTGGCAAACCAAACCTCTCAGCCAAATAGCTGCATGTCTAGAGGTAGAGGAATAGACTCCTCATACCGGGTAAGTCTAGCTGAGTATTAGTATACTCAGCCTTGCTTGTGGCATAAATTTTTACAGGTTCTCTAGATGATATGGTTGCTGGAGTGACTTGGCCGTCCACCTTGCCACCGGGTTGGACAGTCGAGTGGGACCCTACCTCAGCAGGAGAGGAGCATGAGGAGTGATGGGCCAGGCTTCCCCATCCTCCCTTTCTTTACCATTAGTTAATTTCCGCTGCATCGAGAACCATGGTTACTACTTTTGCAAAACTCCGATGATGATGTAATAACATTAAGTACTTCTTTAATTTATGGTTTTATGCTTTATTGTATTATCTTTGTGCGTCACCTTCGAGTGAGTATGTGGTACTTGATCCTGTTAGTGGCCTTGTCGGACTTGATCCGAGGGACTGACACTTTATTCCTATTTAAGTGTGGTCTTAGGCACTTAAGTTGGAATAATCCGGACGGTTTCGCCACAGCTGGTATCGGAGCTTGTACCACCTCAGAGAAATCAATAAATCATAATTACCAACCTTTTCGAAAGTAAAACTTGCTTAGAAACCAAGTTGGATAGCTGTCAGGACGATAAGGATAGACTTAGGACGTGAAGCCCTAGGATACTAGATGGGTAGCTAGGTGGCTAATTGAATATGGCTACAGGCTACTACGATATAAATGGGGGATTTCTGTAGCCCTATGCTTGATGTGAGGATGCTTAGGACGAGCATGCATGCATCATTTTTCATTATTTTTACCATCTTAGTAAAATGTCATTATTAACAATAGGCTACATAAATAAAGAGTCACCCATAAAAAGATTTAAAATCTATATCGAAGATCTCAACTTAACCCTAGAAAAGCCAAGTCCTCAGAAATTTTTCTAGTCTTTTGCACTAGCTCCTTTTATTTTTTGTTATTTTTCTTTTTTGCTTACACTTGCCCTTGCAAAGATGACTTCCCACGTACCCAATGATGGAGGGAATACACATGCCCACACAGACGGTCTCGCACGAGAGGGTTTTCCCCTCATCTTGTGGGAGGTACTGCAGGGAGCAGGTTACACTACACCTCCCCAATACGCTGTACAACTGTTCGGGGAACACTGAGTACCTCGTTGTAGGGTGAGGATGACCTTGGAACCTCATCCCCTACAGCCCGTCTAGCATTCTCTGGACTCGGAGTCTTTTGGTTTTAGAGCTGATGACACTATAGAGGCCACGGCTCTGCACGTGCTGACAACCTTCTGTGGATTTCATCCCTTGGAGGTGTCAACCCACCCCATTGGCTTGTTCCTCGCTGAGAAGGAGGACGACCCGATGTGGAAGGAAAGGGTTGAGCACGCCAAGGATGTGTGGGCTCTCTACCCCGGACACACCGCTCACTTGACGGTTCGATGCATGAGTGCCCTGTATCGTCTACAGGCCTTACGAGGTGAGGCGATGTCCCAGCTTATGGGCCTGGTGGAGTCTACCAAGATCACCCTTGATAACAGGGATGACCATGTAGTAGACTTGTCCACTGAGCTAGTGGAGAAGGATCTTCAAGTGGAACAGATGGCCAACCACATACAAGAGCTCGAGGATCAGGTTGAAGCCAGGGAGAACACTATTGAGGTTCTGGAAGACCAGCTCCAGAACACCCAACAATAGCTTGAGGAAGCCAACCAGCACTTAGACCTGCACCATCAAGAGATCAAGGACATGGAGGCAGAAGGGGCCGATGAGGATGTAGATATCGAGGGAGGGGAGGAGCCCGAGCCCACGTCTAGCTCGGACACTGCTGGCTCAGGAAGACCACCTTCCCCCAAGTCTAGCGTTGCCTCGTTTGCTCGTTAGATTTCAGGATTAGGGTAGAAGTGTTCAGCAGTAGCTTTCCTCGAAACTAGCTTAGCTTTTGCACATTGGATGTACTAGGCTAGAAATTTGAGTCTTTTGGGCCTACTGTAAACAGTGGAAACTCTTTTGGCAAGATGAATGATGAATGGTTTTAAGTTTCTTTAAATTCATGAAGGAAATTTTATCCTGTTGGTACCAGTTGTGAAAAGCGAGTCAAACTTGGGACCTTGCAAACCTCGCTGTTGAGTTATTTTAACATATGCGATCACGGATTTTAAGTATTACAATAGAACCTCCTAAATTTCAGATGGCAAGAAGAGCACGCCGTGGACAGAATGAGCGCATTCCTCCACCGCCGCCGTAGCCTCCTACCATGCAGGAGCTGATGGCTCAGTAGAACAAGATTCTGCGGCAGCTTGCTCAGCGTCAGCCACCGCCTCAGCACTATGGGGGTGGTGATCACCACCAGCGTGCCCCGGCAGCGGCCACCTACCAGGAGTTTCTCAGTACTCAGCCGCTGTTGTTCACCCGGGCGGAAGCTCTGCTCGATGTTGATGTCTGGCTCAGGGTGGTGGAATCAAAGTTCCCACTACTTAATGGAGAGTGCTCAGATGCGGCCAAGGTCCGTTTCGCCGCCCAGCAGCTTCGTGGGCCCGCTAGGACATGGTGGGACCATTTCCTCGCCATGCAGCCCGCCGACCACGTGGTTAAGTGGGGAGAGTTCAAAGCTGCATTCAGAGGGCATCACATACCATCAGGCATCATGGATCGCAAGCTCAATGAGTTTCTGGCACTCACTCAGGGGAGTCATACCGCGTTGCAGTACGCCCAAGCTTTCAATGGTCTGTGTCAGTATGCAGGCTACCATGCTAACACTGATGAGAAGAAGAGAGACAGGTTCAGGAGGGGCATCAACACTAAGCTCTGCGACCGTCTCAACACAGTCAGGGCCCACAGCTACAACGAGTTGGTCAACTTGGCCATCTCTCAGGAGGATTGCATCACAGCTCGCCAGGTAAAGAAGAAGAGAAAGATCCCTATGGTAGGGCCATCAACATAGCCTCAATGCTTTAGGATTGTGTCCTACACTCAGAGCAGAGGACCTCAGCAGCAGCAGGGGTCATGGGTGATAGGCCACAGCAGCAGCAGCAGGGCAGCCAACCGCTCTCAACCCCCAGCTCAGAGGAACAACAACCAGCAACAACAGCAGTATCACTAGGGCAATGATAACAGGTGTTTCACTTGTGGAAACACTGGACACTATGCCAAGAATTGTCCTAGAAACTAGCAGAGGCAGGGTCAGAATGCGAATTAGAACCAAGGCAAGAGGTAGAGGGTGCAAGTGAGGTAGGGCAGGTTGAACTTCACCACATTGGCAGACATTCCGAAGGGAGCACCCGTCATGACCGGTATCTTTTCTGTTTTAAATTACCCTGCACTCATTCTTTTTGATTCTGGTGCATCACACAGCATCATCGGCGCAAAATTTAGTGCCAAATGTCAGCTACCTGTTCACCACACAAATGGGGCTATTATGATTGCAACACCAGGAGGCAGGGTTGCGACCTATCAACTCAACCGGCAGGTACTAATAAAATTGGGTAGTATCATAGTTGGAACCACCCTCCTTATCATGGGATTGGAGAGTGTGGATATCATCTTAGGGACTGACTGGTTATCGCAGCATCATGCCCTAATTGATGTCGCAGCGAGGGTCATTGAAATACACTCACACATTTGTGGAGAAATCACTTTGTACCTACCCAACCAGGGTTGTACCCATAACTGTGCCCTCTCCATGGTAGAGTCACCCGTGGAAAGGATTCCAGTAGTTTGTGAGTACCCAGATTTCTTCCCAGACGAATTGCAAGGGATGCCACCCGATAGGGATATAGAGTTTGCCATAGAATTGCAACCAGGGACCGCACCTATTTCTAAAAGGCCATATAGGATGCCCCTAGCAGAATTGGAAGAACTGAAGAAACAATTGCAAGAGTTGCTAGACAAGGGGTTCATCCGCCCAAGTACTTCACCATGGGGATGCCCGGCCTTGTTCGTAAAGAAGAAGGATGAGAGCTTGAGATTATGTGATGATTACCACCCTCTCAATGCGGTGACTATTAAGAACAAGTATCCTTTACCTCGCATTGATGTTTTGTTTGATCAACTGGTCGGAGCCAAGGTGTTTTCCAAAATAGACCTTCGCTCGGGCTATCACCAAATCAAGATCAGGGCCAGCGATATTCAGAAGACGGCTTTCTCTACCAGATATGGGCTTTATGAGTACTTGGTGATGTCATTCGGGTTGACGAATGCTCCGGCATACTTCATGTATTTGATGAATTCAGTGTTTATGCCAGAATTGGACAAATTTGTGGTGGTCTTCATTGATGATATCCTGGTATATTCAAAAAGTAAAAACGAGCATACAAAGCACTTGCACACCGTACTTCAGCGACTGAGCGATCGCCTCTTGTATGCCAAATTCTCCAAGTGTGACTTCTGGCTAAGACAGATCAAGTTCGTAGGTCACACCATTTCGCCGGACGGGATAGCAGTTGATCCTATGAATGTACAAGAAGTGATGGATTGGAAGCCTCCTACCATCGTGCGACAGATTTGGAGTTTTCTGGGATTGGCAGGATACTATCGGCGATTCATTCCGGATTTCTCTAGGATTACTAAACCAATGACTGAGTTGTTGAAGAAAGGAGTGAAGTTTGATTGGAGTCAGAAATGTGAAGATGCCTTTCACACCTTGAGGCGGCATCTGACGACAGCACCCGTGTTAGCATAGCCTGACAACACCAAATCATTTGATGTATATTGTGATGCTTCGGGCACTGGACTAGGTTGTGTTTTGATGCAAGACAACCGAGTTATTGCCTACGCATCCAGAGCACTCAGGCCTCATGAGCAAAATTATCCCACACATGATTTGGAGTTAGCAGCGGTAGTCCATGCTCTGAAGAGGCGATCGCACACATTATTATCCCACACATTATTGAATGGGAGCTCATTGTAATATTTATACTGACCACAAGAGCCTCAAGTATATTTTCACTCAGGTGGATCTTAATATGAGGCAAAGGAGATGGTTAGAAGTGATCAAGGATTATGATCTAGAAGTATGTTACCATCCTGGCAAGGCAAATGTTGTGGTAGATGCCTTGAGTTGAAAGGCCCAGTGCAACTGTATAACCATGGACTCTAAGATCGCCGCTTTGTGCGATGAGTTGCGCAAGCTGAACATGGAAGTGGTTTCCTTAGGTACCTTGGATTATATCTCAGTTGAGCCAACCTTACAAGAGCAGATAATCATGGCACAGGTTGGTGACAAGGGTGTTCAAGTCATTAAGGATGATGTGCACCCGTTGGGTGATTGCCCGATCTTTCGATGAGAGGGTGTGGAATAACTCGATTGGGGGAGGAGACGACGTTCACGGCCCGACTACAGCCTTCCAAAGACGCTGCGCCTTAGCAACCGATACACCACCTCCTATGGCTGTCACGATCTTGTGGAGCGTGACACCCTGGCCACTAGGGCACTCGTCCTGCAAGCAATCGAAGAACTAGCAAGAACAAGTAGAACAAGTACTAAATTACCAGATCTAAATGTAGGTTTAAAGATCAAACTCCAATATGGTGGGGTTCCGAAGACAAGAAGACGGGCGGCTGAACTAGCACGCGCGCTTGCAAGCAAGTAGCGAGAGCTAAACTTGATCTAAACAAAACCCGCTGTTCTTGGTGGCGGCTAGGGGGTTTATAAACATGGGAGGACGACCACAAGGGTATTGGGGTCGTGCTGCAACCCTAGGATGCGTCCCTAATGGACCTAACTTGATACACGACCCATTGGGCCAAAATAGGGTGACGCAGCACCATGGGCAGAAAAGGCAGGAAATGTCTCGGTAATAAAACAATGATTACGGCGGCCTCAGAACAGATATGACTATAATTCCGGATCCATATGAAAGTAGACTTGATAAGCTTTCCATGTTGTGCTTGAACATTCCAATCCGAGCCCGCATCTGACCGTGGTGACCGTCACAAGTTGGTGTTCTTCTGCAGTCCGAATCCAGCATGTTCAAATCCTTTTCCCTTTCGGTCTTCTCCCTGATTCCTAAGCAAAACAAGAGTGCACGGGTCTCCATGGTCTAAATATGATGGACATGAACTCAAGAGTGTAATCACCTGATGGTTGAGTTGACGAGCACGAGCGCGAGTAATGGGACCAGAAATTGGTACTTGTATTGGTATAGATGCATCAGTAGTGTGGATGTCTTCATCATTCTCCCCTTCTTGCATTTGAGTCGTCCTCGACTCAAGCTTAACTTCCTCTCCCAAGTAGGGCTTTAAATCTGCAATGTTAAATGTGGGGCTAACCCCAAAGTCTGCAGGCAGATCTAGCCTATATGCATTGTCGTTAATTTTCTCTAGCACTTTAAACGGTCCATCGGCTCGAGGCAACAACTTAGATTTTCGCAATTCAGGAAACCTTTCCTTTCTCAAATGCAACCAAACTAAATCTCCAGGTTCAAAATTTATTTCCTTTCTACCTTTATCACTAGCAAACTTATATCTAGCATTCATACGCTCTATGTTTTCTTTAGTAGTTTCATGCAGTTTTAACATCAATTCAGCACGCCTAGTAGCATCAAAATTTAGTTTTTCAGAAGATGGCAAAGGCATTAAATCAATAGGAGCACGAGGCAACAAACCATATACAATCTGAAATGGGCACATCTTTGTAGTAGAATGCAATGATCGATTATAAGCAAATTCAACATGAGGCAAACAGTCCTCCCACATCTTAATATTCTTCTTTAGAACTGCCCTTAACATAGTAGACAAAGTTCTATTCACAACTTCAGTTTGACCATCAGTTTGAGGATGACATGTAGTAGAAAATAAAAGCTTAGTCCCCAATTTTGCCCACAAAGTCCTCCAAAAATGACTAAGAAATTTAGCATCACGATCAGAAACGATTGTGTTGGGCACACCATGCAAGCGAACAATTTCACGAAAGAACAAATCAGCAATATGAGTAGCATCGTCAGTTTTATGACATGGTATGAAATGTGCCATCTTAGAAAATCTATCAACAACCACAAACACACTATCACGTCCCTTCCTAGTCCTAGGCAATCCCAGCACAAAATCCATAGAAATATCTTCCCAAGGAGCACTAGGAACGGGTAGAGGCAAATACAAACCGTGTGGATTTAACCGTGACTTCGCCTTTTGACATGTCGTGCAACGAGCAACCAATCTCACCACATCTCTTCTCATCTTGGGCCAAAAGAAATGACCAGCCAGTATGTCCTCCGTTTTCTTTGCTCCAAAATGTCCCATTAAGCCACCTCCATGTGCTTCCTGTAACAACAACAAACGAACGGAGCTAGCTGGAATGCATAGCTTGTTAGCTCTAAACACAAACCCATCACTAACGATATATTTGTTCCATCCTTTCCCATCTTTACAATGCAGCAACACATCCTTAAAATCAGCATCATGAACATATTGGTCTTTAATCGTCTCTAATCCAAAGATTTTGTAGTCAAGTTGATTCAGCAAAGTATATCTCCTAGACAAAGCGTCAGCAATGATATTCTCTTTTCCTTTCTTGTGCTTAATAACATAAGGAAACGATTCGATAAATTCAACCCACTTAGCATGTCTACGGTTCAGTTTTCCTTGACTACGAATATGTTTCAAAGATTCATGATCAGAATGAATAACAAACTCTTTGGGCCACAAATAATGCTGCCATGTTTCTAATGTTCGCACAAGAGCATATAATTCCTTATCATAAGTAGAATAATTTAGAACAGACCCACTCAATTTTTCACTAAAATATGCAACAGGTTTGCCTTCTTGTAACAAAACACCACCCAATCCAATTCCACTAGCATCACATTCAAGCTCAAAAGTCTTATTAAAATCAGGAAGTTGGAGGAGAGGTGCATGTGTCAACTTATCTTTCAGCACGTTGAAAGCGTGCTCTTGTACTTTGCCCCAACTAAAATGCACTCCCTTCTTCGTAAGCTCATTCAAAGGTGCAGCAATGGTGCTAAAGTCCTTCACAAAACGGCGATAGAAGCCAGCAAGTCCTAGGAAACTCCGCACCTGTGTGATAGTCTTTGGCATAGGCCATCCATGTATCGCTTCTACCTTGGCTTGATCAACCTCAATTCCCTGTGGAGTCACAACATAACCAAGAAACGAAACTCGATCGGTGCAAAATGTGCACTTCTCAAGGTTACCAAATAAACGTGCATCTCGTAAAGCATTAAAAACAGCACGCATGTGATCAACATGTTCATCCATAGATTTGCTGTAGATCAATATATCATCAAAGTATACTACCACAAATTTTCCAATGAAGGCACGCAAAACCTCGTTCATTAATCTCATGAAAGTGCTAGGTGCATTAGTTAACCCAAAAGGCATGACTAACCACTCATACAATCCGAACTTAGTTTTGAAAGCAGTTTTCCATTCATCTCCCAATTTCATACGAATCTGGTGGTACCCACTACGCAAATCAACTTTAGAAAAGACAATGGCACCACTCAATTCATCAAGCATATCATCTAAACGTGGAATAGGGTGTCGATAACGTATGGTGATATTATTAATAGCCCTACAATCAACACACATACGCCATGTTCCATCTTTCTTAGGCACTAAAATAACCGGAACAGCACACGGACTAAGAGACTCACGCACGTAACCTTTGTCGAGTAGTTCTTGCACTTGTCGCTGAATTTCTTTTGTTTCCTCTGGATTTGTCCTATATGGCGCACGATTCGGCAAAGATGCACCAGGAATAAGATCAATTTGGTGCTCAATCCCTCGTATAGGTGGCAGCCCCTCTGGTATCTCACTTGGAAATACATCAGAATACTCCTGCAAAATGTTAGTAATAACAGGAGGCAAAGAATGCTGCATATCTTGAATTGAAATCAAAACATCCTTGCATACCAAGGCGTAGGCAACAGTAGTGGAAGCAAATAATTCATTAACATCAGTTTTTGTTGCAAGCAAGCAATGTCCTTTCAATTTTATCCCATCTTTGTTATTACCAACAGCTTTAATATTCTTGTTGTTCTCAGTTTTAGCTTTGGTAGCTTTAGCAACATCATCACACACAATAGCCTCAGGGGATATGGGAAGCAAAATAATTTTCTTATCATGGTGTATGAGAGAATATTGATTTGATCTACCATGATGCATACAATCTGAATCAAATTGCCATGGTCTACCTAGCAGAATATTACAAGCATCCATAGGCACAACATCACAGTCAACAACATCACGATATGAACCAATAGCAAAATTAATTCGTACCAGCTTGGTTACCTTGACCTTACCACTATTGTTAAGCCATTGAATGTGATATGGATGCGGGTGCGGTTTGGTCGTAAGTGCAAGCTTCTCCACCATGTCGCTGCTAGCCAAGTTGTTGCAGCTACCTCCATCAATGATCAAACGACATGAACGCTCCTTAATGACACACTTTGTTTGAAACAACGTATGTCGCTGATTCTGCTCTGCCTTCTCCATTTGTGCACTAAGCACACGCTGTACAATGAGGCTCTCATAATGCTCTGCATCATCTGCACCAATCTGTTCTTCGGGTGGTTCCTTAGTGCCTACATCATCAGCCGCAAGCAAAGCAAGTGTAGCTTCATCCAAATCACTAGCAGAGGAATACCCACCATCGTCTTTTACCACCAAAACACGCTGATTAGGACAATAACGCTGCACGTGTCCATAGCCCTTGCATCGATAACACAGAACATCTCTTGTTCTACCTGTGGAAGCTACTGAAGAGGCACTACCTGCGGGTTTCTGGGCAGATTTGGTTGCTGAATTTGTGGAAGATGCACGTGGTTTGTCGCTGGAGGAAGGCGGGGGTGCTGGTCGACTTGGCGAGGGAGTTGGTGCTAGTGTACGGCCGGTCATGGATGTAGTCGTGCGCTGTTGCCATGGTGTAGATTTTCCTGCAGAAACATTAGACCTTGCACTAGCACGTCGTCCCTGCACTTCCCTTTCAGCTTTGCAAGCAAGATGAAACAATCGGGTTACATTAGCATAATCTTTATAAGCAAGGATGTCCTGAATTTCCCTATTTAACCCGCCCAAAAATCTAGCCATAGCAGATTCCTCACACTCCTCTATGTTACAACGCAGCATACCCATTTGTAATTCCTGATAATATTCTTCTACACTTTTAGTACCCTGTCTCAATTGTTGCAACTTGTTTAACATATCACGTGCATAATAAGAAGGAACAAATCTAGCCCGCATGACCCGTTTCAACGCATCCCAAGTTTGTGGCATGTTATTAGGATTCTTCTTACCATGTTCTATCCACCAAACAGAAGCAAAATCAGTAAACTCACTAGTAGCAGCTCTAACCCGCGCATTCTCAGGAAATTCATGGCATGCAAACTTTTGATCAACCGCAATCTCCCAAGTAATGTAAGCATCAGGGTCATATTTACCATCAAAAGGAGGTATTTTAAATTTAACCTTACTAAAAGCATCATCATTACCATGTACCTCACGTCGGCGAAAACCACCCATACCTCTACGGTTAGTACGTAGTCGCCGGCGATTAGGTGCTTCTTGGTCATCTTGTTCAGTATCAGCAACATAGTCATCCCAGTTACCTTCGGCGCCCTCATCACGCCCACCATTGATATTAGCATGCATCTCATCAAACCGCCTCAAGAGTGCGACAAGGCTCTTGTCAATATGAGCAACTGCCATTTCCACATTTGCAAGTTTGGTGTTTGTGTCGATCTGTGTGGCCTCCAATTGCCCCATCTTTTCATTCGTCACCTGCATGTCATTATCAAGACCTTCCGTGTGCGTCTTCATCAGCCTTACAAAGTGTTGTATGATACCCTTGGTGCGAGGAGAGTGTGGCATATTACGAGAAGCATCATCAACCTCCAATCCTGCCATGGTTAGACGAACAGAGGCAACAAGAAAAAAAAAACGTGAAGGAATAAAAACTCTACAACTATTAGGATGTAGCTACTGCAAGGCGCTCACTCTCAACCTGCCACACAAGCTCTTACCAATTCTTACCTTGCACAACAGGAGGGGTCAGCAACCAACAAGTCTGCAACCGTGGAATAAGTGTATCGGTGCCGCAGCAACACGACCTGTCAAACTGTAGTCGAAATATGTAGAGTTGTAGGTGGGCTGAAGCAAGGAATACACTAGTACCACGTTAGTTACAAAAGCAAGCTGAATAATCGTTCAACGGTGGTACTGTGCTGGTCCTAGGCTAAACCAGGTTAGAGACGTGAGCCTAGGCACAAAGGTAGTCACTGAAAAAGAACAACTAGCACAGCACAAAGAGAAACAACAGATTTAGAGATTCAGCCCCCTTCTTCTTCTTTTCCTTTTTTTTCTATTCTTTTTTTTTCTTCTTCTTCTTCTGTTTTTTTTTGCAGGGGCTTAAACCCTTTTTTCACTATGACAACCCAAACAATAAAGATATTGCTAACAGCCCCTTTAAATCAGATTTAACAAATCTTGTTAATATAGAAAGTCCAGAAATCTCTACGATGATTGCGGAGCGCTCAGAACGAATTTTGAGATAAGGTCAGATCCGTTGGAAAGAAGATAAGATAAGCTTTCTAGATTGTATTTAAACTTCCAAATCGGATATGATATGTATCCGTGGTGGCAAAAACGAACCAGAGATGTTTTTGGTGATGGTGGATCTCGTGGTGACCAAAACGTGGTAGAACTCAAAACTCTAAAGGAATAAACTAAGACCAGCAACTCGACACAACCGATGCAACCAAAAACTCAACAAGCCCTAACTAAGTAGTACTAGTAAATGCTCAATGGTTTATAGGATTGTGGTAAAACTAATCTACTATTTTTTGGCTTTTTCTGGACTATAGGAGATAAGAAAACAGCGAAGAAAAGTAAATCTCTCACCGATAAACCTTGCTCTGATACCAACTGATGTGCACCCGTTGGGTGATTGCCCGATCTTTCGATGAGAGGGTGATGAAGACATCCACACTACTGATGCATCTATACCAATACAAGTACCAATTTCTGGTCCCATTACTCGCGCTCGTGCTCGTCAACTCAACCATCAGGTGATTACACTCTTGAGTTCATGTCCATCATATTTAGACCATGGAGACCCGTGCACTCTTGTTTTGCTTAGGAATCAGGGAGAAGACCGAAAGGGAAAAGGATTTGAACATGCTGGATTCGGACTGCAGAAGAACACCAACTTGTGACGGTCACCACGGTCAGATGCGGGCTCGGATTGGAATGTTCAAGCACAACATGGAAAGCTTATCAAGTCTACTTTCATATGGATCCGGAATTATAGTCATATCTGTTCTGAGGCCGCCGTAATCATTGTTTTCTTACCGAGACATTTCCTGCCTTTTCTGCCCATGGTGCTGCGTCACCCTATTTTGGCCCAATGGGTCGTGTATCAAGTTAGGTCCATTAGGGACGCATCCTAGGGTTGCAGCACGACCCCAATACCCTTGTGGTCGTCCTCCCATGTTTATAAACCCCCTAGCCGCCACCAAGAACAGCGGGTTTTTTTTAGATCAAGTTTAGCTCTCGCTACTTGCTTGCAAGCGCGCGTGCTAGTTCAGCCGCCCGTCTTCTTGTCTTCGGAACCCCACCATATTGGAGTTTGATCTTTAAACCTACATTTAGATCTGGTAATTCAGTACTTGTTCTACTTGTTCTTGCTAGTTCTTCGATTGCTTGCAGGACGAGTGCCCTAGTGGCCAGGGTGTCACGCTCCACAAGATCGTGACAGCCATAGGAGGTGGTGTATCGGTTGCTAAGGCGCAGCGTCTTTGGAAGGCTGTAGTCGGGCCGTGAACGTCGTCTCCTTCCCCAATCGAGTTATTCCACACCCTCTCATCGAAAGATCGGACAATCACCCAACGGGTGCACATCAGTTGGTAATCAGAGCAAGGTTTATCGGTGAGAGATTTACTTTTCTTCGCTGTTTTCTTATCTCCTATAGTCCAGAAAAAGCCAAAAAATAGTAGATTAGTTTTACCGCAATCCTATAAACCATTGAGCATTTACTAGTACTACTTAGTTAGGGCTTGTTGAGTTTTTGGTTGCATCGGTTGTGTCGAGTTGCTGGTCTTAGTTTATTCCTTTAGAGTTTTGAGTTCTACCACGTTTTGGTCACCACGAAATCCACCATCACCAAAAACATCTCTGGTTCGTTTTTGCCACCACGGATACATATCATATCCGATTTGGAAGTTTAAATACAATCTGGAAAGCTTATCTTATCTTCTTTCCAACGGATCTGACCTTATCTCAAAATTCGTTCTGAGCGCTCCGCAATCATCGTAGAGATTTCTGGACTTCCTATATTAACAAGATTTGTTAAATCTGATTTAAAGGGGTTGTTAGCAATATCTTTATTGTTTGGGTTGTCATAGTGAAAAAAAAGGGTTTAGGCCCCTGCAAAAAAAACAGAAGAAGAAGAAAAAAAAAAGAATAGAAAAGAAAAAAAAAGGAAAAGAAGAAGAAGGGGGCTGAATCTCTAAATCTGTTGTTTCTCTTTGTGCTGTGCTAGTTGTTCTTTTTCAGTGACTACCTTTGTGCCTAGGCTCACGTCTCTAGCCTGGTTTAGCCTAGGACCAGCACAGTACCACCGTTGAACGATTATTCAGCTTGCTTTTGTAACTAACGTGGTACTAGTGTATTCCTTGCTTCAGCCCACCTACAACTCTACATATTTCGACTACAGTTTGACAGGTCGTGTTGCTGCGGCACCGATACACTTATTCCACGGTTGCAGACTTGTTGGTTGCTGACCCCTCCTGTTGTGCAAGGTAAGAATTGGTAAGAGCTTGTGTGGCAGGTTGAGAGTGAGCGCCTTGCAGTAGCTACATCCTAATAGTTGTAGAGTTTTTATTCCTTCACGTTTTTTTTTCTTGTTGCCTCTGTTCGTCTAACCATGGCAGGATTGGAGGTTGATGATGCTTCTCGTAATATGCCACACTCTCCTCGCACCAAGGGTATCATACAACACTTTGTAAGGCTAGTGAAGACGCACACGGAAGGTCTTGATAATGACATGCAGGTGACGAATGAAAAGATGGGGCAATTGGAGGCCACACAGATCGACACGAACACCAAACTTGCAAATGTGGAAATGACAGTTGCTCATATTGACAAGAGCCTTGTCGCACTCTTGAGGCGGTTTGATGAGATGCATACTAATATCAATGGTGGGCGTGATGAGGGCGCCGAAGGTAACTGGGATGACTATGTTGCTGATACTGAACAAGATGACCAAGAAGCACCTAATCGCCGGCGACTACGTACTAACCGTAGAGGTATGGGTGGTTTTCACCGACGTGAGGTACATGGTAATGATGATGCTTTTAGTAAGGTTAAATTTAAAATACCTCCTTTTGATGGTAAATATGACCCTGATGCTTACATTACTTGGGAGATTGCGGTTGATCAAAAGTTTGCATGCCATGAATTTCCTGAGAATGCGCGGGTTAGAGCTGCTACTAGTGAGTTTACTGAATTTGCTTCTGTTTGGTGGATAGAACATGGTAAGAAGAATCCTAATAACATGCCACAAACTTGGGATGCGTTGAAACGGGTCATGCGGGCTAGATTTGTTCCTTCTTATTATGCACGTGATATGTTAAACAAGTTGCAACAATTGAGACAGGGTACTAAAAGTGTAGAAGAATATTATCAGGAATTACAAATGGGTATGCTGCGTTGTAACATAGAGGAGGGTGAGGAATCTGCTATGGCTAGATTTTTGGGCGGGTTAAATAGGGAAATTCAGGACATCCTTGCTTATAAAGATTATGCTAATGTAACCCGATTGTTTCATCTTGCTTGCAAAGCTGAAAGGGAAGTGCAGGGACGACGTGCTAGTGCAAGGTCTAATGTTTCTGCAGGAAAATCTACACCATGGCAACAGCGCACGACTACATCCATGACCGGCCGTACACTAGCACCAACTCCCTCGCCAAGTCGACCAGCACCCCCGCCTTCCTCCAGCGACAAACCACGTGCATCTTCCACAAATTCAGCAACCAAATCTGCCCAGAAACCCGCAGGTAGTGCCTCTTCAGTAGCTTCCACAGGTAGAACAAGAGATGTTCTGTGTTATCGATGCAAGGGCTATGGACACGTGCAGCGTTATTGTCCTAATCAGCGTGTTTTGGTGGTAAAAGACGATGGTGGGTATTCCTCTGCTAGTGATTTGGATGAAGCTACACTTGCTTTGCTTGCGGCTGATGATGTAGGCACTAAGGAACCACCCGAAGAACAGATTGGTGCAGATGATGCAGAGCATTATGAGAGCCTCATTGTACAGCGTGTGCTTAGTGCACAAATGGAGAAGGCAGAGCAGAATCAGCGACATACATTGTTTCAAACAAAGTGTGTCATTAAGGAGCGTTCATGTCGTTTGATCATTGATGGAGGTAGCTGCAACAACTTGGCTAGCAGCGACATGGTGGAGAAGCTTGCACTTAC
This sequence comes from Zea mays, assembly GCF_902167145.1. Classification (NCBI taxonomy): domain Eukaryota; kingdom Viridiplantae; phylum Streptophyta; class Magnoliopsida; order Poales; family Poaceae; genus Zea; species Zea mays. Next base: position 51,432,032 of record NC_050103.1, read on the forward strand.
GACCAAACCGCACCCACATCCATATCACATTCAATGGCTCAACAATAGTGGTAAGGTCAAGGTAACCAAGTTGGTACGAATTAATTTTGCTATTGGTTCATATCGTGATGTTGTTGACTGTGATGTTGTGCCTATGGATGCTTGTAATATTCTGCTAGGTAGACCATGGCAATTTGATTCAGATTGTATGCATCATGGTAGATCAAATCAATATTCTCTCATACACCATGATAAGAAAATTATTTTGCTTCCCATGTCCCCTGAGGCTATTGTGCGTGATGATGTTGCTAAAGCTACCAAAGCTAAAACTGAGAACAACAAGAATATTAAAGCTGTTGGTAATAACAAAGATGGGATAAAATTGAAAGGACATTGCTTGCTTGCAACAAAAACTGATGTTAATGAATTATTTGCTTCCACTACTGTTGCCTACGCCTTGGTATGCAAGGATGCTTTGATTTCAATTCAAGATATGCAGCATTCTTTGCCTCCTGTTATTACTAACATTTTGCAGGAGTATTCTGATGTATTTCCAAGTGAGATACCAGAGGGGCTGCCACCTATACGAGGGATTGAGCACCAAATTGATCTTATTCCTGGTGCATCTTTGCCGAATCGTGCGCCATATAGGACAAATCCAGAGGAAACAAAAGAAATTCAGCGACAAGTGCAAGAACTACTCGACAAAGGTTACGTGCGTGAGTCTCTTAGTCCGTGTGCTGTTCCGGTTATTTTAGTGCCTAAAAAAGATGGAACATGGCGTATGTGTGTTGATTGTAGGGCTATTAATAATATCACGATACGTTATCGACACCCTATTCCACGTTTAGATGATATGCTTGATGAATTGAGTGGTGCCATTGTCTTTTCTAAAGTTGATTTGCGTAGTGGGTACCACCAGATTCGTATGAAATTGGGAGATGAATGGAAAACTGCTTTCAAAACTAAGTTCGGATTGTATGAGTGGTTAGTCATGCCTTTTGGGTTAACTAATGCACCTAGCACTTTCATGAGATTAATGAACGAGGTTTTGCGTGCCTTCATTGGAAAATTTGTGGTAGTATACTTTGATGACATATTAATCTACAGCAAATCTATGGATGAACATGTTGATCACATGCGTGCTGTTTTTAATGCTTTACGAGATGCACGTTTATTTGGTAACCTTGAGAAGTGCACATTTTGCACCGATCGAGTTTCGTTTCTTGGTTATGTTGTGACTCCACAGGGAATTGAGGTTGATCAAGCCAAGGTAGAAGCGATACATGGATGGCCTATGCCAAAGACTATCACACAGGTGCGGAGTTTCCTAGGACTTGCTGGCTTCTATCGCCGTTTTGTGAAGGACTTTAGCACCATTGCTGCACCTTTGAATGAGCTTACGAAGAAGGGAGTGCATTTTAGTTGGGGCAAAGTACAAGAGCACGCTTTCAACGTGCTGAAAGATAAGTTGACACATGCACCTCTCCTCCAACTTCCTGATTTTAATAAGACTTTTGAGCTTGAATGTGATGCTAGTGGAATTGGATTGGGTGGTGTTTTGTTACAAGAAGGCAAACCTGTTGCATATTTTAGTGAAAAATTGAGTGGGTCTGTTCTAAATTATTCTACTTATGATAAGGAATTATATGCTCTTGTGCGAACATTAGAAACATGGCAGCATTATTTGTGGCCCAAAGAGTTTGTTATTCATTCTGATCATGAATCTTTGAAACATATTCGTAGTCAAGGAAAACTGAACCGTAGACATGCTAAGTGGGTTGAATTTATCGAATCGTTTCCTTATGTTATTAAGCACAAGAAAGGAAAAGAGAATATCATTGCTGACGCTTTGTCTAGGAGATATACTTTGCTGAATCAACTTGACTACAAAATCTTTGGATTAGAGACGATTAAAGACCAATATGTTCATGATGCTGATTTTAAAGATGTGTTGCTGCATTGTAAAGATGGGAAAGGATGGAACAAATATATCGTTAGTGATGGGTTTGTGTTTAGAGCTAACAAGCTATGCATTCCAGCTAGCTCCGTTCGTTTGTTGTTGTTACAGGAAGCACATGGAGGTGGCTTAATGGGACATTTTGGAGCAAAGAAAACGGAGGACATACTTGCTGGTCATTTCTTTTGGCCCAAGATGAGAAGAGATGTGGTGAGATTGGTTGCTCGTTGCACGACATGCCAAAAGGCGAAGTCACGGTTAAATCCACACGGTTTGTATTTGCCTCTACCCGTTCCTAGTGCTCCTTGGGAAGATATTTCTATGGATTTTGTGCTGGGATTGCCTAGGACTAGGAAGGGACGTGATAGTGTGTTTGTGGTTGTTGATAGATTTTCTAAGATGGCACATTTCATACCATGTCATAAAACTGACGATGCTACTCATATTGCTGATTTGTTCTTTCGTGAAATTGTTCGCTTGCATGGTGTGCCCAACACAATCGTTTCTGATCGTGATGCTAAATTTCTTAGTCATTTTTGGAGGACTTTGTGGGCAAAATTGGGGACTAAGCTTTTATTTTCTACTACATGTCATCCTCAAACTGATGGTCAAACTGAAGTTGTGAATAGAACTTTGTCTACTATGTTAAGGGCAGTTCTAAAGAAGAATATTAAGATGTGGGAGGACTGTTTGCCTCATATTGAATTTGCTTATAATCGATCATTGCATTCTACTACAAAGATGTGCCCATTTCAGATTGTATATGGTTTGTTACCTCGTGCTCCTATTGATTTAATGCCTTTGCCATCTTCTGAAAAACTAAATTTTGATGCTACTAGGCGTGCTGAATTGATGTTAAAACTGCACGAAACTACTAAAGAAAACATAGAGCGTATGAATGCTAGATATAAGTTTGCTAGTGATAAAGGTAGAAAGGAAATAAATTTTGAACCTGGAGATTTAGTTTGGTTGCATTTGAGAAAGGAAAGGTTTCCTGAATTACGAAAATCTAAATTGTTGCCTCGAGCCGATGGACCGTTTAAAGTGCTAGAGAAAATTAACGACAATGCATATAGGCTAGATCTGCCTGCAGACTTTGGGGTTAGCCCCACATTTAACATTGCAGATTTAAAGCCCTACTTGGGAGAGGAAGTTGAGCTTGAGTCGAGGACGACTCAAATGCAAGAAGGGGAGAATGATGAAGACATCCACACTACTGATGCATCTATACCAATACAAGTACCAATTTCTGGTCCCATTACTCGCGCTCGTGCTCGTCAACTCAACCATCAGGTGATTACACTCTTGAGTTCATGTCCATCATATTTAGACCATGGAGACCCGTGCACTCTTGTTTTGCTTAGGAATCAGGGAGAAGACCGAAAGGGAAAAGGATTTGAACATGCTGGATTCGGACTGCAGAAGAACACCAACTTGTGACGGTCACCACGGTCAGATGCGGGCTCGGATTGGAATGTTCAAGCACAACATGGAAAGCTTATCAAGTCTACTTTCATATGGATCCGGAATTATAGTCATATCTGTTCTGAGGCCGCCGTAATCATTGTTTTCTTACCGAGACATTTCCTGCCTTTTCTGCCCATGGTGCTGCGTCACCCTATTTTGGCCCAATGGGTCGTGTATCAAGTTAGGTCCATTAGGGACGCATCCTAGGGTTGCAGCACGACCCCAATACCCTTGTGGTCGTCCTCCCATGTTTATAAACCCCCTAGCCGCCACCAAGAACAGCGGGTTTTTTTTAGATCAAGTTTAGCTCTCGCTACTTGCTTGCAAGCGCGCGTGCTAGTTCAGCCGCCCGTCTTCTTGTCTTCGGAACCCCACCATATTGGAGTTTGATCTTTAAACCTACATTTAGATCTGGTAATTCAGTACTTGTTCTACTTGTTCTTGCTAGTTCTTCGATTGCTTGCAGGACGAGTGCCCTAGTGGCCAGGGTGTCACGCTCCACAAGATCGTGACAGCCATAGGAGGTGGTGTATCGGTTGCTAAGGCGCAGCGTCTTTGGAAGGCTGTAGTCGGGCCGTGAACGTCGTCTCCTTCCCCAATCGAGTTATTCCACACCCTCTCATCGAAAGATCGGGCAATCACCCAACGGGTGCACATCAGCGTCTTTGGAAGGCTGTAGTCGGGCCGTGAACGTCGTCTCCTCCCCCAATCGAGTTATTCCACACCCTCTCATCGAAAGATCGGACAATCACCCAACGGGTGCACATCAGAGGGTGTGGAATAACTCGATTGGGGGAGGAGACGACGTTCACGGCCCGACTACAGCCTTCCAAAGACGCTGCGCCTTAGCAACCGATACACCACCTCCTATGGCTGTCACGATCTTGTGGAGCGTGACACCCTGGCCACTAGGGCACTCGTCCTGCAAGCAATCGAAGAACTAGCAAGAACAAGTAGAACAAGTACTAAATTACCAGATCTAAATGTAGGTTTAAAGATCAAACTCCAATATGGTGGGGTTCCGAAGACAAGAAGACGGGCGGCTGAACTAGCACGCGCGCTTGCAAGCAAGTAGCGAGAGCTAAACTTGATCTAAACAAAACCCGCTGTTCTTGGTGGCGGCTAGGGGGTTTATAAACATGGGAGGACGACCACAAGGGTATTGGGGTCGTGCTGCAACCCTAGGATGCGTCCCTAATGGACCTAACTTGATACACGACCCATTGGGCCAAAATAGGGTGACGCAGCACCATGGGCAGAAAAGGCAGGAAATGTCTCGGTAATAAAACAATGATTACGGCGGCCTCAGAACAGATATGACTATAATTCCGGATCCATATGAAAGTAGACTTGATAAGCTTTCCATGTTGTGCTTGAACATTCCAATCCGAGCCCGCATCTGACCGTGGTGACCGTCACAAGTTGGTGTTCTTCTGCAGTCCGAATCCAGCATGTTCAAATCCTTTTCCCTTTCGGTCTTCTCCCTGATTCCTAAGCAAAACAAGAGTGCACGGGTCTCCATGGTCTAAATATGATGGACATGAACTCAAGAGTGTAATCACCTGATGGTTGAGTTGACGAGCACGAGCGCGAGTAATGGGACTGGTACTTGTATTGGTATAGATGCATCAGTAGTGTGGATGTCTTCATCAAAGGAAATGCTCAATCAAAAGGTGGATAAGTATAAATGCTTTTGTCAAGATAGCAAGGGTATTTTATGGTTCGAAGACCGACTGGTTGTTCCCAAGAATACAGAACTCAGGAAGAAAATTTTGGACGAAGCTCATCTCTCCAAATTTTCCAACATGCACTCCAGAAGTAACAAAATGTATCATGATCTCAAATCCTTATATTGGTGGACCAGGATGAATAGAGAGATTGCTAAGTACATATCTAAGTGTGACACTTGCCAAAGAATCAAAGCTAGACATTTAAAGGTAGCAGGTACCTTACAACCTCTCCCCATACCATCTTGGAAATGGGAGGACATTTGCATGGACTTTATTGTGAGATTGCCCAACACCTCCCGGCACCACGATTCCATTTGGGTCATTGTGGATAAGCTAACCAAGACAGCTCAATCTTGCTTGTGCATACCACCCACAAGACAGGAAAATACGCAGAAATCTATATTGACCAAATAGTGCATTTGCATGGAATCCCAAGGACTATCGTGTCAGATCGAGGAGCACCGTTTGTAGCACGTTTCTAGGAGCAGCTACAAAAGTCACTTGGAACAACAGTGATTAGAAGCTCAGCATATCATCCTCAAACTGATGGTCAGACAGAAAGAGTAAATCAGATTCTCGAGGACATGTTGAGAGCATGTGGCGGAGGGGCTTACCGGCGGCGAGATTGCTCCGGTGAGGTGGTCGAGGGCGTAGGGGAGGTCGTGATGGTCACGTTGATGTGCGGATCATCTCCGGGGATGGTCGAAGTAGGCCGGTCCACGTGCGCAGGCGGGGGAGCTCGTCGGTGGTGAGGGCTCCGGCCTATCCAGGGCGATAGAGTTCGATTAAACCAGGCAGTGAGCTTCACTAGAGGTCAGGGAAGCCATGGGTGCGAAGAATTGAAGAATGGTTCACCTGATAGCTTGGTCTACGCGCGGTGGCGGGCGACCGAAGTCCGGCAAGGGTGATTCCGCTTCTCCGGTGAGGCAATTCCTCGGATCAAGCTTGGAGAAGCTTCACAACCTCTCGAGGAAGCCGTCCAAGGGCTAGGGCGAGGCTGGGGGTCGACAGAAAAGACTGGCCACGACGACCGTGCTTCGATAGTGATGGCGGGCGGTGGCGGTTGCTTTCAACGGTGAACTCCGGTGATCTCTGGCTTGGGTGGGGCTTTGGGTGCACTAGTGCATATGACTAAGGCCTCTGGGGGCAATTATAGGCGAGGGCGAGGTGCAGGCGCGTGGGGCAGGTCGACCACGCGTGGGGCGCGTGCTGCCGCGGCCAATCCGTGCTCTGTCGGTCAGGCAAGCGATCGAACACGTGGCCTTGCTTAGTCTAGTCATTTTTAAACGCTAATTGGCTCGCGATCTTCTCGTAACTCTCCCAAAAACCTGCACACGATTCTTCTTTGCCATTTACTCTTTGTTTCTCTTACAGCACTTGAGTGGATTTGATCTCGGATTCGCGAGATACGAGGGGGCGAAGTTGGGTTTGTCGCTCGGCTGAAAACCGAGACTAAGGTGAAGTCAAAATGTGTCAAATGGTTTTTGTTTGATTTCAAACTTTGCCAGAGTATGTTCAAGGTAATTTGGCGCCACTTTCATATTTGGGTTTTGGAAAAGAGATAACACGGTTGAACTTCATGAAGAGGTGAAAATTCAGTTCTGATTTTTTCTGAATTTCCTTTTGAGATTCTAGCTTGAGGGGTCTTTTTGGGAATTTTGCAAAGCTCCACTGATCAAGCTTTCTTACTACATTTTGTAGTTTATTTAGTGCACTTTAACTTTGCCATTTGGTTCTCTTCATGATTTTATGTTTTTCATAATCTTTTTACAAGTTTTCCCTTTTTGCGCGAAAATGGCCTACTTAGGGTTATTTAGGGTTTGTGAACTTTTCTCACTTTGAGGTGCATGATATGATTAAGGCATGATCCTTAAGATGAACAAGACTTAATTAAACCTTTGTTTCTAATTTTTGGTGTCTTTTGCTCATTTGGATTTACATGTGATAATGATCTTGAGTTAGTACTGAGAAGAACCCTAGGTAACACTGGGGTGTTACAGCCTTCCCCCTTAAATGAATCTCGTCCCGAGATTCGGGTTGGGGTCCTCCGGGGTGAAGTGAGGGTTATGGCTTACTTGAATTTAGTGGTTTGTTTATTAAGGTTCTCTAGAAAACTGCTCTTCGAATGTTATCCTCTTTGTAACTTCAGAAGGAAGTCCTTCTTGATTTAATTTTACAACTAACTTATGTTGTGTTAAGGTCATTCTTCTTATATTTAGATTCAAAGGGCAGGGGGAGGGGTTGGGCATGGTTACGTACCGATTCCCTTAGGTAGACAACCAGGGAAGTTCGAACGTAGGAATTCCTTGGTCTCCCAAGTAGCCTCTTCCTCCGAGTGATTGCTCCATTGGATCTTATACATTTTGATCGATTTAATCCAAGTTGATCTTTCTTTGCAATCCAGAACCTTGGAAGGGTACTCTTGGTATGATAGATCTGGCTCTATCTCCACTTCTGGTTCTGCTATGATCTCGGTCGGGAGTCGAACACATTTCTTCAGTTGGGATACATGTAATACGTTGTGGATGGCAGACATTTTTGGAGGTAGCTTCAATTTGTATGTCACGGGTCCACATGCTTCCATGATCTCATAAGGTCCAATTTAGCGAGGGGCTAACTTGCCTTTGATCCCAAACCTTTGCACTCCTTTGGTGGGGGATACCTTCAGATATACAAAATCTCTCACTTCAAACTAGAGGGGTTTTCTTATCTTATCATGGTAACTCTTATGCCTGGCCTGAGCAGCTTCTAGATTTTTCCTGATTAGTTTGACTTTCCTTTCGGCTTCGGTCACTAAGTCAGGTCCAAAAATTTCTCTTTCTCCAGGATGAGACTAGTTGAGGGGTGTTCGACACCTTCCATATAGGCCTTCGAAAGGTGCCATCTTTTAGCCTGGAATTATAATTGTTGTTATAAGCAAACTCTGCCAAAGAGAGGTACTTATCCCAGTTCTTGCCACAATCGATCGCACAAGCCCTTAGCATATCTTCGAGAATTTGATTTACCCTCTCGGTTTGACCATCAGTCTAGGGGTGGTATGTTGAACTCCTTATTAGCTTGGTTCCCAAAGACTCTTGCAATTGCTCCCAAAATTTGGCAAAGAATTGGGCTCCTCGGTTAGAAACAATGGTTCGGGGTAACCCATGCAAACACACGATTCGGTCAATATACAGCTCTGCATATTTCTGACACTACAAGAAACTGATAAATGTTCATGGGTAAAATTAAGAACGTGGGTACCCATGTTCTTAAGTTAAGTTCGTGCGCCCTGGATAAAACCGTCGAACTTAACGAGTTAGGAACGTGGGTACCCACGTTCTTAAGTTAAGTTCGTCGGGCTTGTGGACACCGTCGAACTTAATCCTGAAAACCTAAATCCACAAATCCCACGCGCGTGCGTCTCTCTCTCTCACCCTGTCTCATCCCGCGCGCCCACATGTGCTCCTCTCTCACCAGCGCCAGGCCGAGCCGTCGCCGCGCCACCGCCGGGAGCCCGTGCCGCCACCGCCGGGAGCGCGACCGTTTTTGTGGTAGCGCGAGTGCGAGATCAGGTATCACCAGATCATGGTTGCAGGATTTCTCTCTCTATTGATATGAGATTTTATTAGGAATTAAGAATTTTGTAGGAATTTATAGGATTCAAATGAAAGAGGTTCCTTTATCTCACTAGTTGTTACAGATCATAAATTTTAGAAGTCGGTTATTGATCAGCGCCCTCTGTCTCATATCTGATATCTTCTCACTATTGCAGGTTGGAAATGTTGATGCTTTGAGCTGCTATTACGCTCACGGGGAGCAAAATCCAAGTTTCCAGAGACGGTGTTTCTGGATGCTGGAACCGTAAGATTATTTTTTCATTCAGTTAGCTCAAATCTGTGAAATTATGATCTATGGCACATTTAAGTTGTAAGTCACAATTGTGCTGAATTACTGTGTAATTTGTTACTTTAGGTATACATTGAATTGTTTCTAACATCTGTCCTTGATAAACAAAAAACAGTGGTTGCAACTTTCAACTTCATTGATTTGTCTTATTCTCTACTTTTGCAGTGCATACGAACACATTGTGCTGGTACAATATAGAGAGGTTGATGTGGTATGTAATATTAACATTGCCTTGTTATACTTTCATGTATTTTTTTCTGTTGTTGTTTGACATGATCATCGGCTCTGCAAATAAATACTGACCGGACTGACTCAGATGACCTACTGAGTTATCAATACACAGAATGCCACTTGCTATAATCTGATCATGCCTTTCATGTTTTATCCTTGGACAGTTACAGAGAATATTTTCTTGCTATTCCAAAAAAAATGTGAAAATATGAAACTAAGTTTTTAGTGAATTATATAATCCCATTCTATTATAATAAGAGATTCTTTGGTTTTATTATTTATTTAAAATACATTAGCTCTTTCTATAAGTCTGTAACTAATGTTTGTGCAATCGCTTCTTTCATCTCCCAGGTCAGAAATTATTCATCACAACTGTCGAATGGCCTCCCAGAACGTCTGAATCCTTAGGATATCCAAATGCCATCTGCGGAAACCAATACCACAGCTCCTCTTCTGGCGCTAGAGTGCAGTGAGTCCCATCAGAGCTATTCTAATTTGAGTTCTGTAACTGAAGTAAGTTCCTATTCCGGTAACAAAGAGTACACCAAAAATGATGGCGGTTTACTAAGGGCCTGTTTGGGAGGGCTCCAGCATCTCTGAAAATGGCTTCGGCTCTGGCTCCTTCAAAAGAGTAGCTCCTCTATAGGAGCATGTGCTTTTTGCAAATCGTTTGGCACGGCTCCTCGTGTATTATTTGATTTGGAGTAAAACGATCTCGCTGCTAGCTGCATCAGCGCATGGACGACATGTGCTTTGCTCACCGTGCAACCTTCTTGCATCAGGCATGTATACTAGCAAGGGGTAGCAAGGGGTGGCTTGGAGAGAGGTGTCTGCTCGGGGAGAGAGGCAACGCCCATATGCGAAGCCGTGGAGAGCCAAAAATTTAGGCTCCGGCTCTCAGCCGTATTCTGGCTTCTGCTCCTGTTCAAGAGCTGTTTTACGAGGTAGCGTTTGGAAGAGACTCAGCAAGGAGCCGGTGCTGGAGCAGCTTGGGAGCCCTCCCAAACGGCCTCTAAGCATACCGGAGGTTGGACACACTTGTCTGCAATAAAATCGGACTGATAATGGTAACTCGAAAAATAAATCAGGGCTTAATATTGCTTTAAAGAAGATAGCTGAGCAGTTAAGTTTGGGTGAAGATGATAATGACTATATTTTCTCAAATCAAGCTCATTCCGTGGGAGGTAAAACTAAAAAATGTTATCGTTTATTCCTGCATTTCTTTTTAGATCCATAGGAGGAAAAATTAAAAAAAATATTTTATGCACGCAATATAGTGTTTGATGCTAGTTGTTTTATTTTTCTTGCAGGAGCATGCTAGTTGTATGTAAGAGATTTTTTTAAAAAAAAGGTTGTCAAGTTCACAGGCTTGTTATATGTGTAACTTAGGAAAACTTCATAATAGCTGAATTTGATGAAAGGAAAAAAGATTAGTGTTTTGTACTAGAGTGAAATCTGTCAGGATTAGGATGATGTCAATTTTTTTGTTAAAGTTTCCTTTTTCCCTCTTTTCTCTGTGAGGCCAATTGCAACCTGTCCTGTGATAGTATGATGTGTAGGGCCAAATTTGCTTCTATTATTTCTATGATTACATCAATACATTTTTTTATCAAACCAGTGTGAGCTCTTGTTTTGAACACATGCCTTGGTAGAAATTTAAATGCATTCGTCTACTATAAGAAAAACGTTTTTGATGCACAAGTAATGCACCTACTTGTGGCCTTCTAGCACACCTATATACAAAGCATCAGCCCGTTAGGTGTCGAACTTGCTGACAGTTCAATTTTTGTTAATAAAGTCAAATTGGTTTTCTGGCCTTATTCAGGTGACAACCAAGTAAAACAAATTCGACAAGAAGGAACACAGAAAGGTTTAAGTACGTAGGAATATAGTGCCATCATGGGAAGATGTACTGCAGTCCAGTTCAGGTTTACCAACTTCATCCATATACCAGGTGAGGAAATCGTAACTTGGGATTCTTCTTCCTTGTAGAACACATAAAACTGATGCATGTGGAATTGTGAAAAGTGAAAACAATCTATGATAGTCTTTTCAAAGATTCTTAGGTGGGACGTCTTGAAGTGTTCCTCATTCAATATGTATTTTTTTAACATTTGGTGTTTGAAGATAATCTTTTAAAGTACATTTAACAAAATGTACTTAGATGTCTTGTTCTCTCCATATCTAGATTATACCCCTTGTGTTCAATTTTTTCATAAATGTCTTTGCATGCTTATACTCTCACTGAACTGTATCAATGACTTGCGTTTTTGCACAGCAATCGGATGTCGAGTATCTGAAAAATTTAGAATACCATCCACCAGAACGCCTGGACAGCAGTGATTTACGCATACAACTTGCTGCTGCTAAAAAGTTTCTTTTAGGACCAGAAGCCACCGTTGACTCACCATCTTTGAACTCTGTGCTGAGAAATAGAGTGAACTGTGTAACTCATACCATCTCAGCTTATGACAGTAGATTTGGAAGCTCTCTGAACCCAGATTGGCAAACAAAAACAGCATTAACATTTCAAAGCAATTCTCAGGGCTCTGAAATAACGGAGTTGTTTGACCATGGTCATTTTGAACCCTACTCCAGAGAAGATACAACATTTGCTTTAGGACAGACAAGCAAGTTTAACATTCGTGAGATCTCTCCAGACTGGGCATTTTCATATGAGATCACCAAGGTAAATCGTGAAGTTTTTGCTTTTTTTACACCATAACACCAAATGTTCCAATTTACCGAGGCTTTTCTCGCCATCTCATTTATTCAGGTCATCATTACTGGAGATTTTCTATGTAATCCATCGAATTTGGGTTGGGCTGTGATGTTTGGTGATAGTGAGGTACCTGCTAAAGTAGTCTAGCCAGGTGTTCTCCTCTGCCACACGCCACTGCACAACAGTGGAAATCTCAGAATCTACATTACTTCGGGAAACAGAGAAGTTTGCAGTGAATTCAAAGACTTTGAGTTCCGCTCAAAATCCTCTTCTAGTTTCACAGACATCGCACCATCTTCTAGACATCTGAAATCCAGTGAAGATTTACTAATTCTTGCAAAATTTGCTAGAATGCTTTTGTCTGGGAATGGAAACCTTGAAGTTCCAGATGGTGATCCCCAATCTAGACAGTGTCCAAAACTTAGGATGGATGAAGGGCTCTGGGATAGGTTGATTGAAGAACTCAAAGTAGGGTGTGAAAGTCCATTAAGCTCGGTTGATTGGATTTTGGAGGAACTGCTGAAAAGTAAATTACAAAAGTGGTTATCTGTGAAGCTCAGAGGATTCAATGGAACGGATTCTATATCCAAGCATGACCAGGGTATTATACACTTAATCTCTGCCCTAGGCTATGAGTTGGCATTGTCTTCAGTTCTTAGTGTTGGTGTTGGTCTAAATTTTCGTGATTCAAATGGATGGACTGCTCTTCATTGGGCTTCTTATTTTGGAAGGTAATCAAAGTTTATATCATAGAACTGGTACATTCCATTTTTTCTTGCTACATTTTCTCCCTAGCAGTTTTTATGGACAGAACAGAATAGTTGCAAAGAAAGGCATCCTTTTGTTCACTCAAGAAATTATTTTTGTATACCATTGTGTTGTACTATTGTTAAGTTGGTAACCAAGCAATTGCGAGTTGAAAAAAAACTAGAGCCACATAAAGTAAGTATGCTTCTTAAATTAAGTAGAGAAGTTATAAACCTTAATCAACAAATTGTTTCCTTCCCGTAAAATCAAGTATTTTGGTCTACCTTGCTAGTTTGGTAAGGATGTCTCCAGCAGCTATTATATCACATCCCCTATCTCATCCCTATTTTAAACTTCACTCTGTAAACAATGTAATACTGTAATCTACGGTGCAAATCCCCTATTTACACGATATGCTGTGAACAACCTAATTAGGTAATACCCATTCGAAGAACCTGGAAAAATAGCCGGTTTAACATTAACAATGGATACAGTAGATAAAAGATGTTTATCATGCTTTCCTATATCTTGGTGTACATGTCATTTTGTGATCTTCTTGGAAGCCACAGTTTGTGTTTGTCATGCTTTCCTATATCTTCGTGTACATGTGATTTAATGCCAGCATTTTTGATCGTCTTGGAAGCCACATTTTGTGTTTATCATGGTTTCCTATATATTTGTGTACATGTGATTTAATGCCAATTGTATATTTATGAGAATTTTGGTTTATTTTGTAGGATTCCGACTCTCATCAAGTTACTCCTCCCCCTCACGATGACTTTGCGGACAGATGTCTCAATTCTAGTGGTGGAGCTACGAACAACAATCCGATGTCCTGATCGAGAGCGATGGAGCTAATGTTTGAACTTGTGTGTTTGAACTTATGAACTAAAATGTGAACTATGGATGTGAACTTATGTGAATTTGTGAACTTATGTATTTGGACTTATGTGAATTTGTGAACTTATGTATTTGGACTTCTGTAAATTTGTGATATGAATATATATCCATGTGTTTGAAATCTGTATTGTATGTGATATTCTGTGTTGCATGTGATTTTATGTTTGTCTAATTTTTCATTTCTATAATTTTTATCTTTTTCTGAAAAAGGGTTAAGAACGTGGGTACCCACATTCTTAATGTTAAGAATGTGGGTACCGTCGAACTTAATGTGCAGCCCACACAGACCGACGCAGGCCACATAAGTTCGACGGCCACGTGGCCCCGTCGAACTTAACGTTAAGAACGTGGGTACCGTCGAACTTATGGGAACAACTTCGACGGCCCCGTCGAACTTAAAAACTCACGTTCTTAATGTTAAGTTCGATGGTACCCACGTTCTTAACATTAAGTTCGTCGGGGCCGTCGAACTTACTTCTCTAAGTTCGTCCAAAAATCGATGTCAGCTATATTCGTCGGTAAACCCACGTTCTTACGGTAAGTTTGACGGCTTATTACATTAAGTTCGACGGTTTGTCACCCACGTTCTTTAACCAGTTTCATGTAGTGTGAGCCTTATCGGTGGTGTGCACTGGAAGAAAATGTGCCACTTTTGTCAATCGGTCCACAATGACCCAAATCGAATCATGATGCCGAGAGGTGTCGGGCAGACCCACAATGAAATCCATGATGATGATGTCATCCCATTTCCATGAAGGTATTGATAGGGGTTGCAAGGCACCAGCTGATTTTAAGTGGCTTGCCTTTATCCTCTGACATGTGGCACATTCCAACACGTACTAGGCTATCTCCATCTTCATTCTGGTCCACCAATATAAAGGTTTCAGATCATGGTACATCTTGGTGCTTCCCGGATGCATGGAGAATTTGTAGAGATGAGCCTCATCCAAGATTTTCTTCTTGAGATCCCTGCTTTTAGGAACCACCAGTCTGTCTTCAAACCATAATATACCCTTCCTGTCTTGGCGAAAACATTTATACTTCTCTGTCTTCTGATGGAGGTTCTCCTTAATAATTTGCACTCCCTTGTCACTGAGTTGGGCCATGATTATCTGGTCTTGCAAAGTTGGCTCAATGGAAAGGTGAGACAAAGCACCACAAGGAATCACTTCGATTTTCATATTGCTCAACTCATCACACTGGGTATTGATGCGAGAATCCATCATAACACAGTTGCATTGTGACTTCCGACTTAAGACATCAGCCACTACATTGGCTTTTCCTGGGTGGTAGTGTACCTCCAGGCCGTAGTCCTTGATCAGCTCTAGCCATCTTCTCCGCCTCATGTTGAGATCAACCTGAGTAAAAATGTACTTGAGGCTCTTATGATCTGTGAAGATATTGCAGTGGGTTCCCATTAAATAGTGTCTCCACATCTTCAATGCATGAACCACAGCGGCTAACTCCAAGTCATGAGTGGGATAATTCTGCTCATGAAGCCTGAGTGCCCCTGATGCGTAGGCAATGACCCAGTTGTCTTGCATCAAAACACAACCCAGTCCAGTGCCAGAGGCATCACAATACACATCAAATGGCTTGCTGTTGTCGGGTTGCGCTAACACTAGTGCGGTGGTCAGATGCTGCCTCAAGGTGTGGAAAGCATCTTCGCACTTCTAACCCCAGTAAAACTTGGCTCCCTTCTTCAACAATTCAGTCATGGGCTTCGCAATTCGAGAGAAGTCTAGAATGAATCTTCGATAATAACCGGCCAATCCCAAAAAACTTCGAATCTGACATACAGTTGTTGGCGACTTCCAGTTCATCACTTCTTGCACTTTATCTGGATCAACAGCTATACCATCCTGAGAGATAGTGTGACCCAAGAATTTGATTTCTTTTAGCCAAAAATCACATTTAGACAGTTTGGCATAAAGATGGTGCTCTCGCAGACGTTGAAGCACTACATGTAGGTGACCAACATGCTCTTCTTCATTCTTTGAGTACACCAAGATATCATCGATGAAAACCACCACGAACTTGTCTAGTTCAGGCATGAAGACAGAATTCATCAGATACATGAAGTATGCTAGCGCATTAGTCAGCCCAAATGACATCACCAAATACTCATATATGCCATATCTAGTTGAGAAGACAGTCTTCGGAATATCACTTGCTTGTATCTTGATTTGATGATAGCCGGAGCGAAGGTCTATTTTGGAAAACACTTTAGCTTCGACCAATTGGTCGAAAAGAACATCAATATGAGGCAAAGGATACTTGTTTTTGATAGTCACCGCATTGAGTGGGCGGTAATCTACACATAGCCTCAATCTTTCATCTTTCTTCTTCACAAACAAGGCTGGACATCCCCAAGGCGAAGTACTTGGGCGGATGAAACCCTTGTCCAACAATTCTTGCAATTGTTCCTTCAATTCTGCCAATTCAGCGGGTGGCATGCGGTAAGGCCTCTTGGAAATAGGTGTCGTTCCCGGTTGCATCTCGATGGTGAATTCAATATCCCGGTCTGGTGGCATTCCTGGTAATTCATCAGGAAAACATCTGTGTACTCACAGACCACTAGAATCTTCTTCAATGGTAACTCTATCATAGCAAAAGCGTATGATCGGGTAGAGTCTTGGTTGGGTAGGTACAATGTAAGGTCTCCGAAGGTAGGAGAACGGATCTCCAGAGCTCTGGCAGCTACATCCAACACCACTCGTTGTTGAGTCATCCAGTCAGCTCTGAGAATGATATCCATACCTTCTAATCCCAAAATCAGGAGTGTGGTTTTGAAAACTTTACTTCCCAGCGAGATAGGCAATTTTGATTTAATTGGTTCGTTGCAATTTTGCCCCCAGGTGTTGCTATCATGAAAGACCCTTTGGTATGATCGAAAGGTAGTTGGCATTTAACGTTGAACTTCTGGCTAATGAAGCTATGAGATGCACCAGAATCAAATAGAATTAATGCAGGTTGATTAAAATCTAAAAAGATACCAGTCATGATGGGGGCTCCTTTAGGTAACTCCTCCAGAGTAGTGAAGTTGAGCTTTCCTTGCCTGACTTGCACCTTCTGCTTTCTTCTTTTATCTTGATTTGGTGCTGGCATCTGCCTCTGCTGATTCCTTGGGCAATTCTTGGCATAATGTCCCACATTGCCACAAGTGAAGCACTTGTTCCCATTTCCCTGGTGGAACTGCTGCTGCTGTTGGGGTTGATTGTTCCTTAAAGCGGGAGCTAGAAAGCGGTTGGGTGCTTGCTGCTGCTGAGGTGGCCTGATCACCCATCTGCCTGTCTGCTGCTGAAATCCTCTGCTCTATATGTTGGAAACAATCCTGAACCTCTAGGGTGGAGCGGAGGGTCCTGATGTTGGTGCCTTCCTCTTCTTCTCTGACCGGTGAGCTACATACAGTCATTCTGTGATATGGCCAGGTTGACAAACTCATTGAACCTATCAGCCCAAACAGTGTTGAGACGCTCACGCAGCTTGGTGTTGAGACCTCTGAGGAAGCGGTCTCTCTTCTTTTCATCAGAGTCAGCATGATAACCCGCGTACTGGCACAGGTCATTGAAGGCCTGGGCATACTGCAACACAGTACGGGTCCCTTGAGTTAGTGCCAGGAACTCATTCAGCTTGTGGTCCAGAATCCCTGCTGGAATGTGATATCCCCTGAAGGTAGTCTTGAACTCCTCCCAAGTCACTTCATGTTCATCAGGTAGCATGGCGCGGAAGTGGTCCCACCATGTCCGAGCAGGTCCACGAAGCTGCTGCGCGGTGAAGCGAGCCTTGGTGTCATCAGGGCAATCTCCCGTGAGGAGGGGAAACTTGGACTCCACGACGCGTAGTCACACGTCGACGTCCAACGGATCCTCAGCCTTGGTGAACAAGGGCGGCTCGGTGCTTAGGAACTCCTGATAGGTCACTGCAACCGGAGGTCCCTTTGGCTGGCCTCCACCATATTGCTGAGGGTGGGGCTGGCGCTGCAAAAGCTGTCGCAGAATTTCATTCTGCTGAGCCATCAACTCCTGCACCGTGTTAGCTAGAGGAGGTGGCGGGGGAACTTGCTCGTTCTACCCGTGACGCTGCCTAGCTGCCATCTGAAAAACAGAGATTTTTGCCATTGTTATCCCAATTCACAATTCCGAACAATATGCTTTATATCATACGGAAGGAAAATGTCATAACATAACATCAACTCGAACAAGGACAACATGATTACATTTCATTACTCGCAAAAGTTCTCCTAGGTTACAACAATTTAGGGGAAAGTACCCATAAGCCTAGTCCAAAATCTGATGCCAACTAAGCTCGCGTGGGTTTCTATCCTCCTAATGCGTCAAATTAACCCATCAACCCTAAGTAGTGGAAGCGACACTGGATACGGGCGAAGGGGCATCGCGGAGTGAGTTGCTTTGGTACCAGGGGTTGGTCCTAACTCCTTGGGAGCCTCCTCTCCCTCGCTTCCGGCCTCTTTTGCCTCCATCTCCAGGTGGTGCATGTCCGTGTGGTCGTTAGCTTCCTCAAGCTCCTGCTGCACATCGTGGAGTTGGTTTTCTAGGACATCAATAGTGTTATCCCGGATCTCCACCTGCTGCTCCAGGGTAGCGATGCACTGGCTCAGCTGTTCCACCTATAGGTCCTTCTCCACCAAATCTGAAGAAAGGTCGACCACGAAGTCCTCTCAGCTGTCGAGGGTGAGCTTAGTGGTCTCAGCGAGGTTAGCAAGGTGTGCCATAGCGTCGCTCTACAGGGTCTGTAGGCGGTATAGTGCGCCCATGCACTAAACAATGATCCTCCCAACTAAGTCGGGATACATAGCCCACACGTCCTTCACATGGCTCACACGGTTGCACCACATGGGGTCATCCCTCTTCTCAGCGGGGAAGAGTCCCAGTGGGTGCATCACCATCTCCAAGGGATGGTAGCTGCAGAAAGTCATCAGGGTCCTCATAGCTGCCGCCTCGATGGTGTCGTACGTCCTGAATCCAATAGTCTCGGAGTCAAGGGAATGCCAACCCGGCTGAAGGGGGTGTGCCTCTAGAGTCAGCCAGACTCGACAACGTGGCACCCGATGCTCCTCGTACAGCTGCATCGTGTTGGTCACTTGTTCTCAAATGCTACGAGTTAAGAACAAGGCAACACAAATGTTAATGGTTAAAGACCTTCGTCCTTCGAAGCATTATCTCCCTTAAGATATAATGATCTCCAGACGAATGTTATGAAGGGCATACCTTCATCATCTCAATATGTAATGAAAAGCAGGAACATGTGATCCATATAAAGAATATGAATAATCATATCAAATCATTAGATTATTTATATTCTCATTGTATAATCATGAATAAACATTAACTATATCGAATTACATTTATACCTTCGACTTGACAGAAGTTAAGAATCCAAGAATGATGTGTGAGTGAATACAAGTCAACATGAACAGTATGGTGTTACTGTTCATCTATTTATAGGCACAGGACGCAGCCTAGGTAAGATTACATCCAAATCCTTGACATTTTTTATTGACTAAGGAGTAATCTGTCAAGGACTAAGCAGTCTTTTCCCCTTTAGGTTGGTTTCATTCTCCATCACTGTCTTTGCGCTAAGCCGAAGCTTCATCATCCATAGCTTCGGAACTGATTCATCCTTCTTCCAGACCGCTCCTTTCATACCGTGCGCACCTTCATCTCATAGCCGAAGGTTCCTGTAATAGTATATTACACTTGGAAAACATGTTAGTCATGTTTTTGAGGACCTTCAGAAGACGAAGGCCCCAACAGTAGCCCCTCATAGTATTAATTTGTTCTTGTATCTAACAAATTCAGACTGTGACGTGAACGAAGGCCTTTAGCCGAAGGTCCGAAAAAACACCTTCCCTTCGCTAGAATAGCGAAAGTCAATGACAAATGGGCCCCGCCAAGTTGCGATGCACTAGGCATATAAATAGAAACCCATAGCGGCATCATTTGCTACGCCATTTCTGTTGCTTGCGTTATTTTCTCAATTTTTTAACTATTGCGTATCTACTCTCGCTTGATTTTCGAGCTTCATGATAAAGACAAGTGCTTGTTGCATGTCCGAAGAGAAGAAGATGTCTGAGGAGAAGAAGATATCTGAGGAGAAGAAAGTTGTGGACCCTTTTATTGCTGGGTTTTATGAATCTATGGCAAAAGCAAATATAGAGAAAATCACAAAGGAAATAATGGCGGATCTGTCTGAAGATTCTGACGATAGCGATGACTATGACATGGAAAGTGGGGATGAAGATTCTGAGGACCGGCCCTGGCGGCTAAGCCACACCATCTTCGGAAAGTCGCCATTAAGCAATGTCATATTGACTCCATGAAGGGAAGATACTTTCGTGACATGTCTATTGTGAGGGTTGGAGGAGACAGCGCCGCCCCTGCTCCTGAAGAAAATGAGGTTGTTGTCTATAGAAGCTTTTTGAAGGCGGGTCTTCGGTTCCCAATAAGCAGATTTTTGGTTGAAGTATTGAAGATATTTCAGATCTTTCTTCATCAACTTACTCCCGAAGCTATAATCAGAATGGGTTGTTTGTTTGGGCTGTGAGAAGCCAATGGCTAGAACCGAGCGTGAAGTGCTTTTGCAATATGCACGAACTGTTGTACGAGACGAAGGCCACTGACAAAGAGCAGTATCACAACAACTTCGGTTGTTATGGATTCATTGCTCGCTCTAATGCAAGCTACCCGGTTCCAACATTTCGGAAAAGGTGGCCCAGGGCCTGGACGGAGGAATGGTTTTATGTCAAAAATGATCTGGTTAAAAGGGAAGACATAAGGGGGATTATCCAACGCCCCATCAGGTCTCGCTTTGGCCTTCGAAGGCCGACCGTGGCGATTGAAAATGATGCCGAAGCGTGCCAAAAGGCTTTCAACAATGTTTGTGCTTTCATTGGCACAAGAGACCTGATCCAAGAGCACATAGCCTACAGGGTATGGCCACTTGTGGATAACTGGGAGATGCCGAAGAAGACTGCTGCCGGGTCCAGTGAAGGTGAATTAATTCGTTTGAAATATACCTTCAGATACAGAGACCGGTTTGACGAACCAAATGACGACTGACTAAAATATATTGAGGCTACTAGCGACAAGTTACTTGGGGCATATACCAGAGCCAAAGATGACGCTTTATCCTCAGCCTTTGGTGGTCGGGGCAAGAAAAGATTGAACAGGGTTTTCGATGCAATTGGCTTCATATACCCTGATTACTGCTACCCCTCACGAAGGCAGGGAAAAAACATGAAGACTGTCGCTTCGGCCATCTCTATTGTGCCGAAGGGCAAAAAGATCAAGGTTCTGACGCATCGGCCGAGGTACATTGAGACGGCCATAGTGCCAAAATTTGGTGAAGAGACATCTTCCGCTATCGAAGCGAAACAAGTTGCTCCCGCCGCTCGGAGCGCTGAGGAATCAACTATAGTGCCGAAGGTGCCTATAGTTGAGCCAGTCAAAGCCGAAGATGGGGCGGCCAAGAAGCCAGAGTTAGAAAAAACAATAGTGCTGCCTGTTGGGGACTTGTTCTTAAATGCTATGAATTAAAAAAAAGGCAACACAAATGTTAATGGTTAAAGACCTTCGTCCTCCGAAGCATTATTTCCCTTAGGATATAATGATCTTCAGACGAAGGTCATGAAGGACGTACCTTCATCATCTCAATATACAATGAAAAGCAGGATCATATGTGTTGGGAACTTGTTCTCAAATGCTATGAGTTAAAAACAAGGCAACACAAAACGTTAGTGGTTAAAAGTCCTTCGTCCTACAAAGCATTATCTCCCTTAGGATATAATGATCTTCAGACGAAGGTTATGAAGGATATACCTTCATCATCACAGTGTATATTAATGGAAATAGAAACATATGAAACATGAGAAATAACATGAATAATCATATGACATCATTAATATATCTTTGTTGTATCCTCCTGAATGAACGTGAACAATATTGAATTATATTTGTACATTCGGTTTGACAGAAGGAAAAAGTCCAAGTGTGACGCGCGAGTGAATACAAGACAACGTGAACAGTACGGTGTCATTGTTCATCTATTTATCACTACACCAAAAACATACACTTCCTTCGGTTTTTTAACTTCCTACAGCTTTTATAACAAACCGTAGGAAATAAATAACTTCCGAGAGGCAACCAGTAGCTCTAGGAAATAAACATAACTTCCTACGGTATTTTTATAAAAGCTGTAGGAAGTTTGCTTTCACATGCTGACTCGTGTGTGCGGTCAAGTGAGCCGCTAACTTCCTACGGCCGCCTCTAGGAAGTAAGCATGGGCAGCTTACTACCTACGGCCGCCTCTAGAAAGTTGGCTTTCAGTTGCTGATCCGCTGGTGCGATCAAATGAGCCGCTAACTTCCTACGGCCGCCTCTAGGAAGTTAGCTGTACATGCTAACTTTCTACAGCCTTTTTTAGGAAGTTAGCTTTTAGCTTTTGAGCGGTCAAACCAGAAGCTAACTTTCTGCGGCCTCCTCTAGTAAGTTAGCTTTTAGCTTTTGACCAGTCAAACGAAAAGCTAACTTTCTACGGCCTACTCTAGGAGTACATGTACAAACTCTAAAAAATTAAGTAACTTCCTACGACTTTACTCTAAAAAGTTATAATTTTTTATCTTAACCCGCGAATCAACCTTATCTTCTCCTCACTTTCCTTTCTCGCTCCGATTCTTCCAGCTGCCGATTCCGCGGCCAGCAGTCCCCCTCCTCCCTGCTGCTGGAGCTGCCTTAAGTCCCGCGACTCGACTCGAGCTCTGCTGCCGTGGAGGCGGCCAAGGCCAAGGTGCGCACATTGCGAGGGTTTTGCTACCTCTCGGTATCGATCATCATCCCCTCGAATTTTTTTCTTCGCCTTGATGAATTGTTTGTCGCGTCTATGAACTCCTCGCCCGGGGAGCGGAGAGCTTGGATCTCTCCGCTTTGTTCCGTTCTAGTAACGTTAAGGTTCTTCGCGTTCTGCGTTTACTCATCATCGAGATGCTTTGTTTTACCCCTAGCCTGGGTCTCGCATTTCCATCGATCGGTTGGGTGGTTTAGGGACGGGAATGGGATGCCGTGTGGAGTCCAAATTAGTTCTATGCTACAGCTGGACCCTGATTGTTTATACTCTTCATTGATGGGGTCCCATCCTGTAGAGCTTGCAAATACTACTCGGCTACTTGCACACTCTGGGGCTTGTAGTGTAGGAGTAGGCTAACTTCCCGTATGTTTCGTTCCGAAGCACTGTTTGGTCTAAGAAGATATGATTTTATCTTCGGGTCTACGCCAATAATTGTTCTAGCGTACTAGAGACGAAAAATAGTTGAACTGGCTTCGCTTGCTAACGGAGGTTCTTGTAATTTTGGGTGGATAATAAAAAAAATGGATGCGACATCGACGGGCTAAGCAACTCAATAGCTCTGGTTTCTTTAAGTGCAGTTACTTATGCTCTGCTAGTGTAACATATTGCTATATCTTTCGAAGCCAAAAGGTCCTTACAACTGAAGCTGCCACAGTGCACAATGTTTAACTTTTAATATCCCCACGTGACTTCAGATTTTAGTGCCTATCCAGCCTATATCCACCTTTATATTCTTGGATTCCATTGTGCAAGTTCTGCCGTTTGGTCAATATTCTTTTCTTTATGCCATGCTTTTTAACAAAAGAAAAATGCGAATGGTAATATTTTTTATCTAAATAGCATATAGAAATGCTAATTCTGAATTTCACAATGACATTTCTTTATTTTGTGGACCAGAATTCAAGGGTATTTTATAGATGACGAAGGCAGCAACTATTTATGGGAGCAAGACACAGAGCGATGCTTTGCGGCCAGGGCCATTGCGTCCAGAAAATATTTTCAGAAATAAATTTCCCACATACAAGAATGGTTCAAATGGTATAGTAATCAAGCTGGCTGATGGTCCCGAAATACCACCTCTCAAGGAGATAGTTGCAAAGGAGACTGCATATCTACTTGATCGTCGTCAGCGTCTCTCTGTCCGTGAACTTGCGATGAAGTTTGAGAAGGGTCTCAGCACTGCCACACTGTTGTCGAATGAGGTTCAGACCCGTTCATTTCAGTGTATTTTTTGTCAGTTGTATTTAAATTGATTCAATAACATAATACCAATTTTTATACTTCTATGATTACACAAACATGTAGTGCACTTTACTAGCGTGTTGGCTTATGTGTCCCTGATTAATGTATTTTTTCCAATAATTGTAAGCCTGGCCAAACATACAACACTGAGTATTTTGTTTGACTTTCACAAACTGGCAGGTTAAATGGAGACAAGTAGTTTTGATGGAGCGGGATATCCTTTTGAAGAATCTAAAGAGTGTATTAGAGTCACTGAGAGGTCAAGTGACAGGAAAAACTAAGGATGAAATCGAGGAGTCTATATCTATGGTTGGTTTCTTCATATTCTTTTGCCAATTTATCGGGCTTACCTTTCCGACTTTACCCTTGACACCCACACACGCGCACCCGCACACACTTGGTGGCTGATGCAGTGGTGAGAGTTGTCGCACTGAGTCACTAGGTCATGGGTTCGAAGTAGCCTCTCCACATTTGCGGGAGAAGACTTGCCTCGGTTTATCCCTTCCACATACTCCAATCATGTGGAGCCTCCAACACTGGGTCTGTCCTTTTTGTCAAGAAACTTCCAGCAACGTGCTGAGGTAGTGCTCCTTTTTTATTTTGATATTTGATTGGGGTGTAATGTTTTCTAGGTGGAGATCCTCACGGTTCAGCTCTCCAAAAGAGAAGCTGAGTTGGTTCAACAAAAAGAAGAGGTCACAAATTAGCAAAATCATTAAAGCAAATGTGTTTTACATTGTTGTATAACTTATGTAAACATGTGTTAGTAATTTGAGGAATGAAAATCTATTTACTTCAAATATTCCAAAGTTCTTACTGTCATGATTCAGTCATCTTGCACTGTTTATAGTTCCCCACCAACTTGTTTAGCTTAAAGGTTGTTGTTTGGTAGCTATGTTTTGAGAGGATACCTTGCTCAACATGTGATAGATCTTGAACAAGTTGACTTAACTGTTAAATCTCAATATCTTCTAGAGAATACCTCAACCAGGAATCTTAAAGTTCCCAATCGATGTAACTCAATAAATGTGGCAGAACCGTTCGAATTATTCCAGTTTAAGTGTCTGAGTCACGCCTCAGGGGCCGTAACACACTTAAATCGGAATAACCCGTCAGTCCCTCAGATCTAGCCTAATAAAGCCACTTAACTAGGATCAAATATCACATACTCACTCGAAGGTGAGTCACAGAAGAAATACAATAAAACAGGAAAACCTCAAATTAAGGTACTGAATTATTACATAAATCGGAGTTTTTCAAGTAGCTGATATAAGTTCACAAAATAAAATGGAGCGGATAATCGATATCGTCGATAGCGAGGAATTGGGCAAGGCCTAGCCCACTACTCCTCCTGCTCCTCTCCTGCCGGAGCAACATCCCACTCGACCATCCAACCCGGTGGCAGGGTGGTAGGCCAAGTCACACCATCAACCATATCCTGAAGCGTACCTGCAAAAATTATGCCACAAGTAAGGCTGAGTATACTAATACTCAGCTAGACTTACCCGGTGTGAGGAGTCTATTCCTCTACCTCTAGACCATGCAACTGTTTGGCTGAGGGGTTTGGTTTGCCAAAAGCATTAGCTGCGTCTAAAATCAATTTTTAGCTTTCCAATTTCTAGCATCATTATCTTAGCTAAGTTTGCTCCTTCTAAGCATACATGGTAGCAAAAATTTAGCACAATTAACAAGTTATCTCAAGTAAACCTCATTTCACTTCTTACTCAATGTAGTACAAGGGGTCAAGCAGTCTCATTAGCTGCGAGAAGCCAACAATTCGAATTGAGTTTTATCCTTGCAAGGTAAACCTAAACACATGACATGTCAGGGCACTCCGTCCCCACACACATCAACCGTCCCCATCGATTCCCCGTTCGCGGCCAGGCCTCACCGCCTTGGCATACAATGCTCCACTGACCCCGGCTGCCGCCGTGCAGTGGCCGCACTTGTACCCACCATAGCTAGCATGGGAGACCCAATCTCAGGTCGCGTGAGGGGTAAAGTCCGCGCCCGGCTTCACTCAGGTACTAGGTTTACCGGTTACCATATTTCCCGACATGTGTTTAGTACGTTCAAACGCTTGACTCAGGTATCCATACATTAATCCTTAATTCCTTTTTCTCGTCTCATGGACAAGGCATCCTCCCTGGATCCAAGTCCATAGACCATCATAGTTCCCGTTATCAAGATGAATACAATCAATTCCTAACCTCGCGCGAGTGCTAGAAAAATCATTCGACTTCTACCGAGATCCTGATTAGCAAAGCAGCTACTCGACCTAGCATACTAGTATCCATCTCAAAAAGGAATCCTAAGTTCATGCAACTAAAGGTTTTAAGCAACTCCTACACTTAAGTGCACATTCAAACCTACAAACATTAAGTGTAGTAAAGTAGCATATATAAATGGTTATGCATAGAACCGGAGCTTGCCTTCAATAGCTGGGGCTGCGGGGAGATCCTCGATGACAGTCTCGAGAGCTTGCTCCTGGTCTTCCTCGTGGACAGCTCCTTGCTCAGGGATGAGCACGTACTCTTCGTCAGCGAGATTGCAATCTAATGAATGCAATGAGTAAGATATGTGCATGTCATGATATGCAATTATAATTAAGATTTGATGGGGAAAAATGATCAATTCAATAAGGTAGGGCTTATTCTCTCTACTGAAGATTTTTGAGGTACACTTAGCAAATTAGGGTCACGCTTGGTTAAGCTAATTGGTAAGTTTATTTTGGTGTTCTACTGATTTCCCTTTAATGTCTTAGTGAGAGTTTATTAAGATTTCTAGCTGAACTTATTGGAGTGAGATTTATTTTCCCTCTCTTTCTTTCTAATTCTTTTATGCTTTTAAGGTGGGTTTGAAATACAAGACACGTTAATAAATTTCCAAAAATTCTACAAAAATTACAGTGGCTTCTCACTGGTGTATAATTCTCTATCTCAAAATTTGGGGTTTAAAAAGTGAATAGTTCTCTCTGTATAAAATTATCAATTATTATGGCAGAGGGGGTGTCTTGAACTACAACTCCTTTTTAACAGTGGGTTATTCTCTAAGACATATTTTTTCTGGCATTTAGATGTTATAACATAACTTTGTACAAATTTCTAGCCACTAATACTTATTAGTTATTTTGCTATGATTTTCTAAAGTTTCTAGCCAAAGGGCTGCTTTCTACTACCACTATACTTGAAAAATGTCAAACAATAGATTTCTAATTTTTTCCTATCTTCATCTTTGTGCAAGAGCAATCATTCTGAAATTGGGAAACTTTTTGCTTAAAGGAAAGGTGGTAGGAATTTCTTGAACTAAAGAGCCTTTTTCGTGAAGTATTGGCAATGGGTATTACTTGTAACTTTCAAGTGGGTTTTGCATTTTTCTCTGGTGGCGTATTTCTTTATTAACCTGGTAAAAATTTATTTGCCCACTGTTGCACACTTTTTTGGCTTGCTTATGATTTAATTGAAATATGGCTTAAAATCAAGTTCTAATTGTTTACCCTACTTAAAATGATGGACTGGGGTGTTTATCATTTTTGTAGTGGTATCTTAGTGTTTATCATACTGGGGTGTTCAATATTTTTAAACAGTGTCTAAATGGGGTTTGAACTTCTACAAATTTTCTTAAGTTCAGCACAGAAGCATAACTAATTTTCTTTAATTTAATAAGGTTTGGTCATTTTCCTTAATCAATTTCAAACTCTAAAATTTAAAACAAAAAGCATAGGGTTTAGTATTTTTAATTGATAGTCCATAATATTTTGAATCCAGCAAAATTGGTTTGGTCAAATTTGGTTGAATATAACTCAAGATATAAATTCTCTAAGTTCTCTGCTGAATTTAAAAAGGTTAAATAGAAATGGATAAAGGAAAAAATGGTTTTGCGCTGGGGTCCCTGGCGAAAGATTTTAGGTGAATTACAGACAAGTCCCCGGTGCACTATTCACATGAGTCTATGGCTCTGCAGAAAACCCCCTAGGGTTTTGCAAAATCAAACCCACGATCCTTGCCTAATGGAACAATGGCCGCGGAGGAAGAAAGGGACGGAGGGGCTTACCGGCGGCGAGACTGCTCCGGTGAGGTGGTCGAGGATGTAGGGGAGGTCCTGAGAGTCACGGCGATGTGCGGGTCGCCGTCGGGGATGGCCGGAGTCGACCGGTCCACGTGAGCAAGCGGGGGAGGTCATCGGCGGCGAGGAGTCCGGCCTAACCAGGACGATACAATTCAATTAAATGGGTCAGGAAGCTTCACCAGAGATCAAGGAAGATGTGTGCGCGAGGAATTTGAGAATGGCTCACCGGATTGCTCGGTCCACGCGCGACCGCGGGCGACCAAAGTCCGGCGAAGATGATCTCGGGTCTTCGGTGAGGTTCTGTCGGCTCCACAGGCCACTGGCGAAGCTAACTGAGGGGCAGGCGCAACTTGGACGTGGCTGGAGTGAGCTAGCCGCGGTGGCCGAGGCTCGGGTGGTGATGGCGGGCGGAGGAAAGCTCGCAGGAGCTAAGGAGGGGCGTCTGGCTAGCGAGGGTGAGCACGGGCTGAAGTGAGGCACACTCAGGGGTGGCTTTAAAGGCGCTGGCGAGCGCGGCAGAGGGGAGGCTCTGACAAGCGCTCGGGGCGTGCGCGGGCGAGCACATGTGCGCGCTCTGGCGTCTGGCACAGCGTCGAGCACGAGGCAGCGCAGAGAGAGGTCGTGTTCAAGCGCGGATTGGCTCCAAATCTTTTAGATTATGGCCATGATCCCGTTGAGAGATCTCTTCCTCTGACATTCCTTTGTCGTTTGTGTGTGGAGGCTTGCAGGTTTCGCTGACTAGATCAAGAGATATAGAGGGGTGAAGTTGGGTTTGTCTCACTGCCGAGCATAGAGAGAAGATCTCGGGTTTGACGTGTCCAGAGCATGCGTCCTGATGCCATCTTCTGGTATGAGGTAGAGAGGTTAGTTAGGCACATTTTTGTCCATGGGAGCATTAGGATTAGAGCCAAGGATCAAGGTGAACGCGCTCGGTTTTGGTTCAAAGGCTGAAAATTCAGAAATCTGAATTTTAGAATTCCCCATTGAACCTCCACTTGAATGGCTTGTTTGGAGTTTTTAATAAACTATTTTGGCCAAGCTTTCATAATCTTTGTTGTAGCTTATTTAGTGTATTTCAACTTTTATAATTGGCCTAAGCCATGATTTCATGTTTTTCATGGTCTTTCATCCCTTTTCTTCTTTTCTACTTAAATAGCTTAATTAGAGTTGGTATTAGGGTTTCAACATTCTCCCCTTTTTGAAAACCTCAATTGTTTTAGACATGATTCTTTAGATATAAACTTAGTGGATCTTTTATTCTTACATTGAATTGGTGCTTCATGCTCACTTTGGCTTACATGAAATGATGATTCTTGAGTTAGTACTGGGAATAAACCCTAGGTGACACTGGGGTGTCACAGCCTTCCCCCCTTAAAGGAATCTCGTCCCAAGATTCGGGTCGAAGTCCTCCCGGGGTGAAGCGAAGGGTGAGACTTACATGAAGTGGGTGCTCTATTTATTAGGGCAAACTGCTCTTCGAATGTCATTCTCTTTGCAACTTCAGAAGGAAGTCCTTTTAACTTTTGTTCTATAATTAACTCATTCTAATTTAAGATCATTTTTTTTAAATATAGATTCGAAGGGCAGGAGGAGGGGTTGGGCATGATTACGTACCAAGTTCCTTAGGTAGGCAATCGGGGAAGTTGGAACGCAGGAATTCCTCAGTCTCCCAAGTAGCCTCTTCCTCTGAGTGATTACTCCATTGGATCTTATACATTTTGATTGATTTAGCCCGAGTTGATCTTTCTTTGCAATCCAGAACCTTGGAAGGGTACTCTTGGTACGATAGATCTGGCTCTATCTCCAATTTTGGTTCTGCTATGATCTCAGTCGGCAATCGAACACACTTCTAGAGCTGGGATACATGGAACACATTGTCGATGGCAGACATTTTTGGAGGTAACTTCAATTTGTATGCCACAGGTCCACATGCTTCTATGATCACATAAGGTCCAATGTAACGAGGGGCTAACTTGCCTTTGATGCCGAATCTCTGCACTCCCTTGGTGGGTGATACCTTCAGATATACGAAGTCTCCCACCTCGAACTAGAGAGGTTTCCTCCTCTTATCATGGTAACTCTTCTGCCTGGCCTGAGCAGCTTCTAGATTCTTCCTGATTAGTTTGACTTTCCTTTCGGCTTCAGTCACTAAGTCAGGTCTGAAAACTTCTCTTTCTCCAGGCTGAGACCAATTGAGGGGTGTTCTACACCTTCTTCCATAGAGAGCTTCGAAGGGTGCCATCTTTAGGCTGGATTGATAACTGTTGTTATAAGCAAACTCTGCCAAGGAGAGGTGCTTATCCCAGTTCTTGCCACAATCGATCGCACAAGCTCTCAGCATATCTTCAAGAATTTGATTTACCCTCTCGGTCTGACCATCAGTCTGTGGGTGGTAAGCTAAACTTCTAATTAGCTTGGTTCCCAGAGACTCTTGCAGTTGTTCCCAAAATCGGGCAACAAATTGGGCTCCTCAGTCAGAAACAATGGTCCGGGGAAATATGTGCAAACACATGATTCGGTCAATGTACAATTCTGCATACTTTTGAGCCTTATCAGTGGTGTGCACTGGGAGAAAATGTGCCACTTTCGTCAGTCGGTCCATAATAACCCAAATCGAATCATGATGATGAGAGGTGCTGGGCAGACCCACAATGAAATCCATGTTGATGTCATCCCATTTCCACGAAGGTTGCAAGGCTCCAGCTGATTTCAAGTGGCTTGCCTTTATCCTCTAACAGGTGTCACATTCCGATATATATTGGGCTATCTCCCTCTTCATCTGGTCCACCAATACAAGGGCTTCAGATCATGGTACATTTTGGTGCTCCCTGGATGCATGGAGAATTTGGAGAGATGGGCCTCATCCAATATTTTCTTCTTGAGATCGTTGTTTTTAGGAACCACCAATCTGCTTTCAAACCACAATATACCCTTTCCATCTTGGCAGAAACATTTATACTTCTCGGTCTTCTGATGGAGGTTATCCTTAATTATTTGCACTCCCTTGTCACTGAGTTGGGCTATGATGATCTGGTCTTGCAAAGCTGGCTCAACAGAAATGTGAGACAAAGCACCAGAAGGAATCACTTCAATCTTCATTTTGCTCAACTCATCACACAAGGTGTCAATGCGAGAATCCATCATAATACAGTTGCATTGCAATTTCCGACTCAAGGCATCTGCTACAACATTGGCTTTTCCTGGGTGATAATGTACCTCCATGTCATAGTCCTTGATCAGCTCTAGCCATCTTCTCTGCCTCATGTTGAGATCAGCCTGAGTAAATATATACTTAAGGCTCTTATGATCAGTGAAGATGATGCAGTGGGTTCCCATCAAATAGTGTCTCCACATTTTCAATGCATGGACCACGGCTGCTAACTCCAAGTCATGAGTGGGATAGTTTTGCTCATTAGGCCTGAGTGCTCTTGATGCGTAAGCAATGACTCTGTTGTCTTGCATCAAGACACAACCCAGTCCAGTGCCAGAGGCATCATAGTACACATCAAATGGCTTGCTGCTGTCGGGTTGCGCTAACACCGGTGCTGTGGTCAAATGTTGCCTCAATACATGAAAGGCATCTTCGCACTTCTGACCCCAAACAAACTTGGCTTCTTTCTTCAACAGCTTAGTTATGGGCTTCGCAATTCGAGAGAAATCTGGAATGAATCTTCGGTAATAACCAGCTAATCCCAGAAAACTCCGAATCTGATGGACAGTCGTTGGTGGCTTCTAGTTCATTACCTCTTGCACCTTATTAGGATCAACAGCTATACCTTCCTGAGAGATAGTGTGACCCAAGAATTTGATCTCCTTTAGCCAAAATTCACATTTTGACAATTTGGCATAAAGGTGGTGCTCTCGCAGACGTTGAAGCACTACATGCAAATGCCCGGTGTTGGGGACTTGTTCTCAAATGCTATGAATTAAGAACAAGGCAACATAGAATGTTAAATGTTATTGCCCTTCGTCCTTTGAAGCATGATTTCCCTTGAGATATAATGATCTTCAGACGAAGGTCAAGAAGGACATACCATCATCAATGCTATATATGTTAATATAAGTAGAAGTATATGAACAACATAAACAATCATAGAGCATTATTAATTCATTCTCATTATATTATTTTAGAGAGACAGAAATAATATTGAATTACAAAGATTACCTTTGGCTTGATAGAAGGTAAAAAGTACAAGCGTGACGTGCGAGTGAATACCAGTCAGCGTGAACAGTACGGGGGTACTGTTCATCTATTTATAGGCACAGGACGTAGCCTGTGTAAAATTACATTCATGCCCTTTACATTTATCATTGACTTAAGGACAATCCAGCAAGGACTAAATAGCCTTTTCCCCTGAAAGTCAGTTCCTTTTCCTGCCACTGAGCCAAAGCTCCCTTGCGCGTAGCTTCGGAGCTGCATCATCCTTTGTCTCGACCATGCTTTTCATATTGTGTACAGTTTTATTCAGAGTCCGAAGGTACCTGTACATATGTTACACTTGGAAGATATTGTTAAATCACGTTTTTGAGGACCTTCGAAGGACGAAGGCCCCCAACAGTAGCCCCTCGCAGTATTAATTTGTTTAAGATAACGAATTCAGGCTGCAACATGGACGAAGGCCTTAAGCCGAAGGTCCCTTTGCTAGAATAGCAACAGTCAATGACGGACGGGGCCCCCAATTTGGAGCGTGCCGAGCGTATAAATAAGAACTCGCACCAACCACATTTGGTACGCTGCTTATGGCATTTGCTTTATTTTCTCAATTTTATAGTGTTGGGGACTTGTTCTCAAATGCTATGAATTAAGAACAAGGCAACATAGAATGTTAAATGTTAATGGCCTTCGTCCGCTGAAGCATTATCTCCCCAAGGATTTAATGAACTTCGGACGAAGGTCACGGGCAAAATATCACGAAGGTCACACCTTCGTGATCAGACATAAAACAATGCGAAATGAAATATAAAATATAAAACATTAGAGAAAGATATACCAAGAATAAATAACATTATTCACATATTTTAATATTTAGGTACATTTATACCTTCGCCTTGGCAGAAAGAAATAATTCCAGCGTAATGCGTTGGCGATTACAAGATTGCGTGAACAGTACAGGGGTACTGTTCACCTATTTATAGGCACAGAGCGCAGCCTGTGTAAAATTACATTTATGCCCTTTACAAACGATTACAATAATGACACAAAACATCAGGGGTCTTTAAGTCATTTCACCATTAAGTCGGTTCACCCCTTCGTCTTGAGATCTGTCACTATGCCGAAGCTTTATAGGTGATAGCTTCGGTGCTGCTCCTGATAGGATCTGCCGAAGGTGTTCTCTTTCTTTAGGATCTTTGGCTACGAAGCATACCCCCAACAGTAGCCCCTTCGCGGTGCTAGATCATTTTTCGTAACGAGCTTGATCTATGAAAAAGTCTTCTAGGCTTTGGGATGCCAAAGATCCGAAAAACACCTTCCCTGAGCTCGTTGGCGAGAAACGATTAAAATAATCCGCGCGCGAGGTGGCCCCATCTTGCAGCAGTTACGCGTGCCCTAGCAATTCACCTTCTCGGACCCTGTGGCCCACCGTTCAGTGAGTGCGGGTGACTGTTTGTTCGGTGCGGAAGACCTTGACGATCCACCTTCCCACCTGCGGCACTATATAAACAGACGGGTAGGTGTGAAGTTACCACAGCATTCATTGCTATTGCACTGTTTTGCTGCCAAAAAATTGACCAAAGCCGAAGCTCGTTTGCTGCATCCTCAACCGAAGCTATTTACTTTGCTCAAGCTTCGTAACAAGAAAGAGCTTCGGCAAAGTAAAGAAAAATTTTCAACTTCATTCAAAAAAACAAAAAATTCAATCATCAGATGGCCAGAGTGCGTTCCACAGCTAGGGTTACACGCGACGGAGAGGAAGCCAAAGATACAGAGACTGCCCCAATCTCCGAAGTAATGAAGCGCTCAGGGCTGGTAGCATCGGAGTAAGCACCTGCCACTGAAATAGAGCAAGCTGATGTTGAGGAGACTGAGTCTGAAGATGATTATAGCACAGCGCCAAGTAAACCCAGCCACCTGGATTTTGGGAAATCCACTATCTCCGAAGATGATCTGCCTAAGATGTTGAAATTGGGTTATTTCAGTGAAGCGAAAAAAGAGCTGGTTCGTTCCGTTGGGGAAGAGACTACTCCGAAGCCAGGAAAGGATGAAGTAGTGGTCTTCAAAAGCTTTTTCAAGGCTGGTTTGAGATTTCCTTTGAACAAGATGATAGTTGATGTATTGAATAAGTTTGGGATCTGCCTTCATCAGCTAACTCCTAACGCTATCGTTAGGCTTAGTGTTTATATCCGGGCTCTCCGAAGCCAAGGGGTAGAACCATTTGGTGAAGGCTTCTGCCGAGTGCGAGCTCCATTACCAGACGAAAGCTAGAGGAGATGGGCTACATGAAAATTTTGGCTGCTACAACTTTGCCTATCACAAGACTACAAAATTTCCAGTGATTAGCTACCGAAGCAAGTGGCCAGCTGGCTGGAAATCTGAGTGGTTCTATGTCAAAATTGATGAAGAGAAGGAGAAGCTAGTCCAGAGTCCGTTAGAATTGACCTTCGGAGAGACCAGACCCTAGTGCAATATGACACCAGGGAGTCCGAGCGAAATTGCCCTGGCTGAATTTCGAGTTATTGCAGATCATATTGGCACTAGGGACTTAGTGCAAGAATTTTTGGCCTTCAGAGTGTTCCCAACTTTGAAGGAGTGCGAAATGACGAAGCTGGAGAGGGAAAAGAAGAAGGGGGAATTTGTTCGGTTACCTTACTATTACAAATTCAAGAAACATTTCAAAGTGCCTTGCCAAGAGTGGCTGGACACAATTGAAGTAATGTGCAATGAAATACTCGGAAATTATTCTAAAAAAGAAGACCAATTGATGACTGCGGCCTTCGGCACCCGTCCGAAGCGGAGGTTAAATCGAGTAATGGATGCTCTGGATTTTGAGTACCCCGACTACGAGTGGCTAGACAAGGATGCCGAAGGCCAAAAGAAAAAAGAGTAGCTGGTGCTTTGAATAAAGACAATGAAGATCAACCGAAGAAGAAAAAACTAGAGTCTGAGCCGAAAACAGGTATTTCGAAGAAGAGAAAAGCTTCGTCTCCGAAGCAAAAAGCAATTGATGAAGGAGAAGGAATTTCTACAACACCCTCTGTTACCGAAGTAGAGGAAATCTTAAAGGTAATGACTGGATCTTTACCTGTCAAGCTAAGTCCACTGGGGCCACATCCGACGAAGCTTTTTCAGAAGGAAAAGGAGCCCGCGAAAACGAAGAAGGCAGCTAAGCCGAAAAAGCAAAGGATCATTACAGTGATAGAAGTCATCGAAGGAACACCACCAGGAGCTTCACCTCCGAAGGCGCCGGCTGTTGAGAGCACGACGGCTACTAAAGCTGCACCTTTGGAAGCCACAAATGTCGAAGCTACCAGAGCCAAAGATATTCATTTGGAAAGTATGGTTGCTGATATAGATAAAATACTACTAAACATGGCTGCGGAAGAGGCTGCCGCAGAAGAAGCTGTCACAGCCACCGAAGAGACTACAGCCCTAAAGCCCGAGAAGGATAAAGAAATGGCCGAAGATACTTTGGAAGATGAAGCTTTTAACTTTCAAAACTTAGTTGGTCAAGAGCTGACAAAGGCTGAAAAAGGAGAGCTAAAAGAATATGCTATATCTTGCGGATGTCGGCCGGGAGCACTTCTCTTCGGTGGCATTGATGACGAAAGGTTGGGCTGCGTCCGGGATCAGACCGGTGCGAAGGTTATCGGTACTCTATCAAAGAGTATCGGTTTCCCGAAGCTCGAAACAGATATCAGCCGCTACCGATGACAGCACATCGTTGGTAGTTTATTTTGTTCCAATTTCAAGGTAAACAACTTTTCTCTGACTTTTATTGTTTTTGATAACGAAGATGTTTTCTAACGAAGGTTGTTTGTGTGCAGAGTATGCTGCTGAGCAAAGCTTTGAAAATGCAGCAGGGCTTGGAAGATAAAAAACACGAGGTTATAATTGAAAATTTAGAGAGCAAAATAAAAGAGCAATTAGCTGCTATTGAAAAGAAAGACTTCGAGCTTCAGACAACCGAAGGCTTACTGGCGGCAGCTGAAGCTAAAATAACAGAATTAAATACGAAGCTTCTCTCTCAATCAGAAAACTTCGAAGAAGAAAAGCAGAAGCTTAATGCAAAATTTGAGGCCGAAGTCCAAAAAAATTCAGATTTCAAAAAATCATTGACAAGCCTTCACGATAAATGTCTGGAGTTTAGTAATCGATGCGTTCAACGACTGAAGCAGATCTTCTATTCAGTTGGAGCCAGCAGCGAAAAATTTACTCCTTCGGCTGAAGACCTGCCAGGTGCCTTCGAACATATCGAAGGTGAAATTGATGACCTTGATGAAGTTATTGCTGGACATGGTGACTTTTGTGCCCTGGTAGCTTCTCGGGGCACAGCTGTTGCCTTCCTGAAATCTGGCTGTGACCATGGAAAGGTTGTCAATAGACCCAACTTCCGCCTATCACCAGCAGATTTGGATAATATCCCCAACCTTGCCCGAAGCATAGCAAATAGATTTGTAAAACTGGTATGGACAAAGGGTGGACGAAGCAAAGCTAGTGATGAAGCTCGGAGTCATCTTAAGCCGGTAACAAAATCATACCTTGTGCTTACCTTTTCCTTCGAACTTGAATTTTGCTCATAATACTTTAATACATACAGGATGACGAAGCCGAGGCCGAAGCTGAGGAGTAAAAAGACGAAGCTCCCTGGATACTGACGAAGCTTGAATAGTCTGTAGAAAAAACTCTTGTAATAACTTGTGTAAAGAATGATGTAATTAAATTTTACTTCGTGGACTTTGTCCATACCTTGTAATATATTCTTACCTTTCCATCAATGTATAAAGTGCTTTGGTGTGAACGAAATTAGCATTTTTGAGCCGAAGGCGAAAAACACCTTCCCTTCTTTTCATACACAGCGAAGCATAAAACTGCTTCTTTTTCTTTTTTCTGAAGCCTTCTATTTAGAGCCGAAGCAACTGTCTATGTTATGATGATGATGATCCTATGTATGTCTAAATGAATGTTTGTCACACCCGGCTTTAAGGAACAAAGCCAGGTGCATCTCATACATGCGCCAAGAAGACAACATATATAATAACAGAGTGTATAGAGATAAATGTCACAAAACATCAGAGTACTTATTACATAGCAGAAGACTTATTACAAAATAAAAGAATAAACATAAAACGAACTAAGGATCGTCGGCGCCAATGTCAACTGAGAAACGCCACCTAGATCAGATCAAACTCCTCGCCTTGTGGCTCCTCCTGAACCACCTGCTCTTCTCCTGTGGGGGGGGGGTGTGAGACAGCAAGAGTGAGCTCACATACGTTCATCGCTCAACAAGTTGTGGGGAATAATGTGACATGAACTCACCAAAGGTGGGAGCTCATGGACTGTAAGGCTTATCAAAGAGAATGGTTAAAGCTGAGCATTGCTTTTAATTAGTTGGTCAAAATTTTATTAGCAATTACTAAGTGTAAGTAAATACCAAACCTTAAATAAAGTAATAGAACAAATTAATAATAAACCCATGCATATGCAAATGACAAAATTGAATTTAAGTTCCATAATTTAATCATCAGAGAGTCCTGAGCTGCTCATGACCGTGAGCTCGGCTAGTATACCAGTTTTACACTCTGCAGAGGTTGTACCCTTTACCCACAAGTCATGTTACCCATCTGCCAAGGGGTCGCGAATCCCATACACCTCTACCTAGGAAGCGCGGCAGGGCAACACTACGAGGCCTTTACAAAGTTCCACTAGCTTCCGAAAACCCGCTACAGTTTATAGGAAGCTCCAATGCAGGGTTCTTGCCTGACCGGCATCGCAGCAAAATCAACCAAGGACCTCCCTACACTGACCACTCCCCTACTGCCCTTGCCCCTTTCGGGTAAGGTAGTCTTCCACTAGCTTTCCTAATTAGTCAGCCAAGGGCGTCCCATTAAACCCTTGTGGTGGCACGTGTTACTCAAGTTAAGCTCTATGTTCCAATTAACATTAATGATCTCAACATGAACATAAATAGAATAACAAAAAGAATTGGAACATAGAGGTAATAAATGATTATCCCAAAACCATATAAAGCAATAGCAAACTACCCAAGTGATTTAGGGGTAAACAAGGTAATGAGATAAACAATCTAGGGTGACCTATTGGGTCCCATCAAAATTAACCTATGCATGGATAAGTGATATTTAAGAACATTATTGGGTAAAAAGTGGTCAAGGGCACAACTTGCCTGGCACTTGAGATTCCAGGTACCCACTTGCTTTTCAGATGACACGCGTCCTCGCGCTAGTCGTAGCAATACAAACAAACATGGTATAGATAAAATTAACATCACACCAAACATAAGAACAAACTGAATAATAATAATCTACGTGTTGCTACGAGACTAAAGCAACTAGAACGAGTCAAATCGAAGTTAAAACGAAGGAGTTACGATTTTCCTAAGGTTTCATGTACTTGATATAAGATTAATTAGGAAATAGATTTTTTAAAGTGGCTTTCATGTCAAGACAGAGGCATTAGATGATAAACCATAATATAAAAAAAATTATAGAAACTAGAATGGACTAATTTGGATCAAGTATGCATTTTCTATAAATTAAACAAGTTCTATGGATTGTTTTTATATTAAAAATTCGTTTTCTAAATCATTTATCCACTTTAAATGGTCTCTGAACTGCGCGTGTATTAGACAGAAATGAGGGGTCTCGGTGTGAAAGATTCCAAGACACAGGGCGCCCCTGTCACGGACGGCGGGTTGATTCCTAAATTTCAGGAGGGCTCATGTGCAAATCGCCACGGCGAAAGGGTAAGGACAAATACTGGCCATCCGATCAACACCGGACGCGCCAGATTAAATCTCTAGGGTTTGAACCGGTACGCGTCGTTGGCCCTGCGATCACAGATCGACGCTCGGGATTTAAAATAGCCCCAACCAACCGTGCCCGCTCACACATCGATCTACGGTCGAGATCAGGCTGAGTCGAATCAGTACGAGCCTCAAATCCTGTCCACTCATCGCGGATCTAACGATCGACACGATCTCTAATCACACGCCTAATCACCACCGCCCATACCCAGATTCACGGCCACCCCATATCTCCCCAACACTGACACCGACGACCGCGGTGGCACGCGTATGCCCGGCGGCGCCACGGCAATGGACAACTCCGGCGAGTAACCTGTGGCTACCTGGGGCTCTATTCCCTACGAAGCACGATACTAGGCGACCAGAGGAACATGGCAACGCTAGGGGAGAGGGTCTCACCGGGAGTGAAGGTGGGGACGAGGCCGGACACGGTGTGTGGCGGAACGCTGGCATCGAAGTCCCACCGGTGAGAAATTGCGTAGCCTCGGGTCCACAATCCCACCAGGCGAGGCCATGATTGACGTCCCGGTGGCCATAGTCATCCGCCTGGCCCGCCCTCGAGGGATCTCCATCGGTGAGCCAGAGTCACCCCACGGCGGACATCTCACACACAGCTTCCTCCCATAGCGGTCGGGTATAGGTGACGATGGCCGCCAGCAGAGCCCCGCGGCAACGGCAGTGGGACGGCTATGAACCAGAGAGGAGCGGTGCTGGGTTACGGCGGAGGACAGTCCCCACACACCCGACCCGCGCGCGAGTGGTCATGGCGTCTGGCGATGCGGGGAAATCTGAGCATATGCGAGCGAGGACGAGAAGAGAGGAGGAAGGAAAGGTGCACGACTCATTTGTACCCAGCCCGGGATGGCGGCCAGGTCAACTCACGGCCGCGAGCTTCACGGCGAAGCGGCTGCGCAGCCGGATTTCACGGCAGAATGGAGAAACAGAACGCACAGCGACTGGTAGTGGGTCCCGCACGCTAGAGAGACGCTCACGGAGCGGCCCGAGCAGCTATCCTACACGGCTGACAGGTGGGTTCTCCATGGCAGTGCCCCCGCGCGGTAAAGAGCAGGCGCGGTGCAGCAGCAACAGGCAAGTGGGCCCTGCCCGGCTGTCGCCGCGAGTAGAGCACAGACATGGGCCGACCAGTAGAGAAGATAGAGTGGGCCGAATTGGGTAGAAGCGGCCCAGGCGCGTTTTCTCTTTTCTTTTATCTTTTCTTTTGATTTTATTTTCTGTTTTTCTTTATTCATAATTATTCGAATCCAAATTTGAATTTGAATAGGTTTCACCTTTGAGTCAAATGTACACATTCAAATCCTAGTATAGAAATAATATATTTTTTATGTATATGTTTTATACTTATTTTTTTTATCCTCATAATATTTTCTTTCTCTTTCCTTAATTTCTAGAGTTTCCTTTGGAACTTAAATTCTAATTTGAGCATTACATTATTTTTGTACTATCACACAAAATGCACACAAAATAAAATCCAGCCTGATGCACGATTTAGTGGCATGTCTTTTATTAATTATTTGTTTTTGAATATGGTGTTCACATGTGATGATGTCTAAAGGTCAAACTCACATAAGGAGAAATTGTTTCTCTATTTATATTATTCCTAACAAATTACAAATTGGGTATTACAAATCCTACCCCCCTTAAAAATAATCTCGTCCTCGAGATTTAAGAAGATCTAGGGAAAAAGTGGGGAAAATCTATGTGAAGCTCTTCTTCTCTTTCCCATGTAGCTTCGACTTCTCCGAGGTGACTCCATTAAACTTTACACATTTTTATCACCTTATTTCTTGTAACTCGAGTTAAAGTATCCAAAATCTTGATCGGGTACTCCGTATAAGTCAACTCACCTTGAACACTGAGCTCTTCCATTGGTAACTGTTCCTCAGGGACACGGAGACACTTCTTCAACTGAGATACGTGGAACACATTATGCACATCCGATAGACTATCAGGTAGCTCGAGTTGGTATGCCATCTCCCCAACTCGCCTAAAGATCAAGAATGGTCCAATATAGCGAGGGGACAATTTGCCCTTAACTTTGAATCTCCTCATTCCACGAAGTGGTGACACCTTGAGGTACACATAATCTCCTTCCTCAAATTCCAGTGGTCTTCTTCTATTATCAGCATAGCTCTTTTGCCTGGTTTGAGCCACCCTCAAATTCTCTCGAATTATACGGACTTGTTCTTCTGCTTCTTGAATCAATTCAGGCCCAAAGAACTGTCTTTCTCCAGTCTGATCCCAATATAGAGGAGTCCTGCACTTCCTCCCATATAAAGCTTCAAAAGGTGACATCTTTAGACTAGCCTGATAACTATTGTTATATGAGAACTCAGCATATGGTAGACTTTTATCCCAACTTCCTCCATGCTGAAGGGCACAAGCTCTCAACATATCTTCCAATACTTAATTGGTCCTTTCAGTCTGTCCATCAGTCTAAGGGTGATAAGTTGTACTTAAATTCAACTTCGTACTCATGTTCTCATGAAAGCTTCTCCAAAATCTTGAGGTAAACTGTGAACCTCGATCAGACACGATCTTCTTCGGTACTCCATGTAAACACACAATCCGAGTCATATATAACTCTGCTAGCTGAGAACCTTTATAAGTAGTCTTGACAGGAATAAAGTGAGCCACTTTAGTCAATCTATCCACAATCACCCATATAGCATCATATCCTTTCTGGGTGCGAGGCAATCCAGTAATGAAATCCATACCAATCTCTTCCCACTTCCACTCGGGTATCTTCAGTGGGTGCAATAGTCCAGCTGGCCTCTGATGTTCAGCCTTAACTCTTTGACATACATCGCACATAGCCACATGTGCAGCTACATCTCTTTTCAATCCATACCACCAATATTTCCGCTTCAAATCCTGATACATCTTAGTACTACCTAGATGAATGGAATAGTCCGAGTCATGGGCCTCCTTTAAAATAGTCTCTCGAAGGCTTTCAATATCAGGAACACACATCATGTCCTTGAACCATACGGTGCCTTGCTCATCTTCCGTGAATTCTGGACCTCGACCTTCAGTAATCAGATCCTTAATCTCTTGCATTTTAGCATCACCAATTTGGCCTTTGCGGATTTCTTGTTCCAAGTTAGATTCCACATCAATAGTAATTCCTTCAGTGTGAGCAACTATCCCCAGGTTAAGTCTTCTGAAATCCTCAACAATCTCATCGGGTAGCTGGGCAACAACAGCTGAATGAACGTGCTCCTTTCGACTCAAGGCATCTGCAACCAAATTTGCCTTGCACGGGTGATAGTGAGTCTCCAAATCATAATCCTTAATAAGCTCCAACCAACGGTGTTGCCTAAGGTTGAGATCCTTCTGAGTGAATATATACTTAAAACTCTTATGATCCGTATACACTTGGCATTTGGCCCCCATGATATAATGTCTCCAAATCTTAAGCGCATGCACAACAGCTGCCAATTCTAAATCATGAGTGGGGTAGTTCAACTCATATTTCCGCAATTGACAATACGCGTAGGCAATCATATGTCCTTCTTGCATAAGCACACATCCAAAGCCTTAGCCACATGCATCACAATAAATGTCAAATCTCTTCTGTAGATCTGGCATAACCAACACTGGTGGTGACATCAACCTCTTCTTTAATTGATCAAAGCTGTCTTGGCACTTCTCGTCCCACTTAAATTCTCTTCCTTTCTCCAAAAGCGAAGTCATAGGTTTAGCAATCTTAGAAAATCCTTCAATAAATCTCCGATAATAGCCAGCAAGTCCCAAGAAACTCCGAATCTCAGTAACTGTAGTGGGTACTCTCCACTCCATTATCTCCTTGACCTTAGCAGGATCCACTGAAATTCCTCCATTAGAAATAATATGACCAAGAAATGGCACCTTGCCAATCCAAAACTCGCACTTGCTGAACTTGGCATATAGCTGGTTATCTTGTAGCTTCTGTAGCACCAACCTCAGATGTTCCTCGTGATCACTATCACTCTTGGAATAGATAAGAATATCGTCGATGAATACCACGACGAATCTGTCCAAATACTCCATAAACACCTTGTTCATCAAATTCATAAAATAAGCTGGTGCATTGGTTAATCCAAATGACATAACAGTAAACTCATATAATCCATATCGAGTCGAGAAAGCCGTCTTGGGAATATCCGATGGTCTAATCCTCATCTGATGGTAACCAGATCGGAGATCAATCTTCGAGAATACTCTAGCACCTCTCATCTGATCAAATAAATCCTTGATACGGGGTAACAGATACTTGTTCTTCACAGTAACATCATTAAGAGATCTATAATCCACACACATTCTTTGTGATCCATCCTTCTTCTGTACAAACAAAACCGGTGCTCCCCAAGGTGAGGAACTCGGTCGAATGTACCCAGCCTCTTGTAACTCAGTTAACTGCTTCTTAAGTTCCTTCAACTCTTCTACGGACATCCTATATGGCCGTTTAGAAATAGGGGCGGTTCCAGGTAAGAGATCAATAACAAACTCAACTTCTCTATCAGGTGGCATCCCTGGTAACTCCTCTGGAAAGACATCTGGAAAATCCCTAACCACCCGGATGTTGTCACCAACAAACTCCTCAGGTATAAAGAACATTGCACGCATGGATGAGGAGGTTACTGCAATATTAACTTGAAATCTTTCTCCTTTAGTGGTAGTGAGTTCTATGGTTCCTTTAGCACAGTGTATAAACTGCCTTTGCCTTTCTTAACCATGAAATACCAAGGATCACATCTATAGTGCTCTCTTCTAACACTATAGGGGTAGCCCATCTGCGTTAGAAACGTAGGGTACGAAAGAAAGGATTGTAGACAACGCAGGTGATTACGAATTATGTTACTTTGGGGGATTCATTAGCTAAGTGTGTTGCCTACTAAAGCTAATTCATTACCTTATAGTGGTACATGCTAAGATGCCCAACTATAATGTTTCAATCAATCAAAGAAGCAAATCAAGCATTTATCATCAAAACAATCAACCAACATTTTTTTAAAAATAGAGAAAATAGTTTTAGTTTTGTCGTAGGTCTCCTATCTCTTAAAAAGATCACAAATGTAGGATTCCCAGGTGTGAAATCATCTTGTCTCAGAGTAGAAAAGGTAAGAATAATCAGAGTATGACAACAAAAGGTGAGACAGGATGAAGGTAAGATAAGTATAGAATGAATTAGAGTAAGGTAGGTAGGTAACATTTCCTCTGATACCACTTCTGTCACACCCGGCTTTAAGGAACAAAGCCAGGTGCATCTCATACATGCGC
This sequence comes from Zea mays, assembly GCF_902167145.1. Classification (NCBI taxonomy): domain Eukaryota; kingdom Viridiplantae; phylum Streptophyta; class Magnoliopsida; order Poales; family Poaceae; genus Zea; species Zea mays. The sequence goes on from NC_050103.1 coordinate 51,476,087, forward strand.
CAAGAAGACAACATATATAATAACAGAGTGTATAGAGATAAATGTCACAAAACATCAGAGTACTTATTACATAGCGGAAGACTTATTACAAAATAAAAGAATAAACATAAAACGAACTAAGGATCGTCGACGCCAATGTCAACTGAGAAACGCCACCTAGATCTGATCAAACTCCTCGCCTTGTGGCTCCTCCTGAACCACCTGCTCTTCTCCTGTGGGGGGGGTGTGAGACAGCAAGAGTGAGCTCACATACGTTCATCGCTCAACAAGTTGTGGGGAATAATGTGACATGAACTCACCAAAGGTGGGAGCTCATGGACTGTAAGGCTTATCAAAGAGAATGGTTAAAGCTGAGCATTGCTTTTAATTAGTTGGTCAAAATTTTATTAGCAATTACTAAGTGTAAGTAAATACCAAACCTTAAATAAAGTAATAGAACAAATTAATAATAAACCCATGCATATGCAAATGACAAAATTGAATTTAAGTTCCATAATTTAATCATCAGAGAGTCCTGAGCTGCTCATGACCGTGAGCTCGGCTAGTATACCAGTTTTACACTCTGCAGAGGTTGTACCCTTTACCCACAAGTCATGTTACCCATCTGCCAAGGGGTCGCGAATCCCATACACCTCTACCTAGGAAGCGCGGCAGGGCAACACTACGAGGCCTTTACAAAGTTCCACTAGCTTCCGAAAACCCGCTACAGTTTATAGGAAGCTCCAATGCAGGGTTCTTGCCTGACCGGCATCGCAGCAAAATCAACCAAGGACCTCCCTACACTGACCACTCCCCTACTGCCCTTGCCCCTTTCGGGTAAGGTAGTCTTCCACTAGCTTTCCTAATTAGTCAGCCAAGGGCGTCCCATTAAACCCTTGTGGTGGCACGTGTTACTCAAGTTAAGCTCTATGTTCCAATTAACATTAATGATCTCAACATGAACATAAATAGAATAACAAAAAGAATTGGAACATAGAGGTAATAAATGATTATCCCAAAACCATATAAAGCAATAGCAAACTACCCAAGTGATTTAGGGGTAAACAAGGTAATGAGATAAACAATCTAGGGTGACCTATTGGGTCCCATCAAAATTAACCTATGCATGGATAAGTGATATTTAAGAACATTATTGGGTAAAAAGTGGTCAAGGGCACAACTTGCCTGGCACTTGAGATTCCAGGTACCCACTTGCTTTTCAGATGACACGCGTCCTCGCGCTAGTCGTAGCAATACAAACAAACATGGTATAGATAAAATTAACATCACACCAAACATAAGAACAAACTGAATAATAATAATCTACGTGTTGCTACGAGACTAAAGCAACTAGAACGAGTCAAATCGAAGTTAAAACGAAGGAGTTACGATTTTCCTAAGGTTTCATGTACTTGATATAAGATTAATTAGGAAATAGATTTTTTAAAGTGGCTTTCATGTCAAGACAGAGGCATTAGATGATAAACCATAATATAAAAAAAATTATAGAAACTGGAATGGACTAATTTGGATCAAGTATGCATTTTCTATAAATTAAACAAGTTCTATGGATTGTTTTTATATTAAAAATTCGTTTTCTAAATCATTTATCCACTTTAAATGGTCTCTGAACTGCGCGTGTATTAGACAGAAATGAGGGGTCTCGGTGTGAAAGATTCCAAGACACAGGGCGCCCCTGTCACGGACGGCGGGTTGATTCCTAAATTTCAGGAGGGCTCATGTGCAAATCGCCACTGCGAAAGGGTAAGGACAAATACTGGCTGTCCGATCAACACCGGACGCGCCAGATTAAATCTCTAGGGTTTGAACCGGTACGCGTCGTTGGCCCTGCGATCACAGATCGACGCTTGGGATTTAAAATAGCCCCAACCAACCGTGCCCGCTCACACATCGATCTACGGTCGAGATCAGGCTGAGTCGAATCGGTACGAGCCTCAAATCCAGTCCACTCATCGCGGATCTAATGATCAACATGATCTCTAATCACACGCCTAATCACCACCGCCCATACCCAGATTCACGGCCACCCCATATCTCCCCAACACCGACACCGACGACCGCGGTGGCACGCGTATGCCCGGCGGTGCCACGGCAATGGACAACTCCGGCGAGTAACCTGTGGCTACCTGGGGCTCTATTCCCTACGAAGCACGATACTAGGCGACCAGAGGAACATGGCAACGCTAGGGGAGAGGGTCTCACCGGGAGTGAAGGTGGGGACGAGGCCGGACACGGTGTGTGGCGGAACGCTGGCATCGAAGTCCCACCGGTGAGAAATTGCGTAGCCTCGGGTCCACAATCCCACCAGGCGAGGCCATGATTGACGTCCCAGTGGCCATAGTCATCCGCCTGGCCCGCCCTCGAGGGATCTCCATCGGTGAGCCAGAGTCACCCCACGGCGGACATCTCACACACAGCTTCCTCCCATAGCGGTCGGGTATAGGTGACGATGGCCGCCAGCAGAGCCCCGCGGAAGCGGCAGTGGGACGGCTATGAACCAGAGAGGAGCGGTGCTGGGTTACGGCGGAGGACAGCCCCCACACACCCGACCCGCGCGCGGGTGGTCATGGCGTCTGGCGATGCGGGGAAATCTGAGCATATGCGAGCGAGGACGAGAAGAGAGGAGGAAGGAAAGGTGCACGGCTCATTTGTACCCAGCCCGGGATGGCGGCCAGGTCAACTCACGGCCGCGAGCTTCACGGCGAAGCGGCTGCGCAGCCGGATTTCACGGCAGAATGGAGAAACAGAACGCACAGCGACTGGTAGTGGGTCCCGCACGCTAGAGAGACGCTCACGGAGCGGCCCGAGCAGCTATCCTACACGGTTGACAGGTGGGTTCTCCATGGCAGTGCCCCCGCGCGGTAAAGAGCAGGCGCGGTGCAGCAGCAACAGGCAAGTGGGCCCCGCCCGACAGTCACCGCGAGTAGAGCACAGACATGGGCCGACCAATAGAGAAGATAGAGTGGGCCGAATTGAGTAGAAGCGGCCCAGGCGCGTTTTCTCTTTTCTTTTATCTTTTCTTTTGATTTTATTTTTTGTTTTTCTTTATTCATAATTATTCGAATCCAAATTTGAATTTGAATAGGTTTCACCTTTGAGTCAAATGTACACATTCAAATCCTAGTATAGAAATAATATATTTTTTTATGTATATGTTTTATACTTATTTTTTTATCCTCATAATATTTTCTTTCTCTTTCCTTAATTTCTAGAGTTTCCTTTGGAACTTAAATTCTAATTTGAGCATTACATTATTTTTGTACTATCACACAAAATGCACACAAAATAAAATCCAGCCTGATGCACGATTTAGTGGCATGTCTTTTATTAATTATTTGTTTTTGAATATGGTGTTCACATGTGATGATGTCTAAAGGTCAAACTCACATAAGGAGAAATTGTTTCTCTATTTATATTATTCCTAACAAATTACAAATTGGGTATTACAATGTTTATGAATGCAAATGTATGATGTAATGTATCGTGCAAATGAATGTCCAAAGACACATACGAAGCCACAACAAAACCTTCATTCCCTTAGGAATAATCAAAGTCTCTTTGCCGTTTATTTTTCAGCTTCATCGCTTATTTTTCGGTGTATCAGCGCTGACTTTTTGCTGTAAGTTCTGCATTCCCTTAGGAACGTCTTTTGAACTTCTTCGCCTTCTATTTCGATGGTATCGTGTTGACTTTTCGCGCTTCGCCTTATATTTCGGCAGAATCAGCGTTGACTTTTCGCTGTAAGCTCTGCATTCCCTTAGGAACGACTTTTGAGCAGAAAACTTACGCTGCGCTCCCTTAGGAACGGCTTTTTGTAGCTTCGTCGTGCTCTGCATCCCCTTAGGGACGTCTTTCGAGCTTCTCCTTGTTTTTTCTTTTCTCTTTTGCACTCGTTGGTGCATGCTCAGCTTTTACATTTACATCTTTGGGGGATATTGCTCTTGTAGAGCTGAAATGAGAAAAAAAGAAATTACATGCTATGGCCCCATTAAAAACCTTTCTCCCCCTTTGGAAAGGAAAAGGGTGCTGTTGGGGACTCGTTCTCAAATGCTATGAATTAAGAATAAGGCAACATAAAATGTTAAATGTTAATGCCCTTCGTCCGCTGAAGCATTATTTCCTTAAGGATTTAATGAACTTCGGACGAAGGTTAAGGACGGTACAATTACGAAGGTTGAATCTTCGTAATTGAACTCTAATAGATTATATAAAATAATGCGAGATATGAAGCATTAAAGACAAGTAAATTATAAATGAACAACATCATTTTCATATTATACCAACTTGATGTATTCAAATATTAGATACATTTATACCTCGGCCTTGGCAAAGAATAATTCCCGAGTGATGCGATTGCAATTACAGGAATCCGTGAACAGTAAAGGAATACTGTTCACTATTTATAGGCACAGGACACAGCCTGTGAGGAATTACAATCATGCCCCCCATAAAAGTTTACAACAATGACTCAAACACTTATGGACTAAAAGGTCATTCTACTTTTAAGTCGGTTTGTAATTCCGAAGCTTCATGAACGGCACCCTTCGGCATCACGTGCAGACAGCTTCAGCCGAAGCTGTTTCTTCCTGCAGGACCTTCGGCGACGAAGCATGGTCCCAACAGTAACCCCTTCGCGGTGCTAGATCGTTTTTCGTAACGAGCTTGATCCGTGAAAAAAGTCTCTTAGGCTTCAGGAAGCCGAAGGTCCGAAAAACACCTTCCCTGAGCTCGTTGTCGAGAAACGATTCAGTTTCTGAGCGCGTAGTGGTCCCACCCTGCAGGGTTACTGTTTGGTCTCTGCGGTCCACCGCGCAGCGGGTGTAAGCAACTGTTTGCCTGGTGTAAAAATCCTGACGATTCACCTTCTTACCTGCAGCACTATATAAACAGACGGGTAGGTGTGAAGTTACCACAGCATTCATTGCTATTGCACTGTTTTGCTGCCAAAATTTTTAACCATAGCCGAAGCTTTGCTCTCGCAATCAGACGAAGCTCTAGTTCAAAGCCTACTTCGTCAGAAGAAAAGCTTCGAGAGAGGAAGTTATTTAGTTCGCAAGAAATTCAGAATTAAATGGCCAGAGTGCGCTCTACCGCCAGAGTTGTGCATGAGGGAAGCGAAGCCAAAGGAGCGGAGACTGTTCCTATCTCTGAAGCAATGCGACGATCCAGGTTGGTGACCCCGGAAGGAATTCTTACTGCCGAGACAGAACAGACTGTTGCCGAAGCGGAGGAAGGAGATATTGAGGAAGCTGCTTCTGATGATGATTACCATATCGCCGTACCGAGCAAGCCCAGCCATTTGGACTTCGGAAAGTCGACTGTCTCCAAGGCTGATTTCTCCAAGATGGTGAAGTCGGGTTATTTCAGTGAGAATGAGAAGAAGCTACTTCGCTTCGGGGGGGGGGGGGAAGAAACTACCCCGAAGCCAGAAAATGATGAAATAGTTATTTTCAAGAGCTTTCTAAAAGCTGGGTTGAGATTCCCCTTAAATAGAATGATCTCTGATGTGCTACAAAGATTTGGTATCTATTTTCACCAACTGACTCCCAACGCGATTGTCAGGCTCAGCGTCTATATCTGGCTCTCCGATGCCAGGCGGTGGAGCCGTTTGCCGATAGCTTCTGTCGAGTTCATGAGCTGCATTACCAAACTAAGGCCAGAAAAGATGTACTGCATGAAAATTTTGGTTGCTATAATTTTGCTTATCGGAAAACCACAAAGTTTCCCGTGATCAGCTACCGAAGCAAATGGCCGGCAGGCTGGAAATCAGAATGGTTTTATGTCAAAGTTGACGAAGACAAAGAGAAGCTGGTTCAGAGCCCTCTTGAACTAACCTTCGGAGAAACAAGACCCCGATGCAAAATGGCAGTAGAAGGTCCAACTTGGGCTGCACTGGGCGAATTCAAAATTATTGCAGAACATATTGGCACTAGAGATTTAGTGCAGGAATTCCTGGCCTTCAGGGTTTTTCCAACTATGAAAGAGTGGACCATGCCGAAGCTTAAAGGGGAAAAGAAAGAGGGGGAACTTGTCAGACTGCCTTATTATTATAAGTTCAAGAAATATTTTAAAGTACCCTGCCAAGAATGGCTTGGTACAATTGAAATAATGAATAATGAAATTCTTGGGAATTACTCTAAAAAAGAGGACCAACTGATGACAGCGGCCTTCGGCACTCGGCCGAAACGAAGGCTGAACAGGGTGCTTGATGCCATAGGATTTGAATACGCTGACTACGGTCGACTGGGCGGAGATGCTAGAGGCCCGAAGCAAAAAAGGATTGCCAGCGCTACTGACGAAGATGTCGTCAAGGTAGCCAAAAAGAAAAAGAAAGATTCTGAAAATCTTAGCGCTGAAGAGTTAAATCCTGAGCCGAAGGTGGCCACTACAAGAAAGAGAAAAAGTGCATCCCCAGAGCCGGAAATGCCGGTCCGAGAAGAAGATACTCCTGCTTCTCCTTCTGCTGTTGAAGTAGAAGAGATTATGAAGGTAATGACTGAACCCTTGCCTATCAGGCTAAGTCCGCTGGCACTGGAACTGACGAAGTTTTTCAGAAGGACAAGGCAGCTTCGGCAGCAGAAAGTCCTGCGAAGCCGAAAAAACGGAGAATTATTCAAGTAACAGATGTGATCCATCAGACGCCGCCACCGGCGACGGTGTCAAAAATTGTCTTTGCCGAAGCTGCCGAAGCCGAAGGCGCCGCAACCGAAGCTACTGGAATGAAAACCACTGAAGCTGAAACCGGCGAAGCCGAGTCTACCGGGGCCGAAGCCAGGGCCACCGAAGAGTCGAACCTGGAAACCACACTTGAGGTTATTGACAATATACTCCTGAAAATGGCTGAAGAAGAAGCTACTTTGGCTGCAGTGAATACGGCAACTGAAAAGGGGAAAGAGCAGATTGATGAAATTTCAGAAGAAGAAGATTTTAACTTTCAAGATTTGCTCGGACAAGAGTTAACAGACACCGAAAAAGAGGAGTTGAAAAAATATGCCATATCTTGCGGATATAAATCAGGGGCTATGCTATTTGGTGGGGTCAACGAAGGGAAACTAAGATGCCTTCGGAACCGCACTGAGGCCAAAATTGTTAGAACCCTCTCCAAAAGCATTGGCTTGCTGAAGCTGGAAGCGGACTTATGCCGTTATCAACGACAACACATCGCCGGAAGCTTGCTTTATGCTAACTTCAAGGTAACGAATATTTTTGTTATTTTATTACTATTATTATTATCTTTTGGGTCGTGTTCTAACGAAGATCATTTCGACAGAGCATATTATTAAGCAAGGTTCTGAAAATGCAACAAGATCTGGAGGAAGAGAAAAACAAAGCCGTCATTCAAGATTTGGCTGAAAAAGTTGAAAATCACGAAGCCAATCTGAAAAAGAAAGACTTCACAATCCAAGACCTTGAAATCATGGTCAAAGAGCACGAAGGTGCATTAGAAAAGAAGGATTTTGTTATTCAGACCATGGAGGGCTCTTTGGCTGAAGTCCAAGCTGAGAATGACAAATTAAAGAATGAATTGCTCCGACAATCAGAAAAATTCGAGCAAGAAAAGAAATATCTTGAAGCAAGCCTGAAAACTGAAGTGGATAAATACTCAGATTTGCAGAAATCCTTTAAAGAACTTCAGGAGAAATGCTTAAGCTTCGACAGCCGATGTGTGCAGCGGCTGAAGGATGTGTTTCACTCTGTCGGAGCTAGCTCTTCGAAATTTACACCTTCAGCTGAAAATCTGCCAAGAACATTAGAATATACTGAAGGCGAAGTTGACGCCGACTTCTGCGCCCTGGTAGCTTCTCGGGGCACAACTACGTCTTTTTTGAAGGCTGGCTGCACACATGGAAACATTGTAAACAGACCAAACTTCAGCTTGTCAGCTTCAGATTTGATGGATATCCCAAGCTTAGCCAGAAGCATCGAAAATAGATTCATGACCCAGATCTGGGTAAGTGGCGGGCGGAAAATGGCAGGCGACGAAGCTCGAAGCCATCTTAAGCTGGTAAGAAACTTATGTTTGTTACTTTTACCTGCTCCTTTTGAAATTTGTACCTTTCTTACTCTGCTGTTTGGTATATACAGGATGACGAAGCTGAAGATTGACAATGCTGAAGTTTGACAAAACTGAAGACGAAGCCTTAGCTGAAGCTTAAAGTTGCTTATAATGTGCTTTCCTGCAAAAATTCTTGGAGAAACTCTTGTAATTTAGATATGGAATAACTCATGTAAATTTGTACATACCTTGTAATATATCCTGTCTCCCTTATCCGCATTCAGTCTGCTTTGCTGTGGACGAAACCTCTCTTTTGAGCCGAAGGCGAAAAACACCTTCCCTTCTTTTCGTACACAATGAAGCATAGAAAATTTTTCCTTCGAATCTTTTCCTTATTTTCTGAAGCACCTGTCTTTTTTGTGTAGCATGATGATGATTCTATATATGTCTAAATGGATGTTTATGAATGCAAATGACATGATGCCATGTAATGTGCAAATGAATATTAGGACACATGTTCAAAAACCATAAGCACGGCCCTTCATCCCCTCAAAAAATCTTTTTGCCGTTTACTTTTCGGCTTCACCGTTTACTTTTCGGTGTATCAGCGTTGACTTTTCGCTGTAAGCCTCCCTTAGGAGCTTCTTCACCTTTTACTTTCGGCGGAATCAGCGTTTATTTTTCGCTGTAAGCCTCCCTTAGGAGCTTCTTCGCCTTTTACTTTCGGCGGAATCAGCATTTATTTTTTGCTGTAAGCTCTGCATTCCCTTAGGAACGACTTTTGAGCTTCTCCCTGTTTTCTTTTCTTTTTTTTTCTTTGCACTCGAAGGTGCGTTCTCAGCTTTTACATTTACATTTTTGGGGGATATCGCTCTTATAGAATTGAAATAAGGAAAAGAAAAATTACATGTTGTGGCCCCATTAAAAACCTTTCTCCCCCTTTGGAAAGGAAAAGGGTGCCACAAAAAAGAATATAAAAAATTACATCGAACTAAACATAATATCGCCGAAGCTCATCCGCATTCCACGATCTAGGAATGTCATTGCCGTCCATATCCTTCAATCTGTAGGAATCGGGTCTTGACGAAGATACTACCAAAAAGGGGCCTTCCCACTTCAGCTGTAATTTGCCTACTGTTTCAGGGTTAGCTACTCTTCGAAGTACCAAGTGTCCTGGTTCAATATTCTTCAGCTTGACCTTTCTATCACGCCATTTTATTGTTTCAGCTTGATATTTATTAATGTTTTCCACAGCTTGAAGTCTGATCCCTTCAATAGCATCTTTTTCTACAGAGCAATCAGCTTCGTTTTCGCCCTCTGCCGAAGCTACTGTCCTTATTGATCCTGTTTTGGCCTCTTCTGGGGTTATTGCTTCGTCACCAAACAATAGTTTAAAGGGTGTAAAGCCTGTTGATCTTGACATGGTTGTGTTATGACTCCACACCACTTTGATTAACTCGTCTGGCCACTTTCCCCTGGGCTGATTGAAGATTGACTTCATTATTCTTGTCATTATGATCCTGTTGGGGACTTGTTCTCAAATGCTATGAGTTAAGAACAAGGCAACATAGAAAATGTTAATCGGTAAAGTCCTTCGTCCTTCGAAGCATTATTCCCCTTAGGATATAATGATTTTCGTACGAAGGTTATGAAGGGCGTACCTTCATAAATACACTATATAATGACGAAGAATGAATTATAAGGAATATAAAGGATAACATAGACAATTGCATATTATTATTAATTTATCTTTGTATTATTATTATGTAGAAACAGAAATAACATCGAATTACAAATGTACCTTCAGCTTGAAGGAGATGAAAGTACAAGCGTGACGCAAAAGCAAATGTCAAATCAGCGTGAACAGTACGGGGGTACTGTTCACCTATTTATAGGCACAGGACACAGCCCATACAAAATTACATTTATGCCCTTTACATTTGATAATAATTCTATAGTAATCTATCGAGGTCTGAATAGCCTTTTCATCTTTAAGTCGGTTTCATTTTTTGCTACCACGCCGAAGCTTTCCTGCTCACACCTTCGGCGCTGTATCAACCTTCGTATTGTTCTGGTCTGCTGTGATACCGACTTGAGTCCGAAGATACCTGTCCACACATTATACTCCAGAAAATACTGTTAAATACTGTTTTTGAGGACCTTCGTAAGCCGAAGGCCCCCAACAGTAGCCCCTCGCAATATTAATTTGTTTAAAATAATAAATTTAGATTGCGACATGGACGAAGGCTTTACGCCGAAGGTCCGAAAAAACACCTTCCCTTTGCTAGAATAGCAACATTCACTGACAAGCGGGGTCTTTCAATTTTCAACGCACCGGGGGTATAAATACGGTCATACCGCAAACTCATTTGGTATGCTCTCTTGCCATCTGCTCCTGCTCACTCAATTTTTAGCTCTTGTGCACTAAGATTTGTTGAGCTTTTAGTTTTGAAGCTTCGGCTTTGAAAACAGTTTTTTAGTGTTTCCGAAGATGTCTGAAGATAAGAAGGCTGCTGCTGAGATGAAGCTGAGTCTCGACGAAGAGAAGAACTTGGGGTTTCTTATAGCGATGTCGAAGACCAATACAGAAAAAATCACCAAGGAGATTCTGGAAGGTTTGTCTGAAGATACTGGTGACAGCGACAGTTATGATGTGGACAGTGGTGGTGAAGACTCCGAAGATCGCCCTTGGCGACCAAGCCACGCGGTTTTCGGCAAATCAACTATCAAAGAAAATCATCTTGTTAACATGAGAGGAAGGTATTTCCGGGATTTGTCCATTGTGAGGGCCGACGAAGGGGAAAAGACTTGTCCACACCCTGAAGAGAATGAAGTCGTAGTGTACCGAAGCTTTTTGAAAGCTGGACTACGATTTCCCCTGAGCGAGTTTGTCGTAGAGGTGCTGAAAATATTCGAAGTCTATCTTCACCAACTTACCCCCGAGGCAATCATAAGTCTGAATATCTTCGTGTGGGCCGTGAGAAGCCAAGGTCTGAAGCCTGATGCAAAAAGTTTCTGCAATATACACGAATTATCATACGAAACAAAACCTTGGGGTAAGGAACAGTATCACAATAATTTTGGCTGCTACAGTTTCGTTTCTCGGTCCGGGTCAAGCTGTCCCGTGCCAACCTTTCGGAAGAGATGGCCCGGCGACTGGATGACAGAATGGTTTTATGTGAAGAATGACCTGACAGTACGAGAAGATATCAAAGGTATAATTATGCGCCCTATTTGGCAAAGCTTCGGCCTTCGGAGGCCGAAGGTTGAAATGAATGAAGCTGCCGAAGAATGCCAGAGAGCCTTCGGCGTTATCTGTTCTTTTATTGGAACGAGAGATTTGGTACAAGAGCATATTGCCTTCAGGGTATGGCCGCTCGCGGAGAAATGGGAAATGCCGCAAGAAACCATAAAGGAGGCCGACGAAGGTGGACTTATCAGGCTGAAGTATACTTTTAAGTTCGGAGATAAATTCGTTGAGCCAGATGATGACTGGTTAAAAAGTATTGAAAATTTAAGTGATGAACTGCTTGGGGCTTATTCGAAGGCCGAAGATACTGCACTGTCAGCAGCCTTCGGAGGCCGAAAAAAGAAGAGGCTGAATCGGGTGTTTGATGCAATCGGGTTCGTCTACCCTGACTATCGTTATCCCATTCGAGGGCAGAAAAGAAAAAACACAACCTCTGCGAAAGAAGAAGCTGCAACTGCTCCTAGCGAGCCAGAGCCGAAAAGAAAGAAGATAAAGGTCCTTACACATCGGCCGCGCTATATTGAACCAGCTTCGGTGCCTGAGTTTACCGGAGAAACTCCTTCGGCCACCGAAGCTGAAGAGCCAACCAAACCAACCTTACTGTCAGAAGTCGCAGAAATGGCCGAAGCGCCAACAAAGATAGAATTGGAAGAACCGAAGATTTTGTTACCAGAAACAAAAGAGATGGCCGAAGCGCCAACCACAGAAAAAATGGAAGAAGTGAAAAAGCCAACTGAGGAAAAAACATCAGAATTTTTGAGTCCTGCAGCAAATGTTGAGACAGTAAAAAATCAAAAGGTGCCAACAGTGACTCCAAAAAGAAAGAGAATGGCTAATGTGCTAGATGTTCTGGAAACAATTAAATCTTCAAGCACACCTCCGAAGAAAACTGTTGCCATTCCCGAAACGAAAACTGAAATTTCTGATATTAAAGTTCTAGAGCAAGAAACTGAAGCCGAAGCTGGGTCCTCAAGGCCCACGAAGATAAAATCGTTGGAAACCGAGGAAGAAAAAATAACAGAGCCAACTTTTGTTGAAGAAATCAGTGTCATTGCCCCCGAAGCATCCCCCAAAGTCCTTGATTATATTGTTCGTCATGCTTCGGGGAAAAAATTATCAGAAAAAGAAAAGCAAGAGGCCCAGCGCTACGCCCAAAAACTGAAGTCCCAAAGGGGGCGTTAATATTCAATGGCAGTGGAGAAGAAGACTTTTTGTATTGTCTCCCTGACAGCAAGGAGATTTCTGTCTGTCGGGAGATGAGCAAGAGCTTCGGATTCCCAACACTAGAAGACGGGCTCTCGGTGCTGTCGAAGAACGATCTGGCCGACAGCCTGGCGTATAATAGCTTAAAGGTGCAACAAATGGGATCTTTGTATTTTTTGTTGAGACCAAAATTTTTCGTTTGCTTAAATCTAATGACGTACACATATTCTTCTTTGCAGGGCCTGATACTTAGCAATGCTCTCAGGGCCCAAAAAGATGCTGAAGACGAAGGGTGTGCTATAGCCCTGAGCAACCTTCGTTCCGAAGTTATTGAACTGAGGAACGAAGGTCTCGAAAAAGATAAAATATTACATTCATTAATAAATAGAATAAAGGAAGACGAAGCTACTTTTAAAGGTGAAGCTGAAGCTCAGAGGCGCGAAATTGAAGATCTTCGAAGACAACTGGCCAGAGCCAAAGAGGAACGCATGCTTGAAGAAACAAAACGAGAACTCAGCGACCAATGGGCAAATCATTTAGAGGGAACTGTTGAAGAGCTTCGTTCATCCAAGAAAAGATGTTATAACAAATCTATATAGTGTGTCAAGAAGTTGAAAGCTAGCTTCGCCAGTGTCGGCGCCTTTTCGAGCGAAGAAAACTTTACAAGAGGCAACCCCGAAGGCCCTATCGAATGGATCAATCACGAAGCTGAGGCTTTCGAGGAAATTTTAAACAGCCGCGGAGACATATGTGCTTTCTCGGGTGCCAGGGGAATTGCCACCATTTTAGAGAAAAAGGGCTGCGAGCATGTAAAGATTTTAGCACAATCCGAAGCTGGCTTGTCCTTCGAAGATGCAAGAGATCCTTCGGCCGAAGCTAGCATGGTAGGTGGAAAATTTTTCACCGACGTCTGGGATAATGGTGGCCGAGAAATGGCCCGAGAAATTATTCGAAAAAGCTAAAAGGGCATTCACGATGCTAGAGAAGTGGCTGAGGCTACTGAAAAAAACGCAGAGCCCAAAGGGCAAATAGGTATCAACTAATGGTTTTTATTGTGTTGTAATTTCCGATTTTAAACTTCGTTCGCAATTTGTAATAGCAATGTAGCCGTATCCTTTCCTCCTTCAGATCCTACTAAAGCATCTTCGGGACCTCCCCCGAAAGGAGACGACGAAATTAAAAAGATGGCCGAAGCTATCATGGATGAAGTTGTTAATCGGCTCCTGAACGAGGCTGCAGAAGTCGTTTTGAGAGAAGATTAAGTATTATTGTAAAAACTTCTGAAATGTAATATATTGTAACATTTTGTAACCCTGAATGTAATATACCTGTTTCTATTGTTCAATTCTTTACGATGCATGAAATTTTACACGTACCATTTTTGAGTCTTTGACGAAAAAACACCTTCCCTTCTTTTCATGCTTCGTGAAGAAGAATTTTTCTTTGTCACAACAATATCCATAGTGTTCTAATGAATAATATCCAGGCTTCATGAAGATATTTTCCGAAGCTATACTTCCGAAGATCAATAATGTATCTCCTTGTGACATCATGATTTTTCCCTTTTTTCAAAACGTTCTTCTGCAGATCGATATTGTGTCCGCCTCTTGTGCCATATGCAACATGATGTATGATGCTTATGCTATGCGAAATGATGCGATGATGTTATGTTATGTGAGGCGGTGTTTATTCCGAAGATACACACACATCCCTGCAATAAAACACACAATCTTTTATAAGCCTCCCTTAGGAGCTTCTTCGCCTTTTACTTCAGCGGAATCAGCGTTTATTTTTCGCTGTAAGCCTCCCTTAGGAGCTTCTTCGCCTTTTACTTTCAGCGGTATTCGCGTTGACTTTTCGCGCTTCGCCTTTTACTTAGGCGGTATCAGCGTTGACTTTTCGCTGTAAGCTCTGCATTCCCTTTGGAACGACTTTGGAGCAGAAAACTTACACTGCACCCCCTCTGGAGCGGCTTTTTGTGACTTCGGCAAACTTACTCTGCGTTCCTTAGAACGACTTTTTGTTGCTTCGAAGAATTTTCGATAATTTGAAGGTCCTCTTTGTTATCACAAATCTTTAAACTTCAACAACTTAAGCCTGTGAAGAAAATATATTTTCCTTGTGGGAATCAACGAAACTATTTACATGAAACCTAAACAATGTCCTTTATTACACAGAAAATAAAACTGAATGAAAAAGATTGCTATTAAGGTAGGATATTTGTCAATAGATGTGCTTTGACTCTGGCACAGTGCTGTTGACTGTGCGAGCTTCGGACTGTTCTCTAAAGTCCCTTTGGTGTGGAGCATATTGACTCCCTTCTGGCTGCTGGCCTTGTTGCAGCGGTGGTGGAGGCGGAGGCTGTTGCCAGGAAGCTTGAGGTTGACTCGCCGAAGCAACAGAAACTGCAGGGTGATTGCCTACATACTCTGGGATGTAAGGCGAATGATACGAAGCAGTGTGCATGACCTGCTTCGGCTGAGCCTGTTGTGCTGCCGCTTCGGGTATTTCCTTTTGCTTCTGGATGGTAACATGGCACATCCTGGTGGTATGACCTTTGTTCTCACCACAGAATAAGCAAAAGATTCTTCTCGGTTGATCGCCAAATCTTCCGCCGAAGCCCCTGGCGCCTCTGCCTCTCGGAGCTGGTGGTCGGAAGGAGCCTTGCTGTTGCCCCGAAGCCTGTGAGGAACACTGTGGCCTTTGCTGTTGGCTCCCTCTATCATCATTTTGAGTAGAGTTATGAATTGATCTAATGTGCCTCGGATAGAACCTCCCTCCGAAGCCCCTGGTCATTTCAGAAAACCTGAAAGCCTCCTCCCTTCTTTGGCGAAAATCATTATCGGCCCGAATGTACTCGTCCATCTTCTGGAGCAGCTTCTCCAAAGTTTGAGGAGGCTTCCTAGCGAAGTACTGAGCTGACGGTCCTGGCCGAAGCCCCTTGATCATGGCCTCAATGACAATTTCGTTGGGCACTGTTGGTGCCTGTGCCCTCAAACGCAAGAACCTCCGGACATACGCCTGAAGGTACTCTTCGTGATCCTGGGTACACTGGAATAGAGCTTGAGCCGTGATCGGCTTCGTCTGGAACCCTTGGAAGCTGGTTAACAACAAGTCCTTCAGCTTTTGCCACGAAGTGATGGTTCCTGGTCGAAGGGAGGAGTACCAGGTTTGAGCAACACTCCTGACAGCCATAACAAAAGATTTAGCCATGACCGCAGCATTGCCACCATACGAAGATACTGTTGCTTCGTAGCTCATCAAAAACTGCTTCGGGTCTGAGTGGCCATCAAATATGGGAAGCTGAGGCGGCTTGTAGGACGGAGGCCAAGGTGTAGCCTGCAGCTCAGCGGACAGAGGAGAAGCATCATCAAAAACAAAATTCCCATGATGGAAATTGTCATACCAGTCATCTTCATTGAGGAAACCCTCCTGACGAAGGTCTTGGTGCTGAGGCCTTCGGTGTTGCTCATCCTGAGTAAGATGACGAACTTCCTCAGAGGCTTCGTCTATCTGCCTTTGTAGTTCAGCTAGCCTGGCCATCTTTTCCTTCTTCCTCTGCACCTGTTGGTGAAGCATCTCCATGTCTCTGATTTCTTGGTCTATCTCATCCTCTGGTGGTGTCGGGCTAACAGCCTTCCTTTTCTGGCTTCGGGCCTCCCGAAGGGAGACAGTCTCCTGATTGTGGTCCAGCGGTTGAAGAGCTGCAGTGCCAGTTGCTGAAGCTTTCTTCGACGCCATAGCGAAGGTTTAAGATCGCCGAAGGTGTTCAGAAAACTCAAAGAGTGGAAGTGAGTTCACCGGAGGTGGGCGCCAATGTTGGGGACTTGTTCTCAAATGCTATGAGTTAAGAACAAGGCAACATAGAAAATGTTAATCGGTAAAGTCCTTCGTCCTTCGAAGCATTATTCCCCTTAGGATATAATGATTTTCGGACGAAGGTTATGAAGGGCGTACCTTCATAAATACACTATATAATGACGAAGAATGAATTATAAGGTATATAAAGGATAACATAGACAATTGCATATTATTATTAATTTATCTTTGTATTATTATTATGTAGAAACAGAAATAACATCGAATTACAAATGTACCTTCAGCTTGAAGGAGATGAAAGTACAAGCGTGACGCAAAAGCGAATGTCAAATCAGCGTGAACAGTACGGGGGTACTGTTCACCTATTTATAGGCACAGGACACAGCCCATACAAAATTACATTTATGCCCTTTACATTTGATAATAATTCTATAGTAATCTATCGAGGTCTGAATAGCCTTTTCATCTTTAAGTCGGTTTCATTTTTTGCTACCACGCCGAAGCTTTCCTGCTCACACCTTCGGCGTTGTATCAACCTTCGTATTGTTCTGGTCTGCTGTGACACCGACTTGAGTCCGAAGATACCTGTCCACACATTATACTCCAGAAAATACTGTTAAATACTGTTTTTGAGGACCTTCGTAAGCCGAAGGCCCCCAATGATGAAGACATCCACACTACTGATGCATCTATACCAATACAAGTACCAATTTCTGGTCCCATTACTCGCGCTCGTGCTCGTCAACTCAACCATCAGGTGATTACACTCTTGAGTTCATGTCCATCATATTTAGACCATGGAGACCCGTGCACTCTTGTTTTGCTTAGGAATCAGGGAGAAGACCGAAAGGGAAAAGGATTTGAACATGCTGGATTCGGACTGCAGAAGAACACCAACTTGTGACGGTCACCACGGTCAGATGCGGGCTCGGATTGGAATGTTCAAGCACAACATGGAAAGCTTATCAAGTCTACTTTCATATGGATCCGGAATTATAGTCATATCTGTTCTGAGGCCGCCGTAATCATTGTTTTCTTACCGAGACATTTCCTGCCTTTTCTGCCCATGGTGCTGCGTCACCCTATTTTGGCCCAATGGGTCGTGTATCAAGTTAGGTCCATTAGGGACGCATCCTAGGGTTGCAGCACGACCCCAATACCCTTGTGGTCGTCCTCCCATGTTTATAAACCCCCTAGCCGCCACCAAGAACAGCGGGTTTTGTTTAGATCAAGTTTAGCTCTCGCTACTTGCTTGCAAGCGCGCGTGCTAGTTCAGCCGCCCGTCTTCTTGTCTTCGGAACCCCACCATATTGTAGTTTGATCTTTAAACCTACATTTAGATCTGGTAATTCAGTACTTGTTCTACTTGTTCTTGCTAGTTCTTCGATTGCTTGCAGGACGAGTGCCCTAGTGGCCAGGGTGTCACGCTCCACAAGATCGTGACAGCCATAGGAGGTGGTGTATCGGTTGCTAAGGCGCAGCGTCTTTGGAAGGCTGTAGTCGGGCCGTGAACGTCGTCTCCTCCCCCAATCGAGTTATTCCACACCCTCTCATCGAAAGATCGGGCAATCACCCAACGGGTGCACATCAGTTGGTAATCAGAGCAAGGTTTATCGGTGAGAGATTTACTTTTCTTCGCTGTTTTCTTATCTCCTATAGTCCAGAAAAAGCCAAAAAAATAGTAGATTAGTTTTACCGCAATCCTATAAACCATTGAGCATTTACTAGTACTACTTAGTTAGGGCTTGTTGAGTTTTTGGTTGCATCGGTTGTGTCGAGTTGCTGGTCTTAGTTTATTCCTTTAGAGTTTTGAGTTCTACCACGTTTTGGTCACCACGAGATCCACCATCACCAAAAACATCTCTGGTTCGTTTTTGCCACCACGGATACATATCATATCCGATTTGGAAGTTTAAATACAATCTAGAAAGCTTATCTTATCTTCTTTCCAACGGATCTGACCTTATCTCAAAATTCGTTCTGAGCGCTCCGCAATCATCGTAGAGATTTCTGGACTTTCTATATTAACAAGATTTGTTAAATCTGATTTAAAGGGGCTGTTAGCAATATCTTTATTGTTTGGGTTGTCATAGTGAAAAAAGGGTTTAAGCCCCTGCAAAAAAAAAACAGAAGAAGAAGAAGAAAAAAAAAAGAATAGAAAAAAAAGGAAAAGAAGAAGAAGGGGGCTGAATCTCTAAATCTGTTGTTTCTCTTTGTGCTGTGCTAGTTGTTCTTTTTCAGTGACTACCTTTGTGCCTAGGCTCACGTCTCTAACCTGGTTTAGCCTAGGACCAGCACAGTACCACCGTTGAACGATTATTCAGCTTGCTTTTGTAACTAACGTGGTACTAGTGTATTCCTTGCTTCAGCCCACCTACAACTCTACATATTTCGACTACAGTTTGACAGGTCGTGTTGCTGCGGCACCGATACACTTATTCCACGGTTGCAGACTTGTTGGTTGCTGACCCCTCCTGTTGTGCAAGGTAAGAATTGGTAAGAGCTTGTGTGGCAGGTTGAGAGTGAGCGCCTTGCAGTAGCTACATCCTAATAGTTGTAGAGTTTTTATTCCTTCACGTTTTTTTTCTTGTTGCCTCTGTTCGTCTAACCATGGCAGGATTGGAGGTTGATGATGCTTCTCGTAATATGCCACACTCTCCTCGCACCAAGGGTATCATACAACACTTTGTAAGGCTGGTGAAGACTCACACGGAAGGTCTTGATAATGACATGCAGGTGACGAATGAAAAGATGGGGCAATTGGAGGCCACACAGATCGACACAAACACCAAACTTGCAAATGTGGAAATGGCAGTTGCTCATATTGACAAGAGCCTTGTCGCACTCTTGAGGCGGTTTGATGAGATGCATGCTAATATCAATGGTGGGCGTGATGAGGGCGCCGAAGGTAACTGGGATGACTATGTTGCTGATACTGAACAAGATGACCAAGAAGCACCTAATCGCCGGCGACTACGTACTAACCGTAGAGGTATGGGTGGTTTTCGCCGACGTGAGGTACATGGTAATGATGATGCTTTTAGTAAGGTTAAATTTAAAATACCTCCTTTTGATGGTAAATATGACCCTGATGCTTACATTACTTGGGAGATTGCGGTTGATCAAAAGTTTGCATGCCATGAATTTCCTGAGAATGCGCGGGTTAGAGCTGCTACTAGTGAGTTTACTGATTTTGCTTCTGTTTGGTGGATAGAACATGGTAAGAAGAATCCTAATAACATGCCACAAACTTGGGATGCGTTGAAACGGGTCATGCGGGCTAGATTTGTTCCTTCTTATTATGCACGTGATATGTTAAACAAGTTGCAACAATTGAGACAGGGTACTAAAAGTGTAGAAGAATATTATCAGGAATTACAAATGGGTATGCTGCGTTGTAACATAGAGGAGTGTGAGGAATCTGCTATGGCTAGATTTTTGGGCGGGTTAAATAGGGAAATTCAGGACATCCTTGCTTATAAAGATTATGCTAATGTAACCCGATTGTTTCATCTTGCTTGCAAAGCTGAAAGGGAAGTGCAGGGACGACGTGCTAGTGCAAGGTCTAATGTTTCTGCAGGAAAATCTACACCATGGCAACAGCGCACGACTACGTCCATGACCGGCCGTACACCAGCACCAACTCCCTCGCCAAGTCGACCAGCACCCCCGCCTTCCTCCGGCGACAAACCACGTGCATCTTCCACAAATTCAGCAACCAAATCTGCCCAGAAACCAGCAGGTAGTGCCTCTTCAGTAGCCTCCACGGGTAGAACAAGAGATGTTCTGTGTTATCGATGCAAGGGCTATGGACACGTGCAGCGTGATTGTCCTAATCAGCGTGTTTTGGTGGTAAAAGACGATGGTGGGTATTCCTCTGCTAGTGATTTGGATGAAGCTACACTTGCTTTGCTTGCGGCTGATGATGCAGGCACTAAGGAACCACCCGAAGAACAGATTGGTGCAGATGATGCAGAGCATTATGAGAGCCTCATTGTACAGCGTGTGCTTAGTGCACAAATGGAGAAGGCAGAGCAGAATCAGCGACATACGTTGTTTCAAACAAAGTGTGTCATTAAGGAGCGTTCATGTCGTTTGATCATTGATGGAGGTAGCTGCAACAACTTGGCTAGCAGCGACATGGTGGAGAAGCTTGCACTTACGACCAAACCGCACCCGCATCCATATCACATTCAATGGCTTAACAATAGTGGTAAGGTCAAGGTAACCAAGCTGGTACGAATTAATTTTGCTATTGGTTCATATCGTGATGTTGTTGACTGTGATGTTGTGCCTATGGATGCTTGTAATATTCTGCTAGGTAGACCATGGCAATTTGATTCAGATTGTATGCATCATGGTAGATCAAATCAATATTCTCTCATACACCATGATAAGAAAATTATTTTGCTTCCCATGTCCCCTGAGGCTATTGTGTGTGATGATGTTGCTAAAGCTACCAAAGCTAAAACTGAGAACAACAAGAATATTAAAGCTGTTGGTAATAACAAAGATGGGATAAAATTGAAAGGACATTGCTTGCTTGCAACAAAAACTGATGTTAATGAATTATTTGCTTCCACTACTGTTGCCTACGCCTTGGTATGCAAGGATGCTTTGATTTCAATTCAAGATATGCAGCATTCTTTGCCTCCTGTTATTACTAACATTTTGCAGGAGTATTCTGATGTATTTCCAAGTGAGATACCAGAGGGGCTGCCACCTATACGAGGGATTGAGCACCAAATTGATCTTATTCCTGGTGCATCTTTGCCGAATCGTGCGCCATATAGGACAAATCCAGAGGAAACAAAAGAAATTCAGCGACAAGTGCAAGAACTACTCGACAAAGGTTACGTGCGTGAGTCTCTTAGTCCGTGTGCTGTTCCGGTTATTTTAGTGCCTAAAAAAGATGGAACATGGCGTATGTGTGTTGATTGTAGGGCTATTAATAATATCACGATACGTTATCGACACCCTATTCCACGTTTAGATGATATGCTTGATGAATTGAGTGGTGCCATTGTCTTTTCTAAAGTTGATTTGCGTAGTGGGTACCACCAGATTCGTATGAAATTGGGAGATGAATGGAAAACTGCTTTCAAAACTAAGTTCGGATTGTATGAGTGGTTAGTCATGCCTTTTGGGTTAACTAATGCACCTAGCACTTTCATGAGATTAATGAACGAGGTTTTGCGTGCCTTCATTGGAAAATTTGTGGTAGTATACTTTGATGACATATTAATCTACAGCAAATCTATGGATGAACATGTTGATCACATGCGTGCTGTTTTTAATGCTTTACGAGATGCACGTTTATTTGGTAACCTTGAGAAGTGCACATTTTGCACCGATCGAGTTTCGTTTCTTGGTTATGTTGTGACTCCACAGGGAATTGAGGTTGATCAAGCCAAGGTAGAAGCGATACATGGATGGCCTATGCCAAAGACTATCACACAGGTGCGGAGTTTCCTAGGACTTGCTGGCTTCTATCGCCGTTTTGTGAAGGACTTTAGCACCATTGCTGCACCTTTGAATGAGCTTACGAAGAAGGGAGTGCATTTTAGTTGGGGCAAAGTACAAGAGCACGCTTTCAACGTGCTGAAAGATAAGTTGACACATGCACCTCTCCTCCAACTTCCTGATTTTAATAAGACTTTTGAGCTTGAATGTGATGCTAGTGGAATTGGATTGGGTGGTGTTTTGTTACAAGAAGGCAAACCTGTTGCATATTTTAGTGAAAAATTGAGTGGGTCTGTTCTAAATTATTCTACTTATGATAAGGAATTATATGCTCTTGTGCGAACATTAGAAACATGGCAGCATTATTTGTGGCCCAAAGAGTTTGTTATTCATTCTGATCATGAATCTTTGAAACATATTCGTAGTCAAGGAAAACTGAACCGTAGACATGCTAAGTGGGTTGAATTTATCGAATCGTTTCCTTATGTTATTAAGCACAAGAAAGGAAAAGAGAATATCATTGCTGACGCTTTGTCTAGGAGATATACTTTGCTGAATCAACTTGACTACAAAATCTTTGGATTAGAGACGATTAAAGACCAATATGTTCATGATGCTGATTTTAAAGATGTGTTGCTGCATTGTAAAGATGGGAAAGGATGGAACAAATATATCGTTAGTGATGGGTTTGTGTTTAGAGCTAACAAGCTATGCATTCCAGCTAGCTCCGTTCGTTTGTTGTTGTTACAGGAAGCACATGGAGGTGGCTTAATGGGACATTTTGGAGCAAAGAAAACGGAGGACATACTTGCTGGTCATTTCTTTTGGCCCAAGATGAGAAGAGATGTGGTGAGATTGGTTGCTCGTTGCACGACATGCCAAAAGGCGAAGTCACGGTTAAATCCACACGGTTTGTATTTGCCTCTACCCGTTCCTAGTGCTCCTTGGGAAGATATTTCTATGGATTTTGTGCTGGGATTGCCTAGGACTAGGAAGGGACGTGATAGTGTGTTTGTGGTTGTTGATAGATTTTCTAAGATGGCACATTTCATACCATGTCATAAAACTGACGATGCTACTCATATTGCTGATTTGTTCTTTCGTGAAATTGTTCGCTTGCATGGTGTGCCCAACACAATCGTTTCTGATCGTGATGCTAAATTTCTTAGTCATTTTTGGAGGACTTTGTGGGCAAAATTGGGGACTAAGCTTTTATTTTCTACTACATGTCATCCTCAAACTGATGGTCAAACTGAAGTTGTGAATAGAACTTTGTCTACTATGTTAAGGGCAGTTCTAAAGAAGAATATTAAGATGTGGGAGGACTGTTTGCCTCATATTGAATTTGCTTATAATCGATCATTGCATTCTACTACAAAGATGTGCCCATTTCAGATTGTATATGGTTTGTTACCTCGTGCTCCTATTGATTTAATGCCTTTGCCATCTTCTGAAAAACTAAATTTTGATGCTACTAGGCGTGCTGAATTGATGTTAAAACTGCACGAAACTACTAAAGAAAACATAGAGCGTATGAATGCTAGATATAAGTTTGCTAGTGATAAAGGTAGAAAGGAAATAAATTTTGAACCTGGAGATTTAGTTTGGTTGCATTTGAGAAAGGAAAGGTTTCCTGAATTACGAAAATCTAAATTGTTGCCTCGAGCCGATGGACCGTTTAAAGTGCTAGAGAAAATTAACGACAATGCATATAGGCTAGATCTGCCTGCAGACTTTGGGGTTAGCCCCACATTTAACATTGCAGATTTAAAGCCCTACTTGGGAGAGGAAGTTGAGCTTGAGTCGAGGACGACTCAAATGCAAGAAGGGGAGAATGATGAAGACATCCACACTACTGATGCATCTATACCAATACAAGTACCAATTTCTGGTCCCATTACTCGCGCTCGTGCTCGTCAACTCAACCATCAGGTGATTACACTCTTGAGTTCATGTCCATCATATTTAGACCATGGAGACCCGTGCACTCTTGTTTTGCTTAGGAATCAGGGAGAAGACCGAAAGGGAAAAGGATTTGAACATGCTGGATTCGGACTGCAGAAGAACACCAACTTGTGACGGTCACCACGGTCAGATGCGGGCTCGGATTGGAATGTTCAAGCACAACATGGAAAGCTTATCAAGTCTACTTTCATATGGATCCGGAATTATAGTCATATCTGTTCTGAGGCCGCCGTAATCATTGTTTTCTTACCGAGACATTTCCTGCCTTTTCTGCCCATGGTGCTGCGTCACCCTATTTTGGCCCAATGGGTCGTGTATCAAGTTAGGTCCATTAGGGACGCATCCTAGGGTTGCAGCACGACCCCAATACCCTTGTGGTCGTCCTCCCATGTTTATAAACCCCCTAGCCGCCACCAAGAACAGCGGGTTTTGTTTAGATCAAGTTTAGCTCTCGCTACTTGCTTGCAAGCGCGCGTGCTAGTTCAGCCGCCCGTCTTCTTGTCTTCGGAACCCCACCATATTGTAGTTTGATCTTTAAACCTACATTTAGATCTGGTAATTCAGTACTTGTTCTACTTGTTCTTGCTAGTTCTTCGATTGCTTGCAGGACGAGTGCCCTAGTGGCCAGGGTGTCACGCTCCACAAGATCGTGACAGCCATAGGAGGTGGTGTATCGGTTGCTAAGGCGCAGCGTCTTTGGAAGGCTGTAGTCGGGCCGTGAACGTCGTCTCCTCCCCCAATCGAGTTATTCCACACCCTCTCATCGAAAGATCGGGCAATCACCCAACGGGTGCACATCACCCAACAGATCCCATTGGCTCTTTCAACAAGTCCATTTGACTCTGGGTGTCGGACTGATGCAAAATGGATCTTCGTGCCGATTTGATTACAAAATTCTCTGAAGGCTTCAGAATCAAACTGTGTTCCATTATCCACAGTGATAGCCTTCGGCACTCCGAAGCGACAAACAATGTTTTGCCAGAAAAACTTTTGAATGGTAAATGAAGTTATTGTGGCTAAGGGCTTCGCCTCAATCCATTTGGAAAAATATTCCACTGCCACCACCACATATCTTAAGTTCCCCTGGGCTGGTGGTAATGGACCTAGCAAATCCAGACCCCACCTTTGCAACGACCATGTGGGTTGTATTAATTGAGTTAAAGACGAAGGTTGTTTTTGATCTCTTGTACATTTCTGACAACCTTCGCACTTTTGAACTAAATCTGCTGCATCCGAAGCTGCCTTTGGCCAATAAAATCCTTGGCGAAAAACCTTCCCAAGCAAAGGCCTAGATCCAATGTGAGATCCACACAGACCTGCATGTATGTCCTTCATTAATTCTATACCTTCGGATCTGGATAAGCACTTGAGCAATGGAGAAAAGACCCCACGCTTGTATAGCTCCCCTTCTATTATGACATATGGTCGAGCTCTTGCTTCTATTCTCCTGTTATAAGCTTCGTCGTTTGAAAGAAAATTACCCTGGAGGAAAGAGATAATCTCAGTTCTCCAACCTTCACTATAAACAGGGGATATATTAAGGATTGCTCTTTCAAGAAGCTCGACCGAAGGTGCTTTTATTGTTTCAAAAAATACTTCCGAAGGTATAGGTAGCCCCTGGGCTGCTGACTTAGCCAATAGATCAGCGTATTCATTTTCTCCACGAGGAATATTTTTGACAGAGAAACCTTCGAAGGAAGCCTCGATCCTTCGGACTGTATCTAGACACTTTTCAAGCTTCGGGTCTCTTGCTTTGTAGCTCTTGTCAATATGACCAGAAATAACTTGAGAATCAGTTTTAAGAATGGCCCTTCTGATTCCCATTGCCTTTAATTTCTGAAGACCCAAAAGCAGAGCTTCATACTCAGCGATGTTATTTGTGCAACTAAAATCAAGTCTTGCCGCATAACAAGTTTTAACTTTGGAAGGTGAATTCAACACAGCAGCCGCTCCTGCTCCAAAGGTTCCCCAAGACCCATCGCAAAACATTGTCCATGCTTCGGCATCTTTATTTGTTTCTTCCTCCTGAGCCCCTGGCGTCCAGTCAGCAATAAAGTCTGCTAATGCCTGGGACTGAATCGAAGATCTATGAACATAATCAATACAAAATTCATTGAGCTCTGCAGCCCATTTTCCAATCCTTCCAGTAGCTTCTCGGTTTCTCATAATATCCTTTAGAGGTTGTGAAGAAGGAACAATTATGTTGTAAGCTTGAAAATAGTGCCGAAGCTTCCTGGAGGCCATCAAAACAACATATAGTACCTTCTCCAATTCTGTATAATTTTTCTTTGATAAACTAAGAACCTCGGATACGAAATATATTGGGGCCTGCTTCTTAACTTGACCTTCAAGCTTCTCCTGGACAAGTGCTGCACTTACCGCTGAGTGCGAAGCTGCCACATATAATAACAAAGGAGCCCCTGGCGTAGGTGGAGTTAGTGTTGTTAGATCTATCAAATACTGTTTCAGCTCTTCAAAGGCCTTCTGCTGGATTGGTCCCCATTGAAAGACTTCGGCTGACTTCAGCACTTCGAAGAATGGTAAGTTTCTCTCTGCTGATCTGGATATGAATCTATTGAGAGATGCCAGCCTTCCTGTCAATCTTTGAGCCCCCTTTTTTGTACTTGGCGGCTCCATTCGAAGTATAGCTTCGATTTTACTTGGGTTGGCCTCAATTCCCTTTGTTGAAACTAGGCAACCAAGAAATTTCCCCTTCTTTACTCCGAAGACACATTTTTCTGGATTCAGCTTTAGACCAGCTTGTCTAAAATTAGCGAAGGTCTCCTGTAAATCAGCAATGTGGTTATCCTGCTTCGTGCTTTTTACAATGATATCATCAACATAAGTTAGTACATTCCTGCCTATCTGAGAATGGAGGACCTTTGTTGTCATTCTACTGAAGCTTCCTCCAGCATTCTTAAGGCCTTAAGGCATCCGAAGGTAACAATATGTCCCACTAGGGGTTATGAAACTGGTTTTCGGTTCATCCTCCTTCTTCATCCAGATTTGATGATAGCCTGAATAGCAATCCAGCAAACTCATAAGTTCTGATGAAGCTACTGCATCAACTAAAGAATCTATCCTTGGCAATGGAAACTCATCCTTCGGACAGGCCTTATTGAGATCAGTAAAATCGATGCACATTCTCCGTTTACCATTGGCCTTCTTCACCATAACAGTGTTAGCCAATCATTCTGGGTATTTTACCTCTCTAATAACTCCGGCACTGAGGAGTCTTTTCACTTCATTCCGAGCACCTTCGGCCTTGTCATCAGACATCTTCCGAAGCCTCTGTTTCCTGGGTCTGAAGGATGGATCAACATTGAGCGAGTGCTCAATAACATCCCTGTTAACTCCGCAAAGATCATTAGCCGACCAAGCAAAAACATCTTTATTGTTGAACAAAAACCTTATCAAGGTTTTCTCCTGCTCTTCGGACAATTGAGATCCCAATAGCACCTTCTGCTCTGCTATATCCTCACATAAGAGCATGGGTTTTGGCTGGTCAGCCGAAGCAGCTTTTTCCCTTCTGAACTTGTATTGCTCACAAGCTTCAGTTCCATCTATATTATGGATTGCTTTTGAGTCTGTCCAATTTCCTTCGGCCCTTCTGGCAGCCTCTTGGCTTCCATGAATAGCAATGGGCCCTTGGTCCGAAGGTATCTTCATGCAAAGATAAGCTGGATGCAGAATTGCTTCGAAGGCATTAAGAGTACCACGACCAATGATTGCATTGTAAGGGTACTCCATGTCAACAATATCAAACATAACTTGTTCAGTCCTTGCATTGTTGATGAATCCGAAAGCCACTGACATTGAGATTTTGCCGAGTGCTACAATCTGCCTTCCTCCGAAGCCGCAGAGGGGATGTGTGGCATCAAGAATTTTATGTTCGGGCTCTTGCATCTGTCTGAAGGCCTTAGCAAATATGATATCAACTGCACTGCCTATATTGATGTGCACCCGTTGGGTGATTGCCCGATCTTTCGATGAGAGGGTGTGGAATAACTCGATTGGGGGAGGAGACGACGTTCACGGCCCGACTACAGCCTTCCAAAGACGCTGCGCCTTAGCAACCGATACACCACCTCCTATGGCTGTCACGATCTTGTGGAGCGTGACACCCTGGCCACTAGGGCACTCGTCCTGCAAGCAATCGAAGAACTAGCAAGAACAAGTAGAACAAGTACTGAATTACCAGATCTAAATGTAGGTTTAAAGATCAAACTACAATATGGTGGGGTTCCGAAGACAAGAAGACGGGCGGCTGAACTAGCACGCGCGCTTGCAAGCAAGTAGCGAGAGCTAAACTTGATCTAAACAAAACCCGCTGTTCTTGGTGGCGGCTAGGGGGTTTATAAACATGGGAGGACGACCACAAGGGTATTGGGGTCGTGCTGCAACCCTAGGATGCGTCCCTAATGGACCTAACTTGATACACGACCCATTGGGCCAAAATAGGGTGACGCAGCACCATGGGCAGAAAAGGCAGGAAATGTCTCGGTAAGAAAACAATGATTACGGCGGCCTCAGAACAGATATGACTATAATTCCGGATCCATATGAAAGTAGACTTGATAAGCTTTCCATGTTGTGCTTGAACATTCCAATCCGAGCCCGCATCTGACCGTGGTGACCGTCACAAGTTGGTGTTCTTCTGCAGTCCGAATCCAGCATGTTCAAATCCTTTTCCCTTTCGGTCTTCTCCCTGATTCCTAAGCAAAACAAGAGTGCACGGGTCTCCATGGTCTAAATATGATGGACATGAACTCAAGAGTGTAATCACCTGATGGTTGAGTTGACGAGCACGAGCGCGAGTAATGGGACCAGAAATTGGTACTTGTATTGGTATAGATGCATCAGTAGTGGGGATGTCTTCATCATTCTCCCCTTCTTGCATTTGAGTCGTCCTCGACTCAAGCTCAACTTCCTCTCCCAAGTAGGGCTTTAAATCTGCAATGTTAAATGTGGGGCTAACCCCAAAGTCTGCAGGCAGATCTAGCCTATATGCATTGTCGTTAATTTTCTCTAGCACTTTAAACGGTCCATCGGCTCGAGGCAACAATTTAGATTTTCGTAATTCAGGAAACCTTTCCTTTCTCAAATGCAACCAAACTAAATCTCCAGGTTCAAAATTTATTTCCTTTCTACCTTTATCACTAGCAAACTTATATCTAGCATTCATACGCTCTATGTTTTCTTTAGTAGTTTCGTGCAGTTTTAACATCAATTCAGCACGCCTAGTAGCATCAAAATTTAGTTTTTCAGAAGATGGCAAAGGCATTAAATCAATAGGAGCACGAGGTAACAAACCATATACAATCTGAAATGGGCACATCTTTGTAGTAGAATGCAATGATCGATTATAAGCAAATTCAATATGAGGCAAACAGTCCTCCCACATCTTAATATTCTTCTTTAGAACTGCCCTTAACATAGTAGACAAAGTTCTATTCACAACTTCAGTTTGACCATCAGTTTGAGGATGACATGTAGTAGAAAATAAAAGCTTAGTCCCCAATTTTGCCCACAAAGTCCTCCAAAAATGACTAAGAAATTTAGCATCACGATCAGAAACGATTGTGTTGGGCACACCATGCAAGCGAACAATTTCACGAAAGAACAAATCAGCAATATGAGTAGCATCGTCAGTTTTATGACATGGTATGAAATGTGCCATCTTAGAAAATCTATCAACAACCACAAACACACTATCACGTCCCTTCCTAGTCCTAGGCAATCCCAGCACAAAATCCATAGAAATATCTTCCCAAGGAGCACTAGGAACGGGTAGAGGCAAATACAAACCGTGTGGATTTAACCGTGACTTCGCCTTTTGGCATGTCGTGCAACGAGCAACCAATCTCACCACATCTCTTCTCATCTTGGGCCAAAAGAAATGACCAGCAAGTATGTCCTCCGTTTTCTTTGCTCCAAAATGTCCCATTAAGCCACCTCCATGTGCTTCCTGTAACAACAACAAACGAACGAAGCTAGCTGGAATGCATAGCTTGTTAGCTCTAAACACAAACCCATCACTAACGATATATTTGTTCCATCCTTTCCCATCTTTACAATGCAGCAACACATCTTTAAAATCAGCATCATGAACATATTGGTCTTTAATCGTCTCTAATCCAAAGATTTTGTAGTCAAGTTGATTCAGCAAAGTATATCTCCTAGACAAAGCGTCAGCAATGATATTCTCTTTTCCTTTCTTGTGCTTAATAACATAAGGAAACGATTCGATAAATTCAACCCACTTAGCATGTCTACGGTTCAGTTTTCCTTGACTACGAATATGTTTCAAAGATTCATGATCAGAATGAATAACAAACTCTTTGGGCCACAAATAATGCTGCCATGTTTCTAATGTTCGCACAAGAGCATATAATTCCTTATCATAAGTAGAATAATTTAGAACAGACCCACTCAATTTTTCACTAAAATATGCAACAGGTTTGCCTTCTTGTAACAAAACACCACCCAATCCAATTCCACTAGCATCACATTCAAGCTCAAAAGTCTTATTAAAATCAGGAAGTTGGAGGAGAGGTGCATGTGTCAACTTATCTTTCAGCACGTTGAAAGCGTGCTCTTGTACTTTGCCCCAACTAAAATGCACTCCCTTCTTCGTAAGCTCATTCAAAGGTGCAGCAATGGTGCTAAAGTCCTTCACAAAACGGCGATAGAAGCCAGCAAGTCCTAGGAAACTCCGCACCTGTGTGATAGTCTTTGGCATAGGCCATCCATGTATCGCTTCTACCTTGGCTTGATCAACCTCAATTCCCTGTGGAGTCACAACATAACCAAGAAACGAAACTCGATCGGTGCAAAATGTGCACTTCTCAAGGTTACCAAATAAACGTGCATCTCGTAAAGCATTAAAAACAGCACGCATGTGATCAACATGTTCATCCATAGATTTGCTGTAGATTAATATGTCATCAAAGTATACTACCACAAATTTTCCAATGAAGGCACGCAAAACCTCGTTCATTAATCTCATGAAAGTGCTAGGTGCATTAGTTAACCCAAAAGGCATGACTAACCACTCATACAATCCGAACTTAGTTTTGAAAGCAGTTTTCCATTCATCTCCCAATTTCATACGAATCTGGTGGTACCCACTACGCAAATCAACTTTAGAAAAGACAATGGCACCACTCAATTCATCAAGCATATCATCTAAACGTGGAATAGGGTGTCGATAACGTATCGTGATATTATTAATAGCCCTACAATCAACACACATACGCCATGTTCCATCTTTTTTAGGCACTAAAATAACCGGAACAGCACACGGACTAAGAGACTCACGCACGTAACCTTTGTCGAGTAGTTCTTGCACTTGTCGCTGAATTTCTTTTGTTTCCTCTGGATTTGTCCTATATGGCGCACGATTCGGCAAAGATGCACCAGGAATAAGATCAATTTGGTGCTCAATCCCTCGTATAGGTGGCAGCCCCTCTGGTATCTCACTTGGAAATACATCAGAATACTCCTGCAAAATGTTAGTAATAACAGGAGGCAAAGAATGCTGCATATCTTGAATTGAAATCAAAGCATCCTTGCATACCAAGGCGTAGGCAACAGTAGTGGAAGCAAATAATTCATTAACATCAGTTTTTGTTGCAAGCAAGCAATGTCCTTTCAATTTTATCCCATCTTTGTTATTACCAACAACTTTAATATTCTTGTTGTTCTCAGTTTTAGCTTTGGTAGCTTTAGCAACATCATCACGCACAATAGCCTCAGGGGACATGGGAAGCAAAATAATTTTCTTATCATGGTATATGAGAGAATATTGATTTGATCTACCATGATGCATACAATCTGAATCAAATTGCCATGGTCTACCTAGCAGAATATTACAAGCATCCATAGGCACAACATCACAGTCAACAACATCACGATATGAACCAATAGCAAAATTAATTCGTACCAGCTTGGTTACCTTGACCTTACCACTATTGTTGAGCCATTGAATGTGATATGGATGCGGGTGCGGTTTGGTCGTAAGTGCAAGCTTCTCCACCATGTCGCTGCTAGCCAAGTTGTTGCAGCTACCTCCATCAATGATCAAACGACATGAACGCTCCTTAATGACACACTTTGTTTGAAACAACGTATGTCGCTGATTCTGCTCTGCCTTCTCCATTTGTGCACTAAGCACACGCTGTACAATGAGGCTCTCATAATGCTCTGCATCATCTGCACCAATCTGTTCTTCGGGTGGTTCCTTAGTGCCTACATCATCAGCCGCAAGCAAAGCAAGTGTAGCTTCATCCAAATCACTAGCAGAGGAATACCCACCATCGTCTTTTACCACCAAAACACGCTGATTAGGACAATAACGCTGCACGTGTCCATAGCCCTTGCATCGATAACACAGAACATCTCTTGTTCTACCTGTGGAAGCTACTGAAGAGGCACTACCTGCGGGTTTCTGGGCAGATTTGGTTGTTGAATTTGTGGAAGATGCACGTGGTTTGTCGCTGGAGGAAGGCGGGGGTGCTGGTCGACTTGGCGAGGGAGTTGGTGCTAGTGTACGGCCGGTCATGGATGTAGTCGTGCGCTGTTGCCATGGTGTAGATTTTCCTGCAGAAACATTAGACCTTGCACTAGCACGTCGTCCCTGCACTTCCCTTTCAGCTTTGCAAGCAAGATGAAACAATCGGGTTACATTAGCATAATCTTTATAAGCAAGGATGTCCTGAATTTCCCTATTTAACCCGCCCAAAAATCTAGCCATAGCAGATTCCTCACCCTCCTCTATGTTACAACGCAGCATACCCATTTGTAATTCCTGATAATATTCTTCTACACTTTTAGTACCCTGTCTCAATTGTTGCAACTTGTTTAACATATCACGTGCATAATAAGAAGGAACAAATCTAGCCCGCATGACCCGTTTCAACGCATCCCAAGTTTGTGGCATGTTATTAGGATTCTTCTTACCATGTTCTATCCACCAAACAGAAGCAAATTCAGTAAACTCACTAGTAGCAGCTCTAACCCGCGCATTCTCAGGAAATTCATGGCATGCAAACTTTTGATCAACCGCAATCTCCCAAGTAATGTAAGCATCAGGGTCATATTTACCATCAAAAGGAGGTATTTTAAATTTAACCTTACTAAAAGCATCATCATTACCATGTACCTCACGTCGGTGAAAACCACCCATACCTCTACGGTTAGTACGTAGTCGCCGGCGATTAGGTGCTTCTTGGTCATCTTGTTCAGTATCAGCAACATAGTCATCCCAGTTACCTTCGGCGCCCTCATCACGCCCACCATTGATATTAGCATGCATCTCATCAAACCGCCTCAAGAGTGCGACAAGGCTCTTGTCAATATGAGCAACTGTCATTTCCACATTTGCAAGTTTGGTGTTCGTGTCGATCTGTGTGGCCTCCAATTGCCCCATCTTTTCATTCGTCACCTGCATGTCATTATCAAGACCTTCCGTGTGCGTCTTCACTAGCCTTACAAAGTGTTGTATGATACCCTTGGTGCGAGGAGAGTGTGGCATATTACGAGAAGCATCATCAACCTCCAATCCTGCCATGGTTAGACGAACAGAGGCAACAAGAAAAAAAAACGTGAAGGAATAAAAACTCTACAACTATTAGGATGTAGCTACTGCAAGGCGCTCACTCTCAACCTGCCACACAAGCTCTTACCAATTCTTACCTTGCACAACAGGAGGGGTCAGCAACCAACAAGTCTGCAACCGTGGAATAAGTGTATCGGTGCCGCAGCAACACGACCTGTCAAACTGTAGTCGAAATATGTAGAGTTGTAGGTGGGCTGAAGCAAGGAATACACTAGTACCACGTTAGTTACAAAAGCAAGCTGAATAATCGTTCAACGGTGGTACTGTGCTGGTCCTAGGCTAAACCAGGCTAGAGACGTGAGCCTAGGCACAAAGGTAGTCACTGAAAAAGAACAACTAGCACAGCACAAAGAGAAACAACAGATTTAGAGATTCAGCCCCCTTCTTCTTCTTTTCCTTTTTTTTTCTTTTCTATTCTTTTTTTTCTTCTTCTTCTGTTTTTTTTTTGCAGGGGCCTAAACCCTTTTTTTTCACTATGACAACCCAAACAATAAAGATATTGCTAACAACCCCTTTAAATCAGATTTAACAAATCTTGTTAATATAGGAAGTCCAGAAATCTCTACGATGATTGCGGAGCGCTCAGAACGAATTTTGAGATAAGGTCAGATCCGTTGGAAAGAAGATAAGATAAGCTTTCCAGATTGTATTTAAACTTCCAAATCGGATATGATATGTATCCGTGGTGGCAAAAACGAACCAGAGATGTTTTTGGTGATGGTGGATTTCGTGGTGACCAAAACGTGGTAGAACTCAAAACTCTAAAGGAATAAACTAAGACCAGCAACTCGACACAACCGATGCAACCAAAAACTCAACAAGCCCTAACTAAGTAGTACTAGTAAATGCTCAATGGTTTATAGGATTGCGGTAAAACTAATCTACTATTTTTTGGCTTTTTCTGGACTATAGGAGATAAGAAAACAGCGAAGAAAAGTAAATCTCTCACCGATAAACCTTGCTCTGATTACCAACTGATGTGCACCCGTTGGGTGATTGCCCGATCTTTCGATGAGAGGGTGTGGAATAACTCGATTGGGGGAGGAGACGACGTTCACGGCCCGACTACAGCCTTCCAAAGACGCTGCGCCTTAGCAACCGATACACCACCTCCTATGGCTGTCACGATCTTGTGGAGCGTGACACCCTGGCCACTAGGGCACTCGTCCTGCAAGCAATCGAAGAACTAGCAAGAACAAGTAGAACAAGTACTGAATTACCAGATCTAAATGTAGGTTTAAAGATCAAACTACAATATGGTGGGGTTCCGAAGACAAGAAGACGGGCGGCTGAACTAGCACGCGCGCTTGCAAGCAAGTAGCGAGAGCTAAACTTGATCTAAACAAAACCCGCTGTTCTTGGTGGCGGCTAGGGGGTTTATAAACATGGGAGGACGACCACAAGGGTATTGGGGTCGTGCTGCAACCCTAGGATGCGTCCCTAATGGACCTAACTTGATACACGACCCATTGGGCCAAAATAGGGTGACGCAGCACCATGGGCAGAAAAGGCAGGAAATGTCTCGGTAAGAAAACAATGATTACGGCGGCCTCAGAACAGATATGACTATAATTCCGGATCCATATGAAAGTAGACTTGATAAGCTTTCCATGTTGTGCTTGAACATTCCAATCCGAGCCCGCATCTGACCGTGGTGACCGTCACAAGTTGGTGTTCTTCTGCAGTCCGAATCCAGCATGTTCAAATCCTTTTCCCTTTCGGTCTTCTCCCTGATTCCTAAGCAAAACAAGAGTGCACGGGTCTCCATGGTCTAAATATGATGGACATGAACTCAAGAGTGTAATCACCTGATGGTTGAGTTGACGAGCACGAGCGCGAGTAATGGGACCAGAAATTGGTACTTGTATTGGTATAGATGCATCAGTAGTGGGGATGTCTTCATCATATATCAACCAAAACATTGTGGACCAGAAATCCTTTGATAACACAAGAGATAACCATGGCATCATTGTGTGGGTAATCCTTGAGTTGAAGGTCCTCTTGGGAGAAGGTAATAGGAATGTGAGACCATCTTGACTTGATGAAGGGTCCTTGCACCCCGACATGATGTACCCTTCTCTGTGCTTCCTTCTTCTGCTTCTTGTTGGCTGGCTCTGAATATGAACTGCCTGTTATCGGGAGTACCAGCTTCGGTACCGAAGCAGCTCCAGCTTGAATATTGAACGAAGCCATCAGCTCAGAAAAGTGGTAGTGAGTTCACCGGAGGTGGGCGCCAATGTTGGGGACTCGTTCTCAAATGCTATGAATTAAGAACAAGGCAACATAAAATGTTAAATGTTAATGCCCTTCGTCCGCTGAAGCATTATTTCCTTAAGGATTTAATGAACTTCGGACGAAGGTTAAGGACGGTACAATTACGAAGGTTGAATCTTCGTAATTGAACTCTAATAGATTATATAAAATAATGCGAGATATAAAGCATTAAAGACAAGTAAATTATAAATGAACAACATCATTTTCATATTATACCA
This sequence comes from Zea mays, assembly GCF_902167145.1. Lineage (NCBI taxonomy): Eukaryota > Viridiplantae > Streptophyta > Magnoliopsida > Poales > Poaceae > Zea > Zea mays. The sequence goes on from NC_050103.1 coordinate 51,511,894, forward strand.
ACTTGATGTATTCAAATATTAGATACATTTATACCTCGGCCTTGGCAAAGAATAATTCCCGAGTGATGCGATTGCAATTACAGGAATCCGTGAACAGTAAAGGAATACTGTTCACTATTTATAGGCACAGGACACAGCCTGTGAGGAATTACAATCATGCCCCCATAAAAGTTTACAACAACGACTCAAACACTTATGGACTAAAAGGTCATTCTACTTTTAAGTCGGTTTGTAATTCCGAAGCTTCATGAACGGCACCCTTCGGCATCACGTGCAGACAGCTTCAGCCGAAGTTGTTTCTTCCTGCAGGACCTTCGGCGACGAAGCATGGTCCCAACAGGTGCCATAGGAAAAAATAAAATAAAAAAGATTACATCAAGCTACACATAATATCGTCGAAGCTCATCCGCATTCCAAGATCTAGGAATGTCGTTGCCATCCATATCCTTCAATCTGTAAGAACCGGGTCTTGACGAAGATACTACCAGAAAAGGTCCTTCCCACTTTAACTGTAGCTTGCCTACTGTATCTGGGTTAGCAACTCTCCGAAGTACCAAGTGCCCTGGCTTGATATTTTTTAACCAAACGTTTCTGTCACGCCATTTTATTGTTTCGGCTTGATATTTATTGATATTCTCCACAGCCTGAAGCATGCTCCCTTCTAGAACATCTTTTTCCACAGAATAATCAGCTTCATCCTCCACCGAAGCCATTGTTCTTATTGATCCAGCTTTAGCTTCTTCTGGGGTTATTGCTTCGTCGCCAAACAGCAATTTGAATGGTGTAAAGCCTGTTGACCATGACATTGTTGTGTTGTGGCTCCACACCACTTTGATTAATTCATCCGGTCACTTTCTCCTGGGCTGATTGAAGATTAACTTCATTATTCCTGTCATTATAATGCCATTAGCTCTTTCGACAAGTCCATTTGACTCCGGATGTCTAACCGATGCAAAATGAATCTTCGTGCCAATTTGTTCACAAAATTCTTTGAAAGCTTCGGCATCAAACTGTGTTCCGTTGTCCATAGTAATAGACTTCGGCACTCCGAAGCGACAAACAATATTTTGCCAGAAATTTTTTTGAACAGTGACCGAAGTTATTGTAGCTAAAGGCTTCGCCTCAATCCACTTAGAAAAATACTCTACTGCCACCATGACATATTTTAAATTTCCTTGTGCTGGTGGAAGTGGGCCTAGCAAATCAAGGCCCCACCTTTGCAACGGCCAAATGGGCTGTATTAACTGAGTCAGGGATGAAGGCTGTTTTTGATCTCTTGCACATTTTTGACAGCCTTCGCATTTTTGTACTAATTCTGCTGCATCCAAAGATGCCTTCGACCAATAAAATCCTTGTCGAAAAACTTTTCCCAGCAAGGGCCTAGATCCAATGTGAGATCCTCACATGCCTGCGTGTATTTCCTTCATCAATTCTATACCTTCGGCTCTAGATAGGCATTTGAGCAATAGAGAACAAACTCCATGTTTGTATAACTCCCCTTCTATTATTACATATGGTCGGGCTCTTGCCTCTATTCTCTTGTTATAAGCTTCGTCATCTGAAAGGCAGTTGCCCTGGAGAAAAGATATAATCTCGGTTCTCCAATCTTCACTATGAACAGGAGATATATTGAGCACTGCTCTTTCAAGAAGTTCCACCGAAGGTGCTTTTATTGTCTCAAAGAATACTTTCGAAGGCAAAGGCAGCCCCTGTGCCGCTGACTTGGCTAGCAGATCAGCGTGTTCATTTTCTCCTCGTGGAATATTCTTGACAGAAAACCCTTCGAAAGAAGCTTCAAGCCTTCGATCTATATCCAAATATTTCTCAAGCTTCGGATCTCTTGCTTTACAAATCTTGTCAACATGACCGAAAATAACTTGGGAATCAGTTTTGAGAACCACCCTTCTTATCCCCATTGCCTTCAACTTCCGAAGCCCTAAAAGTAAAGCTTCGTATTCAGCAATATTATTTGTGCAGCTGAAATCAAGTTTCACTGCATAGCATGTTCTAACTTTGGAAGGTGCAACTAAAACAGCAGTTGCACCTGCCCCGAAGGTTCCCCATGAACCATCGCAGAATACTGTCCAAGCTTTGGCATCTTTACTTGCTTCTTCCTCCTGAGCCCCTGGTGTCCAATCAGCGATGAAGTCTGCTAACGCCTCGGACTGAATCGAGGATCTATGCACATAATCAATGCTGAATTCGTTGAGTTCCGCAGCCCACTTTCCAATCCTTCCAGTAGCTTCTCTGTTCCTCATAATATCCTTCAAAGGCTGTGATGAAGGAACAATTATATGGTATGCTTGAAAGTAGTGCCGAAGCTTCCTAGAGGCCATTAAGACAACATATAGCACCTTCTCCAATTCTGTATAGTTTTTCTTTGATAAACTGAGAACTTTGGAGACAAAGTACACTGGGGCTTGCTTTTTAGTTTGTCCTTCAAGCTTCTCCTGGACAAGCGCCACACTCACTGCAGAGTGTGAAGCTACCACATACAGCAGTAGAGGAGCCCCTGGCGCTGGTGGAGTTAGCGTTGTTAGATCTATCAGATACTGCTTCAACTCTTCGAAGGCTTTCTGCTGAGCATATCCCCATTGAAAGACTTCGGCCGACTTCAGCACTTCAAAGAATGGTAAATTTCTCTCTGCTGATCTAGATATAAATCGATTCAAAGATGCCAATCCTCCTATCAGCTGTTGAGCCCCCTTTTTTGTGCTTGGCGGCTCCATCCGAAGAATGGCTTCAATTTTGTTTGGATTAGCTTCGATCCCTTTTGTTGAAACTAGGCAACCAAGGAATTTGCCCTTCTTTACTCCGAAGACACATTTTTTTGGATTCAACTTCAGGCCAGCTTGCCTAAAGTTAGCAAATGTTTCCTGTAGATCAGCAATGTGATTTTCTTGCTTCGTGCTTTTTACTATGATATCATCAACATATGTTAGCACATTTCTGCCTATCTGAGAATGAAGGACTTTCGCTGTCATTCTGCTGAAGCTTCCTCCAGCATTTTTGAGCCCCTCAGGCATCCAAAGGTAACAATATGTACCACTGGAGGTGATGAAGCTGGTTTTTTGCTCATCTTCCTTCTTCATCCAGATTTGATGATAGCCTGAATAACAATCTAGTAGACTCATGAGCTCTGACGAAGCTGGTGCATCTACTAGAGAATCTATCCTTGGTAATGGAAACTCATCCTTCGGAAAAGCCTTGTTGAGATCAGTAAAATCAATGCACATTCTCCATTTACCATTGGCCTTCTTCACCATAACAGTGTTAGCTAGCCACTTTGGGTATTTTACTTCTCTGATGACTCCAGCGCTGAGAAGTCTTTTCACTTCATTCTGAGCTCCTTCGGCTTTGTCATCAGACATTTTCCGAAACCTCTATTTTCTGGGTCTGAAGGATGGATCAACATTGAGCGAGTGTTCAATAACATCCCTGTTGACACCATAGAGATCATTAGACCATGCGAAGACATCTTTGTTGTTGAACAGGAACCTTATTAGGGTTTTCTCCTGCTCTTCAGACAATTGAGATCCCAGCAGCACCTTCTGCTCTGCTATATCTTCACATAAGAGCATGGGCTTCGGCTGATCAGCCGAAGCCGCCTTCTCCCTTCTATACTTGTACTGCTCACAAGCTTCGGCTCCATCTATATTATGGATTGCTTTTGTATCTGTCCAGTTTCATTCGGCCTTTCTGGCAGCTTCCTGACTTCCATGAATAGCAATAGGCCCTTGATCCGAAGGTATCTTCATGCAAAGATATGCTGGATGAAGAATTGCTTCAAAAGCATTGAGTGTCCCACGACCAATGATTGTATTGTAGGGGTATTCCATGTCGACAATATCAAACACAACTTGCTCAGTCCTTGTATTGTTGACAAATCCAAAGGTCACTGGCATCGTGATCTTGCCGAGCGCTACAATCTGCCTTCCTCCGAAGCCACAAAGAGGGTGTGTAGCATCATGAATCTTATCCTCTGGCTCTTGCATTTGTCTGAAGGCCTTAGCAAATATAATATCTGTTGCACTGCCTGTATCAACCAGAACATTGTGGACCAGAAATCCTTTGATAACACAAGAAATAACCATAGCGTCATTGTGAGGGTAATCCTTGAGCTGAAGGTCCTCTTGGGAGAAGGTAATTGGGATGTGGGACCATCTTGACTTGATGAAGGGTCCTTGTACCCCGACATGTTGTACCCTTCTCTGTGCCTCCTTCTTCTGCTTTTTGTTGGCCGGCTCTGAGCATGAACCACCTGTTATCGGGAGTACCAGCTTCGGAGTCGAAGCAGCTTCAGCTTGGTTGTTGAACGAAGCCATCAGCTCAAAAAAGTGGAAGTGAGTTCACCGGAGGTGGGCGCCAATGTTGGGGACTTGTTCTCAAATGCTATGAATTAAGAACAAGGCAACATAGAATGTTAAATGTTAATGCCCTTCGTCCGCTGAAGCATTATCTCCCCAAGGATTTAATGAACTTCGGACGAAGGTCACGGGCAAAATATCACGAAGGCACACCTTCGTGATCTGACATAAAACAATGCGAAATGAAATATAAAATAAAAAACATTAGAGAAAGATATACCAAGAATAGATAACATTATTCACATATTTTATAATATGAACCTAAATATTAAAACATAATATTTAGGTACATTTATACCTTCGCCTTGACAGAAAGCAATAATTCCAGCGTAATGCGTTGGCGATTACAAGATTGCGTGAACAGTACATGGGTACTGTTCACCTATTTATAGGCCCAGGGCGCAACCTGTGTAAAATTACATTTATGCCCTTTACAACCGATTACAATAATGACACAAAACATCAGGGGTCTTTAAGTCATTTCACCATTAAGTCGGTTCACCCCTTCGTCTTGAGATTTATCACTGTGCCGAAGCTTTATAGGTGATAGCTTCGGCGCTGCTCCTGATGGGATCTGCCGAAGGTGTTCTCTTTCTTTAGGATCTTCGGCTACGAAGCATACCCCCAACATATAGCTCTTGCTCACTAATGCTTGCTAGTTTCTCAAGCTTCCTGAGCTTCGATTAGAAAGACACATTTTCACCATCTCTGAAGGAAAAAATGTCTCAAGACAAGAAGGTTGCTGCTGAGACGAAGCTAACTGAAGAGGGGAAGCTTTTCGAGGAGAAGAAGGCTGCGAATCCTGATATAGTTGGGTTTATCGAGTCAATGGCAAAATCAAATACAGAGAGGATTACTAAGGAGATACTGGAGGGCCTGTCTGAAGATACTGGTGACAGTGACAATTATGATGCAGAAAGTGGAGGCGAAGATTCCGAGGATCGACCCTGGAGACCAAGTCATGCAATTTTTGGAAAATCGACCATCAAGCAAAGTCACCTCGAAAACATGAGGGGAAGGTACTTTCAGGATATGTCTATTGTGAGGGCTGGAGGAGACAACAATGTTCCTGCGCCTGAGGAGAACAAAGTTGTGGTTTTTTGAAGCTTCTTCAAAGCTGGGCTTCGGTTCCCACTGAGCAGGTTTGTGGTTGAAGTGTTGAAAACCTTCCAAATTTTCCTTCATCAATTGACCCCCGAAGCCATATTGAGGATGGGAGTCTTTGTCTGGGCAGTAAGAAGCCAAGGGATAGAGCCAAGCACAAAATGCTTCTACAACATGCACGAACTTCTGTATGAGACGAAGGCCATGGGGAAAGAACAATATCACAACAACTTCGGTTGTTATGGATTTATCGCCCGTCCCAATGCAAGCCACCCTGTGCCAACATTTCGGAAGAGATGGTCGGGAAATTGGATGGAAGAATGGTTTTATGTGAAGAATGACTTGATAGCGAGGGAGGAATCAAGGAGGTTATTATGCTCCCCATATGGTCCCGCTTCGGCCTCCGAAAGCCGAAGGTTGAAATTGATGAAGCCGACGAAGCATGCCAGAAGGCATTTGGTACTGTCTGCTTCTTTATTGGTATGAGAGATTTAATTCAAGAGCACATAGCATTTAGAGTATGGCCGCTTATAGAGAGCTGGGAAATGCCGAAGGAGACAATCACCAATTCTAGCGAAGGTGAACTGGTCCGGCTGAAGTGTACATTCAGATATGGGGATAAATTCGATGAACCAAACGATGACTGGCTAAAATGCATCGAAGTTACAAGTGATGAACTATTTGGATCATATTCCAAGGCAGAGGATAATGCATTATCCACAGCCTTCGAAAGTCGAGGAAAGAAGAGATTGAACAGAGTTTTTGACGCTATTGGCTTCGTCTACACCAACAACCGCTACCCGCTGCGGGGGCATGGGAAGAAGAGGAAAGCTGCTGCTCTGGCCGCCTCGGCTGAACCTGTGCCGAAGGCCGCGGGCAAAAAGATGAAGGTACTTACCCACCGGCCACGTTATATTGAACCGGCGGTGGTGCCTGAGTTTGGAGGGGAGGCCTCTTCAGCTGCTGAATCAAGAGAAACTGCTCCTCCGATGCAGAGGGCTGAAGAACCAGCTATAATGCCGAAGGCACCTTCGGTTGAGTTAGTTGAAACGAAGGTTGATGAAGATAAGGCTGAAAGGTCAACAACTGAAGAGGTGACAAAGATGTCAGGGACTTTAAGTCCTTCAACAGAGGCAACAGCACTGAGGACACAAAAGATTTCTGCCATAACTCCTAGGAGAAGGAGGATGGTAAATGTATTAGATGTGCTGGAAACAACCGACTCCATAAGTCTCGCTCCCAAAGGGAAAGTTGCCGAAGCTGATAAAATGCAACCCAGAGCTGATACTAAGCAAATAGATGTTGAAGCTACAACAACCTAGGCTAAAACCGAGGTGGGGCCCTCAGTGCCTGCTGAGACGAAGCCTGCGGAATTTGAAGAAAATGCAACAGAAGAAAAGGCCAGAGAGCAAATTTCGTTTGAAAAGGTTGCCACTCCTGCTCCCAAAGCTTTAAAAGAGAGCATTGATTACATCATCTGTCATGCTTCGAGAAAGGGACTTTCTCAGGAAGAAGAACGAGAAGCTCAACATTATGCCCAAAAATTGAAATACCCGAAGGAGGCATTAGTGTTCAATGGCAGTGGGGAAGAAGATTTTTTGTACTGTCTCCCGGATAATAAAGAGATATCCGTCTGCCGGGAGGTAGGTAGAAGCTTCGGATTTCTGAAGCTGGAAGATGACCTTTCAATATTATCAAAGGATGAATTGGCTGACAGTTTAGCATATAATAGCATAAAGGTATAAAAGTCAATTTTGTATCTGAAAACGAAATATTTCATTTGTTTATACTTAATCTTGTCTTCCTCTTGCAGGGCTTGATCCTTAGTAATGCCCTTAGAGCATAGAAAAACATTGAAGATGAAGGGTATACAATGGCTCTGAACAACCTTCGTTCAGAGGTGATCGAATTAAGGAACGAAGGTCTTGAAAAAGACAAAATATTAATTTCATTGGTAAACAAAGTAAAAGAAGATGAAGCTAGTTCCAAAGCTCAAGCTGAGATTCAAAAGAATGAGATCGAAGAGCTTCGGAAACAATTGGCAGAGGCCAAAGAAAAATGCGCTCTCGCAGAAGCTAACCGAGAGGCCAGCGAATATTGGAAAAACTATTTAGAAAAAATAGTTGAAGAGCTTTGCGCATCCAAGGAAAAATGTTTTGAAAAATCATTGGGCTGCATGGAGAAGATAAAGGCTAGCTTCGCCCACGTGGGCGCCTATTCAAACGAAGATAACTTCATACGAGGCGACCCTGAGGGTGTTATCGAGTGGATAAGCGGAGAAGCCGAAGCTTTTGAAGAAATTTTAAGTGATCGCGGGGATGTCTACTCGTTCTCTGGTGAGAGGAATTTCAGCCATCTTGGAGAAGGCGGGGTGTAATCATGTCAAAACCCTGGCCCAGGCTGAAGCTGCCTTCTCCGTGGATGACACAAAGGATCCCTCGGCCGAAGCAAGTTTAGTGGGCGGAAAATTTTATACTGACATCTGGGCAAATGGCGGCCGAGAAATGGCTCACGAAATAATGAAGAAAAGTGAAAAAGATATTCATGACGCTCGAGAAGCAGCGAAAAAAGCTGAAGAAGCTGCAGAACACGAGAGACGGATAGGTATCGTTTAATGGCCTTTAGCTTCGTCGTTTGTTTTCGTGACTTCGAACTGATTGATTTTTTCTACCGCAGCTGAATTATCTCCTCCACCGGAGCCGTTCGACCCCCTGGCCGACCCAGAAACGAAGAAAGCAATAGAAATCATCAACATAGCCGAATCTATTGTTGACAAAGTTGTTAATAAGTTGTTGAATGAAATTGCGGAAAAGGTCCTGAAAGAGGACTGATATTGTAAAAACATTTTTAGACAATCAATGTAGCTTCGTAGTATGAAGACTGTAATATTCGATGTGCATATTTTTGAATTTAATGTGTAAATTATTTGTAATTCAGTTCTTTGCGATGCATGAAACTTTATATTCATACCATTTTTGCGCCTTCAGCGAAAAAACACCTTCCCTTCTTTTCATGCTTCACAAAGAAGAAAATTTGTGCTTCGTGAAAATATCCATGCTTCGTGAAAATATCCATGCTTCGTAAAAACTTCCCAACTTCGTAAATAAAGGATACCTTCTTTTGCAATAGAGCTGACGAAGCTATATTCTCAGCTAACTTTGTGCCTTCGCACATTTTCATTTTTTATAAAGCAGTCTCCGAAGGTCGACTTCGTATTCAATTCGTGTCATCAGTGCAATATGATGTATGATGTGATGCTATGCGAGATGATGTGACGATATGATGCGAATGATGCTAATGCCGAAGATACGCACCCACACGCCCACATTGTAACACACCATCTCTGTGTCCCCTTATGATGAGGACATCACCTGCAACATGAGTACGACTACACCAGCAGCACCTCCACATCAAGCGCCACTTCCTTCATTAGCTGGGCCAATCACTCGGGCCCGTGCCAAAGATCTTAACTTCGTCATGCTACTGAAGAATGAGGGCCCAGAAGAATAGACGACCAGCCCAACTGTGGCCCATAATGGACGACCTAGGGTTGCGTTTTCCCCCTTTGGCCGCCACTAGGGGTTGCGCCCCCTCTCTCTATTTATCCAGGAGTTCGCCTCCTTTGTTCTTCGAGTTTTGTTTTACGTTAGCTTTAGCTACTCTCGAACACGCGCAAATCAGCGTTGTCTTCATGTATTCAGAACTCCACCCTCGAGTAATAAATTAGATTGCTCGCATCTTTTTATTGTTCGTTCTTTGATTGCGCACAAGAAACGATCTTCGTGATCAGGCCGATCTCGCATCAGCAAGGTCGGTAACCATAGGGAATTGGTTCAGCGATTGCATTGGCGCCTCGGGCTTACTCGTCGTAGTCAGATCGCAAGGGTCATCTTCTGCCAAATCGAAATTATCTCCACTCACCGAAAGATCGGGCACCTCAGCTATATCAAGTGGTATCAGATTTCCAGGTTGATCGGTGAGTTTATCGAGTGTTTTTTTTCTATAGTGCAAAACACGAAACTATATTGCTACTACTAATGCAAAAAATCAGGTTGCTGGTAGTAAAGGAAGAAAACTTGTTACTTTTGAGCCAGGTGATATGGTTTGGTTGCACTTGAGAAAGGATTGGTTTCCTACTTTGCGCCGTTCTAAATTAATGCCTCGTGCTGCTGGTCCTTTTAAGGTGCTAACAAAGATTAATGATAATGCTTATATCCTTGACCCGCCTGCGGAATTTGGTGTTTCCACTAGTTTTAATGTTGCAGATTTGAAACCTTATATGGCCGAGGATGAGGAGTTGCCGTCGAGGACGACTTCACTTCAAGAAGGGAAGGATGATGAGGACATCACCCGCAACATGAGTACGACTACACCAGCAGCACCTCCACATCAAGCGTCACTTCCTTCATTAGCTGGGCCAATCACTCGGGACTGTGCCAGAGAACTTAACTTCGTCATGCTACTAAAGAATGAGGGCCTAGAAGAATAGACGACCAGCCCAACTGTGGCCCATAGTGGACGACCTAGGGTTGCATTTTCCCCCTTTGGCCGCCACTAGGGGCTGCGCCCCTCTCTCTATTTATCTAGGAGCTGCGCCTCCTTTGTTCTTCGAGTTTTGTTTTACGTTAGCTTTAGCTACTCTCGAACACGCGCAAATCAGCGCTGTCTTCGTGTATTCAGAACTCCACCCGCGAGTAATAAATTAGATTGCTCACATCTTTTTCTTGTTCGTTCTTCGATTGCGCACATGAAACGATCTTCGTGATCAGGCCGATCTCGCATCAGCAAGGTCAGTAACCACTGGGAGTTGGTTCAGCGATTGTATTGGCGCCTCGGGCTTGCTCGTCGTAGTCAGATCACAAGGGTCATCTTCCGCCAAATCGGAATTATCTCCACTCACCGAAAGATCGGGCACCTCAGCTATATCACCTAAGGAACGATCGAAGTCTCTTTGCCGATTATTTTTCGGCTTCACCGCTTATTTTTTGGTGTAAGTTCTGCATCCCCTTAGGAACGTCTTTTGGACTTCTTCGCTTTCTATTTCGGTGGTATCACCGTTGACTTTTCGGTGTAAGTTCTGCATTCCCTTAGGAACGTCTTTTGAACTTCTTCGCCTTATATTTCGGCGGTATTTGGCTCTGCATTCCCTTTGGAACGACTTTTGAGCAGAAAACTTACACTGCGCTCCCTTAGGAATGACTTTTTGTAGCTTCGGCAAACTTACGCTGCGCTCCTTAGGAACGACTTTTTGTAGCTTCGGCAAACTTACGCTGTGCTCCTTAGGAACGACTTTTTGTAGCTTCGGCAAAACTTACACTGCGATTTTAGCTCTGCATTCCCTTAGGAACGACTTTTGAGCTTCAGCAATTTTTGAGCTTCATAAATATTTGAAGCAGATATATTTCATTCTGATAAAAGTGAAACTATTACAAGAAATTAAAACTAGTTCTGCATTGTTTGTTCCTTATTGAAAAACAAAATGACATAGAACACAAAAGTACTTCAAGGGTAGGATATCGCTCAATAAATGTGCTTTGATTCTGGTACATTACTATTGATTGTGCGAGCTTCGGATTCCTCCCTGACTTCACGTTGCTGCTGAGGGTACTGGCGCCCTTATGGCTGGCCTCGAGAGTAGGTCGGCTGTAGTGGTGGTGGGGGTGGGAGTTGTGGCCAGGAAGCCTGTGAGTGACTAGTCGAAGCCACAGAAGATGTGGGATGATTGCCCACATACTCTGGTATGTAGGGAGAGTGGCACGAAGCAGTGTGCAAGACCTGCTTCGGCTGGTTCTACCGAGCTTTGGCTTCTGCTATCTCCTTTTGCTTCTGAATGGTGATTTGGCACATTCTTCACAACAATACAAACACCCCTATAGCAACACATACATTGCAACAAAATGGTTTATGTGTTGCAAGAAATTAGGTAGCAACAGATGCTAGCAACACACATATTTATATATTGCAAGAAAATCAACTAGCAACGTTTACCATGTGTTGCAAGTGTCATTCATAGAATATCCAAATTACCTGGCAACATTTGTCATGCGTTGCAAGGGCCATTCACAATATTAATGTCACCTAACAACATTTGTCAGGCGTTGCAAGTGTCATCCATTGTATTTGTGTTACCTAACAATGCTTATCATGCATTGCAAGCATTATATGCAGTATTTATGCAAAACAGTATATTGGTTTGAACTTTGATACTTACAAAGTACTCCCTCTACCCTAATTTATAGATGATCTGATTTTTTGACATCAAGTTTGACTTACTCGTCTTATTAAAAAAATCATAATTACTATTTTTTTATTGTGGTATAATTTTTCCATACTTTCATAAATTTTTGATAGAATGAGTTGGTCAAATTTAGTGTGGAAAAAGTAAAACAACCTATAAATTGAGATTGGGAGAGTATTTTTATTGGTTCCAGTAATTTGAAACAAAAACTAGTGTAGCCATGTAAACAATTACTAGTATTTTCTATATTTCTGTCTTTCCATGTTTTTTACCATCTTTATGTATCCAATGTGATTTCCCACTACTATTTTGTAGAGTCTAATAAAAGTTTGTAATCCTACAAAATATTTTTCTATATATTAAACGAGGACACAAAACTCACACCCTATCTTGCCGTGTCACACTTTTCTTACCCTCATCTTTTATCTCTTCTATTAAAACCTACGCGGATACAGGACTCCTCGTCTTCTCCGCGTCGCGTCGCTCGTCTTGACGCATGCCCTCGCCTACGGATGCAAAATTTCGCTGGCTACGGACGTAAAGTTTACAGCCACCAGTCCACCACGACACACTGTATGTATGCGACCGCATACCAGTCTCTCTCGCCTCCCTCTCGCTCTCCACGCACGCACACGAACGCTCACCGCCACCGCTGCTAAAATCGGAAAACCCCATCCCGACTAGGCAATCTCAACCTCCTCGGAAGCACGGGCGAGCCAGGCGGGGAGAGATGGGGCAGGGGCGACATGGCCATCACCCCCATCGTCAACTACACACTGCCATGGACATGGACAACGTTGACGGCCACCTACACAACAACCTACCTCTCCCCCTTGCCACTCCAATTCTTGGTTGCCGACCAAGCGTTCCCCAAGGTGAATGCTAGGGCGGTGGGGCAGGCCCGGCGGGAGCGGCAGTGGTGTGCGCAACAGGAGCAGGCGGGGGCGCGCCGGCGACCAGGGTGCATGAGCTTCTCGAGGACCCTATCTGCACCAAATCCACGTTTCCCGCTCATCCATCAAGTTGGTGCCTTGCTCTTGGTGCACCGATTTTAGATTGGGTTTCGTGCGGATTTAGGGTTCTTGATTGGAAAGGCTAGAATCTTCATAGAGGAATCCAATTAAATCGACTTATTCTTGGCAGATTTTCCTCCTACGAACGAGTAATTTGCTCCCTTTTGACTAGATCATTTAGCTTTGAATTAATTGCAATTAGAATGTCTAAATGGGTGTGTTTGGATTACTAAACTTAGAACCATCTGCGAGTTGGGCCTTCCTTTTCAAATGATTTGGTCAGTTTTGCGTTAGATTTAAGATGAATTGTGCGTTTCACTATGGATCTGAGTTGGACATGTTATGGTACACAGATGTATGCACCCTCTATCTTAGCATCCAGCAAAATTCTACTACCACAACCCCTACACATGTTTTCTATTAGTAAAGGTTGTTGATATCGCAATAGGGTAATTAATTACTGTTGCAGCGCCTCGAGAAGGTAAGAATGATGCCCCACTTGGTTGGAAAGCTTTGCTATTGGCTATTTATTTTCACTGTCTATTCTAAAACTTGTGGTTGACAGGTTGAACTACGACGAGTAAAAACCTCAGCAATTTCATTTGTATTAATGAACCTTGAATCTAAGGTAATAATGAATCCAAGGACAATTTCTCGCTTGTTGTCAGGTATTCTTAATGAGACTTATCATTCTTTATTAACATACTGCAGGTAGTTGTTGCAAAAGATATTGGAAGGCAGATGTTATCTTATGGTTACAACTAAGTCTGCATGCTAGTGCTAGGTACTTCAGTGTTAATTTTGCAGGTGTAGTAAAATATTGATCCTTTTTCCTGCGTTGTTTCCATAACAACACAAATCCTATTGGCTACTTCCTTTAACGTATGGAAGAATTACTATAGATGATGTTGCAACATTTGCTAGTAAGATGCTAGCTTGGCAATCCACAATGGTTAGCTTAAGAGACTACATGACACGATTCACTAATTTGTATGTAAAAGAAGTTGGTCTTGGTTTGCAAATATTATTTATGGCAATTGCCTCTGCAACTCCCCGCTAGAGAATGGTATTGTCGCGATTGTTTATGTAGGTTCTATGGTTTTCCCCAAGAAAGGTCATCATCTCCTCCAAAGTTATTACTTTGTTATTTGCGATGTTCAAGGAAATGTAAGACTTTCTACTCTGTGCGTGAGATGCAACTTTTTCCCCACCTCTTTTTTAATTATTTTTTGCTATATACTTATTTCTATGTCTATGGTTCAATCTATTTTTGGATGTGTTATTATACATGATCCAATTCTATCATCCTGCTCCTTTAACCAAACATGATAGCAGGCAAAAAATAGGCTCTTGGTACACAAGTATATAAAAGAGTTATAGTTTAGGCGTGCAGCTAACTTCCTTGAAGCCAAATGCATTGCAGAACCTCAGATGTTATGAAGTAAAAAACATTTATTTAGTTACCCTAATATATTTTTAAAATTTTATTGTTGTGCTTGATCCAAGCTACTTGTGTTATGCTGAAGAGATCTATAAAATTTTAAGTTCTGTTGGCTTGCTTTAAGTTAGTTGGGGCTATCATTCTGAGTTTCTGAGCTTCAAAATTTACGAGATGTTAATATTAAGAACAATTTGATTTGATGTTGCCATTTTGTTTCCATCTTGTTGAGCCATCATTCTGCATAGATGCTTGGATGTATGCTGATACTTATATTCTTGATTTGTTACAATTATATCACATGCTTGCAGATTGAGGTTGCATATTTTTTGGAATCTGTGCTGCTTAAAGGTACTCTGAATAAGGCATGCTCATTTGAAGTTAGCCTATCGTGTCACTATGGAGTTTCCCCCTGATGTCTCCAATGCCATGATGTTGTCCTCAGTACCAAGATGTGTTGATAGTCTTCCAACCTTGTTCAGACTGAAGTTCAAGTTCTCTAATCATGAGTCTTTTTTGGTGATGGTGTTGACACTATCTTGTTGTAGATACTAGAAGAAATTTTACAGGTAGTGCAAAATATTAGTGTTTTCAACAGTGATATATGTTGTACAGTTAAAGCATGCATTCTTTCATCCATGTTGGAAATCATTAGTCCTAATATGGAGATATGAAAAATCTGATGCTTGCTTGGTGTCTCCCTTATCTTATTCTCCTTATGTTGTTCAATTTGTGCTGCAATTTTTTAAAGACACCAAACGATGGACAAGTCATGTTGACAGGGAGAAACCTGACAAATGTGTCCTGGATTATTCATGCAATAAATAATTAACTCACCTATCTTGTCATGTCCATTAAGGTATCAATGCTGAAGAAATTTACATGCAAGGAGTATCTATGTCTCATCATCCCTTTAGAACATCAATGGTTGAGTGATTTAGTATATCTCACTTTTTTCCTCCATGTAGTGAAATCATCGACAAGTGAGAAGCAACATCTAAGTGGTTTAGTAGTTGAAGCAAATGTTGACTCATGCAAGAAGACATGCTGATGTTCAAAAGAGTTGTCAACGGTTCATGACATCTGCTATTTATTATATCTTCTTTTGTAGAGGGCTAGTGTGATCTGCTTAGCTAAGCATGTAATTTTTTTATTGAAAGATTAATCTATTACCATAAGCTTTGTGACTGAGTAAGCTTGGTGACTGAGGTAGACATCTGATTTATACTTAATATATAACTGTTTCCCTATGTGAATAGATACATGTAATAACTCAGGTAGCACTACAACCAGCAATGTTGGATGAATTGAAGGAAGTAAAGAAGACAAACAATCTTACAGAAACTCTGCATCTTGAGACTGCCATGATTAGCAAAGAAGCTCGATGCATCCTTTGCATTGGTGTCTTCTTATCACCAAGCAGTAATGTGAAGCAAGTTCATATGTTGACTAAGAACAGATGAACACAAACTAGCGAAGAATTCGTTGCACTAGAGATGGAGGATGGAGAGGTGGTAGATTTCAATATGGATTTGATACTATTTTTCCCTTTACAATCTTTTCACGGAACAAGAAAAATGACATTGTATGTGTATACTATTGTAATTCAAGAATTTATTTCTAAATAATAAATATATTTGTTTATAGTTTTTGTATGGGTTTGGTATAGTATGTAAATTTTCAGCTCCATTGATTACATTTGTATTCAAATTAAATTATTGTAATAATGATATTTATTACCTGGTTCATTTCTTGCTACACATGGAAGCGTTACTATAGTCCTTGGATATCCGTTGTAGCATGGCAACACTTGACTCTTGCTTTTACCAACGCATGTATAAGTGTTGTTATAGATACTAGCAACGGCAGTATAGGCAACACATAATTATGCGTTGGTATAGACCTTAGCAACACATATATGAACTTTTTACAACACATATATGCATTGCTAAAGGGTTGGTTGTTTTGTAGTGCTTGTAGTATGGCCCTTGTCCTCACCACAGAATAAGCAGTAGATCTTTCTAGGCTGATCCCCAAATCTTCCCCTAAAGCCCCTAGCGCCTCTGCCCCTTGGAGCTGGTGGTCTGAAAGAGCTCTGCTATTGCCCTGAAGATTGGGAGGTGTATTGTGACCTCTGAGGCTGACTTCCTTTGTCGTCACTCTGAGTGGAATTATGGATTGACCTGACATGCCTCGGGTGGATTCTTCCTCCAAAGCCCCTGGTCATTTCCGAGAATCTATAAGCTTCCTCCCTTCTTTGGTGGAAGTCGTTGTCAGCCCGGATGTACTCATCCATCTTCTGAAGCAGCTTCTCCAGAGTTTGTGGGGGCTTCCTAGCGAAATATTAGGCAGTAGGTCCTAGGCAAAGACCCTTGATCATGGCCTCAATGACAATCTCATTGGGCACCGTAGGCGCTTGTGCCCTCAATCGCAAGAACCTTCGTACATATGCCTGAAGGTATTCTTCGTGATATTGCGTGCATTGGAACATAGCCTGAGCTATGACCGGCTTCGTTTGAAAGCCTTGGAAGCTGGTAACCAACATGTCCTTAAGCTTCTGCCACGATGTGATAGTCCCTAGCCGAAGAGAAGAATACCATGTTTGGGCTACATTCCGGACTGCCATGACGAAGGACTTCGCCATAACTGCAGTATTGCCTCCATACGAAGATATAGTTGCTTCGTAGCTCATCAGAAACTGCTTTGGATCTGAATGCCTATCATACATGGGAAGATGAGGTGGCTTGTATGACAAGGGCCATGGGGTAGCCTGCAGTTCTGCTGCCAAGGGAGAAGCATCATCAAAAGTAAAGGCATCATGATTAAAATCATCATACCATCCATCTTCATTGAACAAGCCTTCTTGACGAAGCTCCCTGTGTTGGGGTCTTCGATCCTGATCATCTTGAGCAAGATGGCGCACTTCCTCAGTGGCTTCATCGATCTTCCTTTGAAGATTAGCCAGCCGTGCCATCTTCTCCTTATTCCTTTGTACTTGCTGATGGATTATTTCCATGTCCCTGATCTCTTGGTCCAACTCCTCCTCCTGGAGCGTTGGACTGGTGTGATGTGCACCCGTTGGGTGATTGCCCGATCTTTCGATGAGAGGGTGTGGAATAACTCGATTGGGGGAGGAGACGACGTTCACGGCCCGACTACAGCCTTCCAAAGACGCTGCGCCTTAGCAACCGATACACCACCTCCTATGGCTGTCACGATCTTGTGGAGCGTGACACCCTGGCCACTAGGGCACTCGTCCTGCAAGCAATCGAAGAACTAGCAAGAACAAGTAGAACAAGTACTGAATTACCAGATCTAAATGTAGGTTTAAAGATCAAACTACAATATGGTGGGGTTCCGAAGACAAGAAGACGGGCGGCTGAACTAGCACGCGCGCTTGCAAGCAAGTAGCGAGAGCTAAACTTGATCTAAACAAAACCCGCTGTTCTTGGTGGCGGCTAGGGGGTTTATAAACATGGGAGGACGACCACAAGGGTATTGGGGTCGTGCTGCAACCCTAGGATGCGTCCCTAATGGACCTAACTTGATACACGACCCATTGGGCCAAAATAGGGTGACGCAGCACCATGGGCAGAAAAGGCAGGAAATGTCTCGGTAAGAAAACAATGATTACGGCGGCCTCAGAACAGATATGACTATAATTCCGGATCCATATGAAAGTAGACTTGATAAGCTTTCCATGTTGTGCTTGAACATTCCAATCCGAGCCCGCATCTGACCGTGGTGACCGTCACAAGTTGGTGTTCTTCTGCAGTCCGAATCCAGCATGTTCAAATCCTTTTCCCTTTCGGTCTTCTCCCTGATTCCTAAGCAAAACAAGAGTGCACGGGTCTCCATGGTCTAAATATGATGGACATGAACTCAAGAGTGTAATCACCTGATGGTTGAGTTGACGAGCACGAGCGCGAGTAATGGGACCAGAAATTGGTACTTGTATTGGTATAGATGCATCAGTAGTGGGGATGTCTTCATCATTCTCCCCTTCTTGCATTTGAGTCGTCCTCGACTCAAGCTCAACTTCCTCTCCCAAGTAGGGCTTTAAATCTGCAATGTTAAATGTGGGGCTAACCCCAAAGTCTGCAGGCAGATCTAGCCTATATGCATTGTCGTTAATTTTCTCTAGCACTTTAAACGGTCCATCGGCTCGAGGCAACAATTTAGATTTTCGTAATTCAGGAAACCTTTCCTTTCTCAAATGCAACCAAACTAAATCTCCAGGTTCAAAATTTATTTCCTTTCTACCTTTATCACTAGCAAACTTATATCTAGCATTCATACGCTCTATGTTTTCTTTAGTAGTTTCGTGCAGTTTTAACATCAATTCAGCACGCCTAGTAGCATCAAAATTTAGTTTTTCAGAAGATGGCAAAGGCATTAAATCAATAGGAGCACGAGGTAACAAACCATATACAATCTGAAATGGGCACATCTTTGTAGTAGAATGCAATGATCGATTATAAGCAAATTCAATATGAGGCAAACAGTCCTCCCACATCTTAATATTCTTCTTTAGAACTGCCCTTAACATAGTAGACAAAGTTCTATTCACAACTTCAGTTTGACCATCAGTTTGAGGATGACATGTAGTAGAAAATAAAAGCTTAGTCCCCAATTTTGCCCACAAAGTCCTCCAAAAATGACTAAGAAATTTAGCATCACGATCAGAAACGATTGTGTTGGGCACACCATGCAAGCGAACAATTTCACGAAAGAACAAATCAGCAATATGAGTAGCATCGTCAGTTTTATGACATGGTATGAAATGTGCCATCTTAGAAAATCTATCAACAACCACAAACACACTATCACGTCCCTTCCTAGTCCTAGGCAATCCCAGCACAAAATCCATAGAAATATCTTCCCAAGGAGCACTAGGAACGGGTAGAGGCAAATACAAACCGTGTGGATTTAACCGTGACTTCGCCTTTTGGCATGTCGTGCAACGAGCAACCAATCTCACCACATCTCTTCTCATCTTGGGCCAAAAGAAATGACCAGCAAGTATGTCCTCCGTTTTCTTTGCTCCAAAATGTCCCATTAAGCCACCTCCATGTGCTTCCTGTAACAACAACAAACGAACGGAGCTAGCTGGAATGCATAGCTTGTTAGCTCTAAACACAAACCCATCACTAACGATATATTTGTTCCATCCTTTCCCATCTTTACAATGCAGCAACACATCTTTAAAATCAGCATCATGAACATATTGGTCTTTAATCGTCTCTAATCCAAAGATTTTGTAGTCAAGTTGATTCAGCAAAGTATATCTCCTAGACAAAGCGTCAGCAATGATATTCTCTTTTCCTTTCTTGTGCTTAATAACATAAGGAAACGATTCGATAAATTCAACCCACTTAGCATGTCTACGGTTCAGTTTTCCTTGACTACGAATATGTTTCAAAGATTCATGATCAGAATGAATAACAAACTCTTTGGGCCACAAATAATGCTGCCATGTTTCTAATGTTCGCACAAGAGCATATAATTCCTTATCATAAGTAGAATAATTTAGAACAGACCCACTCAATTTTTCACTAAAATATGCAACAGGTTTGCCTTCTTGTAACAAAACACCACCCAATCCAATTCCACTAGCATCACATTCAAGCTCAAAAGTCTTATTAAAATCAGGAAGTTGGAGGAGAGGTGCATGTGTCAACTTATCTTTCAGCACGTTGAAAGCGTGCTCTTGTACTTTGCCCCAACTAAAATGCACTCCCTTCTTCGTAAGCTCATTCAAAGGTGCAGCAATGGTGCTAAAGTCCTTCACAAAACGGCGATAGAAGCCAGCAAGTCCTAGGAAACTCCGCACCTGTGTGATAGTCTTTGGCATAGGCCATCCATGTATCGCTTCTACCTTGGCTTGATCAACCTCAATTCCCTGTGGAGTCACAACATAACCAAGAAACGAAACTCGATCGGTGCAAAATGTGCACTTCTCAAGGTTACCAAATAAACATGCATCTCGTAAAGCATTAAAAACAGCACGCATGTGATCAACATGTTCATCCATAGATTTGCTGTAGATTAATATGTCATCAAAGTATACTACCACAAATTTTCCAATGAAGGCACGCAAAACCTCGTTCATTAATCTCATGAAAGTGCTAGGTGCATTAGTTAACCCAAAAGGCATGACTAACCACTCATACAATCCGAACTTAGTTTTGAAAGCAGTTTTCCATTCATCTCCCAATTTCATACGAATCTGGTGGTACCCACTACGCAAATCAACTTTAGAAAAGACAATGGCACCACTCAATTCATCAAGCATATCATCTAAACGTGGAATAGGGTGTCGATAACGTATCGTGATATTATTAATAGCCCTACAATCAACACACATACGCCATGTTCCATCTTTTTTAGGCACTAAAATAACCGGAACAGCACACGGACTAAGAGACTCACGCACGTAACCTTTGTCGAGTAGTTCTTGCACTTGTCGCTGAATTTCTTTTGTTTCCTCTGGATTTGTCCTATATGGCGCACGATTCGGCAAAGATGCACCAGGAATAAGATCAATTTGGTGCTCAATCCCTCGTATAGGTGGCAGCCCCTCTGGTATCTCACTTGGAAATACATCAGAATACTCCTGCAAAATGTTAGTAATAACAGGAGGCAAAGAATGCTGCATATCTTGTATTGAAATCAAAGCATCCTTGCATACCAAGGCGTAGGCAACAGTAGTGGAAGCAAATAATTCATTAACATCAGTTTTTGTTGCAAGCAAGCAATGTCCTTTCAATTTTATCCCATCTTTGTTATTACCAACAACTTTAATATTCTTGTTGTTCTCAGTTTTAGCTTTGGTAGCTTTAGCAACATCATCACGCACAATAGCCTCAGGGGACATGGGAAGCAAAATAATTTTCTTATCATGGTATATGAGAGAATATTGATTTGATCTACCATGATGCATACAATCTGAATCAAATTGCCATGGTCTACCTAGCAGAATATTACAAGCATCCATAGGCACAACATCACAGTCAACAACATCACGATATGAACCAATAGCAAAATTAATTCGTACCAGCTTGGTTACCTTGACCTTACCACTATTGTTGAGCCATTGAATGTGATATGGATGCGGGTGCGGTTTGGTCGTAAGTGCAAGCTTCTCCACCATGTCGCTGCTAGCCAAGTTGTTGCAGCTACCTCCATCAATGATCAAACGACATGAACGCTCCTTAATGACACACTTTGTTTGAAACAACGTATGTCGCTGATTCTGCTCTGCCTTCTCCATTTGTGCACTAAGCACACGCTGTACAATGAGGCTCTCATAATGCTCTGCATCATCTGCACCAATCTGTTCTTCGGGTGGTTCCTTAGTGCCTACATCATCAGCCGCAAGCAAAGCAAGTGTAGCTTCATCCAAATCACTAGCAGAGGAATACCCACCATCGTCTTTTACCACCAAAACACGCTGATTAGGACAATAACGCTGCACGTGTCCATAGCCCTTGCATCGATAACACAGAACATCTCTTGTTCTACCTGTGGAAGCTACTGAAGAGGCACTACCTGCGGGTTTCTGGGCAGATTTGGTTGCTGAATTTGTGGAAGATGCACGTGGTTTGTCGCTGGAGGAAGGCGGGGGTGCTGGTCGACTTGGCGAGGGAGTTGGTGCTAGTGTACGGCCGGTCATGGATGTAGTCGTGCGCTGTTGCCATGGTGTAGATTTTCCTGCAGAAACATTAGACCTTGCACTAGCACGTCGTCCCTGCACTTCCCTTTCAGCTTTGCAAGCAAGATGAAACAATCGGGTTACATTAGCATAATCTTTATAAGCAAGGATGTCCTGAATTTCCCTATTTAACCCGCCCAAAAATCTAGCCATAGCAGATTCCTCACCCTCCTCTATGTTACAACGCAGCATACCCATTTGTAATTCCTGATAATATTCTTCTACACTTTTAGTACCCTGTCTCAATTGTTGCAACTTGTTTAACATATCACGTGCATAATAAGAAGGAACAAATCTAGCCCGCATGACCCGTTTCAACGCATCCCAAGTTTGTGGCATGTTATTAGGATTCTTCTTACCATGTTCTATCCACCAAACAGAAGCAAATTCAGTAAACTCACTAGTAGCAGCTCTAACCCGCGCATTCTCAGGAAATTCATGGCATGCAAACTTTTGATCAACCGCAATCTCCCAAGTAATGTAAGCATCAGGGTCATATTTACCATCAAAAGGAGGTATTTTAAATTTAACCTTACTAAAAGCATCATCATTACCATGTACCTCACGTCGGTGAAAACCACCCATACCTCTACGGTTAGTACGTAGTCGCCGGCGATTAGGTGCTTCTTGGTCATCTTGTTCAGTATCAGCAACATAGTCATCCCAGTTACCTTCGGCACCCTCATCACGCCCACCATTGATATTAGCATGCATCTCATCAAACCGCCTCAAGAGTGCGACAAGGCTCTTGTCAATATGAGCAACTGTCATTTCCACATTTGCAAGTTTGGTGTTCGTGTCGATCTGTGTGGCCTCCAATTGCCCCATCTTTTCATTCGTCACCTGCATGTCATTATCAAGACCTTCCGTGTGCGTCTTCACTAGCCTTACAAAGTGTTGTATGATACCCTTGGTGCGAGGAGAGTGTGGCATATTACGAGAAGCATCATCAACCTCCAATCCTGCCATGGTTAGACGAACAGAGGCAACAAGAAAAAAAAACGTGAAGGAATAAAAACTCTACAACTATTAGGATGTAGCTACTGCAAGGCGCTCACTCTCAACCTGCCACACAAGCTCTTACCAATTCTTACCTTGCACAACAGGAGGGGTCAGCAACCAACAAGTCTGCAACCGTGGAATAAGTGTATCGGTGCCGCAGCAACACGACCTGTCAAACTGTAGTCGAAATATGTAGAGTTGTAGGTGGGCTGAAGCAAGGAATACACTAGTACCACGTTAGTTACAAAAGCAAGCTGAATAATCGTTCAACGGTGGTACTGTGCTGGTCCTAGGCTAAACCAGGCTAGAGACGTGAGCCTAGGCACAAAGGTAGTCACTGAAAAAGAACAACTAGCACAGCACAAAGAGAAACAACAGATTTAGAGATTCAGCCCCCTTCTTCTTCTTTTCCTTTTTTTTTCTTTTCTATTCTTTTTTTTTCTTCTTCTTCTGTTTTTTTTTGCAGGGGCCTAAACCCTTTTTTTTCACTATGACAACCCAAACAATAAAGATATTGCTAACAACCCCTTTAAATCAGATTTAACAAATCTTGTTAATATAGGAAGTCCAGAAATCTCTACGATGATTGCGGAGCGCTCAGAACGAATTTTGAGATAAGGTCAGATCCGTTGGAAAGAAGATAAGATAAGCTTTCCAGATTGTATTTAAACTTCCAAATCGGATATGATATGTATCCGTGGTGGCAAAAACGAACCAGAGATGTTTTTGGTGATGGTGGATTTCGTGGTGACCAAAACGTGGTAGAACTCAAAACTCTAAAGGAATAAACTAAGACCAGCAACTCGACACAACCGATGCAACCAAAAACTCAACAAGCCCTAACTAAGTAGTACTAGTAAATGCTCAATGGTTTATAGGATTGCGGTAAAACTAATCTACTATTTTTTGGCTTTTTCTGGACTATAGGAGATAAGAAAACAGCGAAGAAAAGTAAATCTCTCACCGATAAACCTTGCTCTGATACCAACTGATGTGCACCCGTTGGGTGATTGCCCGATCTTTCGATGAGAGGGTGTGGAATAACTCGATTGGGGGAGGAGACGACGTTCACGGCCCGACTACAGCCTTCCAAAGACGCTGCGCCTTAGCAACCGATACACCACCTCCTATGGCTGTCACGATCTTGTGGAGCGTGACACCCTGGCCACTAGGGCACTCGTCCTGCAAGCAATCGAAGAACTAGCAAGAACAAGTAGAACAAGTACTGAATTACCAGATCTAAATGTAGGTTTAAAGATCAAACTACAATATGGTGGGGTTCCGAAGACAAGAAGACGGGCGGCTGAACTAGCACGCGCGCTTGCAAGCAAGTAGCGAGAGCTAAACTTGATCTAAACAAAACCCGCTGTTCTTGGTGGCGGCTAGGGGGTTTATAAACATGGGAGGACGACCACAAGGGTATTGGGGTCGTGCTGCAACCCTAGGATGCGTCCCTAATGGACCTAACTTGATACACGACCCATTGGGCCAAAATAGGGTGACGCAGCACCATGGGCAGAAAAGGCAGGAAATGTCTCGGTAAGAAAACAATGATTACGGCGGCCTCAGAACAGATATGACTATAATTCCGGATCCATATGAAAGTAGACTTGATAAGCTTTCCATGTTGTGCTTGAACATTCCAATCCGAGCCCGCATCTGACCGTGGTGACCGTCACAAGTTGGTGTTCTTCTGCAGTCCGAATCCAGCATGTTCAAATCCTTTTCCCTTTCGGTCTTCTCCCTGATTCCTAAGCAAAACAAGAGTGCACGGGTCTCCATGGTCTAAATATGATGGACATGAACTCAAGAGTGTAATCACCTGATGGTTGAGTTGACGAGCACGAGCGCGAGTAATGGGACCAGAAATTGGTACTTGTATTGGTATAGATGCATCAGTAGTGTGGATGTCTTCATCATGGTGGCTTTCCTCTTCTAGCTTCGAGCCTCTCGAAGAGAAAGAGTTTCCTGATTTGGGTCCAGCGGCTGCAGTGCAGCGGTCCCTGGTGCTGAAGCTTTCTTTGGCAGCATGACGAAGGTCAGTACTTGCCGAAGGTGGTCGAAAGAGTTCACCGGAGGTGGGCGCCAATGTTGGGGACTTGTTCTCAAATGATATGAATTAAGAACAAGGCAACATAGAATGTTAAATGTTATTGCCCTTCGTCCTTCGAAGCATTATTTCCCTTGAGATATAATGATCTTCAGACGAAGGTCAAGAAGGACATACCTTCATCAATGCTATATATGTTAATATAAGTAGAAGTATATGAACAACATAAACAATCATATAGCATTATTAATCCATTCTCATTATATTATTTTAGAGAGACATAAATAATATTGAATTACAAAGATTACCTTTGGCTTGATAGAAGGTAAAAAGTACAAGCGTGACGTGCGAGTGAATACAAGTCAGCGTGAACAGTACGAGGGTACTGTTCATCTATTTATAGGCACAGGGCGTAGCCTGTGTAAAATTACATTCATGCCCTTTACATTTATCATTGACTTAAGGACAATCCAGCAAGGACTAAATAGCCTTTTCCCCTTTAAGTCGGTTCCTTTTCCTGCCGCTGAGCCGAAGCTCCCTTGCGCGTAGCTTCGGAGCTGCATCATCCTTCGTCTCGACCATGCTTTTCATATTGTGTACAGTTTTATTCCAAGTCCGAAGGTACCTGTACATATGTTACACTTGGAAGATATTGTTAAATCACGTTTTTGAGGACCTTCGAAGGACGAAGGCCCCCAACACCCGGCATGTTCTTCGTTCTTCGAGTACACCAAGATATCATCGATGAAAACCACTACGAACTTGTCTAATTCAGGCATGAAAATAGAATTCATCAGATACATGAAATATGCTGGTGCATTAGTCAGCCCAAAAGACATCACCAAGAATTCATATAGCCCATATCTGGTCGAGAAGGCTATCTTCGGAATATCGCTTGCTCGTATCTTGATCTGATGGTAGCCAGAGCGAAGGTCTATCTTGGAAAATACTTTGGCTCCGACCAACTGATCAAAAAGAACATCAATACGAGGCAAATGATACTTGTTCTTGATAGTCACCACATTAAGTGGGCGGTAATTGAAAGGGAAATGTGCCTTAAGGCCATTTCTAGTTTATTTTGGTGATTAAATGCCCAACACATATTGAGTGAGTAATTATGTGCCAAATGATGAATGAAGTGCAAATCAACAAGAAGGTATGATTCTAGACTTAGTACATTGGTTTTTGTGTACTAATATATTTGTCTAAGTGCTAGAATCAGAGAAAAGAGAAAAAGAAAAAGACTTGGCTGGAGCAGCCAAGACTCAGCGCAGTCTCGCACACCGGATTGTCCGGTGGTGCATCGGACAGTGTCCGATGCGCCAGGCTGGCTTCTGGCGAACTAACCACTCTCAGTAATTCGTCGGCGGCGTACGACTATAATTCACCGGACTGTCCGGTGGTGCACCGGACTGTCCGGTGAGCCAACGGCCGCCAGCGCAACGGTCGGCCGCTCATTCAGGGCGAGACGCATGGCCCATGCCAACGGTCGGCTGGGGGCACCGGACTGTTCGGTGCACACCGGACAGTGTCCGGTGCACCAACCAGCCCAAAGATCCAACGGTCGGCTGCGCCAGGAATGGAAGGAGTTCCGCACCGGACAGTCTACAGTGACTTTTCGGTGGTGCACCGGACTGTCCGGTGTGCCACCCGACAGAAGGCAAGAATTGCCTTCCTTGTTGGGTTCCAACGGCTCCTAGCTGCCTTGGGGCTATAAAAGGGACCCCTAGGCGCATGGAGGAGTAACCCAAGAATTCCTTGATCATTCCTAAGCACTAAGACTCCACTCTCGCGCATTCGATTCTTTGAAATAGTGACTTGAGCTCCATTTAAGTAGAGAACTCCTTGAGTTGTGTTGTGAGCTCAAGTTGTGGCCTTGTGTGCGTGATTGTGCTTTTGTTTTTGAGTCTTGTGTGTGTTGCTCTCCCCTCCCTTACTTCCGTGCTTTCTTTGTGATTATCAATTGTAAGGGCGAGAGGCTCCAAGTTGTGGAGATTCCTCACAAACGGGAGAAACTATAAGAAAGGAAAACACTGTGGTATTCAAGTTGATCATTGGATCACTTGAAAGGGGTTGAGTGCAACCCTCGTCCATTGGGACACCACAACGTGGAGTACGCAAGTGTTATACTTGGCTGAACCACGGGATAAATCATCGTGTCTTTTGTGTTGACTTTCTTTGAGATTATTGTGGTTCACAAAAGCGCGGTCCTTAGCCACTTGGTCATATTGCACTAACACTTAATTAAGTTTTTGTGGCTACAAGTATTTGATTTTTACAGGATCACCTATTCACCCCCCTCTAGGTGCTCTCAATTGGTAACAGAGCCGTTCTCTTCACAAAAGGGACTAATCGCCCGAAGAGATGGATCATAAGGGAAAGGGGATGGTGGTCAATGACAAGACAAAAGAGTCCATTGTCAACGAGCCAAGAGATGATAAGCCCTCGGACTCTGGCTCGAGTCATAAGAAAAGAGACGGGAACAAGAAGTGGCGCATCAAGAAGATCGTCTACTACGACAGCGACGAGTCTTCTTCCCCAAGAGACGACGACAACGAGAAAAAGAAACCGGTTAACTCAAACTTTTGTTTTGATTATTCTCATATTCCGGTTAACTCCAATGCTCATTTACTTTCAATTCCACTTGGGAAACCTCCGCACTTTGATGGAGAATACTACTCATTTTGGAGTCATAAAATGCTTAGTCACCTATTCTCTCTCCATCCAAGTATTTGGGAGATTGTTGAAAACGGAATGCTCTTTGATAGTACTGACAACCCCGTTTTCAATAATGAGCAAATCCATAAAAATGCACAAGCTACCACTGTTTTGCTAGCATCCTTGTGCAGGGACGAGTACCACAAGGTGAGCGGCTTGGATAACGCCAAGCAAATTTGGGACACCCTCAAGATTTCTCATGAGGGGAACGACGCCACCATGATCACCAAGATGGAGTTGGTGGAAGGCGAACTGGGAAGGTTCGCAATGATCAGGGGAGAGGAGCCAACGCAAACGTACAACAGGCTCAAGACCCTGGTCAACAAAATCAGGAGCTATGGAAGCACGAGATGGACGGACCACGACGTCGTCCAACTTATGCTCAGGTCCTTCAGTGTTCTTGATCCTCATCTTGTGAACTCAATTCGTGAGAATCCTTGGTACACAAAGATGACGCCCGAGGAAATACTCGGAAAGTTTGTAAGCGGGCGTATGATGATCAAGGAAGCAAGATACGTTGATGAGGCATTGAATGGCCCAATGCCCATCTACGAGCCTCAAACCGTTGCTCTCAAAGCAACAAGCAGCAGGGAGGCGCTACCTAGCAAGGTGGCGCAAGTTGAGGCGACCGGACTAAACGAGGATGAGATGGCCCTAATCATAAAGCGCTTCAAGACCACATTGAAGGGACGCAAGGAGTACTCAAACAAGAACAAGGCAAAGGGAAAGCGCTCCTGCTTTAAGTGCGGTAAGACTAGTCATTTTATAGCAAATTGTCCCGATAACTCTAGTGACCAGGAACAAGGAAAGGGCGGGAAGAAAGAGAAGAAAAAGAGCTATAGGAAGGCAAAGGGCGAGGCACACATCGGAAAGGAATGGGACTCGGATTGCTCATCTTCTGATTCTGACGATGAAGGACTCGCTGCCTCAGCCTTCAACAAGTCCTTTCTCTTCCCCAACGAATGCCACACCTGCCTCATGGCAAAGGAGAAAAAGGTAAGCGTTCGTAGGGGTGGTAATGGATCATGGCCCTAATACTTGCTTCACAAACCAACAAGGCCCTTAATTTTATTAGTTCAAAATTATATTGTTTTATGATCCGACCCTAACTTGATTCGATCCTTAAATTTGTTAGGCTAAATTAAATGGCCCATTACCACCCCTAAGCGTTCGTGAAACTCCTAAGTATACTACTTCAAGTGATGATGAATCTAGTGATGATGAAGTAGACTATACTGAATTATTTAAGGGCTTAGATAGATCAAAAGTAGATAAAATTAATGAATTGATTGATGCCTTAAATGAGAAAGATAGACTACTAGAGAGGCAAGAAGACATTCTGTATGAGGAACATGACAAGTTTGTTAGTGTTCAAAAGTCTCTTGCCTTAGAACTAAAGAGAAATGAATTACTATCTTCTGAGTCATCTACTTGCAATGAAACTGTGGCTAGCTTGAAGAGTATTAATGATGATTTAAATGGCAAGCTAGAAGTAGTTAACAAATCTAGTTCTTGTGTAGAAAATGTTGTAATTTGCAATAGATGCAAGGATTTTAATGTTGATGCTTGTGATGAACATTTAATTTTCATTTCTAAATTAAATGATGAAGTTGCAAGTCTTAATGCTCAACTTAAGACTTGCAAAAGTGTTTTTGATAAATTAAAATTTGCTAGGGATGCCTACACTGTTGGTAGACACCCCTCAATTAAGGATGGACATGGCTTTAAGAAGGAAGCCAAGAACTTAACAAGCCAAAGGGCTCCCATTTTCAACAAGGAAAAAGGGAAGGCCCCTATGGCTAGTTGTATTCAAAAGAATCATGCGTTCATTTATGATAGAAAAGTTTCTAGGAATACTCATTATAACAGGAGTTGTGATGCTTATGATTCACATGTTATGATTGCTTCAAGTTCTACTTTTGTGCATGGTAGAAGTAGGCCTAGGAAGGGAAATGTTATTCATCATGTGCCTAAGAAAATGCCTAATGAATCTGCTACTATTTTTCATGCCTGCAACACTAATTTTGTACTTTCATGTAAAAATAAGAAAGTGGTTGCTAGGAAGTTGGGGGCCAAATGCAAGGGAGATAAGACTTGCATTTGGGTCCCAAAGGATATTGTAAATACCTTGTAGGTCCCAACAAGAGTTGGGTACCTAAGACCCAAGCCTAATTTGCCTTGCAGGTTTATGCATCCGGGGGCTCAAGCTGGATTATCGACAGCGGATGCACAAACCACATGACGGGGGAGAAGAAGATGTTCTCCTCCTACGTCAAGAGCAAAGATTCCCAAGATTCGATCATCTTTGGAGATGGGAACCAAGGCAAGGTTAAAGGTCTAGGAAAGATAGCTATTTCATCCAAGCATTCCATATCTAATGTGTTCTTAGTTGAATCACTAGGATACAACTTATTGTCTGTCAGTCAACTATGTAATATGGGATATAATTGTCTGTTTACCAATATAGATGTGTCTGTCTTTAGAAGGAGTGATGGTTCACTAGCTTTTAAGGGTGTACTAGACGACAAACTCTATTTAGTTGATTTTTCGAAGGAGGAGGCCGATCTAGATTCATGCTTAATTGCTAAGACTAGCATGGGCTGGCTGTGGCATCGCCGTCTAGCACATGTTGGGATGAAGAACCTTCAAAAACTTCTAAAGGGAGAACACGTGTTAGGTCTAACCAATGTATCTTTCGAAAAAGATAGACCTTGTGCAGCTTGTCAAGCAGGTAAACAGGTGGGAAGTACTCATCACAGCAAGAACGTGATGACCACGACAAGACCTCTAGAGCTACTTCATATGGACCTCTTCGGACCCATCGCCTACCTTAGCATCGGGGGAAGTAAGTATGGTCTTGTTATTATTGATGATTTTTCCTGCTTCACTTGGGTATTCTTTTTGCAGGATAAAATAGAAACCCAAGGGACCCTAAAGCGCTTTTTAAGGAGAGCTCAAAATGAATTTGAGCTCAAGGTGAAAAAGATAAGGAGCGACAACGGGTCCGAGTTCAAGAATCTTCAAGTGGAGGAGTACCTTGATGAGGAAGGAATCAAGCACGAGTTCTCTGCTCCCTACACACCACAGCAAAACGGTGTGGTAGAGAGGAAGAACAGGATGCTTATAGACATGGCAAGGACGATGCTTGGAGAATTCAAGACGTCCGAGCAGTTTTGGTCGGAAGCTGTGAACACAGCTTGCCACACCATAAACTGGGTCTACCTTCATCGCCTCCTCAAGAAGACATCTTACAAACTTCTAACCGGTAACAAACCCAACATTTCATATTTTCGTGTATTTGGGAGCAAATGTTACATTCTTGTGAAGAAAGGTAGGAATTCCAAATTTGCTCCCAAAGCTGTAGAAGGGTTTTTGTTAGGTTATGACTCAAATACAAAGGCGTATAGAGTCTTCAACAAATCATCGGGTTTGGTTGAAGTCTCTAGCGACGTTGTATTTGATGAAACTAATGGCTCTCCAAGAGAGCAAGTTGGTCTTGATGATGTAGATGAAGATGTTGTTCCAACGGACGCAATTCGCACCATGGCGATTGGAAATGTGAGACCACAGGAACACAAAGAGAAAGATCAACCCTCTTCCTAAACGACGGTGCACCCCCCGACGCAAGATGATGAACAGGTTCCTCAAGATGAGACATGTGATCAAGGGGGAGCACACGAAGACCAAGTTGTGGAAGAAGAAGCACCACGTGCCCCTCCCACTCAAGTCTGAGCGACGATTCAAAGGAATCATCCCGTCGACCAGATTTTGGGTGATATTAGCAAGGGAGTAACTACTCGCTCTAGATTAGCTAATTTTTGTGAGCATTACTCGTTTGTCTCTTCTATTGAGCCTTTCAGGGTAGAAGAGGCCTTGCTAGATCTGGACTGGGTGTTGGCCATGCAGGAAGAGCTCAATAACTTCAAGCGAAATGAAGTTTGGACCCTGGTGCCACGTCCAAAGCAAAATGCTGTGGGAACCAAGTGGGTGTTCCGCAACAAGCAAGACGAGCACAGAGTGGTGACAAGGAACAAGGCTCGACTTGTGGCAAAAGGTTATGCCCAAGTCGCAGGTTTGGATTTCGAGGAGACGTTTGCTCCTATGGCTAGGCTAGAGTCTATTCACATTCTATTAGCCTATGCCGCTCACCATTCCTTCAGGTTGTTCCAAATGGATGTAAAGAGCGCTTTCCTCAACGGGCCAATCAAGGAGGAGGTGTATGTAGAGCAACCCCCTGGCTTTGAGGATGAATGGTACCCCGACCATGTGTGTAAGCTCTCTAAGGCGCTCTACGGACTTAAGCAAGCCCCAAGAGCATGGTATGAATGCCTTAGAGATTTTCTAATTGCTAATGCTTTCAAGGTTGGGAAAGCCGATCCAACTCTTTTCACTAAGACTTGTGATGGTGATCTATTTGTATGCCAAATTTATGTCGATGACATAATATTTGGTTCTACTAACCAAAAGTCTTGTGAAGAGTTTAGCAGGGTGATGACACAGAAATTCGAGATGTCTATGATGGGCGAGTTGAACTACTTCCTTGGGTTCCAAGTAAAGCAACTCAAGGACGGGACCTTCATCTCTCAAACAAAGTACACGCAAGACTTGCTCAAGCGGTTTGGGATGAAGGACACCAAGCTTGCAAAGACACCCATGGGAACTGACGGACACGTTGACCTCAACAAAGGAGGTAAGTCCGTTGATCAAAAGGCATACCGGTCTATGATAGGTTCCTTGCTTTACTTATGTGCTAGTAGACCGGATATTATGCTTAGCGTATGCATGTGTGCTAGATTTCAATCCGACCCAAGGGAGTGTCACCTTGTGGCCGTTAAGAAAATTCTTAGATATTTAGTTGCTACGCCTTGCTTCGGGATCTGGTATCCAAAGGGGTCTACCTTTGACTTAATTGGATATTCAGACTCCGATTATGTTGGAAGCAAGGTTGATAGGAAGAGTACATCAGAGACGTGCCAATTCCTAGGAAGGTCCCTAGTGTCTTGGAGTTCTAAGAAACAAACTTCCGTTGCCCTATCCACCGCTGAGGCCGAGTATGTTGCCGCAGGACAGTGTTGCGCGCAACTACTTTGGATGAGGCAAACCCTCCGGGACTTTGGCTACAATCTGAGTAAAGTCCCACTCCTATGTGACAATGAGAGTGCAATCCGCATGGCGGATAATCCTATTGAACACAGCCACACTAAGCACATAGACATCCGGCATCACTTTTTGAGAGACCACTAGCAAAAGGGAGATATCGAAGTGTTTTATGTTAGCACCGAGAACCAACTAGCCGATATCTTTACCAAGCCTTTAGATGAGAAGACCTTTTGTAGGCTGCGTAGTGAGCTAAATGTCTTAGATTCGCGTAACTTGGATTGATCTATAGCATACATGTGTTTTATGTCTTTGATCATGTTCCTTTATGCACTTTGTTGTTTATTTATGGTGCTCAAGTTGTGCAAGCAATCCCCGGACCTCAAAAGTCCATGTGCGAGTGATGCACATATTTTGGGGGAGATGTGCTACAACTTGACCCTTTGAGACTAACTGTGTGCTTCAGTTTACTTAATTTAGTCTCAAAGATGGATTGAAAGGGAAAGGTGAACTTGGACCATGCAAGACTTCCACTGCACTCAGATGAAAGGGTAATTTACTCCAAGTTCATCTCCATGCTCTTATTGCCTTTTTAATCTTCATTGACATTTTTTGGTGACGCAATGGGGTTTGAGGGCCAAAAATAATCCCGTTTTGGTGCTTGATGCCAAAGGGGGAGAAATTAATGGCCAAAGCAAATGGATCAGCTACCACATGAGAAATTTGAAAATAGTAGAGTTAGCACTCTTGATTTGTCAAAATACTTGTAGTAGAGTTAGCACTCTTGATTTGTCAAAATACTTGTATGTGCAAAATTTGGTCTCTTGTGGGGAGAATATTTGATTATGGGAAAAAGGGGAGTTTTTAGCTCTTGATCAATTTTTCTCTTTGATTATCTCTCTTTATGCCTAAACAAGTGTGTTTAACTAAGACATAGGAAAATGAGTTTGATTTCAAAAACAAACCAAGTGGTGGCAAAGAATGATCCAAATATGCCAAATTTGAATCAAAAACAATTTTTCTTCTCAAGTATATGGATGTTGCACTTCTATTGGTTGCTTTTTGATGTGTTGGCATAAATCACCAAAAAGGGGGAGATTGAAAGGGAAATGTGCCTTTAGGCCATTTCTAGTTTATTTTGGTGATTAAATGCCCAACACATTGAGTGAGTAATTATGTGCCAAATGATGAATGAAGTGCAAATCAACAAGAAGGTATGATTCTAGACTTAGTACATTGGTTTTTGTGTACTAATATATTTGTCTAAGTGCTAGAATCAGAGAAAAGAGAAAAAGAAAAAGATTTGGCTGGAGCAGCCAAGACTCAACGCAGTCTGGCACACCGGACTGTCCGGTGGTGCACCGGACAGTGTCTGGTGCGCTAGGCTGGCTTCTGGGGAACTGGCCACTCTCGGGAATCGTCGGCAGCGTACGACTATAATTCACCGTACTGTCTGGTGGTGCACCGGACTGTCCGGTGAGCCAACGGCCGCCAGCGCAACGGTCGGCCGCGCATTCCGGGTGTGACGCGTGGCCCATGCCAACGGTCGGCTGGGGCACCGGACTGTCCGGTGCGCACCGGACAGTGTCCGGTGCGCCAACCAGCCCGAAGATCCAATGGCCTGCTGCGCTAGGAATGGAAGGAGATCCGCACCGGACCGTCTCTAGTGACTGTCCGGTGGTGCACCGGACTGTCCGGTGTGCCACCCGACAGAATGCAAGAATTGCCTTCCTTGTTGGGTTCCAACGGCTCCTAGCTGCCTTGGGGCTATAAAAGGGACCCCTAGGCGCATGGAGGAGTAACCCAAGAATTCCTTAATCATTCCTAAGCACTAAGACTCCACTCTCGCGCATTCGATTCTTTGAGATAGTGACTTGAGCTCCATTTGAGTAGAGAACTCCTTGAGTTGTGTTGTGAGCTCAAGTTGTGGCCTTGTGTGCGTGATTGTGCTTTTGTTTTTGAGTCTTGTGTGTGTTGCTCTCCCCTCCCTTACTTCCGTGCTTTCTTTGTGATCATTAATTGTAAGGGCGAGAGGCTCCAAGTTGTGGAGATTCCTCGCAAACGGGAGAAACTATAAGAAAGGAAAACACCATGGTATTCAAGTTGATCATTGGATCACTTGAAAGGGGTTGAGTGCAACCCTCGTTCATTGGGACGCCACAACGTGGACTAGGTAAGTGTTATACTTCGCCGAACCACGGGATAAATCACTGTGTCTTTTGTGTTGACTTTCTTTGAGATTATTGTGTTTCACAAAAGCGCGGTCCTTAGCCACTTGGTCATATTGCACTAACACTTAACTAAGTTTTTGTGGCTATAAGTATTTGATTTTTATAGGATCACCTATTCACTCCCCCCCTCTAGGTGCTCTCAGTAATCTATGCATAGCCTCAAGCTTTCATCCTTCTTCTTTACAAACAAGGCTGGACATCCCTAAGGCGAAGTACTTGGGCGGATAAAACCTTTGTCCAGGAATTCTTGCAATTGCTTCTTCAATTCTGCCAACTCAGCGGGTGGCATTCGGTAAGGCCTCTTGGAAATAGGTGCCATTCCCAGTTGCAACTCGATGGCAAATTCAATATCCCGGTCTGGGGGCATTCCTGGTAATTCATCAGGAAAAACATCTACATACTCACAGACCACTGGAATCTTCTTCAGAGGTAACTCCGTCATAGCAAAAGCACATGACTGAGTAGAATCTTGACTGGGCAGAAACAAGGTGAAACTCCCACAGATTGGGAAATTGATTTCCACGATGCGGCTGGCTACATCAAGCACTACTTGGTGCCTAGTCATCCAATTAGCTCCCAGAATAATATCCACATTTTCCAAACCCAAAACAAGAAGGGTGGTTTTGATAATGTGGCTCCCCAGTTGAATAGGCACACTTTGGTTTAATTGATTAGTTGCAATTTTACCCCCAGGTGTGGCTATCATGAATGACCCTTTTGTGTGATAGAAAGGCAGTTGACATTTAGCACTGAACTTTTGGCTAATGAAATGATATGAGATGCACCAGAATCAAACAAAATTAAAGCAGGTTGATTGTAAACTGAAAAGATACCAGTCATGATGGGGGCTCCCTCAGGTAACTCCTCTAGAGTAGTGAAGTTGAGCTTCCCTTTCCTGACTTGTACCTTCTGCTTTCTTCCCTTGTCTTGATTTGGTGCTGGCATCTGCCTCTGCTAATTTCTTGGGCAATTCTTAGCATAGTGGCCCACATTGCCACAAGTGAAGCACTTGTTCCCATTGCCCTGGCGGAACTGCTGCTGCTGCGGAGGCTGATTGTTCCTTGGAGCGGGAGCTGGAAAACGAGTGGGTGCCGGCTGCTACTGCTGAGGTGGCCTGATCACCCATCTGCCTGCCTGCTGCTGAAATCCCCTGCTCTGATTGTGAGAAACAATCCTGAACCTCTGGGCCTGAGCGGATGGTGCTGCCATTGGTGCCTTTCTCTTCTTCTCTGCCCGGTGAGCTACAATACAGTCCTCCTGGGAGATGGCCAGGTTGACCAACTCATTGAAGCTATCAGCCCGGACAGTGTTGAGACGTTCTCGCAGCTTGGTGTTGAGACCCCTGCGGAAGCGGTCTCTCTTCTTCTCATCGGAATCAGCATGATAACCTGCATACTGGCACAGGTCGTTGAAGGCCT
This sequence comes from Zea mays, assembly GCF_902167145.1. NCBI lineage: Eukaryota > Viridiplantae > Streptophyta > Magnoliopsida > Poales > Poaceae > Zea > Zea mays. The sequence continues at coordinate 51,548,284 of NC_050103.1, forward strand.
GAGCATACTGCAATACCGTGCAGGTTCCTTGATTGAGTGCCAGAAACTCATTCAGCTTGCGATCAAGAATTCTGGCTGGGATGTGGTGCCCTCTGAAAGCAGTCTTGAATTCCTCCCAAGACACTTCACGATCAGCAGGTAGCATGGCACGGAAGTGGTCCCACCAAGTTCGAGCAGGGCCGCGAAGCTACTGTGCGGCGAAGCGAGCCTTGGCATCATCAGGGTAGTCTCCCATGAGGAGGGCAAACTTGGACTCATCGACGCGTAACCACACGTCGGCATCCAACGGATCCTCTACCTTGGTGAACAAGGGCGGCTGCGTGCTCAGAAACTCCTGGTAGGTTGCCGCTGCCGGAGGTCGCTGTGGCTGAACTCCACCATACTGCTAAGGGTGGGGTTGGCACTGCAAGAGCTGTCGCAGAATCTCATTCTGTTAAGCCATCAGCTCCTGCACCGTGGGAGCTGGAGGTGGTGGCAGGGGAACTTGCTCGTTATGCCCGCGAGCTGCCTAGCTGCCATCTGAAAACAGAGATCGTCATCATTGTTATCCCAATTCACAATTTCGAACAACATGCTATTATTTCATATGGAAAGAAAATTACCATAATCATAACATTAAGTTCGAAGGAAGATAACATGGTTACAACATCCCACAGATCTCAAAAGTTCTCAAGGGTTACATAAATTAGGGGAAAGTACCCATAAGCCTAGTCCAAAATCTGCCATTAACTAAGCTCGCGTAGGTTTTTATCCTCCTAAGACGTCAAAACGACTCGTCAACCCTGAGTAGTGGAAGCGACACTGGATGCGGGTGAAGGGGGCATCGCGGAGGTAGTCCCATTGGCACCAGGGGCTGGTCCTAACTCCTCAGGAGCCTCTTCTCCCTCGCTTCTGGCCTCATTGGCCTCTATCTCTAAGTGGTGCATGTCCAGGTGGTCATTAGCTTCTTCAAGTTCCCGCTGCACATCATGGAGCTGGTTCTCCAAGACATCAATGGTGTTGCCTCGGATCTCCACCTACTGCTCCAAGGTGGTGATGCGCTGGCTCAGCCTTTCCACCTGTAGGTCCTTCTCTACCAACTCAGAGGACAAGTCGACCACAAAGTATTCTCAGCTGTCGAGGGTGAGCTTGGTGGTTTGAGTGATGTTAGCAAGATGTGCCATCACGTCGCTCTGTAGGGCCTGAAGGCGATACATCGCACTCATGCACTGAACAGTGACCCTCCCAACCAAGTCAGGATACATTGCCCACACATCTTTCACATGGCTCACACGGTCCCCCTGGCTTTCTCCCTCGCTGCGACGCCAGACAGTGGCAGCGCCATAGTCTCGTGGTGTCCCCTCGCCGGCGTAAATTGCCCACACACCCTGATGCAGCACGCCAAGCAGAACTAAGCGTAGAAGCATGCAGAGAAAGAGACTAACTCGAAGCAGTACCTCTCACCAAAATTTTGGTGATAGCGGCATCTCCACGCGACCTCCAGGGAGAGCGGCTGCACAGCCACGGCCGGCTTCGTAACTGAATGGCGCGAGGCCGTCGACCCTCCACGCGCGCCGATAGTAACCACGAACCACAGACCCAACGCCATCGCAAGCCCATGACAGCGGATCACCATCCGCTCTCTCTCTTCTCTCGGTCGCTTCTCTTCTTCCACGGGTGCGCTTGGTTCATCGGTGCCAGCTTAGGATGAAGAAAGCAGGAATAGCAGCGTAAATATATACCCCGGAGCATGGCCAACAGGCGCGAGGTCAAAGGCGGGAGGTTGATAACTACCAGCGAGATTTACGGCCAGAGAGATGACCAAGAACTCCATCAGATCCGGCGGCGGTGTTCTGGTAGAGAGGGTAAGACCGTCCAAGCGGACCCACACGTCGGTGACTGCACTACAGCGTGTAGACACCGGCGAGTGACCGACCTTGCAGCCCCACCCGTTAGTACCCGGCGCACGCATGCAAATGGGGACCGGCCGAACGGCCCACACGCAGATCAGAGTCAGGCGGCCAGGTTTGAGAACTGGACCGCTACTAAATTTTCTACTGGCTACTAAATTAACATTATTATTTTATTAGGAAAGGTCCCAATAAATTTTCCCAAGTCTTTCAAAAATTCGAGAAATACTATCATAAATATATCTTCTTCTTTTATTTTATTATTTTATGATTTTTTTCTGCCAGTTTTAGGTTTAACATAACCCGTCAGTCACTCAGATCTAGTCTGATAAAGCCACTTCCCGGGATCAGTAACTCACTCGATGGTGAGTCATAGAGAAAATACAATAAAGCAGGAAACCTCAAATGAAAGTACTGGAGTTATTACATGAATCGAAGCTTTTCATGTAGACTGAAACAAATTCATAATTTAAATTGCAGCAGATAGTCGATCACGTCGAATGATGAGGAATGGGGCAAGGCCTAGCCCACTACTCCTCCTGCTTCTCTTCTGCTGGAGCAACATCCCACTCAACCGTCCAACCCGGTGGCATGGTGGAAGGCCAAGTCACACCATCAACCATGTCCTGTAGCGTACCTGCAAAAATTGTGCCACAAGCAAGGCTGAGTATACTAATACTCAGCTAGACTTACCCGGTGTGAGGAATCTACTCCTCTACCTCTAGACCATGCAACTGTTTAGCTGAGGGTTTGGTTTGCCAAAAGCACTAGCTGAATCTAAAAATCAATTTTAGCTTTTTCTAATTCTAGTATCATTAACTTTAGGTAAGTTTGCTTCTTCTAAGCATACATGGTAGCAATCATTTAGTACAATCAACATGTTATCTCAAGTAATACCTCATTTCACTTCTTACTCAATGCAGTACAAAGGGTCAAGCAGTCTCATTAGCTGCGAGAAGCAGACGATTCGAATTGAGTTTTAACCTTGCAAGGTAAACCTAAACACACGACATGTCAGGGCACTCCGTTCCCACACACGTCAACCGTCCCCATCGATTCCTCGTTCGTGGCCAGGGCTCACCGCCTTGGCATACAATGCTCCACTGACACCGGCTGTCGTCGTGCAGTGACCGCACTTGTACCCACCATAGCTAGCATGGGAGACCTAGTCTTAGGACAAGTGAGGAGGAAAGTCCGCGCCCGACTTCACTCAGGTACTAGGTTTACCGGTTACCATATTTCCCGACATGTGTTTAGTACTTTCAAACGCTTGACTCAGGTATCCACACATTAATCCTTAATTCCATTTCTGTCTCATGAACATGGCATCCACCCTGGATCCAAGTCCGTAGACCATTATAGATCCCGTTATCAAGATGAATACAATCAATTCCTAACCTCGCGTGAGTGCTAGGAAAATCACTCGACTTCTACCGAGATCCTAATTAGCAAAGCAACTACTCAACCTAGCATACTAGTATCCATCTCAAAACTGAATCCTGAGTTCATGCAACTAAGGGTTTCAGACTACTCCTACATTTAAGTGCACATTACAAGCCTACAAACATTTAAGTGTAGTAAAGTAGCATATGTAAATTTGTTATGCATTGTTGGAGACTTGCTCTCAAATGCTATGAATTAAGAACAAGGCAACACAGAAAAAAGGTTAAAGGTTAATGTCCTTCGTCCCTCGAAGCATTATTTCCCTCAGGATATAACGATCTTCGAACGAAGGTCATGAAGGACATACCTTCATGATCACGGTTCACATTAATAAAAGGAGAAGCATATGAAACATGAGAGAATAACATGAGTAATCACATAACATTATTTACATGCCCTTATTATATAATCATGAATGAATAAGAACAATATTGAATTACATTTGTACCTTCGGCTTGGCAGAAGGTGTAAGTACAAGCGTGACGCACGAGCGAGTACAAATCAGTGTGAACAGTACGGGGGTACTGTTCATCTATTTATAGGCACGGGACACATCCTGGTCAAAATTACATTTATACCCTTTACAACCAATTACAATCATGACACAAATTATCATGGGCCGATCTGTCTTTTCATCTTTAAGTCGGTGCAACCCTTCGTCTCGAGGCGTGTCGTTATGCCGAACCTTCCTGGAAGGTAGCTCCGGCGTTATTTTTGTGCTGATCTTCTGAAGGTGTTTCTTCTTACAGGACCTTCGGCGATGAAGCAGACCCCCAACAGTAGCCCCTTCGCGGTGCTAGATCGTTTTTTGTAACGAGCTTGATCCGTGAAAAAATCTCCAAGGCTTCGAAATGTCGAAGGTCCGAAAACACCTTCCCTGAGCTCGTTGCCGAGAAACGATTAAAATACTCCGAGCGCGATGTGGCCCACCATTCGGTGGATACGCGCCTTGCACCTCCCATGTGCCGAGTGGTCCACCGTTCAGTGGGTGCGGGTAACTATTCATCGGGTGCAGGCAGCTTGACGATTCACCTTAACACCTGCAGCACTATATAAACAGACGGGTAGGTGTGAATTTACCACAGCATTCATTGCCATTGCGCTGTTGTGCTGCTGAAAAATTTAACCATAGCCGAAGCTTTCTCATCACATTCTCGAGCAAAGTCTTGGGGGCCTTCAGCTTCCGAAGGTCCTCAAAAACATAATTTAACAATGTTTCTAGAGTATAATACATGAGCAGGTAATTTTGGACTTGGACCCTTCGGACTTGAGTCAAAATCACAGTATGAAGAAGCACAAGGGAAACGAAGGATGGAACAGAGTCGAAGCTGTGTGCAAGGAAGCTTCGACATGATGATAGGAAAAAGGAAACCGACTTAAAAGGGAAAAGGCTATCTACACTTCGATGAATTACTATAGAATTATTAGCAAATGCAAAGGGCCTGGATGTAATTTTACATGGGCTGCGACCCGTGCCTATAAATAGATGAACAGTGCCCGTACTGTTCACGCGGATTGGACATCTTTGCCTTTGCGTCACACTTGTACTTTCATTTTCTTTCAAGTCGAAGGTACTTTTGTAACTTGTTAACATTCCTATTTTTCCTTAATAGTAAGATAAAAATGAGTTGATGGTAATAAGTGAATGTTGACATTATATTTTACACCTCATGTGCTTTCTTTTCTTCATTCATATGTTACTTTAACGAAGGTACGTCCTTCTTAACCTTCGTCCAAAAAACATTATTTCCCAAAAGGGATATAATGTTTTGAAGGGCGAAGGACTTTAACGTTTAACATTCTCTGTGTTGCCTTGTTCTTAACTCATAGCATTTGAGAACAAGTCCCCAACATTGGCGCCCACCTCCGGTGAACCCTTTTCGACCACCTTCGGCAAGCATCGACCTTCGTCATGCCGCCAAAGAAAGCTTCAGCAATAGGGGTTGCCGCTCTGCAGCCGCTGGACCCGAACTAGGAGAGCCTTTCTCTTCAGGAGGCCCGAAGCCAGAAGAGGAAGGTCACCAGTCCAACGCCTCAGGAGGACGACTTGGACCAAGAAATCAGGAATATGGAGATGCTGCATCAGCAAGTGCAAAGGAAGAAGGAAAAGATGGCCCGGCTAGCTGACCTACAAAGGCAGATAGACGAAGCCTCTGAAGAAGTTCGTCATCTTACACAAGATGAGCAGAACCGAAGGCCCCAGTACAGAGAGCTTCACCAAGAGGGCTTCGTCAACGAGGATGACTAGTATGAGGATTTCCATCATGGAAATTTTGCTTTTGATGATACTTCTCCTCTGTCAGCAGAACTGTAGGCTACACCTTGGCCCCCGTCTTACAAACCACCCTAGCTCCCAATGTATGACGGACACTCAGATCCGAAGCAATTTCTGATGAGCTACGAAGCAACCATATCTTCATATGGTGGCAATACTGTAGTCATGGCAAAATCCTTTGTCATGGCAGTCAAAAATGTTGCACAAACCTGGTACTCTTCTCTTCGGCCAGGAACAATTACATCATGGCAAAAGCTGAAGGACATGCTCATCACCAGCTTCCAAGGGTTTCAGACGAAGCCGGTCACTGCTCAAGCTTTGTTCCAGTGCACTTAGGATCACGAGGAATACCTTCAGGCGTATGTCCGAAGGTTCTTACGACTGAGGGCACAGGCGCCAACGGTGCCCAATGAAATTGTTATTGAGGCCATGATTAAGGGGCTTCGTTCAGGACCTACAGCCCAATACTTCGCCAGGAAACCCCTCAGACCCTGGAGAAACTGCTTCAGAAGATGGATGAATATATCCGAGCAGATAATGACTTTCGACAAAGAAGGGAGGAAGCTTACAGGTTCTCCGAAATGACCAGGGGCTTCGGAGGGAGAATCCACCCTAGGCACGTCAGATCTATCCACTCTACTCAGAATGACGACAGGGGAAGTCAGCTACAGAGGCCGCAGTATTCCTCCCAGGCTTCGGGGCAGCAACAGAGCTATCCCCGGCCCCCAGCTCCAAGGGGCAGAGGCGCCATGGGCTTCAGAGGAAGGTTTGGGGATCAGCCCAGAAAAATTTATTGCCTATTCTGCGGTGAGCACAAGGGTCATACTACCAGGATGTGCCATGTCACCATCCAGAAACAGAAAGAGATAGCAGAAGCTGCAGCCCAACAGAGCCAGCCGAAGCAGGTTATGCATACTACTTCATACCACTCACCGTACATTCCAGAGTATGTGGGTAACCATCCTGCAGTTTCTGTTGCTTCGACAAGCCAACCTCAGGCATCTTGGCAACAGCCTCCACCTCCACCACCAATGCAACCCGCTTATCCCCAAGGCCAGCAGCCAGAAGGGAGCCAGCACACTCACCAGCAGCGAGACTTCAGGGAACAGTCCGAAGCTCGCACAGTCAACAGTAATGTACCAGAATCGAAGCACATCTACTAGGAGATATCCTATCTCTGAAACAGTTTTTACATTCGTTATCATTTACCTTTTTTAAATAAAGAGCAATCACTGAAAACCTAGTTCTTTTATTGCTTTCAATTTCTTGTAACAGCTTCGTCATTATCATAATGTAATATACCTTCCCATAAACTGACGAAGGTACAAAAGTTTTGACGAAGCAACAAAAAGTCGTTTTAAGGAACGCAGTGTAAGTTTTTGTCGGAGCAACAAAAGTCGTTCTTAAGGGAACGCAGCGTAAGTTTTCTGCTCAAAAGTCGTTCCAAAGGCAATGCAGAGCTTACAGTGAAAAATAAACGTTGATACCGCCGAAATAAAAGGCGAAGAAGCTCCCAAGGGAGGCTTACAGCGAAAAATAAACGCCGATACCGCCGAAATAAAAGGCGAAGAAGCTCCCAAGGGAGGCTTACAGCGAAAAGTCAACGCTGATACACCGAGAAATAAACGGTGAAGCCAAAAAATAAACGGCAAAGAGAATGTGTTCTACTGTGGGAATGTGTGTGCATCTTCGGCACAAGTATCATTTTGCATGCCATAGCATCATCACATCATTCACATAACATGACATCATACATCATATCGCATCAAAGGCACAAGAAGGGAATACAATGTTAACCTTCGGAAATTGTTTCAAAGAAATTGTGCCAAGGCACAAAATAAGGTGTCGGATAATCTATTGCTTACGAAGCATGATATTTTCGGATAAATTGTGCCAAGTACAGTCTCGTCAACTTTAGTATCGGAGGAAATTTATTGCTCACAAAGCATGATATTTTCACGAATATGGATATTCTTCACGAAGCATGAAAAGAAGGGAAGGTGTTTTTTTCGCCAAAGGCTCAAAAACGGTATGTATGTAAAGTTTCATGCATCGTAAAGAACTGAATTACATACAGCTTATATATTACTTTCAAAACTATAGAATATTACACACTTTGTTCAGCAAATATTACATCAGTATTCCGAATGTTTTTACAACAATAGCTATTCTTCTTTTAAAACTACTTCCACAGCTTCGTTCAATAGTTGAGTTACAACTTTGTCCATAATAGCTTCGGCCATCTTAATAATTTCATCTTCATTCTTAGCTTCGGGTTCAGCTTGTGACTCGAAGGGCTCCGGGGGAGGAGATAATTCGGCTGAGATATAAAACATGAATAAGTTCAAAGTCACAAGAATAAAACATAAAGTCAAAAGCAATTAGACAATACCTATCCGCCTTTCAAGTTCTGCATTTTTTTCAACTGCCTTTGCTGCTTCTCTAGCATCGTGGGTATCTTTTTCACTTTTCTTTATAATTTCGTGAGCCATCTCTCGGCCACCATTTTCCCAGATGTCGGTAAAAAACTTTCCGCCAATCAAGCTTGCCTCGGCCGAAGGGTCTTTTGTATCTTCAATGGAAAACGCAGCTTCGGCTTGGGCCAGAATCCTCACATGCTCGCATCCTGCCTTTTCTAAGATGGCCGCAATCCCCCTGGCACCTGAGAAGGCGCAAACATCTCCGCGGCCACTCAGAACTTCCTCAAGGGCTTCGGCTTCGCCCTTGATCCATTCGATTGGACCTTTGGGATCGTCTACTACGAAGTTGTCCTCATTTGAGTATGCGCCAATATTGGCGAAGCTGGTTTTTATTTTTTGTACACATGCCATAGATTTTTCATAGCATCTTTCTTTTAAAGAACGAAGCTCCACAACTGTTTTTTCCCAGTGATTTTTCCAGTATTCACTGGCGTCTCGGTCAGCTTCGGCAACTGCACATTTTAATTTTTCTTCTGCCAGCTGTTTCCGAAGATCTTCAATTTCGCTCTTCTGGGTCTCAGATTGGGCTTTCGAAGTAGCCTCGTCTTCTTTTATCTTGTTTATCAGTGAGTTTAATATTTTGTCTTTTTCAAGACCTTCATTCCTTAGCTCAATTACTTCGGAACGAAGGTTATTCAAGGCCATGGTATATCCCTCGTCTTCAGCGCTTTTTTGCGCCCTGAGGGCGTTGCTAAGAATAAGGCTCTGCAAAAGAAGTGTGGTATTAAGTATAAGCAAACGAAAAAAAATCTTGTTTTTAAGCACAAAAAATCTTATTCTCTCACCTTTAAGCTGTTGTACGCTAAGCTGTCGGCCAATTCATCTTTTGATAGCACCGAAAGCCCGTCTTCTAGCGTCGGGAATCCGAAGCTTCTTCCCATCTCCCGGCAGACAGAGATCTCCTTGTTGTCCGGGAGACAATATAAGAAGTCTTCTTCTCCGCTGCCATTGAAAATCAATGCCCCCTTTTGATATTTCAATTTTTGGGCGTAAAACTGAGCTTCTTGCTTTTCTTTTTCAGTCAAATTTTTCCCCGAAGCATGTCGTAAAATATAATTGAGAGCTTCGAAAAATGCTACAGGAGTGGCAGTGCCAGTTTCTTCAGCCAAAATTTGTTCTGCCGCTTCTGTTTCTTTTCCTCTGGTTTCTAAGGATTTCCCCTTGGCGGGCTCCGAAGGCCCAGCTTCAGTCTCAGCCTGGTGCTTTGTAGCTTCGGCTTTAGAGGCTGTCGTCTCAATTTGCGCTTTTGGAGCTTCGGCAATTTTCTTCGGAGTAGAGCTTGAAGACTTTATCATCTCTAACACATCTAGTACATTGACCATCCTTTTCCTCTTCGGAGTTGCCGTGAGGTCTTTTTGCGCCTTCAGCACTGTCATTCCTGCCGGAGGGCTTGTAACTTCCACTATCTTTGTTTTCGCGGTCTCTATTTCTTTAATATTATCGGCCTCCGGCAATATAGCCAGCTCTTCATTCTTCTGAGTAAGAGAAGGTTCTTTGGCTTCAGTAGCAATAGAGGTCTCACCACCAAATTCGGGCACTGAGGCCGGTTCGATGAAGCGTGGTCGGTGAGTAAGGACCTTCACCCTTTTCCTCTTTGGCGCAGCCTCACTTAGAGCAACCGAAGTATCACCTTTTCCAGAAGTTGCACTTTTTCTCTATTGCCCTTTCAGCGGGTAGCGGTAATCAGGGTACATAAACCCAATAGCAGCGAAAACTCTATTCAGCCTCTTCTTTTTCCGCCCTCCGAAGGTCGCATATATTGTGTTCTCTTCTGTCTTTGAATATGGTCCAAGCAGTTCGTCGCTTGTAACTTCGATGCATTTCATCCAATCATCATCTGGCTCAATAAACTTACCCTCGTATCTGAAGGTGTATTTCAACATAACCAGTCCACCTTCGTCAGGCTTGCTGATAGTTTCCTTTGGCATTTCCCATTGCTCTACAAGCGGCCACACTCTGAAGGCTATGTGCTCCTAGACTAAATCCCTCGTTCCGATGAAAGAGCAGACTATGCCGAAGGCCTTTTGGCATTCTTCGGCTGCATCATCAATTTCCACCTTCAGTTTCCTAAGGCCGAAGCGCTGCCAGATAGGGCACATGATAATATCTTTAATGTCTTCTCGTGCCTTTAAATCGTTTTTCACGTAAAACCATTCCTTCATCCAGTCCCCAGGCCATCTTTTCCGGAAGGTTGGCACGGGACAGCTCGAGCCAGAGCGAGCGACGAAGCTATAACAGCCAAAATTGTTATGATATTGCTCTTTGCCCCAGGGTTTCGTCTCATATAACAATTCATGCATATTGCAAAAAGCTTTTTGCATTTGGCTCCAAGCCTTGGCTCCTCACGGCCCAGACGAAGATTCCCATTCTTATGATTGCTTCGGGCGTAATTTGATGAAGGTAGACTTGATAGATCTTTAAAACCTCAACCACAAATTTGCTTAATGGAAACCGAAGCCCAACTTTAAAAAAGCTTCTGAAGATCATAACTTCATTCTCTTTGGGAGTAGGCACAGTCCTCTCTCCGTCATCAGCCCTTACAATAGACATGTCCCGAAAATATCTTCCCCTCATATTGTCGAGATGACTCTGTTTAATAGTTGATTTTCCGAAAACTGCATGACTTGGTCGCCAGGGTCGATCTTCAGAGTCTTCTCCGCCACTTTCCACATCATAACTGTCACTATCACCGGTGTCTTCAGATAAACCTTCTAAAATCTCCATAGTAATCTTTTCTGTATTTGTCTTTGCTATTGATTCAATAAAGCCAAGATTCTTCTCCTCAGAAAGGCTCAGCTTTGTTTCAGCAACAACTTTTTTGTCTTGAGACATCTTCGGAAATGTTGAAAACGTGCTCTTAAGGCCGAAGCTAAAAAAATCTAAAAAGCCATGCAAACGTTGGTGTGCAAAGAACTAAAAATTGGGAAGGCAAGAGCATATGGCAAGAAAGCGTGCTAAAATGTGCTCGTGGTGCGCTCTTATTTATACGCCCAATACGTTGCAAGTTGGAGGGCCCGACTTGTCATTGACTATTGCTATTCTAGCAAAGGGAAGGTGTTTTTTCGGACCTTCGGCTTAAGGCCTTCGTCCATATCGCAATCTGAATTTATCATTCTAACAAATTAATATTGCGAGGGGCTACTATTGGGGCCTTCGGCTTCCGAAGGTCCTCAAAAACATGATTTAACAATGTTTCTGGAGTATAATACATGAGCAGGTACTTTCGGACTTGGACCCTTCGAACTTGAGTCAAAATCATAGTATGAAGAAGCACAAGGGAAACGAAGGATGGAACAGAGCCGAAGCTGTGTGCAAGGGAGCTTCGGCATGATGATAGGAAAAAGGAAACCGACTTAAAAGGGAAAAGGCTATCTAGACCTCGATGAATTACTATAGAATTATTAGCAAATGCAAAGGGCCTGGATGTAATTTTACATGGGCTGCGACCCGTGCCTATAAATAGATGAACAGTGCCCCAGTACTGTTCACGCGGATTGGACATCTTTGCCTTTGCGTCACACTTGTACTTTCATTTTCTTTCAAGCCGAAGGTACTTTTGTAACTTGTTAACATTCCTATTTTTCCTTAATAGTAAGATAAAAATGAGTTGATGGTAATAAGTGGATGTTGACATTATATTTTACACCTCATGTGCTTTCTTTTCTTCGTTCATATGTTACTTTAACGAAGGTACGTCTTTCTTAACCTTCATCCAAAAAACATTATTTCCCAAAAGGGATATAATGTTTTGAAGGACGAAGGACTTTAACGTTTAACATTCTCTGGGTTGCCTTGTTCTTAACTCATAGCATTTGAGAACAAGTCCCCAACACAAAGCATCATTTTGATTTAGCTTCGGCATAAGAAGGAGCTTCGTTAAAACTGTAAAAATCATCACCTTCATAAGAACTACAAGAAATTCAACAACAGATGGCCAGAGTGCATTCAACTGCGGGAGTGACCCGTGACGGAGAGGAGGCCGAGGCCACCGAGACTGCCCCGATCTTCGAAGTGATGAGACAATCAGGATTGGTTGTGACGGAGGGAGGTACTGACGAAGGTGCACCTACTGCCGAAGCTGAACAGGGTGACATCGAAGAAGAAGATGTTGATGAAGAAGAGGAAGATTACAACACTCTCATCGCAGCAAAACCCAGCCACTTGGACTTTGGAAAATCTACTGTGTTTGAGGCTGATGTACCCATGATGATGAAGTTGGGCTACATCGGAGAAACTGAAAAGAAACTTATTCGTTTTGCCGGAGAAGAAACCACTCCAGAGCCCAAAAATGATGAAGTAGTGGTTTTTAAGAGTTTTTTCAGAGCGGGGTTGTGGTTTCCCTTGAACGAGATGATTGGGGAAGTTTTGGATAATTATGAGATCTATCTTCATCAACTGACCCCTAACGCTATCGTTAGGTTTAGCGTCTTCATCTAGGCTCTTCGATGCCAAGGAATGGACCCGAATGCTGAAGCTTTCTGCCGAGTGCATGAGCTGCATTACCAGACTAAGGCCAGAGAAGACGGGCTGCATGAAAACTTTGGCTGTTACAACTTTGCATATCGCAAGGATATTAAGGCCCCGGTGCTTAGCTATCGCACCATGTGGCCGACCGGCTGGAAAAGTGAATGGTTCTATATCAAAGCCGATGAGAAGAAGATGGAGAAGTTAAAGACGATGGTCCTGAGCCCACTGAGTTTAAGCTTCGGACTGACTAGGCCCTTGTGCCGCATGTCTTCGGGGTCACCATGCCAACAAGCTGTAGCAGAATTCAGGGTAGTGGCTGAACAGATCAGCACTAGAGATCTGGTGCAAGAGTAACTAGCCTACAAGGTGTTCCCGACGCTGAGTGAATGGAATATGTTGAAGCTAAAGGGGACAAAGGAAAAGAATGAACTTGTGCGACTGCCTTATCGCTTCAAATTTGAGAAACAATTCAAAGGGCCATGCCAAGAATGATTAGAAATGATAGAAACTATGTGCAACGAAATTTTGGGCAATTACACTAAAAAAGAAGATCAGCTGAATATTGCAGCCTTCGACACCCGACCAAAACAAAGGTTGAATCGGGTGATGGATGCCTTGAACTTTGAATACCCTGACTATGAGCGATTGAACAAAGGTGCCGAAGGGCAAAAGAGAAAGAGGATTGTTATTGTTCTGAGCAGACAAGCTGCTAGGATGGTGAAAGAAGATGAAGAAACTCTGAAAAAAAGAAAATCCAGTCCTGAGCCGAAGGTGGCTGCTTCGAAGAAGAGAAAAGCTGTAGCTCCGAAGCCAAAAACAGCTGAGATAGAGAAAGAAACTCCCTCAACGCTGTCACACCCGGTTTTGGAAGGCAAACCGCATGTGTACCATGTACGTGCCAGTATCAGAAACTCACGTACACAGCGATTACATAATTGGACATCATCACACAATGCTCGAAATAAATAGTGGAAAGGTACTTTATTACATCAAGATGTCCAAGACATCCACAGAGTCTATTACATAACCATTGTTCAACAGAATTATCAAAGTGCGGAAATACGAAACGTAGATGATAAGCCTACACAGGCAGCTGACTGGGGGTTTGCCACTAAGAAAGGATTAGAACTCGTCATATTCCTGGAATCCTCGAAGTCATCCATGTTGATAGCATCACCTCCTAAGCACTGAGAACAGTGGGGACAACCTGGGGTGGGGTGGTGTGTAAAGCATGGGTGAGTACGCATCAACGTACTCAGCAAATGTCCTGTTTGGCTAAAGTGGACTAGCTGTATATGGAGTTGAGATCAAGCAGTTTCTTTTAGTTGGTCAAGTATTTATTATTATTAGTAGAGCCAAGTTTTAGTAATAAACCCGGTTATTACCCAGAAGTACCTCCTCAAAAGAGGAAATACCAGAGATCAGATTTTATGACATCATTATTAATCATCCACATAATAGTATCCAAGGTTCTTCTAATCAAAGAGGATCCAAGGCTGCTCTTAACCGTGAGCTCGGCTGATATACCAGTTTTTAACACTCTGCAAAGGTTGTACACTTTACCCCCAAGTCGTGATCCCTTTCCAGCCTGGGTTGAACAGACCCGATCTTCACTACCAAGGTGAATGGCCAAGGATACACTACGTAGCCTTTACAAAGACTCCCCTGGTGCATAGCTACTCATTAGGTTTCGCCAATCGTACAAATGCAGTACACCTCCCCAAGGTGGGTGACTAAAAAACCCAAATCGAAAGAACCTCTGCACCCCAACCTTGGCAGAGTGAGCACTACACCCCGGCCCCCATTGACGGCCATCCGGCAAAGACAACGACACCCCAGGTTCATCTAATTAATCAGCTAAGGGAGTCCCATTCCACCCTCATGGTTGTACTGTTATCCTGGGTGGTCACTCCATGAACAGGTCCTTACGGAGAGGTACTTAGGAAAAAGGCCTGAGCCCCCTAAGGTATCACAAGATCATCCACAATATCAGGATAACAGTATCGTATCATAAATGTTCACATCATGTTCATTGATTAAGTTAAGGCAATAGCAACATGCTAACCATGATAACCCAAAAGGTAAACAAGGATAAGTGAATAGAGACTAGTCAATCCTTAGGTTTCATAAAGTAATGCGAAACAGTGAATCATAAAGTATGTAAGACATAATGGGTCAGAGGACACTTGCCTTCACCAGGTTGTTGCTCAGGGAGGTCTCCAACAACAAACTCAGGAATCTCGGACTGCTCGTTGTCTAAATAAAGCGAGCATGCATTTAATACATTTGGAAAGTACAAATGAACATCACACCAAACATGTACAAACATTGGAACACATCTTAAAAAGACTTAATACTACATAAAGGATACTGGATTCAATGTATAACATAAACTATAACCTACATTAACTTTGTTTGAAAATAGATTACTATTTCTCCTAAGTGTTATTTACAAGTACAAAATCATAGATCAATTTATTTTATGGTGACCTAAAATTTAGAACAGAGATGAACTTATGTAATACATATTATTAACCTCACAAGTTTAAGCAAGTTTAAATCTCTAAGTTTCTCCTTTATTTATTTATTAAATAAATAAAACATACACCTACAATAGTTCATATTCAATCCTAAAAATTTAGAGTGTGCAGACAGTGAGTGAAACCATTTTATATAAATAGAGAATAGTTCTATGAACATTTTGCAATTTGAATCAATAAATTTGGAGTTCATTCACAAAAGTTATGAAATAACCAAGTTTGGGAATTCAAAATATGAAATTAGGGCTAATTCTGTGATTAAATAAAAGTCCACGGGTCTAAATAAAACAAACCAGAGACCTATGCGCTAAAACAGAGGACAGCGGGTTGATTTCCTAAAACCAGGAGGTTTCTTAGGCAAAACAGCCACGCGAAGGGGTATCGAGTGAATCTAACCATTGGATCAGAAACCGACGGCCGAGATTAGATCTGCGGCCGAGGGCACGCGCGCGCAGGCGGGCGAGCGCTGACAAGTGGGACAGGGAGTGTCAGCGACAGAGGGGGAGAGCGTGCTGACGAGCGGGCCCAACGCTAGAGGGGAAACGGATGGCTACTGGGGTCCGAGGGGGTCCGAGTCGTTCGATCAAGATCGGACGGGGAGGGGTCCGAGGGGGTCTGAGGGGATCCGAGGGGGTTTGAGCCGTTCGATCAAGATTGGATGGGGAAAATCAGACCGGGAAGGATGAGCGGCTGCGTGTGGCGCTGACAGGTGGGTCAAGGCGCCAGGCACGCGTGCGCGAAGCGGTATCCTGCGGTCTGGGCTGTTCGATCTGAATCGGACGGAGGGGATCAGACCGGGGAAACAGACGGCAACGGGGGGCGCCGCTCCTCTCTGCGGCGGTGAGGTCACCGGAGTTGAGGCAGGCATGAGCTTGGGTGGCTCTGAGGTCGTCGGAGTTGGGCAGAGAGGAAGAGGGTGCCACGACAAACTCGATGGCGGGGAAAGGACCATGAATCCACGGGCAGAGAAGGGAGAACGACGATGAGAAGGTCTCGGGCGGTTGGAGAAACTCCGGTGAGCGATTCCGGCCACCGGGTGGGGACTTAAGGCGCGCTAAGGCCTTGGCTAACTTCAGCAGAGGTAGGGGAGACACAGGGAACTACTCTGATGAACTAGACCGGGTTGAATCGGCCGGCCACTGCGCGAGCATGGCGGACCACCGTGGCCGAGCACCGGCGAAGGCGAAATCGGACGAACACAAGGCGCAATAAGGGAAATTGGGAACGAGGACGGGTGTCTCACCTCGAGGCAGAGCTCGGGTGAAGCGTCCCGATCCTTTGGGACTCAATTGTGATACAATTACTAGTCCCAGGAGGCTAGTAAACACATTCCTTTCTTCAAATAGTATAGAGTTTAAATAAGAATTATTACAATACGGGGGTACAAGCTCGAGAGAGCCAGAAGATAAAGCGCAGTAGAAAAATATACTAGCCCAAGCCACAGGCAGAACTGGGTGCAGACACAGCCCTCTCAATCAAGCATAGCAGAAAAGAAGTCTTCGGCTGCTGAAAAACAAAAATAAATATGGGTGAATACACTAGGTATTCTGCAAGCCCACCCCGCTCCCGTAAAGAGAAAGAGACCTATATTATACATGCTTTATTTGGTGGAGTTGAAGTCACTCTTCATTTTCTTAGAGAAAGGCAGTTGCTGTAAGGTTTTTCCCAAAGACTTAAAAGTAACAAAATACTCAACCACCACTGAGCTTCCTGCTCTCGTGGCCTTGTTTTCTTTTTCAGTATGCACTTACACACACATTTCCCTATTCACGGAGGTTATATAAAATCTCTAATTGTCATACCACACTAGACTCGTGTCACACCCGGATTTTAGGGTCCAAAACCCGGGCGCGAACATAATCACCAGGTGTGCTGGGACCAAGTCTCACACATATGATGAATCATGGCACATGATCGAATGTCACATCTTTACTACATAACAGGAGTTCTGTACAAAAATAATTAAATAATTACATTATAAGGAGACAACGGTCCAGCAACCCAAAGTTGACTGGGAGACGACGGCCTAGATCTCTCACGAACACATCACAGCATCCTCCAAGCGCCTCATCCTGTGGTACCTGCTCTTGACCTGCGGGGGGGTGTGAGACAGCAAGAGTGAGCTCACATACGTTCATCGCTCAACAAGTTGTGGGGAATAATGTGAATGAACTCGCCAAAGGTGGGAGTTCATGTGAAGTGTAAGGCTTACCAAAGAGGATGGTTGGAGCTGAGCATTGCTTTTAAAGTTGGTCAAAATTTTATTAGCAATTACTAAGTATAAGTAAATACCAGCCCAATTAAGTAGTAGAACAAAAGTAACAATCTCACCTGCGATGCAATGCATATGACAAATTGAGTTTAAGTTCCATAATTTAATCATGTGAGGGTCCGAGCTGCTCATGACCGTGAGCACGGCTAGTATACCAGTTTTACACTCTGCAGAGGTGGCGCATCTTTACCCACAAGTCATGTTACCCATCTGCCAAGGGATCGCGACTTCCCATACACCTCTACCGAGGAGGCGAGGCAGGGTAACACTACGAGGCCTTTACAAAGTTCCACTAGCTTCAGAAAACCCGCTACAGTTTATAGGAAGCTCCAATGCAGGAATCCCTTGCAGGACCGCCATCGCAGCAAAATCCTCCCGAGGGCCTCCCTACACTGACCACTCCCCTACTGCCCTTGCCCCTTTCGGGTAAGGTAGTCCTCCACTAGCTTTCCTAATTAATCAGCCAAGGGCGTCCCATTAAACCCTTGTGGTAGCACTGTTTTCCCGGGTGGTCTCTCCATGTTCCAATTAACATAATGATCTTATCATGAACAGTGATAATAAACAGATAATAAAAGTGTGATCATGAATAATGTATCTTCATACCCAAAACCACATAAAGCACTAGCAAGTACTACCCAAAAAGTTCAGTGGTAAACAAGGTATAAAGATAATCAAACTAGGGTAACCTATTGGGTCCCATCAAAATTAACCTATGCAGATCATTATGATTAATTAGAACATGGCTGGGTAAAAAGAAGTGATCAAGGGCACAACTTGCCTGGGATTTGAGATTCCAAGTACCAGGATGATCTTCAGATGACTCGTGACCTCACGCTAGTCGTAGCAATACAAACAAACATTGTATAGGCAAAATTAACATTACACCAAACATAAGTACAAATTGTGTAATAATAATCTACGCGTAGCTACGAGACTAACGCAACTTGAACGGATCAAATCGGAGTTAAAACGGAGGAGTTATGAATTTCCTAAGGTTTTATGTATTTGATATAAAATTAATTAGGAAATGAATTTTGTGGTGACATTCATGTCAAAACAGAGGTACTAATTGATAAACAATAATATTACACAATTATAGAAATTGGAATGAATAAATTTGGACTAAGTATGCATTTTCTATGAATTAAATAAGTTTGTGCAATTATTTCTATATTGGAAAATCAATTTATAAATATTTTCTCTGATTTACCAACACTCTGGGTTGTGCGCGAAATAAACAGAAACTCAGGGGCTAAATCATATTGTTTCCTAAGACACATGCTTACCCCGCGGGGGATGGCGGATTTATTTCAAATAAGTGCAGGGGCTCTTATGTAAAAGACTCGGGCAAAGGGGTAAGACTCGACCAGGACCATCGGATCGCGAGTGAACGCCCCAGATTAGATCGTGTGTGTTATGATCTGCGGCCATCGCACACCACCATAGGATCTCGGATCCACGGTTCTGATCAACCCAGCCAAATCGCTATGCGGTGCTTCATCACATCCGTTCAATAGCTGATCTACGGTCTGATCCATTGAAGCCATTGCCGACGCAAAGATACAATCACAGCCACATATCCGGCAACAGACGACCGATGCCCCTATCTAATCTTGTGCGCCCACCGCGGATCCAACGACCCGCGGCCATTTACGACCCCACGACGCCGAAGTGTGGTGGCGCAACCCGTTCCTCCGGCGGGGCCTCGCCGGTGAGCAGCGAGCCAGGCGCCCAAGAACCCAAGTCAGCAAAACGATATACGAATTAGGGAGAGAGGCCCGATGCGATCACGATGGGGTATCACACACCGCAAATTGTGCTGTGCCGAGCCCCAGCCACGAAACAGCACGGCCTGCGGCGGCGCCAGGCCTCACGGCGAGCACTTCCCATACGTAGGGTCAAATCCGAAGCGTGGTTGGATGTACGTGATCATGAAATAAGGATGAGCTCATGCAAGGGCATCATACCGGTGATGTAGTCATGACAAGGGTCGGCGACGATGTTTGGCGGCTCCGGGGTGTTTCTTTGGCTCCGGTGAGAAATTCGTCCAGATCCGGCCGCCAATGGCCCCCGGGAAAGCAACGAGCATCCCACGGAAGCACTGTGAAGCTCCCGGTCTCGGTCCCATGGTTTTACAATGGCGGTGTGGACCCTAATTTAAGCGCTGCCGCGTCGTGACCATCTCTCTGCCCGACGACATCACGCCCACCGACGACACTGCAAGCTTTGAAGCCCGGCGTAGATTAACGAACCGAGGCCAACCATCACGCGTTCGTTGAAGGTCCGCACAGGGGTGCTCTTCATCTCTCTCCACCATGGCGCCCGGATTCTTGGATTGGTATCGCCAGCGCCGGATGCAGCTGCGAATTGTGGTTGAGCGGTGGGCTTTCAGGTCTGCCGCCGAGCTCGGCTGGATGGAGGAGGGTGAGGCCCCAGGTTTTATCCTCCCCCCATCGCCAGAGATCTCGGCCGATTTAGTTGCAACAGCTCGATCCGAGCCCCACGGACCCGAGCGCTTGAGGTTCTATTCCGATCCCCATGGTGAGCGAAGGACGGGCTGACATCGTGGTCCAACTGGCAGAGAAGCGAAGCAGGGCACGAGGGAATTCCAGCGGAGGGGGAAAGAGAGAAGCACCAGGGATCCCGAGAAGCCAGCACGAAGACCCGCAATTCCTGCTCAGCCGTTGCGGACGCGATCCACCAGGGAAGAAGACCGTGCACATCGGATCAGCAGGGGATTTCCACCCGATTTTCCGCGCTTCTGTTAGAACAGAATGAAGGTTGGGGATGACCTGACCACTGGGCTCCACAGGTCGGCACTACTCTCTCCAACTGGGCTGGTCCGGCGCCTGGGATAGATGGGCCAGGTAGGTTTTGGCCCATTCCGGGTCTAGTTTCTTTTCTTTTTATTATTTTTTTGTTTCATTTTCATTTTCAATTCTAAAATTTGAATTCAAATTTCGCAAAAGAATGTACTTAATTTAAATATTCAGTTTGGACATATCAGTGGGATGAATTTATTTAGTTATGGATTTATTTTGTGCTCCATAGTATTTCTTCTTTCTCTTCTATATATTATTTCTACTTTCCTAAATTATTTCTTTGGGTTAAATTCAAAATTTCTCAAATAACTATTATCTTTACTCAATGCACAAACTAAACTCCAATATGATGCATGGAGCATTTTTATTAGTTATTTATTTATTTTTCACTCAATTAGGATGTTCCATGTTATAATGAGTAGATGGCATTACATTTAAGGAGATCAACTCTACTTTCTTTGAATACATTTTTGGGTATTACAAATCCTACCCCCCTTAAAAAGAATCTCGTCCTCGAGATTTAGTAAGAAAAGGGTTACAATAGGTTTGGTCTAGAATTTTAGTTTCTCATTTAGTTTTGGGAATCAAAGTTTTGTTCAAGTTTTTACATAACGGTTAGTAGACGATTTGGAACACATGGATATTGTATGTCTAGCCATCTATTAGGTCAGATGAGATACGGTTATGGCAAGTATAGGTCGTGGCAAGGATGAGTATAATAAGGAAAGACTTCATCTTGGGTGGTGAATCTTGAATTATCTCGAGATCTGATTTGACTCGTATTCTTCCATGTCGAGGTTGATCTCCTTCTCCTTCCTTGACGATGTTGGTCTTCTTTGGCCTTCCTCCTGGAGTTGCCATCCGAGTTGAGGGCATATGGCTATAGCTAGGATAGCTAGGGTACATGAGGTAGTTAGATTTAAACAGAGTTTTACTTTGCTTTTAGGATATTTGGATTAGGCAACCTATGATGTAGGTTAGGTTGTTGTTTACGGACGAGTTAGTCCAAGGCATTAATTTAGGGTAAGATATGTTTATAGAATCAGGGCCTAATTTATGTCTAACTTACTTAAGTAACTCAATTTGGATTAGCTCATGTTAGATTAGGTGGGATCTAGATCAGATTGGTATAACTAGATAAGATCTATTTATTTTAGGCTAGATCATGGTTGTTACTCTAAGATGAGGTAAGCAAAGTGGTTATGACAAGTCGGAAGGATAAGATAGAATCCTTTTAAGGTAAGATGAATCTTTTAAGATAAGAGAGAATCTTTTAAGATAAGATAGATCTATTAATCTAGATATATTTTAATGAGGAATAATCTAATTTGTCGAGTTATCATATTGTTTTTTTACGCCTATATGTATATGCAGATGCAATTGTGGATATTACTCCACAATTCATCACACTAAATCAAAGAACCAAATCAGACATGTATCATAAGAACAAACATTCAATCATATAGATCCTATAAAAATAGTTTTGTCTTTTTTTTTCCTATGAGTAGGTCTCCTATTCCTAAAGTTCACTTTAGGTACAGGATTTCAAAGTGTGAAATCCACATTTGTCTTTAGAAGGAAAAGGTAAGAATAATCAGAGTAAAGCGGAAATAGATGAGAAAAGATTAAGAAAAGTTTAGAAAAGAATCAGAGTAGCAAAGGTAAGAAAGGGTTGTCCAGTTCTATCTAGGTTTCGTCCTACAGTCAACATTCCTCTGATACCACTTCTGTCACACCCGGATTTTAGGGTCCAAAACCTGGGCGCGAACATAATCACCAGGTGTGCTGGGACCAAGTCTCACACATATGATGAATCATGGCACAGGATCGAATGTCACATCTTTACTACATAACAGGAGTTCTGTACAAAAATAATTAAATAATTACATTATAAGGAGACAACGGTCCAGCAACCCAAAGTTGACTGGGAGACGACGGGCTAGATCTCTCACGAACACATCACAGCATCCTCCAAGCGCCTCATCCTGTGGTACCTGCTCTTGACCTGCGGGGGGGTGTGAGACAGCAAGAGTGAGCTCACATACGTTCATCGCTCAACAAGTTGTGGGGAATAATGTGAATGAACTCGCCAAAGGTGGGAGTTCATGTGAAGTGTAAGGCTTACCAAAGAGGATGGTTGGAGCTGAGCATTGCTTTTAAAGTTGGTCAAAATTTTATTAGCAATTACTAAGTATAAGTAAATACCAGCCCAATTAAGTAGTAGAACAAAAGTAACAATCTCACCTGCGATGCAATGCATATGACAAATTGAGTTTAAGTTCCATAATTTAATCATGTGAGGGTCCGAGCTGCTCATGACCGTGAGCACGACTAGTATACCAGTTTTACACTCGGCAGAGGTGGCGCATCTTTACCCACAAGTCATGTTACCCATCTGCCAAGGGATCGCGACTTCCCATACACCTCTACCGAGGAGGCGAGGCAGGGTAACACTACGAGGCCTTTACAAAGTTCCACTAGCTTCAGAAAACCCGCTACAGTTTATAGGAAGCTCCAATGCAGGAATCCCTTGCAGGACCGCCATCGCAGCAAAATCCTCATGAGGGCCTCCCTACACTGACCACTCCCCTACTGCCCTTGCCCCTTTCGGGTAATGTAGTCCTCCACTAGCTTTCCTAATTAATCAGCCAAGGGCGTCCCATTAAACCCTTGTGGTAGCACTGTTTTCCCGGGTGGTCTCTCCATGTTCCAATTAACATAATGATCTTATCATGAACAGTGATAATAAACAGATAATAAAAGTGTGATCATGAATAATGTATCTTCATACCCAAAACCACATAAAGCACTAGCAAGTACTACCCAAAAAGTTCAGTGGTAAACAAGGTATAAAGATAATCAAACTAGGGTAACCTATTGGGTCCCATCAAAATTAACCTATGCAGATCATTATGATTAATTAGAACATGGCTGGGTAAAAAGAAGTGATCAAGGGCACAACTTGCCTGGGATTTGAGATTCCAAGTACCAGGATGATCTTCAGATGACTCGTGACCTCACGCTAGTCGTAGCAATACAAACAAACATTGTATAGGCAAAATTAACATTACACCAAACATAAGTACAAATTGTGTAATAATAATCTACGCGTAGCTACGAGACTAACGCAACTTGAACGGATCAAATCGGAGTTAAAACGGAGGAGTTATGAATTTCCTAAGGTTTTATGTATTTGATATAAAATTAATTAGGAAATGAATTTTGTGGTGACATTCATGTCAAAACAGAGGTACTAATTGATAAACAATAATATTACACAATTATAGAAATTGGAATGAATAAATTTGGACTAAGTATGCATTTTCTATGAATTAAATAAGTTTGTGCAATTATTTCTATATTGGAAAATCAATTTATAAATATTTTCTCTGATTTACCAACACTCTGGGTTGTGCGCGAAATAAACAGAAACTCAGGGGCTAAATCATATTGTTTCCTAAGACACATGCTTACCCCGCGGGGGATGGCGGATTTATTTCAAATAAGTGCAGGGGCTCTTATGTAAAAGACTCGGGCAAAGGGGTAAGACTCGACCAGGACCATCGGATCGCGAGTGAACGCCCCAGATTAGATCGTGTGTGTTATGATCTGCGGCCATCGCACACCACCATAGGATCTCGGATCCACGGTTCTGATCAACCCAGCCAAATCGCTATGCGGTGCTTCATCACATCCGTTCAATAGCTGATCTACGGTCTGATCCATTGAAGCCATTGCCGACGCAAAGATACAATCACAGCCACATATCCGGCAACAGACGACCGATGCCCCTATCTAATCTTGTGCGCCAATCGCGGATC
This sequence comes from Zea mays, assembly GCF_902167145.1. NCBI lineage: Eukaryota > Viridiplantae > Streptophyta > Magnoliopsida > Poales > Poaceae > Zea > Zea mays. The sequence goes on from NC_050103.1 coordinate 51,572,296, forward strand.
CAACGACCCGCGGCCATTTACGACCCCACGACGCCGAAGTGTGGTGGCGCAACCCGTTCCTCCGGCGGGGCCTCGCCGGTGAGCAGCGAGCCAGGCGCCCAAGAACCCAAGTCAGCAAAACGATATACGAATTAGGGAGAGAGGCCCGATGCGATCACGATGGGGTATCACACACCGCAAATTGTGCTGTGCCGAGCCCCAGCCACGAAACAGCACGGCCTGCGGCGGCGCCAGGCCTCACGGCGAGCACTTCCCATACGTAGGGTCAAATCCGAAGCGTGGTTGGATGTACGTGATCATGAAATAAGGATGAGCTCATGCAAGGGCATCATACCGGTGATGTAGTCATGACAAGGGTCGGCGACGATGTTTGGCGGCTCCGGGGTGTTTCTTTGGCTCCGGTGAGAAATTCGTCCAGATCCGGCCGCCAATGGCCCCCGGGAAAGCAACGAGCATCCCACGGAAGCACTGTGAAGCTCCCGGTCTCGGTCCCATGGTTTTACAATGGCGGTGTGGACCCTAATTTAAGCGCTGCCGCGTCGTGACCATCTCTCTGCCCGACGACATCACGCCCACCGACGACACTGCAAGCTTTGAAGCCCGGCGTAGATTAACGAACCGAGGCCAACCATCACGCGTTCGTTGAAGGTCCGCACAGGGGTGCTCTTCATCTCTCTCCACCATGGCGCCCGGATTCTTGGATTGGTATCGCCAGCGCCGGATGCAGCTGCGAATTGTGGTTGAGCGGTGGGCTTTCAGGTCTGCCGCCGAGCTCGGCTGGATGGAGGAGGGTGAGGCCCCAGGTTTTATCCTCCCCCCATCGCCAGAGATCTCGGCCGATTTAGTTGCAACAGCTCGATCCGAGCCCCACGGACCCGAGCGCTTGAGGTTCTATTCCGATCCCCACGGTGAGCGAAGGACGGGCTGACATCGTGGTCCAACTGGCAGAGAAGCGAAGCAGGGCACGAGGGAATTCCAGTGGAGGGGGAAAGAGAGAAGCACCAGGGATCCCGAGAAGCCAGCACGAAGACCCGCAATTCCTGCTCAGCCGTTGCGGACGCGATCCACCAGGGAAGAAGACCGTGCACATCGGATCAGCAGGGGATTTCCACCCGATTTTCCGCGCTTCTGTTAGAACAGAATGAAGGTTGGGGATGACCTGACCACTGGGCTCCACAGGTCGGCACTACTCTCTCCAACTGGGCTGGTCCGGCGCCTGGGATAGATGGGCCAGGTAGGTTTTGGCCCATTCCGGGTCTAGTTTCTTTTCTTTTTATTATTTTTTTGTTTCATTTTCATTTTCAATTCTAAAATTTGAATTCAAATTTCGCAAAAGAATGTACTTAATTTAAATATTCAGTTTGGACATATCAGTGGGATGAATTTATTTAGTTATGGATTTATTTTGTGCTCCATAGTATTTCTTCTTTCTCTTCTATATATTATTTCTACTTTCCTAAATTATTTCTTTGGGTTAAATTCAAAATTTCTCAAATAACTATTATCTTTACTCAATGCACAAACAAAACTCCAATATGATGCATGGAGCATTTTTATTAGTTATTTATTTATTTTTCACTCAATTAGGATGTTCCATGTTATAATGAGTAGATGGCATAACATTTAACGAGATCAACTCTACTTTCTTTGAATACATTTTTGGGTATTACAACTCGTCCATACCAGTGGACACAGACTATTCGAATAGGTTTTAACTCTGCGTAGAGGGGTACACTTTACCCACTAGTCCAGTTTCTGCGATCTCACCGTCGCGAGACCCGAATGTCGGATCTCTTTCTTCCCCCGTACGTCCTAACCTTAACGGTTATCCGGAAGGAGCCAGGCCACCGCCATGTCCAAACCGGACAAAACATTCCCCCTCCTTATCCTCCCGGTGCTCCCCATCCTTCATAACCCTGGGGTTGGACCGCACGAGTTCAGATTGAGTGACTGCCCACACAGTCTCGAGTGGTTGTACTATTAAAGAGTACAGGTAGTGAAGATGACAAACCGGTCCTTATATGAGGGGACAATCCTTCTGCTCACGCCTAAACCAGCTGAGCCAACACCTTAGGCCCTCCCCTAAACCAGGGAGTCCCTAATCATCCCACTCTCAAGGTGATGAGGGTGAATACCCTTCATCGCACATTCCTTTTTAAAAGAAACCTTATTTAAAGTAACATATTGTCCTCTTTCCCAACCCACTTTTCTTATCCAAAAGACATATGTTAATGCGGGCTATCTCTCTACTCACAATGCAAATATCCCACCCTGAAATCCCGGCCTAGGTAGTGGTAGAAAGAATAGGAAATTTATGCATCAAGGGAAGGATGGACTTGCCTTCGTCAAAGCTTTCCTGGCACAAAAGATCTACTTCCGGGAGATCGGGCTCCGGCCCTTCTTCCGGGGCTACGGGTTCCGGATCAACGGTCCCCACTTCTTCTAGTAAAACAGTCAATAAAACAATACATCAACAGTGGTTTACTAATTGTAGTGTGTCATTTTCTAACATTATTATTACATGTGACTTTAGAAATCATTTTGATAATTTTTTGTGCATAAAATATTGAGAAATACTAATTAGAGGAGAAAAGGCTGAAAAAGGAAAAAAGAAAAGGAATTTCAGCACTGGTGGGCCGGGGGGATTTCTGGCCCAGCCAGGCGCAGCGCGCGCGCGGGCGCGAGGGCGCCGGTCCAGCTGCGGCCCAAGGCGGGTGACGACGCGGGCGCGCGAGGGGATGACGCCGTCACCGCGGGGCCCACGCGCCAACGAGAGCGGAAGGGGGGAACGACGATATGGTTGACGGCGGGGCGAACCGGCCGTCCGTGGGGAGAACCCGGCCGTCAGTGGGCTCGGCGGCGATTCGCCGCCGGTTTTTGGACAACGGGTAGGTGCCTTAGCACGGGGAGGGGCTGGCGAACCTAGAGGTGGGCTCAATTTGGCTAGAGGGGGCCGGGAGGGGGCTGTCCGCGGGGAGGTGGCGGAGCTCCACGGTGGGAGGCGCCGTCGGTGAGCTTCGGGCGAGGGACTGGGGTGGGGGAGTGGTGTCCTGAGTTCGCGGCGGTGTGGCGAAGCTGATAGGCCTAAGTAATTGCTCGTTGGTCCAATAGAGGGGAAGGGAGATGAGGGGGAAAGCTTACCGGAGAGGGAGACGACGGCGGCGCTTCCGCGAATTGAGCTCGGGTGAGGGATGAGAGAGGTGGCTGAGGCTGGTGCAGGGGAGGAGGTGCTTGGGGCGACCTTTTTATAGGCGTCCGAGGGAAGGGGAGCGGCGGAGCTCGGCGGGCGCCGGTGAGGTGCACAGCGCCGGCATTAATGCCACACAGCGGCGACGATGAGACCTCACGGCGGGGTGGTACGGGGCAAGGACACGGTCAAGCGGCGAGGACGGGGTGGTGCAAACTTGCTGTGCGGCGAGGGGATGGGCGAGGGGACGGGGGCGATGGAGGGGACGGCGGTCGGAGGTGACCGCGACGAGCCATACGTGTGGAGGACGACGAAGCGGCTGACCGGTGGGGCTGGTCTGCCAGCGGGAGTGAGCGCGCGAGAGAGAGAGCGGCTGGCAGGTGGGGTCAGTTTGTCAGCGAGAGAGAGAGGGAGCACGGAGCGGCTGCGCGCACGCGGGAGCAGGCCGGCAATGGGCCGAAAGGGGGGGGGACGCGGGAGCGAGGGAGGAAAGGCGGCCACGGCATGGGCTGGATTCAGCCCAGCTAGGGGGGGTTTCTCTTTTTCTTTTTATTTTCTAATTCCTATATCTTTTTTTATATCCTTTTCTTTTGAACAATTAATTTAATAGATAATCTAGGTGCTGGAAAATAAAATTTAAGTGAGGTGTTCATATTCAAACAAAGCGTATGCATATGTTGGGAAGAATCTAAGGGAGTTTTGGGATAGATAATAAGAAGGGGGGTTAGATTAGGGTTTCAAACCTGGGTTAGAAATTGGGATGTTACATCGGGCAGCCTTGGAGCGGTCTCCGGCGAGCTGGATGGCCGGAGTCGCGGGCGCGGGTCTCCGGCGGCGGCTGGCGGCGTGGGCAGAGCGCGAGAGAGGATGAAGCTGCGCGAAATGAGGTGAGGGGTGTGTGCAGGGAACTGGTGGGGCTCTAAGAAGGGAGCTGGGCGCGTGGGCGGGCGTCGTGGCTGAGAAATCCGGCGACGTGAGCGAGTGCGCACGCGCCGGTCCACGGCGGGCGCGGGGAAGGTGGATCTGACAAGGCAGGCCCACGGCGCAGAGAGAGAAAAGGGGACGCGCGGGGGCAACGGCTCGGCACTGGTGAACCGGGCCCACGAGATAGAGAAAGAGAGAGAGAGAGCGAACGGGCGAAGGAAACTGGCGCCGACAGGTCGACCCCACTAGGCAGCGAGCGAGAGAGGGAGGGCGCGCGAGAGGAAAACGACCGCCGCCTGTCAGGTGGCGCGGGCGCGCGGCCTGGCTGGGCTTAGTGGGCCGGCTGGGCTGCTTTCTCCTTTTCTTTTTCTCTGGATTTTCTAATTCCTTTTCTTTTTCTTTTTCTATAGAGTTTTCAAATCCAAATTCAAACTAGGTTTCAAATTCAAATAGATTCAAACTTGTGCAACACTTCAAAGAATATCTTAAGCTCAGCATGATGCATCATGTCATGACTCATAAGATTTTGACAAAAATAAATAGTTAATCTCCACTAGTTTAAGCTATTTCTAACCAAAAGGAAAAAGAGAGAAAGAACCTAGAGAGAGGGAAAGCCTAGAGTGAGAAAAGGAAGAGTAACACATGATTTTGGGTGATAATTAGAAAGAAATTTTATACCCCAAAAATCAGGGTGTTACAGGCCTATCCCCCTTAAAAGAATCTCGCCCTCGAGATTCAGGGCTGGCTATAAAAGAGCTTAGGGTACTTGGCTTTCAAATCATCTTCTCTTTTCCAGGTTGCTTCTTCTTATGAGTGGTGACCCCATTTGACTTTGCACATCCTGATGGTATTTCTCCGGGTGACCCGATCTGCTGTCTCCAGAATTTGAGTTGGCTTCTCAATATAAGTCAGATCCTCTTGAACTTCAAGATCCTCTGCTGGCAACTGCTCCTCTGGCACTCTCAAGCATTTCTTCAATTGAGACACATGGAACACATCGTGCACAGCTGACAGATTCTCTTGTAAGTTGAGTTGATATGCCACTTCTCCATGTCTTGCTTGAATCTGATACGGCCTAATATAGCAAGGTGCTAGCTTGCCTTTGACTCCAAACCTTTTGGTTCCTCTGATGGGTGACACCTTCAAGTAGACGTAGTCTCCCACTTCAAAACTGAGTTCTCTTCTTCGGGTGTCAGCATAGCTTCGCTGTCTGGACTGTACTGCCTTTAAATTCTCTCGGACCATTCTGATGTTGTCTTCGGCTTCAAGCAAAATATCTGGACCGAACACCTGTCTTTCACCAGGTTGGTCCCAATGTAATGGAGTTCTGCAATTCCTCCCATAGAGCGCTTCAAATGGTGACATCTTTAGACTGGCTTGGTAGCTGTTGTGGTAAGAGAATTCTGCATATGGTAATCTCTTGTCCCAACCTATCTTATCTTGCAAAGCACAAGCCCTCAACATATCCTCTAGAATCTGATTTGTTCTCTCTATTTGACCATATGTCTACGGGTGATAAGCTGAGCTGAACTTTAAGTGTGTGCCCAAAGCTTCATGCAACTGCTGCAAAAAATGAGAGGTGAATTGGGTACCTCTATCTGATACTATCTTCTTCAGAACGCCATGCAAGCACACAATCCGAGCCATGTATAGTTCAACTAACACCGCACTGTTGTAGGTGGTCTTGACCGGTATGAAATGGGCCGCCTTTGTCAAACGGTCCACTACTACCCAGATGGAGTCATAACCAGTACGAGTGCGGGGCAAACCGACTATGAAATCCATCCCAATATCATCCCATTTCCACTGAGGAATCTGCAACGGTTGCAACAAACCTATAGGTCTCTGATGTTCTGCTTTAATCCTCTGACAACTGTCACATACAGCCACATACTCTGCTATCTCTCTTTTCATACCGTACCACCAGAATCTTTTCTTCAGGTCTTGGTACATCTTTTCACTACCAGGGTGTATAGAGTATGCTGTCTCATGAGCTTCCTCGAGAATTAGTTCCTGGATCGATTTGATATCGGGAACACACAATCTGTCCTTGAACCATACCACTCCTTCTGCATCTTCATGGAAATCCTTGCCTTTCCCATCTATGATCAGCTGTCGGATCTCGTTGATCTTCTCATCCTCCTTCTGACCTTTCCTGATGTCTTGTTCTAGAGTGGGTTCCAACTCAATTGCCATTCCTTGGGTGTTGTTTAGAAATCTGAGGTTCAATCTATCGAACTCCTTCGCTAGCTCATACGACATCGGGTGAGTGGCCAACATATTAACTTGACTTTTTCTACTAAGAGCATCTGCAACCACATTTGCTTTGCCTGGGTATTAATGAATCTCCAGCTCATAATCTTTGATCAACTCTAGTCATCTTCGCTGCCTCATGTTTAACTCTAACTGAGTGAATATGTATTTGAGGCTCTTATGGTCCGTGTAGATATCACACTTCTGCCCATAAAGATAATGTCTCCAGGTCTTCAATGCATGAACCACGGTTGCTAATTCCAGATCATGAGTAGGATAATTCTTCTCATGAGTCTTCAATTGTCGGGACTAGTATGCCACTACTCTCCCTTCCTGCATCAACACACATCCCAGTCCGGTATACGAAGCATCACAATACACTGAGAACGGCTTGTGAACATCTGACAGAATTAGGATTGGTGTCGTTGTCAACTTCTCCTTCAATGTCTCAAAGGACTTCTGGCATGCTGGGGTCCACTTGAATTCAACCTTCTTTGCCAACAAAGTTGTCATTGGCCTGGCAATCTTGGAGAAACCTTCAATGAAGCGTCGATAATAACCGGCCATTCTGATGAAACTCTTGATTCCTCGGACATCTTTTGGTGCTTTCCCGTCCAAGATAACTATTACCTTCTTCGGATCTACAACCAATCCTTCTCGGTTTATAATATGACCCAAGAATAGTACTTCACTGATCCAGAACTCGCACTTGCTAAGCTTGGCATACAGCTGACAATCCCGTAGCCTCTATAGTACTTTCCTCAAATGCTCCTCATGCTCTTGCTCATTCTGGGAATATATAGGAATGTCATCAATGAACACTACTACAAACTTGTCGAGGTAGTCCATGAACACACTATTCATCAAGTACATGAAGTAAGCTGGAGCATTCGTCACACCGAATGACATGACCGTGAACTCATATAGTCCATACTTGGTGATGAATGTTGTCTTCGGTATATCCGAAGGTCGGATTCTGAGCTGATGGTAGCCTGACCTCAGACCTATCTTTGAAAACACATAGGCTCCCCTCAACTGATTGAATAAGTCTTCAATTCAAGGCAGAGGGTACTTGTTCTTGATAGTAACCTCATTCAAGGATCTGTAGTCAATGCACATCCTCTTTGTTCCATCCTTTTTATCCACAAACAGCATTGGGGCTGCCCAAGGCGAAGTACTCCAACAACTCATCAATCTGCTTCTTGAGTTCCACCAATTCTGTTCTGGACACTCGATAGGCTCTCTTGGAAATAGGGGTGGTGCCTGGAATAAGATCTATGGCAAATTCAACCTTCCTTTCATGTGGCATACCTGGTAACTCTTCGGGAAACACATCTAGGAATTCTAATACTACATTGATAACCTCTGATGGTTTAATTTCCTCAATATGAGCGGTGACTTGGTGACAACTCCCTTTCCTTGGTCCTGACAAGATCAACTGCACTAACACTTCTTCTCCTGATAAGGACACTAACTTCACCGTTCTCTTATCACAACTAAGACTGGCTTGATACTTGGTTAGCCAATTCATCCCTAGGATGACATCTATAGTTGTATCTTGGTTACCCATAACTATTAAATCAGCGGGGAACTCTATCCCCCTTATTTGAACCTTTGCACTAGGGCAAAATCTATCAGTTTGGGTCCTTCCACCAACTGAACTAACTCTTATAGGTGGATACATGGGTGCTACTGGTATATTATGTGATTCTACCCATGATGCAGTTACAAAAGAATGTGTTGCTCCAGTATCAAAAAAGACATTTGCGGAATGGTACTCGACTGAGAACGTACCTAATGCCACTCCTGGAGTCTCCTGGACTGTGTCGGCCTCCAAGTGCTTCACCTTTCCATACTGGGCATGAGGTTGCCCACGGTTGTTGCCTCCTGGCTGCATTGCATTCTGTCTAACTGGGGCATTGGGAGTTGGCTGTTGCTGAGTTGCTTTCTTTGGGCAATGATTCGCCCAATGGCCTTGTTTCCCATAGTGGAAACATGCATGACTTCCTCCTTGAGCTGGCGCTGCTTGATTGTTCTGGTTGGTTGCTGGGTAGGAAGACGGGCTGCCTGGTTGCTCTGACGCTCGTATTGATTTCCTCCTTGCTGGTTGTTCTGATGGTACTACTGCTGCTGAGGAAACTGCCTCTGGTACTGCTGCTGCTGGTTCTGACGCTGATGCTGGTGTTGGTGCTGGTGACCTTGCTTGAATTGCTGAGGTGGGTTGCCTGAGTAGCGAGGACAGCTGCTACTCCCAACCTGAGGTCCACCAATCTTGCGTTTCCTGTCCTCCAACTCCCGATGCTTCCTTTCTGTCATGATTGCTCTGTCTATCATATGCTGGAAGGTAGGGAAGGTGTGGTTCATCAGCTGATAGTGGAGGGGATCAACCAATACTCTCAAGAAGCGTTATTGTCTCTTGGCATCCGTGTTGACATCCTCTGGGGCATAACGCGACAGCTGCAGAAACTTGTCCCTGTACTCACTGACGGACAGGGGACCTTGCTTCAGGGCAAGAAATTCCTCCTTCCTCATTATCATCAGTCACTCGGGCACATGGTAGCGATGGAAGTTATCCCTGAACTCCTCCCAAGTGATGGCTTTAGGGTTGGCATGGGTGGCAAGGTAGGACTCCCACCAAGACTGTGCTGCTCCCCTTAGTTGTCGGGGACCATACAACACCTTCTCATGATTGTTGCACTAGGTAGTGTGCAACTCACGCTCCATGGTACATAGCCAATCTTCAGCGTCCATGGGATCAGCAGAGTGGGCAAAGACTGGGGATGACCCCTCATGAATTCTGCCCGCTTGTCCCTGGGCACTTGAGGCATCTAGACTTGCACTGGAGGCTCAGGCGGTGGTGGCTGCTGCTGCACCTGCTACATGGCTGCTAAGGTCTGACCAATTGCCTGGACTGCTTGGGTCTGCATCAAGAACATCTGCTCAATAGTCATCGTGGGTGGCGGTGGCAAATGCTGCTGCAGAGCTACCTCCTCTTGGGGTGCCTGCTGTTCTGGCTGAGCACGCCTCCCATCTCTGCGCCTGTTCTCAGACATCTGTAGAAATCACACACATATATCAAATCTGACCCTGCAGTCTTTCAGCATAAGAAAAGGTGTATAGAAAATCTTCATAGAACTGAACAATTGACCATCTTCACTGACAGCTTCTCAGATAAAGAGGAAAGTGGAAATAAATGGATTACCCGACTAAATAACTAACTTTATTAATAACTACACCAAGTTGCACGGGATACCCACACCTTGATGACAATCATTACAAAGATCCAACTTCATTACATGTTCATCATGACAAGCATCCAACAAAAGATAACCAAACTAACTCTAACTAAGACTGACTAGACTAAGACACTGAATTAAGCATTATTACAGACTCCGACTCTATCGATCTAGGGATCCAAATCTATGTAGGTCCTGCAGTCTGGGGTACCATAGTCGAAGCGACCACGGGGCGGTAAATGGTAAGGGTGCTGAATCCCGACAGGGGCGGGGGAACCACCATCCAGATAGTGGCGTGCTGCGCACTCAGCACGCAATTCCGCAACCTCTGCTCGAACCTTGCCCAACTCGTCGAGGGCGTGGTCCAACTCTGTGTTGAGCACGGTGACCAAGTTGACCATGCTGCTAAGCCTGGGATTGCCCTCACCAAGAGGCGAGACAATCACACCTCCAGCACTGCTGGTCGAACGGTGAGGGTAGTACTTCAGGTCAAGGCCATCAGCTACCCCGCTGAACAACGAGCAATACTGAGAAAGTGCCCATCGTGCTGCATCTTGCATGGCTGCCTTGGTAGTGTCCCTCTCAGTGATAGAATAGTGCTCTGAGAAGGCCTCTGCACCCAGAGATCATCGTCCGGACGATGCACCAAGCAAGTAGCCTCCCACTGGTCTGGGTATAGCCCACGAAGATACTGGTAGACTACACAACGGTACTCTATGGACCAAGTGTGTTGGCCGAAGGCCCGACGTAGCAGGGTATCGAGAGCGTCGTGGAAGTGACACCTGCGAGCGGCGTCACGAGTGATGGGTCTTGCGATCCATCCCTCTGGCTCCGGCTCCTCCGAAAGTTCCGTGTCGTGGCTCGAGCTGCCACCGGTGTCATCACCGGCGTCGTCTCCATCTCCGTCAGGGTCTCCTCCAGCAGCCAGGATGCCCTGTGGTGGTGCAGGGGGCATCTCTTGTTGAGGTGTCGGGGAAGGCGGCCTCTCAGACTCCACCTCCTGCTGAGGCGAGGGGGAAGAGTCCTGCTTCTCCTGCTCCTGCTCCTACTCCTGGCATCGGCGCTCCTGCTCCTCGTGCAGGCGACGCTGCAGTCTCTCCAGGTGGCTGGACTGACCTGACCCCGTGCGACACTGGGGACGCTCCGCCAAGCGAGAAGGCAAAAAGGGGATCACAGACTTACGTGCAGTGCACCTAATACGAGCCATCTACAGAAGACATCGTAAGCACAAGAGTAAGAGTAGAACTATGAAACCAGAAAGTAAACATAAAGAAAAGTGAGACAAAACTTTTTGAGATAAGTAGATAACATAGAGTTGGTCAAGATGACCAACTTTTGAAAAGACTTTAAGGTCAAGGTAAGAGTAAGGGTCTATAGTCCGTAGGGCGACCATTCTAGTCTAGGTTAGCGGTCCTACAGTCAGCAAGGCTCTGATACCACTTATGTCACACCCGGTTTTGGAAGGAAAACCGAATGCGAACCATGTACGTGCCAGGATCAGAAACTCACGTACACAGCGATTACATAATTGGACATCATCACACAATGCTCGAAATAAATAGCGGAAAGGTACTTTATTACATCAAGATGTCCAAGACATCCATAGAGTCTATTACATAACCATTATTCAAAAGAATTATCAAAGTGCGGAAATACGAAACGTAGATGATAATCCTACACAGGCAGCTGACTGGGGATTTGCCACTAAGAAAGGACTAGAACTCGTCATATTCCTGGAACTCCTCGAAGTCATCCATGTTGCCAGCATCACCTCCTGAGCACTGAGAACAGTGGAGACAACCTAGGGTGGGGTAGTGTGTAATGCAAGGGTGAGTACACATCAACGTACTCAACAAATGTCCCGTTTGGCTAAGTAGTATATGGAGTTGAGGTCAAGCAGTTGCTTTTAGTTGGTCAAGTATTTATTAATATTAGTAGAGCCAAGTTTTAGTAATAAACCCGGTTATTACCCAGTAGTACCTCCTCAAAAGAGGAAATACCAGAGATCAGATTTTATGACATCATTGTTAATCATCCACATAATAGTATCCAAAGTTCTTCTAATCAAAGAGGATCCCAAGGCTGCTCTTAACTGTGAGCTCGGCTGATATACCAGTTTTTAACACTCTGCAGAGGTTGTACACTTTACCCACAAGTCGTGATCCCTTTCCAGCCTGGGTTGTACAGACCCGATCTTCACTACCAAGGTGAATGGCCAAGGATACACTAGTAGCCTTTACAAAGACTCCCCTAGTGCATAGCTGCTCGTTAGGTTTCGCCAGTCGTACAAACGTAGTACACCTCCCCAAGGTGGGTGACTAACAAAACCAAATCGAAAGAACCTCTGCACCCCAACCTTGGCAGAGCGAGCACTACGCCCTGGCCCCCATTGACGGCCCTCCGGCAAAGCCAACTACACCCCCAGGTTCATCTAATTAATCAGCTAAGGGCGTCCCATTCCACCCTCATGGTTGTACTGTTATCCCGGGTGGTCACTCCACGAACAGGTCCTTATGGAGAGGTACTCAGGAAAAAGGCCTGAGCTCCCTAAGGTATCAGAAGACCATCCACAATATCAGGATAACAGTATCATATCATAAATGTTCACATCATGTTCATTGATTAAGTTAAGGCAATAGCAACATGCTAACCATGATAACCCAAAAGGTAAACAAGGATAAGTGAATACAGACTAGTAAATCCTTAGGTTTCATAAAGTAATGCGGGACAGTGAATCATAAAGTATGTAGGACATAATGGGTCAGAGGACACTTGCCTTCACCAGGTTGTTGCTCAGGGAGGTCTCCAACAACACACTCAGGAATCTCGGACTGCTCGTTGTCTAAATAAAGCGAGCAAGCATTCAATACATTTGGAAAGTACAAATGAACATCACACCAAACATGTACAAACATTGGAACACATCTTAAAAAGACTTAATACTACATAAAGGATAAAGGATTCAATGTATAACATAAACTATAACCTACATTAACTTTGTTTGAAAATAGATTACTATTTCTCCTAAGTGTTATTTACAAGTACAAAATCATAGATCAATTTATTTTATGGTGACCTAAAATTTAGAACAGAGATGAACTTATGTAATACATATTATTAATCTCACAAGTTTAAGCAAGTTTAAATCTCTAAGGTTCTCATTTATTTATTTATTAAATAAATAAAACATACACCTACAATAGTTCATATTCAATCCTAAAAATTTAGAGTGTGCAGACAGTGAGTGAAACCATTTTATTTAAACAGAGAATAATTCTATGAACATTTTGCAATTTGAATCACTAAATTTTGAGTTCATATGTAGAAGTTATGAAATAACCACGTTTGGGAATTCAAAATATGAAATTAGGGCTAATTCTGTGATTAAATAAAAGTTCAGGGGTCTAATTAAAACAAACCAGGGACCTATGCGCTAAAACAGAGGACGACGGGTTGATTTCCTAAAACCAGGGGGTTTCTTAAGCAAAACAGCCACGCTAAGGGGTATCAGGTGAATCTAACCGTTGGATCAGAAACCGACGGCCGAGATTAGATCTGCGGCCGAGGGCACGCGCGCGCGGGCGAGCGAGTGCTGATAGGTGGGACGGGGAGTGTCAGAGATAGAGGGGGAGAGCGTGCTGACCGAGCGGGCCCAGCGCTAGAGGGGAAACGGACGGCTACAGGGGGTCCGAGCCGTACGATCAAGATCGGACGAGGAGGGGTCCGTGGGGGTCCGAGGGGATCCAAGGGGGTCCATGGGGATCCGAGGGGGTCTGAGCCGTTTGATCAAGATCGGACGGAGAAAATCAGACCGGGAAGGATGAGCTGTTGCGGGTGGCGCTGACAGGTGGGTCAGGGCGCGAGGCGCGCGTGCGCGAAGCGATATCCCGCGGTCCGGACCGTTTGATCTAAATCGGACGGAGGGGATCAGTCCAGGGAAACAGACGGCTGTGGGTGGCGCCGCTCCTCTCCGCAGTGGTGAGGTCACCGGAGTTGAGGCAGGCGCGAGCTAGGGTGGCTCCGGGGTCGTCGGAGTTGGGCAGAGAGGAAGAGGGTGCCACGGCGAACTCGATGGCGGGGAAAGAACCATGAATCCACGAGCAGAGAAGGGAGAACGGCGGTGAGAAGGTATCGAGCGGGCCAGAGAAACTCCGGTGAGCGATTTCGGCCATAGGGAGGGGACTTAAGGCGCGCTAAGGCCTTGGCTAACTTCAGCAGAGGCAGGGGTGACATAGGGAACTACTCCGGTGAATTAGACCGGGCTGAATCGGCCGGCCACCACGCGAGCACGGCAGACCGCCGCGGCCGAGCACCGGCAAAGGCGAAATTTGACGAACACAGGGTGTAATAAGAGAAATTGGGCACGGGAACGGGTGTCTCTCCTCGGGGCAGAGCTCGGGGAGGCTTGGAGCGTTCTCCGACAAGCTGGATGGCCGGGACGCGGGCGCGAGTCTCCGGTGGTGTGGCGGAACCGCCCGAATTATTCTAGCTTAAGTGCCCAAGTTGCACCCTTAAAGGCAGCAACACACTTAAATCAGAATAACCCGTCAGTCCCTCGGATCTAGTCCGATAAAGCCACTTATCTAGGATCGAATACCACTAGCTCACTCGAAGGTGAGGCACAGAGAAATACAATAAAGCATAATACCACAAATTTAATAAGTATCAATAGTGATTACATTATCGGAGTTTCAGAAATAATAACCATACGTTTTAATGCAATGGAAATAACTAACGGAGAAAACCGAGTAACATGGCGAAGCCTAGCCATGCTACTCCTCCTGGTCCTCTCCCATGGAAGCAGTAACCCACTTGAGCGTCTATCCCGGTGGCAGGGATGAAGGCCAAGTCCCACCATCAACCAAATCAAGGAGGTACCTGCAAAAATTATGCTACAAGCAAGGCTGAGTATACTAATACTCACCTAGACTTACCCGGTGTGAGGAGTCTACTCCTCTACATCTAGACATGCAGCAGTTTGGCTGAGGGGTTTGGTTTGCCAAAAGCGCTAGCCGAGTCTAAAATCAAGTTTAAGCTTTTCAAGTTCCAAAATAATAATTTAGACTAGATGAGAACCTATCTATTCATACATGGTATCAAATATTATATCAATCAACACCTTTTGCTAGTATCTCATTTCCACTTATTACTCAATGCAGTACAAAGGATCAAGCAGTCTCATTAGCTGCGAGAAGCAGACAATTCGAATCGAGTTTTAACTTTGCAAGGTAAACCTAAACACACGACATGTAGGGGCACTCCGTCCCCACACACGTCAACCATCCCCATCGATTCCCCGTTCGCGGCCAGGCCTCACCGCCTTGGCATACAATGCTCCACTGACCCCGGCCGCCGCCATGTAGTGGCCACACTTGTACCCACCATATCTAGAATGGGAGACCCAGTCTCAAGACAAGTGAGGGGTAAAGTCCGCGTCCGGCTTCACTCAGGTACTAGGCTTACAGGTTACCATATTTCCCGACATGTGTTTAGTACGTTCAAACGCTTGACACAGGTATCCGCACGTTAATCCTTATTCCAATTTCATCTTGTAGACAACGCATCCCCATAGATCCGTGTCCACAGACCATCATCATTCTGTTATCAAAAATGGATACAACCAATTCCTGACCTCGCGCGAGTGCTAGAAAAATCACTCGACTTCTACCGAGATCCTGATTTAGCATAGCAGCTACTCAACCTATCATACTAGTATCCATCTCAAAAGGAATCCTGAGTCCATGCAACTAGGGTTTCAGGCAACTCCTACACTTAAGTGCACTGTACAAGCCTACAAACATTAAGTGTAGTAAAATAGCTTATATAACGGTTATGCATAAAACCGGGGCTTGCCTGGAATTCAACACTTAGATAGTGTTTGCTAGAGGACACTCGCTTGGCGAGCATCCACTGGTTAAGTCTATCCTTCTTTGGGTCGTCCACCAACTGCATCTTGTGGTTGGCACCACATCACTTGCACGATCATCATCTCTCGGTCCTAAATTTGAAGCAGGATGCATATGTATGAATATAATGAAAGTAGCACAAGATATTCAAATACACGGTAGCGAACTAAACATTAAATTGTAAGAAACCGTAAACAACCACATGTTAGAGTTGGCTATCTACATGTTATCGGGCACACAAGATGAACACTAGTGGAAATACGATGATTTGCTACCTATAATTAACCAACGTGAACACGACATCACACGAACAAGCATTTACCATGTCCACTTTAATCGTTCATTGGCTACTTATTATTAAACTAGTTAGGTACACATAAAATTACGATGACTTACACATAGACAGACTTAGTTAAAAAGGAATAGTTACTTAATCGGGTTTTACAATTGTTCGCAATACTCTAATGCAAGCATACATCCAAGGGCATACAAGAAAGTGATAGCCTAATCACACTGCTTATTATACTAATATATTGAGGTTGGTTATTTAGTAATACTTAGATTAGCAGGACAATTATTAGAAATGGTAACATCTCATTAATTTTGTTTCTCGTCCATATAGTGACACTTGCTAAATTGACGTTGATTGAAGTTGATTACTAACTAGACTTCAACAATTTAATTTACTACTTAGGAATGTGCACTAGTTACTTACATATAACCTAATTATATTAGTTACTATCATTGTTACCCATATGCAATTAACACCAAAACAAGCAAGCAGTCACTCAAGACAAACACAACAGAGTAGAGTAATCAATCACAATCAACATGACTAAGACAGCAGCATATCAGTTATTTGTTTCAATCGTAACTCACAAGATATTCATCTAAAAATAGTGATCAAATACTTTTTGGAAAGTCTAAGAAGTTATCTACAACTTTGGTATTGTCATCTCAAGGTGATTAGACACTTAACAAGGTTAAATAGTGATAAACGACACCTTTATTCAGGTTTGGACAGATTCAGACTTGCGACTTTAAAAATTCACAACTAAAGATACCGACATCCAAACAAAGTGAACCTAGACTTTCTAGAAAGCTAATTAAATGTTCTACAAATTATTTATAAACGTCTCAAGGCGATTCAATATGCAATTTAGACAAAAGACATTAAAAGGCTTTGCTGTCCAGAACTGGACAGATTAAGTCTTCACACTTTAAACATCCATAACTTAATCTTCAGATCACCAAAAAGAGTGATCCAAGACTTTTTGGAAAGTTTAGCAAAAGTACTACATAACTTTTATAATCACTAAGACGTGACTCCATGTTTAACCAAATCAAATAATTTAGTTTTCGAAATCTGTTCTGACAGTGGACAGAACACAGCAACCGTTTTGTAAAATTCATAACTCTTGAACTATTAGGCCTATGGTTATGAACTTTTAACACAAGTAAGATAAGAAAAGCATCCACAACTTTCTTATAACGACCATGAACAGATTGTAACATTAACTTAAGCAAACAATGCAATCTCTGAAATCAGTACAGAAATTGGACAGATTCAGTTATTGAATTTGTGAAAAGCACAACTTCTAAACAATCAGACTTATGGCTGTCAAATTTTAACACAAGAGAGATAATAAAGTTATCTACAACTTTTCTATATGGCTTTTCTACAGAAACATGATTTAGTTCATTAAGCGAACAGCACGGCGAAAACAGTGCGTGCAGCCCAAAACAGCAACTAATAAAATCCAGCTCCTATTTACTTCAAGAATCGCCGCGTTGTAGAGACTTGAACCAGTCTAACACTTTACCATCTGTTAGAGTTAAAACAATCAAATTAGGACCAATAAGTAGACTTACTAATTTTATACAAGTTATTTTGTGCCTATAATTTTTATACACAATTCGTAACGCATCTACCACAATAATCTTACCCGGCATACATATATATCGATGAGCTCTTCACATAGTAATTTGCATTTTAACTTGGACATCATATGAACACTACTAATTTTTACCCACGACCGTAACCATGCGCATTTAGGCCATAACAAGAAAATCATTGTGATTACGAGCTTAACCAACCCATCTAACACTTCGGCTAACTAGAGCAACGCCATAGCCCGCTAAATAACATACACGTCAGCTTGCCTATTATTATCACTATCTAAGGCACAACATACACCACAACATTTTTATAAACATATATATTCACATGTATATTCACACATCGACCAAATCATACGAACCGTAAACCACTAACCTCTAACTCGAAACCATCATGCGCTTACTTCCCAATTCATGAACACATAACGCGTATTGACCCGACTCAAGATATAGAGGAAGCGATGACTACTTTGGCATGTCACCACCTCTCTATATAAGCCAAAACAATTTCTACCATCGACTAAAAGTTGTATTAAACACATTATTACTTTCCACGCGCAAATAAACCTCGACTTAACACTAGTGACACCGATGGATTTTTACTAAACTCATCATGCGCATAACCTCGTCTCGCATACAACCATATGGTGGCGTGCACTCGAGACACTTCGATCATCGTAGCGTAACCACTAATATATGAACTCCGATACTCATGTTTTAACAATACATCCTCCACGCAAACTAGCATTTTCTAAACTACTCGTCACAACAATAAATATACTCCCTATATAATTATGAATCCCATCACATTGCATAAAACAAATACACTTTTCACATAAACACATATCGATGCATTTCCCAAGGCATAATCCGCATTTATTTATTTAAACTTAGTCTTCGCATCAAACAACGCATCACATATTTTCCTATCAAAATAAAAATACCCGAGTTCTTTTCTATTTCATTTTCTTCTCTACATGCTTTCATTCATACAATTATATTTTCACGCACATATTCACGCCATCGACTGAATCGTAAATAAAACAAAAGCAACCTGGCCGGATCGGTGAGTCGCATGTGCTGTCCACCGACTAGCATTTCGTCGCATAGGCAGAGCACGAGGCGTGACACCGATAGCTAGCTGCACACAACAACGTCGATTTACTAATTTAGTCATTTCATCGAGCAAGAGAAGTGCGGGACAGCGAGGAGCTCACCGCGTATTGACGGTACCACGACGGGGACTGCGCAGATCGACAGCGGGTGGCCCGATCTGGCGAGCGCGACGCAGCGGAGGGTGTCGCTGCCGCTGCTGCAATACGTCGAGCACGCCGAGGGCGCGACGCTGAGGGAATCCATGTGGCTGCGCGAACTGGCATCGTGGCTGCTGCGCGAGGTCAACGGCGTTGACGGGGCGAGCGTTGGGGGAACAAGCGCCCAGGGAGGCTTCCTGCTGCTGTGGGCCGGCGCCAACAGAGGAGCTTGCTGCCGGGAGGGCTACTTGTCATGGGTGCAGAGCTAGCAGCTGGGGGAAGCATTCGGCCAGGGAGAAATGGGGCGAGCTCCTGGCAGGGGTGAGCTCGGCCACGACAAGAGCAGGGAATGGCGCAGGCATGGGGAGGAAGAGCTACTGCTCCTGTGGCAAGGGACACAGGAAGGAGGCCAACGTCGAGCTCCTGGCCATGGGGCGAGCTCAGCCATGGGGAACACAGGAACCGATGGATCCCGGCCGTGCATGCGAACTGGGCGCCATGGAAGGAGCTGGAGGGGCTGCAGCTTGCCTGTAGGGAGTGGGGGCGCCATGAGGAGGAGAGGAGGAGCTGAGCTCCCTGCCTACTGCTCGCCATGGACAGCAGGGGAGGAAGAATTTCTGGTTGTGCTGCCGTGTGGGAGAGAAGACAGGGAGAGTGTGCACGTCGGCTAGAAGGAGAAGAGAGGGAGCGACGTTTAAAGAATGGTTGCAACATGGTGATTGGCTAGGAGGAACGGCATCACCCATTGGCGCAGGGACTCGGCGGCCATGCATTGGTCAAATTGTGTGGCGTGGGCTATTGTCGCAGAATTTGGTGGCCAGCCATTGATGAAGACATCCACACTACTGATGCATCTATACCAATACAAGTACCAATTTCTGGTCCCATTACTCGCGCTCGTGCTCGTCAACTCAACCATCAGGTGATTACACTCTTGAGTTCATGTCCATCATATTTAGACCATGGAGACCCGTGCACTCTTGTTTTGCTTAGGAATCAGGGAGAAGACCGAAAGGGAAAAGGATTTGAACATGCTGGATTCGGACTGCAGAAGAACACCAACTTGTGACGGTCACCACGGTCAGATGCGGGCTCGGATTGGAATGTTCAAGCACAACATGGAAAGCTTATCAAGTCTACTTTCATATGGATCCGGAATTATAGTCATATCTGTTCTGAGGCCGCCGTAATCATTGTTTTCTTACCGAGACATTTCCTGCCTTTTCTGCCCATGGTGCTGCGTCACCCTATTTTGGCCCAATGGGTCGTGTATCAAGTTAGGTCCATTAGGGACGCATCCTAGGGTTGCAGCACAACCCCAATACCCTTGTGGTCGTCCTCCCATGTTTATAAACCCCCTAGCCGCCACCAAGAACAGCGGGTTTTGTTTAGATCAAGTTTAGCTCTCGCTACTTGCTTGCAAGCGCGCGTGCTAGTTCAGCCGCCCGTCTTCTTGTCTTCGGAACCCCACCATATTGTAGTTTGATCTTTAAACCTACATTTAGATCTGGTAATTCAGTACTTGTTCTACTTGTTCTTGCTAGTTCTTCGATTGCTTGCAGGACGAGTGCCCTAGTGGCCAGGGTGTCACGCTCCACAAGATCGTGACAGCCATAGGAGGTGGTGTATCGGTTGCTAAGGCGCAGCGTCTTTGGAAGGCTGTAGTCGGGCCGTGAACGTCGTCTCCTCCCCCAATCGAGTTATTCCACACCCTCTCATCGAAAGATCGGGCAATCACCCAACGGGTGCACATCAGTTGGTATCAGAGCAAGGTTTATCGGTGAGAGATTTACTTTTCTTCGCTGTTTTCTTATCTCCTATAGTCCAGAAAAAGCCAAAAAATAGTAGATTAGTTTTACCGCAATCCTATAAACCATTGAGCATTTACTAGTACTACTTAGTTAGGGCTTGTTGAGTTTTTGGTTGCATCGGTTGTGTCGAGTTGCTGGTCTTAGTTTATTCCTTTAGAGTTTTGAGTTCTACCACGTTTTGGTCACCACGAAATCCACCATCACCAAAAACATCTCTGGTTCGTTTTTGCCACCACGGATACATATCATATCCGATTTGGAAGTTTAAATACAATCTGGAAAGCTTATCTTATCTTCTTTCCAACGGATCTGACCTTATCTCAAAATTCGTTCTGAGCGCTCCGCAATCATCGTAGAGATTTCTGGACTTCCTATATTAACAAGATTTGTTAAATCTGATTTAAAGGGGTTGTTAGCAATATCTTTATTGTTTGGGTTGTCATAGTGAAAAAAAAGGGTTTAGGCCCCTGCAAAAAAAAAACAGAAGAAGAAGAAAAAAAAAAGAATAGAAAAGAAAAAAAAAGGAAAAGAAGAAGAAGGGGGCTGAATCTCTAAATCTGTTGTTTCTCTTTGTGCTGTGCTAGTTGTTCTTTTTCAGTGACTACCTTTGTGCCTAGGCTCACGTCTCTAGCCTGGTTTAGCCTAGGACCAGCACAGTACCACCGTTGAACGATTATTCAGCTTGCTTTTGTAACTAACGTGGTACTAGTGTATTCCTTGCTTCAGCCCACCTACAACTCTACATATTTCGACTACAGTTTGACAGGTCGTGTTGCTGCGGCACCGATACACTTATTCCACGGTTGCAGACTTGTTGGTTGCTGACCCCTCCTGTTGTGCAAGGTAAGAATTGGTAAGAGCTTGTGTGGCAGGTTGAGAGTGAGCGCCTTGCAGTAGCTACATCCTAATAGTTGTAGAGTTTTTATTCCTTCACGTTTTTTTTTCTTGTTGCCTCTGTTCGTCTAACCATGGCAGGATTGGAGGTTGATGATGCTTCTCGTAATATGCCACACTCTCCTCGCACCAAGGGTATCATACAACACTTTGTAAGGCTAGTGAAGACGCACACGGAAGGTCTTGATAATGACATGCAGGTGACGAATGAAAAGATGGGGCAATTGGAGGCCACACAGATCGACACGAACACCAAACTTGCAAATGTGGAAATGACAGTTGCTCATATTGACAAGAGCCTTGTCGCACTCTTGAGGCGGTTTGATGAGATGCATGCTAATATCAATGGTGGGCGTGATGAGGGCGCCGAAGGTAACTGGGATGACTATGTTGCTGATACTGAACAAGATGACCAAGAAGCACCTAATCGCCGGCGACTACGTACTAACCGTAGAGGTATGGGTGGTTTTCACCGACGTGAGGTACATGGTAATGATGATGCTTTTAGTAAGGTTAAATTTAAAATACCTCCTTTTGATGGTAAATATGACCCTGATGCTTACATTACTTGGGAGATTGCGGTTGATCAAAAGTTTGCATGCCATGAATTTCCTGAGAATGCGCGGGTTAGAGCTGCTACTAGTGAGTTTACTGAATTTGCTTCTGTTTGGTGGATAGAACATGGTAAGAAGAATCCTAATAACATGCCACAAACTTGGGATGCGTTGAAACGGGTCATGCGGGCTAGATTTGTTCCTTCTTATTATGCACGTGATATGTTAAACAAGTTGCAACAATTGAGACAGGGTACTAAAAGTGTAGAAGAATATTATCAGGAATTACAAATGGGTATGCTGCGTTGTAACATAGAGGAGGGTGAGGAATCTGCTATGGCTAGATTTTTGGGCGGGTTAAATAGGGAAATTCAGGACATCCTTGCTTATAAAGATTATGCTAATGTAACCCGATTGTTTCATCTTGCTTGCAAAGCTGAAAGGGAAGTGCAGGGACGACGTGCTAGTGCAAGGTCTAATGTTTCTGCAGGAAAATCTACACCATGGCAACAGCGCACGACTACATCCATGACCGGCCGTACACTAGCACCAACTCCCTCGCCAAGTCGACCAGCACCCCCGCCTTCCTCCAGCGACAAACCACGTGCATCTTCCACAAATTCAGCAACCAAATCTGCCCAGAAACCCGCAGGTAGTGCCTCTTCAGTAGCTTCCACAGGTAGAACAAGAGATGTTCTGTGTTATCGATGCAAGGGCTATGGACACGTGCAGCGTTATTGTCCTAATCAGCGTGTTTTGGTGGTAAAAGACGATGGTGGGTATTCCTCTGCTAGTGATTTGGATGAAGCTACACTTGCTTTGCTTGCGGCTGATGATGTAGGCACTAAGGAACCACCCGAAGAACAGATTGGTGCAGATGATGCAGAGCATTATGAGAGCCTCATTGTACAGCGTGTGCTTAGTGCACAAATGGAGAAGGCAGAGCAGAATCAGCGACATACATTGTTTCAAACAAAGTGTGTCATTAAGGAGCGTTCATGTCGTTTGATCATTGATGGAGGTAGCTGCAACAACTTGGCTAGCAGCGACATGGTGGAGAAGCTTGCACTTACGACCAAACCGCACCCACATCCATATCACATTCAATGGCTCAACAATAGTGGTAAGGTCAAGGTAACCAAGTTGGTACGAATTAATTTTGCTATTGGTTCATATCGTGATGTTGTTGACTGTGATGTTGTGCCTATGGATGCTTGTAATATTCTGCTAGGTAGACCATGGCAATTTGATTCAGATTGTATGCATCATGGTAGATCAAATCAATATTCTCTCATACACCATGATAAGAAAATTATTTTGCTTCCCATGTCCCCTGAGGCTATTGTGCGTGATGATGTTGCTAAAGCTACCAAAGCTAAAACTGAGAACAACAAGAATATTAAAGCTGTTGGTAATAACAAAGATGGGATAAAATTGAAAGGACATTGCTTGCTTGCAACAAAAACTGATGTTAATGAATTATTTGCTTCCACTACTGTTGCCTACGCCTTGGTATGCAAGGATGCTTTGATTTCAATTCAAGATATGCAGCATTCTTTGCCTCCTGTTATTACTAACATTTTGCAGGAGTATTCTGATGTATTTCCAAGTGAGATACCAGAGGGGCTGCCACCTATACGAGGGATTGAGCACCAAATTGATCTTATTCCTGGTGCATCTTTGCCGAATCGTGCGCCATATAGGACAAATCCAGAGGAAACAAAAGAAATTCAGCGACAAGTGCAAGAACTACTCGACAAAGGTTACGTGCGTGAGTCTCTTAGTCCGTGTGCTGTTCCGGTTATTTTAGTGCCTAAAAAAGATGGAACATGGCGTATGTGTGTTGATTGTAGGGCTATTAATAATATCACGATACGTTATCGACACCCTATTCCACGTTTAGATGATATGCTTGATGAATTGAGTGGTGCCATTGTCTTTTCTAAAGTTGATTTGCGTAGTGGGTACCACCAGATTCGTATGAAATTGGGAGATGAATGGAAAACTGCTTTCAAAACTAAGTTCGGATTGTATGAGTGGTTAGTCATGCCTTTTGGGTTAACTAATGCACCTAGCACTTTCATGAGATTAATGAACGAGGTTTTGCGTGCCTTCATTGGAAAATTTGTGGTAGTATACTTTGATGACATATTGATCTACAGCAAATCTATGGATGAACATGTTGATCACATGCGTGCTGTTTTTAATGCTTTACGAGATGCACGTTTATTTGGTAACCTTGAGAAGTGCACATTTTGCACCGATCGAGTTTCGTTTCTTGGTTATGTTGTGACTCCACAGGGAATTGAGGTTGATCAAGCCAAGGTAGAAGCGATACATGGATGGCCTATGCCAAAGACTATCACACAGGTGCGGAGTTTCCTAGGACTTGCTGGCTTCTATCGCCGTTTTGTGAAGGACTTTAGCACCATTGCTGCACCTTTGAATGAGCTTACGAAGAAGGGAGTGCATTTTAGTTGGGGCAAAGTACAAGAGCACGCTTTCAACGTGCTGAAAGATAAGTTGACACATGCACCTCTCCTCCAACTTCCTGATTTTAATAAGACTTTTGAGCTTGAATGTGATGCTAGTGGAATTGGATTGGGTGGTGTTTTGTTACAAGAAGGCAAACCTGTTGCATATTTTAGTGAAAAATTGAGTGGGTCTGTTCTAAATTATTCTACTTATGATAAGGAATTATATGCTCTTGTGCGAACATTAGAAACATGGCAGCATTATTTGTGGCCCAAAGAGTTTGTTATTCATTCTGATCATGAATCTTTGAAACATATTCGTAGTCAAGGAAAACTGAACCGTAGACATGCTAAGTGGGTTGAATTTATCGAATCGTTTCCTTATGTTATTAAGCACAAGAAAGGAAAAGAGAATATCATTGCTGACGCTTTGTCTAGGAGATATACTTTGCTGAATCAACTTGACTACAAAATCTTTGGATTAGAGACGATTAAAGACCAATATGTTCATGATGCTGATTTTAAAGATGTGTTGCTGCATTGTAAAGATGGGAAAGGATGGAACAAATATATCGTTAGTGATGGGTTTGTGTTTAGAGCTAACAAGCTATGCATTCCAGCTAGCTCCGTTCGTTTGTTGTTGTTACAGGAAGCACATGGAGGTGGCTTAATGGGACATTTTGGAGCAAAGAAAACGGAGGACATACTTGCTGGTCATTTCTTTTGGCCCAAGAT
This sequence comes from Zea mays, assembly GCF_902167145.1. NCBI lineage: Eukaryota > Viridiplantae > Streptophyta > Magnoliopsida > Poales > Poaceae > Zea > Zea mays. Next base: position 51,597,422 of record NC_050103.1, read on the forward strand.
GAGAAGAGATGTGGTGAGATTGGTTGCTCGTTGCACGACATGCCAAAAGGCGAAGTCACGGTTAAATCCACACGGTTTGTATTTGCCTCTACCCGTTCCTAGTGCTCCTTGGGAAGATATTTCTATGGATTTTGTGCTGGGATTGCCTAGGACTAGGAAGGGACGTGATAGTGTGTTTGTGGTTGTTGATAGATTTTCTAAGATGGCACATTTCATACCATGTCATAAAACTGACGATGCTACTCATATTGCTGATTTGTTCTTTCGTGAAATTGTTCGCTTGCATGGTGTGCCCAACACAATCGTTTCTGATCGTGATGCTAAATTTCTTAGTCATTTTTGGAGGACTTTGTGGGCAAAATTGGGGACTAAGCTTTTATTTTCTACTACATGTCATCCTCAAACTGATGGTCAAACTGAAGTTGTGAATAGAACTTTGTCTACTATGTTAAGGGCAGTTCTAAAGAAGAATATTAAGATGTGGGAGGACTGTTTGCCTCATATTGAATTTGCTTATAATCGATCATTGCATTCTACTACAAAGATGTGCCCATTTCAGATTGTATATGGTTTGTTACCTCGTGCTCCTATTGATTTAATGCCTTTGCCATCTTCTGAAAAACTAAATTTTGATGCTACTAGGCGTGCTGAATTGATGTTAAAACTGCACGAAACTACTAAAGAAAACATAGAGCGTATGAATGCTAGATATAAGTTTGCTAGTGATAAAGGTAGAAAGGAAATAAATTTTGAACCTGGAGATTTAGTTTGGTTGCATTTGAGAAAGGAAAGGTTTCCTGAATTACGAAAATCTAAATTGTTGCCTCGAGCCGATGGACTGTTTAAAGTGCTAGAGAAAATTAACGACAATGCATATAGGCTAGATCTGCCTGCAGACTTTGGGGTTAGCCCCACATTTAACATTGCAGATTTAAAGCCCTACTTGGGAGAGGAAGTTGAGCTTGAGTCGAGGACGACTCAAATGCAAGAAGGGGAGAATGATGAAGACATCCACACTACTGATGCATCTATACCAATACAAGTACCAATTTCTGGTCCCATTACTCGCGCTCGTGCTCGTCAACTCAACCATCAGGTGATTACACTCTTGAGTTCATGTCCATCATATTTAGACCATGGAGACCCGTGCACTCTTGTTTTGCTTAGGAATCAGGGAGAAGACCGAAAGGGAAAAGGATTTGAACATGCTGGATTCGGACTGCAGAAGAACACCAACTTGTGACGGTCACCACGGTCAGATGCGGGCTCGGATTGGAATGTTCAAGCACAACATGGAAAGCTTATCAAGTCTACTTTCATATGGATCCGGAATTATAGTCATATCTGTTCTGAGGCCGCCGTAATCATTGTTTTCTTACCGAGACATTTCCTGCCTTTTCTGCCCATGGTGCTGCGTCACCCTATTTTGGCCCAATGGGTCGTGTATCAAGTTAGGTCCATTAGGGACGCATCCTAGGGTTGCAGCACGACCCCAATACCCTTGTGGTCGTCCTCCCATGTTTATAAACCCCCTAGCCGCCACCAAGAACAGCGGGTTTTGTTTAGATCAAGTTTAGCTCTCGCTACTTGCTTGCAAGCGCGCGTGCTAGTTCAGCCGCCCGTCTTCTTGTCTTCGGAACCCCACCATATTGTAGTTTGATCTTTAAACCTACATTTAGATCTGGTAATTCAGTACTTGTTCTACTTGTTCTTGCTAGTTCTTCGATTGCTTGCAGGACGAGTGCCCTAGTGGCCAGGGTGTCACGCTCCACAAGATCGTGACAGCCATAGGAGGTGGTGTATCGGTTGCTAAGGCGCAGCGTCTTTGGAAGGCTGTAGTCGGGCCGTGAACGTCGTCTCCTCCCCCAATCGAGTTATTCCACACCCTCTCATCGAAAGATCGGGCAATCACCCAACGGGTGCACATCAGCCATAGAGTTCCTGCCCGCCCACCAGAGAGAAAGAAGGCAGCGCGGGGGTGAGCGCTTCTGCTGTTTAAAGGCGATGACCGCGTGCGGCATTGGTGGCCTTGGCCGGCTGCTGCTGGTTGGCTGGTGCCAGGCATTGGCCAAGAGCATGTGCCCAACGACTGGCTGAGGAGGGTGGCGACGCCGATTGGTTTGGAGGGAGGTGGTCAGATGTTGCCCGATTTGCGCAGCACTCACTCGTTGGCTGAGACTGACGCAGGGAACGGAGCGAACTAACGTACGAATGAACGAGAGGCCATAGAATAAAATGAACTTAGACATTTTATTATGGTGTCGCTTGGAAAATTAAATTCTTGCGCACAAGTAGAAATAAAATGAATCGAGATCGATCGGCTTCGGATTCAGCATCGAGATAAAGCGAGTCGGATTAATAAAAATCATAGCCGATATTGATTTTCAAATTCGGTTCGAACACAAAGATGTATTAAGCCGAGACGGATAAGAATTTATTAGAGGACAATGCATTGGAGATTCCGCTTGAGGTTACGGACTCGGATTAATTTAGTTGGTCATAGATCGAACATCAAGAAATTGGATGCGGACACAGCTCGACTAGCAACTTTCGAGCGCTCGGTTAAATGAGCTTTAGACGAGATTTATGAATCGAGATTGATTATCGAATTTGTGTTCGCGTCGAGAAATAAAAGTTTTAACAGGCTCCAATTTTAGCATTTCTGCGAGACTAAATAACTCCGAATTCGGCGAAATGTGTATGAATAGTCTGGATAGTCAAAGACATACGCGAGCGAGAAATAGAAATTTTCACTGAGCATCCGAGATTAGGATAAATCGCCCGTCATAACACGATACTGACACCTGGGGTGTCACAGCCTTCCCCCCTTAAAAGAATCTCGTCCCGAGATTCGAACAAGACTCTTAAGGTGGAGAAGCATGTAACTCCGGGGCTCAAGATAGATGCAAATTCATGAGAGGGTATCTTACAAGATACTGAAAACTGATGTGGATAGAATATCGCGACATATCAAGACAAAATGCAGCGATCACTCTGAGAGAATGTTCACAAAAGATAGCACACCAGTATAATCTCGTAATGGATCACAACTATTAACCGTGATACCCGCTCGTGGCGAGCAGCTCAACCATGTGTGCACCATAGTAGGCTCTCGGTTTCGTCGCGGCACCATCAGTCGTTAGTCATGGTATCCTTACCAAACACAACCAATAAGAAATTCACATAGCACAGATAGATGGAGCCCATGAGAGTATGGCTCAGAAAATAAGAATGTGACCGGAGTTGAAGCAGAGATTGTTGGCAAAAGAGCATCACATGAGAATTTTCTTCAACTTAGAGAATTATTTTATGATCAACATGGAGATTATCAGGCAAGAGACTAGTATGATATTTGATATGAAGAGGAACTAACCATGAGATCAAGATTAATGAGCTTTTAGAGACATGAGAGAACCAAGGGCAACAGTAAAATCCATTGAAACAAATGGATATGTCATTAATAGATAGAGTTGGTAAAACAACGTCATGATCCGCTGAGAACGAGTACGAGAATGATCAGAAATGAGAGATTTAGGCAGATCAACATCCGATACTTGAGAACAGGTTATAGCAGATAACCAGATAACGGGGTAGAATCAATGAAGGTTCCAGAGATTCGGATGATAAGCCACAACATAATTCACAAAGGAAAAGATTACTAGATCTAGGCGAAAAGAGAGGTAGTCGCATGAGATCGATTAGGATGAGCACCAGAAAGGTTATGAAGATTCGGGACAGGATCTACGGAAAGAAACATGGCCTTGATAGGGTTTGTGCAACTAGACGCCCAAATTTTTTTTTGACACAACAAGTGCACAAGGAGAATTGGGTTGGTCTAGCGGTCAAGCTATGGGGGTCTACAAACTGTGCAAGTGTAACTTCAAGGGTGAAACACACAAGGGTTAGAAAATACCAACATAAGCACGATTTTTTTTAAAAGAGGTTTCACTTGCTAAACTCAAGGTTGTTTGGAGGGGGGTCTTTTCATGAGTAGAACAGACAACATTTTACATATATTTTTTTTGCTGGCTGGGGGCAAAAAATGTTGAACAACTAAAACATTTTTTGTAGTTCATAGAAATACCGCACATTGTTCACAATTTCTTATTATTTGAATAAAGGTGAGAGAAACATGTTGATGCACAAGAGACAATTATAATGCGACAATCATGATGCATGCTCATTCTACTCGCCTTCTTAGACCTAACTAATTTTTCGGGTGCTTCTATAGCATCCTTATTAATAGTAGTAGTAGCCTTTGTGGCTTATATAATATAGCCACCTAGCTACCCATCTATTTCCTAAGGCTTCACATCCTAGGTCTATCCTTATCGTCCTGACATCTATCCAACTTTAGTTTCTAAGCAAGTTTTACTTTAGAAAAGGTTGGTAATTATGACTTATTGACTTCTCTGTACTGGTATTCGCTCTGATGCCAGCTATGGCGGAACCGCCCGAATTATTCTAGCTTAAGTGCCCAAGTCGCACCCTTAAAGGCAACAACACACTTAAATCAGAATAACCCGTCAGTCCCTCGGATCTAGTTCGATAAAGCCACTTATCCAGGATCGAATACCACTAGCTCACTCGAAGGTGAGGAACAGAGAAATACAATAAAACATAATACCACAAATTTAATAAGTATCAATAGTGATTACATTATCGGAGTTTTAGAAATAATAACCATAAGTTTTAATGCAGCGGAAATAACTAACGGAGAAAACCGAGTAACATGGCGAAGCCTGGCCATGCTACTTCTCCTGGTCCTCTCCCGCGAAAGCAGTAACCCACTCGACCGTCTATCCCGGTGGCAGGGATGAAGGCCAAGTCACACCATCAACCAAATCAAGGAGGTACCTGCAAAAATTATGCCACAAGCAAGGCTGAGTATACTCATACTCAGCTAGACTTACCAGGTGTGAGGAGTCTACTCCTCTACCTCTAGACATGCAGCTGTTTGGCTGAGGGGTTTGGTTTGCCAAAAGCGCTAGCTGAGTCTAAAATCAAGTTTTAGCTTTTCAAGTTCTAGAATAATAATTTAGACTAGATGAGAACCTATCTATTCATACGTGGTATCAAACATTATATCAATCAACACCATTTGCCAGTATCTCATTTCCACTTATTACTCAATGCAGTACAATGGATCAAGCAGTCTCATTAGCTGCGAGAAGCAGACGATTCGAATCGAGTTTTAACCTTGCAAGGTAAACCTAAACACACGACATGTAGGGGCACTCCGTCCCCACACACGTCAACCGTCCCCATCGATTCCCTGTTCGCGGCCAGGCCTCACCGCCTTGGCATACAATGCTCCACTGACCCCGGCCGCCGTCGTGCAGTGGCCGCACTTGTACCCACCATATCTAGAATGGGAGACCTAGTCTCAGGATAAGTGAGGGGTAAAGTCCGCGCCCGGCTTCACTCAGGTACCAGGCTTACCGGTTACCATATTTCCCGACATGTGTTTAGTACGTTCAAACGCTTGACACAGGTATCCGCACGTTAATCCTTATTCCAATTTCATCTTGTAGACAACGCATCCCCATGGATCCGTGTCCACAGACCATCATCATTATGTTATCAAAAATGGATACAACCAATTCCTGACCTCGCGCGAGCGCTAGAAAAATCACTCGACTTCTACCGAGATCCTGATTTAGCATAGCAGCTACTCGACCTATCATACTAGTATCCATCCCAAAAGGAATCCTGAGTCCATGCAACTAGGGTTTTAGGCAACTCCTACACTTAAGTGCATGGTACAAGCCTATAAACATTAAATGTAGTAAAATAGCATATATAACGGTTATGCATAAAACCGGGACTTGCCTGGAATTCAACACTTAGATAGTGTTTGCTAGAGGACACTCGCTTAGCGAGCATCCACTGGTTAAGTCTATCCTTCTTTGGGTCATCCACCATCTGCATCTTGTGGTTGGCACCACATCACTTACACGATCATCATCTCTCGGTCCTAAATGAGATGCAGGATGCATATGTATGAATATAATGAAAGTAGCACAAGATATTCAAATACATGGTAGCGAACTAAACATTAAATTGTAAGACACCGTAAACAACCACATGTTAGAGTTGGCTATCTACATGTTACTGGGCACACAAGATTAGCACTAGTGGAAATACGATGATTTGCTACCTATAATTAACCAACGCGAACACGACATCACACGTACAAGCATTTTCCATGTCCACTTTAATCGTTCATTGGCTACTTATTATTAAACTAGTTAAGTACACATAAAATTACAATGACTTACACATAGACAAACTTAGTTAAAAAGAAATAGTTACTTAATCGGGGTTTACAATTGTTCGCAATACTCTAATGCAAGCATACATCCTAAGGCACACAAGAAAGTGATAACCTAATCACACTGCTTATTATACTAATCTATTGAGGTTGGTTATTTAGTAATACTCAGATTAGCAGCACAATTATTAGAAATGGTAACATCTCATTAATTTTTTTCTTGTCCATATAGTGACACTTGCTAAATTGACGTTGATTGAAGCTGATTACTTACTAGACTTCAACAATTTAATTTACTACTTAGGAATGTGCACTAGTTACTTACATATAACCTAATTATATTAGTTACTATCATTGTTACTCATATGCACTTAACACCAAAACAAGCAAGCAGTCACTCAAGACAAACACAACAGAGTAGAGTAATCAATCACAATCAACATGACTAAGACAACAACACATCAGTTACTTGTTTCAGTCGTAACTCACAAGATATTGATCTAAAAATAGTGATCAAATACTTTTTGAAAGTCTAAGAAGTTATCTACAACTTTGGTATTGTCATCTCAAGGTGACTAGACACTTAACAAGGTTACATAGTGATAAACGACAGCTTTATTTAGGTTTGGACAGATTCAGACTTGCGACTTTAAAAATTCACAACTAAAAATTCAGACATCCAAACAAAGTGACCCTAGACTTTATAGAAAGCTAAATAAATGTTCTACAAATTATTTATAAACGTCTCAAAGCGATTCAATATGCAATTTAGGACAAAAGACATTAGAAGGCTTTGCTGTCCAGAACTGGACAGATTCAGTCTTTACACTTTAAACACCCATAACTTAATCTTCAGATCACCAAAAAGAGTGATCCAACACTTTTTGAAAATTTTAGCAAAAGTACTACATAACTTTTATAATCACTAAGAAGTGACTCCATGTTTAACCAAATCAAACAATTCAGTTTTCGAAATCTGTTCTGACAGTGGACAGAACACAGCAACCGTTTTGTAAAATTCATAACTCTTGAACTATCAAGCCTATGGTTATGAAATTTTAACACAAGCAAGATAAGAAAAGCATCTACAACGTTTTTATAACTATCATGAACAGATTGTAACATTAACTTAAGCAAACAATGCAATCTCTGAAATCTGTACAGAAATTGGACAGATTCAGTTATTGAATTTGTGAAAAGCACAACTTCTAAACGATCAGACTTATGGCTGTCAAATTTTAACACAAGAAAGTTAATAAAGTTATCTACAACTTTTCTATATGGATTTTCTGTAGAAAACATGATTTAATTCATTAAACGAACAGCACGGCGATAACAGTGCATGCAGCCCAAAACAGCAACTAATAAAATTCAGCTCCTATTTACTTCAAGAATCGCCGTGTTCTAGAGACTTCAACCAGTCTAACACTTTACCATCCGTTAGAGTTAAAACAATCAAATTAGGACCAATAAGTAGAATTACTAATTTTATACAAGTTATTTTGTGCCTAGAATTTTCATACACAATTAGTAACGCATCTACCACAATAATCGTACCCGGCATACATATATATCGATGCACTCTTCACATAGTAATTTGCATTTTAACTTGGGCATCACATGAACACTACTAATTTTTACCCACGACCGTAACCATGCGCATTTAGGCCATAACAAGCAAATCATCGTGATTACGAGCTTAACCAACCCATCTAACACTTCGGCTAACTAGAGCAATGACATAGCCCGCTAAATAACATACACGTCGGCTTGCCTATTATTATCACTATCTAAGGCACAACATACACCACAACATTTTTATAAACATACATATTCACATGTATATTCACACATCGACCAAATCATACGAACTGTAAACCACTAACCTCTAACTCGAAACCATCATGCGCTTACTTCCCAATTCATGAACACATAACGTGTATTGACCCAACTCAAGATATAGAGGAAGCGATGACTACTTTGGCATGTCACCACCTCTCTATATAAGCCAAAACAATTTCTACTATCGACTAAGAGTTCCAAGTATTAAACACATTATTACTTCCCACGCGCAAATAAACCTCAACTTAACACTAGTGACACCGATGGATTTTTACTAAACTCATCATGTGCATAACCTCGTCTCGCATACAACCATATGGTGGCGTGCACTCGAGACACATCGATCATCGTAGCGTAACCACTAATATATGAACTCTGATACTCATGTTTTAACAATACATCCTCCACGCAAACTAGCATTTTCTAAACTACTCGTCACATCAATAAATATACTCCCTATATAATTATGAACCCCATCACATTGCATAAAACAAATACACTTTTCACATAAACACATATGATGCATTTCCCAAGGCATAATCCGCATTTATTTATTTATTTAAACTTAGTCTTCGCATCAAACAATGCATCGCATATTTTCCTATCAAAATAAAAATACCTGAGTTCTTTTCTATTTCATTTTCTTCTCTACACGCTTTCATTCATACAATTATATTTTCACGCACATATTCACGCCATCGACTGAATCGTAAATAAAACAAAAGCAACCTGGCCGGATCGGTGAGTCGCATGTGCTGTCCACCGGCTAGCATTTCATCGCATAGGTAGAGCACGAGGCGCGACACCGATAGCTAGCTGCACACAACAACGTCGATCTATTGATTTAGACATTTCATCGAGCAACAGAAGTGCGGGACAGCGAGGAGCTCACCGCGGATTGACGGTATCGCGACAGGGACTGCGCAGATCGACGGCCGGTGGCACGATCTGGCGAGCGTGACGCAGCGGATGGTGTCGCTGCTGCTGCTGCAATACGTCAAGCACGCCGAGGGCGCGACGCAGAGGGAATCCATGTGGCTGCGCGAGCTGGCATCGCGGCTGCTGCACGAGGTCGACGGTGTTGACAGGGCGAGTATTGGGGGAACAAGCGCCCAGGGAGGCTTCCTGCTGCTGTGGGCCGGCGCCGACAGAGGAGCTTGCTGCCGGGCGGGCTGCTTGCCATGGGTGCAGAGCTAGCAGCAGGGGGAAGCATTCGACCAGGGAGAAATGGGGCGTGTTCCTGGTAGGGGTGAGCTCGGCCACGGCAAGAGCAGGGAATGGCGCAGGCATGGGGAGGAAGAGCTACTGCTCCTGCGGCAAGGGACACAGGAAGGATGCCGGCGTCGAGCTCCTGGCCATGGGGCAAGCTCAGCCATGGGGAACACAGGAACCGATGGATCCCGACCGTGCATGCGAACTGGGCGCCATGGAAGGAGCTGGAGGGGCTACAGCTTGCCTACAGGGAGTGGGGGCGCCATGAGGAGGAGAGGAGGAGCTAAGCTCCCTGCCTGCTGCTCGCCATGGACAGCAGGGGAGGAAGAATTTCTGGTTGTGCTGCAGTGTGGGAGAGAAGACAGGGAGAGTGTGCGCGTCGGCTGGAAGGAGAAGAGAGGGAGCGACGTTTAAAGAATGGCTGCAACATGGTGATTGGCTGGGAAGAACTGCATCACCCATTGGCGCAGGGACTCGGTGGCCACGCATTGGTAAAATTGGGCGGCGCTGGCTATTGGCGTAGAATTTGGTGTCCAGCCATAGAGTTCCTGCGCGCCCACCAGAGAGAAGGAAGGCAGCGCGGGGGTGAGCGCTTCTGTTGTTTAAAGGTGACGACCGTGTGCGGCTTTGGTGGCCTTGGCCGGCTGCTGCTGGTTGGCTGGTGCCAGGCATTAGCCAAGAGCATGTGCCCAACGACTGGCTGAGGAGGGTGGCGACGCCGATTGGTTAGGAGGGAGGTGGTCAGCTGTTGGCCGATTTGCGTAGCACTCACTCGTTGGCTGAGACTGACGCAGGGAACGGAGCGAACTAACGTACGAATGAACGAGAGGCCACAGAATAAAATGAACCGAGACATTTTATTAGGGTGTCGCTTGGAAAATTAAATTCTCGCGCACAAGTAGAAATAAAATGAATCGAGATCGATCGGCTTCGGATTCAGCATCAAGATAAAGTGAGTCGGATTAATAAAAATCATAGCCGATATTGATTTTTGAATTCGGTTTGGACATAGATGTATTAAGCCGAGTCGGATAAGAATTTATTAGAGGACAATGCATTGGAGATTCCGCTTGAGGGTACGGACTCAGATTAATTTAGTTGGTCATAGATCGAACATTGAGAAATTGGATGCGGACATAGCTCGACTAGCAACTGTCTAGCGCTCGGTTAAATGAGCTTTAGACAAGATTTATGAATCAAGATTGATTATCGAAATTGCGTTCGCGTCGAGAAATAAAAGTTTTAACAGGCTCCAATTTTAGCATTTCTGCGAGACTGAATAACTCCGAATTCGGCAACATGTGTACGAATAGTCTGGATAGTCAAAGACATACGCGAGCGAGAAATAGAAATTTTCACTGAGCATCCGAGATTAGGATAAATCTCCCGTCATAACATGAAACTGACACCTGGGTGTCACAGGCTGCGGCTGACGGCGTGGGCAGAGTGTGAGAGAGGGTGAAGCGGCGCGAAATGAGGTGAGGGGTGTGTGCGGGGCACTGGCGGGGCTCTAAGAAGGGAGCTGGGCGCGTGGGCGGGCGTCGTGGCCGAGAAATCCGGCGACGTGCGCGAGTGCGCACGCGCCGGTCCACGGCGGGCGAAGGGAAGGCGGATCTGACAAGGCAGGCCCATGGCGTAGAGAGAGAAAAGGGGATGCACGGGGGCAACGGCTCGGCACTGGCGAACCTGTGGCAGAACCACCCGAATTATTCCAGCTTAAGTGCCTAAGTCACGCCTCAGGGGCCGTAACACGCTTAAATCGGAATAACCCGTCAGTCCCTCAGATCTAGTCTGATAGAGCCACTTAACCAGGATCAAATTCCACAATCCCACTCGAAGGTGAGTCACAGAAGAAATACAATAAAACAGGAAACCTCAAATTAAGTACTTAGTTATTACATAAATCGGAGTTTTTGAGTAGCAATTAAAGTTCACAAAATAAAGTGCAGCGGATAATCGATGTCGTCGGTAATGAGGAAATGGGCAAGGCCTAGCCCACTACTCCTCATGCTCCTCTCCTGCCGGAGCAACATCCCACTCGACCGTCCAACCCGGTGGCAGGGTGGTAGGCCAAGTCACACCATCAACCATTTCCAGAATGGTACATGCAAAATGGTGCCACAAGCAAGGCTGAGTATACTAATACTCAGCTAGACTTAACCGGTGTGAGGAGTCTACTCCTCTACCTCTAGACTATGCAGCTGTTTGGCTGAGGGGTTTGGTTTGCCAAAAGCACTAGCTGTTTCTAAAAGCAAATTTTAGCTTTTCAAATTCTATCATCATTAACTTAGCTAGATTTGCTCCTTCTAAGCATACATGGTAACAATCAATTAGTTCAATCAACAAGTTATCTCATGTAACCACATTTCACTTCTTACTCGATGCAGAACAAGGAATCAAGCAGTGTCATTAGCTGCGAGAAGCAGACGATTCGAATCGAGTTTTAAACCTTGCAAGGTAAACCTAAACACACGGCATGTCAGGGTACTCCGACCCTACACATGACAACCGTCCCCATTGATTCCCCGTTCGCGTCCAGGCCTCACCGCCTTGGCATACAATGCTCCACTGACCCCGGCTGCCGCCGTGCAGTGACCGCACTTGTATCCACCATAGCTAGCATGGGAGACCCAGTCTCAGGTCGCATGAGGGATAAAGTCCGCGCCCGGCTTCACTCAGGTACTAGGTTTACCGGTTACCATTTTTCCCGGCATGTGCTTAGTACGTTCAAAAGCTTGACTCAGGTATCCACACATTAATCCTTAATTCATTTTTCCCGTCTCATGGACAAGGCATCCTCCCTAGATCCAAGTCCATAGACCAACATAAATCCCGTTATCAAGATGAATACAATCAATTCCTGACCTCGCGCGAGTGCTAGAAAATCACTCGACTTCTACCGAGATCCTGATTAGCAAGCAGCTACTCGACCTAGCATACTAGTATTCATCTCAAAAAGGAATCCTAAGTTCATGCAACTAGAGGTTTCAGGCAACTCCTACACTTAAGTGCACATTGCAATCCTACAAGCATTAAGTGTAGTAAAGTAGCATATAATAACATGGTTATGCATAAAACCGGGGCTTGCCTTCATTTGCTGGGGCTGCGGGGAGATCCTCGATAGCAGCCTCTGAAGCCTGCTCCTGGTCCTCCTCTTGGACAGGTCCTTGCTCGGGGATGAGCACTTACTCTCCGTCGGCAAGATTACAATCTAATGAATGCAATGCGTAAGATATATGCATGATATGATATGTGCTTTTAGAAATTACAACTTTAAAGGTGTATGATCTTTTGAGTTTAAACAAGTTAACTTTACTTATGTAAAACCCTTTAGTGGTATACTTGGTAAATTGGGTTAAACTTAGCTAAGGTAAGTGGTAGGTTTATTTTTTTGGGGTTCCACTAAATTCCTTTTAAGTCTTAGGGATAAATGATAAGTACTCAAGTTAGACTTATTGAGGTGGGGTTTATTTCTTCTTTCCTTTTTCTTTTATTCTTTTAATGTTTCGGAGTAGGTTTGAACTACAAGTTGCTTTTATAAAATTCCAAAAATTCTGCAAAAATTACAGTGGCTTGTTACTGGTGTGTGTTGCTCTGTCTCAAAATTTGGGGATCAGAAGGTGATTAGTTTTCTCTGGAAAAAATTATCAAACTCTAGGGCAGAAGGGGTGCTTTGAACTACAACTACTATTTAACAGTGGGTAATTCTCTAAAACTTATTTTTGCTGGCTTTTAGGTGTTACAACATGACTTGATACAAGTTTCTAGCCATTACTACCTTTTAATTATTTTTCTATGGTTTTCTCAAGTTTCTAGCCAAATGGGTGCTTTCTACTACCACTATATTTGAAAAATATCAAACAACAGAGTTCTTATTTTTCATAGTTAGTATTTTGTGCAAGAGCAATCATTCTGAAGTTTGGCTTCTTTTTGCTTAAGGGAAGGGGTGGTTTGCATTATTTGAATTAAGTGGCCTTCCTCCTAAATCATTTGTAATAGGTATGGGTTTGCTTCTTTTTCATGGGTTTGCATTTTTCTCTGGTAGTTTATCTCATCATGGACTTAGCTAATTTTTGGTTGCCCATTATCACATTAATAGGGGTTGTTCATGATTTATTTGGAAAATGCCTTATTATCACTTTGTATTTATTTTCCTTACTTAACAAGTTGGGCTGAGGTGCTCTGTATTTTTGTAGTGGGGCTCTGATGGTTATAAGTCCACTAGATTTTTATTAATCATTTTGGTTATAGTTTTGTAACTCTAATAATTGATTTTCAGTCCATATAAGGCTAAACAAATCATTTTAATTTAAAACTGGTCCAAATTAATGGTCTCTGTATTTTTCCTAGGTTCTCTGTTACATAAGTAAACTAGGAAAAATAATCTTAAGCTCAGCACAAAAGAAAAACTAATTTTCCTTAATTAAACAAGGTTTAGTGGGTTTCTGTTTTTAATTTTAAACTTTAAAATTTAGAACAGAAAGCATAGGGTTTACTATTTTTAAATGATAGATCATAAAATTCAGGAGCTAGCAAAATTGGTTTGACAACTTTTTATTAAGATTTCATCAAGTTATGGATTTTCTAAGTTCTCTGGTCATTTTAAAAAGAATAACAGAATTGATTAAATGGAAAACCACTTTGCACTGGGGTCCCTGGCGGTTTTCTAAGTTTTCTTCGCGAATCAGTCCTTAGGTTACTATTCACATGAGTCACTAACATTACAGAAAACCCCTCGGGTTCTACAAATCCTAACCCGAGGTCCTTCTTCTACCTTAAACAGTAGCTGCGGCGGAGAAAAGGGCGGAGGGGCTTACCGGCGGCGAGATTGCTCCGGTGAAGTGGTCGAGGACGAAGGGGAGGTCTCGGGGATCACAACGGTGTGCGGAACGCCATCGGAGATGGCCGGAGTCGGTCGGTCCACGCGCGCAGGCGGGGATGCTCGTCGGCGGCGAGGAGACCGGCCTGGTCACGGCGAGATAGTTCAATCAAATGGGTCAGGGAGGTCCACGAGATGCCAGAGAAGCTATGAGCGCAAGGAATTGGTCGGAGACTCACTGGATAGCTCGGTCCACGCGCTGCGGCGGAAGACCGAAGTCCGGTGAGGTCGATCTCGGGCCTCCGGTGAAGTCCGGCCGGGTCCGAGGACTTGGCAAGCTTCACGGGCTACTGGTGGAGCTAGCCGAAGCACTGACTTGCCCAGAGGATGGCTGGAGTGGGCTGGCCACGATGGCCGATGCTCTGGCGGCAATGGCGGGCGGAATTAAGCTCGCCGGAGCTAAGGGAAAGTGGCTGGCCGGTGAGGGTGAGTGCGGGGCGAAGTGGGGCACGCCTGGGAAGGCTTTATAGGCACGGCGCGGTGCACGGGCGGTCGTGGACCGGCGAGTGCGCGCGGGCGTGCACTGGGAGGCGCGGTGCGCGAACGGGCGTGAACCAGGGGTGTCAGCCACGGTCGAACACGTGTTCCCGTTGCCTCTGCCCCTGTTCAAGCGCTGATTGGGAGCAAATCTTCGCGAATTTGGGCAAGATCGCTGCAAGGGATTTGTTCACCAGACCAAGCTTTGTCTTTTGTGTATGGACGTCACGCGGTTTTAGGCTAGGGACAGGGAGTTGTAGCGTCACCAAGGTGCCAGTGTCAGAATGCCTGGTCCCGAGGTTAAGCTGCGCCAAAACCGTGCCAAATGAATTTGGTTTGAGTTCAAACTTTTCCAGGATGTGTTCAAGGGAATTTGGCACAACTTTGATATTTGGATCTCCTGGCTTTGAGTTTCGAAAAGTAGAGAACGCAGATGATCTTTGGGAAGAGGTCTGAAATTCAGAAATTCTGAAATCTGAATTTCTCCAAGGGTTCATAGATCAAGGGCTGATTTGGGGATTTAGTTGAGTTATTTTGGCTAAGCCTTCTCAATCTTTCTTGTTGCTCAATAAATATACTTTAACTTATATAATTGGCTCAAGTCATAATTTTAAACTTTTCATTCCCTTTTTCTTATTTTCTTGAATTTTGTTCATGGGGCTTACTTAGGGTTTTTAATTAGGGTTGCACATTCTACCCTTTTCAAGGACTCAATTGTTTTGATCATGACACTTTTAAGTATATACTTGGTGACTTCTTTATTACTTAAGTTATTTTGATGCTGATGCCTACTTTGGTTCACATAAAATAATGGTTCTTGGTTTGGCATTTGAGAGAAACCCTAGGTGACACTGGGGTGTCACAGCCTTCCCCCCTTAAAGGAATCTCGTCCCGAGATTCGGGCCAGAGTCCTCCCAGGGTGAAGCGAAGGGTGAGACTTAATGGGTGATTATTGTTATTATTAGGATAAACTGCTCTTCGAATGTCATTCTCTTTGCAACTTCAGAAGGAAGTCCTTTTAAGTTTTACTTTATAGTTTCTTCATTCTGAATTGAGATCATATTTTTGAAAATTAGATTCGAAAGGCAGGAGGAGGGGTTGGGGGTGATTACGTACCAGCTTCCTTAGCTAGGCAATCAGGGAAGTTGGATCTTAAGAATTCCTCGGTTTCCCAAGTAGCTTCCTCCTCTGAGTGATTACTCCACTGGACCTTAAACATCTTAATCGATTTAGCCCGAGTTGATCTTTCCTTGCAATCCAGAATCTTGGAGGGGTACTCTTGGTACGATAGATCTGGCTCTATCTCCAATTCTGGCTCTGCTATGATCTCAGTCGGCAATCGAACACACTTTTTCAGCTGAGATACATGGAATACACTGTGAATGGCAGACATCTTTGAAGGTAACTTCAGCTTGTACGCCACGGGTCCACATGCTTCGATGATCTCATAAGGTCCAATGTAACGAGGGGCTAGCTTGCCTTTGATCCCAAACCTCTGCACTCCCTTGGTGGGTGATACCCTGAGGTATACAAAACTTCCCACCTCGAACTGGAGAGGTTTCCTTCTTCTATCATGACAGCTCTTTTGCCTAGCCTGAGCAGCTTCTAGATTCTTCCTGATTAGCTTGACCTTCCTTTCGGCTTCAGTCACCAAATCAGGTCCAAAAACTTCTCTTTCACCAGGTTGAGACCAATTGAGTGGTGTCCTGCACCTTCTTCCATAGAGAGCTTCAAAAGGTGCCATCTTTAGGCTGGATTGATAACTATTGTTATAAGCAAACTCTGCCAAGGAGAGGTGCTTATCCCAGTTCTTGCCACAATCGATCGCACAAGCTCTCAGCATATCTTCTAGAATCTGGTTTACCCTTTCCGTCTGACCATCAGTCTGTGGGTGGTAAGCTGAACTCCTGATTAGCTTGGTTCCCAAAGACTCTTGCAATTGTTCCCAAAATCTGGCAACAAATTGGGCCCCTCGGTCAGAAACAATGGTCCGCGGTAATCCGTGCAAACACACGATCCGGTCAATATACAATTCTGCATATTTCTGAGCCTTATCAGTGGTGTGCACAGGAAGAAAATGTGCCACTTTCGTCAATCGGTCTACAATAACCCAAATTGAATCATGATGACGAGAGGTGTTGGGCAGACCCATAATGAAATCCATGCTGATGTCGTCCCACTTCCACGAAGGTACGGACAGTGGTTGCAACGCTCCAGCTGACTTCAAGTGGCTTGCCTTTATCCTCTGACAGGTGTCACACTCTGATACATATTGGGCTATCTCCCTCTTCATTCTGGTCCACCAGTACAAAAGCTTCAGATCATGGTACATCTTGGTGCTTCCCGGATGCATAGAGAATTTGGAGAGATGAGCCTCATCCAAAATTTTCCTCTTGAGATCCTGGTCCTTAGGAATCACCAATCTGCTTTTGAACCATAGCACACCTTTTTCATCCTGGCGGAAACAATTATACTTCTCAACCTTCTGATGGAGATTCTTTTTGATAATCTGCACTCCCTTGTCACTGAGCTGGGCCATGATAATCTGGTCTTGCAAAGCTGGCTCAACAGAAATGTGAGACAAAGAACCAGAAGGAATCACTTCAATTTGCATCTTGCTCAACTCATCACACAAGGTGGTAATGCTAGAATCCATCAGAATACAGTTGCATTGCAACTTCCGACTCAAGGCATCTGCTACCACATTAGCTTTCCCTAGGTGATAATGTACCTCCAGGTCATAATCCTTGATCAGCTCTAGCCATCTTCTCTGCCTCATGTTGAGATCAGCCTGAGTAAAAATGTACTTAAGGCTCTTATGATCAGTGAAGATGTTGCAGTGGCTTCCCATTAGATAGTGCCTCCACATCTTCAATGCATGAACCACTGCTGCTAACTCAAGGTCATGAGTGGGATAATTTTGCTCATGAGGCCCGAGTGCTCTTGAGGCATAAGCAATGACTCGGTTGTCTTGCATCAAGACACAACCTAGCCCGGTGCCAGAGGCATCACAATATACATCAAAAGGCTTGCTGCTGTCGGGTTGTGCCAATACTGGTGCTGTGGTCAGATGCTGCCTTAATGCATGGAAGGCATCTTCGCACTTCTGACTCCACACAAATTTGACCTCTTTCTTCAGCAACTCAGTAGTAGGCTTCGCAATTCGAGAGAAGTCCGGAATAAATCTTCGGTAATAACCAGCTAATCCCAGAAAACTCCGAATCTGGCGAACAGTTGTTGGTGGCCTCCAATTCATCACCTCTTGCACTTTATCAGGATCAACAGCTATTCCAGCCTGAGAGATAGTGTGACCCAAGAATTTGATTTCCTTTAGCCAAAAATCACACTTGGATAACTTGGCATAAAGGTGGTGCTCTCGCAGACGTTGAAGCACTACATGCAAATGCCCGGCATGTTCTTCTTCGTTCTTTGAGTACACCAGAATGTCATCGATGAAAACCACCACGAACCTGTCCAATTCCGGCATGAAAACAGAATTCATCAGATACATGAAATATGCTGGTGCATTTGTCAGCCCGAATGACATCACCAAGAATTCATATAGCCCATATCTGGTTGAGAATGTCGTCTTCGGAATATCACTTGCTCGTATTTTGATCTGATGGTAGCCAGAGCGAAGGTCTATCTTGGAAAACACCTTGGCCCCGACCAACTGGTCAAAGAGAACATCAATACGAGGCAAAGGATACTTGTTCTTGATAGTTACCGCATTAAGAGGGCGGTAATCTATACACAGCCTCAAGCTTTCATCCTTCTTCTTCACAAACAGTGCTGGACATCCCCAAGGCGAAGTGCTTGGGCGAATAAAACCCTTATCCAGCAACTCTTGCAATTGCTTCTTTAATTCTGCCAACTCAGCGGGTGGCATTCGGTAGGGCCTCTTGGAAATTGGGGCCGTTCCCGGTTGCAACTCGATGGCGAATTCAATATCCCGGTCCGGTGGCATTCCTGGCAATTCATCAGGGAAGACATCTGCATACTCACAGACCACTGGGATCTTCTTCAGGGGTAACTCCGTCATAGAGAAAGCACATGACTGAGAAGAACCCTGACTAGGCAGAATCAAAGTGAAATTCCCGCAGAAAGGAGAATTAACTTCCACGGTACGACTGGCTACATCAAGCACAACTTGGTGCAAGGTCATCCAATTTGCCCCTAGAATAATGTCCACATTTTCCAATCCCAACACAAGAAGAGTGGTTTTGATAATGTGGCTTCCCAGTTGAATAGGCACACTTTGGTTTAATTGATTAGTTGCAATTTTACCCCCAGGTGTGACTATCATGAATGACCCTTTTGAGTGAGAGAATGGCAGTTTGCATTTAGCACTGAACTTTTGGCTAATGAAACTATGAGATGCACCAGAATCAAACAGAATTAAAGCAGGTTGATTATAAACTGAAAAAGGTACCAGTCATGATAGGAGCTCCTTCTGGTACTTCCTCTAGAGCAGTGAAGTTGAGCTTCCCTTGCCTGACTTGCACCTTCTGCTTTCTTCCCTTGTCTTGATTTGGTGCTGGCATCTGCCTCTGCTGGTTCCTGGGACAATTCTTGGCATAGTGGCCCACATTGCCACAAGTGAAACACTTGTTCCCATTGCCCTGGCAGAACTGCTGCTGCTGCGGAGGCTGATTGTTCCTTGGGGCGGGAGCTGGGTAGCGGTTGGGTGCCGGCTGCTGCTGCTGCTGAGGTGGCCTGATCACCCATCTGCCTGCCTGCTGCTGAAAACCCCTGCTCTGATTGTGAGAAACAATCCGGAACCTCTGAGCCTGAGCGGATGGTGCTGCCATTGGTGCCTTTCTCTTCTTCTCTGCCCGGTGAGCAACAATGCAATCCTCCTGGGAGATGGCCATGTTGACCAACTCATTGAAGCTATCAGCCCGGACAGTGTTGAGTCGTTCCCGCAGCTTGGTATTGAGACCCCTGCGGAAGCGATCCCTCTTCTTTTCATCAGAATCAGCATGATACCCTGCATACTGGCATAAGTCGTTGAAGGCTTGTGCATACTGCAGTACCGTGCGGGTTCCTTGATTAAGGGCCAGAAATTCATTCAACTTCCGATCAAGAATGCCAGCTGGAATGTGGTGTCCTCTGAAGGCAGTCTTGAATTCCTCCCAAGATACCTCACGATCAGCGGGGAGCATAGCACGGAAGTGGTCCCACAAAGTCCGAGCAGGGCCGCGAAGCTGCTGTGCGGCGAAGCGAGCCTTGGCCTCATCAGAGCAGTCTCCTGTGAGGAGGGGAAACTTGGACTCGACGACGCGGAGCCACACGTCGGCGTCCAACGGATCCTCTGCCTTGGTGAACAAGGGCGGCTGCGTGCTCAGAAACTCCTGGTATGTTGCCATAGCCGGAGGTCGCTGATGCTGGCCTCCACCATGATGCTGTTGGTGGGGCTGGCGCTGCAAGAGCTGTCGCAGAATCTCATTCTGCTGGGCCATCAGCTCCTGCACTGTGGGAGCTGGGGGAGGTGGCGGGGGAGCTTGCTCGTTCTGCCCGCGACGCTGCCTAGCTGCCATCTGAAAACAGAGATTGTCGCCATTGTTATCCCAACTCACAGCTTCGAACGACAAGATATCACCTCATATGGAAGGAAAATGCCATAATCATAATATTGGGTTCGAAAAGAAGGTAACATGGTGACAAATATCCCACAGATTTCAAAAGTTTACAGGGTTACATCAATCAGGGGAAAGTACCCATAAGCCTAGTCCAAAATGTGATACTACTAAGCTCGCATAGGTTTCTATCTGCCTAAAAATGTCAAAGCGACTGCTTAACCCTGAGCGGTGGAAGCGACACTGGATACGGGTGAAGGAGGCATCGCGGAGGTAGTCCCATTGGCACCAGGGGCTGGTCCTAGCTCCTCGGGAGCCTCTTCTCCCTCGCTTCCTGCTTCATTGGCCTCCATCTCCAGGTGGTGCATGTCCAAGTGGTCATTTGCTTCCTCGAGTTCCCTCTGCACATCGTGAAGCTGGTTCTCCAAGACATCGATAGTGTTGTCTCGGATCTCCACTTGCTGCTCCAGGGTGGCAATGCGCTGGTTCAGCCTCTCCACCTGCAGATCCTTCTCCACCAACTTTGTGGATAGGTCGACCACAAAATCTTCCCGACTGTCGAGAGTGAGCTTGGCAGTCTGAGCGGTGTTAGCAAGAAGTGTCATAGCATCGCTCTGAAGGGCCTGAAGGCGGTACAGCGCACTCATGCACTGAACAGTGACCCTCCCAACCAAGTCAGGATACATTGCCCACACATCCTTCACATGGCTCACGCGGTTACACCACATGGGATCATCCTTCTTCTCAGCAGGGAAGAGTCCCAAGGGGTTCATCACCATCTCCAGGGGATGGTAGCCACAGAAAGTCGTCAGAGTCTTCATGGCCGCTGCCTCAACGGTGTCGTCCGTCCTGAGTCCAATCGTCTCAGAGTCAAGAGAACGCCAACCCGGCTGAAGGGGATGAGCCTCCAAAGTTAGCCAGACCCGACAACGAGGTACCCGATGCTCCTCATACAACTGCACCGTGTACAAAGGGGGCGTAGGGTAACCGGCGGAGTTAAGCACTTCCCACAAGATGGAGGGAAAGCCATCGCGAGAAAGGAAGTCAGAACTGAAACGAGAGTCTCCTCCACTGGCGGGGGTGGGTGAATTCATCTGCGGAAGGGAATCAAAGATAAAGATTATGGTGGAAGGAAAAAGAAAAAGAGAGCCCGGATGGTTTTAAAGAAAGGGGGTTAGCTCAAATTTTAATTCCTCTTTGGGTTTTATAATGCATGCATGCTGGAAGAAACGTTGCCTCTCAAAAGAAAGATAGGGTGCCTTTTTAGGGCATCCTTAAAATATAAGTATTGGCCCACAGGGCCTAATTAATTAGCCACCTATTTCTCCCTCTAAGCCTAAGGCCTTTCGTCCTAGGTCTAGCGGTCTAGTCCTGACGATCCGTAACAGTTTCTAAGCAAGTTTTAGGTTTTGAAAATTGGTATTCATGGTTTATTGTCCTTCTCTGTGGTGGAATTTGCTCCGATACCAGCTGTGGCAGAACCACCCGAATTATTCCAGCTTAAGTGCCTAAGTCACGCCTCAGGGGCCGTAACACACTTAAATCGGAATAACCCGTCAGTCCCTCAGATCTAGTCTGATAGAGCCACTTAACCAGGATCAAATTCCACAATCCCACTCGAAGGTGAGTCACAGAAGAAATACAATAAAACAGGAAACCTCAAATTAAGTACTGAGTTATTACATAAATCGGAGTTTTTGAGTAGCAAATAAAGTTCACAAAATAAAGTGCAGCGGATAATCGATGTCGTCGGTAATGAGGAAATGGGCAAGGCCTAGCCCACTACTCCTCATGCTCCTCTCCTGCCGGAGCAACATCCCACTCGACCGTCCAACCCGGTGGCAGGGTGGTAGGCCAAGTCACACCATCAACCATTTCCTGAATGGTACCTGCAAAATGGTGACACAAGCAAGGCTGAGTATACTAATACTCAGCTAGACTTAACCGGTGTGAGGAGTCTACTCCTCTACCTCTAGACTATGCAGCTGTTTGGCTGAGGGGTTTGGTTTGCCAAAAGCACTAGCTGTTTCTAAAAGCAAATTTTAGCTTTTCAAATTCTATCATCATTAACTTAGCTAGATTTGCTCCTTCTAAGCATACATGGTAACAATCAATTAGTTCAATCAACAAGTTATCTCATGTAACCACATTTCACTTCTTACTCGATGCAGTACAAGGAATCAAGCAGTCTCATTAGCTACGAGAAGCAGACGATTCGAATCGAGTTTTAAACCTTGCAAGGTAAACCTAAACACACGGCATGTCAGGGTACTCCGACCCTACACATGACAACCGTCCCCATTGATTCCCCGTTCGCGTCCAGGCCTCACCGCCTTGGCATACAATGCTCCACTGACCCCGGCTGCCGCCGTGCAGTGACCGCACTTGTATCCACCATAGCTAGCATGGGAGACCCAGTCTCAGGTCGCATGAGGGATAAAGTCCGCGCCCTGCTTCACTCAGGTACTAGGTTTACCGGTTACCATTTTTCCCGGCATGTGCTTAGTACGTTCAAAAGCTTGACTCAGGTATCCACACATTAATCCTTAATTCATTTTTCCCGTCTCATGGACAAGGCATCCTCCCTAGATCCAAGTCCATAGACCAACATAAATCCCGTTATCAAGATGAATACAATCAATTCCTGACCTCGCGCGAGTGCTAGAAAATCACTCGACTTCTACCGAGATCCTGATTAGCAAGCAGCTACTCGACCTAGCATACTAGTATTCATCTCAAAAAGGAATCCTAAGTTCATGCAACTAGAGGTTTCAGGCAACTCCTACACTTAAGTGCACATTGCAATCCTACAAGCATTAAGTGTAGTAAAGTAGCATATAATAACATGGTTATGCATAAAACCGGGGCTTGCCTTCAATTGTTGGGGCTGCAGAGAGATCCTCGATAGCAGCCTCTGAAGCCTGCTCCTGGTCCTCCTCTTGGACAGGTCCTTGCTCGGGGATGAGCACGTACTCTCCGTCGGCAAGATTACAATCTAATGAATGCAATGCGTAAGATATATGCATGATATGATATGTGCTTTTAGAAATTACAACTTTAAAGGTGTATGATCTTTTGAGTTTAAACAAGTTAACTTTACTTATGTAAAACCCTTTAGTGGTATACTTGGTAAATTGGGTTAAACTTAGCTAAGGTAAGTGGTAGGTTTATTTTTTTGGGGTTCCACTAAATTCCTTTTAAGTCTTAGGGATAAATGATAAGTACTCAAGTTAGACTTATTGAGGTGGGGTTTATTTCTTCTTTCCTTTTTCTTTTATTCTTTTAATGTTTTGGAGTAGGTTTGAACTACAAGTTGCTTTTATAAAATTCCAAAAATTCTGAAAAAATTACAGTGGCTTGTTACTGGTGTGTGTTGCTCTGTCTCAAAATTTGGGGATCAGAAGGTGAATAGTTTTCGCTGGACAAAATTATCAAACTCTAGGGCAGAAGGGGTGCTTTGAACTACAACTACTATTTAACAGTGGGTAATTCTCTAAAACTTATTTTTGCTGGCTTTTAGGTGTTACAACATGACTTGATACAAATTTCTAGCCATTACTACCTTTTAATTATTTTTCTATGGTTCTCTCAAGTTTCTAGCCAAATGGGTGCTTTCTTCTACCACTATATTTGAAAAATATCAAACAACAGAGTTCTTATTTTTCATAGTTAGTATTTTGTGCAAGAGCAATCATTCTGAAGTTTGGCTTCTTTTTGCTTAAGGGAAGGGGTGGTTTGCATTATTTGAATTAAGTGGCCTTCCTCCTAAATCATTTGTAATAGGTATGGGTTTGCTTCTTTTTCATGGGTTTGCATTTTTCTCTGGTAGTTTATCTCATCATGGACTTAGCTAATTTTTGGTTGCCCATTATCACATTAATAGGGGTTGTTCATGATTTATTTGGAAAATGCCTTATTATCACTTTGTATTTATTTTCCTTACTTAACAAGTTGGGCTGAGGTGCTCTGTATTTTTGTAGTGGGGCTCTGGTGGTTATAAGTCCACTAGATTTTTATTAATCATTTTGGTTATAGTTTTGTAACTCTAATAATTGATTTTCAGTCCATATAAGGCTAAACAAATCATTTTAATTTAAAACTGGTCCAAATTAATGGTCTCTGTATTTTTCCTAGGTTCTCTGTTACATAAGTAAACTAGGAAAAAAATCTTAATCACTGTTCCATAATTTCTAATGCCTTTCTGATTTTCTCTAAGTTTTGGGTAAAATATCTTTAAATGGAAAACTACACCATATTTTCCAATGCTGGGGTTCCTACTATTTTTAAACAGTGTCTAAATGAGGTTTAAACATCTACAAATTTTCTTAAGCTCAGCACAAAAGAAAAATTAATTTTCCTTAATTAAACAAGGTTTAGTGGGTTTCTGTTTTTAATTTTAAACTTTAAAATTTAGAACAGAAAGCATAGGGTTTACTATTTTTAAATGATAGATCATAAAATTCAGGAGCTAGCAAAATTGGTTTGACAACTTTTTATTAAGATTTCATCAAGTTATGGATTTTCTAAGTTCTCTGGTCATTTTAAAAAGAATAACAGAATTGATTAAATGGAAAACCACTTTGCACTGGGGTCCCTGGCGGTTTTCTAAGTTTTCTTCGCGAATCAGTCCTTAGGTTACTATTCACATGAGTCACTGACATTACAGAAAACCCCTCGGGTTCTACAAATCCTAACCCGAGGTCCTTCTTCTACCTTAAACAGTAGCCGCGGTGGAGAAAAGGGCGGAGGGGCTTACCGGCGGCGAGATTGCTCCGGTGAAGTGGTCGAGGACAAAGGGGAGGTCTCGGGGATCACAACGGTATGCGGAACGCCGTCGAAGATGGCCGGAGTCGGTCGGTCCACGCGCGCAGGCGGGGATGCTCGTCGGCGGCGAGGAGACCGGCCTGGTCACGGCGAGATAGTTCAATCAAATGGGTCAGGGAGGTCCACGGGATGCCAGAGAAGCTATGAGCGCAAGGAATTGGTCGGAGACTCACTGGATAGCTCGGTCCACGCGCGTCGGCGGAAGACCGAAGTCTGGTGAGGTCGATCTCGGGCCTCCGGTGAAGTCCGGCCGGGTCCGAGGGCTTGGCAAGCTTCACGGGCTACTGGTGGAGCTAGCCGAAGCACTGGCTTGCCCAGAGGATGGCTGGAGTGGGCTGGCCACGATGGCCGAAGCTCTGGCGGCAATGGCGGGCGGAATTAAGCTCGCCGGAGCTAAGGGAAAGTGGCTGGCCGGTGAGGGTGAGTGCGGGGCGAAGTGGGGCGCGCTTGGGAAGGCTTTATAGGCACGGAGCGGTGCACGGGCGGTCGTGGACCGGCGAGTGCGCGTGGGCGTGCACTGGGAGGCGCGGTGCGCGAACGGGCGTGAACTAGGGGTGTCAGCCACGGTCGAACACGTGTTCCCGTTGCCTCTGCCCCTGTTCAAGCGCCGATTGGGAGCAAATCTTCGCGAATTTGGGCAAGATCGCTGCAAGGGATTTGTTCACCAGACCAAGCTTTGTCTTTTGTGTATGGACGTCGCACGGTTTTAGGCTAGGGACAGGGAGTTATAGCGTCACCAAGGTGCCAGTGTCAGAATGCCTGGTCCCGAGGTTAAGTTGCGCCAAAACCGTGCCAAATGAATTTGGTTTGAGTTCAAACTTTTCCAGGATGTGTTCAAGGGAATTTGGCACAACTTTGATATTTGGATCTCCTGGCTTTGAGTTTCGAAAAGCAGAGAACGTAGATGATCTTTGGGAAGAGGTCTGAAATTCAGAAATTCTGAAATCTGAATTTCTCCAAGGGTTCATAGATCAAGGGCTGATTTGGGGATTTAGTTGAGTTATTTTGGCTAAGCCTTCTTAATGTTTCTTGTTGCTCAATAAATATACTTTAACTTATATAATTGGCTCAAGTCATAATTTTAAACTTTTCATTCCCTTTTTCTTATTTTCTTGAATTTTGTTCATGGGGCTTACTTAGGGTTTTTAATTAGGGTTGCACATTCTACCCTTTTCAAGGACTCAATTGTTTTGATCATGACACTTTTAAGTATATACTTGGTGACTTCTTTATTACTTAAGTTATTTTGATGTTCATGCCTACTTTGGTTCACATAAAATAATGGTTCTTGGTTTGGCATTTGAGAGAAACCCTAGGTGACACTGGGGTGTCACAGAACCGGGCCCGCGAGACAGAGAGAGAGAGAGAGAGAGAGAGAGCGAACGGGCGAAGGAAACTAGCACCGACAGGTCGACCCCACTGGGCAGCGAGCGAGAGAGGGAGGGCGCGCGAGAGGAAAACGACCGCTGACAGGCAGGGTCCGCCTGTCAGGCGACACGGGCGCGCGGCCTGGCTGGGCTTAGTGGGCCGGCTGCGCTGCTTTCTCCTTTTTTTCTCTGGATTTTCTAAATCCTTTTTTTGCTTTTTCTATAGAGTTTTCAAATCCAAATTCAAACTAGGTTTCAAATTCAAATAGATTCAAACTTGTGCAACACTTCAAAGAATATCTTAAGCTCAGCATGATGCATCATGTCATGACTCATAAGGTTGTGACAAAAATAAATAGTTAATCTCCATTAGTTTAAGCTATTTCTAACCAAAAGGAAAAAGAGAAAGAATCTAGAGAGAGGGAAAGCCTAGAGTGAGAAAAGGAAGAGTAACACATGATTTTGGGTGATAATTAGAAAGAAATTTTATACCCCCAAAATCAGGGTGTTACAAACACCTTCTGCTACTGACGTAGAAGTAATTCTAAAGATAATGACCGAATCCTTACCTATCAAGCTAAGTCAACTGGGGCCACAACTGACGAAGCTTTTACAGAAAAAGGAGGAGCCTTCGGTAGCCAAGAAGTCTACTGGGCCAAAAAGATGAAGGATTATTACTGTAATGCAAGCTATTGAGGAAACGCCACCGCCGGCCTCAGCGTCAAAAACAACAGCAGCTGCCGAAGTTGCTGCTTCTGCCGAAGGTGCTACTACCGAAGCTGCTACTGTCGAAGCTACAACTGCCGAAGAAACCAATCTAAAGAGCACATTATCTGATATTGATAAAATGCTCTTGGATATGGCCGCGGAAGAAGCTGCTGCAGCTGCCGAAGAAACCCTAGCCACAGTGCCTAAAAAAGGGAAGGAGATCGTCGAAGATATTTCGGAGGAAAAAGGCTTCAATTGTCAAAATATAATTGGTCAAGAGTTATCTAAGGCTGAGAAAGAGGAGCTGCAGGAATATGCTATATCCTATGGATACCAGCCAGGAGTGATGCTCTTCGGAGGAATTAACGAAGAAAGCTTAGGATGTATTCAAGATCGAACTGGAGCAAAGGTTATCATCACTCTGTCGAAGAGTGTTGGTTTCCCGAAGCTTGAAGCTGACATCAGTCGCTACCGACGACAGCATATCGTTGGTAGTTTATTCTATTCTAATTTCAAGGTAAAACTTTTCCCTCAGCTTTTTATTGTTTTATAATGAAGGTGGTTTCTAATGAAGGTTGCTTTGCACAGAGTATGCTACTAAGTAAAGCCTTAAGGATGCAACAGGACCTCGAAGATAAGAAAAATGAGGTTATAATTGAAGGCTTAGAGAGCAAAATCAAAGATCATGAAGCTGCTCTTGAAAAGAAAGATTTTGTTCTTCAAACAATGGAGGGTTCACTGGCAGAAGCCCAAGCCGAAATTATCAGATTAAACAGTGAACTCCTCCTGAAATCAGAAAACTCCGAGAAAGAAAAGAAGAATTTCGATACGAAGCTTAAAGCTGAAGTAGAAAAGAGTTCAAATTTACAAAAATCCTTGAAAGAGCTTCAAGGAAAATGCCTAAACTTCGGCAACCGGTGCGTGCAACGGCTGAAGCAGGTCTTCAACTCAGTTGGAGCCAGTTGATGCGCTTGACTAAGTTACAGCTGGGCACCTTCGAACACATTGAACCTTCGATTCAAGACCTGCCAGGCACCTTCGAACACATTGAGGGCGAAGTTGATGCGCTTGACTAAGTTATAGCTGGGCACAACACTGCACCAAAATAATCAATTTCCGAGAGGCCAATAACTTCCTACGGGTTTTTTTCAAAACCGTAGGAAATTAATAATTTCCGAGAGGCTACTGGGGCCTCTCGGAAGTTACATTAACTTCCGACGGCGGGCACAGCGCCTCTCGGAAGTTACGTTAACTTTCGACGGCTGGCACAGCGCCTCTCGGAAGTTGCGTTAACTTCCGAGGGCCTCTCGAAAATACGTTAACTTCCGACGGCCTACACAGTGCCGCTCGGAAGTTGCGTACTGAGGCCGTTGACCGGTCGCTTTAGGGTTAACTTCCAACGGCCTGCACAGTGCCCTCTCAGAAGTTATGTATTTAGGAAAAGGCGCGCGCGCGCCCGTCTCTGTTCCGTCTTCCATTTTGCAGCCGTCGCCGCTACTCTGCTCGCCGCTCACCGTTCCGCCGCTCGCCGCTCCAGCGCTCACCGTCGCGCGCACACCCCGGCCCCCATCTCGCCGGTCCGCCACGCCGCTCGTCGGCTGCTCGCCCGCCCCGCGCCCGTCCCGCTCGCCACCGCCGCCCCGGACTCCACCGCCACCGCCGCCCCGGCTCGTGCGCCCGCCTGCTGCTCGGTCGCCCCGCCACCGCCGGCTGCTCGGGCACCCTGCCGCAGCTGTCTGCTCGGCCACCCCGCCACCGCCGCCCGTCGCTCCACCGTTTCATTGCTTCAGGTAATTACTTCCAAGTGTTTGTATTTATTTTTTTATTAAATATACTAACTTCCGAGAGTCAACTAATTTTAAACCGTAGGAAATTATGTCAATTAGGCTAATCAACTTGACAAGCTAACTGTTGCATATAATATAATTATGTTACCATGTTGTTTGTTACAGATTAGTAATATTTTCGCAAAATTGTCGTAATGTTGCGGAACTTATGTGTCATAAATCATTGCTCTAGCAGTCTCT
The DNA here is from genome assembly GCF_902167145.1 of Zea mays. Taxonomy (NCBI): domain Eukaryota; kingdom Viridiplantae; phylum Streptophyta; class Magnoliopsida; order Poales; family Poaceae; genus Zea; species Zea mays. Next base: position 51,626,611 of record NC_050103.1, read on the forward strand.
TATGGGTGCATCATATGTTCTACTGTTTTAGCATCAAATATGGTGGGTGAGGACCGTCAATGGATGTATGAAGGTTGGCGTATGAATGATCCCTCAGCAGAGTGGATAAGAAAGACAGAGGCTTTTATTGCTCGTGCTTTTACTTTGTCAAGAACTGGCACAGATGTGCGGTGTCCATGTAGTATGTGTCGTATTTATAGATGTCAAGACAAGAGAACTCTGTCAGGACACCTTTGCAAATATGGCTACATGCCTGACTATGAAGTCTGGGTGTATCACGGCGAGGAGTTTCCCCGTGGCAATGCATCGGAAGCCCACAACAATGACGACGTGGAATACGATAGAATGGATGAGATGCTTGAAGATTTAAGGGGGGATCCTGATTTAGTGTTTCCACCAAATCCTGAGGAGGCGCCTCCTCCAGAGGTTAAAAAGTTCTTCGACCTTCTTAAGGCTACAGAAGAGCCGTTGCACGAACACACAACAAATTCCATCCTTGCTTTCGTGACTCGCCTTATGGCTATTAAGTCTAAGTTCGTGTTCTCGAACAATTGTTACAACGAGCTCTTGAGCTTAATCAGCGAAGTGTTTCCACCTAATCACAAGATGCCGAAAGACGTGTATCAGTGCAGGAAACTGCTCTCTGGTCTAGGTATGGACTATTAGAAAATCGATGTTTGTCTAGATAATTGTATGCTGTTCTGGAAGGATCATGAGAATGATAGTAAGTGTCTAAAGTGTGTCAAGTCGAGATATGTAGAGGTGAAAAACGATGATGGTGAAATGGTCACATCAACTGTAGCCTAAAAGCAACTTCGTTATATGCCTCTTGCGCCTCGTGTTAAGCGTTTGTTTCTTTCGAGGAACACAGCTAGGCACATGAGATGGCATAAAGAACGTGAACAAGGGGACACTCATGTGATGACGCACCCGTCTGACAGTGATGCGTGGAAGGCTCTAGATGACTTTGATCTAGAATTTGCTAGTGAAGCGAGAAATATTCGAATTGGGTTGGCGACAGATGGTTTCACACCTTTCAATACGAACGCAGCATCATATTCTTGTTGGCCTGTATTTGTGATTCCATACAACCTTCTACCTCATCTATGCATGAAATATGATTACATGTTTCTTTCCCTAATTATTCCTGGTCCAGACCATTCTGGGAAAGGGCTGAATGTGATGACGCAACCCTTGATCGAGGATCTCAAAACGTTATGGAAAGGAGTCGAAGCATACGATTGCTACAAAAACGAGATATTCACACTTCGAGTTGCGTATTTGTGGTCCATTCATGATTTCATGGCATACAGTTTATTTGCTGGATGGAGCTGCCATGGAACTCTGACATGTCCAATATGTGGCAAGGATACAGATTGTTTCCGCCTTGAGTTTGGAGGGAAGATCTGTTACTTTGACTGCCACAGATGCTTCTTGCCCCAAAAACACCCGTATAGGTTCGAGGTTAACACCTTTAAGAAGGGCACTATCGTGACAAAGGGACCGCCCAGGCATCTTAGAGGAATAGAGATTGAGGCTATGCTTAATAATTTGAAAGAGAATGAAAGTGGTGATGGATACATAGGTTTTGGAACCGAGCATAACTGGACACATAAATGTGGTTTATGGGAACTACCTTATGTTATGGCATTGATTCTGATGCATAACATTGACGTCATGCATCAGGAACATAATGTTGGTGAAAGCGTTCTAAGTACTTGCATGAATCTAGGTGACAAAACAAAAGACAATATAAAGGCCAGAAAGGACTTAGCAAAACTTTGTAACCGACCAACCCAGGAACTCGACGAAAATGGAAAAAAGCCACGTGCTCAATTTTGTCTAAAACCTAAACAGAAGAAAGAAGTAATGGAATGGTTGAAAATTTTGAAATTCCTAGATGGTTATGCGGCCGAGTTTAGGAGAGCTGTGAACTTAAAGACAAATAAAATAACTGGATTGAAGAGCCATGATTATCATATAATGATGGAAAGGCTCCTCCCTATAATGTTCTGTGGGTACTTGAAAGTCAGTATCTGGCAGGCTTTAGCTGAGTTAAGCTACTTTTATAGGCAACTTTGTGCTAAAGAAATAAACAAAGATGTGATGGAGAAGTTGGAGACAGAAATTCATGTCCTTATATGCAAGTTGGAAAAAATATTCCCCCCAGGATTCTTCAATCCAATGCAACATCTACTTGTCCACCTTCCATATGAAGCTAAGGTTGGTGGTCCTATGCAATACATGTGGATGTACCATATTGAAAGGGCATTAAAGAAGCGTAGTTCAATGGTTGGTAACAAAGGAAGAGTTGAAGGGTGTATAGCTGAAGAATTCAAATATAAAGAGGTAGCAGCCTTCACGAGTGTATACTTTGCAGACGAGCACAATATCAATGCCCCTACATTGAGGTATCATGATGACAAAGTAGGGACCCACAGCAATCTCCAAATTTGATCTATATTATTAATTTTGATCTATAGGATGAGCCTGAAGATGAGGAAGAGACAGAGGAGTGGAAACAAGTGGAAGATGAGGAAGAGACAGGGTGGGGTGAATGGCCCAATGATGGAGGGTCAAGAGTTGGGGGAGCTAGTGGGTCAAGGGAAGGGGAAGCTGGTGTTTCAGGAGGAGGTTCTGGAAGCGGGGGAGTTGGAGGGTCTTCACGGGTCCGGAAGCCGCGGAAGACTAGTTGGGTCCCCCCTCCTAAAGAACCAATTAACAAGGTTGAGATAATCCCGAGTGGAGATGGGTAAGAGGATCTTTGCTTTGTTCTTATGTCTTACACATTGAGGATAAACAATTATTTTTTGAATTTGACAATTGTGCTTGTGTTGTTAGGGCTTGGCTGGATAGTAGTTTTACCGGCAAAGATCGTGTAAGGCAAGTAAATAAAGTGTTGGGCAATATCTGTCGTATGAGATGGCCTGGATTGGTGATTGAGAATTGTATTGAGGTCCCTGTCACAAGACGGGGTCAATACGGCCTTGCGGTTAACGCGCAACATGGGAATGCGCAAGGTGCAGTTTGCCACGACTTCTGGGTATGTTTATCTATCTTCTTGCAAAGTTATCAGCTCAATGATTGATTCATATTATGGATTATTGACTATGTTTCTTTTTCAGAAATATTATAAGTTGCCTGATGGAGATACTCATACCAATCATGCACACTTCGTGTTCCATAAGAACGCGGCAGATGTTGTTGCGGATATGATGTACTATGTTCGAATCCAGGTGATTAATCAAGATATGTTGAGTAGTGAAGGACGATGTGCAACCAGTAAGAGCGAGGCATCACAATATGGACTTTCTATGCCTGAGAAAGATTTTCTTTAGGTAATTGATGTTTTTGCTTATGTTGGAAAAAATTGATGTTTTTGCATATGATGTACTGTGTTCCTTGTATATGTTACAGTTACTTATAAATGAATTATGTTTCCGTAGCATTCGATTCCATGGATAGCCGCCAATGATGTTGCTTGGCGTGCCTTGTGCCGTTTTGGGCTTCGGATAATTTCAAGGCAAAGTCTATACGACAAAGTTCCAATCGTGGAACCGAGTCGTATCACAAGTATGGAGGTGATGATCACTTTCGTTTGGCAAAACGAATGATAAGTACAGGAAACTAGCAGTGGTGTAGTTTTGTTGATTGTATATGACTTGATGTCATTTCTGATTATAATGTTTGTCAAATGTACGTACAGGAAGCTAGTAGTGGTGTAGTGCCCAGTGATGTTCAAATATACCTGAGGGGGCACAGAGGACCAGATCCTGCAAATCCAGATGTGTTGTGTAGCCAAAAGGCAACAGATCGTCTAGTGAGTGTTTTGAAATGCTTGGTAGATTTTGTTCATATGAATTTATGTATGTGCCCAGTGATGTAAGATTGCATTGTTCTTTTGTATGGAGGCTGCATATGCTGAGGCGATGTCTAGTCAGCACGGATCGGACTATGACTGGAGGACCGCACCTATTGATCCTCAGGCTGTGTATGCAAGTGGTGGAAAACCCCATGGAAGGTGTGGACTCTACATACCTTATCTTGTTTCATCGGTTTAAGTACAATAGATTATTTTTGAATCTGTCGTGATGTTACTTGTTTGAAGGTACTCGATTTTCGATAACGTCATCGACTCGACCCAGGTGACGGTTCAGAGGGGAGGTTCGTCGAGGTCTGCTGCTCGTAGCTCCCGTCGCTCTACTCAGGATACTGTAGAAGTTGAGCAACTACGAGAAGAGCTTAGGCAACATCAGGAGCGGCAAAGGGTTCAGGAGGAATACTTGAGGCAACATGTTGCTCAATAAGAATACTATGCTACTCAGTTTCAACAACAGCAAGCACTGATACAAGTAAGTTCAAAAAGATCATTCATTTTAACTTATGTATTGATTTAAAACACTGACATTAATGTGTTCGGAAATTTGGTAGCAACTAGCACAAGCCCAAGGGATACAATTTCTGATGGCCCCCCACCTCCACCTTCCATACATTTTCCTTGGCCTTCACCTCCACCTCCACCTACCAAACATCAGGTATGCAAATTTATCATAATTTACTTGTTACATGACGATGTAAATCCGTGAATGTCATTTGTATAGGTAAATGAGACTCCTCCAGCTACCTTGCCGGCGCAGCAACAAGATGATGGGTTAGACTTTGTCAATACGCTCTTCGCGAGTGGAGGTAGCGAGCATCACTCTTCGCTATTTCCTGATGTTGATCGACAGTAGTGGCCTTCCATTCGATGTGTTTTGTGAGACTTCAAACTTGTGTCTTGTGAGACTTGTGAATTCTTATGTCGAGGTGGATTTGACTTTTGAGACTTGTGTCTTGTGAGACTTGTGAATTCTTATGTTGTTATTATGTATGTGAGATGTTATATGTGATATGTTGTGTATTGTGGCTGTTATATATATTTGTTATGTATGCAATGTGTTGAATTACCAAAAACAAATTGTATATTTAGTGCTGGTCAATTTAACTTCCGAGAGGAATAGTAAACTCTCGGAAGTTAATGGTTTACTTCTGAGAGGTCATCGGAAGTTATTCCTGGACGATGTTAGCCTGTGCTGGACGGCGTCAGCACTTAACTTCCGAGAGGGAAGCGCCCTCTCGGAAGTTATTTCGAGAGGGCCGTCCGCCTCTCGGAAGTTAGCCTAACTTCTGACCAATTTGTTCCGACGGGCTAACTTCCGACGGTTTCGGCTAACTTCCAATGGTTTGTATAACTTCCGAGAGTTTTGCGCTAACTTCCTACGGTTTAGGCCCTAGGAAGTTAAGCATTTTGGTGTAGTGCAGTGACTTCTGTGCCCAGCTAGCTTCTCGCGGCACAACTGTTGCTTTCATGAAGACTGGTTGCACGCATGGGAAGATCGTGAACAGGCCAAACTTCAGCCTGTCACCAGTGGATTTTACTGACATCCCTAGTCTGGCCCGAAGCATTGGAAATAGATTCATAACTCAAATTTGGACGAAGGGTGGGCGGAATTTTGCTGGTGACGAAGCTCGAAGTCATCTCAAGCCGGTACTAAACTTGTACCTGTTGCTTACCTTTTCATGAGATTTCTATTTACCTTATACCGCTTTGTTATGTATAGGATGACGAAGCCGAAGATCAATGATTCGAAGCTTGACCGGTACTGATGAAGCTGCTGCAAAAAGCTCTAGAGAAATTTTGAATTAACTTTGTAAAAGATATTGTAATTTAGGAATCAAACACTGCTTTGTAAACTTGTCCATACCTTGTAATATATTTTTACCTTTTCATCAGTGTATGAATTGCTTTGATGTGGACGAAACTTGTATTTTTTGAGCCGAAGGCGAAAAACACCTTCCCTTCTTTTCGTACACAACGAAGCGTAAATTTGCTTCTTTTGTACTCATCGAAGCCTTGTCATTAGAGCTGAAGCAACTATCTGTACGCTATGATATGATGATGATGATCCTACGAATGTCTAAATGAATGTGTATGATTGCAATGAATGATGTGATGTAATGTGCAAATGAATGTCCAAACACACGCTTACGAAGCCACACCCAGACTCTGCATCCCCTTAGGAATGACTTTGGAGTCTTCTTCACCGTTTATTTTTCGTTGTTCACCGCTTATTTTTCGGTGTAAGTTCTGCATCCCCTTAGGAATGACTTTTGAACTTCTTCGCCTTCTATTTCGGCGGTATAAGTTTTGCATCCCCTTAGGAACGACTTTTGAACTTCTTCGCCTTATATTTCGGCGGTATTTGGCTCTGCATTCCCTTCGGAATGACTTTTGAGCAGAAAACTTACGTTGTGCTCCCTTAGGAACGACTTTTTGTAGCTTCGTCGTGCTCTGCATCCCCTTGGGGACGACTTTTGAGCTTTTCCCTGCTTTTTTTCCTTTTCCCTGCACTCGATGGTGCATGCTTAGATTTTACATTTTACATTCTTTTCGGGAATTTGGCTCTCGTGGAGCTAAATAAGAAAGGAAAAATTACAAGCTATGGCCCCATTAAAAACCTTTCTCCCCCTTTGGAAAGGAAAAGGGTGCCATAGGAAAAAATGAAAAAAGATTACATCAAATTACACATAATATCGTCGAAGCTCATATGCATTCCAAGATCTAGGAATGTCGTTGCCATCTATATCCTTCAATCTGTAAGAACCGGGCCTTGACGAAGATACCACCAGATAAGGTCCTTCCCACTTCAGCTGTAGTTTGCCTACTATGTCCGGATTGGCCACTCTTCGAAGCACCAAATGCCCTGGCTTAATATTTTTCAACCGAACTTTTCTGTCACGCCATTTTATTGTTTCAGCTTGATATTTATTGATATTCTCCACAGCCTGAAGTCTGGTCCCTTCTATAGTATCTTTTGCTATGTGATAATCAGCTTCGTCTTCTGTCGAAGCTGATGTTCTTATTGACCCCGCTTTAGCTTCTTCTGGGGTTATAGCTTCGTCACCAAATAATAATTTGAACGGTGTAAAACCTGTTGATCTTGATATGGTTGTATTGTGGCTCCACACCACTTTAATCAACTCATCTGGCCAATTCCCTCTGGGCTGATTGAAGATTAGCTTCATTATTCCCATCATTATAATGCCATTTGCTCTTTTGACCAATCCATTTGACTCCGGATGCCTAACTAATGCAAAATGAATCTTCGTGCCAATCTGATCACAGAAATTCTTGAAAGTTTCGGCATCAAACTGTGTTCCATTGTCCACAATTATAGCCTTCGACACACCGAAGCGACAAACAATATTTTGCCAGAAGAATTTCTGAACTGTAACCAAAGTTATTGTAGCCAAAGGCTTCGCTTCAATCAACTTAGAAAAATATTCTACAGCCACCACAACATATCTCAAATTGCCTTGCGCTGGTGGAAGTGGGCCTAACAAATCCAGGCCCCATCTTTGCAATGGCCAGGTGGGCTGTATTAGATGAGTGAGAGATGAAGGTTGTTTCTGGTCTCTTGCACATTTTTGACAATTTTCACATTTTTGAACTAGCTCTGCTGCATCCGAAGCTGCCTTCGCCAGTAAAATTCTTGTCTAAACACTTTTCCCAGCAAGGGCCTAGACCCAATATGAGATCCGACCTGCATGTATCTCCTTCATTAATTCAATACCTTCAGCTCTTGATAAACACTTGAGAAGTGGAGAACAGACTCCATGTTTATATAATTCCCCTTCTATTATCACATACGGTCTTGTCCTTGCTTCCATTCTCTTATTGTAAGCTTCGTCATCCGAAAGACAATTACCTTGGAGGAAAGATATAATTTCAGTCCTCCAATCTTCACTATGTGCTGGAGAAATAACAAGCACTGCTCTCTCCATGAGTTCAACCGAAGGTGCCTTTATTGTTTCAAAAAATACTTCCGAAGGTAGAGGGAGCCCCTGAGCTGCTGATTTGGCTAGCAGATCTGTATGCTCATTTTCGCCTCTTGGAATATTCTTGACAGAAAAATCTTCGAAAGAAGCCTCCAACCTTCGAACTGTATCCAGGTATTTTCAAGCTTCGGGTCTCTAGCCTTGCTACTTTTGTCTACATGGCCAGAAATGACTTGAGAATAAGTTTTCAGGATGGCCCTTCTTATTCCCATTGCCCTTAACTTCTGAAGCCCCAACAGAAGTGCTTCGTATTCGGCAATATTATTTGTGCAACTGAAGTCAAGCCTTGCTACATAACATGTTTTGACTTTCGAAGGCGCAACTAGGACAGCAGCCGCTCCTGCACCGAAGGTTCCCCAGGAACCATTGCAGAACACCATCCAATCTTCGGCGTCTTTGTTTATTTCTTCTTCCTAAGCCCCTGGCGTCCAATCAGCGATGAAGTCTGCCAACGCCTGGGACTGAATTGAGGATCTATGCACATAGTCAATGGTGAATTCATTAAGTTCTGCAGCCCATTTTCCAATCCATCCAGTAGCTTCTATGTTCCTCATAATGTCCTTCAAAGGGTGTGACAAAGGAACAATTATGCGATATGCTTGAAAATAATGCTGAAGCTTTCTGGAGGCCCTTAACACAGCATACAACACCTTCTCCAATTCTGTATAAATTTTCTTTGACAGACTTAAAACTTCGGAGACGAAGTACACTTGAGCTTGCTTTTTGACTTGGCCATCTAGCTTCTCCTGTACAAGTGTCGCACTCACTGCAGAATGCGAGGCTGCCACATATAAGAGCAATGGAGCCCCTGGCGAAGGTGGAGTTAATGTTGTTAAACCAATCAAGCATTGCTTCAACTCTTTCAAGGCTTTTTGCTGAGTCGGGCCCCCATTGAAAGACTTCGGCTGACTTCAGTATTTCAAAGAATGGCAGATTTCTTTCTGCTGATCTGGATATGAATCTGTTTAATGATGCTAATCTACCTGCTAGCCGTTGAGCCCCTTTCTTTGTAGTTGGAGGTTCCATCTAAAGGATAGGTTCAATCTTGCTTGGGTTGGCTTCAATTCCCTTCATTGATACTAGACATCCAAGGAACTTGCCCTTCTTCACCCCATAAACACACTTTTCTGGATTTAACTTCAGACCAGCTTGCCTGAAATTGGCAAATGTCTCTTGCAAATCAGCAATGTGATTTTCTTGCTTCATGCTTTTAACTATGATATCATCAACATAGGTCAGCACATTCCTGCATATTTGAGAATGAAGGACTCTGGATGTCATTCTGTTGAAGCTTCCTCCAGCATTTTTAAGCCCCTCAGGCATCCGAAGATAGCAATATGTGCCACTGCGGTTATGAAGCTAGTCTTCGACTCATCTTCCTTCTTCATCCAGATTTGATGGTAGCCTGAGTAACAGTTAGTAGTCTCATGAGCTCTGAAGAAGCTGTTGCATCTACTAGAGAGTCTATTCTCGTGTTGGGACCATGCTTCGTCGCCGAAGGTCCTGCAGGAAGAAACAGCTTCGGCTGAAGCTGTCTACACGTGATGCCGAAGGGTGCCGTTCATGAAGCTTCAGAATTACAAACCGACTTAAAAGTAGAATGACCTTTTAGTCCATAAGTGTTTGAGTCGTTGTTGTAAACTTTTATGAGGGGTATGATTGTAATTGCTCACAGGCTGTGTCCTGTGCCTATAAATAGTGAACAGTATTCCTTTACTGTTCACGCATTCCTGTAATTGCAATCGCATCGCTCGGGAATTATTTTTGCCAAGGCAGCGGTATAAATGTATCTAATATTTGAATACATCAAATTTGTATAATATGAAAATGATGTTGTTCATTTATAATTTACTTGTCTTTAATGCTTCATATCTTGCATTATTTTATACAATCTATTAGAGTTCAATTACGAAGATTCAACCTTCGTAATTGTACCGTCTTTAACCTTTGTCCGAAGTTCATTAAATCCTTAAGGAGATAATGCTTCAGCGGACGAAGGGCATTAACATTTAACATTTTATGTTGCCTTGTTCTTAATTCATAGCATTTGAGAACGAGTCCCCAACATTGGCGCCCACCTCCGGTGAACTCACTTCCACTTTTCTGAGCTGATGGCTTCGTTCAATATTCAAGCTGGAGCTGCTTCGGTTCCGAAGCTGGTACTCCTGATAACAGGCGGTTCATGTTCAGAGCCAGCCAACAAGAAGCAGAAGAAGGAAGCACAGAGAAGGGTACAGCATGTCGGGGTGCAAGGACCCTTCATCAAGTCAAGATGGTCTCACATTCCTATTACCTTCTCCCAAGAGGACCTTCAACTCAAGGATTACCCACACAATGATGCCATGGTTATCTCTTGTGTTATCAAAGGATTTCTGGTCCACAATGTTTTGGTTGATACAGGCAGTGCAGCTGATATCATATTTGCTAAGGCCTTCAGACAGATGCAAGAGCCCGAAGATAAAATTCTTGATGCCACACATCCCCTCTGCGGCTTCGGAGGAAGGCAGATTGTAGCACTCGGCAAAATCTCAATGTCAGTGGCCTTCGGATTCATCAACAACACAAGGACTGAACAAGTTATGTTTGATATTGTTGACATGGAGTACCCTTACAATGCAATCATTGGTCGTGGTACTCTTAATGCCTTCGAAGCAATTCTGCATCCAGCTTATCTTTGCATGAAGATACCTTCGGACCAAGGGCCCATTGCTATTCATAGAAGTCAAGAAGCTGCCAGAAGGGCCGAAGGAAATTGGACAGACTCAAAAGCAATCCATAATATAGATGGAACTGAAGCTTGTGAGCAATACAAGTTCAGAAGGGAAAAAGCTGCTTCGGCTGACCAGCCGAAACCCATGCTCTTATGTGAGGATATAGCAGAGCAGAAGGTGCTATTGGGATCTCAATTGTCCGAAGACCAGGAGAAAACCTTGATAAGGTTTTTGTTCAACAATAAAGATGTTTTTGCTTGGTCAGCAAATGATCTTTGCGGAGTTAACAGGGATGTTATTGAGCACTCGCTCAATGTTGATCCATCCTTCAGACCCAGGAAACAGAGGCTTCGGAAGATGTCTGATGACAAGGCCGAAGGTGCTCGGAATGAAGTGAAAAGACTCCTCAGTGCCGGAGTTATTAGAGAGGTAAAATACCCAGAATGGTTGGCTAACACTGTTATGGTGAAGAAGGCCAATGGTAAATGGAGAATGTGCATCGATTTTACAGATCTCAATAAGGCCTGTCCGAAGGATGAGTTTCCATTGCCAAGGATAGATTCTTTAGTCGATGCAGCAGCTTCATCAGAACTTATGAGTTTGCTGGATTGCTATTCAGGCTATCATCAAATCTGGATGAAGAAGGAGGATGAACCAAAAACCAGTTTCATAACCCCTAGTGGGACATATTGTTACCTTCGGATGCCTGAAGGGCTTAAGAATGCTGGAGGAAGCTTCAGCAGAATGACATCAAAGGTTCTCCATTCTCAGATAGGCAGGAATGTACTAACTTATGTTGATGATATCATTGTAAAAAGCACGAAGCAGGATAACCACATTGCTGATTTACAGGAGACCTTCGCTAATTTTAGACAGGCTGGTCTAAAGCTGAATCCAGAAAAATGTGTCTTCGGAGTAAAGAAGGGGAAATTTCTTGGTTGCCTAGTTTCAACAAAGGGAATTGAGGCCAACCCAAGTAAAATCGAAGCTATACTTCGAATGGAGCCACCAAGTACAAAAAAGGGGGCTCAAAGATTGACAGGAAGGCTGGCATCTCTCAATAGATTCATATCCAGATCAGCAGAGAGAAATTTACCATTCTTCGAAGTGCTGAAGTCAGCCGAAGTCTTTCAATGGGGACCAATCTAGCAGAAGGCCTTTGAAGAGCTGAAACAGTATTTGATAGATCTAACAACACTAAGTCCACCTACGCCAGGGGCTCCTTTGTTATTATATGTGGCAGCTTCGCACTCAGCGGTAAGTGCAGCACTTGTCCAGGAGAAGCTTGAAGGTCAAGTTAAGAAGCATGCCCCAATATATTTCGTATCCGAGGTTCTTAGTTTATCAAAGAAAAATTATACAGAATTGGAGAAGGTACTGTATGCTGTTTTGATGGCCTCCAGGAAGCTTCGGCACTATTTTCAAACTTACAACATAATTGTTCCTTCTTCACAACCTCTGAAGGATATTATGAGAAACCGAGAAGCTACTGGAAGGATTGGAAAATGGGCTGCAGAGCTCAATGAATTTTGTATTGATTATGTTCATAGATCTTCGATTCAGTCCCAGGCATTAGCAGACTTTATTGCTGACTGGACGTCAGGGGCTCAGGAGGAAGAAACAAATAAAGATGCCGAAGCATGGACAGTGTTTTGCGATGGGTCTTGGGGAACCTTCGGAGCAGGAGCGGCTGCTGTGTTGATTTCACCTTCCAAAGTTAAAACATGTTATGCGGCAAGACTTGATTTTAGTTGCACAAATAACATCACTGAGTATGAAGCTCTACTTTTGGGTCTTCGGAAATTAAAGGCAATGGGAATCAGAAGGGTCATTCTTAAAACTGATTCTCAAGTTATCTCTGGTCATATTGACAAGAGCTACAAAGCAAGAGACCCGAAGCTTGAAAAGTATCTAGATACAGTCCGAAGGATCGAGGCTTCCTTCGAAGATTTCTCTGTCAAAAATATTCCTCGTGGAGAAAATGAATACGCTGATCTATTGGCTAAGTCAGCAGCCCAGGGGCTGCCTATACCTTCAGAAGTATTTTTTGAAACAATAAAAGCACCTTCGATCGAGCTCCTTGAAAGAGCAATCCTTAATATATCCCCTGTTTATAGTGAAGATTGGAGAACTGAGATTATCTCTTTCCTCCAGGGTAATTTTCTTTCAAACGACGAAGCTTATAACAGGAGAATAGAAGCAAGAGCTCGACCATATGTCATAATAGAAGGGGAGCTATACAAGCGTGGGGTCTGTTCCCCATTGCTCAAGTGCTTATCCAGATCCGAAGGTATAGAATTAACACTAGTACAATTTGGCTCTATACAAGCGGTAGGATTTTTACATCACAGGCGGTTCGGTTAGAAAACCGCATGTGATGTCCCAGGCGGTTCAGTACGGCTGTGATGTAATAGTATCACAAGCGGTTTTTGTTTAGGACCGCCTGTGGTGCTCTATCATTTTCACAAGCGGACCCTAAGACAAAACCGCCTGTGATTGTAAAAATATGAAAATACAATTTAAATATGAAAATAATTTTAATTTTTAACAGAAATATGCAAATACAATTTAAATGAATTAATATTTAATTTTTAACAATAATATGCAAATACAATTTAAATGAATTATAATAGCACACATAGATAACTAGAGAGATTTTAAATTAATTGGCAACCACAATTCATAGTCGATCATACATGATAACAAATACAATTTGATTCATACAATTTTTCATGAACTACCATTTTTCCGCATGTATGGCTTTAAGTTCTTATCAATTTTCTTTTCCACACGCTTGATTCTCTCTGGACCGTTAAAGACGAACATCTCTTCATACTTATTGTATTCCTCATCTTGGTCTCCCACATTCTCAACTCCAACAATTTTTTGCTTTCCAGAAATAACTACATGCATCTTCTCATCTGCTGGATCGAGTACATAGAACACTTGTGCAACACATTCGGCGAGAACCCACGAGTCATCTTTATATCCTACTTTCTTTAAGTCTACCAGTGTGAGTCCGTAGTTATCCACTATCACCCCCACGGGATGTTGTACCCATTGGCACTTAAATAAGGGTATTTTCATGCTTGGGCCATAATCAAGTTCCCATATTTCCTCTATGAATCCAAAATATGTGGTCTTCTGTCCATGTAGGTCAAAAGCATCGATACGAACACCGCTATTTTGTGCAACACTTTTCATGTCTTTTGATTTAGTGTAGAATGTGTACCCATTGATGTCATATGCTTGCCATGATGTCACAAAACACGATGGCCCAGAAGCCAAATTCTTCATTGTTTTCTCATCCGAAGAGTCTCCGAATGGGATGTTTTTGTCCATTAACCATTCGCTGAAACGATGTTTGTGCTCCCTCATGATCCAGTCCTCTGTGCGGTTCTGATTTTCTTTACGAAGCTCATTCAGGTGTTCCTCTATGTAAGGCTCGGCTATCGTGAGATGTTGTAGTACACTACCATGAGCACAATGTACTAGCTTGTAATCCTCAACGCGAAAAGTTTTCTTGCCCATTCTCCCTCTCCCACATAGTTTACCCTCATGTTTAGGTACATGCACACCTATCATTGTTCCGTCACTGATGTAATCTATACAGCTCTCAATCACTTCTTCTGTAGTGTATCCCTCCATGATTGAACCCTCTGGGTGAGCGCGATTTCGCACATAACCTTTTAATACTCCCAGGTATCGCTCCAACTGAAACATATGATGTAAATATAGTGGCCCTAATATTTTTATCTGATCCACGAGATGTATGATTAGGTGTACTTGCATATCAAAAAATGATGGAGGAAAACACATTTCAAGCTTGCACATAGTCTCGATGATGTATGCCTTTAGATAGTCCAAGTCTTCTAAAGCTATTACTTTTTGTGAAACTGCATTGAAAAAGTAACACAAGCGTGTGATGACAACTTTGACATGCTCTGTTTCGAGGGCTCTTACCGCAATTGGGAGGAACACCGTCATCATCACATGGCAGTCATGAGAGTTGTAGCCAAATAGAGACAAGTCCTTCATCCTGACTAGTCTGCTGATATTGGATGAGAAACCTGTGGGCACTTTGACCCCATTGCAAATCTTTGTTCTCTCCTCAACTGACAAGTTGTAGCTAGCTGGGGGGAGGTAAGGCTTCCCTTTGCCACTATCCACTGGATGAAGTTCCGGTCTGATTTGAAGATCTACTAGATCATTGCGTGATTTAAGTCCGTCTTTTGTCTTACTCGGCATGCCCAGCAAGGTTCCAATGATGCTGTCAAAAACATTTTTTGTTACATGCATCAAATCAATGCTGTGGCAAATTTCCATATCCTTCCAGTATGGGAGGTACTTGAAAAATATTGATTGCTTCTTGAAAGTTGTGTAAGTTGAAGGGTCAGTTCTCTTTCTCTTTTCTCCTTTGTTTTTTCCCTTTTCGAATACAACATGAATGTTCTTTACAATTTCAAAAACAAGTTTCCCACTATAAGGCTTTGGTGCACCTTCACTTTCCAGTTGATTGTTAAATTCCTCTTTCATCTTTCGGTACTTATGCTGCTTCATCAAGAACCGTCTGTGTCCCATGAACACCAACTTCTTGGATGATTTAAGGTACATTGAAGTAGCTCCATCGACGCACACTACACAACCATTCTTTCCTTTAGTCTTTTGCCCTGATAGTGTGGCGCCACCGGGAGAATCATGGATGGTAACAAATATAATTGCTCTTAAGTTGAAATACTCACGGCAATACTCATCCCATATTCTAACTCCTTCATTCCAGAGCTTTGTCATATCTTCCATAAGAGGTTCTAGGAACACATCAATATCAACACCAGCTGATTTCGGACCTTGAATAAGAATAGTCAACATAATATACTTTCTTTTGTGACACAGCCATGATGGAAGGTTGTACATCGTTAAAGTCACGGGCCAGGTGCTATGTACACTTCTTTTTTCACCAAATGGATTCATTCCGTCTGTACCCAAAGCAAATCTTACATTTCTGGTTTCTTTGGCAAACTCAGGATACGTAAGATCGAAATTTTTCCATTGTGATGCATCAGCAGGGTGTCGAATCTGTTTGTTATTCTGCTTGCGATTTTCAGCATGCCAACGCATAAGCTCAGCCTCCCTAGGGTTTGAGAACAAACGTTTTAAGCGATCAATTACTGGAAGATACCACATCACCAAAGCTGGGTTCTTTGACTTCTTTTTCCCATCCATGTCATCAAAAGTGTCATCGTCACTTTCAGGTCCAATAGTGGATTTCTTGTTTTTATTTTTCTCCGGGAATTTTTTTACACAGTCTTGATTGTAGCTCTTCTTGTATCGACTGACATTGCAAACTGGGCATCTTGATGCGTTCTCAAAATCGCCACGATACAGAATACAATGGTTCGGACATGCATGAATTTTTTGCACACCCAGAGCTATGGGAGATATAAGCTTCTTCGCTTTATAAGTGCTTGTTGGTAGTTTGTTGGGTTTTGGTAGTAATTGAGACAGAAAATTCAAAAAATCTGTGAAGCTAGTATCAGACCATCCGGCGCTAGCCTTCAACTTCAGAAGTTCTAGAACTGTACGCAGTGTAGTAAACTCTTTGTCACAACCCTTTGATTCATCATATAAAGGTTCTTTTGAGGCACTTTCCAGTCCCTCCATTTTAGATAGCCCTTTCTGCGATCCCACAAAACTTAACATTTCTGGTTCCATATGGCGCAACATCTCTTCACAATCAAATTCTTCAAAATCTTGATTAGCATCCACATTATCCACTTTACCATCAGCTTTAAGATCTAAAATTCCGACAACTCTCTCGTCATTACCAGGCACTTCACACAGATCCAACTCACCATGTTCTGACCATATCGTGTAATTGTTTTTAAACCCTCTTTTTAGCAGATGTGATTGGATTACTCCTATATCTCTCCAAGCTATCTTATTATCACAATCGATGCACGGACATAATATCTCCTTGCTCTTTCGCAAATTCGCGTGCTTGTTGGCCGCTTCAATAAAGCTTCTCAAATTTCGAATGTACGACGGATGTGGTCTTTGATGAAGACATCCACACTACTGATGCATCTATACCAATACAAGTACCAATTTCTGGTCCCATTACTCGCGCTCGTGCTCGTCAACTCAACCATCAGGTGATTACACTCTTGAGTTCATGTCCATCATATTTAGACCATGGAGACCCGTGCACTCTTGTTTTGCTTAGGAATCAGGGAGAAGACCGAAAGGGAAAAGGATTTGAACATGCTGGATTCGGACTGCAGAAGAACACCAACTTGTGACGGTCACCACGGTCAGATGCGGGCTCGGATTGGAATGTTCAAGCACAACATGGAAAGCTTATCAAGTCTACTTTCATATGGATCCGGAATTATAGTCATATCTGTTCTGAGGCCGCCGTAATCATTGTTTTCTTACCGAGACATTTCCTGCCTTTTCTGCCCATGGTGCTGCGTCACCCTATTTTGGCCCAATGGGTCGTGTATCAAGTTAGGTCCATTAGGGACGCATCCTAGGGTTGCAGCACGACCCCAATACCCTTGTGGTCGTCCTCCCATGTTTATAAACCCCCTAGCCGCCACCAAGAACAGCGGGTTTTGTTTAGATCAAGTTTAGCTCTCGCTACTTGCTTGCAAGCGCGCGTGCTAGTTCAGCCGCCCGTCTTCTTGTCTTCGGAACCCCACCATATTGTAGTTTGATCTTTAAACCTACATTTAGATCTGGTAATTCAGTACTTGTTCTACTTGTTCTTGCTAGTTCTTCGATTGCTTGCAGGACGAGTGCCCTAGTGGCCAGGGTGTCACGCTCCACAAGATCGTGACAGCCATAGGAGGTGGTGTATCGGTTGCTAAGGCGCAGCGTCTTTGGAAGGCTGTAGTCGGGCCGTGAACGTCGTCTCCTCCCCCAATCGAGTTATTCCACACCCTCTCATCGAAAGATCGGGCAATCACCCAACGGGTGCACATCAGTTGGTATCAGAGCAAGGTTTATCGGTGAGAGATTTACTTTTCTTCGCTGTTTTCTTATCTCCTATAGTCCAGAAAAAGCCAAAAAAATAGTAGATTAGTTTTACCGCAATCCTATAAACCATTGAGCATTTACTAGTACTACTTAGTTAGGGCTTGTTGAGTTTTTGGTTGCATCGGTTGTGTCGAGTTGCTGGTCTTAGTTTATTCCTTTAGAGTTTTGAGTTCTACCACGTTTTGGTCACCACGAAATCCACCATCACCAAAAACATCTCTGGTTCGTTTTTGCCACCACGGATACATATCATATCCGATTTGGAAGTTTAAATACAACCTGGAAAGCTTATCTTATCTTCTTTCCAACGGATCTGACCTTATCTCAAAATTCGTTCTGAGCGCTCCGCAATCATCGTAGAGATTTCTGGACTTCCTATATTAACAAGATTTGTTAAATCTGATTTAAAGGGGTTGTTAGCAATATCTTTATTGTTTGGGTTGTCATAGTGAAAAAAAAGGGTTTAGGCCCCTGCAAAAAAAAACAGAAGAAGAAGAAAAAAAAGAATAGAAAAGAAAAAAAAAGGAAAAGAAGAAGAAGGGGGCTGAATCTCTAAATCTGTTGTTTCTCTTTGTGCTGTGCTAGTTGTTCTTTTTCAGTGACTACCTTTGTGCCTAGGCTCACGTCTCTAGCCTGGTTTAGCCTAGGACCAGCACAGTACCACCGTTGAACGATTATTCAGCTTGCTTTTGTAACTAACGTGGTACTAGTGTATTCCTTGCTTCAGCCACCTACAACTCTACATATTTCGACTACAGTTTGACAGGTCGTGTTGCTGCGGCACCGATACACTTATTCCACGGTTGCAGACTTGTTGGTTGCTGACCCCTCCTGTTGTGCAAGGTAAGAATTGGTAAGAGCTTGTGTGGCAGGTTGAGAGTGAGCGCCTTGCAGTAGCTACATCCTAATAGTTGTAGAGTTTTTATTCCTTCACGTTTTTTTTTCTTGTTGCCTCTGTTCGTCTAACCATGGCAGGATTGGAGGTTGATGATGCTTCTCGTAATATGCCACACTCTCCTCGCACCAAGGGTATCATACAACACTTTGTAAGGCTAGTGAAGACGCACACGGAAGGTCTTGATAATGACATGCAGGTGACGAATGAAAAGATGGGGCAATTGGAGGCCACACAGATCGACACGAACACCAAACTTGCAAATGTGGAAATGACAGTTGCTCATATTGACAAGAGCCTTGTCGCACTCTTGAGGCGGTTTGATGAGATGCATGCTAATATCAATGGTGGGCGTGATGAGGGCGCCGAAGGTAACTGGGATGACTATGTTGCTGATACTGAACAAGATGACCAAGAAGCACCTAATCGCCGGCGACTACGTACTAACCGTAGAGGTATGGGTGGTTTTCACCGACGTGAGGTACATGGTAATGATGATGCTTTTAGTAAGGTTAAATTTAAAATACCTCCTTTTGATGATAAATATGACCCTGATGCTTACATTACTTGGGAGATTGCGGTTGATCAAAAGTTTGCATGCCATGAATTTCCTGAGAATGCGCGGGTTAGAGCTGCTACTAGTGAGTTTACTGAATTTGCTTCTGTTTGGTGGATAGAACATGGTAAGAAGAATCCTAATAACATGCCACAAACTTGGGATGCGTTGAAACGGGTCATGCGGGCTAGATTTGTTCCTTCTTATTATGCACGTGATATGTTAAACAAGTTGCAACAATTGAGACAGGGTACTAAAAGTGTAGAAGAATATTATCAGGAATTACAAATGGGTATGCTGCGTTGTAACATAGAGGAGGGTGAGGAATCTGCTATGGCTAGATTTTTGGGCGGGTTAAATAGGGAAATTCAGGACATCCTTGCTTATAAAGATTATGCTAATGTAACCCGATTGTTTCATCTTGCTTGCAAAGCTGAAAGGGAAGTGCAGGGACGACGTGCTAGTGCAAGGTCTAATGTTTCTGCAGGAAAATCTACACCATGGCAACAGCGCACGACTACGTCCATGACCGGCCGTACACCAGCACCAACTCCCTCGCCAAGTCGACCAGCACCCCCGCCTTCCTCCGGCGACAAACCACGTGCATCTTCCACAAATTCAGCAACCAAATCTGCCCAGAAACCAGCAGGTAGTGCCTCTTCAGTAGCCTCCACGGGTAGAACAAGAGATGTTCTGTGTTATCGATGCAAGGGCTATGGACACGTGCAGCGTGATTGTCCTAATCAGCGTGTTTTGGTGGTAAAAGACGATGGTGGGTATTCCTCTGCTAGTGATTTGGATGAAGCTACACTTGCTTTGCTTGCGGCTGATGATGCAGGCACTAAGGAACCACCCGAAGAACAGATTGGTGCAGATGATGCAGAGCATTATGAGAGCCTCATTGTACAGCGTGTGCTTAGTGCACAAATGGAGAAGGCAGAGCAGAATCAGCGACATACGTTGTTTCAAACAAAGTGTGTCATTAAGGAGCGTTCATGTCGTTTGATCATTGATGGAGGTAGCTGCAACAACTTGGCTAGCAGCGACATGGTGGAGAAGCTTGCACTTACGACCAAACCGCACCCGCATCCATATCACATTCAATGGCTTAACAATAGTGGTAAGGTCAAGGTAACCAAGCTGGTACGAATTAATTTTGCTATTGGTTCATATCGTGATGTTGTTGACTGTGATGTTGTGCCTATGGATGCTTGTAATATTCTGCTAGGTAGACCATGGCAATTTGATTCAGATTGTATGCATCATGGTAGATCAAATCAATATTCTCTCATACACCATGATAAGAAAATTATTTTGCTTCCCATGTCCCCTGAGGCTATTGTGTGTGATGATGTTGCTAAAGCTACCAAAGCTAAAACTGAGAACAACAAGAATATTAAAGCTGTTGGTAATAACAAAGATGGGATAAAATTGAAAGGACATTGCTTGCTTGCAACAAAAACTGATGTTAATGAATTATTTGCTTCCACTACTGTTGCCTACGCCTTGGTATGCAAGGATGTTTTGATTTCAATTCAAGATATGCAGCATTCTTTGCCTCCTGTTATTACTAACATTTTGCAGGAGTATTCTGATGTATTTCCAAGTGAGATACCAGAGGGGCTGCCACCTATACGAGGGATTGAGCACCAAATTGATCTTATTCCTGGTGCATCTTTGCCGAATCGTGCGCCATATAGGACAAATCCAGAGGAAACAAAAGAAATTCAGCGACAAGTGCAAGAACTACTCGACAAAGGTTACGTGCGTGAGTCTCTTAGTCCGTGTGCTGTTCCGGTTATTTTAGTGCCTAAGAAAGATGGAACATGGCGTATGTGTGTTGATTGTAGGGCTATTAATAATATCACGATACGTTATCGACACCCTATTCCACGTTTAGATGATATGCTTGATGAATTGAGTGGTGCCATTGTCTTTTCTAAAGTTGATTTGCGTAGTGGGTACCACCAGATTCGTATGAAATTGGGAGATGAATGGAAAACTGCTTTCAAAACTAAGTTCGGATTGTATGAGTGGTTAGTCATGCCTTTTGGGTTAACTAATGCACCTAGCACTTTCATGAGATTAATGAACGAGGTTTTGCGTGCCTTCATTGGAAAATTTGTGGTAGTATACTTTGATGACATATTAATCTACAGCAAATCTATGGATGAACATGTTGATCACATGCGTGCTGTTTTTAATGCTTTACGAGATGCACGTTTATTTGGTAACCTTGAGAAGTGCACATTTTGCACCGATCGAGTTTCGTTTCTTGGTTATGTTGTGACTCCACAGGGAATTGAGGTTGATCAAGCCAAGGTAGAAGCGATACATGGATGGCCTATGCCAAAGACTATCACACAGGTGCGGAGTTTCCTAGGACTTGCTGGCTTCTATCGCCGTTTTGTGAAGGACTTTAGCACCATTGCTGCACCTTTGAATGAGCTTACGAAGAAGGGAGTGCATTTTAGTTGGGGCAAAGTACAAGAGCACGCTTTCAACGTGCTGAAAGATAAGTTGACACATGCACCTCTCCTCCAACTTCCTGATTTTAATAAGACTTTTGAGCTTGAATGTGATGCTAGTGGAATTGGATTGGGTGGTGTTTTGTTACAAGAAGGCAAACCTGTTGCATATTTTAGTGAAAAATTGAGTGGGTCTGTTCTAAATTATTCTACTTATGATAAGGAATTATATGCTCTTGTGCGAACATTAGAAACATGGCAGCATTATTTGTGGCCCAAAGAGTTTGTTATTCATTCTGATCATGAATCTTTGAAACATATTCGTAGTCAAGGAAAACTGAACCGTAGACATGCTAAGTGGGTTGAATTTATCGAATCGTTTCCTTATGTTATTAAGCACAAGAAAGGAAAAGAGAATATCATTGCTGACGCTTTGTCTAGGAGATATACTTTGCTGAATCAACTTGACTACAAAATCTTTGGATTAGAGACGATTAAAGACCAATATGTTCATGATGCTGATTTTAAGGATGTGTTGCTGCATTGTAAAGATGGGAAAGGATGGAACAAATATATCGTTAGTGATGGGTTTGTGTTTAGAGCTAACAAGCTATGCATTCCAGCTAGCTCCGTTCGTTTGTTGTTGTTACAGGAAGCACATGGAGGTGGCTTAATGGGACATTTTGGAGCAAAGAAAACGGAGGACATACTTGCTGGTCATTTCTTTTGGCCCAAGATGAGAAGAGATGTGGTGAGATTGGTTGCTCGTTGCACGACATGCCAAAAGGCGAAGTCACGGTTAAATCCACACGGTTTGTATTTGCCTCTACCCGTTCCTAGTGCTCCTTGGGAAGATATTTCTATGGATTTTGTGCTGGGATTGCCTAGGACTAGGAAGGGACGTGATAGTGTGTTTGTGGTTGTTGATAGATTTTCTAAGATGGCACATTTCATACCATGTCATAAAACTGACGATGCTACTCATATTGCTGATTTGTTCTTTCGTGAAATTGTTCGCTTGCATGGTGTGCCCAACACAATCGTTTCTGATCGTGATGCTAAATTTCTTAGTCATTTTTGGAGGACTTTGTGGGCAAAATTGGGGACTAAGCTTTTATTTTCTACTACATGTCATCCTCAAACTGATGGTCAAACTGAAGTTGTGAATAGAACTTTGTCTACTATGTTAAGGGCAGTTCTAAAGAAGAATATTAAGATGTGGGAGGACTGTTTGCCTCATATTGAATTTGCTTATAATCGATCATTGCATTCTACTACAAAGATGTGCCCATTTCAGATTGTATATGGTTTGTTACCTCGTGCTCCTATTGATTTAATGCCTTTGCCATCTTCTGAAAAACTAAATTTTGATGCTACTAGGCGTGCTGAATTGATGTTAAAACTGCACGAAACTACTAAAGAAAACATAGAGCGTATGAATGCTAGATATAAGTTTGCTAGTGATAAAGGTAGAAAGGAAATAAATTTTGAACCTGGAGATTTAGTTTGGTTGCATTTGAGAAAGGAAAGGTTTCCTGAATTACGAAAATCTAAATTGTTGCCTCGAGCCGATGGACCGTTTAAAGTGCTAGAGAAAATTAACGACAATGCATATAGGCTAGATCTGCCTGCAGACTTTGGGGTTAGCCCCACATTTAACATTGCAGATTTAAAGCCCTACTTGGGAGAGGAAGTTGAGCTTGAGTCGAGGACGACTCAAATGCAAGAAGGGGAGAATGATGAAGACATCCACACTACTGATGCATCTATACCAATACAAGTACCAATTTCTGGTCCCATTACTCGCGCTCGTGCTCGTCAACTCAACCATCAGGTGATTACACTCTTGAGTTCATGTCCATCATATTTAGACCATGGAGACCCGTGCACTCTTGTTTTGCTTAGGAATCAGGGAGAAGACCGAAAGGGAAAAGGATTTGAACATGCTGGATTCGGACTGCAGAAGAACACCAACTTGTGACGGTCACCACGGTCAGATGCGGGCTCGGATTGGAATGTTCAAGCACAACATGGAAAGCTTATCAAGTCTACTTTCATATGGATCCGGAATTATAGTCATATCTGTTCTGAGGCCGCCGTAATCATTGTTTTCTTACCGAGACATTTCCTGCCTTTTCTGCCCATGGTGCTGCGTCACCCTATTTTGGCCCAATGGGTCGTGTATCAAGTTAGGTCCATTAGGGACGCATCCTAGGGTTGCAGCACGACCCCAATACCCTTGTGGTCGTCCTCCCATGTTTATAAACCCCCTAGCCGCCACCAAGAACAGCGGGTTTTGTTTAGATCAAGTTTAGCTCTCGCTACTTGCTTGCAAGCGCGCGTGCTAGTTCAGCCGCCCGTCTTCTTGTCTTCGGAACCCCACCATATTGTAGTTTGATCTTTAAACCTACATTTAGATCTGGTAATTCAGTACTTGTTCTACTTGTTCTTGCTAGTTCTTCGATTGCTTGCAGGACGAGTGCCCTAGTGGCCAGGGTGTCACGCTCCACAAGATCGTGACAGCCATAGGAGGTGGTGTATCGGTTGCTAAGGCGCAGCGTCTTTGGAAGGCTGTAGTCGGGCCGTGAACGTCGTCTCCTCCCCCAATCGAGTTATTCCACACCCTCTCATCGAAAGATCGGGCAATCACCCAACGGGTGCACATCAGTCTTGGCACATTGTACATCCAACCTCTGTCCATTACCTATCCCTATATTGATTAACGTCAATATCGAGATGTAACATGAAAAAATAAATGTTCATGAAAGTGAAACAAGATCATATCGAGATGTACCTAGCACATGAGACAAAAAAATTTTAAAATATCCCTAATTAATTGAATTTAATCCCTAAATCATGAACGAATTAATGTGCATGAAAATGAAACAAGATTGCAGCAATATAGGTACCTTGAGGTGAGACAACTCTTCAAAAAAAATCTTTAAATTAGATCAACTACAAGTCCAAATCTTGGAATTCCTGAGTTTTTCTTCAATTCCGGTCTATATTACAAAATTGAGGCAAAAAATCGTATCAAAATGAGAAAGAAAACAAACGAAGATCATATATATGCATAAACTCTTGAAATCAAGCCCGAAAATCAAAAACAAAACCTTCTCCCCGTAGATCAAAAAAATCCGCCGCCGCTACAGTAGTGCGCAGCCTAGCGGCGTGTCGGGCTCCGGAAGTTAGGGTTCCTGCGCTGGAACCACCGAGCCTTTTATACTACATACACATCACAGGCGGATTTTTAGAAAAACCGCACAAGCGGTTTTCTATTTGGATCGCCTGTGAAGTTTACATATCACAGGCGGTCGAAATAGAAAAGCGCTTGTGATGTTATACATCACAAGCGGTTTTTCTAAAAATCCGCCTGTGATGTGTTTACTATATAAAAGTCTCGGTACGGTGGCTTAGGGTTTAGGTTTCGCCCGGAGCTGATACTACGCTGCAAGGCTGCTGCGCCGCCGTTCCCGTCCCCGTCTCCGAGCCATGAGCGCCCGCCACGCCGTCGCCGAGCCCGAGCCCAAGCGCCACCGTCTCCGAGCTGGGCGCCCGCCAGGCCGCGCCGTCCCCGAGCCCAACTCCGCCGTCCCCGTCCCCATCTCCGAGCCCAAGCGTCGCCGTCTCCATCTCCGAGCCCGAGCGTCGCCGTCTCCATCTCCGAGCCCGAGCGCCTCTGTCCCCGTCCCCGAGGCCAAGCGCCGCCGTCCCCGTCCCCGAGCCCGAGCGCTGCCGAGCCCGAGCGCCGAGTGCGCCGCCGTGCCCATCTCCGAGCCCTCGGTGCACTCCTTGATCATGCCTTAATTACTTGTTACAAATTCATGCCTTGATTACTTGTTTTTGCTAGTCATGCCTTGATTCCTCGGTGCACTCCTTGATCATGCCTTGATTACTTGTTACAAATTCATGCCTTGATTACTTGTTTCTGCTAGTCATGCCTTGATTCCTCAGTGCACTCCTTGATCATGGTGCACTACATTGCAGATAGTGTACATTAGATTAATTATCAGTGCTTAGATTAATTATTGTTAATCTTATATTGTTAATGTTGGTCATTATGCTTATATTGTTGGTGTTTTCACTTACATATTTTGTTAAGGTCACCATTTTTGCTTTAGTAGCTTGTATCCCTTGTGATTAAATGTTGGTCATTATGCTTATGAAGAATTTTGTCATGGATAGTTGATGCAACTACTAGGACCCCTTCTTGGTAGAAAATCTCCATAGTGATTGGGGCAACAAGTCTATTTTTAGTGCTTATGGCCACATACATCATGGAAGTACATAGCCATGGCAATGTTATTATCTCCCTATGTTATAAGACTTGTTCTTATCTCCCTTCTTAGTTTTTTGACTACCTATCTTTGCTTCCCAACCCTATGTTATAAGACTTGTTCTTATCTCCCATCTTTGACTTGTTCATAGCCATGACAATGTTATTTGGACCCCTCTTTTTGCCCTATAAGCCACATCCTTGTTTTCCCTCTGATCCCTGCCTTTGTTGCGATCTCAATTTTGATTGTGGGACTTGGCCATTTTCAGTTTTAGAGATGGAAAAAGAGCCACTTGACATGGTTGAGAGCTCAATTCGAGTCATCGAGACACATGTTGACATCATTCGCAGTCTAGTGACTGATGGGGTTGTGGATACTAGTGAACCAGAATCAGTGTACACACTTAAGACCACTTTGTTTCAAATTGGAGATGTATGCGACATGCTTGAGAAGTGTGCTCTATCCATCAAAAAGTATGCTGACTCCAAGAGGGCTAAAATTATTCAAGATGAAGCCCTGCAATATGCTGAAGATGATGAAGCTGCAGATGATTTGGAGGAACTCCCAAGCCCAAATCTCCTTACTCAAGCCGACATATTGGAAAAATATTTTGGAATTGAGTATGATAGCGACCAGTCAAGGGGTTGTTGATGTTTAGTCCTAAACAACACGATATGAGTATCGTAGGTTTCACTCTTAGAGAGAATGTATTTTGTATGAACTCTTAGAGAGTGTCAAGTCAATGAACTATCTTCGAGTACTATTGGGAAGTGGATCTCTTTGATGTATTTTTTTTCTAGTGATATCGATGGTGCCGAGTAGCACCAAATTTGGACTTGTGTCCATATCTATAGATGCTAGTAGTTGAGCACTAGCGCATACAATCTTGACTACCTCATCCCTATTCTCTGTTTGGGACTTATATGGAGAATGGCATCGGCGGAATGCCTGAATCGGCGGACCCCAAGAAGAGATTAAGTCCTGTAGTCTACCACCTCCCGTTATTTGTGGGCTTCACCGATGGCTGGAAACATTTGGTGATAGCAAACGACCTTCGGGTTGAAGACGTCTGCGAGCTTGTTAAGGGGCCAGACGATGGTGAGCCGGTGTACTATGTCCGAATGTGTGGTCACAAAATTTAAAGCTGCCCCGGCTGCATGTGTGTGCTTCTCTTCTCTTAGGTGGGGTGCTAAGTGATCTTAGTAGCCGACATAAGAGAAGAGAAGCGCACAGATGAAGCCGGGGCGGCTTTAAATTTTGTGACCACACATCCGGACAGAGTACACCGGCTCACCATCGTATGGCCCCTTAACAAGCTCGCAGACGTCCCCAGCCCGAAGGTCGTTTGATGTCACCAAATGTTTCTCGCCCTCGGTGAAGCCCACAAATAACGGGAGGTGGTAGACTACAGGGCTTAATCTCTTCTTGGGGTCCTACAGGGCTTAATCTCTTCTTGGGGTCCTTCAGCATGGCTGTGATGTTATAATGCTGAAGGACCCCAAGAAGAGATTAAGCCATGTAGTCTACCACCTCCCGTTATTTGTGGGCTTCACCGATGGCTGGAAACATTTGGTGATAGCAAACGACCTTCGGGCTGAAGACGTCTGCGAGCTTGTTAAGAGGCCAGACGATGTTGAGCCGGTGTAATATGTTCGGATGTGTGGTCACAAAATTAGAAGCTGCCCCGGCTGCATGTGTGTGCTTCTCTTCTCTTAGGTGGGGTGCTAAGTGATCTTAGTAGCCGACATAAGAGAAGAGAAGCGCACAGATGAAGCCGGGGCGGCTTTAAATTTTGTGGCCACACATCCGGACAGAGTACACCGGCTCACCATCGTCTGGCCCCTTAACAAGCTCACAGACGTCCCCAGCCCGAAGGTCGTTTGATGTCACCAAATGTTTCCCGCCCTCGGTGAAGCCCACAAATAACGAGAGGTGGTAGACTATAGGGCATAATCTCTTCTTAGGGTCCTTCAGCATTATAACATCACAGCCATGCCTTCTCTGTCTAACTGCATTGGAAAGTGCCCTTCTATCTGCGAGCTTGCTTCCCGACCCGATCCTGCCCCGTAGGGGGGTTTGGGCTCGATTTCTTTTGAATCACCTTTTCTCCAAGTTCCCTTATTGATGGAACCAGTATATCAGACTAACAGTATATCCCTTTATCGATGGAACCAGCTTGAATGGCAGACAACGAGCAGCCTAGTATGGATGTGGTCTGCACCGGTGCGTCTAACAAAGTTGATGAAGACGCGACCAAACTTGAATGGCAGACAACGAGCAGCTCCGCTGAAGGGAGCGGGGAGGATAGTTCTAGTGACGACAATCCTTGTACTCCTATACCTCCAAGGAAGAAAAAAAACATCAGATGAGCTTGATGCCGACTATATTCCCAACGATGAAGAGGTAAATAGAAATATGTCGACTATATTGTAAAATAATGTTCATATATGAAAGGCCATTAATTTTTTCACTATATAGATTTCAAATGAAGAGAAGAAAGAGGATGCATCTTCTACACGAAACACGGAGGATGCTCCGATGCCTGAATCATCCGTTTCACATAAGCGGAAACGAGGGCGACGAGGTCCAAATCAGATGAAAGAAGGTGCAGTTATGTATGTAACAAAACTAAATGCAGAGGGGTTTCCTGAAGAACCACTTGACGTGGTTACAAAGTTTCGAAATTCCTACGGGGCTACTGTTAGAGATATAGTGCCAATCACACTTCAAAAATGGAAGGATTTAGATGAAGACACCCGCAACAAGCTATGGGCTAAGTTGTCTGAGTCATTCAAGTTCCCAAAAGGCACAGAGGATGCAGTAAGGAAGTCGATGCTCTCTGCTATGGCCAAGATGTTTCGTGGGTGGAAGGCCGAGATGAATAGGGACTTTGTTAAGAAGAATAAGGTTCCTCCGCCCAAGAAAATGGGGAAAATCACTCAAGCTCAGTGGGAGGAATTTGTTCGTCAGAAGACCGAACTGAAGGCCAAAGAACTGGGCGAAACTAATTCTCAGAGAGCGAAGATGAACAAACACCCCCATCGCCTGGGGTCAAGCGGATATCACCACAAAGTTATGCAGTGGAACAAGATTATCTAGGAAGCTATAACTAACGGCACTTTGGACCCAATATTAAAAGATATCGATGAGAGAGCTATTCGTTGGATCTTAGGTCGAGCAGGTTTGAGTGAGGACGGCAAACTTTTGCATCCAGAATTGGTAGGCGAAGTTTCGACAAAAAATCAAGAATATGCAGATAAGAGAAAAAAGGAGAATTTAAGCCTCGGAGGGAGAATGACATACTAACTGCAGCACTAGGCAATCCTGAACACACTGGACGGGCTCGGGGAATCTCTTCTAAGATTTCCTGGAGAGAGGCATTTCCAGAGTATGCGTCGTCATATAGGAAACACGAGAAGTCGAAAAGGACCCTTGAAGAGACTATTGATGAAAGGGTACAAAAGGCTATTAATGACGTGATGAACAAAATGAAGAAAACTGAATGCATATCATTTGAACTCAAGCCAAGCCACATGAGTCCACCTATAGTCCCTAGCAGCGTTGGATCTGTGCAAGACTTGACCAAGTACCCTGTAGACGATATTGTTGAGGACAAGCCTTGCTTTCTTCATATTCCAATCAATCGATCTGGGACAAAAACAAAGCAAGCTGCTACTGGTTTGGTAAAACCAGGACTTGTTAACTACAAGGACAATCCTGTCCCGCCACACTATGCTGTGGTCCAAGTTCTAGAAATCACAGACAGTGGTTGTGAAGATTGGGAGATAGATTTTCCAGTTGAGGGGATCATAACTTTGCAGGAGGCAATGAACGAGTTGGTCCTTTGGCATCGACGCGACATCAAGTTTGGTGATGAGCCGAATTCAACACCAATGCAACAAAAAGCTAGTTCGATCATTCCACACCCCATGGTGCAGGAAGATATGACACCGACCTCCAAAAAAATCGTTGAAACAATCATATCGCCTCTTGCGAAGGAACTCGACGAGGGGGACGTAGACAAAATTGTTCCTCAGAATGTCGACGTTAACATCAAAAAGGAACCAAAGGTTGGCACCAATGTTGAAGGGCCAACTATTTCAAAGAAAATTCATAAGCGAATCGCCACAGACGATGTCAAGAAACCGTCAGAATCAGTGGCACGCTACCTGCATAAATTGCAGAGAGTTATGACTAATCAATCAAAAGCAGTATCAGCATCTCATGGAGTAGGCACACGGTCGGCCCAAATAGACAATTTCAAAGTATGGGAAGAAGATGGAATGATTCATACTCGAGAATCATTACGTGTTAAAACCAATATCTCGGTATACAAGAAGGAGGATGTTCCTCCTAAATTTGTGAATGGGAGGTCGTTCTTAACGACGGTGCAACTTTCTAAGTTGTCGACTCCGGAGATTAGAATGCATGAGTGGTACATGGTGGCTAGCAACAAATACAAACTCGAGGAATTCACATTTGTTGTGCCAGAAGATGCATTTTGGAGCAATGATCATATAAATCCTGTGCGGCATTTATTCTTTGACGATCTCTGGTCGTTGTACCACCGACAAAGGATGGTAACCAACTACTTAACCCTCTTTTGCTTGTAAGTACCTCTAAACTTTCATATTTGTTAGTTTTGTACACGCACACATAAACGAGAGTCTAACGATTAACACTATTACACGTAGGATGCAATACATGGATGATAAGAAGAAACAACTTAAGACAGGGTTTCTTGACCCGTTGATGATATCCCAAGCTCGCTACAAAGTAGTTGCTCGGAGGCAAGGAGAAGAATACAAAGACTTGGACGATGCTGAATTTGAGAAAGCCGTCAAACAGAATCAGAGAAAGAAAATGAAGGTAATGGCGGCATACATTGGACGAGCCATGTATAATCATGTACAACATGGCAAGGACTTAATAATAGCTCTGCACCACTTTAAGTAAGTTATCGACATGGTTTAATTTTGAACTATAAATTATGGCAATCGTGATATTAACATGTGTTTTCGTCTATGTCTATATAGTGACCACTACATTTGTATCATGATCTGGCCAAAGGATGGTAAAGTCGTGGTCTTCGACTCATTGATAATGGAAAAGGCTACATATAATGACTTCTTGAAGATTTTAGAGAAGTATGATTATTATTGCACACTTGTACTTATTACAACTTAACGAATGTATTCTTAATCTCACAATGCTATTCTTATATGCAGTGCATACCGTTTTTATTGGAAAGATCTTGCCGGTGAACATCCAGAGGACAAGCCTAATTTGTCAATATCATTATTTCCATATGGTGACAAACAACCTCCGGGTACTGTCCTGTGCGGTTATTATGTATGCGAATGGTGTCGTGTCACCTTCCATTACATGGTCAATCGTGAGGATGTAAGTTCGCTATCATTGTCTATGTTGCAATTTTTATGTTATATTGTTGCTCATCACATTACTCTTAGCACCGATTGCTTTTTGCTTTCATTGCAGGTTCCTAAATCTAAGATCAATGCTGAATGGTTAGAAAGAGATATGGTTTCCACCGGCGTGGCTAAGGTTGTAAGAGACTTGCTTTACTTTATGCGCCGTGAAGTTCTTCATCAACAAGGGCTATTCTACAATGTAAATGGAAATTTGCAAAAATTCCCAGAACTAAGTTTGTACACAATATCACACAGTGTTTAGGTCTTTAGTTAGGAACTTTAGATGTTTAGTTGTCTATGGAACTTTGAGATGTTGAGTTGTTATGCAACTTGATGTGTATAAATCTTGGTATGATGGAACTTGATATGTGGATGAATCTGTGTATGGAACCTGCTATAGAACTTGTTTGAATCTGTGTATGGAATCTTTGTATGATGAATATGTGTATGGAATATGTGTTTGAATCTGTGTTTGAATCTGTTATTAATTCTGTATTTGAATCTGTTATTAATTCTGTTATGTGTGCTTACAGTCGGACTTATAATTAAAACCGCTTGTGATGTGTGCTAACACAGGCGGTTCTTTTAAACCGGACCGCCTGTGATGTGTGTCTATCACAGGCGGTTCTTTTAAACCGGACTGCCTGTGATGTGTGTCTATCACAGGCGGTTTTTGATTGACCGCCTGTGATGTTGTTTTACATCACAGTCGGTGCACCACAAGCGGTTCCTGGAACCGCCTGTGTAGAGGCTAACCGGACCGCCTGTGTAGAGGCTAACCGAACCGCCTGGAACATTCCTGCATATTTGAGAATGAAGGACTCTGGATGTCATTCTGTTGAAGCTTCCTCCAGCATTTTTAAGCCCCTCAGGCATCCGAAGATAGCAATATGTGCCACTGGGGTTATGAAGCTAGTCTTCGGCTCATCTTCCTTCTTCATCCAGATTTGATGGTAGCCTTAGTATCAGTTAGTAGTCTCATGAGCTCTGAAGAAGCTGTTGCATCTACTAGAGAGTCTATTCTCGTGTTGGGACCATGCTTCGTCGCCGAAGGTCCTGCAGGAAGAAACAGCTTCGGCTGAAGCTGTCTACACGTGATGCCGAAGGGTGCCGTTCATGAAGCTTCGGAATTACAAACTGACTTAAAAGTAGAATGACCTTTTAGTCCATAAGTGTTTGAGTCATTGTTGTAAACTTTTATGAGGGGTATGATTGTAATTGCTCACAGGCTGTGTCCTGTGCCTATAAATAGTGAACAGTATTCCTTTACTGTTCACGCATTCCTGTAATTGCAATCGCATCGCTCGGGAATTATTCTTTGCCAAGGCAGCGGTATAAATGTATCTAATATTTGAATACATCAAATTGGTATAATATGAAAATGATGTTGTTCATTTATAATTTACTTGTCTTTAATGCTTCATATCTTGCATTATTTTATACAATCTATTAGAGTTCAATTACGAAGATTCAACCTTCGTAATTGTACCGTCTTTAACCTTCGTCCGAAGTTCATTAAATCCTTAAGGAGATAATGCTTCAGCGGACGAAGGGCATTAACATTTAACATTTTATGTTGCCTTGTTCTTAATTCATAGCATTTGAGAACGAGTCCCCAACATTGGCGCCCACCTCCGGTGAACTCACTTCCACTTTTCTGAGCTGATGGCTTCGTTCAATATTCAAGCTGGAGCTGCTTCGGTTCCGAAGCTGGTACTCCTGATAACAGGCGGTTCATGTTCAGAGCCAGCCAATAAGAAGCAGAAGAAGGAAGCACAGAGAAGGGTACAGCATGTCGGGGTGCAAGGACCCTTCATCAAGTCAAGATGGTCTCACATTCCTATCACCTTCTCCCAAGAGGACCTTCAACTCAAGGATTACCCACACAATGATGCCATGGTTATCTCTTGTGTTATCAAAGGATTTCTGGTCCACAATGTTTTGGTTGATACAGGCAGTGCAGCTGATATCATATTTGCTAAGGCCTTCAGACAGATGCAAGAGCCCGAAGATAAAATTCTTGATGTCACACATCCCCTCTGCGGCTTCGGAGGAAGGCAGATTGTAGCACTCGGCAAAATCTCAATGTCAGTGGCCTTCGGATTCATCAACAACACAAGGACTGAACAAGTTATGTTTGATATTGTTGACATGGAGTACCCTTACAATGCAATCATTGGTCATGGTACTCTTAATGCCTTCGAAGCAATTCTGCATCCAGCTTATCTTTGCATGAAGATACCTTCGGACCAAGGGCCCATTGCTATTCATAGAAGTCAAGAAGCTGCCAGAAGGGCCGAAGGAAATTGGACAGACTCAAAAGCAATCCATAATATAGATGGAACTGAAGCTTGTGAGCAATACAAGTTCAGAAGGGAAAAAGCTGCTTCGGCTGACCAGCCGAAACCCATGCTCTTATGTGAGGATATAGCAGAGCAGAAGGTGCTATTGGGATCTCAATTGTCCGAAGACCAGGAGAAAACCTTGATAAGGTTTTTGTTCAACAATAAAGATGTTTTTGCTTGGTCAGCAAATGATCTTTGCGGAGTTAACAGGGATGTTATTGAGCACTCGCTCAATGTTGATCCATCCT
Source organism: Zea mays (assembly GCF_902167145.1). Taxonomy (NCBI): domain Eukaryota; kingdom Viridiplantae; phylum Streptophyta; class Magnoliopsida; order Poales; family Poaceae; genus Zea; species Zea mays. Next base: position 51,660,459 of record NC_050103.1, read on the forward strand.
TCAGACCCAGGAAACAGAGGCTTCGGAAGATGTCTGATGACAAGGCCGAAGGTGCTCGGAATGAAGTGAAAAGACTCCTCAGTGCCGGAGTTATTAGAGAGGTAAAATACCCAGAATGGTTGGCTAACACTGTTATGGTGAAGAAGGCCAATGGTAAATGGAGAATGTGCATCGATTTTACAGATCTCAATAAGGCCTGTCCGAAGGATGAGTTTCCATTGCCAAGGATAGATTCTTTAGTCGATGCAGCAGCTTCATCAGAACTTATGAGTTTGCTGGATTGCTATTCAGGCTATCATCAAATCTGGATGAAGAAGGAGGATGAACCAAAAACCAGTTTCATAACCCCTAGTGGGACATATTGTTACCTTCGGATGCCTGAAGGGCTTAAGAATGCTGGAGGAAGCTTCAGCAGAATGACATCAAAGGTTCTCCATTCTCAGATAGGCAGGAATGTACTAACTTATGTTGATGATATCATTGTAAAAAGCACGAAGCAGGATAACCACATTGCTGATTTACAGGAGACCTTCGCTAATTTTAGACAGGCTGGTCTAAAGCTGAATCCAGAAAAATGTGTCTTCGGAGTAAAGAAGGGGAAATTTCTTGGTTGCCTAGTTTCAACAAAGGGAATTGAGGCCAACCCAAGTAAAATCGAAGCTATACTTCGAATGGAGCCACCAAGTACAAAAAAGGGGGCTCAAAGATTGACAGGAAGGCTGGCATCTCTCAATAGATTCATATCCAGATCAGCAGAGAGAAATTTACCATTCTTCGAAGTGCTGAAGTCAGCCGAAGTCTTTCAATGGGGACCAATCTAGCAGAAGGCCTTTGAAGAGCTGAAACAGTATTTGATAGATCTAACAACACTAAGTCCACCTACGCCAGGGGCTCCTTTGTTATTATATGTGGCAGCTTCGCACTCAGCGGTAAGTGCAGCACTTGTCCAGGAGAAGCTTGAAGGTCAAGTTAAGAAGCATGCCCCAATATATTTCGTATCCGAGGTTCTTAGTTTATCAAAGAAAAATTATACAGAATTGGAGAAGGTACTGTATGCTGTTTTGATGGCCTCCAGGAAGCTTCGGCACTATTTTCAAACTTACAACATAATTGTTCCTTCTTCACAACCTCTGAAGGATATTATGAGAAACCGAGAAGCTACTGGAAGGATTGGAAAATGGGCTGCAGAGCTCAATGAATTTTGTATTGATTATGTTCATAGATCTTCGATTCAGTCCCAGGCATTAGCAGACTTTATTGCTGACTGGACGTCAGGGGCTCAGGAGGAAGAAACAAATAAAGATGCCGAAGCATGGACAGTGTTTTGCGATGGGTCTTGGGGAACCTTCGGAGCAGGAGCGGCTGCTGTGTTGATTTCACCTTCCAAAGTTAAAACATGTTATGCGGCAAGACTTGATTTTAGTTGCACAAATAACATCGCTGAGTATGAAGCTCTACTTTTGGGTCTTCGGAAATTAAAGGCAATGGGAATCAGAAGGGTCATTCTTAAAACTGATTCTCAAGTTATCTCTGGTCATATTGACAAGAGCTACAAAGCAAGAGACCCGAAGCTTGAAAAGTATCTAGATACAGTCCGAAGGATCGAGGCTTCCTTCGAAGATTTCTCTGTCAAAAATATTCCTCGTGGAGAAAATGAATACGCTGATCTATTGGCTAAGTCAGCAGCCCAGGGGCTGCCTATACCTTCAGAAGTATTTTTTGAAACAATAAAAGCACCTTCGATCGAGCTCCTTGAAAGAGCAATCCTTAATATATCCCCTGTTTATAGTGAAGATTGGAGAACTGAGATTATCTCTTTCCTCCAGGGTAATTTTCTTTCAAACGACGAAGCTTATAACAGGAGAATAGAAGCAAGAGCTCGACCATATGTCATAATAGAAGGGGAGTTATACAAGCGTGGGGTCTGTTCCCCATTGCTCAAGTGCTTATCCAAATCCGAAGGTATAGAATTAATGAAGGACATACATGCAGGTCTGTGTGGATCTCACATTGGATCTAGGCCTTTGCTTGGGAAGGTTTTTCGCCAAGGATTTTATTGGCCAAAGGCATCTTCGGATGCAGAGGATTTAGTTCAAAAGTGCGAAGGTTGTCAGAAATGTGCAAGAGATCAAAAACAACCTTCGTCTTTAACTCAATTAATACAACCCACTTGGCCATTGCAAAGGTGGGGTCTGAATTTGCTATGTCCATTACCACCAGCACAGGGGAACTTAAGATATGTGGTGGTGGCAGTGGAATATTTTTCCAAATGGATTGAGGCGAAGCCCTTAGCCACAATAACTTCATTTACTATTCAAAAGTTTTTCTGGCAAAACATTGTTTGTCGCTTCGGAGTGCCGAAGGCTATCACTGTGGATAATGGGACACAGTTTGATTCTGAAGCCTTCAGAGAATTTTGTAATCAAATCGGCATGAAGATCCATTTTGCATCAGTCCGACACCCAGAGTCAAATGGACTTGTTGAAAGAGCCAATGGGATCATAATGACAGGAATAATGAAGTCAATCTTCAATCAGCCGAGGGGAAAGTGGCCAGACGAGTTAATCAAAGTGGTGTGGAGTCATAACACAACCATGTCAAGATCAACAGGCTTTACACCCTTTAAACTATTGTTTGGTGACGAAGCAATAACCCCAGAAGAGGCCAAAACAGGATCAATAAGGACAGTAGCTTCGGCAGAGGGCGAAAACGAAGCTGATTGCTCTGTAGAAAAAGATGCTATTGAAGGGATCAGACTTCAAGCTGTGGAAAACATCAATAAATATCAAGCTGAAACAATAAAATGGCGTGATAGAAAGGTCAAGCTGAAGAACATTAAACCAGGACACTTGGTACTTCGAAGAGTAGCTAACCCTGAAACAGTAGGCAAATTACAGCTGAAGTGGGAAGGCCCCTTTTTGGTAGTATCTTCGTCAAGACCCGGTTCCTACAGATTGAAGGATATGGACGGCAATGACATTCCTAGATTGTGGGATGCGGATGAGCTTTGGCGATATTATGTTTAGTTCGATGTAATTTTTTATATTCTTTTTTGTGGCACCCTTTTCCTTTCCAAAGGGGGAGAAAGGTTTTTAATGGGGCCACAACATGTAATTTTTCTTTTCCTTATTTCAATTCTATAAGAGCGATATCCCCCAAAAATGTAAATGTAAAAGCTGAGAACGCACCTTCGAGTGCAAAGAAAAAAGAAAAGAAAACAGGGAGAAGCTCAAAAGTCGTTCCTAAGGGAATGCAGAGCTTACAGCGAAAAATAAACGCTGATTCCGCCGAAAGTAAAAGGCGAAGAAGCTCCTAAGGGGGGCTTACAGCGAAAAATAAACGTTGATTCCGCCGAAAGTAAAAGGCGAAGAAGCTCCTAAGGGAGGCTTACAGCGAAAAGTCAACGCTGATACACCGAAAAGTAAACGGTGAAGCCGAAAAGTAAACGGCAAAAAGATTTTTATCATTCTTGAGGGGATGAAGGGCCGTGCTTATGGTTTTTGAACATGTGTCCTAATATTCATTTGCACATTACATGTCATCATGTCATTTGTGTGACACCCCAGGTGTCTATTTCATGTTACGCCGTGAATTCATCCCAATCTCGAATGCTCAGTGAAAATTTCTATTTCTCACTCGCGTATGTCTCTGACTATCCAAACTATTCATTCTCATTTCACCGGATTCGAAGTTATTCAGTCTCATGGAAGGCTGAATTTGGAGCCTGTTAAAAACTTTTATTCTCGACGCGAATGCAAATTCGGTAATCAGTCCCGATTTTTTTTAAATCTCGTCTAAAGCTCATTTAATCAAAACTCTCGACTATTGTTAGTGGATCTGTGCCCGAATCCAATTTTTCGATACTCGATCTATGTCTGAAAATTAATCCGAGTCCGTACTCTCAAACGGAATACTCAATATGTCGTCCTCTAATCAATTTTATCCGACTCGGCCAAATATCTCTATGTCCGAACCGAATCCAAAAATCAACATCGACAATGATTTTTATTAATCCGACTCGCTTTATCTCGATGTTGAATCCGAAGCCGATCGATCTCGATTCATTTTATTTCTACTTATGCGCGAGAATTTAATTGCCAAGCAACACCCAAATAAAATGTCTCGATTCATTTTATTCTGTGGCCTCTCGCTCATCCATACATCAGTTCGCTCCGTTCCCTGCGTCAGTCTCAGCCAACGAGTGAGCGCTGCGCGAATCGGCTAACAGATGACCACTCCTCTCCAACCAATAAATTGCCCGTCTTAATATACAACTCATACGGGAGCTCTTGTCTCAGAATAAAATTCAAACAAAAATTACTCAGCTCCTAAGCAATCGACCCTTTTTCTCTTAAAAAAAATATAGTTCACCAGCATCTGTTTCACCAGCATCTGCTTCCTTTCTCCCGCACGCCACGGTCTGCTCAGGCTAGCAGTCAACGCTGGCTGCCACTGCCAGCCCTCGGCCTATGGCTGGCCACCAAATTCTGCGCCAATAGCCCGCGCCGCCCAATTTGACCAATGTGTGGCCGCCAAATCCCTGCGCCAATGGGTGATGCCGTTCCTCCCAACCAATCACCATGTTGCAGCCATTCTTTAAACGTCGCTCCCTCTCTTCTCCTTCCAGCCGACGCGCACACTCTCCCTGTCTTCTCTCCCACACGGCAGCACAACCAGAAATTCTTCCTCCCCTGCTGTCCATGGTGAGCAGCAAGCAGGGAGCTCAGCTCCTCCTCTCCTCCCATGGCGTCCCCTTTCTGGCAGCTCGGCTCCCTGCTGGATCTCGTCCTGGTGGCCGTGACGAGCTCCTTTCCTCCAAGCCGGCCTGCAGTGAGCTCCCTTGGCCCGAGCTCGAACAGCCGGTCCTCTTCCTCAATGCCGGCAACCAGTCAAGCTCTAGCCGCCGTCTGCCAGTACCGTGCACGAGCACTAGCCCTGGACGCCAGGCCGCAGGGTGTGCGCTTGTCCGCAGCCAGGTTCGTGTAGCCACCGTGGAGCTCGATCAACCTTCTTCCCCACTGTGCTGCGCCGGATCCGAGCTCCCCTAGTGCAGCCGCCCCTTCCCCCATCAGATCCATGGCGCCACATCTCCCAGCCAGCCTCCTCTGCCCAGCGCCACCCCTTCCTTTCTCTAGGCGTGGACGAGCTCCTCTCTTCCCCTTCGACTTCCATGGCCGCCGGCCCCTGTGAGCTCGCTGCTCCCTTCCATGGCACGCCATGGCTCCTCCTCATGGCGCCCCACTCCCTGCAGGCAAGCTGCAGCCCCTCCAACTCCTTCCATGGCGCCCAGTTCATATGCACGGCCGGGATCCATCGGTTCCTGTGTTCCCCATGGCTGAGCTCGCCCCATGGCCAGGAGCTTGACGCCGGCCACCTTCCTGTGTCCCTTGCCGCAGGAGCAGTAGCTCTTGCCTGCGCCCTCTCCCTGCTCTTGCCGAAGCCGACGTCCCCTGCTCCTACTCTCTTCCCCACAAAACAGCAGCCGCAGCGAGCTCGCCGTCAACCTCGTGCAGCAGCCGCGACGCCAGTTCACGCAGCCACATGGGTTCTCGCTGTGTCGCGCCCTCGGCGTGCTCGACGAAATGCCGCAGCAGCAGCAGCGACGCCCTTCGCTGCGTCGCACTCGCCAGGACGGGCCTCACGCTATCGATCTGCGCAGCATTTGTGGGTCGTCGTCGAAACCCGCGGTGAGCTCCTCGCTGTCCCGTGTTCTCTGATTTTATAAAATAACTGGACTAATAAAGCTGTGAAATAATTGTGTATGTCGTTAATCGCAGCCCCTTGTCGTCGTCACGCTTCGCGCGTCGTTTCTCGACAGGAAGCCAAACCGACATGCATGCATGCACAACTCCACTCGGGTTTCAGCCAGGTTGTTCGCCTTAGAAAAATGGTGGTTTTTGTTTTATTTACGATTCAGTCGATGGCGTGAATATGTGCATGAAAATATAATTGTATGAATGGACGTGAGTAGAAAAGAAAACGAAGTAGAAAGAAACTCGGATGTTTTTATATTTGATAGGAAAAATATGCGATGCGTTGTTTAAATGCGAAAACTAAGTTACAAAATGCGGATTTTGTTTTGGGAAAATGCATCGATATGTGTTTATGTGAAAAGTGTATTGTTTTATGCAACGTGATGGGATTCGTAATTATATAGGGGATATAATTGTTAATGTGACGAGTAGTTTAGACAATGCTAATTTGCGTGGAGGATGAATTATTAATACATGAGTGTCGGAGTTCATATATTAGTGGTCGCGCCACATTGATCGAAGTGTCTCGAGTGCACGCCACAATATGGTTGTATGCGAGACCGGGTTATGTTCCTGACGAGTTAGTAAAAATCTATCGGTGTCACTTGTGTTAAGTTGAGGTTTATTTGCGCGTGGAAAGTAATAATGTGCTTAATACCTAGAACTCTTAGTCGATAGTAGAAATTGTTTTGGCTTATATAGTGAGGTGATGACATGTCGTAAGTAGTCATCGCTTCCTCTATATCTTGAGTCGGGTCAATACGCGTTATGTGTTCATGATTTGGAAAGTAAGCGCATGATGGTTTCGAGTTAGAGATTAGTGGTTTACGATTCGTATAAATTGGTCGATGTACGAAAATACTTGTGAATCTGTGTGTTTATAAAAATGTTGTAATATATGTTATGTCTCGGGTTGCGACGATAATAGGCAAGCCGACATGTATGTTATTTAGCGGCTATGTCGTTGCTCTAGTTAGCCAAATTGTTAGATGGTTTGGTTAAGCGCGTAATCGCAATAAATTGCTTGTTGTAGTCTAAATGTGTATGGTTATGGTCGCGGGTAAAAATTATAGTGCTCATGTGATGTCTAAGTTGAAATACAAATTATTGGGTGAAAAGCGCTTCGATATTGATTACCGTAGAGAATGCGTTGTTAATTGAGTATGGCACTTCTAGTGTTCAAAATGACACGGATAAGAATTAGTAAGTCTACTTATTAGTCCTCATTTGATTAATTTAACGCTAACAAATGGTAAAGTGTTAGAATGGTTCGAGTCTCTAGAACGCGACAATTCTTGAAGTAAATAGGAGTTGAAATTATTAGTTGCTGTTTTGGACTGCACGCAGTGATTTCTCCGTGTTGTATGTTTGATGAACCAAATTGTGTTTTCTGTAGATATGTGCTATAGAAAAGTTGTAGATAACTTTATTATCTTACTTGTGTTAAAATTTGACAGCCATAAGTCTGATCGTTTAGAAGCTATACTTTTCACAAGTTCAGTAACTGAATCTGTCCAATTTTTGAACAGATTTCAGAGATTGCAATTGTTGCTTAAGTTAATGTTAAAATCAGTTATTGGTGGTCACAAGAAAGTTGTAGATAACATTATTATCTTACTTGTGTTAAAATTTGACAGTCATACGTCTGATTGTTTAGAAGTTGTGCTTTTCGCAAATTCAGTAACTGAATCTGTCCAATCTCTGTACAGATTTCAGAGAGTGAATTGTTTGCTTAAACTAATGTTACAATCTGTTCATGGTCATTATAAAAAAGTTGTAGATGCTTTTCTTATCTTGCTTGTGTTAAAATTTCACAATCATAGTCCTGACAGTTTAGGAGTTATGAATTTTACAAACTGGTTGTTGTGTTCTGTCCACTGTCAGAACAGATTTCGAAAACTATGTTGTTTGATTTAGTTAAACATTGAATCACTTCTTGGTGATTATAAAAGTTATGAAGTGCTTTTGCTGATCTTTCCAAAAAGTCTTGGATCACTCTTTTTGGTGGCCTGAAGCTTAAGTTATGAATGTTTCAAATATGAAGACTGAATCTGTGCAGTTATGGACAGCAAAGTCTTTTAGTAATGTTTACCCTTAGTTAAATATTGAATCACCTTGAGATATTTATAAATGATATGTAGACAATTTTATTACCTTTCCAGAAAGTCTAGGATCACCTTGTTTGGATGCCTGAATATTCAGTTATGAATTTTTAAAGTCACAAGTCTGAATCTGTCCAAATCTGGACAGCGCTGTTGTGTTAACACATTTTGACCTTGCTAAGTGTTTAATCATGTTGTGATGACAATACTAAAGTTGTAGAGAACTTTCTAAACTTTCCAGAAAGTTTTAGTTTGCTATTTTTGGATTAATATTTGAAAAGTTATGATTAAAACAAGTAGCTGATGTGCTGCTGTCCTAAAAATCTGCACATGCTCAAATGAATATTTAGTTCACCATTTTAGCTAAAAATGCTTAGTTAGCACTTAACGGACATAGACTTGTGATGGCTAAACTTAGGTTAACATGTGTTTCATGATTAATGTGCTTGCTTGCTGTAGTTGATTGTGATAGAGGAGTCCATCGACATTGATGCATCGGTCCTCTATTAAACTTGTGTTTGTGATGCTTTTGTGTGATCAATAGAAGAACTAATGAAAAGCCGTAGTAACTAAATAAATGCTTGTACGAGTGATATCGTGTTGCGTTGGTTAATTGTAGGTAGTGATCGTTGTCTTTCCAGTGGTAGTGTTTACGTGTGCCCAATGACACATAAATAACTAGTGTTTGCGTATAGTTGTTGCAGTGTCTTACTAATTAATGTTTAGTTCGCCATTGTGTCTTGGTATATCTTGTGCTATTTTTGTGCTATTTTCATTATATTCATACATATGCATCTTGCACCTCATATAGGACCGAGAGATGATGATCGAGCCAGTGATGTGGTGCCACCCACAAGATGCAGTTGGTGGACGACCTGAAGAACGATGGACATGACCAGTAGATGCTCGCCAAGCGAGTAACTCCCCAAGCAAACACTACCTAAGTGTTAAATTAAAGGCAAGCCCCGGTTTTATGCATAACCGTTTATATATGCTACTTTACTACACTTAATGTTTGTAGGCTTGTACCGTGCACTTAAGTGTAGGAGTTGCCTGAAACCCTAGTTGCATGAACTCAAGATTCCTTTTGAGATGGATACTAGTATGCTAAGTCGAGTAGCTGCTATGCTAAATCAGGATCTCGGTAGAAGTCGAGTGATTTTTCTAGCACTCGCGCGAGGTCAGGAATTGGTTGTATCCATTTTTGATAACAGAATGGTGATGGTCTGTGGACACGGATCCATGGGGATGTGTTGTCTATGAGACAAAATTGGAATAAGGATTAATGTGCGGATACCTGTGTCAAGCGTTTGAAAGTACTAAACACATGTCGGGAAAAATGGTAACCGGTAAACCTAGTACCTGAGTGAAGCCGGGCGCGGACTTTATCCCTCACGCGACCTGAGACTGGGTCTCCCATTCTAGATATGGTGGGTACAAGTGCGCCCACTGCACGGCGGCGACCGGGGTCAGTGGAGCATTGTATGCCAAGGCGGTGAGGCCTGGACGCGAACGGGGAATCGATGGGGACGGTTGACATGTGTGGGGACGGAGTGCCCTGACATGTCGTGTGTTTAGGTTTACCTTGCAAGGATAAAACTCGATTCGAATCGTCTGCTTCTCGCAGCTAATGAGACTGCTTGATCCATTGTACTGCATTGAGTAATAAGTGGAAATGAGGATACTGGCAAAAGATGTTGGTTGACTAAATTGCTTGCTACCATGTATGAATAGATAGGTTCTTATCTAGTCTAAATTATTATTCTAGAATTTGAAAAGCTAAAACTTGTTTTTAGACTCAGCTAGTGCTTTTGGCAAACCAAACCCCTCAGCCAAACAACTGCATGGTCTAGAGGTAGAGGAGTAGACTCCTCACACCGGGTAAGTCTAGCTGAGTATTAGTATACTCAGCCTTGCTTGTGGCATAATTTTTGCAGGTACTACTTAGGATGGTTGGTTGATGGTGTGACTTGGCCTTCATCCCTGCCACCGGGATAGACGGTCGAGTGGGTTGTTGCTTCCGCAAGAGAGGACCAGGTGGAGTAGCGTGGCCAGGCTTCGCCATGTTACCCGGTTTTCTCCGTTAGTTATTTCCGCTGCATTAAAAATTATGGTTATTATTTCTAAAACTCCGATAATGTAATCACTATTGATAATTATTAAATTTGTGGTATTATGCTTTATTGTATTTCTTTGTGCCTCACCTTCGAGTGAGCTAGTGGTATTCGATCCTGGATAAGTGGCTTTATCGGACTAGATCCGAGGGACTGACGGGTTATTCTGATTTAAGTGTGTTGCTGCCTTTAAGGGTGCGACTTGGGCACTTAAGCTGGAATAAGTCGGGCGGTTCCGCCACAATTTGCATTCATAAACATCCATTTAGACATATATAGAATCATCATCATGCTACACAAAAAAGACAGGTGCTTCAGAAAATAAGGAAAAGATTCGAAGGAAAAATTTTCTATGCTTCATTGTGTACGAAAAGAAGGGAAGGTGTTTTTCGCCTTCGGCTCAAAAGAGAAGTTTCGTCCACAGCAAAGCAGACTGAATGCGGATAAGGGAGACAGGATATATTACAAGGTATGTACAAATTTACATGAGTTATTCCATATCTATATTACAAGAGTTTCTCCAAGAATTTTTGCAGGAAAGCACATTATAAGCAACTTTAAGCTTCAGCTAAGGCTTCGTCTTCAGTTTTGTCAAACTTCAGCATTGTCAATCTTCAGCTTCGTCATCCTGTATATACCAAACAGCAGAGTAAGAAAGGTACAAATTTCAAAGGAGAAGGTAAAAGTAACAAACATAAGTTTCTTACCGGCTTAAGATGGCTTCGAGCTTCGTCGCCTGCCATTTTCCGCCCGCCACTTACCCAGATCTGGGTCATGAATCTATTTCCAATGCATCTGGCTAAGCTTGGGATATCTATCAAATCTGAAGCTGACAAGCTGAAGTTTGGTCTGTTCACAATGTTTCCATGCGTGCAGCCAGCCTTCAAAAAAGCCGTAGCTGTGCCCCGAGAAGCTACCAGGGCGCAGAAGTCGGCGTGCCCACCAATAACTTCGTCAAGGGCGTCAACTTCGCCTTCAATATATTCTAATGTTCTTGGCAGATTTTCAGCTGAAGGTGTAAATTTCGAAGAGCTAGCTCCGACAGAGTGAAACACATCCTTCAGCCGTTGCACACATCGGTTGCCGAAGCTTAAGCATTTCTCCTGAAGTTCTTTAAAGGATTTCTGCAAATTTGAGTATTTATCCACTTCAGTTTTCATGCTTGCTTCAAGATATTTCTTTTCTTGCTCGAATTTTTCTGATTGTTGGAGCAATTCATTCTTTAATTTGTCATTCTCAGTTTGGACTTCAGCCAAAGAGTCCTCCATGGTCTGAATAACAAAATCCTTCTTTTCTAATGCACCTTCGTGCTCTTTGACCATGATTTCAAGGTCTTGGATTGTGAAGTCTTTCTTTTTCAGATTGGCTTCGTGATTTTCAACTTTTTCAGCCAAATCTTGAATGACGGCTTTGTTTTTCTCTTCTTCCAGATCTTGTTGCATTTTTAGAACCTTGCTTAATAATATGCTCTGTCGAAACGATCTTCGTTAGAACACGACCCAAAAGATAATAATAATAGTAATAAAATAACAAAAATATTCGTTACCTTGAAGTTAGCATAAAGCAAGCTTCCGGCGATGTGGTGTCGTTGATAACGGCACAAGTCCACTTCCAGCTTCGGCAAGCCAATGCTTTTGGAGAGGGTTCTAACAATTTTGGCCTCGGTGCGGTTCCGAAGGCATCTTAGTTTCCCTTCGTTAACCCCACCAAATAGCATAGCCCCTAATTTATATCCGCAAGATATGGCATATTTTTTCAACTCCTCTTTTTCGGCGTCTGTTAACTCTTGTCCGAGCAAATCTTGAAAGTTAAAATCTCCTTCTTCTGAAATTTCATCAATTTGCCATTTCCCCTTTTCAGTTGCCGTATTCACCGCAGCCACAGTAGCTTCTTCTTCAGCCATTCTCAGGAGTATATTGTCAATAACCTCAAGTGTGGTTTCTAGGTTCGACTCTTCGGTGGCCCCGGCTTCGGCCCCGGTAGCTTCGGCTTCGCCGGTTTCAGCTTCAGTGGTTTTCATTCCAGTAGCTTCGGCTGCGGCGCCTTCGGCTTCGGCAGTTTCGGCAAAGACAATTTTTGACACCGTCGCCGGTGGCGGCGTCTGATGGATCACATCTGTTACTTGAATAATTCTCTATTTTTTCGGCTTCGCAGGACTTTCTGCTGCCGAAGCTGCCTTGTCCTTCTGAAAAAACTTCGTCAGTTCCAGTGCCAGCGGACTTAGCCTGATAGGCAAGGGTTCAGTCATTACCTTCATAATCTCTTCTACTTCAATAGCAGAAGGAGTAGCAGGAGTATTTTCTTCTTGAACCAGCGTTTCCGGCTCTTGAGATGCACTTTTTCTCTTTTTTGTACTGGCCACCTTCGGTTCAGGGTTTGACTCTTCAGGGCTAAGTTTTTCAGAATCTTTCTTTTTCTTTTTGGCTACCTTGCCGACCTCTTCGTCAGTAGCGCTGGCAATTATTTTTCGCTTCGGGCCTCCAGCATCCCCGCCCACTCGACCATAGTTAGCATATTCAAATCCTATAACGTCAAGCACCCTGTTCAGCCTTCGCTTCGGCCGAGTGCCGAAGGCTGCTGTCATCAGCTGGTCTTCTTTTTTGGAGTAATTTCCAAGAATTTCATTACTCATTGTTTCAATTGTATCGAACCATTCTTGGTAGGGTGCTTTAAAATATTTTTTAAACTTATAATAATAAGGCAGTCTGACAAGTTCCCCTTCTTTCTTTTCCCCTTTAAGCTTCGGCATGGTCCACTCTTTCATAGTTGGAAAAACCCTGAAGGCCAGGAATTCCTGCACTAAATCTCTAGTGCCAATATGTTCTGTAATAATTTTGAATTCAGCCAGTGCAGCCCAAGTTGGACCTTCTACTGCCATTTTGCATCGGGGTCTTGTTTCTCCGAAGATTAGTTCAAGAGGGCTCTGTACCAGCTTCTCTTTGTCTTCATCAACTTTGACATAAAACCATTCTGATTTCCAGCCTGCCGGCCATTTGCTTCGGTAGCTGATCACAGGAAACTTCGTGGTTTTCCGATAAGCAAAATTATAGCAACCAAAATTTTCATGCAATCCATCTTTTCTGGCCTTAGTTTGGTAATGCAGCTCATGAACTCGACAGAAGCTGTCGGCAAACGGCTCCACCGCCTGGCTTCGGAGAGCCCAGATATAAACACTAAGCCTGACAATGGCGTTAGGTGTCAGCTGATGAAAATAGATCCCAAACCTTTGCAGTACTTCAGAAATCATTCTATTCAAAGGAAACCTCAACCCAGCTTTCAGAAAACTCTTGAAAATAACTATTTCATCCTTTTCTGGCTTCGGGGTAGTTTCCTCCCCCCGAAGCGAAGCAGCTTCTTCTCATTTTCACTGAAATAGCCCGACTTCACCATCTTGGAGAAATCAGCCTTGGAGACAGTCGACTTTCCGAAGTCCAAATGGTTGGGCTTGCTCGGTACGACGATATGGTAATCATCATCGGAAGCAGCTTCCTCAATATCTCCTTCCTCCGCTTCGGCAACAGTCTGTTCTGTCTTGGCAGTAAGGATTCCTTCCGGGGTCACCAACCCGGATCGTCGCATTGCTTCGGAGATAGGAACAGTCTCCGCTCCTTCGGCTTCGCCTCCCTCATGCTCGACTCTAGCGGTAGAGCGCACTCTGGCCATTTAATTCTGAATTTCTTGCGAACTAAATAACTTCCTCTCCCGAAGCTTTTCTTCTGACGAAGTAGGCCTTGAACTAGAGCTTCGTCTGATTGCGAGAGCAAAGCTTCGGCTATGGTTAAAAATTTTGGCAGTAAAACAGTGCAATAGCAATGAATGCTGTGGTAACTTCACACCTACCCGTCTGTTTATATAGTGCTACAGGTAAGAAGGTGAATCATCAGGATTTTTACACCAGGCAAACAGCTGCTTACACCCACTGCGCGGTGGACCGCAGAGACCAAATAGTAACCCTGCAGGGTGGGACCGCTACGCGCTCGGAAACTGAATCGTTTCTCGACAACGAGCTCAGGGAAGGTGTTTTTCGGACCTTCGGCTTCCTGAAGCCTAAGAGACTTTTTTCACGGATCAAGCTCGTTACGAAAAACGATCTAGCACCGCGAAGGGGCTACTGTTGGGACCATGCTTCGTCGCCGAAGGTCCTGCAGGAAGAAACAGCTTCGGCTGAAGCTGTCTACATGTGCCGAAGGGTGCCGTTCATGAAGCTTCGGAATTACAAACCGACTTAAAAGTAGAATGAACTTTTAGTCCATAAGTGTTTGAGTCGTTGTTGTAAACTTTTATGAGGGGTATGATTGTAATTGCTCACAGGCTGTGTCCTGTGCCTATAAATAGTGAACAGTATTCCTTTACTGTTCACGCATTCCTGTAATTGCAATCGCATCGCTCAGGAATTATTCTTTGCCAAGGCAGAGGTATAAATGTATCTAATATTTGAATACATCAAATTGGTATAATATGAAAATGATGTTGTTCATTTATAATTTACTTGTCTTTAATGCTTCATATCTTGCATTATTTTATAGAATCTATTAGAGTTCAATTACGAAGATTCAACCTTCGTAATTGTACCGTCTTTAACCTTCGTCCGAAGTTCATTAAATCCTTAAGGAGATAATGCTTCAGCGAACGAAGGGCATTAACATTTAACATTTTATGTTGCCTTGTTCTTAATTCATAGCATTTGAGAACGAGTCCCCAACATCTCGGCAATGGGAACTCGTCCTTTGGACAAGCCTTGTTAAGATCTGTAAAATCAATGCACATTCTCCATTTACCATTGGCCTTCTTTACCATAACAATGTTGGCTAGCCACTCCGGGTATTTCACCTCTCTGATAACACCAGCACTAAGAAGCCTCTTCACTTCGTTTTGAGCACCTTCAGCTTTGTTGTCAGACATTTTCCGAAGCCTTTGTTCTCTTGGCCTGAACGATGGATCCACATTGAGTGAATGTTCAATGACATCTCTGTTGACACCACAGAGATCATTGGCTGACCAAGCAAAGACATCTTTGTTGTTGAATAGGAATCTTAGCAAAGTCTTCTCTTGCTCTTCAGATAGCTAAGACCCCAGCAATACCCTTTGCTCTGCTATGTCTTCACATAGGAGCATAGGCTTTGGCTGATCGGCCGAAACAGCCTTCTCTCTTTTGTATCTATACTGCTCACAAGCTTCGGCTCCATCTATATTATGAATTGCCTTTGAATCTGTCCAGTTTCCTTCGGCCTTTCTGGCAGCTTCTTGACTCCCATGAACAGTAATGGGCCCTTGTTCCGAAGGTATCTTCATGCATAAGTATGTTGAATGAAGTATTGATTCGAAAGCATTAAGTGTCCCTCGACCAATGATTGCATTATAGGGGTACTCCAAGTCAACAATGTCAAAGACAACATGTTCAGTCCTTGTGTTATGAACAAAGTCGAACGTCACTGGCATTGTGATTTTGCCGAGTGTTGTAATTTGCCTTCCTCCGAAGCCACAAAGAGGATGTGTAGCATCATGAATCTTATCCTCTAGCTCTTGTATCTGTCTGAAGGCCTTAGCAAATATGATATCCGATGTGCTACTTGTATCAACCAGAACATTATGGACCAGAAATCCCTTGATGACACAAGATATGACCATAGCATCATTGTGAGGGTAATCTTTGAGCTGAAGATCCTCCTAAGAGAAGGTGATTGGGATGTGGGACCATTTTGACTTGATGAAGGGTCCCTGCACCCCAACATGTTGTACCCTTCTCTGTGCTTCCTTCTTCTGCTTCTTGTTAGCCGGCTCTGAACCTGAGCCTCCTGTTATTGGAAGCACCAGCTTCGTAGCCAAAGGTACTTCGGCTTGGTTGTTGAACGAAGCCATCAGCTCAAAAGTGGAAGTGAGTTCACCGGAGGTGGGCGCCAATGTTGGGGACTTGCTCTCAAATGCTATGAATTAAGAACAAGGCAACACAGAAAAAAGGTTAAATGTTAATGTCCTTCGTCCCTCGAAGCATTATTTCCCTCAGGATATAACGATCTTCGGACGAAGGTCATGAAGGACATACCTTCATGATCACTGTTCACATTGATAAAAGGAGAAGCATATGAAACATGAGAGAATAACATGAATAATCACATAACATTATTTACATGCCCTTATTATATAATCATGAATGAATAAGAACAATATTGAATTACATTTGTACCTTCGGCTTGGCAGAAGGTGTAAGTACAAGCGTGACGCACGAGCGAGTACAAATCAACGTGAACAGTACGGGGATACTGTTCATCTATTTATAGGCACGAGACGCAGCCCGGTCAAAATTACATTTATACCCTTTACAACCAATTACAATCACGACACAAATTATCATGGGCCGATCTGTCTTTTCATCTTTAAGTCGGTGCAACCCTTTGTCTCGAGGCGTGTCGTTATGCCGAAGCTTCCTGGAAGGTAGCTCCGGCGTTATTTTTGTGCTGATCTTTCGAAGGTGTTTCTTCTTACAGAACCTTCGGCGACGAAGCAAACCCCCAACATGCATAAAACCGGGGCTTTCCTTCAAATGCTGGGGCTGCGGAAGGATCCTCTGTGGCAGGCTCGGGAACTGGCTCCTGGTCTTTCTCGTGGATAGCTCCTTGCTCGGGAATAAGCACGTACTCTCCGTCAGCGAGGTTGCAATCTAATGAATGCAATGAGTGAGATATATGTATGCCATGACATGCAACTTAGCAATGATAATAGTATGGTGAAATGATTAAGTTAATAAGGTAGAGTTTAATTTTACTACTGGAAATTCTAGTGATACACTTAGCCAATTAGGGTCAAATTTGGTTAATCTAATTGGTCATATTATTTTAGTGTTCCATTGATTTCCTTTAATGTTTTAGTGAAAGTTTATTAAGATTCCTAGCTGAATTCATTGGGGTGAGATTCATTATTCTTCCCAATTTATCTCTTCTTTTCATTTTCTTTTATGCTTTTAAGGTGGGCTTGAACTACAACCTACCTTTATAAATTTTCAAAAATTCTGCAAAAATTACAGTAGCTTCTCACCGGTGTGTAACTCTATGTCTCAAAAATTGAGGCTTAAAAAGTTAAGGGTTTACTCTGTACAAAATTCTCAAGTTGTGGGGTAGAGGGGTGCCTTGAACTACAACTCTCTTCTAACAGTGGATTATTCTCTAAGGCTTATTTTATCTGGTATTTAGGTGCTATAATATGACTTTGTACCAAGTTTTAGCCACTAATACTGATTGGGTATTTTACTGTGATTTTCCAAAGTTCTTGGCCAATGGGGTGCTTTCTACTACCACTATACTTGAAAAATGTCAAACAACAGATTTCTAATTTTTCCTATCTTCTTCTTTGTGCAAGAGCAATCATTCTAGAATTTGGCAACTGTTTACTTATGGGAGAGGGTGGTAGAAATTCTTGGATTATATATCCTTTTTCATGGGGTAGGGGGTAATGGGTGTTACCTTACATTTTTAACTAGGTTTCATATTTTTCTCTCGTGGTCTACTTCATCAATAGTTGGGTAAAATTTTCTTTGCCTAATTTTGCACAATTTTGGCTTTCTTATGATTTAATTGGAACATGGGCCAAAATTAAGTTTGAATTGTTCAACCCACTTATTATGATGGGTTGGGGTATCTACTATTTTTGTAGTGGTGTTCTAGCAGTTAGGAGTCTACTGAATTTTTCTTATCATTTTTGAAATGGTCCTTATATTTTTAATTATGGCTTTTCTGGATTTATTAGTGCCTAATAAAATAATTAACCTAGGTTTCTCTGTATTTTTTCTATGTTCTTTATCACTTAAGTATACTAGGAAAAATATGTTCATCCTCTGCTTATTGTTTTCTACTGCCTTTCTTAATTTCCTATGTTTTGGACACATATAGTCTTTAATAGCAAAACTTGAGTTAATCTTGTATACTGGGGTGCTTAGTATTTTTAAACACTGTATAAGTTGGGTATGTATCTCCACAAATTTTCTTAAGCCTAGCACAGAAGTATTTCTATTTTTCTCTGGATTAATGAGGTTTGGGCAGTTTTCTTATTTAATTTAGAACTCTAAATATTATTGCAGAAACCTTGTGGTTTACTATTTTTTCCAGATAGTTCATATTATTTTGAATCCAGCAAAATTGGTTTGACAAGTTTTGGTTAAATATTAGTTATGAATTTCCTAAGTTTTCTGTTCATTAGAAAGAATTAATCAGAAATGGTTAAATGGAAACTAACTTTGCATCAGGGTCCCTGGCGAATGTTTTTAAGTTTCCTTACAGACTATTCCTCGGGTCACTATTCACATGAGCCACTCACAATTCAAAAAACCCCCTAGGGTTTTACTAAACCTAACCTGAGGTCCTTCTCCTAATTAAACAATACCTGCGGCGGAGGAAAGGGCGGAGGGGCTTACCGGCGGCGAGATTGCTCCGGTGAGGTGGTCGAGGGCATAGGGGAGTGTTGGGGGCCTTCATCTTCCGAAGGTCCTCAAAAACACGACTAACATGTTTTCCATGTATAATACATTCATAGGACCTTCGGCCTTGGGATGAAGCTGTACACGATATGAAAAGCATGGTCTGGGAGAAGGATGAACCAGTTCCGAAGCTACGCGTGGAGAACCTTTGGCTTAGCGGTGGAAAATGAAACCGACTTAAAGAGGAAAAGGCTATTTAGTCCTCGATAGATTGTCCTTAAGTCAATAGTAAATATCAAGGGCATGGATGTAATTTTACACAAGATGTGTCCTGTTCCTATAAATAGATGAACAGTAGCACCGTACTGTTCACGCTGACTGGTATTCACTCGCGTGTTGCACTTGATTTCTTACCTTTTGTCAAGCCGAAGGTACAAATGTAATTTACTGTTGTTAATATTTGTCCATGATTGGATAATGAAAATATAAATAATCCGATGACTTAATGTGGTCATTTATGTTATTTTCCATATTCCTTATGTTCCTACTTTCATTATTATATACTAAGATGATGAAGGTATGTCCTTCATAACCTTCGTCTGTAAATCATTATATCCTAAGGGAGATAATGCTTCGAAGGACGAAGGTCTTTAACCATTGACATTTTGTGTTGCCTTGTTCTTAACTCATAGCATTTGAGAACAAGTCCCCAACATTGGCGCCCACCTCCAGTGAACTCATTCGACCACCTTCGGCAAAGCTGTGACCTTCGTCATGTCGCCGAAGAAGTCTTCAGGGCTAGGGGCTGCATTGCAGCCACTGGACGTCAACCAAGAAACACTACGCGAAGCCAGAAGCCAAAAAAGGAAGGCTACAAGTTTAACGCCTTAGGAGGAGGAGTTGGACCAAGAAATAAGGGACCTCGAAGCCATCCATCAACAGGTCCAGTGGAAGAAGGAGAAGATGCTTCGTCTCTCCGATCTACAAAAGAAGATTGATGAGGCTGCTGAGGAAATGCGTCATCTCACTCAAGATGACCAGGACCGAAGACCTCAACGCAGAGAGCTTCGTCAGGACAATTCCTACGATGATGATGAATGGTATGATGATTTCCATCATGGAAATTTTGCTTTTGATGATGCTTCTCCTCTGTCAGCAGAACTACAGGCTACCCCATGGCCCCCATCATACAAGCCACCCAGCTCCCCATGTATGATGGCCACTCAGATTTGAAGCAGTTTTTGATGAGCTACGAAGCAACCATATCTTCATATGGGGGCAATACTGCAGTCATGGCAATATCCTTCGTCATGGCATTCAAGAATGTTACACAAACCTTGTACTCCTCTCTTCGGCCAAGAACAATCACATCATGGCAGAAGCTGAAGGACATGCTGATCACCGGTTTCCAAGGGTTCCAGATGAAGCCGGTTACTGCTCAAGCTTTGTTCCAATGCACATAAGACCACGAAGAATACCTCTAGGCGTATGTCCGAAGGTTCTTGCGTGTGAGAGCACAAGCGCCCACAGTGCCCAATGAAATTGTCATTGAAGCCATGATCAAAGGGCTTTGGCTAGGACCTACAACTCAATTCGCGAGGAAACGACCTCAGACTCTGGAGAAGATGCTTCTGAAGATGGATGAGTACATCCGGGTCTATAATGATTTCCGCCAGACAAGGGAAGAAGCCTATAGGTTTTCTGAAATGACTAGGGGCTTCGAAGGAAGAATCCACCCTAGGCATGTCAGATCAATCCACAACTCCAGTCAAAGTGATGATAGAGGAAGCCGGTTTCACAGGCCACAGCATAGCTCACAATCTTCAAGGCAACAACAAAGCTCTTTCAGGCCACCAGCTCTAAGGGGTAGAGGCGGCAGGGGCTTCAGAGGAAGATATGGGGATCAGCCCAGGAAACTCTATTGCTTATTCTGTGGTAAAGACAAGGGCCACACTACAAGAACATGTCAGGTCACCATTTAGAAGCAAAAAGAGATTGCCGAAGTAGAAGCGCGGCAGAATCAGCCGAAGCAGGTTTTACATACTACTTCGTGCTACTCTCCCTATATACCGGAATACGTGGGTAATCAACCTGCAGCTTATGTTGCTTCGGCAAGTCATTCACAAGCTTCTTGGCCCCAGCTCCCACTACCACCACCATTGCCACCTACTCATACCCGAAGCCAGCAGCCAGAATGGCACCAGCACGCCCAACAGCAGCGCGACTTCAGGGAGGAGTCCGAAGCTCGTACAGCCAATAGCACTGTACCAGAATCGAAGCATATATACTGAGGAATATCCTACTTTTGATGTACTTTTATCTTTTGTGCCATTTTATTTTTTGTGTGAGAAACAAGTAAAGGAGAACTTAATTTCAATTTCTTGTAATAATTATGTCTGCACTAGAGTGAAATATATCTTCCTCATGGACTTACAAAGCTCGAAAGACGTGTCTAAGAGAGCGGAGTAAAATTCCAAAGCTCAAAAGTCATTCCTAAGGGAGTGCAGCGTAAGTTTTCTGCTCAAAAGTCGTTCCTAACGGAATGCAGAGCCAAAAATTATGATCCGAAACTGCAAAAAGTCATTTCTAAGGGAGCGCAGCGTAAGTTTTCTGCTCAAAAGTCGTTCCTAAGGGAATGTAGAGCCAAATACCACCGAAATATAAGGTGAAGAAGCTCAAAAGTTGTTCCTAAGGGGATGCAGAGCTTAAATGCCACCGAAATAGAAGGTGAAGAAGCTCAAAAGTTGTTCCTAAGGGGATGCAGAGCTTAAAGACTCAAAAGACGTTCCTAAGGGGTTGCAGAGTCTTGTGTATTCCAGTGTGGGCGTGTGGGTGTGTGTCTTCGGCATCGTCATCATTTTGCATCATATCATCATATCATCTCGCATAACATTACATCATACATCATATTGCATTAACGGCACAAAAATTGTATACGAAGCAAACCTTCGGCAAATGTTTTGTCAAAAAGAAGATGTGCTAAGGCACGAAGTAAGCTTTGGGAAATACAGTTTTATCAGACTTGCCATAGAAGGGGTCTCTTTCTTTACGAAGCATGAAAAGAAGGGAAGGTGTTTTTTCGCCGAAGGCTCAAAAACGGTATGTGTGCAAATTTCACGCATCGTAAAGAAATATATTACAGTAATTTACATGTCTCAATTGTTCCATACATCGTAAGGTATTCTTACAATAAAGTTACAAAGTATTATTACAATGAAGTCTACTCTTCTCTAAGGATCTTTTCTGCGGCTTCGTTTAATAACTTATCGACAACTTCGTCGATAATAGAGTTTGCAAGGCTTATAACATCCAGTGCTTCCTTCATCTCCTGATCAGCCAGGGGATTGTACGGTTCCAGCAGTGGTGATAGCTCAGCTGTAGTAGGTAAACTATTAGTTTGAAGCCACAAAGTAAGTACCGAAGTTAAAATTCAAAAAAAAACAATACCTATGCGCCTCTCGTGCTCAGCAGCCTCTTCAGTTCGCCTAGCTTCTTCTCGGGCATCATGAGTGTCTTTCTCATTCTTTTTTATAATTTCGTGGGCCAATTCTCGGCCACCGTTCACCCAGACATCAGAATAAAATTTTCCGCCCATTAAAGTCGCTTCGGCTGAAAGATCTTTTGTATCGTCTATGGAGAAGGCAGCTTCGGCTTGGGCTATAGTCTTGACGTGATCACATCTAGCCTTCTCCAGAATAGCCGCAATCCCCCGGGCGCCGAAGAAAGTGCAGATATCTCCGCGATCGTTTAGAATTTCCTCAAAAGCTTTGGCTTCCCTGCTTATCCACTCAATGACGCCTTTGGGGTTGCCTCGAATGAAGTTCTCCTCAGAGGAGTAAGCAAAGTTGTTTTTCAAATTTTTCATGCAATCCAAGGATTTTTCGAAGCATCTTTCCTTTAATTCGCGAAGCTCCTCAATATTTTTATCTAGTCTGGCCTTCCACCATTCACTTATTTCTTGGCTGGCCTTTGCGACCTCACAATTTTCTTTGGCTTCGGCAAGTTGTTTCCGAAGGTCTTCAACCTCGGCTTTTTGGGCTTCGGCCTGAGCATTGTATTTAGCTTTGTCTTCTTTCATTTTACTCACCAATGAAATTAAAATCTTGTCTTTCTCCAAACCTTTGTTTCTCAGCTCAATTACCTCTGAGCGAAGGTTGCTGAGAGCTATTGTGCAACTTTCGTCTTTGGCGTTCTTTTGTGCCCTCAAGGCATTGCTAAGAATTAAGCCCTGCAAGAAAAAGAAAGACTTAAGCATGACAATGAAATACTTCATTTCTAACTTTAAAGTTAACAACTTCTGTACCTTTATACTGTTGTATGCAAGGCTATCAGCAAGATCATCCTTCGACATGGCCGAAAGGCCTTCCTCAAGCTTCGGAAATCCCATACTTTTGGCTATCTCCCAGCAAACGGATATTTCTTTGTTGTCCAGGAGACAATATAGGAAATCATCTTCGTCAGTGCCATTGAACACTAAGGCCCCCTTCGGATATTTTGGTTTCTAGGCGTAGTATCTGGCTTCTAAGATTTCTTCTTTGGACAAATTTTCCCCGAAGCATGTCGAATAATGTAATCAACATCTTCGACCGGGGCTTCGGGGGCAGGAGATTTAGCTTTTTCTATCATGTCCTGCCCTGCTGCCTTGCCGGTATCCGGAGTTTGTTGCTCAGCTTTATCCTGAAGCACGGCAGGCCTCGTCTCAATGGGCACTGAAGGCTCAGCTTCGGCTTCGTTCTAGGCTGTGACAACTTCGGCAACTTTCTTAGTAGGAGCAGGGGTCAAGGATTTTGTGGTATCCATGACAGCATCTAGCACGCTGGCCATCCTCCTCATCTTGGGAGTTGCGACAGGAGCCTTTGGCACTTTCGGCAATTCTGCCCCTGCTTGTGGGCTCAGAATTTCTGGCATTATCACTGTTTTTTCCAATTTTGGCTCTTTGGCCGCATCATCTTTGGCTTTGGTTGGCCCGACTGTAGTCACCTTCGGCACTTCAATAGACCCTTCAGCGCTCCGAGAGGCGAGAGCGACTTGTTCTGCTTCGGCAGTAGAGGAGGTCCCCCCACCAAATTCAGGCACTACGACCGTTTCAATATATCGAGGTCGGTGCATCAAAACCTTCATTTTCTTACCCTTCGCCAAAGCGGTAGTGGCCGAAGCGGCAGTTTTCTTCTTTTTTCCTTTCCTCAAGGGGTAGCAGTAGTCAGGATATATGAAGCCAATTGCATCAAAAACCTTGTTTAATCTTTTCTTACCCCGACCCCCGAAGGCTGTAGACAAGGCATCATCTTCAGCCTTGGAATATGTCCCAAGCAGCTCGTCGCTGGTAGCTTCAATGCATTTCAACCAGTCATCATTAGGTTCGTCAAACTTCTCTCTAAATCTGAAGGTATATTTCAATTGAACTAAGCCACCTTCACTGGATTCAGCAGTAGTCTCCTTCGGCATTTCCCAGCTATCCACGAGTGGCCACACCCTATAGGCTATGTGCTCTTGGATTATATCTCTTGTGCCAATGAAAGCACAAACATTGCTAAAGGCCTTCTGGCATGCTTTGACGTCACTTTCAATAACCACCTTCGGCCTTCGAAGGCCGAAGCGAGACCAGATGGGGCGTTGGATAATTTCCTTAATATCCTCCCTTTCAATCAGATTATTTTTAACATAAAACCATTCCTCCATCCAGGCCCTGGGCCATCTTTTTCGGTATGTTAGCACCAGGTAGTTTGCATTAGAGTGGGCAATGAATCTGTAACAACCAAAGTTGTTGTGATACTATTCTTTGTCGGTCGCCTTCGTCTCGTACAAAAGTTCATGCATACTGCAAAAACACTTCGCGCTCGGTTCCAGCCCTTGGCTTCTTACAGACCAAACAAACAAGCCCATCCTAATTATAGCTTCAGGGGTAAGCTGATGAAGAAAGATCTAGAATATCTTCAGCACTTCAACCACAAATTTGCTCAACGGGAACCGAAGGCGTGCCTTCAAAAAGCTTCGGTAAACAACAACTTCATTTTCCTCAGGAGCAGGGGCAGTGATGTCCCCTCCAACCATCACAATAGACATGTCGCGAAAGTATCTTCCTCTCATGGTGTCAATATGACTTTGTTTAATGCTCGATTTTCCGAAGATAGTATGGCTTGGTCGCCAGGGCCGGTCCTCAGAATCTTCATCTCCACTTTCCACATCATAATCATCACAATCATCAGAATCTTCAAACAAACCCTCCATTATCTCCTTAGTGATTTTCTCTGTATTTGTTTTTGCCATAGACTCATAAAACCCAGCAATAAAAGGATCTGCAACTTTCTTCTCTTCATACAGCTTCTTCTCCTCAGTTATCTTCTTCTCTTCGGTCATCTTCTTCTCCTCAGACATGGAGCAAGCACGCCTTTAAACCGAAGCTCGAAAATCAGGCGAGAGCTGATAAGCAAGAGCTAAAAAGTTGAGAAAATAACGCAAACAGCAGAAATGGCGTATCAAATGCTGCAGATGTAGGTTCCTATTTATACGCCTAGCGCTTTTCAGCTTGGTGGGCCCCATTTGTCATTGACTTTCGCTATTCTAGCGAAGGGAAGGTGTTTTTCGGACCTTCGGATTAAGGCCTTCATTCACGTCGCAGTATTAATTCGTTGTTACAACAAATTAATACTGCGAGGAGCTACTGTTGGGGGCCTTCTTCTTCCGAAGGTCCTCAAAAACACGACTAACATGTTTTCCATGTATAATACATTCACAGGGACCTTTGGCCTTGGGATGAAGTTGTACACGATATGTAAAGTGTGGTCTGGGAGAAGGATGAACCAGTTCCGAAGCTACGCGTGGAGAAGCTTCAACTTAGCGGTGGAAAATGAAACCGACTTAAAGAGGAAAAGGCTATTTATCCTCGATAGATTGTCCTTAAGTCAATAGTAAATATCAAGGGCATGGATGTAATTTTACACAGGTTGCATCCTGTGCCTATAATAGATGAACAGTATCACCGTACTGTTCACGCTGACTGGTGTTCACTCGTGTGTCGCACTTGATTTCTTACTTTCTGTCAAGCCGAAGGTACAAATGTAGTTTACTGTTGTTAATATTTGTCCATGATTGGATAATGAAAATATAAATAATCCGATGACTTAATGTGGTCATTTATGTTATTTTCCATATTCCTTATGTTCCTACTTTCATTATTATATACTGAGATGATGAAGGTATGTCCTTCATAACCTTCGTCTATAGATCATTATATCCTAAGGGAGATAATGCTTCGAAGGACGAAGGTCTTTAACCATTGACATTTTGTGTTGCCCTGTTCTTAACTCATAGCATTTGAGAACAAGTCCCCAACAGGGAGGTCATGATGGTCACGTTGATGTGCGGATCGTCTCCGGGGATGGTCGGAGTAGGCCGGTCCACGTGCGTAGGCGGGGGAGCTCGTCAGCGGCGAGGGCTTCGACCTATCTAGGGCGGTAGAGTTCGATGAAACCATTCAGTGAGCTTCACTAGAGGTCAGGGAAGGCATGGGTGCGAGGAATTGAAGAATGGTTCACCTGATAGATCGGTCTATGCGCAGTGGCGGGTGGCCAAAGTCCGACGAGGGTGATTCCGCTTCTCCGGTGAGGCAATGCCTCGGCTCAAGCTTGGAGAAGCTTCATAGCCTCTCAGGGAAGCCGTCCAGGGGCTAGGGCGCGGCTGGGGGTCAACAGAAAAGACTGGCCATGTCGGTCGTGCTCGGGCAGTGATGGCGGGCGGTGGTGCTTGCTTTCAACGGCGAACTCCGGTGATCTCTGGCTCGGGTGGGGCTTTGGGTGCACAAGTGCATACGGCTAAGGCCTCTGGGGGTAGTTATAGGCGAGGGTGAGGCGTAGGCACGAGGGGCGGGGTGGGGCGACCATGCGCGGGGCGCGCGCTGCCGCGGCCAGTCCACGCTCTGCCGGTCAGGCAAGTGATCGAACACGTGGCCTCGCTCGGTTTGGTCATTTTCAAATGCTAATTGGCTTGCGATCTTCTCGTAACTCTCCCAAATCCCTGTACACGATTCTTCTTTGTCGTTTACTCTTTGTTTCTCTTACAGCACTCGAGTGGATTTGATCTCGGATTCGTGAGATACGAGGGGGCAAAGTTGGGTTTGTCGCTCGGCTGAAAACCGAGACTAAGGTCGAGTCAAAATGTGTCAAACAGTTTTTGTTTTATTTCAAACTTTGCGAGATTATGTTCAAGGTAATTTGGTGCCACTTTCATATTTGGGTTTTGTAGATTTGGGTTTTGGAAAAGAGAGAACACGGCTGAACTTCATGAAGAGGTGAAAATTCAGTTCTGAATTTCCATTTGAGATTCTAGCTTGAGGGGTCTTTTTGGAAATTTGGCAAAGCTCCACTGATCAAGGTTTCTTACTACATTTCGTAGTTTATTTAGTGCACTTTAACTTTTCCATTTGGTTCTCTTCATGATTTTATGTTTTTCATAATCTTTTTACAAGTTTTCCCTTTTTGCACTAAAATGGCCTACTTAAGGTTATTTAGGGTTTGTGAACTTTTCTCACTTTGAGGTGCATGATATGATTAAGGCATGATCCTTAAGATGAACAAGACTTAATTAAACCTTTGTTTCTAATTTTTGGTGTCTTTTGCTCATTTGGATTTACATGTGATAGTGATCTTTAGTTAGTACTAAGAAGAACCCTAGGTAACACTGGGTGTTACAACGATCTCATAGCAACGCGTAGATTATTATTATGCAGCTTGATCATATGTTTGGTGTGATGTTAATTTTTCCTATACACAGTTTGTTTGTATTGCTACGACTAGAGCGAGGTTACGAGTCACCTGAAGAGCAAGTTGGTATCTAGAATCTCAAGTCCCAGGCAAGTTGTGCCCTTGATCACTTCTTTTTACCCAATCATGTTTTTATTAATCATAATGATCTGCATAAGTTAATTTTAATGGGACCCAATAGGTTACCCTAGTTTGACTATCTTTATACCTTGTTTACCACTGAATTTTTGGGTAGTACCAGCTATTGCTATATGTGGTTTTGGGTATGGAGATACAAATTATTCATTATCATACTTTTATTATCAGTTGTTTATTACTATTCATGATAAGATCATTACGTTAATTGGAACATGGAGTGACCACCTAGGAAAACAGTGCTACCACAAGGGTGGTATGGGATGCCCTTGGCTGACTAATTAGGAAAGCTAGTGTAGGACTACCTTACCCGAAAGGGGCAAGGGCAGTAGGGGAGTGGTCAGTGTAGGGAGGCCCTTGGGTTGATTTTGCTGCGTTGGCGGTCATGCGAGGGGTCCCTGCGTTGGAGCTTCCTAGAAATTGCAGCGGGATTTATGAAGCTAGTGGAACTTTGTAAAGGCCTCGTAGTGGTACCCTGCCTCGCTTCCTTGGTAGAGGTGTATGGGGTCCGATCAACCTCGTGGCAAATGGGTAACACGACTTATGGGTAAAGATGCGCAAACTCTGGAGAGTGTAAAACTGGTATATCAGCCGTGCTCACGGTCATGAGCAGCTCGGACCCTGACATGAGTAATTTATGGAACTAAATTCAATTTGCATATGCATTGCACTGAGGGTGTTGTTATCACTTTTGTTCTACTACTTAATTGGGTTGATATTTACTTATACTTAGTAATTGCTAATAAAATTTTGACCAACTTTAAAAGCAATGCTCAGCTTCAACCATCCTCTTTGGTAAGCCTTACACTTAACATGAGCTCCCATCTTTGGCGAGTTCATGCACATTATTCCCCACAACTTGTTGAGCGATGAACGTATGTGAGCTCACTCTTGTTGTCTCACACCCCCCACAGGTCAAGAACAGGTATCGCAGGATGAGGCGCATGGAGGATGCTGTGATGAGTTCGTGAGAGGTCTAGGCCGTCGTCTCCCAGTCAACTTTGGGTTGCTGGATCATTGTCTCCTTATGATGTAATTATTTATTTATTTTATATAGAACTCCTATTACATAGTAAAGATGTGACATTCGTTTCTGTACCACTATTCATCATATGTGTGAGACTTGCTCCCAGCACACTTGGTGATTATTTCGCGCCCGGGTTTTGGACCCCTAAAATTTGGGTGTGACATATCACTATATCCTACTAACGGAGCAATCGGCTTAAGTCGGAAACGCCTTAAGTCGGTGCAACATGCTTACGCTTACACGACTTAGGGTGATCACTATACCCTACTAACGGAGCAATCGGCTTAAGTTAGAAACGCCTTAAGTCGGTGCGACATGCTCACACTTACACGGCTTAAGGTGATCACTATACCCCACTAACGGAGCAATCGACTTAAGTCAGATACGCCTTAAGTCGGTGCGACATGCTCATGCTTACATGACTAGGTGTGATTACTATACCCTACTAACAAAACAGTTAGCTCAAGTCAGGAACGCCTCAAAGTAATACAACATGCTCACATATTCGAGGGTGATCTCAACACCCTGCTAATGGAATAATCGGTCCAAGCATAGCGTGATCACACACACGTGAATTCCATGATACACTGTCTCGCTAAAAATACTAACTCAATGAAAAGTATTTCTCATCTGAACAAATCACTGTGCAGAGCATCTTTGCAGGCAACCTCGCCATCAGGATTACCAGAGGAAGAAGGTTTGCTGACACCAGTAGAAACAGCGAGAACGTCAGCAACGATGTTCTCAGGCACCACAACACCACATATTCTCATCAGGATTCGCCCGGCGCGAACAGCCTTGTCCATCGCTTTGTCACACATTGCTTCCATAACAACATGGTCATCCTCTAAGGCCTTGATGTTGTGACGAGCGACTTCCAACTCTTGCGTGACAAGTTTCTTCGAGGCGCGCAACTCCTTGATGACAGAATCTTTCGAAGACAGTTGCTTACCAAGTCTTGACACTTCAGTCTTGGAAGCCCTCAACTCATCCCTATGATGGTCTAGTTCCGACATAGTAAATCGATGGCTCCTCTCCAAGATAGTGAGGGAATTGCTAGCTTCACGATATAATCTATCTAGATTGTCACGAGAATCAAGAAGCGTTTGCCTCTCCTCCTACAGGCAAGAAGAGCATTGAGCATCGAAGCAAAGGGGTCAAACAGAAGTAGCTAGGAAAATCTACCTCGTGAGCCATTTTCTCTGAATCGAGTTGGGCATTCAAGGAAGAGTTCAAGGTCCGAGTGCTATCCAAGAATGCTAAAACCTGGTTCAGATCAGCTTGACTCTAGGTATACCTTTCCTCAGCATCGGAACACCGCCGAGTCAGAGCTGGTGAAGCAACAGAAACATACAAGATGTAAAATGGGAGAAGCAATAAACAACAAAAGGAAGTTGCAGAACCACTAACCAAATTTTGAGGCCTTTAGATCATCTATTTGCCTCTGAAGCAGGAGAGGATTCCACTGCATCAAAGACGAAACTTGGTCGGGGACAGGGGTGCCACAAGATTTCAACTGAACCGACACAGAGTCGAGGACATTCTGCAAGCTTAGAAGTTAGCAAGGGAACCCGTTTGCCAACATAAATAATGCAAGGCAAAAATCAGCTCACCTGGAGGTTAGAAAGGAATAAGGGGAATCCCAGTGCCGGAGGCATCGGTGCCTGGTCTGATGATGGAGTGTTGACAGAGACAATGTTGGGAGCATCACTCAGGGAGACCTTAGCTCCAACAGCAGGCGGTGGATTCCTAGCATCTGGGTCACTGGCCTCTAAGGTGACCAGACCAACAACAGCAGTAGGCGGACTCATCACCACAGGTTCCTCAGATTGTACCGGTGGAGATCCGATATGAACATCCATGGAGGCAGCCGAAGAGGAACCAAGCTTGGCACCCTTGGGGGCTGGATCATCCTCAGCACCAACCTCGGGGTCTGGGTTATCCTCAGCGGCACCTTCGGAAGCGGAAGCACCCTCGGTCGTACCCATAGGTGCCGGGTGACCCTGGCCTGCAACGTCAAGAGCTAGTGTGTCCCCGCGAGCTAGACCGCCCTCCAAGGTCGAAGAAGCATGAGAAACTGTCCGTGTTAGTTCTTGCCCAACAGGATTACCAGCCAAAGGGACGTCATCCGGGACCTCTGTACGGACGACAAAACTTTCAGTCTTAGGAGGCTCCAATAAAAGGTCTTCAGGAATAATTTACTCTAGTACATGGTCAATGGCAGACATCATCAACCCCTCGAGACTAACTAGTCCCGATAAGGCCTGCATTGGAACGTCATTGCTGCTATGGCTGCGGCTGTTCTTGCGAACCAAAGGGACAACTTCCTTTTCCTCCTCTTCATCCTCATCAAGCGCACGACCACCAACTCTGACAGCATCACAATCTTCAATGTCATCCTCGATGTTGGCGCTCGCCGGGCCACCACCGAAGTTTTTTCTTTCTCTTCTTCCCCTCGGCAGGCGTGGCTGGATGGCTCGTTCGACGCAATCATTTGCGACGAACACTTCTAGGACTCTGAATTCCTTTATCCTCGCCAAGGACATGTCCAGTTACAGCAGTCACTGACTCAGTACGGGCAGAGTCACATGATTCACCCGCCATCATGCTAAGAACAGCGTTCACCTCATCCTCATCAGCAGTTGTTTGCATCTGGAAATGGGTTGTCTCTCCTCTTCAGAGAGATTTCGGTATGGAGCAATGAAGGACTCAATATCCTCTGGGAAGGGTCGCACTCTATGGCCCGGATTGCCATCTTAAACATGAGGGTTGGAAACGAACTCAGAAAAGGGGCTCTATGGAGGAATATTCGATGTAGAATACGATAAGGGAGCACCAGCATTCAACATCTTGCCTCTCAGAATCAAATCAATTCGTCTCAACACGTCTTCTTCAAGAATTCGTCTGTTGGTAATTCGGGTAGGGTCATTGACCCTAGTATACAGGTAGGCAGGGTAGACTCTATCTTTTAGAGGTTGAATATTCTTAAAGACAAAATCAACAACAACAACTTCAGCAGTCAAGCAGGCCCTTCAACGCACATATCTCAGCAAGCAGCACACTGGACTCAGCAAGCTCCGAATCTGTAGGGGTCCCTGTCTAGCTGGGAGTTCGGACATCAGGCTACCTCCCCGATCGGGAAGGGAGGGACTTGTTCTGATTTTCCAAGGTAAACCACTCGAGGTGCCATCCTGTCACACCCGGATTTCGGGGCACCAAGACCCGGGCGCGAACATAATCACCAGGTGTGCTAGGACCAAGTCTACACATATGATGACTCATGGTACAGAAACAAATGTCACCTCTTTAATATATAATAGGAGTTATGTACAAAATAATTAATTAATTACATCATACGAAGTCGATGGTCCAGTAACCCAAAGTTGACTGGGAGACGACGACCTAGACCTCTCATGAACTCATCACAGCTTTCTCCGTGCGCCTCATCCTGCGGTACCTGTTCTTAACCTGTGGAGGTGTGAAACAGTAAGAGTGAGCTCACATATGTTCATCGCTCAACAAATTGTGGGGAATAATGTGCATGAACTCGCCAAAGGTGGGAGCTCAGGTGAAGTATAGGGCTTACCAAAGAGGATGGTTGAAGCTGAGCATTGCTTTTAAAGTTGGTCAACATCTTATTTAGTAGTAACTAAGTGTAAGTAGATACCAAACTAGAGTAATAATAGATCAAAATTGATAACAACACCCGTGATGCAATGCATATGACAAATTGAATTTCATTCCATAAATTAATCATGCGAGAGTCCTGAGCTGCTCATGACCACGAGCACGGCTAGTATACCAGTTTTACACTCTACAGAGGTTGTACCCTGTATCCACAAGTCGTATATCCCATGTCGCCAGGGTTTGCAAGGCCCTTAGACACTTCTGAGGTGCATGGCTAGGGATCCACTACGAGGCCTTTACAAAGTTCCACTAGCTTCAAAAAAGTCGCTACAGTTTCTAGGAAGAGCAATGCAGGAATCCTCCGTTTGACCGCCATCGCAGCATAATCAACCCGGAAACCTCCCTACACGCCTACTCCCCTACTGCCCTTGCCCCTATCGGGTTAGGTAGTCCTCCACTAGCTTTCCTAGTTAGTAAGCTAAGGGCGTCCCATTCCACCCTTGTGGTGACTACATTATGCCCATGTTCCAATTATTATGTTGTTATTCTATTTATGTTCATGTCCCTGTGGTCGTCTGTGGCCGGGTCGTCGTCTCCATACCGCCATTACCGCGCGCTGCAATGGCTTGGCCGAGTTTGGCGTACCTCGCCTCACCAGCGTGCGATCCACAATCGAGGCGCTACCGACCTCCTCTCCTCCGTATAAAGGTGGCCTGGGCATCTCCTTTTTCTTCCCCACCGGGCCATACTTTGCAGCAGCCATTACTATGTAGAGAGCGCAGAGGGCCGTCACCTGGTCCGCTCGCCGTTGTGTCCATTCGGGGCAAACACAGAGACCTCGGGAGCCTGCCGCACCTCCATCGAGCGGAACGGAAGAATGGTGGGAGAACAGAGAAACTCCACCGCCATGGCCCGGCGCCGCGCCTCCTCTGGTGCACTGGTACCGCTGCCATGTGCCGTGCAGTGCGTTGGTGGGATCCTGTCGTCGTGGTGGGAATCCAGCGGCCCTGGGTAATTCGGGTGTGCGCCCACATTTGGCCTCGGTGACCAGCTACAGGATTCCGCCGACATCTCCAGTGCAAATCATGTGGTCATTCCGGGTGGATTGATGCCGGGGGACCCTGGGATTGTTCACCGGAAAATCTACACAGCGGCAAAGCGACTCTGAGCGGTGACCGGAGTGATTACGCCATCCCATTTGGTAAGAAGCTTACCTGTCAATTCTATTTTTCCTCCGCAACGCATAGATCGTCTCGGTGTGGGGGTTTTAGGCTCGGAATCTAGGCAGGAGGTGGTGTGTGGCATGGCGCTGTAACACCCATGTGTTTATATTCTGCTCGACAACGAGTATGGATTTAAACGCATAATATCAGTGGATAAAATAGATACTAAATTTTAATCATCTTCATCTATCGCGATTTTAATATCGCATCTATTTCTGTCTATTTAGACTCCTAAAATTTTCACGAATTTCAGAACGTAATTGTTCTGAAAGCTTGTGAGCCGGTGCCCAATTAAAATCGCATCTGTTTCGTCTGTCGTGAGTTCGACATCGTTTTTATTTATCCGAGCTCTTCCTAAATTTTCGTGATGTACGGAACATAGTTGTTCCAAAAATCGGTGCATCCGGTGATTATTTAAAATTCATTGCTCGCGCGAATACGAATTCCGAAGCTCGACCCACTGGGTGATTTTATCCCGGGCAAATTAGTTTGAACTCGATGACTAAAATGTTCGGGGTAAAATAATTCGAAACGCCCGAAATCGTGCGTGAGGATATGATCCAATTTATCCTTCAGCACGATATTTTGACGAAGAAATCGCGTATACATTAGCAGATATGGTTGCAGCTAATGTCAGTCAAATCACGCAGAGCAAAATTAACAAAGGTGAAATATGTTTAATTCGGTCCGTGCTTTTCGCCTTGATCTAAAAGGTGAATTAACAGTACAAATTCATCCGGCTCTCGAGAATTCGCCAAATCAAATCGTGTCTAATTATTGTTATCAATCTCGTTTGATTCGACCCATTTTACGTCGCTAAAAATTGTGATTCAAAATATCTACAATTTTCTAAAAAAATAATAAAAAAGAAAATATCTCCAGCTGCCTTATCCTCTCGCCGCTCACTCTCCCTCCAAATTTTTTTCGCCGACCTGGAGTCGTTGGCCTTATCCCTGTCACGGGATATTCTCTCCTCCATCCTCTTCTTCTCCTACGCGCATCGAGATATCCCCGCTGGCCGAGCTCGGTATGGCCATCTCCCAACGCGCCGCCACCAGATGTCCCGCCCTGACACGCGCGATCCTCAAGCTCCTCTTTCTGACCAGAACTCCCTGTTGCCGCTCTTCCTTGGCCGCGCTCGCTGCTCGCTTCCCCTGCTTCCTCTTTCTCCCCCTCCTCGACTCCTTGTCAGACTCCCGTGAATCGCGACTGTAGCACCCGGGCAACATGGCGAGGATTCTCCTGCTCCGAATCAAACCGGCTCGGCCCGATGAACTCGCTGTGTCCTGCCGCCAACCAACCTCACCGGTGGATCCCCTAGTGCCGCGACCCCGCCGTGGAGCTCCTGTGCACGCGCGCCCCATCTCGTCACGCTTTTCCTTTAGCTCCAGTACGTCGAGTTCCTCTCTGTCCGCGCCATGGAGCTCGCGCCGACCGTCAGTTGGTCCTCCTCTAGCCACGCGTGGCGCGCACTCTCCCTGGCTCATGCAAATCATTTAGGTACGTTTATTGACCACGTGATGCGGAGAAACAAAGCTGAGTCGACCCCAAGATGACGTAACGGGTGGACTAATTCGCAAGATGATGCTGGTGGATTAACCTGAAGATGCATAATCGGAACAAGTATCAGAACAAAAGATGATCGCCAAGTGGACGACATCTAACAACACTAACCTAGTGTTATCCAAGCAAGCCCTGGTGCATTTACCACCTCCTTGCTATTTTAAAATCTTTCTCACTTACTTGATGCATTAAGTGATAGGAGTTGTGTGCTAAACCACTTGCTGCATTTCCTTCCTTGGATTTGATTCCTTCTCTTTAATCCCCTGATTTACAAAAAGGTTTTTCTTATGCTTAGCTTTGCTCTAGAAAAACAAAATGTTTTGTTTTGACAAAGATGATGCTTCAAAGTGGGTGGGATGTTTTCAAAAACAAAACTTGATGGTGGATCCATCATGGCCATGATGGGTTCAACATCGGAAAAGATGTACCTCTGCTAGGTACCAAACTTTGGGTTTGAAATGATAAAGCTGATACCGGGCGGGTGACTTGCACGAGAAGAGAGTATGGTGTAGTGTCTCCGTTTGAGTCGATTAAGGACCTTGTCGATGTAGGCTTGATGATCGAGGACCCTTTAACTGGTCACATGCCTCGTCATGGGTAAGCTTTGCCTCGGGCAGACTAATACCAGAATAAGATAACACGCAATGGGAGTGGAGAGATGGCGAGAGTGGCGTGTACCCTCCGTGGCAAGAGGCTGGACGGTGGTGTATCTGTGCTCTCGGTTGGCGTGAACCTGATCTGGTCTTAAGAACCCCGGTGGCGAGTTGACATATGCAAGGGTTAAGTGCTACATATGTCGTGTGATTGGAGATCCGCAGCTGGGTATAATCGATTTGGATCGCCGTAACTTCGTGGACATGAAGACTTGGTCACTGACCTACACGTAGCATTCCAGTGAATAAGAAAGGGTTGATAAGAAATTGGCTAGTATAGGTCAAGTGCTTGAACTAGGGTAGAAAGATCTCTAGAACTCAGGTAATGACTTAACTTACTAATAAAACTGGACTTTTAAGGATTCACTATTAGTAAGCATTTCTACAAACAGAGTCATTGATTATTGAAAAACCATACCTTGATTCCCAAAGGCCAGCATATCCTTGAGAGTCTTTTATTTGGACGGGTAAGACTTGCGAAAAGTACACTTCGTACTTAGGGCTTTGTCCCATGTTGTTTTAGGTGAAGAGCCTGCGGAGCTTTGCTACTTTTGTACAAAGGTGGTTCCCAAGCAGGAGGAAGAACCGAAAATAGAAGTGTGTTGCTGTGGATGGTGCTAAGTGCCGGTGGGCTCGGCCTTCTTAATAGTCTAAGTACCTCTTCTATACTTCTTATTGAGGATGGTCACTTAAGCTAGCATATATTTCAAACTTACAAGTAATTTATAACATTTCAAAATTTATTTCTTTGAATCACTTTGTAATCACTCCAATAAACTTAATGTAAATTTGATGTAACTTGTAACCTTTTGTAATAAAGAAATTCCGCTGCAAAATATTGGTGTGTGATTTGTGTTTACTTAATCTTGCGATCTTGGTTCTAAGTGGTTTATCCGGGGTCTTTGGGACACTCGGACGGATCCTGTTAAGTTATTTGGTGCACATGCATAGCCGTCTGAGGTCTTTGAGAGGTTCTGCCACAGCTGGTATCGGAGCAGGATTAAGTATATACGGTCACATACGTATTTTCAAAACAAAATTTTTGATTTCGAAAAACCTATTTTCAACTAAACACATTGTTTGGCTTTGAAAAACAGTTTTGAAAAACTATAATGCTAGCGACATCCTCTGTTAAGCCCTAAAACTAAGGACTATCAGGTGGCTTAGTTCAAAACCACTAACCCACAACCGGGGGTATTGCATACATGTGTATTGTTATTTTGAGGCCATTCAGTTTTGAATCGATCGACGCTCAAGGTAAGGTGAGATGTGAGAGCATGACCGAACAAACGTCGGTCTAGGGAAGAGTATAAAAAGCGCTTGATTATATACATGTTACACATATGTATATATGAAGGCTGCGATGTGGAGTATTTACTTTTCTGGGAATTCAGTACCCCATGGATGTGTATGGGTATACAGACATGGGAATACTAAGAAGTGTAATGTACTTGTAACGACGCACCTACGCTCAGGTAAGAAGGTGAGTCACCATAATGGGTTGCCCTATGGTTAAAGTGTGGCAACGACGCCTATGCGTGGCACAGCGCTTAATGATGAGCTGACCTCCGTATAGCAATATATGGAGTATAACCTATGATAAACTGTCATGTGTGAACTGCATCATGGGAAATTGGGTTGTGATGGACTTTTCTGCAGGTACACTAACCTCGAAAATGTATATGTAGCTGATGACTAGCAAAATACCGTGAGACTCGTAAGTATGCCACCGATATAGAACGTTATTGCCACATTATGTTGGCAAAATTAGTGAGGACGAATAAGACGAGCATGCATCCTGATTGTTGCATCGTGTTTGTCACCTATACACCCAAAATGCTTCTCTCATCTTTATTCCAGTAACTAGTGATTGTAGATAATGTGGTTTAATGTTGAATTACGAATTTCGATGAAATAGTTGTCCTCCGTTCTTTAGGTAATCTATTTAGGTGTTATACGTGTTTGCTCTTGTATGGATGTGCCAATAAAATGTTGGTGACTTGTTTGCCTAAACCCAAAACTAGGTCATGTTCTTATATAGCGAACCGTGACCCGAAGTTGATTTTTCCATTATCACTCCATGACCAAGCTCATGCAAATAGATGTTTAGGTAATCCCCTTATTGGAACTAATATTCACTCAAACTTAAAAAAAATCTCGAGTCCCTGATCTTAACAGCCAACTTGTGGCTCTTATGGTCATATTTTCATCCTAAAACATACTTTTGTTCGGTTGGTGCAAGCTGATGTACCTTATCCAGTTTGCCTGTTTTTAAGGATCGCCATGTTGCTTTATCAACCTAATTTAGGAAAGACATGTCCGATCATTTTCTTGAGTTTGATGCCTTTGTTTCTCCCTATCTATCGAAGGCATACCAACTTAATCTTATGCTTGTTTTCCCTCTGTATCTAATTAGATACTAATTCTTGACCTTGTGATCTCTATGATGGGCATAGAAATATGTTTGGGGCTGAAGTAATAGTCTCCCATCGTACTTCTCTCATCAAGTTGAGGTTATGGCCATACCTTGTTCGTTTCATCGAGCCATAATCTATTTGACTCTCTACTTGTAACCGTTTTCACAGGTAGAGTCTTTCGTATATTGCCATCCATGCTCAGTCTATTGGTGTCGTGTGAGATTTCTTATTGGTTATGTCTGGTAATGGTGTTATGACTAAAACCGATTTCACCGCGATGAAACCGAGGGCCTCCTGTGGGTGCACACACATGGTTGCGCTACTTGGTACGCGCTGGTATCACCGTTAGTAGTCATAATCTATTATGAGACTATATCGATATGTTGTCTCTGCACAAATTGTTCTTACCATGTGAGATTCATTATTGGTGCCAGTTTTGCAATGGTGTCATGGTTAGGAACTTATGGTACCGCGGCGAAACTGAGAGCCTCCTGTGAATGCGCACAAAGGATTTTGCTGCTTGGTGCATGTCGGTACCAAGGTCTCTGGTCATGATCCATTGTGGAACTACACTGAGGTGTTATTTCCCGTAGATCTCTTCCTTGAAACAATTTCTATGTTGTTTGTCAAGTGATCAAGCAACGTCCATCATCTCTGTTGGATCAAAAGGGTCATACCACTTTTTGGTGTGGCCTCTTTTCTTTTGATCTTGGTAGTGACTACTTATAGAAGTTCCCTTTACATCCTTTGTGTAAAGGTGAAGCCTTGGAGCTTTTTAGTGTTGAGAGACAACTGATTAGCTCTCAAAATGGAGATCTGTTTCCCCTGCTGCTGAGATGTAGGAGTTTGTTCATTCACTCTCTTATTAATCCCTATATTCCTTAACCAAGTAGATAATTCATCTCGCATGAAGAAACAGATGAACAACCTGACCAAATGGATTTCTACCCAAATGCATGACCTTTTTCTAACAAAAAGGAACTCTCAACCCTTGGCTTACCGATGGTACTGAGAGGACTTGCTCAATGTCAAAAGTAGTTACACAAGTTGATTTTCTAACTTGTAACTGCTTTGTGATCAAAGGTCAAGTTTGGAGATCGTTTCATCGAGTTATCTAAACTCGCTTTGGTTCAAACCATCTTAAGGAAGTGTTTATAAGAATCGAGATTAAGTCGACCAGTAACCACCCGGTCATCGTTCTAGTCGTGCCTCGATCGCCTCATGTATGCTTTTCCAGCATGTGTGATCAAGTCGAGCTATGATTAATGTTTTAAAAAAATGGATTGATCGTGAAGTCAACCTCAACGGATATCTTCATTGATATTTCCTCAAATCTCCATCATTTTTCGTGGACTTGAATTATCTGGTTAGCCACATGTTAACCGTGACAGTATTCGACATCCACACCTGTCTCGTGTGCTATGAACTTATCGTGACCACTTGTTGGTAAACCTCTTTCTGTGTGTTTTACCCAAGAGGTTGCATCTGGTTCTGTTTGGATAAAGTCGCATATCTACCGCTAGCCCAACCGACTCGGATAGTACAGTGTCATCAGAAAAAGCAAACTGCATATATGGAATCTTATGTGTTCCTCTCGCACACATCGTCTCTATTGGTGGACATTTCTAAATTAGAGTAAGGCGATACTCGCCTGTATTTGGAACCGTCTTATGGTTATCGCTGATATGGACATGGGTTCCATGCTTCTCTACTCTTAGAAGTCTTTCGTTCCGAATCTCGGGACGAGATTCTTTTAAGGGGGAGGGCTGTAATACCCCTGGTGTTTATATTCTGCTCGACAACGAGTATAGATTTAAGCACGTAATATCAGTAGATAAAATAGATGCTAAATTTTAATCATCTTTGTCTATCGCGGTTTTAATATTGCATCTGTTTCTATCTATTTAGACTCCTAAAATTTTCACGAATTTCAGAATGTAATTGTTCTGAAAGCTTGCGAGTCGGTGCCCAATTAAAATCGCATCTGTTTCGTCTGTCGCGAGTTCGACATCGTTTTTATTTATCTGATGTCTTCCTAAATTTTCGTGATGTTCGGAACATAGTTGTTTCGAAAATCGGTGCGGCCGGTGATTATTTAAAATTCATCGCTCGCGCGAATATAAATTCGGAAGCTCGACCCACTAGGTGATTTTATCCCGGGCAAATTAGTTTGAACTCGACGACTAAAATGTTCGGGGTAATATAATTTGAATCGGGCGAAATCGTGCGCGAGGATATGATCCTATTTATCCTTCAGCACGCTGTTTTGACGACACAAATCGCGTATACATTAGCAGATATAGTTGCGGCTAATGTCAGTCAAATCAGGCAGAGCAAAATTAACAAAGCTGAAATATGTTTAATTCGGTCCGTGCTTTTCGCCTTGATCTAAAAGGTGAATTAACGATACGAATTCATCCAGCTCCTGAGAATTCGCCAAATCAAATCGTGTCCAATTATTGTTATCAATCTTTGATTCGACCCATTTTACGTCGCTAAAAATTGTGATTCAAAATATCTACGATTCTATAAAAAAAATATATCTCTAGCCGCCTTATCCTCTCGCCGCTCACTCTCCCTCCAGATTTTTTTCGCCGACCTGGAGCCGTTGGCCTTATCCCTGTCGCAGGATATTCTCTCCTCCCTCCTCTTCTTCTCCTACGCTCATCCAGATATCCCCGCTGGCCAAGCTCGGTCTGGCCATCTCCCAACGCGCCGCCACCCGAAGTCCCGCCCTGACACACGTGCTCCTCAAGCTCCTCTTTCTGACCAGAACTCCCTGTTGCCGCTCTTCCTTGGCCGCGCTCGCTGCTCGCTCCCCCTACTTCCTCTTTCTCCCCCTCCTCGACTCCTCATCAGGCTCTCCTGAATCGCGACTGTAGCACCGATGCAACATGGCGAGGATTCTCCTGCTCCGAATAAAACCGGCTCGGCCCGATGGACTCGCTGTGTCCTGCCGCCAGCCAACCTCACCAGTGGATCCCCTGGTGCCGCGACCCCGCTGTGGAGCTCCTGTGCACGCGCGCCCCATCTCGTCGCGCTTGGCCTCCAGCTCTAGTACGTCGAGTTCCTCTCTGTCCGCGCCATGGAGCTCGCGCCGACCGTCAGTTGGTCCTCCTCTAGCCACGTGTGGCGCGCGCTCTCCCTGGTTCATGTGCCCAACGCCGTTGGCTCTAGTCTCTCGCTCGGGGTGGTTCCGTCATCTTCCTCGGGCTCGACACGCCGGTCCGACAGCCGCCATCCCCTGCTCGGTCCCCTGCTTGGTCATGGTACCTAGCTGTCGCGCCCCTAGCTTGGCTCTGCTCTGCTCACCCCTATGCTGTCGCTCAGCTCGCCGTGGAGGTTGTCCACCATGGTACTCTGCATCCCGCTGCTCTCCAGGCCACCGGATCCTGTGCTCACCTCGGCATCGACCTCGCCGTCGTTCCCTAGCTTCACGCTGAACCCCAGCCGGCATGGAGCTTCCCCGCGACGCGCCTCTGAGTCCCTAGCCAACTCGCGCCCAGCCCCATGTCTTTGGATCACTCGCGTGTGTTGCCGGAGTCGCTCACCTCGATCTCTCTCGCTCTCGATCTGCCATGGCCGGTTGGCCCTGCTTCCTTGTGTGCGCTCCGATTGCCGCGGTCCTCACGCGCCCCTCTCCCTGGAGCTTCTTCCGCGCGTCAGGACCTCCATCGAGCTCGCCCATGGCCGTGGGCTGCAGCTCGTTCCACCTCTCTGCCGAGGTCTCGCCCCAGTCCCTTGAGTCTCCAAGCCGTGGAGCTTCTTCCTCCCTGCGCCCTAGCTCAGATCTCCTTGGTGCTCGCCCAGTCTGCGCGCTGAGCTCCCTCGTCGCGGTTTCCTGCTCCCTCACGGCCATGCCCTGCTTTCCACAGCCATTTTCTCCTCTGCTCAGATCTCGCCCAGCTCGGAGCTCCCTCGTCGTGGCTGTCGTGTCCCTGCGCCCAGCCTGCTCATCGTCTCTGCAGTGCACCCGCTCTCATCCATCGGGTTTCGCGCGTGCTCGCGTTTGCCGTCAAGCCGTTGAACCCATTTTCCCCCGCTCGACCTCGTCTTCGCCCTTCTGGTGGCCATCGTCAATATGGTGCTGGACTACGCTCCTTTATATGGTCGCACTGGCGATCGACCTTGTTGGTCCTTTCCGTGTCAAACCAGCAAGCTCCGCCACCGTCACTCAACTGCTCGCCCCGCGTGTGCTCGTAAATTTTCTTGGTCATGTCTGCTGAGCTAACCAACGCTCTAGCTCGCCGTTATCGCCAAGTCCCACGCAGCTGTGTTGTCTCTCGTCGTCATTCATTCCTATTTTTCCCCGCCATATGTCGCCTCGTCATGACGCGTGTCGTCGTCTTTAATCTCAGTAGCTCTTCCGATACGCGCCTCGCCGTGCTTCACCTCCTCGTGATCAGCCTCATCTGGGTTATGGGGCGCGGAAGATCTCAACACCTGTCAGATGTCCGACGACAAGCCCGAGCCAGAA
This sequence comes from Zea mays, assembly GCF_902167145.1. Lineage (NCBI taxonomy): Eukaryota > Viridiplantae > Streptophyta > Magnoliopsida > Poales > Poaceae > Zea > Zea mays. Next base: position 51,702,716 of record NC_050103.1, read on the forward strand.
TTTATCAACATTCTCACAAGTATTGAGTCACGTTTGATGCTGGTAAGCAGAATTTATTTGCTTAGTAATTTTAGTGCTTTGCCGGTAGGCGCTATCGACATTTTATGCGAGGAATTTTAGTTGTGCAGTGAAGTCAGTGCTATGCATTCATGTGCATTATGCAAATCATTTAGGTACGTTTATTGACCACGTGATGCGGAGAACCAAAGCTGAGTCGACCCCAAGATGACGTAACGGGTGGACTAATTCGCAAGATGATGCTGGTGGATTAACCTGAAGATGGATAATCAGAACAAGTATCAGAACAAAAGATGATCGCCAAGTGGACAACGTCTAACAACACTAACCTAGTGTTATCCAGGCAAGCCCCGGTGCATTTGCCACCTCCTTGCTATTTTAAAATCTTTCTCACTTACTTGATGCATTAGGTGATAGGAGTTGTGTGCTTAACCAGTTGCTGCATTTCCTTCCTTGGATTTGATTCCTTCTCCTTAATCCCTGTTTTACAAAAAGTTTTTCTTATGCTTAGCTTTGCTCTAGAAAAACAAAATGTTTTGTTTTGACAAAGATGATGCTTCAAAGTGGGTGGGATGTTTTCAAAAACAAAACTTGATGGTGGATCCATCATGGCCATGATGGGTTCAACATCAGAAAAGATGTACCTCTGCCAGGTACCAAACTTTGGGTTTGAAATGATAAAGCTGAGACCGGGCGGGTGACTTGCACGAGAAGAGAGTCTCGGTGTAGTGTCTCCGTCTAAGTCGATTAAGGACCTTGTCGATGTAGGCTTGATGATCGAGGACCCTTTAACTGGTCACATGCCTCGTCATGGGTAAGCTTTGCCTCGGGCAGACTAATACCAGAATAAGATAACATGCAATGGGAGTGGAGAGATGGCGAGAGTAGCGTGTACCCTCCGTGGCAAGTGGTTGGACGGTGGTGTATTTGTGCTCTCGGTTGGCGTGAACCTGGTCTGGTCTTAAGAACCCCGGTGGCGAGTTGACTTATGCAAGGGTTAAGTGCTACATATGTCGTGTGATTGGAGATCCTCACCTGAGTATAATCGATTCGGATCGCCGTAACTTCACGGACATGAAGACTTGGTCACTGACCTACACGTATCATTCCAGTGAATAAGAAAGGGTTGATAAGAAATTGGCTAGTATAGGTCAAGTGCTTCAACTAGGGTAGAAAGAACTCTAGAACTCAAGTAATGACTTAACTTACTAATAAAATTGGACTTTTAAGGATTCACTATTAGTAAGCATTTCTGCAAACAGAGTCATTGATTATTGAAAAACCATACCTTGATTCCCAAAGGCCAGCATATCCTTGAGAGTCTTTTATTTGGACAGGTAAGACTTGCGAAAGTACACTTCATACTCAGGGCTTTGTCACATGTTGTTTTAGGTGAAGAGCCTGCGGAGCTTTGCTACTTTTGTGCAATGGTGGTTCCCAAGCAGGAGGAAGAACCGAAAATAGAAGTGCGTTGTTGTGGATGGTGCTAAGTGCCGGTGGACTCAGCCTTCTTAATAGTCTCAGTACCTCTTCTATACTTCTTATTGAGGATGGTCACTTAAGCTAGCATATATTTCAAACTTACAAGTAATTTATAACATTTCAAAGTTTATTTCTTTGAATCACTTTGTAATCACTCCGATAAACTTAATGTAAATTTGATGTAACTTGTAACCTTTTGTAATAAAGAAATTCCGCTGCAAAATATTGGTGTGTGATTTGTGTTTACTTAATCTTGTGATCTTGGTTGTAAGTGGTTTATCCGGGGTCCTTGGGACACTCGGACGGATCCTGTTAAGTTATTTGGTGCACATGCATAGCCATCTGAGGTCTTTGAGATAAGGACAGGTGCATGTGGGCCTAATAACTTGGGAGGTTCTGCCACAGGCACCGCCATGTCTGGTTGGGCGCGCCGCCATGGCCTGCCGTTGGGATGAAGAAGATGGCCCCCTGACCCTACGATCTGATACATGCGGTCGGGATTAGTCCTGCGTGTGTCGGTTGGCTCGGGTAAGAAGGGTAGTCCGATGCGAGTCAAACGCGTAGGATTTAATCTGCGAGATTTTATACTGGATCCGTCGATCATCGATCCGACAGTCACGGGCGCATACCGGTTCATTTATGAGTCCGGGCTAATCTGTGTCGTATGCTTTAGATCCAATGGCCCACAGTTGCCGATACCCCTTCGCCCTGGCAGTCTTTTAAAAGAGCCCCTCTATTTTGTTAGTATTAACCCGCTGTCCACGCTAGGGGCTCTGTGTCTTAGGAAAATTTTGTGGAGGCCCTGTGTTTTCTGTAAATGGTGTCTTAGGAAATTCCTAGAAAATGCATTTTAACTCCTTTTCAGTCCATTCTAGTTTCTATAATTTTGTAATATTATTGTGTATCACCTAGTGTCTCTATTTTGACATGAAAGCCACTTTAAAATTTATTTCCAAATTAATCTTATATCAAATACATAAAACCTTAGGAAATTCATAACTCCCTCGTTTTAACTCCGATTTGATCCGTTCAAATTGCGTTAGTCCTGTATAAATATTTACGATGCAATAACAATAGTTATTATACCATGTCTCATTCTTTTATAATTAGATCTTTATTTAACTGATGTTGGTTAGTCTGGTTAAACTGCTTATCATTATGGACTACTAGAATATGATCTATGATCAATTTATAACATAGATTAAAGTTGAATTAATTACTACTTTAGGTTATCTTTTCTTTGTAATTATAAAATAAACATAGAACCTAGTGTTAATCATTTAATCACATCATAACTTGATGACCACGACTCCGATCTTAGTAGTTCTCGATCCCACGATCTCGTAGCTTCGCGTAGATCATTATTATTTAGTTTGTTCTTATGTTTGGTGTGATGTTAATTTTATCTATACCATGTTTGTTTGTATTGCTACGATTAGCGTGAGGTCACGAGGATTTGAAGAATCACCCTGGTAACTGGAATCTCAAGTGCCAGGCAAGTTGTACCCTTAATCCACTTTTGTTACCCAATAATATTATTTATTATCACTATTCATGCATAGTTTTAATTTTGATGGGACCCAATAGGTCACCCTAGTCTATTTATCTTTTACCTTGTTCACCCCTGAATCATTGGGTAGTTTTTGCTATTGCTCTATATGGTTTTGGGATTAATATTTCATTATATCCATGTTCCAATTATTCTGTTATTTTACTTATGTTCATGTCAAGATCATTAAATGTTAATTGGAACATGGAGCTTAACTTGAGAAATACGTGCCACCACAAGGGTTTAATGGGACGCCCTTGGCCAACTAACTAGGAAAGCTAGTGGAAGACTACCTTACCCGAAAGGGGCAAGGGCAGTAGGAGGTTGCATGCAAGGAGGTTCTCAGGTTGATTTTGCTACGATGGCGGTCAGACGAGGGATTCTTTCAAGTGCTCTTCCCATAAACTGTAGCGGGTTTTCGGAAGCTGGTGGAACTTTGTAAAGGCCTCGTAGTGGATCCCTAGCCATTCACCTTGGTAGTGTCTAAGGGCCTTGCAAACCCTGGCGACATGTGATACATGACTTGTGGTTACAGGGTACAACCTCTGTAGATTGTAAAACTGGTATACTAGCCGAGCTCACGGTCACGAGCAGCTCAGGACTCTCGCATGATTAAATTATGGAACTTAAACTCAATTTGTCATATGCATTGCATGTGATGATTTGTTAATTTTGTTCTATTATTATTTATTATGATTTGGTATTTACTTATACTTAGTAATTGCTAATAAAATTTTGACCAACTTTAAAAGCAATGCTCAGCTTTAACCATTCTCTTTGGTAAGCCTTACACTTCATGAGCTCCCACCTTTGTTGAGTTCATGCCACATTATTCCCCACAACTTGTTGAGCGATGAACATGTGTGAGCTCACCCTTGATGTCTCTCACCCCACATAGGAGAAGAATAGGTGGTTTAAGTGGAGCCACATATCGAGGAGTTCGATTCGATCTAGGTGGCGTCTCCCAGTTGACTTTATGGCACCAAGGATGGATTTTAGATCCTGTTATATTTATCTTTTATTTTGTAAGACTTCCACTATGTAATAAGTACTCTGATTATATTGTGATATTTATCTCTATACACTCTGTTATTATATATGTTGTCTTCTTTGGCACATGTATGAGATGCACCCGGCTTTGTCCCTTAAATCTCGGGGTGTGACAAAAGTGGTATCAGAGGAAATGTTGACTGTAGGATGAAACTTAGATAGAAATGGATAACCCTTATTTACTTACCTTACTCTGATTCTTTTCTAAACTTATCTTAATCTTTCCTCATCTATTTTCGCTTACTCCGATTATTCTTACATTTTCCTTCTAAAGACAAATGTGGATTTCACACTTTGAAATCTTGTGCCTAAAGTGACTTTAGGAATAAGAGACCTACTCTTAGGAACAAAAACAAAACTACTTTTATAGGTATCTATACGTTTGAGTGTTTGTTCTTATGATATTTGTCTCATTTGGATCTTTGATTGAGTGTGATGAGTTATGGAGTAATGTCCATAATTACATCTGCATATACATATAGGCATAAATATAAATAAATAAAATTAATGAGATCACCAAACAACTTAGATTATCCTCCATTAAAGTATATCCATTTTATATAGATCCCTCTTATCTTAAAAGATACTCTCCTATATTAATAGATCCATCTTATCTTAAAAGGTTCTCTCTTATCTTGATAGATCCATTTTATCTCAAAAGATTCTCTCTGATCTTGAAAGATTCTTTCTTATCTTAATACTCATCCCATCTCGAAAGGATTTTCATCTTATCCTAATTGATCTAACCAATCTCAAAAAAATCTATCTTATTCTTAGAGAATCATCTTGTCCTAATAAACATACTTATCCCAACCACTTGGCTTATCTCATAATAGTGTAACAAACATGATCTTTTCCAAAATAAATTAAGTAGATCTCATTTTATTACACCAATTTAATTCTGACCCCATGAGTTGCTAATAAATTATGCATCATGCTAAGATTTTTGTTTGTGCATATGTGTTGAGACAATATGAGTATACACCCTTTTCATACAAATCTCGAGGACGAGATTTCTATTAAGGGGGTAGGATTTGTAAGACCCAAAATTTATATAAGGGAAAAATATTAAAATAAATAAAGAAAGAAATAAAATAGTAAATTCAGATATCTCAAATTATACTTGAGCTTTGAATTTTGAGGGCTGAATCTCGAAACCAAGGATTAATTTAGAAAAGAAGTAATAGGAAGGTTTTCTATTCAACTTAATGATTATTCATTTCATTAAATGATATATTATAAGCATTTATTTAAATGAGTATTGGTAGATAAATGTAGTGTTAAATTTAGATGACTCAAATCTACATGGGACCATTAAACTTTATTTTTAAAACTCAGAAAAATAAATAAATTGGAGGATTTTCTCATAAAAGTGAATATATATTAGAAAGTATGTCTTCATGAAACGAAATAAGTAATAAATATTGAAGCTTTGGAAATGAATTTCTAATGGACTACACATTCAAAATACTTTCATAGAGTGAATATTATGTTGCATTTTGAAAACATAGGCTAAACAAATAAGTAAGGAAGTAAGTAAATGAATAAACTTAATTCATGTGCCTTCCATTTATGTTGGAATATTTTTGAGTGAAAATTAGAACTTCGTTTGAATTTAAATCTAATTGGAATTTAGAAATAAGAAACAGGAAATTATAAAAGAAAGGTAAAAGGATAAAACTCATATTGGGCCAAACCTGTATTAGGCGGCTTTACCACCCCGTTGGCCCACATGTCCCTCTAATCGGCCCAGCTCTCGTTTCCCTAAATGTGTGCGCGTGGCCCAGCATCACCGCACGGTCGTCGCCCATACTCTCTACCGCTCGGGGCCCACCTGTCAGGCTGTGGACTTCTACCTCGTGTATCTCTCTCCGCTCGCTGGCACATTGGCCCCGTCTGTCAAATCTTCGTTCTGCGTCTTGCCCGGGCTGCGCGCAAGCTTCGCAACGGGCTCGCCGTAGAATCCGCGTCGCCCCAACCTCCTGGGCGCGGACTCGCCCACTGAGCCGCTGCCTGTGGGCCCCTGTGGCCGGGTCGTCGTCTCCATACCGCCATTACCGCGCACCGCAACGGCTTGGCCGAGTTTGGCGGACCTCGCCTCACCAACGTGCGATCCGCAATCCAGGCTCTACTGACCTCCTCTCCTTAGTATAAAGGTGGCCTGGGCATCTCCTTTTTCTTCCCCACCCGGCCATGCTTCGCAGCAGCCATTACCGTGTAGAGAGCGCAGAGGGCCGTCACCTGGTCCGCGCACCGTTGTGTCCGTTCGGGGCAAACACCGAGACCTCGGGAGCCTGGCGCACCTCCATCGAGCGGAACGGAAGAATGGAGGGAGAACGGAGAAACTCCGCCGCCATGGCCCGGCGCCGCGCCTCCTATGGTGCACCGGTACCGCCGCCATGTTTCGTGCAGTGCGTTGGTGGGAGCCCGTCGTCGTGGTGGGAATCCAGCGGCCCTAGGTAATTCGGGTGTGCGCCCGCGTTTGGCCTCGGTGACCAGCTACAGGATTCCGCCGACATCTCCAGTGCAAATCATGTGGTCGTTCCGGGTGGATTGATGCCGGGGGACCCTGGGATTGTTTGCCGGGAAATCTACATAGTGGCAGAGCGACTCTGAGCGGTGACCGGAGTGATTACGCCATCCCATTTGGTAAGAAGCTTACCTGTCAATTCTATTTTTCCTCCGCAGCGCATAGATCGTCTCGGTGTGGGGTTTTAGGCTCGGAATCCGGGCAGGGGGTGGTGCGTGGCATGGCGCCGCCGTGTCTGGTTGGGCGCGCCCCATGGCCTGCCGTTGGGATGAAGAAGATGGCCCCCTGACCCTACGATCTGATACATGCGGTCGGGATTAGTCCTGCGCATGCCAGTTGGCTCGGGTGAGAAGGGTCGTCCGATGCGAGTCAAACGCGTAGGATTTAATCTGCGACATTTTAGACTGCATCCGTCGATCACCGATCCGACGGTCACGGGCGCATACCGGTTCATTTATGAGTCCGGGATAATATGCGCCGTAAGCTTTAGATCCAACGGCCCACAGTTGCCGATACCCCTTCGCCCTGGCCGTCTTTTAAAAGAGCCCCTCTATTTTGTTAGTATTAACCCGCTGTCCACGCCAGGGGCTCTGTGTCTTAGGAAATGTTTGTAGAGGCCCCTGTGTTTTCTGTAAATGGTGTGCTCAGTCCAGGGAACAGAAAATCAAAAGAATTCATTTAGAAAATACATTTTTGTGTGAAAATAATTATGGGAACTTAATTAATTCCTAGAAAATGCATTTTAACTACTTTTTAGTCCATTCCAGTTTCTATAATTTTGTAATATTATTGTGTATCACCTAATGTCTCTGTTTTAACATGAAAGCCACTTTAAACTTTATTTTCTAATTAATCTTATATCAAATACATAAAACCTTAGGAAATTCGTAACTCTCCCGTTTTAACTCCGATTTGATCCGTTCAAATTGCGTTAGTCCTGTATAAATATTTACTATGTAATAACAACAGTTATTATAACATGTCTCATTCTTTTATAATTAGATCATTATTTAACTGATGTTGGTTAATCTAGTTAAACTGCTTATCATTATGGACTACTAGAATATGATCTATGATCAATTTATAACTTAGATTAAAGTTGAATTAATTACTACTTTAGGTTATCTCTCCTCTGCAATTATAACATAAAAATAGAACCTGGTGTTAACGATTTAATCACATCATATCTTGATGACCACGACTCCGATCATAGTAGTTCTCGATCCCACGATCTCGTAGCTTCGCGTAGATCATTATTATTCAGTTTGTTCTATACCATGTTTGTTTGTATTGCTACGACTAGCATGAGGTCACGAGGCTTTGAAAAATCACCCTGGTAACTGGAATCTCAAGTGCCAGGCAAGTTGTGCCCTTGATCCACTTTTGTTACCCAATAATATTCTTTATTATCACTATTCATGCATAGGTTTAATTTTGATGGGACCCAATAGGTCACCCTAGTCTGTTTATCTTTTACCTTGTTCACCCCTGAATCATTGGGTAGTTTTTGCTATTGCTCTATATGGTTTTGGGATTAATATTTCATTATATCCATGTTCCAATTATTCTGTTATTTTACTTATGTTCATGTCAAGATCATTAAATGTTAATTGGAACATGGAGCTTAACTTGAGAAATATGTGCCAGCACTAACTAGGAAAGCTAGTGGAGGACTACCTTACCCGAAAGGGGCAAGGGCAGTAGGGGATTGCATGCAAGGTGGTTCTCGGGTTGATTTTCCTGCGATGGCGGTCAGACGGGGGATTCTTGCAAGTGCTCTTCCCATAAACTGTAGCGGGTTTTTGGAAGCTAGTGGAACTTTGTAAAGGCCTCATAGTGGATCCCTAGCCATTCACCTCGGTAGTGTCTAAGGGCCTTGCAAACCCTGGCGACATGGGATACACGACTTGTGGGTACAGGGTACAACCTTTGCAGATTGTAAAACTGGTATACTAGACGAGCTCACGGTCATGAGCAGCTCAGGACTCTCTCATGATTAAATTATGGAACTTAAACTCAATTTGTCATATGCATTGCATGGGATCATTTGTTAATTTTGTTCTATTATTATTTATTATGATTTGGTATTTACTTATACTTAGTAATTGCTAATAAAATTTTGACCAACTTTAAAAGCAATGCTCAACTTTAACCATCCTCTTTGGTAAGCCTTACACTTCATGAGCCCTCACCTTTGGTGAGTTCATGCCACATTATTCCCCACAACTTGTTGAGCGATGAACATGTGTGAGCTCACCCTTGCTGTCTCACACCCTCCCACAGGAGAAGAACATGTGGTTCAAGTGGAGCCACATATCAAGGAGTTCGATTTGATCTAGGTGGCGTCTCCCAGTTGACTTTCTGACGCCAAGGATGGATTTTAGATCCTGTTATATTTATCTTTTATTTTTGTAAGACTTCCGCTATGTAATATGTACTCTGATTATATTGTGACATTTATCTCTATACACTCTGTTATTATATATGTTGTCTTCTTTGGCGCATGTATGAGATGCACTCGGCTTTGTCCCTTAAAGCCCGGGGTGTGACAATATTCGAGGCAGAATACGATAAGGGAGCACCAGCATTCAAAATCTTGCTTCTCAGAATCAAATCAATTCGGCTCAACACGTCTTCTTCAGGAATCCGTCTGTTGGTAATTCGGGTAGGTCATTGACCCCAGTATACAGGTAGGTAGGGTAGACTCTATCTTTTAGAGGTTGAATATTCTTGAAGACAAAATCAACAACAACAGCTTTAGCAGTCAAGCAGGCCCTTCAACGCACATATCTCAGCAAGCAGCACTCTGGACTCAGCAAGCTCTGAATCTGTAGGGGCCTCTGTCTAGCTGGGAGTTCGTACATCAGGCTACCTCCCCGATCGGGAAGGGAGGGACTTGTTGTGATTCTCCATGGTAAACCACTCGAGGTGCCATTCTGTCACACCCGGATTTCGGGGCACCAAGACCCGGGCACGAACATAATCACCAGGTGTGCTAGGACCAAGTCTACACATATGATGACGCATGGTACAGAAACGAATGTCACCACTTTAATATATAATAGGAGTTATGTACAAAATAATTAATTAATTACATCATACGACGACGGTCTAGTAACCCAAAGTTGACTGGGAGACGACGGCCTAGACCTCTCACGAACTCATCACAGCTTCCTCCGTGCGCCTCATCCTGCGGTACCTGCTCTTGACCTATGGGGGGTGTGAGACAGTAAGAGTGAGCTCACATATGTTCATCCCTCAACAAGTTGTGGGGAATAATGTGCATGAAATCGCCAAAGGTGGGAGCTCAAGTGAAGTGTAGGGCCTACCAAAGAGGATGGTTGAAGCTGAGCATTGCTTTTAAAGTTGGTCAACATCTTATTTAGCAGTAACTAAGTGTAAGTAGATATCAAACCAGAGTAATAATAGATCAAAATTGATAACAACACCCGTGATGCAATGCATATGACAAATTGAATTTAATTCCATAAATTAATCATGCGAGAGTCGTGAGCTGCTCATGACCGCGAGCACGGCTAGTATACCAGTTTTATACTCTGCAGAGGTTGTACCATGTATCCACAAGTCGTATATCCCATGTCGCCAGGGTTTGCAAGGCCCTTAGACACTTCCGAGGTGCATGGCTAGGGATCCACTATGAGGCCTTTACAAAGTTCCACTAGCTTCAGAAAACCCGCTACAGTTTCTAAGAAGAGCAATGCAGGAATCCCCCGTCTGACCGCCACTGCAGCAAAATCAACCCGGAAACCTCCCTACACGCCTACTCCCCTACTACCCTTGCCCCTATCGGGTAAGGTAGTCCTCCACTAGCTTTCCTAGTTAGTAAGCCAAGGGCGTCCCATTCCACCCTGTGGTGGCACATATTTCTCAAGTTAAGCTCCATGTTCCAATTAAAATAATGATCTTGTCATGAACAATAAGTAAAACAATATTATAATTGGAACATAATAATAATGTAATATTATCCCAAATCCATATAGAGAAATAGCAAAAACTACCCAAATAGTTCAGGGGTAAACAAGGTGAAAAGATAACCAGACTAGGGTGACCTATTGGGTCCCATCAAAATTAAGCCTATGCATGAATAAATGATTCTAAAGAGCATTATTGGGTAAATAAAAGTGATCAAGGGCACAACTTGCCTGGGACTTGAGATTCCAGGTACCACCTTGCTCTTCAAGTGACTCGTATCCTCACTGCTAAGCGTAGCAATACAAACAAATATGGTATAGGCAAATTAACATCACACTAAACATATGAAGAAATTGTATAATAATAATCTACGTGTCGCTACGAGATCGTGGGTTCTAGAGCTACTAAAATCGGAGTTAGGGTTAAAGGATTATGATTTATGGAAGATCTATGTGATCCAAATATTAAACTATATTATAAAAATTGATTAGTATACACCATATGAGAGAATATTCTATGAGTAATTAACTGAACCTTAATCTTAATTATAACTTGACTAGAGGTCATATTTTAGTCAAATTCTAATTATGGACGGCTTAGCTTTGATTTAGATGAGTTAATCTAGTAGACATGGGATAAATAAATATCTAACTATAAAAGTATGCGACATGATATAATTAATGTTGTTACTGTGTATAAAATATTTTTATGAAGCTAACGCGATTCGAACGGATCAAATCAGAGTTAAGGAGTAAAAGTTATAATTTTCTGAATAATTTAGGCGTTAAACATAAAACAAAATGAATGTTATTTTTGTAACTAAGTTACATAGTAAAATAAGGTTACTAAACGATAGACAATATTATCATGAGTCTAATGCAATTGGAATAGATCAAAACAGAGTTAAAATGAATTAGTTATGATTTAAACAAATTTCTGGAATTATTTCTACACAAAAAATATTATATCTCCTTCACTCACTATATGAGCTGTGACCACAATTATACCGAAGTATAGGGGTAAGTTTGCAAATTTCCTGGGCCTAACCGTAGTTATTCTCAACCAGAGAGTAATGGCGGGTTGATTTGTGAAAACGACAAGGTCACCCGTGCAAATACGCTCGACTAGCTTATTATGCGCCCGACCCCGGCCGTTGGATCCAAGAGCAATGGCCAGGATTAGACCTTACCCAGCGTGAACCGGTACACAACGTACGCCGCAGGATCAAACATCAATGGCACAGACTTAATTTAGGCGCGATATGATCCTAGCCACCCACATAGGACTGGACAGCTAAGGCTAGCCGCAGTGACCAACTCTAAAGCATGCGCTATGTTTTTTCAGTTACATTTGCAGTTAACAGATGCTGCAGCCGTGCACCTTATGTGCTACTGTAAAATTAGAGTGCGCTTGTAAAACGCTATTTCTAGAGTCCCTCTCTCCACTCGACCGGACTGCAGGCGCTAGCTAGCTACTGCTGCTACTGGTACACTTCAATATGCCTCGCCGACGCCAGCTAGGGATATAGAGTTAAAAAATAATATAATATATGGTAGTTGGTATAGGGTTGGGATATAGAGTAAACATGAGTGCAGATGATTGTGGTATAGAGTAAAGAATTTTGCTGACCAGGACAGAATATTCTTTTTAGGGTCGAAATTTAGAGTAGTATGAGTGCGGATAGCCTAATCCCCCTTCTTCTCCCTCAACACTCTCTCCTCACAATAGTCGGGCGGCGGCGCAGAGCCCACCGCGGTGGCATGGCACCCCCGACGCGTAGACCGACAAGCTAGGGCACCAATCCAAAATCCCACATGTGCTATTCATTGTAGAGATCAAGGCAAATACTGTGGGAAGCGTCTCACCGACGATTGAGGTGACAGTGGCGTTGTTCACTACTCTAGGTGACTCCACAAGGTGAGAGGCACTCCGACGACGAATTGTCCTTGGACGGTCGATTTTGCGCCCGCAGTTGCCCACATATACCTTCTACGTGTCCTACCCTTCTTCTCAAACCGGTAGCCGAGGCCAACCCCGCGATCTAGGCCGGATCCGAACGTGGTGGCGGATCTCCATCACACACGTTCTTGGCGGCACTGCTGCGAGGTGGAGGATGGCAAGGCTTTTATGGTGAGCAGGTGCGTATGGCAACACAGCCCCAGATTCCGAAGGGCGGAGTCCGTGCCCCGAGAGAATCGGTCGGCACCCAACCCCCACGAACGCAACGGCCGGTACGGAGGTCCGTTATAGCCCTCTGTAGGACGAAGGAGAACCTGGCAAGGTGGCCCACGAGCCAGTGAGTGGTCGTGAGTCCGCGCATACATGAGTGGATGGGAACCTGACGAGGTGCCCCACGCGTCAGCGAGGGAACCGCGCACGCGCTTTAACTAGCAGGTGGGGCCCGCTGATGTGCACCCGTTGGGTGATTGCCCGATCTTTCGATGAGAGGGTGTGGAATAACTCGATTGGGGGAGGAGACGACGTTCACGGCCCGACTACAGCCTTCCAAAGACGCTGCGCCTTAGCAACCGATACACCACCTCCTATGGCTGTCACGATCTTGTGGAGCGTGACACCCTGGCCACTAGGGCACTCGTCCTGCAAGCAATCGAAGAACTAGCAAGAACAAGTAGAACAAGTACTGAATTACCAGATCTAAATGTAGGTTTAAAGATCAAACTACAATATGGTGGGGTTCCGAAGACAAGAAGACGGGCGGCTGAACTAGCACGCGCGCTTGCAAGCAAGTAGCGAGAGCTAAACTTGATCTAAACAAAACCCGCTGTTCTTGGTGGCGGCTAGGGGGTTTATAAACATGGGAGGACGACCACAAGGGTATTGGGGTCGTGCTGCAACCCTAGGATGCGTCCCTAATGGACCTAACTTGATACACGACCCATTGGGCCAAAATAGGGTGACGCAGCACCATGGGCAGAAAAGGCAGGAAATGTCTCGGTAAGAAAACAATGATTACGGCGGCCTCAGAACAGATATGACTATAATTCCGGATCCATATGAAAGTAGACTTGATAAGCTTTCCATGTTGTGCTTGAACATTCCAATCCGAGCCCGCATCTGACCGTGGTGACCGTCACAAGTTGGTGTTCTTCTGCAGTCCGAATCCAGCATGTTCAAATCCTTTTCCCTTTCGGTCTTCTCCCTGATTCCTAAGCAAAACAAGAGTGCACGGGTCTCCATGGTCTAAATATGATGGACATGAACTCAAGAGTGTAATCACCTGATGGTTGAGTTGACGAGCACGAGCGCGAGTAATGGGACCAGAAATTGGTACTTGTATTGGTATAGATGCATCAGTAGTGTGGATGTCTTCATCATTCTCCCCTTCTTGCATTTGAGTCGTCCTCGACTCAAGCTCAACTTCCTCTCCCAAGTAGGGCTTTAAATCTGCAATGTTAAATGTGGGGCTAACCCCAAAGTCTGCAGGCAGATCTAGCCTATATGCATTGTCGTTAATTTTCTCTAGCACTTTAAACGGTCCATCGGCTCGAGGCAACAATTTAGATTTTCGTAATTCAGGAAACCTTTCCTTTCTCAAATGCAACCAAACTAAATCTCCAGGTTCAAAATTTATTTCCTTTCTACCTTTATCACTAGCAAACTTATATCTAGCATTCATACGCTCTATGTTTTCTTTAGTAGTTTCGTGCAGTTTTAACATCAATTCAGCACGCCTAGTAGCATCAAAATTTAGTTTTTCAGAAGATGGCAAAGGCATTAAATCAATAGGAGCACGAGGTAACAAACCATATACAATCTGAAATGGGCACATCTTTGTAGTAGAATGCAATGATCGATTATAAGCAAATTCAATATGAGGCAAACAGTCCTCCCACATCTTAATATTCTTCTTTAGAACTGCCCTTAACATAGTAGACAAAGTTCTATTCACAACTTCAGTTTGACCATCAGTTTGAGGATGACATGTAGTAGAAAATAAAAGCTTAGTCCCCAATTTTGCCCACAAAGTCCTCCAAAAATGACTAAGAAATTTAGCATCACGATCAGAAACGATTGTGTTGGGCACACCATGCAAGCGAACAATTTCACGAAAGAACAAATCAGCAATATGAGTAGCATCGTCAGTTTTATGACATGGTATGAAATGTGCCATCTTAGAAAATCTATCAACAACCACAAACACACTATCACGTCCCTTCCTAGTCCTAGGCAATCCCAGCACAAAATCCATAGAAATATCTTCCCAAGGAGCACTAGGAACGGGTAGAGGCAAATACAAACCGTGTGGATTTAACCGTGACTTCGCCTTTTGGCATGTCGTGCAACGAGCAACCAATCTCACCACATCTCTTCTCATCTTGGGCCAAAAGAAATGACCAGCAAGTATGTCCTCCGTTTTCTTTGCTCCAAAATGTCCCATTAAGCCACCTCCATGTGCTTCCTGTAACAACAACAAACGAACGGAGCTAGCTGGAATGCATAGCTTGTTAGCTCTAAACACAAACCCATCACTAACGATATATTTGTTCCATCCTTTCCCATCTTTACAATGCAGCAACACATCTTTAAAATCAGCATCATGAACATATTGGTCTTTAATCGTCTCTAATCCAAAGATTTTGTAGTCAAGTTGATTCAGCAAAGTATATCTCCTAGACAAAGCGTCAGCAATGATATTCTCTTTTCCTTTCTTGTGCTTAATAACATAAGGAAACGATTCGATAAATTCAACCCACTTAGCATGTCTATGGTTCAGTTTTCCTTGACTACGAATATGTTTCAAAGATTCATGATCAGAATGAATAACAAACTCTTTGGGCCACAAATAATGCTGCCATGTTTCTAATGTTCGCACAAGAGCATATAATTCCTTATCATAAGTAGAATAATTTAGAACAGACCCACTCAATTTTTCACTAAAATATGCAACAGGTTTGCCTTCTTGTAACAAAACACCACCCAATCCAATTCCACTAGCATCACATTCAAGCTCAAAAGTCTTATTAAAATCAGGAAGTTGGAGGAGAGGTGCATGTGTCAACTTATCTTTCAGCACGTTGAAAGCGTGCTCTTGTACTTTGCCCCAACTAAAATGCACTCCCTTCTTCGTAAGCTCATTCAAAGGTGCAGCAATGGTGCTAAAGTCCTTCACAAAACGGCGATAGAAGCCAGCAAGTCCTAGGAAACTCCGCACCTGTGTGATAGTCTTTGGCATAGGCCATCCATGTATCGCTTCTACCTTGGCTTGATCAACCTCAATTCCCTGTGGAGTCACAACATAACCAAGAAACGAAACTCGATCGGTGCAAAATGTGCATATACGCCCAACCCAGGTGGGGTTGGCCGAGGCCCAACAAATTAGGGTTGCCCGGAGCCCAACAGTTCATTATGCACACCCAACTCAGGGAAAGGCCCAATCGCCCCAAAAGACTAGTCCAATGGGGGAAGGGTGGCTCTCCCTTTTAAAGTGGCTTCCTCCTCCCAAGTTAAGCGAGGTGGGATAATTCTGAGGCTCACACGGTCGCCGTCCGACTACAATTGGGCCAATTGCGTCTTTGCCAACGGGTAATAGTGGAGGATGTCCTCATCATTCCCACCTTCTTAAAATGGGCCCTAGCTTTGATACCAGATGATACACCCAGCCCAGGTGGGGTTGGCCGAGGCCCAACAAATTAGGGTTGCCCGGAGCCCAACAGTTCATTAAGCACACCCAACTCAGGGAAAGGCCCAATCGCCCCAAAAGACTAGTCCAATGGGGGAAGGGTGGCTCTCCCTTTTAAAGTGGCTTCCTCCTCCCAAGTTAAGCGAGGTGGGATAATTCTGAGGCTCACACGGTCACCGTCCGACTACATTTGGGCCAACTGGGCCAATTGCGTCTTTGCCAACGGGTAATAGTGGAGGATGTCCTCATCATTCCCACCTTCTTAAAATGGGCCCTAGCTTTGATACCAGATGATACGCCCAGCCCAGGTGGGGTTGGCCGAGGCCCAACAAATTAGGGTTGCCCGGAGCCCAACAGTTCATTATGCACACCCAACTCAGGGAAAGGCCCAATCGCCCCAAAAGACTAGTCCAATGGGGGAAGGGTGGCTCTCCCTTTTAAAGTGGCTTCCTCCTCCCAAGTTAAGCGAGGTGGGATAATTCTGAGGCTCACACGGTCGCCGTCCGACTACAATTGGGCCAATTGCGTCTTTGCCAACGGGTAATAGTGGAGGATGTCCTCATCACCCGCGGTGTCAGTGAGGACCAAGTCTTGTGGTGCAGTAGTTGTGGGCTGGCGCGACAATGGATCGGCGCGGGGAAAGAGGAGTGGAGATGGGCCGACCAGGAGAGAAAACAGCCCAACCCTTTTTCCATTTCTATATGTTTTCCTATTTCTTTTGTCTCTTTTTTTCTTCTCCATCTTCAATTTGAAATTATTCATTCTAAATTCAAATTCTTGTTTTGCATTTTAGTCTATATTTCCAAACATAATTCTAGTGTGGACATATGTCCTATTTTGTTATTATTTTTGTTATTATTATTTTTATTTTTATTTATCTTCCTCCTCACCATTTAATTCTAAAAGGAATGAATGATTATCATAATTACCTTTCTCAAACTTTTCCTATATTTTTTATATAAGTTGAGGTCAAATCTAAATTTTATTTTTAATAAAAGGAATCACATAAAATCATTGGCAAGAAATCAACCTTTCTTTATCTATTTGTTGGTCACTTAACTAATTTAGTACTCTCAATTGATTATGAACAGGAAAGGTCCTAATAAATTTCCAATGTTTCTAAAAATCTAGAACCACTATTCTGGATATATCTATTTCTTTATTTTATTATTTTATGATATATTTTTTCTACCCATTTTTGGTATTACACATCCCTTAATAATATCCTTCAATGGGATATCAAGATACTCAACTTTCCTGCCTCGGCGAAGTTCCAGGCTAGCACCGCCAACAAGATGATGTTGTCCTCCAGCCATTCCGGGACGACAGTGGTAGAGGTACTTCCAAAGCCCAAAATGAGGAAGAATTCCAAGGAAAGCTTCACAAAGATGAACAAACACGACAATTTGAAGAACAGAATTGGGGTTTAAATGAGTAAGATTCAGAGAATTAAAGTCGAGAAGGCCGCAGAAGAAAGGAGAAGCTGGCAGGGCTAGTCCCCGGATGAGAAATGGCACGAAGATAACAGCCTCATGTGTATCCTCTGTCGGAACAGTAACCCCGCGCCATATTCGCCAGGAACACAATTCTTTTGGCGGAAGAACACTAATTTCAACGAGGTGCAGAAGATCAGCTTCGGAAATAACAGACACGTGGTTACCGGCGAATGGGAGTTGGCTGTTGGGATCGATTGGCGGGATGATCGGAATAGCAACACTCTGTTTCCTCCTCTTGGGCGCCATCATGGTCTCTCAAACGATGCAGGCGGATTCAGGAACTCAGGAAATTAGAAAGCGGTGGAGGAAAAGCAAGAACTAGGGTTCAAAACTCAAGCAGGGACGTCAGCAGAAGTATGGGTTGGCGTGATAAGTGGGGCGCAAAGCAGCATGCCAATAACTTGGGAAAAGTTGGGATCGCAGGAAAGCAAGCATCACTCGGGCATTACCTCCAAAATGCCAATGAGCCATCAAGTGCATGAATAGAGCGTGCAACAACAGATCAGCAGGGAACCACATTTTCATTCAAAGGGGGAGATCATTACAAACTTGACACCAACTCATCATGAGTCAGCCTCCTCACCCCTTGATCATTACATTACATTACACTACTACTTACACTACATTACTAACAAAACTACCTTATTCTACTGATAACTACTACTACTGCTGCTACCTAAACTAATATTTATGCCAACAGCATTATGCCGCCAGCCTTGCCATCGTCGTCGTCGCCCTTGTCGTCGTCGTTGCCTTGGCCGTCGTCGTCGCCGTCGCTGCTGCCCTTGTCGTCATCGTCGATCTCGCCGTCATCTCCCTTGCCATCGCTACACTCCTTGGAGTCGGAGGAGTCTTCCACCTCCTTCGAGGAGGCCTCCTCCGAGTCGTCCGACCCATCGAGCCCGGCACGCTCGATGGATCGCCAGTACGCACGCGCCGCAACGAACAGCCCCATGGAGTAGTCCGAGCCCTCAGACGACACCACATGGGACACTAGAGCGGGCGACCAGTCATACTCGGAAGAAACCTCCTTCGAATACTCCGAGTCCCCGAAGTCCCTCGAGGGTGGACTTGGAGGACGCTTGCGCTTCTCGTCAGCGCGGCGAGGCCATCCCTTGCCTCTCTTGCCTCTGCCCATGGTCATGTAGAAGGGGGAGAAGAGAGGAGGGAGAATAGAGTAAGTGATCAAGGGCGAGTGAAGAAAGCAGCCGAGGCAAGTGGGCTATTTAAATAGGCCAAGGGGTGACCATCCATGTCCTACCCCGCTCACCGAACAGTCGCAAGAATTCAGTAAGCAATTCAAACCGCCTGAAAATGAGTCAGGCGACTGGCGCCGTTTTGCATAACACGACACTGATTGGACTCAAGTCAACTGCTCAGGCAAATGATTACACCCCTCCATGCTCAGGCAAATGATTACACCCCTCCGTTGCATCAAATTACTACTTTAGGACAACACTATAAACACCTTTCGCGGAGGAGACACCCTTTGGGCACACCCATTGGGTGTATCGCCCGGAATCTTCAAGATTTTCGGAAGTGGCGACACTTGCAAAATATACACAATGAATGTACTGCGACAAAAAGAGACGAACGACTAAAATGGGAGGATGTCCAAATGTGGTTACCGAAGCACAAGTCCAATCAATAGAAGCATTAAAGTATAGGGCTGAGTGGTGTCCAGTCAAGGGTCCTCTGTTTCAACCAGCCAGATGTCCAACTTGTCACTCATCAAATTGATTCCAGACCTAACAAGACATGGATAGATGTCATCACCTGGTTATTCTGAAAATTATCTTGAAAACGACACAAGATAAAGACCTTTGAATTGATTATTTCAAAATCAACTCAAAGCTCGGGGGCTACACCCAACAGATTCACAATATCTTAAAACTAAGTGTTGATTTCAAAAGCATAAGGATGAAGACCTTTGAATTGATTATTTCAAAATTAACTCAAAGCTCGGGGGCTACACCCAATAGATTTACAATGCCTTGAAACTAAGTGCTGATTTCAAAAGCCTAAGGATGAAGACATTTGAATTGATTATTTTAAAATCTACTCAAAGCTCGGGGGCTAACCCATTGGGTGCACCTTCGGTGCACCCAACAGATTTATAATGCCTTGAAGCCAAGTGCTGATTTCAAAAGCATAAGGATGAAGACCCTTGAATGGATTACTTCTAAAATCCACTCAAAGTTCGGGGGCTACACCCAATGGGTGCACCTTCGGTGCACCCAACACATTCACGACGCCCTGAAGCCAAGTGCTGATTTAAAAAGCATAAACATGAAGACCTTTGAATGGATTACTTCTAAATCCACTCAAAGCTCGAGGGCTACACCCAATGGGTGCACCTTCGGTGCACCCAACAAAGGTACAATAGATCAAGTCATGCTATGAACCCATAGGCTGGACCATGAACCTTTGAGTCGATTATTTCAAAATCAACTCAAAGATTGGGGGCTTGTGGGTGACAGATATCCCTCGGGTCCACTAGAAGGCGAAAACCCTGCTTGGGGCCATGAGCCAGTCATCTCGCAAGGTCATCACGTCGTGGGTCGGGCAAAGAATACAGTTGAAATGGGCTAACCCAGGAACACTCACGTCTGGATCGTTCGCGGGATTATGCTTGATCCCGAGGAAGCCGTTCGTTTTTCCCGTGCCCCACGCCCTCAAATCCCGGAGATAGATCAGAATGAAGCCACCGGGTTTTCCTCAAGATAAGCAAAGTTTGTTGGCTATTAGCTAGAAGATAAGCTGGAAGAGTGTGATCCACGCGTGCGTAGGGAATGCCCCACGGTCGTGTATATAAGGCCTAGGGGGAACCCCATCATTTTCATCTCAATTAGCACCTTTCCACTCGGGAAACACCACTTGTAAACACACCACACATACGAAGCCACCCCTGGAAGTAGGATATTACGCCTCTCAAAGCGGCCCGAACCTATAGAAAATCGCCCGACTCTCTTTCTCGTGCTTCTGGCACGAACCATCGAGCTACAATCAGCGACACCGTCCTACCCAAAAGCATCACGAGGGTACCCCCGGGTGTGCGCGGACACTAGACATCGACAACTGCATATTACAGAACACAAATGCAAAGGCTCAAAATACTGTGGATCTCCTAGCTAACTAGTGACTACCTAGAGAGGAAAACTAGTAGTTCTAAAATGAGTGTTCTAAACAAAAGGCAGCCCCTCTATTTATAGAGGGTTTATTCCATTTCCTAAACTATACTTATTTAGATAGAGTTTATCCACTCCACCAGGGGTGAAATGGACCAACTCAACGAGTTTTTATCTCATGACCATGCCCTTCACAGGGAGTTGCTTCGCCTTGACGCATCCTCTATGATCACGCCATGTGTCGCCTCTAGTTTCCACTGAGCTTTCCTCCACTGGGTTTTGAAGCCAAACCTAGTCGAAAACCCGTCGTTTGTAACGCTTGGTTTTGAGGCTCAACCACCAAACCACCATGAGTATCGCACCGCGTGAGTGTCCCCGACATTCTAGACATGTGTTCCGCTAGTCCTTGACAACGATGGCAACACGGCCCGCACTGCCACATCCTCGTGTGAGTGCATGTCTCAGGTGTCAGCCACCACAGCTAGTAACCGGGCTGCTCTAGTCTGTTAGTGTCACACCCGAATTTAGAGGGCCGAACCCGAGCATGACTCAAATGTGTGTTACGATCAAGTCTCACACATATAATGACATATGGTACAGAACGAATGTCACATCTTTACTATATAATGGAGTTTTGTACAAAATAGATAAATAATTACATCATACGAAGACAACGATCCAACAACCATAGTTGACTGGGAGACATCGACCTAGACCTCTCACAAAACTCATCGCGGCATCCTTCATGCTCCTCATATTGTCCGTACATGTTCTTGACCTGGGGGGATGTGAGTACAGCAAGGGTGACCTGTGGGGAATAATGTGCTTGAGCTCACTTACAGTGGGGCTCATGTGAAGTGTAAGTTACCAAAGGAGATGGTTAAAGTTGAGCATTTCTTTTAAAGTTGATCAAAATTTTATTAGCAGTTAGATACCAACCCAAATAAATAAGAGATCACAATTGATAATAACACCCATAATGCAATGCGAATGACAGATTAAGTTTAATTCTATAATTTAATCATGTGAGTGTCCGAGCCGCTCATGACCGTGAGCACGGCTAATATACCAGTTTTACACTCTTCAGAGGTTGCACATCTTTACCCACAAGACGTGTTTCCCTATTAGCCAGGGTTAGCTAGACCCTTAGACACTTCCAAGGTGAATGGCTAGGGATCCACTGCGAGGCCTTTCCAAAGTTCCCTAGTTCGAGAAACACTACAAGAAACTGGTTAAAGAACGTGGGTGAAAAACCGTCGAACTTAATGTAATAGGCCGTCGAACTTAACATAAGAACGTGGGTTTACCCACGTTCATAGCCGACGGCGTTTTTTTGACGAACTTAAAGAAGTAAGTTCGACGGCCCCCACGTTCTTAACGTTAAGAACGTGGGTACCGTCGAACTTAACTTTAAGAATGTGGGTACCGTCGAACTTAACGTTAAGAACGTGGGTTTTTAAGTTCGACGGGGACCGTCGAATTGTGTCCCGTAAGTTCGACGGCACCCACGTTCTTAACTTTAAGAACGTGGGTACAGGTGGCCGTCGAACTTATGTGTCCTGCGCGAGTCGGCGCGGTCTGCCCATTAAGTTCGACGGTACCCACGTTCTTAACCTTAAGAACGTGGGTACCCACGTTCTTAACTCTTTTCCAGAAAAAAATAAAAAATACAGAAATGATAAATTAGACACACATAATAACACATGCAACACAGAATATCACATACAATACAATTTTCAAACACAGGGATATATATACATATCACAAATTCATACAAGTCCAAATATACATAAGTTCACAAATTCACACAAGTCCAAATACATAAGTTCACAAATTCACACAAGTCCAAATACATAAGTTCACAAATTCACACAAGTCCAAATACATAGGTTCATATCCATAGTTCTCATTTTTAGTTCACAAGTTCAAACATTAGCTCCATCGCTCTCGATCAGGACATCGGATTGTTGTTCGTAGCTCCACCACTAGAATTGAGACATCTGTCCGCAAAGTCAGCGTGAGGGGGAGGAGTCACTTGATGAGAGCCGGAATCCTACAAAATAAACCAAAATTCTCATAAATATACAACTGGCATTAAATCACATGTACACCAAGATATAGGAAAGCATGATAAACATAGCGTCCTTTTCTAAATAAATATAGGAAAGCATTAAATCACATGTACACATAAACCAAAATGAGCACTAGCAGCAACAAAAAAAGTATACATCACAAGTCACCCACGTTCAACCTGCAGGCTATATTGCCGTCGGACTTACTGATTACTCAACATGGCGAAAGCACCAGCAGCAACACCCATGTATGGCTGACATCAACCTGCAGGACCCAAGAACATGCCCTACAGGCCACCGACCAGAAGATCAACCTGCAGGACACCAAGAACATGCCCTACAGGCCGCTCAAGTGCCAGTCCTGCTGCCCAGGATTCTTCTGCCCAGGACCACTAAATTCTTGGCAATTTTAAATCGCCTAATCTATCGCACAGCGGCATCCAAGAACAATAAAGAACAGGGAATGAGCTACTGGGCTTCAGATCTGATGATCCATTAGTATGGAACAGTCCGAGGTAAGGATTCTGCGTCATTAGAAATTTAACTCAGCAGATTGTGAATGCAAGAAGCAGACTCAAAGTCCCAGATCATCTGTTTAGATGCGCCTCAGCCATGCAAAAACTTAGATGAGTTGGGCAGATTGTTTAGATGCGCCTCATCCATTAGTACGGAACAATCTGTAGTGACAGTTTAGATGGCTGCTAATTTTTAATAGCTTAGATCATCTGTTTGGCCATTTCAAATAGCTTAGATGGCTGCTAATATATAATTATATGTACCACTCATATCAATAGTGACAGTTTGGTCGAGTGGTCTAAGACGCCAGATTTAGGTTCATAGATGGATAGATGGAGTACATGGCCACTAACTACAAACTGAGCCCACAAAGCCTAGCCATGTACCATTTCATTTGCTAGAAATTAAATAGGTTCATAGTCACTAACTGTTTTTAGTGTGCATCACTTGCTGTTTTCACTTTTTTGCTGAATCTGTAGTTTGATTTCAGATAGTTTGATTTTCTAGTTTGATAGTCACTTTTTTGCTGAATCTGTAGTTTGATTTCAGATAGGTTCATAGTCACTATCTCAATTAAATAGGTTCATAGACACTGAATCTGTAGTTTGATTTCAGAAGAGCTCAGGTAGGTGAGAATTGAGAACTAGCCCAGGTAGGTGAAAATGGTGCACTGTGGCCCCCCTTTGATAGTGACTAAAGCTAGACGATAAAACCAATCTAGACTTAGTTTATTTAATTAGGAGGAAATCAACTAGCATTGAAATTCAGGAACGTACCGCATGTGACGGAAGTGGCTGTGTTGGCCATGGGGGGCGTCCCCAAGGCCCCATTGGATGTGTAGGATATCCCCATGGTGGTGGTGGCCAATATCCCATACCTGGTTGTGGAGGAGGAAGAATCTGTCCTCTAGGAGGCATCGACCACTGAATGTCCATCTGTGGGTTTCCTTGTCCGGTCTCAGAACCCTATAACCAAATAAAACGATGCATGATTATAATTGTAAATGAAAGTAAATATACTACAAAACTATACCTGTGTTTCGTTGGTGTTTGGGGTCTGTCCAGATTGTGACGGACGGGTGAACTGGGGTCCCATTGGAGATCCCATCTGAGCACTATACATCTGCAAATACAATAAGCTTGAGTTTTATTTTAAACTAATATATATATAGAGTTTAAACTCACACATGGGATGGTAATCTTATCTAGCACATGCATCATAGAAGCCACAAGCAAGTTACCAACTGAACCATGAGTTAGGCTTTACCAACTGAAGTCACAATTCACTGATGCAGGCAACTAGCAGATGACAGAAATTGCGATTACACGTTACACAAAAAACAGCTAATCAAGAAAGCAAACAGGAAAAGCCTAGATTACACATAACACAAAAAATCAGCTAATTCACTGATGCATAGATGCTGATGGCCTTGTCATCAGGTTCAGGTATATATATATCTTCTCTCTGAAGCTATGATGTCTGAAAAAAGTGAAATGAAACACATGGTTGAACTGATTGGTTTTTACGAGCTCGATCGATTCGTTTCCATGTCGCGGAGCAAGAGAGCTGTCGCAGTGCAAATGCTTCCGGCTGTGGGACAAGTCCTTATCTCAGTACCACTCAAATAAAAAAAGGTAATAGACCTGTACAAAAACATAACATAACTCGCAACAAAGGAAGCATATGTACTGGTCAGTGGTCATCCTCCAGGCATATTTTTATTGTGGGTTAACCTTCCACCTCACCTTATAAAAAAACCCTTCCACCTCTTATGCTACCAGGTTAACAGAAATCAGTTCTACTATTCCTTTATGTGATCAGCAAGCTGAATGAATTTGTTTTCTTTTACTTCATATTCTGCGTTAAACTGTTGCTTTTCTGCAGCTGGGCCAATGGCACATTGCAGATGAGTATGATGGCCAGGTGAGGGAACTTAATTGTAAATCAATATGCCATAGTCCAATGTGCCCTCCTTATTCAGCGATGACAGAGTGGCAGCATATAGTTCTTTCAGCTGACAAAATGGATCTGGTATGTTTCTACTGTACAACAGAATGTTCCATTATGACAGATAATAGTTCTTGGTAATTTGCTTGATCTCATAAGTAATATGGATCTGGGTCTGGGTCTGGATCTGGATCTGGTATGTTTCTACTGTACAACTCCGTTATTTGCAACACGACTTGCAAATCGGTATTAATCAAAGTTGTGCACTGATCCACGCTCTATCACTTTGGTATAATAACTATAACCAAAAACTCCACGGATCACGCACAGGAGAGCACCAAAGTCCGCAAAAAAACACAGATGCCCAGCTTCAAACAAAATTCTGGACGTGGAAAGCTTTTTGTTCCCAAAAACTGCAACGTGGAAAGCTTTTTGTTCCCAAAAACTGAACCCAGTTTTCAGTCAAAAAAACACAGATGCCCAGCTTCAAAAAAAATCAGACAAGGGAAACATAGCTGCAACGTGGAAAGCTTTTTGTTCCCAAAAACTGAACCCAGTTTTCAGTCACCTAGAACTGAATTCAGCACTAATCAAGTGAACCCCTACCTTTAACCCCTCCAGTTCTTCTTCCAAATTCTATGTACATGTATGTTTCCTATTATCCTATTTGAAACCATTGTTCTTATGAATAGCAGTTTCTGTGCAAAGCAAAATGGTTGTTTCTGTTTCTCAAATAAAAAATCTGATGTTTTCTGCTGTCTGTTCATGTTCAGGTGAATCCTTTTAGCAATTTGGTAGTCTTATCTATAGAGTAGTGAGGCTGGATTGGTTTGTGGACTATCTGCACACATTTAGCAGCTGGTATGCTTCCTATCCTGTGTGTGACCTCCTAAAGTGAACTCATTTCAGGGCACCTATAGGCGAGGAAGCTGAGGGAAGAAGGAAATATGTGATTCGCCCGTAAGTTATATGCTAGATAAATCAAATGCATATTGTAGTCCAGTATAGAATTAGCCTGCCTTAAGTGTCATCTACCTGAATTCCCTTTTGGAACACTACAACAGTCTGTTTGAGGCAGATGATGTTCAACTAATTCTGGAACCAGAGCAGCTGAGAACCAGAGCAGCTGATCAGTGTGTGCAACTAATTCTGGAACCAGAGCAGCTGAGAACTTTCTTGTAGAAAGCCCATGGCAGCTTGGCGTTAGACAAGTGTGTCGATGTTCTTTAATTCTTTGAATTTGCCCCCAGGTTGCTTGGCTAATGTTAAATCACTCAACAATTGACCAGACCGATTTTAGGCTGTCTAAGGCTCAGAGCGATTTAGATAAAAAAAATATGGGCAGATTCTGAGCGGATTAATAAAATTATTACCTGCATCAGCATTCCCTGCATCATCTGAACTTGTTGAGATAGATGTTGAACTTGTTGTTGTTGTTGTCTTAGTTGCTCATCAAGCTCTGATTCCCTCGAAGTTGAAGTTCGAGATCTACTCCCCACCGAGGAAACTGACCGACGACCAAAGCTATCGCGACTCACAACCCCATCGCCGATCCCCAACCTAGAAACATCACAAGTTATGATAATATAGTGTTTATATATCACAACTTTGATCTTATCATACCTCCCATGTGGTAGCCCACCACCGGCAACATATGCTGCATCCGGATCGAAAGGTGCCTCCCTCCAATCTAGATCATCGTCTCCTGCTTTCCTCCTAACCTCCTCAGCATAACGAGTCTACAAAACAATTTATGTTAATTATAAATGAGTCACAAGTTAATTAAGAATAGATAGTAATTATTTACACCTACCAGCTTTTCTGTCGCGCTTTCGTCACATAAAACTTCTGGATGATCTGGATCTGGACCTCGATGTCCCTCCATGTAAACGTCAATGAATCGGGGTTCAACACCATCACGAGCCTCCTGCAGTAAGAGACATAATAAAATATACAAATTTGTCTGAGGGAAAAAGACTAAATGTTACTTAGCTCGTCATACCATTCGTTGTGATTTCCCAATAAATCCATCTGCTCCAAATCGATGGAGGCCCGGTTTGCTCTTCCGGTTCAAACGATTTCTATCTGACTTCACTTTGTACTCATCTGAGGACCAGTACTCGCAGAGCTTGACCCAAGCTTCAGGATGAGCAGTGAGCCAGTCCACTTCACTTTGTTTGTACTCCTCAGCTGTTAAGTGGATTTCACATGCCTGCTTGTTGGTCATTCTTTGACCCTTCACTTTCTTGAAGTACACGGTAACAGCTTTGACCCGTGCATCTGACATTGAACCATTTATAACTTTTCTAGCAGCATTGTGGAATACACGTTTTGCATGTTCTTCGTTCGCTGTTTCGTCCAATCTAAATTGTTCCTGCAAAATGAAGAAGCAATTAAATTCATTTATAGACGCCCACGATAAGTAAATTTAAAAGACATAATAAACTCACCCAAAACGATGACCACACTGCGTCTTGGTGAGTACGGTCGGGTCCATATGGTTTGAGGCCCCAGTGAGCCCAGTGATACGCCCCTATCTCTGCCCCGTTGAGTTGTACCACCCCTGGATAGTGAAAACGAGCTATAGATCCCAGCACTGTGTTAACTGGTGTCCGATGACCTTTGCCACTCCATGCCACCTCCACCCAACTCCTCTCTCCTGCAGGGTTTATGACCCTACGTTGGTCCAAGGGTTGTGTCGGTGGAACTCTAAGGGACCGCCGAAACCTACAAAATTGTAAATTGTGCACTGGTAATAATATCAATCCAACAAAAATGGAACTCCTCGTCAAAATAAAATTACCTGAAGTTTGTTGCCTGTGTCGTTGTAACAACCTCGTCATCAGCCTCTCCATCGGCCTCTCCATCGTAGTCCTCCCCATAGTCATCATCATCACGCATCGGTGAATCTTGGCGTGCCAGCTCGTCCTCCTGCCTAGGTGCATTGTGCTCTGCCGCCTCGCGCGCTTGCTCAAATGCATTGTGGTCCTGCTCTAGCATAGGTCCACTTGAGCCTATCGCCTCACGCTCTGGCTCAAGTGCAGTGTGGCCTGCCACATCGCGCTCTTGCCCAGGTGCACTATGGCCTGCCACCTCGCGCTCGTGCCCAAGTGCACTATGGCTTCCCACTTCGCGCCCCTGCTCCTCCATGCAACCAAGGAGCTGCTCTAGCCGTTGCCTTGACGCTGTAGAGCCCTACAAACATAATCAACAATGAGATATATCAAGTACTCGATGTATACGTAGAAGAAAAGAAAATAAAACAAATTAAATACCTGGAACAACATAGAGGATGTATCCCCACCACCTGAACCCCTAGTTGACCGTGACCTCGAGGAGTCACCACGGTCTCCGCGCTTCTTCCCTTTGAGCTTGTCCATGACCCTCATCATCTGCACAAATTTCATTACAAGAATTTAAATATATATACTAGCTTTTAGTATTGAAATAGGAATGCATATACAAGAATTTAAATATATATACTTTTCAAAAATCATCGGCATCAGAATCTGCTTCAGCAACACGCTGCTCAATTATTTCAAGTCTTTGTTGTTTTTCAAGAATTCTCTGTGACTTACGAGTCCTTGCCCTAGAAGGACCTGGTTCTTCTGCCATCAAATCTATGGCAAGACTAGCTACTTCATTGAGCCCTAAATCCTCAGATATAGTAAATTCTCTATTTTCTGACTGATCGCCATCTTCTTGATAAATATCAACAGAATCATCATCTTCGTTATTTGTGTTGTAATAATCATATCGTAACGGATGGACTTCAGGATTAATTTTGTATACAACCCAACAAGACTTCAAGTTTTCATGAGGATATGTTAGATAGTACACCTGTTGCGCTTGATGTGCAAGCACAACATTGCTATAATCGCTGCCTTTAAACCGTGATTCATGCTTTACCTCCACAATTCCAAATTCATCCTCTCGCGTTTGTTGCGGATCAAACCATTCACAATCAAATAACACAAACATGAACTCTTTGGCCCCACCAAGAGTGTACTCCGTTATGTCTTGAAGAACACCATAATAGTCATGAGTGCCTCCGTCTGCATTTGTGGCAGTTGCTACTACTCCACTGTTTGTCGTGGCTGCCTGCGGGCGGATTTTTTCTAATTTTGATGTTCGAAAACGATATCCATTAATATCATAGCGGCTATATTTTCTTGCTTTCAACTGACCATGTGATATCTGTCGCAAATCATCCGAGACTAGAGAGTCAAGTTTCTTACACTACATAGAGCAGAAAAAAAGATATAGGTAAATAGCAAGTCATATGTGCAATCTAAGTACACAAAGGAAAATTATAAAGAGATAATTACATGCTCGTGGAACCATTCAACGAAACATGGACCTCCATTCATCCCTTTCATACGTAGATTATCCAGTTCCTTTGGTGTAGGTTTGTGGCCAGCTAAATATATGGAATCAAACATTTCAAAGTATGGATCAAGTTCCTCCATGTTGGTGTACAAGTAGAGCATGGCGAAATTACGCTCTCTTATGTCAACATAATGTGCAGTAGAAGCCCCGACCCCTTTCCCCTTCCAGAGAAAAACACTAAGGTCGGTCGAAGGACCTTCTTCTTCAGTATGATACCGTGTTGACTGAGCATTCACATTGTTAGTGTGTGATAAATACTGACTTGAGAAGATTGTGATCTCTTTAGCTGCAAAGGCCTCTGCGATACACCCCTCAACCCTTGCTTTGTTCCGCACAGTAGCTCTAAGTTTTTTCAATTCTCTTTCTTGACTGTACATCCATCGGAACTGCACTGGTCCTCCTACCAATGCTTCATAAGGTAAGTGCACTAGCAAATGTTGCATCACATTCATAAATCCAGGCGGAAATACTTTTTCCATCTTGCATACAAGCACCGCGATTTGTTTCTCAAATTGAATCATCAATTTCTTTGAGATATGCTTAGCACATATATGTCTATATATGTAACTAAGTTCAGCAATCATCTTCCACAAAGGAGGCTTCAAATAGCCACGGAACATTACCGGCATAAGTCTTTCCATCAAAATATGGTAATCGTGAGCCTTCAAACCATTTAATTTATTAGTGTCGAGGTTAACAGTACGTTTTATGTTAGCTGCATAGCGGTCTGGAAACTTCAACATTTTCAACCATCGAAATACTTCTTTTCGCTCTTCCGGCTTTAGACAGTATGGAGCTCGTGGTGTCCTCTCCTTTCCATTAGGATTTAATTTGACCTCAAGGCTAGGGCGATCGCAAAGATTAGCTAAATCTTTCCTGGCATTGATGTTGTCTTTTGTTTTACCCTTAATGTTTAGACACATGCTTATGATGCTTTCAGCAACATTGCGCTCTTGGTGCATCAAATCTATGTTGTGTGGTAAAATCAATACCTTCGCATACGGAAGTTCCCAGAGAAAAGAAATATGAGTCCAGTTGTGATCTTGACCATAGCCTTCAAACTCATGACCTTCTGCAGCCCTTTGAAGGGCACGATGTTGTATCATGATATCTTCACCCATTAAACGTTTTGGTGGACCGTCTTTAACTTTTATGCCTCTTCTAAATGACTTCGTATCATTTCGAAACAGATGATTGGATGGAAGAAACCGTCGATGACAATCAAAGAATGAGACCTTTTTACCATGCTCCAATCGATATGCTTGTGTGTCCCCCATGCATATGGGACAACACAGTCGACCGTGAACACACCAGCCAGACCAAATACCATATGCAGGCAAATCATGAATTGACCACAAATATGCCGCACGTAAGGTAAATTCACGTTTTAGATGACCATCATAAGCCTTTACCCCTACCCATAGCTCTTTGAACTCTTCAATCAACGGTTGCATGAATACATTGATCTTCTTTCCAGGATGTTTAGGCCCTGGAATAATAAGGGCAAGAAATATGAACCCTTCTTTCATGCATTTGTTGGGAGGGGGGTTGTAGGGCATGATGAAAACCGGCCAACAAGAGTATGAAGTTGAACTGTTGTCGTAAGGAGTGAAACCATCAGTGGACAAGCCTAGACGAACACTCCTAGCGTCTCTTCCAAATTCTGGGTCAAAACGATCCAGAGCCTTCCAAGCATCGCCATCTGATGGATGCATCATAATGTCTAGGTCTTGGATCTCACGTTCTCCTTCCTTATGCCACAACATTAGCTTCGCAGTTTCTGGGGTTAAAAACAGACGTTTAAGCCTTGGAGTGATGGGCATATATCGAAGTTGTTTAACTGCCACTTTTGTAGCAAAAGTAGCTCCATCCTCTTTTAGTACCTCCGCATATCTTGATTTACCGCATTTCTGACAATGGGTGCTCGCTTCATATTCCTTCCAGAACAACATGCAATTATCTTCGCACACATCAATCTTCTTATACTTCATCCCAAGACCGGACACAATCTTTTTAGACTGGTATAAGTCTTTTGGCATCTTATGGTTCGATGGGATGAGATCAATAATCAGATTGATTATATCGTTATAGCAATTATTCGAGAAGTTATACTTTGCCTTCATTGCCATAAGACGTGTAACCACCTGCAACACAGTCACAGTGGTGTCGTCATGCACTTTTTCCTCTGACGCGTGAAGAAGCTTGTAAAACTCCTGCACTTCATTTGGTGTATCCTGTTCTGAGGCCAAT
This sequence comes from Zea mays, assembly GCF_902167145.1. Classification (NCBI taxonomy): domain Eukaryota; kingdom Viridiplantae; phylum Streptophyta; class Magnoliopsida; order Poales; family Poaceae; genus Zea; species Zea mays. The sequence goes on from NC_050103.1 coordinate 51,734,717, forward strand.
GTTGGATACTCTCTACTAATATCAGCCACCAAGTCATCCATCCGATCCTCCTCATCATCATCAATTATTTCTGACTCTGTGATATTCTGCTCTACTTCTCCATGTGAGCGCCACACAAGATAGTTAGGCATAAACCCATTCTTGCAAAGGTGATGCTCCAGTTCTTCGATCTTTCTCACATACTTAAAATTCCGACACTTGGTACACGGACACTTCACCACACGAGGTCCACCGGAAAATGCGAGATCCACGAATTGTTTTGCAACCCTAACCCATTCCTTTGAGTGACCTAGAGTCACGTTATTGAATCCATCATACATCGCCCTTCTTCTATTGTCATCCATTTGCAAAACTAAATAACCCAATGCATAAAAGAAAGATCATCAAAATCACAATTATTAATCAAAATCATGCAATACTTATATATGCACTTAGCTGTCTACTCAAAATCACAATTAGTCTGGAATATAATGTTTCCCAGTATTTCCCATAATCATATGTGCGTAGTTATTATTACCAGCTGATTCCCCTTGATCAATTTTCTTGGCTTTCTGTATTTTGTTTAGTTTTATGACCGTACCACTAAGCAAAATGATGAATGAGCTATAATAAACATTTAAAAGAACATATGCAGTGATCATTATAATTAATATTCCAGATCCTATATATACATATCCAGTTATATTGGGTTGTACACTCCTGCTGAAATTAAAAATGCTTCACATACTGTTGTACTGCTAAAGAACCATATGTGGCCATATTGTTGTTGAGGTTGGTGGTTTATTCTTGTGCTTTTGATATGCAGAATGTTTCACAATGTGGGTTAAGGTGTCAGTTCTTGTGGCCATATTTCTTCAACTATATAATCCTCAGGTGAGTAGTACAGGCACCTATTATTGTCCACACATTTGTTTTGCAGGAAGGCACATATAATAAAATGTATAAATTTGCAAAACATTTTTTACAACGCATAATCATGAACCAATCTTAATATGGCATTACCTCGGTGGAAGCTTCCAATGTCCGAACGCGACCGCGACGACGACTGTGTGGAAGACGAGTAGGAGCGCGGGGTGGGCGAGCCGGGGCGGTCGGTGCTGAGCTGGCGAGCCGGGGCGGCGGCGCGGCCCGCTCGCGGTGGCGCAGCCCGCTCACGGCGGCGCGGCGACGGCGCGGCCTGGTCGCGGTGACGGTACGAGCTGCAGCAGGCGGTGGCGGCGCGGGCTCCGGTCGGTGGCGGCGCGGGCTCCCGGCGGTGGTGCGGTGGCGGCGCGGGCTCCCGGCGGCGGCGCGGGCTCCCGGGCGGCGATGGCGCGGTGAATTGGTGAGCGCGCGTACGTGTGGGCGCGTGGGAGGAGACAAGGTGAGAGAGAGACGCGCGCGCGTGGGATTTAGTGGGTTTAGGTTTTCACGGTTAAGTTCGACGGTATCCACGAGCCCGACGAACTTAACTTAAGAACGTGGGTACCCACGTTCCTAACGCGTTAAGGTCGACGGTTTTATCCACGACCCACGAACTTAACTTAAAAACGTGGGTACCCACGTTCTTAAATTAACCCATGAACTTAACTCAATTAAGAACGTGGGTACCCACGTTCTTAATTTTACCCACGAACATTTATCAGTTTCTTGTAGTGAAAACCCACTATAGTTTGAGGAAGAAGGAAGCAAAGGAATGCGTCATCCGAAATGCCATTGCAACAGTTTGACCGGAGAACCTCCCTATACTCTACAGCGATGCCTCCCCGCTTGCCCCTTTTGGGTAAGGTAATCTCTCCCTAGCTTTCCTAAATACTTGGACAAGGGCGTCCCATTCCACCTTTGTGGTAGCATTGTTTTCCCTGGTGGTTCTCCATGTTCCAATTAACATGATGATCTTGTCATAAATAATAATTAAAACAACAACATAATTGGAACATGATCATAATATAACATTAATTTCCCAAAACCAGGTAGAGCAATAGCAAATCTACCCAGTAGTTCATTTGTCTACAAGGTATGGGGTAAACAAAACTAGGGAACCTATTAAGTCCCATCAAATTAACCTGAGCATGTCATAGTGATTACTAGAGAACATTATTAGGTAAAGAAGAGTGATCAAGGACACAACTTGCCTTAGACTTGAGATCCCAGGTACTTCTCCAATTTAGTCTTCTGTTGACTCGTAACCTCGCTACTACTTGTATAAATACATACAAATAGACAAGAAGTACATAAAATAATAGTATACCAAACATGAGAACAAACAGCGTAAGAATATTCTACGTGCTGCTATGAGATCGTAGGTTTGAGAACCACTAAAATCGGAGTTACGGTTAACAATATATGGTTTTTGGAAGATTTATGTGATTAAATAGGAAAACTATTGGGGATCTTCTAAAGTAATAACTAACTTAAGCCTAATCCAAGTTATAACTATTGGAGGTCTTCTTCTCTGCCGAAGGTCATCAAGATGAAGATATCGTTTGTAAGGTGATGTTGAGGATCTTCTTCCCCACCGAAGGTCCTCGAGACGAACACATTGTCTGAAAGTGATAACAAAAATGCCGAAGGTACAGCCAAAGGATGACAGCTTCGGCTCTAGATGGCGACGAAGGTCAAGCATGATGTCGAGCCAAAGAGAAAAAGACTAGTTAATCCCTGATGATTTATGTTACGATTATGAGTACATGTTAAGGTCATAAATGTATTATTACTCGGGTTGCGTCCCGTGCCTATAAATAGGTGAACAGTACCCCCGTACTGTTCATGCTGGATTGTAATTGCTCTCGCGTCTGTGACACCCTAGTGTCACTTAGGGTTTCTTCTCAAAGCTAACTCGAAACCATTATCACATGTGAACCAAATTGAGCAAAGGACATAAAAAATTAGGAACAAAGGTTTAATTAAGTCTTTCTCATCTTAAGAATTGTGCCTTAATCATGTCATGCACCTCAAGGTGAGAAGAATTCACAAACCCTAAATAACCCTAAGTAGGCCATTTAAGTGCAAAAAGGGAAAAACTTGTAAAAAAATTTTGAAAAACACAAAATCATGATGAGAACCAAATAACAAATTTAAAGTGCACTAAATAAACTACAACATATAGTAAGAAAGTTTGATCAGTGGAGCTTTGAAAAATTCTCAAAAAGACCCCTCAAGCTATACTTCAAAAAGGAAATTCAGAAAATTCAGAACTGAATTTTTAGCCCTTTGTAAAGTTCAGCCGTGTTCTCTATTTTCCAAAACTCAAATCTACAAAACCCCAATATGAAAGTGGCGCCAAATTACCTTTAACATACTCTGGTAAAGTTTGAAATCAAACAAAAATCGTTTGACACATGTTGACTCGACCTTAGTCTCGGTTTTCAGCCGAGCGACAAACCCAACTTCGCCCCCGTGTATCTCGCGATTCCGAGATCAAATCCACTCGAGTGCTGTGAGAGAAACAAAGAGTAAACGACAAAGAGCAAATCATGTGCAGGGATTTGGGAGAGTTACGAGAAGATCGCGAGCCAATTAGCGTTTGAAAATGACCAGACTGAGCGAGGCCACGTGTTCGATCGCTTGCCTGACCGGCCGAGCGGGACTGGCCGCGGCAGCGCGCGCCCCGCGAGTGGTCGCCCCGCCCTGCGTGTCTGCACCTTGCCCCTGCCTATAAGTGCCACTGGAGGCCTTAGCCGTTTGCACTCGCGCACCCAAAGCCCCGCCCGAGCCAGAGATCACCGGAGTTCGCCGTGGAAAGCTAGCGCCACCGCCCGCCATCACTGCCCAAGCACGATCGTTGTGGCCAGTCTTTTCTGTCGACCCCCAGCCTCGCCCTAGCCCCTGGACAGCTTCCCCGTGAGGCTGTGAAGATTCTCCAAGCTTGAGCCGAGTCATTGCCTCACCGGAGAAGCGGATTCACCCTCGCCGGACTTCGGCCACCCGCCACCGCGCGTGAACCGAGCTATCTGGTGAGCCATTTTCCAATTCCTCGCGCCTATGTCTTCCCTGACCTCTAGTGAAGCTCACTGACCAATTCAATTGAACTGTACCGCCCTGGTTAGGCCGGAGCCCTCACCGCCGACGAGCTCGCCCGCCTGTGCACGTGGACCGACCCACTCCGACCATCACCAGAGACGATCCGCACATCGGCGTGACCGTCAAGACCTCCCCTACACCCTCGACCACTTCACTGGAGCAATCTCGCTGCCGGTAAGCCCCTCCACCCTTTCCTCTGCCGCAGTTACTGTTTAATTGGGAGAAGGACCGCGTGTTTGATTTAGCCGAACCCTAGGGGGTTTTCTGCGTAGTCAGAGACTCATGTGAATAATAACGCGAGGACTCGTCTGCAATGAAACTTAGAAACTTTCGCCAGGGACCCCAATGCAAAACCTTTTTCCTTTAACCATTTCTGTTACTCTTTTTAAATAGGCAGAGAACTTAAGAAATTCATATCTTGATGTGCACCCGTTGGGTGATTGCCCGATCTTTCGATGAGAGGGTGTGGAATAACTCGATTGGGGGAGGAGACGACGTTCACGGCCCGACTACAGCCTTCCAAAGACGCTACGCCTTAGCAACCGATACACCACCTCCTATGGCTGTAACGATCTTGTGGAGCGTGACACCCTGGCCACTAGGGCACTCGTCCTGCAAGCAATCGAAGAACTAGCAAGAACAAGTAGAACAAGTACTGAATTACCAGATCTAAATGTAGGTTTCCAAATCAAACTCCAATATGGTGGGGTTCCGAAGACAAGAAGACGGGCGGCTGAACCAGCACGCGCGCTTACAAGCAAGTAGCGAGAGCTAAACTTGATCTAAACAAAACCCGCTGTTCTTGGTGGCGGCTAGGGGGTTTATAAACATGGAAGGACGACCACAAGGGTATTGGGGTCGTGCTGCAACCCTAGGATGCGTCCCTAATGGACCTAACTTGATACACGACCCATTGGGCCAAAATAGGGTGACGCAGCACCATGGGCAGAAAAGGCAGGAAATGTCTCGGTAAGAAAACAATGATTACGGCGGCCTCAGAACAGATATGACTATAATTCCGGATCCATATGAAAGTAGACTTGATAAGCTTTCCATGTTGTGCTTGAACATTCCAATCCGAGCCCGCATCTGACCGTGGTGACCGTCACAAGTTGGTGTTCTTCTGCAGTCCGAATCCAGCATGTTCAAATCCTTTTCCCTTTCGGTCTTCTCCCTGATTCCTAAGCAAAACAAGAGTGCACGGGTCTCCATGGTCTAAATATGATGGACATGAACTCAAGAGTGTAATCACCTGATGGTTGAGTTGACGAGCACGAGCGCGAGTAATAGGACCAGAAATTGGTACTTGTATTGGTATAGATGCATCAGTAGTGTGGATGTCTTCATCATTCTCCCCTTCTTGCATTTGAGTCGTCCTCGACTCAAGCTCAACTTCCTCTCCCAAGTAGGGCTTTAAATCTGCAATGTTAAATGTGGGGCTAACCCCAAAGTCTGCAGGCAGATCTAGCCTATATGCATTGTCGTTAATTTTCTCTAGCACTTTAAACGGTCCATCGGCTCGAGGCAACAATTTAGATTTTCGTAATTCAGGAAACCTTTCCTTTCTCAAATGCAACCAAACTAAATCTCCAGGTTCAAAATTTATTTCCTTTCTACCTTTATCACTAGCAAACTTATATCTAGCATTCATACGCTCTATGTTTTCTTTAGTAGTTTCATGCAGTTTTAACATCAATTCAGCACGCCTAGTAGCATCAAAATTTAGTTTTTCAGAAGATGGCAAAGGCATTAAATCAATAGGAGCACGAGGCAACAAACCATATACAATCTGAAATGGGCACATCTTTGTAGTAGAATGCAATGATCGATTATAAGCAAATTCAACATGAGGCAAACAGTCCTCCCACATCTTAATATTCTTCTTTAGAACTGCCCTTAACATAGTAGACAAAGTTCTATTCACAACTTCAGTTTGACCATCAGTTTGAGGATGACATGTAGTAGAAAATAAAAGCTTAGTCCCCAATTTTGCCCACAAAGTCCTCCAAAAATGACTAAGAAATTTAGCATCACGATCAGAAACGATTGTGTTGGGCACACCATGCAAGCGAACAATTTCACGAAAGAACAAATCAGCAATATGAGTAGCATCATCAGTTTTATGACATGGTATGAAATGTGCCATCTTAGAAAATCTATCAACAACCACAAACACACTATCACGTCCCTTCCTAGTCCTAGGCAATCCCAGCACAAAATCCATAGAAATATCTTCCCAAGGAGCACTAGGAACGGGTAGAGGCAAATACAAACCGTGTGGATTTAACCGTGACTTCGCCTTTTGGCATGTCGTGCAACGAGCAACCAATCTCACCACATCTCTTCTCATCTTGGGCCAAAAGAAATGACCAGCAAGTATGTCCTCCGTTTTCTTTGCTCCAAAATGTCCCATTAAGCCACCTCCATGTGCTTCCTGTAACAACAACAAACGAACGGAGCTAGCTGGAATGCATAGTTTGTTAGCTCTAAACACAAACCCATCACTAACGATATATTTGTTCCATCCTTTCCCATCTTTACAATGCAGCAACACATCTTTAAAATCAGCATCATGAACATATTGGTCTTTAATCGTCTCTAATCCAAAGATTTTGTAGTCAAGTTGATTCAGCAAAGTATATCTCCTAGACAAAGCGTCAGCAATGATATTCTCTTTTCCTTTCTTGTGCTTAATAACATAAGGAAACGATTCGATAAATTCAACCCACTTAGCATGTCTACGGTTCAGTTTTCCTTGACTACGAATATGTTTCAAAGATTCATGATCAGAATGAATAACAAACTCTTTGGGCCACAAATAATGCTGCCATGTTTCTAATGTTCGCACAAGAGCATATAATTCCTTATCATAAGTAGAATAATTTAGAACAAACCCACTCAATTTTTCACTAAAATATGCAACAGGTTTGCCTTCTTGTAACAAAACACCACCCAATCCAATTCCACTAGCATCACATTCAAGCTCAAAAGTCTTATTAAAATCAGGAAGTTGGAGGAGAGGTGCATGTGTCAACTTATCTTTCAGCACGTTGAAAGCGTGCTCTTGTACTTTGCCCCAACTAAAATGCACTCCCTTCTTCGTAAGCTCATTCAAAGGTGCAGCAATGGTGCTAAAGTCCTTCACAAAACGGCGATAGAAGCCAGCAAGTCCTAGGAAACTCCGCACCTGTGTGATAGTCTTTGGCATAGGCCATCCATGTATCGCTTCTACCTTGGCTTGATCAACCTCAATTCCCTGTGGAGTCACAACATAACCAAGAAACGAAACTCGATCGGTGCAAAATGTGCACTTCCCAAGGTTACCAAATAAACGTGCATCTCGTAAAGCATTAAAAACAGCACGCATGTGATCAACATGTTCATCCATAGATTTGCTGTAGATCAATATGTCATCAAAGTATACTACCACAAATTTTCCAATGAAGGCACGCAAAACCTCGTTCATTAATCTCATGAAAGTGCTAGGTGCATTAGTTAACCCAAAAGGCATGACTAACCACTCATACAATCCGAACTTAGTTTTGAAAGCAGTTTTCCATTCATCTCCCAATTTCATACGAATCTGGTGGTACCCACTACGCAAATCAACTTTAGAAAACACAATGGCACCACTCAATTCATCAAGCATATCATCTAAACGTGGAATAGGGTGTCGATAACGTATCGTGATATTATTAATAGCCCTACAATCAACACACATACGCCATGTTCCATCTTTTTTAGGCACTAAAATAACCGGAACAGCACACGGACTAAGAGACTCACGCACGTAACCTTTGTCGAGTAGTTCTTGCACTTGTCGCTGAATTTCTTTTGTTTCCTCTGGATTTGTCCTATATGGCGCACGATTCGGCAAAGATGCACCAGGAATAAGATCAATTTGGTGCTCAATCCCTCGTATAGGTGGCAGCCCCTCTGGTATCTCACTTGGAAATACATCAGAATACTCCTGCAAAATGTTAGTAATAACAGGAGGCAAAGAATGCTGCATATCTTGAATTGAAATCAAAGCATCCTTGCATACCAAGGCGTAGGCAACAGTAGTGGAAGCAAATAATTCATTAACATCAGTTTTTGTTGCAAGCAAGCAATGTCCTTTCAATTTTATCCCATCTTTGTTATTACCAACAGCTTTAATATTCTTGTTGTTCTCAGTTTTAGCTTTGGTAGCTTTAGCAACATCATCACGCACAATAGCCTCAGGGGACATGGGAAGCAAAATAATTTTCTTATCATGGTGTATGAGAGAATATTGATTTGATCTACCATGATGCATACAATCTGAATCAAATTGCCATGGTCTACCTAGCAGAATATTACAAGCATCCATAGGCACAACATCACAGTCAACAACATCACGATATGAACCAATAGCAAAATTAATTCGTACCAGCTTGGTTACCTTGACCTTACCACTATTGTTGAGCCATTGAATGTGATATGGATGCGGGTGCGGTTTGGTCGTAAGTGCAAGCTTCTCCACCATGTCGCTGCTAGCCAAGTTGTTGCAGCTACCTCCATCAATGATCAAACGACATGAACGCTCCTTAATGACACACTTTGTTTGAAACAACGTATGTCGCTGATTCTGCTCTGCCTTCTCCATTTGTGCACTAAGCACACGCTGTACAATGAGGCTCTCATAATGCTCTGCATCATCTGCACCAATCTGTTCTTCGGGTGGTTCCTTAGTGCCTGCATCATCAGCCGCAAGCAAAGCAAGTGTAGCTTCATCCAAATCACTATCAGAGGAATACCCACCATCGTCTTTTACCACCAAAACACGCTGATTAGGACAATCACGCTGCACGTGTCCATAGCCCTTGCATCGATAACACAGAACATCTCTTGTTCTACCTGTGGAAGCTACTGAAGAGGCACTACCTGCGGGTTTCTGGGCAGATTTGGTTGCTGAATTTGTGGAAGATGCACGTGGTTTGTCGCTGGAGGAAGGCGGGGGTGCTGGTCGACTTGGCGAAGGAGTTGGTGCTGGTGTACGGCCGGTCATGGACGTAGTCGTGCGCTGGTGCCATGGTGTAGATTTTCCTGCAGAAACAATAGACCTTGCACTAGCACGTCGTCCCTGCACTTCCCTTTCAGCTTTGCAAGCAAGATGAAACAATCGGGTTACATTAGCATAATCTTTATAAGCAAGGATGTCCTGAATTTCCCTATTTAACCCGCCCAAAAATCTAGCCATAGCAGATTCCTCACCCTCCTCTATGTTACAACGCAGCATACCCATTTGTAATTCCTGATAATATTCTTCTACACTTTTAGTACCCTGTCTCAATTGTTGCAACTTGTTTAACATATCACGTGCATAATAAGAAGGAACAAATCTAGCCCGCATGACCCGTTTCAACGCATCCCAAGTTTGTGGCATGTTATTAGGATTCTTCTTACCATGTTCTATCCACCAAACAGAAGCAAATTCAGTAAACTCACTAGTAGCAGCTCTAACCCGCGCATTCTCAGGAAATTCATGGCATGCAAACTTTTGATCAACCGCAATCTCCCAAGTAATGTAAGCATCGGGGTCATATTTACCATCAAAAGGAGGTATTTTAAATTTAACCTTACTAAAAGCATCATCATTACCATGTACCTCACGTCGGCGAAAACCACCCATACCTCTACGGTTAGTACGTAGTCGCCGGCGATTAGGTGCTTCTTGGTCATCTTGTTCGGTATCAGCAACATAGTCATCCCAGTTACCTTCGGCGCCCTCATCACGCCCACCATTGATATTAGCATGCATCTCATCAAACCGCCTCAAGAGTGCGACAAGGCTCTTGTCAATATGAGCAACTGTCATTTCCACATTTGCAAGTTTGGTGTTTGTGTCGATCTGTGTGGCCTCCAATTGCCCCATCTTTTCATTCGTCATCTGCATGTCATTATCAAGACCTTCCGTGTGCGTCTTCACCAGCCTTACAAAGTGTTGTATGATACCCTTGGTGCGAGGAGAGTGTGGCATATTACGAGAAGCATCATCAACCTCCAATCCTGCCATGGTTAGACGAACAGAGGCAACAAGAAAAAAAACGTGAAGGAATGAAAACTCTACAACTATTAGGATGTAGCTACTGCAAGGCGCTCACTCTCAACCTGCCACACAAGCTCTTACCAATTCTTACCTTGCACAACAGGAGGGGTCAGCAACCAACAAGTCTGCAACCGTGGAATAAGTGTATCGGTGCCGCAGCAACACGACCTGTCAAACTGTAGTCGAAATATGTAGAGTTGTAGGTGGGCTGAAGCAAGGAATACACTAGTACCACGTTAGTTACAAAAGCAAGCTGAATAATCGTTCAACGGTGGTACTGTGCTGGTCCTAGGCTAAACCAGGCTAGAGACGTGAGCCTAGGCACAAAGGTAGTCACTGAAAAAGAACAACTAGCACAGCACAAAGAGAAACAACAGATTTAGAGATTCAGCCCCCTTCTTCTTCTTTTCCTTTTTTTTTCTTTTCTATTCTTTTTTTTTCTTCTTCTTCTGTTTTTTTTTTGCAGGGGCCTAAACCTTTTTTTTCACTATGACAACCCAAACAATAAAGATATTGCTAACAGCCCCTTTAAATCAGATTTAACAAATCTTGTTAATATAGAAAGTCCAGAAATCTCTACGATGATTGCGGAGCGCTCAGAACGAATTTTGAGATAAGGTCAGATCCGTTGGAAAGAAGATAAGATAAGCTTTCCAGATTGTATTTAAACTTCCAAATCGGATATGATATGTATCCGTGGTGGCAAAAACGAACCAGAGATGTTTTTGGTGATGGTGGATCTCGTGGTGACCAAAACGTGGTAGAACTCAAAACTCTAAAGGAATAAACTAAGACCAGCAACTCGACACAACCGATGCAACCAAAAACTCAACAAGCCCTAACTAAGTAGTACTAGTAAATGCTCAATGGTTTATAGGATTGTGGTAAAACTAATCTACTATTTTTTGGCTTTTTCTGGACTATAGGAGATAAGAAAACAGCGAAGAAAAGTAAATCTCTCACCGATAAACCTTGCTCTGATTACCAACTGATGTGCACCCGTTGGGTGATTGCCCGATCTTTCGATGAGAGGGTGTGGAATAACTCGATTGGGGGAGGAGACGACGTTCACGGCCCGACTACAGCCTTCCAAAGACGCTGCGCCTTAGCAACCGATACACCACCTCCTATGGCTGTAACGATCTTGTGGAGCGTGACACCCTGGCCACTAGGGCACTCGTCCTGCAAGCAATCGAAGAACTAGCAAGAACAAGTAGAACAAGTACTGAATTACCAGATCTAAATGTAGGTTTCCAAATCAAACTCCAATATGGTGGGGTTCCGAAGACAAGAAGACGGGCGGCTGAACCAGCACGCGCGCTTACAAGCAAGTAGCGAGAGCTAAACTTGATCTAAACAAAACCCGCTGTTCTTGGTGGCGGCTAGGGGGTTTATAAACATGGAAGGACGACCACAAGGGTATTGGGGTCGTGCTGCAACCCTAGGATGCGTCCCTAATGGACCTAACTTGATACACGACCCATTGGGCCAAAATAGGGTGACGCAGCACCATGGGCAGAAAAGGCAGGAAATGTCTCGGTAAGAAAACAATGATTACGGCGGCCTCAGAACAGATATGACTATAATTCCGGATCCATATGAAAGTAGACTTGATAAGCTTTCCATGTTGTGCTTGAACATTCCAATCCGAGCCCGCATCTGACCGTGGTGACCGTCACAAGTTGGTGTTCTTCTGCAGTCCGAATCCAGCATGTTCAAATCCTTTTCCCTTTCGGTCTTCTCCCTGATTCCTAAGCAAAACAAGAGTGCACGGGTCTCCATGGTCTAAATATGATGGACATGAACTCAAGAGTGTAATCACCTGATGGTTGAGTTGACGAGCACGAGCGCGAGTAATAGGACCAGAAATTGGTACTTGTATTGGTATAGATGCATCAGTAGTGTGGATGTCTTCATCATATCTTGAGAAATATTTAACCAAACTTAGTCAAACCAATTTTACTGGATTCAAAATATTATGAGCTATCAACTAAAAATACTGAACCCTATGATTTCTGTAGTGATTTTTAGAGTTTAGAATTAAATAAGGAAATTGCCCAAACCTTATTAAAATAAGGAAAAATAGTTATGCTTTTGTGCTGGACTTAAGAAAATTTGTAGAAGTCCAAACCTAACTTAGGCACTGTTTAAAAATATTAAGCACCCCAGTACACAAGATTAACACAGGGTTATCTATTAAAAACTATATCTGTCCAAAACTTAGGAAAATAAGAAAGACACTAGAAATTAATGAACAGTGGATGAACATATTTTTCCTAGTCCACTTAAGTAATGAAGAACCTAGGAAAAATAAAAGGAACCTTAGTCCAGAACAAATCCAAGGTGAAATAATTTATTAGGCACAAATAAATCTAGAAAGGCCATAATTAAAAATATAAGGACCATTTCAAAATTGGTAAGAAAAAATCAGTGGACTTCTAACTACTAGAACACCCCTACAAAAATAATAAACACCCCAGCACATCATCATAAGTGGGTCGAACAATTAGAACTTGATTTTTAGCCATGTTCCAATTAAATCATAAGAAAGCCAAAAAGTGTGCAACAATGGGCAAATAAATTTTACCTAATTATTGATAAAGTAGACCACCAGAGAAAAAAATGCAAAACCTATTCAAAACTACAAAATAACACCCATTGCCTCTACCTCATGAAAAAGGCCATTTAATTCAAGAAATTTCTACCATCCTTTCCCTTAAGCAAAAAGTTGCCAAATTCTATAATGATATCTCTTGCGCAAAGAAAAAATAGGAAAATTTAAAAATCTGTTGTTTGATATTTTTCAAGTATAGTGGTATTAGAAAGCACCCCATTGGCTTGAAACTCTAGAAAATCATAGTAAAATAACTAATAAGTATTAGTGGCTGAAAATTTGTGCAAAGCCATGTTATTACACCTAAATGCTATCAAAAATAAGCCTTAGAGAATAACCCACTGTTAAAAGGGAGTTGTAATTCAAAGCACCCCCTCTGCCTTAATATTTGATAATTTTGTACAGAGAGAACCCCTCACTTTTTAAGCCCCAAATTTTGAGACAGAGAGTTATACGCCAGTGAGAAGCCACTGTAATTTTTATAAAAGTTTTGGAAATTTATAACTCTGACTTGTAGTTCAAACCCACCTGAAGGACCTAAAAGGAAATGGAAAAGAAGAGATAGATTAGAAAGATTAATAAGTCTCACCCCAACAATTGCAGCTAAGAATCTTGTTAAAATATCACTAAGACATAAAAAGGAGAATCAGTGTTACCAATTTATATATATGCTACTTTACTACACTTATTGTTTGTAGGCTTGTGATGTGCACTTAAGTGTAGGAATTGCTTGAAACCCTTAGTTGCATGAATTCAGGATTCCTTTTTTGAGATGGATACTAGTAAGCTAGGTCGAGTAGCTGCTTTGCTAATTAGGATCTCGATAGAAGTCGAATGATTTTTCTAGCACTCGCGTGAGGTCAGGAATTGATTGTATTCATCTTGATAACGGGATCCAGGGTGGATGCCTTGTCCATGAGACGGGAAAAGGAATTAAGGATTAATGTGTGGATACCTGAGTCAAGCGTTTGAACGTACTAAACACATGTCAGGAAATATGGTAACCGGTAAACCTAGTACCTGAGTGAAGCCAGGCACGGACTTTTCTCCTCACTTGTCCTGAGACTGGGTCTCCCATGCTAGCTATGGTGGGTACAAGTGCGGTCACTGCACGGCGGCAGCCGGGGTCAGTGGAGCATTGTATGCCAAGGCGGTGAGCCCTGGCTGCTAACGGGGAATCGATGGGGACGGTTGATATGTGTGGGGACGGAGTGCCCCTACATGTCGTGTATTTAGGTTTACCTTGCAAGGTTAAAACTCGATTCGAATCGTCTGCTTCTCGCAGCTAATGAGACTGCTTGACCCCTTGTACTACATTGAGTAAGAAGTGAAATGAGGTCTTACTTGAGATAACATGTTGATTGTGTTAAATGATTGCTACCGTGTATGCTTAGAAGGAGCAAACTTAGCTAAGATCAATGATACTAGAACTGGAAAAGCTAAAATTGATTTTTAGACTCAGCTAGTGCTTTTGGTAAACCAAACACCTCAGCCAAACAACTGCATGGTCTCGAGGTAGAGGAGTAGATTCCTCACACCGGGTAAGTCTAGCTGAGTATTAGTATACTCATCCTTGCTTGTGGCATAATTTTTGCAGGTATGCTTCATGATATGGTTGATGGTGTGAATTGGCCTACCACCCTGCCACCGGGTTGGACGGTCGAGTGGGATGCTGCTCCAGCATGAGAGGAGCAAGAGGAGTAGTGGGCTCGACCTTGCCCTATTCCTCATCTTTCGACGATACCGATTATCCGCTGCAGTTTCTCTTATGAACTTACTTTAGTTACTTGAAAAACTCCAATTTGTGTAATAACTCCAGTACTTTAATTTGGTGTTTCCTGTTTTATTGTATTTCCTCTGTGACTCACCTTCGAGTGAGCTTGTGGTATTTGATCCTGGATAAGTGGCTTTATCAGACTAGATCTGATTGACTAACGGGTTATTCCGATTTAAGTGTGTTGCGACCTCTGAGGCGTGGCTTGGGCACTTAAGCTAGAATAATTCGGGCGGTTCTGCCACGGCGTCATCGCCTTCAATCAAGCCAAATGTATCAATGTAATATAAATTATGTTAATGTTCATGTAAATATACACTATGAAATAAATATGTAAAGGAATAAATAAATGGATAACATCTATTGTCTCCATGAACTCATATTTCCATAAATGATGAAGGTGTTACCTTCAAGACCTTCGTCTGAAGATCATTATATCTGATGGGTGATAATGCTTCGAAGGACGAAGGTCCTTAATATTTAACAATTGTGTTGCCTTGTCTTTGATTTACAGCATTTGAGAAAAAGTGACCAACATTGGCGCCCACCTCCGGTGAACTCACTTCCACGACCACGACAATGGCTTCGCAAGGTGATCAAGTTGTGGCACCTTCGGTTACAAAACGGGTGCTCCCAATCACAGGTGGCTCAAGTTTCGAACCGACCAACAAGAAGCAGAAGAAGGAAGCACAGAGAAGGGTACATCATGTCGGAGTGCAAGGACCCTTCATCAAATCCAAATGGTCTCATGTACCAATCACGTTTTCTCAGGAAGACTTTCAGCTCAAGGATAACCCCCATAATGATGCCATGATCATATCATGTGTTATCAATGGGTTTTGGGTTCACAATGTCCTCGTAGACATGGGCAGTGCAGTATGCATTATCTTCGCAAAGGCCTTCAAGCAGATGCAAGAATATGATGACAAAATACATGATGCAATGCACCCCTTGTGTGGCTTCGAAGGAAGGCAGATAGTGGCACTTGGGAAAATAACAATGCCAATCACCTTCGGTTATGTTCACAACACAAGAACAGAACAACTTGATTTGACATTGTCGACATGGACTATCCTTACAAAGCAATCAATGGATGAGGGACATTGAATGCCTTCAAAGCAATACTCCATCTAGCATATCTATGCATGAGGATACCATCAGACCAAGGTCCTATTGATGTGCATGGAAGTCAAGAGGCTGCTAGAAGGGCCAAAGGGAATTTGATAGATTCAAAGGCCATCAACAACATAGATGAAGCCAAAGCTCATCAGCAGCATAAGCATGTAAGAGACAAAGCTGCTTCAGCGGATCAACCAAAGTCTATGCTTCTGTGCGAAGACATAACTAAGCAGAAGGTATTGTTTGGGTCTCAATTGTCTGATGAACAAGAGAAAGGTCTGCTAAAATTTTTGTTCAACAACAAGGATGTTTTTGCTTGGCCAGTGTCACACCTGGCTTTAAGGAACAAAGCCAGGTGCATCTCATACATGCGCCAAGAAGACAACATATATAATAACAGAGTGTATAGAGATAAATGTCACAAAACATTAGAGTACTTATTACATAGCGGAAGACTTATTACAAAATAAAAGGATAAACATAAAACGAACTAAGGATCGTCGGCGCCAATGTCAACTGAGAAACGCCACCTAGATTAGATCAAACTCCTCGCCTTGTGGCTCCTCCTGAACCACCTGCTCTTCTCCTGTGGGGGGGTGTGAGACAGCAAGGGTGAGCTCACACATGATCATAGTTCAACAAGTTGTGGGGAACCAGTGGACATGAACTCACAAAGGTGGGAGTTCATGTGATGTGTAAGGCTAATCAATGACAGGGGTTAAAGCTGAGCATTGCTTTTAAGTAGTTGGTCAAAATTTTATTAGCAGTTACTAAGTGTAAGTAAATACCAAACCTTAAGTAAAGTAATAGAACAAAATTAATAATAAACCCATGCATATGCAAATGACAAAATTGAATTTAAGTTCCATAATTTAATCATCAGAGAGTCCTGAGCTGCTCATGACCGTGAGCTCGGCTAGTATACCAATTTTACACTCTACAGAGGTTGTACCCTTTACCCACAAGTCATTTTACCCATCTGCCAAGGGGTTGCGACTCCCATACACCTCTAACTAGGAAGCGCGGCAGGGCAACACTACGAGGCCTTTACAAAGTTCCACTAGCTTTCGAAAACCCGCTACAGTTTATGGGAAGAGCACTTGCAAGAATCCCCCGTCTGACCGCCATCGCAGCTAAATCAACCCAAGAACCTCCTTGCATGCAACTCCCCTACTGCCCTTGCCCCTTTCGGGTAAGGTAGTCTTCCACTAGCTTTCCTAATTAGTCAGCCAAGGGCGTCCCATTAAACCCTTGTGGTGGCACGTGTTTCTCAAGTTAAGCTCTATGTTCCAATTAACATTAATGAACTTGACATGAACATAAATAGAATAACAAAAGGAATTGGAACATAGATATAATAAATGATTATCCCAAAACCATGTAAAGCAATAGCAAACTACCCAAGTGATTCAGGGGTAAACAAGGTAATGAGATAAACAATCTAGGGTGACCTATCGGGTCCCATCAAAATTAACCTATGCATGAGTAAGTGATATTAAAGAACATTATTGGGTAAAAAGTGGTCAAGGGCACAACTTGCCTTCAATGAGCTCCTGCTCAGCTACTTCTATCTGCTGCTCACCAGGATCCTCAGTCACGTGTTCTTCTACTCGCCACAATACAAGCAAGCACAGTATGTAGAGAAAATTAACATTACACCAAACATGTGAACAAAATACACAGTAATAATCTACACATTGAAATAAAATCCTAAGAACAGAAATCATAATTTTTGGAGTTATAGATTTTAAGTTATGAATTTCCAAAGGTTTTATGTGTTTAAAATAGATTAAGTGAGGAATTAAATTTCTTACAGTTTTCATGACAAAACAGAGGCTCTAGGTGTTAGAGAATAAAATTACAAAATTTTAGGAACTGGAATGGAGTAATTTGGAGTTCAAATGAATTTTCTATGAATTATTAAAGTTCTAGCACTCATTTATATAATAAAAACCTATTTTCTAATTCATTCATTCATTTTATCACGCCACTGGACTGGGCCTCAATTACCAGAAAGGTTAGGGACTCCTGTGTAAGAATCTAAAGACACAACGAATAGCACTCTCTGGATGGTGGGTTGATTTATTACTTTACAGGGGGCTCATGTGCAAAAAGGCCTGAGCGAAGGGGTACAGGAGGACATCAGCCGCACGATCTAGAATCAAGGGCTAGGATTAGATTTCTTTCTAAACGAAACGGTACGCAATATCAGCCACACGATCATGGATCCGCGGTCCAGATCAGATCGCACGAAGGGATAAGTCATGGCTAAATCTCGGCGACCCGTGCACAGATCATCGGTCACCCAGTGACTTCCCCCCAAATCTAATCGGGTACATTGCACAAAGATCCAACGGTCACGGTTTTCTCTCTTACCTCCGGTCAAAGCCGCGGTGATGGCGCACACGGCACGGCGGCGCCATGGCCGGGGTCTCTCAATCCCCACTCTCTGTGTTTAAACTCCGATCTAGATGCGGAAATACGTAGAGAATAACAGTAAGGAGTCGTTGAGGGATTACTCACAGCGATTCACGCGACACCAATACCCTTCCCACGGCGCGTCGCAGTTGCTTGACACCCGGTATAGACGCTGGCTGTTGGGGGTCTTCGGCTTACGAAGGTCCTCAAAAACAGGATTTAACAGTAATTCTGGAGTATAATGTGTGAACAGTTATCTTCGGACTCGAGTCGGTATCATAGTAGGAGAAGCCCAAAATAATACGAAGGTTGATACAGCGCCGAAGATGTGAGCGGGAAAGCTTCGGCGTGGTAGCAGAAAATGAAACCGACTTAAAGATGAAAAGGCTATTCAGACCTCGGTGGATTACTATAGAATTATTATCAAATGTAAAGGGCATGAATGTAATTTTGTATGGGCTGTGTCCCGTGCCTATAAATAGGTGAACAGTACCCCCGTACTGTTCACGCTGATTTGGCATTTGCTTTTGCGTCACACCTGTACTTTCATCTCCTTCCAAGCTCAAGGTACATTTGTAATTCGATGTCATTTCTGTTTCTTCATAATAATAATGCAAAAATAAGTTGATAATAATATATAATTGTCTATGTTATCCTTCATATTCCTTATGATTCATTCTTCGTCATCGTATGCTGTGTCTATGAAGGTACGCCCTTCATAACCTTCGTCCGAAAATCATTATATCCTAAGGGAAATAATGCTTCGAAGGACGAAGGACTTTACCGATTAACATTTTCTGTGTTGCCTTGTTCTTAACTCATAGCATTTGAGAACAAGTCCCCAACATTGGCGCCCACCTCCGGTGAACTCACTTCCACTCTTTGAGTTTTTGAACACCTTCGGCGATCATAAACCTTCGCTATGGCGCCGAAGAAAGCTTCAGCAACTGGGGCTGCAGCTCTACAACCGCTGGACCATAATCAGGAGACAGTCTCCCTTCGGGAGGCCCGAAGCCAGAAAAGGAAGGCTGTTAGCCCGACACCGCCAGAGGATGAGATAGATCAAGAAATTAGAGATATGGAGATGCTTCATCAACAGGTGCAGAGGAAGAAGGAGAAGATGGCCAGGCTAGCTGAACTGCAAAGGCAGATAGACAAAGCCTCTGAAGAAGTTCGTCATCTTACTCAGGATGAGCAACACCGAAGGCCTCAGCACCAAGACCTTCATCAGGAGGGTTTCTTCAACGAAGATGACTGGTATGACAATTTCCATCATGGGAATTTTATTTTTGATGATGCTTCTCCTCTGTCCGCTGAGCTGCAGGCCACACCTTGGCCTCCGTCCTACAAGCCGCCTCAGCTTCCCATATTCGATGGCCACTCAGACCCGAAGCAGTTTTTGATGAGCTACGAAGCAACAGTATCTTCGTATGGTGGCAATGCTGCAGTCATGGCCAAATCTTTTGTTATGGCTGTTAGGAGTGTTGCTCAAACCTGGTATTCTTCCCTTCGACCAGGAACGATCACTTCATGGCAAAAGCTGAAGGATTTGTTGTTAACCAGCTTTCAAGGGTTTCAGACGAAGCCGGTCACCGCTCAAGCTCTATACCAGTGCACCCAGGATCACGAAGAATACCTTCAGGCGTACGTCCGGAGGTTCTTACGTTTGAGGGCACAGGCACCAACAGTGCCCAACGAAATTGTCATTGAGGCCATGATCAAGGGGCTTCGGCCAGGACCTTCAGCTCAGTACTTTGCTAGGAAGCCTCCTCAAACTTTGGAAAAGCTGCTCCAAAAGATGGACGAGTATATTCGAGCCGATAATGATTTTCGTCAAAGAAGGGAGGAGGCTTTCAGGTTTTCTGAAATGACCAGGGGCTTCGGAGGGAGGTTCTATCCGAGGCACGTTAGATCAATTCACAACTCTACTCAAAATGATGATAGGGGGAGCCAGCAGCAAAGGCCACAGTGCTCCTCACAGGCTTCGGGGCAACAGCAAGGCTCCTTCCGACCACCAGCTCCGAGAGGCAGAGGCGCCAGGGGCTTCGGCGGAAGATTTGGCGATCAACCAAGAAGAATTTTTTGCTTGTTCTGTGGTGAGAACAAAGGCCATACCACCAGGATGTGCCATGTTACCATCCAGAAGCAAAAGGAAATAGCCGAAGCTGCAGCACAACAGGCTCAGCCGAAGCAGGTCATGCACACTGCTTCGTATCATTCGCCTTACATGATGTGCACCCGTTGGGTGATTGCCCGATCTTTCGATGAGAGGGTGTGGAATAACTCGATTGGGGGAGGAGACGACGTTCACGGCCCGACTACAGCCTTCCAAAGACGCTGCGCCTTAGCAACCGATACACCACCTCCTATGGCTGTCACGATCTTGTGGAGCGTGACACCCTGGCCACTAGGGCACTCGTCCTGCAAGCAATCGAAGAACTAGCAAGAACAAGTAGAACAAGTACTGAATTACCAGATCTAAATGTAGGTTTAAAGATCAAACTACAATATGGTGGGGTTCCGAAGACAAGAAGACGGGCGGCTGAACTAGCACGCGCGCTTGCAAGCAAGTAGCGAGAGCTAAACTTGATCTAAACAAAACCCGCTGTTCTTGGTGGCGGCTAGGGGGTTTATAAACATGGGAGGACGACCACAAGGGTATTGGGGTCGTGCTGCAACCCTAGGATGCGTCCCTAATGGACCTAACTTGATACACGACCCATTGGGCCAAAATAGGGTGACGCAGCACCATGGGCAGAAAAGGCAGGAAATGTCTCGGTAAGAAAACAATGATTACGGCGGCCTCAGAACAGATATGACTATAATTCCGGATCCATATGAAAGTAGACTTGATAAGCTTTCCATGTTGTGCTTGAACATTCCAATCCGAGCCCGCATCTGACCGTGGTGACCGTCACAAGTTGGTGTTCTTCTGCAGTCCGAATCCAGCATGTTCAAATCCTTTTCCCTTTCGGTCTTCTCCCTGATTCCTAAGCAAAACAAGAGTGCACGGGTCTCCATGGTCTAAATATGATGGACATGAACTCAAGAGTGTAATCACCTGATGGTTGAGTTGACGAGCACGAGCGCGAGTAATGGGACCAGAAATTGGTACTTGTATTGGTATAGATGCATCAGTAGTGTGGATGTCTTCATCATTCTCCCCTTCTTGCATTTGAGTCGTCCTCGACTCAAGCTCAACTTCCTCTCCCAAGTAGGGCTTTAAATCTGCAATGTTAAATGTGGGGCTAACCCCAAAGTCTGCAGGCAGATCTAGCCTATATGCATTGTCGTTAATTTTCTCTAGCACTTTAAACGGTCCATCGGCTCGAGGCAACAATTTAGATTTTCGTAATTCAGGAAACCTTTCCTTTCTCAAATGCAACCAAACTAAATCTCCAGGTTCAAAATTTATTTCCTTTCTACCTTTATCACTAGCAAACTTATATCTAGCATTCATACGCTCTATGTTTTCTTTAGTAGTTTCGTGCAGTTTTAACATCAATTCAGCACGCCTAGTAGCATCAAAATTTAGTTTTTCAGAAGATGGCAAAGGCATTAAATCAATAGGAGCACGAGGTAACAAACCATATACAATCTGAAATGGGCACATCTTTGTAGTAGAATGCAATGATCGATTATAAGCAAATTCAATATGAGGCAAACAGTCCTCCCACATCTTAATATTCTTCTTTAGAACTGCCCTTAACATAGTAGACAAAGTTCTATTCACAACTTCAGTTTGACCATCAGTTTGAGGATGACATGTAGTAGAAAATAAAAGCTTAGTCCCCAATTTTGCCCACAAAGTCCTCCAAAAATGACTAAGAAATTTAGCATCACGATCAGAAACGATTGTGTTGGGCACACCATGCAAGCGAACAATTTCACGAAAGAACAAATCAGCAATATGAGTAGCATCGTCAGTTTTATGACATGGTATGAAATGTGCCATCTTAGAAAATCTATCAACAACCACAAACACACTATCACGTCCCTTCCTAGTCCTAGGCAATCCCAGCACAAAATCCATAGAAATATCTTCCCAAGGAGCACTAGGAACGGGTAGAGGCAAATACAAACCGTGTGGATTTAACCGTGACTTCGCCTTTTGGCATGTCGTGCAACGAGCAACCAATCTCACCACATCTCTTCTCATCTTGGGCCAAAAGAAATGACCAGCAAGTATGTCCTCCGTTTTCTTTGCTCCAAAATGTCCCATTAAGCCACCTCCATGTGCTTCCTGTAACAACAACAAACGAACGGAGCTAGCTGGAATGCATAGCTTGTTAGCTCTAAACACAAACCCATCACTAACGATATATTTGTTCCATCCTTTCCCATCTTTACAATGCAGCAACACATCTTTAAAATCAGCATCATGAACATATTGGTCTTTAATCGTCTCTAATCCAAAGATTTTGTAGTCAAGTTGATTCAGCAAAGTATATCTCCTAGACAAAGCGTCAGCAATGATATTCTCTTTTCCTTTCTTGTGCTTAATAACATAAGGAAACGATTCGATAAATTCAACCCACTTAGCATGTCTACGGTTCAGTTTTCCTTGACTACGAATATGTTTCAAAGATTCATGATCAGAATGAATAACAAACTCTTTGGGCCACAAATAATGCTGCCATGTTTCTAATGTTCGCACAAGAGCATATAATTCCTTATCATAAGTAGAATAATTTAGAACAGACCCACTCAATTTTTCACTAAAATATGCAACAGGTTTGCCTTCTTGTAACAAAACACCACCCAATCCAATTCCACTAGCATCACATTCAAGCTCAAAAGTCTTATTAAAATCAGGAAGTTGGAGGAGAGGTGCATGTGTCAACTTATCTTTCAGCACGTTGAAAGCGTGCTCTTGTACTTTGCCCCAACTAAAATGCACTCCCTTCTTCGTAAGCTCATTCAAAGGTGCAGCAATGGTGCTAAAGTCCTTCACAAAACGGCGATAGAAGCCAGCAAGTCCTAGGAAACTCCGCACCTGTGTGATAGTCTTTGGCATAGGCCATCCATGTATCGCTTCTACCTTGGCTTGATCAACCTCAATTCCCTGTGGAGTCACAACATAACCAAGAAACGAAACTCGATCGGTGCAAAATGTGCACTTCTCAAGGTTACCAAATAAACGTGCATCTCGTAAAGCATTAAAAACAGCACGCATGTGATCAACATGTTCATCCATAGATTTGCTGTAGATTAATATGTCATCAAAGTATACTACCACAAATTTTCCAATGAAGGCACGCAAAACCTCGTTCATTAATCTCATGAAAGTGCTAGGTGCATTAGTTAACCCAAAAGGCATGACTAACCACTCATACAATCCGAACTTAGTTTTGAAAGCAGTTTTCCATTCATCTCCCAATTTCATACGAATCTGGTGGTACCCACTACGCAAATCAACTTTAGAAAAGACAATGGCACCACTCAATTCATCAAGCATATCATCTAAACGTGGAATAGGGTGTCGATAACGTATCGTGATATTATTAATAGCCCTACAATCAACACACATACGCCATGTTCCATCTTTTTTAGGCACTAAAATAACCGGAACAGCACACGGACTAAGAGACTCACGCACGTAACCTTTGTCGAGTAGTTCTTGCACTTGTCGCTGAATTTCTTTTGTTTCCTCTGGATTTGTCCTATATGGCGCACGATTCGGCAAAGATGCACCAGGAATAAGATCAATTTGGTGCTCAATCCCTCGTATAGGTGGCAGCCCCTCTGGTATCTCACTTGGAAATACATCAGAATACTCCTGCAAAATGTTAGTAATAACAGGAGGCAAAGAATGCTGCATATCTTGAATTGAAATCAAAGCATCCTTGCATACCAAGGCGTAGGCAACAGTAGTGGAAGCAAATAATTCATTAACATCAGTTTTTGTTGCAAGCAAGCAATGTCCTTTCAATTTTATCCCATCTTTGTTATTACCAACAACTTTAATATTCTTGTTGTTCTCAGTTTTAGCTTTGGTAGCTTTAGCAACATCATCACGCACAATAGCCTCAGGGGACATGGGAAGCAAAATAATTTTCTTATCATGGTATATGAGAGAATATTGATTTGATCTACCATGATGCATACAATCTGAATCAAATTGCCATGGTCTACCTAGCAGAATATTACAAGCATCCATAGGCACAACATCACAGTCAACAACATCACGATATGAACCAATAGCAAAATTAATTCGTACCAGCTTGGTTACCTTGACCTTACCACTATTGTTGAGCCATTGAATGTGATATGGATGCGGGTGCGGTTTGGTCGTAAGTGCAAGCTTCTCCACCATGTCGCTGCTAGCCAAGTTGTTGCAGCTACCTCCATCAATGATCAAACGACATGAACGCTCCTTAATGACACACTTTGTTTGAAACAACGTATGTCGCTGATTCTGCTCTGCCTTCTCCATTTGTGCACTAAGCACACGCTGTACAATGAGGCTCTCATAATGCTCTGCATCATCTGCACCAATCTGTTCTTCGGGTGGTTCCTTAGTGCCTACATCATCAGCCGCAAGCAAAGCAAGTGTAGCTTCATCCAAATCACTAGCAGAGGAATACCCACCATCGTCTTTTACCACCAAAACACGCTGATTAGGACAATAACGCTGCACGTGTCCATAGCCCTTGCATCGATAACACAGAACATCTCTTGTTCTACCTGTGGAAGCTACTGAAGAGGCACTACCTGCGGGTTTCTGGGCAGATTTGGTTGCTGAATTTGTGGAAGATGCACGTGGTTTGTCGCTGGAGGAAGGCGGGGGTGCTGGTCGACTTGGCGAGGGAGTTGGTGCTAGTGTACGGCCGGTCATGGATGTAGTCGTGCGCTGTTGCCATGGTGTAGATTTTCCTGCAGAAACATTAGACCTTGCACTAGCACGTCGTCCCTGCACTTCCCTTTCAGCTTTGCAAGCAAGATGAAACAATCGGGTTACATTAGCATAATCTTTATAAGCAAGGATGTCCTGAATTTCCCTATTTAACCCGCCCAAAAATCTAGCCATAGCAGATTCCTCACCCTCCTCTATGTTACAACGCAGCATACCCATTTGTAATTCCTGATAATATTCTTCTACACTTTTAGTACCCTGTCTCAATTGTTGCAACTTGTTTAACATATCACGTGCATAATAAGAAGGAACAAATCTAGCCCGCATGACCCGTTTCAACGCATCCCAAGTTTGTGGCATGTTATTAGGATTCTTCTTACCATGTTCTATCCACCAAACAGAAGCAAATTCAGTAAACTCACTAGTAGCAGCTCTAACCCGCGCATTCTCAGGAAATTCATGGCATGCAAACTTTTGATCAACCGCAATCTCCCAAGTAATGTAAGCATCAGGGTCATATTTACCATCAAAAGGAGGTATTTTAAATTTAACCTTACTAAAAGCATCATCATTACCATGTACCTCACGTCGGTGAAAACCACCCATACCTCTACGGTTAGTACGTAGTCGCCGGCGATTAGGTGCTTCTTGGTCATCTTGTTCAGTATCAGCAACATAGTCATCCCAGTTACCTTCGGCGCCCTCATCACGCCCACCATTGATATTAGCATGCATCTCATCAAACCGCCTCAAGAGTGCGACAAGGCTCTTGTCAATATGAGCAACTGTCATTTCCACATTTGCAAGTTTGGTGTTCGTGTCGATCTGTGTGGCCTCCAATTGCCCCATCTTTTCATTCGTCACCTGCATGTCATTATCAAGACCTTCCGTGTGCGTCTTCACTAGCCTTACAAAGTGTTGTATGATACCCTTGGTGCGAGGAGAGTGTGGCATATTACGAGAAGCATCATCAACCTCCAATCCTGCCATGGTTAGACGAACAGAGGCAACAAGAAAAAAAAACGTGAAGGAATAAAAACTCTACAACTATTAGGATGTAGCTACTGCAAGGCGCTCACTCTCAACCTGCCACACAAGCTCTTACCAATTCTTACCTTGCACAACAGGAGGGGTCAGCAACCAACAAGTCTGCAACCGTGGAATAAGTGTATCGGTGCCGCAGCAACACGACCTGTCAAACTGTAGTCGAAATATGTAGAGTTGTAGGTGGGCTGAAGCAAGGAATACACTAGTACCACGTTAGTTACAAAAGCAAGCTGAATAATCGTTCAACGGTGGTACTGTGCTGGTCCTAGGCTAAACCAGGCTAGAGACGTGAGCCTAGGCACAAAGGTAGTCACTGAAAAAGAACAACTAGCACAGCACAAAGAGAAACAACAGATTTAGAGATTCAGCCCCCTTCTTCTTCTTTTCCTTTTTTTTTCTTTTCTATTCTTTTTTTTTCTTCTTCTTCTGTTTTTTTTTGCAGGGGCCTAAACCCTTTTTTTTCACTATGACAACCCAAACAATAAAGATATTGCTAACAACCCCTTTAAATCAGATTTAACAAATCTTGTTAATATAGGAAGTCCAGAAATCTCTACGATGATTGCGGAGCGCTCAGAACGAATTTTGAGATAAGGTCAGATCCGTTGGAAAGAAGATAAGATAAGCTTTCCAGATTGTATTTAAACTTCCAAATCGGATATGATATGTATCCGTGGTGGCAAAAACGAACCAGAGATGTTTTTGGTGATGGTGGATTTCGTGGTGACCAAAACGTGGTAGAACTCAAAACTCTAAAGGAATAAACTAAGACCAGCAACTCGACACAACCGATGCAACCAAAAACTCAACAAGCCCTAACTAAGTAGTACTAGTAAATGCTCAATGGTTTATAGGATTGCGGTAAAACTAATCTACTATTTTTTGGCTTTTTCTGGACTATAGGAGATAAGAAAACAGCGAAGAAAAGTAAATCTCTCACCGATAAACCTTGCTCTGATACCAACTGATGTGCACCCGTTGGGTGATTGCCCGATCTTTCGATGAGAGGGTGTGGAATAACTCGATTGGGGGAGGAGACGACGTTCACGGCCCGACTACAGCCTTCCAAAGACGCTGCGCCTTAGCAACCGATACACCACCTCCTATGGCTGTCACGATCTTGTGGAGCGTGACACCCTGGCCACTAGGGCACTCGTCCTGCAAGCAATCGAAGAACTAGCAAGAACAAGTAGAACAAGTACTGAATTACCAGATCTAAATGTAGGTTTAAAGATCAAACTACAATATGGTGGGGTTCCGAAGACAAGAAGACGGGCGGCTGAACTAGCACGCGCGCTTGCAAGCAAGTAGCGAGAGCTAAACTTGATCTAAACAAAACCCGCTGTTCTTGGTGGCGGCTAGGGGGTTTATAAACATGGGAGGACGACCACAAGGGTATTGGGGTCGTGCTGCAACCCTAGGATGCGTCCCTAATGGACCTAACTTGATACACGACCCATTGGGCCAAAATAGGGTGACGCAGCACCATGGGCAGAAAAGGCAGGAAATGTCTCGGTAAGAAAACAATGATTACGGCGGCCTCAGAACAGATATGACTATAATTCCGGATCCATATGAAAGTAGACTTGATAAGCTTTCCATGTTGTGCTTGAACATTCCAATCCGAGCCCGCATCTGACCGTGGTGACCGTCACAAGTTGGTGTTCTTCTGCAGTCCGAATCCAGCATGTTCAAATCCTTTTCCCTTTCGGTCTTCTCCCTGATTCCTAAGCAAAACAAGAGTGCACGGGTCTCCATGGTCTAAATATGATGGACATGAACTCAAGAGTGTAATCACCTGATGGTTGAGTTGACGAGCACGAGCGCGAGTAATGGGACCAGAAATTGGTACTTGTATTGGTATAGATGCATCAGTAGTGTGGATGTCTTCATCATTACATCCCAGAATATGTAGGCAACCACCCTGCAGTTTCTGTTGCTTCGGCGAGTCAACCTCAAGCTTCCTGGCAACAGCCTTCGCCTCCACCACCGCTGCAATAAGGCCAGCAGCCGAAGGGAGCCAATATGCTCCACACCAAAGGGACCTCAAAGAACAGTCCGAAGCTCGCACAGTCAACAGCACTGTGCCAGAGTCAAAGCACATCTATTGACAAATATCCTACCTTGATAGCAGTCTTTTTCATTCAGTTTTATTTTCTGTGTAATAAAGGACATTGTTTAGATTTCATGTAATAGTTTCATTGTTTGCCACAAGGAAAATATATTTTCTCCACAGGCTTAAGTTGTTGAATCTTAAAGATTTGCGATAACAAGGAGGACCTTCGAATTATCAAAAATTCTTCGAAGCAACAAAAAGTCGTTCTAAGGAACGCAGAGTAAGTTTGCCGAAGTCACAAAGAGCCGTTCCAAAGGGAGCGCAGTGTAAGTTTTCTGCTCCAAAGTCGTTCCAAAGGGAATGCAGAGCTTACAGCGAAAAGTCAACGCCGATACCGCCTAAGTAAAAGGCGAAGCGCGAAAAGTCAACGCGAATACCGCTGAAAGTAAAAGGCAAAGAAGCTCCTAAGGGAGGCTTACAACGAAAAATAAACGCTGATTTCGCTGAAGTAAAAGGCGAGGAAGCTCCTAAGGGAGGCTTATAGCAAAAAGTCAACACTGGTTCAAAAAGATTATGTGATTTATCGCAGGAATGTGTGTGTATCTTCGGGATAAACACCATTTTACATAACATAACATCATCGCATCATTTCGCATAGCATAAGCATCATACATCATGCTGCATATGGCATAAGAGGGGGACACAATATCGATCTTCAGAAGAATGTTTTGAAAAAGGGGAAAATCATGCTAAGTCGCAAGGAGATACACTATTGATCTTCGGAAGTGTAGCTTCGGAAAATATCTTCACGAAGCTTGGATATTATTCATCAGAACACTACGGATATTGTTGTGACAAATAAAAATTCTTCTTCACAAAGCATGAAAAGAAGGGAAGGTGTTTTTTCGTCAAAGACTCAAAAACGGTACGTATGTAAAATTTCATGCATCGTATAGAATTGAATAATAAAAGCAGGTATATTATATTCAGGGTTACAAGATGTTACATATGTTACATTTCAGCAGTTTTTACAATAGTACTTAATCTTCTCTCAGAACAACTTCCGCAGCCTCGTTCAGGAGCCGATTGACAACTTCATCCATGATAGCTTCAGCCATCTTTTTAATTTCGTCGTCTCCTTTCGGGTGAGGGCCCGGAGACGCTTTAGTAGGATCTGAAGGAGGACAGGGTACGACTACATTGCTATTACAAATTGCGAACGAAGTTTAAAACAAAAAATTACAACACAATAAAAACCATTAGTTAATACCTATTTGCCCTTCGGGCTCTGCGCTTTTTTCAGCAGCCTCAGCTACTTTTCTAGCATCGTGAATGCCCTTTTCGCTTTTTTGGATAATTTCTCGGGCCATTTCTCGGCCACCATTATCCCAGACATCGGTGAAAATTTTTCCACCAACCATGCTAGCTTCGGCTGAAGGATCTCATGCATCTTCGAAGGACAAGGTGTCTTCGGATTGCGCTAAAATCTTTACATGCTCGCAGCCCTTTTTCTCCAAAATGGTGGCAATTCCCCTGGCACCCGAGAAAGCACATATGTCTCCGCGGCTATTTAAAATTTCCTCGAAGGCCTCAGCTTCGTGATTAATCAATTCGATGGGACCTTCGGGGTTGCCTCTTGTAAAGTTTTCTTCGCTCGAGAATGCGCCGACGCTGGCGAAGCTAGCTTTCAACTTCTTAACACACTCCATAGATTTGTTATAGCATCTTTTCTTGGACGAACGAAGCTCTTCAACAGTTCCCTCTAAATGATTTGCCCATTGGTCGCTAAGTTCTCGCTTCGTTTCTTCAAGTAGGCGTTCCTCTTTGGCTCTGGCCAGTTGTTTTCGAAGATCTTCAATTTCACGCTTCTGAGCCTCAGCTTGACCTTTAAAAGTAGCTTCGTCTTCTTTTATTCTATTTATCAATGAATGTAATATTTTATCTTTTTCGAGACCTTCGTTCCTCAGTTCAATTACTTCGGAACGAAGGTTGCTCAGGGCTATAGCGCACCCTTCGTCTTCGGCATCTTTTTGGGCCCTGAGGGCATTGCTAAGTATAAGGCCCTGCAAAGAAAAATGTGTGTGCGTCAATAAATTTAAGCAAACGAAAAATTTTGGTTTCAACAAAAAATACAAAGATCTCATTTTTTGTACCTTTAAGCTATTGTATGCCAGGCTGTCGGCCAGTTCGTTTTTCGACAACACCGAGAGCCCGTCTTCTAGTATTGGGAATCCGAAGCTCTTGCTCATCTCCCGACAGACAGAAATCTCCTTGCTGTCAGGGAGACAATACAAAAAGTCTTCTTCTCCACTTCCGTTGAATATTAACGCCCCCTTTGGATACTTCAGTTTTTGGGCGTAAAGCTGGGCCTCTTGCTTTTCTTTTTCTGATAATTTTTTCCCCGAAGCATGACGAACAATATAATCAAGGACTTTGGGGGATGCTTCGGGGGCAATAGCACTGATTTCTTCAACAAGAATTGGCTCCGTTCTTTTTTCTTCCTCGGTTTCCAAGGATTTTGCCTTCGTGGGCTCTGAGGGTCCAGCTTCAGCTTCAGTTTCTTGCTCTGGAGCCTAAGTATCAGAAATTTCAGTTTTCGCTTCGGAAGTGGCAACAGTCTTCTTCGGAGGTGTGCTTGAGGATTTAATTGTTTCCAGAACATCTAGCACATTGACCATTCTCTTTCTTTTCGGAGTCACCGCTGGCACCTTTTGATTTTTTATTGTCTCAACATTTGCTGAAGGACTTAAAACTTCTGATAATTTTGATCCCTCAGTTGGTCCTTTTACTTCTTCCATTTTTTTTTCTGTCGATGGCGCTTCGGTCATCTCTTTGGTTTCTGGTAACAAAATCTTTGGTTCTTCCAATTCTATTCTTGTTGGCGCTTCGGCCATTTCTGCGACTTCTGGCAGCAAGGTTGGCTTGGTTGGCTTTGCAGCTTCTGATGTGCACCCGTTGGGTGATTGCCCGATCTTTCGATGAGAGGGTGTGGAATAACTCGATTGGGGGAGGAGACGACGTTCACGGCCCGACTACAGCCTTCCAAAGACGCTGCGCCTTAGCAACCGATACACCACCTCCTATGGCTGTCACGATCCTGTGGAGCGTGACACCCTGGCCACTAGGGCACTCGTCCTGCAAGCAATCGAAGAACTAGCAAGAACAAGTAGAACAAGTACTGAATTACCAGATCTAAATGTAGGTTTAAAAATCAAACTCCAATATGGTGGGGTTCCAAAGACAAGAAGACGGGCGGCTGAACTAGCACGCGCGCTTGCAAGCAAGTAGCGAGAGCTAAACTTGATCTAAGCAAAACCCGCTGTTCTTGGTGGCGGCTAGGGGGTTTATTAACATGGGAGGACGACCACAAGGGTATTGGGGTCGTGCTGCAACCCTAGGATGCGTCCCTAATGGACCTAACTTGATACTCGACCCATTGGGCCAAAATAGGGTGACGCAGCACCATGGGCAGAAAAGCAGGAAATGTCTCGGTAAGAAAACAATGATTACGGCGGCCTCAGAACAGATATGACTATAATTCCGGATCCATATGAAAGTAGACTTGATAAGCTTTCCATGTTGTGCTTGAACATTCCAATCCGAGCCCGCATCTGACTGTCGTGACCGTCACAAGTTGGTGTTCTTCTGCAGTCCGAATCCAGCATGTTCAAATCCTTTTCCCTTTCGGTCTTCTCCCTGATTCCTAAGCAAAACAAGAGTGCACGGGTCTCCATGGTCTAAATATGATGGACATGAACTCAAGAGTGTAATCACCTGATGGTTGAGTTGACGAGCACGAGCGCGAGTAATGGGACCAGAAATTGGTACTTGTATTGGTATAGATGCATCAGTAGTGTGGATGTCTTCATCATTCTCCCCTTCTTGCATTTGAGTCGTCCTCGACTCAAGCTCAACTTCCTCTCCCAAGTAGGGCTTTAAATCTGCAATGTTAAATGTGGGGCTAGCCCCAAAGTCTGCATGCAGGTCTAGCCTATATGCATTGTCGTTAATTTTCTCTAGCACTTTAAACGGTCCATCGGCTCGAGGCAACAATTTAGATTTTCGTAATTCAGGAAACCTTTCCTTTCTCAAATGCAACCAAACTAAATCTCCAGGTTCAAAATTTATTTCCTTTCTACCTTTATCACTAGCAAACTTATATCTAGCATTCATACGCTCTATGTTTTCTTTAGTAGTTTCATGCAGTTTTAACATCAATTCAGCACGCCTAGTAGCATCAAAATTTAGTTTTTCAGAAGATGGCAAAGGCATTAAATCAATAGGAGCACGAGGCAACAAACCATATACAATCTGAAATGGGCACATCTTTGTAGTAGAATGCAATGATCGATTATAAGCAAATTCAACATGAGGCAAACAGTCCTCCCACATCTTAATATTCTTCTTTAGAACTGCCCTTAACATAGTAGACAAAGTTCTATTCACAACTTCAGTTTGACCATCAGTTTGAGGATGACATGTAGTAGAAAATAAAAGCTTAGTCCCCAATTTTGCCCACAAAGTCCTCCAAAAATGACTAAGAAATTTAGCATCACGATCAGAAACGATTGTGTTGGGCACACCATGCAAGCGAACAATTTCACGAAAGAACAAATCAGCAATATGAGTAGCATCGTCAGTTTTATGACATGGTATGAAATGTGCCATCTTAGAAAATCTATCAACAACCACAAACACACTATCACGTCCCTTCCTAGTCCTAGGCAATCCCAACACAAAATCCATAGAAATATCTTCCCAAGGAGCACTAGGAACGGGTAGAGGCAAATACAAACCGTGTGGATTTAACCGTGACTTCGCCTTTTGGCATGTCGTGCAACGAGCAACCAATCTCACCACATCTCTTCTCATCTTGGGCCAAAAGAAATGACCAGCAAGTATGTCCTCCGTTTTCTTTGCTCCAAAATGTCCCATTAAGCCACCTCCATGTGCTTCCTGTAACAACAACAAACGAACGGAGCTAGCTGGAATGCATAGCTTGTTAGCTCTAAACACAAACCCATCACTAACGATATATTTGTTCCATCCTTTCCCATCTTTACAATGCAGCAACACATCTTTAAAATCAGCATCAAGAACATATTGGTCTTTAATCGTCTCTAATCCAAAGATTTTGTAGTCAAGTTGATTCAGCAAAGTATATCTCCTAGACAAAGCGTCAGCAATGATATTCTCTTTTCCTTTCTTGTGCTTAATAACATAAGGAAACGATTCGATAAATTCAACCCACTTAGCATGTCTACGGTTCAGTTTTCCTTGACTACGAATATGTTTCAAAAATTCATGATCAGAATGAATAACAAACTCTTTGGGCCACAAATAATGCTGCCATGTTTCTAATGTTCGCACAAGAGCATATAATTCCTTATCATAATTAGAATAATTTAGAACAGACCCACTCAATTTTTCACTAAAATATGCAACAGGTTTGCCTTCTTGTAACAAAACACCACCCAATCCAATTCCACTAGCATCACATTCAAGCTCAAAAGTCTTATTAAAATCAGGAAGTTGGAGGAGAGGTGCATGTGTCAACTTATCTTTCAGCACGTTGAAAGCGTGCTCTTGTACTTTGCCCCAACTAAAATGCACTCCCTTCTTCGTAAGCTCATTCAAAGGTGCAGCAATGGTGCTAAAGTCCTTCACAAAACGGCGATAGAAGCCAGCAAGTCCTAGGAAACTCCGCACCTGTGTGATAGTCTTTGGCATAGGCCATCCATGTATCGCTTCTACCTTGGCTTGATCAACCTCAATTCCCTGTGGAGTCACAACATAACCAAGAAACGAAACTCGATCGGTGCAAAATGTGCACTTCCCAAGGTTACCAAATAAACGTGCATCTCGTAAAGCATTAAAAACAGCACGCATGTGATCAACATGTTCATCCATAGATTTGCTGTAGATCAATATGTCATCAAAGTATACTACCACAAATTTTCCAATGAAGGCACGCAAAACCTCGTTCATTAATCTCATGAAAGTGCTAGGTGCATTAGTTAACCCAAAAGGCATGACTAACCACTCATACAATCCGAACTTAGTTTTGAAAGCAGTTTTCCATTCATCTCCCAATTTCATACGAATCTGGTGGTACCCACTACGCAAATCAACTTTAGAAAACACAATGGCACCACTCAATTCATCAAGCATATCATCTAAACGTGGAATAGGGTGTCGATAACGTATCGTGATATTATTAATAGCCCTACAATCAACACACATACGCCATGTTCCATCTTTTTTAGGCACTAAAATAACCGGAACAGCACACGGACTAAGAGACTCACGCACGTAACCTTTGTCGAGTAGTTCTTGCACTTGTCGCTGAATTTCTTTTGTTTCCTCTGGATTTGTCCTATATGGCGCACGATTCGGCAAAGATGCACCAGGAATAAGATCAATTTGGTGCTCAATCCCTCGTATAGGTGGCAGCCCCTCTGGTATCTCACTTGGAAATACATCAGAATACTCCTGCAAAATGTTAGTAATAACAGGAGGCAAAGAATGCTGCATATCTTGAATTGAAATCAAAGCATCCTTGCATACCAAGGCGTAGGCAACAGTAGTGGAAGCAAATAATTCATTAACATCAGTTTTTGTTGCAAGCAAGCAATGTCCTTTCAATTTTATCCCATCTTTGTTATTACCAACAGCTTTAATATTCTTGTTGTTCTCAGTTTTAGCTTTGGTAGCTTTAGCAACATCATCACGCACAATAGCCTCAGGGGACATGGGAAGCAAAATAATTTTCTTATCATGGTGTATGAGAGAATATTGATTTGATCTACCATGATGCATACAATCTGAATCAAATTGCCATGGTCTACCTAGCAGAATATTACAAGCATCCATAGGCACAACATCACAGTCAACAACATCACGATATGAACCAATAGCAAAATTAATTCGTACCAGCTTGGTTACCTTGACCTTACCACTATTGTTGAGCCATTGAATGTGATATGGATGCGGGTGCGGTTTGGTCGTAAGTGCAAGCTTCTCCACCATGTCGCTGCTAGCCAAGTTGTTGCAGCTACCTCCATCAATGATCAAACGACATGAACGCTCCTTAATGACACACTTTGTTTGAAACAACGTATGTCGCTGATTCTGCTCTGCCTTCTCCATTTGTGCACTAAGCACACGCTGTACAATGAGGCTCTCATAATGCTCTGCATCATCTGCACCAATCTGTTCTTCGGGTGGTTCCTTAGGGCCTGCATCATCAGCCGCAAGCAA
Source organism: Zea mays (assembly GCF_902167145.1). Taxonomy (NCBI): domain Eukaryota; kingdom Viridiplantae; phylum Streptophyta; class Magnoliopsida; order Poales; family Poaceae; genus Zea; species Zea mays. Next base: position 51,769,933 of record NC_050103.1, read on the forward strand.
AGCAAGTGTAGCTTCATCCAAATCACTAGCAGAGGAATACCCACCATCGTCTTTTACCACCAAAACACGCTGATTAGGACAATCACGCTGCACGTGTCCATAGCCCTTGCATCGATAACACAGAACACCTCTTGTTCTACCTGTGGAAGCTACTGAAGAGGCACTACCTGCGGGTTTCTGGGCAGATTTGGTTGCTGAATTTGTGGAAGATGCACGTGGTTTGTCGCTGGAGGAAGGCGGGGGTGCTGGTCGACTTGGCGAGGGAGTTGGTGCTGGTGTACGGCCAGTCATGGACGTAGTCGTGCGCTGTTGCCATGGTGTAGATTTTCCTGCAGAAACATTAGACCTTGCACTAGCACGTCGTCCCTGCACTTCCCTTTCAGCTTTGCAAGCAAGATGAAACAATCGGGTTACATTAGCATAATCTTTATAAGCAAGGATGTCCTGAATTTCCCTATTTAACCCGCCCAAAAATCTAGCCATAGCAGATTCCTCACCCTCCTCTATGTTACAACGCAGCATACCCATTTGTAATTCCTGATAATATTCTTCTACACTTTTAGTACCCTGTCTCAATTGTTGCAACTTGTTTAACATATCACGTGCATAATAAGAAGGAACAAATCTAGCCCGCATGACCCGTTTCAACGAATCCCAAGTTTGTGGCATGTTATTAGGATTCTTCTTACCATGTTCTATCCACCAAACAGAAGCAAATTCAGTAAACTCACTAGTAGCAGCTCTAACCCGCGCATTCTCAGGAAATTCATGGCATGCAAACTTTTGATCAACCGCAATCTCCCAAGTAATGTAAGCATCAGGGTCATATTTACCATCAAAAGGAGGTATTTTAAATTTAACCTTACTAAAAGCATCATCATTACCATGTACCTCACGTCGGCGAAAACCACCCATACCTCTACGGTTAGTACGTAGTCGCCGGCGATTAGGTGCTTCTTGGTCATCTTGTTCAGTATCAGCAACATAGTCATCCCAGTTACCTTCGGCGCCCTCATCACGCCCACCATTGATATTAGCATGCATCTCATCAAACCGCCTCAAGAGTGCGACAAGGCTCTTGTCAATATGAGCAACTGTCATTTCCACATTTGCAAGTTTGGTGTTTGTGTCGATCTGTGTGGCCTCCAATTGCCCCATCTTTTCATTCGTCACCTGCATGTCATTATCAAGACCTTCCGTGTGCGTCTTCACCAGCCTTACAAAGTGTTGTATGATACCCTTGGTGCGAGGAGAGTGTGGCATATTACGAGAAGCATCATCAACCTCCAATCCTGCCATGGTTAGACGAACAGAGGCAACAAGAAAAAAAACGTGAAGGAATGAAAACTCTACAACTATTAGGATGTAGCTACTGCAAGGCGCTCACTCTCAACCTGCCACACAAGCTCTTACCAATTCTTACCTTGCACAACAGGAGGGGTCAGCAACCAACAAGTCTGCAACCGTGGAATAAGTGTATCGGTGCCGCAGCAACACGACCTGTCAAACTGTAGTCGAAATATGTAGAGTTGTAGGTGGGCTGAAGCAAGGAATACACTAGTACCACGTTAGTTACAAAAGCAAGCTGAATAATCGTTCAACGGTGGTACTGTGCTGGTCCTAGGCTAAACCAGGCTAGAGACGTGAGCCTAGGCACAAAGGTAGTCACTGAAAAAGAACAACTAGCACAGCACAAAGAGAAACAACAGATTTAGAGTGATGTGCACCCGTTGGGTGATTGCCCGATCTTTCGATGAGAGGGTGTGGAATAACTCGATTGGGGGAGGAGACGACGTTCACGGCCCGACTACAGCCTTCCAAAGACGCTGCGCCTTAGCAACCGATACACCACCTCCTATGGCTGTCACGATCTTGTGGAGCGTGACACCCTGGCCACTAGGGCACTCGTCCTGCAAGCAATCGAAGAACTAGCAAGAACCAGTAGAACAAGTACTGAATTACCAGATCTAAATGTAGGTTTCCAAATCAAACTCCAATATGGTGGGGTTCCGAAGACAAGAAGACGGGCGGCTGAACCAGCACGCGCGCTTACAAGCAAGTAGCGAGAGCTAAACTTGATCTAAACAAAACCCGCTGTTCTTGGTGGCGGCTAGGGGGTTTATAAACATGGGAGGACGACCACAAGGGTATTGGGGTCGTGCTGCAACCCTAGGATGCGTCCCTAATGGACCTAACTTGATACACGACCCATTGGGCCAAAATAGGGTGACGCAGCACCATGGGCAGAAAAGGCAGGAAATGTCTCGGTAAGAAAACAATGATTACGGCGGCCTCAGAACAGATATGACTATAATTCCGGATCCATATGAAAGTAGACTTGATAAGCTTTCCATGTTGTGCTTGAACATTCCAATCCGAGCCCGCATCTGACCGTGGTGACCGTCACAAGTTGGTGTTCTTCTGCAGTCCGAATCCAGCATGTTCAAATCCTTTTCCCTTTCGGTCTTCTCCCTGATTCCTAAGCAAAACAAGAGTGCACGGGTCTCCATGGTCTAAATATGATGGACATGAACTCAAGAGTGTAATCACCTGATGGTTGAGTTGACGAGCACGAGCGCGAGTAATAGGACCAGAAATTGGTACTTGTATTGGTATAGATGCATCAGTAGTGTGGATGTCTTCATCATTCTCCCCTTCTTGCATTTGAGTCGTCCTCGACTCAAGCTCAACTTCCTCTCCCAAGTAGGGCTTTAAATCTGCAATGTTAAATGTGGGGCTAACCCCAAAGTCTGCAGGCAGATCTAGCCTATATGCATTGTCGTTAATTTTCTCTAGCACTTTAAACGGTCCATCGGCTCGAGGCAACAATTTAGATTTTCGTAATTCAGGAAACCTTTCCTTTCTCAAATGCAACCAAACTAAATCTCCAGGTTCAAAATTTATTTCCTTTCTACCTTTATCACTAGCAAACTTATATCTAGCATTCATACGCTCTATGTTTTCTTTAGTAGTTTCATGCAGTTTTAACATCAATTCAGCACGCCTAGTAGCATCAAAATTTAGTTTTTCAGAAGATGGCAAAGGCATTAAATCAATAGGAGCACGAGGCAACAAACCATATACAATCTGAAATGGGCACATCTTTGTAGTAGAATGCAATGATCGATTATAAGCAAATTCAACATGAGGCAAACAGTCCTCCCACATCTTAATATTCTTCTTTAGAACTGCCCTTAACATAGTAGACAAAGTTCTATTCACAACTTCAGTTTGACCATCAGTTTGAGGATGACATGTAGTAGAAAATAAAAGCTTAGTCCCCAATTTTGCCCACAAAGTCCTCCAAAAATGACTAAGAAATTTAGCATCACGATCAGAAACGATTGTGTTGGGCACACCATGCAAGCGAACAATTTCACGAAAGAACAAATCAGCAATATGAGTAGCATCATCAGTTTTATGACATGGTATGAAATGTGCCATCTTAGAAAATCTATCAACAACCACAAACACACTATCACGTCCCTTCCTAGTCCTAGGCAATCCCAGCACAAAATCCATAGAAATATCTTCCCAAGGAGCACTAGGAACGGGTAGAGGCAAATACAAACCGTGTGGATTTAACCGTGACTTCGCCTTTTGGCATGTCGTGCAACGAGCAACCAATCTCACCACATCTCTTCTCATCTTGGGCCAAAAGAAATGACCAGCAAGTATGTCCTCCGTTTTCTTTGCTCCAAAATGTCCCATTAAGCCACCTCCATGTGCTTCCTGTAACAACAACAAACGAACGGAGCTAGCTGGAATGCATAGTTTGTTAGCTCTAAACACAAACCCATCACTAACGATATATTTGTTCCATCCTTTCCCATCTTTACAATGCAGCAACACATCTTTAAAATCAGCATCATGAACATATTGGTCTTTAATCGTCTCTAATCCAAAGATTTTGTAGTCAAGTTGATTCAGCAAAGTATATCTCCTAGACAAAGCGTCAGCAATGATATTCTCTTTTCCTTTCTTGTGCTTAATAACATAAGGAAACGATTCGATAAATTCAACCCACTTAGCATGTCTACGGTTCAGTTTTCCTTGACTACGAATATGTTTCAAAGATTCATGATCAGAATGAATAACAAACTCTTTGGGCCACAAATAATGCTGCCATGTTTCTAATGTTCGCACAAGAGCATATAATTCCTTATCATAAGTAGAATAATTTAGAACAAACCCACTCAATTTTTCACTAAAATATGCAACAGGTTTGCCTTCTTGTAACAAAACACCACCCAATCCAATTCCACTAGCATCACATTCAAGCTCAAAAGTCTTATTAAAATCAGGAAGTTGGAGGAGAGGTGCATGTGTCAACTTATCTTTCAGCACGTTGAAAGCGTGCTCTTGTACTTTGCCCCAACTAAAATGCACTCCCTTCTTCGTAAGCTCATTCAAAGGTGCAGCAATGGTGCTAAAGTCCTTCACAAAACGGCGATAGAAGCCAGCAAGTCCTAGGAAACTCCGCACCTGTGTGATAGTCTTTGGCATAGGCCATCCATGTATCGCTTCTACCTTGGCTTGATCAACCTCAATTCCCTGTGGAGTCACAACATAACCAAGAAACGAAACTCGATCGGTGCAAAATGTGCACTTCCCAAGGTTACCAAATAAACGTGCATCTCGTAAAGCATTAAAAACAGCACGCATGTGATCAACATGTTCATCCATAGATTTGCTGTAGATCAATATGTCATCAAAGTATACTACCACAAATTTTCCAATGAAGGCACGCAAAACCTCGTTCATTAATCTCATGAAAGTGCTAGGTGCATTAGTTAACCCAAAAGGCATGACTAACCACTCATACAATCCGAACTTAGTTTTGAAAGCAGTTTTCCATTCATCTCCCAATTTCATACGAATCTGGTGGTACCCACTACGCAAATCAACTTTAGAAAACACAATGGCACCACTCAATTCATCAAGCATATCATCTAAACGTGGAATAGGGTGTCGATAACGTATCGTGATATTATTAATAGCCCTACAATCAACACACATACGCCATGTTCCATCTTTTTTAGGCACTAAAATAACCGGAACAGCACACGGACTAAGAGACTCACGCACGTAACCTTTGTCGAGTAGTTCTTGCACTTGTCGCTGAATTTCTTTTGTTTCCTCTGGATTTGTCCTATATGGCGCACGATTCGGCAAAGATGCACCAGGAATAAGATCAATTTGGTGCTCAATCCCTCGTATAGGTGGCAGCCCCTCTGGTATCTCACTTGGAAATACATCAGAATACTCCTGCAAAATGTTAGTAATAACAGGAGGCAAAGAATGCTGCATATCTTGAATTGAAATCAAAGCATCCTTGCATACCAAGGCGTAGGCAACAGTAGTGGAAGCAAATAATTCATTAACATCAGTTTTTGTTGCAAGCAAGCAATGTCCTTTCAATTTTATCCCATCTTTGTTATTACCAACAGCTTTAATATTCTTGTTGTTCTCAGTTTTAGCTTTGGTAGCTTTAGCAACATCATCACGCACAATAGCCTCAGGGGACATGGGAAGCAAAATAATTTTCTTATCATGGTGTATGAGAGAATATTGATTTGATCTACCATGATGCATACAATCTGAATCAAATTGCCATGGTCTACCTAGCAGAATATTACAAGCATCCATAGGCACAACATCACAGTCAACAACATCACGATATGAACCAATAGCAAAATTAATTCGTACCAGCTTGGTTACCTTGACCTTACCACTATTGTTGAGCCATTGAATGTGATATGGATGCGGGTGCGGTTTGGTCGTAAGTGCAAGCTTCTCCACCATGTCGCTGCTAGCCAAGTTGTTGCAGCTACCTCCATCAATGATCAAACGACATGAACGCTCCTTAATGACACACTTTGTTTGAAACAACGTATGTCGCTGATTCTGCTCTGCCTTCTCCATTTGTGCACTAAGCACACGCTGTACAATGAGGCTCTCATAATGCTCTGCATCATCTGCACCAATCTGTTCTTCGGGTGGTTCCTTAGTGCCTGCATCATCAGCCGCAAGCAAAGCAAGTGTAGCTTCATCCAAATCACTAGCAGAGGAATACCCACCATCGTCTTTTACCACCAAAACACGCTGATTAGGACAATCACGCTGCACGTGTCCATAGCCCTTGCATCGATAACACAGAACATCTCTTGTTCTACCTGTGGAAGCTACTGAAGAGGCACTACCTGCGGGTTTCTGGGCAGATTTGGTTGCTGAATTTGTGGAAGATGCACGTGGTTTGTCGCTGGAGGAAGGCGGGGGTGCTGGTCGACTTGGCGAAGGAGTTGGTGCTGGTGTACGGCCGGTCATGGACGTAGTCGTGCGCTGGTGCCATGGTGTAGATTTTCCTGCAGAAACAATAGACCTTGCACTAGCACGTCGTCCCTGCACTTCCCTTTCAGCTTTGCAAGCAAGATGAAACAATCGGGTTACATTAGCATAATCTTTATAAGCAAGGATGTCCTGAATTTCCCTATTTAACCCGCCCAAAAATCTAGCCATAGCAGATTCCTCACCCTCCTCTATGTTACAACGCAGCATACCCATTTGTAATTCCTGATAATATTCTTCTACACTTTTAGTACCCTGTCTCAATTGTTGCAACTTGTTTAACATATCACGTGCATAATAAGAAGGAACAAATCTAGCCCGCATGACCCGTTTCAACGCATCCCAAGTTTGTGGCATGTTATTAGGATTCTTCTTACCATGTTCTATCCACCAAACAGAAGCAAATTCAGTAAACTCACTAGTAGCAGCTCTAACCCGCGCATTCTCAGGAAATTCATGGCATGCAAACTTTTGATCAACCGCAATCTCCCAAGTAATGTAAGCATCGGGGTCATATTTACCATCAAAAGGAGGTATTTTAAATTTAACCTTACTAAAAGCATCATCATTACCATGTACCTCACGTCGGCGAAAACCACCCATACCTCTACGGTTAGTACGTAGTCGCCGGCGATTAGGTGCTTCTTGGTCATCTTGTTCGGTATCAGCAACATAGTCATCCCAGTTACCTTCGGCGCCCTCATCACGCCCACCATTGATATTAGCATGCATCTCATCAAACCGCCTCAAGAGTGCGACAAGGCTCTTGTCAATATGAGCAACTGTCATTTCCACATTTGCAAGTTTGGTGTTTGTGTCGATCTGTGTGGCCTCCAATTGCCCCATCTTTTCATTCGTCACCTGCATGTCATTATCAAGACCTTCCGTGTGCGTCTTCACCAGCCTTACAAAGTGTTGTATGATACCCTTGGTGCGAGGAGAGTGTGGCATATTACGAGAAGCATCATCAACCTCCAATCCTGCCATGGTTAGACGAACAGAGGCAACAAGAAAAAAAACGTGAAGGAATGAAAACTCTACAACTATTAGGATGTAGCTACTGCAAGGCGCTCACTCTCAACCTGCCACACAAGCTCTTACCAATTCTTACCTTGCACAACAGGAGGGGTCAGCAACCAACAAGTCTGCAACCGTGGAATAAGTGTATCGGTGCCGCAGCAACACGACCTGTCAAACTGTAGTCGAAATATGTAGAGTTGTAGGTGGGCTGAAGCAAGGAATACACTAGTACCACGTTAGTTACAAAAGCAAGCTGAATAATTGTTCAACGGTGGTACTGTGCTGGTCCTAGGCTAAACCAGGCTAGAGACGTGAGCCTAGGCACAAAGGTAGTCACTGAAAAAGAACAACTAGCACAGCACAAAGAGAAACAACAGATTTAGAGATTCAGCCCCCTTCTTCTTCTTTTCCTTTTTTTTTCTTTTCTATTCTTTTTTTTCTTCTTCTTCTGTTTTTTTTTGCAGGGGCCTAAACCCTTTTTTTTCACTATGACAACCCAAACAATAAAGATATTGCTAACAACCCCTTTAAATCAGATTTAACAAATCTTGTTAATATAGGAAGTCCAGAAATCTCTACGATGATTGCGGAGCGCTCAGAACGAATTTTGAGATAAGGTCAGATCCGTTGGAAAGAAGATAAGATAAGCTTTCCAGATTGTATTTAAACTTCCAAATCGGATATGATATGTATCCGTGGTGGCAAAAACGAACTAGAGATGTTTTTGGTGATGGTGGATTTCGTGGTGACCAAAACGTGGTAGAACTCAAAACTCTAAAGGAATAAACTAAGACCAGCAACTCGACACAACCGATGCAACCAAAAACTCAACAAGCCCTAACTAAGTAGTACTAGTAAATGCTCAATGGTTTATAGGATTGCGGTAAAACTAATCTACTATTTTTTGGCTTTTTCTGGACTATAGGAGATAAGAAAACAGCGAAGAAAAGTAAATCTCTCACCGATAAACCTTGCTCTGATTACCAACTGATGTGCACCCGTTGGGTGATTGCCCGATCTTTCGATGAGAGGGTGTGGAATAACTCGATTGGGGGAGGAGACGACGTTCACGGCCCGACTACAGCCTTCCAAAGACGCTGCGCCTTAGCAACCGATACACCACCTCCTATGGCTGTCACGATCTTGTGGAGCGTGACACCCTGGCCACTAGGGCACTCGTCCTGCAAGCAATCGAAGAACTAGCAAGAACCAGTAGAACAAGTACTGAATTACCAGATCTAAATGTAGGTTTCCAAATCAAACTCCAATATGGTGGGGTTCCGAAGACAAGAAGACGGGCGGCTGAACCAGCACGCGCGCTTACAAGCAAGTAGCGAGAGCTAAACTTGATCTAAACAAAACCCGCTGTTCTTGGTGGCGGCTAGGGGGTTTATAAACATGGGAGGACGACCACAAGGGTATTGGGGTCGTGCTGCAACCCTAGGATGCGTCCCTAATGGACCTAACTTGATACACGACCCATTGGGCCAAAATAGGGTGACGCAGCACCATGGGCAGAAAAGGCAGGAAATGTCTCGGTAAGAAAACAATGATTACGGCGGCCTCAGAACAGATATGACTATAATTCCGGATCCATATGAAAGTAGACTTGATAAGCTTTCCATGTTGTGCTTGAACATTCCAATCCGAGCCCGCATCTGACCGTGGTGACCGTCACAAGTTGGTGTTCTTCTGCAGTCCGAATCCAGCATGTTCAAATCCTTTTCCCTTTCGGTCTTCTCCCTGATTCCTAAGCAAAACAAGAGTGCACGGGTCTCCATGGTCTAAATATGATGGACATGAACTCAAGAGTGTAATCACCTGATGGTTGAGTTGACGAGCACGAGCGCGAGTAATAGGACCAGAAATTGGTACTTGTATTGGTATAGATGCATCAGTAGTGTGGATGTCTTCATCATAGAGATTCAGCCCCCTTCTTCTTCTTTTCCTTTTTTTTTCTTTTCTATTCTTTTTTTTCTTCTTCTTCTTCTGTTTTTTTTTGCAGGGGCCTAAACCCTTTTTTTTCACTATGACAACCCAAACAATAAAGATATTGCTAACAGCCCCTTTAAATCAGATTTAACAAATCTTGTTAATATAGAAAGTCCAGAAATCTCTACGATGATTGCGGAGCGCTCAGAACGAATTTTGAGATAAGGTCAGATCCGTTGGAAAGAAGATAAGATAAGCTTTCCAGATTGTATTTAAACTTCCAAATCGGATATGATATGTATCCGTGGTGGCAAAAACGAACCAGAGATGTTTTTGGTGATGGTGGATCTCGTGGTGACCAAAACGTGGTAGAACTCAAAACTCTAAAGGAATAAACTAAGACCAGCAACTCGACACAACCGATGCAACCAAAAACTCAACAAGCCCTAACTAAGTAGTACTAGTAAATGCTCAATGGTTTATAGGATTGCGGTAAAACTAATCTACTATTTTTTGGCTTTTTCTGGACTATAGGAGATAAGAAAACAGCGAAGAAAAGTAAATCTCTCACCGATAAACCTTGCTCTGATTACCAACTGATGTGCACCCGTTGGGTGATTGCCCGATCTTTCGATGAGAGGGTGTGGAATAACTCGATTGGGGGAGGAGACGACGTTCACGGCCCGACTACAGCCTTCCAAAGACGCTGCGCCTTAGCAACCGATACACCACCTCCTATGGCTGTCACAATCCTGTGGAGCGTGACACCCTGGCCACTAGGGCACTCGTCCTGCAAGCAATCGAAGAACTAGCAAGAACAAGTAGAACAAGTACTGAATTACCAGATCTAAATGTAGGTTTAAAAATCAAACTCCAATATGGTGGGGTTCCAAAGACAAGAAGACGGGCGGCTGAACTAGCACGCGCGCTTGCAAGCAAGTAGCGAGAGCTAAACTTGATCTAAGCAAAACCCGCTGTTCTTGGTGGCGGCTAGGGGGTTTATTAACATGGGAGGACGACCACAAGGGTATTGGGGTCGTGCTGCAACCCTAGGATGCGTCCCTAATGGACCTAACTTGATACTCGACCCATTGGGCCAAAATAGGGTGACGCAGCACCATGGGCAGAAAAGCAGGAAATGTCTCGGTAAGAAAACAATGATTACGGCGGCCTCAGAACAGATATGACTATAATTCCGGATCCATATGAAAGTAGACTTGATAAGCTTTCCATGTTGTGCTTGAACATTCCAATCCGAGCCCGCATCTGACTGTCGTGACCGTCACAAGTTGGTGTTCTTCTGCAGTCCGAATCCAGCATGTTCAAATCCTTTTCCCTTTCGGTCTTCTCCCTGATTCCTAAGCAAAACAAGAGTGCACGGGTCTCCATGGTCTAAATATGATGGACATGAACTCAAGAGTGTAATCACCTGATGGTTGAGTTGACGAGCACGAGCGCGAGTAATGGGACCAGAAATTGGTACTTGTATTGGTATAGATGCATCAGTAGTGTGGATGTCTTCATCAGCTTCGGTGGCCGAAGAGGTCTCTCCGGTGAACTCAAGCACCGAAGCTGGTTCAATATAGCGTGGCCGATGTGTGAGGACCTTTATCCTTTTTCTTTTCGGTGCTGGCTCACTAGGAGCAGTTGCAGCTTCTTCTTTTGCAGAGGTCGTGCTTTTTCTTTTCTGCCCTCGAATGGGATATCGATAGTCAGGGTAGACGAACCCGATTGCATCAAACACCCGGTTCAGTCTTTTCTTTTTTCGGCCTCCGAAGGCTGCTGACAGTGCAGTATCTTCGGCCTTCGAGTAAGCCCCAAGCAGTTCATCACTTAAATTTTCAATGCTTTTTAGCCAGTCATCATCTGGCTCAACGAATTTATCTCCGAACTTGAAAGTATACTGTTGGGGACTTGTTCTCAAATGCTATAAGTTAAGAACAAGGCAACACAGAAAATGTTAACCGATAAAGTCCTTCGTCCTTCGAAGCATTATTTCCCTTAGGATATAATGATTTTCGGACGAAGGTTATGAAGGACGTACCTTCATAAACACTGCATATAATAGCGAAGAAGGAATCATAAGGAATATCAAGGATAACATAGATAATCATATATGTATTATTAACTTATTTTTGCATTATTATTATGAAGAAACAGAAATGACATTGAATTACAAATGTACCTTCAGCTTGGAAGGAGATGAAAGTACAGATGTGACGCAAAAGCAAATGCCAAATCAGCGTGAACAGTACAGGGGTACTGTTCACCTATTTATAGGCACGGGACACAGCCCATACAAAATTACATTCATGCCCTTTACATTTGATAATAACTCTATAGTAATCCACCGAGGTCTGAATAGCCTTTTCATCTTTAAGTCGGTTTCATTTTCTGCTACCACGCCGAAGCTTTCCCACTCACATCTTCGGCGCTGTATCAACCTTCGTATTATTTTGGTCTTCTCCTGCTGTGATACCGACTCGAGTCCGAAGATACCTGTTCACACATTATACTCCAGAAATACTGTTAAATCCTGTTTTTGAGGACCTTCGTAAGCCGAAGGCCCCCAACAGTAGCCCCTCGCAATATTAATTTGTTTAAAATAATAAATTTAGATTGCGACATGGACGAAGGCTTTAAGCCGAAGGTCCGAAAAAACACCTTCCCTTTGCTAGAATAGCAACATTCACTGACAGGCGGGGTCTTTCAATTTTAAACGCACTGGGCGTATAAATAAGATCATACCGCAAGCTCATTTGGCACGCTCTCTTGCCATCTGTTCCCGCTCACTCAATTTTTAGCTCTTGCGCAACAAGATTTGCTTAGCTTTTTAAGTTTTGAAGCTTCGGCATTGAAAACAGTTTTTTAGTGTTTCCGAAGATGTCTGAAGATAAGAAGGCTGCTGCCGAGATGAAGCTAAGTCTTGATGAAGAGAAGAATCTGGGGTTTCTTATAGCAATGTCGAAGACCAATACAGAAAAAATCACCAAAGAGATTTTAGAAGGTTTGTCTGAAGATACTGGTGACAGCGACAGTTATGATGTGGATAGTGGTGGTGAAGACTCCGAAGATCGCCCTTGGCGACCAAGCCATGCGGTTTTCGGCAAATCAAGTATCAAAGAAAATCATCTTGTCAACATGAGAGGAAGGTATTTCCGGGACTTGTCCGTTGTTAGAGCCGACGAAGGAGAAAAGACTAGTCCGAACCCTGAAGAAAATGAAGTCGTGGTGTACCGAAGCTTTTTGAAAGCTGGACTTAGGTTTCCCCTGAGCAACTTTGTCGTAGAGGTGCTGAAAATATTCTAAGTATATCTTCACTAGCTTACCCCCGAAGCAATTATAAGGCTGAATATCTTCGTGTGGGCCGTGAGAAGCCAAGGTCTGGAGCCTGATGCGAAAAGTTTTTGCAATATACACGAATTATCATACGAGACAAAACCTTGGGGTAAGGAACAGTATCACAATAATTTTGGCTGCTACAGTTTCGTTTCTCGGTCTGGGTCAAGCTGTCCCGTGCCAACCTTTCGGAAGAGATGGCCCGGCGACTGGATGACAGAATGGTTTTATGTGAAGAATGACCTGATAGCACGAGAAGATATCAAAGGTATAATTATGCGCCCTATTTGGCAAAGCTTCGGCCTGCGGAGGCCGAAGGTTGAAATGAATGAAGCTGCCGAAGAATGCCAGAGAGCCTTCGGAGTTATTTGTTCTTTTATTGGAACGAGAGATTTAGTCCAAGAGCATATTGCCTTCAGAGTATGGCCGCTTGCAGAAAAATGGGAAATGCCGCAAGAGACCATAAAGGAGGCTGACGAAGGTGGCCTTATCAGGCTAAAATATACTTTCAAGTTTGGAGATAAATTCGTTGAGCCAGATGATGACTGGCTAAAAAGCATTGAAAATTTAAGTGATGAGCTGCTTGGGGTTTACTCGAAGGCTGAAGATACTGCATTGTCAGCAGCCTTCGGAGGCCGAAAAAAGAAAAGACTGAACCGGGTATTTGACGCAATCGGGTTTGTCTACCCTGACTATCGTTATCCCATTCGAGGGCAGAAAAGAAAAAACACAACCTCTGCGAAAGAAGAAGCTGCAACTGCTCCTAGCGAGCCAGAACCGAAAAGAAAAAGGATAAAGGTCCTCACACATCGGCCACGCTATATTGAACCAGCCTCAGTGCCTGAGTTCACCGGAGAAACTTCTTCGGCCACCGAAGCTGAAAAGCCAACCAAGCCAACCTTGCTGCCAGAAGTCGCAGAAATGGCCGAAGCGCCAACAAGGATAAAATTGGAAGAACCAAAGATTTTGTTACCAGAAACCAAAGAGATGGCCGAAGCGCCATCGACAGAAAAAATGGAAGAAGTAAAAGGACCAACTAAGGGATCAAAAATATCAGAAGTTTTAAGTCCTTCAGCAAATGTTGAGACAACAATAAAAAATCAAAAGGTGCCAGCGGTGACTCCGAAAAGAAAGAGAATGGTCAATGTGCTAGATGTTCTGGAAACAATTAAATCCTCAAGCACACCTCCGAAGAAGACTGTTGCCATTTCCGAAGCGAAAACTGAAATTTCTGATACTAAGGCTCCAGAGCAAGAAACTGAAGCTGAAGTTGGGCCCTCAGAGCCCACGAAGGTAAAATCCTTGGAAACCGAGGAAGAAAAAATAACGGAGCCAATTCTTGTTGAAGAAATCAGTGCTATTGCCCCCGAAGCATCCCCCAAAGTCCTTGATTATATTGTTCGTCATGCTTCGGGGGAAAAATTATCAGAAAAAAAGCAAGAGGCCCAGCTTTACGCCCAAAAACTGAAGTATCCAAAGGGGGCGTTAATATTCAATGGCAGTGGAGAAGAAGACTTTTTGTATTGTCTCCCTGACAGCAAGGAGATTTCTCTGTCGGGAGATGAGCAAGAGCTTCGGATTCCCAACACTAGAAGACGGGCTCTCGGTGCTGTCGAAAAACGATCTGGCTGACAGCCTGGCATATAATAGCTTAAAGGTGCAACAAATGAGATCTTTGTATTTTTTGTTGAGACCAAAATTTTTCGTTTGCTTAAATCTATTGACGCACACACATTTTTCTTTGCAGGGCCTGATACTTAGCAATGCCCTCAGGGCCCAAAAAGATGCCGAAGACGAAGGATGCGCTATAGCCCTGAGCAACCTTCGTTCCGAAGTAATTGAACTGAGGAACGAAGGTCTCGAAAAAGATAAAATATTGCATTCATTGATAAATAGAATAAAAGAAGACGAAGCTACTTTTAAGGGTCAAGCTGAGGCTCAGAAGCGTGAAATTGAAGATCTTCGAAAACAACTGGCCAGAGCCAAAGAGGAACGCATACTTGAAGAAACGAAGCGAGAACTCAGCGACCAATGGGCAAATCATTTAGAGGGAACTGTTGAAGAGCTTCGTTCGTCCAAGAAAAGATGCTATAACAAATCTATAGAGTGTGTTAAGAAGTTAAAAGCTAGCTTCGCCAGCGTCGGCGCATTCTCGAGCGAAGAAAACTTTACAAGAGGCAACCCCGAAGGTCCCATCGAATGGATTAATCACGAAGCTGAGGCCTTCGAGGAAATTTTAAATAGCCGCGGAGACATATGTGCTTTCTCGGGTGCCAGGGGAATTGCCACCATTTTGGAGAAAAAGGGCTGCGAACATGTAAAAATTTTAGCGCAATCCGAAGCTACCTTGTCCTTCGAAGATGCAAGAGATCCTTCAGCCGAAGCTAGCATGGTTGGTGGAAGATTTTTCACCGATGTCTGGGATAATGGTGGTCGAGAAATGGCTCGAGAAATTATCCAGAAAAGCGAGAAGGGCATTCACGATGCTAGAGAAGTAGCTGAGGCTGCTGAAAAAAGCGCAGAGCCCGAAGGGCAAATAGGTATTAACTAATGGTTTTTATTGTGTTGTAATTTTTGGTTTTAAACTTCGCTCGCAATTTGTAATAGCAATGTAGCCATATCCTGTCCTCCTTTAGATCCTACTACAGCGTCTCCGGGCCCTCACCCGAAAGGAGATGACGAAATTAAAAAGATGGCTGAAGCCATCATGGATGAAGTTGTTAATCGGCTCCTGAACGAAGCTGCGGAAGTTGTTCTGAGAGAAGATTAAGTATTATTGTAGAAACTTCTGAAATGTAACATGTGTAACATCTTGTAGCCCTGAATATAATATACCTGTTTTTATTGTTCAATTCTTTACGATGCATGAAATTTTACATACGTACCGTTTTTGAGTCTTTGACGAAAAAACACCTTCCCTTCTTTTCATGCTTCGTGAAGAAGAATTTTTATTTATCGCAACAATATCCGTAGTGTTCTGATGAATAATATCCAAGCTTCGTGAAGATATTTTCCGAAGCTACACTTCCGAAGATCAATAGTGTATCTCCTTACAACTTAGTATGATTTTCTCCTTTTTCAAAACATTCTTCTGGAGTTCAATATTGTGCCCCCTTCTTGTGCCATATGCAGCATGATGTATGATGCTTATGCTATGCGAAATGATGTGATGATGTTATGCTATGCAAGATGATATTTATTCCGAAGACACACACACATCCCTGCGATAAAACACATAATCTTTTTGAATCAGAGTTGACTTTTTGCTATAAGCCTCCCTTAGGAGCTTCTTCGCCTTTTACTTCAGCGGAATCAGCGTTTATTTTTCGCTGTAAGCCTCCCTTAGGAGCTTCTTCGCCTTTTACTTTCAGCGGTATTCACGTTGACTTTTCGCGCTTCGCCTTTTACTTAGGCGGTATCAGCGTTGACTTTTCGCTGTAAGCTCTGCATTCCCTTTGGAACGACTTTGGAGCAGAAAACTTACGCTGCGCTCCCTTTGGAACGACTTTTTGTGACTTCGGCAAACTTACTCTGCGTTCTTTAGAACGACTTTTGTTGCTTTGACGAATTTTTGATAATTCGAAGGTCCTCCTCGTTATCGCAAATCTTTAAGCTTCAACAACTTAAGCCTGTGGAGAAAATATATTTTCCTTGTGGCAAACAACGAAACTATTACATGAAATCTAAACAATGTCCTTTATTACACAGAAAATAAAACTGAATGAAAAAGACTGCTATCAAGGTAGGATATTTGTCAATAGATGTGCTTTGATTCTGGCACGGTGCTGTTGACTGTGCGAGCTTCGGACTGTTCTCTGAAGTCCCTTTGGTGTGGAGCATATTGGCTCCCTTCTGGCTGCTGGCCTTGTTGCAGCGGTGGTGGAGGCGGAGGCTATTGCCAGGAAGCTTGAGGTTGACTCGCCGAAGCAACAGAAACTGCAGGGTGGTTGCCTACATATTCTGGGATGTAAGGCGAATGATACGAAGCAGTGTGCATGACCTGCTTCGGCTGAGCCTGTTGTGCTGCAGCTTCGGCTATTTCCTTTTGCTTCTGGATGGTGACATGGCACATCCTGGTGGTATGGCCTTTGTTCTCACCACAGAACAAGCAAAAAATTCTTCTTGGTTGATCGCCAAATCTTCCGCCGAAGCCCCTGGCGCCTCTGCCTCTCGGAGCTGGTGGTCGGAAGGAGCCTTGCTGTTGCCCCGAAGCCTGTGAGGAGCACTGTGGCCTTTGCTGCTGGCTCCCCCTATCATCATTTTGAGTAGAGTTGTGAATTGATCTAACGTGCCTCGGATAGAACCTCCCTCCGAAGCCCCTGGTCATTTCAGAAAACCTGAAAGCCTCCTCCCTTCTTTGACGAAAATCATTATCGGCTCGAATATACTCGTCCATCTTTTGAAGCAGCTTCTCCAAAGTTTGAGGAGGCTTCCTAGCAAAGTACTGAGCTGAAGGTCCTGGCCGAAGCCCCTTGATCATGGCCTCAATGACAATTTCATTGGGCACTGTTGGTGCCTGTGCCCTCAAACGCAAGAACCTTCGGACGTACGCCTGAAGGTATTCTTCGTGATCCTGGGTGCACTGGAATAGAGCTTGAGCAGTGACTGGCTTCGTCTGAAACCCTTGGAAGCTGGTTAACAACAAGTCCTTCAGCTTTTGCCATGAAGTGATCGTTCCTGGTCGAAGGGAGGAATACCAGGTTTGAGCAACACTCCTGACAGCCATAACAAAAGATTTGGCCATGACTGCAGTATTGCCACCATACGAAGATACTGTTGCTTCGTAGCTCATCAAAAACTGCTTCGGGTCTGAGTGGCCATCGAATATGGAAAGCTGGTGCGGCTTGTAGGACGGAGGCCAAGGTGTAGCCTGCAGCTCAGCGGACAGAGGAGAAGCATCATCAAAAACAAAATTCCCATGATGGAAATTGTCATACCAGTCATCTTCGTTGAGGAAACCCTCCTAATGAAGGTCTTGGTGTTGAGGCCTTCGGTGTTGTTCATCCTGAGTAAGATGACGAACTTCTTCAGAGGCTTCGTCTATCTGCCTTTGCAGCTCAGCTAGCCTGGCCATCTTTTCCTTCTTCCTCTGCACCTGTTGATGAAGCATCTCCATATCTCTGATTTCTTGATCTATCTCATCTTCAGGCGGTGTCGGGCTAACAGCCTTCCTTTTCTGGCTTCGGGCCTCCCGAAGGGAGACTGTCTCCTGATTATGGTCCAGCGGTTGCAGAGCTGCAGCCCCAGTTGCTGAAGCTTTCTTCGGCGCCATAGCGAAGGTTTATGATCGCCGAAGGTGTTCAAAAACTCAAAGAATGGAAGTGAGTTCACCAGAGGTGGGTGCCAATGTTGGGGACTTGTTCTCAAATGCTATAAGTTAAGAACAAGGCAACACAGAAAATGTTAACCGATAAAGTCCTTCGTCCTTCGAAGCATTATTTCCCTTAGGATATAATGATTTTCGGACGACGGTTATGAAGGACGTACCTTCATAAACACTGCATATAATAGCGAAGAAGGAATCATAAGGAATATGAAGGATAACATAGATAATCATATATGTATTATTAACTTATTTTTGCATTATTATTATGAAGAAACAGAAATGGCATTGAATTACAAATGTACCTTTAGCTTGGAAGGAGATGAAAGTACAGATGTGACGCAAAAGCAAATGCCAAATCAGCGTGAACAGTACGGGGGTACTGTTCACCTATTTATAGGCACGGGACACAGCCCATACAAAATTACATTCATGCCCTTTACATTTGATAATAACTCTATAGTAATCCACCGAGGTCTGAATAGCCTTTTCATCTTTAAGTCGGTTTCATTTTCTGCTACCACACCGAAGCTTTCCCGCTCACATCTTCGGCGTTGTATCAACCTTCGTATTATTTTGGTCTTCTCCTGCTGTGATACCGACTCGAGTCCGAAGATACCTGTTCACACATTATACTCCAGAAATACTGTTAAATCCTGTTTTTGAGGACCTTCGTAAGCCGAAGGCCCCCAACATATACTTCAGCCTGATAAGTCCACCTTCATCAGCCTCCTTTATGGTTTCTTGCGGCATTTCCCATTTTTACGCGAGCGGCCATACTCTGAAGGCAATATGCTCTTGTACCAAATCTCTTGTTCCAATAAAAGAACAAATAACACCGAAGGCTCTCTGGCATTCTTCGGCAGCATCATTCATTTCAACCTTCGGCCTTCGCAGGCCGAAGCTTTGCCAAATAGGGCGCATAATTATACCTTTGATATCTTCCCGTACTGTCAGGTCATTCTTCACATAAAACCATTCTGTCATCCAGTCGTCGGGCCATCTCTTCCGAAAGGTTGGCACGGGACAGCTTGACCCAGACCGAGAAACGAAACTGTAGCAGCCAAAATTATTGTGATACTGTTCCTTACCCCAAGGTTTTGTCTCGTATGATAATTCGTGTATATTGCAGAAACTTTTTGCATCAGGCTCCAGACCTTGGCTTCTCACGGCCCACACGAAGATATTCAGCCTTATGATTGCTTCGGGGGTAATGATGAAGACATCCACACTACTGATGCATCTATATCAATACAAGTACCAATTTCTGGTCCCATTACTCGCGCTCGTGCTCGTCAACTCAACCATCAGGTGATTACACTCTTGAGTTCATGTCCATCATATTTAGACCATGGAGACCCGTGCACTCTTGTTTTGCTTAGGAATCAGGGAGAAGACCGAAAGGGAAAAAGGATTTGAACATGCTGGATTCGGACTGCAGAAGAACACCAACTTGTGACGGTCACCACGGTCAGATGCGGGCTCGGATTGGAATGTTCAAGCACAACATGGAAAGCTTATCAAGTCTACTTTCATATGGATCCGGAATTATAGTCATATCTGTTCTGAGGCCGCCGTAATCATTGTTTTCTTACCGAGACATTTCCTGCCTTTTCTGCCCATGGTGCTGCGTCACCCTATTTTGGCCCAATGGGTCGTGTATCAAGTTAGGTCCATTAGGGACGCATCCTAGGGTTGCAGCACGACCCCAATACCCTTGTGGTCGTCCTCCCATGTTTATAAACCCCCTAGCCGCCACCAAGAACAGCGGGTTTTGTTTAGATCAAGTTTAGCTCTCGCTACTTGCTTGCAAGCGCGCGTGCTAGTTCAGCCGCCCGTCTTCTTGTCTTCGGAACCCCACCATATTGTAGTTTGATCTTTAAACCTACATTTAGATCTGGTAATTCAGTACTTGTTCTACTTGTTCTTGCTAGTTCTTCGATTGCTTGCAGGACGAGTGCCCTAGTGGCCAGGGTGTCACGCTCCACAAGATCGTGACAGCCATAGGAGGTGGTGTATCGGTTGCTAAGGCGCAGCGTCTTTGGAAGGCTGTAGTCGGGCCGTGAACGTCGTCTCCTCCCCCAATCGAGTTATTCCACACCCTCTCATCGAAAGATCGGGCAATCACCCAACGGGTGCACATCAGTTGGTAATCAGAGCAAGGTTTATCGGTGAGAGATTTACTTTTCTTCGCTGTTTTCTTATCTCCTATAGTCCAGAAAAAGCCAAAAAATAGTAGATTAGTTTTACCGCAATCCTATAAACCATTGAGCATTTACTAGTACTACTTAGTTAGGGCTTGTTGAGTTTTTGGTTGCATCGGTTGTGTCGAGTTGCTGGTCTTAGTTTATTCCTTTAGAGTTTTGAGTTCTACCACGTTTTGGTCACCACGAAATCCACCATCACCAAAAACATCTCTGGTTCGTTTTTGCCACCACGGATACATATCATATCCGATTTGGAAGTTTAAATACAATCTGGAAAGCTTATCTTATCTTCTTTCCAACGGATCTGACCTTATCTCAAAATTCGTTCTGAGCGCTCCGCAATCATCGTAGAGATTTCTGGACTTTCTATATTAACAAGATTTGTTAAATCTGATTTAAAGGGGTTGTTAGCAATATCTTTATTGTTTGGGTTGTCATAGTGAAAAAAAAGGGTTTAGGCCCCTGCAAAAAAAAAAACAGAAGAAGAAGAAAAAAAAAGAATAGAAAAGAAAAAAAAAGGAAAAGAAGAAGAAGGGGGCTGAATCTCTAAATCTGTTGTTTCTCTTTGTGCTGTGCTAGTTGTTCTTTTTCAGTGACTACCTTTGTGCCTAGGCTCACGTCTCTAGCCTGGTTTAGCCTAGGACCAGCACAGTACCACCGTTGAACGATTATTCAGCTTGCTTTTGTAACTAACGTGGTACTAGTGTATTCCTTGCTTCAGCCCACCTACAACTCTACATATTTCGACTACAGTTTGACAGGTCGTGTTGCTGCGGCACCGATACACTTATTCCACGGTTGCAGACTTGTTGGTTGCTGACCCCTCCTGTTGTGCAAGGTAAGAATTGGTAAGAGCTTGTGTGGCAGGTTGAGAGTGAGCGCCTTGCAGTAGCTACATCCTAATAGTTGTAGAGTTTTTATTCCTTCACGTTTTTTTTTTCTTGTTGCCTCTGTTCGTCTAACCATGGCAGGATTGGAGGTTGATGATGCTTCTCGTAATATGCCACACTCTCCTCGCACCAAGGGTATCATACAACACTTTGTAAGGCTAGTGAAGACGCACACGGAAGGTCTTGATAATGACATGCAGGTGACGAATGAAAAGATGGGGCAATTGGAGGCCACACAGATCGACACGAACACCAAACTTGCAAATGTGGAAATGACAGTTGCTCATATTGACAAGAGCCTTGTCGCACTCTTGAGGCGGTTTGATGAGATGCATGCTAATATCAATGGTGGGCGTGATGAGGGCGCCGAAGGTAACTGGGATGACTATGTTGCTGATACTGAACAAGATGACCAAGAAGCACCTAATCGCCGGCGACTACGTACTAACCGTAGAGGTATGGGTGGTTTTCACCGACGTGAGGTACATGGTAATGATGATGCTTTTAGTAAGGTTAAATTTAAAATACCTCCTTTTGATGGTAAATATGACCCTGATGCTTACATTACTTGGGAGATTGCGGTTGATCAAAAGTTTGCATGCCATGAATTTCCTGAGAATGCGCGGGTTAGAGCTGCTACTAGTGAGTTTACTGAATTTGCTTCTGTTTGGTGGATAGAACATGGTAAGAAGAATCCTAATAACATGCCACAAACTTGGGATGCGTTGAAACGGGTCATGCGGGCTAGATTTGTTCCTTCTTATTATGCACGTGATATGTTAAACAAGTTGCAACAATTGAGACAGGGTACTAAAAGTGTAGAAGAATATTATCAGGAATTACAAATGGGTATGCTGCGTTGTAACATAGAGGAGGGTGAGGAATCTGCTATGGCTAGATTTTTGGGCGGGTTAAATAGGGAAATTCAGGACATCCTTGCTTATAAAGATTATGCTAATGTAACCCGATTGTTTCATCTTGCTTGCAAAGCTGAAAGGGAAGTGCAGGGACGACGTGCTAGTGCAAGGTCTAATGTTTCTGCAGGAAAATCTACACCATGGCAACAGCGCACGACTACATCCATGACCGGCCGTACACTAGCACCAACTCCCTCGCCAAGTCGACCAGCACCCCCGCCTTCCTCCAGCGACAAACCACGTGCATCTTCCACAAATTCAGCAACCAAATCTGCCCAGAAACCCGCAGGTAGTGCCTCTTCAGTAGCTTCCACAGGTAGAACAAGAGATGTTCTGTGTTATCGATGCAAGGGCTATGGACACGTGCAGCGTTATTGTCCTAATCAGCGTGTTTTGGTGGTAAAAGACGATGGTGGGTATTCCTCTGCTAGTGATTTGGATGAAGCTACACTTGCTTTGCTTGCGGCTGATGATGTAGGCACTAAGGAACCACCCGAAGAACAGATTGGTGCAGATGATGCAGAGCATTATGAGAGCCTCATTGTACAGCGTGTGCTTAGTGCACAAATGGAGAAGGCAGAGCAGAATCAGCGACATACGTTGTTTCAAACAAAGTGTGTCATTAAGGAGCGTTCATGTCGTTTGATCATTGATGGAGGTAGCTGCAACAACTTGGCTAGCAGCGACATGGTGGAGAAGCTTGCACTTACGACCAAACCGCACCCGCATCCATATCACATTCAATGGCTCAACAATAGTGGTAAGGTCAAGGTAACCAAGCTGGTACGAATTAATTTTGCTATTGGTTCATATCGTGATGTTGTTGACTGTGATGTTGTGCCTATGGATGCTTGTAATATTCTGCTAGGTAGACCATGGCAATTTGATTCAGATTGTATGCATCATGGTAGATCAAATCAATATTCTCTCATATACCATGATAAGAAAATTATTTTGCTTCCCATGTCCCCTGAGGCTATTGTGCGTGATGATGTTGCTAAAGCTACCAAAGCTAAAACTGAGAACAACAAGAATATTAAAGTTGTTGGTAATAACAAAGATGGGATAAAATTGAAAGGACATTGCTTGCTTGCAACAAAAACTGATGTTAATGAATTATTTGCTTCCACTACTGTTGCCTACGCCTTGGTATGCAAGGATGCTTTGATTTCAATTCAAGATATGCAGCATTCTTTGCCTTCTGTTATTACTAACATTTTGCAGGAGTATTCTGGTGTATTTCCAAGTGAGATACCAGAGGGGCTGCCACCTATACGAGGGATTGAGCACCAAATTGATCTTATTCCTGGTGCATCTTTGCCGAATCGTGCGCCATATAGGACAAATCCAGAGGAAACAAAAGAAATTCAGCGACAAGTGCAAGAACTACTCGACAAAGGTTACGTGCGTGAGTCTCTTAGTCCGTGTGCTGTTCCGGTTATTTTAGTGCCTAAAAAAGATGGAACATGGCGTATGTGTGTTGATTGTAGGGCTATTAATAATATCACGATACGTTATCGACACCCTATTCCACGTTTAGATGATATGCTTGATGATGTGCACCCGTTGGGTGATTGCCCGATCTTTCGATGAGAGGGTGTGGAATAACTCGATTGGGGGAGGAGACGACGTTCACGGCCCGACTACAGCCTTCCAAAGACGCTGCGCCTTAGCAACCGATACACCACCTCCTATGGCTGTCACGATCTTGTGGAGCGTGACACCCTGGCCACTAGGGCACTCGTCCTGCAAGCAATCGAAGAACTAGCAAGAACAAGTAGAACAAGTACTGAATTACCAGATCTAAATGTAGGTTTAAAAATCAAACTCCAATATGGTGGGGTTCCGAAGACAAGAAGACGGGCGGCTGAACTAGCACGCGCGCTTGCAAGCAAGTAGCGAGAGCTAAACTTGATCTAAACAAAACCCGCTGTTCTTGGTGGCGGCTAGGGGGTTTATAAACATGGGAGGACGACCACAAGGGTATTGGGGTCGTGCTGCAACCCTAGGATGCGTCCCTAATGGACCTAACTTGATACACGACCCATTGGGCCAAAATAGGGTGACGCAGCACCATGGGCAGAAAAGGCAGGAAATGTCTCGGTAAGAAAACAATGATTACGGCGGCCTCAGAACAGATATGACTATAATTCCGGATCCATATGAAAGTAGACTTGATAAGCTTTCCATGTTGTGCTTGAACATTCCAATCCGAGCCCGCATCTGACCGTGGTGACCGTCACAAGTTGGTGTTCTTCTGCAGTCCGAATCCAGCATGTTCAAATCCTTTTCCCTTTCGGTCTTCTCCCTGATTCCTAAGCAAAACAAGAGTGCACGGGTCTCCATGGTCTAAATATGATGGACATGAACTCAAGAGTGTAATCACCTGATGGTTGAGTTGACGAGCACGAGCGCGAGTAATGGGACCAGAAATTGGTACTTGTATTGGTATAGATGCATCAGTAGTGTGGATGTCTTCATCATTCTCCCCTTCTTGCATTTGAGTCGTCCTCGACTCAAGCTCAACTTCCTCTCCCAAGTAGGGCTTTAAATCTGCAATGTTAAATGTGGGGCTAACCCCAAAGTCTGCAGGCAGATCTAGCCTATATGCATTGTCGTTAATTTTCTCTAGCACTTTAAACGGTCCATCGGCTCGAGGCAACAATTTAGATTTTCGTAATTCAGGAAACCTTTCCTTTCTCAAATGCAACCAAACTAAATCTCCAGGTTCAAAATTTATTTCCTTTCTACCTTTATCACTAGCAAACTTATATCTAGCATTCATACGCTCTATGTTTTCTTTAGTAGTTTCGTGCAGTTTTAACATCAATTCAGCACGCCTAGTAGCATCAAAATTTAGTTTTTCAGAAGATGGCAAAGGCATTAAATCAATAGGAGCACGAGGTAACAAACCATATACAATCTGAAATGGGCACATCTTTGTAGTAGAATGCAATGATCGATTATAAGCAAATTCAATATGAGGCAAACAGTCCTCCCACATCTTAATATTCTTCTTTAGAACTGCCCTTAACATAGTAGACAAAGTTCTATTCACAACTTCAGTTTGACCATCAGTTTGAGGATGACATGTAGTAGAAAATAAAAGCTTAGTCCCCAATTTTGCCCACAAAGTCCTCCAAAAATGACTAAGAAATTTAGCATCACGATCAGAAACGATTGTGTTGGGCACACCATGCAAGCGAACAATTTCACGAAAGAACAAATCAGCAATATGAGTAGCATCGTCAGTTTTATGACATGGTATGAAATGTGCCATCTTAGAAAATCTATCAACAACCACAAACACACTATCACGTCCCTTCCTAGTCCTAGGCAATCCCAGCACAAAATCCATAGAAATATCTTCCCAAGGAGCACTAGGAACGGGTAGAGGCAAATACAAACCGTGTGGATTTAACCGTGACTTCGCCTTTTGGCATGTCGTGCAACGAGCAACCAATCTCACCACATCTCTTCTCATCTTGGGCCAAAAGAAATGACCAGCAAGTATGTCCTCCGTTTTCTTTGCTCCAAAATGTCCCATTAAGCCACCTCCATGTGCTTCCTGTAACAACAACAAACGAACGGAGCTAGCTGGAATGCATAGCTTGTTAGCTCTAAACACAAACCCATCACTAACGATATATTTGTTCCATCCTTTCCCATCTTTACAATGCAGCAACACATCTTTAAAATCAGCATCATGAACATATTGGTCTTTAATCGTCTCTAATCCAAAGATTTTGTAGTCAAGTTGATTCAGCAAAGTATATCTCCTAGACAAAGCGTCAGCAATGATATTCTCTTTTCCTTTCTTGTGCTTAATAACATAAGGAAACGATTCGATAAATTCAACCCACTTAGCATGTCTACGGTTCAGTTTTCCTTGACTACGAATATGTTTCAAAGATTCATGATCAGAATGAATAACAAACTCTTTGGGCCACAAATAATGCTGCCATGTTTCTAATGTTCGCACAAGAGCATATAATTCCTTATCATAAGTAGAATAATTTAGAACAGACCCACTCAATTTTTCACTAAAATATGCAACAGGTTTGCCTTCTTGTAACAAAACACCACCCAATCCAATTCCACTAGCATCACATTCAAGCTCAAAAGTCTTATTAAAATCAGGAAGTTGGAGGAGAGGTGCATGTGTCAACTTATCTTTCAGCACGTTGAAAGCGTGCTCTTGTACTTTGCCCCAACTAAAATGCACTCCCTTCTTCGTAAGCTCATTCAAAGGTGCAGCAATGGTGCTAAAGTCCTTCACAAAACGGCGATAGAAGCCAGCAAGTCCTAGGAAACTCCGCACCTGTGTGATAGTCTTTGGCATAGGCCATCCATGTATCGCTTCTACCTTGGCTTGATCAACCTCAATTCCCTGTGGAGTCACAACATAACCAAGAAACGAAACTCGATCGGTGCAAAATGTGCACTTCTCAAGGTTACCAAATAAACGTGCATCTCGTAAAGCATTAAAAACAGCACGCATGTGATCAACATGTTCATCCATAGATTTGCTGTAGATCAATATGTCATCAAAGTATACTACCACAAATTTTCCAATGAAGGCACGCAAAACCTCGTTCATTAATCTCATGAAAGTGCTAGGTGCATTAGTTAACCCAAAAGGCATGACTAACCACTCATACAATCCGAACTTAGTTTTGAAAGCAGTTTTCCATTCATCTCCCAATTTCATACGAATCTGGTGGTACCCACTACGCAAATCAACTTTAGAAAAGACAATGGCACCACTCAATTCATCAAGCATATCATCTAAACGTGGAATAGGGTGTCGATAACGTATCGTGATATTATTAATAGCCCTACAATCAACACACATACGCCATGTTCCATCTTTTTTAGGCACTAAAATAACCGGAACAGCACACGGACTAAGAGACTCACGCACGTAACCTTTGTCGAGTAGTTCTTGCACTTGTCGCTGAATTTCTTTTGTTTCCTCTGGATTTGTCCTATATGGCGCACGATTCGGCAAAGATGCACCAGGAATAAGATCAATTTGGTGCTCAATCCCTCGTATAGGTGGCAGCCCCTCTGGTATCTCACTTGGAAATACATCAGAATACTCCTGCAAAATGTTAGTAATAACAGGAGGCAAAGAATGCTGCATATCTTGAATTGAAATCAAAGCATCCTTGCATACCAAGGCGTAGGCAACAGTAGTGGAAGCAAATAATTCATTAACATCAGTTTTTGTTGCAAGCAAGCAATGTCCTTTCAATTTTATCCCATCTTTGTTATTACCAACAGCTTTAATATTCTTGTTGTTCTCAGTTTTAGCTTTGGTAGCTTTAGCAACATCATCACGCACAATAGCCTCAGGGGACATGGGAAGCAAAATAATTTTCTTATCATGGTGTATGAGAGAATATTGATTTGATCTACCATGATGCATACAATCTGAATCAAATTGCCATGGTCTACCTAGCAGAATATTACAAGCATCCATAGGCACAACATCACAGTCAACAACATCACGATATGAACCAATAGCAAAATTAATTCGTACCAACTTGGTTACCTTGACCTTACCACTATTGTTGAGCCATTGAATGTGATATGGATGTGGGTGCGGTTTGGTCGTAAGTGCAAGCTTCTCCACCATGTCGCTGCTAGCCAAGTTGTTGCAGCTACCTCCATCAATGATCAAACGACATGAACGCTCCTTAATGACACACTTTGTTTGAAACAATGTATGTCGCTGATTCTGCTCTGCCTTCTCCATTTGTGCACTAAGCACACGCTGTACAATGAGGCTCTCATAATGCTCTGCATCATCTGCACCAATCTGTTCTTCGGGTGGTTCCTTAGTGCCTGCATCATCAGCCGCAAGCAAAGCAAGTGTAGCTTCATCCAAATCACTAGCAGAAGAATACCCACCATCGTCTTTTACCACCAAAACACGCTGATTAGGACAATCACGCTGCACGTGTCCATAGCCCTTGCATCGATAACACAGAACATCTCTTGTTCTACCCGTGGAGGCTACTGAAGAGGCACTACCTGCTGGTTTCTGGGCAGATTTGGTTGCTGAATTTGTGGAAGATGCACGTGGTTTGTCGCCGGAGGAAGGCGGGGGTGCTGGTCGACTTGGCGAGGGAGTTGGTGCTAGTGTACGACCGGTCATGGACGTAGTCGTGCGCTGTTGCCATGGTGTAGATTTTCCTGCAGAAACATTAGACCTTGCACTAGCACGTCGTCCCTGCACTTCCCTTTCAGCTTTGCAAGCAAGATGAAACAATCGGGTTACATTAGCATAATCTTTATAAGCAAGGATGTCCTGAATTTCCCTATTTAACCCGCCCAAAAATCTAGCCATAGCAGATTCCTCACCCTCCTCTATGTTACAACGCAGCATACCCATTTGTAATTCCTGATAATATTCTTCTACACTTTTAGTACCCTGTCTCAATTGTTGCAACTTGTTTAACATATCACGTGCATAATAAGAAGGAACAAATCTAGCCCGCATGACCCGTTTCAACGCATCCCAAGTTTGTGGCATGTTATTAGGATTCTTCTTACCATGTTCTATCCACCAAACAGAAGCAAATTCAGTAAACTCACTAGTAGCAGCTCTAACCCGCGCATTCTCAGGAAATTCATGGCATGCAAACTTTTGATCAACCGCAATCTCCCAAGTAATGTAAGCATCAGGGTCATATTTACCATCAAAAGGAGGTATTTTAAATTTAACCTTACTAAAAGCATCATCATTACCATGTACCTCACGTCGGTGAAAACCACCCATACCTCTACGGTTAGTACGTAGTCGCCGGCGATTAGGTGCTTCTTGGTCATCTTGTTCAGTATCAGCAACATAGTCATCCCAGTTACCTTCGGCGCCCTCATCACGCCCACCATTGATATTAGCATGCATCTCATCAAACCGCCTCAAGAGTGCGACAAGGCTCTTGTCAATATGAGCAACTGTCATTTCCACATTTGCAAGTTTGGTGTTCGTGTCGATCTGTGTGGCCTCCAATTGCCCCATCTTTTCATTCGTCACCTGCATGTCATTATCAAGACCTTCCGTGTGCGTCTTCACTAGCCTTACAAAGTGTTGTATGATACCCTTGGTGCGAGGAGAGTGTGGCATATTACGAGAAGCATCATCAACCTCCAATCCTGCCATGGTTAGACGAACAGAGGCAACAAAAAAAAAACGTGAAGGAATAAAAACTCTACAACTATTAGGATGTAGCTACTGCAAGGCGCTCACTCTCAACCTGCCACACAAGCTCTTACCAATTCTTACCTTGCACAACAGGAGGGGTCAGCAACCAACAAGTCTGCAACCGTAGAATAAGTGTATCGGTGCCGCAGCAACACGACCTGTCAAACTGTAGTCGAAATATGTAGAGTTGTAGGTGGGCTGAAGCAAGGAATACACTAGTACCACGTTAGTTACAAAAGCAAGCTGAATAATCGTTCAACGGTGGTACTGTGCTGGTCCTAGGCTAAACCAGGCTAGAGACGTGAGCCTAGGCACAAAGGTAGTCACTGAAAAAGAACAACTAGCACAGCACAAAGAGAAACAACAGATTTAGAGATTCAGCCCCCTTCTTCTTCTTTTCCTTTTTTTTTTCTTTTCTATTCTTTTTTTTTCTTCTTCTTCTGTTTTTTTTTTGCAGGGGCCTAAACCCTTTTTTTTCACTAACCCCTTTAAATCAGATTTAACAAATCTTGTTAATATAGGAAGTCCAGAAATCTCTACGATGATTGCGGAGCGCTCAGAACGAATTTTGAGATAAGGTCAGATCCGTTGGAAAGAAGATAAGATAAGCTTTCCAGATTGTATTTAAACTTCCAAATCGGATATGATATGTATCCGTGGTGGCAAAAACGAACCAGAGATGTTTTTGGTGATGGTGGATTTCGTGGTGACCAAAACGTGGTAGAACTCAAAACTCTAAAGGAATAAACTAAGACCAGCAACTCGACACAACCGATGCAACCAAAAACTCAACAAGCCCTAACTAAGTAGTACTAGTAAATGCTCAATGGTTTATAGGATTGCGGTAAAACTAATCTACTATTTTTTTGGCTTTTTCTGGACTATAGGAGATAAGAAAACAGTGAAGAAAAGTAAATCTCTCACCGATAAACCTTGCTCTGATTACCAACTGATGTGCACCCGTTGGGTGATTGCCCGATCTTTCGATGAGAGGGTGTGGAATAACTCGATTGGGGGAGGAGACGACGTTCACGGCCCGACTACAGCCTTCCAAAGACGCTGCGCCTTAGCAACCGATACACCACCTCCTATGGCTGTCACGATCTTGTGGAGCGTGACACCCTGGCCACTAGGGCACTCGTCCTGCAAGCAATCGAAGAACTAGCAAGAACAAGTAGAACAAGTACTGAATTACCAGATCTAAATGTAGGTTTAAAAATCAAACTCCAATATGGTGGGGTTCCGAAGACAAGAAGACGGGCGGCTGAACTAGCACGCGCGCTTGCAAGCAAGTAGCGAGAGCTAAACTTGATCTAAACAAAACCCGCTGTTCTTGGTGGCGGCTAGGGGGTTTATAAACATGGGAGGACGACCACAAGGGTATTGGGGTCGTGCTGCAACCCTAGGATGCGTCCCTAATGGACCTAACTTGATACACGACCCATTGGGCCAAAATAGGGTGACGCAGCACCATGGGCAGAAAAGGCAGGAAATGTCTCGGTAAGAAAACAATGATTACGGCGGCCTCAGAACAGATATGACTATAATTCCGGATCCATATGAAAGTAGACTTGATAAGCTTTCCATGTTGTGCTTGAACATTCCAATCCGAGCCCGCATCTGACCGTGGTGACCGTCACAAGTTGGTGTTCTTCTGCAGTCCGAATCCAGCATGTTCAAATCCTTTTCCCTTTCGGTCTTCTCCCTGATTCCTAAGCAAAACAAGAGTGCACGGGTCTCCATGGTCTAAATATGATGGACATGAACTCAAGAGTGTAATCACCTGATGGTTGAGTTGACGAGCACGAGCGCGAGTAATGGGACCAGAAATTGGTACTTGTATTGGTATAGATGCATCAGTAGTGTGGATGTCTTCATCACTTGATGAATTGAGTGGTGCCATTGTCTTTTCTAAAGTTGATTTGCGTAGTGGGTACCACCAGATTCGTATGAAATTGGGAGATGAATGGAAAACTGCTTTCAAAACTAAGTTCGGATTGTATGAGTGGTTAGTCATGCCTTTTGGGTTAACTAATGCACCTAGCACTTTCATGAGATTAATGAACGAGGTTTTGCGTGCCTTCATTGGAAAATTTGTGGTAGTATACTTTGATGACATATTAATCTACAGCAAATCTATGGATGAACATGCTGATCACATGCGTGCTGTTTTTAATGCTTTACGAGATGCACGTTTATTTGGTAACCTTGAGAAGTGCACATTTTGCACCGATCGAGTTTCGTTTCTTGGTTATGTTGTGACTCCACAGGGAATTGAGGTTGATCAAGCCAAGGTAGAAGCGATACATGGATGGCCTATGCCAAAGACTATCACACAGGTGCGGAGTTTCCTAGGACTTGCTGGCTTCTATCGCCGTTTTGTGAAGGACTTTAGCACCATTGCTGCACCTTTGAATGAGCTTACGAAGAAGGGAGTGCATTTTAGTTGGGGCAAAGTACAAGAGCACGCTTTCAACGTGCTGAAAGATAAGTTGACACATGCACCTCTCCTCCAACTTCCTGATTTTAATAAGACTTTTGAGCTTGAATGTGATGCTAGTGGAATTGGATTGGGTGGTGTTTTGTTACAAGAAGGCAAACCTGTTGCATATTTTAGTGAAAAATTGAGTGGGTCTGTTCTAAATTATTCTACTTATGATAAGGAATTATATGCTCTTGTGCGAACATTAGAAACATGGCAGCATTATTTGTGGCCCAAAGAGTTTGTTATTCATTCTGATCATGAATCTTTGAAACATATTCGTAGTCAAGGAAAACTGAACCGTAGACATGCTAAGTGGGTTGAATTTATCGAATCGTTTCCTTATGTTATTAAGCACAAGAAAGGAAAAGAGAATATCATTGCTGACGCTTTGTCTAGGAGATATACTTTGCTGAATCAACTTGACTACAAAATCTTTGGATTAGAGACGATTAAAGACCAATATGTTCATGATGCTGATTTTAAAGATGTGTTGCTGCATTGTAAAGATGGGAAAGGATGGAACAAATATATCGTTAGTGATGGGTTTGTGTTTAGAGCTAACAAGCTATGCATTCCAGCTAGCTCCGTTCGTTTGTTGTTGTTACAGGAAGCACATGGAGGTGGCTTAATGGGACATTTTGGAGCAAAGAAAACGGAGGACATACTTGCTGGTCATTTCTTTTGGCCCAAGATGAGAAGAGATGTGGTGAGATTGGTTGCTCGTTGCACGACATGCCAAAAGGCGAAGTCACGGTTAAATCCACACGGTTTGTATTTGCCTCTACCCGTTCCTAGTGCTCCTTGGGAAGATATTTCTATGGATTTTGTGCTGGGATTGCCTAGGACTAGGAAGGGACGTGATAGTGTGTTTGTGGTTGTTGATAGATTTTCTAAGATGGCACATTTCATACCATGTCATAAAACTGACGATGCTACTCATATTGCTGATTTGTTCTTTCGTGAAATTGTTCGCTTGCATGGTGTGCCCAACACAATCGTTTCTGACCGTGATGCTAAATTTCTTAGTCATTTTTGGAGGACTTTGTGGGCAAAATTGGGGACTAAGCTTTTATTTTCTACTACATGTCATCCTCAAACTGATGGTCAAACTGAAGTTGTGAATAGAACTTTGTCTACTATGTTAAGGGCAGTTCTAAAGAAGAATATTAAGATGTGGGAGGACTGTTTGCCTCATATTGAATTTGCTTATAATCGATCATTGCATTCTACTACAAAGATGTGCCCATTTCAGATTGTATATGGTTTGTTACCTCGTGCTCCTATTGATTTAATGCCTTTGCCATCTTCTGAAAAACTAAATTTTGATGCTACTAGGCGTGCTGAATTGATGTTAAAACTGCACGAAACTACTAAAGAAAACATAGAGCGTATGAATGCTAGATATAAGTTTGCTAGTGATAAAGGTAGAAAGGAAATAAATTTTGAACCTGGAGATTTAGTTTGGTTGCATTTGAGAAAGGAAAGGTTTCCTGAATTACGAAAATCTAAATTGTTGCCTCGAGCCGATGGACCGTTTAAAGTGCTAGAGAAAATTAACGACAATGCATATAGGCTAGATCTGCCT
The DNA here is from genome assembly GCF_902167145.1 of Zea mays. NCBI lineage: Eukaryota > Viridiplantae > Streptophyta > Magnoliopsida > Poales > Poaceae > Zea > Zea mays. Next base: position 51,803,192 of record NC_050103.1, read on the forward strand.
GCAGACTTTGGGGTTAGCCCCACATTTAACATTGCAGATTTAAAGCCCTACTTGGGAGAGGAAGTTGAGCTTGAGTCGAGGACGACTCAAATGCAAGAAGGGGAGAATGATGAAGACATCCACACTACTGATGCATCTATATCAATACAAGTACCAATTTCTGGTCCCATTACTCGCGCTCGTGCTCGTCAACTCAACCATCAGGTGATTACACTCTTGAGTTCATGTCCATCATATTTAGACCATGGAGACCCGTGCACTCTTGTTTTGCTTAGGAATCAGGGAGAAGACCGAAAGGGAAAAAGGATTTGAACATGCTGGATTCGGACTGCAGAAGAACACCAACTTGTGACGGTCACCACGGTCAGATGCGGGCTCGGATTGGAATGTTCAAGCACAACATGGAAAGCTTATCAAGTCTACTTTCATATGGATCCGGAATTATAGTCATATCTGTTCTGAGGCCGCCGTAATCATTGTTTTCTTACCGAGACATTTCCTGCCTTTTCTGCCCATGGTGCTGCGTCACCCTATTTTGGCCCAATGGGTCGTGTATCAAGTTAGGTCCATTAGGGACGCATCCTAGGGTTGCAGCACGACCCCAATACCCTTGTGGTCGTCCTCCCATGTTTATAAACCCCCTAGCCGCCACCAAGAACAGCGGGTTTTGTTTAGATCAAGTTTAGCTCTCGCTACTTGCTTGCAAGCGCGCGTGCTAGTTCAGCCGCCCGTCTTCTTGTCTTCGGAACCCCACCATATTGTAGTTTGATCTTTAAACCTACATTTAGATCTGGTAATTCAGTACTTGTTCTACTTGTTCTTGCTAGTTCTTCGATTGCTTGCAGGACGAGTGCCCTAGTGGCCAGGGTGTCACGCTCCACAAGATCGTGACAGCCATAGGAGGTGGTGTATCGGTTGCTAAGGCGCAGCGTCTTTGGAAGGCTGTAGTCGGGCCGTGAACGTCGTCTCCTCCCCCAATCGAGTTATTCCACACCCTCTCATCGAAAGATCGGGCAATCACCCAACGGGTGCACATCAGGTAAGTTGGTGAAGATATACTTCGAATATTTTCAGCACCTCTACGACAAAGTTGCTCAGGGGAAACCAAAGTCCAGCTTTCAAAAAGCTTCGGTACACTACGACTTCATTTTCTTCAGGGTTCGGACAAGTCTTTTCTCCTTCGTCGGCTCTAACAACGGACAAGTCCCGGAAATACCTTCCTCTCATGTTGACAAGATGATTTTCTCTGATACTTGATTTGCCGAAAACCGCATGGCTTGGTCGCCAAGTGCGATCTTCGGAGTCTTCACCACCACTATCCACATCATAACTGTCGCTGTCATCAGTATCTTCAGACAAACCTTCTAAAATCTCTTTGGTGATTTTTTCTGTATTGGTCTTCGACATTGCTATAAGAAACCCCAGATTCTTCTCTTCATCGAGACTCAGCTTCATCTCAGCAGCAGCCTTCTTATCTTCAGACATCTTCGGAAACACTAAAAAACTGTTTTCAATGCCGAAGCTTCAAAACTTAAAAAGCTAAGCAAATCTTGGTGCGCAAGAGCTAAAAATTGAGTGAGCGGGAGCAGATGGCAAGAGAGCGTGCCAAATGAGCTTGCGGTATGATCTTATTTATACGCCCAGTGCGTTGAAAATTGAAAGACCCCGCCTGTCAGTGAATGTTGCTATTCTAGCAAAGGGAAGGTGTTTTTTCGGACCTTCGGCTTAAAGCCTTCGTCCATGTCGCAATCTAAATTTATTATTTTAAGCAAATTAATATTGCGAGGGGCTACTGTTGGGGGCCTTCGGCTTACGAAGGTCCTCAAAAACAGGATTTAACAGTATTTCTGGAGTATAATGTGTGAACAGGTATCTTCGGACTCGAGTCGGTATCGCAGTAGGAGAAGCCCAAAATAATACGAAGGTTGATACAGCGCCGAAGATGTGAGCGGGAAAGCTTCGGCGTGGTAGCAGAAAATGAAACCGACTTAAAGATGAAAAGGCTATTCAGACCTCGGTGGATTACTATAGAATTATTATCAAATGTAAAGGGCATGAATGTAATTTTGTATGGGCTGTGTCCCGTGCCTATAAATAGGTGAACAGTACCCCCGTATTGTTCACGCTGATTTGGCATTTGTTTTTGCGTCACACCTGTACTTTCATCTCCTTCCAAGCTCAAGGTACATTTGTAATTCGATGTCATTTCTGTTTCTTCATAATAATAATGCAAAAATAAGTTGATAATAATATATAATTGTCTATGTTATCCTTCATATTCCTTATGATTCATTCTTCGTCATCGTATGTTGTGTCTATGAAGGTACGCCATTCATAACCTTCGTCCGAAAATCATTATATTCTAAGGGAAATAATGCTTCGAAGGACGAAGGACTTTACCGATTAACATTTTCTGTGTTGCCTTGTTCTTAACTCATAGCATTTGAGAACAAGTCCCCAATATTGGCCAACCCGACCGTCGAGGGAGCTTGGCGCGACCGACCCGAGCACCGCCGCGATCTCACAAAACTCTAGGCTAGAATTCCAGGCTTGGGCACCGTCGAAGTAGTAACGACGGCGGACAACCAGCTGGTCCACGGCGGCTCACCGTTTTCCCCCCGATCTCTTCCTCTCCTTGGCGACACGAAAAGGCTTGGGAGCTGGTCTCTGCGAGGTACGGTCGTGGCACGGATTTTATTCTACGCGCACCTGGGTTTACTCGTGGGTTCGAGGCCGGCTTTCGCGGCATGGATGAACGGCATAGGGCACAACGGCCACCGTGATTTCAGCGCGGCGGGTACGGAGATCCCCCGATGGGGACCGCAGTGCCAGAAGCCTACAATTTTGCGCTCGGCCCCATGTGGTGGTACCAACCAGCAGCGAGCGCAAGGTAAGGTTGAGTGAGTCCCTGGATTCCAACCACATCAGCGCCATCCAACAATCGCGACGAGCAGCGCGGGGAAGAAGACCAGTCTGCGAGAGGGGCCCACATGGCAGCGCTGAGAGAGGTGGAAGGGCTGGCGAGTGGAACTAGGCTGCGCGAGCTGGATCCAAAGATGGACCGAAAGCAGGGAATAGAGGCCTACTGGACCGAAGACTGCTTTCCTTTTTTTTCTTTTATTTATTATTCTTTTATTCCTTTCCAAATTCAAAAACATCAATTCTAAAAGAAATTCTTTTTGTGGCAAATTTGTCCTTGGTTAGATATTAAATTTGAACTTGCCAATATGATTTTCTTTAATAAGTTTTATTTTGTATTTTATAGTATTTCTCCCCTTCTATTCTATTTATTCAAAGTAGGTATTAAATCCTCAATTTGATTGTTGATTTATTTAAGTTACCAAATGCACACACAAAAACAATATCCAGCATGATGCATGATTTATTTGAGTGTCTTTTGTTAATTATTTATTTGTTTAATTGTGGTGTTCACATGAATTGAGAAACATAGATAACTCATATATGTATACGGAATACAATTTTCTCTGCTTAGACTCTGTTTACAAAGTGGGTTTTACAAATCCTACCCCCTTAAAAATAATCTCGTCCTCGAGATTTAGGAAGATCTAGGGAAAAGGTGGGGAAAATCTATGCGAAGCTCTTCTTCTCTTTCCCATGTTGCTTCATCTTCGCCATGGTGACTCCATTGTACTTTGCACATCTTTATCACCTTATTTCTTGTAACTCTAGTCAAAGTATCAAGAATCTTGATCGAGTACTCCGTGTAAGTCAAATCACCTTGAACACTGAGCTCTTCCATTGGTAACTGTTCCTCAGGAACGTGGAGACACTTCTTAAGTTGAGACACGTGAAACACATTATGCACATCTGACAGACTAGCAGGTAACTCGAGTTGATATGCCATCTCCCCAACTCGCCTAAAGATCAAGAATGGTCCAATATAGCGAGGGGACAATTTGCCCTTAACTTTGAATCTCCTCATTCCACGAAGTGGTGACACTTTGAAATACACATAATCTCCTTCTTCAAATTCTAGTGGTCTCCTTCTATTATCAGCATAGCTCTTCTGCCTGGTTTGAGCCACCCTCAAATTCTCTCGAATTATACGGACTTGTTCTTCTGCTTCTTGAATCAGTTCAGGCCCAAAGAACTGTCTTTCTCCAGTTTGATCCCAATACAAAGGAGTCCTGCATTTCCTGCCATATAAAGCTTCAAAAGGTGACATCTTCAGACTGCCATGGTAACTATTATTATAAGAGAACTCAGCATAAGGTAGACTCTTATCCCAACTTCCTCCATGCTGAAGGGCACAAGCTCTCAACATATCTTCCAAAACTTGATTAGTCCTTTCAGTCTGTCCATCAGTCTGAGGGTGATAAGCTATACTGAAATTCAACTTTGTACTCATTTTCTCATGAAAGCTTCTCCAAAATCTTGAGGTAAACTGTGAACCTCGATCAGACACGATCTTCTTTGGTACTCCATGTAATCACACAATCCGAGCCATATATAACTCTGCTAGCTGAGAACCTTTATATGTAGTCTTTACAAGAATGAAGTGAGCCACTTTAGTCAATCTATCCACGACCACCCATATAGCATCATATCCTTTCTGGGTGCGAGGCAATCCAGTAATAAAATCCATACCAATCTCTTCCCACTTCCACTCGGGTATCTTCAGTGGGTGCAGTAGTCCAGCTGGCCTCTGGTGTTCAGCCTTAACTCTTTGACACACATCGCACATAGCCACATGTGCAGCCACATCTCTCTTCAATCCATACCATTAATATTTCTGCTTCAAATCCTGATACATCTTGGTACTACCAGGCTGAATAGAATAATTCGAGTCATGTGCCTCCTTCAATATAGTCTCACGAAGGCTTTCAATATCAGGATCACACATCCTGTCCTTGAACCATACGGTGCCTTGCTCATCTTCCGTGAATTCCAGACCTCGACCTTCAGTAATCAGATCCTTGATCTCTTGTATTTTAGCATCACTAATTTGACCTTTGCGGATTTCTTGCTCCAAAGTAGGTTCCACATCAATAGTAACTCCTTCAGGGTGAGCAACTATCCCTAGGTTAAGTCTCCTGAAATCCTCAACAATCTCGTCGGGTAGCTGGGCAACAATAGCTGAATGAACATGCTCCTTTCGACTCAAGGCATCTGCAACCAAATTCGCCTTGCCCGGGTGATAGTGAATCTCCAAATCATAATCCTTAATAAGCTCCAACCAATGGCGTTGCCTAAGGTTGAGATCCTTCTGTGTGAATATGTTCTTCAAACTCTAATGATCCGTGTACACTTGACACTTGGTCCCCCATAATATAATGTCTCTAAATCTTAAGCGCATGCACAACGGCTGCCAGTTCTAAGTCATGAGTGGGGTAGTTCAACTCGTGTTTCCGCAACTAACGAGACGCGTAGACAATCACATGTCCTTTTTGCATGAGCACACATCCCACTTAAATTCTCTTCCTTTCTCCAGAAGCGAGGTGATAGACTTAGCAATCTTAGAAAATCCTTCAATAAATCTCTGATAATATCATGCAAGTCCCAACTACTCAGAATCTCCATAACTGTAGTGGGTATGCTCCACACCACTATCTCCTTGACTTTAGTAGGATCCACTGATATCCCTCCATTAGAAATGATATGTCCAAGGAATGGCACCTCGCCAATCCAAAACTCGCACTTGCTAAACTTGGCATAGAGTTGATTATCTCGTAGCTTCTGTAGCACCAATCTCATATGTTCCTCATGATCACGATCACTCTTGGAATAAATAAGAATATCGTCGATGAATACTACGATGAATGTATCCAAATACTCCATAAACACCTTATTCTTTGGATCCATAAAATAGGCTAGTGCATTAGTTAGTCCAAATGACATAGATGAACTCATATAAACCATATACGGGTCGAAAAATCTGTCTTGGAATTATCTGATGGCCTAATCTTCATTTGATTGTAACCCGATCGGAGATCAATCTTCGAGAATACCTTTGCACCTCTCATCTGATCAAATAAATCCTCAATACGGGGTAACGGATACTTGTTCTTCACAGTAACATCATTAAGTGATCTATAATCCACACACATCTGTTGTGATCCATCCTTCTTCTGTACAAATAGAACCGGTGCTCCCCAAGGTGAGGAATTCGAACGAATGTACCCAGCCTCTTGCAACTCCGTTAACTGTTTCTTAAGTTCCTTTAACTCTTCTACAGACATCCTGTATGGCCGTTTAGAAATAGGGGCAGTCCCAGGTAAGAGATCAATAACAAACTCAACTTCTCTATCAGGTAGCATCCCTGGTAACTCCTCTGAAAAGACATCCGAAAAATCTCTAACCACACGGATGTTGTCACCAACAAACTCCTCAGGTATGAAGAACATTGCACGTTTGGATGAGGTGGTTACTATAATATTATCTTAAAATCTTTCTCCTTTAGAGCTGGTGAGTTCTACGGTACCTCTAGCACAGTGTATAAACTGTCTTTGCCCTTCTTAACCATGACATACCAAGGATCACATCTATAGTGCTCTCTTCTAACACTATAGGGGTAGCCCATATGGGTTAGAAACATAGGGTACGGAAGAAAGGATTGTAGACAAGGCAAGTAATTATGAGGAATGTTACTGCGGGGGATTTATTAGCTAAGTAGATTAGTGTGTCACCTACTAACGCTAATACATTACCTTATGGTGGTACATGCTAAGATGCCAATCTATACTATTTCAATCAATCAAAGAAGCAAATCATGCATTGTTCATCAGAACAATCAACCAACATTTTTTTAATAGAGAAAATAGTTTAAATTTTGTCTTGGGTTTCCTATCTCACAAAAAAAAGTTCATAAATGTAGGATTCCAAGGTGTGAAATCCATCTTGTCTTAGAGCAGAAAAGATAAGAGTAATCAGAGTATGATAGCAAAAGGTGAGATAGGATCAAGACAAGATGAGTATAGAAAGAATCAGAGTAAGGTAAGTAGTGAAGGGTTTTGTCCATTTCTATCTAGGTTTCGTCCTACAGTCAACATTTCCTCTGATACCACTTCTGTCACACCCGACTTTAAGGAACAAAGCCAGTTGCATCTCATACATGCGCCAAGAAGACAACATATATAATAACAGAGTGTATAGAGATAAATGTCACAAAACATCAGAGTACTTATTACATAGCGGAAGACTTATTACAAAATAAAAGGATAAACATAAAACGAACTAAGGATCGTCGGCGCCAATGTCAACTGAGAAACACCACCTAGATCAGATCAAACTCCTCGCCTTGTGGCTCCTCCTGAACCACCTGCTCTTCTCCTGTGGGGGGTGTGAGACAACAAGGGTGAGCTCACACATGATCATAGCTCAACAAGTTGTGGGGAACCAGTGGACATGAACTCACAAAGGTGGGAGTTCATGTGATGTGTAAGGCTAATCAATGACAGGGGTTAAAGCTGAGCATTGCTTTTAAGTAGTTGGTCAAAATTTTATTAGCAGTTACAGTTTATGGGAAGAGCACTTGCAAGAATCCCCCGTCTGACCGCCATCGCAGCTAAATCAACCCGAGAACCTCCTTGCATGCAACTCCCCTACTGCCCTTGCCCCTTTCGGGTAAGGTAGTCTTCCACTAGCTTTCCTAATTAGTCAGCCAAGGGCGTCCCATTAAACCCTTGTGGTGGCACGTGTTTCTCAAGTTAAGCTCTATGTTCCAATTAACATTAATGAACTTGACATGAACATAAATAGAATAACAAAAGGAATTGGAACATAGATATAATAAATGATTATCCCAAAACCATGTAAAGCAATAGCAAACTACCCAAGTGATTCAGGGGTAAACAAGGTTATGAGATAAACAATCTAGGGTGACCTATCGGGTCCCATCAAAATTAACCTATGCATGAGTAAGTGATATTAAAGAACATTATTTGGTAAAAAGTGGTCAAGGGCACAACTTGCCTTCAATGAGCTCCTGCTCAGCTACTTCTATCTGCTGCTCACCAGGATCCTCAGTCACGTGTTCTTCTACTCGCCACAATACAAGCAAGCACAATATATAGAGAAAATTAACATTACACCAAACATGTGAACAAAATACACAGTAATAATCTACACATTGAAATAAAATCCTAAGAACAGAAATCATAATTTTTGGAGTTATAGATTTTAAGTTATGAATTTCCAAAGGTTTTATGTGTTTAAAATAGATTAAGTGAGGAATTAAATTTCTTACAGTTTTCATGACAAAACAGAGGCTCTAGGTGTTAGAGAATAAAATTACAAAATTTTAGGAACTGGAATGGAGTAATTTGGAGTTCAAATGAATTTTCTATGAATTATTAAAGTTCTAGCACTCATTTATATAATAAAACCTATTTTCTAATTCATTTATTCATTTTATCATGCCACTGGACTGGGCCTCAATTACCAGAAAGGTTAGGGACTCCTGTGTAAGAATCTAAAGACACAGCGAATAGCACTCTCTGGATGGCGGGTTGATTTATTACTTTACAGGGGGCTCATGTGCAAAAAGGCCTGGGCGAAGGGGTACAGGAGGACATCAGCCGCACGATCCAGAATCGAGGGCTAGGATTAGATTTCTTTCTAAGCGAAACAGTACGCAATATCAGCCACACGATCATGGATCCGCGGTCCAGATCAGATCGCACGAAGGGATAAGTCATGGCTAAATCTCGGCCACCCGTGCACAGATCATCGGTCACCCAGTGACTTCCCCCCAAATCTAATCGGGTTCGTTGCACAAAGATCCAACAGTCACAGTTTTCTCTCTTACCTCCGGTCAAAGCCGCGGTGATGGCGCACACGGCACGGCGGCACCATGGCCGGGGTCTCTCAATCCCCACTCTCTGTGTTTAAACTCTGATCTAGATGCGGAAATACGTAGAGAATAACGGTAAGGAGTCGTTGAGGGATTACTCACAGCGATTCACGCGACGCCAATACCCTTCCCACGGTGCGTCGCAGTTGCTTGACACCCGGTATAGACGCTGGCCAACCCGACCGTCGAGGGAGCTTGGCGCGACCGACCCGAGCATCGCCACGATCTCACAAAACTCTAGGCTAGAATTCCAGGCTTGGGCACCATCGAAGTAGTAACGACGGCGGACAACCAGCTGGTCCACGGCGGCTCACCGTTTTCCCCCCGATCTCTTCCTCTCCTTGGTGACACGAAAAGGCTTGGGAGCTGGTCTCTACGAGGTACGGTCGCGGCATGGATTTTATTCTACGCGCACCTGGGTTTACTCGTGGGTTCGAGGCCGGCTTTCGAGGCATGGATGAACGGCATAGGGCACAACGGCCGCCGTGATTTCAGCGCGGCGGGTACGGAGATCCCTCGGTGGGGACCGCAGTGCCAGAAGCCTACAATTTTGCGCTCGACCCCATGTGGCGGTACCAACCAGCAGCGAGCGCAAGGTAAGGTTGAGTGAGTCCCTGGATTCCAACCACATCAGCGCCATCCAACAATCGCGACGAGCAGTGCGGGGAAGAAGACCAGTCTGCGAGAGGGGCCCACATGGCAGCGCCGAGAGAGGTGGAAGGGCTGGCGAGTGGAACTGGGCTGCGCGAGCTGGATCCGAAGATGGGCCGAAAGCAGGGAATAGAGGCCTACTGGACCGAAGACTGCTTTCCCTTTTTTTCTTTTATTTATTATTCTTTTATTCCTTTCCAAATTCAAAAACTTCAATTCTAAAAGAAATTCTTTTTGTGGCAAATTTGTCCTTGGTTAGATATTAAATTTGAACTTGCCAATATGATTTTCTTTAATAAGTTTTATTTTGTATTTTATAGTATTTCTCCCCTTCTATTCTATTTATTCAAAGTAGGTATTAAATCCTCAATTTGATTGTTGATTTATTTAAGTTGCCAAATGCACACACAAAAACAATATCTAGCATGATGCATGATTTATTTGAGTGTCTTTTGTTAATTATTTATTTGTTTAATTGTGGTGTTCACATGAATTGAGAAACATAGATAACTCATATATGTATACGAAATACAATTTTCTCTGCTTAGACTCTGTTTACAAAGTGGGTGTTACAGTCAGCCAACAATCTTTGTGGTGTCAACAGAGATGTTATCGAACACTCACTCAATATAGACCCAGCTATCAGACCGAGAAAGCAGAAGCTTCAAAAGATGTCGATTGATAAAGCCAAAGGGGCAAGAAATGAAGTTAAAAGGCTTCTCAGCGCCGGAGTGATCAGAGAAGTAACATACCTAGAATGGCTAGCCAACACTGTCATGGTAAGGAAGGCCAATGGAAAGTGGAGAATGTGTATTGATTTTACAAATCTCAACAAGGCATGCCCGAAGGATGAATTCCCCTTACCAAGAATAGACTCCCTCGTAGATGTGGCAACAACTTCAGAGCTCATGAGCTTGCTGGACTGCTATTCAGGTTATCATCAAATCTGGATGAAGAAGAAGGACGAGCCTAAAACAAGCTTCATAACTCCTAGTGGAACTTACTGGTACCTTCGGATGCCCGAGGGGCTCAAGAATGCTGGAGTAAGCTTCAGCAGGATGACTTCCAAAGTTCTCAGCTCTCAGATCGGCAGAAATGTTCTGACATATGTTGATGATATCATAGTCAAAAGCATGAAGCAAGAAAATCACATTGTTGATTTGCAAGAAACACTTGCCAACTTCAGAAAGGTTGGCCTCAAGCTAAATCCAGAGAAATGTGTCTTCGGGGTGAAGAAGGGAAAATTCCTTGGGCGCATAGTATCAATAAAAGGGATTGAAGCAAACCCAAGCAAAATAGATGCTATACTTAGGATGGAGCCACCAAGGACAAGAAAAGGTGCCCAGAGACTAACAGGAAGGCTGGCATCTTTGAATAGATCTATCTCAAGATCAGCAGAAAGGAATTTACCATTCTTCGAGGTGCTAAAATCAGCCAAAGTCTTCCAATGGGGACCAGTTCAACAAAAGGCCTTCGAAGATCTGAAACAATATCTGATACAGCTAACAACATTGACTCCACCTTCGTCAGGAGCTCCGTTGCTAGTGTATGTGGCCACTTCCCACGCTGCAGTCAGTGCAGCGCTGGTGCAAGAGAGACAAGACGATCAAACAAAGAAGCAAGTCCCAGTATAGTTCGTCTCTGAAGTATTAAGTTCATCAAAAATAAATTACATAGAGCTAGAGAAGGTACTATATGCTGTATTAATGGCCTCCAGAAAGCTTTGGCATTATTACCAGTCATACCACATTATAGTACCTTCGTCCCAACCACTCAAGGACATTATAAGAAAAAGAGAAGCTACAGGAAGAGTTGGAAAATGGGTTGTAGAGCTGAATGAGTTCACCATTGATTTTGTCCATAGATCCTTGATCCAATCCCAAGCAATAACAGACTTCGTTGCTGATTGTAATCTCATGAAGAAGGATGCATAACAGACGAAAGCTTGGATAGTATTCAGTGATGGATCGTGGGGGAACCTTCAGTGCAGGTGCAACTGCTATTCTAATCTCACCATCCAAAATCAAAACATGTTATGCAGCCGGATTGGAGTTCAACTGCACAAATAACATTGCAGAGTATGAAGCTCTTCTTTTGGAGCTTTGAAAGCTTAGGGCAATGGGAATAAGAAGGGCAATTCTCAAATCTGACTCACAAGTCATCACAGGGCATGTTGATAAAAGCAGCAAAGCAAGAGACCCAAAGCTTGAAAAAGTATCTTGACACAGTCCAAAGAATGGAAGCCTCCTTCGAAGGTTTTTTACTGAAAAACATTCCAAGAGGAGAAAACGAGCAGGCAGATCTACTAGCTAAATCAACAGCACAAGGGCTCCCACTCCCGTCAGAAGTGTTCTTTGAAACTCTCAAGGCACCTTCAGTAGAGCTCATGGAGCGAGCAGTGCTTATAATTTCACCTATGCATAGCGAGGATTGGAGAAATGAGATTGTATCTTTCCTCCAAGGTAATTATCCTTCAGATGACGAAGCTTACATAAAAAGGATGCAAGCCAGGAAAAGATTGAAAGTCGCCTAGAGAGGGGGGGTGAATAGGGCGAATCTGAAATTTACAAACTTTAAGCACAACTAAAAGCCGGGGTTAGCGTTAGAAATATGAACGAGTTCGAAAGAGAGGGCGAAAACAAATCACAAGCAAATAAGGCGGATGACACGATGATTTGTTTTACCGAGGTTCGGTTCTTGCAAACCTACTCCTCGTTGAGGTGGTCACAAAGACTGGGTCTATTTCAACCCTTTCCCTCTCTCAAATGGTCACTTAGACCGAGTGAGCTTCTCTTCTCAATCAAACGGGACACTAAGTCCCCACAAGGACCACCACACAATTGGTGTCTCTTGCCTTGGTTACAATTGAGTTGAACACAAGAAAGAAGGAAGAAGAAAAAAAGCAATCCAAGCACAAGAGCTCAAATGAACACAAGTCTCTCTCTCACGAGTCACTATTTGATTGGAATGATCTTTGGACTTGGGAGAGGATTTGATCTCTTTGGTTGTGTCTTGTATTGAATGCTATAGCTCTTGTAAGGTGTTTGAAGGCTAAAAACTTGGATACATTAAAGTGTGGTGGTTGGGGGTATTTATAGCCCCAACCACCAAAGTGGCCGTTGATGAAGGCTGCTGTCGTATGGCGCACCGGACAGTCCGGTGCGCCAGCCACGTCACTCGACCGTTAGGGTTCGACCGTTGGAGCTTCTGTCTTCTGGGCCACCGGACAGTCCGGTGGTGCACCAGACAGGTCCTATAGACTGTCCGGTGGGCCTTCTGGCGCGTGCCTGACTTCTGCGCGCACTGTAGCGCATTTAATGCGGTTGCAGGCGACTGTTGGTGCTGTAGTAGCTGTTACTCCGCTGGCACACCGGACAGTCCGGTGCTACACCGGACAGTCCGATGCTACACCGGATAGTCCGATGAATTATAGCGGAGTGGCTCCCAGAATTTCCGAAGGTGAGCAGTTCGGAGTCGGGTTCCCTGGTGCACCGGACACTGTCCAGTGGTGCACCGGACACTGTCCAGTGGTGCACCGGACACTATCCGGTGGCACACCGGACAGTCCGGTGCGCCAGACCAGGGCAGACTTCGGTATTCTTTTGCTCTCTTTGTTTGAACCCTTTCTTGGTCTTTTTATTGGTTTATTGTGAACCTTTGGCACCTGTAAAACTTATAGACTAGAGTAAACTAGTTAGTTCAATTATTTGTGTTGGGCAATTCAACCACCAAAATCAATTAGGAAAAGGTGTAAGCCTATTTCCCTTTCAATCTCCCCCTTTTTGGTGATTGATGCCAACACAAACCAAAGCAAATATAAAAGGGCAGAATTGAACTAGTTTGCATAAGGTAAGTGCAAAGGTTGCTTGGAATGAAACCAATAATTATTTGTACTAGATATGTATGGATGGCTTTCTTCTAATTTAAAATTTTGGACCACGCTTCTACCACATGTTTTGTTTTTGCAAACTCTTTTGGAAATTCTTTTCAAAGTCTTTTGCAAGATAGTCAAAGGTATATGAATAAGATTTTGAGAAGCATTTTCAAGATTTGAAATTTTCTCCCCCTGTTTCAAATGCTTTTCCTTTGACTAAACAAAACTCCCCCTTAATGAAATCCTCCTCTTAGTGTTCAAGAGGGTTTTAGATATTAATTTTGAAGAGGGTATACCAATTTGAAATTATATCACAAATAAGATACCAATTTGAAACTCTCTTTTGAAGAACTTCTTTAAATACAAATTGAAAGACTAAATTTTTGAAATTGGTGGTGGTGCGGTCCTTTTGCTTTGAGCTAATACTTTCTCCCCCTTTGGCATGAATTGCCAAAAACGGATACTTTGAGTGAAATATAAGCCCTTGGCCACAAGTCGGGCTTTGTTCCTTGTCACCACACCATGCTCATCTTGCTTGTTGCGGAAGACCCACTTGGTTCCTACAACATTTTGGTTAGGACGTGGAACTAAATGCCATACCTCATTCCTTGTGAAGTTGTTGAGCTCCTCTTGCATCGCCATCACCCAATCCGAATCTTGAAGTGCTTCCTGTACCATATGCGGCTCAAAAGAGGAAACAAAAGAGTAATGTTCACAAAAATGAGCAACACGAGATCTAGTGGTTACCCCCTTATGAATGTCGCCGAGGATGATGTTGAAGGGGTGATCTCGTTGGATTGCTTGGTGGACTCTTGGGTGTGGCGGCCTTGGACCCTCATCATCTTCCTTGTCTTGATCATTTGCATCTCCCCCTTGATCATTGTCCTCCTCTTGAGGTGGCTCCTCTTGATCTTCATCATCATCATCTTGAGCTTGATCCTCATCTTGAGTTGGTGGAGATGCTTGCATTGAGGAAGATGGTTGATCTTGTGTTTGTGGAGGCTCTTCAGATTCCTTAGGACACACATCCCCAATGGACATGTTCCTTAGCGTGACGCACGGAGCCTCTTCATCATCTAACTCATCAAGATCAACTTGCTCTACTTGAGAGCCGTTAGTCTTATCAAACACAATGTCACAAGAAACTTCAACCAGTCCAGTGGACTTGTTAAAGACTCTATATGCCCTTGTGTTTGAATCATAACCAAGTAAAAAGCCTTCTACAGCCTTAGGAGCAAATTTAGATTTTCTACCTCTTTTAACAAGAATAAAGCATTTGCTACCAAAGACTCTAAAATATGAAACATTGGGCTTTTTACCGGTTAGGAGTTCATACGATGTCTTCTTGAGGATTCGGTGAAGATATAACCGGTTGATGGCGTAGCAAGCGGTGTTGACCGCCTTGGCCCAAAACCGATCCGAAGTCTTGTATTCATCAAGCATGGTCCTTGCCATGTCTAATAGAGTTCTATTCTTCCTCTCCACTACACCGTTTTGTTGTGGCGTGTAGGGAGAAGAGAACTCATGCTTGATGCCCTCCTCCTCAAGGAAGCCTTCGATTTGAGAGTTCTTGAACTCCGTTCCGTTGTCGCTTCTAATTTTCTTGATCCTTAAGACGAACTCATTTTGAGATCGTCTCAAGAATCCCTTTAATGTCTCTTGGGTTTGTGATTTTTCCTTCAAAAAGAACACCCAAGTGAAGCGAGAATAATCATCCACAATTACAAGACAATACTTACTCCCGCCGATGCTTATGTAAGCTATCGGGTCGAATAGATCCATGTGGAGTAGCTCAAGCGGTCTGTCGTCGTCATGATGTTCTTGTGTGGATGATGAACACCAACTTGCTTCCCTGATTGACATGCGCTACAAACCTTGTCTTTCTCAAAATGAACATTGGTTAGTCCCAAAATGTGTTCTCCCTTTAGAAGCTTATGAAGATTCTTCATCCCAACATGGGCTAGTCGATGGTGCCAGAGCCAACACATGTTAGTCTTAGCAATTAAGAAAGTGTCGAGTTTAGCTCTATCAAAATCTACCAAGTATAGCTGACCCTCTAACACTCCCTTAAATGCTACTGAATCATCACTTCTTCTAAAGACAGTAACACCTATATCCGTAAAAAGACAGTTGTAGCCCATGTTACATAATTGAGAAACGGAAAGCAAATTGTAGTCTAAAGAATCTACAAGAAAAACATTGGAAATAGAGTGGTCAGGAGATATAGCAATTTTACCCAAACCTTTGACCAAACCTTGATTTCCATCCCCGAATGTGATAGCTCATTGGGGATCTTGGTTTTTCTCATAGGAGGAGAACATCTTCTTCTCCCCTGTCATGTGGTTTGTGCACCCGCTATCGATGATCCAACTTGAGCCCCCGGATGCATAAACCTACAAAACAATTTTAGGCCTTGTTCTTAGGTACCCAAACGGTCTTGGGTCCTTTCACATTAGAAACAAGCACCTTGGGTACCCAAACACAAGTCTTTGACCCCTTGTGTTTGCCCCCAACATATTTGGCAACTATTTTGCCTGATTTGTTAGTAAGCACATAAGATGCATCAAAAGTCTTAAATGAAATGTTAGGTTCATTTGATGCAATAGGAGTTTTCTTCTTAGGCAATTTAGAACGAGTAGATTGCCTAGAACTAGATGTCTCACTCTTATACATAAAAGCATGATTAGGGCCAGAGTGAGACTTCCTAGAATGAATTCTCCTAATTTTGTGCTCGGGATAACCGACAGGGTACAAAATGTAACCCTCGTTATCGTGAGGCATGGGAGCCTTGCCCTTAACAAAGTTTGACAATCTTTTAGGAGGGGCATTAATTTTGACATTGCCTCCCTGTTGGAAGCCAATGCCATCATTAATGCCAGGGCGTCTCCCACTATAGAGCATGCTACGAGCAAATTTAAATTTCTCATTCTCTAGTTCATGCTCGGCAATTTTAGCATCTAATTTTTCTATATGATCATTTTGTTGTTTAATCATAGCAATGTGATCATGAATAGCATCAATGTTAATATCTCTACATCTAGTGCAAATAGTAACATGCTCAACGGTAGATGTAGAGGGTTTGCAAGAATTTAGTTCAACAATCTTAGCATATAAAATGTCACTCTCATCTCTAAGATTGGAAATTGAAACATTGCAAACATCTAATTCCTTAGCCTTAGCAATTAATTTTTCATTCTCATTTCTAAGGCTAGCAAGAGAGGCATTCAATTTTTTCAATCTTAGCAATTGAACTAGCATTATCATTTCTAAGATTGTCAATTGAATCATCATCAACATTTGATTTCTCAACCTTAGCAATTAGTTTGACATTTTCATTTCTAAGGTTGGAAATAATATCATGGCAAGTGCTTAGCTCACTAGATAATTTTTCACATTTTTCTACCTCTAGAGCATAAACATTTTTAACCTTAACATGCTTTTTATTTTCTTTAATTAGGAAGTCCTCTTGACTATCTAAGAGTTCATCCTTATCATGAATAGAACTAATTAATTCATTTAATTTCTCTTTTTGTTGCATGTTTAGGTTGGCAAAAAGTGTTAATAAATCATCCTCATCATCACTAGAATTAGCCTCATCACTAGATGTTGCATACTTAGTGGAGGATCTAGATTTTACCTTCTTATTCTTGTCGTCCTTTGCCATGAGGCACTTGTGGCCGACATTGGGGAAGAGAAGGCCCTTGGTGACGGCGATGTTTGCGGCGTCCTCGTCGGAGGAGGAGTCGGTGGAGCTCTCGTCGGAGTCCCACTCCCGACAAACATGGGCATTGCCGCCCTTCTTCTTCTAATATCTCTTCTTCTCTCTTCTCTTTCCCTTCTTGTCGTCGCCCCTGTCACTATCACTTGATAATGGACATTTTGCAATAAAATGACCGGGCTTACCACACTTGTAGCAAACTTTCTTGGAGCGGGGCTTGTAGTCCTTCCCCCTCCTTTGTTTTAGGATTTGGCGAAAGCTCTTGATGATGAGCGCCATCTCCTCATTGTCGAGTTTGGAGGCGTCGATGGGGACCCTACTAGGTGTAGAGTCTTCTTTCTTCTCCTCCGTTGCCTTGAATGCAACAGGTTGTACATCGGGTGTGGAGGAGGCGCCTTGCCCAATGATTTTCTTGGAGCCTTTGATCATTAACTCAAAGCTCACAAATTTGCCTATAACTTCCTTGGGAGACATTAGCTTATATCTAGGATCACCACGAATTAATTGAACTTGAGTGGGATTAAGAAATACGAGTGATCTAAGAATAACCTTGACCATTTCATGGTCATCCCATTTAGTGCTCCCGAGGTTGCGCACTTGGTTCACCAAGGTCTTGAGCCGGTTGTACATGGCTTGTGGATCCTCCCCTTGGTGAAGCATGAAGCAACTGAGCTCCCCCTCGATCATTTCCCTCTTGGTGATCTTGGTCACCTCGTCTCCTTCGTGTGCGGTCTTGTGTACATCCCAAATCTCTTTGGCGTTCTTCAACCCTGCACCTTGTTATACTCCTCTCGACTTAGAGAGGCAAGGAGTATAGTGGTGCCTTGGGAGTTGAAGTGCCGGATTTGGGCTACTTCATCCGAGTCATAGCCTTCATCCCCCACGGATGGTTCCTGTGCACCAAACTCAACAATGTCCCAAATGCTAGCGTGGAGTGAGGTTAGATGGTGCCTCATTTTATCACTCCACATACAATAATCTTCACCGTCAAAAACCGGTGGTTTGCCTAGTGGGACAGAAAGTAAAGGGGTGCGTTTGGAAATGCGAGGATAACGTAAGGGGATCTTACTAAACTTCTTGCGCTCATGGCGCTTAGAAGTGACGGACGGCGTGTCGGAGCCGGAGGTGGATGGAGATGAAGAGTCGGTCTCATAGTAGACCACCTTCTTCATCTTATTCTTCTTGTCACCGCTCCGACGCGACTTGTCGTGTGAAGGGGATCCCTTCACCTTGTTGGTGGACTCCCCGGATGGAGCCTTCCCATGGCTTATGGCGGGCTTCTCGCCGGTCACCATCTCCTTCTTGGTGTGATCTCCCGACATCACTTTGAGCGGTTAGGCTCTATTGAAGTACCGGAATCTGAAATTTACAAACTTTAAGCACAACTACAAGCCGGGGTTAGCGTTAGAAATATGAACGAGTCCGAAAGAGAGGGCGAAAACAAATCACAAGCAAATAAGGCGGATGACACGGTGATTTGTTTTACCGAGGTTCGGTTCTTGCAAACCTACTCCCCGTTGAGGTGGTCACAAAGACCGGGTCTCTTTCAACCCTTTCCCTCTCTCAAACGGTCACTTAGACCAAGTGAGCTTCTCTTCTCAATCAAACGGGACACTAAGTCCCCACAAGGACCACCACACAATTGGTGTCTCTTGCCTTGGTTACAATTGAGTTGAACACAAGAAAGAAGGAAGAAGAAAAAAAAGCAATCCAAGCGCAAGAGCTCAAATGAACACAAGTCTCTCTCTCACGAGTCACTATTTGATTGGAATGATCTTTGGACTTGGGAGAGGATTTGATCTCTTTGGTTGTGTCTTGTATTGAATGCTATAGCTCTTGTAAGGTGTTTGAAGGCTGAAAACTTGGATACATTGAAGTGTGGTGGTTGGGGGTATTTATAGCCCCAACCACCAAAGTGGCCGTTGGTGAAGGCTGCTGTCGTATGGCGCACCGGACACTGTCCGGTGCGCTAGCCACGTCACCCAACCGTTAGGGTTCGACCGTTGGAGCTTCTGTCTTCTGGGCCACCGAACAGTCCGGTGGTGCACCGGACAGGTCCTGTAGACTGTCCGGTGGGCCTTCTGGCGCATGTCTGACTTCTGCGCGCACTGTAGCGCATTTAATGCGGTTGCAGGCGACCGTTGGTGCTGTAATAGCCGTTACTCCGCTGGCACATCGGACAGTCCGGTGAATTATAGCGGAGTGGCTCCTAGAATTCCCGAAGGTGAGCAGTTCGGAGTCGGGTTCCCTGGTGCACCGGACACTATCTGGTGGCACACCGGATAGTCCGGTGCGCTAGACCAGGGCACACTTCGGTATTCTTTTGCTCTCTTTGTTTGAACCCTTTCTTGGTCTTTTTATTGG
The DNA here is from genome assembly GCF_902167145.1 of Zea mays. Taxonomy (NCBI): domain Eukaryota; kingdom Viridiplantae; phylum Streptophyta; class Magnoliopsida; order Poales; family Poaceae; genus Zea; species Zea mays. The sequence goes on from NC_050103.1 coordinate 51,822,611, forward strand.
TTTATTGTGAACCTTTGGCACCTATAAAACTTATAGACTAGAGTAAACTAGTTAGTTTAATTATTTGTGTTGGGCAATTCAACCACCAAAATCAATTAGGAAAAGGTGTAAGCCTATTTCCTTTTCAAAGACCATATATGATCATAGAAGGGGAATTGTTCAAACAAGGAGTTTGTTCTCCACTGTTGAAATGTCTGTCTAGAGCCGAAGGTCAGGAGCTAATGAATGAGATACACACAGGGATATGCAGAGCTCATATCGGATCCAGGCCTCTCCTTGGAAAGGTTTTCAAACAAGGATTTTATTGGCCGAAGGCAGCTTCAGACGTAGTGGATCTATTTCAAAAATGTGAAAACTGCCAGAAGTGCGCTAAAGATTAAAAGCAACCTTCATCTCTAACTCAGCTGATTCAGCCCACTTGCCCACTACAAAGGTGGGGCTTAGACTTTCTAGGCCCACTTCCACCAGCGCAAGGGAACTTGAGATATGTTGTGGTAGCAGTGGAGTACTTTCCAAAGTGGATCAAAGCTAAACCACTAGCTACGATCACTTCAGCCACAATTCAAAATTTCTTCTGGCAGAGCATCGTTTGTCGGTTTGGTGTGCCGAAGGCTATCACGGTTGATAATGAAACCAAATTTGATGGTGAAACATTTAAAACTTTTTGTGACCAAATTGGCACAAAGATACACTTTGCCTCTATGAGACATCCAGAATCTAGTGGATTAGTAGAGCGAGATAACGGAATCATTATCACAGGAATAATGAAATCAATCTTCAATCTGCCAAAAGGAAAGTGGCCAGATGAATTGGTAAAAGTGGTATGGAATCATAACACTATTGTCTCAAGATCAATAGGGTTTACTCCGTTCAAGCTTTTATTCGGGGATGAAGCAATAACACCGGAAGAAGCAAGAACAGGATCAATAAGGACTCTAGCTTCGAAAGAGGACAAAGATGCTTGCAAAATAATAAAAGACACTATATAAGGGGTGAGACTTTAGGCAATAGACCACATCAATAAATACCAAGCCGAAACGATCAAGTGGTGAGACAGAAAAGTAAGACTAAAGAATATCAAGCCAGGACATTTAGTGCTCTGAGGAATAGCCAACCCAGACACAGTGGGGAAGCTACATCTTAAATGGGAATGTCCCTTCTTGGTAGTGTCTTCATCAAGACCCGGATCATACAAGTTGAAGGACATGGATGGGAATGTTGTTCTAAGATCTTGGAATGCAGATGAGCTTCGGAGATATTATGAATAAATTATGTAATTTTCTTACTTTTCCCTATGGCACCCTTTTCCTTTCAAGAGGGGAGAAAGATTTTTAATGGGGCCATATGTTGTAATTTTCATTTTTTTCCTGCGTAGCCCTGTGCAATACAAGGGCCAGCTTCCCCCACATGTAAAATGTAAAGATCTAAGATTACACCATCGAGTGTAAAAAATGAAAAAGTTCCAAAGTCGTCCCTAAGGGGATGTAGAGCTAAAATGCCACCTAAGTGAAAGGTGAAGAAGCTCCAAAGTCGTTCCTAAGGGGATGCAGAGCTTAGCTCCAAAGTCGTTCCTAAGGGGATGCAGAGCTAAAATGCCACCTAAGCCAAAGGTGAAGAAGCTCCAAAGTCATTCCTAAGGGGATGTAGAGCTTAGCTCCAAAGTTGTTACTAAGGGAATGCAGAGCTAAAATACCACTAAAGTAAAAGGTGAAGAGACTCCAAAGTCGTTCCTAAGGGGATGCAGAGTCTGGTGTGTATTTGTGTGATATTTTTATCTTCAGCATACATTTGCATTCATACGAACAAACGTTAGACATTTGTAGCTTCATCGCATCATGACATATCGCATAAGGCACTAATAAAGAAGAAGAGAAGGTTTCTGCTTCCAGCACAAAGATGCTTCCTTATAAACAGAGACACTTAACAGGAAAATAAAGGTTTTTTGCCCTCAGCGTGAAGATGCTTCGTTACGTATGAAGAGACCATTCATTGATATCGATCTGAAGGTGCTTCGATGTGAACGAAAAGAAGGGAAGGTGTTTTTCACCTTCGGCTCAAAAAGCTGGGAGCATCGGTTTTGTCCACAACAAAGCAAATAACAGTGGGATAAAAGATAAAGCAACATTACGAGGCATCCACAAATATTTACAAAGATTTACGCAGATATGATCCCGGCCGCTAGCTTTATATCAAACGGCCAGAGGTCTTCTTCTCTGCCCGACAGTCGAGCACGGCGGGGCGCGCGCCCAGGACGACGGCGTCCACACTAGAGAACGGTAACACCGTGCACCAGGACTCCCCCACCTAATCATATGGGTGCTACACTAAGTAGAGAAAAAGGCAAACTCAGTGCATTGTGTCTTACCATCAATCGGTGCGCAGGCGGTGCAGGCCAGGCGAGGTGTGCTCAGTGGCAGTGCATGAGCGATGGGGAGGAATTCCAGCCACCCCGTTGGCACCCCGTGAGTCCCACCACCCAGAGACTTTGCGCCATGGACCAGTGATGTTTTGGGGCTCCCATTTATGGACAGAGGTGCAGCCACGTTCGATCCCCAAGACGGCGGCAACCCATGCCCCTCTCGGTTGGGCAATGGCGCTGCGAGAGACCACGAGCTGCCCCAGCGTATTGGCTTGGAGGCCAAGAGGGATGCAGCGCCGCGTTTTATGCCCCTATGGCCAAGGATCCCAATAAATCCCCAGAGATTATAGTGCTGCTCCGTTAAGCCTGTGCGCAATTTCGCATTCTATTGAAAGGAGACGGATGTGGTGGATCTAACATAGAGGACCCATGGCTCAGCGACTAGAGGTGAGGAGACTGAACTGAGGACACCACATGGCAGCGACCAAGAAAGCACATGCATGCGGTACGATGGCTGACAGCGCGGGTCCCGCTCGGTAGTGAGTACGAGCGTGGGAGAAGCAAAACTGGGCTGAAAGTTCGGCCCATGCACAGGTAACAATCCCTTTATCTTATATATTTTTTTCTGTTTTCATTATGTTTTCCTATTTCTAACTTCTAATTTCATATTTCCAAATCAAGTTTGTATTTCAATTTCAAATTTGATTTAAATGCAACAAACAAAAGTATCCAGCATCAGATGAAAAGAATAAAATTTTATATATTTATGTTTTATATTAATTCTTTTATCGATGCCTCAAAGCATATAATTCTTAAATGAATAATTCACACCCTATTTATTCCAAGAAAATTATTTTAAAAGTATTAAAGAAAATTCATATTTATTACCTGCTTGTTTTTAGGATAAAGTAATTTACATCTTCCATCAAGAGTTACTTGAATATTTTGAAAAGTATTTCTAATTATATAGTTATGAGAGGAATAATCCACTTTCGCAAATATATTAAAGGGCTTTCTATTATGTTTCCTCTTCTTCTAAATTCTAGTTACAAAAATGTTTTAGGTTCTATGCTTGACTGACGACATTTTAGGTTCTATGCATGGCCAACTATTTATCTTAGGTGATAATAACTTTTAAAAATGAGGAATCTTATATTAAGAGACATTTTAACCCTTAATCTTTTAAAGAAACATTTATAAATCCCAAAATAGGATTTTTGGGTGTTACAAAATCTACCCTCTTAAAAAATTATCTCGTCCTCGAGATTACTAAGAAGTTGGATGTAGCAAGTTTGGTTTGCAGTTTTAGCTTTTAGTTTGTATTTGGTTCCAAAGTCAAAAGTTTTTTAACGAGATTGATCTTTTCCATCTTGGGTCTTGGTGTCATTATCAAGGTCCATTTGGAGGAATGTTGATTCATCTGAAGATCTTGTTTTACACATATCCTTCGTTGTCGAGGTCGACTTATCCCTTCTCCGGTCTTGGTGTCTCCATTCGGGCTAGGGACATATGGCTAAGATAGTTGTGAGTAGGATAGACTACATTAAGTAGGTCAAGCTCTGGTTTGATGTTAGGTTAGAATGGATGGTCATTATGAACATGTTGTTTAGTTCATTTGTTCATGGCCGAGTTGGTCTAAGGCTTAGGTTAAGACATGTTTATAGGAGTAGGGTCTAATCTATTTTACCATCATTAATTAACATGTTAAGAAATCTCACATTAGATTAGATGGGATCTAGATTAGATTGGTATGACTAGTTTAAACTAAATTTGGATTACATCATAGTTGTTACTCCCGAATGGGATAAGTATGTTTATTAGGACAAGATGAATCTATAAGGATAAGATAGAATCTTTGGAGATGAGATGGATCTATTAAGCTAGATATATTCTAATGGGTCATAAAGATATATTTTAATAAAAATATAAATAATCAACTAGATTATCTTATAACATTTTTTATGCCTATATGTATATGCAGATGCAATTGTGGATATTACTCCACAACTCACCACACTCAATAAAAGAAACAAATCAAACAAGTATCATAAGAACAAGAATTCAAGTGTATAGGTACTTACAAAAATAGTTTTGTTTTTTTTGTTCCTAAGATTAGGCCTCCTATTCCTAAAGGTCACTTTAGGTACAAGATCTCAAAGGGTGAAATCCACTTTTGTATTTAGAAGTGATAAGGTAAGAATAATCAGAGTAAAGTAGCAATAGATGAGAAAAGATTAAGAAAAGGTTAGAAAGAATCAGAGTTAAAACGAGCTATAGATCCCAGCACTGTGTTAACTGGTGTCCGGTGACCTTTGCCACTCCATGCCACCTCCACCCAGCTCCTCTCTCCTGCAGGGTTTATGACCCTACGTTGGTCCAAGTGTTATGTTGGTGGAACTCTAAGGGACTGCCGAAACCTACAAAATTGTAAATTGTGCACGGGTAATAATATCAATCCAACAAAAAATAGAACTCATCGTCAAAATAAAAAACTAGTGTCTAACGCGTGCTCTGCACGCGTTGTTGTTTTTATCCTTCATGACGCTGCCAGGTAGATGCTTATGCATCCCGCAATTCTAGAGGCCACTTCATCGGTTGCTTCTCGCCTACAGGCATAGCCTTGGGGGAGTGGGTGTGTCCATTCCCCTCTGGTGAATGCTCTGAAGAAGCTAGGGTTCATCAGTGGGGTCCAGTAATTGTTGTGTTGGCCATGAACTGCATTCATGCCTCTGGTTTTGCACCATGCGACTGATGTTTCTTGGAGTCTCTGTCAAAGTTCAGTGGAGAATTAATAAATGAAATATTAATGTTAGGTTGACATGCATGTTTATCAAGCAGAAGAACAAATATCCCTTTGGTCATATCATTGAACATATTCAATGATTCTTGCTTCATTGCAAATGTTGAACAGTTTTGAAAACTTTCGTATGGCTCGGGCCAAAAAGTTTGAAATAGCGCTGAACTAAAAGATTTAAGGAATGCTCTTAATGCATGCTAACTACAGAAAGCTAGTGTTATTAAGAAACTCTAGAAGGCAAGTTACTACCAGTAACATAGAGGATGCCATAGTTCAGAAAAATCTAATCAAAATTATACACACTCCAGTTCCTAATAAATCATTTTTGTTGGTTAACATCAAAGTTTGTCAGCCAATATAGCTTGAAACCTTTGATGATGATGAAATTGGTAAATTGATTATAACATATAATACTTAGTAAATCCAAATATCTGAGTAATTATGCTTGACATGACTGCTAAGCTAAGAATCTGGTATAAATAAAAAGTGTGTATAACTCACTTGAAAAAAGAACAATGACACATTAGCTCTTATTTTTTATTATCTGTTGATTCAGCTATATCTTGAGTGTTGGCAAGTGAATGTTGTAGGCCAGTGAGGCAAAGGTGATGCAACACTGTTACATAAAGCCAAGATAATCTTAGAGTCCGTGACAACATGAAAAACATCAAAAAATGTGTGTGGCCATGCAAATTGCAAGGGTGTTGTCTACTTAGATTCATAGAAGAGATCATTTTTTTAAAACAAACCTTCTAAAAAGACATGACAATGTCACAAAGAGTGCCAACACTGTCATTTATACCTGTGACTGCAGGACAAAGGATTTTGCAAGTAATATCTCAGTCTGCGACAACAAAAAATCAAAGAAAATGTGTGGTCATGAAAATTGCAAGGGTGCTATCTACTTGGCGCCATAAAAGAGAACATATAATTTGAAAAAAAACTTCCAGAGAGACATGACAACTGTCATTTCTCATTTGTGACTGCATGGTAGAGGAATCTGCAAGCAATATTGACGAATAGAGTTCTAGCCGCACTTGTGAAAGTTAAGCAGGAACCAAATAATCCAAAATTTTTGAAGAACCCACTTTTCATTCATATGCATTATGGCATGTAAACCTTGCTCTTAACATAGTAAGGCTACCAGCTTCATTGTAACCTGCATTGTCTTGTAGTTCTGAGTTAAGAAATTTAGCAACTTCGTGTACTCGGGAGACTATCCTACAAAAACAACAAGAAACATGGAATTATTTGAGCAATAATCACTCACAAAATCACTATAAATTTTAAAAATTGTTTTGTTCAAAGGTAGTGAATTTAGATTGGAAGTTGCTCTAGAAAATCCATCGAACATGCCCTAATCAAAACATGTTAAGAATAGACCTCCTAAAACTCAGAGACGACAATGTTATGTTGTTCATGTAGAACAATTTGAGCTATAGTTTATTTAATTTGTAACCTATGGAATACGCACTCCTAATAATAGGACTAATAAAAAAGCGAAGTATTATCATGAGTACGCAAACTGCGGGGCTGAAAAGTTAAAAATAAATTAACTAAAGCATGGCAAGGCAACGTTGGAGGGCACATTGTTTGCCTGAAGTACCATTACTCCCTCAAATGCTATATAATAGAGTAGTGTGAATTTCCATACCCTGGATTCCAAGCTCTATTTAAACTAACATTCATTACTACCTTGGAGACTGAGAGGGCGACAAGGAACTTGAGAGTGAGCAGGATCAATACATTCTTGGGCTTCTGCTCATACTCCAACTGTCTTCTGCACTAGGAAATGGTGATATCTAGGAGAAATAGATTTTCATCAGACTAATCAACATTAGGTGTTCTCACCATGATCAGAACTTATTCAAATATTGTTCAATAGTTAATTAAACTTGATTTAATTATGGGTTAAAACCATAGGTCATGCATCTGCATTGTGGTTACATGGGCCTTATGTGAGTTGCCTCTAACTGGATCTTTGAGTCACACACCTAGGATTATTTTCTTATAACTACATAAACATATATGTATACATGCATGCATGTATGTAAGTGGGTATGTAAGCATTTATGCTTTTGGTTATGGAAAAGGAGAGAGTGGAGAAGACACAGCTTATCAACCCGCGCCAACATGACCAGGCGACTCTTCTCCTCCCTTGTGCAGTCCGCCTTCTCCCTTGACTTGACCTAGTGCCTTCCTTCAGATGAATATATGGTGAACGGTATGAGAGAATCAAGAATAAATATACCTTGCTCTCTACACAAAAATACTGGTGATACACTGCTCGTCCAGAATCTAGATTGAATATTGATTTGTTTATTAATGAAATCATATGTATTATTGCATAGCAAAGAATTAGAAAAATCTTATATGAATGAACAAATACAACAGAAAACAATCACCATTCTTGATCCAGAATTCATTATTCCCCCTCTTGTCCTCATCGTCCCCGTTAGCGTGGCGGTGTGGGGCTTGCCGCCCGGCTGGCTGCACGGAACAATGCTGCGGCGCTCCTACCGTCCCGCATCGGCTTTTCCGTGCCTTGCAACCATGGCCCCGTCGCCACCGGCGTGGACGTCACACTTGCTGAGATCACTGTCGTGTATTCATCGAGTGGATCTCTCGTGCTGCTGCTGATACGGGCGCGGTAGGTATGAAACAACAAACAACATGTGATCGAAAATGGTGGTGGTGCCCAGGCTTGGATCGAACACCGCGACGGCAGCGGCGGCGGTCGGCGGGGGTGTTGGGTTGGGGAGATCATAGCGACGGACAGAGGCGGCACCGCAGCGCGGTTTCTTGCGGAAAAGTGTCACACCCTCGAGCCCCTCTAGAAGCATCCAGTAGCATGTGGTTAAAGGGTGGAGGTTGTTCCTGTTTCCGATACGTGGAGTATGATTAGTAGCTGTTGCCTTTTTTATTTGGTGACGTGAAGCTTCGAGGAGAAGCCAAGCAGGCATAGATGTAAGCATTGGTGGCTATGAAGGAGCGATGATATATTTCTAACCTTCAGATCAGGATCGTGCGCCTGAGATTTGTGGAGATGACGTGGAAGGCTAGGAAGCCACGTTTTGCTCCGGCTTTCATATATAGGAAATACCTGAAGTTCGTTGCCTGTGTTGTAACAACCTCGGCATCGGCCTCTCCATCGGCCTCTCCATCATAGTCCTCCCAATAGTCATCATCATCACGCATCAGTGAACCTTGGCCTGCCAGCTTGTCCTCCTGCCTAGGTGCATTGTGGTCTACCGCCTTGAGCTCTTGCTCAAGTGCATTGTGGTCCTGCTCTAGCATAGGTCCACTTGAGCCTATCGCCTCACGCTCCTGCTCAAGTGCAAGGTGGCCTGCCACCTCATGCTCTTTCCCAGGTGCACTATGGCCTACCACCTCACGCTCTTGCCCAGGTGCACTATGGCCTGCCATCTCGTGCCCCTGCTCCTCCATGCAACCAAGGAGCTGCTCTAACCGTTGCCTTGACACTGTGGAGCCCTACAAACATAATCAACAATGAGATATATCAAGTACTCAAAAATAAGGTGATAATACTATTACATACGTAGAAGAAAAGAAAATAAAACAAATTAAATACCTGGAACAACATAGAGGATGTATCCCCACCACCTGAACCCCTAGTCGACCGTGACCTCGAGGAGTCACCATGGTCTACGCGCTTCTTCCCTTTGAGCTTGTCCATGACCCTCATCATCTGCACAAATTTCATAATTGAGTCCATATTAAGATTGAAATAGGAATGCATATACAAGAATTTAATTATATATACTTTTCAAAAATCATCGGCATCATAATCTACTTCAGCCACGCGCTGCTCAATTATTTCAAGTATTTGTTGTTTTTCAAGAATTCTCTGTGACTTACGAGTCCTTGCCCTAGAAGAACCTGGTTCTTCTGCCATCAAATCTATGGCGAGACTAGCTACTTCATTGAGCCCTAAATCCTCAGATATAGTAAATTCTCTATTTTTTGACTGATCGCCTTCTTCTTGATAAATATTAACAGAATCATCGTCTTCGTTATTTGTGTTGTAATAACCATATCGTAACGGATGGACTTCAGAATTAATTTTGTATACAACCCAACTAGACTTCAAGTTTTCATGAGGATAAGTTAGATAGTACACCTGTTGCGCTTGATGTGCAAGCACAACATTGCTATACTCGCTGCCTTTAAACCATGATTCATGCTTTACCTCCACAATTCCAAATTCATCCAATCGCGTTTGTTGAGGATTAAACCATTCACAATCAAATAACACAAACATGAACTCTTTGGCCCCACCAAGAGTGTACTCAGTTATGTCTTGAAGAACACCATAATAGTCATGAGTACCTCCGTCTGCATTTGAGGCAGCTGCTACTACTCCACTGTTTGTCGTGGCTGCCTGCGGGCGGATTTTTTTTAATTTTGATGTTCGAAAATGATATCCATTAATATCATAGCGGCTATATTTTCTTGCTTTAAACTGACCATGTGATATCTGTCGCAAATCATCCAAGACTAGAGAGTCAAGTTTCTTACACTACATAGAGCAGAAAAAAGGTATAGTTAAATAGCAAGTCGTATGTGCAAACATAGATTATCCAGTTCCTTTGGTGTACATTTGTGACTAGCTAAATATATGGAATCAAACATTTCAAAGTATGGATCAAGTTCCTCCATGTTGGTATACAAGTAGAGCATGGTGAAATTACGCTCTCTTATGTTAACATAATGTGCAGTAGAAGCCCCAACCCCTTTCCCATTCCAGAGAAAAACACTAAGGTCGGTCGAAGAACCTTCTTCTTCAGTATGATACTGTCGAAGAGGAAATCTCCGGCCGGGTGGCGGAATGCACCCGCCCTAAATCCTTAGATGAGGAGGGGCCTAAGCGTTTTGCTTGTCTGCTAAGCGATGAATGAACACAAGAACACACAAGGATTTAGAGTGGTTCTAGCTGCCGGAGCGTAACACCCTACTCCACTATGTGATGTATTGAGCTTGTATGGACTTGTGAGCCTGAGCTCGGTCTAAGTGTGTCTGTCAGCCTGTTTTCGCTTGTGTTGTAACGTTGCATGCCTCCCCTTTTATAGCTAAAGGGGGCACGTACAAGGGTACTGAGCCCCGACATGTGGGCCCAGGAATATAACAGATGTAATACTTGGAGCAGCTAATGTTCGTTGCTGGAGAAATCTTCTTGCGCCCTGACATCCGTGATCTGCGTAGTATTGGCATGCAGGGGAAGCTTCCCTGGCAACGTATAAGTGATGATGGACACAGTGCACCCCGCAGCACGGGCGCACTGTTTGACAATGGACTGGACAGGCACGCCGCCTGCAGGATGGCCTGGATGCCGCCTGCCAAGGGAGTGGACATGACACATTAAATGCTGAGAGGGCACATCGCCTGTTAGTGGGATAGACAGGCGGCACGTCGTCTCCGCAATAAATGCAGAGGCAGCAGGGCCCAGAGGCCTTACGTCAGACTTTGCCCGCTGGCTTACGTCACGGGCTACAGTCCACATGGCAGTGTCGGGTCTCCGCCTGAGCAGGGAGCGGAAGCGCATGGGTCATAGCTTGGACACGTGTCAGTATCGGACCCTTGCCTGTCCTTCACATAGGCCAGGGTATCCTCTGTCCCGGGACCTTGCTGTAGGTGGTCCGGACCTCACTCAGAGGGGTTCGGACCCCACCCAAGAGGTCCGGCTTGCTTACTTGGGAGTCCTGGACCGTACTCGGAGGTCCGGGTTGAGTGTACAGGGGTCCAGTGCCCTCTCGTGGAGGTTCGGACCCACTGATGGCATCCTAGAGTATATCACCTCTTCTGGTCACGTGGCATCCTTGGGGCCGCCCACATGGTGGAGTCGGGCGTTGTTCACCACGTCGCTCGAGATAGCTGCACAGGCACCGTGCCTTCATACTGTAGTAGGGGGTACCCCTGATTTAGGGTACAGACAGTGGGCCCTGGGCCCACCTGAGGGGAGGGAACGAGCCTGCAGGTGGGGCCAAAGTTTGGTTAGCGATTGGCTCGCTGCTTCTGTGCGCTCGCTGTCGTAATTACCGCCAGTCCACCTTCGGTTACGCCAACTGCCACGCTTGTCCCCGCGGCTGACTGACCCGTGACTTCCGCACTTAATGCTTTTGCTGGGTCATGCGCAGGGCGCCTCGATACCGCTGCATCAGTTTTGAAAATTTTTCTGCCTTCTACGGTGGCCCCGAGGAGGCACGGTACTGGCGCGAGCGGCGGTTCGGCTTCTCAGCACCCAGGAGCCGGCGCCCAAGGAGGGTGACTCGTGGGCTCAGGCCCCCGTGTCAGAGTCTGGGCTATTGGTTTTGACGGAGGCGAAGAGGTACACTACCACAGGCAGTGGCGTGCTCCTCACGCGGCAGACTGGTCCGCTGCTTTTGGTGGAGGTGAAGAGACGCACCACCGCAAGCAATGGCGTGCTCCTTACGCGGTGGTTCACCTTCGCCGCACACGGAGGCCGATGCCCAAGGAGCATGACTCGTGGGCCCGGGTCCCCGTGCCAGAAGCTGGTCCGCTGCTTTCGGCGAAGGTGAAGAGACGTACTACCGCAGGCGGTGGCATGCTCCTCACGTGGCGGTTCGCCTTCTCCACACATGGAGGTCGACGCCCAAGGAGTATGACTCGTGGGCCCGGGCCCCCGTGCCAGAGACTGGGTCTCCTTGGCGCGCGTCGGGTGACGTCTTCTGCGGTGCTTTGGGGCATCAGTGGGGAAATCCTTCTTTAAAAAGGGACTCCCCCAGGCGTGGTAGCCATTCTCATCAGCGCCCTTTCGCCCTTGAGTTCTCCGCGCTCTTATGTCGTCGTAGCCGCCATGGCCTTGCTAGACCCTCCCGAGCGCCTCTAGCCCGAGGTGGCACTCAACTTGGTGCGCAACCCGCTCGGATGGGGCGTGCTGAGGTTTGCCGAAAGGATCCGTGTCGGTCTCTCCTCACGGCGACCTTGCCGCCGGAGAGTTTGTGTTCTTCGTCTCCAAACTCCCCCGTGGGTTGGCGCTGCCGATCCTATCTTTCTTCGTGCTGCTGCTGGAGGGGCTTGGCCTCTAGCCTCTACATGTTACAGCCTGCTTCATCCTTCAGGCGGCCATCATCGCCTACCTCCATGGGATGTCCGTGGAGGCGACGCTCCTTCCCGCTTCTTCCTCCAGCATCCGAGGGGAAGGATGATCACCAGCCTTGTGAAGGTGGACAGCGGGTTGAGCCACGGGTCCATCCCTCGCGCCCCACCTCTTTGGGGTGGGAAGTGAGCCGTGCTGCGGCTCCATCTCTTTGGCTTTCATGGCCTCGGTGCCACCTCCAACATCGCCTCCCGCCGCTAAGCGGAGCGTGGCTGCCCGTCCAACGCACGGGCGACGGTCGCACCGTGCGTAGGTCCGTCGCACCCGCAGCGCCCCCTGCGCCGCCGGCCACCGTAGGCCACGTGATGAAGACATCCACACTACTGATGCATCTATACCAATACAAGTACCAATTTCTGGTCCCATTACTCGCGCTCGTGCTCGTCAACTCAACCATCAGGTGATTACACTCTTGAGTTCATGTCCATCATATTTAGACCATGGAGACCCGTGCACTCTTGTTTTGCTTAGGAATCAGGGAGAAGACCGAAAGGGAAAAGGATTTGAACATGCTGGATTCGGACTGCAGAAGAACACCAACTTGTGACGGTCACCACGGTCAGATGCGGGCTCGGATTGGAATGTTCAAGCACAACATGGAAAGCTTATCAAGTCTACTTTCATATGGATCCGGAATTATAGTCATATCTGTTCTGAGGCCGCCGTAATCATTGTTTTCTTACCGAGACATTTCCTGCCTTTTCTGCCCATGGTGCTGCGTCACCCTATTTTGGCCCAATGGGTCGTGTATCAAGTTAGGTCCATTAGGGACGCATCCTAGGGTTGCAGCACGACCCCAATACCCTTGTGGTCGTCCTCCCATGTTTATAAACCCCCTAGCCGCCACCAAGAACAGCGGGTTTTGTTTAGATCAAGTTTAGCTCTCGCTACTTGCTTGCAAGCGCGCGTGCTAGTTCAGCCGCCCGTCTTCTTGTCTTCGGAACCCCACCATATTGTAGTTTGATCTTTAAACCTACATTTAGATCTGGTAATTCAGTACTTGTTCTACTTGTTCTTGCTAGTTCTTCGATTGCTTGCAGGACGAGTGCCCTAGTGGCCAGGGTGTCACGCTCCACAAGATCGTGACAGCCATAGGAGGTGGTGTATCGGTTGCTAAGGCGCAGCGTCTTTGGAAGGCTGTAGTCGGGCCGTGAACGTCGTCTCCTCCCCCAATCGAGTTATTCCACACCCTCTCATCGAAAGATCGGGCAATCACCCAACGGGTGCACATCAGTTGGTAATCAGAGCAAGGTTTATCGGTGAGAGATTTACTTTTCTTCGCTGTTTTCTTATCTCCTATAGTCCAGAAAAAGCCAAAAAATAGTAGATTAGTTTTACCGCAATCCTATAAACCATTGAGCATTTACTAGTACTACTTAGTTAGGGCTTGTTGAGTTTTTGGTTGCATCGGTTGTGTCGAGTTGCTGGTCTTAGTTTATTCCTTTAGAGTTTTGAGTTCTACCACGTTTTGGTCACCACGAAATCCACCATCACCAAAAACATCTCTGGTTCGTTTTTGCCACCACGGATACATATCATATCCGATTTGGAAGTTTAAATACAATCTGGAAAGCTTATCTTATCTTCTTTCCAACGGATCTGACCTTATCTCAAAATTCGTTCTGAGCGCTCCGCAATCATCGTAGAGATTTCTGGACTTTCTATATTAACAAGATTTGTTAAATCTGATTTAAAGGGGTTGTTAGCAATATCTTTATTGTTTGGGTTGTCATAGTGAAAAAAAAGGGTTTAGGCCCCTGCAAAAAAAAACAGAAGAAGAAGAAAAAAAAAGAATAGAAAAGAAAAAAAAAAGGAAAAGAAGAAGAAGGGGGCTGAATCTCTAAATCTGTTGTTTCTCTTTGTGCTGTGCTAGTTGTTCTTTTTCAGTGACTACCTTTGTGCCTAGGCTCACGTCTCTAGCCTGGTTTAGCCTAGGACCAGCACAGTACCACCGTTGAACGATTATTCAGCTTGCTTTTGTAACTAACGTGGTACTAGTGTATTCCTTGCTTCAGCCCACCTACAACTCTACATATTTCGACTACAGTTTGACAGGTCGTGTTGCTGCGGCACCGATACACTTATTCCACGGTTGCAGACTTGTTGGTTGCTGACCCCTCCTGTTGTGCAAGGTAAGAATTGGTAAGAGCTTGTGTGGCAGGTTGAGAGTGAGCGCCTTGCAGTAGCTACATCCTAATAGTTGTAGAGTTTTTATTCCTTCACGTTTTTTTTTTCTTGTTGCCTCTGTTCGTCTAACCATGGCAGGATTGGAGGTTGATGATGCTTCTCGTAATATGCCACACTCTCCTCGCACCAAGGGTATCATACAACACTTTGTAAGGCTAGTGAAGACGCACACGGAAGGTCTTGATAATGACATGCAGGTGACGAATGAAAAGATGGGGCAATTGGAGGCCACACAGATCGACACGAACACCAAACTTGCAAATGTGGAAATGACAGTTGCTCATATTGACAAGAGCCTTGTCGCACTCTTGAGGCGGTTTGATGAGATGCATGCTAATATCAATGGTGGGCGTGATGAGGGCGCCGAAGGTAACTGGGATGACTATGTTGCTGATACTGAACAAGATGACCAAGAAGCACCTAATCGCCGGCGACTACGTACTAACCGTAGAGGTATGGGTGGTTTTCACCGACGTGAGGTACATGGTAATGATGATGCTTTTAGTAAGGTTAAATTTAAAATACCTCCTTTTGATGGTAAATATGACCCTGATGCTTACATTACTTGGGAGATTGCGGTTGATCAAAAGTTTGCATGCCATGAATTTCCTGAGATTGCGCGGGTTAGAGCTGCTACTAGTGAGTTTACTGAATTTGCTTCTGTTTGGTGGATAGAACATGGTAAGAAGAATCCTAATAACATGCCACAAACTTGGGATGCGTTGAAACGGGTCATGCGGGCTAGATTTGTTCCTTCTTATTATGCACGTGATATGTTAAACAAGTTGCAACAATTGAGACAGGGTACTAAAAGTGTAGAAGAATATTATCAGGAATTACAAATGGGTATGCTGCGTTGTAACATAGAGGAGGGTGAGGAATCTGCTATGGCTAGATTTTTGGGCGGGTTAAATAGGGAAATTCAGGACATCCTTGCTTATAAAGATTATGCTAATGTAACCCGATTGTTTCATCTTGCTTGCAAAGCTGAAAGGGAAGTGCAGGGACGACGTGCTAGTGCAAGGTCTAATGTTTCTGCAGGAAAATCTACACCATGGCAACAGCGCACGACTACATCCATGACCGGTCGTACACTAGCACCAACTCCCTCGCCAAGTCGACCAGCACCCCCGCCTTCCTCCAGCGACAAACCACGTGCATCTTCCACAAATTCAGCAACCAAATCTGCCCAGAAACCCGCAGGTAGTGCCTCTTCAGTAGCTTCCACAGGTAGAACAAGAGATGTTCTGTGTTATCGATGCAAGGGCTATGGACACGTGCAGCGTTATTGTCCTAATCAGCGTGTTTTGGTGGTAAAAGACGATGGTGGGTATTCCTCTGCTAGTGATTTGGATGAAGCTACACTTGCTTTGCTTGCGGCTGATGATGTAGGCACTAAGGAACCACCCGAAGAACAGATTGGTGCAGATGATGCAGAGCATTATGAGAGCCTCATTGTACAGCGTGTGCTTAGTGCACAAATGGAGAAGGCAGAGCAGAATCAGCGACATACGTTGTTTCAAACAAAGTGTGTCATTAAGGAGCGTTCATGTCGTTTGATCATTGATGGAGGTAGCTGCAACAACTTGGCTAGCAGCGACATGGTGGAGAAGCTTGCACTTACGACCAAACCGCACCCGCATCCATATCACATTCAATGGCTCAACAATAGTGGTAAGGTCAAGGTAACCAAGCTGGTACGAATTAATTTTGCTATTGGTTCATATCGTGATGTTGTTGACTGTGATGTTGTGCC
Organism: Zea mays; assembly: GCF_902167145.1. NCBI lineage: Eukaryota > Viridiplantae > Streptophyta > Magnoliopsida > Poales > Poaceae > Zea > Zea mays. Next base: position 51,838,848 of record NC_050103.1, read on the forward strand.
TATGGATGCTTGTAATATTCTGCTAGGTAGACCATGGCAATTTGATTCAGATTGTATGCATCATGGTAGATCAAATCAATATTCTCTCATATACCATGATAAGAAAATTATTTTGCTTCCCATGTCCCCTGAGGCTATTGTGCGTGATGATGTTGCTAAAGCTACCAAAGCTAAAACTGAGAACAACAAGAATATTAAAGTTGTTGGTAATAACAAAGATGGGATAAAATTGAAAGGACATTGCTTGCTTGCAACAAAAACTGATGTTAATGAATTATTTGCTTCCACTACTGTTGCCTACGCCTTGGTATGCAAGGATGCTTTGATTTCAATTCAAGATATGCAGCATTCTTTGCCTCCTGTTATTACTAACATTTTGCAGGAGTATTCTGATGTATTTCCAAGTGAGATACCAGAGGGGCTGCCACCTATACGAGGGATTGAGCACCAAATTGATCTTATTCCTGGTGCATCTTTGCCGAATCGTGCGCCATATAGGACAAATCCAGAGGAAACAAAAGAAATTCAGCGACAAGTGCAAGAACTACTCGACAAAGGTTACGTGCGTGAGTCTCTTAGTCCGTGTGCTGTTCCGGTTATTTTAGTGCCTAAAAAAGATGGAACATGGCGTATGTGTGTTGATTGTAGGGCTATTAATAATATCACGATACGTTATCGACACCCTATTCCACGTTTAGATGATATGCTTGATGAATTGAGTGGTGCCATTGTCTTTTCTAAAGTTGATTTGCGTAGTGGGTACCACCAGATTCGTATGAAATTGGGAGATGAATGGAAAACTGCTTTCAAAACTAAGTTCGGATTGTATGAGTGGTTAGTCATGCCTTTTGGGTTAACTAATGCACCTAGCACTTTCATGAGATTAATGAACGAGGTTTTGCGTGCCTTCATTGGAAAATTTGTGGTAGTATACTTTGATGACATATTAATCTACAGCAAATCTATGGATGAACATGTTGATCACATGCGTGCTGTTTTTAATGCTTTACGAGATGCACGTTTATTTGGTAACCTTGAGAAGTGCACATTTTGCACCGATCGAGTTTCGTTTCTTGGTTATGTTGTGACTCCACAGGGAATTGAGGTTGATCAAGCCAAGGTAGAAGCGATACATGGATGGCCTATGCCAAAGACTATCACACAGGTGCGGAGTTTCCTAGGACTTGCTGGCTTCTATCGCCGTTTTGTGAAGGACTTTAGCACCATTGCTGCACCTTTGAATGAGCTTACGAAGAAGGGAGTGCATTTTAGTTGGGGCAAAGTACAAGAGCACGCTTTCAACGTGCTGAAAGATAAGTTGACACATGCACCTCTCCTCCAACTTCCTGATTTTAATAAGACTTTTGAGCTTGAATGTGATGCTAGTGGAATTGGATTGGGTGGTGTTTTGTTACAAGAAGGCAAACCTGTTGCATATTTTAGTGAAAAATTGAGTGGGTCTGTTCTAAATTATTCTACTTATGATAAGGAATTATATGCTCTTGTGCGAACATTAGAAACATGGCAGCATTATTTGTGGCCCAAAGAGTTTGTTATTCATTCTGATCATGAATCTTTGAAACATATTCGTAGTCAAGGAAAACTGAACCGTAGACATGCTAAGTGGGTTGAATTTATCGAATCGTTTCCTTATGTTATTAAGCACAAGAAAGGAAAAGAGAATATCATTGCTGACGCTTTGTCTAGGAGATATACTTTGCTGAATCAACTTGACTACAAAATCTTTGGATTAGAGACGATTAAAGACCAATATGTTCATGATGCTGATTTTAAAGATGTGTTGCTGCATTGTAAAGATGGGAAAGGATGGAACAAATATATCGTTAGTGATGGGTTTGTGTTTAGAGCTAACAAGCTATGCATTCCAGCTAGCTCCGTTCGTTTGTTGTTGTTACAGGAAGCACATGGAGGTGGCTTAATGGGACATTTTGGAGCAAAGAAAACGGAGGACATACTTGCTGGTCATTTCTTTTGGCCCAAGATGAGAAGAGATGTGGTGAGATTGGTTGCTCGTTGCACGACATGCCAAAAGGCGAAGTCACGGTTAAATCCACACGGTTTGTATTTGCCTCTACCCGTTCCTAGTGCTCCTTGGGAAGATATTTCTATGGATTTTGTGCTGGGATTGCCTAGGACTAGGAAGGGACGTGATAGTGTGTTTGTGGTTGTTGATAGATTTTCTAAGATGGCACATTTCATACCATGTCATAAAACTGACGATGCTACTCATATTGCTGATTTGTTCTTTCGTGAAATTGTTCGCTTGCATGGTGTGCCCAACACAATCGTTTCTGATCGTGATGCTAAATTTCTTAGTCATTTTTGGAGGACTTTGTGGGCAAAATTGGGGACTAAGCTTTTATTTTCTACTACATGTCATCCTCAAACTGATGGTCAAACTGAAGTTGTGAATAGAACTTTGTCTACTATGTTAAGGGCAGTTCTAAAGAAGAATATTAAGATGTGGGAGGACTGTTTGCCTCATATTGAATTTGCTTATAATCGATCATTGCATTCTACTACAAAGATGTGCCCATTTCAGATTGTATATGGTTTGTTACCTCGTGCTCCTATTGATTTAATGCCTTTGCCATCTTCTGAAAAACTAAATTTTGATGCTACTAGGCGTGCTGAATTGATGTTAAAACTGCACGAAACTACTAAAGAAAACATAGAGCGTATGAATGCTAGATATAAGTTTGCTAGTGATAAAGGTAGAAAGGAAATAAATTTTGAACCTGGAGATTTAGTTTGGTTGCATTTGAGAAAGGAAAGGTTTCCTGAATTACGAAAATCTAAATTGTTGCCTCGAGCCGATGGACCGTTTAAAGTGCTAGAGAAAATTAACGACAATGCATATAGGCTAGATCTGCCTGCAGACTTTGGGGTTAGCCCCACATTTAACATTGCAGATTTAAAGCCCTACTTGGGAGAGGAAGTTGAGCTTGAGTCGAGGACGACTCAAATGCAAGAAGGGGAGAATGATGAAGACATCCACACTACTGATGCATCTATACCAATACAAGTACCAATTTCTGGTCCCATTACTCGCGCTCGTGCTCGTCAACTCAACCATCAGGTGATTACACTCTTGAGTTCATGTCCATCATATTTAGACCATGGAGACCCGTGCACTCTTGTTTTGCTTAGGAATCAGGGAGAAGACCGAAAGGGAAAAGGATTTGAACATGCTGGATTCGGACTGCAGAAGAACACCAACTTGTGACGGTCACCACGGTCAGATGCGGGCTCGGATTGGAATGTTCAAGCACAACATGGAAAGCTTATCAAGTCTACTTTCATATGGATCCGGAATTATAGTCATATCTGTTCTGAGGCCGCCGTAATCATTGTTTTCTTACCGAGACATTTCCTGCCTTTTCTGCCCATGGTGCTGCGTCACCCTATTTTGGCCCAATGGGTCGTGTATCAAGTTAGGTCCATTAGGGACGCATCCTAGGGTTGCAGCACGACCCCAATACCCTTGTGGTCGTCCTCCCATGTTTATAAACCCCCTAGCCGCCACCAAGAACAGCGGGTTTTGTTTAGATCAAGTTTAGCTCTCGCTACTTGCTTGCAAGCGCGCGTGCTAGTTCAGCCGCCCGTCTTCTTGTCTTCGGAACCCCACCATATTGTAGTTTGATCTTTAAACCTACATTTAGATCTGGTAATTCAGTACTTGTTCTACTTGTTCTTGCTAGTTCTTCGATTGCTTGCAGGACGAGTGCCCTAGTGGCCAGGGTGTCACGCTCCACAAGATCGTGACAGCCATAGGAGGTGGTGTATCGGTTGCTAAGGCGCAGCGTCTTTGGAAGGCTGTAGTCGGGCCGTGAACGTCGTCTCCTCCCCCAATCGAGTTATTCCACACCCTCTCATCGAAAGATCGGGCAATCACCCAACGGGTGCACATCACCACGCTGCTCCGACGTCGCCCGGGGGGCCGTACAAGGCGTCGTACGCGCATGGAGGTGGCGGCCGCGTGCTTGGATGGTCTTGTCCTCACCCCTGTAGAGGGACGGGGGCGAGGGCCTCCTCGCCATGGCACACACACTGAGGTGGTCACCACCGCTGGTGTAGAGGTGGTCGCCGCCGCTGGCAAGTCGCTCGGAGCTAGCTTTCAACACGACCCTACTGGTGCAGAGTAGTCCATACCTATAGAGTAGAGATGGAGCTAGGACTCCGCTTGAAGGCGGATGTAATAACTTTTGCTTTTTATAAGGTACTTTTGAGTACTATTTATCAAGCAGTATTAGCACTTATCTGTATACTATTCGCCCCTGTTGTGTGTGTGGCGTTACCGACTCTTCCTTGGTACCTAGCCCCCGTGGGATGTAGGCTCGACGTGTCGAGGCTGGATACCAGTATGCCTGACAGAGTTGGCAGCGGCCCCTAGGAGACAGCCTCGACTGGGACCTAAACCTGAACACAGCTTCGGCTAGGGAGCGTTAGTAGTACACCCATAGGACCTATCGTTCGACATTAGCCATCCTTTGATACATGCACATGGACCTGCAGGTTTTAGTCTGGGAAGCCAAGTTGTGTGCCCGGACCCCCTGGACGGTGGTCCTAGATACTAGGACACCCGTCGTAGAGTGGTGGAGCGTGTAGGCTTACGGTACGGGACCAGGCTAAGCGGCTACACGGCTCCGGACCACCCCAGGAGACAAGTATCTGTTCTCTAGAGTCAGACCCTAGGTTGTCGAACCCATAGGACTATAGCTCCAAATACTAGGGTGCCCGTCACAGAGTGGTGGAGTGTGCAGGCTTTCGGGTACAGAACCAGGCTAAGTGGCCACACAGCTCCGGACCACCCCATGGAACGGGCTCCTGTTCTTTACAATCAGTCCCCAGGCTACCAAACCCCCTGCTTTCGTAGAGGGGTACTAAACTGCAGGCCTGGCTACTCAATTCGGATGTCTTCATGACCGGACAGATAGGAACTATACAGGTTGGTTAGATAAAAAATAGTATCCGGAGACTGCAGGATAAAACCACGGAGGCAGGAGGATAAAACTATCATAGGAGCTCATCTGAGGGGGTAAATCTTCTCTTTATAACTTGACATGCATGGGTGCAGGCCAACAGGCCGGGTTTATGAGGGCGGACCTCACCGGGCTGGTGTACACGTATGCGCAACCTAGTTACAAAAGGGAGAAAAACTCAACCCCTCAGGCTTGCTCCTATGGACAGAACTTACAGAGATGCTCCAGAGGTTAGGAAGAGGTGCTCCAGCTGTAGCAAGATGGTCACCCCCGGGTCGGCACATTTCCGTCACCTTGAAGGGTTCCTCCTAGCTGGGGGAGCGTTTACAGAACCCTTCTTGGTTCAGTACTCGCCATAGGGCTAGGTCTCGACCGTGGGTTCCCATCTGCGCTTGCTGATAGAGTCCACATCCTTACGCTGTAGCCGTTTTTGTATGGACCCATCAGAAGACTAGACCTGTGGGGAGTCTAGAAGGGTTTTCGGGGGAAGGCAGGCTTCGGTCCTGTAGATCGGGGAGTACGGGGTCCCCCTGGTGGCCCGTCTAGCTGTCTCCACTGAAGTTAGAGTCTCCGGTGATGACATCCTTTAGGACCCCCTTGGGTGACTGATACCCGAGGTCCCGTTCAGCTGCGGCCACCTTGTCGTCGTTGACCCTTACCTTGCCAGGTCGACGACGAGGTGGGGAGCCGTCCCTGGGAGACTGCTCACGCCGCTTGCTGACGCGTTTCGCGAGGTCAATGATCTCGCGACACTCTTCGGCGCTATGGCGACTGTTGGGGTGTACAGGGCATGAGCCACTGTTACCCCTCTACGGTCGTGGGCGCTTGTTGTGGTCGCCCCGGCCCCAATCGCAGCTGCGACGACTAGAGCGGTTGACCGCGGCTTCTCGTGGTCACGACCCTTCTTTTTCTTTTTACCGTCCTGGGGGACGGCACCCGAGCCACCCATCTGGGTGACCCCGGTTTGTGGGGCCGAGTGCCATGCCCGGCCTTCGGTGGCCCTGGCGCACTTGTCGGCCAGAGCGAAGAGTGTGGAGACAGTCTCCACGTCATGCGTGGCCAACTTCTCCAACATCTTTTTATCGCGTACTCCCTGACGGAAGGCCGTAATGATGGAAGCATCGCAAATGCGAGGTATAATACCTCGCACCTTGGTGAAGCGGGAGATAAACGTCCGGAGAGTGATATAACTGAAGTGCTCGATCTTTCGGTGAGTGGAGATAATTCCGATTTGGCAGAAGATGACCCTCGTGATCTGACTACGACGAGCAAGCCTGAGGCGCCAATGCAATCGCTGAGCCAACTCCCTGTGGTTACCGACCTTGCTGATGCGAGATCAGCCTGATCACGAAGATCGTTTCCTGTGCGCAATCGAGAACGAACAAGAAAAAGATGCGAGCAATCTAATTTATTACTCGAGGGTGGAGTTCTGAATACACGAAGACAATGCTGATTTGTGCATGTTCGAGAGTAGCTAAAGCTAACGTAAAACAAAACTTGTCGAACAAAGGAGGCGCAGCTCCTGGATAAATAGAGAGGGGGGGGGGCGTAGCCCCTAGTGGCAGCCAAAGGGGGAAAACGCAACCCTAGGTCATCCACTATGGGCCGCAGTTGGGCTGGTCGTCTATTCTTCTGGGCCCTCATTCTTCAGTAGCATGACGAAGTTAAGATCTCTGGCACGGGCCCGAGTGATTGGCCTAGCTAATGAAGGACATGGCGCTTAATGTGGAGGTGCTGCTGGTGTAGTCGTACTCATGTTGCAGGTGATGTCCTCATCATCCTCCCCTTCTTGAAGTGAAGTCGTCCTCGACGGCAACTCCTCATCCTTGGCCATATAAGGTTTGAAATATGCAATATTAAAACTAGTGGAAACACCAAATTCCGCAGGCAGGTCAAGGATATAAGCATTATCATTAATCTTTGTTAGCACCTTAAAAGGACCAGCAGCACGAGGCATTAATTTAGAACGACGCAAAGTAGGAAACCGATCCTTTCTCAAGTGCAACCAAACCATATCACCTGGCTCAAAAGTAACAAGTTTTCTTACTTTACTACCAGCAACCTGATTTTTTGCATTAGTAGCAGCAATGTTCTGTTTCATTTGTTCATGTATGGTAATCATTTGTTCAATATGTGCAGCAGCATCTACATGTGGGGCGTTCGTAGCATTAAGTGAAATCAAATCAATAGGTGCCCTAGGGATGTAACCATAAACAATCTGGAAAGGGCACATCTTTGTAGAAGAATGTGTGACATGATTGTAAGCAAATTCAACATGAGGCAAGCATTCCTCCCAACGTCTCAAATTCGTGTCTAAAACAACCCTAAGCATGGTAGATAAAGTTCTATTTACTACCTCAGTTTGTCCATCAGTCTAAGGGTGACAAGTAGTGCTAAACAACAATTTAGTTCCCAATTTATTCCAAAGAGATCTCCAAAAATGGCTTAGAAACTTAGCATCGCGATCAGAGACTATTGTTTTTGGAATACCATATAAATGAATAATTTCTCTAAAGAACAATTCAGCAACAATGCTAGCATCATCAGTTTTATGACAAGATATAAAGTGAGCCATTTTGGAGAATCTATCAACAACCACAAAAATACTATCCCTCCCCTTCTTAGTTCTAGGCAAGCCCAAAACAAAGTCCATAGAAATATCAAGACAAGGAGAAGAAGGGACAGGCAAAGGCATATACAAACCATGGTTGCCCAAACGTGACTTAGCTATCTGGCAAGTAGTGCAACGTGCAACAAGACACTCAACATCACGGCGCATCCGAGGCCAAAAGAAGTGTGCGGCCAGCACCTCATGTGTCTTGTAAACACCAAAGTGCCCCATGAGACCGCCTCCATGAGCTTCCTGCAGCAACAAAAGACGAATCGAGCTTGCTGGAATACACAGCTTGTTAGCACGGAACAAAAATCCATCCTGTATGTGAAATTTTCCCCAGGGTTTGCCATCCTTACAATGTATATAGAAATCTTTAAAATCAGCATCATCCACATATTGATCTTTCACAGTTTGCAAGCCAAAGATTCTAAATTCTAACTGTGAAAGCATGGTATATCTACGGGACAACGCATCAGCAATGACGTTTTCCTTCCCGTTCTTGTGTTTAATGATGTAAGGAAAGGACTCGATGAATTCTACCCAACTAGCATGATGACGGTTCAGATTTGTTTGGGTACGAATATGTTTTAAAGCCTCATGATCAGAATGAATTATAAACTCATGAGGCCAATGGTAGTGCTGCCATGTTTGCAAAGTGCGAACTAAAGCATAAAGTTCCTTATCATAAGTAGAATATCTAAGGCTAGCACCATTTAAGTTTTCACTGAAATAAGCAACCGGTTTTCCTTCTTGTAACAAAACAACACCTAACCCAATACCACTAGCATCACATTCAAGTCAAACACTTTCTGAAAGTCGGGCAATTGTAAGAGTGGAGCATGGGTTAACTTATCTTTCAAAGTGTTGAATGCCTCTTCTTGTGGGGGGTCCCAAGCAAAAGACACACCTTTCTTTGTGAGTTCATGCAAAGGGGCAGCGATGGAGCTAAAATCACGCACAAAACAACGGTAAAATCCTGCAAGTCCCAGAAAACTCCGAATTTGGTTGACCGTCGTTGGTGTAGGCCAGTCCTGAATGGCTTCAACCTTGCTGCTATCCACCTCAATGTCCTGCGGAGTAACCACATAACCAAGAAACGAGACACGTTGTGTGCAAAATGTGCACTTTTCCATGTTACCAAACAAGAGAGCAGCACACAAAGCATCAAAAACAGCACACAAATGTTCTAAATGCTCCTCTATAGACTTACTGTAAATAAGGATATCATCGAAATAAACAACAACAAACAAACCTATGAAGGCTCGTTGAACCTCGTTCATTAAACGCATAAAGGTGCTGGGAGCATTAGTCAATCCAAATGGCATAACCAACCATTCATATAAACCAAATTTCGTTTTAAAAGTCGTTTTCCATTCATCATCGAGTTTCATTCTAATCTGATGGTAACCGCTACGCAAATCAACCTTAGAGAAAATAACGGCACCACTAAGCTCATCTAACATATCATCAAGGTGTGGAATAGGATATCGATAACGAACTGTGATGTTATTAATAGCACGACAATCTACACACATACGCCATGACCCATCTTTCTTTGGAACGAGTAAAACAGGAACCAAGCAAGGGCTAAGAGACTCACGAATGTAACCTTTATCAAGTAGTGTCTACACCTAGCGCTGGATCTCCTTTGTCTCATCTGGATTTGTACGGTACGGGGCGCGGTTTGGAAGAGAAGCGCCAGGGATGAGATCGATCTGATGCTCAATGCCACGGAGCGGAGGAAGACCCGGTGGTAAGTCCGTAGGAAAAACATCATCAAACTCCTGCAAAAGGTTAACAACAGCAGGGGGTATATCCAAAGACGGTGCAACATCAAGCGGAACAAGCATGCGCGAGCATACAAGTGCATAATAGGGCATATGAGCTTCATGGAGATCATCAAAATTAGCACGTGTAGCAAGTAAAACAGGAGAGTGCAACTTGATTTCAGATTTAATAGGTGCGGATGATGTCGATTTGACTTGTTGTGCAGTTTTAGCAGCCCTAGTAAGATCATCTTTCAAAATTTGGTCAGGGGTCATTAGATGTATAATTATTTTCTGGCCTTTAAACATGAAAGAATAATGATTTGAACGACCATGATGTAAACTATCAGTATCATATTGCCAAGTTCGACCCAATAACAAAGAGCATGCTTCCATAAGAATAACATTGCAATCAACATAATCAGAATAAGAACCCAGCGAAAAGGGGACACGTACCGAACGTGTTACCTTTATTTTACCACCATCATTAAGCCACTGAATGTGATATGAATGTGGGTGTGCGCGAGTGGGCAAGGATAATTTCTCTACCAAAGCTGTACTTGCCAAATTATTGCAGCTGCCACTATCGATGATGATGTGAATCGACCATTCGTGCACAACGCCCTTGGTATGGAATAGAGTGTGTCGCTGATTTTTTTCGGCCTAGGCAACCTGTGTGCTGAGAACACGCTGCACAACAAGACTCATACCTATCGGCGTCGATGGGATCAACGTGGACTTCCTCATTTTCTGCATGGTTAGTGGCAATCATAGCATGACTAGTTTCCTCGGAATCACTGGCTGAAGATTACTCACCATTGTCACGTATAAGTAAGGTACGCTTGTTTGGGCAGTCCCGAATCATGTGCCCAAACCCTCTGCAATGATGGCACTGAATATCCCGTGTATGTCCTGTGGAAGAAATGGCGCCTTTGGCAGGGGGCGCCGCTGGCTTGGCCGTCCCTGTGTGCGGTGTAGTGCTAGGCGTAGAAGGTGCAGGGCTGGAAGGAGTTGAGCTGTGTGTCGAACCCCGGCCTGCAAAAGAGTTAGTATATGTCTTTGATCGTCGTCCCTGTACTTCACGTTCAGCTTTTGTAATACTCAAAAGTGTAATAAAAGTGGATAGAGATAAACCCATTAGTTTGTGGCCTCTACTATTCATTGCATGTGATCAACACTAGTTAAAAGTGGGTAATTAGAACCAAGAACACCTAAATAATCTGTGCATCATGCTGGATCTTACTTTGTGTGCATTTTGTGATGATATAAAAATATGGTAAACAAAAAAAATAATATAATAATTATGTTAATACCCCAATGGGAAATTAAATCCTAAAAGAAATTCTAGAGTTTGGAAAAGAAATTCTAGAAGTGAAACCAAAAAGAGAAAAGATATAAAAAATAATATAAATAATAATATATCTTCAAAGTAGTACTGTTTATGGCGCAATATCATCCGAGAATATTTGGTCACAAGAGTTTGAATTAAATTTGAACACAACTTGAATTTGAAAAGAGAAAGAAAAAGAAAAAGAAAAGAAAAGAGGAAGAAATCCTGTTTGGGCCGGCCAAACCCTATTCGGCCCAATAGCACTTTTCCCCCTTGCGCAGCCCACTTAACACACGCACGCCTCCCCCTCTCTGCGGCTGCCAGGCGGGGCCCGCAACCCAGCCTCAACGCTCCTGATCCCCAGCACGCAGTGACTTCGCGGTGGGACCCTTGTGCCAGTAGTGTTCACATCTGGCCGCGTAGGCACTGACGGTGGACCCCATTGCCTGGTCGTCCGCTTCCCCGAGCTCGTAACATACTTCGCCGAACTCTTGGGAGATCCAGCCGATTGTCCCGGGCACGCATGGAGACCCCCCCTTTCTCGGACCGTTGCGGTGCCCTCGCGGGAATAAGGTCGGGCGTCGCTATCCTCTCGAGCATCTACCCCATCTAGCCGTGCCCTGGTGAGCCCCGTCGCCGAGCACCCCCATGGCTGGTAGCGAGAAATTGCCGCCGTCATAGGGCCAGCGTACGCATCGACCTCAGGACCACGACATGGGTCCAGGGAGTTTCGCCATTCAGCGCTGGACTTGACTGTGGCCTGTATTGGGCGATGCCGGGCTCCGGGCTACTGGGATTGCTCGCCGGAGTCTCTGCGCTGCCGTAGATCCGCTCTCCTCCGTGGGCGAGCTCGCAACCTCCTCCACAGTCGGTGAGACCCCTCTCCGCAGTTTCGCCATTTTCCCCTCTCAGTGTAGTAGCGATCAATTTCTAGATGGGGCCGGTTTGGCACCGAATTTCGTGCTCGCCAACGAACCGGCCACCGCGTTGGGCTCAGTCCCGTCCGCAAGCACTCGTGGGCCAGGCTCCATGCGGCATAATCGAAGGTGAGACCCCCCTCCATGTAGTTCGCGTTGCCTTCCTGCATGTTTGGCACTAGTTCGTATTAGGATTCGTGCTCCGGTTGCCGCTCAAGGCTGTAGCCGTCCATGGCGCCGCCGTGGGCAGTGCCCTCCGCCGTGCTGGGCGCGTCGAGTGAATGGAAGATTGGGGAGAAGACGCTCGTGGGCCGTCGATCGGCCGTTGGGCGGCCACGATTAGAACAACTGACCCCTTTTTGCCAGATTAAATCCTGGGCGTGGGGATCGAATCTGGCGGTCGAAATCGGGTGCTGGCTTGGGTGGCGTTGGTCCGTTGATCCATGATCGAAGGACGGCCATCGCGTACCTGTTCGCATAGAGAGCAGATCTAATCATGTGCGCATACTCTAAATCGGACGGCCCAAGTCTGTTCATACCCTTTCACGCTAACAGATTTTCATAAGAGTCCCTAGGGTTTTGTATTATCAACCCACCGTCCTTGTGGATGTGGTTCTGTGTCTTTGGGAAAACTATGGTTTAGCCCCTGCACTATTCGGTATTATTGCGCCTAGTCCAGTCAACTCGAAAATCAGAGAAAATAAAATAGAAATAGATTTTTAATGTATAAATAATTGCTAGAAACTTGTTTATTCCATAGAAAATTCATATGAACCCCAAATTAATTCATTCCACTTTATAAAATTTTGTCATATTATTTTCTATCATTTAGTGTCTCTTTTTGGACATAAAAACAGTAATAAAATTAATTTATCATTTAATCCTATTTTAAGCACATTAAATCTTAGGAAATTCATAACTTGAAATCTATAACTCCAAATTTAATGGTTTCAGTTCCAATGATCTCATTTTAATGTGTAGATTTTTACTGTATATTTTATTTGCATGTTTGATGTGATGTTAATTTATGCTATACTATGTATGTATTGTGTTGATGCGAGTAGACGAGCAAGCCACTGTGGATACTGAAGTTCAACAAATAGAGATAGCTGAGCAGGAGCTCATTGAAGGCAAGTTGTGCCCTTGATCACTTACTTTTTCCCAGCCATGTTCTTATTAATTTTAATGATCTGCATAGGTTAATTTTGATGGGATCCTTTAGGTTACCCCAGTTTTGGTTATCTTTATACCTTGTTCACCCCTGAAATATTTTTGGGTAGTACCTGCTATTGCTATATGTGGATTGGGTATGGAGATACACTATTCATGATTATTCTGTTATTATCTTGTTATTATTATTGTTCATGTTAAGATCATTAAATTAATGGGAACATGGAGCGACCACCCGGGAAAACAGTGCTACCACAAGGGTTTAATGGGACGCCCTTGGCTAATTAACTAGGAAAGCTAGTGAAGGTCTTCCTTACCCGAAAGGGGCAAGGGCAGTAGGGGAGTGGTCAGTGTAGGGAGGTCCTTGGGTTGATTTTGCTGCGATGGCGGTCAGGCAAGAACCCTGCACTGGAGCTTCCTATAAACTGTAGCGGGATTTCTGAAGCTAGTGGAACTTTGTAAAGGCCTCGTAGTGTTACCCTGCCTCGCCTCCTCGGTAGAGGTGTATGGGATTGGCCATCTCTTGGCAGATGGGTAACATGACTTGTGGGTAAAGATGCGCAACCTCTGCAGAGTGTAAAACTGGTATACTAGCCGTGCTCACGGTCATGAGCGGCTCGGACCCTCACATGATTAATTTATGGAACTTAAATTCAATTTGACATTTGCATCGCATTTGGGATTATTTTACTATTACTTTTCTTTATTATTATTAAGGTTTGGTATTTACTTACACTTAGTAATTGCTAATAAAATTTTGACCAACTTATAAAAGCAATGCTCAGCTTCAGCCTTTATTCCATTGATCAGCCTTACACTTCATGAACTCCCACCTTTGGTGAGTTCATGCCACATTATTCCCCACGACTTGTTGAGCGATGAACGTATGTGAGCTCACTCTTGCTGTCTCACACCCCCCCACAGGAGAAGAGCAGGTGGTTCAGGAGGAGCCACAAGGCGAGGAGTTTGATCTGATCTAGGTGGCGTTTCTCAGTCGACATTGGCGCCGACGATCCTTAGTTCGTTTTACATTTATTCCTTTATTTTGTAATAAGTCTTCCGCTATGTAATAAATACTCTGATGTATCGTGACATTTATCTCTATACACTCTGTTATTATATATGTTGTCTTCTTGGCGCATGTATGAGATGCACCCGGCTTTGTTCCTTAAAGCCGGGTGTGACAGAAGTGGTATCAGAGGAAATGTTGACTGTAGGACGAAACCTAGATAGAAATGGACAAAACCCGTACCTACTTATCTTCTTCTGATTCATTCTATACTCACCTACTCTGATTCTCTCTATACTTATCTTGATCCTGTCTCACCTTCTACTGTTCTACTCTGATGATTCTTACCTTTTCTACTCTAAGACAAGATGAATTTCACACCTTGGAATCCTACATTTATGACCTTTTTAAGAGATAGGAGACCTAAGATAAAAAAATAAAATTATTTTTTCTATTAAAAATGTTGGTTGATTGTTCTGATGATCAATGCTTGATTTGCTTCTTTGATTGATTGAAATATTATATATGGACATCTTAGCATGTACCACCATAAGGTAATGTATTAGCTTTAGTGGATAACACTAATCTACTTAGCTAACAAATCCCCCACAGTAACATTCCTCGTAATTGCTTGCCTTGTCTACAATTCTTCCTTTCTTACCCTATATTTCTAACCCAGATTGGCTACCCCTATACTGTTAGAAGAGAGCAGTATAGACTTGATCTTTGGTATATCATGGTTAAGAAAGGCAAAGGCAGTATATACACTGTGCTAAGGGAACCGTAGAACTCACCAGTTCTAAAGGACAAAGATTTGAAGTTGAGTTGGTCATTGATCTCTTACCTGAGACTGCTCCTATTTCTAAACGGCTATACAGAATGTCCGTAGAAGAACTAAAGGAACTTAAGAAACAATTAACGGAGTTACAAGAGGCTGGGTATATTCGTTCAGATTCTTCACCTTGTGGAGCGCCAGTTTTGTTTGTACAGAAGAAGGATGGATCGCAGCGGATGTGTGTGGATTATAGATCTCTTAATGATGTTACGGTGAAGAACAAGTATCCGTTGCCCCGTATTGAGGATTTATTTGACCAGATGAGAGGTGCTAGAGTATTCTCGAAGATTGATCTCCGATCCGGTTACCATCAGATGAGGATTAGACCATCAGATATTCCTAAGACGGCTTTCTCGACTCGATATGGATTATATGAGTTTATTGTTATGTCGTTTGGATTAACCAATGCACCAGCTTATTTTATGAACTTGATGAATAAGGTGTTTATGGAGTATTTGGACAGATTCGTCGTGGTATTCATCGACGATATTCTTATTTATTCTCAGAGTGATAGCGACCATGAGGAACATCTAAGATTGGTGCTACAGAAGCTATGGGATAACCAGCTATATGCCAAGTTCAGCAAGTGCGAGTTTTGGATTGGCGAAGTGCCATTTCTTGGTCATATTATTTCTAATGGAGGAATTTCAGTGGATCCTGCTAAGGTTAAGGAGATAATGGAGTGGAGAGTACCCACTACAGTTACTGAGATTCGGAGTTTCTTGGGATTAGCAGGCTATTATCGGAAATTTATTGAAGGATTTTCTAAGATTGCTAAGCTATGACTTTGCTTTTGGAGAAAGGAAGAGAATTTAAGTGGGACGAGAAGTGCCAAGACAGCTTTGATCGATTGAAGAAAAGATTGATGTCGCCACCAGTATTGGTTATGCCGGACTTACAGAAAGGATTTGATATCTATTGTGATGCATGTGGCCAAGGCTTAGGATGTGTGCTCATGCAAGAAGGACATGTGATCGCTTATGCTTCTCGTCAGTTACGGAAACATGAATTGAACTACCCCACTCATGACTTGGAATTGGCAGCCGTTGTGCATGCGCTTAAGATTTGGAGACATTATATCATGGGGACCAAGTGTCAAGTATACACGGATCATAAGAGTTTGAAGTATATATTCACTCAGAAGGATCTCAACCTTAGGCAACACCGTTGGTTGGAGCTTATTAAGGATTATGATTTGGAGATTCACTATCACCCGGGCAAGGCAAATTTGGTTGCAGATGCCTTGAGTTGAAAGAAGCATGTTCATTCAGCTATTGTTACCCAGCTACCCGATGTGGTTGTTGGAGATTTCAGGAGACTTAACCTGGGGATAGTTGCTTACACTAAAGGAGTTATTATTGATGTGGAACCTACTTTGGAGCAAGAAATCCGCAAAGGACAGATTGGTGATGCTAAAATACAAGAGATTAAGGATCTGATTACTGAAGGTCGAGGTCTGGAATTCACGGAAGATGAACAAGGCACAATATGGTTCAAGGACAGAATATGAGTTCCTGAGATTGATAGCCTTCGTGAAACTATTAAAAAGGAGGCCCATGACTTGGATTATTCTATTCATCCTGGTAGCACTAAGATGTATCAGGATTTGAAGCAGAAGTATTGGTGGTATGGATTGAAGAGAGATGTGGCTACACATGTGGCTATGTGCGAGGTGTGTCAAAGAGTTAAGGCCGAACACCAAAGACAAGCTGGACTATTATACCCATTGAAGATACTCGAATGGAAGTGTATGGATTTCATTACTGGATTGCCTCGCACCTCGAAAGGATATGATGCTATATGGGTTATTGTGGATAGACTGACCAAAGTGGCTCATTTCATTCCGGTCAAGACTACTTATAAGGTATCTAAATTGGTAGAGTGATATATGGCTCAGAATGTGTCTCTACATGGTGTACCGAAGGAGATCGTTTCGGATAGAGGATCACAGTTTACCTCTCGGTATTGGAAGAAGTTACACGAGTCCTTGGACACGAGATTGAATTTTAGTTCGGCTTACCATCCACAGACTGATGGGCAGACTGAGAGGACCAACCAAGTGCTAGAGGATATGTTAAGAGCTTGTGCCCTTAAGCATGGTGGTAGTTGGGATAAGAATCTACCGTATGCGGAATTCTCATATAATAATAGCTATCAGACCAGTTTGAAGATGTCACCGTTTGAGGCTTTGTATGGCAGAAAGTGCAGGACTTCACTGTATTGGGATCAAACTGGTGAAAGGCAGTTCTTTGGACCTGAACTTATTCAAGAGGCAGAAGAACAAGTTTGTATAATTCGAGAGAATTTGAGGGTAGCTCAAACTAGGCAAAAGAGCTATGCTGATACCCGGAGAAGACTACTTGAGTTTAAGGAGGGTGATTATGTCTATTTGAAGGTGTCACCACTCCGGGGCATGAGAAGATTTAAAGTGAAAGGAAAGTTGTCCCCTCGCTTTATTGGACCCTTCTTAATCTTAAAGCGAGTGGGTGAGGTTGCATATCAATTGGAGTTAACGGATCATCTTGCGGATGTTCATGATGTATTCCATGTATCTCAGCTGAAGAAATGTCTCAGGGTACCTGAGGAACAATTACCAATGGAGGACCTTAGTGTTCAGGGTGATTTGACTTACACGGAGTACCCGATCAAGATTCTTGATACCTTGACTCGACACACAAGGAGCAAAAGTGATAAAGATGTACAAAGGACAATGGAGTCATCATGGAGAAGACGAAGCTACATGGGGAAGAGAAGAAGAGCTTCACATAGATTTCCCTCATCTTTTCCCTAGAACTTCTTAAATCTCGAGGACGAGATTATTTTTAAGGGGGGTAGGATTTGTAATACTCAAAAGTGTAATAAAAGTGGATAGAGATAAACCCATTAGTTTGTGGCCTCTACTATTCATTGCATGTGATCAACACTAGTTAAAAGTGGGTAATTAGAACCAAGAACACCTAAATAATCTGTGCATCATGCTGGATCTTACTTTGTGTGCATTTTGTGATGATATAAAAATATGGTAAACAAAAAAATAATATAATAATTATGTTAATACCCCAATGGGAAATTAAATCCTAAAAGAAATTCTAGAGTTTGGAAAAGAAATTCTAGAAGTGAAACCAAAAAGAGAAAAGATATAAAAAATAATATAAATAATAATATATCTTCAAAGTAGTACTGTTTATGGCGCAATATCATCTGAGAATATTTGGTCACAAGAGTTTGAATTAAATTTGAACACAACTTGAATTTGAAAAGAGAAAGAAAAAGAAAAAGAAAAGAAAAGAGGAAGAAATCCTGTTTGGGCCAGCCAAACCCTATTCGGCCCAATAGCACTTTTCCCCCTTGCGCAGCCCACTTAACACACGCACGCCTCCCCCTCTCTGCGGCTGCCAGGCGGGGCCCGCAACCCAGCCTCAACGCTCCTGATCCCCAGCACGCAGTGACTTCGCGGTGGGACCCTTGTGCCAGTAGTGTTCACATCTGGCCGCGTAGGCACTGACGGTGGACCCCATTGCCTGGTCGTCCGCTTCCCCGAGCTCGTAACAGACTTCGCCGAACTCTTGGGAGATCCAGCCGATTGTCCCGGGCACGCATGGAGACCCCCCCCCTTTCTCGGACCGTTGCGGTGCCCTCGCGGGAATAAGGTCGGGCGTCGCTATCCTCTCGAGCATCTACCCCATCTAGCCGTGCCCTGGTGAGCCCCGTCGCCGAGCACCCCCATGGCTGGTAGCGAGAAATTGTCGCCGTCATAGGGCCAGCGTATGCATCGACCTCAGGACCACGACATGGGTCCAGGGAGTTTCGCCATTCAGCGCTGGACTCGACTGTGGCCTGTATTGGGCGATGCCGGGCTCCGGGCTACTGGGATTGCTCGCCGGAGTCTCTGCGCTGCCGTAGATCCGCTCTCCTCCGTGGGCGAGCTCGCAACCTCCTCCACAGCCGGTGAGACCCCTCTTCGCAGTTTCGCCATTTTCCCCTCTTAGTGTAGTAGCGATCAATTTCTAGATGGGGCCGGTTTGGCACCGAATTTCGTGCTCGCCAGCGAACCGGCCACCGCGTTGGGCTCAGTCCCGTCCGCAAGCACTCGTGGGCCAGGCTCCATGCGGCATAATCGAAGGTGAGACCCCCCTCCATGTAGTTCGCGTTGCCTTCCTGCACGTTTGGCACTAGTTCGTATTAGGATTCGTGCTCCGGTTGCCGCTCAAGGCTGTAGCCGTCCATGGCGCCGCCGTGGGCAGTGCCCTCCGCCGTGCTGGGCGCGTCGAGTGAATGGAAGATTGGGGAGAAGACGCTCGTGGGCCGTCGATCGGCCGTTGGGCGGCCACGATTAGAACAACTGACCCCTTTTTGCCAGATTAAATCCTGGGCGTGGGGATCGAATCTGGCGGTCGAAATCGGGTGCTGGCTTGGGTGGCGTTGGTCCGTTGATCCATGATCGAAGGACGGCCATCGCGTACCTGTTCGCATAGAGAGCAGATCTAATCCTGTGCGCATACTCTAAATCGAACGGCCCAAGTCTGTTCATACCCTTTCACGCTAACAGATTTTCATAAGAGTCCCTAGGGTTTTGTATTATCAACCCATCGTCCTTGTGGATGTGGTTCTGTGTCTTTGGGAAAACTATGGTTTAGCCCCTGCACTATTCGGTATTATTGCGCCCAGTCCAGTCAACTCGAAAATCAGAGAAAATAAAATAGAAATAGATTTTTAATGTATAAATAATTGCTAGAAACTTGTTTATTCCATAGAAAATTCATATGAACCCCAAATTAATTCATTCCACTTTATAAATTTTTGTCATATTATTTTCTATCATTTAGTGTCTCTTTTTGGACATAAAAACAGTAATAAAATTAATTTATCATTTAATCCTATTTTAAGCACATTAAATCTTAGGAAATTCATAACTTGAAATCTATAACTCCAAATTTAATGGTTTCAGTTCCAATGATCTCATTTTAATGTGTAGATTTTTATTGTATATTTTATTTGCATGTTTGATGTGATGTTAATTTATGCTATACTATGTATGTATTGTGTTGATGCGAGTAGACGAGCAAGCCACTGTGGATACTGAGGTTCAACAAATAGAGATAGCTGAGCAGGAGCTCATTGAAGGCAAGTTGTGCCCTTGATCACTTACTTTTTCCCAGCCATGTTCTTATTAATTTTAATGATCTGCATAGGTTAATTTTGATGGGATCCTTTAGGTTACCCTAGTTTTGGTTATCTTTATACCTTGTTCACCCCTGAAATATTTTTGGGTAGTACCTGCTATTGCTATATGTGGATTGGGTATGGAGATACACTATTCATGATTATTCTGTTATTATCTTGTTATTATTATTGTTCATGTTAAGATCATTAAATTAATGGGAACATGGAGCGACCACCCGGGAAAACAGTGCTACCACAAGGGTTTAATGGGACGCCCTTGGCTAATTAACTAGGAAAGCTAGTGAAGGTCTTCCTTACCCGAAAGGGGCAAGGGCAGTAGGGGAGTGGTCAGTGTAGGGAGGTCCTTGGGTTGATTTTGCTGCGATGGCGGTCAGGCAAGAACCCTGCACTGGAGCTTCCTATAAACTGTAGCGGGATTTCTGAAGCTAGTGGAACTTTGTAAAGGCCTCGTAGTGTTACCCTGCCTCGCCTCCTCGGTAGAGGTGTATGGGATTGGCCATCTCTTGGCAGATGGGTAACATGACTTGTGGGTAAAGATGCGCAACCTCTGCAGAGTGTAAAACTGGTATACTAGCCGTGCTCACGGTCATGAGCGGCTCGGACCCTCACATGATTAATTTATGGAACTTAAATTCAATTTGACATTTGCATCGCATTTGGGATTATTTTACTATTACTTTTCTTTATTATTATTAAGGTTTGGTATTTACTTACACTTAGTAATTGCTAATAAAATTTTGACCAACTTATAAAAGCAATGCTCAGCTTCAGCCTTTATTCCATTGATCAGCCTTACACTTCATGAACTCCCACCTTTGGTGAGTTCATGCCACATTATTCCCCACGACTTGTTGAGCGATGAACGTATGTGAGCTCACTCTTGCTGTCTCACACCCCCCACAGGAGAAGAGCAGGTGGTTCAGGAGGAGCCACAAGGCGAGGAGTTTGATCTGATCTAGGTGGCGTTTCTCAGTCGACATTGGCGCCGACGATCCTTAGTTCGTTTTACATTTATTCCTTTATTTTGTAATAAGTCTTCCGCTATGTAATAAATACTCTGATGTATCGTGACATTTATCTCTATACACTCTGTTATTATATATGTTGTCTTCTTGGCGCATGTATGAGATGCACCCGGCTTTGTTCCTTAAAGCCGGGTGTGACAGCTTTGCAAGCATATTCAAACAATGTGGTTATATCAAAATAATCCTTATAATCAAGTATATCCTGAATTTCCCTGTTTAAACCACCACGAAAACGCGCCATAGCAGCGTCATCCGACTCAACCAAACCACAACGAAGCATACCCTTTTGTAACTCCTGGTAATATTCCTCAACAGATTGTGAACCTTGTTGAAAACGCTGCATTTTGTTAAGCAAATCACGGGCATAATAGGAAGGAACAAATCTGTGGCGCATGGCAGTTTTTAATTGGGTCCAAGTAGTGACACTGTTAATGGGAAGTTTTTGTTTATACTCACGCCACCAAATTAAAGCAAAATCAGTAAATTCACAATGGCAGCCTTCACTTGGCTATTAGCAGGAATATCATGGCATAAAAATTTATGTTCTACCTCCAATTCCCAATCAAGATATGAACCAGGATCATATTTACCATTAAAAGATGGAATTTTAAATTTAATCTTAGCAAATAAGTCATTAGGGGGATGACGAACCACACGACATGCACGACCACGGCGATCTCCATCGTCCTGCTCAGTGTCACCGTCGTAGTCCTGCTCCATCTTTGTGGTCAACACATCAAGGCGTGCCAGGATGGTGTCGAGTGTGGTGCGAGTCGCCATTTGAGCAAGGTCAAGCTGGTTGAAACGCGCGGTCGTCGAAGTGACCGTTGAATCAAGCCATTCATGCATCGTCCTAATGTCAGCAGCAAGTCCATCAACTTGTCCCCTTACTTCCTACAACTGGACATCCACCGTGTCGTGTGCTCCTGCCATAGTTAGCGCAAACACCAAAACACCAAAAGGAGAAAAACCGACGACAACAGGGGAATGGTGGTGACAACTCGCTCAGTGGAATGTTGTTATCAAGTTCTTATCCATTCTTACCAAGCCACAGGGGTGAACTGCAATCAACATGTGGAACTGGTGAAAAATTGGATGAGCGATTGCCTGGAGAAACAAAAACCTGCTCGTCGTAGAAATATGTGGAGTTCTGGGTAGGCTGCACTCAAGTCAAGGATTAGCACGATCAAAAAATAATGCAAAGTTGCATTATAGTGCAAAACACGAAACTATATTGCTGGCCACAAGTGCAAAGAACAATGGAACTAGCAGAATGGCAGTACCGTAAATATTGTACTAGCGAGGCCAAAAAGGCACTAGTAGGAATCACATGTGATTTTGTTTTCTTTTTTGCATGATTTTTTTGATATTTTGGCTGGCCTCAGAATGGTGTCAACAAGCTCATGTAAAAATTTCAGATTTTTTGAACAACAGAGCAAAAAGTTATGCCCGGTTTAAGGAAGGTACCTCAAGTTATGTTTAAAACGACCGAGATGAGACAACCGCTTTGTATCCTTTCTCCTTTTTTTGTTTTCTCAGGTTCTATCCTTTCTCTTTCATTTTCTTTTTTTCTTTTTTTGTTTCTGTTTTTTATGTAACCGAAGGAGAAAAACAAGGAAGCGACATTGACTCGGTTTGTGGCATGATCAAACGGGAGATGGTGGCGGCGCGCTAGGGTTTGAATGGTGGAAGAAAGAAGGATGGTGAAAAAAACACAATGCGACCAGCAACAAATGACGAGAAAGCACACAAATTCAACAATGCAGATTATTGAAAGAAAGTGCGAGGCTCAAAAGGGTGCTGGGATAAGGTATAACCTGAATTTTTATGTGGTTTTGTGAACTGTAGGAGAAAAAACACTCAATAAACTCACCGATCAACTTGGAAATCTGATACCACTTGATATAACTGAAGTGCCCGATCTTTCGGTGAGTGGAGATAATTCCGATTTGGCAGAAGATGACCCTCGCGATAGACTACAACGAGCCAGCCCGAGGTGCCAATGCAATCGCTGAACCAACTCCCTATGGTTACCGACCTTGCTGATGTGAGATCGGCCTGATCACGAAGATCGTTTCCTGTGTGCAATCGAAGAACGAACAAGAAAAAGATGCGAGCAATCTAATTTATTACTCGAGGGTGGAGTTCTGAATACACGAAGACAGCGCTGATTTGCGCGTGTTTGAGAGTAGCTAAAGCTAACGCAAAACAAAACTCGCCGAACAAAGGATGCATAGCTCCTGGATAAATAGAGAGAGGGGGCGCAGCCCCTAGTGGTGGCCAAAGGGGGAAACGCAACCCTAGGTCGTCCACTATGGGCCGCAGTTGAGTTGGTCGTCTATTCTTTTGGGCCCTCATTTTTCAGTAGCATGACGAAGTTAAGATCTCTGGCACGGGCCCGAGTGATTGGCCCAGCTAATGAAAGAAGTGGCGCTTGATGTGGAGGTGTTGCTGGTGTAGTCATACTCATGTTGAAGGTGATGTCCTCATCAAAGAGTCTCCCCGGTTTCCTGCCTCACTGCGTGGAGGTGGGCCTCCACGCCGTGCTGTTGGTAAGCGCTGGCGAAGTTCGCTGTGAACCGCGCGCAGAGTTCTTCTCAGGAATAGATTGATCCTAGGGCAAGATTCATGAGCCAAGTCCGGGCAGGCCCAGACAAGGCGACATGAAAATATGTCGCCATCACAGCGGTGTTTCCACCTGCTGCTGTGATAGCGGTGACATACACCTGCAGAAATTCCGACGGATTTGACGTACCGTCATATTTTTCGGGCAGGTGCGACCGGAACTTGGGTGGCTAGGTCGCCGCGCGGAGGTGATCCGCGAGAGCGGCGTAGCCCACGCCAGCCAAGGGGACACCCGTCTGGAACCGGGCACCCACTAAGGGTTGCGGTGCTACCGCAGCAAAGTCTTGATTGAGGTTGCGACCCTCGATGTTTAGCCGGCGCTCACGCGCCCTCTCTAGAGAGACTCGGGCATCCTCTCCCACACGCCTGTGGTTGAGCTCTGCCCGAAGGTTATTGGTCTGTGCACCCCTCACTGAGGGTGAGCGCACAGACGCCGACACCTCATGTTGGCGCCGGGATGACCGTGGCCTTGACCTGGTCGAGGTAGAATGTGCCATGTCGAGCAGTTAGTCGACGTCATCCTGCCACTGCTTCATGGCCCCCGGTGAGGCCGTGGAGCTTGGAGGGTGTTGCAGCAACTCCCTGGCCACAGACAATGCCCCCGGAGCCGCCCTCGACGGAGTCCGGGATGTCTGCGCAGTTGCATGTTGCCGTGCAGCGTGCACAGCAGCAGTGCCCGGCACTGGGCGGTTGGGAACCTGTGGCGTGGAAGAGGCATCTTCCTCCTCCACCAGGAAATCCACTAAAGTCTCGGCGCGGTGCTCCACGATTTGCACCATCATGCTGAGCAAGAAAACAAGCAAAAACCTAAAGCCTAGCCCCCTACCTGGCGCACCAAATGTCGGAGAGGAAATCTCCGGCCGGGTGGCGGAATGCACCCACTCTAAATCCTTAGATGAGGAGGGGCCTAAGCGTTTTGCTTGTCTGCTAAGCGATGAATGAACACAAGAAAACACAAGGATTTAGAGTGGTTCGGGCCACCGGAGCGTAACACCCTACTCCACTGTGTGATGTATTGAGCTTGTATGGACTTGTGAGCCTGAGCTGGGTCTAAGTGTGTCTGTCAGCCTATTTTCGCTTGTGTTGTAACGTTGCATGCCTCCCCTTTTATAGCTAAAGGGGGGCACGTACAAGGGTACTGAGCCTCGACATGTGGGCCCAGGAACATAACGGATGTAATACTTGGAGCAGCTAATGTTCGTTGCTGGAGCAGTCTTCTTGCGCCCTGACATCCGTGATCTGTGTAGTATTGGCGTGTAGGGGAAGATTTCCTGGCAACGTATAAGTGATGATGGACACAGTGCACCTCGCAGCACGGGCGTACTGTTTGACAATGGACTGGATAGGCACGCCGTCTGCAGGATGGCCTGGATGCCGCCTACCAGGGGAGTGGACACGACACATTAAATGCTGAGACGGCACATCGCCTGTCAGCGGGATAGACAGGTGTCGCGTCCTCTCCGCAATAAATGCAGAGGCAGCGTGGTCAGAGGCCTTACGTCAGGCTCCGCCCGCCGGCTTACGTCACGGGCTACAGTCCACGTGGTAGCGTCGGGTCTCCGCCTGAGCAGGGAGCAGAAGCGCACGGGTCATAGCTTGGACACGTGTCAGTACCGGACCCTTGCCTGTCGATGACGTAGGCAGGGTATCCCCTGTCCCGGGACCTTGCTGTAGGTGGTCCGGACCTCACTCATAGGGGTTCGGACCCCACCCAAGGGGTCCGGCTTGCTTACTTTGGAGTCTCGGACCGTACTCGGAGGTCCGGGTTGAGTGTACAGGGGTCCAGTGCCCTCTCGTGGAGGTCCGGACCCACTGATGGCATCCAGGAGTATATCACCTCTTCTGGTCATGTGGCATCCTTGGGGCCGCCCACATGGTGGAGTCGGGCGCTATTCACCACGTGGCCCGAGATAGGTGCACAGGCACTGTGCCTTCATACTGTAGTAGGGGGTACCTCTGATTTAGGGTACCGACAGATACCGTGTTGACTGAGCATTCGCGTTGTTTGTGTGTGATAAATACTGACTTGAGAAGATTGTCTCTTTAGATGCAAAGGCCTCTGCAATACACCCCCCAACCCTTGCTTTGTTCTGCACAGTAGCTCTAAGTTTTTTCAATTCTCTTTCTTGACCATACATCCATCGGAACTGCACTGGTCCTCCTACCAATGCTTCATAAGGTATGTGCACTAGCAAATGTTGCATCACATTCATAAATCCTGGCGGAAATACTTTTTCCATCTTGCATACAAGCACCGCGATTTGTTTCTCAAATTGAATCATCAATTTCTTTGAGATCTGCTTAGCACATATATTTCTATATATGTAACTAAGTTCAGCAAGCATCTTTCACAGAGGAGGCTTCAAATAGCCACGGAACATTACCGACATAAGTCTTTCCATCAAAATATGGTAATCGTGAGCCTTCAACCCATTTAATTTATTAGTGTCAAGGTTAACAGTACGTTTTATGTTAGCTGCATAGCGGTCTGGAAACTTCAACATTTTCAACCTTCGAAATACTTCTTTTTGCTCTTCCGAACTTAGACAGTATGGAGCTCGTTGTGTCCTCTCCATTCCATTAGGATTTAATTTGACCTCAAGGCTAGGGCGATCGCAAAGATTAGCTAAATCTTTCCTAGCATTGATGTTGTCTTTTGTTTTACCCTTAATGTTTAGACACATGCTTATGATGCTTTCAACAACATTGCGCACTTGGTGCATCGAATCTATGTTGTGTGGTAAAATCAATACCTTCGCATACGAATGTTCCCAAAGAAAAGAAATATGAGTCAAGTTGTGATCTTGACCATAGCCTTCAAACTCATGACCTTCTGTAGCCCTTTGAAGGGCACGATGTTGTATCATGATATCTTCACTCATTAAACGTTTTGGTGGACCCTCTTTAACTTTTATGCCTCTTCTAAATGACTTCATATTATTTTGAAACGGGTGATTGGATGGAAGAAACCGTCGATGACAATGAAAGAATGAGACCTTTTTACCATGCTCCAATCGATATGCTTGTGTGTCCCCCATGCATTGGGACAACATAGTCGACCGTGGACACACCAGCCAGACCAAATACCATATGTAGGCAAATCATGAATTGACCACAAATATACAACACATAAGGTAAATTCACGTTTTCGATGACTATCATAAGCCTTTACCCCTACCCATAGCTCTTTGAACTCTTCAATCAACGATTGCATGAATACATTCATCTTCTTTCCAGGATGTTTAGGCCCTGGAATAATAAGGGAAAGAAATATGAACCCTTCTTTCATGCATTTGTTGGGAGGGGGGTTGTAGGACATGATGAAAACCGGCCAACAAGAGTATGAAGTGGAATTGTTGTCGTAAGGAGTGAAACCATCAGTGGACAAGCCTAGACGAACACTCCTAGCGTCTCTTGCAAATTCTGGGTCAAAATGATCTAGAGCCTTCCAAGCATCGCCATCTGATGGGTGCATCACAATGTCTAGGTCTTGGCTCTCACGGTCTCCTTCCTTATGCCACAACATTAGCTTCACAGTTTCTAGGGTTAAAACAGACGTTTAAGCCTTGGAGTGATGGGCATATATCAAAGTTGTTTAACTGCCACTTTTGTAGCAAAAGTAGCTCCATCTTCTTTTAGTACCTCCGCATATCTTGATTTACCGCATTTCTGACAATGGGTGGCCGCTTCATAATCCTTCTAGAACAACATGCAATTATCTTCGCACACATCAATCTTCTTATACTTCATGCCAAGACCAGACACAATCTTTTTAGACTGGTATAAGTCTTTTGGCATCTTATGGTTCAATGGGATGAGATCAATAATCAGATTGATTATATCGTTATAGCAATTATTCGAGAAGTTATACGTTGCCTTCATTGCCATAAGACGTGTAACCACCTGCAACACGGTCACAGTGGTGTCGTCATGCACTTTTTCCTCTGACGCGTGAAGAAGCTTATAAAACTCCTGCACTTCCTCTTGTGTAGCCTATTTCGAGGCCAATGTTGGATACTCTCTACTAATATCAGCCACCAAGTCATCCATCCGATCCTCCTCCTCTCATCAATTCTTTCTGGATCTGTGATATTCTGCTCCACTTCTCCATGTGAGCGCCACACAAGAGATTTAGGCATAAACCCATTCTTGCAAAGGTGATGATCCAGTTCTTCGATCTTTCTCACATACTTAAAATTCTGACACTTGGTACACGGACACTTCACCACACGAGGTCCACCAGAAAATGCGAGATCCAAGAATTATTTTGCAACCCTAACCCATTCCTTTGAGTGACCTAGAGTCACGCTATTGAATCCATCATACATCACCCTTCTTCTATTGTCATCCATTTCCAAAACTAAATAACCTAATGTATAAAAAATGTGTAAATAAACATCATTAAACCAACTTTGTATAATAACTCTATTATGAAGGATAGGTCCTAAACCTACCCGAAAATGAAGTTACACATCACTAGGCATAAGAAAGAAGAAAAAAATACTATTTCTAATACTATGCATTAAATTTTGACTAACAAACTAATACTAATACTATGCATCAATTAATCCTAAAATAAAGAAGAAGAAATACCTTCGTGGAGGCTGCAGAGGCGGTGATGGTCGAGGAGACGTGGGTCGGCCTACAGTTAGAGTGGCGAGAGAGACCAGAGCCTCAAATCAAATGAGCCTACAGTTAGATGGAAACACTAGCTTCAGTTTTCTATCCACAACAAGTGTCACACCTGGATTTAAGGGACAAAGCCGGGTGCATCTCATACATGCGCCAAAGAAGACAACATATATAATAACAGAGTGTATAGAGATTAATGTCACAATAATATCAGAGTATTTATTACATAGCGGAAGTCTTACAAAATAAAAGATAAATATAGATCGAACTAAAGTCATCTTAGCGCCAGAAAGTCAACTGGGAGACGCCACCTAGATCGAATCGAACTCCTCGTGGTGTGGCTCCTCTTGAACCACCTGTTATTCTCCTGTGGGGGGTGTGAGACAGCAAGGGTGAGCTCCGATACATTCATAGCGCAACAAGTTGTGGGGAATAATGTGCATGAACTCACAAAATGTGGGAGTTCATGTGAAGTGTAAGGCTGATCAACAATAGGGGTTAAAACTGAGCATTGCTTTTTGAAGTCGGTCAAAATTTTATTGGCAATTACTAAGTATAAGTAAATACCAAACCTTAGTAATAATAAGTAAAAGTAATAATAAAATAATCCCAATGCGATGCAAATGACAAATTGAGTTTTAATTCCATAGATTAATCATGTGAGGGTCCGAGCTGCTCATGACCATGAGCACGACTAGTATACCAGTTTTACACTCTGCAGAGGTTGTGCATCTTTACCCACAAGTCATGTTACCCATCCTGCAAGGGGTCATGAATCCCATACACCTTTACCAAGGAAGCGAGGCAGGGTAACACTACGAGGCCTTTACAAAGTTCCACTAGATTCAGAAAACCCGCTATAGTTTCTAGGAAGCTCCAATGCAGGGATCCCTCGCCTGCCCGTCATCACAGCAAAATCAACCCAAGGACCTCCCTACACTGACCACTCCCCTACTGCCCTTGCCCCTTACGGGTAAGGTAGTCATCCACTAGCTTTCCTAATTAGTCAGCCAAGGGCATCCCATACTACCCTTGTGGTAGCACTGTTTTCCCGGGTGGTCACTCCATGTTCCCATTAACATAATGATCTTAACATGAACAGTAAATAACAACTGAGAATAAAATTGTAATAATGAATAATGTATCTCCATACCCAAAACCACATAGAGCAATAGCAAGTACTACCCAAAAAGTTCAGTGGTAAACAAGGTATAAAGATAGTCAAACTGGGGTAACCTATTGGGTCCCATCAAAATTAACCTATGCAGATCATTTTGATTAATAAGAACATGACTGGGTAAAAAGGAAGTGATCAAGGGCACAACTTGCCTAGGACTTGAAATTCCAGTTATCAGGATGATCCACAGGTGACTCGTGACCTCACGCAAGTCGTAACAATACAAACAAACATGGTATAGACAAAATTAACACCACACCAAACATAAGAATAAACTGCATAATAATGATCTACGCATCGCTACGAGATCGTGGGTTCGAGAATTACTAAGATCGAAGTTACGATCAACGAGTTATGATTTTATAGAAGATCTATGTGATTAAAATATTAAACTATATTATAAATTGGTTAGTATAAATCATATGTGAGGTTATTCTATAAATAATTATCTCAACTTTAATCTAAGTCATTATTTGATTAAAGATCATCTAGTGAAATTATGATCATAAGATCATAGGTTAATAGAACAGACATAGATTAATCCAATTAACATAGGATAAATAGATATCTAATATAAAAGTATGAGACATGTATAATCAATGTTGTTACTGCGTAGTAAATATTCATACGAAGCTAACACAAGTGGAACGGGTCAATTCGGAATTAAAACGAAGAAGTTATGAATTTCCAAGGGTTTTATGTATTTGATATAAGATTAATTAAGATATTAATTTTAACACAGTTTTCATGTCAAATCAAAAACACTAGATGATAAACAATAATATTACAAAATTATAGGAACTAGAATGAAGTAAAAAGGAGCTAAAATAAGTTTTATATGGATTTTACAAGTTCCTAGAGTTATTTTTGTGTTAAAATCCATTTCTAATATTATTTATATGGTTTTCTTTATTATCTGGACTACGCATTAATTTTCAGAGAGCACAGGGGTGAAAATATAAAATTTCTATAGACTCAGACGGTCACTAGAACGGACTGCGGTTGATTCATTAAAAACGGGGGGGCTCTTTTGTTAAATCTACCGGCCAAAAGGGTATCGTCTATTCTGAGCCGAGCGATCACAGATGGAGGGCTAAGATGAAATTGTCCTCGACCCGAAACGGTACGCTATAAGGACTATTGGATCTAGATCCAACGGCCAGATTCGATTATAACCCGAATCTAATCCGAGCCCTCCGCTAAAGATCAACAACCCGGATCAAGCAGGGCGAACCAGTATCCCGTGCTTCAAATCCCCGCCATTTAGTCATGATCCGACGACCCTACGTAATCGCCCCCAACCCCAGAGCCCCAGGCGGCAGCGCCGCCCACCCGACGACGGCGAACCCGCCGGAGCGACATGCTCTTGCCCCTCCCGGGCCTATTTCCTTAGCTGAACGACACTACACGAACGTGTGGCAACAGCGAATTCGGAGAAGAGAATCACACCGGTAATGGCGTAGCACCACATTCCGGCCACAATCGCATGGAGTTCCGCGGCGGCGCCATAAGTCTGGCGACGAATTCTTGATCCACGGGTGCTCTAATGAATACAATACTCGATGCTAAACTACTAGGGAACGAAGGTGAAGGCATAGAGGGGTTCTCACCCGAGGGAGGCAGCGCAAGGTTCCGGACCACACGATGGCCATCTCCGCCATGGTTTCTAGACTCCGGCGAGCACGCACATGGACACTGATCGCCCACACCGCTTGGTGAAGTCACGGACTCGCACTGGGAGCACCGATGACCGCCCAGTTCGTGTTCCAAGGCTCTAATGCGGGCACAATGTTCTCATCCGCGACGATCGCACCTCCCTCTACTAGACTTCTTCGTTTGGTACGGCAGGACTCGACACCATGGAGCTGAGATAGGGGCGCCCAGTATATATGGCCAGGGGTATGGTCAACAGTGGGCGGGTGCTCCATGCGCGGAGGCCATTGGACGGTTTACTGGGGCGAGCTTGTAGCGGGCGAGCGAGATCTCCGTGGGGAGGATAGACCTGACGGCACGGACCGACGCGTCAGCGACCGAGCAAGGCGAACACAGGCGCGGAGTGGCTGGCTTGCAAGCGGGCCCGGGTTGCTAGTGGGGCAGCGGATTTGAGGTTGCGCGGCACGCACGAGGGCGACCAACCGTGTGGGCCCACACGTCAGCGTCTCCTAGGTGAGGTTGGGCCGCGGGAGAAAGTCTGGTAGAGTGGGCCGACGGTGGTGTTTCAGCCCAGGTAGCGCTTTTTCGTCTATTTGCCCAAAAACCCATAATTCAAAATAGGTTTGAATTGTTGATTTGAATTTCACTTCTCAAATCTTAATAGTACTTTAATATAAATAATACTACCAATGTTTTGCCATAATCTCTGTAGTATTATTATCATTATTATTATAATTATTATTATTATTCATTCCTCAATTCCTTTGCTCCCATATCCTTCGGAGCACAATTTAAATCTAAAGCTAATTTATTTTGATTATAGGTTTTGGTTTAATGCACAAACATAGAAATCCCAGCATGATGCATAAGTTCATGTTTTTATTTGGTATTTATTTAAAATAAACTATGTCACATGAATAATTCTCATAAGCAAAAGAGTTTTTTCCCATGTTATAATGAGTAGAGGGCAAAACATATAATGAGATCAACTCTTTCTTTTTATTGACAAATTGGGTATTACAACAAGCATCAAGCAAATGATTCTACAAAACAAAAACATTTTCAACCAAATGATTCCACAGCAAGCATCAACCAAAGCTTCACCACATGTGTGATATACTACGTATAAGTTTATGGCGACAAGAACAAGTGCATCATGTTTCTTCTAACATAACAATGTGCCATGCTATCCAAGGTTGGCCTTGATTTATGAATGTGTTCATGCGACAACCATACATAAACAGTTGTGAGAGATATTTTTTACCGTCGAGGGCAAGGTCGAGTGCCGGCGAGGGTAGGGTGACGATCAGCGCCGACGAGGCAAAGACAGCGTGGCCAGGCCAAGGCAAAGACGGCGAGGACGAGCTTGGGTGGCAAACGCGGTGCTGGCGTCGAAGCTTAGGCGAGGCGGCACGGTGCTGGTGGCACGGTGCGGGTGGCGGCGGGCGCGGTGCAGTCCTGGCGGCGTTGCAGTGGCGCAGTGAGAGCGTGGCTAGGCGCGGGCTGGGGGTGGCACAACGGCGTGGTAACAAGAGCAGATAACATAATAGACATATTCGATTATTCACAAGAACAGCAAACAACAGAACTGATGGTTTCCTGTAACATATTTACTTCTGTATTCTGTAACTAAGAAGGAGACTAAGAGAAAAGAGGATAAGTTTCTTCAGAAATCAGAGCAATGGAGCACTTGATGAAATCTACATAGAACAATGGAGCAATGTCTGATTGTCTGCACAGGGATGTAGATGAATTCTGCTTGCGCAGAGTAGTGAAGCACGTGCGAGTAGCTGGTCGAGATCGCACCACCCACGCCTTGTGCCACTCTCTGCTGCCCCTTCCTAACGATGCACATGTAGCCGCCTTGAGCTCGTGCCACCGACCGTGAAGATGCTGCGACGGCACAACTATAGCCGCCTTGGCTCGCGCCACCGGCCGTGAAGACGGCACCGCCTTGAGGTCTCCGCTGCTCGAGAGAGAGGCCGATGAGAGTAGCAATGGGCAAGACAGAAGCGACGACTAGGGTTCAGTAATTTCATTTTAGGACAGGCCGACAAGTTAGTTGTTTTTGGGCCCAAATTTCATTTGGCCCACAACGCACAGCGTCAACTCCCGAGTGATTTTTTCACGGTCTAAATGATGTAGTGTTTAGTCGTTTTAGTGGGCTAATATCTCATATTAGCGTTTCTATACGTTTAGCGCTAAACTGTGATTATCTTATCCCCACTCTTCTACAACAGCTATATCCGGATATAACAGCGGCTATATGCAGCTATTTTTAAACATTGGTTTTTTCGATTAAGTTCGATGGTGTCCACGTGACCCACAAACTTAATTTAAGAACGTGGGTACCCACGTTCCTATTACGATAACTTTGACGGTTTTGGCTAGGGCCCACGAACTTAATTTAAGAACGTCGGTACCCACGTTTTTCAACAAACCCAAGAACTTAACTCAATTAAGAACGTCGGTACCCACGTTCTTAATTTTACCCAAGAACGTCGGTACACTAGCGTTAGCTATCTACACGTCATCGGGCACGCGTAATCAATCATCACTGGAAAACAACGAACACTTCCTATGATTATCCATTGCAACCACAACATCGCAAGTGCGAGCATTTATCACATTCACTCTAACCTTTCATTAGTTCCTTTATTATTATACTAGTTAAGTACACATCAATTTGCTATGGCTTCTACATAGACAAACTTAATTAAAAGGGGATACTCACTTAATCGGGTTCTACCATTATTCACAATATCCTAATGCAAGCACACACCCAAGAAAACACACATGAAGTGATAGCCTAATCGTACTGCTATCATACTAGTTTAATGAGATTGGTTATTTAGTAATATTAGATTAGCAGCGCAAGTATTAACTACTTCATAGTATTAACGTTGATCGAAGCTAATTCACTTACTAGACTTCAATAACTTAATTTACTACTGCACGAGTTACTTATATATCTCCAAACATATAATCTACTAATATGGGGATCATGAAATAACACTATCAATCCTACTCAAGCAAGACAAGAGAGTAGAGCAATCCACCACAATCAACAAGATCAGGACAACAGCACAACAGTTACTTGTTTCAGTCATAACTCACAAGATATTCATCCACAAATAGTGATCAAATACTTTTTGGAAGCTCTAAAAAATTCTCTACAACTTTGGTATTGTTATCTCAATCTGATTAGATACTTAGCAAGGTTAAATAGTGCTAAAATGACAACTCTGTCTAGATTTGAATAGATTTAGACTTGCGACTTCAAAAATTCATAACTAGAGACTTAGGCATCCAAAGCAAGTGATCCTAGACTTTCTAGAAAGCTAATGAAATCGTCTACAAATCATTTATGAACATCTCAGGTTGATTTAAAATGTATCAAGGGTAAAAGACACCAGGAAGGCTTTGGTGTCCATAATTGGACAGATTCAGTGTTCATACTTAAAAGATCTATAACTTGAGCTTTAGACCACCAAAAAAGATGATTCAAGATTTTTTGGAAAACTTAGTAAAATTATTACATAACTTATAATCACCAAGATGTGATTCCAAATTTAATCAATCCAAACAATATAGTTTTCGAAATCTGTCCTGACAGTGGACAGAACACAACAATGAGTTTGAAAAATTTAGAATTCTTAAACTATCAGGCCTATGGTTATGAAATTTTAACACAAGCAAGATAAGAAAGTCATCTACAACTTTTTTATGACCACCAAGAAGTTATTTTAAAATTAACTTAAGATAAAGATGAATTATGATATAGAGAAAACAAGTCGATTTGCATAAGAATTAATTAGAGGTTGACAAAACGGAGATTCTGCTAGAGAATGCATATGCAGATTAAATGTTTGGACATTGATCGAATATCAAGAAATCAAATTTGGACACAACTCGCATAACAATTGCCGAGAGTTCAAATAAATGAACTTTAGACGAGATCCGCAAGAAAAGTTTGACATTCGAATTTACATTCGTTTCAAGAAATAAAAGTTTTAACAGGCTCCAAATTTGGTTGTTCTTGAGATCGAATAATTCCAAATTTGGTGAAACATTCATGAGTAACATGATAAATGGAGATAGAAGTGACCTAAAAATAGAAATTTTCACTGAGCAATCCGAGATTAGGATAAATCTCCCGACATAACATGAAATAGATACCTGGGGTGTCACAACCTCCCCCCCTTAAAAGAATCCCGTCCCGAGATTCGAATGAGGATCTTTAAGGGTGGAGATCCACTACAGGAATTCTAATGATTCCCGTCGGCCAGTGCAAAAGCTGACGGGAATAGACTAATTCCCGTCGGCCACCTAGTAGCCGACGAGCATTATATTAATTCCCGTCGACCAAGTCACAAGCCGACGGGGATTAAGTAATTCATGTCGGCCACGTATTCGGGCCACCTAGTAGCCGACGGGCATTATATTAATTCTCGTCGGCCAAGTCACAAGCCAACGAGGATTAAGTAATTCTCGTCGGCCTCGTATTCAGGCCGACGTGGATTAGTTAATTCTCGTCGGCCCCATATTCTAGCCGACGGGGATTAAATGTTTTAGAGCCAGGCCGCGGACGCGCGGGCTCATTTCTTCTTCTCCGTCACTCGAACCGCCGCCGTTTGCCCGCGCGTCCGACTGCCGCCGTGCCCACCCCTGCCCGAGCCCCGCCCCGGAGCGCCCCCCCCCCCCCCCCCGAGGCCTCACCCGCCTGTGCGTCGCCGCCCCCCAGCCCAGCTCGAGCGCCGCCCATCGGGCCGGCTCAAGCGACGCCGGGCCCAGCCCCGCCTGAGCGTCGCCCCCTCGAGGTCGCACCCGCCCATGCGCCACTACCCCCCCCCCCCCCCCCCCCCCGCCCTGGAGTGCCGCCGCCCCTGCCCGAGTGCCACCTCTAGCCCCCGAGCTCCTCGTACCCCGAGCGTCACCATCTCCAGCCTGTCGTCGTCCACCGTCCGCCTGTGCCCCGACGGAGAGGATTACATGGGGCACGCTGAACGTGTGTTCCAAAACAATGCAAAGAAGCTAGTGAAGGATGCCATATACTATGCGAGAATTCAGGCTACAAACCTGTATTTTCAAAATCATCCGGAAGAAGCAGGCCCCTTGAATAAAAAGGAAGGGTCCTCAAAGATATATTTGACTGAGGATCAATATCGTGAGGTTAGTATTCAATTTGTTTTACCCTTTTTATTGATTGCTGTGATTGATATAATATGTAACATTGTGTGTGCAGGTGATGGTTTCATGGATGGCGCCCGTGCCTGATGCGTACTATGCTTGGTGTCGATACTGGGCTTCCGAAGGTTTCCAGAAAGCGTCAGCGCATCACAGGCAATGTCGAGGAACCAATCCTAACCACAAGTTTGGTGGTGACGACATAATCCGAAAAGCTAAAAGAATGGTAAGTTTGATGTAGCTATGTCGATCACCAAATAGTACGATTGCTTATGGATGTTTTTTGTTTATACAGTAAGCTAGACGTGGCCAAAAGCCTAGTGACATTGAGGTCTACCAGGAGGGCCACAAAGGACCAGACCCTAATAACCCTGACCAGCTCTGCAGCCAGACAGCCACGGATCGGCTGGTGAGTTTTGGCCCAAAAGTACAAACGTTCAAGGTATAGAAATTCCTGCATTTGTAAGGTTGTGAATGATGTATAGGCGGTATATGGGGAGGAGATGGTTCGTCGCCATGGCCCTGACTTCGACTGGCGACATGAACCGGTGGATCCCTCGGTGGTGTACGCAAGTGGTGGTGGAGAAGTGCATGGACGGTGAGCTCTAACTTATGTAATTACATGGTTGACACTAAATTGATTATGCAGAAATCATAATTTTTGAATCACTTATAGATACGCACTCTTCGACGGATTCATTGACTCGTCGTCGGTGAGATCTCAGAGGACGGGTTTGTCTTCCCGTAGCTCATGCTCTCGTCGACTGAACGAGCAGGAGTTGGAGATTATGAGCATGCGTGAGGAGATGAGACAACAATGAGAATTTATGGAGGCTTGCAATGCACATAACCAAGTGATGTAGCAACAGGGCATGACACCAAATATTCCACCGCCACCACAATGGAGCCAGTTTGCATCCACACCAGCTCAGGTACGTTAATATTAGCCAATTCGGTTAATAACATTGTCTAAACTAGCAATTTATCTAGTTAGCAAAACATGAACCGTATACTTAACTTGTTGAATATTCATTAAATAGGGATTGGAGACTCAACAGTTCAACACCCCTCCAACACATATACCTGCACCTGGAGATAGGGTACGCTTGATAACTCTCGATGAATTTATACACTTGTATACTTGTTGATATTTGCATTTAACATGTTGATATTTGCATTAAAAGTGTTGATATTTGCTAACTTGCATAGGTTACGCCCGAAGCGGGTGGTAGTGGGTCTGATCCCATAGCAGGGACTGTGTGGCGGAACCGCCCAAATTATTCCAACTTAAGTGCCTAAGTCCCGCCTCAAAGGCTAGACCACACTTAAATAGGAATAAACCGTCAGTCCCTCGGATCTAGTCCGACAAGGCCACTAACAGGATCAAGTACCACATTCTCACTCGAAGGTGAGGCATAGAGAAAATACAATAAAGCATAAAACCGTAATTTAAAGGAGTACTTAGTATTATTACATCATCATTAGAGTTTTGCAAAAGTAGTGACCAGTGTTCTCGATGTAGCGGAAAGTAACTAACGGTAAAGAAAAGGTGATGTGCACCCGTTGGGTGATTGCCCGATCTTTCGATGAGAGGGTGTGGAATAACTCGATTGGGGGAGGAGACGACGTTCACGGCCCGACTACAGCCTTCCAAAGACGCTGCGCCTTAGCAACCGATACACCACCTCCTATGGCTGTCACGATCTTGTGGAGCGTGACACCCTGGCCACTAGGGCACTCGTCCTGCAAGCAATCGAAGAACTAGCAAGAACAAGTAGAACAAGTACTGAATTACCAGATCTAAATGTAGGTTTAAAGATCAAACTACAATATGGTGGGGTTCCGAAGACAAGAAGACGGGCGGCTGAACTAGCACGCGCGCTTGCAAGCAAGTAGCGAGAGCTAAACTTGATCTAAACAAAACCCGCTGTTCTTGGTGGCGGCTAGGGGGTTTATAAACATGGGAGGACGACCACAAGGGTATTGGGGTCGTGCTGCAACCCTAGGATGCGTCCCTAATGGACCTAACTTGATACACGACCCATTGGGCCAAAATAGGGTGACGCAGCACCATGGGCAGAAAAGGCAGGAAATGTCTCGGTAAGAAAACAATGATTACGGCGGCCTCAGAACAGATATGACTATAATTCCGGATCCATATGAAAGTAGACTTGATAAGCTTTCCATGTTGTGCTTGAACATTCCAATCCGAGCCCGCATCTGACCGTGGTGACCGTCACAAGTTGGTGTTCTTCTGCAGTCCGAATCCAGCATGTTCAAATCCTTTTCCCTTTCGGTCTTCTCCCTGATTCCTAAGCAAAACAAGAGTGCACGGGTCTCCATGGTCTAAATATGATGGACATGAACTCAAGAGTGTAATCACCTGATGGTTGAGTTGACGAGCACGAGCGCGAGTAATGGGACCAGAAATTGGTACTTGTATTGGTATAGATGCATCAGTAGTGTGGATGTCTTCATCATTCTCCCCTTCTTGCATTTGAGTCGTCCTCGACTCAAGCTCAACTTCCTCTCCCAAGTAGGGCTTTAAATCTGCAATGTTAAATGTGGGGCTAACCCCAAAGTCTGCAGGCAGATCTAGCCTATATGCATTGTCGTTAATTTTCTCTAGCACTTTAAACGGTCCATCGGCTCGAGGCAACAATTTAGATTTTCGTAATTCAGGAAACCTTTCCTTTCTCAAATGCAACCAAACTAAATCTCCAGGTTCAAAATTTATTTCCTTTCTACCTTTATCACTAGCAAACTTATATCTAGCATTCATACGCTCTATGTTTTCTTTAGTAGTTTCGTGCAGTTTTAACATCAATTCAGCACGCCTAGTAGCATCAAAATTTAGTTTTTCAGAAGATGGCAAAGGCATTAAATCAATAGGAGCACGAGGTAACAAACCATATACAATCTGAAATGGGCACATCTTTGTAGTAGAATGCAATGATCGATTATAAGCAAATTCAATATGAGGCAAACAGTCCTCCCACATCTTAATATTCTTCTTTAGAACTGCCCTTAACATAGTAGACAAAGTTCTATTCACAACTTCAGTTTGACCATCAGTTTGAGGATGACATGTAGTAGAAAATAAAAGCTTAGTCCCCAATTTTGCCCACAAAGTCCTCCAAAAATGACTAAGAAATTTAGCATCACGATCAGAAACGATTGTGTTGGGCACACCATGCAAGCGAACAATTTCACGAAAGAACAAATCAGCAATATGAGTAGCATCGTCAGTTTTATGACATGGTATGAAATGTGCCATCTTAGAAAATCTATCAACAACCACAAACACACTATCACGTCCCTTCCTAGTCCTAGGCAATCCCAGCACAAAATCCATAGAAATATCTTCCCAAGGAGCACTAGGAACGGGTAGAGGCAAATACAAACCGTGTGGATTTAACCGTGACTTCGCCTTTTGGCATGTCGTGCAACGAGCAACCAATCTCACCACATCTCTTCTCATCTTGGGCCAAAAGAAATGACCAGCAAGTATGTCCTCCGTTTTCTTTGCTCCAAAATGTCCCATTAAGCCACCTCCATGTGCTTCCTGTAACAACAACAAACGAACGGAGCTAGCTGGAATGCATAGCTTGTTAGCTCTAAACACAAACCCATCACTAACGATATATTTGTTCCATCCTTTCCCATCTTTACAATGCAGCAACACATCTTTAAAATCAGCATCATGAACATATTGGTCTTTAATCGTCTCTAATCCAAAGATTTTGTAGTCAAGTTGATTCAGCAAAGTATATCTCCTAGACAAAGCGTCAGCAATGATATTCTCTTTTCCTTTCTTGTGCTTAATAACATAAGGAAACGATTCGATAAATTCAACCCACTTAGCATGTCTACGGTTCAGTTTTCCTTGACTACGAATATGTTTCAAAGATTCATGATCAGAATGAATAACAAACTCTTTGGGCCACAAATAATGCTGCCATGTTTCTAATGTTCGCACAAGAGCATATAATTCCTTATCATAAGTAGAATAATTTAGAACAGACCCACTCAATTTTTCACTAAAATATGCAACAGGTTTGCCTTCTTGTAACAAAACACCACCCAATCCAATTCCACTAGCATCACATTCAAGCTCAAAAGTCTTATTAAAATCAGGAAGTTGGAGGAGAGGTGCATGTGTCAACTTATCTTTCAGCACGTTGAAAGCGTGCTCTTGTACTTTGCCCCAACTAAAATGCACTCCCTTCTTCGTAAGCTCATTCAAAGGTGCAGCAATGGTGCTAAAGTCCTTCACAAAACGGCGATAGAAGCCAGCAAGTCCTAGGAAACTCCGCACCTGTGTGATAGTCTTTGGCATAGGCCATCCATGTATCGCTTCTACCTTGGCTTGATCAACCTCAATTCCCTGTGGAGTCACAACATAACCAAGAAACGAAACTCGATCGGTGCAAAATGTGCACTTCTCAAGGTTACCAAATAAACGTGCATCTCGTAAAGCATTAAAAACAGCACGCATGTGATCAACATGTTCATCCATAGATTTGCTGTAGATTAATATGTCATCAAAGTATACTACCACAAATTTTCCAATGAAGGCACGCAAAACCTCGTTCATTAATCTCATGAAAGTGCTAGGTGCATTAGTTAACCCAAAAGGCATGACTAACCACTCATACAATCCGAACTTAGTTTTGAAAGCAGTTTTCCATTCATCTCCCAATTTCATACGAATCTGGTGGTACCCACTACGCAAATCAACTTTAGAAAAGACAATGGCACCACTCAATTCATCAAGCATATCATCTAAACGTGGAATAGGGTGTCGATAACGTATCGTGATATTATTAATAGCCCTACAATCAACACACATACGCCATGTTCCATCTTTTTTAGGCACTAAAATAACCGGAACAGCACACGGACTAAGAGACTCACGCACGTAACCTTTGTCGAGTAGTTCTTGCACTTGTCGCTGAATTTCTTTTGTTTCCTCTGGATTTGTCCTATATGGCGCACGATTCGGCAAAGATGCACCAGGAATAAGATCAATTTGGTGCTCAATCCCTCGTATAGGTGGCAGCCCCTCTGGTATCTCACTTGGAAATACATCAGAATACTCCTGCAAAATGTTAGTAATAACAGGAGGCAAAGAATGCTGCATATCTTGAATTGAAATCAAAACATCCTTGCATACCAAGGCGTAGGCAACAGTAGTGGAAGCAAATAATTCATTAACATCAGTTTTTGTTGCAAGCAAGCAATGTCCTTTCAATTTTATCCCATCTTTGTTATTACCAACAACTTTAATATTCTTGTTGTTCTCAGTTTTAGCTTTGGTAGCTTTAGCAACATCATCACGCACAATAGCCTCAGGGGACATGGGAAGCAAAATAATTTTCTTATCATGGTATATGAGAGAATATTGATTTGATCTACCATGATGCATACAATCTGAATCAAATTGCCATGGTCTACCTAGCAGAATATTACAAGCATCCATAGGCACAACATCACAGTCAACAACATCACGATATGAACCAATAGCAAAATTAATTCGTACCAGCTTGGTTACCTTGACCTTACCACTATTGTTGAGCCATTGAATGTGATATGGATGCGGGTGCGGTTTGGTCGTAAGTGCAAGCTTCTCCACCATGTCGCTGCTAGCCAAGTTGTTGCAGCTACCTCCATCAATGATCAAACGACATGAACGCTCCTTAATGACACACTTTGTTTGAAACAACGTATGTCGCTGATTCTGCTCTGCCTTCTCCATTTGTGCACTAAGCACACGCTGTACAATGAGGCTCTCATAATGCTCTGCATCATCTGCACCAATCTGTTCTTCGGGTGGTTCCTTAGTGCCTACATCATCAGCCGCAAGCAAAGCAAGTGTAGCTTCATCCAAATCACTAGCAGAGGAATACCCACCATCGTCTTTTACCACCAAAACACGCTGATTAGGACAATAACGCTGCACGTGTCCATAGCCCTTGCATCGATAACACAGAACATCTCTTGTTCTACCTGTGGAAGCTACTGAAGAGGCACTACCTGCGGGTTTCTGGGCAGATTTGGTTGCTGAATTTGTGGAAGATGCACGTGGTTTGTCGCTGGAGGAAGGCGGGGGTGCTGGTCGACTTGGCGAGGGAGTTGGTGCTAGTGTACGGCCGGTCATGGATGTAGTCGTGCGCTGTTGCCATGGTGTAGATTTTCCTGCAGAAACATTAGACCTTGCACTAGCACGTCGTCCCTGCACTTCCCTTTCAGCTTTGCAAGCAAGATGAAACAATCGGGTTACATTAGCATAATCTTTATAAGCAAGGATGTCCTGAATTTCCCTATTTAACCCGCCCAAAAATCTAGCCATAGCAGATTCCTCACCCTCCTCTATGTTACAACGCAGCATACCCATTTGTAATTCCTGATAATATTCTTCTACACTTTTAGTACCCTGTCTCAATTGTTGCAACTTGTTTAACATATCACGTGCATAATAAGAAGGAACAAATCTAGCCCGCATGACCCGTTTCAACGCATCCCAAGTTTGTGGCATGTTATTAGGATTCTTCTTACCATGTTCTATCCACCAAACAGAAGCAAATTCAGTAAACTCACTAGTAGCAGCTCTAACCCGCGCATTCTCAGGA
The DNA here is from genome assembly GCF_902167145.1 of Zea mays. Classification (NCBI taxonomy): domain Eukaryota; kingdom Viridiplantae; phylum Streptophyta; class Magnoliopsida; order Poales; family Poaceae; genus Zea; species Zea mays. The sequence goes on from NC_050103.1 coordinate 51,881,607, forward strand.
AATTCATGGCATGCAAACTTTTGATCAACCGCAATCTCCCAAGTAATGTAAGCATCGGGGTCATATTTACCATCAAAAGGAGGTATTTTAAATTTAACCTTACTAAAAGCATCATCATTACCATGTACCTCACGTCGGCGAAAACCACCCATACCTCTACGGTTAGTACGTAGTCGCCGGCGATTAGGTGCTTCTTGGTCATCTTGTTCGGTATCAGCAACATAGTCATCCCAGTTACCTTCGGCGCCCTCATCACGCCCACCATTGATATTAGCATGCATCTCATCAAACCGCCTCAAGAGTGCGACAAGGCTCTTGTCAATATGAGCAACTGTCATTTCCACATTTGCAAGTTTGGTGTTCGTGTCGATCTGTGTGGCCTCCAATTGCCCCATCTTTTCATTCGTCACCTGCATGTCATTATCAAGACCTTCCGTGTGCGTCTTCACCAGCCTTACAAAGTGTTGTATGATACCCTTGGTGCGAGGAGAGTGTGGCATATTACGAGAAGCATCATCAACCTCCAATCCTGCCATGGTTAGACGAACAGAGGCAACAAGAAAAAAAAAACGTGAAGGAATAAAAACTCTACAACTATTAGGATGTAGCTACTGCAAGGCGCTCACTCTCAACCTGCCACACAAGCTCTTACCAATTCTTACCTTGCACAACAGGAGGGGTCAGCAACCAACAAGTCTGCAACCGTGGAATAAGTGTATCGGTGCCGCAGCAACACGACCTGTCAAACTGTAGTCGAAATATGTAGAGTTGTAGGTGGGCTGAAGCAAGGAATACACTAGTACCACGTTAGTTACAAAAGCAAGCTGAATAATCGTTCAACGGTGGTACTGTGCTGGTCCTAGGCTAAACCAGGCTAGAGACGTGAGCCTAGGCACAAAGGTAGTCACTGAAAAAGAACAACTAGCACAGCACAAAGAGAAACAACAGATTTAGAGATTCAGCCCCCTTCTTCTTCTTTTCCTTTTTTTTTCTTTTCTATTCTTTTTTTTTCTTCTTCTTCTGTTTTTTTTTGCAGGGGCCTAAACCCTTTTTTTTCACTATGACAACCCAAACAATAAAGATATTGCTAACAACCCCTTTAAATCAGATTTAACAAATCTTGTTAATATAGGAAGTCCAGAAATCTCTACGATGATTGCGGAGCGCTCAGAACGAATTTTGAGATAAGGTCAGATCCGTTGGAAAGAAGATAAGATAAGCTTTCCAGATTGTATTTAAACTTCCAAATCGGATATGATATGTATCCGTGGTGGCAAAAACGAACCAGAGATGTTTTTGGTGATGGTGGATTTCGTGGTGACCAAAACGTGGTAGAACTCAAAACTCTAAAGGAATAAACTAAGACCAGCAACTCGACACAACCGATGCAACCAAAAACTCAACAAGCCCTAACTAAGTAGTACTAGTAAATGCTCAATGGTTTATAGGATTGCGGTAAAACTAATCTACTATTTTTTTGGCTTTTTCTGGACTATAGGAGATAAGAAAACAGCGAAGAAAAGTAAATCTCTCACCGATAAACCTTGCTCTGATACCAACTGATGTGCACCCGTTGGGTGATTGCCCGATCTTTCGATGAGAGGGTGTGGAATAACTCGATTGGGGGAGGAGACGACGTTCACGGCCCGACTACAGCCTTCCAAAGACGCTGCGCCTTAGCAACCGATACACCACCTCCTATGGCTGTCACGATCTTGTGGAGCGTGACACCCTGGCCACTAGGGCACTCGTCCTGCAAGCAATCGAAGAACTAGCAAGAACAAGTAGAACAAGTACTGAATTACCAGATCTAAATGTAGGTTTAAAGATCAAACTACAATATGGTGGGGTTCCGAAGACAAGAAGACGGGCGGCTGAACTAGCACGCGCGCTTGCAAGCAAGTAGCGAGAGCTAAACTTGATCTAAACAAAACCCGCTGTTCTTGGTGGCGGCTAGGGGGTTTATAAACATGGGAGGACGACCACAAGGGTATTGGGGTCGTGCTGCAACCCTAGGATGCGTCCCTAATGGACCTAACTTGATACACGACCCATTGGGCCAAAATAGGGTGACGCAGCACCATGGGCAGAAAAGGCAGGAAATGTCTCGGTAAGAAAACAATGATTACGGCGGCCTCAGAACAGATATGACTATAATTCCGGATCCATATGAAAGTAGACTTGATAAGCTTTCCATGTTGTGCTTGAACATTCCAATCCGAGCCCGCATCTGACCGTGGTGACCGTCACAAGTTGGTGTTCTTCTGCAGTCCGAATCCAGCATGTTCAAATCCTTTTCCCTTTCGGTCTTCTCCCTGATTCCTAAGCAAAACAAGAGTGCACGGGTCTCCATGGTCTAAATATGATGGACATGAACTCAAGAGTGTAATCACCTGATGGTTGAGTTGACGAGCACGAGCGCGAGTAATGGGACCAGAAATTGGTACTTGTATTGGTATAGATGCATCAGTAGTGTGGATGTCTTCATCAAAAGGGAGGATAGGGAAGCCTAGCCCATCACTCCTCATGCTCCTCTCCTGCTGAAGTAGGGTCCCACTCGACTGTCCAACCCGGTGGCAGGATGGACGGCCAAGTCACTCCAGCAACCATATCCTCCAGAGAACCTATAAAAATTTATGCCACAAGCAAGGCTGAGTATACTAATACTCAGCTAGACTTACCCGGTGTGAGGAGTCTACTCCTCTACCTCTAGACATGCAGCTGTTTGGCTGAGGGGTTTGGTTTGCCAAAAGCACTAGCTAAGTCTAAAATCAAATTTAGCTTTCCAAATTTTAGTATAATCCTTTTAAACTAGATGAGTACCTAGCTATTCATACATGGTATCAAACATTATATCAATCAACATCTTTTGTCAGTCATCTCATTTCCACTTATTACTCAATGCAGCAGCATGGATCAAGCAGTCTCATTAGCTGCGAGAAGCAGATGATTTAAATCGAGTTTCAACCTTACAAGGTAAACCTAAACACATGACGTGGCGAGGCACTCCGTCCCCACACATATCAACCGTCCCCATCGATTCCTCATCAACAGAACAGGGCTCACGACCTTGGCGTACAATGCTCCAATTGTCCCCGGCTACCGCCGTGCAACAACCGCACTTGTACCCACCATAATCCGGCATGGGAGACTCTGTCTCAGGTCCAGTGAGGGGTAAAGTCTGTGGGCAGGTTCAATCAGGTACTAGGCTTACCAATTTACCATATTTCTCGGCATGTGTTTAGTACGTTCAAAAGCTTGACACACGGTACCACACCTTAATCCTTATTCCAACTTTCTGTCTCGTAGACAACGCATCCCCATGGATCGTTGCCCACAGATCACCATCATTCCGATATAAAAATGGATACAACCAATTCCTGACCTCGCGCGAGTGCTAGAAAAATCACTCGACTTCTACCGAGATCCCTAATTAGTAAAGCAGCTACTCGGCCTAGCATACTAGTATCCATCTCAAAAGGAATCCTGAGTTCATGCAACTAGGGTTTCAGGCAACTCCTACACTTAAGTGCACAGTACAAGCCTACAAACATTAAGTGCAGTCAAATAGCATATATAATGGTTATGCATAAAACCGGGGCTTGCCTTCAACAGCTGGGGCAGGCAGATCCTCAGTAACAGGCTCTGGTGCTGGCTCCTAGACTACCTCCTGAGCAACTCCTTGCTCCGGAATGAGGACGTACTCTCCGTTAGCGAGGTTACAATCTATCAAATGCAATGAATAAGATACATGCATGTTAATGATATGTCAATTTAGTAAATACTATGTATGGTGAAACAATATTAAAGTAGTGGGTAAACTAGGGTTTCTTTATCGGATGGTGCTCTTAGTGTTTTATACTCACCTATTTTATGGTCTTGAGTGAAATTAAGAATTTAATCATCTCCTTTATGTTTCATTGGACACTTAGAGAGATTTAGTTGTGTAATATTAATTCCTTCCACAATTCCCTTTTTACTTTCTATTTATGCTTTTTAGAGTGATCTTGAACTACCATAGTGATTTAGAATTTTCCAACAATGTTGCAAAGATTCCAGTGGGTAAACAATGGTCTCTGTAGTCTATTCTACAAATTTGAGGTTAAAAATAATTAAGATAAACCTTGGGCAAAAATAACAAAAGTGAGGGTAGATGGTCACTCTGTACTACAACTCTAATTTAGATGGGGGTTTCTATACTAAATTTATTTTTCCTAACATCTATAAGTAATAACATACCTCTGTGCCAAAAATCAGAGAAGGTCACTTAATGGTTATTTAGTTGTGATTTTCTAAAGTTTAATGTAAAAAAGGCACTTATAACTAACTTGTCATTTGAAAAATATCAAACAACAGAACTTGTATTTTTCCTAGGTGCATACTAGCATAATATTAGTTATCCCTAGGGTTGGGGTTGTTCCTTCTTAAGGTTATTTTTCTAGGATTTTTCTAAGTTCTTACTATTTCTATTAAATAAAACGTGGTGCAATTTCTTTGTACTAACAGAGGGCTCAACAAAATTTTCTTATGAACTATATCACCTAAGCAAGCTAGGAAAAATGTGGTTGCCCTCTAGTTCTTATTTTAAATTCCCTTTTTCATTTTCTTAAGGTTTGGGCCAATACAAGTTTTAATGGTTAATCTCTCCTTAACCTAGTATACTTGGGAGTTTAACATTTTTAAACAGGGTAGTTACTAGCTAAGGACATCTCCAATTTTTCTCAGCCTTACACCTAAAGTATTTTATTTTCTTTCTGTTTATTTAGTTTTGGGCAGTATGCTTGTTTAAATTAAAACTCTAAAAAGTATTGCAGGAATTAGGGTGTTTATTATTTTTGCTGAATAGTTCATAATATTTAGGACCTAGCAAAATATGTTTGACCAAATTTGGTTGGATAAAACTCAAGTTATGAATTGTTCAAGTTCTCTACTTATTTAAAAAGAATAAATCTTAAAGGTTTAAGAAAAACAACTTTGCGCCGGGACCCCTGAGGTTTTCCTTAACCAAAATCTTAAATTCGTGCCCCTGGGAACTATTCACCAGAGTCACTGACATTTCCAATAAACCCCATGGCTTTTCCTTCTCTTAACCCGAGCTCCCTCCTCGCCGAAACAGTAGTCACAGAGGGGAAAACGGTGGCGCGGCTTACCAGCGGTAGGAGAGGTCCGGTGGAGGGCTGGGTAAGGTCCGGGAGGTCTTGGCGGTCACGTCGAGGGGCGGATCACCGGTGGTGATGACCGGAATAGGGCTGGCCGCGTGCGCAGGCGGTCGGGCTCATTGGCGACACGTGCTCCGGCCTACTCACGGTGGTAGGGTTCAATTAAATCGCACGGGGAGCTTCACTGGATGTCAGGGATGATGTAGGCGCAAGGAATCGACGAGTGGCTTACCGTGCAGTGCGGTCTACGTGCGACGACGGTCGGTTGAAGTCTGGCGGTGTCAATCCGGCGCCTCCGGTGAGGTGATGCTTGGTCTACGGGTTCGGGGAGCTTCATTGAGCTCCCGGAAAGCTAGCTGAGGGGTCAGACTAGGTGGAGGAGGGCTAGAGTGGCCGGTCTGCTATGGTCAGGGCTGGGGCGGCCGCTTGCACGCCGTGCGCAGGGTGAACGCCGGTGAACTGGCGCTCGGGCGGGGTTGGGAGTGAGCGGGGGTGTACGGTCGATGCCGGGGTTGGCTTTATAGTGGTGGGCGCAGGGTTGGCACGGCGCGCGCGGGGCCGAGCGTTGGGGCGTGCTCTGGCGTTGCCAGGGCGCGTCGAACACGTGGCCGTGTTATTCTGCCCAAGTTCTTGCACCTGCTGAGCAGCCAAACGTGAGAATCTTGCCATATGATTTGTGTAAGTTTTCTTCCCTGCACCTAGAGCTATCTAGTTCATGTGAGTTCCAAGGAAAGATCGGGTCTAGCTTGGAAGATATGGTGGCGCCAAGTCTTGTTTGTTTCAAACCACCCTGGTTTTGTTTCAAACTTTTCAGGGGTGTGCCTTGCGTAGTTTGGCTTCTTTTTGTTATTTGGACCCTAAGGATTTGGCTCCAGCAACTTAATGAACTTCTCCAATCTTTGGAAGTGGGCTAATTTTTAACTTAGAGAACATGTGAGTTACTTTATAGTGCTCTCCACTTGGGGGATGATTTGGATTTTTTGTGGGGTCTTTTTTTAATACTTCCCTTACTATATTTTGTAGATATATTAATGCACTTCAACTTTGGTAAAGGGTTCAGTCATGAATTGGTCATTTGCATAGTTTTCCCCTTAATCCAATGCTTGGGGGTCTAATGGCTCAAGAGGGGGGACTAGGGTTTTAGAATCTTGTTCAAAGGTGAAGATACATGAAAAGCTAGGGTATCCCTCCCATCATGATAATCTCTTAGCTAAGCCATGGTTCCTAAAGTTTTGGTGCACTTTCTTCCCATCTAAACACATGTGATAATAGGCTATAGGTGCATGCATTGAGCCAGGGCCTTGGGTAACACCTGGGGTGTTACGGACTGGATTTGTTGACTCCCTCTTCGCGTTCCCTCCTCCTGGTGGCGGCAGCGGTCAAAGCTCTAACCACCCAAGTGGTGGTTATCTCTAAATATTGTGTTATGTCGTATTTGTTTCTTAACTCATGCACGCTATGTTTTTCAAGAACTAAACACTTGAACTTATCTCGTTGTTCCTATTTGAAATGTTTGTGTAAACTATGTTGGTGATGTTAAGTTTGTGATGTGTGAATTGATTATCAATGCATGTGTCTGTTCTGTGTGATGATATATATGTTCTGTGTGCAATTGTGGAGAAATAATGACCTAATTTGGTGCTAGTTTTGCAGCAGTATAGGTTAATCCCCGTCGGCTATGGTCAAACTTACGGGGATTAACAATTAATTACCGTCGGCCTAGTAACTCCCGTCCGCCAGGTAGGGCCGACAGGAAGTAATTGTTAATCCACGTCGGTCCGCCGTGGCCGACAAACAATATATGTTAATTCCCGTCGGCCTGCCGTAGCCGACGGGAATTAAGGTTAATTGTCGTTGGCTTGTAAGTGGCTGACGAGGATTACTTATTCCCGTCAGCGACCGACGGGAATAATCTTATCCCTGACATCTGATGTCTATCGGCTTAGGGCCGACGGGAATTAACTTATCCCCGACATCTTATCCCCCAAAATAGTGATCAAATACTTTTTGGAAGCTCTAAGAAATTCTCTACAACTTTGGTATTGTTATCTCGATATGATTAGACACTTAGCAAGGTTAAATAGTGCTAAAATGACAGCTCTGTCTAGATTTGAACAGATTCAGACTTGCGACTTCAAAAATTCATAACTAGAGACTTAGGCATCCAAAGCAAGTGATTTTAGACTTTCTAGAAACCTAATGAAATCGTTTACAAATCATTTATGAACATCTTAGGTTGATTTAAAATGTATCAAGGGTTACAGACACCAGGAAGGCTTTGCTGTCTAGAATTGGATAGATTCAGTCTTCATAATTAAAACATCTATAACTTGAGCTTTAGACCACCAAAAAGGATGATTCAAGACTTTTTGGAAAACTTAGTAAAATTATTACATAACTTATAATCACCAAGATTTGATTCCAATTTTAATCAATCCAAACAATACAGTTTTCGAAATCTATCCCGACACTGGACACAACACAACAATCAGTTTGAAAAATTCAGAATTCTTAAACTATCAGGCCTATGGTTATGAAATTTTAACACAAACAAGATAAGAAAGTCATCTACAACTTTCTTATGACCACCAAGAACTTATTTTAAAATTAACTTAAGATAAAGATGAATTATGATATAGAGAAAACAAGTCGATTTGTGTCAAGCTATGGGAATCTATAAGTTGTGTAGGTGTAAATTCAAGGGTAAACACATAAGGGCTAGAAATGTGATACCCAATTTTCTGAAAAGAAGTTAAATTTATTTTCCCTTTTCTTTTGTGATCTGTGTAGTTGGCGTTGGAGTTTTTTTAGGAAGCATTCACCAGTAAAACAGTAGAATACTTGTTGGACTTGTGCGCTGGGGTCGGGAGCAGACGTGAGAGCGAGTTTGGGCCGTGGATCTCGATCCGGCGGTGGGGAGCCCATTAGTTTCCCCCCCGTAACCCTAGCCGCCCCCTCCCTCTCACTCCCCCACCCCTTTGGCCGCCCCCCCCTCTCTCTTCCTCTCTTCCACTCTTGCAGCCGCCCCAATACCTCTCGTCTTGGCTGCAGCCGCCCACTCCCCATCAAACCCTAGCCACCCCCTTCCCCAATCCCCCTCCCAAAGTGCAGCCTCTCTCCTTTGGGATCTCCATCGAGTGGTGCAAGCCTCTAATTGGAGAATTGGTGGAGGAAGAACAGAGAGGTGAAGGAATAACTCAAGGTGATCTTATGTTTATTTTGTATTTTTGCTGCAATTACGTTTGATTAACCGTTCCCCTATGCGAATTGGTGGTAATTCTGTCCTGATTTTGGGTGGCAGGCGGACAGAAGTATTGTGGGCAGTTTCTGGGGTTTTTGCGGCGGTAATTAGCTGTAATCACTATGATAATCATGTAGAGCTTTGTCATACCTTTCTAACGAGTACTTATGCGCTCGATTCGGAGTTATAATTTAGGAGATATCGCTATTTGAATCCGGGTATGTTGCTGTCCAAAAAACAGATTTCCGCAGGTGGGCGAACAGCATTAGTATTAGCAGATTCTGGGAATTTTTCGTGGGAAATTAGTGATAATCAATATGATAATCATGTAGAGATTTGTCATACCTTTCCAACGAGTACTTATGCGCTCGATTCGGAGTTATAATTTAGGAGATATCACTGTTTGAATCCGGGTATGTTGCTATCCAAAAAACAGATTTCCGTAGGTGGGCGAACAACATTAGTATTAGCAGATTCTGGGAATTTTCCTTGGGAAATTAGTGATAATCAATATGATAATCATGTAGACATTGTCATACCTTTCCAATGAGTACTTATGCGCTTGATTCGGAGTTATAATTTAGGAGTTATCGCTGTTTGAATCCGGGTACGTTGCTGTCCAAAAACAGATTGCAGGATGTATCTTGTGGACGGTTTTGGGCTATGTAGATGTGGGAATTTAATTATCTTTGGAATACAAAAATTGTGGGGAATTTTATGTAGATGCTTTCAGAGTTTTTGATTGATATCACTGCTGTTATAATTTTAAAGTTATGAAATTATCAAGCAGCGCCGCTGCAATTTGGTGGTGATGGGGAGAGTTGTCGCTCGCGACGGGTTGGAATTGTGCGTAGGTGCGGTGTTGTTTATTAGCGTTTGTTATGTGAATTTGTGCACTAAGGTGTGTGTCAAAAACAGGTGGTAGACTTCCGGATCGTACTTAGTACCATTCCAAATTTCCGGTGAAGGCAAGTAAATACAGTGGTGGTTGCTACCGTTTGGTTTGCATCCTATTCCCTGTCATTGAGTATGCATAAGTTTTAAATATATTAATCATTGAATTCTATGATGAAGTTTATTGGTTTGAAAGTATTAATTCTCAATTGTCTAATATTGTGGATGATCATAATTTGGTAATGATATATGTGGTTGATTCTCATCTTGGATGAAGTTGAAGTGTCTTTTTGAATCACGTTATATGAAGTGTTGTAGGCATATCATGCACATCGCATCATCCATCTTGCATTTTGAAGTTATGTCGTGATCTTATGGTCCGACCGTACCGGTACATTTTTAGCATCGTACGTTGCCCGAGGAGGGGTACGATGCGGCTTCATATCCTTAGAGGTATGAAGGCAGAAGTCATCCTTGCATTTGCAGACATTTGCACTCATGAGGAATATATGAAGTGTGACATTACTATGTTACTATTGTGGTTTCTACCTGCGAGGTGTGGTAACTAGGTGTGTTGTACGTTGTATACGTGCTACACCTTCGTAATAAGAAGGTTGTGGAATCAAGTGGTGGTAAAACAATGTTCTTATGTGGTTAAACAGTTTGATACTATTTTACTTGCTGAGATGTGTCATCTCACTCTTGCATTACTCAATGCAGGTACTTGATACATGTTGGGAATGAGGGGAGTAGCAGCACGTCCACTTTCACTCTCACAATAACGCTGCCCAGGCGTAACCATGATTTAATTAGAAACTTATTGTCAAAGGAAGTTTGTTTTTTTATATAGTCGTGCGCACTGGTTAATTCAGTTCAGGTTGTATGTTTATCTTCCCTTGCTAGCCGATTAATAATACTTAGTATGTTATTGTCATGATATATGTTTATACACTGTTGCCCTCTCATTTATGCAATCTTGCAAAGGGGATGCTGCCGAAATTTTATATATGGACGTCAGAAGTGTAGTTCAGTAGCATTCCGGGTTGTTGGTGGAACCCGGGGTGTTACAGTTGGTATCAAAAGGATAGGCTTTAGATTCTACGCAATTTGAAGATAAATTTGACACACTTGCACATATAGGAAGGGTATGGGTTCATATATCTTTCATATTAGTTTTTTATTGTATAGATGACTAGAATTTCCTTACTCCAAATCCCTTTATGGTTTGATGGGGTATGTCGTTAACGACGTAATGCTTGATATGATATGTTACTTCTATTTAATATTGGTTTCTTGATGTGGTTGTTATTGAAATTATTATGCAAGTGAACCTACTAATGTACTTGTTTTATATACATATCGTCATGATGTTTTTTTGGATGCAATGTTTACTAATCTCTGAGCTATTACTATCATACATTTCTGTATGCTTGAATGTGGATGTTTTTTTTCAAAAGGATTCTTGGGTTCTAGTACTTGTAGGACCGATTGTTTATTGAGCTTGTGTATAGAGGATCTAATCCGACTTGGTGTAGTGTGAAAACACTATACAATGTAGTTTTATGGTGTTGTTGAGTTTGATTGACTATTGGGTTACAACCCAACTTATCAATGTAATATTTCCATGGCTGCAGTGCTTTACACCTCACCTTTTTTTTGGCTAGTGTGGCTACTTGCCAACTTGGTCTTAGAGTACAATAGGTTTGTCTCCATAGAACAAAGGCAATGTTGTACTGTCTATGAAATCTTGAGACTGGTAGAGCTCAAGTGAATTTGTAAGATGACGTGGATAGATAAGTTCAACCATGTTTACATGATAGGTTTTCTTATTGTGTGCAACCTTATCTTTAATAATAAATAGGGTGATTTCAAGTGGATTTTATGTCTATATTATAGTTGAAGAGGCATGCATGTTTTCCTTCTATGGTTTGTTTCTATAGCCAAAAAGGTTATGCATAATTTTTATTTGTTGGAGGCTAGTCATGTGGACGATATGGACAACCCGTTTTATATTGTTTTTAATCGCCGATGATATATGGTAGTTTTTTTATATGATCAGTTCTCTATGCATGCTTGTTGAATTATTATTTGGACCGCTTTATCTTAAACAAAGTCAATGTTTAACTGGAAGTTGCTTATGTTTGTTAGTCATCTATCTCTATAATGATGTGGTTGTTGCATCATATGGAGATTTTTTTATATGAATGATGGTTTGATAGATCATGTATGTCTACTACTTTGAATTCATCCAATGACATCACGAGGTACAAATTGTTCAAGTACAATAATAGGAGGTATTGTTGTATGTGAGGTTAATCAAGGTAGTTTGGTTAGGTGGATTGTCTTATTGAAGTCCAATTACTCCTGTTGAGCATAGTATCGTGTTATTATTTTAGTGTTGAAAGTAATATTTATGAAGCTTTTGCATGAGTCTGTGTCAAGAAGTACATTAGTTTTTCTTGTTGTTATCCCTCCATTGCTTTATGAGTATTGAAAATTTTATCTCTTTGAGAGGAGAAAAAGATGTTATATGACATGAACACCATTTGCTTCACGTCAACAGAATAGTTTTGGAGATTTCTAGTAGTTGGATTCTAGTGTAATAACAACCATGTTTTATAGTGCTGGAGACGGGTATGTCAGGTGTTTCATACATTGTCGATACATGGATGTTTGACCTTAGTGGCATTAACAAATGAGGTTGTTGAATTCATTGATTGTTGTGCTTAGTGTTCTAACCTATTTGGTAGAGTGTTATTTAAAGACTTTGTGCAGTTGCATCCCAGTTTGGTAGTGGAAAATCCTAGTGTTGATTGCACCTGCCAATGATTTGGGTTTCATTTTATATTGTTTTTTTATTGTTGATAATGTGTTGTTTGGTTTCGGGAGGCATTTTAAATTAGTTGGAGGCTGAATCAGGCTTCACTTATCTAGAATGTTTTGTAGTATGTTTCTTCATCTTTCCATAGGATGCTTAATCACCATGTTTGGTCTAAATATTTGAGAGATATGGGTTTCTTAAAACATCCTTGTTGGTGTCTCTAGCAGAGTGAGTCTTTAATTTTGTACGGAAGAGTAGACATTGAAAACGGTATAATTTGGTCTTTGTGGATTATGAAAGTTTTAGTAATTTCATGATCTTTTCAAAGAGTATTGGTTTCTAATTCTCATTGCATATAATTGTAGTTAGGTTGCTCTGAAGTTGTTACACTGTTGTGTCTGAACTTTAGGCGTCATTATAATCACCAATAAATCGACCGCGTTTTGATAGTTGCAGAGCCCAAATTTGCGAATTCTCTTTAAGCAAAACTTGTAGGTCTTTTCAGTACCTTTTAATGGGTATTTACTTGTAACTGTCTGTTAAATAGATTTGGAGAGGTGGTTGCCCGGATATAAGTCGAATCTCTAATGTGCAGTATCTCAGGCTGAGTTTAGCTGTAAGTCATGCTGAGTTGAGGGCTATAAGGATAAATTTGGGTGCAACTTTACTGCAAAAGACGTGGACAATTTTCAAAACTTTTCCAACGCATGTTCGTTGTAGTTTAAGTTGAGTATAGCATGAGTTATAGGTTTTTGAATTTTAGTTGTCCATTGTTTCAATCCTATCAGTTTTGCAACAAAAGAGTTGCATTGTTTTATCGGTTTGGAAACCAATTCCGAGACACTCATTATAATAAAAGTTCTAGGGAATGTTATAATCTTTTCAATGAGTTTATATTTGCAAAATTTTGTTAGCTGCAGGGAGTTATGATATAATGTATAGAATGTGCTTGGATGAATATGTGGGCAGACATAACATGCTTAAATTGATTCTTGTTTGCATGATGTGAGATTAGGCTTAAATGATTTAAAAATTAAAGTTATCATATTGCTTCTATACTTATATTTGTTCTAGGTGTCTCGTAATGAAGAACCTAAAGTTATTAGTCTTTCAATGAACGCTTAATCTTAGAAGAGTAATGAACCTGATAACATCTATTGCTTGCTGTTGGGACTGCATGACCAGTTTTAGTTATGCAGCTAGTTCAATGAAGTAAACCATCTTTTCTGTAAAGATGTTATATATAAAAGTTGTAGCCAACTTCTTTATCTTAATTGTGTAAAAATTTCATGACCATAGGTCTAGTAGTTTGGGAGTTATGATTTTCTCAAGTCCAGTCTTGAAATCTGTGCAGATTCTGTACAGATTTCGAAGCTGACCTTGTTTGCCCAATTTAAACTTCGAATAACTTATTATAAATTATAAAGAAGTTGTAGAACTTTTCTTAATCTTTTCAACAAATTTTGGATTACTTTTTTTTGGAGATCTATAAGTTAAGTTACAGCTGTTTTAAGTGTGATCTCTGAATCTGTCCAAATTTGGACAGCAGAGCCTTTCTCGGGTCTTTTGACCTTGATATGCATTGAATTAACTTGATATGTTTAGAAATGAATTATAGACAATTCTATTAGCTTTCTAAAAAGTCCGGGAGCACCTGAATTGGATGATTGAGACTCCAATTACGGATTTTTGAATTGAGTAGTTGAATTATGTCCAAGTCTGGACAGAATTTACGTTTAGCATTATTTGACCTTTCTAAGTGTCAAATCTTGTTGTGATGATAATACCAAGGGTATAGTGGACTTTATAAGCTTTCCATAAAGTCCTAGTTTACTAATTTTCGATGCATATTTTGTGAGTTAGGAGCAAAACAATTAACTGCTGTGCTGCTATCTAGAAATATGCAAGCATTAAGTTGCTCTCTTGAAGTTGCTCTTGTTTGGCTAAGTTTGGTTTAGGCTATAGGAACATTATATGCCTTGCATTCATATATACATTCCTTGAAGTACTTGCATATGTTAATGATTGATTTGGTGTCAGGAAAGCTTGGTCCGAGGTATATAGGACCGTCTACTATCTTGGTCGAGTTGGCAGCTGGGCTTAGCACATGTAATTGTCGGAATCTATGATCAGAGTACACCATGTATTTCATGTCTTTATGTTGAGTAAGTATTTGCGGAATCTAGACCATCAAATCGAGCTAGAGCCGATTCCTATGTAGCAAGACCAGACTCTAGAGTGTCGTCTGCTGCGTATCTTAGAATCCTAGGAGCTTGAGGAGCTGATGCGGCAGAAGTACTCGAACTTTTCTTTATGTGTGAGTTTTGTTGATTCATTAATCTTTCATTTGTTGTTCCGATAGAAGCATCGGAATTCGAGGTCGAATTCTTTTTAACGGGGGTAGAGTGTGATACCCAATTTTCTGAAAAGAAGTTAAATTTATTTTCCCTTTTCTTTTGTGATCTGTGTAGTTGGGGTTGGAGTTTTTTTAGGAAGCATTCACCAGTAAAACAGTAGAATACTTGTTGGACTTGTGCGCTGGGGTCGGGAGCAGACGTGAGAGCGAGTTTGGTTCGTGGATCTCGATCCGGCGGTGAGGAGCCCATTAGTTTCCCCCCCTTAACCCTAGCCGCCCCCTCCCTCTAACTCCCCCACCCCTTTGGCCGCCCCCCCTCTCTCTTCCTCTCTTCCACTCTTGCAGCCGCCCCAATTCCTCTCCTCTTGGCTGCAGCCGCCCACTCCTCATCAAACCCTAGCCACCCCCTTCCCCTATCCCCCTCCCAAAGTGCAGCCCCTCTCCTTTGGGATCTCCATCGAGTGGTGCAAGCCTCTAATTGGAGAATTGGTGGAGGAAGAACAAAGAGGTGAAGGAATAACTCAAGGTGATCTTATGTTTATTTTGTATTTTTGCTGCAATTACGTTTGATTAACCGTTCCCCTAAGCGAATTGGTGGTAGTTCTGTCCTGATTTTGGGTGGTAGGCGGACAGAAGTATTGTGGGCAGTTTCTGGGGTTTTTGCGGCGGTAATTAGCTGTAATCACTATGATAATCATGTAGAGCTTTGTCATACCTTTCCAACGAGTACTTATGCGCTCGATTCGGAGTTATAATTTAGGAGATATCGCTGTTTGAATCCGGGTATGTTGCTGTCCAAAAAACAGATTTCCGCACGTGGGCGAACAACATTAGTATTAGCAGATTCTGGGAATTTTTCGTGGGAAATTAGTGATAATCAATATGATAATAATGTAGAGATTTGTCATATCTTTCCAACGAGTACTTATGCGCTCGATTCGGAGTTATAATTTAGGAGATATCACTGTTTGAATCCGGGTATGTTGCTGTCCAAAAAACAGATTTCCGCAGGTGGGCGAATAACATTAGTATTAGCAGATTCTGGGAATTTTTCGTGGGAAATTAGTGATAATCAATATGATAATCATGTAGAGCTTTGTCATACCTTTCCAACGAGTACTTATGCGCTTGATTCGGAGTTATAATTTAGGAGTTATCGTTGTTTGAATCTGGGTACGTTGTTGTCCAAAAACAGATTGCAGGATGTATCTTGTGGACGGTTTTGGGCTATGTAGATGTGGGAATTTAATTATTTTTGGAATACAAAACTTGTGGGGAATTTTATGTAGATGCTTTCGGAGTTTTTGATTGATATCACTGATGTTATAATTTTAAAGTTATGAAATTATCAAGCAGCGCCGCTGCAATTTGGTGGTGATGGGGAGAGTTGTCGCTCGCGACGGGTTGGAATTGTGCGTAGGTGCGGTGTTGTTTATTAACGTTTGTTATGTGAATTTGTGCACTAAGGTGTGTGTCAAAAACAGGTGGTGGACTTCCGGATCGTACTTAGTACCATTCCAAATTTCCGGTGAAGGCAAGTAAATACAATGGTGATTGCTACCGTTTGGTTTGCATCCTATTCCCTGTCATTGAGTATGCATAAGTTTTAAATATATTAATCATTGAATTCTATGATGAAGTTTATTGGTTTGAAAGTATTAATTCTCAATTGTCTAATATTGTGGATAATCATAATTTGGTAATGATATATGTGGTTGATTCCCATCTGGGATGAAGTTGAAGTGTCTTTTTGAATCACGTTATATGAAGTGTTGTAGGCATATCATGCACATCGCATCATCCATCTTGCAGTTTGAAGTTATGTCGTGATCTTATGGTCCGACCGTACCGGTACATTTTTAGCATCGTACGTTGCCTGAGGAGGGGTACGATGCGGCTTCATATCCTTAGAGGTATGAAGGCAGAAGTCATCCTTGCATTTGCAGACATTTGCACTCATGAGGAATATATGAAGTGTGATATTACTATGTTACTATTGTGGTTTCTACCTGCGAGGTGTGGTAACTAGGTGTGTTGTACGTTGTATACGTGCTACACCTTCGTAATAAGAAGGTTGTGGAATGAAGTGGTGGTAAAACAATGTTCTTATGTGGTTAAACAGTTTGATACTATTTTACTTGCTGAGATGTGTCATCTCACTCTTGCATTACTCAATGCAGGTACTTGATACATGTTGGGAATGAGGGGAGTAGCAGCACGTCCACTTTCACTCTCACAATAACGCTGCCCAGGCGCAGCCATGATTTAATTAGAAACTTATTGTCAAAGGAAGTTTGTTTTTTTATATAGTCGTGCGCACTGGTTAATTCAGTTCAGGTCGTATGTTTATCTTCCCTTGTTAGCCGATTAATAATACTTAGTATGTTATTGTCATGATATATGTTTATACATTGTTGCCCCCTCATTTATGCAATCTTGCAAAGGGGATGCTGCCGAAATTTTATATATGGACGTCAGAAGTGTAGTTCAGTAGCATTCCGGGTTGTTGGTGGAACCCGGGGTGTTACAAGAAAACACCAACATAAGCATGTGATTAGATTTTTTAAGAGTTTCACTTGCTAACCACAAGGTTGTTTAAAGTGGGGGGGTATTTTCATGAGCAGAACAGACAACATTTTTTGCATAAAGGGTTGAACAATTACAATACCACCTAGATAGCAAGACAAGATAAACACATAACACGACCTAACAAGACTTACCAATCTGATACGAGGTAAGACATTTCTTATAGTTCCTAACATAGCAGTGCATCACATTATTCACAAGTTCTTATTATTGGAATAAATGTGTGAGAAGCATGTTGATGCACAAGAGACAATTATAATTCGATAATCATGATGCATGCTCATTCTAGTCGTCTTCTCAGACCTAACTAATTTTTCGGATGTTTCTATAGCATCCTTCCTAATAGTAATAGCCTTTACGGCCTATATAAATAGCCACCTAGCTACTCATCTATTTCCTAAGGCTTCATGTCCTAGGTCTATCCATATCGTCTTGTAGGGATGGCAGCGGGTTGGGTAAAGTGCGGGTAAGCCATTTACCCGCCCGCCAACATATCCACGCCTCTAGTGTTTACCCGTGCCCGCGAGAGCTTGCGGGTAAAATTTTTGACCCGTACCTGCAGGATATCCGCGGATATCGGGCAACCCGTTACCCGCCAGAAAATACCATATGAGTATGTGGTCATGTTCATTTCACCAAGAACATCAACAACTTGACAGAAATAATATAATGGCAAGGAACATAGTTCAAACTTCAAGGTCCACAAATGATGCGGACATCAACACCAACACGAGCACATCTACACCAGCAGCACCTTCTCCAGCCCAGGCGCCACCCCTTCCACCTGGGCCAGTGACTCGGGCCCGTGCAAGAGAATTGAACTACATCATGTTGTTAAAGAACGAAGGCCCGGAAGAATAGACGACCAGCCCAATTGCGGCCCATAATGGACGACCTAGGGTTGTCCGCCCCTAGGGGCTGCGCCCCCTCTCTATTTATTCAGGAGCTGCGCCTCCTTTATTTCCTGAGTTTTGTTTTACGTTAGCCTTAGCTACTCTCGAACACGCGCAAATCTGCGCTGTCTTCGTGTATTCAGAACTCCACCCTCGAGTAATAGATTAGATTGCTCGCATCTTGTTCTTGTTCGTTCTTCGATTGCGCACAGGAAACGATCTTCGTGATCAGGCCGATCTCGCATCAGCAAGGTCGGTAACCACAGGGAGTTGGTTCAGCGATTGCATTGGCGCCTCGGGCTTGCTCGTCGTAGTCGGATCGCAAGGGTCATCTTCCGACAAATCGGAATTATCTCTACTCGCCGAAAGATCGGGCACCTCAGCTCCATCAATTGGTATCAGATTTCCAGGTTGATCGGTGAGTTTATCGAGCGTTGTTTTTTCCTACAGTCCACAAAACCACATAAAAATTCAGGTTAGATCTTATCCCAGCACCCTTTTGAGCCTCGCACTTTCTTTCAATAATCTGCATTGTTGAATTTGTGTGCTTTCGCGTCATTTGTTGCTGGTTGCATTGTGTTCTTCCACCATTCAATCCATAGCGCCGCCACCATCTCCCGTTTGATCACGCCACAAACCGAGTCAACATTGTTTCCTTGTTTTTCTCCTTCGGTTACGTCAAAAAAAAACAGAAAAAACAAACCGAGTCAACGGCCGTTTCCTTGATTTTCTCATTCGGTTACAAAAAAAAACAGAAAAAAAACAAACCGAGTCAATATCGTTTCCTTGTTTTTCTCCTTCGGTTACGTCAAAAAAAAAACAGAAACAAAACAATAATGAAGGAGAAAGGATACGGTTGTTTCATCCCGGTCGTTTGAAAACATAACTTGAGGTACCTTCCTTAAACCGGGCATAACTTTTCGCTCGGGTGTCCGAAAAATCTGAAATTTTTACAGGAGCTAGTTGACACCATTCTGAGGCCGGCCAAACTAACCTTCGGTCTGTTTGGGTTCGACAAAATTGTCAAAAAAATTCAGGAAAATAAAGAAAAAAATCCGTCAAAGTTCTCGCACGCTTTTCAGAGAACTTCCTGATTTTCTGTAGACCACATTTGAACTCTGTTTTAGGTGAAACTTCGTGTAGCTCCTATCTTGTTGCTTCTTGTGCTGAGAAAAATATCAAAAAAAATCATACAAAAAAAGAAAAACAAAATCACCTGTGATTTCTACTAGTGCCTTTTTGGCATCACTAGTAGAATATTTACGGTACTGCCATTCTGCTCGTTCCATCCATCCTTTGCACCTGTGGCCAGCAATATAGTTTCGTGTTTTGCACTATAATTCAACTTTGCATTATTGTTTGATCGTGCTAATCCTTGACTTGAGTGCAGCCTACCCACAACTCCACATATTTCTACGACGAGCAGGTTTCTGTTTCTCCACGCAATCGCTCATCCAATCTTTCACCGGTTCCACCTGTTGATTGCAGTTCACCACTGTGGCTTGGTAAGAACGGATAAGAACTTGATAACAGCACTAGTGTGAGCGCCTTGTGAGCAGTACACCCCTGTTTTTGTCGTTGGTTTTTCTTCTTTTGGTGTTTGCGCTAACTATGGCAGGAGCACACGACATGGTGGACGCCCAGTTGCAGGAAGTAAGGGGACAAGTTGATGGACTTGCTGCTGACATTAGGACGATGCATGAACGGCTTGATTCAACGATCACTTCGACGACCGAGCGTTTCAACCAACTTGACCTTGCTCAAACGGCGACTCGCACCACACTCGACACCATCCTTGCACGCCTTGATGCATTGACCACAAAGATGGAGCAGGAATACGGCGGTGACACTGAGCAGGACGATGGAGATCGCCGTGGTCGTGCACGTCGTGTGGTTCGTCATCCCCCTAATGACTTATTTTCTAAGATTAAATTTAAAATTCCATCTTTTAATGGTAAATATGATCCTGCTGCATATCTTGATTGGGAATTAGAGGTAGAACAGAAATTTTCATGCCATGATATTCCTGCTAATAGCCAAGTGAAGGCTGCCATTAGTGAATTTACTGATTTTGCTTTAATTTGGTGGCGTGAGTATAAACAAAAACTTCCCATTAACAATGTCATTACTTGGACCCAATTAAAAACTGCCATGCGCCACAGATTTGTTCCTTCCTATTATGCTCGTGATTTGCTTAACAAAATGCAGCGTTTTCAACAAGGTTCACAATCTGTTGAGGAATATTACCAGGAGTTGCAAAAGGGTATGCTTCGTTGTGGTTTGGTTGAGTCAGATGACGCTGCTATGGCGCGTTTTCGTGGTGGTTTGAACAGGGAAATTCAGGATATACTTGATTATAAGGATTATTTTGATATAACCACATTGTTTGAATATGCTTGCAAAGCTGAACGTGAAGTGCAGGGACGACGATCAAAGACATATACTAACTCTTTTGCAGGCCGGGGTCCAACACACAGCTCAACTCCTTCCAGCCCTGCACCTCCTACGCCTAGCACTACATCGCGCACAGGGCCGGCCAAGCCAGTGGCACCCCCTGCCAAAGGCGCCGCTTCTTCCACAGGACGTACACGGGATATTCAGTGCCATCGTTGCAGAGGGTTTGGGCACATGATTCGGGACTGCCCAAACAAGCGTACCTTGCTTATACGTGACAATGGTGAGTACTCTTCAGCCAGTGATTCTGAGGAAACTAGTCATGCTATGATTGCCACTAACCATGCAGAAAATGAGGAAGTCCACGTTGATCCCATCGACGCCGATAGGTATGAGAGTCTTGTTGTGCAGCGTGTTCTCAGCACACAGGTTGCCCAGGCCGAAAAAAATCAGCGACACACTCTATTCCATACCAAGGGCGTCGTGCACGAACGGTCGATTCGCATCATCATCGATAGTGGCAGCTGCAACAATTTGGCAAGTACAGCGTTGGTAGAGAAATTATCTTTGCCCACTCGCACACATCCACATCCGTATCACATTCAATGGCTTAATGATGGTGGTAAAATAAAGGTAACACGTTCGGTACGTGTCCCCTTCTCGCTGGGTTCTTATTCTGATTATGCTGATTGCGATGTTATTCCTATGGAAGCATGCTCTTTGTTATTAGGTCGACCTTGGCAATATGATACTGATAGTTTACATCATGGTCGTTCAAATCATTATTCTTTCATGTTTAAAGGCCAGAAAATAATTATACATCCAATGACCCCTGACCAAATTTTGAAAGATGATCTTACTAGGGCTGCTAAAACTGCACAACAAGTCAAATCGACATCAGCCGCACCTATTAAATCTGAAATCAAGTTGCACTCTCCTGTTTTACTTGCTACACGTGCTGATTTTGATGATCTCCATGAAGCTCATATGCCCTGTTATGCACTTGTATGCTCGCGAATGCTTGTTCCGCTTGATGATGCACCGTCTTTGGATATACCCCCTGCTGTTGTTAACCTTTTGCAGGAGTATGCTGATGTTTATCCTACGGACTTACCACCGGGTCTTCCTCCCCTCCGTGGCATTGAGCATCAGATCGATCTCATCCCCGGCGCTTCTCTTCCGAACCGCGCCCCGTACCGTACAAATCCAGATGAGACGAAGGAGATCCAGCGCCAGGTGCAGACGTTGCTTGATAAGGGTTACATTCGTGAGTCTCTTAGCCCTTGCTCGGTTCCTGTTTTACTCGTTCCAAAGAAAGATGGGTCATGGCGTATGTGCGTAGATTGTCGTGCTATTAATAACATCACAGTTCGTTATCGATATCCTATTCCACGCCTTGATGATATGCTAGATGAGCTTAGTGGTGCCGTTATTTTCTCTAAGGTTGATTTGCGTAGCGGTTACCATCAGATTAGAATGAAACTCGGTGATGAATGGAAAACGGCTTTTAAAACGAAATTTGGTTTATATGAATGGTTGGTTATGCCATTTGGATTGACTAATGCTCCCAGCACCTTTATGCGTTTAATGAACGAAGTTCTACGGGCCTTCATAGGTTTGTTTGTTGTTGTTTATTTCGATGATATCCTTATTTACAGCAAGTCTATAGAGGAGCATTTAGAACATTTGCGTGCTGTTTTTGACGCTTTGCGTGCTGCTCGCTTGTTTGGTAACATGGAAAAATGCACATTTTGCACGCAACGTGTCTCGTTTCTTGGTTATGTGGTTACTCCGCAGGGCATTGAGGTGGATAGCAGCAAGATTGCTGCCATTCGGGAGTGGCCTACACCGACGACGGTCACACAAATTCGGAGCTTTCTTGGACTTGCCGGTTTCTACCGCAGATTTGTTCGTGATTTTAGCTCCATTGCAGCGCCTCTACATGAGCTTACAAAGAAAGATGTGCCGTTTGCTTGGAGTGATTCGCAGGAGGTAGCGTTCAGCACTTTGAAAGATAAGTTAACCCAAGCTCCCCTCTTGCAATTGCCTGATTTTAATAAAGTTTTTGAGCTTGAATGCGATGCTAGCGGTATTGGGCTAGGTGCTGTTTTGTTACAAGAAGGAAAACCAGTTGCTTATTTTAGTGAAAAATTAAGCGGTGCTAGTCTGAAATATTCTACTTATGATAAGGAGCTTTACGCTTTAGTGCGCACTTTGCATACTTGGCAGCATTATCTTTGGCATCGTGAGTTCATAATTCATTCTGATCATGAGGCTTTAAAACATATTCGTACCCAAACAAATCTGAACCGTCGTCATGCTAAATGGGTCGAATTCATTGAGTCCTTTCCTTACATTATTAAACACAAGAACGGGAAGGACAATGTTATTGCTGATGCTTTGTCTCGTCGCTATACCATGCTGTCACAGTTAGATTTTAAAATCTTTGGTTTGGACACTGTGAAGGATCAATATGTTGACGATGCTGATTTTAAAGATGCTTTCGGCCATTGTATTAATGGGAAACCATGGGGCAAATTTCACATACAGGATGGGTTCCTGTTTCGCGCTAACAAGCTGTGTGTTCCAGCTAGCTCGGTTCGTCTTTTGTTGTTACAGGAAGCGCATGGAGGCGGTCTCATGGGGCATTTTGGCGTCTACAAGACACATGAGGTGTTGGCTGCCCACTTCTTTTGGCCTCGGATGCGCGCTGATGTGGAGCGCCTTGTTGCACGCTGCACTACTTGTCAGAAAGCTAAGTCACGGTTGAACAACCATGGTTTGTATATGCCTTTGCCTGTCCCTTCTTCTCCTTGGCTTGATATCTCTATGGACTTTGTTTTGGGCTTGCCTAGAACTAAGAAGGGGAGGGATAGTATTTTTGTGGTTGTTGATAGATTCTCTAAAATGGCTCATTTTATACCTTGTCATAAAACTGATGATGCTAGCATTGTTGCTGAATTGTTCTTTAGAGAAATTATTCGTTTACATGGTATTCCAAAAACAATAGTCTCTGATCGCGATGCTAAGTTTCTAAGCCATTTTTGGAGATCTCTTTGGAATAAATTGGGAACTAAATTGTTGTTTAGCACTACTTGTCACCCTCAGACTGATGGACAAACTGAGGTAGTAAATAGAACTTTATCTACCATGCTTAGGGCTGTTTTAGACAAGAATTTGAGACGTTGGGAGGATTGCTTGCCTCATGTTGAATTTGCTTACAATCATGCCACGCATTCTTCTACAAAGATGTGCCCTTTCCAGATTGTTTATGGTTACATTCCTAGGGCACCTATTGATTTGATTTCACTTAATGCTGCGAACGCCCCACATGTAGATGCTTCTGCACATGTTGAACAAATGATTACCATACATGAACAAACGAAACAGAACATTGCTGCTACTAATACAAAAAATCAGGTTGCTGGTAGTAAAGGAAGAAAACATGTTACTTTTGAACCTGGTGATATGGTTTGGTTGCATTTGAGAAAGGATCGTTTTCCTACTTTGCGCCGTTCTAAATTGATGCCTCGTGCTGCTGGTCCTTTTAAGATACTAACCAAGATTAATGATAATGCTTATACCCTCGACCTACCTGCGGAGTTTGGTGTTTCCACTAGTTTTAATGTTGCAGATTTGAAACCGTATGCGGGAGAAGATGAGGAGTTGCCGTCGAGGACGACTTCAGTTCAAGAAGGGGAGGATGATGCGGACATCAACACCAACACGAGCACATCTACACCAGCAGCACCTTCTCCAGCCCAGGCGCCACCCCTTCCACCTGGGCCAGTGACTCGGGCCCGTGCAAGAGAATTGAACTACATCATGTTGTTAAAGAACGAAGGCCCGGAAGAATAGACGACCAGCCCAATTGCGGCCCATAATGGACGACCTAGGGTTGGCCGCCCCTAGGGGCTGCGCCCCCTCTCTATTTATTCAGGAGCTGCGCCTCCTTTATTTCCTGAGTTTTGTTTTACGTTAGCCTTAGCTACTCTCGAACACGCGCAAATCTGCGCTGTCTTCGTGTATTCAGAACTCCACCCTCGAGTAATAGATTAGATTGCTCGCATCTTGTTCTTGTTCGTTCTTCGATTGCGCACAGGAAACGATCTTCGTGATCAGGCCGATCTCGCATCAGCAAGGTCGGTAACCACAGGGAGTTGGTTCAGCGATTGCATTGGCGCCTCGGGCTTGCTCGTCGTAGTCGGATCGCAAGGGTCATCTTCCGACAAATCGGAATTATCTCTACTCGCCGAAAGATCGGGCACCTCAGCTCCATCAACAAACATGATCGATCATCCATAAACATAAGTCTCAAACATAAGTCCACAAACATGATGGATTGGGCTGTGGCCTGTGGGCCGGTGGCATGGGGATATTTTGATGGGCTAGTAAATTAAGCGGGTAACGGGTAATACCCACAGGCGAAATTTTATATCCGTCAATTACCCGCGGGTGAGAAGTGTTGCCAGCATCCTTACCCGTGGGCAAGATTTCTTACCCGTATCCATGCCCATCGGGTACGAAACCCACGGATATCTGTGCCCGCGGGTAGAATTGTCATCCCTATCGTCTTGGTATCTATCCAACATTGGCTTCTAAGCACGTTTTACTTTTGAAAAGTTGATATTCATGACTTATTGACTTCTCTGTAGTGGTACTCGCTCTGATACCAGCTTTGGCAGAACTGCCCAGATTATTCTAGCTTAAGTGCTTAAGTCTCAACTTAGAGGCAACGACGCACTTAAATCGGAATAAACTGCCAATTCCTCAGATCTAGTCCGATAAAGCCACTAACCAAGGATCGAATACCACTAGCTCACTCGAAGGTGAGGCACAGAGAAATACAATAAAGAATAATACCATAAATTAAGAAAGTATCAGTAGTGATTACATTATCGGAGTTTCAGAAACAATAACCATAGTTTTTAATGTAGTGGAAATAACTAACGAAGAAAACCGAATAACATGGCGAAGCCTAATCACGCTACTCCTCCTGGTCCTCTTCTACAAAAGCAGTAACCCACTTGACCTATCCTGGTGGCAGGGATGAAGGCCAAGTCACACCAGCAACTAATCATCCAAGGAGTGCCTGTAAAAATTATGCCACAACCAAGGCTGAGTATACTAATACTCAGCTAGACTTACCCAATGTGAGGAGTCTACTCCTCTACCTCTAGACCATGAAGTTGTATGGCTGAGGGGTTTGGTTTGCCAAAAGCACTAGCTGAGTCTAAAACAAGTTTTAGCTTTTCAAGTTCTAGAATGATACTTTTAGACTAGATGAGCAAATAACTATCCATACATGGTATCAAACATTATGTCAATCAACATCTTTTGCATGTAACCTCATTTCCACTTATTACTCAATGCAGTACAATGGATCAAGCAGTCTCGTTAGCTGCGAGAAGGAGACGATTAAAATCGAGTTTTAACCTTGCAAGGTAAACCTAAACACACGACATGTAGGGACACTCCGTCCCCACACATATCAACCGTCCCCATCGATTCCCTGGCAACAGAACAGGGCTCACGGCCTTGCCATACAATGTTCCATTGACCTCGGCCAACGTCGTGCAATGTCCGCAATTGTACCCACCATAATCCGGTATGGGAGACTCCGTCTTAGGTCCAATGAGGGATAAAGTCTGCGGGCAGGTTCAATGTACTAGGATTATCAGTTACCATATTTCCCAACATGTGTTTAGTATGTTCAAACGCTTGACACAGGTATCCGCACGTTAATCCTTATTCCAATTTTGTCTCATAGACAGCGCATCCCCATGGATTTGTGTCCACAGACCATCATCATTCTGTTACCAAAATGGACAACCAACGCTTGACCTCACGCAAGTGCTAGAAAAATAACTCGACTTCTACCGAGATCCTTAGTTAGCATAGCAGCTACTCGACCTAGCATACTAGTATCCATCTCAAAATGAATCCTGAGTTCATGCAACTAGGCTTTCAAGCAATTCCTACACTTAAGTGCACGGTACAAGCCTACAAACATTAAGTGCAGTAAAATAGCATATATAACGGCTATGCATAAAACCGGTGCTTGCTTGGAATCCAACACAAGATAGTGTTTGCTAGATGACACTCGCTTGGCGAGCATCTCCTATCTTGGCCTTTGTTCAATCCATCCATCTTCAAGTTGTTGACCGACTTAGCCTTGTGGTTGGCTCCAGTTTACGTCCTTCATTTTGCATGATCAACATCTCTCGATCCTAAATGAGATGCAAGATGCATATGTATGAACAAGATGTAAAATAGCACAAGACACTCCAAGGCACACGATAGCGAACTAAACATTAAATCGCGAGACATCGTAAACAACCACACACACTAGCGCTAGCTATCTACACGTCATCGGGCACGCGTAATCAATCATCACTGGAAAACAATGAACACTTCCTATGATTATCCATTGCAACAAGAACATCGCAAGTGCAAGCATTTATCACATTCACTCTAATCTTTCATTAGTTCCTTTACTATTATAGTAGTTAAGTACACATCAATTTGCTATGGCTTCAATATAGACAAACTTAGTTAAAAGGGGATACACACATAATCGGGTTCTACCATTATTCACAATATCCTAATGCAAGCACACAACCAAGAAAACACACATGAAGTGATAGCCTAATCATATTGATTATCATACTAGTTTAATGCGATTGGTTATTTAGTAATATTAGATTAGCAGCGCAAGTATTAACTACTTCATAGTATTAACGTTGTGTCACACCCGGGTTTCAGGGGCACCAAGACTCGAGCGCGAACATAAACATCAGTTATGCTGGGACCAAGTCTCACACATATGATGAATCATGGCACATGATCGAATGTCACATCTTTAATACATAATAGGAGTTCTATACAAAATAAATAAATAAATAACTACATCATAAGGAGACAACGATCCAGCAACCCAAAGTTGACTGGTAGACGACGGCCTAGACCTCTCACAAACTCGTCACAGCATCCACCATGCGCCTCATCCTGCGGTACCTGTTCTTGACCTGTGGGGGGTATGAGACAGTAAGAGTGAGCTCACATACGTTCATCGCTCAACAAGTTGTGGGGAATAATGTGCATGAACTCGCCAAATGTGAGAGCTCAGGTGAAGTGTAAGGCTTACCAAAGAGGATAGTTAGAGCTGAGCATTGCTTTTAAAGTTGGTCAAAATTTTATTAGCAATTACTAAGTATAAGTAAACACCAACCCAAATAAGTAGTAGAACAAAAGTAATAACAACACCCGCAATGCAATGCATATGACAAATTGAATTTAGTTCCATAAATTAATCATGTGAGTGTCCGAGCTACTCATGACCGTGAGCTCGGCTAGTATACCAGTTTTACACTCTGCAGAGGTTGTGCGTCTTTACCCACAAGTCATGTTACCCATGTGCCAAGGGATCACGACTTCCGATACACCTATAACAAGGAGGCGAGGTAGGGTAACACTACGAGGCCTTTACGATGTTCCACTAGCTTCAGAAAACCCGCTACAGTTTCTATGAAGCTCCAATGCAGAAACCCCTCGCATGACCACCATCGCAGCAAAATCAACCCAAGGGCCTCCCTACACCGACCACTCCCCTACTGCCCTTGCCCCTTTCGGGTAAGATAGTCCTCCAATAGATTTCCTAATTAGTCAGCCAAGGGTGTCTCATACCACCCTTGTGGTAGCACTGTTTTCCTGGGTTATTCTCCATGTTCTTATTAACATATTGATCTTAACATGAACATAAATAACATCTGATAATATAAGTATAATCATGAATACTGTGTATCTCTATACCCAAAACCACATAAAGCAATAGCAGGTACTACCCAAAAATCAGTGGTGAACAAGGTATAAAGATAGTCAAACTAGGGTAACCTATTGGGTCCAATCAAAATTAACCTATGTAGATCATTATGATTAATAAGAACATGATTGGGTAAAAAGGAAGTGATCAAGGGCACAACTTGCCTGGGACTTGAGATTCCAGGTACCAACTTGCTCTTCAGATGACTCGTAACCTCGCGCTACTCGTAGCAATACAAACAAACAGTGTATAGGAAAAATTAACATCATATCAAACATAAGGATAAACCACGTAATAATAATCTACGCGTCGTAACGAATTCATAGGAACGAGAATCACTAAATTCGGAGCTACTGTTATGAAGTTATGGTTTTCCGAAGATCCACATGGTTAAATATAGAATAGACTAAGTGCAACATTTTAACCTATATTTCATGACAAAACAAAGTTACCGGATGATAATTATTATTATTGTGAGACTAATGTAACTAGAATGGATTAAAACAGAGTTACAGATTGTGAGTTATGAATTTCCAAAGGTTTTATGCATTTGATACAAGATTAATTTTAATACAGTTTTCATGTCAAACCATAGATACTATGTGATGAATAATATTATTACAAAATTACAGGAACTGGAATGGGCTAAAAAGGAGTTAAAATGAATTTTATATGAATTTTACAAGTTTTTGGACTTATTTTCATACTAAAAATCATTTTCTATATTATTTTATCTCATTTTGTTTACTATATGGGCTGCTGCCACAATTCCAGAGTTCCCCAGGGTCGAATCTACAAAGTCCAGGGCCTATGTAGAATTACTTTTACACAGAAGTGGGTCACGGGTTGTTTTGGGAAAAAGACAAGGTCTCTTTAGCAAAAGAGATATGCCAAAGGGGTATCCTCCTATCAGATCTGTTGGATGACAATCATATGGCCCAGAAAAGATCTCATTCACAATAATACGGTACAAAGTCGAGGCCCTAGGATCAAAGATCGAGGATCAGGATTTAAAGAGCGAAGAGGTACGCTCTCTGACCCGTCGGTTCACAGATCAGTTGTTCAAACTCTCCCATAACTAAACCTGTCGGGAGCCCTTGGTTTTCAAATGGATGGCTGAGATCTTAAACAAATAAAAATGGGGGAGGTGATATAACTAAAGTGCCCAATCTTTCGGTGAGTGGAGATAATTCCGATTTGGCAGAGGATGACCCTCGCGATCCGACTATGATGAGCAAGCCCGAGGCGCCAATGCAATCGCTGAACCAACTCCCTGTGGTTACCGACCTTGCTGATGCGAGATCGGCCTGATCAGGAAGATTGTTTCCCGTGTGCAATCGAAGAACGAACAAGAAAAAGATGCGAGCAATCTAATTTATTACTCGAGGGTGGAGTTCCGAATACACGAAGACAGCGCTGATTTGCGCGTGTTCGAGAGTAGCTAAAGCTAACGTAAAACAAAACTCGCCGAACAAAGGAGGCGCAGCTCCTGGATAAATAGAGAGAGGGGGCACAGCCCCTAGTGGCGGCCAACCCTAGGTCATCCACTATGGGCCGCAATTGGGCTAGTCGTCTATTCTTCTGGAAGTGGCGCTTGATGTGGAGGTGCTGCTGGTGTAGTCATACTCATGTTGTAGGTGATGTCCTCATCATCCTCCCCTTCTTGAAGTGAAGTCATCCTCGATGGCAACTCCTCATCCTCGGCCATATAAGGTTTCAAATCTGCAACATTAAAACTAGTGGAAACACCAAATTCCGCAGGCAGGTCAAGGATATAAGCATTATCATTAATCTTTGTTAGCACCTTAAAAGGATCAGCAGCACGAGGCATTAATTTAGAACGGCGCAAAGTAGGAAACCGATCCTTTCTCAAGTGCAACCAAACCATATCACCTGGCTCAAAAGTAACAAGTTTTCTTCCTTTACTAACAGCAACCTGATTTTTTGCATTAGTAGCAGCAATGTTCTGTTTCGTTTGTTCATGTATGGTAATCATTTGTTCAATATGTGCAGCAGCATCTACATGTGGGGCGTTCGCAGCATTAAGTGAAATCAAATCAATAGGTGCCCTAGGGATGTAACCATAAACAATCTGGAAAGGGCACATCTTTGTAGAAGAATGCGTGGCATGATTGTAAGCAAATTCAGCATGAGGCAAGCAATCCTCCCAACGTCTCAAATTCGTGTCTAAAACAGTCCTAAGCATGGTAGATAAAGTTCTGTTTACAACCTCAGTTTGTCCATCAGTCTGAGGGTGACAAGTAGTGCTAAACAACAATTTAGTTCCCAATTTATTCCAAAGAGATCTCCAAAAATGGCTTAGAAACATAGCATCGCGATCAGAGACTATTGTTTTTGGAATACCATGTAAACGAATAATTTCTCTAAAGAACAATTCAGCAACAATGCTAGCATCATCAGTTTTATGACAAGGTATAAAGTGAGCCATTTTAGAGAATCTATCAACAACAGCAAAAATACTATCCCTCCCCTTCTTAGTTCTAGGCAAGCCCAAAACAAAGTCCATAGAAATAACAAGCCAAGGAGAAGAAGGGACAGGCAAAGGCATATACAAACCATGGTTGCCCAAACGTGACTTAGCTTTCTGGCAAGTAGTGCAACGTGCAACAAGACGCTCAACATCACGGCGCATCTGAGGCCAAAAGAAGTGTGCGGCCAGCACCTCATGTGTCTTGTAAACGCCAAAGTGCCCCATGAGACCGCCTCCATGAGCTTCCTGCAGCAACAAAAGACGAACCGAGCTTGCTGGAATTGTTAGCGCGGAACATAAATCCTTCCTTTATGTGAAATTTTCCCTAGGGTTTGCCATCCTTACAATGTATAAAGAAAGCTTTAAAATCAGCATCATCCACATATTGATCTTTCACAGTTTGCAAGCCAAAGATTCTAAATTCTAACTGTGAAAGCATGGTATATCTACGGGACAACGCATCAGCAATGACGTTTTCCTTCCTATTCTTGTGTTTAATCATGTAAGGAAAGGACTCGATGAATTCTACCCAACTAGCATGACGACGGTTCAGATTTGTTTGGGTATGAATATGTTTTAAAGCCTCATGATCAGAATGAATTATAAACTCACGAGGCCAAAGGTAGTGCTGCCATGTTTGCAAAGTGCGAACTAAAGCATAAAGTTCCTTATCATAAGTAGAATATCTCAAGCTAGCACCGCTTAACTTTTCACTGAAATAAGCAACCGGTTTTCCTTCTTGTAACAAAACAGCACCTAACCCAATACCACTAGCATCACATTCTAGTTCAAACACTTTCTAAAAGTCGGGCAATTGTAAGAGTGGAGCATGGGTTAACTTATGTTTCAAAGTGTTGAACGCCTCTTCTTGTGGGGGGTCCCAAGCAAAAGACACACCTTTCTTTGTGAGTTTGTGCAAAGGGCAGCGATGGAGCTAAAATCACGCACAAAATGACGGTAAAATCCTGCAAGTCCAAGAAAACTCTGAATTTGGGTGACCGTCGTTGGTGTAGGCCAGTCCTGAATGGCTTCAACCTTGCTGTCATCCACCTCAATGCCCTGTGGAGTAACCACATAACCAAGAAATGAGACACGTTGTGATATAACTGAAGTGCCCGATCTTTCGGTGAGTGGAGATAATTCCGATTTGGCGGAAGCTCCGACTACGACGAGCAAGCCCGAGGCGCCAATACAATCGCTGAACCAACTCCCTGTGGTTACCGACCTTGCTGATGCAAGATCGGCCTGATCACGAAGATCGTTTCCTGTGCGCAATCGAAGAACGAACAAGAATAAGATGCGAGCAATCTAATTTATTACTCGAGGGTGGAGTTCTGAATACACGAAGACAACGCTGATTTGCGCGTGTTTGAGAGTAGCTAAAGCTAACGTAAAACAAAACTCGAAGAACAAAGGAGGCGCAGCTCCTGGATAAATAGAGAGAGAGGCAAAGGCATATACAAAGTCCATAGAAATATCAAGCCAAGGAGAAGAAGGGACAGGCAAAGGCATATACAAACCATGGTTGCCCAAACGTGACTTAGCTTTCTGGCAAGTAGTGCAACGTGCAACAAGACGCTCAACATCACGGCACATCCGAGGCTAAAAGAAGTGTGCGGCCAGCACCTCATGTGTCTTGTAAACGCCAAAGTGCCCCATGAGACCGCCTCCATGAGCTTCCTACAGCAACAAAAGACGAACCGAGCTTGCTGGAATACACAGCTTGTTAGCGCGGAACAAAAATCCATCATGTATGTGAAATTTTCCCCAGGGTTTGCCATCCTTACAATGTATAAAGAAATCTTTAAAATCAGCATCATCCACATATTGATCTTTCACAGTTTGCAAGCCAAAGATTCTAAATTCTAACTATGAAAGCATGGTATATCTACGGGACAATGCATCAGCAATGACGTTTTCCTTCTCGTTCTTGTGTATAATGATGTAAGGAAAGGACTCGATGAATTCTACCCAACTAGCATGACGATGATTCAGATTTTTTGGGTACGAATATGTTTTAAAGCCTCATGATCAGAATGAATTATAAACTCACGAGGCCAAAGGTAGTGCTGCCATGTTTGCAAAGTGCGAACTAAAGCATAAAGTTCCTTATCATAAGTAGAATATCTCAAGCTAGCACTCCTTAATTTTTCACTAAAATAAGCAACCGGTTTTCCTTCTTGTAACAAAATAACACCTAACCCAATACCACTAGCATCACATTCAATTTCAAACACTTTCTGAAAGCCGGGCAATTGTAAGAGTGGAGCATGGGTTAACTTATCTTTCAAATTGTTGAACGCCTCTTCTTGTGGGGGGTCCCAAGCAAAAGACACACCTTTCTTTGTGAGTTCGTGCAAAGGGGCAGCGATGGAGCTAAATTCACGCACAAAACAAGGTAAAATCCTGCAAGTCCAAGAAAACTCGGAATTTGGGTGACCGTCGTTGGTGTAGGGTAATCCTGAATGGCTTCAACCTTGCTGCTATCCACCTCAATGCCCTGCGGAGTAACCACATAACCAAGAAACGAGACACATTGCATAGTTGTACTCATGTTGCAGGTGATGTCCTCATCATGTTGCGTGCAAAATGTGCACTTTTCCATGTTACCAAACAAGCGAGCAGCACACAAAGCATCAAAAACAACATGCAAATGTTCTAAATGCTCCTCTATAGACTTGCCGTAAATAAGGATATCATCGAAATAAACAACAACAAACAAACCTATGAAGGCCCGTAGAATTTCATTCATTAAACGCATAAAGGTGCTGGGAGCATTAGTTAATCCAAATGGCATAACCAACCATTCATATAAACCAAATTTCGTTTTAAAAGCCGTTTTCCATTCATCACCGAGTTCTGAATACACGAAGACAACGATGATTTGCGAGTGTTCGAGAGTAGCTAAAGCTAACGTAAAACAAAAATCGAAGAACAAAGGAGGCGCAGCTCCTGGATAAATAGAGAGAGAGAGGCGCAGCCTCTAGTGGCGGCCAACCCTAGGTCGTCCACTATGGGCCACAGTTGGGCTGGTCGTCTATTCTTCTGGGCCCTCATTCTTCAGTAGCATAAAGAAGTAAAGATCTTTGGCACGGGCCCGAGTGATTGGCCCAGCTAATGAAGGAAGTGGCGCTTGATGTGGAGGTGCTGCTGGTGTAGTTGTACTCATGTTGCAGGTGATGTCCTCATCACGTTGCGTGCAAAATGTGCACTTTTCCATTTTACCAAACAAGCGAGCAGCACATAAAGCAAAAAAAACAACACGCAAATGTTCTAAATGCTCCTCTATAGACTTGCTGTAAATAAGGATATCATCAAAATAAACAATAACAAACAAACCTATGAAGGCCCATAGAACTTCGTTCATTAAACGCATAAAGGTGCTGGGAGCATTAGTTAATCCAAATGGCATAACCAACCATTCATATAAACTAAATTTCGTTTTAAAAGCTGTTTTCCATTCATCACCGAGTTTCATTAAACGCATGTCAGTTTTTAATTGGGTCCAAGTAGTGACACTGTTAATGGGAAGTTTTTGTTTATACTCACGCCACCAAATTAAAGCAAAATCAGTAAATTCACTAATGGCAACCTTCACTTGGCTATTAGCAGGAATATCATGGCATGAAAATTTTTGTTCTACCTCCAATTCCCAACCAAGATATGCAGCAGGATCATATTTACCATTAAAAGATGGAATTTTAAATTTAATCTTAGCAAATGAGTCATTAGGACGATGACGAACCACACGGCGTGCACGCCCACGGCGATCTCCATCGTCCTGCTCAGTGTCACCGTCGTAGTCCAACTCCATCTTTGTGGTCAACGCATCATGGCGTGCTAGGATGGTGTCGAGTGTGGTGCGAGTCACCGTTTGAGCAAGGTCAAGGTGGTTGAAACGCGCGGTCGTCGAAGTGACTGTTGAATCAAGCCATTCATGCATCGTCCTAATGTCAGCAGCAAGTCCATCAACTTGTCCCCTTATTTCCTACAACTAGACATCCACCGTGTCGTGTGCTCCTGCCATAGTTAGTGCAAACACCAAAACGCCAAAAGGAGAAAAAACAACGACAACTGGGGAATGGTGGTGACAACTCGCTCAATGGAATGCTGTTATCGAGGTCTTATTCGTTCTTACCAAGCCACAGTGGTGAACTGCAACCAACAGGTGTAACCGGTGAATGATTGGATGAGCAATTGCCTGGAGAAACAGAAACCTGCTCCTCGTAGAAATATGTGGAGTTCTGGGTAGGCTGCACTCAAGTCAAGGATTAGCACGATCAAACAATAATGCAAAGTTGAATTATAGTGCAAAACACGAAACTATATTGCTGGCCACAAGTGCAAAGGACGGATGGAACTAGCAGAATGGCAGTACCGTAAATATTGTACTAGCGAGGCCAAAAAGGCACTAGTAGGAATCACATGTGATTTTGTTTTTCTTTTTTGTATGATTTTTTGATATTTTTCTCAGCACAAGAAGCAACAAATAGGAGCTACACCAAGTTTCACCTAAAACAGAGATCAGATGTGGTCTACAGAAAAAGAGCAAGTTCTCTGAAAAGCGTGCAAGAACTTTGATGAATTTTTTTCTTTATTTTCCTGAATTTTTTTGCGAATTTTATCGAAACCAAACAGGCCATAGAATGGTGTCAACAAAGCTCCTGTAAAATTTCAGATTTTTTGGACAACCGAGCCAAAAGTTATGCCCGGTTTAAGGAAGGTACCTCAAGTTATGTTTAAAACGACCAAGATGAGTCAACAAGTTCCTTTATTTTTTGTTTTTTTCTTTTGTTTTTGTTTTTTTTGACGTAACCAAAGGAGAAAACAAGGAAGCGGCGTTGACTCGGTTTGTGGCGTGATCAAACGGAAGATGGTGGCGGTGCGCTAGGGTTTGAATGGTGGAAGAAAGTAGGATGGTGAGAAAAAACACAATGCGACCAGCAACAAATGACGCGAAAGCACACAAATTCAACAATGCGGATTATCGAAAGAAAGTGCGAGGCTCAAAAGGGTGCTAGGATAAGGTCTAACCTGAATTTTTATGTGGTTTTGTGGACTGTAGGAGAAAAAAACACTCGATAAACTCACCGATCAACCTGGAAATTTGATACCACTTGATATAACTGAAGTGCCCGATCTTTCGGTGAGTGGAGATAATTCCGATTTGGCGGAAGATGACCCTCACGATTTGACTACGACGAACAAGCCCGAGGCGCCAATGCAATTGCTGAACCAACTCCCTATGGTTACCGACCTTGCTGATGCGAGATCGGCCTGATCACGAAGATCGTTTCCTGTGCGCAATCGAAGAACGAACAAGAAAAAGATGCAAGAAATCTAATTTATTACTCGAGGGTGGAGTTTTGAATGCACGAAGATAGCGCTGATTTGCGCGTGTTCGAGAGTAGCTAAAGCTAACGTAAAACAAAACTCGAAGAACAAAGGAGGCGCAGCTCCTGGATAAATAGAGAGAGAGGCACAGCCCCTAGTGGCGGCCAACCCTAGGTCGTCCACTATGGGCCACAATTGGGCTGGTCATCTATTCTTCTGGGCCCTCATTCTTCAGTAGCATGACGAAGTTAAGATCTCTGGCACGGGCCTGAGTGATTGGCCCAGCTAATGAAGGAAGTGGCGCTTGATGTGGAGGTGCTGCTGGTGTAGTTGTACTCATGTTGTAGGTGATGTCCTCATCACGTTGCGTGCAAAATGTGCACTTTTCCATGTTACCAAACAAGCGAGCAGCATGCAAATCATCAAAAATAGCACACAAATGTTCTAAATGCTCCTCTATAGACTTGCTGTAAATAAGGATATCATTGAAATAAACAAAAACAAACAAACCTATGAAGGCCCGTAGAACTTCGTTCATTAAACGCATAAAGGTGCTGGGAGCATTAGTCAATCCAAATGGCATAACCAACCATTCATATAAACCAAATTTCGTTTTAAAAGTCGTTTTCCATTCATCAACGAGTTTCATTCTAATGTGATGGTAACCGCTACGCAAATCAACCTTAGAGAAAATAACGGCACCACTAAGCTCATCCAACATATCATCAAGGCGTGGAATAGGATATCGATTACGAACTGTGATGTTATTAATAGCACGACAATCTACGCACATACGCCATGACCCATCTTTCTTTGGAACGAGTAAAACAGGAACCGAGCAAGGGCTAAGAGACTCACGAATGTAACCTTTATCAAGCAGCGTCTGCACCTGGCGCTGGATCTCCTTCGTCTCATCTGGATTTGTACGATACGGGGCGCGACTCGGAAGAGAAGCGCCAAGGATGAGATCGATCTGATGCTCAATGCCACGGAGCAAAGGAAGACATGGTGGTAAGTCTGTAGGAAAAACATCAGCAAACTCCTGCAAAAAGGTTAACAACAATAGGGGGTATATCCAAAGACGGTGCATCATCAAGCGGAACAAGCATGCGCGAGCATACAAGTGCATAAAAGGGCATATGAGCTTCATGGAGATCATCAAAATCAGCACGTGTAGCAAATAAAATAGGTGAGTGCAACTTGATTTCGGATTTAATAGGTGCGGCTGATGTCGATTTGACTTGTTGTGTACTTTTAGCAGCCCTAGTAAGATCATCTTTCAAAATTTTGTCAGGGGTCATTGGATGTATAATTGTTTTCTGGCCTTTAAACATGAAAGAATAATGATTTGAACGACCATGATGTAAACTATCAGTATCATATTGCCAAGGTTGACCCAATAACAAAGAGCATGCTTCCATAGGAATAACATCGCAATCATCATAATCAGAATAAGAACCCAACGAAAAGGGGACACGTACCGAACGTGTTACCTTTATTTTACCACCATCATTAACCCATTGAATGTGATACGGATGTGGGTGTGCGTGAGTGGGCAAGGATAATTTCTCTACCAAAGCTGTACTTGCCAAATTGTTGCAGCTGCCACTATCGATGATGATGCGAATCGATCGTTCGTGCACAACGCCCTTGGTATGGAATAGAGTGTGTCGCTGATTTTTTTCGGCCTCGGCAACCTGTGTGCTGAGAACACGCTGCACAACAAGGCTCTCATACCTATCGGCGTCGATGGGATCAACGTGGACTTCCTCATTTTCTGCATTGTTAGTGGCAATCATAGCATGACTAGTTTCCTTAGAATCACTGGCTAAAGAGTACTCACCATTGTCACGTATAAGCAAGGTACGCTTGTTTGGGCTGTCCCGAATCATGTGCCCATACCCTCTGCAACGATGGCACTGAATATCCCATGTACGTCCTGTTTAAGAAACGGCGCCTTTGGCAAGGGGCGCCGCTGGCTTGGCCGTCCCTGTGCGCGGTGTAGTGCTAGGCGTAGAAGGTGTAGGGTTGGAAGGAGTTGAGTTGTGTGTCGAACCCCGGCCTGCAAAAGAGTTAGTATATGTCTTTGATCGTCGTCCATGCACTTCACGTTCAACTTTGCAAGCATATTCAAACAATGTGATTATATCAAAATAATCCTTATAATCAAGTATATCCTGAATTTCCCTGTTTAAACCACCACGAAAACGCGCCATAGCAGCGTCATCTGACTCAACCAAACCAGAACGAAGCATACCCTTTTGTAACTCCTGGTAATATTTTTCAACAGATTGTGAACCTTGTTGAAAACGCTGCATTTTGTTAAGCAAATCACGGGCATAATAGGAAGGAATAAATATGTGGTGCATGGCAGTTTTTAATTGGGTCCAAGAAGTGACACTGTTAATGGGAAGTTTTTGTTTATACTCACGCCACCAAATTAAAGCAAAATCAGTTAATTCACTAATGGCAGCCTTCACTTGGCTATTAGCAGGATTATCATGGCATGAAAATTTCTGTTCTACCTCCAATTCCCAATCAAGATATGCAACAGGATCATATTTACCATTAAAAGATGGAATTTTAAATTTAATCTTAGCAAATAAGTCATTAGGGGGATGATGAACCACACGGCGTGCACGACCACGACGATCTCCATCGTCTTGCTCAGTGTCACCGTCGTAGTCCTGCTCTATCTTTGTGGTCAACGCATCAAGGCGTGCCAGGATGGTGTCGAGTGTGGTGCGAGTCGCCGTTTGAGCAAGGTCAAGCTGGTTGAAACGCGCGGTCGTCGAAGTGACTGTTGAATCAAGTCGTTCATGCATCGTCCTAATGTTAGCAGCAAGTCCATCAACTTGTCCCCTTATTTCCTACAACTGGACATACACCGTGTCGTGTTCTCCTGCCCACACCAGAGATCGATTACGCGGCGCACACGGACTTGATTCGAAGCGTAACTGGGTGCCAAATAATGCAGAGGAGGTATCGAATCGATCCAACGGTCAATACCGATGGCTGGGAGGTTGGGTGAAGTTGTCCACGCGGCATGACGAGTTCATGGCGTCGCTGCATGACAGCGAGAAATTCCTCGCCACCCCATTGATCACAGTTCCTGGCATCGCAATGGAAACGTCGCACAACACCTGACGAAGCACTCCAATTTGTCTTTGCGCCCTAAACAACTGTATGCACTAGGAACCAATGGCGGCCCACTTCCCTAGATCTCCTTCCCTGCCCCATGGTGATGGTGCTTCCTGTCTAGACCTCGAGGGTAGCTCGGGTTTGATGGAGGGGGAAGGGGGGTACAGAACTTTGACTTATATGCACCACGGCGAAGTCCGTGCGGTGGAAACCGAAAGGCGAACACCGCGACGAGGGTCACATGTGGTCTGCGCCGGTTGTTTAGGTGAGGAAGAACAGTCTGGCGAGGCAGCCCCACACGTCAGTGGCGCCAGGCGCATAGACCGCCAATTCGCGCAAGCATGAGCGAAGGGACCTGTGACCGGGGCCCGCGCGTCATAGGGACTACGGTTGGCGCGCGTGTGGTGGGTGTGTGAGGCTGAGCAGGGGTCGTGCATAAGCGACAACGGTGAGGAAACAAGAGCGCATGGTGAGAAGGGCAGGTCCCACCGGTTAGTGACTCGTGCGAGCGAGGGTGCAGCTGACGCATGGGGGCCACACCGCAGAAAGAGAAGGGATAGGAATGAGTGGGCTGAGAGGCGGAGGGATTTTGGCCAAGGGTTTCGGGGGCACCAAGACCCGAGCGCTAACATAATCACCAGGTATGCTGGGACCAAGTCTCACACATATGATGAATCATGGCACAGGATCGAATGTCACATCTTTACTACATAATAGGAGTTCTATACAAAATAAATAAATAATTACATCATATGGAGACAACGATCCAGCAACCCAAAGTTGACTGGGAGACGACGACCTAGACCTCTCACGAACTCGTCACATCATCCTCCATGCGCCTCATCCTGTGGTACCTGTTCTTGACCTATGGGGGTGTGAGACAGCAAGTGTGAGCTCACATACGTTCATCACTCAACAAGTTGTGGGGAATAATGTGCATGAACTCGCCAAAGGTGGGAGCTCAGGTGAAGTGTAAGGCTTAACAAAGAGGATGGTTAGAGCTGAGCATTGCTTTTAAAGTTGGTCAAAATTTTATTAGCAATTACTAAGTATAAGTAAACACCAACCCAAATAAGTAGTAGACCAAAAGTAATAACAACACCCGCAATGCAATGCATATGACAAATTGAATTTAGTTCCATAAATTAATCATGTGAGTGTCCGAGCTGCTCATGACCGTGAGCACGGCTAGTATACCAGTTTTACACTCTACAGAGGATGCACATCTTTAATCACAAGTCATGTTACCCATGTGCCAAGGGATCGCGACTTCCCATACACCTCTACCGAGGAGGCGAGGCAGGGTAACACTATGAGGCCTTTACAAAGTTCCACTAGCTTCAGAAAACCCGCTACAGTTTCTAGGAAGCTCCAATGCAGAGACGCCTCGCCTGACCGCCATCGTAGCAAAATCAACCCAAGGGCCTCCCTACAGTGACCATTCCCCAACTACCCTTGCCCCTTTTGGGTAAGGTAGTCCTCCACTAGCTTTCCTAATTAGTCAGCCAAGGGCATCCCATACCACCCTTGTGGTAGCACTGTTTTCCCGGGTGGTTCTCCATGTTCCCATTAACATAACGATCTTAACATGAACATAAATAACATCTGAGTATTAAAGTATAATCATGAATAGTGTGTATCTCTATACCAAAAACCACATAAAGCAATAGCAGGTACTACCCAAAAATTCAGTGGTGAACAAGGTATAAATATAGTCAAAGTGTAACACCCCAGGTGTTACCCAAGGCCTGGCTCCATACATGCACTTATGACATGCATCACATGTGTTTAAGTGGAGGAGAAGGAGCACCAAAACCTTGGAAACCATGGGTTTAACTAAGGAGGGTTCATGACAAAAGCATTACCCAAACATTTTATGCAATGGTCACCTTGGACAAAAGAGGATCAAATTCTAGACCCCCCTTAAAGACCTAGACCTCCAAGCAAGAGATTAGTGGGAAAGCTAATCAAATGGCCAATTCTTGTTTTCAACCCTTAACAAAGTTTAAGTACACTAATGTATCTACAAAAACAGTATGGGAAACATTTCAAAAAGGCCCCTTAAAGACCCCAAATCAATTCATTAAGTAGAGAGCACACTAGAGCTCTCCACTTTTCTCTAAGTCCAAAATCAACCCTTCTCTCTAAGTTCACCTAGTTAATGGCGTCAAAACCACTTGGTCTGAGTATCAAAAAGGAGCCAAACTACCTAAGGAAACCACTGGAAAAATTTGAACCCGAGCCAAAACCGTTTGACATGATTTGACATCCCTTTTGTCTCAGGGTGAACAGTGTGACAGCCCCGATTTGGCGTCCGCATATCTTCTGAACTAGGGCGTATCGTCCATTGGAACTCACACATAAGAGCTATCCCTAGGTGCCAGGAAGAGTTCGGCGCAAGACACATGGTAAGATTCGCACGTTTGCGATCTCTGCAAACGTTTGAAAAGGGGCAGAAACAAACGACCACGTGTTCGACGCGCCCTGGCATCGCCAGAGCACGCCCCGGCGCTCGGCCCCGCGCACACCGCACTGTGCCAAGCTAAAACCGTGCCCCTGCCCGCGCTCGCACCTATAAAGCCAATCGAGGCTACGACCGTAGGCCCCCGCTCGCTCTCAACCTCGCCGGAGTGCAAGTTCACCGGCGTTTGCTCTGTGCACGGCGTGCCAGCGGCCACCCGAGAACCCACCACCGTAGACCAGCCATCCTAGCCATTCCCTGCCCCGTCCAACCCTCGAGAGTCTCCATGTGTCTCGGTAAAGCTCCCAGAGCCAGGAATCGAACTCTACCTCACCGGAGACACCGGATCAACGTCGCCGGACTTCACCAGATCGTCGGCGTACGTAGACCGAGCTCCACGGTGAGTCTTTCTTCGATTCCTTGCACGGGTCGACTTCTTAGCACCCCGTGAAGCTCCATGTGCCCTTGGATTGAACCATACCGCCGTGTGCAGGCCAGAACACACGCCGCCGATAAGCCCGACCACCTGCGCACGTGGCCCGACCAATTCCGGCCATCACCGACAACGAGCTATACCTCGACGTGACTGCAAGGACTTCCCGGAGCTAACCTCGCCCTTCGTCGGACCTCCCTCGCCGCCGGTAAGCCACGCCACCTAGTTTACTTCCGCGGTTACTGTTTAAAAGGGGGGAGGGACCTCAGGGAGGAAGGAAAATAAGTGAGGGGTTTTTTTGAATGGTTAGAGACTCAGAGGAATAATCGTGCAGGGGCATAAGTGAGAGAGTTGGTTAAAGAAAAACCCAAGGTCCTCGGTGTAAATTGGCTTTTCAGAAAACCTTTTAAATATTATCCTTTTAAATACAAATAGAGCTTGTAAAATTCATAACTTCAGTTCTATTCAGCCAAATTTGGTCAAACCAATTTTGCTAGGTTCTAAATAATGTGAACTACTTAGGAAAAATATAAAACACCCTAAATATTGTAGAAGATTTTAAAGTTTTGAATTAAACAGTAAACTGGCCAAGAACTAAATAAAAGAAAGAAAAATAGCTACACTGTCAGACAAGGGTTAAGAAAAATCAGAGAGGTACTTAACCACTCCCTAATTTGTTTAAAAATAGTATACCCCTCAGTACACCAAATTAAGGAAAGGTTTACCATTTAAACTCATTTTTGCCCCAAGTTAGGGAAAATAGAAAAGGTAGTTTAAAATAAGAACCAGGGGGCAACCACATTTTTGCTAGCTCACTTATTCAACATAGTTCACTGGAAAATTTTGTTAGACCCTCTGTTAGTGCAAAAGAAATGCATTACTTCT